>NC_137284.1:114712500-124712500 GCF_054371585.1 Giraffa tippelskirchi
GATCATTCAACAAATAGTGGCTGAGCATCTGTGGAGTGATGGTCACTGTCCTGGATGCTAGAGCTAGAGTAACAACTAATTCAGACAAAGCTGTTCTCCTCGCAGAAGAGAGAAGAAACACAAAGTGCAAAGGTGCCGCATCTCACATGGGACAGTAAAACCTGCTTAGGGCACCCACCTCATGGGGGTCTGGTGAAGATGACAGCAGAGGAGGCCGTGCATGGGAATTTTCACATGTGCCTGGCATGAGTCAGCACTCGAGATGTTAACGGCTACTATTATTTTCAAGGACTTGGGGTCATTTTCAGGTGGGATGGAAGTCTTGAGACAGTTTTTTGGGGCCATTCTGAGCGAGTATACCTGAGTCTCTATGATGTCAGGCACAAAAAGCATTCTAGTACAATTATAAAGAAATTACTTTTCCAGCAATTAATCAGTGGTATGAGATTGCCAATACATATCATTGCCACATTATGACACACTGCATCACACGATCAGAATGTAGAGTAGAGAGAGGGCCATTTGTAGCTGACCTGATTCAACTCAAATCAGCTCAATCAACTGAAAATCAGTGAGAGATTTGCCTGAATAAAGGTCAAGACCAATTATAGAAAGGCATAATAGAACTAGGGGATGTTTTTGAAGATTTTAGATCTTATAGTAATTTTTCATAGTAGTACCTCTATCATACAGGAAATACATTGTTCATAAAGGTTTTCTAGTCCTTTATTTCAAGATAGTCTGTCTGCATCTCTTAATTATTATTTTTAGGACAGATATAGGAATAGGGTAAAAAAGTACAAAATGGCTAATTTATGTATCTAAAACTGAAGTAGGGTAATAAGAAGACAAAGACTTCTTATCAACTACCAATTATGCTATTAACTTGTAGTTATCTGCTCCTCTCCAGTAGCCAGATTGAAGACAGATACTAGAAAGCTCCAAAGTCTAATTTTAACCATCAGATTTCTCCTCCATCTTTTTCCCCCTCTTTAAAAATTTTTTTTAAATTTTTAATTGTAGGATAATTGCTTTACAATGTTGTGTGACTCTCTGCTCTACAAGGATGTGAATCAGCTATAAATATACATATATCCCATCCCTCTCACCCTTCCCTCCCTCTTACCCCCCATCCCACCCATCTAGGTCATCACAAAGCACCAAGCTGAGCTCCCCGTGGCTATATAGTAGCTTCCCACTAGCTATCTATTTTACACATGGTAGTGTATATATGTTAATGCTACTCTCTCAATTTGTTCCACCTTTTCCTTTGCCTACCTGTGCTTTGGAGAATGCAATTGAATTGTAACATTGGCCTAAACAAGTTGTAATTCGGATTATAAATCTACAATTAAAAAATAATTATTCTATATATTTCATAGCCAGCATTGTTTATGGACTGCTTGCTGGTTTTGAATCATCTGTGGATCTACTCCCTTCAAGACTCCTCAAAATGTCAGTAAGCAACGAGAGGAAAAGGCTGCTTCAACCCACCAGTGAGCTTTCACTGGTACCAGCTGCTACATCTTTTTCTCTCCAGTATCTGAGCCTGTTTTGTGCCTCCTGGCTCATCATCACCAGGATTTTCAATGGCTCCAACAGAATTATTTGAATTTTGAAACATCTTGGTCAAAAAACATTTATAAAAATATTTCACATGTCTATCAGGTAAGTATAATATCAGTTTGGAGAGAACAAAAAGCAAAAATGCTTGGTAGACTGTAATTTGAGAGCAGAAATCATATCTTTTATTCTTCATACCCTTCACCATGTCCCGTACTTTTGAATTCTCGTATAAATAAGTGCTCTGTAACTGGTAAATTACCAAGAAGTTAAATTGCTTTGTTTAGACAGAGAGGATTGATTTGGGCTGTGTGAGTCAAGCTGACGAAGTTATAGTTCAGATTCTATGCATGAGGGATAAGTAATAATAGTTGTTGACATCGAAACTTGTATATAATCTACAACAGGTCTTTAACCGGTCAAAAAGAGTCAAATGAAGCTTTGCAGTAAGAGTTTCTTAAAATTTGCACGAGATACAAAATTAGAGAGTATGTTTCGTATAACAGGCGTGTGGTTGTAATCAGTTTAGAGAGGGGTTTGCTAGTTGGTAAGAAGATATAGGTGTCTGGAAAAATGAAGTCTGAGGCAAAACTTACGTGGTGAGACTTTGCTAGGAGGTGCAATCCTGGGAAGGCAAAAGTGAGAGGAAGGGGATGAGACATCAAACCAGGCTCCACACCGAAGTACATGCACGACTGCTCAGTGGAGCAGATGCTTTCCAGGGAGGTCATGTGAATGACGGCATCCTGGGGCAGGGAAGGGCAGGAAGAATATCCACTGACTCCCGTACCTCAATCATCAGAGATTTGTTTCACAGAGTATTAACCCCTTGTGAAGAGTAATTTTATGTATCAACTTGGAGGGTATTTTTGTTTCTCTTTTGGAGGGGCGGGCATGTAGTTTGTGGGATCTTAGTTATCCGACAAGAGATTGAACCCCAGCCCTTGGCAGTGAGAGCACTGACTCCTAACCACTGGACCTCCAGAGATTCCCAACTTGGAGGGTGTTCTTGGATGCAACTAACATCTAAATCAGTAACAACCTGCTGACCTTCAGACTGGAACAGCACCGTCAGCTCTCCTGGGTCTTGAGCCTGTCTTGGGTCAACCCAAGCTAGAGATTTTGGACTCTCCAGCCTCCATTATCAGATGAGCCAATTTGATTATCACACACCCATACCCATATACCTTTGGTTGTTTCTCTTGAATGCCCTGATGAATACCCCTGTATTACCAAGCTGCAAAGATGCAGAATGGGATTCCAAGTAGTATCATGCATCAGTGTCAACAAGGCAGCTCATGGACAGGCATAAGGCAGGCACTGCTGGCTACATCCATAAAAGATGGTCACTGTGGGGCTTGCCTGGTGGCCTAGTGGTTGAGAGTCCGCCTGGCAATGCAGAAGACATGGGTTGGATCCCTGGTCCAGGAAGACCCAACATACCACAGAACAAATACGCCCATGCACCGCAACTACTGAGCCATATGGCCCAACTACTGAAGCCCATGCTCCTAAGAGCCTGTGCTCCACAACAAGAGAGTAGACCCCGCTTGCTGTCACTAGAGAAAGCCCCCACGCAGCAATGAAGACCCAGTACAGCCCAAAAATAAATTATTCAATCTTTTTTTTAAAAAAGAGATGGTCACTGTGGCAATCTGGGGAAAACAAGTGGCCAAGGGCTGGGAGATATTTCAGGCAAAAGGATGTGAGGTGATGCCTAAGAATAGTGAAATAATGTGGAAATATCAAGACCAGATTCTGACTCTTAAAGGTATGTTTACAAACCTTCCTAGAGTGGTCTTATGGATAAGGTGAGGAAATGTGTACTCATTTTACAGTAGGGTAAATTTTCAAATAACAAGACAACATATACTCAAAGAGTACGTGTGTGTATGCTCAGTCACTCAGTCGTGTCAGACTCTTTGCGACATCATAGACTGTAGCCTGCCAGGCTCCTCTGTCCATGGGATTCTCCAGGCAAGAATACTGGAGTGGGTTGCCATTTCCTACTCCGGGGGATCTTCTTGACCCAAGGATGGAACCCACGTCTCTTGCGTCTCCTGCATTGGTAGGCAGCTACTTTACAACTGCGCCACTTGGGAAGATTATTCAAAGAGTACCATGGTTTAATGCCACTCAGATGTATGACTTTGAGACAGTTGTTTAACCTCTTTAGTTCTTGTTTTATTGGTTTTTAAAATGAGAGATTAGATTGATGATGTCCAAGCCTTCTTTCAGCTCTAAAATTTCTCTTTTCCTCTATGATTTGGAGAAAGATATACAAATTTAAAAATTACACAAATATGATGCATTAAATGTCAGAAGCAGAATTTTAAAATATTCCATTAATAGAAATAAAGGACCAAAACCAATATTATGAAACAATGTAACTAAATGTCAAGTCCAACATTTGGGTCCAAGGGATCTTTTTCACAAGTGTGGATTAGGGGAGATTTGGCTTGAAAGTCATCTGCATTAGACAACAACGATAGCCAACCCTGGGATTGTATGGACCCCAAAGTCTAATGAATCAACTGCTAAATAAGCAGGTACTTAATGGGCTCCCTTTATTGAAAGAGAGGTTGGCTAATATGGATCAGAGGGACTCTGATGATCCGTCCAAAGATTCCATGCTTCATTCATACTTGTCTCTTCCCTTTAGCCTTTGTCTCAGTACAAGCAGAGGGTGGCATGGGGCACAGTCAGCACAAGGTCAGGTGCTCCTCTAGGATTTCAGTGGGATGACTGAATAGTACAAGGTCATTCAGAGAGCCTCTCAGCTTTTCCTTCTCCTCACCCTCAAAGGGCAATTGTTCCGGATTGTGGCTCCCCTGCCTGGTATATAAAGTCACCCAAACACAAAACTCATAGCCAGAAGGCAGTTTCGGGAATCCTCACTCAGCCCTTCAAGAGTTATAGGCATTAAAAGGCGGTCCCTGGGAGTGCTCCGCCACTCTGCTGACTGGTACCAAATCTATCTTAAAGTTGGAAATATGATCCAGGTGGGGGCGGGCTGTGATTTAATGCCATCCGAGTCCTATAGGGAACACTTCTTAAAGCAACCATTGTAAATTATTTGTGGCTAATTCTGCTGGTGGATGGAGGGCATGGTATGTTCTCAAGTACAAGAACCCAGCTTGTATCTAATAATTGTTATATCTTCTCTGAAATTTACTGCCGATGTCTCAATTTTAACAATTTAAATAACAAGCTTAACCAAGTGGAACGAGGCTCAGGCAGGCTGGCGCTCTTGATGAAAGCAGGACAACTCTTATGTCTGAGTGCATTTTTACTTTGACGTGAGCGGTGACACACAAAGATGAAATCTGGTTAAAGCGGCAGCCTTCTCAACACCGTGACAGCTTCTTAGGCTAAGCAAAATAATTTCAAGAGAGTGAATGCATATACTTGTTAACTTTACTCAGGAAGACTGATGAGGGACAATGCTTATGAATATGATAATAAGAGGCAGGTGCTGGAAAGGTAAGCTGAAGGGGCTGGGTAATTGGCATGCTGCTTTCTTCATTTTTAATGATCTGCTCTGTAGCCTTAATCTTTGGGTGCATCAGTTAGTTTAGAAACGAGGTGGATCTCCTCCATGCATCACTGATGGGTGCACATTTTTATTTTACCTGCTGTTGAACTGCTGTTGATAGATGACCTCATGTAGATTACACTCTTATTTCCCTTTGGATACTCTTTACTCCATCTCCTGCAAAATTCCCCCAATTTCAAAAGATGTTTCATGTCCAAAGTTACATATCACATGCACATTGAGGCCTATTTTGAATACTGTGCCCTTGGTGGTCACAACACAAGGCCATGCTGAGAAGTTGCATCATAACTAGTAGCATTCCTCCCAAATGGCAGGGTTTTATAAAAGAGTGAAGAGACTAGCCTGTAAGCTGAAGACTTTGGAAAAGTTACTTACCCCTTCTGGATCACTGTTTCCTCTTCAGTAAAGAAAAAAAAAAAAGAAAAAAATCACAAAACCAATTTCTTTCTAGCTTCACTGTCCCATGATCTTATGTTCCTATTCTCAGGGCAATTAAAACTAATTCAAATTCATTTGCATTTTTTAAACTAAATATCAAAAAGTCTTAATAGGGTACTACTACTTTATCAAACAATTCAGCAGTCTTTTAAAAAGTTAAACATACTCCCACCATATGACCCAGCCAATGCACTTCTGGGTATTTACCTAAGAGAAATGAGACCTGAAGTCTGCATAGTCTTGGGCACAAATGCTCCCTATATTTTTATTTGTAATAAGGCAAAGCCCATTTTATTGTGATTTGCTTTATTGCACTATGCAGATACTGCGTCTTTTACAAACTGAACACTTGTGGAAATGCTGCATCAAACAAGTCTATCAATGCCAGTTTCCCAGCAGCATTTGCTGACTCCATGTCTCCATGTCTCACATTTTGGTAATTCTTACAATATTTCAAGCTTTTTCTTTATTATTATATTTGTTATAGTGATCTGTGACTTCCAGGGGGTGCTAGTGGTAAAGAACCCACATGCCAAGGCAGGAGATGTAAGAACAATGGGTTCAGTCCCTGGGTTGGGAAGATCACCTGGAGGAGGGCATGGCAACCCACTCCAGGATTCTTGCTTGGAGAATCCCATGGACAGAGGAGTTTGGCAGGCTACAGTCCATAGAGTCACAAAGAGTTAGACACAACTGAAGCAACTTAGTATGCATAGTGATCTCTGATGTTACTATTACAAGAAGATTCATGATTTGCTGAAGTCTCAGATGATAGCAATTTTTAGTAATAAAGTTTGGGGGTTTTGTTGTTTTTTTGTTTTTTTTAGCATGCAGGATCTGGTTCCCTGACCAGGGGCCATGCCCCCTGCATTGGGAGTGCAGTACTAACCACAAAACCACCAGGGAAGACCCAGTGATAAGGTATTTTTTAATTAAGATATGCACATTGTTTTCTTAAGACAGTATTTTAAGTGCTATATTTTAAGACAATAATATTATTGCACATTTAATAGACTCTGGAAAAGTGTAAACATAATTTTTATATGCATTGAGAAACAAACAAAATTTGTATGACTTGCTTTATCCTGATATTCACTTTATTGCAGTGATCTGGAACCAAACTACAGTATTTCCAGGGTATGCCTATGGCTGCAAACTGGAAAAAGCCCAAATATCCAACAACAGGTGAATGGATAAATAAATCATGCTCTATCCATCGGATGGGATACCACTCAGCAATAAGAAGGAATGAACTGTTGATACACTCAATGGCATAGATGAATCTCAAAGTAAGTTTGCTGAACACAAAGTATACATACAGTATAATTCAATTTATATAAAACTCTAGAAAATCCAAGCCATAGTGATAAAGATCAGATCAGTGGTTTCCTGGGGAAAGAGTGAGGAGGGCATGAGGGAGGGCTTACAAAGGGTACAGAAACTTTTGAGGTGATGGATACAGTCACTACCATGAATTGTGATGATGGTTCCATGAGTGTGTATATATATGTCAAATTTTTCAAAATGAACACTTTAAGTATATATAGTTTACTCTGTGCCAGTTACATCTCAATAAAGCTGTTTTAAAAAACAAAACGTCTAAAAAATGTTATGCCTATATCTTAATTCCAATTCTAAGATTTCATCAAAAAGAATCAGAAGTGTGTGCTAAGATATAGTCTCCAGGCATTCACTGCAGCACTATTCATATACATACATGGAAACAGTCTAAATGTCTAAAAGAAGATAATTGATTAGGTAAAGTATGGCATATCTCTGTGTTGGAATGTGATACAGCCATTAAAAATCATGCCGCAGACAAAATATTTATTGTCATGAAAAAAACGTTTATAATCTATTTCTATGGGGGAAAAAAGCAAAGCACAAAACAACATGTATAGTGGCATGGTGCTATATTTTGTAAAAGTCTATGTTGGAGTTTGATAATTAATCACACTTCTCTCTTTCTCTCAGAGTTAGAAACCAATTGAGAAATGGACTAAAGAGTCAGACAAAGAACAAAATACCAGTTTTGTTACGAAGAGTTCTGATTGGGAAAATGTAGCTTAGAGCTAAGGCAAAGTGGGCTTTCTACTCTTTTCCTCTGTGAACTCTCCTGACCCATTCAGAACTAAGTCCTTCCTGCAAGGGAAGGGGCAGCCCTGTAAGCTTATCCCTGGGAAGTGCTTCTCAATCCCAGGCCACAGGTGGTGAGCATCCAAGCCCTGCCCATTAGACACCATACTATCCCCCAAACAGTGTGACAACAAAGAACTTTCCCCACATATTTCTCAATGCTCACCAACCAAGGGAAATGGAGCTGCCCGGCTAAAAGCCATTAGAGGTGTTGAGGATAAGTTGATATGAAATTCTTGAATCTCAGAGTGGAAGGGGAATGCTTAAATAATTTCCCTAATCTCTTCCCCATCCCAATAATTCATCTCCCCAGAGTATAGGGGAGTAAGTGGGGCAGCAAAGGGAAAGGCGGAAGTACTCTGCCTAATGTTTCTTTAGGGATTGAAGTCCCAATGTAAGTGTCCCCTTACACTCTACATGTCTCCATAATGGTAAAGAAAACCACCTGGAAGGCCATGTACCGTGCTGCCATAACAGCCACGTTGCTTGCCTGGGTAGTGGGACTGAGAGAAACAGGAAGGATTACAGGTGATTATTTTACTTTGGCTCTTTGTATTTTTGGTCTTCCAAGTTTTCTGAATACAAGACTTTTGCTGCCGGGGCAGGGAAAGCAAGAGAAGATCCCTTTTTAAAAAATAAACTAAAAGGGAAGAGAATTCCTGAACTTTGCAGAGCTGCACTGCTGGGTAGGCATTTGACCTGAGACCCCCCTCCCTGCTTCATTCTTCCTGGGTCATTGTCATATATTATGTGGAAATGTCATCTGGGGACACAATGCCCAACATCTGTAACAGTATTGCCCTGGAAGTGTCCAAAGTGCTCTTAAACAGGATTAGAGTCTGCTTTTACCTCTCCTTAGCTAATGAAGAGGGTGGCATGAAATGACTTTTCCAGAACAGCCTCCACTTAGCATCCCCGTGGGATAGACATTCAGGCACGTCCTCAATCAATCTTCTCAAACTGACCAAACCAACACCTCAGAGGTTCCAATCTATTACAAAACCAAAGTCACAAAAAATCTGCAGATACTTGAAAAGTTCAAGTTGGCAACATCAAAAAATACAATGTAATGTCACAATGCTGTCCATAATACATTGACATGATTTGTGTCAAGATATTAATTTATAAAGCTATATCAGTAGCTTTGTCCTATAATAGGAAAGAAAGTTTTGTGAAAACCATCTGTGATTCTACCCATAGCCTCATCGAAAGTCTAGGCTGACGCCCTCTCTGAATGTAAGGCCAGGTCTCACATCCCATCCTCACACCCCATCTTGCCCCAGTGTTATCTCAGATGCAAGCTCCAACTATCATGACAGACTCAGTCCTGATGGCAAGCCCACTTGGAATGGCAGAAATTCCTAAGATAATTTGGGACATGTTGCTGAAAATGCAGCTTAGCAGCATGGAGATGCTCTCTTGCAAAGCCCCCACCAACACACACACAATCAACTACCAATTCAGAATTTTTGCAATCAGAAAAATAAATTAATAATCTTTAAATTAATGGCTTTCCTATCTGTGGTTGTAGCAAATTCCACAGAGACCCTCTGAAACTATCCAAGGGTGAAAACAGTCTTCAGAAAGTGTTGCTTTTAGAAATTTTAGCCAGCTTACCCCACAGGGAACTCACTGACTCTGGGCTCTTGTGAGTCTTCTGTGAAAGTGTTTTACCCAGAGACTTTTCTGATTGAAAGTGTTCAAGCCCAGCATCATTTGCTGGTGCCTAAGTCTCTGTCTGAGTGGTGCCTGAGTCTCTGCCACCTAAGTCATTGACACCTTCTCTCTGAGCCACGTACTCCAGCTCCCCCTTCCAGGGAGTAGGGCAGAAAAAAAATTTAAAAGCACACATTGAATCCTGCCAGGCAAGCACTTGGCAACCAAGAGCACCGCATTCTAGATCCAAGGCTCGGGTTGGCTAGGGGAGAATCTTGGAGCCAGAAGTAGTTCAGGGATGCAGGGATGCTGGGAACTTCATCAGGGATTCACCAAGATTTTCTACACCGATATATGGTAAGAGATACATTTTATATTGTGATCCAGTACACGCAGAGAGCTGCAAGTAGACACAGATAAAAACACAGAACTAAAACCAGCTCCTAGATTTCAGACCCACCAACTCTGCCTGCTGAGGAATAGCCATTTAATAACTATTTCTTGAATGAACAAAGCAAACCCAAACCTTAGTGAAACAATACTTACCAGTCTGATATTTTCTGTTCTATTTTATTCTTTTTCATTTCTTTACAAATTTGGTAAGGAGTTGCAACTCACTAAAGTGATGCCACTGCTGCCACCACAAACAGAGTCCTGTTCTGACAGGACTTCTATGCACAGCCTTGTCCTCATTGAAGATTCCTGAAATTTGTCCTGTGGGAATCTGGGGCTTGGGGACATTGGAGGCAAGCAGGACCACACTGGGACCTAGCCGGTTCAGACAAAGGAAGACTGTTGAGGGGAGGGGAGGGGATGCCGCCAAGCTGGCAGAGGGCAAGAGCACTTCTCTCCAGGTGAGACAGACCTACGTCATGTCTCCCCCTCCCAGTCCACATTCTGTCACTGTCCCCTCTTATAAAACCCTCTTCACACCCAAGAAGATTTTACAAATGGAGTCAGAAGTCAGGCTGGCTTCATCTAGGTATCACTGGAAGGACCAGGCAGGAGGTAAAAAAAAGGGTTGTTTAAGCTGCTGTGAAAATCACAGAGTAACCTGGTAAAGGGAAAACCCACTCAGACCCAAAAGGGAGGAATTAAGCAACTTTGTAAATAAAGGGATCATTACTCCTGATGCATTAATACACCCTTAAGACCTATCCAAAACTTCCTATTTCAAGATGAATGAAGAGCATTAGACGCTCATTTCCCAAGCTGAGTGGACTGTTTTCACTGCCCAGCGCGGGGCGGGGTGTGTGTGGGGGTGTCTGAGGTCAGCAGGGGCTGGTCCAGGTGGTGCACTGGTGGAGCCACATTGGGGTTCCAGGAGGGGACAGTCCCCACCCTTCTGTGATGATGAAGGTTGTAACTACAGCCCCGTTTTTCACTGAAAGGATGAGCCCGCTGCACACCTGATGAAGTCGGGAGGAAAGTTCTATGCCAGTGCACTTGCCTCCTCCAAGTTTCATCATCATTCACCAAGTAAGCATAACTGCTCCGGGTTTAAGAGATGCTGGGAACAGGGGCGCTGTTGGTAATTGCCTAATGGGCAGACGAAATGAGGTGTGAGGCACATTGGTGTGAAAAAAGCAATAGCCACAAGTTTATTAACATTGAGAATTAAAATAAGCTTTGCCCCAGCCAAGCAGTCCTTGCTGCAATGAATCCCATTATCCCTCTAATAACTTCTCAGTGCTCCACTGGATGCTCTCTGTCCCAGGAGGTGGAGAGGCCTTCATACAGGTCACCTCTCTGCCAGCTTCAGAAGCTGCAATCTCTGGTTCACTGATGACTGTCAGGGAAGAAACACAAACATCCCCTGCCTCCCCTGTAGCTCCTCTACGTGCGTGCTAAGTGGCTCCAGTAGTGTCTGACTCTTTGAGACCCTCTAGACTATAGCCCACCAGGCTCCTCTGTCCACGAAATTCTCCAGGCAAGAATACTGATGTGGGTTGCCATTCTCTTCTGTAGGGGATCTTCCCGTAGCTCCTATAATTCCACTTAAATCCACAGGCAGTCACTTGAAGAGCTGTGAAAGAGGGAAGCCAAAGAGAATGATATGCCATTGTGATGTGGGTGCCTTTTTAAACATTGCCAATTAGCATTTACGAAGGTGTACTATAGGGTTCTGGAGCTGAATGCTACTGTGTCCACCTAACGGAAGTCAGGGGCCCTGCCTGGGGCTCGGCAACCAGCCTTGCCTTCTTTCTTAAATCTTAATCATGTTATCAAATATTTCTAGATGCCCAATGCTAGGAGGAGAGTTGCCCTTGACCTCGAGCACATTTAATCTATGCAGAAAACAAAGCTCTCCCAGGTAAAATAATCAGAAAGCAATCAGTGAATGCTATAGCCCAGAACCTAATGAAAACGCAGAGAAAGGAGAGCCAGGGCTGTCAGAGCTCCCAGAGGATGTGTGGCTTAGGTAAAGGAAAGGCAGCGGGAACTGCATGAACAAAACTTACAGACTCAAGGCACTCAGAGTAAAGGAAGGAGGCCAACCAGACAGAAGGCCAGCTCTGAGCTGGGAACTAGCAGAGAGTAAGCTTGGGTGGGCAGAGAGAGCTGTACAGGGAAAACCAAGTGTGGAGTCTGGATCTAATGCTGGATTTAAAGGGAACCCTTGTAGGTTTGCACTCATCTCACACGCTAGTAAAGTAATGTTCAAAATTCTCCAAGCCAGGCTTCAGCAATATGTGAACCACGAACTTCCAGATGTTCAAGCTGGTTTTAGAAAAGGCAGAGGAACCAGAGATCAAATTGCCAATATCTGCTGGATCATCGAAAAAGCAAGAGAGTTCCAGAAAAACATCTATTTCTGTTTTATTGACTATGCCAAAGCCTTTGACTGTGTGGATCACAATGCTGCTGCTGCTGCTGCTAAGTCACTTCAGTCATGTCCGACTCTGTGCGATCCCATAGATGGCAGCCCACCAGGCTCGTCCGTCCCTGGGATTCTCCAGGCAAGAACACTGGAGTGGGTTGCCATTTCCTTCTCCAATGCATGAAAGTGAAAGCGAAGTCGCTCAGTCGTGTCCGACTCTTATCGACCCCATGAACTGTAGCCTACCAGGCTCCTCCATCCATGGGATTTTCCAGGCAAGAGTACTGGAGTGGGGTGCCATCGCCTTCTCTGTGGATCACAATAAACTGTGGAAAATTCTGAAAGAGATGGGAATACCAGACCATCTGACCTGTCTCTTGAGAAACCTGTATGCAGGTCAGGAAGCAACGGTTAGAACGGGACATGGAACAGACTGGTTCCAAATAGGAAAAGGAGTACATCAAGGCTGTATATTGTCACCCTGCTTATTTAACTTATATGCAGAGTACATCATGAGAAATGCTGGGCTGGAGGAAGCACAAGCTGGAATCAAGATTGCTGGGAGAAATGTCAATAACCTCAGATATGCAGATGACACCACCTTTATGGCAGAAAGTGAAGAAGAACTAAAGAGCCTCTTGATGAAAGTGAAAAAGGAGAGTGAAAAAGTTGGCTTAAAGCTCAACGTTCAGAAAACTAAGATCATGGCATCTGGTCCCATCACTTCATGGGAAGTAGATGGGGAAACAGTGGCAACAGTGACAGACTTTATTTTTTTGGGCTCCAAAATCAATGCTGATGGTGACTGCAGCCATGAAATTAAAAGACGCTTACTCCTTGGAAGGAAGGTTATGACCAACCTAGATAGCATATTGAAAAGCAGAGACATTACTTTGTCAACAAAGGTCTGTCTAGTCAAGGCTATGGTTTTCCCAGTGGTCATGTATGGATGTGAGAGTTGGACAGTGAAGAAAGCTGAGTGCCGAAGAATTGATGCTTTTGGACTGTGGTGTTGGAGAAGACTCTTGAGAGTCCCTTGGACTGCAAGAAGATCCAATCAGTCCATCCTAAAGGAGATCAATCCTGGGTGTTCATTGGAAGGACTGATGTTGAAGCTGAAACTCCAATACTTTGGCCACCTCATGCGAAGAGTTGACTCACTGGAAAAGACCCTAATGCTGGGAAAGATTGAGGGCAGGAGAAGAAGGGGACGACAGAGGATGAGATGGTTGGATGGCATCACCGACTCGATGGACATGGGTTTGAGTAAACTCTGGGAGTTGATGATGGACAGGGAGGCCTGGCGTGCTGCGATTCATGGGGTTGCAAAGAGTCGGATACGACTGAGCGACTGAACTGAACTGAACTTGTAGGTTTCAGAAAAGAGGAATCATGGGATTAAAGAATTTAAATCACTCTGTTAAATTTGCTTTGTGTTGTTAAATTTTGATTTACCTTAAATTTCATGAATTTCACTCACTTTATATTCACAGCCACCAACTTCAAATGAGCCTTTGGTGTTTCCCCGCAATCTGACTCCATCGCCCTGGTCCCTTTACTCCCTTAGTTGCTGACTGACAACTGTGCACTTTTTTCTCTCTTCTCTAACAGTCAGCACTTCTGCCAGCATCCTGTTCTCAGCTGCTGACCCTGCATCCTGTTCTTACTCCTCCCACCTCTAACCCACTAGCCTGCCTGCACCCCCAAGCTCTGGTTGCTCTCTTTTCTTTGAATGGACCTTCCTGCTCCAATGGAGGGAGTCCCTCCACCTGTGTGTCAGACCAGCCCCCTCCCTTACTCAAGGACACTCCTCCTCTTCTCCCCAACTCCCATCAGCATACACACTGCAACAATTTCTCTCTTCTTGAAGAAAAAACAAACAAAAACTGTTTCTTGCCCTCACATTTCTGGTCCTGTCCCATTTCTCTGCTCCCCTTTGCAGGATGATTCCTCAAACGAGCTGAGCTGTCTGCATCTGCACCCTGCATGGCCTATAGCGGGTATCCTCTCACGAACCCGCTTCAATCAGGCTTGGCCTCGCCCTGGACCATACTGCTCTCCTCACCCCTGACCTCTATGCTGTTAAATGCAAGGGTCATTCTTATCTTCTTTGAGCTCTCAGCAGCTTTCTTCACTTGGTTCCCAGAACACTTCTCCCCCTTAGTCTCTGGCTGGTTTCTTCCCATTTTTTTCAACTTCTAAAAATTATAGTGCCCCAGTGCCCAGTCTCTGGACCTGTTCTCTCTCTAAACTATACCCCTTTGGTCTCATCCAATCTCATAGTTGTAAACACCATCTATTTGCTAACAAGCCCCAAATGTATGTCTTCAGTGTGGACCCACTCCAGATTCCAGAGAGATCTCTATTTGGATGTCTAACAGGCACCTCAAATTCAGTATTTTCAGAAACAAATTCCTGGTTCCTGGTCCACCTCCCACTCCAGCGGGACACACACACTCATCGCCTCCTCCTCCAACATCCGCCTCCATGCATGTCCTTTGGTCAGGACCGAAACCTTGGTCCTCCTTGATGCCACTTTTGAATCCATCAGTAAATCCAACTGACTCTGCTTTCACACTCTATCCTGACTCCGACCCCTTACCATCTCCACTGCCACCTCCCTACTCTAAGCCACCACCTGCAGCAGCCTGTTGGCTGGTCTCCCCACCTCTGCCATTGCTCCCATATCAGTTCAACACATCTGCCAGAGTGATGCTTTTCAAATAGATGCAAATCATGTCATTTCTCTGCTCAAAGCCTTCTAACAATTTTGCAGATCACCCAGAATAAAATCCAACATTCTTACAATGGCCTGAAGATTCTTACACTCTCTGCCTCCAGCTCCTTCTCTGACTCTGTCTTCCCTCTCTTGCTCTGCTCAGCATGCCAGCCCCTTGCTGTTTCTCAAAGCAAGTTCCTTCTGGCTGAAATAGAATTCTCTTAGACAGTCACAAGGCCTACTTCTTCAGTTCCCCCAGATCCAGCTCAGTGTCACTTGATCAGTAAAGCCTTCCTTGGCCAACCCACATAAGCCCATTCTGTTTAACTTCTCTCCATTCAGCCTATCACCACCTGTTAAACCACATTTTACTTGTCACTCATTCAGCATCTCTCCCGTAGAATATAAGCTCATTTGGGGCAGGATGTATGTCGGTGTCTAATATGTAGCAGGCATTCAAGAAATACTCAGTGAAGGGGTGGGATGGGAGGGGGCTGGGGAGGAGGCTCAATGGGGAGAAGATATATGTATACTTACAGCTGATTCATCTTGTTGTACAGGCTTCCCTGGTGACTCAGGCAGTAAAGCATCTGCCTGCAATGCAGGAGACCTGAGTTTGATCCCTGGATAGGGAAGATCCCCTGGAGAAGGAAATGGCTACCCACTCCAGTATTCTAGCTTGGAGAATTCCATGGACAGAAGAGCCTAGTGGGCTACATTCCATGTGGTCGCAAAGAGCTGGACACAACTGAGTGACTAACATGTTCACATGGCAGAAAACAACACCACATTGTAAAACAATTATCCTCCAATTAAAAATTAAAAAAAATAACACCTGGTGAGGGAACAATATTTATTTGAACCCTCTCTTCTGAGCACTTGCCATGGACAAGGAAAAAATTTTTCTCTGTTCTAGTTACCCTTTGCTGGTGGTTCAACATCCATGGCTTGATATAACCCCCATGGATGCCACAAAACCCACCTTGAACATAGGGTGTTGCTGCCATCCCCTTTCCTCCACACCCACACCTTTCAGGATCACCAAGGTGAGTTTATATCCACCCTCTGTTTCCTTGTCTGGGAAATGAGTTTTCTGATGCCAGCTGCCACTTGGCAAAACAAAAGTAACTGACCATAACCTACAGTTTCCTTCCATTAAGCTGGGGAAGCAGTGGCTGGGATGTCAAGTTTTAGTCCTTCCACCTACTTACTATGTGATTTTGGCCGAGTTTTTTAATCTCCTGGATCTCAGGTTTCTTAAAAATAGGGTGGGAAAAGTAAAGCTAAATTCTGGAGTTGTTGTAGGATTAAATGAAATGGAGAATGGAAAATACTCAGCCCATAGCACTTGCCCACTAAATGTTGGTTGTCTTTCTCTCCCCATCATGAAATGAAGCAGAAGTCCATGGTCCTCCCTGCTGTCCTCTACCTGCCTTTTGTCTGCAGGAAAACTTTAAAGAACAAATTGAATAGAGAAGTGAGAAAATGCAGAAGCAAAGGAAAACAGAGAAACAAGACCAAATAGTAACAGTTTAGACATTAGACAAAGCCAAAGACCTTTAGTTCCTCCTCCTCAAGGGCTATAGATAATATTCTTAGCCACATCTTCTGAGCTGTCATGTAGATATAGAAAGCCCTGCCACGTGGAAGAAGTTAACTACATGATGACCAGACTGTACCCATGACATAACTGCCACAATTCTGAGAACTGCCTCAAAGAAATGGGAATAAACAAACCCCCAGAACTGACGATTAAGTGTACTTAATCAAAATGATACTGATCAGACCACCACATGACCAATCAAGATGACTGTCCAAGCTCACTGTGCTTTTTCTACACGTAGCCCCCCTCCTTCTGCCTCTACACCCTTGAAACTCCTCTTTAAAAGCTCTTGCCCACTGGTTGTCAGGAGGGAGTCAGCCTTTGGACATAAATCCGCCCTCTCCTCAAATAAAGCAAATTTTCCTTTGCACAAACCTTGCCTCTTGAGTATTGGCTTTTGAGTGGCAAGCAACTAGACCTCACTTTCATTAATAATCAGAAGGTGATCCTAGAATCACTCTGAAATCACAGTTTCTTTTCTTTTTCTTTCTTTCTTTATTTTTTTGCATAGCTTGCAGGATCTTTGTTCCCCAACCAGGGATGGAACCTGGGCCCTCAGCAATGAGAGCACAGAGTCCTAACAACCACTGGACCACTATGGAATTCCCCCAGATCGCAATTTCTAACCCAACACTTGACCGTTGCCCTCCAGATGGAGACGCCTGATGCAGACCAACAATGACTGTCTGGAGGCCATTCCCCACTCCCCTCCCCCTCCTCCTTCACATGCACCCACAGAGGGACGGGCTGCCCTTGGCAGCCCTCTCACATTTATGGCAGTACTTCTCTGTCCTGCAAGGGTGGTGAACTGAATTCAGAAAAATGACAGGTCGTTACAAATATATTGCATGTTGTAAAATAAAAGAATGTCCTTGTTAGAAAGCCAAATGACTTACTTTGGGAATAACTTTAAATATTAGGCATAAGATATTGCGAATGCAGAATGCACATGTTACACTCTGGTAGAGTACTTTAAATATACATGTGATGCTCCAATATCGATACATGTGGACGTTAGCATTAATCCTTTAACTGGAATGCTCTCTGACAGTAATTCTCCATTACTCAGCTCTTTATTGATTTGGGTTCATCTCTAAAAGTTCAGACTTAGAGAATACTCAGGCCAGGTCTCAATTGAGGAGAGCAGCATGGACTGTTGGTAATTATCCAATGAATTCCAGTAATTATGCAATGAATTACAAACTGTCTATACCAGTATTTCCTGGAATTCAAGAAACATGGATATGTGAATTCAGCAACATACCTGTGAACTTTTCAAGATACTTTTGGGGAGTGGGTTGGGGAAGTGGGGTGTCCAGTCGGAGGACCTTGTCCAGTTCCCACTGCCCTAGTGCTTATTCATCCACATCTCCTAACCTCAATTTTTATAAACGTATGTATTCATATGACTTTTGGTTTTAATCTGCCACCATTCCTTTATGCCGCCAAAGAAAAAAGAAAAAAAAAAGGAAAGGAAAAACTAAAGAGCCCCTAACTGGCTATGTGTATTACTTTGGGTAAATCACTATTTGTATACATAGCTTAACTAAAGTTCTATGAGTACGGCTCTGAAACCAGCACTTTGACATATGTCATGGACCTCTTCAAGAGTCAAGAAATAACAGGCTCTGCTCTCAAAGCTCAACAGAGCTGATAGGTAAAATTCTCGCAAAGATATATCTGACTGTGGGTGTTTCCAGGCTCTTGCAAACCAACTGTTTATGAGTCCACCATTTGACAGAGTTGAGTATGTCTTTTGTTAGGGAAATAGTTTTTCTGACGTTCATTTTCATTTCATTTCATTTATTTTCCTTTTTTGTCTGCGTTGTGTGGCTGGTGTGATCTTAGTTCCCCGACCAGGGATTGAACCTGCACCCTTGGCAGTGATAGCACAGAGTCCTAACCACTGGACCAAAGGGAATTCCCCTTGTTCATTTTCAACAACAAACTTATGAAATTGAATGAGTATGTAATTCTGATGGTAAACGAGTCTGGGAACGAGGGAGAAGCCTCCAGACACTTCTGAAGACATAGCATCTCTCCCACTTTCAACAGTCCTTTCCTTTGTCCTCTCTCATAACAAATATTCATTGCATGGTCTTCCAAGCCAGATGCAGGCAATACTAACTAAACTCCCGAGCTTGCATGTTTCCTATGATTCATGACTGGCCAGATGACCAAAGGAAGATGAAGCTACAGTTCTCTCTGGGGAACTACAGGGCAAGAGAAAGCTTGTTCAAACTCTCATTCCTCAGTGAGTTCAGGTTATCTCCTGGTGCACATCAGTAGGTCAAGGAGCAGTGCTCTCCTTGGAGTAGTCACATATGGCACTTGCTATAGAAATAGGGAGTAAGGAGCCTGCTGAGATCAGAGGAGTGGGTGCAGTCGTCACCCACCTCTGAAGTGAGTCTCCTTTAGTCAGTCAGAAAACTAGTCTTCCTAAGGGACTTTACAGTGGCCTTCAAGACCCTTTCATGTCCTCAACCAAGGACCATTAACAAATGTCTTCCCTTGAGTATCCATTCAGCACTCACGCTGTTGACTGCTGGGGTAAGGGGGAGGAGCACTCATTCAATAAATGTTTGCTGAAATGACCACCCCTGCCTTAGGACCTGGGGTGCGCAGTAGTTAATAAGGTAGACACTGTGCTGTCCTCAGAGAGATTGCTCTGTGGTAAAAAGAGCCCGAGGCTTGTGATTAGAAGGCAAGCATTTGAGTCCAGCCTTCCCCTCTTATCTCTCTGAACCTCACTTTACCTTCAGCAAGTGAAAGTGACAGCCCCATCTACCTCCTTACTCAGCAGCCTCATAGGATCAAATAAACATGTTGACATGCTCTGTAAACTCTAAAGTTTACACTATGGAAAGATCAGATTTGACTGCTAAGCTACAGAAATTTAAAATGATTTCTCTCATTCTCGAAACAATTAAAAGCAGGGACTTCAACAGGTATTTTTGCATACATATTCACAGCAGCATTATTCACAAGAACCAAAGGCAAAAACAACCCAAATATCCACCAATAGAAGAATGGATAAATGAAATGTGATATACACATATGATGGAATATTGTCATCCTTAAAAGGGGAATGAAATTCTGATACATGCCACAACATGGATAAACTTTGAAGACATTAGGCTAAGCAAAATACACCAGACACAGAAAGACAAATATTGTATTATTCCATTTAAATGGAGTAACTAGAATAGTCAAATTTACAGAGACAGAAAGTAAAATAGTGGTTACGAGGTGCTGTGAGGAAGAGGAATGGGGAATATAATCTAATGGGTATAGAGTTTCAGTTTGGGATGATGGAAAAGTTCTGAATATGGATGGTGGTGACTGCTGCACAACAATGTGAATATAAAATTTTTTAAATTTTATTGAAGTATAGTTGATTTACAATGTTGCGTTAGTTTCCGTTGTACAATAGTGATTCAGTTACATATATATTTAATATATGTGTTATTTTTCAGGTTCTTTTCTATTATAGGTTATTATAAGATATTGAATATAGTCCCTTGCGCTATATAGTAGGCCACTGATATTTATATGTTAATATTTTATATACAGTACTGTGCATATGTTAATTCCAAGCTCCTAATTTATCCCTCCCCCTCTTTCCCCTTCGGTAAACTTAAGTTTGTTTTCTATGTCTGTAAGTCTGTTTCTGCCCATTTTTTGTTTGGGTTGTTTGTTTTTTGTTGTTGTTGTTATTGAGCTGTATTAGCTGTATTTTAGAAATTAAGGCATCATTTGCAAATATTTTCTCCCAGTCTGTAGGCTGTCTTTTCGTTTTGTTTATGGTTTCCTTTGCTGTGCAACAGCTTGAAGAGGTCCCATTTGTTCATTTTTTAATTTTTTAAAATAATTTTATTTATTTGTTCTTGGCTATGCTGGGTCTTTGTTGCTGCACAGGTTTTTCTCTAGTTGCAGCGAGCAGTGGCTACTCTCTAGTTGCGGTGCGCAGAGTTTGCATTGCAGTGGCTTCTCTTGTTGCGGAGCATGTGCTCTAGGGCATGTTGGGCTGAGTAGTTGCAGCTCCCGAGATCTAGAGCACAGGCTCAGTAGTGGCACATGGGCTTAGTTGCTCTATGGCATGTGAGATCTTCCTGGATCAGGAAGTGAACTGGTGTCTCCTGCATTGGCAGATGGATTCTTTATCATTGAGCCACCAGGGAAGCCCCCGATCTATTTTTGTCTTTATTTCTATTCCTTCAGCAGATTGACCTAAGAAAACATTGTTATGACTTGTATCAGAGAATGTTTTGCCTATGTTCTCTTCTAGGAGTTTTATGGTGTCATGTCTAATCTTAAATGCATTTTGAGTTTATTTTTGTGTATGGTATGAAGAAGTGTTCTAACTTCGTTGATTTACATGTGGTTATTCAGTTTTCCCAGCACCATTTGCTGAAAACTGTCTTTTCTCAAATAATGTGACTATTCTTAATGCCACTGAACTGTACACTTCAAAACGGTTAAAATGTTTAAAAAAAAACACTTCATTAAAAAAAATTCAGGCATGCAGCTGTGTCAAGGTGAAGTGCCAGCAGTTTTTCCTGGAGGAGATTCCTTAGCATCCATCAGCTTGGTGTATTCCCACTGTCCAGGGTCTGGTCTTCAGCTTGAAGGTTCATGACCCCACCTTTGTCAGCACAGACAGAACTAACCCAACTCGTCATGGGCACACATCCAGAGCACGACATGTGTCAGTTCAGTTCAGTCACTCAGTCATGTCCGACTCTTTGCGACCCCATGGACTGCAGCACACCAGGTCTCCCTGTCCATTGCTAAACTCCTGGAATTTACTCAAACAACGTGTGTACATAAAAATGGTGTGGTACATAAAAATGTACCAACCACACTTTTAGTGAGAAATTACTACCTGGAATATTCTAATGATGACCCGGTGTTATCATTCCATCTGCTTTCCGTTAGCAAGTATTCATAGGAAGAAACAATCTGAAGGCAATCGTGAGACATAACCTGAAGGCTGTTTGGTGAACAGTGAATCAAGACAGGGCAAACCTAATATTTAAGTGGCACTATGATAGGATGGGACGTTTCTGCCAAAGGAACCTGACTCCTTGCTGTCTGTCGATGACCCACAGGTAATGTCTGTGCTTTCCATCAGAGATGCCTCTTCAAAAGCATCAGAAATTACCTAAGTCAATGGATTTCAGCTCCCTCTCCCTTGGACAAGTTCTGGGTGGGCCCTGCTAATGTTTGCCTCTGAGACCTTCTATTTATCGTGCTTCTATGGCTAAATAGGAGAAGGCAATGGCAACCCACTCCAGTACTCTTGCCTGGAAAATTCCATGGACGGAGGAGCCTGGTAGGGTACAGCCTATGGGGTCTCGAAGAGTCGGACATGACTGAGCAACTTCACTTTCACTTTTCACTTTTATGCAGTGGAGAAGGAAATAGAAACCCACTCCAGTATTCTTGCCTGGGGAATCCCAGGGACAGAGGAGCCTGGTGGGCTGCCGTCTATGGGGTCGCACAGAGTCGGACACAAATGAAGTGACTTAGCAGCAGCAGCAGCTATGGCTAAATAACCCTCCCCTTTTCTCATAAAATCTTTCCTTAGAATTTTCAAATAAAATGTCAAACAGGTTGTATGCTAGTTGTGTGGTCCTGCGAACTATTTCAGCTCCTTTTGATGATTTCTAGGGTTAAATCTCAGAGAATGACAGCCCCTCTTTATAGAGTTCTTGGAGACATACCCTAGAGTCCCCAAGTACTTACAACTATTACCCATTTTTTCCAGTTTTCTCAGAATAGGGGTGACTAGGGAGAAGCTACTAGATCTCTTTTCTGTGCAACTGATCTGGGAGTGCAAACCAGAGATGTCTCCAACAGTGACTGCTGCAGAGAGGACAATCTCAATGGGCAGGCAGAGCCTTCCCTCACTCTGTTCTCCTTCCAGTCTGTGTGCCAAAAATTGCCTGATGTCCATGACAAATCGCACATAAATCCCAGGCTGAGGGCTCAAAATGAACTTTGGATATTTCTCTTCCTGGCAGACTCTTGTGGAAACAGGTGAGGGATTGCTGGCCCTGAGGTTGTCTCCTCTCAAATCCACCTGGTGGAGGTCAGGGATGAGGTCCCAGGGTGAGTTTTTTACCTTAAGCAGACCAGATCTACAGATAAACAAAGGCAACCATGGTTTCGAGCCTGGTCAGTTTCTTAATCTTCTATAAGCACACACATCACTCACTGCAAATCCTTTTCCCAAACTGGAACTCACAGGAAGAAATCAATTTATGGAGGCAGATGTTTCTTTTCTTGCATGTCTCCTCGGAAACAAAATAAATTGCACAACTAGCTAGACTGATAGTAATAGTATTAAGTACATAATAACCCAAATCAATTCCAAGTGTGAAATCTGGAATGATAAGTTGGGGAGAAGTTGATGATAAAAGCACAGTTTCTGGAAGATATAGTAGCATTACGTTATGTGCTACCTTTAAGGCAGAAAACACAGACTTGGGAGTCAGACCAACCTATGGTCAAATCCCAGACCTTCTATCATGTCATTCTGGGACATGATTGGGCCAATACCTAAATAATAAGATGGTATGATAAGGTTTGATGAGAGTTAAACTGGAGAGCAGGTATCAAGAGCCTGTTAGAGCCCTTGGCCCATAGTAGGTGTTTAATAAGTGGTGGTTCCTGTCTTCCTTTCTTCATCCCCTAAACAAGAACAACCTAGCTTGTGTGTTTGACAAGTAATTCCTGCTTCAAATTCCATGGCTTTAGAAGTTACATCAAATCCATACCTTTGATAAATAGCTTTCTAATAGGCTGCTCTTGTGCCATATAGCCCAAGATCAAATGGACGGACAAGGATCTAGGAAATCTAAAAGAAGCCAACTTTGCCCATTTTCATGACCCCAGGGCACATCAAAGTGTCATGGGCTCATGTGGCGGGAAATCTCCCATCCCTTTTCACTGAGAGAAAAGCTGTGGTTGGGTCAACACCCAAACTACTCATCCAGGGACCCCAGGTGAGCAGGGGCATGGGGAAGGAAGCAAGAAGGGGAGGCTGAAGGCAACCAGCTTGTTCTTGACCTATGGCTACATCTCAGGGCCAACTTTAGGACACCCAGGTCCCTCTAGCCATCAGAGAATGAGGACTCCAGAGATGTGTGGGGCGACCACTCCAGCGGGGCAGGCTGCCCAGGCGTTGAGTGAGGAGAAATCAGAGGTCTCCCTGCCCCTCCTGCCCTTCCCTGACAGCCCCTATGAGACTATAGCTTCCCCAAGACCAAATCACTTCCTTCTTAAGCTGTCCTCACATTTGGAACTCCCGTAAAGACAGCAATAAAAAGAGAGGAACCCTCAGACTACCACTTGCAGGTGTTCCAAGATGCAGCGAGTCATCTGAATCCCCCTTAGGCCAGTGGATTCACTCCATCTGCACTGGCAATTCAGTCGAGACCAGTATTTTCTGATGTGTGGCTTTGCTGAAATGTCTCTTTCTCCTTTTTTTTTTTTTTACACATCAAAGAAGAAAAATCAGCAATTCCATCCATATGATTAGAACCAAAAATAGCCTCTTTTCTTCCCAACCCATATCATGGCCCCATTACAAATATATTTTGTGCAGCAACCTTCAAGGTGGTTTTGTTTCCCTCCTGCTCGCTCCTTTTATTATTCAAGATTTCCAGTTATTCAGTATTTTGTTCTCATTAGAACACTGCTTGTCACATGTTTTCACCAGAGACATTCATCACCAGGGTCAAAGGGTGAATATCGTGATCTATTATGCTTAGAGGAATCTAATGAAAAGCCACATAATTATCCAATTTAAAGAGAAGCATGTTAAAAAAAAAAAAAAAGGAGGGGAGCACTTGCTATAATTTAAATTGTTTTGTTTCCCTGAAGCAAAATTCAGCACCTGATTGACAGGACTTAATGATAATTCTTATTGATATGGTGATGTTAATTGTGGAGAGATATTTAATAAGCCCCATATTCCAGAGGTAAATGTGTGCTCTTAACCTGCACCTGAACCTGATTTTTGATGCAGCATGGGGATGAGGTACAGATACAGATAAGTGAGCACAAGTGGATTTTCAGTCTTCTGTGGCAGAATGGAAATTGGAATCTTCAGAATCTATTAGGAGAACAATTCCACAGTTGCTCACACTTTTATAAATTATACTGTATATTATAGAAAGACACAAAGTCAGAGAAGGTTCAAGAATGGATATTGTTGAGACTCTGAAGAGAAGTTTGTGGGGTAGTATTTGGTGGTGGCGTTGTGTGGTTGTTTTTAACCAAAGTCATACATATAAGGTTGTGATCTGCATTCACTTTCAAACAAAATGAACTTCATTTTCTGTATTAACTCTCTCCTGCCCATCAGTTCAGTTCAGTTCAGTCGCTGGAGGCTAGAAATGAGAGCAACTCTAACACCCAGGTAGACAGACTCCTGAACCAAAACAAATTCTTACACTGTAAACAAAAATTATTTGAGAAGGCATTGGTGGCCCTAAATTCCAAAAGGAAATGATCCATGGAGGCTGAAAAGTTCAACTAGATCTGCATCCCATCCTGAGACTATGCGGCTTCAGCTGCCAGGCCTGTGGACAGAGCTGGGGTCAGCACTGACCTCCTGAGAGGCTGTTTCAAAATCATTACCTGGACAAGAGGAGATGGGTTGTCAGATCAGGTCATGTGTGATTTGACTCTGTAAGCCGCACTTTCCTTCAGTGCGTAGCTGTGTGCTTCTCATGTTTTTATCATGTTCTAACAAGTTTTAAATATTGGAAATTTAAAACTGAATCTGATTTTGGGAGACAATCTCATTATTTGGGAAGTAATACTCATATAACCATCTTTGGGCAAAGAATACAAAGTAAAAAAATGAAAGCTACTCTAAGGAAAGACAGACTTGGAAAAAAAAAAGTAATCAAAGTAGCTTAAATATGATGGAGAGCAAGTTCTGAAATTGAATTCAAATTATTTTTTTTTTAATTCAAGTTAATTGAGTCTTCTGTTTTTACTTATGGAAAACGAGTATTACATGGTTAGCATTTTGATATTCTGGTCAATGCAGTTATTCATGCCAAAGTGTGTGTGTGTGTGTGTGTTAGTTGCCAAGCTGTGTCCAACTCTTTGCGATCGATGGACTGTAGCCTGCCAGGCTCCTTTGTTCACGGGATTCTCCAGGCAAGAATACTGGAGTGGGTTGCTATTCCCTTCTCCACGGCATCTTCCCGACCCAGGGATCAAACTTGCATCTCCTACATTGCAGGCAGCATCTTTACCATCTGAGCTACCATGGAAGCCCATGCCAAAGTATCTGTAACTTCAAAATAATAAAGCCAAAGATTGTTAAATATAACCTGAGGCATAAATGGGCCACTGTCGAACTTCCCCAATGGCTAAGACTCGACACTCCCAATGTGGGGGCCCAGGTTTGATCCCTGATCAGGGAGCTGTATCCACATCCTGCAACTAAGAACTCCCATGTTGCAGCTAAAGATCCCACATGCTGCAACAAAGACCTAGCGAAGCCAAATAAATAAATGTTACAAAGCACACACACACACAAATGGGCCACTGTCACCAGAAACTAAAAGCTGTCAATCTACAAATAGGAACATGAGTCAAAATGTCATCATTAAAAGAGTGTCAGAGAAAACAAGAGCAATTTTTAATGAACAAAATATTTAAAATATTCAAAGTATTCCAGAATCAAATACTTCTGAACACAGCACCTGGGGTCTGGCACATAGTAGCTGACAGAGTGGAAAATGAGAAAAGACTTAGAAATGCCTTCTTTTGCTTTCTGAACTGGCTTTATTGTTTTTGCTTTTAATACACACACACACACACACACACACACACATACACACACACAAACACACAGCTTGAAATACTCCAGATATAAATTATATTGACTTTGAGCCATGTACTCACCTTAAATGAAAAAAAAAAAGTCAACTTAATTGAAGATGACCGAATTGATTGCAGGTTATGATACCAATGGCACTTAAAACTACTGCTATGATTTTCAACTTCCCAGGCCAAAGCATTACATCATGCACAGGAGATTATAATTTCTCTGAACACTTCTGGTATCTCTCTACCCGAAAAGCGATATGCCAGCAAATTGAAGAGTTCAGAGAAAAGCAATAAAGATAATTAAGGAGGCCCTCAGATTGACTGATGGAAAGAGATTCAATGTGGACTGTGTGGCCCAGTGATGACCTGGTGGTTCTAGGAATGATATGCAGATATCTGGAGGGGCAAGATTCCCGTCTGCTGCAGGCATTAGTCCACACAATCACAGTGCAATCGTGAACATAAAGAGCTTGCTGTTGGCCCAGGTCAAAAGCCTGGACCACGCCTGCACTGGGCAGCAGCCCATACCCACTCTATGCTTCTGTGCCTCCAGTGTGGAATCAGGGTAAGACCAGAACTGAGAGGCTAGGATGTTGCCAAAGCCCCCCCTATTTCCACTCTGGTGCTTGTCTAACTGTCCCCTCAACCTGTGCCAGACTCCTGCATCCTTGAAAAGGCCTGCACCCCAAAAGGGAAAAAACAAGGACTGGTTAACATCACAGTTAGGAGTCTGGGTTCAAATTCCAGACCCAAGCCTTCCCAGCTGAGTGACTTTGGGAAAGTTACTTAACCTCTCTAAAGAATACAGGTAATAATGCTGCCCTTCTCCTAGAGTTATTGAATGAAATTGGTCACATAAACCACTTCTCAGAGTGCCTGGCCTCTTGTAAGTGCCCATGACAGTAGCTATTATTCTTTATTACAATTAGCAGCAAAAGCAGGTAAAACCCTAAGCATCAACAAAGAGCTGACCCTCCTAATGTTGTTGTTTTTTGTTTTTACTTGCTAAGTCATGTCTGACTCTTTTGCAACCCCATGGACTATAGCCCACTAGGCTCCTCTGTCCATGTGACTTCCCAGGCAAGAATACTAGAGTGGGCTGCCATTTCCTTCTCCAGAGAGTCTTCCCAACCCAGGGATTGAACCTACGTCTCCTGTATTGGCAGGCAGGTTCTTTACTGCTGAGCCACCAGGGAAGCCCTGCTCTTTCTCATAGGATATCCTAGAACACCTGCCTCTGGGTTGCCTGGCTTGAGCAGATCCCACAGAGCTTCTCCTGTCATCCATGCTCTCCCCTCACATGTCTGTTTCTTCCATATCTATTACAGGTTGAGGGACCAAATGTCCCAATTTGCCCAGGACAGTCCTGGTTGATGCCTCTTGACTCAAGGTAATTATTAATAGCACCTCTTTTCACTCATAAAGTCACAGTTATGATGATAAATGGTGTGGTCACCCTAGCCACTATGAAAAAATATTTTCATCAATCCTTACCTTGTATTTCATACCTGTGACTCATTTATTTTGTAACTGGAAGTTTGTACCTCTCGCTCTCGATCATTTGTTTCTCTTACTCCCATTCTTACGGGAAAAGGGTTTAACGTTTTGCCACTAAATATGAGGTTACCTGCACATTTTTCATTGATTTCATTGACTTCTAGCTCTAGTTTACTGAGAGTGTTTTCTCTATTCATTGTGACCATCTCATGATTTTCTCTCATATTCTGTAATTTATTAAATCACAATGATAATTTTCAAACATTTAAAGAATCTTACATTCTTGGCATAAATCTCATTTCTTGTTGGATTCGATTTGCTAATATTTTGTTAATGACTTGTGTGTCTACATTATTAATGTAATGCAGTAAGAAAACTATTTTTGCTTCCTTCCTATACTTCACAATCAAATGAGATTGTGAATTCAAAAGGGTGTTGTAGACTGTAAAGAGCTATCCATATGGAGGCCAGGCTGCTGCATCTGCTAATGATGATGATGGTATAATGACGGCCCTTGTCATGGCAACGGACCCCAGGCTGGTCAGGAACCAGCCTCAATGACTCATTCTCATACTGTCACAGATTTATTCATAACCAATAACTCAGAACCCTCAGCTTGTGAGTCTAGAAAAGATGTCTTCTGGATTCTCCAGGGAGGCCCCAATTTTAAATATTCTCTTATTGTCAAACCTCATTACATCATATATCCTGATTTTAAGAGTATTCCCTGAATGCATTGACTTATTCTTGCCTAGAAAGAAACTCACCTGCCACTTTCCTGACTACTCAAGTAGACGCAGAACACTTTCCCATAATCTGTCCTAATGCAGGAAGTGGTAGGACTGATGATGTGCATATAGTTTAAATATACCTGTAAAGATTTCAGTCTCTGCTTAGGAAGTTTAAATCCAAGTTCAGTTCAGTTCAGTCGCTCAGTCGTGTCCGACTCTTTGCGACCCCATGAACTGCAGCACGCCAGGCTTCTCTGTCCATCACCAACTCCTGGAGTCTACCCAAACCCATGTCCATCCAGTCAGTGATGCCATCCAACCATCTCATCCTCTGTCGTCCCCTTCTCCTCCTGCCCCCAATCCTACCCAGCATCAGGGTCTTTTCCAACGAGTCAACTTTTCGCATGAGGTGGCCAAAGTATTGGAGTTTCAGCTTCAACATCAGTCTTTCCAATGAACACCCAGGATTGATCTCCTTTAGGATGGACTGATGGGATCTCCTTGCAGTCCAAGGGACTCTCAAGAGTCTTCTCCAACACCACAGTTCAAAAGCATCAATTCTGCGGCGCTCAGCTTTCTTCACCGTCCAACTCTCACATCCATACATGACCACTGGAAAAACCATAGCCTTGACTAGATGGACCTTTGTTGGCAAAGTAATGTCTCTGCTTTTAAATATGCTATCTAGGTTGGCCATAACCTTCCTTTCAAGGAGTAAGCGTTTTTTTATTTCATGGCTGCAGTCACCATCTGCAGTGATTTCGGAGCCCAAAAAAATAAAGTCTGACAGTGTTTCCACTGTTTCCCCTTCTATTTCCAAGTAAGGTTTCTCAATTTTGACAAAGTTTACTGAAAGTATCCTAATTTGTATATCCTTTACATAATTCTGTTTGTTACTTCTTTCATTTATTTATTCAGCAAATATCTATGAAGTGGCTACTATATGCTAGGCACTAGGCATTGTTCTAAGGGTAGGAGACACAGCAGAGGACAAGAGAGGCAAGGCAGTGCCCTCATGAGATTGTCTGGGTACTAACTGGATGTTGAAGCCCTGTAGTGGATGCCAGGCAGTGCTGCCTAGACCCCGCTTCAGGACCCTGATACTCATTCCTTAACAGCCAGAAGTTTGGGCTTTCTTGATAATTCACATCCAAGACCCTCCATAGGCATGCCTTTGGAGCTACCTCACCAGAAGTTACATTCCCTTCCAGCTGCATCTCTTGACTGGTGGAATGGGGTGGGGGGGCAAGGTACAAAGGCCCAGCCCCCTGGCCTCAATATGGGACAACTCTGGGGGCCCTCCTAGGTCTAGATCCTAGCTTTGTGACAACTTAACTCCTCTTTCTGCCCCATTCTTTTTCCCTCACTTCTCCCAGGTGTCATTTCCAGAACATTCTCCAATCAATTTCTCCAATAAATCCCCATCTCAGAGTCTGTTTGCTGTAGGCACAGCCCTAAAACCAGCCTAAGTCCTGATACCTTCTTCAATGCTACCTCTGGGACAAGGCAAGAGATCAACTGCATGACTACTAAATGTCTTTCTTCAAACATAGTAGAGCTTAAAAATACACTGGACCTAAGTATAGAAGTTTATTGAGAAAGGGAAAACTATTTTTCTCCATAACTAAAGCCATACCTGATACTTCAGGGAAATCATGACTCCCAATTAACGTTGCTCCCCAGAAGATCAATAACCAAACAAAACCACCTACTGTCATCTGAACAAGAGTTTCATGAAAACTTGTCTAACAGTAAAATTTCAAGCAGGAAATGTCACAGACATTAACCTTGGAAATGAGTATAACACTATCAAAAAGGGGCAGAACCCTCTGCTATAATGTGTGTCACTGGTTCCCATAAGCTGTGAGATGACATTTCTGTCTCACACAAAAACTTTTATAACAAAGTGACCTAGAATCTTCACACAAAAAGCATTACTTCCATACTTTGTGACATTCTTTCAAGTTTGGTTTCTCTTGGATGGAACAGCAAAAACTGTCAATGGTGTAGAGACACTGCAAGCCACAAGGGAGCTTTGAGATGGGAAAAGAAGGGGATTCCCCATCAGCATGAGATAGTTCCTGTGTGTGTTTCTCCAAGACCTGACAGGTGCTCAGTGAATGACTCCTGATGCTGGAATGATGGAACAGAATAAAACAGTGAGCCCCTAATGAGTCACTCACTCATCCAACAAGGACTTATTTAACACCGTGTGGTCAGGTTGAAAGTTAAGTCAAATAGCAAAGCGATCACCAAATATAGAAGCCTAAAGAAGCACAAGCTTACTCTGTTATTTATGTAACACTAGAAGGCAGATGGTCCAGGTTGAGAGAAACTCTGCCATATGTGGTCATGGACGTAAAGTCCACGTCCTTCCATTCACTTGCACTGCCGCCATCCAAAGTGTTGCCCTGTCTACACAGTCAAACTGGTCATGGCAGTGCCATGTGCCTGCCCTCAGGTAGGTGACCACCAGTCTAGGGCTTGGCTTCCAGACAAATGAGGCAGAAGTTAAACACATTGCTTCTTATCTCACTCCACAGGTGACAACTTGGGCATCGGGCCTCCCAGTCACAAAAGAAGCTGGTAATGTGGTATAGCTGGTGCCTGGCAATGTGCGGCTTGAATCCTCTTACTTTAGGGAGGAGAACAAACTTTGGTGGATAACTGGCAATCTCTGAGCATAGCATCCTGCCAGGCCTAGATGGATGGCAGTGAGAGGACCTGTAATGCTTGCTGCCAAGGAGTTTACAGGCTGGTGGGAATGAAAACGGGGATCAAGAGAAATAATTACCAAACATACAAGTTCATGAAGAGCATGAAGATGATGTGATAAGAACAAGAATGAAGTCCACTAGACAGAGAAACCCAAACCTCAAGGTCCCTGGAGAGACAGTGTGTTGGGTGTGCCTGATGCCCATCCAGAGAGTAGAGCTGGAGCAGAGAGTGAAGGGGAGACACAGGCTGGGGATTTGGAGGAAACAGGGCAGGTCTGAAGGACTGGCAGACATGGTGAGGCATTCTCATGGGGAAGTACAGTGAGAAGGCAGTTTACTGGATATGACTGAGATTTTTAAAGATCCCTAGTGGCTGCCACAGGGAGAATATAGCCCTCTGTGTAAACCACCAAGTACTCTGGGAAGGGAATTCTAGGGTCATTAGGGTCAATGTTTAAATCTTGTCTCTGAAGAGTAATTTTAAGATGAGAAATTAGTCCCCTGATAGCTGATGCGTCTTTGGATTTTCAGAGGGCCTACTGAGACCAGGCACTTAGAACAGCATTCTGAAGAATGCTCAAAAATCCAGGGCTTTCAACTAGAAAATATACACACATCCCAGTGTTCACAGCAGCACTGTTCACAACAGGCAAGATAGGGCAACAACCTAAGTGTCCAGCAACAGATGAATGGATAAAGAAGATGAGACATATATAAACAATGGACTATAACTCCGTCATAAAAAACAATGAAATAATGCCGTTTGCAGCAACACAGATGAAGCTGGAGATCATCATATTAAGTGAAATAAATCAGAAATAAAAACACAAATATCATGTGATATCACTCATATGTGGAATCTAAAATACAATACAAATGAACTTATTTACAAACCAGCAACAAACTCAACTGACACAGAAAACAAGCTTACCATTACCAAAAAAGAAAGGGAAGAAGGGATAAATTAGGAGTATGGGATTAATCAATGCATGCTACCACATATAAAATAAACAACAAGGATTACTGTATAGCATAGGAAACTATATTCAACATCTTATAGTAAACTATAATGGAGAAGAATTTTTTAAAAAGAATATACATACACACACACATATATGTCGAAATCACTTCGCTGTACACTTGAAATTAACATAATACTGGAAATCAACTATACTTCATTTTTTAAAAAAATCCAGAGCCTTCAAACTAACTTTGCTGGAAGGCAGATGACTGGGAAGCACATTATGGGGAGACGGGGATAAGTGCTGGTGTTATGTCTAAGTTACTTCTTATCTTCAGTGGGAGGATTCTTCACACTTGAATTGCAAGGTTGTTACTTGACTTGAAAATGCAGGCGGCTGGGAAGCAAGACTAGATTCTCCAGAGGATATAAAAAGGTATGAAAAGTAAAAATACCTTCTCTGGTTTTGTTTATCTTAATATGGAAAATAATAAAGATTTATTTGTAACAGAAATGGCAGGCAAATCCCAGAAATGGTAGGTAATTGTCTACACCTTTAAAAAATGCAGTCTTATATTTACAACTATATGCAGACATTAATAATACCTAAAAGTGGCATAGTTTTCACCAGTTTACAAAGTCTTTGTGCATGTTACCTTATGCAGATACTTGGTTGAACTGGATTTCCTATAAATGGATTTTAACAAGCAAATGAGATCAATGGACTAAAAACTGACATTTTAATGGGTCTGTTTTACCTATTTGGGCTTTCCCGGCAGCTCAGTGGTAAAGAACCTGACTGCCAATACACGACACGTGGGTTTGATCCCTGGGTCAGGAAGATCCCCTGGAGGAGGGAAAGGCAACCCACTCCAGTATTCTTGCCTGGGAAATCCCATGGACAGAGGAGCCAGGTGGGCTACAGACCATAGGTCGCAAAAGAGTCGAACCACAACCTAGCAACTACATAACAACATATTATTATTATTAATACCTATTCATGCATCATAAGCATCAAATCTTCAAAAATAGTTGGTGCAGTGAAAGTATTAGCTGTTCAGTCATGTCCAACTCTTTGTGACTTGATGGACTTAGCTCACTAGGCTCCTCTGTCCATGGAATTCCCCAGGCAAGAATACTGGAATGGATTGCCATGCCCTCCTTTAGGAGATCTTCCAGACCCAGAGATCAAACCCATGTCTCCCACACTGCAGGCAGATTCTTTACTATCTAAGCCACCAGGGAAGCCTCCAAAATAGTTGGTAGGCCCTGATGCTTCAAGAAAGCTTTGATTTCTTAAGCCCTCGGTTTGTAAAATGGTGACAACTTTGATGAAATTCTGCACATTTGTAAGTAAAATTCTGAAGCTTTGGAGATAAAGGATTATTTCAAATCTTTCTTATGAGGATATACACACAAACTGTCTCTGTTTACTCAAATTCTAAATTAGTTGCAGTGTGAACTAATCATTTCAAACATTAAAGTTTGGCCTCAGGATGAATTTAAAGGAGAAACATTTAGGCAGAACCACTGGAGAATTACCCTCAAAGTAACATCGCTAAATCCATAAATATTTTCCTCAGGGAAAAAGTGACAGTATCATCAGTTTCTAATTCCAAACAGAAAAAAAAAAAATGTCTGTGGACCATAGGAAACAACCTTGTGTCTGAACACTGAATTATATAATATTTCCTAATATATGCAACAAAGAAATGTAAAATAGAAACCCGCATTAGAGATCTTTGATTTATTAATATCAACCACAATAGTCCAAGTAACTGTTCTGGTACAGGGGTATTATTTGGGTAGCCATGCCCCAAAAGCACAAAATCCAGCAGGGTAGGTATTTCCAGAAAACTAAGGATGCACCAAAAACAATGAGTTTAACAGGAGCAACACAAGAGGGAGAGAATGAATAAAAAACAGGAGGAAAGGAAGCAGAGGGTACCACTCACATCTCTTGACTTATCACTCTTTTCAGAAAACCTTCTCTCCCGTCTTTGACAGAGAGCATGCCCCACTCCTGCCTCCCAGGCTTCGATTCATCCATCAACAAGCACTGACTGAGCTCATCCTATGAGCTGGACACAGAGCTAGATCCATTCTATAAAGATGAGTCACACACAGCCTCCATCCTCAAGGAACCACAGACTTGCTAAAAAATGCGCACAGAAACAAAAATTCTGGAAAGAGCTCTGAGAGAGGGATTGCCAAATGCTGAGTGACTTCATCGTGGGATATAACGACTTCTTTGCTCACAGATGCTGTGGGGCAGGGGACTGCGTGGTGAGGATGTCTTGTCTCTGGATCTCCATGATGTCTTGGATGTCAACCAGGAAGACACAAAGCCTGACTGGGGGACTTTGTGACTGGGAACTGGATTCATCTGGTGCCTGGAGCGAAAACGTTCAGGGTTTTCTATGTCTTACGTCTGGGTGAGGGGATCTTTAAAACAATCTCCTGCTGCTCCATGTTTCTCTGTTTCTCTTTTATTTCTTACTGAATTATCTGGCTGTGACCATAAAAAGGCCTCCAATATGTGTCCTGCCCATCCCTCTTCAGCTTCAGCTTCCATACCCTCTCCCTAAGTCTGAAGCAGACAGTTGCTTGGAGTTGCCCAAAGACACTCTATTCTTTCTCCCCTCTCGCCTTTCCACTGAAGGTTTCCTCCACCTGGAATCTTCCCTGTGGGCCCAGCAACCTCCTACTTTCCTTTCCAGAATCAACCCTGCTGCAGTCTGGTCTCTGAAGCCTTTTCTGAGGCCCCAGCTGGAGTTGATGCCCTCCTCCTCTCTGCCCCCTCACACAGTACGTTCTCTTCTGGTCTACACGTTCAGCACTGTCGTAATAAATTGTCTTCACGTCCAGCTCTCTCACCACCCCGTAAGCACTGAACACCTTTAAAGGCTAGAGAAGGTGTCACTCCCATTTGTCATCTCTTCTGCTCTCAAGCATCTGGGCACGTAGGAGATGTTTAGCCTATGTGGACTCTTCAGGGTGACCTTCAAAATGACCCTTTGTAGCCCATGTGCCACAACTACTGAGTCTGTGCTCTAGAGCCCGGGAGCCATAACTACTGAGCCCATGTGCAGCAAGTACTGAAGCTGGTGTGCCCTAGACCCCATGGTCTCAACAAGAGAAGCCGTGCAATGAGAAGCCTGCCACACTGCAACTGGAGAGTAGCCCCTGCTTGCCACAACTAGACAAAGCCTGCGCAGTAACAAAGACCCAGTACAGCAATAAATAAATAAAGAAATAAAATTATTCTTAAAAAAAGATGACCCTTCACATTCTTGGGCTTCTTGGGCTTCCCAGATGGTACATTGGTAAAGAATCCACACGCCAACGCAGGAGATACAACTCAGGTTCAATTTCTGAGTTGGGAAGATCCCCTGGAATAGGAAATAGAAACCCACTCCAGTATTCTTGCTTGGAAAATCCCAAGGACAGAGGAGCCTGGTAGGCTATATTCCACAGGGTTGCAAAGAGTTGGACATGACTGAGCATGCACGTGTGCCTGCGCATGCGCATGAGCGCGCGCACGCGTTCTTGCAGCATTTTGTCAGGCTTACATTAGGAAAGCCATTTTGACAGTTTTCATCTTCTACACACAACAATCTTGCAATTATTAGCCCCATTTAGAGATAAGAAAACAGAGGCTCAGAAACATGTGGTGATTTTCCCAAAGTCACTTAGCAAGAAAGTGGCAGAACTTGTTCCTGGATGGTCTGTCTGCTGCAGGATAGGGAAGTGGCACTGAACTCAGGTTTAGAGATTTACCTTGAACCCAGTATCCATCCTGAGCCCAGGGCCATGTCTGTTCCTCTGCTCACTCGGTCCCATCAGTTTCACTCTGAGCCTCCCTGAGGGTAGGTCTCCTGGAACCCAGAGGGAGGAGGGACTGTGGAGGTTACTTGGGTTGGCCTCCAGCAGGCTGACTCAAGTTCAAATTGTGGTCAAGTCAGCAAAGCTGAGGCTCCAGCCAGGACTGCACTGGGAAAGGGAAGGATGAGAGCTTGAATTATTTCTCTTGCAACTCCATTCCTGGCATTACTCTGCATGGAAAATCTACATTAGAGTCCCTATCCTACCTAAATGACCAGAAAATCAGGGCCAAATTAATGACACCTGCAAATACTTATGAATGGTCTTCATTTTGATTTAATTACTTAATTTTTTGAACAGGAAATATATTTACAGGGTCTGATGTGAAGAGCTGACTCGTTTGAAAAGACCCTGATGCTGGGAAAGATTGAGGGCAGGAGGAGAAGGGGACGACAGAGGATGCGATGGTTGGATGGCATCATCGACTCGATGGACATGGGTTTGGGTGGACTCCAGGAGTTGGTGATGGACAGGGAGGCCTGGCGTGCTGCGGTTCATGGGGTTACAAAGAGTCGGACACGACTAAGCGACTGAACTGAACTGAACTGACACAAGAAAGTAGACAGCAAACGTGGTCCTTCCCAGCTTTGTCCTGTCACCAATTTCCTCTCCCCTAAAGTGTTACTTCAATATTCAAGAAAATACACTAATATATACACACATACATATTCTTTTTTCTCATTTTTACATGGACAGGCAGCCTATGTATATACTATTCTACATCTTGATTTGTTTTACCTTGACAATGTCTTGGAATTCCTTCTGTATCAGCACACGAAGAAGGGCCTCCCTCTTTTTTACAGCTGTACAGTATCCCATTGTCTGGCTGTGTCAAAATTTGCTTAACTGGTTCCCTAGGGTGGGAGGGCATTCAGTTTGTTTCCCATCTGTTGCTATTAAAATATTATAAATAATGTTGCAGTGAATAACACTATATATACATCATTTTGTTCACATGGGAGTATATTCATAAGACAGATTTCTAGCCTTGGAACTGCTGGGTCACAGGGGGTGCGCATCTGTAATTTCAGTGAGGAATGTTGCCAAATGGCCTTCCACAGAGTTTGCACTGATTTAAAATCCAACTAGAAGTGTACAAGCAGACCTCTCTCCCAATGGAAGCCTCTAACTTCTTAGCCATCGGGGAAGATCTGAGGAGTCAAAGAAGCCAGGAAGACCAAAGGACTCCTCTGTGTTTAGAAAATAAAGATGTGGGGGGTGGGGGGAATGCCCATGAAAATCACAGGGAGACACCACTTCACATCCACTAGAGTATCCATATTCCAAAAAACAGAAAACAAGTATGGGAGAGGCTCTGGAGAAATTGAAACTTGTGTGCATTGCTGGTGGGAATGTAAAATGCTATAACTGCTTTGGAAAACAGTTTGGTGGCTTCTCAACAAAAATTAAATATAAAATTACCACATGATTCAGCAATTCCACTCGTAGGTATCTGTACCAAAAAAGAACCGAAAATCGGTACTCAAACAAATACTCATTCATGAACATTCACAGCAGCATTATTCACAAGAGCCAAAAGGCAGAAACCTAATGGATGAGTAAAGAAAAAAATGTGGTAAGTATATACAATGGCACATTGGTTAGTCATAAAAAAATGAAATTTTGATGCATGCTACAACATGGATGAACCCCAAAAACATGCTGAGTGAAAGAAGCCAGACACAAAAGGTCACATATCATATGATTATATTTACATGAAATATCCAAAATAGGCTAATTCACAGAGATGGATACAAACTGATGGTTTCCAGGGGCTGAAGGTGGGAGGGAATGGGGAAGTAACTGCTTAACAGGTACAGGGTTTCCTTTAGAAGTGTTGAAAATACTTCAGAACTTCATAGAAGTGGTAGTTGCATGACATGATGAATGTTCTAAATTCCACTGAATTTTATACTTTAAAGTGGTATGCTATACAAATTTCACTTCAACAGTAAAAAAAGGAAAAAGTTGAAAGTAGGAATCTCTTTGTGTCACTGTTTCCAATATTATTGGTCACTGACTTTCTGACTTCCCCACAGAGAAATGTTTCTTTGTGACCCTCTTCCAGGGTTGATCTATTGGTGGAAGCAGACAGGATGCTCGCCCAGTGGTCACTGGTAAAGGAAGGTCACAAATGTTAGTGAATACCATATGCCAGGCAATAAACTCAGTGCTTTCCATGCATTTTCTCATAAAATCTCCACCACAGCCCTGCAATCATTATCTTCATTTTACAGATGCAAACATGTGGTTTTAGAAAATGCGAATAGTTGCCCAATGTTACTCAATTGGAAAGAAGCAGAGGGTGACCCCAAAGCCAAGTCCTTTCCATGAAGCAGCCAGCTAACTGTTCTACCCATCTCAGCAAGGATCAGGGACAGCAGGTCCTTGCGACCCTGAAACCCCTCCTAATAACTCAATGACCTGGGCCTTTGGCCAGGCTGCTCCTCTGGGAGGCACCCAGCTGCTTCTCCTCCTGAGGCCTGCTGTATTCAGCTTGCTACAGGCATTACCCTGAAGCCCAGCTTGTCCCTTCTCGCCCTCCTATTTGACATAGTGAATTGACTTTGTGGCACCCCATAAATACTAAGTGAATTAAATTGATCTCAGTAGGCTGGAATAAGTGAAACAAAACAAATTCATAGTGTTCTGACTCTGGCCTATTCTGAATCAGGTTGTTTGAATCAAATAACCTCACCTCATTCCTGCTGTGATGGGATGAGTGAGAGCTTTGGTGTTAAAACAGACTTAACTTCAAATCCTGGGTCTGCCACTTCCTTGCTTTGTGATCTCTGAGACTCAGTTTACTCAGCTGTAAAATGGGGTTGCAAAACTGTACGAAGGACTGAACAATAAGGTGTGAGAAACTGTCAGCATACTTCATTCAAAAAATATCTAAAAAGACCCCACTATGTAACAGGCAGGATATTGGTGCAGGAGACTTTTTTTAATGTGGTTAAGGCAAGCATGATCTTTGAACACATGAGACTTTCATTATAATGGAAGAAAGAGACATTAAATCACTACAATCTGCCCTTTCTATCTGAGGGTTCTGCATCCACAGATTAAAACAACCTTGGATTTAAAAAAAAACAAACCAGGAATTCAGCACATGCCAGCTACTATTTACATAGCATTTACACTGTACTGTGTATTAAAAGTAATCTAGAGATGATATAAAGTATACAGGAGGATGTGCATAGGTTATATGCAAGTACTTCATCATTTTATATAAGGTGCATCCTAAGATTTTGGTACTCAAGGTTGTCCTGGAACCAACCCCCATGGACACTGAGGGATGACTATAATTGCAAACCAGGGATCTCATCTGTTTTGTGTGTGGAGGGGCATCTGAGAAGGCTTTTGAAGGAAGTGACATTGGAATTGAGACTGAAGAAAAAGTAGGCTAAGCAGGAGGGAGGGGAGAATGTTACAGCAAAGGGCAAAATAGCTGCACAGGCTGTAAGCAGAAAATGAGCTGGGTGAGTTTGAGAAACTAAAAAGGGACCACTGTGACTGGACCTAGGTGTCCAGGGTAGAGGGACAGGAGATGGCTACCATTCACTGTCAAATAGAGTAACCCACCCAGTTCTTACTGTCTCAACAGCCACCCTATTCTCTCTCACCAACCCTCCTAACTGGTTTCCCCCTTTGTATCCATGTGCCCCTCCAGGACAGAGCCATAGGGACCTGTTAAAGAGGCAAAAAGAGTCAGATCACCCTCTGCTTAATGCCCTTCAATAGCTGTCTGTTGTTTCTAGGAGACTCTCAGATCAGTATGTCTAAGGTGGTGCTGCATAGTCAACTTCTTTCATCTCAGCTTCAGTAAGGCTGCAGCCTTTTTTCCAAGGAACTTGCCCCAAACACAGCTCTGGTCACCCCGGAGATAATGTTTTATACAAGAAGATAGGCACCCCTCACCCTCAACCCACCTGGCAGGCTGGACCAGATGCCAATCTAAATGCTTCCCAATGACCCGTGGCACAGAACCTAAGATGTAGTGGAGGAAAAAGAACTGGACCATTCAGAATGTCTCTCTTGGGAGTTAAATTAAGGAATTCCATGAGAGTAGCCAGAAGTTAAAAGGGAGACTGAGGCCCAGCCAGGGCCATGTTGAGCCAAAGCCACATGCAATGTGACACCATGAGAGAAAAATTCCAAGAGGTATCAGGAAAAGCCCATCAGTAGACACAGAGAAAATGGAGCAAAGGCACAGAGAGAAGCAGTGATGCAATGAAAGACACTGTGAACAGAAACTAACACAACATTGTAAATCAAATATGCTTCAGTTAAAAGTTAAAATTTTTAAAGAAAGAAAGAAGGACACTGTGGTTCTAGAGAAAGATGGGGATTCTCTGACCTGGTACAGCAACTCGCTCCTGCCCCAGATTCATTCTTGCTCAAGTTGGCCCTGAGGCCTTTTTCCTTTGTCACCCTAGGTGAACCTCCGCCATAAAATTCCTCCTTGCCTGAACTAGGCTGAGGGACCTCTGCTCCTCACATCCCTAGGACCAAAGCAGACAGCTACTTAATTGGGTCACTACCTTTTGCTCTTTCCCATCTCCCTTGCACACAGGGCTTACATGAGCTATTGGGGAAAAAATGAGCGAATGAGATTTACACCCAAAAAACAATGGCTAGAGAGGCATATGGAGCTTGTTTCTCTCATTCATATCAGTTTTAATTGGCACATTCTGCACTCTAAGAAATGGCATTTTCACAGTGTGGTCCCCATAGTGAGCCTAGAGCAAAAAGTCAGAGAGGAAGCAGGTGGGAAGGAGGCAGAACAAGGCAAGTAGGGAGGTCTGTAACACCCACTTGTACAGACTTTTACCTACACACAAGTGCCTATAAGCACTTCCTCAATCCCTAAACTTGAGTAAAGACAGTAGCATAGCACACACAGAGGAATCTGTGCCTGGCTGAAGTCTACATTTTCTCTGTTTAGTTAATGGTTTCCTTTCCTTAGATAACACATTTTTAACCTTGTGTGAGGCAGAAACTTCCCACTATAATGTAGACTTGTGCCCTCTTTTCTTGCAAAGGCCTGATGTACCACTGCTATCCTTTCTGTTATTACTATGTCAACTGCGTGGGTCCCACTCTACTCTGTGAGCACCCTCAGCTTGCAGCACCCAGAATGGGTCCCTTGACAGGACAGAGCTCTAATATCCTCAGACATAGACAAGAGATGATTCCCTGTGCCTTGGATTCCAGCTGCCATGGCTATGGAGCCAAACTCCTTGAAGAGTGGTCAGTCAGCCAACTGGGGACTTGCCATTAACTGAAGAGAGGGATAAGCCATGTAGGAACTAATTCAGTAGTAGAGCAAAAAAAAAAAAAAAAAGGAAAAGAAATAATCAGATTGCCATTTCTAATTTTTTACAAATAACTAAAGTATTCTTCCCTGGACATTCTCTCATGTTGACAATCATGAGGCAATATGCTTATGGGGTAAGAAGCAGGTTCAACAAACATCATTTAGCTTCTGTGACAGGGACAATTCATGCTCCCAAATATGAGCTCTCTTCCATTTCCCAGCCTTCCTTGCTGTTAGGAGGCCATGTGACCAGTTCCAGCCTATGGGCTGTGGGGGAAGTTCTGTGGGTCACTTCCAGGCTGAGGCAGTCAAGAGCCAGTCAGTCACCTCCATCTCCTTCCCCTGCTAGAGTCTCCCTGAAAGCCACCTGCTCCTGAGAGCATAGCTACAAGATGAAAAAGGGCTACCCAGCAAGCAACAGAATTTACATGAACAAAAAAATGACCCTTGTGTTCAATTGCTGATATTTTGAGGTTTATGTGTTACCACAGGGTGGAGCAGATATGCAGATGACACCACCCTTATGGCAAAAAGTGAAGAAGAACTAAAGAGCCTCTTGATGAATGTGAAAGAGGAGAGTGAAAAAGTTGGCTTAAAGCTCAACATTCAGAAAACTAAGATCATGGCATCTGGTCCCATCACTTCATGGCCAATAGATGGGGAAACAGTGGAAACAGTGAGACACTTTATTTTTGGGGGCTCCAAAATCACTGCAGACGGTGACTGCAGCCATGAAATTGAAAGACGCTTATTCCTTGGAAGGAAAGTTATGACCAACCTAGACAGCATACTGAAAAGCAGAGACATTACTTTGTCAACAAAGGTCCGTCTAGTCAAGGCTATGGTTTTTCCAGTAGTCATGTATGGATGTGAGAGTTGGACTATAAAGAAAGCTGAGTGCAGAAGAATTGATGCTTTTGAACTGTGGTGTTGGAGAAGACTCTTGAGAGTCCCTTGGACTGCAAGGAGATCCAACCAGTCCATTCTAAAGGAGATCAATCCTGGGTGTTCATTGGAAGGACTGATGTTGAAGCTGAAACTCCAATACTTTGGCCACCTGATGCGAAGAGCTGACTCATTTGAAAAGACCCTGATGCTGGGAAAGATTGAGGGTGGGAGGAGAAGAGGACAACAGAGGATGAGATGGTAGATGGCATCACCGACTCGATGGACATGGGTTTAGGTGGACTCCGGGAGTTGGTGATGGACAGGGAGGCCTGGCATGCTGTGGTTCATGGGGTCGCAAAGAGTTGGATATGACTGAGCAACTAAACTAACTGAACTGACAGGGTGGAACAGTCTCCTCCAGGCCTCACACTGTGAGAATCTAGGTAGGAAACAGAAAGGTAAGAAAAAATCCTGGTATCAAGGAACTTACAGTCTAAATTGAAAGAACAGATAGGCAAATATTCCTATATCAAGTGTTGAAGTTGAGGCCACAAAGCTGGTAAATGGATATAGATTCACATGGCTTCATAATAGAAAGGTGATTTTTACATGTGGGTAAAAGGACAGACTGACAGACTTAGGTCAAGGACCTAAGAGATCAAATTTCATTAAGTATGGTGGCCATGCCATCCTGAAGTGGCATGCTAACTTCTTCTAACTGTAATATGGAATGTTTTAAAACAGGAAGGAAAATAGAATAGTGTAATGAGCCCTCATTCCACTCAGCGCCCAACTTGAAGGTTATTGTCCTTTGCCAGTGAGATTTTCTCTACTCCGTATGTGTCTTTCCCTTTTGTAATTTTTTTTTTTTTAATTTTAGAGGCCCTACCTACTCTGCTGTCATATAAGGGCAAAAGAAATCTTATAAACATCAGCTGAAATATCAAGAGCCACCTAACAATGTTGTGTTTGCTGAGCTTACACAGCAAAATGTCTGGCCAGATTGCTGGCCACAAACACACATAACACATAGCCGTGGAGGGAGACAGAGCCAGAGACCCAGACGGGCCCTTCACAAAGCACCTACCAGAAGAAGAAAGACCACACACAATGTGTATCTGTTCTTTAACCTCTGGGACACATGGTCCTGTCCTGAGATTCAGGGAACTGTCAAGAAGGTTGTTTTCTATCAGGTAACATGGAAAGTGGCCCCTGACTCTGGATCCTATCTTTGGCTTATCACCAAGAATAAGTGGGTTCTATGAGGCAATGACCCAGAAAGATATTCAATCACTGGCTCTGGAAGTGAATGACTGCCTCCTGGGTTTGAACCTGTGCCTTTGGCATAACCACATCACTACCATCCAACCAGATGAGTGACTCTAAGGCCTCATGGCCAAGTTCCAAACTTAGAATTATGTTTACTGCTACTATAGAATCAGAGAGCATTTTAGAATCTGAGTGAGAGAGAGAGACAAAGTGTGAGGGCAAACGTAGACAGAGACACAGAAGAGGGCAAGAGTGAGGAAGCACCTACTCATTCATCCATCTATCCGTCCACACAAAGGCGAGACAAAGGTAGCAAGAAAGAGCCAGTAGAAGGGCCGGGCTGAGAGCAGGTGTGAGGCAGAGAGGGAAGCACAGAGGTGAACGCCAGCTTTTCAAGTCCACCCTGAAGAACTCTACTCCAAAATCAATCCACTCCAAGAGAAACTAACAGGCAAGCTGCATCCTGGGCCTTCAGTTTTCTACAAAGTACAGAGCTCAGGCAGCTTTGTCGAACCACCCGTGCTGCATTCTCTGGATGGGTATGAACAACTGGCCATTGTTCTATTTCCCCAGCTTTAGTGGAAAGGAACAGAAGCAATCAGCACAACAGCATATCAGAGGTGGATTATTGGTTTAGAAGGAGACTCAGATCCCAGAACCACCCTCCTCAACAAGATAGTGCAAAGGTCTGAAGAGAAAGCAGAAGGTTGTGGCTGGGGTGATGTGCCAATTAAGAGGACTTGTTTGGAGTGACCTGGCGTGGCAATGAGAACAGTGCATGTAAATGATCAAAAGCAGGCAGGACCCTCTCCCATCCGTCACCGAGGATGCTTAAGGCCGGTTCCTTTGAATGCTGTTTTAGTAGTGGTCTCATACAATACATCTTAAGGAACATTTATACTGTGTTCACTGTGCATTCAACTGTGGCCACTTCAAAGGTTTAGCCAAGTATTTTATGGCCATGGTAAAGGGTTCTTATTGATTTAAATTACAAGCTTGGCTCCCGTCAGCTCCACTTGAGGGCAAAAATGCAATAAAATATCCCTCAGCACAAGAGACAGACATATCGCATTGAAAATCTTAAGAGATCCTTTTCACTATAATCACTTTCAGTGATATTTATTTATATGGGCAAGGTTATCAGAGAGATTTGTCTACAATCTTTAGGCTTTGGGGAGTTTGTCTTGGTTTGGATGCTTGCTTTTTTAAAAATCTATTTCAGACTTGGGCCAAAAAAAAAGGTCATGAGTGCATTCCACCTCCCCTGGTCTAGTTCTGCATCACTCCCTGGCTACTAACAGAGGGTTGTTCCAAGAATAGTGACAGTGACATACTGGCTATCATGGCTGAGGGATTATGGTTTTCAGTCCTCTGATCATTTGCATATCCAGCAGGCCAAACTCAGATGAATGAGAGGTGTCAAGCTGTGAATGACAAGCCTGTCAAGGCAACGGAAGGCTGTCCCAGAATTAACTGTCAGGGAGACAAACTCCACTCTGAAGACAGAACCAGGAACAAGCTATTGGAAGACTCTAAAATTGAGAGGGGTTCGAAGCTGTCAATATGAGATGCTGTTTATCTACTCACTAAACCCTGTGATAATCAGCACAAAGGAAGTTGCTTTATGCTGAGAAAAATGGAGAAAACCAAAGCAGCATGCTCTGGTCTGTTTCATTCCTGGTTTCTTTATAATAATTTGCCTGAAACATAGCCAAGACAGAGCTAACCCCTGGACATACACAGAAAATAGCAAATGACTATTATGTATCTGACATTTGAAATAACATGTTTCTGGAGGGTTGGCATTACAAGACTCATTTCACTTCAAAATGTTATTCCTAATGTAATTTTTTAAAATTCATAAGAGGCACTTGCTAGAATTCAGTGTAGCACTAAAGTCACTCAAAAGACAGAGGTCAAATTCATTTCATTTCTTTTATGTTTTCTTCTCTCTGCTAGATGAAATAAATGATTAAGCCTAGAACACTTGGCAGTTCAGCGAATGTGCTCCATGGCACCATTACAAGATCGATTTTCTCAATACAGGAGTCTTTCTAGGGTGCACATTGCTTAGCTGACATCTGTCGCCGTTGTCATGGCAGCGCTCTCTCCAGCATAGTGAGAGGTCAGGCCTGACAGGAAAGGCCTCGCCAGCTCTACCCCAGTCACTTCAAGGTTAACAGCCAATGGACCAAAGAAATAGGCAATTATAGTACAGTCAATTCCGGTTAAGGAAATATCTGAGAAGTAAATATGGCTGATAAGTGAATGGAAATGAAACATCCAATGCTATTGATGCAATCCCATAATATCAATATCATTTTGTGGTGCAGTTTGGTTGTTTCTTGTAAAATTTCCATGATCAAACAAATCTAGCATGAGAAAGGATAAGCAAAACTTCATCACGCTGCCATTAGTCTCTGTACTTGAAGAACAGAATTCCCACAAATGGAGAGATAAAGAGCAGAAGAGCAAAGGTTCTTCTAGGAAAAAGTGCAAAGATTCCCAGGGTCTCCATCCCCTGTTGGTTTAGTCCCTAATATTTCCAGCTGTGCATGCCTAAAAGAGATTCTCAGCATCTTAAAGGAAATTGCATAAAACAATGTTAATACTTCTCATTGCAACCTCATAGTTACTAAATGTTTTACTTATCAGGATAAAAATTCTTCCTACAGTTTCAACAACCCTGAAAAATATCAAGCTTTCCAAATTACCTACATGTTGAAATTAATAATTTCCCATAATATACATTTCTACCAAAGCATAACTTTTGATAGACATTCTTTGAATAGAATTAGAAAAATGACAGTGGAACTAAAACATAAAGATTTTCAATTACAAGTTGCATACCCCAGGAATTCAGTTACTGACAACCCCTGCAGGTTGCAGTATTTGAAATTCATTACAACACATACAGTCATATTACCCACTCTTGATTAAATCCTGCAGTTAGTAAGAACAGATCTTTAGATTTCATCAGACCCTTGAAAGAATGACAATGACTCTTCTTCAGCTATGAGATTTTATTACTCACAAGAATGGAAAATTAAGTGTAAAAAAAAATAAACATATGTCACTGTGGTAACTTGTTTCAGATTTTTGTCAAAACGTTCTTGTCTCTGGTCAGGGTAGACCATAGCGACTGCTGAGGTCTCTGGTCCATCCTTGGCCACATCAAGAAGTGGAATCTCACCAAGCAGTGGTCAAGTTGCACTTGTCAATTTGTTACCCAGAGTTTTCACTAATAAACCAAAGTCATCCATGTTTTCCACCACCTTCATGGGTGGAAGCTGGCTTAGCACCTAAACTGGTGAGCTGACAATATTCTCTTCAGCCTCACAGTCTCTTAAAAACCAAAGACTTCATTTGAAAATCCAGCATTATTTTAGGAAAGTTCTGTGTGGATGAAAGTGTAACCCACTCCAATTAGCTTAAGCATAGAGGATTTTATTGTAAAGATACAACAGACAATCTTGAAAAGGGTTAACAGCATAAACAGGAAACACACTACCTGCAAGCCAAGTAAAATAAAAACTGGAATTGGAAAACCAGAAACCAGGTTTATTCTCTCTACATATATTTCATCTCTACCATGCTTTTCTTCTTTCTTTATCTCTCTCTTTCAGCAAGCTTCCCCTGTTTTCAACGTCACTTAACCTGGCACAACCTTTCAGTCTGGCACCATCCTCATCTTACTAATTCAGTTTCTCAATGTCTGAATTTCAAATCCACGTAAGACAGAGCCTGATGAGCTCAGCCCAGACAATGGATTGGCTCTCCCACAGTCAGATGCCCAGGTGGATTTAATGCCAGAGTGGGCATAAAGGCAGGCATGGTTATGTAATTTAAATATGATAGACCACCCCTTCAGTAAGGGCAACATACTCAAAACATGTCTTCTGTGTCTTCTACAATCATCAAAGATGACACATGAATTGAAAATCCTCCACATGCCCAAAAATTGCACCAGTGAGCAAGGCTTCTAAAAAATAACAATAAAATAAATTTTAAAAAGGATTCTGAGATGGTTATTGAACAATACAACCATGAACTTGTATTGGTTGCAATATTATTAGAGTCATCCCATCAATGTATAAAAACAACCTCTACAAAAAAAAAGTACAAACACCTCCTTCCTTGCCTAGTCACAGAAAAAGTACACACCCTTAAGCCTTGACCTTTACAACAGGCTTCAGCCAGCATTGTACCCTAGAGTGTGGCCTGCATTTGCCCTGCACTTCAGTCAACATGAACTGTTCTGCTCCCTGTTCAAGCTCTACCTTCTTTTCTCTGTGTCTCCTTTCACAGTGTTTCCAGTCCATATTCACCCTGGACCACACTATAATTAAATATAACTAACACACAGTAGCTCTCAAAGAATAACCAGGAAGTAATGAATGGCCCCTGGAAGTAGGGTATTTGCTCAAGCAGATAGTTTAAATGGATACTTGATGTCATTTGTTAAGAGAAAGCATACGGAGCCTGTCCTTGAGGGCCAACTCTGATGCCAGTGCCTCATAAAAACTTCCCTTAACTACACAGATGAAAAATCAATAATCTCACCTCAGAGGAAGCATTTATTGTCTCTATCACTGTTTTCCAAATGTAAGAACTTGTGGACCCTTGAAACTGTAAGCCCACAGACCTCAGTCTGAGAAATAGTCTACTTGCAGTTAAACCCTGTCACCTAACAAGCCACTTGAGCCACAGTCATAAAAGCAGGACCTGAAAGTATTAATATATGGCATGCCTAAGTACTGACCCTCCAATGATCCAGAATATTCTTTTACCAATGTTTAGATAATCACTAAAATAAAAACACAAATCATAATCATCACTAAATTTCAGTTTTAAATATCTAATTGTTCTATGCAGGGCCTGCATAGTCTGATATACCCAGAAGGCTAGAATTCCAAATCACTGGCCCCACATGGAATTAACCAGATACTACCTCCACCATTTTCAATGTGGCTATGTAACTCTAGCTATTGAAAATAAACACCTTTTGTAGTTTGGTAAATTACATCTTCAAGTTACACTTGGTCAAAGCCATAAATTCAAGACTTGTTTTGGACGGTGATGGATTTCTAACTTATTCACCTGTAAACCTAGTCAAAACACTGATCCTGGCTTTTTACAGATCCCATGATTCTAGACACACCATCTGAGCAGGAACACCTATCATTCACTAAACAAGAGCACAGAGAACTGCTTTATATGCTCACAAGTTATGAAAATACAGTATTGACTCCATCTGAGGATTTTTTTCTTATTTACCATCTCTGGTCAAAACTGAGGATTTCTGTATTAGACATAAAGATGACTTCTTTTATCTTTCGTCCTATTCTTTGAGTGGTTTTTTTTTTTTCCAAATTTGGGCTGTGGCTATTTTTCAGTTCTTTATTCAATATATAAGATGCCAAGAATTGTGCTGGGCATCTGAGAATACAAATATCTCACAGCCTAATGCAGGAGACAGATATGTAAATAAACAGTGCAATGGAATAAATTCTTCAAACAAGATATATATTAAAGGCTATGAAAAAGAAGAAAATTGTTAACACTCACTCAGGCATTTCAGGAGAGTATCACAAAAAAAGAATCTTTTCAGTTGCATATTGTTATTAGTTATAGATTGTTGCATAACAAAGACCCCAAAACATAGCAGCTTAAAACAAATTTCTTCTCACTCAGTTTCTGTGCGTCAAGAATTTGAGTTAGCTCACGGTTTCTCATGAGGTTGCAATCAGGATCACTCACATGGCTGTTGGTAGGCAGTCTCACTTAGTTCCTCTCCGTGGGCTTCTCCATGTGGGTCTGCTTGAGTGTGCTCATGAAATGTCAGGTGAATTTCCCAAGAATGAGTGAGCTGAGAAAAGATGGAGACAGCAAGACAGGTCCTAATCTTGGACATCACACACCATCACTTTCTACATATTCTCTTCCTTAAACATTACCAAGTACAGTTCACACCTAAAGGGATAGCGACCAGACCCCATCTTTTGAAGAGAAAACTATGAAAGAACTCATGGATATATTTTTCAATCACCATGAGTACTGAGGAATGAATAGGAGCTCTCTGTAACAGAGAAGCTTAGATAAAGAGAGAAAGAAAGAGAATGTAGAGCAGTCTAGGCAGAGGAAACAGCATGGACAGGTGTGAAAAACATGCATTCCCAGAAAAGTAAAGCATTCACTGGAGATGTTCAACCTTATCTGAGCCTTTTAATTAGATAAAATCTTACAAAGAAGCCCAGTATGCAAATCAAAGAAAATGAGCTCTACCACAGCTGAAGCTAGGTAAAGGAGGGAGAGGGGGAACTCCTTCACCCTAGAGCCTTTATGAAACTCTCAGAGGCCCCAGAATATCAGAGTTGTTTGAAAATCACTGCTATACCAGTCGGAGAAGGCAATGGCACCCCACTCCAGTACTTTTGCCTGGAGAATCCCATGGATGGAGGAGCCTGGTGGGCTGTAGTCCATGGGGTCGCTAAGAGTCGGACACGACTGAGTGATTTCACTTTCACTTTTCGCTTTCATGCATTGGAGAAGGAAATGGCAACCCACTCCAGTGTTCTTGCCTGGAGAATCCCAGGGACAGCAGAACCTGGTAGGCTGCCATCTATGGGGTCGCACAGAGTCTGACACGACTGAAGCGACTTAGCAGCAGCAGCAGCAGCAGCTATACCCAGTGGCTGTTATTGGTTATCTATAGAAGCAAGGCATGCTCTCGGTTAATCTTTGTCTCATCAGGTAAGAAACTGCTCTTGATCTGTCACTGGGCTACAACTAAATAAAAACAGATAAAATTATCATTTAAAGGAGAACAGTGATCCTATTGCAATGCAGAAAACCCCAATCTTCCTAATGAGTCATATTTCAAGAATTCACTTGTAAGATGGCTCTTTAAAAAAACCTCTCTATAAGTTAGCTACTGCCACAAAGATGCTGTGTAACAAACCATCTCAGAACTCACTGACCTAAAACAATTATCATTTATTCTCACATATCTACAGGTCAGCTGGAGGTCAGCTAATTTACACTGGTTATGCTTCAAGTTGCAGGTCAGCTAAAAGGGGTAAGCAGTTATCTACAGAAAGTTCATCTCACAGAGACCAGAAGTGCAGAAAGGCACAAGAAGGTAAGCAGGAAAAGACAAAGCCTCTTAAGTCCTAGGGTTAGAACTGGCACACTTTTGCCTACATAGCTGGTGAAAACAAGTTTTATGGGTAAGCCCAAAGTCAAGGAGTAGGAAAGTGCACTCTGCCTACATGAGGCTAAAACAAGAGGGTGAAGCATTAGAGCCAGTCATTCAATCCACTACATTCTGAACACATTTTCCCATAAAAACAAAAGTTTAGTTGTAGCCTAACAATACTTTGGCCACCTCATGCGAAGAATTGACTCATTGGAAAAGACCCTAATGCTGGGTAGAATTGCGGGCAGGAGGAGAAGGGGACGACAGAGGATGAGATGATTGGATGGCATCACCGACTTGACGGACATGGGTTTGGGTAGACTCCGGGAGTTGGTGATGGACAGAGAGGCCTGGCGTGCTGCGATTCATGGGGTCGCAAAGAGTCGGACATGACTGAGCGACTGAACTGAACTGAACATCTTAGCTCACCAAAACTGATTTAATGCCAAGAGGAATAACAACAGTAACTAGAATCAAGTATGTACAAGATGCAGACACACTTTTTAAGTAAACTGAGTGTGTCTTTCCAGCTCACTTTCTTCACCCACTTTTGACAATGTACATGCTCTGCATCTTCATGGTTGCCTAAATCCCTCACCTCTGCGCCTCACTCATTCCCTCCTCCCAATCATGTCAGTCCCCAAATTTAGAACTTGGAACACCGGCATGTAGAACCTCTCAGCTGGCGGCCAAAAGGAAGACCATCTGATCAATTCAATTTATGTTCACATACGAATAGCCCACCGATTCTTCATACTCAAGACATCTGCTTTATTAAGGGGCTTGTCCCATAGCCTAGTGATCCTCCCACTGGTGAGATTCAAGATAGTAAACTGGGAAGAGTCAGAAAGCCTGGAATATTTTCAGAGAAGGCGAATGTGTCCTAGAGACGCCTGCTAGTTACTCTCATTATGTGAAGAAAGTGTCATTCATACACGAGGAGCCTGCTGTATCATTTTATACTCTCAGTTCCAATATTTTCCTTTCCTCTCTATGCTGCTACAGGGAATTGAACTCACCAAGAGAAGATAAATGTCAGTGTTATGATTTACATCTCATTACAGGACTAGTGTTTTTCCCATTTTGAAATTTACTCTATAGGCCAAATCTTTAAAGACATTCTTTTTTTTTCCCTTTGACATTAAAATGACATATTTCAAAATTTTCTTTCGCCATTAAAATGACATATTTCAATGTGAAATATACCTACTTTGACTTAGGAAGAGCTTAATGATTTGGGTTTTCATGTGAACATCCCTATTTTAAACAAATAAACAAAAAAAGAAATTACTGTCTTGAGAACATTGCAATTAATCATCTTTGAAAAATGTGTTTACTATTAAAGACATCATAAAGAAAGATACCATGTATTACATTTTAGTAACACCACTTTTCTACCCTATACAAATGTCTGTGTACAGACAAAGAGCAGTAGAAAGTTGAGGATTGAAGATACCATGTAAAAGACTAACCTGAATAATTTGGACCAAAAAAATACAGCTTTATTGATCTTGAGGTATGAATTTATGTATGGTTCTTCATTTCTGCTGATGTTTTCATGACAAAAATTAGCAATGCCTCATGACAGTATGATTATGTCATATTTAGCCATTTTGATCAGTCTTTGAAATAGTCAATATCCTCCACCACTGCTTTGCCACACAAATTATGGTACCCAGCATTAAGCTCCCTGAGGATGGGCCAGGAGGAAAAGTTATTTCTCTTCTTGTATAGTCAAATGCCAATAACCACAGAATCAACTTCAAGGAGGCTGTGTTAGGTCAAGATTTGGGGTGTTTTAGCTTAAGAGCTCCTTCTCACATTTTTTTATTACATATTTGGCCAGAAATCATACAAATCCCATGCTACCCAAGGTGGGGGGGGAATACTTCTCTCTTGCTTCTTAACTGTGAAAGGGGGTGTGTGATAAGTATGATTGGAAAGGTAAGTCCCACCCTTCACCAATGGCAGGGTAGTCAACCAGTCATGAGGTTGCCCTTCTTATTGTCTCATTTAGCATGAACTCACAGGTTAACAGTTGAAACGAGGCATAGGGTTCAGAGCAACATCTCAAATTCCAGATCCCACATTTACCAACCATAATAATGTGGGCAAGTTACTCACCTCTCTCTGCCTCAGTTTCTTTACCTACAGGTGAGGATAACCATATATACCTCTCAGAGTAATCATAAAGATGGAACGAGTCCATGTGTCTGAAGTGTTCAGAACAGTGCCTGGTACATAGTAAGCACTATATTTGGGTTTGTTGTCCTCATCACATCATCATCATCACCATCATCTGTGGACTCCTTTTAGCCATGCAGTCTCTCTTTCTCTTAACTCCAGATACTTGAGAGCAGCTAAATCAGCTCATAGCTGATTGGAATTCCTGGGTTTCTTCTTAAACATTGTTGTTGGGAGTATAGCTTGGACAACCACCAAGATCTTGACATGATCTAATACAGATGAAGATGCTTATTTTCTATGAGCCAGCAAAGCTACTCTCAGGCATATACAATGAGGAAATTCATAGATCTGTGCACCACGAGACTAGACTGGATTAGAATATTCACAGCCACATGGTTTGTAATAACAAAAAAAGGAGACATTCGGATGGCCATCAACAAGAGGATGGATAAATAAGCCTAGAGTATTCATATAACAGAATAACAAACAGTTGTGAGTATGAATAAATTATGCTACATGTATCAACTTGGACAAATCTCACAAATATAATATTGAGTGAAAAAAAGTTAGTCATAGAAGAATATATCTGTATGATGCCATTTACATAGGGTTCAAACGTTGGAAAATTTGTCTTTAAACAGCAGGAGAATGATATGCATGAAATCATGATAGTGATTTACATCTGGGAGCAAGAGGGGTGTTCTTGGAGTCTCCATGGTAGTAATAATGTATTTTAATTTGGGTGGGAGGTATATAGACATTTTACTGCAAAGTTTTATAATTCACATAAATTATAAAATTAGTAAATATTTTAACATTTTATTCAAAAGCTCTCCCACAAAGAAAAAATAAAACCACCACCTTGCTGGAGTCCCACCCTGTTTCTCTCCTGTGAGGCTCCACACACACTTGTGTGCGTGTGCTATGGTGCTCCAGTCGTATCTGACTCTTTGTGACCCTATGGACTGCAACCCCCCAGGCTCCTCTAAGTGAAATGAAGTCGCTCAGTCGTGTCTGACTCTTTGCCACCCCATGGACTGTAGCCTACCAGGCTCCTCTGTCCATGGGATTTTCCAGGCAAGAATACTGGAGTGGATTGCCATTTCCTTCTCCAGGGGATCTTCCCAACTCAAGGATTGAACCCGGGTCTTCCGCATTGTAGATAGACGCTTTACCATCTGAGTCACCAGGGAAGTCCTCCAGGCTCCTCTATCCATGGGATTTTCTAGGCAAGAATACTGGAGTGCGTTGCCATTTCCTTCTGCAGGAGATCTTCCCAATCCAGGGATCGAACCAGAGTCTCTTACATCTCTTGCATTGGCAGGCAAGTCCTTTACCACTAGTGCCACCTGGGAAGCCCCACAAACACTTATGGCAGCACAAATTTAAACCAGCCCCAGTTTCTCCTCTTCAGTGCACTGGGGCACTCTGCTGCAGGTATTTTTCTGTTGTTGTTCAATCTCTAAGTCAAGTCCAGTTCCTTGTGCGACCCCAAGAACTGCAGCACGCCAGGCTTCCCTGTCCTTGACTATCTCCCTGAGTTTGCTCAAACTCATGTCCATTGAGTCAGTGATGTCATCCAACCATCTCATCCTCTGTCACCCCCGTCTCTTCTTGCCCACAATCTTTCTGAGAATCAGGGTAGGGATGTGCAGTAGGGTCTGGTTAGGAAGGTACTCTGCCTCTATTGACATTTTTATTTTCTTAATAGAAGAATGCAATATTATGCCAAAATGACATGGACACCTCATCTTACGAACATTGCCCTGCCCATCGCCTCACAGGCAGGAGGTGGGTTTGCTTTCCCTGTCTGGTAAAGAAGAAATGGAGGCACAAACCACCACAGTCCTACCACCCAACTGTGCCAGTCACTCTGCTTCCTTCAGGGGCTTCTGTTCTGTTGATCCCCAAAGGTACCTTCAGACACTACCTCTATAAACCATCCGCAAGTTCTTTTGGAGGTAGGAGAGTTATAAATCTTAAATTTAAAAAACAATGAGGGGAACGGCACCTTTGGGATTAAAGCCCAACTCTCCTGATTACAAGTTCCATAACTGAACGTCTTCTAAGTGGGATTTAAGTCCATATGCGGTGTTCATTAGGCACCACATGCAAGCTCAGAGCTGGGGAGAGAGGAGGGAATGCTGGAAGCTGGGGCCAGTGGTACACCTGCAATAAGGGCACAAGTCACGGACAAGAGCCACCAACCCCTACAGCCACCCAGGGCTCCTCTTTGCATCACGTATTTGTTTCTAAGACTTGGGGATGGGAGAGGAAAGAGAGGAAGGAAAGGAAGCAATTTTTCTTCTTAATAGCTTTGCTCTTCTTGCTCTGGATGGAATCAGTACAAGTGGGGTTGAACACACTCCTTAACTTTCCCTCGCCTCAACTGCTTCCTTCCATTTGTAAATAATTCAGACAGAATAAAATAATCATGTGCTGGTAATTAACACCACCCCCTGCCCCCAAACGAGTGATGACTGCAACATGGTCTTCCTAGATGTTATGGTGCCCGGGCTGGTAGCAAGTTAAAGCTGGGATGTGTGTGGCATCTGAAGTTGAGGGCAGGAGGGCTGTTGGTTGTTCTTCCCGAGCAGAAGGACAATGAAATGATGCTGCTGTGCTTCCGGGGAAATGGTTGGCGTTCTGCTAAGGGGCCTGGAAGCAGCACAATTTAAACCAGCTGCTCTAAAGCAAATTCTCCTTGTTTTTCATTCTAATTTCTAGCTTCATGCATCAGAATAAAGCTTCTACGAGAGGCTCCAAGGCACCCCTACCATCATCAAGAAAAAGTATGCCTTTTCTCCCAGCTTCACCGCTTCACAGAATTTTTATTTAGTGGGCTTATTTCTTCATGCCAACACCTTGCCACCTGTGTGGGCCTCATTAGCAGGAACCTTTAGGAGAGGAGTAAGCGGTTGTTCTGCTTCAGAATATCAGTAAAGTTCAGGCAGCAATGGCACCAGTTACAATATGAGAGTGAGCATGTCTCGACCCTATAGAACAAAGTGGTGGCAACTCACCAAAAAGGGAGGGAGGGAGTCTCCCAACAAAACTGTGTGTGTGAGCAGCAGGGGGTAAGGGCTGTGTGGTGGAAAGGATGTCATTTGGATAACAGTCATTTACAGAGAATCTCTGCTTGGTAATAGTTCCTTCAAAAAAGACACTCTGCAGACTCATCACCTTCACGGAGAATTAAAGAAGCTATAAACAATAACTTTAAAAACAGCAGAGATGGGGCTGTTATGATCTCAGCTTGTTACTGATACTCAGCGTGCACGCACGCGAAATTGCTTCAGTTGTGTCCGACTCTTTTGCGACTCTAAGGACTATAGCTTACCAGGTTCCTCTTCCACAAGATTTCCCAGGCAAGAATACTGGAGTGGGTTGATATGCCCTCCTTCAGGGGATCCTCCCAACCCACAGATCTAGCTCACGTCTCTCAAGTCTCTTGCATTGGCAGGCAGGTTATTTACCACTAGCGCCACCTGGTAAGCTCAACAGTCTTTAAATAAAAAGTTGGACTAAAGAGACTAAATGCATACAGGTAGACCAAACCCTGGCTCTTCCTTCTTGCTCTTACCCAGTCCTCTGAGCTGGTGGGGAAGCCTCAAGTAGTGGAGGGAAGTAGCCTTCAAAGTTCGAGGATTCCCGAGGCTGCCTGATACGATGGGAGTAGAAGCTGGCCCCTTTTCTCTGGCTCTTTCTCAGGGCCAGGGGTGACAGAGGCCACGAGACTCTCAATCTGACCTGTCCTATGCTGTAGGTACTAGGCACATATGGCTATGCACATATTAATTAATTTTAAATAAGATTTAAAATTCAGTTCCTCATCTCAAGAACACAGTGGCCACACATGGCCAGTGGCCACCCTAATGGTCAGAGCAGACACAGAACACTTCCATCATCTTAGAGAGTTCTACTGGACAAAGACGCTTTAATACTGGCACATTGTAGAAAACACGCAGGTGTGCTGACCACCTGGGGGAAGTCTTTCACAAGAGAAGGAACAGGATTCCCAAGGTGACATCATTTCCACATTTGGTGCAACTATTGAAATCAGTAAGGATCCACGGGAAACTGCGCAACACCCAGTGTCTTTAAAATCCTATTTCTACATTAGTGAGTCTTAAGATATAATTACAGGACCTTTTCAAGTACTTAATAAGTGTAACCCTCAATTTGGTTAATTTTCTTCTTCCATTGGATGTTCTTAATTATTAGCATAGGGAAGTTTTTGGACAGAGGAAAAAGCATAATCTGGGTGAAATTATTTTCCATATTCTAAGAGAAGAGTAGTGACAGCAATGATAATATGAATTTTTGCATTAAAATATTACAAAATACATTAGGTGGAATAAATTCCAAGATAATAGCATTTGGAGTCGCAAAGAGTTGGACACAACTCAGCAACTGAACAACAACTCACAAGCCCTCTGTTCTACTTCAGAGAGAACCAGGGTCGACTCTCAGGTGTTTTGTCTCCCAGTTTCAATCAGGAATCACTGTGACTGGCTCTGGACGGTAAAAATGACCCAGACAGCAGATGCCAACCTCACCATCAACCCAGGGAATAGGAAGTACAATAATAATAGGCTGCCCTAGAAAGGCGTCCAGCAAGGAAGGGGTGTGAGCCTGGATGAAGTCTTAACACCATGTGTAAAATTCATTTTTAAATGCCATATTTAAATAACACAAATATGATGGTGCTAGAAGATTTCAGTATGTTTTACTCTAAAAAGAGCACCGACTATAGAATATTAGTGTACTGCACTTAGCATTACCATCACTGGGGGGAATGTGGCATTCACATTTCTTGTTCCTATACTTTGAGTAAGAGCAGACATTTCAAGAGATTTCTTCTGACATCTAGAGCATTACACATTTGTTTCAAATATTATTCATCTTTTTAAAGGAACTCTGATACTTGACGTGTGTTCCTCTTGATTTTCCACCTCAGTGTCCAGACATTTACTCAATCACTTATTTATTCATTTATTATTTTTCCTTTGTTCATTTACACAAATGTTTTCCCTTCAACAAAAACATACCAAGCATCTGCTGTATGTAAGGCACTAAGTACAGAGCTGTGGTGGATTCAAAGATGCATTAAAAGCCTCTTCAACTAGCAGGCTAGAAAAGACTAGATCTTCTGTTCATCTGGTCATCTTCCCAAGCCCTGTTTACAGGGAGAATTGCCATGTGCTGGGCTCTATGTTAGGATCTGATAAACTTTCTTGTAAGATTTTTCAGTCATAAAGGAGAAACAAACAGTTAATCTTATAAAGGCAGTGCATGACTACATGATGATTGCTAAAGGGAAGTGTAGGCAAAGAAAATGCTTGGGGGTTTTTAGATACAGGGGTGCCCGCTTCCCACCAGGAGAACAGGGTCACTTCCTGAAAGAGGTGCCTTTTGAACTGGATCTTAGAGCTGGAGGTGCACAGGCTGAAAAGGTAGGTCACAGGGGTTAACAGGGAACCTAAATGTTGACTGGTCTAGAAACTTACTACCCGAATACCATCCCAGCTAACAGTGGAATGCAGACTCCAGCACCTGCCTTTATTAATGAAGGGCAGTCACTTTATCCATACTTGTAAATACCTAAGAACTTCTGTCTATTACATCTACTCCGTGACTGGTGCTCCATGTCACGGGAAATAATTATGTCATCAGTTATAACGCCAGGCAGCCACCAACACCAGAATTCACTTACATTCCAACTTAGTTCTTCTCCTTTCCTTAAATGTTTACCTGATAGTTCAATTCATCTTCAGAGTGATAGATCTTTTACAAAAGCCCCAGGAAGTGAAGGAAAGGATTCGTTCTCAACAGGTAGAAATTTGTAATGTAGGTGGTAAGAAGAACCCTGGACTTGAAGCCAGAAGACAACTTATGCCTGCTCTGTCGTTCAGTAGCTGGTGATGCTGGGCAAAGCATACACATGCCCTGACCCTCGATTTCTTATCCTTCTATAAAACAGAAGAAGACAAATCATGTGTGCCTTCACTCATCTATAAAATACTGGGGAAATAGCAGCTATTACTACATTTAGATAAGAGTTTGGAATAGTTACTGTTAATTCATCATCTGCCAAAAATAAATCTAGAATAACTTTTTCTTTGTGAATAATGCCTTCTTCCTCAACAAACTACTAATTTTCTAATTTAAAGCTACTCATTCTTCAAAAATATTTTATAATCCACATTGATATGAGTTCTTCTGGCTCTTTTTTATTTTCTTTCTAAGCTTTTGTTTGTTGTTTAATTTAGGAAAAACACAAAGGACTTATTTTCTGATTTAAATTTTGAAACTGATCATGAATTTTTTGATTTCCTACTGTGTGTTTAAATTCATATTTCTTGTCAGGGAGGATGTAGACACAGTACTGGGCATGGGCTCAGACCTCAAAGATACTACAATCTGACTAGTTACTTAAGGTCCTTATGATTGATTAGATATTTCATCAGAAATATGCACTTTATCCCCCCAGCCTCCATGGGAAGAGTGTGCTTCCCTACCCCTCAACTTTGGGTGGGCCAAGTAAACATCTTTAACCAAGAGGAGACACAGGCTGAAGCTTAAAATGTGCTTGTGCAGCGGGGCTTGCCTTCTTGTACTCCTGCCATCATCTGGAGAAAATTCTGTCCTAGTTAGCCCCTTGGTCCAAGTCAGGCCAGACCCAGATTCGCAGGATGAAGCAGAGCAAATCCAGTCAGGCTGCAGATCCAGGAGAATAACTGACATAATATAATCCACACAAACTGGTAACCCAAGGCACACAAATTGCAGAATCCAACATTCCACACACTGGGATTGTCCCTGCCTCCCTTGGTAACTGTACCTATTGATAACGCCATAACCTTACTGTATTATTCACAATAAAAACTGTAAAGAAGGGCCCTATCTGAAGAATGTTGTTTTATTTTTCTCTCATTGAAAGCAATGATTTACTCTAGCTTTGGCCAAAATAAAGCACAACTATGAACAAAAGCTAAAACTGGCCCAGACTACAAGTTGTGCTCTGCAGTAGAAGTTTCTGGAACTCAAGCCATTATTTTTCCTTTCAGTGCATCATTCCTTTTCTTTAAATATAATTTGTTACTTTGGGATAACTTTAGACTTACAGAAAAGCTGCAAAAATACTACAAATGGTTCCCATAATCCCTTCTCTCAGCTTCCTCTAATGCTATCATTTATTTGGATTTCACCAGTTTTTCTCCTAATGTTCTTTCTCTGTTCCAGAATCTAACACAGACTCCCACAATGCTTTGTCTCCTTAGTCCCTTCAAATTCATGACAGTTCTTTAGTCTTCCTCGGCATTCGTGTCCTTGACACTCTTAAAGGTTACTGGGCAGTTATTTTTCAGCATGGGTTTGTTTGTCTGATGTTTTTTCATAACTGGAGTGAGGTTATGCATTTTTAGTAAGAATACGGTGATGCTGTGTCCTTCTCAGTGCAGCATGGAGGGCTGGGCAGGGAAGGAACTGTCTTATTACTAGTGATAGTAACCTTAACCTTGATCACTTGGTTAAGAGGGTATCTGCTGGGTTTCACCACTGTAAAGTTACTATTTCTCCTTTATAGTAAATAAATATCTTGAGAAAGCTACTTTGAAGTTGTACAAATATCCTGTTTCTCCTCAAACCTTCAGTGCTGATTTCAGCATCCATCGGTAGATCTTGTTGCAACAACTGCTGTGGCATGTGCCGAACAGCAGATCACACCTGAAATTAGAGGGAAGCAGCTAATGAACAATCCCTTCACTTTCCAACCTCTATTTAACCAGTAATGAGGTTTGAACTAAGTGTGCAAAGGGGTAAAAAAGGTCCAGTTCCTGAAACGAAGGTGTCTCTGGCACAATTTTTCTGGGCTGCTTTGCAGAGTCAACTAAACTGCAGCTGACAGATCTTGCTTAGAAGGCAAAGAGAACAACTGGGACTACACCCAAGTCCCATGCTAACCAAGGGGAATAAAGCCATGACATAGATGAGAAAACTGCAGTACTATGTTTAACACAACCAGGGGCTCAACTTATTCAGCTGGCTACCTTGTTTTCCATTTGTAATTATAGTCACAAAGAGACAGCCTCCTCGCGTGCGACCCCACAGCAGAGCCCCAGACAACATCCTCATTTTCAATAACTCTTCCCCTTTATCTCACTCTGCCTGATGCCTAATAAGCTGATTGCTATTTACTTTGGACCAACAGCTAATCTGTTAATGATTGATTTTAAATTTTTACGGTCATTTGTCTCTGGCTGGACCTGAGACTGCAAAAGGCAGTCCTTTCCTACCTGATGAATTGGCTTTTTCTTTAAGAAAAAAAGAAAGAAAGAAAATAGAGGAAAAAGATTTAAGTCAAAAGTCTTCATAGTTGAATTCTGCTGACAAACAACTGACATTCAGTGAGAAATTTCAATGCAAAAAAAAAAAAAGAAATGTTAACTCTTCCTCTAAAATTCGTCTGCTTTTGAAATAGTCAGCAAATAAGAAAAGTGGACATTTTGCTAATGGTGGCATGGGGTAAAGACCCTCTTCTGTAAGAAGTAAATTGTAATTGTACCATAAATTTGCAGAGCCTGAGATTCTTAATTAACAAAATTGAAGCTCATTGTCCAACTGGGATGGGATATCTAAACTAATGTCTTTACTGTCCTTTAAAACGATCTAAATTGCACACCATATGATATGCACATTTTTTCAGAAAAGTAAATTTTACTTTCAGTGAAAAAAAAGAAAAGTCTATTGAATAGACAATGGTTAAACTTGTATCACACAGCAGTGTTCTGCAATTTAATCACTGCTTCTAAAAATGAAACCATGAATTACTACAGTATTCTAAAAAGTAGAGGGAACACCAGACATGAAAACACTGTGTGCATTTATAAACATCGCTTCTTCCACAAAGTCAAGCTTGCCTCAGAGATGCCATCTCTAATTTTGTAAATGAACACAACCCCATGGCTAGTATTCCCATCAAATATTTATTAAAACGCACCCCAAGACCTCTCATCTCAAAATGGAATTAAACTCATCCAAGTGTCTCTGAAAGATGTGAGTGATTTAAAATGTGAACCAGTACTTCCAAGAAGTGAAGAGGAAGGACGCTGGTACGAAATGATGTTTGGGTACCTGTAAGTGGTAGCAGGTCTTCCTGGAGGGCTAGTGCTATAAATTAGCAGATTCGACATTTTGCAGAGCCTCTAAACGGAAAGACTCAACTGTGTGAAGGATAAAAGCCCTGATCTTATTAATATTTTAGATCCTGCAAGACAGTGAGGCTCCATCTGCTGTCAGCACTACCTGAGAAAGAACCAAGGCAGCAGAGGGACAGAAACCGCCGCCTCCCAAATGGTCTACTGACCTTCCTGAGAGGCAGATATCATGTGACAGCGATTGCCTATCTCAGCAGACATGCTGGAAAACAGGAGAAAGTGTTAAATATAACCAGGTAGACAGTGATGAATTGACATACTGAAAAATCGAACGCTTCAGTAATCAGCCTAAGGATCTGATATCAACAACATTTTTCAGTTTTGTCCAAATTCATTGAAAGGTGTACTTTAGCAAGTTCACTTCTCATTGGTAAGACCTTTCATCTTTATGCTGCATTTCTGATTGGATTCTGTGTCATCATCAGTTTGGGTGGCTCCGCACACAGGAAGCAGACAGACTGTTCACTTGTGAGAGAAGGAGGCCTGGGATGAGCACAGATATAAATGAGTTTTACTCCAACATTAATTAAAAAACTATTAAATATCTATCACAATGGTTATTTAGAAAGAATTATTAGAGCCATGGTATATGAAAATGCATCAGGTACTGTGTTCTAACAGCACAGTAAACCTGAAATATTAACATATTGCCTTCTATTTTGCAGTAGGAAGCTTCTATAACTATAATTCTAATTATAGAGCTCTAATTAATGTCTACATGGCTTCAGATAACTTCATTAAATCGTTGGAATATTTATATTATCCAAAGACAATGTCTATCCATTAGAATAAACAAATCCTTTAAAATAACTTTTAAAAATGCTACTGATATGCTTTTCTTTTTATGAGACACATAAGTCATATCATTTACTTTAAGGTTTATTCATCTCTGTAGCAGTATTCCAAAAATTCTTTACCTCTAAAACACTTTTTGTCCCTGGTACAGATGGATGTAATAAGGCTGTCAGCTGAGGTCCTTCCCTCCTTTGAGTGTGAGTGATAGTTGCTCAGTCATGCCTGACTCTTTGCAACCCCATGGACTATAACCTGCCAGGCTCCTCTGTTCATGGAATTCTCCAGGCAAGATTACTGGAGTGGGTTGCCATTTTCTTCTCCAGGGGATCATCCCGACCCAGGGATCCTGCATTGCAGGAGAGTCTTTACCATCTGAGCCACCAGGGAAGCCTACTATTAATCTCCTTTGAGATTGAAATAAAAACTTACTCAAGTCTCCAACCCTTATCTTGTGGCAAGTTCAATATTCTCCCCTAGATTTATGAGAATTCCTAAGAGTTTGTGTTCTCATAGTCACTTCTCTCTCTCCAATGACTTCTTTGGGGTGAGTTCTTGATCTCACTGTCTCTCATCTTTTATAGCTGCCCATATTAACCACGATTTTGAAGGTAATCCCTTTTACTTAATTTCTGCCAAAACATCACTCCAGTAAAATATCTGTGTGGAGGAGACTTTGTTTCCTTAAAAGTCTCTCATCAGGTCCCATCACTTGCTGCCATCTTGTGTTCTGCCTTACTTCATCCCTCTCTTCTCTTCTTTCTCCTTTGCTTGCCCCCATTCCCAAATTCCTGTAAACTTATTCCACAGAGCAATTTGCTATCGCTTAGCCTAGCTCCAGACTGTTCGGACTATCTCCTGGAGACCTTATCTTCATAGCCAAATACTTCCATTAAGGTGACAGACAGTCTCCTCCCTAAAAGGAATTCCTGGCTGGCTCTTAAAATAACAGCATTTTCCTCCAAGCTGCTCATATATTACAAGAGATATGTGACTCATTCCTGCAAACATTCAGGAAAAGAAACACAAAGGACAACTAATTTTGTGATAAGCACCATAGGAAAGCATCTACAACAGAAGGCCTACAGCAAACAGCAAGATAAGATCAGAACTTGGAGGCAACTATAACTTGGGAGACAGGATTCTGAGGAGATCCTGCTTTCAAATTCACCCTGGAAAGGACCAATAAAGGGGTCGATTCATAGATAGCCAGAGGGCGAGGGCCCTGTTGAGCTGGAAATGAGCCTCTACCCCAATGTCTTCATAAGACTCTGAGCTCCTGGCTTTTCCCAGATATTTCAGTGTAGGAGCACCGCAAATAGTGTTGTATGTGACTAACTTTCTATTGCAGACTAAGTCAGAACTTAAGATGAGACAATTCCCTGCTGCATGGATGGGTAGAAAGAATTCCAGGAACTGACCAGAAGTCAAATTCTTTCCCTTTACCCCCAGCTTGAATACATAAGATAAAGCATCTTTCCACTACCTATAAGCGTCAAGCCAATCAGAAGTATTTGGAGATCATTCAACCTGTGACTCACAAACCCACATTAGATCAACAGCCTTAACAGGGTGTTGAAATACCAGATCCAAGAACCCAAATTAAGAGGATGACTTGATTCATTAGCAAATTCAGATACATCCTAACCCCTTTAAGACAATTTAAGCAGAAGAATTTTACTTTAAAATGTTCAAATAGGTTTCTATTCAATGCATTTTTTCACTTGCTCTCATAGCAAAGAAATTATGATTTCTAAACAGATAATAAAAGTAAGTCAACTAGGTTCAAGCCTAAACAAGAATTTTCATTAGTTCAGTGCTGGAAATGTATATTCAATGTCTACTGCGTTTAACTCAGTGGGAGGCAAGTGTGAATGCCCATTAGTATACACTGGCATAAAATCATTGCAAACTGCTCGTAGGTGGTAGGGAGGGAATTGAGTAATTTTATCAAAATTTGTTACAATTCATAGAAACATTTACCCAGCTATAATATCCTGGACAAAATTTGCCCATGCACTGAGGAGAAGTTGCATCTCAAGGTCCGTGAGAGAAAATGACTTATAATTCATCCAACATTGTCCTTTACATTGTAATAATATTATTCACTCTATGCTCATTGAATTAGTATATTTGATATGTGAAAATAAATAGCAAGGGCTTCCCAGGTAGCTCAGTGGTAAAGAATCTGTCTGCCAATGCAGGAGACTCAGGAGACGTGGATTCAATCCCTGAGTCGGGAAGCTAGCCTGCAGAAGGAAACGGCAACTCACTCCGGTATTCATGCCTCAGAAAAACCCCTAAGACAGAGAAGCTGTTGGGTTACAGTCCATTGGATCTCAAAGAGTCGGACACGACTGAGTAACTGAGCACACATACAATAAATTGCAAACATTTTCATTCTTACTGTAAGCCAGGCACCATTATAAAAGCTTTATATATGCTAACTCAAATCTACATTACAACAACATTATAGGATAAGGACTATCATTTTTTCTACTTTACAACAGGGGAAACTGAGACATGGAGAGACAGTATAATCACCCAAAGTCCCACAGATAACAAGTCACCAAACTAGGAATTGAACACAGGCAATCTGGCTGCCCAGGCTTTTACATTTGACTTCTAGGCCCTCTCTGGCTTCCACCAAATGTGGGTCCACAACTGATCCTCAGCAACTCCACAGTAGCAGCACCAGAAGCAAGAGCTGACTTCTTGTGATCTGATTACCAGTAAATACTTGAGGGCAGAGGACACAAGAAAACCCCACTAATCCAACCTAACTGCAGGGAGGGCAATAGCCGAATTAAGGGAATTTGCATTACAGAATATTTTAGAATGTACTGGGTTGGTTAATTTCAAATGCATATAGTGCCCTTAACCACAAGCCATTAAGCGTTTCATGTCTAGGTTCCAGTTCAGTTGCTCAGTCGTGTCCGACTTCGTGACCCCATGGACTGCAGCACACCAGGTCTCTCTGTCCATCACCAGCTCCAGGAGTTTACCCAAACTCACATCCACTGAGTTGGTGATGCCATCCAACCATCTCATCCTCTGTCATCCCCTTTTCCTCCTGCCTTCAATCTTTCCCAGCATCAGGGTCTTTTCAAATGAGTCAGCTCTTCAAATCAGGTGGCCAAAGGATTGGAGTTTCAGCTTCAACATCAGTCCTTCCAGTGAACACTCAGGACTGACCTCCTTGAGGATGGACTGGTTGGATCTCCTCGCAGTCTAAGGGACTCTTAAGAGTCCAACACCACAGTTCAAAAGCATCAATTCTTTGGCGCTCAGCTTTCTTTATAGTCCAACTCTCACATCCATACATGGCTACTGGAAAAACCATAGTCTTGACTAGATGGACCTTGGTTGGCAAAGTAATGTTTCTGCTTTTTAATATGAGGTCTAGGTTGGTCATAACTTTCCTTCCAAGGAGTAAGCGTCTTTTAATTTCATGGCTGCAGTCACCATCTGCAGTGATTTTGGAGCCCCCCAAAAAATAAAGTCAGCCACTGTTTCCACTGTTTCTCCATCTATTTCCCATGAAGTGATGGGACCAGATGCCATGATCTTAGTTTTCTGAATGTTGAGCTTTAAGCCAACTTTTTCACTCTCTTCTTTCACTTTCATCAAGAGGCTCTTTAGTTCTTCTTCACTTTCTGCCATAAGGGTGGTGTCATCTGCATATCTGAGGTTATTGATATTTCTCCCAGCAATCTTGATTCCAGCTTGTGCTTCCTCCAGCCCAGCGTTTCTCATGATGTACTCTGCATATAAGTTAAATAAGCAGGGTGACAATATTCAGCCTTGACGTACTCCTTTTCTTATTTGGAACCAGTCTGTTGTTCCATGTCCAGTTCTAACTGTTGCTTCCTGCCCTGCATACAGGTTTCTCAAGAGGCAGGTCAGGTGGTCTGGTATTCCCATCTCTTTCAGAATTTTCCACAGTTTATTGTGATCCACACAGTCAAAGGCTTTGGCATAGTCAATAAAACAGAAATAGGTGTTTTTCTGGAACTCTCTTGCTTTTTCAATGATCCAGCAGATGTTGGCAATTTGATCTCTGGTTCCTCTGCCTTTTCTAAAACCAGCTTGAACATCTGGAAGTTCATGGTTCACATATTGCTGAAGCCTGGCTTGGAGAATTTTGAGCATTACTTTACTGGCGTGTGAGATGAGTGCAATTGTGTGGTAGTTTGAGCACTCTTTGGCATTGCCATTCTTTGGGATTGCAATGTTCCAAGGACCTGCTTAAATATGCAAATAAATACTATTTGCATATGAGGTTTTGTATGCCAAAGTATTAAAAATAATTTTTTAAGATTTTTTTTCTTTTGATGTGGACCATTTTTTAAGTCTTTATTGAATTTGTTATAATATTGCTTTTATTGCTTATGTTCTGGTTTTTTGGCTGTGAGGCATATGGGATCTTAGTTTTCTGACTAGGTATCAAAACTTTGTATTGGAAGGCAAAGTCTTAACCATTAGACCCCCAAGGAAGTCCCCTAAAAATAATTTGTTAACACATTCCAAGGAGTATATTACGTAGACTATTTGATTTCTTTGTGAACCATTTCTCCCATGAAAATACCAGAATAAATACTAGCCTGAGCTAGTACACACTTTGAATTAATGGAGGATGCATTAGTGAGAACATACTGCCACAGTAACAGCAGGTCCGCATGTCTAACCTAGTCTGTAAGACATTGCAACACTGTGAAATGTATCTTGCTCTACTTCATTTTACACTGAGCACCCCCTTTGTCACAGCCACTTGGCAATCCTGAATGTATCTGTATTTGAATCAGGCAGCTGGGTGGCATACACTCCTCCAACTCTCAACATTCAATTCTCTCTTCAATTCTTAGTGCCAACCCTTAATTTGCATATGACATAAACACTTAGTTGCTCATGCACTTGTTTAATTAATTTTTGCTTAATCATTCTTTTTTTCCTAAGACTCCAAAGAGGAAGTATATCCAACACAGCAAACTGCCCACTGTTCTTCCTTTTTTGGCAAAGGCAAGAATCTGTTCAGATACCTAACCCTCCTACATATTCTGTTGTTGTTGTTATTGTTGTTCAGTGGCTTCAGTCATGTCCAACTCTTTGCGACTCCATGGACGGTAGCCTGCCAGGCTCCTCTGTCCATGAGGTGTTCCAGGCACGAATACTGAGTAGGTTGTCACTTCCTTCTCCAGGGGATCTTCCCGGACCAGGCATCAAACCCATGTCTCCTGCATTGGCAGGTGGATTCTTTATCACTGAGCCACCAGGGAAGCCCCAAGATAACTCAGGACAAATCCTAACTGATCCCTGTGTGCTAGTGTGTGCTAGTGAGCAAATGTCAGCTTAAGGGTTTTCAGCGAAAGTCAGCTGGAGGGTTTCTGAGTTTCTGAATGCAAACTTATACAAGGATCAGAGAGGCTCTCCCCATTTCTGTTGGATGTTACTTGGTCTAAATGTGATGTCTGGAACCATGGCAGCCATTTATGACCATGAGATCAGCTAGGGTGAAAATGATAGAGCAGAAAAATGAGAAGGACCTGGGCCAGGCATGTGTTAGTGAGCAATTAAATTAACCAGCCACAGAACTTCTCTCCTTATAAACCTCTAGTTGTAGGAAATAACAGATACCCTCACCAGTTTACCAAGTGAAGACTTTCTGTTGCCCAGAGCCGAAAGTATCCTAAAGAGATAGCAGGAAATGTGACTGTATAATTCACTTTAATTAATTTGTTCAACACATATTAATTGAGCATTCACTATCCCCAGGCATTGTTCTAGAACTTGGGCATGAGCAATAAATAAAACAGATAAATACCAGCTCTTATGAACATATGTTCTAGTGAGGAATTCACTTTGTGCAATGCCTTATATGCTCAGCACAGCCCAAAGTGAGAAGAGAAAAGGCATCCCATTCTGGAAGGATGAGAGGAAAGTTGCATTTATTATGCATCACGACACTTAATCAAAGGCTATTTCATTCAGTCACTATGGCTGCATGGTAAGCTTGGTGCTATGGCCCCATTTTACAGGAGAAGGTGTTGGGGCTCAGAGATCATATGTGGCAGAGCCAGGATAAGAATCCAGATCTTCAACAACTCTGACACTTTTTCAGCTCTCCTGCTACATCAAGGCTGAAGGATATACAGTGGGTCAAGAACTAGAGATCAACCAGATCCTGGTGTCCCAACAGATGGACACATCATGGAGACATATCTCTACCTGGTACCAACACAGGGCTATTGTGTGCCCCGTGAGGACTGTAAACAGGACAAGGCAGTAAAATTCAGAACAATCCCAAACAGACGAATGTCTGGCAACCGCGAGATAAACATTCAGAGTTTTTGATGACTTGGTGACAGTGCAGGAAGGAATAGAGATGAGCGCTCTAAAGGGTCTGTGATTTCCTGGCTTGTCAGCTCTGATCCAGACTGCCCTGCAAGGGATGTGGCCCCACCCTCTGTAGATGATAAACACAAACAGCTCAGTGATCACAGATAAGCTGACAAAAAGCGAGGAGTCAGAGGAGGGGTGCTGTTTCACTTGAGAGCTGCATGTTTTGCTATAATTATGCATAAAGGAATCCTTCCATAAATTTCTGTCTGGGATGCTATTTAGTCACAAAATGATGGAGACTTCCATTTACTGAGCATCTGATACATGCTAGGCAGTGTGCTAAGTCCTTTCTCTGTAGGATCATATTATGAAGTTAATTCTACTGTTAATCTTGTTTTTGCAGATGAGGAAACCAGGGCACAAAGCATTTTAGTCATTTGTCAAACATCTCAGAAAATAAGGGGCAGAGCTGAGATTTGAACCCAGTCTGTCTTTTAACTACTGGTCCATACTCCCTGTGTTGAGGATTTATAGAACTTCAAGGCCCTGTGTGCTTACGTTCTCCACTCCGACTTAGGATAGCTTATCCAAAGTGAAAGACTAGGTTGTTTGATTGCTTTGTTTTGTCCAATCTTCCATGGACTGATAGAGAGTTCTACTGTATCTATATAGAACAGTTCCACCACATATGACTTATAACCCAATCTGCTCTATATCCTACAAGACCATCCTCTGACTAGGATGGTGCAGCAATGTCAAATCACTATGAAGGTTTTCATTCTGAACATTTCCTATCAGTCTCCATACTGTCTCATTGTGGACCAGCAGCAAATAGTTCAAGACAGGCACTGGTCCACAGACCATGCTTTGCACAGTACTGACCCAGGACACTTAACAGGCAGCCCCTACTTCTGAAAAGGCAAGAGGGTCAGTTGACAATGATGGGTGTTTTTATGTACAGGAACATCTTAGAGAAGGAAAGTCCAACATTTAAAGATCCAGATGAAAAAGGGGGAAAAAAGGAAGCAAAGATATTTATAAATAGGTAGTTCACAGACCTAAAAGCATCCTTCACTATTATAAACTGCTAAGATGTACTTATCGAACAGTAGAACAGAAAAATAATTCTGATAAAGCCATTCATTGGAAAAGCACACAGTCATTGGAGAGGTAGATCTAATATTAAATAGAAAACAAGATAAACATATAAAATTACCTACCTAATGTGATCCCATCTCCAACACATCCAAATCTGCTATCAAGAAAGGACTATGTAAAATATTCTGTCCTTAATTGTAATTTGGTAGATATTTTAGCTACTGACTAGTATCACTTTTCTCCTTAGCATACATATTCATATCTCCTAATTTTAAGAAAGTTGTTATAGGGAGTTCCCTGGTCACCTACTGGTTAAAATTCTGGGCTTTCACTGCCGTAGCCTGGGTTCAATCCCTGGTCGGGGAACTGAGATCACACAGCAACAAGGCGGGGCCAAGAAAGAAAAAGAGAAAGCTGTTATAAATTCATACTCAACTAAGGTATAAATGACTGATAACTCCTAATAACTCCTAATATTTCCTAAAATAACTCCTAATATTTCCCAGGGAGCATTTGCCTTTTAATGGGAGATATAGTTAGCTGAAAGGAATTAATTCAGTAGGTAAGTTGAAATCAGGTAACAGATGAGGTTGGCTGGAACCCCTGATATTATATGGCCCATGCCTCACAAGCTTGTCCCAGCTCTTCTTCCAAATGAAAAGAATAAGAGTGCTGGCTGACACCAACAAACCATGAGGCCAAAAATACAGTTGGCTGCCTGGTTCACTCACTTAGGAGGTACATGTGTGGAGGCTTTTGAATTATTTAGGATTTAAAACTTACCTACTTCCAAAAAGAATTTGAAAACACTGATAAAATTTATAAAACAGATTACAAACAGTTTATGATATCCAAAAGACAGAAAGATATTACTAGAGTGGAGCAACAAATTCATTTACATTTTCCTCCCAGGACACAGCATTATTTTTTTACTCAACAAAAATTTGCTGATTGTATCTTCCATAGCACCTTCCCCAGTAGGTGTTCCAAATGAACAGATTTACTTAAAGCACATCAACTTCAAGGTTTAGCTATTTCTTCCTAAGGAAATGTGGAAATTGATACATAAATTAAGAGTATTTGTTAAATTTCAAGCAAACAGCATATTCTATTCATGATTTTATTTTCCCACTAAGCCATTGAGAGCATCTCAGGCCTGAAGCACATTATGCACATCGTGTGTTATCACTTTACAATGGATTTAGAACCCAACAGACTCTCCTTCCCCTCACCTCACCACCAGATGATATCCACATAGGTCGAATCTGGTGTCAAGCAAATTAAAAGTGTTATTTTATTATCCAAAGTAATTGTTTAAGTATTAAAAGACCATTATGCTGAATTGGCTATGTTGGCTATTCTTATGCCATTAAGAATGTGGGGCTAACTATCGGTTGAGCTGAATGCCCATGTTCGTGAAAGCTTTCTTTAGGCTCTCCTGTATGTGGCAAATCATTCTTAACTGGGTACTCCAAATGGTCTTTGTACGTCAGATATATTTTTCTAAGCCATTAACACATTGAAGCCCGTCCCCAAACTCCCCAAGCAACCATTAATTAACAGTGTAAGAAGAAAGAGCCAGGCCTCCCATTATGATGTGGCTGGGACTAAACCTTTCAGCAGTGATGGTGTTCAGAACCAGTCACTGGATGAGATCTCTTATTCACATCAAATATTTCTATCATGGGAAGAAGCAGGGTGGGGAGGAAGGCTATTAAAACAGCGCTTTTATTCAGAGCACTTTTTAAACATCTTGGGAGGGGTACAAATATGTTTTTGAAAGATTCAAGGAATCTCAACCTTGTGAGGAATTTTGAAATGAACTCCTTAGCCTGACCCTCAAACAGCTCCCATATCTGAGGACTCAGCAGGTACTAAGCCCTACATGAGGTGTTTCAAGTATTATCACTGATGCTTACAAATTCCTGCAAGGTTTCTGTTTTACAGACGAGGAAAAGAAGCTTAGAGACGAGACTCTTCCAAAAGTGTCATGGCAATCTAGAAGATAAAACAAAGATCCATACAGGTCAGTCTCCAAAACATAGGCTTCTATTGCACACTGACCCCCCCTAAAACAGCAATCCAGCTCCAAGCTTATATCCTATGCCAGAGGGTAGCTTGTTCAAGCACATATCTAAGAACCATATGGTTAATCATAAAACCAACAAAACCCTGTAAAATATCCAGAAATAAACTTTACAGGAAACAGGCAAAATCTGTTTATAATACATACACACATACACACAGAGGGACATTCAAACAAAGGCTTGAACAATTGGGAAATCATGTCTCATTCATTCTCTTGTAAGACTCAGAATTGTGAAGAAGCCAATTCTCCCCCCCCCCAATTAATCTATAAATTAAATGTGATTTTAATGAAAATCCCAACAGCATCTTTCTTGAAACTTTGAAAAATAATTGTAAAGTTCATCTGGAAGAATAAACATTCAAGAATAGCCAGGGAAATTCTAAAAATGAATATTGAGACATTAAAAAGTATGGTCCTGGCACAAAAATGCAGAATGATCAAATGACCATGATAGAGCCCAGAAAGTATATGGACATTTAGTACATAATAAAAGTGGCATTTTATATCAGTGGTAATAAAATAAATTATTCAAGAAATGATCTCAAAAAACTAGCTGCCATTTGGAAAAAAAACAGAGCTGGATTTTAGCCTCTTTCTTTACACTGAGTTAAGTTCCAGAGGGATCAACAACTTAAATGTAAAAATTAATACTATAAAGCAATAGAGGGAAAAAGAAGATTTTTATTATCTGGGGAAAATGGCAGTCTTTCTTATTATGAATCAGAGGCCAGAAATGAAAAGGAGAAAACCTGATAAATTTTATTTTGTAAAAAAAAAGTGTAAAATTCCTATAATTTACAAAAAGGCAAATAATAAAAATATTTGCAACAAATACAATTTTTAGAGTTAATATCACTAATCTAAAAAGTATATAAAATACTCTTTTCTGGAACTTCCCTGTGGTCCAGTGGTTAAGACACTGTGCTTTCAATGCAAGTTTGATCCCTGGTTGGGGAATTAAAATCCCACATGCTGAGCTGTGCAGCAATAAAAAATGTCTTTAATTTAAAAATAAATATAATACTCCTTTCCTTATATTTTCCACATTGCTTGATATTTTTGCAATGAGCGTACACCATTTTTCTACTGAAGAAAATAATACAGCTATTTTTATTTTTAAAAGAAGTATTTGCTTAACCATGCCTATTTCCTCCAGCATATAGCTTCCAATATTTAAAGGAACCAAAAACTTTAGTAACCAGTAAACTTTAGATCATACCATTGGAACCCTAACCACAGAGGGTCTCAAAGCTGAATGCCCTGAAGAATCACTCGGGATGGTTTTATTACTGATATCAGAGTTAGAGGACTTTGCTTTTAAAGTTTAACAAGCATCTTGATATGTCTCATCTGCTAACCTCACTTTGAAAACTATAGCAGCATATACAATCACAGAACATTTTATCCTGCAAAAAGTACAGTGAGACTATCTCCACATTACCAGGAGATGCAGAAATATCTAGAGCTTCTTCAAGCAGCTACATTGCCCACTGAAGAACTGCTTTCTGTCTTGTAGCTTTGGTGGCCTCTTAAGATCTGAAGTTAGAATCTTGGTGCCAGATGAAATTTACTGTCTAGGTTTATCCTCAAGATGACTTACATTTTAGGCCAGGAAAAAATTCTGGGGTATGACACTAAATTCTCTGCAGCTCTGTGATGTGAAGTAATGGGAGGTCTGTCTTCCCCAGTTAAATGACTCCTACAGGAATTCAATCTTCTGCCTGCAATCTGAATTTCATTTGCTGGAGAGGTTTTCTAAGGTGAAAAAAAAAAACCACTTCTGCTTCTTTATCGGAACTTTCCTGCTTCATCCTGATGACCTGATTTTTTCATAAACTTGGAAATGAACTTTATAAGTTTCTACTGGCTCCTCTTTCCTCTCCAGTTTTCACTTCAATATTAGGATCTTCACAGGCTTTGAGTATTGAGACACTAGTACAGTTCACTAGATATGTGTGATTTATTCGAAGCTATCTTGTTTGACTGGGGCCTCCCAGGTTGCGCTAGTGGTAAAGAACCCACCTGCCAATGTAAGAGACAGAAGAGATGCAGGTTGGATCCCTGGGTTGGGAAAATTCCCTGGTGGAGGAAAGGGCACCCCAATTCTGTATTCTTGCCTGGAAAATCCCATGGACAGAGGAGCCTGGCAGGCTACAGTTCATGGGGTCGCAAAGAGTCAGACACAACTGAAGGTCATGCATCTTGTTAGATTAACATTTTAAGTCAATTGATGGCATGTCTAGACTTAAATGCAATCTACTCTGATCTTCCTATAATTGGGTTTTTCAAAGGACTTAAAGGCCTTAGAAACTGATTGTTTTTTCCTAATTGTTTTTTCTCTTCTTTCAACTTTCAGTGACAGTAGTTAGGTCCTATAACACACATGTTTAAATTAATCTTGTAGTCATTTCTCTCCTCATACATAGGTATTATGGTACTAGATAAAAACAATTGTTAATTCTTTATTGTTTATCTAACAGTTCATTCCATTCTTCTTCAATCATTATTTGATCGATTCTTATTGAGTACCAAGATAAAGTTTTATTACTTTGCTAGATCATAAGCATAAAAGAATTTTGAAAACTAATTCTGAGTTATATAATTTTTTTTCTTCCCCATGCTTCCCCCAAAAGGAGCCAAACTCCATAATCACAACATAGTTCCAGGAAAATCAACTCTACAACTACTATGAAGGAAGTCTCAATAATCTTGGTAAATGGCCATGAAAAAATTTTGGAGTAATGTCTATCAATGGGGGACTAACAACTAGCATTACTTTCATCTGGCATTCACGGCCCCTAGACGGGTGCTTTTGGATCTCCTAGTCTTCACTGGTGTAGAAATACTCAAGCGTCCTGCCACCTGCTGATATACATGATACCGCTCTGCCAGCTGCTCTACATCATACCGGTTGAGGGACACACTCACAATGACCATTCCTCCAAAATAAAATTTACTCTCCTTCAATCCGGGAGTGGATCACCTGAAGACTTTTTAAGTTAATTAATTAGCCTGTTTGCCTGTGTTTGGGTCTTAGTTGCGGTTCGCAGGATCTTCACTGTGTCATGCAGAAACTCTAGCTGCATCACATGGACTTCAGTTGTGGTGTGCCAACATGGTAATTCCACGGAATGTGGGATCTTAGTTCCCCTACCAGGGATCGAAGCCACGTCCCCTACATAACAAGGCAGATTCTTAACCACTGGACCGCCAGAGAAGTCCCTGAGAGTGGACTGATAAAAGACTGCTGTCTGAACAAGAATTGCTTGTCTCCAAAGTCCTGATACACCAAAGCCTTTGACTATGTGGATCACAATAAACTGTGGAAAACTCTTAAAGAGATGGGAATACCAGACCACCTGACCTGCCTCTTGAGACATCTGTATGCAGGTCAAGAAGCAACAGTTAGAACTGGACATGGAACAAGAGACTGGTTCCAAATAGGAAAAGGAGTACATCAAGGCTGTATATTGTCACCCTGCTTATTTAACTTATATGCAGAGTCCATTATGAGAAACGCTGGGCTGGAGGAAGCACAAGCTGGAATCAAGATTGCTGGGAGAAATATCAATAACCTCAGATATGCAGATGACACCACCCTTATGGCAGAAAGTGAAGAAGAACTAAAGGGCCTCTTGATGAAAGTGAAAGAGGAGAGTGAAAAAGTTGGCTTAAAACTCAACGTTCAGAAAACTAAGATCATGGCATCTGGTCCTATCAGTTCAGTTCAGTTCAGTTCAGTCGCTCAGTCCTGTCTGACTCTTTGCGACCCCATGAATCGCAGCACGCCAGGCCTCCCTGTCCATCACCAACTCCCGGAGTTTACCCAAACCCATGTCCATCGAGTCAGTGATGCCATTCAACCATCTCATCATCTGTCGTCCCCTTCTCCTCCTGCCCCCAATCCTACCCAGCATTAGGGTCTTTTCCAATGAGTCAACTCTTCACATGAGGTGGCCGAAGTATTGGAGTTTCAGCTTCAACATCAGTCCTTCCAATGAACACCCAGGACTGATCTCCTTTAGGATGGATTGATTGGATCTCCTTGCAGCCCAAGGGACTCACAAGAGTCTTCTCCAACACCACAGTTCAAAAGCATCAATTCTGCGGCGCTCAGCTTTCTTCATCGTCAAACTCTCACAGCCATACATGACCACTGGAAAAACCATAGCCTTGACTAGACGGACTTTTGTTGCAAAGTAATGTCTCTGCTTTTCAATATGCTATCTAGGTTGGCCATAACCTTCCTTCCAAGGAGTAAGCGTCTTTTAATTTCATGGCTGCAATCACCATCAGCAGTGATTTTGGAGCCCCCAAAAATAAAGTCTGACACTGTTTCCACTGTTTCCCCATCTATTTGCCATGAAGTGATGGGACCAGATGCCATGATCTTAGTTTGAGTTTGAGCAAACTCTGGGAGTTTGTAATTTGCCGGGAGGCCTTGTGTGCTGCAGTCCGTGGGGTCGCAGAGTCGGACACGACTGAGCGATTGAACTGAACTGAACTGAAAGTGCTGATAATGATTTGGGGTTGGCACCTGCTCACCCAGGCAGTAAAAAAATCTCCATCTCTCAACAACCTTGTGCTTCTGCTTGATTTCTTAGAAAATTAAAAATTTTCTCTCAGTGTCCAGACCTTGCTCCATGTGCCCCCCCCAAAAAAAATATCAAGCTGGGATCCGTCAGGGGTCTCCCTTGGAAGTCATTACCATGGATTTCACATACAAGATGATCTCATAGGAAGCTATTTTGGAAATCCCCAATATCAACGTGTGGGGTAGATGGCTTCAATCTGTGAGGTGTCAGCAAATCCCCTCGGATCTCCCATTTGCATTTGTGTAATTCAAGATTCTAAGCTGTGACCAACAGGAATGGCAAAGCATCCTTCTTCAATAGTTCAATAATTTCACCAAATTCCCATAGCTTAGATGACTCATTAGTCATAAGAGTTGTTATCATGACATGTGTTTGTTTGGTCCCAAGCAGTCTGCTTGTGTTTATTTTGCTTCTAGATAGCCTCCAATACAACTCGGAAAACCCTGAGCCTAAAAATTGGGGGAATTACATCAAGTTCATCAGGAAGTCAGCCAGACTTTAAGCAAGTCTCTCATGCTTTGGGACAAGATGGGCTGGGTAATAATTCTCAAGCTGTCAGCTTGAAGGAAGGTCTCTAATCAATAGGCCACAGGGTTCTCTCTGTCCTTAGACATTGTCTCAATCAAAACACTTCCCTCTGCCCCAAACGAGGACATGGATGGCATGCTTATCAAACCCAATGAAATTTATTCAGCATATGTATCCCAAGAAACAGGACACTAGACATCCAACTCTGCAATATTTCTCAGGAAAACCACTCAAGTTGTGTTTATTCAACTTTCAGTGAAGATAGGATTTAGTCGCTTATGAAGAGTAAATTATCAAAAGATTTACACTGTCTGCTATTGTTTTGGCTTTTTTCCTTCATTCTCATCAGTATCGCTTTGTTGGAGTGAGGGCAAAACGTGTATGCAGACTTTGGGATTATGGTAAGTTTCCATGGTAGTTAGTTCCAGCAAATTATAGCCAGCATTTACTACCTTCTTAAAGGAATACCCCAAGATATCATGCAGTGCTCTTTGACACACAAAACAGAAAATAAAAGTCTTTGCAGGCAAGTTCAAGTCCTATAGCTCAAAGGCCATTGAATTTTAGAGGTGATAAAAATATTAGAAATTATCTAGGCTGTATGTTCCATCTTACAAATGAGGCACTTAAAAGCTATAGGATTCTCAGGACTTTCAAATACCCCACAACAATCAGAGAGAGAGCCTGAATGAGAAGCCCACTCCTTCCTTATATGTCACTCCCTTAATGTTCCACCATGGGAACTCAATGCCTCCTTGTAAGTAGGTGGTGCCTCCCCTTCAAGTCCCCTTCCTCCCAACACATTCCCCGTGAGCCCGTCACACCAGCATTCCTCCAAAGTTCCATCCCTTTATTGTGACTTCCTCTGTCTAGAAGTCCTTCCTTGTTAGGCTGGAAACCATTCCCGAACCATCTTCCAGCTCAAATATCAGACTTCAGGGAAACTATTTACTCCATCACACTTAGTTGCTTATGTTCACTTTGCCCATATTATGGAATTTTCAGACTGGTTTCCATCCCCGTCTCTCCCACTGTGAGCTCAGGAACAATGACTGTCAGCCATCTCGAAAATCCAGCTTCAGGCAGAGCTAGGTATATGGTGAATAATAACTGGACATATTAAAACAATCAAATCAACAACGACAATTAAAAGAAAAAACTTTAGGTCAAGCGCCATTCCATAATTCCGTTCAAGTCACAGAGATTAAAAAGACAAAGGTTTTCCTCTCAAAGGGCTTACAATCCAGTGGAGAATTCATTTATAACTTAACAAATATCTGCTGAATGATGAATTAATGTGATCTAATTCCAATTCTCCCATGTTGACAAGCCATTACCAAAATTCAACTCATGCACTGGAGAAGGAAATGGCAACCCACTCCAGTATTCCTGCCTGGAGAATCCCAGGGATGGCAGAGCCTGGTGGGCTGCCGTCTATGGGGTCGCACAGAGTCGGACACGACTGAAGCGACTTAGCAGCAGCAGTAGCAGCAGGGTGTTTTGTGGAGCCGTCGTTTTTTATCTTGATTAACGAGACTTCCTACTTTGTAGTCTAACTTCCTTCATTTCATTGCATTTATCACAGCCTCCAGTGCTGGACTCTTACCATAAAGCTGTGCAGAGAACATAGTGGAAAAATTCACTCACACACAAGTGTCCCCATGAAAAAACTGTACATTGGCCTGGAGTGGGGAAATAGGCACACACATATTGCTAGTTGGAGTATAAAGCAGGACAGTCAACCTGGTTATCAACTTGGTGATATGCATCAACATTTTAAATGTACATCTCTTAGTCCCAGCATTTCTACTGTTGAAAATTTACCCTGTGAACAGATTTGCACAAATCTGCAAATATATAAAGATATTTACTGCAATAGGATGGTTGAAATAGGATAAATTAAATCCATATCCTGGATCCATATCCATGCAATCATTACAAAGGATGCAACAGATCTAAATGCCCTGAGGAGAGATGTTCAATATATTATTAGTTTAAAATAGAAGGTATTGGAGAGTAAGGTTTGGTGTTATCCCACTTGTGTAAACAAAGAATTGATACACTTATTTTTATATGTATAAAAACTACCAAAATATACAAAAAAAATTAACAGATTGTAATGGTTGATGGTATAAAAGAAAGGAAGGAACAGGAGAGTTACTTATTTCGTACACTTCTTGGTGTTTGAATTATTTTCCTATTTAATATATTCTATGATGTCTAAAAGTGTCTTCCACCTTCTTATCATCTCCTTGTTTCATCTATTTCAGTTTAACCAACTATGTTTTCTCAAGACTAAGGTTATAGATTCTGTACTAACTCTCTCAAACTCATACACATCTCCCAAACTTATTCTCTCCAAACCACCTTTTCTGTTGTAAATATGACCTTCCCAAGGTTTTTAGCTTATGATTAACCAGATGAAACCATCAGTACACAGACCTCCAATCTAGGTTTTGAATTACAAAAGGTACTTTGGGGGGAAAAAAACTGCTAACTCAATTGCGTCAGTTAAAACATCATCGTTAACAACACCACAGTGTCATGATGCGGGAGGTCAAAGATCCATGGACTCAGGGAGTCACAGCAGGGCTTAACTGGGGCAGTTCTGGTTCTGCCATTAGAACCACGAGCACTCCAATCTCAATGAAAGTGCATAAGACACCACAATTATCTCCAGATCGTCGACTCGGTAGACCCAAACAGCTCCAGTCTATCGTGTCAGCGTGTATTCTGGGAGTCTTTAATGCACGGATCATTGGCAAGCTGCGTCATAAAAGCCCTGTAGGAGCTGTGGCCGTGCGTGCAGTCAATGCACACTCAGGGACTCCCCCAGGTCCGCATCATTGGCAGCACATCGTGTCAATGCATACTTCGGGAGCCCTGTGCATGCTAAGGAACCATGTACACCAAAAATACTTATGAAATAGTTGTTACAGGACATACACAGTATTCACTCCTCTAAACGGCATGTCAGCAAGTTTAGTGTGCAACAAATAACTCCTAAAAGGCACAAAACACTCCTAGAGGCCCAACTTCACACACAGTTAGTCCAGAGGACTGTGGCACGACTGTGGTGGGAGCATGGGTCTCTCTTTACAGTGAACAAAGGGATAGGAACAGCCAGTTTATGCTTCTACTCAGTGCTGTCAAGGTTTTCAGTATAACACTGACTACTTCCTAATTATCTGCCTGGATATTTGATGCTTAAGAACTAAGAACCTTCTCTCTCTCCCTTGTCTTGTTCCAAAGCACCTGCAGGGTAAGGTGAGAGGGTTAAGCGCCTTGGGTCTTAATATAATGTGATCCACATGTGTCATTTTAAATATTCTTTGTGGTCACATTTTTGAAAGGTAAAAAGAAACAGCCTTAATAGATTTTAACAATATATCTTATTTCACCCACTATATCCAAAACATAGATTTTAACAATATATCTTATTTCACCCACTATATCCAAAACATTATCATTTCAATGTCCCATCAATATTTCAAATGACTGAGACAGTTTACCTTTTTTTTTTTTTGGCTTCACAATCTAGTCTGTATTTCACACTTATAGCACATCTCCATTTGGACCGGCCAAATTTCAAGTGCTCAACAGCCCCACGTGTCCAGCGGCTGCCCCAGGGACCTCACAGCTACACAGGCCTAGGAAAAAGCACCCATCCCAGGAGCTTAAACGTTCACTGCGCCCCGTCGACTACCTGTTTCAAAGCAGGGGTCTAGCCTGCGCCTCCTCTCCTGACAGCGCTGAACCTGCCGAGCCGCCTTTTCTCAGCCGCTTCTGCGGGTGAATCTGTCTGAGGCTTTGAAATCCTAAAAAGGACCACAAATAAGCTTTCAGGAACGGGACAGAACGACTTTAGGCCAAAGTGATACTGTCAGGGTCCGGTCCTCTTTCTTAGAGGTGGAGATGACGAGAGCGAGGGGCTGCTGGGTGCGCGGAAGGGGAGCGGGGACGGCGCCCAATGCGAGGACAGCAGCCTCCCTGCTATACTACACTGCCCCCTAAACTTGCGGATCAGCAGGGCTTGTGGGTCACGGGGAGTCGGCCCCGGCGGCGTGGCTGGGGTCTGAGGCTGAGTCTTCCCAGGGACACCAAAGGCAAGGATGCGAGGGGAGGGAGACAGAGACAAAGATGTGGGGTAGGGAAGAGAGGAGAAGAGCGAGGGCGCTGGTACGGGTGCGGGCGGCAGACAAAGCCGGCGGCTGTCAGGGGAACAGCCGGCGCCGCGCTCATCCGGGGACTCGCGGGACGTGGGAGGCGGGGGGCGGCCGGCGCCCGGCAGGCCCATTTGAATATCAGGCTCTGCCACACTCGGGGCGCCGCTGACAACTTCATTACCTCCGCGGATAAAAATGACTGCGGGCGAATGCAAATGGCGCGCCCGTCTCGCTGCCTGCCTCCGCTAGGCCGCCGGCTGCGGGCGGGGCCCCGCTCAGCACCGCCCCCTCCCCGCGCCGCCCGCCGGACCCACCTCCCCCCCGGCCCTGCGCGGCGCCGCCCCCGCTCCCCGCGCGGGACCCACTTTCCCCTCTGCCCCGGGCCCCGCGCAGCACCGCCGGAGCCCCGCCGGCCCCTGGGTCTAGGAAAGGAACGCGGTGGCGGCGGCCGGGAATTGCTAATCTACTTAGATTTGCTCGTGAATGTTAAGAAAATGCCCTGCTTCTTAACTGTCGTTGAATTAACATGTGAAAATCCCAGAAAAAAAGACTACCCTGTGCATGGGATTCCTAAGCTTGAACCCTGGTAAGAGGAGGCTGGACCTCATTGGTTCCTAACCACCACGCCCGAGGTGAATAAATTGGACGAAAGCATCCCCAGCGCCCATCTTTGCTCACTGAGCAAGCAGGTGAGAGGGTGTGGCGCCCTGTTCCCAACATTTCGGGTCCTCCTGCTCAGGGCGTTGCTCAGTCACCGTGCAGAACCCTCTCCCAAACTCCTGGCCCAGCTGAGCAGTCCATATGGGAATGGAGGCAAGTCTTGTGCAGAAGGGAAAGCAGTGTTTGCAGAGCCTCTCTCCTTCCTTTGCATAGAGAAAGAGGGGAGGGCTCACTGCCTGGCAAGAAGTCACCTCCTGCCTTGGACAGCTGCGGTTATTGCGTGTGGACGCCTTGAAAAACTCTGGGGAGCAAACGTGAGGTCGTTTTTATTAATAACAGCAGTAACAGCAATAGCAATAATAGTAAACATCTACTGAAGGCTTATTATGCACAAACATTATGCCAACTGCTTTACCGAGATTATTTTGGTTTTGCCACAACAACCCTATTGCTTTCTCCTGGAAACTAGGGCTTAGCCAAGCCTTGCAAGGAGCCCAGAGTAAGCCAGCTAGGAAGCGGTGGAGCACGGGTGGGAAAGCAGGCCTCCCTCCCTCCAGAGCCTGTGCTCGCAACCATTCTGCAGTTTTCTGGGCCTCTCTATCAGCTCATGTTGCTGTACCATGCCCCCTTCCTTCTCCCCTATCTCCCCCAGCCCCCGAGGCCATTCCTCCCTTGTGGCTCAAGTGTAAACCCTAAATAGTATAAATCAATCAGATTAGTCCCTTCTTTTGTCCAGGGCTTGGCTCAGAAAAAAGCACGTGACCCGTCCTAGCCTACGCGGAAGTTGGGGGAACGTCTGCGGGGTGGGGGCGGGTCTGAGAAATGCTTCCCTGCGGGATATCCGAGCGCTGTGTATAGTTTCAGGGTGCCCACCACCTGGTGGCGCTAGTGGTAGAGAACCAGCCTGGCAATGTAAGAGACAGAAGAGATGCGGGTTGGATCCCTGGCTTGAGAAGATCCCCTGGAGGAGGACATAGCCACCCACTCCAGTATTCTTGCCTGGAGAATCCCTTGAACAAAGGAGCCTGGAGAGCGGCGTGGGAGTACGGGGGGGGACTACAGCCCATAGGGTCGCACAGAGTCGGACACGGCTGAAGAGACTTAGCACACGCGCATCACCTGGTAACCAGCAACAGAGCTCCTCTCAACAGAGACAGATTTGCAAGATTTAGCGCAGTTAATGCCAGGGCTGAAGTTGAGGAAAGTGGCGTCCTAGTCCTTTCTCTATCAACAGTGAAATCATGCTGCTTCATGTTTATTCAGGATTTTATTTAAGGTTAATTCCTTTTTTGGAACAAGAGATAATATAAAGAAGTTAACAAATGAAAACTCGAGAAATTTGGCCGTGTCTCTTCCCGACTCCGTTTCTGTTTCTTCATCTGTAAAATGATGGAAGAACTTCTGCTTCTGGGCGCTTCAAATGGAACCTCACAATCCCAACTTCTCCTCCTGGGCACGCACATCCAACCTCATTCAGTCTCAAGGCTCTCAACAGCTTTTCCCCAGCTCCCTTTTCCATCAGGACTTCTCTTTGCCTACACAGGCAAGTCATCTCTTCCTTCCCAGGGCATCAGACCCTCCATCTAACTGTGCTGCAAGCGCACATCCAGGTGTCTGAGCTTGACTGCCTTCACAGTGTTGTTTGCCAGCCTTCAAGTAGTCTCTCTGGGGAACTTGCATCTGGTTTTAAGCGTTTTGGAAAACAATGGCTACTTAACCAGTCACTTACTTGGATCCCTTGGCAATTGCTTTAAAATATAGAATCAAATTAGAATGGAAATTTTCTTTGATTGTTTCATTAAAGTCATGCACACTTTCCATTAAAATATACAAAAAACCTATATACATACTATAATATATACTGTATACTTTAACAATTCATCCGGAATCAATAAGTGGTGACCAGCTCAAACACCCTCTAATGTTTCCCTCAACCGAGGAAACGAAGCCCAAGCTCCTTAACAAGACATTCAGTACAATTCACAGTCTACACCTAACCAGCTCCAGCCTTATCTATCTACCATTCAGTTCAGTTCAGTCGCTCAGTCGTGTCTGACTCTTTGTGACCCCATGAATCGCAGCACACCAGACCTCCCTGTTCAGCACCAACTCCCAGAGTTTACCCAAACTCATGTCCATTGAGTCGGTGATGCCATCCATCCATCTCATCCTCTCTCGTCCCCTTCTCCTCCAGCCTTCAATCTTTCCCAGCATCAGGGTCTTTTCAAATGAGTCAGCTTTTCAAATCAGGTGGCCAAAGGATTGGAGTTTCAGCTTCAACATCAGTCCTTCCAATGAACACTCAGGACTGACCTCCTTGAGGATGGACTGGTTGGATCTCCTTGCAGTCCAAGGGACTCTCAAGAGTCTTCTCCAACACTACAGTTGAAAAGCATCCATTCTTCGGCGCTCAGCTTTCTTTATAGTCCAACTCTCATATCCATACATGACTACTGGAAAAACCATAGCCTTGACTAGACGGACCTTTGTTGGCAAAGTAATGTCTCTGCTTTTTAATATGCGGTCTAGGTTGGTCATAACTTTCCTTCCAATGAGCGTCTCTTAATTTCATGGCTGCAATCACCATCTGCAGTGATTTTGGAGCCCAGAAAAATAAAGTCGGCCACTGTTTCCACTGTTTCCCCATCTATTTGCCATGAAGTGATAGGACTAGACGCCATGATCTTAGTTTTCTGAATGAGTTTTAAGCCAACTTTTTCACTCTCCTCTTTCATTTTCATTGAGGCTCTTTAGTTCTTCTTCACTTTCTGCCATAAGGGTGGTGTCATCCGCATATATGAGGTTATTGTTATTTCTCCCGGCAATCTTGATTCCAGCTTGTGCTTCCTCCAGCCCAGCATTTCTCATGATGTACTCTGCATATGAGTTAAATAAGCAGGGTGACAATATACAGCCTTGATGTACTCCTTTTCCTATTTGGAACCAGTCTGTTGTTCCATGTCCAGTTCTAACTGTTGCTTCCTGACCTGTGTACAGATTTCTCAGGAGGCAGGTCAGGTGGTCTGGTACTCCCATCTCTTTAAGAATTTTCCACAGTTTATTGTGATCCACATAGTCAAAGGCTTTGGCATAGTCAATAAAGCAGAAATAGGTGTTTTTCTGGAACTCTCTTTTGCTTTTTTGATGATCCAGCAGATGTTGGCAATTTGGTCTCTGTTTCCTCTGCCTTTTCTAAAACCGGCTTGAACATCTGGAATTGCATGGTTCATGTATTGCTGAAGCCTGGCTTGGAGAATTTTGAACATTACTTTACTGGCGTGTGAGATGAGTGCAATTGTGTGGTAGTTTGAGCATTCTTTGGCATTGCCTTTCTTTGGGATTGGAATGAAAACTCGCCTTTTCCAGTCCTGTGGGCACTGCTGAGATACCCCTAAGTCATTCTAGTGCATTTCCTCTCCCACGACATAGTACTTTAGTAGGTTGGGTGTCCACATTCTCTAGAATGCCCTTGAACCTCATCTCCAACTTTTCCGAGTCCAGATTAAATACCACTTTTTTGCAAGAAGCCTTTCCCTTTCCTCACATTTAACAACACAAATACTCAGTTGTCTAGTATTTGTTCTCAGTAAATTTAACGTTTTGTGTTTATTGATACCCAGTATTCTAGAAAGAATTCCCATGTCCAAATAGCAGAGGACTTAAACATTATTATGCAAACAAGTAAAGTGGGTTATAAATATTATAGCAGACTGTATAATAAAGCTCATTCCCAGTTTAAGGATGAGTTGTTCTTATAAAGGCATTAAAGCTTCTTTCACCTTGTTTGTGTTAGAAAAACTTTGATGCAGATAATAGAAGACCTGTCTCTACTAGCTTAAACAGCAAACAAAACATAGTATTTCCTGTAGGAAGGCTCAAGATAGCAGGTGCTGAGGTTAATTAATTCATGTTTAATATTGTCAAGGACCCAGATTGTTCTCATCTTTCCACTACTCCATCTTCAGCTTACTGAACTTGTCCTTAGGTAGTTCTTCTCAGGGTCCCAAAATGGCTACCATAGTTCCAGGCATCACTTGAAGACATAGTAAAGTCCAGCCCAAAAAATGAGACTAGTCTTACTTTAAATTTCTTCTTACAAATGAGTCAGTTATACCAGAAGACCCCTCAGAAGATCTTTCCTCCTATTTATTTGGCCAGAACAGGACCACGTGCCTCTCTGTACAATTTCACTAGCAAAGGAGATGAGATAATCATCACTGATAACAAATCAGGATTTACCTTTGAGTTATATTGGTGGAGAGGGAGTGGGGGAAAGGCAAGAATTAAGACAGGCAATATCAAAGCAAAAGCTGAATTTTAATCAGTATCTCAGTCATCTATTCCTGCAAACAAACTATCACAAAGCTTACTGTCTTAAAAAAAAATCTGTTTTCCTGAAGAATCTGGGCTGGGGAGAAAGGAGTGATTCCCAGGGAAGAAGGGAAGATTATTAGGTAGGTATTTAAAAGTATTTCTCTGCAACTTATTATGGTTTATGATTTGCAAATCAAATATTCTCATATTTAAATTATTCTTGTGAGTATGTATATGTGTCTATGCTCAGTTGTGTCTGACTCTTTGCGACCCCATGTACTGTAGCCCACCAGGCTCCTCTGTCCACGGGATTTCCCAGGCAAGAGTACTGGAGTGGGTTGCCATTTCCTTCTCCAGGGATCCTCCCGACCCAGGGATTTAACTCACATCTGCTGCATCTTCCTGTGGATTCTTTACCACTGAGCCATCTGGGAAGCCCCCAAATTATTCTTATATTGGTCTTTTCCACAAAATATGGTGTACATTTTGTATATCTGGAAAATATATACAAAAAAATGTGTATATTGATTTAGTCAATAGTAAGTTGGCTAAACTCAACCGGCAATTTTCTTCGAGGGCGGTAAAATCAGTTTTACTCTTTTGCTTTGTTTTTTTCCTAAAAACTAGCTACATAATGGACTCCACATCTTAAGTTTTCCTTTCAATAATAATTCTTAAATGAATGAAGTAATTTTTGCCCTAAATCTTTAGCTTGCAGATATCTAAGAATTAAGATCAGGAGGATAGCAATTAATTCCTTTGATTTAGCAAATAATTTGATAATGGGATTACTAACCATGGGAATATTACCCCTTTGAAAAATCAGTAAATCACAGAAGTTTTGAAGACATAACAATTAAGTAATCATTCCCCTCTTTTAATCAGGGCCAGTAGGAAAGTTGCAACATACAGTCTTTGTTTTGTAATGTCATGTTATCGTAAATAGGCCTTCTAGTTCTCTTGTAACTTTTATATATCTGAGGCAAAAAAGAAAGTTCTTAAGTGGTTGCTATAGATAGATTCATATCATTTACTAAAACAATACATGATATTCCTTTTGTGACTATATCTTCCATCTTCTTATAAATGTATAACTGCTGCTTTAACAATACCCAGTCAGATGATGAATGTTCATATATTAATGCTACCTCTCTCCCTTTTTTTTGCCCAAGAAACTCATGGCAGTGCTTGAACAAAATTGAATGTATTTCAACATCATCTTTGTGAATCATAGACCATTAAAGCCAGAATCAGCCCCAGAATCAGCTCTCTCATTTGATGAGTGAAGAACGAACTTAAAGAATTTTCTGGAAGTCTCCAGGCTAATTAGTGGTAGTGTGAGATCTCATTATCTTGTTTTCTGGTTGACTGCTCTTTACACCACATAATACTATTAATGATTAACATTAAGGACAGAGCTAAGTTTAACCAGGTTGTCAAGTCAGATACCTTAATGTGGAGTTGGTGGCACCCACTCAGTCATGTTCCTGCAGGGGGCAGGGTTTCCATTCTGTCCTCAGGGGCAGAGAACTTATCCTCTAACCTCCAGCCCATCGTACCCAGAAAGCCCACCTAGCACTATATATACCGTCAAGCCCCACTCACAGATACTTAAGATTTCCTCAGATCCCTGTTTTGTTACACGTCCTAGCAGCCCAGGAAAAACCAGGGTACGAGGAACGTACTTGCTAAGGTGCTTCTCTCTTCCATGCTTGTTTTTTAGTTAGTGAGGAAAAGGGGGGAAGGAAGAATGCAATTGATAGTGTATTTCTTGCCATCTTCTCGCCATCACAGTGAACTTAAAGCCAAATTTTAACATTAGAATCTGACAGCTCAATCATATAAGTAGGTTTTTCATTCTCAAATGCTAGTTGAATTTTCCCCCTTAAATAATTATTCGGATTTAGAAATCCCAGGGTCTGTATTTTTTCAATATGAAATTATTCCATTTGCTTCATTTATTTAAATCCACAACTCATCTGTTCAAATCATACACTTCTAAACAGGAGGAAGGAAAATGTACTCTAACTCTCTAATATTTTTTAAAAAACTAAAGCACAACTAAGAAAATGAAGCCTCTTCATCCCCCCCTTCCTCCACCTTCTCTTCCTCTTCTTCCTCTTTGACCAACAACTGCTATAATCCACACTAATGAGGTAGACTGCGCTAAGAATTTTCTTCACTTAACATTTCTCATTATTAATAAATTTTACACTGACAACTATAAAGTGAACACTTAGGATTTATGCACCTAACCTAATTACATATGCTGCATGTATGCATTTCATTATTTACTTGACAGATTCATTCCTTGATATCATAAATAATTAAATAAGAATCAAATATTAACAATCAGATACATATTAATTCTCCTCAAATCTGTAGAAACAAACTATATTTTTATCTTCAGTTCAACAAGCACTGATTAAAATGTCTTCATTAGGCAAATTTCATAAGCAAAGTTCTTGGTCTACATTTCTTACCTTCTGTAAAAATTAAACCTTGGCCAAATTATTCCAGAATTACTTCATGTAAAAAAATAAATATAACAGTATTTCTAACAGGTCATTGGATTCATAATCTTTCTCAAGCACTGCTGCATCTTATATATAAAACATTAATCTTTGTGTTTGTTAGGAATTTTCAAATATAGTTTTTATTATAAACTAGAAACCAGCACCATCTTGGTTCTTAGTAGCATATTACCAGAGCTTCCTGTCTTATGAGTTGATAGGTTTAACCAAACAACAATTATATAACTTGTTTAAAGAATAATTTCTAGGCATTGTGGATAATGGTAAGAACTACATTTATTGGGGCTGAAATTTTACCCTGAGATTAAAATGTGTAGCTGTTACTTTTTCTGCTTTTAATGAGCTAGGTCTAAATTTTTTTATTCATGTATATCAACATCCTCATTGATCAATCTTTTCTCACATATTATCAAATTTGCTTTGGTAGAGCATACCATACAATTTCATCATTTAAAAAATGTTAAAGATTCATGGATAGCCACATTATTCATAATAGAAGATTAATGCCAGGCTGACAGGTTTTTGTAAAGATCTAACTCTTTTTTTCTAAGTGCATATACCATATCTATGTGAAATGTACCTCTGATGTTGCATATTGATTACTCCCTTCTCTTCTAAAGCTAAAGAGAGAATATTATGAAATGATTGTCAGGGTTAGTGTGTCTCTGACCTACACATGTACTATTAATAATTTATGAGCTGACTTGAAATACAGCATCAAGAAACCAACTGAGGACCACTGCTGCTGCCTGGAATGACATATACTCGGGGTTGACAGCATGTGCACCCAGATTTTGAGGTCCTGTTGTTAAAATATGTAGAGAGACACAAACGTTCTAAGTGCCAGAGCTAACTGAATAGAAGAAAGCCTCGCTTCTTTGTTACAAATCTCTAGTAGCTATATTTATGTCTTTTCCTCCTATCCTTTCCATGCCATGAAATTGTTTTATTAAATTATTTAATCAGCTTGCCAAGTGAACTCATGGTGTCTATAAACATTAGAAAGTCTCCACTCAAGAAATATGGAGGTATAGAAAGCAGAAGCTTGGGTCTTCTTATCTGCTACATTCCTTCACATCCAGAGGTTGTCTGGGGTGGATCCTTCAAGACTGTGTTCTATGCTCACCCAAAGATAGTGGGGGGGGGGAGAGAGTCCCTCCTACCCTCAAAAATTGTATCACACTCTACACACTGATGCAATTTGTTTTTTTCACACATGTCAAAGACATTTCCCATATCAGCACATATGTTTATAGTTCTTTTTTTTTTTTACTTTTTTTCTCATTTTTTTTTTAATTGGAGTAAAATTGCTTTACAATGTTGAATTGGTTTCTGCTGAAGAATAACACAAATCAACCATAATTATACATATACCCCTCCCTCTTGATCCTCCCTGCCCTGCCCCGATCCCACTCCTCCTGGTCATCACAAAGCACCAGTCTGGGCTCCCTGTGTTATATAGCAACTTCTCACCAGCTGTAGTTCATTTTTTAAACAACAACATAGTGTTCCATTTTATAGAATACCATGGCTCATTTATCCATCCCCTTATTAATAGATTGTTAAGCTGTCCCAGATTTTTCAAAATTGAAAAACAATGCCACATACACTGAACATATATACTATGTACTTGTTTAACTATTTCGCTAAGACAGAGTTCCAGAAGTGAAATTGTTAGGTCAGTAACTAATCTTTTAAATCTCCTTAACCCATCAATTAGGTAAGAATCAATAAGTATTACTATTTAGTATTTAAATATTATAACATTTCATTAATAGATTGGCTTGTAATATGTAAGTGTATTTTTTTTAAAGCATACCTTTACAATTTTAAGAGTAGGGAGTAATTTTGGAAAAAGATTATGTTTTAGTTACATTAACTTCATATATGAGTAGCTTTCTGCAAAAGCAGACCAAAGTCAAAGTTGTTTCCAATGTCTTAGCAATATGTCATCAAATCACATGTCTGTATATATTATTTTTAACATCAATGTCCAAAGCAGCCAGTCTTCATTTCAGCAATGCTACCCATAACTAAGGATGTTTATGGAGATTGACAACTGTTAAACCGCTGAATGCTTTTCAAAATATAGTCAAAAAATTTTATGTGTGAAAACGTTTCATCTAGGAAATCTAATTAAAAGCAAGGTTATATTTATTTGAAACCATCACAAGTAAGTAAACTTATAAAATTTCCTGCTTTTCACCTAAATTGTTTGAAGCCTTCTACAAACAGAGTAATGGTTACCTAGTGTGTCAGGTTCTATTATGTGAACTAGAATATGTTTTCAGAGAAGAAGCTTGCATCCGATGACAGACAGTTCCTATCTACTAGGACTCATATATAAAAATTGGAACATTGATCATTTCATGTAGAGATTTTCCATAGCAAGAAGATAAAGGGAAATCTTGTTATGCTAACTGACTTACTAGTCAAAAGTAGCCAGGACACTGAAACCTAGAAACTAGTTAATGGTTTGTAACAAGTCAGAAATAAAGATGTTCAAACAAGAAAATGACATTAAGCAGCACTGGCTACAAGAGAAAAGAGCAGCCTGTCAGAATCACACGAGGACTGTGGTGACAGGTGGACAATAAAATGGGATGACACTGGGTCCTCTCACCGGGGGTGTTTTCAACAGCTTTCTCTTGGGAGTTTCCATGCACTTCCTTTGTAGAAAACCTTCCCTTTAAAAATGGCAGCGGACCCCTTGGAGGTCTTATTAAAATTCTCCTTCCGTGTTATGAAGCGTGCTGTTTAAGGCAGATGGCAGTATCCGAACAGTTTGTTCTTCATTGTATAAAGGAAAGTGAGGACAACAGTCATACCAAGAAGGTAGCTGGTGGCTGACATATCCCAGTAATGTTGCACGGTGGCCATCATCAGAGCGGAAATGAATCAAAGGGGAAAATCAGTCCACAATCCCACCTAAGATGGCAGAAAGCATGAACCTAAACAGAAGCAATATGGTGCGTAATGAATATTTCATATTCAGATTGATATCCATTATATCTGCAAACATTTCATATACCAGTTAAACCTCCATAGCACCACTAGGATAAACATTGTTTTTTGTTTTAAGAGAAATTTCCTTTCATTCATTCTCCACTAGAAAACTGCAGCTAAAACAGTGTAACTCTCCCTACCTCATTATGGAGTATAAAGGCTATGCCACGCAAGAACTGAAAGAAAGCAAAGAGCCTAACTATTGCCCAATGACTTCTTTAATACAAGTAATTTCAAGGAATCAATCTACTTTCTCTAAAATAATGCTATCACTTTTTTACTTAACCTGTTCTAATGTAAAGTTAAATCATTTCCTGTATGTCTAAAATATTATAATACCACTAAACTATTTCCAATAGAGTAATAGCTTTGAGAACACTCTTCTAAACCATTTCTCTCTTTTTTATTCTATCCCAACATATTTTAAGTTATATAACAAAATAAACGTTTCATAACCTTTTTCAGCTGAATTTTTTTCTACTAATGTCATTTCAACCAGTGGGAGATCTATATTTTCCATGCTGCAGTTCAACATCTAAAATTATTTCTGATATAGATTAGCTGTCCCTTCGTGAACCATGAAAGGCAAAATCTAAGCCTCTTTAAGCCTGTCTTGTTTGACAGCATGCACATATGTACATGAAATATAAAGCAAATATTTGTTCTTTTATACAAGATGTCAGCACAAACTTGTGTTGTTTAGAAACCTGTTCAGACAAACAGAATTGGCATTTACCACATAACATATGGTAAAAGGTCAACAACAGGTAAAAGCAAAGATTATCGAAAAAGAAAGCATTGACATGCATTTGTGGAACCAAAGTTGATCACATTATGCCGTAACTCATATACTACACTGACAATTAAAACTTCATTGTTTATTCATTGTTTGTTTAAGAAAATGTGAGCCTTAATTTTAGTTGCTTACTTATCAGAGTATTAACTTTTGGTTCACTGCAGGGATAGGTGTAAGAAAACTGTTACTTGAAAAGTTCCCAATTAAAGTTGCTTTTCAGCTTTTTCTCCATGCAACTTTCTAATTGCTAATAGGAACATACTCTGGACATTTCTTGATATTACTGCCACCTAATCAGGGTCACTGAGCTACCAACTCCAACTGCCCAGGACAGTCAGGCTCTTGCTTTAAGGAACTAGTGATTCCTGAGTGTGCAGGAGCAGTGGTTTACCAAAAGATCAAATTTGCTTTCCTCCTGCCTTGAGGATTTGCACTATCATGGCTTTCCTGGCAAATGCCTCCATCCTGGGGGCACATTTCATGTACCCCTAGACCTGCTCTGTTCTGAAGCCACAAGGATGGAACTTCTGCTTCCTGTGGACAGCGTCCCATCTGCTGAACACACATTTTAATAAGTGAACTCTATTTCCAGGGAAATACCTATTGGTATTAACAAGAAAATAGCATCTCTACAAGATTCTCTGAAAAGAAATGCTGTCAGTGCCACTCATTCTACCTTCAAAGACAAGTCCCTGTAATTACTTTCTCCCCTTCATTTCCTTGTCTGGATAAAGCAACGAGATCAAGAGAACCTATCCATTTTCCCCAGATACCTTCCAAACTGTGTGTCCGCTTTTGCAGGCTGGGATCAGAAATTTCATTATCTGTATTTGTATTAGTAATTCACTGCACAGAGAGAACAGGGGGCAGAGGAGGAGAGCAAGCATGAAAGCAAACATCAGACAGACAATTGTATATATGCAAATGCTTGCAAATTTCTGCCAGCATCTCCGTATCTATAACCAAGCAACATGGAAGCCTATTCATTCCTCAGTCTCTTCACTGCCAAACATGGTTGTGGGTTTGAAGGGGAAAATTCAGGAAACGTTGAACTTTCAGCCACTGAGACTAAATCTAACTCAAAAACTACTACATAAAAGGCTAATGCATAAATATAATCAACAATTTTCTAGAAAGTCATGAGATATGCAACCTCCTGGCCACAGAGAGCAGAAAAACAAAGATGCCCTGAGAGGGGGCGGGAGAAGGGATCTGTTGCAAGTGACTCTCCAGCCCAGTTGTCAGAGGACTGAAGGGTTGCACCCAGGCTTCATGTTGTGCATAAGCTGCCTGGGCAAGAAGGGGTATGGGAAACCAGAAAGAGGCACGATGAATAAAATGCCCCCAAATTCATAAATACAAAGTGTTCACTGTCCAATGAATATACATGGTGTTTGAAAATGACAGCAAAAATCATCATGTATTTTGTTTTGCCTTGAAATCAGTTATTCTCAAACTGTTGGTAATAGAAAATTTCATGACTTCATTCTTATATGTATACTCTACTCACTGCAAATCCCTTTCACATATGGTAATTCCATTCATCCTCAAAATTATGTTTCCAGGTAGGGTCAGCATTATACCCAATTTACAAGTAAAGAAACCTGGATGTGGAAGTTGAACCAGCTCCACTGTGAACAGAGAGCTAAAGGGGTGGGCCTGAAGACAATTAAGAAACTTGTGAGAAGAGAAGTGACAGTGGGTAGGTGAAACAATGGATGTTTACTATGCCTACTAGTTGTCCTTCAGCTACAGCCCCTGATTCATTCTGTCTGGTATTATGGTTAGATGTTTTCATGTGTATCTGCTCTCAGATGGACAGCCCCTGAGAACTATGTTATCACTGTATCTCCTGAAGGACCCAGGTCAATCCTTAGAATATAGGATACGCTCAATAAATGTCTTTTTGACATTATTGTTTCATTAAACTAGTTTAAACTAGTCTTTTAAACTAAAAGACCACTTCAGGTTTTTTAAGTTCTGTGGTGTCTTGTTCTTTTTATTTCATGGATATACATAAAATCTCAAACACTGTTAAATACCTTCTAACACTGTCAAAGACAGAACCTCAACAGTGGGAGCAAATAACCTATGTTCATAATTTACACATATTTTGACTCTCCTCTAAAATCATTTCCTCGGTTAATTTTACACAGGTGAGAAAGAGTAAGCTTCTGCGATGCCTTTCTAAGTCACTTCGTTTTGCTGTTCTATTTTTGTTCAGCAAATGTTATATTTGCTGAAAATTCGAGTGCCTAAGACTCCCTGTGTCCTTTCATAATCTGTTAGCATGCAGTTGTTCATCAATTGGATTTGACTGCAGTGTAGAAATGACCTTAGTCTTTCCTTGAGTCATTTAATTTCCATCTTTCTGGCCTTTCTCAAGGAGTCTCCTCAAAGCCTGCAATCTCAAGTACTGCTTCTTTTCCTTCTTTCTGGGTTTATAGCCACCCTGCTTGAGATTGCCCAGCCTTTCCTGCAGTTAGACATGGCCATGAGGCTGAGTTCTTACCAAGAGATGTGGTGATGGTTACAACTACCAGATCATCTGTTTAAGGATGTTTGAGATTTGATTTCAAAGAATCCAGCAAAGGGGGACATATTTGGAGGACAGAATGGTACAGGTTCTACCATATGACCCTAACTTGAAGCTGAGTGATGGGCACATGGGGATGAATTATACTACATTATCCCCACTTTTATTTCAATATATTTGGAATTTTCTATTGAAAAATAAATTCAAAGGTGCTTGCCCTAGTTGTGTTGTCTCCTTTCCTTATCACTGGCTGGAAATAGAAATGGCTGGAAATAGAAATGACTGGAGCGAGCTTGGAAAGCACCTGTAGAGGATGGCAGAGCCGCCCCCCCGCCCCCCCGCCCCCCCCCCCAGCCTGGGTCTTGGAGCAGGACTTGTCCACCTGTCTTGTAGACTTCCTGAAAGAGAAATTGATTTCTCGCTCATTTGAGCTATTGCACTGTGGGGTCTCTGATAGCTACAGAGTTCTCTACATAACTCAAGCCCCTTATTTAGTTAAATTCTATTTCAAAACAGACTGGACCATAAGGAAAGTCTTTGGACCACGAAGAAGGCTGAGTGCCAAAGAATTGATGCTTTTGAACTGTGGTGTTGGAGAAGACTCTTGAGAGTCCCTTGGACTACAAGGAGATCAAACCAGTTAATCCTAAAGGAAATCAATTCTGAATATTCATTAGAAGGACTGATGCTAAAGCTGAAGCTCCAATACTTTGGCCACCTGATGTGAAGAGCCGACTCATTGGAAAAAACCCAGATGCTGGGAAAGATGGAGAGAAGGAAAAGAAGGGGACAGCAGAGGATGAGATAGTTGTATGGCATCACCGACTCAATGGACATGAATTTGAGCAAACTCTGGGAGACAGTGGAAGACAGAGGCTGTGCTACAGCCATGGAGTTGCAAAGAGTAGGACATGACTTAACAACTGAACAACAACAAATTTCAAAACAGTCTCCTTTACTCTAACAGCCAGCATAATCTCACTCGTCTTCCCCATTCCTTTACTTTTCCTGGGTTCTCTTATTGGTCGGCAGGGTGTTAGAACTCAATCAACATTTACTATGGTTACATTTTTTTTGTTCCTCTGGAGATCAGGCTGAACCACAAGCCATACAAACACCTAGATTGCACCAAGACTACCTTAAATTAAATTGCTCACAATCCAACTCACCGTCAAAACCCTTACAAAAATGTCACTTTTTAGTCTGGAAGTCTACTATTTAATACATTTATTGACAAACTTGATTTAAAAAAGAACTATACGTTACTATAGCAAAACTTAGGATGAAGTAGTAATGTTGAGAACATCTCAATCAGATAATAAAAGGTTAAGAAAAAATTTAATTTTCTTTACACAAAATATGTTTGTATTTAAACCAGTATTCCTGCCTGGAAAATCCCATGGACAGAAGAGCCTGGCAGGCTACAGTCCATGGGGTCGCAAAGAGTCAGACACATCTAAACGTGAGTGCACACACAAACACACACATTCTAAACCACTGTGTAGGCTGCATCTGATCTACCAGTGTTTTGTCTCTCACCTCCCCAGTCCAGCACAATCCAACACAGTGCTTTCAGGACTTTTGAATTTCAGTGTGTGTACAAGGCAAATGCTCCGCAGTCCAGAAGTTTCTGTCCTTCCCTGTGGCCTCACACTGGCCTTTTCCACACTGACCCTGGCCATAGATTGGTCTTAACCTGTAGCATGAGGTGCGTGGGTTAAAATAATTTTCTAAAAGGAGTTGTTAATCCTTGTGATGAATTGCCAAAGAAGGTCACAGACTCTTTCTCCAAAGGTCCTTAGAAATAAAGTAGATTTTCACAGAATGACTTTTAGAGGAGGTCCCGTGAAGGTCAGAGGATGAACTTAGGTAAACCAACAAAGAGAAAAGCAAAAACAGGATGCAAGCTAATGTTTGTTATTCGTTGAAACTAAACAGAAGGAGGAGTTTGGGGAAGTTCTCTTTTCAGGGTTAGACTGCAGGTTTCACTCTACTCACTTTTGCTCACAGGAAAAAAGATAATCAGCTGTAAGTATAGCCGACTATTCCCACCCTCGGCCTCCCAGCACTGTTCACACTCCACACTGCCCTCCCAGTCCTCTTGCCCACATCCTTCAGGAGAATTCTGTCTTTGCCAGACTAGTTCCTGAGCTATGGCTGCCCAGGTTAGACTAAGTTGGGCAGGAATCGAGAGAATTGGGTTTACATTAAGAAGAGTAAATAAGGTTAGAGAACAAGGAAAAGACAAGAGCCAGTGTGGGCTGGGATCTGGAAGTTTGGAAAGAGACTAAAGTTATCACAAGTTCAAAACAAGCTGACAAGAAATGTGAGATGTAAATATCTATATCTATCTACGTGTATCTATCTAGAGACAGAAAGAGAAGAGGACTGAGGCTTTGAAGAAAATTTTGGAGGTTAGTAGCAGAATCCTTTGGTATTTTTTAAAGAGAATTCAGTAAAGCTTTAAATTATTTTTCAATTGCTTTTTAAAAGTCAGACTGGGCTTCACCTTTAAATAGGATTATATGACATAGCAGGCTACATTTGGAAAAAATACTAGTCTGTCCATCAAGTCAAATATTCCAACTTAATCATCCACTATTTATTGAATATCAATCGCTCTATTATGTACACACTGAGCTAGGCACACTGTCTTAGAAACAAATTAACCAAAAGAAATATCTCACCAAAATATTTCAACAAATGGTTTCTTTGATAACTGAAAAGAGGAATCTGAAGCAAAGCATTGATTGACTGCCATGTAGACCTCATGAATGGACAACTACATTAGCATGTCAAGGTCTTCTGCCACAGAGAAATGAGACATGAAGCGCTGTAACAGCAGGTTCTTCTACACCCTCCAAACAACCAACGTTTTCCAGTTCCAGGAGGCAGGTCTCTGAATCACCTACCACCATTTCTGAAGTTGATCTACTGCTACTTTTGCTAGTTCTACCACAGGAAAGGGGCTTTAAGAAGGGTCTGCATACCTTTTGCCTACATAGGATTGTAACTCATCCCTGACTCTGGAACTCGCTCTGTATTAAACTGTGGCTGGTGCTGGGAGGCTGTGGTGGGCCAGAGATAAAATGCAGTCTTCATCCTCCAGGGGCTTCTGCCTGAAGAGAAGATGGGTGACCAACCGTGCAGCACAGGGGCATGGGTGCTGCCAGAAAGGCAATGTGAATGTGAAGTAGGTCCTGAGCAGAAACAGCAAAAACATCCCTGCCCTGCAGGTGGTGTGGTCAGAGTGGGCATCTGCACCAGGAGACATTTCATTAGAGTCCTGAATAACTAGGCGAAAGGAACCAGGCAAGAAGGCATGAGTAAGGAAAGCAAAAGAGCCTTCCAAGCAGAGGGAACTCGCTCTGATTTCACCAGCACCTCACAACTTGCCCTCAGGGTGTATTATTATCTTCATGTTGTATATAAAGAAACAAACCCCAAAAAGTTGAGGGACCTACCCCAAGCCACTCATCTTTAGGCAGTGAACCTAAGATTTAAACTTAACACCACACTCCCTGCCTCTTTACAGAACCTGGTCACTGAAAGGGAATCGTTCTCATTTAGTGATAGCCACATTGACTTCCCTGGTGGCTCAGTAGTAAAGGACCCGTCTGACAATGCAGAAGACGTGGATTCGAGCCCTGGGGTGGGAAGATCTCCTGGAGAAGGCAATGGCAACCCATCCCAGTATTATTGCCTGGAAATCCCATGGACCAAGAAGCCTAGGGGGCTATAGTCCATAGGGTCACAAAGAGTCAGACATGACTTAGTGACTGAGCATGCATGCACCCATTTCTCACACCATATCCTCAAGAACACTTAGGATGAACATGTGCGTGCTCAGTTGCTCAGTCATGTCTGACTCTTTGCGACCCTATGGACTGTAGCTGCCCAGGGTCCCCTGTCCATGGGATTCTTCAGGCAAGAATATTGAAATGAGTTGCCATTTCCTCCTCCAGGGGATCTTCCCAACCCGGGGATGGAACCCTCATCTCTTGCATCTCTTTGCGTTGGCAGGCAGATTCTTACCACTGAGCCACCTGGGAAACTCAAGGATGAACACAAGTGTCCCTTAATCATTCTGGGAAAAAGATCCAAAGTATTATAGACTCAAAAGATCATGAAATTTTTATTGTCTTTTTGGATACAGTCTTATAAAACAGTATCTGCCTACACACACACACACACACACACACACATACAGTATATCAACATATGAAAGGCACTGAGAAGTCCTGCAAATATAATAGACCATGGAAACTTCCACCCTACCTCCTTTTTTCCCTTTCTTTCTTTCTTTTTTTAAAATAACATTTATTAACACCTTTAAAGACATTCTGTATTTAGTCTTCTTATTGTACTGATGAGGATACTGTAGTCTACAGAGGGTGGGAGCTGCCTTTGGGTATGTGTTAATGGCAGAGTTAGAACCCAATTCAACAGACTTCCCTCCTGTCAACACTCTCTTGGGTAAATCACACTTCAAAGTGTCCATTCCATACCTCCAATATATAAACAGTACACACAGCACAAGAGCTGATAACCTTGTAATTGTCAACTTACAAATTACTCTTTTAAAAAAATACAAAGAAATCCCTAGGTGAGAGCTGAGATGGTGTATACAAATTTGAAGTGTGTTTATACACACTATTAATCGCCCTTGTCATGGTTTACACTAGTTATCCAAGTCTTGCTGATATCAATTGTTTATCTTCACAGACTTCCCACTGAAATAATAATACTAATAACAACTACTAGCTCTTTTTCTGCTCTCAATGTGAAGGATAACATTAATATATTGATGCAAATTTCCAGTGTTTATCTTTATGCATGCACTTAAATGGAACCAAAGCTGAAGAAATCACTTCTTAACAAGATAATCACAAAACAAATCTTTGTACCAAGTACTTCGTTACTAGATCAAATTCCATTATCACTAACTAAAAAAAAAAAAAATACTTTGGAATCTGGTTGGAATCAAGACAGCAAAAAAAAAAAAAAGGTGGGAGGGAGATTGGAAATCCTTTTGTTTTTGCAAAGATTCACATTGTAGCACTATTTCTTATATTAAAATTAAAGCTGTTTGACTGGAAATTCCTTAAAGTAATGTACAAATTTAGAAACATATTTTAAGAGCAGTCAGTACTCAACTTTGAAGAGTATTTATGAATAATAACATACTAGAAAAGGTCAATTGGGCTTTCTGTCTAAAAAGTTAAATATTCAGTGCCTGTATTCTGCATTTGTTACCAAAGTCCCCTTTATCAGCAGAAGGAGGCAAGAAATACCCTGAAAATGTTTTAAACGTGCAACTTTGCTTATCTTCCTGTATTAATGATCCTTATGGCAGTTGTTACATTAACCTTATCACATTGCACAGCAATAGGGGAAACCGATTGTGAAAAGAAGAAAAAGAAAAAGCATTTAGTATAATCTTGGAAACTTTTTTTCTAATCAAGCATTTTTCTGATTGTCAAGGAGGGTGAAAATGAAAGTTAGATTTTTACTGGGCTTTCTTAAAATCTCAAAGAAGAAACTAGACATTTCCAAATGGGTGACTCATTAACCATCATATACTGTGAAAAGGACACAAATTAGACTATCGACAAATGGCTTGTTACATGAATTCTGAGTTTCCTGAGATCCACAAAGAGGCTCTGACTAGGAGACAGTCAGTGACTCCTGAGAAAACCAGTTTCTTTCAAGGCTCCGAATCTCTTATTTGTGGATATGCTATTCAAAACTTGCCATTTGCCTCTAAGACGTCTATGTCCTTCTTCATACATTTGTGTGCATGTAGAGGAAATTCAAAGGCTCCATCTTTTAATCCCTTTTACCTTTGACAATAGTAAACCTGACCCTGAGACCTTTCTATCTTCTCATTCTCTCGAGGTGCTTGAGAAACCACCTAACTTTATGACTGAAATTAATGTTTTTATTCAACATGCTTGAGCTCAACACCCATACCAGCAGAGTGAGAATCAGCCCCTTTCGTTCCTTCAGCCAGGTAATACGCTTTTTCCTTTTTTTCTTTTTCTTTTTTTTTCATTTTCCTTTTAATGCAGAGCAGGGCTACTGATTACAAAGAGGCAGTTTGACTCCAGCAATAGGTCTTCTTCACTAATCCTCACTGTCATGGAAATTCCAGCTGCTACAAGAATAAGAGGCTCAATCCATATTTGCCAGCTCTAATATGAAATCTGTCAGAGCCCAAATTAATGAGTTCCAAATTCCTTACATCACGATAACAGGTTAAGACTGGTCAATTAATTACATAAATCCTTCCCGATTCATTGTGCGTTTGCAGCCCAGATTGTGTCTTACATTACTCCATGACACAAGGCCTTTTGGCTCCTGTTGTTCTGCAGAAAGGCCCCATTTAAGTGGAGGCTGCCTGCCATGGCAAAATGTTAAATGTCACCCGTTAAATTTGCACTTTTCTGTAATTGCTTTTGTTAAAAAAAAAAATTAAATTAAATTACAGCACAGGGCTCCCAGTAAACCACTACACAGAGGGCTGGGGTTGTACTGAATGGATCCTAGGGCAGGCAAGCTTTTACAGTTTACACAGGTGTGATAGTTTACAGTCTCCTTTTTACCTGGTGCCCGGTAGGCAGCAAAGCCCAGAATGTGCACCTTTATGAAAAATATACCAAATTTCCCTAAGATCGATGGCAACAGAAACATATATTCAGAAGATTCTTTTATGAAAAGATTAAAATAGGATTCTTTAAGCCAGTTTCCCTTTTGTTTACCAGTGAAAGTATTAGATATATAAACCACTTGATCTAATCACCTTTTCAGGACCATATATTGTACAGATGTGAGTTATACTTGTTCAGGTCTTTGTGTTGAATGTTGCTGATGGTTTTGCTATTTGTAACTGGCACACACCTACAGAGGGCGAATAATTGAGGATTAAGATCTCAAAAGACTTAAAAAATTATCCAGACTTTAATCCTTATTAAAACATCAAGATGCACCTGGAATCACAACTGGTTAGATTTAGACCTAGGAATATAAGGCGTTCAAGTTCCAAATTCCGAGTGCCATCTCTCTTCACTGCACTACACTTCTGGTGGAGTGGACTCTTTATGCACTTAGTTGCTCTGTATCCAATGGAACCAGTGCCGGTCGTGTTTCTTGCATCATCCTTTTGACAACTGGCTGTTCTGAGAATAAGTAAATGAACAGATGACGCTCCCAAGTACCGACGGAAACCTGTGTAGAGCGTGGGTTCTTTCCACTTGGAAGCCTCCCCACCACACCACGACACAGAGGCTAGCCAGACCCCAGGCGGCGCGTTCTCCCCCGGATCGCCGGGCCACCACGCTGGCCTGGCAGCGCCCCCCTCTGTCCTCCTGCAGCCTTGCACCGGGTCTGCCACCAGCCGCGCCCTTTTTCCAGGGTAAAGGAAGCTCGGCCTCTGGGCTCCCGGCTCTCATGGAGTGAGGGACTTGTCTCTCCCTATACATTCCCCCACACTCCCTCCACACACGCGCACACATTAAACCTTGACCCAGGGCCGTTTCAGGACCCAGAAGCACGCGCTTTTTCCTCGGCGACCCAGTCCCGCAACCAAGCGCACCTGTCCCCTCCCTACCCAGAAGGGAGGGGGCGCATTAACGCGAAGGCGCTTCCACCGCAGGGTTTATTTAGGGCTCTGCAGAGACTACAGAGGAGAGGGGGCAACGCACGTGTGCGTTGCGGGCGCAGATAAAACATTCGGAACGCGTGGGCTTCGCCCCAGCTCCATCGCGACCCCGGAGCGCTCCCGGGCCCCTACAGGCCGCAACCACACCCTAGCTGGCGGCACGTTTTCGCCCTCTTTCGGGCCCGGCGGCGGGGTCGAGGGCGCAGCGCTGCGCGAGCTTCTGCAGAACAAAGACGGGTCCAGCCCTAGAGTGAGAACTGCCGCCGCCGCCTCCCCGGCTCCGGCCCGGCCGCCCTGACCCAGCCAAGCCCGAAACCCACCCGAGCGACTGGCTGCAGCCGGCTCCACGCCCGCTCCCAAACCAGCAGGGCCCCGGAAACGACTGAACCTGCAGTCCTCGGGGGTCATCGATATTCAAACCTCCCTCCTGCACCAAGCCCGTCACCCCAAGCCCCTCTGCATTATTATTTTTATTATTTTTTTCAAGCCGCCAAACTCTCATTCTAAAGTTAGGAAGGGGGCCTTGCGGTGCCCACGTTCGAGGCAGGTGGGCAGGGGAGGGGGCACTGCAGGTCGGTGCTGTAAATCCTGTCTCTTTGCGGTTGTTGTTCCTACTCACCACCCGCCGCCCCCCTCCACCCGGGTTGGGTTTTTTTCTTTCTTTCTTTCCGCCTAGCAGTTGCTATGGGTTACCAGGGCGGTTGCCATGGGTTACCGGACCGAGGCCGGCTGGCTCGCTACCTGCCACCCAGTCGTCGCCGCTGGCGGAGCGGCCCGGGCGGGAGGCAGCGGGAGCGCGCGTGTGCGGGCAGCGGCGCGGGGAGTGTGCGCGAGCCTGCCGGGCGCCGCAGCCAACAGGCGGCCTGGGTGCCGCAGCGGGAGCGCCGCCGCCGGTGGGGTGGGGGGCAGAGCTATAAAGAAGGCCCGGAGGTAAGAAACGAGCAAAAACACAACCACAAGTTATGCCCGTGCTGTGCCTCTAGCAGCAGAGACAAGCGGTGTGGGGTTTTGGATGCATCTACACTTCTCGTCGGGGGAGAAAGGGTATTTTCCTGTTTAGCATAAACCATCTGCGTAGTGTCTTCAGAGTTTAAATTCCGCAGAAAAGTTGTAGCTTAATTTTTTTTTCTCGTTTCCTATTATTTTGAAAGGAAGTCTTTGAAATTTTGGAGAGAAGGGGTCAACTACCAGTCTGCGCAGCTAAAATAGCGTCCAGTGAGTGCACTGTTCCTAACAATGATCTAGAAAAGTTTCCATCAAGAGTGAAGAGCAATTGTGTTTGACTTAAAGGAACAATGGTCACTCGTTTGTGAGCTGCATATGGCAAAGAAGAAAGCCAGAATCCTTTGTAAATATTTCAAATTTAAAGAAATTGTTGCTTATGTACATCCTAAAATTTTTGAATTCCATTCTACTAAAATGTATTAATTTCATATGACCTTTATGTGCAAAGGAAATTGTACCTATGCTTTGAATGTCTAATTACAATAACTAATTTCAGACAACTTTTTGTGTTTGAAAATATGTATATATACATATGTTATATATATAATAAAGGTCTATATTCCAAACAAAAGCAGAAAATGGTATTGAAATAAATTGTCCCACTGTTGAAAAGATGCTCGATTGTATTCAGAGGTATCAACTAAGTGACTTAAATATTAAGAAGAAAACTTACTTAGAAATAGATTAAGTTTTTGCTATTTTTGTCTTAAAATTTTTGAAGCCTTTCATGGAAAAGGGTCCTCCTTTATGGCTGAAATGTTGAAAACCTTATCTGTACCACAGATGCTCAATAATGATGAATCCTCAAGGCACCAAAAAACATAAACTGTGTTCAAAACAACATTCAATTTAATGTTGGGATATAATGATAATTGTGGCTAAGCGAAATGAATTTGTTTAAATTCTTAAGAGCCATAAAACAATTTTTTTATCTTATTATAGTAAGGTTATTGCATATCACTTGTTTGTATTTAATTATCTAGTAAAATGTGAACTAGAGTTAAAAAGATCCTGCAAGATATTTAATATCTTAAGGTACATAACTCAAGAGTAGCATTTCCGTTTTTCCTAATTTTTAAAACTTGAAATTTTAACGCAATTTCTTTAATCACTTTCTTCCAAGTGAGACTTTAAAAGAAGCCCTAAGTAACAGGTTGTTGACTTTCATTGTTGACACTTGGATTATACATAAAATCAGTTCTGAAACAGAACACATAAACTAGCTTAATAGGTGAATAGCGTGCCCTTGCAGAATTAGCTAGAGAAATATAGTTTTGGTGTATATAAATCATAAAGCATCCAGAAATTTGTTACATTTTAAATAGTTTTAAATAAACATCTATTTTGTTTAGTTATATAAGTAATTGTTTTCTTTCTCTAAAGAAAGCTTTATAGAAATATGCCAGAGAAAAATGAGAGACTTGAACAAAGCAAGAAAGCCACTAGGGGCTGAAGTTCATTTAAATATCTCAGCTGCTAGGAAATCAGTTTTAAGAAGCCAGTACTTAGATATCAAAACAACCAAACCAAGGCTAAACGCCTTAAATGTATACAACTACAGTGAATATGAAATCAAATTTTACAAAAATTATCCATTAAAAATTACTGATGATTCAGAAATTACTGAATTTAGATCTAAGTCAGAAGAAATAAATTGTATAAAATAAGCAATCCAACAAACAAGTTGTTTTTTTCATGTTTAATGTGAAAATGATGATCTCATGAAGTTTACATACCACAGTATTACGCATTACTTAATATCAATTTTGACAGCTATAATTTCATCATCTAAGAATTACATTACAATTGGTGGCACGATATATGCTTTTCAAAACTACTGTAAAACAGAACATGAATGCAAATACATATTGCCAAAGAGCTGGTGACCACACTGAAATGACTGAATACCAAACTTCACATGTCAGCAAGATAAAAAGAAATTGCTAAATCTTTTTTCCTCCAGTATTAAAATAATGAGTCTTAGATGATAAAGTAGTAAGATCCACGATACATTTTCAATAACATTTTAGACCAAACAGAAAACAAAAAGGCAAAATTAAGGAAATCATTCATATTCTAAATTTAATTTTTTTCTGTTAAGTCTTAGTTATAAGCTTTCAAAGAACTTTTTAAAATAATACAGTAACTTTTAATAAACTCCTAGTTAAAATGAGGGTAAGGTAACATTTAATTAAAGCAACAAGTTATCCCCCTTATATAAAGATATCTTCTTGTTAATTTCAGAGATATTTCATACCATTCAACAAGGAAGAAATATGAACAGTTATCTCAAGAAAATGCTTCCTCATCTGAAATTTGAAGTTCAATGTAGTTTATCTAAGATATTTTATCTTTTGACCACTATAAAAAAAGACATTTTGTTAAATTATACCAATCCTTAGGCAGATGCCTTAAAATAAAGGACTTTTAAAAAATGAATAATTAATTCTGAAATTAGCAAGTTCATATCCTTTTCTATATTATGGGAATATTTACTGGCAAATTTTATTAATTTTTATATAAGATCCTACTTTTAAAGTAACAAGCAACCGTCACTGATACTGAAAGTTATCTAGTGATAAGAAATTGCACATTAAGTCAGAAAATAAATCATGAACCTCTAATTCTAATTACACACAGATAATGAAAACAAATGGTTTGTTCCCAGAAACCATGTGTTAAAGCTGATTTTGGACAATGAAAATGTATTTCTGAATCATATATTGCAGATTCTTTACTGCTAAGCCACCAGGGAAGCCCTCTATATATTGCAAATATAAGCAAAATGACTAGCGCTATTTCTGGGCTTTTTATTTTTAAAGATGTAAACATTATTGTAACATGTGTCTATTCATAAGATACATTTTCCATCTAAGTGTGAAATAGAATAATGGAAAGGTTAAACACTCTTAAAATATTTCAATCAACCATTCCAAAGCTCAGTGTTTTTCCAGTGCAGAGGAGGTACCCACAAAATTCCAGCTGCCTGTCTAAGAGAGGCATTCTGGTCTGTGCCGTAAGTCATACACATACCTGCTGTGTTTATGCTAACACTGCCCCAGTAATACAAGAAGAAATGCTCCATCTGGATTTGAAATGCTACCTATTTACCTATCTTTTAAAATGCAATAAAGCCAACTAGGTTTTGTTTAAACATATAAATCATTTCATCTGAGGGCAGGATCTCGTTTTACCAACAGCGTGCGCTGATCAAGGAGAGTGCTGCATTCACAGGCTTTTAGCTTTTCACAGAAGCTTAGCCAAAATAAGACAACATAAAAATACCACTAATAAACAACACAACATCTTTACGAATTTAAATACTTAATATGACAGTGAGCTTTAGGTAAGAATATATTATTCGCAAGCTTTATTCTCTATGACTGGACACAATTTGCTATTCCTAAAATGGTAACATTAGAATTATTTTTCAGGATTCCTGCGGAGCTGTGCTCATTTTACATCCGTGCGAACTGCTGTCATCACTACTATGTCCAAACCCAGAGGATGAACTGGAAAAGAAGAGAGGGGGGAAAATAATAAAAAGAGGAAATTGGTTTTCACAACACACTCAAAGCCTGAGTAACAGAGGAGAACTTTAATTATCTCCAGTCACAAAGAGAGACAGGAAATTTGGACTTTTAATTAGCCATTTGGAGTGCAGTTGGATATTTTTTTAGCTAGATAATTTAAACGCGAATAATTCAAGTCTGACTAAATGAAAGTCACATAATCAGAATGCAGATAATTGAATTTCTACTGCATTCATTAATTCAGTGTGGAGGTGTGTGTGAAGACTACTATGATGAGCTGTCACAGCTCAATAAAATCTCAGTCAATTAATTTTTTCATTATCTTAGTATTACATCAACAAAAAGTGGAGTGTGTGTATATGTCTATACACACGCATATGTGTACAATGTGTTATATAAATACGTATACGTTAAATCAAAATGCAAGGAAATACCTTTCTGAATCATAATCTATATCATTTTCTTTTTTTCCTTCTTCTTCTTCTTCAGGGAAACGTCTGTTCATCAAGGCAAACTTGTGAATTGCTTCTTCTACAGAGTACTTAGTCTGCCCAGAAACACATGCCTCGATGTCTTCTGAATTCAGATGACTTTGCAGGAAGAGGTGAAGGCTGCTATCTGAAAGCAGAAGTGCATTCTGTAGAACCCTATGTAGAAGAAAAAAGAAGACATGATCAGTGCACAGGGAGGGACAGTTACAGGGTGGGAGAGAGAAAAACATTAGAAATGTGCCACTGAAGTGATTTCTCTACTATGGCAAACTTGGCATCAATTACAGACTCTCCCTATTAAAAGGATGAAAGCATATGTTAACTTTTATTCGATTATTTGGAAATTTAGGTGAGTAAAAACATGAAGCTAATAGTTAAGAACAGCTGTGAAAAGAATAACTTCAAGGACATTTCTTCAATTTAACCATCTGTTATGACCATGTGGATTAATTATGGAAATATTTTGCTTAGATAGTCAGAGAAATTTATTCTGCCTTTAAAAAATTTACTGCCAACCAGCATGTCAGTTCTGTGATCTTTATTGGTTAGGCTGTCATGAAACATCAAAACTTTCAATGACTATTAAAAACTATTAAAAAGTCAATACATTTCTCAGCATGTCTTACATTTTCAAACTTTACAAAGATGCTTACATACAGCTTCACAAGGGCTCAATTGAGAGGGAGCATTGTTTGAATACTTAAGATTGACTAGAAATTTCTCCAAAATCTTCAGCAGTGTATGTTTTTAAACATGAGTCACTAAATAAAGTTGCTCCCAGCCAGTTTTACCATATATGTAATTAAAGTATGATAAGTCTGTAATAAGTACATACTAGCCTTTCCACATTCCAAGATCAAAGTTTACAAAGGGAGTACAGATTTCAGCTAGTACATCACGGAGAATGAAACTACATGGAGAATGAAAAAGTGCCCTGTAGCAAAAGGTACACATGCTTAAATTCATATTATCAGTTAATGTGTCTTTTCTGAAATGCATATCAAAGAACACCCTTATGTTTAAATAAAAACTGGTTTTCTCTTTTTAGCAACGATTTTGACATATGATAATTTAGTCTCTCTTAATAGTTCAATAATGATATAACACAAGACACTAAGACCGGATATTGGGGACAAACCTGAAACACTGAAACGCAAGTATAATTCTGTTCAACACAGGATTTTTCATATGGAGATCTATGAGAAATAGAGTATTTCAGACCAACGAAACTTACCTTATATTCTGCATTTTTAGATGCAGAAAACAAGTTAGAAAAGTAAACAAGTTAATTAGAAAAGTAAATCTCTTTTGATCATTCATATCAATTTACTTAAAAACCAAGGTCACTGGAATATTTCCTTCTCTTCCAAATAAGACAGTTATTTCTTAAAGAAGGCAAGCATCTAAAAATACACAGTATCAAAACGAAAATCTGGCTGTCCTCTTTGCTTCAGATAGGTTTACAAATGGTTTTTGAGAAAACATTCTCTACTGACCTACTAAAATGAAAAGTAAAACCTTTGTGTGTTTTTAAAAGGCAAAGCCTCAAGCAAAATAGCTAAATATTTCCACTCTTCCATGTCCTCTGTCCTGAGTTCCCTCAGTAAATGACCATATCACATGATAAAGATTAATTTACCAAGTACAAGGAGTAAAGTAGTAAATCCTTTTTACTACTCTTTGAGATTTATTTTCTACATTTATAAATGTTTACCACTCTTGTTTTAAATGCTTCAAATCAAGAGAAGATTTATATAGCAACGACTCATTAATATTAACTTGCACTCGCTGTGAAGTTTGAACTGAGTGTTTCCTGTGTCCTTTCGTCAGTGGTTTCCTGCCCACGATGTTACAAGTAACTGTTCATGGGATTATACTTACTGCTTTGTTTCTGTTGGAAATGTGTTTTATTTTCTTTATAAAATAATGGGTAATCTTTAAAATTGATTTTGGATGCTTCGAGGCATTACACCACAAAAGTAATGAGCACTAATGCCAATGATATTGGACACAAATTCATTTTAGCTTTATTTCATGTCTAAAGCAATTCTATTGAGCCTTGAACTGGTCACACACTGTTATTAACTTGCTAGTAACCTAACACATGGGTACAGAAAACAAAAGTGATCAGAGTCCAGGTTGATCAGGACCTCGAGGCTACTGTCTTTTTTCTTGAACTATAATTCAATTTCCAATTTTACTGTACATTAGACTCATTATTTCCCAGTCTTGTCTTTTCTGCTTAATACTGCCATCTGGAGGACACACAGGTGAACAGCCAGAGGGAGCTTGGCACACCTAGCTCAATTCTGAAAGGGGAGAAGGATGTGGAGGACCCACACAGAAGGATCTGAAGACCCATACAGGCTCTTGAGTGCAAAAACATCTGCCCAGCTTAGGTTTTGTGAATTTCCTCTGTCTGGTTGGCTAAATTTATGCCACCATACTCCATGGATAAGTTTTAAATAAGCAAAAATAATTTTTTATTATATTTATGATTTTTATTTTCAGTCAAGTGTTTCATTCCAAAATTAAAAATACAAAATTTTCACAGTGTTTTCCCATCTGGTTCAGTAAGCATAATTAATTCATTTTAAGTAATATCTGATTTACTATATATCAGAGTATTGCGACTGCCATCATAATATTAAATCCTATTTTTACCCTAGTCATACTTGCACCACATTTTCCACAAACAAATTTAATTGCAGAAAATCACCTTCAAACTTAAAATAAAGAGTACTTTGTAAAACAGTCAGTAAAATGTCACCTTTATAAGTCTCCATAAAAATAAACGTATATAATTTTCAAGCCCTTATAAAAGGAACAAAAAATAGCCTCTAGAATTTTAAAGGAATTTTAAGCACATGGTATTTATAGCATGAGTCAAAAGTTATTCCTTTCTCCATAATAACTTTAAACAAAGCAAAACCTGGTTTTCCTTGAATTAAACACATTTGAAAATCTGGTTTTCCTCAACATGAGTTTATTAGGTCTATTCTATATTGCTTCAGCTGAGAATATATATAGCTATGCAAACCATGTAACCCTAACTAAGGATGCCCGGAGTCTACAGAATCCAATATAATGATATATATACACATCTGTATAGCACGTGGAAGGTTAGCAGTTTGATGTAGAAAAAAAAATTAATTCAGCCTGTTTACCTCTTACCATGAGAAAAAAATAAAACCTACAAATCTTCATTGAAGACATTCATGATCTGTGCTGTGGTGCCCTCTATTGAACATAAAAAGACTTATAAAAATTGTGTGTGTGTGTGTGTGCATGTGTGTGTATGAAACTAGCTGTAGTGTTTCCATGATATCCTTTCATAAAAATTTTTTATATAAATTCATTAAATTTTTAAGACATATAGAACTGTAATATGAAAGTCTACCTTGTAAGGTACGTGTAGTTATATTAATAGGATGAATTCAGTAAAGAGGAAAAGCTGGCGCCCACTTGTGATAGCAAAGTGCAAAAAAATAGTAGAAATGCCAATTTCATAGCTGGAGACTTACCAACAGAGCTTATAAATTAGTCTATAACTTCTTTGTTTATAACTATTAGTAAAAGTGACTTAAAATTTAAAATTAGCCAGGGAGGAAATCCCAAAGGGAGATTATACCCAAGACTGAGGGAAAATGAATATATTTGAAAAATTTCACAATCATACCAACTTTAGCTAGCATTTAAGAGTTCTAATTATAAAGCTGCCAGTTCCTGGAATTAATATAATGCCTCTACTTTTCTTATAATTTCCTTATCTATAAAACTGAGATGAAACTTGACTCCTAATATTGTCATAGGTATTGAGGTAAAACATGTAAAAAGCTAAACATAGCCAGTCTTCAATAAAATGGTATAAATTCCTCTTAATTGGTACCTCAGCAAAGAACAACTTTCTAATTTCTCTATGAAGACTGCCTGGCTATGTACTTTGCTATCAAATATATATTACTTACAGATGACCTTAAAATGGAAAAAAATACATATTTATATTATAGACACACACCTATTCACAGAAACAGCAGTATTTTGGTTTCAGAGAGGTTGAACATATACAATACTCTTGGTTTATAACTTCAAAATTTATATAAAAACCAAGTTTTTTAAGAATTCAGAAAGCAGCATGTTTATTTGGGGCATTTATTGGGAAGCCCCCTAATTTCATTCCCTTTCATCATCATCAGTTTAAAAACCAAGTCTTAAAAATACATGCTCAAAAGGGAATTCCCTGGTGTCCAGTGGTTGGGACTCTGTGCTTCCACTGCAGGGAGTTCAGGTTCAATCCCCAGTCAGGGAACTAGGATCCTGCATGCTGTGCGGTGCAGCCAGCAATAATTAAAAATACATGCTAAAAATCTACAATACACAGGCATGTTTCATACTTTAATATTGTGGTGTTTTCTTCTTAAATTCCAAAAGTGCTCTACAAACAACGAACAGGCTACCGACAGTGGCTTCACTTAACGGGTAGCCAACAGGGCCTCAGAGGACGTCAAGGTGGGGTCAGGACACAGATGGCTGAGTTGCACATTGCATCCAGTTTCCCAAAGTGGGCTTAGGCTGGGGGGACAGAGGGGTCCACTAGAGGCAAAGACATGCAAGGTTGCTATTTCTACACCCACTGGACAAAGAACAGGACTATGTATCAGATTTGAGGGGGACAGAAAAGACGGTGGGGAGGATAGCAGGGACCACAGCATTTAGGGCATTTAGGTGAGGACTGAATCCAATGGTGTGGTATTAGACTCCTTGTTTCCTTCAGGAGCAGACCACATAGAAGCACAAGCTTTCATTTTTCATGTGAAATTTATCTCTTGGAGACCAATGTTCACAGATCATAACGGGACAAATAACATCACAGTGGTGTCTGCTCCCTGATTTGACTTCTGGATGACATCAAGATTCAACTTTAATGAATCAAGACATCCCTGATAAGTATGCAGTTGCCCCCCTGCTAGAATGGAAGCTTCAAGGGGACAAGGATATGTGTCCGTCTTGTGCAGTCCTATATCCTCAGTACCCAGTCTGGTCAAAAGCAGTCACTTCATATATTGGCTCACTGAGTCCTTTCCCAACCCTCCTCTGAATGGCACAACTACCTATGAGGTCAGTGATGCGTGTGTTACGTTATCACACTTTCCAGCAAATCAAGGCTCATAAGAATGAATGACTTTTCTGAGGTTACAGAGCCAGAAAACAACCAGGAGCCAAGATTCACAGGAGACCTGGAACCCAATCCCTCGAGCTCCTGATCCAGGACACTTTCCATTATGACCTCTGCATGAAATTCAACCAGCAAACTGCCAAACAATACAGCATGCAAGAATAACCTAGAGTAACTAAGCACAACACCTCAACAGCCTGCTGCTGCTGCTGCTGCTGCTAAGTTGCTTCAGTCTTGGCTGACTCTGTGCGACCCCATAGACGGAAGCCCACCAGGCTCCCGAGTCCCTGGGATTCTCCAGGCAAGAATACTGGAGTGGGTTGCCATTTCCTTCTCCAATGCATGAAAGTGAAAAATGAAAGTGAAGTCGTGTCCGACTTCTAGCGACCCCATGGACTGCAGCCTACCAGGCTCCTCCGTCCATGGGATTTTCCAGGCAAGAGTACTGGAGTGGGGTGCCATTGCCTCCTCCCCTCAACAGCCTAGTGACTCTCAAACTGGCATGAATTTGGTTGCCCAATTGTGCAAGGAAAGGTCATGTTCAAAACAATGAAGTAATTCCTGGCCAAAAAACACATGCCTTGTGCTTAATAAGCAACAGAAGCAAAGAGACACATGGTGTCCTTTGATCTCAAATAAGGATACTTTCCTACAGAAAACACACAGCTTCCCAAATGCTTATGGAGACTGCAGGATATGACTAGCCTTGTCCGGGACTCACTGGCTATGGCCAGTCTGCAGCTTCCCCCAGCAGCATCTGGAGTGACAGGCCACTCTGCAAACTTGTCTGTGGGGATCAGGTCTTTAGGGAGAGGCCATCGGCCACCTGGGTCTCATATAGACAATTAAAATTGGAGCTATCCCGAAAGGGAAAGGGCAGGAAAAACTTGAGCAGGTCTTTGTTCTGCCATGCCTATGAAATTCCAAAGAACACCACTGTGAGGATTTCTGAGGACTTGGCTCGGTTAGATTCTTCTGTTCTCTTGTCATTTTTCTTCCTCTGTTTTCTTTTTCTTTTCCAGCCCTCCTCCAATTTATAACCTTGGCTGTTTCGGTATGTCTCCATGACCCCTTCAAAGGAAAAGCATGATACCAATCTAATAGAAATAAATATTAATATTCATGTGGATACTTAATACCCAAGCCTTTGATGAGTGAGCCATATAGAAAGAGAGAGCCAGAGGGCAGTATATTATTTCAGGCTTGCTCGAAGGTGCCGAGTAGAAACTCAAAAGATGGCTTCAGATCCTGAAACTAGTAGAAAAAGAGTTCAGGAGACTGGGCCCTGCCACTCACTAGTAGCCACAGGACTCAGCCTATTTACGTTTCTATAAATAGGAAGATAGAAAAATTAGCTCAAAGCTATTTCATGTCTAAGTGCATTAAAATAATGGCTGATACTTGGATATTACACATCATATTTCAGTCTGTTGTGAGTGCTTTACATTCATTAACTGATTTAATCCTCTTGACAGCCTTACGAAGTAGATACTATTATTATCCCATTTTACAGGTAGGCAAACACAAGCACAGAGGAGGTAAAAGGCTTGCCTAAATTCCCTGCTAATAAGTAGCAGAAGCAGGATTTGAACCCAGGCATCTGGCCTCAGAGTCTGTGTGCAGATCATTGTGTTGTCCCATGGGATGGATATTCCAGTATTACAGAGTGGAGAAAAAAAAGAGGAATTATAGCAGGGTGAATTCAAGTCACTTTCACTGCAGTACCAACCATTACCAAGTGCTCCAGAGTTAATAACACACTGTGTGCATGTGTGCTGAGACAATCAGCTGTGTCCTACTCTTTGCAACGCCATGGACAGTACCTGCCAGGCTTTTCTGTCCATGGGCTTCTCCAGGCAAGAATACTGGAGTGGGTAGCCATGCCCTTCTCCAGCAGATCTTCCTGACACAGGAATTAAACCCATGTCTCTTAAATCTCCTGCATTGGAAGGCAGGTTCTTGATCACTAGCGCCACCTGGGAGGCCCTAATAACCCACCAAGACTATTCAAACACCAATAAATACTGCCTTATAAACATTCCCTCCAAAGAATAGCAACAAGTTATTCACTTAGAGGAGCTCAGAACAGTATTAGCAGCCCACTGTAGCGCGGATGTTGGTATGTCAATCCTAAACCTTGTAAATAAAGAGAGTTTCTAAGAAGTGCCTTTTAATAAGACACATTTGTTTCCCGGCAAATTTTACTCTTGTCAGCTAAATTCCCAAGCAATTTGGCTCTGCTTTATAGCTTAAGGGAGTATATATTTATTATCTGATTGAATTAGTTCATTGTTTTCTTTCTGGAAGGTTTGGTCCTGAATATGCACTGTGTGAGGCGAGCCACAAGATGGTGCTCTAATATAGGGAATGTCTGACTTCAGCACACAGGGCACAAATGGATTTATAGTTCTGAGGAGGATTAGTATTGGCTTCTATTGGCCATAGCTGAAAGTTACTGTAGAGGATTGAATTGTGTCTCCTTGAGAGAGATGTTCTTCTTAAATCCCAGTAACCCGTGATCATGACCTTATTTGGAAATAAGGTTTTAGCAGGTAATTAAATTAAGGATCTCAAGATAGATGATCCTGGATTTAGGGTGGGCTCTAAATCCAATGATTGATTTTCTTTTGAGAGAAAGGAAAGGAAATCGGATACACAGAGAAAAGAAAGACATGTGAGGATGGAGGTAGGGATTAAACTAGCTTCCCTGGTGGTTCAGAATCTGCCTACAATGCAGGAGACCCAGGTTCAGTCCCTAGGTTGAGAAGATCCCCTGGAGAAGGGAATGGCAATCCACTTCAGTATTCTTGCCTGGAGAATCCCTTGGACAGAGAAGACTGGTGGACTAAAGTCCATGGGATCACAAAGAGTCAGACATAACTGAATGACCAACAATATAGGAAATGAATTACTGAGCATCCCTCCAAAGCAGATTATCAGCATTTTAGAAATAAGAACATTCTCTCCGGCTTGACCACAAGACCCTCAATTCTTACAGAGCACTGTGCTCACATCTCCCATCTGCCACCAGAGTTTTTGCACACTTACTTTCTGAGGAAATCCTCCAAACCCTGACGGCGCTGATCTACATGCTGGCGATTGTTCATGTTGAAAAATAGGTTTTTAGACGGAAGTTCTGGCAGTTGTCTTATGAGAAAGAAAAAAAAAATTTTTAATCATCAAATCAAGGTGATTTAGTTACAGAAATCCCTCAAAATGAAAGCAAATCATGCATGATAATTATCACACAACTATTATATAATTTTACACATATTTTATAGTTACATTATACAATAAGGGTATGAAAAAATCAGTTAACTTAAAGAAAAAATATTTTTAAACATTTTTGAGGCCTTTAATGATCAATACTCCTATAAATTAGTATAATTCAAGTGGTAAATTTTGAATTCAGAGGTAATGGCCAAAAAAATAAAGCTGTATATTGCAATCGAGAAGAAAGCCTACAAAATCCTTCATGTATATCAATACATGTCAATTTTTTAATTGATGTATATTGCTTACAATATTATCTTAGTTTCGGGTGTTTTCCATTGTTTTTCAGATTGTTATCCATAAGTTATTACAAGATATTGAATATAGTTCCCTGTGCTATTCAGTAAATCATTGTTGCTTATTTTATATATAAAAGTGAAAGTGAAGTCGCTCAGTTGTGTCCGACTCTTTGTGACCCCATGGACCGTAGCCTACCAGGCTTCTCCGTCCATGGGATTTTCCAGGCAAGAATACTGGAGTGGGGTGCCATTTCCTTCTCCAGGAGATCTTCCTGACCCAGGGATTGAATCCGGGTCTCCTGCATTGTAAGCAGATGCTTTACCGCCTGAGCCGTGGTGTGTCAAATTTTTAAATATTGAATATAATAATAAAGTCTTCTCAATATACTCTTTAAATCACTTACACCAGTAATGCATTACTTTGGAGTCTCTGCCTCAGCCACACAAATTCTCTATACCTTCTTCTCACACAGGATGTTTTCATTGTAAAACACATGCTATTGGTCTGTTTAAAGAAAACAAAAAACATAAGCCTCACTTGAGGAAAACATGCTTTTCTTGTCTCTATAACACTCTATATGCCCCAATATTCATTCAAAGTAGGATTTTAAAAATAAAAAATAGATTTGCATTTATGCCAGACTCAAATCTTGCATACAACCCACCAACATAGCATCCATGAAGACAGCTGGGGTGACATTAATGAGCAGTGATGTCTTGGGGCAAGGCATGAACCTGCCTTTCCCTGAGTCCTGATGTAGCTCCCTGCTCATCTATAGCACTCCTTTCAGAGACAAATCATAAACATTAGACAAAATCCTGAAGCATAAATGATCAGTTAAAGCTCAGAGTCATCCACTGCATTTAACCCCACCCATCCATCCATGGAGAAGCCTTTGGGGATTAGAGACACCTTCTCATGGTCCTGAATATGACATTGCAGAAGGCCACGTCCTTGATATGGCCATCGCCACAGACCACACAAATCACCTGGGATCCTGAAATCACCTTTAAACAAGAGATCAGCATTCCCCTTCTCTACTAGGTGTGCAAGAGAGTGTGATTGAGTGAAAGAGGCATGTGGTGCACAGGACAAGTATGTGTGTGGAGGACCCAAAGTCCAGTACTGGCTCTGCTATAAGGCAAGTGACTTGAACTCCAGTTCCTCGGGTGGGAAAATGGGGACAAAATAGCACATCCCTGTTTCCCAGGGTCATTGTCAGGATTGACAATATGCAATGGCAAATGTTATCTCTTAATATTATCATTAGTTACTAGATGTAACTGGTACTTTCTGCTACCTTAAGGCAGATTTAGGAAAAGCCACCCTCAGAGTTCCTACCTGAAGCAAAACTCGATGCTTCTCCTGTGGGTTTTACCCAAGGCTGTTTCTCCTTTTTGTAAAACAAGAGACTGGCTTATGTCTATTGGTTTTGTAAGAAGATCTCTATTCTGCCTATTAATTTCAACATTCTATTCATAATCTTTATATTGCCAAATGAGAAATTTTTTTGCCCCAGAGATTGATATTATTTCAAAAACTGTTATCAACTTGCTTAATATGCACCCAAAGGCTGTTTTCTCTGGGAAGTGTCAGTGATAGCAGGCATTAATTCCTGACCGTTCCCGTGAGATGTATGGCCCAGTTCCCGGTATTCCTGAATTTTATAAAATTCAAAGAATCTCAGGATGCAGAGAGGTGAAGAAACTTGTCCACAAAGTAGTTATTGGCCTAAATCTCATTGTGGACAATTCGGCAGCAAAATGTGCTAGATGGAGTTTGTGGCACAATAATAATATTGTGTGTGTGGATTTCAAAGCACACCAGGGCCTCCCTCTAATGTGACCCTTGGGGACTCAGTTGGCAGGCGGTTTACATCAGAATTCGTGCCCTAATGAGGCCTGGGTGGGCATCCTCAGTGCTCTCTCCCCAGAGAGGACCAGGCCACTGCAGAGCCTCCTGAGCCTCGGGCATAGACGGTGTCCAGGTCAGCTCCCTTCATTTCTCTGCTCAGAACCACTAGGGATGGAATAACTGGAGATCCATGTGGTGCCCACACCAGACAAAAGTCTATCTATAAGTCCTTCATTTGCAGGACAAGCTCAAGAGAGAATACATGAAGGGCTACTCACCTTGACTGTCCATTAGTTTAAAATTCCAGGTAAATGCTACAACTTCAGAGTTGCCTGGTATTATTTCCCTTGAGGCTCATTTAAATGGGTAACACCAGCTCCTCTACCTGCAAAGCTCTATGGGTCTACGGGTCCAGTGTCTAAGCGAGGCTAACTAGAACTATCCAGGCTCCCCAACCATTCCTAATCATATAACAGGTGGAAGCCTCCTCGGGATTAGGCTACACTGAGATCACTAATTTATTAAGTTCCTCTAAATCTAGTTGCTGGTTTCTGCTATCTACCAAACCAAGAACATGTATTTATTGTCAATGTATTAGCATCTCAGAGAAACGCCAACCACTACCACCACAGAAAAATGTCAGAGCACCACCAAATAGTACTTGTGGAACCCATCATTTCTGGCTTTTAATAGACATTTCTGAACTCACATCAAGTTAGTTATGTAGAAAAGAAGGATCTATACTTTCATTAACTCCCTGAGGATAATTAAATTTCATACCTACTATAAAGTGTGTCAATAAATATGCCAAAATTTGACCCACAAATTTTTTAGAGGAAGTCAAAAGGCAACTAAAGAATTTCATTTCATTTTCAAATGCTCAGTCTTATATACTCGTGTTATAATTTTCCACACAGAATGCATATCTAGTGTGACCTTATGAGTAAAACCAAAACAAAACCAAAATACAAGGCATACCCTGATAATGGCCTTCAACACCATCATCAAAAAAAGCATTCTGAGTTTTTACTTTATTTTCTAAGTTGAGGAATTTTGAAAGAAAAAGGGAAGAAAGGAGAAAAAAGAGAAGTTTGGTGGCACTGAGGTGCCCAATATAACAATTTAGCTATTAACAATGGGAAGAGTAAAGAGTGGCTAAATTTTATCTCACTTGTATAATACTACACAGTCACAGATAAAATCTGAGCCCATTTCTATGCTCTCAAGAGAAGTCTGGACTAAATCAGACAAAAGAAGTAACTATCTTCATGGTCAAGGGCCAATAAACTATATACACCTGTGGGCCAAATCCACATGCCACTTGTCTTCACAAATAAATTTTTATTGGAACACAATTATACTCATTCATTTATGTATTGTTTATGGCTGCTTTCAGTGATTCTGAGAGTCTGTATGGCCCACAAAGCCAAAGATTTTTACTACCTGGCCCTTTACAGAAAAAGATAGCTGACCCTTATTCAAGATAATTATAGGAGGCCACACAACACCAAATACTCCTCAAAAGATTATGATACAGTATTATTTCCAAATAAAATAAGTCATTTCTAGTTAATTACCTCTCTTAATTACTCAGAATTGAGACCAAGGCAAAAATAATTGCACATATTCATTTCCCACTTTTCTGTTCTACATATAAAACACTGCACATCTCTTTTCCAGAGAACTCTACGCCCTCTCAGAACTCAAGATTTATTGGGTAATATAGTCTGCAGAAATATGCCATAACAGATCATAAAGAAATACCATTAATGAGCTATAAAAACTCTTTGTGAATTTTAGATGTTTCACATCTTCAACATGAAGGCAATAAACATTAAAATATTAATATTAACAAAGGTACAACGAAGAATTCAAATAAGTCCATTTTTCAACTTTAGGAACCATCATACTACTTCATTTAAGAGACAAGCATTAGTTGCAATCATTCAAATTCAGTTCTTTGAATTAGAAACATTTTTATAAATTTCACTTACAGTACCCATCAAATGTATGCTACTTAAAAATTACTATGATTTCTATGTACTATTGATGGCATACTTACATGAATACATATCTCATAGTCGATATAAGAGTGCCAGAAGTCCTCCTTCTGAATCCTGGGATCTCGAACCCAGACACTTACAAATTCCTGTAAGGGCATCACAAAGAAATATATTTCAGAATTGCAAGTAGGGCTCGGAAGGGCTGAGAGAAATGACTGTACTAGAACAAAACTGAAAGGAGCTTTAACTGATGTGGTTGTCATCCTTTAAAAAAACAAGAAGTTAATGAATCAAGCACCACAGGAAGTCCAAAAAACACTATTGCCACAAATGGAATTTTTATAATAACGCAAAACCGAGCTGGGCGCGATTTGCTTTTACAGGTTATATGAAGACAATAAGAACGGAGTATTCTGAAACTGATTTTCAATTTTTAATCATGAAAAATAGGTTCACATTTGTATCAAGTTTTTAAAAAGGTCACTTTGTACTTTCTTCATTTCTCTGCATTGAAACTACAGGCCCTGCCTGATCAGTTACTTGCTAGAACACTAATAAGAAAGAGTGACAAAGGTCATGTGAAAAGCAAGCAAGGAGAGTTGAAAATTACTTTTGTGCACCCCGATGCCCTGAGAATAAGCAATACTAACTTAATAATATGAATAGAAAGATGGGTACTTTTGACATACGTTTCTATTTTTAAAATATACTTTCCCATGTGGTAAACTACTTCTTCATAACAACCTCATGTTATAGGTAAAAGTTAGAGAAGTTAAAAAAATACAGAGTAGATCATTTTATTCCTTTTTAAAGATAATAAGAACAGGAAATACAGGGTAAAAAGTGCTCTTCACTACATCAGCTTAATTTTAAAATATGAAAACATGTACAACAAAAAAGTGTTACGTTTGGCATGATGATCTTTGAAAGTATCATTTATTCATTTGGTGATTATAAATTTGCTAATTAAATTTCATTTTAAATATTTTAACCTTTTGTTTTGAAAAAAAAAAAAGACTTCAAGACTGAAATTATAGGCATTTCTACTGCTTTGCTTTGGCACATCTGAGAAGCAGGCTGTCAATCCACCAGAGCAGCAGAAGAAGAAATATTATGGAGTTTCTGGACAAAGAACATCTATTCTGTTATGCAGATAATAAAATGAGAGTTTGCAAGACAGAAAATTAACAGAAAATCAGAAAAACAGTTCATATTCCCTTAAATAGCTTTTGCTATCTATAAGTCTCACCTTCTAAAGTAATACTTTGTTCTTGCATTTCTGTCCTTCTGCTTGTCCTCAATATGTCCTCAATATGAGAGTTAATGCTCCAAAAAGACTCATTTTAAAATCTTTTCATTATGTATTTTTAAAGTCGTTTAGAAGACAGACAATAAAAACAAGGCAACAATACACCAATGTTCTAAACATTTTGGCCATTATTTCTTAAACGCACATTCTTACTTATAAGAAGGATTATAAACACAATTGTTGATAAGAGCCCCTCTTACATAAAGTGTGACTGGTTCAGTGTAAAGCAGATCCTGCCCAGGGGCAGAAATGAAACAGAACCCAGGCACCCTGCCCTCAGTACACATTTCATCTCCATCTCCTACCAGAGTGTGTGCACGTAACTCACTTTCCCGCAGTGCTTTTCACACACCCATAGTTCTTAGAAGGAATGAATCAATCATCAGTAAATCAATAAACAGAGGGACAAATAGGTTAAGAACAGGAGAGAAGACCAGAGTCCAGGGTAGACCACATCTAACCCTCTAAATTGTCCCCACACACTCAGGGCAAGACAGAATGTTGACAAGGGCTAACAAGGTTATCCTGCCCCCGTTCAGCCCAACTAAGGGAGAAGGCTCCTAGTCATCCAGTCACATGTAAGCTACACTCCCTCACAGGGTGCTGGCAGCTCCACTTTTCCACTGGAGAAGCAGAAGTTCTTGAAAATCCCACAGGGGAAATTAAATATTTCCAAGAGTTCAATGTTCCATATTAACAGTAGAAGACACGCACCCATTACTGAAATAGTGAGCCTTTACCCAGGTTAAACAAAAATGAAAAGACAAACAAATGCATTTGTCAATTTTCTACAAACCTGTCATTTAAAAAAGGGTTTCTGAACTAAAATTATAGAATCCACAGTTACTACACCATCACAGACTCCTTGACCACTCAACATATTATTAATTGAAGGTGGTAGTAATGACAAATAATTCTCAAAAAAATCAGAACTTTTCCTCCCTGTTTGCTATTGCCCAACTACTAACATCTAAACTTTGAGTAATATGTCCCTTTTCATGGAAAGGACACTGAAATTATGGTCACAAGACCGGGGTAAATTCTTGTTCACTTACTTCCTAAATTATGTGCTTATTCACTGAGCCTCTGTTTCTACATCAGGAAAATAGGAATGATGCCTATCCAACCTATCTCAGCTGTTCATTAAGAGGACCAAATTATAAAATACCTGTGAAAGCACCAGGAAAATTTTTATTGTTCTACATGAAGTTAAATATTACATAGAAAGGAAAGTGCTTATAAACCCAAAGCATGAAGGTCTTCCCATAAACCTTGGCAATAAGCAATTCAGAAAAGCTAACCCAATTATCTTTTTTAAGTATAAATTTATTAATTTAAGAACCTAGTAGAAAATACTTTAATACTGTAATTTTTCAGTGAAAGACAGAGAGACCTAAAGATTTCACAGGACTCAGAGCAGGCCCCTCATAATATTTGTAGAAGAAATGAATATCAAAATGACAAATTACAGTAAGGAACCTAGTTTCCTCATCTTAATGGGGTAGAATTCTCAGATTCTACCTTTATTAATACTCATTACATCTAATCTTTATGTAGGGAAGGGTATGTTGAAAACAGATTCTAAAACTATGCTGGGAAAAAAAAAATCTCCTAAGAACACAGCAATGCACTTTAAATGCACACTCAAAATTAACTATGGTGCTAAGTCTCCAAATACTTTCTCAGTCCTGAAAATCTTTAACTTGGTTGAAGTGCTAAATGGTAAGCTTCCTTCCTTCTCATTCCCCTCCACGTCGCCGTGGCCCTGAGAGCCATCCCAAGATGCTGTTCTTCACATCCTGCTACCATTCCAGGGTGACCTCATCCAAACATATGGTTTCAAGCACTCAGCATGAACTGATGATTCTCTCTCCATCTCGGTCCAGGCATCTCCCCACATATCCAGCCTCCTGCCTAGAAGGCTCACTTGAAAATCCCACTAGCGCACAGAGTCCACACCCTCCCCACATCCTCCTCCTCATCTCATCCCCAGCAACCCCAGCCAAAAATCCAGAGTCCCCAGACTTCTGTCTTTGACTAACTGACCAAGTCCTGCAGTTTCACCCTCCTTTGATACACCCACCACTCTATTCCCTCTGTGAGTGCTCTGACCCATGGATGGATAGCATGCCCAATGTTAACGCAAGTGTTAATTGATCTCTGGGCCTGTATCCAATTCATCCCCCATACTAAAACAAGTTCCAAAGCACACATCTGATGATATCATTTTCCTGCTCAAAATCCTACAAAACCTGTCCCATGACCTTCAAGATCAAGTTCAAAGTCTGTAGCTAGCACAATACAGCCTTTCATGATTTTCATTCTACTTATCTCCAAAGGTGAAGCTTGGGTCACCATACATAACAGGTCATTTCACACCTGTGTGCCTTTGAACACACTGTTCTCTCTGCCTGGACTGCTGTCCTCATCCCGCTTTCTGCTTTTTCCTTTATCGTCATCATCTGGTTCTTTCTTTCATTTTTTGCTAACTCAAATCCATTTTCAAAATGTAACTCAGTCTCTAGAAATCCTTCTGGAATTCCTCTGGAAATCCTCAGATTCATCCAGTCTGATTAATTTGACTCTTCTCCAAGCCCCTACTGCCTCTGGGCAGACCTTGGGCATCCTCTCTTTTCACCGTGCCTTGTTGCACTGTACTTACCTGCTGGCCTCCTTCACTAGATGCTAAGCTCCTTTAGGGTAGCTTAGGCTTTGCAGTATAACTTGAGTGCCTAGTACATCCAAAGCAGTCCATTAATATCACTTAATGAATAAATGAATGCCTGTAGGAATAAATGAATTGCCTTCAGGGGGAAAAATAAAGATGAGATCAAACTTCTACTGAAATGAAAACCTCATCCACTTGGGTTCTTGGACTCCATGAATTAATGATAAGTTATTTAGCAGCTGGTCTAAAGTTTATCTTAACAAACCCCTTCCTCTAAGGGTGTGCCAATTAACAGCACATGGCTACAAGAGCAATGTTCAAGATCTATGAGAATCAACTGTTTTTCGAGCACCCTAAAGAACTCCAGAATCACCTATTTACATAGAAATAATTGAAAATCATCCTGAAAGCTCCAATAACCGGAGTCCCCTAAGACTTCTACCAGATGACAATTTGTTTGCCTAGTTGGAGTTAAAATACGTACTTGAAAGTAATAAAAGTATATTTATTTTAAAATATTCCATAATTCAGATGGGCCTCCCCTCCCCCACTCCACAATTAGTAGGAATTAGTGAAGTTTCACGATACTTCCAGCTATGAACAGCACACCCAGGAAGCCAAGGTTCACCTATAATCTCTTAATTAGACGCATCCCTCATGATCCTGCCCACCATCCTTCAAGGGAATGTTGACAGCCTGTCAGCCACAAAGGACAGCTCCAAGTTCCATACCTAGAATCATATGGATTTCCTATGAAAATTGCTTCTGCAGCAGCAGTTAGTCAATTTAATAACCTTATTAAACACTTTAATGACTTCTTGGGCCTAATGATTATTTCTAGTATGAAGGAAGAAGTCAGGCAGAGTAGAATTAAAAATTTAAGCTAACTGATCCCTACTGTTCTCCATGTGAAAACAGGCTTCTGAAGAAAGACTGCTGCATTGTTTGAAAATCTAATTCCTATGTTGTCTTATAATGATCACACCTTGGTTTCAGTGTACCCCGTTCACTCTCCCAGCCCCATTCCAGGTTCAACCTTTATCCATGTATCCATCTACCTTGTCTTTTTTCCCTTAGTCCTTATATGAGATGAAATCAACACTAAAAATCACCATACTGAACAAAGCATGCGTATGGGTCATGCACTGTGGTGTTTTACACATGTTTTCCTTTAATCTTTACAACAATCCTAAGAGGTCAGTAATATTATTACTCCATGTGACAGACTAAAAAAAAGAAGAAATGAGCTTCTAAAGCTTAAACAACTGGCTCAAAGTCAAATGGCCAATAGGCTCAGCTAGGTTTCAAACTCTGGTCTGCCTTGCTCCAAAGCCAGTGCATTAAATACATTATATCTGGTGGTTCTTAAGCAATAAATAATAAATCTCCAATTTCACTGTATTTTAAATTTCATATAAGTGCATTATTCTGGAGTGGAAAAAATTATTTTCTTTGCTATTAGCTACAGCATCAGTTCAACCAGCATGCTCTTCTGAAATTCTGTCCCACAAGCCTCTCAAACGTCTTATATTTTATTTTTATATTTCTAGCACCAAGCACAGTACTGACACCCATTAGTAAGTGCTCATGAAATGCTTGAGAATTAATTAACCAATCAATTTCCTAGAAGATTCAAAAACAAAGGATGTATAGGTTCTGTATGCTGAAAATCATAAGACGATGTTAAAAAAAAATCGAAGGAGTATATACTTCTTTGTATATATTTATGGATTGGATGGTTGGCTGGCATCACCGACTCAACGGACATGAGTTTGAGCAAGCTCTGGGAGTTGGTGATGGACAGGGAAGTCTGGCGTGCTGCAGTCCATGGGGTCACAAAGAGTCGGACATGACTGAGCGACTGAACTGAACTGAATTGATGCTAAAGCTGAAACTCCAATACTTCGGCCACTGATGCGAAGAGCTGACTCACTGGAAAAGACCCTGATGTTGGGAAAGATTGAGGGCAAGAGGAGAAGGGGGCAACAGAGAATGAGATGGTTGGATGGCATCACTGACTTAATGGACAAGAGCTTGAGCAAACTCAGGGAGCGAGTGATGGACAGAGAAGCCTGGTATGCTGCAGTTCATGGGGTCACAAAGAGTGGGACATGAGTTAGTGATTGAATGAACAGTAAAACTTTTAGAAAAGAAATATAGGAGAAAATCTTTGCAACCTACAGTTAGACAAAAGCTCTTAGATTTGACACCAAGAGTATAATTCATACAAGGTAAGAGAGCTAAGGAGTTGTCCAGATTCAGCACTCCCAATGCAGGGGGCACAGGTTCGATCCCTGGTTGGGGAACTAAGATCTTGCATGCCACACACTTCAGACAAAAAAATAAAATACAATAAATAAATTCTTTAAAATGTTTTTTTTTTTAAAAAAGGAAAGAGCTAAATTCTACCTCACCAAAATTAAAAACCTTTGCTCAGCACCTCCTGCAAAGAGGCTGCAAAGACAAATTACAGACTAGAAGAACATATCTGCAAATCACTCATTCTTCAAAGGACTTGTAGTTAGAATATATAAAGAACTCTCAAAACCCAACATTAAAAAAAAAAAAAAAAACAAAGAATTCAACTAGAAAATGGGCAAAACACATGAAGAGACATTTCACTAAGGAGGACATACAGACAGCAAAGAAGCACATGAAAAGATGCTCAAAATCATTAGCCATTGTGTGTGTGTGTGTTAGTCGCTCAGTTGTGTCCAACCCTTTGTGACCCCATGGACTGTAGCCCACCAGGCTCCTCTATCCATGGAATTCTCCAGGCAAGAATTTTGGAGTGGGCTGCCATGCCCTTCTCCAGGGGATCTTCCCGATCCAGGGATCAAACCCAGGTCTCCCACATTGCAGGCAGAGTCTTTACCATTTGAGCTACCCAGGAAGCCATTAGGGAAATGCAAATTAATACCACAATGATATGTCACTATATACCTATCAGTTTCTAACAGTATTATCACTATTTTTTTTATTTTAGCCATCTTGACATACATTTTTAAATCTTCACTGTAGTCTAGCTTTAATCTTTATAGTACAGTAAACATAACTGTGTTAACTGAAAAAAACATTTATTCGGATTACAAAAACATGAACAGAGACAAAAGCTAATACCCAAAATACAAGGTGTTAGGTGCTAGTGAGTTTCAGTTTTTTATAGCCTTGATGAGAATTTTCTATCACAAAAATGAAAACTTGTTTCATTTTGTGCTCCCTTTCTCAGAACATTTTTTTCCTACTCCAAAGTATATACCATTTTATATGTTCATGTATTTGAACTGGAAGACTCATTCATTCTATTAAAATGTGTTGAGCCCTGGCTCAGTGCCGGCAGAGAACAGAATTTAACCCAACACCTTATTCACCAGGGTTCTAGCCAGGACTCCCACATAACAATCTCAAAGCTAAAATTTAGCCCATTTCACCCAAACTACATTCTTTACAAATAACATGCTTGAAAGGCAGAAGAAATGTACCAAGTAACCTTCCTGTATTTCCTGATAACAGTTATGATAAATAACCTAAAAGACATACTACAAGGGATGTTACTTGTCACTTTATAGCTTGAAGTAGGTTTAAATGCCATGCTCTGGCAGTTTTGAATGATGACTTTCAAGAAAGCTTTTATTACTTCAGGATAAATAACTGTGGTGAGCTTTGCCTTTTACATGAATTATAATAATTTGTGATGTTGCAAGTTTCTCTACACAAGCAGCATCCAGAATTAAGTACAGTTACCTTTCTGCATCTCATAATACATTAGGAAAAGTCCAGTGGAAAATGACTCACCTTTTACAACAAGAAATAATTGCCAACCTGTGTTAAACTACACCACAAGAACCTGAAAGATCAGCAAAATCCAGAATATGAAAATGTCTACAGGTCAAAAGATGCAGTTTCTTCAACAAATAAATTGCACAAGGGGGAAAAAGGGCAGAATAAGAGGTTTTAAGCAATATATTAACCAAATGCCAAGTGTATTCCTTATTTGCATCAGGATTAGAATAACCAAATATACAAAACTTTTTTCAACATCATCAGGGAGGCTTGAACACTGAATATTTGATGGTATAAAGGAATTAATGTTAGTTATTTAAGGTGTGATAATGTGGTGTGTTTCTAAGAAGGGTCATTTGTTAGAAATGCATACTGAAATATTTACAGATGAGATTACATTATGCCTAAAATTCATTTCAGATAATTCACCGGGTGGTAGCAGAAGGAAATGGGTGGGGGTGGGGCTTGGTCATGAATTAATAATGTGTTAATTGTTGAACCCTTAAGTATGTAAGGGTTCCTTATATTTTCTACTTTGTATATGTTTAAAATTTATAATGAAAAGTTAAAACCAGTAAAAGAAGAGAAGCAAGAGAGGAAGAGAAAAAGGGATGGAACTCATTTCAAGGGGACTGCTTTAAGAAGAGACACATATGGCACCTGAAAGTGAAAGTAAGTCAGCAATGTGAATCTAAAAGAGCTAACCATGAGTTCAGCCTGTACTGACACCACTAACATAATGACATCCTAATACTTATCTACCTTTGGAAAATACAATTTTTTCATTATTATAAAAATAAAATATTATGTAATTAGAGAGAGAGATACAATTGCAATTTCAGATGATAACACCATGAAAATGAAGTCCCCCTCCAACTGTACTCCCAGTTTCTTGCCCACCTATCTAGGACTTTTATATATTTTTAATATTATATGTATAACTAGCATATATATGGATATAGCATATATATATGTGCCACATATATATAATACTATATACATAAGTAGCATATATATGTCGGAGAAGGAAATGGCAACCCACTCCAGTACTCTTGCCTGGAAAATCCCACGGATGGAGGAGCCTGGTAGGCTGCAGTCCATGGGGTTGCTGAGAGTCAGACACGACTGAACGACTTCACTTTCACTTTTCAGTTTCGTGCATTGGAGAAGGAAATGGCAACCCACTCCAGTATTCTTGCCTGGAGAATCCCAGGGACCAGGGAGCCTGGTGGGCTGCCGTCTATGGGGTCGCACAGAGTCAGACACGACTGAAGTGACTTAGCAGCAGCAACATATATATGTGTCTATATATGTATGTGCTCACTTGTGTCCAACTCTTTGAAACCCCATGGACTGTAGACATCCAGGCTCCTGTGTCTATGGAATTTTCCAGGCAAGGATGCTGGAGTGGGTTGCCATTTCCTTCTCCAAGAGATCTTCCCAACCCAGGATTGAACCTGAGTCTCTTGCATCTCCTGCACTGGCAGGCAGGTTCTTTACCACCAGCACCACCTGGGAAGCCTCCTGTACATACATATACACACACATGAATATAAAATTTTTAATGCAAATGGGAGCACACCATAAATACTGCTTCATACCTTGGTTTATTCATTGCACAATCTGTTAGTAATCTTTATGTGTGAGCACATAAAACTCAATGTTATTTGTTTTAAAACAAATTGTTTATTTTAGTACAGTTTGAAACATACAGAAAAACTGTTCAAAGATAACAGAGAATTCCCATCTATCCTATCCTATACCCAGTTTCCCTGATTATTACACATCACATATGTAGGGAGGAAAGGAGGAAGGAAAAACAAATTGATTTATGGCGATTGGGAAAGGGTCATATCTTGTCTTATTGCTTCCATTCTAAAGTCCCCAGCATCACAAGACACCAGGTGGAAGCCTTGCTTATGGATATTCTTTAATATTATTCATGGGTTCCAGCTTAGTCAGTTTCCAATCAGATTTCTGATTTCCAATCAGAAATCAACATTAAAAACATGCTTTCCTAGAGCAAGCCCAAAACGTTACCATCAGTCAGCCTAAGTATATCTTGGACATCTAAGTGTCAAGCTCAGAGCCAACACATCCAAAATAGCAGCACCTCCCTCCTATCTCTCCCTGTAGGGGCCTGAGTGGCTGGGTCCTCATGGTGCCTGGAACTTTCCCAGACCCACTTGGTTCTGCCCTGCTCAGGGTACCTCCTGCCACAGAGCTAATGGATTTATTGTCACTCAAGTGTCAATAAATGGTGAAGTGAAGTGGAAAGTGTTAGTCACTCAGCTGTGTCCAACTCTTTGTGACCGCACGCACTGTAGCCCACCAGGCTCCTCTGTCCTTGGAATTCTCCAGGCAAGAATACTGGAGCAGGTAGCCATTCCCTTCTCTAGGGGATCTTCTCAACTAGGGAATGAACCTGCACTGCAGGCAGATTCTTTACCATCTGAGCCACCAGGGAAGCCCCAATAAAAGGTAATTGACATTATATCCAATATAAAGTATGTGCCTTTTGAAGGAATAAAAACTCTTATCCAAAAGACATGAATCTCTAGAAGTTAAACTCAGCCATCCTGATTCAGGAGAGCTGGGGAGACACACACAAACACACACACACACACACAAAGAGGTCTCAGCACACCCTTCCTGTCACATCACATACACAACACTGTCTCACACCAAGAAAGCTCTGGTCAGAGGAACAAACCCAGTTCCTTGGAGGGGCTAGAATGTCAGACTCCATGAAAGACTGTAAACTGCTTATTTACATATCACATAAGATGAGCTCCATGTAGCTGGAGCCAAGGGGCCTTAGTAATGTAGAAAACTCAAACTGTTCATTCTGGACATTAGAATATACAGAGAACAAAAATGCCTGACTCCACAAAAGACACCATCTGAAACGTGTTTCCTGTCACAGCCACCTGCCTTTTCATAAGGGTTCTGGGTTCTGTCTCATTAAACAGAAGAGTTGATTCAGTTGGGTCCATCTAATTATTCTTATTAAAATATGTAACCATAATATTTTAATTGTAAATTAAAGCTGCATGCATGAATGAATCTGAATTCATTTTAATTTTACAATGGCCCAGTGCCAAGGCCTTTTTATGGGGAAGATCCATCAGCACGGATACTGCTCTCATGGGAATTCAAACCAATGTGCAAATGGAACATGTTTAACTAACAAGGGAGCCTCTCCCTCCCTGCTCTCCTCTCTCTAGATTTATTGCAGTAATAAAGCTATTTTAACAAGAGAGTGCAATTGACTCCCCACTCCCCCCCACCACCATCTTTAAAAGAAAAATTTACCAAACTTCTAGGCTGACACTACCAGTTAGGTGGAACCAAAATGTCAGTCCGGGGCCGTCTGCATCTTAAACTTCTTTTGTTTGCCACACTGCATGGCTTATGGGATCTTAGTTCCCCAACCAGGGATCGAACCCGGGCCCTAGCAGTGAAAGCTTGGAGCTCGAACCATTGGACTGCCAGGGAGTTACCCAGTGTGCATCTTGAACAAGGATGGTAACTAGGTCTCAATTCATGTGCTAACCTCACGATTAATTAGCAACGTCCCCTGTGGGTACTGAGTGCAAAGTGCTTATACACACACTGCCCCCTGGGTCCGGATTCTAGAATAATTAGGGATACTGCATTCAGCCCTTACATACCCCGTTGGGGGGGAATTGAATTATTTTCCACTAAACAGCCACCAGCCACTAGGATATTTAAAGTCTCCACCAAAACCTCCACGCTAACTGGCACTGACTCCAGGGTGCTGCTGGGTAGGTGTTGAGATAAAAATACCTTGATAACTGAGGCTTGAGGAAAGCCTCTTCTTGATTTATAAGCTGAGGCCTGAAAAATAAGGAGTCAGCCAGCCAAGGTGGTGTGAAAGCAGTGGGAAAAACATCTGTGAAAGCGCAGGAGCCCAGGGCTAGCAGAGCAATAAAGTCTCTGAAATAAGGAGTGAGATGGGTGCTGGGTGGAGGAAGGGTGGGAGACGAGCCTGGGGAAAGAAGCAGGGTCAGATCATCTGGGGCCTTAGAAACCACATTGAGGAATTTGTACTTTGTTCTAAGAGCAATGTGTTAGAAGCCAGGAAGTCATTCTGACCACATGCAGAAAATGAACTGATAGGTGATGAACCTGAATGTGCTATGGTACATTGAGAATCTCACTTTGCTGTGCTGGTTTCTTGCTGACAGAGGCCAAAGTAAATTTCGAGACATTATACCTCTTTCTCCTTATGGGTATTTTCCTTTTCAGTTGAAGGACTTTCCAGTTTAAAATTCTTTAACATTATGCAGTTGCATTAACACTCTGTATGTGCTGTGTGCTCAGTCATGTCCAACCCTTTGTAACTCCATGGACTGTAGCCCACCAGGCTCCTCTGGCCATGGGTTTCTCCAGGCAAGAATACTGGAGTGGGCTGCATTTCCTTCTCCAGGGAATCTTCTCGACCCAGGGACTGAACCCAGGTCTCCTGTATTACAGGTGGTCTCTTTACTGACTGAGCCACCAGAGAAACATTAATGTTATAATAACATTAAGGTATAATGTTATATAACCTTAATGTTATAATATTACATAATTATTTATAATAAAGGACTTTGCAAGGTCAATAAAATGCTTTCTTTATGTAGTTGGTTAAAATTTGTGTCTAGTTTTTATGAATTGAAATGAACTAAAAATTAATGATTAAAATCTAATTAAAACTAAAAATCAAGCAATTAAACCAGCCAAGTCAAAAAGAAAAAGAAATGCTTCTTCTAATTGGAAAAAAAATCGCTGTTGCTTTCATGGGTAGCTTTCCCCTCCCAAGAGAATAATTTTTAAAATGTGCCTTTGGAATAATGCTGGCTGTCAGCACAGCCATGCTCCTTTGGCATAGCCTGCCCAGGGCTCAGGCTGATACTGGTGCTTAGTGAAGCATTCAGCTTACCTGAAGGGAGGTCTGGCCTCTGCCTCTGACTACTGAGAGGTGATCCCTAGGCCCCCAGAATGTCCTAACTGACAAGAGTATCTTTGTTTGTCTGGGCTTTGACCACTGGACAGTCTAACAATGTGAATATGCTGGAGGCTTAAGGTCACGCTGTATGAGCTATGACCTCTGGAGGAACTGGAGACTAAAGGTATTAGCCTGATCCCAGGAGGACTGGACACTAGAGACTGGCCACACAGGCAGGATGTTGTTGTTGTTGTTCAGTCCCTAAGTCGTGTCTGACTCTGAGACCCCATGGACTGTAGCACACCAGGCCTTCCTGTCCTCCACTATCTCCCAGAGTTTGTGCAAGTTCATGTCCATTAAGTCAGTGATACTATCTAACCAGCTCATTCTCTGCCGCCCTCTTCTTCTCCTGCCTTCAATCTTTCCCAGCATCAGGGTCTTTTCCAATGAGTTGGCTCTTTGAATCAGGTGGGCAAAGTATTGGAGCTTCAGCATCAGTCCTTCCAAGGAATATTCAGGGTTGATCTCCTTAAGGATTGAGATCAATATCTGAATATCCTGGTTTGATCTCCTTGCAGTCCAAGGGACTCTCAAGAGTCTTCTCCAGCAGGCAGGATGAGCCTCAGTGAAATCTCTGGACACCAAAGGCTCCGAGGAGCTTCTCTTAGGCATTATCATACAGAGGAAAGCTACTATCACACCCAGTAGCTCTGCATTTGGACCCTTCCCCAGCTTGAACCTCTGCATCCCTCCCTTTAGCTGATCCTAACTGGTATCCTTGCTCTGTAATAAACTATAACCGTGAATGTAACTGCTCTCAGTGAGTTCTGTGAGTCTTTCTTGTGAATAATCAAAACTGAAGCTGGTCTGGGGAACCCCTGAACTTGAAATCACTACTGGAAGTGACGGCAGTGAGGACTTGCAGTTTGGCCAGCTTCACAGAGAAGGTGCTTCCTGAAGCAAGCAGCTTGGTCCCAGTACTGTTTAATACAAAGACAAGGAAAAAGCATCCCTGGTCATGGTATTGTGTGGCGCTCACTCTGTGAGGATGTTAGGAGACTGACTGGAAAGGGATACAAGGTACCTTCTGGGGTGCTGGAAGCATCCATCCCTTGAGCTGAGTGGTGGTTACACAGTTGTACACATAAGTGAAAACCTACTGAGCTGCATACATAAGATAAGGGCATTTTATGCATTTACTGCAATTTACATGTGCTATACCAATTTTTAAAAGCTAAAAAACAAAAACACTGCCTTCGAAAATGGGGTAGGGAGCAGCCTGGAATACAAGTATGGAAGTGGGCTGGACTACTGAAGAGACCCTGAACTCAAACTTGGGGCTGAAAGAAAGAATGAGAGATCTAGCAAAGAAGTTTTCTGGAAGGATTCTCTGAAATGAATTGTTTAGGGCTTTACATTTGGGCAAAGTGAAAACTAAGGACCATGCAGCCATGTTTGACTGTGTCTGCAACTATGTGTGTATACTCGAAACTGTTGTGTGTACACGTGTGATTGAACCTGGAAAGGTCCAGCAAAACTACTGAGTTTCATTCAGCTCACCCTGTAATGACAATCAGCAGGGCAGACAAACAGGTTCTTCCGAGGGAGACCCCTCAACCCAGGGCTGGTGTGCTGGTCATCCTACCCAACCCCCAGCCAGACAGCAACTCAGGAAGCTGGGGTCGGAAGCCTGGAAGGTCAGGCTGGGATGGGGAAGGGACAGCCTTCCCCAAATTATGTGAAACCAATCCCAGAGATCTAAGAGGCAACAAGCAGGGCAAAACTGAAACTAGTGGCAGACAGTTACCCTGGGTGGTTACCAAAGGTGGGGGAATTCAGAATTAAGTAATGGAGCAGAAAACCCGAGACAGCAGGGCAAAGGGAGACTGTTCAAAGCAAAGTGGGGAGCAGAGCCTGGGAAAATTCTGAGTCATGGAAAAAGATCCTTTCAGAAGCAGTAGATGGGAGTGAGCAGAGAGAAAGCTCAGCCACTGGAACCAAAGAATAAGGGCCAAGATGGCTGCAGCAATGCTGGGGAGAGGGAGTGTAGGTGCAGGAAGACAAATGCTTTGTTCTTTCATTAGCCCCCTTCTACGATGCCCTATGGTATCTTGACTTTCCTCTACAGACTTGTGGTTAGAGAGCAAAGAACCAACCTGGAGTGAGTCAAAGCACATGGAGTCTTTATTTTCTGATTTCTTAAGACATACCTCTTTCTGCTGTTCTGGAAACATCTTCAACACAGAACACGATCAATCTGAAAAATAAGATACAACACTTGGTGATTTGGAACCTCCATACAGGAGAAGACAGGCCCCTCAGGGTCTCCTGCCCAAACTCTCACTGAGAACCTGCCCTCTGGGTCTCTGAAAAGTGTACCTCTGCTCCTCCCCGACCCCATCCCCTGCAGACTACACCAGAATGAAGATCGGTCCACCTGGGGATTGGGAGTTTGGGACATGGCAAGACCAAGGCAGCTGGATGATGACAGGCCTTCAAACTGAAGATCAGGCAGAGTCAGGCCAGAGTCGAAATCTTGGGAAAATCAGAAGGGGCTGGAGATGTCGAGGAGCAGAGGGGCCATGAGGCACAGCAGGGCATGCTGGTTAGCACTGAGATGGAGAGAATGAAAAAGATATCCAGAGATCCACCACTGAGAACAGCCCTGACGGTTTCACTATCAACCCAGTATCACTATCAACAGTCCATTCCCTTGACATTTAGACTACTCCAGAGTTCAGATGGTGCACCCTCAAGAAGGACAAAGGCTGGAACCTTGACTCTGACCCACAGTCAACGCAGGCAGCCTATCGGCCGATTCCAGACCCTGCACGTCCCTAGGATGGTCTATTGTTCCTTAAACCTTCATTTATTATAACAGCTCATTGGAGTTAACACCTACTCCCTGCCCCCTCCCACATCCCCCCAAAAAAATTAAATCCCCTGACTATAGGCACGCACATGTACCTTACAATGGAAAGGTGGCTATGACTGCAAAGTCAGAATTTGCCTTTATTTTGATAAAGTACATCTGACCTCATTTTTCCAGATGATTATCATCCACAAGTGTTTCCTGAATCTCTAAAAACGTCCCTGGAACCCTAGGGAGTATGAGGAAGCAAGAACATCAGCTCTGGCCCCCAGTCCCACGTGGTATTGGGGAGGACAGAACCCAGAGCAGGCAGAGTAAAGAGCTCCTGCAAGAGGAGAGCAAACCTAAATAGGGAGGTGGGGGAATGTCGCCTGGGAAGGTTTTACTGAGAAAGTAATTAAGCTGAGGCCTAAAGGGTGGTGTGATTTAGCCCAGAAGGCAACAGGGAAAAGGCATTTTAAGCAGAGGGACAGGGATGAGCAAAGGGGCAGAGGCTGGAAGGAGGAGCAGCTCAAAGAGTTCCCGTTATTAAAGGAATCCCTGCATCACCTGAGAAGTAGGCCATGGGTTGCATCCACCTGGGGACTTGGCTGAAACAATGACTGGGCAGGTTCTTGACCCCATGCCTCCACCCCTTCCAGATCCTCCTGCCAAGTCCCACTCCTCTTCCACGATGCCACCCAGAAATCACCTACCAGCTCTTGCCCCAGCTCTTGGCCCCCATTACACAGTGAGTTATACAATTACCTGCCGGCATTAACCTCACTTGCATCATGACCTTTATATATTCTCTGTCTCCCCAACTGACTGAATTTCTACAACAAAGCATTCTGTTTCCTTGTGTAAACTTCACAACCATCCTGTGAAATAGATTTAAATGTCCTTACTTTACAGGGCTTCCCTGGTGGCTCAGACGGGTAAAGAATCTGCCTGCAATGAAGGAGAGCTGGGTTGGGAAGATTCCCCTGGAGAGGGAAATTGCAATCCACTCCAGTATTCTTTCCTGGAGAATTCCATGAACAGAGGAGTCTGGTGGGCTACAGTCCATGGGGTCACATAGAGTTGGACATGGATGAGTGACTAACCACACATTTTACAGGTAAGAAAGCAGAAGGTCGGAGTGATTAAGTTGTCCTAGGTCACAAAGGAAGGGAGAGATGGCAAGTCCAGTGTCAACTCAACTTCCCAACCTTTGTCTTCCCATTGCCCAAGGCTGCCTCCATAACTGTGTGATGTAGACAAATGGTTCAAAGTTTTGGTCTTAATTTAATTCTTTCCAAACGTCTTGAGTTTTCCAACCTCTCCCAGCCAAGGCAGAGGGACTGTGCAATTCCCATGGGGTATTGGCCACCCTGAGACACTAAAGACCAAGTCAAACTGTAAAAATAGGAAGCTGAGAAGTTTAAACCTGTTCCAGAATATCACAGAGAACACATGGTCAAACTTTAATATTTTAAATCTGGATAGTGGGATGGGGGTGCGGTTAGAGGGGGCAAAGAGCTTTATTTTCCACTGATACATTTCCATATTGTTTGAATTTTTCCATAATTTTACACTTTATGAAGTAATAGTCATTTAAAAATAAACACCATAATTCTATCAGAAGTGTTAAAAAAAAAAAGATGACAGGACCAACATGGAGACACTTGTGCTCAAACCAAGACTTAATTCCTAACCAGTCTGCCATTACAAGGCTTCCCAGGTGGTGCTAGTGGTAAAGAACCCGCCAGCCAATGCAGGAGACACAGGAGAAGCGGGTTTGATCCCTGGGTGGGGAAGATCCCCCGAAGGAGGAAATGGCAACTCACTCCAGTATTCTTGCCTGGAAAATCCCATGGACAGAGGAGCCTGGCGGGGTACAGTCCATGGGGTTGAAAAGAGTCCGACACGACTGAAGAGACTCAGCACGCACTGCCATTACAACCTTTCCCAAGATTGCAATCCTAATCAGTGTGGAATTTTCTAGTCAGTACCAATGAGGTCACTCTTTCGATCCCCCAAAGGAAGATGAGGTAATCCCTTCTGTCCCCTATAGGGAGGTTACCTAAACCAGAAATAATCCTTTTGTTTGTTTATGTCTTCTTTGTCTTGCCTTTGAAAACCTCTCCCTCTCTGCAAGCCTCCAGAGCTCCTTTCAGCTTGCTAGATGGAATGCTGACGGATTCGTGAATCGTTCAATATGCAAATTAGATCTGTAAAATCTATCAATACTTGGTTGCATTTTTGTTATTCTACAGAAGAAATAATGACTCAAACACAAATTATAGAAGTTTTTACTTCATGTTAAATAAACAGCAGATTCAAATGTAGGAAGAGATGCTACCTTTATAACACATTACACATCAATAAAGTGGGGGGGGGAATTACATATTTTTAAAAAGAAAATAGAACAATGTATTCAAGTATTTTATTATTTCCCCTTCCAGTTAATTTCACTTTCTGTGTTTGTTTCATTTCCTCCTACAATGTTCAGCAAGTTTCCTATTCAAATAAAAAGAAAATCACTGACTTCTTATTTTCCTCTATTTAAGGACATACCATCAGTGGGGTTATTTAAAATTCAAGGTTTAATTTAGTGCCAGTTTTTCCCAGAGCAACTCTCATTGGCACCTATGTCCTTTGCAGGTGGGTGGTGGGGACAGCGGGTGGGGGTGGGGTGGAGGGCACAGTCCTCCCTTCCTCTGGGGGAAGTTCTTGGCTAGGGTCTTGCTGCAGGGGGTGGCTCTACAGGTACCCTGTTTTCTATCACCTGGGGGGCCCTCCTCAGACACAGAAAACAGCATCAGGGATGGGCATCGGACTCCAGAGAAGCCCATCCCTAGGTTAGCCAGGTGCCAGAGGAGTGGCCTGGCATGGAAAGCAGGGAAGGCTGTCACTGGCTTCCTCTCAGCATCTGGACTAGGAAACACCAAGACTTGGCAGCTCTCTGGGTCCTGAAGCTAGGAAATGATGGTGAGAAAATGGAGAGATAACAGTGCTTTAACTGGAGTTCTGCAGATCAGAGCTTATACTTAAACAGAAGTCATGATGTAGATAAAACATCTCTTGAGATATTAAAGAAACTGGCCACCAGAAAAGCTGCGTTGCAGAAGCCAACTTCAGCTGCTGATGTGCATACAGTGCCTGCACCCGCACCGTAATTCAGAGGTCTTACCTCCCCAGTGGCTTAAGCGCCCAGTGTCTCCTGGGTTCCCACGCACAGCATCCTTACGATAAACAACCCCTTGCTTGAGCTTGAGGGAGATACCAATTCATGTAATCAAAAGAGCTCAACAAAAAAGAAGAAAGAGCTGTACCAAAACATGAGAATGGACAGAAGTGAGGCATCCATGCACTTTTGAGGAGGGCCAGCAAGGTGTGCAGAACCATCCGTAAACCAGACCCACGTTGTTCTTCCTCAGTCTGATCTTAGAGCTTTATAAAGGCAAAACTCAAATAGGAAAATAAGATGAAATATGAAATTCAGTTAAAGACAAAAATTATCATTTTTTTGTCTGGAAAGACAAAATTATCATTAAATTTTTCCAGCATTTATCATGCAAATACTCACAAATGTATTAAAGAGGGTTGCTGTTGTTCAGTCACTAAGTCACGTCAGACTCTTTGCGACCCCATGGACTGCAGCACTCTAGGCTTCCCTGTCCTTCACCATCTGCCAGAGCTTGCTCAAACTCATGCCCATTGAGTTGGTGATGCCATCCAACCATCTCATCCTCTGTCAACCCCTTCTTCTCCTGCCCTCAATCTTTCCCAGCATCAGAGTCTTTTCTAATGAGTCTAAAGAGAATGAGCAGTCTAAAAAAAATTACTGGTTCATAATACATAAAATAATGAAACTACTAAGTTGCTAATCTCTAAGACATAATCTCTACAATGGGTTCCATTTATGGTCATAAGTATGCCGCTAGGCCAAATTTAGGGTCTGAAATCCAGAAACAAGAAAAAATATATATACAGATAACATTTTAGCCTCACAATTATTTTGGAGGCCTTTAGGGTAAGTGCTACCTTCGACTTACAGATGCTCCAGACACAAGCATGTGCATGACCTCTCCTTCCCTTCATACACATGCTAAGGAGAGTCACTGAGGGATAGCAAAACACAACCAGGATAAACAGAATTCAAGGGGAAAAGTCATAAAAAGCAGAGGAAGGAGAGAGGAGTGACCACTAGAGCAGACAAGCAGGTAATACTGGACTTTCTAACTTTTGCTGTGACATCCTCTCTCCTCAAAACAACCCTAACTTCCCAGATCAAATCCGAAAATATTTTTCATACTTCCCAAATGGTCTCCTTCCTCTTTAATGCTACTAAGTTTCTCCTAATTAGTGATTCATCTGGGCTACTCATTTTCCCCTTTTAGAAAAAGCTGATAAATCTCAGGGGTATTAGTAATTTAAATATTTAATGTGAGTTAGTCCAGTTGGATTGCATTTCTATTAACCAAGAGCGATCAATCTTCATCTACTCACTCCCATCCCCCACAGCACAAAACCATGCGCTCTTGGTTATATGGAGTTCTTTCCAGGCTGATGTATCCCTCAGCGCCCTGCCATAGGACCATGAAAGACCCAAACACACAGCCTCATGAAGAACAATAGAAAATGCCCTGCTTTTTTCTCCTGTCAACAATTGGAGAGGCATTTTTTCAACTCTCCACTCACTCTACCCCTTCACTTCATAAGAGGACTTCCCATCAAAATACTACCTGATGGGTAGCATCAAAAGAAAAAAACACCTGGTGGTCCAGTGGCTAAGACTCTGCACTCCCCAATGTAGGACACCTGGTATCCTTTGTGCTGCAACTAAGACCTGCCACAGGCAAATAAATAAATAAATATTTTTTTAAACAAAAAGAATAAAATGCCTAGGACTCTGAAAACTACAATACACTATTCAAAGAAATTAAAGATCTAAATAAATGGAAAAACATCCCATGTTCATGGATTGGAAAACTTCGTATTGCTAAGACGTCAATTCTCTCCAAACTATTTAACAAATTCAGTACAATCTACATCAGAATCCCAGATGAATTCTTGGTAAAAACTGAAAAACCAATTCTAAAATTCGTATCTAATTGCAAGGAACCCAGAACAGCCAAAACAACCCTGAAAAAGAAGAAAAAAGTAGGAGGACTCTTATTTCCTGATTTAAAAACTTGTTACAAACCGGTGGTACTCAAGACAGTGTGGGACTGGCACAAGGATAAACAAATAGAGCCACAGAATAGAACTGAGAGCCCAGAAATAAACCCATACCTCTATGATCAACTGATTACATCAAGGGTGCCAAAACCATTCAATGGGGAAAAAATAGCCTTTTTCTTAAATACTCCTGGGACAAGAGGCTAGCCAAGAATTAAGTTGGACCCCTACATTATACTACATATAAAAGCTAACTCAAAATGGACCAAAGACCTAAATGTTAAGAGCAAAAACTATGAACTCTTGGGTGAAAACAGGTAAATATTCATGGCCTCAGATTTAGCAAAGGATTCTTAGATATAATACCATAAGTATGAGCAAAAAAAGAAAAAAAACAGACTTCCTGAAAATTAAAGTTTTGTGCTTCAAAGGATACCATCAAGAAAGTGAAAGTCAGAGCACAGAATGGAAAAATATCTGCACGTCATTTATCTAAAAAGGAACTTGTATCCAGAATATATAAAGAACTCTTACAACTCAGTAATAAAAAGACTTAAGGATATAAAGTAAAACAGGCATTGTATAAATGAAATTTTCTAAGAGAATAGCATTTAAATGTTCTCACCAAAAAATAAAAGGTAAATAAGTGAGATGATGGCTGTGTTAATTAACTTGATGGGGGAATCCTTTCACAATGTATACATATACCACCATACTGTACACTTTAAAAATTTGTCACCTGTACCTCAATAAAGCTGCAAAAAAAATACTAAAAAGACTTACTTCAAAAATGGGCAAAGGATCCTGAATAGACATTCCTCCAAGGAAGATATACGAATGGACAATAAACACATGAAAAGATGCTAGATGTCATTAATCACTGGGGAAAGCAAAGCAAAACCACAGTGAGATACCACTTCATTTCCATTAGGCTGGCTAGAATTAAAAAGTCAGATAATAACTAATGCTGGCAAGAATGTGGAGAAATTGGAACTGTCATATATTGCTGGTGGAAATATAAAATGGTACAGCCCCTTAGGAAAACACTCGTATGTTCTCAAACAATTCAACAGAGTTACCATTTGACCCAGCAATTGCATTTTAGGTATATACTTAAGAAAAATGACACAAATGTCCACAGAGAAACTGATATATAAATATTAGCACTATTCATAATAGTAAAAAAGTGTAAACAACCCAAATGTCCAGTAACAGACAAATGGGTAAACAAAGTGTGGTATACCTATACAATGGAATATTATCTGAAAATAAAAAGGAATGAAATACTGACACAAGCTACAACAGAGATAAACCTTGAAAACATCATGGTAAGTGAAAAGAAGCCAGTCACAAAAGTCCACCTATTATGCAACTTCCATTCACATGAAAATCCAGCATAGAGAACTTTATAAAGACAGAAAAGAGATTTGGGGTTGCTTAGGGCTTGGGGCTGGGGACAGTGGGTGAAAGAATGGAGATTGGGGTTGCAGAGGGTGATAGCTAAAGGACAATGAAATGAGATAATGAAAATATTCTAAAATTGACTGTGGTGATGACTGCACCTATCTGTGAAGACACTAAAAACCACTGAATTGTATATTTTAATTGGGAAGTTGTACAGTATGCAGATATCACAGCAAAGCCATAAAAAAGAAAAAAGTAGAGTACTACCTAAAACCCTTCATTCACACCCCTAGTGTCAATCAACCTGCAAACCACATCTGCCAAGCAAAAGGCCCTCCAGGCATCATCTCTCCCGGCCCTTGTGGTTCCCTCATCCCTACCTGGTTCTGACCCCCTCCCACCTTTGCCATCTCTTCTTCTAACCCTGCCTTCCACCACGCCCCAGGAACCCTCAATCTCAAGCCAGCAAATGTCTCACACTTGCATTATCTCAGCAGCGTTAGCTTAGCTTAGTCCTGGCTTCTCCACTCTCTTCTTCCCTGTAACCCTCCCAAGTTCAGGCCGCTCATTTCCTCAGCACTCCCACTTCTCAAGATGAGGAGAAACCAAATTTAGTCATTGTCATCTCCAGACAATAACTACAAGAAGCACCCAGAACCTAGGCATGGGATCCAACTCCCTTCTCCTCACTTCCTAGCATCATTTCCTTCTCCCCAGACTCCTGCTCCTCATCTCTACATTTTTAGAGACCTCCTCTCTGTGTTCCCCACCACTTTTTCCTGATCCCTCCAAGCAGGACCTCATTCACAGTATGACCTAACATTCCCTCATCTCACCTTATTAGCCTGTTCCTCTTCATTCCTGTAACTTAATCCTTTGTTTATCAATAATTTATCAATCATGTGGCCACATCCCAACCAGGAACTGTTCTTTGAAACAGAACACTACAAGTCTCCTCTGATCACCACAGCCAACCCTTCCTTTTCTCACTTTCTCATTGTCATGCAATTTGCTCTTCCACTTGAATGAAAAGCCACCAGAAGTTTTGATCCTACCCTCTTCTTCCTGCTTTGGACTTCACTTCCTTACCATTCAAGTTTTCTCCCCTCCAGCATCCTTATTTTCCTGTTCCACTGACACACAGCCCCTTTTATCTGCCAGTCCCCCAAACATGGATCAACATAGCCTCTGTCTCCTCCACCTCTCTCTTGTCCTGTTCACTATCGAAGAAAAATCCAATCATTTCTGTGACAGGCTCCTTCTCCAGGTTCTGAGTTCCAGCCTAGGTGGGATCCTCCAGAGCTCAGGAGTCCCTCCACTCATCCAGCAACTTCAGACCATTATATCTCATCCAGCAGCCTCCTGCCTCCTTCTGGTCTACTCCTCTGTCATCTGATACCTGTTCCTCTCACTTCATCAAACAGTAAGACCATTAGGTTTATACTCTTCATCTTGGTCCTCTGCTACCTTGAAATCTACCCATACATTCACCCACTTCCCTTAGTCTCAAAAAAAACATAAAACTCATCCCTGTCTTCATGATCTTATCTTCCCTACCTTCTTTAATACATCAGTCCATCAATTAAACCACCTCCTTAATAACTTCAGCTTCTTTCTTTTCACTAGTCCCTTCTCCTTCCCCAACAAGCAAGCTCAGGTTCTTCTCACCCCAGTGCAGAGGGGCAGCCCTGGCTAGTCCATCAATCTAGGAAAGACCCAGCACTGTGGTAGACATCAGAGATGGGACAATGACCAGGTCCTGGGTTTACTTACATCAGAGTAGGAGAAGAAGGAGAGTTATCCAATAAATGGACAACTCATCCATAAAAAGAATGAAAGTTTGCCATTTGCCAAACATGGATGGATTCAGAGGATATTATGTTTAGTGAAATAAGTCAGACAGAGAAAGACAAATACTATATGATATCCCTTATACACAGAATCTAAAAAATACAAAACCAGTGAATATAACAGACTTCCCAGGTGGCGCTAGTGGTAAAGAACCCATCTGCCAATGCAGGAGACATAAGACATGGGTTCGAAAAAAAAAAAAAGACATGGGTTCGACCCGTGGGTCAGGAAGATCCCCTGGAGAAGGAAATGGCAACTCACTCCAGTATTCTTGTCTAGTGAATCCCAGAGACAGAGGAGCCTGGCGGGCTACGGTCCACAGAGTTGCAGAGTCAGAGTCAACTGAAGCAACTTAGCACAGCATGGTGAAAATAACAAAAAAGAAACAGAATCACAGATATAAAGAACAAACTAATGGTTACCACTAGAGAGAGGAAAGGGAGAAGGTCAGGATAGGAGTAGAAGATTCAGAGGTACAAACTATTAGGTACAAAATAAATAAGCCACAAGGATATATTGTACAACATAGGCAATATAATCAGCGTTTTATAATAACTATAAATGGAGCATAACTTTAAAAAATTGTGAATCTACATTGTACACTTGTAACATATAATATTGTACATCAACTGTACTTCAATTTTTAAACACTCCAGAAGGAGCAATCACCTTGTGCTGAAGTCCCAAGGCAGAACAAGCCTGGCTTACCTGGAGCCAAGGAAACCATGGGGATGGAGTTGGTGGAAGACAGAGAGGAGCTCAGAAAGGGAGGCAGGTGCCCTGTGGGCCTTAGTGAAGAATCTGGAAACCCTGCGGGCATTTCCAGCAGGTGAGAGACATAATCTGACTTACAGACTATCAGGGGCCAGAGCAGAAGCAGGAAGGTCTGTTGGGAGGCTACTGACATGGTACAGCCCACAGGTGGTAGTGGCCCAGACACAGAGCAGCAGTGGAGGGAGGTATGAGAGGAAGCGGCTGTTGGTGTGCTTCCTCCTTTGTGCATATCCAACTGGACAAGAGAGTAAGCAATGACCCACGGCTGCTAGGAGAAAAGGACCACAGCATCTATCTATTCAAGAAAGGTTCAAGACTTCTTGGTGGTCTGCGCTTCCAATGCAAGGTGCACATATTCAATCCCTAATCAAGAACTAAGATCCCACATGCTGCAGAGTACAGCCAAAATAAATAAATGCATTTTAAAATAAATAAATAAAGGTGTTTTTTTTTTTAAAGAGAAGAGTTCTGTGAGACATGCTGCAGGGGAAGAAGATAGACATGGTAGCTCGGGCCCCGCAGGTAATGAGCGAGGTCCTGGTGGGGAAGAGGGTGTTCTTCTCCCCACCTCCACACTGACACCAGAGGCTGGTCTTAACTTGCAGACAGTGAGTGGCATGTGCTTGGTGGGGGACCTGAGCAGTATTCATGGTAAGGCACTATGCATGGCTTCCCAGCAGAAGCCACAGACTCACACTCACCTTCCGCTTTAATCAGGGCAATTCCCAAAGGGTCACCACGGCCTCGTCTCTGCTGCTCCACACTCGTTCTCTGTCTCAGCCACCACCCCCATCTCACACCCAAAGGAGGCCACAATCAGAACCACCTGTGCACATCCCTGTCCAGACATCCTTCAGGCACCTCAAACTGACTGTGTCCCATCCAGGCTGGCTGTCGCATGCCACCTCTTCCTGCTCCCCCCAAAACACAACCAGTTCTCCCTCCTCCTATGCCATCCATCTTAGTTATGGTGTCAGTATCCACACACTGACTCAAGCAAGAATCCCAGAGACCATCTTTGATTGCTTCCTTTCCCTTACTTTACAAATCCAGCTGGTCAACAAGCCCTGGTCATCCTCTCTCTCTAAATGCCTCCTAAGCCCATTCCCTGCTCGCAGCCTCCAATGTCTCTAGCCTAATTCAGGCTCTCAACACTTCTCTCCTGGACTTGAGCTGGAACAATGGTAGATTCCCAGGCCGGTCACCCTTCAGTTCAGTTCAGTCGCTCAGTCGTGTCCGGCTCTTTGTGACCCCATGAACCGCAGCGTGCCAGCCCTCCCTGTCCATCACCAACTCCCGGAGTCCACCCAAACTCATGTCCATCGAGTCGGTGATGCCATCCAGCCATCTCATCCTCTGTTGTCCCCTTCCCCTCCTGCCCCCAATCCTTCCCAGCATTAGGGTCTTTTCCAATGAGTCAACTCCTCGCATGAGGTGGCCAAAGTATTGGAGTTTCAGCTTCAACATCAGTCCTTCCAATGAACACCCAGGACTGATCTCCCCCAGGATGGACTGGTTGGATCTTCCTGCAGTCCAAGGGACTTGCAAGTGCTTATAAATGATTTTTGAACAAATGAAAGAGAACGCATAAAGAAAACGACTGAGTGAACAGATGAGTGAGGAAATCAAAAGAATCAATGAATGCTGTGTAGAAACAAAGAAAACTAAAAAAGATACAGTCTAGTGGAGGAAATGCAACCAAGCAGGTACAAGGCATCACGTGACATAATGCTATAGCGGGGGAGGGACGGAAAATATAGAGATTGTCTTCCAGGTGTCAAGGATGAAACTGGGCACTTCACACATGCTTCACACATGACTCACCCAGAAACCATGTGATATACTGTGCTCCAGATGGGGAAACCGACATTCAAAGAAGTTACTGAAAGATAACCACCCAAGGCCATCCAACACATAGGGGCAAGGCTCAGACTCAAACCTAGGTCTGCAGTCCCTAAATCCCATGCTGGTTAATGGGCACAGACTTATAGGAAGGGCCAGACTTCAAAAGATAATGATAATAATCAATACCCAGAGAGTCCTTCTGCCAACAGTTACTGTGCTAAGCACTTTACATGTATCCTCATAAAAAATTCTATGAGGTAGATGTGAATATTAGCACCATTTTAGACTCAAGAAAACATAAGTACCAAGAAGGTAACAAGTAATTTGTCAAAGGTCATACAGCTACTAAGCAAAAGAATTGAGATTTGAGCCCCAGTGGTCTTGCTGCCATGTCCATACTGCTCATCCCTTTAACCTTGTTACATTGCCCTAATGATGGAGGTGAGATGCCAGAGGAGGGTTCCAGGTGGGAGGAATAGTCTGATTACCCAGGGAAGCAAGAAGTTACAAATCACTTTGGGGAACAGGAAGTGCCTCATTGTGGCTGGGATCAAGAGGTGGTGGAAAGTGAGATTCCAGGGAAAGGTGGGACCAGACAGGTGGCTTCCTATCAGCTCGTCCAGGGCATGGGCCTGTCTTGTCTGATCAAGTTCCTCCCTCCTCCACAAGGTAGTGAGCAGTTGGAGGAGCACATTCACCGTTTTCTTAACCAAGGTACCTCATTTTCTTGCATCTGAATGTGGAAAAGGCAAAGGAATAACTGATTCATTCAAGGTTTTACCGTTAACTAGACAGTACAACCTCCCCCATAGTCCATGGAGATAAATATCAGTGCCATGATCCCTTGGGATTGATTTTTTTTAATTATTTAAAATAATTTTATTTATTTTTGGCTGTGCTGGGTCTTCATTGCTGCGTGGACTCTTCTCTAGTTGCAGAGAGCAGGGGCTACTCTATAGTTGAATTGTGTGGGCTTCTCACTGTGGTGGCTTTTCTTGTTGTGGAGCACGGGCTCTAGGGCATGCAGGCTTCAGTAGTTGCAGTCCCCAGGCTCTAGAGCACAGTTTGAATAGCTGTGGTGCACAGACTTAGTTGTTTCATGGCATGTGGAATTCTCCTGGATCAGGAATCAAACCCATGTCTCCTACATTAGCAGGCAGATTCTTTACCACTGAGCCACCTGGGAGGCGGTGGCACTGATTCTCAGCACATATTTACTTTGAAAAGATTACCCTATTCTAAAAAATCCCTCTCTGATTTTATTTCCTGGTACTATAAGTGTCCAATACATTGTCATCTTTACACCTCATTGTGTTGTGCTGTGCTTAGTCGCTCAGTTCCAACTATTTGCGACCCCATGGACTGTAACCCACCAGGCTCCTCTGTCCATGGGATTCTCCAGGCAAGAATACTGGAGTGAGTTGCCATACCCTCCTCCAGGGGATCTTCTTGACCCAGGAATCGAACCAGGGTCTCCTGCATTGCAGACGGATTCTTCACCAGCTGAACTACCAGGGAAGCCCTTACACCTTACTACTATGAGGTTATACACAAGTCAGTCAAATACAAATTTCTATTAGGAAGGCTTTAGTAGAAAAAACTAAAAGGAAGATCCCCAAAACTAACTAATAATTTGAAAACTGCTTTGGGAAATTAAAAAAATAAAGAAGACCAGCTCTGCCAAATAATCTAAACAAGTCCTTGGGTCATTTTTGAGCCTACTGGGGTCATAATCCATCAATCACAGGAAAAGGTCATCTTGGAATCTGCAAGTGCTATTCTAGTTCCTTCTTTCCTGAAAATCTCAGGGGGGGAAATGATCACAGCATCAAAGCCTGCCAGCTTGAAAGAGACCAAGATGGTCCTTCCCCACAGTCAGGAGGACAGAATAATTAAGAGAGCCCAAAGAAATGCTCTCTGACCTCTGAAAGTAAATATTTTTAAGGAAAAGAACTATTTTGCATGTTTTAGTTCAAATTAAATTTAAAGTGGTATAATTCAGGAAGTTTGAAAAACAGAGAAGTAAAACAACCACCCACACTTAGGATGACCATATGGCCTGGGTTAGTCAAATCAATACTGGCTTATACTGGTCACACTGTAATTATTAATAGCATGCACACACATACACACACATTTTAAGAGTGCTCAAAAGCATTGTAGTTTAAATGGTAAGTTCTTTCTGGTCACCCTAGCATAATCCACAGTTAAAACGAATCATCACAGTTTGTGATGATGTCTTTGTTTTGGTATATTTCTTGGCTGACTTTTTCTTACATGCATATTTTTTATCACCATAATCAAGTGTTTTCACAAACCTACGTCTTTTCTTCAATTTTCATTACAACAAAAATAGCATTCTATGTTCCCAGATAGTAAGTCACAGCATTCCACTGAGTAAATGTTACCTTTCTTCTACTGTTGAACATTTAGGTGGCTGCAAGATAGCTTTAAAGGAAATGAATTTGTGGGGTGCTTAGAGAACCAGTATATAAATCTCAAGAGAAATTTCAACCTAAGTGAGGAAAAGTCAGAAAAAATAGCAATTAGGAGGAATTTTCACTAATTCCATTTTTATGAACAGGGGAGTCCCCTGTTTCCTTCTAGATGAAGCAATTTCTTCATTCTTCCCTGATTAAGGGCTGCCGGATTCAATTCCAGCATGCCTGTGTGAATTTTCCATTTGTGCCCATACAACCCATGCTCCATACATGCAGAACGAACCTCTCAATACAAAATTCAGAACAAATGCCTCTTCTACCTCAATTCCACCCACACTGGCCATGGCAGTAAGAATAAACTCCAAATCTCTGACCATGACTTACAAGCACCCTCCTGACTTACAGACCCCATGGTCTGATCCCAGCGTACATTCCTATTTTACCTACTTCTACTGTCTCCTTTACTTTCTGCCCTTCTCTCCATCTCTTATATGTACCAACTTCATTCCATCCCAGGGCTTCTATACCTACTAGTCCCTCTTTCTAGAACGTCTTTCTCTAGATGTTTTCTGATTGTGTCTTCAGCTCAAATGTCACCAGGGTCATCTTTGCTGCAACACCTTAACTAAAGTTTCCTCCCAAAGTCATTCTCTTTCCAATTACACTACTTTATTTTCCTTACAGCACTCAACACAACCTGAAATCTATGTTATTGGTTTATAGGTATATCTGTCCCTGTGATGTGGGCTCCAAGAGGGCAGAGACTCTGGCTAGTTCACTGCTGAACCCCAGAGCTAGCCCATAATAGCAGATGGATAGCATATAACTCGAGAAGGCAATGGCACTCCCACTCCAGTACTCTTGCCTGGAAAATCCCATGGATAGAGGAGCCTGGTGGGCTACAGTCCATGGGGTCGCAAAGAGTCGGACACAACTGAGCGACTTCACTTTCACTTTTCACTTTCACGCATTGGAGAAGGAAATGGCAACCCACTCCAGTGTTCTTGCCTGGAGAATCCCAGGGACGGGGGAGCCTGGTGGGCTGCCATCTATGTGGTTGCACAGAGTCAGACACGACTGAAGCAACTTAGCAGCAACAGCAGCAGCAGCATATATATAGAAAGAATGAATGACAGTGGACAGAGAGTCACTATGAGAACAGGTCCCTATTCAATTTGCAAAGTACTATAAACCCCTTTGTGTTATTTTGCAAGATGATCAACCAGTACTATTATGCAGAAATAATGAAATTAATGAAATAAAATGCTCATCCAAGAACACATCAACACCAATATACAATATTACCTGGATTAAAGGAATTAAATTTTTGCTTTGTAGTACCCTCCACCAAAATATAAAGAAGAAAACCTCTAGCAGTCTGAAATAAATAACAGGGGTCTCTAAATGGCCTTTAGGTCCATGACCAAGTTATTAATGGTCCACAGTAAAATGGGAAAAAGAAAACAATGCACTGAATTTCTAGAAAGCTAAAATCTTTCTATGTAAAGTACTCTGCTTTATTTTTAGACTATGTCTTTCCTACTTTTGGTGTATCAAAATAAGCCTCTCTTTTGTAAGACAACAATGATTGTATCTGATATGTTTTGAGGACGTTTTTATGCCCCTTATGTAAAAAGCAAAAGGTTGGCAATCCTGTGCTAGGCTTTAACTTTCTTTTATCATTTTAGAAACTCCAGAACTCCGCAGAACTGGGTATCATTCATCTCTGCATTCCCCATACTCCTTCTCAACTGTGACCCTTGGAGGTTTTACTAAGCCCACAGTTGTACTGGCTCTAATTCAGCAGCACCGGGGGCCCCTGGCTCTACGGTGAAAGGGCAGGATCAATCAATCAATCATTCAATCAATGAGTGACATCTATCATGGTAGGGAGAAGGGTGGGCAGGGGATGGGAGATGGAATTGGGGGAGACTGGCATGAGCAATGCATCCAGAAAAATAACCCCTCCCTAATATTAAAACCAGGCTTCCCTTGTGGCCCAGTAGTAAAGAACTCGCCTGCAATGCAGGAGATGGGGGTTCAATCCCTGGGTCAGGAAAATCCCCTGGAGAAAGAAATGGCAACCCACTCTAGTATTCATATCTGGGAAATCCCATGGACAAAGGAGCCTGGCGGGCTACAGAAAAAAAAGTCGCAAAGCGTTGGATACAATTGAGGAACTAAACAACGAACAATACAAAAACTACCTGGAAAATTATAAGTGAAAAATTGAAGTGACTTGTCTAGCCCCTTAACAGAAGTCGTTGCTGAACCCAGAGAAGTGAGGACAATGAAGTCATGAAGGTGCTCAGTGGTCAGCCGGCCTCCCTCGCTGCCTCCCGGTATGTGACCAAAATCGTGGGAAGCTGTCAGTGCAGCAGCCATGAATTCACAGGCTGTGGTGCCCCCGAGAAAGAACCATGACCAAGGTAGTCTGGCCAGGAAAGAGCTTGGGGCAAGGCGTCACAGAACTGACCAAATTAAACTAAGCCAGGGAGAATCGGTTTCAAAGAAGGCTAATCTTGTGATCTTGTCAGCAATTTTTAGAAGCCCAAAGGTTAACAAAATACCAAGAAGGAAAACAAATGCAGGTGGCTGGAGAGTGGGAAAGAAAACCATGACTGGCTTCATTCTTGGGGCAGACTGGGCATCCTGGAGTGAGGCAGAAGTCAAGATTTGAAAACTGTTACCCGCATAAAGTTTGGAAAAGGGTGAAATAGCGGGGAGAAGCATCATGCTCATTAACTAGCTCTGTCCAGGCTCGGGGGCTCCGGGTGCCGCTGCTTTGCCTGCCTTGGTGGAAACCAAGACGGGATTCTATCCGAGTCAGGCCGGAGCTCACACTTCACCTGGACCAGAACACAGGATTACTGGCTCCAAAGCCTGGAGCTCACACACCCTTCGACCTGGCATCCCTACATCTGGGAAGGGATCCTCGAGAAGGACCAGCACCCAGGCGCAAAGCCACACATCTGAGTCTGCTAACTGTGGCTGTGTTTATTGCTAAAAAAGTTGAGACCACCTGAATGCCCATTCCTAAGGGAGCGATTAAACAAAGTGAACCGCATTCATGAAAACCTTGTCGTTCAAAACACAGGGGAATCTGGAAGTACTGAGGGGAGGGGGAGTATCCATGACATACTAAGGAGAAACAACAAACTGTAGAACAGCGGCAGGGTGATTCCAGTGTTTAAGTATGTACATAAATGTGTATACACACACTGATATGCATGGGGATGCATAGAAAAAGATTCCAGAAGGATACATGCCAAACCACATACATGTATATATACACATGCATGTGGGGCAGGGGAGAAGGACCCATTTTTCTTATTTTTTACTTTATACACTCCTGGACTGTTGACAACTTTTTTTTTTAATATATTGCCTTCGTGATTTGAAACTATAGATCAAATCAACCTGTAAGGACATAAAGCATATATAAAATAAACAAGAGCCCTCCACCCCAGTCATCGTTTTTCCTCTTGCTGAATCAGGAAAAACCAGTCACTAAGACGGAAAGCAAGGCTGGAGAAGGGACCGCTCCGGCTTGCTCCCCTTCTCCACCAGCTGCTGGATATTTCTCCCTCCCTTAGCTGACACGTCAGGTTGTATTTTTATTTAGTTCTGATCAAGAACAACACGTACTTTTTGAAGCAAGATTTGCACTAGCAGAGAACAAAATAAGAAGTGCAGAACAAATCGGTTCAGAAGTGAGCTCTGCCCAGTCTGCGGCAGTATCAGGCACTGACAGCCAGCAGCTTTTGGCCGAATGTCTCCTTGATATGCCTTTCTGACTCCACCCACAGAGTCTACATCGAACTCTGAATTTTTTTGGTTGTGTGGGCGGGGGGCCACATCATGCGGTTTGTGGGATCTTAGTTCCTCGACCAGGAATTGAATCCAGGCCCTTGGTAGTGAAAGCCCAGTGTCCTAATCACTGGACTGCTGAGGAATTCCCTGTATTTTTTATTTATAATGCATCCTCCCTTTGCTTCCAAATGAATGTGAAGTAGTTCTCTAATAGATTTAAGCAGCAAACAATAGTTGATCTAATGATGGTAAAGTTATTAACATAGGAATTCAGGTAAGAATGAGAGAAAAGCAAAAATGTTATTTGAAGTATAAAGTCCTACCACTCATTAGCATATTTAATTTTTGGTTGCTATACACTAATGCTCTTTAAAGCCTGTACTGCAAAAGCAAAGTTTACAACTATCAGGAAAATAATCTAGAAAGACATTGCTATAATATCCACTTCCGATTCACTGAATAAATCTAAATTCAATAAGCTTCCTCAATGCTCTTCAGAGGCCACTAACATTTTTCATAAGCCTTCCTCATAACTATATAATGTATAATAAATCTTTTGACACACACCTACCTTGCTGACACAGCAGTTAGATCATCTCCAAAAACTTAGCTTGAAAGGCAGCAACAAAGTGTTTAGAGCTCAAGTTTGGAGCCACTCACATCTGAGTTCAAATCCCAACTATGTCACTGATGGCTGTGTGACCTTGGACAAGTTACTTAACCTCTCTGAGCCTACATGTTCTTATAGAAGAGGGGGAAAGCATTCTTAATAGTGCCTATTTCACAAGGGTACTGTGAGAACTATTTAAGTAATTCAAGCACTGAGCCAATGTGCAATAAAAATTAAGTTTGATCACTGGCTAAATTCTTGGTACTTTTTTTTTTTCAAAATATTTGTAAAAACTATGGAAAGTGCAAAAAATTGCATTACTTGAGTAAAAAGCTAGATTGGATATATGTACATACATGGGGGTCTCCAAAGATCAGAGAAAAAGTAAGAATTGCCTCTCAAAGGATGCAGACAGACCCCTGCACATTTAGCTATAAGAAATACCCATAAATAACTACAAACACCATGGCAAAAATTACTGGACAAATAGAATACAGTATTAGAACAGAAAACATCATGAGCCTAGCTATTCATGGTTGACTGCCATGAGAAATGGAGGAGATGTGATCTAACAATTCATGTATCTTAAAATCCTAGTATAATTAATGGCTTCCAAAGTAGCCCCATCCTGAATGTGACTTCACACCAATGACTCTATAAGAAGCCTTTCCCATATCTTCAAAGCTGAGGACACTTGGCCTATTTGAAAACCATCATTAAATCTCCCTTAGCTTCCATTTTCCAAGTTAACTATTCTGGAGTTATTTAGTAGCTCCTGCTAACCAGAACAAGGAAAGATTTAAGTGTCTTTTCAAAGTTTCCAGAAAAATGAACAGAAAGCAGAGAGAGAAATAAAACAGGTATCGTTATGAGTGTCAACTGCATGCCGGCAGCATGCTGAGTATATTCTGTGCACTTTCTCATTTAATTCTCGCAACCATCCTATTCACAGATGAAGCTACTAAGCCTTAGAAAGAGGAAATCACTTGCCCAAAGTAACCACCACAAGGTCACCCCTTGCTCAGGGGCAATGCTGGAATTCACACCCATCTGTCACTAGATGACTGCTACTCCCTTTTCAGACCTCTGTTCCCGTCTCACTACCTCGGGGGAGCTTCCCCTAACTCCCTCCAGCAGAGTCAAATCCCCCTTGTTACACTTGCCCTGCACCAAGCTCTTCCTCTGTGGTTCTGATCTCAGCGAGATTCTTACCCTTATTCATTTAGGCATTGAGTTAATGTCTATCTCCCCACCAAACTGTAGGCTCAGGGACAACACAGCTCTCATTGTTCTTTACTTAGGAGCTCTGGCCTAAAGGGAGATCTCTGCCTTAAGGGACCAGGCACTTAATGGGTTCCCTACATATATTTATACTGATTGAACAAATAAATGGGAGAAAACAGTGCTCAGAAATCACTCAGCCACTCAGGCACGGCAGTAAGGAAGCACAGGCAACCCAGTGTTCATTGACGTATGGGCATCACAATACTTGAGACCGAGGTCTTCTTCGGAACTGAAAAGATCTCAGGCACAAAGCCTCGCAGGGGTGAGATGGACACGGCAGCATCCTTGCAGGTGAAGGAGGGCAGTGTGAGGTATGGACTCTTCATCAACCCGGTTAACACATTATAAACAATAAACTGCTTTTCTGATTCCTCTGATTGTTTTTTTTTCACTATATACGGCTTCTGTTTTATTTTTCCTACTAGTTTAACTAGCTTTCCAATCTCTTCCTTGAATATCTTTTTTCTTAAAATACTTTAAGCAGAATCACAGGTCGTTCACAGGCTAGTTTCTTAACATTCAATTGTGAAACTGAAAACAACTGATATAAAGGAAACTATATACACACACATACACACACACACAAAGTGACCAAATCTCTGTACTTCTCCACAAGTCAGTGTCACAAGGAAAAGCCCAAGGGTTTCAGAATATTGTATTTTTAAGTAACTCATACAGCACCATCCCACATTACACTCACTCTTACTATAAAAATACTAAACCAGTAGAAACATTAAGTTCTTTATGAGAGAGGAAAACCTCCACAGGCAAGCTATTTTAGTCTAAAAAGATTTTAAAAAGAAAATTATATTTGTTGCTTGTCAAATAGTGAGGTTATCAGAGGTTCAGGATTTTGATTATCACTCAGCGATAGGCTTGATTTCACAATGTTTTCATTTTTTTGGCCGTGAGTGAACAACAAACTTTAAGAGGGGAGAAAAAGTGGAGAAAAGCAGGAGATGGAGTTTTGCTACGTGAATGTTCAGGAAAAAAAGGAAAATTATGAACTTAGCCACATTGGTTTGGCAGAGCCCTAAATTCACATAAGGCCCAAACTATCTGCCCCTTTTCAGTAGGCATGTAATTCCTCTGCACATTTTTTTCGGAGATTTAGAGATATAGCAGGTCCCACCAGACAGGCCAAACAATCTTGAAAAGCCCAGTTAAGCAACCTCCCAACCAAGAAAAGTGCCTCAGGTGAGTGACACTATAGTCTTGGGGAGGAAAGAATTCATTTACAGGATCTAACAAGATCACATATCTCTTAGATGAATGGGGCTTCCCTGGCAGCTCAGTTGGTAAAGAAACCACCCGCCAGTGCAGGAGACCCCAGGTTGATTCCTGGGTCAGGAAGGTCCCCTGGAGAAGGGATAGGCTACCCACCTCAGTATTCTTGGGCTTCCCTGGTGGCTCAGCGGGTAAAGAATCCACCTGCAATGTGGGAGACCTGGGTTCGATCCCTGGGTTGGGAAGATTCCCTGGAGAAGGGAATGGCTATCCATTACAGTATTCTGGCCTGAAGAATTCCATGGACTGTATAGCCTATGGGGTCGCAAAGAGTCGGACACTACTGAGCAACTGAACAACAGCAACGTCTCCACTTACTCCTCCTGGTGACTCTAATATGAAGTCGACAGTGCCCAAAGTCTCTGCTATTTGCTGCGAAGCTGAGTCCCTCTGCCTGGGAAGCAATTCCACATCCAGGGAGCACACCTGGGCATCAGGCTCACCTGTCACCTGTCAGCCCTGGTGGAGGAAGAGAACCCTCATAGATAGACTTCCAGTTGTCAAGTACTAGGCAACCCATTCCAGGCGCTTTATACATAGTACACACATGACTTAAGCAGAAACCATGTGACATCTTGTACTCTAGATGGGGAAACCAACTGAGGAAAAGGAAAGGACGGGGCTCTCAACCGCCCAGTCACCACCACCCAGGACCAAGGAGACCACCAGCCCAGGCTGCTGCTTCACAGGGAGGCCTTGGTCCTGGTAAACCAAAGATCACCATTTCAAATCACAACTCAGCCCCGTCACAGACATTGCCATGTACCTGTGAGTCAAAATCACATATGCTTTTATTTCCTGTTTGCTATCTATCTCCACAAGACAGCCTGTGACTCTTCTGCTCAAGAAGCCGTTCTACATGCTGAGAGGCCAAAGCCCCCAAATGGCCAAGGCTGGAAGGGAGTCAGCTTCTGAAAGACAACAGGGTAGGACCAACCATCAGCCCCTGGGGACCTGCCAAAGCCACATAGTTGGGGTTTGTGCTCCTCTCTCTGCAGGGACCCAGGAGAGCCACTGCAGATACCAGAGTGTTCTCTCTCCAGACACTGAGTCCTGGGGTCTGGTACCAGATACCAGGGCTTCCCCAGTGGCTCAGTGGTAAAGAATCTGTCTGCAATGCACAAGATGTGAATTCAATCCTTGGTTCAGGAAGATCCCCTGGAGAAGGGAATGGCTACCCACTTCAATATTCTTGCCTGGGAAATCCCACAGACAGAGGAGCCTGGCAGGCTACAGTCCATGCGGCTGCAAGAGTTGACCATGACTGAGCGCCTAAACACCTCCACCAGCCCAGGTACTAGGTAATCGCCCCTGATCCAGATATACCTCCAGGGTTGCCCAGTAGTCAGAGTCAGGGGATCATCGTGGTTAGAGATCAGGCTGCTCAGGGTAAGGAGACAGAGATGACAAGGGGTGGGGGGAAGATTTTGAAGTCAGGGCTCAGAAACAAAGCCTGCCTCCCCTCTTAAAGAAACTTGACCAGCACCCCAACTGTACCACTGTCACCCTACCTACTGAAACCCTTAGGCATTAGGTGGCCGCCGCAGCCCATCTTCCGAGGCCACCATCTTCTGGCTTCACACTCCTCCACACCTCATTTTCTGCTCCCTCCTCACCAGTGCGCCCACCACTGAGGTGAGGGCCCCCTCTTTGTCGCCCCAGCAGGAGGCCTGCTTTCCCCAGATGCTCCTCCACCTCTCTCTGCCTGGCCCCACCTTACTCTCCCCTCATTAGGACAAAACATCACCTGCAAACACTCCCACAGCCCTTGGAAAGGCCAGGAACTACTCCAAGCACTTTACACACATCCACTCTACACACATCCACTCCTTTCCTCAACACGAGAGCCCCTTTAGGAGGCATTATTAGTATCCCCACTTTACAGATTAGAAAACTAAGGCACACAGAGATGATGTGACTGTCTCAAGGCCCCACAGGCAGCACCCAAGTCCCTGCTCCCAACAAGGGAGCTGCAGTGCCTCTTACAACACAACTTCAACTGCCACCTCCTCCCCAGGTCTCCCCTGGCCTCCCCGGACACCTCATGCAGAGCCCCTTGCAAATCTCCAGATCACTTTCCACATTGGCTGGCGTGAGGACTGGCTAGGTTCTTGTCTTCTCTTCCCTCTTAGATTAAAAAGCACCTGACTAAGGCCTTGGGGTATTTCTACATCATCTTTGTATTAGTTTCTTGTTGCTGCTGAAAGAAACTGCCATCAACTTAGTGGCTTGAAACCACACAAATTTATGACCTTAGTTTTGTAGGTCAGAAGTCCAACACAGATCTCTTCAGGTTAAAATCAAGGCATCCTCGGGCTGTGTTCCTCCTGGAAGCTCTAGGGGAGGATCTGTTTCCTGGCCTTCTCCTGGTTCCCGAGGCTTGGCTCATGGCACCTTCCTCCATCTTCAAAGCCCACAACCTATCAGTTCTCTGACCCTTCTTCTGCAGTCTCATCTCCCCCTGAACACAGCTGGGAAAGGTTCTCTGCTTTTAAGGACTCATGTGACCATATGAGGCTCACTTGGATGACCCAGGATAATCTCCTCATTGATCAAGGCCCTTAACTTAATTATACAAAGTCCTTTGGACATGCAAGGAAAAATGTTCACTGGCTCCAAGGGTTAGAATGTAGACCAGTGTGGAGACTGTTATTCTACCTACCACACTCTTTGTACATAAAGTTTGAACACAATGGCCCCCATTGAACTTCAGGAGCTGCACCAGTCCCCAAAGACTGGATTATATGGCCCTTCCATGGCCTCTGATTGAGGTGGACATTAGTTCTGCACCTCCCAAATCCACCAAGAACTGTCTGAAGGAGTACCCCCAAACAGAGATAGTGATGATACATGGTGGACACTAAGGATGTCTGATAGTCTGGGGATCAAACACAATGCTAAGGAATTTACTGCATTCAGCTCATCAATCTCTACCTCAACCACTATTTTCTATTTTTTGCTCTGTATTTTACTTTTATTATTTTTTAAAGCTTAACACTTGTTTCAAAATGTAAATAATGCCAAAAGGTCAAGAATAAACATTCTCCTTCTCTCTTTTCTGCCTCTTAGTCATTTTTTGGTATCCTTCCAGGGACATTTTATGCATCTGCAAGTAGGATATATTCCTATTTATTTCCTACCCCCTACTCCCTTTTCTGTAAATGCTAACATCACTTACAGTCCTTCCCATGCCTCCCTCTTCACAACACAGACTGCACCACAGCTGTCCACAGAGTGTCCTGGTTCTCTTTTTGGGTACTATTCTACTGTGCAGCCAGAGCACAGTTCAGTTCACCAGCCCCCACACTGACAGATACTCTTTTGCTATTAGAAACGGTGCTCAGCAAGTTTGTGTGAATTTGTCTGAAGGATAAATTTCTATAAGTGGACTGAATCAAGCAAGGCAATGTGAATGAGTAACTCTGACAAGTTCTGGTAGATGCCCTCTGCAGGAGACTAATACACATTCACGAAGTGTGTATGTATGAGTTCTGTTTTCCCACATCCTCCCTAACATGGATGGTTATCAAAATTTTTTACTTTTGCCAAATCCAGGTAGGTGAAGTGTAGCATGTTTCAATGCACTTCAAATGGTATTTTTAAAATTATGTGTGAGGTCAAGCATTCTTCATGTGTTTAGGAGTCATTAAATTACTTTATATGGATTTTTTTGTTCATATCCTTTGACCATTTTCCTACACCATTCTGTTCTTTTCCTTATTAATTTGTAATTCTTTATGTATTAGGGAAATTAACCCTTAACCCATAACATGAAACACATGTGTATTTTTCCATTTTGTAATCTGTCTTTAGTTTTGCTTACAGGGGTTTTGCTATGCTGTTTTTAAGTAATGAATTGTATCAATTTTTTCCTTATGGCTTCTAAGTTTTGCAGCACACTTAGAAAGCCCATTCTTACTGAAAAGTTATAAAAATATTCTCCTTTGGATTATTCTAGAGATTAGTCTCCTATGAGCAGTGAAAAGTTCTTTTCTATGGTCATGGATTTACACCCTGGCTATAGTGTGCTTCTGGCCATACCATATGCAAACAAATTTTAATTTTATAAAGTAACTTTTATTTTCTGATACTCTGCCATTTATAAAGCACTGTCCCACGACAGTCAGTGAGACAGGCAGTGCAAGACTTATATGTCTTATTTTATAGAAGATAGCTTCCCAAGCCAACACCCAGAGAGGTTTATCTCCCATCCACATCCATACAGAATGGTCCAGACTCACACTGAGGACTCCGAAAGCTCTTCTCTCCTCTCCCCTCCACTGCCTCTCTTCACAAAAGGACATCTATACTCATTAAAATCTTAAAGGACATCGCCAAAGGCATTTCTAAATAACTTCAAAAGAATGTGAATAACTTTTCTATTCAAAAGACAGTATTAGACTTCCCCAGTGGCGCAGTGGATAAGAATCTGCCTGCCAACTCAGGGGATATAGGTTCGACATGCCGAGGAGCGACTAAGCTCTTGAGCCACAACCATGGAGCCTGTGCTCTAGAGCCCATGAGCTGTAACCACTGAGCCCAGGTGCCACAAGTACTGAAGCCCACATACCTAGAAGCCTGTGCACTGTAACGAAGAGTAGCCCCCACTCGCCACAACTAGAGAAAGCCCACACAAAGCGAAGAAGACCCAGCACAGCCAAAAAATAAAATAAATTTTTTAAAAAGGCCTTGAATGCCTTGCCAAGGACTAAAAAAAAAAACAACAAAAAAACCCCACAGTATTATTTAAATGGGCCACACAGTGATCCAATTCAACAGTGACTCATCCTCAAATGCCAGTGCCAGTGTTCTCAACAACAGGCAGAATTCCATGTTCCTACAGTGTGCCTATATAACCTTGCAAAATTTAATGAAAATTAAGAAATGTAAATGTTCCCAGATCCCAAGGCTTCTGAGTGGATCATTAAGAGCAACGCTTCTCATTTTGTGGTGAGTTATATTTAAGCTATGGAGGGGTCTTTTCAAATGACACATATCCCAGCCTTCTCATCACCCACCCCACCAAGGGTGTCCCCCCCCAGGAGCGTATCACTTGCCCCCTCCAGTGTACTGATGGTAGAAAACTTTTGAAAACCACTGTCCAGAGCACAGGGTCTGTATCAGCACAATTCCTATATACCACATGGCCTTGGTCCTCCCACCAACCCGGACTCTTCTGCCATAGTGTCCAGTTCCCCTAATCAGGTCAGTTCTGAGATTCCCCCTCAGGTCCTCTGTGCCTTTTGTTTCCTCTGACATCCCCCTCACCACCTTCCCTCTCCAATCCACCAAGATGGCTCCTTCCCACCCTGCAAGTATTGGTTTAAATGCCACCTCCTCAGGAGCCTTTCCTGACTGCCCACTAAAGCAAATCCTCCCCCAGTAATGCTCCATTCTTTTATTTTCTCCTTAGAACATGTCAGTCTGTATTATTTTTATCTATTAATTTACTTCCTTGTTTATTGTCTGTCCTCTCAAAAGTCCCACGAGGGCAGAGGTCTTGTCCATGTCATTCATACTTTATAACCCTAGCACTGAGCAACGTTCCTGGCATATAATAAGTGCCCATTAAAAAATGGGTCAATTACACTTGACTGAATTAGTCCTAGCTAATTCTCTCCATTTCTGCATAACCATCAAGTTTTTAAGCAGCCCCAACCACACGGGCTGGGAGGATGGACACTGGACAACTTGCCTGGTCCCTCCTGTTGGCCATCTCTGCTCATGGTTACTCAGTCATTTTGGGAAAAAAGAAAGCAGTTTAGCCAGGAACAGTCCAAGGTAGAATGCCTTCAAGACCACGCGCTTTCCTCTATTGTTTTCTCTTTTTCCTTCTGGTCTAATTCCACTGGACTCTGGAGGATGAGACTGGAGAATGATGTTAAAGTCAGACCATTCCTCATCAAAAACAGCAACCCAACTAAAAATAACTGACTGTTAATGATGGGGCCAGACACTGTGTGAAGAAAGCAACATGAATCATCTCATCTAACCCTCAAGATAGCCCCTCAGGCAAGTCTCACTACCTCAATTTTACAAATAAGGAAAAAGTGTGCAAGGTCATAGAGCTAGTAAGTGAAGGAGTCAGGACCCAAACCGAGCTAGCCAGACCCAGGAAAGCCCTCTCCTCCCCACACAGTATCCCCTACATCTAACACAGCACCCAAGTTACATGCTTAGAAATAAACGCTAAAAAGAGAGCAATGAGAGGAGAATACTAACCAATAAATAGAATTATTTATGTCTCAAATGCTTCAGGGATGTGGAGATTAGGGGCAGAGTTATGTCTGTACATGAACTGGGAAAGTTCACAGCCATACTTCTAGAAATGATTTTTTCATTCTCAGAAAGGAGGTAATATTGAGACAAGTGTAGTGTCTTCCTCTGAAAGACCTCTTTTAGGGTCATTAGCTATAAAGGAGGACCCCTAAGAATAACTAGAGGGCAGCAAAAATCCAATTCAATGAGCAATTACTGAGAGCCCATTATGTGAGAGTTCTAGGTTTGGTCCTGACAAGGGCTGTTTGTTGTTTTTTTTTTTTTAATAAATTTATTTATTTTAGTTGGGGACTAATTACTTTACAATATTGTAGTAGTTTTTGCCATACATTGACATGAATCAGCCATGGGTTTACATGTGTTCCCCTTCCTGGACCCCCCACCCACCTCCCTCCCCATCCCATCCCTCTGGGTCATCCCATTGCCCCGGCCCTGAGCATTTGTCTCATGCATCAAACATGGAATGGTGTTCTGTTTCACATATGATAATATACATGTTTCAATGCTATTCTCCCAGAATGTCCCACCCTCACCTTCTCCCTCAGAGTCCATAAGACTGTTCTATGCATCTGTGTCTCTTATTCTGTCTTGCATATAGGGTTATCGTTACCATCTTTCAAATTCCATATACATGCATTAGTATACTGTATTGGTGTTTTTCTTTCTGGCTTACTTCACTCTGTATAATGGGCTCCAGTTTCATCCATCTCAATAGAACCGATTCAAATGTATTTTTTTTTAATGGCTGAGTAATATTCCATTGTGTATACGTACCACAGCTTCCTTATCCATTCATCTGCTGATGGACATCTAGGTTGCTTCCATATCCTGGCTATTGTAAACAGTGCTGCGATGAACATTGGGGTACACGTGTCTCTTTCAATTCTGGTTTCCTCGGTGTGTATGCCCAGCAGTGGGATTGCTGGGTCGTATGGCAGTTCTATTCCCAGTTTTTTAAGGAATCTCCACACTGTTCTCCATAGTGGCTGTACTAGTTTGCATTCCCTCCAACAGTGTAAGAGGGTTCCCTTTTCTCCACACTCTCTCCAGCATTTATTGCTTGTAGACTTTTGGATAGCAGCCATTCTGACTGGTGTGAAATGGTACCTCATTGTGGTTTTGATTTGCATTTCTCTAATAATGAGTGATGTTGAGCATCTTTTCATGTGTTTGTTAGCCATCTGTATGTCTTTGGAGAAATGTCTGTTTAGTTCTTTGGCCCATTTTTTGATTGGGTCGTTTATTTTTCTGGAATTCAGCTGCAGGAGTTGCTTGTATATTTTTGACATTGTTTGTCTGTTGCTTCGTTTGCTATTATTTTCTCCCATTCTAAAGGCTGTCTTTTCACCTTGCTTATAGTTTCCTTTGTTGTGCAAAAGCTTTTAATTTTAATTAGGTCCCATTTGTTTATTTTTGCTTTTATTTCCAATATTCTGGGAGGTGGGTCATGGAGGATCCTGCTGTGATTTATGTCGGAGAGTGTTTTGCCTATGTTTTCCTCTAGGAGTTTTATAGTTTCTGGTCTTACGTTTAGATCTTTAATCCATTTTGAGTTTATTCTTGTGTATGGTGTTAGGAAGTGTTCTAGTTTCATTCTTTTACAAGTGGTTGACCAGTTTTCCCAGCACCGCTTGTTAAAGAGATTGTTTTTTCTCCATTGTATATTCTTGCCTCCTTTGTCGAAGATAAGGTGTCCATAGGTGCGTGGGTTTATCTCTGGGCTTTCTATTTTGTACCATTGATCTATATTTCTATCTTTGTGCCAGTACCATACTGTCTTGATGACTGTGGCTTTGTAGTAGAGCCTGAAGTCAGGCAGATTGATTCCTCCAGTTCCATTCTTCTTCCTCAAGATTGCTTTGGCTATTCGAGGTTTCTTAAATTTCCATACAAATTGTGAAATGATTTGTTCTAGTTCTGTGAAAAATACCATTAGTAGCTTGATAGGGATTGCATTGAATCTATAGATTGCTTTGGGTAGTATACTCATTTTCACTATATTAATTCTTCCAATCCATGAACACGGTATATTTCTCCATCTGTTTGTGTCCTCTTTGATTTCTTTCATCAGTGTTTTATAGTTTTCTATATATAAGTCTTTTGTTTCTTTAGGTAGATATATTCCTAAGTATTTTATTCTTCTTGTTGCAATGGTGAATGGTATTGCTTCCTTAATTTCTCTTTCTGTTTTCTCATTATTGGAGTATAGGAATGCAAGGGATTTCTGTGTGTTAATTTTATATCCTGCAAATTTACTATATTCATTGATTAGCTCTAGTAATTTTCTGGTAGAATCTTTAGGGTTTTCTATGTAGAGGATCATGTCATCTGCAAACAGTGAGAGTTTTACTTCTTCTTTTCCTATCTGTATTCCTTTTATTTCTTTTTCCGCTCTGATTGCTGTGGCCAAAACTTCCAAAACTATGTTGAATAGTAGTGGTGAAAGTGGGCATCCTTGCCTTGTTCCTGACTTTAGGGGAAATGCTTTCAATTTTTCACCATTGAGGATAATGTTTGCTGTGGGTTTGTCATATATAGCTTTCATTACGTTGAGGTATGTTCCTTCTATTCCTGCTTTCTGGAGAGTTTTTATCATAAATGAATGTTGAATTTTGTCAAAGGCTTTTTCTGCATCTATTGAGATAACCATATGGTTTTTATCTTTCAATTTGTTAATGTGGTGTATTACATTGATTGATTTGCGGATGTTAAAGAAACGACAAGGGCTGTTTTTAATGGTTAAGGCACACGTCCTGAGTTCTAAGATGTAGATGTCCAGATACAGACATGAAACAGTCTACTTGTAATGCAAACTTCAGTCTATGTGCCAAAAGAAATAGCGCTGGTAACAGGGTTATAGGAAGGAGGAGAGTGCAAAGGGAGAAGCATCATGAAGGAATGTAGGACCTAACAAGGCCTCAATGCTTGCATCAGGACAAGCAGGGAAAATAGGACCAGCCTGGGGTAATTAAGAAGTAGCACCACTTAGGAATTCCCTGGCAGTCCAGTGGTTAGGACTCCATGCTTCCATTGCAGGGAGCACAGGTTCAATCCCTTGTCAGGGAACTACAATCCTGCCAACTGTGATGTGTGGCCAAAAAAAATAGAAGCAACAGCATCACTTTCAGTAGACTTAAGTGTTCAGCCCCCCCAGCAGTGGAGAGCCTGCGTTGACAGAATATCATGAGGAGGTAAGCTGGGAAGAGCTCTAATGGGCATCCTAGGATGGGGAAGTCCTGAATGATGAGAGGAGGAACGCTGACTTCTCTTAGAAGGCAGGGATGTAGTACTCGGAAGCCTGCCATGATGGTGATGACTCACCTGGGGATGGAGTGGAGGATGGATTGGTAGGCTGTGAGCTTCATCAGAGAGCTGCTGGAATGCACCAACCAACAGAAGAGATCATGGACTCAAGGTGGGCGGGAGATGGCCAAGCACATTTGAAAATAACAAGAAGCAGAACGCTGAGGATTTGGTGGAGAGAGGTGAAATCATTTTGTGTGATACTACAATGGTGGACACATCATATACTTGTCAAAACCCAGTGTGTACAACACTAGGAATTAAGTGAACCTCAATGGAAAGTACAGACTTTGGGTGACAATGTGTCAATACAGGTTCATTGACTATAATAACATACATACCAGTCTGATGCCAAGGCTTATTAACAGGAGAGGGGAGGCAGGTTATGCATAGGATCTCTCTGTACTTTCCATCAGTTTTGCTGTGAACCTAAAACTGCTCTTAAAAATCAAATCTATTAGGACTTCCTTGGCAGTCCAGTAGTTAGGATTTCGTGGTTCTACTGTAGGGGGTCCCAGTTCAATCCCCAGTCAGGGAAATAATATCCCACAAACTGCACAGCACCCCCCCCCCCAAAAAAACAGGTTTATTAAAAAAAAGATGTATGGGGACTTCCCTGGCAGTCCAGTGGCTAAGACTCTGAGCTCCCAAAGCAGGAGGCCCAGATTCAATCCATAGTCAGGGAACTAGATTCCATACCCCGAACTAAAGATTCTGCATGCTACAATGAAGACACGGCACAGTGAAATAATTTTTTTTTTTAAGATAGATATAACAAGAATAACTTGGAGACAGCATGATGGAAGAAAGGCGTCAAGAGTGACTCACCACCCGGGTGACTGGAAGAAGACTGGGGTCACAGGCGGAATGGGGAAGCTGGAAAGGAGGTCTGTTTTTAGAGGTGAGAGAGAACAAAGGTGAGTTCAGCTGGGAACAAGCCAGGATGATGGTGGACATCCACACAGAACAGCCTTCAGGCACCTGAAGAACAGTTTGGGGCTAAGATAAGAAAAGGGTAGAGGCATGCAAACTGGAAACAAAAGCACTACATGTTCCTCTTTTAAAGTGACAAATTGTCTTTCAAAAAGGAAGATCATTGCAACACACCAGAAATAGTCTTCCCACTTGCCACTCTGTCGCAAAGAACTCTTGCTGGGGAGGCAAGTTTATTTACCAAGCAAGACAGCAGCACCAGGGGTTGTGATATACTAGTCACTTTCAACTCTGCCCAAAGTGACATCAGTCCAGATAGGAAGAGCTGGCAAGTTATCCGAGGGACAGCAAGAGGGAGATTTCCCTTTTAAGCAAACAGTGTCCCCTAACAAGTTTTTCCAGGTGACACCAGTGGTAAAGAACCCACCTGCCAATGAAGGTAGACCTAAGAGGCCTGGGTTTGATCCCTGGGTCAGGAAGATCCCCTGGAGAAGGAAATGGCAACCCATTCCAGTATTCTTGCCTGGGAAATCCCATGGACAGAGGAGCCTGGTGGGCTGCAGTCCATATTGTCACACAGAGTATCGGACATGACTGAAGCAACTTAGCACGCATGACCCCCTAACAAGAGTAGGAAGGACAACGTGAATGCCAAACTGCCTGACTCCCAACCCTTATTCTGCCCCTTGCCTGGGAAGATTTTTTCACATCTCCATGCCTCAGTTTCATCATCTGCGAAATGGGGATAATAGCCTGTTTCATGGATCAGCTGTAAAGATCACATGAGTAAATGTGGAGCTCAGCTACTGCATCAGCTACTGTCACTGATCATTACTTTCTAGAGTTTTCCAAGACCCCTGAGGGAGAAAATGCTGAGGTCTCTTCCTGATTATCACAGAGCAACTGTGCCTTTTTAAAAATATCCCCTTCAAGTATCTGATTTGTCAGATGGGACAGGAATATTTAAAAAAGCAGAACATTTTAAGTCTATATACTCTGAAACAGCCCACACAATGACGTGCACACCTTGGCCCTTCCCTGTGGCACAAACTTACCCACAGTTTCCTGGCACTGGCCTTGACCCAATAAGAATGAGATAACACATAAAGTTATTATGTGTTAATAACTGTTAATAATGCCAAACATAATATTCCTTAAACTCGCTGCCCAAAGCACCGACTGCAATCCAAAGCATCTGACTCATATCTGTCCACAGATCAGTCTGGCAAAGGTCTCATCTCAGAGGTCACATTTTCTCAAGGTTTCCCAACCATCAGGGAAAAGTGCTGGCTACAAAAAGCCAGCATCGGGTCTGCACTTCCCCATAAAAGGTGAAGCTGATCTCCCAGCATAGGAATTTTTAGGTGCATCTGGGCAGAAGCAGTCCCAATTCTCAGGGTCTGATCACCCAGAGAGAGCTGACAGAAAGGCTCCACATCCCCTGCTTTGAGACACTAGAATCCAGGGCTGTGGGAACACCTGCCTCCTCCTCAGCAGTCCCAAATGCCACTCTACAGTAAACAGGGCTGCTGTGTCAGTGAGGCAGGGGAGGATAATGATCAGTAATAGAAACCTCCTTCCTGTGTGTTGTATTCCTAATTTCTAAGGAGCAGCAGTTCCCTACACACAATGCCCCTTGTTCTGTTTTGCACTTTGAACCCTTAGGGTTTGTAAGTCTGAGAGGAACTGGAGAGCATCCATAGTAATAAAGATAAAGAGAAAAGACCCTGCAGCTCATGGGTAAGGGAGGAGGGTGAGGGGCAGGGCTGAGAGACCAAGAGAGGGACCCAGGAGATGGTGGAAGATCAGGAGGCCCACAAGGTGACTGCTCTACTCACCTAGTAAAGTCTTCTGAACCAGCAGAGCACATGGTGGGGGGGATTTCTCAATCAGTGAAAGATTTCCCCATCAGTATGGAGAAATGAGCTTGGACTTCTCTGGTGGTCCAGTGGATAAGACTCAGCTCCCAAGGCAGGGGCCCCGGGTTCGATCCCTGGTCAGGGGACGAAAGCCCACATGCCACAACTGAGAGTTCACAACGAACACGATTCCCATGTGTCACAATTAGAAGATCCAATGTGCCGCAATGAAAACCCAGTGCAAACAAGTATTTTTTTAAAAAATCTCACATATGTGTATATATATTTTAATATCTATAATTTTGGTTTTGACATTCAATCTTTACTCTAAGTGGCATTTACTTTTGTGAATGGTGAGGCTTGGATCTCATTTTTTCCTAACTGGATCTCATTTTTTTCCTAATTGGACCGATATCAGTCCCAGTAAACTTTACTACAGTAAATTTAATCACATGATGAATTCCTATCTTGACAAGGAAACTAGTTCTGGACTTGCTATTCCTGGTCTGAAGTAATGTACTTTGATGTCCAGTTGAACAATACATTTCAAAATATATTTCTTATTAGTACAATGTATTGATATTTTCCCAGAAAAACTTTATCAATTTGTAAAAATTAAGTGACTTTAAAGTGCTGGCCTAAACTAACAGCAGGTTCATGACCTATTAGTCTCATTTAGTCACTGGAGCATCAAGCTTTGGCCTGACTTCCCAGTGATTCACACCCTACATGGAAATCTCGGACTTTGTGGAATTTCACTTGAATTTACAAATCCCTCAGCAATAACTTTCCAACACTACAATTCGACCAAGAGGCCTGAGCGGCATCCTTGTGCCTTAACCAATACATGTTCTGACTCCTTCTTTGCTTTCTCTCAAAACAAGTTTTATCCTCCTGGCTCTTATCGAACAGCGTTGTAGATTCCCATCTTAAATTACTGCAGAGTGGTTCAGCATTAACAAGATGACATGCCAAAAGATGATGTATTTTAATAGTGCTTCCAGGAAACTTTGTTGGCCTCTCCCACACTGGGGAAGAGGGTGGGAAAGCTGGGAGTCTTTTAGCTTTTTGTAATTCATTCACCTGGCACCACTCATTCCAAAGGGAAATACTGGGGTTGATGGAAAGAATATGAGGCTGGAAGTTAGGAAACCTGAGTTTTATAGTCCCCTTTCTACTTCTAAGTAGCTGCATAGCTCAGATTAAGCTATTCCCTTATTTGTAAAATTGGATTATAGGAATAAAATAGTCATTACCAAATTTTCTTTCTACCATGAATGACCCTTTAAGAATCTAAAGTAAGGACCTCCCTGGTGGCCCAGTGGTTAAGACTCTGCACTTCCACTGTAAGGGGCACAGGTTAGATCCCTGGTCAGGGAACTCGGATCCCGCATCCCATGCAGCCAAAAAGAGAATACATAAATGAAAAAGTATTTTTAAAAAAGAGAATCTAAGGTAAGCTGTGGATTCTCACCTCTAGAATAATATATTCTTGTACAAGAGTATGAAATCTTATGTTTTCAGGGAGTTCACAACTCACTAAAGCCTATCTCTGTATTCCCAGGGTCAAGATCACTGACACCTACCACGAACTTCTAAAAAATAACACAGGCACCTGTGCGAACACGGCTCTGCGAGCGGTGCGGAGCGTGCGGGCAGCGGTCGGTGGCCTGCGGGCCATCTCGGCACCCAGCGCGCCCTGCTCGCCACGGCCCTGGTTACTGCAGGCGGGTGCCGTCCGGGCGCTGCGCACCGGCCCTGCTCTGCTGTTGGTGCGGAAATTCACAGAAAAACATGAATGAGTAACAACAGAAAACGGTGTTGGAACAGTGGGAATCAGCAATTTTGCACAGGAAGCTCTGGGAGATGTTGTTTACTGTAGTCTGCCTGAAGTTGGGACAAAGTTGAACAAACAAGAGGACTTTGATGCTTTGGAAAGTGTGAAAGCTGCTAGTGAACTGTTTTCTCCTCTATCAGGAGAAGTAACTGAAATTAATAAAGCTCTAGCAGAAAATCCAGGAGTTGTCAACAAATCTTGTTATGAAGATGGTTGGCTGATCAAGATGACATTCAGTAACCCTTCAGAACTAGATGAACTAATGAGTGAAGAAGCATATGAGAAATACATAAAATCTATTGAGGAGTGAAAATGGAACCCCTAAATAAACTACTTTGAAACAACTTAATCTAGCATAGTTGTCTTAAATTAGTGGTGGATAGATATTTAAAAAGCAACTTTAGCAAAAGAAACTACTTGTAACAATGTTTCCTGAAGAAAATACCCCTTAACTTCCTAATGACTTCAGATAAACACTGTGCATCTTTTCCACAGCATCCTGTGATTTTTAGGCTAGGCTCCAGTTATAATATTCAGAATTCCTGAAATTATCTCTGGTAAAACTAATTACAAAAACTATGTAATTCAAGGATAACATGGTTATCTTAAACCTTATATGACATTGTAACTTGCTTACAGCTATCCTTGGATTTGGGTCAGAATGATCTTCCCACTAGAAATAATTGCCAGTGGAGAACAGTTTGTTAGTTGTATAGTGCCCAACAAAGAATATTACTATCTTAATTTTGCAATATACTGGTTTGCTCATGCTATTTTTATACAGTGAAGCAACAGCCTTACAGGAGAATAAACAATTTAATAAAAATAAATAAATAAATAAAATAAAAAAAACACAGAGTACAACAGAAATGTATGTACAATCAAAACCTTAAGCAAAGTTGAATCATTTCCAGAACTAAAAGCATCTTCTTTTCCTCAGAGACTGAAAGGAGGAAGTGGCTTCTTAGGGTAAAATAAATGAAAATGCCAATTAAGGGCTGCCCTTGATTGAGGTCTGGCTAAGCCCTTTACCTACATTCACAGAGGAGTGGCTGAGGGAGAGCACCCAATCCAGAGCCAGGCTGCCTCGTTCATATCTCGGCTCCATCATTTATTAATTGACTTAGGCTTTGTGCCTATTTCTTCTTCTGTTATTGAAAAGGGGAGAAGGGAAGAAAAAAAAAACAAAACCTAGGACAGAATAAAAACAATACATATCTCAAGGACTGTTAATATACATATGGTACTTGAAATAAAGCCTGGCATATACTAAGCTCTAAATAACAATTCCACATTATAGGAATCTGGGACACATTTGCTGGGTGGTTAAGATCTTGAGCTGAAGAGTTTAGGGAAGCCATAGATATCTTGATAACTCATTTTCCTTCAGATGTAAACAGAATCTGCTTCAGAGGTTTGTTATAAGGATTAATGGGCCTGCCATGTTAAAAAACTCTTTTCACAATGCCTAGCACATAATCAGTGCTCAGTAAATGTCAGGTATTGTTATGAACAATTCTGGGAGGCAAGGATTATCAGTACCTTTTTTTAGTTCTGAAGAAAGGATAAATCAGGAAGTTAAGTGTTCTGCTGACAGTACCTCAGTTAGTAAATGATTATCCCCAGATTTCAACTCCAGTGTATCTGAAACCAGAAGTTGTAACCACTATCACACACAACCCCTTAATTTGAACAGGGCTTAGAGAACAGAAAAGCTGATTCATACCTACTAATTTTAAGAGAGAGGAAAAAAAAAAAAGACTGCTGGTGATAAGAGTCTCTTAACCAAAATGCAGGGTATTTATTCTCCAGGGAGGTCAATCATGACTGGCCAAAAGCCCTCATTTGCTACTCTTAGAAATGGAAGACTGGAAAGGCTGGACCCTGGTCTCATCGATTTCAAACCCCTTGCAAGTGGTTGTTAAACCACAGCCCTCACATCAAAAGAGGAAAAAGAAGCCATTTCCCATAATAGCTGCACAAACAAATAGAGTTCTCTAAAATGCAAGTAGAGACCCTAAAGCTGAGAAAAGTATTATTAAGAATGCTCCAAAATTCCATAGAAATGCCATAGTAGAACAGAACATTAGTCTTTAAACAACAAACTTTTATGTGGGAAGGAATGAAGGTGTTTATGTCTATTTCCAATACCAAGCTCCAGGAGGCCTTCCCCTAAGTAAAATAAGAGGAAGTTCCCACCACAGCCCACTGTTGCAGGAGGAGAAGCAGACTGTCAGTCAGTCAAGAGACCCCTGGTGAAGGGTGGTGTCACCAGAGAGTCACACCCCACTCCTCCAACACCAGTTTCCTCCCTAGTGAAACAGTCACCTTGGAAATGAGAATGAAATAGACCAGCAGGAGAAACAGGGTGGTCCACTGAAATACAGGTCAGTGCTAATCACCTTACTTTACATCTTCTATATATTTACTTCTGGGCGTATTGTATTTTTTGTCTTTTTTCAAAACAGTCCCCATTAGTCAATCTTAAATCTACCATGCCTTTAAAAAAAAGGGGGTGCAGTGCTTAGGACTCGGCATCACTGATCACTGGAAGGGATGGTAGAAACAGCAGAAGCATCTCTTTCAACTGCATCCTTGGAGCTTGGTCGATCGGAGGGAGTAGCCAGTTCCCCCCTGTGGCTGCACTCATCCCTTCCGCCCAGCCCACTCCCGGGGGAGAAGAGGGACTTTATGCATTCCCAGCCTATCCCCACCCCCAAGCCCCTAGAGATGTGGAGAAGGCTGCGGACGGAGGGAGTCAGAAGTCCACCACAATCTAGGCCTGTTTCTGCTCTCACTGGCTGGATGACTCTGCTCCCTGGGGCCTTAGTTTCCCAGCCTTAAAATGAGAGGTTTGAAGGAGATCACATGAAAGCTTCCTGCCTGCTCTAAATTTCTAAACCCATTATTCTGATACATAAACGTGTCCTGCAGAAATAGAAGCCCTTACTGGCAAGCAGGACTTGTAGTTCTACGTCCCCCTGACCATTCCCCTCAATCCCCCGCGGACCATCTTACCCAAGTATGATACATCAGAACTGAAAAACAGGCTGTTGCTTTCCCATGGCACCAAACCTAGTAATCAGTCAAACGTGGATTTTCTCTCGGCCTTTTCCCTCAAGCCCACAATCTCACGAAAACCCCCTGCCTACCCCTACCAATTTCTAAACTCAAAGCTACCGTTTCGTGAATTAAAAATACCCACCCCAACCCGGCCTGGAGTAAGGTGTCTCAGCACATTTCCCGCGCCCCACCCCCCCCACCCCCGCCGGCGTCCAGGATTCCACCTCTGCCCCACCTTCTCCCCGGGGTGTCTTTTTAGCCAGATCGATTCGATCCGTGCCCTCCCCGGGCAAACCAGGCGACCGATTCCTCTTCCCCGGCAGGAGAGGAGGCAGCGCCCGGCTCCTACCCTAGGAGACCCAAGCATCTTCCCAGCCCTCAGGGAGAGGCACCTGGGCGCAGAGGAAAGGGCCCCAAGCCTCCGCGAAGGAAAGGAAAGGGCGGCCGGCTCGTCCCTGGTCGCGGTCCCCACCCGGCGGCGGAGGAGGCCTTCCCGGCAGATCGCCTGTCACTTACGGGCGGCACCTCCAGGCAGAGCCGGGCAGAGCAGGGACAGCGGGCCAGCGGGCCAGCGGGTGGCGGAGTTTGCTGACTCAAAGGCGCGGCGGCGGCGGCGGCGAGCGCCTAGGAGCGCACACGAGCGCAGCCCCGCGCTCCCCGTGCACGTAGCGGCCCCGCGCCCGCGCTCCGCGCCCGCTCTCGTGGCCACCGCACCGCCCAACCCAACCCAGGTATGGCCCCGCGCAGGCCTGCCCCGCCCCTGCCTCGGACCTGGAAGCTGCCCTCGGCCCCCGGGACTGGGGAGAGCTGTGCGGCCGCTGTGGGGCGCCACTTGAAAGCCACCAGGAGCTTGCTAACCCCGCCCCGCCCCCTTAGTTACTTACGGAGAGGATGGTTGAATGGGAAGAGTGATGGGTAGATAATGGTACAATGTCAATGGTAGAACCTAGGTGGTGGGCATACGGGTGTTTGCTGAAAAATTCTTTCAACTTTTCTGTATGTTTGAATTTTTTCACAAGACATCCTGGGGGGAAAGAAATGAGGTCTGTCAAGGTGGCTGAATCAGTAAACCATTTTCCAAGTGGCATCTTGGGTTGCATCTAACCCACTTGTTTGCGTGGAAAGCCTCAATAATCACTTAAACCGCTAATGAGTGACTAATGACAGAGTAATAAACGCAGTGTTTAAAAAAAAATCCACTGAGTAAATTTTAAAGATTTTACTGGTTTGATTCAATGATTCATGATTAGTCAGCATCCAATTTAGCAGATAGGAAGAAGCGCTAAGGAGTTGTACAAAATAAAAGGCTCTTACAGACATAAGACGGGGAGACAAGGAAGTTATCCTAGCAAAAATCGGATTGGTCATGGCAAGATCACTTCTCTAGGAGAAGACAGGGGTCTATCAGGGAGACAGTCACCACTGCTGACCAGGTTGATACTAAGTTCCCATTTTGTGATGTCTCAGCAGATGGCCACAGTGGTAAAGAACCCACCTGCCAATCCAGAAGACATAAGAGCAGGTTAGATCCCTGGGTTGGAAAGGTCCTCTGGAGGAGGGCATGGCAACCCACCCCAGTATTCTTGCCTGGAGAATCCCATGAGCAGAGGAGCCTGGCAGGCTACAGTCCATGGGGTCCTAAAGAGTCTGACGTGACTGAAGCAGCTTAGTACACAGTGTAAGTTCTCACTGTAAGTGACTCCACTCTGGGCCTATTCTCTCTCTTTTAACAGGAGTCTAACATTTCATAATTGAAACACGAATTTTCCCACTAGACCCAGCCAGCCCTGTTGATCATATCCAAATCTATATTCCACATTCAAATTGGCTTAACTTAAGAAAACTTCTAAATCTACAATGCTGTGTCTTAACATCTTGGATACTAATAATTCATTGCTGAATCTTGGATCATTTGTATTTAATTTCCTAAAATTGCAACCCAGCTATACAACACAAGTAAATGTAAATATGATCACTTCTGAAAATCAAGTTAAATTGTCTTTTTCAAGTTCTTTTCCCTATGCTGCACAAAGAAAAGCATTGACTAGAAAACAAAATGCAGCATGTGTCTAAGATCCTAACAAATTCTGCAAAATTAAAATCTTTCTAAGTTTATTATCAACAAGAGCACAATTTTACAATGTGGGCAGGGCGTTAAAAAATAAAATAAAAAACCTTTGGAGAGTCTATAGGAGTCATTTAAATATCTGACTTCCACAGAAAGGAAGAACATGAAAAAATCAGAATAGAATAAAGCAATAATGGGTTTTAATCCACTCTATCAGGGTAGCTACTAGGTGGTGTTTCTAGTTTAAGAATTGTAATGTACAACCTGAATCCAGGGGACTGAGCTAAGTGACCACCACAGTTTTAGACTGTGACTTTTTGTTATACAATCAGGTAAAAAACTGGACTCTCTGGTTCTTAAGAAATCCTAGGATGCTAATAAAATCACCATAAAATTGCTATTAAGGAGAAATCCTCTTGCCAGTCCCAATCCTACCTCAACTCTGGCTTCTAGGGTCAAGTTAACTGATTCAAACCCCAACTTTATCACCTCTCACTATGTGATCCTGGGATAATGAAACTTTCTGGGTCTCATTTTACCATCTGAAAAAAAAAGAGAGATGATAATACTAGCACCAGCCCCATAGGGTTGTTGTGGGGGTTAAGTGAAATATTTCAGGTAAAGCTCCTGAATTGTGCTAGAACATAGTAAGTGCTCAATAAATTTTTATTATTATAACTGTTATTACAACATGATACTCTTCTCTAATTTCTTTCATCTCCAAATGCCCTTAGTTAGACATATTAAGGAAAGCCAACTGTGTCCCCTACCTCTAACTCAAGAATCAAGAAGAAGACAGAGTCCATCTGTCTCCTGGGAAAATTGCAAAATGCACAGACAGTAAAAATAGAATTTGCCTGGACTTGATCTTCAGCAGCCTGGACTTGATCTTCAGCAGTTATAATTAACTGATACAATACAGTTATTCTATACTATCCAAAATTTACATGAATGGTCCTGCCTTCTTGAGAAACACTGTCATGGTACATATTCATTCTGTAAAAAAGATGGTCTTATCATTCATCAAACAACTAATAATGAGATGCAAGCAAAAAAATTTAAACAAATAATTTGGATTTTGATTTCTCATTTTACATCATCTTTTTTTAATAATATGAAGACATGCTGATTAATGTGAATAAAAATAATTTCTCTTGACTATTGTTGATGGAAAATTAATCAGTCAATCTAAGAAAGAAATGGAAAATTTTATTCGTGCCAAATTGAGGATTATAACCTGGGAACAGCCTCTCAGGAAACTCAGAGAACTGTTCCACGCATTAGAGGTCAAAGCATAGTTACATAGGTTTTTGTGTAACTTAAACGACCTATTAATAGTTTGCACAATCTGGAACTGCAAGTACCAAGTAGTGGGTCATCATGGCCCCTTACAAGATTAAGAAGGAATGTTATCTTTAAGGAGTTGTCTTCTTGGTGCTAGGAGAATGTTGTTCTTTATGATTGAGTAGGCATTTTTGCTGCTGGGGAGGTCTGGTCAATGTATAACACAGATACACAATGCACAGTAGAGTGGGAAAAGAAGGCCAAAGGCCAGAGAAAATTTTTTATGTTTAAATTTTCCTTAACTTGCCTTAGAATATGAGCTTTTATTTCATCATGATTAATCTAATGTGTTTTTTCAAAATACCTCTCTTATGCATCCGTCCCCCCCAAAAAAAGGCTAGAAAAAAGTTTTGAGACTGCTTACTTACTTGTAAAGAGGTTTAGACTTCTCCATCTACTCACGCCTCCATCTTCCTTATGTGTTTATTGACTACTGTTCTCTCAGTTAACAACCCAAACCTACTAACTTTGGCATTACCTTTGACCGACTCCCATCCCCTGATTCACTCAGGTCCAAGTCCTGTACATTTCTTCTCAGTTAGATCTTGGTGTTGCCTTCTGCTTTGCATTCTCGTGTCTAAACTCTCAGCTCAAAATCCTACAATAGCCTCTTTATGAAACTAAGCAGGACCCTGTGGAACTCTTTCCTGTAGCCCCTGTTTTTCTTGTTTGCAGGGAATAGACTCCAGCCTCCAAGACCTTCCCTGAGTTCCAAAGGGTAGATTGGAACAGTTGCTAATCAGGGAAGAGAGGATATGCAGAGACACGGAAGGAGATGACCTGAGGCCAGACTGAAGGAGGGCAGGCCCTGCAAACACCATGATCCTTATTTGCAACTCCACCCTTGAACCATTGCTATAAAACTCCTCACCAAATCCTCCCAGTTTGGGACACATGGGTTTTTGAGGCACAAACCCTTTGTGTTCCCATATGCCTGGCAAATCAACAAAGCTATTCTTTTCTACTTCACCCAAAGCTCTATCTGTGAAATTCGATTTGGCACTGATGCAGAGGCTGAGTTTTTGGCATCATCTACAATGGTCTGATTAAGTAGTTTTCAAATATTTTTAGCAACAGGATCTTTTCTTCACAAGAACCTCATTGATAAACTAGTGAAACCAGTATTTCATTACTATACGTTTATTAGAGGAATTCAATTTTGTAACAGTTTATCATAAAGAAATCAATGACTCCCAGAAGTTGCTTTGCTGAATACCAAAATCAAAAGTTTGTGAATGACTCTTGGAGTCTCCTATCAGAGTCAACATCCAATTTATTTCTCTATTCGATTGCTCAATACTGAGAAAATTCTACTCTCTGCTGAGAAGTATTTGCAAATAATAAGAGCTTGGAGAGGAGTCTTGAGAGTCCCTTGGACTGCCAGGAGATCAAACCAGTCAATCCTGAAGGAAATCAACCCTGAATATTCATTGGAAGGACTGATGCTGCATCTGAGGCTCCAATAATTTGGCCACCTGATGCAAAGAGCTGACTCATTGGAAAAGACCCTGATGCTGGGAAAGACTGAAGGCAGGAGGAGAAGGGAAAAACAGAGGACAAAATAGTTGGATGGTATCACCAGTTCAATGGGCATGAGTTTGAGCAAGCTCCAGGAGATGGTGATTGACAGGGAAGCCTGGTATGCTGCAATCCATGGGGTCACAAAGAGTCAGACACCTGAGCGACTGAACAAAAATGAGTGGTTGCCCTATGGTTATAGTTTATACCAGAATGACTGGTCTTGCTACTCATTTATCTCTTACAAGTGAGCTGTCTCACCACCAGACTTCCTCTTGCGGGAAATGCACAGTCTTGGTGGAACTGTCAATCAAGGGTGGTAGGGGAGGCAGGATCTGAGACCCAAATGAGCCAATCAGACTCTTCTGGAAATTTGAATTACGAGGGAAATAGCATCAGATCAGGAAATTAATTCAAGTTCCCAGTGCTGGGAGCCTGGGTTCAATCCCTAGTGGGGGAACTAGATCCCACATGCCATAAAGGAGAATTTGCATGCCACAATTAAAGATCCCACAGCTAAGACCCAATGCAGCCAAATAAATAAATAAAAGCATTGGTTTTAATGGCAGATTTTACTTCATTATTACAAACTAAAAATAACAAATTTGTTGGTTAAAACTGACCAGAAACAAAGTGTAGCATTACTGAGCAAATCCTGAACATAAATCCAGGCCCAAGTCGTCTAACTTCTAGGCCTTTGATACAAATTGCAGTATGATAGAATTACCACCAACATCAACCAAAGAGCCAGTGGAGAAGCCCATCGTCTTGGATGGAGCAGTTAGAGGTTCCTGCTCTGCATTTATGGTAGCTTTATTTTACATCTATGGCACTACTTCTGGATCATGGGTGCATTACAGCCAATAGCCATATCGAGATAGTAGAGTGCAGTGGTTAGGGCTCCAGAGCCAGGGGTTCAGTTCTAATTCCGAAACTTTTACTTGGTAGCCAACTGACCTCAGGCAAATCATTTCATCTCTCCCAACCTCAATTTTCCTATCTGTGAAATAAGATCCACCCTACAAGGTTAGAATTAGGAGATAAAGTATATAAATAACATATCCCAGTTCTGTAACAGAATAAAAAAGAGCTTCATAAATATTACTTAGTGTGCGGTAAAATTCATATTTTATGGCAAGACAAAAAAAAAGTTAAACATAAAAAACTATCTCTGCCCTTTGGCTTCCTCTCTCTCCTCTTTTGTGCACTGTGTGTCTGCATTATGCATAGACCAATCTGCCCCATTTTTGGACATTATCCTACATCAATAAGACAACTCCTTAAAAGATAACATTCCTTCTAGATCTTGTTAGGGGCTTAGATCAAGATGTGTAAATCATCCATAATATGCGTCATTTAATGTACAGCCCTTTGTCTCAAAATATTTGTATAACTGTGCCCTGATATATATATACATATATATATATATATATATATATATATATTTGTATGTATGTATGCTGCTGCTGCTGCTGCTGCTAAGTTGCTTCAGTCGTGTCCAACTTCATGACCCCATAGATGGCAGCCAACCAGGCTCCTCCGTCCCTGGGGTTCTCCAGGCAAGAATGCTAGAGTGGGTTGCCATTTCCTTCTCCAATACATGCATGCATGCTAAGTCGCCTCAGTCGTGTCCGACTCTGTGCGACCCTATGGACAGCAACCCACCAGTCTCCTCCATCCACAGGATTCTCCAGGCAAGAATACTGGAGTGGGCTGTCATTTCTGCTGTTGTGGTACACAGGCTTCTCTGGCTGCGGAGCATGGTCTTAGTTGCCCCGCAGCAGGTGGCATCTTAGTTTCCAGACCAGGGATCGAATCCATATCCCTTGCACTGGGAAGCAGATTCTTTACCACTGGACCACCAGGAAAGTCCCATGTGCCCTGACTTAGGGGAATAGTTCCCAGAGTTTCTGAGATGTTCTTCCTGGGTTCTAGTCCTCAGATTTGGCTTGAATAAAAATTTCCCATTTCTTTCTTAGATCAGCTGTTTAATTTTATATGTAGATATAGGTATTGATATATGGTCTAGAAGGGCAGCCTCAAACTTTGAACAGATGCTACCCCTGAGGAGAAGAAGGACCCAACACTGCTGCTGGTCCATGTAACACCTTTGTGAAAATTTTTTTTTTTAAGCTTCTTTTCTTCCAGACAATTTACTGCCATGTGCTGGAAAACTATCATTTTAAAATGTTAAAACTGACTACCCTGTGAATAGAGATATCTAGCGTTGTTCAGAACACAACCTGCACAACTGTGCGCCGTGACCCTAGAGGCCATGCCCTTTATGGGTAATGATTGAACTTCTTATAATGATACTGAGATCCAGCTACATTCTGGGGTTTATACAAAGCAAGTTAAGTTGGCCACATGAATAAACATTAGTTTTCAATGTGTTAAAATTTAACTCATAACACATTTCAGTGTACAAAGGTGGCTGGGTGCCAAAGCAATGAGATTTGTGTGTTGTCATTGCCAGCATCAGAGACTCAAAGCTTACAAGTGCTGGGAGGGCTTAAGTAGTAGGAAGCTTGGATATCAGACAAGACACATTTATTACCTCTCAAATCCTTCCTTTTAGATGGCAGGAATGCAATAAATTCTTGCATAACAAAGTATCATTTCTCAGTAGTCCCAAGCATCCATTTTCTTGCTTCTCTTTATGTTTCAAATATAATTTTGAAGCACCAGGAATTGGTAAGCTATTTGAAGCCATTTGCTCATAGCAGCTTAAAATACTTTTGCAACATTAATTTAAATTAAATATTAATTTAAATTAAGTATTAATTTAAATTTAATTAATTAAATTACATTTCTATCTATGTGGATTTAGACTCACATGGGCAAAATGTGATGCTAATTAGCAGTGAATATTAGAACTGTGAAGAATGTTGTTTGTATGAAAGTATTAAATAATATTCCATTCAGTTCAGTTCAGTCGCTCAGTCATGTCCAACTCTTTGCGACCCCATGGACTTGAGCATACCAGGCCTCCCTGTCCATCACCAGCTCCCGGAGTTTACCCAAACTCATGTCTACCGAGTCGGTGATGCCATCCAGCCATCTCATCCTATGTTGTCCCCTTCTCCTCCTGCATCAGGCTCTTTTCCAATGAGTCAACTCTTCACATGAGGTGGCCAAAATATTGGAGTTTCAGCTTCAACATCAGTCCTCCCAGTGAACACCCAGGGCTGATCTCCTTTAGAATGGACTGGCTGGATCTCCTTGCAGTCCAAGGGACTCTCAAGAGTCTTCTCCAACACCATAGTTCAAAAGCATCCATTCTTCGGTGCTCAGCTTTCTTCACAGTCCAAATCTCACATCCATACACAACCATTGGAAAAACCATAGCCTTGACTAGACGGACCTTTGTTGGCACAGTAATGTCTCTGCTTTTAAATATGCTATCTAGGTTGATCATAACTTTCCTTCCAAGGAGTAAGCATCTTTTAATTTCATGGCTGCAATCACCATCTGCAGTGATTTTGGAGCCTTCAAAAATAAAGTCTGACACTGTTTCCACTGTTTCCACTGTTTCCCCATCCGTTTCCCATGAAGTGATAGGACCAGATGCCATGATCTTAGTTTTCTGAATGTTGAGGTTTAAGCCAACTTTTTCACTCTCCTCTTTCACTTTCATCAAGAGGCTTTTTAGTTCCTCTTCACTTTCTGCCATAAGGGTGGTGTCATCTGCATATCTGAGGTTACTGATATTTCTCCTGGCAGTCTTGATTCCAGCTTGTGTTTCTTCCAGCCCAGTGTTTCTCATGATGTACTCTGCATATAAGTTAAATAAGCAGGGTGACAATACACAGCCTTGACGTACTCTTTTCCTATTTGGAACCAGTCTGTTGTTCCATGTCCACTTCTAACTGTTTCTTCCTGACCTGTATACAGGTTTCTCAAGAGGCAGGTCAGGTGGTCTGGTATTCCCATCTCTTTCAGAATTTTCCACAGTTTATTGTGATCCATGCAGTCAGGGGCTTTGGCATAGTCAATAAAGCAGAAATAGATGTTTTTCTGGAACTCTCTTACTTTTTCGATGATCCAGCGGATATTGGCAATTTGATCTCTGGTTCCTCTGCCTTTTCTAAAACCAGCTTGAACATCTGGAAGTTCACAGTTTCCTTATTGCTGAAGCCTGGCTTGAAGAATTTAGAGCATTACTTTACTAGCATGTGAGATGAGTGCAATTGTGTGGTAGTTTGAGCATTCTTTGGCATTGCCTTTCTTAGGGATTGGGATGAAAACTGACCTTTTCCAGTCCTGTGGCCACTGCTGAGTTTTCCGAATTTGCTGGCATATTGAGTGCAACACTTTCACAGCATCATCTTTCAGGATTTGAAATAGCTCAACTAGAATTCCATCACCTCCACTAGCTTTGTTCATAGTGATGCTTTCTAAGGCCCACTTGACTTCACATTCCAGAATGTCTGGCTGTAGGTGAGTGATCACACCATCGTGATTATCTGGGTCATGAAGATCTTTTTTGTACAGTTCTTCTGTGTATTCTTGCCACCTCTTCTTAATATCTTCTGCTTCTGTTAGGTCCATACCATTTTTGTCCTTTATTGAGCCCATCTTTGCATGAAATGTTCCCTTGGTATCTCTAATTTTCTTGAAGAGATCTCTAGTCTTTTCCATTTTGTTGTTTTCCTCTATTTCTTTGCATTGATCACTGAGGAAGGCTTTCTTATCTCGTATTTGGTTGAATCCTTTTTTTTAATGTGGGCCTTTTAAGTCTTTTGTGAATTTGTTACAATATTGCTTCTGTTTTTCATGTTATAGTTTTCTGGCCTTGAGGCATGTGGAATCTCAGCTCCCTGACCAAGAATCAAACCTGTATCCCTTGCATTGGAAGGTGAAGTCCTGACCACTGGACCTCCAGGGAAGTCCCTGTTTGGTTAAATCTTATCAAAGTGGAATAAATGGCTTTTGTGAGCAAATTTTTTTGCAATCTCAACTAGATGTGACTATCACATTAATTCCTGCACAGTGAAGCATTTTCTTATTTAACACACCTTGTATACAGTTTTATGCATGCTGCCCTGCCTCCCTGGCCTCCCAATCCAGAGACACAATTGATAACCTACTGTCCATGATGGTGGCATCATTATCGGTGTTGCTGGAGGCAGGAGCAGCTTCCTGGAGATGATCAAAAGGAAAAAAAATACAGGATGAAGTGAGGCTCAGGGATGCAGTGGGATAGAGCGGGGTGTTCTTTAGTGTTTATGACTCAGCGCCTTTTTAAAAGAGAAAACTCAAATTTAATGGTTTATTTTGTCTCCATGAAAATATGTTATGGCAAAACATCAACATCAGCTTCAACTAGCTGGCAGCCAGATAATTGTTAACAAGGTCACATACTGTAATAAACAGCTTAACTCCTGTTTTTATTTTTTTAATGTTCTCTGACAGCTTTTAAGTCTCATATCTCTCTCATGAGTCTGGTGCTCCCCACTTTGCTACCAACAGGATGTTCAAACGCATACAGAATCCTCACCTTGACCTTACTTCCAAACATTAGAGTACCCTCAAGCCAGTCTCTTTTCCCTGCTCTCTCAGCTATTCAGATCTGTTTAAGAGCCACCCTAGTCTCCCCAGTGAGTAATAAACCTATTCATGCTCCCTTTTAAAACATTTTATTTATTCATTTGGCTGCTCTGGATCTTCATTGCAACGTGTGACATGTGGCATGTGGGATCTAGTTCCTTGGCCAGGGATTGAACCCAGGTCCCTTGCATTGGGTGTGCAGAGTCTTAGCCACTGGACCACCAGGGAAGTGCTTTCATGCCTTTCTGATCTGTGTGTGGCATCATCAGTTTCAACATTCCAACCAAATTTGGGATTGGGATATGTTCTATTTTTTTCTGAGTGGCCATAACATATTCCCTTAGCAAGTGTCCCTTGTATCATATTCTTGGGTAATTAATTTGTACAGATGTGCTACAGATTCACTAGGGTTTAAAATAATCCCAGGTGAAGGCCCCCAAATGAACTTCAAGTGTAAAAAATGGTACATCTATGTTAATGGCCAAATCATAACACTTTGAACTATCACCTGCTTGAGAGCAGAATCTCAGCTTCCCATTCCTCAGACCCCTCCTCCAGGTATCTTTGGAAGCCCCCAAAGCGATCCTCATGTGTTGATAAATCTGTCAGCATCAGTCACCATCTGGAATCATCATATTCTTCCTCTACTGCTCCAACAACCCCACGTTACTGTCCACTGCCAGTAAAGCTACTTCAAGGAAGTTCGCCTTGGTTGTTGTGATGGAGCCAAGTTGGGAGACAAAATTTGTCTTTTTCCTCTTGTATGGGCTTCCTCCCTCACCCGGCCCAGACATTCTTCCACATTGCTCTCCAGTGTGTGAGACAGAATGCCCCAAGCTTTTCCATTTGTTTTGTCACTGCCCAGGAGAAGACAGTCAGCCCTTTTCTGAATGCAAGCCAGCTTTGAGGAGCATTCTAGAAACTCAGACAATCTGACAGCTTTAGAATTGTTTCTTGCAAACCATAGTTTCCTCTGCCACCCTGGCTGGCACTGGCTCTACTTGACAACCCCCCCCCCCCAGCATCTCCTGGTTTCTGTTTCCTTGGCAACAGACAGCCCTGAAGGAGCACACTTTCCATCTTTTCTCCACAGGACAAAATTAGGGTGCCCACAAGTAGTTCACCAGTGAAACAAAGACAATCGGATAAAAAGAAAATGCGGAAATAAAGGAGCAACTGATCTGAACAATGAGCAAAATAAAACAATAAAATTAACACGTGGACCTAGAGATTATCATACCAGGTGAAGTAAGTCAGACAGAGAAAGACAAATACCATATGATACCACTTATACGTGGAATCTAAAAAATGATACAAATGAGCTTATTTACAAAACAGAAACAGACTCATAGGAAACAAATTTATGGTTAACAAAGGGGAAAGAAAGTGGGGAGGGATAAATTGGGAGATTTGGATTAGCATATACAGACTACTATACATAAAATATATAAACAACAAGGATTTACTGTATAGCACAGGGAACTATATTCAATATCTTGCAACAAACTATGATGGAAAAGAATCTGAAAAAAAGAAGTATATATATGGGCTTCCTTGGTGGCTCAGTGGTAAAGGATTCGCCTGCCAATGCAGGAGATGCGGGTTCGATCCCTGGGTCAGGAAGATCAGCTGGAGAAGGAAATGGCAACCCACTCCAATATTCTTGCCTGGAAAATCACATGGACAGAGGAGCCTGGTGGGCTACAGTTCATAGGGTCACAAAGAGTCAGACATGACTAAAGCAACTGAGTATATGTATAGGCTTTCCTGGTGGCTCAGATGGTATAAAGAATCCACTAGCTAACACAACATTATAAATCAACTATATTTGAATTTTTTAAAGTTAACAAAAGCAAAAGAAAATACGTAAGGATAGAAAGAAGTAGTGAAAAGGGCAGGTTATAAAAGGTATGTAAATTACCCTTTCTTTTTTGTTTTCTTAGAGAAGGCACATAGAGCGGGTACAAAGTGACAACCATAATTTCATTTTCTCAAGATATAACCCATTTCTCTATTTTGTTTATGAAAATAAATCTGACTATAAACCCTGCTCCACTGGATTAGTGGGAAAATTAATCTCAGGCATTACTAAATGCCTGTTATTGCCTTCCCCCGCAGTCTGATTCCTGCCTCCATGCCAGGCTGAAAACGAAACCAGAGATTTCACTCAGAGCTAAATATTTGAGCAAGCTTCAGACTTCTAGTCTCCACTGGTTCTCACTGAGATGCCCATTGACCAAACTCTCACAGTCCTTTCATGTTACTTCTGTGTCATGGCATTTGATGAAGCTACACAAAACAAACAAACAAACAAAAAAAAACCCTGCATGTTCTAAGCATGTTAAAAAAGACAAATAAGTAATTCCATTGGAGAAAAAAGAAATCATAAATACAAAATAGAAGGAAAGCAAAAATAATTGGGTATTAAAAAATTGCCAATAAAAATTCTGGGGAAAATTATAGTCAATGAAATTTAAATCTCAATGCACAAAATAAACTCTAGGCTGGACACAGGTGAAGAGAGAATTATTAAACTGGGAAACATAATTTCAGCATTTGCCCAGGATGTATCAGAGACAGTTGAGAGATGTGGCTATTAGCATTGAGAGAGTCCAAAATACACACAAGTGGTGCTCCAAAAAGAGACACTGGATTGAAAGGTTGTAAGGTGATGTTTAACAAACCCAAAATTGTTAAAAGTCATGATTCTTCACATAGAAAGTTCACTCTAAAATCCAGAAAGAAAAATAAAACTAAACCTACACTTAAGAGCTGTAAAAGTGATATTCTAGAACATCAGGGATAAAAGAAAATCTATGACACTATCAGAGAGAAAAAGTAGATTACAGGAAGTATTTACACTGACCGTAACCTTCAGTAAAGAATCCGCCTGTAATGCAGGAGACCCTGGTTCAATTCCTGGGTCGGGAAGATCCGCTGGAGAAGGGAAAGGCTACCCACTCCAGTATTCTGGCCTAGAGAATTCCATGGACTGTATAGTCCATGGGGTCACAAAGAGTCAGACACAACTGAGCAACTTTCATTTCACTAACCTTCTCACCAGCAGCAACAGATACCAGAAATGCTTAGCAAAAACAAATGACAACCTGGAATTTTTTTTTTTTTAATCCAGCTAAGTGATCATTCAAGAGCGAAATCAAATTTAAGATACACTTAGATGAAGGGAATTTCCTACCCACAAACAAGCAAAATCAGGGCTCTTGAGGTAGCCACAGCTCTGGCCCACAGGGAGGTCAAGGGTTGCCGAGAAAATGTACTGGCTCTGAAAACAGTTGCCAAGAATTTGTGTCCCACATTCCAGGCACCATCTTACTTTATCCTTCAATGCCCCCACCATAGGAGTAGTCAAAGTACATAAATGTCAAACGGGGGATATATAGTTATTCCCTGTTACACATTACTTTGCCTCTGCAATAAGTCATTTGCTTCACATCTTTAGAGGATAGAATGTTATATATGTTCCAGATGAGATGAAATAGAAAAGAGTAACGCCCTCTCTCACTAGAAAATTCTGGTCAGCACAATTGCTTGCAACAAACTCCACAATTGTTACGAAGAATGTACAAGCCCCATTACGAAAGCCCAACACCTCACAGATAAGAGCCCCTTAAAATTCAGCCAGACCTCTTCTCCTTTTATTTACCGCAATTCTTCACTATGTGGTAGCCCAGAAAGCAAAAGGGGACAGGAAATGTTAGAGATAGATATGACAACACCAGCAAAGAGAGAGGAAAACTTTTTGAAAGCAAGTCTGAAAAGATCCCTGAACTTCCAGCCCCACAACAAGGCTGATGTCCACCCTCCGCACTAGACTGTGAGCTTCCTGAGGACAGGACCTGTGCCTGCAGACATCTGTAGCTCCAGACACAGTGCCTGACACACAGAGAGTAGAGCCTCAATAGTCACTAGGATGGAAGGGGGAGGAGATGAGGGAAGGAAAGGAAAGAAAAAAGGAAGTAAGCTGAAAGGAATGCTCTGAAAAAAAAAAAAAAGCAAAAACCCAAAACCTGCTGAGAAAGCCCCAGTCAGCTGATCCTAAGGTGTATTGACCTATTTTCTCTCTCTCCCTCTTTTTTTTTGCCTGAGCTGTGTGGCATATGGGATCTTAGTTCTCTAATCCAGGATCAAACCCACACCTCCTGCAACGGAAGCAAGGAGTTTTAACCACTGGAGGACTGCCAGGTAAGTCCCTATTTTCTCTAGTCTTTATGCTCTTGGGGTCTTGATCCTGGAGTGACTGTCCCTCCCCACCACCTCCCCCACCCAGGCCAGCTAATTCCTAGAAAAAGCAAATGACTCCCCTGCAAGTGCGCCTTTAATATACAAATGAACCAACCAATCCAGAGCTCAAGCCCTAACCCTCTGGTTTATCAAACTCTCACACACCAAGCCAGTATTCTCCTTGCCCTAAATTGCCCTGGGCTTCCCTCATAGCTCAGCTGGTAAAGAATCCGCCTGCAATGTGAGAGATCTGGGTTTGACCCCTGGGTTGAGAAGATCCCCTGGAGAAGGGAAAGGCTACCAATTCCAATATTCTGACCTGGAGAATCTATACAGTCCATGGAGTCACAAAGAGTCAGACACGACTGAGCGACTTTCACTTTAAATTGCCCCAGGGCTAGGTGCTGAAAATCAGGGATCACCCAAATAGCCCAGTGTGTGGGTGTGCTCAGTCTAGTGTCTGACTCTTTGCAGCTCAGCAGGCTCCTCTGTCCCTTGGACTGCAAGGAGATCCAACCAGTCCATCCTAAAGGAAATCAGTCCTGAATATTCATTGGAAGGACTGATGCTGAAGCTGAAACGCCAATACTTTGCCCACCTGATGTGAAGAGCTGACTCATTTGAAAAAACCCTGATGCTGGGAAAGATTGAAGAGGAGGAAAAGGGGACGACTGAGGATGAGATGGTTGGAGGGCATCACCGACTCATGAGTTGGAGTAAACTCCGGGAGTTGGTGATGGACGGGGAGGCCTGGTGTGCTGCAATCCATGGGGTTGCAAAGAGTCGGACACGACTGAACAACTGAACTGAACTGAACTGAGGCTCTTCTGTCTATGGAATTTTCCAGGCAAGAATACTGGAGAGGGTTGTCATTTCCTACTCCAGGGGATCTTCCCAACCCAGCGATCAAACTCCCCTCTCTTGCATTCGCAGGCAGATTTTTTATCACTGTGCCACCTGGGAAGTTGTAAATAGCCCAGAGCCTGCTGAACTTATTTAAACCATCCCATCCTAAATCTATTCAGTCTACCTACTCTGCCTGGCACATTCCTTCCCAAGAGAATCTCAAAAGGCTCTGGGCCAGGCTCTGCCCTCTCCTACTCTCCTGCCACCTGGCTGTCCCTGGTCCTTCCCCATGTGGCCTTGTATGGAGGGCGTGGTGGGCCTCCTGTATCTAGGGATCAGCGCGGATAAACGTCTTCATGACAATCATGTCCACATCCATGGGTCTTAACTATATCTGATTAAAACAAATTCTAAGTACATTTTTAATACACAAACTGATCTTTCTTTCCGTAGAAATATCTTTCCAACTAAATAACAGAATTGTGTAGAGAATAGAGATAGCGTTTGTGGATTTTTCCTGTAATATCTATTTCATTAAGCAAAGGGAAATGAAGAAAACTCCACAAATTTTATAAAAAGAAAACAAACAGCCCATATCTTTGCATCAAGCCAAAGATAGGAGTCCTTTAAAGAGAGGGTCTCTTCTTTTCTCCCTCAGGTACACCTTGGTCAAGCCCTAAAGAGATAATAGCTTGGTTGTGGAATTTTTTTAAGTGTTATTATCTAGAGAGCCCGGTTCAATTTCCAGTTGAGAGAAGATGAAATTAACAATACAAGTAGCATTGAATTGTGTGAAGCAGCATTGAGACAGAGCTAATCACAGTCTGTTCTGTTCCACTGCCTCATTTGGAATATTTCTCTTTCTTCAGTTTCACTGTGATTCACTTTTCCTGGAAATTAGTGTGAACAAGATGAACCCAGTTCAAGCTGTTCTGGAGTACTTTTCCTATACAGAAATGAATACACTTAGCTGTGTATCAATACCCTAGTCAGCAAACATCACCTCCGTACTTATTTTGTCTAAATATTAAAATATCTTTCTTTGTTTTCCACAATTCCCTTTGTGTAAGTAAGGCCACCAGAGTAAACCCACAACCATAGATAATTGCAACCCTTTTCTTTTCCCCTGCTTTGATTTATATTTATCTTCTTAAAGTGTATTAATTCAATCAATATGTATTTATTGAGCACCTACTAGGTGTCAGTCCACCTACTAGGTGTCAGTCTACTAGTTGGTTCACTAGATATTGTCCATTTCCTCATGGAGCTAATAATCTAATTAGAGACACAAATGTTAATTTAATAATCACAAGTTAATGATTAAATATTTTCTGTATTAAGGCTGAGATTAATTTCTACCACTCACTGAAGGAGCAGCTTTTAAAAGAGAAAATTCAGGCACTGAGTGCAGGTAACCGTAGGATTAATCCTGACAGAAAAATACAAGAAGCCAAGATAGCTAAGGAAGAAAGAAGAGTAGGCTGTGTAATTTCACCCCAGAAAGCATCACTCTTTCCTTGGGTCTCTAAGTCATCTTTTTCTGCACTCATATCCAGTCAGATTTTTCTCCACAGCAGTTTAAACACAACATGTACAGTCAGGGAAACAACTTATATCCTTAGGTTGTTTTCAGACTCTTTCAGAACTGTTTTGAATTCTTGATACAGTTCTAGACAGTTCTCAGGTCTCTATCTGAGAGCTGGATGGAGAATGGCTAGGGGCAAGAGGACTACACACTGAGGTGAGAGCTGGACCTGGGGAGTTAACCTAGATGCAGGCCTGGCTTCCATATACTAAGTTCTAGCCATCGTGAACCCTGTGGCAGGAAATTTTAAAGACATTATCTCATATCCCTCCTTCTTCTCTCCCTACCCGTTGCTCATCCACAATATTTTCCTTTGGTTTCCAAAACCCTAACCCCACTGAGATTAACCTAAGCATCCCTGAGTAACACACCAAGAAAAAGCATTAAGAATGCATTTGATCCAACAAACAGTGGCCTAATAAAGAGGTGTTTCTTTTTTCTTTCAATCAATAGATAGTCCTGAGGTAGGCCTTTCTTATTTGGGTTCAGAAACTCTTTGATACCAAGGCTCTGGGGCCACATCTCTTGAATTCAATCTGCCTTCTCATCATGGTTCTAAGACAGAGTGAGGACATTGTGTGTAGCAGAGATAGTCACCCCATATCTCTGTGGCATACTCCATTTTCAGGGATGCTGGCCCAGATTTCAACTGCCAGCACCCTTCCACCACCCCACTCCTTGCTGAGATTCCTCTCTGGCCACCAAAACCTCCTAGAACAGCACTCAAGTAATAGTTGATGAGAGTTGGTGAGTAAATCCTGCTGCCTTGACTCTGAAAGGGGTGATCACGTTAAAGTTAAGGTTCTACATTGCTCCCCCAGGGAGAATATGTCTCAATTACCCACACTGGGAAACTTGCTTTGAGAATTCATCTTTTATTGACTTCTTGTCCTTCCTGGTCTCTCTTCCCCACTTTTCTACAATGTTTCCTGGAAACACCTTCCAAAGAAACCACTGATGCTCACATCCTTATTTCAGAGTTTACTCCTAGGGTAACCCAAGCTAGGACAGGAGGTGATGACAGCAGAACCAGAAGCTCTATTGTCCTCCTGCTTTCCCCTCTGAGGAGAGGGGGAGTTTCCCAGAAACCCTCTGGAGATTCCTCTTACAGCCTATTGATCCAAGTGGCTCACGTGGACTCCCTCAGCTATTGGGAGGCTGGAAGAGCGGCTGTAGTGGAGGATGGACAAAAGACTAGGGCTTGGTCATGGCGCTTGAGCTGGCCAGTGTATTTGTCAGGATAAAGCTCAGGAATAAGGGAAGGAAAACCCCAAACAAGAGTGACTTAGACAAGGTAAAAGGGTATTTCACTTTCTCACTTAAGAACTGAGAGCCCACTACACATTGGTCAGGGGACTATGCTTTTATTTGTTGCTCCTTTGCTCCACAAGGCCTGACTTCCACCCCAAGTTCACCGTGTGGTCTGAAAGATTTCCTGTGTGGCAGGTATTGTTCTAAACTTCTCATATGCATTGTTTTGTGTAATCCTCTTAACCTTGTGACTTAAGTGCTATTATTACGGAGATACTAAGGGGTTAAGTAACTTGCCTGCTGCAGAGTGGCTGAATCAAGGGCAATCTGGATCCAGAGTTTATGCTCTTAAGCTGTGCTTTTAAGATAGTATCTACTTGCCCTGAAACATGGATGTATCTGCATTTATTTAAGTGTTCTTTAATGTCTTGTGCATTTCTACTATACTTATTACTGTTAGAGACCTGAGTTCTTAGACTCTTGTATCAATAGAAATTGAAAAGAGGCCAGGTGAGCTATTCAGGCAAGGCTTTTTGGGACTCGTGGAGCTGAGGGAGCAGGAGCAAGAACAAGGAACAGGTGCTCTTGCTCCTGTGTGTGTGTGTGTGTGTGTGTGTGTGTGTGTGTGTGTGTGTGTGTGTGTGTGTGTGTGTGTGTGTTAGTCGGGGGAGTAGGGAGGCAAGCTGGTTGAGCTGGTCCTTTAAAGGCTGGAATGGTGGAGGGGGGATTCTGTGGGGTGGGTGTGAGGGGTGGCTTAGGCGGTCTGCCCACCCCCTTGGTGGTGCTGTGTGCAAAGATCATGCATAATACCCTGCATCATGCTCCCTGCACCTTAGAAGTGGCAATTGGGTCTTGGCCCTTTTGTATATTAATGTGCCTTACCTGTGCATGCGTGCAGCTATTTTTAGTCTCTTATGGTTGGTTTGTATTCTGTTGCTGGAGGAGATCTTTGTTCAGATGCAAGCACCGAGGTAAAGGGCCTCAGGTCTCAGCCTATCTCATTGATAGGGTCTTTATCTTGCTATTGTTAATGGCATTTTGGAAACTGTTTTCTTTATGGCTGGGGTATCTAAATATAATGAATTTTTTGTATATTGGCTCTGTATCTCTCCATCTTACTAAATTTATTAATTTGTCTGAATAATCTTGGGTTTTCTGTGTATACATTTGTCATCTGTGAATAAAATCAATTTTATTCATTTCTAACCCTAATACTTGCCTGCTTTTCTCCCCTCCTTCCTCCCTACCTTCCCTTCCCCCCTCTTCTCCCCTCTTCTTCCCTCTTCCCCCTTCTTCCTTAATTCAATGGCTAAAACTCTAGTACAGTGTAAAATAGGATAGTGTAGATAATAGTGAGCATCTTTTTCTTCTTCTTGATTTTTAAGGAGACCGTTTCTCATGTTTTATTAATTAGAATTATTTTGACAGTAGGTTTTTTGTAGATACTCTTTATCTGGCTAAAGAAACTTCACTCTGTTTCCTGGTTGGCTGAGGTTCTTTTTTCACAAGTGCTTTCTCTACAACTATTGAGAATATAGTAATTTTCTTCTTTAATTATTAATGTAATGAATTACATTTATTAACTTTAAAAAAAATAATATTTATTTTTATTTATTTATTTGACTGTTCTGGGTCTTAGCTGCAGCATGTGAGATCTAGTTCCCTGACAAGGGATTGAACCCCAGCCCCTGCATTGGGAGCATGGAGTCTTAGCCACTGGACCACCAGGGAAGTCTCCTACATTTTAATGTTAGATTGGACTTGTATTCCAGGGATAAACTGAATTTAGTTTAGGTGTATTATCTTTTCTACACATTGCTGTGTTCAGTTTACTAATATATTTTTTAGGGTTTCTCACCTGTGTTCATGCATGAGATTGGGCTGTAATTCCCCCTTTTTCTACTATCATATTTTTTTTAGGTATCAAGGTTGAGGACTGTTTCTTCCTTTTGTATTCTTTGGAAGTCTTTTATTAAACTGGAAATGATCTATTTCTTGAAAGCTTAGTAAAATTTTCTTATTGTCACGGTGATTTGTTCTATTTTTTGAACATTGTCTTAACTTCTTATTTTGAAATGATTTCAGCTTACTGAAAAGTTGCACATACACTAGAAAGAATTCCTATATATCATTTACCTGGATTCCCCCAATTGATAAGATTTTATCTTATTTGCCTGTTATTATGTTTGTATTGCATACATATTTTTCTGAACTATTTGAGAGTAAGTTGTAAACATGAAATTTCATTATCTCTTAATTCTTCAGGTTATGTTTCCTAAAAACAAAAATGCTCTTCTACATAACTACCTACAACCAACAAAATTAACATAAATATTGTATTTCCGTGTATCCACAGACCTCATTCAGATTTCACTGTTAATCCCAATAATGTCCTTTAAGGTCTGAGATCCAATCCAAGGTTAAAATTGTACTTACTATTATGCTTCTGAGTCTTTATTCTGGAACAGTTTGTCTTTCATGACCTTGACATACTTTAAAATAACAGTTTCTTTACTTTGAAAATTGTGCTGAAATTTGGATTTGCCTAATTCCTCATAATTATGTTCAGGGTATGCACTGCTGACAAAGAAAATATATAAGTGATGATGTGTTCTCAGTGTAACGTATCAGAAGGTGCATAATGTCTATTTGTTCCGTTACTGGTGAGGTTAACTCTTAGCACTTGGTTAAGTTAATGTCTCCCATGTTTTCCCACTATAAAGTTAATTAGTAAGTATTCTGCACTATTAATTAATAAGTAATCAATTACTATTTTGTGAAAAGAGACTATTTAAATATCCTGTTCCTCATTCAACTTTCAGCCATATACTTTAAGATTTACTGATGATTCTTATCTGAATCATTTATTACTATTACAGTGGTGGTCAATTGATTTTTTTCTAATTCTAACATTCCTTCTATATTTATTTGTTGGCATATACTAAAAGGTAGAGCTTTACTTTCTCCATTTATCTATCCATTTTTTTAATCACAATAGACTCAAAGATTCCTTATTCACTACGTTAAAATCTGATGTAATTATTTATAAAAAAGAAAATTATTTTTATAACACAAATTATTACATATTATACAATGGGAACTGGTTTTATGTCCTTTTGACATGCTCCCCATAATTCTTTGAGGATTTCCTTACTTTTCAGTGCAATAAGTTCAAGGTAATTTCTCCACCCTGGACCTCTGTTTAAGTCATTTCTCAAGGATCCTTGATTCCTTTTCCAGGAGGATGATATTTAGTTAACTTAGAAATGAAGACCTGAGTACTAGGCACATTCATTGTGTCTGGGGTGTATTGTTTCTAGTTCTAAGCTTGTTACTGTAGATTGAGTTAAGCTGCCTTTTAAATTCTCTGTACCAGGCTTTGGCTTCCCTCGTAGCTCAGACAGTAAAGCGTCTGCCTGCAATGCAAGAGACCTGGGTTCAATCCCTGGGTCGGGAAGATCCCTTGGAGAAGGAAATGGCAACCCACTCCAGTACTCTTGCCTGGAAAATTCCGTGGATGCCTGGTAGGCTACAGTCCATTTGATCACAAAGAGTCGGACAAGACTGAGCAACTTCACTGGTTCACTTGGGAGTGCAGTTTCCCAGATGCCCAGCAAGGAACCAGCTACTGATTAGCCCGAGCAATATCTACCACATATCTACCACTATACCAGGCTTTAAATGACTTGAAGCCAGACCTGAGCTACCAGCCTAGTGAGTTCCCACCACCTCTTTGCATCAAGCCAAAAATTTGCATTTTGGATATAATAAGAGTTCTAACGGCTTAAATAGAGGATAATAATAACAATAAACTACATACTAGACATTATTTTGAGTGTTTTGGTATATTAACTTATTCAATTTTTATAAAATTTTATGATGTGGTACCATTATTTCCCTCATTTTATTAATGAGAATTTTGAATCATGGGATGTTTAAGTAACTGCTTAAGGGACTCAACTAGATCCTTGTATAAACAGAATTAATCAAACAAAATAAGGGGACCTTCCGCTGTGATGCAATCAGAAATATAATATGCAGTGTTCTCACTAAAAGATTATGAACAAAGTATTGCATTTCTTTCTCTAAATCTAATTATTATTGAATCTTCATTCCACCAGGCTGGTGAGAAATTCAACCTCGGTCATTCCTGGGGCTCCTTTACCTTCCACACAAGAGTCTAGAGAGCTCCAGGGCATCTAGAAAACAACAGAAAACCTCAGACTTCTAGCTCATATCCATTCCATCAGCCACCACTCATATCTTCATTTCCAAGGCACAAGGTCCCTGTTCATTCTGGCCACCCTGCAAAATTAGAGATCAGAAATCCCTACAGAGACTATGATCTCTATGTCTGGGTCTAGCTTTCCTGCCCCCTGCCGGGAACACTACCAAGTCTGAGGCCTGTTGCCTACCTCTCCCAGGATCTATTCCGGATCCATCGTCCTCCTTGCCCATTCCTGGATTCCTAGTATAATCTCTTCACAAAAGGCAGAAATAGCCATTTTCAAGAAGTTTCTTTCTTTAAGTCCTGTAAAAAAAAAAGACACAAGAAGACAAGGACACTTAAAGAGCCTAACTACCTTCTTGGAATGCAGAAGAGAGGAAATCAAGGAAAACAAAGTATAGAAATTATCCAGCCCCAAATCTAAGTGGTCCAACTGATAACTCAAAACCAAATCCTTGCTGGTCCTAACAGAACAGTGGTGAAATTCCCTGTAAGATGATGCATGGTCTTCATCTTCTTATGTGGGGCAGATCCAGCCACAGCCATGCCATACAACCTAAGCACCAAATCTAAAAGATGATACTGCATATAAAATCTTGACTGATTTATTTTCTGACTTGAAAAAACAACCAAGTGGAGGGCTTAAAAATGCGCCACCAATAACCAAGTTCTCACAAAACCCCTTTGGAGGACCAGTGAGAAGAGGACTTTTTCCCCTTAAAGATCCTTCTCTGATGGCAGTCCTTCAAATACACAGAGTAAAAGCCAAAGTCCTTTCAGTGATTTTCAAGGTTCTACATGTTCTAGAACTAAAGAGCCTCTTGATGAAGGTGAAAGAGGAGAGTGAAAAAGTTGGCTTAAAGCTCAACGTTCAGAAAACTAAGATCATGGCATCTGGTCCCATCACTTGATGGCAAATAGATGGGGAAACAGTGGAAACAGTGACAGACTTTATTTTTTTGGGCTCCAGAATCACTGCTGATGGTGACTGCAGCCATGAAATTAAAAGACGCTTACTCCTTGGAAGGAAGCTTATGGCCAACCTAGATAGCATATTTAAAAGCAGAGACATTACTTTGCCAACAAAAGTCCGTCTAGTCAAGGCTATGGTTTTTCCAGTGGTCATGTATGGATGTGAGAGTTGGACGGTGAAGAAAGCTGAGCGCCAAAGAATTGATGCTTTTGAACTGTGGTGTTGGAGAAGACTCTTGAGAGTCCCTTGGACTGCAAGGAGATCCAATCAATCCATCCTAAAGGAGATCAATCCTGGGTGTTCATTGGAAGGTCTGATGTTGAAGCTGAAACTCCAATACTTTGGCCACCTCATGCGAAGGGGTGACTCATTGGAAAAGACCCTAATGCTGGGTAGGATTGGGGGCAGGAGGAGAAAGGGACGACAGAGGATAAGATGGTTGGATGGCACCACTGACTCGATGCACATGGGTTTGGGTAGACTCCGGGAGTCGGTGATGGACAGAGAGGCCTGTCGTGCTGCAATTCATGGGGTCGCAAAGAGTCGGACACGACTGAGCGACTGAACTGAACTGCCATGTTCTATTCCCGTCTGCCCCCAGTCAATGTTCACTTTAAGACTTATCACTGGAAGCATAAGGCCCAATCTGTGTTGATCAGTGCCTTGATGTGGTCACAGCATTTTGGGGTCTCGTGCACAGATTTGTGGCTCTAGAAATTTGCTTTTGTCCATAAGCCAGAATTAAGCAAACAGACTTAGGTTAACCATACCATTTCTGTTCATTAATTTTACAGTGAAGAGGACATAACTATCCAGTGAAGGGAATAGGTGTATCCTCTATCACTGTATTCCTCTTCTGCCCAGGGTGGGCAGAATTATTGACCAAAAGGCTTCCTGGAAGCATAGAATCAGAGTATGGATTTCTGGAGGTGAGGGGGCAGGGTCAGACAGAAGGTATATTTACAGCTGACCCTTGAACAACATGGGTTTGAACTGTGCTATCTACTTATACAAGATTTTTTTTTCACTAAATACGTACATGATCTGCAGTTCATTGAATCCCAGGATTCAGAACCACTTATATGGAGGGATGACTACAAAGTTATAGGTGGATTTTGACTGTGGAAGTTGGCACCCATAACCTCTGAGTTGTTCAAGGGTCAACTATATTTAATCCATGAAGTGGATGCTCTCATATACTTTGATGGCAGTGGCAAATTGGTATACCTTGGGGAGCAATTAAGTACAATCTATTAAATTTTAAAATGCATATACTCTTTGATATAATAATTTCACAACTAGGAATATAGTGTGGCTTTCACTTATACAAAGGACATATATGCAAAGATATTCACTGGAGCATTGTTTAGAAATAGTAGAGATATCTATTACCAGGGAATTGGTTAAATAAAGAAATGGAATATCAGCTGATAAAAAAGAATGAGTTAGTTATGAATTGAAAAATAATAATGTCCAAGGTGAATTTTTAACCACTTTGTTAAAAGTTATATAGAAATACTATGCATATACTTCTATAACCCATGAAGGGTACATGAGAAATGGTAATAATGAGTAGCTATGGACAAACTACTGGGGTCCACCTGTACCAGTCAGGGAGCCTCACCAGCTCTGAGATTAGGTAGATGAAATCTGCTTAGCATCCCTATGATAGGGAATAAGGTAAAGCACTTTTAGTGACCTTTGTCTCTTTGTGTCCATAAATGTCCACCCCTCCACCTTGAAAAGTACTTTGGGCAGTGTGATTAGATTAAGCAAATAGTCTGGGAAGTCAGTCCATGTGGGTTTGAATCCTAAATCCACTGCTCATAAATCCTGCAGCGTTGTTCAAGTTACTGAACTCTGTGATACAGTGTTCTCATCTGAAAATTGAGATCATAAACTGAAAATATTCTGAGAGCTGTGTGTGTGGTGGGGGGTGGGGGTTGAATGAGTTAATATATATAGGAAGTTTAGTTTTTGGCACACAGTAACCACTAGAAATATGTGATCTATTGTCATTATTATACCCAGAGAGGGAAGGAAAGCAGTCTCTAACTCTGGCCATCTTAAGACAAGGATGCTTGTTTTCACTGTATAAACATTAGTAATGTCCGATCTTTTTTTCTTAATGATGAACATGATTTCCTCTAGGGGAAAAAAATTATTCTGATGAATTGAAAAAAAAAATCCAGGTCATGGTAGATTCGAATGAATTATCTAGTTCTCCCCCAAGGTACACTGGGGCAGGTCATTCATTCATTCATGAGCATTAGGGTCAGATTCCCTCTCTCCATAGAACTGGCTAAATGTACCCAAATTTATCATGCATATCATCCTCTCTTTATTAATTCTTACTTGAAGGACAATATAAAGGACAAAAAAATTATATTTATATAAATATAAAGTTTGATCTTTCTTAATTATAACCACATCAGACCACACTGTCCTGATATTTCATCCAGATGATTTTAATTGGCTTTGACTGCCCTGAAGTCAATCCCATCTTCACAGGCTGCTTCATACCTCAGTACTTCTCATCAGGTCTCCCCATTCCCAGGTCTCCTCCTGAAACTCCAACCCTCACATTGATGAGCAGAGTCCTTCCTTGCTCAGAAGTTTCATTGGCTCTCTCAACTGCACAGAGACATAAGTACTAATTAAAAAGTTTTAATTCCAATCCCAAAGAAAGGCAATGCCAAAGAATATTCAAACTATCGCACAATTGCACTCATGTCACACGATACCAAAGTAATGCTCAAAATTCTACAAGCTAGGCTTCAACAGTACATGAACCGAGAACTTCCAGATGTTAAAGCTGGATTTAGAAAAGGCAGAGGAACCAGAGATCAAATTGCCAACATCCGTTGGATCATAGGAAAAGCAAGTGAATTCCGGAAAAGCATCTACTTCTGCTTCATTGACTGTTCTAAAGCCTTTGACTGTTGATCACAATAAACAGTGGAAAATTGTTAAAGAGATAAGAATACCAGGCCACCTTACCTGCCTCCTGAGAAACCTGTATGCAGGTCAAGAAGCAACAGTTAGAACTAGACATGGAACAACGGACTGGTTCCAAATTGGGAAAGGAGTACGTCAAAGCTGTGTATTGTCACCCTGCTTATTTAACTTATATGCAGAGTACATCATGAGAAAGGGTTGGGTGGATGAAGCACAAGCTGGAGTCAAGATTGCCGGGAGAAATATCAATAACCTCAGATATGCAGATGACACCATCCTTATAGCAGAAAGCAAAGAGGAACTAAAGAGCCTCTTGATGAAAGTGAAAGAGGAGAGTGAAAAAGCTGACTTGAAACTCAACATTCAAAAAACTAAGATCATGGCATCTGGTCCCATCACTTCATGGCAAATAGATGGGGAAAAAATGGAAAGAGTGAGACTCTTTATTTTCTTGGACTCCAAAATCACTGTGGACGGTGATTGCAGTCATGAAGTTAAAAGATGCTTGCTCTTTGGAAGAAAAGCTATGACCAACCTAGACAGCATATTAAAAAGCAGAGACATTAACTTTGCTGACAAAGGTCCATATAGCCAAAGGTATGGGTTTCCCAGTAGTTGTGTATGGATGTGAGAGTTGGACCATAAAGAAAGCTGAGTGCTGAAGAACTGATGCTTTTGAGCTGTAGTGTTGGAGAAGACTCTTGAGAGTCCCTGGGACTGCAAAGAGACCAAACCAGTCAATCCTAAAGGAAATCAGTCATTGGAAGGACTGATGCTGAATCTGAAGCTCCAATACTTTGGCCACCTGATGTGAAGAACTGATGTATTGGAAAAGACCTTGATGCTGGGCAAGATTGAAGGCAGGAGGAGAAGGGGATGACAGAGGATGAGATGGTTGGATGGCATCATTGATGGACATGAGTTTGAGCAAGCTCCAGGAGTTGGTGTCGGACAGGGAAGCCTGGCATGCTGCAATCCATGGGGTTGCAAAGAGTTGGACATGACTGAGCGACTGAACTGAACTGATTAAAACCAAAATAGAATACCAAGTTGGAGGTTTTTATTTTGTTTGTTTGACTATCTTGTTGGCAAAAATTGAAAAAGTAAAGAGTGCATATATTGGTAAAGAGGTTGAGAAGCAAGAATTCTCATACACTACTGGTGAGATTAACCATCTCTCTGGGTATACATCTGAGAATATGTATTAACATTTTTAATGTGCATGTCCTTTGCCTCAGCATTTCCCCTCTGGAAATTTAATTTAAGAAAATAATCCAAATATACAAAGATGGTTGCATAAGAATTAAATGTAGCTTTAAATGATAATAATAGAGAATTTGTTTTCCACTTGTGGTGTATCATAGCATGGAATACTATGTACCCATTAAAATGATTATACAGATTTATATTTATTGACATAGAAAAATATCTAGTATATAAAACAATGTTTGGCACATGGTAGATGTTCAATAATATTTATTGGATGAATCAATTTATAATAGTAGTTATATGTTTCTATTTTTGTTTTTTAAAAATATAGGTATCTCTGTGTTACATTATATTATATATATATCTCTGTCTCTCTCTGCCCCACCCCCTTTCTCTGTCTATCATTTACCTATCTCTACCTTACTATCTGAAAAAAATCCTAGAAATGTATTGATTAAAAAGTAGAGAGTATTCGGTTACTCCTGAGTAAAAAGTAGAGAGTAGAGTTGGGAGAAGCAGGGTTTCACATTCTGCTAATTGATCTTCAGCATTGCTTAATTTTTTTAAATTAGCATATATCAATTTTATGATTTATTTCAATTCTGAAAGATAAAAATCATATTGTGTGGAATGTACAAATAAATAGAAATTCATACATATGATGGAAGGGTAAATTCCTACAATCCTTACAAGGATAATTTGGCATTTTGTCTCCAAATCCTTAAACATTAGCATAGTACATGATGCAGCAATCTCACTTGAAGGAATTTGTCCTAAGGAAGCAAATGAAAATTCCCACTAAAATGGCTAATAAGAGAAGGTAGTTAAGTAAATTATAATATCCATATGAGAGAATAATGTCAGCCAAACAATATGTAATTACATTTGGGGGATATTAAGAAAGGGTTCCCCACATTTCCTTGAATCACTTGCTCTCTTCCCATTCTTCCTACACATACCATAGTATGTGTAGTCGTCATCTCAGTGGAAGACCGAAAGATTTTTAAGGTTCAAAAGGTGAAGAGGCCCATGTAGATAGATGAAAATGAGCTCAGACCAGGTACTAGTCTTCTCATCCCTTCCCCCAACCTTTGGCAGAGAAAGGGGAAGGATATTTAATGTACAGAGAGTCAGTTTCCACTCCTAGATGGAAGGGGGCTTGAAAAAAATATTAAGTTCACTTATACAGAAGAGTTTAAAGAGTTATGATTCTTGCACAGCTGAGTTTACATCTAACAGAATTCTAAGATTTTTTAAAGTGTGCATGAAGAAGATTGAAGAATATATATCAAAATATTCACGTAATGAATTTTTTCTCAATTTTGGCTCTTTTTTAGAATGAATAAGAATTACCTTTGGAATTGAAAAATAAAACAGTGTTAATAGAAATGCTCCTAAGCACAACTTTTCTTGCTTTTCCTTTTAATAATATAGTGTAAACACTCAGACTCCACTTTGCTCTCACTATCAAGGTGCTATATTAATAGCTATTGCCTTTGCCAAGCTTACCTTTTTTTACTTTGTATTAAATCCAGTTTTCTGGGAATTTTTCTCTCTGTCATGTTTGTTTTTCCCATGTTCCCATGGTGAAGGCAGAAGTAGGCACTGGCAGCTGTTGTCATGGATATAGATGACACTAAGTTGGCTTAGAAGTATGTGATGACAAGTTAACAAAAAGTAATTATGTAGTCTCTGAGACAAAATTGTCATGTTTTGAAAAAAAATTGTCAGTGAAAGAAGATTTGACAGTGATTTCCATAGAGCATTTTCTGCTTTCATTGTTCTTTTACAATTATGTGGCTATGAAGAGAGATGCCTGGTGGTGTAAAGGTCAAACCTGGACATGACACAAAGCTGTGCTTACTTCTGTCACTAATCCACTGTGTTCAAGGTCCTCTGAGTCCATTTCCAAAAGGGTTTAAACAGTGACCTGGAAGAGCGTCCCAGTGTTCAGAAATAGTGCCCTAGCTCCAGCTTTCAAAACTTTTTTGCCTGCAGGTTTCTCTGTACATTATATATTCTGACAACAATATGGTATTTAATTCACAGACAATGAAATTGAGAAAGACATAGATTAAAAGTTGGCCAAGGTTGAGGCTTCTCTGGTGGCTCAGTGGGAAAGAGTAGCCTGCCAATACAGGAGACACGGGTTCAATCCCTGATCCAGGAAGATTACACATGCTTGAAGCATCTGACCCCATGGGCCATAACTATTGAGCCTGTGCTCTAGAGCCCAAGAACCACAGCTACTGAGCCCACAACCTGCAACTACTGGAGCCTTCATGCCCTGCAGTCTGTGCTCCACAACAAGAGAAGCTACCACAATAAGAAGCCTCTGCACTACAATGAAGAGTAGCCCCTGCTCTCCGCACAGCTAAATAAATAAACACAATTAGTTTTTTAAAAAGTTGACCAAGGTCGCTCAGCTGGGTTGGGAGGCAACAGAGATCCAAACTCAGGACTTCAGCTGGAACACTAATCACTACAGGAAAAATACACAAGCAACGACATTTGTGAAGTGCCTCCTATGAGCAGGAATACAGCAGGACTTATTCATGGTGCTTTAAATTTCCCCAAAGCCATGAATGCTGAGGGAGAATTATCATTCCTGTTAAACAGATGAGGAATGGGAGGAACTAAAACCATTTGTGACTTCCCCATAGGAAAGGGAATCTCAGGCATGAATCCAGGAATTCAGGTTCTACGTCAAATGACCTTGAATGAGTTTTGAACATCCTTTTCTGTGAGGCTTGTGGGACCCTAGTTCCCTGACCAGGGGTTGAACCCAGGCCTTCTGCGGTGAGAGTACAGAGTCCTAACCACTGGACCTCCAGGGAACTCCTGAACAACTTATAACTTTAACATTATGGTTAAAATGAAGGTCAGATTACCTCTGAGTAGGGGTGAGGATCGATTGGAAATGCCCATGAATGAACTCCATGGGAAGAAGGGAATGTTCTCTATCTTGATCTGGGTGATGGTATGATAGTTGTGATGGCTGTATCCCTATGAAAGCAGTCACTGAGCTGTAACTATAAACTTAAGATTTAGGAATTTGATTGTAGGTAAATTTTATCTCAATAAAGTGCCGCAAAAATATTGCTCACTGTTCTACTCCAACACCTGTTTTACATCAGTATCATCAGCTATGACAAACCTAGACAGCATATTAAAAAGCAGGGACATTACTTTGCCAACAAAGGTCTGTATAGTCAAAGCTATGGTTTTTCCAGTAGTCTTGTATGGATGTGAGTTGGACCACAGAGAAGGCTGAGCACCGAAGAATTGATGCTTTTGAACTGTGGTGTTGGAGAAGATTCTTGAGAGTCCCTTGGACTGCAAGGAGATCAAACCAGCCTAAGGAAATCAGTCCTGAATATTCATTGGAAGGACTGATGCTGAAGCTGAAGCTCCAATACTTTGGCCACCTGATGTGGAGAGCTGACTCATTAGAAAAGACCCTGATGCTGGAAAAGATTGAAGGCAGGAGGAGAAGGAGAGGACAGAGGACGAGATGGTTGGATAGCATCGGTGACTCAATGGACATGAGTTTGAGCAAGCTCCGGGAGGTGGTGAAGCACAGGGAAGCCTGGTGTGCTGCAGTCCATGGGGTCGCAAAGAGTTGGACATGACTGAGTGACTGAACAAGATCAGCATGTATGTACAAGGATGTGATATCTTCTTTTTCACTTATTTTGATAAGAAAACATTTTCCCACATTGTATCATAATGTGCATATTTGTCATCTTGATTTGATGATGTTGACATGTTTAGAAATATTTTCCTGTCCTTTCACTTGATTCTCAAAGCCACTCTGCCAGATGGGAAAAACAGACTTTATATTCTCTTTTAGTAAATAAAGAGAAATAAGACTCAGGGAAGTAAATAACTGATTTTATTTATAATGATTTATTTTCAATCTGCTTTCAAAAAATATTAGAGGTATCAGTTAAGAGACTTGTCCAAAGCCCTGAGGAAGCAGGGGTAGAACAAAGACTAACTCTGGGATTGTTGCTTATTCCTCTGGGCCACAGGTTCTCATAGCTGCTCCCATCTATGCATCTGACAGGTGTGTACTAGGGCTCAATGCAACTGTTCACGTGGCACCTGGACATCAAACTGGTCTCTGATTCTTTCAGGCAAGAAGATAAGAAAGAATATGCAGCACAGTTACATACCTAAGGTTCTCCCTCTTTGTAAGATTACATAAACTACACATTTTAATTGTAGAAGAATTGGAAATCTAGATTTGGCAAAAATTCAAATAATCACTGAAACAGCAATGCTCAGACATAACCACTGCTAATATTTTGGCCTGCATCCTTTCAGACTATTCTTTGTATTGGTATATGTATAGCTGTATTTTCTTTAGGTTAACACCATATCACAACATTTATCCACATTTATAAACATAAAACTGCATCATCTCAATAATTATACAGGTCTCATGATATAACCACACAGTTCTCTTGATGTAACTAACCCTATCTTAGCATCACAGGTTACTTCTAATATTTCTGTATTACAAATAATGCTTCTTTTGAATAATCTTAAATGTATATATATTTTACATTTAAATATATATTGTATTTGTTTTATTTTCTTAGAATACATTTCTAGAAATAGAATTGTTGAATCAAATTTCTGGGTTTTAAAAGCATGAATATATTTTAAAATTACTTACACAATCATATTTTATCAATAATGACAATTCATGAAAAAAGTCATTTCATTTTTACCACCTAAACAAACTTTTCTGATATTTTTGTTTTTCTTTTTAAACCTTGTCCATAAACATAAATAATTTATACAGCTATAGTTTACTAACCTTTCTGTCTTCTTTTTTATTGTAACTTTATTATAACTTATTAGCACCTGCTCTTTCTAATTTTCATTTGTAATGACTGTATACTAGTTTATCAGCTGGAAACACTGTCTCTATTTAACAGGCCCTTATTGTTGGACATTCAGATTGTTTTCAAACTTTCAATTTTATGCTATTTTCATTGCTGTAGATGCAGGCCTAATAATAGTTTGGCTAGTTTGAGAAGTCCAGTATTGGCCTAAAAGGCATGGTTCTTAGTTTAGTCCAGTGCCCAACCACAGCTTCATGATGACTGGGGCACAACAGAAGACCTTGCAGAGCAGGGCTCTTACACCTGGAACTATGGCTCCTCCCAGTACCAGCACAATCAGGAAAGGCTATCAAGGGCCTAGGATGGGCTTACCTAGCCCTGCTTCTCTTGATTTACCTCTGCCTCAAGAACTGGTTTTAAAACCCACTGCTTCTAAGACTTTCTCTAAAGACTCCTCATCATGTAGAGATGCCTGTAAATACCACCAATCCCATCCCTACCCCACCATGCTTGGTTATACAGATACTGCTCTGCACAACCCTGGGGCTTGCAATCCAATGGGATACTCCCATTCCTACCTCAAATCCAACCCCAAACTAAAATACACAGTTAGGAACTCAACTGTTAAGTTGACTCTGTGGCACCTACTTTGCAAGGAAATTAAAATCATTTAGAAATTTTAAAAAATGCAGTCACGAGTAGGGGTTATATAATAGATATTGTGTATTTGTTAATACAGATGGTCCCTGACCTAATGATAGTTTGACTTACACTTCTTCAGCTTCAGGATGGTGCAAAAGTGATGCAATTCAGTAGGGACTATAATTTTTTTTATTGAAGTAGTTGATTTATAGTGTTGTATTAATTACTGCTGTACAGAAAAGTGATTCAGTTATACATACATACACACACATATATGTATTCTTTTTTTAAGTCATTGAATTTTTTATCCATGGGCTCTTTTTCAGTGTATCTGAATTTTTTAGTGGCCTATAAAACTTTCCAGTTACATTTTAGTATGGAAGTATATTTGATTTACAGTGTTGAGCCAAACTGCTGTACGGCAAAGTGACTCAGTTATACACATACATACATTCTTTTTTTAAAAATATCCTTTTTCCATATGGTTTATCCCAGGAGATTGGATACAGTTCCCTGTGCCATACAGTAGGACCCTGTTGTTCATACCTTGAATTTTGAATTGTGATCTTTTCCAGGCTAGAGATTCATAGTATGACACTCTCTCCTGATGGGCAGGGTAGCAAGCCACAGCTCCCAGTTGGTCATACAATCATCTAGTTAACAACCATACACTTACAGCCCTTCAGTATCCAAACAACCATTCTGCTTTCCATTTTCAGAACAGTATTCAATAAATTACATGAGATATTCAACATTTTATTACAAAATAGGCTTTGTGTTAGATGATTTTGCCCAACTGTAGGCTATTGTAAGTGTTCTGAGTATGTTAAAGGTAGGTGAAGCTAGGCTATGATGTTAGGTAGACTACATGTATTAAATGAATTTTTGACTTAAAATATTTTCAATTTATGACAGATTTCCTAGTTGGGACATAACCCCTTTGTAAATTGAAGATCTGTACTTTATTTATATTATTTCGTTGGTCTGTCACAGACATCTTTCTGTCTGTAAGCACTGACATTATTAACATTATCCCCATTTCCCAGATAAAGAAACTATAACATAGAGAGATAAAAATTAGCTAACTGGCCAAAAGTTATATAGTTTTTAAGTGGCATAGCTAGAGTTTTTAACTCCAAATGTATTGATTATCCTATGAGAAAACACCTTCTGCTCTACCTGCCCAACCAAAATATTCTCCCATAACCTCACGTCCCAGTGACAGTCACAAGTAAAATTTCAAGCATACCCTTTTTCCTTTCAGTTCAGGTCAGTTCAGTTGCTCAGTCGTGTCCAAATCTTTGCAACCCCATGGACCGCAGCACGCCAGGCCTCCCTGTACATCACCAACTCCTGGAGTTTACTCAAACTCATGTGTATTGAATCGGTGATGCCATCCAGCCAGCTCATCCTCTGTCATCCCCTTCTCCTCTTGCCTTCAATCTTTCCCAGCAACAGGGTCTTTTCAAATGAGTCAGCTCTTCACATCAGGTGGCCAAAGTATTGGAGTTTCAGCTTCAACATCAGTCCTTCCAATGAACACCCAGGACTGATCTCCTTTAGGATGGACTGGTTAGATCTCCTTGCAGTCCAAGGGATTCTTAAGAGTCTTCTTCAACACCATAGTTCAAAAGCATCAATTCTTCGGCGCTCAGCTTTCTTTATAGTCCAACTCTCACATTCATACATAACTACTGGAAAAACCATAGCCTTGACTTGATGGACCTTTGTTGACAAAGTAATGTCTTTGCTTTCTAACATGCTATCTAGGTTGGTCATAACTTTTCTCCCAAGGAGTAACCATCTTTTGATTTCATGGCTGAAATCACCATCTGCAGTGATTTTGGAGTTCCCCAAAAATAAAATCTGCCACTGTTTCCCCATCTATTTCCCATGAAGTGATGGGACCAGATGCCATGATCTTAGTTTTCTGAATGTTGAGCTTTGAGCCAGCTTTTTCACTCTCCTCTTTTACTTTCATCAAGAGGCTTTTTAGTTCCTCTTCACTTTCTGCCATAAGGGTGGTATCATCTGCATATTTGAGGTTACTGATATTCCTCCCAGCTATCTTGATTCCAGCTTGTGTTTCTTCCAGCCCAGTGTTTCTCATGATGTACTCTGCATATAAGTTAAATAAGCAGGCTGACAATATACAGCCTTGACGTACTCCTTTTCCTATTTGGAACCAGTCCGTTGTTCCATGTCCAGTTCTAACTGTTGCTTCCTGACTTGCATACAGGTTTCTTAAGAGGCAGGTCGGGTGGTCTGGTATTCCCATCTCTTTCAGAATTTTCCACAGTTTATTTTGATCCACACAGTCAAAGGCTTTGGCATAGTCAATAAAGCAGAAATAGATGTTTTTCTGGAACTCTCTTGCTTTTTCGATGATCCAGTGGATGTTGACAATTTGATCTCTGGTTCTCTGCCTTTTCTAAAACCAGTGTGAACATCTGGAAGTTCACGGTTCACATATTGCTGAAGCCTGGCTTGGAGAATTTTGAGCATTACTTTGCTAGCGTCTGAGATGAGTGCAATTGTGTGGTAGTTTGAGCATTCTTTGGCATTGCCTTTCTTTGGGATTGGGATGAAAACTGACCTTTTCCAGTCCTGTGGCCACTGCTGAGTTTTCCAAATTTGCTGGCATATTGAGTGCAGCACTTTCACAGTATCATCTTTTAGGATTTGAAATAGCTCAACTGGAATTCCATCACCTCCACTAGCTTTGTTTGTAGTGACAGTTCCTAAGGCCCACTTGACTTCACATTCCAGGATGTCTGGCTGTAGGTGAGTGATCACACCATCGTGATTATCTGAGTTGTGAAGATCTTTATTGTACAGTTCTTCTGTGTATTCTTGTCACCTCTTCTCAATATCTTCTGCTTCTTTTTCTTTTAATGCATATTATTAGTGTTACATGTTATTAGTGTAATATTCTATATAGTTCTATATTAGCTGTGTACCCATAAATTTCTCAATTTCAGTGTTCATCATCAAAATTCTTTCAAATGGCTCCATTAGAGTTCATTATATATCTTTGTCATAATTTACCATTCCTCTAGTGACTGACGTTTATTAGTCATGTGGCATTGGAATTTCATTTTTATACATCATTTCATAATTTTATAGGAAAAAGTTCAATATACAATTTTTGAGTCACCTACCCCCTGAAGACAGGTGAGGGGGAGTACATAAATGTTTTATCTTTCTTCTTTGTCTCAGTGGACATGTTCAACCTAGCATAGTTGCATGGGTGTAGTGAAATTTTTTAAAAAATGATATGGATGTTAATACTTCATTAATAAAGAATAGACACTATAGGAGCAATCTAATGAACTACTAGTCCTCCTTAAAGGATTCTTCACTTGCTTGATTTTCTGTCCTGGGTTTATTTATTTTTTCTCATACTGGTGTTCTGCCAGATTAACAAAACTAGTTTCATCCAGTTTTCTTAGAGTTCTCTGTGTGAAAGACAAGGAAGTCATCTGTATTAGTTATCTATCTCTGCATAACAAATTAGCAGCTTAAAGCAGAAAACATTTATTAGCTCACACTGTTTTCTGAGAGTCAAGGACCTGGGAGTGGTTTAGCTTAGTGTTCTCACCGTATAATGTTCCTCTAACTCCAAACTCAGTCTGGCCCTGTCGTAATGGCATAGCTGACACACCGTCCATGCTTATCTTTTTGCCACCACAGTGCTCATGTCCTCACTTACTCTGATGGAAACACAGCTTGATGCTATGTTTCCTATATGTCCTCTCCCATAAATGAAACCAGTCTCTTCAAAGCAAGATGCATTAGGGAATAACAGTGGCCAGGGAATGTGGCAGACAGTTTATATAACACCAGTGATCCCAAACCAGGGGTTGTTACCCTCCAGGGGAGAATTGTCAACATCTGGAGACATTTTTGGCTGTCACAGCAGGAGTGGGTGTTACTGGCATCTAGTGGGCAGAGGCAATGGATGTTATTTAACATCCTACAATACATGGAGCATTCAATATGTCAGCAAATCTGGAAGACCCAGCAGTGGCCACAGAACTGGAAAAGGTCAATTCTCATCCCAATTCCCAAGAAGGGTGGTACTAAAGAATGTTCTAACCATTGGACAGTTACACTCATCTCCCATGTTAGTAAGGTCATGCTTAAAATCTTGCATGCTAGACTTCAGCATTATGTGAACCAAAAACTTCCAGATGTCCAAGATGGGTTTAGAAAAGGCAGAGGAACCAGAGATCAAATTGCCAACATTTACTGGATCATAGAGAAGGCAAGGGAATTCCAGAAAAACATCTACCTCTATTTCATCGACTACACTGAAGTCTTTGACTGTGTGGATCATAATAAAGTGGAAAGCTCTTAAAGAGATGAGAATACCAGGCCATCTTAATTGTCTCCTGAGAAACCTGCATGTGGATCAAAAAGCAACAATTAGAACCCTGTATGGAACAACTGGTTAGTTCAAGATTGAGAAAGGAGTATGACAGGGTTGTCTGCTGTCACCTTGTTTGTTTAATCTATATGCTGAGCACATCATGAGAAATGCCGGGCTGGATGAGTTACAAACTGGAATCAAGATAGGCAGGAGAAACATCAGCAACCTCAGATGATACCAGTCTAATGGCAGAAAGCAAAGAGGAACTAAAGAGCCCCTTGATGAGGGTGAAGGAGGAGAGTGAAAGAATCGACTTAAAAATAATATTAAAAAAAATTAAGACCATGGCATCCAGCCCCATTATTTCATGGCAAACAGAGGGGAAAAGGTGGAGGTAGTGACAGATTTCCTCTTTTTGGCTCCTAAAATCACTGCGGATGGAGACTGCAGCCATGAAATCAGAAGACAATTACCTCTTGACAGAAAAGCAATGACAAACCTAGACCATTGTGTTGAAAAGCAGATGCATTATTCTGCTGACAAAAGTCTGTATAGTCAAGGCTATGGTTTTCCCAGTGGTCGGTCTCATACGGTTGTGAGAGTTAGACTGTAAAGAAGGCAGAGTGCCAAAAAATTGATGCCTTTGAACTGTGGTGCTGAAGACTCCTGAAAGTCCCTTGGACTGCAGGAAGATCAGATCAGTCAGTCTTAAGGGAAATCAACCCCGAATAGTGGAAGGACTGATGCTGAAGCTGAAGCTCCATTATTTTGGTCATCTGATGTGAACAGCCGACTCATTGGAAAAGTCCCTGATGCTAGAGAAGATTGAGGGCAAAAGGAGAAGAGGGTGTCAGAGGATGAGATGACTGGATGGCATCACCGATGCAATGGACGTGCACTTGGGCAAATTTCGGGAGATGGTGAGGGACAGGGAGGCCAGGCGTGCTGCAATCCATGGGATCACAAAGAGTCAGACACAACTGGGCAACTAAACAACAGCAATACATGAAACAGCCCCCACAACAGTAATTATCCAGCTCCAAATGTCAGTAGTGGCAAGGTTGAGAAACTGTGTATGCACTGTCTCATTTAGTCCTCACAGAAGCCCCACAAGTATCTTATCCCCTTTTTTCCAGATACGGAGGCTTTTCCTTTCCTTGGTTTCCTTTTCCTCTTGGCTGAGAAGTTTTTGCAGTTCCACTCTGTGGTGGTAGGAGAATTTGCACTCATGTTTCAGTTTAGAAAAGCTATGGTCTTTTTTTCTGTTACTTCCTGCAAGGAGCAGGGCTCTCCTGACTGCCATTCAGGAACAGCTGGGCAGGACTGAGCATGCTCTGCGCCAGTGTTGTTCAAACTGCAGTTTCCCATCTGTTAATAGGTTGTACATAAAATTAGTGGTCATCTGGGATCAGCAAAATAATAATCATAATAATAAAAGAAAAATATTAGAAAACATGTTGTATTGTTTTGTGAAACTTTAATTTCAGATATGTGGGTGGGTGGGTATATACACTTCTGCTTATGTGAAATTTATATCTTCTTAAGATTTACCATCAAAATGTTTGAGAAGCCTGCTCCACATAGTTGCTGAGTTGTGGGTATAACCCATTAAGAAATCCTTAGTCATGATCCTTGACGATACTGAAGCCAGTTTGGTCTAATTCATGGATGATAAGAAGGAAAAGGTAAAATTGGGTTAATTATATACTGGGGACACTATCTCTGCATTAATCACCCATTCATCAAATATTTACTAAGCGTCTGCTCCACCTGGACCTGTTTTAGGTTGTAAACTACAATGGAGAACAAAACAATTATGTTCTAATGGAACTTACATTCTGGTGGAGGAAGGCAGGCAACAGACATTCAGACAAAGAGTAGAAATGACCCACCTGATAGAGACTGCGGTCACTTTCAGAGCTGCTATCTTTCCGGGAACTTCTTTCCCCTCAACATCCCAGTCAGTCATTCCATTCACAGGTGATACGCTGGTTTCTGGTGATTCTAGTCCACTGATTCTAGAATCAGTGCTGTGATCAGCCTCGGCACACATAGAATTCAGAGACAGGAAAAATTAAAGAAAAGGGCTGAAGATGAGTGAGAAATCGGATAATATAATCCCCAAGCCTTATAATTTACTAGACCTTTTAAAATACTGTTAAGATGCTTCAGAATTGCCATCAAGAGATGGCAATAAATTGTATAGTTTTTAGTCCTTTAGATAAAAATATTATAAATTCAAGAAACTTGTCTTCCCAATTTTTTTTTGAAGAGCTGCTTTCTTTATCTTTCAGGGGCATCTATCTCATGCTTATAGATGATGAACAATGGCATCTGTACATAGGAGTTATGAATGAGCTGTGAATTATTGACATGGAATTAATAAATAATCAGACTAGTGCTTCTTTTGTTCCTGTGATACAGTAACACTGTTTAATATAGACATACTGTTAGGATATGTTACACATATTTGGAATTTTACAAGATGTATACATACATGAACTGCATCTAACTAGGGCTGGAAGTGTCTGGTTTGTGAAGTGAGTTGAAAGTTTTTGGTCAAAGGCAGGTAAGGACATTACAAAGGATAAACCTGTAAGTTTAGATGGAAATAGTCTTTAGGCTCTGGGAGCATGTGGATGTGTGTGGTGCTTGAACAGGTTAACTAGTTGAGCTTTTATTTATATCTTTGTCAAACGGTTAATCAGAACCAGTTGTAGGTGTGCTAGACACAGAAGCTCAAACAGTGACCAAGACATAATCCCTGCCACCTAGGGGCTTGTCATAGGAAGACAGGCAAATGAACCAGCAATTATAATATCAAGAGAGTTAAGAGGTGCTATGGAGCACAACCAGGAAGCCCACGGTAGGAAGTCTAACTCACAAAGCTCTTTTTAGGGGGGAAATGTAAAGTAGAACTTAACAGAAGGCAGAAAGATCTGGTAAGAAATGGAGGAGATAAATAAAAGAAGGGAGATCACAGAAGGGCAGGGCATGTCTAAGTCTATGTGAGCATTGTAAGGGGCACTTTGAGACCTACCAGTAATTCCAGTTTGGGTTTAAGTAAGTGTTAGTCATTCTGTTGTGTCCAACTTTTTGCAGCCCCATGGACTGTAGACTCCTCTGCCATGGGGTTCTCCAGGCAAGAATATGGGAGTGTGTTGTCATTTCCTACTCCAGGGGATCTTCCCAACCCAGGAATCGAACCTGTGTCTCTGGCATTGGCAGGCAAGTTCTTTCCTTCTAGTACCACTTGGGAAACTTTGGGTTTGGGTATTGTTTCTATGACACTGTTAAAGTACACACATATTAAAAGGATGGCGAAGGAGGGTTAAAGTATTTCTTTAGTTTGCCTATTTTACTATGGAAAAATAATATTTTTGGAATGGGTAATGGGACTCTTTTTAACATACTAATTAAATTCTACCACAGAAGACACTGCAAGATTCTTTCCGCTTTTCCATTTAACGAATACAATTGAATAAAAATACTTTCTTTTTGCAAGGAAACTGCCCTTCTTCCCTCTACAGATTTCATGGGCACCTCCTGTGGCCACTCTAATGTAGCTACAGCACTCACACTCGAGCTCCAGCTGTGTCCATGTCCCCTTACACAAACCTCTTTTCCCGTCAATGGAAATGGCTACCTCTCATTTAACATGCATGCAAATATTACTTAGATATGGTTCTGAAAGATAGAAACAGGACATGTGGCTTTGAAAAATGCTGCAGAAAAGAACTAAAATAGTAGTCTTAAACCAACTTTTACTTATAGAATTATTTGAGAATGTGTTCCAATTATGGGCCATTCTCCCTGACACACAAACACACACACACACCATTCTCCCAAGACATACACACACACACACTCTCTCTCTCTCTCTCTTTCTGTTTTGCATAGGGCCTATAGCATCAGGTTAGGAATGTCTGGTTTAAAGCACAGGTATGGGTAGTCCCCTGTAGAGGAGACCCAGGGCAGCTGTTTAGGAACCAATGAAGGAAAGGGGAATCTCAGGAAGTGAGGATGAGGGGCTCAGAAATCTCATGATTTTTCCAGACATTGGCCCTGGAAGGTAGTAGTGAATAAAATGAATAAAAAGAAAGATATGCCTCACTGACAATGTAGGGTAAAAATTCTTAACCATTCTTTTAGAGAGAAGGTTTATTCACACACTTAATGCTATAGAACAGGCATTGGCAAACTACTGCCTTTAGGCCAAATCTGCCTGTGCTTATTTGATCAGCTACCTGTTTTTCGGTGATCCAAAAGCAAAGAATGGGTTTTATATTTTTAAATGGCTGAAAAAATATTGACAGATATTTAATGACTTGAAAATACATGAAATTCAAATTTCAGTATCAGTAAAGAGTTTTTTTGGAATATAGCCACACTCGTTCATCTATGGCTGTTTCCCTGCTACAGTGGCAGAGTTGGTAGTTACCACAAAAATCATATGGTCCACAAAAGCCAAAACTATGTATTATGTGGTCCTTTATAGGCAAAGTTTGCCATCCTCTTCTTTAAATAAAGGTATAAGGCATGGGACTTCCCTGGTTGTACAGTGGCTAAGATGCTGTGCTCTCAATGCAGGGGTGCCAGGTTCAATCCCTTGTTAGGGAACTAGATCCCACATGGTACAACTAAAGATCCCACTTGCCGCAATTAAGACCCACCCGGTGCAGCCAAAAAAATAAACAAAGATTTTTAAAAATAGGCATCAGAAGATTTAAGTGATGAGGTGAATTATTTGGGGCTAATGTCAATGAAATAATCATTCTCATAAAAACAGACCTCTGAATTTCTTATACACCAGGTGGACTAGAGAGATATTTTACAAAGATCTTTCTCATGTACTCACATTCATATTAATTCTTAGGGAACATATCATTGGAGAAGGTAATGGTACCCCACTCCAGTACTCTTTTGCCTGGAAAATCCCATGGATGGGGGAGCCTGGCAGGCTTCAGTCCATGGGGTCGCTAAGAGTCGGACACGACTGAGAGACTTCACTTTCACTTTTCACTTTCATGCATTGGAGAAGGAAATGGCAACCCACTCCAGTGTTCTTGCCTGGAGAATCCCAGGGACGGCGGAGCCTGGTGGGCTGCCGTCTATGGGGTCGCACAGAGTCAGACACGACTTAAGTGACTTAGCAGCAACAGCAGCACTCTACCTTCCATCCCCTTAACAAGCAGAATTGCCTGTTCGCTGATTAGTATGTATAGTTATTCTGCAAACTTCAGTGCTGTCATATTTATTTTAGCATCTCTAACATCTTTCTATGCTACAAATCAGAGTACTGTGACAATCATACAACTTTTTAAAAAATTATTCTAAAATTTAGTTGACCAATTTGGTACAAGAATCCTTTGAATGAGCATGAAATATGATGCCTCTCAGGAAAATTTCAGTTAAGATCTAAGGATTCTTTTATGATTTGTAACCTAGATAAAAACTCTAGTTTTTATTCTAAGTGAAAGTGTTAGTCTCTCAGTCGTGTTTGACTCTTTGCAATCCCATGGACTGTAGCCCACCAGGCTCCTCTGTCCATGGAATTCTCTAGGCAAGAATACTGGAGTGGGTTGCCATATCCTTCTCCAGGAGATCTTCCCAACCTAGGGATCAAACCCGGGTGTCTTGCAGCACAAGCAGATTCTTTATCGTCTGAACCATCAGGAAAGCCTGTTAACCTAAAGATATTTGTTTCCTGTGTTTGAGAATTAAACTTCTGGATTGTTGTTGCATAGGAGCAAGTTGGTAATAATAGTTAATTTGACACGTTAGGAGAAATTATTCTAAAAATCTGCCAACTTTGTTTTAATACTTTATTGTAGGATTTTTCTTTGGGTTAGAGATAGAGATTGCTTTGCATGTTCGTTTTGAAATTTGGTGGGTCAGGGGAAAGGGTCAAGGAGAAATCAGTAAAAATCAATTAGTAAACAAATGATAAAAAAATAAGTGGGTTATTTTTTAACTTTTTGTTGAAAACCTGAAAGTCTGCCAAAGTTAAAAAATTGTTGAGCCTTCTCATATCCCAGCCTTTTCTTTACAAACTATTGATATAACTTACATACCATAAAATTCACCAGCTTAAAGTGTACAATTCACTGACTATCAGTATATTCAACCAGAGCATGACTCTTAAATGTGGCCTATTCTTTTTTCTGATTGACTGAACGTGGTTTCACAACTGAATGTCTGTTTTATTCAATGCTTTATTTTTAGGTCAACCTGATTGGGTATTCTCACTACCTGGATGGGTAGTGTTCATCTTAAAACATAAATGCCACCAGGAAAAGAAGTATATCTAAAACAGACCTGCATCCACCACCTAGGACAGTACCAAACAAGAACAGAGCAAATGGACACTTATTTCATAATAATTGTACCACTTTTAATTGGAACCTGTTTGTTGGAAGGGATGATAGTGATTTCCACCATAGATTTAATTCATCCACAAAAATGGATATGTACTCACAATCTCTAAGTTCTTACTTTTCCTCCTTCCTCTTATTTGTTTCAGCTCAAAACAGCAAAATAGGACCCTTTGAGTCCACTTTTTTCGGAATATATATGCTGAATGGGGAACGTGTATTTGCTACTGAAGACAAATACTTATGCTCTGGTTAGACAAATGAGAAGTAATAAAAATTATCAGAAGTTTAAAAAACATTGATGAGCACAAGGGAGACCATTGCAAATTATGTGGGGCTAAATGAAAGTAGGCTTCATGATTATGAAAAAAAAAAAGAGTGAATATCCCTAGATATATTTTTATTAATTCAGGTACTTGACTCTCCCAAACTACAGCACTTTAAATTTTAAAATATATAACTTTGCCCTTTTCAGCCTTAATATGAGGTCCATATACAGAGCTTGCTCGATTTAGGGGTTTACTATTTTTTGCCTTTTTAAAATTAAGCTAAAATTTTTTGTTGAAGTATAGTTGATTTATAAGGTTGTGCTACTTTCTGCTATATAGCATAATGACTCACTTATGCACATATATACACATATTTTATTATATTCTTTTCCATTATGGTTTATCCCAGGAAACTGGATATAGTTTCTTGTACTATACAGTAGAACCTCGTTGTTTCTCCTTTCTAAATGTAATAATTTGCATCTATTCCAACCCCAAACTCCCAGTCCCTCCCCCTCTCCTGCTTGACAACCACAAGTCTGTTCTTTATGTGTGTGTGTGTTTCTGCTTTGTAGGTAGTTTCATTTGTGCCTTATTTTAGATTCTAGATATGTGATATCATATAGTATTTCTTACTTACTTCATTCTGTATGATAATCTCTAGTTGCATCCATGCTGTTGCAACTGGCATTATTTCATTCTTTATGGCTGAGTAATATTCCATTGCATATATGTACACCTTCTTTATCGATTCATCTGTCAGTGGACATTTAGGCTGTTTTCATGTCTTGGCTTTTGTGAATAGTGCTGCTGTGAACATAGGTGTGCATGTATCTTTTTAAATTATACTTTTGTGTGGGTGTATGTCCAGGAGTGGGATTGCTGGATCATATGGTAGTTCTATTTTCAGTTTTCTGAGGAAACTTCATTGTGTTTTCCATAGTGACTGTACCAACTTACACTCCCATCAACAGTGTGGGAGGGTTCCCTTTTCCCCATACCTATTTTACTCTTTTGACAGATCCTTTTGGAATTTTTGAATGGTAGCAACACTATATTTATGACAAGCCCAAATTTAAATCCAAGCTTCCCCTACCCCCTCTCTATCATTCCTTTCCTCAAACTGATGCCAGGCCCTCTCATAGGGGCTAGGCACACTATAGTGAAAAAGACAAGTACTTGCTCCCATGACACTTACATTCTAGAAGAGAAAACAAAAGTTCAGAGTTCTTCTCTGCCCTCAATTGGTAACACCCACCTGTAGCAAGATCAATATTCTATTTATCTATGATAGTATAAGAAATGGAGAAGGCAATGGCACCCCACTCCAGCACTCTTGCCTGGAAAATCCCATGAACAGAGGAGCCTGGTGGGCTGCAGTCCATGGGGTCGCTAAGAGTCGGACACGACTGAGCGACTTCACTTTCACTTTTCACTTTCATACATTGGAGAAGGAAATGGCAACCCACTCCAGTATTCTTGCCTGGAGAATCCCAGGGATGGGGGAGCCTGTTGGGCTGCCATCTATGGGGTCACACAGAGTTGGACACGACTGAAGCATCTTAGCAGCAGCAGCAGCAGCAGTATAAGAAAGTATAATTTAAGAAGCCTCTCCTATTAGGGGCTCTGGTGCTAGAAAGTTGCTGAGCATGGCTTTCTCTGGAGAAAAACTGGGACTTCAGAGTAAAACTGAGTTTTCCTTTGTATTGCCACTCTGTACAGCTAAATGCAAGAAAGCTACAATATTCCCTCTGCAAAATTTACAGACTCTTATCCCTTTCAGCACATCAGAGATAAATTTCTAGAACTCTGAAAAGTTTTCCTGGTGCAGAGGAATTAGATGTTCATGACATCTATCTATTGAGATATTCCTTTGGTTAGTGTATTAGTACACATATTACGTAATTTGGCCAAAAGTGGGAGAAACCCAACTCAAACTTTGATAAGGGGAGGAATATCTCAATATATGTCCAAAGCCACTTTTAATATCCTCCCCCTCAAGGTTTCTCCTAGCGTCCCTTTCTCACTAAATGACATTGTCATCCATTACAGAAAAAATGGCATCTTAGGAATCATTCTGGATCCCTTCCTAACCTCCACATCACTTCATTTTATATACAAAACCACTTTATTATACAAGCACATACTGGGCAGTTACTATGGACAAAACTCTTACCTTCAACCCAGTCCCCTTCTCTTTATTCCCATAGTTAATGCTCTGGTTCATACAACTGACCTTGACCTTTCTTCAGTGTTTTTGTGCCCTTTTTCCTCACCTGTAATCTGGGGTCAATCACACCTATTCCAGAAGGCTATTTTGAGAATTAAATGTGATAAAGTATAAAAACCAGTAGTCATTCAACTATCAGAGTATTTCTTCTAAGAATGAAACCATTCTTATGTGTGATCAAGATTTTCATACTGCTTGCTTTTACAGTAAAAACATGGGTTGTAACGGTAAAGACTCCATGAACACAATTTCATATTTTTGTATTTTTTCAGTTAACATGACTGCCTGCAGAAATCTTTTAACATAAATTCTTAGAACACACACATAAAACCCCACCATAAAACCCAACAAGCCTAAATCCCCCCTGCTTATCCTCTACTAGCAGATATGCTAAAGATTGTTATGTATCTGAATAGTGCAGCACATTTACAGGAAACACATTCATAAGGAGAATTGAGCTATTAAGTATTATCAATGGGATAGATAGGCACCTACTACAACCTCCTTAGTTATACCAAATCACCTCAGTCCTGTTGAGTGGCTCAGTCGTGTCCGACTCTTTGCGACCGCATGTACCGCAGCACGCCAGGCCTCCCTGTCCATCACCAACTCCCGGAGTTTACCCAAACTCATGTCCATCGAGTCGGTGATGCCATCCAACCATCTCATCCTCTGTCGTCCCCTTCTCCTCCCGCCCTCAATCCTTCCCAGCATTAGGGTCTTTTCCAATGAGTCAACTCTTTGCATGAGGTGGTCAAAGTATTGGAGCTTCAGCTTCAACATCAGTCCTTCCAATGAACACCCAGGACTGATCTCCCCTAGGATGGACTGGTTGAATCTCCTTGCAGTCCAAGGGACTCTCAAGAGTCTTCTCCAACACCACACTTCAAAAGCATCAATTCTTTGGTGCTCAGCTTTCTTCACAGTCCAAGTCTCACATCAATACACGACTACTGGAAAAACCATAGCCTTGACTAGACGGACCTTTGTTGGCAAAGTAATGTCTCTGCTTTTTAATATGCTATCTAGGTTGGTCATAACTTTCCTTCCAAGGAGTAAGCATCTTTTAATTTCATGGCTGCAATCACCATCTGCAGTGACTTTGGAGCCCAGAAAAATAAAGTCTGCCACTGTTTCCACTGTTTCCCCATCTATTTCCCATGAAGCGATGGGACCAGATGCCATCTTAGTTTTCTGAATGTTGAGCTTTAAGCCAACTTTTTCATTCTCTTTCACTTTCATCAAGAGGCTTTTTAGTTCCTCTTTGCTTTCTGCCATAAGGGTGGTGTCATCTTCGTATCTGAGGTTATTGATATTTCTCCCGGCAATCTTGATTCCAACTTGTGCTTCTTCCAGCCCAGCGTTTCTCATGATGTACTCTGCATATAAGTTAAATAAGCAGGGTGAGAACATACAGCCTTGATGTACTCCTTTTCCTATTTGGAACCAGTCCGTTGTTCCATGTCCAGTTCTAACTGTTGCTTCCTGACCTGCATACAGGTTTCTTAAGAGGCAGGTCAGGTGGTCTGATATTCCCATAGAATAAGAATTTTCTACAGTTTATTGTGATCCACACAGTCGGCATAGTCAATAAAGCAGAAATAGATGTTTTTCTGGAACTCTCTTGCTTTTTCGATGATCCAGTGGATGTTGGCAATTTGATCTCTGGTTCCTCCGCCTTTTCTAAAACCAGCTTGAATATCTGGAAGTTCACATTCACCAAATCACCTACTGGAGCTTTGTTAAAATTGCTCCACTTGTTTAATAAATGTTCAAAGGTACAAATTCATTTAACAGAAGTAAAGGGTCTGTGTATCATATATGGTGGGGCTTTCCTGGTAGCTCAGCCGGTAAAGAATCTGCCTGCAATGCAGGAGACCTAGGTTGGGAAGATCCCCTGGAGGGCATGGCAACCTACTCCAGTATTCTTGCCTGGAGAATGCCCACGGACAGAGGAACCTGGCGGGCTTACATGGAGTCCATGGAGTTGCAAAGAGTTGGACACAACTGAGCAGCTAAGCACATCAGTGTACAAATACACACACTATTCATATTCAACTTATAGATTTTTATCTTTTCCTTGATGCCAATCTGTCCAGGTATTTGAACACATTTCAGGCCTTTTATGAAAAACTTCAGTTTTATATGTGGGGCAAGCTTTTTTTTTTGTAGTGGCATTATTTTCTTTGATCCATGAGATCAAGGAAACTCCTGTCTACACACCTGACTTCTTCAGAGGCATTGATGTCCATCTTGGAAAACAAAAATCAGAAATGTTCACAATATGGAACAAAATCTCTGACTAAACACCTGACTATAAAAATGCAAGGAAGAAAATGAAAATACAAGAAATTTTAAAAGACTATCCATGTAACTTTAACTTCAGAATGGGAGAGGTATTTTCAAACATGACATGAAATCTAGAAGACCAAAGACTGACAAGAGTTTCCCTGGTGGTCCAGTGGGTAAGATCCAGTGCTCCTAACGCAGGGGGCCCCGAGTTTGAACCCTGACCAGGGAACTATATAACGCATGCCACAACTAAAGAACCCATGTCACAACAAAGATGGAAGATCTCTGTGCTGTGACTGAGACCTGGTGCAGTCAAATACATTTTTTAAAAAAGTTGACCACGTAACATTTGTTACAACAAAAGGATCTCATAAATCATGTCAAAAAAATTGGCAGTAACATTATTTGCAACACAAAAAATATTATTACATAAGTAACTCCTACCAATTAAAAAAAATTTGTAAAACTAGCAATTTATTGATAAGGAAATGCAAACAGTATGAAAAGGATGCTCACAAAAATATCAGACATGCAAATTAAAACAAGATGCCACTGGACTGGCAACAAAATCAGACTCTATTAATTTGCAGTACAAATGAGGATATGGGATAATGACTACTGACAGAAGAGTACACCAGTACAACCTTGACTTCAATAATTTCTGGGAATCCATCTGTATCTACTTAAGTCTTACTATACATTATGTAAGAGAATGTTCACAATCATCTAAAAGCAGAAAGTTACAAACAACCTAAGTGTTCATACTCAGTAACTGATTCAGTTGGGGAACCTCCACACAATACCTTACAGTGTCCCTATATTAAAATCAGATAAAAAATTCTCACACAATTATTATTTCGTCATGATTTATGTTTTACAGATGAGGAAACTGAAGTACAGAGAGGTCAAATAATTTAAGACACTACACTATACTGCTGGTTTTGAAGATGGAAGGGGCCAGGAACCAAGGAAGAGATGGCCTCTAGGAACGGAAAAAGACAAGCCGATTTTGCCATCAGAGCCTCCAGAAGGAACCAGCCCTCACACTGTATTTCAGACTTCTGACCTCCAGAACTGAAACAAATGTGTTGTTTTAAGCCATTCAAGTTCGTGACTTTTTAAAGCACCCACAAGAAAGATACAACATAATGAATATGAAAATACATGGACAACAGTTTGCAGAAATGCTCTAACGCTCAACGCAGGGTCATCAATTTCTGATCAAAACGTTCTGTATCACTTACAAACCCACTGTTCAGAGAAAACAGTAGGTCTACAAAATGGTTAATAAACAGTTTAGTGTAAGTAATTTTTCCTTTTCTCTGTATAAACTTTCAAAATTAGTAGAAATGTGTCTGTCACAACAGTCCTCATAATACCTGATTTAAGATGGCAGTTTCAACAGCATAGAATCTAAGTATCAAAATTTCACTTTGATGAAAAAAGTTCCTCCTGAAGCATCACCGGAAACTAATTTTAGTAAGAAAATCTTTTTGTGTTAATACATATTCCAGTTGAAACAACTCAACTCAAAGGGTCTAAAACAGGTACTGTAATGCCTTAGTGGTGAGTCAATTCCTAGGTAGGTTGATAAGAAGTCCAGGGTTCCCGAGGAGAAATGAGTCTGGAGCCCTAGAAAACGAGAAGGGGGTCTGGGGCTCTCAAGGAGAAAAGGACAAATTCCTTTCTCATTGCTTTGTCTTAGTCAGTGTATCAATGTTATCTTGCTAGAGGACATATTTCTCCTTAACAAGAACCTTCTGACTAATCCTGTCACCTTAAAATGTATATTATGGAGTGGGTCTAGTAAAATCTATTGTTCATTCTAATCTTGTTAATTTAAGATGTTTGTGGGAGTGGGTCTGAAAAAAGTACGTAAGGCCTTGATAAGACTAGCTATCCGGGCATTCCCCATCCCCTTCTGATGTCTGTGTCAGCTTTCTCTGCCCCTTTTCATACCTTAATAAAACTCTGCTACACAAAAGCTCTTGAGTGATCAGATCAAGCCTGGTCCCAAAGCTAAATCTTTGGAGATCACAAATCTGACATCATTCACAGTAAGCTATCAGTGATACCACTGATCATATTTATGAACATGATGCTATTAATTCAATGAATGTGTCTCAATTCCCACCATAAAGGTCACCAGATAAAGAAAAAACAAAGTCTAATCACATAAAGGAATATAAAACTATTTATTGACCACTGTTCACCAGTATTTACAATAAAGTAAACAATATACAGTTGATTAACATTCTGATTACTACAAAGTTATTGTTTTTCTTGGCTTCTGCTGAACTAGTAACCCAAAACACTGAGAAAATTGAGCCTTCATGTAAGGAATGGATTGGAATCAAGTCTGAAAAAACATGCAGGTCAAGCGTAGATTAGAAAAGTTTGTTCACTTCTTTATTCCTGTAGATTGTAAACTGCCAATATTTTAAAACTATCTGATTAGGTATCCATGAACAAATCTGAGACATCCCATGTATCACAACCTTTCCTAAATATAGCACAGAGACTTCAATTTCTTGTAAAACAATGGTTCATCAAAAGGAACCATCAACTGTCCATTTAACTAAGTTTTGCTTTGCTATATTAAAACATACCAGAATTTTTCTACTTTTTTCATTTGGTTGGGAAGGTTGTTGATAGTGATAAAAATTGTCCTTCCAGGGTTTCTGCATGTAAAACTGCATTTATATGCAAATATGGATGCAGATTCTGATAGGGTTGCTTAAAAAAATTACCCAATTTAAACTGTTTAATTTGTCTAATTACAAAATTATTTAATTTGAAGGTTAAGACTTAAATTTTCAATCTAAGTTGAAGTTATTTCTTATATTGCTCAAAATGATGAAATTCCAGAACACGGGCTTATCCATGGTTATGAAAGGCTGTTGTTTAAATATATTTACCAAAACAAATACCACAACAAAAAATTAACTCCCAAATCATTTACATATGTCTTTTATGTATACACATACAAAAAACTTAGAATGGTCCTCAGGCATATATGAGTTAAACGCAAATTCTAAATTCTGATTGAGTAATGACTATGGAGATTTCCTCCAACATTTAGAAAAACTGTTCTCTAATGCTGAGGAAATAATATACCATGGTATCAAATTCTTTCCTGCTGAAGGAAGCAACTACAGAAAGCATTTATCTGTTCAAAGTAACCAGTGCTACAGATGGAAAAAAAAAAAACCCAAAAAACCCAATGTAACTTCCCCAATACTACTTCAAAACAAACATATCAAACCTGATTTTCATTAGAATGTAGTTATTTCTTCACACTAAGAAATCAAAAAACCAAGACCCACATTTTATATATATATATAAATATATATAAAAGGCAATGCAAACAATTATTGAGCCTCATCTTCTGGACAAGAATGCCAAGTTAGTCTCTCTTCATAAAAAGCAATTACAATTTGAGGACATTTCATATTTGCCTCTTTTGCCAGCACCAAGTCCGCCTCATCGGAATCTTTCCTGTCATGAGAGAAAAAAGTATCCAGTTAAAAAGTCTAAACATTTTTTTGTCAACTGATAACCATGCATTTAAAAAATTGTAATTCAATCAAAACACATTTAAGTGCTTCAAGAGGGTTATGGGGTTACTTGTGGCTGTGTTCCAGTAAAATTTCGTTTTCCAAGACAGGTCACAGTTTGCCAATCTCTACTTTAGCTAAGTAACACGAATCATTCTTTCAGCAGATAACTACTTTCTACCTAGCGCTTCCCTGGTGGCTCAGTGCCAAGAATCTGCCTGCCAGTGCAGGAGACAAAGTCTGATCCCTGGGTCAGGAAGATTCCCAGAGAAGGAAATGGCAATCCACTCTAGTATTCTTGCTTGGAAAATCCATGGACAGAGGAGCCTGGTGGGCGATAGTCCTTGGGGTTGCAAAGAGTCAGCCACAACTTAGTGATTAAAACCAACTTGCTACCTAATGATGGTTAACTATTTATAAAGCCTAGATAGATAGGTTTTTAAAAAATTCACAAGTTTTTTTTTTTAATAAAAAACATATCTATTCTTACTTTAAAATATAACAGCAATTACTCAACTCACCATTTCATGAGGAACATTAATTCTCCACTGCTGTCTGTGGCACCAATTATTCGTTCTGGATCAAGACCTCTGGCAAAACCTCTTGGTTTATCAGCCTGTTCAGAAGTTAAATGATTATATAAATTTTTAGTTTCCACACATTTCATCACAGAGAAAACTAATATTAACTTCCAATTTCTCTTCATGACATATAGCCTTCTGATAATGAAACAAATGATTAGAGCAAGAGTACTAAAACACCTTTTAATTTCCATTAAACTTATAAGCAGAAAAAATAAATTTGGATATCTATAAAAATATTCTGAATCATAAATCAAGAAAACAGAATTTTTTTCAAAGACAGCACAAGGCAGGAAAAAACCCAAATCTCTTATTTTTAATTAATGAGTATAAATTCTTGAAAGCAGTATTTCAAGTTACTTCTAGGAATCATTCTAAATTACATATTTTTAAAAGCACAAACTATAAATAGCAAAATCGTAAAAAGTTTAAAAAACTGACAGTAATCAGTACTGTACTCAATCTGAATGATAAGAAACCTTATAAAAAACCCATGGCTCTCAAAAGTGTGGTCTGAGGGACCCCCAGGGATGCCAGAAACCTTCCGGACTATTTATCTACATGATCTCCTTTTTTCATGTATCTGTGAGTTTACATAATCTTCACATACTTCTACAAAGCAACATATCACAGCAAACTGAATACTGAACTAATGTCTTATTAAGACAAACACTGACAAAATTTGCAAAAATGTAAAATGCCAGGCCTTGTTATTCTTAACTGAAAATATGGTATTTTATAAATTACTACTTTCATTTCAAAGGCAGTTAGTACTGATAGTTATAATCCATATAAACAAGTTTTTTGGGATCCTTGAGAATTTTCTAGAGTGTAGCAAATCCTTTTTTCCCCCATGAGACTTTTACATCATTACCTCAAGCTCTGGAGTCAAGACTGCCTAGGTTATAATGATGTGCCTAACCTTTGTGGTTTTGGGCAAGTTAACTTCTTTGTGATTCAGGTTCATTTTCCATAAATGAATACCATCTGTTTCACAGACATTTCAAAGTATATGAAACACAAATTTAGTTATTCAGAACACGGCCTGGCACATTACATGGGCATAATACAGGATAACTATTGTTCCCTGGTGGGTCAGTGGTAAAGAATTCACTGGCAAATGCAGGAGATGCAGGTCCAATTCCTGGGTCAGGAAGATCCCCTGGAGAAGTAAATGGCAACCCACTCCAGTATTCTTCTGTAGGAAATCCCATGGACAGAAAAGGCTGGCAGGCTACACAGTTCATGGGGTTCCAAAAGAGTACCACAGGACTTGGCAACTAAACAACACTGTTATTAAACGGTGCTTCTGTGGAACATGTGGTAGACTTTCAATTTACTTATAACTGATTTTTAACATTGCCACCTTCTTGCTTTGGCTGCTAAAGCATTCAGAACCAAATCTGTAGCCCACATCTGTTTTCCTTCTATAAAAACAAGGATAATACACCTATGATCTTGACAGAATTGTCATTAAGTTAGTGGACTATCTGTAAAGTACTTAGAATATAATTCAAATTACCTATTTTTAAATCCAAAGTCCCTATCAATAAATCTGTATTGTATGTTAAGTCCCCAAGCCTAGATATAATTCAGACCCAAGACTTTTCCCTAAATTACCACGTTAGGCTAAAAGGCAGGGCAAGTATAATCAGTTTTAAAGTTGAGGGTAGAAGCAAGGATGTAATTTGCCCAAAGCCACAGAGAAATCAATAAAGCAAAGGTTGGTTTAAAATACACATGCAGTGAATGAACCAGTGTTCTCAATTCATACCAATAAAAAAACTATTATCCAAGATTATATGCTTCAAAATCAAAGTATTTTGGGGGAATACAAGGATCATACGCTAAAGTTTTGGTCACTACCACTCACTAATGATTTATAATCAGAATGTGAGATGTAGATTGTTTTCAGTGTATTTTAAGTGATTTTCAATGATCTAACTTTGTATTGTTTTTATTTAAGACAGCTGGTTTAGATCAGAGGAAATTGTCTCATCTGGCGCCAAATCCATCAATGTATCCGAAATAACAGTAGCGCAATGATTTAAAGAAATGTTAAGTGCTTACTGGACATTTACACAATGTAGGGTTAAGCCATGCCTCTCCTTTTATCTTAAACATTTTAAGTATTTAAAGAGCCTTTTTAATGATATTTGCGAAGTATCTGCGTCTTAAAAAGTATTTTAAAAAAATCAAGCCATCCTTTTACAAAGAAGCCAGTCTGCTGGCCAATGTTTTATACTTACAGCATCTCTTTTCTTCTTTGATTTGCTATCATCAGATTCACTGTCAGACAAAGATTTTCTTTTTGTTCCATCTTTTTCTTTACCAGCTTTTTGAGAGTTAAGAAATGCTTCAATCAACTCTGGACAATCTAAATTTTCTTCAGGTTCCCAAGTATTGTCTGCACTGTGTTGTTTAAAAGAAAAAAAGTTCTTGGTTAATAACCACCGTCCAGATCAATTTAATAATACCTGACAAAAAGCCCTCTGTACTGCAGATACTTCCTCCTATCCCCGACATTCTTTTGAGAGAATCTAGAAGACTCTACACATGGACATCACCAGATGGTCAACACCGAAATCAGATTGATTATATTCTTTGCAGCCAAAGATGGAGAAGCTCTATACAGTCAGCAAAAACAAGACTGGGAGCGGACTGTGGCTCAGATCATGAACTCCTTATTGCCAAATTCAGACTTAAATTGAAGACAGTAGGGAAAACCACTAGACCATTCAGGTATGACCTAAATCAAATCCTTTATGATTATACAGTGGAAGTGACAAACAGATTTAAGGGACTAGATCTGATAGACAGAGTGCCTGATGAACTATAGACAGAGATTCATGATATTGTACAGGAGACAAGGATCAAGACCATCCCCATGGAAAAGAAATGCAAAAAAGCAAAATGACTGTCTGAGGAGGCCTTACAAATAGCTGGGAAAAGAAGAGAAGTGAAAAGCAAAGGAGAAAAGGAAAGATATTCCCATTTGAATGCAGAGTTCCAAAGAATAGCAAGGAGAGCTAAGAAAGCCTTCCTCAGCGATCAATGCAAAGAAATAGAAGAAAACAACAGAATGGGAAAGACTAGAGATCTCTTCAAGAAAATCAGAGATACCAAGGGAACATTTCATGCAAAGATGGGCTCGATAAAGGACAGAAATGGTATGGACCTAACAGAAGCAGAAGATATTAAGAAGAGGTGGCAAGAATACACAGAAAAACTGTACAAAAAAGATCTTCACGACCCAGGTAATCACGATGGTGTGATCACTCACCTAGAGCCAGACATCCTGGAATGTGAAGTCAAGTGGGCCTTAGAAAGCATCACTACGAACAAAGCTAGTGGAGGTGATGGAATTCCAGTTGAGCTATTTCAAATCCTCAAAGATGATGCTGTGAAAGTGCTGCACTAAATATGCCAGCAAATATGGAAAACTCAGCAGTGGCCACAGGACTGGAAAAGGTCAGTTTTCATTCCAATCCCAAAGAAAGGCAATGCCAAAGAATGCTCAAACTACCGCACAATTGCACTCATCTCACACGCTAGTAAAGTAATGCTCAAAATTCTCCAAGCCAGGCTTCAACAATACGTGAACCATGAACTTCCAGATGTTCAAGCTGGTTTTAGAAAAGGCAGAGGAACCAGAGATCACATTGCCAACATCCACTGGATCATCGAAAAAGCAAGAAAGTTCCAGAAAAACATCTATTTCTGCTTTATTGACTATGCCAAAGCCTTTGACTGTGTGGATCACAATAAACTGTAGAAAATTGGGAATACTAGACCACCTGACCTGCCTCTTGAGAAACCTGTATGCAGGTCAGGAAGCAACAGTTAGAACTGGACATGGAACAACAGACTGGTTCCAAATAGGAAAAGGAGTACATCAAGGCTGTTATGTTGTCACCCTGCTTATTTAACTTATATGCAGAGTACATCATGAGAAACGCTGGGCTGAAGAAACACAAGCTGGAATCAAGATTGCTGGGAGGAATATCAATAACCTCAGATATGCAGATGACACCACCCTTATGTCAGAAAGCAAAGAGGAACTAAAGAGCCTCTTGAAAGTGAAGAGGAGAGTTAAAAAATTGGCTTAAAGCTCAACATTCAGAAAACTAAGATCATGGCATCTGGTCCCATCACTTCATGGGAAATAGATGGGGAAACAGTGCAAACAGTGGCAGACTTTATTTTTTTGGGCTCCAAAATCAGATGGAGCCCAAAAATCAGATGGATGTCTGTAGATGGTGATTGCAGCCATGAAATTAAAGACACTTACTCCTTGGAAGGAAGGTTATGACCAACCTAGATAGCATATTGAAAAGCAGAGACAGTACTCTGCCAACAAAGGTCCGTCTAGTCAAGGCTATGGTTTTTCCAGTAGTCATGTATGGATGTGAGAGTTGGACGGTGAAGAAAGCTGAGCGCTGAAGAATTGATGCTTTTGAACTGTGGTGTTGGAGAAGACTCTTTAGAGTCCCTTGGACTGCAAGAAGATCCAACCAGTCCATCCAAAAGGACATCAGTCCTGGGTGTTCACTGGAAGGACTGATGTTGAAGCTGAAATTCCAATACTTTGGCCACCTCATGAGTTGACTCATTGGAAAAGACTCTAATGCTGGGAAGGACTGGGGGCAGGAAGAGAAGGGGACTACAGAGGATGAGATGGCTGGATGGCATCACCGACTTGATGGACATGGTTTTGGGTAAACTCCGGGAGTTGGTGATGGACAGGGAGGCCTAGCATGCTGCGATTCATGGGGTTGCAAGGAGTTGGACACGACTGAGCGACTGAACTGTACTTCATTTTGTGTCTACTTCCACAGTCTGTGCTAAGTAGGTAATCTGTTGTATTACCTCCCAGGTAACTGAACCTGACTAGCAGAATAAAAGCAGCTAATATTTTTCCAAGTTATATGGACAACTCACTTTGGAATTTCTCACTTTCTTTCAGAAAAGTGGATTCTGGATCCCGCCCCAAATTACTTTATCAGATAGTGCCTAGGGTTAAGGCCTCCAATACTGTGTTTTAAAAAACATAATTTAGAAGCATTCTCAAACATGAGACAGTATTTTCAATTTCTGCTGGATACTCAAATTGGGAAATGAAGAAAGAATGTTTTTTACATTTTTAATTGGTTGGGAAAAAATTTCAAAATAAAAATCATGTTTTTTGGACCCATAAGCAACAGCATTATTAAAACACTGTTTACTACATTGCCTGTTGTTGCTTTTGTACTACAGTCACAAAGTAGCTGGGACAGAAAGCCATAGTCTCAAAAGCTCCGATTATCTTCTACTAGGGGCTCTTTAGGGAAAAAGCTTGCCAATCCCTGATATAAGGCCAAGACAACCATTTTCATGTTTTTCAGAAGGGCTGGAAAGAAAATGAATATCAAGTACCAAATGTGAAAGTGAGATCAGCCTACAGCATTTGTGACAAGATTGCCAACTTTGTGTGCTTTGATCCAAAAAACTTTTACAGAACTACACACAATGAAATGAATCATTTTAGAGATGCTAGGAAAGACGCTTTAAACCTCTGGTTACAAAAAGGTCTGTTGATGTCCTGAGACTCTAAAATTGGCAGACTTAAGAATGGAGAAGGACAAAAGAGCTAAAGTGGAGCCTCCATTCTATAGTGTTATTTTAATCAAATATTACCTAATACATTATACTGCACATAGCAGGTCCTAGTCACACTTGTGGCCTTAACCATGCAGAGAAAGAGGGAGGAGTTAATTTTCCAGTGTTTTGATTGGTAAGATACAGAAACAAACAGCTTTTAATGCCTCATAGGATAAAACAAACCAAACCCCACAAACTGTCTGCCATATGAGGGTGATCACTTCTTTAGCAAATTGGTGAAGTTTTACTTAAAATACTGCAGACTCTGTTCTAATTGTAGGAATTTTTTTCCTAGTGCCTAAATCACAAACTTACATATATATATACTTACGCTCAACTAAGGGTACTGCAAGAATAAACAGAGAAACATAAATCTTCCACTCAAATCATAATTCCCAAATTGCTGTGGAGGTGATTTTAAATGTGAATGGTAAAAGAAGCAGTAGATAAGAGAACCATCATACTCCCCATCTCCACCAAGCTCAGAAAACTGTTGTCCATCTCCACCTATCCATTTTCAACAGTCACTGCTCAGTCTTGCTGTTTTTGTGGTGTAAGATTAGAATTCAAGTAGACTGTACATGGTAAAGTTTGAGTATAATTTCTGCATGTAAGTTATTCACAGAACAGTAACATTGTAAAGACTGGTTTTGATAGCAATTAGTAATAGGGAATATTAAGAACCAGGTCGCTTAAAAAATGCCCAGGCTCTACTTAGAGATTAGGAGAATAGTAAGCCTAGTGTAGGATCTGAATTATGATGAGCACTTCTGTTTAAGACCCACTAGTATACCTTATACAGCTTCAGTATTTTTTAATGTCCACTGTAGGGAAACAATAGATTAATTAACACAGTATCCAACTACATTAAAAAAAAGCAACCTGTACTCTATATAATTATATAAATTTGACTCTCCAAGGTAATCAACTAGTCTCAAATCTGCTTGTTTACAACTGTAGGCTGAAGACTCGACTCTTTAAACAAGATACCCTGGATTAAAGGTGCCTTTAAATTCAAAGAAACCTATGAGAAAATGGGTAAAAAGATTTTAGGATAAAAACAAATTTTAAACACTACTTAAGTACAGTTAAACATATAATAAAAGCACTGAGATTTCTTACTCTGTAAATCCCTTCCACTTCAGGAAATACTCCACCTTCCCGTTCACTACACGGCGGTCCAGTACTTTTTCTACTACAAATTCTTCAGGTTCTGCCTCTTCAACTTTTTTACTCTTTCCATTTTGTTTCTTTCCCATTTTTTGCTTAAAACAAAAGAGAGAGATTTAAGAAATGTCTTTCTCTTATTTGATTTTTGAGTACATTTTAAAGGCTAAAATGCTGATATTATCATTGCATTTAACACCTAAATTTTCACTTTTATATCCGAAGGCAAACACTTTCTGAAAAAGTTAACAGATAATCAGCAAAATAAAGGAATGGTTGATTCTGTGGCTTTAGCTCAAACCTATCACCCACCACCCTTCACGGAAATAATTTAATCAAAGACAGTTCTCCTGAAAATTGTTTTATCTTTTCCTAGTCTTATTTCTACACAGTCTACAAGACCAAGTTTAGTAGAGTTTTCACTCATTGTAACTACAAGACAGCAGAAAACAACTATTAGAAACTACTAAAGACTAATACAAAGGAGAATAACAGCGACAGGTCTTATTAGGTGAACCATAGACCCATTAAAAATACAGCTCCCAAACACTAAGTAAGACTCCCTTTTTCAATTCAAACACCAATGTTAAAATCTGAACAATAACAGAGAAAAGATAGCTGCAGAACGAAAACATGGTTCAGAACCCTGATATCAATTGGAGGGTCAACCAAGGAGACCATAAATAGGTTAAGAAGGACAAAATCATTTCCCCATAATTTCGGTAGATATTACTGACCACTTGGAACAAATCTATAACGCTGTTACTTCAAGAGGCCAAAATGTTGGATCATTTTAATTCTCTAATGAGAAAAAAATCCTTTTTTTCTTGGTTTCTCAAGAGAAAGACTAAACTGGTCAATGAATTTCACTTAAAACAAGGTTTTAAGTGTGTGTGTCTATGTGTGTGTGTAACACTATTTGAGAGAAGCAGGACACCAAGATCCCAATCTACTTTCCAGTAACTCAAAATGGAGACTGAGGGGGGAAACCCCACATTATGCTCATCTTGGAATCATTTCAACTTAAAACAGGTGCTATTTAAAAAAAATTGTCCAATTACTAAAGTCATCCCTCACATTGCATGAAGGCAGGGAAAAAACACCAATGCCTCAAACATAAACACCAATGCCTCAAGATTACAAAGGACATTAAAAAATATGTAATCATTTAGAAGTGTACACACACTTCTAAATAAATATCCTGTGAAATAAAATTCTATGAAAGAAATAAAAATCCTGTGAAATTTAAATAATGCAGCAAGCATCTGATTTTGTTGGATATCATTCTCCATGTTAGGCTGTACAACTTTCATTAGTCAAGATACTTGGATATTGTACTCAGTCCAATAACTTTCTGCCTCTGTACAATACAACAAAGGTAGTGGTAGTGGGAAGAACGAAGAAAAAATTAATGTAGACAAAAGCTTATTAGATACTGATCCTAAATGGAAAACAAAACTATGTCCAAGAAAGTTAAGAGGCTAACGGAGTAAAGAAGAGACAAAAATAAACACAGAAAATTAAAAGATAAAAAAAATTTAGCAGAAAAAACAAAATATTTACTACTATAGCACTCATAAGCTAGTTTCAAGTGCTCATCTTTTTTTTAAAGAGAAAATCCACCCACTTTCCCATTTAAATTAAAGCACACATTACCTCACAACACTAACAAAATTATTTTAAAATGAAAGGTAGATACTGAAGACTATCAAACTGTAGGCAAGAGCAATTTAACTTTAACAGAAGCATCTATTTGCTTTCTGTATCTATATATTCATCCCCACAGTCTCAGGGACAGGTAGCTCCTTTCCCATCCAATACTTTAAGAATACTGTGTGATTGTAAAGCCAATTTAATTATCTACATTTTGGTTTACTGATTATGAAATCTGAACGACATTCCTGAGGAAGTGTTGGAAGATGCTTTGGGCTTTCCCCATTGATGACTGGGAATAAATAATGCCACCAAACAAGCTTTTTATTTCCTATTTAAACATTTCTCAGGATGTTCAACTTAAAAGTGCAATCTAATGATGAAACAAATAAAAAACCACCAACTTGCCCTTTTAGTTGTGAAACCCAAGGGGAGACTTCATAAACCAAAACGAAATGTTTTGCTTGCTTAGATGTTAAAACACTAACCTTCATATACTTGCAATTATTAACACAATGTATTAGAATTACCTACTGTGGGAACCATAACTTTGAATTTCGTGATTTTTATGTGAATATTTCAGTGCTTATGTTAAAATTTGTAACTTAACATGGCTGAATACACATATGTCAACATATTTGTACAACTTTTAATGAAACCTAAGAATGCAAACTGTGGGTTTAAGAAACTGCTGGAGAGAAAAAAATTGCTCAGATGTAGTCTTCTCTCTTTTCTGGACATACGTGTGATGTTTTTCTTGCTGAGTATTTAAAAAAACTGCACTGCAATGATTTAAATTTAAGGCCCTTTTGTATTTTAGAATAAGCACGTTTGAAATATGATAGTGACCAAAACAATTCGAAAGACACAATGACTTTCGCCTCAATCTAAGTGTACAAGATATCCATTCTTTAAACACAGCAATACTGAAAATACCTGCTTTCTCTAGAATTCAGTATAGAGTAACTTAGAGAACAGTATACCAATCAACAAGGCTTTATTGCTTTGTCTGTCTATGCTTGTAACCTTCTTCCAAGTCACATAAATTTGTGTATCTTTCTTCCAAAATAAAAATACTTGGTAAAATTCACATTGTGCTACCCTCCCAAAATTAGGTTTCTTTAAATGAATCGAAACACTATGAAGTCAAGTCAATGTAATAATTTCCTTTTTTGCTCCTAACTTTTCCCCATAACAGTTGTGGGGGACAGGGAACTTGAACTACATATGGGTGTAAATTACCCAACCACAGAGATGCAAAGTTATAATTTTTGGAGGAAAAAAGTTTGAGTTAGATCCTTAAATATTTTAGGTTTTCATTAACTTACCAATGTAGTTTTATTGGAGGCCATTTTTTATTGCAGACTTGAAGAGCTATTACTAGAAAAATGCATGACAGTTAAGAAGTTTGTAAGACATAAAATGATAGCTACACACAAGTTTTGTTTGGATTCCAACCCCTACCTAGGTAGCTCATGTCATCAAACGTATATACAAGTCTACAGAGAAGCAGTTTTAAGATTCTGCATAAACTAGTGATACGTGCCTGAGAATATATCAGGGCTGTAACTTATCTATACAACCTTACTGAGAACATAGATTATATCCGCGAAAGCTTTACAGGGTAAAAATTGGACAAAAATTTTTTTCCGATCCAAATCCCATTTACACCATAATCAGCATTTTAAAAAACTAGCAAAATAACTTAGTTCAAAATCAGACAACTGCCCAATCGATTACAATAATTAGTGTGAATTTTTCCTCTAGACTTAACAGTCCGAAGAGTCGTCTATGTAATTTAATTTCAACTTGGTTTCTTCTTAGAGACCTTCCCAATCACTAGTTGAAAAACTAAAACACATCGAGATGCTCCAGTTACATTTCGTGCCACTTTTGAAAACAAATCAGCTATTTCTGCACTTTCGTCCGCTCCCCTTAAACCCTTACCCCACCCGGCTTAACGAGGCCTTAGCACCCGGCCCCCACCCTCGCCACACGAGAGCGCGGGCCTCGTGGTCAGCGCATCCGCGGGGAGAAACAAAGGCCGCGGCGCGGGGGCTCAAGGGCACTGCGCCACGGGGCCCGCGCCTCTCCCCACCCGGCGGCGGCCACGTAACGGAGCGCCCGCCGCAGTCTGCGGACACTGGGCTGCGCGGATGCGGGATAACGCACCGCCCTCCCTGGAGGCCCAAGTCGCCGACCAAGCACGGGACGGGAAGGAAGGCCCCCTCAACCTCAACCGGGATGGGGGAGGGGAGAAAAAAAATGCGCTTTGTCTAGAAATAAGGCGGCTAGCGCCACGGCTTTCAACCTTGTGGAGGAGTCTCGTCCCCTAAACCAACTACAGACGGCGGCCCGGAGCCAGGCCCGCCATGGGGTCCCTGTTCGCTTCTCCTTTCCTCCCCGCCAGCTCCTGACTCGGGGTCCGGCGAGGAAGGATAGGAAGCTGGGAAATGGGGGACTTTGGGGCTTATGTGGTATCTCAAGCAACACCACCGACTGAAAGCTAGAGAGAAAGAAAAACACCGACTTCACCGCCTCTGAGCTGCTCCGGGTCCTGGGTCTGCGGCGTCTCCGGCCCTGCGCGCCTCAAGCTCCAGTCACATCCGAGGGGGAGGGGGGGCTGGGGAGCAGTGCTGCGCGCGGGGCCGCTGCCGGGGGGAGGGGAAGGTGGCACCGCCCACGCCAGGCAGCCGCGAGGGGCGGGGTGGGCGCGCGCCCCAGGGGGGTGGGGCCGCGCGCCGCGCAGTGCCCGCCGGGAGCCCGAGCCTGAGGGAGGGGGTAAAGGAAGGGGCGGTGACAGCGGCTCTTAAAGAGTTCGCGGCGTGGCGCCTGGTGGTCCCCGGAGGGGAGAGCGAGGAGGGGGCCGCAACCTAAGTCTACTCGGCGGAGGTGTTTCCTGCTTTGCTGCAGCGGTAGCAACTGGCGCCAAAACAGGACTCCGCCCACTTCCTTGCCCCTGGGGTTGGGTGCCTTCAAACGCTGGGGGTGGGTGGGAGGAATCGGGAACCAAGAACGAGCACAACTTTCGACTGCCCGAAATGTGGACCCCAAAAACATTGGCCAGGGTTAGGGTGGTGAATCGTTAAGTGTCATTTGTTGACTAGAAGTCGCTTCGGGTGTTTCCGGAAGGGCCAGTCAGTCCTCCGCGCAGAGAGGGGAGGGCAGGAGAAGGTGGGGGAAGGAAAAAACAGTGGAAGAGGCTACAAAGATTTTTCTAAAACTGGGGCTCGGGGAAAAGCTATCAAAGCGTTGCTGTAAGGACCACCTCCCGGCTTGAGGGGGCTGGACCTCTGGGTTGAGGATTAAGCTCCTCCCAACAGTGTTAATTTCAAACTGCGCGACCGTTTCTCACCTGCCCTGCGGGGGCAGGCCCCAATTCCGAGAGACTGAAATACGCAGGACTCGAGCCTTCCGCAATTTACAGAGCCCTTTTACGCAACTGACGTCCAGCACCAGTGCTGGCCTTAAAGGGGGAGGGGCACGTACTTGGCGCTAGGAGGTCGTAGAGCGTTCCCGCCATTGGCGGCGGTTAGGACGTTTACGCAACGGCCTGACGTAGGGGAAGACGCGTTAGTCGGGGGAAGGTTCTAGAAAAGCGGCGGCAGCGGCTCTAGCGGCAGTAGCAGCAGCGCCGGGTCTGGAGTGGAGGTGCTCCAGCGGTGTTGTTTCTCGAGCAGCGGCAGTTCTCACTACAGCGCCAGGACGAGTCCGGTTCGTGTTCGTCCGCGGAGATCTCTCTCATCTCGCTCGGCTGCGGGAAATCGGGCTGAAGCGACTGAGTCCGCGATGGAGGTAACGGGTTTGAAATCAATGAGTTGTTGGAAAGGGCATGGCGAGGCCGTTGGCGCCTTATTGGAAGTCGGCCATCCGCCTCCGTGGGAGAGCGGCAGCGAAATTGGGCCACTTCATAAGCGGTTGGTCTCAGGATATTTTTGGAGAGGGGTCGTTAGCAGAGGCCTAATTGTACAGCACCTTCCCCACCCTCAGCCTCACGGCGCCATTTCCCTTTGCTGGGGGTGGGGGATGGGGAGCTTCCACATGGCGGACGCAGCCCCACTTTACTGAAAGTGGGGCGCGGAGGCAGGAATTCCTGCTCCGTTTTTAAAGAAGGGTGGTTTGGGGGTCTCGGCGTCCCCGCGTTGGAGCGTTTCGGCGGGTTTCGGGTCCTAGCGAACCGGGCTGCGGAGCTTCCCCTCCCCCCTCCCGGGAACCGGATTTGGCGGCCGCCATTTTCATTTCTCTCCTTCCTCGCAGCGATTTCTTTTTAATTCTCTAAATTTGACTAGCTTGACTTTTTCAGTGAGGAATAGAAGTGGGTAATTATTTCTTTTTCTTTTCGGACTGTTTTCATGCTGTTTCGAGGTGGAATCCGAGTGTGTAGGGAGCTTGGAGCTTTAAAGTCCTGCGCACCTCATTAGAGGCTCGCTCCCTTCCCCTCGATGAAATGGCGCCATTGCGTTCAGGAGCCGCACCGAAGGGCGGGGGGAGGGGCGGCGTTCTCCTGGGCGGTTTCGCTCGACTTAGGAGGTAAAACCCTCTAGGGTGTTGGGCCCGGTTTCACGCGAGCCATGGTATAAAGACCCCACATTTTGTTTTTCAGTCCTTGTTTGAGTAATAGTTTTATCTGCGTTTGCAGTGATTGAAAAGGCAGTTGAATCGTAGGAAACGTAAAATGAAAATTTATAGATTATCGATTTTGCGGGAGGCCGTGGGGAAGGTGTCGGGGGGGGCGGTGTTAGGGTCAGAATCCTTTATTTTCCTGACGGATTCTTTTTTAATCGTATAATTTATTTGTATTTTAAGTAGTATTTTTACCGGGGAATTTGATCTTTACTGGGTAAGGCCATGGGTGTGTTTCAGTGATAAACTTGAAATTACTGGTTTAGTTGTACTCTGATTAAAACATGGCTCGGTCCCTCAATGCGTGTTCTGCTGTATACAAAACCTTTATTAGGCTGAGCCACTATGTTTTTGAACTTTGTCACTTGCTTTTCTCGTTTATGTTTGCAATCATGGTTGATGATTACATTGATAAGCATAAGGTCTCAAGCGAAGGGGGTCTGCCTGGGTATTTTCATTGACCCTAAGCACGCTTATAAAATAACTTTGTTTGTAATCGATAGTGGACAGCGGGTAAGTTTGGAAAATGAGGTAAGTAATGAGTTTTTGCCTTTTGTTAGTGATTTGTAATGTTGTAGATGTATTTTAGTCTCTTTAATTTATTTGGGTTTTAAAAGGCCAGTTAACTGACAAGTGTTCGGAATAAATAAAATATGCTTAAGTGAGTGTCCAAATACCAGTATAAACCAAGTTACCGTTTTAATAGATCGTTAAGTGTCTCATAAGCTAGTTTGAGAATGTGTCTTTTCAAAAATTTCAGAATCTTAAAAGTAACTATACAGGCAAAGAAGTCTCTGAATTATTACTGTTTTCTGAACTGTTGGGAGAATATCATGCATGGAGAGAGAAACTTAATGGAACTATGGGTTGAGTGTTGTAGTTCTATTTAATAAATTTAACTACATGCACTTGGTGGCTAACTTTAGTTTCTGAATGTTATTTAACCTAGTCAACTGAAAACCAAATATAATGATCCAAGCTTCCCTAACTGATAGCCCAAAATACAGAGCTACTAATGTAGCTTATACGCGTGATGGTTTGTAAGGATTGAGATTTCAGCTCAGGCTCTCTTTTCACGTGAAAGTTGTTTTATGCTGTGTAATTTGCCAGAAGACCACTGAGTTCTACATGGTGAAGTGTAAATCGTAGTAGTGATATTTTGTAACTAGAGTGGATAGTCACAGTGGTCATTTAAATGTTTTTATGGTTTTTGAAAAGTGAGGTGATTACAGTGTCTTTTACTGTATTTGTCTTTTGGTTCAGTAATAGTTGATAGTGCCGTCAACAAAACCAGCTATGTTAAAACTATATGGTTTAGACACCGGTAATTATAAAAGTCATTTTATGTTGGGCAGAAAAGATAAATTTTGAGGCTATTTTGCCACCTATATTGAATGTTTAAGATTTTCTCTGGAGAGTTGGTACATGAGGGAAGGAAGTCAATACTAAGTTTTTTAGGGTTTTGAAAATTGAGTTACATTATAATCACCACCAGAGGGAGCAATGAAGGGAAACTGATTTTTTAAATGATAAATCCAGAAATTGGAACTGTGGGTTATAAAACAAAAGTTATATTTCAAAAATTTGTATTTGAATATGTAAAAGTGAATGTCTCTGTTCTGAGTTATAGGATCGAATGCAGATGTTGATAAGAATCTTTTAACTTTACAGTCACCAGGGAATAGATTTGTGCTCTTCTTCAGAAATATTTTTAAAACTAAGTGATGCTATATTTGTTTAAACTCATTTAATGTCAAGTAAATTTATATCAAGCATAATGATTTTGAAACGTGTAGTTTGGCTGAGGCAATTTTTTTTTTTGGTGTAACACAACTAATATGCAGTTTAACATATGGTTTAAATTTGATGTAAGTTTTTTTTTTCCCCCCAGAAAACTTTAGAAACTGTTCCTTTGGAGAGGAAAAAGGTACTCTGCCAGCAGGTCACCTCATATTTAAGAATTTTATTTCCAGCATACAAAGAGAAAATGTAAATAAAAATTGAAATGCTGTTTTCCTTTGCAGAGAGAAAAGGAACAATTCCGTAAACTCTTTATTGGTGGCTTGAGCTTTGAAACTACAGAAGAAAGTTTGAGGAACTACTACGAGCAATGGGGAAAACTTACAGATTGTGTGGTATGTTAATTGTGGAAGTGCTTAGGGATACTAATCCTTCAACTGTTGAATTTCTCTGTTAAAGACGTTAAGTGACTTAGAGAAAATCAATTAAATTCATGTTCATTATTTTAAAATGCTGTAAGTAATGAGATTAAATGGTAACATCACTGCTTTGTATTTCAAGGTAATGAGGGATCCTGCAAGCAAAAGATCGAGAGGATTTGGTTTTGTGACTTTTTCTTCCATGGCTGAAGTTGATGCTGCAATGGCTGCAAGACCTCATTCGATTGATGGGAGAGTGGTTGAGCCAAAACGTGCTGTTGCAAGAGAGGTGAGCAAATAGGCAACTTGTTTGTTCAATAAACAATTTGGGCTGAAATTCTGTTTCACAGTTAGTGGCTTTTCAAAGAACAAAAAGTTACAGGGAAGACTAAGTTCTTTATCATAAAGGCGCTTTACTTAGTGTTTGGCCAGAAGACAGAAGCCATGCTTATTACCCAGATAGTGTGCTCGTACTCATGTTTGTGGTTTCTTCCTGTCAGGATGACTTTTTCTCATTTCAGGAATCTGGAAAGCCAGGGGCTCATGTAACTGTGAAGAAGCTGTTTGTTGGTGGAATTAAGGAGGATACTGAGGAACATCATCTTAGAGATTACTTTGAGGAATATGGAAAAATCGATACCATTGAGATAATTACTGACAGGCAGTCTGGAAAGAAAAGAGGCTTTGGATTTGTTACTTTTGATGACCATGATCCTGTGGATAAGATTGTGTGTAAGTGTCTATAAGTGCTAGGATTGTAGCTCTTGAACATTTTAGGTTTTGGGTATGTTAACACCTACAACTTTGTTAAAAAGTGAGCTTGAAACTTAGCTATTACAGGATGCTGACTTAATGGACTTTGAACTTTTCATTCCAGTGCAAAAATACCATACTATCAATGGTCATAATGCTGAAGTAAGAAAGGCTTTGTCTAGACAAGAAATGCAGGAAGTCCAAAGTTCTAGAAGTGGAAGAGGAGGTAACTTGTAATTCCATTTTTTTTCTTAAGATTTATTTGTGTAAGTGTTAGTTACTAACCAGGGTGTTTATTGTAGGCAACTTTGGTTTTGGAGATTCTCGTGGTGGTGGTGGAAATTTTGGACCAGGACCAGGAAGTAACTTTAGAGGAGGATCTGGTAAGTCCACATTCTAAGCTTAGGAAGGTGAATGTGCTTGAAAAACAGTTTTAATTGGAATCTAGGAAGTCCAACCTACTTTGTTATCTGTAAAATTTAAAGTGAGATCTGTCCTAATGGGATATTCTAATTTGGTTGGCAAGAGGTAACATTTTAAAATCAGAGTTGTATAGCTCTAATCAAGGACAGATAATTGCAGAGATTGTTTTATGGTCTTCAGTTTCTAAAAGAGTTTTAAAAGGATGTTGTAACCATTTTAAATTTATGAGACGTTTCATGAATAGTGAGTGGAAATACAGTAGAGGTTTGAAGAGATCTAAAAGTTTCTTTGCTTTAGGCTTTATATGTGGGTTAATCTCAGTTATGTAGTAAGTAGAAAAACTGAACTGTCCATTGTTAACTGCTTTTTTATAAGTGGACAACCTGGAGAAAGTAGAGGCTAAAAAATTGACATGGACCAGAATAAAATAATCCTCCTTTTCTTCTGCCCTTAACAGATGGATATGGAAGTGGCCGTGGATTTGGGGATGGCTATAATGGGTATGGAGGAGGACCTGGAGGTCAGTTTCTTCTATTTTTTGATGATAGGTGCCTAAAATCTTAATCACACTGTGTGCTGTCCATCTGAGCATAAACATGAAATGTCTCTTCTAAATTTTCATCTTAGCTGTTGAAAATTACCAAAAAATTACTTGGCAGGTGTTACACTTCTGCAACATCAATTGGGTAGATTTTAAATGAGAATTTAAAAGATGCCCTATTGTTTCTCAAGCAAAAGAATTAGAGATAGATGTGATATTTTGTATAGTGTTTTCCTTAAAAGTATTAAAAAGTGGTTATGAGCAAGATGAACACTATGACAGGGGAGTGTCTGTAGGAGCACTGTGTTGTCTCATCTCTTCCAGGATGAATCTACCAGGACAGTGTCCTAAAAGTCCCCGAGAGAATTTTTCCAGAACATAGCTAGTGTGCTTCTATGTCCAGCTAAGGTTTTGAGCCACTGTTAAGTATCAGTTCATGTGTTTTATTGAAGTACAGAAAAGATAGGTACCTACTGACAAATGTCTTAAGAAAGGAAGGAGAGGTTTGAAACTGAGCTTGTGATAGACCTCGTTTCTGGTTTTGCAGTGATTAGGCATGACTTAAGTTATTCCTACATGTCACTTTCCAGCTTTGCTTTAAAATCCAAATATTGATTTGGTTTTATGAGAAAGATGAGTTTTTACACTTAACTGCAAGCAATCTGAAACTTCGAATTAAAGTTGTAAGTCAGTGCAAGTTGGCTAATTTCTGGTTCTTCCCCTTATTTCTACTGAAGAGAAGGGTGTGGTGGGCATCTTATTTAAGAGAAATTGTAGATAATTCACATTAGCCCACACATCTTGTCTGCTCCACCTTACCCCACAATCTTAGACAAATATAACTAGTATTTCAAGATACCGTCAAGAGAATCCATAATATCTTTAGTTTTGGGGGAGACCTGTGGCATTACAGGTATTTGTAAAGGTTTTATCCAGTTTGTGAGTAGGCCTTCCTCACTGGCAACTGTTCACCAAGGTGGATATTCAGAATCAGCCCTTGAGGCTATTTTAGAGGAGATGTTATAGAAAGAATCTTTTTTACTTATAAAATTGAGTTGTTCTGGAAAGCTGGAAATGGATGTAATAAGACAGTTCAAATGGCGTTGAAAATACTAATTACTTAAAGGCTTATTTTATAATAGGTGGCAATTTTGGAGGTAGCCCTGGTTATGGAGGAGGAAGAGGAGGATATGGTGGTGGAGGACCTGGATATGGCAACCAGGGTGGGGGCTACGGAGGTGGTTATGACAACTATGGAGGAGGTAATAAATTCACCTGCAACCTTTATGTGGGAATTTGGATTGGAATTAATGGCTTTAACACGTAAGATGTTTCATTTCATTGTTGTCAATAGTTGTCTTTAAAAATGTAGAACTGTAGATAGGTGTTTTGCGTTTTGATTTGTTTTTGTGGGAAATTTTTCTAAAATACTTAGCATGTATCATCGGTTTAATACTTGATTGTATGAGGTTCATTGTGCAAAAATTTCCAAATTTTTTTACAGGAAATTATGGGAGTGGAAATTACAATGATTTTGGAAATTATAACCAACAACCTTCCAACTATGGTCCAATGAAGAGTGGAAACTTTGGTGGTAGCAGGAACATGGGGGGACCATATGGTGGAGGTAATTAGATTCTTCAGATTAGTAATGAAATGTTAACTTTCCATGACTTGAAGGAAGATGACAATTGTTCATTATTTATGTTTGGGTAACACTTCCCACCAAATATAAAGTGTTAATGGAGATTAAAGTTGTGGGAAAATAAGAATGCAACATCACTTTGGGAGATTGTTGTAGAGGTGGGATATCTAGTAGTGTAAAATGAATTACATATTTTCAGTGGGATTTTTCCTTTTGGCTGACTAAGAAAAAGCCAGATTTGCTGAGAGCACTTTGCATGTGGTATAAATTTTGTATGACTTGTATCTTTGAAAGCTTACTTAGTAAATCTGAATTTTTAGTTCAAATCGTTGTTATTCTTGAGAAAGTTTAGATTTCCTACATTTAATTTGTTTCCTGAGTAAAGAGATTAGCTAGAAACAAGTAATGGTCTGTGATCTGCTTGTTTTAAAGAGTGATTATAAAATAATTTGGTAAATTAAGTTTGCTTTTTCTTATTCCATTAACTTTAGGAAACTATGGTCCAGGAGGCAGTGGAGGAAGTGGGGGTTATGGAGGAAGAAGCAGATACTGAGCTTCTTCCTATTTGCCATGGGTAAGTAGCTTTTAAGTTTCACATTGTTAATGTCTTGGGAGACCTAGCTGCCAGGAGTTAAAAGCTTTTTAGGATCATGTTATCTTTCCTTAAAATCTGGTTAGATGGATAATTTCATAACCTATTTTTTTTTTACTCTTTACTTCTGTTGAAACAGGCTTCACTGTATAAATAGGAGAGGATGAGAGCCCAGAGGTAACAGAACAGCTTCAGGTTATCGAAATAACAATGTTAAGGAAAATCTTATCTCAGTCATGCATAAATATGCAGTGATATGGCAGAAGACACCAGAGCAGATGCAGAGAGCCATTTTGTGAATGGATTGGATTATTTAATAACATTACCTTACTGTGGAGGAAGGATTGTAAAAAAAAATGCCTTTGAGACAGTTTCTTAGCTTTTTAATTGTTGTTTCTTTCTAGTGGTCTTTGTAAGAGTGTAGAAGCATTCCTTCTTTGATAATGTTAAATTTGTAAGTTTCAGGTGACATGTGAAACCTTTTTTAAGATTTTTCTCAAAGTTTTGAAAAGCTATTAGCCAGGATCATGGTGTAATAAGACATAACGTTTTTCCTTTAAAAAAATTTAAGTGCGTGTGTAGAGTTAAGAAGCTGTTGTACATTTATGATTTAATAAAATAATTCTAAAGGAAATTGTGTAATTATAGACTTTTTATTTTAAATAAGTTAAGGAGTGGGTAGTATAATTAAGGTCTGTTGCAAAGCTGTTGTTATATTTGTGTAAGATAAATGCTGGTCAGATGTAAGTGTGTTGTCTGCAATTCATGAGGATTAAATTATCTAGATAACTTAAGGGATATCTCTGCAAGGAGAAACACCTTTTTAGATCTTTTAGATGCTGCTGCTTCAATGCAAGGAAAGGAAAATAACCCCAGCGAGGTACTCTTCAGGGATACAGGTCTAGTACAAGAGAACTCTTTGACGGCTACTAAGGTCAGCCAGTCTTAAGAAACTGTGCTGTTTCTACAAAGCTTTAACTACAGTAGTTTTTAAGGATGCCAACGAAAGCTGAGGGTGTAGAGCAAAGTAGTTCTAAGCTTCAGTTAAACTTCTTTAGGTAAGATCTCATTTACTTTTCCTTTCTTAATTTTCCTCCCCCAAAGATAAACTAATACTCTTCAATGGTCTTTCAGTATAGTTGGTTCTTATGTAGTATAACATAGCTATAAATTGAGTTTAACAATTTTATAAACTCAAGAGAATAATTTTATAAACCCTGTTTTCCAATCTGTCATTTTACTTATATTATTTTGGTTGTTTTTTATTTCCCTTTTTTTCCTTCTTTCCCACCCCCTCCCCCTCTATGAAGATTCAGGTGCTTAACATATCATTTTTTTCCCTGCTGGAATTTTAGCATTGATATGAACCATGGACAAGTATATTCTGCTGCCACAAAGACTGTAAAGTGCTTCATTTCAACAGCTGAGGCAAGCCAAGTGATCATTAATAAAGCTTTTCTTGGTTCCTTCAGTGGTGTTGGTAGTAAAATGGTAGGTAAAAGTTAGGCTGCAAGTTCAGTAAATCATGAAATTTCCCATCGTTACACCCTTCTGTATTCACGTTTCTTGGATCAAGCATTTTGAGTGAACTAGGGTTTTTTTTTTATTATTAAAAATAAAGACTTCTTTTAAATTTTGATACTGTTCTAGCTTTACATGCATATCAGGATCAGGCTAAGGAAAAGGTAGGGCAAGATGGTTGGATCTACTTTCAGATAATATGTATTTATGAATGAAGTGTCTACATTATAAATCTGTACATATCCAATTCTAAATACTTGGGTTTAAATGCAGTAATTCTTTCCCAATCCCCTACCCTATAGGAGAGATGTAGGTTGGCTGCTGAAATTTCATTTCTTAGATGTCATCAGAGATTGATTGCCTGGCTTTATTGCCTTTTCAGGAATGTGATAATCAGGGCATATTCTACTGTATGCACCTGTGAGTCTTCTTTGATCCTAAGACCACCACTGAAGTTATTTAGGTTCTTTGGACAAACATGATAAACTTCTTCAGATACTTTTTTTTTCCTTTGGCAGGAAGGTGTCTTGCTGCAGGTAACTAATGAAGAAGTGGTCAACCACAGAGTCTTCAAGAAATAAGAAATTCTGTACCATCTGAAAGTAGTTCTTGTTGGTGCCTTCATTTTAAAAAAGCACTCTTTAAGATTAAAGGGAAATGTTTTCTGATAAAACAGACTTCATTTAGTTACAGGGTCTTAATATAAAACAATTACAAATTGAGTATTGTTTGTAAAAGAGTAAACATCAAGTCAGCTAGAGAGATAAATGTTATCATGTTTTGAATTAGGTTTTGTGAGTAGACAGATTAAAATTCTATTTTAAATATAAAGTTATAAAATAAATACTTTTGTATTCAAATACTTGGTGTAATGTTTACACATAAAATGTGAATCTTGTTCTATGAACATTAAGTTGTCTAAAGGATTGCCATCCCCTAGATTTTTACAGCAGTTTCACAAAGCAAATGCATATTGCCATTTTCCTTTCAATATTGATAGACAAATGAGAAAAGCATTGTGGACATTACTGGCTGTCCCTAATAAAATGCCATTCTTTATACACTGTATATTCAGCGTTTGAATAATGCTATAGATCTCTGGCTTTGCCTTGTATGTTTAACATTGCTGGTGGTGGTTTTAAAATAATTACAGATTTTAACCCAGCTAAAGTGGTCCAAAAGAGGTGGCTATGCAAACATAAAATCTGTGAACTAACTGCTATGTTGTGTTACACCTAGTATCATGGTTGTCTTGAAGGGTTAAACATGATGGTACAGCAAGCAAAGACTTGGTTACCTGGATGTTCACTTGAAACAATGAAAAACCAAAGGGGACAAAGTAAAGTTGACTTTTTTACTACTTTGTTTCTTAGGTATCTCACAGGTAAGTCAAACTAATGATGGCTAACAGAAGATGAGCTTTGTTTAAAATCTGCATCCATTATTAACTATAAACTTGTTAACATCTGGCTGTGGATTTATTAGGAAAAATAAGATCTTAAAAATGTCCAGCTCTGCGAAGAAGTTAAACTTTGAAGATAAATCAAGTTGGTTATAATACAATCCTAGAACACCCAGCGTTTAACACCAGCACAAATAGGGGAAGACATTTTAATAGGTATGAACAGGCTGAAATGAACTAACGTATTTTGAAATAGGTGATGTGGAATGTTGGTGTGTCTTAAGTGTTGAGCTGCTAATTTTCTTTTAGAAATGAGGTTTAAGGAAGTTTCCTGAAAGAAGGAAATTAGTACTGTTAAATATATTCACCTCACAGAGTAATTATACATGAAGCTTTTGGAAACAGCTGTGGTTCTAGCTGAAGCTTCAGGGTTGTATAACTTGAGCTTGAAAACGTGATTGGGGCTTGAAAATTTGAATCCAAAATGGCCTAATGATAGGAGTTGAAGATAGGTGCTGGCGATTTCCTTCAACCGTAGTGAAGCAACAGACTCTTAACAATGCAACCCATGTTTTAAAGTTGTGATGGTGTGTGAGGTGGGGGGAGTTGCTCACATGATACCCAAAAAGTAAGCAATACTGGGAGCCATTTTGAGGGGGTGGCTCCCACACCTGGTGTCTGCTTCTCTGGTGAAATGTTTTTGAAACTGGATATTCTGTGGTTTTCACTATCCCAAGTAAGTGTGTGAGTACAAGTTAAAGTTGGTCTCAAATTCTTTTAATTGTATTCAGTTACTGTTCAAGTGTGGAGTATATGGTGCCTTTGCAGGAGGCAGAAAATATCACCGATTTCAGTATACCTGAAGTGCATGTTTACAGTTTTGTCTTGGTTTCGCTTACGTGTCTAAATTTGAAACATGTTCTCAGGTTAGTATATACCCAATGATTTTAATGCTGCTCTGCTGTTACTGCAAGTAATAAAAGAAGCAAATTCAGATCTTTGAAGATTGGGTGAAGGGAGACTAATCCAGGTATTTTAACAACATTTAAGTGAAAAAGGTTTAAATTGTCAAACACTGATGTATATTCCGTAAGATGACACTTTCTGGGGTAGGAATTCAGGCATTTAGGATTTCAACTGCTTCTCTATCCTAAGGGTCAGTGCTGAGCTGGAGCCAGCCTTGAAGTGCACCCCAAATATCCAGATCTTATTGAGCACCCATTGTTTCAACTGCCTGGTGGCTCAGACAGGAAAGAATGCACCTGCAGTGCAAGAAATTTGGGTTTGATCCCTGGGTGGAGACTGGAATGGCTACCCACTCTATTCTTGCCCAGAGTTCCATAGTATCCCAGCAAGTCCATGGGGTCAAAAAGAGGTGACTGACTTAACACATGCATTGCTTCAGGAGTAACTTAATTTCACCTGGGGATTTCATCATGGCCTGTTAGGTACCAAAAGGGATGGAAGCTTTTAATAAAAAAAAGTGAACCAGATTTCACCTGATTTTCAACTGATGTAATCACAAAGAGGTTATTTTAGGACCAACAATATTCTATAGGAAAGGAAAGGGACTACCATGTTGGGAGCAATTCAAAATGAAATGTTTGGGTCATTCTGTGAACTCAGGAAAACTTCAGAACTAGAACAGTCTGGTCAGTCTTGGGGTATGAATTGGTAAGTAGGCAACTTTGACTAAAATACTGAAATGAGGTTTTCCCTGCTGTTAACCACTGGAGAGTAAGCAGCTTCAGTACCGTACCACAGTCCATTGTGTATTGTACAAAGTACCCAGACAAGCCCATGGCAAGTGAGATTGAACTGGCTGGTGACAGCTCCATTCATCTACCTTTGGTACCAGTGCACCAAATACCTTAGATCTCGAGATGTTTAAGTTTTACCGTGAACGTTTTGAATTCCAACTCTTCAACTATACCCCTTCTCCATTTGATGTTCCATAGTTCTTTGTGGTCTTGATGCTTTCAGGGATTGGGGAAGATGCTGAGCCTGAAAAGGACACTCAAAATTGAGCAAACCAGGGTATCTGCAGTTGCAGAAACTGACAAGTAAATTGGTTTTGTGGATTTTGTTCCAAACTTGAAATAACTTGTGATTGTGCCTCTCAGAAGCCACAACGCATGAGGTGTGTTGCCTTGCAAAAAGCAAGCCTGTCAACACTGAAGTGGGCAGAACTGGTCAGAGGAGCTGAACTTTGATCAGGAATCATTTTGCTTTAAAACAGATTCCTAGATTCAGTTTAAAATAGTAACCTAAAATAACTGACTTGATTCTAATATCTGACCTTAGATTTTTCTAATCAGATACTGTGTATGTAAGGTGTTCAGTTGTGCCCAGCTCTGAAGTGGGCAGCCGCTTCTTGTTCCATGGATCAAAGTTGGCATCTCTTGCATTGGCAGGTGAATTCTTTACCACTAGCACCACTCAGGGAGCCCTATCAGACAGACTGGACAGCATTTGTGTTACTGTTCTCAAACCATGACAGTTTGGACAGCTGTCCTCATGTACTTGTTTTTGAGTGCCATCATTTCTAAGACATGACCAGGTTTTCCAGTCTCCTTTGTCTTTTTTTATAAAAGTGTTTCTTTTTGCTTATTTGAAAGTGTTTCATTTTGCTTTTATTTCTTCAGTCTGATTTATCCCTTAGTGTAAGTCTTGAATGATCCATAACGTTTTCACATTTAAGTAAGTTGGTGTGTTTTTTTTCTGGTGTGAACTTGTCGATTTCCTAGATAAGGGAGCCATCCCTACAGGCTGGCTTTACTGCCAGGGAGTTCCAGTTCCCCATATGCAGGTAGTTATGTGGGGGGAGGCTCTTTGTCCTCAGACATTAAAGCCTAAATGTGTATTTTGAAAGCTGGACTATTGGGGGTGCATCCTAGAGTAGAACCTAGTCTATTTCATGTGATGTTCTGTGTTAATTTGGAGGGGCTGGGGAGGCTAATATTGTCAGTTCAGCATACTGACTTCAGTTTGGCTAGAGTCTGGTCAATTTGTAATTAAAATTTAACACTGTTGCTGTCCTATTTGCGGGATATTCACCTGTATTTTTCAGTGTGGTTATTTTGGAGAACTGGAAGGTAAATTTGCTTAGAATCTATCAAAGGCAAAAGTGAGCACTTCATAAAATCTAAAGTTTATTTCCACAGAAAAAGCTATATAAGTTAAAGTATTCATAAAAATTAAGCTAAAAAGCTCTATGAAAAGTCACTAAACTTCAGTGCTAAGTGAAAAAACCTTAAGGTTAGATTGCATTTTAAGTCACAAAAACATGTTTTGAAATAATTGCATCCAGTGTTTGCCTCTTTTTAAAAAAAAATCTTAAGAAATGGCTACCGAAGTAGGCTGTTTTTATGTCACATTGTACCTCCTAGTAGGACTTCATGAAGTTGTGGCTTCTGCCCCAGGTCTGATACTGATCCATGAACTTGTCCACTTAAACTTGAAAACAGTTTTAACTGAGTGATTCAAGTTGTAGTACTTAAAAGCTAACACAAGCTGAACTTGGAAGCAGATTTATGATCCTTTATCAGTTTCTAACTGCTTTTATGTTTGTTGGTGGAATCCATCTTCAATTTTTTCTCTCATTTTTTCGTTTTCCCTTGTGGTTTTCCCTTTTCTGGCCTGGGATCATTAATTCCTTGGGTACAATCAAAACACTTCCATCATGGGTGCACTGAAGAGCATACTGGTTTGGACTGACTGGTCTACCTTGATCATCTCTTAACCTACTAAAAACATCACGATAGAGATTGTGCAGTTTCTGTTTCATTATGTTTATAGCTTTGTGACATTGGGATTGCTCTCTCTTAAGGGTTTCCTTCTTTGCTTGCAAGCTACATACATCATCTTCCAGATTCAAAATCGTATCCAGTTTACGCTTTCGGCAGTTCTGAGCAGCAACTTTATTTTTCCCTCTTCGTCTAATGTCACGGATGAGCGACACTTGTAAATCTGTTAGATAGTGCCTGCTTAACATGCTGTTGAAAGAATCTACAGGCATGCGGATAATTTCATCCACAGAAAAAGGGATATGCAAAGCTTTAGCACGTCGTTCATCACGGCTTAAGTTTCTGTCTGTGTCGTTCAGGTATCTACTTATTTTCTGTGACTTCCCAGGCCATGAAAAAGATTCGGAAGTGGATTCTAGTGCACTTGGCTGTAAGTGGTAAGTGTGGTTATGTGATACGTGTTGAAATGCAAGGTCCCCATGAAAATGGGAATCACTCCTATCATTGATGTGACAAAGCTTACTGGGCTCTGGATAGTATCCTCCTACAGCCCCTTCTAGGTTATGGTGGGAAAGGTCACTGCTAGAACCTGTAGCACCTTCACATACAGAGTGAGAAGAATTAGACTTGATAACAGAGGTGCTATTATTGTCACTTGAGTCTAAGGAAAGCCCAGAATCATAACCTGGTTCTTCAAGCAGCCAAGAAATTTCCATTGGATCAAAACCTTCTGTGGCCAAAGACATTAAGTTTATCTCATCAAATATGTTTATATCAAGGTCATACAGATGGTCTTGGCTTAGATTCCTCATCTGATTGTCAACAAATGGAAGAAATCCTGTCAAATTAGTTCCAGGAAGGGTCTGTTCAGTATTGGTAATAGGAGAACTTAACTGGAGAATTTGTTCTTGTGGCTGTGAAGTCCTTGCTGCTGGATCCCTTCTAAATGTATTGTCAGAACATAGCAACATGGCCTCGTGGAGACTTACATCATGACTTACAGCTTGGCTAAAATTTACATTATAATGTGTGGGGGAATTCATGCCATCATTGATACTTCCAGGGAGAGGAGCAATATCTGCCAGTGAGACTCCCTGAAAAAGGAAAGGAAAAATGCTGTAAATACATAAAACTATTTCAACACCAGTTCTAATACACAATGCAGTACTTTCAGTTCTCTTTGTTAACTCCTCTATACAAATAAGGATATGCTGTTGGCTATGAATAACTTCCCTTAAATAAATGCAGGCAACTGACTACACAAAATGACCTCAAATGCGACTATGGTATAGTGGGGGAAAGATTAGGTCTTCGAACATCACAAAATTTTAAAATAGATTGTCAGTATAAAAGCTGGTCTTACATCTAATATTATCTTCTTGTTATTTATTATTTATCCTGTTTATAAGCTAAGCTAAACCCACCCTGTGGACTGCCATGGAAGTACAGTGCTACCAGAAAGACTGAGGTGTGCCTTATGTTATCTACATACTGCCATATTGATTCAACATGGATTTTATGAATTTGATTATACCTTTGTGATTATTTGGAAGGGGGAACAATGTACAGAGGAGCCTGTGAGCTATAGTCCATGGGGTTATAATGCACTAGGAACTATTAAGTATTAAAGCTGTTAAAGCTGTATATCCCAGGTAAAAATGTTACATTTGCTCACAAAGAGGTCAGTGCAGATATTTTCCTGCAAGGATAAAAGCCAAGTTTCTGATTACCTCCAGTAGATTTTCAGGCTGCGATGAAAGCAACTGAAATAAGTCTTCCAGAGAGAAAAATGCGTCTGTTCCATTTTGATATCTCTGTAGAAAAAGTCATTTAAATTAAAAAGTTCAAGTGGTTGCCTGGGACTTTTAGACTTAATCTAGAAAGGATAACCAAGTCATATCCAGGATGAATTTTTATCTTTATTTTGAAATTTTTATATTGTTCCTTTTTTAGTACTATTTTAATATCCTGCTTTCAACAAAAACATATAACTCAACGACTCCATTCCTGCCCTAATCATTTTCCATCAATTTTATTGGCATGTATTCTTAGTTCCACATTATTTTGTCCCTCCCCAGCTAACCTTCCAGAGTGATTAGAGGATATTGTAATTTTCAGTCAAATACATTTATAGAGTTACCAAAAGTTTTATCAACCTCTCTATTCACCATTGCTTCATCTCCTGCCTTCCTAAAGGGTTTAAGTTTCTTGTTGAAATGATTTGATAGTTTTTTAGAGTGGCTTCATGAGCTCATTAGTCTTTGTAATTTGGAATTATTTTGCCTTCATGCTTAGGTTAGGCTTAATGTTTTCCCTCAGCACTGTCTTGTGGCATTTAGTTATAAAATGACAGACCTACAGGAAACATAACTAATTTCCCCTCTTCCCCTTCAGTTCAATTGTTCAGTTGTGTCCTCCTCTTTGCAAGCCCATGGACTGCAGCATGCCAGGCCTTCCAGCCCATCGCCAACTCCCAGAATTTACTCTAACTCATGTCCATTGAGTCGGTGATGCCATCCAGCCATCTCATCCTCTGTCGTCCCCTTCTCCTCCTGCCTTCAGTCCTTCCCAGCATCAGGGTCTTTTCAAATGAGTCGGTTCTTTGCATCAGGTGGCCAAAGTATTGGAGTTTCAGCTTCAGCATCAGTCCTTCCAATGAACACCCAGGACGGATTTCCTTTAGGATGGACTGGTTGGATCTCCTTGCAGTCCAGGGGACTCTCAAGAGTCTTCTCCAACACCACAGTTCAAAAGCATCAATTCTTTGGCACTCAGCCTTCCTCATAGTCCAACTCTCACATCCATACATGACTACTGGAGAAACCATAGCTTTGATGAGGCGGACACTTTGTTGGCAAAGTAATGTCTCTGCTTTTTAATATGCTGTCTAGGTTGGTCATAACTTTTTTCCAAGGAGCAAGCATCTTTTAATTTCATGGCTGCAGTCACTATATGCAGTGATTTTGGAGCCCAAAAAAATCAAGTCTGTCACTGTTTGCCTATCTATTTGCCATGAAGTGATGGGACCAGATGCCATGATTTTAGTTTTCTGAATGTTGAGTTTTAAGCCAGCCTTTGCATTCTCCTCTTTCACTTTCATCAAGAGGCTCTTTAGTTCTTTTTCACTTTCTGCCATAAGGGTGGTGTCATCTGCATATCTGAGGTTATTGATATTTCTCCTGGCAATCTTGATCCCAGCTTGTGCTTTATTCATTCCAGCGTTTCTCATGATGTCCTCTGCATATAAGTTAAATAAGCAGAGTGACAACATACAGCCTTGGCGTACTCCTTTCCCTATTTGGAACCAGTCTGTTGTTCCATGTCCAGTTCTAACTGGTGCTTCCTGACCTGCATACAGATTTCTCAAGAGGCAGGTCAGGTGGTCTGGTATTCCCATCTCTTTACAATTTTCCACAGTTCATTGTGATCCACACAGTCAAAGGCTTTGGCATAGTCAATGAAGCAGAAATAGATGTTTTTCTGGAACTCTCCTGCTTTTTTGATGATCTAATGAATGTTGGCAATTCGATCTCTGGTTCCTCTGGCTTTTCTAATCCCAGCTTGGATACCTGGAAGTTCGTGGTTCACATACTGTTGAAGCCTGGCTTGGAAAATTTTGAGCGTTACTTTGCTAGCATGTGAGATGAGTGCAATTGTGCGGTAGTTTGAGCATTCTTCAGCATTGCACTTTGGGATTGGAATGAAAACTGACCTTTTCCAGTCCTGTGGCCACTGCTGAGTTTTCCAAATTTGCTGGCATATTGAGTGCAGCACTTTCACAGCATCATCTTTCAGGATTTGAAATAGCTCAGCTGGAATTCCATCACCTCTACTAGCTTTGTTCATAGTGATGCTTCCTAAGGTCTGCTTGACTTTATACTCCAGGATGTCTGGCTTTAGATGAGTGATAACACCATCGTGGTTATCTAGGTCATTACGGTCTTTTTTTGTATGGTTCTTCTGTGTATTCTTGCCACCTCTTCTTAATATCTTCTGCTTCTGTTAGGTCCATACCATTTCTGTCCTTTATCGAGCCCATCTTTGCATGAAATGTTCCCTTGGTATCTCTAATTTTCTTGAAGAGATCTCTAGTCTTGCCCATTCTATTGTTTGCCTCTATTTCTTTGCATTGGTCGCTGAGGAAGGCTTTCTTATCTCTCCTTGCTATTCTTTGGAACTCTGCATTCAAATGGGTATATCCTTCCTTTTCTCCTTTGCCTTTTGCGTCTCTCTTTTCAGCTATTTGTAAGGGCTCCTCAGACAACCTTTTTGCCTTTTTGCATTTCTTTTTCTTGGGGATGGTCTTGATCACTGCCTCCTGTACAGTGTCATGAACTTCCATCCATAGTTCTTCAGGCACTCTATCAGATCTAATGCCTTGAATCTATTTGTCACTTCCACTGTATAGTCATAAGGGATTTGATTTAGGTCATACCTGAATGGTCTAGTGGTTTTCTCTACTTTCTTCAATTTCAGTCTGAATTTGGCAATAAGGAGTTCATGATCTGAGCCTCAGTCAGCTCCCAGTCTTGTATCTGCTGACTGTATAGAGCTTCTCCATCTTTGGCTGCAAAGAATATAATCAATCTGATTTCGGTGTTGACTATCTGGTGATGTCCATGTGTAGAGTTTTCTCTTGTGTTGTTGGAAAAGGGTGTTATGACCAGTGCGTTCTCTTGGCAAAACTCTATTAGCCTTTGCCCTACTTTATTCTGTACTCCAAGGCCAAATTTGTGTGTTACTCCAGGTATTTCTTGACTTCCTACTTTTGAATTCCAGTCCCCTATAATGAAAAGGACATCTTTTTTTTTGGTGTTCTAGAAGGTCTTGTAGGTCTTCATAGAACTGTTCAACTTCAGCTTCTTCAGCATTACTGGTTGGAGCATAGACTTGGATCACTGTGATATTGAGTGGTTTGCCTTGGAAACAGAGATCATTCTGTCATTTTTGAGATTGCATCTATTTACTGCATTTGAGACTCTTGTTGACTATGATGGCTACTCCATTTCTTCTAAGGGATTCTTGCCCACAGTAGTAGATATAATGGTCATCTGAGTTAAATTCACCCATTTCCCCCCTTGGGTAGTTTCAAAGATATTTTCTTAGTTTTTGTTGCCCTGCCATTTCACTATGATAGGTCTGGGACTTAATTTTTTATTGACTCTGCTTAGGAGTCTGTGTATCCCTTTAATCTGAGTCATAGGATCATTTTAATTTTGGAAATATTTTGGCATAAACTTTGAATACTGCTTCTTCATACTTCCGAGTTTCTCCTAGGACTCCTATTAGAAGTAATGTAGATTTTCTTATTCTATCATTGTCTTTTCAATGCAAAAGCTCATCTTTGAGAGCTGTTTTCTATAGGAATGCCACATACTAAGTGTTTACCAACTCAGTTGTATATTTTTCTCTTCAAGGACCAGTTTTTCTATCACTTTCTACACATTTTCTTAACTCAGGATTCCTGACAGTGATGGTAGTCTGAATCCACACCACTTGGTGTTCTGATTTCTAAAAGTTGGATGGACAGCTTCCTTGCTCTGTCTCCTGGCTCATGGCTAGAAGTGTCCTAGCTGTCATTTACTAAACTAGAAGAGCCTTTAAATATTGAGCTTTAAAGCAGGGAACTCAGGTACCCAGAGGCATGGACTTGCCATCTACTCAACCCCAGCCTCTGTCATGGCATCTGGATATCTTCAGCTTTTGTGCCTGATTTGAAGATAGTATTCATTATGCCTCATCCAGGATTTCTGTCTGATGTGTCAAAGGGGTGTCTTTACATGTTAGTAAGTTCACATTCGTGACTTGTGCTGTGTGTAACTCCCACCCATAACTTTTTACTCTAGAGTTTTCTTTTTTAAAGATTCAGATCAGCTGGACTGATACTGTGGTGGTGATGGTGTTCAGTCCCTCAGTCATGTCCAACTCTTTGCGACCCCACGGACTGCAGCATGCCAGGCTTCCCTGTCCTTCACCATCTCCTGGAGCTTGCTCAAACTCATGTCCATTGAATCAATGATGCCATCCAACCATCTCATCCTCTGTTGTCCCCTTCTCCTCCCGTCTTCAGTCTTTCCCAGCATCAGGGTCTTTTCAAATGAGTCAGTTCTTTGTATCAGGTGGCCAAAGTATTGGAGCTTCAGCATCACTCCTTCCAATGAATATTCAGGACTGATTTCCTTTAGGATGGACTGGTTGGATCTCCTTGCAGTCCAAGGGACTCACAAGAGTCTTCTCCAACACCACAGTTCAAAACCATCCATTTTTCAGCGCTCAGCCTTCTTTATGGTCCAACTCGCACATCCATACGTGACTACTGGAAAAACCATAGCTTTGACTAGACAGACCTTTGCTGGCAAAGTAATGTCTCTGCTTTTTAATACGTGGTCTAGGTTTGTCGTAGCTTTTTTCCAAAGAGCAAGCGTCTTTTAATTTCATGATTTTGTGTGTGTGGTTTTGTGTGTGTGGTACAAATACTTGGGTTTGCCATGTTTTCAAGGCTTTTTGTGTCTATTTCTTTGGCTGTTTTAAGACATATTTAAGATAAGCTGGTGGATAGTATTTCTTGTTCTTTAACTGGAAATTACACATCCTTAGTGGGTAGCAAAGTTCTTCACCAATTGGTGAAGATTTTAAATGATACTAAGATATTAAGAAATTTCAGAAACTTGATTCATTCATCCTGGCCAACCATTGACCAAAATTTGCCTGATGGTCACAAGTGTGTGAGAATGGATAACATCAGCAGAAATCTGTATTCATTCCCACAAAAACCACCCTTAATTATGGGTAAATAACATTGTTTGCAGAAAAGAAAGTCTTAATATTTAGAACATGGAAATATGGGTATGAAGATCATTCTCTTTAAAATGAATTATGGACTGATCCTTCAGGCTATTCAAAGATATGTCTCATTAGATCTTTTTTACCTGTTTCTTCCTCTTCAGTGCCCCTGTTGATGGAGGCTTGAGGAGCTAACACCTTACAACCAGCATTCTGGTTGATTCCGGAAGAAATGGGAAGATGGAAGGAAGAAGTGACAGGGTCCCTTAGACACCTGTTATCTCACTCTTATGACCACATTACCACCTCTTATGTCCACTCTCACTGAGCTGTATTTTTCCCCAGGTTCCTTTCTGCTCTGAGGGTGGTTTTGGGTTCAGGTAGTTTAGCTAGTCTATAGGTGTCTCTCTATTTCTTGGTATTGCCCTTAAGCCTGCCCTTACTTGCATTGCCCTTAAGCCTGCCCTTACTTCCATTACAAAGAAAATCCCCTCACTTCTCTTCAGAATCCCATGGGCCTGTACCTTTTACTTGAGGGCCTAAACTGTGGACTACATGACTGCAGTCCTAAATCTTCACATAAAAGTCCTCCTTCCTAATCAGTTCTGTTTTTGGCCAGGAATTCACTGCATTTTGAACAGAGATCACTAGGAATATTAAATATGGACACATTTTCTACCTTTAAAAACATGCAACAATACATATATTCAACTTGTCTTTAGTGAGAAGAACGTATCTTCAGACCAGTTAACCTGTATATATTTGTGTATTTAGTTTTCATTAATAGCAGTCTAGCCTTGCAGTGCAGCTAGAAGGAAGTCACTGTTAATGAGTAAATTATGTCAGTCATCCTAAATATTCTCAAATGCCAGTGGTTCACTGGGGTCACAGATAACTCCTTTCTGCTTTGTTGTTAGAAGCTCCTACAAGAAGTGTAATTTAAACACTGGAACAAAACAGAAGCATGGACCTACAAAAAAGGAGCTGAGTCTGATAATTAAGAACCAAGGCACAAATGCCACACTCTTAAGTGATTGTGTTTCTAGACAGTTTTGTCCAAACTGATGTCCGTCTGCAGTGAAATATTTTAAATTCTCCAACGAAGCTCCCTACTTCATCGATCACTTCATTGTTATTTAATGAGTGCCTGTTACCTAGCAGTGAGTGAGTTACTATAGGCAATTCAAAAAAGTAGAAAATAAAATTAGGTCCTACTTTTCTGGGAAGTCTTGTGAAGGGGTAAAATTGCAAAGACATACCCAGGGTAAAAAGGAATCAACAGCATAAATCTATACACAATGAAGTGGCAGTAAGACTGGTTTAAGAACATCTTTTGCCTCCAAAAAGATAGTTTGTGAGGCACTCCATAAAGTGGCCTGAAATGTCTCCTTCAAAACAGACACAGTTATTTCAGCACTCACTGGCACTGATGTGACAATTCCCTGGCATGTGTGTGTGTGTGTGCATGCGCATAAGGAGGTGGTAAAGCCATAGCAAGGTACCTGAATTACAAAAGAATACAAGGCCTGGGGAGAATACCACTGGGTAAAAGTGGAGGCAGCTGGGCATACCTCTGTATGTCATAGTGAAATGCCAGGCTGCAGCGGGATCTCGTTTAACTGTAGCTCATAAAAGGGTTGAATAACCTGAGGTAAAGTGAAAATGGGAAGGGGTTCCTTGGGGTGAACTCCACATCTTCTAAAGACTAGCAAAAAAGGACTCAAAGAGACCAAGCATGGGCTGCAGCTAGAGAAATGATTGACAGACGAGGTGAGGGGCAGGTTTCTGGGACCAGCAGGTGCTTGAGAGGCCACCTGGAGGTGGAGGTGCGTGTGACCTTGGGAAGGACAGTGAGAGACCCAGCTGTAGAGGACTCCAGTAGGGGTCTCCAAAGAACCTGCAAAATGAAAGTGCCCAACCAACAGAGAAGTGGTTTTCAATACATTCTGCAGTCCAGGGAAACCAGTTTCAGACTGGCAACAGTCAAGAAACACCTTTTCTGAGCTCTTCCCACCCGTCACACCCTCAGCTTCAGAGATGTCTGAACAAACGAGGAAGAACTGGGGAAACCAAAGAAGCTGGCCACACACACCCTTTTTCACCCCGCCAGGCTTTGAGGCTGCAGCAGGGATAGGAGTGGAAAAACTACAGACTTGTTGAGAATTTACACTGGTTCTGTCTACCAACTGCTGCACTGGGATAAGCAGAGAGGTTTTGGGTCTGATTATCTAGCAGAGGGCCTGTCCTAGATTTCACCCAGCATGCAGGGAAGAACTAGTTTCCTAAAACAGAACAGGCTGGAGGGGTGGGAGAGTGGTGAGTGGGCAGAGGGAGCAGAACTGTGTTCAGGCTTCGTTCTGTCAATCATGTTACGTTCAGGGTGATGTTAGAAAGTCAAGGCTACAGTGATGATGGGCTGCCTGAGAAGGGCCAAGGCATAGTACTCTACCCTCCATGGGTGTTCAAGGCATAGCCCCAAATTCCACCTGGGGCAATGCAGGGCTGGGAGTCCCGTCAGGGCAAGACCTGTAAGGGTGCCACCTGCCAGGGGAAGTACCAAGTGGTTAAAGGTCTGTGGAATTCCATACCTGTCTGGACCACTGCTGAGTAGAACCCAGCTTAGGTCCCATGTTAAAGAAGAAAGGAGTTCAGCCTGGCTCCTGGAGTTCACGTTTTTCTACTCTATCTACTACTCACGAGTGTGGTTATTAGTTGCAAGGAGTCAATGAGGCTATCTGACTCAACCTAGGCCAAAGATGCAAAGTGGGCTCATGGATGCCCAGTCAGCATGGTGCACCAGGAGACTGAGCGAGGATATGAGCCCAGGTTCCAGCCGGATTGAGGGTGATGTTCCTGTAGGGTCTTCTCCTTACTTTCCCAGACCTAGCCAACCTGTCTACTTCTGGAAGTGGCTGGTTTTGATTGAGGATTCCTGGGTTCAGGATGCCAGCCATCTCTACATCCCTTGCAAACACAACAAAACCTGCTAGCAAGTTTCTGGACGGGTGTGTGTGAGTTTAACCAGATATAATGGTCTATGGCTGATTCCTTGTAAACCAAATAACCACATCCACAATTTTAAAAAAATATGTATTTTCATATATCAAATTTACTTCTAGTGAGGCACACATATATAAAATCCATTCCCAACACATATTGTCAAAAGTCATAAAATCTACCTTAAAGCCAAAATAGTATGGTTGGAATATTCTGACATGCTTACCTCACTTCTAGAACCAGTGGTTTTTTCTGCCTCCCAGACAGGCTTATCTGCTACTTTATTTTTATCTTCATTCTTCTGCTGTAGTGATTTTTCCTTCTGGGTTGATGATCCTTGCTCATTTACTTCATGCTGGGGACTGTGACCCACACCTCTTAATACCTCATTCTCCTATAAAAAGGACCGACCCCAAAATGTGCTAAGTACAAATCCACATTTCATCAAATAACTAAAATCTTTAAAACTGTTTTGTACTTACTGCTCAGTGATCAGGAAAACCCACAAGTCGAAAACTCAGACTGACATTTCATTATTTCGGTATCAAAGAAACATTTTAATTCTGAAACAAAGGTCAGTTTTGTGTCCTGTCCTTTTCAAAAACTCACTGTGAGACAGGCTGTACTGATCTGGATAATGTAAATTATTTGCATTTATAAACCCCCTGACTTCAGGAAGGATAAAGAGGGTTGACTTTGTTTTATACATTTCTATACTGTTTGAATGTTTTACCACAAACATGTATTTCTTTTACAATCAGGAAAAATGTAAATAAATTTTTATTTTGAAAAAAAGTCAATGATAAAGCTTAAACTAACATCTCCATTGATATTTTCAACTATGTTTATTTATACAGATGAGTCCTTCACCTTTAACTTAGGAGACAGATAATTAAAAGGCTAGAGATTTCTTCTGAACATTCAAACAGTTGCCATTTAGCATATAATATATATTCTGATACTTCCAATTACATTAAAAATTCTCTGCATACTGTTTCCCCTCTAACATAACATCACGGCCTCTTGAATTCTTTCCAAGGATCTGTTTTTCATTTCTCTCTTCCAGCAACAAAACACAGTGGACTAACTCAAGGACAGCATTACTGCCCCCTACTCTAAACCATAGGAATGTTAATCTTTAAAAAGAAAATAAGTCAAAGAAATGTAAATACACAGATGCTAAAACAAGGAGAGAAATCAAAGCAAGAACAGAATAAAAAGGCTAATGTGTTGATGGCCTGCTTGGTTTTACTTGCTTCTCTGTTCACTGTACCAAATTCTTGACACTGTAGATGTTGGTCTTCCTACCTCAATGATCTCTTGTTCACGTCCTCCATCACAAGTAGCTCGTGTGCTTGAAGACATTGCTTCTGCTACCCTATCCTCTTTTCTGCGTCAACAATACTTCCTTGTCTATTCGATAATTCCCATCAGCCTTCCAACACACAGTAACTAACACCAACATCCACTGGATCATCGAAAAAGCAAGAGAGTTCCAGAAAAACATCTGCTTTATTGACTATGCCAAAGCCTTTGACTGTGTGGATCACAATAAACTGGAAAATTCTGAAAGAGATGGGAGTACTAGACCACCTGACCTGCCTCTTGAGAAATCTGTATGCAGGTCAGGAAGCAACAGCTAGAACCGGACATGGAACAGCAGACTGGTTCCAAATAGGGAGAGGAGTACGTCAAGGCTGTATGTTGTCCCCCTGCTTATTTAACTTATATGCAGAGGACATCATGAGAAATGCCAGGCTGGATGAAACACAAGCTGGGATCAAGACTGCCGGGAGAAGTATCAATAAACTCAGATATGCAGATGACACCACCCTTATGGCAGAAAGTGGAAAAGAACTAAAGAGCCTCTTGATGAAAGTGAAAGAGGAGAGTGAAAAAGCTGGCTTAAAACTCAACGTTCAGAAAACTAAGATCATGGCATTTGGTCCCATCGCTTCATGGCAAATAGATGGGGAAACAGTGGAAATAGTGACAGACTTGATTTTTTTGGGCTCCAAAATCACTGCAGATGGTGATTGCAGCCATGAAATTAAAAGATGCTTGCTCCTTGGAAAAAAGTTATGACCAACCTGCTGCTGCTAAGTCGCTTCAGTCGTGTCCGACTCTGTGCGACCCCATAGACGGCAGCCCACCAGGCTCCGCCGTCCCTGGGATTCTCCAGGCAAGAATACTGGAGTGGGTTGCCATTTCCTTCTCCATCCTAGACAGCATATTAAAAAGCAGAGACATTACTTTGCCAACAAAGCATCTGTCTTGTCAAAGCTATGGTTTTTCCAGTAGTCATGTATGGATGTGAGAGTTGGACTATGAGGAAGGCTGAGTGCCAAAGAATTGATGTTTTTGAACTGTGCTGTTGGAGAAGACTCTTGAGAGTCCCCTGGACTGCAAGGAGATCCAACCAGTCCATCCTAAAGGAAATCAGTCCTGAATATTCATTGGAAGGACTGATGCTGAAGCTGAAACTCCAATACTTTGGCCACCTGATGCAAAGAACTGACTCATTTGAAAAGACCCTGATGCTGGGAAGGACTGAAGGCAGGAGGAGAAGGGGACGACAGAGGATGAGATGGTTGGAGGGCATCACCAACTCAATGGACATGAGTTTGAGTAAACTCTGAGAGTTGGCGATGGGCTGGGAGGCTTGGCGTGCTGCAGTCCATGGGCTTGCAAAGAGTTGGACATGACTGAGCGACTGAATTGAACATGTTATTGTATTTGTTTGTTGTCTAATCTGTCCAACTAGAACACAAGTTTCCTGAGGGCAGGGACTCTGCTTGATTCCTGCTGTATGCCCTCTGCCTATACCACAGCCTGGCACACAGCAGACCCTTAATAATAGTTGCTGAACAGATGAACTCCTAGATACGACATCCTAAGAGTTTGTATGAAATTTCTGATGAGTGAGAATCCATAGTCTTGCTCTTTTCTGCAACTGAAACACTGATTCCCATCTAAATTCAGGGAAGAAGGGAAAGGATAAGACTGGTCATCACTCTTTTAACCTCAATCTTTTGCCAAGGGAAGGTTTTTTTTTGTTAGGCCTTAAGAGAATCTAATTCAAAATACTAGATTCCTGAGGCAGCTAACTTTGTGTACAAATAAATTTGCTGCTGGTGGGCATAGGAGCTTCTAACCTCTAAATCACAAGATCTATTTTAGAACCATGAAGGAAGGTCCTCTTAGTCTGTAATATCAGAATTAATACAACACATGTAGAAAGACACATAAACTTGAAAACATGAGAATGTTATCTATAATAATACATAAATAAACAATAACAGAGGAAACCAGTGGCTAATACATAACTAGGTCAAACCCATAAGGAAACTTTCAGAGTGTATGCGAGTTTGGTAACAAAAGTCTGTAAGACGGCCTGTCTTAAAACTTGGGAGAAGAATGGAAGATAGAGAAATTCTGTATGACCACAAATCACATGGCAAGAAGCAGAAAATAGGTTAAAAATCCTATTATATTATATAATAATGGATCATAACTCAATAAAGTGAAGTTGCTCAGTCATGTCTGACTCTTTGCAATCCCATGGACTGTAGCCTACCAGGCACCTCCATCCATGGGATTCTCCAGGCAACAGTACTGGAGTGGGTTGCTATTTCCTTCTCCAGGGGATCTTCCCGACCCAGGGATCGAACCCAGGTCTCCCACATTGTAGACAGACGCTTTACTGTCTGAGCCACCAGGGAAGTCCTTAACTCAATAAATGTGTTAAATAAAAGGACCAACGAGTTCATTTCAGTATAAACAAGTAAATGAGGAAAAAGGGAAATATCTCCCTTACAGTAGAATGCAACTAATAAATATAGAAGGAGAATGATGGAGTTAGAAAATCATGAATGAATGCTGAAACTAGGGAATAAAAATTTGATGAAAAATAAAAATATTTAAGTAGCCTCAAAGTATCACCCCAGATTACTTTTTAATTACAAAGAGAAAAATAACCCTTCAGGAGAAACCTGGAAAACACCATTTAAACCAAGTTTTCAAATGTTATGTGGCAGCCTGCATGGGAGCACGGGGGGTTTGGGGGAAGAATGTATGTGTATGGCTGAGTCCCTTTGCTGTTCATCTGAAACCATCATAACACTGTTAATTGGCTGCACCCCGACACAAAATAAGTTCAAAAGAAAAACAAACCAGTGGTCAAATCTATCATCACAATATGGCGATACACCAAGATGCCTCCTGACACAATATGAAGGATACAATACCATTTCTGTGGTGTTCATAATCTCAATGTAATAAGGAAACATCAGACAAATCAAAATTGGGAGCCACTTTACAAAATAACTGGTTGATATTCTTCCAAAATCTAAAGTTCAAGAACTGAAAGAACTTTTCCATATTAAAGGTGATTTAAGAGATTTGACAAGTAAATGCAATGTGTGCTCCTGCGTTAGACATAGACCCAGGAGAAGAAGTAGTTACATAGGATATTACTGGGGCAACAGATAAAGTCTGAGTATGGACAATAGATTATAGTCTTAGATTCATGTTAAATTTTCCTGATTCTGGTTAACTGGTTATAGATCATACTAGAAGTACTATACATAATGGCTACAATTCATTCTTAGATGTTTCAGAATGAAAGAACTGTATGTATATATAGATGTAATTATAAACAGGTAACTCAAATGGGGCCAAATGTAAACAACAGGCAAATCTGAGTAAAGGATCTATACTATTCTCACAACATTAAAGTCTGAAATTATATCTAACTAAAGTTATACCCTAAAATTCCTACATGGCAAATCACAGAAGGTAGTCTCAGAAAAACTATTCTTCCATTATAATTCCTGTTAGTCTGTATTTTTCCCCCCAGAGCATATACAGTCATGTCAATTGCTTTACTAATTATGTTTCACCTCTTCCTTCTTACAATTTAAATTTATTTCATTTTCTTGTCTAATTGCTTTGCTCATGCTTTCAGAATACTGCTCAATAATAACGATGACATCTGACATAAAGGAAAACACTGTGTCGTCCCTCCATTCGCAGTGGTCTACTACTTTGCTTCTGACACCAGATATGTGGGCTTTTCATACACCTAGCAGCTCTGTGACACCACGTGCATGCTCTGTAACTTAATTCAGTTCTGACACTATCTACCTAGAGGTAGCATCAGATCCCACAGGTTAAAGGCTCAGTCTCAAATCTGCTACCTCTCCCTCCAGAGGTCAGTTCCAAGTCCAGGTGGTCACCTGTGCTTCCCACCAAGCGCCTGTAAATTAAAGGTCCCCATAACCCTCCTCCTCCTCTGGTGTGATTAGTTTGCTAGAGTGGCTCACAGATCTCAGGAAAACATTTTACTCACTAGATTACCATTTTATTACAAAAGGACACAACTCAGAAACAAACAGATGCCTAAAAGCAAGGACTGTGGAAAGGTCACAAGCTGCCATGCCCTGCGTCACTCTCTCAGCACCTCCATGTGGTCACCAACCTGGAAGATCTCCAGAGCCCTCCTTCTGGCTTTTTATGGAGGCGTCACTACACAAGCATGGTTGATCGATCATTGGCTGTTAGTGACTGAACTCAATCTACAGCTGCTCTCCCTGCCCCAGAGGTCTGGGGGGCGGTGTGGGGCAGGGGGGTAAAGTTCTAATCCTCTCATCATGTGGTTGGTTCCCCTGGCAACCAGCCCTCATCTTTAGGGGGCTCTCCCAAAGCTACCTCATCAACAGAATGAAGGGACTTCCCTGGTGCTCCAGTGGCTAATACTCCACAATCCCAATGCAAGGGGCTCAGGTTCAATCTATGGTCAGGGAACTAGATCCCACATGCTGCAATTAAGACCTGACACAGCCAAATAAATAAATATTAAAAAAACCCAACAACCCCATAAGTCAGGTGTGGTTAGAAGGGGCATGTTATAAATAGGAAAAGCTTCCTTTCACCTTCAGGGCTCTGGAACTATTTCAGGAACTGAGGACTGAGAGACCAAATATTGTAACAAAAGATGCTCCCATTGCTCTCATGCTTAGGAAATTCCAAGGTCTTTGGGAGCTCTGCCACATAGGGGTGGGGGGTGGGGGCAGATGAGGACTAAATACGTATTACATCACATCATCACACCTGCCATTCTTATTTTTCACTCATAATGTTTCACCAATAAGGATATCATGCAGCTTTCCTTATTCATTCACTCATTCAATCAATCCATATTAAATGCTAAACAGTATACTGGATGCTGAGGATACAACAGTGAAAAAAAGTCTAGATTGCCTCATCAGAGCTTACATTTGAAGGGAGAGGAAGTCCAAAATACAAGTGAACTAAGAAAATTACTGCCACTTATGCCAAGTGAAAGAGAAGGGGGGGCACCTTTAGAAAGACTGGTTAGGGAAGACCTCTCAAGGGAGTAGTATTTTAGCTGAGATCTAAAAACAGAAAGAGCTGTGTACAGAGGAGAGAAAACCAATACATTCCTGTTACCACAATGGATTTGATTAGTTTCTTAATGATGGATATTTGTCTCCAATCATTTCTTAAAAAAGAAAAAGAATTAAAATGTCCTTATGCATACTTCTTTGCACACATGTGTTAAGTAAAATAAATTCCTAGAATGTATGCTAGGTCAACAGATACATGCATTTTTTTATTTGAGGGATTCTACCCAATGGTCCTCTGAAAATGTTTGTGGTAATTAACTTACACTCCAACCAGTAAACATGCCAATGTGATAGATGAAAAGTGGCATATCGCTGTAGTTTTAATTTCTATTTCTCTTATTAGGAGTGAGGTTGAACATCTTTCACAAGTTTAAAAGCATTTGTATTTCCTTTTCTGTGAACTCTTTGTGGTCTCTGTCCATTTTTCTACTGGGGTCTTTTCTCCTGGGGTCTACTACTGAAGAGTGGTAGCATTTTTACTCACCTTCTCCCATTCAGTCTCCGATCAATGTATGTATGAAACAAGTGGCGACTATGAAGACAGTATGGGAAGAGTCCTAGACAGGAGTGGGGGAGAGACTCGAGACATGAGAGAAAGCCTGAGTTCTCCTAAGGACAGAAGCATGTGGAGCAAAAGGGCCAAGGCAGGAAAAGTCACAGTTAGGGTAAGAATCTGAGCTACAGTTATTTCTTCTTCCTCTGCAACCACAGAGAGAAATCCAAGAGTTGAGGTGGGGAGACCAGTTAGGAGGTTACTACAATAATTAATTGACAGTAGGTAACAGTCTTCCCAGATGGCCTAGTGGTAAAGAATCTGCTGGCCAATGCAAGAGACATAAGAGACCCGGGTTTGACCCCTGGGTTGGGAAGATTCCCTGGAGGAAGGCATGGCAACCCACTCCAGTATTCTTGCCTGGAGAATCCCATGGACAGAGGAGCCTGGCGGGCTATAGTCCATGGGGTTGCACAGAGTAGGACATGACTGAAGTGACTTTAGCACACACACACACAGAAATAACAGTCTGGAAAAAGATGGTGGTGACAGAGAAGCGGAAGAATCCATGATACACTGTGGAAAATGAGACAGGGCTTGTTGATGGACTGGAAATGGGATGACTCCTAGATTTCCGGCTTGAAAAAAGATGGTGGATAGTTACAAACAGAACCAATAAAAAGGGAAACTGAGAGGTCTTCCATTTTGGAAATGTCAAATTTGAGACGTAAAGAGTCAAGCAGAAATATCTATTACACTACTGAGATGAGAATCTGGAATTTAGAGCAAAGATTTGAACTGGAAGTAAAAACTGGGAACACATCAACATAAACACACACACACAGGAACTAATGAGATTCTAATAAGTGAGCACAAAGCAAGAAGGGGCTCTGGATAAGGTTCTGTGGAACTGAAACATTGAGGTCAAGCAGAGAAGCTGGTGATAAAAGACTGAAGAAGACAAGAAACGAGTTTCAGGGGAAGACAGGATAGCAGTGTCTCGGAATCCAAAACTGTTTCAATAAGAATGGAGTGGTTGATTGTGTTGAATGCTCCTTGGAGGTTGCGAACAGTAAAGGAAAGAACAGTATCCCATGGATTTGGCAATAAGAAAGCAGTGGGTGGCCTTCGAAAAATTTAGGGTAGAAGCCCAATGTTGAAGAGTAAATGGGAGATAACAAATTGGAAACAGTATACAGACCATTCTTTCAAGAATTTTGGCCATGAAGTGACTGGGGAAGTGGGTCAGAGCCATATTTTAAAGATGAGATGCTGGAATATGTTTGTAAGGCAATGATTGAGGAGAAAGGATAACATTCAGAAAGCTGTAGATAAAGACTCCAAAGGACAAATGGCAGGACTAAGTTTCAAAGAAAGAAAAATAAATCCTTCATTTCAGGATAAGGAGTAGAAGTGGATACAAGACTGTATCTGAGGATTTAGTAGTATGAAGCTCTATCTGTATTTTTGAAGGGCATTTTTAAAAGTAGAAATGGGTATTGAACTTTAAGGTGTTTCAAAAATATCCATAAATTATATATAACACTTTTCTTCTTCTTCAAGAAGTAAAGATTAATCCTCCTTCTGAGTTAGGGCCAGACTTAATGAGTTGTTTTTAACAAAAGGAGTATTATTAGGTGGGCGTAATGGTTCAGCCCTGTGGCTTCCACTTTGCTCTCCCTCTGATCACTTGTCCTGGTGAAAGCCAGCACTCATGTTGCAAGGACATTCAAGCTTCTATGGAGAGGCCTTGGCCTCCTGACCACAGTTGTCAGTGGTTCACCTTGGAACTGGATCTTTCAGCCCCAGTTCAGCCTTCGGATAAATGCACTCCAATCACCATCTTCACTACAACCTCTTGAAACCAGGAAGGAGAACTACCCAGCTAAGCCACTCCAGAATTTCTGACTCACATAATAAATGGGATAATAAATGTGGTATTAAGTCATTAAGTTTTAGAATAATCTGCTCTGCAGCAATGGATAACTAATACATCCATTTTAAAAACTGCTTTATGCACCTATATTTCTGTATGACTTGCTAACATTTTATTTAATGTTTTGCAGGAATATGCATAAGAGTAATTCCTGGATTCTTTATTTTTCTTTTTTGGTATCACTGTCATGCTGGTTTTGAAGAAAAAAGAATTGGGAAGCTTTATGGAACATCAGAACTCCTCACTGGAAAGTTTGAAAGAATTCTCCTTGACCTGGGAGCAGAGAGCATCCAGCTGGGCCTTTACAGAATGCCTCGCCTACCTAGGGCCCCCTCACCTAAGGTCACACCCTTCCTGGGGCACCTACATCCCAGGACTGAGCAGAGAGAGCACAAAGGCCTGGCCACCTCGCCCATCATGGGACAACTGTGAAGAGCCACTTAAGCCCAGAGCTCCTGGCACTGCCAACATGCTCCACAGCTTGACTCCTGCTTCTGTCCAAACTTGCTTCCTTGTATTCCCTTCCACAGCTGTAAATTCGAAAGGTACTCCCTTAGAAACATCCTGCCCACTAAACTTGGGCTCAGAGAGAGTCCTCTTCCCAGGGACCAATTTGTGACAGTTAAGCAATTCTATCTTGGGCGGAGGGGCAGGTGGTGGAGACACCAGGAACACAAGACAAGGAGGAGAAGGTCCAATGTTATTTCTATTTAGAAAGTGAAAAAGGGTTATTGCACTTGTATACTCTGCACAGTCCACATGGTCCCACAAAAGCCTCCTGGCTAGGAAGGCTCATGTCCAAAAACAGCTGAGTAAAAGAGGCCACTCCTTTTCCTACCAGCTTGGGCCACTCTGACTCTCAGTCTCCTTGTCTGTGACATGAAGGGTAATAGTTCTAATTCATATTTTAAGGAATTGGTTGAAGAAAAGCACTTTATACATTTTAAGATACTATGCAAACATTAATCAGTACTTTCTACTGCTTTTTGATTCTGAAGAGTTGCAATTAATGACTAACTGCTGACAACTCAATCAGAACCCCAAGAGAAAGCGACCCCAGCCCCTAGTGGCCAGTAATTACTATCTTTTTGCTTTCTTCTTTTCCTGTTTTCCTCAACTCAGTAACAAGGAGCTGAAAGAGACAGTACAAGTGTTTTACAAGCACTGTTGCATATACTGGAGATTTATGGTCCATGCTCTTAAAGAATGGGTAAGCAAAACCCATCATTAAGTTACTTTTTATTTGTGTGTAGGTAGGTGATTTTTACTCTCAGGCTGGGACTCAATTTCAAAAAAAGGAGAAGAAAGTTTCCACGCTCACCACAGGAAGCCATCGTAAACTTGTGAGCTGGGGCACTCAACACCACCCAGGGGCTTGCACTGAACTGGCAGCTGGTGAAAAGGCAGGCCCTCCCACCACAGCCCTGACTGCTGGGAGCCTAGCCACCCCATCCTCCGCATGGATCCAAACCTCCTCAGTTTGGGTCCCTTAATTAAAACTGGGTTCTTCTGTCTCAAAAATCCCACGGCCTGTAGAGTTTCTCCTATGAAATGCCTTCTATTCTATGTAAAATTACAATTATTTGGGTCTTTTCTTTCCTACTGGGCTGTAAATAATTTTTTTTTTAATTTTTATTTTATACTAGAGTTTAGTTGATTAACAATGTTGTCTTAGTTTCAGGTGGGAGCAAGACATATACATGTATCTCCCTGGGTCAGGAAGATTCCCTGGAGAAGGGCATGACAACCCACTCCACTATCCTTGCCTTGAGAATCCGATGGACAGAAAGCCTGGAGGGTCGCAAAGAGTCAGACATGACTGAGCAACTAACACTTTCACTTTTTCCATACATGTATCTATTCATTCTCAGATTCTTTTCCCATTTAGGTTATTACAGAATATTGAGCAACTAAACAACACCCTGTGCTATACACAATAGGTCCTTGTTGGTTATCTATTTCAACTACAGCAGCGTGAACATATCAATCCCAAACTTCCTAACTACCCCTCTCCCACATCCTTCCCTACTTGTAATGAGGGCTGTACCCTTCTGACAGTACCCTTCTGACACCGGTCCTCCAGCTGTTAACTCATCTTTGCCACCACAGATGAGTTAGGGAGCAGAGCTGAGCCTCAAAGGAAGGTTTAACGAAGGATAGTGGAGAGGGGAGAAAGAAGCAAAGCTGGACTCTTCTCTTTGCTGAGTCTTGGAAGTTCTGGTATCCGGCAGCATGATTTCTGACACGGTACTTACTATCCTGTGTTGGGACCGGAAGAGGACGATGGAATTTGACCCTGAAAACACTCTTTGTGAATAGTTCCGGCTGGCTTCACTGGCTGGGCCTTTCCTTTAGTCATCTGGGGGAGGAGGGACTAAGACCTGCTGTGACCTTTAGGGTTGGAAGAACCTTCAAAGACAAAGAACAGTGTGGGGCCTATGAGAAGGATGACATCAGAGGGAGAGGGATGAAGGCCAAAGAATTCTGAGGCCCTGGCTCTAGGCTGGAGGCAAGCTGGAGTCATCAGGTCTAGAGAGAAACGAGGAGCCAGATAAAGAGAGACTGTGTCCTGTCTGGCCTGGGTGGTTTGCTGCAGCAGTTTATGATAATTATAGCTCACACTGATTGAGCACTCACTCTGGGCCAGGCACCGCAATCATGATCTCACTGAAGTTGCCTGGCATCCCAGGCACTGCTCTTTTCTCCTCTTACAAAGGGGGAAACTGAGGCATAGGGAGGTTAAGCAACTTGCTGTTAAGTCACAGACCTGGTAAGTGACTTAACAGGGTGTGGCTGCAGGTGTTTTTACTTGACAGCCTGCTCATGGACACTGTCCTGGTTCTTGTTTGCCCCCCAGGTCCCCATGTGTCCCCAAGAAGCTGAGCCCTGCACACTCTGGGGCTCCCAGCAGGATTCACTGGTGGGAGGGTACAGTAGGAGGCTGGAGTGGGTGATGGGGGAAATAGGAGGGGCCTGGACATTTCTCCCCCTACCCGGGGCTCTGCCTTTCACTAGTAGTCGCTGGGTGTCCCAACACCCCTGTCTGCTGCTGTGAGAAGTCATTCACTGAAGACTCTTCATTTCCTCTTCTGTAGGAAGAAGGGTGCCTTCTTCCTACAGGAAAGCCAACTGCACCACCACCCATGATGGCTCCCACTTGCTTCACACAGATAAGAACTGCAGACGTGGGAAGAGCTCACTCCATACGAATAAAGCAAGTCCCTCTCTGAATATCAAGCAGAACAGCTGGCTACAGTGCATGGTACTGATCTTATCTGGACTGCGAATCCAACAAACCAACTGTGAAAAAACTTATCATGCGATAACTGGAGTTGAATACGAACTGGAACATTCACTGATAACAAATTTTTGCTGATTCTTTTTAGGCGTGGTCTTGGCATTGTGTTGATGTTTAGAAGGGTCCTTTAGGGATATACCCTAAAATATTTATAGAAGATTTTCTGAGTTGATGAAGGTAGTGGGAAGAACAGGAAAGGAAAAAATCCAGGCTTTTTTCTTCTCTTGACTAAATCCCTGCAAAGAGCTGGCACAAGAATCACAAGAAATGATGTCTGGAATTTGTTTCAAAGTAATGGGGGAAGGGACAAGGGGAGTGACAGATGAGCCAAGACTGGCCCTGCACTGGTGATTGTTAAGCTGGTGACAGGGACGAGGGACGGGACTCCATTATCCAATCTTCATTCTCTCCATTTGCCGTTATGTGCTGGAAACTGCTCACCCTAACATGTGCTACAGACTAAACTCACTTCTGAAGGCTCCTAGAGGAAGCAGCTAAAAAAACTGGCAAGCATCCTCCACGAGGCTGAAACTAAGCCATTCAATGTGACTGCCCACCAGGAGAAGCGGGGTATGAAAATAGCCAGTGTTTCCAAACAGTAGACTCAACACCTGGGACACAAGAGCATGAACTCCAACTTGCAGGCTTTGATTTTAAAAGGAGCTGCTTCTTCCTCAAGTAATCCCCAGGTGCAGGCTGAGGGACTGGGAGAGGGGAGGGCAGAAGGGAGTGGGGGAGGGGGAGCAGAGGGACCAGGAGAGGGCAGGGCAGAGCAGAGGGGAGGTGGGGAGGGCGGAGCAGGAGAGATTCATGTAATGCTGCACTTCTCCAGCAGGCAGCACAGGCCAAGCGGCCTTCAACATGCATGTTTTTCTATTTTCTTCACAATGGGAAATTTCAAACACATAAACAGAAAACAACATAGCAAGCCCTCCATAAACTCCTCATCCAGTTTCAAAAATTATCAACAATTTCCTGCCATTCTTTTTTGGTTTTGTTTTCTGGCTGTGCCCTGAGGTATGGGATCTTAATTCCCAACCAGGGATTGAGACCAGGAAGAGACTGGGGATTGAACCCAAGCCCCCTGCGTTGGAAGTGCAGTCTTAACCACTGGGCCACGAGGAAAGTCCCTTACCTGTTGTTCTTATATCACTAATCCCACCACCCCTCCCCTCCGCACTACGTAATTATTCTCTCATAGTTTTTAGGTAGTGTATACCTGGCCAGAACTGTATAAACCTTAACTGCACAATTCTGACAAATGTAGGTACTCATTTAACTTGCACCTCAACTGTGAGAGAGAACATTTAAAGTTCTCAGACACTCCCAGGAAGTTCTCATATTTGTACCTTAGCTTCACCTATTCTAGAACTGAAGCATGAGTTAGTTTTGAACTGCATTTATTTGCAAGTTAGTTCTGCATTCATTATTAGTTATTTTTGCAAGTTAGTTCCTCATCCTCAGCAAGGAACTAGACAGGTCAGGCTTTAACTTTAAAACAACACCTGGCAAACCAGGGCTCTAGCCCAGGTCCTGCTGCCCAAGCAGGTAACTTTGGCTCAGTCTATGAGCTCTTTTGGGCTTTAAATTTAGAAGGGTAGTTTTCAACCAGGCACCGTCCCCCCCCCGCCCCCCATTCCTACATTGCTGGGCCTCAAAAAGCCCTGAGGCAGGAACACCATGGCTGAGATCAAGATGGGGTGGCAGAAGAATCATGTGGAAGTCTGAGAAACTGCAGACCCATCCCAAGCCCCATCTGAGAGGCCAGTCTCAGGTAGGCCCTGAAATTTACATTGTATCAAGCAACCGGGTAACTGACACAGTCACTGGGGTGAGAAACCCAGCTCTAAAGTAAGGCTAAGCAGCTCTTCTTTCAGATGAGCCTTAAGGGTTCTGCCTCCTCAACAAGCCCAAGGCCTCCTGCAAGACCTCACAGTCATCCGCCATTTCCTCGAGATGTCAGGGGTTTCCTGGGAGTTCGACATTCCCCAGCTCTGGAGCAACGAGAGCAAATCATTTGCTGAATATTTATTAATATGCCAAAACCTGCGCACCCAACCAGGTGACTGAGTAAAAGACAGTGTCTTTGATAATCCAAGTGGGCCTCATCCAATCAACTGAAAGTCTTTCAGGGCAAAATGGAACAAAACTAAGGTTTCCCTGGGGAAGAAATTTTGCCTCAAACCTGCATCAGGAGACATGGGTTTGATCCCTTGGTTGGGAAGATCACCTGGAGGAGGACATGGTAACCCACTCCAGTATTCTTGCCTGGAGAATCCCATGGACAGAGGAGCCTGGTGGGCTACAGTCCATGGAGTCACAAAGAGTTGGTCACGACTAGAGCGACTTACCACACATGCATGCATACACACACACACACACACACACACACACTCTGACTCTGTTCTCTGGAGAACCCTGGCTAATGCCAGGGAACCCAGTCGTACCCAATCGCAAAAGGCCATGCCTTCCTTGCCTCTACAACACTGACCATGATCTGCCAACCACCACGTGCAACTCAACCAAAAACCACTCAGGTGTGTGCCAGAGCCTCAGCCTGCTTCAGCTGCCCAGAAGTGTATTTGAATATTACTGTACATCTTTAATTAGATTTTGAGAATAAACTATTCATATCGAAAGGCTACCACAAATGCAAGAAGCTTGTTTTTATGTTTCAATTTTTTAGTGGGTGGGGGGGTGGCATAGTCTACCTCAGCACTTAAGAACAGTAACCTGTCTATTCTGGGCAAGATCATACTTTAGGCAATCCTGAGTTTCACCACCTGATTAATTATATGCCAACCTGAAAGTCTGCTTTCCAATGCCCCCTCCGCTCAAATTGGCATTAAGCGGTCAAACAGCCCATCAGGATTTCGTATATTTCTATTTGGGACTCTGGCCTGGAAGGTCTCAAGACACATGCGAGCTCTCAGCACCCGAGAAGCTCTGCAGAGTCAACATGGAGGATGAATGAGGAGCTCAACACACACTGATTGAACAGGCTTCTGCTCCTAATCCTGTCCCTGGGTGCCGCTTGCACATTAGAGTGAAGACCCAGTTTCCACATTTACGGCGCTGCAGTTCAAAGTAGAGAATGCAAGTCTCATAGAAGAAATGTCACAAAATGCAGCAGGGCGCAAAGGAAAGAACAGGAAATGCTTGAGGTAATAGTGGAGAGGAGTCAGAACTTAACAGCAAAAGACTTGAGAGAAATGAAAGGATGCATTCTGGGCAAAGGTAACCCAGTCAAAGGCAGGAAAGAACCAGCTGTTTGGGGAAGAGGAAGGGAGAAAGTCAAAGTAGCAAAGTAGGCTACAGGTGTGGGCCAACTGGAGAAACGAACTCAGAACAGGGAGCTGCCTCAGATAGGGAACCTTGAACAACAAAAGAGCAAACTGGTAGACAATGAGGAGCCACAGGGGCTTCCCAGATGAAAACGGGAAAGAACAAGGCATGCTCTGGAGACCTGCATGTGGCAACAAAGCACAGAGGAATAAGGAAGGGGCAATGGAGCACCTCCAGCCCCCGCTGAGTTAACAGCAGCTACCGACATGGAGGGCTTACCAAGTGCCAAGCCCACAGAACTTGTGTGTTCTCTTTAATCCTTCTGAAGGGACTCTTACCAACCCATTTCACAGATCAGGGAACCAAGGCACAGGGTGGTTAACAAGTGTGCTCCAGATCATATAACCAGTCAGCAGTGAAGCTCCAGGGCCGGCACACTGACCACAAGAGCAGCCTGCCTGAGTCCACCTGCAGACCTGGGCCCTGTGCTCCGATTCTGAGTGGAGCTGAGAAGTAGGGCGAGCAAAGGGGAGACTCATACACTGTAGAGGTGATGTCTCTGTAACCTACCACTTTAGGTCAAAGGCTGCCTGGAAGAAGTGTGGGGTTCCTTGGGGTTATGGCACAACAAGCCAGCCAAAAACCAGCTTTGCTCAAGAACTTATACCAAGTCCTGCTGCAAATGGTCCCACACATAGTCCAGCTGCTTCTAGACATCTCGGACTTTCAACAACTGGTACCTAGTTGGTAAGCAAGAGGAATACCCCCAAGAGTTCCCAGAAAGGGGAGATGATGACAGCACAACGGACTGAACTGAGTCCCTCAAAACTGATGTGTTTGAAATCATAACCCTCAGTACCTCAGAATGTGACCTTATTTGGAAACTGGGCCGTTGCTGATGTAATTGGTTAAGATGAGAAGGTGGGCCCCTAATCCTATATGACTGGTGTCCTATAAAGAGGGAAATCTGGCTACAGGCATGTGTACAGGGACACCACCATGTGAAGAAGGCAGAGACTGGGCTGATGCAGTAAAAAGCAAGGGCTGCCGAAGACTGCCAGCAAATGAACAGAAACCAGGAGTGAGGCCTGGAACCTCCTGGAACCTCACCCTCACAACCTTCAGCCTCACCATCACAGCCTGGAACCTCAGAACTGCTGAGACCCTATCTCCACCTTTTTCCCTCCAGAACTGTGAGGCAGTAAATTTCTGTTAAGTCGCCTGGTTCATGCTACTTTGTTGCAGCAGCCCTAGGACACTAATGGGCTTCCCAGGTGGCTCAGTGGCAAAGAATCCCTCTGCCAATGCAGGAGGCATGGGCTTGATCCCTGGGTCAGGAAGATCCCCTGAAGAAGGAAATGGCAACTGACTCTCTTATTCTGGGAAATCCCATGGACATAGGAGCCTGGCGGGCTACAGTCCATAGGGCAGCAAAGAGCTGGACACAACTGAGCAACTAAACAGCAACAACACTAATACAGTGACCCATGCTATTCTTTCCCATAAGATCATAGGTGCATCTTCACTGCACATTTTAGTAAGTAAAAAGTCTACTGTGAAACGCTGTACTGCAATGCACATCATTACACAAAAGACTATTTCTGTATCATTGTTGTAAGGTGAAAACAGGCAAGTGTTTGAAATTTCATCTATCTTCAACTGCTGAGGCATCAGGGACTATCTTTGATTTTGAAACAAAAACCAACTTTCACTTTAACAATCTAGGATCTCTTCCCTTTATGTACTCTTAGAAGCAAATATTGACTGTATCAGATTCTTCCTGTGACCTGAAGAAACCAACTCCAAAGGTCAGAGGTCCTGCTGGACCCCTCACTCAGCAGAAGGTCCCCGTCTGTCCCACGGTATGAAACCACAGCAAGATGACCACAAGCCCTCTCAGTTTTAAAGTGGCAACAGCTCTCTGAAATACGGCTGCTGGCTGTAAGTAGACACCCCATCTTCAAATATGCTCACACATTCAATTCTGCAACTACCGTTGATTTCTTTGTTTAACCAGTGCATGACTTTGAAGAACATGTGCCTCATAAGTTGTGAGTGAATGGTTGTGGTTAGGAAGGGAAGCTTGTCTGCCCTGGGGAATTCCATATACTGTTTGCAACTAACGATTAGCCTCACTAAGAAATGAAACCAAAGCTGTACTTCTTTTGATACTTGGAAAATCCCCTACTCCAAAATATTTTTGCACATGTACAAAAATTATGGAAAGTTATACTATAAAGCCAGAATCTCCTACAACTCAAATGTAAGCCACCAGAATCATCTATAACAAACTTAAGATGTTCTTATTGTCACAGCACTCCCTCTCTTTGAAGTTAACCTTGAGCATTTAAGATGGCACAGGCACAGTTCTAAGCCTATTCCATGGTATGAATTGTTTAATTCTCACAACAACCCCCTGCAGTAGGCACCTATATTATTCCTATTTTGCAGGTAAGAATAAAGCACAGATAGGTTCAGAAATGGCCCAAGGTCACAGAGCAATGCATGGTGGAACTGGGATCCCAAACCAGGCAGTCTAGCTCCAACCCACCCCACCTCCTTAACAGACAACCAATCAAGCTAGACACAGAGACAAACAAGACAAAATGTTGAGTGGGGACGGGTTAAGGAGGGTGTGTTGAGGATGAGGGCAAAAGAAAACAATCACATCCAAGGCACTAGGCTGGCACTTCACACATGCTTTTCCCACTTAATGGGCACAGCATCCCTCATTACTCTCCCACTCAACAGATGAGACACTGAGGCCTGGAGGGGTTCAGTCAGTTCAGTTGGGTCACTCAGTCGTGTCCGACTCTTTGCGACCCCATGAACTGCAGCACGCCAGGCCTCCCTGTCCATCATCAACTCCCGGAGTCCACCCAAACCCACGTCCATCGAGTCGGTGATGCCATCCAGCCATCTCATCCTCTGTCATCCCCTTCTCCTCCTGCCCCCAATCTTTCCCAGCATCGGGGTCTTTTCAAATGAGTCAGCTCTTCGAATCAGGTGGCCAAAGTATTGGAGTTTCAGCTTCAGCATCAGTCCTTCCAACGAGTATTCAGGACTGATTTCCTTTAGGATGGACTGGTTGGATCTCCTTGCAGTCTAAGGGACTCACAAGAGTCTTCTCCAACACCACAGTTCAAAAGCATCAATTCTTCTGCGCTCAGCTTTCCTAATAGTCCAAATCTCACATCCATATATGACCACTGGAAAAACCATAGCCTTGACTAGACGGACCTTTGTTGACAAAGTAATGTCTCTGCTTTTCAATATGCTGTCTAGCTTGTTAGTTCAGTTCAGTTGCTCAGTCGTGTCCGACTCTTTCCGACCCCATGAACCGCAGCACACCAGGCCTCCCTGTCCATCACCAACTCCCAGAGTCTCCCCAAACCCATGTCCATTGAGTCGGTGATGCCATCCAACCATCTCATCCTCTGTCATCCCCTTCTCCTCCTGCCCCCAATCCTTCCCAGCATTAGGGTCTTTTCCAATGAGTCAACTCTTCGTGTGAGGTGGCCAAAGTATTGGAATTTCAGCTTCAACATCGGTCCTTCCAATGAACACCCAGGACTGATCTCCTTTAGGATGGACTGGTTGGATCTTCTTGCAGTCCACAGGACTCTCAAGAGTCTTCTCCAACACCACAGTTCAAAAGCATCAATTCTTCGGCGCTCAGCTTTCTTCACCATCCAACTCTCACATCCATACGTGACTACTGGAAAAACCACAGCCTTGACTAGACGGACCTTTGTTGGCAAAGTAATGTCTCTGCTTTTAAATATGCTATCTAGGTTAGTCATAACCTTCCTTCCAAGGATTAAGCGTCTTTTAATTTCATGGCTGCAATCACTATCAGCAGTGATTTTGGAGCCCAAAAAAATAAAGTCAGTCACTGTTTCCCCATCTATTTCCCATGTTAAGGTAGCCCATATGAGGGCACATTATTATGTGATGCCCCCACATTCAGGTTTGCTGATTGCAAAAACCAGTGCTGTTTTGTTTTTTCAGCCCATTTTCTCCAGAGTCAGTTTCCAACTGTAACTTCGGCATTATGGATGGTACAATTTGCTTTTTAAAGTCAATTCAGCAGTGGAGAGCAGTGGTGCTGGGCTCAGGAATGGGGGTAATGTCCATTCCAGCTGCACGCTTGCACAGAAAACTGGAGTGCAGCGGAGATGCTTAGTGTGCCAGCCTTGGAGTCAGGGGGGCTCAGGGTCTAGATCCACTTCTGGTACTAATTAACTGTGCTGATTTAGCCAAGCCCCTCAACCTCACTGGATCTCTATTTCCCAAGTATGAATTGGATATAAGGATGCCTGTGGACCTCACAAGGGGCATGTAAAAGGTATTACCAATACAGGTGAACTGGCTGTGAAAACTGTAAGGTGCTCAACAGCTAATCATCACCAGAATGAACAAAACCATGTCATCCCGGCAGCTACCACAGTCCCGCAGGTCCGCACATGCCAGCTGGGGGAGGTGATACTAGGAGAATGGCCTGGGGTGAACCTCACCCTCTCCCTTAGGAAATCTGGGCTCAGGCCATCCAAGGTCTGGCTCTGCCTAGGTCCCCAGAGCTTTCCCCCATGGCAGCCTTGCTGATCTAAAGAGATATCAACCAGGAGAGCCTGGGCAGGGGAGCAGTCCTTGAAGAGCAGCCTTCTGTGCCTCCAGGTCCTCGCACACTTCGCAGGCTGGTTGGCACTGAGCGGTGATGTGGGCAGGGTGCCATCTGGGACAGCATCCAACACTGGGTTTCATCCCTGGGTGGCACAGAATCGGGAAGGGGAGCGTCACAGAACGCACCACCCCTGCAGAGGGAGGGATTCAGGTGAGACCATCCCCCAGGGTGGAGACTGGAGGACAAGCAGAAAGGATCTACCCACCCCTACCCTCTGTTTATTCAGTACAGACTGGAGCCCACCGAGACTTGCCCACCCCCACCCTATTAGTTCCTGCCCCAGGAAGAGGCAGGGATCGGATATGTTTAACACTGAATCACCCAGCACTTGGGCACAATGACCCCTCCAGAAAAGGGCGGAGAAGCTCGTCTGGCAACTGCCTACACAAACAGGGCAATTCTGAAGAGCAGCAAACAAACCAGTCTGGTCCCATTTTGCATAAGATAGAACTCCACAAAAACAACTTCCAAGGAACTCTTGCTGATCAATACCAATTGCTAACACTGAGGTTTAGGCCAATTACAGAGGTCCCTTTGGAGGAACTTTGGATAAGGCGATTTTTTGGAAATTGCTATGCTGTGTCGGTAGACACCAACTCGCCGTTGGGAGCACCAGACACATCAGTCAACAGATTCTGGCGAACTTTGTTTTAAAAGGAAGTTAAACTGAAAGGTTTGAACCTACGAACCAAAAGAAACTTGTCAGTCACTAGGTGACTGTCAGGGTACCCGTGTTCTTTATGCTAAGGGGTTACACAAGTTCTGAGGGGAGGTGGATCGTTAGGTGTGGAGAATCGTTAGGTAAGAGCAGATCGGTCTGCCTGCGGGCCTCGGAGTGGACACTGACCACAGCCCCTCAATCCAGAGAAGCATCAAAAAACGAACTGCAATGGGTTAAAATCCGGAGGGGGTGATCGCGTTGGGCCGGGAGCGCGGTTAAGAGAAACGTGTATCCTCCCGGAGCCCAAGGCCGCCTTTGGTTCCAGAAAAAGACATGTCATTTTACACAAGGTACGAAGACGGTGGGCCAGAAAATTTCCAGCATACCGTCCTCCCTCTCCAACCCCGAACTGCCCTTGATCGCCGTCAAACACAGGACAGGTGTTCTTTATAACCTAACTGATGAATGACTTCACTCACTTTGTTCCCCAAAGCCTAAGAGTCACAGCGACAACACTAAGCCTTCTTCAGTCGAATTCACAAAAAGGAGAGGCTCACAGTTGTACGCAAATCTGCAAACCCCACCCCCCTGGGGGCGAAGGGTGGAGGTGCGCAGGCGTGCCCCCCTCCACACCCCCACAACCTGGGCTCCGGGCCAGGTTCCCCCAGCACCCGCTCGCGTCCCGCTCTCCTGTTACCTCGCTCGCGTGTCCGCCGGCGTCCGACACTTGAGCCGTAGCTTCCGCGGGTGCCTTCTCCTCCTCCCCGGCGGCCAAGGGGCTACTCTGAACCGCTCGCGGATCCCCGCCGCCACCCGGCGCAGCCTGGCTAACGCCGTCCACGCCGGCGCCCACTCCTTCGGCAGACGAGGCGGCCGCGGCGCCGAGCAGCGCGTGCGCCCCGTCGGTGTCGCCAGCAGCCACGCTGTGCACCAGCCACGCGTCCACTCGGGTGCTGGGGATAAAGGGGACCCCCAGCGCGCGCACCTCCCAGAGCAGTCGGCCCTCCGGCGGCGCCGCGGGGTCCCGCTCCCAGCACTTGGGGTGCAGCAGTTCGACGCGCCCCCACCCTCCCGAGGCCGGGAAAGGGCTGAGCGCGAAGATGTGGCTCGTCTGGCCGTTCCGGAGCAGCAGCTCATCTCCAAGCCGAGTGCGCGGCGGGAACAGCAGGTAGAGGTCTAGGTCCAGGTCCAGGCGGAGCTCCGCCAAGCTCAGCAGGATGGTGAAGTGAAGAAGGCTGCCGCCGTCCGACCACCACGGCTTCAAGTACTTCATACCCCGCCGCGCGCCCGCGGACGCCCCGGCGGGCGCCCGCTGATCCCTGCGCTCAGGCCGCGGCTCTGGCACGTGCGGACCCGCGCGCCGCCGGCACCTGTCCGGAAGAGACAGAGCGGCGAAACAATGGGCCTGGGCGCGCAGCGGCCGTCGCAGGCCCCCGGAGCAGGGCACAAAGGCGGCCCCACCGTAGCCGGCCGGGTACCTGCGGCTGCGGAGTGGCGGAGGAGGAGCCACCTGCGGCCAGAGCTCGCCCTCTCGGGCTTCCCCGCCGCCCGGAGCTGAAGCCAGGCTCCGCCCCGGGCCGCGGGCGCCGCCGCCGGGGACACGCCCACGGCCGCCTCGGGCCGGCGCCCGTGGGAGGGGCCCGCGCGGGGCGGGGCCCCCGCACTCAAAGGCTCTTTATTCCGGGGGAACGCAAAGCTTCCTGGGAGCAGAAGTAGTTCTGGGCGCGAAGTGGCCTCCAGCCCTGTGGTCGTGGGCTGGGCGGTTGAGGCTGAAAGCGCAGGGTGGGAGTAGGGGGTCCGGGATAAAAGTGGGTAGGAAGCGACAGGATGTATAGACTGAGGTGGGGGGGTGGTGGGAAGTCGAGGCACTGGGCGGCATGCAGAGAGCTTCCATCCACGTGAGAACACTGAACTGGCACAGTAGGTTCAGATCCCAGCGCCACTATCTACCAGTCGTGTGACTTTGAAAAGTTACTTCTCTGTGCCTCAGTTTTCTTATCTGTAAAATGGGGATAAAAGTACCTGTTCAATAGGGATGTGGGGAGATCAGAGGCAATGTATTGTAAAGCCGAGAGTTTGACATATAGATTCCAAAGCTGCCATAAGGATCAAACAGCACTGTTCTCTGTTCCCTCCCGCCTCCCCCGGGCTTGCCCTGCCAGAGGTTAGGCCTTCCCTCACCATCTCTTTTGCTCCTTAAGTGAGAGTTAGGAGCGCTAGTGCTCTATCGTTGCCCTGTATGCGTCCAAATTCCCCCTCTACTGCTTACTAGCGAGGACCTTGGACAAATCGGTCACTCTCAGTACCTGTTTCCTCACTGTGAAGTGGGACTAATGAAAGCACCCCTTCAGGACACCTGTTGTGACCCCTAAATGAGGTGTGTATACCACCAACCACAGCACTGGGTAGATAGGAAGTGGCCTCTGAGTGTTACCCATTATTTGTATTACCCATCCTCCAAGGCTTAACCCGAAGATATATCCTTTGAATTTTCACCATTTGGAATTCTCTTCCCCCATCTGTTCTCCCACAGTGATTTCTCCATATGCCAACATTGCAACACTTGGCACATTTCACTTTGCATTGTAGTTGAAATTGACCTGATTTGTCCATTATACTTTCTTGAGGGCAAAAAAAAACCTGTTTGGCTTACCTTTGTGCTCAGCACTGGGCCTTGCCATGGTAAGTTTTGCTAACTCACTCCCTTCCTGGGGAGGGGGCAGGGAGGGAGAGGGTGGGCATGCCCAGCTGAGGGTTGGCAGTTGTATAAGAAATTGAGCAAGACTTGTTTTTAAAGGCCCCTTCCTCCACCTGGTTTTCTCCTCTGTCTCGGGGCTAATGTAATGAGAACTCCACACCAGATGCCACTTTGCTCTATGAGAACCAGGGGAGAGAAGCAGACTTCTGAAAAGCCGGCTTCTACTTTAAGCCCTGGAGGGTGTGTTATCAGGTGTGAAGAGGCTGGCAGAGATGATCTGCCAGGTTAGTGAGATTTGGGACACTTAGTTCCTGGACAGGGATTCAGGTTCTGGGCTTGGTTAACATCTGCTGAATTCAGACATCTAGCTCAGTGTTTTCTGAGGACCCACTGAACTGCCTCATGTTGTGAAAGATAGGAAATGGAGTACTTTTGCTCTGTAAGTTTATGGTCTCATTGGGGAGTGAAAGAATGTTCTCGGATGCCCAAATATTTTGGAGATGTAAATGACCATAAAGAAAGTGCCATAAACCAGGTGAGAACAGAGGTGGCACCTTCTTCAAGGTAGAATCTCCCAGAAATTTGCACTTGTACTCAAAACATATTTTTTTTTTTTCAGTTGAATTGAATCTTTTACACTTGAGATGTGTTTTGAAGGATCCGAATAGACGAACAACAGGAAGGACCTTCAAACTTCCTGATATAGTTGGGGAAGGGGCTGACTCCTCACCTTTAAAATGTGAGCTGATAATCATAGTATCTGTCAGACTTGTTGTTCAGTCACTAAGTTGTATCTGAATCTTTGAGACCCCACAGACTGCAGCACATCAGGCTCCTCTGTTCTTCATTCTCTACCTGAGTTTGCTCAGATTCATGTCCATTGCGTTGGTGATGCTATTAGCCATCTCATCCTCTGCTGCCCCTTCTCCTTTTGCCTTCCTCTTTCCCAGCATTTGGGTCTTTTCCAGTGAGTTGACTCTTCGAATCAGGTGGCCAAAATATTGGAGTTTCAGCTTCAGCATCAGTCCTTCCAATGAATATTCAGGGTTAATTTCCTTTAGGATTGGCTGGTTTGATCTCCTCACGGTCCAAGGGACACTCAAGAGTCTTCTCTAGCACCACAATTCAAAAGCATTAATTCTTCAGCACTCAGCCTTCTTTATGGTCCAATTCTCACATCCATACATGATTATTAGAAAAACCATAGCGTTGACTATATGGACCTTTGTTGGCAAAGTGATATCTCTACTTTTTAATACACTATCTAGGTTTGTCATAGCTTTCCTTCCAAGGATCAAGCGTCTTTTAATTTCATGGCTGCAGTCACTGTCTGCAGTGATTTTGGAGCCCAAGAAAATAAAATCTGTCACTGCTTCCACTTTTCCCCCTTCTATTTGCTATGAAGTGATGGGACCAGATGCCATGATCTTGGTTTTTTTTAATGTTGAGTCAGGCTGTGCAATTCAAATCTGTGTCTTAAAGACTGGTGAGAATGAGGGCACAGAAAGGACCTTGAGGCCAAATATTAAACAGGGGACTCATAATCAATCCTACATACCTTTGACCTTCAACATAACAAAAGATCCCATTTTTAGGAAGTCAGAGAGAGTGGAGAATGGGTTTTTTGTTTGTTTGAAGTTTTTAAAAATTTTTTTTCTAGAATCCCTCTTCCCAGGAATAGCCAAGTGAAAAGTACGAATCACCGACTTGTAAAAGCCTTGAAAAGTCATCTGTGTTTATTCAAATCCTTAAACCAATGCCACTCAAAGGATGGTCCATAACTGAGATTAGTCCATAAACTATTTGTTTCTGGTCCAGGTGAGGTAAGTAATAGAATTGAATGTTTAGAAATGTTTACAGTTTTTTGACATTGTTGTTAACAACCAAGCCATGATCAATGGGTTTGCTTTTATGTACTGTAGTTGCTTAATTTTTCTAGAAATGAATTTTTTTTATCGTACAAAAGTACTGACCTATAACTGGGGAAAGAAAGCTGATCTATCACCAGGATTAGTTTGAGAAGCACTGCTTTAAGTGCATTCTTGTGAAGCAGACATGTTCTGAGATGACTTCCTGTCCTCCCCTTTCCTCGGGTGTTGGCTGATCCTGGTTACTTGCTTCTAACAAATCGAGTATGGCCAAAGTGATGCAATGTCATTTCCAAGATTAGGTTATAAAAAGACTGTGTCTTATGTCTTGCTTACTATCCTACTCTGTTTGGGCTGCTATAACAAAATACTATAGAACTGGGTAACTTATAAACAGCAGAAGTTTATTGCTTACAGTTCTGGAAGCTGAAAGTACAAGGTCAGGGTGCCAGCATGGTTAGTCTGGTGAGAGCCCTTGTCTGGGTTGCAGACAGATGGCTTCTTGTATCCTCACAGAGTGGGAGGGACAAGGGAGCTTTCTCAGTGGCTTTTAAAAAATGTATTTATTTATTTATTTATTTTTGGCTGTGCTAGGTCTTCCTTGCTTCGTGGGCTCTTCTCTAGTTGTGGCAATTGGGGGTTCCTTTTCGTTTCTCATTGCGGTGGCTTCTCTTGTTGCAGAGCATGGGCCCTAGGGCTCTTGGGCTTCAGTAGTTGTGGCTTGGGGGCTCAGTAGTTGCAGTTCCCCAGGGCTCGAGCACAGGTTCTGTAGTTATGGTGTGCGGGCTTAGTTGCCCGGTGGCATGTGGGATTTTCCCAGACCAGGGATCTAACCGCATTGGCAGGAGAACTCTTTACCACTGAACCACCAAGGAAACCCCTCAACAGCTTTCTTAAGGAGGCTCATCACCTAATCACCTTCCAAAGGCCCCACTTTCAAATACCATCACCTTAGGGGTTAGGTGTCAACACATGGATTTGGGGGGAACACAAGCATTCAGACCATAGCACTTACCTTCTCTGTGCATCTCTTGCTCTCTCCCTCTTGGAGAGCAGCCGTATATAGAAGCTCATGTGGCTGTGCAAAATCAATTGCTAGTGAGAAGCTGCTGTGTAATGCAGGGGAGCCCAGCCTGGTGGTCTGTGATGACCTAGAGGGATATGAACCCACTCCAGTACTCTTGCCTGGAAAATCCCATGGATGGAGAAGCCTGGTAGGCTGCAGTCCATGGGGTTGCTAAGGGTTGTACACGACTGAGCGACTTCACTTTCACTTTTCACTTTCATGCATTGGAGAAGGAAATGGCAACCCACTCCAGTGTTCTCGCCTAGAGAATCCCAGGGATGGGGGAGCCTGGTGGGCTGCCATCTATGGGGTCACACAGAGTCGAACACGACTGATGTGATGCAGCAGCAGCAGCAGCAGAGGGGTATGATGGGAGGGGTTAGGGAGGCTCAAGACAGAGGGATTATATATATAGTTATCGCTGATTTGTGTCGTTGTGAGGCGGAAACCAACACAACATTGTAAAACAATTATCCTCCTATTAAGAAATTAAAAAAAAAGAAGCTCATATGGCAAGGCACTGGTATCTTCAGTCAACAGCCAGTGAGGACCCGAGGCCTGCCACAGCCACTTGAACAAGATCAAAGTAGGTCCTTCCATGCTTGAGGTTTGAGATGATGGTAGCCCTAGCCAACTCCTTGATCACAGCGTTGTGAAAGATCCCCAAGTCTAAAGATGTATGTAAGCTGCACATAGATTCCAACTCAGAAATGACTCTAAGATAATAAATGTTGTTTCAAGCCACTAAGTTGTGGGGTAATTTGTTACACAGCCTCGTTAACTAACACAGTCTGTGTCAGAAGAGGACATTAGACACGTGGAAGGAAAAAGTAAAAATGCAACTGCAGCTGTTTAGTATGGTTAGTGAAATATTCCATGAATAATTTATGACTGTGAAGTAACATTACAATAGTACATTCTGAGCCCTTCATGCAATAATCTGGCTTACCCCTACAAATATAAGATTGTAACTTGACATGAAGAGATCGCTGAAACATTTCTGGTGTGAGGTGAACACAAGTATTTTTTCTCATGGCAATTTCTTTATCTATCTGAAATTAGTAGGAAAGAGAACTGGTCAAAACCTTGGTATTCTTCTTTTAGAAAATTTCTGTTAATATGAGCCACAAGAAATATAAATTAGTAGTAAAAAATTCCAGGGTTAAGCAAAACAATTTCCAGGATTAATAGCATATTTAAAATCTAAGATATAAATTAAGATATAAATCATATTATCTAGGAGGAAGTATTAAGCACAGCTAGTTTCGTAACAGGCATAGTCACAGGAATTTAAATGAGTCTGCAATTGTTGAGACATTTTGCCAAAGGCTTCTGCAAAATACGTTCATGAATGACCTGATTTGCAGTCTAATATCTACCAGTCTTGATGAATCAATGATACTTCATGAAGAGGAACTTTATTCTTGCTCTCTTGTTAGTCTATAATCTTCTAAAAGTTGCTTTGGACATTGGGATGGTGATGATCACCATCCGTGAGCCATGCTCACACATGGCTTTCATTAGAGGAGCTGCGATGTACTGAACCCCACTCTTCTGGGACCTTTCCAAGCAGGATCTCATTTACTCCTCACAGCAACTCTATGAAGTAGGTATTACCTCCGTTTTGTATTGTCTAGACAAGGAGCCTGAGTTTCAGGGTCATGACCATGGACATGCCCTTGGTCAATGCCAGAGTCAGAATTCAGTCTCTCCACTTCCCACCACAGTCCACGCCGCCTCCGTACTGCTCTTGTTTACTCCTGACTCATCCTCCTCTTCCTGCAGGAGAGGATGCCCTTTCTCAATCACTGCGTTCTTCCCACGGCTTTTGAAGGTGTAATATCTGCTCACATCTTATCTTCTCTGTAAAGTTTCAGGGGAAATGAAGTACTGTTTTTGTCTCTCAGTACATTGTTACGTCCTTCTTGATCTTTTACACAAAAATAACCAGCCCTGTATTTACAGCAGCCTGTGTGGTGTGGCTGTTTGGTTATCCCTACACTGATTTGACTCCTATTCGTCCATGTCAGCCTCAATTACTGTCAGCGACACAGTAGGCATCCATTGGTGACAGTCATTGGGATACAAAGTAGGGGAGGACAAGAGCTTACAGTCCTATTAAGGAAGCAGGATGTGAACAGGGCAAAATGCTGCCACTGATCTGGGCACCTAAGCCTCCTCCTGTGAGAAGTAAGCTTGTGTAAGGCCAGGCTTATGCCGGGAAACTCAACAAGCTAAGTAGCTTTGCTGCACCTCCCCCACCCCGCCCAGTGCCGCAGCTTATCTCTGTGTGTGAATTGGAATTCTTAAAAGTCAGGTTAAGGTTCCAGAGTTTGCAGTTGCTGTGTGTGTGTGTGTGTGTGTGTGTGTGTGTGTGTGTGTGTGTGTGTGTGTGTGTGTGTGTGTGTAAGAGGATTGCAGGGACAGAAAGGGAATTAGGAAAAGAGGTCTAGGAAACATTGGAGTGAGGCCAGTCAGCAGGGAATGAGAAATCTACAACAGTTTGCAATAGAGACACGTGAGAGTAAAGAGAAATGACTGTAGCCAGCCTTGGTCCTGTCTATGAATGGTGGATCCCTAAATTATTGTGGGCCTGTTCTGTCTAACCAGTCACACAAACCTAGTCAGAGTGGCTAACCACTATCATAAACAACCCCCAGACTCAGTGGCCTAACCCAGTGAAACTTTGCTTTTTTATGTCACAGTCCAGAAAGGGGTTTACAATAGGGGAAGTCTCTGCTCTTTGGGGTCATTTGAGGACACAGGCCCTCTTCTTATTGGCTCTATCCTCCTTTAGGTCCTCAGCCTTTTCTCCATTCAGCTGGCAGATAAAGAGAGTGAAGATCAATCCCGGTTGGGAGGATTTTATGGGCCAAGCCTGGAAGTGGCCCCCATGACTTCCGCTCACATGTCATTGTCCAGAACTCAGCCATGTGGCCTCACCTAAGTGCAAAGGAGGCTGGAAGATGGGGCTAATGGTCTTCCCGAGACCAGGGTGGAGAGGGTGGATATCTGTCTTTGGCGCATCTGGTGAGCTGCTGCCCCTTGGTCTGATTTTTGTATTCTACTCATTGAGAAACCATTTATTCAGTACTACTGGGTATCTAGCTCTTTTTGACTAAAAATATTATTTTAGCCACTCATAGTGAATTAACATACAAAAGTAAAACCAGAATGGTTTGTTCACAATAGAGCAGCACTTCACACTGACAGTCTGAGTGTTTAGGAAATGCTGCCTGAAACAATATGGATGGACCTAGAGATGATCATACTGAGTGAAGTCAGTCAGACTGAGAAAGACAAATATTATATGATATCACTTATATGTGGAATCTAAAATGTGACACAGAAGTAGACTATGAAACAGACTACTTTATCTATGAAACAGAAAGAGACTCACAGACATGGAGAACAGGCTTGTAGTTGCCAAGGGGGGATTGGCATTGGGAGTTTGGGATTGGTAGATGCAAACTATTGGGAACTTGGCATTGGATTGGGAGTTTTGAGTTAGCAGATGCAAACTATCATATATAGAATGGATAAAAAACAAGAACCTACTGTGCAGCATAGGGAACTAGATTCAATATCCTGGGATAAACCATAATGGAAAAGAATATAAAAAAGAATGTATATATATAACTGAATCACTTTGTTGTATAGCAGAAATTAACAAAACATTATAAATTGACTATACATCAATAAAATAAAAATAATAAGAAAAAAAGAGCTGCCTGATCAGATTGATCATAGCCTATGGTACATATGTGGGGAGAGCTTGGGATTCTTCAGTTTGATCCTAACTTGCCCCAAGCAAATCATCTTGGGAAGGGCACCTACATCTCTGGAGCCTGTGCCTCTTGCCTATGCAGTCAGAACTTGAACTGGACAGATTTCTATGTTCCCTTCTCACCTTGAGTGTCTCTGAAAGTCTTGGTGACCAATGAGGAGTTATGTTAGATTACAACCAAATTCACGTTCTTACTTAACTGAGAGGCTTTCAGTCCAATGGCGCCACCACACAGCTTTAGAAAATAATTCTTAATAATCTCCAACTGGAATAAGAATCTGAACAGCATCCTCTCTGACAGCTTTCCATCTTTGTGATGCATCCTCCTTATTTTTTGCACATGCCCCTGCCTGATGACATTTTGAAAGTCTAACACTCACATTGATCTTCACTCTCCAACTTCACACTGTCTATATGGTGAGGGAAGCAGCAGAGAAGGTGGATTGTAGGGCAAGTCACTGGTCATCCACAAAGTAGGAAACCCAAGCGACCACCACTGAGAATTCATGGAAGTGCAGTTTGCCAAGGACCAATTTACTGCTCCCTTGTTAATAAGAAGCTCGTTTTGAGGCCAACGACCCTGATCGTTATTTAATAAGGTTGATGGTTTTTTAAATTATCTAACAGAGGTTTAGTTTAGCACCTGAATTCTCTCATTTGCTTAATCATCTCTCAAGCATATTTGTATTTTTGATTTGCTGCTGCTAAGTCGCTTCAGTCGTGTCCGACTCTGTGCAACCCCATAGACGGCAGCCCACCAGGCTCCCCCGTCCCTGGGATTCTCCAGGCAAGAACACTGGAGTGGGTTGCCATTTCCTTCTCCAATGCATGAAAGTGAAAAGTGAAAGTGAAGTCGCTCAGTCGTGTCTGACTCTTTGCGACCGCATGGACTGCAGCCTACCAGGCTCCTCTGTCCATGGGATTTTCCAGGCAAGAGTACTGGAGTGGGTTGCCGTTGCCTTCTCTGGTATTTTTGATCACAGCTATACTATTCTCTTTACTAATTCACATCATTAACCAAGTCCTGCCTGTTTCTTTCTCCTTGCTGGTTTTTTCTAATTAGTAGTTTTATCTTTCTGAATTCTGGAATCTCTATCTGAGCTTAACTCAACAGCAGCTTTCTGATCGCCAAACTACAAGAACAGAAGGCAGGTCTTCCTGGGCCATCTAGATCTGCTTCTGAGCCCCTGCCAAACTCTTAACTGCCTTCACCCACCTTTTTTAAAAAAATAATTTTAATATTTATTTATTTGGCTGCATTGTCTTAGTTGGGACACATAGAATCTTTTCTGTGTCACTTGGGATCTTTCCTTGTGGCACACACGCTCGGTACCTCCATGGCACGTGGGATCTTAGTTTCCCGATTAGGGAAAGAACCCAAGTTCCCTGCATTGCAAGGCAGATTCTTAACCATTGGACCACCAGCTAAGTCCCTTCACTCACCTTTTTAAAAGATAAATACCAGTCATAGTTTCTGCATGCCGACCAAATCTTGTTTATGATATTGTAGTGGGTTGAATGTGCATGCGTGCTAAGTTGCTTCAGTTGCGTCCAACTCTTTGTGACCCTATGGATTGTAGTCCGCCAGGCTCTTCTGTCCATGGGATTCTCCAGGCAAGAGTACTGGAGTGGGTTGCCAATAGACCCTCCTAATTGATTTCACCATACCAGACCTCAAAATGTGACCTTTTTTGGAAATAGGGTCTTTGCAGGTCAGGACTGAGGTAGAGCACACTGGATTAGGGGTGGGGCTGAATCCAGAAGACAGACAAGGACACACACAGCCCTACAGAGAAGAAGGCAATGTGAATATGGAGGCAGAGACTGGAGTGACGAGCCACTGGAAGCTGGAGGGAGCTCAGAAGGGTTCTCCCCTTGAGCCTGCAGAGAGCACGGCCCTGCCTGCCCTTAGATGTAAGACTTTCTGGTCTCTGGAACTGTGAGAGAAACACCTTCTGTTGTTTTAAGCCACCAAGTTTTTGTGTAGTAACTTGTTAGGGCATTTCTAGGAAAGTAATACAGATATTTTTCAAGTTTCCTTCTGTTTTTGTTTTGTTCTTGTTATTATGTAAGAACGATATTTTTTCCTGAGTAAAGACTGCGATCCTCTGGGTGCTGCCGAGTTACTGGCAAACTCAGAGCCAAGGTAAAGGAAGGAGTGTTGTGGAACAGGAGTTACAACAATGATGTCAGCACTCTGGAGGCCTGCTCAGGTAAGGGCAGACGGGTGGGGGGCTTGTCTGGGAAGCCTCCTGAACCCTGTGCCTCATGTCTTACCTTCAAAGTTCCATCTGCAATGACCCTTGTCCTGTCCCCCACCTCTCACCCACTGGGAGGTCCCAGCCAAACAGTGTTGGGCTTTTGTAAGAGAAGTGGATAAAACTTATCAATGACTTCCTTTCTACAACTTGAGATACTTTTTAGTTTTTCTCCTGCTGATAAAAGTGATGTATGTTCTTGTTAAACAACACCAATAGATAATACAGAAAGGCAATAGGAACTTAAAATCACCTAGAATTTCACCACCCAAGATAAAATTACTTTTTTAATGTAATACCCACACCTGTATTTATATTATTTTTATAAAATAATTTTTATAATTTATATAACTTACCATATGTAAGTTATATAACAATTTTTATAAAAATAATTAGTTTTGGTAACAATTTTTTTGTAACTGCTTTATAAAAACCACTTATAATGCTTATACCATTTATTTATCTTCCATATAAACAAATATAGTTCTATACTGTCATCCTTACAGGGTGCAAAATATCTCAGAATACAGATGTACCTTAATTTAAATAGTTTCTACTGATAAATAGGTTGCTTAGGTTGTTGTTATATTCTCACTATTATAAACTACTTCATGATAGACTTCTTTTATATGTAATTTTGGTCATGCATCATATTATTTGCATAGCATAAATTCTCCCAAATTTTTGAGTGAAAGAATATAAACTTTTGGAGGAATTAGACATATTCTGCCAATTGCCCTGTAGAAAGGACAGTGTATGATGGACTTTCAGTGCTTTTTACCAGTATATCCTAATTTTGAATTACAGCAAATACCCCTGATTTTCTGAGTAAAACTATCATAGCCTTGCTGTTACTGACATCTAGATTAGAAAGAATCTTAAAAAAAAAAAAGTTTCATACAGTAATTGGAATTTTTTTGGAGAGCATTTTCCTTCAGTTGTCTCCTCTTTCACTCTCTGTCTTATTTCTGTTTGAAAGTGCTTTGTGATCAGTGTTTTGTTTACTGCTTGGTGCCTTTTACAAGCATCAATTAACTGTGAACATGACTCTCCCTGATGTATGTCTTTCTTAATTCAGTGGCAAGTGCACTTTCCCAATTCTGCTGCCCTATATCTCTCCAAACCTTCAGGATTGCCAAGATGAGTTAGGAAGAAACAGTATCTGGATCTGTTTCCTACAGAAGTGTCAATATTTGCTAAAACAAAGAGCTGGGAGTAACCCCATGGTATGCCATCTGTCCTTGTCTTTGAAAGCCTGGCAGAAAACCATTTCACAGCCAAGAGATGGTTACTTCGCATAACTGACACTGAAATTCCGCAAGGTGGCTTTCAGAGCTGAAACTGGCTGATGTAAAGAGAGACTTTGCTATGGGAAAACCGGAAATTATAGAAATGTGGCTCAGGTTTGAAACTCTAAACTAAGGATTGTTTACCAAAATATTTCCCATAGGAACCTTTGAATCAGCAGGATCACCTAACTGATTGAAACATTCAGATCGTGAACATGTCATTTTCTTGTATAGGTTTTCAGGACATGAGCAGCTGGTAAGATGAGACACAGTTTTCTCCTTAGAGTCCGATTATTTCAACCATGCTGTTTCTTAAGCAAATAAGCCGCCTACTTTCTTCTATGACATATGGAAGCTCAGTTCTGTTGCAGTTTTAGAGGGGAGGCATAAGACACAGAGCCCCGCTTCTGAAGTACCATTAGTTGCCTGACTTAGGTTCCATAGGGAACCTGGCTACCCTGACTTCCCTTCGAGAAAACCCAGATTCCCGTGAGCAGGAACCTGAAGAGTAATTTAAGACATCATCTTGGGTCTCAGTGAAATCCTTCAAAATACATTAGATGGCTTTCAGGGCCCCATCTTCCTCCGCCAGAGTAGTGCTCAGTGGGATGTTTGCCACTCAGAATGTCAATCCATCTGTGTGTTGTCCAGCTCTCCCCAGAGAATACATTCATTTGGGAATCTTGAACCATCTGTAGAGTCTGAGTCCACAACATTCTTGTGATCCCCAAACACGCCATTCAGCTCTGGCCTTTCTTCCAAGTTTATTTCCAGCAGATGCTGCCAGCCCTCAGCAGGACCTTCACTTATTCTTGTTCTTCTCAGGAAAAGAGTAGCTATCCTGGCCTCAAGAGGGCTGTAGGCCACCCCCACTAGCTGTCCCTACTGCAGGCTGGAGTGGACCAGGAGGGCAGATCTTTCCACATTGCTCTGCATCTTGGGCATCTTGGCCCAGATTCACTAGATCCAGCTAATCCACGAGGGTCTTGGCCACTATAGAAACATATATTTCAGCCCCTAAAGATACATGGGTATGTTTATCTAATGGATTTTACATGGATTAAGTGCATGCATTCATTCAATAATACTTAATGAATATTACTCTGCATCAGGCTTTGTTCTGAGAACATGTTTCTGTGAATAAAACCTCAGGTTTATTGGGGTTTGTACCTGGTAGTTCAGATGGTAAAGAATCTGCCTGCAATGTAGGAGACCTGGGTTCGATCCCTGGGTTGGGAAGATCCCCTGGAGAAGGGAATGGCTACCCACTCCAATATTCTTGTCTGGAGAATTCCATGGGCAAAGAAGCCTGGTCGGCTACAGTCCATGGAATCTCAAAGAGTCAGATATAACTGAATGACCAGCACTTTCACTTTTCATCCATTGGGAGCAGACAGACAATAAACAAATAATTCGTCAGGGGTTGATATATGCTAAAGATAAATAAATAAAACAGGGGGGAAAGGCTGCAGGGAGCAAATTGGGTGTTCAGGCGCACATTACATAAGGAGGGAGATATGGAAAGTCTGACCTACAGGAGGTGATGGCGTTCAGTGAGGGGAAGGAGAACTTCAGGAAGGCAGAATAGCAAGTTCACAGGCTCTGAGGCAGGAGAGCACCAGCTATGTTCAAGGAATAAGGGGGAGGCTATGCGGTATGAAGGGCAGGCAGTGTCATGTAACAACTCACGCTGGACATCACACCATTGTGAAGGTTTTGTATTTTGCTCTAAGTGGGATGGAAAGCCAATAGAAACTTGTAACAAGAGATTAATACATTAATACAAGAGATTAATACATGTACATTAATACAAGAGATTAAGCCAATAGAAACTTGTAACAAGAGATTAATACATGTAAGAGATTAATACATGCAAGAGATTAATACATGTAACAAGACATTAATACATTAATACTTAAGGCTTGCCAGGTGGCATTAGTGGTAAAGAACTCGCCTGCCAATGCAGCAGACATTAGAGATGTGGGTTCAATCCCTGAGTCAGGAAGATCCCCTGGAGGAGGGCATGGCAACCCACTCCAGTATTCTTGCCTGGAGAATCCCATGGACAGGGGAGCCTGGCAGACTATAGTCCATGGGATTGCAGAGTTGGACACAACTGAAGTGACTTAGCATGCACACAAGACACTTAAAACACTGCACACAGTAAGTACTCAAAATTCTAGATTTTTACTTTCCTTCACTCTAAAGGCAACCTCCATTCTGCTTTATGAGAATGATCATTTTTATTCTAAAATATGGCAGAAAGGATAGAAATCCTGATCTTATAGATCAGATTTGTGGTTGCCAGTGGCAAGGGGTGAGGGGAGGGGGCTTTGGAGGGGGGGGGGCGTCAAAAGACACGAACTTCCAGTTAGAAGACAACTTAAGCACTAGGGATGTAATGTACCACATGATAAATATAGTTAATACCACTGGGCTTCCCAGGTGGCTCAGTGGTAAAGAGTCCACCTGCCAGTGCAGAAGACACAGGAGATACGGTTTTGATCCCTGGGTCAGGAAGATCTCCTGGAGGAGCAAATGGCAACCTACTCCAGTACTCTTGCCCGAAAAATCCCATGGACAGAGGAACCTGGTGGGCTATATTCCATGGGGTTGTAGAGTCAGACACAACTGAGTGAGTATGCGCACTCGTCATGTATGAAAGTTGTTAAGACAATAAATCCTAAGAAGAAAATCTTAAGAAGAAAAAATTTTTCTATTTCTTCAGTTTTGTACCCATCTGAGATAATGGATGTTTGTTAACTACTTAAATACATGAAATGATAATCACTTCATGACATATATAAGTCAAATCATTATTCTATGTATTGTAAACTTACCTGTATAAGTGCTGTACGTCAATTATATCTCAATAAAAGTAGAATAAAAAACTTCATTAATATTGAAAAAAATCCTGATTGTACAACTTTAGGTCTAATTTTAACATCCTCCATCTACAAAGAGGATTGGTGATTAGAAAATTATCCCATATCCAAGACTGGGTTCTTTACATTTGCTATTCGACAATTTATTTTCTAAAAAACTTATTATGGGTATTTTCAAGCTTAAAACAAAATTAAGCTAGAATCACCTAGCTTCAAGCAATTATCAACTCATGGCTAATCTTGTTTCTCCTGTATTATTGTCTATTTTCCTCTCCCTCCTCACACTGAATTACTTTACAACAAATCTCAGACACATCTTTTCATCTGTGAATGCCTCAGTATATACCTCTGAAAATAAAATCTTTCTTTTTTGCTTTACCACATTACCATTATCACACCTACAAATTTAATGATAATTCCTTGAGAGCATAAAAAAAGCCAGTCAGTCATCAAATTTTCCTGGTTGTCTCCCTAATGCTTTTTAAAAATAGTTGATTTGGGGACCTCCCTGGTGGTCCAGGGGTTAAGACTCAGCACTACCAATGTAGGGGGCAAGGGTTCCATCCCTGGTTAGAATAGAATAGAATGGGATAGAACAAAATGTAAAATAGCTGATTTGTTTAAATCGGGATTCCAAACATGCACTCTGCATTTGGGTGTTAGGTCTTGTAAATCTTTTAAGATCTGACTATTCACCCCCTGTTGTTGTTGTTGTTTTCTTGTCATTTATTTGTGAAGAAACTTGGTCTTCTGTTCCTGAGATGCCCCTCATTTGGGATTTTGCTGACTACCTCCCCACAGGGTTGTGAGTATGTTCCTCTTTCCCCTTGTTTCTCCTTTAAACTGGTAGGTAGTTCTAGAGGCGTAACCAAATTGGGTTTTTTTGCCTAGACCTCATGAGAAGTTTTTGAACTTCCTGTTACACCCCATCAGGAAATATGCCCTGCCTCTCTTTCTCTTTCATTTGCAACACACATAATATCAAATTAGCATTTTAGCCACATTAAAGAATACAATTCAGTGGTACTTAGTACATTCACAATGTTGTACAACCATCACCACTATCTAATTTCAGAACTCTTCCGTCACCTCAAAAAGAAATTCTGTACCCATTAAGTTGTCATGTCCCATCTCCCACCGGCCAGCCCCTGGCAGCCATGAATCTGCGTTTGGTCTCTCTCGATTTTTCATATGAATGGAATCATAAGACACATGGCCTCCTGCGTCTGGCTTTTTTCACCTAGTATAATGTTTTCAAGATTCATGCAAGTTATAGCATGTATCAGTACTACATTCTTTTTGTGGCTGAATAATACTCCATTTGTGGATATTTTATTTATGCCTTTCTCCACCGATGGACATTTAGGTTGGTTCCACCTTTTGACTTCTGTGAATAATGATGCTGTGAACATTTGCGTACCGTTTTGCTGGCATGCCTGTTTTATTCCCTAGAAATGCCTCTCTTTTTGTGGTGCTAGGACTCATCAGTGGGTTCAGTTGGCTTCAGCTTGATCCATATAAGATAAAGTTCCCAGTGGGCCTTTCATCTATTGATTTCAGCCACCACTGATAACCACTGCCTATGCCAGTAGGGATCCAACAGCACAATTTTCATAGAGGTCTAGGTGGCCTAACCACTTTATTTTACATGGAAGCCTCAGTTAACATTAAAGCAGCACTGTTCTGGGCAATGAAGCTCATGCATTCCTCCAAGGGGAGGAAAAGGGGGAGAAAAGGGCTGGTGACCAAAAAGTGTGGGAAAAGCTGATATGATAGATGCCCTTGCTGCAGACTGCACTGCCCACTCATCTGCTAAAGCCCCCGGGAAGTTGTGCAGTCAAAAATCCTGTTTCACTAAACCAGTAGGGTCTAAAAACTAACTCATGTGACCTAACATCAAGCATCCTCAGACAGGTGGCATTGAGAGGCAGGATAATGGAGTGGTTGAGAGCACAGATGTCAGTGCTAGATTTCCATGGCTCAAATCCTATCTCTGCTGCTCAAAAGCTGTGTGACCTTGGGCAAGTTGCTCCACCTCTCTGTGCCTTGATCGCCCCATGGAGGGGATAAAAGCAACACCTATCTCATAGGGTCTTTTATGAGGATTAAAGGAGTTAAGATATGCAAAAGCACCTTGCCTGGCACATAGAAAGGTGCTGAGAGTTACCTGTTATGACTAAATTGTGGGCCTAGAGGACAGATCAGTGATTTCAGGCTGCTGGCTCTGAGAGCTGCTGGGGTGCTGGGTAAGGAGGCAGGGCAGGGTCACTCCAGGGCAGGTGAGCAAAGGAGGCAGGGAAGAGACTCAGCACATGGGCGAGTTGGTGAAGGGAGAGCTGGATCCTGGACTCAGCAGACTTCCCTGGTGTTGGAACAGGGAAGGCTTCAGTGCCCTCTTCCACTCCAGTAGGCCCAGACCACTGTTCGCTCCTTTTTCCCTAGGAAAAAGGGAGTCACGGCCACACTCACATCTGTGTCCCTAGGTTACCTGGGGCTCTCCTCCTGGCCTTCTCTCCAGTGGTTCCCATGTATCTCTCGTCTCTTCTCTCTAGTATCAGGTTATAATTTTTTCTTGATGACTCAGCTTGTTTTCCTCTTTATTTTCTACATGAGAAATAGAGAGGAAATGGCAACCCACTTCAGTATTTTTGCCTGGAAAAACCCATGGACAGAGGAGTCTGGTGGGCTACAGCTCATGGGGTCGCGAAGAGTCGGACATGACTGAGTGACTAAGCACACACGAGAAGAGATCATTAACCACAGCTTTCCTTTCTCTTGGCAAGAGCCCGGTGAAGGTGGGGTGGGGGGACTGCCTGGAAACTGCCAGGTGAGTAGCATCCAGTGTCCGCCCATCACAGTGTCAGAGGCTTCCGTGTCCCCATGCCCCTGCTGCCTGGCCTGTCGGCCCGGGGGCCCTGTGTGCCCAGGGGCCCAGCTTTCACAACCAGCGCCTCCCCAGCCAGCCCAGCCGGGTACTCCAGCTCCATCCCTCCATGGTGACATGGGACCTGTTTCATCTCATTACATAATTAGCTAAAACTAGACCAGGTCACTGCTTTTACCAGGCCTTTTGCTTCCTAAGCTTACCTACTCCCATTTTTGCTTTGGAAGAATCTAGTCCTTTCCAATTTGGGCTCCAAAAATGTATATTTGGTTTATATTTAAAAATTGTTTAAGGATGTCAATGCAACTGCCTTCCTCTCCACTCTGCCAGCACCTTTCTGTCTCTTTTTCTCACCTTTGCCATGTCCTCTCTAGGCTGTGTCCTCAGCCCTGTGCTTGGGTAGGAAAGCATCCTGGATATTGGGCATCTATGTCTTCCTGCCTCTTGCCTGTTCTGTGTCCCTCTGCCCTCTATCAGCACCACCTCTGGACCAATTTGGCAGATCCCAGCCCTGGGTTCACACTTTTCTGTTGTGGGATCATACAGCAGCTTGGTATATTTAGGACAAACTTCACTGGCATATAGGAAGCTTTGATGGTTTCCCATCCACAACTTTCATGTTCCCACACCAGCAGCAGCCTCAGTCCATGGGTCAGACTGAGAGCCAACCCCCAATTCATAATCACCATTAACCTTAAACAGTAAGTCGAGGGACTTCCCTGGTGGTCCAGTGGCTAAGACTCGCTGCTGCCAATGCAGGGGGCCCGGGTTGGATCCCTCATTGAGGGAACTAGATCCCATCAGGGAACTATATCCCACATGCTGCAACTAAAGATCCTGCACGCCACAACTATGACCCAGAGCAGCCAAATAAATGTTAAAAAAAAAAAAAGGTCTATAATTGGCACTGCTCATTCAGAAAGCATGAGATGCTAAGTCTGAACTATTCAAGGCTAAGTTCTTTGTGAATCTGAGTCAGCTCCTTATTGTCCCTGTTGTAGGGTAAGGGAGTCAGAGAAGGCAAGGTTCAGAAAAAGAACAGGACCGGCACTTTACAGGAGCAGATCACCTTTAATGAGGTGAGAAGGAGCAGCAGTCAGATTAGTGAGCTGCTGCACTAACCCAAGAAAGAGTAAGTACATATAGGCGTATATGTGGAAATCTACTGTCTTAAGGGGGCCTGTTGTTCTCCAAGGTTGTTCGGAGTAGTTATCTCTTAAATGGCTGGGGCAAGGAATTCTGGAGATCGGCCAGAAGCTGGACTGGCTGGGAGCTGGGCGTAATCAACCTTAATGTACTTTTTTTTTCCTTCGGGTGAGAAAGTTCTTTGTTCTGCATAAAATGGTGGGGAGGACCTGGAGGAGAGTTTTAACTCCAGGCTATTTTGAGCCATGTAACTTTCCTTCATCTGTTGCTGTTGTTCAGTTGCACAGTTGTATCTGACTCTTTGCAACCCCATGGACTGCAGCATGCCAGACCTCCCTGTCCTTCACTATCTCTCAGAGTTTGCTCAGGTTCATGTTCATTGAGTCTGTGATGCTATCCAAACATCTCATCCTCTGCCACCCTCTTCTCCTTTTGCCTTCCGTCTTTCCCAGCATCAGGGTCTTTTCCCTGTCCCTGAGAAAGTTGCTCAGTCATGTCTGACTCTTTGGACTATATAGTCCATGGGATTCTCCAGGCCAGAATACTGGAGTGGGTAGCTGTTCCCTTCTCCAGAGGATCTTCCCAACCCAGGGATCAAACCCAGGTCTCCCACACTGCAGGTGGATTCTTTACCAGCTGAGCTACCAGGGAAGCCCTGTCCCTACCCTGTCTCTAAAGGTGGCCTGTGGCTCTTTTCCCAGATTCACACTGTGGGTGAGGAGAAAGGTAGTGAGATGCTCCTAAGACGAAAGTCATGACTGCTCCCCTTTCCCGAGGGTCTCTAGCCCTGGGTTCAGGGCACATCTAGGCAGTGCCCCAAACTGCTGGTATGTTCTGAGGGGAGAACTGATTTCACAACAGAAAGAAGTTGCCTCACAAGAAATGAAAGGACAACTTCAAACATGCTGTCAGAAATGCATCAAATGTCAGCCATGAAGCAACCAGGTTATGCCCAGCAGCCAACCTGTCCCGGGCTGTGGAAACCAATGACCAAAGAAAGAAGGAAGCACACCTGAGCCAGCTTGCTCTCGAGCTGCAATATGCAAATGAAGGTACAAGGTGGTTGCTTAATTCCTACACCTGTTCTGACTTAGCACCCACTTGGAAGTATTGAACTAGTATTTTGACAGGTTGCCAGTGCTGGCAGTGGAGGCAGAAAATTTCACAGTGATACCCCCCACCTGGTGCCAGGGAAGAGACACAGAGCCCGTGGAGTCTGCCTTCGGCTGTGTGGAGAAGCCTTCCTCCCGCCCACAGGGAGGACTTGGGCAGCTGCCTGGCTTCCCTGGAGTAGCTTACAAAATAAATTAGCAGGACCCGACATTTAAAATTTTACCAGTTGTAGATTTTTAGAGTGTCAGTGGGGTTTGGGTTTCATGGTTGCTGCTAAAATAAATGTGAGCAACTCACATGACTATCTTCAGTTTTCACTGATTTAATTACTGCTTAGAAAAGAAATTGCCAGATGGAAAAGACATCAGCATCATGCCTCACATTCTTCGTGGTGTTCGAGGCGTAGTCAGTATTGATCAAAACCTTTCGGTAGCCTGTAGTTTCCACCCAGTGGTTTTAAAGTGACATGTAATTAGTAGGCTTATTTGTGGCCCCTTCTTCATGGCTGTGCCTTGGACAGTATCAAAAGAGACCTGTCTGGGGCCATTTACTAAATCTTTAAGTTCGTTATCTTGTGAGCTTCCAGAACCTTTGTTGGCAGAATATGGAAGTGTTTTAAAATGCAAGTGGGAGAAAATCTTGAAAAGATGGTAGACTCGTTTATAGAAGAGCTAGCAAATTATGACTTTTCTGAAACATATAAAAAAGTGTATGCATCTGCCTTAAGCAGCTTTTTATTAGTGGAGTGCATGACCTGCTTTATAGATAGTAAAACCTAAGACCTGGCAGCAGTTTTAACTCTCTGGGGAGCACAGATTATGTTCAAAGGGCTTATGTGGTTCATGGTAAGATCAGAATGGGTTATGAGAGAAAACCCAACTCAAATATCAACTGAGTGGTTCTAGGACTGGAGTACTGTTACTGGCGCGTGGGGTGTCAACCATTTGGGTGCATTTGAACTGTCATCACAGATTGGGAGAGGACCTTAGCCATTATGGTCTCCAGCTTCCCCAGCCTTCAGTTCTGGAATCTTTGACAAGCTAGATGGTTGACCTTGTCGAGGACTTCACAGGCAGCCTACTTCATGGGTGCTTGCCCAGATCTAAGCTTATACAGTTTCCCTGTGGCCTTTAACCACCCAGCCTGCTCTCTGAATGTCCCAGAATGAATGCACTTCTATAAGACAGTTTTCTAACAGCTGAAGTTACGTCTCATGTGTCTTCTAACTTGCCTTTTCTGTTTCCAGGATCATTCTGTAGATCCAGATTCTTCTGAGGTGGCTTAGTTAACCAAAGGGAATGAACTTCCCAGAGAGAACAGTGCTGCAGCCCAGCAAAGAACAGTAGCTGTGCTTCTAAAACATACTCTCCAAAGAGCCCATGAACATTTTCTAGACCAGCATCCCATCTCATTCAGCCTTTCCTCCCTCTCAGAGTTTCCATATGTTTTACCATCCTGAGGTCCAGCATTAGCCAATGGTCTTAAAAGGGATGCCTAGCAAAGAAGGGAATATGGCAGGTATGGTCTGGTAGGGTGCCCTTTTCTGGGCAGTGTACTTCTGGATGGTTGGATATGTCGAGACACTCACCTATCTCCTCTTAACTATACTTTAACATTTCCTGAACATCTTTTGCAAATTATTATTTTCATAATGTAAATTATGTAAAATAGTACAACCACTTTGGAAAACAATTTGGTATAGTAAAGTTGACCCAGCAATTCCATTTTCAGGTATATTCTCTATAGAATCTCTTGCACATAAGCAGGGGACATGTAAAAGAATGTACATAGTAACACTGTCTACAATAGCAACAAAAACAAACAAATGAACAAACAAAACTGGAAATATGTCAAATGTCCACTGACGGGTGGATGAGTAGATACATTGTGCATTCTTTTTTTATTATTGTGGTAAAATATACATAACATATAATGTACCATTTTAACTATGTTAAAGTGTACAGTTTTGTGTAATTAAGTACATTCACATTGTTATGCAACCATCACCACCACCATCAGCAGAGATTTTTCATCTTCCCAAACTGAAACTCAGTACCCATTAAACATTAAGTCCCCATGTCCCATTTCTCTCAGCCTCTGGCAAACTCTATTCTGCCTCCTGTCTCTATGAATTTGACTATTCTAAGTAACTCATGTAAGTAGAATTGTACAGTGTTTGTCTTCTGTTACTGATTTATTTTACTTAGAATAATGTTTTCAAAGTTCATCCATGTTGTTATCATGTATTGGAATTTTACTCCTTTTTAAAGCTTAGTAATATTCCACTGTATGTTTATACATAGCACATTTTGTTATCCATTCATCCATAGATAGATGCTTGGATTGCTCCCAGCTTTGGCTCTTGTGAATAAAGCTGCTATGAACATGGCTCTACAAATATTTGCTCAAGTCCCTGTTTTCATTTCCATGCAGTTTCAGCAATTTGACTTTCAGGTATATACTGCAAGGAAATGAAAACAGGGACTTGAGCAAATATTTGGTACTATAGAGATATCTCTATATCTATTTCCATATCTGAAGTGTATTTAGAGTTTCTAGTGATCCAAACCTTTCCAACACTATTACCAGATTTCTTAAGTTTGGCCAATTTAGTAGTTTTAAAATCATCATTTTATCATGGCCTTAATTTTTATTTCCATAATTACCATTGCAGTTACTCATTTTATATATGTGAAAGTTTTGTTTTCACATGGAAGTCTTTAATCCATTAAGAATTAATTTTTGTATGGTGTATGCTAGAGGTCTAATTTTGTTCCTTTTAACATGATAACCAAATGTCCTGACTCCATCCTCTTCCCATTACCATTATCTCATATATCAAATTCCCATATATAGTTGGTCTGCCTCTGAGCTGTTTGTTCACTTGGTTAATTTGTCCACCTTCATTATTTGCATCTGTTTTATTTATTAGGAGATAACAATGAGGTATTGAGAGAGACTGATGCTGAAACACGTGGGTACTTTATTGTCCACTATTGTAACTGCACCTGGGTATGGATGAGGTGGTTGGAATCGGCCTACTGGTTGATTAAAGTGCACGCACTCATAGAGCTCATATATTTAAATATGAACACACATATTTAAATCCTGATGATGCAATGTGGTAAGTGTGGTAATACAGGAATAGCTGAAGTGATACAAGGAATCACAATGAAGAAAACAACTAATTCTAGTATTTGGGTATCCAAGAGGGTAACAGAAGGAGTGACCATTCCAAATAGCAAGTGTAGGGTGTCGTAGTTGAGAGCTGAGGTCTAGAGGCAGACAAATTTAATATGGAATCCAAGTGCCCACACTTATTAGCTATATGACTCTGACAACTCCCAGGGTTGAACCTCAACTTCCTTATCTATTCAATAGAGATAATAATACCTCAGAAGTTTGTTAGGAAAATAAAACCAAAAAAAGAAAAACAAGGAAAAAGAAAATAACAAAGAAGAAATACAAAACAATTGGTAAAGAAGGATTAAAATGGCAATAGGTATATACCTATCAATTATTGTTTTAAATGTCAATGGACTAAATGATCTGATCAGAAGACATAGAGTGGCAGATTGGATTAAAAAAAAACAAAAACCTACAATATGTTGCCCAGAAGACACTCACTTCAGGGCAAAAGATACAAACAGACTGAAAATAAGGGGATAAAATATATTTCATGCAAGTAGAAATGGCAAGAAAGCAAGGGTAGCAAAACTCATATCACACAAAATAGAGGTTTTTAAATAAAATTTAAAACAAAGGTCATAAAGAAAGACAAAGAAGGCACTATATAATGATAAAGGGATCAATATTAGAAGAAGATGCACCCAATTTAAGGGCACCTAAATATATGAAACAAATACTGACAGACATAAAGGGAGAAATTGACAATCATACAATAACAGTTCAGTTCAGCTCAGTCGCTCAGTCGTGTCCGACTCTCTGCGACCCCATGAATTGCAGCACGCCAGGCCTCTCTGTCCATCACCAACTCCCGGAGTCTACCCAAACCCATGTTCATCGAGTCGGTGATGCCATCCAACCATCTCATCCTCTGTCGTCCCCTTCTCCTCCCGCCCCCAATCCTACCCAGCATTAGGGTCTTTTCCAATGAGTCAACCCTTCGCATGAGGTGGCCAAAGTATTGGAGCTTCAGCTTCAACATCAGACCTTCCAATGAACACCCAGGATTGATCTCTTTTAGGATGGATTGATTGGATCTCCTTGCAGTCCAAGAAACTCTCAAGAGTCTTCTCCAACACCACAGTTCAAAAGCATCAATTCTGCGGCGCTCAGCTTTCTTCACCGTCCAACTCTCACATCCATACATGACCACTGGAAAAACCATAGTCTTGACTAGACGGACTTTTGTTGGCAAAGTAATGTCTCTGCTTTTAAACATGCTATCTAGGTTGGCCATAAGCTTCCTTCCAAGTAGTAAGCGTCTTTTAATTTCATGGCTGCAATCACCATCAGCAGTGATTCTGGAGCCCAAAAAAGTAAAGTCTGACACTGTTTCCACTGTTTCCCCATCTATTTCCCATGGGGTGATGGGACCAGATGCCATGATCTTAGTTTTCTGAACGTTGAGCTTTAAGCCAACTTTTTCACTCTCCTCCTTCACCTTCATCAAGAGGCTCTTTAGTTCTTCTTCACTTTCTGCCATAAGGGTGGTGTCATCTGCATATCTGAGGTTATTGATATTTCTCCTGGCAATCTTGATTCCAGCTTGTGTTTCTTCCAGCCCAGCGTTTCTCATGATGTACTCTGCATATAAGTTAAATAAGCAGGGTGACAATATACAGCCTTGACGTACTCCTTTTCCTATTTGGAACCAGTCTGTTGTTCCATGTCCAGTTCTAACTGTTGCTTCCTGACCTGCATACAGGTTTCTCAAGAGACAGGTCAGATGGTCTGGTATTCCCATCTCTTTCAGAATTTTCCACAGTTTATTGTGATCCACACAGTCAAAGGCTTTGGCATAGTCAATAAAGCAGAAATAGATGTTTTTCTGGAACTCTCTTGCTTTTTCGATGATCCAGCGGATATTGGCAATTTGATCTCTGGTTCCTCTGCCTTTTCTAAAACCAGCTTGAACATCTGGAAGTTCACAGTTCACGTATTGCTGAAGCCTGGCTTGGAGAATTTTGAGCATTACTTTACTAGCATGTGAGATGAGTGCAATTGTGCGGTAGTTTGAGCATTCTTTGGCATTGCCTTTCTTTGGGATTGGAACGAAGACTGACCTCTTCCAGTCCTGTGGCCACTGCTGAGTTTTCCAAATTTGCTGGCATATCGAGTGCAGCACTTTCACAGCATCACCTTTGAGGATTTGAAATAGCTCAACTAGAATTCCATCACCTCCACTAGCTTTGTTCGTAGTGATGCTTTCTAAGGCCCACTTGACTTCACATTCCAGGATGTCTGGCTCTAGGTGAGTGATCACACCATCGTGATTATCTGTGTCGTGAAGATCTTTTTTGTACAGTTCTTCTGTGTATTCTTGCCACCTTTTCTTAATATCTTCTGCTTCTGTTAGGTCCATACCATTTCTGTCCTTTATCAAGCCTATCTTTGCGTGAAATGTTCCCTTGGTATCTCTAATTTTCTTGAAGAGGTCTCTAGTCTTTCCCAATCTGTTGTTTTCCTCTATTTGTTTGCACTGATCGCTGAGGAAGGCTTTCTTATCTCTCCTTGCTATTCTTTGGAACTCTGCATTCAGATGAGAATATCTTTCCTTTTCTCCTTTGCTTTTCGCTTCTCTTCTCTTCCCAGCTATCTGTAAGGCCTCCTCAGACAGCCATTTTGCTTTTTTGCATTTCTTTTCCATGGGGATTTTCTTGATCCCTGTCTCCTGTACAATGTCACGAACCTCTGTCCATAGTTCATCAGGCATTCTGTCTATCAGGTCTAGTCCCTTAAATCTATTTGTCACTTCCCCTGTATACTCATAAGGGATTTGATCTAGGTCATACCTGAATGGTCTAGTGGTTTTCCCTACTTTCTTCAATTTAAGTCTGAATTTGGCAATAAGCAGTTCATGATCTGAGCCACAGTCTGCTCCCGGTCTTGTTTTTGCTGACTGTATAGAGCTTCTCCATCTTTGGCTGCAAAGAATATAATCAATCTGATTTCGGTGTTGACCATCTGGTGATGTCCACGTGTAGAGTCTTCTCTTGTGTTGTTGGAGAGATAACAGTAGGAGACTATAACACCCCACTGACATCAATAGACAGATTATCCATACAGAAAATCAACAAGGCAACAGAGGTCATAAATAACAGTCTAATAGGAGTTAATTGATATCTATGAGACACTACATCCAAAAAACCCAGAATACACATTCTCTAGGTTAGACCACATGCTAGATCATGAAATTAGCCTCAGCACTTTTAAGAGGATAGAAATTATTTCAAACATCTTTTCTGACCACACTGAAATGAAACTAGAAGTCAACCACAGAAAGAAAAATAGGAAATGAATGAGCATATGAAGATTAAACAACATGCTACTAAGGAAACCAATGGGTCAACAAGGAAATCAAAGAAGTGAGAAAATATCACAAGACAAATGAAAATGAAAACACCACCTTACAAAATCTATGAGTTGCAGCAAAGGGAATTCTAAGATGGAAGTTCACAGTGATACAGACTTTCCTCAGGAAACAAGAAAAATCATAGAAGACCACAAAAGACCCAGAATTGCCAAAGCAATCCTGAGGAAAAAGAACAAAGATGAAAGTACAACTCTTCCAGACTTCAGACAATGCTACAAAATACAGTACTGAAAACAGCATGGTGTTGGCACAAAAACAGACATGCATCAATTGAACAGGACAGAGAGCCAAAATAAACCCATATACCTAGGACTGATTAATCTATGATGAAGGAGGCAAGAATATACACTGTGAAAGATGGTCTCTTCAGCAAGTGGTGTAGGGAAAGCTGCATGTAAATCAACGAAATTAGAATATTCCCTCACACTAAATTCAAGACTAAATTCAGAATGGCTTAACGACCTAAATATAAGACATGACACTATAAAACTCCTAGAAGAGAACATAGGCAAGACATTCTATGATATAAATCAGCAAAATTTTCTTAGATCAGTCTCCCAAGGCAAAAGAAAAAAAGCAAAAATAAACAAATAACCCCTTATCAAAGTTAAAAACTTGCACAGCAAAGGAAATCAACTCCAAATAAAATGACAACCTACAGAAAGGGAGGAAATATTTGCAAATGATATGACCAACAAGGGGTTAATGTCTAAAATATACAAATAGCTCATACAACTCAATTTAAAAAAAAATTGAAAAATGGGTAGAAAACTTAAATGGACATTTTTCCAAAGAAGACATACAGATGGTCAATAGGCACATGAAAAGATGCTCAACATTGATAATCATCAGAGAAATATAAATCAAAACTACAATGAGGTGTTACTTCACACCAATCGGAAAGGCTATCATCAAAAAGTCTGCAAAAAATAAATGCTGGAGAGGATGTGGAGAAAAGGGAATTCTCGTACACCATTGGTGGGAATAAAAATTGATGGAGCCACTATGAAAAACAGTATTGAGGTTCCTTAAGAAACCTAAAAATAGACCTACCATATGATCCAGTAATCCTATTCCTAAGTATATATCTGGAAAAAGTAAAAACTCTAATTTGAAAAGATAATGCACCCCAGTGTTCATAGCAGCACTATTTATAATAGACAAGAGTATCTATCAATAGATGACTGCCTTAAGAAAATGTGTTATATATATAGAAGCCCACATATATATGTATGTATATACATATATGGGCTTCTCTGGTGGCTCAGACAGTAAAGAATCTGCCTGCAATGCAGGAGACCTGGGTTCAATCCCCTGGAGAAGGGAATCAAGATGGCTGGGAGAAATATCAATAACCTCAGATATGAGGAAGACACCACCCTTATGGCAGATAGCAAAGAGGAACTAAAAAGCCTCTTGATGAAAGTGAAAGAGGAGAGCGAAAAAGCTGGTTTAAAACTCAACATTCAAAAAACAAAGATTATGGCATCTGGTCCCATCACTTCATGGCAAATAGATGGGGAAACAGTGGAAATAGTGTCAGATTTTATTTTTGGGGGCTCCAAAATCACTGCAGATGGTGCTTGCAGCCATGAAATTAAAAGACGCTTACTCCTTGGAAGGAAAGATATGACCAACCTAGATAGCATATTAAAAAGCAGAGACATTACTTTGCCAACAAAGGTCCATCTAGTCAAGGCTATGGTTTTTCCAGTAGTCATGTATGGATGTGAGAGTTGGACTACAAAGGAAGCTGAGCGCCGAAGAACTGATGCTTTTGAACCGTGGTGTTGGAGAAGACTCTTGAGAGTCCCTTGGACTGCAAGGAGATCCAACCAGTCCTTCCTAAAAGAAATCAGTCCTGAATATTCATTGGAAGGACTGATGCTGAAGCTCCAATACTTTGGCCACCTGATGTGAAGAACTGACTCATTTGAAAAGACTCTGATGCCAGGAAAGATTGAAGGCAGGAGGAGAAGGGGACGACAAAGGATGAGATGGTTGGATGGCATCACCCACTCGATGGAGATGAATTTGAGCAAGCTCTGGGAGTTGGTGATGGACAGGGAGGCCTGGTGTGCTGCAGTCCATGGAGTCACAAAGAGCTGGACGCGACTGAACTGAACTGAGCAACATGGATGGACCAAGAGAATAGCGTACTTAATGAAGTAGGTCAGAAAGAGAAGGACAAATGATATATCACTTATATATGGAATCTAAAAAAAAATACAAATGAATCTATATACAAAACAGAAACAGACTCACAGATATAGAAAACTAACATGATCACCCCTTTGGAGAGGGAAGGGGCAGAAAGATAAATTAGAAGTATGGGTTTAACAGATACACACTACCATATATAAAATAGATAAGCAGCAAGCATTTACTGTATAGCACAGGGAAATATTCAATATCATGTAATAACCTATAATGGAGTATCATTATAGGTTATTACTGAATTACTTTGCTGTACACCTGAAGCTAACACAATATTATAAATCAACAATAATATTGTGAGGAGAGAGGATCAGCAGGTGTTAGCTCCATTTGTGACACAATCTATACGCAATGGAGAAGGCAATGGCACCCCACTCCAGTACTCTTGCCTGGAAAATCCCATGGACGGAGGAGCCTGGTAGGCTGCAGTCCATGGTGTCGTGAAGAGTCAGACACGACTGAGTGACTTCACTTTCACTTTTCACTTTCATGAATTGGAGAAGGAAATGGCAACCCACTCCAGTGTTCTTAACTGGAGAATCCCAAGGACGGCGGGGCCTGGCGGGCTGCCATCTATGGGGTCACGCAGAGTCGGACACGACTGAAGCGACTTAGCAGCAGCAGCAGCTATACACAATAACTGAATAAAAACACTTCTAATAAACTTGTGGGGGGTGTAAAAAATAATTTAGACACCCTGGCTCTTCCCAAGGCTAGGTAGGTGTTCTCAGGGTCCTGGGCTCCGTGTTTTTAACAACCTCCAGAGAAGAGTCTGATCTTCCAGAGACACTCTTCGAAAGAACCTTGTAGATTTAGCATCTTCAACTGTCCCCCGATCTTTTTCCGTCTCTGACTGCAAATTCTTGTTTAGAAGTGTCTCAAGAATTGCTCTTTCTTTTCCATTCCCGCCCCCACCCCCCAACTCCGTCCCCCACCCCCAGCAGCTTCGGGTCTCAAGCACAGTTCCTTGGGTAGGTCAGGTGGTAGGTCACCATTACTCCGTGTCACTGCCGCCCTGTGGCTCCTCTGCTAGACAGAGCCTAATCAGAGACCCCTCTCTTTCCACCCCAAAACGCAACGACATTCTCTTCAAGCAACAGTTTTCTCAGACAGCAGCGGAGAGTTTGCACTAAATGTGATCACTGTTCCAAGGAGCTGGGGCTGGGGGCAGCAGCAGGACAAATCCCACGCCTGTGTCTTTCTCTTTTGTCTTGAAATACAGCATACAGCTTTCCGATTTCCTGAACCTTAGTTTTCTGTCTTCTGGAGTCACTGTCTCCAAAAGAGCAGCTTTCAAGGCGGAACTTGGGGCCTGGGGGCTTGATCTTTGATTTACAACTCCCTTCCCTTTTCTCCCGGGAAGCCCAGGTCATTAATGCAATGCGCCCTCTAGAGGCCGGCTGAGCCATGCCAGTTAAATCCCGCGGAGGTTCTCTTCCGCCTTGACAACAAATGAAATAACCTAAGCAACCCGCAGTGAAGTGCGTCAGGGAAACGAGGGAAACGTTTTAAAGTCGCTGTTTCTCTTAGAAAAAAAAATCTTGGCCTTAGGTCTGACAGTCACTTTCTCTGGACAACTCCAGTTTCTTTAGTACATTTTCACGTGAAGCTGGTCTGCCCTGTCCCAAATTTTTTGGCGGTATCTGAGACCCCCAAATGCCTAATTTTCAGTCTAGGTTCCTTGTTTGTATGAGAGAGTCTCTTCGTACGTTTGTCAAACTCAGGTTTTCGAGGTCGACTTAATTTTACCCTTTATGAAACAGCTTAATTTAGGATGGGAGAGGGAAAAAAACCAATGGAAAAACATCCACCCTGTGTGGATACGTTCCCATAAACTTACTTACTGCCTGCAGTTAGTTGTTGTGGTCTTGATAAGTTGATGAATGAGAAAGAACTGGAGGTTTTGCGAGGTCCTCTTCAGGAGGACATTGAGAAGGACCAGAATCCTGCCCAATCTGCATCTGAGATCCACAGGGGTGGCCTTCTTGGAGAAGCCGGACATTCCACAGGACCATTACTCTAAGAGGCTTGCACATCCACGCTGCGCTTGGGAGCCAGCGTCTGAAGACCACGTGAAGTGGCCCAACCTGGGGAGAAAACGTGCCTAGGTGTTCTTAGTTAAGATGTTGCTAATACTCACCTTTAGGGAGAAATTCACATCAGTTTAACCAACCTTGTATGCTTCCAGTTCAGTTCAAAAACCTGATGCTGCCAAATAGCAATGTAGGCACTTATTCATTTCTCAAGTAGAGTGAAATAAAATTGATTGTCTATAAAATATTTAGCACATCTAGGCTAGTATTTGAATTATAATGTCTCCTGCAGGCTTTAAAATGTCCTCTCTCTGCTTATTTCATTATTGATTAGGCAGACAAAATTTTTACTTAATGGAGTGACTATAATGTGTTTACTGGGATTAATTTACTCACTCTTGAGGATTAATTTAATTCTTTTATGATAGCAATTTTTCCTGGGACTTTTTTCCCCCAAAGGGTCACATCCAAATTTATTAGACTGCTACATGGTTCACAATAATCTGGGTGTAACTGAATAATTTACGACTGTGTTTGCTAAGTCTGGCTGCTCATTAGAATTATCTTGGGGAAAATCTTAAAAATATGAATTCCCAGATCTCACCCTAGACCCAATGAAGCAAAATCTCTGGAGGTGCAGCTGGGACATTCTTCCATTAAAGATGTTCCCCAGTGATTTGGGGGCAGTAGCCAGGCCCCTCTTGATGGTCTAGGGTTTGGGAACTAATCAATATAGTTTAGTCTTGGGTAATTTTAAGGCTAAAATATTATTGACGTTAAATGTAGAATTTTCTGCTGGTAACACCATATGTCCTTATTTCTCTGTGTCATACCATTCACTTGAATTACCAGCACCCCTCATGTATTAGCAGTGCACTTCAGAGGGGGTGAATGGGTTCAGAGTAGAACCGTGTTGTCACTGGGAGTGGTCACTGCGGGTGGAGGAGGCAGCCTGAGCAAGTGGAACAGCCACATGATGGCTTTTCTCTCTCTCTCCTGCTGGACTAGACTCTGGGTCAGTGTCACTCCACTTGACTGAACCCCTAAAGATCCCCGGGAAAGCTATGTCAGTTTTGGACTATCTGCCAGGGGAATTCACCATGTTCAGTGATGTGAATTGGTACCTGGACATAGCACTTGAAGAATATTGACCTGTAAAGTCACTTGGTGAGTAGAGACACAGTCAGAAAATTTAAAAACTCTCAAGACTTAAAACACTCAATTATGTCTCAATTAAAAACAATAAAACCCAACAAGAGCAAGCACAACAGTGACCTAAAACACTAAAAAACCTAAAGTGTTGTTTATTTCCCTCTCCTGTCAATCAATAGGTTTTTCTTTACTGAACAAAGGCTGCCCATCTATTTGATCAAGGATTTCGTGAAAAGAAATGTATCCATTAGAAATGACCCAAACTTCACCCTCAGTCTCCACCAGGGGCTGTGCCAGTTTACCGGTCACTGAGAACATATGAGAGTCTTCTTATGGAATGCTCTATCTCTAAGAGGTTTTCTGTTAATTTTCTGTTTCTGTGTTTTTCCAGTTATATAATTCATCATCATAGATAAGGATAATTTTACCTCCTTATTTCCAGTTTTAAAACCTCTATTTCTTACTTTTGCAGTGACTAGTAATTCTAGAGCAATACTAAATCATAGTGGGGAGAGTGAGTATCTTTGTCTGTTTTGTAACTCTAATAGGAAAACTTCTATTATTTCCTTATTAAATGTGAAATTTTAAAAACTTTATTTTCTTTACTGAGAATTTTTAAATTGGAGATAAAATGTTAGGTTTTATCAAATGCCTTTCTGGAATCTATATAATTTTATTGAAAATAATTTTTTAGGGGCTTCCCTGATAGTCCAGTGGCTGGGACTCTGCACTCCCAATGCAGAGGGCTTGAGTTCAATCCCTGGTCAAGAAACTAGATCCCACATGCAAAACTAAGACCTGGTGCAGACAAATAAATAAATAAATAATAATTGTTTATATTAAATTAAAATTGCCCAGGAGATCTAAGACTTCCGGTTGCCCTGAATCTATCAAAAAACATTATGGCAACAACATTACTTGTCATACAAAACAAAAGCAAAAATCTAGAAACTGTGAAAATGCCTCTCAATGGGGAAATGGTTAAATAAATTATAACACTTTCATACAGTGGAAAACGATTCAGCTCTTTAAAAAATAATGAAGTAGATTAGGTATGCCAAGATGGATCAATCTGCCATCTGAAGTCAAGTAAAAACAGCAAGCACAATACAGTGTGTGTCCTCATTTGTGTCAACAAGAAAAAGGGATATGCATATATCAGTATGCATGTATATACAAAGGAAATTTCTGGAAGGATGCAGAGGAGCTATTAGAAATGTCTGCTTCTTGATAAAGGATACTTGTCTGGGGATAAGAGATAATATACTCTGTGCTTCAATGAAAAGAAAGCCACATGCATTATTCCTTTTTCAATGAGATAAAAAACTAACAAAAAAGTAATGATTAAAGTTATGTCGAAAGAAAAAAAAAAAGGGAGTTCCTTGGTAGTCTAGTGATTAGGAATCAGTGTTTTCACTGCAGTGGCTTGGGTTCAATCCCTGGTCAGGGAGCTAGTTATGTAGTGCGGCCACACAAAAAAATTTTCCTTGAATTCATGTTAAAGGTTTAAATGTTAGTAACTAAGAGGTGAAAGATAAGCAATATTAAATACAACTCATTATGGGTCAAATTTGTCACGTAGACGTTTTTGGTTTTGTGTTTTTTTTGTTGTTCTTTTTGCACATGAGGTGGGCACCTCTCTCCTGTTACCCTAGTCCCAATTCTAGCATGGAGCCTCAGCTTCTGGAATTTTCCACAAGTCCCTAAGCCCTCTGCAGTGGGTACTTATTCCAGATGAATTGGCTTCACTCTCGAGGAGTCATGTAGTGCTTATATAGTTAAAGTTCCCCAAATAGAATTCCCAGTTCCATTCTTAACAGCAAACGGAAGCTTCTTTGGCTTTGTGCTAACAGGGATTCTTTCAACCTGAATTAGTAAAAGGAAAATGAATTACTAAGTTAGAGTCAACAATATAGTGACGTATGCTTTTGAAAAATTATGATTGTGACACTTGAAACAGGGGAAAATGCCTGCCATAATGATACATAAGGGCTTCCCAGGTAGCTCAGTGGTAAAGAATCTGCCTGCCAAGCAGGAGACATGGGTTCAATCCCTTGGGTTGGGAAGATCCCCTGGAGGAGGAAATGGCAACCTACTCCAGTATTTTTGCCTGGGAAACAGAGGAGCCTGGTGGGCTACAGTCCATGGGGTTGCAAAAGAGTTGGACGTGACTGAGTGACTAAACAACAATAAATGATAAGTAAAGAGAGCAGACAAACTGCACATAGCCACTGTGATTTTAACTTTGCAGAACTAAAGGAGGGATAAGGTAGCTTCAGTAGAACAATTTGATTAAGTGATGGGTTTTCCCCAAATATCTTTTTAGTATTCACATTACATTAGAATATTTTATTTAAACATTAAAAAGAGGTAACAAAATAAATTGTTCTTGAAATCTTGATATGAAAAGAGGAAATATATTTTCTTGTTTCCCTTTATGGCCCAATACGGCGAAGGGAAGTACCCAGGCTCAAGATCACACATAGCTAAGAAATTTAAGACAGCAAGGCAGGCAGGCCTTCTTTTGGTACTTTCAGGCAAATGAATTGGGCTTCTCCCATGGCAAAGCTGGGTTCCTCTTTGGTGCTTCCTAATGAGTGGTTGCCCCCATGGTTATAGTTTACCCCAGTGACTGGTCCTGCTGCTCATTCATCACTTGCTAGTGATCTGTCTCACCACCAGACTCCCTCTCGCTAGAAATGCACAGTCTTGGTGTAACTGTCAATCAAGGATGGTAGGGGAGGCAGGATCTGAGACCCAAGTGGGCCAATTAGACTCTTCCTCAAATTTGAATCACAAGTGAAATAGCATCAGATTAAGAAATTGATTCAAGTCCAGTGAGACACCATTAATTCCTGCTACATAAAGCAGTGGATAGAGGAGGCAGTGTCCCCTTCAGAGTAGGGTTTTTGGAGCTAGATTGAGTTGGAAACCCAGTTCTGCCACTTTCAAACCTAATGAGCTCCTATGCCTCAGTTTCCTCCGATTGTAAGCAGGGAATAATAATACTGCCCCCTCTAACAATAGGGTTGTTACATGAATCAGTGCAAGTGTATCAGGCAGAGCTCTTGTCAGGAAATAAGAACCACTCTGAGTATCTGAAGCAGAAAAGAAACTTGATGCATGAAATTAGGAACACAGAAATCAATGACAGGCTAGAGCAGCAGGCTCCTGGCTGCAGGAATGGTTTAGGGAGCACAGTTCCAAACCAGCCTGCTGGAGAGCTGCCTTGTGTGCCACCATCAGGAAGGTGACCACTGGACCGTGACAGGAACGCTGACTTTGGAACACAGGGCCATAGCTGTGACCCAGGGACCAGGGAGCCACTTGGCTGTTACTGTGCCCACTTCTCATCATTCAGGAAGCTGAGGATCAGACAATGGACAGGACTCTATCCAAGGGCATCAAGATCACTGAGTTTCCATTTTTAAGTTTGAAGTGACGGCTGCTAGTAAAAGTGCTTGCATTTGTAAACAAGTGGTAACATAACTGAATGATCTAACTTTGAGGACCCTTTCAGCTCTATAATTTCATAATTCTCTGGTCACATGTAAAAATCAGTTTCATTAACTTATAATTATATGTCATATCTTCTGTATTGCAAAGAAGGAGGACAGTAATTCACAGACCCTCCAGCAGAATGGAAGCATTTATTGCTCGCATCTTTCTGCAATGCAGAAGATGAAATGCAGTTTTAATAGCATAATTCACTTTTTAGAGAGCAGCCTGGTGAACTGGAGACTTCAGTAGTGCTGTAACATATGTGGTTGGAGCTTTGACCGAGTCAGAGAAGAAGCACCTGGACAGCAGCATCGTGAGTCTGGCAGGAAGGAGGAGAGAAAGAGGGTGGGGAAGCTGATCGTGATAGAAAACTGACAGTCAGGAGTCAACTGCTGGGGAGAGTGGGGGAACCCGCCTGCCCTGTAGAAGTGGGTGGAGGTGGCGGTGGGCTGGGCTGAGCATCACCTTGGGTTCAAAGGCTCTAAATCCAGCTGTGATTCCAGTGTCCATCTACACCAGGAAGTCTGACCTAACAGCAGAATCCTTCACAGGGGTCTAGACACTGCAATGTTCAGAAACTTGGTGAAGTAGCTGAGTTCAGGAGTCTTTGCATAGCAGGACCTCCCTGGGGGTGGGGGAGCGAGGGCTGGAGTGTGAGGAGAGGGAGAGGTGGGGAACAGGGGACCTGCAGAGCTAAGCTGGGTATCAGAGCCCCTTCCTCTTGCAAAGTCATCACTGAGATTTAGGCTGGGTGCCAGTTACCCTGAGCAGAAACCACGAGACCAGAATTTCTTTCACTTGGACAGACTACAGACCTTTTTTTTTTTTAATCAAGAAAAAGTCTATGTTAGCCAGACTTATTGTGGTGGTCACAATATATATAAATAAGGAATTATTATGTTGTACACCTGAAAACAGTATAATGTTACATGTCAATTATTCCTCAAGAAAAAAAGAACTTCTCAGTTGGGTATTGGATCAAATGGTTTTTACTGTAACTGCTTAAGTATGTAAAAATACGAAGCTATGTAAATTTTTGTCCATAGTGTTTACATAATTCCGTATTTATATTTATGTATGAAATATATGTGGGTGACCCTTGAACAACATGAGTTTGAACTGCACAAGTCCACCATGAAGATATTTTTCAATAATTATCTACTCTAGTATTCCTCAGTACATAATCAAAGGTTGACTGAATCTGCAGGGGGTTGACTGTAAAATTATAAGTGGGTTTTTGACTCTGTAGGGGGTTGATGCCTTCAAGGGGCAGCTGTATATTCCATGCCATGCCAGTCCCACTGTGATACAATTATAAAACAGTACAGTGCTTGGTTAAGAACACAGGCTCTGGAGCCCCACCCACTTGGATTCAAATTCTAGAGCCACCATTTATTTGGTATGTAACCTTAGGCAAGTTGATCTCTCTGTGCCTCAGTTAGCTCACTGGTAACATGAGGGTAGGACCTATCTCAGAGTTGTTATGAGAATTAAATGAGCTAAACCATGTAAAGTATGCAGCACAGTGCCTGGGCTGCAGTAAGCTCTCCGTAAGTACTAGCTATTACATTATCTTTAAAACAGTGAAGCACAAACCATGTATGAGTGAAGCACAAACACATCTGCAAAACCAATATTATTCAAGTAAGTCACAGTCATTTAATATACCAGATGATGCTATTGTTCTGAAACTAATTGGTCATGTTGGGTTTAACAGTAGGAAGATGTGGTCTGAGGTTCAGTTCTGTATTTATTTTGGCCCTGGGGTTCAGTGCTAAAGGAGAGAATACCAGTTAGCCTGGTCTTGTTTGCTAGTGCAGAATAATTAGACTTCATAGTTAATTAAAAGTCTACCCTTGAGCATTTCTGAAATGCCAGTTCTAATGAAATGCCACTTGATAACTCTGTGGAACTGTCTTGTTCATTCGTAAGTAAGGTTAGCCTTGACATATCCTGGAAGTCTGCATTAAGTGAGCGTCTAGTAGCATGAGTGCAAAAGTGAGGAACAGAAAAGTTCTTCCTTGTTCATTTACTGCTATGTCCACAATAAATGAACTTTTACAAGCTGCCAGGTGCAACATAGACTCTGCAAACAGAATGAGAATGTAGTTCTGCCTACTACAAGGTTTCTTTCAGTTTGGATACCAAAACACTTGGCATTCCAACTACTTAGATTATTTAAATTATTTTGGATCCTTCACTGTTTATCATAACATGGCATCATTGGGCATTCACTTGATAAGATTATGTTTACAAATATAAATATGAGCTCTGAATTATATGGGAGAATATCAACTTTAAAAGATTATCATCAAAATGAAGATAGAAAATTGGAGAGAAAAAAAAAAAGAACAAATCACAACCTATACTCTTTTTGAGAATTGAAGACTAGAGAATTTAGAACTTTCTCCCTTTGGTTACTTACTCAGTGCCTGGTATACAGTGGGTGCTCAATAAATATTTGGGTCTCATTGAGGAAAAGAAAATAGTAAGGGAAAAGAAGGCAATAGCCATTTCTGTGGTCTGGGTCATTATGGTGAGGCGGGTAAGATGCTGGGACGTAGAGGTCTGTGGACCCACAGGGCTCACTTCTGGCCCTCTGGGTTGGGAGCAGCTAGGAGCTGGGCTGACTGGGCCCACGACATCAGGTCTGGAAAGGATGACCTAATTATCAGCAGCTGTGGGTAGAGGGTGGGGCTGAGATCCTGCGCTTGGGATTAGGGCAGAAACTAGGACTGCCCACCCTGCAGCTGGGGCCTGTGTGTAAGACAGAGTCTGGGAAAACCAGCCCAGGGTGCAAGTAGAGTGAGAGAACCTCCACCCTGGACCACATCGCCCTGAACGGTGGACCAGTCACATCAGATGCCTTTATATGAAGCCCATCAGTGCTTCTATTTTGTTCAGCCGGAGAATTCATTTTAACCTGAAGTTCCTGGTAAACAGGATTCAGGATGCAGCAGTTTCTTGAGTGGATCCAGATGGCCCACATCTGCAGCACTGCAGCCCACAGCGGGGTACAGATTCCTGGGTCCAGCCCTGGAGCTCAGGATTCCTTCTGGGTTCTTTGGAGCCTGGTATCTGCATTTTAAACATGCTCCCACATGATTCTGATGTGGGAGGGCCATTTCCTTGAAGGCACGGCAGATCTGTTTTAGCTCAATACGCTGCTGAGTCAGTCTTTATTGATTTGCTACACTGCACAGGGCTCTGGGGCTGGGTCTCTCTGCAAGAGGCGACTGTACAACTGTGTCCCCTGTCCTCCCCTCACTGTATCCCCCACACTGGGCGACTGCTATCTTTTTCCTGTAATTAAGCCTCCCTCTGGTGCCTGGTTTTATTCGCTGGCTACCTGTATTGTTCCCCTGAGTCAGAATCCATGCTGGCATTTGCCTCTTTGTTCCCCTGGGACCCAACTTCCTGGAGCTTGCCTGCCCTGAGTCCCATCGGCTAAGGAGCCATGCCAGTACCAGGGCGCTGTTCCCTCATCAGCCACGGCCCATGGGATAAGTAAATCAAGGACAGCCATCTGGGTTGGGCTGGAGGTATATTTTGCTAGACAAGCTGATTCTTTCCTTGGGAATTTGGAGTCTAGTGTCATCACAGACCATGAGGAAATTAGGTGCCAGTTTTGTAAATTTTTTGGATTAATTTTGAAGTTGTTTAACTTATACCTAGAGCTGAGGAACATAATAAAAACAACAGACAGTAGAAAGAAGAGTCGCCAGTTAGCTTTGGCAACCCCAGCCTTCCTGAGAGACCTGGCTGCCTAACCCATCCTGGGCATTCGTGTCCTGTCTGTACACCTTACTGTGGACAGGGCAAGCCCTGACTAGTACAGTCCATCTGCCTACCGCCCTGAGCCTGTGTCTGCTCTCCATGTCCCTGCCCACACGCCCAGACAACCCCCAACCCCAGTCAGCACAGTCTTACTTTACTGCTCTTACTGCTCCCCTCCACGTGGGGTGTGGCCCCAGGGTCTCAGGTGCCTCATTTGGGGATGAGCCTATCCTGTGACCAGTCGTAGCCCATGTTTAGACTTCAGAGTAAATGCTGTTTTCATTTCTGATCCACTCTTGTATTTTGGAAAAGAAATATCACTTCCTAATTTTTGAAAGATTGGACCTTCTCTATTTCCATCTTTTCAGCTAATATCAGAATTATCTGAGGAAAGAAATGTGATTTATGAGGAAATGACATTTATTTTGTAGGATGCTGAAATTTTTACTTGAAGCCTTGATTATATAAAAATTCTGACACAGCTTTTTTTTTTTTCTTTCTTTCTTTCTTTTGTTTTTGGTAGAGGGGGCATTAGAGTTCCACAGTTGTGGCAAAAGGGATCCCTAGTTGTGATTTCTGACATAAAAGTTGCTAACTTTCATACTTTCTATATCCTGCTCTCGCAAAGCAACAATCCATAAGATTATACTTGTTTTTCTTTAGCTGTTTCCTGGGACCTGTCATGTTTCATGCTTCTAGAAGTCATTGCTGATGTGTAGTTAGTGTGTGCCTGTTTTTAATTCTGGAATGTATCTGTTCCCTTTTTTCCTCTCCTGTTCTTTTCTCTTTAGCACTAGAGTGCTCATCTCTCTAGAAACTGAATCAGATTGTTCCTAAAACCAGGACTGTATCTCATTGTCAAAGTTTACATCTGAGAGGCTGCAGTCAGCATGGTTATGGCATTTACTGAGCTCTTGGAATCCTCTCAAGCTGAAAGGCAATGATATTCAAGAGGATGTTTTCCTGCTGGTTAGGACCATCACTCAGACCTGGGACTTTCGCTTTTGTTGGTGCTAAAAGATGGTACCAATGGTGGCACCAGTGTTGGATTGTGTTCTTGTGGGTGTGTTGGAATATAAGAAACACTTAGTGGGACTGAACTAACTGTAAGGCCCTGTGCTGGGGGCTATAAGCAGGGCAACAGTAACTTTTATTCTAGGATCTTTTACAATAATAAAAGAGAAAAATGGTTTACAAAAATGACTTCTTTAGGACTGCAAAATTCTAGAGCCAGCAGGAAACTAGGAGATGATCTAATCTGTTGGTTTAAATGTTTGCCTGAAACCCACACCAAGCAATAAATTTAACATTGAGACCCAGTACACATGGACATGGGCTTCCCAGGTGGTGCTAGGGGTAAACAACCTGCCTTCCAATGTAGGAGACTTAAGAGGTGTGGGTTCTATTCCTGGATTGGGAAGATCCCCTAGAGGATGGCATGGTAACCCATTCCAGGATTCTTGCCTGGAGAATCCCATGGACAGAGAAGCCTGGTGGGTTGCAGTCCATTGGGTCGCACAGAGGTGGACACGACTACAGAGACTTAGTATGCACGCACACGGACACAAGGACATACATATGTAATTGTAACATGCTTTACACATACTTCCTTGCCATGTGCAATGTCCTCTAATATTTTCTGCTTGTTTTGATCTATTTTATTTCATTAATTAAAAATCCTGTTTGTACCATAAAACTCCTAGAAGAGATCATAGTAAAACATTCTTGGACACAAGCCAATGTTTTCTTAGGTCAGTCTCCCAAGGCAATAGAAATAAAAACAAAAATTAACAAGTGGGACCTACAAACTTACAAGCTTTTGCACAGCAAAGGAAATCATTAAAAAAATGAAAAGACAACCTGCAGAATGGGAGAAAATATTTGCAAATGATGTGACCAACAAGGGCTTAATTTCCAAAATACGCAAATAGCTCATATAGTTCAACACCAAAAAAGCAAACGACCCAATTGAAAAATGAGCAGAAGACCTAAATAGACATTTCTCCAAAGAAGACACATGGGTGGCCAATAGGCACACAAAAAGATGTTCAAAACACTAATTATTAGAGAAATGCAAATCGAAATTACAATGAGGTACTACCTCACACTCGTCAGATGGCCATTATTAAAAAGTCTACAAATGCAAACTAGTACAGCCACTATGGAGAAGAGTGTGGAGATTCCTCAAAAAACTGGAAATAGAACTGCCATATGACCCAGCAATCCCACTGCTGGGCATACACACCGAGGAAACCAGAACTGAAAGAAACATGTGTACCCCAATATTCATTGCAACACTGTTTATAATAGCCAGGATGTGGAAGCAACCTAGATGTCCATCAGCAGACAAATGGATAAGGAAGCTGTGGTACATATACACAATGGAATATTACTCAGCCATTAAAAAGAATACATTCGAATCAGTTCTTTTTTTTTTTTTTTTGAATCAGTTCTAATGAGGTGGATGAAACTGGAGCCTATTATACCGAGTGAAGTAAGTCAGAAAGAAAAACACCAATACAGTATACTAACGCATATATATGGAATTCAGTAAATTGGTAAAGATAACCCTGTATGCGAGACAGCAAAAGAGACACAGATGTATAGAACAGTATTTTGGACTCTATGGGAGAGGGTGAGGGTGGGATGATATGGGAGAATGGCATTGAAGCATGTAAATTATCATATGTGAAACGAATCGCCAGTCCAGGTTTGATGCATGATACAGGGTGCTTGGGGCTGGTGCACCAGGATGACCCAGAGTGATGGGATGGGTAGGGAGGTGGGAGGGGGGTTCTGGAAGGGGAACACATGTACACCCATGGTGGATTCATGTCAATGTATGGCAAAATCAATACAATATTGTAAAGTAAAAATATATATAAATAAATATATTAAAAAAAATAAATATAGGAAAAAAAAGTCTACAAATAACAAATGCTGGAGAAGGTGTGGAGAAAAGGGAACCATCTTATAATGTTGGTGGGATTGTAAATTGGTACAGATACTATGGAAAACAGTATGCAGGCTCCTCAAAAATCTAATAATAGAGTTGCCATATGATCCAGCATTCTCACTCCTGGGCATATATTCCCAGAGTGATGATGCTTATGATGTGTTCTTTGTTCTGGCTTTGTCCTCAATCTGGGAGTGAGGAGACTGACCAAATTAACCTCTCAGAAACCATTTCTGGACCTGCTTCTTGGGATTTGCTTCAGGGCCAGTTTATCAGCTATGTTAGAAAATTCTAAGTCTTACTACATTACCATCACATCCCCCCTTTGGCTTTAACCTAGAATATTCAATCACCTATCTGCTCCTAATGCTTTCGACCTCTCTAAAAAAATCAAATTTACCTTCCAAATATGAAGATTTGCCACAGTAACATATTAAAAAAGACTAGGCCTCAAGCTCTGTATAAAGTTCTAAACAGGAACCTTAGAGGGCAGACTTCTCAGGTTTGCACTCATGAAGCTGTGTAAGTTTGGATGCATTTGTTTAAACATCTGCCACAGTAGTTAGTGTCTCTCTAGATGCAAATGACATCTGAACCATGCATCAGCTTGCTGTTGCTTACGTGCTGTCTTCAGCCTGAAGGAATATGAGTATGGCTCTCTAAATTATTCCTAATGGAGCATGAACATTTTCTATAACTCAAAATAGTCATGTAATTTCATAGGATTCTTCATCTTTTTGTGATTTGAAACTGTTACGCCAACCTGGTCCTTGGGACCTGTTTCATGGACGTCAGGACAGATTTGAGTAAATAAAGTAATTTATTGGGCCATGTAGTAAATATTTACTGAGCACTTACTCTGCGCTTGGCTAAGCAGAAGGAATGATTTGAATGCCTTATGCTTCTAATGAGTTGGATTTCCCTTTGTGTTTGAGGACTTCCTCTAACCCCAGACCTGGAGTGAAATTCAAGGACTGTAAACACTATTCAAATGAGAACAAAAATGCCCCCAAGTCCTCTGTAAAGTGAAACTTTGCTTTTCCTGGCAGGCAGGATAATTCTCAGATGACATGGGGTATATTTTTCTTCCTTGGGCTCCACTAATCAAAGCGTTAGCTTGTCTTGAACAAGCTTTACCCACCTCTGGTACCTTTCATCTAACACGCTGAAGTTTTCTATAAACAGCAATTATGTCTTATAACACTCTTGTTGGCTCCATTTGATGGAGAAGAAAAGTGAGGTGGTGCAAGATTCCCTTGCTTACAGAGGAGCCTCTAGCAAGACATGATGCCTTATCTGCTGAGTCTGGCTCTGTCTGTGGGTAACCGAAAAGCACCAAGTAACTCATTCTGCTCCAGTACACAGCTCAGTAAATTAAATGCTTCAGTCTCTTGGTTTGATTTTCTGACTAGCTGGGTTCACAAAGTGGGCTAATATTGTATGATTCCATTTATATCAGGCAAAGTTAGTCTATGGCGTTATTTGTCAAGATAGTGGTTATTCCCCTTATATATGACTGGTAGGACTGTTAATCGGCATAGTCACTGTGAAAAACAGTATGCAGGTTTCTCAAGAAACTAAATGTAGAACTACCATATGACCCAGCGATCAAACTTGAGGGTATATTCCTGAACAAAACAAAAACACTAATTCTTAAAGATGCATGTACCCCAAAGTTCACAGCAGCATTATTTATAATAGCCAAAATATGGAAACAACCTAAGTGTCTATCAACAGATGAATGAATAAAGAAGATGTCGTATATGTATATGCAATGGAATACTGCTTAGCCATAAAGAAGAATGAAATTTTGCCACATGCAGCGACATGGATGGACTTGGAGGGCATTATGCTTAGTGAAATAAGTCAGAGAAAGACCAATACAGTACGATATCGCTTATATGTAGAATCTAAAAAAATACAACAAACTAGTGAAAAAAACAAAAAAAGAGGCAGACTCACAGATATAGAGAACAAACCAGTGGTTACCAGTGTGTGTGGGGGCAATGTGGGAGTGGAGAGTACAAAACATTGAGTGTTAAGACAGGCTCAAGGATGTATTGTACTATAAGGGGAATACAGCTACTATTTTGTAATAACTATAAATGGAAAGCAACCGTTAAAATTGCATTAAGGGACTTCCTTGGTGGTCCAGTGGCTAAGACTCTGAGTTCCCAATGCAGGGGGACCCAGGTTCATTCCCTCTTCAGGGAACTAGATCCCACACGCCTCAACTAGAACAGAACCTGTATGTCACAACAAAGATCAGAAGATCCTGCATGCTGCAACTGACTCAGTGCAGCTAAACAAATAAATATTAACAAAAAAAGAATTCAGATGAAGTGGTGAATGAGTTTTTAAAAAATTGCATAAAAAATAATTTTTTTATAAAAAGGTGGCAATTTGAAAAAATTCACTGCATTTATAATTTGTGCAATTTTTCTATGTACATTATACTTCATTAAAATGTTTACTAAAAAATGTATCCATTTACTATCTGCAGAACAGTGTTCCGTTATACTTGCAAGATAGATTCTGTTATTCCCATTTTACAAATGAAGAAACTGAGCTTGAAGGGTTTAAGTGCCTTGTTGAAGGCCACACAGTTACAGGTTACAGAGTCAGGCTCTAAGGGGACCTGCCTGGCCCCCAGGACCACAGCTTCACAGCCTTCCCCGGGGTTCTTCCCTGGCAAGTCTTCAGCCCCCCTCCCACTTTGGCCACGAGTGAAGATTTCTACGGAGAAAATCGTTCCTTTTGTACAACAGCTATAGAGCTAAAAGGCCTTCCAGCCCACTTCCTCCAAGAGTCCAGGAGGGTCTGCAGAGCCAAGTCTTCTTAGGCCTGTCCTGACATTGTGACCAGCTCTGTGGTGTGAGTGTGGCCCTCTCTATTGTTAGCACCTTTTACCAGCTCTCAATTCCCCTAAAAGCTTCAATAAGGGGAGCAGCATTTGAAACAGACGGATGGTATTCACCTGTCACATAACAGCTAAAAATAAAAAAAGGGGAGGTGATAGTGAGATGCCATTGGTGGCATATTACCAGCTGATTGACACATTCTCGTTGTTATTTCCAGTGAAAGGAAATATCTAACGCACAGTTGGCCTTGTCATCCAACATGGCTGTAAATTCTGGTCACTCATTAGTACAGTTTGAGCCAGAAAGAGGGTGTTCTGCATCTCCTTTATACAAAGGAGAATGGTACACTGTGAAAAAGTGAAATTTAGACTGCTTAGCATAGGTTAATCGGATCAATGCCGCATCCAAGGATGACTCTCCCTTCTACGTCCTGGAGAGGTAAGTACTGAGAGGCTGGGCCAAGATCCTGCTGCAAAAAGACAGAGCTCTGTGTGGGCTGATGTGCCCTTCATTTAAAAAAATGTGTTTTTCAATATAAGTTGACTCATTGAATTAAATTAGAATTTTAGGTGGAATTTTGAGGTCTTCTGAATAATTATTGGAAGTCCTCGAGGCTTTATTTCCATTCAGGTACTGACCCTAATGTGCTCCTTTTTATGTAGATGTGTGTTTTTAAGTGATGAAAAAGGAATCAATGAATTTGGCTTAGTGGTCAGGATGTAAGAAGGTGTCACCATAGAAACCTGAATCTTGAAGGGAACAGTTTGCCTGGGGCGGGTTTTGAGTATTTGGCACTTGACATTTGGAGTTTCTGGATGAAGTTTTCCTGTCTCACGAGGGTCCTGTTTACTGAAAAGAGTTCCAGCAGGACTGGCCTGCTTTGATACAGGGGAAGCCGTTTCTCATGGATATATTAAACATGGGACCCCTATAGAGAGAAAAACCTCAGCAAATATTATTATTTTTACTTAATTTTAAAATTCAGATTTCTTGAGAGGGGAAAGGCATAGCAGGAAGGAAGTAATAGAACTTCTGAATTGCACTTTGGGAATATTTTAAATGAAAAATTACTTCCATCATAAGGTTCAATTCTTTTCCGGCAGCTCTTCTACTTACAGAGACTTTCAGAAGAGTGTGTTCCATCTCTACTCAAGCTGGGCTTTTTAAAGTATTAACAAAAGGTGGTCCATTCAGAAACTTTCGCTTTGAGCGCCTAGAATTTCAACTTTTGTCCTTGGGATGACTCTACGTTCCTTAAGCTACTTCTGCCAGTTGTAGCAAAATTTGTCAATGAGTAGGATTTATGGTAAGGACTAAAGTTGAGGATAGCATATCCTAGTATAAGCTCGGTTTCATAAGATTTACTAGAAATGGGTATATGAGACTTGAACGCTGATTTTTAGGACACATAGACCCTAACTCACTGTATTTCTTATTTAAAAATTAAAAAGGAAGGGAAGTTCTCTGCTTTTAGACAAAAGTGTGTTGGGATCTCCGGGGACAAACTGAGAACGGGTTTTTCTTTCATTGCTTCTGAAATGCAGTGGCTGAGAAGGGACAGAGAGCAAGTCTTTCAGGAAAAACAGAGCCATCTGCTGGTAGATTGGCAGACTTACTTTTCCAGATGATCCAAAGGCCCGGAAGGGGTAATACTGGAAACCAGGCAACAGATCTGTCACTGTTTATGCTGTCTCCATTTTTAAAGAGCTATTGTGTAATCATGGAATGATAATGTTCAATAAAATTTACACATACAGTGTACTGAGCTATGTTGCTTTCGTAAGACTTTCTCTTGACTATATCAGGATCAGAAAAGGTGTGCTTTTGTCTACTCTTCTTGTTTTTTGCCTCCTAATCAGCAACCTGCAGTGAAAAGCCCCAGAAGGGAGCAGCTCTGTGAGAAGCGGTTGCTCATTTTTAGTTGAGCCAACAGCTTCTGGAACAAGAAGTGCTTGACCTGGGTCTCAGCCAGCATCTCTGCCGGGTGGCTTCTCAAGTCTCAGGGTGGACTTCCAGGGGGACTAAGCAACACTCACTTCTAGGACTGTCATATAGATTAGATGAGCTTTTTGGACGCAAGGTTAAGCATGGTCTAGAAAGGTTCTCAGGGGCCCTCCTAGGCACAGTCACCATCTTTCAGCTGGCCTCCAAGCTCAGAGATGAGCTCTGTTCTTCACCTGGTGTTTTAAACTCCCTGCACAAAAGCACTGTAAGCTCAGACCCAACTAACCCCAAACAGAATGTATCACCTCCAAGAGCCTCCCTGCCCTCAACAGGCTTTGAAGCCATTAAAGCCGTCATCCCTGCTAAGAAGTTGAGGCATCTGTTTGTTGCCAGAGCCTGTTTGTGTCACTATGAGCACAAGCTCTGGAGTCAGGACTTTGGTTTTCTCTTTCTTTGATGGGGACAATAACACCCCCTGCCAGGGCTACTGTGATGGTGCCACAAGATGAACTCACAGGTTCTTAGCACAGAGCCTGGCCAACGGGAAGACTCAGCATGGTTACTCACTTTTTAATAACACAGTCTCACAGATGCGTCCTCTTTTCCCATTTCTACTGCCTCCAGGCCTGGCTTAATGCAGCCTCTGCCATCTTGACCTCCCGGCATTCAAGCTGCTGCTCTCTTCCATTCTTCTTACAGACTGTCGCCAAGCTAATGTCCTTTATAGCCCTTGCTGGGCTAGTTCCTACTCAGGAAAACAGACTTCTTAAGTAATCAGCCAAACTGCCTCTGCCGGTGTAAGTCCTTTAAACCTGGCTCCGCCTGCTATTATCCAAGCTTCTCAGTAATCCTGATGTACAGACTCCATCCCAGGCAGGAACACACCTTGACCATTCCCTCTGTATCCTGGTCCCTTCTTTTATGCTGTTTCCTTTGCTCTTTATGCTCCCTTCTCCCATCTCTTAACCTTGCCTGAATTTTAAGATGCAGCTCAAATCTCACCTCCACTGTGAGTTTTCCTCCAGCTCTGCAGTTTATAATGATTTTGCCTAAGGACTAGCTCCTATTACCCTAATAATCCTAAATTCCTATTGCACTAAGAAATCCCACCCAATAGCCATAAATTAGAAGTTACTTATTCTCAAAGTTTTATTACAAGTTCAGTGAAGGGCCTTTGTTAATTCACCTCTCTGTGCCTCAGTTTTCCTCCTCTGTAAAATGGTGATAATGACAGTTCCTGCCTCATAGGACTGTTGTGATGATTAAATTAATGTATGCAAAGCAAGTGCGCAGCACCTAGAAAGTGTTCGATATGTGTTAGTTATTATTATTTTTCTGGACACATGAATAAGGGATCAATACTGCTTATTTGATTGCCAGCCGTGTATTACCAAGAAGCCATCAGGTGCTAGACTTGGGCCCTTCAATGGCCATGTAACCCAACATTGCGTATCTTTTAAAGAAGACAGTAATGCACTTGACAAATATTTATGGAGCACCTACCATGTTCCAGGTGCACACTGTACTGTTGTCAGTGCTAGTCTTGGCTTTGTTTATTTTTACATATGTGGCCAGCCAGCTATTCACACCTAATGAACAGTGTAGGTCAAATATATTCATCATGGGCGATTTGAGTTCAAGTCTAGGCTCCACCCATGTGGCCATGAACAAACAATTTACTACATCTGATCCTGACTTTTAGTTCCTCTATGTAAAATGAATTCTAAAGATTTTCTAATCATGATCTGTCAAAAGAACCAACTATGGTTTAAGTCAGATGTTTTCAGGCAGATAGTGGCCCTCATACATACATACAGAGTTCATTTACATGTTCTTTAACACAAGGCCCTATGATATATTTTTTAAAAACTCTCAGTGCCCAGCACCTTCCTACTTCCTTACCGTTGTTTAATGCATACTTACCGACAAAGGGCAATTGCTCTAACTGCCATCATGGAAATGGAATGCTTTGTTTTTCCAGTAGCTTCCAGGTATGGGTGGGCCATGAACTCTACCACCTCCCTCTCTCTCTTCCCTGTCTGAGTCAGAGTTTCTGGAGATAGGGCTCAGGAACTTGTGCATTTGACAAGCACCCAAGTGACTCCCCTGCACATTAAAGTTGATAGCCCTTGGAGTCCGATCCACCCATATCCAATTCAAACCAACTATAGCTGCACAGAAGCTAGATGTGGACGAGGGCCCCATTCAATTCTTGCTTGTCGGATGGCCTGGATTACCAACGCTGCCTTGTTAGATGCCAACTCCCTGTCACCCAGTCCTCAAGTATGGTGTCCCCATGCACTCCCTCAGTGGTCTTAGTCATCAGTGGGGCTTTTTCTTCTATGCTTGGCCTTCATGATGCATGGCTCCCTTAAGGAGGCTAAACTTCCTTTGAAGGTGAGATCTGCAACCTGGGCGTGATTTGGGTGCTTGGATTTCTCAGGAATAGGTTGCTGCATTCTGGAAAGTAGCAGTTTCTAGAGTAGATTCTAGATTTTGGACCATGACTCAATATGAGAAACCCATTTTATATGGAAACTCAGGGTTCATACAAACATGCATGCATGCTAAGTCACTTTAGTCGAGTCTGACTCTTTGCAACCCAGTGAAGCCCACCAGGCTCCTCTGTTCATGGTATTCTCCAAGCAAGAATACTGGAGTGGGTAGCCATTTGCTCCTCCGGGGGATCTTCTCTACCCAGCAATTGAACCAGTGTCTCATGTCTCATGCATTGACAGGTGCATTCTTTACCACTAGCGCTACCCAGGAAGCCCCCATACAAACATACACCTGTATAAATATGGCCAGTGAACAGATAAATACATCCATCATATCTTTGCCCTTTGATATTTTCTTTTTTTTCCAGTGTCTATCTTTTTTTTAAAACTGTTTATTTTTTATTGGAGTATAGCTGATTAACAATGTTGTGATAGTTTCAGGTGGACAGCAAAAAGACTCAGTCATTTATATACGTGTATGCATCCTCCCCCAAACTCCCTTCTCATCCAGGCTGCCACATAGCATTGAACAGAGAGCCCTTTGATATTTTCTATTCTATTTCATCAAATAGATGGTCATTAGGAGCAACATCCAGGCAGATCTAGAATCTCTGTTGAAAACCTGATGGACGCTGCAGCTTTAACCTTCATTATTTGCAAATGATTTTGGGGTCCACAATCTCCCCAAATCATCTACAGATTACAGGCAACGCAGTTTCTTGCTTGCATTCAAGGAAGCATGCCACGCTGCTTATGAAGCAGGGTGCTACTGGGTTAGGCTTCTCTGAGCTAGATGCAGAGTTCGTTTCAAAGTATGCTGCTCCTGCAATGCCCTTTCGGAATACCCATGGCAAGGCAGGGGTTCTCAGTCTTGGGAAAAATAGTTGAAAATCTCAGATGATTTCTATGCTCCTCAACTGTCCTGGGGGCAGAACATCAACCCTTTGAAAATTCACTGCAGTGGAAAGCCAGCTTAGTATTTTCAAAGTGGAGACAAAGCTGGGAATCTTTCCACTATTAATAGCAAAGTACTTGCAGTATATCCCACAACCAACAGTGCGTGGTCACACCACGGCTGAAAAGCTGGCTCTGCTTGACCTGACTATACCTTCCCCGGGGGCCTTCCAGACACTGGCCTCCCCTTTCCACATGCCATTCCTTCTCCTACAGTGCTTCCTCCCCTTCTTTCTGAATGGTTCTTACCTTCCGAGATTTCTCCGTTTGAACCTCAATGACACTTTCTCTCTGTGCTGGGTAACTCCCTGCTTATGTGATTGATAGCAGATATATCGGAGAAGGCAATGGCACCCCACTCCAGCACTCTTGCCTGGAAAATCCCATGGACGGAGGAGCCTGGTAGGCTACAGTCCATGGGGTCGCTAAGAGTCGGACACGACTGAAGCGACTTAGCAGCAGCAGCAGCAGCAGCAGCAGCAGCAGATATATACGTCTTAACTTCAAATGAATGGATGAAAGGAATAGATCTTGCTTTTTTTTTTTAATTACCACCATGCCCTAGAAAAACAAATGCTCAATGAGCATTTCCTCCTACAAGTCCAGACACTGAGGCTGGCACACAGGCCTTAGCTTACCCTCCTAACTGGTGCCCAGAGACAATGTGGCGAAATGGGTCATCAGAACAGATTTGGGTTCTGGGTAGCCTGGTTCAAGTTTCAGCTGGACATAGAAAGTTCTCTAAAAAACATGGGAGAAGCAAGCTATAGGGCAGTGAGTTTACTCTGCTACCATGTATGAGTGAGAGATCCTGTGCTCACATGTTTGTTAATGCTTGAAATTTCTTTGGATGAATCCAAAAGAAACTAAGCAGTAGCACTTTCCTCCATTGGAGGAGGAAAGGAAAGGAGATCTGATTATTTTTCACTGTACACCTTATAGTTACCCATGCATGTATTGTTAAGTTGAAACGGTTAAATAAAAAAATTTCCAGTTTTGTTGCTTCCTAGGGGTGTGATTTTTAGAAAATTGTTTGATTTTCCTAATCTTCAGTTTCTTCATCTGTAAAATGTAGCTAAGAAAGCCTACGTGCTAAAGTCGCTTCAGTGGGGTCTGACTCTGTGAGACTCTATGGACTGCGGCCCGCCAAGCTCCTCTGTCCATGGGATTCTCCAGGCAAGAATACTGGAGTGGGTTGCCATGCCCTCCTCTAGGGGAATCTTCCCGACCCAGGGATCGAACGTGCATCTCTTAGGTCTACCTTCAGTGGCAGGCGGGTTCTTTACCACTAGCGCCACCTGAGAAGTCCACCTGCGTGGACTGCATGGGTTAAATATAATAATATATACAAAATACTCAGCAGCAGGCTAAACACATTTCTTGGAAGAATTCACGAAATGGTTAACTGACCCAAGTCCTTGGAATTCTGTCCCATGCTCTCCTGTTTTAACCCAAAGCTTAGAATCCTAGAAACTTAAGGCCATTTCATTTCCATTGCTGTGTTTGGTGGTTCTCAACGAGGTCAGCGTCTGGCGAGGGCAGTGTAACCCAGTCGCCCGCACCAGGGGCTGACTCTTGGTTTCACCCCCTCAACAATTCTCCTGCTTCCTTGTTACCCACAAGAACTTTCAACTATGTTCCTTCTAATGTTTGTTCTTTAATTTAATCCTTCATATACGCCTCAGATGACACTAATGAGCATCTTAAAAAACTGGAAATTCTTGAATTGAAGCAATGAGCTTCTACCCTGAGGTCTCTAACTTCCAGCTGGTTGCTTTTGCCAAGAGGAGAGAGCTCTTTACGCAATGATTCACTTCAGCTCATGTTGCTGAGTTGGTGTAACTTTGTTAGAATTATCGTGAGTCATATTACTTCTCTGCCTTAACTTTGTCTGTTAAAGTGGTTACAGGATGATTTACTTGCTTTTACTTAAGTCAAGGGAAATAAGTAGAAGGTTGAATTTCCAGGGGCTAGTTGTTGGTGCAAAACGATTGTCAACTCCTGCTATTCAATTACCCACTCCAGTGTTCTTGCCTGGAGAATCCCAGGGATGGGGGAGCCTGGTGGGCTGCCGTCTATGGGGTCGCACAGAGTCGGACACGACTAAAGCGACTTAGCAGCAGCAGCTATTCAATTGCTTTTCCTGAAATCTTTTGGTAGTGGTGCTATATCGAATTGGATGACTTTCCAGAGTCTTGTTCAAGAACAAGATGTATACTAACCTGAAATGGAGGTCAGGGAGGTCAGGGAAGAATACTAAAATGTGTCACTGTCTAATCACATTAAAACAAAAATAGCTAACATTTATTGAATTTTTACTATACACCAGCTAAGCAGTTAGTTTAGTTCTTACCCTCACTCTACAAGAACTGGTCCCCATTTTTCAACTATGGAAAGTAAATGATTTACCTGAGAAGTTAATCAGTACCAGTGCATCCACCTGGACCACTGGCCACAGAGCTCATGCCCTGCAGCACGACATAGATCAACACGAAATAGATTAGGGATCCAAAACCTTTTAAAGGGCTAGATAGTAAATATTTGAGAACAGAAGGTTTTGAGAACAGAAAACCACCATAGACAATATGTAAAAAAATGAGACTATATTCCAATAAAACTTAATTCATGAATAGTGAAGGTTTTCCCACAAACAGACCAGTTTGTGGGGAAAAGGAGACTCTCTATTAGAGGTTTGCTCAGCCTATCCCAGAACCTTCTGGACTTTAGCTAAGACCTAAAACGAAGACAGGCTTCCCTGGTGACTCAGCGGTAAAGAATCCACCTGCCAATGCAGTTGATGCGGGTTCTATCCCTGGGTTGGGAAGATCCCCTAGAGAAGGAAATGGCAACCCACCGCAGTATTCTTGTATTCCAGTATTCTTGCCTGGGAAATCCCATGGACAGAGGAGCTTGGCAGGCCACAGTCTTTAGTCACTAAGTTATACGACTTAGTGACTAAACAACAACAAAAGAAAGAGATGAGGAGAAATGTGACCTCCCCTGTCTGCCCCCATTCTGACACTTGCATTTCCTATTTATTACTTTTCACCCGAATTCACTCTTTGAGCTCCCAAAGCTCCCCGCGCTCCTGGGTTGCCTGGAGCCTCTCTTGGTTGCCCCACTTAGATCACCCTTCCCTAAGTAGTTTTTCTTCCTCCTTCTCCCCTCAGCCTCCCATTTCTTCAGAGAACCAACTTAGCTTAAGTGCTTTATAAAAATTTGCCTTAATGTATTTGCATTTTTAAAGGAAGCTTTTGGACAGATCAATTCAAAGGTTAACGACTTTCTGAAGCATTTAGCCTGGGAAGATGAGTGAGGTGCACTGAAGGTCAGGGAAGAAACTACTCACATTGTCTTAAAATCATACTTGGCCAGATGTCTAGTGAGGCTGGTCCTGACCAGAGAACCCAGAGCTTCCTAAGGCCCCTGGACTAAGCTTGGATGTGGCAAGTGATGGGCTACTGGGTATGTGCTGTGAGAACCTTCAGGGGCTCTTTACAGAAAGGCTGAAGGGGCCAACTTGGTTCAGAACTAACAGCTGAAGTATTGATGAGCTGAGGGCTGGGTGCAGGAGGTGGTGACTTACTTCCTGGGCCCACTTAGGTACATTTCCCCGAGGTAACAACTACTCCAGGCACTTACCTTGGCAACCGAAGAGCCCATGGGAAGATGCTGCAACATCTCTGTGGTTCTTTTAGTTATATCCGGTGGTTCTTAAGTACTGTATGCAGTGGAGGCTGGCTGAACCCCTGGACAGAGCAGAGGAGGAGAATGCCAGTCTTCTGAAAGGGGCATGTGCTTCCTGGGCTGTTTTACATTTCCTGAACTTTCCTACGTCTTGTGATCACTTTCAGCCCGCTACTCACCTCCTCTCCAAATGTAAACTACTAACACTTAATCTTGTGTTAATTACAAATATGTTTATGAGCCTACCAGATCATCTGTGCCTAGCTGTTTCCTCTTTTGTCCCATGCCAACCTCACCAAGCATAAATACAGGTCCTTGTTGTCAGTCTTCCTGTGAAGGTTGTAGGATACATGACTCCTTCTATTAAGGATCCAGGTAAGACTAGACCTGTCCAGGGAGGTGTTTGTGTGTGTGTGTGTGTGTGTGTGTGTGTCAGTGTGGTATTCTTGTAGTAACTGCAACTGGGTAAGGATAGTATTTGGCAGGCTCATGTTTAAGGAATGGCAAGATAGGGAAAATGCCTGACCATTATCCTCACTGAGGTAGAATTTTCCTAGGAAAATACCTTTCTTTCTTAGCAATAGGCTAAGTTTTTTTTTTTTCCTTTCTTTTTTTGGGGGCTAGCTAAATATGTGTGTGTATTTTTGGATCTGGAGAAGGAATATACTATTGTATTTTAATTTTCTTAGGTTTTTTTTTTTTTTTTTTTTTTTTGCCGTCTTCGGGTTAGGTCAATTCGTAGATAGACTTCTACAATCCCAGAAATTTCCTTTTCTGGGGAGGAAAAAAAGTAAAATGAATAATCTGTGATATTATTTGATTGTCCCATATAGCTTCAGAAAGGAAATTGTGTACAGAAAATATCTTTGACCCTTCCTCTCCCCACCCCTCACCCTGAGGTCAAATTCAGCTTTCAGAGGTAGCCTATAATAAATATCCTTATATTGATGCAGTGAGTTGGACACTCATCAATACTTGAATAACATTGCAAAGTGGATGATATGTGGGAAGCATTATCTTTGGCTTCTGTGTCTGCCTCTGAAGTGTGGATTGAAGATGGGTTGATTAATTCAGAATGTTAAGGCTAGAATGAAATAGTGGGTAGCTCTGAGTTCCGGGCTCTATATATAGACTTTTTTTTTTGGCTGCTAAACAGTTTGGTGATTCCATTCACTTCATGCTTCTTTTTAAAGACCTGTGCTCTTTTAGCACACCCACAGGTTTGAATTTCTGTTCCTGTTTGAACAGAAGAAAGGAGCAGTGAATATATAGGCAAGATAAAGCACAAGAGGAGGCAACCCACTTAGACAACTTCATTTTCAGATGTCCTAAATTCTAAAAGAGGGATGGGTATTATTTAGACTTGTCTTTCAATTTACGTTTCTATATGATCAGTCTAGGGACAGCGACGTTGCACGGTGACGTCCCTTACATATTTGGAATGATGATTAGAGCTATGAAGGTGTGTGGTAATAACAAATACCATTTGCGGAGCATCTACCACATACCAAGAAGCTATGCACGTGCTTCTCTTTATTCTCACAATAACTCTACCGGTGGATTCTGAGACTAAGAGAAATTATGGCACTTGCTCCAAATTACACAGTTAGTGAGTAGCAGGACAGCACTCATACCCCGGTCCGGCGGACCGCGTCCTGGCGGTGCTGTCTCAGCTTCGTCGCCGGGCGCCACCTGATCCCGCGAGCACAGCGCATGCGCTAGGCCCGCCCTGCGCCTGGGGAGTCTCCCTCTTCCTTTGTCTGCCCCGGCTGGTGTCGGCTCCAGGTTCCGAAGGAGCTGGGCTTTGTTTTCTTGTGTGTTGTGTTATTTGCGAGCCCTTTACTCCCTGAAAGGTTTCTTCAGCGCACAATTAAGAGATATTTAATGTTACCGAAATGTATGTTCACAATCTTGTGAAATAAAATGATTCTTGGAGTTCAGACACAAAAGTCGGCTAACGGAGCAGCAGAACTGTTGGCAAGGAGTGACATTTAATAGGTTGTTACAGAAACACCTGGTAGCATAATGAGTTATGTGAGATGAGAGAACCAAATACGTGGACTTCTGGGCTGTAGAAACAACAGTAAAATGGTGATAGCAAAAGCCCATGACGCTGATCTCTTGCTCTGATTTTTTTTTTTTTTTACGATGCATTCTTTTGAGAAACTGTTCCTATTTTTAATCATGCCTTACTCTATTAAAAAACGATCCTTCTATCAAATATGATTGATTTTAAATTGCTTTTAAGAATAACTGTTTTTAGGAATACTGTTTCAGAGAACAGTTTACAGAAATCTCTACCATGATAGTTTCTTGTTAATAAATGCTATTGGGGAAGTTGGGGGGCACTCCATTAGAGTTTTTAAATTACCCAGGGTCTAAAATTAGAATCCTTAACAAGAGTACTGCTGATTTAATGTAAGCTGTAAGAAATGAAAACATAGGAAGGAATTTTGAATTTGCTTGGTCATTTTATTTTCAAAAATGCATTGAAATGATAAAGCAAGGCTTTGTATCTTGTTACCTAGCTTTGCTTTGACACTTATTTACATTTCCTAAATACTGCAGAAAAAAAAAGCCAGGATCCTAATTATTGTAAGGTTAAACCTTCCTCCCTCCCTCATCTCCTTCTCTTCCTTCCTTCCTTCCCCTCATCCCCTTCTTTCTCCCTGGTGGGAACAAGACAAGCAGTTAAAAAATATATTAATCTTTTTATTTGTTTACAGATGTTATTTGAAGTTTAGCTTCCATACTTTTCTTTCTTTATATTAAAAGACAAAATGTTTATCCTGAAGCCAGTCTTGTTGAAGACTAAGAGAGAGACATATCTTAGTTATAAGGCATTTTTATAGAGACTCTGATACCAAATGAATTGAGAGAAATGCTATTTGATGCACCATGGAAATGTAATGTTATTGTCTTCCTGTCAATGTAACCTGGAGTGATATATAGCCACCTCTCCCTGGCATGGGAGATTAATGAAATGACTCTAATTTTGGCAATCCTTGCACACTGAGAGTGGGTAACATAACTCTAAGTTGATTTGTGTAAAGGGTGGAGCTGACTTTAAAAAGCATATCATAGTATCTAGTCATTTTGGTGACATTCAAACTGCTATTTCAGTCCTATTCAAGGCAGGCTGCCCAAAACCTCTCCACCTCTTTTGTGGTGGTACCAAGATGACACTGTAACTATAGCTGAACTCTCATCCACTATCAGATGATATGCCCTTTCAATGATTGTGCTTGCCAGTTAATAAAGTTACTTGGTGCTTTGATCTGTTTTTAAAGGAATAAATGTATACTGTGTTTTTAAAGATTCAACCATTTTTTGGCTGCAGTTTCACCTCCACTTCTTCCAATTATTTATACTACCTAAGGTGCAAGGGCTTCTCCTTTTGTAGCTCATGTGATTTGTTTCTGTGGTAGCTAAGAGAATGGGCTTTGGAGGAAGACGGATGAGGTTCAAATTCTCCCCCAGCACGGCTGCAAAACACAGTGCCTGGCAGAGAGTACAATTATTATTATTTTTTAAACAAAACTTTCTGAGTGTTTTGGTTCAGTGCTTTTCTCTAGACCCGTGGTCCCCAACTTTTTTGGTACCAGGGACTGGTTTCATGGAAGACAATTTTTCCACAGGCTGGGGTCAGGGGGCGGGGATGATTTCCAGATGATTCAGATGTATTACATTTATTGTGCACTTTATTTCTGTTAGTATTACATCAGCTCCACCTCAGATCATCAGGCATTAGATCTCAGAGGTTGGGGACCCCTGCTCTAAACACCCTATATTAACAGAGACCATCGATCATCAGTGGCCACTAATATCACAGAAAAAGACAACCAGATACCATGACGATTCTGATGGAAGTAGATGACACTTCTAATAAAGTGGTCTTGTCAAAAAAATCAAACCTGAATCTAATCAGGCTCAATCTACTACCACTACTCAGAAAATAATAAGGTACAGAGGGCAAAACCAGAATGTGGGAAACTCTAGCACAGATGACTCGGTGTCTTTAAGAAGTGAATGGCCAGGAAAATTAAAGTGGGGAAGACAAGGATCTATAGACTAAAGAAGACACGAGTCATGACAACCAACTGCAACATATGGACCTTATTTGGACAATTCAAACAAACTGTAAAAAGCATTTAGGAGACAACTGGGAAAAATGAACACTGAGTGGATGGATATTTGATGAAATTAAAGAACTACTGTTAATGTTTTAGTGGTGATAATGGTTTTGGATTTGTGGGGTTTTTTAAGTTTATTTTTAGAAATGTATACTTAAATATTTTAGAGATATGCACATGAGTATAATATTTATTTAAAATTTGTGGATGAAATGATATGATGTCTGAATATAGATGAAATAAAATTGCTCTGAGTTAGTAATTATTGAAGCTTCATGCTGAGTAGGGAGGGATATTTAATACTGTTCTCTCTACTTTAATGCATGCTGACATTTTCCTTGAGAAAAACTAAAACAAAAGAATGCAAAACATTCTTAACCACCAAAGGCAAAAACTGCCAAAATTTAGTAGGCACTTGATCTAAAGCAGCAAACTCCCAGAATGCCTTAGCACCTGATATTTTCCATCCACATCATGGTGCCTGTTTCTAAGTCATTAATTACAAGAGGCTTCCCTACTCAGGTGAGTGATTTTCCCCCAACATGGTTTATTATCCTTAACAGAATTTGAGAAAATAGCTGTTTCAGGTTAGTTTCTGTCACCTGCCTCTGAGGTCACATACTGCTATCAGGAGTTGACAGTTGCTATTTGGCTCTAGCACTGAAGGTCACGGTCATTCCATTATCTTCCCAAGACTGCAATTTTTGAATCTAACTTTACTGGATATCAGGTGCTCAGTTGGCCGTCTTTTTATAGATGACATCAATATCAAGTGGTATAAGAAAGCTTTCCCAAACCATGATTGCCTTATTCATCAACTCATGAAACTGATCAGGAAAATGTGCAGGAATCTGTTAATGTGGTAATTAGAAAATAAATCTAAAACCTACCTTTGGTGAATAAATAGGCTTTAAAAAAGGAGTGGTGATAAAATTCCAACAAACAAATGCATCTTACTATTTAATTTGCTCTTCTTTCTCTTGACCTATACTTTTTGCTCTGTGACAGTCTCTCCAGATAGCAACTAAGAATACTTCTCTTATCTGAGTGAAGATAGCCATAATTTGATAGCCTGGGTTCCTTTTGTTGTTATTTTCCTATCTTGGAGAAATGGGGCATAAGATTCCAAGGTTGTTAAAAGAAATCCAGGCTAAAAGATTAGATACATTAAAAAAAAATTTAAATTATTAATTCATTTGGCATAAATAAGATCCTGTCTTTCTTTATGCCATCACATTTTATCAAGACAGGCAACATAAGTTTTTCAGAAATAATAATCAGTTTATCAGAATTCTGGATCAAAACATTTAGTGTTTAAATGAAAGAAAAATACTTATTAAAATCACCATATTGGGGAATTCTGATTAGCTCTTAAAAATCCGTGGCCGCATTAAAAGTTGAAAGGATAAGTAAATGATACAAACATTATATCAGAGAAAGAATGGTGTGAATATAGTTAAAATTTATTAAAAATTCCACATATTTAATGAAGGATGTTAAATTTCAATATGAGGTTGGAATTTAAGAGTTTCTGATCCCTGCCAGCTTTAGAAGTTTCTGTAGAACACCGTTTCACTCTCCTTTTCAAATCTTGACTACCCATGTGTTCCTGGTTCCTGATGGCAAATCAAATGCCTGTTGGTTGTTTCCTCCGCCTCCTTACAGTGGTCTCTGGGCCAGCGTGGTCACACATCTGCATGGACCAGGAGTCCCCCTTCTCTGTTAGTCTAACTCCCTTCCATTAAGCAAGAGCCAGTTTCAATGTTACTTCTTCGGTGAAGTTTTCTACTTTGCTGCCACACACCTCCCACCTCCCCAGATGACTTATACCGCTCCTCAGGACTTAATCGGCTGTGTAAACACTGCAGAGTTTAGATAACCCACAAACTCAAGTCTGAACTCCCCCCAGGTCTCCCGGGGGTTACTCTTCTTGGTTACTCAAAGGGCCCCCATGGATGTTTATTGAATGAAGTTGTTTCCTGTTTCCCTTGGGCCTCCATTGTGTCTTCTGAGTTGCCTTCTCTATTTGCATTTGTAGGGTGCCCTTTGCTTCTAGGGGTAGGGGGGTGGGGTGGGTGGTGGTGGTGGTGGTGATGGTTTCCTTTCAGTTAACCCTTTAGCACCTCATACCCACCCTGAGCGGTGGATACTGAAGCTGTAGCCCTGAGAGTGCAGAGGCAGACAGTTTACCCAAGGTCCAGCATCAATCTGTGGGAGAAATATGACTGCTACTCAGAACCCTAACCCTATGTTCTCCTAGGATAGGTGAATGACTTTATTTTGCTTTTTGTTTGCACCAAGCAGCTGTGAAAATAATTTAAATGTTAGTAATATTTCTTACGTATTTCACGCTTCTGAGAGATAAGACTCGATCCGTTGTTTGTGGCTCCACAGCAACCCCACGGCTGACTTTGAAGCTGTGTACAAAGCATTGGGCCTCAACCCTCTCCATGGACTCCTGGGGCTCCTGGAAGCGGAAGTGAACTGAGATGTGGGTGAATAACCTCTGAGTTCTGGGTGCTACTGTGTTTAAGAGTAGGAGTCACAGTGGAGAAAGGAAACTATACCACAGTCTCTTGCATTTCTCTTTCTGATTGTAGTACTTTGGAGTCGTGAGTATTTTCACCGAAGTGTGTCACTAAAATGTGACAAACTCCATTTCATAAGTTTGACTGCTGCTACTGGAACAGAGTAGCCAAGTTCCTTACAAAAGAGAGAATCACCCAGGCCAGGCAGTCACTGAGTCAGGTCTGAAATTGCCAGCTTGCCTTGCCTTTTGGGGGTACCTATGTGACTGGTGTTTCAGGGTTGAAGTTAGATGCATTCCCTATGAACACAATTCTATCCAGCTAAAGAGTTAGACCAAGGACTCCATGTGTAAATTGCACATGACTCTGCATCCCAGTTTACAATAAACGTGTCATAAAAATTGCTTAGCCGAGAGTTGCTATGCAGCACTATTTAGCAGCTTGCTTCCAATATTGCATTTACAAAAATTACATATTTCATATAATCAGGCCTGTCTCTTACTTAATCATCCCACACATCATATAAATCTTTAAAATGGACAGGTCTATAAATCACTAGCATTTTTCATTTACCACTTATTCTAAGCCAGGCAGTTTCTTATTTAAATTGCCATATGAATAAATCTAATAATCCTTATTCACTTACATCATCTCAAACTTTAAATCTTATTCCAGCTGAGGTCATAAGTGAAATCAGTATTGAGGGCAAAACTAGCAGCTGTAACAACTATAATAGCTTGCCAAATTATATTAAAGGGCCCAAATAACATTAAAAAAATGAGGAAGAATTGAATTACATTATTAAAGTGTGATCTGCTGAATCAGGCAAATGCAGGGCCTGAACAGAGCTCCTGAATAGTGTGTAGCTCCTGTGTGGGGCTTGTGGCAATTGGAAGAGAGAGACACTTGCCTGAACTCTCATCTACACACCTCAATTAAGATCTAGATCAGAATTTCTCAACCTTGACACTACTGACACTTTGTGTCAGGCAAGTGTGTCTTGTGGGAGCCTGTCCTATGCATAGTAGGATGTTTAACAGCATCCCAGGTCCCTGTCCCCTACCCCTAGTTGTGATGATCAAAAATTTCTCCATTGTCAAATCTCCCCTGCAGGAAAAATTATTCCTATTGAAAACTACTGGCCTCGATGATCCAACAGGATTGAACTGGGACCTCTTGCAGGGAGAATCCAGGATGTTCTGATGACTCCGGGTTTCATGGACAGATGTGCTCCACATTGCACCACTTTCCATAACATCGGTGCTGCCCTCTTTGGCGGGTGAGCAGTGAGTCCACTACAGTTCTCCGATTAATGGAGGGGGTAACAGGGAGAGGGATAGGGGAGAAGGAACCACAAAGAGAGTCGGGAGAACATTCAGTGAACAGGTCAACTCTCTGAACTCAGGCACAACATCTCTTATGTTGGGGGCAGACCTTTCCTCACCTTTCCCATCGAATTAGCAGCCTGAATCTTCACCCTTTATGACAACTCAAGGGCATCACAGCCCTGACACTCACAGCAGCTCTATCAGCATGGCTGTGGGGTACAAATGATTTTTGTATGCAACTTACATGGTTCAGAAAGGTCATGTGATTTCGTAGCGATCAAAGGAAAATGGTGAATGTTTGTCAATGGGACTTTCAAATTTGAATAATTGGTTCATGAGAAACTTAGGATTATCAGGCATGTACAAATGCTGAGGATGAGGAATCTGGCTTCCTCTCCTCTTATGGCTGGCAGATCGTATCTTATGATGGCTGGCAGAACTGCCGATAGTTCATCTCCAAGCACTGGAAGGAACTGGCTGCAATTAGTTTTCCCAGAAAGATTCTGCCAGGTCTTTGACAGACTAAGGACTTATTCCCCATATAAATCATTCTTGCTCTGCCACCTTAAATGCACACACTTTTCTAGGAGGGCATCCATCCTGTATCACCCAAGCCTAAATAAAGCAAATAATGCCATTACAATTTGAAGATGAAACTCACTGACAGCTCAATGTAACAGAGTGCTGGCTGAGGGGCTTGGTGGTGGTGGTGGTGGGGATTTGTAATTATGGGTTGGCAGTACCCCATGCCTAACTAATGGGAATGGTGATATCATTTACACTGGGGACCAAAAAGACAGAACCAGGAAACAATATCAGAATGAAATCTGTTGTGTTCAGGAACTCTCCTTTTTGAAAGGTTTTTGATTAGCACTGAGAATGGTAAAGCCATTCCATTGTCTTAAACCTGTGGTGACTTCTGGGTCATTGAGTTGTTGAGCCAATTCACTTCGTACAGGAAAGAGGTTATTAATCTAGCTCAGTTTTACCTGTAATTTTGGGAACATCACTACATCCTTCCTTTCATTTCTCTGTATAAAACAGTATTTTCATTTGTGCTCTTTCAGAAATGAATTTAAAGCTCTCAGTTATTTCATTTAGTCATTGTATGGAAGACACAGACCATGGGTTCTGGTGCCTTCCCACCTAATGAAGATGCTCCAGGATGCCTGATATTGAAGGTGGCATTATTACTTCAAACAGAGTATAAATCTCCCCACAGCCTATTTTCTACGTGTCTGCCAGTAGATGGAGTCAGGACGAGAAGGCAGGGAGTATCAGATGCTTTCTTGGTGGCATTGGGCCCCCTTGCAGTGGTCGTCACTATCTCAACCTCTGCTTTATCTTTCTACTAGCGATGAATATTGGCAGTACTTGGCACCGAAGCTCTTAGAGTGCTTGCTACACCTTTGTGAAACATGCTAATGTGTTTTCTGAGTTCCAGCACTGATACTCTGTGACTCCAAGGCCTGGAATAAAGAGGAAGAGATGGACAGACAAGATTCCTTGGCCTCTAAATTGCACCATCCGTGGGCTCTGCTCATCACCAAGGACATGAACCCCTTCACCCAAGGTTCCATGTCAGCGGTATGGGGAGCATGTGCTGTTTGAGAAAACTCTTCTTTCAAATAAACTTCTAACAGTAACATCGTTGCCTTTTTAGGAAAGAATCAAATACTTTTAAATCAGACAAGCAGCCAGCTGTGTAAACAGTGCATTCACTGACTTACCCTCTAATCAGGGAAAATTACTGAGCCAATGCCTATTTTATTGACAGATCATTTTGTGTCTCAATAAAAATATTCTGCATTTTAATGACCCTTTTCATTCTAAGAAAGAAAACATTTATAGGCCCAAATCAGCCTGTTTTTCTCCATAATTCTTGGTGCATGAAGTGATAATATCCAGGCTCTGATGTTGGCACTTGAACCATTGTGGTGGGATAACGCCCTATACAAGATTTTACTCTGGAGGCCCAGAGAATTTGTCATGGCTTATAAAATGGGCTACTTGCTTGCTTGCTGCTGGTGGCAGAATCCATGTCTTTTTTTTTTTTTTTATTCATGCCTAGTTCAAGCCTATAATACATATTATTATATATAATAACATTGATAACTTCCATTAGGCACTGCTCCATACCAGGCACAGTGTTACACACTTTATATACATCTTGTTTAAATCTCACAGCAGCTCCATGTGGTCCTGAGCTGATTGCTAGTCTATTTGCTGCTCCCAGATCCAGTCTCTGCCCTTTTCCTGCTCTGCTCTGTGCCATATTTCTTAGACTCCTGGGCTTCTAGTTGGGTTTAGCCAGTAAGAGGCAGTGTTGAAGGCTGATGGGCAGGAAGTGGGGAGAAGCAAGGGGAATTTCTCCTTTCTTGCTCTGGTGCAGTGGTGGCTCCAGGAGCAGTTGGGTCTTTTCCATGGGTCCAGCCCCCACCAACCCTGGCTTCTGAGCTGGTACCTCTACCTGCTCTAACATCTATGAGGGGTGGTAGTGGCTTCCCAATGCAGCTAATCTCTGGGTTGCCTCCCCCTCCTATTGGGCTTGACAGCCTTTCCATCACCCAGGTAATCAATTCTCCATATAACGTGCCCTCTCTTATAAGTATCAGGAGTGATTTTCTCTCCTGACCGGGACCTGACTGACAAAGGCAAGTACCATACTACCCACTCTCTCCATATGAGGAAACTAAGGCTCAGAGGCATTAAGAAACATATCAATACCTAAATCTGGTCATTCAGTCCATGCCACTTAACCGTGAGAAAGTCCTGCCTCAATGTACAAATGAAAAATCGAGTGATTAATATAAGAGCTAGAACTTGGGCTCATGGGGCTAAGCAGACATCGATTACACCTGCATCAGGTCAACTGAGAAGACCTCGGTTCCAATGCTACTTATTTCTTCCTCTAGCAAATTGTATGATTTTGGAGACATTCCTTAACCATCATAAAACTGCCTTGATCATCTTACAGAATGATTCTAATATAAAATATAAGACAAAAAGGAAGTTGGACTTAGCAATTTGAATTCTTCCAAGAAACTATGTCCCCCTGGCTGGATCTTAACCATGTCATAACATTTCTATGACACTTGTATAGAAGATGCTATATATCTCATCTCGGTTCAACCACAAGTTCAACACATTATTTCTGAGTGCCTGCCATGCGCCAGGCGCTGTTCTAGGCTCTTGCAGTTTAGCTGTGAACTAAACCGACAAAAACTGCTGCCCTGTTTGTCAATGGGATTTTTGGTTTTAAACACCCACCCACCCATGTTAATAATACTGTTCCTTAGAACCTCAATGCTGAGGTGCAGTCTTAGACACCAATCCCACTTAAAAATGTGTCTTATAGTTTTTTCCAAGAGCGTTCTCTCTGAAGAGTGCAAAAAACAGATAATACTGGAATACATGTGGGTAAAAGGGGAAGAAAGTGGAACATTTGTCTTTCCAGGGTGCAGTACTGTGCAGACAGAGTTGAACTGTCTAGGTCCAAATATCTGAGATACCACTTACCAGCTGTGTCACCTTGGGCAAATTACTTAACTTCTCCAACTTAGTTTCCTCACCTGAGAAATGGAAATAGTAATACTAGTAAACCTAATCCATGGGGGCTATCAAGAAGATTAAATGATAATACATGTAAAGTTCTCAGAATGGTGAGAACTGATAACATTTCACTTTGTGAAATTAACTGGGATAGCAAAATTTCATGGAGGTCCCTCAGGTCATGTCTTGAAGCTTTAAACAGACTAGTTCCATTAACATTGAACACTGCTTGTGTTTCTTAAAATCTTACCCTTCAGATTCCTTCTTCTCATTATAAGAAAATGTCCCTTTTCCTGTAATTCTCATATCCTCTGCACCAAGTAATTTTCCTTCTTCTGATGTATAAATGCTTTTTTTATAAGAGCCTAGGCATTTGGGACCCCACTGATAAGGCTTCATTGTAATTGAACTCAGTCCAAAGGGCTTTTATTAAGTATTTACCTACCAAGGGCAACTGGATCGCTGAGAGAGCTATAGGGACTGATGCACACTGAGGGGATGGGGTAGGGTGATCCAACTTAATCAGGATTTACAGGCCATCAAGCTGTCTTTAGCCATCTTAATAATCATACTTGCTGGTTATTTTGGTTACTTCATTTGTAACCCTCCTTGTACCAATTTTTCATTCATTCAATCAAAACATACTATGTGTTTAGGCCTCTCACTGTGTTCTTGGGGGTACAGTGGTGAGCAAACAGGCTTGATCCCAACCTTCCCCAGTGTCAGATAGGTCAGATACTGTAACAAGTTATGTGAAAGCACACTCTCTTAGGTAAGAAGAGTAATTCACCACTCCCCCACACCTCCCAATTGTTTTATGGGAAACAATTCCCATAAACATACAAAGTAATTCCAACTGTTTTATGGCAAGGCCTACTGGGCTTACAGGGAGATCGCTCAGCCCTGGGAAGTCTAGTGAGACATCCTGATATGAGATGGAACTCTGCCAGGCATCTCATTGACAGTGTCTCAGCATCCTCAGAAGTTCTTCCTTCTTGGGAGCAGCAGGAAGGGCTTTTGCACCCCATCTGTGTTCCCCAGCTATGAAGAGAATGAGGGTGACTTTTGAAGACCACTGTGTTCCTGCTGGTGGATGAGGGCAGGGAAATCTCTCTGCAGCTGCTGAAGCCAGATTAGTGCTGTTGGGCTGTAGAGTGGCATCCGTCTGTGTGCCAGAATCCAATGTGATGCATTAATCTCCCGGGGGGACAACAGAAATTAATCCTCTCTCCAGATGGCAGCAAAGTGACAAGGGTGTGGAGATTAAAAGAGATTGTGAGGTTGTACAGCTGACAGAACCATCAATTGGGTTATGACACCCAGCACTTTGTTCTCACCCTCTCACTTTTGCAAGTCGGATGGATTTGGGGTTCTGGAGAAAAGCCCATTCCTACTAACTTTCCTTAGATTTAGCTCTAAATTTCAGGATTTCTATGTATAAGAAATATAAATTTCTATTCATCTTCAATCATCAGCTAAATTCTATTTATATATCGATCTGCTTGTGTCCAACTCTTCTCTTTTTTAATTTTACTGGTTTTCCTAATCCAGCACAGCTGTTGGGTTCCCAGGGGAGCAGACTGAGATGGAGATCAGCTTGTGGGAGGTTTACTGGGGGGTGCTGTGTGGGGAAGGATGGGGTGGGGGTTGGGCCACAATGCAGTCACAATGCTGGGCGTCAGCTGATTTCATAGTGAGCTCTGAAGCTGGGATTACTCTTCTGAGTTGTGGGTATTTCTGGGAAACATGTGGGTCTTCATAGCCCCGGCTCAACCCGTCACTGATGCCTGTTGTCCCGGGAAGGGGCATGGCTGAGACAAGATGGCTTTCCTCAGAGAAGCAGCTGGGAGCTGTCAGCCAACAACTTTCCCTGGGGAGTAAAACCTTGGGTCTTGAAGGGGAAACTGCATGGCACAGCGTTCTTGACCGACACTTAACGGATGCCTTCAGGATGACCTGCGCTTTGGAAACTTCCATGACGCCATCAGTCACCTCATTGTTACTGCATCCAAAGGCATTTTAGTCATTCTTTATCTCGTAGTAGCGTTTGGCAGTAGCTGCTCCATCTTTCTCAATAATTTGCTTCTCTTGCTAACCTTATAATTCTTCCATCTCTTTCACTGGCCTCTTTCCTAATCCGTAACTATGCTCATGTCTCCTGAGATTCCTTCTTAGAGCTCTTCTTTCAGTTCCTTCTCTCTAGGTTATGTCAGTCATGGCCTCAAGGATAGTCCTCGTAGGAGGGGATTCCAAACCCATTTGGATGCCCTTCTCTCTCTCCTAAGCAGCAGTCTGGCAGCCCCTAATTGCCTCCACTTCAAACATAGCATGCCTCAAATCAAGTGTGCCTGTCTCTCAAACCAATTCCCCTTCCCGACTTCTCATTTTCCTCCCATGTTACGGTTTTCCTAACCATTATGCTTGATATCTATATTCGTTTTGAACCCCTTCATACGGCTCATTTACCATCCTATTGTCATCATACCAGCTACCCTGTTTATTTCAGCGCCACAGCTGCTATTTGTTCAAGTCATCATATCACAGCTGGACGACTGCATCAATAAAGATAATAAAAGAGTGATTTCAGAGACATTTCTTCCATCTATGCAGTATTTATAAAGTGTCTGGCATTGATCTAAGCACTTTGTACATAACATTAAGGTATTTATTTCTCATAACAATACTACGAAATAGCTACTATTATTAGACCTATTCTACAGATGAGAAAACTGAAGAATAGAGAGGTTAGTAACATGTGTGAGGTCACACAGCTAGAAAGTGGTAGTGCCAGAATGAAGAACTCCCTCCAGGGCTTGTGCTTTTAACCATTAGACAAAATTGCCTCAAGCTCTTGCTTGGCCACTGAGAGTATCAGCTTCATCATCTTCATTATCATCATTCTTGCCTATACTGCTTAGCAATCACTCACCATGGAGCAATCTCTCTTAGCCCTTATAAATTTAATTTAACATGTCTTGTTTCCCCAAGTTGGCTGAAATCTGAGAGCAGAGGTCACATCTGATTCTTTGAACATCACTGTAAATAGCAGGAATATGGTAAAATTCCCCAGTTGAATTGTTTGAAATACTGTTAGTAGCATCATAATGGGCCTCTCAAGTTAATTCTCCTTGTTGCACACAGAATGACCTATTTAAAGTAGGAAGTTAGATTTACTTAATTCTCTGTTCAACACTGCAGTGAATTCCTGTGATATCCAAATTTCTTATTATGCAAGGTTCTGTATCATTGGGCTCGTCTCCAAACCTTTGCTGCCTCCTTCACTGTAGCCTCACGTGGCCTTCTGGCTGGACTGCTAACAGGCCCTGTGCAGCTCACCTCCCTCTGGGCCTGGCCTGGAATGCTCCTCCCATAGATCTTCCTCCCACTTCCTCCTTACTTCATTCAGTTCAAATGTTTAGTCTTCTGTCTAAAATAGCATCCTCCTCCCATCACTCTCAACTTCCTCCTCCTGCTCTGTTGTAATTCATAGCACTTCTGATAGTATCGATCCCTACTTGACATTATACACTTGACATTATATTATATATTATGAATAAAACATATATATATATATATATGTTTTATTTCTCCTTTTACATTGTCAGAGCTCCAAGAAGGCAAAGACTTTGTCTGTCTTGTGTAATGTGTTGTGCCAAGAGCCTAGAACAGTGTCTGGCACATAGCAAGCCTCAACACATACTTTGCTACATGAATGAAAGAAATACTGGCTATCGCAAAATGACTGCCTATTCTCAAAAACGTGCCCATTTTGGCTCTTCTTTTTTCAGCCAGCAGGGGGCTCTTCTACTCTCTTTAGAATTCAGTATCCTCTACAAGTACCTTGTGAGTTTACCTGAAATTCTACAGCCTCATGAAACCAGAAATACCCACCTCCTCCTTTCTCTTCCACCCTCCAAGTAGGATTTTTCCAACCCAGGCAAATATTGAACTTTGTGTTAGCAAACAGGTTTTTGTTTTTTATAGGTGGTTTTTCAAGGATTTTTGGTTTTGGTGTTTGAAGGGTGTTAGGTTTGCTGCTAGAAATTCCACTTTTAAATTCACTCACAAAGACACGTTGTTGTTATAAACAAAATGTGTGCGACCAAGGGGACAACAGTGCAGCAGTAATGTAAGTTTATGTAAGGGCTTAAGCCCCACAAATTAAACTGCTGACTGAAAGAAGCCAATCAATTATGATGTGCATTTATATCCTTTTGAAAGGGAGATGCCTCTCTCTGTCTTCTCTAACCACCTTCTCTTCAATAACCTGACAATACATCTTGTTGAGAACAGATGTCAGAAATATATTGGTAAATATAACATCTGCTTTGGGAAAATAAATCTTCCCCTACTTACAATAGGGTGGTTTTTAAGTTTGTGTCAATTTAAAAATTGAAAAATCCCCACTGGACAACACCACTAATGCACTTGAATGGGCTTATTGTCTCTTGCCCATTTCCTTTAGAGTCGATTCTGGCAGGAGAGCGCCCGCTTCATTGCCAAGACAAGAAGAACTATATATTATGGTGTATGCTCTGCCAACACGAAGTAAAGCTAGTTTGGCAACACTTAACTGTTGTTGGGAAAAGCCAGGAATCATAAAGATATTAATGTGGCTAACAGAGTCTTACTCATGTCTGTTTCTGTAAAAACTATCCTTAATTTTGTACACAAGAAAATTCACCTCTCTTGCGAGGCAGTAGTTTCTTGGAAAAACCACAGTAACCTTCTATAAATGAACCAGAATAAATGGATTCTTGTAGAGGAAGGAGTAAAGAAGAACTCATGGCAATAGACAGCTTACCTCAATGGAGAAAGCTGCCGATTAGGTTATTTTTAAACAAAGAAAATCCCCTCACTGTATCAGCTTCCAAATGGCAAATCAGTTTAGGGGTGTGTGTGTGTGTGTGTGTGTGTGTATCATTTTTTTCCTTTCTGGAAAAAAATGACTGAAACTGTTAACTCTAGGCAGGAGGAAATGAACGCCAAGACTCGTATGGATTGAGGTAGCAGGTAAAGATGTGTGTGTGTGTTGAGTCTGATGACCTAACTCAGCAGCTATTGTTTAAAGGGATTTCTTGGAATGAAGTGCTTCATATGTATGTTAAAATGATATGCTTTGTCAATTGACAGTATTTGCCCAGTGTGGGCAGAGATTCTTACCAGGCGGTAGTATGTGTGAGCGACAATTACACCAACGAAATAGATACAGTCCTGCCCTTAGAGAGTTTATGAAACTGTACATATAGAAAAGGCACACCTGGAAGAGGATCAAGACATTATGAAGAGGGGTATTAATGGCTGTGACCCAGACTCATCTTTTTCCAGAAAGTGTCGTCTTCATCCCATTTTAAAAAACTGAAATTGGGCTGAAGTCTGAGTATATCTGGTCTCTGGAAAGAACATCACAATATATCCAAAAAGTATTTAGCAGTGTGGCAGCTCTCCTGAGCACAAAAGCATCACCTCTTAAGTCAGATCTGGAGGTGATTGGGGTGAAAGGTCAGTGTATTTTAATCAGTATTTAAAAGTTTGTTCATTCCAAGGTATTTAACGAGCACCTACTGTGTGTAAGGCACAGTGCTTGGGACCTCAAGTTATTTATGATCAGAAAGAAGATATGGCTTGTGTATAAATTGTTAAAATGGACATAGAGATGAGTGCCTCAAGGGAGGTACATACAAAATATTGAGGGAGTTCAGAGGAAGGTGACTACTCATAGATGAGAAACCTGATGAAGTTGTCAATGGCAGGCGGATTATAGAACAAATAGGACTTAAACACTTTGGAGACTGGCACAGCCCGAGGGCTAAGTCTGGACCAATAATAGGTTCTGAAGCTTTGGTTCTCTTTCTGTATCAGATACCCATCCAGAACTCCACATTGATAAAACAAACCTGGGACATGGTTGACACTTCACTCAGTGTCTTCCCCCAGTCATAATCTTCTCCTTGCTAATCTTCACTAGTATTTCTTTAGATTATTTTAGTTCCCTCTAAGAAGACATTTCTTCTAGTAGGAATGAATAAATAAATAAATAAATAAATAATAAATAAATAATCCTTTCATTTCCTCTTTATATACAAAGACAGTTGTCCCTCAAGCTCATAATATGATGGGCTTTTTGGTAGATATAGCACAGCCTTGCTCTAAACAGAATGATTGTCAAGGTGTTCTCTTTTGTACCACTTGTTTACATGATGGTCCTGTGCTCTCATGTAGAAAACTGGGGACTGAAAGCTGCCCCCATCTTCTGTTGCCTAAATAGTAAAACTGATGGCCACCTCTTGAAAGAAAAGTAGAAAATGGAAGGGAATGAATTATACTTGGATTTGGGGGAATGAAACTTCCTGCTGAGCCACTAAGCACCGAGCACAGGTGTCAGCTTCCCTGGGAGACTTCCCACAGACGCTTTAGGTTTTGAGTGGATTCAACATTGCCATGGGAACCTCATTTTATATAAAATGGCAAGTTGGCAAAATACTGAAGCACACTGAGATCACCAACCAGGAATAGGGCTTGCTTCAACACAACTAAAAATGGAATTACATGTCCTGGATATAGAAATGACATGATAAACATAGAGCTTTTAAGTTACAGAAGCACTCAAATAGTAATACTTCAAAGCCAAGAAGGGCTAGACACATACCAGATACTTTACAAATGCCATTAGTGTCATCTTCAAATGGAAAGCATGACTTTAGAATGAGCTTGAGGCTACTGTCTACCTACTGACAGATGCCCTTCAATGACTGGTATTTTCAAATAAATCCAGCTGCAACCACACTTCAAAAGAACGCTAATTCAGCTGTTCCCAAAGCCATGTGGTTTCGTACCCATTTCATGTATTTGGAATCCCTGCAGAATCTTTCTAAGCTATTTGATGGAAAACAGACAGCCAACTCTTCTGATTGCCAGTAGATTTCAGACACCACCAAACAACCTGACTACTGCATAATTCTATGATTATTTCTACGTTTATGAGAATACCCACTCACTTTCTTTATCCATCAGCTGTGATGCCATGAGTCACTATCACACCTGAATTCTTCTAAAATGTGCTTCCTAGGTGTAGAGTTACAGACCAACTTGGGTTCACCCCTTGGTAAACCTGTAACTGCTACTTCTTTGCTGCTTTGCTGAAATTCTTTCTCTGCCTCCTCTCCACCAGCAGGCTGCTTCCTGTCACCCATGGCAGTTTTCCATCAGGATTATTTCTAACCATCAATTCTTCCACCCTCTGCCTGAGCTAAAACTGATGCCTCTTTGTGGATGTGTAGAAAAAAATGTGGTTACACCCTGTATTTCTTTAGAGTCAGCTAATTATGAATTTAGAAACTTGGAAACAATTACAAAACATTCTTTAAAATAAATTGCCATCCAGATTGAACTTTGTTATCTATGAGAGCATTATGTGCTAATTCTGATTAAGGGTATAAAATCCATATTTTTATTTTAAAAATGGATCTACTTTTATGCAGCGCTCAAATTTATTGTTAAAGCTTTTAGGATCCCAGATGAAAGATACTACTGCAGTGGGAAGTTCTAATATTATTTATTTTTCTAGTCATCAACATTAGTTGGTTTCTTCTTTCTTGAAACCTATTTATCATTTCTATAAATATAGTATTTGGGGGAGCTTCCTGCATTAGATCATCTCCCGTCCTTTTAGTGCCCTTGATGTTCATTGCACTTTCCTGGTGAGGCTTGCTGAGACATTAATGCAGTGGCCTCTTCTGTTTTAATACCTTTGGAAAGTCTTTATGTTACTTATTACTAGAGAGATGAGTGTTGACAAGTATTTTTCTTGCTTTTCTGCTATGCAGAACACTATATTCTTTCTTACCAGGGTGATCAAACTTTTTTCCTGATGTCGATATTCATTCACAAACATTTACTGTTTCCTCCTCTGATGCTAGATACTGCTAGGTTGTAGGGCTATCAAGCAATTTCTGGGCCCTTCACCTTCTTCAAAAGCCACATCAGATTGTGTGTCCACTGAGAGGTTACATCTGGCATGGTCTCTCCTACCAATTCACCTTGTAATATGGCAGACAGACTCTAAGATAGCGCCCATGATCCTATCTTCTGGTATTTATACTCTTCTGAAATTCCTTCTCCTTGAGTGTAGGAAGAACCTATGACTTGATTAACCAAATAAAATACAGCAAAGGTGATGGGGAGTCGTTTACCTGACATTCTGTAAGACTGTGATATCTGTCCTCCTGGGAGGTCTTTCCCTTTGCTGGCATTGAGGAAGCAAGCAGCTATATTGGGGTGTTATGTGTGGTGGAACTGAGGGTGGTCTCTGCATGACAATCAAAAAGGATTTGAAGCCCTCAGTCCAATACCCAACAAGATGTTGAACCACTAAGGATCCCAGCATGGGTGTCAGCTTCCCTGAGAGACTTCTTACAGACATCTCAGGTTTTGAGATGCTGCCAGCAACCACATCAGCTAAGACACAGATCCTTCCCCAGTCGAGCGTTTGAATGAGGATCCATCCCTGACCAATACCTCCACTGAAGCCATTTCCTTCCCCAGGCAATATTCCTGACCCAGGGATAGAACATGTGTTTCCTGCATTGGCAGGCAGATTCTTTACAGCTGAGCCACCAGGGAAGCCGTGAAGCCTTACAGAAGACCCAGTTAAGCCATGCCCTGACTCCTGACCTATAGAATCTGTGAGATAATAAATGTGCATTTTAACCTGCTTAGTTTGTGGTAATATCATTACAGGGCAATAGAAAAGTAATATATGTAGCTAATTTCCCCCTCCTCTTTGGACTCTATGTATATGGTACATAGCTTACTATATTTAGATTGCACTGTAATCTTTTATTTTTGCATGTCTGGCTTCCCCGTATAAAATAAGGACCACAATAATAATCACTGAAGCAGGGTAGAATTGTACACTGTAGCTCTCAAATGGCTAGAAAAGAAAAAGCAACTTTCTATTGTTTTCTCTAACTGCTCTCATTTCAGTCTCAAGGCCCCATCCTGTTGATGGCTGTGTATACAGGGGAGGAGGAGTTCCTTAAATCTGCTAATGAAACATAACTCTTTATGTTGGCTTGGTCTTTAGTCAGTAAAATTCAAGAATTGATTCCCTTATCAGAGCTGTTTCTCTCCTTTCAAAGCTTTCCTTCCTTCCCTCTCCGAAACTGTGAAGTATAGGGAAGGCTTATGTGTTCTTAGGGCCCTTAGGGAAAATGGCTATTTCATTTGATGGTCCTATACTGTTCCCTGCACCTGCACTGGCCTCCTCAGAATTGTGCATTGTTCCACCTTGTCACCAGACACCCTGCTGGCATCTTCAGGATGCTGAAGTCTGCAGCTAACAAGAATCATGGCCAATCTCAGTTTGATCACAAGCTGGTAGACTGTTTTGTTGACCGAGCTTCACATCAACCCTAGCTGGCTCTGCAGGTACTCTGGTTCTCTTCCTTTTTCTCCATCCAGTACTGGCCTGGAGTGTTTATTCTGTGGTCTCCACTGTGGATCACTTTGACATCGGGCATGCCAGCACTGTGGTAGTCCGGTTGCCTCTCAGTGGTCAGCTAACTTCTGTGTCAGTCATTGGAGAGCCCGCTGTATCACGTGAATTCCTTTTATGCTGCAAGGGAGCAAGGAGAGGCTTAGGATGCTCTCTGCCTCATCTTGGCAAAGGGATACCCTATGAAGTGACTTTCTCCCACAGTCCTATAGCAGGAGTGGCACAAGCCCCACCTACTTTCAGTTTCCCCCTTACTCTGTACAATAATATTATGGCCTGTGTGAGGTCCAAGGATGAGGCAGTGCTGAGTTTCTGAGAGATTCAAGTAGTTGTCTCTTTACCTGCTTCTTTCCAAATCTCTCTCTATGATCATCACTTCTGGAAGAACTTCAGGCTCCTCATTCTGCCTGGTGGGAATGCTCCCTTATATAGTTTCCTTCTGCTTTACTTCTTTACTACGTGAGACTTGACTTTTTCTTCCCTGGGACACTAGCAACAGGGACACTAGGGACAGGCTAAGCCTCATGCCTTAGCCTTGATGGTATGCAGGCTGCAGGAAAAGAAATGGCTTATCCATTAAGAAAGATGCATTAGGAGTTTAAGCTAAAAAAGCATCCCCAAATGGAAAAGATGAATTTATTTTACTCCACTGAAATTAAGAGCTTATATTCATCAAAAATTCTATAAGAAGATTAGAAATACAACTCAGGAGAAGATATTTGTACACATACTACTGACAAAAGGTTAGCATCCAGAATATACATTGTTTGCCTTAGATGAAGAACAGAAAAATATAAATTTCAGTAGAAAAATAGGTACAGGACACCAATAGGAATTCTACAGAAGCATAAACAGATGTTTAACCTTCTTAATAGTTAGTTCAGTCCAGTTCAGTTCAGTCGCTCAGTTGTGTCCGACTCTTTGCAACCCCATGAATCACAGCACGCCAGGCCTCCCTGTCCATCACCAATTCCTGGAGTCTACCCAAACCCATGCCCATCGAGTCGGTGATGCCATCCAGCCATCTCATCCTCTGTCGTCCCCTTCTGCTCCTGCCCCCAGTCCTTCCTAGCATGAGGCTCTTTTCCAATGAGTCAACTCTTCGCATGAGATGGCCAAAGTATTGGAGTTTCAGCTTCAACATCAGTCCTTCCAATGAACACCCAGGACCGATCTCCTTTAGGATGGACTGGCTGGATCTCCTTGCAGTCCAAGGGACTCTCAAGAGTCTTCTCCAACACTACAGTTCAAAAGCATCAATTCTTCGGCACTCAGCTTTCTTCACTGTCCAAATCTCACATCCATACATGACCACTGGAAAAACCATAGCCTTGACTAGACGGACCTTTGTTGGCAAAGTAATGTCTCTGCTTTTAAATATGCTATCTAGGTTGGTCATAACCTTCCTTCCAAGGAGTAAGCGTCTGTTAATTTCATGGCTGCAATCAACATCTGCAGTGATTTTGGAGCCCACAAAAATCAAGTCTGACACTGTTTCCACTGTTTCCCCATCTATTTCCCATGAAGTGATGGGACCAGATGCCATGATCTCAGTTTTCTGAATGTTGAGCTTTAAGCCAACTTTTTCACTCTCCTCTTTCACTTTCATCAAGAGGCTCTTTAGCTCTTCTTCACTTTCTGCCATAAGGGTGGTGTTATCTGCATATATGAGGTTATTGATATTTCTCCCGGCAATCTTTATTCCAGCTTGTGCTTCCTCCAGCCCAGTGTTTCTCATGTACTCTGCATAGAAGTTAAATAAGCAGGGTGACAATATACAGCCTTGACGTACTCCTTTTCCTATTTGGAACCAGTCTGTTGTTCCATGTCCAGTTCTAACTGTTGCTTCCTGACCTGCATACAAGTTTCTCAAGAGACAGGTCAGGTGGTCTGGTATTCCCATCTCTTTCAGAATTTTCCACAGTTTATTGTGATCCACACAGTCAAAGGCTTTGGCATAGTCAATAAAGTAGAAATAGATGTTTTTCTGGAACTCTCTTGCTTTTTCAATGATCCAGTGGATGTTGGCAATTTGATCAGTGAGATGGAAATTACAGCCATGGTGAGATACTATTTATATCCACCAAGTTAGAAAAAATCTGAAAGTCTCATAATGTTTAGCATGGTGGCACAATGGGAATTCTGATATAACGATGGGAGCACAGATTGATACAACCACTTCAGAAAACACATTTCCTTTACCTGAGTGTGCATACCCAGCAATTCTACTCCCAGATAAATCCTGAGAAACTCTTGCACTGTGCACCAGAAGCCATGCAGAAGACTGTTCACAGCAAAGATCTGGAAACAATTCAAATGACCACCAATAAGAGAATGGATAAATACTTCAACTGTGGTAAACTTATACAATAGAAGATCGTTTGGCAGTGGAATGGAATGACTGGACTGCAGCTACACAGGTCAACATGGATGCATTTCAAAAAAATAGTATTGAGTGAGAAAAGGAAAGTCACAGCAAGATAGAAAAAAAACAAGCATGAATTCTTTCATCAAAAGGTCAAAAACAGGCAAAAGCGAGTGTATTTTGTTTAGCAAACACATTAAAGCTGAAAAAGAAAACAAAACATTAAGACATAATTCAGGATAAAGGTGACCTCTTTGTGGGGATGAAAGAAGGGAAGGAGAGGCAATCAGGAGGGATGGATACCCCAAACCTTCAAATTTAACAGTATCTTTCCATTTCTTTTTTTTTTTTTTTATAAATTTATTTATTTTAGTTGGGGGCTAATTACTTTACAATATTGTAATAGTTTTTGCCATACATTGACATGAATCAGCCATGGGTTTACATGTGTTCCCCTTCCTGGACCCCCCCACCCACTTCCCTCCCCATCCCATCCCTCTGGGTCATCCCATTGCCCCGGCCCTGAGCCCTTGTCTCATGCATCGAACATGGAATGGTGTTCTGTTTCACATATGATAATATACATGTTTCAACGCTATTCTCCCAGAACGTCCCACCCTCACCTTCTCCCTCAGAGTCCATAAAATTGTTCTATGCATCTGTGTCTCTTATTCTGTCTCACATATAGGGTTATCGTTACCATCTTTCAAATTCCATATATATGCATTAGTATACTGTATTGTTGTTTTTCTTTCTGGCTTACCTCACTCTGTATAATGGGCTCCAGTTTCATCCATCTCAGTAGAATCGATTCAAATGTATTTTTTTTAATGGCTGAGTAATATTCCATTGTGTATATGTACCACAGCTTCCTTATCCATTTGTCTGCTGATGGACATCTAGGTTGCTTCCATGTCCTGGCTATTGTAAACAGTGCTGCGATGAACATTGGGGTACATGCGTCTCTTTCAATTCTGGTTTCCTCGGTGTATATGCCCAGCAGTGGGATTGCTGGGTCATATGGCAGTTCTATTCCCAGTTTTTTAAGGAATCTCCACACTGTTCTCCATAGTGGCTGTACTAGTTTGCATTCCCACCAACAGTGTAAGAGGGTTCCCTTTTCTCCACACCCTCTCCAGCATTTATTGCTTGTAGACTTTTGGATAGCAGCCATTCTGACTGGTGTGAAATGATACCTCATTGTGGTTTTGATTTGCATTTCTCTAATAATGAGTGATGTTGAGCATCTTTTCATGTGTTTGTTAGCCATCTGTATTTCTTCTTTGGAGAAATGTCTGTTTAGTTCTTTGGCCCATTTTTTGATTGGGTCGTTTATTTTTCTGGAATTCAGCTGCAGAAGTTGCTTGTATATTTTTGAGATTAATTGTTTGTCTGTTGCTTCGTTTGCTATTATTTTCTCCCATTCTGAAGGCTGTCTTTTCACCTTGCTTATAGTTTCCTTTGTTGTGCAAAAGCTTTTAATTTTAATTAGGTCCCATTTGTTTATTTTTGCTTTTATTTCCAATATTCTGGGAGGTGGGTCATGGAGGATCCTGCTGTGATTTATGTCGGAGAGTGTTTTGCCTATGTTTTCCTCTAGGAGTTTTATAGTTTCTGGTCTTACGTTTAGATCTTTAATCCATTTTGAGTTTATTTTTGTGTATGGTGTTAGGAAGATCTTTCCATTTCTTAAGTCAGAGGTACAAACTTCCAATTTTCCATGGCCGGAGAGGAGCTATTTTAGACTTTGAGAGCTGTATAATCAATCCCTATCACAATTACCACCATAGCCATAGACAATGGATAAAGAATGAACATGACTGTGTTCCAATAAAACTTTAGGGACATAAACTTGAATGATAATTTTTACACGTTATGAAATATCATTCTTAAGATTTTTTTCAACCATTAAAAATGTAAACCCTGTGAGTCATATACAAAAACAGGCACAGGGCCATCAGAGTTTATATGTATGCTGTTTATGTTTGTGTATGTATGTATATCTATTTATCATATACCTACCTTTAGACTGTTTTGTGTATGCTTGATATTGTTTATAAAGAGACCTTTTTTTAAAAGAATAAAAAAATTGTCATCCATCTCTTACTATCACCTGTTTATCATCTGCTTTGTGCCAAATACCATGGTAGGAGCCGTGCATATTATTTTTGATTTTGGCATTAAGAATGAAAGGAAGGTATTTTAAAAAATTCCTTTCAGGTGATGCAACTAAACCACACTGGGGATAGCTGACTTGAGCAAGGGTCCATAGGCTGTAAGGGCAGGATGGGGAGGTGAATCCGGATCTGTCCCAACCCTATATTCTATACATTCTAACAGAAGTACAACCTATGTTGTATTTATCTCTGCACCTTCATGCTCAGCCTAGAGCCTGGCTCATTGTAGGCATTTCTTAAACATTAGTAATGTGCTGCTTCTTTATCCCCCTTTCTTTCTTCTAGCTAATTCTAACCATTTCACCTGGTTAGAAATTGGACAAATGAGGCACAGATGTAGTGGCTAGACTTCTGGTTGCAAGCTATTCAACCATCTCTGGCTTCCACAAGAAAAGAGACGTTTATTGGGAAAGACACTGAGTGCATGTGTGCTTGCTAAGTCACTTCAGTCATGTCCGACTCCATGTGACCCTATGAACTGTAGCCTGCCAGGCTCCTCTGTCCATGGAATTCTCCAGGGAAGAATACTGGAGTGGGTTGCCATGCCCTTCTTCAGGAGATCTTCCTGACCCAGGGATTGAATCAACATCTCTTATGTCTCCTGCACTTGCAGGCAGGTTCTTCACCACTAGCGCCACCTGGGAAGCCCAAAGATATTGGTGAGCCTTGTACATCTAGCTCTATAATCAGATCAAGGGAAGAACTAGGTAGCAGGAATGAATGGACATTTTCTTTGCAGCACCTTCATTAGAGTAACTCACTCCCATCGCTTCCACCTCTGTGTTCCTTTATGTCTGGGAGGGTGAGTGCTTGGCCTCTCTGGGGTCACACACTCACCCTTTGGGTGAAAAGAGGCACCATGATTGGTCATCCCACCAAGGCCACATGGGGTGGGGGAGAGGATAGTTCCCCAAAGGGAAGGCAGCTGTCCATTACTCCTTGGAAAGAGATGATCCTGTTTCCCTGTTCCTGATTAGAAGGAGCAGCATTTGTCCTTCACCACTCTTAGGAAGGACTTAGAGTGCTGGCAGCAGGTTAGCAGCTGTAGGCTCATGCTGGAAGAATACTTTAAAGATACAAATAGTTTTTGTTAATAGAGTTATTTTTTTCACCATGTCGTGTGCCTTGTGGGATCTTAGTTCTCCAATGAGAGACTGAACCCAAGTCCTGAGAGTGAAAGCACCAAATCCTAACCACTAGACCTCCAGGGAATTCCCTAGATTTTATTTTTCAGAATAGTGTAAGTTTCAAGGAAAAGATAGGAGCAGATAGTACAGAAAGACCCCACATAGTACCCCTCCTAGTTTCCCCTCTTATTAATGTCTTGCATTAGTGTGGTGCATACAACTAATGAATTAATATTGTGTATTATTATTAACTAAAGTGGATAGTTCGCCTAAAGGTTCACTCTGTGTGGTACAGCTCTATGGATTCTCACAAAAGCATGATGTTTTGTACTCACCATTACAGTATCATACAGAATAGTTTCACACCCCCAAAATCCTCTGTGCTCCAGCTGTTCATCCCTTCCCTTGTCCCTTTGGAACACCTCACAATTACTAATCTCTTTATTCTCTCTCTATAGTTTTGCCTTTACAGTATATGATATAGCTGGAATCATGCAATATGTAACTTTAAACAATAATTATTTTTTATTGGACAGAGGAGCCTGGTGGGCTACAGTCCATGGAGGTTGCAAAAAGTTGGACATGACTGAGCGACTACGCAACCACAGTGCATAGTAAGTCTTGAGGCTGGGTGCTGTCAGTCCTTTGATATCATGTTCTTCCCTGTCAATATCATGGTAGCTATTTTGGAATTTTTCCTTCTTCATATAAAGTTTGTAATCAGTTTGTTGATATTCTCAAAATATGGAAATACTTTTAAAAGTAGCAATTCTAGTTACAGATACCTAAGGGGCAGCAGAGGGTGAGATGGTTAGATAGCATCACCAACTCAATGGACATGAATTTGAGCAAATTCCGGGAGATAGTGGATGACAGAGAAGCCTGGCATGCTGCAGTCCATGGGGTCTCAAAGATTTGGACACGACTTTGCAAATGAACAACAACAACTGTTTTCACAGGAGCCTTTCTATATCATATTCTATACCATATATGTGACACACCAGGGAACATTTTCTTTGGAAATCCATGTGGTTAATGTGACTGTTTTTAAAAATGTAGATTCTATAGTCGATAGTGGCATAACACATTTGTACAACTTTAGTGCACTGAAAAAATTTTTTAAGATTTTTAATTGTGGTAAAATACACTTAAAATAGATAATCACAATGGTGTGATCACTCACCTAGAGCCAGACATCCTGGAATGTGAAGTCAAGTGGGCCTTAGGAAGCATCACTACGAACAAAGCTAGTGGGGGTGATGGAATTCCGATTGAGCTATTTCAAATCCTAAAAGATGATGCTGTGAAAGTGTTGCACTCAATATGCCAGCAAATTTGGAAAACTCAGCAGTGGCCACAGGACTGGAAAAGGTCAGTTTTCATTCCAATCTCAAAGAAAGGCAATGCCAAAGAATGCTCAAACTACTGAACAATTGCATTCATCTCACATGCTAGCAAAGTAAAGCTCAAAATTCTCCAAGGCTTCAACAATATGTGAACCGTGAACGTCCAGATGTTCACGCTGGTTTTAGAAAAGGCAGAGGAACCAGAGATCAAATTGCCAAAATCCGATGGATCATCGAAAAAGCAAGAGAATTACAGAAAAACATCTACTTCTGCTTTATTGACTATGCCAAAGCCTTTGACTGTGTGGATCACAATAAACTGTGGAAAATTCTGAAAGAGATGGGAATACCGGACCACCTGACCTACCTCTTGAGAAACCTGTATGCAGGTCAAGAAGTAACAGTTAGAACTGGACATGGAACAACAGACCGGTTCCAAATAGGAAAAGGAGTAAGTCAAGGCTGTATATTGTCACCCTGCTTATTTAACTTATATGCAGAGTACATCATGAGAAATGCTGGGCTGGAGAAAGCACAGCTGGAATAAAAATTGCTAGGAGAAATATCAATAACCTCAGATTTGCAGATGACACCATCCTTACGGCAGAAAGTGAAGAAGAGCTAAAGAGCTTCTTGATGAAAGTGAAAGAGGAGAGTGAAAAAGTTGGCTTAAAGCTCAACATTCAGAAAACTAAGATCATGACATACGGTCCCATCACTTCATGGGAAATAGAGGGGGAAACAGTGGAAACAGTGTCAGACTTGATTTTTGTGGGCTCCAAAATCACTGCAGATGTTGATTGCAGCCATGAAATTAAAAGACGCTTACTCCTTGGAAGGAAAGTTATGACCAACCTAGACAGCATATTAAAAAGCAGCAACATTACTTTGCCAACAAAGATCCGTCTAGTTAAGGCTATGGTTGTTCCAGTGGTCATGTATGGATGTGAGAATTGGACTATAAAGAAAGCTGAGCACTAAAGACTTGATGCTTTGGAAATGTGGTGTTGGAGAAGACTCTTGAGAGTCCCTTGAATTGCAAGGAGATCTAACCAGTCCATCCTAAAAGAAATCAGTCCTGAATATTCATTGGAAGGACTGATGCTGAAGCTGAAACCCCAATATCTGGACCACCTGATTCGAAGAACTGACTCATTTGAAAAGACCCTGATGCTGGGAAAGATTGAAGGCAGGAGAAGAAGGGGAAAACAGAGGATGAGATGGTTGGATGTCATCACCGACTCAATGGACATGAGTTTGAGTAACTCTGGGAGTTGGTGATGGACAGGGAGGCCTGGTGTGCTGCAGTCCATGGAGTCACAAAGAGTCGGACACAACTGAGTAACTGAACTGACTGACTGACACTTAAAATGTGTAAGTGTATAGTAATTTGAAGTATATACATATTGTTATGTAACTAATCTGAAGAACTCTTTCCATCTTGCAAAACTGGAACTCTATACCGATTAAAAAACAACTGTCCACTTCCTTCTCTCTCCAGACCCTGGCAACCAACATTCTACTTTCCACCTCTATGAATTTGAAAACTCTATGTATGTCATATAGGCGAAATCATATAAAATTTGTCTTTTTATGACTCGCTTATGTCATTTAGAGGGCTTCCCTGGTGGCTCAGATGATAAAGAATATGACTGCAATGCAGGAGACCCAGATTTGATCCCTAGGTAGGGAAGAGACTCAGAAGAAAAGAAAGGCTACCTACTCCAGTGTTCTTGCCTGGAGAATTACATGGACAGACAAGCCTGGCCGACTACAGTCCGTGGGGTTGCAAGAAGTTGGACATGACTGAGCAACTAACACACACACACACACACACACACACGATATAATGATACTTGTAAACTATATCTGACTATTTAGTCAATTATATTACTAAATCTAGGATATATTAATTATTTTTTAGTAAATGACAATTTCAGGCATGGTTTTGGAAATATGGATTTAAGTAACGCTAGACTATGTTTAAATAAACAAAACCTGAATATAAAATAAAGTGTGGCCTGAATTTTTTGTTCCTGTTGTTCAGTCACTAAGTCATGTCTGACTCTGCTCCCACTGATTGAAGTACGGCCAGGCTCCTCTATCCTTTACTATCTCCAGGAGTTTGCTCAAATTCATGTCCATCAAGTTGGCAATGCTATCTAACCATTTCTTCCTCTGTTGTCCCCTTCTCCTCCTGCCCTCAGTCTTTCCCAGCATCAGGATCTTTTCCAATAAGCTGGCTCTTTGCATCAGGTGGCCAAAGTTCTGGGGCTTCAACTTCAGCATCAGTCCTTCCAATGACTATTTAGGACTGATTTCCTTTAGGATTCACTGATTGGATCTCCTTGCAGTCCAAGGGACTCTCAAGAGTCTTCTCCAACACAACAGTTCAAAACCATCAATACTTCAACTCTTAGCCTTCTTTATGGTCCAACTCGCACATCCACACATGACTACTGGAAAAACCATAGCTTTGACTATACGGGCCTTGGTCAGCAGTGATGTCTCTGCTTTTTAATATGCTGTCAATGTTTGTCATAGCTTTCCTTCCAAGGAGCAGGTGTCATTTAATTTTATGGCTGCAGTCATGGTCCACAGTGATTTTGGAGCCCCCCAAAATAAAATCTGTCACTGCCTCCACCTTTTCCCATTCTATTTGCCATGAAGTGATGGGATCAGATACCATGATATTAGGGTTTTTTTTTTTAATGTTGCATTTCAAGCCAGCTTTTTCACTCTCCTCTTTCACCCTCATCAAGAGGCTCTTTAGTTCCTCTTCAACTTCTGCCATTAGATCTGCATATCTAAGATTGTTGATATTTCTCCCTGAAATCTTGATTCCAGCTTGACATTCATTTGGCCTGGCATCTCAAATAATGTACTGTGCATATAAATTTAATAAGCAGGGTGATAATATACTGTCTTGACATACTCCTTTCTCAATTTTGAACCAGTCAATTTTTCCATGAATCTGAACCTTTAGAATGACGATATTGTTAACTCTGATATGCTCAAGTTTGAGAGTAACTTGAAAATACAATTATTAAACAAAAATATCCAAGAGAAGAACAACTGAAGGTCACAAGATTTGCTGAATGCCAAATATGAGGGTGATTAGCAATATGATGGGTAAAGTAAGATGCTGTCTGATGCAATGAAACAAAAGCAAATTCAAATAGCTTGATCTATTTTATTGGAAGAAATCTAAATCCAAAGCATGTGAATTAAAATATTAGAAAAGATACCCATGGCCTTCACTTCAGTTCAGTTCAGTAGCTCAGTCGTGTCCGACTCTTTGTGACCCCATGAACCACAGCACGCCAGGTCTCCCTGTCCATCACCAACTCACGGAGTCCACCCAAACCCACGTCCGTTGAGTCGGTGATGCCATCCAACCATCTCATCCTCTGTAGTCCTCTTCTCCTCCTGCCCTCAATCTTTGCCAGCATCAGGGTCTTTTCCAGTGAGTCAGCTCTTCACATCAGGTGGCCAAAGTATTGGAGTTTCAGCTTCAACGTCAGTCCTTCCAATGAACACCCAGGACTGACCTCCTTGAGGATGGACTGGTTGGATCTCCTTGCAGTCCAAGGGACTCTCAAGAGTCTTCTCCAACACCACAGTTCAAAAGCATCAATTCTTTGGTGCTCAGCTTTCTTACTTTACCCATATAGTCCAACTCTCACATCCACACATGACTACTGGAAAAACCATAGCCTTGACTAGACGAAACTTTGTTGGCAAAGTAATGTCTCTGCTTTTTGATATGCTGTCTAGGTTGGTCATAACTTTCCTTCCAAGGAGTTCAGTTCAGTTCAGTCGCTCAGTCGTGTCCAACTCTTTGCGACCCCATGAATTGCAGCACGACAGGCCTCTCTATCCATCACCAACTCCCGGAGTCTACCCAAACCCATGTCCACTGAGTCGGTGATGCCATCCAACAACCATCTCATCCTCTGTCGTCCCCTTCTCCTCCCGCCCCCAATCCTACCCAGCATGAGGGTCTTTTCCAATGAGTCAACCCTTTGCATGAGGTGGCCAAAGTATTGGAGTTTCAGCTTCAACATGAGACCTTCCAATGAACACCCAGGATTGATCTCTTTTAGGATGGATTGATTGGATCTCCTTGCAGTCCAAGGGACTCTCAAGAGTCTTCTCCAACACCACAATTCAAAAGCATCAATTCTTCGGCGCTCAGCTTTCTTCACTGTCCTTCTTCACTGTCCAACTCTCACATCCATACATGACCACTGGAAAAACCACAGCCTTGACTAGACGGACTTTTGTTGGCAAAGTAATGTCTCTGCTTTTAAATATGCTATCTAGGTTGGCCGTAACCTTTCTTCCAAGGAGTAAGCGTCTTTTAATTTCATGGCTGCAGTCACCATCAGCAGTGATTCTGGAGCCCAAAAAAATCAAGTCTGACACTGTTTCCACTGTTTCCCCCTCTATTTCCCATGAAGTGATGGGACCAGATGCCATGATCTTAGTTTTCTGAACGTTGAGCTTTAAGCCAACTTTTTCACTCTCCTCTTTCACCTTCATCAAGAGGCTCTTTAGTTCTTCTTCACTTTCTGCCATAAGGGTGGTGTCATCCGCATATCTGAGGTTATTGATATTTCTCCCGGCAATCTTGATTCCAGCTTGTGTTTCTTCCAGCCCAGCGTTTCTTATGATGTACTCTGCATATAAGTTAGATAAGCAGGGTGACAATATACAGGCTTGATGTACTCCTTTTCCTATTTGGAACCAGTCTGTTGTTCCATGTCCAGTTCTAACTGTTGCTTCCTGACTTGCATACAGGTTTCTCAAGAGGCAGGTCAGGTGGTCCAGTATTCCCATCTCTTTCAGAATTTTCCACAGTTTACTGTGATCCACACAGTCAAAGGCTTTGGCCTAGTCAATAAAGCAGAAATAGATGTTTTTCTGGTACTCTCTTGCTTTTTCAATGATCCATCAGATATAGGCAATTTGATCTGTGGTTCCTCTGCCTTTTCTAAATCCAGCTGGAACATCTGGAAGTTCATCGTTCATGTATTGCTGAAGCCTGGCTTGGAGAATTTTAAGCATTACTTAGGGGAACAAAAAAGAAACAAAAAATAATCATAAATGTGGCACTGAGTCATGCCAGTGGCCCATAGCCCTAAATTCTGTCTTCCTTGACTCTGTGAGGTGTTTTGTTGCAGATCAGTCCTGGCCCTGGGCTCCCAAATTACAGTTGTTGAGCTATCATTTATGAATTGATATAAATATCTGTTATTTTTACTCAATTTTATGTCAGCTTCAGTGTAATGTTTTCAGCAAATAGTATTTACCTGGTATTGAACCAAAAGCTGGTATTTTCAACATTAAATCCTATCTTCACACTTCAGAGTTTTGGGATTTAGAGAACAGATTGTTGATCTGTGTATCTGTTTCTTCCATGGTTTTTAGTCTGAGACACTGTTGGCTAACATCCATTAGCCTTCTCTGTCCTATTCTATAGAAATCATACCATTCCCTTCCTGTTTTGGTTTCTCCTCTCTGATTGGTCTCCCACTCTTTTACATCTTCCTTGTGGTGTCACTACAGAAATCTTACACAGTTTTCCAGGTAAAGCTGCATCATGGCTTTGTACAGGGTGGGGGTAGGGGGGCGGTGGCTAGTGCTACTGATAAAGGTGTAATTCAAGGATGTAGCGGGCATATCGCAGCACTGACTTTTGGGTCAGGTATACTGGCCTGGATGACTGAAGCATTCCTTTGACAGCTGGGTGATGTTGGGCACGTCATTTTGCCTTTCTGAGCCTCAGTTTCTTCTGTTTTATATACCTCCCAGGGTAGTTACAGGATCAAATGGGACAAAGTACAGGCAAAAAAATACATGTCTTTATTTCTTCTGATATAAAAATCAACACATATTCATTGTAAAAAAGTATAAAAGCAATATGAAATGGAAAACAAAATTTCTAGAAATAACCATTAAGGCTAGCTTGGTTATATTCCTCTAGATTTTTTCCCCTCCTCTGACTAATAACATGCAATACAATTGCAAAAGCAAAATCATTCTGCATCCTACATTTTCTCTTGTTTCATTCCTTTTGTACATTGTGACATCTTTCCAGGTCAGTGCCTAGAGAGTTACCACATTCTTTTTCATGCCTCCATAGGATCCTAATTGCGTGGGTGCCCCCATATATTAATTATTTAATCCATTTTATAGTGGCTGTCATTTCCCCAGGTTTCCAACGTTTTACTCAAGCTTGTTTCCAATTTTTAACTTTTTGGAACAAAGTTGCAGCAAATAACTTTGTGTTTGGTAGTTTTGCATACTTGAATGATTATTTCCATATTTTAAGGAAAGGAATTGCTGTGTCAAAGGTATGAGCATTTAAATTTTAATGGATACTGCAAATTCGAACAAGTGTTTTGAAGCCATGGGGCTCCCTGGGAATATCCATTATTAAACTAGTTTCTAGAAAACAATGAGCAAGTGGAGGTCATAGGATGGTACTAGGAACAGAGTATGTTTAGGCACACGTCATTTAACCTCTCTGTGCCTCAGCTTCTTCATCTGCAAAGAGGAGATTTAATGAAGATTTAGATGAAAAAGGCAGAGCTAAAGTAAGGCCAATAATAACCAATGGCTTTCAGGTAAGACTTTCTAACAGCTCTTCACCCGCTGGACCCAATTTCTCCATGATGTGGATTTGAGTCTACTCCTCTTCATTGAGTGCAATCATTGTCTCATTGCTCTAATTTTCTAAGTGGAATTAAATGACTGTCTCCCTGTGACCATGGTTACAAAAATAAGTTTCATCTCTGGAAGATTTTGAGGAGATTTTCCCCTAGTTAAAACTGTTTGTAAATAAAGGTAAAATCATGATTCAGATAAATATAAGATGGACAATGTGGAAGATTTCATTTATTAACTCATTAATTAATGAGAAAACAAGATATTACTACTGGTTCAGAATAGAATTTAAAAAACCACACACAGATACAGGCGGTCAGGAATGCTGAAATGGATTTACAAATAGATGCAAAACTGGTTAATATTAACTGGGAGATAACAAATGTGTCCCACTGGACAAAATTTATTTGTATTTCAGTGGACAAGAATCATTTGCACTACAACCTGTGTTAGTTTCCTAGAGCTGCATAAGAAAGTCCCACAAACTGAGTGATTTAAAAGAATAGCAATTTGTGTTCTCACAGTCTGGAGGTTAGAAGTCCAAAATGAAGATATTGGCTGGACCAAGCTCTCTCTGATACCTATAGAGGAGAATCCTTGAGGTCTTTCTCAGCTTCTGGTGGTTTGCTGACAGTTCTTGGCATTCCACTGCTTGGAGCTGTAGCATTTCAATCTCTGCCTCCATCACCACATGCTGCTTCCCTTTATGTGTCTGTATTTCTGTGTCCTTTCTTTTTTATATAAGGACACAAGTCATATTGGATTAAGGACCCACTGTACTCCAGCATGACCGTAACTATTAATATTTGCAGTGACCCTATTTCCAAAAAAGTCACATTCTGAGGTACCAAAGGTTAGGACTTCAATATGTCTTTTTAGGCAACATAATTCAACTCATAATACTACCCATTTTCCACAAGTACATATTTGTAAAATAGCTCAAAGGTAACAAGACACTCTATCTGCTGTTTGCCCATTTTGGTCTTTCACAGTTCTTCCTAATACCTTTCCTAAGTGAAGTGGCTCAGTCGTGTCCAACTCTTCGTGACCCCATGGACTGTAGCCTACCAGGCTCTTCCATCCATGGGACTTTCCAGGCAAGAATACTAGAGTGGGTTGCCATTTCCCTAAATGTGGAGATCTGCACGCCACACTGGTCACCACTGCCATGCTTGATGAAAGGCACAAAGCTTTACTGTTTCTGGATTGGTTGGGTACAGAGGCCTTTGCAGCAGCCCAGAGCTCTTGTGCTCAATTTCAGGTGCTACTGTAAGGTTGCCAGGTAACCAAGACACACTACTGAGGTGATGCTCCAGAATGTTGCTGCTGCAAGGGTGAGGCCAGTGTCTGCATTGCACAGGAGAACAAATCTGACTCCCTGTTAGATCTTTTACTTTAATCTCTGTATTCTATTGCTTTAGCTTTGAGTTAAGAATGTCGCCTGGGATTCCCAGGTGGTGCTAGTGGTAAAGAACCTGCCTGCTAATGCAGGAGACATAAGAGACACGGGTTCAATCCCTGGGTTGAGAAGAGCCCCTGGAGGAGGGCATGGCAACCCACTCTAGTATTCTTGTCTGGAGTGTCCCATGGACAGAGGAATCTGGCGGGCTACAGTTCATAGGGTCACAAAGAGTCGGACACGACTGGAGTGACTTAGCATGCATGCACACCAGAATGTTGCCTACAGCCTGAAATATATAGGAAAGCTGGTTCTCTGACTTTCAAGGCTACAACACTTTACCATTCATATAAACGGTTGCAGAACAGAGAATAACACTTGTCCTGTTGGAGGTGTACAGGAACATTGTGCTCTGACCTAAATGAACAGCTATAAGAGCAAAGGATTCCTATACCAAGAAGTTTGCAACAACCAACCACGCCCCTCCTCAACTTTGCCTTTGAAAAGGCTTTGCTGAAATCCTTCAGAGTTTGGGGTTTTTGAGGGCACAGGCCCCTGTCTCCTTTCCTGGCCCTGAAATAAACTTTCTCTGAACCATACTCCATGTTTTGGTTTGGCCTCACTGTGCTTTGGGCATATAGACTTGTGTTCAGTAATGTCCGCTTTTTCTAAAATGTCCAAATTCTACCCCATTCTCCACCTCAGGGGCATCCAGTGTCTGCTCTGCCCCTCCCACACTCCGTTCCTTTCCTGGCAAATCTCTGAAGGTGCCTGTAGAGACTCTCCTGCTCTCTCTCCCCTCTGGGATGAGAGTCAGAGGATAAAACTTTCTAACTCATTCTTGTAACATACATTCACAGCCAGCACTGAACAGGGAACACTGTGATGGGCTTTTGCCCTCAGAAGACTCTGAGTTCACAGTCATGCTGCCTTTGGAGAGTGGAGACGAGACTGGTGAGTTTGAGAAGGGTTGACATTGAGTGACAGAGGTTTCCAGGAGCTCAGCTTGGGTTATGGTGGAGCACTCCATTCTGACGATACCAGTTTTATCATGTCAGTGCTTAAACTGCACCCCTCACGTAAAACTGCCTCCTCTTCTCTCCCTCCAGCTTACCCTTCTCTGGGAAGCAGTGGCAGCCAATTGGTGAGTAGCCAATAGGATCCTAGTTTCACTGCTTCTGACTTTTTTCCAACCACTATAGGAAAACTGGTGGTGCTTCTCAGCCTCTCTGCTTGTCCCCAGTGGATTATTTCATTAACCCCTGACTGCCTTGCCAGACTTTTAGCAGTCTCTGTGTGGTTTGACATTCATTGTTTAGAAATGCTTTATCGTCTTTAGCATATTTAATCTTAGCAGTTTGATGACATTTTTTTCCTAGTGAATACTCATTTACCTATATAGATTCCAAAACCTCGTGTGTGTGTGTGTGTGTGTGTGTGTGTGTGTGTGTGTGTGTGTTCAGTCATGTCCAACTCTTTGCAATTTCATGGACTGTAGCTCACCAGGCTCCTCTGTCCATGGGATTTTCTTGGCAAGAATACTAGAGTGGGTTGCCATTTCCTACTCCAGGGGATCTTCCTGACCCAGGGATCAAAACCTGCTTTGCTTTGCTTCTCCTGCATTGGCAGGCAGATTCTTTACCACTGCACCACCTGAGACTACTCCAAAACCCCACAAAGATCTCAAATCTTTACTAAAAAGCAGCAGATTTTTAAAGAAATGATTTTACCTCCCACAGGTGGCATTTGGCAATGTCTGGAGACATTTTTATTGTCACAACTATGTGGCTGCTACTGATATCTAGTGGGTAGAGGCCAGCTGCTGCTGCTGCTAAGTCGCTTCAGTCGTGTCCGACTCTGTGCGACCCCATGGACTGTAGCCTACCAAGCTCCTCCATCCATGGGATTTTCCAGGCAAGAGTACTGGAGTGGGGTGCCATTGCCTTCTCCGGGTAGAGGCCAGAGGTACCACTAAATATCCTACAGTACAGCAGACATGCCCCCACATCCCTCACAAACAATCATTAAGTCCAAAATGTCAGCAGTGTTAAAGTTGAGAAACCTTCTTTAAAAGAGACAATTATGTTTTAAAAAATTACAAAATAATGCATGATCCTTATGGAAAAAAAATTTAAATATAGACAAGCTAAAGAGAAAAATGTATACTTTCTGAAATCTCACAAAAGTACATTTCTGTTAAGGCTGAAACTATTTTTTTTCTTAAAACTATGTGAAGAATAATTTGAATCCTTTCTCCTCAGTAAAACTTAGAAGCAAAATATTTATTCTTGTTTATTTGTAACATTCAATGAATTGAAACAAGTTGGCCCAAGTTCTTATGGGTTAGCAGGAGGGAAACGCAAAGTTACAAATAAGGACTAAAAGCTCTTTTTTAATGCATTGGACTGATTTCAGATGGATTTCTAGATATGAAATGCCACCAGAAATGCAGAGCCAAGAACCCTGCCAAAGGTGTAGGAAACTGCTTGGCCTCCTTCTTTCCAATGAGCTGCTGGAATGTGAAAATGCATTCGCAGCAGACTATGGGGCTTCAGGACGACGAGGAGGCTGGCTATTGGCTATTTTTAAAATGGAAGGCTTCTAAAATAGTAAGATGTTAAAATAATAACCTGTGAAAGGAGAGAGGCCCATCCATGGAATAAAAAGCCAGAGACAATGTGGCACCAACTGGGGAGTGTCTCTGAGTGACGTTTTTGGCCACGTGGGAATACAGGAAAGTGGGTGGCTGCGTGTACGTGGGGACTCGGTGTCTGGCATCAGCTGAAAAGGAGCTGAGTGTGAGCTGACAAGTGTGGTTACAGAGAGAAGCAGGCCAGTGAGCACCCTGCTGCTCTGGTGCATCTTGGAGAAAGTGGAGTATTGAGGGGACCAGACGCATTTCCTCACCAAGAACTTCCTGAGCTCCCAGTCTGTGGCAGACTTTGTGACGGGCTGTGTGTCAGGGACACGAAGATGAATTAGGTCTTTGTTAAGTGGAGGAAGACATAGAGTTCGCTGAGTTTGGGGCCACTTCTTTTACTTGCTTAAACAGGAAGTTGCCTGTTCTTGAAATTTAGGGCCAGGGCAGAAATTTTAGCGCTGCTTTTTTTCGATTAGGTTGTATCAACATAATTAACTGAGAGTGAATCTAGGCAGAGGCTGTCAGAAGTTTATCTGCTGAGTTTTATCTTGTAAAGGAAGCATGATGGGCTGGGTCAGTGCCTCTTTGTGAATTAAGTTCCCTCAGCTGAAAACTGGCTCAGATCTCAGGCTGTCTAAGTGGCTGCAGACAGCAAGGCAGATGTGAATAAGAGCAAGTCAGCGAAGAAGGAGTGAGAAGCTGAGGTCTGAGATCGAGGGTGGAGTGGAACTGAGTAATAGCTTGTTTAAATTTAAAAAATTTAGGTGACATCAGTGTGGTTTGTAACAAGACACTCTATACTTGTAATCTATCCAATGGCTATGTAATTAAGCAAATTATTACGGAAAATCTGAGACATAAATAAAAGTTGAAAGAATAGTATAAAGAACCTAATGTACTCATCACCCAGTTTCACCAATTTTTAATAAATGGCCTATTTTGTTTCCACTCTCCCCAATCTACTCAATTCCTCAGTACTTCTGAAGCAAACTCCAGACAGTTTATTATTTCATCTGTGTATATTTCACTATGTATCTCTAAAAAGACATAGAAAACAATTCGAATTACAGTTCTTGGTGTACTACAGAGCTATGCTGTAAATAACACTGTGAATGTGAAAATACACTCAAGAGAAAGGGCAAGTATTACCTCCTCACACAGGCGTCATCTGCTTCTCCTAGGTTGAGGTGAAGGCCCTTCATCTGTGCTTCCTTAATGCCCTGTGCAAACCTGGATCACTGCTCTCAACATCTGTGTCTCTTGTCTGTGTCCTTTGCTAGTGTGACACTGATACTTATTACCCAATAAATATCCATGTGCTCCCCACATTTCCTAGCCTCCCTTGGGGTTAGGCTGGGGCCATGTGACCACTTCAGGCCAATGACATGTAAAGTGAAAAGTGAAAGTAAGTGGGACTAACGGGACACTTCTGAGTCCAAGCCTTGAAACACCAGTGTGCCACCACTGAGTTTGATACCAGGCAGGACTTTATCTGAAGACATTGCACCTTTTTCTTCTAAGCTGGCCCATTGCTTGTGGCTAAAGCTAGAAGCTTAATCTTAGCAAATGCCAGGAACTAGGTGGCCTTTAAAAGAAACTTCCTCCTGGTTATCCTTGGCAGAAGTAGGAACACTTTTAAAGAACCCACTTTTGCATTTGGCCCACATTTGAAAGAAAAGGATTATTATGTTGAGGGATGTGGGAGAAATTATAGGGGAATTCCTCCCTGACTCCTCCTTGGCTTCTCTTATTTAAATCCAGTGATGTTATAAAGGATCTCAGCTTCATTCTCCCACAGAGAGAGAATTTCCAGAAGGAGGGACGCCTACTCTGGTTTCTTTTTCTTTTTTTTTAAAGTACTTATTACCGTGATGCTGATTCTGCCATAGTGCAGAGCACAGAGCAACAGTGAACATTCAGAAAAAGCAAATATTTTTCAAAAGTGAGCTTCTCCTAGCTATTCATTTCTATGATACAGTATGAGACAGAGATGTAATGAAGTTATTTCTAGAAGATAAAAATGAGTAATTTACTTTATAGTGGTCATAAATCTTTAATGGCAACATATTTTTGTTTAAAAAACATATTACTATGAATCTATTCTACAGACATAAAATGTCCCAGTAAATAAGGATAGATGTGTGAAAGATAGCAAAAATATGAAAATGAAATATCAATGTCTATTGATAGAGGACAGCTGAATAAATTATGATTCATCCATGCAATGCAATATTACACAACTATTAAGAAGACAAGCTTGATCTATGTATACTGCCTGGGAAGATGTTTCTAATGTTATGAGAAAAAAAAGTTTGCAGAGTACTTTGTATGATATGATGCTATTGTTTTTTAAAAGGAGCAAATCCCACATGTGTGAATATGTGTTTGTGTGAACCTAGTGAATGAATGCAAAGACACACACCAGCCGTTAACTCGGATTTTGTTTTGTGGTTGTTGTGGGAGCAGAGCTGAAAGGAAGTCTATTCATTTCCTTATAAACTACTTTTGTGTTGATTGATTTGTTTCCATGAGCATGTTATATAGCAAAAAATAATTATGGAAAGGCTTAATTTTAAATTATAATAGAAGCATAATATATGGATTGAGAGAAAAATGCCACACGCATCTTCTTGTTGTGTGTAAATTCTTGCTTACAAGTAGTTTTTATTCTAACAGCTTGTGGATGTCAAGTTCACAAGTATAAATCTAACGTGGGTACTCTGGCTGATAGGATAAGCCATGCAAATTTAGAGGACTTTGATCGAAAGAGAGTGAGAAAAAACTGGGAAGGGTTATGATTTGGGGCAATTAAGGTGAGGCCATATATTATTAAAGGGGTGAAGTGATATAGTAGCCTTGTGGGCTGTCAGTGCCTGTCAGGGCCAATCGTGTTACTTTCACGTTGGGAGAAAGCTTGTCTGATTGGTTCCAGGGCCCAACAGATGAGTTGCACAACTTACAGACATAGTTTCTGAAACTACAGCACTTACTGTGAGAGACAAGGCAAGGAAAACATGTGGAGAGGACTTGGGGGATTGGCTGAATGAGTGGTTACACCCTGATATATACTGTGAGGAGACATGGGGAGAATTTTATAGAAACGAAATCTTTACTCTGAAGTGCAGCATTCAATGCTCCTCTTCTCACCTCACTACCTTACAATGCCATCTTAAGGGTTATCTGGTGGCAACAAGCAGAATCTTGGGGCTTCCCTGGTAGCTCAGCTGGCAAAGAATCTGCCTGCAATGCAGGAGACCCTGGTTTGATTCCTGGGTTGGGAAGATCCCCTGGAGAAGGGATAGGCTACCCACTCCAGTATTCTTGGGCTTCCCTGGTGGCTCAGTTGGTAAAGAATCCACCCGCAATGTGGGAGACCCGGGTTCGACCTCTGGGTTGGGAAGACCCCCTGGAGGAGAGCATGGCAATCCTCTCCAGTATTCTTGCCTGGAGAATCCCCCTGGACAGAGGAGCCTGGTGGGCTACAGTCCATGCGATTGCAAAGAGCTGGACATGACTGAGCAACTAAGCACAAGCGCATAAGCAGAAGCTCATTCAAATGATCTCAGGTGAAAAGAGGATCCATTATAAAAATATAGGGCAATCTCATCAAACCCAGTTGTAGGAAGTATATGTGGGCCTCCTAGGCACTGAAAAATGGTCAGACAACTGCTCTTTCACTTGTCTGCATGTGGGCTAGCCTGGTGTCTTTCATATCTGCTTCTCAGACCTAGTTTAGATATTATCTCTGATATGTAACATACCCAGAGATCTCAATTAAAAATGACTTATTTCTTCCTTCGGGGCCTCCACAATTTGTATTTACACTTCATACACTCCTCATGTGTATCTCTGTGCATTTACTTCTCCACCCACCTTCCCACAAATGGGGGCACATCCCGCTTATCCCTGTACCCCCCAAAACTTTCCCAGCAGTGGCAGGGGGGTTCACAGATGTTTCCTGAATTCAGGCGCCCTACGGTGTATTGAATCATGAACGCCTAGGTTTATTTCCTCATTAGCATCATCATAAAATGATGGAAAAGATTTTACCATTCTCTCTTACATTCATAGAAGTCACCTCTTCCATAATTTTTTTCCTCATGGAAGCATGAAAAGATACAAGGACAACCATGTATGTGCATTTCTGTTTTCCAGAAAAAATGAGAAGTACCCCCCAAAGGTAGTTTTCCCATGAGTTCTCAGTAAATCAAAATTATTTTAAAAATAGCATCCTTATGCCCAATCAGGTTTCTTAGGGTTAGGTCTAAAGTTGCCCCAAGCTTCACTTGGGCAGTAAAAACAACGGTAATTACTTCTTCAGTGTCCGTAGTCCATTTTTTGTTGGTTGGTTTGGTTTTTGGTGCTACCTGAGTGATAAAAGTGCCATGTCAGCTCAGATGAGCTGTCCTTATTATGTCATCCTTGGCAAATATCTATAGTCTCTGACCTTCTTTTTCTCTCACACCCCATGTTCAACCCATCAGGATATCCTACCTTTGAAATACCTGGGGAATCTGGCCATTTCTTGTTCCTTTCACTGTGACCACACACCCTTTTACCAAGATCACTGCAAAACCCTCTTCATGTGTCTCCTGTGACTACCCATTTTATTCTGGGTACAGTGGCAACACAGATCTCTGAAAACACAGTTCAGATCTTGCTACTCCTTTGCCAACAATCCCATTTCACTAGAAGAAAACCCAAATCCTTCTCTAGACTGATGTGGGTCCTGAATGATCCCTCCACTTGTTTCCCTGACCAGAGGCCAGAGGTCGAAAATCAAGGTGCTAGTAGGACCATGATGATGGCCCAGACATTCTTGGCTGTGGCAGCATCACTTTGATCTCCACCTCCATTTTCATGGGGCTGTCTTCCCTCCAAGTCTGTGTATCTCTGCATGGTATGCTCCTTGAGTTTCTGTATCCAGATTTCCCTCTTCTTATGAACACACCAGTCATTGCATCAGTGTACTTCCTAATGACCTCATCTTAACTTGATTACATTGGCAAAGACCCTATTTCCAAATAGGTCACAACAGATCTTTTTTGGTGGTGGTGGTGGGGGTGTTGCAGAAGAGAGGATGACACAATTCAATCTGTAACAAACATCAGGCAGCTTCCACTCCTATCAGTTATCTTCTTGGACCACTCCATCAACTTCTTCAAGCTTTGCTTAGATGTCATCTTCTCCTAAGATTATCTTTCAGTGGAGCCTCTTTCGATCACCTCTTTTAATACTCCAATCCGCCCCAGCCCTCTGCACTAACTTCCAATATCTTTTAAGCTGTTCTTTTTTCCTCCCATCACACATATTATCTTTTAACATACTAGGTCCTTTACATGTTGATGATGTGCAGGGTTAGCTGTCTGTCCCAACACCACCACTCCCCTGACCTTGAGGAGTGGAGGAGGTCATCTCTGGCTATTATTCATTCATACATTTCATCTTCTATCACCGTGCCTGGCACACAGACACTCAATATATATTTGTAGAACTAACTGATTGTTTCTGTATTTTTAAAAGGAAAAGGTATATCTGCATTTCTGGAAATTCACTATTTTCTAACAGTTCAGTTCAGTTCAGTTGCTCAGTTATGTCTGACTCTTTGCCACCCCTCGTGCCCCTCGTACTGTAGCACACCAGGCTTCCCTGTCCATCACCAACTCCCAGAGCTTGCTCAAACTCATGTCCATCAAGTCAGATGGACAAGCAGAGATGTCATCCAACCATCTCATTCTCTGCCGTCCCCTTCTCTTCCTGTCTTCAATCTCTCCCAGCATCAGCTTTTTTTCTAATGAGTCAGTTCTTCTCAGCAGGTGGCAAAGTATTGCATTTTCAGCTTCCACATCAGTCCTTCCAATGAACATACAGGACTGATTTCCGTTAGGATGGACTGGTTGGATCTCCTTGCAGTCCAAGGGACTTTGAAGAGTTTTCTCCAACAGCACAGTTCAAAAGCATCAATTCTTTGGCACTCAACTTTCTTTATAGTCCAACTCTCACATTCATACATGACTACTGGAAAAACCATAGCTTTGATTAGATGGACATTTGTTGGCAAAGTAATGTCTCTGCTTTTAAATATGCTGTCTGGATTTAATATGCTGTCATAGTTTTTCTTCCAAGGAGCAAACGTCTTATAATTTCATTCCTGCAGTCACTGTCCACAGTGATTTTGGAGCCCAAGAAAATACAGTCTCTCACTGTTTCCATTGTCTCCCCATTTATTTGCCATGAAGTGATGGGACTGGACGCCATGATCTTAGTTTTCTGAATGTTGAGTTTTTCTAACAGTATTGTCTATTTTTTAAAAAAGTTAAATTTGGGGTTGATGCCATACTGAAACACAGTATGTGATTAAGACTTATGTGAAACTTTTCTTAGGCCTCTTTTCCATACATTTATTATTTGTTCTGGGTGCTTTAAGAAATGGCAATCCACATCCTTACATTTCTCAATCCCATACTTAGGACAAAATATATAACAGTTTTGGGTTGTGGTTTCAATTAGCATAGCAAGCCCAGTACGTATTTTCTCCCTGGCATCTAGATTAAAGAGGCTGTTTTCACTTTCTAGCCCAGTTTTTATTTCTGCTTTCTCTTTTTCTCACTAAAAACATCTATGGTATCCACAGTGTATTGGTAGGTTAAAAAAGCAAGTCATCAACTTATTGGCAAAGCAGAAATAGAGTTACAGAGGTAGAGAACAAACCTATGGTTACAAATAGGAAAGTGGGGGCATGGGATGAACTGGGAGATTGGGATTGACATACATACACCAATATGTATAAAATAGATAATTGATGAGAACCTACTGTTTAGCACAGGGAACTCTACCCAGTGATCTATGGTGACCCAAAAGGGAAGAAAACCTAAGAAAGAGTGGAAGTATGTATACGAATAACTGATTCACTTTACTGTATGTAGAAACACAACACTGTAAAGCAACTATACTCCAATAAAACTTTAAAAAAAAGCAAGTCATCAAACAGAATCTACATTATTATTCTATTTTTGCAGGTTAAACAGAGAAGGCAATGGCACCCCACTCCAGTGCTCTTGCCTGGAAAATCCCACGGATGGAGGAGCCTGGTAGGCTACAGTCCATGGGGTCGCTAAGAGTCGGACACGACTGAATGACTTCACTTTCACTTTTCCCTTTCATGCACTAGAGAAGGAAATGGCAACCCACTCCAGTATTCTTGCCTGGAGAATCCTGGGGATGGCGGAGCCTGGTGGGCTGCCGTCTATGGGGTCGCACAGAGTCGGACACGACTGAAGCGACTTAGCAGCAGCAGCAGGTTAAAAACAACATAGGTATAGATCACATATGTTTCATATGAAAAGGAAAGAGTTTGAAACAATACACATCAAATCTAGGATAGGGAGAGGCTTTATACATTTTTATATTGTTAGGGTTTTTTAAAAAAATGAACAGGTATTGTTGTGGTAGTAAAAAGATTAAGAGACAAATAAAAATGGAAAAAGCCTTCCTCAAGAAAGTGAATTTTCCATGGCAGAAGGAACAAAGCTGCTGCATAGTGAACACAGCATATTCTTCCATGAGGAAACCTAAAGAAGAAACTTTATGCTTTTCTATTTACTGCCCTGGAAGCCAAACATGAATATGAATACAGATCTCAGCCATGTTTTTAAAATGTATACTGAAAGACCAGAAGGAGATATATTGGGTTGGCTACCCCAATAAATACAACCCAACAAATGACCACCCCAATAAATAACCAACTGTGATCATCCTGCTGTGGTGAGATTTCAGTTGATTTTTTTATTGAGTATTTTGCTTATATTTGTTTACTCTATTAAAAACAGATATCCAGGTAGATGATGTTGACCAGGGACAGGAATGTCTTGGTGCCTTTCCTCTCCTGGCCCAAGGAAACCCTCTCCTGCCATGTGGAGATGAGGGTCTCTGTTCATGGACCCCTACATAGTGCATTCACCTCTGCACATTCCTTCCAAGAGGGGCAGCCCCTTTAAGGCTCCAGACCCAAGCCTCCACTTTAGAGATATGGAAGTTCAGCAAACTCAGGGCTGGTGAGGGGCTTCATAGCCCAGAGAGGATTTGGGAAAGGGACTACTCTGAGGAATCCACCCCGCTTTGTGTTGGGTTCACAATCCCATCCCTCTGCCCCAAGGAGTCAAGTAGAAAGGGGTCATGAGAGCTGGCCAGATCAAAGTGATTCTTGAAATGGCAGGGCCCAAACTCTAGAAGTGTCCATTGTTCAGCTTCTCCAATTCTAGGTAGGCAGTATACTTGGCATGCTGGTTAACTGCCAGAGTCCAGAGCATAGTGTCTGGCAAAATGAACTCTGGGTTTGACATGGAGTTTGCCAGAGCAGAATGTGAGATAGGGGTTCTCAAAAGCTGGCATGGCTTGTGATCACCTGAAGAACTTCCCTGGTTCCACCCACAGTCAGTTCACACGGATGAAATAAAAATTCTTGTTCTAAGGCAAGTCAAGGAAAATTTGAACATAAAAAGTTTTCTCTGCTCTTTGGCTTCTTCTTCCTCCTCTATTGTGCATTGTGTACCTGCATTAAGCACTGAGCAAGCCTCCCACTGGCAGAAATACCTGCTCAACTATAACGAACATTCTCCTACCACCACCAACACAACTCCTCAAAGATAACATTCCTTCTTATTCTAATAAGGGGTCATGCTGACCCATCACTTGGTACTTGCAGATCTGGATTGTGTGAACTAACATTTAAGGTATAGCTCTCTGCCTCAAAAACGTGTGTAACCGTGCTTTGACCTCAAACGAGTGGAACGGTTCTTGGAGCTTTCTGAGAGGCTGTTCCTAGGTTATAATCCTCAATTTGATGGGAATAAAATTTCTAGTTTCTGTCTGAGGTTGATTAATTTTCACCGGCAGTACTCTGGGCCGAGGGAGTAGAATTTGAATAAATATTCTTATGATGTTTTTCAACACCAGCTCTCTGACAGGATCCTCCTATTCTGCACCAACTATGTGTCCTTAGTGTCAGGCTCCACAGGTTTAAGGAATCAGTCTCACAAGACGCTCTTACTTCAGATGTCAGTTGCCCATCCAGGTCCCCAGGCCACCCATACTTTCCTACAATTTGGCTTCAAATTCAATGGTTCCCATACCAGCCCCCTCCCTTGGCCCCCATTTTCAATAATTCACTGAAATGACTCATATCACTCAGGAAAGCTCTGTACTTACAATTACAGTTGTCCCTCAGCATCCTCGGGGGACTGGTTTTGGGAGACCCCATGGGTACCAAAATCCACCAATGAGCAGGCCCCAGATGTAAAATGGTGCCAGGCCTGTGAATCCAGTAAATCTTCCAAGTGTGCGAGGGTTTCTCATCTGCAGATTCAATCAACCACTGACCTTCAGCTACTCAAATCTCCTGATTTGAAACCTGTGGTTATAGAGGGTTGACTGCAGTGCTTAATTACAAATGATACAACTCAGGATAAGACAAATGTATTATGAAAGTTACAACTCTATAGGGTAAGTAGGAAGTTGGGAGCACAGAGAGTCTGTGCCACCCTCTCAGCCAATGAATGTGCTCATAGATTTGAAACCTCCCTGAACCTCATTATTCAAGGGTTGGTATCCAGGCTTTGGTAGTGGGCACAACTGATTACATCCTTTGCTGTGACTGAACTTGATCTCCAACCCCTCTCTCCTACAGGAGGTGTCACTGCCAGTTCCAGCCCTCTAAATACATATTTGGCCTTTCTGTTGTGGCCAGCCCCTCCCCAGAAACGCAGGGTCCACCGAGAGTCACCTTGCTAGCGGACGCTCAAATATGATTCAAAAGGGGTTTGTTATGAATATCAAACATGCTTCTATCACTCAGAAAATTCCAATATTTTTAGGATCTCTGTGCCAAGAACCAGGGACAAAGTACAATATATTTGTGATTCTGATACAGGTGATGCTCACACACTGAGAACTGCTGTGTAGGAAGATATTGATAATACATGAAAAATCTAAGTATCAGCACCATTTTTGGCAAGAAGAGAATTTTTTAGATGTAGGTGTCTCCCTGCCTAATTAGCATCCTTCCCTCCTCTTCACTGAAGTCGTAGCCCATATCTCAGTCCCCACCGAGCTCCCCCTTCTTGGTGTTCCATGGTGCAGTCCTGATTTGCAGAATTCTCTTTGGCCTGTTACACATTTGAAATGTTCCTTAATTCTTGTGTGTGTCTGCCTGTTTCATCTCCCCAGCTGTCTATGGACATTGCCTTACTCTTTATTGAGCCCTGATGCAAGATTTCTTATTCTTAGAGTATGGTGCTAACTCAGAGGAAGCTCCCAATAAATGCTTAATGGGAATAAATGAAAGTATAGATACTGGGCCTAATTTTTAATAGTAGGAAGGTGCAAGTGGCTTGTGTACAATTTGGACAACATAAATTTTTGCCAATGACCTGAGTGACTCAAACATTATGATTAAATTTCTTACCTTGAAGCAGGTAATTAGTAATGAATGTCTAAGCAAAACTTGTACTTTGTAATGACCACGATGAAATACTAGGAAACCAACTTGAGGTACAGTAAGTATGATGACCAGTGGAATGATCACTAGACTTGAAATCAGAGAACATAGGGTCACAGTCTTCATCTGTCCATTTCCAACTGTGAGGTCTTGGGGCAAGTTGCTTGCTTGAGAGTTTCATTCACTTACCCATTATTTCAACCTTCCGTCATTGAGAGCCTATTGTCTGCTGGGCAATGTGCTAATAGATAGGCATCTTCCCATTTTATAATTTTGTACTTGAAGAAAAATCACAGAAGTGTGTCCTCCTTGGCAATTGCATCTTTCAACCTCCAGACCTCCTTCCCAGGGTTCCTGAGCTCTAAACTCTCATCATCATTCAGTCACAGTCGTGTTTAACTCTTTGCAACCCCAGGACTGCACCACACCAGGCTTTCTTGTCCTTCACCATCTCCTGGAGTTAGCACAAACTCATGTCCATTGAGTAGGTGATGCCATCCAACCATCTCTTCCTTTGTCATGCCCTTCTCCTCCTGCCTTCAATCTTTCCTGGCAGCCGGGTTTTTTCTAATCAGTCGGCTCTTAACATCACGTGGCCAAAGTATTGGAGCTTCAGCTTCAGCATCAGTCCTTCCAATGAATATTCAGGGTTGATTTCCTTTAGGATTGATGTTTTGATCTCCTTGCAGTCCAACGGACTCTCAAGAGTCTTCTCCAACATCACCGTTCAAAAGCATCAATTCTTTGGTGCTCATGGTCCAGCTCTCACATCCATGCATGACTACTAGGAAAACAATAGCTTTGACTATATGGACATTTGTCGGCAAAGTAATGTCTCTGCTTTTTAATATATTGTCTAGGTTTGCCATAGCTTTTCTTCCAAGAAGCAAGTGTCTTTTAATTTCTGCCTGCAGTCACTGTCCACAGTGATTTTGGAGCCCAAGAAAATTAAGTCTTTCACTGTTTCCGTTATTTTTCCATCTATTTGCCATGAAGTGATGGGACCAGATGCCATGATCTTTGTTTTTTGAATGCTAAGTTTTAAGCCAGCTTTTTCACTCTCCTCTTTCACTTTCATCAAGAGGCTCTTTAGTTCCTCTTCGCTTTGGGCTGTAAGGGTGGTGTCATCTGCATATCTGAGGTTGTTGATATTTCTCCCAGCCATCTCGATTCCAACTTGTGTTTCACCCAGCTCGACACTTCTCATGATGTACTCTGCATATAAGTTAAATAAGCAGGGTGACAGTATACAGCCTTTCCCAATTTTGAACCAGTCCATTGTTTCATGTCCAGTTTTGACTGTTGTTTGTTGACCTGCATACAGGTTCTCAGGAGGCAGGTAAGATGGTCTGGTATTCTCTTTAAGAATTTTCCACAGTTTGTTGTGATCCACACAGTCAAAGGCTTTAGCATAGACAGTGAAGTAGAAGTCGATGTTTTTCTGGAATTCTCTTGCTTTTTCTATGATCCAACGGATGTTGGCAATTTGATCTCTGGTTCCTCAGCTTTTTCTAAATCCAGCTTATACATGTGGAAGTCCTCAGTTCACACACTGTTGAAGCCTAGCTTGAAGGATTTTGAGCATGACCTTGCTAGCATGTGGAATGAGTGTAATTGTGTGGTAGGTAGTTTGAACATTCTTTGGCATTGCCCTTCTTTGGGACTGGAATGAAAACTGACCTTTTCCAGTTCTGTGGCCACTGCTGAGTTTTCCAAATTTGCTAGCATATTGAGTGCAGCACTTCTACAGCATCATCTTTTAGGATTTAAAATAGCTTAGCTGGAATTCCATCGTCTCCACTAGCTTTGTTCATAGTGATGCTTCCTAAGGTCTGCTTGACTTCATACTCCAGGATGTCTGGCTCTAGACGAGTGATAACACCATTGTGGTTATCCTGGTCTTTAAGATCTTTTTTGTATAGTTCTTCTGTGTATTCTTGCCACCTCTTCTTAATCTCTTCTGCTTCTGTTAGGTCCATTTCTGAACCCTGAAACACAGTTATTATTATCCTCCATGGCCTCTGAGGTCTTAGAGTCTATAAAAAAGACTCAAGCTTGAATAAGATTTTAGCATCAGAAAAAACATGAGACATGGTCTAATTCACTTGAATTCAAATGAGGACGGGTGGCCAGGATCCCAAATCAGTAATGGGAGGAGAGATGTCCAGAAAAGTTTCCAATGCAGTGGGTCTCTCTAATGCTGGCTTCTCCTCACTGCTTTTGTGTTGAAGTTGTGGAAGACAGGCCACAGGGAGCAGTGTCAGATCCAGGAGGTTTGCAGAGGCTAGCAGCTCTGAAGTTTCCATCCAGACACTGAGGACTCCAATGGAATCAAACATGGTCCCTGCTTGCCCATGGTCCCAAATCTGAATTCCCATTTCTCCATCGGGCTAACCAATGTCAACCAACCAAACTCCAGGCCCTTGAGGAGAGGGGAGGGATCAAGAAAGCAGGGGAGGAAGATGTGTTTGTCAGAAAAAAACCTTGAATGTTCTTGAACCGGATGTAAGTTCTGAGATTCCCAGCAAAAACGAAGGGTTTCTCTTCAAGTCTAACCACTGGTAAGGTTAGAAGACCAGAGTTGAAAAAAACTCATAGTTAAACTACAGCCTGGTGAAATGAAATAAAGACACAGTGTTTGACTCGCTTCTAAATGTAAGAGCATTTGTTGTTATGTTAAAAAAAAAGATCCTGTGGGAACTGCAGCTACGTGGGGCTGGTTTGGATGGACTGTACCACTTCCCCCACCCTCAGGACAAAACCAGCCAACAATAACAAGAATCCTACAGCTGGAATGCATTCTGGATTTCTAATCTGAATATTTACCCATGATTGCACTTTTTTTTTTCCCTCACAGTGTTCTCATATCCATAAGCATACATTTCAAATCAAGATCCCAAATCCCTTAAGTAAAACCTATTTCATGAGTCACACTTTTTATCCAATTCAAGCTTAGCGACTTGAAGGAAACAAAAAACAAAAAACACTGACTACAATCTGAATTCACAGGCAAAGGACTCAATTAGGGTTGACTCGTCAAAGTCTCATGAACAAGAAGGTGCTTTCTTTTGTGTATGGGCTGGCATAGCTCTGATGATGCTAGTGTTCTTTCTGTTGGACTTTGGAAGGAATCAAGCGACCTTTCTGTTGTGTTGTTGTTAGCAGTGGATTTGCCTTCCAGGTTATGTTGGACATATGCTGATGCTAAAAGTCATTTTGCTTTCCCAGGACCACCCAGGTCACGGGCAGGAGAGGGGACAGATGGCACAACTTGAAGAAACACCACTGTCCAGTGGAGACCCACTACATCATTCTCTGGATGAGCCTGATGCCTAGCAGAACTCTATAGCTTTTGGAAAAGCACATTTCCTGCTCTGAACTGAATTTTGCCTCGGGCTTGTCCTGTTGCTTAGAAATAAGACACTCTGTCTGCAGCAGGCACTGGGGAGATCTCTGCTGTACATTTGCTTCAGGGCTTTCTCTCAACTATCTGTGCCTGGACAAACACAAAACTGCAGTTCTTGTCTTCCCGCCCATCTGGAGTGGGGACACATCCTGCTCCACTGGCAAGACATCAACCAGAGTTTACAGGAGAGTGAATAACAAGAATGACCTCTTCTCCAAATCTGGAGAAAAATCCCTCCCAGGATTTGAGGTCTGCTGCAAACCAGAGAGCAGATGCCTTATCGGTAGGTAAGGGAGCCTTCCTACCATTCTTTTTAAAATTAACTAATTAATTAATTTGGCTGCATCATGCAGCATGTGGGATCCTAGTTCCTTAACCAGGGACTGAACCCCTGCCCCCTGCAGTGAAAGTGTGGAGTCTCCACTCTTTCCACTCTTCTTAGAGCATCGCCCCCTCAGTCCAAATGTCATCTACACTTTAGAATCAAGACAAAGCCATTGTAAAGAGATGAGAAGAAGGTAGGCAAGCAGGTCCTCAGCAGTGGTCAAAGTAGAGGGACTTTTAAAAGTGCTTTATTTTATTAAAGTATTGTTGATTTACAGTGTTGTGTTAATTTCTGCTGTACAGCATAGTGTTTCAGTTATATATGTATGTATAAAAAGAATGTATACATTCTTTTTCATATTCTTTTCCATAATGTTTTGTCACAGACTATTGAATGTAGTTCCCTGTGGTATACAGTAGGATCTTGTTGTTTATCCATTCTGTATGTAGTAGTATGCATCTGCTAATCCCAAACTCCCAGTCCATCCCTCCCCCATACCACTTCTGCCTTGACAACAAAATGGTTGGATTTTAAGAATCCTGATGGTGTTACAACCCAGCATTTAGAGATTGCTTGCCACTGAAACGGCATAGCTAGATGTTCAGTGAAGTGAGGGTTACCAGATTTTGAAAATTTTCGGTGCAAGGTGGAAAGATAATGTGGGAGATGTAAGGGTATGGGGCTTGGAGCACACATGTGGGTCCTTATGACACTCATGGTCAATTCAAAGCAACAGCAGCAGCAACAGTGACATGCAAGCAGTTTCCTATGTGGCCCAGACTCTCAGTCCAGACATCTGTGCTTACGTTCCCCTGAGACTGGTACAGTTGGAGGTAGGTGGAGAAAATCTGTTCCTGGAGGATCTTGAAGGTTTCATGTCTTAAAACACCACTATTCCTATATTTTGCTAATTAGCAGCCATCAAGCAGCCATAGATGCTGCTCGCTACCATGGGGTATAATTGAATGGGTAACCAATATAACGAGTGTCACCTGAGCATCTACTATGTGCCAGGCCCCGAACTAAGTGTGAGGATTCATTGACTCTTTCCAATAAGCTTGTGAAGTTGGCAATCTTACAAACCCAACCTTGCAGATGAGACCAGTGCTCAGGGAGGTGAGGTGGCTTGCCCGGGGTCATGCAGCGTTGCATGCTGGGCATTTCTGGCATGTAGGCAGCACTGTGGGAATGGGTCCACACGTCCACAGCAGCCCCATAACTCAATTTGCTGAGAGGCTTTGATGGTCTGCCCAGTAGGGAAGGTTGATCTGCTTCAGCATTTCAGAGCTGCTGGATAGTGGATGCTCGAAGGCAGGGTCCAGGCATGTAGAGGATGCTTAATAAATATTGATCAAATGATGGACTGCTTTTCCATCATGTGAGACCTCACCTAAACTCCCTCCCTGGAAATGGGAGTTTATTGGGTGGCCTTTTGGGAGTCATAGGAAGGTCTCTGGAGCCTGCATTGATAAGGTGATTTCCTTGACGATGGCTGGGCAGAGCCAGGTTAGCTTAGGAGGGTTGAGTTCCCAAACTCCTGCTCAATAGCCAGCTTCACCTGAGCAGGAAGCTGGGTCAAGAAATAGAGCAGAGATCCTGTTAAGATCCTGAAAAGCCAGGATTATCCCTCCTTCTCCACTATAACCAAGAAGAAGAGGACTATAGGCCCTTTAACTCTCGAGAAATTGTCAAATCAAATCAATTCTGACTAATCTAAGAGTGAGAAGTCATTGAGCACGAAAACAGGTGGGAAATTTAAAGTGTTTCATGTGTATTCTCCATGCTCAGCTTTGTAGGTTGTAGGTGATCTATGTAAGCAAGAACCAAGAGGGCTTTTTTTTCAAAACTAATATGTTTCCATTACCAGGCAATGCCCCTTTTTAACAGTCAGTATTTTAACACAAGGGCACCCCAGTTTCACAAAAGAATTGAGCTTTGAAATTAATAAAATGTTCTGTAACTACAATACAGCAAGAGGAAATTGCTTCAAGAAACAAGAAAATGCAAAGAAACACTTGCAGTGACTTCTTTGGCAAAAAATACAATGCAAATACAAAATACTTTCCATGTGGTTTAGTGCGATTATACTTCAGGTATGTAGTTAAAGCAATCTGTTAGAACAAAGTGAATTTCTCCAGATTAATACAATTTCCTGGGAACCAAGACATGGTGTATGAGGGCAGGGATCAACTGGGGAAGGCTCAGACACGGCCCATATATCCCAGTGGGAAGATTCCAGGACAGTGAAGACAAAGCAGATTGCTTCTGCAGTAGGGTGAAGGGACCGAGGTTTCAATAATGCAGGTGTTACAGCTTAACGCGGCATGTGGTCTGGAAGGTGGGGTGCTGTTTTTCATAACTGGGTGGTTTTGAGAGACTGATTCTTCATTTTGTTGCTATTTGTGCCACGCATGACAATGTGTTGGGTCTTCCCAAGCGCTGGTTTCCTGGTGCTGACTCATCATGAAGAATTTGCTTTGGTTGACTTTGACCCCATCTATTATTTTTGGAACAACATTGAGCAGGCACTACATGAGGGGAGAGATGACCACTCTGCCTTTAGCCACCATCCTCTCTCTCCTGGATAGTTGCAGTCCCTTACCCTGGTCTGCTATGGGCTATTCTTCTAAGAAAGATGCCTCTTGTACTTTTGACCTGGCAGGGACCCCCCATGACATTCAAAGGCCTGCAAAATCCCTCATAATGCACCTTCTCTAACTTTCCATGCTCTGATTTGTCTCCAACCATGCCCTGGGCCCCAAGCTCCCTCCACTCCAGCTACACTTGCCTCCTTGCTGGAGTGCCCCAGGCCCATTCCTTCTTTCCGCATATCCACTTGGCTTGCTTACTCTGATGATCCTGTTTAATACAAACTACTCCTCCCATGCTCCCTGATCTCCCTTATCTTCCTTTACTTTCTGTTTCTATCAAGACACTTATTACCTACCAAGACATGATATAATTTATTTGTTAATTGTTTGTCTTTCACTGAAGATGCCAGCTCTATGGACAGCAGGGATCTTTGTTTTATTCGTGATGTGTCCCAATCATCTAAAACAGTGCTTGGAACATAGTAGGTACTCAATAAATATTTGCCATCTGAATCAATAAGTATATAAATAAGTAAATAACACACACACACACACCCTCCATCATCACTCACACGCAGATTGTTTGTTTTTGCCAGCTGCAGTGGTGATTGCATTTCTAAGAACCGGAATCATTGCTGGCTCCACATTTTACAGTCAGTGGTTGCACAGTTCCATCATCAGGATGCTCATCAAGAGTGGAGTCCAGCTGAGGTTGCAGAGTGAAAAGGAACAGTACAAGCATGGTCCCCATCTCCTTAACAGTGTTAAATCTAAGATGAACGTGCAAAAGAGATATGGATAACCCAGGAACAGCACTCACTGTCTAATTGCCAGGGAAGTAATGGCATCTTACACACACCAGAGGTACTCATCGAGCAAATAGCTTTTAAGCCCCAGCATCTGCTGTAGTATATCCTGAATCTTCCTGCCACTGCCTAAACTCCATCCCAATTGAGTGAATGACTATTATCCAGATTAAGGACACAAAGGAGGGGCCTTGATGTGCTTTAGTGGTGAGTTTTGCCTTCATCACATCACATGTTGGAAAGTGGTATAGTCTGGTGGCTAAGAATGTGGGTTCTTGGGACATACAGCCTGGTTTCTCATCCTGCCCCATCACTTACAAATTATGGGGCTTGCGACTCCAGGGAGTGCTTGCCGAACTCCCCCTGATTTTCGCAGGCAGGAAGTCAGCCTCCCTTATATGAGGTAATAATCTCTATCAAGCGCTCAGAGCAGTGCCTTCCTGTGGTGTTCATGCCCCCACCCCAGCCCATATTCATGGTCATTGCTATTGTTATGAAGGAATCCACTATACAACATTTTTGCCTGAACTTCAATTTCCCCATCAGTTTGCCCTCCCTCACAACCTTATTTCCCAGTGTCAGCTCTTCATTCTGCCTGAATCATCTCTTTAACCCCTTTTAGCTTAGACTCTCCTTGTTTTACTCATCTGCGCCTTTTCTTCTTTGCTCTTACTTCTTACACCAACTCAACCCTAGATTTTTCTTCCCTCTTTATCCTCTTGATCCTTCCAAACTAAACCCATATCCCCATTTCAGCTCCTGCCTGGTTCCTCCCATTTCCACTCATCTCTCCTCTTTTAAAGTTTTTTTTTTTTTGATGCAGACCATTTTTAAAGATTTTATTGAATTTGTTACAATATTGTTTTTGTTTTATGTTTTCATTTTTTGGTCCCAAGATACCTGGGTTCTTAGTTTACTGACCAGGGATCAAACCTGCAACCCCTGCATTGGAAGGCGAAATCTTAACCACTGGACTGCTAGGGAAGTCCTGCATCTCTCCCTTTCCTGAAAGCTTGGGGAGCTTATCTCTTGGCATACACGCAAGTGCTATTGATTGGAAGCCAGCTGTACATGTTCTTGCCTCTTTCAAGGACCTCCTGAGAAAGAACATTGGTCCTGCAATTGTCAACTTTTGCTGAGCCTTTATCTCCATTTTTGTTTTCCCAGGTGCAGCCTGGCCTTGGAAAATAAATAGCCCTACTTAGCTCAAGGGTGGAGGAGAGGGTTTCATTCATTCAGTCAACAAATATTTATGGAGCACAAACTAAATGCTTGGTATAGAATATATCATTCTTTCCCCACGGGAGTTCATGTCTTCTGGAGATGACACTGAAATGTATATTAAGTACTGAGAGGCTGTTGCGGCCTGGCTCATCTGCATGAATGTGGCCTTGGAGGCAGCCTCACTGGGGTTGCGTCTAACCTGCTCAGGTTAACCTTAGAGACTCAGTTTCCTCACCTGCAAAAATGGAACGATAATGCACACTTCCACAGTTACTACTTTCTCTTTTTCTGTATTTTTTATTGGCTTCCACTCTGCAGGGTAGCCCAGGAACGGGTGGGTGGAGTGGGGTGGCTGGCTCCTCACACTTGCCAATGGTGGTACCTTAGTTTCCTCAAGCTGTGGGGTCTCAGGGTGAAACCACTGCCTCTGGGATGGATGCTCAGTTTTCAGAATCTCTTCCCCTCCTCCTCCTCTCTAAGCTGGTGCTTTGGTTTGGTGCAGCAGTTCTTAATCTGCAGTGATTTTTGTCTCCCAAGGGACATTTGACTCTGTCTGCAGACACAGTTGATGATCACAACAGCAGTGGGGGAGCTGCTGGCGTCCAGTAGGTAGAGGCCAAGCATGCTGCTACATATCCTACAATGACAGGACAGCCTCCCTCAATAAAGAATTATCTGGCCCCAGTGTTCATAGTGCTGAGGTGAGGAAGCCTGTCTAGTGGGTAGTGTACAGGTTAGCAAGACATGGTCCCCTTGCTGCTTTTGTGGGTCAGTCGTCTGCCAGCCCCCTGCTCTCCTGAGCTCTCCTCTTTGACTCTCTCTGACCTGGCAGACTTCTCTGAATGTCAACTTTGACCTCTAGTTGACCTCTCTGGTGGGGTCAACTCACCCCTCAGCACCTCGGCTTGTTGGCAGTGCTGTTCTCTCCACTCCCCACAGCACACAGAAACCAAGGCAGGGGCAGGAATACTGACTCAGGGCCCTTCTCTGCTTTGCGGGGCTCCCATTTGACTCTGTGGTGCTCCCCTCTGCTGGCACAGAGATGTCTAGTCCTGGGAGTAGCTTCCTGAAGTCCTTCTGAAAAGCAGGGCTATGAAGGATTCAAACCGCCCCCGTCCCACCCCTCCAGTGAAAGCCCGCTCCACCCAGGGCCAGAATTTCTGTTCAGAGTGGGAGAAGGGGCAGGACCCATGGCTCTGGCTGTTTTGCTTCCCCTATTCTTCCAGAACTGGAAGCCTTTCTTTTACTCACCCATCCTTCTCAGCTAATCCACCCCTCTGGGTTGTATTCTTGTCCTTCCCAGATGGCATTTTCTCTCCCTTTTTCCTGGAGCTCGGTAATGTCTGCAGGGAACATGACTGTGGGGATGGAATAAAAACCCATACCATCAATATATTTGAAATATTATTCATGTTATATAGCATACGTGGCCTATGTTCTTTCAAGTGTCTAGTCCTAGGCCATCCCTGGCCCTCCCCAAGTGTCAGCTTGCCTCTTGCCATGGGAACGGAGTCAAGGCGGTGAGTGACAGGACAGCGTCCCCTCAACACTCTCCCAGGAAGAAGTCATTCCTGAGTTTCTCCTGAAACTCACTCTTCATTTCCCTGGCTTTGGAAGGTGCCCTCTGATGAGGTCACTTGGCTTGCTTCTAGACTTTGAGCAGAGGTAGGGCAGGTCAACACCTGTGCTCTATTTGCCTGGTTTATCTTTCTTTCTTTCTTTTTTTTTAATGGGAAAAGCTGCAGCTTTTCACTTTTAATAAAGAGTATTAACTGCAGTCACCTCATGACAGGTGTTGAGACTTTGATCATGTGTTTTATTTAACAACCCCCTCTGCTTTATGGATGCTGATCTATCTTTGGGAAACACGTTCCAATAGCTCAATTCCACTAATCTTACTGTGAACTCCAGAAATATTAAAATAAGAAAAGATATGCATATACATACCTATCTTAAGAAAACACTGTTTCATTATATTATACATTCTTTTTTCAGGAATTATGACTTGGCAAATTTATTTTTCATCATATAAAAGGCAAAATGCAGTTGAATGGTATCAAGTATAAAAGAAAAATATTTTCTTTCCATAAATCATTTTCAAAAAACCCTTAGGACTTTATATTCTTTTTAATTGTTTTGTAATTTAAAACTTCCACTTATATCACTTTATCTTTATGGAGGCAATTTTAAAAATGCACAACAGTGTTCATTTTATTATAAATTATAATTTTATGAACACCAGAATTTTAAACTTGCAAACTTGTGTTCATGTTTATATGTCAATGTACTTAAGTGCCAGCAGATGTTCTGTGATCAATAAGGCACAATTTATATACATTATCCTGACGTGTCCTTGGCTGGAAATGTTGGTTGGCAATATCCAAACTATGGCTGAATACGAATGATGATAATCAATAAGAAGGGTACCATCAATATGACTACTGTGGCAAGTTGTATTTCAGCAGGCAAGTAAAGTAGGTATTGATTTGAGCTAAGTTGGTAAGCCCAACCATGATTTTAAATAGACTGGTGGGTCCAGTTTGAAGTGTAATCGTGCTAAAATTAGCCTTTGTGTTTCCAGGGACATACGATTGCTAACAACTTTGCATTATTTCACACAAAGTTTGCTCCCAGAGTACACTTAGACCCAATAAAAGGTCTGAAATGTCTTGTTTGCATTTGCAGCTAGCAAGCAAAATATACCAGACTTTTCTTCAGGTGCCTAGTAATCTCACCAACGACAGAGATTAATGCAATGTATTAAATATCTTGAATTTGGGCTGCTATTTCATCTTAAGTCAATGGTTCTCAGCCTTGACTGGTATTAGAATCACCTGGAAAACTTAAAAAATTAAACAACAAAAATTGGACAGAGCAATCAAATTATCTCTCTGGAAGTGGGTCCTGGGCATCAATATTAAAAAACATATATGCTAGGTATTTTTAATATGCATCTCACTATTACAAGTTATGCCCTAGGTGAAGTACACCTGACATGCAGTGTTGTTAACTAAAGCTTTAAGTAATGTACAATCAAATTAGTTTCTGTTATAGTTTTATTTTAGCTAATATACAAGTAGCATTAAGTATCCAAGTATATTAATATATGAGTCGCATTTAAAAAAATGTGTGTAAGATTAAAGGAGATTGTAACTTAGAACTTCCTTGTGTTTCCAGAGCATTCATAACAACAGGTGAGTCTGACTATGGTCATCTGGAAATCTCCAAATTAATCAATCCATAGAGATGATGAGAATCTATCTGATTCTCAGCGGACAGTTTTATCTTTACTCCTTGTGAAGGTGTAGTGATTTCTGAGAGATTCTCTGAAAGAGTTGAAAGAACTCTTGCTCATGAGTCTAAAGAATCAGGTTCTGAGTCAGTCCTGCTGCTGCCTGGTTGCCACCCAGGGCTGTGGTCTGTCGACTCCCAGCATTGCCTGAGACAGCTTAGAAATGCAGTGTCTAGGGGCCCATGCAGACCTACTGAATCTGACTTCTGCATTGAGATAAGATCCCTAGGGATCTTGAACAAGTCAGTGGATCCCTCTGAGCCTTACTTCCCGTATCTTAGTGATGGGGGATCCTAATATCTCCTCTGCACCCCCACAGAGTATTTGAGAACAAATGCATGATATATAAGCATTTTCATAAACTATTTATCGTGGTAAAATATACATAACATAAAATAGATCACTTTAACCATTTGCAGTGTGTAGTTCAGTGGCATTAAGTATATTCACATTGTTACCACTATTCACCTCTAGAACTTTTTCATCACCCCAAACTGAAACACGGTGGCAAAAACTCTGCTGACAATAATTCCCCATTTACTCTTCCTTGCAGCCCCTGACAACCAGCGTTTTTCTGTCTCTTTGAAATGGATTGAAGGGGACAACAGAGGATGAGATGGTTGGATGGCATCACCGACACGATGGACATGAGTTTGAGTAGGCTTCGGGAGTTGGTGATGGACAGGGAAGCCTGGGGTGCTGCAGTCTGCGGGATCGCAAAGAGTCGGACACGACTGAGCAACTGAACTGACTGACTGATGCAATAGATTGCTCTAGGTACTTCACATATGTAGAATCATACAGTGTTTGTCCCTTTGGACTGGCTTATTTCATTCAGTATGACATTCCTAATGTTCATTTGTGTTACAGCATGTGTAAGAATTTCATTCCCTTTCAAAGCTGAATAATATTCCATTTTATATATACACCACATTTTGCTTATCTGTTTATCTGCTGATGGACATGTGAGTTCCTTCACCCATTTGGCTATTATGAATAATACTACTATGAACATGAGTATACAGTTATCTCTTTGAGTCCCTGCTTTCAGTTCTTTTGGGTATATACTTGGAAGTGGAGGCTTCTCAGGTGGCTCAGTGGTAAAGAATATGCAGGAGATGCAGGAGACACAGGTTCGATCCCTGGGTTGGGAAGATGCTCTGGAGGAAGAAGTGGCACCCCCTCCAGTATTCTTGCTGGGAAATCCCATGGACAGAGGAGCGTGATGGGCTATGGTCCAGGGGGTTGCAAAGAGTTGGACATGACTGAGCACGCATGCGCTAGAAGTGGACTTGCTGGATCATTCTATGAATCTGTTTATTTTCATTTCTGTTTAATTTCATAGAAATTCTATGTTTATTTTTGGGGGAACGGCCATACTGTTTTCCAAAGTAGCTGTACCATTTTACATTCCCACCAGCAAAGTCCACAGGATTTCAATTTCTCCCTATTTTCACCAACACTGTTTTATTTTCTGTTAAAGTATAATAGCCACCCTAATGAGTGTGAAATAGTGTCTCATTGTGGTTTTGATTTGCCTTTCCCTAATGATTAGTAGGGCTTCCCGGTGGCTTAGTGGTAAAGAATCTGCCTGCTAATGCAGGAGATGCAGGAGACATTGGCTCAATCCCTTGGTTGGGAAGATCCCCTGGAGGAGGAAATGGCAACCCACTCTGGTTTTCTTGCCTGAAGCATCCCATGGACAGCTGAGCCTGGCTGGCTACAGTCCATAGGGTCGCAAAGAGTTGGACACAACTGAGCGCGTGCACGCACACACACACACACACACACACACACACACACACACACACACACACTGATTAGTTATGTTGAGTATCTTTTCATGTGCTTATTGGCTATAAAGTATCTTGTATTATATGGCTCTTGCAATTTTGAGATGAATACATTGAGATTTGAAAGTAATGACTACATTGTTCAAGAAATTTTACAGATTTTCTTCAACTGTTTTTGGACAAAATTAGCCAGATTGTCTTTTGGAGCATACGTGACCTGTAAATATTATCTGAGAGTTGAATTATGAAGTCTGAAAATACTACAGCATTTGTCCTAGTTTCCTCATCCATTTGTTGTTGCTCAGTTGCAGAGTTGTGTCTGACTTTTCGAGACCCTATGGACTGCAGCACGCCAGGCCTCCCTGTCCCTCACCATTTCCTGGAGTTTACCCAAGTTCATGTCCATTGAATTGGTGATGCCATCCAACCATCTCATCCTCTATTACCCTCTTCTTCTGCCTCCGATCTTTTCCAGCATCAGGGTCTTTTCCAATGAGTCAGCTGTGAAGGAAATAACTCTACCTTGTAGAAGTGTTTTGAGGATTAAGTGAAATGATACACGTAAAGTGATTAGTGAGGATACAAGAAGCTTCCTGTTATTTGCTCTTACCATATGGAGTACGTGGATCATTACTCATGGTTCAGAGAAGAGGAGGGACCGAAGTTGGGTGATGTAGAAGGCACAGGATGCCGAGAGACAGAGGAAGGAGAAGAGAGAGTATTTTGAGGCCACGAATCCCACAATGAACTGTGCATGGCTTCGTTGGTGAATTTGTTCACAGAAGTGGGGAGTAGTGGTAGGTAAGGCTGGGAGGGTTAGTTGGAACCAGATGGCAGGGGTGTGTATAGAGGGTGAGTCCACCAAGAAGTGTAGGCTTTTGAAGGCAGTGGGGAACCACTGAAGGGTCTATGTTGGGAGTGACATGATCAAAGCTGCCTGTGTTTATTGTTCTCTCAGGCAGGCGTGACTCTCTAACCACAGTAGCAGCACCCCATACCTGAGGCTTTGATCTTGAACATTACTGCTGTTTACATTTTGGGGAGTACCTTGGATGTTTACAATGTGCCATGTAATCAGTTGCATTGGTTAAGAGATAAGATTAATTATCTTAAGGCAAGGGAGGACTGGACTTGGCTTTGGAAAGCTCAGGCACTAAAGGAAATGGTGCTGAAGGTTCAGCTGGTGTTTCTCTCTGCAACTCTATGAGGCATGGTCTCAACAATATTTTTAGTATGCAGAACATTATGCCAAGGTTTTCCCCAAAGGGATAAACTTGCCTTCAAGAAGGTTACAGTCTTACCCAGGATGGGGAAATAATGCTGCATTAATACAGTATGGAGTATTTTCAAATATACTATACAATACTCATGGAAAGTGTTGGGACTGGAAATGAGGGATGTGGTATGAGAAAGGCCCTTCTGAATTCCACTACAGTTGAACAGAATCATCAAAGAATGACTGCATTTCTAACAAATTGCCTGGCTTTCTTTTGTTTTTAATTAAAATAATATAAAAGTTACTAATGAAGTTCTGTTACTTCAAGTGCAGCATGTCAAACTAGGTGGAAGAATAATAAACAAGCATGTAAAGTATTTGTATTTCCATCGACAGAACTAATCATTTCAAGTTTCTGTCTTAAAGAATGGGCTGTTAGTGGCTCTTGGTAAACAAAAATTTCATTTGGTTTGTAAATATATGTTTGAATTTTATAAATTGTACTTTTCGTACCAAGAAAACTAGTTTATTTTATTTTAAAATACGGTATGATTTTATAACTAAGGTGTTAGAAATGGTTATGTTAACCAAATAAATTAGTTTAATTAAAGTGCCAGCAGGATAATGAACAAATTCCTCCACATTGCTGTGGAGAAGTCTGAAGTCTTCAATTTTATAGGACATTCCACAAACAATTATATACATGCCAAAGGAAGTGATTTAATTCAAGGATCATTTATACAAAAGGCACTCTTTGGGTATGAAACTTAAACTCGAATAGATATCATTCAAGACTCAGAACAACAGAAGCCACCTTAGGTGTTTCAAGTAGGGAAGGATTTAATAGAAGGAATTAGAGCTTCTAAAAAGAGGTTGAAAGGCTGATGCTGCAAATGAAGTCAGAAGAGGTACCTGTTAGCTTTCAGCTTTGCCACTGCAACCTTACCATGAGAAGCTGCTGTTACTACTCAGATCGGGAAACTACAAGAACCTACTGCCCATGGTTACAGCTGGGCATAGCCATCCTATGGCACCCAGGCTGATAACTAGAAGGGAAAACTTACAAGTTGCTGGGAAACTTCACATCTGCTAATCCTTGAACTTCCATGTCTTACAGAATGTCATACATTTCATTGTCAGAGTGTGTTTCTTTTTGAGAATCATGAAAGAAATGAAGTCTGAGGCATCTAATTACCAGCCTTTCAGTCCTGGGATATGGGGGAGAGCATGTAAGTGGGGAGGATGAATGCTGGTTGTCAATAATAAAGCAAAGAAATGTGGATACTAGTCCCATTTTATAGATGAGGAAATTGATGCATGGGCGTTAGTAACTTGCTGAAAGTCACAGAGTGTGAGATTCAAAACCAGGTCTATCTGATTTCAGAACCAGAGATTTTTAGCATTTATACTGGCAAATATCGTGTCACAGATAGCTCCAAAACTGAATCTGCTTCCTTGCTTCCTTGGCTTTAACCCTCATCAGCTCACATTTTTTTAGGCTATAATTCAAAACAGGCCGTTACAAAGGGATTATTTGGCAATTTGCTTGGTGGTTTTCCAAATTTGCTAACCTTTTTAACTCCTTCCAGAAAATGTGATTTGGGTAGCTTTTGGAATTAGGGAAAGCTTCCTAGATACGAAGCATTGATTTGGTGATATTTTAGGGAGTTGGGTAAAGAATTATTTGTGCCACAACTCTTAAGTCCAGACTTAAAGCCAAATTATACCACAAACAATATGTATGAAATCTCTAAAGCATGTCCCATTTAACTTATTCTTTAAGTTTCTTATCAATCTTGGCTTAAGATGAAGTTATAAGCCAAGGAATAAAATTGGCATTTACTGATTATTACTCCCACGCCCAACAACAGCATAAATATTAGGATGTACTTTTGGTATAACTCACTTATTCATTCTTTGCCACACATTAATTACTGTGTACCTTGCTGGGTTCCTTTATTCATTCAACAGATATTCATCGTGCTGTGTACAGTTTATTCTCCATTTGCTGACTCCACCTTTTTCTCCCCACGTCACACAGATCCACTGCATGAATACTGATTACATGCAGGTTTCCGGGGGTGGTTGTTTCAACTAGTATAGACGCCAGATTTCTTTAGTTCTTATTGCTAGGTGATCATTTGTTACTCGTTTGATGGGACAATGAACAGCAATAGAGATTCTGGAGATTATACATGTAAACATTGCAACACAGACAAACACTGCTGCTGCTGCTGCTAAGTTGCGTCAGTCGTGTCCGACTCGGTGCAGACCCACAGATGGCAGCCCACCAGGCTCCTCTGTCCCTGGGATTCTCCAGGCAGGAATACTGGGGTGGGTTGCCATTTCCTTCTCCCAGACAAACACTAGGAGAAGGATTATGGTCAGAGTTTGTAGTACACTTCTGTGTCAGGATCCAGGAGTGCCAAAATTCAACCAAGGGAATAGATTCCTCCCTTGACCAGAAGTCCTCAGAGACAGATATGGAGGTATTACCCAAATAACCTACTTTTACGTTTTGTTTGTTGGTCTGTTTGCTTTCTGGGTCTTTTTGAGGAACAGCAAAGAGTTCAGAGGCTTCCATGAGAAAGTAAAGATAACACTTTTCCACTACTATAGCTCCTTTTCCTCCTTGAGGGGATAGTATCATATCTAAAGTGCTGCTTGACAGATGAGAGGAGACAACCCAGTTGGAAAGAAATGTTTTGCTGGCTTGAGTGGGAAATAGAAGGGGCTGTAGTTTGGCCTGGAAATACAAGCTGGATTTGATTTAGAAACTCTTTTCATCATGGGTGGTTCAGAGACTCGAAAGTACGCTGAAAAAATTCTTTCCTTTCAGTTCTAATATTTGCTCCTTTAGTCCTAATACTTTTAATCTGCTATATGGTTAGATTGTTCCTTTTTTTTTTTTAAGGCATCTTATACTCACCTCTAATATGGCCATCCCAATAGTAACGTGATAACATTTTATTATACTTATGTGCTTACTGGTCTGTCCTCTACCTGGACTGTGAGGTCTCAAGGGCAAAAAGTGTATCTTAGTCATTGGTTATCTGAGGTGTTTAGCACAATGCCTGAAGTGTAATATGTCTTAGTAAGGCAGTGAGTTATGACTGCTGATGTTCTTCTCTTCCAGTAACCCAGGTATTAGCTGGGGCCCCAGGGCAGACTCAAGTTCTTGGCCTGTGTCCACCATGGAGAAACAATTTGGAATCTTTATTGAGTCCCCCAAAATAAAGCCATTAGGCACAAGTAGGAAATGAATGTTTTCTTGAGGATGATTACTTTCACTGGTGGGGAGGATTCACTGCATACCACCCTCTCTCTCTTTAATAACTTTATATAAACAGAATCACAGAATATATACTCTTTATAAGGCCTTTTTTTGTATATATGCTTAATTATTTTGAGATTTCTTTATGTCATTGCTTGACTTAAAGCTCATTCCTTTTAATTGCTGAGTAGTATTCCACTGCATGGATACAGCAGAATTTGTTTATCCAGGCTCTTGTTAATGACAAAGTTGTTTATAATATTCTTTATGGTCCTTTTAATATCTATAGACAGTATTATGATGTTCACTTCCCATATTCTTGATATTGATAATCTTTTCTCTTTTGGTTCTGACCGGTATGGACAATAGGTTTATAAATTTTATTGATCTTCTCAGAGAACCTTTTGGTTTCATTGATTTTTCTGTCTTGTCTCTCTGTTTTATGTTGGGAAAAATAATTTTTTATAGGCAGAGATTAGGGAATGAGTAAAAAATATGCTAATGGTTTTTGATAGATTCTGATCTTGATTCTAATTTTTCTCTTTTGCTTATTTTGTGCTTAAGGCATAGTACTCAGTTGCTTAATGCATACTCAGTTGTGCTTAATGCGTACGCAATTAAGTGGTGGACTTCTTTTTGTTTTTTAATTTTCCTCTTAATTTTTAAGGCATTGCCTTAATATGCACAACACATCCCACTGTCCATTCTGCTTAGTGTTTTGATTGAATAGAATCATGCCCTCACTAGCATATTTTTATCTTCTCATGATTATATGATTATTTAAACTAATCTCAATCAAGTTATTTACCACAACATCCTCTGATTTTCCCATTCTTAAGATGAGGGCGCTGGGATTTCTTTTAGTGTTTTTCAAACTGTGTGTTATGATCCATTAATAGGTCATGAAACAAATAAGGTAGGGCACAATCATTTTTAAATAATTAAATAGAATAGAATAGAATAAAAATATCAGACAGCCTCACCTGTAGTAAGGGTAAGTACTGTCTTGTGAAAGTATTTATGGTGGGTCAGAAGAAACAAGTTTACAAAATGCTGGATTAGATCATCTCTAAGGACCATTCCTTTGATTCTATAATTCCTGTAATTGATGTGTTTCACTTTATCATTATACAGTATATATTTCTACGTCTAAATAAAAAGACCTACAAGTAACAGTGACCTACGTGTAAATAAAAAAGATAAATTGTCCTGTGGTTTGGAAGGTTCTGTTTGTGAGAAATTAAAGTGCTTCATGAAACTGGTTCTTCAAGATTTTCACCACAGAACTTGGGTTTTTAAATATTTGGTGTGTTAAAACCATAGAAACCATTGAACATGAGTAATTTTCTTTAAAAAATTTGAAAATTTTAAACATACTTACTTTCTTTTGAATTTTCTTCTCATTGTTCATGTGTATATATACATCTTATCGTTTTTTTTTATTGTTGTTTTTAGCATTTAACGTACAGGACCTATAAAAAGGATCTGTATATTATAGTGGATATAAAATGTACTTAGTGTTCTCTATATTTTAAACTATAAGCTAGATAGTTGTGTCTTAAGTTTTTTTCTTTTTCAACTTCTTTTCCATTATAGTTTATTACAAGATATTGAATATAGTTCCCTGTGCTATACAATAGGATCTTGTTATTTACGTTTTTTTAAAGCATTTATTTATCTTCATGGTCATATTTTCTTATAAAGATTTCTACATAGTGAAAATCAACCCACTTTAGGATTGTTACAGCTATCTATATAGTATTGAACTGCATTAATATGTAAATAGCTTGATTTAAAACAACACAGTAATTTATACCATTGGGAATTTCTGTATTGATTAATTGTGACAAAAAAGATGAGCATTTTCTTTGGTTAGGAACTGTGCTAGTTTTAAAAACTGGCAATTTATGATGTTAGCTGAGTCCAGTGTTTAGAAGAGCAGGGATTGATGCCCTTACCCTCGGAGAGAGGTGAATGGTTTCTGTCAAGCTGGGATACAGGCAATGACAGGGCAAGGAGGGATGTTCAGATGAGGGCTGTGGCCAGGAGAACTAGATCTGGAGGGGACAAATCCCTAAGAACCACAGAGTGTCAGAGCTAGAAATTGTCTTGAGTATCTTCTAACCAAATCCAACACCCATTTTTCGGATGGGAAACAGGTTCAGGTGGTGACTTTCCCTGTTACCCTGTGCAGGTAACAAAACTTGGATCTTTTGCTTATGCAATCTTAGCTTGAAGCTTTAGGATAGGAAAACCATTCAGACCCTGGAAGTGCAGAAGAGGCAGAGAATACAGAAAGGATGCAATTAAGAGAGTTCAGACATAGGTCAGGGACTGGACCATTTTTTATGGTCAGAGAGAGAGAGGAGGTTGGGAATACAGAGATCCCTCAACCCAGAAAGTAAGGATAGTAGATGTAAGATAACCATCAGTGAGCTCAGCGCTTAGGCAAAGTATCTGGGGTCTAGTTGCTCCTGCTGTACGGATAGGAGTTGTGGTCATAACATGAACATCCCCAAGTATGCAGGAAAAGGTGACTCCTTCTGCTGTATGGTTCTGATACAGAGACAAAAGCAAAGAAAGTTCAAGGTGGGGAGCAGGGAGCACATATCTTCTTTCAGAAAAAATAAAACACCCTATTAAGTTGGAATTTCAGATAAACCACAGATAACTTTTTATGTGCATCCCATGTATTGTCATAATATAATTTTATATAATATATATGGGATAAAATAAAAATTATTTGTGGTTTATCTTAAATTCAAACTTAACTGGGTACGTTGTGTTTTTATTTCCTAAATCTTGCAACTCTACTATCACAGAGTAGCAAGAAATATGATCACTCTCTGGGGTGATAAAGGCTCAAAAATCAGGTGTTTTGGTGCCGTGTAGCTTTCTCCAGTATCCTGACACCCTATATGCCTGCACACGCCAAATATACAAACCTCTGCTGGACTTTTATTTCTCTATTTGAACAAATAGCTGGTAGTTTTACAAAGGACGTCATTACTAACACGGTCTTGAGGCTGACTGTTCTGGCTTTTATACATCTCTGTCAGTTTCCAGAGGAATGGAAGTTCACAAACCACTTATAGAGCCTGCAGGTGGGGAAGCTTGTTCCCAGCGTGGAGAGGCTGGGTGATGATCAAAACTTTGCAGGACAACACTTCCTGCTCCGGCAAGGAGCAGCTGCTGTAGCAGTTTGAGATGGGAAGCTGGCTTGCAGTTGGTACTCAATCAGTATAAAAACGTGCATTTTAAAAAGGAAGGATAGTAGTTTGCTCCAAGATATTTCTAGGCTCTATTAAAGTTAGCTCTAATTATGTGAAGGAAAACTGATATGAAAAAATCTAAACTTGGAAAGGAAGCCCAAGAGTTGCTGGGCCTTCAGGAAATGCATACCAGAATGCTTCTTGCAACACTGTTTATGATGATTAAAATAAAAAAGACAAGGGAAAACCAGAATGTCTATCTAAATGTGTCTATCTAAACGGCCATGGTTGAGCAAATCGTTAGACATCCACTCTGTGGACTGTTCGGTAACTATGGCTGTTATTGGGCTTCCCCAGTGGCTCAGTGGTAAAGAATCAGCCCACAATGTAGGTGCTGCAGGAGGAGATGCAGGTTTGATCCTGGAGTTGGGAAAATCCCTGGAGGAGGGCATGGCAACCCACTTCAGTGTTCTAGCCTGGAGAATCCCATGGACAAAGGAGCCTGGTGGGCTACAGTTCATGGGGTCACAAAGAGTTGGACACAACTGAAGCCACTTAGCATGCACATGGCTGTTATTAAACATAAGGAGATAGAATCATGAGTCCTGAACTGGAGGGATGACTGTACTATATAGGTAAGTGAGAAAAAAAAAAAAATGTGTACAATAGAATTTGTTTTAATAAAAAAGAGTGAAATCAAGGACTAAAACTCCACCAAGCCTCAGTAAGTATATCTGTATATTTGTATATATTTTTATGAGTAGAGTGTGGAAGTGTCCACATCAAACTATATTAAATACTTGGGATGAAATGGGAGCTGGTGGGAAGATTATTAACCCTTTGTTTGAACCTCTCTGTATTCTCTGGCTTATTACAACACATATGTATTACATATAAAAGTTTAAAAAATAATATCAGTAAAATATTAAAAATTATATGACAGGTAGATAAAAAAGATTCACTGATGGGCTTCTTTAGGCAGTGGACTCTTTACCAAATTCCTTCTTTTTCATTTCATCATACACATATAAAATGTAGATCAATTCACAAAATTTCAGTTGACAAACGATTATTCTAGGAATGGACTTTTGCTTTGAGGTATACCTATACCTTTTATCTAAGGAATTTAACCAGAAGTAGATTTGGCCTTACTGGGGAAAATGCTAGATTTTATGAGAAAACTGAGATGAGTTAATGGTGACAAACCGAGCTTTACCAGGAATCCTAGTACAAAAGCTCCAGCTCAGTTATCTGTGAAGCTGCCCAGATGCTCTGCATATCTTTAGTGCAATGAAGAACCAGTACATGTAAAGCCTTGTTTTTCGGGCTATGTCCATTCCTTGTTTGTACCATCTTGCAAGCAGCCAGCCTCTGAAGGTCCCTTTTCTCAATATTGAATAATAATTTGGTATTTTATAGGTTAAACTATCAAATACCACTGCTCTAGAAAGTTCTACATACTCAGATCCAAAACCAAAAAAGTATCAGGTGCTTTTTTATATCTTTGTATATTTTCTGTATTTACATTAAAAATTATATATTTTTCTTTCCCTGTTCTACAACTATCACAGATTTTTTTGGAATAAGATGCATAAGTAAAAATAAATATGAAACATATAACAATGTTGTTAATGGGGAAAGGGCAGATGTTCAATAAGGCTGATAAGTAAATAAAATAAGTGTTATCACCTTTGTAGCTTCCTCAGTTCCCTGCTGAACTGAAGTATTGAATTGGTTTCCAGCTAACAGATGATTATAGAGACAAGGAGGATTTTGCTTCTAACTTACTGAAGATCATTAAATTTGTCAGACACCTGCCCCATCCATACAATTGGATGGGAGGATGTGAATGCCAAAACCAAAAGTTATTGTGAAGACAATGAAATAACAGGTATGAATTGTTCTGAGGTTCTTGGAAACAGCTAGATTGGTCCAAAGAACACTTGTTAATCAGTTGCCCTCTTAGTCTCAAAACCCAGTTAAAACAAAACACCCACAGGTGTGTATTTAACAATATTCCATTTTGCATTAATTAAAGGTAGTTTTTGATTATGTGAGATTTGTTAAGATACAAAAAAGACTCTGGGCTCCCTTCAGATGAAGTGCTTATGGCTTTAGGAATGAACTCAATGCAAGGCAGCCCTTTAAACAATGCAAACCACAGCATCTTATGCTTTGCTTTCCTTCAACACCTGAAGGGACTTGACCCAGGATTTGACCTGAAGGGACCTGTTGCAGGTGCAAAGATGTCTCCTGTTCATGGTGGCTCTTTTCAGCTGAGGGTCTTTCCACAACTTCCTGGAGGCCACGCTACTGGACCACTTTTCAGCAGATCTTTATTATGTCTAATATTTTGAAGCCATGAGAAACAAATTATTCTTTGGACTGGAACTTTTGGAGGAAATTAAAATATATGCAACTTTTAAATGACTTTACACATCTGAAATCATTTTATGGGCACAAGGGAATAATCCAGGAATGTGTATAATTTGGTTTCCCCATAAAGTTTGGTATTTTTGAGACTGAAAGAGCTGAAATATTTTTGGGAGAAATATGAGCTTTTCCTCTAATCACAAAATTTAAGAAAACATTTAATTTATTGTTATTATTTCATTTTTACAAAAAAAAAAAATCACCTTCAAGATTCTTTTCCTTTGTGAGAAGAGAAAGAGGTCAAGCAAGGACTGCCCTCCTTTCACAGAGGGTCTGCTGGGGTCCCTGGGACAACGTGAAACAAGCCATGCCTGCCCATGGCTGTATCTGTTCCCTAACTGTTGTCTACTACTGTGTGTTCTGTTCTGCACCCTTCAAGGTGGAAGGAACAGGTGGTGACTGCAGCTGCTGCTGCCGCCAAGTCGCTTCAGTCGTGTTCAACTCTCTGCGACCACATAGACGGCAGCCCACCAGGCTCTCCCGTCCCTGGGATTCTCCAGGCAAGAACACTGGAGTGGGTTGCCATTGCCTTCTCCAAACAGGTGGTGAATCCATTACCAAAACCATCCTACTATTAGCCAAATAGTACACACACAAAGTCCAGAAGAAGGAACAAAACAGATCAGGTCTATTCTAACCCATAAAAGTCTATAAGGCAGAGATTTGAGAAGGTCTTCTATGCTCTGTTCAGTTCACACAAGCTCCTCAGTGGGTCTGGCATAGGGCTGCCAGATATAATACAGGACACCCAGTTACATTTGAATTTCAGATAAACAAGGAATGCAGGCAGTATTTGGGACATATACAAATATAGTATTGCATACATTCCATGATTATCTGAAATTCAAGTGTAACCATGTGCTCTTTATTTGTACTTGCAAACTCTGGCCACCCTAATCTCGGGCCTTACTTCTGGACTCTTGAGGCCCCCCCCCCCACCAACCCCACATTCCTTCATTCACTCACTCATTCATTCCACAAACACTTCTGGAGTATTTACTCTGTGCCAGGCTCTGTTCTTGGCTCCAGGGAAAGAGTGCCAAATAAGAAGGTAGAGTCCCTGCCCTGTCCTAGAACATTTGATCTTGTTGTAAAACAGACCAAAAAAAAAAAAAAAGAAAAAGATTTTAAGCAAGAAAGAAAATAAAGAATCAACAAGATAACTTCAAATGGTGATAAGTGATATAAAATAATGAAGAAGAGCGAGGTCGGCCCAAGTGAGCAGAGAAGGCCACCTGGGACTGCACTATCTGCGGCTTGAAGGATGAGGAAGAGACAGCCGCAGCTGGAGCTGAAGGGAGAGCAATCCAGGCAGAGGGAAGAGCAAGTGGAAAGGCCTGGAGACGAGACATGATTGGATTTACAAATGACAGGAAGGAGGCGAATGTGGCTGGATTGAGCAAGTGGTAACAGAAAAGGCTGGGGAGGAACTGCAGTGGGGTGGGAGCATAGAGCACTGTTGGTGCTGGGGCAATGGGTGCTGATTTGTGGTTTTCAAAGATCACTCTGGCTGCTCCATGGAGAATGTATTTTAAGGAGGAAAGTGTAGGAACTGGGAGACCATTTAGGAGACTGTCCCTACTGGGTGATGATGGTGCATTGGACCAGGGAGAAGAGGCTGATGGATTGGAATATGTTGAAGAACCAAGAGGAGTTGCTGGGGTATAGTGTGGAGAGTGGGGCAACACAGAGGATTCAGGATGATTCCTGGAAGTTTCTTGAAGGGAAAACCATTTCTCTCTCCTCCTTTCCCCCCTACCTTCATTCTTCCCTTCGTCCCTCGTTCACTGGCTTTGTCCCTGCCTGGCTCAGCTCTCCTGATCCTGCTCTTCTGCTGGCTTCCAGGCAAGATTCTCATTGCTTGAGGTCCAGACCTGGCTTCCGTTGCTAGTTGGGCCTGGGGCAGGGGGACAAGGAGGTGTTGAATTCTGAGGTCAGGGAAGAAAAAGAGGGAAGGGGCTTTCACCACAGTTGACCTTCCTTTAGACTCATCCCTGGTGTTCTAAATGTATTGGGTCTTTTTCCCCTTCAACTGTTGTAACTGCATCTATCAATCTAGGCTCCAGAAAGGGGCAAAAGATGTAAGGTTGTCCTGTTTCATATTTTTCCAAAGAATAGCTTCCCCAGGTGGTGCTAGTGGTACAGAACCTGCTTGCCAATGCAGGCAGCTTAAGAGACATGAGTTCGATCCCTTGGTAGGGAAGATCCCCTGGAGGAGGGCATGGCAACCCACTCCAGTATTCTTGCCTGGAGAATCCCATGGACAGAGGAGCTTGGTGGGCTACAGTCCATAGGGTTGCAAAGAGATGGACACAACTAAAGCCACTTAAAGTGAAAATGTGAGTCCCTCAGTCATGCCTGACTCTTTGGGACCTCATAGATCGTAGCCCTCCAGACTCTTCTGTCCATGGGAGTTTCCAGGCAAGAGTACTGGAGTGGGTTGCTATTCCCTTCTCCAGAGGATCTTTGCAACCCAGAAATCAAACCCAAGTCTCTTACATTGCAGGCAGATTCTTTACCATCTGAGCCACCAGGGAAGCCTCTTAGCACACACACAGAGAATAGCTACGTTTCAAGTAAAAATTTCAGACAAGAGTGAGAAAAGGCTGTCATCTTTGAGAGTGGCTGTCTCTCACCTTTGAGAGTGGCTGGCTCTCACCCCTTGAACCCTAAGCTTGTTCTGCTTGAATTATGACTCCAACCAAGAAATTTCCTTCTCATTCCTAAGTTCTGGAAGAGTGGTAAATATGGTAATAAATGGTAAATATCTCAGAGAAATAATATATGGAGGAAGGAAATAAGGGGGGGAGAAGGAAGGAAAGAAGGAGAAAGGAAAGAAGGGAGGAACAGAGAAGGAGAGAAAAAAAGAGTAAGAGCAAGTTTTCCCACAATGATATCTGAGCAAAAATTTACTGCTTCATTTTCTTAATCTAATGGTGACCAAACCTCACCAACACAGACATAAAGCAGAACTAGTCTGAGAGCCAGTACTGATTCATATCTGGGATAGAGGAGGCAATGACTTAGAAGGAAAAAAAATAAAACAGATGAGAGCAAAACCAAAACCACTCTGAGTTGGGTTTGATGGTGACTCTGTAACGGCTGATGTTGAGAGCCCCCAGAGGGTGGGGCTGCCTGTGTCTCCCATCTTTGCAGCCCTGTGTTTCATAGACGACAGACGGGGCCAGCGTTCACTCCTGTACAAGGGAAAAAGGAAGGAGCCAAGACCTCCTCTCTGGGCCCCATTACCTCATGTTTAAGGGAAAGGGTTGGACCGAATGAGCTCAAAGGTCCCTTTCAGCTTCAACACCGTGTTCCCCCACCTTTTCTGTTTTCTCTCTCCTGCTTCACTCTCACACATTTCTCTGTAGCCAACACTGTTCTAAAAACTTTCTTTTCCTTACCTCTCTTACAAGCTTCAGGCATTGACCAGAGTTCCAGCAGTTTCTGACTTCTGATGTTGGCAGCTTATTATATTTAGACCTTGAGGGAGGATAGATAAATAAAACAGTTGCTTGGTGGGTCAGAATCATGTACACTAAAATCTTCATATTAGTATATAATTAAGTACCAGAGAAAAGATCTGTGAAATTTAGATTTTGAACACTAGTTCCAAAAATGCAGCAGACTGTGATTATCACATCAAGCCTCCTTCTCTGTGAAGCCACATAAAGCCGCTTTCAAAGACAATGGCTACCAAGTTGTGCATGGTTTGGAGACTGGCAGCTGGCCAGGGAATGGCTCCCTCCCCACAATTTACAGAACCCAGTGTAACTGCGTATGTGTTACTACAGAAATGAATCAATCTTCTATTGCTGGGCCAGGCCCACCTCTTATTTACATCTTGAAAAATAAAGAAAAAGAAAAGTAGAGTATTAGTCAGGGAAACTATTATTTTACCAAGCCATTTCAGCCACTGAGGATTTTTGTTTTTCCAGAGACATGAAAGATGATGGTATTTGGAGATAGATCAGAAGAGAATTATCCAAATATTTCTCAAGTGTCCCCCTTATTTTTCAGATTATAAATGAAGTAGAGGAGAAACATAAACAGGGATAACAGCCTTCTGATACTGTCATCAGTAGATGAACCAGTTAGAATGCTTTTGTCTACAGGGAATGGAAAATCCATTTGTATTTGGCTTTAACAATATATTTATTTAACACAAAAAATAATATTAATGTAAAAATTCTGTGGGATCAGAAGCTCAATTGTGTCATCAGGGACATAGTTTTCTATCTTTGTATTCTTATTTTCTTAAGTCAACTGTCCTCAAAGTCCCAAATGGCTGTCATTGTGCCAGGCAGCACACTGTGATGACAGTATCGATGCCAGAAAAAGGAATGTCTCTTTCTGTCTTAGCTTCCATCTGAAGAGAGAGGGAAAAAACCCTCCAGGAAGCCTCACCACTAACCCCTCCCCCACCATTTTCATTGGTCATAATGGTGTTGTAGGCACACACCTTCCTAGATACTTTACTAAGTAAGGGAATGAGACTACCATGATTGGCTTAGGTCTGTGCTGTCTAGCAGAGATATGTAAGCCACATATATATAATTTTAAATTTTCTAGCAGTCACATTAAAAAGGAAACAAGTGACATTAGTTCTAATAATATATTTTATTGACCCCAATGTATCTAAAATATTATTTCCACATACAACTAATACAAGAAATGAATCGTGTTTCATTTTACACTTTCATTAATATTGATTTTTTGTAATCTAGTGTATATTTTACACTCACAGCATATCTCAATTTGGATTGTCCACATTTTGAGTGAGCAAGAGCCATATATGGACAGTGAGGGTCTAGATTGAACAAGATCTATTGTCAAGGTTCTAGAAAGGAGTTTAGCCTCCCCTGACATCATGGTCCCTCAGAGGAGGAGCTGTTTTCCCTCGTCTTCCTTGCTGCACCTCTTCCCATGATCCCTTGTTTGGAGAAAGTTACTCCCACCTATTCAGTCACCAAGAGAAATATGGAATTCATTCATCATTCTGGGCTCTTGTCCTTCCCTTATTCCTTTGACAAAAACACTCAGTAAGTTCTGGCAATTCTGTCTCATCCACATCTCTTGAGCATACCTTCTCCTCTCTGTCTCCTCTGCTGTGGCCATGATTCAGAACCTTCTACCAGAATCCTGCCTGCATCAGATCATGCCATTGACTTCTGTAAGGCTCCTCAGTGGTCCTCCAAGCTTTCAGGACACAGTTCAGACCCTGTAAGCACATATCGGCATGTGTGGTCTCATTCTCACAAGTTCTCTCCACTCTGGCCATGGAGTTCTGGACTTCTTGGAATGTCTTTGATCTGTTGTGCTGCTTTCATCCTGTTTTTACATGGGATTCCTTGTCTTTGGATCACCCTCTCCCTCTCCCTTCTCCCTCTTCCCCTCCTCTTCCAGGGTCCTCTTCTTGGGAGCCTTCTCTACCCGGGTAGGATTAAGCACCATAAAGCCATGCTCATCCTCTGCTCGAGCACACGTCAAACTGAACTGTACTCTCTGTATCCTTTCTCCATTAGACAGTGAGCTCCTTGAGTGCAGTGGATGTGCTTTGATTTCTGCAACCCTACTGCACAGCACATGAAGCCCACCTGGTAGGCAGGGAATGGCAAAGGAAAGCCTCCACACCTATTGAATGGATGGATGGATGAATAGAGGAATTCTATTCTCCTTCCAGTCTTTTCTCACCCATGATCGGAAAGCAGCCCTTTCCAGCCCTCCCAGCCCTTTGGGAGCTGTATCAGTTTCCAAAGGATGCCATAATGAAGTACCACAAACTGAGTGGCTTAAACATAAATAAATTTTGTTTAAATAATATAAATGATATTGTTTATATTGTTTATGTAATTTTGTATTATTTGTTTATATAATATAAACAAGACAATATAAATGTATTGTCTTCCAGTACTGGAGGCTGGAAGTCAAACTGTTGGCATGGTTGGTTCCTCCTGCGGGCTGTGAGGGACAATGTATTCCATGCCTCTTTCCTCACTTCTGGTAGCCTCAGGCACCACCGCCTGGCTTGTAGATGGTGACCTTCTCCCAGTGTTTTCATATCATCTTCCCACTGTAGAGGTCTGTGGTTCCCAAACTTCCCTTCTTACAAGTTCAGTTCAGTCGCTCAGTTGTGTCCATCTCTTTGCGACCCCATGGACTGCAGCACACCAGGCTTCTCTGTCCATCATCAACTCCCATAACTTGCTCGAACTCATGGCCATAGAGTTGGTGATACCATCCAACTATCTCATCCTCTGTCATCCCCTTCTCCTTCTCCCTTCAATCTTTCCCAGCATCAGGGTCTTTTTCAATGAGTCAGTTCTTATAAGGACACCAGGCAAATTGGATTAGGGCCTTGTATTAGCTTGATCATCTGCAAAGACCTTATTTCTAAATAAAGTCACATTCACAGGGACTGGAGGTTAGGATTTCAACATCTTTTGGCAGGACACAATTTAACCTATAACGAGATTCACAGGTGAAGGCAGGCTTATTTACAATTGTTGTGCAACAGATGACCACAAATTTAGCAATTTAAAACTGTTAGTACTTTCTTTCTCTCATTTTTCATTGGCCAGGAGTCCAGGCATGGTTTAGCTGGTCTCCCTGCTTGCTCTCAGAAGGCTCTACTGAAAGTGTTGGCAGAATGCATTCTCATTTGGATGGCTTGGGGAAACAATCTGCTGCAAGCTCATTCAGGTTGTTGGCACAATTCACTTACTTGTGGCTGCAGGACTGAGGGCCCTGATTTCTGACTGGCTGTCAGCTGCAGGCTGCCTGCAGTTTCCTGCCCAGGGTCTGTAAGGCAGTTCTCAATGGGGAAGTTTGCTGCTTCAAGGCTGGCAGGAGAGTCTCTCTTTGATTCCAGATGGAGTTACTAGCTCTCTTAGGCCCTCTTTCTTACTCTTTCTCCTTTTCTCTCCAATCATGAGAGGGACATATTCTATTGCCCTATTCTTTTGGTCATAAGCAAGTCAAAGGTGCCTCCCATTCTCAGGAGGAGAGAATTATACAGGGTGGTGACTAATTGGGGTCATGTTAGGGTATTTCTGCCAGTATTGGTATGATTCTTTCTTAGTCTCCCCAACTTTCCCATAGCAGCTTTACTCTATTTCAGTCTTTCAGGTTCTAGAAAATCTAAGGAATCAGGGGAGGAAGAGGAGTCATGTTCAAGAGAATCTAGTGGCCCCAAAGGAGAATATAATGTAAAAAATTAAGCTTTTGTTGAATTGATTTTAATTTAATATTAAATGATATAAAGTATTTAAATTCAAATTGTATTATTAAAGAGCATTATTTGATACTGAAGTAACGATACAGACATATAGTTACAGGGACAGCAAGGAGATCCAACCAGTCAATCCTAAAGAAACTCAACCCTGAATATTCATTGGAAGGACTGATGCTGAAGCTGAAGCTCCAATACTTTGGCCACCTGATGTGGAGAGCTGACTCACTGGAAAAGACCCTGATGCTGGGAAAGATTGAAAGCAGGAGGAGAAGGGAGTGACAGAGGAGGATGAGATGGTTGGATGGCATCACTGACTCAATGGACATGAGTTTGAGCAAACTCTGGGAGATGGTGAAGGACAGGAAAGCCTGGTGTTCTGGAGTCCATGGGGTCACAAAGAGTCAGACATGACTTAGCAACTGAACAACAGCAACAAATACAGACATAATAATGATAACAGCTGATATTGAGGGCTGACCATGTGCCAAGCACCATTCCAACACAATTTAGCATGTGTTGGTTCATGATTCATCCTCACGATTGACCTATTATTACCATTTTACAGATGATGATACTGACATATAAAGGGGCCAATGAAAAGCCCTAAAGTCACATTACAGTAAAAACTAGTAGATGTTAGGTTCAAATATCTGACTCCTAAAGTCTGCTTGATGGCACAGCCCACATTGCTAACTATTAAGCTTGACTGGCTGTCCCTGGAATGGTGTTTCTCAAAGCAGGTGATGTGAACCTGCCAGCATTTGCCTTTGTGATTCCCTTTCTCAGTCTTATGACTGATCTAGTCTTCATGAATGATTAACTCATTCAGTCAAACTATAGAAAAAAGTACAAACATCTTACAAGGCAAAAGGGGCTTGTTTGTACTGAGATATTTCTCAGCTGATCTTAGAGAGATTCAAATGGTTTTTCTACTGTGGGACATCTTTAGTTTTAATTATCCAACCTCAGTTCTCCTGCCTTGTTTTGCCTCTGTCCACTCAAATTGGGAAATATTTGAGAGTATTTTCAGTCATACCACTTAGGAGTCTAAATGTCTGTGAACAGATAAGAATATCTTATTTCATTTTAGAAAAATGAAGATAAGAATAAAAAACCAGAAGGCATAATTTCCACAAGGATGTTTGTGACACTGAAATTTTGGGGAGCACTTTGTATTTGTGATGTGTATGTAATGATCACATAGGCGGCTAAAGATTCACTGATACCCAGAAGATAAACCACAAGAAAAGCGACCAGGAACAACTCCATGCTGGCTGACTTTTCCCAGATCCTTGTGTCTTACCTGGAAATTTGTGCTTTGACTCAGATCCTAGCTCTGAGTGTGAAATCTCACAACAAAAGGAATTAATTATTAAAGTTCTGTGAGGAATTCTGGTCTTTTAAAAATCACTTGCATACCGTCTCTCTGGGTGACATTTTCTGATCGACAAAGCTTGAGTAATGGGTCTGTTAACTTTTTACGTATTGTGGCTACAATGATATAATTCAGGATCTTCTTAAGGATGTGAAAAATTTTTTGCTATCTAGTGACTAAGGACTTTCTATTTTTAATCTGATGAGGTGTCATTTGGGGTGCTATGAACTTTACATACGAATTTATACATCCCCTGATGATTAAAATGGAGCTAGATAACTTATTTAACAAAAAGAAAAAATAAAATTATTATGGTGTTTATGCAACATCGAAAAGCCTACTTCTTGAGGCTGAAAGATACAAATGTAATTATCCAGCATTTGGTAATGTCTAAAAATTAATTTCATTGTTGTCTTCATCTCCCAGCCAAAATGGTATTATCTTTCCTTTCTTCTTCTCTGCCCATTCAGCATTTAGAAGAGAAAGGAAGTAGTTTCCAGCTTTTAGCTGCCATTTTCTTGGATAGTCCAAGTGCATGTGGTCCTGAGCATGCCCACTTAAAATCTGTTTCTCTCTACCCCTCACTTCCACTCCATATTTTTTTTTCTCTTTATGTACTTTAAAAAGTTTACCATAAACATAAGTGAATCTTCGTAAATTCGTAGGATAAGACACAAGAAAAATACAGAGGAATTAATCAAAACACAAGGATGATTTTTTTCCTTCTTCTGAATGTCAGCTTTGAAAAACTCTTTCTGCTAAAGGCCAGAATAAATGTTAATGATTCAAAAGAAAGAAGAAGGAATTAACACATTCATTAATTAGGTTGTATTTGTAGCTGCACTATGAAAAAACACTTGTTAGCTTGAGTGATATCCTTGAATTGTTACAGTTTTCTTCTCTAAAAATGCAAGTATCTCTTCTTTTTCTGTTAATTTAATAAATTTATCTCATTTATTTTTGGTTGTGCTGGGTCTTCGTTGCTGCACATGGGCTTTCTCTCTAGTTGTGGCTATCGGGGGCTACTCTTCATTGCAGTGAACATGCTTCTCATTGCTGTGGCTTCTCTTGTGGAACACAGGCTCTAGGCACATGGGCTTCAGTAGTTGCAGCACTCAGGCTCAATAGTTGTGGCTTGAGGGCTCTAGAGTGCAGGGTCAGTAGTTGCGAGGCGTGGGTTCAGTTGCTCCATGGCGTGTGGAATCTTCCCAGGCCAGGAACTGAATATGTGTCCCCTGCATAGGTTACCAGTCTCAGAACTTCTGATTTAGTAGGTCTGTAGTGGGACTTGAGGTTCTGAATTTCTAATAATACAGAATGATAAAGCTCCAGATGATACAAAAGAACATAGAGGAGAAGGTTATGAGTCACTTAGAATACTCCCTAGAGATAAACCTTGCTAACTTTGGTTTGATATATGTACTTTGATACACTCCGGGGGCAGACATTGCCAGGTATACCTGGTCTGCCCCCTTTACTGCATTCAAAACAACAAAAACGCCCAACTGAAAATCAAACTGCATAGGTTCTCTTGCAGCTAGTCATGTCACAACAGTTATGAATACAATTTTGGCCAATAAAATCTAAGTAGAAGTGTACATGGCAAGGGCCTTCTGGAAACACTATCATCTTCTTAATTGAAAAAAAAAAAGGTTCATGTGGCCTGTGTCTTTTGTACTTTGCCTTTTCTTTCTTCATGTTGCCTGGAGCTTAGATGTGAAGTCTGGAAGGACAGCTGTCATCTTGTGACCTTACGTGGAGGATGGTTTTCTGGGGAGATAGAAGGTGGTTGATTCTGTGAGCAGCCGTACCAGCTCTTTACTGCCTACTCTTTGCACATGAGAAAAATACTTTCTACATCAACTTATCAATACTTCTACATTTGTTTCATGTCTACATAGTTTCCCACCATTTGAATTTACTATAATTGAATTTTTTAAAGCAACCCTTCACTGATAGACATTCAAGTCCTAATTTTTCCTTGTACCTATGAAAAAGAGCACAATTCCTGAGATTTGTTCTCGGAAGAGGAAGACTTGGTCATCTTCTTCCCATTCTGCTCACAAGGATGGTCTCAGCTGTGCTCCCTCCCTGTCCCAGGAAGATCAACTACAGAAACAGGGAAATATGCACCTATCGTATATGGTCCTGCATTTCTGGCTTGAATAAGGAAATCCCAACGATTGATTATATCTAAAAATTGTTATACATCTGAGTTAGGGAGATGAGGGGCGGGGATAAAATCTGGGTCATTTTAAGCAACAGTGTATATGGCCCTCGTAAGTTCAGTCCAAACAAGTTTAGTCCCTTTTCACAATCTGGTATAAACTGGTGAGAAAGATAAGCCTTCTGGCAACATATGATCTTATCTCTCACAGGAGCAAATACTTGTACAACGAGACATACATCCATCCCCCAAACTAACTTTCAGAGATAGTTCAGTCTAAACCAATATAGAAAGGAATTGAAATTTAAAAACTCTCCAATAAAATAATATTACTTAAAATGAATCCAGTTTCCCTCGCTAAATACACTACTTAATCAAACTGCATTCAAAGGTAATGACAATCTCACAGACTGTTGTTTTAAAACAACGGGTGGGTTTTGTTTTCCATTTGGATAAAGGGATCATTTTGGTAATTTTGCCCAAACAAAAGCAGCAGGCTAAAAAGGCAAACTGATATTTTCTTCAGAGAAAAGTTTTGTCAGCAATTAAATAGATAAAAAGAAATTTCTTCAGTTTTCAAAACATTTTAAGCCCCACTGGGCATCTCAGTAAATTTATAATCTTTCCTTTTTTGCTGAGGCTTCTATGAATTCAAAACAAACTTATATCCCACTATTGAATAATCATATGACTCTTTATGACAGAAGGTTCTGTAGACTAGCCTTTAACTACATGTAAGGAAATATTTTGAAATTTTCAAATGGGCGAAAGCATGGCTGGATATCCTTTCAAAGGAACATTTAAATCTCTGGGATTATCTGATCTTATAGGAATGTATACTCCTGTTTATCTTTGACTAGGCTTATTTTATAACTCCTTAAAAATTTATAGAAAACTGATAGGAATGTAAGTAATTCTTGTCCATAAAAATACAGATAGTTTGAAGAATGTATTTAATTGATTCTTGCTTTATGGATAGACTACATTTTGCAAATTCATTTCAAATGGTTTTTATTGCATTTATAATTTGTAGTTCTTTGATTTCTCCTTTGAACCAGCTGTAATATCTTACTGATTCCCTCATAATTTATTTTTGACATGTGTTCATTTTATATTTTTATGAGCATCATGACTTTACCATTTTTGGAAAATCATTTTTTAAGCTCAAATGGTAAACCTTTCATTTATTTTTCACTTATTTTTATTTCACTTCAAAAATAAAATGTACTTTCAAATACACCACTTATTTACAAAAAATTGAATAATAAAGAAATTAGAATCATCTGGAATCATACTATCCACATATAACCACTATTAACAGTTGAATTGTTTTCCTCTATACTTCCTTTCTTAAAAGTGAAAGTGAAAGTTGCTCAGTCGTCTCCGACCCTTTGCGACCCCATGGACTGTAGCCCACCAGGCTTCTCTGTCCGTGGAATTCTCCACGCAAGAATACTGGAGTGGGTAGCCATTCCCTTCTCCAAGGGGTCTTCCAGACCCAGGGATCAAACTTGGGTCTCCTGCATTGCAGGCAGATTCCTTACCATCTGAGCCACCGGGGAAGCCCTCCTTTTTTTAAGTTAAAAGTTAGTTTTTTATCTATGTAACATAAATTCAGCTTAAAAAGTCAAACAGTACTAAATGAAACACTACAAATTTCCTGTTCCATCTCTCCAGCCCACCAGTACCACTTCTCAGAGGAAATCACCTTCAGCTCTTTTGGCTGCATCCCCAGGTGTTTCTCTCCATTTTTAGAAATAATATGCTCTACCTTCTGTCTCTTTAATTTTCAGTTTTATATATTAACTGTTGACTTTAACATCTTGGTAAATGAAGACTGAGTTCTCTCTCCACTTTATTCTTACCCCTTCCCCACTTCCTATCTCCCTTAATCAGTTATATTACAATTTTTAGTTAAATCAAGAAAACAAAGAGTTGGCATTTATATAATTTTATCTATACAAATCTTATTTGCTTCTATGACTACTACCCTGTCCCCTTTCTTGTACATCCTTTGTACTGGAATTGAAAGCTGCCTATTTTTTTCATTAGCTTGATTTTCTGTGTTTTTACATTCCACCCCCTCCCATCAATGTATAATTAATCAGTAGTCAATCTAAGAAAGAAATGGAAAATTTCATTTGCACCAACCTGAGGATTATAACCTGGGAGATAGTCTTTCAGAAAGCTCTGAGGACTGTTCTGCCTGTTAGAGGTCAAGGCACAGTTATATAAGTTTTTGAGACAAAGGGTTATATATCAATGTAGCATATTGACAGTTTACATAGTCCAACAAAGCAGGTAGTAGGTTAGTATGACCCATTACAGGACTGAGAAAGGAATGTTATCTGCTAAGGAGTTACGTTGCTGGCTCCAGGAGAAAATTGTGTGTGTGTGTGTGTGTGTGTGTGTGTGTGTGTGTGTGTACGCGCGCACGCATTCCTCTGTCTTCTAAGGGGATCCAGTTAATGTGTAACACAAAAGAGGGTTAGTGGCTCAAAGGGACCAAGAGAGAACTTTATGTTTAAAAATTTTCTTTTCCTGCCTAAAAAATTTTTATTTCATCAACTACACCCCCAATGCTTTGTCTCTGCTGCATGTCTATCAATAATATTTTCTGTATACTCAATTATATCAATTAATTTTCCCCCCTGGGGTCTGTCTTTTAGAGCTCATATATAAAGATTCTTGTTGTCTTTTTAGAGATGGAGAACAGAAGCAAAAGAGGTCAAGTAACTTGCCCAAGGTCACATAACTAATAAGTTGGGTTACAAGTCCAGAGTTTATGCTCTTAACTACACTCTGTTACACTATGTTACTATGTCATTCTCTTTCCAATACTTTCTGTGTGGCCTGTACTGTCTTTCTGGGAACACTTAGGTCTTCTCTTTGGTTCTCAGCTCTCACAATGATGAGCCTTGTTTGTATTTCATTTGTCATGCTAGGTTTTCAGTGGGTCATTACTACGTGGAGACATGTTTCTTTCAGTTCCAGAAAAATTTCATTCATTATTATTAGCACTTTTATTATTGCTATTTGATAATTTTCTTTCCCCCATCTCTCTTATTACTATTTGGCAACTTCTATTATGCAGATGTTAGAATTCCAAAATTGATCTTTTCTTTTGTTCATCTCTTTATTTTCTTATTTCTTCTTTCCCATTTTTAAACTCTTGGACATTTTGTTTTACTTTATTTTGTTATCTTTATCTTCTAATGCTCTGAACGAGTTTTAATCTGCTACCATATTCTTAATTGAAAAGAGGCCTTTCTTATTCTCCAATTATTCTCTTTATATCAAATTCTGTCCTTCCATATCTCTCAAAGGATATTAATTACTGATTTTTAAAAATGTTTTTTGGTCCTGTTTATGTTCTCTGTTTCCTCTTTGTGCCTTTGTTTATTCATTTAATGTCCAGCTTTCATAGGCTTTCTTCTAGTATCCTATTGTCCTTTCGTATTTAAGACTGAGATGCTTAAAGCTCACTTAACGTTCCATTAATGGGCAAGAATTGGTGACTGGTAGGCATCACTATAGATAACCAGGTGTGGAAACAGTCTTCTGTTGGGGAACCTTAAATATCATTATCACAAGATATTCCCCTGATGCCATTTGGGTCTCCAGGTGTAGAATCTTCCAGCCTCCTGTCTTTGTATCTATATTTCCAGTTGCAGGTTTTCTAAGATTTGGGTAGGGGATGAGGACTGAGACCCTTCCACAGGGTCTATGGGCTCTCATTTAAGATCCCTGGTTTTAGCTTTGTACCTGCTCCCTATCCCAGCCCTCTTATAAGCCTGGTGTCCTCTGAATTGGGCTTTTCCATTTCCAACTCTCCAAAAATAAATCTCCTGGTACTTTTAGGAGGCTGCTTGGGAAACATGGTCATCTGGCTGTGTGGTCTGTCTGCATCCAGACTGTAGACCAACATCTGTGTCGAGCTTCTTGCCTGACCCCTGCCTCCCCTGGCTTCTGGCATCTCCCAATACAGGGTCTCTGGAATGCCACGGAGTGATAAAATGCCTCACATTTTATTGGCCTTGGGTGGTAACTTCATTCTTTTCTGCCAGGTCAGTTCCATCTCCTCCCTCTGCTATTTACCCTCTATCTCCAATCGTCTTCCTGTCCTGTCGTTTTTCCTGGAGCTTCTTTCTGCACATGGATTACTAATTTTTAATTTTCACTTAATTAATTTAGCAAAGTTTTAGGAGGGTGAATAGATAACTGTATGTGTTGTGCCTGCTGGGAATTTCCCTGTGCTTTCTTCATTTCCCTTTTTTGTTAAGGGTTGAATTGTATCCCCTCAAAATCCATATGTTGAAGCCTTGACCCTCAGTACCTCAGAATGTGATCTTATTTTTAAATAAGGTCATTGCAGATGTAATTAGTTAAGATGAGGTTATATTAGAGTAGGGTGGGTCCCCAATCCAATATAATTGGTGTCCTTATAAAAGAGGGGAAATGTGGAAGCAGACACCAGCAGGATGCTGTGTGAAGATGGAGTTTTACTGTTGAAAGCAAAGAGGCCACCAAAAATAATGAGAGAAGCCTGAGACAGACACTTTCCTGGCTCCTTCAGGAGGAACTAACCTTGCCCAAACCTGATCTCATACTTCTAGCCTCCAGAACTGAGAGACAAGAAATTTCTGTTATTGAAGTTACCCAACTGGTAGTGCTTTGTTATGGCAGCCCCCAGAAACTAAAACACTTTAAATACCTTGTTTAATGTACGTATCTTGTTGGTCACCTAAGATCTTTTGTGGAAGGTGGGGAATAAATCAATAAAAGCGAGACTGAAGCTTTGATTATATTCAGCAGCAGCTTCTGTGACTGGCTGGAGAGCCTTCCGGGTAGGAGGTCGACTGTTCCTTAGCTTAGCACAGTTCCTGGAACTTAGTTTGTGTTCAATACATTTTAATTGTTGTTGTTGGTAGTATTGTTGTTTTAATTAAATGTATTTGGTACACTTCTAATTTTAATTCTTTCTTTCTTTCTAAATTTAATTTAGAGAATTGTTATAACTTCTCTGAAAGGATTATTTCATTCAGTGAATCTCGGTGACAAACAGGCTCTGGGCTAGATTCCTGCCAATGGGAAAGGAAAGACAACAAATATAAATCAGGTGTGGGTCTTTCTCTTAAAGGGCTAGTAAGCCACACTGTCTTCTCATTGTTTTTGTTAAGGGCCTCCCCCTCATCCTGGGCCGAGTGAGAAGTTTGGGGGAGGCGATACAAGACAGAAAACGATTGCATGTTGCCATTTTTTCTGCTAAATCATCCCTCAAAAGGAAAGGGTCTGGGACGCTTAGACACAGTCACACTAAAAATCCCGACATTAAAGCCGCTATACAGTGCCTAAAACTTCTACAGTAGCTGGGACATTTCTACAGGCAATAATATTAGAAGCACAGGCTTTTCCGGGCAAAGGTTAGGAGCCGCCTTATGCAGCTTTACTTCAATGGTGACCATCCTGGCCTGCCTCTGTGGGTCTCCCCGGTGGGAGGCATCCCCGACCCTTCTCTGAGCTGCAGAATTAGCCAGGCAGAATTTAGGTGGCAGGAACATACCGTGTGCCGGTTGCGCTCCAGTCCTTTGCGGGGCAGCTGTGGCTATTTGCCGAGGCCTGTGCTGTTTATGACTCAGCATATTTGCTCCAAGGAACCATCTCATTTTCTGACTCCAGCTGCCCACACTGGTCTGGCTGCCGCTGGGGTTTTCCAGCAGGCCAGCACGCTGCCACATCACTGCAGTGTCTGCCATCATCCCCCACGGTTCTTCTGCTCTCCCAGTGTACCCAGAGGGCACTTCGGTCCATTCATTCATTTAAGCACTGTGCAGTGAGCACCTGCTTTGTGCCAGACCCTGTTCAAGGCCCTGGAACTATGAAGACCAGTGAGGTGCAGTTCCCCCAGGAGTAGCTTGCAGCCTGTGAGGATGGGGAGGGGAAGGAGGTTTGGGGGTGGGGTGGGGGTGGGAAGAGTGAAGACTGGCAGATGATTTATTGTGCAGGTTCTTGGCCATTGGTGTTGGTCTCTACTACCTCTTTCCTCCATTTTAAAACCAGATCCTTTGTGGACCCCTGCCACCTGAGAGCTTCTTTTTGTCTCTCCATTCATTGTCAGACTTTACTATGTGATGGCACCGAGTCAGTAAACACAATGTGGCTGCTAGCCTAGACTAGGGCCATACTGGTAAGACCATGAGTCTCTCATCTGCTCCTCTCCCCCACCAAGGAAGCCAGCGCCTTTCCCCGGGTTTCACTTACCTTTCCATTGCAGGTATGTGGTTTTTGACCCAGTAAAACACCTGTTTGTCTCCATAGATGGTGCCTGCTCTGCCCTGGAAGCCTTGATTTCATCCTGATTTTCTTTCTTTCTAAACAAGAACCCAACCATATTCAGCCAGACCAGCATGGTCTCTTCCCTCTCATGATCATTCATTTGGCTGTCATGGTTTTTCTTGTAACATCCTTCATATTGGTGTTTGGTGGTGTTGTTTTGTTGTGTCATAATTTGGCTTTTTATGTAGATCATGTATGGTCCTTGTTCTCAGACCTAATAATATTCACCACTCCCTCTTCTGGAATCTGCTAAGACTGGGATTAGAGTTTTTCTTTTTCTTTTTAGTTAACTGGCTCATGTGCCAGGCCTGACCTGTGAGCCCTCAGATCCACTCCTTGCCCTTTCCTGCTCTGCATCACAGGAAGCTGAATTTCCTAGAATCCTGTGTCAGCTGGCTTCTGGCTGGGTTTGGTCAATGGAAGGTACCAATGGGAACTGGATGGTGGGAGAAAGGCCTGGTGGCTCAGAGGGTAAAGCGTCTGCCTGCAATGCAGGAGACCTGGGTTCAATCCCTGGGTCGGGAAGATCCCCTGGAGAAGGAAATGGCAACCCACTCCAGTATTCTTGCCTGGAGAATCCCATGGACGGAGGAGCCTGGTAGGCTACAGTCCATGGGGTCCCAAAAAAAGTCGGACACAACTGAGCGACTTCACGTGGTATTTCTCCTGTCCTTCCCTGCATCCATAGGTTCTTCTCTGATGGCACCTATGGCAGCTCCTTCATGGCTCCAGTCCCCAGAGGACAGGCCCGTTGTAGTTTCAGCTTCCACAGGGTGATCCGGCTTCTGGATTCTGGCAATACCACCTTTTCTTTGTGACCCTCCATTCCAGGGATGGTAGTAACTTCCTGCTGCTGTTAATTTTTGAATTGCCTCAACACCTCCTAGTAGCTACCCCGTGTTTTTGTCTCTCAAGAAACCAAAATACTCAGAATGCTGTTTCTTGGTTGGGCCATAGCTGATATAGCTATTCCTTCCTCTTTCTTTGCCCCTCTTCCTTCCTTCCCTTTTGGAAGTGGTAGAAATCATTAGATTTTTTTTTTTAAATTTTGTGCCACAAATCGTCTTTCCAAGGCCAACTACTACTTTTTGAATCCTCCATCCTTGTTTGTCTCTCCCAACACCATCAAAACATGAAGGAAATAGATGTCTATGAGCTGTTCTGGGAACCTGTCATTTTTATATTGCCTAGATAAGCACTTATACTGACACTCTATAATCCAAATATACAAGTGAAATTTTTGGACATGATCCATTTGTAAATGATCAACTTGCTGGGATAACAACAATCCAAGTCTGCTTTTTGGAGAACTGTTGATGATTAAAACTGGAAAGATTGTAGTGCTCTTCCTGGCTGGGTTCATTTCACCCCGGATTGACATTAAAGGAAGTATATTGTTCACAGTACAGATACAGGCTCTTCACTGCATCTATCTGTTGGGGATGAACTAGAGCATGAAAGTCAATGCAAAGGCAATATTATTTCTTCAAAGGTAACTATCCTTTTGGAAATGGTACTTAATTTTTTTTTTAATGTCACTGAATTGCTACTGTTATCAGTAGCAAAGCCGACTTATGGAACCTCCTCTCTGCCAAAATAGTAGTCATTCCTGTGAAATGCCACCTCCTTGATTATATTGAGTTTTGGTGAGTTACATTGCATCAGTCAAAGAAGAGGTGAGAAATGAAACAAACATTACATATACCATCCTTCTATTCAGGTACCAGAGTTGGTATTCTGTTTTCTTCTGAGTACTGATTATTCCCCATCTCACGGCAATTTCTATGCCTGTCTTTGTAAAGAAATAAAGCAACATAATGAGAAGGAAATGATAACTTGTAAATGTTGATCCCTTCATAGACATTAGGATGGATTATATTCTGACATATTTGTCATAAATACGGATATGGAAGACTGCCCATTGCAAAAGTCACCCATGTGTTTGCCAAAACAAATGTAAGCACTGTTTAACATTCTGTCTTTAGAAAGTACAGAAACATACCAATTTTTAAAAATTGAATTTTAAAGATTATAATCAAACACCCTGATTTATTCTGCCTATCCTGCCAAAAGGGAATCATTTCTTACACAGTTGCCTAGCATTTAGGGCTTGGAAGAGACATGACATTTACCGTGCTATGCTGAAGTAAGACCAAGGGGAAAGGATATAATGTTGCCTAGGGGTTTTATAAAAGAAATTGCATAACTTGAAAAGTGAACCAGAAACCTGCACACCAAGGTAATTTCATAATGATCAGAGCAGGAATTTGGGGGTAATTTTGCATAGATAAATTTCATACCTAATTTTCAGTGCTTCTGCACATGTGGTCCATATGTTTACCCCAAAGCGTTTTTGCCTTCAGCCAGAACATGCTCAGAAGGGACCTGTGACATTTTCACATTCACAAGCTAAAAGGATCTATATCTCTTTCTCAGTGTCCCTTTACTTCTGTGTCATTTTCTGTTCTGTTGCCATTTCACAGGAGTAGGTTGAAAGGTGCCCTTAAGGTGATTTTCATGGCTTACAGTCAAATGCAGAAAGCCAATGTAAAGACAGAGGCCAATTGTTGGAAAAGGTCACTGCTGCTTTCATCAGCTGACACATGAACCAGGGAACAGGTACCATATCAATGAAAAAAAAAAAAAAAGTCATGGGTAAAATCAGCCCACTGCATCCTCAGTGCCATATCCTGGGCAGTCTGCAGACCAATCTTGCTTCTAATGAGAGATACTATTTGCTTTGGCTGGAGCAGGCTTTTTTTTTTTTTTTTAAAGAAAAAACAGGATAAAAATAGGTGGAACAGGAAGGCATACATGCCTTATTGAAAGAAAGTATGCTAGTTGCTGAAATTTAGGGCTTCATTTTTAAAGACTAACATCTTAATGGAGATACTACTCTTAGAGAGGTAATTAAGTCAGAGTCAACTGCAGTTCCTAGGCATGCCTCCCTTGAGGGTGAACCATCCAAGAATGATGGGCTGTGAAGTTGCTGAGCTTTGCTGAAGCTGTTCTAGACTTGCGCTATTAGTAGATGGCTCTAGATCTTAGCTGCAGTCCTCACTCTTATTCATATCTCCATAGAGTCCCCTAGTGTAACTGAGATCACAAAGATGCCCACTGATACTTTTTTGATCAAGCAAGCTTCACTAAAGATCTTTGGAAGGACTTGTTGCTTAGGTTTTTTTCTGTTGGATTATAGATGTCAGTGACAGGAAGTGTACATGAGCTAGAAAAGTGGAGCCAAGCAGCAGATGTAATTTAAAACATTTGTAAAACAAACAAACTCACTGTGTGTGTATATATATATATATGTATATATGTGTGTGTGTGTGTTTAAATATGTAGAAAGACTTAGTCCTCTAGATAGCTGGAGTTTGCAACTGAAATGTTATGTGTGTGAGTTTGAGTGACTTGAATTTTCTAGTGTTAAAAAAGAAAACGTACATATTTTGTAATAGCACAGACTCTTCACAGTACTAGCATAGCACTTGCTCATTGTTTTACAAGAAAAGTGTTTATTATTAATAATTAGCTAGGTTAGATGATTTTGATACCAGGGTTTTAGTCCTGGTTCTGCCACCAGGCAGCGGCTGTGTAACCTTGTTTAGATTGCTTAACCTTTCTTGACTTCCATTTCCTGCTCTACAACATGAGGGGATTAAAGTAGATCAGTGATTCTCAAATTGTTGGCCCCAGCTCACTAGTGAACCATGAAATCAACCTAGTGGGTTATGATGAGCATTTAAAAAAAATTGAATAACATAGAAAATATTAGGGTGCATTATATGTCATATGACTAAATAGTTTCCAGAAGATTTTCGTGTAAATCTATGTTCATATACTTATGCATGTACAGCATTGCAAGGAGAACTTTTTTCTTACTATGAAGTGAAGTCAAAGAAGTTTGAAAACACTGAGACAGATTATCTCTAGGATTAAAACCTAAGATTCCCCAAAATAGGCATTCCTGGTCATACTAGGATGCATACCAGTATGTATCAAAGCACTTCAAGCTTGGCTGAGAAAATGGGACTGGTAGAGCTGTGTGTCCCTTGCCTTGTTCAGAATGAGCCTTTAGCCCACCTAGAAGGGGACTCTCCAGAGGGAGTACACATTGGTGGCATCACCATTATTAGACAAGATCAGGGAGAAAAGCAACCATTGGTCCAACGCCTCCAGATTGTGCTGTGGGGATATTGTTGAGATCCCAGTAACAAATGTCTCTAGCCCTTCTCACCCCTCTTTCCTTCCCTCTCCCCTTTTGGAAGAGTGCGCAGGAGGGAGAACAGATCAAGGGTATTTTTAGATGGTCTCAGGCATAAGAGGAAAACACTGTTCCATTTTCCTCTCTTATTCTTATGGAATGCCCGATAGAAGACCAGCTCCAAAACAGTGAGAGGTCACTGAATAGCTGACAACCTGCAGAGCACACAGTTGAAAATCGTGTCTTGTCTCTAAAAAAAATCTTTCTCACGCAAAATGTTGACCAGGTTCTGTTTATTCTGGAAGCGATTCGGTCTTTACAGGAAAACTCTCACTATTGTTAACAAGATACATCTTGCAGTTGAACTAAGCAATGAAACATGCTGTTGTTGAAAGATCACTCTCCTATTTCATGGTAGAAGTGTGGACCCAGGAGGAGGGAAGATGAGTGTCCTCTCTGCCTTAATTTGTCCCTGGAACTTTATAAAAATACATAGTTGGTGTTATTCTATCTTTCTCTGACTCCTTCAGAGGAGGGGTGCCTTTTTCTAATTCATATGAGGGTGTCTTATGGGCTAGCAGTGATCTTGGATGTGAATTATTGATCTCAAAGCACTCTGATAGGTGCTCTAGGGAGATGTGTGAAAGTGTTACTGAAACATAAAGGAGAAAGCAACTGAGTGGTGCCTGGTAATTCAGAAGAAAGTTGGAATTCCAGGCAAGAGTAGCAGAACACTGGAACAGCTGTTCTGCATCGTGTGAAAGGCTTCCTCCACTGGTTGGAGTGTTGATGTCATTGAATCTCACAATCAAAATCCCATCAGTGGTTAGAAATAAGCCTGAGCATCAGTATCAACTCCAATAGCAACTTATATTTAATAAGCAAAATTGAATCCAGAGCAGAGTTATCCCTGCTGCGCGTGTGGTGTATGTGTGTGCGCTCAGTCGCATTCAATTCTTTGCAATCCCATGGACTGTAGTCCGCCAGGCTCCTCTGTCCATGGAATTTTCCAGGCAAGAATACTGGAGTGGGTTGCCATGCTCTCCTCCAGGGGATCTTCTCAACCCAGGGGTGGAACCTGAGTTTCTTATGTCATTGGCAGACAGGTTCTTTACCACTGCGCCACCTGGGAAGCCTTGGTTATATAAGTTGGTAAATTTGAATGGAGCTGCATTTGTAATGCACTCAGCAACTTTTGATTTAACAAGCAATTCCTTGATCCTGAGTAAATCAAACACTTTTCTGTGACATTGACAGTATATGGAGAAATAAAATGATAAGAGGTGAATCATTCTGGAAGCTTAAATGAGGATGTAACATATTTTCCCTCGTCTTTAATTTTTATTTAAAGAAACAAGCTTTCTGGCTAGTTCCGAACTTTTTATAAAGTACCATATGATAGCGGGCTACAGTTCATGGGGTCAGAAAGAGTCTGAGCAACTAACACACACAGTAGCTTAAAGACTATTGTTTTAAAAGGCATATGTACTATTCATATGATCTTTGGTGAAGGTGACTCTTCTCTAGAAAGATAATCAAGTTACTTTAAGCAGTATATCAGATTGTTGGTGGTTGAAGCATTCGAAGAAAGAAAAACTCAAAATTCATTGTTTGATGATAGGTCTCTGTATTCTAGGTTCTAAATAAAAATGTTTCACATGTTTTTCTAAAAATTATTTCTTTAAAAAAAATCCTACAAAGAATGTCAGGTTGCAGTATATATCTGAAAGCAAAAGTCATTTTTCCCCCTATTATATTGAGGGATTGGTCTAGAATGTCCTTGACAGTTTAAACACCCATTGAGTAATTCTATAACCCTTTGCCAGATATTCATCACACTGTTAAATGAAAAGTATTTAAAAAGTTGTTTTATGTAAGTTTGTTCTTCACTCTCTTGGTTTACATCATCCAATCTAGGCATATTTGTTCCTTCATTCAACAAATATTTATAGATTGCCTATAACGTGTGTGTTGCCTTTGGGGGCAGAGTGGTAAAAGACAAGTCCCCACCCTCAGGCCGCTTACAGTTTTGGGAGAGTAGGGAGGAAATACATTGAGTAAACATATATTAGATGGTCAGAAGGAGGATAAGAGGGGTGAGGAGTCTGAGTGCGGAGATGGGTGTGTTATTTCATTGAGTTCCAGGCATTCTTCCAAAAGGGTGGCTATATCACTATTTTATCACTAAAGAAGAAAAGCTCTTTGGAGCAGAGAGAAACAGAGGGGAGGAAAGTTAGAAAGGCCAGGAAAGGGGCACTTGTCCAGACCTCTCCGCCCCAGTAGAAATCTGAACAGGAAATGAGGTGTCCAGTAGCCTGAAAATCAGGAGAGAGACTTCTAAAAGACCTTAGAATGGGCCTCTCCTTTATGAGTCTGTGCTCTGTGGCTTTCATGAGTCCTTGGGCTTTCTGATGTCTCCCAGAAAGAAGGGCTTGTGGATAAACAGTCTCTCTCTCTCATGTTAGAGCAAGATGAACTGAATTTAGGGGAGGGAACAAAACATGAGTAAGCAACTGGAGTGCCTGGTAGGGGCTGCCATGCTTTGTATGATTGCAAACAACTGCAGACAAGACTCTGCAAGATACCCCAGCTCAGATAAATGATCCCCCAAATTTCTCTTCCCTTAAAAGAAAACTCCTGAGAACCTGGAGAAAAAGAACAGTTCTACTAAGAATGTAATATTATGTCCATGGGACACAAAATTAAGAGATTTAAAGAGAGGTTGAGGGACTTCCCTGGTGGTCTAGTGGTTAAGAATCCACTTTCCAATGCAGGGGATGTGGTTTAATCCCTGGTCGAGGAACTAAGATCCCACATGTCCCAGGGGCAACTAAGTCCTCCCCAAGGAAGATCCCACATGCTGCAACTAAGACCCTGTGGTGTGGGTGCTCAGTCACTTCAGTCGTGTCTGATTCTTTGCAGCTCCATGGACTATAGCCTGCCAGGCTCCTTTGTCTGTGGAATTCTCCAGGCAAGAATACTAGAGTGGGTTGCTATTTCCCCCTCCAGGGGATCTTCCCGACCCAATGATTGAACTCACGTTTCTTATGTCTCCTGCATTGGCAGGCAGGTTCTTTATCACTAGTGCCCTATGTAGCCAAACACATACTAAAAAAAATTAAGAGAGGTTGAGGGTATTTGTATATGTGCTTTGGTGGGGGACAATAGTGGGAGTTTGATCTTCATAAGGTGCTATTAAAGGGGCTTATATTAGGAAGCATATGATACATTCCACTTTATAAGATCAGCATCTGAGGGGTAAAATTCGTACTGATTTATGAAGTTTAAAGATTAGAAGCTGAGTTTTCAAACGATGTTAGAAAAGTTAAATCGTTTGAGATTTGTAACAGAATTTCCCAGGGATTCATAAATGCAAGATGTCATTTGATCAAAATTGTTTGAATTTAGGGGGAACACTTGCCCTTCAATTTGGCTCTACCTTCAAACCGTGGGCAGGAGTATTCTTTGTGTGCAAATCAAAAGTTAAGTGATTTACAATCTAGTCCAGCCTCTCTACTTCCTCTAGCTTGGAAATAATTATCTCCATTGAATAGTTAGTTCAGAGTATTTTGAAAGGACTCTTAAGGAAAATTCTTTCCCACGCAGGTCTGCTTCAGGAGAGTCAGCAAGCAACAAGTAGGTCTGAGCTGCTTTCAGAAATAAATCGTCTCTTACAATGTTCTGTTCAGTTAAACTAAGCAAACATATGGAATAAGACAGACTTGCTGGGCAGGATTTTGAGCTGGATTTCAATCTACTTTAAATTCCCCTTCTCCTTGAATTGTGATTCTTGTGTACATGTCAACTCCTGGCTGGAAGTTTGGGGGTGACTGCAAAGCCTGGGGTGCGTGCTACACACTTGACTCATTCTGTCTGAGTCACTTGTTCACTGGTGTTAGGTGAGCTGCACAGATAATGATGACCCTTGGGGGCTTAACTTTCATGCTTGACCCTCTGTAGTAGCAGCCATGGTCAGTGGGAGGGTTCCCAGCTGGGCGGATCGCTTTGGATTTATGAGGGACTCTGACATCAACTCATCTTTTTCCTTTGATTGATGACGTCATCTCTAATGTGACATATGCTGCTGCTTAGTCGCTTCAGTTGTGTCTGACTATGCGACCCTGTGAACGGCAGCCTGACAGACTCCTTTGTCCATGGGATCCTCTAGGCAAGAGTACTAGAGTGGGTTGCTATGCCCTCCTCCAGGGGATCTTCCCAACCCAGGGACTGAACCCAAGTCTCCTGCATTGCAGGCAGATTCTTTATCACTGAGCCACCAGGGAAGCCCAACGTGACATATACTTAATTATAACCAAGAAGTTGGGAAATTTTAATAATGTGAAATATACCTAACTATTAAAATTTCCTAATTTTTTGGTCAAAGGTAGCTAAAAATGACCTCTTCTTACACATAAAGAATCCTCTATGAAACACTATATCTGACATCAATGACTGGACAAAATTTATCCAATTTTATTGTTTCTCTTTCTCCCCTTTCATTTTTGATCTACTGTATTGAATAGCTTTCTGTCAAGTTTATAAACCTGATTTGAATGAAATTTGAGCTTCTGATTTGGCCTCAGGATCAGATTGCCAGGATAATATTTCTTCTATGAATAACTATAGACAAGACTTTAAGTTTCTCTCTATATATATACACATATTCTACAATAGCTAATATATGTATATTACATATGCATATATGTATAATATTTATATAGATATATTCAACAATAGTCCCTAAATATTTTCTAATGCTTCCTTTAATTCCTTTAACAGCAGTGCCTTTGAATTTTAACATTAGTCAATCTCTGTGTATAATTGTAATAGAATGTGCCTTAAAATAGATTGAAGCCAGAATTAGTTGCCATTTTTTAGGCCAAAAGGGGTCAAATAGTGACAATTTGATATGGTAAGACCTGGTATAATATCCACGCATCCCGCAAATACCCAAGTGCCTATGGTGTGCCTTCTGCCAGTTGCCATGGGAGATGGAAAATGGGAATGAGTGGCTCCTCCTTGAAGCCTCTAGTCTATACAGCACAACTTGAGTACTAGGTAGAAAGCAATTCATTCTTTGGAAGAGTAGCACCTTGGTTTGCAGGAGCGGCCCATGCTTTCAAGGGTAATTCCCTACACTTTCATTGGAGTAACCAGAAGTCCACAGAATCCATGACAAAGCCCTATTCTCAAGAATCTTTGGTGCCCCAAAGCCTTCTAAGTCAAGTTCAGAGCCCTTAATCAAGCAATTAAAGTACCTTGCTGTTGTTCAGTCGCTAAGTTGTGTCTGACTCTTTGTGACCCCATCGACTGTAGCATGCCAGTCTCCTCTCTCCTCCAGTATCTCCCACAGTTTGCTCAAATTCATGTCCATTAAGTCAGCGAGGCTATCTAACCGTCTTATCTTCTGCTGTTCCCTTCTCCTTTTGCCTTCAATCTTTCCCACCATCAGGATCTTTTCCAGTGAGTTGGCTCTTTGCATCAGGTGGCCAAACTACTGGAGCTTCAGCTTCAGCATCAGTGGTTCCAATGAATATTCAGGGTTGGTTTCCTTGAGGATTGATTGATTTGATCTCCTTGCAGTCCAAGGGACTCTCAAGAGTCTTCTCTAGCACCACAACTTAAAAGCATCAATTCTTTGGTGCTCAGCCTTCTTTAGGGTCCAACTCTTAAAAGTACCTACCTGACATTATTCCCTTTCCCTTATGTTTATATCAAGGGCTTCCCTGGTGGCTCAGCTGGTAAAGAATCTGCCTGCCATGCGGGAGACCTAGGTTCAATCCCTGCGTTGCCAAGATCCCCTGGAGAAGGGAACGGCTCCCTGGCTGTTCTGACCTGGAGAATTCCATGGATAGAGGAGCCTGGAGGGCTGCAGCCCATAGGGTCGCACAGAGTTTTGGACACGACTGAAGCAACTTAGCATGCACGTAGAGCCTGATGCAGAGTAAGCACTCATTAAACGTTTGTTATCACAATTTCTGCCTGTCCAAATCTCACTTATCATTTTTTTCCTTTCTGAAATTTTATTTATTAAACCATAGCTGATTTACAGTATTGTGTTATTTTTCAGGCATACAGCTTCAGATTCTTTCTCTTACTAGGTTATTATAAGATATTGAATATAGTTCCCTATGCTGTACAGGGAGCTGTAGGACCTTGTTGTTTATTTTATATATAGTGTTTATCTATTAATCCCTTGCTCTTAATTTATCCCTCTCCTCCCCTTTCCCCTTTGGCAACCAGAAATTGGTTTTCTATGTCTGTGATTCTGTTTCTGTTTTGTAAGCAAGTTGGTTTGTATCATCTTCTTTTTTTAGATTCCACATATAAGTGATATCATAAGATACTTGTCTTCTGCCTGATTTCCTTCAGCTGGCGTGATAATTTCTAGGTCTGTCCATGTTGCTGCAAATGGTAACATTTCATTCTTTTTTATGGCTGTCACCCATCTTTGAAGGCTCCAGGCAGGGCCACCTTCTCCCAAGGCCTCCTGCAGTGTTCCCAGTTGCAATTTCTCTTTCCTGTCTCTAGTTTCTCACAGCACATCTGTAACTGTTGCATGATGCTTTTACTTCTCATTAGCATCTATGTCTTATTTTCTCTACTAATTTGTGAAGTTTGAAGATGGGAGCTGCAGGGCTGCAATGCAGTGCAGAACTACTGCAGACTCCACAGGTGAGGAGCACGGTTCTTGACAAAACTGCCCTCCCTTCAGGTTCAGACACCAGCAGGAGGTCTCCAGGCCACTACACTTCCGACCAGCTGGCTACAAATTCAGGGTTTCCCACAACTCTCTCAAGTTTGCTGATTACTAGGACTCATAAAACTCAGGAAAGCACTATACTTCTGATTACAATTTTATTATAAAGGACCAATAAGGGTATAAACCAGCCAAATGAAGAGACACATAAGGCAAGTGTCTCAAGCACAGAGCTTCCGTGTCCTCTCAGGGTGGACTCAAGACATGTCATCTTCTGGGCACTTTGATGTGTTCACCAACCAGGAAGCTCACGGGAACTTTGGGTACCCCAAATTTTTATTGGGGTCTCATTATTCAGGCACGATTGATTAAATCATTGGTCACATGACTGAATTCAATCCCCAGCCCCCTTCCTTCCTGGAGATCAGGTTGATAACACCTGGATCAAAGCCCTAACCCTGAAATCACATGCTTCATCTCTCCATCATGACCCCACCCTCCCATGAGTGATCTCCTTATCAAAATCTCAGGTGTTGTCCAGGGGCCCACCATGAAGAAAAAAGGCACTTCTATCACTTGGAAAACTCCAAGAGTTTTGAATTCCCCTCTCAGGAACCCAGGACAAAGACCAAATTCCTTATTATGGAAAAACAGATATTTCTGATTGGCTTTAAATCCCCTCCCAAGTCTCGTACAATGCATTGCACATAACAGACACTCACATTTATTAAAAGAATGGGCAAAGGTGTGCTTTTGGAAGAAGTTTATATAGGATGGATTATACAGACCAGTTAAGTCTACAGTCGCTAATTGACTTGATGTTATTTCACTGACCCTTTCAATACTCTGTTGATAGTGAGACTGAAGAAATAGAAACTTTACAAAAGTTAAATCTTTCTATTGCTCTCTTCGATCCCCCCAATTATAAAGTCCTGCAGTAATTCTCTGTACCTTGAATTTTTCCAAGAGTTCCCTCCACTAGAAAGTTAAAGGTAGTCTTAAGTGGGAAGAACTCTGGCCTCTTATTTAACTGATTTTTAAAACTAGCTTGCAGTAAGTTTGTAAAGAAAGATTGTACTCTATATTGCCATTAATAATACTCTTTTAAGACCTTCGAGGTTACTTATCTCAATGATCCATTCACAGTATCTGCACTCCATGATATTAGGGATTTGCTTTAAAATAATCCTGGAAGGGAAGGGGTTACAAATGAAACAAGAATGTTCATGAGTTAATAAATGTTGGAACTGCTGATGGATTTCATTAAGAATTTAATGTAATTTTTGTGTTTATTTTATAGAATATATTTACATTATACTCTTTTTTCTGCTGTATATTTTTGGGAATTTTTCATGATTAAAAAGTTTTAAAAATTTTGTCTCCAAAACTGAGGATCTCACGCAAAGTGGTATGTAACAACTTAGGGGCCATTCTACTTTAGGTAATGAGTCTTACAAACCAGTACTTCACCCAACTGATGTGTTTATAGTATCCAACATCCAAAAGGTGAGTTTTGGAAGACAGGTGTCACTGCTGCCTCAATGACTGCCCTCATCCATCCTCCTCCATGCATCTGGCACCAACTTCACTTGGCAAGCCCTATGCAAGCTAATCCTCTCACTGGAAACGTTGCTGTTTAAAGTACCCCTGAGTTATGATGCTGCTGCTACTCCAGATTCTTCACTGAGAGTCAAGGAAATAGAAAAGCAAATCAACAAAGCTGGTTTATTCTTTGGGAGAAGTAAGATCAAGATAGAAATCAAAAATAACATGAATGCCAGGGTTGTTGCTGAATGTGAGACCATGCCCCTCTGGACCATGACTAGATGGACGAATCTTCTGAAATGACACAAAATAAGTCAGGGAAACAGGAATGTAATTCTTTAGCTTTGAAATAAACACTGTAATGAATTGGAAGAGTAACAGATTTACCTAGGCTGGGCTGGCTATTTATGAACCTTGTGTCTCAGACCCAAAGAAGGAGCCTCCAAAGTGGCTGGCTTTGGGGCACACAGAAGACAGGCTGCAAGAGACTTCTGGAGGTACTTTATCTGTAGGTATAACACCCTCTGGGGTTATGGATCTCAGATAGTATGAGGTTCATTTGGAGCATACACTGAAAACAACAGTTGCACAAGCCCAGGCTGTTATGAAGTCTGCTTAACTAGCAGGATCGCAAATAGCAAATTAACCATAAAGACTTTACTTTCATGAATTTGAAAGGAATCAAAGTGATTAGCATCAACTACAGGAAGCATCCTAGATTAGAATATAGAAGCTCCTAAACAGTATTCTTTTTTAAAAAAATTTTAATTTAATGTTTATAAACACAAAAAATATAACTCACATGAATGCAAGTTATGATGCATAATTAAATAAACACTTAGGAGCCTACTGTCCAGTTAAGGAACTAGACCATTACCAGTTATATCCCTCCCTCCTTCTCTCCACACTGCATCAGTAACTACTATCCTGAATTTTCTGTTTATCATTTCCTTGTTTTTAATTACTCATTTTGAACCCTTACAAAATATACATTGATTTTGCTTGGGTTTGGGCTTTATAAAATGACATCATTATATTTGTAGTCTCTCAGGACTTGCTTTTTTCCCCCCACTTAGTATTGTGTTTCTAAGCTTGATCCATGGCCATGTGAAGAGTTGTTTGTTCATTTTCACTGCTGTGTAATAATCCATTGTGTGAGTAGAGCACAGTTTATCCATTTGCTGTTTTCAGTGTTTCAGTGTCATGAGCAGTGCTGCTATGACCATTCTCATGTCTGCCTCCCAGGGTACATGGACAAGAGTTTTTCTGGGTGGAAAGGCTGGACATCAGGACATCAATGTTCAATTTTACATGATAAATGGAATGTCATTACAATACAAGGGAATGTCAAATTGCTTTCCAAAGTAGTTGTACTAATTTCGACTCCCAGCAGCACTGAGCAAGCATTACCATTCATTTACGTCATCTCCAATCACTTACACTGTTGGACTTCTGGAATTTTGCCACTCTAGTGGGTATAAAATATCTCATTGAAGGTTTAAATTGCATTCACCTGTTACTAATGAAGTTTAACATCTTTACCTATGCTTACTTACCATTCGTTTTTCTTCTGTGAAATGCCTGCTTATGCTTTTTACCCCTTCTTTTATCCATATAAGGCTATCTTCTTTCTTACTAATTTTGTAGCATTTTTTATACACTAAGCAGTGTTCGCTATGATTTATCAACTTGTTGATGTTTAAAATCTTAGATGTATGGCATTTAGAGTTGGAAGGACTTTGCAAAGTATACAGTAAATCTCCTTCATATTGCCAGTGAGAAAAACTGAACTATAGAGAGGTAAGACGGATTGTTTAAAATCACAATTTGTGTTCATCAGTAGGACTGAGATGAGTACTTGAACCTTTTAACTCCAAATTAAGTTGTGTTCTCATTTTACTATGACAACCTCCTTTATTGGTTTGTCTCATTTTTATTTAAAAATTTTAAAAATGCTAAGTAATACTTGGCCATGGAAGAAAAGGGAAAAACAAATATAAGCAAAAACAAAGGAAGTAAAAATCAATTTAATCCCACCTTCTAGATGCACTTCCTGTATACATTCTGTACTTCCTTTCCAGATAATAATATAATAGATAATTATTACAGATTGCTGACTATGGGATAATTAGTATGGAGTGCTTACTGTGTGCCAAGCACTATTCTAATCATTTTACATGTGTTTGTTGATTCTTTTGATCTTCTTCACAACCTCATGATGCAGATTATTACCATTATCCTGAAGGTGGTAGGCAGAAGAATAGCCATTCAAAGATGTCCACATCCTAATCCCAGAAGCCTGTGAATATGTTATGTTTCACGTCCAAGGAGAATTAAGGTAGGAGATGGAATTGAGGTTGCTAATGAGCTGACCTTGAAATAGGGAAATTATCTTAGATTACCCAGATGGGCTCAACATAATCTCAGGGTTCTTAAATGTAGAAGAGGGAGACAGAAAATTCAGTGTGGGAGTGATACAATCTGAGAAAGATTTCACCAGCCATTGCTGGCTTTCAAGAATAAGGAAGGGGTCCATGAGCCAAGAAATACATGCAGCCTCTAGAAGCTGGAAAAGGCAAAAAGACAAATTCTCCCTTAGAGTCTCCAGAAAGGGCTGCCACCCTGTTGACACCTTGATTTTAGCCCTATGTGGTAGAATAATGGTTCCAAAGACATCCTGTCCTAATCTCTGGAACCTAAGAATGTGTTACCTTACCTGGCAATGGCGACTTTTCAGATGTGATAATCTCAAGATAGATTATCCTGGATTGTCCAGGTATTATCACAAAGATCATTTTAAAAAGGGGACAGGAGGATGAAAGTCCACCGAGACTGCAGAGACTGGTGTGCTATGCTTTGAAGACAGAGGATAGGGCCATGATATAAGGAATGCAGGCAGCCTCTAGAAAAGGCAAGCAAACAGATTCTCGCCTTGAGCCTACATAGGGGAGATTTTGGCCCAGTGAAAGCTAGTTTGGGCCATCTCCAGAGCTGTAAGATATTGATATATCTGTGTTGTCTTAAGCCATGAAGTTTGTGGTAATTTATTACAGCAGCAATAGAAAACGAACATATTTAGTTTATAGCTGACCACAGCCATACAGCTAGTTAGAGGTAGACTGTGCTTCGTCATTCAGTTGGGTCTGACTCTATGCGACCCTTTGGACTGTAGCCTTCCAGGCTCCTCTGTCCATGGGATTCTACAGGCAAGAATACTGGAGTGGGTTGCCATGTGCTTCTCCAGGGGATCTTCCCCATCTAGGGACTGGATCCCTGCACTGCAGTCAGATGCTTTACCCACTGAGCCACTGGGGAGCCCAGTTAATAGTAGGTCGAGATCTGAACTCAGGCCAGCTGGTTCCAGAGCCCATCTCCTTTACCATGATGAGATATACATAGGTAGAGATTTAAATAGAACATACATTTCAATGCAAATCTTTGACATTATTTTAATATTCACTCAGCACCATCATACTAAATAGTTGTGTTCCTCTGAATAATTACTAGATTGGCCAAAAAGTTCATTTGAGTTTTTTGGACAACGTTATTGAAAACTCCAAATGAAATTTTTAGCCAGCCCAATACCATATTTTAATCTAATACATGTCCCTATTATTAGATAGTTACATTGTTTCTAATGTTTCAGTGCTCTAAAATTGACAGTGATAAACATCTTTCCAGTGATAGTAATAATTTCTTTAGGAAAAACTCTTAGAAATGCTAGTTCAAAAGAAGTGCATTAAAAAAAAAAAAAAGGCCAAATTACCCTCATAAGGTTGCACTGGAATAGAATTTAATAGAAGTAAAATACTCAGTTAGAGCAAGACTTTCTGTTTCTGCAGCACTTCTGGTATTAGTCTATTTTTCTTATCCATGGTATACACTACATTTTATTTTTGTTTTTGAAGGTTTTAACTATAATCTTTTTTCCAGTAGAATCATAGGTGTTAGACCTAGAAAATGTATAGAGGTCATTTAGTGTAACCCTTTAATTTGTAGGTAGAGTCCCTGAGGCTCAGAGAGGTGACGGGATTAGAAAGGCTACCCCAGTGGAGCACATTTGGCCAGAACCCGCTGGCCTGACTCGAAGCCCAGCATCTTTCCACGTTTGCTGCAAATGTCATGAGGATGGCCCCTAAATTGGTAGAGTTATTATTTTTTTCTTCAAATCATGCCAGGAATCTCATCCTCATTAATCAAAAGCATATGTTAAGGACTGTAGATTAATAATTAATAATGATCCATATATCCAGTTCATCCAAAGATGAACTCTAGTCCTTTCCTGGAGAGAGCCTGTTTGTTTTTTTTTTCTTTTCTCAGTGAAATTTGGTAGGATGGAGGCAGACGATAACCTCCCCCTTTCCAATGTCTTATGTAGCAGTTCTTAGAATGGATAATCCGAGGTATCCATCCCACTTTTGCCTAAGAATATTTAACTTTCTAACTTTGGTTCACATGTCACCCGATAGCACTAAGGTTGCTCTGTCCTGGAATCTGATGTACACAGCGGTATGCAAACTCCTTCCTTCCCTCTGAAGCAAACAATGAAATAGGAAAACACTGCCATTTTCTGACTGACCTCAATCGCTGAGGGTGGACCCCGCACGTTACATCAGCAGCCCGGCTCCATTACACTGCCCTGCGCTGTGCTCGAGCTACTGAAATATTGATTTTTACAGAGCCGGCGCGCACACACTGAAAAATCAATATTCCAGTGCACACAACTGAACAGGCAGCAGAGCCAGGACCAACTCCGAGGCCCAGCAAGCGCTGCCGGCAGGCCTTGGCCGAGAAGGGGTTGGGGGTCTGGACGAGACAATGCCAAGGGAGAGGCCCCTGCAAAGCCGGGAAGGGTCAGATAAACCCAGAGTGCAGAGGAAAGAGAAAGGAGAGTGGAAAAGCTCCTTGAGGATAAAACAGTTGGAAAGAGCAATGATTTATCTTTCCATAGGGGGAAATGGGGAGAAGGAGAGAGTAAATTAAGAAGAGAGGATGGGAAGAATTTTACAGGTAAGAAACTTCCCATGGAAATGTATCTTTTGCTTTTCTGTATCAGACTTTTGATCGACAAATGATTAAGATGATACAGATATTTTATTACACGAAGGAAAAAATAATTAGGCCAATTTGGAGATTTTTTTTTTAATGCAGCCCCTGTCCTTTTTCTTGGTGACTAGAAGGTGGCAGATCTTACAAAAACCATCAGAGTCAGCATTTATAATATGGGCTTTACCTTTGCATTGCTGTTACTTTCTTTTCCTTGGGGAAGGGGGGTGGGAAGGAAGAGGTCTTGGTCATGTGGCCATCCATCGATTCCCTTTCTTTCTAAAAAAGCACCTTCCTTGGCATGCTTGGGGAACCACATTAGGCATTGATTCCTTTTACTTGCCTCGTGACTTCTCATGGAATTCTGAGCTCCCGAAGTCACACCTCCATCCAGATGTACGGAGGAGAACGCGTCCCTAGGTTCCACTCTCGGCTGCCCAGTACTCAGCAGAGGGCGGGGTGGAGATGGACCGGCCTGTCGGTTAGTCCTTGTAGACTCGTTTTTTTTTTGTTTCGTTTTGTTTTTTAAATCAGGACTTTTAGTATTTTGGTCTCTTTTTATGGGGGTGGGAAGAGGCAGAAGGCAGTTAATTAAAAGGGAGTACTTTTAACTCTGACGAATTCTTGATTTTGCTTTTGTCTTAGAATTCTCTTACTGGGAATCTCGCTGTTAGTTCTCTCAACTCCCTGCCAAAGGAGGAAACTGCCCTCCTCGAGGTTTCCATTTCGTTCTCAGCCCTGCAGGCAGCCTGGCTGCCTCCCCTTCCCTGGTCCAGGAGACCCGCGGCCCAACCCGGCTCGGCTCTGGTCTGGTGGAAGGGACTCGGGAGGAAGCGGGCAGTGAAGGGTATCTTACAAAAGCCGGGTTCCTGAGGCCCAGCGGGGCTAGCGGGGGACAAGGTCCAGCAGACTCACTAGAGGCAGAAAAAGCAGGGGGGCCGGCGTGGGATGGGGTGGCAGAGGGGCGTGGCGGGACGCCGAGCCAGGTGGCCACCTGGAGCACCCCGCTCCTCCCGGTCCCTCCCCGTCCCTCCCCGTCCCTCCCCCGGCCCGGCAGGCGAGCCGCAACCCCGCCCCCGCCCCGCGCGCCCCCGCCTACTCCCGCCTCCGTCCCGCCCCCAGCCCGGCGCGGCCGCTGTATTTGCATAAGGAGGTGGCTCCGGGGCCTGCCCGGGGCGCACGTGACCCCGGGGAGGCGGAGGGAACCTGCTGACTTGACACGAGCCGCTGTGCGGCTCCCCTTGGCGCGGAATAGCGAGAGCAGCCGTGACCTCCGACCCCGCCCGCCGGCAGCCAATAAGAGCGCAGGTCGTCTCCAAACCCAAAATTTCCACGTCGGCAAAAGTCAAGATGGAAGGGAGCAGAGCGGAGCGCGAGGGGGGGAGCCCGCCCGGGAATGCCTGGCTGCTGCTGCTGGAGGGGCAGGCTGGGGAGCCTGTGGCGGGCGCAGGAGGGGCCACGCGGGAGGGCGCCCCAGCCCTGGGAGGCCGGAGCCCGACCACCCGCCCCCCAGTCCCCGGCGCCTCGGGGTACCCCGCACTTCGTCAGCCGCCTGTGCACCCCACTACCCCTCCGGCCCTGGTTCTGGGGGGTTGTAGGGGACGGTGGCGAGCGGTTGGGGGGGGAGGGTGGGGAGGACACTTTCCAGACCTGTTGCACGGGTGCAACAGCTGTTCAGGTGCGGTATGTAGGGGGAGGGGGCTGTCGGTGTTGGGAGGGCGCTTGGCCGCGGAGACTGCAAGAGCCGGGGGTGCAGGGCGGGGGCTCAGAACAGAGGGGGTGGTGTGTGCTAGGGGGAAGCACAGGGGGTCCGCGGGAAGCTCGCTAACTACTGGGGCAGAGAGAATCCCAGAGTGGGTGGGTGGAGCGGAGGGGAGAGGACTGCATAGACGCGAATTCTGGGGCTGGGCGCGGGCAGCGGGAAGACCGGGAATTGAGTGGTGGGAATGGCTGGGGGAAGGGGGGCCGCTGTGGAGGCCCCGCGCTGCCTTGCTTCCCTGGGCCGTCCCATCCGCAGGGCATTTCCCGAGCCTGTATTTGTCCCTCTTCCCCCCGCTTTAACTCTTCCAGCTCCGAGAATTCGTCTTGGGGCAGCCCCCCTCCCCCACCAACTTTCCAGAAGGGAAGGTAAAAAGTTGCCACGAGTTAGGTGGAGTGAGTTAGCAGCTTGCAAAAGTTTAAATAGCAGAACCGAGGAGAAGGTGGGGGTTCGACCGGGAGTAGGTTCTAATCTGGGATGGGTTGGAAGGCGGGGGAGGGTGTGTGATTGCAGCAGCCCGCTTACTGTGACATTGCGACCAGAATTTGTCGAACTGGGCTGTTGAAACACCATTTCTGTTGGGCATTTGCTCCTGCTGACTGCGGCAGTAACTTTCCATAATTAATGACCCGTTCCATTATCGGTCGCATCCTGAGCTAAATTGCTTTTAACGAGTTGTTCTTTGTCTTAGCTGGGGGTGGGGGGCGGGGAGCACACCTGCAGGAAGAAACTTCTGGAGGAGGACAGTTTGGTCTTTTGAGGCAAAGTTCTGAGACACTCCGACTCTGAATATGATAGAAGTCAGTGCACTACAGAACTTTGTCTCTAGGGACTGTGGTCGTCGTCGCCGCCACCACCATCACCACCCGCTGCCAGGGCGTCGGCGGACTCGGGACCGGGTAGCCCCGGTGGCCACGTCGCAGCGCCTTTCCTTTGGGGGGAGGGGCGAGGCCAGAAGGGGTCCAAGCGCTGCTTGAGGAAAGGGGTCAACTTCCCTGAAGCCGATGGCTTAAACCAAAATCCGAATCTCCCTTCCTTCATTTTGCCCTGGTGGACTCCTGACTTCAGAGATTTTAGTTTAAAAAAAGAAAGAAAGGGGAAAGTAAAAAAAAAAAAAAAAAGGTTTGGGCTTTTCAAGGTTATTTAAAAGGTGCTCAGAAGACCGACTTCACTTATTGAGCGAGGAGAGGAGAGCCACAGGTTTATTAATGGGTGTGTGGGTGTGCAGTGCCTTACAGGAATTTAAACTTGCTACCCTTGAAGAAGAAAATGTATTTGTACAAAAGCCATGGATAATGGTCCTTTTACTCAAGTGACCTGCTAGATAAATGAGATCCTGCAAGGACTGAGTTTGGCGATCCAGTCTCAATTCTGTTTCCGATTTAGGTCCAATTCACTTTTATTTTTTAAAAATTAGGTTTTATTAATGGAAAGGAAGCACTGTTTTCAAGAAAATTTTGAAAGGCCGATGGGGGAGAATATTTACTGTTTGGGGCTGTAGAGATACTTTTCGCTGGAGAGACTGCTCCTCATTACTGGAATGTGGGTTTTGGTTGGGGAGTTCCTGTCAATAGCCTGCTCTGTGCAGTGGGCCAGTGACTGACACCCGTTTATAGTCCTGTTCCATTGACACTGCCCTATTTTGATTTTATGAGCTTTTGGCTGGAGAGCTGATTGATCCAAAGAATTACAAAAACTTTGTGTTAACAAAGGCATTTATCCAACAAATATGCTTGAAGTGTTTGCTGGGTGCCAGGCTCAGGGCACAGGGTGGTGAGTAAAAAGGAAACAGTTCCTGTGCCATGTTGCTGACAGTCAAGTGAAGGAATGACTCACTTTTGATGTAATTTATAGGATTTTTCAGAAGCCTTGAGGGTGGGGGGGTTGGTTACCTGTTTGTGTCTGTGAGAAGTCCTTGATTTTGTAAAAGCCACCATTTTCGTTCGGAGAGGGTGATAATGGAGGGAGGATCAATGGGGGGCAGGGAGGGGAGAAGTATTCAGTTGCTTGATAGCAGAGCTTAATGGTAGGACTTAGTTGCTTTTCACAGGAATGATGTGTCCTCATCCTAAGACAGCCTGGATTCTCTTTTATGTGGCTATTATCCATTCGCCTGCCTTTCCATCATCAGTGACTGTTTTGCTTCAGTTCTTCAATCCTTGATCCCAAAGATGGCTGGATTATGTCTGTGCAGTAAAATAAAGTATTTCAAACTCATGTACTTGTATTCATTTGAGATATAAGATGTGCTTACTTGTAAAAAGGATTCTTCCTCCTGATATTTGTATCCGAATATGTCCATGAGATATTCTAAAAGAACTAAAACAACAACAAAACTTAAACCAGCCTTGCAAGAGAATGAAGGTGACTCTTTGAGGGTGGGGCTGTGGAGTGGCTGACTGGAAGAGCAGTCACCCAAGTAAAGAGATGAGATCAGGGTCTCACCTCCGAAGAAGATTAAGATTTGGAGTCCCTTGATGGGATCATGTCTGCTTTCACTGTATGCTTTAATGATTTGCTTAGAAATCTTTTGCTTTGTCTCCTGCCTGTGACTACTGGTGAGTTAAAGGACTAAGTAGAAGGGGCTGTGGTGTACTCTGGTGCTGAGGATGATGGGGGTGGAACCAGGAAAATTGGCAAGCTGGGGGTGCTTATGGTAAACTTAGTATTTTTTCATTGACCTTGGTCATTCAGCAACCTGTGTCTTGTCATCTCCTGAGTATCAGGTGTTACTCTAGAGGTTAAGGATTGGGAGTGAACAAATAAGCCAGAATCCCAGGTTGGAGGTTGTTATTGTGCCAGAAGTGGACAATAAAAGTATCAATGAAGAAGGGAAAGCATGCCAGGAAGGGGAGAACGGGAAGTGCTGGGGAGGCAGAATGCTATTGGAAGTGGAATCCTCAGGCTGAAGGGCACCATCACCAGCAACTTCCTTGGCATGGCCCAGCCCTCTCATGTTTATTTTCAACATTTCAAGTGCATAAACCAAGGTGCAATGGAAACTATATATTATTAAGCGTTGGTAGCCTTTCACTTTTTAAAAAGAACCTTTTAATTTTCAAGTGCAAAGGTTGGGAAATAGGAGGGTGCTAGAAAATCTTCCCATGAGAAACTGGCGAAACATCACTGATTCCTCACCTGAATTTAATACCTAACCCCACCTTTCAGGAGCAGAATACTAGGTAACCTAGCATTTCTAAGAAAGCTTATTACAAAGAACTCCCAACTGCTCCCCCAACATTCTTCAGATAGTGGAGGGGAGGATTGGGGGGTGGACACGTTTTTTGGGATTCCCAAGAGCCAGAGGAGCCCACCGTCTAGGCCACATGTGATTTCAGGAATGACTCTTCTGCTAAACTTCTCTTGTTACTTGACTTAAATTTTTCTTATTCATGTGGGGAGTACATACAGGGTGCTCTGATGACATAATTGCTACAGACACAGAGGAACCTTAAAAAACAAAAGCTGTGGGCAGGAAAAGAAAAAAGGCAGAACATTGTTCACCCTGCTCTACGTGATGTGTCAGGAATACAAACCTGTGTTGCTTTGGTCACCTTGGCGGAACCAGATGGAGGGAGGATGGTGTGTGTGTCTTCAGCAGACTCTTGGCGACATTAGACACAAGGTCTCATGATTCTGACCTGTGACTTTATTAACTGGTGCTAGGAGAGCTAGTAGTGACTTCATCACAGCAAAAAGCTACTCTTGAAATGACTTGTCTGCTTTGCTCCTCAGATATGCCTCTCTCTACCATTTAATAGGAAAACAAAAACAAAAAAATACTAGTAGTTAAATAGTACTTTATTTATGCTAAGTGCTATTATAAATATTCTCACTTGTTAAATCATTTACTCTGAGGTCAGTTCTGTTAATACCATTTCCATCTTACAGATAAACTGAGCCTTTAAAGAGGTTAAATAGCATACCCACAGCACAAAGCCGGTCAGTGGCTAAAGCAAGACACAGGCCCAGGCAGTCTAGCTCAGAGCCTATAATCTTAGCAGCTATGCTGTACTGGGTATCATCCAGGTGTCTAATTGGTTACAGCAAAGGACAAAGCCTGAGAAGTTCAAAGTTAAAAGCGTTGAATACAATCAGGGTTTATACTTCAATGCAAATCTTTGTCTGTCTTTAGCATGTGAGGTTGGTTCCCAGGGCCCTGTGGTAGCACTACTTTAAGCATTATTTTACTATTTTGAGTCCACTGGTCACTTTTGCCACTGGGCAGAATTGAATCCTGAAAAGAGAGAACAGAATTTTCTTCAAAGTGTCCTGGTTGATACAGTACAAACAAAGCAATAGAAATAAAACATAACTCTATTAATGTACTCATTGAATAACTTTGCGTTCCTACCATGAGTCAGCCCCTGTATGTGAGCAGTTTCAGTGTAGTGTGAGATGCTCAGAGTGCTGGGAACTACTGATCACTCAACCTGGAATGTCCAGGAAAGCCTCCCAGAACAGGTGATAACTGAGCTGAGCAGTATAGGATAAGTAAGAGGTAGCTGAATGGAGGGAAGGGCATTCTAGTTCAAGGGAACAGCAAGTACAGATTCGTGAAAATGTGCAGCAGTATGATGTGTTTAGGAATCTGCAAGTCCTTATGTGTGGCAGGCTAAGTCATGTGCAAGTGAGTGACAGGAAATGAGGCTAAGGAGACTGGCGGGTGGGGCGGAGGAGGGGGGAGACCATGATGGGCCTTGTGTGGTGTGTTTAAATTTTTGAACTTGATCCTGAAATGGAGTAACTAAAGGATCTTAAACCTGATGAGCTCTGCTTTTTTAAATGCATTCTGGCAGCAGAGGAAAGTGTGAGTTGTTTAGAGGTGGATGAGCCAGTTTCTAAGCTATTAGGGTAAAGCAGGGAACAGAACAAGAGCCAGTGGGATGCACAGGAGGGGTGTGGACAGACTGAGCAGGAAGACCAGCTGACCAAGGGCAACCTTCCAAGGCAGTCTGCTCCTAAGGCCCTTACATTTTGTTGGTCATACTCACCCAGGGAATGAAATTGGCACTAAACTGCACTGTGTATGATATTTCGAAATATTAAACTTGCTTGGCTATCATCTCAAGTAAATTCTGGAAGTGTAATATTAGAAACATCTTCTTAACCCTTTATGGTATATTGAAAATTTTACCCTAGTTCATCAAATCTGAGAAGTCAACAATTTCAAGATGCACCTTCATTTATGTGTCACTAAGAAAGAAAAAGTGCTTCCAATTAAACTATGACACAGTGCTTATGTGTCACTTAGATTTTCAAGGAAATTTTAAACATCTCTTTTAGATTAATTAAGATACAGATTAAAAAAAACCCAGAACCCCAGCCAGAAACAAAAATCACCCTCAAAAGCCCAGCCAGAAACAAAGAGCACCCTCAAAAAGATGGGGGACTATTGAGGGTTTGATGAAAAGAATACTTAACAAAGGGTGTGGGCAGGGTTGGGGGAAACCAGTGGGAAAGAGTTAGATGCCCAGGGGTTGGTTGGCATGGAAAGCAGGTACCACTTCCAGGCCACAAAGGGTGAAGGACAGATCCTGGAGAGAGCCAAGATTGTAGAACAACTGTCCCCAATCTTTTGGGCACCAGGAACCAGTTTCATGGAAGACAATTTTTTCATGAACCTGAATGGTGATGGTGGGGGGAGGATGGTTTTGGGATGATTCAAGCGCATTAATTTATTGTGCATTTTGTTTCTGTTATTTCATCAGCTCTACCTCAGATCATCAGGCCTTAGATCCCAGAGGTTGGGGACCCTTGCTGTAGAAATCAGCTGTCCCATAGCATAGGATCTTTTGGTGCCTATGGTGGAGGAACACAATTATGACCAACCCACAGCCCAGCAAGGAAGGAGCCAGGGGAGTAGATGCATGTGTGCTTGCTAAGTTGCTTCAGTCGTGTCTGACTTTTTTGCAACCCTATGGACTATAGCCCGCCAGGCTTCTCTCTCCATGGGATTCTCCAGACAACAATACTGGAGTGGGTTGCCATTTCCTCCTCCAGGGGAATCTTCCCGACCCAGGGATTGAACCCATGTCTTTTATGTCTCCTGCATTGGCAGTCAGGTTCTTTACCACTAGCGTCATTTGGGAAGCCCAAGGGAGTAGCAACTTGGAACTAAATGTCCATAGAGTTCAGCCTTCCACGAGTAGGAAAGGGTAGAGGGTGACCTGCAGGCTCAAATAGAGAATTGCCAGAACAAAGTGTTGTTGTCTCCTGTCCTCCTGTGCATACATAACAAGGAAAACTATCAGAGAGATAAATTGCTTAAAGTCTTCCTAGAACCTCATATTCAGCATCCTCAATGGCTAATTTTTCCACAGTCTCATCCTCTGTGCCAATAAGAGCACAGGTCAAGATGCAGTGTTTCTTAGAAGGGTACCCCACTGTTGTCTCTGCATCCAAGCCACTGATACCTTTTGTGTAAGGTTGATGCTGGGCCTTTAAATTTTTTTTAATTTAAGTAACATTAAATTTTACCATTTCAACCGTTTGTAAGTGTACACTTCAGTGGTGTTAAATACATTCACACTGTTGTGCCACTATCACCGTCATCCATCTCTAGAACTTTTCGTCACCCCAAACTGAAACTCTCTACCCATCAAACGATAACTTCCCGTGATGCTGGGGTTTTCCTGGCCTTACCAGAAGGAACCTACATAAGATTTTCAGACTGAATTTGTGCAAAGGTAGAAAATGTCAATGAGATGATACCTGCTGCCTGGCTGGCAGTACTTACGAGGTGTTATCCGTTATAAGATGTATCTTAATTTCAGAGATAAAAATGTGAAAAGATACATTGCTTAGAATCAATGAGATACGATAAATCTCTCTAGAGTATCACTCACAGTTCATGTTCCATGAATGGGTTTCAAGTGGGCCAAATATTGTTCTCCTCTGCCCTCAGGGGAGCCAGGCAGCTGGAGCCCTTAGACTGAAAACTGTTGGCTTTGACCAGTTTTATCCATTTACCCCAATGTGCCCTAAAATATCATTTACTATATGTAGTGTGATATGAGAAAGTCTAAGAAGCACAGTTCTGGAAGTTTCCCATCTTTAGTCTGGCCAGATTTCTGATTTTATATTTATCATAAAGGTGGTGCTAGTGGTAAAGAATCCACCTGCTGTTGCAGGAGACATAAGAGACCCAGCCAGGTTCCATCCCCGGGTTGGGAAGACCCCCTGGAGGAGGCGATGGAAACCCACTCCAGTATTCTTGCCTGGAGAACCCCACGGACAGAAGAGCCTGGTGGGCTACTGTCCATGGGGTCACAAAGAGTCGGGCACAACTGAAGCGACTAACACACACACAGTATCATCTGTGTGCATCAGAAGGTAGGGGACACTGAGGGATGCGCTGTTCAAATACACTTGGACTAATGTAGCAATTACATTAGTCCCCATTCTAGAGAATGGAAGATGTATCCAAACCATTAAGGTCCTTTTCATATTTATGCTATGAAAAGGTTAAACAGAAATTACTTTAGACTACTTATCAGAATAAAACCGCTTTCATACCCTTTCAACCAGCAATCTCATTTGCATTGGTTAAAATAGTTTGGGTTCTAAATATCACAACCCCAAACTCAACGGGCTAAAATTCTTAGCTTACTTGACAAGCCCAGAAGGAGGGAGACTTCAGGGGTGGTTAATTCAGCAGCTCAACAGCGCATTAAGGATTTGGGTTTTTCCATCTTTCCCTTCTGCCATTCCAGTTCCTTTGCCTCATTCTCAGACCAGGTCCTCTCATGGCTGTGTGAAGGCTTCATCAACTCTGGATGTGACAGGAGAATGTCCCAGAGCCGCTTGTTTTCTCAAAGGCCCAGACACTTCACACTGTTTCCCATTGGATCCAATCGAGTTGGATGCTCAGCCATTAACCAATGACAGCCAGTGGAACCATATGACTGGCCTGGACCAAACAGGACTTCATTCTGACTCATGAGGAGTTGAGGTGGACCCTGATCTGAATCTATTCAGTTAGTAAAGAAAAGATGGAGGAAGGTGTGTCTTTTGGGTAGGCAAACAGAAATGTCTGTTGAATCATTTTTAAGAAGCAGTCTAACAAAGCAGAAACTCTATGCTGAGTGAACATTTGTTGCAATATTATTTTTAAAGGCAAAAATTTAGAATTAATCAAAATATCCATCAGTGGAGAACTGATAAATTGCGGTATTGCCATACAGTGAAATAGCTACTAGAAGAGAGTAAGATATTAGGTTGGCAAAGATGTTCATTCAGATTTTCTATAATATTTTATGGGAAAACCCAAATGAATTTTTGGCCAGCCCAATAGCTCTGCATGCAATCAACATGGATGAATGAATTAGATTTAGGTTTCAGCAAAGAAAACACTATAGAACAATAGAGGAGGTTGATCCTATTTTGATCCTTCTAGGTACATTCATGTATTATACATATATACTCAGAATAGACCTAAGTTTGTATGTTCTGCTCTGAAGGGGATTAAGATGGGGGAGGCAGTGGTGGTAGAAAGAGGAAATTTCACTTAATAGATTATACACTTTTGGTTTTTTAACTTTTTTAACAGTATGATACTTCTGTGATTAAAACATTAATTTTCCACATGGGAAGAAGGCAAATAGAATATGACTGTGACAACAGTATACTGCTAGGAATGAGAAAATACTCTCCCACATTATAGTCACATGTATAAATAAATTAATCCCTACTTTATTACTATCTTTTTTGAAGTCTCATGCCTACACTGGATGGACCTAATCTTCAGTAGTTAACAGTGTAGCCTTTTGAGCTGGCCTGCAACGAATCACACGTGGCTGTTTAAATTTAGATGAATTAAAGTGAAAGAAAATAAAAAATTCAATTCCTTAGTCACACCAGCCACATTCCAAGTGCTCAGTCATCTCATTTGGCTGATGGCTGCCATGTTGGACAACTTAGGTTATAGAACATTTCAATCATGGCAAGAAGGTCTATCAGACGGCGCTGCTTGAAACCTGGCTGCTGGAGTTCAAGTGAAGGCTTAGCCTCTTAGTAGCTTCGTGGCTCTGGGAAAGTGTTTTTAACATCCTTGTTCCTTAGCTTTCTAGTCATTAAAACAGGGAGGATAGTAGTACTTACCTTATAGGACTGTTGAACAGATTAAAATTCTTAGTGTCTGCTGCATGGTAAATCATCAATATTTATGCATTCTTATGAGAATTGTTATTAGAAACATTTCTACTCACAGCGATTGAACACTCATTGAGTGTTGGGCACTGTCCTTGCACCATCATTTTATGGATAAAACTGTGGTTTGACAAATGAAGTAAAGCAAGCCTGTCTACCCCAAAGAGGCAGAGCAGAATCTGAGCCAGGTCATGGACCAAGACTTGTGCTCCTTGGTGTTTAATCTGTAAGTGACTTTTTTTAAGAGGATGGGAGAACTGAGTAGTCACTGCCCCCCCCCTTCTGCCCTCCTTCTCCCTTTCTGAACAAGAGATAACTGATTCAAAAGGACTATAGATTTTAGATTTCTGGTTAACTTTTCTTCTTTTTGATTTTTTTGATGGCAAAAGGATTGGGGTGAGAGGACAATGAAATTTATTAGCAGCTCCATGCCCATATTCTGTGGTATGTGATTATTGTTTCTTCTTGTGGGTTTTGTAAAATTCAAATGGTCCCTTTAAAAGGAAACCACTTTGTGACCAAATTAGAGAAGGGGAGATCTTACTTGAGGATGAAACAGGAAGAGACAATTATCTTCAAGAGCTCCTAATCAAAGTTCAAAATCATCATCATATGTCGCTGCTTAAAAGTTTAGTTACACATCCCTTGCTTGGGGATAGGAAATCTATAGGAAAGGACAGGGATTATGCAGACATTTACTATGGGCCTCCATAGGCTCACAAGAAGAGGCTAGAGGTGTCATTTTCTTCAATGATTTGGGAGGGAACTTGTGTCCGTCACAACTTCTTGGGCTGTGGACCTGGGTTCACATTCATTGGAAATGGCACCCTTAATTAGAGGATCTTTAGAATTGTTTTCCTAATTATGCAGCATGCTGTCAGAAAATGTGTTCCATCTCAGTGGTGAAGATAAACCCCTGTAGCAGCACAGAAAAATAACTAGTATTTGCAGATAAGGTCTTGTTTTTAATTTCATTTCTTAAGTTACAATTCCAATTGGTTGCCGTTTCCCTGTGAGTCAACATTTATCTTGAAGTTATTACCATGAGATGAAGTGCTATGGAAAATACGCCTTCAGTTTTTTTCAGTCTTCATAAGCTCTCTGTGTGTGTGTGTGTGTGTGTGTGTGTGTGTGTGTATGTGTTAGGGGAGAGGAAAGACAACTAATGCAGTTTTGAAAGGCAATTGAGAATTGGTTTGTAAGGGTGTCACGATGTTGTCTGGGGATGAGAGAAAAGGAAGAGGATGGTTTAGCAAGCCTAGCTGGGGCTGTTAAACCATCTGATGTTAACAGTTGATCAGGATTTATCTGTACCCTGTGAAAACTGAAAATTGAATTCAGTTCATCTTTCTGGCTTCCAAATAGTGATTTCAAATTGAAATCACTATCTGGCACTTCACTGTACAATAAATTGTGAATAATTTACCTTGAAAAACCAAATTTGAGTAGAAAAACAGAAAATAGTAGAAAACTTTTACTCCCTTATATCATTCCTTCCTCCACAATGCAACACAAGAAATTTCATTTTGTTTCTGAAATATGATTTACTGAAAATTAATTTTAGCACAATTCCTAAAACATGGGCTACACTGGTTTTGACTCTAAGCTCCATGAGGGCGAGATCATTTGTACTTGACTTGTTGCTACATCCCAACATTTGTCAGATGGTTGGATGGCATCACTGACTCAACAGACATGAGCTTGAACAAGCTCCGGGAGTTGGTGATGGACAGGGAAGCCTGCGTGCTGCAGTCCGTGGGGTCGCAAAGAGTCGGACACGACTGAGCGACTGAACTGACTGACTGACATAGTGGCCATTCCATAAAGACTTGAATGTGTGAGTGAGTTTGGGGGTCTTAACCTTATGTGTGTTTTAGTGTCTTTGAGAGTTAATGTAATTTCAATCTATCTTCACTGATGTGGGTTCTTTAGATGTTTGATATGATGGTAAGTGAGATTACCACATCCTTCCATATATTTGCTTTTCAGGGTTTTCTTTTGTGGAATTAGTTAAAGCATACATTTCTCTTCCAACATTTCTTTTCAGGTTGGTCCTGGATTGGGAAGTTTCTAGCCTGGAATGATTATAATCGAAAGAAACCTTTCTCCTTATTCTTCTTGATGCCAACATGCCCATTTCTCTCTTTTAAATTATTAGCATGATATCTTTGATTAGTGTTATGAAGCCCGGAGATCTTCCAAATGAGTCTTCAGAGATCTTCAGAGACTCCATGCATTTCTACATGCTATGTTTGAGACTTCATGGGCTGTTGTAGTATGGGCTTGTAAGTGTAGGAAAAGAAGACAAGGCAAGAGACACATAGGGACCACACATCGTGGGGAGCCTAATATTCAATGCTAGGATATTGGACTTCATGCTGAAAGCCATCAGGAGCCTCTGAATGGCTATACACAGGAAGAGACTTGGTGAACATGTTGAAAAATATCTCTTGCTCCAGAGAAAAGTATGATTCGGAATAGGTTTGTGGGTGTTGAGCAGGGGATGTGGGCAGTAAATCTGGAGAATGGCAGACCAGATAGGAGGTTATGGTAGTAGAAACTTCAAAAAAAATTATTTTATTGAAGTATAGTTGATTTACAAAGTTGTGTTAATTTCTTCTATACAGCAAAATGATTGTTATACATTCATATACCTTATTTTTCATGTTCTTTTCCATTATAGTTTACCACAGGGTATTTAATATAGTTTCCTGTACTATACAATAAATCTTGTTCTTTATCCATTCTATGTGTAATAGTTTGCATCTGCTAATCCCACACTCCCAATCCATCCCTCCTCCACCCCCCCCCCTTGGCAACCACAAGTCTGTTCTCTCTGTATGTGAGTCTATCTCTGTTTCATAGATAAGTTCATGTTGTATCTTAGATTCCACATATAAGTGATATTATATGTTTTGTCTTTTTCTGTCTGACTTACTTTACTTAGTATGATCATCTCTTGGTCCATCCATGTTGCTGCCAGTGGCATTATTTCATTCTTTTTTATGGCTGAATAGTATTTCATTGTATGCACGTCCCACTTCTTTTTCCATTCATCTGCTGATGGGCACTTAGGTTGCTTCCATGTCTTGGCTGTTGTAAATAGTGCTGCAGTGAACATTGGGGTACATGTGTCTTTTCAAATTGTAGTTTTCTCTGGATATATGCCCAGCAGTGGGATTGCTGGATCATATGGCAACTCTATTTTTAGATTTTTGAAGAACCTCCATACTGTTTTCCATAGTGGCTGCACCAATTTACATTTTCATGTGGTAGTAACTCATGTGAAATTGCTTAAGAGAGATTTAGGATGTGCGAGAAGCCAAACTTAGTTTTGGCCTAAATGAAAATGAAGCTTAGGCTGACATTCAGATTTCTGGCTTGAAAAGTTTCTAGACTACTACTTTTGGAGGTGTTGGTTGTGGTATAAAAGAGAAGGGAATTTGGAAGGATAGGTGGTAGAAATTCAATACAGAATGCTGGCATGGGAACCGTTAGTTCTCTCCGAAGTCCAGTCTTCTCTTCTTTTGGAGCAATAGAGACTTTGATTTTTAATTGAACTAAATAATTACATTTTTCAGGTTTTTTTTTTTTTTTGTATCTAGGCATGGCCATGTGACTAAGTTCTGGCCAACAAGTATAAAACTGAAGAGTTATGTGATAAATCTGGGAATCATCTTTGAAACACAGCTGATACATACCTCTTACTCTAGTCTCTAAGTCATGTCCGACTCTTTGTGACCCAATGGACTGTAGCCCACCAGGCTTCTCTGTCCATGGGACTTTCCAGGCAAGAATACTGGAGTGGTTTGCCATTTTCTTCTCCATATATACCTTTTAGTTTCTTATTTTTTGTTCCCTCCTTCATCATGCTGCCTGAAATATGGTTGCTGTTCATCTTCTATCATTGGGACCAAAAGAGGATCTTGAGAGAGCTTAGCCTGAGCTCAAATGAGCCTGGACCCCTGAGGACTCAGTGGAGAACAGTGCCATAGCCACCTTGGACTGCTTGCTTCTAGATTTCACCTACATGAAAAAGACAAAGCTTTTACATTGTTTAGGCCATTGTTAATTTGATTATCAGCCACATGGAGCAAAACCTAACTCTAATGAATTCACAACATATTTATGGAATTGATACATACTCTATTTTGAGGACTTCTATGCATTGTCAGTTCAAACGAGCGGTTTTATGGTTATTCAGTGAAAAGTCTTAGACATGTAAGATTTCATTTCTTTACTTCAGCTTTCATTTCTTTGAAATTCTCAGAAAGAATCTTCCTGAGTTCAGGAGAAATAAGGGGTGAAATATATGTTTAGACCTTAACTCTCACTTCCTGTTTAATTCCAGAGAATTACAGTTGATATGTCTATTAGTCATGTCTTTTTATTCTGCATTTTTGGTGCTTTGACATCTCAGAGCTGACTGCCCTTTCCAGGGCCAGCTAACGCCCAGTGAGAGTAAACACCTCACCTGTGAGCCTGCCTTTCATATGCAGACCTACCAGTTCAGAACCCACCTCCCCAACCACTGCTTCTGGTGGGTTCTTACTCATTGAGCCATCACTCTTCTGACCTCATCACCCCAGATCCAGATACCTAGAGACAGCCCCTCACCCTGGAGACCCCTGAAATTATTCAAACTTGCCAATACTAAACCTGCTTACCTTACCTTGTCCATTCCTTCCTGCAGAAAGCACAATAAAGGCTCTTGCCCACGCTTTTCCCTTTCTCTGCTTCCTACTGACCTTTGTGTGCATGTGGGGGCCAAGGGGAAGTCTTTGTTGATACTAATACATGGGTTACAGAGAAATAAATGGAGTGATGGTTTTTAGGGGAATAGAAGAGTAGAATCTCAATCTCTCTCCACCTGCCTCTAACTCTCAGCTGCTGCCTTCTTACTGGCCACCTTGGATGATGAGGCCTTGGTGGGAATGCCAGGCTTTCTTGGGTCCTTGGGGGCCTCTGCCTTCCTGGTCAGTGGTATAGGTGCCATCTTGGAAACACCACCCTCAGGAGGAGCAGGGGCCTTGGCTTTCATCCCCTCTGTGGCCCACTGGGCAGCGACCTCTTTAGAGACTTTGTTCTCCATCTTCTTCTTGTCTGAGGAAGTAGCACCATTCTTGCCCTTGACTTTCCCACGTGGCCTTGCATGGCATGCTATGTCTCCTGTTTTTAAGGATCTATAAGTATAAAAACCTTCTTCCTTTATGACAGTCTTTTCTGTGTCTGCCTGCCTTACCATACTTGATTAATACAAATCCCAAGTGCCTATAAAACAATGTTTGCCTCAATTTACCTAGCTGAAAGATCAGTGTACAATTCTTCAGCAGGACACAATGATGAAATGCTTTGGAAAGAGAAAAATGCAAGAGGGAGAGGACTCAATAAAATGATGTACATTCATTCTTTCATATTCATAAAGTTTGCTTTACCAAAATGATGATTTAGTCCAGCTGAGAATTTGTGTTTTAGATTTGATGCATAATAGTTATTAATAAAGGAATGTTATTGAATCCTTACAGTAAGTTCATAGTCTTCTAGGTGCTTACTGTTTTTTTCTCTGAACGTTTGTTCTATTAATTCATGTTTATGTAGTACTTATAAACTGCATGGTGTACTTTTACACAGGTAAACTATATGCTTAATAAGAAATATAGGCCCTTGGGAGCCTGTAGTTAAGAAAACTATGTTATTTGGAATTCATGTAATATAAATAGTTATAACTAAGATTATCTTCCATTTAAATGGAAAGAAATCCTCTTCTTGAGGACCACAATGGAGCATGTCAGAATCCTGAGTGAGTCATCCCCACACATGGTTCTGGAGGCCTGAGCCATTGCCTTCCTTCTTAATCCCAATTGCACTGCCAAAGCAATCATGCATCGAGAACCGCAGTTTGTTAGCTGCAGCTGAAGAATAAATCACTCCTGGGGACCCTGCAGTTCAAGTATATATATAGTTCAAGCAAACCCAGGATATGAAAATCTGTATTTACACAACAGATAGATTAAGGATAATAATTCACTTTTCAAAGGATTTACTACTGCAGGCCCTATGAACTAACTCTCTCTATATAAAGTGTGATTTGATTTTCAAAAGATCCCTTCTATAGGCAACTTTGGAGGAAGAGTCTGTTGTGTAAATGAAGATAGTCAGGGGAAATAGGAGTTATAGGCTAGCTATATAATGGGGCATTTTCTTTTTTAGTTCCTTTGTGAGTTTATCTCTATGCCTTGTCAACTTCAAAGTTGTGACATTCTTTAGAACGTGTCATGGTATACAGAGATGGAGGCCTGATTGCAAGCAATTAAAAGATTAATTGAATATATAAAGTTCTAGCGTTCTTGCCTGGAGAATCCCAGGGACTGCGGAGCCTGGTGGGCTACCATCTATGGGGTCGCACAGAGTCAGACACGACTGAAGTGACTTAGCAGCAGCAGCATTCTTTAATGTAATTGAATGCTAACTGTCTTTGCAAGAGTCTAAATACCCTGGGCTTCCCTGGTGGCTCAGTGGTAAAGAATCTGCCTGCCAATGCAGGAGATGTGGGTTCAATCCCTATGTTGGGAAGATCCCCTTGAGAAGGAAATGGCAACCCACTCCAGTATTCTTGCCTGGGAAATTCCATGGACAGAAGAGCCTGGCAGGCTATAGTCTGTGTGTGCATGTGTGCATGCTAAGTCATTTCAGTTGTATCTGACTCTGTGCAATCCTATGGACTGTAGCCCACCAGGGTCCTCTGTCCATGAGATTCTCCAGGCAAGAATACTGGAGTGGGTTGCTGTGCCCTTCTCCAGGGAATCTTCCCAACCTAGGGATCAAACGCACATCTCTTACATCCCATGCATTGGCAGGCAGATTCTTGGGAAGCCCAGGCTGTAGTTCATGGAGTCGCAAAAGAATCGGACATGACTAAGTGACTAAACAACAGCAACAAATAACTCTGCCTTTAGTAGAGCAGTTTATAGCTTTCTGAGCTTTCTGTATATAATATATCATTATCTCATTTGCTCTTCATAGCAATGCCACGGGGTAGAAGCCATGGTGATGTTTTCATCCCCATTTCACTGATCAGAGTCCCAAATTGGATGGATCAGAAGAGGTGGAGCTGGGTGTAGAACACAGATGCTAGTCTTTGGCATGTCCCATTACAGCAGGAGTACCTACTCTAACTGTGGTTAATTTTAGAGTGAGCCAGTGGCCCCTAATTTATCTTTTTAACTCCCTGAATTTCATAAACTTTCATCATCTCTGCAAGAAAACTAGCCCTCCTTACTACTTCATTGATGTGTCTTAATCAGCTCTGAAATGCAGACTTAGTGATTTCTGGATTGTATTTGTGACTGGAGATATTGATAGTGGAAAATATTTACTCCTGAAACTCTAGGGGAAAGTAACATGAGTTGTACTGCTTTCCTGCCAAATACGCATTTGGTTCTTTAAAGTAAAGAGAAATGTTGAGAGATTCCTGTATTTATTTGTGGTGATGAATGCTTATATAAAATGAGAATTTGAAAAGTATTTGGATAATGATCCAAATTTTTAGAGAAATTATATTAATAGTGTTCTCTTTAGTAGTACACGGCAAATACTTTCAAGAGAATGGAAAATTCAATGCAAGCATTATAAAAGTAATTCTGTAATAAAACTTATTTTCGAAAGAAAGGCTTTTAAAACATCAGATACAGTTATGGCCCAATAAATGCACCAGTTAGGATAGGCACTTTGGCAAGGTCAACTTTGCCTAGAGTAAGATCTTCGGGAAGAACCATCTTTGAACCCTCAACTCAGAAGGAAATTCTCCCCAGAGTAATGGATAGGTACTGATTTCAATTCAATTTGACTCAAGAACAGATAACAGCAATTATCCACTGGTAGCAAGAATCTTCTGAAGTTGCACATCTGACAAAATGTGGTCCATTGGAGAAGGGAATGGCAAACCACTTCAGTATTCTTGCCTTGAGAACCCCATGAACAATATGAAAAGATAGGACACTGAAAGATGAACTCCCCAGGTCGGTAGGTGCCCAATATGGTACTGGAGAGCAGTGGAGAAATAACTCCAGAAAGGATGAAGAGATGGAGCCAAAGCAAAAACAACACCCAGTTGTGGATGTGACTGGTGATGGAAGTAAAGTCCAATGCTAAAAAGAGCAATATTGCATAGGAACCTGGAATGTTAGGTCCATGAATCAAGGCAAATTGGAAGTGGTCAAACACGAGATGGCAAGAGTGAACGCCGACTTTTTAGGAATCAGCAAACTAAAATGGACGGGAATGGGTGAATTTAATTCAGATGACCATTATATCTACTACAGTGGGCAAGAATCCCTTAGAAGAAATGGAATAGCCATCATAGTCAACAAGAGTCCAAAATGCAGTACTTGGATGTCTCAAAAACGACAGAATGATCTCTGCTCGTTTCCAAGGCAAACCATTCAATATCAGGGTAATCCAAGTCTATGCCCTGACCAGTAATGCTGAAGAAGCTGAAGTTGAACAATTCTATGAAGACCTACAAGACCTTCTAGAACTAACACGCAAAAAAGATGTCATTTTTATTATAGGGGACTGGAATGCAAAAGTAGGAAGTCAAGAAACACCTGGAGTAACAGGCAAATTTGGCCTTGGAATACAGAATGAAGCAGGGCAAAGGTTAATAGAGTTTTGCCAAAAGAACGCACTGGTCATAGCAAACACCCTCTTCCAACAACATGAGAGAAGACTCTACACATGAACATCACCAGACAGCCAACACCGAACTCAGATTGATTATATTCTTGGCAGCCAAAGATGGAGAAGCTCTATACAGTCAGCAGATACAAGACTAGGAGCTGAGTGTGGCTCAGATCATGAACTCCTTATTGGCAAATTCAGACTTAAATTGAAGAAAGTAGGGAAAACCACTAGACCATTCAGGTATGGCCTAAATCAAATTCTTTACGATTATACAGTGGAAGTGAGAAATAGACTTAAGGGACTAGATCTGATAGACAGAGTGCCTGAAGAACTATGGACGGAGGTTCATGACATTGTATAGGAGACCAGGATCAAGACCATCCCCAAGAAAAAGAAATGCAAAAATGCAAAACAGCTGTCTGAGGAGGCCTTAAATAGCTGTCAAAAGAAGAGAAATGAAAGGCAAAGGAGAAAAGGAAAGATATACCTATTTGAATGCAGAATTCCAAAGAATAGCAAGGAGAGATAAGAAAGCCTTCCTCAGTGATCAGTGCAAAGAAATAGAGGAAAACAATAGAATGGGAAAGACTAGAGATCTCTTCAAGAAAATTAGAGATACCAAGGGAACATTTCATACAAAGATGGGCTCAATAAAGGACAGAAATGGTATGGACCTAACAGAAGCAGAAGATATTAAGAAGAGGTGGCAAGAATACACAGAAGAACTGTACAAAAAAGATCGTCATGACCCAGATAATCACGATGGTGTGATCACTCACCTAGAGCCCGACATCCTGGAATGTGAAGTCAAGTGGGCCTTAGGAAGAAACATCACTATGAACAAAGCTAGTGGAGGTGATGGAATTCCAACTGAGCTATTTCAAATCCTGAAAGATGATGCTGTGAAAGTGTTGCACTCAATATGCCAGCAAATTTGGGAAACTCAGCAGTGGCCACAGGACTGGAAAAGGTCAGTTTTCATTCCAATCCCAAAGAAAGGCAATGCCAAAGAATGCTCAAACTACCGCACAATTGTACTCATCTTCAGTGATTCATTCCAGTGTTCTTGCCTGGAGAATCCCAGGGACGGGGGAGCCTGGTGAGCTTCTGTCTATGGGGTCGCACAGGGTCGGACACGACTGAAGCGACTTAGCAGCACACGCTAGTAAAGTAATGCTCAAAATTCTCCAAGCCAGGGTTCAACAATACATGAACAGTGAACTACCAGATGTTCAAGCTGGTTTTAGAAAAGACAGAGGAAACAGAGATCAAATTGCCAACATCCGTTGGATCATTGAAAAAGCACAAGAGTTACAGAAAAACATCTACTTCTGCTTTATTGACAATGCCAAAGCCTTTGACTGTGTGGATCACAATAAACTATGGAAAATTCTGAAAGAGATGGAAATACCAGACCACCTGACCTGCCTCTTGAGAAATCTGTATGCAGGTCAGGAAGCAACAGTTAGGACTGCACGTGGAACAACAGACTGATTCCAAATAAGAAAAGGAGTATGTCAAGGCTGTATATTGTCACTCTGCTTATTTAACTTATATGCAGAGGACATCATGAGAAATGCTGGGCTGGAGGAATCACAAATTGGAATCAAGATTACCAGGAGAAATATCAGTAACCTCAGATATGCAGATGACACCACCCTTATGGCAGAAAGTGAAGAAGAAGAAAAGAGCTTCTTGATGAAAGTGAAAGAAGAGAGTGAAAAAGTTGGCTTAAAGCTCAACATTCAGAAAACTAAGATCATGGCATCTGGTCCCATCACTTCATGGCAAATAGATGGGGAAACAGTGGAAACAGCAGCAGACTTTATTTTTTGGAGCTCCAAAATCACTGCAGATGGTGACTGCAGCCATGAAATTAAAAGGCACTTTTATTTACTCTTTGGAAGGAAAGTTATGACCAACCTAGACAGCATATTAAAAAGCAAAGACATTATTTTGCCAACAAAGGTCCATCTGGTCAAGGCTGTGGTTTTTCCAGTAGTCATGTATGGATGTGATAGTTGGACCATAAAGAAAGCTGAAGAAGAATTGATGCTTTTGAACCATGGTGTTGGAGAAGACTCTTGAGAGTCCCTTGGACTGCAAGGAGATCCAACCAGTCCATCCTAAAGGAAATCAGTCCTGAATATTCATTGGAAGGACTGATGCTGAAGCTGAGGCTCCAATACTTGGCCACCTGATGTGAAGAACTGACTCATTTGAAAAGACCCTGATGCTGGGAAAGATTGAAGGAAGGAGAAGAAGGGGACAACGGAGGATGAGATGGTTTGATGGCATCACCGACCCAATGGACATGAGTTTGTGTAAACTCCGGGAGTTGGTGATGGACAGGGAGGCCTTTTGTGCGGCAGTCCATGGGGTTGCAAAGAGTCAGACACGACTGAGTGACTGAACTGTATTGGTGCCACATTTTCCTTATCTTAAACAGGAATAAAGATGCCCAATTTGCTGAATTGTTGTGAGTAGTACATGTGGCAAATATGTTAGGTGTTAGTGTATATTTGGCACATAGAAGGTACTAAGTAATTTAAGTTTGTAAAAGCTAGAATTAAGCTTCATTATAAGGAAATTCAGCCTTGGTCTATCTACATACTCTCGCTTTAAACCATGAATTCCTGAGAGCTGACAATGACAAAGCTTTTATTTGCCATATATTAGACATGGTTCAGCCAAACCATGCAAAAAACTGCTCCCTCAGATAGGGATGTGAAACAAGTTGTATCTAATACCCTACCCCGATCTGTTGGTATATCTGCCTGAGAACTGTGGAAAGGGTTCTGAGAGCATGTGTAGCCTCAGAGGGACAGAGGGCCATCATTGATTGGTCATGCCTGTCATGGAGTTGGGAGTAGGGGTGGTGGCACATGTGCAGGCATTTTGTATGCCTGGCCTAAGTTACTTTTCCTTGTGTCTTTGCCCAAAGAGACAAATACCTAGTTCTACTGCTGAATTGCATGCAAGACTTCCAGAGGGAACCCTTCATTCTATTGGAAAGGCAGAGAGCAGGAAACCTATCTCCCTGGCTTCATGCCTCCACACTCTGTCCCATCCACCTAGTGATTCAGTCACACCACAATGTCTCCATTTTCCAGTATGGACCCTGCCCTTTCACAGCTACATGCCCTGGCACTTGCTGTTTCTACTTCTAAGAATGCTATTCCCTATCTTTTGCCACATGGCAATTTCTACTTGTCCTTCAGGATCTAGTTCAAGTGTAGATGCTTATTGTAAGGAAGCTGGATAGATTCATTTCCTGATTTTTCTTGCATCCTTGATGCCCAGCTCATAACTGTCCCTGGATTAGTGTTGATTGTACATGGATATAAAGAGGAAGATACTAATGTGCTAGAGGTCAGGAATTTTCCTGAGAAAATAATCTAGCTTTGGTGACTGTATTGTTTCTGTCCAGAGTTTGTATAAACATCTTGTTTCGGTCCCTTCAAATTTGAAAGAGGTGCTAGCTCTGATTAAGTGTTAAGATAAAATACTAAGCAAAAATATCTTAAATGGACTTATCAAATTATGATAATTGAGTCTTATAAGAACTAAGACTAGAAAGACTTGAAGTTTAAAAAAAAATATGATAAAATGTGAAGATTTAAGTAAGTGAAAGTGAAAGTCCCTCAGTTGTGTCTGACTCATTGTGACCCCATGGACTGTAGTCCATGGAATTCTCTAGGCCAGAATACTGAAATGGGTAGCCTTTCCCTTCTCCAGAGGATCTTCCCAACCCAGGGATCCAACTCAAGTCTCCTGCAGGGCAGGCAGATTCTTTACCAACTGAGCCACAAGGGAAGCCCAAGAATACTGAAGTGGGTAGCCTATTCCTTCTCCAGGGGATCTTCCTGACCCAGGAATCGAACCAGGGTCTCCTGCATTGCAGGCAGATTCTTTACCAACTGAGCTATCAGGGAAGCTCATGATAAAATACACCTAACATGAAATTTACCATCTTAGCTATTTTTAAGTATACAGTTCAGTGGCATTTACATTGTTGTTCAACTATCACCACTACCCATCTTCAAAAACCTTCTTATCTTGCAAAACTGAGACTCTGTACCCATTAAACAGTAACTCACCATTCCCCTACCTCTAGCCCCTGGCAACTACCAGTTCAGATAAGTGGAATCATACGGTAATTGTTTCTTTGTGATTTTGCTTAGCATAATGTCCTCAAGATTCATCTATATTGTAGCATGTATCAGTTTCCTTTTGAAGGTGAATAATATTCCATTATATGTGTATTTCATGTTTTATTTATCTGTCCCATGGACACTTGGGTTACCTCTACTTCTTGGCTATTGAATATAATATTCCTATGAACATGGGTGTTCAAATACCTCTTCAAATCCCTGCTTTTGATTATTTGAATACATACCCAGAAATGGAATTGCTGGATCAAATGGTAATTTTATTTTTAATTTTTTGAGGAACTACCATATGATTTTTCATAGCATCTGCATCATTTTACTTTTTCACTAACCATGTAAGGGTTCCAAATTCTCCACATCTTTGCCAACAGTTGCTCTCTTCTGGTTTCTTTTAATAATAGCTATCCTAGTGTGATGTGGGTGTGAAGTGGTATCTCATTGTGGTTTTGATTTTCATTTCCCTAATGATTAGTGGTGTTGAGCATTTTTTCACTTGCTTATTCACTATTTGTGTGTATTCTTTGGAGAAATGTCTGTTCAAGTTGTTTGCCCATTTTTAAAATTGGGTTGTTTGACTTTTGCTGTTGATTTGTAGGAATTCTTTATATGGCCTGGATAGTAATTCCTGATCAACATATATCACTTTCAAATATTTTTTCCCATTCTCCCTTTCACACCATTGATTGTGTCCTTTGATGCACAGAAGTTTAAAATTTTGATGTAGTCCAATTTATCTATTTTTATTGTTGTTTCCTATGCTTTTGGTGTCATATCCAAGAAATTATTGCCAAACCCAATGTCATAAATGTTTTCCCTGTATTGTCTTATAAAAATGTTTGATCCATTTTGAATTAGTTTTTGTATAAGGTATAAAGTAAGTGCCCAACTTTATTTTTGCATACGAATATCCAGTTTTCCTGACACCATTTGTAGAAAAGAATGCCCTTTCCCCATTGAACTGTCTTGGTATCCTTGTGGAAAATCAGTTGACCATAAATGTTAGATTTCATTTCTGGGATCTTTTATTCTGTTGACCTATATGTCTGTCTCTATGCAGGTACCAAAATTTTTTGAGTACTGTAGCTTTGCAGTAAGTTTTGAAATCAAGTTTTTCAATATTGTTTTGACTATAGAGGGTCCTTGAAATTCCATATGAATCTTAGAAGGGATTTTTCTATTTCTATTGGGATTTTGATAGTGATTGAATTGAATCTGTAACTATCTTTGGATAATGTTGAATCTTAACAATATTGGGTTTTCCAAGCTATGACATAGTATCTTTCCATTTATTGGTGTCTTCTTTAATTATTTTCAGTAATGTTTTATAGTTTTCAGCATGTCTTTGCTTCCTTGATTACATTTATTCCTAAGTATTTTATTCTTTTGGATGCCACTGTAAATGAAGTTGTTTTCTTGATTTCCCTTTCCAATTGTTCACTGTCAGTGTTTAGAAACAACTAATTTTTGAATGTGGATTTCATATCCTGTAATTTTTTGGAACTTATTTATTAGTTATAACATGTTTCCAGCTCCAAATTTTTCTTTGTTGGGAGGTTTTCTTTATTATTACAGATTCAAAAATCAGTTGTATTGTCCCTTGTTTCATTTCTGATTTTAGTTGAGTCATTTCTTTTATTCTTAGTCAACTTGGCTAAAAGTTTGTCAATTTTGTTGAATTTTTGAAGAAGGAACTCTTGATTTAACTGACTTTTCTATTGTTTTTCTAGTTTTTATTTTGTTTATTTCTGCTCTAATCTTTTTTATTTTCTTCCTTCTGCTAGTTTAGGGTTTGGTTTATTCTTTTTCTAGTTCCTTTTGGTGTAAATTTAGGTTGTTGATTTGAGGTCTTTTGTCTTTTTAATGTAAGTATTTTGAACACATTTAAATAACACTATCTACATGTATTAATTGGAGAAGGCAATGGCACCCCACTCCAGTACTCTTGCCTGGAAAATCCCATGGACGGAGGAGCCTGGTAGGCTGCAGCCCATGGGGTCGCTAAGAGTCGGACACGACTGAGCGACTTCACTTTCACTTTTCACTTTCATGCATTGGAGAAGAAAATGGCAACCCACTCCAGTATTCTTGCCTTGAGAATCCCAGGGACGGCGGAGCCTGGTGGGCTGCCGTCTGCGGGGTCGCACAGAGTCAGACACGACTGAAGCGACTTAGCAGCAGCAGCACATGTATTAATATTTATTCTGGTAATTTTGCAGCAAAAACTAGGGAGCAGTTGGCAACACTTCACTCCAGATAAGATACCCCCATTAAACACTTTCCCACTCCTTATATTTCAGTTTCAGACTTCCACACAGCTTTGGCATCTGAGATTTTGGAGGGACTCTTCCTGTCTATATAACCCCATCAAGTTTGACAGTAATAATTTTATTTTTTGTATTGTGAATTATTTGGCTCTTTTATTAGGATAGGAGTTTCTTTTTTAAAAAGATTTTTAAAATGTAGGCCTTTTTAAATGTTTTTGTTGAATTTACAAAGATGGTTACAATATGGCTTCTGCTCTTTAGGTTCTAAATTTTTGGCTTCGAGGCAATGTGGGATCTTAGTTGCTTGACCAGGGATCGAACCCACACCTCCTGCCTTGGAAGGTGAAATCTTAACCGCTGGATCACCAGGGAAGTCGCTCAATTTTATTTTAGACCTAAGTAATTTTATTTTATTGTGATTATATCTATATTTAACAATGGACTCATTTTGTTTGAAACAGCGCTTAGAGGAAATGAGTCTACTTTTGCTTCTAAAATATTTAATATGAAGTGCTACCTTAACTTCATTAAGAATAGATCAATTGAGGTAGTATTTAAACAAGAGTAAAAATAGTAACTCTTCAGGGATATAAATGGATTAGGGTTTTATTGGCTCTCCAAATTTATAACCTGGAGAAGAAATGTGTTTGGCTTGTATCCACTTGCTTGGAATGGCAAGTAAATCCATCATACCAAGGGTTGGAACACTCTTTTGTGGTTTGAATACTGAGGGGAGGGTATATATATTTGCATGTTTTTGCTGCATGTAACAGAAATGGGGACTCACACGACTTCAATAATAGAGAAATGTATCTTTTCTCATTACTAGAAGTTCAGAGGCAGTCAGGCTCTGAAGTAGCAAAACTCAGGTATACAATCTAGGACCCAAGGATCCAGCCCGGATCACTTCATGGTCATAGAAGGCTGCCAGTAACCAGAAGGGCTTACTCAAAGCCTGGAATATTCCCCCTTCTGCCCATCCCAGTCTAAAACATGGGATTAAAGTCCTCCTATAGAACAACAGACTGGTTTCAAATAGGAAAAGGAGTACATCAAGGCTATATATTATCACCCTGCTTATTTAACTTATATGCAGAGGACATCATGAGAAACGCTGGGCTGGAAGAAGCACAGGCTGGAATCAAGATTGCCGGTAGAAATATCAATAACCTCAGATATGCAGATGACACCACCCTTATGGCAGAAAGTGAAGAACTAAAGAGCCTCTTGATAAGAGTGAAAGAGGAGAGTGAAAAAGTTGGCTTAAAGCTCAACCAACATTCAGAAAACTAAGATCATGGCATCCAGTCCCATCACTTCATGGCAAATAGATGGGGAAACAGTGGCTGACTTTATTTTTTGGGGCTCCAAAATCGGATGGTGATTGCAGCCATGAAATTAAAAGATGCTTACTCCTTGGAAGGAAAGTTATGTCCAACCTAGACAGCATATTAAAAAGCAGAGACATTCCTTTGTCAGCAAAAGTCCATCTAGTCAAGGCTATGGTTTTTCCAGTGGTCATATATGGATGTGAGAGTTGGACTATAAAGAAAGTTGAGCACCAAAGAATTGATGCTTTTGAACTGTGGTGTTGGAGAAGACTCTTGAGAGTCCCTTGGACGGCAAGGAGATCCAATCAGTCCATCCTAAAGGAAATCAGTCCTGGGTGTTCATTGGAAGGACTGATGTTGAAGATGAAACGCCAATACTTTGGCCACCTCATGCAAAGAGTTGACTCATTGGAAAAGACCCTAATGCTGGGAAAGATTGAGGGCAGGAGAAGAAGGGGACGACAGAGGATGAGATGGTTAGATGGCATCACCGACTCAATGGACATGAGTTTGTGTAAACTCTGGGAGTTGGTAATGGACAAGGAGGCCTGGCGAGCTGCGGTTCATGGGGTCACAAAGAGTTGGACACGACTGAGCGACTGAACTGAACTGAACTAGATAGTGGTTACCATATGTGACTATTAAATACCTGAAATATGGAGAAGGAAATGGCAACCCACTTCAATATTCTTGCCTGGAAAAGTCCATGGACAGAGGAGCCTGGTGGGCTGCAGTCCATGGAGTTACATGACTGAGCATACATGCATGAGGGTGGAGGGAGATGGGTTGGTAGCAATAAACTGGTAGAACTAAAAATAAATAAATAAATACCTGAAATATGACTATTCCAATGGACATGCGCTGTAAGTGTAAAAAGCACACTCAACTTTGAAGACTTCATATGAAGTAAAAGAATGTAAAGTATCTCAATAATTGTTATACTTATTATATGTTTGAATGATGATAATTTGGATATATATAAGGGATACATAAATGTATTTTAGAAGTTAATGTCACCTGTTTCTTTTTACAATGTGGCTACTAGAAAACAGCATTATGTTTGTGGCTTGCTTTATGTTTCTGTTGGATAGCACTGCTCTAGTCTAATGGGACCAGCTTTGGACACAATTTGGGCTGGACAGGAATGCCATGTACTAAGTGGCTAAGGGAGTGAATAGCTATTGAGAAGAGTCGATCGTAACGTCCCCCACAAAAGGAGAGGAATGGGGGACACCTGTGTGTCTCTGTGCTCTGAAAATGACTGTTCAGTACATTGAGTGTGTTTTGGTATGTGAAACAATGCCAGCCCTCCCAAATTCACTCCTCGTTTCCTTCTTTCAGGCCTGCTTTCTAGCCTACATGAAGCCATTCTCTGATTTGGTTGTAGAGAGGACAAGATGAATTAAAGAGTGATGGGAAGAGGAAGGCAGAGTGAGGGTGCTGGCAGTAATAAGTTAGCTGCACAAATAGCTAAAGTTCCATCACAGGTGAAGACACTTCGGAAATGCCCTGCTGAAACTGCTTTGCATAAGCTTGTCATTTCCCCACTTCATAATGATGGAACATTCTAACAGATACTGCTTTTCTCCTGGCTGTGTTGGCCTGCTTGAAAAAGCACATAGAAGGACTTGGTTAGTGGGAAGGGGGGTGTTGGTGGCTTCTTTCCTGGCACCCTGTGTGGGAGAGGGAAGAAGCTGGGGGTGGAGGTGCTGTGCTAACCCCCTGTACCATCCCAGAGTTCTGATTGCTTACCACGGTTGCCATTTTGATGCTTTCTGCTGGTTTTCTACTCTCTTAGCCCTATATGTACTGACCACTTTTATCCACCACATTCTTTACTGCGGAGTTTCTCCAAATGCTCTTTGGCTTCCTCTCCACATAAAACCTAGTGTGTGTTACTCACCATCACATTGTCTCTACTAGACTTTTTTCAAAGTGTCCTCTGGGCCGCGTGCTTCAGAATCATCTGAGGAGCTTGTTTAAAAGCAGCTCATCGGGACTTCCCTGGCAGTCCAGTGGTTAAGACTGTTCTGCCAAGGCAGGGGACGCACTTTTGATCCCTGGCCAGGGAACTAAGATCCCACAAGCCATGTGGCAGCTCAAAGATGAAAATAAATAAATAAAGAGTTTGTTTGTAGGTCAGATGTTTACAAATGGAATTGAAAAAGAAAAAAGTAGCTCATCGAAGCTACTGGATTAGAATCTCTGGTGAGGCAGAATTCCTAACAGTCCCCAGGTGAATCCCACCCTTGCCGAAGTCCAAGAACTTCAGAGACTCTTATGGAGAGAGCGAATGCAAGCAGATGGGGAAGGGGTTGTTTTTCAGTGTGGATCCTGGTGAGGGTTCAGTCCTAAGTCGGGGAAATGGGCCTTTCCGGATTTCTGTAAGGAAAGCAGGACCAGTGTCTGGTGGACTGAAGGGTGATGGTGGTGTCAAGATGAAGAAGTGCAGCCAAGAAAGCGTGCTCTCTTTGGGGGCACGGCGGCCAAGGCCAGGAAGCAACTCGTCCCTCTAAGTGGCTCAAGGCCTCTCACAAGGAGGCCACACCCTGTAGAACCCAGGTGTGTTTGCTTCTGAGGAAAGGCACACTCACTGGGGGTTTTCAGAAACAACTGTGGAGGTGGGGGAGGAGGTGAAGCCCTTCAGCTGGGCAGATGAGGCTTCACATGGTTTCTGGGCTTGGTAAAAATAGTAACCTGCAGTTACGCTCGTAAGGCTGGAGGACAGTTCAGTCACCGTCAAAAAATTTTGCAAAACAGCAGGAAAGCGTCACTCATAATGCGTCTCCCCCAGCACTTCTGTAGCTTCAGTCTACACAGTTGGAGCCCCATCTGCATGGGAGATGTGAGTAGAGACATTCATGCTTGTTTTCCCAGCTCTGACCGGATCTCTGTGTCCCTAGCCTCACTATATATTCAGGGACTCAACCTTTTGCCTTGAAGGCAGGGCCAGAGCTCCTCAAATCTGGCAGAGCCATTGGAGTTGCCCCAAGCACGGAGTGTCCTGGCGTTCCCTGCATCCCAGCAGATGCCAGAGAAGCACCAGGCATCTGAGTCAACTGCCCATCTTGGGGCCAACATAGACATCAACTCTGTACTTCCCTGCTGTGCCTTTGGAGGGTACGGTTGTGTTTTGGGAAGAGACCCAGAAGAACTGGGAGCCCTGGGCCACATTGTGAGACTTCCACCATTCCCAGAGAGCCCAAGAGCTGCTCCTTGGGGTGGAGGTGAACAAAGAGGGCAGCTGCCTGGCAACTTCCCTTCCGTGCATCTCCTCTGCATCAGAGGAGATGCAGCCTCTAATCTTCAGGCTTCTCCCCTGTAATTCCTCCACCCAAGAGGCCTTTGAAATTGCCGCAGTACCACCCAGTATACTAGAACTTCGGACTTTCCGGCTTCCAGATAGTGGAGGCACCTGGAAAACCAAGTCTACAGGCACAAATGCCTATATGTGGAGGGAAGGTGGTTGTGGGGTAGGGAGCACCCTGAGATCTGGAATTCTGGGTGCCCCAGTTGAAAAAACATTTCTCTCTGGTCTAGACAGTCAACTATCTCTGGCTGCATACATTTTGGCCTTTGACAACATGAATGTTAGTTATAGTCCTGCCTGTTTTCTATTGATCTTACCTGTGAATAACACTTTTTATTATATTGAAAATTAAATCGCTAGAGAACACCTTGGTATCCTCTAGATATAAAATGCAGGAGCCACTTCAGTTTGGACCTTTCGGGCCATTGGGGTCACCATTATATACAGGTTGCCTCTGATGGAAGGTATGGAGCTGGAATGTATAAGAGCTGTTACTGTTCCCACAGAGCATGTTCATTCCTTTCCGACAGTATTTGAGGCTATAGGCTCTATTTCTCTCTAAAGAAAGAAAACAGTATACAATAAAAACCTTGTGACATTAGACTAGGTGAAACCGAAGGCACTGATTTTTCTTTAGTTGAGGACACTCATTTCAATAACTGAAGGAATTGAAAATGTTTAACATTCTGAGACCATGTGAAGCTGAGTTTAAGTGAAAGATGACTCCTGGTTCTTTCAGTCTTGCTTTAAAAATAAACTATATAATTAAACAGCTATAGATACTTCTCTTGTGGGGAGGAAAACAGCAGTCAAGTTATTTTTGCAATCATGCCAACAGGGCAGTAGGTTTCCTAACCCTTTGGCAAAATAGAGAATCAATGCCAATCAGAACAAATGCTAACAAAAGGGAAAAATCTCATGGGAGCCTCAGGCGATAAAAGATTTAAAATGTGAGTAAAACATCACAGGTCAGCACTAAAATAGACAATACATTTCTTTGCTAACGCAAAGTATCCAGCTAATAACTAGAGGTGTAAAATGGACTTAACCACACTGAGGGGCCCTAGAATATCCACTTCACTTCCCCCTCACTTCCATGCAGAAAGAAGTCTCCTTCCACAGGGAGCCAGTCACTCCACAAGCAGTCATTTGGGGTCAGATGTTTCTCCCTGACGGAGAAGGCAATGGCACCCCACTCCAGCACTCTTGCCTGGAAAACCCCATGGATGGAGGAGCCTGGTAGGCTGTAGTCCATGGGGTCGCTAAGAGTCAAAAATGACTGAGCGACTTCACTTTCACTTTTCCTGTTCATGCACTGGAGAAGGAAATGGCAACCCACTCCAGTATTCTTGCCTGGAGAATCCCAGGGATGGCGGAGCCTGGTGGGCTGCCGTCTATGGAGTCGCACAGAGTCGAACACGACTGAAGCGACTTAGCAGCAGCAGCAGTTTCTCCCTGAAGGTAAAAATCTCTAGGAATATAAACTTTGTCCATGCTTAATTTCTCAATTTTGATAGCAAAGAGACCAGACTTGCTTTCAAAGAGGAAAACTGTTTACCTGTTGGTTAGTTTTGCCAATAAATAAGATGCTTTAAAATACTTACAGGAAAAATGATGAAGTAAAAAGTGGTCCATTATATAGACAGGCTGAATTCTGACTAAAAGCAAATTGAAGTCATCTCCATTTGGAAGGGTTTTATGCTCAGTTGGTAAAGAATCCGTCTGCAATGCAGGAGACTCTGGTTCAATTCCTAAGTCAGAAATATCTGCTGGAGGAGGGATAGGCTACCCACTACAGTATTCTTGGGCTTCCCTTGTGGCTTAGCTGGTAAAGAATTCGCTGGCACTGCTGGAGACCTGGGTTGGATCTCTGAGTTGGGCAGATCCCCTGGAGAAGGGAAAAACTATCCACTCCAGTATTCTGGCCTAGAGAATTTCATGCACTGCATAGTTCATGGGGTTGCAAAGAGTCAGACATGACTGAACGACTTTCACCATGGACTCATTAGAGAGGAACTCTCAGTTCAGTTCAGTTCAGTTCAGTCACTCAGTCGGCCTAACTGTTTGTGACCCCACGGACTGCAGCACGCAAGGCCTCCCAGCAAATCGCGAACTCCCAGAGTTTACTCAAACTCATGTCCATTGGGTCGGTGATGCCATCTAACCATCTCATCCTCTGTCATCCCCTTCTCCTCCTGCCTTCAATCTTTCCCAGCATCAGGGTCTTTTCAAATGAGTCAGTTCTTCACATCAGGCAGCCAAAGTATTGGAGCCTCAGCTTCAGCATCAGTCCTTCCAATGAATATTCAGGACTGATTTCCTTTAGGATGGACTGGTTGGATCTCCTTGCAGTTCAAGGGACTCTCAAGAGTCTTCTTCAACACCATGGTTCAAAAGCATCAATTCTTTGATGTTCAGATTTCTTCATAGTCCAACTCTCACATCCATACATGACTACTGGAAAAACCAGTAGCTTTGCCTAGATGGACCTTTAGTGGCAAACTAATGTCTCTGCTTTTTAATATGCTATCTAGGTTGGTCATAACTTTCCTTCCATGGAGCAAGTGTCTTTTAACTTCATGGCTGCAGTTACCATCTGCAGTGATTTTGGAGCCCCCCAAAATAAAATCTGTCACTGTTTCCATTGTTTCCCCATCTATTTGCCATGAAGTGATGGGACCAGATGCCGTGATCTTGGTTTTCTGAATGTTGAGCTTTAAGCCAACTTTTTCACTCTCCTCTTTCACTTTCATCAGAAGCTCTTTAGTTCTTCTTCACTTTCTGCATAAGGGTGGTGTCATCTGCATATCTGAGGTTATTGATATTTCTCCTGGCAATCTTGATTCCAGCTTGTGCTTTCTCCAGCCCAGTGTTTCTCATGATGTACTCTGCATATAAGTTAAATAAGCAGGGTGACAATATATAGCATTGATGTATTCCTTTTCCTATTTGGAACCAGTCTGTTGTTCCATGTCCAGTTCTAACTGTTGCTTCCTGACCTGCATACAGATTTCTCAAGAGGCAGGTCAGGTGGTCTGGCATTCGCATCTCGTTCAGAATTTTCCAGAGTTTGTTGTGATCCACACAGTCAAAGACTTTGGCATAGTCAATAAAGCAGAAATAGATGTTTTTCTGGACTCTCTTGCTTTTTCGATGATCCAACGGATGTTGGCAATTTAATCTCTGGTTCCTCTGCCTTTTCTAAAACCAGCTTGAACATCTGGAAGTTCATGGTTCACGTATTGTTGAAACCTGGCTTGGAGAATTTTGAGCATTACTTTACTAGTGAGTGAGATGAGTACAATTGTGTGGTAGTTTGAGCATTCTTTGGCATTGCCTTTCTTTGGGATTGGAATGAAAACTGACCTTTTCCAGTCCTGTGGCCACTGCTGAGTTTCCCAAATTTGCTGGCATATTGAGTGCAACACTTTCACAGCATCATCTTTCAGGATTTGAAATAGCTCAGTTGGAATTCCATCACCTCCACTAGCTTTGTTCATAGTGATGTTTCTTCCTAAGGCCCACTTGACTTCACATTCCAGGATGTCAGGCTCTAGGTGAGTGATCACACCATCGTGATTATCTGGGTCATGATGATCTTTTTACAGTTCTTCTGTGTATTCTTGCCACCTCTTCTTAATATCTTCTGCTTCTGTTAGGTCCATACCATTTCTGTCCTTTATTGAGCCCATCTTTGTATGAAATGTTCCCTTGGTATCTCTAATTTTCTTGAAGAGATCTCTAGTCTTTCCCATTCTATTGTTTTCCTCTATTTCTTTGCACTGATCACTGAGGAAGGCTTTCTTATCTCTCCTTGCTATTCTTTGGAACTCTGCATTCAAATAGGTATATCTTTCTTTTTCTCCTTTGCTTTTCACTTCTCTTCTTTTCACAGCTATTTGTTTGTAAGGCCTCCTCAGACAGCCATTTTGCATTTTTGCATTTCTTTTTCTTGGGGATGATCTTGATCTCTGTCTCCTATACAGTGTCATGAACCTCCATCCATAGTTCTTCAGGCAGTCTATCTATCAGATCTAGTCCCTTAAGTTTATTTCTCACTTCTACTGTATAATCGTAAGGGATTTGATTTAGGTCATACCTGAATGGTCTAGTGGTTTTCCCTACTTTCTTCAATTTAAGTCTGAATTTGCCAATAAGGAGTTCATGATCTGAGCCACAGTCAGCTCCCAGTCTTGTTTTTGCTGACTGTATAGAGCTTCTCCATCTTTGGCTGCAAAGAATATAATCAATCTGATTTCAGTTGACCATCTGGTGATATCCATGTGTAGAGCCTTCTCTTGTGTTGTTGGAAGAGGGTGTTTGCTATGACCAGTGTGTTCTCTTGGCAAAACTCTATTAGCCTTTGCCCTGCTTCATTCTATACTCCAAGGCCAAAGGAGGTCGTCATTATCTTCATTACCTCCACCACAGTTTAAAGAGAAGTTGCTCAGTCATGTCCGACTCTTTGCGACCCCATGGACTATAGCCTACCAGGCTCCTCTGTCCATGGGATTTTCCAGGCAAGAATACTGGAGTGGGTTGCCATTTCCTTCTCCAGGAGATCTTCCTGTCCCAGGGATTGAACAGGAGTCTCCTGCATTGTAGGCAGACGCTTTACCATCTGAGCGACCAGGGAAGTCCCCGCCATAGTTTGGCCCCAGGTAAATAACAGGGAGGGAACACAGTCTCACCCATCAACAGAAAATTAGATTAAAGATTACTGAAAAAAACTAAAAAAAAAAAAAAAGAGAAACAAAAAAAAAAAAAGATTACTGAACTTGGCCCTCCCATCAGAACAAGACCCAGTTTTCCCCTCAGTCAGTCTTTAAGCTTCCATAAGTCTTTTACCTTTCTGCATCTGAGGACAGATAGATGAAAACCACAATCACAGGAAAATTAACCAATCTGATCTCTTGGAGCACAGCCTTGTCTAACAGTGAAACTATGAGCCATGCCATGGAGGGTCACCCAAGATGGACAGGTCATCGTGGAGAGTTCTGACAAAACATGGTCCACTGGAGAAGGGAATGGCAAACCACTTCAGTATTCTTGCCTTGAGAACCCCATGAACAGTATGAAAAGGCAAAAAAATAGGACACTGAGAGATGAACTCCCCAGGTTGGTAGGTGCCCAATATGCTACTGGAGAGCAGTGGAGAAATAACTCCAGAAAGAATGAAGAGACGGAGCCAAAGCAAAAACAACACCCAGTTGTGGATGTGACTGGTGATAGAAGCAAGGTCCAATGCTGTAAAGAGCATAGAAACCTGGAATGTTAGGTCCATGAATCAAGGCAAATTGGAGGTGGTCAAACAGAAGATGGCAAGAGTGAACGTCAACTTTTTAGGAGTCAGCGAACTAAAATGGACGGGAATGGGTGACATTAACTCAGATGACCATTGTATCTATTACTGTGGGCAAGAATCCCTTAGAAGAAATGGAATAGCCATCATAGTCAACAAGAGTCCAAAATGCAGTACTTGGATGCAGTCTCAAAAACAACAGAATGATCTCTGCTCGTTTCCAAGGCAAACCATTCAATATCACGGTAATCCAATTCTATGCCCAGACCAGTAATGCTGAAGAAGCTGAAGTTGAACAGTTCTATGAAGACCTACAAGACCTTCTAGAACTAACACCCAAAAAAGATGTCCTTTTCATTACAGGGGACTGGAATGCAAAAGTAGGAAGTCAAGAAATACCTGGAGAGAGGAACTCTCAGTAGTTATTAATTATTTAGGATCATCGGTTGTTACTGAATGCTCTCACCATGGGAATTTCCATATTTCAAAACCAAATCCTTACACAAAACAAAACAAAAAACACTGTTATGGAATCTAGCTATTATCAAGGGAGTGCATTTGGCAAACATAAATCAATTCTTTTTTTTTTTTGGTCAAATCATGGAGAGTGGATCTGTATCTTTACCATTTGAAAGAATGCAATCCACTTCCAATCAGAGACAATCTATCTGGGCTGCCCAGGTGACCTGATCTTATGTCCCCTAAAGTTGCTGCATCAGTGCCTAAAGATCTCCATGATAAATCTGGCCATGACAAAGTAAATATTTTAATAACTAGAGTCTAAGCTTGCACCCAGATTTCATAGTATTTTAGAATTTAAAATGTTATTATTATTATTATTTTAGAATTTAGAATGTTTTAAAAGTGTATTCCAGAACCCAACTTACACCTTTGTGTTAAAATGAACTGCATTTTAAATTCATTTAAAATGAATGTGAGTTTATCACAGAGGCATGATAACAACAGCTAGTTCTTATTCCTGTTTCTCAACTAACCATGTGGCTTTTCTTAATAACATCTTGGCATTCATATAATAATGGTTAATACTTATTCAGTACACACAAATGTGCTAGGTACTCTGCTAAGCCCTTTATTTACATGGGTTTTTGCAATCAATTCTCATAGCATCCCTATGAGGTACAAGATGTTATTACAGCCACTTTAGAGATACAGAAACTGAGGGTTGGTGAACTTGGCCAAGGTCACCCACCTCTACCACCAAAATGAGGCCAAGGCACTTTGATAGGAGTGTGGGCCCTTAACAAGCACTGCACGTGGTTTCCCTGAGTTCAGGTGGTGTGGACTGTGTCCATATTCACATGCATACGACCTCATTACTCAGCTACTATTTCTGCTCTAGAACTGCCAATATTTTCAGTCCTTATGAATTTTTGTTCAATTTTCTTCCTTTTAGTTTTGCCTCTCCCATTTATTTCCTGTTTCCAGAATTGTTTGTCTTACACAATTGGTAGTTATCTAGAAATGCTTGTTTTCTCAGTGTTACATGCAATGAATATTGTTCAATTTATTGTTTTTGCTGTTCTGGCTATTCTAGCTTCAGTAATACAGCTTTTACTTCAATTTAGAGGAAGCCTGCAGAGGAAATAACTCAGTATCTCTTATTTACATACTGATGTGTGGGATCCACAAATTATAAAGGTGGCATCCGATAATGCAGTGCCTGTACTGCCCTTTTCTTTATTCTTTCTAAAATGGTGACACAAATCACTATCCTTGTAGTTGATATCTTCCTGGAGCAATCTGATATTTGCTAAAATATCTAAAATGAAAGTTTCTTTCTTTTTGAAAAATTACAGCTATTCTTCCTTCAGGTGAAGTTGTTATACAGTTGATCTCCAATTGGGAACGTTCTAATTAAGAAACATAGGAGAACTTAATGGTGCAAGATATATTTGTAAACAATGAAGCAAAAATATTAATGTTTCATGTTCATTATAGCAATATTTACAATAGCTTAAAATTGACAATAATGTAAATGTACCTAAATAAGTGATTGGTTAAATTAATTATGTCATCTATATTTTAGAATATCATACTGCCCCCCAAAATATTTTAGAGTATAATTTTAAAGGTATAGGAGAAAACTTTATGATAGATTATTAAGTGACAAAAGCAAATGATGAAGTCGTATGAGTTGTTCCTTGATCCAAGAATTATTTAGATGTCTATTTTTACTTTTCCAAAAATAGGCTTTTTATTTTTGTTGTTGAGTTTACTATTTGATAATTTTTGTATTATTGTGGACAGACAACACTGTCTCTATGATATCAGTTCTTGGAAATTTGTTGAAATTTTCTTCTGATTTGGTACAGGCCTCAGGGGCAGCCAATTTTTATACTCGTATATCGGCTGGATTTTCATTTCACGTGATTAACTCAAAATTAATTTCCATACACGAAACTGAGCTTGGTACCCCAATCTTTCTCAGATATCTCCCAAATCAAGCTGCACCTGATATTGATATTTGTGTTCGAGTCTTGTCTGGATTTTGGAAATAAAAGACACATTTTTGACCAGTTCTAGAATGCAAGTCAGAGCCTATGGGATTAATCATTTTCTTTTCTCAGTTTGACATTTTATAATATAAGTGTTAACCTGCAAAAGATGATATATTTATTGGTTGATGTTGGCTATAGATCAGGGTTTCTCATCTTCAACACCATTGACATTTCGAGCTGGAGAACTTTTTGTGGAGGGGGCATGCTGTCTTGTACACTGTGGAATGTCCAGCAGCATCCTTAGCCTCTACCCTCTAGATGCCAGTAGCAAAGACTCCCTCCCCAGCTGTGACAATTAAAACTGTCCCCTAGGGGGCAAAATCACCCCCAATTGAGAATTATTACTATAGAGAAATGGCAAGTTCCCTTTCAAAACTAGTGACTAAACGTGGGTTTCACTGAGTCAATAAGCACTGTATTGTAATAAGTTAATGTATTGAGTCTTTAATGTGTACAAGGCATGGTGCTTTTATAGAAGCAGTTTTATTTAGGCATATAGAAAGTAAGCTAAGGTCTGCGTTACTCTCTTGAAGCCATCTGTGGGGCATGACGACTTTGTAATACCAGGTTTCACTCTGTACTATGAAGGCAATCACTCTGTCTTCTTAGAGCCCTTGGAAGAATGTGTGCACAGAGCGTCAAAGCCTGCTGGGACATACTGTCACTCAACAAATTGCAGCTTTTACTATTATTATTATTCAAACTGACTGCATGCATGTAGACCAGGACCATCAACTGGCTTGAGGAGTCTGCCCCTTCAGCTCACAATACACACCACACCCACACATCTTTCTGAGTTATTTTTACCAGAACAATCTCAGCATCCATGAGCAAGCAAACAAGCAAACAAATGCATTAAAGAAAATCATGTGAAGCAACTGAGTATCTGGCCAATAGTTAAAGTTCATGTTCCAAAGCCCTTCTGTGCATCAGAAGAACCATGGTCTCTGTAACAGCGGATGACCCACGTGCTATTTATGTCTTGGGTAGCACATCAATGCTACTGCTGGAGGAATGAATGGCTGTTTGGAGATTTCTTTTGCCTGGTTCATTATCTGTTTTAAACTATCAGGGCTCCATCTGAGTGGGCCAACAGGAAGCCTGCTTTTGATTTAACAGTGCTCTGAACAAGCTCCTTCTATGGCTTTCCAAGAATTAATTACAGAGCTTAGTAAAGGCGCCTGCTGCAAAGTCCCACAGATGCCTTTATGAGCAATTACAGCAGCCACACTGATGCCAGTAGAATAAGAATTTCCTTGGAGGACTGCTTGGAAAGAGAGGACTGGCTTGTGGAAATATAGGCACACAGAGTTCCCATCTATAGTTTACAGGGGAATTTAAAAAGTCACAAAGCGAGAAGAGATTGGTTGATGGTGCACATCTGTGTTATTGGGCACTTGTAGACCTAGGCTTGTGTAATTTGACCAAAAAATAAAAAAGAGAGAGAGATCATTTGATATGTTGAGATTGGAGCACTGTAGAGGGAAAGAAATACCTCAGTGCTCACCAGGAAAGGGTGCAAAGCCGAAGAAGTCTGGGATCTAATTGCATGTCCGTGCAGCACAGAGTCATTCAGACTGGTGGGCTTGCAACCCTGGGCATGAAGCAAATCCATACAGAGGCTCTTAACCAACTGCAGCAATCAAGTGAGTCCTGGGAGCGCGTTTGCTTTAGGAGGGCAAATTGAATACTGCTGGACTCCTTGCTCAGATGTTTCCATTGTTTGTATCGGCAGCATGTGACGACAAGATACAGAGGTGAATCCAGTGGGAAACCCATTGAGAGAAGGGAGTTCCTTTGCTGAGCAAAGGATTGTACAAGCCTTCCTGGGGCAGGTGCCTGCTGTCTCCTGCAGGGCAGGCTCAATGCTCCCATGCAGGTGGATGGAGCTAAAATGGCTTTCCATAGCTACTTAGTGAATGAATGAAGAGATGAATGACTCAGAACTGGTCACTTCACAAGCCACCCACTTACACCATTAGGAAGAAATTAAGAGTGGTGGGAGGAACTACTCAGCTTCCCATTCTTGTTGGTAACAAGGGTAGATTTCAGACGGGCAGACGTTTTAGTATAAATATCCATCTGTACCATAGTCTCATGGACTTTAATTAGGGGTCCTACTCACCAGGGACCTGTATGTCCCCTCTCTCCTTGTGTCCTGGGCTGTTGGATGCTAAGAGTGAAACTTCGTCTCCCAGTAATTGAAGAGTGTGGCCTCTGGGCCTCTATGCACTTGCGGGTTTTGCCTGGTGCCAGAGTTTTCATGTACACAAGGAAGTTCCACACTTACTCCTTGCCCACACATTTGTGAGTTTTTTGTAGAGGCATGGGGCTCCTGGCCAAAATCTGTTACCATAATTGAGAAAAATAAATTTAAAAATTAAATTTGCTCCTATAGTTTTGTTTTTCTGTGGGGGAACTGTTTAAATCATTGTCAAACAATCCTTTTGCTCTTAATCTTTTCTCCCTGTTCTTAAACATTTGAGGAAATGAAATTCTCCACTTGGATGAATGGGTCATTCTCACCAGCCTTTACCAGACAGCATAAGCCCCTTAGTGGTCTTGTCCAGTCTTGCAGTTTTGTAGACTGTAACTTCCAAATTTGCATTTCCAGCCCAGCCTGTTCTCCTAAGACAGGCTCATGTCTCTAAGACAACCACACCCAACTGCTGAATTCACTGATGCAAATCTGTGCCACCTGGTCTCCCCCGACATCAGGAGATGGCCAGTTCAGGCTTCCAGCAGCTCAGGTTAAATACTTTGTCATCAAGGACTTCCCTGGTGGCCCTGTGGTTAAGAATCTGCCTGCCAATTCAGGGGGCACAGGTTAGTCCCTGGTTTGGGAAGATCCCACATGCCCCAGGACAACTAAGACTGCACGCTGCAACTACGGAAGCCAGAAACTAGAGAAAGTCTGCACACAGCAATGAAGACCCATCACAGCCAAAAGCAAAAAATAATTTAAAAAAACTGTCATTCATAAAAAGGAATGAAATATTGCCATTTGCAGCAACGTGGACAGACCTAGAGATTATCATATTGAGTGAAGTCAGACAGAGAAAGACAAATATTATATGATATCACTCCCATGTGGAATCTGAAAAATAATGCAGATTAATCTATATACAAAATAGAAACAGACTCACAGACATGGAAAGCAAATTTATGGTCATCAAAGGCAAAAGAAGGTAGGGAGGGATAAATAAGGAGTTCAGTTCAGTTCAGTTCAGTCGCTCAGTCGTGTCCGACTCTTTGCAACCCCATGAACTGCAGCACGCCAGGCCTCTCTGTCCATCACCAACTCCCAGAGTCTACCCAAACCCATGTCCATCGAGTCGGTGATGCCATCCAACCATCTCATCCTCTGTTGTCCCCTTCTCCTCCCGCCCCCAATCCTACCCCGCATTAGGGTCTTTTCCAATGAGTCAATCCTTCGCATGAGGTGGCCAAAGTATTGGAGTTTCAGCTTCAACGTGAGACCTTCCAATGAACACCCAGGATTGATCTCTTTTAGGATGGATTGATTGGATCTCCTTGCAGCCCAAGGGACTCTCAAGAGTCTTCTCCAACACCACAGTTCAAAAGCATCAATTCTTCGGCGCTCAGCTTTCTTCACCGTCCAACTCTCACATCCATACATGACCACTGGAAAAACCATAGCCTTGACTAGACGGACTTTTGTTGGCAAAGTAATGTCTCTGCTTTTAAATATGCTATCTAGGTTGGCCATAAGCTTCCTTCCAAGTAGTAAACGTCTTTTAATTTCATGGCTGCAGTCACCATCAGCAGTGATTCTGGAGCCCAAAAAAATAAAGTCTGACACTGTTTCCACTGTTTCCCCATCTATTTCCCATGAAGTGATGGGACCAGTTGCCATGATCTTAGTTTTCTGAATGTTGAGCTTTAAGCCAACTTTTTCACTCTCCTCTTTCACCTTCATCAAGAGGCTCTTTAGTTCTTCTTCACTTTCTGCCATAAGGGTGGTGTCATCCGCATATCTGAGGTTATTGATATTTCTCCTGGCAATCTTGATTCCAGCTTGTGTTTCTTCCAGCCCAGCGTTTTTCATGATGTACTCTGCATATAAGTTAAATAAGCAGGGTGACAATATACAGCCTTGACGTACTTCTTTTCCTATTTGGAACCAGTCTGTTCCATGTCCAGTTCTAACTGTTGCTTCCTGACCTGCATACAGGTTTCTCAAGAGACAGGTCAGATGGTCTGGTATTCCCATCTCTTTCAGAATTTTCCACAGTTTATTGTGATCCACACAGTCAAAGGCTTTGGCCTAGTCAAAGCAGAAATAGATGTTTTTCTGGAACTCTCTTGCTTTTTCGATGATCCAGTGGATATTGGCAATTTGATCTCTGGTTCCTCTGCCTTTTCTAAAACCAGCTTGAACATCTGGAAGTTCATGGTTCACGTATTGCTGAATTTAGGAGTAGGGGTTAGTAGATACTACTATATATAAAGTAGATAAGCAATAAGGATTTATTATATAGCACAGGGAACTATAGTTGATATCTTATAACCTATAATGGAAAAGAATCCTAAAAAAGAATAAAAATACATATACGTAAGAATAGATACATATGGGCTTCCCTGGTGGCTCACACAGTAAAGAATCCGCCAGCAATGCAGGAGACCTGAGCTCTGTCCCTGGGTTGGGAAGATCCCTTGGAGAAGGGAACGGCTACCCATTCCTGTATTCTTGCCTGGAGAAGTCCATGGACAGAGGCCATGGGGTCGAAAAGAATCGGACATGACTGAGTGCTTTTACACACACATATATATATAACTGAATCACTTTGCTGTCCACCTGAAACTAACACAATAATGTAAATCACCTATACTTCAATTAAAAAAAATAAAAGCAAACAAAAAACTTTGGTATCAATCTGGACTCTTTCATTTTGCTCACCTACCCCGCCCTACACCATCTAATCTGCTCGGAAAATCTGTGACTCCTTCTTCAAAAATCTATCCGCAATCCAACAATTTCTCCCACCTCCTCTGCTACCACTCAAGACTAGGTTACTTCTGTCTCTTACCTAGTTACTTCAGTTAGTGAAGATTCTGGACCAAGTTCCAATGTGTGTGTGTCAGGCAGGGGGCGGTGCATGGGAGGTGTGATGAGTTTCTCCACAGATTCCACAAGAACTCTGCTTCATCAGTTATGTGTCCTACAATTCATTTCAATTCCGACACTATCTACCCAGAGATAGTATCAGATTCCACAGGTTAAGGCCTCAGTCCTACAAGACAGTCCCCCTGCACCTTCAGAGGCCAGTCTCAAGTCCTAGCTGTCACTCGTGCTTCTGATCAACCTAAAGATGGGAAGTTCCAACGATGCTCTCCTTGTGTTTGATTAATTTCTTAGAGCAGCCCGCAAAACTCAGGGAACCATTATACTTACCAGACTGCTGGCTTATTATAAAAAGATAGAACTCAGGAACAGTCTGGAGAAGGAAATGGCAACCCACTCCAGTATTCTTGCCTAGAGAATCCTGTAGACAGAGGAGCCTGGTGGGCTGTCGTCTATGGGGTCGCACAGAATCAGCCAAGACTGAAGCGACTTAGCAGCAGCAGCAGCAACAGGAACAGTCAGATGGAAGAGATGCACAGGGCAAGGTGTAAGGAAAGGGCAAGGAGCCTCCATGTCTTCTCTGGGTGCACCACCAAAGCTGCATGTGTGTACCAGTCCAGAAGCAAGACAAAGCCTATCCTTTTGGACATTTATGGAAGCTTCATAGTGAAGTTATGTAGTATACATGTGATTGATGAAATTGTCGGCCATCAGTGATTGAGTCAACCTCTAGTTACTCTCCCATCCCAGGAGGTCCGGTGATGGGGGCTGGGGGGGTGGGACGGAAAGTTCCAACCCTCTTAACACCTGGTTGGTTCCTCTGTGACCAACCCCCATCCTTAGGTGACCTAGGGACTCACCAAAAGTCACCTCATTTACATAACAAAGGGCATCTGTTTTGCTTTCTTCACTTAAGAAATTTCAAGGATTTTAGGAACTCTGTGCCAGGAAGAAGCCGAAAAACAAATATGTATTTCTTATTATGAATCACAAGATCACACTTGGATATTTAGCATCTACTAACTGGTCTCCTTACCTCTACCCTTGCCCCTGAGGTTCTTCTCAACACAGCAGCCAGGGCGGTTCTTTTAAAACCGAGTCTCATCATATCACTCCTCAGCCCGCAACCCTCAGGAGGGTCCCATCTTGCCTAGAGTAAAGCTGGGTCCTTCCAGTGGACTACAAGGCTGTGTAAGATCACGACCCCCACCCCCTTTTCTCTCTGTGGTCTTTCCTCCTCTCTCTCTCTTGCTTACTCTTCTCTAGCAACACTGGCCTGCTTACAGCTCCTAGCCATGACCTTGCGCTGACTGTTGACCTTGCTGGAACATTCTCACCCCAGAAGTCCACAAAGCTAACTGACTCATGTTGAATCAAGCTCTGATATTCTCTATGAGGCCTGCTCTGGGCATCCTCTTTAGAACTGCCATCTGCCCCACTGCCCCTCTGAATTCCAAACTCCTCTTATCCTTCAGTATTTATGTTTTCCTCTAACCCACATCACTCTCTAATATAAAAATAATTTCTTTATTCATTGTGGTCCTTGTTCGTTACCTGTTTCTCCCAATTGGGATATAATCTCTGTCAGGACAGATATTTTTGACTATTTTGTTTAGTGATACGTTTCAACTGCCTAGAAGTTTCCTTGTACAAATATTTGAAAAGGAAACACCTTCCTTCATCATATGTAAAAATGTACGAGATACTATAGAAATAGGCAAAGGATTCAATTACTGAAAGGATACGGGTATAGAAATCAATGGTTTGGCTCAATTTCACTTTTTTCCTCTTCACCTATGATGTACAATAGAAGAGTCAAATCCATCTAATTTTAAATTCATTAGTCTGGAAACTGCTTTTGTAGGTAGGGACTAATCAACCTAGTTTGGCACTGTGTTCTAACCCTGACCCTGAGCTCTGCTCTTGGTAGGTGCCCCAAATTATGAGCTGAATGAACAACAAATGAATTTAGGGCTTGGCCTTTCCATCCACACAAAGGTCTATGACAGACTGCTATTCTGGGTCACTGAAACAAACTATTTACCTATATTTTTTAACTAAGAAATAAATTCACTAATGTGAGTTTTTGGTTTTTTTTTTAAATGAAGGCTGGAATAGGGTAGGGGGATGTTGTGGTGGAAGAAGTAAATTTGGGAGTTGGAAATCCTGGATACGGTTTCTGGCCCCAACACACTGTGAACAGTTTTACTTATTCAGGGTACTATATGACTTTGTACATGCAGTTTCACTTGTCTGAATATCTGTTTCCTTTTCTGAAAAGTGTGGGAAATGACTATAAAATCTGGAAAGTTTTTTCTAAACATTCTTTCTTTCTAAGAAAAAGAAGCAGCATAACTTTTGTTCACTTTCCTTCCTTCTTTCATCCTTCTATTCCCTTCCTCAGCAGCTAAAGAATGAGACTCTAAGGGAAAAAAATTATTAATGCTAGAGTAGCTGGACCAGGTTTGAATCCAGGATCTGCTTCCTACCAGCTGTATGACTTGGGGGTAAATCATTTAACTCTGCTGAGCATCATTTCCTCATCTGAAAAATGGGATAAACACTTCCTGCCCTACAGGATTATATCATATGGATCATAGGAGATGACGTCCACTGCACTGTACACAATCTGGCACAAAGGAAGCATTGGGCGGATGGTAGCTATGGGAAAGGACGCATGGGAAGGAAAGAGGGCATGTGTGCCCTTTGAGAAGTGGAGTAACTCAGAGGTGGGGGCCTCCCCATCAATAGCGTTTGAGGGATTTGCACACTGACCTGCATGGCAGGGTTTCTCAAACTCATTTTATGGCGTACATAGAAGACGGCAAAAGTGTTCTATAACCACATTTTTGTGAACACAAACAAACAAACAAAAAAACATACCACTGCTTTTCGCTTCTTAATAGTTATGGAGAAGAATGTGGTCTCTCCGCGATGGGTGGATATATTTGACAGAAGGCTCTCTTTCCTGCTCTAGAGAACAAAATGCCCATCTGTATCAGAGAGACTCTGACCTGGGCTCAGTAATATAAGGATATGACTTCTTATTTTTTTTAAGAATTAGTTTAAATTTTTTATTTATTTATTTATATTTGGCTATGCGGGGTCTTCATTGCTGTGAGAGCTATTCTCTAGTTGCGAAGAGGGGGGGTTAGTTGCTCCGAAACATATGGGATCTTCTGGGATCAGGGATTCAATGCGTGTCTTCTGCATTGGCAGGCGGATTTTTACCACCGAGCCACCAGGGAGGTCCTCTTTTTTTTTTTTAAGTTCACTTTTTTTTTAAGTATATATATTTATTTATCTGGGCTTCCCTGATGGCTCAGTGGTAAAGACTCCACCTGCGAAGCGGGAGACGTGGTTCAACCCCTGGGTCAGGAAGATCTCCTGGAGAAGGAAATGGCAACTCACTCTAGTATTCTTGCCTGGGAAATCCCATGGACAGAGGGAGCCTGGTGGGCTGCAATCCATGGGGTCACAAAAGAATTGGATATGACTGGGTGACTAAACAACAAAGATTTATTTAATTTATTTTTGATTGCACCGGTTCTTTACTGCTGCACTCGAGCTTTCTCTACCTGTGGTGAGCTGGGACTACTTCCTAGTTTTGGTGAATGGGCTTCTCATTAAAGTGGCTTCTTATGGAGCACAGGCTCTAGGGTGTGTGGGCTTTATAGGTTGCAGCACACGGGCTTAGGTGCATGAGACATACGGAATCTTCGGGGACCAGGGATCAAGCCCATGTCCCCTGGGCTGGCAGGTGGATTCTTATCCACTGTACCACCAGGGAAGTCCTGGTTTTCTTTTTTTTTTTTTTTTTTGAGTATTTTTCAAATATATATTTTAGTATATTAATTTATTTTCATTTATTTATTTTGCTGTACTAGTCTGAGCTGTGGCATGTGGGATCTAGTTCCCCAACCAGGAATCAAATGGGGTTCCCTGCACTGGGAGTCTTAGTCACTGGACCACCAGGGAAGTCCCAAGGCTATGATTTTTTAAGCAAAGTAAATTATTTTTTAAAAAGAAAGAAAGAAAAAAGGGGAAAAAAGCCCAGCTGAGTGTTTTTTCTTCAAAGCACAATTCGTGAGCAAAACTGTGGCCTGAAGGCTATATCATTCATGTCCTTTCTCTTTACATAGGCCTTCATTAGCCTCTATTGGATCCAAATCCTGATGTATTTAATTAGATTTAATTTTTGGAGATGGAGGAGAAATAATTAAATTATCTGGGCTCCTGAAAAACAAAAGATCCTTATTTCAGCCATCCATCAGGCCTTGACATCTAGCATATTGCAAGCTATAATTCAAATGAAAATATTTCACCTAAAAGTATAGTGCCCCTGTCCATGATATCATTAAAGGAAATCATTAAGCATTTATGCAGCACTTTGTGCCAGAAAAGTGCTTTACAGTTATTTTTATTGCTCACCAAAAACCCTCTGAGGAAGGTCCTTCTCTACTTAAACCAAAGCAGAGAGAAGAGATTAAATTACTTAGGGTTTGAGAGAGAAAAAAAATGACTAAATGACTGTGTCAGAATGAGACCTCTGAGTGCCAAAGTCAGCTGTTTTATTGAATCCACTGAACCATTCCCTTAGAAGTTTATTCACTGTATAAAGCATTATCTGATTTGGGGTTGACTGTTTTTTCTTTGATACCTAGATCATTGAGGATGTAGCCCTAGTGCAAGAATTACTCCATGTACAATCACTTCCTTTCATCATGAGCATCTCTGAAGAGCCCTAATGCTATGTTCCTAAAGAAATTTAATTAAAAAGAAAAAAAATCAGTGTATTTTAAAAGATAGGCTTTATTATGCTCTGGCATTAAGTGAACCCTGGACTCTCTGTGACTTAGCCCTCATATTAACGTTTGCCTTCCAGGTTGGAGGGTACTCCTCCATCGAGTAACTCAGGTATCCAGGCTCCCTCCATCTCAATGCCTGGTTTCCAGGGTCACTGAAGCAGGAAGTAGGCAAATGTAGGGGACTCCTGAGTACTTTTGACTGTTCCTAAGTACTCTGGACCAAAGCAATACACAGTCCACCAGCCCTTCTGTTCACAGTTTTTTAGTCAGACATAGTCACATGGCCCCTGGACTAACAGCAGCAGAGGTTGGAAATGTCAGGGAGCACCGGGACCGTTTGAGCACTAGTGCTTCTTTGGCAGACTGATTTTGGTTGGATTTTAATTCTTTCTTTTGAACTCTGCATTCAAAATGTTAGTGATAGGATTAATTCAATTTTTGCCCCAAATCGGTAACACGACGCTCCTTGTAATACTTCTTTTATGGTGTCACATTGTCTAATGCTTTATCCTTTTCAAAGTCCTTTTCCATGTTTCATTTCATTTGATTGCCGCAGAATTTCTGACAGTTAAGGGAACTGCTGGACTTCCTTTTCATTTTCTTAGGTTCAACAGCTGTGGTACCCAGGAAGCAAGATCTACAAATGGAAGGAGGATATAATCTGTTAACTCACCTCTGGAACTGGTCTAGCATACAGGATTATCAACAAAAGCAGTCTTACATAACTGGAACTAAATCTTGGTAGATTGTCTTTGGTTCCCTGTTAGAGATGTGAGTGACATCCGGCCTGTGTTTGTGGAAGCTGCTTGGAGGAATGGGAGGTGGGATGGGATGGAATGACTGAGTCTGGGAGCCAGGGTAAAGCTATACTCTTCCCCAGCCAGGCAAAGCCAGGGGTTGGAAGTTGTTCACAGCCTTACCTAGTATCTTCGTTTCAGTAGTTATGAAAAAAACTTCCGAGGTGATTCTGAATTTAAAAGATCATGAGAATGAAAATGAAGTGTGAAATGGCATGGACACAGTTACAAAAGTAATTGAAAGTTCTGAATTGTGGGATGATTTCCTTTGGTAGCGGTGAGGGCAAACGTGGAAAAGGAAATGGTAGCCCAGTGTTCTCGTCTGGAGAATTCCATGTACAGAGGAGCTTGGCGAGTCCATGTGGTCGAGGGCAAACTTAGATGTCAACTTTTGCTCCTAATATATTTTGTTAAAACATTATTGCCAGTAGAGTGGATAGAGTCCATGGACTGGTTTATGAAGAAAGCCAATAATGAATATGTTTATAGACTGACCAGTGTGTTTTCTGACTTTAACATCTAGGTCCCTCAACTAACGCTGACAACTTTGACCTGATTTTGGGAGTCAATTATATTTGGCTGGGTTGCTGAGCTCTTTGGGCTGCTGAGCTCTTTCTCAGAACCCCTTCTCCAGACAGTTGCCAACTGCTCTTTTTCTAACTGTGTTGTAAAATCTGAGGAAAGTTGTCTTGGGTCATTGCCCAGGACCTAATGCCCCAATTGTAGACATACATGGTTGCAAATCTTTATATTCCATTAGAGCTGAAACCAGACATCACCCACATCCTCCCAAAGCTCTCAGTAACTAGAAAGATTATCTGATGTCCTCGTTGCCTAATGGAATGCAAGGAATCTTATCTCTCTATTAAGGTAACAATTCCCAAGTCCAGCATAGTCCTTCTGGATGATTTTAAAACCAGTATTGTCTGGCACCCCACTCCAGTACTGTTGCCTGGAAAATCCCATGGACGGAGGAGCCTGGTGAGCTGCAGTCCATGGGGTCACGAAGAGTCAGACATGACTGAGCGACTTAACTTTCACTTTTCACTTTCAAGCATTGGAGAAGGAAATGGCAACCCACTCCAGTGTTCTTGCCTGGAGAATCCCAGTGATGGAGGAGCCTGGTAGGCTGCCATCTATGGGGTCGCACAGAGTCAGACACGACTGAAGCGACTTAGTAGCAGTAGCAGCAGCATTGTCTTTTATAACTTACACAAGACTTCAAGCTTGATGTGCTGAAAAGACTAGTATAGCTCTCTTACCTCTGTTCTGTCCACTGACTTGAATAATTTGGGTAGCTTTCTATTTCATACAATCACACATTGCTTAACTAACCCTCTGAAAACTGAAACGGTGTCTAGAAGTGTCACTAAAACATCATCAAGTTTCACCTCTCCAAAATAAGAGCAGGATATTATTGTTCTCAGAACATAAATATTTCTTTGGGAAGCATAATGATTATACCAAAATGTAGCCTCTTCTTTAGATTTGTTTAGAAGAAAACAGTAATGTTTAATCAGAAAAGAGATATATATTTAGCAAGGAGGATGGGGTGGGGACGACTTAGGAAGAGTACGGTGAGGAAAAAAATGAGGAAAGAGTGAAACTGTCTACACAGTCTTAGCCGCTGGGCTCTGAGCTATTCTCATCCTGTCAGCACAATTAATGAAGGAAAAATAGTCCCCAGAAGAAATGTGGCTGGAGGTACTGACCTGCCCTCCATCCCTCTCATGCCAAGAGGGACAAAATCTAGAGAAAGTTTCCCCAGTGGAGTTACTGGGAAAGTGACTCCTTGGCCCTGGGTAAAATCTCCTTTCTTTATCAACCTCAGGGACAAGTTAATTCAGGGCTGAGAGTGTATACAGAGCTGCCAATGCAGAGGAAGAATCTCTTTTCTCAAATAGTTTCTGGCATATCTGGGGAGGGAATATTTACACCCTAGAAATGATGAAAGGACCTCACAAAGCAGGGGGTAACCCAGAGCTGGCTTTTGGGGTTTGCAGGTAAGAATAAGGGTAAGGTAAGGGTAAGCTTTCCCTCTGGGGCACCTGGGAAAGACTTCAGGAGAAAGGAATCCTGGGTAAACCTAAAAGGAAATACAGCTACAGCTGGATGGGGAGATGGAAAGAATATGAATGAAGGGTTGTGCGTTGGATTAATGGAAACAGCCTGATCGGAGGGAAGGCTTTCAACTGGGTTGCTGCAGTTAACACTGTTGAGTTTCTGCCATCTCCCTCTAAATGCCAATTACACCTGAATCCAGTTTCCATAAAAGTGTTGACTGTTGGTTTAGTCTGCATAATCCAAGACAGTCTTCAACTTTATTTCATGCATTTTGCAGTAGGCTCATCTGAGATTTCAGATATCTCATAATTTTTGTGTGTATATGTGACTTCAGAAAGAGATGTGACAAATTATGCTAATAAGAAAGTCATCTCTTATTTTTTTTAATGTCTTTTTTTAAAAAAAATATTGTTTTGATGTGGACCATTTTTAAAGTCTTTATGGAATTTGTTGCAATATTGCTTCTGTTTTATGTTTCTGTTTTTTGGCTGCCAGGCATGTGGCAGACCAGGGATCGGACTTGCACCCTCTGCATTGGAAGGAGAGTCTTAACCACTGGACTCCTAAGGATGTCCCACCTTCTCTTATTTTGAAAAAGGAAAACTTAAATCAATATTTCATCTTTTGTTTATAATGTGCATACTCCAATCCTAATTTTTCTTAGGTACTAGTAGCAATAGGTAGGGTTTCTCTGGTGGCTCAGATGGTAAACAATCTGCCTCCAATGCAGGAGACCAGGGTTTGATCCCTGGCTTGGGAAGACCCCCTGGAGAAGGAAATGACAACCCACTCCAGTATTCGTGCCTGAAGAATCCCATGGACAGAGGAACCTCGTGGCTACAGTCCATGGAGTTGAAAAGAGTCAGACATGACTAAGTGACTTTCACTCACTCACTTGGCAATGGCTAAGCACCTGGCAGTAATAAGAAAAACTTGTGTATGTGCAGGCTAAGTTGCTTCAGTCGTGTCTGACTCTGAGTGACCCTATAGACTGTAACATGCCAGGCTTCTCTGTCCATGGGATTCTCCGGGCAAGAATACTGGAGTGGGTTGCCATTTCCTCCTCCAGAAGATCTTCCCGACCCAGGGATCGAACGCTTGTCCCTTATGTCTCCTGCATTGGTGGGCAAATTCTTTACCGCTAGTGCCACCTGTGGCAAAGAGAAGCCCTTACATTTTACATTTACAAAACATTTTCATATTTATTATCTCATGTGGGCAGTAATTACTGTTTCAATTTTTCATTCTTCCTGCTAAGGGTTTTCCACAGAGTTGCAGAGCTAACTCATGGAAGAGCCTACATTCAAGCCCAGGCCTCCTGACTCCCAGATTACAGCCCTCCCCATCCCTGGGCCACTCCACCTGTTTCGACACCAGAAGTATCTATTGTATTGACCAGGGTAGGAAAACAGCAGTTTTCCACGTGAATGAAAACACAGCTAACTAGGGCATCTCAGTCACTGCTGGTGGAAGCATAAATGGATAAGCATTGGAAAAAAGAGTTTGGTGAAATATATTAACACTGCTCTCTACACTTTTACCCAGAAATTTTACTTAGGAATCTAAGTAAAGATTCCTTTACTTAGGATAGATAGGAATCTATCCTAAGGAATTAATAATAAGGATATATGACTAAAGATTTACATAGGAATGTGTTTACTGGGATGCTACTTGTAATATCCACTGATAGGAGGGTTAGATAAGAGTATTATGATGAGTTCCAATGATGAAATATTAGCAAAGTCATTAAAAACCTCATTTTGAAGATTATTGGTAGTAAATAAATATTGAGAGGATATTCATGATATAAGATGTAATGAAAAAAGTCAGCATCCAGATAGTGTAGCTACCAGAGGGAAAAAAGAATTTATGGAAATGTTAACAATGCTTAACTGTGGGTGATGAAGTTATAAATAATATTTTTAAATTTTCAGTCATTTCTCATGTTCCATATAGAGCATGTAGCAATTTTATTGGAGAAGGCAATGGCTCCCCACTCCAGTACTCTTGCCTGGAAAATCCCATGGACAGAGGAGGAGCCTGGTAGGCTGCAGTCCATGGGGTCGCTAACAATCGAACACGACTGAGTGACTTCACTTTCACTTTTCACTTTCATGCATTGGAGAAGGAAATGGCAACCCACTCCAGTACTCTTGCCTGGAGAATCCCAGGGATGCGGGAGCCTGGTAGGCTGCCGTCTATGTGGTCGCACAGAGTCGGACACGACTGAAGCGACTTAGCAGCTGCAGCAATTTTATAGTTAGGAAAAATTCTATTTAACTTTTTAAATATAGTAAAAACAGAGTAAACACTAAAAACAAATAGTGGTTAGTATTTAAAATCATTTTACCTATGCTAGTTTATACACTAATTCATGTAAAGAGAAAAACAAACAAATGGAGGGCTAATTTGTTATGTTACCAAGGAGAAGATGATACAAGATTTATGATATAAGATTTGCAATAGAGTGTGTGGTAAATACTTAAAGCTAGAAAATTTTGGCTCCAAACAATTGACTCTCTTGCATGAGCCGAGCCAGTTCCACTAAATGTGCAGGAGCTGGGCTCTAGGAAGCCTTGCTACGAGAACTTCTTGAAAGTTCTTCTACCGGGTAGTCATGTGGTTTCTGCCTTCACTGTCTTTGGCCCTGGCTTGTCCTGCGGGATCAGGAGAAGCAGGCTCAGCCCTGAACAACATCCCCAGCAAGCAAAAGCCCAGAGATAATTTGGGACTTTCTAGGGGGGAAGAAAGAGAAGTACAGACCCAGAGGGAAAGCAGCCGAAGGACTCGGGGTTAACATTCCACTTTGGGAGGAGACTTTAGTCCTTGGAGGGCTTCCAGTCTGAACTTGGAGAATTCATCAACAGGAAAACAAATAGCTGGCGTGTTCTGTATTTACTTTGCCTTTCTCAAGGTTGCAACATAAATTTCCTAACTTTGCTAGTTGTTAAGGCTGAGGAGACATTTTGTGAGTTCAGGGCCTTTCTTCCAGCCCATGTGACCCACGTGTGGAGCCCCGTTTTGGGAAGATCTAGACCCCCTCAGGGTGCAGGGGAAGATGGTGTAGGCACTGTTGGACTCTCACGGGGCACACAGCGTTGGGGGTGTCAAGGAGCTGGAGAACTTGAATTCTTCAAATGAGAGCTCTAGGTGGGCTGCTTGGAAAAAAATCCACTTACGCCACAGGAGTGAAAGCCCTGAGACTTTCTCACTGGGTGAGTTTATGGCAGACTGGCCACACAAACTGCCCAATGGTGTTTTAGTGGAGTGGTGTCTGAGGTGTGATACAGTTGGATCAATTCCTGAAGCAGCCTTCTTCCACACCTCAGGATATTTGTGCTCTCACTCCCAACATTTCCAATTAGTAGAGCAGCTAATGTTGAAAACCACCACACATAATCCAGAAAAAGACTGTCAACGTAACATTATAAAAATTGAATATGTGTCAGAAGTAGATTTAGATTCTTTAGGTTAATATTATTTTTGCTATTAGGTAATGAAGTGACATTAATTTACTTGTGCTGTGTGATTAGGTTAATTTACTCCAGAATAATCTTGCATTTTAAAAATTAAAAATGGTGGCTCTATCTTCTCATTATCAATCAAAGCAGCAGTAGCACTATAGAAAGCTTCACCATCTTGTACTCAGTTGTGCGCTTATACGCAGTCAGACGAGCAGTAAAAATGACAAATGACCACACTTGGATAGATCTTCATGTTTAAGTACCTACAAATAACTGTCCATTTGTGAATGGTTAAACTTAATCAATTATTTTTCCTATAGGCAAGATAACCTCGTTCATAAATAAAAATCTACTATTTGGTAGAAATAATATCACAGCAGCTTAAATCTTATATATAATCATGCCACAGTATGTGAAAACCAAAATAGACTCACACACAGCAAAAGAAAGCTTAACAGTTCATCCTTTTTTTGACCTTCGAAAATATAAGTGCTCTCTCCATGGCTCTATAAATTGTTTAAATCCTTTAATGATTCAAATGTGCTGATAATGTTCCAGCACTTGCTGGAACTGTGGTGCTGTTAATATTTTGAAAATTACTTTAATTAACCTTATTTCATCTTGTAGTAGTTACAGAACTCGTTTATATATTTTAAGTATGCATTAATTTGTTTCATCATTAACCTTGGATTTTACCCTTGGTGATTATGGTAATTTATAATTTGGGTTGCATCAGGTGCTAATGCTTTAGAACAGTACATATTATGGGTCCTGTCAATAGCTTGAGTGGTCAGGATTCTTTTGTTTCCAGCCTGGAAGAGTGGAAGCAGGGACAGGGGCCATGGTTCAGCAGATAATCCCAGGGATGGATTTTATATGGCCAGTGATTTTGGTGGAGAAGGAGGGGTTCTGAACGGCCAAGCCTGGGACAGACATCCCCCTGCTGTCCCCCCCACCTCCTCCTGAGATCAGTGAGGGTGTTATAGATCGAAGGGAAGGAGGAAAATCAGGGACCAGCCCCCAAACAGTGTCCATCATAGTAGTTCATCAGATTTAGGTTAAAATGTAACAGTGTACTGTTAAGAGCATCTACTCTGTCCATGCTCAGCTGACAGATTTCCCTCCTCTGTTCCTTTCTTTTCCAACACATCCAGAAATCTAGTACCGCCAGCATAGGAGTCCTGGATTTTTATATCTGCCCCCTAATTTGTCACAACTTTCAAAAACCCAGGTTTCATCCCTCACCGGTTCTTTTAGATATTCCAGCAGTATCCAATTTAAGACACCTTTCCAGGGGCCCCGTGGGCACCAAGCCACAGGGATGCCAGGCTCCCTGCCCCCAGGTGCAGAGCTCAGGAAGCAGGTAGGCGGCAGCAGGAGCGATTTGAGAGCGTTAACATCTTATTTCTGAAAGTGCCAAGCGGGGCCAGAAGAGGGCGAGATTCATCCCAGCATAGGGCACCCAGCTCGAAACACAAATGCAGCAAACAACACACTCCTTCCTGACTGGTCTGGGAGTCTGTGTGATTAAAACCCTCTCTCTGCAGACTGCATTAACATTATCTTCATGTTGCACACATCATATTCAGTGATAGAAAATGATGTCACAAGAACCACTGAAGATATTCTTACTATTTTAGGTATAATGTTTTATAGATGTCAAAGTGACAGTATGTGAAGAACCATTACTTTCAAAGAGCAGAATTCCTTTCTATTTATTCTGAAGCTTGACCGCTTTCAAGGTCTTGGTCTACAGGCAACCCTACTCCTGTTAAAGATGTTTTTATCCCCATGCAGAGCATGGAGGAGGCAGGAGTGGGACAGGGGAGGTTGTGACATCCAAGGGTGAGCCATTTGAAGACACTCGTTCCCTAGATGGTACATCTTGCATCTCATGTTGCTGGTGTGGTTGAGAGGGGTGCCCAGCAGGTGGAGGAAAGGTGTCACGTGGAAAGGAAACCTGAGCAGATCAGAGTTTGAACTGAGTCTTTCCTGGTCCAGGCAGCTGTGCTCCTGCATATAAGGATGGGTAGTGGGGGCGGGGGTGGGTGCGGTGGCAGGGACTGAAGTGGATGAGGGAGGGGCACCACAGAATTACAGGACTTTCTCTCCCCTGGGTTGGGAAGATCCCCTGGAGAAGTAAATGGCACACCACTCCAGTATTCTTGCCTGGAAAATCCCATGGATGGAGGAGCCTGGCAGGCTACCGTCCATGGGGTCACAAAGAGTTAGACATGACTGAGTGACTTCACTTCACTTCATTTCTCAGACCACAGAAAGATCTTAATGATCATTTGGCTCAATGTTTGTCTTTTAGTGACACCCAGGAAGGTTGTGACAAGTTTATGATCCGAGAACTAGAACAAGGCCCCCAGGCCCCAAGGTCCCTGGGTGGGTGAATGGAAGCCTTCATGGATGCCATCGTCTTTCCTTGTCTATTATTATGTATTGAAAGCAAACTAACCCCAAACCCCAAATTATAGTGGTTTAACACAGCAGAAGTTACATCTTGCTTGTGGAACCATTTAAAGTCTGTCTGGTGGGTACCTTTCATGCAGTGATTCAGGGATGCAAGCATCTTTTGTTCTGTGGCTTCCTCCATCCCCAACGGCCTTGAAGTTAGTTGTTAGACTGAGACAGGTAGAGAGAGGGAGTGAAGGATTGCATATGAGATGGGCAGGCCTGGAAGTGGGGTATCTCACTTCTTTATATTCATATTCTACTGGCTGGAAGCCACTTACCAGGCTGCCTTTTTGCAAGGGAGGTTGGGAAATGTAGTCCATCTGCGTGCTGAGGAAGGAGATGGGATGAGTCTGGACAAGCCGGCAGCACTGTCATTTTCAGGCTTTGGGAGGTTTATGTTGAGTGACAGAGGGCATGTGATCTTTGCAGTTGGATGGACTTGGGTTTGGATACTGGTTGAATGACCTTGGGCAAAGAATCAATCTCTTTTAGCCTCAGTTTGTTAAGCTGGGAAATGGGGGTGGCTTGTGGGGTCACCATGAGAATTAAATGGTTGTAAAATGTCTGTGTCACAGTACACTTTCACCTTGATTTTAAATACCACTGGGATGAGAAGGAGGGGGAAGAAGGAGAAAACAGATTGAGTTCCTGTGTCTTATTTTGATCAGCCCTGCGTGCCAGAACTGCCAAGCAGGCCCCAGCTGAGTCCAGAAAGCAGGCTCCATCAGATGCCGAGAGTGGTGGCATGTTCCTCTGTCTCTTATTAAATTTCAACACAGGTCATCCTAATCGACATGTGATTTTGAAAGGAAAAGAAAAACAATAACTCAGGAGCATCTGTTTTATTTGATTAATAACAATTCAGTCACTGCTTGAGACTTTTAAGCCCTCATGCTCAGGCTGAAACTGACACATCTAGAGAGCAATGATTTAACTATTTTCTTTTGAAAAAAATAAATTTCTGGCTAGCAGTGGAAAGAGAAATGATCTAAACAGCAGTGTCACCTTTCACTTAGGGATTTTGATGCTCTAAGACGAAATCTGGCTCTCAGGAGGGAAGAGAACTGCTTTCTCACCTTGGATAAGACCCTGGGGGAAGGGACATGGCTCAAGTCTCCTGACATACCCAGGGCCTGGCACATTAAGGGCTTAATAAATATTTGCTGATATTGAGTTAATAAATGAATGAAGACAGGTACACAAGTAATAACAATGAAAACAACCCATTTGCCTGACACACCAAGATTTTGGGGGGCAGGGAACTCCCTCCATTGTAGTTTTGAACTCCGTGAATGGTTTCTTTAATTGTAAAGCTAACAATAAAATGTACAAACACACACCCAACCCCTGCCACCACCACCCCCTCCCCCCCGTCCCCCGCCCCGCCGCCCCGCTGCCCCCAACACACACCCAGGGCGACATTCTACAGGGAGATAAAGCCAAGAAGCCTGACTGTGTTTACTTTTTATGGCACTGTCCTTTAAAATAACCTTCCAAGCCTGGTTAGTTAAGATGAGTGGCAATGGCATATTGAAAGTAATAAATAAAACGACGTCCGGGGCTCAGAAGGTTAACATTTTTTTCAAGAAATTATTTTCCCAAGTCCAAGGGTAAAATGGCGCCTGGAATTACAAAATGTGGTCCTGTAGTGCCCCCTGGTGCCCCTTCTATGGAATTGCCAGAGCCTGTAATTGTGCCCCGCTTTAGTCATTAGCATGATTCTTGATTTATTTATGAGCTTGGGGCTTACTTAGAGGGAGAGCGGGAGATGCAGGAGGAGGCTTGGAAAATCCTTTCTTTCAGTCCTTTTTCAAATGGGTTACCACCACAATGTCAAAATAATTAATACATTAACACTGGTATAAGATTTAAAACTGAAGCCATGTGCTATCTTGAAAAAAAGCTCTTTCACTTTCAAAAAATTATTGGTTTTTTTATTTTATTTGTCAGAAGGCAGATTATTAAGCAGTTTCTTTTGCCCATTGAGAGGTTCTTTGTAAATCAGTTGGACAGAGGACAGTTTTTAATTTCAGAGATTAATTATCACATACAATAATTGGGCCATTCTTTATGTTTTTCTTGAGACCTACTCATTTAAATAAAAGACATACAGAGCTAGTCTATGAAACAAGAATGAAGATTGTGGATGAAATGTAGAAGTATTTTGCCATTAAAAAGTGTGTGGAAATTTATTTCAATAAGGATATTCATATTCCCAGGAAAGGGAAACTAGTTAAATTATACCTATATAGTAAGCAAAAATGGTGAAAAGTAATTGTCAAGGATTTGAGGGTATTGGATATCTATGGGTGAATTTGGCTTAGCTCTAAATGTTGCAGCCAAGATTATGAAATGTGATGAAAGAAAGACGGGTCTTTTCTTCTTCCATCCCCTCCATGATGACAAAAGTCAGCTTAATTCAGTTTGCAGATATTTAACGCTCAGTTCTGGGTGCCAGGTGCTTTATCGCACTTGACCAGGGCATAGTGGGGTCCCTACCCTTCAGGAGCTCCAGGCCTGGGAGGGAGACATGCCAGGAATTCCCACCATTTCCAATCCGTGGGATGGATGCTGGGCTAGAGAGGGAGCAAGCAGGCTGAGCCTCGAAGGATGGAGCGATAGGGGGACACTTCCCTGGAGGACATGACCTTGGGAGACAGGAATTAACCAGAGGGCAAAGGGGGCCAAGGGTGTTATGAGAAACAGGCCCTGGCCCAGGCCAAGAAGCCAGTATTGCACTTCTGTCTAGTGAGGGTGTGTGAAGGGAAGAGGACCACGCCTTGAGAGCATCCCCAACTTGTGTAGTAAACCGAGGCCTGGGCTGCTCTGGAGGGTTTGCCAGGAGAGGGACATGAGGGTGAGTTGGAGGGGGCTGGAGGTGGATCATTGGAGGCAGACCAAAGATTTTCAGTGCAACGACGGTGGCCTCTCCAACTCTCTCCTGGCTTTGTCACTGGGGCTTACAGGGATCCTTGCAATATGAGGGAGCTGGGGGTAAGGAAGAAACCAAGAGCCTTGGAACTTGTTGGTCCTCATTCAAAGCCTGGCTTGGCCCCTGCCAACCTCTGGCAGGTTTCCTAACCTCTCTCAGCTTCAGTTTTTCTCACCAGTGATTGGGCATAATAATGCCTACTTTACAGAACTGGGATGTAAATAGGAGAGGGGCTGACACATTGCAGGTGTCCTTTGTAAATGGTACTTAACTTTGATTAAAGTGAAAATGATTCACATGTAAATGCTCCAAAGGAGCCTGGCCTCTGTGTGCTCTCACAGCATCCTGAAACCATCCATAGTGTGTGGCTATGTAATTATACGATGATACCATTAATGCCTGCTCCTTCTATCATGTAAGCCCCATGAGGTCAAGGGCTATATATATTTTGTCACCATGATTCAAGTGCACCACAGGTGCTAAAATTTACCATCAACCAAAATCCAGAACACTGACAAAACCAAAAGCTGGCAGGATGTGGAGCAGCAGAAATGCCCATTCATTGCTGGTGGGAATGCAATATGGTACAGTCTCTCTGGAAGACAGTTTGGTAACTTTTTATAAAACCAAACATACTCTTACTACACAATCCAGCAATGCACTCCTCAATATTTACCCAAAGAAGCTGAAACTTACATCCACACAAAAACCCATACACAGATGTTTATTAGCAGCTTTTATTCAAAATTGCCCAAGCTTGGAAACAACAAAGATTCCCTTCAGTTAAGTGAATGGATAAATAAATCATAGTACATCCAGACAATGGAATATTATTCAGTGCTGAAAGAAAATGAGTTATCAGGCCATGAAAAGACATAGATAACCTTAAATGAGTATTACTGGGTGAAAGAAGCCAATCTGAAAAGAATACATACTGTATGATTCCAATTATATGATGTTCTGGAAAAGGCAAGACTGTGGCCGAGGTGAAAATATCACTGGTTGCCAGGGGTTGGAGACAGTGGGGGATGTGAATAGGTGGAGCACAGAGGAGTTTTAGGTAGTGAAACTGCTCTGTCTGATACTGCGATGGTGGAGACATGTCATTAGACATGTATCCAAACTAACAGAATGTACAATGCCAAGAGTAAACCTTAATGTAAACTATGGAGTTAGAGTGCTAGTGATATGTCAGTGTAGGTTCATCAACTGTAACCAAGGGACCATTCTGGTGCAGGATGTTGATAGTGGAGGAGGCTCTCTGAGGACAGGGGATATATGTGAAATCTCTGTACCTCCTCTTTATTTTGCTATGAACCTAAAACTACTCTAGAACAATGAAGTCTTTAAGTAAACGGCCGTCAAAGGAAGAACAGAAGGCAATACCTGAGGACAGCTCTGCCAACATCTCATCTTGCTAGGGTGATGACAAAAGTGAAAAACAGTAAAGGAACCCTCCATTTGGGGGCAATATTTCCCACAACCCTCTGATTCTGGGACTATAACTTGTTTTGGAAAGAGCAGTTGAATTAGAGGCATTAGCATCCTCATTGTAGCCAGGTACGAGGACGGAGCAGTGGCAGAAAGGTCTGGCTTCCAAGGCAAGAAGACCTAGCTTCAAGTTCCAGTCTCATCACCAACTTCTCCCAGCCTCCATCTGCTCATTTGTAGAGTAGGAGTATGGAGAAGGCAATGGCAACCCACTCCAGTACTCTTGCCTGGAGAATCCCAGGGACGGCAGAGCCTGGTGGGCTGCCGTCTATGGGGTCGCACAGAGTCGAACACGACTGAAGCGACTTAGCAGCAGCAGCAGCAGAGTAGGAGTAAGAGGCTTTATTAGCAGAACCCTTCTGAAGATTAAACAAGATAATCCATTTAAAACCCTTAGCACACACTCACACCTGTTAGTATTAATTATTGAATTTACTGACAACAAAAACGTCTGTGGTTTTGGTTCACTGTTGTGTCATAGCAGTAGCCACATTTATTCCCTGCAGTAGTGACAAAGTACCCTATATTTGGCTTGACATTTCAAAGAAACCTTAAAAACAATTAACTCCTCTTTCATCACTAAATTCACATCAAAATTTGTCACTGTACAGATGAAAGTTGTATATAGTTGCATCGGCCAATATTTATCATGTGCCCTTTACAAGTTTCACATACATTTTTTGAATATATGTATGTTTATATCTATTTTCATGAAATAAAGAAATTGATGTGCTTCTCTGTCTATATAAAATATAAGTACATTTTTATACAAACATGAAAACAACGAGAGACTGGATGAGTTGGACTCATCCTTATGCCATGTACTGAGTGCTTGATAAATATACCATCCCTATTATTATACTACCTATTTTTGTTTTTGAGTGGGTCTCACCCTGCTCATACATTCATCCCACAGGTAAGGGCCAAGTGCCCTATGCAGGACACTGGGCTAGACTGGGAAGATCCAGAAAAGAACAACGTCCCTGACCTCAAAAATTGAAGGCTCTAGAAGAGGAGACAGAGGAGCAAGCAGCGGCCATCTAGGGTGTGAAGTCCTATGGCAGAAATGTGCCCAGCAGGTTGTGGAAACTCTGAGAACAGTTTTACAATCTCTAAGTGCTTATTTCGGGGTGACCACTGATGGGGGTGCAGATAAACGAGAGGAGCTGTTAGAGAGCGCTTCCTGGAATGTTCAGGGTTTTGTCTGGAGGACAAAGTGGAGCTGGCCGGGCAGAGATGATCCACCTGGTTCTCTGCCATGTAACTGGGGATATGCTCATTCCATATCTGCCACTGAGGCAGTCACAATGGGGATAGATTTAAAAAACGCATGCCTGCCTTAAAGAGGGCATCAAATGCATCAGGAATGAAAAAACACGTCCTGTTTTGCTCAAAGGATACCAAACTCCCATCACTGAAAAGTGCCACCATTTCTTTCCTAAAGCCAGGGAGTATTCATAAGGGGCCCTTGGGGCATGCACCCTGTGTGAGGTGCCAGGCAGGGAGGTGTGATGTGTCCACTGCTTGCTCATCCCCCTGGGCCTGGCTCTCACCATCCAGAATCTAATTAGGATGGCATTTCCATCTACTTACAATTTGGTAACCAAACAGCCCAGACAAGCTCCCTCCCACCCGCCACCTACACGGACATGAGATGAGATGGGAAGCGATGGGCCTTCCTCTCGCTGCCTGCGTGAACACTTGAGTTAATCTGCATATGGACCTTATGACTCAACAAATTATTTTCTGCATTTGCTTTATTGCAGACTAGGGGTTGTAATAAAATTAGTCCTATTCAACATTATTGGTTCATAATTAGAATTACATGAACAAAACAGATACAATCTCACCAAGTCTTCTATGGCTGAGTAATTGAACTGACTGCCCAAATTCTTTTTCCTTACCTCCTCTGCTCCAGTTTCATTTGCAGAGCCGTTAAAATAAAAAAAAATTAAAAAAAAGACTTAGACTTATTTCAGCTGGATTTCCCTACAGCTTCTAGGTAGAATGACTATATAATTTAGCGTCCAAACTGGGACAACTGTGAAAGTGAAAGAGAAGCTATTAATAGTTGAGACAACAGCATCAGCCAGAACTGCCCCAGGCAGCTACCCAGTGTGATTACCCTACTTTCGGGGGTGGGCCACCCTCCCCGGCAGTCATGGATTAGTCTTGTTGGTTGGCCTTGCTGCCTTTTCTGATTGTCTTTTTTTTAATGTTAATTTGGGGCAATCATCTTTGTAGATTAAACATTTCCCCTTGCTACATGGATAGTTACAGTGCAACTTCACAACAAATCTGAGAAATAAAGATGACAAGAAGCAAAGTGTATATTTGCATCCAGACAGGTGGATGCTGTGGACTTGCTTTGACATGACCACTTCAAAGGGTAAAGGGAAATCTGAGCTTGCTGTTATTTAAATTTTAAATGTGTGACCTGGACCACAATATGAAAATACACTTACCATCCCCTAAGGCATGGGGACCTTTGCACAAAGTAGCTTTATAATCTCTCTCCATTTCATAAAAATCAGACTGCATAAATGAAAAGCTCACCTTCTGGCTTGAAAATGGAATATGCATCAGTAAATACGAGAATGTGTTTTTCTGGGAAATAACCCTCACTTAGTAATATCTGGGTGGCATCCAGCGATGCTGACCTTGACTCTGGGTTGATTCAAGTGAAACTGGCTGTTTAGCATCCTTGTCATTAAAGTTGCCATCAGTCATCCATTTTCCACTCTTGGGTAGCCAAGGAATCGTTTTGCTTATTAAAATACGAGACTTTCTACTTTTGGTTTCTCCAGTAATCCTGAAACCTGTGAACCTGAGGCAGAAAAATAAAGTATCTTTGGGTCCTTGAAGCAGCAGTGATTTGTCCAAGCACAAGGACTACGTGTAAGATAAGCCCTGCTTACCACCTACCTGTCACTAAGGTCTGTGAGAAGACCAACTGTGATAATGATACCTAGTATAGGGACATATTTATTTTACTAATTAGCACACACACACTGGTTATTTCCAGGGGGTTCCTGAATGGCTCAGTGGGAAAGAATCCTCCTGGGATACAGGAGATGTGGATTCAATCCCTAGGTTGGAAAGATCCCCTGGAGAAGGAAATGGCAACGCACTCTAGTATTCTAGCCTGGAAAATCCCATGAACAGAGGAGCCTGGCAGGCTGTAGTTCATGGGGTCACAAAGAGTCAGACACGACTTAGGGACTAAATAACAACAAACTGTAAAGTACCAGCACAACATGAGTTATTATTGTCACTTCATTGTATTCTGGATGGAGTTGAACTATTTTGGCAGTCACAGAATGAACTGTAGATTTGTATCCAAATCTGTAAATGATAAATTATATTTTCACAAGTTCATGCCTCACTGAAATGTAGCGTACATGTTTCCCTAACTGTGAGAAGCAACCTACACTTAGCAAGGTGGGCAGTAGCCTCAAATTAAAGTGTATATAGAGTCATAACGAGCTCTAGAGAATAGATGGCTGCCACAAGAAAAGAAAGGAAGGCAGAAAAAGAGAGAGAGAAAGGAAGGAAGATAGGCAGGCAGGAAGAAGGAATTCATGATGGTTTCAAAATAACGATTTGCAATTCATCCTAAGTAACCAGGGGCAACCACTCATATGACCATCCAAAGGAAAATCTTGTTAGAATGAGGTCATCTTTTCCCTCAAAACAAGACAGTAGAAAGCAGCAGGAGAATTTGCATTGCACCGTCACTTTGTGATACGTGGAAATTTGATTTCTCTGTATGCTGTGATGGTCACAGGCACCTGTGTGGACAGGGGCAGGGCAGTACTGCAGAGGGACAGTGGGAGCCCACAAACTAGATGCCGCCTGCAAAGAATCGTTGACAAGACAAATCTTCATCAATGTACAAACGATCATTTTTATCAAGAATGTTTGCTCTCTTATCTCATAATAAACCTGTGTGTGTGTGTGTGTGTGTGTGTGTGTGTGTGTGTGTGTGTAGTGAAGGGCAGATGCTGTTGAGTGAGTGCATATTTGTGTGTGTGATGGTTTGAGATCTCATCTGGTGTGATAAAGGGAAAAAACAGGGTGTGGGGGCCTGTTCTTTGTTTATTTTGCAGATAAATCTCGTCTCTAATCCGGATGCAGAGCAACCTCTTGTGCAAAGGAAAGGAAGCCCTTCCACCACCCTGATGACACCTGTATAAATCACAGGCTTTATTCCTCTGCTGTGAGGGGCATTGCAGAACGGAGCAACGTTGCAGACTCTCATTGGGTGATGCTTCATTACTTGGTGGAAAATCCCCAGAGCCAAAACATTATTTAAATGTGATATGAAAATAAACATGATTTATATGTGTGTCGTCTGCTGAGACGTTCTTGCCCGTTACTGCCCATGTTGTTATGCATCAGGAATAGGGCCTCGATTTATCACCAGTTCAAGCTACACACATGCTCCTCAACAGGACGTTGTCTCCATTCTCAAGTTCCAGGAAGGAGACGGTGTTTGCTGAGTGGTGGGTTTCAGATATTCAGAGGTGTCATTGACTTTTATGGGCCAAGGATGTATGTGCACATGTGCGTGCATGTGAACTTGTGTTGGGCCAAGGATGTGTATGCACGTGTGAGTGCATGTGTGCTTGTGTTGGGCCGAGTATGTGAGTGCATGTGTGAGTGCATGTGTGCTTGTGTTGGATTGAGGATGTGTGTGCATGTGTGCATGTGACTTGTGTTAGGCTGAGGATGTGTGTGCACGTGTGTGCATGTATGCTTGTGTTGGATGGAGGATGTGTGTGCACGTGTGCGTGTTGACTTGTGTTAGGCTGAGCATGTGTGTGCACATGTGTGCGTGTGGGCTTGTGTTAGATCCTGGACCACATTCGTGGACACTTTGTACTCAGGTGCATCAATTTCTGACGGCGGCTGAATGGTGTTTCTGGTGAAAAAAGAGAAAGAAGAAAGCATCATTTCCATTTCAGCCCAGGGCTGGGGCCCACATGTTTAGCTCAAAATCAGAAGTCTCTGAAAAGCAGATTTGGACTAATAAATGTCAGCAGGTCTTCAGCCCAAATGGGATTTGATTCACAGGAAGAAGCGCAGTTGGGATATTTCCATTACCAAAGAGCTACAGGGAAAGGCTTGTCTTTGAGGGTGAGGACGATCCCCCAGGTGCCTATGTGGAGCTTTGGTGATCACTGACTTTCCCATTGGGCTATCATCAACACTCAGAAACTGTGGGGCCCTTTGTGAGCCCTACCACATGCCATGGGTGCCATTTCACTGCTCCAGAAGGGCAGGAGAGGTGTCTGAGCTGAGACCAGACACCCCTGATTGAGCAGGTGACGGTCTCTGTACAAGACAAAACATCCCAAGCTGATCCTCATGACAGCCCTGCCTTCATGCGCATTTTGAAGATGAGGAAACTAAGGGCCACAGAGGGAAAAAGTCCCAGAGCTTGGAACTCTACAGGCCTAGAGAGTCCAGGTCTTCTCCTTCCAGAGCCTCTCTTCTCAGGGCAGACTCTTAACTGGTAGTTTTACCAATCTTGTCTCCAGCTCCTCATCCTTTGTTTTTCAAGATTAAGGGTTCTAAATGATTTCCAAAATGGTGAGAACGTACACCAAATCATTTTTAGATGGATATGGGAAAGCAAATAAAGAAACTTACAAATATACTCAATTAGGATTTTATTTTCCCTTTGCACTTATTTGACTGAGTTGTGATCTTGTTTCTTTTAAATCATGTCTTTCAAACTATGTTTATAGGCTTTTATTTTAAATAAGAGAGTGGGGAGTGGGCTAAATGAGTGAAGGGGGTCAAAGATATGAAATATAGTTATAAAAGACAAGTCCTGGGGATGTAACATACAGTGTGGTGACTATAGTTAACAATAATGTATTGCATACTTGAACGTTACTAAGAGTAAATCTTAAAAGTTTTCATCACAAGGAAGAAAAATTTCATAACTATGTGATTGATGTTAACTAGACTTACTGCTGATCATTTCACAATGTACACAAAAATCAAATCGTTATGCTGCACACCTGAAGCTAATATAATGTTATGTCAATTATACCTCATTAAAAATAAACGAATGAGTATTTTTAAAATAAAATTGAAAAAGAAAAGGACACAGTAACTCTAGGGGGTCTAAATAGGAAGACTTTTTTTTTAAGAAAAGAAAAAACTTTTTACTTTTGAAATAACCTCGGATCTACATTAAAGGTGCAAAAAATGGTAACAAGAATTCTTATAAATTCAGATTCTTCAAATGTTAATGTTACTATGTTTCCTTTCTGTGTGTGTGTGTGTGTGTGTGTGTGTGTGTGTGTGTTAACACTTTTCTGAATGTTTGGAAATTGTAGACATGCTGCCTTTTATTCCTGAATGTATTTCCTAGATTCATTTATACAACCACGGTGCAGGTATTAAATCCAGGAAAGCAACATCACTAACTTGCAGATCTTTTCCAAATTTCAGTACTTGTCCTACTAATGTCTTTTCTAGAAAAATGTCTTCACATACTTTGGGTTTGTGTGAGACCTGTGTTCCACTTGTGGAGACTTGTGTGAGTCTGCTAAAGTTTTAGTCTATTTACCTAAAAACTCAACATTACCACACATACACACACACATATATACATACTTACATATACAATTCTGTTTTTATGGTTGTAATGAAATATCCATACTAACAAATTAAAAATCTTTATATTCTAACCAAAAAGTCAAATGAAACTCTAGGTTTCTCCATGCATTTCCATTTCGCGTGAGTCTCTTTACACATCCATTTGGACCCTCTTGGGTGCTGCACCTTTGCCTGTTCACAAGGTTTCTGAAAGTCTCAGCCATGACTTTGCCTCTGAATATAGAGTGGGTGAAACAAAGGTTTGAAGGGTGTTTGTTTGGTAAAGTGTGATGAGAAAGGGTAATCTGGTCTGTAAGTGGGTTTCTGTGAAACAATTCCTGGTGAAGCTGTGACACTGGGAATGTCACTCCATACATCTGCTGAGAGCAGGTCATCTGGCTCCCAAGATCAAATGGTGTGTCCTGAGACCCAGCGACAGGCAAGTGACAGAACGAAAAGACAACATGAACCCAGGATTTAGTGCTGCCCACGAGGAGGATTAGTGAGCCGCCTTTACGATGCCGGTGTTGACAGACAGGACTAGCCTCTCTTTTATGGGCTATCCACTGAGCTGTATCAGGGTTCTCCTGTGGGTAGCGGTTATGTTTCAGCCGACTCGATTGGTCCTGTAGTGTATCCAAATCAGTGTAATAATAAGCTAGGTTATAAGGGCGTTTACTTTTCCATGTATGCTCGAGTGAAGTCAACCTGTTATAAAACCAAGCAAATCAAGGCTTCTGTTTCTCCTGCTGGTACCCGGTGCGGGTGTGAGAGTAATCAACCTGTCCCCTCCGAGACGTATCCCTCCAGAAAGTTTGTAAAAGCTCTTTATTCCTCGTAGGGAAATGATTTTAGTCTTAGGAAGGAAACACATGGCTTTCTTCTTACAGCTTCAAACTCCGTCTTGCCAGCTGCGTTTATTTCCCTCGGCATGGCACTAATGAAAGGAGACTTTGATGAGCTGTGTGAACCGCCATTCCGGAGGAGGGGCTGCAGAAAGACTCGACTTGCTAGAAGGTGCTCACTTGAGAGTATTTCTGCCTTATCTCTAACACACATCCCAGAGAAACATCGCTGGCGTTGGGTGGAAAGCTCAGGGGGCCTGATTTACCTGCCAGAATGGCTTTCTCTGAGTTGGAGTCGGCAGAGAAGTGATAAAGGGAAGGCAAACCAACTTTCACGTTCTGAAGGCTTGTGTCTCTCCCGTCCCCTGCTGGGCCTGGTATACTTTAAAGCGAATTCCTGCTTTGGGGGTTTCAGTGTTGTTTTTTTTTTTTTTTTAAAGGTGTTAGCAATCTGTCTTGCGTTCTCCCACCCCTGCTGGGATTTATGATCCAGTTTGTATTTTACTACATGGTCTTGGCAGGCTCCCCCTCGTTGAAATTCAAACCGAAGCAACCTGATGGGGGAACAGACATAAAAATATTAATTTGGTGGATATTAAAAAAAATCACGCTGGTTATAAATCAGGGGCTGTCCACTGGTTCCTTTCATCATCTAAATGGTCCTTCTAACCAGACCACAAATCTTACTGGGGAGGAGGTGGGGGCTTAGAAGGTGGGGGTTCCCTTCCTGAGGTTTTGGAGACAGCTTCCATCCAACACTTCCTCAAACCTGGCTTTGTTTTATTAAAGGTAATAAAAAGTGAGTACTTCTGGTACAGGCAGGCTAATTAGCTGGCCTCACAGAACAGACTGGGCTTAAAAGAAAGTTGGCTTGGTCTAAAAGAAATCAGTTGTGCAAATGCCTAAATGTTGATTAAAAATAAGGTTTGGGAGACTCAGGAGGCATGTTTTGCTTCTCCAAGGCTGTGGTGGTAGAAGGTGGATGAAGCGGGGTTGAGGAGACAAGGATGAGAGGAAGCTGACCTGGGTGTGCGTGTCCATGACCCAGGCTGAGATGAGGATGGTGTATGTGTGTCTCCACTGACCCCTCGCATCCCAGTCCTTGGATTCTAATAGGGCACTATATAGATAGAGTGGGGGGAGGGAGGGCAGTTACATTCCCATGGGGTAGAATTAAGAAAAAGTGGCAGGGAATTTCTCTTCCATAATGAGATTTTAATGGACTCTTCCATTTCCATCTTATGGCTGGTCTTTATAGTTAAAAGACTCTTGATAGATACTTTAAAATTTTATGAAAACTCCAGGAATTGGTTTTTAAAAACTGTGGCTGATTGGAAGGCTAAATATTTTTATAAGAAGGTGCTAATACCAACTGAATGTATAATACAAGTCTTAATGCTGGTGCTGAGATCTCTTCAGAATGGTTATCACGATCTCAAAGTTTGTTTCAAAATTTGCAAGCACTAAGTGTCAATCAAAACTGAAACCCTAATGAATGTTGAATTCTCATCTATCGGTGTATACTTCCTTTTCAGATTTTTTTGGTTCTTTGTACTGTTTCATTCAAATTTCCTACATGCTAATTTTTTTGTGAAATTTAAATAAAATTGCAGTATATACAAAAGAACTATTGAGTGTAAATCTCATAGTAAATGGGTTTTTTTACACTATAAAATAAAGATAAATACATTTAAACAAACAAACAAAAAAGGAAGTGCTAATAAAAACAGAAAGCTGGCCCTGTTACAGATATTCACATGTACAAATGGAGGTGTAGCTATGATGGGAAATTCAACAGCATTCTAGAAGTTCAAGGTTTTATTTAATGGCATAAAATCTAACAAAGCAAACCAGAAATTCACCCCAGCCAGGCTCACAGCTAAAGTGTATGCTATAATGAAGTTCCAAGCACATCTGGATCTTGGGATTAAAGAGAAAGAAAACTCAGTAGCTGGAAAGGGGGCAAACAGTTTTCTTTAAAAATCAAAGCAAGTTCTTTGATTCAAAATACTACCATGAAAGCAGGAAGGAAAATGATTATGAACCAATTTTTCTAAGGGAAATGATTTCTAACCAACAATTGGTTCTTATTACTTCTCTGGTGTCTCTATAGGCAGCATTAAAGAAGGGGCCTCATTTTTGCCCGATGATTGTAATGATTATCATCTCATCTCAGAGATTTTCCTATTAGGTCACCATGCAATCTAATACTGACAGTGCCTTGGACTTGAAAAATGGTGCTCTCCTCTCTAAGAAATGGGAGGCCAGAGAAGGTACAGTGGTTCTGAGCTTCACTTGAAAGCAATTATGAGCCCTTCACAACCCTCAGACAAGAATTGATTTTTATTTTTAGATTATTAAACTGTGGGTATAAGGAAGTCAGGATAAGTGACCCAGCTTTGACCTTGTCAACTGAATTCTGAATTGATTCAGTATTGAAAAGGAAAACTTTTAAAGAAGCATTTCTGCCTTATAATCTCCCCAAATTTACTTTGCTTCTTTCCCACCTTTATAAAAATCTTCATGTTCATAAGGATGGATGAATAAACAAGACAGAAAGTGCAGGATATTGGAATATCAGGATTAATTGCAATGTCCTAAAGAAACCTAAAAAAGGGAAAACCTCCAAAAGGTAGTGATATGTTAGATCTGTTTTATGCTTGCTAAGTCACTTCAATGGTGTCCGACTCTTTGCAACACTTTGGATTGTAGCCCACCCAGCTTCTCTGTCCATGGGATTCTCCAGGCAAGAATACTGGAGTGGGTTGCTACAGCCTCCTCCAGGGGATCTTCCAGACCCAGGGATTGAACCTGCATCTCTTATGTTCCTGCATTGGCAGGCAGGTTCTTTACTGCTAGCACCACCTGGCAACCTCTGTCTCATGCCTTCATCAAATATATTTCCACTCATGCACCCAGAACACCAAGGTGTCCAGCTTTTATACTCATATTGTGCGTACTTATTTTACTAGTCATTTCTAGAAGTAGTGGTGTTTACATACAACTCTATATGCTGAATTTAATTGCTTTAGTAAGCCAAGACGGTCCTTCAGCCAGATTCAGGGCCCCGCCCAAGAGGCGGAAGGACCTTGGCGATTCTATGACCATTCGCATCACCTTGCTTCCTTCTTTAACTCCTTGGAACAGCTCAGAATGTGTCCAGACTGAGCCAACTTCCAATGTCTAGAATGTGGATTCTGGAGCCCACCGGCTTCCTCCCAGACCAACCTGAGCCTTAAGCAGGCCGACACCCTCACAGCTCCCCGAGAACAGGCTCTGTTCATTCCTCACTTAGCCTCTCTCCCGGAAAGTTCTCTATGCCTGAAGCTATCCAGCACTTACCAAAGTCTTCTGTGTGCTTCTCCAACCCATCTACCCCAGCTTTTGCTCGTCTTTCTCTCTTCCTAGCCTCTGTGGCATTTCTGGCAGGGATGGCCTGGCCTGGCACTTGATAGTTACATGCTCTTTTTAATTGTATTGCTTCTCCCTTACAGAAAATCTAACTTCTTTGAGTCTCAGATTCACCGTCTATAAAATGATAACATTTGCAAAGTTGTTGTGAAGATGACAGAGCACAGGCCTGGCTCACAATAAGTGTTTATGAGGTCCCCCACTTCTTCCTAAGGACTATGTCCCATTTCTGCTGGGTATTCTTCTCTGCCTCACAGAGTAAAATAAAATGTTTTTGGGTGTTGTTATTATTGAATGGTTTTGCACAAATCAAGCCATTATGCCGTATCTTACTCTGTTGTGGGCAGACTATGATTTTCTTTGATTTTTCTGGAAGGGAAAGAAACAGTCAAATGCTTGAATGGGGATGACCTGGTCTGATGTTGGGTGAGCCTAGAGAAAGGATAGAATCCAAAGCTAGTCACTACAGAACACTCTCTAATTCTAAATCCCAGAGTCAGAGGTGTCTGTTAGATCAGCCAATGCAAACTTCTCATATACCTGAGAATGACAGTCTCTGGGATAAACTGTGATGGGTAGTCCCAAAGAATCACAAACACAATATTTTCTATTTAGAGAAAGGAGATCATGACAAGAAAGGGGTCCTGAGGAGGTGTTGACACCTCTTTCTGATGAATGTTGGAGAGACCTGGAACGGGTTAATTTTCTGAAGAGCTGTGCCCTTGTTATCCAGACTGCTGACTCGACAGTTACCTCTGATTCGGGGCACATGACCCTGCTCCTGAAGGGGCCTCCCAGCAAAATGGAACTTTGGAGGCCATATTCCCGCCAACCGCGAGGTGAGTACACCCTCCCAATGACTGCACAAGATAGAACCGTCTCAGCTCAGCAGGCCTCTTGCTAGAAACGGAAATCAGAGATTTGAATTCATATTTCATGTTCATTGTGTTTGGTTTAGTCTGCAAAGCAGACTAAAGTACAACGCATGTGCATACATAAATGCTATAAATTAGTGCAGACAGCTGGCAAATCATTAATTAACAGCAGTAATGGTCTTCAAATAGCACTCTAGGGAGGCCACAGAAAGAGGAAGTTCCCTGGACCTGGTTTCAGTTTTGCCCATGACCCAAATTCATCCCCATAAAATAGAAGGGAGGTGGGATGGGACAGGGAGAAAAGCCACATAGATGCCGCTATACCATCTTTTAGCCCCTCCTCCTTCAGCAGCCTCCCCAAAGACAAACAGCAAACAAGCCATACCACCCCTCTGCCTGCAGGGCCTCCCCCCAAATCAGACAGATGCCAAATGAGCAGCCAGCACGTGAAGATGTGCCCAGCACAGGATAATTGTGCCATAAATATAATTAAAGTCAGCAGGAAGACCATTATGGAGAAAACCAAACTTAGAAAAAAATTAGTACTAGTGAAGAAAATATCATACATTCTTTTTATTTCAGTCTAATTTTGTTTACATGATTCATACAGTTTCCAAGAGGACCCCTGGAGGATATTAGGCTGGGATCACATGCATAAACATTCATATATAACATGTAAATTAGAAACAATCTCAGGATTTATATAGAAATTACAGCCACTTCTAGCAAATTAATTCAATGACAGAAAAAGGGTTACTGTCTCTCTTCAAATCAAGAGGGGGAAATATTAGGCAAAGCAGATTTATTTATTCAAGAGGCTTGTTTCTTGCTAGGAGCTGATGTCCCCTTGGCCTGAAGATTTCCATTTTTTTTATTGGATATGCATTGGTGATTAAATTTACTTTGAATGCGGGAGCAGTCCATGAGGACCATGGTGGGTGGTTTTAAGTTATAGCATTGCTAATATAGTCATAAAGTCCATTAGGCTGCAGGAGTTTGCTGAAGGGAAATGATGGAAGAAGGTAAGTAGCTTGAGTTAAAATATTCAAGAATATCAGATGTTAGAACTGCAAGATCCTGGAGTGCAGGATACCATTTTATAGATGAAGAAACTGAGCCCCCCAGAGAAGAAGGGTTCTGTCCAAGGAAACAGAAAATTTACAAAGCCGGCCTAGAACCCAGTCTTCTCCCCTGTAGTTGAAGGTCCTCAGTGCTTCCTCAATCCATGCCTGTTCCTTACTTGAATACAATGGACAAGTGACATTTGAGTACCTCTTCTTCTAGGCTGTTGTACCCATGGGTTTCCCCCATGGCTCAGCAGTAAAGAATCCACCTGAAATGTAGGAGATGTGAGTTCAATCCCTGGGTCAGGAAGCTCTCCTGGAGAAGGAAATGGCAACCCACTCCAGTATTCTTGCCTGGAGAATCCCATGGACAGAGGAGCCTGACGGGCTACAGGTCACAGAGGTGCAAAAGAGTCTGACTCGACTTAGCGACTAAACAACACAATATTGTTCCTGTGCCTTTGGCTGGTGATTTTGTCATTGGGGACTGTAGTAGAGGATTTGTCAAAACAGCTCCAGTTTTCACCTTCTCTGTATCTATGTCTTTCTCAGGATGACTCTACAGTCCATGAATCTGGGCTGGGCTTGTGACTTGCTTTGGCCAATGGAACACAGTGATGCTTTAGCTCTGAGTCCAGAGTCTAAGGAGCTGTGTGTGCTTCTGCTGTTCTTTCCCCGGCTTGCAGTGGGAACATGCCACGGTCACCTGCTAGAGGGACAAAAGAGACACACAGGCAGAGCTCCCAGACTTAGCAAATATTTGGGACGTACTTATCCTCAAAAATACACATATATTTTATCTGAAATTCTAGTTGAACTTGGTGTCCTGTACTTTATTGGTTAGTTCATGTGAAGAGGGTCCAGATGGTTCTGTTATGTAGTAGTCAGCCGATCCCTAGACATAGATGAGGGCCCAGCCAGGGTCAGCACATATCTGCCCTCCCCATGCTGACACAGGTGCATAAGTAAGTCCCACCCAAATCAGAACTTCCCTTCGACTCATGAGCAGAAACAAATATTTATTGGTGTGTGATACTGAGGTTTGGTGGTTGTTTATTACGTGGTATTATTGTGGCAGAAGCTGACTACTTAGAACTATCTATAAAAATTATTCCAGGAAAAGGAGGCTGGTTTGGGCTTCAGGTGAGGATGATCTAATTGTGATGAAGCCTCGTGAACAAGCAGAAATGGCAAGAAAAACTATACCGACATACATTCCAAGGCTAGAGACTCCATCCATAAAGACACATTAGTAGAATTTGTGTCTTATGTATATTTATGCCTTTGGGGGATCTTGCCATTGTTCTGATGGTTTGTTTTAAATGACTCACTTTGTGGTTATGTCTTTGTCACAGAAGAACACACCAGAATGAGACCACACGGCTTTTCTGACTTCTCTAGACCTTTGATATATTTTCTCTGGACTCATGCTTGTTTGTGCTATTGCTTTCCTGTCTTCACGTGTCTCATGTCCCGTCCTCCAGGGAGGCAGGTGATTTAAATGAAGGTTCGCTGTGGAGCCCAGTAATTGTACCTGATCTCTACTTACAGTTACATTTTTCAAATGTCAGCTTCATTTATCAGAGGCCTTGCGCTATATATCTTGTCATTGTGTAATATTTTATACTTTCCAAGCCCTTTCACATTTCTTGCAATCAGAGCAGGGGTTGGAATCTCTCTTTTGCAGATTAGGCAGCTGAGGCTCAGAGACTTCAAGTGACTTTCCCAAGGTCACACAGGCTAGTTAAGGGCAACATTAAAACTCAAATCCAAGTTCTTGTCTCCTAACCCTGGACTCTTTCTGGTATGCTCTGCTGTCTCCTTCATCCTGGGGTTTTGGATAATTGATGCCATAGGCCAGGTGTTCAGTGGGCACCCGAATAATGCTTCTGTCTAGGACTGACTCAAGTGGAAACAGGACATTCTTAAAGAGGCCATTAGAAATCCCCAGACCTCTCCTAAAGCAAGGTTTGGTGCAGGTGACTGACGATTGTATAAGTGCTTTCACCTTGTAATAACCAGTCTCAGCCTCCAGAACAGAGTTCTACATTGTGGATTAATCACTCCATATCTATGTTTTAAAATCACGTTATGGTCATTTAAAGGTATGTTTTAAGACGTAATGTTGTGTAAGGAGGCATGGTCCATTTAAAAGTTGGGCTGCTCGCAGGCTGCTGGTTGAGAACAATTGAATGCAGACGAAGGGGAAAATACAGGATATTATTACCCCAGGAAACATCTTTTTCTCCAGATTTATAAAGTATTAATAAATGCCTGAGCCACCCACACAAGGGCATTATTTGCCTTGATTCTCTGCTTCACTTGGATTCTGGAAGATCAGTGATGTTATTACCAGTCTGAGGGTGGGCAACTATCTTGAGTTGCCCTGGACTAAGGTGCTTCTTAGGCTTCCCAGGTGACACAGGGGTAAAGAATCTGCCTGTCAATGCACAAGATGCAAGAGACGCCAGTTCCATCTCTGGATCAGAAAGATCCCCTGGACTAGGAAATGGAAACCCACTCCATTCTTGCCTGCAAAAATTCCATGGACAGAGAAGCCTGGAGGGTTACAGTCCATGGGGTTGCAGAGAGTCGGACATGGCTGAGCACACACACCCAAGGTGCTTCTTGGGATGAGGGATTTTCAGTGCTAAGACTGGGTCAGTCCCAGGCACCTGGATTGCTCCATCACCCTATCAGATCCTCTGGAGAGCCCTTTGATTTGCATTGATGGCACCTTCTCCTCTTTTACCAACTCACATCTCCCTTGTGTGTTCACCCTACACACTAGAATCCTTATGCAGAGGAAACACAAAATGCGCCTCTGCTGAAAGAATGAAAGAACGAATGACTTTTTTTCTGGCTCTTGGAACAGGTCTGTCACCTAATCAGGAAGGGAACTAGGAGACTGACTCCATTACTCACTGATTGTTTTAACTTTTACCAAGTCATTAATTCATTGCTCTCCAGTTTTCTCAACTGTAAAGAGGGGCAGGGGCTAAGGTCCCTCTCTGTTACACATTCTAGGGTTTTATTGTGTAGGAGTCAATGGAGTGAGTCCACTCTGTTCCAACTCCTTTCCTACTGATGCCCCAGAAGTCTTCACCAGGCCCACTTGGAGGCCTCTCTTTCAGCTCAGCCCAAAGGATGAAGCCCAGCTCAGGGTCAGACAGGAGCCACAGTCTTTAGGCTCTTGCTCAGGGGTAAATCCTTTAAATAAATGTTGTCTCATAAATTTTCCTGTGATGATGGACATGTTCTATGTTGGACATGTCCAATATTATGGCCACTAACCACACGTGACTATGTAAATTTAATTAAAATAACATGAAATTTAAAATTTAGTTCCTGACTGATGATGAAGCTGAAACTCCAATACTTTGGCCACCTGACTGCGAAGAGCTGACTCATTTGAAAAGACCCTGATGCTGGGAAAGATTGAGGGCAGGAGAACGGAACGACAGAGGATGAGATGGTTGGATGGCATCATCGACTCAATGGATATGGGTTTGGGTGGACTCCGGGAGTTGGTGATGGACAGGGAGGCCTGGCATGCTGCGGTTCATGGGGTCTCAAAGAGTTGGACATGACTGAGCGACTGAACTGAATTGAACTGAACTGAAGTCCCAATAACCACACTTCAAATTTCACAACACATGTGACTTATAGCTGCCATATTGGACAGTATATAGGACATTCCATCATTGTGAAAAGTTCTATGGTACACCACAGCCATAGAGGGTTATCTTGACTATCTTCTCAGTATCCCAGAACATAGACAGGGTAGGAAAAGGAGCAGGAGGGTAGAAAATGGGAGGGATAATTGCCTTTCTCACCACTATACTTTACCTCTTGGTTTGGGATCATGGGAATGATGTAGCCAGCTTACTGGAGACAGATCATCTTAAGTCTTAAATTGGTGGTGATCTTATAAAATAAAAAGAATATGTCCTTTACTTCATGATAAAAATATGCCTTCACTGACACCAAAGCAAAAGGACATGGTAAATTTCTTTTCCCTACTACCCCCGAATGGGCTAATTCTTAAGTCGACTATAGAAAGCACCAGAAAATAAAATTAAAAAGCCAAATGTAAAAGATGTGGAAAGTTCTTTATTTTTGCAAGGATCATGATTGAAGATTTTTTCCAAGCATCTTATACATGGATACTGTTTTATTTATCTTTGAGGTTAGGTAAAAATCAAAATGTGTGGTTAATTGTTAAACCCTTGAAGGCACCATTACTGTCCTTGTTTAGAAAGTAAATAATGAATGCTTTGTGGAATTAAAACCCTAATGACAATGTTGGCAATGAAGAAGTGAAACTGCAGGAGCAGATTCTTAGCTCCACCTATGCCACTAGAAGCTGTGTGAGCTTCAGCAAGTGACTTACCCTCTCTGGGCCTTAGTTTTCATCTTAAGTTGGAGAAAGATGGCACTGAACTGGATCCATGATATCTTTATCTTTCTGGGATCACTTTTGTGACTGTGTTTCTGACTTCTGCTACAGACACTAGAGCTTATATCTGTTATCATAGCCATGAACATTGTTTCTTATTAACACTTATAGATCATCAGTGTTGTCAGTTGCTCCCACTTACGGTTCCCATAATCAAACCTCCAAGTGTCAAGGCCTGGCAAACCTCTAGATTTTCTGGAATCCTCACATATGAGGATGTTTATAATTTAGCTATTCTTTCAGAGTTAGAAGCAAACACATTTCCCAGAATAGAGGCTCCAGCAATCTGCATTTACACAGGTGAGAACAGAGACTCCACCCTACTTCCAAGTACAGCCATGGTGTCACACAAACGAGGATGACTGGGAGCTGGTTCCTGCTCGGCCATTCGTAAGCCGCACGCCCCAGGACGTGTTCTTTCTCTGAACCTCGGTTCCCCATCTGTAGAGCAAAGACAATAACATGAGTGTAGGCAGGCTGGTATACCAGGCAGCTAATGAAGCTCAGACCTCAGGGCCCTCATCTGCACGGCGCCCTTTCAAGACCCTGGGCTTCATTTTGACTTTTTGTTGTAGCTTCCTGATCTTTTCTCAAAGAGGGGCCCCCAAATTGTTTGAGCTTCAGGCCCTACAAAACCTGGTTGGCAGTACTAAATATGAGATGGCACCACGTAGGCTGCTCTCTCTAAAAAGACATCACCCATCAAACAAGATCTTGCCAAGCCGGCAGGTCTGCAGCTCTTCTATTTCTTCCAGATGCCAGCCTCTTTCACGTCCCAGCACACCTGTGGGCCATGCTGGCTTGCTCCTCTGGATGCCACCGGCAAGGTGACACTGCCTTAATCCTGAGAGCCACTGGGCATCATGGTGCATGTTCTTAGCAGTTGCATAATTATGGAATCTGAGAGCCAAAAAGCATTGCTGGGGACACTTTACACTCCCCCTCCCCACAGATGTTCCTTCCTCTCCTTCCCTTCCAGTTCCTCTCATATAGAGATCCCACAGTCTCCTTTCAAAAATCTGGTCTGGTATGATGTTATAGGTCAGGAAGATCCCTGGAGGAGAGCATGGCAACCCACTCCAGTATTCTTGCCTTGAGAATCCCCATGGACAGAGGAGCCTGGTGGGCTACAGTCCATGGGGCCACAAAGTCGGACACGACTGAGCGACTGAGCACACACTTGATGTCATAGATTCTTAAGAACATCTTCCTTAGGGTTAACCCTAATTTCTCTTCTAATTCAGCTATGATTATGCCTTTAACTTTTTTATTCTGTTTTATGTAGATTACACAGCACTTTCACAGATATAGTCACTTGCTGCTACCTTAGCATCCTCCTTTTAGAAAGAAGTAACTGAGGTTCAGGTGGTACAAGACTTGCCCAACAGAGTAGATGGTGGTCGCTGGGACCCCAAAAGGACAGTTCTACTCTCTCTTATCCCCATTGTCAGCAGAGGGGGTACTAGGCTTCCCAGGTGTTACACAGTTTGCGAGGGAGTCAAAGCTTGGAAACAGCTTGCCTGACTCTTGGGTTGCTTCCGCTCAGGTCAACTGTCTCTGCTTCTGTCAGCTGCTCTGGCTCTGTTATTAGAACCTAACTTCTTGGTCACTGGACTCAGAGTTCTCAGTTTCTGTTCTTGGCGATGATCCCAACTTCCTGCAGGTGCTAAGGGAGGGACTTATTTATGCCTCAACTCTTCACATACATGACCCCTTTCCATCCCCTCCATTATTAAAAAATGAAGTCATAGTCCACTCTTTCTGCATTTATTCACAATAAAATTATTTATTGGGTGCTTGTTATGGGCATGGCACTCATCCTATGCAAAAAAAGAAGAAAAAAAAAAATGAAACAAAGAGAAAAGAAAGCATGTAAAGAGCCCTAAGTATAACAAGTGACATCAGCAAGATGGTAGCATAAGCAGCCCTCATTTTCCCCATGGGACACTAACTTAACCACAATATATGGGACCAAATTTCCTTTGTGAGAATTCCTGAAAAGGCCTAAATATCCTGTTTTCTAGGCAAAGGGAATTTCTAGTTTTTCAGTTGAATAGGCTACCTAACACTTGTAGTCTTTGGAGAAAATAATCTTTTGATTGCTTGCTATGTGTCAGGTGCTAACAGTTTTACAGACGTTAATGTAATTTTCACCCCAATTCCTTGAGGTTGTGGATGCTCTCTTATTCTCTTTGTACTGATGAAGGAGATAGAGACATAAAAAGCTATAAAACTGACCCAGGGTCACACAGGTGGCCAGTGGCCGACTCAGTAGAGAATCAGTCTGGCCCCACAGTCTACACTCCAGATTGTGTTTGAAACTAAGAGTTGGCACAAGCTGGGCACATTTCTGTACTGTTCAGATGAACAGATGCTTGAGTTATGCTGCTTTTAGGGATCTGCGTTTCAAAACAAAGATGTGGTCTTCAAAGGAATAATTGAATTCACCCGGTCTTAACTCTTGATTTAATAAACAGAAGATGGAAGGAAGAAGCTGGTTTAAGTTTGGGGTCTCCATCTTTGATCCTAACTCTTGATGGATTTTTCCAGAAAAAAGAACAGAATGATCAATTAAAAAGGCTAACAATGACAGGGAGAGGTCTTTAAGAATAAATATTTCTCACAACTACAATCTCCTTGGTCTAGAATTTCACTATATTTGCACATAGAAGTAGGAACTACTTTATTACTCCAGGCACTTGGATGTTAGCAATCCATACACTCACACACTTGTAGATATTTAAATAGACACAGTGGAGAGATACTCATAGTTCCTAGATTTTTCTATAATTCAGAAAGAAATGAAAGTTCAGAAAATATTTAGTTAATGAATAAAATTGAAAAAAATTAGAGAAATCTGGGTGGCTTAAGTTGAGAGACTACTTTTGCTCATATTAATTAGAGAGAATGAATATCTCCATTCTGTGCTCTGAAGGTAAACTTCAAGAAGGATGCATGTGCAAAGATTTAGTTTGCTTGTGGACAATATGGCATCAGTTCTGATGCCAGAACCTAGGAGGTCTATGCGATTTTTTTTTTCCTGAAAGACTTGATGCCTTTGTAAAAGAGACTACATAAAGAAAAGCCAGACATTTCTGAAAGATCAAATATTTGTCAGCACCTCTAATGGAGCAATAATAATTAATTTCCCAGTGCAATAAAACCATATAATTAGCATGGGTTGGGGTTTTTCAAAATTTTCCAATATGGGATGAGCAAATGGAAAAGCTTTCTTTTTCTCTTTTTTTTGTTTTTAGTCTCTTCCTTAACTATTTTGGAGTTGGTGTGAAATAACGAGAGGAAGTGAGCCCATCTGTTTCTGATACTTTCAGGCTGGATGTATCAGAATGTTTTGTAGCAGTTATTTGATGTCTTGTATGCCTCTAAAGTATTTTCCATAAGTTTGAAGCCTGTGTCTTTACTGACAGGAAGTTTGTATTCATGGCGTTTTAGCATCAGTTTGATGCTCAGAAATGAGAAAGGAGTTAATTGGTCAATTTCTAAGTTCCACTGGGTTTAACTCAATTCAGTTTCGTTGATTTGCATACTGGGAGAAATTTCGAGGAGAAATAAAAGTGAATGGAGTTACAGATTATTCTTATTATTTACATAGCTCTTCCTCTCCCCTCTTCTGTACCTCATGGCCAACCCTCTGTCTCGGCTACACTTGTCCTTTATGGTAGGAAACGGTGATCCCACTGGGGAGACAGATAATGGGGGAATCTCTGAATGGAAGAAAGGAAGTTGGAGACTCATCTTTGCGTAAGGGTCAGGAGGAAGGGGAATGAGGTGGCCCCGCGACGACACAGCTGTATCCTGTACTACCCTCATACTCTTCTGCCTCCCTGGGCTTCGCATCGGGAATGTGCAGGTTGGTGGGGGAGGGAGCGCCGGGAAGGAGGCCTTGCTCTGGGATCACTTTATACCTGCAGGAAGCACTTCAACGTGCTAAGCCCTCCTTCCTGAGCCCTTCCACAGCAGCATCCGCCTCACCAAGAAGGTAACGAGGCACCCTCCCGCCTCCCCGCCCCAACCCCATTCCGCTAGAAGCCACACGTTCACGGGTCTCCCTCTACCTTCCCCGAAACTGGTTAAAAGGGGCGTGGAAGATTCATAATTCAGTTCTGTCGCTCCTATTGTCTGAGCACTATTGGTACTTATGGAGGGAATTCAGTTCTACCTAGTTCTAAAATTGGTTATAAAGACAGAAAACGTCCAGGCTTGGTGTTCATTGTCAACAAATCTACTGGGCATTTCCTAAGGTAATATTGGTTGGTACCAACCAGAATACACAACTGCACGCCAGGACTGTTAGGATTAGATTCTATACTGGGAATGACTCTGTTTGGCAGTCCAGGGGGCTTCTCATCACCTCTATGGATTGAATAAACTGTGGGCTGACTCAGCACTAGGTAAAGAAAGGATCACTTTTTTTTTTTTTTTAAGCTCTAAGCTGCCTTTTCCAGTCATGGAAAGGAAATAAGGAAATCATTACCTTCTTTAACTTAGCATTTATTTTTATTTTACCTGATTACAATGCTTTTAATTTCTCTTCCTTTTCTCTTAAGTGATGTATGATCCTCACTGAGAATGAGTGCAATTTGAATTATTGCAATCGTATTTAAGACTATACAGAGTATGATATATTTTCTATATGTACATATATGTTATCTGTAAATGCATACAAAAAGAAATAAAAAGCTCCACACCAAACTGAGGAGGAGAAAGCTGGTCTATGGGAACTTTAGCCTTTTAAGCTTTTAATATTTTGATTTTTCAAAGCAAGAAGAGAGTATTTATCGGTCATTTTAAAAATAAATCCAAACCAAGCAAAAAATCTGAAGACCAAAACACATTCATACCACCCACCCCCACAAAAAAAAAAAAGAGGAAGAAAAGAAAAAAGAAAGAAAAATGCAAAAGAAACAGAGCTTTGAAAGTATGCCATGTCTCTCATAGGAATTTACCCTACAAAAATAGCTACAGCTGCTGACAAAGATGTGTGCTGCAGCTCTCTTCATGATGCCGGAAAATCTGACACGACTTAAATGGCTCATGATGTGGAATGTGTTAAATAAACCCAGTTATGATCATTGAAAGTAGACCTGTCAGCTAATCCAAATAATGTTGTAGAAGAATCCTAGCCCAGGGGAAGACTTCCATTATCTATTAAGTGTCATAAAACACTCAACAGTTTACAAAATAGCATGTGCAATGTTTAATTTTTTGAATGAAAATATATACACAGAAAAGAAGATTTCAAGGATACTTGTCACAATCTGAGCTGTGATTTTCTACAGTTGGGGGTAAACTTTCTTGCCTCTTTGTGCTTTTAAAATCTTCTACAATGTACGTATGTTACATATATACAGTTTTGAAAGGGCATAAGCCCGTACATGGTCATTTTCAGTGCTTGATGACTCTTTCTAGAATCAAGGCAAAGAGACCCCAGAGATATTATCATCTGCCAACCTCATACTTTAATTTGGTCAGCAAGGTACATTCATATGCCTTGAATATCCTTTCAAATATTCTTATGAATAATAGTGACATTTTGTATATGTTGCAGAAAATAAACTGAGAGGGAGAAAACTGTAGTAATGAAATACATTACTTTTTTCCAGGAGTTTTCCTCTCAGAATATGTAGCATTACCACCTCTGGAAGTTACAATACTATTTTACAATTTTAAAAACAAGTATAATTTTGCCTGGCATTCTGTTGTTCACTATCATGAGAATGTGCAAATAACACTGTAACCAAAAGTTGATCCAACATGGATCTTGGAGTTTTTTTCTATACAAAATTCATATTACAATCAAGTTTAAATAAATAAGATTGGTTAGTTTGGGGAGGCTGAATATCACTTTGAAACCTCACTTGAACTCCTCTGTCTATGATGTGAAGGGAGAAAACTGAGGCACTTTTCAACATAACCCAAGCTTAAAAGGAAACAGCAAAAATGTTCATTTTACATTTTGGAAATAGACTCTGTTCCTTTCTCCAGATAAATTTTGTCTTTGGATAGAAAGCTGGTATTCTGGCACTGTTTGTTTTTGTTCCATATATTGCATTTTTATAGCCAATGAACATTAAATTATTTTATAATTGCTTCACCACTTTTTAGAAAAGGCCATAGAATACAGGATCCTTAAATAAGGTAACTATTTGTAAAGCTACTCATTTTTTTAAGAGTCTGTTTTCATTACTTAATTATGGGACTCTGGACACAAAATGCTTCTTGTTTCCACGAAATAAAAATTTTCACACACACACAAATACACACACATCCGTTTTCTATGCTGAATTCATGCTGTTCAAATATTTTAAAACTTTCATGATGAAAGAAACCTGAAACAAAACAAACACCTCCACTATGTTCTTAATTTTCTTTCTTATGGGTGGTGTATACCCACAAGGGCAAATGCAGTCTTTTCAAATGTATATGAAGCAAGCACCTTCCCAGCTGTGAGCATGTAACTGGTCAGTCAGTTCTTATTTAGGGAGATTTTAAAATGTATATTCTTATTCAGTTCTTAGATTCTTGCATCCATAAAAAAAGTGGCCTTAACTGTTGCTCTTTCATGAAGCATACCCATTTCCATGTCTTTTTCTTACTAAATCATCCTGGAAAATTGGTGAAATCATCCACTTCATGCACATTGTGCATTTAAATAAAACAAAAGAGCATAGAACACAGATTGAGACATCCTCGTGGTTGGCAACTTAGTTTAGAAAAAGATTCAAAGGTTCAAATTTGCCATTAGAATTCTTGCTTGAACTTGTTAGTACTCTAAGATGAAGGGAGCCAAGATGTAAAAACGAGTTTTTCTTTGCAACTGTCTGCTGTCACTATGAAATAATTTGGCTTAGAAATTTACAGGATGTGTGATATATTATAAAGACTGCATTGCTATGAATTTATGATTTAATGATTAACAGGGTTATTGGCTTTGTTACTGGAATCATAACATCAAGATGGGTAAGAGGTAAATAGGGTTAGAGACTGTAACATGAAATGGTGGGATAGGTACTTTGGCTTAATTTAGAGGCCACAAACATAGCCAATCATGTATTTGGTTAAGTACTTGCTTGATGATATTCTTAATTACATGTCCTTTGTGGCTTGCTGGTATTTTCAGGTGCTATTAATAAAAATCAGTATTTCTAAAAGTGCAAATAGATTGGAAGCAGATGCTGTTAGTAAAACATAATTGGGCTAAAGGAAAATTTTTGCAATTTGAAAACAGACCACTGTCTTTAATATGTTGGTTTGCTGTGATTATGTATGCTTATAGAATTTGAAAGAGGAATAATCAACAAATACATCTTAAGAGGAGTAGAAAGCGTAGGAAGAAGGCTATTTGTAAAACTCAGAGAAAATGTTTATATGAACATATTGGAATTGGTGGTTATGTTGTAGAAGATAAGCGGAACATAAAGAAAACTCTCATTAGTCTTTGCTAGATTAGAGTATGAAAATGCAACTTTTAATAAATCATGTTTAAAGTATACAAAATGGTAAACTAATTTGGGGCATACTCTTTTGCTTTTAACCCAACAGTCCCATTAATTATGTTTTAAAATTATAATACTGTGTTTTTTTAAAAAAATGCAAACAAGTGACAGTGGGATTACTTATGAACAGATCATCAGACTTTATTTCTATTTCACGGTAGATTCAAATGGTTATTTTATTAACATATTTCTTTATAATAGAACAAAGTTTAAAAATATGAATGTAATGAAACTGTAAATTCTTACAAAGTTAAATTACAGTTCAAGCAGAAACTAAGAGCAGTGTAAATCTGAGCTTTGAACAGTGAGTTCTTACTATACAGCCAAAATTGAATTTTGTAATAAGAGGAAGGAACAATCCTTATACATAGGAAAAGTTAGAAAGGAAATATAGGAAAATGTTTAACGTTTAATTCTTGACAGTGAGAATATGTGTACATTTTGAGGGTTTTTTTTCCCGCCCTTATGCCTTTCACTATTTCTCAGATTCTTTTCAGGAACATACATTACTTAGAACTAGAAAAGCCATATTCATCTAAAAAAAAAAAAAGCAAAGAAAAAACAATTTGATGGCTTGCATTAAAGAAATTTTCATTTAGATTTGTTAAACTGGTATTTTATTTATCATCCCAAGGCTAATTAAAACAGAACCAACACAGTCATAGAGAGCTAACTCCTTAAACTGATAAACCTGAACATATAACTTTTCGCTATTATATTGTAAAATTAGGCATTTATAATTACTAAGAATTGAGTGTATACAACTGCTGATGTTTAATTGGTCTGTCTTACCTGGAATTCAAGTAACAATTTTAACAAATTATCAACTGACATAATGTTTCTTGGCTTAAAGTTGGATTTGCATTATTTTATTGCTTGGACTATCATATTCATTAACATGCATTTTAACTTTAAATCACTTGTTAGAAATGGAATAATATTTCTGAATATAATTTCAGTTATTATTATTATAATTATTTCATTATTGAAATGTTTCAAGCCATTTACTTTTAAGACTACAAAGTTAAACATGCATTGAGTTAAATGTAATCAACACAGTGATAAAACTCAACGAAGGTAGTAAGTAAGCAAAGTTGTCTACTTTCACTGCATATGTCAAAAAGTGTTTCAGAGAAAAAAATTAGACCACACTGACTTATCAAGGAAACCTTTCCTTTCCCCTTGATCTTAATTTTCCTGGAACCGGTCTTCTCCACTGAGAGATCCCTCAGGATTTTACTAATGTAGTACTTGGAAACTTCTTTATTGTTGCGCTGGAGGAACAAAGGAACTGAAGAAAGGAAAGATGTCATTTGTCTTCTAGTATGGGATCCTACATATTCGTTAATGCTATAGATTTTAACTTCTGTTAAAATAAAGCCCTGCAAGCCCGCTAAAAGAAAGCAGCTGCTTCTTGCACCGTTCTTTTATCAAATGGGCCTGAGAATAATCTAAATTAAGGAACCAAAGTCCCAAATTTTTGTTTGGAGCAAACTACAGTAATTAAGTTTTCTGAAAGCTATTGAAATGTTATCCAATATAAACGCACAGACGGTATTTAAAAACTCAGGTTCCCGGAATGCATGTTCATCCTTGGCTTTTCCAAATTATTTGCCACCTGACATCTTATTTCAAGAGTCCTGAAAAGTTAAGTCTATGTTCAGTTGGACATAAAACAGAAGAGAAATTTTCTTAAAAAAACCCAACCAAACCCAAACCCCAAACAAATAAATCACAAGAATAATTCTCTTATTTAAAGAATGTCAACTGAGTATCCCTTGGGCATATTACTGTTGGAAACAATTTAACACTTGCATCATTTATAAGCAATTCACGACGCTTAGCCTGCAAGAATTTTCCACCCTTCCTTGGCTTTTTACACCCTTCGACTTGGCTTTCCCTAGTTCCGCTAGTGGAAAATTAGGGAGACAGGAAATTCATAGTAAAGACATAAATGAATTCTCATGAAAGCTTAATTTATTACAAAAGTTTTTTTTCCTCCTCACAAAAGGCCAGGAAGGAGCCGCGGACCTTACGCAGATTGAAAGGAAATTAATTTTCTTTTTGGATGTGTTAGTAATGTCTACTTATTTCATGGCACACCCCTCACAGACTTGTAAAAATAAACGAAAAGACCCATGTAGAAATATGTAATTCCCTTTAAAGAGTGAAATTAAACGAATCTTTTCAGAAAACCGTTTGTTTCCTTAAGCTCTTTGCGGAAAACTGGGCGAGGCTGGTCGGGATACACCCCTCTCCCGCCCACACCCCCCGGGAAGAGGGGCGAGACTCTAGTTCTCCAGTTACAGCTAGAACACCGCCCTCCCGCCCACTCCTTATACAAAATAAGCCCCGCCCGGCTTTCATTAACCCAGCCAATGACCAAACGGTATCCTCCCGGCGGGAGGTGGAGCCGCGGGGGAGGAAGCTAGGAGGTAAACGCAATCCCACGTGTTACGGCTCTCTCCGCCTCTTCCTCATCTCCACCCTCCGCCCCGCCCTCATTCGGCTCCTCCCATCCACGCCCCGGGAAGAGGCGGGGATGCAGGCGGAGCCAGGAACGCTCGCTTTCTTTTATTTACATGCAGCCATTCTATTGGTTAAGACTGGCCACGAGCGGAGGCTGGAGGGGCGGAGGAGCTTGTCAAAGTGAGCTTCACGGATTGGCTTAACAGTACGATGACGTAAAAGAGGGCCGTCTGAGCAAATGAGAACCCAGAACAAACGCATCTCCTCCCTCTTGCCCCACCTTGTTTGGAACAACCCAATGAAAGAAGAGCTTGTGAGACACAGGGTCTTGAATATTTAAATAAGAAATCTAGAACTCTAGCTACTTAAATATTCATGAAGAGGCGGGAAAGTGTAGCGTGTCCCCCGGAAACTCATCGGATTGGCTTGTTTTCTCAAGCTAGTGTTAGCGTCAGGAAACAGGCTTGCACTTCACCGATCAATTAAATGATTGCTGCATTTTCTCGTCCTCCAAAGCGCAACACCATATACACCTATCTTTTTTTCTCGGTAATTGATTTCATGTGTGGTCCGACTGGCTCAGCTTTGTCACTCTTTCGCTGTCAATATATTTTCTTTTTTGTAACTCAAGTCCCATTTTCATCAGTTTTTAAAATGCAAAGATGTAGTACAGATGGAAACAATTAGAACCTCCGCTCTGCTGATATGTATAATGTTATTAGTTTAATGGGTCACAGGGCGCAGGACCTATTTCCTATGGATCAAAGTGAAAACAAACACGGTTAATATCCCATTTTGTTTTAGAACCACATCGGATCGGATTCCCTCTGTTGGCCATGGTAATGACAATATTAAGAGATCTTGGATTGCCTTGAAGTTTAGAGGGAAAAAGGAGTCATTGAAATATTCTGGCTTAAAAACGCATTAATATTAACACCAGGTAGCCGTTTGCCAGTTCCACAAATTCTCTTGAGTTTATCACAATGGCATGGCTATTAAAGGATTTCAGAATTGCTTGTTTTGATCTATTGCGTTAAATCTAGCGAAAAATCGTGCCTAGTTCGCTGCTAATTATGCCAGCTTCTCAGATTTCGTCTGTCCAGGCCCGACGTAAGGCTTCGGAGCTCTTAGTGTAAATTTCAACTTACGGCTTCTTGATGATTTTTTTTTCTTTATCTGTGCATGGTGGTCACAAATTTTTTTTCCAAGTTTGATTTTCAAAAAGTTAAAGAACCCCATAACTGCTACTCAAATTTTAACTTTCCATTTGAGGGAGTTCCAAGGCCAGTTCACAGACCCCATAAGCACCCGTGGATCCTAGTTAACAATTCATGTCTTAAGGAAATATTTTTCATATTTTGGGTTGTGTTTGAGTGTGTTTTTCCGAGGCAAAAATATAATATTCCAAGCACCTATGGGGTTGGGCCGCGGCTTCTCTCTTCGTGCAAAGGCCCCCTTTGGAAATCCCCCGCAGTAACTTCTCACCCCAATAAATTAAATGCAGCCACAGTGTGGTCCATTACCCGGGAGTGTGAGGTGATGGCGCCTGTCAAAGGTGCCCGGCTGAATACAGACCCTTAAATATTCCTACAGATAATAAATATCTGTGCAAGGAACGGATGTAAATAATAGGTTCCTATTCGATTAGAATGCTCTGAAGTACAGCAATGAATAAACGCATTGCAGACTTGATGAATGCTCCCAAGTTCTTCACGAAGGTTGGGGGGGCAGGTCTTGAAAGTATTTTGCCCTGTGTTTGGAGGGCGGGTGCGGGGCTCTAGGCGCTGAGGACCAAGCACCTCTGCGAGGTCCTCAGCGGGGCCTCTAGGAATGTAAATACAGCGAGTTTAGACAGGCTGGGGCCCCTGAAAGTGCGAGCAGTAGTTATTAGCCAATCATTTTAATTCCGAAGCTGACCAGAACATCGGCTTTCCCTTGGCTACGCGGGGTTGAGGTTGCTAAGAGAGAAAGCTGTTCTTATCATCCTTTTATTAGAAAACGGTGTCATTGAGTCCTGGGTTCGGCATTCGTAGGTTCTGGGAAGAGTTCACAAACATGCGGAGAGCGAAGTTCGCATTGCTCGCTAGGATTGCAGGCGCTCCATTCCCGGTTCCGAAACCAAAGTGTAACAGCGTGGAACACGTTACAAGAAAGTCTGACATCTGGGACAGATGTGGCTACTCCACCCTTGGCCATGACGGCCCTTCATATAAACCCTCAAGGTCTTTTTGAAAATCTGCCTTTGAATTTTTTATTTTGGCGCGTGATCTTTAAACCTATCTCAACATATCGCAGTCTTTTTGTTTTTCTCTCTCTTGAGGTTCTCTATGCCCTTAACTTTATTCTGGGAAACTATTATTCCTCCCTCCACCCCCACCAATGGGGAAAATGATCAAATCTCCAATCTGTTATTTCCTGAAATTTAATCCCGCTTTTACTCATGGATCATAAAATATTTAAACCGTCAAAAATGTATCCATCACTGAACAACTTCAGAGTTATTTTATGCTTTTTAAAATGGAAATATAATCCCGGTGTGTGTGGGGGTGTGTGTGTACCTTATTAAAGACAGATCCTGTTAATCTCCCTCCCACGGAAAAAAGAATATTTACATGTGTGAATCCAAGTAATTATTCATCCTTGATCACGAATTCTATCAGCTTGATATTTCGTTTTCGGATATACTTTTTGAGGGGGAGGGTATCTAATATGCAGGGACACTAACAAAATTTAGTGTTAAAAATTTTTAGAAAAGATTTTCCCGTGTACTGGTGGGACCTGGCTGAGGTACAACAACAGATGCCTTTTCTTATTTTTTCTCTGCTCCCCCCACCCCGCCCCCCGCCCTTGGTCAACAGTCTCTTTCAGTTGTTTACTTTAACCTGGTGAGCCCGAGCTGTAAACTCCACATAAACCAGGACCCTGTGGTTGGCTCTGAGGCAGTCACGTCCCACTCGGGATGTGACACGCAGTTCTGGGGTGTTCGGAACACAGAATGTCATTCTGAGAGAAAAGAAATCCCGCGTCAGTGCCCGCCTGGAAAGAATCCGTGAGAGAAGAACTTCTATGAGCGGCAGCCCACTAAGCGCACCGGGCTTCAAGGATCGCTGTCGCTTAGATTTGTTTTGACAACATGTTGTTTGACTTTATTTTAAAATTTTGTTTAGTTATTGTTACTGCTGGGAACGTGGGCCCTTGTAATGAAGACCTTCCTACCCTTGGGCAGGTCTGCTCCCTAGCCCCCACTGCGATGGCTTTCATTTAGGGAGTGCTAGCCTCTGGATTCAGGTAACATTTCCCTTAATCTAAGAGTCAGCTGCAAGGCGCTTGGTTCACGCCTGGGGTTTTTCGCGCGGAAAAACCTTGACTTGATTTTTACCATCACACCCAGATGGCCCCATCGGGACTGGAGGCGGACCCTTCACGGCTTCCTGGGCGCTCCTGGCCCAGCGGTGCCACCAGCGCGCTGTCTAGCGCCGCGTTACAGGCCCTGAACCAGCCAAGATCAGAGGCTGCAGGACTTGCTCTGCTTTCACCGGGGCTCTACTACCGGAAGTCATTTGATAAATCTCAAGCAGGCCCTTCTAACCTTTACTGCTCGGCAGAGAATCGCAAATCTCTAAACATGCTGTAATCGTCTAACTGCTCTAGACACACTTGAGGGTTGGGTTTTTATTTTAGGGCCCGGCGGAATGGAAGTGGCCACTTTAGGGGCTCCTCAGTGGTCTAGCCCCCGCCCCCTTCCCCCCCCCACTCCCGCTTCCAGCAGCGTCTTCCTGAGACCATCACCTCGCCCAGTAAACCGATTCCCGCCCACCCAGCCCTTCTGCCCCAGGAGGCCGCAGACAACCTGTGGCTGAAGGATCACCCCGCGCCCCTGCGGCGGGCGGCGGGCGGCGGGGAGAGAAACTCTCGGGAAACTTTTAGGACCGGCGGGGGTGGGGCGCATGATTTATGACACTGATCAACTTTTTAGGAAGCAGAAATTAACCTGAGGGGGATTAGGCGAGCTTTGAAGTTCACGGTTTTGTTTTTCTTCAACTCAGCCCTTCGATCAAACAGTTCTTATTTCCTTTTACCCACCTCCTCTTTCTTGGGTCTCTCATCACCCCATTCGTATCCCCCAGCAACCCTTCCTGTACAGATTTTCATAATTTCAGGTAGAAATATCTCCAGACCAGCGACTTAAGTTCCTGACTGTGACCTAGCTATCAAAGACATTCCACACCCCTGACTTCTTGGAATCGTGTCTCACGTTTGAAACTTCTATTTATATTTGGAGGTCAAAAGTAGCAAACTTGTATCCTTTTTTTTTTCCTTTGCTTTTTCTCGCTTATTCCACCCTTGGAGACTGGTATTATCCCGCAGAAGTGCAGCCATTGTAGCACGGTCAGCGGCTCTGTGGGTGACCGCTAATTTAGCGTGTTCTCTAAGCCCTGTGGGTTTGGGCCGAAAATTCAAATACAAACATGAAAGACCTGCCTTGCCACCCTGCACTCTTACCTTGGCCCCCTTTATTTCTATACCCCCAGACTGCCTCCCCTTCAACTGCAGGTCTCCAAGGGGAATCCGTCTCCTTCGGCTCTTTCCCGCAGGCGCCTGCTGAAAAGGCAATTTCCTTAGGGGTGTGGTCGGGGAGAGAGAAAAACAGAAACCAGGATTGTTTGGGGCCTGAAACCATCCAAGTTTTATTGCATCCGCTACAAAGTCAACTAACTCTTAATGAGCATCCAAGCGGAAAAAGGCCGAGGTTTACTCCATGTTAAGGCGGGAGAGGGAAGGGGGTACTTTGTTTATTTCTTTCTCTGGCAACCAAAGGTTGCAACACCTTCTCGAGAGGCTCTTCCCAACGCCAAGAATACAGGCACGAAAGTGGAAGGCATCAGGTTTCAGCTCCCTGAGTGATCGAAGATCATTCGGCCACGAGCACCTTCGAAGTTGGCCCTGTCTACAGCTTGTAATGAAAAGGATAATCTGTCTTGTAATAAAAAACAGGACCCACACAAACAAACCCGGCATCCAACCACCTTCCACTGCGCCTCACTCGTCCTTAATAAGGGCCAGTGACAAATATTGCCATCCAATTCCACCCCAAAAAGAGGAAGCAGTAGATCTTCCTTTTAATAACTTCCCAAAGTGTTACAAATAATAAAAGAGACGCATAAATCATCGCGGGGGCGGCTGAACGTGGACCACGGAAGGATTTACTCCCCTCAATCCTTGACTTTCAACCGCGCTCTCATTGGCTGCTTTCTTGTAGCCCAGCCCCCAAATCCGCCCTCTTATTGGTCCATCAGGCGGGGTGACGCACGGAGAGGGCGTGGGGTCGGTACGGGCCAGAGTCCATCAACGCGCATGCGCCTTGTGGCGTGAGTGTGTGATTGACAGCAGGGGTGTGCGCGCGTGCGCGGGTATGTGCGCGTGAGTGTGTGTGGTGGGAGGGTGATGGTGGTGATAGTGGTGGCGATGAGTGCTCGAATTGAAGCTGCTTCTTCTGGTTCGGTGGCTGTAGTCCTCTCTGCGGGCATTTTCCGCTGAGTCAGAAGGGCTGACAGTTAGAGACCCGGCACTCGCTGGCTGGCAAGACCGTCTGGAAGCGATTTACTGAGGAGGGTCTCTAGCAGCAGGTTGATTGGGGAGGGAGTAAAGAGAAGTAGAAAGGCATGCATGTTTTCCTGGGTCTGAATGAGATAGTCAAAAACTCTCAGGAAGAGATTTAATTCTACTACTTTGTGCGTTTCTTGTAAAGCACACAGTAAGTCATGCTTCGTATCAAAGCTGAGCACCTCACACCTCACTTCCTCTCAGATTGACACAGCCGGTTCGGTCCCCCAGCACACAGGTACACACATATCTTAGCCTCCTGTAGTTATGCAAACCAGCAACTCAGGGCGAACTTTCAAGACTCGGAACACAGTGATAATCCTTAACTGGAAGGAAAAAGGAGTAAAAGGAATAAAGGAAGGAAGAAGAAAAGGAAAAGAAAACTTGTAGCAACCAATAAAACAACAGTGTTAGAGATACCGAAGAAAAAACCCACTGGCTATTTAGTGTAAAATTTGAAATTAATTCCCCAATCAGGGCAATGCCGTAGGAGCAGTTCCAGTTTATTCCAGTGCTTGTTAACGCCTGGTACAAAATTCTCCAGAGACGAGAGCTGGCTTACTGGAGAGCAGAAACATTTCTCCGTTGCCCTGTTGCATCCAAGTTCTCGTTTCGGAGAAGTTTCTTCGGAGTGCTGGAGCTGGGCAGGAGGCTGGAGAGTTTTCTCCTATTTTAAGGTGTTAGGTCGTTGGTTTGTGTTTGCACGGATTTTAGGAAGATAATAAAAATCTTACAGCTGTGTACATATTTTAAGTTACAATAGCCCTAGATGAATTTTGTAGCTGGTAAATAAAAGCTTCGGTCTTACGAATTCTGAAATTTAAAACTTGTAATTACCTCTTCGCGGGCCCTGAGATTTTTTCTTTTTTTCTTATTTTGAGGTGTTTCTGTGTGGGAAGAAATGCACAAATACAATCATTACAAAATCTCCAAGTACAATCCTGTGTGTGCACAGTAAATAAAAAGAGCAGAGTGATGGAAATATGGGACTGTTAAAAACAAAATAACGTTCTTTTAAATCCCCGTGGTGTATTTTTTCTTTTGAATAAGTGCTTTCAGCCTGCCTAAGTATTTAAAGTCATGTTTTTAAACCCTCACAGTAATTTTGTTTAGAAACCCCATGTTCACCTTTAATTTTAAAATTACTGTTTATGACATGAATTATTAGCAACCATTCTCTGCATTTCGCAACCATTCTCTGCATTTCAATACGCTTTTTACAATTTATATATTTAAAGCAGCAAACATGAAATAAAATTAGTAAACCAGGTTTTGATAGCTGCTTATTTTTGCTTAATCGAGTATATTTTATTAGATAAACATACACTTAAATTTATTTAAAAATAAACAGCAAAATAATTCTTTTATTTTGCTTTGCTAGAGCAAAGTGATTTTTCATTCTTCTCCGTCCGATTCTTTCTCTTCAGCAGCCACAAGCAACTGAGGAGCTCCTAGGGACCAGCGGACTGGTATGCAAATTTCAGATGATTGACACATAGGGTAGAAACCAATCACGCTGGAGTAGGTTGCTGATTGGTTGACAAATGTTTGACGTAAAATTGACGTTTTAAAAAGCCTAACAGCCAATCAAGGCAATACATGCAAATAAAGGAAGGAATCAGATTACCAGCGGCTGGATAGACTTGAGTGCGCCCTCACGTGTTCAGTGGTGGATATTGCACAGACGCCTGCACAGTAAATAAATGCAGCAAAATGTTCAACCCCGCAGTTTGCCTTCACCGTTCCCAAACTTTTATGTCACTGGACTATAATTATCCATCTTAAAAACCTAAGAGTTAGGCCGTGCACATATATGATGGTTTAGCTTAGAAATCCATATCGTGTAACGGTGGACTTCTGTCGCACACAATTTTCCTCTCATTTTTACCGACACAAGGAATCTCTGTCTTCAAATTAATCCTTGGAGAGGGAGGCTGTTTCCCTCCTTGGTTTCAAAAGGACAAGATTTACAAAGCCTTTCCAGGCACAGATGGTCGATAAATTGAGCTTCTTCAGCGAAATTCCGCGTGGCACCGCCAGATGGCACAAGGATCGCCTTCTAATTAATCTCCGTATTCCGCCGATTCCTGTACCCCTCAAGTAATTTAGAAAAATTGAAAACCAAACACTTTTCTATTTCGTAGCTAAATGAAGTGAGAAGGTACTAGCACTCTTAAGGAGCTCCATATTACGAAAATAAGCTTTGTTGGTCATTGCTTTGATGTGAAACTTCCTCTTGAGATTTTTGTCCAAGGAGAGTTTTTCTTCGATTAAAATACTCATCCAGTTAAATTTTTTGCAAAAACATTTCCTTAAAGTGTGCACCATAAGCACAACACCACGCGAGATGAAAAGGTTAAGAATAAAAGGGGTAAAAAGAAGGTTAAGAAGTGTTGTGTTCGGCTTCCTAGGGATTAAAATGAGATTGAGGGTGAACCTAAACTTCTCAGTGAGCTTGTCTGGACTAGTGGGGCCGAGGTCGGATCAAGCTGCTTTTAGAGCAGCGTGGCTTTTTAAAACAATTCTTTCTGGAGTCTCAATTACAGATAGAAAAGACTTTCCATCCACAAGTCTCTGTAATCAGAGGCAGCGCCTTTGCCAACCTGCACAGTGGTTTTGGGGAGTGGACCCTGGAAAGTACTGACGTCCACTTCTCATGCCTTTGACTTTATGAGTATATATGTTTTTCTGTTTATCAGGAATAGAGATGTTCGTGCTGCCCATACTTCAAGACCAGCCTTAGAACTAATGGTACTGACACAGGGGAGAAGGGAGGATAGAAGAAAATATCCAAGTAAAGTAACAAGTAAACCCATTTACAAGTTGATTCTCTCTTCCTGGGAAACTGTGTTTTCTTCACTCCTTTATACAAGCAGGACAGTTGTACATTTACTTTTGACCATTTTACCCCATAATCTTGCATTTTAGAATTGCAATCAGCCATTAAAAATAGATTTTAAGTTGGCATATTTATTGTAGAAAATCTTTCTGAAAATAGCCTTCACCTTATAAAAAGGGGGCTCCATTAAGTTTGTTGCTTGGCTTTGTCGACTTTTGTTTGGGGCAGAAAGTAAAGGTTAGGGTGCTCAAGTGAGCTCACGTCTCCCTGGGCATCCTAGCTGTGAGTAGTTGTCTAACCTAATACCATATTCCTTGTGCGCGTTTTCACCAACTCCCATTTCTAGTGATAAAGCTGTAGGTAGGAAAACTCATCACAGCCAGCCAAGTATACGTCCAAGATTTGAATAAAATTACGTTTTACTTTAGAACTACCACTTCTGATTTCTTAGTTCAAGTTGAAACCATACGTTTATTTTATTTCACTATTTGCACACCCCCTCCCCCAAGTGATGTTTGATCAGAAAGCATCATACAGAAGCTAATGGAAAAGCCAAAATTTTAGGGAGGGCTTATTTCTTTTAGGTATTAAGAATGATGAGGAGAGGCAGAGAACACAGCAACGAAACTCTCAGGTCATTTGGAAGAAAATCTTAAGTTTCTAAGCACAGTCTCGCTGCTCTCTTAATGTTTATTTTCTGAGCTGCAAATAAAAGAGAAGCAAATTGTGTTTAAATAGAGGTGAGACTTAGGGGTTCCTAGGCTTCTCTGGGGACCTCTGGGAGCTAGTGTCTAAGTTTCTTTTGCTTCCAACCGCGTAAAAGCAGGCCCAAAGGTGCGAATTTGGCGCCCCGCGTGCGGTGGGACAGCAGCCTTCTCCGGCTAGGCTGGTCCGCGTGGAAAAGGCCTGGGGCCTGCGCGGCCGGGGCGAGGGATACCCAGCTCTCCCAGGAGCTCAATTCCCGGCACAAAGGTGGGCAGAGAGCGGGAAGCAGCATGGTCGCTGTCTTCGGAGCCCAGCCCGCGCGGGCAGTGGAGGCTGGCCTCCCCCTGCCCCCGTTCCTCTCTCCCCTTTCAGGGCCTCTTCCGGTCTGAGCCTTGGGAGTCGGTTTCCCCGGTCGAAGTGATTTCGCTCGAGTCCGCCCGGCGCGGCTGTAAATCACCCCCCTCCCCCACATCCCGCATCGCACCCCCACCCCCCCGGCCGCTCTCTGGAGCCGGGGCGGGGGCGCGGGGACGCCAGGAGGCGCAGGGCTGGGCTCGCGGCCACCCGAGGCCCGCGGCCGCAGCTGGATCGGCCTCCTCCAGCGAGGCGGCGGGGGTTAAATGCCGTGAATCAATCAATCAGCCCACGCCGCCCTCCCTGAAACCCGGAGCGCCGCCCGCCCGGCCTGCTTTGTGTCTCGCCAGCCTGCCGGCCCGGGGCCTAGGAAGCCGGGCCAGGCCGCGGCGGGGCCCCAGGGGCGCGGCGCGTTCCTACCAGGGGCCAAGGTGGCCTGAGAGCCGCTCCACCCAGTCCCACCCGGTAACGGGGACAATTCAGGCCTATGACAACTCTGTTGCTCCGCTTGCCCCCTCATTTGATCACTCCCTCGTGGCTTCCAACAGAGTAAGGCCCACTCTCCTCAATCTTTCCTGGCAGCTTGAACCCCCAAGCCTGTCATCCCCAAAGACCAGAGTGGCCCGAGTTATGGAGATCAGTCCACAGCAACCGGACGACCCGAGCAAGTCACAGTCTTTCTGGGCCTCAGTTTCTTGTCTGCAAAATGAAGCGGCTGTTAGGATCTGCATTGTTTGCCCAGCTCTAATGAATTTTTGTTTGGGGGTGGAGAAGCCTTAACTCTTTTGACTGGGTGTATTTCCAGAAGTTCCTTACCCTCACGTTTATTATTCCTCCTGTTTCCCCTCCTTCTGGACACCCCAGCTGGCACCGGAGAGCTGCTCCAGGCGGAGGGCAGGACCCGTCAGCCTTCCCGCTGAACATTTGGCCATATATGTTTCGGAGATGCCACCAGGGGGCGATAGAGCCCAAGGATAGAGCAGCAAGGCTCCCTAAGGTCTTTCCGAAAGTTTTTCAAAGTCGGAGTTGATTCCTTTTTCTATTTGTGTGACTTATACATGGCGTAAACTTATTTCTTTTAAGATTCCATTTGGTCATCAGCTCTGGATGCAGTCTGAGATTCATGAGAAATCAAGTACAAAAGCATTAATTCGGAACAGGCTTGCACACCCCCCAACACCCAGTGGCCCACCAAAATGAAGTGCGAAGTGCTAACTTTAAAAACTTTCTTTGCATACTTAGTGGGCTCGCAGGCCCGGAGAAAGCAATGGAGGCAAAGGCCAAAAGGCACTGAAACAGCGAGGACACACAGTAGTGGATGTTCCTCCCCCCCGCCTCCTTTTACTTTTTTTTTTTTTGCAAACATCCAGTTCATTTTGGGAATCATGAACAGGGGGTAGGCTGATGGAGTGGAAGAATGCAGAAGAAAGCATTTAAGAGAGAGACATTCTCGGGTTGGGGGAGGAGGTGGGGATGGTTTAGGTTAGACAGCCCTAGTGCAGCGACGTTCGTAAATTCTGTAAAGTTTCTGTCTGCGTGAAAAAGATAAGAGCCACATCTCTGCCCCTGCCTCTAACGGCGTTGTCGGATAGTTCTTTCATTTGTTTCCTGCGAATGTTTTACAATACGGATTACCGGGGCCTCAGAGGAAACTGAGACTTGTTCACTAGAAACAGCCAACGTATCTTCAAGAGAAAACGTGTTCGAAATAACATCTTTCCCCACACATGGAACCCTCTTGGATTGTGTTTGCTTTCAAAGTCCATAAATGTTTTTATTAAACTGTATCTTTCTCGTGGCCCCTGCGCATATAAAGTACTCTTAGCGTATGCAAACGCTTCCATTTTGGTCCTCCTCTAGGGAAACTTTGTAGCTCCGCAGTAAATATTTGCTCTAAGGTGAATCGTGGCAAGCAAGAGCAAGTCTAAAATCTGGTTTCACTGTGTGCACGCGTGTATGTTTGAACAACGTATGTATATATATTGGAAAATTTGTGGGAGAGCTTGGTATTTTTACTTCTTTGCTGCACATGGGGAGGTATAATGACTGTAATTACTTGGATGACATTTAAAAATTGACAAATTCTCCTTCAAATTCGATTCTTCCTTGTGTGCTGCCAGCCCTCTTTCCTCTAATCACGTCAATTAAATGTTCTTACAGTGTCACCCTTCATGACACCCTTTAATGTAGTGATTTGGAAGGTATATTTTAAAGCAGTTAAATGTTGTTTTTGCTTCTTAAAGTCTGCCTTAATAATTAGAATGTTAAAAAAAATCAAATCATGATCTTTATTGTTCTTTTCATGTTTATAGTTTTACTTCTTATAACGTTTTAATCTGTAAGCCGTGCCCAAAAATGTCAGGGGGAAAAATGAAGACAGCTCAACAGTATGGCACAGATGGAGTTAGAATTTTGGGGTCTCATCCCTGGAGGAAAATTTGAACTGAAGCTCTTCCTCTGTAAAGAAAGGGGCTTTAGTTTTATGAAGGTGTTGAGTCTGCTGAGGTTGATGAAAGAAAACTCTACGGAAAATTATTTTAAAATACGCACACAGTAGATGAGCTAGGGCTGTGTGTTAGTCATCTTGGAGGGAATAATCAGGAGTTATTAACTCGGTTCAGCCTCATGAACCTGGCTACAGTGATTGTAGTCTGTGGATTCTGGGGTCTGCCTCTCCCCTCCACGCTGCCCCCCAGCCCCCATTGCTGAAGTCTACGCCTATCCAAAAGCCATTCTCTCTTTCTTCCTTTCCTTTTGTTTTTCTTTTAAACAACAGAAGCCACAAGGAGAAAGCGATCACAAGTGGAAATTTCAGAGTTGTGTGTTCGTGTGCTCATGTGTATGCTCTTCCCTTCCTCTGTCCTGGATGGGACTGGGATCACAGACTTGCCATTTCTGAGAGCGCCCTGCTGTGGAAGAATGTAACTGATTACTTCTGGCTGATGGGGCTGGGAACTGTTTGTTTCTCTTTTTTCTTTTCTTCAGCCTCTTGCCCCCCAGCACTGAAAAGATAGTGTGTACTCTGCTCCTTATACTGACAGTCAGGGTTTTATTTATTCTAATGACTGCTTCAATGAGAGCATGCAGCTCTGAGCAGAGAGAACAAGGTCCTCTTGGTCCACATTGTGGTGAGGTGGGTTAGCGGTTAAAGTTAGCGTAGCCTCTGGCCAGAGCCAAATACACAGCTCCCCCTCCGGTGAAAACACCGTCCCTGGAAAACATCATGTGGGTCTGAGTCATTCTCTGGAGGACCTGTTCCTCAGAGTTTGGTTTGGCAGTTCAGGCAGATATAATCCTTCCTTTCATATTTTTCCCTGCTCTTTTGAAGAGTAATCATTTTCAGTCTCCTTATATGAGGGGCACTTTGAGAGATGGCCTTGAACCCCATGGAGGAAGTCTCTTTGGCTTGGCTTTTTAGGACTTGGCGAGATTTGAGGCTGTCCCAGATGGGGACTGCACCCTTTGAATGAAGTGTTACACAGATGTGTGAGTGAATCCATGAGAACAGAGGCTGTCCACTGCAGATGTTAGGGAGTTAGAGAACTCTGAGATATGTGTCAGTTTGAAGACAGGCAAGATTTCCTTTAGGTGCAGCTGGTGAGTGCGGTTGCCCTGGAATTGGCCTCAACTCATCTGTGCTTGGAAATAATTGTAGTTATCTGACCACTGAAAGTGTAGCGCAACTTAAACCAGGGGCAGGAGAACACATTTTATGAGGACTATATAGATGGGGTTTGGGCAAGCAGTCTATATGTACATCCTGTATCTTAGAAAGATGATGGATAATTGATCAAACTTCTTCAGAATTTTCTTGTTTTAGATCATTTAAGTCTAATAGAAATATGATGTGAGCTCCGTAGGTAATGTTTCATTTCCTAGAGGCCACATAAAAGTTAAAAGAAACATGAAATGATTTCATATTTTTAATTTCACTCATTATCTCCAAAATATCTTTTTAATGTATATTCAGTATCAAGTTATTGATGACATATTTTACATACTCTCTTTTTTTCTCCCCACATCTTCAACTATCTGGTGGGTACTTTATATTCACAGAACATTTCGATTCACATTTCAAGAGCCCTAAGTGGCGAGGGTCTACTAGTGTGGTTCTAGAGGGACTTGCCAGGTGGCGCTAGTGGTAAAGAACCCACCTGCCAATGCAGGAGACATAAGAGATGGAGGTTCGATCCCTGGATTGGGAAGATTGCCTGGAGGAGGGTATGCAACCGATTCTAGTATTCTTGCCTGGAGAATCCCATGGACAGAGGAGCCTGGTGGGTTACGGTTCGGGCCAGGGTTGCAAAGAGTTGGACAAGACTGAAGTGACTTAGCATGCACGGATGCGGTTCTAGAGAGTTCCAGCTCTAGAAAGTAGACATGCATGTGTAAAGTCAATAGCAGATTTCCTCCCAAATTTTTGTTAAGCTCAACAGAACTTTTCAATATCAGAGAAAAGACTGAAGAAAATAGTTTGTAAAGCAGAAATGTATTTTTAACACTGCTATTTTAAAAAGCTTTAGAAAGGAGAATCCTAGATCCCATACCATGAATTAAGGAAAATCTGGTGTTTGAAAGAAGTAGATGATGCCTTTTAGGGATTTTATTCTATTACATTTAAAAAAAGTTACAAAAAGAATCCCTACTTGTTATAGAGCACCTAGATGATATAAAGTATAGAAAATAATAAAAACCATCTATAATATCAGCACACAGAGATGACCACCATTCAGAATTTGGGATATTGCAATTCTCATAGGCAGATTGTTCCTATGTGACTATATGGCAAATGCACTTGTCCATCTTGCTTCTATCCTTTTAATGTAATTTCAGAGCATTTTAATATGTTTAAAGCTCTTTGTAAGAATGAGTTTTAGTGTTGGGATGGTATTCCATCACATGGTGGCCATAGTTTACTGAAGTTGGTGACCTTTGGTAGGGTGAATGTTGCAGTATGCTTATTAAATGGTGACCAAGACAAATAGACTACTTTATGGAAAAGTTGCCCTCCAGTGTGGTCATCCTCAGCCCTCAGGCGGGGAACTTGCCTTCCATGACTGTAGTCACAGCTGGCAACCACCTCTGCTTATTTTTTAGAGAATAGATGTAAATATCTTAGAAAGTAATTGCCCCTCCTCATGCCTAGTCATCCACTTGATCAATCTAGGTGTGTGGTTACTATTTTGCCACAAGTGGATTATGACTTAAGGATGAAAAGTAAACTTTTCCAAAAAGATTTTGAATGGGAAACAGGAACATTATGGAGATACTCATGAAGCGTTTTCTTTCTGTCTTGCTGAATCCGTGCCCCTTAGGATCTCATGGGACCCACTGGGTGTAGGTACGGGGCCACCTTTGGTTAAATCATAGTTGGATTTATTTTTACTTCCCCCTTTGGCCCTCTTTCCCACCATTTGTCATTTTTGCAGGCTTTCATGACATAAATCTTGTGGAATGTTGGCTATGCACATAGCATGAAGGATTCAAACTCTCCCATTTCAGGCGAGTTAGCCAACGAAAGCAACAGAGGGTGGTGGAGATCGGGGGTAGATACGGCTGGAAGAGGCCGGGATAGAAGGACCTTGGAAAGAACACATGACGATGAAAACGACAGCTCTGAGATGGCTGCACTTCTGATAGTTTAGCCAGGGGTGATTGCAATTGACCGATGAGCACCAGGTAATAATACAGTCCATTGGAAGTCGCACAATTATGAGCTGTCATTATATATGTATTTTCTATCTCTATGCAAAGGTCTGTGAGCTGCTTCTCTTGACACAATGCTTTTTGGGTGTGGTATCTGGCTCTGGTAGATGCCGTCTTTGGGGATCCAAACACTCGCCTTGAAGGAAAGCTCAGGACTGTCTTCCTGGGGCTGGTCTTTTCTTCTGTTAAGCCTGGCTCCCCAAACTTCCAAGCACAGTTGGGCTGGAGGGGGTGGGGGATCTTTGACAACTTTCTCTTTGGTCTCACACTTTCTGTCACAAAAGAGCTTTTCCTGACTTGTTGAAGAACATGAAGGCACGCAAGTGCTGGTGGGGTTTTATTAAGTTGGCAAATATTAATACAAGTTTACTTAAAATCAGTGGCTCTTCTCTCTCTCAGTCTGGCCGAGTTTACGCTTTTTTTCCCCTGGAGCTCTTTTTTGGCCCAAGCAACTCAGGGCAAGGAGTTTGAAGGGTATTTTGTTTCTGAAGTGGGCAGTCTGTAAAATAGTGGACCTTTTAACATCATACTGACAGACACTTTCAGGGCTAATATAATTGATGTATTCATAGAAGCTTAAGCAAAATAGCTTTCCAAAAGGGAGAAAAACTTGTCTTTTCACCTAAGCACTGACCGATTTGTGGTTTGGATGCTTACATGAGATGTTAAACAGACTCGATGGAAAAGGTTTGTTTGCCTCAAGTTTGCCTTTCCCTCATCTTGTAATTTTTGGCTGTGAGTCAAGTTTTTGTCCATTTCCCCTGCACTCCTTGGGTCGAGGCCAGAGCCACGGGCTTGCTCTCTCCATGGTGTTGACAGAGTGTTTTTCAGCTGTACCAAAGGCCACAGATTTTATGTCAGACTGCGAGATGCACAGCTTGATAAACATGTCTGCCTCTGGCGATTGGCAGCATTCTTTCTGGAAAAGAAAACAAAAATTGTTTTACATAAATAAGGAAAGTGGTATGAATAGCATAGAATAACATGACTTGGAAGGTGTGTCTGAGCCCTGAACTTTTTTGCAGCGTGTTTTGGTCTTCAGCTTGATTTATTTTTGAATTCTTTTTTCACCCCCCCACCATATGATGGCTTTCAGTGGCCAGATGTGTCTGGTTCTGTAATGAATAAACAAATCAACAACTGATTTGTTTGGAAAGTTGGAGGGTGGTAAATAACTCCCGGATGGTGTTTTAAAAAAGTATCTTGGCTTTAGATCGATATTTTCTTTTTCATGCTGGATGAAATGGCACCAAAGCACTTTTCATTCACTGTAGTTTAAAGACACTCCACAATGCTCCCGCTCTGATATTTCCTAATGGAGATTTTTTTTTTTTTAACATTCACTTTTTTTCCTTGGCCAGGGGTCAGGCCACCAAATTTGGGTAGGGGATCAGCACATGGTTATGACACAGTTCAGTTCCACGCTAATTAGAAAACTCACTCTTCAGGGTAGCAGTCAGCTCTTTACTGATTCCCACAATAGGAGGACTGGATAACTTCTTTTGACAACTCCTGATGTTTGGAGAGGATTCTTGGCTTACCACCTGAACTTCAAAGTGTCTTGTTGGGAAGGAAGAGGGGAAAACACACCCCAATGGCCAGCACTCTCTTCCTGAAGCTGCTCTGCCTTTGAGCAGATGTCCTGGAAGCCTGCAGGTAGTGCTGACTTTCAGGCTGAACCTCCTTTTGGAAGACTGATGGAAGGCTGGAGGGCTGTTTAGCAAGCGTGTGTGGCTGTGGGGTCCAGGGCCAGTCTCTGCTATAGGTTCTGGCTCACCTGGATACTGGCTGCTGAAAGATGCCGGCTGTCAGGTCCCTTGGAGATGGCTCACCGGATTCCTCAGTGGCACTTAACATTAACCACCCCTTCCCTGGAACCAGCGTCAGTCCCCTGATGTCATTGTACGCCTGTGATTAAACGCCAGCTCCTCGAGGAGCCCAGTGACAGGAAGGGTCATCAGTAATGGGTCTGAGAGAGGCTTCAAGGCCCAGGGTAATATTTTATTCATTATCAATGTCAGTGGAGGAACTGTGAATCTGTCTGTTGGTTGGGAGCCCTTTATCTGACACCTCCCCAGGGTCAATGCTGGAGCTTCTGGCGGCTGAAATGTAGTTTTTGTTTGATGAGTGTGTGTGTGTGTGTGTTGGGGGAGGGGTGTAAACACCTCATAATAGTATCTTATCAGGTAACAGAGCTGGAGAGAGGTGAGACAGGTCATCAGTTTCAATCAACTTTAGAGAGAGCATCCAAAACAATAATCGGTGAGTCCTAGACATAATAATTCATACATACATATAAACATATATGTGTGCTTGTATGTAGACACATCTATGGCGGTGTTTTTGATGTTTTAGAATGAGCTTTGATTTACGACATCCTCAGTCACATGTTGAAGAGTCCTTGTGTGCACCTGTTCTGTCTCTGGGGGGCAGGTTCTTAACCTGGGGTCCTGCTTGGTGGACTTTAGTAAGGTCTGGGAATCCCTACAATCATAAGCAAACTTTTTCATGGGAGGCTAAGAAACTCAACCTCTCCAAGCTTCTAAAGTCACCCATAAGATGGGGGAAATGATATCCACCTCTTGGGTTAGTGTGAAGATTAAACAGAAAAATGCACTTAACACCATGCCAGCCCCTGAAGTATTCTCTAAATACTAGATGATACCATTATAATAATTGAGGTTATTAGGATGTGCCTATGTGAACTTTAGAACTGGACCTGGAACAATGGACTGGTTCCAAATTGGGAAAGGAGTACGTTGAGGCTGTATATTGTCACCCATTTATTTAACTTATATGCAGAGTACATCATGCAAAATGCCAGGCTGGATGAAGCACAAGCTGAAATCAAGATTGCTGGGAGAAATATCAATAACCTCAAGTAGGCAGATGACACCACCCTTATGGCAAAAAGCAAAGAGGAACTAAAGAGCCTCTTAATGAAAGTGAAAGAGGAGAGTGAAAAAGCTGGTTTAAAACTCAACATTCAGAACACAAAAGATCATGGCGTCTGGTCCCATCACTTCATGGCAAATAGATGGGGAAACAATGGAAACAGTGAGAGACTTTATTTTCTTGGGCTCCAAAATCACTGCAGATGGTGACTGCAGCCATGAAATTAAAAGACGCTTGCTCCTTGGAAGAAAAGCTATGACAAACTTAGACAGCATATTGAAAAGCAGAGACATTAATTTGCCAACAAAGGTCTGTATAGTCAAAGCTATCGTTTTTCCAGTAATCATGTATGGATGTGAGAGTTGGACCGTAAAGAAGGCTGAGCACCAAAGAATTTATGCTTTTGAACTGTGGTGCTAGAGAAGACTCTTGAGAGTCCCTTGGATTGCAAGGAAATCAAACCAGTCAATCCTTAAGGAAATCAATCCTGAATATTCATTGGAAGGATGGATGCTGAAGCTCTAATACTTTGGCCCCCTGGTGTGAAGAGCTGACCCCTTAGAAAAGATCCTGCTTCTGGGAACGATTGAAGGCAGGAGGAGAAGGGGATGACAGAGGACGAGATGGTTGGATGACGTCACTGACACAATGGACGTGAGTTTGAGCAAGCTCTGGGAGATGGTGAAAGACAAGGAAGCCTGGTGTGCCACAGATGATGGGATTGCAAGAGTTGGACACAACCAAGCGACTGAACAACAACAACAATATGAATTTGAAAGGGATGTAAGTTTTTTATCAGATGTTCAGAGGGACCTTTGGATCAAACAGGTCAAGAACCACTGTCCCTGCTACAGCCATTGAGAATGAATCTTTACTAGAGTCCAGCTCATTTTGTCAGAAATAGAAGATAAAGATGTGTGATTTGTCGTGTTGACCAATCTGAGGAAATTCCTATGATCCTCCCAAAGCAGGAAGACTCAGCCAAAGTTTTATGTCACCACTGTTTTTCTTCCACCTTCTACTAGTTAAAATAATTTTTTCTTAATCTCCCCATGTTTTTTCTCTGAATAAAGTCCACAGGGCATAGTCATCTGTTTTGTACATAAATAAAGCCTGTTTTCCCACATCTTGCATTCTTTTGGCGTTTTACCTGTAACAGCAGTAATAATTTTTTATCATTTAGTTTCATTTCATAATTATAAAATATACATTTCAACTCTAAACTGCAGCTTTTCTTGTGGCATAAGTAAATGTTGCTATTCCTACTTTACAGGTTTGCAAACTGAGCCAGAGATGGGCACATTTTCTTTGTATGTACTAAGTCAGAAATTGTTACTTTCAATTCAGGTTATGCCAAACCCAAGTGCCAAGAAAAACATCACAAAGGGGACTTGCTACAGTCCAGTGGCCCAAGGAATCTATTGACCACAAACTCTTTTGGGGAAGTGTCTCCCTTCTGTCATAAATCTGCAAACCCTGTAGATATGACTGAATGGTTGAAACTACACTCCTGATAATCTCTATGATTTTTCACATAGAAACGAAAATCAATAGCTGTGAAAGTTACAGAATACGAAATTCCACGTAGTGAAAACAGATGGTTAAGCCCTTCATCTAAAAATTAACTTAACTGCTTGAGGAAAGATATGATTATAAAGTTAGATGGTGTAATTTCATGTATGGAAATGGCTGTCCTTTCTTATACTTAAAATTTACCTTAGGACATAATTACCTCTCCATGAAGCCAATTTTTAAATGGGAAACATTCCTCTGGCTGGATGTTCTTTCCATTGCTTGGGGCCCCTGTGGAATAGTGCTACTCAGTGATCCGGGGAGATGGTGTCAGCGCTCAGAAGCGTACTTCCACAGTGAGAGCCTCGCAGGAAAAGGGCCTCATTCATCATTATCTGTTCTCATCTAGAGGCAGCACACCAGCTTTCCATCCTATGGAATTTGGAGGGAATTCTCTGAGATGGCTCTTCTGGGGGCTGAGAAACTGCCCTATATGCAGAGGGGTTTCTGGTGCAGTTGCCAAGGAGACCAGAGGGATCCCTGTTTAGTCAACTCACTTTGCTTCCCCCACATCCTCTAGGTGACTTTAGAGCCCAGTGTTGTTCTGAAGGCAGGACTCTATGGTGTACCAGTGAGAATGTAATTTAGGATCATTTCACAAATGATATTCTGCTTTCCTATCTGCAGTGACACCATTTCTCTCTGGAATTGGATTCATCAAGCCTGCCTTGTTTCCATAGCTCTTCAATTAGCCCTACAGAAAAGTCAGTTGATGTTGATTTTTTTTTTTTTTTAATTTTTTTGATGTTGATTTTGCCTGAAATTTTCTTGGTATCAAGGAAGCAGAGGTCTTTCGTATTCTTTGAATCTTAATCAGAGGGAAGTCCCATGCAACAACATCATGACTTATAAAGCCAAATACTCATGCTGATGTTGGTCCCCTGAGTTCCAGAAACAGAGGCAGTAGCTACTTTGCTCATTCATGACATGTTTGTCTGGCCCCGACTTCATTTGAAGAACCATTCTGGGTGCTGTGGAGACTGCAAGGGTAGATGGGATTTGGTTCCTGCCCCAGAGGAGGCAGATGAGGTGGGGAGGATGGGCATGTTCACATCGAAGCATAAGGAGAGCCTGCACAGGACCTATTGGGGAGATGCAGAAGAATTCCTACAGAAGCTCAGAGGCAAGAGAGATTGCTTCCAGCTTTTAGATGGGGCAAATCTTCTTGAGGAGGTGGCATTGAACTAGGTGAATATTATGGGCAGATCCAGAAACAATAAATTAATGTGGAAATGAGATTTTTGACTGTTTGTTCCTGAAAAACATCATTCTAAGTACTTATATTCTTTATGATGATTAGGGTTGGATGATGATCACAATGGACCTTGCTCTCAACTTCCAACTTGACATACTTCTGCACAAACTGTGTGATTAGAAAGCAAGAAAGTGGAAAAAAAATTAAAAAGACAAGAAAAAAGAGCAACTCAACATGGGCATTATGGATCATAAAGGGTGTCTCTTCACATCAGAGTAATTTGTCAGGTCATCATACCAGTTAAATATAATCTCTGGAGTTAAAAAACATGACCAAGCTTTCAGTCCTTCATTTCCAAGTGGCTATCATGTGATCTTGCCTTGTTTACAGAAGAAATCTCAGCAGAGTAAGTCTATCACCCTTTCCCAGAAAGCAAGAAGGATGCATTTCCTGGCCCCATAAATAGAACCTCTGTGAGCCTGGCCACCCCCTCTTCTTGTAGACTGCAGACGGTGGAGGGTAACACGCCCCCTCTCCCAGTTATTTGGGCAGGAATAATTAATGGCCTAAGTGTAGGTTTGTGGCTTATGAGCAGCCAGGGTGAAACTGCTTGTCCATTTCAGCTTTCGCCTAAACCGCCAGGACACTTACTTCCTGAGTCGATGGTGATCCCGCAATGCTAACAAAAGACCCCCATTGATCACTGCCCTCTAATAATTGCTGCCAGTGTGAGGTTGTCCCTCACAACTTGTTGACATCTCCTGACAATTTAAATACGGCCCTTGTGAAAGGCCCGAAGCCATCGCAACACAGGGTGAGGAATGAAAAGGCAAACGTGAACTTTTCCAGCAAACTCAAGTTGGAAGGTTGAGTGCAAAAATGCATCTCCAGTGATGACATTTTAACTGTGTACTAGGAGTGTTTTCAGTGGAGCCTCCAGATCCTCTTTGTGCCAACAGGTTGCTGGTTAGCTCATGTTCAGTGGTCCCCATAACATTTTGTAAATGAGAGCTCAGGAGGCAGTGGTGTAGCCAATAGCTCGTAAACATCCCCTTGAAGATTAAACAAAGGAACCACTTTGAATCACTTTGCTGTACAATAGAAATCAACACAACATTGTAAATCAACTCTACAGTACTTCAATAAAATAAAATTTTAAATAACTAGGTAAGTAAGAAATAAGCAGATAAGACCATGGAAGCTCCAAGGGGAGTAAGATTCCACCAGTTGGCCCATGCTTCCTAAAGTCATGGGAGGCTGGACTTGTTAGTTATACATGCTAGTATCTTAAGGCAGTAGAATCAGAATAATGTAAAAGAATTTTGAAGTTTTCATAATAAGAAAAGACCAGACTGTAGCCCCTTCTCTCTCAAGCCTGGCTTTCTAGTCCTTCACTAGAAGGAAAAGTCTCATTCCAGGACTTGGGGTGGAATGGTGGCAGCCATTCATCTGGACTCGACACTGAGCAAACAGTCATGAGGGCTCAGCAAACTGGCCTTGGACCAAATCTAGCCCAATGCCAGTTGTCAATAAAGTTTTACTAGAACACAGTTACACCCATTTGTTTATTTAGGGCTGCTTTTGCTTTGTAGGGCAGAGGTGAATAGTTGAGGTGGAGACTGCATGACCTACAAAGATGAAAATATTTCCTATCCAGGCCTTTACAGAAAAATTGGCTGACTCCTGCTCTAATGTGTGAGGTCTGCTGACAATTTTCATACTAAGTCATTGAACCCAATTTTCAGTAGGAAGGTCTGTAATCTTAGAGAAGCTGTGTGATTCGTTATGGGCTTTGAGGATTAGAAAACTGGGCTTGAGAGAGATGGGGCCCAGTCTGGTCTTTTCTTATTATGAAAACTTTAAAATTTGTTTGCATTATTCTGATTCTATTACTCTAAGATACTAGTGCTTGTAGCTAACAAGTCCAGCCTTCCATGATTTTAGGGAATGTGGGACAACTGGTGGAATCTTAAGTCCCTTGGAGCCCCCATGGTCTTCACTGCTTATTTCTTATTTATTTACTTATTTAAAAATTTATTTTATCGAAGTACCGTATAGTTGATTTACACTGTTATGTTAATTTCTGTTGTACAGCAAAGTGATTCAGTTATACACATATACATATTCTTTTATGTATTCTTTTATGTTATGATTTATGACAGGGTATTGAATATGGTTCCCTGTGATCTACAGTAGGATCTTGTTGTTTGTCCATCCTGTATATACTAGTTTGCATCTGCTTGTCCCAAACTCCCGATCTATCCCTTCCCCACTGCTTCTCTCCCCTTTGGCAGCCACAAGTCTGTTCTCTATGTGTGTGAGTCTTAAACTCCTGATTTCTTAAATGGAGGTGTAGAAGCTCAACATAAGATTTTGATTGGCCTTTTGTTTAGATGACTATAAACATTCCCAGCACCACAGGTAGAGTTAGTAAAAGTTTGGTGTGCTTTTTCTGACATTCCATGGTTAAGTTCATACTTTCTGGACTGCTTAGAGAAATAATTCTTCTTTATAACTGGAAAGGAATTGACCTTTAAAGCACCAAACTGTTATAATGTTAAAATTTTAGTAGTTGTCTGGGTTGTAAACTCTACAATGTACTTATACTCAGCATGTCCCTGATTTAGGTCTGTCACCAACATGGGTGCTGAATTGAGACCCAGCACTCAGGCTCCTCTTCCTTTCCCTTCCCCTTTCTACTACCAACTTTGTAAAGCTCTCATACACATAGAACAGATGTCCTTTGCCTTGGATAAAAAGCCAACGGGTAACTGTTGAGAAAGATTTTGAGGATGCATTCAGGAGCAGTAGGAAAAAGATCCATGACGGACGATTGATGTCTGTGATAATTCAAGAGGGGAAGTTACGTAGCTTATGCTATGTAATTCTAACCCTGCTCTGTGGCTTCAAGGGTTTCTCAGTTGATGCGCAGTCTTTTGTTTCTTTATCAGAACTCTTTCTCTTTTCTGTTGTCAGCAGGACTGAGACTCCATACTCCCGTCACCAGGTCTTATCAGTACCTCATAGTCTGTAACCTCTGGTTACTTCACTTTTTCACCTCCTTTCCAGATTTATTTTCCCTGGCTCCTCTTGACTGTAATGACTTCCCTGGAGAAGTCTGTCTTTTTGACCCATGTGGTCATTGAGGTGCTTCTTTCTGCTCCCTGGGGCCACTGCATACAGGTGTGCGAATTGTGATCAGACAAGGTTGCCTGAGTAAAGGGAGGGGGTGGAAGCTTAAATCCAGAGTGCACCCTACTCCTTTCACATTTCTATTTAATGGAAGGACCTTCCTTTCTCTTCTCTCTCTCTCTTTTTTTTTAAATTTATTTATTTTTCTTTCTCTTTTTTATCCATTACTCACAGATTCCTATTTTATTAAGTGGATTATCATCCATTTGTTTTGATGCTCAAATTGCCTTAGATCTGGCCAGTGGGAACACTTTCAAGGGGGCTCCTGTGTGCTTTTGACAGATCTCTATCATTTTGGTGAGAGCTTTCCTTCTTTCTGCGCGATAAAATATTCCAGACTCATCTTTACCTTCTCTGCCCCAGTCTTGGAATCAGTCATTTCTCCAGAAATCCCTGGTTCCTTTTAGTTGTGAATGATACTTAGATACCAAGACTTTGGTGCCAGATGTGCTCACAGCTAACTGGAGTGTAATTGATTTTATGTATTTTTTTAAATTTATTTTTATTTATTTACTTATTTGGCTGCACTGGGTCTTCGTTGTGTCATGTGGAATCTTTAGTTGCTGCACGCAAACTCTTATTTGCAGCAGAATCTAGTTCCCTGACCAAGGGTCAAACCCGGGCCCCCTGCATTGGGAGCGCAGAGACTTAGCCACTGAACCACCAGGGAAGTCCTCTGATTTTAGAATTTAAAACATTTAGGAAGTTATTAATGATATTATGAGTTGATGTTGATACTGTCGATTCCAATCCAAACCCAAAGATTCTTCCTTGTGTTCCCCATTCCATTTTTCTATGTCTTTATAGTTAGAACCTTGACTGTCAGCATCACTAACCCATTTACTCATTTGTTCTGTTTTATAATGTGTTTAATTTATATTTGAATCTATTCTCCCTTGGACATCATGCAGTTACTGAGATAGTTTTGTCTTTTCTGTTTCTTTCTTTCCTTAGTAAAATGAACTCTATTTCTTCCTATTTCTTGTCCATTTTTAGTTTTAGTTTTTGAATATATGTACGTGTGTGTTTATTTGAAAGTAACTCAGTCTCAATCAGTATAATCTCAATACTCAATCAGTATTGTGTTATATGTGTCTCTGCTCCATGGTTGGATTTTTCAGGGAGAGTTTTTATTAACTGAAATATCTTTTACAGTTTTGTTTTCTTTTTACAGTGGTATTACATACAGTGGGTTGCATTTTTTTGATTCCCAGGCATTCTGTGGACAAATTTTCTCTCCATAAGAAACTATTCTGCATCTTGTTTTTGGTAATAAAGTTCAGTATCCATAAAGGATAATATTGGTGGTGATAGCAGTGGGGTCGACTGGAATCAGCCGAGATGCCATAATTCTTTTTGTTTCTATAGAAATTCTAAAAATTTCTTAATTTTTACCTTCTTATAGTCTTCCTATCCCCCATTGCTGCATCTCCAAGGCACATAGCTCCTTTTCTATGTTTCTGATTCTTTCCTAGAAAGAAAGATTCTTCAAGGCTGCCACCTCGGTCTTGTTCACTTTCAAATCTCTTCCAGAAGCAGTTCCCTGAACTACCAAGTGCCTGATCACTGTTTAATATTTTGGCAGTTAGGGTTAGACTTGCCCTTTCTGAGACTTTCTCATTTGTCTTCAGACTAGAAATCGTCTCCTAATGTTACTTTTTTGCTTCTAGGTCTGTAGGTCAGCTCTGACTTGATTTGGCTCTGCTGAGTTCCACTTTTCTTTTCATTCTAGGACTTAGGTTAAAGCAGCTGTCCGTATCTGGGACACATTCTTCTCATGGCGGAGGGGAGGAACAAAGAAATTGACCCAAATTATTCAAGCACATCCAAAGCTTCTGCTTAGATATGGTCTACATAATATTTGGGGCTTCCCTGGTGGCTCAGACTGCAAGGAATCTGCCTGCAATGCGGGACACCCAGGCTTGCTCCCTGGGTCAGGAAGATCTCCTGGAGAAGGGAATGGCTCTACTCACTCCAGGACAAATGGTGACTGCAGCCATGAAATTAAGATGCTTGCTCCTTGGAAGAAATGCTATGACAACCATAGACAGCATATCAAAAAGTAGAGACATTACTTTGCCAGCAAAGGTCCATATAGTCAAAGCTATGGTTTTCCAGTAGTTGTGTATGGATGTGAGAATTGGACCATCATGTTGAGGTTTCACAGAAAACAACAAAATTCTGTAAAGCAATTATCCTTTAATTAAAAAATAAATGAATAAAAAAAAAGAAAAGAAAGCTGAGTGCTGAAAAATTGATACTTTTGAGCTTTGGTGTTGGAGGAGACTCTTGAGAGTCCCTTAGACTGAAGGAGATCAAACCAGTCAATCCTAAAGGAAATCAGTCCTGAATATTCATTGGAAGGACTGATGCTGAAGCTGAATCTCCAATATTTTGGCCACCTGATAAGAAGAACTGACTCATTGGAAAAGACCCTGATGCTGGGAAATATTGAAGGCAGGAGAAGTGGACGACAGAGGATGACATGGTTGGATGGCATCACTGACTCGACGGATACGAGTTTGAGCAAGCTCCAGGAGTTGGTGATGGACAGGGAAGCCTGACGTGCTGCAGTCCACGGGATGGCAAAGAGTTGGACATGACTTAACAACTAACACTTTCACAAAATATTTGCTGGTATTCTACTAGCAAAGGCAAGTCCCATGGCCAAGACTCCCAGTGTGGCCAGAAAGTAGATTTTGCCCACAGGCAAGCACAGCAAAGGTGAAGCATGGCTTCTACTCTTATAGGGAAGGGGATGTTTAAATGCTCAAGTGCACAGTAAATCTTCCAGTGGGAGGTGTGTTTTTTTTTTTTAAGCAGAATTTCCCAAACTAATTGACCACAGAACCCTTTGCTTGAGGTCCATCTCAAATTCCCCAGAGAACACTTTGGGAAATGTTGCCCTGATTCATTGTGAGGTGTTAGAACCGACCTTAAAAAAAACATTGCTTTGAAAGTCTGAGTGAAAGGAGTATATAGAGTTTTGAAAGTCATGTTTCAGTGAGTGAGAACCAGACATGAAAACCTTCCCATGTCAGCAAGTCCAATGCCTCTTTATTAGCTAACACGTCTTCAGGCCTGAAGAGCTGTAAAAAAATAGATTTGGAAAGAATCTTTTGAGTTCTCATGCTTTCTGATCCTTATGGATCATCAGTAATCTCTTTAGAAACCAGCCCTCTCCCAACCACCGTTTTTTTTTCCCTCAAATAATCTGTTGGTAAGGAATTATCATTTATATTTCTTCAAATAATAAAATCAAGCATATCCATTTGGTTGTTTTATGTCTCTTTTCTGTATGAGTTTTATTTTTCTCAGATTCTAACATCAGTCAGAACTGAACTGTTTAACTCACTAATTGTATCACCTAGCTTGATATCTGATATATGAATAATAAATTGCTTTTAATGATGAAAAATTGCTTATTGAGCACGTGATGAGCACATGGCTGACTATCGTCCTTCTGTGGGCTTTGGCTATATGCAAAGCAGAGAAACAAAACTGAAATTAGGAACACACATTCTTTCTTTATAGCATAAGGTAAGTGTTTCATAACCTTGAAGTTATGAGATACAGGTCATTGGGCTGAAAGATAAAGTGGAAATAAGGGTGTCCTCATTTGACTACCCTATTTGGGGTCAACTTATTGGGCAATTTATTATTCTTTAGTCTTCTTACCTTCAAAATAGGAGATTCTACATAGAGTCTTGAAATTCTGCTAAGGAAAACTGAAAAGATGAGAAAAGTGTTGCAGAGGGATAGAAATGTGCTGTACAGAATTGTTTAAGTTGTGTTCATTTTCTTTTTATCCAAATACGTGATCTTTCAAGCTTTTGTTTGCTAAGGTATTTATTATGATAAACTATATATATATATATACATAAAACAAAATTGATCATTTTAATAGTTTCTAAGTGTAGAATTCAATAGCTTTTAAGTATATGTATGACTGTTGTGCAGCCATCACCACCGTCCACTTTCAGAACTCTTTCATCATCCTAAGCAGAAACTCTACCCCTTAGGCAAAACCTCTGCCTCCTCCCCACCCTCAGCCTCTGGTAATCTCTAGTCAACCTTCTGTCTCTATGAATTTGCCTATTCTAGGTGTCTTATATGAGTGAAATCATATAATATTTGTCCTATTGTGTCTGCTTTCATTTGTTTTTACGGCCAAATGACATTCCCTTGGAAGTATCTACCACATTTTGTTCATCATTCATCTAGTGATGGATACTTGAATTGTTTCCACCTTTTGCTACTGGGAATAATGCTGCTATGAACATTGATATGTAAGTTTACCCTTTTCTGGAAAATTCCAGTCCAACTGCAATTTTGAAGTCCTGAAACTCAGCTCTGGGTGGAGGTAGGTGTACGCTAAGTTGCTTCGGTTGTATCTGACTCTTTGCAACCTATAGCCTGCCAGGTTCCTCTTTCCATGAGATTCTCCAGGTAGGAACACTGGAGCAGGTTGCCATTTCCTACTCCAGGGGATCTTCCTGACCCCAGGGATCAAACCCTTGCTTCTTATTTGTCCTGCATTGGTAGGTGGGTTCTTTACCATTAGCGCCACCTGGAAAGCCTGAGTGGAGGAGGTACAGCATCTGACAAATAAAGTCCAAGTGGCAGCAAGCAAATAGTTAAAATTCTGGCTTGACATTTTATAAACTTGGTTACCCCTTCTTTTTTTTTCCCTTAGGGCAGAACTTTTCCTAGAATCAAGTTCAGCTCTTAGAACCACCCTCACGGGTGACTGATGGACCAAGCAATAAAGCTGACTGAATCCTGTTCCTTTCCATATTAATGAGGCCATTTGCTGCTGTGGAATTTGCTGTATTACAACTGAGTGACAGTTGTTTAATATTCTAATTACATAAACTTTCTATTTTATGGTTTTGCCATTTGACATATTAGATTTCATAAAATGACTGAATTTGTATGTAGGAGCCATGTTTATTAATGGGGACTGACACAGTTCTAGTAAGAATTTATGTTAAATTGACTGAGAGATGTGGGAAATCCATGGTGAGTGTTTCAGGAAGGCTGGAGCACAAACTGACCAGAGCCTTTTCTGTTTAAGTTTCACAAGAAAATTTCTTGGAGATGAAATATATGTTTTCACTCATTTGGACACATTCTGCGATGATTGGATATGAGATGAGGGAAGACTGGCTCAGAATAAGAATTTACAGAGGCCAAAAGTCAAAGGAATTACTCTGTAAAGAGATTGCCCGAGGCAGGGGCGGGGGCACAGGAAAACACTTAAAGAGTCTGATTTTATTATCTTTTTCTTTCTGAATGCTTTACTGACTGTGGGTATAATTGTTAGGAGTTAGCAGAAGCTTCAGGCCTGTATTTTTTCTGGAAGATAGCTAATGTCTACTCATTCCAAGCTAGATAGCTGGGTTTGGAGCCATCTCTCGGGGCAGCTGTGGTCTAAAAATGTGGCAGCCTGGTTTTTGCTTCTGCACTCAGCTTAGAGCTGAATCGAACTGGGACTCAGCCAGGAGGCTTCAACAGTTTATAATTTAGTGAAGTTAGACTTGCCCTGGTCTCAAAAAGTGGTTTAAATTGAGTTTAAATCGATTTTGCAAAACTTTAGTTCAGTATTGAAAGTGGAAGTGAAAGTTGCTCAATCATGTCTGACTCTTTGTGACCCCATGGACTCTATAGTGTCCATGGAATTCTCCAGGCCAGAATACTGGAGTGGGTAGTCTTTCCCTTCTCCAGGGGATCTTCCCAACCCAGGGATCTAACTGAGGTCTCCTGCATTGCAGGCAGATTCTTTACCAACTGAGCTATCAGAGCAAGATCCAAATAAATCAGAAAACCATAATCTTTTTCATCTTCTGGGATAGCATGGTTTAAGCCATGGGTTTAAATTTGTAGACTAGCAGGTTAAAAGTAATAAAGCAAACATTTAAAGCAAAAAATGATAAAGAATTCTACCCCTAATCAGGTTACAATTTTAAAAAAGGATTCTATATAAATTTTTTAACTGATGAAGGTAATAAAATTATCTTACAGAAAATACAGAAAAGAAAAAAATTACTCATAACTCAGCATCCTAAAGCAGCTACTGTGAACTTTGGTAAAATTCTTTACCATCTTTTCCCTCAGTGTAACTATTTATCTATTTTTTAATCTATTTTTCTTTACATATTTGTCATCATAAGTTAAAGACAAATTTGATTCTTAGTCTTTTAATTTAATGTTCTATCAAAACATTTCTCAAGTTTCCATAGTTTCTTTTTTGAAAATTGTTATTTATTTATTTTTGACTGCCGTGCATCTTCTTTGTTGGGTGCAGACTTTCTCTAGTTGCAGTCAGTGGGGGCTACTCTTTGTTGTGGTGGGTAGGCTTCTCATTGAGGTGGCTTCCCTTGTTGTGGAACATAGGCTTTAGACACGCTGGCTTCAGTAGTTGCAGCACTTGGGTTTAGTAGTCTCAGTGTGCAGGCTTATTTGCCCCTTGGTGTGTGAAATCTTCCTGGACCAGGGATTGAACCTGTGTCCCCTGCATTGGCAGATGGAATCTTTATCACAGGACTACCAGGGAAGTCCCTCCATATCTTCTTCATAGCTGTAACTTTAAGTGGCCTACTTGAGGGAGAGCATGTAATGTAGAGGATTCACCTCACTTTCAATTTTATAGTAAACCAGACCACGTGCATTTGCATATTTGTCTTTGAGATTTCAGCTCAAGTAATTCCAAAGGCCCAGGGCATGTGATAAGTAGTAATCTTAGTGAAGCACTGGGGGATTTGAATCATAAGATTAGAGTCCAGGAGCTAGACAAACAGCCTTTGAACTGACTGCCCAATATCAGGATATTAGCATTTGTCTATTTGTCCCATTTGAATTTTATGAAAGAAATTATTTATTAGTTTTTGCTGTATAACAAATGACCAAAAACTTAGAAGTTTAAAACAATATACATTTATTATTTAGTTCGTGATTTTGTGGTTAGCTGAGATGGCTAGGAGAATTTTGGCCTGGGATGGCTTGGCTAGGGCTGGATAGCCTTGGAAGGGCTCAAGCACATACCTGGGGTTTGCATGCTGTTAGTGAGTGTGCCTCAGTTTTCTAGCATAGAACCTTTCAGCAGGCTAAACTGGACTCACAGAGACCTCAAGGTTCAAGTACAGAAAGAGAAAGCAAAATCCACCTGCAAATATTTCTCAATCATTTTTCAATGTGCTTCCATCGGCCAAAGTAAGGTCTATGACCAAGCCTAGGCCAAAGGATGGATAAACAGATTTTACCTCTTAAAGGGTGGAGAAGCAATATCATATTGCCAAGGAGCATGCATACTGAAATGGAAACAATTATTCTTTGCAAATAAACACAATTTTGTATATAGATATATGGTTAACTTTGGGAATCTGCAAATATCTCTGGAAGATTCTACCAGAAATCCAAGGGCCACACAGCTTGCGACTCATGGTGGGTGGGGGAATCACTTGTAGTCGTGGGCAAGTTTTATAAATAATACTTTAATGAGCTTCTTTGTGAATATGTTTTAAAAAATATTTTGAGTGATTTTTTAAAGATAGATTCCCAGAAGAGGAATTACTGGGGCGATGAGAATGAACATTTTTATGTCTTATACGTGTTTCAAACTTGCTTTCCAAAAAGTCGTGGTGAATCATGTGCTGTCAGCAATGTAGTTTTGATTATGGATGAGATTACCTGTTTAACTGCACTTCAGTTAGCACCGAATGTTATCATTAACAAAATTTGGTAGTGGAAAAGTTAAAAAATGGTTCCTAATTTCTAGGGGTGTTTATTAGTCTTCTAGGGCTGCCATATAAAATACAACCATGTGGGTGGCTTAGACAACAGAAATTCATTTTCTCACAGTTCTAGCAGCTCAAACTCCAAGATCAAGGTGTTGGCAGGTTTGGTTTCTCCTGAGGCCTCTTTCCCTTGACTTGCAGACGGCCATCTTCTCACTGTGTCCTCACGTGGCCTTTTTTCTGTGTGCGTGCAACTTAGATGTCTGTTTTCTTATAAGGGCAGCAGTCACATTGAATTAGGGCCCAGTTTTTAAGGCTTCATTTAACCTTAATTACCGCTTTAAAAGCTGTGTGTCCAAATACAGTCACACTGGAGGCTAAGGCTTCTATATATTCATTTTGAAAGACTAAAGTTCAGTTCATAACAGAGTAGATCTAGGTTTTGTGGAGCCTGAAGATTATATAATTTGGGAGCATTCTTTAATAAAATATAAAACCACGAATATAAAATTTCCAGGTTCTCTCCCAGGGTCTTGGAAGGGCCCTGAGACTTAGCCTTCCTTGATTGCATAACAGTGAGCCTGCCTCTGCTCATTGTTTTTCTGCACTTTAGTAAATAGTGAGAATGAGTGCTACTTACTTGTATTTGATGGATACTCATTTGGGACCTCCCTGGTGGCTCAGTGGTAAAGAATCTGCCTGCAATGCAGGAGCCACAGGAGAGACATGTTTGATCCCTGGGTCGGGAAGATCCTTGGAGGAGGAAATGGCAACCCACTCCAGTTTTCTTGCCTGGAGAATCCCATGGACAGAGGAGCCTGGTGGGCTACAGTCCACAGGGTCAAAAAGAGTCTGACATGACTAAAGCAACTTAGCAGCAGCTAAGGATATTGTTTTTGAGTAAAGAGAGGCAGGCAAAGAGTGTTATCATTTAACACAGGTTTGAAGCTTTGGGTTTCAAGAGACACATAAGGTTTTTAGCAGAGGGCTTACTCGCTCCAGTGGAGCAGCAAACCACTTGTCTGGTGCTTTTGGTGACCAGAGAAATGTTTTATTACCTTAAGTATTACTGCTGTCATCTGAGCACTGATGGCTGAAACATGACTAGGAGGAAATAGGTCTTCATTCTTAGGTAGAATGAAGCTACTTTCCCTTGGGAGAGGAAGCACACCAATTGCCTGATGCTAGGTTGTCAAAGGATAGGTTATCATACTGGGAAGCAAGGTGGCATTGAATTCTTCATTGTGTGTATTTGAAGTGAAGGTACTGAAAAATAAAGTTTGGGGTGCTAATAATAAGCTTTTACTCTTAAAAACTTTGAATGGGCCAGTGCTGGCTACAGAGGACATGTTGGTTTTGTCCTGGTGGAGAGCTTGTTCACATGGAGAATCTGTTGTTTTAGAAATGTGTGTTTGCTGCTATTTCTGGTTCCCTCCCTGTCAGACACAGGGGCCTGAACACAACTTGGGACTCATGGGAAGGGGTGGAACTCTGAAGGGACAGACATTGCTTTAGACCAATGAGAATGTAGAAACAGATGACCAAGGCAGAGATTAATGAAATAAGGGTCTTTAGAGGTTCAAAGGAGTTGGAAAGTTGGTTTGCCAGTGGGCTGGGTGAAAGGCAAAAAGAACATGGGCACAGAGATAAAGAAGAGAAATTAGGAAGAAAAACTCTTGTGAAAGAACATGTTTTTTTTTAATAAATAAATCAGTTTTTAAAAAATAATTTTATTTATTTATTTATTCATTTATTTTTGGCAGTGTGGGTCTTCGTTGCTGCACAGGCTTTTCTCTAGTGCTAAGACCGTGGGCTACTCTCTAGTTGCAGTGGGAGGGCTTCTCAGTGCGGTGGCTTCTCTTGTTGCAGAGCGTAGGCTCTAGGGCATGCAGGCTTCAGCAGTTGCTGCACTTGGGCTCAATAGTTGTGGTTTCCGAACTGTAGAGCACAGGCTCAAGAGCTGTGGTACACAAGCTTAGCTGCTTCGCACCATGTAGGATTTTACCAGATCAAGGACTGAACAGCATCTCCTGCATTGGCAGGCGGATTCTTTACCACTGAGCTTCCAGGGAAACCCAGGAAATGACATACTTAAAGATACATTAATTACATACCAAAAAGGTAAACTCTAACTTTCTTTCCCTCTTGCTAAATAATACAGATAATTCATATAGCTATGGAGATCATTATTCAAAATCACTGTGAACTTGCTGACTCCTGGAAGATGGCCAGGGAGATTCCCAGAGATTAAAGGGGCCTGTCTTAACTACCAACCTGAGTTACTACTGACACTGATACCAAACATGTAGAAAAATATTAGCGTTTCCTATTCAAACGAATACGATACAGTCTGGGGACACAGGGTTATCTAATTTTTCTTTGAAAAGATAACATTTAAGAAAGCACAGAGTTTAAACAGGAAAATCGCTCTGCACAGCATGACCAGTGATGTAAAGTGGGGTAAGCCTCCCCATCCTCTGAGAACAAGCAAGGCTTTGTCTCAAGGATGGAGGGAAAAAGCACCCCCTGATTTTCTGAGTTTGTTCTGAATAAAATTCATGGTTAGAATCTATGGGTGTACTTTCTTTCTCCTCCTCTTGCCTTTCTTCTTTTTTTTTTTTTTTTACCTCCTACTATATATATGTATATGTATATATATATCTCAATATATATTTTAACCTCCTATTTTTAATGGGGCTATCTCGGTGGATGCTGAACTAGCCTGAATGTTCAGAAAGAGTACATTTCCTATGTAAACAAACACAACCCAGCTTAAATAGAAAGGAAGGCAGTCTTGTCAACCCGAAAGGACCCAGCACATGGTAATTTTTGTAATTGAAATATTCCAGGGATTCCAGAGTGCAGGAACAATCCATAAAAAAATGGGCACTGGACCACACAAAAACACCCCCTTGGCTCCAGGCAGGCATGTTTGAAAATAAGCAGGCTGTTGAGAGTAGGAAGAAGGGGGGTTGCATCAAATGATCTTTGTAGATGTCTTTCTAAAATTAAAATCCTCTCTAAGCTTCTTCCAGGTAGTTGTCTGATGTGGCTGGAGGCTGTGAAACCCAAGTGTTGCTGAGAGGAAGACAATCAGACTGCCGAGGTCAGGGCTGGAATGACATGACCTTGAGACTTTTTGTTTTCTTTCTCAAGGTCTTATATGCATCACTAGAGTACAGTCTCAAGTCTGGGATTCCAGCAGAATTCATATCCACTGAGAATATACCCTAGGCACAGAACTAGATGGCTTTATAGACATTCTTTCATTTGGATTCTTCAAAGACAACATCTAATTATCCCCAGAGAAGTCATAGCTGAAAAGATAGGATGGTGAGAAAGTTCCTCAATCTATTACAGACCTGGTTTTCTTTGAACGTTCTCTGCCACAGTCAAAGATGCTTTCTTGCTTATCTGTTGGTGAGATCCTTGATTGTTCAAATTCTCTGAATAACCATCATTGGAACAATCAGATAATTTTTTAAAACAGGAGGAAAGATGTTAATGTTCTAAAATATCTTTTATCTATGGTTCTTGCAGCTTCCATTCTAATTCCAAAGAAAGGGCTGTGAGTACCAGAGTCCAGGTGAGAACTTTGGCACCTCCAAGGATTGGCAGAACATAGGGAGAAAAAGCAAGACCCGTTATCTTTCCATTGGGGTGTCCATATAGCCTCTCAGAGATGGAAGTCGTAATTTCCTTCGGTATAAGTGGAAGCTTTTGACTGGTTGCAAGGAGAGCCTGGGTTTGTTTAATTTGGAGTAAAGTTTTATGAGTTAGTCTCTAGTGAGGGAAAGCAGCAGTAAACACAGAACATACTGGTCATTATTCTAAGTGTTTCTACGTTCTTTCTCATGCATGAAAGGAAAAAAAATTTTCAAAAAATTTCAAAAAAAAAAAAATGGGGAGGCATGATGCTCAAATATGTGGTGTGTGTGTGTGTATGATTTTGTTTTGACCAAACTATCTGGTGACAGCATGCCCCAGGAGTATGAAGGCAAACATTTATCAGGAGATTCACATGGTTTCTGCTGTGTATACACATATTTGTAGAAGACTCTTCATGTTTCTAGAAAGTGGAGATAAACATAGATTTCTCTATGCATATATTAACTCAGTCCAAGTCTTTGCAGACCAAACTGTTATTTATTTTAGGGGGCCTTATAAACTCAGGTGGGTTAAAATGCCAGAGAAACACATGCAATCTGGAAATGATCAGTGTTGTGTCTGAGGAAAACTACCTTTCTCCTCAACTTTAATAATATGGGTGAAAAATTCTGGGATATTGTGATACGATTGTGTGCTGAAAAGTGGATTAAATCTCTATTAAATGACAACATAAATAATACCTTAACTAAGAATGCTAAGAGTGAACTTGAAATGGTCTTAAAAACAAAGGAAGTAATTTACCTGATTTATTAGGGGAGAGAAAAAGTAGCTTGGTGTGTGTTCTGTAGATTTTATGTTTAATGGGAGAGACTTTTAGGGAAACTGCTAGGATTTGGGGATGTTAAACCAAGAGCTCATAGCATGCAGGCTAGATTTTTAAGAGGATGGGGAGAAGGAAGAAAACCACCCACACACCCACCCATTCATCCATCCAACCAATCAACAAATCAACCAAACAAACAACCATCAACCAACCAGACAAATAAATACTGAGGGTCCAGGTCTGGGAACAGAACACAGCTATTTTTGCCAAAGGGGGTCCTGGCTATCAGAGGACCACTCAAGAAGGGAGCACTTAAACTTCAAAAAGGAGAAAGAGATTTATTAGGAGGCTGGAGGGGAATGTTCCTGGTAACTGGGGCTCCTGCTGTTCTCATTCCCCAACCTTTATATTGTTGAAAACCCTTCTGTAAGGTCCAAATAAGGCTTTGGTTCTTTTCACATTAGCTGCAGCTTGAACATTTTGAACTACAGCCTCTCTGGCAAGTTCAGGATGTAAGGTACTCCCTTTGAAGATCTCTCAATTCTTCATAAAGAGAAGGCCATGTTCAGCTTCATTATAGGGTAGGGATGTGGGATGGGGTGCTGGATGGTATGCTTCTAGCTGGTCATGTGTCAGGGGGCAAAGGATGTCACTTCTTGGGTGCATCAGTAAAAGAAGGAGCTGTTCAGCAAGGGCCTTTCCAGCTCTAAGCCCCCATGAGTCTTAGTGGACTAGAAAACCCAGATTTTGAGCAAACACATCTCAGAGTGGCACAGTGGAATAGTTTGGGAAACTGATTGTCAGTTATAAAAAGAACTTGAGACCATCCCTCTCTTCTGATGGGGCTGTGGACTTTGGGAAGGTGATGGCCATGCCTGTCTTGCTCATCATTGTATGTCCAGTGTGCCTGGCACATAGCAGGCAGTCATAAGATATTTACCCCATCAATAAATGAAAGGATGAAGAGAAACATGGGACTTCCTGGGAGCAACTGCATTTTAGGAGTAGGGCTAGTTGAGTTCTGTGGCAGGGAACCTCATGCCACCAGCAAGCAGGAATTTCAGGCAGAGGAGGGCAGACACCTGAGCACTCTGGGAGGGGGAAGGACAGAATGAGTGTTTGTGAGAATAAAATATTTCCATCTGTCATTAATGAAAGAAAAAGAAAGTGAAAGAGTAAGTTGCTCACTTGTGTCTGACTCTGCAACCCCTTGGACTGTAGCCCGCCAGACTCTTCTGTCCATGGAATTCTCCGGGCAAGAATAATGGAGTGGGCAGCCATTCCCTTCCCCAGGGGATCTTCTCCACCCAGGGATCGAACCCAGTTTTCCTGCATTGCAGGTGGATTCTTTACCATCTGAGCCACATGGGAAGCCCATCTGTCATTAATTCTGATGGCAAAATTGGGATTGCTCTTTCACAGACCCACTAGTGAAGTTTGGGAAGCCTTCTAAGGAAAGTGCGTGATGGTTTTGACTCTAGACACTGACGGGTAAAGTGACCAACCTCAAGCTGTCTAGAGTTGCATAACAGAGTCACGTAGGCTGATCAGATACAAGAGGAATGGGGGTCACTTGAAGACTCTTCATAAAATACATCACAAGTTTTTGAATTAGCACGTTTTGACCTGGTGCAAGCAGACCAAGTGAAAATGAAACCTTTAGGAGATAATACTTACCTGTACTCTGTGCAATATTCTCTGATATTTTCTGTTCTATTTTGTTTTTGTTTTATTGTTTAAAAATAGTCAATACAATGCACTAAGTGAAATACTCAAAGTTATGTTTTAAGGTGGGCTGCTTGTAGCATATGTGGATTAGGCATTTCATCTTTTTTATTTTGATTGAAAATAGCTTTACTGAGTACACTTGGCACTAACACAACATTATAAATTAATTATACTTCAATTAAAAAAAATAGCCTTATTGAGGTATAGTTTGTATAGCATACAATTCACCCATTTAAGTTATACAATTCAGTGGTTTTTTAGCATATTCACAGATATGTGCAACTGCTCTTACAGTCAGTTTTAGAACATTTTCCTCACCCTCACCTCAAAAAGAAATCCTGTGGGACCTTTCTGGTGGTCCAGTGGTTAAGACTGCATTTCCAGTGCGGGGGGGTGCAGGTTCGGTCCCTGGTCAGAAAACTAAGATCCCACATGCCCCACAGCACGGCCAAAAAAAAAAAAAAAGGATAAGAGCTGTCATGCTCAAAAAAAAAAAGAAAAAGAAACTCCTCATCATTCGCCTGCCACCCACAATTCCTCCACTCTGCCGGGTTCCCAGCCCCCAGAAACCACTAGCCTACTTTCTGTCTCTGTAGATTTGTCTGTTCTGGACATTTCACATAATGGAATCATAGAATATGTGGCCTTTCATGACTGGCTTCTTTCACTTAGCATAATGTTTGCAAGATTCATTCATGTTGTAGCACATATCAGTGCTTCATTCCTTTTTAGGACTGAATACTATTCTACTACCAGGGAAATACCATATTATCTTTATCCATCCCTGTGTGCGTTGCATCTTCATTTACAACACAGGACTGGTTCTGATGGAAATGAGGGCCACAGAGGCACCCCCAATTCCTTCTTGGCAGGCAGCCACAGTTGGGAAACATGGACAATTGTAGGAGCATTGAATGTATGGATCCACTTGTCAGGGTCCCTGAAAATCCTGCTCTGTCCTCAGACCAGCTCACAGTGCAGAGCCACCTGAAAGCAAGGAGACCTATACCCACCCACTGTGATTTCAGAGAAAACCCTTCTGCAGAAGGAAGTTAGTCCCAATGGAATTTGATCACCTCTAGTTCTTTAAATGTCCTCTTTTAAGGTTCCTTGGGCTCACAAACTACTAAGCCTTAACTTGAACCTCTTTTAGGGTCAGTGTTGTTATTTTTTTAAACATCTCCTTTCATGCTTTTAAATGAAAACAGAAGAGATACATGTACACCTCCCCAGATGGAAGACAGTGGGTACAGTCCTGCCCTCCCAGGACCTTGCAGCACTAAATGGAGGATTTGATTTAGTGTTCACTGAAAAGCCACTTTTGGCTTGACCTGATTTCTGGAATTTTCTGGGTTATTGAAGCTGTGAAGTTGTTCGTTTTCTTGGCCTTTTTTGTGACTTTCACAAAGGCATGGATGTGTCTGCCTTGTCATGTCTGAAATTTTCCCGGCATTTCCCTTGGGTGTTTGCTAAGCTGAGGGTCAGTGTGACAGAATCAGAGAAGAGAAGCAATGCCCCAATTCCAGGGCAGACAGGAAGCAGTGCTTCTCAGAAGGAACCCCTGGAGTTCTCACAGTGACAGGTACCTGGGACGGAATGCTATGCAGGCTCAGTGATTTCTCTTGCCTCACCCTGATGCCTCAGATGGCATTCCCAGGCCTGGGCTTCCTGGATGTGCATGCCCAGATCTTGCAGAACGGGTGGGGCTTTCTCAAGCAGCAGGTTCTGAGAATAAGTCGTGTGGGTGGTTCCCATGAAACTGGAATCTAGGAGGGCATTCGTCATCATTAGGGTCTGTGTTGGGAATACATGACTTACTGAATTTATTCAGTAGATATTTCTTGGGGGCTAGCTCTGTTCTAGGCAATAGTCAAGGCACTGAGATTGTATTTCAGGACAAACTAGATGATATTTTTTATCCTTACAGAGTTTTCTTTTTTTGAGGGAGGAATCCATATGTCAAATGTCTATGTATGATATGATATTATGGAGGCTTTTGAATAAAAAAAAAAAATCTAAGTAAGGGATGTCGAATGAGGTGCTATCATAGAGGTCAGGGAACAATGTTTATAGCTGGTAGGGGATGGTGAAGTAAGAGAGCAAGCTGATGAGTTCCCGGGGTGTATATTCCAGGCTGTGGAGGCAGCATGGGCAAAGGCCCTGAGGAAGGTGCTGGTTTGGCATGCAGGAGCAAATGGGACAGTGTCAGTGGCACGAAGTAACCAACAGGAGCGGTAGGGAGTGGATCACAGGGCAGCCAGAGGCCCCATCATATAGGGCCTCACAGGGAGTATAAAACTTGGTGTGAGGTCTGGGTCTGTGCCTCAGTTTCCTTATTTTATGCAGTTGTGGTATTATGGAATATGAAGAATGTGAACTATCCAGGGTGTAGGAGGCCTTTAAGAAACACTAGTTATCTTTCTTCTCTCCTTAGAGATGGAAACAGAAATGTTATTTTTTTCTATTAATTTTTATTGCAGTACAGTTGCTTTACAATGTTGTTAGCTTCTACTGCACAGCAAAATGAATCAGTCATGCATATACATATCATCTTTCCCTTTGAGATATCCCTCCCAGTTAGGACACCAATGTGCATTAAGTGGACTCCCTGTGCTATATCACTTCAGGTGCTCAGTCGTGTCCGACTCTTTACGACCCCATGAATCGCAGCACTCCAGGCCTCCCTGTCCATCACCAACTCCCGGAGTCCACCCAAACCCATGTCCATCGAGTTGGTGATGCCATCCAGCCATCTCATCCTCTGTCGTCCCCTTCTCCTACTGCCCCTAATCCTTCCCAGCATCAGGGTCTTTTCCAATGAGTCAACTCTTCGCATGAGGTGGCCAAAGTATTGGAGTTTCAGCTTCAATATCAGTCCTTCCAATGAACAACAAGGACTGATCTCCCCCAGGATGGACTGGTTGGATCTTCTTGCAGTCCAAGTGACTCTCAAGAGTCTTCTCCAACACCACAGTTCAAAAACATCAATTCTTCGGCGCTCAGCTTTCTTTCTAGTCCAACTCTCACATCCATACATGACCACTGGAAAAACCATAGCCTTGACTGGATGGACCTTTGTTGGCAAGGTAATGTCTCTGCTTTTCAATATGCTATCTAGGTTGGTCATAACCTTCCTTCCAAGGAGTAAGCGTCTTTTAATTTCATGGCTGCAATCATCATATAGTAAGTTCCAAACAGTTGTCTATTTTACACATAATATCAATAGTGTATTTACGTCAATCCCAGTCTCCCAATTCCTCCCACCCTATTCCTTCCCCCCCCAACCCCCTTGGCATCCATACGTTTGTTCTTTACATCTGTGTCTCTGTTTCTGCTTTGCAAATAAGATCATCTGTACCATTTTTCTGGACTCCACATATAGGCATTAATATGCGATACTCATTTTTCTCTTTCTAATTTACTTCACTCTGTGTGACACTCTCTAGGTCCATCCACACCTCTCCCAGTTTTGTTTACAGAAGCATTTTTGATGACCATATTGCTTTCATGTCTGTAAAGTGCTTGGAAGGGAGCCTGGCACACTGTTATATACTTTTTGTCACTAATTTCCTGTTATTACAATAGCATCATAACTTATAAGTAAATAAATATGAAAATATTAGATGTATGTGCCCTACATTTTTTCACTGATGGGTGGATGATTGAAACAATTTGGAGATCACTCTTTGAGGTGATGAAAATCATTCTTCATCTAACCACTATGACATTAACCTTTTTTAAGGGCGTAGGTTGCTGGTGGCTGTACTTTTATATGAATAGAGCAGGTTTTCATAACAACGCCAGAGAGAAAACATTCTCAGAAAGGAACAAAGCCTCCAAGGGCACTCAGTGCCTTTCCCATTATAGATATATTTTCTGAGGCTCATCTACAAAGAGCTGAGCTGTGTTGAGAACACAAGGATGAGCCAGTCTTAAGATTCTTGGAAAAACAAATTATTCTGGAATCATTGCACTTTCCACACTCTAGTAACTGATCCAGAGAGAGATTAATTTTGAAAATCAAGACGACCTTGGAGACCCTTCAACTAAGGAATTTTCGTTTTGAAGTATGGGGGGAAGAGAAAAGAAGTAAAGTGAGATTCATTTTAATTCAAGGTATATTTGCCAGATAGTTTCTTTTGCTTGGATCTCGGATTCTCAATGTTTCAAGTTTAAACAGCCCTAGTTAACCCAGTATTTGCTGGGCTGGTGACAGACTTAGTGAGGACTTACTTTCCAACTTGGAGCTGAGAAGAAGAGTTCTCTTGGGAGCTAGACATCGCTCCTGCCACTTTTTGTTCCTCCTCCTTCTCCCCTTCTCTCCAGGGACTAGAACAGCCTCTCCTCCTCCCCCAGTTAATCCCCTGTGAGTCACTCGCAGGTGTGGGGTGGAGGTGCCCAGGACTCTCTCCAAGCAGTCTTCTCCGACCAATGGATACAATTCTGCCTCGAAGGGAATCCCACAGCGTGGGTTTTATAGGACTCAGCCTTGGCCCTGGCTCATGGATCAGTAGCGGCATCTGTTCATAATAAAAATGAAGTGTCTGTGCTCTGACTTTGTCTGCCAAGGGCCACCCTGCCACAGCCGTCCAGAATAGACCAGACCATCAGCCTGGCTGTCCAGTAGGAAGCTGCATGTACATTCTCAAATAACAGAATCAAACCAAAATGAAATCCCAAACAACACCAATTCCTAACAATGTTTAAGTAACTTTTATTATGGAAAATTTTAAACATAATATAAAACAGAGAGAAAAGTCTTAACAAACTCGCTTTGTATCCATCATCCACATTAGAAAATTACCAACTTGCGGCCCATCATATTTCCTTTATAGCTCCCCAATCTCCCCTATTCCCTGGGATCTTTTGAGGAAAATCTCAGACATCATATTATTTTATTTATACATGTTTAAAAAGACCATTTTGGATGTTGAACCACATGGTGAATGGTAAAAGGCAGAGAAAACAAAAACGTAACGTAACTAACAGCATCCACTGTGCCTCTGTGCTCATGAGGGCCCTCTGTAAAAAAACTGGGTGAAGACACGGCCAAACTATGCGCACTCTCCCAACTCTGAGGCACCTACTGGGGACACATCTGGTTATGAGGCTTCAGCTCATTTATAGCATCAATCAATTAAGAAGTAAATTTTCTGTTTTCAGCATTCTATTGCACTTCAGTACAGTTATAACCACGACAAAGAATTTATTAATGGAGGAATACGTTAGAATCTGGGAAGCTGGTTAGAGCCTGAGAAGGGATTCTGATCGTCCTATCAGCTTAGAGAGCAGGTTATTGACTCTTGGAATGGTGGAATCAGTTATTCAGCTGTGTAAATCAAGGATTTTTAAAATTTCTAGTGAAAAATGGCAAGATTGGTATAGAAAAAAATAATAATGCCCAATTTGCTTTTAAAATCCTGGAGAAGTTCTCAGTGGCCTTTAAATTGCTTTTGGTTGTCGTCTTGCTTAAGAGGGTCCTATGTATCTATTTCCCTCCTTCCCTAAGCAAGCCAGTTGCATACGGACAAGCCACTTGGATCATTTTGGAAAGGTTGCCACCACCTGACATATACATCTATAAGAAATGCTAAGCAAATAACTCCTTTTTTTTTGGTTTTGTTTTTGTTAGGAATCTGAAATTCCGGCACGTTTTATCCTGCATCTACATCTATTTCCTTTCTGGAGATGCACAATAATATCTTTTATTTTACACACTTTGTTGGATAATTTTATTTTTCCCTGTTACCACGATCCTAATATATTGAGTTCAACTTCCTTTTACTTTTTTTTTCCTGAATAATTTCCATTTGGTAATCGGTGCCACAGGAAATGATAGAGTTTTCACATTAAAGCAATTTTTCTTCCACTCAAGTAAACCATTAAGGACAATGGAAAGGAGAAGAAATGTGCTTTTCAAGAGCTATTTTTTTTTTCTCTCCATTGTATCAGCTCATTGCAGATGGCATGTGTACAATTCACTTTTGACTGAATCATAATAAATATGAGACAATCTGGTATAAACCACTTTTTAGAATGCAACGCTCACCAATATATCCCACTTATAACTTAAATCAAATTGGTGCAGATGCAAAAATTATGTAAAACCAGTAGTACCTGCTCCTGACCTTGTGCGGGCCCTCCCAGATTTGACTCAATAAACTTTTTCTTCCCTAATCATCTGGCAGTTATTCCTATCAAGAGAATACAATGGGGGTGCTGAGAAGCAGGGGGAGTGAAGCAGTGATTCAGAGACCACCAGGGCCCTTCAGAAGATTAATTTGTATAAGGTACCCAAAAAGTTGAAAAAAAATCTCAATGCATTTCTGAATACACATATTCATTTTGAGCTGATTTCTGTTCCTCCTGTGCCTTGTAAAATTTCAAGGAATGTAGTTGAGGTCTGGAGATTTCCACAAAGAGATTAAGAGAGGCTATAAACCGAAGAAATAGTGGTTTTGTATAACTGTTCGGCATGAAATTTTTTCAGTACCAAGATATCCTGATTTTCAGTATAGAAATTAAGTAAACACCTTGTAAACATTCAGGGAACATTTCTATTAATGCTCTTCATAATCGGGCATGTGAATTTAAGTCTAAAAAGGGCCTGCCTTGTTAACTTTACTTGGAATAATGTATGAGTCTATTTTTAATGTTTATTTCATGACTGAGTCAATGAAGCATACAGAAACCTGGTTTCTGTAGACATCCAGGTCTGATTTGTGTGTGTGTGTGTGTGTGTGTGTGTGTGTGTGTGTGTGTGTTTTAGAGCCAACCCATTTTAGACCCTCAATAAACACTTTTCTTTAATACTCACTGGATTTCATTATACTAACCTAGTACTTATAATTGCTCTGCTTTTAAGAGAAGTTGGGTCCTCTTAGTCCATGTGAAATCCTGAATTGTTTTCTTGCAATGTGTGAGTCTAGAGTTTACAATGAGGCTAGAAAGACTATTTATTTCCTAGTTCATTTTTGCAGTCTAGATGTTGGGATGCTGTAATTGCTTGAAGGGAAGTGGGGGAGCTTACTTATCTTTTTGGGGTGGTAGGGCTGGAAGAACTTATGGAGTCTTACCCAAGATTTTGGGTATTTCTAGCTCAGAGTGACCCCAGAGTGAACAGGAGCAGGACAGGATGGGAGTAGGTGTAGTCATGTAGGTCTGGGATGCAGCATCATTTGAGCTACCTAAGCTATGTGGACTCTGGCAAGTGACTACCCTCTCTGAGCCTCTGTGCTCCCTTGTACATTGGGAATAATTCTATTCCCCTCTGCTTCCCTGTGGCTCAGTTGGTAAAGAATCCGCTTGCAAGGCAGGAGACTTGGGTTTGATCTCTGGGTTGGGAAGATCTCTGGGTTGGGAAGATCCCCTGGAGAAGGAAATGACATCCCACTCCAGCATTTTTGCCTGAGAAATCCCATGAACAGAAGAGCCTGGTGGCTACAAGTCCATAAGGTCACAAGAATCGGACATGACTTAGCAACTAAATCACCACTATTCCCCTCAAAGTAGATGTTAAGGTTAAATGAAAGACATTGCAAAGTGGTCTGTAAAATATTGTTATCTTATTATCATCATCTAGTTATAAAGTGGTCCAGCATCCTGAGAGACAAATGACAGGAACCGAACTTTGGATGATAGGAATTTGATGGTTTCAGTACATTTGGTCACCCATCCCAAGGTACTTTTAATGTGAAATATATTAATTAAATGTTCTCTATATACTAAGGAGCAGTTTTATTTTTTAAACAATGCTATCTTGGTCTACCATAAACTATGTTGCTAATATTAATAATAGTTATGATACCTTACTTGTGGAAATTTTAACAGCATTGTTAAAGTATGATGGATACAATACATGGCACATGTTATCTCTTGAGAGAAATCTATCTTTCTATCAGCTTCTTTTGGGACATGCTAATGTGAAACAGTTCTGGCTAACGAGATATGGAGGATGTCTTAGATAGGTTTAGTTCCTACATGAAAAGGTAGAATGTGTTTGGGAGAGAGCCTTCTGACCACCCCTTCTTCTGTTAATTGCTACAGTTATGTGAGGGCATGATGCTAGAGCTTTAGCAGCCATCTTGAAACCATGAAACAATTGGCAAGAGGATGAAAAACTAAAATGCAGAGGCTGGTTGAACTGAAGGGAAGAAAAAGCATGAAATTTCAATAATAAAATTGAGCTGCTGAAACAGAGTTAAGTTCACTCACTTTCAGGCCTTGTATTTGTTTTTTTGGTTCAAAACTAATGTTAGGTTTTCAGTTATTTGTACAAGAACCCATTGGCTACTATATTGCAATATTCAAAGTGGAACATGGGAACGGTGACTGGGGAGAAGAGAGGAAGCCTCTTCAGAATTAGAAAGGGTGGATAGTAATTCAGTTGGCAAGGAAGAAAGCTCAGAGGAACCTTTCAGGTATAAGGAACAGAATATGCAGTCATCCACAGGAGCAGTATTGTATGGAGTATTTTAGAGGCTGTGAGAGGTCTAACATAGTTAAATAGAGTGGCTCTCAAGAGGATAATCTCAGGGAAAGTTTGGAAATGTCACAATGCCCTGGGGGTGAATCTAGGGTATAACGGATGGTTATATGAACTGTCCAGCAGTGTGAGAGTTGTGGAACTAACACAAATATGAAGCAGGAAATCCACATGGAAACAGCATACCTTCCTTGTCTATATAGCATCTCCTTTGGGGGCTTCCCTGATAGCTCAGTTGGTAAAGAATTTGCCTGCAATGCAGGAGACCCTGGGTTTGACTTGGTTTGATTTCTGGGTTGCGAAGATCTGCTGGAGAAGGGATAGGCTACCCACTCCTGTGTTCTTGGGCTTCCCTTGTGGCTCAGCTGGTAAAGAATCTTCCTGCAATGCGGGAGACCTGAGTTCGATCCCTGGGTTGGGAAGATCCCCTGGAGAAGGGAAAGGCTACCCACTCCAGTCCATGGGATCCCAAAGAGTTGGACATGACTGAGCAACTCACACTCACTTGGGGGCAAGAAGTCCTCTTTTCTTTAAATTCTGAGGAAGAGAAGGGGTGATTTCATATCTTAGGGGAGAAAAATTGTAACCATGTTTAAAGGGTGACTAGGGCCCTCCTGACAGTTACTCATTTAAATATCATTAGAATTGTCTTCCTAAACACTTCAATTTCTTATTCAGAAATTTGTCATTCTTGTCATAAACAACCCCAACAACAGCAACAACCTAAGAACAAAGAATAAACTATCCACCTGAATGAAAGTTTGTTTTTATGTTTTGAACAGATCAAACTCTTTGCACAATTTACTAATTATGATAGGAAAACTTTTAGGCAAAACTGTGCAGCTAGCATAGTTTAGGATTTTAAGAACTAAAGAGTCCGGATATTTACAAATATAAGACAAGGAGGAAAATTTTTGTTTATTTTTTGACTACAAAATATTATGTGCACATGATAAAGCCACAGTCTATAAAGTAAAAGTTTCCTACAATTTCCTTCCTTTCTTCCAGTTAAACACTATTAATAGATTGATGAATTAAAATATGTTTCTATTGGGACTTCCCTGGTGGTTCATTGGTTAAGATCCTGCTCTTCCAACACAGATATAAAGAACAGACTTTTGGATTCTGTGGGAAAAGGCGAGGGTGGGATGATTTGAGAGAATAGCACTGAAGCAGGTATATTACCATATGTAAAACAGATCACTAGTCCAAGTTCGATGCATGAAACAGGGCACTCAAAGCCAGTGCACTGGGACAACCCTGAGGGATGGGATGGGGAGGGAGGTGGGTGGGGGGTTCAGAATGGGGGAACACATGTTCATTCATGGCTGATTCATGTCAATGTATGGCAAAAACCACCACAAGATTGTAAAGTAATTAGCCTTCAATTAAAAAAAATAAAAAAATACTATGAGATATCACCTCACATTGGTCAGAATGGCCCTCATCAAAATGTCTACAAACAGTAAATGCTGGAGAGGGTGTGGATAAAAGGGAATGTTCTTGCACTGTTGATGGGAATGTAAATTGATACAGCCACTATGGAAGATGGTATGGAGATTCCTTAGAAAACTGGAAATAAAACCACCATATGACCCAGCAATCTGACTCCTAGGCATATAGCCTGAAGAAACCAAAAGTGAAAGAGAAACATGTATCCCATTGTTCATTGCAGCACTATTTACAATAGCTAGAACACAGAAGCAACTTAGATATCCATTGACAGATGAATGGATAAAGAAGTTGTCATACATGATGGAATATTACTCAGCCATAAAAAGGATCACATCTGAGTCAGTTCTAATGAGGTGGATGAACCTAGAACCTATTATACAGAGTGAAGTGAGTCAGAAAGAGAAAGATAAATATCGTATTGTAACACATATATATGGAATCTAGAAAAACGGTACTGAAGAATTTATTTACAAGGCAACAATGGAGAAACAGACATAGAGAATAGACCTATGGACATGCGGAGAGGGGAGGAGAGGGTGAGATGTATGGAAAGAGTAACATGGAAACTTACATTGCCATATGTAAAATAGATAGCCAATGGGAATTTGCTGTATGGCTCAGGAAACTCAAACAGGGACTCTGTATCAACTTAAAAGAATGGGATGGGGAGGGAGATAGGAGGGAGATTCAAAAGGGAGGGGATATATGCATACCTATAGCTGATTCATGTTGAGGTTTAACAGAAAACAGCAAAATTCTGTAAAGCAATTATCCGTCAATAAAAGTAAATACATTAAAAAAAAAAATCCTGCTCTTCCAGTGCAGGAATGCAGGAGGCCCAGGTACAATCCCTGGTAGGGAAACTAAGACCCTATATGCTTAGTGTCTCAGCCAAAAAAATGTTTCTATTGGTCAAGCAATGTGTTTACTTCTGTACATGAATGGATAAGACCTATTTTTGCATTTTTGAGTAGTATACTATGTGACAGAAGCTATCTCTTACAAGCACAGTGGAGATTTTTCCAGGAGGAGGCCAAAGAGAGGATTTTGCCTCTTTTGTTTCATCCAGGATATTCTTCTGGTATGCACCGGTCCAGCTGGCATCTGACAGCAAGTATCTGTTCTGATTGGCTGGTGCCTGGGGCCAATAGTTAAATATTTTGTATATTAGCCCTCTGCTATGGACTGAATTATGCCCCTCCCTCTCCATTCATATGTTGAAGTCCTGATCCTCCAGTGTGGCTGTATTCAGACACAGAGTCTTTACAGAAGTAATTGAGGTTAAATGAGGTTGTGAAGGTGGGGTCCTGATCCAATGAGATTAATGTCCTTTTCAGAAGAGACACCGGTTATTTCTCTCTCTCTCTCTCTCACTTTTGCTCCCCATCATGTGAGAGCACAGCTAGGACACAGCTGTCTGCAATCCAAGGAAAGCACTCTTACCAGACACTGATGCTGCTGGCACCTTGATCTCAGACTTCCAGTCTCTGGAAATGTGAGAAATAAATTTCTGTTGTGTAAGCCACTCAGTCTGTGGTATCTTTTTTATGGCAACCTGAGCAGACTAACATATCCTCCTAACAAATACTGATTCTCCCTGGAAATTCAGGCAGGTCATTTAGTTACCTTGAGGTTATAATAGCTGAAAAGAAGATTTATGGGTTTGGGTGACCATTCGTAGTTATATGTCTATATGCAATTACATGAAAGCAGATTTCAAGTTCAAGTTTCAATAGCATCAGCTTTCTAGGTTCACTGTATTTAGGGCACTATCTCTTCTCTTTTAAACACCATCTGGAAGAATATTGTCCTACTCAGGAGGATCTCCTCACCAAATTCCCAGCTAAGTGATGACCTACACTCACAGCCTACACTCATCTTTCCTTTTCCTCCAACCTCAAAATCTTAAAGCTTGAGTAAAGATAAGAAGAAAATCTTCCCCATGGAAATACAGTTTCTCACACACTCACTTGTCCAGAGATAAGCCAAGCCATCATTTGGGACAAGTGTATTCTGGAGTGGCCATGGGTAGAGAAGCAGAGAAACAAGAAAGCAATTTGATTCAAATCATAGTTGTTGCTGGAATTTGTATTTGTCCTTAATTATTTATTAAAACATTTGGTCCTTGTTGTTCATGAAGGATATTTTTTTCTCTATGTTTTTAGAAAGGTGACTGTGTTTTCTAATATACACTGACATAACAGGACACACGTAAATCTGACAACCCTTGGAACTTTTGCTTTGTTTTTATTTTTAGTTTATTTGAAATCTCTTGGCTTGACAAAAATGTTCTCAAGAAGAAATTTCTTTGCTTTCTTGGGAAACATTGGGCTTTCTCATGTTTATATTAAGATGACTTTATTTGACAATCTATTCGATTACTTTATTGGTATGGTTCTTCAATATTTCTTGAAAAAATAGCTTAATAGTTCTTTTATTTAATTCATTTCAAAAAGTCTTTGAGAGATTTTTGCATAGATAAGAGAGTTCTTTGGTTAGATGAAAATTTATTTCAGTGTATGCTACACAAGTACTTTTTATTTACCATTGGAAAAAATCCAAAGACTAGCTTATGACATTGACTCCTTATTTCCCCAGAGGTTGGGGCAGACCCAGGCTTTCCTCAGCTGTTTAATAGGAAGTCTTAATTTGCTCCTTGCCAGTGGTCATACTCATTAGGATTTGTCTAGAATACCCTTAAGATGCCTGTGTATCTTGCTCTCAAAAAAGACAACATCATGTCTAGAAGGGAGGGGACTCTTCTCTAGCCAAGAAAAGTCCGGTAAGTGGAATTTACCGGTATGAAAAGAATGGAAGAACTAGGTTATTGATGCCCATTCCCTGAGCCATGGTGCAAATTAAAGGTAGAAGCTGAACTGCATTTCATAGTCATGGTGGCTTCACTATGACAACCTTGCCCCACTTCATGTGACACAAAGCCAGGAAGATCCTCAAAGGGACAAACCCCGTTTCCCTGTTATCAAATGGAATCCTGTTCCCATATCTGATATGGTTTGACTATGTCTCACATTTTCTCTTTTTGAACGCAAAAAAATCTCAGTCAAAAACTCACTTTATTTACAAGTCATTTATGTTCTTGGAGAAAAGAAAGCCACAGAATCTCAATGCTGTGAGCATGTGGCTTCAGATTCTGGTGGAGGATTTTTGGGAAAATGCCAGGAAGGTTGTTTCTGGAGGAGAAACATCAGCATTTTTTCTGTGGAACTTTAATTGGAAATAGAATGGTGGTTTAGCTTAGACCAGAGATCAAAATGAAATGAGGTGGTATTTTCATCCTTGTCCCTTAATGGACCATAATCCTGGTCATAAAAACCCACCACTTAAACTTTGGCAGTCCTGCTTTCCCAGGAAGCTTTATTACTAAGTATCAAGACATAGCTTGTCCAAGACAGCTTTGAGCCAAGGCCACGGGTGAAGAGAATGTGTTTGTGGGCAAGTCAGGGCTCCCCTATGATACTGCAATAAGCTAGGCAGTGGTCTTCTGAGGCCTCATGACATTTTCTGGAGTGGAGAAAATGTGCTTCAGCCCATTCCATACAAACCATACGTCTGGCCAGGGACACAAAAGGAGGTGTAGAGAATTCTGAGCCTCTGGTGTTTTCAAGAGTGGCAAGCCAATACATAACCATAAACCACTTCAGGAGCATTTCTCCCTCTTCAAATGAATCCAGCGTGCTCTGGATAATCTCATGCAAAAGGGTCAGGACCTGCAGGCCTTCTGAGGATGGTGTTCCTAACCAGTTCTTGCTCACTTATGCCTCGTGCTTGGTCTGTTTATTTTTGTGCCAATCAGTCAACCCTGGGTGCTCTTGACCTTGGCACTTGGCCCTGAATGTTTCATGGTCAGACTGCCTGACCTGCATTCATCTTGCTAAGCAGGACTTCTCCTGTGCAGGCAGTTAGTTACATGCTCAGCAAGCAGCCCCCTCAGCTTTCCCTCACAGTAATAAGAAGTAAGTGGAATTTCTTCCAGCAAAAGACCATCCATGACTGCTTTATGTATCAGTTGTTTTAATGTCAAAAGTGGACCTACTCCAGGGGCTACCTAGACCGGCAATCAGCCATACTTCTATGATTCTAATAAAAGATCATTCATTTCCAAATTAAAACTTTTAAAAAGGCACAAACAGTGGTCTTCTGATGACTCCTGTCACTTTAAAAATGTAATGGGAGATGAAGTGTATTGACTTAACATGACTAAGTCTCATTTTTCCAAGTGTATTATTAAAGTGCTTAGATTTCTGTTGCTCATCCCCCTTTCCCCAGAGCACTTTACAGCCCCACCCGCCCCCCTACTCCTGACCCCCCCTCCTCCCATGCCCTGAGGAATGTTGCTTTGTTATACCACACCCTAGCAACAGCAGTCAGGTGAAAGCCAGCACAGTCTTGCCTGGCTAGCTTTTAGAGGATGAAGTGAAAATCATTTCTGTGTCTGAAAACGAGAGGGGGGATATTGTGTAGGCGGGAGGCAATTTTCCAGGTTGGATTTGGGCCAGGCCAGTAGGGTTCAGTTGCTTCTTTTGCAAAAATGACCATCTGGTCTTTAATGACCCAGAGTGGTCAGGCTGGCATTAATTTACACCTCATCCCAGGAAAGCACCTCTGGGAATGAGAGTGCCTAGGAAGGTAATATTGGTCCTTGGCTTGGAGGGAAGGGGGCTAGTGTTAAGTGCAGATAGAATTGCTTGCACATAGAACAGTATATACCAGAATGAGGGCAGGAGTTCACAAAAAGACTATGCTTAGAAACAGAAGCCAGTAAGAGGCAACAACAAAGAGATGAGCCTGGACACTAGTCATGGGACCCATCCTAAGATATGCTGGGTCCATTCATATCATTTACCTGTTCATTTGGCAAAGGCTTATGGGAAGTTCACCAAGCACTGAGCCCTGTGCAAGCAGGCATGCAGTGATGAATGGACACTGGCCTTGGCTCACAGTCTAGTGGGGATGAGGATGTAAACACAGGCTTTTGTAGAGACTGGTTCAAGATTCTATCACACTACAGAAGAGACAGAAAGGGATATTTTCTGGAGGGTAGTGGGTATAGAGTGAAACAAAGTTGAGAGTTTGCAAAACTCACGTAAGGTGACCCAAGTGTTGAGAATAATGCTCTAATACAGTATTTTTAAAAAAGCCAAAATAGTTTACATTCATTTGAGCCTCACTATATATCAATTGCTGTTCTAAACTCTGTGCACGTGTGCTAAGTTGCTTCAGTTGTGTCTGACTCTGTGCAGCCCTATTGACTGTAGTATCACAGGCTCCTCTGTCCATGGGATTTTCCAGACAAAGATACTTGAGTGGGTTGCCGTGACCTCCTACAGAGGATCTTCCCAATCCAGGGTTCAAACCCACATCTCTTATGTCTCCTGCATTTGCAGGTGGGTTCTTTACCACTAGTGCCACCTGGGAAGCTTCTCTAAACTCTTTACATATGCTAATATACTAGCTTATTCTTCTTTAAAACTCTATGAAGTAGAGGCTATTACTATTCCTATTTTTCAACTGAGGAAATTAAAGCACAGAAAGATGAATTAACTTGGCCAGGGCTAACCAGAGACTAAGTGACAAATTCTTTTTTAAAGAAATTTTATTTAAGTTTTTATTGAAGTATAATTAATGTACAATATTATATAAGTTTTGGATGTAAAACAGTGATTTACAACTTTAAAGGTTATATTCTGCTTATAGTTATCATAAAATATTGACTATATTCCCAGTGTCATCTAATATATCCTTATAGCTTATTTATTTTATACATAGTAGTTCGTACCTCTTAATTCCCTTAAGTGGCAGTTCTTGACTAGGACTTGGAATAAGACAAAGTTATAGAAAAGAAAATGAGAAAGAGATCATTATAAACCGAAAGATTACCTTGAAAAATGAAATCTTGGTTAACAATGAAATATATTTTCTTAATTTTAAATATAATCATAAGGAGACCAAATTATCCTGTGAGTCTTTCCTTTTGACTAATAGAATATTCCTTACTATGCTATGAAGAGAAAATGAAACACAGTTATTATAACTTTGAATAAATCTTATTTCAATAGCTTTTGAAAGTCATTTTGCCCAATACAAATTTCTGCAAACTCAACAAATAGTTGAAAGAAAAAGTTTTTAATAAATCAGTAAGCTTCGAAAATTTAGTGAACTGAGCATTTAGCAAAATGGATTATTTAGCAGTTGATTTTCAACAAATTAGTTTTTATGAGTTGATTTTCTGTTACTGATTTATAGCCAATTCTCAAACTGAGAGACTAGCAAATGCTTTCTCTTGTGCCTATAGTCTGCAAGTTATGAGAACAATGTGTGTCTTTTTTAAAAAAATTTATTCTATTGAAGTATAGTTGATTTACAATGTTGTGTTAATTTTTGCTGTACAGCAAAGTGATTCAATTATATATATATGTATATATATGTTTGTTCTTTTTCATATTCTTTTCCATTATGGCTTATCACAGGATATTGAATATTGTTCCCTGTGCTTTACAGTAGGGCCTTGTTGTTTATTCATCCTGTATTATTGTTGTTGTTCAGTTGCTAAGTCATGTCTGACTCTTTGCAACCTCATAGACTGCAGCATGTCAGGCTTCCCTGTCCTTCACTATCTCCTGGAGTTTGCTCAAATTCATGTCCATTAAGTCAGTGATTCATCCTATGTATTAATATTATAGTTCACTTCTGGAGAGCAATGTATTTCTCAGCCCAATGATATTTCGAATGGCAACCAGAGATATACACTAATGTGATGTGATAAGGAAGAACTAAGGCAGGTTTTGGATAAAAGAATTTAGTGACTGCAATTCTTTATGACTTGAGCAGATTCAGAATTCGAATCCATTTCTAACTCCAAAATCCATGTCTTCTCTACAATGCTCTGTTGCCTCCTGTAAGTATTTTCAGACCATGCTCTGAAATCTCTTTAGGGTTCCTTCCAGAGATAGCTTTGTGGAACCATACTTACAGTGTCTTATCTCTTACAAATTTTAAGCTAGGGTTGAGGTAAACATGAAAGAGAAAAAACAACAAAACAAAGCAACTAACCTACTCACAGTTCTGTAGTGAGTAATAGATGATGTTAAGATGGTGCCAACTCTCAAGATGTCAGGGGAGACATGAGGAGGAGGCATGAGTTGGGCTTCGAGACTTTCTTTAGCTCCTTGCAGTCTTGTGAGTCTGACAGCTGCTGGATTTTGTGGGATGCTTATTGTTTGTTGGATCAACGACTTGGCCATGGTGTCTGTCTGTAAGTGCTGCCAGGGGTATAGCTTCCCCAAAGTGTTTCCATAAAATCTTTCCATCTTAGCATTTCCATTCCCACCTCCATAGAATTTCCTAAAGAAATTCTTTGGATTACATTCTACCAGTTTTCCAGCACATCACTCCAATGGGCCCAAGTTGTGCTTAGCATTGCTACCCATCAAATAGGTGTCAATGCCATTTTGGCTTCCAATTTGGCACTGCTCTACACAGACTGCATGTGTTTAGTTCATAAACATAACAACACTGAGCTTTCTCTAGGGTACAAGGCAAGTCCTAGCACTTAGTTCTTTGCCAGAGTGCCCTGATGGGAATAAATTGGAGATACTAACATTACCCTAGTTAGCATCTCTTGAAGACAAGCCCTCCTTCCAAGAATGTTGTCACGTGTGGGTCTTTCTCTGGGGTATTTCTGCATTTTGTACCTATTACATGTGCCTTGCTGTAGACTTCTCCTTTTTTTCTTCATAAGCTTTTAATAAAGTCTGACGTTCTTAAAGAGTATTTGCTCCAAAATCCACTTTGGTGGCCATCTAATGATTTTTTTAAAGCATAAAAGCAGGCTGTTAATACTGGAGACATTCCTTAAACCAGGGCTACCGCTCACCAGGGGCCTGGGAGGATTTATATTTCAAGTGGCAGGACTGTCAGAGAAGAAGCTTTGGTAGCAGTAAGAGCTGTTCAGATTTATAGTTGTGAAAATTTGTTTTTGACACAGTTTTTTCTTTTTTTTTAATGGGTTTACAATGCCACACCAGTCTGGTGATCAAGACGTCATGCTGTTTGGTGAGACTTTGCTCCTCGATTCTCCCAATATTAGCAGCTTCTTTATGGGTCACAACTGCTCCCAGGGACCTCATTTCTGCTGATGTGGCAAAGTATGGTGCAAATTAAGCTGCCCTGGTTGAGTACAGAGAACTGCCAATATTTTCTTTTTTGGTGCTTTTATCTTCAAAAGGCAGAAATGGCCCTATCCATGTGTATTTTATTTACATCTCATACAGATATAGGCAAGAATTATTAACCAGAACTAAGGCTTCTAACATTTCCCACCACAAATTTGATAATATATACAAAGACTGTAGTAGCTGTCCATAGGTCTGTTTTGCTTTGCAAGCTATCTTGATGGACAAATTTCTATTTTTAAGCTAACGCTTTATTTTCACTTGTCAATCCAATTCTGGTCTTATAATATTAAAGTTGAAGTGTTTTTATAGTGTTCCAAATAGAACTATCAAGAAAAAAAAAATTGTGACTGTCTTGGGCCTTCAGTTCCAATATTAATGAATTTCATTAATTAATGTTACTAAGGAAAGTTATGACCAACCTAGACAGCATATTAAAAAGCAGAGACATTACTTTGCCAACAAAAGTCCGTCAAGTCAAGGCTATGGTTTTTCCAGTGGTCATGTATGGATGTCAGAGTTGGACTATAAAGAAAGCTGAGCATCGAAGAACTAATGTTTTTGAACTGTGGTGTTGGAGAAGACTCTTGAGAGTCCCTTGGACTGCAAGGAGATCCAACCAGTCCATCCTAAAGAAGACCAGTCCTGGGTGTTCATTGGAGGGACTGAGGTTGAAGCTGAAACTCTAATACTTTGGCCACCTGAAGCTGAAACTCCAATACTTTGGCCACCTGAAGCTGAAACTCCAATACTTTGGCAACCTGATGTAATTTCCAGCGCTGACTCATTTGAAAAGACCCTGATGCTGGGAAAGATTGAGGGCAGGAGGAGAAGGGGATGACAAAGGATGAGATGGTTGGATGGCACCACCGACACAATGGACGTGGGTTTGGGTAGACTCCGGGAGTTGGTGATGGACAGGGAGGCCTGGCGTGCTGCGATTCATGGGGTCACAAAGAGTCGGACTCGACTGAGAGACTGAACTGAACTGAACTGAACTTGTTTTTCATCACAGAAACAGTTGGTTAGGTTTCTTGGCCATACATTAATAGGTTGGAAATAGGAATGGTTTGTGCTTGAAGTCTGTTATCATTTGGAAGAAGACCTTTCTATCAGTGGTCAGGAAAAGGGCAAGTTGGTTTGCATTGCAACCGAATAGCAAATGAATACAGAAGTGCTTAATGTGCCTCTGAAGGAGTAACTGAACTTAAGGAAACACTTGTCTTGAGGGTTTGGGAAGGTTGGGAGGTGAGTAAATGAACTCTTGTAAAACAAGAGAAATCTCAAGGCAAACAGTATGGAAATAATTTCGTCTCAGGAATTCAAACAGTGATAGATATAACTGAGGAATGGTAGTGTGGATGGTAAGGTAAAAGGAAATAAATTTGGGTGTGGCTAATTGTTTAAAAAAATAAAAGTCATGGTTGAGTCTATTAGATACAAAATATGGTTTGCACAAGTCACAGCCTTCTAAGAATTTTGTTCTAGGAAAGAGGAAAAAATTTATTCAACTTACTGTTGATAAAGGATGTTGGGAAGAGGAGCACAGTGTTTGTCACATGCTTTGAGCATCAAGTGCTCTAGTCCCACTGAGAGGAAGAGACAGGCTCTCTGGGGATGTAATTTCCAAAGAGATTCTTTTCCCACATCAGATAACATCTCTGACCACAATAACATGTTCCTATGCTTTTAAATATTCTTGAAAGAGTGCTCATTTTGCACAATGGAAACCATTTTGCTGTATTTGAAAACAGGTTTTATGAATTAATCAGTTCCCATTCTGCATTTTCCTACTGAGCTGGATGTGGTCTTTACACAGCAGGCTCCCCTTTAAGTTAGAAGAGGGGGAATTAAACATTTTTTAAAGAGGAAATCAAAACTTTTCTAGAGGAAAATCTTTTAAAGAAAGTGTCATGTAAAATTTCTAACCAAAAACGAAAGGAGAGAACAAACCATAACAAACCCCTGTGTATCCATTATCAGCTTTATGAGTCACCAGTCTTGTACCGAGTGTTGGTCTGTTAGTCACGTCTGACTCTTTGTGACCCCATGGGCTGTAGCTCACCAGGCTCCTCTGTCCATGGAATTCTCCAGGTAAGAATACTGGACTGGGTTGTCATTCCCTTCTCCAGGGGATCTTCCTGACCTGGGGATTGAACCCAGCTCTCCTGCATTGCAGGCGGATTCTTTACCTACTGAGCCACCAGGGAAGCCCTTATGAAGCACAAGCATTCCTATAAAGAGGCATATGCATTGAGTACTGTAAAGACATTGGGGAATCATCTCATTCAAATCATTAAGGGAAATCCATTTGTTAAAGTGAATAATCACCCTCTTATTCTTCTGTTTTATAAATAGAATAAATATCTTCTATCTTCTCTTTCTCCTTCCCTCCTTTCTTTTTTTTTTTTTTAAGTTATTTATTTTTTCAAGCCATGCTGTATGGCATGTGGGGTCATAGTTCCCCGACTAGGGATCGAACCTGTGGCCCCTGTATCAGAAGCACAGAGTCTTAACCATTGGACCACCAAATAAGTCCACTCCTTTTCTTTTTGATTCAGTAGGAAGTACTTTTTGTAATATATTGAACCAGGAAGTTGTTCTTTTCCACAGGACTATGTAATTTGATGGACTTTCCAGGTGGCTCAGTGGTAAAGAACCCACCTGCCAAGCAGGAGACATGGGTTCGATCCCTAAGTTGGGAAGATCATCTGGAGAAGGAAAGGCAACCTACTCCAGTATTCTCTCCAGGGAAACCTCACTGACAGAGGAGACTGGCAGCCTACAGTTGTGGAGTCGCAGAGAGTCAGGCATGACTTAGTGACTAAACTACCACCACCAGGTAATTTGATAGTTTCAATGAGAAAGTGAAGAGTTTTAGAAAATTGATTTTTTTTTTAAATAACGATGTCTTTGATTCCTGTTTTATGTCAATCTTGTGTGAGAAAATCCTGAAGCTACTTGCTTCTAAAATTACTAGTGATTATACTGATATCATAGTGATCGTATCCATACTTTGGCCACCTGATGCAAAGAGTCAACTCATTGGAAAACACTCTGATGCTGGGAAAGATAGGAGGCAGGAGGAGAAGGGGATGACAGGATGAGATGGTTGGATGGCATCACTGACTCAATGGACATGAGTTTGAGCAAGCTCCGGAAGATGGGGAAGGACAGGGAAGGCTGGCGTGCTGCAGTCCGTGGGGTCGCAGAGTCAGATGTGACTGAGGGACTGAAAAACAATAAACATTGATTCCATAATTGCCCACTTTGTGTAAGTCATGATATAACTCAGGATCTCACCCCCTAGGAACTGAGTTCAAAATCCTCTCTCTCAGGAGGTGAATGTCTCTGGTGCTCCTGGAGTCTTGGAAAAGATAGCCTGTCTCGATGAAGTCTGAGTATGGCCTTCCCCTCTGGGTAGAGGCATGTAACTAAGGATGCACTGTGGTGAGCTCTGCTAGAAACCTTTCCAGTAGCCAGTCTTCCCCTTCTACCTTGCTGGTAAGTGTACCAGCCCCTAAGGTCCCAGTTTCCCCTATGAGATGTTAGTAGAAATTCACTGGGGATTTGAAGCAAAGATTCTGCTTTTCTGGTACAGGCAGATGTCACCTTCTTCTCTGCTTTTCTTTCTGCTGGGATGAGGGGCTGGAGGTCGACTGCCATCTCGTGACCTGAGGTAAGAAGCATAAGGATGAACCCAGTAAGACTGGGACCTGGCTCTTGGTGAAGCTTCTACACTGGCTTGGAGAAACCTTTTGAGGAACTTGTTAAGTTTGAGAAATAAATCATGCTTGATTAAGCGACTGAAGTCAGTTCTCTGGCCTGCACAGAAATGCGATTTCAAACAGACACATGCATGGTATAAAAGAAAGTGTTGTTTTTTAACCCAATTTCAGGTAGCACCTCTTGAATTAGGGAAACTTTCTCAGAGAAACGTGAGACCAGGACTCAGACCTCTAAGTAGTGAATGTCTTTCTTGAAAATAGCCTGTATTTCTTTTGGAGGGCACGGTTGAAGCATTCCCCCCAAAAGAAAAAAAAAATAAAGATTCCCATTTCCAGTCTATGCTCACAAAGTGGAGCAGAGAACTAAGGAAATTGCCTGCCTTCTTGTATCCTTCACAGGAACTCCTCATATAATTGAGTCACAGATGATTTTTCGGTACATGAGGGGATCACTTTCTTGGGCTGGTGTAGATTTGCCTTGAATGTTTACATGTGCTGCATTAAGTAACGTCAAGAAAGTCAGATGTCCATAGGTCTATATTTAAAAGGGCTTTTGTTGTTTAGCTGAGAAGGTGCCAAATGATGGTGGCTTATTTTGAGACGAATAACTTGGACGTGGGCTGCTGCCACCAAAATGCCTTCAAATACTCAAAGAGCAGTATATGTGGAAAGGACATTAAAGCTGGGTGTTTTTGAGAAGTGACAGATTACCTAACACAATAATCCATGCTATCAGACAAATTGGTTTGAAAAGGAAGACAGCTGGCTTTGTTCCAACACCAATAATGCTGTTAACGGCAGCTACAGAATGATGCCAGGAGGGCAGCAACGCCCTGCATGGCAGATCTGGCTCTGGGCCAACTGAGGGGAACACGCGCAAATAATTTTTTTTTTTCTTGTTTTTCTGTTTATATTTGGCAATCAGCAACCACATGAGAGCTGTAACATTGGCTGTTGTGTAAACCTAAGCAGGTAAAGAACAGGACTGATTTTTAAGATGGAGAATTTTCCAGCAATTCATCTTGAACACAGAACTCCAGCATTCCTCATTCTCTGAGAGGACTTCCATTCCACCAGAAAATTTATGACTCCCAGATCTTGGCATTTCGTTAAAACCCAACACATTTGACAAACTATATTTCAGAAAAGTTTTTCCGTAAGTTGGTTTCTCACAGGAGGAATTTATGATGAGTTGACTTAATCCATGCTTTTTGGAGATGTTGAAAAAAAGTTCTTTCTATAAACAATGGGATTGTGTATAGGGCATCGTGGACCAAGCAACGGGTAAGATGTCAGTGCTGCCTTGTGAGTGAAATCTCACCAAATGACTTCTTAAAGGTCCCTGTGTGCAGCCCAGCATTGGCATCTGCTCTCAGAGCTAATTGTGCTGTCTGGGAATTGGTGGATTTCCAGTTTTACCTGGACTAGCTTCACTCCTGAGCCCAGGTTGCCTGTGTATTCACTTATTGCAACTAACCACTGTGAAATCATTCACAAACCTTGGAAATAACATATGTAAGGTGATTTATTTGTATATTTTGACTAATAATCTTAACTTGTCATTTAGTTTTTAAAATTTGATAAATGGACTGGGAATTTAAAGAGGGAGCTGTTTGTGTTAAATTTATAACCCTGCTTCCTGGCATTTTGGGATTGGTTACTGCTTTTGAATTCCTGGGTTTTTTTTTGGTTAGAGGTATACGTGTGTGTGTGTGTGTGTGTGTGTGTGTGTGTGTGTGTGTGTGTAAGAGGTCTCCTGTTCACTCTCTTCTGGTTTTTCCCACTATGTCAGTGTAATATTACACAGAAAATTTTTGAGAGGTATAGTCTTCACAGGATGCATGGTGTTTTCCAAATTTTGATGCACTAACAAAGAAGAAAACTGAAAAATGTGGGTAGAGTGTTTTATTAGTGCCATTTTTTCTTTTTATTGCTATTTTATCCAATAAAAAAATCAAGTGACATTTCGGTAATGATTTGGTTATTCAACAAAATAGGAAATTCAACCCCCAATTAGATTTCCTTGTTTGTTTGTTTTTACCAGTTATTACCATCTATGAGGAACTCAGTGATGTTCACAGTTTCACTTCACATTGACCTGAGTAGACATGGAAGCTTCTTAAAAACCTTTCTTGTCTATTGACAAGAAATAAATGAGTGGAGAGATGCGAGATGGAGGTTTGAACATTTTGTATTACAGCTGCAATTGCTGGAGAGAAAATATGAGTTGTGGTAGGCTACTTGTTCTGACTAAAGGCAATTGATAAATTTCCTGCTAGTCTCTGCCTCTGTAGACATAGGTCCATGTGGCTTGGGTAAACAGCAATAGTACTAGCCAAGAAACTAGAGTTGTGGCAAAAAACTACTTACTTGAAAGTATTTCAAGGGAAAAATGGATTTGTGAGGACTTTGGATCAGGGTCTGAAACTTCTGTAAAGGGTCAGACAGTAAATGCTTCAGATGTTATAGACCATATATTCTCTTACAACCACTCAGCTCTGCTTTGAAGATGGAAGCAGACATAGAAAATACTTAAAAGGGTAGGCATTGCTGTGTGCCAATAAAACTTTATTTTCTATTTTAAAATTTTTAATTCAATTTTTATTTTATATTATAGTTCTAAAAATAATTTATGTATTTATTTATTTTTGGCTGTGCTGGGTTTTTTTTTACTGCGTGGGCTTTTTCTTTAGTTTCAGTGAGTGGGGGGTTCCCTTTAGTTACGGTACGCAGGCTTCTCATTTCAGTTTTTTTTTCATCTCATCGGTAAAAGTGTCTGTCTTCAAACGTCAAGCTGCATATATAATCTATATTTTCCTAGAAAATCTGTTTCTTTTAGACAAAACTGATGCTGCTATAGTCCTCTTACATTCATTATGTTCCTAAGAGAAGTAAAAGATACCTTTCAATGTCTTTTTAGGAAGAAATGTATATGTATATCCAGAACTTTATGAGTTTATATATACACATTCATGGGACACACATACACAATTACACCCACACTTCTCTCTTTCTCTGCAGGAAAGGTTGCTATTTTGTGTGTGAGTGTGTAAAAGTTACCTTTCACAAAAAGAACAAACAATAAAGTTTCACAGAGGTTTAAGCCACTCTAGAAATATCCAACCATTAAAGATTGTTTTCATTGTTTCAGGTAATTCCTTAAACTTTGAATTCAGAAATTTAGTTGCCACAGAAAGCCTGCTGAGGTTTTGATATGGTTTGCATCAATTTTACAAGTTAATTAGGGAGAATAACCATTCTAACAATATTGAGCCTTCTAATCCATGAAAACTGTCTATCTCTTAATCTAAGCCTTTCAAAATGTTCCCTTTGCAGTGTTTTGTTGTTTTGGTGTATAGATATTGCAATTTTTTTGTTATACTTATTCCTAGGTATTTTTATGATTTTTGGTGCTACTGTACTTGACATTTAAAGTTTTTTCAATATTACGTAACTATATAATCATTTTTTATATCCAACAATCTTGCTAAGTTAATAAACTGAAGTTTCATTTGATTCTCTTTGTACACTTAATCATGTCCTCCATGAACACTGATGTTTTACTTTTTTCTTTCTAGTCGTCACCTTTTCTTTCTCTCGCCTTATTGTACTTTTACATTGTTGTTCAGTAGCTCAGTTGTGTCCAACTCTTTTGTGACTTCATGGACTGTAGCCCACCAGGCTCCTCTGTCCATGGAATTCTCCAGGCAAGAATACTAGAGTGGGTTGCCATGCCTTCCTTCAGGGGATCTTCCTGACCCAGGGATTGAACTCATGTCTCCTGCAGTGGCAGGTGGATTCTTTATCACTTGTACATGCTCTAGTATTAAAATGAATAGAAAATGAATAGAAAGGCGACTCTTAAATGTAGAGTTTTGTTTATATCCTTTAGCAGATTAAGGACTTTCTCTGCTATTCCTTGTTTGCTGATAGTTTTCTTCTTTTTTTAAGATCATGAACAATTGAATTTGTCCAGGGCCTTTTTTTTGGTCGAATGCTTTGTTTGTGAGCATACTTGAGATATAGAGTTTATTTGCGATGCACATACTTCCTTCTCCTTTATTCTGTTAATGTGATGAATTACTTGATTTTAGAATAACCCAATTTTACATTCCTGAAGAAAATCCCACTTGGTCATGATATATTATCTTTTTGCTCTATTATTAGATTTGATTCGTTAATATCTTGCTTAGGATTTTTGCATCTGTAATATTCTTATACCAGGTTCTGATATCAATGCTAACGTCTTCATAGAAAAGATGAGAAAAGAATTTCTTCTTTTTCTGCTCTCTGAAAATGTTTGTGTAAGAAATCATGATTGAAGTCATGTATGTGATTTTCATTGTGGGAAGTTTTAAATTTTAGATTTAATTTCTATAATGGACATAAGAGTACTCAGATTTTCTATTCTTATGTCAGTTTTGGTAACCTGTTGTTTTATTTTCTCTGGAGTTTGTTTATTTCACTGAATTTTCACATTTGTTGTCACGCAATAAATACAGTCATTATTTTTTTAATATCTGTAGAATTTGTAGTGATGTTCTCTTTTTAATGCTTGGAATGGGTTACTTGTGTTTCATCTCTTTTTTCATAAACCAATTTTAAGTGCTGATGAATTTTATTAATCCTTTCAAACTGCCAACTTTTGGGTTTGTTGATTTTTCTCCATTGTACGTCTATTTTATATGTCACTGTTTTCTGTGTTGATCATTAATATAGCTTTCCTTTTATTTTTCTTGGGCTTAACTTGTTTTTTTCTCAAGCTTCTTGAGATGGAAGCATGTCATTGATTTTCAACCTTTCTGTTCTTAAAATACATGTCATTACTTATTATATTCATTTATATTTTAATATGTGCATTTAGTTCCACAGCTATCCCTTTTAGCATTGCTATAGCTGCATTCTACAAATTTTGATACATCGTATTTTCACTTGGTTCAAAATATTTAGTTTCCATTTGATTTCTTCTATGATCTGTGGGTTATTTAAACATGTTCTGCTTAATTTCTAAACATTTGATGGTTTTCTATTTATGTTTCTGGTATTTGTTTCTCATTTCAATGCTACTCTGATCAAAGAAACTATTTTGATTTTTGCTTTTTAAAAGTTGTTGAGGGCTTCCATGATGGCTCAGTGATAAAGAATTCGACTGCCAATGCAGGAGACATGGGTTTAATCCCTGCTCTGGGAAGATCCCACATGCCGTGGAGTAACTAAGCCCATATGCCACAACTATTAGAGCCTGTGCTCTAGAGCCCAGGAGCTACAACTACTGAGCCCACATACTGCAACTACTGAAGCCCTCATGCCCTAGAGCCTGTGCTCCACAACGAGAGAAATCATCCCAATGAGAAGTCCGTGCGCCACAACTAGAGAGTAGCCTCCACTTGGAGCAAGTAGAGAAAAGCCCAAGCAGCGATGAAGACCCAGCACAGCCAAAAACAAAACAACAAAAAATGTTGAGACTTATTTCATGGTTGAATTTATGGTTTATTTTGGTAAATGCTTCGCATTTATTTAGAAAGAATGTATATTCTACAGATACGGGGTAAAGTATTCTAAATATGAGAATTAGGTCAAGTTGGTTACTCATGTTGTTTCAGATTGTTTTTTATTGATCTTTTTATCTGCATGTTCTGTCAGTTCCTGGGAGAGGTTTGTTACAGTTAGTACTAGTCTGGCTGGAGAATATGGACAGGGCTTCCCTGTACAGCTGCAGAGGCCAATCCTGTTATTACAGAATGTGTGAATGGCACTTTCTGGAGTGGGAACTTATGCTGAAAATGAATGACAACCCTGGGTGCATTCGTGCTCAGTGGTGTCCAACTCTTTGCGACCCTTTGGACTGTAGCCTACCAGGTTCCTCTGTGTGTGGTATCTTTTAGGCAAGAATACTGGAGAGGATTGCTATTTTCTCTTCCAGGGGATCTTCCTGACCCAGGGATTGAACCCATGTCTCCTGCATTGCAGGTGGGTTCTTTACCGTTGAGTCATCAGGGAAGCCAGTCAACCCTAGGACTTGGGCCTAAATAGACTATGCAACCGTAAGATGAGCCAGAGGGCTGTGCTGAAAACTTAGTATTATATTTGAATGACAAAATTAAGTTGTCAGTTACATAATTGACTTCTGGTACAAATTTTAATTTCTCTGATCTGCTAGTTCTTCAAATGAGATCAGAAAAATGTTCTCTTTTTCCAGCCTATAGAGCATACCCTAAGGTCTCAGCCAAGCTCTCTGTGAAGACTCTGAGGAATTTGAATGTGAAAAAGGATAACACAAGTGCTGGGGGTGGGGAGTGGTGCATGGTAAGTACCCTTTACCTCTAAGATTTGCCTTCTCAGCGATTTCTGAGGAGTCCATTTGACATTGCCAGATATATAGGTTCAAACATGCCCTCAAACCCATATCTAAGTAGTAAACTTTTTCCAGATGGGAATATATGCTGACTCTAAATTATCTATGGATCTGGGCTTGGCACTAGTGAGGGATTTATAGATGAGCATCAACTTCTTACGAGTATTGGATTGGAGAACAAATGTTTTTGAATTCAGAAACCTAGAATAGAATCCTATTCTTGCACTTTGTAGCTATGTGGCAAGGGCAAAATCACAACCTGTCTGAGCCTCAGAGTTTTTATCTGTAAAACCTGATTCATGGAATTTGTAGTTTGGATGAAATAGGTAGGAAGCTCCTGGCACTGTGCCTGGCTCTACAGACAGTCAACAGATGCTAATCCCTCCTCCTTCTTTCCCAGTCTCTCAAGTGAAAGAATCAAACTCTCCTTTTGGGTTTAGTGTCAGAGACTGAGAGTGGGGTTGGCTGAGGAGCCTAGCACTGGAATAAGACTGGGAATAGGGAGAATTGGGGTCTACAGGTCCCAGGGTCTACTGAACAACAGCAAAGTTTTCTCACACAAGGAATGCAGTTCATAGCTGCATTCTGACGCAGTTATGCATCCCAGGAGAATTGCAAACCAGCCAGGAAAGACATGACAGGCATTTCAACTTCTGTCTAAATGTGGGAAAGCCTGTCACACATCAGAAGCTGGCCCAAATATAATGCTAACATGTTCATTTTGCACAGGACTGGGATCTGTTAGTACTCATCACTTTCTGAGATTTGCATTAAAACACATCAGAGGAAAATGTTACTGCCAGCCACTGAAGGAACGTTGGTAGTCTGGGCTCAGCAGGGAATCCACCAGAAGGGGAAGCATCAGCCAGGCTGGCAGAGGGCGGGTCAGGAGAGATGACCTAACTCCCAGGGCTCCATGGGAGGTTCTGGGAGGATATTCAAGTGGACCTGGAATAATGGAAGACCTGCATCTGGGCAGAGCCTATCTAAACTGTGAGAACAAGTCATAGATTTTCTCCCAGGATGGGCTTCATCTCCAGCAGGCTGTCTTGAGGATCCAGAAGCTCCTCTTGGCTCAGTGGGAGATCACACTGAAGTTGATTAGTGATGTCTGCCCTGGAGCCGATAAGGACTGGTTGACCCATAGGCTCTTTCTTTTTTGACTTTTCTTAAAATTTAATTTTAATTTTTCCTCAAAGGAATATATTTACATAATGGGGAAAAGCTGTGATACTACAGAGCTTTCGTGAAAATGGCAGCTCTTGATCTCACCTCTCCCAATACCCAAAAGGCAAGCTCTCTCCATTTTTAGAAGCTATAGATACCTATGTTCATAGTTCTCTTTTTCTTTTATGAGTGATAATTTCAAACCTACACAAAAGTTAGGAGAATAGTGTGAGAAACCCCATACTCCGTCACCCGCCTTCAATCACAATCCTCACCCAGCAAGTCTTGTTTCATTTCTCTCTCACCACTCTCAGATTGCGTGTGTACTAAGTTGCTCCAGTCATGTCTGACTCTTTGTGACCCTATGGGCTGCAGCCCGCCAGGCTCCTCTGTCCATGGGAGTCTCCAGGCAAGAATACTGGAGTGGGTTGCCATGTCCTCCTCCAGGGGACATTCCTGACCCAGGGATTGAACCCTCATCTCCTGCATCTCCTGCATTCCAGTCAGATTATTTATCCACTGACCCACCTGGGAAGTTCCCATTCTCAGATTATTTCAAAGCAAATTCAAGTCCCTGAAACACTTCACCTGTAAATAATTTAGTGTGACTCCAAATATATAAGGAATCTTGTTTTTAGCATAACCATATACCATGGTCTCCTTAGTATCATCATATATCCATGTTCCAAATCATCAGTTATCTTATCATTAAAAAAATATTTTATCTTAATATTTCTAAATAACATGCTTAGATCTGAGTTATTTATGTTCAGATCCAATAGCACAGTTACTTTATTCCAGGCATCCCCATCTATTTTATAGCAAGTCTGTAAGTCACCTAGAGGCAGAGAGGATCCTGTGGGTGAGATGCGATGGTCTTCCAGCTGGGGTTCCTTTGCAGATGCTGACATTCTAAGCAGCTGCATTCTCTGGTTTGGTGATGTGGGACTTTGTGTTTTCACTTTGTGGATGTGAGCACAGTGCTGGAGATACTTGTTCCATACAAATGTACCTGGAATGCACTTATTCAATCACTCTTGGATTCATTCCTGACACTGGGAAAACGCGTGACAGTGCCAGTTGTTTCTAAGGTAGCCAGTGTGGCATAATGGAAAGACATGGCAGTTGTTGAAACTAGAGAGCTCAGGTTTTAATCCAGGCTCTGCCTCTGGCAGCTGTGTGACCTTGGGGATATTACATAACCTCTTTGGGTCTGTTTTCATGCAGTGCAGGGATAACCATGCCTGTCTGGAAGGGAAGTTGTTATAAAGACTCAATGCGATAACATACAAGCAGAACACACTGAAACACCTGGCACATAGTAGGGACACAATAAATTCACATGATCTCTCTCAGTTATACATATGTACACACTGTATTTGTATATGTTTGTGTGTGCGTGTGTGATAAGTTGCTACAGTCATGTCTGACTCTTTGTGACCCTATGGACTCTAGCCTGTCAGGATCCTCTGTCCATGGCATTCTCTAGGCAGGAATACTGGAGTGAGTTGGCATGCCCTCCTCCAGGGGATCTGCCTGACCCAGGGATCGAACCTGGGTCTCTTAAGTCTCCTGCATTGGGAGGCAGGTTCTTCACCACTGAGCCACCAGGGAAGCCCATGTATGTGTGTATATATGTCCAAATATAATATTTTACATTTTATTGACAAATGGACAATAAATTGACTTCCATTTGGCATATTCACTACTGTGTTTATCTAAGAATTATCTAGCCTTTCTATTTAAACTGCTACTTATACCTACCTAAAATTAAAATTCAAAACAGTAAAAGCAATTCCTTTTAGTAAAATTTCCTTCCAAATTAAAAATTCAAATTATAGAATTTTATTAAAAAAAAAAAACCCTTTTCTTAGTTTCATATAATGCTAATTGAAAGTAAGCTCTTCTCTCTTGGTTGGATTTGCTTTAACAGACACATGACTGACACTTAGAAGTGTTTCAATCTGGGCTCCTCTAGTCGCAAGGGACGGAAAGATACCACAAACTAGCTTAGGCAAAGAGGAATTTTACTGGCTCACAGAAGTTGAGTTGTCTCCACAAAGTTATGATCCAGGACCTTATAAAATATTTTTAGATTTTTCTCTTTCTCTTGCCATCACTCAGCTCTGCACAGGCTTCCATTTGTAGTTTCTTCCAGTTTTCAAAGGTGTTCAAAATAGCCACTTAGCATCTCTAGCTTGTGCTGTCCTTACAGCTCTCAGTCCCTAGGGAAGAGGAACTTTTCTTTCCCAGGATCCATAAATCACATTCAAGGAAGGCTCTGATTGACTCACTTTGGTCATGTGCTCACACATATGGTGAGAGCACAGCACGGGGATTGGGTGCTTGCTGAGATAGGCAGTCTTACCGTGACCATGAGGAAGGAAAGGGTGATTCTCTAGAAAAGTCAAGAGTTGATATCAAAAAAGGATACTGTTTAGGAAACAAGCAATTGTATCATTTACATAACTTACTTGACAAATGATTATTTGCTATACTAGCACAATCAACATTTTATAATTTTTATTATATTTTTTCAGTTAGAGTGAACATTCTTCTCTGCAAATGTCTTTATTCTAATTAATTTCATACCAAGATAATTCAGTTACAGACAATAAGAAATAAAAATGTTCTTAAGCAATTATTATGTGTCAAACACTAGTCTAAGCACATAACATACCTTAACCCATTTAATCTTCACCCAATGCGTATGAGATAGGAACTCTTATTACCTCCATTTTACAGAGGCATAACCTGAGGCTGGGGAAGTTAAGTAACTTTCCCCAACCACACAGCTAGTAATTAGAAGAACTCAGATCAAACCTGGACAGTCTGGCTGCAGAGCTTGCACTCTGAGTATCTAATGACAAAAGGAAATTTCAACTCAGTTTGTGTCACAGTGCCACAGATGACCACTCAGTGAAGTCCATGTTACTTGTAACACATGTGACACTCTTTATTCTGAAATAAAGTTAATTCATCAAAGATTAAGATGTCTCTTAGTACTTAGATGTACTTAGTGTTATGGTAGGTGTCTTAAGGTTGGCTGGGTTGTTGGCAACATAGGAAGACCTGGTTCTTTCTTGAGAGGAATTTATAATTCTATTTGAGGAGATAAAACATGCAAACAGGAAACAAAAAACAGTAAAATCAAAGCCCCCTGGAAGCCTTATTCTTACTTGCTGGGAAACAGGGACTGAAGTCATGCCTAGGGCTGTCTGGGTTTAGCTAGGGAAGCTTTGTGACAAAAGTTGAGCTGTAAGGGAGGAAACACTCATGGATTAGCAAAAACTCAAGGGAAACCCTTTATAATGATAAACAGTAGGCATGATGGCTGATGTCTCTGTGTGTGACCCCATACCAGGACATTGGCTAACCATGTCATATGACGTCTCCAATAGCATTTGCACATGACAGCTCTGTGACCTAGGTATTATCATTCTCCTCATTTTAAAATATGAGGAAATTGAGTTACAGAGGTTAGGAAATGCATTCAAGTTCACACAGCTACTAATTAGAACTAGATTCCTGCCAAAGTTGACTGACTCCAGAACCCAAGTTTCCAATCACTATACACTTAGACATATCTCATTAAAAAAGATTCCACCTAAAAAATGTTGAACTTTATTACGTCTCCAGTACACTCGTAGGGCTGACAAAGCGTTCATTGGATTTTAGACTGTGATACCCTCAGGGATCCCAGTGTACGCGTGGATGTGCTGTCCATCACCTTACACAAGGGCCTTGCAGTTGACCTCTCAAGACGGATTTACGGACATGAGGAGCTTAGTGAGTATGAAACCAGGAAATACCCTGGCTCCATTTCACCCAAGGCAGTCATTACAGAATTTTCACAGGTGTCTTTCCTGAGGCCATACATTATCAAGGCTCTGCTAAGATAGTGAAGGTTCGACTATAAAGCATCAGTCTAACCTTAAACCAGTGAAACTGCAAGGCAAAATTATTCACTGGGTTTGCTCACATCAGCATAATCTGAGTGAACCATCTGCAAGGACAAGCTATAACAAGCAGGAGAGGCATGTGGATGAAATATAATCAGAGGCAGGGGAAAAGATGAGAGAAATCTCAAAGCTTGCTAAAGGACAGTGTCTGACCAACTTTTTGTCATCCTTTTGGCTACAAGGTCCACAGGCACACCTCACATCCCAAAGTCCTTGAAGCTGATAAAGAAGAAACTGGATATGTGTGTGTTCATTTTGTGTACATGCATGAGTGTGAGTGTGTGTGTTTAAATTCATGGCCAGAAACTCTGTCGTATGTGTTAAATGGCTGAAAAATTAGGAGAGGGCCCAATTTCTTCTTTAATTGGATTTCCTAAAGTATAAATAAAAGGACGGAAGGGAGATGCACTCTTTGATTGATGTCTTCCTTCAGAATGTGCATAGCTGGTCCAGAGACTTTCTCTTTCCTAATTAAGGGGCCTTATTCAGCTCTCACTCAGAATTGCTGCCTGTGTGCTGGTCTACAAGCTGACATCAAACCCATGTGGCCAGAAATGCCTTGAGAGGCGGAGTGAGCACAGAAGGCTGAACCCCTGGGGTGTTACAGAATCTATATAGAAACAAATGGTGGTATAATAGACAGCAGAGGAACACGATGCCCAGCTCTGGTCTGGAAAAATGATCCCTAGAAACATGGCTTCAACTGAGACTTGAAAGTATACCCAAGGGGTTAACCTTAGGAAGTTTAATGGAAGTAAACTCCCTATAGTTTTTGAAGACTAGCCTTTGTTGTGTTGGGAGGTAGGGTAGAAGTGGGTTAGCCCAGGCTGGGAGAAGAGAAAGATCGTCCCACACTCTTACCTCTGTTGTCTGTTTTCCTCACTGAGATCAGGATTACAGGGAGGCAGATGAGGTACTTAGGGGACAAAATTTAAGGAGATTCACTCTTTGATACTTGCAGTTCTACAGCCAAAGGAATCTGCCAATTATGCACATGTAAGTGGCCTAAAGATGGAATCCAAAGGTCTTCATAAGACTTCCAGCAGTGCTTCCATGTGCCTGCAAACCACCTGGGGAGCTCTTGAGCATCGGATGCGGACTCTAGGTATAGTACCTCATAGATGGGTCCCAAAATTCTGCATTTCTAACAAACTCCCCAGTGATGCAGGGACTACTGATCTGGGAGCCATACTTAGAGCAGTGAGGGTTCAGGTACCAGGAATGCAAGGCTGTGAGCCATATCTGATCTGCCACCTGTCTGTCCATTCTTGTAAATAGAGTTGGGTTTTTAAAAAACATTTTCATGTATTTATTTTTGGCTGCTCTGGGTCTTCATTGCTGCAGGTTTTCTCTAGTTGTGGCAAGCAGGGACTTTTTTTCATTGTAGTGCACGGGCTTCTCACCACGTGGCTTCTCTTGTTGTGGAACACCAGCTCTAGGGCATGTGGGCTTCAGTAGTTGTGGCTCTCAGACTCTAGAGCATGGGCTCAATAATTGTGGTACATGAGCTTAGTTGTCCAGCAGCATGTGGGATCTTCCCAGACCAGGGATCGAACTCACGTGCCCTGCATTGGCAGGTGGATTCTTAACCACTGGACCACCAGGGAAGCCCCATAAGCAGAGTTTTATTACAACACATTCATTTATATATTGTCTGCAGGCATTTTCCTGGATGCAGTAGAAGAGTTGAACAGCTTTGACAAAGGTTGTGTGGACCGCGAAGCCTAAAATATTTACTATCTGTCCTTGATAGAAAAGTTTGGTGAGCCCTGGTTTATAGAATCCTGTTTCTGTTTCTCATCACTCACATTTCAGCCAAATGCCACAGACTTAAATTTCTAGGGCTTTGCAAATGATGTGAGCTATCCTTTGATGTTCTATCCCTTCTTTTCATTATCTCTTACCTTGTCATCTCATCTCAGCTCAGAGGTCATTTCTTCTATTATGCCTTGCTTGACCTTCCCAAACTGAGCTAGGTGACTCATTTCACCCAGAGAGTCTGAAACTTCCCACTGGGACACTAATTACTCTGAAGTGTAATTGCCTATTTCTTCATCTGGATCTCCCATTCCATCGTAGATTTCTAAAAAACTTGTTTTATTGAAGTGTAGTTGATGAACAGCATTGCATTAATTTCTCCTATACGGCAAAGTGATCCAGTTATACATACATATATTCTTTTTCATCTTCTTCTCCATTATGGTTTATAATAGAATATTGAATATAGTTCCCTGTGCTATACAGTAAGACCTTGTTACTTATTCCTTTTGTATATAATCATTTGCATCTGCTAATCCCAACTCCCAATCTTTCCCTCCCCCACCTCCTTTCTGCCTTGGCAACCACAAGTTTGTTCTGACTTCTTTTTTTTGTGTGTGTGTGTGTGTGTTCTGACTTCTTAAGGGTAGGGACTGTATCTGTTAACTATCGAATTCCAAGCACTAGGCATATAATATTCAGTTTTAAATTTGATAATTTCATGACAACTTTAGGCACCTTATTTTATTTTTAAGCACCTGGGATGGAAAAAGATTTTGCCATTCCAGAGAAAGTCAGCCTAATCTGCTTCCCTGCACTGGTCCCCTTGAATGGGGTGAAATCCTCAATGGTTGTCCACCCCAATGAGACAGTGCCACCACACCTACGCAACGCCACACACACATACATGTATACACAGCAGTTCTCAGGTCTGATTCTTGGGTTGGGTGGAGGACCTATATTTCTTTTGAGATTAAAATATTTAAGAATTTAAGGATCGCCTAGTTTTCCTGGAATCTTCTGTACTCAGACTCTTAAGAGTGGTGGTAAAGATTTTGGCAGGAGGGAGAGTGAAACTCCTGTTTATGAAAATTCTTGGATTGTATTTATCCCTGTTCTCCTTAAACAGGGAGAATGGGAATCCAGTTCAATGGGTCATTTCAAGAAAGTAATCAGCCATTAGGTCAATTGCCTCTTTCAAGAGGCCAAGCAGTGGTTTTCAAAGCTCACTTCCACTCAACAGGGCTGGTAGAACCTTGGGTAAAGAGCCAGAGTCTGCCCAGAGGGTTGCTGTGGGCCAGCCTGGGGTCTGGTCACTGAAGACAAGCCCTTGGGTTCCCTTGGATTCTTCCTTGAAGGCATAGTGTATGCTTCCAAGGTGGCGCTTCTGTGGTAGGACTGAGGTGTCAAAGCAAGACTTCAAGCCAACAATTGATAAAAGGTTGGTAAGATTATCTGGGCGAGATGTTCCGAGTTAACTAGATACACCTCAAGCCACCAATTCTCTAATTCTTCCCGGAGGCGTTCAAATCATCACTCCAGTGCTCACACACCATGAGGCATTTGCCTCTTTTCCTCACATTCTTTATTTCTGCTCATTTTTGGTCGGTTCCCCCAGGACCTGTTCCTTCAAGTTCTTAGTTAACACTCAGAATCTATGGACACCCAGTGCCACTGCCTTTTCGTTATCACAGATGAGTACTTATGACTTTTTAATATCACAGGCATTTCCTTTGCAATCTTTCTAATTCTTTTGTTGAAGTGAAAAAAAAAAAGCTCCTTAGGAGAAATTATGTAATTCTAGAAAGAACAGACAGCATTTGAGATATCCTGTGACAGTGAAAAGCCAAATTCCAGATGTTGGATTTTGAGTCTCCAAAGCAGTGTGTGCAAGGCAGGGAGGGCTGGCAGCAGGATTGGGAATTCATCAGAGATTTGCTGACTTCCCTCCTAGGGCAATTAGGAGTTCAAGGCAGGCAGCTGAGGAGGGCTTTGGGAACTGGTGGGCACCTTAAGCACTATCTGCTAAGCAAGCAACCATTCTCCAACCTTCAGATGCCTGGACTATTTTTTCTCCTGATGCTCTCAATAGATGCCCACCAATAACCAACCATCTGAGGAAGAACAGGAGGGTGCCTTTAGAGAAGATCATTTATTTACCTGTTTATTTTCTGTCTGAATATGCTGAATGAGGAACATCAGGATTTTTTGAAGTTTGACTTTCTTTTTCCCCTCCTCTTAAAAATATGAAGTAGTTGCTCATTTATCTGTTTTGGTTTTATCATAGTTGGGATTTTTTAGGCCACACACAGACACACTTTTTAGTTTTGGCAAGAAGTAAACATCCAAGGCTCATAAATTACATTCATAAATATTTAGCGTACTTCAATGTGTTAAGAGGTTTTAAAGGAAAGGAAAGAAAATCAAGACTGGGTAAAAACAAGGATTTATCCAGAAGAAAATGAAATTCTTTATTTCATTGTTTGAAGACTTGAAAGCAGTCACCAAGAAACAAAAATGAACTGCTGAAGTTTTCAAAGGAACCATATTCTACTTCCAACACAAGAGCAAGGAAAATATCTCTTGATTTTAATAAAATTTTGGATTAAGTGTCCCACAATGACAGGGTGAAGAATAGTTGCATTTAAGAGTTGATGAATCATGGAAAGAAAGAAACTGGGGACCTGGAACCAATCAGTGATCTAATATGGAGTTGCTTTGGGGTCAGACAGTGGGCAAGAGTCAGGGACCTGGCTTCTCATCTTTGACTTCTCATCTTCCATTTCTTGGGATGGGGAGCCTGTATTGCCCTCCTGTGTCTGGAAGAGAAAATCAGATTAAGAAACTTGAAAGCACAACTATTTGTATATATTAGAATGGATGCTGGGTAGGAATGATGCTTGCATTAGGAAAGACATTCTTCACTTTGGAAGAGTATTCATCTCCGGATTTAATTTACTAAGTTGCTTCAGTACATTTAAAATAGCATTTAATTTCTGAAACAAGATTGCTGCAAAGTTTTTTTAGGAATCTTTCTCTTGCACAAAGTGAGATATCCTGTGCTGGCTGACTTCCTCTCAGGTGTATGAAGGCATCTGCACCAACATTAGTTTTTCACGTTCCTGCTCAAAAACCTCCAGTGTCTCCTGCAAGGTTTCTCAACCTCGTATTCTGATACAACGATAATCCTTTGTTGTGGGATGCTATCCTGGGCATTGGGAGATGTTTAACAGCATCTGTGCCCTCTACCCACTAGCAGCCACTCTCAGCATGACCATCAAAAATGTGTCCAGGCTTTGCCAAAAGTTGTTTCCTGGGGTGCAAAGCTGAGAAGCACGGGCCTATCAAATAAAGAGTGTAGGTCTTAGCTTCTCCAGCACCAAAGGTCAGTCCCCGCCCCTCTTACCCTCATCTTGAAGCACTCAATTTCCTAGTTCCCATGCTACACACTCTGCTCATTATTACCCTCTGTCCGTGTGTCTTCCCCCCTTGCAATGCCTTTCTCCTTGCTTGTTCTCCTTGGAATCCTTCCCTGTCTTCAGCTCAGCCCCACCTCCCTCAGAGCTCCCAACCTACATAACTTTCTGCTTCTTAATATAGGTGGTATCTATTGTCCCTCTTGCTCTTTGGGGGACAACAGGAAGTCCGGACCTGGTTCGGGTGCCCTGAGAGCAGGGGGACCTTGATTCTGGGGCGAGCCCTGGAGAGGAATTGAGAACTCAGAAGAAATGACTGCCTGGCAGCAGCCCCCGAGCTCCTGTTACTCAGAGGGGACCAGATGTTGCTGGAAGAAGACCAGCTTTATTAGCCACGAGATAACTGATACAAGAGCCTTTAGGCTAACAGGTTAAAAAAAGTGATTTATTAGTTTCCAAGCATTGCTGTAACAAAGCACCGTAAGTGGCTCTGAACAACAGAAATTTATTTTCTGCCAGTTCTATAAGTCTGAAATCAAGGTGTTGGCAGGGCCATGCTCCCTCTGAAGGTGCAATGGAGGTGTTCCATGCCTCTCTCTGGGCTTCTGGTAAGTAGCCTTAAGCATTCCTGAGCTTGTAGCTGCCCCACTTCACCGCCTTGTCCTAACATGGTGTTCTCCTGCTGTCTTCACATCATCTTCCTTCTGTGTGTGGCTCTACCTATGTTCCAATTTGCCCTTTTTATAAGGGCACCAGTTGTATTGGATTAGGGCCCCATCCTAATGGCTTCATTTCAACTTCATTACATCCCTAAAGACCTTGTTTCCAAATAGGGTCACATTCTGACATACTGAGGGTTAGGATTTCAATGTATCTTTTTTTTGGGGGGTGGAGGGGGACACAAGTCAACCAGAACAGGTGGGAAAATCATCTCAAGTTACCATGGACAGGCATGAGAGTCATTTATCTGGTGTGACTTATTGGCAGCCTTTTAATACATCTCCTTCCCAGATCCCTCCTCCTAACCCGCTTGTATTATTCCTATGGTCTGTCATTTTCCCACAGGGGAAAAAGTCCCCTCATAAATGTCCCCTTGGGATGTTGAGGCCAGGATATAAATTATTATTAGCTAATATCTTGGTTAAAAGCTAAAGTGAAGAAAAAGATGACTGAGCCATAAGAAGGGAGAAGAAGACAGGGAAATCTGCAGGGAGGGGAGGGGTCAAAGACCACCTCTGCCCACTCAGCTGTTGTCCCTGAGCCTGGACTTAGTGGCAGCACTGGCAGTCCTGGGGGCTGGTTGGGAGGGCTGTGGCCCCAAGAAGGAGGACTCAAATTCCTGGGAGGCATTCCTGTACTTCCCAGGGATCCTGTCCCTAAGTTCCATCCTCTGGCCAATGATTTTTTTTGGCCTGAACTACAAAGATAAACACTCATCTAATTCTGAGTTTGTTAATTAAACATGTATAAAATGCATCTAAATGTTTTCAAGTCAACACACCACAAAAACACCAAAGTTTTGATACTTAAAACTAAACCAAACAACACAGGCATACTGCCTCTTGCTGCTTCTGCTTCAGATTTCTTTGTGTTTTCAAATTTTCTCAGCCAACAAGCAGAGAAATTTTGCAAATATATTATCAGCTAGTACTATCAACTTTCCTGAATTACCTGCTATAGAAAATGCTCTGCCCAGCTCTGGCTACAAATTTTCCTGCCATCTTGGTGAGATTTATTGGCTCTCAACACAAGCCTCCAGTATCTCATGTCAAACTATAGGTCTGTGCAAATGAACCATTTCATTCTGGATTTTCCCAAGTTTTAAAAATTAAACCTTCTCTCTAAGAGGATTCTAATTTGAGAGGGCTTGGGAAAAAATGAATAGAATAAATAGAAAAAACATTGGCTATTCACTGGAAATGATTTGGAACCTGCAGTCAGAAAGATTTATGCAGAATGTGATTGCCTTACATACATTCTATAAAATCTATAAATGCACCTTTTGGCTCCACCTATTTCTGTACCTACAGAAACTTTCTTTCCCTGAAAGAAGCAGTACTTGGTTTGGACAAGCACCTTATCTGTCTATATCCTGGACAATTTGATAATAGGTAGGCAGTTTTTGGTTTTGAAGCAGTTGTAGGCTGTTGTGAGTATGTGAAATGACAGATTAGTGGTTCTCCACCCTGGCTACACAGTGGAATTAACTGTGGGGCTTTAAAATGACCTGTGATGGTTAATTTTATGTGTCAGCTTGACTGGGCCATTATGCCCAGCCATTTGGTTAAATATTATTCTGAATGTTTCTGTGAAGGCCTTTCTGGATGAGTTTGATATTTAAATTGGTAGATTTTGAGAGTAAAGCAGATTGCCCTCCATAATGTGGGTGGACCTCATCAAATCAGCTGAAGGCCCCAAGAGAACAAAAGACTGACCTTCCCACTAGCAAGAGGAAATTCTGCCAGCAGATGGCCTTTGAACATCAAACGCAACACTGGCTCTTCCTGGGTCTCCTGTCTGATGACTGTAGATATTGCAATTGCCAAACTTCATAATGACATGAACTAGTTCCTTAAAGTTAATTTTTTCTCTTTATATGTACACATTTTGATGGCTCAGCTTCTCTGAAGAACCCTCACTAGTACAGCTCCCACGTCTGAGTCCTTTACCCCAGTCATCCTAATGCAGTTGGCCTGCAGTGGGCCAGGAGAGTGTTATTTTAGAAGGATCTCCAGGTGATTCTCAGGTGACCAGCATTGAGGGCTACTGCCAAAACCACTCTCTTTCCCTCCCAGATAACACAGGCTCTGGTCCAATCACATCAGTGTCATTGGAGTCCTCACTTTGCCATTAATTGGTGAATAACCTTAGGCACATAACTCAAAGTTTCTGAGGCTCAGGATTCTTCACTATAAAGAAGAGAAAATAACACCAGGGCCATCAGGTTGTTGTGAAGATGGTGAGATATCAAGTGAAATGAGACATGAAAAGGTACAATATTTTCCTTTTCATTAGGTAGGAGTGAATGAGTGTATTGTATGCCTGTGACTTTTGTAATTACTGTATTGAACCAAATATGTACCTCTGTAAGTTGGATTTTTTTTTCCTTTTTTTTCTTTTACATTCTCAGACACTAACCTTTGGCCCATTTCCCTGACAGTTTGCTCAGTCTTTGCAGTTTGCCTAGTGTGTCTGAGAGCCCTGTTTCTGGCCTGTATCTGGCCATACAGCAGGGGCTAAATCAGGATGGGTAGGAACCTGAATGTTCAAGGTTCAGCAGTCCTCATTGACTTGGGATCTCTGCGTGGGGGCTCCACACATGGGGACGATCTGGGACTTTGGATGAAGTCGTAGGTCACTTTGTAAGTGTTGGTGAAACAAATTAGAAATACTGTGGTCAAATCAGGCCCTGTGGAAGAGTCCAGGAAACATATGTGAGCGATTTTCATGGTTAGCTGAGAGGCCCACAGTTAACCTGGAGTGAGAGGCTTCAGCTCATGCGCTGGTGAAAACTATCCCCCTCCAGCTATGGCGCAGCGGGCAGCTAGCAGTCGGCAGCTTGCGGTGATGGTGCTGTTTCCGGTGGCCATGCGCCCCTTCGGACTGGGAAGCATGCCCTTCTGCCCGCATGCATTTCATACTGCGACATTCGAGAGGGTTATGGGAAACCACTTTTCCCTTACTCCATCATCCTGAGTGAAATGGATTCAGAACATGTAAAAAGCGTGTCCTTTAATTTATGGCAACATAAACAAACCTGAGCTGCTTGGACCAAAACTACAAAGAGGAGGGTGATGGGAGAGAAGCATGGGCGTGGATAATGTGGTTAACATCCCTTCCCTTCACGTGGAGTGAGCCTGGTCAGCATGACTTCACTGTTTGGTTCATTAGCGACAGGCTCTGCTCACATTAAAATTGTGAAAAAAGCGTTGGCTTTGTTTACATCATGCATTGTAAGAGGGCATTTTTAATAGCTTAAGGGAAGTGCTTCATTGGACAGGGTAAGAATAGGAAACAAGCCTGCATTCAGAAAAGCTAATACCGGAAATGCAAGTAGTATTTCATCCAGGAAAATAAAACTTCAATGGCCGCCAGTGGAAACCACCTGCAAGATCATGAAACTCTTGATGGTTTCAGATGGAATCATTCATTTTCATTGTATTCTCATTGCCTGTCTCTGGGTAGGACTCTGCTAAACTCTGACCAGGTTTAAAGATGTGTTTATCTAATGTCAACCTTAAAAGGATTTGTTTTAAAGTGCTGTACAAGGCAGTGATTAATTCAGTACACAGGTTCCACGTGTTACTAGTTTAGTATACACAAATTACTTTAAGACTCTGTTTCCTCATCTGTAAAATGGATTTGATGAAGATGATGATAATGGTGATGATGTGGTGATGACAGACATGTATTGAGCACTTACCATGTGCCCAGCTCCCAGTGAGCTCAATCGTTAGAGCTTTTCGTGTATTCCTTACCCAGTCCTCACAATAACACGATAATAAGGTAGGTAGCTATTATCTCTGTTATCTGCACTTTTACTTCCTTCATAGGATATGTTGTGTTGAGTCGTGTCCAGCTGCTTTGTGACCCAATGGACTGTAGCCCACCATGGAATTTCCCAGGCAAGAACACTGGAGTGGATTGCCATTTCCTTGAGGAGTAAATGAATATAAAGTGCTTAATACAATGTCTGACAATTGGAGACCTCAGTAAATGTTAGCAGCAATTGTAATAAATATTACATTTTAATTGGTTGCTAGAAGCCAGTTCCCCGAGGGAGTTTAATAGCTGCTCCAAGAGAGATATAAGCAAAAGGTTATGAGGGTTCAAAAAGGGGAGAGAGTACATTTAGGAGCTGGGCCTTCCAGAGAGGATGTGTGGCTCAAATGTATGCAAGCACAGTCGGCAGCAAGGATGGGACCAGGACAGGGGCTGGGACATGAGAGCAGGAGAGTGTGGGGCCTGCTGGGGACAACTGTGATGAGGTCAGTTGGCTAAGGGTGGAGGAAACATCTAAGTCAAGACTGAGAATGATGTGGGTCCTATTGGGTAGCACCTCAAGTGTCTTCAAAGAGTTCAGGCTGCATCTGGTAGGCAAGGAAACCAAAGGAGGAGTGTAAGTGGTGAATGCCATGGTTAATGTCGTTTGTTTCTTGAGTGTAGTGGTGCTCCAAGAGTTACCTGGGGAACACATGAAATATTGGCAAGGCCCTCGATCCTGGGATTTAAAATGAACTCAGAGCCAGGACACAGTCCAAAGTGGATGTGAATTTGGCGTAAAGAATGGGGGTTAGATCAGACCTACACACTCACAGGGGCCCAGTTTAGCTGGTCTGGTCCCTGCATCAAGGGCAGTGCCAATATTTTATCTGTTTTTAAAGTGATCCCACCTGTCCTGCTCTTGCCTTTTTGTCTGTGTGATGGAGACAAAGGAGCGCCTGCACACAGCTCACACCTGAGACAGAGCCATGCTGGGTGACGTCTGTATTAAACTCGCCACTAAATGTTGTAGCATTTCCCACCCCCCCCACCCCCCCACTCCCGCTCCACCCGCTAACTTCTAAGTGGGACAAAAAGTGATTCAAGGATAATCAATGCCTTGTGTATTCCTTATGTGCTTTCTGTGCAAGACACAGAGCTGTAAAGCCATGTCACATGGCCCCATCCTCTAAGAGCTTAGAATCTAGCAGAGAACCTAGGACGAGTGTAAATAACTCATGATGACTCATAAATAACTAAGATAAAGTGAAAAGAGGGTAAGAGCATCTGTGCTTGGGTGGGAGAAGGGGTGTCATGTTAGTGAAGGCTTTTCATTGGAGGACAGCAGGACAGCATATACTGCCCCCCTCCTCTTTGCCCTTTATACTTTAATACATCATCTACCGTGGGCTCTTCGGTATAGAGAAGTCAGAGAGACCTCAGTCTGAATCTTGGCTTCACCTTTTACTGGCTAGGATTCCTCTGGTTAATTTTCTGAGCTTGCTTGTCTACAAATGGCGATTATATTACTTCCCTCACATAATTGTTATTGGGGTACAAAATCCCAGCAGCCGCTGGGATATGCAGATACTTTTGTCTACAAGTAACAGAAAGCCCAAACCAAACTGGCCAAACAGGGAAACCTGCTAGCTTGTGAAAGGGCACTTAAGAGGGGAGTAGCTTCAGGGTTGAACCATCTTGTGGAGGAGCAGCTCTATCCTTCTCTGTTATATTGTCCACAGTGGGAGCTTTCCCAGACCTATTCCACTCATGTTTGTAGCATGCATGTCAGTGTCCATATGTCCTCATTCATTTTCACTTTAGTTGGGCTAACATAGGCCAGTGCCTGCTTCTGAGCCAGGGACAATTATCATGGTTTCCTGTATGAGCTGCTAAAAAGCTGTGTGACCTTTTATAAGTAGCTTAACCTCTCTGTGTCTAAGTTTTCTTATCTGTCATGGACTTCATGGTGGTACCTACTTAATAGAGGTGGTGTTAGGAGTTAACAAATGATGATTACTTGAGATCAGTATGTATATTTTCAGACCATCTGTAGCAACCTATTGGTAAATTATGAAATAAATTTAGTGAATTGTGGCTACCTTGAAAACACAAAGAAAAGAAACTAAATAGAACCATAGTGAATCAAGAATCCCAGAGCATGTTGCTATGGTAGAGGTAAATAATGTTTCATGAAACTTTTGTTTAAATTTTATATGTATTTGTGAATGTACTTGGTTGTGATAAAAAGAAACTTATTTCATGAACTTGGTTCATGAAAATAAAAAAGTTGAGGGACATTAACTTGGGCTAATCAGGATAAATGTTGGAGACAGGCCATTCCTTTAACTAGGGCTTTGGGAGAGAGGAGACATCAATGTTGAGGAGAAATACAGATTGCAAGCCCTTCTATAAGGTTTATCAGGGGCCAAGCATTGGTTTATAAACTTTACATGTATTAACACATGGTGACTTTCACAGTAACTGTATGAGTTAGACATCTTTATTATTAACCCCATTGTCTAGAAGAGAAAACTGTGGTAGAGAAGTTAAGTAACTTAGACAAGGTCACACAGTTAGCAGAGGTGGAGCTAGGTTCAAGATCTTGGAGCCTGGTTCTGGAACCCATGTTTTTACTATGCAACACAGGGAGTTACTGGTCAATGTTCACTCCCTGGATATAAGTGCTTAGCACAGTGCCGGGCACACAGAGCAAGCACTCCATAAACTGTAGCTGTCAGCGAGAATATTACCCTGGAAAGATTGATTTGCAATCACAAAAAGCCCCTCCTTGATGTTCTCCGCAGCCTGAGGACTTGTAGCAAGTCCGAGGAAGGGAAGGAAGCTTTGTGACTTTATTCTAAGTCACATGCTTAAGAAATGGGGTACCATAGTGTCCTGAGAAGAACTTTTAGAGCACAGCCCTGTTTTTCAAAGTTTGTGTGTATATCTGGGGTGGCACTGGTTAGAGGCAAAGACAGTTTCCTCTAAAACAGGTCACTTCTGTCATTCTGAGGTGTGTTAAGTAGTGCTTTCATGACACGTTTGAAAGTACACAGAGCTAGCCACTGAGAGCTTGTAGTAGATGGAGGATCAATTTGGTAAATTATGTGAGGTGTTTGCTCTTCCTGGTGTGTTTGGAAGGGAAACTAAAGACAACAAAGTGACCTTCATGTGCCCTGGTGTAGGTACGAGTGACAAAGAAATACCCCAAAAGAGCCTGACCTTATTTTATAAACAGGGCAATCATGGTGGGGCTAATGTAATATAGCAGAGAAAACAAATGTTTCAAGAGTCCCAAGGGGACTAATAAAATGGCTTTGGATTTCATTACATTTGAGATGGAGGCATTAATATAATTAGCCACAAAATGAGAATTTTCCTACCCCTTCTGTTAGAAGCAGTTCTGAAGACAGACTTGCACCCTAGGAAATGCCTGGGCTCCCTTTGGATCTCACCTTCCTCCTGAAGAAAGACAGTGCTGGTCAAATGGCAGGCCGGCCTCTGAGCCTTTACTTCTCTCCTCTGGAAAATCATTGGTAGTGAGAATGGTATCAGGAACAAAAGCATAGACCTTTTAGTCTTCTTAAAGTCTGCTTTCTTGCTTTCAGATCTCAGCTCTGCCATTTTAATGGGTGTGTAACCTTAAGCAAGTCACTTAATCTTTATGAGCCTCAGTTTCCTCATCTCTACAGTGGGGATAATGAAAGTATCATCATAGTCATGAGACTCTTATGAGTATTAACTTAGTTAATATATAGTAAAGCATTTAGAGGGCTTCTGCAGTGGCTCAGATAGTAAAGAATCTGTGTACAATGCAGGAGACTCAGGTTTGATTCCTGAATTGGGAAGATCCTCTGGAGGAGAAAATGCAACCCACTCTAGTATTCTTGCCTGGAAAATTCTATGGACAGAGAAGCCTGGCAAGCTACAGTCCATGGTGTTGCAAAGGGTCAGACACAACTGAGCAACTAACACACACACACACACACACACAGAGCATTTAGAAGTGTGCCTGGCACACTCGATCAAATGTTTGTGTTATTATTGCTGTGTGCATGACTTCATGCATGGAGCTGAAGCTATAGGGGTGATCGGGCAAGATTTCTACTCCTCAAGTCTTAGGATCTGTAAACATGTCACAGAAGAGAGTCAGCACACAAGTGGTCAGTGCTCTGACATGGCCTACTGAGGAAGAAGTGATTGTTTCTGGAAGATAAAGGGAAGGCTTCACAGAGAAGGTGAACCTGGATTTTGATAGATAAATAGGAGGCTGCATAACAAGCGAATGGAGAAGACGTGCCAGACAGGAATAGCATGTCCAAAACCAGGTCTTACAAGGCTGTAGGGTGTCCAGGGACTTGTGAGCATTTACCAGACCTTGAATCCTTGGCCTCATGGACTGGTGACATCTGAGGCTGGAAGGTCACTAGGGGCAGGCAGTGAGCAGGACCGTTCATTTTGGGGAGACAAGATGGTTCTGTTAAATTAGCACTTCTGTGAGCTTTATAGAATTCAGTAATCTTGTCCAGGTCTTTCCATGTACAGAGGACTTCAGGCATTTTTGGAGCAAGCTTATTCCATAGCTAAATAGTTAATCTTGGAGTTGACATTGGGTCTTTCATTGGTGGCTACTCTGTTGATCCTACCTCCCCAACCCCCACCATTGAAGGATTAACTGTTCTGTTTAACAGAATACTTTGTGAAGATGAGAAAGAGAATAACTGCAGTTTGTTATTCCTAAACTTGCTAAATTGTTAAAATCACTGTTTAGTATGTCCGTGGGGTATGTGGGTTTTGACTTTGGCAGAATGTACCATTTTGGTATTGGAATTATTCTCATAAGTATTTTCATTTATCAGCTTCACTATCCTATTTGCTGCATACCCCTACTTGTAAATGCATCATGTTCTAGAAATTCATTTTTAAGTCAGTTGTTTGGACCACAGATTGTATAATTCCCTAGAAATAACAGTCTAATTGGGTTGTTTTTGGGTCTCTAGCCAAGTCCTTCAAGACTTAGGTAACACAAACTGTAGCTGAATAGAGCTAATATTTATTAAATTAACAATGCAATTATAATACTAGTACTTTTTGGTTTGAAAAAAATAGGAAAACAGTAACATTGACTAGAAAGTTTAAATTTTGACTCTATTTAAAACTTGTATCAGCCTTGCTAGATTCCTGGTCTCCAACATCCTTGACAGTTTATAAGGAACTTTGGGATCCATTATCTGATTGGAGCCTCAAAACCATCCTGTGAGGTCAGTGCCCATGGGGAAATTGCTGCTCAGAGAAGCAAACTGACTTGTCCAAGAACACACAGTACTTGTCAAAACTTTTTTTTTGTTTTTAAATAAAGGTACAATATAAATGAATGGATTATTGATAAACTAGAGTTATCTTTACAATGTCTAGAGCATAGAAATGTTGCCAGATTTTGATAGAGTTTTGGGAGGAGAGGTAGGTTATAAGGTGACAGGATCTTGCAAGGACTTGTCTAGACCATTAAATATTTATTGAACTCTTACTATTCATACCTGTGTTTTCTTGGGGTGGGGGGTATAGAGAATCATAGCTATTTAAAGCATGGCTTCTGGTCTTTATTAATTGTTGAAGTGGTAAAAATTATAGAGTAGAAGGTCCCTTATCTAATGCAGCTGGGCCTGGAAATCTATTGATTAATCCAAGATCATGGTTTAATGTAATAACTAGAACAAAAAAAATGCATGTCTTAAATATCAAATATCACAATGTCTAAGTAAACTAATTTAACCAAAATAAGTCAGTGCCTTTGGGAGATAGAAGAAAAAAAAGCAAGTTATTTTATAGTAGGATAAATGTATCTTACTATTTTCAGAAGGCATTGGACGAAAAATGAGGAATTTCTAGACTGAGGTGACAATGAAACAATCATCTGCTAAAATTGAACACCTTCTGTAATAGCAACTTCTGTAGGATTTATTTTCCTCTAATTTTTAATTTGCATAAATAGGGCCTTGCTGGTGGCTTGGTGGTAAAGAATCCGCTTGCCAGTGCAGGAGACACGGTTTCGATTCCTGGTCTGGGAAGATCCCACGTCTGAGAAGATCCCACATGCCATGGAGCAACTAAGCTGGTGCTCCACAACTCTAGAGCCTGGTAATGGGACCTATTTCAGCTCATGCACTCTAGAATCCATGCTTCACAACAAGAGAAGCCACCTCAATGAGAAGCCTGAGCAACACAATGAAGAGTAGCCCCCACTTGCTGCAACTAGAGAAAAGTCCGAACAGCAATGGAGACCCAGCACAGCCAAAATAAATAAATAAAATTATACATTTAAAATATATAATATATACATATAATATTATATACATAAAAGCCGAGGGGCACTGCCGTATTTTTTGTACTCCCTGGCAGCTAATCCCGCACTGAGTACATAGTGCTGGATAAATATTTGACAAATGAATGAAAGGATAATGTAACACAGTTTTAGTGATGCTAGCTGAATAATAGCCTAAATCTGAGACCTGAAGAGTCAGCTCTCCTTTCTACATGCTTAACTGTCTCCCAGAGACAGCCCTAGGCCTTGGGAGATGAGAGACTCTGCATGGGCTGAATTTCCAAATGATGTGGCCAGCTTTCTTAAAAATGTATTTCTAGTCCATTCCATTACGCACTTTGTTATGATCCTTGGCTGTCTCTCTGCACCTTGTGACAAATCCTCATGGAGCAAATACCTTCTACACAGGGACAGGTGCCAAGAAGAGAGACAGAATTCCACCCTCTACCTTTCTTTTTTTTTTTTTTTTTAAGGAATTTTGAAGATTCTGAAAGGGACTGCAGAATGCTTTCATCCTGTCTCCCGGTTTTTCCTGGAATTTATCTTTCCCTTCGGTGGTGCATTTAAACTCTATTGTTCCCAGTGTATTTATGTGTAAAATGGATTTAATTTCGTCCTTGTAAAGCCTTTAGAAAGGAATGTCAGCGGCACACAGGGGCACACAATGCTTAAGAATGATGGTAAAGTTTTAAAAGAGATTTATTTGACCCTGAGGCCAAATGGCAGAGGCTGCAAATGTGATAAATCTAGCAAATAAATAAACAAATAAATAAATAAACATGCGTGCCTTTGAGGAGGTAGCTGGCCAATAGGCAGTTCCGCCACTGGCATTTACTTTTACAAGAGCACTTGTTAATCCCACAAGCTCCGGACAGTTATAAAGGTTTCATTTCCTCCCCAGACCTTGCTTCCCCCCGGGCGTGTGGAGTGGAGCACTTTATTTGAGACTGGAGTCGTGAATGTACTCCCTGCAAGGTGATGACTTCATGTATATTGATATTGCCAGTAGGGGTTTATTTTCCTTCTTGTGAGGCTGTGATCCTTTGAAGTCAGGAACCACGAGTTACATAGTTCTTTGCACAGAGCTTTATAGGTAGAAAGTGTTGGGCAAACATTTGTTACATGAAATGAGGACTGTCCTGCTCACTGCGTCTATCCAGCTCTGAGTCTCGTGACAGCACGTGGGAAGTACTCAGTACATACTAGTGGGATGAATAAATAAACGAGTGGTGCAGATCACAGTTTCCCCAGGTGTTTCTAACTTCAGTACTCCTCTCCTGCATACCAGAAGCCAGGTAACATTGGAATCTTTTTGGTTGCTAGATTGGCATATTGTCATTGTTTGGAAAATCAGTGTCGTAACTTAATGAGATAAGGTTCTGGACTATAGACGAGAGAGGAAAGATAGATGAGTAGAGTGAGAAAGGAGAGAATACAAAATATAGACACCAAACATATCTGTCTGTCCATTTATTTATCCATCTATCATCTATCCATCCATCTATCTGTCTAATCTATTCATATCTATACACACATAAAACTAGCTGTTGAAATTTATTAATCAATGTGGAAAACTTTAAAATTTTCATTTCTTTCTATCTACTATCTACCTGGGCTTCCCAGATGGTGCTAGTGGTAAAGAACCCACCTGCTGATGCACAAGATATAAGACACGTGGGTTCCATCCCTGGGTTGGGAAGATGGCATGGCAACCCACTCCAGTATTCTTGCCTGGAGTCCCATGGACCAAGGAGCTTGGCCGGCTACCATCCATGGGGTCATAAAGAGTCAGATGTGAGTGAAGCGACTTAGCATGCACTGTCTATCTATTATCTGTCGGCTTTTCACATTTCTCCTGGGTTTAAGACCCACAGTTCACCTGCTGTTGGACATTTCTACTTGTATATACACTCATAGGCAAAACTCTAACATTGGTTGGTCCATCATTGATCCATCATTGAAGTTGACTGTCTCCATCTCCAGATCCACCACTTTAGATGAAGTCTTGTCTATCTCAATGATCCTCTCCCATGGTTACATGAAGAAATTTTCCATGGGATCCTCCACTGACATGTTGCACACCAGTTCCTGCTCAACAAGTTTCGGTGGCTCCTCATTATTTCTAGGTTAAAATTAAAATACCTTAGTTTCTTGTCAAGGAACTTCACAACATGCCCGAAGATCTCTGTTTATAAGACCCTCTGCTCTAGCCAGGCTTGTACTCACTTAATCAGGACAGACTGCTGTTGGTCTCCATTTCCCCTTGTGACCTTCACCGAACACCCTGCTAAGTTCTGAGCCCCAGATAAGGTTTCATCTGTTTCTTCACCTGTTTACCAGACAGAGGAATGTGCCCTTCCTCCTCCCAGCTGAGCTCGATCTTGTGCTCAGTCACTCAGTCATGGCCAACTCTTTTCCATCTCGTGTACTATAGCCCTCCAGGCTCCTCTGTCCATAGAATTTTCCAGGCAAGAATACTGGAGTGGGTTGCCATTTGTCTTAATCAGCCTTTAAGGCCCATCTCAACCCCTTCTTTCTCCAAATCACCTGCCTTGACAACCCCAGTCATAGTTCTCTCCGCCCTTAATTTGAGCTAATCATCTATGATTTTGTATTGATATAATTTTATTTTTTATTGAAGTATAGTTGAGTTATAATGCTGTGTTAATTTCTGCTGTATAGCAAAGTGACTTAGTTATATTGTACATATATATGTATGTATTATTTTTAATACTCTTTTCTGCTATGGTTTATCCCAGGATATTGAATACAATTCCCTGTGCTATTCAGTATTGATATATTTTAAAATGCTGATCTCATCACCCTAATTCCATTGTAATTGCGTTGTCTGTTCCCAGGAGGGAAGAATTCTGTCACAGCCTTTCTGTTCATGTGTGCATGTTGATTGCTTGCTGAAGGCACTCATCAATGTTGGGCTAATTGGGGGTGCAAATACTTTCAAAGTTTTGGACTTATTATTATTTTCTAAATTTATATCACTTTAACAATTAGAAAAATGTGCCTTTGAGGCACAAATTATCATATTAAATTTCAATGATCAATATTAATGTAAACATCATTTTAAACACCATGATTTAAAACAGGCATTTGCCCCTTTTCATTGTCTTTATTAACAATTTTTTTTCTGGAATGTTGGTAAAAAATAGATTTATCATGATCATTATTCTACTTCTTGAGTTTGAAAGGGTTGAAGAAAGGTCTTACTATGGCCAAATCTTCCCCTTCCCCTCATGGAATAGGTTAAGTGTCATAGGAAAGAACATATGTCTCAGGAATCTAGTCATTTCTCTACCATTGACTGTGCAAACTTGGGGAAGGCACTCAGGTGTGTACTTCAATGTCAGCACCTATAAAGACAGACAACAATACCAGCAGGGTCTGAGATTATGTGATGTTTGAAAAAATGCTCTGAATGCTGTACAGTTCTATCTCAATGTTAGGGCTCATCATTGTCACCATCATTTTATCATCTCCATCACTTTACCACCTTTGCCACCATCTGCTCTCAAACCAGGTGTCAAGATAAGAAACACCCAGCTCCTCTTCACTAGGTGGGGTGGGGGTGGCCACCCTTTCTTCCCAAGTGTGCATCTCTACCTTGCTTCTGTCTTAACAAACTGTTTGTCTTTGTGCTCTTGCACTTGCTTTGCTGTGCCTCTAATAATAAACTTTGCACCTGTGTTTTTGCACCCCCCCCAAAAAAAAAAGATGAGAAGCACCACATGGAGCTGGGGGCTTCTTGTAGGAGGCAGCAGTATGCCATTTGCCAAATGTGTATAGTTCACAGGTCATCCTTCTTTTGTGTGTTGTAACTTCTGAGGAACTGAATGCCTAGATCATTTCTCTCTCTTGCTATATTGGGAACACTTCTGGTTTTTGTGACTCCTGTTCCCACTGCTGTAATGGAATATAAAATGTCTTTGGGGAATGGGCAGGAAATCTTAGTTTACATGGTGAGTAGGTGGTCCTGATATACAACATTTTCTTTTTTTATGACTGCGCCATGCTGTTTGCAAAATCTTAGTTCCCTGACCGTGGATAGAACCTAGGGCTCTGGCAGTGAGAGTGTTGGGTCCTAACCACTGGAACACCAGGGAATTCCCCATACAGCATTTTATTGAACTTAAAACACCATGAATTATAAAATACACCATTATTTAAAAAAATCATCAAGAAAGGAAAAAGTGACATCCATTTTAAAGTATGACATATCATTGATTATACGATGCACCCCTACTTTAGTGTTGTGCAAATGTGAGACATGAGTGTCTGGGAATTAGTCAGATACAGTGGGGCTGTTGCAGCAAGAGGCAGCTTGGAGTCTCTGAGCCTCAGCCATGTGGTGGGTCCAGAGGTCTGCCTGCACCCTTCTCTGCCACAGCCTCCTTTGCAGACCTCCACTGCAAAGTTCCCCTATGTGAGTTACAATTGGCCCGCCTTCTGCTACTCCTCCAGCAGTGGGAGGAGGAGCCTGAGGAGGCTAAGGAGAGGTGAGTGCAAAGCCCAGGATCCTGGGAAGCTTCTTGCTTTGACTTGGCAGTGCCACCTCCTCAAATCTCTTGCTGCTATGTTAAATCAGCATGGTAAGGAGTTGCCCCAGAGGCAGACCTTCCTAGCTCTGAGGAGGCACGTTGCTGGGCTTATATGTTCTCTTAGCCAGAAGCTGTAGAAGATCAAGTGCCCACTTGGGGTTTTCCCCTAGCCCTGAGTAGCTCCTATTTGGTGAGGGTTCATCTTGTGATGTGGACCTGCCAAACATCACTTTTTGGGGACAAGAAGCTGCAGGCCTAGGCCCAAGACTAAAGTGGCTTTCTTCTTTCTCCAAGAGAGAAGTCAGTGCTGGAGGTGAGAAGAAGGTTCAAAGCTATTTACAGAAAAGTCACGATCCCTGTGCTCATACGTGGGGTAGGGGGTGGGCACCACTTACTCAGATGTCAGTGCCAACTGCAGATATTTCAGCACCTCTTTTCCTTCAGACGTCTTGGGTTTCAGACAGAGAGGTAACCAGACGCTTCACATTTGCTACACTAATGCCGTTCCAGGCCCTATTCCTTGACCTTACAAGTCACCTGTTCCCTTTGAGATATTGTTACCCTGTGGGCTGAGATAGCTACTATCCAGATTTACTAATAATATTGGGGAAAATGTATAGTTCAAACTCATGTCATCAGTTAGTGTGGATCTTTGGATCACTTTGGATAGCAAAGTTTATCATCCTGTTATGGCTATAGTATTGGTTTCACTTCTTCCATTCCCATAGTGAATTAGAAGGTTCTGTGGATTATTGCCCCTGACTCCTGAAAGATTATTTAATCCCTCCACAGTCTTTTTTTTTTTTTTTTTTAATAATTATTTACTTATTTGGCTGTTCTGGGTCTTTGTTTCTTTGAGGGCTTTTCTCTATTTGCAGTGCATGGGCTTCTCATTGTGCTGGCTTCTCTTACTGCGGAGCATGCGCTCTAAAATGTTCATGCTTCAGTAGTTTCGGCACTACTGAGTTTGGGCTCAGTAGTTGGGACTCCTGGGTTCTAAGTATAGGCTCGGTAGTTGTGGAGCACGGGCTTAGTTTCCTCACAGTTTGTGGGATCTTCCTGGTCCAGGGATCAAACCCGTGTCTTCTGCATTGTCAGGCAGATTCTTTGCCACTGAGCCACCAGGGAAGCCCTCTCCACAGTCTTTTGTCTGTAGTATAAGTCTCTGTTCTCCAAGCATTTAAAAGTAGAGGTTTTCAGTGGTTTTCCTATCTCAGTAAACCCAAATTCTTTAGCATGACACTCACAGCTGTACTAGTCAGGACTCTTAGCTCAAACTAACTCAAGCAAAAAAGGACATTAGAGTCAGATAACTGAGCAGCTCATTCAGACGTAGATCTAGAGCTTCAGGCATGGGTGAATCCAGATGCTCAATCAGTGCCTTGTAGGCTCTGTCTCCCTCTGTCACCTCCTTGCTCCTGGTCTCTCATTATTGTGGCTTCCTTTTACAGACACTCTCTTTCCAGGTAATGGGGAAGATGACTGCCCACATCCAGAAATGGAGGAGACAGGCATTTCTTTCTTCTGATATAGTTACATAAATCCTGCTGGGATCTCGTGTTCACCCCCGGGTCAGTCATTACTGCTGGCCCTGACTAGCACCTCCTGAACGCTGTGCCTACCCCCATGAATGTGTATGCCTGAACTCAGTGATGACAGCCTCATCAGGACCACACGCAGTGGTGGAGAAGCTGCTGTCTAAAGGCAGCAGGAGTAGTGGACAGAAAAAAACACCAGGTATCCTCTCTGAGGTCTTCTATGGTTTGGCCCTTCCACATGTCAGCTCCTCCCAAGAGTTTTCTATAGGCTCTTTTCTCTTATCTACCAATCACATTGGACTATCACCTTCCTGAAAACTTGCCTTCACCCTAACACCTTGTTTTCTTTATGTTCACTGTTCCTGGAATTTTCTTCTTCCCCTGCAGTCGTCAACATTCTTCTTAATCTCCAAACCTTAATTAAAATGCTACTTCCTTTCAAACTCTTTCTTATACTTCTGATTCTTCCCCTTTACACTCAAAGGATTTGGCTGATAGTACTGTCATAGAAGTTTGTTTATTCTCCCCTCTGTTTGGAGTTACTTGTTAATGTTTCTGCCCAAGTAATGCAAAGATTAACCTAACCATTTATTATTCTTCCAGTATCATGTAGGAGATATGCAAGAAACATTTGTTGGACAGGTAAATGTTCTCTCAAGGTTTTTTTTTTTTTTTGGAGAGGATGGTATGTACAGGGATTTACCCCAATCATGTATGTAATATCTGCTAAAAATAGACATACAAGACTTTTGTAAATTTCCAGCAACACTTTGGGAATGATATTGTTAGCTTAGTTACAAGCACATTGTGTGTGTTATCTGATGACCTGAAGAAAAATCTGTCAAGCAAAACAAAGGGGTGGACTGTGGGACTGAATTGCCTCCTGTCTGGGAAGAGAGCAAAAGCTGGGGGAGGTAGTTGAGCATAATGTGTAAGAATACAGCCTCCACATTTGAAGTCAGGTTCCACTGCTTCTTAGATGTGTGATCTCCGGCAAGTTAACAAATGTCTCTGAGCCTCGGTTCCCTTGCAAAACAGAGAGAACAGTTTTCTCATGGTAGGACGGCCATGGAAACAAAACACGATGGATGCAAAGAACCTAACATAGTACCGACTTCTAATAGGTATACCCCATCCTCCCACACAGCCACCCACCCACTTTGCCATCTCTCAACAGAGTCACAGAGGCTGTGACATAAATAAGGGCATGGTTTTTCTTCAGAATGGCCAGTCATATTGAGTGGGTCAATACTGGGATGCATTAAAGAATGCTTTTGCAGTTTGTAGTTCCCTGGCTAATATTGTCACTAACTAATATTCAGTTCAGTTCAGTTCAGTTCAGTTGCTCAGTCGTGTCCAACTCTTTGCGACCCCATGAACCGCAGCACACCAGGCCTCCCTGTCCATCACAAACTCCCGGAATTTACCCAAACTCATGTCCATTGAGTCGGTGATGCCATCCAACCATCTCATCCTCTGTCGTCCCCTTCTCCTCCTGCCCTCAATCTTTCCCAGCATCAGGGGCTTTTCAAATGAGTCAGCTCTTTGCATCAGGTGGCCAAAGGATTGGAATTTCAGCTTCAACATCAGTCCTTCCAGTGAACACCCAGGACTTCCCGATCTCCTTTAGGATGGACTGGTTGGATCTCCTTGCAGTCCAAGGGACTCTCAAGAGTCTTCTCCAACACCACAGTTCAAAAGCATCTAGTGACACTAATATTAGACACACTATCTAATACGAGTGACAGTGCACTGAAAGACAGAGTATATGGATGGTGAGAAGCCAGTTACCTCTGTTGAGATGGTGCTTGTGTCAAGACCATCAGCAATGGATAATATGTTTTTATTTCCACTGCCTCTAAAATGTACAGTTGTCCTGGAGAGAGGGAGGAAGGAATAGCCTCTTTTGTCCATATGTATGGAGGGCCCTGCATACTTCTCTGGCTGAAGGATCTGTGTGTTGAGGGAAGAAGACTAAGCTATTTTCTGGGTTCATTCAGTACCTATATGTAATGACCTAATTGTAGGCACTACAGGAAAGGAAATTCAGACTGTCGTCTACTGTTAGAATGATGAAAATACCTGGAACTTTCTCTGATTCTTATTCCCCTTCCTATGATACTCATACCAGCACATATTCAAATGTTTTTCATATTTACATAGAACAGCTATGATGCTTCACCCAGATCAATGTACATGTCATCGGGGAGGAAGACACATATGTGATTCATTTTCTGAAGCCTCAAATCTAAGGATTTACCTAAGGACCCGGGAATGTCCTGAGGTAAGTTTTGGAAGTGTCTCAGGTGGTGTGATTATAGATTGGCAGGCTCACTTCCTCTTCCACTAATTGGCTACGGGTTTGCATTTCCAAACTATGACCCGCCATGTTAATCATATGATGGAATCTTTAAGTAGGCAGAGAAAGGTAACAGGGCTTTACCAGTGAACAGATGGCCATGAGCACACCAATGCCCAATGGAGCTGTTAGGTAGTTAGAATAGGAAACAGGAGTCCAAAATGGCGGTGGCTAAAAGACAAGGAAGGGAAAAGCCCGCGAAAATAGAACAAAGGAAGATCCGAGGACCTGAGTGAGCACCTCAGGTAGAACAAACAGCACCCTGGCTATCCCAATTTACATAGGGCAGGCCTAGGGGGAGGAAAAAACATATAAAAAGAGGAGCCAAAGGGCTCTTTCTCTCTGTCCCTCCCTCCTGCGCGCGGGCGCGCTCCCCACTCTCTTCTCTTCCCATCTTTGGGTCGGCATATCCTCACGCTTCGAGGATGGATTCTCCTGCTATTTTCTAAATAAAATAGAGCTGTAACACTGATTCATCTAAGAGCTATTAGATGGTCTGTCCAAGACCCAAGAACTGTGACGCTCCGAGGGCTTTAATGTTGTCACTCCAAATATTTGGCAGAACCGAGGAGCATACACTCGCCTGACATCTATGGTGCCGTGACTGGGGTTTTACCTGGCTGAGACAACCTCGGCATGGCCCCCGCAAGGAGGAAGCCAAACACAGCAGGAGCCCAACTCAGCCAAAGCTCTCACAGTAGAAGCGGATTGCGAAGAAAACCCAGCACAAGGGAAGTGACAAGAGGCCTATCGTGGTGGAAACCGGGACAGCGAAAAACGAACTCAGCAGAAAGCTCACGTGGCTCAATATCAGATTCCAGAAGACCTCCGGTTAAGGTAGGAGGTCCTCACTCCTATGGCTGGAGGGACATATGCCTAACAAAATCTTAATTCCTTTACAATCTCTCATTTCTTGTTTCCTCAAACCCCTCTCCCCACTCCCACGAACAGGCGGGTGGTAGTGGACGCAATTGAAGGACTCTGGAGAGGCTACTCTTTGGTATGTCCCAAAGGCACTATCTGCTGAGCCCCAGTAGCTGTTATCCAAGCCTGTGGGGGTTCTTCTGTCCTTACTCTTCTATGTGCCAAAGATCAGGCCAATGAAAACTGTGAGCATCGGTCAGATATTTAGCAGATTTTCCGGCAGTCTATGACGGGGATCCCTTGGCACTTTTTTCCCACTGCTTTTTCCTCTTGTCCTTCAGCTCTCTCCCGGGACTTGAGCCTGGCCAAAACCCAGAATGTCTGGCTTCACGATCTAATGAAGCTCAGGCTCTGAAGTCTCATTGCAAAAATTTAGTGAGAGACAAAGCGATAGGTAAGAGGTGGATTTGTTAGGATTCAGAGAGAAGCACACTCTTCAGGGTGTGGGCCATTGCCGAGGGCAAGGGCTCGGGCCATGGAATGCAGCCTAGCTAGGTTTTGCAAGCGGGGTGAATTTATATGCTGATGAGGGGAAAGATCATCCCAACCATTGGGGAACCACCCACTCCTCCATCTTTTGACAGTGTCTTAGAGCTGTCCTGCCACCTCTGGGTGTGTCTTTTGGCTTACAGATTGGGGATTAAGGTTTACTTGAATCTGACTTGTCATCTTGGACCTGGTTGGTTGTAATTGGTTTACGTTATGCCCTTGTGCTATGTCATTCTTTCAAAGGTTGTGCTCTGCCCCCTTCCCTCCTGTTTCATGATCTTTTCCTGAGCTCTGTCCAGGCCCACAATGTTGCCTCTACAATCTTCTGGAGGGCCAACCAGAAAATAGCTGGCACTTGGAAGGGAAATACTGTGTAATATCCAACCCCTCTAGATATTCAGGCCTTCATCTTCCATGTTTCCTACAACATATACAACATCAGCATCTCTCAGTGAACCTGCTAGGTGGGCGACAGGCACACAATGCCTGCTAGAAGTCCATCAGTTGGCATCCCTTCAAAGGCAATTGGGATTCCAGGGATAATGTTTGCCACTTTGGGAGTTAGCCCCGCAGGCCGTTTGGGCCCAAACCCTTACCACCCTTCTCCTAAAGTTACAAACATACCCCTGGATCAAATCTCCACTCCACTTTTGTGGAACATTTTGTCTGTTGCCTCTTGACAAATTTGTTCTTAAGCCAATTACTAACTCCTATAATCAGGACCCTGTCCTCTTGTAGGCAACTTGCTCCACCCAGCCTATTATTAAAATACCTTCATGTCCCTAACGGGGCCAGATAACCCACTCCTTTGTCACTACTTCTTATTACCTAAAGTGGGTCTGTGACAATGAAATGCTTACCAGGGGAGACACCCTAACCTGTTCTTAAGGAGGACTAAGGGAAGAAATCAATGACTTAAATCCCTTAAAACAGTAAGAAGACAAGGCTTTGACTGTTTCCCAGTCTCAGGGCACAGGCTTGGATTGCTCTACATCATGATATCTATTCCCATCCACGGTGGGCAAACCAGCGATGAGTTAAGATTACAGTCCCTTAATCCTACCCAGCATTGGTCACACTGGAGATCTTGGGGATGCCCAACTCCAGTCTGGGGGTCCCAGGAGGTCAACCTGCCTTGACCTGCCTAGGAATCTGGCCCTCGAAAAGTTGTCATGCCTCAACCTGCTCGGGGATCCGCCAGTCCCAGGGGTTCCAGGAGGTCGTCACGCCTCGACCTGCCCAGGGACCCAATTCTTGGGAGGCTGTCACGCCTCGACCTGCCCGGGGATTCAATTTCCAAGAGGCTGTCACGCCTCAGCCTGCCTGGGGATCTGCACCCTGACCTGGGGATGCCTGGCTCTCAGGTTGCAACAGTACTGGGTAGGATAAGCTTCAGAAAGAGTCACCCCTAAGGAAGTCCACCCATGGAAACAGAAGGAAGCCTATTACTTGTGGGACTGTGCCCAGTCTCACCAATAACTCAGGAGCCAAAAGAGAACCCCATTGCCTTTCTGGAAAGGCTAAAAGAGGCCCTCCAAGAGTTTACCAATCTGGACTTAAACTCTTACGAGGGACAGGTGATTTTAAAGGACAAATTCCTGTCCCAATGTGCATCAGATATCAGAGTTAAGTTACAACAGCTACAGCAGCAGGACCCTGCTTCCTCTTTAGATGAGATGGTCCAGACAGCCACCAATACCTTTTATAACAGAGAACAGGAGAAGGAGGCCAAGGCCCAGGAGAGGGAGAGAAGGAAAGAGACAAGGCATGCCCAGATGCTGGCTGCCCTCCAGGGAAGCCCTATGGCAAGCCCCGAGTCCTTGAAGGACAAGGCACAAGGCAAATGCCTAATCTGTAGACAGGCAGGGCATTGGTCCAAAGAGTGTCCAAACCGTGACAAGTCTCCTAAAACGGCTTGCTACAAATGCCATCAACTGGGACATTGGGCGGCGCTCTGCCCTCGGGACCCAAGAACCTCAAGGTCAAGCGCCAAGCCTTCCCTCATGAAGGTTCAACAGGACTGAAGTGGCCTGCTCCAGCCAGCCCACCTGTCACAGATAACCATCACGGGGCTGGAGCCAAGGGTGCAACTGAATGTGGCAGGTAGGTCTGAGAATTTCTTGGTTGACGCGGGGGCTACCTACTCTGTCTTGATCTCCTACTCTGGAGCCTTCTCCTCCTAAACCTGTACCATTTTGGTATAGGGAAAAACAACTACTAAAAGATTCACCCAAGCACTTCTTGGTTGCTGGGATGGACAAATATTTTCCCACCAGTTTCTGGTGGTCCCTGAGTGTCCTACTCCCTTATTGGGAAGAGATATACTCACTAAACTGGGGACCACCCTTATGATGGGAAGCTTTTCAGCCCCTAGGGCCCTACAGCTTCTGGCTACTACTGAAGAACCCATTATACCTTCTCCAAAAGACAGGGACCAAAAACTATGGGAGGACAAAATAAACCCCTAGGTGTGGGACCAGGGAATTCCTGGATGAGCCCACCAAGCTGAACCGGTCATCATTGTCCACCGAAATCCCACTCGGTTTTCTAACCAGAAACAATATCCCCTCAAAAGAGAGGCTCGGGAGGGACTACAGCCTTTGATAAATAAATTCCTTGCTTGTGGGCTATTGGTCCCCACCAATTCGCCATGTAACACCCCAATCCTCTCAGTAAAGAAAAAGGATGGAACCTGGTGAATGGTTCCAGATCTCTGGATCATAAATGAAGCTGTAGTCCCCCTCCATCCCACAGTACCCAATCCCTATGTAATCTTGGGAGAAATCCCACCCAGTGCCAAGTGGTTTACAGTCTTGGATCTCAAAGATGCATTTTTTTGCATACCACAGGCTAAAGAATTTCAATATCTTTTTGCCTTTGAGTGGGAGGCCCCAGGAGAAAAACACCAACAGATGACTTGGACAGTATTACCTCAGGGGTTCAGAGATAGCCCCCACTTGTTTGGGCAGGCCCTTAGCCAAGATCTCCTAGATCTAGACCTGAGACCTAATGGGAAAATATTACAATACGTAGATGACCTATTAATCTGCTCTCCAGATGAGAAAAATGCACAGCAACATGCAATTCAGGTTCTAAACTTTTTGGCAGAAAGGAGATATAAAGTCTCCCGTGCTCAGGCACAGATGGTCGAGACAAAAGTCTCTTACCTGGGAGTTCAGATTACACACCGGTCTAGGAGGCTGTCCTCTGATCGGGTACAAGGAATCCTCCAGTTGCTCTCCCCTAGGACTCGAAAACAATTGCGATCTTTCCTGGGGCTAACTAGGTATTGTAGAATCTTGATACGCAACTATGGTCTAATTGTCCAGCCCTTATATGAAAACTTAAAGGGACGGGATGATTCAATCCCACTGATGTGGGGAACTCCTCAAAATAAGGCAGAGGCTACATTAAAACAAGCCTTAACTCAGGCACCTGCCTTGAGGTTGCCAGACTCAGAAAAAGCATTCCAACTTTATGTCCATGAAAGAGAGGGAATAGCCTTGGGAGTGTTAACTCAAAGGCTGGGGTCTGAGCCCAGCCTGTAGCTTACTTATCCAAGAGACTCAATCCAACTGCCCAAGGCTGGCCCCCCTGCCTTTGAAATCTTGCAGCTATTGCACTCATGATAGAAGATGCTTTAAAACTCTCTTTGGGGGGACAAACTAACTATTTTTACCAGCCACCAAGTAAAACAACTCCTAAATGGGAGAGGCCATTTATGGATGTCTGATCAAAGAATCCTCAGATATCAAGTAATGCTGATGGAAAATCCAGGCCTCACTATATCCCCTTGTGAGGTTCTTAACCCAGCCACCCTCCTGCCTACCCCCGAGGGCTCTCTCCCCTTTCACTCTTGTCTAGAAACCTTGGACCACTGGACAAAACCCTGAGAGAGACTGTCGGAAGATCCTCTGACCAATCCTGAGGAAATCTGATACACTGATGGGAGCAGATTTGTCTTAGATGGAAAAAGAAGAGCCAGGTATGCAGTAGTCTCCAATTTTGACATCATAGAGGCTAAGCCCCTGCCACCAGCAGTCAAGGTACCAGGACATGACTCCTGGATTCACTACTCACGTGTCAAGCCATGGAAGAAAATAGAAGAGGACACTCAATACACCTGTGAGCCCCTGGGAGATCTCAGATACCTATTCAGAAGTACAAATGAGTACCATTCTAACGAACACCCCCAAACTCTGGTTTCTGGGGATAAGATTTCTCAGGACAGCTCTAAAGACCCAACACAGCTTGGTAGGGATTGTACTCCAAAACAGGCAGGAGATAAATCTGATCCCTGAACGAGGAGGGACTTGAGCCATCCTGGCGATGGGAATTTAGAATTGGCTAATGCCCCTACTAGTTATACTATATTGATGCTGCTTATGATTGTTCCATGCATTATCAATTGTCTAACCTGTTCTGTTTCTGCCCAGGTCGACAAGCTACAACATGCAGCGCCAGTTCAACAAAGAAATAAAACTACAGCCGACCATGGAAAATATCACTCACCCTTAGATGGACACTGCCCTGAGGACTCTGAGGCCTGAGACTAGCAAGAGGGGGAGGCCCAATACCCCTCGCTGTCCCAGTTCAGCAGGAAGTAGCGAGAAAGACCTCGATGCCCCTATTGCCAAAGAATTGGGCCTCCCATCTCTTGAGGGGGGACTGTTAGGTAGTTAGAATAGGAAACAGAAGTCCAAAATGGCGGTGGCTAAAAGACAAGGAAGGGAAAAGCTCACGAAAATAGAACAAAGGAAGGTCCCCGAGGACCTGAGTGAGCACCTCAGGTAGAACAAACAGCACTCCTGGCTAGCCCAATTTACATAGGGCAGGCCTAGGGGGAGGAAAAAACATATAAAAAGAGGAGCCAAAGGGCTCTTTCTCTCCCTCCCTCCCGCGCGCAGGCGCACTCTCCCACTCTCTACTCTTCCCATCTTTGGGTCGGCATGTCCTCACGCTTTGAGGATGGATTCTCCTGCTATTTTCTAAATAAAATAGAGCTGTAACACTGATTTGTCTAAGAGCTATTAGACTGTCTGTGCAAGACCCAAGAGCTGTGACGCGCCAAGGGCTTTAATGTCCGTCGCTCCAAACCTTTGTTGTGACGAGACATAACTGAGGAGCATACACTCGCCTGACAGAGCCATCGTGGACAATGGGAGAGATGCCCTAAGGAACCGACTTGTCCCTGAATCATAGAATATGGGGGTGGAGTCCAGGTGGGGGCTCTTTAAAGATTACATGCAGATCTAGTCATTTTACCCATAGAGTCCCCAAAAGAAGCAATACTGTCTGTCCAGTGCTTCCTGAGCACTTCGTTTTTCTCTTCACCTTAAGATTTATCACATTGTATTGTGATTACTACATTATTTGTCTGTCTCCCTTTATCAGTTCAGATAGGAAACTCAAACTACTTTAAGCAAAACAGACTTTATTGGCTCAGTAAATCCCACCTGGGATTCCCAGGTGGTGCTAGTGGTAAAGAACCTGCCTGCCAATGTACTACATAAGAGATGTGGATTTTATCCCTGGGTGGGGAAGATCCCCCTGGAGGAGGGCATAGTAACCCACTCCAGTATTCTTGCCTGGAGAATCTCATGGACAGAGGAGCCTGGCAGGGCTACAGTCCATAGGGTCACGAAGAGTTGGGCACGACTGAAATGACTGAGCACATTGGCTCAGTAACCAAAGAGATCAACTCTGTTATACCAGGGATCCTACTCTATTTCAGATATTGTTAAAGCACCACCTAAGTACTGATGCTCAGAATGCAGTTGATTAACCATGTTACTGTTTTCAGATACCACAATGTACATTCATCTAGAAAAGGCAGTGCATCAGTCTAGCATGAAAGCCATTTCTGCACATTAGAAGCCTGAATTGTAAATGTCAAACCAATATTAAAAGCACAGTAGTGTTTTCTGACACCTATTCAAAAGTACATGAGTGTGACTGTTGTTGAAAAATGGCCAATTATATAAGCATTTCAACAATGTAAAGTAGAAGAAACTCAGTTTTAATGAAATGTACATCTAAAAGAATTGAAGAAAAGTTTTAATTTGCTTGATGTTCACAAACTCTTCCAGTTGGAGAAATTGGTTTTAGATTCTTGGTTGGCTCTCAGCTTGGATTTTGATTTTCCCGGTGGCCTGGGTCATGGAAGAAACCAAAAGATAAAACCAAAGATGGAAGATCTTTACCAGGAATTTACAGAATGGCCACAAGTATATTCTGTCATGGTATGACTGATATGAAATATTACTTATGTTGTGTAGTTAAGAATCAGAGACAGTGGCTTAACCATGTTGCCCTTGGTGAGAGAGACCCTTAAAAAGAAAGGAATGACATCTTTTAGTATCATGATTTTGTCTGTGGCTTATACCAGTCTCACTTAACCTTTTGGTTGAGTTTCATGTTCTCTCTTCACCTGTAATATGACTATGAAATAGATCCAATTCTTATGGAAAAGTGGGCATTTAAAATATTCTGAACAAGTATATTGAACAAATGAAAACCAAGATGAATCAGATTCTTTTGATTCTTTCATCTTCACAGTCTTAGAAGAAAAAGTTCTCCTTTCCCTGGAAAGATAAAAAGGTAGGTTCCAGCAAGGAATAAGAATTGGCTGCTTCACACTGTGAATTTGTCAACACCATCAGAGAGAAACAAATGGTGAAGGGCAAGAAAACTGAGTTTTGGCTCTTGGAACCACATTTTAAAACAAAAATCTTCTGCCAAAGATTCTTTAATATTACTCCCTATAAAATTATAATAAAAAAGCATGAAATTGAATGAAATACATTCATTTTCAACATACATATAATGCTAGACTTTTGGTTCCAATTAAAGGCCTTTCCCAGGACAGCAAAAGGCGTTTTGCTTTGTGAGAATTTGCTTTCTTTTTGCAAATGATTAAACAGCATTTTAGTACAAAGTGCCTCAGTTTCTAAACACATAAAAAGCAATAAAGGGTAAAAGTTAGGGAAAAAGATGATGGGACAGGAGTTGTTTGGCGACAAGTTCCTTCAGGCAATGGAGCACCATGATGCCCAACTTCACTTTGGAACAAGATCAACCTTTTCTTAGTTACTTAGTTCAAATGTTAATCAAATGTCAACAGATTGAAGAAAGTCATCTGTGACTAGCTTGCTTTGCTTACAGCTCCCATTCATCTTTTGGGCTCTGTGGCTTTCTTAATGCAGCTGATGAGTGGACATTTCAGGGGTGAGTCATTATTAAACTTAGTAACACGTTTAACCGTCTTTCTTCTTCCTTTGTTCTATCCTATTTTCTTCTATTACTTCTCCTTCTGTCTCTAAGAAAAAACAGGTGTTGAAAGTTAAAGGGCATACTTTTTTTTAAAGTAGTCTATCATATAAAAGAAACAAGACAAACCCTAAATATTTTGATTAAATTTATAGTCCATGCAATACTCAGTTCTCTCAACTTGGGTTAATTTTACCTTTAGATTGACTTTCCTTAGCTAAGTTCCTTTTTTAAAAAAATAGTTTTCTCCTAGATAATGGTTATTCTAGTTAAGTCATTTTATATTATAGTCCAGAGGGTCTAGGAGAGTAAAAAAAAAAAGAAAAAAACAATTAGTGTGTCTGTGTATCTTTAATCCTTAGTCTAAGATGACTGCTGGAGAGTGAGAGGGTAACAGGCAGGAAGGCTAGGGGGTCTCCAAATGGAGGAAATAGGCTGCAAGTGTCAGATGTTTTTTTTTATCTTTAAGTGGCAGGAGGAAACAAACTACAAATGTCAGATATTTTCCCTTCTCTATACAAATTGAAAAGGTTTCTCTTAAAATTCTGTATTGCCATGATGACACCTGGTTCCACCAGAACTTAACTTTTCTCAAACCTTGAGCTAACCATGAGTTTTTCTTATGGAAATGCTTTTCTTAAGCTATGTTAATGAACTGTATTTACTCTAGACCCTATCTTTCTTCAAGTCAGTGTTCAGTGAAGGTAATATATACAATATTTTATAGTAACAAGAAAGCTGAGTGCGGCAGAATTGATGCTTTTGAACTGTGGTGTTGGAGAAGACTCTTGAGAGTCCCTGGACTGCAAGGAGAGCCAACCAGTCCATCCTAAGGGAGATCAGTCCTGGGTGTTCATTGGAAGGACTGATGTTGAAGCTGAAACTCCAATACTTTGGCCACCTCATGCGAAGAGGTGACTCATTGGAAAAGACCCTAATGCTGGGTAGGATTGGGGGCAGGAGGAGAAGGGGAGGACAGAGGATGAGATGGTTGGATGGCATCACTGACTTGATGGACATGGGTTTGGGTAGACTCCAGGAGTTGGTGATGGACAGAGAGGCCTGGAGTGCTGCAATTCATGGGGTTGCAAAGAGTTGGACACGACTGAGCGACTGAACTGAACAATAAATGTAGTAAAACCTTTAAAATTTATGAATCACTATGTTGTACACCTATAACTTGTATAATATTGTATATCAACTATATTAGCTCAATTACAAAAATTTTTAAAGACATGCTAACGGAGTAGATTAAAAAGTTCTCACCAAAACAAATACATTGTAACTATGTGAGATTTTGGGTGTGTTGACCAACATTATCATAGTAATCATTATGTAATAAATAAATCTCTCAAATAATTGTGTTGTACACCTTAAATGTATATAATGTTATATGTCAATCACATCAATAAATCTCAAAATAAATGAATAAGTAAATAAAAATAAAAAGTTTTAAAAACAAAAACAAAAACAAAAACAAAAAAAAAAAAAAAAAAAAAAAGACTCAGAGCCGGTTAAGGCTTAACAAACCAGTGTTTTACTCATACATTGTTCTCCAAATCTATGTTAACAAAACTAGATCTTTACTTGGAAACCTGCCTTACTTCAAGATTCATGTAAATCTTTTTATGGCCTGGGATGACTCACCTTGTGCCAATGTTATCTTGAAATGCATGTTGTGGGTGAGGGGCCTGGTGCCACTCTGAGTTTTTAGACACCTCCTTTCTCTAATTAACAGCTTGCTGATAGGTATATAACATACTGCTAAAAGCTAGCAGGGGGACACTCTTTCTGCCCCTTTCTGATGTCTATGTCAGAAGCTCTCTCTATCTCTTTTGTACTTTAATAAAACTTTATTACACAAAAGCTTTGAGCGATCGAGCCTCATCACTGGCCCCGGATTGAATTCCTCTCCTCCGGATGCCAAGAATCCCGGCATCTTTCACAGCCCAGCAACAACCTTTCAGGAGCAAGTTCTCAACTTGGAAAAATTTAGCCTTATTACTATTTTGAGATCTGACAGCTGTCTCTGTACTTTTAATAGAGAAGTTCTATTCATTTTTTCAAATGAGCTTTTCCAAAATGCTTCTTTGAAGTGCTAAGAATACACTTCTCATATGTAAGTTTGTTACTTAAAGCTGATATATTGGATTTTTTCAGTCAATTATTTTTGGTTATTCTGACACTTTTGTATCCTAATTCCTTCAAAGTTTTCTATTGTATCAGGAGAGCTGGATGTGTAGCTGAGAAAGTGGTAGATAATTTTCACAATAATGGAGTTTTATATACCTTTGAATATGGGTCTATGTGATCTTTTAGAACTTTGTGACATCCCAGGCAATGTGTTGAAGTCATGCTCACCAGCTTGGCATCAGTGAGGATTATGGGTGGTCATTCAAATCCCTACTTCCTATCCACTTCTGGAGAGAGACTAAAAGAAGTAACCATCAGCACAAGGTGACATACTATGCATTTATATTTCTTGTTTTAGAATTTTCCCAAGTTGGGGTGTGGGAAAGGAGTTAGGTATTTTTTATATCAAGTGCTTCTTACATAAAGATATGTCAAGTGCCTCCTACATATAAAGCCTCATGGTTTGTGTGAAAGTGAAAATGAAGGGTGGAAGAGTGGCATTTGTGATGGATTTGATTGTTCTTTTATGTCTATAAAAGGAGACATAAAAGGAGTAGACTAATTCATAGTTGGGGCAGTCCCCTCCTACTGGTGAGAGTGAATTGTCTGAACTTATAGATAAAGGCTAAATAGGCTTTGAATTCCAAATATTTATTCCATTGAAATTGAATTGTACCAGATTTAGTTTAAGGTTATCCCCAGTATAACTAGTCATGGGAAAATATAAGAATAAACAATTCAAAGATGGTACTAGTCAATGGATATGCAAGGAATCGTATGCAAAGAAGGCAGCCTCACTGCTGTTGAGGGTCCAAAGGATTGTTTAGTTTTTGCAGCACAACGTACAGAAAATCAAGAAGTGCACAGTGGCTAATATAATAGATGTTGGAGCATGAGGCCCAGAGTATTATGTAGATTCCAGGGTGGGTGCAAACAGTCAGGAATTCCTTGAGAAGGTGGTGAACAAAGACAGCTGTCTTTCCAGCACAGACAATTCCATATTCAGATCTTATGCAATCGGGTGTTTGATTGAGAAATGTTTGGAAACCACTGTCTCTGGTAAAGCCAGAAATGTGAGCATCTTACAATACTGGATCTGAGGTCCTTGTGAAAAATCATGAAGAGAAGGAATGGGTTTTCAGGACATTGGATTGTGAGGTGGAGCCGCTGGATGGGAATCCACACTACCATCCAGCACCCAGGAGCTCCAGGCATCTGCTCACTGGAGGCTACTCCAAGTGGTATTTTCAAGATAATTCATCCTGAGCAAAATGCTCCAACATCTTTGGATCCAATAGCTGAAGTTTCTTTTAGGGGATGCCTGCAGGATGTGTGTATCTCTACCTACCTGTCCAATCCCTTAGCTTGGTTTCCTCTCTTCTTCAGTAATGAAAATGTGCAGCGGTCACAATGAAGGGCATGCAAAGCAATTTGGAAATATTCACTCATTAGTGAACTGTTAGTGCTTCCCTTGGCTGCTGCTGTTCTATTGCTGCAGATGGCAAAGGGCTGGCTCCTGAACGTGTCTTCTTGAGGCTGTTGAGCAGGAAGAATATGATCAAGTTAGTCTCCTTCTCTCTCTCATTATCCTGTCCATTTGCTCCTCTGCAAATATGCTTGGTGCCAAAAGTCTGGCTAATTCTGAATTTCCCCAAGCATGGTCCTCATGAAGGTGGCCGATATCTGAGATCTAGCATCTAGATGCCAGAGACCAGTGTATTGCTGTGTGAACAGGTTTTAGCCACCCTAGTGGAGTTTATGATCAGGAAGTGCAGGACCCCAGTGGAGCTTTCAGAATGACAGAAGAAGCGACAGAAAAGAGACATCACAGCCCCGGGAGCATGGAGACAGCTTTATGTACATGTTCTTACAGGGTTTGGCTAAACATTTTGTACAGTTCATGTGGAACCCGTGAAATACTGTCGTCTCCTTCCTGAAGTATTGCAACACAATGGCCCGGCTGTGACGCTTGGCAGCCGTGCTTGGTACGAAGTGCTGTTCTGTTGTTACTGTTTGGAAGTAGCTCCCTGTGATGTGAAAAGGCTCCCAGGGAAACAGCAGCCATCCCAAGCCACAGAAAGGCCATCAGGCATCGCCACTGAGGCTCTGATTCATTTCCTGCTCTCATGCAGAATCAGGAGAGGGGAGAGCGGGGAGAGAGTCAGAGGGAAAAGGGAGATTTTTTCCCAGTCAAGCCACAAAGCTTGGGGACCTCTCTTTTATAGTCTTGGGTCTTCAGAGTGATCAACTGTGGCCAGGAGTCTTTGGGGCCAGTCCAAGTCAGCCTATGAGTCTGGCCTCAGGGGAAAGCAATGAATGAGGCAGAAAAACAGACAAGTGGGAAGTGGTTGCTTGGTGCTGAGTTTGGCTTACAGTTTAGAGCTCCAGTGAAGCTTTCAGGCTTCAAGCAGAACTCACAGGGGAGCGAAACCCACAGGAACCCAAACAAGGTTAAAGCTTGGCAGGAAACCACTGGGGTGGCCACATGGCTTTTCGCACAGCTCGGCCCGAGGTCTTTCAGGGGCTTGAGCCACCTTTCACCAGTTTCTTTGGACTCATTTGAACCAGAGTCATTGAATGTATTCAGTCAGGACTTCAGTTTTCCCAGAAACAGAACCCCGTTCTCACACCCAAGCCCATGTCCTCAGCTGGTGAGTTATTATTTACCCCCGTTGCCCAACCAGGCAAGGAAATCTGGCGTTGTTTTTGTGAAGAAATTCACCCTGGGATGGAGGCAATGTGGGGGTTGGAAAAGGAAAATATGAGGTTTGGAGCCAAGACTCTCAGGCTCTGTTGGGTGAGACCCCACCCCGACCCCCCTTTCTCTATAATAGACACAGAAAAACGGAGGTGATGTCGTCATAGCAGCTGCTGATGGCCTGACAGACAGTTTCCGCAGCGCTACATGAGGCCCTTTGGTGTCCCTGTCAGGAGATTGGCAGCTGAATGACACCAATGAGGCCAGGCCCATATTCCCTCTGGGAATGCAGCCCTAATTGATAGACAGAGGCAAAGAGAAGAATTGTTTTTGAACCTGAAAAGAATCCCCTTTTTCTCTCCCTAAAGCTCATGCCCCTACTCTCCACAGCTCTATTTCCCCCCTCTCCCCCGACACTTTTTAAAGGTGTTTTGTTCCAGAGCAGTTACAGAGCTTAATGGAACTGAATGACTTTTACCCTTCACAATCTGTCACTCAAAAGCCTGACTCCAGGACGGTTAAATAAAGTCCTTTCAGAGGCAGACAGGAGAGGAATGTGTCAGTCAGGCAACAGACCCCGTTGTGTTTTCATCTGTCAGTGGGGTGACGGGGAGACCGGTGGGCCCCAGGCAGGGCGAATTCCCAGCAGCCGCTAAGAGGCCTTGACAAACCCAGGTGTGGAGCCAAAATGTCACCCAATCACCAGCATTCTTGAGGTGTGGGCTCACAGCCCCCAGGCACTTGGGTTTGCAATCAACTATGATATGTTTGGGCAAACTTTCAGCACAGGTTTCATACTAAGCATTTTTAACATAAAACCAACCACTAAGTGCTGGGTATCCATACAAGGCATGGCTTTCAAATTAATACACGGCTTAGCTGTGAGCACCACCGACAGTAATCCTCTGGCTGAAAGGTCTTCAGGTAGACTCCAATTTCAAACCAATTTTGTAGAGCCACTTGGGTTTTTTTTTTTTCCTAATACTTTCTCTTCATATTATATGACAATCCATTAATCTTGCCCATTAACTTAAAATTACTGGGCAATTTTTTTCTTTTTTGGAGGGTTCTGAACAGTTGCTTTTGTTCACTGTTAATTCAGAGCTTCCCATGGAAAATGCCCACCATTAGACACCCTAATGATCTATTGATCTTTTATGTTTTGGTGACGTTTCCTGTAAGGGCTTAAAAAAAAAACAAGAAGGATGAGAATGGGATGAAATGAGATGGAGGGCATAGAGACATTGATTTAAACAAGCAGGGCTTGTTCTCATCAGAGCACTACAAAACAGATAGTTTTACCTGGGGCTGAACTTCTAGGGGTCCAGGTGGGAAAGTCACCCACTGACTTGAATGAGTGGCCTGCTAGTGGCCCCGGGGCTGGCAGGAGAGGAATTCTGTGGGGTCTCAACTCTGAGGGTTGTTCTGGCTCCAGGTTAAACTTGGGCATGTTATTTATTACTTGCTTGCTTTCTTTCCTCTCTTTGGGAGATTTTGCATAAAATAAAGGGATTTCTGCCTCCTCCCCAATATTTTTTGTTGTTGTTTGTTTGTTTTTCTTTGATGGGCTATCTTCCACCTCCTAACACATTATTCCCAAGACAGGCAGAGATTAGCACTGATTCTGTCTTCCTCTTTTCCCCCTTTTTACCCCAAGGTTAGATTTAGATATTGAGGTGTCCATTTCCTAACTGTTCCTGGGACCACTCATGACACTTGGTGTCTGTACATTGGTACTTTAGTTAATAAGAAAGTCCCCCCTCTTCTCTCCTTCCTTCTCTCTTTAGCCAAAATGTAGACACTTGTTTTCTCCTATCTATGTCCTGGGTTGGGAAGATCTCTTGAAGGAGAAAATGGCTACCCACTCCAGTACTCTTGCCTGAAGAATCCCTTAGACAGAGGAGACGGGCAGGCTACAGTCCATAGGGTCGCAGAGTTGAACATGACTGAGCAACTAACACCTTTACTTTCACTTTCAGACACTGTTTTCTCTTATCTGTGTGTTGGGCCTTTAGGGATAAGCTGGTTTTAGACAAACTAAGGGCTTCCCATGTGGCGCTAGTGGTAAAGAACCTGCCTGCCAATGCAGGAGATGTTGGATCCCTGGGTTGGGAACCCTGAAGGAAGAAATGGCAATCCACTCCAGCATTCTTGCCTGGAGAATCCCATGGACAGAGGAGCCTGGTGGGCTACAGTCCATAGGGTTACCAAGAGTTGGACACAACTGAGGCAACTTAGCATGCAAGCACACAGACAAACTAAACTGAAATTTGGAAGGCCTTTGGCACAGACTGATATACTCTGTCAAGCTGAAGAAGTTCAGATATGGTTAAGATAAATTGGCACATTCTGTGTTCACAAAACTAAACATTTTCCAAAGAAATAGATTTTCAGCATTTTGCCACAATATGGGAGATTAGAGAGTCAAGGAAACTCAACCAGAACCAGTTAGCAGCGACCAAGCAAAACAGCTCATTTCTACTTTAGGGCAGAGAACACACAGTTTTCTTATCTTCACTGATCAAGGTCCCTGAGCTGCCTGAGAGCTCACTGCTCCTCTCGTTGCTGACAGGGGACTCTGGGTGAGATTTTCGGCCCTTAGAAAACTTCATGGGAACAATATTCCACTAGAATATTAATGAAGTCTTCAACTTCAATCTTAGAAATATGTGCTTGGAGGCTTCCTGAGTCCATCCTTCACTGATTATTAATGATCTGCCACACTTAGAAAAAAAGCCACTTCTTAGCTCACTTTCTGCCTGGCTTCCCTTCCCTCAGCCTAAGACAAACATCGCGTCTGGGGCACCACTGGGAACACAGGAGGCGTCTACACAAGGGAAACAGTTTTTTCTTTATGCCTGAGACTGAAAAAAGAGGCCATGGTTTCTGTTTTTTAAATTAATGGCTACATGAAAACTTGCAAGCAAAGGCTTACTGTTTTTGAAAATTTTTTAGGGAAGACCCCATTTCTCCAAATTCTCCATAGGTGGCACTCAGTAAGTTGCTCTTCCCTACTGGTCAAGTGATTAAGGCTATGCACTTCCAGTGAAGGGGGTTCGGGTTCAATTCCTGGTTGGGGAGCTAGGATCCTGCACGCCAAAAAAAGAAAATAACACATACACAAAACTCAAACCAAAAATGAATCAAATCCTATTTGTTGCTCCAGTAGTCCCCAAATTTAGTCTATTAAAGCACAATTAGGAGCAAACAGTTTTTATCTTTCCTGCACATTTTCTAGTTGGTGGGTGATGAAAGGGAGATAGCAGCTTGTTGATAAGTCCTGCTCCCGTCACCCAGTGCCGACACCTCAGAGTTGGTTTGCTTGTGCCCACATCTAACCAAAACCTCATGTCCACTCAGTTCCAATTGCAGTCAGTCTTATGGTTTGATGGTGGGTGGATACGACATTCACATATTGGTCGTAATACATCTCTCAGCCTTCATACTTAAATGCTTCTTGTTAAACATATATCCAGCTGGGTTTTCATTCAGACAACTGCTAAACTTTTTATCTTCGATGGATGCTATAAGGGACACAATTTCCTTCCTAGAGTTGTATATGGAAACAACCAAAAGACACATTTGAAAGTCTGGTTAACAATGCTAAATTCATTCTATTTTTTTTTTTTTTTTGGACTGATTTAGATTTGAAATTCCTTTGAAAAAGTTTTAGTGTTTTAACATTTGGCAACTTTAGTGCCAATTCTGCAATAAAGCACTCTTGGAGTTTCATTTGAAGATCTCAAAACAAGATTACCAAAAAGCCAGAGGAGTTGTCTGTACAGGCAGGGCTGGGGGAAACAAGGCATGAGTTTGTGAATCACTCAAGGCTCAGAACCTTGGCAACCTGCAGGTCCAATTCCTTTGTCATTAGTTCTTACATGATTTTTAGTCAAATCAGATCACCTTTCCCATTAGTTATTTGAAATTATAATCCCAGTAATGATAATTATTAATTATAATATGCTGACTAGACATTATATTATTGGTATAATAAGAATGGTATATGCTAGGTGCATTTCACATACCTTCTATATACATTGTTGTTGTTTAGTTGCTAAGTCATGTCCAACTCTTTCTGACCCCATGGACTATAGCCAACCAGGCTCCTCTATTCATGGGATTTACCAGGTGAGAATACTGGATTGGATTACCAGTTCCTTCTCCAGGGGATCTTCCCGACACAGGGATCAAACCCACGTCTCCTGCATCAGCGGGTGGATTCTTTACCACTGAGCCATCTGAGAAGCCCTCTCTATGCCTATGCTTGTTTAAAAACACAAAAGTCCCCTGTCTGGGGTAGTGGTTATAGCAATTAAGAGTATGGCCTCTGGTGATGAACTGCCTGTTTTCAAAAGTTGGTCCTGCCGCTTACTAGGTGTGATCCTTGTCTGTAAAATAGGGGTGATAATAGTACACACTTCATAGGGTGAAGTTCATGTACAGAAAGCCCTCAGAGGTGCATCTGGCACATCATAAGTCCCATGTAAGGTTATGACTTATTATTATTTTGTTCTACTCTGGGCAGCCTATGTTAGTAATTCAAGGAGTAGTTTCAGTCAGTTAGGAAGAGCGTTCTTCATCAATAACAGTAGCATCCTACATTTCCTCCCAGCACCATTCATCTTCGAATTCGCTATTCTGTTGGTACATAAAGTGGCCCAAGGCTATGGTTTTTCCAGTAGTCATGTATGGATGTGAGATAAAGAAGACTGAGTGTCAAAGAATTGATGCTTTTGAATTGTGGTGCTGGAGAAGAGTTTTGAGAGTGCCTTGGAGATCAAGGTGATCAAACCAGTAAATCCTAAAGGAAATCAACCCTTAATATTCACTGGAAGGACTGGTGCTGAAGCTGAAGCTCCAATACTTTGGCCATCTGATGCAAAGAACCAACTCATTGGAAAAGACCCCGATGCTGGGAAAGATTGGGGGCAGGAGGAGAAGGGGACAACAGAGCATAAGATAGTTGGATGGCATCACTGACTCAATAGACATGAGTTTGAGTAAACTCCAGGGGATAGTGAAAGACAGGGAAGCCTGGCATGCTGTAGTCCATGGGGTCACAAGAGTTGGACATGACTTAGTGACTGATCAGCAACAACAAGGCCGGCAGCAGTGAATTTCTGGTAAGTGAGTGGGTTTTTAAAACCTTCCAGAAAAAGCTCTCTGGTGAGAACTCAACTGGAAGGGAAGGATTCCTGAGGATTCCAGGATGGCACCTTACCCGCTGAATCCCCGTACATTCTTCTTCTCTTTTTTAAAAATTTTATTTATTATTTATTTGGCTGCATCAGGTCTTCATTGTGTCATGCAGGGTCTTTCATTGAAGTGCACAGACTCTCTAGTTGTGGCTTGTGGGCTTAGTTGTTCCGAGGCATGTGGGTTCTTAGTTCCCCGACCAGGGATTGAACTAGAGTATTCTTAACCACTGGACCGCCAGGGAAGGCCCCTTGTGGATTCTGCTTGCTCTGCAGCTTCCAAAGTGCTGGGCCTGAACCTTGAGGGTTGTATTCTTTCAAGATGTTTGACGCTGGTCTCATTAAACCTGTCTTGGGTCTCCCCCAGGCTGCTCTTGATCTTCACTGCTAAGTGCCATGGCAGGATATTAAAGTGGCCTCATCTGTTAGGAAAACAGTCTTGAAACTGGAGAAGGCCTCTTAGCAGGGCACTCAGAAGAGTATGACTGCTCAGTGAGGGCATTCTTAAAACCCAGAGCCCCTCGTGCGGCCCAGCCTGGGGTGTTCTCAGGCCATCTCATATGGTGAATGCAGTCATAGCCTCAGGGTATCAACCAGAGTCAGATTCTGCTGGGAGGCTGTGCCCACTGCTTTCTAATTGCTGCCAGATCTGCCATTTTCCTTTTGGCAAGGTCCACCAGCTCTGCATACTAGCCAATTTATTGATAGGTCAGATAACCCCTAATTTAATTCAGTTTAATCGAGTTAGTATTCATTAATCATCTATATATGGCTTTAATCATTGGTCTTCTTTCCTATAAAGAATCTCCTGTGTACCTATTAATGTGAAACAAGAAAACCAGCAGAATCAAACTATTTTAACTTCAATTTCTGATAACTTCGGTCCTCCACAAATCGATTTTGAAGCATCTATCATTTTTGTCTTGTTTTAGAAATCAGTCTAGCCTGCTGTCTGGCTCTCACATCTTGCAGGTTTGCCTGGGTGTGCTGGGTTTGCGTGGATACTCCCCTCCCCACCTTTGTTTGGCAAATGTGAAATAAGGAATGCCTGATTTTGAACCTTGACTGTTTTTGACCTAGCCGCAGGATAGTCCACAGGCATGATGCAGGTCAGAACTAACTGGCTTATGTGGAGACCAAAGCCATTTGGTACAGCCAAAGGATGCACTAACTCCCATAGCACTAGCTTCCACCCCTGAGAGGAAGCACTCTGCCCAAACAACCTGTTGCTGGGGGTGGGGGAGGGGAGGGTTCAAATTAGAGTAAGTAGTGGTTTGGTCTTTCAGTCTCATGAATATCAACTTTGTAGTGAGGCCATAGTTGTGAATCAGCAAGTAATTGTTCTAGTGTTCTCAGATAGGATGGTGGGCACATGGGGATGGACTGGAAAGGTAATATTGGGTGTCAGTGGTCTTGTCTGCCCCCTTTCTCTTTCCATTGGGAAATTGCTTCTTTATCCTAGATGCCTCTGGTGGATTGTTAATCATTGAACCTCATCCTTGGCTATCTCAGTCTATTCAGGCTACTGTAATAAAAGAGCACAGAACTGGGTGGCTCATAAACAGGAGAAATTTTTTTCTCACTGTTCTAAAGCAGGGAGTCTGAGATGAGGGTGCCAGCACAGTGAGATTGCGGGCTGCTGGCTGCTGACTTACTTCTCCTTGTGTCCTCACACAGTGGAGAACAGAAAGAGGAAGCTCTCTGGTGACTCTTTTAGAGCACTAATCCCAATCATGAGGGCTCCACCCCCATGACCTCATCTAATCCTAATTACCTCCCCAAGGCCCACCTGCTAACAGTGCCAGATTGGGGTAGGGTTTCAACACATGTATTTTGAAAGGACATGAATATTCAGCCTATAACATAGGACCTGAGAGATAAGCCCATGACCTAAACCTGGTTGAATCCAGTCTTCCTTTCCACTGGGATTGGGCCAAGGCTTGAGCAGGTGACCTAACTAATGTCAATCATGTCCTTCCAAGATAGTCAGTTTGTGGGCCTTGGGACAGATTTAGGGCCTCTTGCTTTTGTGTATAAAGGTATCCTATGATAAGAAAGAATGAGGGCAACATATAAAAAGAGAGAGACAGGTAGAGAGATGGGAAGGGGAGAGAAGGAGGAAGAGGAAGAAGAAGAAGGAGAAGGAGGGAAGGGGGAAGAAGTGGAGGAGGATGGGGTGGGGGTGGAAAGAGAGATACAGACAAAAAGACAGAATGTTGCTATTACCTGAGTCCCGATGCCTAAAAATAATTCCCTCTTTAACTTCCCAGCTTGTGAGCTACATTATGCTTCTGGTTGTTTATGCTGGGTTTCTTTCTCTTACAGTGAAGTGGTGACTGACTAACCGACTAGGTTTATCTATTCTTCAACTAACTAGTTGGCTTTGGCAATCTCTTTAATGCACACAGCTCTTCCCTCATTTTTAAGTAAAGTTTAGCTACATGGTGGGTACACAGTGCCTCTTAGGAAATGTTCGTGGAATAAATGAAGTAGCTAATACTATAGGGATAGAAAGTATTGGGTTTAGCTATTAAATTGCCAATGTTTGATCATTTTAACCTACGAAAAAAGTGATTTCATGTGATTAAGCTAATAGCATCTTCAGCTACTGAGAAGGAGAGCTGCGCTGTCAGTTACTGTTTATTGAGACCCTGCTCTATGCAGGCATGAGGGTGCTGTGAGGAAGTTAAGATGGAGGAAACAGGAGGCTTCTTGGGGAGACTAGAGACTCATGAGGGACTTACAGCTTACGAAGAAACCATTGCTAGAGTGTGGGCCTCACTCCACACATTAGTGAAGAGATTAGTCATTTGCGGGGAAGATTTCATCTTCATCAATGAAGCGCACCATGTACAACCTATGAACAACCTGGATAGTGTCACATTCAGAGAAGAGCTCGGTCACTACAGTTCCTAGAATCCCTCCTTTGGCAAACTTTCTCAGAACCCTTGTGGAACTGTCACACTTCAGCCCAAAGAGTCAAAGGTCAAGGAAAATATTGAATACAGTATGACTTTTCAATATCTTATGCCAATTCACCCTGTCCCCAGGAGAATTTTCTCTTTTCATCCCCTTTGTTTGGAAAACAACCAACTTAAAATTTTATCTGTGTTTCATCAAATCCCAACTCATATTAAGCAGAGGCTGAAGAATAAGTAATGGGACACAGCCAAAGAATAACCAAAGTTTTGCTATGACTTCTACCTCCGTGTAACTGGGTTCTCCCATTAGGTGGCATTTGAAGTGACCGTACATGCTTCTTCTGTCCATTTGTCTTGATTTAGGTTTCTAGATGTGGTGCAGCAGTCTGGTGTGGTGATTTTTCCTAAATATCTCAACTTTGGGGTATTTGCTCACCAGTTCTCCTCCATGTAATATGCACTTAAAAAACAGAACCAGAGTCTGGCAGTTTGCTAAAATCAGGCTGTCAGCTGATCTCATGTAGAAAAAGGATTCCTTGTTGACAGAGCATGGTTCTTCACCTTCTTGGAGCTGTCATTAGGTTCACCTGCCTTTGGCTACTCACTGGAGCCTAATGACTTCCCGGAAAGGGAGCACTTCCCAGTTCTGAGCAAACAGCATTTACCTTCTTTTCTTATTTATTTAAGGTGAGGCATCGTTTTTGTCCTGCTCCCTCCTTTTACTTAAAAGAAAAAAATCACCTTCTTTCAGAGTGACTATTTTGCCAAACCTGTCCATCAACATAAAGAACTTTGGGGATGTCTTAGTGGACCTATAGAATATGTGCTCTAATTTATGTCTGATGGACTTAAAAGTAAAAATACACGTGGTAGAGGCCATGGTTACTAGCATGCAACCCTAATGTTTTAACTTATCTTCTTCAAACAGGAGAGATGTTTTTCTTCTGGGCTTACATAAATACAGCAGTTGAATGCAGTCTAAATCATGGTATGCGGCTGTGGAGCCCTTCGGCTTTGCCAAACCCTCTTGCTTGTGCACTCAGATTTTACAAGGGGGCAGTCCCGTTGCTAAAGGAACTCTAGTCACTTTTTCATGAATGTCCTGTGATTGGCAGGAATGCTGGCTGTTGTTAAGTATCATATTGTTCCATTGTGGAGAATATTTTTTATTGCTAGTTCAATAGCTTTTCACACTTATTAAACCAGAGTCATTGTCCCTGGAGGCTCCCAAAGGCTCAGAGTCTTTGGAGACTTGGGGAAAAAAATACACGTGCACAAAAACCTGTCAGTTATCCTCATTGTTTCAATGTGGCTCTCATACTTTGACTGTGACACTTAAGGTGTTTTGGAGGAAATGTTGAGAATGTGGCTTTTCAAGTATATCGTTTATAGCCAATTTCTTTTCATAAATAAGAGTTCATGGGACCAAATTCAATCACAAATATTTTTTTGAAATTCTTAACTTTAAGGAATAGTAGACCAATACTTGGAGAAGGAAATGGCAACCCACTCCAGTATTCTTGCCCAGAGAATCCTGTGGACAGAGGAGCCTGGTGGGCTGTTGTCCATAGGGTCGCACAGAGTCGGACACGACTGAAGTGACTTAGCATGCATGCATGCATTGGAGAAGGAAATGGCAACCCACTCCAGTATTCTTGCCTGGAGGATCCCAGGGACAGAGGAGCCTGGTGGGCTGCCGTCTATGGGGTTGCACAGAGTTGGACATGACTGAAGCAACTTAGCAGCAGCAGCAGCAGCAGGCCAATACTATTATAATGACACATTAAAGCATGTAGATTAAAAAATGTTTGCTATGTTAGTAGATATGGCCAAATATCCCATAATTCCAAGAGAAATGCCTGACTGAAATCATTGCTACATCTAAGTAAAATGATCCAAGAAGGAGATGATAGATGTTATCAATAAGGGGGCATGTACATATCTCTGCTAGGAAGATTCCCCAGCTTACTTAGTGGAAAATGAAAACATCCCATATTCCCATAAGTGAGCTGGGTGGATGGCCTTGTACTGCACTTGTTAGTAACAACTGAGGATTTGCCAGGAGAAAAAGGCAGCCCTTGACACACCTAAGTGTTAGTGTGAGGAGAGAGTGCAGGGCCTGGGGCTGTTTCCTCAGGGTCAGTATGAGATCCCAACAGGAGCACATTGTCTTATGGGAGTCACCCTGGGGAGGAAACACTTAAGATCTTTCAAGAACACTCAACTTTCTGGATATTTGACAAATGTTTCATTACATCTCCTGACCACACCGAGCTGGTTCCTGCAGATTTCACTCTGCTCAGCTCTTTGTGTACTTTCTGTATTGCTTTCTTTTTCTTCTTTGGAGCACAGTTTGTGAGGCCCCAAGGACCATACTAACCCTCAAGTCAGTGAATGCATAGTTAATCTTCTGCTGAAAGAAATATGGATTCTTATTTCTCTTGTCTCTGGCAACAACTGGGTGTGGGCAGGAACTCTGTTTATCTAAACAAAAACAGAAGATGTATCACCTATTAAGCTTTGCTGGCCAGCTCTTTTCTGATCATGCCACTCCATGGCAGGTTTCTGAGAATCTTTTATTTATCTAGAAGTCACTGCAACTTTATAGGAAAAAAGTAGGAAGTCAGGAAACACTTGGCGTAACAGGCAAATTTGGCCTTGGAGTACAGAATGAAGCAGGGCAAAGGCTAATAGAGTTTTGCCAAGAGAACGCACTGGTCATAGCAAACACCCTCTTCCAACAACACAAGAGAAGACTCTACACATGGACATCACCAGATGGTCAACACCGAAATCAGATGGATTATATTCTTTGCAGCCAAAGATGGAGAAGCTCTATACAGTCAGCAAAAACAAGACCGGGAGCCGACTGTGGCTCAGATCATGAACTCCTTATTGCCAAATTCAGACTTAAATTGAAGAAAGTAGGGAAAACCACTAGACCATTCAGGTATGACCGAAATCAAATCCCTTATGATTATACAGTGGAAGTGAGAAATAGATTTAAGGGACTAGATCTGATAGACAGAGTGCCTGATGAACAATGGACAGAGGTTCATGACATTGTACAGGAGACAGGGATCAAGACCATCCCCATGGAAAAAAAATGCAAAAAAGCAAAATGGCTGTCCGAGGAGGCCTTACAAATAGCTGTGAAAAGAAGAGAAGCGAAAAGCAAAGGAGAAAAGGAAAGATATTCTCATCTGAATGCAGAGTTCCAAAGAATAGCAAGGAGAGATAAGAAAGCCTTCCTCAGCAATCAATGCAAAGAAACAGAGGAAAACCACAGAATGGGAAAGACTAGAGATCTCTTCAAGAAAATTAGAGATACCAAGGGAACATTTCATGCAAAGATGGGCTCAATAAAGGACAGAAATGGAATGGACCCAACAGAATCAGAAGATAATAAGAAGAGGTGGCAAGAATACACAGAAGAACTGTACAAAAAAGATCTTCACGACCCAGATAATTACGATGGTGTGATCACTCACCTAGAGCCAGACATCCTGGAATGTGAAGTCAAGTGGGCCTTAGAAAGCATCACTACAAACAAAGCTAGTGGAGGTGATGGAATTCCAGTTGAGCTATTTCAAATCCTAAAAGATGAGGCTGTGAAAGTGTTGCACTCAATATGCCAGCAAATTTGGGAAACTCAGCAGTGGCCACAGGACTGGAAGAGGTCAGTTTTCATTCCAATCCCAAAGAAAGGCAATGCCAAAGAATGCTCAAGCTACCACACAATTGTACTCATCTCACATGCTAGTAAAGTAATGCTCAAAATTCTCCAAGCCAGGCTTCAACAATACGTGAACCATGAACTTCCAGATGTTCAAGCTGGTTTTAGAAAAGGCAGAGGAACCAGGGATCAAATTGCCAACATCCGTTGGATCATCGAACAAGCAAGAGAGTCCAGAAAAACATCTATTTCTGCTTTATTGACTATGCCAAAGTCTTTGACTGTGTGGACCACAACAAACTCTGGAAAATTCTGAAAGAGATGCGAATGCCAGACCACCTGACCTGCCTCTTGAGAAACCTGTATGCAGGTCAGGAAGCAACAGTTAGAACTGGACATGGAACAACAGACTGGTTCCAAATAGGAAAAGGAGTACATCAAGTCTGTATATTGTCACCCTGCTTATTTAACTTATATGCAGAATACATCATGAGAAATGCTGGGCTGGAAGAAACACAAGCTGGAATCAAGATTGCCAGGAGAAATATCAATAACCTCAGATATGCAGATGACACCACCCTTATGGCAGAAAGTGAAGAAGAACTAAAAAGCCTCTTGATGAAAGTGAAAGAGGAGAGTGAAAAAGTTGGCTTAAAGCTCAACATTCAGAAAACTAAGATCATGGCATCTGGTCCCATCACCTCATGGGAAATAGATGGGGAAACAGTGGAAACAGTGTCAGACTTTATTTTGGGGGGCTCCAAAATCACTGCAGATGGTGATTGCAGCCATGAAATTAAAAGATGCTTACTCCTTGGAAGGAGAATTACGACCAATTTAGATAGCATATTTAAAAGCAGAGACATTACTTTGCCAACAAAGGTCTGTCTAGTCAAGGCTATGGTTTTTCCAGTAGTCATGTATGGGTGTGAGAGTTGGACAGTGAAGAAAGCTGAGTGCCAAAGAATTGATGCTTTTGAACTGTGGTGTTGGAGAAGACTCTTGAGAGTCCCTTGGACTGCAAGGAGATCCAACCAGTCCATCCTAAAGGAGATCAGTCCTGGGTGTTCATTGGAAGGACTGATGTTGAAGCTGAAACTCCAATACTTTGGCCACCTGATATGAAGAGTTGACTCATTGGAAAAGACTCTGATGCTGGGAAAGATTGAAGGGAGGAGGAGAAGGGGACGGCAGAGGACGAGATGGCTGGGTGGCATCACTGACTTGATGGACGTGGGTTTGGGCGGGCTCTGGGAGTTGGTGATGGACAGGGAGGCTTGGTGTGCTGCGATTCATGGGGTGGCAAAGAGTCGGACACGACTGAGAGACTGAACTGAACTGACCCTGAAACTGTGGTCGATGAGCGCATGATGATTGTGTTTGTTCTGTTTGAACATGGTTTTCTGCTTCTCTTCATGAAAGAGTCTCTCCGTTCCTGGAAGCTTCCTTTAGATATTATCTCTTCCTCCCTGCCTGTTCCCCACCCCAATTCCTGCCACTCTTTATTTCCCACCAAGGGAAGTTAGGGAACCTTTTAAAAGAGACTTGGAGGGCCTACCCCTCCCTGTGAAAACATTGACAGACCATTGTGCCCTGACTGAATCTTTCCATCACCTATAATGTACATTTTCTACATTTAACTTATGTCTTTAGTCCACATCTTACGTTTTGCCTGCAAACATTTCCTGCATCATTCGAAAGGAGTTTGCCAGCCTCTGCCCTCTGTATTAACAGTTAAAAGAGGGAAGAGAAATCTTGAATGTTAACTCAAGACTACATCAATAAAACTGCTTTTTAAGAAAGAAACGTAATGGTTGAGTTTACTCATTCACCAAAACAACCCCCCTTTACTTAGTGTTGAATCCATCCTTCCTGTTGGTATATGCTCAAGGAGCCTTTGTGAGATGATTTCAATAAAATGGATCAGCATCTGATCTTAAAAAAAAACAACATCTTTTTGTAGATAAGAGGCTGAAAGGATACATACACCCAAATGACAGCATGATTAGCTTTGGGATATTTGCATCATTTTTTCCTATCCTTTTCATATCTTTTGGCATAGTGTGAATTTGTGTATATATTTTAAAATAGGGTATTTTATTCATAAAAGCAAAAGTCACTCAGTCGTGTCCAACTTTTGGGGACAGAATTCTCCAGGCAGGAATACAGGAGTGGGTAGTCATTCCCTTCGCCAGGGGAATCTTCCCAGTCCAGGGATCGAACCCATGTCTCCCACATTGCAGGCAGAATTCTTTACCATCTGAGCTACAAGGACAGCCCAAGAATACAGGAGTGGGCAGCCTATCCCTTCTCCAATGGATAGTCCCAACCCAGGGATTGAACTGGGGTCTCCTCCATTGCGGGTGGATTCTTTACCAGCTGAGCTACCAGGGAAGCCATTTTATTCCTAACCCCCAAAGCTATTTAGCATTGTGGTGATTTCTTAGTGTGTTACTTATGAGGTGATTATGCCTCCAATGAGGATCTTTGTGTAAGGTCTTAGTCTGCCACCTACATTTGTATGTCACTCAGAATAACTCAGATTTTCTCATGTGTAAAATGAGGACAGTAACCTCCACTTGTAGAAATTAAGGGGAGACTCTACTGAGATAATCATGAAGAAAATGTTGGTATGTGTAAAGGGCTACCCACATGAGAGGAATAACCATATCTCTCCTCTGTTTGGAAGGAATCCATGGGGCAAATGTAGATCAAAGATCTGAAACAAGAGTATGTATACCTGGTGACCTGACTCTCAGGTTAGCATGAATGGAGGAGCCCTTCCCAGGAGCCTTTGAACTTGTTCAAGTAGCTTAGTTTCTTAGTGGTCCCTTCCAGTGCTGTTTTGTGAAGGGAAAGCATGTGTGTGTGTTGGTAACCAAAGTGCTCAAAATGTAATATGTGAAGACATCCAAGTACATGCAAAAGTAACCATTGGAGCACCATATAACCTCACCACCTGACTGATCCAAAAGTCTTTTTTTAAAAAACTTGTTGATATGGTGACAGATGTTTGATAAGTCACAGAAAAGTAAAATGATTAAAAAGCAGAAACCAAAGCCAAACAGAGTCTCTCGTAGGACACCCAACTAACTCAATAAATATAACTGCTATCCAGGGGACACGAACCTCAGTGGAGTGTTCCTTGTTCCCTAGGAAACAGTAGATGATAGGGCCTGGCTGTGGTGGCAATGAAGCAACCTTCTGGAAGCAGAGACAGGTGCTAGAGAGCATTGGAGGGGAGATACCTTGACCATCTGTGGAAGGTCCCGACTCCCTGGGTCCTGGTGATGACACCTGTCTGTAGGGCTCAAAACCATTTTCAACACCACTCACATGCCAGGAGCAGCTGTTGCTTATGTAGGTCAGGACTGCTCAGCACTGAAGGGGTTACGTGTAAGAGTGATCAAAGGTTTAAACTGTCATGTCGACGGTAAGCTGGGGAACAGGCTGTGCAGGGGCCTTAATAAATCTGCCCTTAACTTATGGCCGAACCTCATTCAGCAGAAAATTATTTCTGTAGCATATTGAGTGCTGTGCTCTGATGGAGACAGAAATAAAAGAAAGGTGGAAACGAGGAGAAGGGAATGGAAATTCAATCCACATGTGGTGGGGAGGACTCTTCAGTACATTCTTTATCAGATAAAATAAGAAACAGAATGTGTAGGACTCTCAAAGTACGGTGCATTCCTTTGATTACTAACATGTCTTAGGGGAAGAAAATGGACGAGGAGTAATTCTCAGTGAACACTGATATGGAGTGGGGGGAGGGGGTTAGGAGGGAGAAAACCTTAGTGATTAAGACATGATTGTCCATTCATTTGCTCACGGAGACCACCAGGTTTTATTGAACACTCACTAGGAATGAGAAGGTGTGGGTATGAGGATGAGCATGGCATCTTACTGAGTTTATAGCTAATGTGGTAGATCACACATTCATTATACACCTAGAATTGGTTCAGCATAAGCTCAGTTCAATATAGGATTCTCTGATGGCTCAGACAGTAAAGAATCTGCCCGCAATGACCTGGGTTTGATCCCTGGGTGGAGAAGATCCCTTGGAGGAGGACATGGCAACCCACTCCAGTATTCTTGCCTGGAGAATCCCCATGGACAGAGGAGCCTGGCGGGCCCCAGTCCATGGGGTCGCAAAGAGTCGGACATTACTGAGCGACTAAGCACAGCACAATACAGTTCAATGTAGCACAATGGCAACCGTCTTTGAATAAAGTGTGAGAGAATATAGTCAGATTTTAGGTATGAGAGAAGGGCCAACACTTTTTCCCAAAACATTTTCCCAATTCAACGTAAAGAACAGAGTTTTCATTAATTTGAAAGGCTTATTTAAAATAAAACAGCTAATCCCTTTCTTAGTTGTTATGTGATTTAAATCTTCGTATTGCTTTTCTTTATAACATTTCAGAAAGAAAAGAAAGGTTAAGATTGAGAGAGTCTGTGCTTTTCAGTCCAGTTCATAAAAGCACAAAGAACCCTTTCAATCCCAGACCAGAGATAATTTGAATTCAATGGATAATTTAGGAGACAGGACTTCTCTTTCTTCTAGTTTTGAAACTATTGGGAAAAGCTCAAGAAAAACTCAAGAAAATAATGAAAGCTTTTCCTCTTTTGAATAATTTATTTGCGGTTGGTTTGCTGGTTTTCTCTCTATCCTTTCACTCTCAGAGCTGTAATGAGTTAGGAGCGTAAGGTGTCAAATATTGGTTTGTTGTTGCTGTTGGGGTCTCTGAATTCATGACCCCTGTGGGCATTCCAGGCACAGATAATGTATAATTTAGAGATCTGCAGCTCTCATTTTCTCTTCCCTCTAGTTTTGGAGCTTTTTGTTCAAAGGGGTGATTTGTTTCACTCTGTTGCTGGAAGTTTTAGCAGAGAACCTGATGCTCTGTGGTACCCAAGCTTTGGGAGAATCTCCCTGACCTATCTATCTACATGCTTCTGTGGGCAGGGATGCTGGACTCTTCCCATCTCAGGGAGTAGCAGGACCAAGACAGAACCAGGTGGCTGTCATAAGGCAAAGGTTTAAGGCAAAGATTCAAATCACGTGTGAAAAGAAAGATTCTTGTCTAAAATAGTGAGTGTGGTGGTTGGACGAATGGGGGCAAGGAAGGAAGTGGTGTGCCAGAAGGAGGAACTGTGCTCATGTTAATTTCTCAGTGATTCAGGGGGCAAAGCTATAGTTAGTCCATGGGTTGTTCCATGAAGGACTGGACTGCCAGTTAACTGAGCTGGGTTCGCCATCCAACGTGCAATATTCTAGTACAGTTTATTTGCCCCCCGAGTGTCCAGTAAAGAGTGTCCAGAAACATGTAGGTCCCTGGAGGTGGAATGAATACCAAGGATCCTTTATGACTTTCTCATTTCTACTCTTATCCCTAACCCCATTGGCATCTCCATCTGAGAAGGGAGGGTTGACCTCTGAGTAGTTTGAAGAGGATGGGGGGTGGGGTGATGGGGAGAGAGTGGGGGTGGTGGGGAGGAGGTGTGTGGTTAGCTCTCCAGGTAAACTTGGATAGAGCCTTGGGCTTGTAGACTTGGAGAGGCTGATGAAAGCAACTATTGCCAAGAAAACAGGCTGCTATTGATCAAGCTTCTCTCAGTGTGTTAAATATTTAATGATGCATTTCATTATTTGAAGGATGTTATTCATCAGCTCAATTTAGTATGTTTTTATGAACACATTAAAAAAAAAACTTACCACCTATTTAGCTATACAAATAAATTTTATCCTAACAGGGACCCTGGTGAAGAATATATTATGCACGGATACTTATATACCTTGCAATGACTTTGGCCACCCTTGGTGGATTATGTCATCAGGCTGTTACTGGTTCCCCCCACATATACAAGAAGAGAACACACCTCTTTTACTTTCCTCATGGTGTGTAAAGACTAAAGTGATGCCACTCACCACCAAGACTCCAAGTTCTCTGGCAAGCTTCTGTAGAAGTGAAAATAATGATGATTTTATTTTGATTATTGTAATTTGGTCATCTTAATTTAGAACCAGAAGCCAAGCAGACATTTGATGGTGTCATGAATATTGTGAGTTATATGATATCTACTTTAATTCACAACCTATGAATAAATTCATGTTGTCTTTTTAGAAGGTCATATATCTCTTTTGGACCAAATCCTGCCATGACACATACCGAATGTGTTCTTTGAGGACCTTTCTCTCTCTACTTAAGAGACGACTATGAGAAAGCATCTGGTCTAGATGTTCAGAGTGGCTGAAACCCTCTCTCTGTCCAGTCTCTCCTTTTCTTACCTAAACTGAATTCCATTTCTTTACACTTGATTTCAGAGAGATCATGCTGCACAAAGGGACTGCAGAACTCAGAGGGAACTTTTGATAAGTGCTTTGGCATAAGGGGGTAAGAAAGAGGTGGGAGAAACTGAATGGAAGAAAAAAGTGAAGCTAAGAATGAAGAGGAAGGAGTACCAGTGATCACGGGAGGAAGGCTTGGTGATCAATTCCCTTTAAATTCCTGAAACAAAGGAGACTTGAAGCATTTAAAAGAAAAGCAAACCATGGAACTCAATCAAAGTTGGAAAATTACAGGAGAGAGTGTTATATGAGCACTCCACAGTGTCAGGATATTCCATCCTCAGAGGGTGTGTGTAAATCCACTGACTGGCTTGATTAAAAACTCAGGAAAAATGAAAAGAAAGGAATGTGCCTGAGTAGAATTTTTCACAATACAAGCTTGTTTTTTAGCTTGGTATATCTCAGATTGAACCTTAGCCAAATAATTGCTGGGAAAATATTTGGTTAGGTTTCGAAAGACTGTTTGGAGAAACTGACTAGTTGTAAAATGGAATATTTGGAATGACTGTCTGGGAAAGATAAACTTAAAAGCTGGAGAGGTGTGCTCAGAAGACCAAAGGGAACAAAAGGGCATAGAGGAGGGCACAGTATTTTGTATTCTTGAGAATGAGAGTGAAGGTGTCTAAGCAGTAGCTGATTTGCCAAGTTTTGAATTGTGAATGTTTTTCTTGATATGGTTTCCAGGAAGGATTATGACTTTAGTCTTTTTTGCAAAGTGGTGTCTTATTATAGAACAAAAGGTAATAGGTTTTAGTTGCTGTATCTGAAACTCTGAATTCTGCTTCAGGCATCCATCTCACGTCTAGTTAACTGTAGAAATAAAATTGGAGGGAATTTGGCCTTCAGGTTATAGGGCTGGAAAATGCTTTGAGAGGCCTTCTGGTTGGATTACTTCTAAACCCTCCCTGACAGATGAAAATTTATCTTATTTTTAAATGTTCCCCAGAGGAAGAGTGTCCACAGACTCCCTTAGTAACTCATTCCAGTTTTTAACGATCTCCACATTCAGGAAATTCCTTCTTCTGTCTTACCTAAACCCGCTCTGCTACAGCTTAAGTCCATTTTCTTTTGACCTGCCCCAGAAGAGATGGGAGAAAGAGGTCACTCTCTTGCATCAACATCCTTCCACATAATTGAAGATAAATTTTTAAACTCAAAAATTTCTCTATCTCCTTTTCTTTTTCATATCATGTCTCCCCACTTCCTTCAGCTTTCCTGGAGGGGTTCCATCTTTCAACCTCTTGTTCACCTTTGCTGTAGCCTCAGAAACTCCCTCTGCTGTCTGAAGTCTAGCTCTGGGCTGGGAGAGAAGAGAGACTGGCAATGTATGTCCTCGCATCTTTCCCTGGAACAGAGCTGATGGAAGAGGTTAAATGGTAATGACAATGTTTTAAAATTTTAATATTTTTCTTGTCCACATTATATTTTTTGTGTTTAAATTACATATTATATTTCCTTGCCCATATTGTATTTGTTTCAAAGTCGAATTGTGCTCATAAGGTAGGTCTGTGGACATTAATAAGGGTATATATCTTTAGATTTTGGAAGAGCAAAAAAGAAAAAACATAGGACAGTACATTCATACAATATACTAAGAATTACTCTGTATAATACAAGGCTAAGTTCAATGGTGGCTCCTAGAGCCAGGCTCCTCTGTCCATGGAATTCTCCAGGCAAGAATACTGGAATGGATAGCCATTCCCTTCTCCGGGGGATCTTCCTGACCCAGGAATCAGACCCAGGGATCAATCCCAAGTCTCCTGCTTTGCAGATGGATTCTTTACCATCTGAGCCACCAGGGAAGCCCAGATAAGCGAAAGGACCCCTATTTTTGCTCATGGGGTCCTTCCACTAAATATAAGCATTTCAGAAAATATCCTTTCAACTCTGCCCAACTGATATTTGAAATTTTCCATGAATCCCATTCTGGCCCTTGGGTTGAATCACTGATCTTGCCTTCATTATTGGGGATGAGACCCTAGATCCTAGCTGGACACCACTTTTACCAGAACATTACACAACTACTTCCAGGGCAGGCCTTGACTTGCTTTCTTGGGCATCAAAACTTAGCTAAACAAAGTAATATATCTTTTATAATTTATTTTTGTGTTAAACTAAATCCATTTCTATTTGTTTGCCCAGTGTCCAACATATTTCGATATTTGGGGATCAGAGACTCACAGAGATGGCTTTACTATAACTTGCATTTTTCCTAATTTCTAAAAGAACTTGAGAAATAATTTGAAGCATTCTTAGATTTCCTTGTAGTTTTCAAAACATGCTTGAAAGGGAGTTAAATGAGAAAAAGGTGCTTAAAAAAAACTATTGCTATTTTTATGAATCATGTATTTACTCTTACTTGTGTCTTAGCAACATATCATAGAAGTAATCAAAGTACAAACAGAGTAGCTACTTGTCAATCACCATAAAGAGTGAGTTAATGGCAAAGCAGGGCACAGTGCTGGGAGAGAGGGTCCTAGAGACTTCTAGGACCCCACGTGTGGGCTCCAGGACTCCACAAAGTCACCCATGCTTACTCTTATTCAGTAAAGGGCCCCTATCATGGAACAGGCATTAGTCTAAGTACCAGGGTTACTGCCCCAAATAAAAATAGACAAAAATCACTGCCCTCAAAAGAATGTACATTTAGTTTTTGTTTCCTACATTTATGGCCCACAGCATCTAATAGAGTTAGAAATTGTACTTTTAAAATGCATTCCTTATTTTGCAGCCATTAAAAATGAGTCTTTATGAGAAGTTTATAATTATGTAGAAAATGCTTCCTGGGTTAAAATGTTAAATGAGAATTTGTATATGTAAAGTTGTATTTGAATCTGTTCTAAGTTAGAACTGAACACAGCTATTAATCATCCCTTTTAACACACACACACACACACATACACACAGGTTACAATAAACAGGCATGCAGAAAAGACTATAAGAATATACAACCCAATGTTAATGGTGCTTGTCCTTGAGTAGGGGATGACAGGAAATTCTGCTTTGTATTTTTTGCATCTTTCTTTTTTGGATAGTAATTATATATTATCTTTCAAATGGAAGGACATTTGTCCATTGAAAGAAAATTACTGAATCAGAATTCTAGTAAACTTGAGAGGTATTTTTCTAGGGCTTGTCTTCTAAGAACCGGAGGCTGTAGGATGATCCAACTGGTATTTTATTGTTTCCTTTCTCAATGAAAGGGCTTTGGAGTTTACTAATCACTGCATTGAAGATTCTCTTATTTACCACTTTAGAGGAAGTAGAAGCAAGAAGGCTGAGTCAACAGGTTCCGTGTCTGCAAACATCCAGAGATTGTCCAGCATTGGGTGGTTGGTACACTAATGCAATTTCTATTTTAAGAACCTAAATAAGATGACTGTTTAGCACTTTCAAGACTGGTCAATCTGTAAGGCAGGACTCTAGGACTCCTTTTAAATTCCTGTTGTCAGGACATCTGAACCCACCACCCAACACATGGATAGTAAGTTAAGGAGGAAGCAAAAGCTGCCTGGGCGATTTCTTCTTCTTCTTTTTAGTAAGAAGGAAATTCAATCAAACTTTTGCATACAAATATGATAAAGTTCTCTTGCTCAGCTTTTAATGATAGCATGGAATTCTAAGTAAACATGGATGAAATACAACTTGTCAGCACAAAAATACAGCCTGTCATAGTCATTCATGTATAAAATATGACCTGCAGGTTTGAACCATATGGTTACATGAGTTCTAATTTACGTGGCATCTTCTTAAGTCAGCAGAATGCGTCCTGGCCTGCCTGTGGGAGATGGAGTCAGCACCTCACTCAGTGAAGTAGAGAGGGTTCCTGGGGGGTCCGGGGGTGGGGTGGGGGCGTGGGGGGGATCTGGGGGTGGGGTGGAGGGGTGGGGGGTGGGTCAGGCCAGTTTCAGCTGCTACAAGTGAGGCTGGAAGCATTGCAAAGTGAATGGCATGTCCCCAACACGATGTGGGCACTTCTACCTAGAGGCTGGGTTGGCCAGCCTGTTTCCATGATTAGGTTGAAAAGTCTAACGTGCAAAATTGAAAAATATTAAACATCACAGCTTGTGACTTAGGCATTCCTTCTGTTCCCACTGGGGTGTGGGGAGTAACACAATCCCCTCTCAACTTGCGGAGGGGAGCGGACATTTGGATGCCGTTTTAAAGCAATGTTTAATGAAGTGAGAAAATGTATTTCCAGCGTTATGCTCCGTGGCACATATACTCAAGCCCAGAAGTGCACAATGGACACATTTTGTGATTTAGACATGAATTGGAAAAGCCAAGGAAATGCCATTGAAATAAAAATCAGACTCGAAAGTCCAAGCTGAGCTAGAAACAGATGGACTTTTTGCTACTTAAGAGAGAAATTCTTCTGTCTTCTCCTCTTTTTCCCCCTCAAGCTGTGCCCTGTCACTATCGTAAGGTGACCTTTCCTCTGGGTCTCCCTGAGATGCTTTCAATGAACTGGTCAGAGCAAGTGACTCTTGACCTTTCTGCAAATTCTCGGGGAGCCCCAGGGCTCTCTGTCTGCCCTCTGGGTGGTCCCCGAAGACCAGGCTGCAGATGTCTGCTCCTGATAAGTTCGGAGACCAGGGGTGGGAAGGGACCCATCACGAGCTCTGCTGGAAGGTTAAGTATCTGCCAGGCCATGTGCTGGGCCCCGAGCAGCTGCTCATGCTGGGAGACAGGGCTTTGGGCTTCAGTGTTTTGTTTTTTTGGCAGGTGTGGGGGAGGTTCCTCTTGCTTTTTGAAGATTCCTTTTCTCTTGCCACGGTCAGCTGACAATGAAACCTTCCAGTGTTGACATTCTGCTAAAGGATATTACCAGAACTAAGGCTCAGATTAAGGCTCAGATATTCATTCTAAGTGGGAAAGATCCCCTGAAGGAGGGCATGGCAACTCACTCCAGTATTCTTGCCTGGAGAATCCGAGAGGATCCTGGTGGGCTAGAGTCTTTAGAGTCTCAAAAGAGTCGGACACGACTGAAGTAACTTAGCATGCATGCATTCATTCTAAGTCTCCAAGTGAAGATTGCCATTCACATTGCTTTGGAAGAATAAACAGAGCAGGCTTCTCAGGAAAGAACATTTGTCCAGCAGGTATAAAGAGGTGTAACTGACCAAGCATAAGAGAGAAAATAAATCCAGAAACCATTGATTTTGCTGCTAATAAATCGTTATCACTACAGAGAAGCCATCTAATATTTGAGTGCCTTCTAAGTACCAGGTGGTCTTCTCAGATGTGCAGTGGTCAAGAATCCACCAGCCAATGCAGGAGATGCAAGAGACGCAGTTCCATCCCTGGGTCAGGAATATCCCCTGGAGTAGGAAATGGCAACCCTCTGCAGTATTTTTGCCTGGAAAATGCCACAGACAAAGGAGACTGTCAGGCTATGGTTCATGGGTCGCAAAGAGTCAGACACAACTGAGAGACTGAGTACGCATGCGCACTAAGTACCAGATACTGACCGGGCACTTTTCGATCTCTTCACACTCCTTCACCACATGCTGTGAAGGTGCCATTATTGTTCCTCTTTTAAGATGAGGAAACTAGTTCACAGAGATTTGTGCCCCCATGTCCTTGGGCACAAAGCTAATAGCCGCTGAGCCAAATGACTCAGTTTTGTCAAATCCCAGTTTCATGGTCTTTTCCTTATACCATCACAGTAATGCTGTTTCAAGGGACTATTAGGCTATTGTTCGAAATTGAGAATATGTTTTCATTTCTTGTAATAAACTGGAATTCATTTATGATTTGAGGAGAGGCAGCCTCATCCTACGTGGGGTTCTCTCGGCAAGAATACTGAAGCGGTTTGCCATTCCCTTCTCCAGCAAACCATGTTTTGTCAGGTCCTGATTCGCAGGAACATGCCCTTCAGCTGCTCCGTGTAGCTGGACGACATGCTTGGCGCCCTGGCTGTCCCACTGCTGGTCCTCGTAGAGCATGTGAACTTTCACCTCCTTCCAGGTGTCAGTTAAGGTGCTGCCTGGGGGCCAGGGCAAATGCCCTGCTGGAGTCAATGGATATGAGTTTGGGCAAACACCAGGAGATAGTGAAGCAGAGGGAAGCCTGGCATGCTGCAGTTCATGGGTCACAAAGAGTCGGACACGACTTAGCGACTGAACAACAATCCTATATGGGAGAGTTTTCTGGACAAAGAAGTTCCTCTCTGGTCCCTTCAAGTGCATCCTGCTTGTCTGCATAGACCCATGCTCACTTGTGTAAAACCCACCCCAGGAATTTTGTCTTCAGAATTCCTCTAGCCCCTTTTTTGATGGTCTACTCTGCTCTTTTTGCTCTCAGATTCTTTTTTTTTCTTTTTTTTCTTTTTGGTTCTTCAATTTCTCCTTTTGGTTATTTGGATTCCGTGTCTTCACTACTGTTCTCTCTACCCTCATTGCAACAGCCTGGCTTGGCCTTCCCCTTCTGGTGCTGCCACTTACCCTGGCGTCTGCTCCCAGGTCTCCTGTGTGGCTGTAATGGGCAAGGGGAACTGGAGGAAGCAGCCCGGCCTCCTCGGTCAGATAAAGGCCTGTAATATAGCTAGTTTGATTGTTTTTCAAACAGAAATACCCTGATGATGCAATACATCCATGTTGTTGTTTTCTCAACTAATAATTTGAAACGTTATTATAATAAGATGAAGCTGTCTTGACTGTTGAGAAAGTCAAGATCAAAAGTCTCTTGACAGTTCTGCTGTTTTATTTTTTTGTTTATTTACCTTTGTTTCTGGCTTTTGCAGCAGTTAATTCTGTTTCTTTCTACTATCAATGAACCTTTCTATGCACAATTGTCTCAGTCAACCCTGAGGTTTTTATCATGCCTATGGCATGAAGGGCACAGGGTTTTGGAAAAGTCTGTTTTTTAAGGACGCTCTCCTTTGCTTGAGTGGGGTGGGGGGTAGGGCTTCCCTGGTGGTTGAGACAGTAAAGAATACGCCTGCAATGCAGAATACATGAGTTCAATCCTGGGTTGGGAAGTTCCTTTGGAGAAGGAAATGGCTACCCACTCCAGTATTCTTGCCTGGAGAATTCCATGGACTGAAGACCCTGACTCAACAGACACAAGCTTGAGCAAAATCCGTAAGATGGTGAAGGACAGGAAAGCCTGGCATACTGCAGTCCATGGGGTCACACAGAGTTGGACATGACTTAGCTACTGTATAGCAACTCCTTTGCTTACTTGCCTTTGTTAGTCTCTGTCCTACAAGATTAATATTGCCTGAAGGAGGTGGTATTGACCAATTAAAAACACTGAAGTAAAGTGAAGTGAAGTTGCTCAGTCGTGTCCAACTCTGTGACCCCATGGACTGTAGCCTACCAGGCTTCTCCATCCATAGAATTTTCCAGGCAAGAGTACTGAAGTGGGTTGCCATTTCTACTCTGAGGCAAAAAACATCTTCATTTTTTCTTTTCTCATAGATTCAGGATTTTGGAAGATTTGATCTTCAAATTCCATTTATTTTTCCCATTATTGTAGTAATTCCCCAGGGACACAGTTGTTAAGTGGCAGAGGGAGATATGAATCTAGGTCTGTCTGCCAACACCATAACTCTTGACCCCCGGGCTATGGGTCAAATTGAGATAAGCATTAGGTTGTACCACATGCAGTTGCCAGCATTTTACTATTTTTGACCTACAAAAAATGGCTGTCATGTAAAGTTCCACCAAACAATATTCTTAGTTTAATTAATATAATTTTTGAATGAACCAATGCTTTATATGTGGCCTAGAAGATTTATTCTGGAAAACACAAAAGTCTTCTGGGAAGACTTTTATAATAATGGTAATAACTCTAACATCACTTTCCCTCCACATAACCCCTTACCCCATCTGCCCTGCTCTGCCCAACCCTCAGACTTCCACAGGCTCCTTGGAGATGCGGATATTATTAGCTTGGGAAACGGTAAATAAATTAGGTGTAAAATATGAATTCTGCCTGGTGTGATTTTTTTTTTTAAGCTTAAGAGTTCAAATAGGATTCTGGGGACTTTTCACTTCTACATGGTTTAATTCTTTGTCACAAGTTATGGAGTGAAGAAGAAGCTTTGAAGAAAAAGAGAGTATATGATTGGAGGAAAAGTCTCATAACCTGGGATTGTGTACACTCTGAGTGAGGACTGAGATTGCTATCATTTCTAACTATATGATGGCTTCCTATATAGAAATCATTCATCATCATCATCATTATCAAAATAGCTAACATTTATTTGTTTTATATCTTTCAGAGAACTCTTCCAATTGGATTCTCCTAACATTCTTGTGAGACAGATAGCTTCCTAATCTTGCAGATAAGGAAGTTGAGAGGATTTCAAGTCCATGGAGGCAGGATCTTCGACTCCAGAGCAGAGCTGTCTGATAGATCTTTTTACAATGATGGAAATGTTCTCTACCTGTGCTGTTCAGTATGGTCACCACCAGCCATATGTGGCCATTGAGCACTCAAAATAGGGCTAACATCACTGAATTTTAAGTGGCTAGGGGCTCCCACATTACACAGAGCATCTCTAAAACCTGTCCTGTTCTTTTCTTTGCCATGTTTTCTCCATTTAATGCATAAATTCTGAAGACTGAGAGAAAGAGAATGAGCACAAACTCTAGGATCCAATTCTTTGGCTATAAAACTTTTCCAACACCGAAAGGACTTACAAGAAGTTACCTATGAACCTTGCATGATTTCTCTGTGTAAATGTTGGTAGGCTGTGGAATATTCTGATTTGTCTCGGGCTCTTAATTATGTATGCTGTCCTCCCGAAAACCTCCAGGACAGGCTAAACCAAACTCTCTCAGTCTCTTTCTAGCCATATGGTCTTATGACAAACATGACTAATTCCTGCTCTGTATGGTCTGAATCTTGTTAATCTGCCAACTGCTTAGTAGCCACTATAAAGCAGCTTTATCTGGAGATTCTCATTAGAATGTGAAATTAGTCTAAGCCTAAACTACATTTTGCCAAATCCCCCCTCAGTCTGCTCTTGAAACAGAGTCTGTTCACAATAGAGCTTTTGTTTCTTGAGTGTCAGGCTGTCTTCCATGAGGCCAGATACTTTGCTTTAATTTTTTTTTTTTTATTATCAGATGTATAGCATCATTTCTGTAGCCTAAACTTTGATAGCATTATACATGTATATATTTTAAAAATTTCAGGTCTGCACCAGAGGAAAAAATCCTTCGTTGTCCAATAAATAAATGATTTTATGGCCTCATAAAAATAATTTTAAAATATTACTTTGTTAAATTTCATCTGACCTATTGATGCATCTAATTATTCCCTTGTCATTAAAATTTCTCAACATTGTCAAGAAACCACTTTGCTTTTCTATGCTCTTCTTCAGTGATGGTAAGTGATACAAAGAATCAGAAATGGATAGATTAAAACAAAATTAAAAATAAGGTTATACTAAAGAGGAGAGATATGTATATGTGGTTCCCCTAAAAATTTTTAACTGATTTGTTAAAATAACTTTTTATTAGGTTTTACAAACCAGTTCATGCTAAGATGAAAAATTAGAAAAATAAAAAAGTTACCCAAGACTTTCTTAAGTGACAAAGTTTTTTTGTTTTAAACAAACTTCATTTCACCAAACCACTATTTACTTAGTGAAATAAATACAATTTTAAAAAAGGGAAAAAGAAAATGAACATTTTCTATCATCATCTTTCTTAGGAAATAAGGGTATCACAAAACTGAAAAAAGAAGGAAACAAGGTCAAAATGAAGAATAACTACTTAAAGTGAGCAAATTTAGCCTTATAATGATCACTGCAAGATCTTTTTCTCACTCTGACCCAGACCTGGAAATATGTCATGTTGGAAGGCATTTGTAGTACAGAGTAGAAAAGTAAGTACAGAGAAGAAAAATAAAACTCCCCTTGAATTCCACCTTGCATGCTGTTCAATTATTTTATTATACTTTATCAGGATAGTTATGACTTTGTGAAAAAACCTGCATTTTCATTGATGATTCATTTCTTGGTGCTCCCTGCCTCTGCCTTCTCCATCTCCCTTTCTAGAGTGTTTGCAAAGCTTGCCTAAAGGCCGAACAATTTCAAGTACCATACTATCAACACAGTTTTTAGAGTCACATAAGATTTTTCCATCTTGTTGATTCTCCTTAAAAAATATTTATCAGTCCAACCAAAACACGATGGGAGATAACTTGAACAGGAAGTGAGTGCCACTTGAAGCCGTATTTTCCTCTCTCCCTGCCAAGCACAGTTACCAATCAGTAGGAGGAGTTACTGTATGCTAGGTAAGAGCTTGGGTTTGCAGCCTGCTGCTCTTAGCATATCCTTATACTAGTTTGATAAGATTCTGAGTGTCGGTTTGCCCATCTGCAAAATGGGGATGCCTATGTCTTCTCACTTACTAAAGTTGTTGTGAAGTTTGAATGTCAGTTGGTTTGCAGGGTCTGGACCATGGTAAGGGTGCAGTGAATGGCAGCCATTGTTATTTTTATCTGCAGGACACTGGGCACTGGGTGGAAGGTAAAGAAGCCTTTGTGCTTGTCATTGTTTGGGCTGCATTGTGAGGGCTCACTAAGTATCAATACTAATCATCAGATAAAGTGGGTGGATGCTCTTTGGAAAAGGGCACAGAGGGTCTGTGGAGGGCAAATGTCAGACTCTTTGATGTGCTTCTGGGTCATAGCTAGCTTCTCAGAAAACCCTCCGGACTCGAATTTGCCTTCTGCTGAATGTCGAGGTTTTCTGAGGCAGGGCATCTAAGAGGGAGAAGTTGAGAGAAAGCGCCAGTGTAGGTGGGACTCCCCACAGAAAAAGCTGCCCACGAAATGCAGCGGGGGGGAGGGGAGAGGGTGGTGGGGGTGTGGGTGGGACCTGAATCATCAATTGCTTTTTGTGAAGGGGTCCAAGATCTTAGATGCTCCTTGGGAGGGCTTAGCTTTCAGAGAAGACAAGTTCCAGAAAAAAGTTTGTTGCTTGAGGAAAAAAGTGAAGATATTTTTACTTTTATTCTGATTTTGTTTTTGTCGAGGGACAGGAGTGGGGTCGGGAAAAGATGGAGTAGGTCATAGAAGCACTCAAAACTCCTTTGCAAATCTACTGGGCTAAAGCAGGTTTCATGTCTCATGTTCTAAGCAAATATTAATTTATTTTATTTTTTTCCATCAGAACTGACTTGATCTTTGTTGGAGAGTTTTTGGCTAAGGGAAGAAACCCAATTTTTTGCTGCGGATAACAATCTCTCCTTTCTTGGCTGTTCCCATCACTGGGAAAGAACTCTCAGCCACCAGCAGTGTTTCATATGGTTTTGTTTGAATCTAGAAACAAGGGTTAACTGGAATATTGAGGCTATAACTTGAAAAACTATTTCCAAATAATAACTCCCCTAAGCTTTATTTTCCCATCTTTCAAATGGGGATAGTAATAATACGTAGCTTATAGGGTGTTTGTGAAGAACAAATGTGATAATGCTTGCAAAATATTGGGCATGGCAATGGAGGAGTCAACCCCAAGAAAACGTCTGTCAATACCATGATTGTCGCCAGAGAAGTGCAAAGAAGCTTGGCATCTCACAGCTTATGTCACTGATTTCTGAGCTTGGGACCAGTGCATTTCCTTCTGTCACAATTTTCTGCCCTTAGGAATTTGTGGGGGTGTGTTCCTCCAGCCCCCACCTCAGTCAGAAGCCAAACCAGGGGTTGTGATAAAAGAAATCACTGCTCCTAGTGAGCACAAACTTCCTAAAGTGGTGTCTTTTCAACACATTTTAATACATGATGACTTGAGATTTGTTCTACTTATGATGAAAAGATACTAGACAAAGCCGTGAAAAACATGTCATTGGAACACAATCAAAGCAGTCAGAGGGTGAAGGCTTTCTTTGTTGTTGTTTCAAATTTATTTATTTTAATTGGAGGCTAATTACTTTACAATATTGTAGTGGTTTTGCCATACATTCACATGAATCAGCCATGGGTGTACATGTGTTCCCCATCCTGAGCCCCCCTTCCACCTCCCTCCCCATCCCATCCCTCTGGGTCATCCCAGTGCACCAGCCCTGAGCACCCCGTCTCATGCATTGAACCTGGACTGGAGATCTGTTTCACATATGATAATACACATGTTTCAATGCTATTCTCTCAAATCATCCCACTCTTGCCTTCTCCCACAGAGTCCAAAAGACTGTTCTATACATCTGTGTCTCTTTTGCTATCTCGCATATAGGGTTGTCGTTACCATCTCACCTACCTGTGGTGTGGGTCCTTGTTTCTCCCCACCCCCTCACTCACGCAGTTGCAGGAACACGTCTGTCCTCTGCCTCCAGGTATTGGAGTCTCAGGTCCCCTTTCCTCCCCAGGCTCTTCTCAGGGTTGAGTCATGCTTTATTTGTAACCTAGGGCTATGTGAGCCCCCTCTCCCATAGTCATAGGAAATGAAGGTAAAATGAGGCGAATGTGCTTAAAAGTCTTAATAAAAGTGAAAAAATGAAGCCTGTCAATAAGTGGTGCCTTTTTTGAATCTTCCAAGCATGGCGATAGACTGCTGCATCTACCACATTTTCACCTTTGTTAGCAACAGTTACTAAACACATGGTTAGGCTTCCAGATGCATTCTGTGGCTATGAAACAGAGTTTGTATGATATTTCATTTTTGTTTTTCCTGTTTTGAGCTAATTATTCCACTGTAAGGACACAGTGCATGCCTTTCAATCTAGGGAGTATTCTGTTTTCCCAATGCCTCCCAAAGCTGTTTATCAGAAAAAGCTGGGAGCCGGGTTGGTCAAACAATTATAGACTTTGCCCTTGAGGATAATTCACTGGATCTAGGGTGGAGCCTAGGGAAACCTATTTTCATCACCCACCCTGGGAGATTCTGATGGGGTCAGTTCATAGATCCGTGTTTAGGAACTGCTTTATCAACTACACACACACACACACACACACACACACACACACACACACTCTGTCTGTCTCTCGCTTTCTTTCTCTCTCTGTCCTGCTCTCCAGCAGATAATAAATCCCTCCACAGGATCAGAAGCTTAGGGCCTCCCTTTTCCAAAGGAGACAGCCCTCAAGAAGATTTTGAATGATAAGAAGCCAGGCCTGGTCAAATTCCCAAGGATGGAATTTAACAGTGACTGATTACTCATCATCAGCTATTTTAATGTTATAATAAAGATGAATGAGAACTTGGGAGATGAACTCTCTATAACTCACCTATAGCAGTCAGTGCCCTGTTGGCCATGGGGTAGGCTGCTGGGCCCCGAGAAGGGCACTTATTAGTTAATAGGTATGCACTGAGCTTATAGAGTGTTTTATTAAATGACAAAATCCTAAACATACAAGAGTCCTATTTTGTGGCCCATATGTTGACTAAATTCCCAGATGACTTTAATAAGCAAATGGCAGCTCATTAAAATTACAGTAGTTTTGCAGAGAAAATAGCTCCCCAGAGGAGGAGAAGAAAACCACTAGGCTACTAAGCTGATAGTCGTCCCACGAGCTTCCTTATCTTGGCCAAAGCTCACCAATGGAAGAAAATCTGCTGTTCTGAAAAAGCTTTGCTCCCGCCTGGCTTGTCCTCCTCTGTTTGAAAGACACTGCTTGCTCTTCCTAATCAGTTCCCAGTCTTGCTGACCTGGAAGCAATGGAGAAAATAACAATTTTGTGTGCAGTTTGCTTAATAAAGAAGACATATAATATTAACCGTTGGGAGAAAATGAGTTGTTTTTCCATTTTGGTATAGAAACCTCAGCTTGCTTTCTAAGAGATGATATTGTAAAGCAATAATTGCTTACTGCTATTGAATTAGCAAACTGCAACCTTTTGTTTGTGTTAAAGGTTACTAGAATGTTTTCTTTGCCCTCAGAAAAAGCACTGTGCCATGCAGACCAAAGGGGCAGTTTCTGAGCTCCTCTCTGTTTCCCCCTGTAAGTTCTAAGTGCCTGTATGATGCCCAGACAGGCTCGGACACAATTATCACCGCCTTAGTGTTCACTCTTTGGAGACGGCATCTCGAAGATCTCTTTTCAGAGCACATCATCATGCAAGTGTCCCTCATCCTGAGACATGGGAACAGTCTTTAATAACACCAGAGGTGATAAGCCTTCCACTTCAGCTCCAGACACTTTGTGTTAAATATAGCATTCTAGAACCCTTGCCATTGCAGGTCCCTAAGGAGACTTCAGTCTTCATTTGACAAATTATGCAAGGCAACAGAACAAAAAATACATTATATCAAATGATATTATACTATACTGTACTGTAGCTTACATCAGTGCTATCCAAGAACCTTTCTGTGATGATGAGAATGTTTTATATCTGCTCTATGTAATAGACAGCTACATGTGGTTATGGAGCACTTGAAATGTGGCTAGTGTGACTGTGGAACTAAATTTTAAGTTGATTATTTTTTTTAGAACTTCTGTTTTCTTCAGCAGCTTAAAATTTACAAAATTGAGAAGAGGTTATAAAGACTTCTCATGTACCCTCTGCCCCAACATATGCACAGCCTCCCCCATTCTCAACATCCACTACCAGAGTGGTATATTTGTTACAACTGATAAACCTCCACTGACACATCATCATTGCCCCAAGTACATGGTTTACATTAGAGGTCATTCTTGGTGTTGTACATTCTGTAGGTTGGGAGAAATGTATAGGAAGTAGCCATCACTAATGGTATCCTACAGAATATTTTCACTGCCCTAAACAATGTTCTGTGTTCTGCTTTCTCATCTTGCTTGCCTCCACCACGTCCACCATCTACTCACCACAGCCTCCAGCAGCCACAGCAGCCACTGATTTCCTTACAATTTCCATTGTCTTGCCTTTTCTGGAATCTCATAGATTCGGAGCCATATGCTATGCAGCCTCTCCAAATTGGCTTCTTTCACTTAGTAAGGTGCATTTAAGTTTCCTCCATGTCTTTTCATGGCTTGATAGTTCATTTCCTTTTGGTGCTGAATAATACTCCATTGTCTGGGTGTGCCAGCATATCCATTTACCTACTAAAGGATTTTGGTTGCTTCCAAGTTTAAGCAGTTATGAATAAAGCTGCTATAATATCTGAGTGCAAGTTTCTGTGTGGACATAAATTTTCAATTCCTTTGGGCAAAAACCAAGGAGTAAGATTGCTAGATCTTTTAATTTAATTTAATTATAATGAATTTCGGTTTAAATTGAAATAGCCAGATGCACCTAGCAGCTACTGTATCAAGCAAGATGGTACACATACTAAAGCTTTTTCTGAAAGAATTTGAAACAAAGTAGGGCAAAACAGTATAACTTAAAAAGAAAGGTTAAAAGGATTAAGAAAAGCAAGAGTGAGGTCATTTGGAGCCAAAAATAAAGGCTCAAAGCGTATGCCAGAATCTACCTCCATTATGGACTGGTCCTGACTTGGACCTGTGTTTTCTAACAGAGAAACATATGAAAGAGAAATCTGGTCAATTACCCAAATGATGCCACCCCCCCCACCCCCACCCCCCAAGCAAACCATTTGTTAACGAGAATTACAAAGTAATTGTAGTTCTAAAACCATCACCTCCACTCATCACTTATGGGTGAGTGTGGATCATCAGACATATTTGGGAGCCTGACATCAGAAACAAAAATCTTGCCATTATTATTTTCTGAGTGAAATCAGCTGTCTGAAGAAAGAGTAGAAGAAAATGACTTTTCTCCTCTGAGGCAACTTAATACAACATGGAGGCAGGGGTGGTGGGAACCAGTATAAATTTGGCATAAATTCAGTTCCCAATTCTTTATGAGGTGCTATCATGTGCAGACCACAGCGATGTGCTGGGGATACAAAGTGAATAAAGTAGACACGCAGGGAGCCCATATGCATTAATTATGAGGTCTTCATGAAATGCTTTCAGAATTCAGAGCGAGGGCACCTGGCTTAACCTGGGGTGTCTGAGCGAGTGAGTGAACCGGAGGGATGATGTCAGGCAAAGGGAGGTGAGATATTTTGTCCACGTCTTTAAGAAGAATTAAGAGTTAAGACACAGACAGAAGGAGAGTGATTCTAAACAGAGAGATGAGCATCTCAAAGTGAACAAAATCAGAGCAGCTCCAAGGGACTGGGCTAGAAAATGCAAAGTTGGAGAGGATGTAGGAAGGTGATGTCATCAGAGCCACCAAAGTTTCTGAAGAAACAAACATGGCAGTGACGTGTGAGGTCTCAATCTGCTTGGAGATGCGTACAACAATTCTTCTGACAGTAAACGTACTCATAAGGGTCGAAAACAAGATGCATGTCACATACCTCAAGCTCATTCAGACACATGGAGGGGGAAACTGAGAGACTTAAGTTCAAGTAATATTGTTAATATTCTCCACCAAATGTGGGATCCAGGCCAGAGAGAGTTTTCTGTAGTAAGTTTTCTTTTCCCTTGAACTTTATCCTGTATAATATATTAATGTTTTGAGCTGTCTGTTGAGAAACACTCTGTGGACTAGAAACTGACATTTTGGTCTTGGAGTAACTGAGTATGTATGGCTACAATCTGAGGGGGATAGAAATGATTTTTTCAGTGGCGTATCTTTGTTGGAGAGATTATAAAGCCTGCTGCAAACATGAAGTCACTGAGCCTTCACCTCTGCATGGAAAAATGTGCTTGTATGGCCCATGTATAAATTAATTTTCTTGCCTGAGATGGCAAAGAAACACTGAGATGAGAATTGAACTTCATAGGTTTGGAGAGCTACACACCAGTCACATACCAGGTGCTCCCTAAAGACTGGAGACAAATACTGTCCACTCTAAGACACCCCCAGTTATCTGGCCTCTGGTGCTCACTCTGGAATTCAGCGAGTATTTAGGAAATGCTCAGCACCAGACTGTGGGGCATAGTGAACAACAAGAGAGAAACAGGTCTCTGCTCTCACGAAGCTCAAGTTCTGATTGGAGGATTTGACAATAATCAAATTAAGCAAGAGAATGTAAGATGGTGGTTCATGCCATAAGGCAATTTAACACGGTCAAAAAACCAAGAATTACTCTATAGGGAAGGGTAGGGGGAGGTGTCTCTGCAGAAGGGACACTGGGCAGACTTGAATGAGAAGGAGGCAACCATGCCTCCAAGACCCAGGGGGAGGGAAGAACAAAGACTTTTAGGAAGGAGTGAGATTGGCAGGTTCACTGAGTGCTGTGGAGTGATTCAGGCTCTTAAGGTTTCTGAGTAGTCTGAAAGAGCCTATCTTAATTTGATCCCGGTTCCACCACATATACACTATATGATTTTGGGCATGTGACTTAACCTCTCAAAGCTTTTCTTTTCTCTGAAAAATGGGAATATTATACAACCTACCACAGGATGTTTTTTATAAGATAAAACTAGTAGAATATCTGACTAAGAGTGAGCTTAAATAAACATAACTCTTCTTTAATAATTGGTTCAACAGAATTTTACTGAGCATCTACTATTTGTGCAGCCACTATGGAAACCGTTATTGAGATTCCTCAAAAAATCAAAAATAGAACTACCGTAGGATCTAGAAATGCCACTTCTGGGTATATATCCAAAGGAAATGAAATCATTATCTTGAAAATATGTCTGTACCTTGATGTTCACTGTAGCAGTACTTACAATAGCTAAGACATGAAAGCAACCTGAGTGTCCACCAGTGGATGGATGGATCAAGAAAATGTGGTGTATATATTCACTAGAATATTACCCACCCATTAAACAGAAGGAAATCCTACCATTTGTGATAACATGGATGGACCTTGAGGATATTATGCTAAGTGAAATAAGTCAGATAGAGAAAGACAAATATTATATGATCTTACTTATATGCGGAATTGAAAAAAACTCATAGAAACAGACCGGTGATTTTACCCAAGGTCAGGGTGGGGTGGGATGGGAAGTGGGTGACATGGGTAAAGGTGGTAAAAAGGTAAAACCTTTCAGTTTAAATGAATTAAGTCCTGGTGTTGTAATGTACAGCATGGTGACTATAGTTAACAATACATATTATTTATACAAAGATTACTAAGAGAGATCTTAAAAGTTCTCATCACAAGAAAAAAAAATATAGCTATATGAAGTGATGAATGTTAACTAAACTCATTGTGATGACCATTTCACAATATATACATATATCAAATCATTATGCTGAAAAAAATCATTATGTTGTATACCCTGGACTAATACAATGTTATATGTCAATTATATCTCAATGAAATTGGGAAAAATAGTGAGAAAGAATTCTTAATTGAGTAATTATAAAACCCTGGGAAGGTTTTCTGTAAAATGAGGCTAATATTAATTAGCTTGTCTACAAAAACCAAGGTTCTGGAGGGCACAATATATATGAAAATGAATTTCAAGTCAATAGATGAAATAATAATGCAAGGACTTGTAAAATTGTAGTCAATGGCCTAGAAGAGTAGGTGGAGTCAACACATGGTTAACCTAGGCACGTGGAGGAAAAAAATAATAATTATTATTTCAGTATATTTTTTGAGCATCTATTTACTATGTTTCAGTCTTTATGCTGTGAACTTATTGCCAGGGTAATTGCCAATTATTGCCAACTGAACAAAAACAACAACAAACAGAGAATGCTAAAAGTATGAGTAGCATTATGCTTGGAAAATCATTCCAAAAGTATAAATTTTACAAATATATATATTCATTCAACAAATAAACATCCAGTATTTTCAGGACAATATTTTCTGACTTTTTATTCTAGGATCGCAGACATTCATTTCATTGTGTTTCTTGTGTACTCATCCCTAGCTTATTCTGAAAGTGTAGCTAAAACTTCATCTAACTCCCCAAAATGTCAGCATATTAATAAGAAATGCAAGCCTTTTCTTTTGATTAAACTGCACATTTTAATTAGTAAGTCTCAGGAGAATGCAGTGGACATATTGTCAACATGATAATAAAATAGGTGATCCAGAAAGACCATGGCCAAATTTGTTCTAATTGTACAGTAGGAAGAAGATGGCTTAGGCTTTGCCAGAGTCAGCAGTTTCCAAATTCTTCAGGAAAGGGCAGAATCCAGTCTGAACACTAATTTACATATGTATATATATAATTTTATATATACAAATATATGTATATATAAATATGCATATATAAATTACATATGTATATATTTAAGTTTTGACTTCTGATATTTATAATAATGTTAACGATAGGATTATAACCTAAGGGATAAAATACCCAAGATTTCACATTGATATAAATACATGATTAAATCAATAAATACATGAGAAAGAAGGGAAAACTCTTCCTCAGTGAGGAATTCCAAACAATAAATACAGAAGGAATGAGAGAAAAAGAAAACCCCCATCAGAACGCCGCAGGAATAGTTGTTGCAGGCAACATCCATTGAGGAATTCTAAAAATAGTGGATGAAACTTCACAGAGAATTTTATGTAGCCTCAAAATATATTCTTCAAAATGTTTGTTTATTTCTGTGGCAGTTTTAACATGTGTTTGCAAATTCTTTGATTCTCTTCCCTCCAGGAACTGGAATTTAATTTGTCTCCCCTTGAATGTAGTCTGGACTTAGTGAACTGCCTCTAATGAAAAGGGAAAATTAGTAACATTTCCTTGAAGTGTTAACACTACCTTAATCAAGTGATCAAGGTCAACATTACCACTGGTAAGACATGTGCAGGGGACACATTACCCCTGTGGTCTTCCTTCCAAAAACCTCTAACTCCACCAAATCCTGAGAAAGCATCAGTCAGTTCAGTCAGTTCAGTCACTCAGTCGTGTCCGACTCTTTGTGACTGCATGAACCATAGCACGCCAGGCCTCCCTGTCCGTCACCAACTCCCGGAGTCCACCCAAACCTATGTCCATTGAGTTGGTGATGCCATCCAACCATCTCATCCTCTGTCGTCCCCTTCTCCTCCTGCCCCCAATCCTTCCCAGCATCAGGGTCTTTTCCAATGAGTCAACTCTTCGCATGAGGTGGCCAAAGTATTGGAGTTTCATCTTCAACATCAGTCCTTCCAATGAACACCCAGGGCTGATCTCCTTTAGGCAAACTCAAAGTTGATGGACTCACAACAAAATGTCTGACTAGTCCTGTTCCAACATGTCAAGGTCTTGGACTACAAGGAAAGACTGAGGGACCATCAAACACCAGAGAAGACAACTACAGTAATGTGGTTCTCTGGATGGGATCCTGGAACTGAAAAGGGGCAGTAGTGCAAAGATCAGAGAAATCTCAATAAAGACTGCAGTTTAGTTAGTAGTACTGTGTGTGCATGCTAAGTTGCTTCAGTTGTGTCCTACGCTTTGTGGCCCTATGGACTGTAGCCCGCCAGGCTTCTCTGTCCATGGGATTCTCCAGACAAGAATACTGGAGTGAGTTTCCACGCCCTCCTCCAGGGGGATCTTCCCAACCCAGGGATCAAACCCTGGTGTTTCTTACATCTCCTGCATTGGCAGGCTCTTTACCACTAGCAGCTGATAGTATTGTACCAAGGCCAATTTCTGAGTTTTGATAATTGTGCCATGGTTGTGTAAGATATTGACATTAGGAGAAGCTGGGTGAAGGAAAAATGGGAACTTTCCTCCGTGACACTTCCACAGTCTTTCTTGTCTTTTATGACTTTGGAAGAGTACTGGCAGGTTATGTTGTAGAATATTTCTGGATTTGGGTTTTTCTGAATTTGATTTTATCTGATGTTTTATGCTTTTCTGATCATGTATACATTGTTCTTGTTGTAAACAAAAAAATGCATGATTCAAATAAAAATATTTTCTCCATGGACATCATCTGGGCCGTGTTTTCTGATGTTAAACACACTCCTTTGTTAGGAATTAATTTTTATATATTAAGCCTTTTCTAAGGCTCTGAATGTGGGCTTTGTTTTTTTCTGGGTCCATCTTTGGTGGAGATGAAGAACCATTTTAAGTTCTAGTCCCTTTCACAGGATTCAAGCTGAGAGCAAAGGAACAGGTTGGCTTCCCTCGGTTTGGGAGGAGGGCACTGGAGTGGCAGGGCCTCTCTTTGACCCATGCAAATGTACCTCCAGGGCTGTTGAAATGAGGGCAGCTTCCTCAACCCAAGGTTCTAGCACACCCACCCAAGCACCCTTTCTCCCTTCTGTTGCCAGCCCTTAGGTGCCGACCTCTTCAGGTCTCTGCCTGTCAGACGCTTGCCTTTGGCCTGGTCTTACCCTCTCACTCCCTTTATAATAAAGGGAGTGGAGACTGTCGGCATCTCCAAATGCTCTCTCTGCCTTTTGAAGCTTTGAGAGACTCTTTGCACTGGCATAAATCAAAGGCAAGGGAGCTTATTCATTTAGCTCGTCAGAAAAATCTCACTGTCATCATGTCACATACAGGAGTTTATTCTTTTAATAGCTCTATTCTTTTCCTGTTAAGAAAGGAATTGTTCCAGGGCACTCATTCCATCGTGTATATTAGCCATTTCATTTTCCACAGAAGGGAAAAAAGGCCTTTCCACACATGATTAATACTGCCGTTGAATACCAGAGGAGCCGACCATGTGCTGGCTTTGGGCCATCCATCAGCAATTTAGCATCTGTAATCTAGCCACAGTGAGTCACCGTGAACATCATGAACAAATCATGGCTGCTCCATGGTCAGAGTAGTTTACAGACCTCATGTGAGCAGAGCAAGCATTTTCCCTCTGGATTTGAACAAGAGGATGATCTAAAGGAAGGAAAGCCACATATGAAAAGAGGACCCACAGATTTCTGTCTTGAAAACCTTCCTATTAGATTCTTGCCAATGGAAGTTCAAAGCCCTGTCCTCACCCCTCAAGTGAAGCCTGAGGCTCATTCTTTTTTTTTAGAAAGAGGGCATAAGCTTGTCAGAATGGTGTTGTTTGCAGAATCTCAACAGTGGGATCAACATTCTTTTATTTTTTTCCTCCCACGAGTCTGAATTGTGAGGGTACACATTTCTTGCTGGCATGCTCAGTGTAGATCCCTTCTATCAGATGCTCAGGCCTGGGGAAGATAGCACAGTGTGTCTCGGAGTCAGTGGACTGGGTTTGAGCCCCTACTTGCACCTCAGCGTTTGTCTCTGGATGAACCACTTGCCCTCTCTGGCCTTCCAGTTTCTCCGGGTTGTTAATTTCCACTGCACAGGACTGTGGAAGACGCCATGGAACAGGGCTCACGTTTGTGCTGGTGCCTGATGCATAGTAGGTCCTCCCAGAACATATGTTTCTGCTTTTTCGTTCCTCTTTCCTCTCCAAAGAGAACAAGGTGTCTTGCCAGGATTAACCAATCAAGACAACTTTTCTGGAAGTTAGTTGAAGGGCAGATCCTTTAGGAGAACACGAACAGCTTTATAAATTGCCTTCAAAAGTCGCACCAAATCCTTCAGTCAGTTTTAAAGGAACTGTTTACCGCTGCATATGGCAGTCATTATTTGGAATAATAAACCCTCTGAGAATCTGAACATTCGTGGGCCAACAGATGGGTCAACCTGCTTCACAATTTAACAAAGTAATTTATTTCAATCACTTGGACGGGTCATGTGAAGATTACTAATTCAATTCACAAGCGAAAGGAGCAAACACGATGATGGGGCTGAATTGTGTAGCCATTATGGAAATGCACACCTGCTCAATTGGTTCTAAGACTGTCTTCATTTCGATTAGTGTTTCCTTTTCTTTGAAGGTGTGTATTAAATTGCTGTGGATTCTTCTGCTGAAACTCATGTGCTAATTGGTGTCAGGATGAGATAAAGATCTCACTGAAAATTTATACCATAGCGTAGGTAAAATTAAGGTCGTTAAAGTTAGCTTTGGGAAGAAAAAACAGGTGTATCAGAAGTATATTCTTATAATAATTGGGCAATGTGTTTTCTTTCTTCTTGAAACTGTCTTCCTAGGACTTAATGGGAAGGAAAAAGGCCAGGATCTTCTGTCTCTCATCTTTAAATTTGCTTCAATCTCTCACATCTTGACCTCATGTGACTCTGTCCATCCATTTTCTCTCCGGAGCTAAACGGAGTGAGAGGAATAGAAAAGGTGGTTAGAGAGATTCTTGGAAGAAGTTTGCATGATGTTCAAAAATGGGATTCGAGTTGTTAAAAAGAACTAGGGTGGAATCCTCGTTGTCTTCCCATCTCTTCACCCTGCATCTCAACACTGAATTGAACAGAACTTCTATGATAATGTCAGGAAGCTGCACGCAAAAGATGGAGCTGGTTTGAGTTCAAGAACTGCCAGATGTTATGTAAGGTTGCTAATGCTGCATGACTGTGTTGTTGCAATTTTTGAAAGGAACAGAATTTCTTTCTTCTATATGGTCTTTTTCCACTTTGATGTCTGTAGTTATTACTTTGATATAGACGACTTCCCTCCTCCTCACCAGCCCTTCTCAAATGTTTATGAAGTTGCCTTTGTCTCTCTGCCAGAGGTCAGGCTGACTTACTGAGATTCTAACCCCATGCCATCCCTCAGGTAGTGGGGATGTGGGTGAAGGGACAGCGATTATAGTTTAGTGGTGAGATTGCTATGACTGGTGGTAAGAGTAGGTTATGAGCGGACCCTCTAGTCAGAGCTATTAAAAGACACTTTTATTTTTTTTTAAGTTTCCCTGTATATTAGGACAGTGAATAAATATCCCAATAGGGTTGCAAAATTGAGATATACTTTTAAAGTTTATATTTATTAAATTTTCAACACCCAACAAATTCAAGGACTGTATATATAAACTCACTTAGAGGCAATGCCGGAAGTCTCAGTGTAAGAAATTTCATGAATATGAGGCCTGGGCCATGTGGTCCTTCTTCCTTCCCTCCCCACCTTCTCCACCCTCCCTAACAGCTTTACGTTCCCTGATCCCTGTTCAAACCATTTAGATGTCCCACCTTCCCAACCCCCTACTCTTCCTCTTCCAAGAACTGCAAGCTCAAAACATCTCAAACCAAATTTTGTTTTGCTTTTTGTTTTGACTTTTAAAAATACTTTTTATTTTGTATTGGAGTATAACCGATCAACAATGTTGTGGTAGTTTCAGATGGATAGCAAAGGGATTCAGCCATACATATACATGTATCCATTCTCTCTCAAACTCCCCTCCCATCCAGGCTGCCACATAACATTGAGCAAAGTTCTTGTGCTACATAGTAGGTTCTTGTTGGTTATCCATTTTAAACATAGCAGGTTGTACATGTGGATCCCAAACTCCCTAACTATCCCATCCCCCCATCCTTCACCCCTGGCAAGCATAAGTTTGTTCTCTAAGGCTTTGAGTCTGGTCTCAAACTCAACTTTTCAGCTTTCCCTCAATCAACAAATGAGTTCTTCTTCCCAAAGTTCCTCTTCCCAGGAATGGCAGCAGTAGCCCTCCTCCTTGGTCATCATTCCTTAAAAATCTGACCAGTTGTCAAGAGATGTGGGCTTTTCCTCTGCCTTGTGCTCCACCTTCTGCCCTGTCTATTACCTCAGGTAGGGCCCTGATGCCATCCACCTGCATTGATATCAGGCCTGGCAGAGGCCTCTCCTCTTCCAACCTCTCTCACACACTCTGCATTATCTGCCCACTTGGCAGATTGATCCTCCTGGTATCAGACCTCCCCCAGCTCCTTGGTGCCTCCAGAATTAAATGGAAACTTGTCAGCCTGAGACTCAAAGCCCTTTGTAGAATAGTCATAATCTCGCTTTCCATTCCTGTTGCTTACCCCTCCCTTTACGCACTTTAAGTGTAAGATAAATGAGTCGGACACGACTGAGCGACTTCACTTTCACTTTTCACTTTCATGCACTGGAGGAGGAAATGGCAACCCACTCCAGTATTCTTGCCTGGAGAATCCCAGGGACGGAGGAGCCTGGTGGACTGCCGTCTATGGGGTCGCACAGAGTCGGACACAACTGACGCGACTTAGCAGCAGCAGCAGCAAACAAGAGTACAAGCTATTCCTTGAATGCATGTTCGCCTTTTCATTTCTGAGCATTACAGATGCTGTTCCTCTGCCTGCAGGGCCGTCGCTGAAACACTGCATGTTGAAACCCTATCCTTCCTTTAAAGTCCACTTCAAATGCTTCAGGAAATCTTCCCCCCTCTCCCTACCCTTCCTGAGCCAGATGCGTGGTCCTCTCTTTGAACACTAGTTGCTCTTTGATTCTTCTACTGTCTTATGGAATTTATCTTTCTCTAACTTGCACTCAGATCAATCCCATTCCACGAGTATGTGTGTGCTCAGTCACTCAGTTGTGTTTGATTCTTTGCTATCCCATGGACTGTAGCCTGCCAGTCTCCTCTGTCCTTGGGATTTTCCAGGCAAGAATACTGGAGTGGGTTGCCATTTCCTACTCCAAGGGACCTTCCTGACTCAGGGATCGAACCTGTGTCTGCTGCATCTCCTGAATTGGTAAGCAGATTCTTTACCACTGTGCCATTTGGGAAGCCCCCACAAGTGTATAGGAAGCACCTATTTGGAGCCAGAGTCAGCAGTGTGTGCTGGGGACAAACAAGATAAAGAAGGTCTCTTTCCTCATGGATTTTATCACCTCAGGGAAGAGGCTGATAGGTAAATGTGCAAGTACCATAAGACGATGAAGTTGGATCCTATTTAGTGGTACCTCAGAGAAGGGCTGCTCACAAGAGCTGGGCAGAAAAAGGAGGCACAGGGTAGGGAAGGAGGGACCCTCAGATGACCCTCAATTATTCATATTTTAATTTACCTTTTCAAGCTGGACATACTCTTGAGGGAAACTTGTTCACATCACTACATCACCTTAGCTCTGAGTATTGTCCCTGCACATCAGCACTTAAACAACTGTGGAAAGGTTTTTTTGTAGAGTTCCTAAGTCTTAAGTTTGCATAAAGGTCTCTTGTGGAGAAATGGCAGCCTTGGGAGAAAAGTAAAACAGAATAAAATGCAAAAAGAATTTTTGACTCCAAAGCTTATAATCTTTTCCAGAGCTGGAATTGGTTACTGTGCATCACCTGTCTCTACCACTAAGCCCATTTCACAGCTTTCACTAATAAAGGCTTTGAGGCTGAGTTCAGGAAAAAAATGCCTAAAGCTAGTGGCTTTCCTGTCTGCTAATGTCCTCAAATCTCCCAGGACCGTCAGTACAATGACTTATATAGACCCCACAACAGGGGCTAGAGAAGTGAATAATGAATTCAGAATGTGCTGAAATTTGGAAAGAAATTTTAATCTTGTAATGTACTGACTGGGACCTACAGATTGCCTAGTTGTTGGCCAAGCTCCTTCCTTGGCCTTCCTGGGACTGGTCTGCCGTTCTCACCTCCCGGTGGTTAGTCTGGTCACATGATTGAGTTCCAGCTCATGGATGTAAGCAGGCCTTGTGGGTACCACTTCAGTCTCCATCTTCTTTCTCCTTGCTGCAGAGTTCCCCGTGGAAGGTGCAAAGTCAGAGATGGAAGCAGTTAGAGTTCTCACACCTTGATGTGGAAGCTGCTCGCCTACTCAGCACACCCACGTTGAACTGTTAGGTGAACAGGAAAAAAACTTCCCCTATGTTAAGCCACTGAGATTTGGGGTTTATTTGTTAGAGCAGTTGGCATAACCTTAACTAATACATTCCACTTTACACTATGTGAAGGAAAGTGAGGATGAAGATGTAAAACATCCCTCATGGGCTCCTGGTGAGACCAGATGTGCCTTTTGGTGGGTTTGCTGCTGTGTCTTTGAGTGCCCTCGGGTGGGCCTTTGGAAGCTGCTGCTTTGAGATTTGTTCAATAGTATGTTTGAAGTTATTCTGCTTTAAATTAAAAAATCAGTAGTTTGAATGTGGATGCAAATTCCTAATAGATTCTGCAACTGGAGAAAAATTTCCAGATGTTTCACAAAGCACTAAAATATTGTACATTGTTTTCTTTTTCAATGGGAAATTATTCACAGGGCAATAAAAAGTTGTTTTTTCAGTAAACAGATTATGTTTCAGTCTGCGGTGTGAACACTTAAATGGAACGATGCAATATGCCACTTTTTAAAAGAGGGTTTTAAACATGTCAGTACAAACCTTTCAGTCCTCTGTCCCATAAATTCAACTTTTAAAAATGAAATCAACCTGAGCCCTGTGAAAGCTCATACTACTATATCAAAACCAGTGGAATTTGCCTGTTTATTGCCACCTATGGAATGTGGCAAAGAAACATTCTTTTCACATGGGACAATTTCTTCAACTTTACACCAAGTGAAATTTAATTGCTTTCACTTCCTGGAATCATTAGGCATTAGTCCTGTAGGAGGTGGAGCCCAGAGGAGACGCTGAAAAATAAGTCTGTGTTTAACACTTTCCACCTTGGACTTGCATCCTTCTTTCTCCTACCACTTGTGTACAGCAGGTTTCAGCCTGGGAAGCCACTTTAGAAGCATTTAAAGAGATGGGAAATTATGGAGGAAGAAGAAATAACAAGTGTCTTATTGGGAGGGGAACACATCAGAGGTGAATGGGCCCAGAAAGCAATGGCTAGTCACACCTCCATCATTACTATCAAATGATTGGACTATCTCATTCTTCCAAGTTCATTTCCTGGTGTGTTTTTGTCTTCTGAAGAAAAGTAGTAGGCACAATATCAGGTAAGCAAAAAGATGCCCAAGCAATTCTTTCATTGAACTATGTTGTATCACAACCAGTAAAATAGGAATTGTATAGGAAAGTACCGTGAAATCATTTTATTCACATGACAGTTAGGTTGTTACATTTTTCAAAGGGATTCACAGATCATATTTAATCACATACTAAAGTTCCTTATAGAATATCTGAAATAAAATTACAGTAATTACTCGACAGAGAGGATGAAAAGGGATAAAATTAAAGATGCTTGTGAAAGTCACCAGCCAGAAATGAAGATGAACAACCTCTGCACAGACAAGGTAAAACCAAGGAAGCTGGAGCTCTGGGGAGCACAATGCTTTCCAGATCACGCACTCATTGTAAAGCAAGGTCTACCCATGTGACATGTAAATGTTTTTCCTCACTGTTTGGACCCCACACCCATGATAACCTGCAAAATTCTTGTGGTAATCACAAGACTGGGTACTATTAGTTGCTGGCTGATACTTGAAGACCCTTCAGTCACTAGGGGACCCCAAGGACGGAATATTGAGTTGGAAGATGTATGAAGAAAGAACAGAGCATGACTTTGTTCTTGTGATAGATATAAAAGGGGAGAGACAATTAAGTGAAAGTGACCATTTCTTTATAGGCAGGAACTTCCCATTGTACACGTGCTGGTTTCACAAGTTCAGCAGAATTGGATTCTGAGCTTCCCATATATATCTTAGTATTTTTTTTAAAACAATGGAAATTGTTTTTCCTAATGAATAGGGAAAACTATAATCTGTGTGTGTGTGTGTGTGTGTGTGTGTGTGTGTGTGTGCATTTAAAGGATGAAGAACATAATTACTTCCTACTGAAGAATTGTCAGATGTGGATAATTTTTGTGCCGAAAACCCAACTTGATTAAAGTCTCTATAGTTCACTGTTTGATGACCTGACTTCCAGTTTACTTTGAAGGCATATTTTTCAAGATTGGATAGAAGATATTTCATGTGACTGTTCATTAGTTTGATTTCGAGCTATAAGTATTTAGACCAGGGGTTTGGGAGCCACCATCTGCACTGTTGAACCAGGCCACACAACCACTAGGGGAGGACCTGCTCTCATATATCTGCTGCTGCTGCTGCTGCTAAGTCGCTTCAGTCGTGTCCGACTCTGTGCGACCCCATAAACGGCAGCCTACCAGGCTCCCCCGTCCCTGGGATTCTCCAGGCAATCACCCTAAAACTCTCAGCCTCTTCACTTTCTCTTCTGTCCATCTAGCAGATTGTAAAGAATTTTTGCCCTCTGACACCTGCCTAGACATTCATTCCACTGACTTTCACCCCAGTGTGAAGTTTGGTTAGGAGGGGTTTCTCCTTATTAAGGATTTTCTGGCACAAGGAAGAAATGCTTTCCAGGGGCCTATTTATAGATTCTTTTGTAGCTTTTGGGAGGTTATACTAGCCAAATGGACCCAGTCTCTGCATTTATGAGGCTTAGTGGGGAGACAGACATTAAAAAAAACAGACTATCTCATAGCTAGTTATCTGCCATGTGGTCAGTGTGACAGAGGAGGCTGACAGAGTCTGAGTGTGTTTGAGGCAGAGCTGCCTAGTCTTTTTGAGGCACTGACTCATGCTGAAATTGAGTAGGATTTGCTTGAAACTTGAAGACCATTTTGGCAGAGCCTTAGTTCAGGAAGGCTGGGATTGGGCAGTGTGCAGGAGAGGGCTGGAGCAGGTGGAGGGATGGGGGTGGGGCTAGTTGTGCAGGCAGGAAGGCTAGAGTGTTGGAAAGTCAGTATCCATTATTAGAGCAAGAAGATTGGAATGGGCCTTGGCTAAATAAACATTGCTTGCAAAGATCTTAACCTGTTCATCCGTGTTGGGCAAGTCCAAAGCCATTTTTTCAGCTGGGCTTAATCTACTCTTGATGGGTGAGCAAGCAAAGCCTCGTGATGAGACTATGATGAGACTCTATATCATGTCCTGAAAGCAAGCAGTTGGAAGCCACAAGAGGGTTTTAGACAAGGAAGTGCCTTCTGTTTATTAAATGCCGACAGCTAAACTACTGTCTTAAGCCAATAGAGTACGTGGTCTCTCCTAATGTTAAGAACTCAGGTGGGGGTATGTCTGTAACAAATCATGATAGTTAAGTTTTAGAAACTGTTTAAAGGATGAAGAGGCTAGTTAAGCATGAAGACATTAGATCTGCCTAATTGCTGTCAATCTAACAAGCATGTGACTTCACTAAATTAGAATTGAACTCAGTATTAGCACCTGACTTGTGACCATTTTGAAGCAACTCCTTTTTGCAGTAATCTTACTCTTTAAAAAATTGTCCTCTTAAAAGAAAACCAGGATGAGAGGAGCAGAAGCAAAGGCTGACATACCGGTCTTTGATATGGAAGTACAGTAGGTAGACAAGAATTTTCCCAGATTAGAAACAAATGTGTAATAGAAGTTGAAATATAAAAAATTCTCCATTTATCTTCTTGACTAAAGGGAGAAAAAAAGCGTCATACACATTGTAGATCATCTGAGTTTTCAGCTGATGATTTGAAACATTTTTATAATAATTCAGTGGCTCGTTTTGAATAACCAGATGTTAATAATGGTTCCCTGCTATGTGATTAGGAATGAATCTGCCAAGAAAAAATGAAGCCTTTTCTCTTGGGGGAAGTTGAGTTCCTTTTTGTTATTTTCCCAGGCTTCCTGGGGAAGTCTATCAACAGAGGAATAAATGATGGGAACGGGAGTCTGACTGGTCACTATGGAATTATCAGCCTTATTTTCTGAGTTCAGCCTTTATTATTTACATGCTTAGCTTGAAATATGATAAAAGTAGTAACTTTCCAATGATTCTGTTCCTTGAAATCTAACAGTCCTTATAGATTTGGAAGTTGAAAAGTCTGCACTATTTGAATAAAAATTTCTGTTGTGGTTGGTTGTGAAGGTCATGACTCTTACCCAAATTAAGAAATAGTAACTGTGGAAAATTCTGAAAGAGATGGGAATACCAGACCATCTGACCTGTCTCTTGAGAAACCTGTATGCAGGTCAGGAAGCAACAGTTAGAACTGGACATGGAACAACAGACTGGTTCCAAATAGGAAAAGGAGTACATCAAGGCTGTATATTGTCACCCTGCTTATTTAACATATACGCAGAGTACATCATGAGAAACGCTGGGCTGGAAGAAGCACAAGCTGGAATCAAGATTGCCGGGAGAAATATCAATAATCTCAGATATGTGGATGACACCACCCTTATGGCAGAAAATGAAGAAGAACTAAAGAGCCTCTTGATGAAGGTGAAAGAGGAAAGTGAAAAAGTTGGCTTAAAGCTCAACGTTCAGAAAACTAAGATCATGGCATTTGGTCCCATCACTTCATGGGAAATAGATGGGGAAACAGTGGAAACAGTGTCAGACTTTATTTTGGGGGGCTCCAAAATCACTGCTGATGATTGCAGCCATGAAATTAAAAGACGCTTACTCCTTGGAAGGAAGGTTATGGCCAACCTAGATAGCATATTTAAAAGCAGAGACATTACTTTGCCAACAAAAGTCCGTCTAGTCAAGGCTATGGTTTTTCCAGTGGTCATGTATGGATGTGAGAGTTGGACGGTGAAGAAAGCTGAGTGCCGAAGAATTGATGCTTTTGAACTACAGTGTTGGAGAAGACTCTTGAGAGTCCCTTGGACTGCAAGGAGATCCAATCAATCCATCCTAAAAGAGATCAATCCTGGGTGTTCATTGGAAGGTCTGATGTTGAAGGTGAAACTCCAATACTTTGGGCACCTCATGCGAAGAGTTGACTCATTGGAAAAGACCCTAATGCTGGGTAGGATTGGGGGTGGGAGGAGAAGGGGACGACAGAGGATGAGATGGTTGGATGGCATCACCGACTCGATGGACATGGGTTTGGGTAGACTCCGGGAGTTGGTGATGGCCAGAGAGGCCTGGTGTGCTGCAATTCATGGGGTTGCAAACAGTCGGACATGACTGAGCGGCTGAACTGAACTGAACTGAACTGATGAATAACAACCTGGCATTCATTCCTATAGATTACATTTTTCTTGGCAAAAAATATCATTCTTTGAATAGAAGTATTTAAAATCTGCAACACTCTCTTAGAGATGCCCAGTAACCAGCCTGGATAATTTTTGTTTTATTGTTCTATGTCTGATATGCCACCTGCTTTAATTTTCTCTTTAGCATTGAAGGTTCTATGCTAGGTTGTCTTAGGTCTAGAATCCCTTTCAGAATAATTATGTTGAAGCATTAAAACACTCTGGTCTTTATTTTTATAATGTTCATTTATGCTTAGTGGCAGAAGCGTTTCTTGTATGATAATCTAAAAATAGAGACACATACGCAATGATCTCTTTCTATACCTCACTCTTCAGTCAACAAGCATTTATTGAAGGTGTCTTTACTGATTGGTTGTTAAAGCAGAGCTTTCAAAAACAGAAACTTATCACCTGAGAAATGAGGAGACTACTCCTCTTTTAGAAGCACTTACTGGACACAATATGTATTGTATTTTGCAAAGGTGCAGAAGTTAATAACAACATTAATAACAACAACAGACTTACTTCATATATACATTTCATATATGTTAACACTGAGAGCTAACATTTGTTGCATGGAGTGAGTCGGCCAGCCACTAGGGTAAACATGCTTATTTTGGTTTATTTCTTCCTCAAGCCCTCTTTTGAGGCAGGTACCATATTATCCTCAAACAGAGAAGAAGAAACAGAGGTTCCCTAAGTTTAGTAATTTGCTTAACACCACACAGTCAGTGACAAAGACAAGACACAATCCCAGAAAATCTGTTCTAAAGCCATCATTTCAGTACTTTTTCAGTGGGGACCCGCTAGATGAGATGCCCTCAAAACATGATTCACATATTGCTTTTTGGGGACCCACAAGATGAAAGGTTTTTCATGTTAACAGTAAGATGTTATTTGCCTTTTTTTACTGTCCTGACCTTTATAATGAAGGTGCAAAAACAGCGGCAGGTAAGCCTACTACCTCCTTAGCAAGAATCAAGGCTCTGGCATCAAACTGGTACTGGTGGCCATTGTGTTCTTCCACTGCCACACACTCCCAGGGGGAAAAAGCCAGTTTCACTTAAGAACATCCTTAATGAAGAAGTAAAAAACTACCTTTATTAAACCTTGAGCTTTAAGTACACATCTTTCTAATATTCTGTAGGACAGACGGGATGCACATAAAGCTCTCCTGCATGCTGGATGACAGTGGTTGTCTTGAGGAAAAGCTCTTGCACTATAGTTTGAGTAGTGAGCTGAAGAGTTACTACTTTCACAAAGCTCCATTTTCACTTGAAAGAATAATAGACACACTATGGATATTTTGCATTGGCATATTTAGTAGAGGTGTTTTACAAGAATAAGCAAGGTAAGCTTATTGTGTTGAAGAATCACTGATAGTATTTATCAGTAATACTGAACTTGAGCTTTCAAGAGAAAATTAGAATTTTGGAAAATATTCACCACTGTCAGCTCCATAGCTTCCAAATACTTAAAGACTTTTCTGACAACATCAGAGGTGTTAATAACATGTAATTTTTCATATTGTAAAGTTAAATGTATCAACATTTGCAAGAGGGTATAACTTAGTAAACCTGTATTTCCCTAATAACCTATCCTTGATGTTAAAAAAAGTCATGAGTAAAAGATACATTCAAAGTGCAATTAGAAAATGGATTTTAATGTAACAGAGTATCTAAAGTTAATTTTTATAGTTGCAGATTCCACAGCACAGTGAACCTTTAAGAAACTATCACTTATTGAGTTTTGGTGTAATATCAAAGAAGATCCAAAATTATTTGGTAAAGTTATCAAAATGCTCTTTATTTTTCTAATACTTAACCCTGATGCTGGGTATTCTTTATACACTTCAATCAAGCAACATATTGCAACAGACTGAATGTAGGAGTAGATATGAAAACCCAGCTGTGTTCTATTAAATTAGAACAAAAAAAAATAGATGTGCAGAACTGTAAAACTATACCATTCATAAACTTAGAAGTTAAAAAATTTAATTGTGATAAAACACACTTAATAAAAATTTACCATCATCACTGTTTTTAAGTGTACAGTTCAATAGTGTTAAGTACACTGACATTTTTGTGCAATCAATCTCTAGAACTCTTTTCATCTCGCATAACTAAAACTGTATACAATAACCCCTACAACCTTCCTCCTCCCTAGTCTCCAGCCACCACCATTCTGCGTTCTTCTCTATGAATTTAACTACTCTAGGTGCCTTACATAAGTGGGATTATACAGTATTTTTTTTTTTTTTATGATTGACTTATTTCACTCAATAAACTTTGTCTTGGGGGGAAATATAGTCATTTTCATAGAGTTGTAATTTATGTTAGCATGCGTATATTACTGATATTTTAATGAACAAGAAATAAATTCCAACACAATAAAGACAGATCTAACCCACATAACTCTTTGGGATTTTCAACCATTTTTCAGAATATAAAGGGGCCCTGAAACCAAAACATTTGAGAGCCCCTGTTCTAGATACACTGAATCACTGAACACATCACTCTGTATGGTTCAGAGAGGTTGAGTGATGTTTTTCAACATTCTACAGCTAACAAGTAACAGAACTCAGGTGCCATCTCTTCCTGGAAGTTTCCCTAACAGAATTAAATGCTTTCTCTTCCACTCCGCTTAGTGCTTTATACATATCTCTATTGTGTCACTAACTGCATTATGATAACTTTTAATTCTAATGTTTGCCTTCCTATCTTATGATGACTATCATGGCAGGAACTGTGTAACACTCATTTTGTATATGTGTGTATATATATTAATTTTGTATCTATATCAACTTGGTGTTTATAAGTGGATGATGAGTAAAACCCAGATGGTAGACAACAAACTTTGAAAGTTACAGATTAACTCATTGTGTAAGTGCATAATGGATAATTTTAAGGAGCTCTGAAATGGATGTTTTTAATAGCTGTTCTATAGTTAATATGTTTGGGAATAAATAACCTACACATTGAACTTGTCATCTCACAGATTTCACGGTTTAGTATGAGCATCAAGTAAATGTTAAGTAAATAATATTGTAGTGAGTATATTGGAAAGGCAAAAACTGTGATGGTGGTACTTTAATGCTAAAATTGGAAAGTTTTATCTTAGTCTCAAATTGCATTTCCACTGACAAGTGCATTTTCCTGCTTTCCTCCTTTTGTACATCTCCTGATAAGGAGAAGACTATTGGTTGAGAGTCCTTGAAATTTCCATATTATATGCAAATATGAATTAATATAGAATATAAGAATTACATAATATGGGGCTTGAAAACCAGTGCTAATATATCCTAATAAGTGTGTTTAAAACCTCATCTTTTCTTAACAATCAGTTAATTTCTCACTTGTTGAAAACATGCTTTAAAATCTTTCCTTTGATGGATGTTCTTAGTTTCTCTAAAGAAAAGAGAGCCATTGAGGAAATTTTTTGAGCTTGATTAAAAATAGTTTGTGTTAAAGACAAAAACTCATGGAATGACACATTAATCCCCTCACACTCTCCATATTTTATTAGTAATAATTAATGTTAATAAATATAGATGTTGCCATGAGAAAGGGATCTTCAGTGCTGTAAATGTTGTTTTCTGATTTACTGTGATTTGGATATTTATTAATCTAGGGGCAGTCACCAGCCTGAATTTACTACTGCTTGGGGTCTAAACTAGGCAGGATTTCAGATCTTAAATTCCCTAGGGAAGAGAGTCTGGGAAATGTGCTTTTGTGGGTCTCCATGGAGTAAAGCTTTTGATCTTCTGCATAATTGTTTTTGATTTACCTCTGGAGCTGTGTTGACAGCTTCGGTGCACAGCTAAACTGAGTCCCAACAAAAAGGACAGGACAGGCTTAAGTTCCTGCAGCATTCAGACCAGATACAGGTCTTGCCTCTGCCTCCCCACTGAAGAGGCTGGAGAAGATTCACTATGAATAATGCCCTCCTCCTAGGGACCTAATCCAGGTATCAGAATTTTTTGCACTTGACTTAGCCTGATCTTTTATCTAGCCATGATTAATTATGAAAAATCACAGATTGTCTGAAGAGAAAGAAAATCAAAGACAAGACTATCTACACTACTTTCATAGTTGAAGAGACAGGACTAGAGGCTAAGTGACATACCCAAGTCAACCATGAATTAGTGACAGAGCTAAAATCTCAGGTCTCTGATTAACAGTTTAGTTCTCATTCAGCTACCAGTTAGTGGAGCATATTTGCAGAACTTCTTGGAGTGGTCTTGGAGCATATAGTGAAGTAGGATCAACCCTACCCCAACTCATTCAGTCTCTGTCTCTCTTTGGTCTATCTGTCTGTCTATGTCTCTCACACACATACACACACAATTCAAGTTTTGCTCCAACACTTAGCAGACTTGTGACTCAGCAGTGGGCCACTTATGGAATCTAAGCCTCAGGGGGGCAATGGGCTCCACAGAGATGCTAATTCCTGTGCTATTGCACAGATTCGATGAGAGCATGTTATGCGGAGGGTTTCCCAGGTGACTCAGTGATTAAAAAAAAGCCCACCTGCTAATGCAGGAGAAGCAGGTTTGATCCCTGGGTCAGGAAGATCCTCTGGAGAAGGAAATGGCAACTCACTCTGGTATTCTTGCCTAGAAAATCCCATGGACAGAGGAACTTGGCAGGCTCCACTCTATGGGGTTGCAAAAGAGTCAGACACAACTTGGCAACTAAACAACAAGAAGAACTACATGTATGTGGAAACCCATTCTGAGGTGTAAAACCCCAGACCAGTGTAAAACAATATTTTAAAAAGGAGCTCTGAAATGCTTTAGTTCGTGCAGTTTTGTGTACAGGTCCAAGAAATCTCATAAAATTGTGAATCCTGCTGTCCATTCTCCTTTGTGTAATTCACAACTCTGTCATTATGGCATTGTTATAACCAAATAGGTGGACCCTTCTTTCTCTCCTCATCTCTGGAAAGCTTTTAAGCTAAATTTTCAATTTCATACCTTGCTAGTGGTCCCCTTGGACCTTTAGTTTGTTATTTCAAAGCTAGGATAAAAAGAGTTTAAACATATAAGCACGTTTTAGAAAAATGCACCCATTGCGTTGGACCTTTTCTTTCATTCTGCAATATTTGTCAAGCTTGTTACACTCACTAGAGTTGATGGCTGTGGGTTAGGGGACTGGCTGGGTTTTTGATGCCGGCCTGCTCTGTGTCCCTTTGGATCTCTATGTAAAATTAGAAGGCTAGTTCAGAGGACCACATAACTCTGTCTTCACCAGCTCCAGCTGCCAGAACAAAGTATCATAGACTGAGTGGCTTAAACAATGGCAATGTATTTTCATACAGTTCTCGAAGCTGGGCATCTGAGATCAGAGTGCCAGCATGGCCTGATCCTGGTCCCAGCTCTCCTCCTGCCTTGCAGATGGCTGCCTTCTTGCTGTGTCCTCATGTGGCAGGGAGAGAGAGAGAGAGAGACAGCAGTTTGAAGAGAGAGTTTTTGTTTTGCTTTTTGGTTTGTAATTTCACTTTTTACTTCCTGTTGTTGTTATTCAGTTGCACAGTCACATCCAACTCTTTGCGACCCCATGGACTGCAGCATGCCAGACTTTCCTGTCCTTCACTGTCTCCCAGAGCTTGCTCAAACTCATGTCCATTGAGTCAGTGATGCCATCCAACCATCTCATCCTCTGTTGTCCCCTTCTCCTGCCTTCAACCTGTCCTACATGATTTAAAACACCAATATATCCAGAATAATTATAAATCTATGTTATTGGGCACACAATATATAAACATATAATTTGTGGTATTAATAACATACAGGGAGAACAGAGTTTTACAGAAGTAGTGATTTTGTATGCTATGGAAGTTAAGCTGGTATCCATTCAAACAAGATAGTTATAAATTTAGGATGTTAAAAGTAATTCCCATAGTAACCATAAAAATATTTAATATACACAAAAGAAAATGAGAAGGAAATCAAAATGATTCACTACAAAAAATCAACTTAACACTAAAGAAGGCAGTAATAGAGAAAACTAGAGACCAGAAAGGTAGAAGGTATAAAGAACACAAATAAAATGGCAGAAGTCCTTCCTTATACTGATTATTTTAAATGTAATTAGATTAAGCTCTCCAAACAGAAGGCGAAGATTGAGGCCTGCTGAGCAGCGGGGGCTGATGGTTTGGACCTGTGGACTCGGGTGCACCTGCTCTGAAGGGGCTCTTCCACCAATGGTTAGTTATTAAACATCTCTACTGAATGGCTGTTTGTGGAGAAACAAAGATACATAGATCTCTCTCCACAGAGCTCATACTCTGCTTGAAGCAAACATGTAAATAACTGCAATTAAACATTACTGTGATAGAATCTCGTTCTTTTTAAAGGTTCCTGTGTTATATGCCATTGAATGCATATACCACATTTTCTTTATCCCATTCATCTGCTGATGGAATTTACAACAACATGGATGAACCTGGAAGACATTATACCAAGTGAAATAAGCCAGTCTCAGAGGACTGATTCTGCATGACTCTACGTATATGAGGGATCAAAAGTGGTCAAACTGACTGAAGCAGAAAATGGAATGGTGGTTGCCAGGGCTGGGGGAGGGGGATAGGGAGTTGTTCTGTGGGTTAAAAGTGTCAATTATGCAAGATAAGCATGTTCTAGAGATCTGTCCACCACAGTGCCTATAGCTAACAACATGGTGTTGTGCATTTTGTTAAGAGGGTAGTTCTCATGCTGATAAGCATTCTTATGACAAAAGAGGAACACAAGGAAACTTTGGGAGGTAACTTGATTGTGATGACAGTGTCATGGGTGTATATGTATATGTCTATGTTCGTTGAATAATATACATTAAGTGTGCATTTTTTTTGTATATCAACCATATCTCAATAAAGGTGTTAAAAATGCTATGGCTGAGATATCCTATAACACAGAGAGACATTCAGCAGCAGCAGCAGCAGGAGACAGAAGTAACAACATCCTGGGTGGACAGGCAGTGATGCTGGCCTGCGGATCCTCTGGGTGGGTGAGGGGGTTTGAGTATGTGGAGATGGGACAAAGCATGGGCGAGGAAAAGCAGTGGGGCTTGCAAATGCCTAGTGAGCACGAAGCATTGCTAAGAGTGCTGATGGAAGCAGAAATCCAAGGCAAGAGTCTTGTTTCAAAGTAGGCCACGGTGAAGGCAGGGGTGAGACAAATGCTCACCAAAATGTTGACATGAGAGGTAAGTCCTGAAGACCCCTGGGTAAAGCCATCCCAATACTCTCTGTAAAGATCTAGGTTTATAGAAATATTTTCACAGACATAGAAAACAAACTTGTGGTTACCAGATGCAGTGGGGTGGGGAGGGATAAATTTGGAGTTTGGGATTATTAATAATAGATATGCACTGCTCTGATTAGGATAGATAAGCAACAAGAACCTACTATGTATCCCAGGGAACTACAGGAACTATATTCAGTATCTCATAATAACTTATAATGAAAAGTATCTGAAAAAGAATATATACATATAGATGTAACTGAATTACTTTGCTGTATACCTGATACATTGTAAATCAACAATATTTCAATCAAAAACTTTACCTAAGTAAACCTATAGCTAATTCATGTAGATGTTTGGTTCAGTTTAGTTCAGTCGCTCAGTTGTGTCCAACTCTTTGCAATCCCATGGACTGAGGCATGCCAGGCCTCCCTGTCCATCGCCACCTCCCAGAGTTTATTCAAACTCATGTCCGTTGAGTCGGTGACGCCATCCAACCACCTCATCCTCTGTCGTCCGCTTCTCCTCCCACCTTCGATCTTTCCCAGCATCAGGGTCTTTTCAAATGAATCAGTTCTTCGCCTCAGGTGGTCAAAGTATTGGAGTTTCAGCTGCAAAATCAGTCCTCCCAATGAATATTCAGGACTGATTTCTTTTAGGATGGACTGGTTGGATCTCTTTGCAGTCCAAGGAACTCTCAAGAGTCTTCTTCAACACCACAGTTAAAAAGCATCAATTCTTCAGTGCTCAGCTTTCTTTATAGTCCAGTTCTCACATCCATACATGACTACTGGAAAAACCATCTGATAGTTTCCTGGGATACATATCAGATCTATGTCTAGATCTGATAGAGTGCCTGATGAACTATGTACAGAAGTTTGTGACATTGTACAGGAGACAGGGCTCAAGACCATCCCCATGGAAAAGAAATGCAAAAAAGCAAAATGACTGTCTGAGGAGGCCTTACAAAGTGCTGTGAAAAGAAGAGAAGTGAAAAGCAAAGGAGAAAAGGAAAGATATTCCCATGTGAATTCAGAGTTCCAAAGAATAGCAAGGATAAATAAGAAAGCCTTCCTCAGCGATCAATGCAAAGAAATAGAGGAAAACAACAGAATGAGAAAGACTAGAGATCTCTTCAAGAAAATTACAGATACCAAGGGGACATTTCATGAAAAGATGGGCTCGATAAAGGACAGAAATGGTAGGGACCTAACAGAAGCAGAAGATATTAAGAAGTGGTGGCAAGAATACACAGAAGAACTGTACAAAAAAGATCTTCACGACCCAGATAATCACGATGGTGTGATCACTCACCTAGAGCCAGACATCCTGGAATGTGAAGTCAAGTGGGCCTTAGAAAGCATCACTACAAACAAAGCTAGTGGAGGTGATGGAATTCCAATTGAGCTATTTCAAATCCTGAAAGATGATGCTGTGAAATTGCTGCACTCAATATGCCAGCAAATTTGGAAAACTCAGCAGTGGCCACAGGACTGGAAAATGTCAGTTTTCATTCCAATCCCAAAGAAAGGCAATGCCAAGGAATGCTCAAACTACTGCACAATTGCACTCATCTCACATGCTAGTAAAGTAATGCTTAAGATTCTCCAAGCCAGGCTTCAACAGTATATGAACTGTGAACTTCCACATGTTCAAGCTGGTTTTAGAAAAGGCAGAGGAACCAGAGATCAAATTGCCAACATCTACTGGATTATCTGGAGAAGGCAATGGCAACTCACTCCAGCACTCTTGCCTGGAAAATTTCATGGATGGAGGAGCCTGGTAGGCTGCAGTCCATGGGGTCGCTAAGAGTTGGACACACAGAGCAACTTCACTTTCACTTTTCACTTTCATGCATTGGAGAAGGAAATGGCAACCCACTCCAGTGTTCTTGCCTGGAGAATCCCAGGGAAGGTGGAGCCTGGTGGGCTGCTGTCTATGGGGTTGCACAGAGTCGGACACGAATGAAGCGACTTAGCAGCAGCAGCAGCAGCAGCTGCATTATCAAAAAAGCAAGAGAGTTCCAAAAAAACATCTATTTCTGCTTTATTGACTATGCCAGAGTCTTTGACTGTGTGGATCACAATAAACTGTGGAAAAACTGAAAGAGATGGGAATACCAGACGACCTGACCTGCCTCTTGAGAAACCTGTATGCAGTTCAGGAAGCAACAGTTAGAACTGGACATGGGACAACAGACTGGTTCCAAATAGGAAAAGGAGTACGTCAAGGCTGTATACTGTCACCCTGCTTATTTAACTTATATGCAGAGTACATCATGAGAAACGCTGGGCTGGAAGAAGCACAAGCTGGAATCAAGATTGCCGGGAGAAATATCAGTAACCTCAGATATGCAGATGACACCACCTTTATGGCAGAAAGTGAAGAAGAACTAAAGAGCCTCTTGATGAAACTGAAAGAGGAGAGTGAAAAAGTTGGCTTAAAGCTCAATATTCAGAAAACTAAGATCATGGCATTTGGTCCCATCACTTCATGGGAAACAGATGGGGAAACAGTGGAAACAGTGACAGACTTTATATTTTTGGGCTCCAAAATCACTGCAGATGGTGATTGCAGCCATGAAATTAAAAGATACTTACTCCTTGGAAGGAAAGTTATGACCAACCTAGATAGCATATTAAAAAACAGAGACATTACTTTGCCAACAAAGGTCCGTCTAGTCAAGGCTATGGTTTTTCCAGTGGTCATGTATGGATGTGAGAGTTGGACTGTGAAGAAAGCTGAGCATTGAAGAACTGATGCTTTTGAACTGTGGTGTTGGAGAAGACTCTTGACAGTCCCTTGGACTGCAAGAAGATCCAACCAGTCCATCCTAAAGGAGATCAGTCCTGGGTGTTCATTGGAAGGACTGATGTTGAAGATGAAACTCCAATACTTTGACCACCTCATGTGAAGAGTTGACTTATTGGAAAAGACCCTGATGCTGGGAAGGATTGGGGGCAGGAGGAGAAGGGGATGACAGAGGATGAGATGGCTGGATGGCATCACCGACTCGATGGGCATGAGTTTGGGTAAACTCCAGGAGTTGGTGATGGACAGGGAGGCCTGGCGTGCTGCGATTCATGGGGTCGCAAAGAATCGGACACAACTGAGTGACTGAACTGAACTGAACTAGGTTGGTCATAACTTTTCCTCCAAGGAGCAAGTGTCTTTTAATTTCATGGCTTCAGTCACCATCTGCAGTGATTTTGGAGCCCAGAAAAATAAAGTCTGACACTGTTTCCACTGTTTCTCCATCTATTTGCCATGAAGTGATGGGACCGGATGCCATGATCTTAGTCTTCTGAATGTTGAGCTTTAAGGCAACTTTTTCACTCTCCTCTTTCACTTTCATCAAGAGGCTCTTTAGTTCTTCTTCACTTTCTGCCGTAAGAGTGGTGTCATCTGCATATCTGAGGTTATTGATATTTCTCCTGGCAATCTTGATTCCAGTTTGTGCTTCATCCAGCCCAGCGTTTCTCATGATGTACTCTGCATATAAGTTAAATAAGCAGGGTGACAATATTCAGCCTTGACGTACTCCTTTCCCGATTTGGAACTAGTCTGTTGTTCACGTCCAGTTCTAACTGTTGCCTCTTGACCTGCTTACGGATTTCTCAGGAGGTAGGTCAGGTGGCCTGGTATTCCCATCTCTTTAAGAATTTTCCACAGTTTGTTGTGATCTACACAGTCAAATTCTTTGTTGCAGTCAATAAAGAAGAAGTATATATTTTTCTAGAATTCTCTTGCTTTTTGATGATCCAACGGATGTTGGTAATTTGATCTCTGGTTCCTCTGCCTTTTCTAAATCCGGCTTGAACATCTGGAAGTTCACATTCATATACTGTTGAAGCCTGGCTTGGAGAATTTTGAGCATTACTCTACTAGTGTGTGAGATGAGTGTAATTGTGCAGTAGCTTGAACATTCTTTGGCATTGCTTTTCTTTGAGATTGGAATGAAAACTGACATTTTCCAGTCCTGTGGCCACTGCTGAGTTTTCCAAATTTGCTGGCATATTGAGTGCAGCACTTTCACAGTACCATCTTTCAGGATTTGAAATAGCTCAACTGGAATTCTATCTCCTCCACTAGTTTTTTTTGTAGTGATGCTTCCTAAAGCCAGCTTGACTTCACATTCCAGGATGTCTGGCTCTAGGTGAGTGATCACACCATCGTGATTATCTGGGTTATGACAATCTTTTTTGTATAGTTTTTCCGTGTATTCTTGCCACCTCTTCTTAATATCTTCTGCTTCTGTTAGGTCCATGTAATTTCTGTCCTTTATTGAGCTCATCTTTGCGTGAAATGTTCCCTTGGTATCTTTAATTTCTTGCAGAGATATCTAGTCTTTCCCATTCTATTGTTTTCCTCTATTTCTTTGCATTGATCATTGAGGAAGGCTTTCTTATCTCTCCTTGCTAGTCTTTGGAACTCTGCTTTCAAATGGGTATATCTGTCCTTTTCTCCTTTGCCTTTTGCTTCTCTTCTTTTCACAGCTATTTGTAAGGCCTCCTCAGACAACCATTTTGCCTTTTTCAATTTCTTTTCCATGGGAATGGTCTTGATCCCTGTCTCCTGTATAATGTCACGAACCTCCATCCATAGTTCTTCAGGCACTCTATCAGATCTAATCCCTTGAATCTATTTGTCACTTCCACTGTATAACCATAAGAGATTTGATTTAGGTCATACCTGAATGGTCTAGTGGTTTTCCCTACTTTCTTCAATTTAAGTCTGAATTTGGCAATAAGAAGTTCATGATCTGAGCTACAGTCAGCTCCTGGTCTTGTTTTTGCTGACTGTATAGAGCTTCTTCATTTTTGGCTGCAAAGGGTATAACCAATCTGATTTCAGTGTTGGCCATCTGGTGATGTTCATGTGTAAGAGTCTTTTCCTGTGTTGTTGAAAGTGGGTGTTTGCTATGACCAGTGTGTTCTCTTGGCAAAACTCTGTTAGCCTTTGTCCTGCTTCATTCTGTACTCCAAGGCCAAATGTTCCTGTTACTCCATGTATCTCTTGACTTCCTACTTTTACATTCCAGTCCCCTATAATGAAAAGGACATCTTTGGACAACAAGGTGGCAGAGTAGAAGGACGTGTGCTCATCTTCTGTGAGAACTCCAAATTTACAACTCGCTGCTGAACACCATCGACAGGAGAATGTTGGATCCCACCCAAAAAAGATACCTCACATCCAAGAGCAAAGGAGGAGCCCCAGCAAGATGGTAGGAGTCGTGAAACCACATTTAGAATCAAACCCCGTACCTGCCAGAGATGCTCGGAGGGCTCAAACAAACCTCATATGCACCAGGACCCAGAGACCCCACAGAGTCAGAGACTGAGCCAGAACTGTGTTTGAGTGTCTCCTGCGGAGGTACAGGTTAGCTGTGTCCTGCTGCAGGGGCAGGGGCTCTGGGTGCAGCAGACCTGGGTATGGCACAAGCCCTCTTGGAGGAGGTCACCGTTAACCCCACCATAGAGCCACCAGAACTTACATAGGACTGGGGAAACAGACTCTTAGAGGGCACAAACATAACCTTGTGCACACCAGGACTCAGAAGAAAGGAGCAGTGACTGCACAAGAGACTGACTCAGACTTGCCTGTAAGTGTCCAGAAGTCTCCGGTGGAGGCATGAGCTGATGGTGGCCTGCTGCAGGGTCAGGGACACTGAGTGCAGCAGTGTGTGCATGTGACTCGCATGTGACCTTTTGAAGGAGGTCACCATTATCATTACCTCCACCATAGTTTGGCCTCAGGTCAAACAACAGGGAGGGAACACAGCCCTCCTCCCCCGCCCATCAACAAAAAATTGGATTAAAGATTTACTGAGCATGGCCCTGCTGATCAGAACAAGACCCAGTATCCCCCTCAGTCACTCTTTCCCATCAGGAAGCTTCCATAAGCCTCTTATCCTTCTCCATCAGAGGGCAGACAGAATGAAAACCACAATCACAGAAAACTAACCAAACTGATCACACGGACCACAGCCTTGTCTAACTCAGTGAAACTATCAGCCATGCCATGTAGGGCCACCCAGGACAGATGGGTCATGGTGGAGAGTTCTGACAAAATGTGGTCCACTGGAGAAGGAAATGGCAAACCACTTCAGTGTTCTTGCCTTGAGAACCCCATGAACAGTATGAAAAGGCAAAAAGATAGGACACTGAAAGATGAACTCTCCAGGTCGGTAGGTGCCCAATTATGCTACTGGAGAAGAGTGGAGAAATAACTCCAGAAAAAATGAAGAGACAGAGCCAAAGCAAAAACAACAACCAGTTGTGGATGTGACTGGTGATTGAAGTGAAGTCTGATGCTGTAAAAAGCAATATTGCATAGGAACCTGGAATGTTTGGTCCATGAATCAAGGCAAACTGGCAGTGGTCAAACAGGAGATGGCAAGAGTGAATATTAACATTTTAAGAATCAGTGAACTAAAACGGACTGGAATGGGTGAATTTAACTCAGATAATCATTATATCTACTACTGTGGGCAAGAATCCCTTAGAAGAAATGGAGTAGCCATCATAGTCAACAAAAGAGTCTGAATTGCAGTACTTGGATGCAATCTCAAAAATGACAGAATGATCTCTGTTCATTTCCAAGGCAAACCATTCAATATCACAGTAATCCAAGCCTATGCCCTGACCAGTAATGCTGAAGAAGCTGAAATTGAATGGCTCTATGAAGACCTACAAAACCTTCTAGAACTAACACCCCAAAAAGATGTCCTTTTCATCAACTTGTATATTCATTGAAATTCAGGTAAATACTAGCAAGTTTCTTTCTATAAAGGTCATAGCTCTTTGCATTGCATGGGTACTAGAAATGTATGAGGGTGTCATGTTCTTACCAACACATTCTGTTTTTAAACTTCTTGGTGTTTGCCAAACTGGTTGGTGAAAAAAATGTTTTCTCATGATATCTACAATTTATGTTTCCTATTATCCTGAAAGAGGTATCTTAAGAGAATACCTCTAAAAATCATGTACCATCCAGTCCCTTTTGGAATAGGCAGAGGATGGAAGGGAATAATAACTCAGAAACAAAGGTCTCAATCAGCTGAAAGATAATTTTATGTAATAAGTTCCCTGAGGACAAGCATGTGTCTTTTCCCTTTTCATCTTTGTTGGTGCACAAAACTCACTATAAATGTATGTCAAGTTGAATTTGTGTCACATTGGTGTAAGAGGGGGAGTCTTTTTAATATCTGCCCTTCAAACTTTGATGTTTCCTTTTCAAGGGTTTGAAAGTGCTTTCCTGAAAAAGTCAGTTCAAAGAGTTCTAGTTTCATTTCTTGTTATAACATTACCATCCAAAGGACCCATTAAACAATAATACTATTATTCCCATGACTGGTTTTTGTTGTCTTTTCAAAATCATGGTGTATCTGTGAGGAAGGTGTCAGAACCACATTGATCTCAGAGTATGAGGAGGAAATAGTCTGTGAACTGTTTGGGTTCCAAAGCTTAAAGAAAAGTTTCTCAACAGTCTGTTTTTGCTACTGAATTTTTCATGTTGCATCAGCCAGTATTAAATGTCAGTGACTTATGGCTCTTTGATGCACTAACCTTAACTCTAGGACATTTACCAGAGGAGTTCTGATTGCTCAATCCCATGGGAAACATTAGTATTATAATCTACATTACAGCCAGTATTGAAAATTTTATTAGAATGCAGCATGATATATCAAGATCTCTAAAAAAAAAAAGAATCATTTTTGCAATTTGACTTTGCAACCATTAAAACTTTCTATAAACATAGATCTATACATCCAATAACAGCATCCAAAATGAAGCTTTTGGTACACTCAAATATTTCAGATTTTAGGATAAAAGGGTTAGTGGCAATAAAGTTGATATTTATGTTTCTTGTTTTGCCCCCTCAGGAGTAGAAAAATATCTCTTTTTAGTAGCCAAATTCCATGCTAGAAGCCATGTAAAAAAGGATTATGGATTAGAGGATTAGATCTCTTCTCTTTCTTCTTCCCTTACTTCCTCTCTGCTTCCTTCCCTTTCATCATATATTAATCAGCTATCACCTGCCAATCACTGGGATAGAGTCAAAAGCATATGTAATTGAGCTTATCAGTATCACTGTATGTTTTTTCAGCCTTTGTATGGGTAATTTTTTTCCCCAAAAACCTTTTTGTTGGCAACCAACTAGGGTTTTTATTCATTTGGTTTAAAGCATTACCCACAAAGTCCCTGTTTAAATGTAAATATATAACTTTGAATAAATAACAAACTGATAGGTCCTGATATGATATCTGGGATTAAAAAATTAGATCACTAACGATCATCTAACAGAGAACTGACTCCTGAGGAAACAGAAATCCAAGTGGTTGATGTTTGATGGGGGATAGGCTGGACCAGAACATGGGATATTGCTGGTGATTTGAAAGGATGTGCCAGGCAAGGACCCTACAACCTGGGTGGGTGAGCACAACTGCTCCATTGTCTCTAGATCCTAGGTAACCTGGTGCTGCTGGGGCTACAGTCCCTTCTCTGGGTATCTCTGCCCTTCTCTTGGGTGATGAACAGTGTTTGTGGATTGAGCTCCTTCCTGTTTATAGGATTAGGACTAAGCTCCCTTACTGGCCTGTACTCCATTTCCAATTCTCATCCTGGTCTCTGTTTCTCCACCAACCCTCAGCCAGGGGGGAATTATTGTCATTTCCTCCAAAAACCAAACTGATACACTTTTCCCCATGCCTTTGCTCCCTCTGCTGCTTGTGTTGAGGATGGTCTGCCTGACAAATGCTGACTTATTTCTCAAGATCCAATTCAGAAATCCCTTGTTGCTTGAAGCCTTCTGTGTCTTTGCTATCTTCATATCCTGATCCCCGTTAGAGCTGATGCTCCCTTCTTTGGGCACTCACTGAACTCTATAGCACTTCTAGCCTGGCATCTATAACTCTGTAACACTTTGTTTTCCCTGTCCATCCCCTTACTAGATTCTGAGCACCTTGAGGACAAAGGCCATGTCAAACATATCTCAGGATCCCTAGCTTCTCTTCCAGTGCCTGGTAGACAGTATGAGCTTATGTTTTCAGGCTAAATACATAACAAACCTATCAATGTCTTAGAGAGGGGACATAGTAATGTACAGAAGAATTTATAGACTAGGAAGACTGGGTTTTGCTTCTCAAAAACTCCATTGATGAGATATCTCCTGAACACTTAATGCTTGTGTCACTGTGATTTAATCATAGATCCTATTTTTTGACAGTTTTGTGTACTGTCTAATCCTTAGCACAATGTAAGAGGTATGTACCATTATCCTTTGTTTTGAATCAGAAATTGAATCTCAGAGAGATTAAAAAATTCATTTGCAGTTGCACAGCTACTACTCAAGGTTCAAAATTGAGGCTGTCTGACTCCAAAACAGTGGTAATTTCTGAATTGCTGCACTAAGCTAGGGATCTAGGGGATGCAAACATGCCGCAAGCATTTGCAGGCTAGTGTCCAAGGATAAGCATGCACCTTCAACTCTGTCTAATCCCAGGTGTTGAATAACTGCTATAATAAAAGTATAAATGAAAAGATTTATAACCAAACACTTGGGTATACTCAAAGTTTTATCCTTTCAATATACAAATAATTAACCTCTATTGTTCATGTATCTTATAAACAGACATGAAAATAGACTTATTGAAACTTCAAGTGTACACATTGGGTTGCATGCACATTACCATATTTTGGTTTCTCTCAGTGAACCAAATTCTAATCAATGATCACTGGCCTATGGCTCACCCAGCTCAGGGAATGTCTGTGGGTGACACTTTAAGTTTTGCTTTTGTTTGAATTACTACCTTTAGCATTACAGATTTTAACCTGGAGTAGACTGGTGGGGTCACAGTGGTGGGTGGACTGCAGTATGTGTGTTAATTTAGAAGTTGTTTGAGGTTAAATCTGAACCACACCATGCTATAGCCCATCAGAATAGATGATGTGTATATTCTAACAAATAAACTAGATGGTTCATGTGGGAAAGGCATGAAGGGTGAATGGGAATTTAGCCAAGTGAACACATGAGGACAAAAAGTTTGGTGAACTCTGGGAATGGTTATTTGGGGCAAGGAATGGGGAAACATATGGCCACTTAGACTAGACCACCCAGGCTGGGTCGGCTGATGTGCTAATCACTGTGGTGTGGATGTTTGCCCAGCCAACTCCCACCTCCTGCTCTCCTTATAAAAAGTCCTGGGTGGGAGAGGGTCCTGATAGAGGGGGCAGAGAGATTCTATCTTCAGATAGAGCCACCAGGAGAGACACTCCAGTGGGGTCATCCTGATGCTAATTTGTTCCCAGTCAAGATGACTTTCTGAGAGGTTGTTCTAGGAAATAATTTGGGCTTTTAGTTTATCCTTGAGAGCTCTGAGGGGTTGGCTGAAGAGAGGAGACAAGGAATTAGAATTACATTCTGATGAAGTGGCAAAACCCCCAAAATAACAGTGACTGAAAAAAAAGCAAAACTCTATTACTATTTCACATTAAAGAAACCCAGATGTGACATTCTTGACCTGATATCTTACTCTACAATGTCAGGGACCTAGTCTTCTTCTGAGCATGTGACTTACACCACATGAACCAAGGGGGCTGCTCAAGCTCCTGCCATCACATTCTTATTACTGAAGGAGAGAGGAGAAAAAGGGGAAGAAGAGCACACTTATTGTAAGCACAGTTTCTAGGTGCTACACATAGTATTGCCTGTAGTTGTATACCTAGCTGCAAGGAAGGCTGAGAACTGTGGTTTTACTCAGAGTGACTTTATGTCCAGCCAAAAATTAAAAGTTCTTTTATTACAGAAGAAATGGAGAAATAATTTTGCAGGACAACTATCAGTCTCTGACACTTTAAGGCAAACAGGAGGGACTTCTTGAAGTTCTATGAGTAGTTGAGGCTGAGGTCTCGGGACTGGTTATCCTAGGTCTGCATCTTAAGCATTACCAGAAGCTGTTGTCTCCTTGTGGGCTGAAGACAAGGCAAAGAAGGTAGAGAGAAAGAGAGAGAGCTTATTTTCTGAGGCACGACACATAACAAGCAGTTGGATCCTGGGTAGACTCACCATATGGATCAGTGGCATCTCCTGACATACACTCCTCAGAATAACAATTCTGCAAAACGGTAGAGGCATGACTCAAAAGATGGGGTTCTAAAATAAGCTTGTCAATGCTTATTTATAGACACTAAGCAGGCTTCTTTATAGTGAGGAGTCTCAAGACCTTTAGTGTGGACTAATGAGTACTGTGGAACTCCAAGATGAAAAGAAGCCACACAGCATTTCCCACTGTGCATCTCCAGGGTCCTGGGGAGCTTGCCCTGTGAAATTCCCAGAGATAGGCAGGACAAGGGATCCTGTAGCTCAGTCTCCTGACGCTCTCCCTGACAACACGAGTGGCAGCAGATTGTTGCTACAGGGGGAGATCTGGTGCAGCAGCAAAGAGCAGAAGATGCTGAGGCTCAAGTTGAAAAAGGAGAAAGTTATTTGAAATCTGAATGAGGCAGCAAAGGCATGAGTTTAAAAGTGGAAACTCTCAGATAAAATGGTGTGGAAAGAACCCTGATCCTTTTTCCAGGATGGCAGAGAGAGAGAGGACTTGATTGTTTCCACCTCAACAAAGATCAGCAGCATGTTCAAACCTGCAGGAGTGGGCTCACTCCACCTATAACACACAAGCCAAGCACGAGGGAAAAACTGCTTGATGGAGACAGAGTACCATAAGCCACATCTTTCCACAAGCCTTAACTATTCTGATGAGCGCTCATCATCAACACAGTTTATAAGCTGAAATGTAGTCCTCCAAAAATATATAGGATTATCTTTCCCCCAGATTAAAAAGTTTGCATTTGGGTAAAACTTTCTTTTTCCCTTGAAAGGTGTAGGGAAAGTAAGCTTCCATAGTAGTGATTTGGTGGTGGTGGTGATATAAGTGATGGAGAAGTGGGACTGGTCTCTTCTGTTTTCCTCTTTTCTCTGTGTGGACTTCTCTACATTTTCTGGAGGTCTCTTTCTTTGCAAATCCCATTTTTGACAGGGTGAAGGAACAGAAGAGGAGGAGGTACCAGCCAAGGCATGAAATTCCTGTGCATAAGAACATTCCCAGTTATCTCAAGGCTTCTGAAAGCTGCCCTCGATGATGATTTTAACCTGATTTTATTGGATGAAGTATGCTCCATGTGGAAGTCAGAGGTGAAGGCAAAGTCACACACTGTCCCTTCCCTCTGCCCATCACACTGGGCCAGTCACTTGGTGTTGCTCTGCAGAGTGGAACAGAAACATCCCTAGTCTTGTTTGTTTCCATGTCCATTGGAATTTAGAGCAGAAATCACCTATAAGTTTTGAGGAGTCTCTACTTTCTATATTTGAAGATCAGTCCTACAACACGCATTTATAGAAGGACTTGATAAGACCTAAGAAATGTTACCAGCAGTGTTCTAAGAACACTGTTCTGTGTACAAGCATGTCTTACTTGGGAAGATCATTTGCCCTAGAGCTGTGGAAAACTAGCAGAGAGAAAGACAAGAGAATCCATCAATATATAATTTAAGTCTAGGTGTCTCTTTCCTGGATTCACAAGCCTAAATTACTGATAAGGAGGAGGAAAAATAGCAGAATTGAGAATGACATTTATAATCTATGCCAAAGAGGAGAGGCACCTACATACTCAGGAAGATGGGAGAAAGAATACAATGTATGCATGTCAATGGGATGAGGAAGTTCAGGAACCTCTTGGCCAGTGTAGCTTAAATAACTGTATCCCAGACACTAAACCTGAGAATCTCCCATTGAGACCTGATAAATGTGCCTCTTCATTTCCCTGAGTTTTGCCTTCCATATGTGGCTCAACACTTCAACACTTCAGACCACATCCTTTTTGATTTTTGAATTTTTTCCAAACAGAGTGGGTATGAAAGCCTGAAATCTTGGATGCAAGAAGAAAACTTTTGCGGACTGACTGAGCAAAATGTTCAGCCGCCTGAGGCTGCAGAGCAGGGAGACAATATAGGCATTTATAGGCTGGGCTTTCTGGAATCCTCGTTGAGAAGTGTTGGATGGAGGCTCGTCAGGACTGCCTAGCCCCCTTCTCCTGCCCAAGCTGCTCCCTCTTTCAAACATCACACGTGGCAGGCACCAGAAACAGAGAGCTTCTTTCTTTCCCTGGCTGGGAAAAATAGTCTCAAATTTTGTGATGTATATGAAGCGCGTGGGGGCGGGGGGTACTTTTTATTTTTATTTTTTTACCCTCTTTAAATATTTTGGAATAAATCTACATTCATTGCCCCCTGCCTCCACCTCATTCCTTACCCCTTGCTCAGTGGCACTTAATTTTTTAGGTCTGGAATACCCTCCAAACCCATGAAGAATGAACTTTCACTAGCCAATTGGTTTTCCATCACACATGTCACATATGTAAACAACGTATGTGGCACTATCCCACATAACACAATTAAAAGATGTAAATACAGGGTCTTTCAGTTAAATCAATGACATGAATAAATACACTATCAAATGTTTTACATATGTGCATCTTTAAAATTATAAACATGCACATCTGTTTAAGCTGTGTATATGTAAAACTGACACAAGAGTAAAAGCTAGTAATATTATTTACTCTACCCAAACTGTTAGAAAAATGTCTGTGTATGTGAGCAGAAAAATTAGGCACAGTCTAAAAACAATACAGATTTCCAACATGTATTTTTGTATAAAATGAAATTACCCAACCGACTTGGCACCTGCATTCAGCTCCTTTGTGAGCAGTATTCTGAAAGGATGGTTTTATTATTTCTATGGTGCCTGCTGGAACCTGCTAATGGTAATTGTGACTGAGGGATTAAGGTAAACCCAGAGCTGTAATAGAAGCTTAGGCTTCTACCCTCCTCACCCTGGGGCAGCTCTGTGATGTGGGCAGGGATGCCATGGTGAAATGAGGTAAGTGGTGATTCAGTGACACTAAAGGGTGCTTCTGCCTATAAATATTAGTCCATCTACAGAGGCCACCAGGGGCTGCCAGTCATGCTGTCATTCACACGGCAGCTGGGGGGCTGGCACAGGCCAACTTTCTGTCAGGGAGCTCAGTACACAAGCTCAGAGGCTGGGTGGAGAAGGAAGATATTCTGATGCTCAATCTACTCCTTTAAAGTCAACGCCTTTTGTGGGTGCCAGTTTCTATCATGCTGCAAAATAATTAGCATTGAAAAACACACTTCTTTTAATGCTTGAAGAAGTTGGGATTTGGTAACTATTCTAAACAAACAACAATTGCAACCACAAACGTCTTGGGAATTGGGGTCCATAAATGCAAAATGACCTCATGTGCAAGAGGAAAGTGATGTCATGGGTCTGATCCTTGGCTTCAAATATCCAAACCCTCTCTGGGCCAACATTCACGAACCTGAGGCCCAGGCACATTGGATCTCTCTCTCACTCTTCAACAAAGGGAGAAAATCCAGCTCCCTGAGATAATGATTCCCATTATCTCAGAATCAGGGGATGTCCCCTAGTGGTGGGCCATGTAGTGACTTCTTGGTTTGTAAGACTCAGAGAGGCTGCAATTTGCTCAGTGTGCTGGTTTGAATCTGAGTCTAGTCCGCAATCATTTTTTTTTTTTATTAATACTTTTTTCAAGTGTTTTAGTTTTACCAAAAAAAAAAACAAAACAATTGAGTGAAAAGTGCGGAGAGTTTCCATATGCATTCTCTTCCATCCACCTCTATTTCCTCAGTTTTTTATCATCTTGCATTAATGTACTACAATTGTTACAATTAATGAGCCAACACTGATGTATTATTATTAACTAATGGCCTTAGGAAGCATAACTACAAACGAAGCTAGTGGAGGTGATGGAATTCCAGTCGAGCTATTTCAAATCCTAAAAGATGATATTTTGAAAGTGCTGCACTCAATATGTCAGCAAATTTGGAAAACTCAGCAGTGGCCACAGGACTGGAAAAGCTCAGTTTTCATTCCAATCTCAAAGAAAGGCAATAACAAAGAATGCTCAGACTACTGCACAATTGCACTCATCTCACACGCTAGTAAAGTAATGCTCAAAATTCTCCAAGCCAGGCTTCAACAGTATGTGAACTGTGAACTTCCAGATGTTCAAACTGGATTCAGAAAAGGCAGAGGAACCAGAGATCAAATTGCCGACATCTGTTGGATCATCGAAAAAGCAAGACAGTTCCAGAAAAATATCTACTTCTGCTTTATTGACTATGCCAAAGCCTTTGTGTGGACCACAACAAAATGGAAAATTCTTCAAGAGATGGGAATACTAGACGACCTGATCTACCTCTTGAGAAATCTGTGTGAAGATCAGGAAGCAACAGTTAGAACTGGACATGGAACAACAGACTGGTTCCAAATAGGAAAAGGAGTACGTCAAGGCTGCATATTGTCACTCTGCTTATTTAACTTATATGCAGAGTACATCATAAGAAACACTGGGCTGGATGAAGGACAAGCTGGAATCAAGATTGCTGGGAGAAATATCAGTAACCTCAGATATGCAGATGACACCACCCTTATGGCAGAAAGTGAAGAAGAACTAAAGAGCCTCTTGATGAAAGTGAAAGAAGAGAGTGAAAAAGTTGCCTTAAAGCTCAACATTCAGAAAACTAAGATCATGGCATCTGGTCCCATCACTTCATGGCAAATAGATGGAAAAACAGTGGAAACAGTGACAGACTTTATTTTTTTTGGGCTCCAAAATCACTGCAGATGGTGATTGCAGCCATGAAATTAAAAGACGCTTGCTCCTTGGAAGAAAAGCCATGACTAATCTAGACAGCATATTAAAAAGCAGAGACATTACTTTGCCAGCAAAGGTCCGTCTAGTCAAGGCTATGGTTTTTCCAGTAGTTATGTATGGATGTGAGAGTTGGACTATAAAGAAATCTGAGTGCTGAAGAATTGATGCTTTTGAACTGTGGTGTTGGAGAAGACTCTTGAGAGTCCCTTGGACTTCAAGGAGATCCAACAAGTCCATCCTAAAGGAAATCAATCCTGAATACTCATTGGAAGGACTGATGCTGAAGCTGAAACTCTAATACTTTGGCCACCTTATGCGAAGAACTGATTCATTTGAAAAGACCCTAATGCTGGGAAAGATTGAAGGCAGGAGGAGAAGGGGATGACAGAGGATGAGATGGTTGGATAGCACCACCGACTGGATGGACATGAGTTTGAGTATATTCCAAGAGTTGCCAGTGGACAGGGAGGCCTGGCATGCTGCAGTCTATGGGGTCGCAAAGAGTTGGACACGACTGAGCGACTGAACTGAAATGAGTGTCCACAGCTTATATTATGGTTCATTCTTGGTGTTGTACATTCTATGGTTTTGACAAATGTAAAATGACATGTAGCCACCATTATATTAATAGTATCATACAGAATAGTTTCACTGCCCCAAAGTTCTCTTGTGCTCCATCTATTCATTCCTCCCTCCTTGTCTCCAGACCCCTGGCAGTCACTGACCTTTTCCTGTCTCCATAGTTTTGCCTTCTCAAGAATGTCATCTAGTTGGAATCATAGAGTAGTAGCCTTTTCGGATCTATTTCTTTCACTTAGCAATATGCATTTAAGGGTTCTCCATTTCTTTTGGTGACTTGATAGTTCACTTTATTGCTGAAATATTCCATTGTTTAGATATACCAAAGTTTGTTTATTCATTTACTTATTGAAGGACATCTTGGTTGCTTGCAATTTTGGGCAGTTATGAATAAAGCTGTCCTATTAGTAACTTTTTACTACAGCACATTTCTTCCATATGGACTCAACATCAAATATCAAGACTTCGAAAGACCTATTCCTAAAAGTGATTGCATTTGACAATGTTTAAGCCCAATCAGACCCTTCCAGTAGTACCTGCTCTGTGCAAACTCTGTACCTCCAAGAGATCTGTCTTTTCCATCTCTGAAGCACCCTTAATATAATGTGCCCATTCCAATGTCTGTTCTTTTATTCCCATGTCTTTGTTCTATTTAGAATGCTTTCTTCCCTCCAATCTGAATCTTACTCCCCCTTGCAGTCCCCTTCACATCCTACCTCTTCAATGAAATAGTCCCTGGACATGGAGAGAAGAGCAGTCAGACAGAAGTAGTTTGGATCCTGGCTCTTCTACCTTACTAGCTATGTGCCCTGAGTCAAGTTATTCAATTTCTCACACTTCAGCTTTCCTATCTGTAAAATGGACTGAATACTATCAACATTTCAGGTTTTAAATAAAGTGCTCGGAATATTTCCTGACACATCAATAAATGACGGTGCCCTTCTTCTTCTTATCACTGACATCATCACCTCCAAATCCAAAAATGGTTTATCCTTCTTCTGTATTCTCATAGCTTCCTTTGTGTGTCCATGTCGTGTCTCCAAGCTAGAGTGTGTGTGTGTGTGTGTGTGTGTGTGTGTGTGTGTGTGTGTGTGTGTGTGTGTGTGTCTGGTGGGTAGGAGGGGTAGTATTTAACCTTTTTTTTGAGCAGGGACAGGAATTTCTTTTTACTGTTTTTTGTTTTAATTATGGTAAAAATCACATAATATAAAACATACTACTTTAACCATATTTAACTGTACAGTTCAGTGGCACTAACTACATGCTCCTTGCTGTGCAACTCTCATCATCATCCATTTCCCAGATTTTTCACTTTCCTAAAATGAAACTCTGTCCCTTGAAACAGCAAGTCTCCATCCCTCCTCCCTACCACACTTTTCTGATATTTAATTGGTGAGTTTAAGCAGCAACATCTCCTTTGTCTCTGGAGTCCTGTCCCAGCTAACTTCTTCGTGTCTGTGTGAGTATGTGCAAACATCCCTAAACACTCGTTTTTGCTGGAGCTGCAGCAGGATAGCATTGTTGGGCATCCAAACATTTTGACAGAGTAAGAGGATGCCAATCTCAGTGGGGAGCGTTGGGAGTTTGTGGTTGGTATGCTCTTAATGTTTTTCTCTCCATCACTCATGGCTAAGGATCCGCTTGGAGGATAAACCACACCCTCTGGTCTTCTCCTATTGGCTTCCTATCCCAATTCAGGTTAAAGCTTGGGAAAGAGACTAAGAAGAGAGCCTAGCTCTGAAGCCACAATTGATGAAAGTTTTATTAGGAGTAAGAAAGTTATGGATGGAAAAATTGGAAAAAATAACTTGTATATAAGTGGCCCCTTACCAACCTGACAATATCTGAGTGTACAATGTGTAGAAATGATGTACCATTATTTATGTACATATTCCAGTGACTTGTGGGATCCAGTCCCTCCACGAAATCACTGATTCTGCTGTGTAGGCCATATAATTGGTCTTAAGTTTTATATTATGGATCAGTAAACTATTTCTGTAAAGGGCCAGATAGTAAATATTCTAGGCTTTGGGCCCATATAGTCTGTGGCAATTACTCTGCTGCTATATTTGTAAAAGCAGCCATGGACAACTTGTAAACAAATGAGCAGAGCCAGGGTGTACTGAAACATAAATTTCATAAAATTTTCAAGTCATAAGATATTCTTCTTCTTTTTTTTTTAAATCAACCATTTAAAAATGTAAAAGCCAGCTGTCTATACAAAAACAGATGGCAGCCCTATCAGACTGCGTTTTGCTGACCCCTGCTTTGTAACATCACAAAGAAAACTGGCTTAGTCAGAATTGATGTGATCAGGCCTACCTAGCTCTTTGGTGGGGCAAAGTGGCGATGACAAAAGAGGAATCTGGTAGCCCTTTGTCTCATTGCTTTTAATCTGAGCCCAAATCCATCGATCTACCCAGTCACCTCAAATTAAGTTGGTTAAGTCAGTGTAGTATTCTCAGCCTTGGCACTACTGACATTTTGGGCCAGATAATTCTTTGTGTGTGTTGGGGGGAGAGTGGGGGGTGGGAGGGTGCCCTGTGCATTGTAGGATCTTTAGCAGCATACACTGGATCCAGAGGGAGCCCTCTTCTACCCTAGTTGTGATATTGTGACAACCAAAACCATCTTTAGACATTACCGATGTCTGCTGGTGGCAAAGTGGACCCCTAGCTGAGGGCCACTGAGTTAGTGAAACAGTCAGAATGACAGGAAATTCAGCAAACCCTTAACAACCAAGTAACTGGCACAGAGGAGAAGTTTGTGTGCGTGTATGTATACATGTTTCCTGACAGGGCAGTCTTCCTGAGACTTCCATGGAGGGCTGAGAACAGTCTGCCTTCTCAAAGACAAAAGTGTAATCACAAATACCACTTCCTCTGAAGGGGGCACAACCCCAGGACAGACGACCCTGCGGTCAGTCCCATGGTTAGGAGAGCACTTTCATTATCAGGTAATCAAGTCAAGCTCCACAGCAAGTAAACAGAGCTCTGGGCTTTTAATAAGGCCTTTATTGTGTGATCACCCTTTAAATGGCAATGAAAAAGGTCTTTTGTTTTCAGTGGAGAAAAAAATATTTCGATGGAAAAGTAATCTCGGCAAGAATGAAATCATTCCATTTTTTGAAAAGGGAGGGAAAAAAAGTAGAAAAAAAAGAGAAAGAGAGGATCTTTCCTAGGAGGTGGGAGGGAGTATTTAAATTCAAAAGAAATTTTGCATGAAGGAATTTAACCTGCACTTCCAGTTAGAAAATGTTGACAGATAACTGCTATGGTGTGGAGGGTCTGGACCCTGGTGTGTGATTGAGAGAGATCTGTGATAGATGTTGTATAAAGAACTTGTCATTTAAACAAACAAGAAAACAGACAAAAAAGCACAGGCTGAATGAAACATTTGTCATGGTTTTTTACTTTACAGGACACCATTCTGCATTGGGTCTTTACTATTTGCGGTAAAACTGACGTAGAACCACTAGTTTTGCCTCTGAAACGCGTAGATGCTTTGTTGGCCCTGCCTTTTGCTTTTCTACCAAGGCAGCTATGACTGGGAACAAACATCAAGTTTCAGCTACTTGCCAGGAGCACTAAGTAGCTTGAAGAGCCTACTTCGAAGACCGTCCCCACACCCCGCCCCAGCCCGGCCAAATCACCACCTCCCATTCAAAATTCAAAAGGAAATCAAAATAATGAGAAAGCCCTTTGATCCTGGGCAAGAAGTTAATTGAAACTGCCCGAGTGGGTTACAGCTCCTGCTTCACTCATTAGCCCCAAATCAGTTTATTTTTATTTGCCTCAAAACTCCCATTAAATGAAATTTGTCGTGTAGCACACAGGTCATTTGCCATGACCACAATGTAGATCTGTCTCCTTTTCCTAGCAAAGAATCTGAGCTACGTATCTTTTCAACAAATCCCTATTCCCCAACCCATATTACACATCGCACCATGTTTTGTCTGCTTGTCTTCTGGTTCCAGCTGTGTCACTTTTGTTATCATGCTTTTGTGTCCCAGGACAAGCATGGTAGGGTACTGGCAAGGTAGAGATGCCTCCGTACACTACTGGTTCTATGGAACCAGCATCCTAATCAATGACCTACACCGCCTCACTGTTGACAGCATTTTTTTTTCTTCCTAATGCATATTTTAGTCTTGATTGACCATCAACCATATGGCACGATTGTCCTGTGGGTAAGTTTATTATTAACAGCTCGCAGCTGGAGTTACAATAACTATACACGGCTGTGACATTGCACTAATTGGTCAAGACACGTCTGAGAACAACATGCAGAAAGTGGCCCTTGCAAATTACTTCAAGCAGAAATGGAGAGCTTAGTGGGAAACACCAGTTTCAGATTAGAACTTTCTATGTTAAGACCAAACTGGTGTGGGAGAGAGGCTGGCTAGGGGAGAGGGGAAAGAAAGAGGAGGTACATGAGTTAGGCAAGGGCATTGTTCTGAGCCTGCATTAAGCCTTTATTCAAATGAGTTATTTTAAGCAGATTCCCACTAATGAGAAAGAAGCAACCACACATAAAATGGCATTAATTTAGAATTTTAAAGTGCTCTGACAATTAACTCACTAAATCCATTGGGTACCTTCTGTCCTGTTTCCTGTCTAATCTTGCTGTCATAGGCAAGGCTGGGCAAGGCTTGAGAACAGTGTGTGCTGTGTTAGTTACATCACGTAGCCTTAGAGTTGAGGAAGCCGAGTTTGGAAGCAGGAAGCCTGGGTGCTGTCTGCACCAGCCAGCCGGGTGATGAGGGGCAGGGACACTGGCCAGGGGTTGTGCATGAGTTAACAGTTTACCACTGGGTCCTCTGGGGAGGGCTCCTGGAAATTCTGGAATGTGAATAGGCTGTCTGTGCATCTCTCAGTAAATTTCTTTCTCAGATGTTTCCAGCCAGTGCAACTTGATTGAGAAATGACTGGGGGAGAAGAGGGGAGAAAGGCAGTGAGCTCAGTGTCTTATAAATCAGCAGCATTGAGCTGAACTGAAACTGTCAAACTGTGGAAAAACCTGCTGCCGTGCGAGCTTGTGAGCCTTTTCAAAAACAAAACCTAACCCTTGCCTTGCTCTCTAGATGGGAGAGGGCTTAATTTGAGTTCACGGAGGAGTGAGGAGTGCAAGAAGAAATATGGTTTGCTAGGAAAATAAAAAAGAATCAACTCAAGGTAGTACATATGCAACATGTCCCAATTGCGATCTTGGCTCAGGCACAGAATCACAAGTGGGGTCATGAAAAATAGCTCAGAGCTGTCATGAGTAAATCCCGCCAAGAGGTCTAATAATATTCTCTTCTTCAAAGGCAAACAACCAAATAACCCTATCATCTACCAACGGCATCATCTCCATTTTATGCATGGGGAAACTAAGGCACAGAAAATGTAAGTACCTTGCCTGAAGTCATGCAGAAGACCTATGATTTGAACCTGCAGAGTCCGGCCTCAGAATCGATGCTCCCAATCCATGGCATAGATCTCTTTACAGACTTCACAGATTCCAGGTTATAAACCCTGCTCTAGGCAGTTTGCAGGTCTCATCCTAACAGTTCACATTCTATCAGAAAGTCCTGCTCTGCCATTATATGCCTCAAATGTATCCTGATGCTGGAATTGTGCCCATGCTGCTTAATCATCCCATACCTATTCATGTCTGAGATCATGTTAGTACTTTTTTCCCCCAAGTCTTTATACCAGTTGCTGAAAAACAGCTTTAAGTTTGGAAGCCCAGGCTTTTGGAGGCTCCAGTTAGATTTCCAACGGCAATTGTACGTCTGCCAGATTTGCACTGTCCCCAACATGTGGAGGCGTGAAGGTCAACCCCTTGTGTACCAGGCCTGAATTTCAGTTACTGTTGCTGGGGAAACCATAATTGAATTTCCTGAATTATACACAGTGCGATAGAACGTTGAATAACCATATTTATTTGGCTTCTAGGCCCTGTAGCATCTGTTGTTCAGCTCACAAAGCTTCTATTGACTGAAGGAGGGGTTTGTTGATCCAGAAATCTGTGATTGGCACACGAGGCAGTGGGAGCCTGAGGACTCCTGTGTCGGGCTGAGATTTCTCATCCAGTTCAGCAGTCACCAGCCAAATGGCCTCGTGCAGGAAAACCCGAAGATATGGCTGAGACCCTGGCGTGGAACCAACCCTTCTCTTCCCTGATGCGCGCACTTCTTGGCTTAGGGGGAGAGAGAGGCAGTGTGGGAATGGGCCATATGGAAAAGGAGAGGTAGCAGGAAGGAGGCAGAGGGGATGGGAAGGCAGAGACAAGTGGTCAAAGTGGGTTGCCAGGTCAAGGGCCGCTCTGCACAGGAGGGGAAGGCTGGGGAAAGGGTGTGTGGCTCGGGGGATGGTCACAGAGGTAGAGACATATTTCAGCCCTTGAGGGATGAACTGCCCAGTTGGGGCTCTAGGAACTTAACTATTTTATAAAAGGTCTACAAGCGAAGAATTGGGGGAATTCGAGGAAGGGTCTCTTAGCTTTGAGGAGCAGGTTGGGAAAAGACCTGTGTATTTGGTGACATATAAGATGGCCCTTAAAAGATGAGTAAGATTTTGCTGGATCAGCTTCTGGAACTCAGGGAAGAGCATAAGTGAAAATACAGATAAGGAGGGTGCAAAAGCCTTCAGCAGATGCTGGGGATTCCCTGAACTGGCCACGCCAGCTGCCCAGATCCTCATGGCTACCACTAAGCTAGCAAACAAATGAGTGAGTTCTCTGGAGCAGAGAAACACGAAGCAAAGGAGGAAGAAGGATAAGAGCCTCAGGTTTCAAACTAGGAGACTTGGTGGCCAGGAGCCCTCCTTTCAGACAGGGAGCTGAGTTTGAGGCTCACAGGGTTTTGCAGCTTGAACTGAAGTCTAGGAGTGTCTTCAATTAGAAATTAGTTTCTAGCTGAGGCGCTGAAGTTCTGACCATCTGATGGGGAGTGATTTCCTCCCTGACCCTGGCTTCAATTTGGTGTTTCAATAACTCAGGCACCGAGAGTCATGCCATGCCCTCAGACTCGGTGACACTTCTCTTCTGATTTCCCTTTGTATTCACTGTCAGAATTTCCAAATAATCTGCTTTGTCCACGTTGATACACAAAGCCTTTTAGAAGTATTCTCTTCCATAACAAGATGAAAAGAAATGACTTTTTTCTCTCTATTTTAAAGCTCTTTAAAAGGAACATTTCAAGCGTTTACAGAGAGCAGAGTACATGGCACATGAACCTCAGGCTCTCACCATCCTGCTGTAATCACGTCTTGTCTCATCTCTCCCCAGGCAGAACTTCCTCAGCATCTGCATGGGCCACGGCCCCATCTCCAGGATTATTTTGAAGCAAATCCCAGACATCGTATCATTTCATCCACAAGTATTTCAGTACTATCTCAGTGAGATGAGGACTTTTAAAAATATGCCATTACAATCCCATTGTCATACCTGAAAATAACAATTCCTTAACTGAATCCTATTTTGGGTCAGTGCTAAAACTTCCCTAGTTGACTCATAAACGTTTATTTGCTAATAAGTAGGACAAAGCCTCCCTTCTCCAGGGGATCTTCCTGACCCAGGAATTGAACCAGGGTCTCCTGCATTGCAGGCAGATTCTTTACCAGCTGAGCTACCAGGGAAACCTGGCAGGCTGCAGTCCATGGGGTTGCAAAGAGTCAGACATTACTGAGTGACTAAGCACAACAAACAAACAAACAGGACAAAGCCTCCACACTGCATTTTGTTATTGTTGGTCATAAGTCTCTTGTGTTCTGTAGGCTCCCCCTTGCCTTTTCCCCTAGCAATTTGTTTGTTGAAGAAACTGTTCTTTCTGCTGTAGAGTTCACCAGTTGGTTTTTTCAGCTCCTAATGAAATAATTTCATGCTAAGTCACTTCAGTTGTGTCCAACTCTGTGTGACCCTATGGACTGTAGCCTACCAGGCTCCTCAGTCCTTTGGATTCTCCAGGCAAGAATATTGGAGTGGGTTGCCATGCCCCCTCCAGGGGACCTTCCCAACCCAGAGATCGAACCTGCATCTCTGATGTCCCCTGCATTGGCAGGCAGGTTCTTTACCACTAGCACCACCTGGGAAGCCCATAAAGAAGGCTGAGTGCCGAAGAATTGATGCTTTTGAATTGGTGGTACTGGAGAAGACTCTTGAGAGTCCCTTGGACAGCAAGGAGATCAAACCAGTGAATCCTAAAGGAAATCAACCTTGAATACTCATTGGTAAGACTGATGCTGAAGCTGAAGCTTCAATACTTTGGCCACTTGATGTGAAGAGCCAACTCATTGGAAAAGACCCTGATGCTGGGAAAGATTGAGGACAAGAGAAGAAGAGGGCAACAGAGGATGAAATGATTGGATGGCATCACTAACTCAATGGACACGAGTTTGAGCAAACTCAGGGAGATAGTGAAGGACAGGGAAGCCTGGCATGCTGCAGTCCACCAATATGTCACCAATATGTCCTAACGTCTCAGAATAATCTGATTGATACTCACATCACTTCCTATGATATACTCCTACCAAAAAATTATACTGGAGTCCCCTAAGCCCCCAGCTCTCACTACCAGTGTATAGAAAATACAAGGGACAGAAAAACATGAAAAATCACATGCTAAGCCTTTTTGTTCTATTTTAATATAGCAAACATTTATTTAAAATTTGGTTACTATGTTTTTGTCAGGCAATATACTGTGATATTTTTCCCCAAAGATGACTATGGTATAGGATATATTTATCCTGCTAAATAGATTCTGAGTTCTATGTTTTTGTTCCATTGCCTACTTTGGGTAGGTTTTAATCTACTTTCTAATAACCAGTAATAACACTGTAACAGCTTCTGTAGCCTCTGAGATCTTCCTCTACTCTAGCCCCTCCCCTCAAGGCTTTTTCCATTTTATTGTGGATTGAGAAACCAAGTATCAACTTTTTAAAAACTTAGAAAAGAAAGGTTTTACGAATGAGAGCTAAATAAGGGCTCCTATTAGTAAATACATCAATACTAGTAACCAGACTTTTGAATAATCATTGAGTTTTTCAGATTGTTTTTTCCTTCTTAATTCTTGACTGCATTCTGGATTGCCAAGGCATCTGGACAAGTGAAATGTAATCCAGTGTTCTTATACTAATCATGTTAGATAGAAAGTTTGGTCACAACAACCATCAGTAAGCCATAGTGTGCATAGGAAGATGGCAAAATTCCAAGCTAGAAAAACCCAGGACTGCACACAAACATGAGAATTCAATAGGAATGTCACCTGGATTAGGTCATTAGGATAAGCATATGTAACAGCCTCGCTGTTGACATTCTCTTTTCAAAACACCTCTTCCTTTGAATTCCATGACCTAACACTCTCCTAATTTTCTTCTACCTCTGGGGCTTCTCTTCAATCTTTTTCCTGGCTCATCTTCTTCCTCCGAGCTATTAAATATTGGAAAATTGCAAGGCTCTCTTCTCCTTCACATTCTACACTCTCCCTCTGTGATCTCGTCCATGCTTATGGTTTTAATTATTATCTATACGTTGATGACTCTTAAATTTATATCTCCAGGCTAGACTCTCCTCAGAGCTCCTAATCATAAATCCAGTTGCCTCTTCAACATCTCAACTTGGCCATCTCACAGTGCTTCAAACTCAGCATGTCCCAAAACTGAACTCATAGTTTTCCCCTCAAACTCCTTCCTCCTCCAGCATCCCCTCAGTAAATAGCACCTACATCCAAAGACGAGTGAGCCAGACAATTGGCAGCCATTCCTGACACTTCTTTGTCCCTTCCCACCATGTTCATTGGATCAGGAAGGGTTGCTGACTCTCATTTCCAACTCTATCCATGTCTCTTCATCTTCATAGCTGCCACCACAGTCCAAGTTCTCACAGTCCCATTCCTGGATTACCTCCAGAGCCTTCTATTCTCCCCATGTCTACTCTGTGTCCAATCCATTCTGTGGTCAGTATCCCGTAAAAATAAACCAATCTGTTTATAACTGTATCACCTTCCCAGTGCCTTTAGAATAAAGACTAACGTCCTCACCATGGCTTATAAGGATTATAATGTTACTGGCCCATACCTCCTTCACCAGCCTCATTTCCAATCCTTTTTCCCTTGTTCTCTGAGATCTAGCTATACCAGTCCAGGAGTTTGGGCCCCAGGACTTTTGCACATGCAGTTCCATCTGGTAGGATTGCTTCTTCTCCTCTTCAACTAGCTAATTCTGATGGTTAGAATTAGCTAATTCTGATGCATCTCTCTAAATTTAATTCTTTTAAAATGTTTCCATTGGCTGTTGGTACGTCTTCCTATTGACCTGCTCACAGTTCTTGTTCTTTATGGTTGAAACAACTCTGCAGCTAAGGAAACTGGGGCCCAGGAATGTTATATAACTTGTATGGGGATCATACATCCAGGTAGTGGTTGTGCTGAAACACACACTGGAATTATTTCACTATAACAACAGCTATATCTGCTGTTAAGTTTTGGTCTCTAAGTAATTGTATAGAAGCTGGAGTGAGTTGAGAGAAAAGGAACATGCTAATTAAAGGAAAGGCAAGTAAGGCCTTTGAAGAAAGGTTAAAAGAGACAGAATAGTTTGGGATAATGCATGGACATGGGAAAAAAAGGGGATTTAAAGTTTTCAAGTTGAGGAGGTTATTACAGTGGAATGGCAATTATATATATATATATATATATATATATATTTTTTTTTTTTTTTTTTTGCCTGACCACAGGGTACAAAAGACAATGTTAGGTCTTATATCTCCTTAGGGATGAGAAATTTTAGCTGGAATGGGTTTGGTTTGATAAAGGAAAAGGTGATTAAAAATTTGAACAAATACAGTTAGTCCTGAAAGTCTTTTGGTGGAAGTGGTTAAAAGCGGGGTCAGTAACCATCTAAGTTACATGATGGTTTCAGCGTTGACCGACCTCAGGCAGGAACCTGGGCCAGCTGACCTCTTGAGGTTGTTTGGAATGAATGAAGAAAACAGTGGATGTGAAAGTGAGCCTTGCCATCTGTCACAGGCTAGATGGTACTCTTAGCCCCGCCTGGTGTGGAAAGAGAAATACTGAGTGGCATGAGTTCCCAAGGTCTCCTCAGCTGATCACGCTCAGTTGGCCTTATCTGGTTCCCAGGTGTTTCCATTTATCTCCGATAAACTGTCAGCCAAGAGTCAGCTTTGGGGTGGGAGGTGGGGGAATGAGTAGAGGGAGGGTAATACCCCAGATGTTTTCTGAGAAGATGGGAGAAAGTTATTCCTCAGTACTAATGCATTTCGTCATCCTCTCTGCTTGCAGATGTTAAATTTGGGAATACTTCCAGGTTCCCTCTTCTCTCTTAAAATATAATTAGCTGTGTATTTAAAACACCAGGACCCAATCATCCCCAGGGATGTATCTCTTTTGCATATGGATGAAGCTTTGGGGGTTTAAGAGGATTCTCAGTTTTACTAGCTGTATCTCTTCCCATCTGACCAGTCCTGTGGGCTTTCTCCCTTCGAAGTCAGGAAAAATGATAATAAGCAGAGGTGGCATTTACTGAATTCCTACTCTGTGCCATATAAAGTCAAATCTCCATGGCAACCCCACCAGGGTTGGATGAAATTCCATTTTACACATGGGGGAAGTCATCCCATATTGTTGTTTCCCCAAGTTCACAAAACTACCAATTAGCAGAACTTGTTCAAACGCAGGACCATGGGACTTTCAAATGATCATTGCAACATTTTTAGAGCTTTCTTCTGTACCAGTCATTCATTAAAGCCTGTGGAGTAGGTACTATTAGGTTCATTTTGCAGGTGAGGAAACCAAGGCATAGAAACATCCAGTAGCCTGCCCAGCTCACCCAGTTAGTAAGTAAGTGGCAGAGTAGAGAGCCAGGCAAACAGCTCGGCCACGAGCCTGTACTGATTGCCACCCCCTTTCTACACTCTAGAGAGAGCCGGGGTTGGCTGGATGCATTTTCTTTTTCTCAGAGTAGCTGATCTGAGCTTGCAAGGTAGGAACTTCTCTTTCTTGCCTTGTCTTATCTTTCCATTGATCTTCTGTCACTGGAGCAGCTGTGGGCTCCCCAACCTGTGAGAGCCTTTGCATCTAAGCCATTGGATACAGGTGGCAAGGTTGTGGCTCCAGTTCAAGCCTCCCCCCTGGAGCTGGATGTTCCAGAAAGGACACTCTGTTCTGTAGGGCTGTCTCTCTGGCGCAGGCTTTGATCTGGGAAAGGATGAGCCTCGTTGCAGAGCTGAAGCTGTCTCCCTGTTTTGTTTATGTGAGAGTCCTTCCAGGACTCTGTCTGCTTTTGAGGTGGAAGTGCCCTGCCAAGAACTCCAGTTCTTTACTCTTGCTGTGCAGCCAACACACCTCCCACCTTTTCGATGATTTCTCTGTCCTGGAGAGAGAGCAGTGTCTCATAACAGTTTGGAGACTACAAACAGTTTCCCTGGCAGGATGAGTGATGGACTCGGCAGCATGTTCTTGCCTTTTGGAGTTGCCCTCCAATTTTTCCAGGCTTGATTCTGTAAATCATTTCATCTTCTACAAATACTGGGCTGTGAGCACAGATGATCTCAAAGACGAGGGTTATTTGAAACTCCATTTAAGTATCTATCCTCCTTTCAGCAGATTAACGTAGCTTAAATTTGTGAATAAAAGTTTTCTTCTGTGTGTGCCAGTGCACAGGTAGTTCTGGGGTCTTTGGGAGGAAGTAGAATATGCTTCTACTCCAGGAGGCTTTGGAAAAGGGGATTTCTCTGTGCATTGACAACTCCTTTATCATTAGAAGCATTTAAGGCCCTACTCTATGCAGGTACTCATGGGGCAGATGGAGGGGGGGTCAAGAATGAAGTGGGGAAAACTGTGAAATGTTTTGAAAGAGATATGTAAGCCTGAAAAGATCATTTAGAATATCCACTTGCTTTCTTTCTTTTCAAGAAGATGGAAATCTATTGTGGTTTTCAAGATAGATTAAAGTTAAATAACTCACAGATTTGGAAGAGTATTTTGGGTAGCTATCTGATGTATTTCATGTCAGAGTTTATGCTCATTTGCCCTTATTCCAACAAGGAAAGAGAATTGGTTGAAGGCAGACTGTGATAGAGAAGGTCCAACAACCACAAGTTGTAAATGTTCCATCAGAGAAAGTGTCTTTGACATCTCTGCTCTTCAGCTTTTTGATTAAACAGTTGCCCAGATGCAGTGACTACATGCTTTTGAAATGAATATGCTTGGATTCTGAATGTTAGAATTCTGAATGTTAGAAATTATCTTGCTGGTTTGTGAAGACAGAAGTGCCTACCTTTTAACAGTACTTAGAATGGAAGACCTAACTTGTTTTTCTGAAATAGAGCACATGCAATTCGGTGTGACCCAAGGAGTTTTAAACTTAAATTTTTTTTTTTAAGATGCTTAACTCCTTCCATCAAACTACACCCAGATGACAGAATTTTAGACATTGCTTAGTAAAGTTATAGTGATGAAAACCTATCACAAGGTGAGGCAAACAGATTAGCTTGGGAGGGAGAAAAGGAGACCTGGAACATATAGAAATGTGTTAAGCCTTACAAAATGTTCTTTCATTTAAATCTTACAGAATTTCCCCCTTTTCACAGATGAGGAAATAGAGGCTTAGAGATGTGAGTAAACATTTCTAAGATACAACTAATCAGTGGTGAACTTGAAATGGAATCCCAGCTTTTTTTTTGAAACTAATGCTCTTTCAATTCACCAGGCTACCTCACTTACTTGGGCTTCCCAGGTGGTGCTAGTGGTAAAGAACCCACCTGCCAGTGCAGGAGACATAAGAGATGAGGGTTTGATCCCTGGATTAGGAAGATCCCCTGGAGGAGCACATGGCAACCCACTCAAGTATTCATACCTGGAGAATCCCATAGACAGAGGAGCCTGGTAGTCTACAGAGTCGGACACGACTGAAGCGACTTAGCAGCAGCAGCAGCACTCACTACCTAGCAGCAATCATCATGGAGAGTTTCCCATCTGCCTTTTGCCAATGCCTCTAAGGATCTGAGACAAAGCTGCCTCCTGACTAAGGCAATGATGACACATCAAGGAGGCAAAGTCAGTTGGGTCTAGAATTAGGCTACCTGGACTACTAGGACTCCAGCCCTGCTGTTCACTAGCTGTGTGCCTTGGGACAAATTACTGGGACTCTTTGGATCTCACTTTTCTGATTCCTTAACAAAGGGTATAAAACTCATACCCAATTCATAGGATTTCATGAGCATTAAGTGAAATAGAAAGGGTCTGCCCAGGGCCTGGGAAAAAAATTTCGACATGTGTATAACTTTCCTCATTCTACTTGGAACTTACATTGTGTTTAGTTATTTCTTTAGCACAAGACCTGCCAGAATAAAACACGGAGATTCTTATGAAAGGCAAAATGAGCATCTGTGAGCATGATTAGATACAACAAAGAACATATGGATAATCCTAGAGAGCATCATGAAAAGGTTGACCATATTTTTTTCAAACAAAATAGAGGTTAAAAATTGAGAAATGAGCCTAGAACAAAGGTGAACATTATTAGCAATTGCTGTGAAGCCCAGTTTCCTGTTAGTAACCAGTTACTGAAGAGCTACGAAGGAGAGGAACTAGACTAAGTCAATGTGCCTTGCTGTTCCACGGGTGCTCAGTCGTGTCCTACTCTTCACGACCCATGGACGTTAGCCTGCCAGGCTCCTCTGTCCGTGGGATCTTCCAGCCAGAACATTTGAGTGGGTTGCCATTTCCTTCTCCAGGGGATCTTCCCAACCCAGGGATAAAATTCACATCTCCTATGTCTCTTGTAGGCAGATTTTTACCACTGAGCCACCTGGGAAGCCCATGTGTCTCAGTTGTAGTTAATTCTATTACTCACTCCCATTGCTACCAGCGTATTTTTCAAAAAGATTTTTAAAAAGACTCAAAAATTTTATAAAAATAGAGTGTCATATAGCCTCAAAAGTGAGATAAGAAATACTTTCCTAAGCCAAAAAAAAAAAAGTTAGCCATCTTGTGAGAGTATTATTCTAAAAAATTGAATAATTTTCTTGCTAATTATTATTACTATTATTTACATTGAACATTTAAAATTTTCCATTTTGTGAAGGGTCTAAAGTCTTTTACCAAGAGCAATGAGAATCGTGGGAAGAAAAAAGTCAACCTCCCCCTCCTTTGTATAAATTTCATTAATGTCTATGCAATCAGAACACATACTAGCTGTTCTTGTACCAACAGAAAGCATGTTGATGGAGCGAACCCATCCTGGGTATGTCAAAATCGGACCTTTTCCAAACAACTCAGACAATTTAAAATTTCTCCTTGAAACAGAAGCTTATGTTTCTCTTCTAGATGTCCTGTTAGGGGGTTTGGTTTCTGACTCAACTCCCTCCACAAGCCTGCATCTCAGGGGTATGATATTCAGCATTTCACCCTTGGTGGTGATCTCACCCTTCACTGGTTCAGAGGGGAGGGAGGGAGGGATTAATGAAAATATAGGTCAGCCCTTCTCCATCTCCACTGGGGCCATGTTGTCTTGGTTTTGATCATTTCCCTCAAATTAAGATTTCTGCATAAAACCCCCGCGTCTGTGTTTGGCTGGCAGTTTTATGGCTGACCAAACTGCACTGGCCGGGGTTCTGGTTGGCTGAATGTTTACACAGCCTGTTAATCAGATGAGGAGAGGGGAATGGATGTGGGGACTGTCTGTGAGCTGGAGCGGCCCTGTTTGCTGTCGTGTGCAAGGGCCTGCACTTTGTTACTACAAATTACATAATGACATGTTACATTTCAAAGTGTATTTTTACTTCAGGGAAAATTAAACCAATAAACAAACAACCCTGGCGGAAAAAAAAAAAAAAATCCCTGTTTTCCAGATCTTCCTCTTCGAAAAGGCTCTTAATTAAATTGTAGCTATAAACAAATCTTTGTTTTATTGAAAAGAGCACAATTGCATATAAAAGCTATTTTTAAAAATTAGCATTCGAACCATTTGCTGGACTAGGGTCTGGATGGTGTTATGTGTTTTATGATCTGTTCAAAAATGAAAAGGCAAGCTTGTGTAGTGATGGTAGATTTTCAATTTTTGATTGCTAATCCCTTTCAAATGTTGCTCCTGGCCTGCTTGAAAGGAGTACGTAAAACAGGAATTATCTTAGTTTTTCCAGGTACTGATTCAAGCAGAGCTGCTTAGCGTAAGCATGAAGTGGTTGACACTGAATTTTCGGTCATTGTAGAAAATCTTGGTCTCTTCTGAATACTATCTATATTTCAGCAACTTTAACACTGTTAACAAAAATCAACCACTCCAATTCAACTTCTAAATCTTTCACTACACACCTACAAATGCAATATTAATTTTCTGTAAACTGCAGAAATTAAGTATATATTCAGGATCCAAGGTTAAAATGATCAGTCTTTTGAGTCTGTATTATTCAATTATGCACGTATGTACTTGCTCAAACTTTTTTTCAGCCTAAACTATTTTTGAAAAGAGAATGTATCCTCACTTATTTACCTGAGCTAAGAGAAGTACTGAAAATAAGGACACTTATTAAACTGTATTTTAAAAGACTTATTTTACCAATCAATCCTGTCCCAGATCTGCTGTTATCAGAACCATTTGGCCCGGAATTCACTGGGTTTGTTCAGGTGTTTGGCTGCTATTAGGAAGAGCAGCAGCCCAGTAACTGGCTGGATGAAAGATTGCCCCTCTTATATTTTAGAAACATCCCACAATGCTTACATTTCTTAGGCAAAATTACGATGTGACTTTGGATAATTTATCAGTACATGCCACAAAATGAAAAATCACAAGAGCAATTGAGATAGACTGTCCATGTCTTCCTGTTTAGTTTATTTATTTTTAAATTCAGGATGTTTAAAAAGAAATCTTTTCCCCTCAAATCTGAGAAATAAATAATGGGATTTTTGAACCTTGTAGTTAAAACTTCAGATTTCGCAAAGACTGATTAAAACTTAAGAGGAAAAACAAAAATAACCTTAAGAGGAAAGCAAAGCAAAATAAAGGACAGATACATAGTATAGATGTTTTTTGGCTAAAATGGGACCATATTGGACAATGTTATTTGGTAACAGTCATGCAGACACTCTTATTTTATCTTGTGGAAAAGAATGCTCTCCTCTTTCTCATCTTGGATTCTTGATAGTCTGTTTGAATAATTAATTTAGATGACTTTATTACTTATGAAAGTACTCAATTCTGACCTAAATCAACCATCCCCTTTTCAAGTGGTTTTGTATTTGATTTCAGGCATCTTAGTGTAAGGATTGCCCTCTGGGACATTCTGATGGGGCTTGAACTTTACTTTAGAGGAAACAGAACTAGATTTTTTACCAGTGACTGAACTTGCTTTCACTTCCACCAAATAAACAACAGTCCAAAGTGAAGAGTCAGATATTAATCTAATGTTTTCATTCTTTGAATGACTAATCCAATAAGAAAGAAGATTTTGACCCCAGCTATAGACAAGGAATTGCCTTAACAGGCCAAGATATGCCAATAAATGGGTAAGATATCCTTATTCATAAGATATCCTCATTCTGGTTTTTTGCTTAGGCAGCAAGCATTTGAAGCGGTAGATGGGAAAAAGTTACACGATAGCTTGTCGAATGAATGAGGAAAATGGGCAATATAATAATAGTAGTAGTTTCAAGGCCTTCCCTTGTCAGTCTTTTTAATAGGATGTTCTCAATTTACATAGGTTGACAACTTCTCTCTTCTGCCTACTTTGCCTTCCATGTCATGGTTTGTGTCAAGGCTCCAGGGAAGTCCACCATCAACACCGCAGATCCTTTGCACAAATCCAGACAAGAGAAAGAGAGACATTTAGGCAGAAGGAAGGGTAAAAGTTCAATTCTCAGATGGCAGTTCAGATTTAGAAAACAGAATGAAAAAGAGTGGTGGCGGCCATCTCACGACTTCTTTCACCTTCAACTTGGAATTTAACTCTTAAAATGTATCTGCATTTATTTCTGTCAATCTATCATATCTATCATCTATTTTCTTATCTATTCCTCCCTTTCTCTTCCTCCTTCTTTCCTTCCTTCTTTCTTTCCTTTTCAGCAATAAAACTCATACTATCACAGAAGTCTGAAATTAGACCTTAAAAGCTTTAAAGTACTACTCTTATTTCAGAGAAGTGAGTTTTGTTTTTTTTTTCCCCTTGTTTGGCTTTAACGCTCTCTATTCTGATACTTGTCCTTAATGTGATATATCAAGGAACCTCTTTGTAAATATTTCTGTTTAATGGGACCCAGGGAAATAAAAGTCCTTTAAAAGGATAAAATGAAGCTTTGTGACATGGCTTGTCCATTTTCATAGGATGTCCATTTTCATAGGCATGCAATTCTGTTTAAAATTCTGTTTTAAAGGTTAAATTGTGTATACACATATAAAACTCATTTGTGTGTTTTAAATACTATTTTAAAATTTTAAGTTTATACACACAGAGCACTTAGCGTGGATTATATCAGCATGCAACCTGAAAAATGTAAGTTTACTTGAAAGCTTAACTTTGCAATGCAACCAACTAATCAAGTAACATTTTTTATAACATACATGCCTATGAGTGCTGCATGCGAATGTGCTATTTCAAATATTTTTTTGATTGAATGAGCAAGCTCACAGGTTCACCATTTTATATTTGTTCTTTTAAAAACATGAAACTCGTTTTGAAAATGTTGGTTTAAATGGGCATTAAGTCTTTATCAGTTCTGGGCATTTCAGCCTTTTGCATCCAGAAATTTCTCAATCTGACAGAATAAGAAATGCATTTACATGGCCTAAGCTCTTAAATTGTCCCTTTCAATTAATGCCCCATCATGGAGCAATCTGGAAACCATTACTCAGTAACTCTTCCTTATAATTGCTTGCAGCTGAGTATCCAGCCCTCGGTAATATAAGAATAAAAGAAAACTCAGTTAGTAACAAGTGCAATTGATTCCATTCAGAATTCCCCTGGTGCTTTGCCATGTTTGGCCTGCAGGAGAGGAAACACGAGGTTTTTTTTTTTCTTTTTTCCCCTTTTTTTTCTTTTGGGGCCAGGAAATGAATTGGCAGACATAAGATGGTTTGTGTGGTGCTTGCCTTCATTTTTCAGCTGGTCCTAGTTAAAAATGAGACGGTGGGGCTCCTGCTTTCTCCCCCACTGGCTCCTTTTTTTTTTTTTTTGAGAGTTTTTCTGGTAATAGATAAGACTACAAAACTTCAATTTGCTACAAACTAACAGCATCCAGAAACTGTCACCTTCTGTGGCCACAGTCAATCCTGGGACTTACTTCTGCTAAGGAGTGGGTTTTAGAATTTGATTCACTTCCACCTTGATCCTGCCTTTATGAGACAAAGTCCCTGGTGCATTTTGTACAGGTGGAGAGTGTTTATGTGTTTGGAGGCTATCAATCACCAACTCCAGAAACGTAAAGATCTAAATTATGATAGATGAAAATGTGAAATGTAATGTGGTAAACTCCCCCCAATCCGCCCCCTACCTTGTGTAAATCAGGAACTTGGCTTTTTAAAAACGGTGGAGAAAAAATTCTTATCACTCAGTCCTCTCAGAGACTATGTAGCTCAATGCTGACGCCGAGCCCCAGTGTCCAGCGACTGTGTCTCCCTGGACTCTGAGCACCAGGGACCATGGGGACACTCCATTCGTAACATCCTGTCCCCTTTTCTCCTACAGATGACTGGGGCCAGGTGACAAGCATGCCCATGAATTTAAAATGTGTAAATTATAAAATAAATTTTTATTATAAAAAGAATTGGTGTTCAATGTAGAAAAGTTAAAATTCAATAGAATTCTGTTCTAATTAATTTCCATTCTTTGCTTTCATAACAGGAAAAAAATTCATACCTCTCTGTAAGCTTAAGTGGCATTTCACTTTGATTTGCTATAGAAAGAAAACTGCAAAATCTCCCATGACCTAGGAAAATTGCTCTAAATATTTGAGTATGTTTTTCTATGCATTTATATTGGGAGGGGCATTATTTTTTGCATTGGTGTGATTTCTTGTATTTTCTACCCTTTTGTAAACTTAAAAAATTGCTGTTACAGTTATTACTAATTACATACTTTGAAAGCCCACTTTGGGATTTAATTTAAAAAAAAACAAAAAAACAAGAGAAGCACTTTCCTAATGACAAGAAGAGTGATTGAAGGAGTAAAAGTCTTCTTGATCTTAGGAGACTTAAGGACCTAGAACAGGCGCTGATGCAGTATCAGTTGCTGTTATAAACTATGCTGGAACCTGAATCCCAACTTTCCCAAACTCTCAAACTCTACAGTGATCAACAGGAACTACAAACAAGACTTAAGGGAGAACATTTTTCCATTAAGAAATAAATAAAGATGAAGACTTAGAAGAAGGTTTCAGGAGGGCAGGGAGAACTGCCTGGTTTTATGTGTTCCTGATTTCATGTTCTCCTATCAGAGAGCTATACAACAATCACCTGAGTTATCTTAAATTTTTGTGGATTAAAAATGATCAATCTCTTCGGTAGTATTTTCAATTTTTCTTCAGTTTCATTTCTTTAGAGATAAAGAAATGCAGACCATTCAGCCTGAATGGGAGGGGAATTTGGGGGAGAATGGACACATGTATATGTATGGCTGAGTTCCTTTGCTGTTCACCTGAAACTATCGCAACATTGTTGACTGGCTATACCCCAATACAAAATAAAAAGTTCAAAAGGAAAAAAAAAAAAAGGAATGCAGCCTATTAAAACCTGGATTATCAGAAATATAGCCATTGTTTTGTAATAACTTTAAATGGAGTATAATCTATAAAAATACTGAATTACTATATTATACACCTGAAACAAATAATAATATTATAAATCATTTGTATCTCAATAAAAATAAATAAAGTCTAGATTATTAAGATCTTTAGAATTTTAACAAATGTGATAATGAAATCAGCTAATGTCCATTGACCATGTCCAGTGACTATGAATTCAGGTCAATTACTTATATTATTGGTTACCAACCTATGGAGGGTAGTGGTGGGATGAAGGTGAAGTCCATTTCTGATAAAGAAGAGTTTGTCCAGTAGTTTAGGTCCTATGTTTGAAACAATAAATCCCCAAACTCCAACCTTTATAAGCTGGTCCAGCCCAAGGCTTCAGCCAAAGGGACTTACCACTACTTGCACATCTACCAATTTTCCCTGTTGAAAGTCTTGTCCATCTTTCATGGGAACTGGTCTCGTATGGGTCTTGTTCCTTCATGAGCCAGACAGGGCTGTCTGCTCCATTCTCTAGGGTGTTTACAGGACTTTGGCTTTGTTTCAGGTTTTCAACACCTTTATCAAATCCTCTCTCTCTTCCCCTTGAGGCAGTATTTAAGCAATTCTCCCTTTCCAATCAATCAACAGATTTTTCTTGAGGTCTAATTGAGTGGAATCCTCCACTCCTGCCCAAAGCTGTTGATTAGTAATGTTTGTAGGCTCTTCCGCTGACCAAAATCCTGGAACCTTATGACCTTTTTTTCTCCCCTAAATTGTGGTAAATACACATAACATAAAAAAAAATTGCCATTTTAACCATTTTTAAGCATATTGTTCTGTGGCATTAAGTGTATTCACATTGCCTAATGACTTTTTGAGCTTCCCAGGTGGCTCAGTGGGTAAATAATCTGCCTGCAATGAATGAGACACAGGAGACTCGGCTTCAATCCCTGGTCAGGAAGATCCCCTGGAGGAGGGCACGGCAATCCACTCAGTATTCTTGCCTGGAGAATAGACAGAAGAGCCTGGCAGGCTACAGTTCACAGAGTCACAAAGAGTTGGACACGACTTAAGTGACTGAACATGCATGCACAAGCACCTTTAAAGATATTCTCTTCCAGAAGATCAATTAAAATGGTGGCACAAGAGGATGTGGAGCTCAACTCGCCCCATGAATACATCAAAAATACATTTATATGTGGAACAGTTCTCACAGAAAATTAACTGGACACTGCTAGAAGGACTCCTGTACAATTAGGCTGTAAGAAAGTTACACATATAATTGGGTAGGAAGGGAAGAAAAGCAACGGAATCAGGACCTAGACCCCTGGGAGAGGACTCAGAGGAAAAGGGAGCCCCACCCTGGGAGGGAGTGGTGAGAGCCACAGATTGGATGCCTCAGTCCTGGGGCTTTATATGGGGGAGGTGAGCCCCCTTGGCTGGTGAGTGGGCCAGGGGGACTAACAGGAAAGACTTGAAAGACTGGATTTCATCCAGGAATGCACCTGTGCTGGTTTGCACCTGGGCCAGGGTGGAAACATTATGTTCTAGAGAGGGCTTCCAGCTTGCCCACAGCCACCTTTATGCACACCCCAGCCCCAGCGAGCCAACACTCCAGCCCTGCTTACCCCATCTAGGACTGCCACCTCTAGGGAGAAAACTCCACTGTGGGATGCAGATGTGACCTGGTCCTGGATGGAGTGTGTATGGTGGCGGGGGGTGGGGGGGAGGGTGGTGACCAGTGTTGCCACTTACTAAGTCAACTTACTCATCAGAAGAAGCCTAGATCTCTGACAGCAGCCACAAAACCAGTTCATCCCCAATATATGCTGAGTCTATATGGCCCCTGCCTGCCCTGTGTTGTAACTCCACAACAGGATGGAGGCGGTGGAGGTTAGGGGCAGTGGAGATTAGGGGCAGTGATTGGTTATGAAGGACACAGGAGATTTGTACACAAGAGCCCCCTTGCTTCAGCACTGCCTGCCCTGGGGCAAGTGTCCCCGTGTTCGAAGAGGGAGAAACACACTGAAAGGGAACAGAGCCAGCTTGGACCTGATCCAGCAACTTGGGATCAGACCCTGCCCTGATACAGTGGTGATGATCACTGAGCAGAGGGGATGTTCCACCTCACACCCAGCTCTTGCTCCAGCCCCTAGTTCCAGCCCCACCCCTTACCATTGTGATAGCTGCCAGCACACCCTGAGGAAAAAATGTGACTTGCATCCACATCAAATCCACAATACTCCCATATAAGAACACCCCTTTAAGTCTGCAATAGCTAACTATTTAACCTAAATTCATAGAGGCAGAGAAAGCTAAGCAAAATGAAAAAGCAGAGCAACTGCTCTCAATTGAAACAGCAAGAGAAAACCCCTGGAAAAAATAAAAATAAAACAGAAATAAACAATTTACCAGATAAAGAATTCAAAGCATTGATAATAAAAATGTCAACTGAATTAGAGAAAAGAATAAATATACACACCGAAATTTTTAACAAGGAACCAGAATATATAAAAAAAGACCCAATTGGAAATGAAGAATTCAATAGCTGAAATTTAAAAAAAAAAACAAAAAACACTAGAAGGAATGAATAGCAGACTAAATGATACAGAAAGAAGAATGCCTAAGTTAGCTGGAAGGCAGAATAAAGAAAATCACCCAATCATAACAGCAAAAAGAAAAACAAATTTAAAAAAATGTGAGCAGTTTGAGAGATCTCTGGGCTAACGTTAAGCATACCAACGTTCACATTATAGAGGTCCCAGAAAGAGAAGAGCAAGAGAATGGGATCAAAAGTAGCTGAGAAAATTATGACTGGATACTTCCCAAACCTGAAGAAGAAAACAGATATCCAGGTACAGAAAACACAGGGGTTCCCAAACAAAATGAACACAAACAGACTCACACCAAGACATATCATAATTAAAATGGCATAAGTTAAAGAAGGAATTCTAAAGGGAGCAAGAGAAAAACAGTCATATACAAGGAAATTCCCACAAGATTATCAGCTGATTTCTCTGCAGAAACTCTGCAGGCCAGAAGCAAGTGGTGTGATATAGTCAAAGTACTGAAAGGGAAAAACCTGAAATCTAGGATACAATATCCAGCAATATCATCATTTAGAATCAAAGGAAAGATAAAGAACTTCTCAGACAAGCAAAAAGTAAGCAAGTTCTGCAACACTCTTTCTAACCTAAAAGAAATGTTAATAGGTCTTCTCTAAGTGGAAAAGAAGTTAGAATCCCAGGAAAGGGAAAATTCCACTAGAAAAAGCAATTAGATAGTAAGGACTGAGGATCAATTACTTAATTAAGCCAGCATGAAGATTAAATGACAAGCAAATTGTAAAAGCAACTATAATAAATAAGTAAGAGATAAACATGAAATTGTAAAATAGCACATCAAAAAAACAAAATGGGAGGGGGGAGAGTAAAATACGTAGATCTTTTACAATGTGTTTGAACTTAAATTGGTACAACCACTGTGGAAAATAGTATGGAGCTTCCTCAAAAAGCTAAAAATAGAGCTATCATATGACCCAGCAATTCTACTCTTAGGTATATATTCAGGAAAATAAGAACACTAATTTGAAAAGGTACATGTACCCCAATGTTCATAGCAGCACTATTTGCAATACCCAAGATGTGGAAGCAATCTAAGTGTACATCAATACATGAATGAATAAAGAAGATGTGGTGTATATATATACAATGAAATGTAGTAGTGTTAGTTGCTCAGTCATGTCCGACTCTGTGTGACCCCATGTATAGCCTGGCAGGCTCCTCTGTCTATGGGAATCCCCAGGGAAGAATACTGGAGTGGGCTGCCATCCCCTTCTCCAAATGGAAGACTACTTAGCTATAAAAAAGAATGAGATGTTGCCATTTGCAGCAACATGGATGGACCTAGAGATTATTATACTAAGTGAAATAAATCAGAGAAAGGTAAATATCAAATGATATCACTTATATGTGGCATTTAAAAAATAAAACAAACGGAAGTATATAGCCAAACAGAAACAAACTCAGAAATAGAAAACAAACTAGTGGTTACTAGTGGGGAGAGAGAAGGAGTGAGGGGTAAGACATGGGTATAAGACTAAGAGACACAAATTACTTCATATAAAATAGATAAGCAGCTAAGATAAATTATATAGCATAGATAATTATAGCCATTATCTTGTAATAACTTTTAATGGAGTATTATCTATAAAAATACTGAATCACTATGCTTGATGTCTCATACTAATTTAAAATTGCAAATCAACTATGTGCCAATTTTAAAAAAAACCTTCCCTTTTCAGTGAAAATTGTATCTAGTCATGTTGAGTAACTTACAATGTGGAGGAAAGATCACACTTTTAGAAAAGGCAAAACACATAAAGATTCTTACTTCTCCCTATAGGTTGTATTTATTTTGTTTATCTCTATTTCTAGTAATAAGTTCTGAATGTGTATTGGTTTATTTTGGACATGGAAATCCTATGACTTGAAATTGCACCAATGAACAAATGGAACATTTCAGTAATAGCTGGTTCTCCACTTTGCTGTACACATGAAACTAACACAACATTGTAAATCAACTATACTCCAGTAAAAATTAAAAACTGCCATAAGGATGGTGTTATCTGCATATCTGCTGCTACTGCTAAGTCACCTCAGTCGTGTCCAACTCTGTGTGACCCCATAGATGGCAGCCCAGCAGGCTCTGCCGTCCCTGGGATTCTCCAGGCAAGAACACTGGAGTGGGTTGCCATTTCCTTCTCCAATGCATGAAAGTGAAAAGTGAAAGTGAAAAGTGAAAGTGAAGTCACTCAGTCGTGTCCGACTCTTAGTGATCCCATGGACTGCAGCCTACCAGGCTCCTCCATCCATGGGATTTTCCAGGCAAGAGTACTGGAGTGGGGTGCCATTAGAAGGGTATAATTGTAGTGGTTATGAACCAGAGGCCCTATGGACAGCCACTATCAGATACAATTGGTTAAGCTAGCAAAATATTTTAAATGAATTGATTTTATTCATTGTAGGATTGGGGATAAATTCATACAAAAGTATTTATTCCCTGTTTCTCTTGGGAAAAAAACCCCAAAACCCAGTAGATCTGGCAACATTGGGTGGGTTGGTGGCCACTACAGATACAGCAGGTGACAACCCCATGTTCCATCCAGCTTTGTTGACCCTCCAGCCTCCCCACCCCCATCAGCCTTTGAGTATGTGACCTCTACCATATCACAGAGCTTCCTGAGGTTTCCTAATCGCCCTCCTATTCATCATTGAATGCAAAACTCTTCTTAATGCTGTTTTATAGAAACTTGGGTGTTGACTATGAACTAAGACCTTCCTGATCAACTTGTAATAAAATGTCACTCAGGATTGAGTAAGGAAAGTCTGGAGGAAGCCCCATTTCATTCACAGAGGGAAGGAGGTAGCTTTTTAATTTCCTATTTGTGTCCATTGACCGTAAAGGTAACAATTACTGAAAGGAACATGAGATGGGAGACCAAGAGGCACAACAAAGAGCCAAGACTAACAAATCCACAAATAGATCTTGAGCAGTTAGACTGCATAGAGCACAGTAATGATGTCACAGAAAATCTTTCTAAAGATTTGAATAGTACTATTGTTGTTTGTTTTTTACTCAGATGTGTACCACTCTTTGTGACCTCATGAATTATAACCTGCCAGGCTCCTCTGTCCATGGGGATTTCCAGGCAAGAATATTGCAGTGGGTTGCTATTTCCTTCTCTAGGGGCTCTTCCCAACCCAGTGATTGAACCTGTATCTCTTGCAAGTTTCCTGCATTGCAGGCAGATTCTTTACCACTGAGCCACCAGGGAGTACTAGGCATTCTAATGGGGCTTCCCTGATGGCTCAGCAGGTAAAGAATCCACCTGCAATGCAGGAGACACAGGAGACTTGGATTTGATTCCTGGGTTGGAAAGATCACCTGGAGGAGGAAAATGGCAACCCTCTCCAGTATTCTTGCCTGGAAAATCCCATGGACAGAGAAGCCTGGAGGGCTACAGTACATGAGGTCACAAAGAGTCAGAGACGACTGAGTGGCTAAGCAGCAGCAGCAGGCATTCTAATCCTGAGAAGTACATAAAATGGTCCAGATGCTTTGCTCCATAGGGACTATAGACCTCTTATAATTCTCTCACCTAGGCAATGAAACATTTCTGAGGTAGGCTGAAGGTGGTGGACCCTGACATCAGTGAGAGAAGAACTCTGTCAGATCTCTAGTCTTTTCTGGGATCCAGTTTATTATATTTTTAGGGAGTGGGACTGAACCCATATAAGGTCATTCTTCTCAGAAGTCTTATAAGAATGGAAACTGGACCTAAGAGAGGAAACACAGCCCTTTCTTAACTCATCTGCATTTCTTTGGCCTTTGTGATGTTGTCTGGGAGGAAGAGGTGACTGTGCATTTGTGTGATCTCCCAGATTCTCTGCCTGGGGTCCCCAGATCTGGTTTGGACTGGCAAATCTGATGAAATGATGGCCAAATCAAATCTGAGAACTCTTTCTCAGTGATAAAGGTTTCCAGTCTTCTGTGTTCATAAAAGTAAATAAGATAAAGTGACACCCAAAATAGGAATAGTCAGGGAAAAGCTACCTCAGAGTTTACCATAAAAATTAAGTTACTCCTAGGAGCTCAGTGACTGTTGATTCTCTGAGTTCCTTGCATCACACAGAGCCATTAGTACTAGAGAGTCCTTCTCGCAATTCTTCAGATGTTTTGTTGTGGGCATTCCCTGTGCATCTGAGCAGGTATCACCTGGGTCTGCAGCATGCATTGTGCTGACATCTCACAGTTGCTAACATTTGAGATGGCACCAACAAATTGCATTATGTAGCTTGGCAAAATCAGAATCCTTAGATGAGCCTCTCTCTTACAACAGGAAGCAAAAGGCCAGCCTCAGCTGTATACTAAGGAGGTGCTAAAATTTTGTGGGCTACCAGTTATTTTTCTGAGCTTCTCACAGTGAATGCCTAACTTCCTGTTATGTCTGCTTAATTGTTTTAAATTCATGCACATACATCAATAGCAACAAATGAGCTATAATTTCTAGGTATTCATTTTGTCATTTTTTTTCTTTCCTCTCATCCCTTGGAAGACTCTTCCCATGGGCAGGCCTAAGATTCCTCTTACCAAGAAGTCCAAAAACTAGGAGTGACAGAGGCTACAGACAGCAGGTCAGCCATGTTTCCTCCCTACTTCCATCTTCAATTAATGAAAGAATGTCCAAAGATCACTGTGGCAGAGGCTGCTGGGAAATCACCCAAACCTGCTTCCTGTTCCTCCTGGGCTTACAGACATAATTGCACTTCCAGCCTCCGTTGCAATTTGGTGACTGTGCAACTGGGCTTGGGCCAGGGCAACATGAGTGGCAACGATTTGCCCCACTACCCATGTGAGGTTCTTCATGCTTATTGCCCCTTCAGCTGGTTAGGTGGAAATGACTTCTAGAACAACTTTGGGAGCTGCCTAATGAAAATGCTGAGCCACAAGATGGAAAGAGTCTGGGTCTGTAAATCATCATATGAGGGGAGCCTTCCAATCAAGAACAATCTCAGCAGGCTGTGACATGAGTGAGAAAAAAATTTATTAAACCATGGAGATTTCTGGGTTCTTCAATTCTATCAGTTAGTGTAGCTTTGAAAAATACAGACATTAATTTGGGGCTTTCTGAAAGAAGGAGATAGGGAGATAAGGCCTAGGAACAGCCTATAGGAGCTGGAGAATGGTGCTTATGATAGCTAAAGGAGGAAAACAAGAACCGCAGGGCCTCCCCAATCCTCAATGTAGATTAATGTTCAGAATAGAAGAATAATATTTAGTGTGGGTCAGTCAGGGCTCACCAGATATTCTCCGAACTTTAAATCCTTATAGCTTGGAGATATCGACCCTTTTCAGGCAATTAGGAGCCAGTGATACTTGTGGATGTTCACCTGGGAAATGTAATAAGTTGAGATTGTAAAATTCTTGCTAAAGTTTAAATTGGCACAGAGTGCAACATGGACTATGTAATTAGGTCTGTCCTATAATTACAGTTTTTACCCATGAAAAGCTAGAGACAAGAGAAAGTATTTATATGCTGGATATTTTAATTACATAGTAGGAGGGAAAAGACATATAGAGAAAAAGAATGTTGTAGTATGGTGGATATAATATTCTTAGAAATGTAGGAAGAAAGTTATGCTTTCACAAAAACTTTCAGCAGTTCCCTAACTAGGAAGAGAGAGGACTATGGGTGGGTACTAAAGAAGTGGGGACTTGAATCACTGTGACATTATTACTGTAGGAAATCCCTCAAGTCTTCTCTGAATAACTGGATCTTCCAATAGGTGTACTACTTTGCAATCCTAAGATTGGATTGAATTGGCAAGCCTTTTCCAGAGGCTACTGTGCTCCTGGGAATCAGAATTTGTAGAAGTAGTCACCACGTGTATGGTGATACTCTGTTTGGGATAGCTTCGGATATGAAAATTTTAAAGACAAAGGAAAATATTTCCACTTTCAAATATCAGAAAAGCGATCATTCATTTAAAAACCACTATAAATTTTTGGTTAAATCGGTAAGATTAGAGATAAATATTTTGCTGTTGTTCAGTCGCTAAGTTGTGTCAGACTCTTTGTGACCCCATGGGCTGCAGCATACCAGGCTCCTTGGTCCTTCACTATCTCCTGGAGTTTGTTCAAATTCATGCCCATTGAGTTGGTGATACTATCTAACCATCTCATCCTTTGCCGCCCCCATCTCCTTTTGCTTTCAATCTTTCCCAGCATCAGGATCTTTTCCAATGAGTCGGCTCTTTGCATCAGGTGGCCAAAGTATTGGAGTTTCAGCTTCAGCATCAGTACTATATAGTATTAAAAAATTTTAAATTTGTGTACCTATTTAATTTTAAATTTGTGTATAGTTAATTTAATACATGTGTATGTATATATATATACATTTTTTAAAAAATAAAAATTCAAACATCCAGGCACAAAACAAGTCTCAACCAAAATTTCTTAAATGAGTCTAGGCAAAAGATGAAACCTGATTCTGAAGTTTTTCATAGTTTAGGATTTCTGGGCTCTGGGAGAGAAGCTCTTCTGGTCCTGATGCGGCCATAAGTGAAATAAATTTTGTTCAGTGTCTTTTTCTTTCCACTGTGTAAATTGCCTTTCATTAACTTACTTTGCTTTATCTGTCACCTTCTGAAGCCAGGGAATTAGCTGTGAGGTAGATCTCTGCCTTTCTTCTTTTTATCCTCTGAACAGTCTAACTTATATTTTCCTTATAACAGTAAAAGATATTCAATGGAATTCCTCACTGACACAATTTATGTGGTTTCCACTATGTGCACTTAGCATGAATTTAATATTTAAGTCCTATCTGTGAATGAATGTTGTATGTAAAATAATGTTTTAACACTATTTGTGTCTGAAATGTTACATATATCTAACTTGCACTTGATTAATATGCATGCTCTGAATCTTGTCATAAGCCATTGCTTTAACCCTTTATCTTGAGTTGAATATATTCTGCAACTTGTGTTATTTACTCTTTTATGGTTTCTTTATATGTGGGTAAGTTTGACTGATAATGGCTAATGAAATATATACATGTGAGAATGCCTGACCTAGCTAAAAGGAACAAAAAAAGAATATTGCCTACATATAAAAATATTGAACATTCTGACAAATCTAGGTACTGTCGGTGAAATGATGGAAAAGACTGCACGCCAATATTCGCAAGGAATTAAAGATTGAACTCATTTGACATTGTGAAGGCTATTACACATTCATCCTCAGCCTGGGAAAATAGACCAATAATAGAATGAAGTGAAGCTGGTAGAAATGACAGCCAGAGACAGGTGATTGCTCTGGGTAAATGGAAGTGTGGCAGTAAATGTGCCAATAATGCAGGGTTAGAACAGAAGCTCTCTACCATCAGTCCACAAAACAAGGTCTGCCCTAAAGCAGTGGTTATCAAAGTGTGTTCATTGCACTAGCAGTAGCATCACCAGGAATGTAGATTCTCAGGCCTACCTCAGACCTACTGAATCAGAACTCTGGGGGTGGGTCCATCAGTCCATCCTTCAACCAGCCTCTAGTGATTCTAACGAAGGTGAATTCTGAGAGCCATCGTGCCACAGTGTCTGTGGAGTGGAAGCTCGACCTTGTTCTCTTGCAGGTGACTTCAGCTTTCCTCTCCCGTCACAGGATCAGCCTCTTTTTACACTTTGTGTCATTCTAGTCTTAGGGACACACGTACTTTCATGCCAACTGGTCCCTAAATAAAAGCTCAAGAGAGGACACAGTCATGTATTTCAAGACCAGAGAAAATCTAGCTGGGTTGACTTTACTGAGATCCAGGCTGTCCATTTCCAGTAGACACTATCCTGAATGATGTTCAAGGATAATTTTGACTATAATTAGTTTTCACCTCATTGTGATCACTTTGAACCTCCAATAGATTCTGCTCTACTAGTCTGCCCCCTTCCATCTCACTCTTTGGTCTTCTAAACAAGAAAAGCTGCCTTGGTAGCCCAGCATACACTTAGCCCCTTCTCAGTGATTCATTTTATGTTGCACATAACTGTCACATTCAGCTAAAACTCCAGCTAGACAACCTGTAACACAGGAGTTTTTGAAGGGAACAAATATTCCTTTTCTATTTTTCTGAGTGCTTTAAACACAATTTAATTTCTCCCAGCAGTTGCCCTCCTATACTTGAGATGACCATCCTGCATCATAGTGTGTATTATTAAAAGGTTTCCTGTCTGATTATGAGCCTGGAGATCCCAGGTCTAGGAGAAGCAGGCCTAGGAATCTGAGTCAAGTGGTGACACAGAGAAAGCTTTTTCTCTGGGCCCCAAAGAAATAAATGCTGAAGATGTAGCTCAGGAAAATGCAAGAGAACCCTGCTATTTTGTTGCCATGGAGGACAAGAAGGATTTGACTAAACATTGTTTTTAATGGGATCTACGTAACCCCTATGTAAGCCCCCAGTATGTGGTGGTGCCTGCTGCTTTGCTGGGTGTAACTGTTCCACTGTTAGAAATGAGAAGGTTGGAAATCACAGAGAAGGGGAATGAGAGAGCTATAGCTTACAGAGTGTCCAGCGTTACAGCCTGTCTGGCACCTGATGTCACACACAGATATTAGACTTTGTAACTGCCATCAGACGTCAGAGTTTTCATGGATGATTGCTCTGTAGGGAGCTGGAGAAGGCCACCCTACACAAAGTCTCCGGCTGGCTCCTTCTTTATGTCTGCTACCCAACAAGAAACCAATATCAGGAAAAGATTTACAGTTTGGTGGGCAAAAGATAAATGATTTCAGTCTCTGGATGCTTTAAGAAAAAAATTTTGTACCTCGTATGGTCAAAATTGATCACTCCATTGACTTTCATATGAGATGGGCACAAACTAATGATGTTAGGTAATCAATGAGAACAGGCTGTGCATGAAGAATTAAAAACCACAATAATGGATTGCTCCTCACAGCAAGAAACAAATGAGGGCTGGCCACATCCAGAGAAGACTGGACCCAGAGCTATCTCCCTTGGCTCTGGTACCCTGAACAGGTGCTATTAGAGACCAGTTGGAGAAGCATGGCTCACAAAGTAAGCCCTCTGATGGCTGTATTTCTTTTCATGGAGAGTCTGATTTCTCTGTCCATGCTGGCATTTCTTGCCTCTATAACTTGCCTTGAATGCCTAAGAAATAGATCCCAGTGTGCTGCTATTTGTTATAATTAGCTCTAGCTATTAGTTCTTCCTGTTTAAGCGAGTGTGCGAGGACCAGACCTTGGTAGAAAGCCACTCAGAGGGACAGAGCGCTCTTTTCCTGAATCCTAACATACGCCTGGGCCACTAGCCTCCCCATGTAACTGCTGCACATTCAGGGCATCTGGACCTATGAGACCTGCCCCCTGCTCCTGACTTCCCAGCCAACATGTGGAGAATAATACAAGGGCATTAAATTAGACCTCATTACCTAGCCAGTTGGGCCGTCCAGCTCTCCCGCACATAATAATGAGGTCTGATTTATTGTGATCATTATTCAGGCATTACAGGTCACTAAATAACATGCTCTGCCCACACATGTCTTCTGAGCTAATAAATATCCTGAGAGGAAACGGTCTTGAGGGTGTGAGTCTCAGGTTTAGATCAGTAACTGCAGGCTCATTAATTGTGTGAAGGTACTTTGCCTATTGCTCACAAAATCTTGGGAACAGAGATGGCAAAAGTCTAATTAATAACCTGGGGGTTGTGAGTGAGAGACGAAGGAGCGCACGTCCACTGGATTCTCTGGCCTATGGGGCACAGCATACCCAGGAGGTATGCTGGTGGGTGGGTGGGTGGAACAGAGCTGAGGCCAAACAGGCAAATCAGCCAGGGCCCCACCCCGGCAACACAGCATCCAGAGGCCAGGCCTTCTTGGAGTTGGCTCTGCTTTTCTCTCTCACCTGAGTATTCCCGATAGACCACCCGCGAAGTTCCTGACATGTCACTCTCTATCATTTCTGGGTCTTGGCACTTGCGGCTCCTTTCTGTCTAGAAGGCCGTATCCATTCTCGCCTCCCCTTTAGTATGGTATTATTATGTTTGGAGGGCTTCCCAGGTGGTGCTAGTGGTAAAGAACCCGCCTGCCAATGCAGGAGACGTAAGAGACGCTGGTTTGATCCATGGGTCTGGAAGATCCCCTGGAGGAGAACATGGCAACCCACTCCAGTATTCTTGTCTGGAGAATCTCATGGACAGAGGAGCCAGGTGGGCTGCAGTCCATAGGGTCACAAAGAGTTGGACACAACTGAAGCAGCTTAGCACATACGCACATCATGTTTGAAGACTCAACTTAGACATCGCCTCCCCCACACAGCCATCCACAACCCTATGACACCAAGCATTTATGCTTACACTGTGGAACACACTGAAAAGTGTTCATTGACTTGTCTGTGTTCTCTGCTAGACTGTAAATCTCTCAAGGGCCTGGTATGCATCTCACTGGGCTCTGTATTCCTAATGCCTAAAGTAGCACCTGGTACATGGCAGGGGTTGACTAGCTGCTTGATAAATGAAAAAAATGAATGCCTGTGCTCAAGAGAAGAAGGAAATGGAGAGCAATGCCATAAATGTGGCAGTGGTTGCAGAGGGCAGTGAGGTTTTCACCTTGGCAATCTCTGCTCAGGGAGAAGAGGCCCCAGCCACTCTGTACATCATTGCCCTGAGCCTCTCACTATCTCGACATGCAGCAAATCGGGAACTCCTTGAAGCAGGGAAATATGATTTGGTTAATCTTACATCCCTCAGAGCCTTGCCTGGATCTTGGAATGTAGTCAATGTTCATTAAATGTTGATTAAGCTGTTGGCTTTGGTACTGGGTTTTCCTATTCACCAGATACTGGGGCCCTGGGGTCTCTTCCTGGAGAGTGTAGGTGAATGTGGTTTGCAGCTAGTGAAACAAAGGCTACTTTTTGGTCCCCCTCAAGTTGGAGCTTGCCAGAAGGCACGGGAGAATGAGGCTCCAGCAGGCTTCAGTGTTCTTTGTAAGTCTGCCTAGAGTAGGTCCACAAGGTGATGCTTGGCTGTATGCTTTTCCTTGCAGTCGTAATCTCACATCATAGAGTATTGAGTTTCAACTTTAGACATAATAGAATTACAAGGAAATGACAGCATCAATAGATTATCACAAGTCCTATATGGATAACATCCATATTTATCTTTTTAAATGGCAATATATTCTTTTAAAGGCCTGTTTGCCTCCAGGAAGACACTGGGGATCAGGAAAACAGGATTAAAAATAATCCTTTTTTTCTAAGTCATAATGCAAAATGTGTAATGGGTAAATACTAAGCAAATCTGAACATATATCTACATTATTTATGGGAATAATTTAGGATTATTTGCTTTATAGGAAATTTGTTGGAATGCTTTAAAATTCACTGAAATTAAATGAAATCGGGCTCCTTGAATTATCCATGAATGCAGCTTCACATAATCAATACTTTAGGCGTTCTGGGATGACATTACATCTCAAGACTATTTTCTAACTTAATAAAATTAGAAATAATAAACTGATATTATTTCTTTGTGAATTGGGGCCTCTGACCTGGTAATTTAATGCCTTCATTATTACACTCAGAGAAGCAGAGAGACCCACTGAGACCCATGTATATAAGCAACTGCTTGTCCAAGGCATAGCCTGGTTCCTCTCACTTTCTTTGGATAGTGGGTTATGTGCGATTAAGGAATGTACTTAACATATTTCTAAAACCCTGTGACCATTATTTTCAGGAGAGTAGCGTATTTATTTAAAATGGGAAACTTCTTATTGATTCAATAACAAAGACCAACAGAAAATGAGATGACTTATTTCTGAATTGTATTATTATAGATATTTTCATGCTAGACCAAGAGGTGAGCTCTGTATAATGGGGCCATGAGAGAGTTGTCATTGTGCATGTGTGTGTCCAGCCTGAGCTTAAAGCACTCCTGTGGTTCATGATGCTTTTTGCTGCTTTCTGGGAGAAAACACAAAGAAGGGTGTGGATCAAAGAATGGGGGTCTTAGATTTGAATACTTATCCTGTTTCTCATGAGCTCTGCTCCTACCTCTTCTGGGTTTAGAAATGCTTTGAGTCTACACGTATTAAAGCACTTTCTCATGAACATTCATCATGGCCTATACAGCTCAAAGGGATTCCCGCCCTGCTTAAAATGTGTTGAGTAGACATCTCAGCCCAGGAGATTGTCAGAGTCCCTCTGTGAGGCCTGTTCCCAGAGAGTCACCTAGGGTGACAAACGGATGGAGGATGTGATTCCCAAGGCTCTGAATCAGACACCAAATTGAAGCTCTGAATCAGACTCCAAATAGGACAACACAAAGAAATGGGTGGAAACATTCCATAAGATGGGCCTGGCTGGGAGAGGCTGGGCTAAAAGGCGACAGAATGTGTTCTATTTACGGAGCATGGTTTAAGATCTGAACACTGAAGATAGGAGATGGTTATGGCTTCTTTAACTGACCAGAACAACAGGAAATTGTCTCTCTCTCTGGGAAAATAGGAATTGCTGGCCCACTGGCTCTGTCACTTGTGGGGGGCCTGCGGAACTTGTTCTGTCATCGGGAAGCTCTGTTGGAAGTTATGTGACAGGGAAGATTTGGGGTTGATTAGTTCTGAACGAGCCGGCAGTAACAACCAGGGCAGCCCACTGTGCTCCAGATGCTATTGTAAACACTGTGCATGCACCCTCTCACTGTGATTCACTCGTTAAATCAACCACAACTGTATGAGGTGGGCATTGCTATTCCACACATAAACACTTGGTGAGACATGACTTGCCCAAGGTCACCCAGCTGGAAAGGTGGAGCTGGGACTGAAATCCTGGTTGTCTGAATTCAAGGTCAGATGCTTAAACTACTAATGCTGCATCCTTTGCCAGACCTTAGATTCAGTTGCTTTTTAAGGGAAATATATTTATTTTGCTCTGTTTCCCTCTTTCATAATTTGTCCCATTTTTATGGCACAGTGCTTTGGAAATATTGTAAATAGGAAGCTGTTATTGCTAAAACACAGGTTTCTGGCCACTTCCACTGAGGCTCTAAGTGCCTTTGGAAATGCCTGTGCTGGGTAAAGCCTCACATAGAGGACAGAGTATTAACAGCAGATCTGAGCTGGGATGTTTTCCCAGGCCCCAGGGAAAACTTTGCCCGTAAGAATTGGAATCTGATGGGAAGATGCTTGGTTGATTATTAATACTTAGTCCACTGCAATGTCTCCTCCAAGATAATGAACTCTGCTAAATGACAATTGTTGCTGCTCGGTCATTAAGTCACGTACAACTATTTGTGACCCCATGGACTGCAGCATACCAGGCATCCCTGTCCATCACAATCTCCCAGAGTTTGCTCAAATTCATGACCATTGAGTCAGTGATGCCATCTAACTATCTCATCCTCTGCTGCTCTTTTCTCCTTTTGCCTTCAATCTTTCCCAGCATCAGGGTCTTTCCAGTGGGTTGGCTTTTCACATCAGATAGCCAAAGTATTGGAGCTCCTTCTTCAGCATCAGTCCTTCCTATGAATATTCAATGAATATTAATGCCCTTGATGCTGGGAAAGATAGAAGGCAAAAGGAGAAGAGGGAAGCAGAGGATGAGATGATTAGATAGCATCACTGACTCAATGGACATGAATTTGAGCAAACTCAGAGAGATAGTGAAGGACAGGGCATCCTAGCATGCTGCAGTCCATGGGGTCACAAAGAGTCAGACACAACTTAGCAACTGAACAAAGACAATAACAAATGACAATAAACAAACAGCCTCTAAATCAATAATGATAAACTTGTGATACCACTTGGCTATAAGAACAGTGGAAGAGTCATAATTAATCTTTCTGCAACGAGCAAAAAATTAGAAATTCAAATAATAATGATGAGTGTGACCGACATGTATTGAGGGCTCACTTGGAGTCAGGCACTGCTCTAAATCCTTTATGGGACATGCTAGCTCACTGCATTCTTGAAGTCACTCTGTGGAGTTAATGTTATTGTACAATTTATTTCTGCTCATATCTTATTGGCTGTAATGAGTTACACAGCACAGCTAGATTCAAGGGAGGCCCAAGCTGAGTGGCTGGTGCCCAGATAAAATTCTGGACATTATGTTGCTAAAATAAAGAGGAAGAATGAATCTGGGGGACAGTGAACAGTTTCTACTCCAATTGCACTTGAACAAAGGAACTTATCCTTGGAATAACTCAAGAAAAAAAGCCTTTCTTATCCTGTCCTCCAGTTAGTTTCCTAGATGATGAATACAGAAGAAGATGATTTTACAGGGGTCCTAATTTCACTGAGGTTCCAGATACTCTGAATAGATAAGCAATAGGAAAGGGTGAGTATGAGAAATGGCCATGCTTAAGCATTGGTTTTTAAGGCATCTTCCTTTGAGAAAAACCAATGCTTTTGTGCATGAAGCATTCCCAGATCTTTGCCTGGTTTTAGAAGCTATAGCAGTTGTTCACTTGTTTATTCAAAAGTATTTTTGAAAGCCTGTGATGAACTGGGCCCTCGGTCTACAAAAATTCTCAAGACAAACAAGGTGCTTCCTGTTAAGGAGTTTTTCTTCTGTTTGGAGACAGTGGAAAACAAGTAAACAAGTGAAACACATAATTTCAGAAGTTGATAGATACCATGCAGAAAGAACATAAAGCATGTAAAACTCAGTAGCTTGTAGTAACAAGCTACATATTTGGGGAGCCCAATACAAAATGAAAATGTGTGGCCCCTTGGTAAAAAGAAACATTAATAATTTCAGAATAGTAACAGAGAACTGTTGAACCAAGCATGGGCACTTCTAAGCAAGGAGCAGGGAGAGTTTGACCTGTAGAAGCCCGCTGAGCCAGAACCCACATCTGATGAGCCTCTGACCACCGTTAGGGAGAATTCAATCAAGTGGCTGTTCTGGGAACATGGTGCAGAGTCAATATTGCTTTCATGGGCTTTCCTGACTCTGGCATTTGTAAAGCCTGAAGTTAATTAACCCAGTAAATCTAATTATTAGCTCCTCCTTTTCTCTGTGCAAAATGTGGAAAGTCTGTTCAGAGGGATTTCTGCTCTGAGGGGGATTCCCCAACAGTCAGGAATGTGGTACCCTGTGGCACTATCTAGACCCAGAGCAGTCAGCCTTGGCACTATGGGTGTTTGGGGCTGGGTGATTCTTTGCTGTGTGGGGCTGAACTGTATATTGTAGGATGCTTGGCAGCATCCCTGGCCTTTACCCACCAGATACCCCTCAATTATAATGACCAAAAATTACTCCAGACATTGACAATATCCCGTGGCACAGGGGTCCCCAACCTCTGGGCCGAGGAGTACCTTCTGCCAGATCAGCGACAGTGTTATTAGAGATGAAGTGCACAATAAATGTAGTGTGCTTGAATCATCTTGAAACCATCTCCCTCATGCCTGATCTGTGGAAAAACTGTCTCCCATGAAATCAATCCCTGGTGCCAAAAAGGTCAGGGATCCATTGCCCTGGAGGACTGGAATCTGAGAACAACTCTTTCCTTGGCTGTCTTAGCTATAAGTATAGCTAAGTGTGTATTAAATATTTTCCCTGGTACTCTGAGAGTTATTTGGATTATTTTATTTAATTAAAAAATTCTATGTGGAGGTCTCTGTTTCCTTTTTCACAGTAGAAGAAACCAAAGCATATAATCTATGTCTCTCTAGCGCTGAGGATGTCAACTGCTTTTTCTTTCCCCACTATATTCTAGGTGAATTTCAACCCCACCACCTAGAAAGTTCGCAGCATCTGCCCAGTAATTACCCCTATCATCCCATGCAAAAAATGACATTGGATTCCTGAATATTTATTACATTTTATGAATTCTTCCTGTATGCCAGGTGCTGATACAAGCACTTTCCAGATGTGAACTCATTTGATTCTCACAACAACCAAGGCAGGTAAGTCCTTTTATCACCTCCACGTTATGAATGAGGCCGTGGAAGCACAGAGAGGTTGAGCAACTTGCCTGAGGCCACACAGCTAATAAGCAGCAGAGTCAGGGTTCAAACCCAGACAGTCTGACTTCAGAGTCCGACACACTCTACCTGGTGCGTGGTAGCAGCCGAGGCCAGTTGTGCTGCTGGGTTTGGGGGAATATCCAGTGGCCATAAGGAAGCCACGAAAAGGGGTGGTAGATAGGTTTCTGGAACACATCATGGTGGACCACAGGCTGCTCACAAGAGGCTCGGAGTTCAGGCTCAGGAGGCCTGCTCTCAGGCACTGTGGCTCCCAATGACCCCAGAGCTTTGAATCAGGTTTATTGGGAGCTCCTATAGTCAGACAGCACAAGCTGTGGTGCTAACTCCATCCAATGGTCTTTAATCCATATGAGGACAAGGCTGCCCCACGTTACAGCATTGCCAGGCAGCTCTCCCTGACTAGAGAGGCAATGCTTTCTCCACGAGCACCCTCACTGGGAGAAACAAAGAAAATCCCAGAGAAGTCCTCCCAGGCATGGTCTTCAGAACCGGGGAGCAGCTAAGCCTGCTGTGGGCTCAGAGACCAGCCCGGAAGTGGGAAGGTTGACACGTGGGGATGGGTTTTGGCAGACAGGACAGGAAGACAGATGTGGTGGACCAGAGGCCAGAATGGGCCAGTGACCACAGGGCTTAAGTAACATCAGGAGAAGCAAAACATTCAGACCACAGCCTCCAAGGTGCAGGATGGGGTGATGACAAGGAGAATGGCAATGGCTGTATCAAAGCAGACCTGAAGGACCACCTTCACAGCTTGGGGTGACCCGGGACGGGCAGCTTCAACATTGACCTGACCTTTGTCCCAAACCTAAGCCAAACTTTCAGCAGACTGAAGAGAAGACATTTTCAGATCGTTGTGCCGTCTCTCCAGATTTCTGTGAAGGTTCAGTTGTCTCAAGAATAGAACTCAGAGGGGCCATCCATGAGGCCGCGGGAGCAGGCCCCACAGGAAGCAGGGAAGAGTAAACAATCCATGAGGACTCTTCTCTCCGGAGCTTCTCTCTGCCGTTTCTAGACTGCAAAGGTCTGAAGAGGCACATGGCTGGGCGTCCTGGGCTTCCTCACTGTGTCCCCCAGAGCCTCCCAGGGTTGGGGTCAGGGGAGGGTTACACACACAACACTGAGCCTGGCTCACCAGGTTGCCTGAGCAATTTGTTAAAAGTTAAAAAAAGAAAATCACTTGTCTAACAAATATGTACGGAAAAAAGTTCTGTTTAAGACAGGAAGCTGGGGTGGACGGAAGGCTGGTAGGTAAGGAAAACAAGAACGATGAAGCAGTTGCTCCATCCTGAGGCTCCCAGGCTCTGATACCAATGTCTTCTGTGAGTAGAGCTTCTTTTTTCATGTTGGGTGTATGTAGAAAGCAAGCTGCCCATGGCAGGTAACTTCTCTGAAGTTAGGATTATTCTTCCAATAATCATCCAATGTGACAGTCAATTACCCGCAATGGATATCTATCTCAATGGATGTTCCTATCTCAGTGGATGTTCCAGTGGGCATTTCCTTGAACCCAGGAAAGAAGATGAGGGAACCACGGCAGCACATTCCCGCTTAGAAGACTGACCATTGTCTCTGTGGTGCTTTGCAGCCTAAGCCGTACTTTCATATGTGTAGACGAGCTTATTGGATCATTATAACAACCTCTCGCTGAGACAGAGCCTGAGGCATTATCTATGTGAGAAAAACTATGACAAGAGCAAAATTTTCTGTCTAATGAATACTTGAGATGTGTAGGGCACTGGGCTGAGCAGTCTATGAGTACTCACTGTTTAATTCTCACAGCAACCCTATGAAGAAGTCACTTTTCCATCATTTTGTTGATAAGGAAAAGAAGTTCAGGGAGGTCAAGTGATTGGTCGCAGAGCTTGTTAGTGCCAGAGCCTGGTTGACTCTAAGCGCTTGTTCAAAGGCACTGAAATCTGTCTGCAATGCATTTGGGGAGCAGCATCGTGGGCTCCTGCTCCAGGATCCTTCCCTCTGCCCATCGTCAGCTCTGTCGAGTCCTCGAGTGAGTGGCTTCCAGCTTTTCTTGTCCCTCCCAATTGCTCTTCCAGCCCACTCTGCCCAGACAGGGACACTAATGAACCCTCAAAGCCGAGGCAGTGACCTCAGGTGCCAGATTAGGGCCACAGGGAGAGTCAGCTAGGAACAGAGGCATCTCCTGCTTGTTTCAGGAAGGCACCAATTCTGGACCACCCAAAGTGCCTCTTAGCCAGGGCTCCATTTGGGACCTCTGACCTGGAGTTGGCAGCTTTTCTGCTCTTTTTCTACCTCCTGATAACTCCCTGGCCAAATGCTCCAGTACCGTAAGTGTCTCAAAGCCCCAAGACCAGCACACTCCCAAGGTCAATGACATAGCCCTCAGCTGGGATGTGCAATTTCCCTTCCTTCAGCTAGGTGACAGGTCCAGTAGCCTGACCTGAAACAGTGGTGCCTGCTCCCTGCCTCCTGGTCCACCTGGCCTCAGTCTCAGCCTGTGAGGATTTGTACCAGGACTGCCCACCTCCACAACCAGGCCAGCAAGGAGCTTCCAGCCTGGAGCATCTCACTCACTGTCATGGCTGCTCATTGCCCCATGAAGATGGGAAGGCTAGGGTGAGGCTCGGTGTGTGCCTTTAGAATCAGACAGTTCTGGCTCCGAACGGCACATACGACACTTAGGAGCCATGGGACCTTAGGAAAAGCCACCTTTCTCACCAAGTTAGAGAGTCTTTAACTCACAATGGGGCTGATGCTACCTCCCTCTCAGGGTTGTTATATGGATTAAAGACGATGTTTCCCGGAAGGTGCCTAGAGCAGGGCATAATAAGCACTCCAGGGGTGGGAATGCCTGTCGCCCACTCAAGTACACTCAGCTCCACCTCTTCCTGCTGTTTCTGCTCTCTCTCCTGTGTGGAGCCCTCAGGGAGCTGACCACACCATGTCCGTATGCAGATGGGTGAAAGGAAACATCTATAACCAGAGCTCCTGGTGGCTTGGAGACAGAGGCCAATAGGGCACCCTCTCTACACAGAAAGTACAAGCAGCAGCCGTTCTAATCAGCGTTGTGACTCCCCTTTGAGCCCCTAACCATGTTTTCAGGCACATCGTGGATTTCCCTCATTCGTGGTTCCCACTAACACTGTGTGCTTCCCTGCCTTCACATCTTGGCCTCCTACGCTCTTTATTCTCTTTATCAGGAACACCCTTCCTTCCAATCTTTGTCTAAAACTCAGTCCATTAACCTAGACAGCATATTAAAAAGCAGAGACATTACTTTGCCAACAAAGGTCCGTCTAATCAAAGCTATGGTTCTTCCAGTAGTCATGTATGGATGTGAGAGTTGGACTATAAAGAAAGCTAAGCATCAAAGCTGAGCTTTTGAACTGTGGTGTTGGAGAAGACTCTTGAGAGTCCCTTGGACTGCAAGGAGATCCAACCAGTCCATCGTAAAGGAAGTCAGTCCTGAATATTCATTGGAAGGACTGATGCTGAACCTGAAACTCCAATACTGTGGCCACCTGATGCGAAGAACTGACTCATTGGAAAAGACCCTGATGCTGGGAAAGATTGAGGGCAGGAGGAGAAGGGGACAACAGAGGATGAGATGGTAGGGTAGCATCACCGACTTGATGGACATGAATTTGAGCAAGCTCCGGGAGTTGGTGATGGACAGGTAAGCCTGGCGTGCTGCAGTCCATGGGGTCACAAAGAGTCGGACACGACTGAGCGACTCAACTAAAGAGTCCATTAAGGGGCTTCCCACATGGCACTAGTGGTAAAGAACCTGCCTGCCAATGCAGGAGACTTAAGAAATCAGGGTTCATTCCCTGGACCGGGAAGATTCCCTGGAGAAGGAAATGGAAGCCCACTCCAGTATTCTTGCCTGGAGAGTCCCATGGGCAGAGGAGCCTGGTGGGCTACAGTCTGTAGGGTTGAAAAGAGTCAGACACCACTGAAGCAACTTAGCAGCAGCAGTAGTCCATTAAAATGCCTTCCCGGGGAAGAACTTTCTCAGCTTCTTTGGAGGATAGTGTTACAATTAAGTACTAGCAATGGCTCTTCCCTTGAACACCCCAACTATAAGGAGTTCATCCTGGAGAGCACTGACTATGAAAAGTCCTCCCCACCAGAGGCCAGGGCAGAGTGCCTTGAAGGATAGCTATTTGTCTTGTCCTGTTCTCTTTGGAAGACTATAAACTCTGTAAAGGCATAGAGTTTTTAATCTGTTTATCAACTCTATCCTAAAAGGACATAGTCTAGGCCAGAGTTTCTCAATCTAGGCACTGTGGACTTTCAGGGCTGGGTAATAATTCTTTGTTGGGGGTCTGTCCTCTTCATTGCACGTTGTTTAGCAGCATCTCCGGCCTTGCTTCATATATTAGATGTCAGTACCATTCTACCTTCCAACTGTTATTATACAACCAAACATTTCTCCAGAATTTACTATATGAATTTAGGAGGAATAAGGGAGCCAAGTCACCTTGGTTGGGAACCACTGCTCTAGAATCTTAATCAATACCTTTCAACATATTTTATTACAAAAAAATTACAAACAAACATAAAAGTAGAAAAAGAAGGGGTAATGAACCATAAGTATCCACCATTGCTCTTCAATAACCATTGATATTTTACAAATATTATTTATATTTCATCTCCCATCACCTACTATCTTTCTGGAGTATTTTAAAGCAAATCTCAGGCAACATGTCATGTCACTCCTAAATACTTTGGTATATAAAAGATAAGAACTGTATAGAAAAAGTATTATCATAATAGCATCACATCTAACAAGGTTAATAATTATTCCTTAACACTATCTAATACTCAGTCAATGTTCAAATTTCTATAATTGTCTTAAACTATGGATTTTTTTTCTTAAAATCTGTTTGCTCAAATCAGGATTAAATAAGTCTATGAAATGCATTTAAATTTCATTTTATCTATCTTGTCCATGCCATTAATTATTATTAATACTTAATATGTATTTCCAATTACTGAAAGTGAGAGATGCTGAACAAATTTTGAGGCAAATAAAAAAGATTTCTGAAAGTTGGTATGAAATTTTCTTCCCTGAAGGTGATAAACACTCTTTTGCTGTCAGTGTTGGTTTAGTTTTGCTCCAACTCACCACTGACACACTCATTTGTCTAAAATATCATTTACTTCATGCATTTATAAATGAAAATCATTATTTTATTTTTTAGTGCACTTGTAATGTTCAAAAGTTAAATTCAACACACTCTCTTGTCAAGAATGATGCAATATGTAATTCAGAGAAGAGAAGAAACATGATCTCCCCCTGTTGTTTTCTTTCTTTGGTCTTCCAATTCAAAGTCAAGTAGAAATGGAAAGGCATCTCCTATTGATATTGCTTGCTTCTCTAATGACCAGGAAGTTCAGATATTCAATGCATTGCTTGATCCCTTTGATCAGTGGTATACTCATGCTTAAGCATATGTTTCCAGACTTTTGAAAATGACTTTTCTCTTTGTGTTTACAGGATTATTTCTACAGCAAAACAAGAGTATGATTTATTTTTCTCCACAAAAGTAACCTCAGGGTGATAGGAAAAATTATACATCTATCATGTTGCTTTGTTGTTTGCTTGTAGAAGCTGCAATTTGTTTTCTTCTCTTGAAATGTTTGCTTTCTTTGTGACATGGAGAATATTTGGACATATATTATGTATGCATCTGCTCTGTGCATATATTCTTGCCCTTGGGTAGAAATCTAGTGTCCATGGAAGAACATGGCATTTGATTGAAAGCCACAGAGTCTGGTAGTTTTCCAACAGTTACAATTCACAGTTCTGCTTGAAGCAAATACCTCCAACTGTGGATAATGGACCTTCCTTGAGAATCTGAGACAAGTCACTGGTTAATGTCTCTGAAACAGCCTGTTAAGACTGTTACTACAAATTAGAGTCTGGATCATTCTGAAACCCAAATAGACTTCTTTCATCTTCCAGATGGCCGTCTGATTGGGAGCTGGGCAGGATCACGTTTCAGGTTGTGACTTAATGATTCAGGACAATATTTATGGTTATTACTTGACAGAGGGCAGTGAGGAAAATTAAAGCACAGCCCCATGCTTCATTTATGACAAAAAACAAATTCATGGCAGAACTGTAGATTAGAGATGGCATCTCCAAGCTCCAGGCAGAGCCCTGGCACCATTCTGGGATGACCCACTTGACCAGGTACAGCCTGCTTAGCCTGGCGAGTCCTGACGTCAAAACTTCCATTGATACATTATCTCTAAAAACTACCAAGCAAATCTCCAAATAGAAATCTTGGGAAAGGTATAACTATGAGTGAGAGCTTTCAGAGGAGACAAATAATGCAATTATATTCTTCACCGGTATGATGACTACATGCAGCTGAAATATTATGTTTTGAGGCACATTTTAAATTTTATTATTACAGTTGGTAATATCAACAGGAGAAAAATAATTATGCCTGCCAGTTGTGGGCATCTGTTTATGTAGTGTGTCATTTCTGCATTAACTTTTTCCTCTCAAACATGCTCTACATGATATAATATTTATCTCTTACATTACCCAGAATTTTAGGAATTCCATAATTGGGTGCTACGGGGAAGAGAAAGACAAGATGGGGAAGATGGAGAAAGGAGATAAATAAAGCTCGAGGCAGTTAATGAAAAGTGTAGATTGTCTAGAAGAAAAGCCAGGAGAAAGTTTATCTTGCTCCATTAATCCTCTACTCACTCTGTGAAATGAGAATGCACATATTGTTCTGGGGAAAAAAAAGAGAGAAAACTAAACCATATGCCATTAATACATTTGACCAACTGTGACATTTTTTAAATAAGGTTTTAACTGGTTTTATTACACCAACTGTGTAATTTCAAAATGACTCCATCATCTATTATATCTATTATAAACAAGTACTTTGTTTAACCAAGCCAATAATAACCTTCTCAGACAGAGAAGGTTGGGATTTGAGGGAACCAAATCCTGATTGTTTAGATAAGGGAAAAGAGAGTCTTTGGCTAGAAATAGAAAAAAGACTAGGATCTTGAAAAATTGTCATTTATCACACAATTACCAATAATTTGATATTTCTTCTATGGTGTATGGGAGCAGCTGTCCAGCATCTGAAGCGGCACCCACCACCCGACCACCCCCGCCCTGTCACATACACACACACACACACACACTCACTTTCTTGGTTGCACACTCACAGTTTAGCTCCCAAAGGGATAGTAAAGTCTGGCTGTGTGAACATCACCAGGGGTGTCCTGCCGAGGTGGGGGTGTGGTTGCCAAAGAACATGTAGTCAGGCGACTTACACAGGAGTCTCTGCCTCCCCTTGAGGCCTCTGCCTGGTCAGTCCAAACTGTGAGCAGCTGCTGATGGCAGGTGGATGGGAGGGCAGAGCAGAGCGAAGTCTCCTTGCCTTTCACTTCCTGTGAGGTACATCCAACACTCTCAATGAAAAGGCATCAGCGGTCCGGCTATTTTTTAGCTGGTAGCCTTTTTTCCTTTTGATACAGGCTTTTAACATGTTGCTAGGCTCATCACTTTTATTTCTTTCCAAGTGTTTGGCTTTGCTCCTGCTTTCTGGAGAAGCATAGGCTCTTTCATTTTGCAGGAGATAGACTGGGTGCTTCTTTAGTGTACTGCGTGTACCTTTTGTTTTCCATGGTGTGCGGTATTTGTGGTGAGCGAGGCCACAGCTGGCTCTCTTGGTGAAGCCATTGGTGTCACTTTGGGCTGCTCCTTGTGGACACTGGGGGCCTGCACCATGACTCAGCTGGAAGGACACAGCTAGACTCACATCCTGCTTCTATCTTGTATGTCAGGGTCTCCAACCTCTGGGCCATGGGCCCATACCTCCTGCCAGATTAGCAGCAGTATTAGATTAGAAATAAAGTCAGAATAAATGTAATGTGTTCGAATCATCCCCAAGCCATACCCCCCGCCCACACACACACCAAGTCTAGGGAAAAATTGTCTTCCATGATATCGGTCCCTGGCTGGTGCCAAAAAGATTGAGGATCGCTGTTCTATGTGATGGGAGGAAACAGACCCTCTGCATATCCAATTTCATCTGTAAAATGGGAACAATAACACCAGACTCAGAAGATTGTAAGGATGACGTGAAATCAAATGCCTGAGACATGGGAAAAACACTCCCTAGTTGAAAGGTTGACCCCTGATCTCTGCAAAAAGAAAGCCATCCCACCCGGAATATAGTACCATCTGTGTCTCACACCACACAGCTGGAGAAGGAACCATAAAGCCAAGGCCACAGGATAAGTGCCGCTGGGTCATCCATGCTCTGTAGTGTAGCCCCTTCCCAGCACCAGCACCCGAAAACATCCATCTTCCCCTCCTCTGATGCCACCTTGCATTTGTACCTTAATCACACTCAGTCTTGCAACACCCTTAGGTTGTTGTTTGATATTAATATCATCGGAGTCACAAATTTTGTCAAGCTGAAATTGATCTAATTTACTTTCTGGGCCAATGCTTCTCCTTTAGAAGGGAAGTCCAGAACACCCAGAAGGTTGTGTGACTTACTGTGAACACCAAAGCTCACTCGTGGCAAAGCTCGGTCTCCAGATGCACAGGAAAGTAGAGTTTTCCCCAACCCAGTCTCACAATATTATTTAACTTCTGTGTTTTCATGTGTGACTCCTACCCCAGCATCCACCCCGAACGCTCTCACACTGGTTCTTAAAGTTCCCTCCAGGCATATCTGCTCACAGGCTGTCTTGCATTTGAAGGGAGTAATTGATGAAAACTTGCTGAACTGGGCCAGTTGAGAGAAGGAGGAATTCCTAGACATGTCAGCAGACAAACATTTCAAGTAGCTTCCCCTTCAATTTTACAGACATATTGATCTGAAAAGTGATATGGATAAAATTTTCATGTAGGTAGAGGAGGGTCATCTTGAACCAATGGCCGCTGCGTTCCTTCCCCTGATAGAGCAGTGCCCTTGTGAAGGTGGGAGCTGCGGTGTGTACAGGGCTGCACATTGATACCGTTACTCAGAACACAAAGGAGGAGGATATTCGAAGTTTTTCCTGCACCTTATGACTAATAGTACCGCTTTACAACAGACTAACTGTCCTCAGACTCAACTAAGCAGCAGCTCCTAATCTGGTTCACTTTCAAGCATAGTGGTGCGGGATAAAGGTACAGAAAGAACCCAGGGAAGGCACCACACACATTCAGAGAGAGAGGTGGGCGCAGGGAAAGTGGAGGTCAGTCTGCCAATTAGGGAAGAAGTGAAGCAGATGACACCTGACACTGGGTGGAGAAGGCGGGGGTTTCAAGTATGTATCAGATTCCGTTTTTACCAAGAGGGCAGCTTTAATCAAGTTCCCAGTGTAAATATTACCAATATAAACCAAATAATGGAGGTTAAATGGCCGCTCTCGAGGTCACTGACTCTTGGTCAAGCTGGAAGATTTCACATCAAATGGACCATTGGAATATACCTGGAGGGCCTCCGTGTCTGACCATGAAACCTGAGCCCACACTGACTCTTTGGCTGTGGATGGAGTGCAGAGTTGTGAGAGCAGCAGGGCTGTCTCTGCTTTCAGCTTAGGGATTGTAAACCAGATGCACTGCGGCCCAGGGTTTCCATAAACACAGAGAGGGCTGTGGTTTCTTCGTGGCTGAGAATCAAAGTGAATGTTGGCTGCACGAGCTGATGTATCCTGCTCACTGGTGTCCCCAGGGATGGATACCTGGTCGTCCTGGGAGGGGATGCTTCTCCTACTTGGTTCTGGAAGCTGTGGTTCCTCATGAACTCTCAGGCAACCGTTTATAAGGTGTGCTATGAATTGAGTTACTAGATCTCGCTGTATATATAAAGATAGTGCAAGTGTTAGTCGCTCAGTCACGTCTGACTCTTTGTGACCCCATGGATTGTAGCCTGCCAGGCTCTTCTGTCCATGGAATTCTCCAGACAAGAATACCGAGTAGGTTGCCATTCCCTTCTCCAGGGGATCTTCCTGATCCAGAGATCGAACCTGGGTCTCCCACACTGCAGGCAGATTCTTTACTGTCTGAGTCACCAGGGAAGCCCATAGAGATAAGGTCATCATATCAAACTAGAGGTCAGCCTGTAGTGGAAATGAGGTCGACATAATCCTGATCATCTAGGCAATTTTGAGCATGTCGTCCCCTCTTACTGACCTCCCCTTTTGCTTTTGTCTGGCCACGCAGCATCATTTGTCTCTGTCTCCTATTGTGCCTGCTGCCCAGTTCCTAAAATCACTGTCCTCTGCCTCTCACACAGGCTTCCTTGCTGTCAGGAGCTTATGGTCTTCCAAAGAGAACAGTACAAGAAGATAGTCTCCCGCAGGGATCTTCTCACAGTGCTCTCAGGAAGGGAAGGAAGGAGGGTAAACCCCTTCTGGATTGGGGGCGGAGGTTTCACAGGAGATGATTTTTACTATTATTTGTTTAAAACCCTAATCTTCAAAAAAAAAAAAAAATGCCAAGAAAGGTCTTCACTGAAAGGCATTTTAATGAACTGAATTTTAGACAAAGGTTGGAAGGGAGGGTGTTCTCGATAAAGAGAATAAGCGCTCAGAAGGCCAAGGTGTGGACGTGGGGAAGCATGCAGTGTTAGTGGGACCACGAATGAGGGAAATCCACAATGAGCCTAAAAACATGGTCGGGGGCTCGAGGGGAAGTCTCCAACACCTAGCAGAGTGGTTGGTGCTTGTACTTTCTGTGTAGAGAGGGTGCCCTGTTGGCTTCTGTCTCCAAGCCACCTAGACCTCTGATTATAGACGTTCCCTTTCATCCCTCTGCGTGTGGACGTGGTGTGGTCAGCTCCCACTGCCCTCCTCCCCCTGGACTCCATGCAGGGGAGAGGCCACACAGTCAGAACTCTGCTTCCCCAGTCTTGTGTTGTATTTTTTTTAAAAAAACCACAAAACAAAATCAGGTACCTTTATTTCACTGTACCCTATTAAAAAATGAAATCATTGCCGAAGTCTTTTATGTTCTTCTAACATGCTAATCATTATGCTAAGAGATTCATGTGCTTTATTGCATTTAACCCACACAGCACTCCCACAAGGCAGATTCCATTCCCAATTTACAGATGGAGAAACTGAGTCAGAGGGACGTTAAGAACCTTGTCATACAGTGGAAGACACAGGGATTAAACTCTAATCTATCTGACTTCAGTCTGAATTCTTAACCAGGACTTACGGTGCTTCTTTAAATGAAATCATTGACATGGTATCTTCTCAGCAGGTGTTGGAGAAGGCAATGGTACCCCACTCTAGTACTCTTGCCTGGAAAATCCAATGGACGGAGGAGCCTGGTAGGCTACAGTCCATGGGGTCACTAAGAGTCGGACACGACTGAGCGACTTCACTTTCACTTTTCACTTTCATGCACTGGAGAAGGAAATGGCAACCCACTCCAGTATTCTTGCCTGGAGAATCCCAGGGACAGCAGAGCCTGGTGGGCTGCCGTCTATGGGGTCGCACAGAGTCGGACACGACTGAAGCAACTTAGCAGCAGCAGCAGCAGCAGCAGCAGGTATAGTTTTGGGGTCTCCTTCAGTTCTAACCAGGTTTGTGGTAAATAAACAATTTGTCATTTGCATGTCTTAGCCCTTTCTTCCAAAAATGGGCTTGTAATCAGAACTATGGAAAGATGCCCCACCCCACCCCACCCCAAGGTAAACCTAAGTGAGAAGAACAGTATGGACCAGCAGTGTGTTGGGCTGGCCAACTTTGAAGGGTGCAGAAGAGCGTTCCATGGATATCCCCCCAGCAATGCTCAGCAGCAGCCAGGACTTGCATGACTGTCCAAGTTGGTGCCTTGCTTATCACCGAACTATACATCCAGGAGGAGAGCACGGACCCTATCCGGTTGTACAGCGTCGTGTCTCACCTAGTTCAACACAACACGGCCAGGGCAGTGGAAGGCTGCTGCCTGTGAAACGCAGCCCTTGTCATCTTTATGGGCACTCCAGACCATAAAACCTGAAGACAGATGACTGGAATAGCCACATTATCTCTTTCAAGGCAAAAAGGAGAGGAGGGTGCACAGCGAGATTGATGTACAAAAGCGCTAGTCTAAGTAAACAATCTACATAAATTTGCATGTGCATGGGAGCATTGTTGTAAAACGTGGTCTTTATTAAAGAGAGGCTGGTGATGTACCTTTAGGAGGGCCTGATGCCAGTGATTTCTGATCCTCTGTTTCCTTTGTCTCTTTGAAGTCGTCCTGTACATGGAATATTTGCCTTGTCTAAATAATGCAACAAAATCACCTGGAATGAAAGCCACTGAAATCTAGACGAGGTAAATATAATACCTACTGTATATTAATAGGGATTAAAGATGGATATTCATGTGTGCAATTTCCAAGGTCTTAGTAACAGATACATCCTGGTGAGATATTTTGGAAAAATGATTTAAAAGAGGGTATCCTGGTTAAGAACTAACTGTAACTCACTGATCCCAAAGGAAAATAGAGTAAAGAATAATCAAGAGAGACCTAAAAGAACTTCCTTAATAGAAAGATGGTAGGAAATAGTTGCTCTCGTTCTCTCTCAGCCCAGGACTGAATAAATAGAGAAAACAGCCTTTAACAAAAGCATAAAGGATTTAGATTAACAAAATGACAAGCCTTCCTTTCAGAGGATAGTTTTGTTCAGGCTTCATCTGCTCAAAGAGGCAGATGAAATGGAGGCAGACAAAGTAGGATGACTTGGGATTCTTTCAGTAGAAGAAATAAGGAAAAAGAAAAGTCCTCAAGCTTGCTAAAGAGAATCGAAAACAGAACTACAGTCACTGGAGTTAAAATTAAAGAACAATATTCCAGACTCTGGTTTTCAACTAGTAGCTGAGTGACCTTGGAAAGTTACATTGCTTCTTTGGACTTTATTTTCCTCATCTGTAAGACTGGATGGAACTTTGAACTAGAAATATTAATATCAAAGGTTATTTCCAGTTCTAATACTTTGTCACTTTGAGGTTTCAATGACAAGGAACAGTATGTTGTGATTTGCCTGCAATGGTCCTGATTTATGCCTAGTGTCCTGGCGTGATTATTCACAATGCACATTTTCACTCTCAGAGTATCCTGGTTTGGACCATAAACTATATGGTCACCCTACCTATAACAGTTACTATAACAATTTCCCTTCACACTTGCTTAGATTGTTTTCCACAATACAGGTTTTAATCAAAAAGGCAACAGAAATATTTAGCTGAATAACTGGTTTGTTTTCTTCCAAGAAACAAATAATAGTAATAATAACAGCTCTTGTTTTTTAAGTTGACCACGTGCCTGGCCTTCTTGTCTAGGCCTTTCCAAGCATTAGCTAATGTGATTACTCATTAAACTCTAGAAAGTAAATGTTACTCATTTCTCTTTTACATTTGGGACCATTGAGGTACAAAAGGTTAAGACAACGTGCTCAAGTCAGGATTTGAACTTGAGTCTCTCTGACTTCCAGGCACCAGCGTTTCAGTTTTCCATCACGCTGCTTGCAGTACTATGCATTTTATTAATAGCCATACTGTGCCCCCCTCTCTCCACCCAAAGTGTCTTGGCTGGTTTTAGCAGCCAATTATCTTGGATGTGAAAGCAAAACCTTTGCAAGTTCCAAACCATTCCATATGACATTTAGACTTACAGATGAAAATCTTCCAAAACCACTATGATTTCATGTGAACAACATTTTCTGCCTTCCAGCAAAGAAACTCAGACCCCTGGGTCACTGTGAAAGAGTCTTTGGAGCTCTACACTTTTTGATATTTACTAAACAAGGCCTGCCCAGAGATTATGGGGAATTGTGATGTTGATTAAACCATGATGTTCCTGTTACCCAGCAGGGCAAATGGTTGAGTGATAAAAGCAGTCCTGTGTTCTACAATCATTTTCAAAGCAAAGAAGGTCTGAACAAAATAAATGATTTGAATGCAAGACATAAACAACCAAACAGGCTGGCAAACGAGACCAGTAATGAGGCATCTGGGACACCATTTCTGCTCCTGATGACTTTCAGGGCCAGCCTTGATGCCTTTCAGATTTTCAAAGGAAAATAAACTGGTGACAAAAGAACAGCAGCTGTGGGCACAATAAGGAAATTAGTTGGAGCAGATTTGTAATTAAGCATTGAAAATGGATCAGTATGATCCCTCCCTGCATACAAGTACCTTTCGTTTTTCACCTCTTTTCAAAATTCCTTTTATTTTTTTTCCCCTGAAATAAACACACTTTTCAGCTTCAGTCATGCATGTCCTGGCCTGGGATATTAGCTAAGGATATTACTTTTTTTTCTGGGAAAGAAACAAGAAATTAGCTTACAACAAGCCCAGAACCCCGTGAAGTAAAATAACATTGACTTTGGGTTCCCTTTTTTTTTTTTTTTTTCATTTTATAACTTTGGAAAGACAAAAGAGTTGTCTCTGTTCAAAAGATTGTATGTTTATGTATAATAAAGTAAGGGTGAAGGATCCTGGGGCATTGGAAGGACGATTGAGTTTCATTTCCTAATACACGATGAGGAAGAAAATTTTATGATCGTCACGACTGTCTTTACATCATTTAACAATGGCATAACAGACAAAGCTTAGGCTCTAAAGATATTGTTATACACTGAAAGTTTTTTTTTTTAACAATAGCAGTATTTTTGTACAGAATGAACTTTAGTGTTAAGTGTTTTGATTGTGCCTTCCAGGCTGGAGATAGCTCTCTGCCCTCCTCCCATGTCAATCACTTAGTTGCCCCCACCTCTACAACCCCTATTCAAATACCCCTCTGGGTGTCATGGCTGAGGGTCTCGGTAGCTACTAGAGAGGGACAGATCTGGGCCCTTGGAGAACTGGAAATTAGCGCATTTCTCAGAGGAGCGGATTCCTACTTTCTGGTCCACACCAGAGAGTGCACCCCGTCTCCTGTCTCTTGGATCCTAGCCCCTCTTCCCGTAAATCACTCTGAGCCCAGAGAAACGTAAGGGGAGCAGGTCAGACCCAGGTGTCCTGAATCATTAAGCATGCTGGCTCCTCTGGGGGGCCAGCTAGACCCTCTGAGCTTTGACAGCAGTGAAATGTGACAAGAAAATAAATATCCTGGTGCCCCACTTCTCCAGAGGTCAGGCGTCCCTCAATCCGCCTTCTGGAACTCAGTTGAGAAGCAGGAAGGAAGCAAAACAGGCTTGAAGCAGCGGAAACACCAGTCACAAAGCAATGCACTTTAACTATGTCTAATTGACTCTTAATTAACACACACTCCTAACAAGCCCATTTCTGTAGTCTCCCAGCCCACAGCGAATTAAAAGCAGAAAATTAGAGGGGGATGAGGAAGGATGGAAGAGAGATTAGTAGTGAGCACACCGAAGGCAGTCAGAAATGATGACAAACAGTCTGAAATCAAAGGAAGAGATAAAAAACAAGCCCCTTAAAAGCAGTCCCCATATTAGCAAGATCAGCAGTCCACAGCCGCGTGGGGTCAACAGCATGGCGCAGCTGTTCTTGAGCACCATGGTTCCTGCTCCAACAGCAGAGATGACCCGTGTGAAGGAGCGAGCCTGTGCTGGGAGCACAGAGACCCTGGCCAAGTGTCCATCTCCTCCTTCCTAGGTTGTCCACCCCTAGAGTGCTTGGGAATCATTTTGGGACCTTGCTGTTAATACAGAGTCCAGAATTGAGGCCCTGCCCTGGAGGGAGTCTGATCCAAAACATCTGGATCCTCAGCCCAGGATTCTGCATTTTTACAAGGCCCCTCCCAAGGTGATGGTGACTCAGAATCACACTTTCAAAAACACGACTAACTCTGTTGCCAAACTGGGAAATGGCTTCCTCAAATCATGTATTGTTCTGGGCCCTCCTGTTTCTGTGAAAGAAAAGCCCTAGCGTATGATCTCTAAATTCAGCCAGACCAGCTAAGAGCACATACTAATTTTTATGATCAACTCCCAGGCAGCTGCTGAGCAGTCAGAAAAGTGTTCATGAGGATGATAGACTGAGTGCTTTTTTCAAAAAGGAGGCCTCCCAAAGTGTGCTCAGTCAGGGCCTCTAACCTTTTTACAATGGTACACCTCCTTAGTAAAAATTTTGGGGATACTCACTTTGAATAGATGTTTTTTATTTATTTATAGTGTATACATGTGCTCCTAAACTCATACTGTTTTATCATAAAAACATATACAAGATAGAAATGAAATTAGAAGTTCTAACATTTTCTACACATACACCCCCTTTTAAGACTCTTGGGATAAATTTTAGGCCAAATTCTATTCAACATCCACTAGAATGTAAGCTATTTTGAGGGCATATTTTGCTTTATTTATCATTGTATTCAAGGCCCAGCACAATTCCTGGTTTGTGGTCCAGGCATGTTTTTGGGTGAATGAATGAAAGCATGTCTTGGGATTTGAAGTGGCTAAGGTTTGGTTATCAGGAGTGTTCATCTATATGGAATATCCTTTTCTTCCATGGTAGTCAACAACGTGACTGAATAGAGAAAATACAGAGTGAAGTTGAGAAGCATCATTCACATTTGAGGAAACCGTCTGTTAGAATTTAGGGAGTATGATTAATATTTATGAAGCTTAGGAAACCCTCTCTGGAACAGGGGAATGACTCATAGTTCATGAAAAGGTAAAAGTGTTGGTTGGTGTGTAACAGGTATGCATTAAATACCATATGAGTTCATGAAGGGTTTTGTGTGTGTGTGTATGTATGTGTGTGTGCGCACGTGTCTGTGTGTTGATATTCTCTATGAAGTAGTAGTGAGTTCCTTTTTCACGTACATTCTCTGTCAGATGCAATTTATTTAACTGATTTTTTTTTGGTTTGGGGAAACAAGGTAATATTTTTTAAATGTACTTTAAAATTAATACACACACTGGACCCTTCTTAGGCAAAGACATTTAAAATCTTGTTGCTCACACAAAACATAATTGATGTTTATGTCATATGAAGAATCACTTTACAAAGCCCTATAGTTGTATAGCTTTAGTATTTTGGTTGTCAAAGTGACCAAGACTGAATTATAGTATCTGCCCATTGGTCATTGGTATGGCAATCTCTTAGTGAGTTATAAGAATCACTGGTGACTGCTGAGACTGTGAGGAAGAATTTTTCTTGGGAAGGAGCGTGTAGACCCATCTTTGTATAAAATGCAAAATGTGATGGATACCCACTTCACTTAGTCTAGCGCTTCTCAAACTCTCTGGTCTTAGGACCTCTTTACATTCTTTAAAATTACTGATGACCTAAGAGAACTTATGCTTATCTGGTTATACATATTAACTATATTGGTAATTTAAATGAAGAATTCTTTAAAATTTAAGAATGCACATTCCATTTGTTAACCAACAGAACAATGGGTGTGTGTGTGTGTTAGTCACTCCAGTGTGTTAGCTGTATCCAGCTCTTTGCGACCCCATGGACTGTAGCCCACCAGACTCCTCTGTCCATTGAATTCTCCAGGCAAGAATACTGGAGTGGGTTGCCATTCCCTTCTCCAGGGAATCTTCCCAACCCAGGGACTGAACCCAGGTCTCCTGCATTGCAGGCAGATTCTTACTGTCTGAGCCACCAGGAAACCCCCTAACAGAACAATGATTATAGCCTTTAGAAAACTCCACTGTCAACTAAGTAAAAGTGAAAAAGGCAAATAACATTTTGATATTATTATGAAAATAATTTCAACTGAATGAACACCTTGGTAGAGTCTCCAGAACCCCCATGGGCCCCTGGACTGTATTTTGTGAACCATTGACTTTGCAGATTCTAACTTTGTCCACTCTTGGAAGAAGCTATCAACCAAGACATACAAGTGACATCTGGCTGTTGAAGACTGAGGAATTTCACTTGGATGGAGGCTCCGCTGGTGACAGCTGGTGACCCACCATATTATGACAAAGCACGTACCATGGTGTGCTGAATGTGAAGGATATGGTATTTCTAAGAATGACCGTTTCACCCCTGAAATATTTGGAACTGGTGACCTTGTCTTTTTGACATGATCCTTGACACAGTGACCCATGTTCCTGTGAATTCGTTGCTGTGGCCATCTCTGGAAATCATTAGCTTCTGGGTGTGGATGAAGAATTCTGAAGGGTGGTTGCTCCAGATCTCAGTCCTTGAGTTTCAATAGCATTATTCTTTTGAACTGAGATCTCTTCATTTCAGCAGGAATTTTCTGCTGTATCACAAACAGGGTAGGAGAGGCAGCTATTCTCTTGGGAGAATATTTACTATTTTCTTATTTGAAGGTAAACTATATGAATATACAAATATTTACTTGTTGAATGAATGAAATTTGAAGCATGAAATCAACTGAATGTATTAACCATGGTCTTGAAAGGACAGATCTTTTCTTAAGGCAAAATGGAGGAAGATCTTATCTCTTCCAGTGAGAGAAAGAAGCGGGGTGGACTTACTCTTGATAGAAATAAGTTGGTCATTTAGAGGTGAATCAGGGGCCATGGGGAAAGAGATGGTTACCATATAAAATACCAATGCAAAGCCCTTTGTTCAAAAAGCAAGAACAAAGGGCATTAAAAGTAGTAAAATACAGAATGCTTTCCTTTCTTTCACAATCTCTCAACTTGTCACAGTTTTTCATTTGCTATCTTATATCTTTTTAAGTAAGTAAAAATAAAAATCTTAAATTATTGGAATGAATTATACTACTTGTCTTTATATTTTGGAATGCCAGTTTTAAATGAAAATGGAAGAACATTTAACTTGTGTGTAGAATCACTGAAATTATACAATTTGTTTTTCATAGTATGTACATGCATATAAATTTAATTCTTACCAGAACAGTGGAAATACTTCACAAAACTCAGTTGTTTGTATTTCACTTCTTGAGACATGCACGTTCTGCCACACTTAGGAAGCAGATGGCTTCTTCCATAATATGCTAACCTTGTACTTACTTTGAGTCTCGTTAAAGTCCCACACAAAGTTGGTCCACCAGAATGCTATACTTGAAAGGCATTGCCAAAGTTATATGCGCATGGGGCAGCAGGGAACCAGGGATGTGCATTACTGTGCATATCTTCTCTACTTGCACACATTCTCCTTCGTCTCATTGGACCACAAGTTCAAGGATAAAGTTTTTGAAAATTTCAAGATGGCAACAGCTGTGGTTTAACCAAGCATGGGCCCCTACTGACTATGGGGCATGGGGTCCTGTCTGACTACACAGATGACACACCCATGAAGCTGAGCCTGACTTGGAGGTGAGGCTCCTGAGCTGATGGTGGAGGCTCATTCTGGCCAGCCTCTCTGCTCTGGGTTACGGTGTGTGTAAATCTTTCAAAGGTCAGAAGTCCAGGATCCCATGGGAGAATGCTCTTCTCACAGTGCCAGGGAGATAAGACAGCAGCAGAGGGAGCCCATGGTGATTTGTTGGGGTGCACAAAAGAAATTATTTAACTCATTTATCTACTTACTTTTTAATCTCATTCTTTAAAAATTTCCATGTGGTGTTATATATTTTCAGAACGCGTAAAACATATCAGCAGTGTACCACATGTATAAAATTTATAAATATATAAACATACACTGATGTGTGCACTCAAAAATGTTTACTGTAAGGAGTACTGGAAAGAACAATTGGAAGGTACCACCCAGAAGACAGCATAAGGAATGAGTCAAGGAGTGCCTAGGGACTGAGGAGATACCCATTTTGTTTACTTAGCAATGGCTTCCTGAGACAAGACTGAGTAGAAAGTGGAGACAAACTAGCACCCTGGCTGGGGTCAGCCCATACCCCAACCCCACCTTTCCCTGATGTGAGGTCAGCAGTCCTATGTGAGCTTCAGCCAGACAGGTGGACTTGAGTAGGTGGGAGCGCCTTGATTTACAAGGGGACGAATTAAAGTTGTGTCCATGGAAGAGACCCAGGAATAAAACTGGGGTATCACTGGCTCTTGTTGGATTACCATGAGCAAAATAGAGACTAAAAATTCAAGGCAAAGCAAAAGGAGCCAAGTCAGTAGTAACAATTTGCTGACTTTTATGCTGTTGAACTCACTATGAAGTGGGTCTTTACAGATGAGGAAATGGAGAGTCAGGGCATGAAGTGACTGCTGAGCGTCATGGTTCTATTACCCTGTTCACCTATAGGTTGCAGCAGGCTGAGCAGAGATATCCCCATGTGGCAGGAATTAGTAGTCATCATCCCCATTTTACAGATGAGAAAGCCCGAGGTTCAGAAGAAGGCTGTAATGACCAGAACTTGTACTGGACAGAAGCTGGGCATGTGGTCCATGAGTGTGTCAGCCTGAGTCAGTCTAGAGACCAGTTGCCATGACTGAAATGATGGCCAGCATCTTGTTCAGAGTGAACCCAGTTGTCTAACAGGGGACCCCAACCCATAGTACTAGTCCATGACCTGTTAGGAACCAGGCCACACAGCAGGAGGTGAGCAGTGGATGAAAATTAAACCATCCCTTTCTCCCTGCTGGCAGTGGAAAAATTGTCTTCCATGAATCCGGTCCCTGGGGCCAAAAAGCTTGGGGACCGCTGATCTAAGAGGATGGAGGGATCCAAGGGCTCAAATCTTAATCCCTGGTTTTAGAAATGAGTGAACACAATCTTCAGCTGCTGGACTGGAAATTATAAACTCAACTTACTTTATCTTTCAAAGCAAGTTCAAGGGCATTAAGAATCACTTTATAATGATCTCTTTGGTATTTATGATATCCCTAAAAGGTAACAAGGCTGCTTCATCTCATATTTATATCCATGCAGAGCTAAGGAGCAGGGACAAGGTCTTCCCACTTAGGATGAGAAAGATGCTAACCAACTCAAAACCCCTGTTCTGGCCCTGACACGGTGCTGCAAATAAGGCAGCTTCTTACTGTCCTTCTTTTCTTATTTTACCTCATTTGGTTAAACCACACAAGCTCCACGCTTGGAACTTCCGTTTTCTTATCTTGAACATCATGTACTGTTCCAGCTCATAGGCAGCCACCCAGGAAGGAAGCATTTCATTCCTTTCAGACAGAGGGCCTGGCTAGCCAATGGCCACGCTGTTGAAAAGCTCTGTAAGTATTAAAGAAGATTCTTTTTGCTGCATTAAAAAGGTCAAGAACTGGAAAGTGTGCAGCATTAAGAGTTTAATACCTATCTCTGGTCTGCTTAGCTTGAAGTCAAGTATCAAAAGAAAACTTGGAGAAGCAATAGTGAGAGAGACAGAAACAGAGAGACAGAGAGACAGATGGAATCAAGTTTATGTCTCTTTCCCTATCCATTTTGAGTTTCCCTACATCCAATTAAAACTTAACAAATCAATACATCAGGCTTCAACCTACTTCATACTTGTCAGAAACCTAAGTGGTGCTAATTCTTTATTGTAATCAACTCATTATTCAAATTGCTATTATATGCTTATCATTTTCAATGTTACATGAAACGTGTTTTTATTCTTCTGTTTTCTTTTTTAACCAACATAACTTAGTTAAGCATTTCATAAAATATATAGATGACTCAGTGAATGCATTCTTTGGACTGGGGGGGAAAAAAGAAATTTGCCCAGCAAATTGTCAATCTTATGGTTTTATTTTTTTTAAGCTCCTGGTTTCTTGAAAAATGCTCTTTAAACGAGCTATTTACTTTTGATTTACACAGCAGATGATTTTGAGAAGTCCTAAATTAAATAGGTAAAAAATGTTTCAAATGATGCAAAAATAAAAAGAAATGTGACATGGAAAAATGCCTGAGTCTGTCCTACCTAAAAAGTTATGTTGGGAATTAAACTGTGAATTGGGTAGAAAAAAACCCTCACACTCATTTTTTTTTTTTTCTATTGCAGGAAATTTTAAAATATGCATTCAATTCTGGACCACTGGGAGTCATGGAAAGTTCATGGATGGTCTCAAAAAGCATTTCTGTTATATTTTCACATGTAGGAAGCATATATAGGACTGAAGAGAAAACATATAATGTTTCAATAACAGTTTTACTCTAAACACTTGATTCTGTATGACTGGAGAACTGTTTGGTTTAGCTCTTCTTCCACCTGTTCACCTCTGATCCTCTCCCCAACCTAGGGATATATAACACACAGCACATGCTTGGTTGGAATTCCTCTCTCTTCCTCTCCCTTGCTCTACTGTCTTTGAACCTTCTTGTTCTTCCATAAACAGTCTCTGAGAAGGGAGAAGTGTCCAACAAAAATAGCCAGTGTTTTCTGAGGGCTTACTCTGAGCTTCTCTATCTACCTTGACCTAAGCTCTTTAAATGAACCACAGCATTTAATCTTTACTGCGATCTTTCGAGGTAGGTTCTGTTAATATTCCCATTTTAAAGTTGAGAAAACTGAGTCATAGGGGAGGTAAGTTGCCCAACAATATATAGTTTGTAAAAGGTATAGCAGGATTTCAACCCAGGCAGCCTGCCTCCAAAGTACATGCTTATAACAAAATACTACACACACACACACACACACACACACAAACCCATCACCCCTGGCAAAAAAGGAGACAGGAGTATAAAGGAATATAATGGTTGGAGGGATGGGAGAGTAATGACTTGAAGGAGGGCAGAAGAGAAGCTTGTGGGAAATGACCTGTTTCTTGATCCAGCTGCTGGGTTCAGGCATCTTGTAAAAGTCTGTGGCACTGACTACTTGCGCACTTTCATGTATGTATTGTTGTTCAGTTGCTAAGTCATGTCCAACTCTTTGTGACCCTGTGAGCTGCAGCACACCAGGCTTCTCTGTCCTTCTCCTGGAGTTTGCTCAAACTCATGTCCATTGAGTCAGTGATGCCATCCAACCATTTCATCCTCTGTCGCCCCCATCTCCTGCCCTCAATCTTTCTTAGCATCAAGGTCTTTTCTAATGAGTCAGCTCTTTGCATCAGGTGGCCAAAATATTGGAGCTTCAGCTCACCATCAGACCTTCCTAGTGGATATTCAGGATTGATTTCCTTTAGAATTGACTGGTTTGATCTCCTTGCTCTCCAAGGGACTCTCAAGAGTTTTCTCCAGCAACACAATTTGAAAGCATCAGTTCTTCGGCACTCAGCCTTCTTTATGGTCCAACTCTCACATCCATACATGACTACTGGAAAAACTATAGCTTTGACTATATGGACCTTTGTTGACAAAGTGCTGTCTCTTCTTTTTAAAACTCGGTCTCGGTTTGTCACAGCTTTTCTTCCAAGAAGCAAGCGTCTTTTAATTTCATGGCTGCAGTCACCATCTGCAGTGATTTTGGAGCCCAAGAAAATAAAATCTTTCACTATTTCCACTTTCTCCCCACCTACTTGCCATGAAGTGATGGGACCAGATGCCATGATCTTAGTTTTTTGGATGCTGAGTTTTAGGCCAGCTTTTCTATTCTCTTTTACCTTCGTCAAGAGGCTCTTTAGTTCCTCGTTGCTTTCTGCCATTAGAGTGGTATCATCTGCGTATCTGAGGTTACTGATATTTCTTCCAGCAATCTTGATTCCAAGTTGTGATCCATCCAGCCCAGCATTTCGAATGATGTACTCTGTGTATAGCTAAATAAGCAGGGTGACAATATACAGCTTTGACATACTCTTTTCCCAATGTTGAACCAGTCTGTTGTTCTATGTCCAGTTCTAACTATTGCTTCTTGTCCTACATACAGGTTTCTCAGGAGACTGGTAAGGTGGTCTGGTAGTCCCATCTCTTTAAGAATTTTCTACAGTTTGTTTTGATCCACACAGTCAAAACTAGGCTTTAGCATAGTCAATGAAGCAGATGTTTTCTGGAATTCCCTTGCTTTTTCTATGATCCAACAGATGCTAGCAATTTGATCTCTGGTTCCTCTGCATTTTTAAATCCAAAGTGTGTATTACACTTCAATAGAATTAAAAGAGAAAAAAGGAAATGAGCATAAATATCTTAATTATTTTTGCTCATTTCCATACACACACACACACACACCAGTGGGAAAAATGAGTAGTCATTTGCCTTAAATAATCTTGTCAAGAGTCTCTGAGGGAATTTTTCCCATATGTAGGTAGCTGGGCAGGTGCCCTGGATTTGAGTGGAGGTCTTACTGCTAGATAATTTTGTGTGATGACTTGATCTCTGTCTCTCAGTTTACTTCTCTGCAAAACTGGGGATGGCTGATTCCTACATTGCAAGGTAGGATTAAACGATCACTTTATATAAAGACTTGGAAGTGGAGATAATCTTGCCTTCTTTGATGCTAAAGTGGTGAGGGTGACTAGGGTGTCCCAGCAGGTGTAGGGGAAGAAGCACCGGGCTTCATGGCTAGTGACCAGGATTCTGCTTCTTAAATAAAGTACAGGTATTTCAAAGCCATTTCATTGGCAGGGTCTAGGTGTGTTCCTTCTTCAGGTAAAAAGCTCTTTCCTTTACCACAAGCTATATGACCAGATCCAAGGTTGGCCAGCCTGACACAAATGAATCCACCGACTTCTCCTTGTTCAGAAGGTGCAGCCATTGCAAAAAGTACATTTCCCTGTCTCTGGAGTAAATTGTGTTCCAGAATTAAAACACTAAGGTGGAAGTGAATGGATCTATCACATTTCTCAGCATTTGTGACAAAGACTGAATTCCAAGGAGAAGTAAATGAGGAAAGGAAGAAGTTGAATTTCTTGGACAATGTGACTGTTACCGTGTCTGCCCATTGGCTTGATGTGCTTTAAACATGTAACATCTGAAATCTTTGTTCCCTTCTTCTGGGGCGTCCATCACACAAAGCTGGCCTGCAGGCATTTGTAAGATGCCTGCTCTCTGTAGCTCTTCACTGTGTCTATCCACACCTGATGGCCTGCCCTTCACAAAAGCCCATTCTAATTTTTCTAGTGGTCAGCTCCACTTGCCACAGTTCCGTCAAAGCAGACAAATTAAACATGTCAGGTGACATATGGAAGAAAAGAGTTACTGATTTATTGAGGAACTTTTAATGGATAGGAGTTATTTCTCTTGGTCTGGTACCTATTCTCCAGGCTTGATCACATTTCAAGGTACTATATTCTAGGTCCTCGGATGTTTGTGTGCACACGTCTGTCTGTGTGTGTACACATCTGAATACAGTGGGGAAGCTGCAGCAAGGCTGTTGATTGCAAAGTGAGAACGAAGGGGAAAAGTTAAGGCTCCCTCCAATCCCTGCTTGTAATGATTTTCTGTGTCACTATGGCTATCTTAGTTGAGAAAAGGACTTAGGGTCATATTATTAATGAAAAAACTCTTTAGATGAACAAGTTTGAAAACATTGTACTGTTTATTTGAAGAAGTACATAGAAAGCCCTATTTTTCCTTCTATTTTTGTTTGCAAATAGAATGCTACTGTGTCTATCTCTTGTATTGCTTTATAAAAAAAAGACCTAGTGGTATGGGGAGGTCAGATTTGGGGGTGATCATTCTCCCTCTCGCTTTTCAGATGTCACAGCCAGATGAAGGATAATTTAAGAAGCACGAAGCTGGGTGATGGGTCTTACAGAGCTGCCTGTCTGCTGGACCTGGAGGAAAGCTTATCCCCAGCAAGGTAATTTATGACAGAAGACAATGTCAGCTCCCTGCAGGCAGCACAGCCTAAGTTCTCCGAAGAATCCTGTTTTATTGGAGAGAGCTGTAAGGCTGGAGACTGGATAAGTTATAGCTTTCCAGTGGCTTTCCCCTTCCTCCTTTTCCTTGTTGTGATTGTTATTTATTGTTTGTGGGTACGGATGAGAGGGTTCACTTTGCCAACTTTTGAACTCTCTAGATTCATGGCTCCAAGTTTTGAACTGTCCCTGAACCTTCCTGCCTTCGAGTTCCTATTCTCTTAGCATTCTGCAGCGTCCTATTGTGAATGGAGAAAGACTCTAAAACGTTTATTTTAAAAGGTTGAAATATTTTCTTAAATATCAAATAGAACTTTTTTTTTTTAATAAAAAGCAACCTATTGTGATGAGTCAAGAATAAATGAGTTGAAAACATATGCTCCAAATTTCCCCTAGTTTATGCAGCAGGTTCATGGCTGAATTACTATTAAGCTTTCTTGGATTCAAAGTTGATGTGAAATGACATGACAAGGGATGAGACCAAACACATTAGTTCTTTTAGTTTCTGTTGCTTTGTTCCTTATTTAATATAAAATGGGCTTTGGTTGAACTCTGGAAGCTAAAGAGAAGAGAAAAGAGCAGGAGATATTTATAAGCAATGTTTTGCCAAGTAAGAACTCTATTAGGAAACAGGGCATTTTGGCTAAAGAATTAAATTCTTGATTTAATGATTGTAACATTAGGAGGTAGAAATAGCTTTGAAATCTCGGCTGCCTAGCTCTCCACTATGTTGGAGCCCTTCTCATCACCTTCACGCCTACAGCTCACTTGGCGCATCCTCCTAAGCTTCAAGACCTGTCCTTAAGAACCCTGAGAGGTTATTTGGGTCTAGTACTTTCTGGGGCCAATTGCCTTGAATATGCTTTACTGAAAGTGAGCCCTGGGGGTACACAGGGGTAGCTCTGCAAAGGCAGCCGGGGATGAAACAGAGGAAATACTAAGACATTCTGCTCTTCCTTGTGGTCCCTGTGATCAGGGGTGTCCAATGCTGTTTCGACCTCAGAAGACCTGTGTGGGGACAGGGCAGGCTACTGGGAGTCAGAGGGCGTGGTATGTGGCTGAAGTTTAGGGACCATTTGCCAAGTGAATGTCCTGGCACCTGGACAGCAAAGGCATATCTGATGCCTACGGGACGATACCCTGTAATGTATGTTTGGGTCACAGTAACCACGAGCCCACAAACCAGACAGAGCCATGCAAAGAATGTTTACTTTTGCCATAACATTCCCCCATACATGCTTGGGAAAACTAACTCACCATGTGCTATGGGTCTGCCCTGTTTCCCCACCTGACAAAAAAAACTGGGCTCGCCATTTGCCACCCACCTTGTGGGGTGGATGTGGGGTGGATGTGAGAAATCCTACAGAGAGCTTAGGGATCCCTGGCTGAAAGTCAAGTACCCATACAAAGTGGTACCAAGCACCACTTTTTAGCATTAGAGACAGATGCTCCGAGGAAAAAGTAGGTACATCTTGCCACCAGTTCAAAACATGCCTTCTACTTCTGCCCAGAGAGTAAAACATGGTGGTTAAAAGTTGAGATGACAGAATGTGCTGAAGAGAAGCTGCCAGGAAAACCCCTTTGCCCAGTCCTTGCCCCAGGGTCCTGCTGCCAGTGGGGGATTATCTAAAGTGGGTGTCCTTAGAGAAAGCAAGAATTCTCTTCCACCACAGACTGTTGAAACCTTCCCATTTCACTGTTTTAAAAGCTGCAGAGAATTAAAAATAGAAGCTTTTTGGAGGGAGGAGAGGGTCCTTTGGGGGCACTCTGTTTGCTTTGGTTTCTATCTCCCTTCCTGGAATGCAGTAAAAACCTGGGGAAGTCAGCACTCAGAGAGGAGGCCTTTGCAGAGAAATGAAACCCCCTCACGCCAAAGTGAAGGGTGAGGAACTCTTCTGGGTTCTGGTTTTATAATCATTTCTGTTTATAGTAGGAAAGAAATAGCCCCCTTCTTGAATTCAGCACATGTAGTCTTTTCTTAACGGCTCCCCTCCTTATACAAACATGATCAGGCCTAGTCCTTCAATAGGTTATTATTTAGCAGCTAATGTTAAATACAGATGAAAACTTGCCAGTTGAATGGGATGACTGGCCCCCAGGTGTAAAAGTGCCATTCATTTACAGGAAGTGACGATTGTAAATAGCGGCCGTCAGAGTCAGAATAGCTGGGGAACAGAAAAGTTTGTGTATTCTTCTGCAAGTTCAAAAAATGGTATGAGGGGAGGACTGTGAAAGGTTGTTTTGGGAGCCACAAGTCCCTGGAGCACTGATTTTGGTCCCTGGGGTCCTAAGAAAATGAGGAGGGAGGAAAGATGTTGGAGCTCAGGACAGTCTTTAGCTATTCTTTCTCTGCCCCCCTCCACCTCCCCCCCAACACACACATTTACACACAGCCCTATGGCTTATTCTCCTAGCTCAGATTATATAAAATGCCAGAATACAGTAAGTGTTATTCTGGAATTTTCTGAAATAAAGTTTTTATTGGGGATCCTGGTGTGTTGTCTGGCCCTGAAACTTGCATCCCTTTTTTCAGAAATCCCTGTGAGAAGAGCCCACAAAGAGAAGCAAATAAATATATAGAGATTCTGAACATGCTGGCTTAAAGAGGGAAGGACCCAGTGACCTCCCTGCTCTGCGGTGGAGCTGAGTTCCCTGCTACTTCCCTCTTCCTCACCCCTGCCCTGCTCAAGAGATGTGGCGCTGCACCCAGCAGGATGCTCTGGTGGCCTTGCTGTGAGGACGGGTCTTTCTCCCTCCTTGAGGCAGGACTCTGAATTGGATTTATCTGTGCTCAGTTGAGACTTGTGCAATACATAAGATGCTGAGTGGGTACACTTTAGTTACTTCCTTGCTAAGAAGAAAAATTTCTCTTTTCTTTCTGCAGTGAAAGAGAGATTATGAGAAAAGTCCCTCCTCTCTTTACCTCAGAAGGGTGATATGAAAATGAAAAAGCTAATGTTTTTGATGGGCACTGTCATGCTCAGGTGACAGGCAAGGCAATATTATATTTATTATTATGGTTCCCTCCATGTCCCTGTGTGCTCATTACTTTCTCTCTCTCTCTCTCTCACATCACAGGGGTATGTATGGTCTCCCTGGAAAAAGACAATGGTGCAGGCTGCTAATGAGAAAATTCATGGGGCCACAGTAGACAAACATTTCAAATTATGGTTTCCTTGGGCATTGAGCATGCTTCATTCCCATGTGCGGAAACCCAGTAACCCAGCTACCTTGAAAACAATAGTATGGGCATGGAAGGGTTGGGACAGACCTAAACATTTTAATTAATATTTCAAGAAATGCAAAACTTGGATAGCTCATGATTGTTTGATTTATATAGCCCTGTGCTGTCTGGTAGCCATGGGCCACATGTGGCCAGTAAAACATCTGAAATGTGGTTATTCTGAATTAAGATGTGCTGTAATTGCAAAACATACACTGGCTTTTGAAAACTTAGCATGAAAAAGAGGGTACAAAATACCTTATTAATATTTCCTTCTTATGATTACATGTTGAAATTTTATTTTGCATGTTTGCTTAAATATTTTATTAAAATTAATTGCAACTGATTTTTTTAAAATGTAGTATGGGGTGGTCATCCCCCTATACTGGTTTCCAGAAAATTAAAAATGCCATATATGGCTGCATTTGTGGGTTACATTGTATTTCTATTGGACAACCCTAGTATAGACTTAGAGACAGTGTGGGAACTGCAATCTGGAATTCAGTATTTCAGGGATATGAGTGACCTGAAAGGACTGTTGTAAAAATGTTGGAACAAATTGTGAAACACTTTAAACAGATAAAAGAGAAGTTACTGGGTGTCCCATCTAATGTATTCTTGTTGTTATATCCACTATTCACTGTTTTTAAGCTTCTTTATAATTCTGCAAGTTGTAGAAAGCCGATAATAATGAAAATGATTCTTACCTGTTAAAAAGCAAACTAATTTGGTCTGATGAAATGTAATTGATTATTGCCATATGCTTAGAGCCTTTAGCATTTCTGTGCAAATTCATCTCAGCATTCCTTGTAGTCTATATATGTGTGGTTCCTTGAATTATTTGACCCCATGGTAATATCCTACTTGTTGTCTCACTAATTAATGAATTAAAAATCTTCAGCATGAGTTCATTGTATATTTGTGTGAGAGTTATGTTATTGATGTGAACAATACTAGAAAATTTAGGAGTTAACGGTGGTCAAAAGTTAACTACTCTGTCCTTCCCTCCTCCCTTAAACCCCTTGCTACACCTATGGTCCCAGTGGTGGAAGTACTTCTGAAAACCTGAGACAGGGTAGAAAATGCATTTTTCTATAGAAAGTATTTTACCTGACGGTTGATTGCCACTTAAGCTCTACTCACATATCAGTTCAGTCGCTCAGTCGTGTCCGACTCTTTGCGGCCCCATGAATTGCAGCACGCCAGGCTAAATTGTGGGTTATGTTGAATTTTGTGAACGAGCCAGGAAATCTTTCCACCTAGTGGCATATTTGAGTCTAACAGAAGATGTGTTGAGTTCCAATAATGAAGCAGAAATCTAGAATGTAATTCATTCACAAGGCATACACTGCGGATGTAGGCCTCCCTGGTGGCTCAGCGGTAAAGAATCTGCCTGCCACGCAGGAAACATAATGAGACATGGGTTCAGTCCCTGGGTCAGGAAGATCCCCTGGAGGAGGACATGGCAACCCACCCCAGTATTCTTGCCTGGAGAATCCCGTGGACAGAGGAGCCTGGCGAGGTCGCAGACTGTGGGGTCGCAAAGAGTCAGACAGCACTGAAGTGACAGTGTACACGCACACTGTAGATATTGATCCGACACCCACTGGCACAAAGGCCTCAAGTTTAACAGTAAAAATATTTTTTAAAAAGTGAGTTGTTATAGATTTTTGTTGCCACTCCCCTGGTTTTTTCTTTTTTGTTTTATAAATATTAAGAAAAAAAAAAACAGCCCCATTCTTATTTTACCTTGCTGTCATTTTCTAAAAAGAACTGCCTTCCTTCAAAATAATGTGTGACAAGATGGGCCAGGCACATCTGTATTTCTTTCATATTTCCATCTGTTACTGTGAACCGAATGAATCTGAACAAATATAAGCAAATTAAAAATGTAAAATAGGCGACTCATGCACTCTGGTTTTGTTAAGAATTTGGAAATTCTACACTTAAGATGTATGTTTTGTTTCTTTTCTTTATTATTTTCTTAAAGAAGTCAGCTTTTATTAGCAGAAAGATCATTAAATTTTGTGAGTATTGGCCTCCAGCATTTAAGTTTTTACAGAACATGTGAAAGTTTACCGATCTTTCACCAGCAGGGACATATGATTTTTATACATCTATAATTCTGAAAATGAAACATTTACTTTACAAATGCAGAACAGTTCACTTACAAATTTTATGTTTTGTGGGCTATTTTTTTAGTATAAAGCAGCCACCTTGAAAAGTCCATTGAAAGTACAAGGATACCACATACAATATTCTTACCTATATAATCTGCCCATATGTAATTATTTTCATTTTTGGTTCTTTGGGAATATAACACGAGACAGCTTTAATAAAGCCCTGGACCCAGGTATTTTAATATCACAGTTTACTTGATGGTGTTATCAAGGAAAACAAAACATATGCTTTTTTATAATTTTCAGTTGTATGAAATTAATTTTGGAAGTTTAACTATTACATTTTTATATTAAGAGAATTTTATACTATAAATCTTTATATTAAGAAAAATTTTTAACAACTGTTAACAAAGAAGAGTACGAATTTATGCAACTATTTGTGTATTAAGATACTACTGCTTCAAAAAATGGATTTAATTAAATAAAAATTTTTGATGAAAGATCTTTATGTGTTTTTAATGTATCTTATAAAAGACTTGTGATGTATCTTAATTATCAATAAAATGGGGAAGGAACACTGCCACATTGAATCTTCTATCATTATTCAAAAATAATAGAATATTATAATTTAAAAATAAAACCAAGGTTTTATTTGTATGGAAAATGTGTTTCTCATGGAAGAACTTTAGTCTTGACCCATTTTCTATAAAAAGGAGTTAATATATCCTTTGGCTTTTTTTAATACAGCGATTTTCTAATTGGTATTTTCTCTTAAGTTGATTTTACTTGTTTCTTCTCTAAGAAAAAGTTTGTTACAGTGATGATCAACAGTTAATGCAAAGATATAGATTCTTTTTGGAAAGAAAAGAGTTGAGGAATCTTTTCCAGAAAATAGTTTTATTTTTTAACCTGACAATATTTGAAAGATTAATAAAAAGATGATATTTTTATCATCTACTATCTATTCAGGACTAACAACATTTGGAAACAAAAACTTACTATTTATGGCATATACTATATTATTTACCAATACTATTAATCATATAAATAATATCACATCCTGTATATGACATAAGGTTTCCTATGTCAGGAGATTCTCCATTGTTAATATGTCCATTATTCATGCGAAAAATAGTTAAGAAAGGGGTGAATTCAGAAAGTACAAAAATACTTCAGATACTTGCAATTTGGAGTCCAGACAATCCATTAAATGCCTGGAACTGTTAGACAAAATTTTTGTATTTATTATTATCTTGGAAGAGGAAATCTTTGTCAGAATACTTTAGAAATACTTTTGATCATCTCCCTTCAGAAAAGGTCCAAAATTCTTAGCTTGCAGGATTGCTAAGGCTAATTGCTTACCTCTATAACATCTAGATGAAGATTTTAAAGAACATCTGATTGCTTTGCCATATGATGCCCATTCAATTTTAAAAAATGTGATTTTCACACTTTTGGCAGTATGACTTTAAGGAGACATGGTTCTTTAAATAACAGACCCCTTTTCTCCATCTTTCTTTTGAGTATCATACCTTCTTGTCTCCTGTCCCACAGTTTCTTTACCTTCTCCCCCTGAATTAACCAAAGAAAACCTCATCGTACTCCTGATTTACAGAGGCATAAATAATTTCAACTCAACAAGTAGAAATTCAGTCCTGTGATTCATTTAAGAATGTGATCAATATATGGTCATACAATGGGCATATGTCTGGAATAAGTTATTAAAGTAATACTTTGCTATCTAGAAAGGGTTTTTATTAATTTAGAAACCCAGGACTCTAGTATTTCTATAAATAATATGAGCAAGAAAGCGATGAATCATTTACAGTCAACCATGATGGAAATGATATTGTCAAAGCCTATTTTTGCCAGTACCATTCCAAAAGTTTATCCACAATTGATTCCAATTTTTCATTCTTCAAAGATTTTCCCATATCCTGAAATAGTTTAACCTGCAGGGAAGCAGAAGTTGAAGGAAATTGCAAAGCGATCTCTGAAGAATGAATATCTTGCCAGGAAAACGTCTGTGATCTCCAAGGAAAGGGTGTTGGAAGAGATATGAGATGGCAGGAGGATCTTCTCTGACACAATTTTGAGTTTCCTACAGGAATATTTCCCTGTCTGTGAAGCATATAGAACTATGCTCAAGAACTGAGGAAGTTTGGGAGACATAATCAGAAAGAGAAATGCAGATAAGGAAGTTATTCAAACCAGGTCACTTCTCATCTTGATATTTTCAGAATTCCCCCCTGCATCCTACACTAGTGACAATCCATACAAAAGGCAAAACTTTTCCACATGGTTTGGTGAATTTGCTATTTTTTTTTTCTACAAATAATAAAAAATAACTTTCAATTAGGGCTTTTCCAATTGAAAAAGTATGCATGTAACATTTCATTTTCACAATGATCTTTTAAAGTTGCTATAATAATAATATTGTTATTATACTGACTTTTATATATGATACTGATGCTCAGACTCTTTTAAAATCATCTGATAATAAGCAGAGTGGAAATTTTTAAAGACAAACTATCAAACCTCAAATTCCCTGCTTTTCTCCCTCCTTGTGGAATAACAGTGAGATAGAATATGACATGCATCTTTTAATAAATTGTATTTGCTTTTTTTTTTTTTGTTAAGAGCTTGGAGGGGTATAATATGTCATTTTGTGGATTCTTCTAAATCTTTTGCTTAAAGAATCTAAAGTACTTTTGACTAACGTACAATAGACACACCTTTTAGAAATATTTAAGAGGAGAGGAAATACAATTCTTTACTATGAAAATGAACTCACACTATCAGGCCAGCGGTTGGTACCAAACAAAATATCTTGATTGCTCCATATGTTGTTGGTGGCATTTCTAAAGGTTGGTGACTGGAAGAAGTGGCATCAGCCTAGATGGATCTGTGAATCTATGCCAGACCTTCAGGATACACCAAAGGGCCTTTCCTCCTTCTGTCAGTTTCTTCCACTCCTCACTCAGTGTCTTCAGAGGGGTATGAGAAGTCACCTGAGCCATTAATGTTCAGTTTGTAATGTGGACACTAACCATTCCTATTTTACAAGTGGAAGTGGATAAGCAAAGAGTTGTTGTCAGACATCTACAGCAAACCAAGGGATCTGTGATGATCTTCCCATGGTGCTGTGCACTTGCTTCTGATGGCTTTGCAAGAGTAGTTCTCAGCTAAATTCAAAGATGAATATCAGAAAGAAGCAACATAGATGTCCATCAGCAGACGAATGGATAAGGAAGCTGTGGTACATATACACAATGGAATATTACTCAGCCATTAAAAAAAATACATTTGAATTGGTTCTATTGAGATGGATGAAACTGGAGCCCATAATACAGAGTGAAGTAAGCCAGAAAGAAAAACACCAATACAGTATACTAATGCATATATATATGGAATTTGAAAAATGGTAACGATAACCCTATATGCGAGACAGAATAAGAGACACAGATGCATAGAACAGTCTTATGGACTCTGAGGGAGAAGGTGAGGGTAGAACATTCTGGGAAAATAGCATTGAAACATGTATATTATCATATGTGAAACAGAACACCATTCCATGTTCGATGCATGGGACAAATGCTCAGGGCTGGGGCAATGGGATGACCCAGAGGGATGGGATGCGGAGGGAGGTGGGAGGGGGGTCCAGGATGGGGAACACATGTAAACCCATGGCTGATTCATGTCAATGTATGGCAAAAACTACTACAATATTGTAAAGTAAAAAAAATAAAAAATTAAAAAATTTAAAAAAAAAGAAAGAGGAACCTTTGCAGCCATTTTGTCTCAAGGACTGGGCTGCCTTTCAAACAAGGAATGGCTTCTCACTAATATGAGATTAGTTTTCAACAACAGATGGGTCTCTAAGTGAAAAGAGACCTCTTCGTTTGTCTGGTGGCATGTGGCCCTCTGCAAATTTACATGTGGTTCTGATTGTCATGAAGGGACCACATGACATTAATCCAATTTCCCCTTGAATGTGCCACCTTGCTATCAGCCCTGATGTTCAGGCATTCATGGTTAAAATGCAGACTTCCATCAGACCAGCATGAATGCCACAGAGCTTTGTGGAGATCTGCCAAAACCACAGGCCAGCATTTGGGAGAGGGAAGGATGATGTGATTTCAATTTCATACCATCTGTCCCCAGATTTCTTTCACTACCAGGCTGGACACTGACTTTGGAGAGGAGTCAAAATGCCAGGGCTCTGGACTGCTCTGCATAAGTTGAAAGGAGCCAGCAGTCCTGTGAACCCCAGGGCTGGTTCTTGCCATGGGGAAGTGGACCGAGACTGCTGCCTTCCATTAACAGAAGTATTGAAAGGCCTCATGAAAGCAGTGTTAAGCCTTCAGGAGCCGACTTTGTGTCTGAGTGGCTGGGAAAGAGATGTCAGATTGCTTCAAAGGCAGGAGAGAAAACATAGGCAACCAAAGGAAAGGGAGAAGATATGCTGGCATTCTCAACCAGGGGCATTCTTTATTTTTTTAAAAAAATCAATTGTGTTTATTTTGGCTGCGCTGGCTCTTTGTTGCTTCACTGGCTTTCTCTAGTTGTGGGGAGCAAGGGCTACTCTTTGTTGTGGTGCGTAGGCTTCTCACTGTGGTGGCTTCTCTTGTCGCAGAGCATGGGCTCTAGGGCATTGGGGCTTCAGTAGTTGCAGCATATGGGCTCAGTAGTTGCAGTTCGTAGGTTCAAGAGCTTAGGCTCAGTAGTTGTGGTACACAGGCTTAGTTGCCCCAGGGCATGTGGAATTTTCCGGGACCAGGGATCAAATCCGTGACCCTTGCATTGGCAGGCAGGTTCTTAACCACTGGACCACCAGGGAAATCCAGCATTCTTTATTCTTGGGTTAATAATGCTTTACTCCCTATTGTCAAACTGTAACCATCTTCCAACCTCTTTCTCCAGAAAGATCTCACCATTCCAATAAGAACATGATCCATAAAGGAGAAACGGGAAAATGGCTTTTTTTGGGCCAGTGAGTCAGAAATCTTTTTTTTTAATGATGGGTTATTTTACACAAACTCTTGAGTTCTTATTTGCTTTGTTCCCAGGCAATCTGGATTAATTGATACAACAAAGGTCTGGAAGCCCTAAGATGTTGGTTCAATTCCCATCTCTGACACAAAGAAGTTAAATGACTTGCAAGAGAATTTGTAGGAAAATCAACAACAATTTTCCGATCTGCAAAGTAAGGTTGGGGTGCCACTAGAACACTGTATGACATTTTAAAAAATTGTTCCAAATGCTAATTATTCACCAGTTGGCATTCCAGATCATGTCTCTTGACACCAGTAAGTTGCTTGCTAACAGGATGATGATATTGGTTTAACTTTTACATGTGAGTTTCAGAAGTACACCTTTTTAAAGTCATCAGAGAAATAGAACGTTGGTTGCAGAAAAAAAACCTTCTGCCAGAATCATGCTGTCAAATCCTGACACTTTACAATGAGGAAACCAAGGCCCAGAGAGGTTAATGACCTGGCTAAGGCCACAGAGAGGGTTAGTGACAAGCCAGGACGAGAATGCTGGCTTTACCTTTGATCACTATCACAATTCAGAAGCCATGGTGCTTTTTGTATGCCTGGTTTCTGTGATGAATTCTGGGGAAAGGATTTCTCATGACATGGGTTTTTCATGGTTCGAGATGCGTGATTTGGGGGCAAGGTGTAAGGGCACTTTTTGATACAGCTGCTTCTCCACTGTGTTCAACACTCACTCCCTGAAGACAGAATTGCCAGCATCTCTATCAGTCGCAGGAGTCTTAGAAGGTATGAAATAAACACAGCTTGACAACTCTGTTCCCGTGTTATGACCTGTTCACCTCCCTGCCACTTCCAACTTGACTTCTCTCTGAGTAGCCTCCATGTTATTTAAGTCAGCAGTACTTTCCGAAATCAGGCCACGTGTGCTGAGGCTGCCAGGAGATAGGGCTGTGCAGCTAGCGTGTGGATCTGAGCTCTTTAAAACTCCAGGTTTTGACTGGCACTGAAGGAGTTGAGGTCGCTCTGAAGGTTACCTGTAGTCCCAAAATTTCCAAGTGTTCTCTTCCTTATTCTTAATCACTTTATGTCTTGGAATCACTACGATTCTCATGCTGATAAATATTATTTCTTGAACCACTCAGAAGCCTACTTCATTCTGGAATGTTCCAACTGACAGCTTTAACAAATTCATGGATAACTCTTTTAAAAAAAGTGAATCCAAATTACATTTTACAGTGAATGACACTAACAATTCTACGTCAAATTCATTCAAAAATGCCTGTTCATACACAAACGAACAGCCACAAAGTGGAAGCAACCTAATGAATGTCTGTCAAGCTATGACTGGGTGAACAAAATGTGGTATATCTATATGATGGAATATTAGTCAGCAATAAAAACAGAGTACTGATCCATGCTGAAATATGGATGAACTTTGAAAAGTTTATGCCAAGGGAGAGAAGTCAGACAAGAAAAGATCACCTATTGCATAATTCCATTTATATGAAATATGCTGAAAAGGCAAATGTATAGAAACAGAAAGTAGATTTGTGACTGCTAAGGGTTGGAAGTGGGAATGTAGAGAGACACAGGAATGGAGAGTGGATACAGGGCTTCTTTTTGGGTGATGGGATTATTTTCAAAGTAGGTTGCGGTGATGATTGCACAACTTTGTATATTTATTGAAATCCTTGAATTATATGCTTCAAATGAGTGAACTTTATGGTATGGAAATTATACCTCAGTAAAGCTATTAAAGAAGCATGCAACAGATGCTCCAGCTCTTAGGATGAAAGACTGTTTGGGGATAGAACAATGTCTGGTGTGATTGGACCCCTAAACTGGTTCATCGTTCAGTTCAGTTCAGTCGCTCAGTCGTGTCCGACTATTTGCGACCCCATGAATTGCAGCACGCCAGGCCTCTCTGTCCATCACCAACTCCCGGAGTCTACCCAAACCCATGTCCATCGAGTCGGTGATGCCATCCAACCATCTCATCCTCTGTCGTTCCCCTCTCCTCCTGCCCTCAATCTTTCCCAGCATCAGGGTCTTTTCCAATGAGTCAACCCTTCGCATGAGGTGTCCAAAGTATTGGAGTTTCAGCTTCAACATCAGACCTTCCAATGAACACTCAGGATTGATCTCCTTTAGGATGGATTGATTGGATCTCCTTGCAGTCCAAGGGACTCTCAAGAGTCTTCTCTAACACCACAGTTCAAAAGCATCAATTCTTCGGCGCTCAGCTTTCTTCACCGTCCAACTCTCACATCCATACATGACCACTGGAAAAACCATAGCCTTGACTAGACGGACTTTTGTTGGCAAAGTAATGTCTCTGCTTTTACATATGCTATCTAGGTTGGCCATAACCTTCCTTCCAAGGAGTAAGCGTCTTTTAATTTCATGGCTGTAGTCACTATCAGCAGTGATTCTGGAGCCCAAAAAAATAAAGTCTGACACTGTTTCCACTGTTTCCCCATCTATTTCCCATGGTTCATCGTTAAGAGTTTCCCAAACCCAGCCACTCCTCATGGAGAGCCAGCCACCTTCAAATCAGAGTAGGGGCCCTTGACATGATGCAACAATTTACAAAATCAATTGGCTGCCCTTGTGAGGTGAAGTCTGACAAAAGCCTCAGTTCAGGGACAAACGAATTCAAAGGGAAAAACTCATGACAGTGGTAGCAATTTAGATCTGCAATTAAGACACTTAAAGTGTTTAGGGTTGACAAGGAGTTAAAGTAAATGTTGATTCGGTTGTAAAGTTTTCAGAGCCATAACTATGCAGAAGGGTCTTGCACATCTACAGGGTTTTATTTATTTATCCATTGTTATTGTCTCTAAAATATTTTTTTTTTTTTTTTTTTTTTTAGAAAATTTCCAACCAGCACTGGGACTCTTAGCAGGGGAGACTGGAAACAGGTCTGAATAATGCATTCAAGATAATTTCAAAAAATCACCCTTTAACGAGTACCATATTCCCTCCAATTTTCCCTTATATATGATTCACCATTTTGCAAACACTGATATATAAAGAATGCATTGAATGTGGCAAAAGTTGAAGATAGCCCCTGTGGATAAGACCTAATGGACACCATCCTGAAATAATACATACAGCTCAGGCTCCAGACATGTGTCTTCAATTTAAAATAATTCAGCAATCATGTTCAACCAGAACCTGATTACACAAAATGGGACTTTTTAACTCCCAGACTTGGATCAAATTTTGAGGCCACAAGAAAGAGGGGAGATATAATATGTGCCATGTTTATATATTCCAGATACTGTGATTAAACAATCCACACACAGATTTAACTGTTTCTTTAAGCTTATCAAGGCACCTATTACCAGTTTCTATCTGTAAATATTTGCCTTGCCTTCATGAGAACTGTGTAAAAGCCCTGGGCTGAGATGCAAAGGAAGGAAGCTGAAAATCAGTCGGGTTCTTCTGTCAGAATATTATGGTTTTCCAAAGCACTGAACTGGGCTTCATTCTCTACTTTGTAATGGAGGCCCAGGAGGGAGGCAACGGGACTGCACAGAGGTGGCTGTACCTGGCATGGCACTGGGGAGCCTGGCACATTGTGTCTGCTGTGGTCTCCAGAATATGCTCCATTCCCCTTGGACCTTTGATTTTATTTGCTTTTTTATTGAAGCATAGTCATTTTACAATATTGCGTTAGTTATACTATATATGAAATAAATAAGCAAGAAGAATTTACTGTATAACATCAGGAGCAATACCCAGGGTCTTGTAATAACCTACAATGGAAAATAACTTGAAAAAACATACACACACACACACACACACACACACATTTATATCCCTTCGGGTCTTTTACTTTGTTGCCATCGGCCTTCTTTTCCTTGTAACTATGGCCAGATTCCTTTCTCACATGTAAATTGAACCTCTGCCTGCACTGTGATTTCTGAGATGCTAAGTCCCCAGGTCCTTCTCTTTTGATAGACTGCCGAATACTTGAACTGCTACCATTATTAGGTACTTATTACTTAAAATTCCTTTGACCAGAGGAAATAATGTATAAAAGTGTTTGGTGAACCCCAAGGAATGGCCTCTAGTGATAAGATTGTCAGATGAAATACAAACACCCAATTCAATTTGAAATCCAGATAAACAAATAATTTTTAGTATATGTATGCTCTACATGTTGCATATGACAATCACATACTAAACAATTATTTGTTAAACTGAAATTTAAATTTAGCCAAGTATCATGCACTTTTATTTGCTAAATAAATTATATTGTAATGAGATCACTTCCACATCACTGAGAGAAGGGTGGAGATAGGCCGGTTCATTTTACCCTTTATTAAAGGCTCAACCTCTAGAATTTGATGGTCTAAAAACAAAGAATCACACCTAGTTTACCATCTATGAGAACTGTATGCTACTGTTGTGTGAAAATTGTATAAATCTTAATTATCTTGAATTGGTTCATAGTGCTTTTCAGATCTACTACATGCTTCTACTTCTCTGTACATTCTATAAATTTTTGTGAGTTTGATATTGAAACTCCAACCAAAAATCTTAATTTATCTGCTTAAAAAATAATTGTAATATATAATGGAACCTTGTTCTGTATTTTCCAAATCTCCCATAAATGTGTTATCATACTTTCATAATTTAAAAAAATATTAAAAAAATAAAAATGAAGCATCATAAACCTGAGCATACTAGAAATAAAGGCTTTGTTTTTCAATAAGATGAATATATTTAGAATGGGTGATTTTCTTTTAAAATTGGCAGTATTTCTACTTTTTCTTTTGTTTACATGTCTTACAGATATTTTATGAATTAAAAGAAAAAGGCAGGACTGTTTTGAATACTGGCTGAGGGAGGAGTTTCTGTTATTTTGGACTCTGACTTCTGGGTCTGAACCAAGGGTGGAGAGGAAAGTGGCAGACAAACCCTGGTGGAGGGTGTGCGGGGTAAGGGGCTGCGGGTGGTGATGGGCATCCACAAACTTACTGTCTCATGAAGTCTGTTACTACAAATAAAATAGCAAAATTTGCAAGTGATCTGCTACCCCCTTCCATAAATTAGAGTGAATTCAATGTTATCTCTTTAGTAACTTCACTTCTAGTCACTTGCATAGCAGGTAGGAGAGAAAGGTGGCTTCCAAGTCAATGCCCTGAGAATTTCAGGTAAATTGACTAAATTTCCAGTCATTTGTCATTCAGGTGACTGTCAGTTGTCACATGTGCTGAGGCAAAGGTTAGATTGAGATTCACCACTCTCAGATGATACTTCCTAGAGGGAAATCCCAGAAGTGAATTTTCTCAGCATTCCAAGATACAATTTCTTTCTTGTGGTGGCCCCCAGCCTCCTTCAGTTCATTAAGCTCACATATTCAATAAGAGAAGCTATCTTTCTTTGTCTTCCCTTATACAGCAAAACTTATTTTTAGGGTCTACTCTGTGTCACTCAGGCTTGGTGCTTGCCCTTGAAGAGCTTGTAGTCCCAAAAAAGGTGAAGGAATGTTTTATAAGGAGATTGAAGTTGAAGGACTTTGAAGGCAATGGAAAAGGGTTGAGAGGAGTTAAGGAGGAGCTGAGTAGGGGAGAAAAAGGATAGAACAGCATGGAATGAAATGGATTTGTGAGTTTTGCCTCCTCTTATTTTGCATGTTCCTTCTTTTGGTGAAAGCAGAGAGGTCATGGACAAAGTGACATTCCATCAAATCTAAAAGGCCATTGGTTGTAAGGTATGGGACTGTTTTTTGTTTTTTAGTATTTACTTATTTATTTAGCTGTGCCAAGTCTTAGTTGCAGCATGTGGGATCTAGCTCCCCAACCAAGGATCTAACCCAGGTGCCCTGCATTGAAAGCACAGAGTGTTAGCCACTGGATCACCAGGGAAGTCCCAGTCATGGAACTGTTTTTAGTCCCACTAAGAAAGAAAAAGACGGGGCCATGGAAGCATTCTGAATTCAGAAACTTTAAAATGTTGAAAAATGCATGTCTCAGAATCTATGAAATACAGATAATTCTGCCTAATGCTGGGCCCAGAGCTTTGCATACTGTAGTTCAATTCAGTTCAGTTGCTCAGTCATGTCTGACTCTTTGTGACCCCATGGACTGCAGCACGCCAGACTTCCCTGTCCATCACCAGCTCCCAGAGCTTACTTAAACTCACGTCCATTGACTCAGTGATGTCATCCGACTATCTCATCCTCTGTAGTCCCCTTCTCCTCCTGCCTTCAATCTTTTCCAGCATCAGGGTCTTTTCAAATGAGTCAGTTCTTCGCATCAAGTAGCCAAAGTATTGGAGCTTCAGCATCCGTCCTTCCAATGAATATTCAGGGATCATTTCCTTTAGGATTGACTGGTTGGATCTCCTTGCAGTCCAAGGGACTCTCAAAAGTCTTCTCCAACACCACAGTTCAAAAGCATCAATTCTTCACTGCTCAGCTTTCTTTATGGTCCAACTCTCACATCTACACATGACTACTGGAAAAACCATAGCTTTGACTAGACAGACCTTTGTTGGCAAAGTAATATCTCTGTTTTTTAATATGCTGTCTAGGTTGGTCATTGCTTTTCTTCCAAGGAGCAAGTGTCTTTTCATTTCATGGCTGCAGTCACCATCTGCAGTGATTATGGAGCCCAAAAAAGTAAAGTCTCTCACTGTTTTCATTGTTTCCCCATCTATTTGCCATTTAGTGATGGGACCAGATACCATGATCTTAGTTTTCTGAATGTTGAGTTTTAAGCTAGCTTTTTTACTCTCTTCTTTCATTTTCATCAAAAGGCTGTTTAGTTCTCTGCTTTCTGCCATAAGGGTGGTGTCATCTGCATGTCTGAAGTTGTTGATATTTCTCCTGGCAATCTTTATTCCAGCTTGTGCTTCATCCAGTCCAGCATTTCGCCTGATGTACTCTGCATATAAGTTAAATAAGCAGGGTAAAAATAAACAGCTTTGACGTACTCCTTTTCTGATTTGGAACCAGTCTGTTGTTCCATGTCCAGTTCTAACCGTTGCTTCTTGACCTGCATACAGATTTCTCAGGAGGCAGGTAAGGTGATCTGATATTCCCATCTCTTTCAGAATTTTCCACAGTTTGTTGTGATCCACACAGTCAAAGGCTTTGGGTAGTCAATAAAGCAGAAGTAGATGTTTTTCTGGAACTCTCTTTCTTTTTCAATGATCCAATGGATGTTGGCAATTTGATCTCTGGTTCCTCTACCTTTTCTAAATCCAGCTTGAACATCTGGAAGTTCACGGTTCACGTACTGTTGAAGCCTGGTTTGGAGAATTTTGAGCATTACTTTACTAGGATGTGAGATGAGTACAATTGCATGGTAGTTTGAGCATTTTTTGGCATTGCCTTTCTTTGGGATTCAAATGAAAACTGACCTTTTCTAGTCCTGTGGCCACTGATGAGTTTTCCAGATTTGCTGGCATATCGAGTGCAGCACTTTCACAGCATCATCTTTTAGGATTTGAAATAGCTCAACTGGAATTCTATCACCTCCACTAGCTTTGGTCGTAGTGATGCTTCCTAAGGCCCACTTCACTTCTCATTCCAGGATGTCTGGTTCTAGGTGAGTGATCACACTATTGTGGTTATCTAGGTAATGAAGATCTTTTTTGTACAGGTCTTCTGTGTATTCTTTCCACCTCTGCTTAATATATTCTGCTTCTGTGAGGTCCATAACATTTGTGTCCTTTATTGTGCCCATCTTTGCATGAAATGTTCCCTTGTTATCTCTAATTTTCTTGAAGAGATCTCTAGTCTTTCCCATTCTATTGTTTTCCTCTATTTCTTTGCATTGATCACTAAGGAAGGGTTTCTTATCTCTGCTTGCTATTCCTTGCTATTCATACTGTAGGTGGTCACGAAATATTTGTTGAAAGAGTGAGTAAACAAAGATGGCAGGCAGAAATCCTTGGGTTTTATGATGCCTATAATCAGCATCTGAAAACAGGGAACCAGACCTCTTTTGAGGTTTTAAGTAATCACCGAGAAAAGGCAGAAGACTGCTCTCTGATTGCTAAAAGTAAAACACAAAGGAGCAAAAAACTAAGTTGCAGATTGCATTTCTCCCATCTACCCCCAGAGGACTTACGCCTCATGTGTTTTTCAAATAAGAAGAGTGAGTTTTTCATTCCTCTGTCCCTATCAAAAGAGATTTTTCTCTGAACAAAGAAGGGATCACTTATACAAGGATCACACCAAAGTGTGTAAGAATGTGTGAATGAGTGCGTGTAAGTTAAGGAAGGCAGGTGGATATAATACATAACAACAGCAAGAAAAAAAAATCCCTAAACAAATCTTGCAGGGTTTAACATATACATCAGCAAACAGCACACACTCATGACTGAACCCACAGATCTCAGAATTGCAGCTTGCAACTGTGTCTCCTCTCGTGATAAATATGGGCAGTATTAATGTCATTTTCGAAGCTCCCCAAAATATAGCCGACTCTGTTCAACAGAGCTGGTCAGACTGCTGCAGGTAAATCACCTTCTGATCAGAACTCCACACACACATAATCTTCCAGGCACCCGCAAAATCTAGGGGCACCGAGTGACAGGTCTGGAATATTGATATCACTTCCTAGCCTGTCCTACTTGAGTTTGGGTTTTGTTTTGTTTTTTTCCCCATCAGTAATAAAGATATGTTCTCTGATATAAAACCTCCTTATGACTTGACTTCTAGTTCTTTTCAGGGATCCTGCAAGAAAACCATTTCAATTAATCATAAGAGTTCTCATTGTTTTGGAACAATGACCTGACTTCTGAAGTACTCCTTTTAATTCTTACATGTTTGTGCTATTTTCAGGAGAATATTGTAAGAATCTCACTCTTTTCATCCAGCAGATTGCCAACCAAGGCCAGAGCTTAAGAATTTGATCATTGTTAGGGCCTGTAATGAAAGGATTTAATCATTGTATGTGATTTGAGTGGGCATTTCCTGAGGGGCTAGCACAAGTTATTTTGACCTAGTACCCTCTCAATTAATGTTGAGAGGGTAATGTTATTAAGCAAACGAATGGATAGATGAATGAATGATGTTGAGAGCAGACATCTCCTGGTAGTACAGTGCAGCAACTAGGATTTTCAAGCATATCTAAATTTTTGTCCCCTGAAATGCATGTCTGAAGACTATGAATAAGCATTATGCAAGAAAACAGATTTGTGTTTAAAAAAAAGTTGAGGTGTGGCAAATTTGACAGAGGTTTTTGAATTCTTTTGCTTGCTCATCACAAATTGCAACTTACAAAGAACATAATTTCTGGCATGTTTTAAATATTGACATTAAAAAAAAGGTTTTAAATGTATCCATAAAATCTACAGGTAACATAGCAATTTGATATCCATCTTACCATTTTTTAAAAATATAGAAACTCGTGAAATTTTACATTTCTTTATTTCCATAAATGTGTTATTTATTTTCTACTCTCTTTCCAAAATTTCACCCTAATAGAATTATTTTATGCTTAAAAGTCTAGTTATTGAACATTTTATTTTACTTCTTTGCAACAACATATATATGACTTGAAGTAATTTTGTTTATTGTATTTTTAATGCTCCATATTAAAAATTCTATTGATATTTAACAAAATAAAAACTTAAACTTTGATTTAAATTATTAAACATGAAAGTAAAGGTTACTGAATATTCACCTCTTAATGAAATGAAATAAGCTTTTTGTTCAAATCAGAATTCAAATAAAGTCCATGCGAGCATGCTCAGTCACTCAGTCGTGTCTGACTCTTTGCAACCCCATGGACTGCAGCCTGCTAGGCTCTTCTGCCCATAGAATTTTTCAGGCAAGAATACTGGAGTGGGTCGCAATTTCGTTCTCCAGGGGATCTTCCCAACCCAGGGATTGAACCCATGTCTCCAGCATTGGCAGGTAGATTCTTTACCACTGAACCACCTGTGAAGCAAATAAGGTTCATACACGGAGATTACATGGCTGATATGTCTCTTAGGTCTCTTTCAGTCTTTAAATCTCAATCTCTTTCTCTCTTTGCCTCTCTCTCTCCTTGTCTCTTAAACATAGTTATTTCATAGAAGAAAGGCTATTTCTTTCCCTTTCCCCTTGCCCTTGATAAAAATAAAAGAACAAGAGCTTATAATCTTTGAATAAATGACAATTCTTCCTAAGAAAGAACATTCAAAAATTTATAATTTCTCTCTCTGTCTCTCTCACACACATACACCCACATATGTATCACTGCTCTTATTTTTCTGGGTCCATAAAATATTTACTATGAACTGGCATTTGGAAACAACCAGTTTAGGGCATACAGTTATCACTTACGGCTTCTGAATATATCCCACGATGTGATGTGTATGTCAGAATTATGCCTATGAAATATATCTCATATATAAAACTTAGGTACTTCTCTCAAAAGTTTCATTAGTAAAGTCACTTTTGCCTCTTAATATGGCAAAACAACAAAATTTATTATTATAAGTCACCAAAGAAAGACATGTTACATTATTCAATTCTAACTCACAATGTTCATAACTTTTGACTCACAATATTCTGATGCTGCTCCAATACTGTAGGTAAGTCAGGCTCAGGTGAAACTGAGTCAGGGAACAAAGGTAGCTGCAAACTGTGTTCCACCTGGGCTCACTGTGAAAACCTGGTATAGGGAAAGATAGTACCACGTGAAGCAATGAGCCAGCGCAGGCTGTGTGAGTTCTCATCTCTTGGTAAAGGGGGCTCCAGGCCCAGAGCCCATTCTTCTGGGGCCGAGCAGGGGTTGAAAGACTACATGCAGGAAACCACCTCTTCCAACAGAAGGCTATAATTTGGGAAGCAGCAGAAATGAAGTTGAGCAAGTCAGGAGGGGCAGGATCATTGCAGGCTTTATATTACAAAGTAAAGGTTTAGGACATTATTCTGTGAGCAAAGGGGCAGCTCAAAGAGGCCATAGGATAGAAAAACATAATGGTTAAATGGGGACTCTCAAGCAAAATTTCCTGGGTTTGAATCCTAGCTCTGCTGCCTAGTACTGTGACCTTGCATAAGTTACTTAACCTCTCTGTGCCTCAGTTTCCTCATGTGAAATGAGGATGATAGCAACAAGTCCTAGTGCATGGGTCTTCTATGAAGATTAAATAAGATAATAAGTAAAGTGCTTAGAAAAGTGCCTGCCCCTGAGTGATAATGTTGTTTTATTGGAAGGAATGTAAGGACAGGATAACATGACTAGCTGCTTTGCAAGCCATTTCATTTCCGAGTCTTAGTTTCTTCCTCTACAAAATCAAGAGATTAAGTCAGATGCTCTAAGTCTTCCCCACTGCCCTGTTATTCTCTGACTGCAGTTGCAGTGCAATGATAGACTTGCATTTGAACTTTAAAATGGACCTCAGTCCTCACCCTACCCGTTTGAAGGCAGGAGACTGACAGCCTAAATGGAACCAAAGCTCTTTAAGCAAAAGAGCTCACCTGACGGTCAAGTGTGATCCAGAGAACTCTCCTGAGAAGCCATCTTCCAATTCTCAGGATAAAAAAAAAAGAAGGCAAAGCTGTCTGATATCTTTTGAATTTACATAAACCAGGTCTCTTCCCGCCCCTCCTTCTGAGCATCTCAGGCCAAATGAATTCTCAATGTCAGCAGAATTTTACATATGTTATGCAAAAGCACATCAACAGAACACAGAGAAAAGACATAAATAATGCAAATTGAACATCCATCTTCAAACCAGCCAGATGACATATGGGGCCACAATTAGCTAGTCGAGGCCTGACAGTGGTCACTGTGGCAATATTATCTATGGGCAGCGTCCAGTTAGAACGGCACATTTTCAAGGCAGAAATATAGTGCTTGATAAGAGGAAGGGACAGAGAAAAATTGTGAGCAACTGTGAAGCAAGGGAGGGAGAGAGGTAAACAGGGACTCTGAGAGGGATGGAGAGAGGAGGATGGAAAATGGGTGTGCCACCCTCAGAGCCCTCACTATGGCATCTGGATCAAGCTATTGATTCTCTTTGAGCCTAAATTACAAAGAGCTGTGAATTATACATAGAAGATTGTCTGGGCCCATCCCTTAGCAGATGGGAAAACCATGGTGGCAAATGAAGTTAGCAGGCTGCCTTGTGGAAAAAGCTTCTATGCCTTTCCTCCTTGATGTTTTGAGAGCCTGCATGGGGAATCAATACCAGGACCATCATTGGGAGGTTTTTCCATCATGAACAAAACAACCATTAAAAAAAAAACAAAAACCAACAACAATAACCTTTTTCCTTTTTGCAGACTTAAGAGACAAATTTCCTTTTCCAAGAGATTGCTACTGGTTTCAATTCTTGGTGGCTTGGGTTGGAGTAGGTATAAGATGAGTAACTCTGGGTACCCTGAGCTACACCGTCACCTCAAGAGGGTTTGACATTGGGCACAGGTAGAACAGCAGAAAGGTGAAGAAAACCAGCCATCCCAGGAGTGAAGCCTGCTCGCTTCCTCCAGGAGGCACACTGGCCAGAATGAATAGTTTCTGTTTGTTGTTGTTGTTCAGTCGCTAAGTCATGTCCAGCTCTTTGTGACCTCCATGAACTGCAGCACACCAGGCTTCCCTATCCTTCACTATCTACCTGAGTTTGCTCCAATTCATGTCCACTGAGACAGTGATGCCATCCGACCATCTCGCCCTCTGTCATCCCTTTCTCCTTCTGCCTTTAATCTTTCCCAGGATCAGGGTCTTTTCCAATGAGTTGGCTCTTCGCATCAGGTGGCCAAAGTACTGGAGTTTCAGCTTCAGACCAGACCTTTCCTGGTTCCTTGGAGGGTTCCAACTGAGGGATGGAGCTCCAGGAACTCCAAGCAGTCAGCACAGCAAAATCTCAGAGAGAATGACACCCACTAAACAGCCATAAGAAGGCAAACAGGGAGCTCTATAAAACCATCCTTCCCTGATTAGTAGGCTTCTGGGGAGCCAGCAAGGGTTTCCATAAACCTAGACTTTTGGAAACTATTTCACTAGACTTGCTTCCTAGGGGGGAGTCGTAACCCAGCAGACAGACACTCAAAATTACAGTAATCATTATAACTATGATAATGATGATAATAATACTAGCCATAATCATCAATACAAACATAATAAAAGCTAATGCTTATTTAACTCTTACTCTGTGTCCATCACTGTGTGAAGTGCTTTACATGCATTTTCTCATTTAATCCTGAAACAAGATTTTGAGGTAGATCCTATTATCAGTTTCATTTTAGAGGTGATGACACTGTGGTGTAGAGAAGAGAAATGTCTTGCTAAGGTCATGATGGTAGACTGACGGCCAAAGTGGTCACGATTCTTCACTCTCCAAGCATCCTCACTCTGCAGCATGACTTTGCAGGTCTTGGCTGGTCTCAAGGCTTGCTTTCAGCCAGTAAAATGAGGCTTTGCTCATAGTGTCTTAGTTCTGAGTCTAGACCTCAGAACTCTGGCCAAGCTCTTGGAATCTGGGACTCTGTCAGGCTGTTGAGGGAACAACCCAGATTAGCCTGCCAGAGGATGCGGGACCACGTGGAGCAGAAAGAGAAGCTGTCCCAACCAAGACCATCCTATACCTGCCAGCCTCCTGTGGACACTTGAAAGAGTCCAGATGTGTTCAGATGAGCCTGACCTAGATGAGCAGAACCCAAGGCTGGTCTGCTGACCAGTGTGCAATAATAAATGGTCATTTTAAGCCACCAAGTTTGGGGGTGGTTTTTACATAGCAGTTAACAACTGAAACAATGACCTAAGTAATACTAGCATTCTACTCCAAATTCCTTTGCCTTTTAGCTTCTAACACCTAATGACACACTCCCATCTCATTCACCAGCACCATCTTCTCCAATCCCACCGTTCTCTTTCCAGCAGCTTCCAGTAGCAGACATTTCTGACTGCCCACTGATACTCATTTTCTGACAAGCGAGAACAGTTGGGATCCCTATCCCAACTCTAGGGGCAAATCTTGATTGAGAAAGCCAGCAATCGTGGCTGTCATCTCTTCATTGGTCATTCAGCAGGAGTGCACACATGACCTGTTTCTGACTATGACCTGGGGGGGGGGGGCGGCGGGGTTGGGCCACCTGGAGGGCTTAGGGAAAAGATTTCCTTTTTCTTCTGAGAACAGAAATACTACAACATACAGTCTTTTATTGATTTTGTTTGCTGTCCACCACCTTGCAACAATGAAGGGGGACTACCTGAGTGGAAGATAATGCTCAGGACGGCAGAATACAGACATTGAGATCACTGGAACTACTCGGGCAGGGAAATAGAACCACACATGGGATCCATACTGTTCTTCCTTTGAGCTTCCCCTTTTCCCCTTTTGTGCAAGCCAGTTTTGTTTTCTTTTTTTTTAATACTAGTAGCCAGAAACATCCTAAGGGCTTCCCTGGTGGCTCAGAAGGTTAAGAATCTGCCAACAATGCAGGAGACCCAGATTCAATCCCTGGGTCAGGAAGATCCCCTGGAGAAGGAAATGGCAACCTACTCCAGTATTCTAGCCTGAAGAATTCCATGGACAGAGGAGCCTGGTGGACTACAGTTTATAGGGTTGCAAAGAGTCAGACGTGACTGACTGACTTTCAGAAACATCTTAATGGGTAGAGTTCCAATCATTAGCTGAAAGGATCTAGCCATTTGGTTGTTGAGTCCATCATTTCTACAAAAGTCAGATCAAACGCCTTTTATTCCTACAAGAACCAAACAGTTCAGAGGCCACTGAAGCTCATTCCCAAGAGGCAGACTCTAATTTCCTGGAGCCATGTATTATGGCCCATATCTACTTCTTTTGTCTGACTTTAGCAGTAAGTAGTTGCCCTGGGACTCAGAGCAGGATGACTGCAGGTTGGAGGTAAAGGTAGAAGACTTCGGGGAAGTTCTGGGGAGCATGACTGAAGCGTGGCCAGAGGGCCAAGGACACAACAGACATTCAATCAATGTATGTTCTTGTGGGGTATTCTCCTTTCAGCTGGTCCCAACTTTTCCTCTCCATCCCTCTACCCCTGGGGAGCACATGGTATGAGCCTTTATTCAGAGATGACACTCAAGATAAGTAACACTCGCTATCCTCAGATGCAGACTAGTCCAAACAAGGGCGGCAGTGCTGAGGCTGGGTCTTGGAGGCCCTTTTATTTGGGTCCTAGTGAAGGAGGGGGTTACTGGGTGGGTGGGGGGCCACAATAAAAGAGGTTCTTGAGGAGGGGTCAAGGCAGAAAGGGTAAAATAGTGGAGAGTGTGAGGCAGAGGGAAGGGCAGCAAGGACAGTGGATATTTACTGGTTAGGTCTTTACAAAATTTAACAACTTGTTCAGCCATACTGGGGCATACCAGAGTGTCCTACAATAGGTGCTACATTTTATGTGTGTCTGTCTGCTCTACCAGCCTGTGTACCCCAAGGCTAGAGGTACTGCCACATTCACCTGCCTGTCCCCAGCACTCAGCACAACCCCTAGCACACAGCCCATCACAACACAGTTGGATGAATTGCAGAGAATCAACCACATAAACACCCAGATTCTGAACGAAGAGGAATCTGACTGGTCACAGCTATTTTCCTCTGAAACAATTATTTCTTAGGGGCACAGTTATGGAGAGTTAAGGTGACCTCTGATGTTCCAAACTTCTTTGCCCTAAGATGGCTCAAGATTAAGTTTTCTCACTAAGGAGAGCAGATGAAAGAGGGAGCTGGGGGTGGAGAGCAGCCCCCTGGGTCTTGCAGGCCTTGGAGCAAGCTGTGCCCCAGGCTGCTGGGCCATCACCATCAGTAGTGATTCCACAGTTCTCACTGGGCTGAGAAAGGATACAAGACCTCATTCCAGGGAACTCCTAAAGTAAAGCCCCAAATCCCAGGACTTGGACACTGTCTGGTTATCAAAGGCACTGCTGTGTCTTACTCATCTTTCTTTTCCCTAACCTTAAGTGTGGCAGAGGCTCAGGGGCCACCTGCTGAGAGCACAAGTGAGGGAATGAATGAATAAGTGAATTAATGAATGAGGGCACCATCTTTGCAAATAGTTTTGGTACAAAGAACATGAAATTAACTCAGGAGTCAGAATAATTTGGGTTAACTTCCAGGTTTTGTCACTTAATGGCTATTGAGTCAGGCAAAGTCCTTAACAGAAACTTAAGAATCTGTTTCTCATGTACACATAAGTAAAATGAAACCAACATCAAGGGCTTACAACTCATGTAAAGTGCCTAGTGGAACACCCAGAAGTACTCAATAAACTGTAACTTCTTCTCTTCTATCTTCTTCATTTCATCTTTTTGTTTTATTATTATTATTAAACTCACTTCTCAGAGCTATAGAGATAATTTTGCACATTTTAGAACTGCCGAGTTTGAATTTTTTCACCTAAATAATGTCCAGATGAATCAGCATATAAATGGTCTATGTCAGCAGTCTTTGTCATCCATGTATAAGTCATTCCTTTCTCCCTTCTAAGGAGAAAGATGTATTTGAAACAAGCCTATGAAAGAATAACATCCAAATACAGCAGGTACCTACTTTAGTTTATCTTCTCCCTCATGATCTTTACTGAGCACTTAGTGTGACCATCACACCACAAGCTCTTTATTTTCCTTGTCTTCTTCCTAATCTCTACCTCAGCCAGGAAGGTGGACAATCTTTATTTTATAGATGAGAAAACTGAGATTCAGAGAAGTTAAATGGCAATGCCAAGTGAATCGAGAAGGCAATGGCACCCTACTCCAGTACTCTTGCCTGGAAAATCCCATGGACGGAGGAGCCTGGTAGGCTACAGTCCATGGGGTCGCTGAGAGTCGGACACGACTGAAGTGACTTAGCAGCAGCAGCTAAGTGAATGAAAGTAGTCGAGTCAGATTCATGAACATGATGGATATCTCCTGGCATCTATTCTTTGCTCCTCTCAGGTGTAGCATACGTTTGGTTTTGCTGCCCCAGCTCCATCCCCAACTCCAATGAGTGACTCTAACTGATTTATATCAACCACAGTATCTTACCCCTTTTGCATAGTGATTGGCTCAGATGAACCAAACCTAAGCCAATCAGTGCAGGGCATTCCTCTAGCCAATCATATTGAAGTGACTGATGTTCCTTCGCTTGCTGGGCAAGACCAGTTCTCCGTTTTCTTTCCCTGCTGGCCGCTAATGAGAAAGCCCTAGTTGTAGCCTGCAATCTTACAACCTTGAAAGGAATTAGAGAATCAGTCTTGGGGTGAAGCTGAGCTAGTAGAGGGGAGAGAAAAGCCACTGCCTTTTTTGAGTCCCTGGAACAATCAACTCAGAAACCTGCTCTGCCTTGGTCCAATATATACCATCTGATTTCCTTTGTCATTACACCATTTTGACTTTTTTGTTGTTGTTCTTGTTGTTACTTAAAATTAAAAGCATTCCAAATGATAGCGCAATCAAACCCATATCTGTTTGACCCATGAGCAGTGGGTACCCACTATGTGGCACGGCTTTTCAATTCTCTAGCTAATAGTCTTGAAACTCACACATTTATTGGCAGCCTGGAGCATCTCTAATGTCTTAGCCCATTTGCAGCATTTCTGGGGCAGTTTAGGTCTTTGGCTGGAAGGCTGATGCCCCAGGAGGTTGCTGGTGGGCACTTAAGGTCACTCTTGCAAATTAGTGGTTGGAGACCATCAGAACAAAGCTGATGTTATTTCTACATACAAAGCAATGATAAACGTCTTTGGGTGTGACTCCAGCCAAGGAAGACTTCAGAGAAACACAGGCTTCAGTGGGACTAGAAAAGTAGACAGCTGAAAGGCTGCTTATCAGGCCTTGATGTATTCAACATGTAAAAATGCTAACCTCCTCCAACTGCAATTGAATTTGTACAAGTGCTTAGAAAGAACACTGAATTTATCAGAGCTTGAAGTGCACAATATTAAAAAATAAATCACTGCTGGTGAAATCCTAGAGCTATCAGGAGATCCATTTGAAAAGAGAGTTAGCAAAGTCAATTTGAGGCACATTCATCAAGCTTTGAAATCATGGAGGAGGCTCTGTCCACATGGGCTTCCTTCTAGCCAACCCAAGAGGATACTAGAATTTAAGGCTGAGAACAGCTGAAACCTGACAAGTAGGAATCAGGTCACAGGAAATGCTAATAAGAATGTTTAGAGATAAAAGAAAATGCCCACCCAAGTAGCTGAGATCAAGAGGATGATTTTCCTGGGTAGCTCTTCCTGGGGGCACCCATGGCAGGGATTGATCTTGGTTTCTACCTGCAGACCTAGTCATGTGTGAGCTTCTATTAAATATTAAGTGAAAAAAAAAGAGAGAGAGACACACACATCCCTGACGGTCCAGTGGTTAAGACTCCACGCTTCCAGTGCAGGGGGTGTGAGTTCAATCCCTGGTTGGAAAACTAAGAGCCCACATGCAGAGCGGCTAAATAAATGAGTAAAAACATAAGTAAAAACATTAAGTCAATTTCCCTGGGATTCAGGTGACTACGACAATTGAGAATTTTTTTGCATTGAATGTGGACTCTCCTTGGCTGCCTGCAACTAAAGGACCTGTGTTGACCTCACTGGGAAGCATCAAACCATCCTGCTTACCTAATCTGACCCTTGCAGAGGACTGGGTACCCTAAATTCTGACTGGTCAGTTTCTCTGATAGACCCCCAGCCTCAAAAAATCCTCTTTTCCTAGATCCCTGGGCTGACCCACGGATGTGTGGTGTCATAGCCAGGGCCCATCTCTACAGCCTTGTCTGTTTCCCCTAGACTACTCCAAGATCCAAGGCCTGGCCCCATTTCCCTCCCAACTGCCCTATACTGTATGAGAGGGAATGGCCCTGACCCTTTTGTGAGTATAGCACAACGGTTTAGAGAGCATTGCTTCTCCAACCATCTGTGGTGAACAAACAGTGTTTAATACCTTCAACCTATCACTGAATAAAATGTGGGCTCCCTGTGCATACTAGCATGTAGCTTGTACCATGTGTGACTCACAATGCAATTTTGACATCCCTGAGCTCATCCATGCTTTACTCAGTAAGATATGCCCACTGATCATGCACTTGATGTCACAGCATGTCAAATTATAAAAAATTCTAATGCTTCCTTTCAGTTTCTATACTTGTCACAGACTGGTGACAAACAGTTCATATCTGCACTTGGCATTCTTAGTAACAGCATCAGTATTACCTGGGAACTTGCTAGAAATACAAATTCTTAAGCTCCCTCCCAAAGTTAAGGAATCAGAAACTCTGGAGATGGAGCTCTGTACTTTTACCAGCTTTCTGGGTGATTGTAGGATCTGTATCAAGCTGGAGAACCGCCGCTCAGGCAGTTGGATGGGGAGAAAGAGCAATGACAACAACAAGTATGTTAGGAGACTCCTTCTTTTAGAGCCTTAAGTATTATTCAAAAGAAATGGTTATATCTGTCTTAGTGACTCTGGAGCTACATTTTTAAAGTTTTGAAATGTAATCTCCCTGAAATCAATGAGTAGTGTAAGTCCACAGAAATGTAGTTATGTACTCATTTTAACCAAGCCCACAATTTGAGTTTCAAAGTTAATCTTTAACAGATTTAAGAGTGCGTGACCATTTTATAGCTACTACTCACCCTACTCATATCTTTTGCACCATTCTTCACCAACTCTTCATTAGCACACACACAGAGATGCTCAGAAGGAATCACAAGAGGCAAGGAATACCAAGGGAGGGAGGGTGAGTATGCCTGAGAGCAAGGATCCTGGAGCCCTTTTTTGTGTGTCTCTAGTACCTGGATCATTAGAGATGCTCAGTCTACCTTAATGGGATGAATGAGTAGATGAATGAATAAAAGGAACAATGAAATTTGATGAGCTAGAACACTTTGTGAAAGTGTTAATTGAACTTAATTGAACTTGCTGGTTAATTGTATATCCTTTTTGTTCCAGTTTTTATTTTTGAAACACTTTCCTGAAAAAGTGCATTTTGTTTTTCACCTTTAATTGAATGCAAATCCAATGGTCATATGAGCAAAAGACAACTCTGTTCAAGTGTGATGCATTCAAATTACATCTATCCTAAAGGAGACGGATAAGAAGAAACCCAAATTTCTTGGATCACACAAAACAGTAAAGTTGAGAATTCCATTTTTTAAAATTTTATTTACTAAGAATGAATTTTTTTGGAAACCACATTCAGAGAAAAGCAAATAAATGGGATTAACAGCCCCCAAAGCATGGCAACCATATGTCATTATTTGGGGGTGAAATGCAATTCTTTTTATTATTAATACTTAAATTAAGCACAGAAGTATTTGGTATTCCCATGAGCGTAATTGGTAAAATGGTTCTGTAACAAGCTCAGAGATGTTTAGGCAGGATTTGTCAAACAGAAATAGGAAAATTAAGCACACAAAATCATATGATTTAAAAAAAAAAACAAATCAGAGAAAAGTAAAAAATGTATACCATAAAAATGGTTTGTATACAGAGGACCAAATAGTTGGAATGATGTATTTACTGAACTTGACTAACTCTTTGTCTTTAGATGCAATGCTAAAACAACCTATCAATATGAACAGTTCAGCCCTAAATTAACCAAATGGACTGGTCAGTCAGAGCACCTCAAGGATCTGTCTGTAACATGTTTGCCTTGAATACAATGCCTTGTCTCTTTTAGGAATGTCTTCAGTCACACATCGGCTCTACTTGACCGAGAATGAAAATTCTGTGGGAATCTGAATGCAAGCAGACCTAGGAAGACCAACAAGAAATTTCCTACACTGGAACCCCTTTATGATTCAGGCCAGCTCATACTGGAGAAATTGATGGCCTTTTCCGAAATAAAGTTTTTAACATGACTTTAAATTTTAAAGGGTGACTTGAGTTCAAATATGAACTCTCACTCTTTAGCCTTAGGGTTGCCCTCTGTAAAACGGGAATAATAATACAATCTGCTTTATGAGCTTTTTTGAAGGATTAAATAAAATAGTGCATATAAAGTTCTTACTGCTATGCCTGGCATTAACATTATCTATCATTATTAAGCATCAAGCGTAGAGCTTTTCTTGGTTTGCCTAACAACATCTCCTTGGTGTTAGATATTTGAGTTAACATCCAAAGTCAGAGATCAGTTGTTTAGAGCCAAACTCTTTACTCCAGTGCTGAGTTTACATTCTACTTTATGAGCTGGTTGGAAAGGAAACAATGCTTTTCCCACCCAAAATATATCATCCCTAGAAATAGTCCTATTGATGGCCCTGAAGCAAAAAAGAAATAGTAATGAAAATAATATCTGGCTCTAAAAAGAGGGACAAACTTTAGTTTTGAGTTTTGAGAATTCTAAACTCATTGCTTGACAAGTTTTCCCTTATTTGGAAGTAGCTCAGATGAAATTCTAGAACCCTCTGCAGGTCACTCATAGTCTGTCCACTAGCTTTCCTGTTTGCTGTCTTCTTGTCTACTTACATCAACTCTTCTTAATATTTAAGAACTTTTCAGGAAATTCAGTTTTAAAAAGACAGCAAAGGAGCTTTGAATTGGCAAAAGTTTCACATTTCAGAAGTGATACTAATCTAAAGAAACACACTATTATCTTAGTAATTTCCAATTGTTCCTGGAAGCATTTTACTGCAGAGAGCATTGCCAGCTATTAAGTAGAGGAGACTCGTTTTTGGTTGCCAGAATTAGCTGAAATTAAGATCCTTTGACATCTTCTTACAGAAAAAAGTCAGTTTAAGTACAAACAATTTGGAATTTAATAGATTGTGACAGGTTATAAAATTCTATGCATTTGAAAGAAAAGCTTTGCTGGTGGAATAATGTGTTTCTAATTTACACATAATAGGCCCACGAAGCTATGACTAGAAGGACATTAAAGTAATGAGGAAATTCCAGTTATAGACACTTTCTGTAGAGATCTTAAAGATTATGATTAGGGCAGTCATTTTCCCAAGTACCTTATGCAGCTAAAGCCAAAATGAAGGTGGCCAGGACAAAGAAAGGAGACTGGAAGGCGAATGGACTTCAGTTGAGAGGGTAAGAAAAGCCTTTTAGGGAGAGCTGCTCAACCCAGGGATGAAGGATTTTATTAACGTAAATAAATGCTTAACCTACTGAATACGCACTCAGGGCCTAGCACTGGATGCTTGTCCATGAATGGGGAAGAATCATCAATCATAGGAGCAGTGAGAAAGGCAATGTGATTTTTGTGGCTCAAACTCTTCCCCAGTAAAAAAGAATTCCACTTTGCTTGGATTCTTTGTCCTACAGTTGTCCAATCAATCCCCTTTTCCATTCTACTCATGATGAACTCAATGCAAAATGGATCCATTGAATCCTTGCCTTATTTAAAAAGTCTCAATGCTACTATGTTATTTAAAATGTAGGCTAAATGGCAGAAAATCTGGAGTGTGTCATTTGATATGACTTTGGGTGGCTGTTCTCATGCCACACATGGACACAGAGATGGGGAAGAGGCCAGTGCAAAACAGCAGAACATGCTCGTAATGAGAGGCACATGCTTCACTTTATTAGCAATTAGTATTTTCCTGCCCTATTTTTCGAGATCAGTTCCTCGGGTAAAAGTTCATATAAGCTAGAAACCTTCCTTCTGACTAGGAAGTAGTTGGAGTCTTATTCTGTTATTGTTTCTGCTATCCAGCATATTGTAGGTAGTTAGTAAATACTAACCACCCACCACCCAAGTGTTAGAAGATCTGGCAATTTTGTTCTTTCTTTAAAAATGTTTCCAGTACAAATTTCATGGCTCTCCTCTTCTCTCTGTCTTCCAGAAAAACTTTTTTGGGGCATGCTTTATATGCCAGATGTATTGTATTCTAAACCCTGGAGAATGAGATTTCTAGGTTCATAGAACTTCCATTCTTGGGAGGACAGGTAGGGAGGTATGAGATAGTCAACTTAAATAATTCTTCTTTATGTCTCATTTTCTTGTGTATCATGTTTCAGCTCTAGTGCTCTTTGGTTTGTTAGGGTCTTGTCCATCACAGAAGTTTTTATTGAGTATGGGGTGGGGGTGAGGTGGAGAGAGAGCGAAGAAAGTTTGCAAAGAAAGTTGGTAGATGTCACCTCTCACCTAGTACCCTGCCATGGGGCCAGTCTGAGAAGATGATGGGTTTACAGTTTAAAGATCACCATGTAACCACAGAGGAGTAGAAAAGATCCAGATGAAACAAAGAAATGCTTATGCCAGCAGTTTTGCTTTCCCAAAGCCCCTCTCTTCCTGACTCATTCAAGAGGCCTGATATCTAGCTATACTATTTCCTTTTTCATCCTCCATAATGAAGAGTGTCTTTGTGACACTGAAGAGCTGGGCAGTCAGGTCAATTCAGTCGGAGAAAACAAACCCATCAAGTTAACACCAAATAGATAATTTTTTGAAACTTTCCAGTTGGTCTGTTATCTCAGATGTTCTAGAATTCATTTGTCTGTAACTCAAATTTCCTTCAAAAAAGAATATGATAGGATTTTCTTCCCTCATCCCTACGTGGTCACTGTGTATTAACCATGAATTAAATTTACACAAAGACGATCAAGAGCCATGGTGGCCCCACTTATTTAGAATATACCACGTGTTTTCATTGTACTCAGTAGAATTTCTTACTATAATAAGATGAGAATTTCCTTGTTACAGGAGAACTATTAATGGAATCCAGGTCTTTACTGTTCTCAGCATCCTGAGGACTTGAAAAGTTCAACTTCATTCAAAGTGAAATCATACTCTTCTGAAAAAATTTTGGACATAAACTTGGGTTGTGGAGTAATGAGGGGTTGAAATTACTTCAGTGATCTTTAACATGAAAAACAGCCCTGGTTTGTGGTTAAAAGATAAGCTGTTATCACTGCTTGGGATGCTAGAAAACTAAACTCCCAATAGACTGAAATGTGGCCCCCAGACGGGTCTGTGATCTTTTCCAGAGTAGGCCCACACACCAGATAATCATATTCATTTCCTTGCAGAGAATATTAATTGTCATTTAGTTTTATCTTCACCTATCCCAAATCTAATGTTTGTATCTCTTAAAGATCCAAATGTAGTTAAAAATAAATCATCAGTTTTTTATACATGAAAAAGGCATAGCACAGATGTATGCAGTGAAATTCATATAAAGAATCCATGGAGGAACAAAAAGATGCAAAAACAATTCCAAGTAGCCAACTGCACATCAGCAACCCATGGTGTGGGAGGTATATATCAGAACTGGCCAACTCTATCCATGACTTCACCATGACAAATAGAAGACTAAAAGCACATTTTAAAAAAATAGAAGTTCCCAGCAAAGCACATAGATGTTAGTTGCTGCCATTTTTCTATAATCTTTATTTCCTGAAGGTGCCTGTACAATTCACGCAGTTGCTAAAATCTATACTTCAAAGTTAGTATTTTGAAAATAACAGTATTTCCTTGTACATATGTATTTTGAGCATACATGAATTTATCTAATACTTAACACATACCTAAGGTCTATTAATACTAGATACTTAGAAGCAATCAAAATGAAATGTCTCAAATGGCTTCCCAACTACTAAGGAATATAAGAAATCTGAAAGGAATTTTGCCAATAGTTTTCAAAAGTAGTACAAATGTATACACATTTTGACACTGCAATTCTACTTCTCGGAATTGATCCTAAAAATACAGATTATAGTAAGAAAAATGGAAAGTAACCCAAATGCCCAATACTAGGCGTTAAGGGAGTGACACATTAGCTTGCTCTAACAAACAATGCCACATCACAGTGGCTTAACACAATAAATAGTTTATTTTTCTCTCACAATGCAGTCAGAGGTGATTGTCTCGGTGGCCTTTCATGTAGTGATTTAGGGATCCTGGCTCCTCTGTCTTATGCTTCTATACTCTTTCAGATCCTCTAAGTCTTTATCTAGACCCCTGCATTTATCCAACAGGTGAATAAAGAGAGTGAGAGTAAAGAGAGATGTCTTAGTTGTTATGGGCTGGACATGCCATAAATCATTCTGACCCCATTCTATTGGTCAGAATGGTCATGTGACCACAGCTAGCTTCAAGGAATGCTGCGAAATGTAACCATCCACTATGCCCAAGAAGAGGAAATAGGATTGCTGAGCTGATGGCTGGCACAATGCATGAATGCTAAGTTGCATCTGACTCTTTGTGATCCTATGTACTGTAGCCTGCCAGAGATTCTCCAGCCAAGAATACTGGAGTGGGTTGCCATGCCCTCCTCCAGGGAATCTTCCCTACTCAGGGATCAAATCTGTGTCTCCTGAATTGCAGGCAAATTGTTCACTGCTACGCCATTGGGGAATACCTATCATTTCATATAGTCAATAAAAATTAAAATATTAGACATAAAAAATTAAAATATGATATACTTTTAAAGACTTCTTTTTATTTTTATATAGAGTCTTTAGAATATGGCTTACACTACAATAGATTTCAGTTTGAACCAGCCACAGTGAGGGTACTCAATGGCCAGCTACACGTGGCCAGTGCTACTGTTTTAGATAGCATAACCTGAGAAGGTATAAAGGGTAGACTGGGCAACAACCTGAGGCAGTCCAGAGGAGGATGCTGTCTGAGGAAATCTTCGTAAAAGAGGTGGCTTTGGGGTTGGGCCTTCAAGGGTATCAATAATCATATGAACAATAACCATAATACAGGCAGCATCTAACTTTATTTTATGTATGCTTGCTTCCCTTGTGGGTCAGCTGGTAAAGAATCCACCTGCAATGAGGGAGTTTGATCCCTGGGTTGCGAAGATCCCCTGGAGAAGGGAAAAGCTACCCACTCCAGTATTCTGGTCTAGAGAATAGGGTCACAAAGCGTTGGACACGACTGAGGGACTTTCTCTTCACTTTTGCTATGCCCATCACTGTGCTCACCACTAGCGGTCGGTAGAGAAGAGAAGACGGACTATTTGAATAGGGAGACCACCAGGGGCAGCAAAAGCAATGACCTGCAGGAAGGCAATACACTTGAGAATATTTGGAGGAGAAATTGGAACAATTGGTTTTGGACCCTTAGGAAAGAAGCAAGAGAAAAGACAGGAAGGCCAATTGGAGCCAAGTTTAGAAGCACCTTGAATGTTAATGGAGAAAGTTTATTTAGTTCAGTAAGAATATGTGGTAATAATAACACAAAACATTCCCTAAATACTTTGTGGGAGGTGTTATTCCAGTGGTTACCAGGCATTAATAAGTACTAATATTTTTCCCATTTTACAGATGAAGAAACTAAGGCAAAGAGGAGTTAGAAAATTTCCCCAAACGATACAATATGTAATAATATTTGACAGAGCCTGAATTCCAACCCAAGTATTTCTGGCTCTAACGTCCACCCCTTAACTACTCACAAAGACCATGAATTCTGGAACCAGGAACCCAGACTGGCATCCCAGGCTCTTCACTCCCTTACTGGGACTTGAAGCAGTTGCCTAAACTTCTAATAGCTTCAGCTTCCTCTTCCATAAATCAGGGCATATTCTGCCTGGCTACAAAATGTTACTGGACGCAGAAAGGACCAATCATACTGACTAGCACTGAGTAGATCCCAAGAAACACTGTTTGTCCTGCAAAATGCCCTGGGGAACACTTTCAGGCCTTTAGGCAGGGGAACAGAATCATTGGATTTGTACTTTAAGAAGTTTATACTGGAAATACCCATCTCCCCTAATTACTCTGCTGACTTGGAACCAGGAGAAATGTGTTTGAAAGATATTGCAATAATCCAGATAAGAGGTGATGAGTACATGTGCTGATACAGTGGCAGGGAGAATTGCAATTGCACGGTCTAATTGTAGGACATTAGAGCCAGGACAAACCCTATCAATAACACACTCCAAACTATCCTCATTTTACAGAATAAAAGAACAGATAGATATTCAGACTTCAGTGACTTGGAAGTCATGAAACTAGTAAAGTCCTTCAATTCCCTGGTTCACTATTCTTTCCTCAACTCATAGTCAGAGCTGATGTTAGACTTCATCACCAATATTTCCAATTCAAAAATAACAAAGTTATCTCAGTTTTGTCTAAATCATATACTTTCTACCCCTCAGTAGCATCCATGACATTAATCTCATTTAATCCTGTAAATGGCAACTCCCTCCACCCCTAAGGGAAAGTAGGTAGACTGAAGTCAGAACAATTTTCACACTACAGATGGGCCAACCAAGGCAAAGGAAAAGATGACTCTTATTTCTGGCTTGAATCCTCTCACATTTACTTTTAAATTAGCTTTATAGAAATTAAAGTTTGTTTTAGCTTTGAAATGTTACCAAGATGTTGATACAGGGATGGTATTCATAACATTTCACGCTGAACAGAATCTCCTGGGGACAGAATAGCTTAGATCTTTTATAATAATTCAGATTTAAAAATTTAATTATCCCATGATTCACTTGAAATTTTGTCCAAAGGAAGACTATTGTGTGACCAGTTGGAAACTGGATATTTGTAGTTGTTCTGTTTTAAATACAGTGAATGCAGGTATATTTTACTTGGAAAATATATGGAGATGTAATCTGTGTTTGTCTCCCATTCACAGCGAAGAAATCCGTTTTCCTGCCTGTGAGGAATGCTCAATTCTACCGCAGGGGGGCGCAGGAAACGTCCGATTTTTTTTTTAGATAATTGACACTAGGTGGCGCAGCTCTGCTAGTTTTCTTCACGTCTTTCATTTCTTATTTTTTATTCCTTTGTTTGGTAGCAATGTTAACGGGTTAGCCTTAGTCCTGTAAAAAAAGGATTTTTATTTTTCCATGCTTTAAAAAATATGTCTGGGACTGTCATTGTGCCTTTATAAAAATAGGATAAAGAAAGTAGAATAAGTTATTCATCAGTGTATTTTCCTTATATTTTGCTTTTACAGTAATTTTCTGGACATTCAAATATGAGTCCAAATTGAGCTTTTCTTTTTTGTCTGTCACTGTCTCAGATTCTTTAGAGATTTCATTTTAGTTTGATTTTAAAAGAGACATAATTCTGAATCATATCAGAGCTGTAAAAATGTAACATAACTCAAACACTGAAAAGAAAAATAGGTATCATTAAAGTCCCGGTAGCTCAAATGGTAAAGAACCTGCCTGCAATGCAGGAGACCTGGGTTCGATCCCTGGGTCGGAAAGATCCCCTAGCGAAGGGAATGGCAACCACCTCCAGTATTCTTGCCTGGAGAATCCCATGGACAGAAGAGCCTAGTGGGCTATAGCCTACCAGGTTGCAAAGAGCTGGACGTGACTGAGCAACTAACACTACTCCTAAAGGAACTGAAAGCCATCCTCTAGTTTGGATTTGTGTAAAGAGGAATTCTCCAGCATGATTTAATTAGTTGTATGTCTGAACCCCTCTTTGGAGTTAAAATTCCTAATTTTAAAAATAAGGAAGTTCCTCTAAATGTCCTCAAAGACCTCTTTCAAATTTGAATAGTTATGATTTTATGAGTACATAAACACAGTTGTGCCCCCCCGCCTGCTCTAAACATATATGCACAAGTTACAACATAAAAAAAAGAAAATCTGGATAATTCTCAGTGGCACAATGCAGGCAGTTATAAGCCCCCACTAGCTTTCCAGTCCATGTTACTCTACAGGGAGTTCTGTGAGAATGAAGTCTGAACGCAGAGGAAAAAGCGGACTCTGGCAAAAACACACCCATGGAGCAGGCCTAGTGCAGCACTCTGGGTTTGCCTATCAGGGGATGGACTCCAACTCTGACTCCAGCCCTTACTGGCTGGGAAATGCTAATCCATTAATTAGCACATAGGCACTGAGCTCCATGCTGGATACCATGAAGTAAAAGGCCAGGTGCTGGGTAGCTCACACTCTACCAGGGATCCAAGTTGTCTATTAATAGCAAGTTAGTAATAATGGGGAATATGTGCTAAAGGAGAGCAGGTCTGTGCCTTTGGCCTAAACCCCACCCATTGCCCACAGGTGTCCTCCTGAGAAGTGCAGTCACCACTGAGGACTGGGTGGTTGTAGAGAAATCTGCAAATTTGGGTCAGGAAAGAGCAGGGAGGGCTAGAGAGAGGCAGTCATGAAATTAACATTCCCTGCCAATTGGAAGCACAAGTTAGATATCAGAAGCAGTATATTTTTTATGAAACAAAAGAAGATGGCATTGACATCAGTGTATTAGGCTTCCATGGACCTTCACCAACCTGGAAGCTAATGTCTGGAGATCTGAAAGGCAGTGGGCAGAAATGGAGTAACAATCCTGAAGTCACGCCATCCTTGATGATGGCCACTGGAGTTGGTAAAACCACAAGTGTGAGCTCATCAAACCAAATGGTTCATACAGAACACCCCTTCAAATGCAGCATTGGCAATACAGGCCTCTTTTCTAAGCTCTTCTCAATGACGGCATAAACCGTTGTGCATCTTTTTGGATGCGATGCCAATTGTTCACTATGACAGAGTAGCTAAATGACCTGCTGAAGACCATGGAACATATTAGTTTTTACAAAAAAAACAGGCAAACTTGGAATTATTTTGTATTTGATGTTGTCCAGGCTTTGGAACACATGGTATAAACAAATTTTCTCCCTAGTGAGAACTACTTAATTGAAAAAGTGGCTGAACATAGTAAAACTAGAGTAGGCAGGGGACTCTCTGAGCCCTGCTGCACTTCACAGTGATGAGCCTGGCAATGTGGCAAGTTCTCCTGGGGCATGGTTGGGGGTGGGGAGGTGTGGGGAAGCGAGAAACTGAGAGTGAGTGGAACAGAACCTGAGGCACTGAAACAAGGGAAAGGGAGACAGATGAAGACGTAGCCATTCCCCACTCCAGGGAATCTTCCCTACCCAGGGACTGAACCTCTGTCTCTGGTGTCTCCTGCATTGGCAGGTGGATTCTTTATCACTAGCGCCATCTAGGAAGCCAAAGAAGTAGGTGCTCAGGAGCATAAGTTTATGAACCAAACCTTTGTAAATCAGAAATGCATTTCAGTTCAAGATGGCAGCAACAGTGGCCATCCACAAAGGTGTGGGACTTCTAGGAATGAGCTGGCCTTCCTTTTTCTGATGTAAGAGAGATATTTCTCAAAGGGTGTTCCTCAGTGCACTGGCCTGCAGGGATGTTAGTGAATGGGGAGAACAAATGTTTCTGCCTCATATTAGTTGGCAAAATGCTGGAGTCAACCAAATCTCTTTCCTGCCTGGAAGCTTTAAGATGCCACCATATAGTACAACTCTTTAAGAAGTTGTAAGGAGTGTTTAGGGGCTTCCCAGGTGGTGCTAGTGGTAAAGAACCTGCCTGCCAATGCAAGAGATATAAGAGATGTGGGTTCAATCCCTGGTTGGGAAGATCCCCTGAAGAAGCGCATGGCAATCCACTCCAGTATTCTTGCCTGGAGAATCTCATGGACAGAGGAGCCTGGTGGGCTACAGTCCATGGGGTAACAAAGAGTCAGACACGACCGAAACAATTTAGCATGCACACAAGGAGCGTTTATCAGGTCAGTTTCCCAAACTATTTGAGTTCAGAATCTTTTTCAAAATCACAGAGTATCTCAGGACTAATGTTCTGAGAAACACCTCTTGGAAAATAATATCCTAAAGCATCCTAATTTATTTCAGATTAAATTCTACTTTAGCAATTCTCGGTGTGAAATTTTCAGGATAAAAGAACTGACAGAAAAGGAAAAGATTCATTGAAACACTTTTTTTGTGACGTGATCAAAACCAGGGGTTCTTTTGATTTATTTATTGAAATCATTTGTGGGTGTAGACCCACTTTTTAAAGGAATGTTTTTAGATTATTTTTCTCCCAGCCAGCTACACTTGGTCAGCTCTGCACCCCCACCATTAGGCCTTGCCTAAACAGTGCTGCCACTTTGGAGCCTGTGTCACGGTGGCTGTCAGACTAAGTGATAGCTTCTGCTATAAGAATAAGAAGAATAAATACAGTTCCAAATTTCCAAGTCAAAGATAGTGTGAATTGATATTACACAGTAAAATGCAATGAGATTAAATCAATAACATCTGCAATAAGGCATAATGAAGGTAAAATTATATCTCTGGCTTCCTGAACAGCTGTGAATCTATTTTTAATGATCCTCATTTTTGGCAGTCAGCTAACAACTTCTAAAACGTCCTAGAAATTGGATTGTTAAGCAGATGAGCACTGCAGTGGCTCAGAAAGTCATTAATTTCAGCTGCCCTATCCATCTGCATGGGTGAGATGGAGGCATCAAGAAATCCCCCCCCAATTTGCCCAAATGAGCGCCCCACTAACTGGGCCTTGGGTGGCCCCACAGATGCTGGGAACAGTGAAGCAGGAGAGCTGGGGGGAGAGAGTCTCTCCTGGGAGGATGATGGGCTGTTGAATTACGAACAGAAAGGAAAGTCCTCCTTGTTTTTATAATGCTATAACAGCAATATAATGTGCTACTGGAACCTCAAATCTAGCAAAGGGAGCAGGGCATTCTAATGATCCCCACTGACCGATGGTGCCCTGGGCTTCCACGACCTCGCTCTGCCCACGACTTGGTCAAGGTCACACCACCAGCAAGTACAGGAACCAGGACTCAACTCAAGTCTTATTTCCGAGCCAGGGGCATTTCCATGGCCCAGCAGGCCCCTTGCTGGTTGAACTGCAGTCATGGGAAAGGCACTGTGATTTGAAATTGAGGAAATGTGGGCTACCCACGTTTTTCTTAGCTGCCCGGCATCTTGGCATTTTGCTGAAGCATTTACTAGAAGTTGCGTCTGGGAAACAGGCAGTTGATCCCTCTGGCTGATTGTCCTGAGTCTGCCTGTCTGGGCTGGCATGGGCAGGAGCATGGTGGGTGGCACTCCACAAGCAGATTCTCAGATTCCCCAGTTAGGCTCACTGGCTGGGGGGCTCAGGAGACCCCAGGCTGAATGGTGTTCCAGAAGATTGCAATTGAGAGTAGAAATAAGCCATTTAAATTCCTTATTCGCCTGAGAAAAAGTCAAGGGAAGGAGAATGCATTCCTTATTCTCTTCCCTGCACTGGGAAGCCCACGATATTGAGAGAGAAGGTTTCTTGGACAGAAGATAAAGCTGCAGCTAAGACAAGCCATGAGTTTATGGGGTTGACCCTATTGCCTGGCTTGCTTTCAGCAGTGGCGCTGATCTTTTGCTGCCCAAAATATCTGACAGTCAAGACATTTACGTGCAGCATGGAGGTTTTATGCTGTGGCATGTTTTTGGACTGGAGAGAAGAGTTTTGTTTCCAGGAGAGTCATCTATGACAAAGTGTTATTGAGTAGAAAAGTAAAAATGAATACCTCTCTTAAGCATGGGGATTACCTCTCTTAAGAAAGGGGATGTCTTCCACTTGATGGTCAGGAATGCTGTAAAGACAGGTGGGAATAGACCAGAGGGAAAGAGGCATTTTGTAATAATGAAAGGATATCATAACATGCTAATGAGTAAAACAATGCCCAGGCCTTCCCTGGTGGTCTTGTGGTTAAGAATCTGTCTGCCAATGCAGGGGACATGGGTTCGATCCCTGATCAGAGAAGGTCTCACATGTCATGGAGCAACTAAACCTGTGAGCCACAACTACTGAGCCTGCATCCTGCAAACACTGAAGCCCATGTGCCTAGAGTCTGTGCTCCATAACAAGAGAAACCACTGCAATGAGAAATCCGTGTACAGACAATGAAGAGTAGCCCCCACTCACCAAAACTAGAGAAAGCCTGCCCATAGCAGCAAAGACCCAGCACAGCCAAAAATTAAAGTCTTTTTTTTTTTTCTAGCCTGAAGTGCTAGAAAACCAAGGTTTGCACCTGAAGATAGTGGGGAACTGGGAGCAATCAGGGTTCTTGTGAAGGTGGACAAATGAGGTTAAGAAGGAGAAGGCAAGGGAGGTCTAGGGGAAAGCAGGAGCTGGCACTACTGAGCTGATGTGGGCAGGCAAACCCCAGGGACCAGAGGCAGTGCACTGAATGAGGGGAACGCTGGGGCTGTCCTGCACCAGGACCTGCTTGACATACCAGTGGCAAGGCTCTCAACGCACAGGGAATTGACACATTTCTTCTGGCCCCTGTTCCCCCAACAGTCCTCTCCACTCCCACATCTGTTAATGAACAAACTGGACTTTTTGCTGTGGTTTAAGAGTTCTTAAACAAGCTCATCTAGCTTTCTTGCTTAAAAAGAACACACATTGACTTTAAAGCATTGGCTGGGGGACACAGCCCTTCACTGCATGATGAACTAGTTGTCAGTGATGCAAACCTCACTCCTTCCCTGTTCACTGACAAGGGTTTAGTGTAAGGTTGGCAAGTAGGTTTCTTCTTATGTGTCAACTTCCATCTTTTGGTTCACTGTATTCAGAAGGACCATGAGGCTAGATCCAGGTTCACGGAGAAGAGTCTTGCATTCGGTTGGTCTCCCCCGGATGAGGCAGGAAGGAGGCAAGTTGTCATGCCCCTGCATCTCTACCCTTTGACTGCACCCACTGACATGTTTGCACTTTAAGTGGAGCTGACAAAAGTATTAACAGTCAGGGGAACCTCAGGCTCACAAATGAGGGAGATGAAGTGGGTAGAGGAGAGCTTCCTACCAATCTCAAAACACGCTACCATTTCAGGCTTTGGAAGCATTGAGTCCAATTCACTGCTAATAAGCCTATATGGGGCTTCCCTAGTGACTCAGATGGTAAAGAATCCACCTGCAGTGCTGGAGACCCAGGTTTGGTCTCTGGGTTGGGAAGATCCCCTAAGAAAGGGAATGGCTGCCCACTTTAGTATTCTTGCCTGGAGAATTCCATGGACAGAGGAGCCTGGCAGACACAACTGAGTGGCTAACACTTCACTTCACCTCAAGCCTTCAATGGAGGCTCTGAAGAAGGGCTAAGCAGAAGCCAGAGGCCAAACAAAGCTATCCAGTTAACCTGACTTAAAGCTACGGGTCAGGAAATTGGGACTATTACCCACTAGATATGAGGTAGCTGAATGGTCTTTTCTTCCTATTGCAAACAGTAAAGGGGAATCAAATCCAAAGGAAGAAGATGGAGAGGGATGTATATGTGTACACACATTCACACACACACTCACACAAACATTCACACACACACATGTAATATACAAACACACAGATCATACATATTCATCTGTATCACCTGTTTTGGAAATGAGGAGCACTTTAGAGAATGTAGTGCCAGAAGCCACATTTCCTTACAGGTCTGGGTTGGTTTGTTGTTATCATCACTAACCAATTGAGACAAATGACCAAAGGCAGTGGGCCAGGAGCCAAGATTGGAGGGCAGCCACCTGATGGTCAGGTATCTAAAGACTGACGTCATGGTCAGTTGTGACTCCTTGGGGCTTCAGAGCAAAAGTCACAGAGTTGGCGAGGCAATTCGCTTAGTGGCTCTGCACAGATCAAAACGTGGATGTTGGGGGTGTGTGGAAGCTTCACCATGAGTTTCATTTGGTTTTGAGAGGATCTACAGGGCTTGAGAGGGCTTCCCCAGTGGCTCAGCAGTAAAGAATCTGCCTGCAATGGAGGAGACTCAGGAGACATGAGTTCGATACCTGGGTCAGGAAGATCCCCTCAAGTAGGGCATGGCAACCCACTTAAGGTGGCTTAGAGGTAAAGAATCTGCTTGCAAAGCAGGAGACTCGGGTTCAGTCCCTGGGTCGGGAAGATACCCTGCAGAAGGAAATGATAACCCACTCCAGTATCCTTACTTAAGAAATCCCATGCACAGAGGAACCTGAGGGATTATGATCCAGGGGGTCACAAGAGTCAGACACGACCTTGTAACTAAACCACCAGTATTCCTGCCTGGAAAATCCCATGGAGAGAGGAGCCTGGTGGGCTACAGTCCATGGGGTTGCAAAGAGTTGGACATGACTGAAGTAACTGAGCACGCATGTAGGGCTTGAGTAAATTAAAGTGGATCTTAATAGTATCTTAAACAAGAAGGTATTCCATTTCTGAGGTACTCTACATGTTAATATCTTTCTCCAAATGATAGCTTCTTAATAAACTACATTTCCCTGGTAGGTAGTACGTTGCGATACTAATAAACACTGGGATTTGTTTTTAAAAGGAAAAGCCACATCGAATGTCTGCTTTGACTAGTCTACCTTATGTACCAACTTCACACGTTTGGTGTAAAATTTACTCAGCAGGCCTTGAATTGCTGAGTCAAGGCACCTGCTGGACGTGAAGGGAATTAAGTGATAGGCTGAAGGTCTAGGAAGGAGCCTCAGCATTTAGGGAAGGGACTTCATAGGATTAAGTGGTCACCACTCCACCCCTTCTGGGCTCAGGAGCAGACATCAGTAATCACAGGAATCCATTACAGAAGCCACCAACACCCCTGGCAGGAACCAGAACCTCAAAATTGTTCTCAAGCAGCACACTAGCATTCCTTACAACTTGATAGCAGCTGATACAAACAAAATGAAAACGATTTGCATTTAGGGGGACTATGTCTAATAAGATGGGTAGTTTTTTGTGCATTCTTCATAGAATGACAAAAAAAAAAGTCTACTTAGATTTTAATTTTGCTAGCAGTTGAGATTGGAAATCATCTCCCTGATTACATGATAATGGCTTATTTAACATTTTGAGTCCTTTATACTTTCTCCCAGATGCCTTCCAAAGTGATGCAATATAGGGCTTCTTATCTTAGGGTCTATAATCCCCAGGTAGTCCATGCATAGAATTTGAGAGTCTATGAGCTTGGTTGTGAAAAAAATTAAATTTATTTCTATTTTTGCCACCTCTTAACTGAAATGACATTAAATGACACTGTACAGCAGATAGGGATCAAGAACATCCCCAAGAAAAAAAATGCAAAAAAGCAAAATGGCTGTCTGAAGAGGTCTTACAAATAGTTGTGAGAAGAAGAGAAGCGAAAAGCAAAGGAGAAAAGGAAAGATATTCCCACTTGAATGTAGAGTTCCAAAGAATAGCAAGGCGAGATAAGAAAGCCTTCCTCAATGATCAATGCAAAGAAATAGAGGAAAACAATAGAATAGAAAAGACTAGAAATCTTTTCAAGAAAATAGAGATATCAAGGGAACATTTCATGCAAAGATGGGCTCGATAAAGGACAGAAATAGTATGGACCTAACAGAAGCAGAAGATATTAAGAAGAGGTGGCAAGAATACACAGAAAAACTATACAAAAAAGATCTTCACGATCCAAATAATCACGATGGTGTGATCACTCACCTAGAGCCAGACATCCTGGAATGTGAAGTTAAGTGGGCCTTAGGAAGCATCACTACGAACAAAGCTAGTGGAGGTAATGGAATTCCAGTTGAGCTATTTCAAATCCTGAAAGATGATGCTGTGAAAGTGCTGCACTCGATATGCCAGCAAATTTGGAAAACTCAGCAGTGGCCACAGGACTGGAAAAGGTCAGTTTTCATTCCAATCCCAAAGAAAGGCAATGCCAAAGAATGCTCAAACTACTGTACAATTGTACTCATCTCACATGCTAGCAAAATAATGCTCAAAATTCTCCAAACCAGGCTTCAGCAATACGTGAACTGTGAAATTCCAGATGTTCAAGCTGGTTTTAGAAAAGGCAGAGGAACCAGAGATCAAATTGTCAACATCCACTGGATCATTGTAAAAGCAAGAAAGTTCCAGAAAAACATTTATTTCTGCATTAAAAGCCTTTGACTATGTGGATCACGACAAACTGTGGAAAATTCTGAAAGAGATGGGAAGACCAGACCACCTGACCTGCCTCCTGAGAAATTTCTATGCAGGTCAGGAAGCAAAAGTTAGAACGGGACATGGAACAAAAGACTGGTTCCAAATTGGAAAGAGAGTACGTCAAGGCTGTATATTGTCACCATGCTAATTTAACTTATATGCAGAGTACATCATGAGAAATGCTGGGTTGGATGAACACAAGCTGGAATCAAGATTGCCAGGAGAAATATCAATAACCTTAGATATGCAGGTGATAACCACCCTTATGGCAGAAAGCGAAGAAGAACTAAAGAGCCTCTCGATGAAAGTGAAAGAGGAGAATGAAAAAGATTGGCTTAAAGCTCAACATTCAGAAAACTAAGATCATGGCATCTGGTCCCATCACTTCATGGCAAATAGATGGGGAAACAGTGGCTGACTTTATTTTTGGAGGCTCCAAAATCACTGTAGATGGTGACTGCAGCCATGAAATTAAAAGACACTTACTCCTTGGAAGGAAAGTTATGACCAACCTAGACAGCATATTAAAAAACAGAGAATTACTTTGCCATCAAAGGTCTGTCTAGTCAAGCCTATGGTTTTTCCAGTATGGATGTGAGAGTTGGACAGCATATTAAAAAACAGAGAATTACTTTGCCATCAAAGGTCTGTCTAGTCAAGCCTATGGTTTTTCCAGTATGGATGTGAGAGTTGGACTATAAAGAAAGCTGAGCAGCGAAGAACTGATGCTTTTGAACTGTGGTGTTGGAGAAGACTCTTGAGTGTCCCTTGGACTGCAAGGAGATCCAACCAGTCCATCCTAAAGGAGATCAGTCCTGAGTGTTCATCGGAATGACTGATGTTGAAGCTGAGACTCCAAGACTTTGGCCACCTGATGCGAAGAGCTGACTCATTTGAAAAGACCCTGATGCTGGGAAAGATTGAAGGTGGGAGGAGAAGGGGACGACAGAGGATGAGACGGTGGGATGGCATCACTGACTCAATGGACATGAGTTTGGGTAAACTTCGGGAGTTGGTGAGGGACAGGGAGGCCTGGCGTGCTGTGGTCCATGGGGTCGCAAAGAGTCAGACACAACTGAGCGACTGAACTGAACTGAACTGAAATTTAGCATTTCCTTCAATAATGAGTGTCAGCAACAAACCAATGTTAGTACTTGTGATTGTCATTAACAGAAATCACAGATTTCATATCACATAACAGTCATTGCAGACATAAAATCACACATGTTCATCATGACTCTGAAATTAGAATAGTTCTCAAATCAGCTGCTGGTTCTTGCTATTTGATGTGGTATTATAGAAGCACACATATATATTACTAGATCACAAATTTAGTTTTAAGAATATTTTGATAATGACATTTTGATATCATTGATTTTCTTTGTCATTCTATGTATGATATTTTATACATTAAATTATGATTTCACAAAGAAGCTCTGTGAATAGAAAGGGCATTCCCTTCAGATGAGCAGGCCTGGATTATGGTCCTTGAGAGAAAACTTTGCTCAAGTCCCCCCACTTCCTTTTTCCTTTTGCCCTTTTTGTGGGACAATTAAAATAAAGATAACATTCACATAAGATAAGATTCACCACATTAGAGTGTACAGTTCAGTGGGTTTTATCATATTAACAAGGTTGTGCAAGAATTATCTAATTCCAGATCATTTTTATCACCTCCCCCAAAGAAACCCCGTACATATTAGAAGTCACTGCCATTCTCCCCACCCCCCACCCCCCCCACCTCCCCCACCCCAGCCCCAGCTCCTGGCAACTACTAATCTGCTTTTTGTCTCAATGGATTTGCCTATTCTGGCATTTCAAGATTCTTTCATATCAAGGCATGTATCAACACTTCATTCCTTTTATGGCTGAATAATATCCCTTTGTATGGATGTCCTACATACTGTTTATCCATTTGGCCAAGTCTTTCTCCAGTTTTTGTGTCTATACTTTCAAAATGAAGAGATTAGGGCAGACTATGGCCAGTTTTCAAACCTTGTTTCTGTGCCTCCTTTTAGCCTTGTTGTGTTGCTTTGCATACAGTTCTGTTTATACTCAATTCCAGGTCTCCCGTCCTCAAAAGCTGACCTGTTAAATTCCTAAGCATGTAGTTTTAAATTCTATCTGTTGAAATCCACCAAAAAATTTTTAAATTGGTTTGGAGATCTTATCTAATTTAAGCATTGTGTGTCAATGATCTAAAATGGAATGCTATCTTCTCTTCTCCAATTTCTGTTTACAACATTACAGCAACCAAGGAAACTGTGATGGGCTGGGCTCATGCATAGGAGACTGAATTTTTTGAAGTGCAATCAAGAGGAAAAAAAAAAAGCCATGGCATTTTATATGCCCTAGGGAACAATTCAAGGTCTTATTTTAAGGTTCTTTGCCACTCTCAGAAAAAAAATTTTTTTTTTCACCTGTCACTTCAAAATTTCAGCAGATCACAACAGCTTATTTCCACAAGACTGTAACAGATTGGAAGATAAAGGAGGAAAGGGCTCATGGAGATAAGGGACTAGCAATAAATCCTCAAACTGTGTAAGTATGTTGTTAACAGAGTTCATTTGAGGATCCAAGACTACTTCTTTTTTTTTTTTTTTTTTTTTTACTTTACAATATTGTAATAGTTTTTGCCATACATTGACATGAATCAGCCATGGGTTTACATGTGTTCCCCTTCCCGGACCCCCCACCCACCTCCCTCCCCATCCCATCCTTCTGGATCATCCCATTGCCCCGACCCTGAGCCCTTGTCACATGCATCGAACATGGAATGGTGCTCTGTTTCACATACGACAATACACATGTCTCAATGCCATTCTCCCAGAACGTCCCACCCTCACCTTCTCCCTCAGAGTCCATAAAAATTGTTCCATGCATCTGTGTCTCTTATTCTGTCTCGCATATAGGGTTATCGTTACCATCTTTCAAATTCCATATATATGCATTAGTACACTGTATTGTTGTTTTTCTTTCTGGCTTACTTCACTCTGTATAATGGGCTCCAGTTTCATCCATCTCAGTAGAACCGATTCAAATGTATTTTTTTTAATGGCAAGACTACTTCTTAACTCATGGATTTTTCACTCTCGTTTTTATTAGTTATAAAATAGCACCCACTAACTTCAATCAGAAATAACACAAAGGTTTCTTATGCAGCACCACAAATACATGTGCCTTGTGAGAAAAGAAATGAGTAAATTACTGATTATATTTTGAATTGTATGCTATCTCCCATCCCCCATATACATAAATAAAACACGAACCATCCGTGTTTTATCCCCCCACCTTTCTCGACATCAGCTAAGCTCCGTTTTGCTTTCAGCTTGTTCCTTTGTTACATAACCACATTCTCAGTCCATCCTTTCATTTCCTTCCAAGTGCTTTCCATCACGGCCGTGGTGTCTGAAGCTCATTACACCTACTGGCATGTGGTGCTGAAGCATTTACTGTTCTCAGCCCAGCAAATTCTTTGCTTGCAAATACTTTAGATTCTTTTCCTTGGACGATAAACCAAGAAATCTGCAAATTCATACTTAATCTGTCATAGCCCTGTCACCCAATCCAATCCTCTCTAAACAAAATCCTTTTGGTGAGAGGAAGACAATACCTCTGTTTCATAAATAATTTTTCCACCCACCTTAATCTGCTGTCTATGAATATTAATGAGTCTCATCGATTCATGTCTCCATTTTATGTCTGATATTAGACACCTTCCCAGAAAGCTAGCTGTCAAGGTTGCAAAGGAACCTATTTCACTTTCACATTAAATTAGCGAAATTAAAAAGGGTGGAATCTTTGGCTTGTAGATTTCAAGAGATACTCCTTTCCATTGTCCCCAAATTACAGATCAGTCCTTGCAGGAAGGAGAGGAGGGTCACTTCTTTTTTGTCTGCTCCAGGCAGACAAAATTGGTGACTTGATACCAAGAAAAATTTTTCAGAAACCCATTAAATGTGCTTGTTTTACCAATCTCCATTCCTTTGCTTGCCTTTTTTTAAAATGTCTTCCTTTTTGAGTCTAGGTCTGAATTCCTATGAGGTTCTGCTTCCTTTGGCTATTTTTGCCTTAAAGTTTTCTGTGTACCAACCACAGATTAACAGGGATAGATTTCAGGGCTGCTGCTGGCCTATAAGAAATCTTTGTGAAAACTGAGAGAGTGTTTTTCTGACAGACTTAATTAGGAAACAGCATTCCCTCCAAATGGACATATTAGAAAGAGGGAACCCCCAGGGTGAGCATACCTGTGGACCAGGATCCAGGGCCTGGTGAAGAGAATGTGGGCTGCATTTCAGCACCTACTTCCTCTCCACAGGGCACCTTGGTTAGCTTCTTTCTTAAATCTTTCACATGTATCCCTCTGCCAGTTTCTTGAACCCAAAGTGTTTTGGAGACCGCAGAGATTTGCTTACATCCTTCTCAATTGCAATTCACTTTTTTTCTCCTCTATTTTTTTTCACAGTATTAATGCTAAACCCCTTGTTTAACTGCCAGGTTTTACTGGAGCACCCTGAATTCATCTTTCCATCTTTGAGCAATTTGAATAGGAATTCAAATGATATCCTTTGGTACTTTTTGTTTATGTGGTTGGTTGATTTTTTAATACATGCTTTCACATGTTCAAAGACTTGTTTGCTGATAGCATTATTTGTTGCTTAAATGACAAACATATGGTCAGCAGCTTGAGGAGCTGTGCTATTTCAAGGGGGTTCAGGAAGCCTGCTCTAGGTCTGACTATACTCTTCCTTGCTTACCACTCAGGCCTGAAATTCTACCTTAAAACAATATTCAAATCAAAACCACAATGAGATACCATTTCACGCCAGTCAGAAAGTCTACAAGCAATAACTGCTGGAGAGGGTGTGGAGAAAAGGGAACCCTCTTACACTGTTCCCACCAATATTCCCACTGTAGGTGGGAATGCAAACTAGTACAGCCACTATGGAGAACAGTGTGGAGATTCCTTAAAAAACTGGAAACAGAACTGCCATATGACCCAGAAATCCCACTGCTGGGCATACCCACTGAGGAAACCAGAATTGAAAGAGACACGTGTACCCCAATGTTCATCGCAGCACTGTTTACAATAGCCAGGACATCGAAGCAACGTAGATGTCCATCAGCAGACGAATGGATAAGGAAGCTGTGGTACATATACACAATGGAATATTACTCAGCCATTAAAAAGAATACATTTGAATCAGTTCTAATGAGGTGGATGAAACTGGAGCCTATTATACAGAGTGAAATAAGCCAGAAAGAAAAACACTAATACAGTATACTAACACATATATATGGAATTTAGAAAGATGGTAACGATAACCCTATATGTGAGACAGAAAAAGAGACACAGATATATAGAACAGTCTTTTGGACTCTGTGGGAGAAGGCAAGGGTGGGATGATCTGAGAGAATAGCATTGAAACATGTATATTATCATATGTGAAACAGATCGCCAGTCCAGGTTCGATGCATGAGACAAGTGCTCAGGGCTGGTGCACCAGGATGACTCAGGGGGATGGCATGGGGAGGGAGGTGGCAGGGGGGTTCAGGATGGGGAACACATGTAAACCCATGGCTGATTCATGTCAATGTATGGCAAAAACCACTACAATATTGTAAAGTAATTAGCTTCCAACTAAAATAAATTAATTTAAAAAAAAACCCATATTCTTTTAGATTAAGTAACTAGCAGCCCTGTTGCAATGTGTTACACTTGGAAAGAACTAAGTAGACCCCACTGTCCCCATCAGTCACTGACACTTTAGTGAGAATTACTGTATCAAGTCCTATTCTAAGGGCAGTTATGTGAGAGAATAAAGATGGCTTGGGGCATGTAATGTACTATCCCCTTAGTGGGAAGGTCTGCTTAGGCTGGCAGAATACACTTTGGCCATTTTGAAGGATCCTTTGGAGAGCAAGAGACATGGAAGTCAAACTTCCCTTTTCTGTGTCTTTGTCTAGAGTAATCCCAGGGTAGTAAGAGATCTAACTTGGTATTACCTGTTCAGCAGCCTTGATGTTTCCCGCTGTGACTAAGGGTGGGACTCCTGTTAACTTGTTGGAGTAGCTGAGAACTCAGCATTCTTCCTTTGGCCTACAGTAGTCTCACCCTGTTTTGACCTTGCTGTTTGGTGTATGCGTTGAACTTCTCAAGGGCCCAGGGTTAGTGGTATTAACAGGGCAAGACACACATCTAAGGAATTATTCTTACATGAACATGGCCCTCTGTGGAAAGATCTATAGGAGACAGATCATGGATGCAAGAATATTGGAGAAATAAGAGTTTTTAAAAAATCATCCTTAGTCTAGTCCTGGCCCTCTCAAAGTGGGCTGCATACATATCTGAGAGCACAGAACTGTGAGTTGTATAGAAACTAAACATGGTGCATCTTCCTGAGTGTCAATTTTACTAGGTAATTAAAAGTTTTAAGTGTTAGTTTTAAATTAAAATGAGCTTGACTCTATCATGGAATGGAATATAGCAGCCACAGTAATGCTTGTAACAAGCACCAAAGAAAATGAATCCATGATCACAGAAAACAGATCATAGATCTTAGAAATCCTCTAGGCCTGTATGTTCACAAATGACTGTGGATCAGATCACTTGCAGAACTTCAAAGGAAACTTCAAAACAGCACCAATGCTGGGCCCCTTTCCAAATGGATTCTAGAATACTGATGTTTCTCCAAAGCCTCTCAGGTGATTTGAAAGTGCAGCCATTGTTCTATCTATGACATGCTTCTCACCAGGATCCGCTATATAGCATGTGGGGCCTAGTAAAGAATGGAAGAGCCTTTGTTATAAATTACTAAGAATTTTCAATGGTGGCAGCAGAGCATTAAACCAAGCGCAGAGCCTGAGTGCAGTGCCCAGTGCTCATGCCCATGAAGTCAGTCCTGCCCCTTAAAAGCAGGAAGAGCATATTCAGCACCTGCTGCCACCTTTAGAGAAGCATGGAGCAGGTGTGCAGGATGGGGAAGAGCTGTGTCTTCCTCTACATGTGCTAGTTAAGGGGACACACACACACACACACACACACACACACACACACACACACACACCTGGGTAGGTAGTTAAGAGATACCCCTTGGTAGAAGTATTTGGCACAGATTAAATGAGGTTTTTCTTAATGTGAAAACATGTTTGTTTCTTTATCTAAGTTGAGAATGAAACTGTCACATTTTGACTCTAACCTACTTTGGCTGGATTTTAAATTCTAGTGTATATTTTCTCCCCAAATCACAACCTCCCTCCCCATTCCTGCACAATTTCTTATACATCTAAATCTTTATCCAGAATTGTAACTCAGATTACTGGGAAGTGTTTTGTCCTTTTGACCACACTGAGTTGGGTCCCTCTATGAAATAACTGTGTCTAGTGTGTTGGGGAGCGATGAGAACTAAGGTTACATGTGTGTACACACACGCGCGCACACACACGTGTGATGGGGTTACACGCACACACACTCCAACGTCAGAGAAGGAAAGGTTGGCAGAGCCTGTAAGGATTACAGATCTGAGAATAAGCCTCACAGTAAGGAGTTCAGGAGACTGTCTTCTCCTGAAGAGGAGAAAGCCTGCTGGATAAAGACTTTGGTGGGGGCAGGAGCAGACAGATGCACATGTGTGGTCCTGGGGGAAACGCAGGGAGGAGAGGACCCGGTGATCTGCTGAAGGAACAGAGTGCATTTGTTCTCTGGAGATTCAGCATGCAGGCAAGGTACAGAGAGTTAATGAACCAAGGGAAGGATAGGTACACCGGGGAATTCAGGGTAAGTGAATAAAATCCTCATTACATCGTCTCTGGAATTAATAGGTAAGCTTTCCTCTCTCCAAGGGCTTCCTTTTAGCCTTGGCTGCTATGAAATACTTGGTGCCAAAGATGGACCAAAGCCCTAGAGGAAAGAAGGTGATTCACGTTCCTGGGAATTTGTAGCCAACCTGGGAGACACAGCAGACAGGAGGCCAGAGCCTGTAGGATTGCAGAAGCCTTCTCAAAGCCCTGGAAATCATTAGCCAGTCTTGATGGCAAGGGCAGTCTGCTCAGATGGGTCTGTGGATAGACCCAGTGTGGGCCCAATTTTATGACGACCACTGTTCACCTGATGATCAGCCTTCTTGATGCCAGACTCCTGTCTGTCTCTGATACTTAATGTCCGAGGCTCATCCCTTATTATCCGAAGACCCTCTTTCAACCCAGAACCTTATACAAATGAAGAAGAGTTCATTGAGACCTAGAAACTCCATATGATGGAATAGACCATAAACAGTCTGCTAAATGTATAACTGCAGGGCATGCACATGTATAGTGAGGTAATAACACAAAACAAACCACAAATCCTGCAGAGAAGTTCTTTATTGCAGCGGTCAGGATAGATTTTCAGGTCAGGTAAATATGAGTTCTGCACCCACCTCTGTGTACTTGGAGACAGATTACTCAACCTCTCTTAGACTTATTTTCTCCAAATAAAAAAGACAGTGTGTTGAATACCTATTTTATAAGTTTGTCTTGAGGATTAAATGAGAAGGTATAGGCAAAGGTCTTAGCATAGAACATAGAAGGTATTCAGTATACTTATACATACATACTATTTAGTAGGCTAGTAGGCACATACGGAGAAGGCAATGGCACCCCACTCCAGTACTCCTGCCTGGAAACTCCCATGGACGGAGGAGCCTGGTAGGCTGCAGTCCATGGGGTCGCAAAGAGTCGGACATGACTGAGCGATTTCACTTTCACTTTTCACTTTCATGCATTGGAGAAGGAAATGGCAACCCACTCCAGTGTTCTTGCCTTGAGAATCCCAGGGACGGTGGAGCCTGGTGGGCTGCAGTCTATGGGGTCGCACAGAGTCAGACACGACTGAAGTGACTTAGCAGCAGCAGCAGCAGTAGGCACATAGCAAGTATTCACTAATAATTATTGTTAGCTATCAATCCTTTCCTTCCCTCTGTCCCCACTTTTGGGATAAATGAAAACCTCTGCCAAGAGACTTAAAAAGGAGATGTTTCTGGTCAGGTTCTGGCTAGGTTTAAAGATATTCTTGTCCTAATTTCATGTACTTGGCTGGTCTTCTATGCCCCACAGGCCCTCGTTCACAAAAAGCCTAACTTCCTGGGTCATAACAGGCTCGGTAACAGGGCTGATATGTTAATAAAAAGACAGATTTCTCAGCCTCTGTCTTCTGTTGTTTTCAAACATTACACTGGGAGCTTGAGTTGAGACTGCAATACTGATTTACTTCCTGATCAATTTGGACAATGCTGGAAAATGAAGTGGTTCCTTCTGTTTCTTCCAATGTGTGTCAAGAGACAAGACCTCAGAATTATGACTCTTAGAGGTATCTTTTAGCAGCCAGAGAGAGAAGTCACACAAATCAGAAGGTCTCATGGAGTACATGCCTTTCAAAAATGCATCTTTTAGCATTCTGTTGCAAAATGAGATAAGTAAGGGTGATGAAGTGAGATTTTTTTTTTCAATTAAGCTTTTCATTAATAGGATTATCTTCTGTGCCAAGATTATGGTATGCTTTGGGTATAAAGATGTGGGTTTTTTTTTTTTCTTAAGCTTTTAATTTATTTTTTTGCCTGCATTGGTCTTAGTTGTGGCACATGGGATCTTTCATTGTGGTGTACAGATTCTCTGGTTGTGGCACGCATGCTCAGTAGTTGGGGCACAAGGGCCCAGTTGCTTCGAGGCATGTGCAATCTTTGTTCCCTGACCAGGGATCGAACCCACGTCCCCTACATTGCAAGGCGGGTTCTTAATTACTGGACCACCAGGGATGTCTCTTTTTTTTTTTTTTTTAACTTTTAATTTTATATTGGAGTACAGTACCTGGAGAATCCCATGGACAGAGGAGCCTGGTGAACTACAGTCCATAGGGTCACAAAGAGTCAGACAGGACTGAAGCAATTTAGCATGCACACATATAGTTGATTGACAATGTTGTGATATGTTCAAGTGCACAGCAAAATTATTTAGTTATACATACACATGTTTCTGTTCTTTTTTAGGGTTTCCCTGGTAACTCAGTGGTAAAGAACCCACCTGCCAAGGCAGGAGACCCAGGTTCAATCCCTGGGCTGGGACAATCCTCTGGAGAAGGAAATGGCAACCCACTCTGGTATTCTTGCCTGGGAAATTCCATGGACGGAGGAGTCTGGCGGGCTATAGTCTATGGGGTAGCAAAGAGTCGGATACCACTGAACGGGTAAACAACAGTTTTGTTTTCAAATTCTTTTCCCATTTAGATTATTACATAATATTGAGCAGAGTTCCCTGTGCTACATGAACGCACTGCTATATTTAAAACAGATAACAAGATGTGCTTTTTGTGTGTGTGAAATTATAGATGAGCGTTTTTTTTATGCTCTGACTTGGAAAAATAAAAAGTAGGCAAACGTATGTTTCCCTCTACTACCATTCAGTTTTTTAAAAAATTATTTTTACCAGCTCATGAAGTTAAAAAGCTGGAAACCACTGATATGGACCACCCTGGCTGTTTGGGGAAAGTAAATAACTTCCAGATTAGCAGCTACCTGGAACATTTCCCCAGATGATAGACCCCTGGGCTTTTGCTGCATAAATTATTTCATGTCTCTTATATGTGTGAATATGGCAAATGAAGGTGAAGAAGTTTAATGAGAGTTCATAGGTTCCCCCCCAAAACCAATGGTGTATAATAAGGAGGGATGCAAGGTCAAGTGGGCTGCTCACACTCCCACTGTGGATATAACCCTTCCTTTATGTACACAGGCCTGAGCCCGTACACTGTTGATGCTGATCCGGTACTTCCAAAATATTATGTTAATATTTTAAAACTTTAAAAATAAAATATCTTTTGTTAGAGTTTCAACTTCAGCCTGATTTTGTTTGGGTTAAAAAGACCAGGTTTCTTTTTTTTGGTGAGGGTCCAATATTGTAATGGGCTTCCCCAGTGGCTCAGTGGTAAAGAATCCTCCTGCAATGCTGGAGACACAGGAGACTCAGGTTTGCTCTCTGGGTTGAGAGGATCCCCTGGAGGAGGGTATGGCAACCCATTCCAGTATTCTTGCCTGAAAAATCCCATGGACATGGGGTCCCAAAGAATCGGACATGACTGAAGCAACTGAGCATGGCACGGGATATTGTAAAATTGCTTTCATCATTATAACTAGTAGGTCCCAAACTTCACTAGCCATGAGGTCACATTTCCAATGATACTGAACTATGTGATGTTTTGCCCTATCTTCTCATGTTTGCCAACCTGCTTCAGTGAGTATTTCTAGAACTCTCTGAGAAGAGTTCATGTGATTCTTTTAACTTTCCTGGCAGTTACATGATACTGGGCTCCATCCCTGGATGGGGAAGATCCCCTGTCAGAGGGCATGGCAACCCACTCCAGTATTCTTGCCTGGAGAATGGAGAATCCTATGGACAGAGGAACCTGGCAGGCTACAGTCCGTGGGGTCACAAAGAGTCAGACATGACTGAGCAACTTTCACTTTCACTTTCACTTTTCACAAGATACTGACCAGCCATTGGACCCTCACACCATCCCACGGCCCCAGGTCATTCTGCCTTTCCCCTAGGCCTCAGTCTCCCTCATCCACTCTCCACCTCCCAGGCCATTGTGGCTCATTTCTGCTGCCTCTGCCTGGAATGACTATTCATTCAAATTCTTCCCCTCCTCCAAGGTTCTGCTCAAGTCACATTTCCTCTAGGAATTCTACAATCCCTAGCATACAAACAGCCTCTTCTCATTTTCCTGATGCACTCTGTACTCCCCGAATCCAGGGCACATGTGATGAATGCTGAAATGGCTATTTTTGTGTCTATCTTCCTATCACTTCCCATTACCATGTGAGCTTTGGATGCAAGGACTAGATCATTTTCTTCTTTTTCTTTTAACTCACTGAAGAACTGGCACAGTATATTAAACACAGTAAGTCTGGTAAATACTAAATAAAACTGAATTGCCTTAAATTCTCACTAAGCTGTACTCGACTGATTGTCATACTTCTCTGGAGTGTTTAAGAAAAAACTCTTGTTTCCCCCAATAGGAATATTTGCTCTAATCAGTCCACAGAGGGAAATAACAACTCTTGAACCTTCCAGGAAACCACAGAGGATGGGTAGCCTCAATCACATTTAGGAAGGTAAAGTGCCAAATAAGCATATGGATTCATGATAAGAATCCACACTGTGTCCCCGACCAGTCACTCCAAACAACATTGCTAGTTAATTTTGCACAATATTAGCCTCTTTTAGTGAGCCATCATTTCCTCTTTAAAAAAAAAGAAGAAGAGTTAAGGGCAAGTAGAAAAAAAATGCCTTTGAATTAAAATCTGAGCTTTTCTTTGAACATTCAGATGATTAAATGAGATCCAGACGAAAGCAGGCAATTTCCAAAAAATAAAACCCAGCCGGGGGTATCTGCATTCCCTCATGTTTCTCCTGGTAACCCCGTGGTAAAGTAAAGTAATGATTGATTCAGAGAGAATTATGGCTATTATAAACTGTAATCAGTGGTGGATGAGAATAATTACACAGGGAAAGGGGAAAAAACCTGAAACATGGCTGAGCAGTGTTCTGATGGATGGGGAAGTCATTTCCTGGCCGTTAATGACTGATTTTTCAACAGTCAGCACACAAGCTTTAATCCCAGAGGCAAGAAGGAGAAAAAAATGGCCACACTATTAAGGATGCTACTGATGTAACCTCACCAATTTTAATCTGAATATAGTTGGTGCCTAGCCCCCTGTCTGTCTCTGCAATTGCAAACATACCCTTTGGGGGTGAGGTTAGGGCTGGCCTTTATCTGACAGACACCAGAAGGAGTTATGGTTGGAGAGAAATCCCCTATATCGTGGTGGTGGGATACAGCATACCGATGTCACAGCATTGTAGGTTGCTAGAACTAGAAGGGCCACAGAAATCACCTAATTCTGTCTGTTCATTTTATAGATGAGCCCAGAAAGGTGAAGTAACTTGTTCAAGTCACACAGCTGATCGGCTTTAGGCTTTAAGGAGAAATTGCCCACAGAAGACCAGAAGGGAGGTTAGCTTTGTCAAACAGGCATGATGGCATCTCTGAGGGAGACAGCTTTGCTAAACCTCTTTCAAAACTGGCATCAGCTTAGTCTCTTGCCCATTGAGCCAGGCTTTGGAGTGCAATATCCTGCCTGCATGAGTTGTTATGGGTGAGGTTACAGGAGAGCTGAGAGGCCATGGCCTTGTTTTGTTTTACAGACCAGCAGTGAGTCCTGTCGGAGAAGGCGATGGCACCCCACTCCAGTATGCTTGCCTGGAAAATCCCATGGATGGAGGAGCCTGATAGGCTGCAGTCCATGGGGTCGCAAAGAGTCGGACACGACTGAGCGACTTCACTTTCACTTTTCACTTTCATGCATTGGAGAAGGAAATGGCAACCCACTCCAGTGTTCTTGCCTGGAGAATCCCAGGGACGGTGGAGCCTGTTGGGCTGCTGTCTATGGGGTCGCACAGAGTTGGACATGACTGAAGCGACTTAGCAGCAGCAGCAGCAGTGAGTCCTGTAACCTGTGACACTGACAGAGAGAGAGACAGAGGACCCAGTTCATCTTATCGTTTGCGGCCATAAAATAAGATAACTAATGGAAATAGATTAAAAGTCATAAAACTGTGAAAAGCAGAACAGCCAAAAGTCAGTTGGTGACAACAACCCCCTTTCGAGCCCCATGATTTCAAAGAGCCTTTGGAATACTTTAGTGACGTACTGGGTCTCTCTCTCTCTCATCTCTAGTGCAGAGTCTCCTAAAGCCGAGAAGATGGGTGGTAGTGATGAGCCTGTGACAAATTCCAGCAACCTCTCCTTTCTCCCCCACTCAAGGACAAAGCACATGAGAAGGAATGAGCGGATCGTCTTCTGAAAAAATATGACTGCCTCTGGGACTAAATTATGTCAAGATATAAGATCAGGAATGTCCAGATGCTGTTTATCCCTTCTTAATTAAATTTGGACTTCTTTAGGGGAAAAAATACCTCAGTTCCAGGAAAAGTTGTTTTGACTCTGAGGCAATTTGGACTTGGTTTTATGAAAACAAACATTTTAATCAAGATACCACCATTCCTGAATTTTCACTGTGAAGGTATTTTCTAAAGCAAACTCTCTTGAGCAAGTAATAATTGAATAATGATAATCTATTCAACACTGTTAAATCATCTCAGTATTTTCTCTGTTTCCACTTTTAGTTTCTTGAGACTGTTTTCATCAGAATCAATCCCTTTCCAGGGACATTTTACAATAATGCTTTGAGAAATTATTTGTCTACCTGGCATTCTTTTACCCTTCTTCTAGCAAGCACACCTTATTTGTCCTTTAGGGAACTGTGAGTCCCCACTTCTACAGGATCCCATATATCCACAAATCCCAGAGCAGCATCCCAGCCTGCCAGCCCTTCACCCCACCAGCTCTCCACCCCACCAGGCCTCTACATGACCCCAAATGCAGAAGAGGGCCATGATCCTGAGGGCTAGTCCAGGTCCTCTATTCCCAAGCCAGAGTGATTGGCATTGAGAGGGTCATTTTTATTGAGCTTTGTTACATAGATGCTGAGAGAGTGTGTGCATGCCTGATCAATTTGGAGCAATCGCTGTAAGGAGCTGCCAGTATTATCTTCCCATCTGTAGGCAAATAGAGAGAGAAAGAGAGATTGAGGGAGCAAGAAACCCTATATGTCATCCAAGCCCTTGGATCCACCAGAGCCTGACTTTTTAAATCTGATAATGGTGGACTACTCAGCTATGTGCATGGATGGACTCCTCTTGTGCTGTAAACTAGATGGAATCAGGTTACCTTCTCTCTAACTACTCAAAGTCCTGACAAAGATTAAGGCTTTTCATTGGACTTGCTCTGATTTAAATTTTGACCAGAGAGTTTAGTACTTATTTTCAAAGTTGAAATATTTGAAGGGAATTATTTTGCTAGTAGCAAAGACCTATTGTACCTTATAGAGCAGAAACATGTATCCTTTGACTATAACTTGGATTTCCAAGCCCATTATGCATCCAGTTACAACCAATCTTTGCATCATATGTTTGGCATGAATGAACAAATGATTGAACAGACAGATGGGTTAAAGTCTTTCAGATATTACCGAGAACCTGCTGGAAGCCTCCATCCTGCCAATGAGCGAATAGAGTAATACCTATTTTTCTTAACCATACATGTGTGCAAATACACACACACACACACACACACACACACACACACACACACACAACCCAACACTGTCCTATTAAGCTTAACTACAAAAAAAAAGCAAAAGCTCTCTGAAGAAAATATTGGAAATGATTGTTTAAAATGTGATTTAAGAAGCATGCCATTCCCCCATACATGTGCGCATGCTAAGTCACTCTTTTCGACCCTATAGACTATAGTCTATAAGGCTCCTCTGTCCATGGGATTCTCCACGCAAGAATACTGGAGTGGGTTGCCATGTCCTTCTTCAGAGGATCTTCCTGTCCTAGAGGTCGACTTATGTCTCTTATATTTCCCGCTTTGATAGGTGCGTTCTTTACCACTAGCGCCACTGGGAAGCCTGCCATTCCCCCATAGGTAACACCAAAGGTAGGATCAAATTTTAAGAACTCCAAAGGGAGGCAGAAACTACAGAGGGGAAATTTAGATATCTGGCTCAGCGTCCCTTCTCCTTTCCCTCTGGAGTCCTCTTTTTCTGCTGTGTCTCTAAGGATCTAGTCATGAATAATGAAGCCCTCCATTCCTCATAGGCTTCACCCTGCTCTGCACCACACCTCCAGGATGAGAGCATGGCATGCACTGAAGTCTGGACCAAGTCCTAAGAGCTCTCAGGTGTGGAGGTTGAGTGTCGAGGCTGTAGGCCAGGGCATTCCCAAGGCTCTTCCCCATAAGGGGATCCTTGGCAGGGGGGTGGGGGTGGGGTGCCACACGGCATGAGGGGAACCTGTTAGGCAGAACACTGGTCGGTGACTGGCAGAACAGGCTAGTGGGGCAGTCAGGCCAGCCAAGCATACAAGATGTTCCGGAGCTGGAGCTGGCCTTACTCTGCTCTAAGAGAAAACACCCTACCTGGCCCTACACCATGCATGTGAAGTGCAGTTTCTCACTTGGGAGGAGGAAGGAAAGCTGCCCCTGGGCACAGATATCAATTAAAATCATTGTCACCATGATGGCACACAGCTTCTGCTCCAGGCAGGGCCTTCCCCATTTTATTCTGTCAAGATGGCCATCTTCACGAAGAGTAAATGGATTATTTTTCAACAGTCACTTAACCCCAGAAAATGAAGACAGACATTCTCATAGCTATTGGGTGTCTCTTTGTCTTATCTGTTGATGGCCTCTTGGGTGTGACATATTTTTGTGGGCTTACCAGTAGGTCAATTTTCTGTATTGGTGGGTCTCTGAAGATAATCATGAAACTTTATATATATATGTATATATACACACATCCATTTGCTTGCTCAGTGGTTTCAATCGTGTCTGATTCTTTGTGACCCCATGGACTGTAGTCCGCCAGGCTCCTCCGTCCATGGAATTCTCCAGGCAAGAACACTGGAGTGGGTTGCCATTCCCTTCTCCAGCTCACTGGCATATGGCACCCCAAATCCCCCTCTTGCTCGAGCTCCAGGGATGAACCCACCACTTGCCATGGGCCCGGGGAGGTCTCTTGCTTAGCCCTGGCAAAGTACACAGCCCCTTCGCTAGGATGTGGAGGGCAGCCCTAGCCTCAATAGGACCGCCACTTTGCCCTGCAGAGGAAACATGTGTGAGGCCAGTTAGAGAGCTGCCCATAGACTCAGGTTCAGACCTCAGGCTGGCACTTTCCATCTGGCTTCCCCAGGGCATCTGAACACTTAGTAGCTGAACAGTACACTCTGGAGGTGCTCTCAGCTATTTATGTAAGTGATGGCTCCCTGTGAGGTGTGTGTATTATTCAGAGAGAGGCAGGGGGGCGAGCTGCCTGCCGGCAGAGTCTTGCCGAGTGACTGAGTGAGTAATGGGCTATAGCAAGGGCAGCAGCTCATGGCTGCCAGCCCCCACCCCATCCACATCCACGCTCCAGCCTTTACCAGATCCACTTCCATTTGGTTGAGCCCAGAAGCACTGAACTCAGAAAAAGGTAGGGGGGAGAAATAACCCAAACCCAGGATAGAGAACAAACAGTGTAGAGAAGCCTGTTTAGAAAAGATTAAGGCATAAAGACATTTTTATATATTTTTAAAGCACCAATAAATTCCTTCTCATAAAAATGACAGGAAACCAATTTGGAATGAAAGGGAGAAACTTACAGAATTACCTAAGATACTTAAAAGCAGATGACTACAAGAGAAAGGAGCTCAGAACCTCGGCAGTGATAGAGGTTAAGAGGACTTTGCTGGCCCACCTTGAACTCAGCGTGGCCCTGCAGTAGTAGCCTGACTCCACACTATCAGAGGGGCCCCCCTGGAGGCTGTGTGGGCTCAGGGGAGAAAGTCGAGGCATGCGGGGATCCCAGGACCAATATAGCTCTCTATTGAAGCCCACTGAAGTATCTGCTGAGACCTGGCCTTCCCCTTCCCAGGGTAGGACGTCCAGGTAGGGTTACATGCCCTATGAGGGTCTTTGAGGGCCTCTTAGCCCTCTGAGTCAGCTGTTTTAAGATTGTCTGGGACTTTGCATTCATTAACTAGGCCTATCTTATTTCTGTTAGTTCACAATGCACAGAACATTTCTCCTAAAATTGCGAAGCACTGATTTTGTTTAAATGTCTACTTTTCTTTTCTTTTCTCAAATCTTAGCTAAATTTTAAATTAGAAAAATATTGTTTTAAAATACATGTTACCTAGTTTTTTGATTATAGAAGTAACCTACTTTCATACATCTAGAAAAACCGAGAAAAGTACAAAATATTCAACCTTAGTAATATTTGGACGTTGTTGTTCTTTTCTCTTCTTTCTTTTCAGTGATCCTGGAATGATAAATGCTAGACCCTTGGGGCTTTCTTTGAATTGGGGCATTTTTGAGAAGTCGCAGGAAGTAAATCTATAAAACACAGTATGCTGTAAAACACACTATACTAGCCCCTTCTCAGAGATGCTCAGAGGAGCTTTGCAGAGAAGTATCATTGTTAGACTTGGTTTACAAAGTCTCAAAATCTTGTTTGATTCCAGAACACTTTGTTTCATGGAACATACATTGCCATCCTGTGGAACTATTCTGCATACACAGTTTTGAAACTGCTGTTTTATTATGAGAAAAATGTAGCAGCCTGCTGCCTTTTCTTGTGATGCTGGCTTGTATGCTCTAAAGAGCAGCTGGTTGACATCCCCAGGCCCTCATATGATGATGTTAATTCAGAGGCTGGTCTTTGAAATACCATTGATTGCAATTCCAATTTGATATATTGGATAGTTTTATTATTGTGCCTCCTCTTACTGTTCTGTTAAAAACATTCAGTGTCTTGTTTCCTAATGATTATCATCATCATTATCATTAATGACATTTATTGAACATTCACTGCTTCCAGGCACTGTGCTGAGCCCTTCACGTGAATTACCCTATTTAACCTCACACCAGCTTTATCAGGGAGACAATATTATTCTTCTCATTTATTAGATGAGAAAACTGAGGCTCAAATTGGTTAAGTAATGTGCCTGGGGTCAATTAGCTACTAAGTGGTTCAACCAGGATTGAAATTCATATGCCCTGTCTGTTCTTAACCATCACATGCTATTCATTTTAAATATCTCAGGTCCAAGGTTTGCAAACATCCATGGAGATTTAGTGTGCACATCTTAAGATCTTAGGGACTTTTCCCCTCAACATATTTATAGCTCTAATCTATCTAATTACCTAGCTGCCTTCCCTTTCTCTTCTGGCTCTTTCCTCTAGCAAGTATTTATTAAATTTCTACTACATTTCAAACACCGAGTTAAATGTAAAAATGAAAATTCAGTTTGAGACTTAGTCTCTTTCCTTAGGAGGCTAGGAGTTCAATGTAAGATTCGAATGAGTGAGACAACACAGAGGAATTGCATCTAGATCAATGGGAGTCAGAGAGAATCCCCTAGAGTGGCTGATAAGAGAGGTGAATTTTAAAGCATAGGTGCACTAACAAGGCCAAGGACTGATATCCCAGTGTCAGGTATGTGAAAACAGACAGGTATGTGAAGGCCAAGGAGCTGCAGGTGCTGGAGCTGGGATGGGCTGAACTGAAGGCAATGGGCTCAGACAGGAGGAAGACTAGCGGGACAGGTAGAGTCTGGTCTAGAAGAGACCCTGTGTACTAAATAGAGGGATTTTAGGTGTATGGAGAATGAGATAATTAAGTTTGTGTTTTAGAAAAACCCCTCCACCGTCAGTGGGGAGCTGCCTGAGGAGGAGAGATTAGGCATAGGGAGTAGAATGAGGAAGCAGGAATTTAGGGGAAAAAATAATATAGAATCCCTAAGACAATGACAGTTTAGTTAGATAAGAAAGATATTAGAGAAAACTTAGGGAAAAAAATTGAGAAGATTTGATTGACTTTTAGATGTGGGAAGTGAATGAGGAATAAAATGACCCCTGGACGTTTGTGGGGATGATGCAGGCAGGAACTAGAAAGAGCAGAATGATAGCCTTAGAAGATGGACAGTACCCGTGACCATGGGAACCCAGGGGGAGACAGAGTTGGTGGCAAGGAGCCTGTGTGTCTGGCTTGGACAGCTCAGTGAGTGACCACTGGGATAATTTGGGGCTTCATCTGAAGAAACCTACCTACTATTTGACTTTTCCATCCTCCTAGAACTGTGTAACACTGTTTTTTGGTTTTTTTTTTTAAGCATATTTTTATTTTCTGTGCTCAAATCTTAGCTAAATCTTAAATTTTACAAAATTGTTTTAAGATAAACATTAAGTACTTTTTATTATAGAAGTTATATATTTTTGTTTTACACATTTAAGAACATTGAGAAAAGTACGAGATGTTTACCCTTCCTTTTACCTTAGAGAGCTGTGTCTGGAGGTTGTGTATTCTTTTTTTCTTCTTCATTCTCCCCTACCTTATCTCACTTTTTCTCATATGTATGCATTTTATTTAGTCATTCATTCATTCATTCATCTATTTATTCAACTGGTATTTATTGAACATCAACTCTGTGCCAGGCATTGTTGTAGGCACTGGGGAAATAGCCGTAAACAGCACAGTACCACAAGGAGCATAAATTCTAAAGAGAGAAATTCTGACAATAGATAAGCAAATAGATGTAAAACAGAAAGGAAGGGGGTCAGGACACATCCTTTGAAAGAATAACATAGCCTGAGCACACAACAGAAACTGATTAGAACCAAATGGGTCCAAGATGGTGGACAGGTCAACTTCCACCAGACCCTGAGCCACAGTATACTCATTGTAACACGTCAGCAAAATAAATGACAGACTCTCAAGTGCCATGAAAGTTCTCAGGTACCATGAAAGTTCTAGGGCTGACCATCAAAGACCAAAAAGTGGCACAATTCCTGGAAATCTCAGTGGAGATTTGCCATTTTATGTAGAGTGGTCTGGAAAGACCTCTGATAACGTGAGGCATTCAGTAGAGCTGTGAAAGTGTAGAGAAGCAAGCTGAGAAGCAAACCTAGGGAAAGAATGTTTTGGGCAGAGGGAAATCAAGTGCCAAGGCCGTGAGATGAAATAATGCTTAGCATATTTGAGGAACAGCTCATGACTGAAACAGAAGGAGTAAAGGGGAGAATAGTAGATGAAGTCATGGAGGGAGAGGGAGCCAGATCAGAATTGTTAAAGCACAAAGTCTTGGAAGGACACACAGAGACCTGTTTAGGAGGCTACTTAAATATTCTGCTGAAGAGATGATGGTGGTCTGGATGGGTGGAGTCGTGGTGAAGTGGTGAGAGGCAGTCAGATCTGGATCCATTTCCAAAGCAGTGGGAAGGGATGTGTGAGGCAGGGGTCAGACGATAACACTTTTAATGGAGCTTTTGGTCAAGAATGTATAATATTTACTCATGTACATACTTACATATCTTTTTATACAGTTGAAAATAATTTTATATCCTGCTCTGTCCCTCCACCATTTATTTATTCTAAAAGCAAAAGACTAAAGGATGCAAACAGCGGACATACTTCCTGTTTACTTTTTTTATCTCTATCTCCCCCTTTTCTCTTTTTTCTTGTTGGACAAAGAAAATATACACGAATTAAGCCATGCATTCTGGATTTTGCTTGTGAGGGGCCTCTGCTAGAGGCTGCACTTTATTTGAACTGTGTGGCCTGTGGCCAAAGGAAATAAAGTTTAATTAATGCTAATTTTTCTAACCCCTTTCTTTGCCTTTTCAGCAAAATAAAACTACCTTTGGGAGAACAGGCAAAAAAAAAAAAAAAGATAAAACAGATACCACACTACTAAATCTAGCCATTGATACCACAAAAATATTTTGCTATGTGTCTGCATTTGGTCATAAACAATAAAATAATTTTTATCTTGTTCCTTCCCCTACCTACCTCTAAGTTTGAACAAGTCAGTTGATTTTCATTTATTTTTATTTTCTTAAAAGATTTAGACAATCTGTGAGTTTGTTTGCATTGGGCTGTGATCTGAGTGCTGGTATTGGTTGGCTGTTATTACAGCTAGATGGTAGGGTATGGAGAGAGCTAGCAAGGTGGGCCACCTGCTGGGATGCTCATTAGGGTACATTTGTTGGCCTTTCACGTCTGTGAAATCACATTAGACTAGCTACTTAGGGCCCAGCTATTAGGAAGCAATCTTTGCCTATTTCCATAAGTAACAGTTTTTCCTTAATTAAGTTTAGAAACAAGGCCTCCACTTGTTTTTCTACAGTAAAGACCCTCAGCGGCTAGTATTTAAGGGGTTGCTTTCCTGCCTTTGGTCTACTTGCTGAACATTTTCAGGTTATGTTTATAAAGTAGTTAAAGTGTAGACTGTGAAGAGGTCTTGAAGCTAAAGCATTCCCATTTGAAAATAGTATAACATAAAGCCTTAGAGTCTTACGGCTGGATAATTGAAAGAATCTAATCTGGTTCCATTCTCTCCCTCATTTCCCCATGCCCAGATCAAAAAACAAAGCAAACAAAACAAGCAAATGAACACAAACAAAATCCTCCACCACTATCCTCTGCTATTACCTCCATCCTATTTTTAAAATGAGGAAGTCCAGGCCTAGAGTGTGAGCAGTCACCCAACCTGTGAACTACAGAGCTAGTGTGAGCCAAGTGAGGCTTGGCTCAGGAGGTTAGCACCGAGGACCCAGTGGCTGCCATGAAAACCCAAACACATTTGCTGTTTGGTTACTCTTTGGCCCTGGCTTTTGATTACATCACAAGTGAGGGCAGTGACACATCTCACCTGGACCACAGCAGTGGCCTCCAAAGTAAAATCCCTTTATAATCCTTTCTCTCCTCCAGCTTCTACTGGAAAGATCTGGGGCACTGACAGCTGAGGGAGGTTAGGGCAAAGGAGTGGAAGCTTGGAGCCGCAGAGACGAGATCGAGTTGTGACATGGAGCTGCCTTCAGTGGAGAGCTGTATTTGTTTATGAGCCTTATTCCCGCTAATGGTGGAAAACATTTGATCTTCAAAATTCAAGCTACATCATTCTCTTCTGATAATAATAATAGCCTCTTTAGAAAAAATTACTTTCCTCCTCTCAAGGGCTTCCCCTACCTCCTGCACAAAGAGGCATCTTGGTTAGTTGCATGGAAAATCCATGTATCCTCTTGGCATTGGGATATTTATTCTCTAGGACTTTGCTGAATCTGTCACTGAGTGCCTGAGGTTGATGAATCTACCTGTGACCAGGCATGTCACTTCTGGTGGTCCTCTCATCCTCCACAGGGTTGCTTGCGTGTCCTTATGACATGGCAGATGACTTCCTGCAGTGTGAGTGATCCAAAAGACCAAGGCAAAAACTCCAGTCCCTTTATAAACTAGCCGTGGAAGCCATATGTTCCCACGTTTGCTGTATTCTGTTGGTCACACAATCAAATCCTGATGCACTGTGGGAGGACCTATACAAAGGTGCAAATATGAGGAGACAGGGATCATTGGTATCCATCTTGGAGGCTAGTTTCCATAGCAACTGAGGTGTGTGTGCTCCAAGATGGTGGGAACAGATGACCCAGCAGACAATTTATAGAGCTCTCCATACCATCACTAAATTCACTGCTCTGTCAGTGAAACTTTCAATAATATACACACTGTGGGAAGGACTTGAGATTAGGAGGAACTCAAATATTTCTCATGTGGAAATATTCTTACTCACAGCCTCTTCATGTTCCTTAGTCTTGGAATTACAAATAATGCCCCCTCTGTCATTTTGTTATGTCAGAGGTAAATATTTAGAAATCCATTCTCGGTGAGCACCGTAGAGGGTATGTGTCTTAAGCGTCACTTAGTATTGTGCAACCATCTCAGCCAAGGCATCCTCTAGATAGTAACTTGTTATTTCTCTTAATTTATGGGTGGTTTGTCATTGAGACTTACTGGGAGAAGAAAAGGAAGACCCAGAGGGCCTATGAAGTCTTTCCACAGTCTTTATTTCAGATAAAGACAGTCCTTCTCACTTTTGTTAACAAAATTCATGCAGTGAGGTACACATTTATGGAATCTCACCATGTTAGAACTGAAAGAGATTTCAGCAATCATGCATTCCAGTTCCATTCTTTCACAGGGAAGGAAGCCAATGTCCTGATCAGTGAGGAGATTTGTCTATTATCAGACAGCTTATCAGAAGCAAACTGAAAACTAGAAGTCAAATTCTTAACCCCAGTCCATTGTATTTCTTACTACTCCAAGCTGTTTCTAAATCTTCATTTCAAAAAATTTTTGATGTAAAATATTCTGCCTTTATCACAAGCTTTCAGATGTAGATCATTCTTTTTTTTAAAAAAAGGAAGTCATTATTAATTCTTCTGGAGTCAGAGTCTATTTTGAGAATTCCATGTCAGTTATAGGCTCACTTCCAGAAATATGCATATACTCATAGACACACAAGATTTGATGCACAAATTCAGGGGGTGCAGACCACCTGAAGGCCATCCTAGGGGAGTGAGCAAGTCAGGTCACAAAGCCCTGTTTAAAAGTTTATTTATAAATATTTCTTTAAAAATTAATATGTTCTGCACTTCCAAAATTATACTGTAAAAATATTCTTGATGAGCTTTGTTTCCCCAGCATTTAAACAACATTCTCATTTAGATTATGTTACCATCTTTGGAAGCTGAATTGTCTTCTGGCTTCTCCATTTGCAATGATTTTTCCTCAAGCCCAAAATATTTCTCTAATGCATCTTCCAAAGTATTCTCTTTTAGGTCTCTCCTTGTCTAGGGAGATCACCTTTATCTCATTTAATTGAGAATACTTTTGTTTTATAGACTATTTGATATTTGAAAGACTGTGCGGTTAAATCCACCACCTGTAGACCTTCCCCCACTGTGCATCAGGGATTATTTCATCACTACATGACAATTCCAATCAGAATTCAAAGGTTGCACTGACAGCTTGAGTCTGTGGGGTCATGTCTAAGTGTATCACCTAACAATCCAGAAATAGGTTTCTTTGGGTTGTTATCTAAGTCATTCATTCTGCTGTCCAGCTAGATGAGTGTTTCATATCTTTCATATTTTCCTCCCTTGGCAAATTCCAGTGCCCCTTTTCTTATCCTCATCTCCAGATGAAGACCTTATTTTCTATTTCACTAATAAACTGAAGCAACCTGAAGAGAACCTTCACAGGCTCCCATGGCCATATCCTTCCATCTCTCTGCACCTATACCAGGTGCCCACTGATTAGGATAAGTGAATTGTTAAAGGTCAGTCCCTGCTCATGCATTAGGTCTTATTCCTTCTTTCCTACTCAAACATACAGCTCCAGCAATCTCTTCTTCTTACTCAAATGTTACTCAAGCCCTTCTTTCTGTACTGAATTGCTCCAATCAGCATGCACCCCTACCACGATTTCTCCACTGTACAACAAATCTATGATCAGACTTCTCTACACTCAGTTACAGCAAAACTCCTTGAAAGACTTGTCTCTACCCTCAAGAGTCCATTTCTACTCCTCTCATTCTCTTCTGAATCCCCTGCAACCATGTTTTCACCCCCACCACTCTGTAGAAACAGCTCTGGTCAAGGTTACCAACGAACACCATGCTGGTTACCACAACTACTTACCCAGCCTTGCATGTGCCACCTATTGTGTCTCTGAGACCTGTCCCCAAACTTCCTGTTTGTCAAATGCTCAGGCTATCACAAATGGAAGGAAGGTGATTTTACCCATGTGCTCCCCAAATTTGATAATGCTTCATATCCACCCCCCTCTTTTTATACAATGAAAATTCATGAAACAATTAAGTCCATTCAATGGACTTGTATGGACTTTCATTTTACATGGCATGAAAATGACTTTCATTTATATGGAATGGAAAAATGGACTTTCATTTTACAGTGAAAATGTAAAATTTTCTAGTCTACACATACAAAGACGTGCATTGGCAACTATCCAATAACTCTGGACTGTTTAGGCAAAGAGATAAAATAACTGAGACATTCTGCTGCCCCCGGTCCCTAATCTCTTGGCCTCAGTTGGAGCTATTTGGGCTTGAAGGATGTGAGCGATGGTCTCAGTGTTTGCTTTCCCTTTTCCTGGGGAGAAGGGCCCAAAGTCTAGAATGTCACATATCTTACTTCAAAGGAAAATGCACAGCATGAAAATGGAGTTTTAGGAGCCAAGCAAGCTGCACCCTGTCTTAACAGACAGCAGCCAAGATGGTTTCCATGGGCCCTGGAGTGGATGACCATGCATCAGACTCCCATGGGAGGCTCAGACTGATGGACAAGACAGTGGTGGTGGACTCCGGCGGATGGGGGAAAGCATTCCTAATAGAGCTACATTGTAAGGCACTGTGTTACACGTTGTTTGCAATTTATTGCAGTGGGATATGTCTTCCTCACCAACGAGGAGGAGAGAAAAAGGAACTCAATTCATCTTTTAAGAACTCAGACTATTTCTTCTTTGTCTCCTCATGGGGCATTCTCCATTCTATCTCCTTCCAGAATGAAAGGTTCATTTATTTTCCTAGATAAGGTCTGAATAAGGGCAAGATATAATTTAAATGCAGTCAAGGCTTAAGATAAATCAGTCATAAAAAGGCAATTATTTTATATTAAATCTGTGTCCTTTCTAAAAAGGAATTTGTATTTATCAATTAACTCATTTTCACCATTTAATTTTTCTAAAGGAGAGCATGAACTTAAAAAAAAAATCATGATTTTTTTTCTATTTGTAGAAAGATTTAGATAGCTTGGGGATTCATATCATATTATAGTCATCTTTTTTCATCAACATTTTATAAATACTGAGAAGTACTGTAGATCTCATTTTTTAACTTAAACATCTAAAACTCATGCTACATTTCTGTCATACTTTCCAGATTAATAGATTAGTGTTAGGAATACACAACAGGGAACTGAGCACAGCAAAAAATCCAATGTCATTTGCAACCAGACTTGAGTGTGAATTTCAAGCCTACACTGCAAGATCTGGGACTTGTTATTTAATCTTACAACCTCAGTACCCTCAAGCAAAAATGGGGACACAAAGGACATGTAATTGTAGTGAATATCCATTGTTTTTGCCCGTTTGTCATGCATTTTCTTTTCTTCTAAACCAGGTTATTTTTTTTTTTCCCTCAGGAAATGTCCCTTCCCAATTCTTGGCCCATAAAGTCCTGCTGGAGCCCACCTCCCTCTAGGTTTGGGGTTGGACACATGAACTTCCAGTCAGGGCATCACATTTCCTTGGCTAGAGTGACAGGTGATAGGTATTTGTTCAAGAAAGACCCTCCGTCAGAAAATCTGCTGATGGTCAACTATAAGTCTAGACATTGAAGGTTCTGTGGTAACAGAATCCATTAGGAAAATGATAGTGAACAAGACCCCTAATATGCCTGCTTGGACCTACAATCCAGCTGGGAAGACAGACTTTAAATAAAGACAGTGGACAAGACAGTGTCTGTGACAATTATGACTATGATAGAGCTGTGGAGGGAGAAGTCAGGGCTCAGGGAGCATGTTGGAAACTGGAGGGTTAAAGTCACTTTCCTGAGACTGTCTTTAGTCCCTTTCCTCATCCACAGAATGAGATGGGCACAACTGTCCTTCCTATTGCCCCATATGGGGTTTCAGGAGGATGAAATGAGTAAGCAAATGTGAAAGCAAGTGCCCTACACGTACAGGGATATTATTAGAAATAGTCTACGGTGCAGTTCATGAAACAATGGTACTTAATAAATTTAGGACTATGGAAAGAAGGAAAAGAGTGGGAAATGATATATTTATGGAAGAGTAAAATCAATTATTTGGAGGAAAATTCATTATATACTTGAATAGCTAGAAGGTTTAGAAACTTACCTTTCCTATTGTCGCTTTTGACCGGAGCTAATATTTGTTGAGATCTTTTCCAAATCCGCTAAGACCTTTTCTTCCCCCTCACTCCCCTCACATCTGAGTCCTAAGCAGAGAAAATCTGTTTGCTTCTAATACCCAGCCAAGGTTGTGTTTTATTCTTCATTTCTCAACACTACCCAAAATACCTCCAGACATGTATACTGAGAACCTACTGCTTGTCCAGCTCTATCCTAAGAGCTCTGTGCAATGTGACACAAGCCATCTCAGCATTTTTCCACTTCCCCCAGCCCTAGTCTACCTCCCCTTCCTCATTCTTGGTGGGTGACCCCCCAGCCACACACATACATACTCCTATTTTTCCTGAGAAGAATAGGGCTGCATGGACAGTAGGGCTTCCTTCCTTTTCAACTCTTGTGTCCTCTTCTATTGAACCTGCCTCAGAAGGGTCATTTTTCCCTTCTGAGGCTAAACATAAGACTAACTCTGACCTAGTCCTCTTTTTAAAATTTATTTTATATTAGATTACAATTGAGTAACAATGTTGTGTTAGTTTCAGGTATATAGCAAAATGATTCAGTTATACATATACACGGGTTTATTCTCCCTGCCCATTCATTCTTCATTTCAGCCTTGGTCCTTCATTTATCCTACAAACTCTTCCTTTTGTCCATGCACAGCAGTCTCCTCTATTTTGGAAAGAGAATAGCTCTTGACCCTACTCCATCTTCAAACCAGGATGCGCTTTCTCTCCTTCCCACTTCTACTACTTCCTGGGTGAGTTCTCTACACCTCCACCTCCTCACCACTGGCTTTTTCTGAATCTGATTCCTGTCTCTCCTGCTACTGAGATTGCCCTCAAGAGAGGCTCTATGACTTTTAAACAACAAACAAATGTGTTTTCTCAGTCCCCTTCCTCTCTGACAAGAGCAAGAATGTATGAAGGGGAACCAAAGACTCAGGCAATACAAAAAATCAGAAGGGGCCTGAAGAGGATTGGCTCCAAGTGTGGGTTTATTCATGGCCCCATGGGCCTCTCTTTCAGTGGTCATTAACAGTTGTGTCTGGGTGTGATCCCAGGTTCTCCCTCTTCAGCCCTGGCCTTTCTTTAGTCACTTGGGACCATTAGAACTCTGGTGTTACAATTTGTAATGTAGTTTGTGCATGGCATGAACAATTTACATGGCTTTTAAATGTTCTCTCTATTATGTCATCAAAACTCTGGGACTTAATTAAGGCATGCCACCCAAGGCTTGTGAGGCTCCTTGTCCATCCTCCAGAAGGTAAAGAGCTTTACTTAGAATGCATGAAAATAAATGCAGCCTGTCTGAACAGAGTAAGTGCTCAAAGCACAGGAGCTGTTATGAGTATTAATGAGCACATGGGTTCGTGGAGAAGCATCCTCCTCATGGCCTTGTCAACAATCTACCTGTCTTCTCCATTTTCTAGTAATCAGAAAAAAGTTGGTTTGCAGTAATGGTTGTCAAGAGAATACAATAAAAGAGCAAATTCCTCTCTTTTCTCATATGCCAGAAATGAGAACCACCTCATCCTTGCCTGGCCTCAATGGGGCTGTTATGTGGTCCATTTCCTTTTCTCAACCATCATATTAACAGTGTGAGGAGACTGACCATGCTGCCTGCCATCCCCTCCCCCTTTGCATTGGCCTAAACCACTGAATCAACTATTTCCTAGGTCAACTACTTGATCATCATTGACATGATCTGAGCCTCAAAATATGTTCTTTGTAAACTGTGTGGACTGAAACTTCTGTATATAAAGAAACACAGGAAGATTTTAACATTGTTTTAATGTTTCCACTCTGAATAAATCACTCAAACTTTGTAAATCTCAGTGTAGTTAGAGAATATCTCTGTCTAGATACAAAAGAGACCTTGATGCTGGGAAAGATTGAGGGCAGGAGGACAAGGGGACGACACAGGATGAGATGGTTGGATGGCATCACTGACTCGATGGACATGAGTTTGGGTAAACTCTGGGAGTTGGTGATGGACAGGGAGGCCTGGCGTGCTGTGGTCCATGCAGTCGCAAAGAGTCAGACACGACTGAGCGACTGAACTGAGATACAAAATGCCTTAATTTTTCTTTTGATCAATTCAGGATCCAATTTAATTTCTTGTCAGCTAGAGAAATCCCTAAGGTCTCAGTACTAGGAATAGGTGTGCTTCCAAACAAGATCGTTCTTTTTATCTTTTGGTACTAAGAAGCATGGAGCGGCCCACGGTTCCAAACTCTGCAATGGCCACAAGGAAGCTCAAGCTCAAATTTGCAGCCTGATGTTGGTAAAGGCAATGATCCACATACACTAGCAAAATGTAAGGTCTGCATTTTATATCTAAATTTAGATGATAAAGAATCCGCCTTCAATGTGGGAGACCTGGGTTCAATCCCTGGGTTGGAAAGATCCCCTGGAGGAGGGCGTAGCAACCCACTCCAGTATTCTTGCCTTGAGAATCCCCATGCACAGAGGAGCCTGGCGGGCTACAGTCCACGGGGTCGCAAAGAGTCAGACACGACAGTGACTAAGCACACACACACACCCTTGGTTTTGCTTTATTTTTTCCTACTTTTATCTGAATCCTCAACCTTTTTCTCACTTTTCAGATTTTATTTTTATATCATTGGCAAACATAAGTCATACTAAAATAAAATGCAAGCTCTTAGCATGGCTGAAAAAGCAACCCCATCTCGTGTTGCCCTTGATCACCCTTCTAAATGCATCCTCCATCACTTTTTCCCTTGTTCACCCTGACCGCTGTTGCTCTTTACATTCTCCAAGCACTTTTCTATCTCAGAGCTTTTGCACTTGCTATTCCCTCTCCCTGCCATGCTCTTCCCTATTAAGGCTCACCTCTCCCTTCATTCAGGCCCTTGCTCCAATGCCACCTCTTCAGATAGGCTGCTTCTGCTCTCCATGTCTAAAGCAGCATCTCCTTATCCCTTTTGCCTAGTACTCTGCTTTTCTTATATTAGAAACTTTATCATGACCTCACATTACAGAATATTTTATATGAGGCAAACTAGGGGAGTGGTTATGAGCACAGACTGGGGAACCAAACTGGGTTTATAATTCTAGCTTTACCACTTACCAGTTGTGCAGTCTTGGACAAGTGATTTCACCTCTCTGTGATTCAATTTCTTCCTCTGTAAATAAAAAGCATACAAAAATAGCACCTAGAACATAGTAAATGCGAAGTATCTCATTTGTAAATAAATTAAATAAGTACTACTTTTTGTTTAACCCCTACTTGATCTGTCTTATGTATCACTATATTTTTAGCTTGAAGAACAGTGCCCAGTATATGGTTGTATTTAAATACCTGTTGAATCAATTCTCTTTGGGAATGAAGTAAGGACACTAAAAGTTAAGTAAACACATTTTAAACCTGAAGTTAAGAATACTGGGCTGAGATTTGAAAGACGGAGATTTCAGTTCTTGCTTTGTCACTTACAAGTTAGTTGATTTCAGGCAAATTAGTTAAAATTTGCCCAAGTCAACTACAAAACTAGAATGAGACATCTCAACTCTGCTCCAGAGGCATAGGGAAAGTAAATTAAAGCTTTTACAAACCTGCATTTGCTCTATAAATAGAGACGATATTGTTCCCCAAGGAGAAAATGAAGCTGTGTTAATTAAGTGCTTCTGTGCGGTGGGCTCTGAATTAAGAGCCCTGGGAATGTGGAGGCTAAAAAGGCTTGCTTCATCTTGGAAATATGGGGACTAAAGACTTTTTTTTGTCAGCTCCAAAGGAACTGACAGAATTGTAAGGAAGACAGAAAAGTCAGCAATTACAACAGAGTGATGAGTGCTCTGGCTGAGGTCCGTTCCAGAAACACAGAGGAGAGGCACTTCTGGGTATGACCTTCACACTGCAACTTGGAGGATAAAGGGGAGATGTCTGGCTGGGGAGAGTTGTTTTAGACAAGGGTGTGTGTGCAGATGTGGAGCTGTTTTCATAGCACGATTCAGGATCCGAAGGTAGTGCAGCCTGCCAGGTGGCAGATGCCTGTGAGAGGAAATGGCAAACGATGATGCAGAACAGGTAGGCAAGGATCAGATCTCATGGGGTGATGCTAAGAGTCTCCTCCTCACTCCCTCCTCTTCCCTAAAAGTGGCCTGAGTAGCCCTGCAGCTCAAAGATCCCTTTTTGCCCCAGGAGCCCTTTCTAACTCCTGTTGGCCTCAGTGCCACCTGCTGATATGTATGTCCTGGGCCTGGGGGATGCCAATAGCATTTCTCAGAGAGGAGCTGGATGAAAACTCCAGTCATCAGACCTGGCCAAATTCTTCCTAGGCAAATATGCATTAAACCTTCCAATGCTTGAGGAGAAGGCTGAAGAGAGTATATAGGCAGAAGAAAAAGAAGGGCAGCAGGAGTTAGACTCAATTATATTCTCTTAAACACCTTGACCCTATTTCTCCTTTCCCCCAAATTATTTCTTTCATTGCCTTCTCCCATCATGGCAAATAAGTTATCCTGACGGTTCCAATTGTCCAACCTGCTCTGTAGCTGTGCCCCTTTGTCACGTGAGTTGTGTCATGAAAAAGCTAGATGTATTTCCCCACCCCCTTGATATGGCTTGGCCACGTGACTCTCTTTGGCCATAAGAAATCATTGGAGGTGCTGGCAGGCAGGTTCCAAGCCTAGTCCTCAATTTCCTGTTGGAACCTCACCTCTATCACGAGGGAAAGCCTGGGCTGCAAGAAGAGACCAAGTGTGAGATTGCCAAGTCATCCGCTCTGAGGCCAATTTAGAGCAGCAATTACCTCCGCTTCCGCCTCCACTTCCACCCCCAGCCCCCGCCAGTCAGGCAACTGACTGCAGAAGCATGAACAAGGCCAGCTGAGATGCGCCAAGCCCTGACTACCAGCAGAACCACTCACCCTACCCTTAGGCTTAGGAGAGATCATTAATGGTTGTTGGTTAAACTACAGAATTTTAGAAGGTTTGTTATTCTGAATAACTAGCTAATATTTTTACCAATATTCATTTCCATTTGGTTCCTCCTTCCCCTAGAAGTGTTGGGGAGGCATGACCCTGGTGAGTAAGTTAGGGAGAAGGCTTGAGTCACCGTTTGGGGACCTCTTTACTTTTTCATACCAGAATGTAAAGTTTCTATTGATACGAGTACTAATGGCCCAAAAGAGACACCGTTTGTGCTGCAAGATGAGTTTTCCCTTTCAATAAACCATTTTCCCCTTTACCCACAGCATGACTCCTCTTCATTCCTGAGGCTCAAGGTCAGTGCTAACTGGCATGGTTGCTCAAAGCTTCTCTGGGCATCACATCCTAGAAAATCTTCGCAAATTGGCGGACCCAGGGGGAAATGGCAGAATTTGATCACAAGCTGCAGATAATTTCACTGGCTCACCACAGGCCTTGTTTGCTGGTGATAAAATAAAGGCTGGGAGCTCAGCAAGCAAAGTGGCTCCAGAGCTGATGTGTGGCCAAATGGTCTTGATGAGAAGGCAGGGAGCTATAAGGCCAGCTCGCCCTTTAATGGGCACTTTGTGCTTGTCTGGCTCCTCGTCCCGAGGTGAGGGAAAAATCTATTAGTGAGATCCATGTCGTTCACTTCACACGCTAGAGCCATCTGGGAGGTCTTACTCATTTCTTTTCTGATCCCCTAATTGGAACTGCTGACGGATTTGTGTGTACCTGAGTGGCTTAAGATGGGGATGCTGAGAGCTCCAGTACCAAAGCATTTTAAAGGGCAACGGGAGATGTCATTCACATTGTCTGCACATCCGTTTGGATGGATGTGGATGGATGCCAGGAGCAGCCGGCCTGGAAGGTCTCTGTGCAAAGACTGCTGATTTGCAGTGACCTCTGACTGCACTTCAGCTGCTAAATCCTGTTGACCCCAATGAGCTGAGACTGAATGTGTTTTAAGTCAGCTGGCAGAGAGTCGGGGCTCGTTTTCTCAGCCTTCCTTCAGCATCTCAGGGTAACACAGACAGGATGTCTTCTGGAAAATGCCTTCTGGCTATGGTTTTCAACGGCAGGAGGTAGAGGCTACTTCCAAATGTGATGTGAGAAACAGTTCAGACGTGGTCAGTTGGTTCCAATTAATCACCCTCATGGGTCTAGAGATGACTGAAGGGGTTATGGACCAACCTTTTGGTTAATGGTTTATACTCTCACAACTTGATCATTTAGTCATTCCTTGGGAGGCCAGGCCGGTTGTTGTTTCAGGTAACTCAGTTGCAGCATCTCCACGGGAACTTGTGAGCATGAGTGCAAGTGAGAAGGGGTTCAGGGGAAGCCAGGATTTCTTCTGCACTGTGTTCCTTTGCATCTCATGGAATAGGCTCTTCCTACCTATGTAAGGCATTTAAGTCATTCATCAAAGTTTTATTGAGCAACTACAATGTGCCAGGGACTGTCATGGGTGAGAATGCTACTACTCATGTGTTGCTCAAGAGGCACCAGGATCTCCTCTGGGATATACTGTTCTTCTGATTCTCCTAGCCCCTAGTAGAGCAGCAAGACCACCTTCTCTGTTGTTTTGCCTTTTACCAGGTTGATCATGAGAGTCCTTACACAGGAATGGTTAGGCTCAGGTGCCAGTCATGCGTAGGTACTAGATTGTAGAGGGTGCTGAGCAGTACCAGCTCCTCACACTTGGAGATCTTGGGTCCTGTTCTTTGAAAATGAAGCTGGGGAGCAGCCTCTCTAGCTAGAGGAAAAGGGGCTCAGGTTATCAACTAGCATGTTGCTATGGAACCCAGAGAATATCCTGAGGTCATTTCTTGAACAATCTTATTTCCAAAGCTCTGTATTTGCACTTTAGAGCTTCCCAAAATAAAAACCTTCATCTCCGGGCAAAACCAAAGTAATGGGACCATCAAGCCACAGGGTATGTTGTAGTGGGAAACATGGGGCCAGAGGATCTAGTGTTGACCCCCATTTCACTTTGCAGAAATGGCTGCCTACAAGATACCATGTGAGGAACCGCCTGTGAGTACCTCCTCTCCCTCCCTATATAGGAAGCATTTCCATAATATCTGTTAGGTGGGAGAATCCTGGAACTTGTTCCTGGAGGCTCCTCATACTGTGCCCTGAGGGCTCTGATTGCCTTTAATCTCCCTTCCTATCTGTATAAGATCTTTATCCCTTCTTATCTTCTCCAGATAAATGAACATACTCTCCCTGCATTTGTCATATAGCTGGTTAGTATATTGGATCAGTCACACATTCTTTCAGTCCAATTTATTATTGAGTGCTGAGAAAATCAATTTTTTAGGTAATAAAATTAATTTCTTAGCAACTAGATGAGTCTGCAATATCTGTAACACAACTGTGCCAAGGTATTTCAAAAAATCTACAAAGTGATGATAAAGTATCTACTCATTATAGGTTAATAAACTGATAGTATAAGACATTTATTCATTTTCATATAAATGTAGTGGCTACCCATTATCATGATTTATCCCCCAAATTTAGTCTTGTGTGCTTAAATTGAGAAGTTACAACATAAAAGGTTTATCTTTATAGCTGTCATTGGTGTCATATTTATATACATGCTACACCCACCAACATTTTAACAACTGAGTAGCAATATAAATTGAATAACTTTAAAGACTATATATGTTTCCCTCTAGTACAAGTGTATCGTTTATATCACAGCCTCATTTCTATACAGATCTGGCTGCAGCAGAATGGAATCCAAATGGATTCAACCATTGCCCCCTTTTATCCACTTGAAACACACACAAAAAATCATTTGTTTCCTTTCCTATTGCAGTATAAATACCTTTAATATTAAATGGGAAGGAATGCTTGATGAAAGTATATGCACAATGAATTGTTAGTTTGAAGGTAACTTTTTACTTACATTTGCTGGGGAACAGTTCAGATTTTCATATTTTTCTACATCTTTTGAAGAGTAAGGCCCTACATCCTATGATATAATCACTGTCAGTAAATTTCCGGAGTCAGGTGGACTTAGATTTGGAAGAACTGTGTGGGCCACTGAAAGTCATTTAATCTTCTAAGCCTTAGTTTCTTCATCTAATAATATTATTTTATATTCCATATATGCATATTATGTAATAAAGGAGATAATATTATTTCCCTCCTATGTATGTTGTAAGGATCAATGGAATACTGTATGTAAACTGTTAGCATTTAGAGTACCAGCCAAATTTATAAATGATAGTCAGAATTATAATATTGCTATTATTTAAAAAGTTGAGCAAAAGGATTCCAAATCAAGCTCTCTGTACTTTCCTAAGTTCTTTGAGTCAGTTCAACAGTTAGTTTATCCTTTTTCTAGGACTCAGATCAACTGAAGGAAAGAGTTGTAGCTCCTGGCAGTTGCTCTCACATGGTAATTTCGCATTAAAGAAATTAGTGGTGGGGAGGTCTGTATTAGCATTTTGGGGCACCATGTTTTAAGGTGAGAAGATGGAGGCAAAGGAAATTTAGACTTTTGTCCCAGACCACAGAGTGGGAAACAGAGTAGAGACTAAAATGAAGATCCTTTGACTTTCAAGTCAGTTTCTTTCAGTATCACTTTTCAAATGATTATTGAGTTAAGCTCATTTAGTATGAAGTTCTGGGGTCCAAATATTAGAACCTATTATTAGGATTCTAATAATAGGAATTGTGTTTATATATGAAGAAAACTCTCTTGAAATTATAGATGTAGTCCTGCCACACGATGTGTGCTAATATATGTTATATATCATCAATACCCAACAGCTGCATTTCTATACTGTGCAACAGTCTACAGCCCTTTTCAACTCCAGTAAAAACTAAATATATTATTTTATGATAATGTTAAGCCCCTCCTACTCTTACTCCTGCCAAAAGGGGAGAGAGAGAAGAGATAGATACACTTTGATTCTTAATCTTCATCAAGTAGAATTCAGATAAAAGTAGTTGCTAATTCCTAATAAATTAAAGTTTGTCCTTTTATTTCCAAATAGTTTTAGTTTTTAAACCACTTCAGTTGACCTCGAATTTCCTTTGCAGTGTTATTTATTGCCATCCATGTAGCTAGGCTACTTGAGAGAACGTAATGGAAAACTTTGTAAAGTGTGCTGAGAGTACCAAATGACATGTGACTGATTCTTACAGAGTGGAGGATGTGTTCTTGAGTTGTTAGCAGTTCTCAGCACTCTATGTCCCCTCTTTTTTTTGAAGTTGATGTAAGCGTACTTTAGATGCTATTTACATTAGACTTGACTTGCTTTTCTAGCTCATACCGTGACAGGATCTTCTTAGGAGAGTGCGAGAAACAAGAAAGAATTCTGAGAAAGAAGGATCTCCTGACCCCTAAGAGTACCTGCTGCCTCTTTGAAGATCCCAAATTGGGCCCACCACATGCAGGCAGCAAGTCTCCAGCAGCAGACACAGCACCATTAAAAACTTCAGAGAGACCTGGGTAAACCATGTCACCACGCTTGTCTTTCAGTTTCTGCATCTTGAAAATGCAACTGCTGATACCTACCCTACCTCTCAGGATTGACATGTGATCATTTCATTATGTGATTGAGATCAGTGATTGTGTGGTCATTGAAATGTGCATGTGCAACATACCTGCTGCACAGAAGGAAGCTATTATCGTTACCAGTGGTGGTGCTGTAACAGTGAAAGTGAAGTGAAAGTGAAAGGTGCTCAGTCGTGTCTGACTCTTTGCGACCCCATGGACTGTACAGTCCATAGAATTCTCCAGGCCAGAATACTGGAGTGGGTAGCTTTTCGTTCTCCAGGGGATCCTCCCAGCCTAGGGATTGAACCCATGTCTCCTGCTTTGCAGGCCAATTCTTTACCAGCTGAGCCACAAGGGAAGCCCAAGATTACTGGAGTGGGTTGACCTATCCCTTCTCAAGCAGATCTTCCCGACTCAGGAATTGAACTGGGGTCTCCTGCATTGCAGGTGGATTCTTTACCAACTAAGCTATCAGGGAAGCCCACAGCAACAGATTAAATATTAGTACACCAGAGAATGTTGCCATTGCAGCAAAAGAAATGTGATCTCAGAGGCCATCAAGGTAAAGGGAGGTCTGTGCTCAAAATGTTGAGAAGAGAGGAAAGAAAAGTGTGGTTAGAGACTAGAGTGCTGTTGGCTCGAAGACAATGCTTTGTCAGCTTGAAGACATTGCTGTCAGGCAAACACTAGAAAGCCCTTGTTGAGCGAAACCACTGTATTATGTCTATAAGACTAGACTGTGATGGAGAACATGCCACATGTTCTTCCAACAAAAATGCACACTCACATGCATCCTCAGGCCTCCTTTTGCGTCCATTCAATAGCAAAGGAGCTATTAGGCCCTGGTGTCTGCTGATGACTTGAGGTCTTTAAGGTCTTCATTTTCATGTGCATTATCTCAGTGTAACCCCAGGGAACACATTAAAGGGGCAGGGTCTGCAAGGACATTTGGAGTCCAGATAAACAATTTTAATCAGGAGAAAAAGTTGGACAAATCTAAAGGAGGAGAGGAGAGACTTTTTCTGAATGTTCTAAAAGTGAATACTATCTTTTAAGAATAACTTTTATCAGACTTCTCTCAACACAATACCAGTGCTACCAGCAAAGATGTCATATCAACAAATCCTTAAACACAGGAAGAGTATCTGAAGTCAGGTTTATAGTTTTAGACCTCAAGCACTTTTATAAAGCACCTACCTCACGCATACACAGACATTCATTCAGTATTTTACAAAATTATGCATCCCACATCTGGCACACTCCTCTTTCCTGGACCTCAAATCTGCCAGGGCTACTTCAGAGGCAGTTATATGAACAAGACAGGAGCAATGAGAGGAAGAAGTGGTAAAGCTGTGGCTGCCTGTCACAGACCAGGAAGCTTGAGCTGGGTAGAATCGGGATCCTCTCAAGGAGACATGACGTTTCTCATATGTCTGATGTTGTTGAACCGTATCTCCACATAGCTGAAAGTTTACCATATAAGCCCAGCCCATATTCTCTCAGAACATCATGCATCAGTCTGGCATAAAATGAACTGAAGTCCAACACTAAGAACTCAGTTGCTGAGCAGCATGGTCCCTCAGAGTTTCCCAAAGAACTTTTCAAAGGTCTGTAGTTTGACAAAGCTAGAAATATCTCAATTTAACTAAACATACTTTCCCCTTCATCTTTTAAAATTGTGGTTAAAATACACTTAGCACAAAATTTACCATTGTAACTTTTTAACTGTACATTTCAGTGACATTAAGTACCTTCATAGTGTTATGCAATCATCACCACCATCCATCTCGAGAACATTTTTATCACCTGAAACTGAAACCCATTAAACCATAACTCCCCACCCCTCTTCATTTTAAAATCCATTCATACTGTAAGTGAAATTCAATGTTAGATATGGTTTTGATTCCCATTTGCTACCTTGTAGGTAGCGCTAGTGGTAAAGAGCTCATCTGCCAATGCAGAGACAGAGACTTAAGAAGTTTGATCCCTGGGCTGGGAAGATCCCCTGGAGGAGGGCGTGGCATCCTACTCCAGTATTCTTGCTGGGAGAATCCCATGGACAGAGGAGCTTGGTGGGCTACAGTCCATAGGGCTGCAAAAAGTTGGACACAACTGAAGCGACTTAGCATGATGCACACAGTTTTGATTCCCATTTGCTCCCTTTTTGATGCCCTTATGTGCTGCTACACAAGATGCTGAAGCAGGCTTCTGGAAATTGTTACTTTTCATCACGAACTGAGTTTTCACAAGATGCATTAAAACATTGAACTAGAGTGGGTGACAGTACTTAAATTCTGCTTCTTGTCGCCCCTAAATGGTTTCTAACAGGGACACATTGAGACCAACCATTACTAGTGACTACTCCAGATACATCCTAACATACATTCTCCTGGTCAGCAATAGGGTATGACCTCAGAGGCTTGAGCTGGGGAAGGGGGCCAATATCTAGCATCGCTATAGTTAGCCTTATTTCTCTATCCTTTATTCTTCCAGACTTCAACATGAAGACAACTCTATTTTCCCTAAGATTCACTCCTCACAATTATTCCTCACTAGAATCTTTTCAGTTGTACAGTTATTTTCATAAAATCCAGTATTCAAAATGACTACCTTCTACAATCTCACTGTGCACTGAATTGGCCATCCCTTGACTCCCTTAAAAACCTTTAAAATGTTACAACAGATTAGATGTACAATTTGGATCAGTATAACTTTAGGAACTGTCTCTTAGTTAAAATGAGGTTTTCTATCTTAGTTTACATTTAGCTAATCATGTCTTCACTTGTTCCTTCGTGAACTCTACAAGCATTTATTAAACACCATCTATGTACATGTTGCAGAGGTGCATGAGTTACAGTCCAGTGGAAAGGCAGCAGAAACACCTGGTCAGAGCACAGCACAGGTCCCTAGGAGACATGTTTTGAGGAAAACAAAATGCAGTGGGAACCAGTAGAAAAAGCAACAAACCATCCCTGAATTCACAAAGGAGGTGCCCCCTGGAATGATCCTGAACGAGGAGGAGGGAGTTGCCTGAGAGAGAAGGGAAGGAAGGTGTTCCATGCAGAGGAGCAGCATGCTAACAGACATGGGGTGCTCCAGGTGGCCACGTGGTGCCTGACATATGGACGGAGAGAAGAAGCCAGACTCAGGGGATACTATAGGCAGCATCCTTGGTGCTGGTGACTGGTTGACTAGATTTGAGGACGGGGGAGTGAAGGACGAGAAGAATTAAGAGTGAGTTCTCTGATGACCTAGAGAGATAGGATGGGGGAGGGGAGAGAGCTCAAGAGGGAGGTGATATATGTATAATTATGGCTGACTTGCATTGTTGTATGGCAGAAACCAACACAACATTGTAAAGCAATTTTCTTCCAATTAAAAAATAAATTTAAAAAAAGAGCAAATGAACCTATTAATTTGAGAGACCAGGTAGCTGGTGACTATGTTCATTATTACTCTACCACAAACAACATCTTCAGTTTTAATAGCAGTTTAGTCTATGATTCTGGGAAAAAAAAAAAAAAAGAGTTGCAAGAGTTTTCAAATAGACCTATCCTCTGTCATTTTTAATAAATCTCAATGAAATATTGCCTCAAGAGCCAGTTACAGAGATATATGACTGTAACAACTGATATCTTCCCTTCACGGAACCACTAATTTATGACTTTTTTCCAACTTTTTATTTTGAAAAATTTCAAACCTACAGCAACTTTTGAAAGACTATTACATCTGTGACCCTTCACCTAGATTCAACAACTGTCAATATTTTACCACATTCTCTCTTTTCTCTTTCTTTCATTCTCTCTGTCACTAATGAGCCCTTTGAAGTGAGTTGTGCTTATTATGATATTTCAATTCTAAACATCTTCTAACAAGGACTTTTTCCTGCATAACCACAGAATCATTATTGCTGCATTTTGTTTGCTCATGATTATATACAAGTAAAACATTTTTGTTAAGTGTACTAAATAAGTGATGTTATGTACTCGCCCATCACATCAGAAGGCACATAATGATGGTCTAACATGTTATTGGAAATGCTGACTTGGACTGCTTGGTTAGATGATACCCTCTAACCAATATTCTCTCCATTGTAATTAACAAGTAATCTATGTGATGATAATTTGAGATCATGTAATATATTATCCAGCAGTTTAAGCATCTGTTGATGACTTGCCTGAATCAGTTACTACATTGATAGGCATTATTTCTAAATTAGTTATTTTTTAATGTTTCCTCCATTCCAGCATTTAAGGTCAGATATAATTTTTTTGCTGTTGTTGTTTGTTGTCAAAAGAATGAGACCAAGGAAATCATCCAATTCTATGAAAACATTGGTCATGAAATAGAGCACATGTTAGGAAAATGGCCAAAAAGCATTGTGCAGCTATATTTTAGAAATCAGCATGTATTTTTTAAAAGGATAACTCTTGCACAAGATTTAGTATTGTCCATGATGTTCAGCTTTTGTAGTTTGTGGAAGAAGCACTGTAATATGTCATTTAACATCGTAAAGCAACCTCATGTCTGTCCACTGATAACTCATTGGCAATACACCACAGCTGTTAAGAGGCAGCTCAGGAAGACAGAAAATAGACAAAAAACCCAAAACCTACAAGCCGACCATCTGACTTTAATTAGGAAAGAGAATAGTCCCCAAATGTACAAGGATGGGTTCTTTTGTAGGTCAAAGTATTATAGTGGAACTTAAAAAGAGGTTAATATAATAACCCTATATGTGAAGATTAGTTCATACCTTAAAGGATCTTATAATATGGAGACAGAGTCTCCAGCTTTCTGGACAAGCCATCCTGTCCTATAGCTGTAGTAAACACTCATCTAGGCACAAAAATCCATGTTTTCTAATTAATGGAGGCCCATTAGATACCAGCACAGTAAACTCCATCACCTGAGAAGGCAAAGCCTACATGTAGAGCAAGTTCGGTGCATGAAGAAGATGAGAATTTCAGTTCGGAGCATGATAATCTAGATATTCATTAGACATCTGAGTGGAGAGACAGCGTTGACAAGTAAATATAAGAGCTGTTGCTAAGGGGAGTGGTCATGACTGGAGACATACATTTGAGAATCATTTGCAGTTAGACACTACTAAAAGCCATGGAACTGAAGAGAATCTGCAAGGGGGTGAGTACAGAGAGAGGAGAAGAGATTGATATCCATGGGCTGAGCCTTGGGGCACTTCAATGCTGTGAGGTTATCAAGCAATAGAGGATCCAGCAAAGGAGACTGAGAAGAAACAGCGAGTGGGGCTGAAGGAAAATGCAGTGTACAGTGTCTCAGAGGACAAGCGAAGAAATCACGTCCACCGGGAGGGAGCAATTAACTGTGACAACTGACAGGTGGATTTTGATGGGGATTGACATTCGGATTTAGCAACATGAAGGGCTTTGATAATACTGACAAGTACAAGTTTGGTGGGGTGTCAGTGTCCAAATCCTGACTGGAATAGGATTGCGTGAAAAGAGGAGAGAAAATGGAAGCAGTGAGATTGGGTCATCTTTCAAAGAGGCTTCAATTTCAGGACATCTATTGATTTATTAGCCATAAGAATAGATTTCAGCAGGAAAATCATATGATCAACCCCATAAATGTTGAAAAAACATCTGATTTGACAAAATTAAATGTCCATTCAAATTTTATTTTTAATAAATTCAATACAAGAGTTTCACTCTTGCTATTGTTGTCGTTCAGTCGCTACATTGTGTCCGACTCGTGACTTCATGGACAGGCTGCCCTGTCCTTCACTCTCTCCCAGAGTTTGCTCAAATTCATGTCCATTGAGTCAGTGATGCCGTCCAACCATCTCATCCTCTGTCAGCCCCCTTCTTCTCCTGCTCTTAATCTTTCCCCGCATCAGGCTCTTTTCCAATGAGTTGGTTCTTTGCCTCAGGTGGCCAAAGTACTGGAACTTCAGCTTCAGCATCAGTCCTTCCAATGCATATTCAGGGTTGATTTCCTTTAGGATTGACTGGTTTGATCTCCTTGCAGTCCAAAAGACTCTCAAGAGTCTTCTCCAGCACCACAAATCAAGATTATTTGGAGTGGGAGGGAATGTGGGCCTTGGGGGGCTCAGAGCAGGGCCCATTGCTGACTCTTACTTGTACTGCCTGACTTCAGGCATATTGCTTTTGCATTTTCCATTTGTAAATGGGGAAAAAGCATAAAGACAGGAAAACAAATTGTCATATGAATGTCAGTTATCACTGTTTGGTATGAATTAAAAAGTCTTTATTTCTGCCTGGTTCTTTCTTTTTATTTTTCTGTTTCTCTACCCTTTGTCTCTTTACCTTTTCAATCCAACTTTATTGTTTCCTACTCAGGCCTTACTGTTCATGGGGTTAAGGGGACGACAGAGGATGAGATGGTTGGATGGCATCACCGACTTGATGGACATGGGTTTGGGTAAACTCCGGGAGTTGGTGATGGACAGGGAGGCCTGGTGTGCTGTGATTCATGGGGTCGCAAAGGGTCGGACACGACTGAGCGACTGAACTGAACTGAACTCAGGCCTTTCTCTTCTCTTTTTCTTTTTCTTTCTCTTTTTCTTACATTCAGTCTTTGAACGTAAGGTCCCTGTGAATGTGACCACTTCTTCTGAAGCAGCTTTAGCATAGTCTTGAGCCTTTTAATGGGAAAGAGGTTTTTCAAAGTCCTTTTTGGCTGCCTGGTTTGACTGGAGATGGGAGATGCAGGTCTCTGGTGCACTAAAGGCAAAAGACCCATGCATGGCAACCAAGTCTTCACGCATCATTTCAGAATTTAAGAACGGAGGCCCAAATATGCTCTGAATCAGTGATGCCTCTCCGTCTTGACAGATTTTTTTTTTAAAGTCTTTAAGTTTCACCCTTAATAGAAATAAACTCTAGCCATGTGACCCACAAGGATAATTTCAAGTCTTTGGAAAATTATTCTCTACTCTTTGATAGCTGATGTGGTAGAAATGATATTATACCCACCCACTAATTCTAATACTCAGGTTATAGGAAAGCAATCTATTTCAAATTTATGTTTTCTTTTATGGGCCTGATTGAAATAAAATGGTGGCTGGAGTTACATTAGAGTTCTCTGAATGGAGTCTCAACAGAATTGGGAAGAATATAAGGTGGTTGTTCTGAGCAGAGACTTGAAGTATAACTGTTTCATTTGTTCTTCCAGAGACACTTTTTTGTGGTTTGTTTTTGGTTCTCTTCCAATTTGCATGTTTACCAAAATCCCAAGGAAAGAAAAAAAAAAAACCATTAAGATTTTTTCCTATAATCCATTTAAGTCAAAACTGGAGAAGAGAGAGAAAAATTTGTAGCTTTCAAACACCATTAGTTTGCTAATGATAGCTTTCATCCTATGACAGTTCTCAGACTGATAAGATGCTCTAAACATCCACCACGAAGGAAGAGGGCCATTTACAGGCCCCCGCTCTGTCTCTGCAGCTTGCACATGTTTTCAAACATAATTTCATGCCTGCTTTCTGACAGCTCATTAAACAAAGGCCTCTCGGTGCCTATATTGCCCATCTCCCTGCTGAGAGTGTAACGTATTTACAGCCTCTGAAGATTGCTGGCTGCTGGCGCCTTCTCTACCCCATGGCCTGCCTGCCAACTGCTTATCAGTCTCCCCCAAAGGTGACATCCTCCTCATTTGTTTAGGTAGTGATGGTCCCCTGTTTGACCCTCGGAGGCCAGCAGCAGCGTGATTAGGAGTGGCTCCTGCACCAGCTAGATAAAGGCAATCATGCGGGCGAAGACAGCGCCGGCTTCTAGGGGAGCCTCGCCAGGCTGAGCGCTCCCATTCAGGAACGCACTGGCAGTTCGTTAGCTTGACAGCTGGCAGTGTACAGACCTTGTGGGATTTCTGCCTCGGAGAAAGCAAACAAGGTTTTGGGAGTGTTGAGGAGCTATCTGGGGCTGTGTACAAGGGTGATCAGAGTGGATTGCTCCTAATTACCTGTCTCTTGACTGCCATTAAACCATCATTACACATCCAAAGCCGTAAAGGGCCCTACGAATGCAGCACCTTATACTTAATTTTTATCCTTTCCTCCTGTGTTTGCCAAAAGCATTTTGCTGGGGTCCTGGGGGGACAGATGAAGACATCTTGGATGGAGGGAGAGGCTGCAGGCTACATCCATATGCCATTTGAGGATCTGAAAACTGGTAACAAGTTTCTGCCACTGCAGTGTTCTTGGGGTGGAGCATCATTTCCACTGAGTAGGAATGGGGAGAGAGCAGGTATGGGAGGCAGGAAAGGAGGGAAGGAAAGAGAGCAAGACCTCTTTTTTCCTAATCAGGTCTCAGTTAATTCAAACTTTAGCTCTTGTAGGTTCATAGCCAGACTCCAGAGGCAGGATTTTTGTTAAAGTTTCAGATGATCTTGGCCCCTGAATTGCTGTGTTGTGCCTCTGGGATCCAGTTGGTGCCAAAGCAGACTAAGGTTATGGTGTGACAGCATTTGCCTCCCGGGCAGGTGACAGTGATGGCTACCACTGCTCAAGTACCTCCTACAAACCAGACAGTACATTAAGCATTTTCTTACAGAAGGTAAGAATTGAACACAATACTACTCTGGGGTAAGCAGCAGTAGAACCATTGCACCAATAATAAACATGACATGAACTTGGGCAAACTCTGGGAGATAGTGAGGGGCATGCTGCGGTCCATGGGGTCACAAAGAGTCAGACACGACTTAGCAACTGAACAACAACAACAACAACTAATAATAGACTGAGGCTTACAGAGATGGGAAGTCTCCATCAAGCTCCTAGTTAGTCAACAACTGAATGCAGATCTGCTGGTTCCAAAGTCCCCACTTCTGATCTCCCACCTTCTGCCCAATCGATGACTATACTGGAACACCACTGCAGTTGCTAAGTTTGCTTCCCCTCTGCAAGCTCTCAAACCCCAGCATGCATGCCCATCAACGAGAGAAATGGGGACTAGGGGAGACTCCCAGACGTGCTGCATTAGGAGAGGCCTCCAGGCAGGGGATGAGCAATCTTCCTTTTTTCATTTTTTAGAAGTCCCTTGGGTGATTCTACACAAAGGGTCTTCGGGCAATAGTTCGAGAAACCCTTTCCCAAATTGGGAGTTCTCCTGAGGAGAGAGCAGTCTCATTTACCTTGGTTTCTTTTGTACTCTATCAAGAGCTCCCAGCACGTAGAAGATGCTCAACAAATGCCGAGCAATCAGAGGAATGGTTCTGTTCAACTATTTTTCCTCTGATCTTAAGTTTTACTAAAATTCCCATATCCTTTAATCCTCTTGGAAGAAATCAGGGAATAAATCTTATCCAAATAAAATTGATGTTTCCAATATGCCCTTAGCAATGAAAGACAGGTGAAGTCTTTCATAATTACACTGCTTCCCCTTTACATGCAGACAACTGAGCCTCTGACCTCCAGCAATTCAGCATGGAGATGGCTCTGCCAGACTTTATTATTTTATTAAATATTTACAACAGAACTATCGTTGCTAGGAAAGCATCCCCATGTGCACATTTGTTAGTTGATGGATATAAGCTTCATTATCTATTACATATAAAATTTATTTGCCACACTATTTATAAATAATTTGAACTGGGTATGGTATATAGGTTCATGCATATGACCGTTTCTGCAAATTGATACTTGTGCACTTTAGTTTTTTTTCTTTTTTGTCTTTGTTTCTTTGACCTCACCATGTGGCCTGTGGGATCTTAGTTCCCCAACCAGGAATCAAACCTATGCCCCTTGCAGTGGAAGCACCGAATCCTAATCACTGGATAGCCAGAAAAGTCCATGTATGCACTTTAATTCTTTATGCATGCTATTTTTAATGAATCCTGACTTGGAAAATAGGTATCACTGTCTTCATTTTAAGGAATAGGAAAGTGAGGCTCAGAGAAACTAAATAACTTTACTAAAATGGCATAGCTAGGAGGTGGCAGAGACAAGATTTAACAAGATCTGTATGAATCTAAAATAAAATACTATTTCTGTTTCATTATGTTGTCAAAAAACAAACCAGTGATTTAAAAATTGAATAGAAAAAATACTGTAAGGAAGTTAGTAATTATTAATGATGACTGACTTTGGGAGATGAGATTTTTGGTTTTTTTTATAATTTTCCGTATTTTCTAAATTGTTTACATACAAATTTTAGAATTGTGGTGAAGTTTAAACACACACACATATACACATGTACTATCTTGAAGCACACTATCTGATTAAACTTCACTATCGTTCATTTATTAGGAGGTTTTTGTTTTGTTAATTTGAATACATGAGTTTCTGACAAAACAAAAAAACAAACCAGAGCAAATATTAAGACACAGTTGGACTTGTTCCTAAAGGACATTCTCTCCTGTCATTGCCATGTACCCCATGGACCAGGTACACACAATCCACAAACATTAATTACTGAATTTGAACACAATTCCTAGAGCTGCCTCATAAGGTAGGTTGGCTGAATTCTATTATCTCCTTTTACCAAAAAGGGAACTGAGGGCTGGAGATGAAGTGACTTGCCCAAGAGCTCCCAGTTAGCCAACACTGGCCCGAAAAATCCAATTTAACCTATTTAATGCAAACGTATGGGTTTCCCAGGTGGCACTAGTTGTAAAGAACCCACCTGCCAATGCAGGAGACATGAGACATGGGTTTGATCCCTGGGTTGGGAAGATCCCGTGGAGGAGGGCATGGCAACCCACTCCAGTATTCTTGCCTGGAGAACCCCAAGGACAGAGGAGCCTGATGGACTATAGTCTATAGGGTCAAAAAGAGTCACAGACGACTGAAGTGACTTAGCATGCAACGCAACACAAACCTAGTTTCTTTTAACTGCACAACTTCCTGGTGCTTCTTAGGGTCAGATCTGTTCTGGAGAAAGACAGCAATAAAGGTTATGTTGGATCTTTTGTTATCTTTCTAACTGTTGTATTTCAGAACCTAAAACCCATTTTTCAGCCTCACACTTACTCAGGGCCCACTGCACCATCCTGTGGATCATCCAACCCCCTTACAAAAGAGTATCTCAGTATTCCAGACTCTTTCTTCTCTTTCTCCCTTTTCCCTGTCAGTCAAAACCTGAAGAACTTGTGTCCTATTTGCTCAAGAAACAAATGAGTTAGACTGTGATAATGCATGATGAAGATTCCTAGGTAACATTTTTGCTTTTTTAAAGAGATTTATAAATGCTGGGTGTTTGCCCAAAGGAATGCCCTAGTAGTAAGATAATTAGAAAATATAGGCAGTCAGTGGGGGAAAATAATGAAAGAGAAAAACATATCACAAATACACTGAAAGAAAAACAAATGAGAGCATCATTTCATTTTAGAGAAATACTCAGTTAGTAGATGCCCAAATTTTACAATTCTTGGAGAGTCATTTGGCAAGGGATAATAAAAATCTTTTAAAAGTTTATAACCTTGGGCTTAATGAATCCAGTTCTGAGAATTCATCCAGAGGAATTATTCTTAATACAGAAAGAGCTTTGTGCATGAAGAAGTTCATTATTTATGATACTCAAAAACAGCAAAAGCGGCACTGATTATGATACAATGGAATAATCATTACAAACCATGTTTGCAAGATGTTTTGAAATAATACGCAAATTTTCTATATTTTAAGACAAAAATGAGAAGAACTATGTAATTTAAATAGGCACTGAGATAGTTATGTTCAAAATATTTGGAAGGTGGTTATCTAGAAGTAATTATCTTTAGAAATTATGTTCAGAAATTGATACTATATTTTCTTCTTTTTATATTTTTCAAGTTTTCTTAAATGAAAATTTTAATTTACTAATGGAAAAAATTAAACTTATTTGCAAAAATATTATTTTACTTAATACCGTTTTTTGCATGACTCAGGTAATATACAAGGGCTATATCCAAGAGTGACTTAAAAGATGAACATACTGTATAACCATGCAGAAAATAGTTAAGATAGCAGGTCTGATTGGTGTCCTTGTGAAAGGCCTGCCTACAAGGTTGACCTTTGCCTGGGGTCTTGGAACTTAGATTTCAGGAGGGTTCCTGTCTTTGTTTGGGCTTCTATTACAAAATGCCAGAGACTAGGTGGCTTATAAACAACAGTCATTTCTCACAGTTCTAGGATCATGGGATCAGCTGCTTCCTAGATGGGTGTCTTCCCTAGGGGCAAGGAATCTTTCTTGGACCACTTTTACAGAAGCACTGGTTCCATTTATGAGGGCTCTACCCTCGTGACCTAAGTACTTCTCAAAGGCCTGCCCTCCAAATACCATCGATTGGGCATTAGGTTTCAACGGATCAATTTGGACGAGGACACATTCAGTCTAATAGCAGTTCATCCTTAACTAAGAGGGGCTCACTATTTAAACTGTTTGTACAGACCATACAGTTTAGGCTGAACACCTGCCTTCCCTCTGGGAGGCTGGAATTTGTGGCTGTCTCTGTGAAAATCCTCCAGTGAAAACCCTGGGATTTGAGTCTCTAACAGGTTTCCCTGACTGACAACATTTTACACATATGGTCACACCTGTTGCAAGGGAATTAGGCACATCCTGTGTGACTCCTTGGGGGAAGTCACATGACTCCTTGGGGGAAGTCACAAGTCTCCTTGGAAGCTTACACCTGGTTTCCCTGGACTTACCCTTGTGCCTTTTCTCTTGCCAACTGAGTTTGGTTTCTGCAATAAATCACAGACCTGAGTAAAACTCCATACTGAGTCCTGTGACTCTTCCAAGTGAATCTTCAAACCTAGGGATTGGTCTCAGGACCTCTCAGTATAACCATCACTATGATGTAGCTCTAAAAAAAACAATCACTTTCCATTTTCACCCTTAAGAATTTAACTATATATAAATCACAGACTGATGCATTTCTAAAATGTATTAAGCCTGCATAATTTTAGTGCCAGAACAAAAAGAACCTGGCAATACTTTTGCTTTACAGACGAGAAAACAAGCTGAGACCTAGTAAAGTGATACATCCAAATCAGCATCAGAGGCCAGAATTCCTAATTCTTCAGTTTTTTCTAGGGTATTCTACCTCCTTCACAGATGATTGGTTTCCTGTGAACTGGAGACCATGAAACGTAGTGGGCAAAGGATAAGTAATACTAACAATATAAAGTGGAATAAGAGAAGAGTAACTGAGGCTATTGGACATAAACCAGCTAATGATGATAAAGTGGCTTTATTTCATTATTTATAAGCCATGTATAAATAGCTAGTGGTAGCACAGGGAGCATATCAGTGTGGTCTCAGGCTACAGATTCAGTTACTCTAAATAAGAAGTATTTTTAAAAGGTGAACCCGAGAATGAAAACTCAATCAACTTGCTTTCATTCTTTTGACTGGTTGATAGTTTAAGTCATTAAAAATTAGTTTTGTTGGCATTTCTCCCTGGAAACACATGTCCAACTCAGGTTGGCTACAACAAAAATGAATATTTAGATGATCATTTCAAGTAGGCCTGCTTGCTTCCTAAGGGGTAAATGGGAAGAGTAACAGGGAGGAAGAATCTTACAAAAAAAAAAACAAAACTGGTAGAATCCAACCAAAGATTTCTTACACTTCAAAGATTTTATTCATAAAGTTCAGAAACCTGCCAATATTCATGCTCATCACCTACAACCTGATGACAAGATACTCTTTTTAAAGATCTGTGTTTCACTTCTCATAATCCTCTTCAATCAAGGGGTAACACCACTGATTATCTAATCAAAAACAATTTATTCTCTTATTGGAGTAATCTCTCCAAGTAAGAAAGCACTGGGGAAATAAAGAATAGAATGACCATTTAGCTACAGAGTAAGTGCTTACTATGCTTCTTCCACTTTCCCATATTTTTTTTAATCAGCTCAACAGTGGACGAGATTGGCTTCATACTGGCTGGAGTAATAGGAGAGAGTTCCACACTGATCTCTAAGAACAATTGATGAAAACATGATAATTTTTAAACTATAGGGAGATTTAAAAACATTATAAATCAACATTTTATTAGTTCATATGTCTTAGTACATTTCTTTGGTATTTGGCATTTCTTTTGTCGATGGCAACTAATATATGGTAAAAATGAGCTTCTGAAAAACAGTTCTGGCATGTGTCCATAAGAGAAAGAAGTCCTGGACAGTTTTTACTTTTGTCCCATTTCTTATTTCTTAAAGACAATTTAAGAATTCTTCTCATTGAAGAAAAATTTGTATCAAAATCTACTCTCCAATAAATACAAAGAACAAGATGTCTGGTTGTTAGAGGTATCTGTCTTTGGGAAAAGCTAAAATTACTGTATTTGTTTAATGGGAAAGGACTAGAGTAGTTTGCTGTAGCAAGTCAGGTTTCCTGGAGACACCTTCAGAATCTGAGACAGAGATTTGCATGCAGTAAGTTCACTGGGGAATGAACTTGAGAACATTTGTAGGCCGGTGAGGGTAGTGGGCTTGGGCCAAGGGAGGAGTTGAACTGTGATACCGCTGTGACAGAGGCCTCAGCTGATCCCACTGGGAGCTCTGGAGTTGAGATGGCCCTTCAGAGTTGTCACAAATTGAGGTAACGAGGAGCATCTTTGTGTCCCTGCATGGATTCATCTTTAGACTCAGGCTACAGAAGAACTAAAGAGCCTCTTGATGAAAGCGAAAGAGGAGAGTGAAAAAGCTGGCTTAAAGCTCAACGTTCAGAAAACTAAGATCATGGCATCTGGTCCCATCACTTCATGGGAAATAGATGGGGAAACAGTGGAAACAGTGTCAGACTTTATTTTTTTTGGGCTCCAAAATCACTGCTGATGGCGATTGCAGCCATGAAATTAAAAGATGCTTACTCCTTGGAAGGAAGGTTATGACCAATCTAGATAGCATATTTAAAAGCAGAGACATTACTTTGCCAACAAAAGTCTGTCTAGTCAAGGCTATGGTTTTTCCAGTGGTCATGTATGGATGTGAGAGTTGGACGGTGAAGAAAGCTGAGCACCGAAGAATTGATGCTTTTGAACTGTGGTGTTGGAGAAGACTCTTGAGAGTCCCTTGGACTGCAAGGAGATCCAACCAGTCCATTCTAAAGGAGATCAGTCCTGGGTGTTCATTGGAAGGACTGAGGTTGAAGCTGAAATTCCAATACTTTGGCCACCTCATGCGAAGAGTTGACTCATTGGAAAAGACCCTGATGCCAGGAAGGATTGGGGGCAGGAGGAGAAGGGGACGACAGAGGATGAGATGGTTGGATGGCATCACCAACTCGATGGACATGGGTTTGGGTAAGCTCCGGGATTTGGTGATGGACAGGGAGGCCTGGCGTGCTGTGATTCATGGGGTCGCAAAGAGTCGGACACGACTGAGCTACTGAACTGAACTGAACCTCTGAGCAGAGAGCAAGGCTGCTTCCTTTGGCAGAGGGCAATTCCCAGAAAGAATCACAGCTACGATCCTTCAGCAGCCACCCCTCCTGGAAGCGGAGAGAATGAGTGCCTCAGTCCAAAATGGGAACTGAGCAGGTATACCACATTTATGTCATTCTAAATCTTCATAAACAGTGTGCACAATCCAAAGAGTAAATCATTGGATCATCCCTTTATTCAATATCGTACTCAGTCCTCAAACTCAGATGTTCAAGAAATATATTATCTTTGATGTTATCTAATTTCAAATCCAAGTCTACATCCTGCCAGGATCCACTGGAAACGTAACTTTAGGTGTTCTTGGGCCTTCCTTTCCAAGTCAGGGGTATTTCTAGGCTCTGGGATCTAAAGCAGGGCCAAGGCTTAGAAGCAGGGAGGAGTAGAAGATAGTTATTCATAACGTGGTCATTCTGGTTGTCCCTGGGAAGACCATTGGCCCCTTTTGTCTGTTCCCTTCAAAGCCATATTTGGGAAAAGCTTAGACCTATGGTCCTGTTTCTCTAGCCATTCCTTCTGGAAACTTGCCAACTCCCAGAACACTGACAAGGAGAAAGGTCCCTTTCCTCATCATCCCAGACCCACTGACCTCTTTATTCCTGTGGCCCTAAGGAAAACTTTCTGACTCAGGAAAAGTCCTTATCTACAAACTACGTTGACAAGTCACTCCACTTTTTCATATAAACACCAATTCCCTTGAATCTCCAGCAAAGAAACATCAAATGCTTCTTTTCCAGAGGCAGGGAGGACTTAATCTTCAAACCTTCCTTGAAGGAAATATTTTCAGTCTACCTTTAACAAGAACCAAAGAAAGGGGGGAAAAAAGCAAAACAATTCAGATCCCATATTAAAACAATCTAAAGATTAATTTCTTGCCAAATCACTTAGAGAACTCTCATTTGCTACATATTCTGGCTACAAGAAAAAAGTAACATATTTTTCAATAGTCACAACCAATTGGGTTTTATATACAAGACAATTTCAAGAACCTTGTCCAAAATGACTCTTAAGTTGAAAGGTTACCTCTTTGAGGCTGAGTTGGGATATAAACACATTGAAACATTTTCTTTTAAATGTATCCAAATTTTAGGCTGGTATTTCCCTCCAATCTAGCCTGTGTATTGTAATGATTTCTGTTAGCAAGCATTTTGAACTTAAAACCCTGGTTCTGACACACTGGCAATGTAATCAGCTGCAGGCAGCCCCCAATCTTTGAATGTGTTGCTTGCCAAAAGATTGTTTGCACATCTGTTTTTATTAGAGTATATGTTCTAAGTGTCACAAAACAATAGCATAAATTGTGTGTGTGTGCATAAATTTTTTAAGTTCTTTATGGCAGGGATAGTTCCTTTCTCCCTTTCTTTCTCCTTGTTCATAGAAGCTATTATTTAATATTTATCCTATAAAACTACTGTATGTGCATGCAGAAAAAGTTAGGAAACAAAGGGTAAAAATTTTTAATCATCTATAATTTCACCACTGCTAAGATTAAGTATATATCCTTTTATCTTCTCCTATGACTAGGAATACATATTATTTCTTTTTAACAAAAATTATTATCATATTGTCCATCGTTTACTAGAAGTCTGTATTTCACTTGGTAATACACTGGAGACATAAAAAAGGCTGGTATCTTAGAAGATGGCACAGTCTCACTTTCCTTTCTGCACCTCTAGCCTAGGTTCATCCCAGACCTTGCTCTCTTCTCCCCAGTTTTGCACTTTCAATCCTCCTGCCCAATCTGCCTTTCCTCTCCCACTACCCGGGTCCCTTCTCAGTCTCCTGATTCAAACTTCTTCAGTACAGCTGTTCTTGTTTAGGACTTGCAGAGAAATCTGGGTGAAAATATTCATAGGTAGCATCTGAACACCCACTTCCAAGTTGCTTTTTAGAGAAATTTTATTATGTCTCTTCCCTATCCACACCTGCTCCACCCACCTTTTCACCCAGTTCCCATCTATCAAGTCCCAGGCCTGTTGAACCTCCGTGCCCCCTCGTGCAGTGGCCCTTTCTCTCTGTGTTCCCTAGCACTGTCCAAGGGTGGTTGTCTTTGAACTCCACTAAGGTCTGCAGCATCCTTCTCCTGTGTATTCCTGGCTCCCATCTCTGATACTCCTACCTGTCTTACATGGACAGCACTGATCTTTCTGAAGTACAGCTCAAACTGTGCCCCACCTGCCTACAGAATAAAGTCCCAGTGCTCAGGCCCCTCAGCACTTCTTCAGCCCCATCTTCTATGACACTTGACTTCATACATACTGTGAGACTAAAACTCAATAGGACCTGTGGGCTGGGTACAAAAACCTTCCCATGTCCCCTGTTTCTTGTTGGCAGGCCCTCCCTAAGTTCCAAAGGCAAGATCTAAACAGTTATTAACTAGAGAAGTGAAAGAATGCAAAAACAGAGGAATAGCTATTAAAAAAAAAAAAAGGGTGGCAATAAAATAGAGTCCTAGTTCCTCCTCAAGGGATACACATTGTTACCTGATATAGGTTGTTACCTGATTCATATCTTTGTGTTCTTCTGTAGGAACTAAGGCCCCCACACATAGGGAGGATGGTAACTTCAAGCTGAGCAGAGGTATGGAGACCTCACACTGTTTGGAACTAGAACGCTGATGACTGAGATTCCTGTAACACCAACCAGTCAGAAGAAAGTCACACAACCCACAGCCTTTACCGCAGATTTGCCTTTAAAATCTCTTCCCTGAAAACCACTGGGGAGTATGGGTCTTTTGAACACGGGTTCCCTGTACTCCTTCTTGACTCTGCAAATAAATGCTGTGCCTTCCTCTACCACAACCTAATGTCTGTAAACTGGCTTTGTTGCATGGAAGGCAAGCAGAGCCAAGTTTGGTTTGGTAACGTCACAACCAAACCTATTTATTTTCTGTTCCCCTTGCATTCCTCAAACCTTCCCTGGTTCTTTCATGCTTTTGCTCTTTTCATTTTCTCAATCTGAACATCCTTTCTGTCTCTGGCCCAGGTTTAGTCTTCACCTGTGTATTTATATCTAACAAATACTTACATATTGTTCACAATATGCCAGGCACTGTGCAAATTTGGAAAACTCAGCAGGGGCCACAGGACTGGAAAAAGTCAGTTTTCATCCCAATCCCAAAGAAAGGCAATGCCAAAGAATGCTCAAACTACCGCACAATTGCACTCATCTCACATGCTAGTAAAGTAATGCTCAAAATTCTCCAAGCCAGGCTTCAGCAATATGTGAACCGTGAACTTCCAGATGTTCAAGCTGGTTTTAGATAAGGCAGAGGAACCAGAGATCAAATTGCCAATATCCGCTGGATCATCGAAAAAGCAAGGGAGTTCCAGACAAACATCTATTTCTGCTTTATTGACTATGCCAAAGCCTTTGATTGTGTGGATCACAAGAAACTGTGGAAAATTCTGAAAGAGATGGGAATACCAGACCATCTGACCTGTCTCTTGAGAAACCTGTATGCAGGTCAGGAAGCAACAGTTAGAACTTGACATAGAACAACAGACTGGTTCCAAATAGGAAAAGGAGTACGTCAAGGCTATATATTGTCACCCTGCTTATTTAATTTCTATGCAGAGTACATCATGAGAAACGCTGGGCTGGAAGAAACACAAGCTGGAATCAAGATTGCTGGGAGAAATATCAATAACCTCAGATATGCAGATGACACCACCCTTATGGCAGAAAGTGAAGAAGAACTAAAGAGCCTCTTGATGAAGGTGAAAGAGGAGAGTGAAAAAGTTGGCTTAAAGCTCAACGTTCAGAAAACTAAGATCATGGCATCTGGTCCCATCACTTCATGGGAAATAGATGGGGAAACAGTGGAAACAGTGTCAGACTTTATTTTTTTGGGCTCCAAAATCACTGCTGATGGTGATTGCAGCCATGAAATTAAAAGACACTTACTCCTCGGAAGGAAGGTTATGGCCAACCTAGATAGCATATTTAAAAGCAGAGACATTACTTTGCCAACAAAAGTCCGTCTAGTCAAGGCTATGGTTTTTCCAGAGGTCATGTATGGATGTGAGAGTTGGACGGTGAAGAAAGCTGAGCACCGAAGAATTGATGCTTTTGAACTGTGGTGTTGGAGAAGACTCTTGAGAATCCCTTGGACTGCAGGGAGATCCAATCACTCCATCCTAAAGGAGATCAACCCTGGGTGTTCATTGGAAGGACTGATGTTGAAGCTGAAACTCCAATACTTTGGCCACCTCATGCGAAGAGTTGACTCATTGGAAAAGACCCTAATGCTGGGTAGGATTGGGTGCAGGAGGAGAAGGGGACGACAGAGGATGAGATGGTTGGATGGCATCTGACTCGATGGACATGGGTTTGGGTAGACTCCAGGAGTTGGTGATGGACAGGGAGGCCTGGCATGCTGCAGTTCATGGGGTCGCAAAGAGTCGGACATGACTGAGCGACTGAACTAAACTGAACTGAACTGTGCTTATCAGTATCTTTAACTCATTTAACCTTATAACAACTCTAAGACACAATTACTAGTCCCATTTTTAAAATGGGAAAACTGAGGTGCAGAGTTAATCTCTCTGCTATCTGTTCAAATACTATCCAAATTTTGAGCCTCAGATTAAATGCCATGTCCAGAAAGCATTCTCTATAATTCTGAAATGAAATAACAAGAATGATAAGATGAAAGAAGAGAAGGAGAATTTTTTAAAAAAATTATAACTGAATGCCAGGCTTTCTGTTTAGCATTTAACTTGAATTGAATATTTCAATCCTTACCACAAAGCTATGAAATTATCCTAACTTTTCAAGTAAGGAAACAGGCTCAGAGAGGTTAAGTGCCTTATTCAAGTCAAACTGGTTTGTAAGGGGCAGAACAGGGAAACGTCCCTGCCTTTGGGATGCCCATCATTTCCCACTATCTGGTATATTATATATAGAGTGCACATATCTGATATTGTGTGTGTGTGTTTATCTCCCTGTGCTTGATTGCATTGTTGTTTGCAATTATTTGCTGCCCTCACTGCAAGAGGATCAGAAACCCCAGACTGTGGCCATATGCAGTGCTTCCCTGTGGGAGAACATTCATGCCCCTTTCCCAACAGGCTAGGCCACATGACTTACTTTGGCCAATGAGATAGGAACACAACCTTTAATGGCCATCTTTTGCCTTTTTCTTTCCCAATTTCCTTTCTCCTTTTCCCACTGACATGTAAGTGGCATGCTCCTGATAAAGGCTGCTGCTTCAGGCTGAGTTCCAGAATGAAATGAACATGACAGCTGATCTTCAGGTGATATGAGCATAAATGAGAATAAATCTTTGTCCTCCTGAGACTTGGGGATCATTTGTTACAAAAGCACAACATATCGAAAGCTGACTGATAAATTCCTCTTTTAGATGATAAGCATTTTGAGTGTAAAATATCTGATTCATCTTTGTATCCTCCTGTACCACTCCCCATATAAACAACCATACCCAACACAGACTTTCATTTAGAAGTCTCTCAATGTTGAGTAAATGAGTGTAATAAATAATTGAAAAAATATAGGAACAACAACAACAACAAAACCAAATGTCTGCCTTCTAGGAACAAAAATTAAAAACCATATGCCTTCCTCCTTCCTTCCATCTTTCCTTTTCCCCCCCTTCTTTCCTTTCTTTCTTTCCCAATATTGAACAACCTGCAACTTATGCCATACCTAGTATTTACCCAATGGAACTGGTCTCTAGAATTAGGTGGCATATTCAAGCAGGAGGCATGTCAATTCTCACTTCTGATTTACATCACTATCAATAGCTCTATGAGAGAATATCCTTGCTCAGAGCCCAGAGAGCCCAAACAGTGCCCAGAAACAGAATGTGCAGCCAAATATTTGATGGTATTTCTTGGATTCATGGGCTTCCCTAGTGGCTCAGATGGTAAAGAATCTGCTTGCACTGTAGGACATCCAGGTTCAATGCCTGGGTCAGGAAGATCACCCAGAGAAGGGAATGGCTCCTTACACCAATATTCTTGCCTGGAGAATTCCATAGACAGAGAAACCTGGAGGGCTACAGTCCATGGGATCGCAAAGAGTCAGACATGACTGAGTGACTAACACTTTCACACTTTCTTGGATTCATAGCTTGATATTCAAAATTCCAGAGAAACTGTGTCTCCTTTGTGAAAATTTTTAGCTTAATCAGTACTTCTTTACACTTTGTCACCACTTATTACATAATTTAGGCAAATCTGAGATTGTTCCCCCAGAGGAGTAACACAAATTTAAATACAATTCCAAATCTACATAAATCTGTGAATCACTCTGAAATTGTGACTTGTTTAACAAAAGCAAATAAACAGAAAAAACAAAATAGCTTTCTAGTTATTCAACATGCATAGCTGACACTGTAGGGAAATGAGTTCGGGATGCTGAAGCTGAAGCTACAATACTTTGGCCACCTGATACAGAGAACTGACTCATTTGAAAAGACCCTGATGCTGGGAACAACTGAAGGCAGGAGGAGAAGGGGACAACAGAGGATGAGATGGTTGGATGGCATCACCAACTCAATGGACATGAGTTTGAGCAAGCTCCAGGAGTTGGTGATGCACAGGGAAGCCTGGCGTGCTGCAGTCAGTGGGGTCGCAAAGAGCTGGACATGACTGAGTGATTGAACTGAACTGAATTCAGGCTTCAGTTCTTTGCTGTTGTATCCACACATTCACTTGACTTGGCTGATAAGTGAAAAGGACAGATATTCAGAGTTCTTTTAAATTTCCTTCACTTTCAAGCCCAAAGCATTTGTTACATCAGCAAGAAAAAGTAATTTTATGAATTTGGAAGTTAACAAATAAATTATCTCAGAAAATTTTAATTCTTAAAACTCTCATGATCTGAGATATCAATGAAACAAAACTTTTAAGCCCATTTTTACCATCTTGTTGCTGTTCACTCGTTAAGTTGTGTCCGACTCTTTGCAGTCCCCATAGACTACAGCACACCAGGCTCCTCTGTCCTCCACTATCTCCTGGAGATTGCTCAAACTCATGTCCGTGGAGTCAGTGATGCTGTCTCCTCCTTGGTTGTCCCCTTCTCCTCCTGCCTTCAATCTTCCCAGCATCAGGGTCTTTTCAAATGAATTAGTTCTTCATATCAGGTGGCCAAAGTATTCGAGTTTCAGCTTCAGCATCAGTCCTTCCAATGAATATTCATGACTGATTTCCTTTAGGATTGACTGGTTTGGTCTCTTTGCAGTCCAAGGAACTCTCAAGAGTCTTCTCCAGAACCACAATTCAAAGGTATCAATGCTTTGGGGCTCAGCCTTTTTTATGGTCCAACTCTCACATCCATACATGACTATTGGAAAAACCATTACTTTGACCCTTTTACCACCCATGAGGGTTTTCAAGGTTTTTTTGATGCTTTCTTTGCTCCCATTTTTGACAAATATCCTATAAATTGGTCATGATTAAAGCCAAATGGTCATGATTAAGACCAAAGCTTATAAAGAAAGTTGAGCACCTAAGAATTGATGCTTTTGAACTGAGGTGTTGGAGAAGACTCTTGAGAGTCCCTTAGACTGCAAGGAGATCAAACCAGTCAATCCTAAAGGAAATCAGTCATGAACATTCATTGGAAGGACTGATGCTGAAGCTGAAACTCGAATACTTTGGCCACCTGATATGAAGAACTAACTCATTTGAAAAGACCCTGGTGCTGGGAAAGATTGAAGGTGGGAGGAGAAGGGGATGACAAAGGATGAGATGGTTGGATGGCATCACCAACGTGATGGACATGAGTTTGAGTAAGCTCTGGGAGTTGGTGATGGACAGGTAAGCCTGGCGTTGCTGCAGTACATGGGGCTGCAAAGAGTTGGAGACGACTGAGTAACTGAACTGACTAACTGAAGACCAAATGAAAGAAGGTTAGAAATCTTGATTATATTCTCTATCTTAACATAGAATTATCCTGGCTTGCAAAGTTCACAGCAGAGTCTCCATTAATGAATGAAAAAATGAAGATGATATGCAAACTTTTCCTTGGATTTCACTAAGGCTATTGAAACCCCTTCCCCGCTCCGAACTAGAAAATAACCAATCTTTTGCAAGTTTTTTACAAAAAACCTTTTTTTACAGAAAAGCTTTTTGCAAGTTTTTACATTTACTTTTTTAGACATTTAGACCAAAGTTCTCAGATGTTTTACAAGTCTTACAAGTGCATACAAGATTTTTGCTAAACTATGGAGGTAAGCAGCATTTGACCCACACATCATAAACTGTGCTTCTATTATATCACTAAGTACATTCAATAAATGCTAGCTTCTCCTCTTTGTTCTGAAACATTTTTTAAGATCTATAATTATTGGTTATTGTTATTATTAATAACTCCTGAACAGACAGCCCTTGGTCATTAAGTGCCTATATATGTTTAACACATAAGTTTCTTTTAATGTTCTCTGTTTAATTTGCCTTTCCTATATTTCATGATCCCTTTCTCTATTCAAGTTGAAGCAGGTTTGGATTTATAGTCAGTAAGTTGTGACATATTGTTTTATAATTATAACTGTCCCTCCTACTGACCCTCAGCTAGAACCCCTGGAACTAACCTTATTAAGCACAGTGTTGTTAATCCCAATGTATTTATTAAGAATCTCTAGTATGTGTCTGCTCTGGGACTTCCTCCTTAAGCATTTTGAACACAGCCAGAATTAATCTGATAGAAACACTCTTTTCACTGTCCCTTCCACTCAGAAATGCCAAGCCCCACAAGTTAGGGACAGCCTTGATCCTTGTCACGATGATATATGGAGTCAGAACTACAACAGCAAGCTGATACCACATCTGTCCACCAAGACTTTGGTTATAGAAAGGGGGCTTGGTTCCATCAACATATTAACTTGGCACTTTTCATCTTCATTCAAATGCCTTTGGCAGGGAAGAAACTCTGAACCAACCCTGAATAATAAAACGGTAATAAAAATGAGAATCATTATCATTGGCGTCTCTGGATTTGATTCTCAGCAAAGAAAATGCATAGAAAGTGCCTTTGAGGAAGAGCCAACATTCCAAGCTCTACCTTTGTCCTCCTCCCACCACCCCCCTCATCAATTCTTTGATGTTCATGGGGAAAATCCTTTATAGGGGCCAGATCATCTCCCATTGCATTCCCTTCAAGCCCTTATAATAAGAGCAAGCCCTTTCATTTGTGTGGTGCTCTTGGCTTACAAACTGCTTCCACATCCTTGGCCCACCTCTGCAGTCCACTAGAGGAAAAGAAGCCTCTGTATTCACAGGATGTACACTCAGCTCAAGTCCCTGCCCCAGCCACCTTGCCTAAGGTTAAGCAGGTCCACATTCCCAATAAACCTTGTGTAAGTTGGAATCTCCTTAGCAGTTACATAGCTCTCATCTAGGTTTCTCTGACCTGACAGCTTGACTGGCAAGTGGCAGAAGCAGGGAGAATCCTGAGGGCTAAAGGAACAAGCCCCATGTGCCCAGGCCAGGACCTTTCTGCCATGGCTTCTGTGTTTTGCACACCTGCTGGCTCATGTTTCCAAAGGCAGTTGACATCTGCTGACCAAAAGTCTACCTGAGCCTGGAAGAAGAGGAGGCTGAAGTCTCTCCATTTCTATTCATAGATTTCAACATCTGTCAACCAAAGCAACAAGGAGTAATGGGATTTGGGCCTCATGGTTCCAGCAGTCTTCCCTGCTTACTTGTGGCCTGATCCATCTTGTAGTTCTTTCTATAAATTCTCTTTTATTGAAAAACTGAATGTCATACAAAATAAAAATATACAAGTACAAAGTTGTATACAAAGAAAAAAAAAAGGACACCTCTCTTCCACCCAAATCCCCTCATGCATTCTGTCAGAAGAGACAACTGTTAATGGTTACTTGTGTATTCTTCCAGGACTCTCTATAAATACACAAGAACAACTATACATATACTACTCTATACATATCCATATATACGTATATATGCGTAAATTAAGTTTCTCAAAGAGTGAAATAAACCCACATCAATATAAAACCAGAAAAGAGGGACTTCCCTGGTGGTCCAGTGGCTAGGACTCCATGCTCCCAATGACGGGGGCCCAGGTTCAATCTCTGGTCAGGGAACTAGATCCCACAGGCCAGAACTAAAGATCCTGTGCGCCACAACGAAGATCAAAGATCCCATGTACTGCAATTAAGACCCAGTGCAGCCAAATAAATAAATTCAGTAAATAAATAGTTTAGGATAAAAAGGAGAGCGTGCTAGACTATTCAGTATCACTCAGGCCATGCTGTTGTTGTTCACTCAGTCATGCCCAACTCTTTTCGACCCCATGGACTGCAGCACACCAGACTTCCCTGTCCTTCACCATCTCCCAGAATTTGCTCAAACTCATGTCCGTTGAGTCAGTGATGCCATCCAACCCTTTCATCCTCTGTTGCCACCTATGGACCAGATTCTTCATCAATTTAAAGAATTCATATCACTCATATGTTAAAGCTTTTCAGGTGATAAGTTAAATATACATTAAAAGCACTTTTTCTCTTCTTGGTAAGGCTAACAACCAAAGTGAATAATCTTTCCTTATTAATGTAACGTCTTCCCTTCAAGGGAGCTGGTATCAATCAACTTTTAAAACTTAACAAATACTTCATTTCTGATAACATACTGGCTCCTTGTAAGTTGGTTGTTGAGCCTTTGCTTAGAAAACAAAGCTCTTTTGCATATTGAATAGGAGGGCTACTGAGGAGCATCCCTTTAGCTTCACATAGTGTTCTACTTTGCTTCTAGCTAGCCAAGTCCTACAGGAACTTTTAATGGCAGAAGTCATAGCCTTTACAAGTTGATTTCTGTCCACTGGAAAAGACTCTTGGACCAAACAAACACTGGACAATACTACTGAGTCTTAACAATACTAACAGCTAATATTCACTTCAGTCAGTTCAGTCACTCAGTCGTGTCCTACTCTTTGCGACCCGATGGACTACAGCACGTCAGGCTTCCCTGTCCATCACCAATGCCCAGAGCTTGCTCAAACTCATGTCCATTGAGTCGGTGATGCCATCCAACAATCTCATCCTCTGTTATCCCCTTCTCCTTCTGCCTTCAATCTTTCCCAACATCAGGGTCTTTTCCAATGAGTCAGTTCTTCACATCAGGTGACCAAAGTATTGGAGCTTCAGCTTCAGCATCAGTCCTTCCAATGAACACCCAGGACTGATTTCCTTTAGGATTGACTGGTTTGATTTCCTTGCCATTCAATGGACTCTCAAGAGTCTTCTCCAGCACCACAGTTCAAAAGCATCAATTCTTTGGTGCTCAGCTTTCTTTATAGTCCCACTTTCACATCCATACATGACTATTGGAAAAACCATAGCTTTGACTATACAGACCTTTGTAGGCAAAGTTATTATGTCTCTGCTTTTTAATATGCTGTCTAGGTTGGTCAGAGCTTTGCTTCCAAGGAGCAAACTTCTCTTTAATTTCATGGCTGCAGTCACCAACTACAGTGCTTTTGGAGCCCAAGAAAATAAAGTCTGACACAGTTTCCATATTTACTTAAAACCTCTCTGTTACAGCCTACCCTAAAATTGCATGTACATATCATGTACCCTCTGACCCCTTCAGGTAGGTATGTCTAGTAGTCATGCTTTATAGATGATGAAAATAGGTCTCAGAAAGGTTAAGTAAACTGGCCCAGGAGTACAGTTTTGCTCTAATAAACGGCAGGGAGGGAATGTTTGGGTTCCACAGCCTGTGCCCATAACCTCTTGGATCACGAAAGCTATCCCTCACTTTTCGAAAGTTCACATTATACCACTAAAGACATTTTACTGAAGACTTACATTGGTACTTATTTTTGATAGCAAAAAGAAATCCAAAGAGGATTTTTGCTTTTCTAAAAACAAGTGACAAGTGAAAGCAGCGGGGACCATTTGTTTTGAGGTGAGTGGTTATACAGGCAGCACCCTGAACAGTGAGAGCAGCACCGCCAAACTCCATCCCCAGAACCACTCTCAGCATCTCAGCATCAGGCTGCCTTCACTTTGCACTATGTCTGTGAGCATCTGTGCTGTATCTCCATTCATTTAGTGTACCCATTATTAAGAAGTGTCCTAATATAACTGTTTCTTTGCTTTATGCCATTTCAGCTTAGCAGAGTTTTCGTAGGAAGGCCCTTCTTTCAGATAGCAGGGGAGTCCTGCATATCATACCAGCTTTCGAGTGACTCTTGATTCTCATTCACTGCATTCACCAACTTCCCCAGCAATCCCTCATGCTATTTAATGCACACCATTCCACCTGTAAGGAGGGCTTTCCTTTCTCCTCCAGCAAGGCTGACCTGGAGGTCCTCAGGCCATCCTCTGACACCTGTTCTTAGATCTTAACAGATGTCTCTGGGTATGAATTTTTACATTTGGCATCTTTTCTTATTTATTGTAATAACCTGTGATTTGTATGTGGTTGAAAGACATTCCTCGATGTGCCAATGCCAATCCTGTCCCAGTGAATTCATGCCATCAGAGAGAGGTGTGCCCTTTAATATGAAGGGTTAACCAGAGATGGGCTTCCCTCATATCCGCCTGCAATGTAGGAGACCTGGGTTCGATCCCTGGGTTGAGAAGAAACCCTGGAGAAGGGAAAGGCTACCCACTCCAGTATTCTGGCCTGGAGAATTCCATAGACTGTATAGTCCATGGGGGTCACAAAGAGTTGGACACGACTGAGTGACTTTCACTTAACCAGAGATAGGGAGAGGGGCGAGCTCCACACCAAATCTTTCATGCTGCTATCATATGGATGTGCACTTTGGAAATCAAAATAAGTTATTTAATCATGTTTTAGGAAGTGACATGTTCAAAGAGAAAGCAAAATGTCTTAATTCTGGAGTATGGGCTGAACACAGGCAGTGGTTTGTGACAAATGCTGTATTTGTCTCATTAGTATTCCCAGCAAGGCCTATGCTACCAAGAATCCAGAAATTACATTTTATCTGGGGACTCCTGCTCCTGAATCCCAGGGAATCTTTGCCTTTGGAGGAAAAACAGGTCCCATGGTCTCCAGGCGTGTTCCAGAGTTGCTGTGGTTGTCGAGGTGTGAGATGAGAATGCCAATCTGCATGGAGCCTCGCCATTTCTGTGGGCCCTTGGACAATTATGTTTACCTCTCTTATGACTCTCACTGTTTCATATTCACCATGCTCTCATTGGAGTGGAAGTGCAAGCAAGAAGGTATCTCCAAAGAACAAACTGGGCAATCAAGAGCAAAGCTACAGCCCAAAGTACTGGAGAAATCACATGCCCCACTGAAAAACACAGATCAGAAATAGCAATTCAGGGGGTCATAACTGATTTCTGGGTGAATGGCTTTATCAAGCCAAAGGCCTTAATCAAATTAAAAACCTTTTTGAATAACTGCATTTGGCACAGGAATATAGGCAAAGAACCCAAAAGATGAGGCTAACCCATCTCCTATTCCCTTCCACAGACACGTCACCAACCTCATCCTTTTCAGCTTTCCCTTGGTGACCCTGAGAAGGTGAGCATTCCCTCCTGAGCTTGAAGCACAGATTAGTTAGAAGCTCTGTTGGAGCAGCAACTTGAATTTGGCACTGCTTTCCAGAAACACCTGAAACAAAGCTGTTTATCATCTTTTATACTTTAGGGGTCCAAGTACATTTGACACACAGAGAAAGAGCAAGGAGCAGTGAAGGAAAATAGAGGGTCTGGGATCTGTTTTTTCCCTTAGCCAGCTACTCACTCTCTCTCAGATTCTCACCTCCAAAGTTGAATTCATTCCTGATATGCTTTTAGTTTAGGAGATCCATTATTCTTTTAGTTTGAGAGATTAGCATGTAGTATAGATAGGTATAAATGTAGGTGGAGGCACAAATGTAGAAGGAAGCAGAAATGTATACATACAATTTTCTCCTGACGCCATCACAAGGGTAAATAAGGACAATCGGCTCTGTTCTGCTTAATGGATAACCATTAGGTGGAGAGTAGGCTGTCATACTCAATGCCCTCTTTGGAACCAAAGATCTTTCCTTCCTCTGCTCTTGCCCCTAACTCTCACTCTGCATAAAAACTATTGCAAGGCTAGATTTGAAATGTTCCTGTTTCTTTGGTTATGGATTCCTTACAGCCCTTCAACTTTGGGTTGCTAATATTTCAAGATAAAGTTCAGCTGTATCAACAGAATGTAATATAAATACAAATAATTTTAGCTTCACAGTGTGCTTTCCTACCTGCTAAGAAACAAAAGTGTGTGTGGTTTTCACAAATGGGATGTTGTTAGATACAAGAAACAAGTATCTAGTCTCCAAAAGAGTCAGCCTTGAAAACTCTTGCCTAGTCATTAAACCAGAGAGGTCTGTTTTCTTACAGTGAGGTTTTTGGTCTTTCAATTCCATTTTCTGCCACATTCAACCTATTTTGTTTATGTATAGGGGACTTCTGTTAGGAAAAATAAAGTAGATTAATGGAAGGTTCTAAAATTCTTTTCTTGTATGCCTAAGGTCCCTATAGAATACATTTCATAGTTTCTACAATAAAAGCAGCACCAGCTTTAGGTTTTCTCTGACTCAGATAAATATCTTTAACCACTTTCAAGTTGAAGCAAAGGGAGCTTGGCAATGGGAAACTTAGGAACACTTTGATTCCTAAAATGAGAACTTAGGAGCACGTTGCAGATACATATACAAGTCATCTTGTGAGCATCAGGATTCCTGATCCCTATGCTACTTTCAGGATTCCCTGTGTCAAGACAGCCCCTACCTGTTGCAGTTAATATCCATGTAACTCATGTACTCTGTGCACACACCAAAAGCCAGCTACTCAACTTCAGCTGCTCCCTCCAAAGCCAGACCTTGTCATTAGGAGGCCCACCACCACTTAGCAGGTTGAAGACAGATTCTAAGTAGTAAGTGAGCTGGCTCCCTGCCAAGCAGTAGATAAGGATACAAGTAAGACAAAGGCCTTGAATCTGTCTGCAGTGTCCCCTTCATCTTTTCCACATGGGGGAGAAGGGAGGCCAGGTGCAGGAATGTGCCCCAGGAGGACTCAACAGTGATAGTCAGAAAAATGCAAACCCAGTCAGATCTTCAGGGGCTGTGGATTATGGCCTTGAAGGGAAATATTAGGAGAGAGTTAAGGCAGAAAGACTTAAATGTCTGGCTGCCTCTTGGTCCCTTGACTCTGAAGTGAGTGAAGATGACATATGCCCAGTTTGGCCTCACCTTGCTTTGGGGACCAGATTTCCTGATGCACTGGAGAGCTTTCCCATTTCCAGAGCGATTGCTTTGCAGATTCCACCCATTTTCCACTTTATGTCTAAAACTTCAGCTCTTATTAAGTGCAGCTGCTCAGTGAAATAGAAACACAACTCCTGCCCCTTGGCTGTTTCAACTCAACAATGAAGAAGACAAACAGAAACCTAAGAAGAAAGTTCTCCATTCTCCCCTTTCATAACCCTCTTAGAGGCAAAGCGGAAAGTGTTCGGTGTAAATATTCTCTTTCTGGATCCTATTAAAAGAAGATTTTCCAGCACACAATAAAGGGACAAAGTATCAACAAATTGTCACTGCTCATTTGCTGGCTGCTCCTTGGTTTCTTGCTGAACCTGAAGCTATATCCACATAGAAACCTTCTCCCCCAATGTCTTTTCTGATACTGGTGTCGAGACTTAATTCTACCTGTTTTTCTCTTACAAGGAAATTACTAGTTTCAGTTTTGCCTTTATTAGTTTATTTTCAAATTTATCCTAAAAGCAGAACTTATTGTTTTAGATTGATAACACTACCCATCATTTTTTTTTACTAAACCATAACTCAGTTCTCTCACTGAGAGAAACCTCTCCATTTTGGACCTCAAAGTTTATCCAATTCAGTCCTAGATAATTTTCTCCTAAGAGCTTTAAACTTCTACATGGATTCAATTAAGACTCTCTGTCATTTTAGAGGCTTGGGCAACCACCTTTATCAGAAATATTGAATCAATCCCCTTTGAGGACCTCACCTTTTCAAAATATGAGCTATATCCAACAATGATTTCTAGAAAATTCCCTTTGACTCATGAGCTGGACCTAGACATTGATTTCAGAAGATGGACCTACATTTTCTCACTAACTGGGTTTTGCTTTCTTCTTGTGATATAATATGGCCCTCATATTCCTAATACAAATTTATGAACTTTTCACTGCTGAATTGGTGCTATAAAAACAAAATAATTTTCAGACCAAAGGCCAAGTATGTGTGATTTTGACAGCCCTGTGCATCATATTGCAAGCAACAATTTTTCTTAATATCAGCCACTGAAACAAAGTTATGTGTGAGTGATGTTGTTATTATATGGAACCACTGATGGCCAAGCTAAATGCAGTGTGATTTCTCTTCTGGAAATTGTTTGCTGTCTCTTCCTTATATGCATCCAGGCACTACAAAGCCATTTTGACTTCAGCCTCAGGATGCCCCGTCCCTAATCATGTGTTCCAAAACTTAAGGGAAATCAAACCATCCCAGAGAGAAATCATATCTATTTTGGATTATCAGATTATAGAAATGATTCAGGTGTTTGACTCATAGTTTTCCTCTTCTTAGTTAAAACTCTTGGAAGTTAATTTATTGGCATTTTTAACCTATTGCACCATTTGCCTAAAGATGCAGTTTTTAAAATTCCTACCAGTAGTAACCACAGCAATAACCAGGTGGCTTTCAGCAATGCTTGTTTATTTTGAGTGCAACATCTTGGCCTTTCTTTATTTTTAACTTCACAAGGGGAAAACTCAGTATTCATAGTTTTTGTTTGAGGCTCTAATCACCAGAACAACCTCAAGAAAAGAAAACAGAGCCCAGAGGAATGAAGAATAATTTACAATTAAACCCATGAAGATGAAAGGGAGAGAGTAAAAAGCGAATTAATGACTTAGCAAGAGTTCAGCCTGACCTGCTCCACAGTTTGTTGACATCCTGACAAAACTCAGTATCACTTTGACCCACTGTGAGCTGCCCTAAAAGTGGCACCTGGTCTCAGTCTGGCCATGAGTGTGGATCTCAATCTTCTCTTTCTGTACCTCTGAGAAGTAGAGGAAGAGAACCTCTGAGATTCTGAACTTATTTTTCCTTGTCTGGCTTTTTTCAAGTTTTCTCCCTGCATTCTCTTTGCACACGATGTTTCTTTAAAAAATTTAACCAGTTTCTTATACATAATATTCAAAGGCATTTGCCCACATTTTCTTTCATTGATTTGCACATTCATTTATTTCATTCGTTCTTTCAGTGGACCATAATTAACCTCCAATCAGGACACTATACTAAGGGTTTGGGGAAAATGGAGGCACACCAAAGTGAATTAGCAACATCCTTGACTTACAAGACCTTAGAATTTAGAAGTGAAATAGGCTTTGTTCATGACGACCACATATGCACTATAGAGTATATTAGGCACAATGAAAGTTCATGGACAAAAAAATTCTATAAAAACTCCAAAAAGCTAAAAATTTTTTCCTGGTAAGAAACTTATCATGTCAATGCATGGCAAAACCCACTACAATATTGTAAAGTAATTAGCCTCCAATTAAAACAAATAAATTAATTTTTAAAAAATTTGGGTGAGCACTTAGCCTTGGAATGTATTTGGTAAGATGGAATCATTTTCAAGAAGCCAGGACTAGGCCAGTGGAGAATGGTTGGTAGGAAAGATGGAAGAAAAGGGCACAGTCATTGAGGGAGTAGAGCTTCCAGTTTTACAGAAGCTTAGGGCTCAAAAAAGAGAGTTGGAGAAGCTGACCGGGGGATGGTCCTACAGTGAATGACACTCTGGAGGGGCTGGAGTGGGGACCTGCAATGGAAAATCTCTCGTATAAATGCCTTATGAATTTCATTTAGGATAACAAATGTTCAAAGCTGAAAGTGATGGTGGAAATCTAGGCCAGTCCATATACTTTACAGATAATGGACCTATGGTCTCTATGGGTTACATTACTGTCTGAGTTCACATAACCTAATGGACACAGCCTGAACTAGAACTCTTCAGAGTCAGCTTTTTTATTGCTAAAAAGCAATAGAATTCAGTAAGAAGGAGATAATAGCATGAGAAGGCAAGATCAGAAGACAAATAAAACCACACAGCACTTTTACTCCAGATTCAGGCTTGTTTTCTTAGAGTAGTAGAACTGTTACTAGGACATATACTTTTAGAAGGAGTGAAGGGTGGGCCCCAGGGGCTCTAGACTGGAAAAGAAGGGCTCAAGGCACAAAGAACCTCTCCTAACCATCTCACCCTAAAGTGGTCTGTCATCACACACAGAGCCCTTGGCAGAGTTCTTTTTGACTTATTCTTATCTAGAAACGGACAACCAAAGAATACTATGAAGGGAAGTCCATAATACACCAGAGAATGTAGGAGATCATCAAAGAAGAAAACATGACCCCAAAGGATACAGAGAAAAGAGACTCTGCTACCTCTTATGCTTGGAAGACAAACACTTAACTTACAGGAACTTCTCACCACAGTCACTGTGACTTGGTAATACACATTCAAATGGAGTCTCCAGTTTGGCGTGGCTGATAAAAGGCATTTTGTTACCCAAAGATTAGATAGTAAAGGAAAAGAAATTTCAGGTAAGTCAGATCTATCTTAAATGAGAATTAAAATTGTAAGGTTTGATTGTGACCCCATCTTCAAAATAAAACTAAGTTCTATTAAAACTAAGGTTATTGTATTTATTAATATAAAATTTTATCTTACAATTGCAACTACTAATTTTTAGGACTACAAATTTTAGAACAGCTATGTATTTTTGAGGGAGAGGTATAATTTTTCCATATGGTTCCTTGACTTACATTCTACTTTCTCAGCATGAGCATTAAGGTCATTTCCTTTGCAGAAAATTTGGAGTGTCAAAGCTTCAAAGGTTTCTTTAATCCTTTGATATCCAGACAATTCTCTTTGGGAGCTACTATTCCATTCTCTTCTACTATTGTTAACTTAAAAGAAAAACTAACAGATACTCTTTTGTCAAAGGCCTTCCAAAGTTTCAGGGTTGTTTTTTTTTTTTTCCTACCACTTGAAAATCTTCATCTTTGCTTGAGTTATAGCTTTGCTTTGCAATTTATTTGCATTGTAGTTGCATCACCTGTATTTTACTTCAGAGGGCAGTCCTCAACCTGATGTCACTTAGTGAGTTTATTTCAAATGTACAGAGGTTCCTTCTCCTCATTTTTATCTTTTTGGATTTTGGAGCAGCTTAGGCTAGTTTATGTTCTGAAACTAAAGTGCTAGTTGAAATCCTAATCATGCCCACACACACACAAAATCCCCATATGCATATACCATCTGCAGGTTAAGACTTATCTCTTTCATGTAACTGACTTCAGGAGGAAATGTGTTGCCAGTATCATCTCACAAGTTAAGAAATCATGATTCTTGTGACTTCTAAAATAACAATTTTAAGGTTATTTATAAAACCTATAACATGATGCTATAATTTATATAGTGGGTCCTTTGGTAAGGACCACAGTCAGCTCACCTGGAGAACATGGGCCCACTGAGGGGTGAGAAGTGGCTGGTAGGGTTATGGGATCCATAAATTATACCCCCTTTTCCATTACAATAAATCCAACATTATAAATTCTACATGGGGTGTGACTTTAGGTCAATGACTCCAGAGAGATGTGGATGGGTATTAGTGATGGTGGAAGGTTCTGTGTCTACTTGTGATGGTTAATTTTATGTGTCAACTTGACTTGGCCTAGGGATGTCAAATATTTGGTCAACCATTTACTCTGGGTGTGTCTGTGAGGATGTTTCTAGATGAGACTGGCATTTGAATTGGTAGACTGAATAGCGCAGATTACCCTCCTTAATGTAGGTGGGCCTCAACTAATCAGTAGAAGACCTAAATTAAAAAGGCTGAAAAACAGGGAATTCCTCCTGCCTGACTGCCTTGAGCTGGGACATCACTTTTTTCCCCCTTCGATTCAGGTGCAAAGTGAAATATCAGCTCTTCTGGCCTTCAGGCTGGATGCTTAAACCATCCACTCTCCTGGTTCTCGGGTCTTCAGGCCCAGACTGGAACTACCCTATCAGCTCTCCTGAATCTCCAGCTTGTTGAATGTTCTTAGGAATTGTTCTCCTTCATATCTAGGTAAGGGAATAGCCTCTGTATTTGATGTTCAAATCTCAGTTCTGTTGTATACTAGTTATGACTCATCCACCTTCCCTGTGTCTCAATCTCCTCACTGGGTAAAGGGGACTAATAATAAAACCTCTCCTGTAGGGTTTTTGTAAGGATTTGATAAATGAAAACATGTGAGGGTGTGTGGAATATAGTGAGTGCTCAATAAATATTAGCTATAGACTTTGAACTCAGAGACACATACAGACAATGAATCTTATATTTATGTCCCTGAATTTGACATCTTCTGGAGCCTAATCTGCTTCACTGATGGGGTCTTGAGGTCTGACTCATGCTCTCTTTGCATCTCATCTCTGCCTTTTGTGAACTTTTGCTTGTTTTCCCTTCTCTTAACTACCCTGAATCACAACTGTTTCTGCAAATATTTATATCCCTGGGCTGACATTGTCACCCTGACCAAAAGAATCCATCTCAGAGATCCAAGAATTCAGGATCTCAAAAAATGTTAGTACCAGAATGTAGCTTTGAGATCATATATAAGTATTTTCTTTTATGGAGATAATCAAAAGTTATATATGCTTTTGGTAGTAAAATTCAGAAAACAGAGAAAAGATTATCATTCTTTAGTTTTCATAGTAAATAAAGTCACTTCATTCTTTGGACTCCCACAGCAATTTTTAATTATCTTCTTCTACAACAGTGAGGCTCTCCCTGGTAGCTTAGCTAGTAAAGAGTCTGCCTGCAATGCAGGAGACCCTGGTTTGATTCTTGCGTCAGGAAGATCCTCTGGAAAAGGGATAGGCTACCCACTCCAGTATTCTTGGGCTTCCCTGGTGGCTCAGCTGGTAAAGAATCCACCTGCAATGTGGGAGACCTGGGTTCAATCCCTGGGTTGGGAAGATCCCCTGGAAAAGGGAACAGCTACCCACTCCAGTATTCTGGTCTGGAGAATTCTGTGGACTGTACAGTCCATGGGGTCATAAAGAGTTGGACATGACTGAGCAACTTTCACTTTCACTTTCTACAACAATGAAGGGTTTGTGTTTTTCCCTGGAGACTGAGGTCTTCAAGGAAAATCAGTGTCTGTTCTGTATTTGCCACTTTCACTCATGAATGGATGTATGACTAAATTACTGGTTAATTATGTGATAGAATAAGCAGGTGAGTGAAGGAAGAAAGGAAGGAAAGAAGGAATAAGACTAATGAGCATTTTCCACCACAGTCTTATCCTATAGGAGCCAAATCACTGGAGACTAGAATGGAAGTCTTCACTATAATTCAGGCTGTGTTATATGTGTACACATTTTTATGGCTTACACTGAAAATTAAGCACTTGATGATGACCTATTTCATTTTTATGAATGTGTAAATTAGGATAATAAAACCTGAAATTAAATTCAAAGACCAGCCTCAATTCAGCCATCTACAGTTTTCCTTGCTGTGTCCTTTCTAGGACATTCAGCTCAGTATTTTAACTCAGTATGTTTTTAAATTTTCTGGGTTATCTCTTTCCATGTTTTAACTTTTTCACTGATTCCAATAGATTCTTTTAGAGACAACTGAATGATCCAAGGTTAGATGTGGTAAATAAAAAATAAATTCACAAAGACATGTCTCTTTTTGTGATTTTTCCTCAGTAATTTAGCTCAAATATAAAGAGCTAATAAAGTACATTTTAAAATGACATTGAACCTGGACCTGATCAAGCTCCTAGATCCATTACTAACTAGTAGGAAAGAAAGACTAGAGAAATAGGGGGATGTAGTCAGCAAAATCACAATTGCAAAAAAAACTCTACAAAGGCAAAGACTGGCTCCTGAAGAAAATAAACAGAGAGCAAGGTGTGAAGAGAGAAGAGGGAGACAGAAGGGTACCTATAGATTAAAAGAGACTTAGGGTGTGCTTCAACTAAACCCAAGGTATGGACCTTATTTGGACCTTGATTCAAGTAAACAAATGGTGAAAATAAAGTGACATTTATGAGATAATTAAATAAGATACATTTAAAACACCAGTTTTTTAAAAGGTGAGATAATGGTGTTACATATTTTTAAAGTATTCTTATCTTCTATAGATATATACTAAACTATGAGTAAAATAATTTAATTTTTCAGATTTCAAATAATATAGGAGACTTCTACTTCCAACCAAAGTGGAGTAACAGGGGGTTGGATTGACACCCTGCCTAAAACTTTCTCTCCTCCAAAAAAGATGAAATATATGAAACAATGGTTTTAAGGCAGTGGACATCAAGCAAAAAAGGACAGTGTTCCCTGAGAGATCAGGGAAAAAATAAATGAATCCTATCATTGCCACTGCTTTCTGCTTTGAGAAAGCATCTAGATGATCATAATCTAGATGCTTTCTAGATGCACCCGAAAGAGTCCAAGGTACTCTCTGAGTTGAGCTGAGAATCCAAGAGGAGCATTGTTGGCAGGACAGAGTACTGCAAATGAGAGACATGCATGGAGAATCTTAGAGACATACAGCAAGTCACTTTGAGCATTCAATTAGATATAGGCCAGTGCCTACACGTAAGGAAAGCACCTGATACCGCGGAAAGAATTATTCAAAAGGGAAAGAGGGTTAGGGTTAGGCTGGCTAAAATAGATGAATTCTTTGAAAAACACAAACTATCAAAGCTCACTCAAAAAGAAGTAAATTGAACAGTCTAGATCTATTAAAGAAATTAAGTAAGTAGTTAAATTATTCCTACAAAGAAAACTCTAAGCCCAGATGAATTTACCAAACATTTAATGGAGAAATAATGCTACTTCTATAAATCCCTCCAGTAAATTCAAGAAGACAGAATATTTCTAGATGGTCAGCATTATTTCAAAATCAGACAACCGCATCGTAAGGTGGATATTTCTGTAAAATATCCACAGAAAACAGAGTCTTACAAAGTTATTATAAGCTCCAATGAAACAACCAATGCTCAGATTCTATCTATTCTACCTTCTGATTATCATCTAAGTCACTTCTTCCTGCCCCCAACGACTTTCAGGACCCATCCTATTGTATCTGGATCACTGCCCAAACCACCTTACAGTCCTCTCTTTCATTTTCAATCCCTCAAATCCAGTCTCCACACTCCATATGGAGGCGTCTCTTTAAAATGTAAATCATGGCCTCAGTGGCCCTCTGTCTCCAGGTTAAACTCCTTAACAGGCTTATAAGATCCTGCATGATCTGACCTGTTGGCCCCAGGCTCATCGTCTCTCCTCTTCCTCACACTTCTCTCTATGATACAGCCACACAGACCTGCTTGTGCTCCTCAACACGTAAGTCCTGGGCTCACTCTTTCTTCTGGACTCTGATACCCACTGTTCTCTCTTTTGCGAATATTTTCTCTACCCTACCCATCCCCATCTCAGATGCTTCTGGTTAACCACACATATTATTTTAAAATAGATAACAATTCTTCCGTGAATCTTTTCTGACTCTTCCCACCACCCAATTCTGGGTCAGGTACCCTCCTAATGCTCCCATAGATCATTTAGTTACCACTGCTACACTGTTTATTGTGATCTAGGACACTTTCCTGCTTATTAATATTTTCTCATTAGGTTCTTATCTCTTTGAGGTCAAAGACAATGTGTTGCTCACTGTGATCCTTCTAACACCCAGAAAATTCTGAGAGATAGAAAAGATGCTCAATCAGTAATTTTTAAATGGATAACAGTTCCATTTATTAAATGTTTACAGTGTTCCAGACACTGTGCTAGGAAGTTTGCAGGCCTTATGTTTTTATTAGCACCTTCATCCAAGGGGTACTATTCTAATATCCACTTTTCAGAGGAGAAAACTGACACACAGAAAATGACACAACTAATCTGACATCACAGATATCAGATATCTTCTAGAGCCAGAGTTCAAGTTCAGATCAATGGGTCTTTAGAGTCTATGCTTTGAATTACAATCATCTACACACAAATGAATGAATGAATGATTTCAACACCTACTTACTGAGTACCTACCACATATCAGGGCCTGTTCTAGGTCATGAGGATACTGTAGAGAATAAAATAAACCAAGGTTCACGCCTTCAATCTTACATACATTGAAAAGACAGTCAATAAGCAAAATACATAAATAATTTGACACATTATAAAGGGAATAAAGGCAAGAAGGAGATATTGAGAGTCATACAATTTTAAATATAGTGATCAGGGGAGGCATTACTGGGAAAATGACATATGCACAATAATTCATTGAAATAAATGAACAAAAGCTTTTCTAACATTTCACAGTGCTTCTCAAGCAAAGACTTGCAGATAAATAACAAATGTGTGGTGTTTAGTACCAAAAAAATAACTTGTTTTATATTTGCATTTGTTAAATTTGGCAACCTTGCACTCATGGCAAACCTTACTTCTGTGTCAGGCCAGGAGGAGCTGCTCCTCATTAACAGTGTGGGTCTATGGGATCTGTGATTTTCTGAAAATTCTGAAAGATGAGCTTGCAGGGCATGGGTGTATTAGCATGCAGCTTTAGCAGACTTCTCCTTGGCAGGGCATTCAGCTCTAGAGCAATGTCTCCCATAAGCAGGAAATAACATTTTGTAGATCTTGACAGATGGGTCTTGCCCATGAGGGAGGACGTTTAGGACGATTCATACCAACTGGCATATCAACAGACTTTGAAAGAGAACTATTAAAGATGGGACTGTGTTAGCTCTGATTTATGCTGAACAAAAGAAGCAAAACAAAGAACCTATTAGAAGGAAGATGTAAGACATTTAACATTTGACGACTTTGAAAGGCTGAAGGGCTGCATGATTAATTCTTATTTGCTAGATTGTAAAATTCTTTTCAGAGAAGATGAATAGTAGCATGATTTTTCACTGAACCTAAAATTTTGATATGACCTAAGCCTGGTGAGCTGCAATCCATGGGGTCGCAAAGAGTTGGACATGACTGAGCGACTGAACAACAACAAAACTTAGGCAGAGCCAGATATGTGCACAATTGGGTTTCCTCATCTGGGCTCTAAACTATTTGACAACATGGCAAACTCTAAATCAAGATCAGTTATAACAAGTACACCCCCGATCATATGTCTTCTAATTCTTCCTTCAACTCTAAATTCAGTAGACTCCTACCTGACTCATTCTTCATGTGACAAGTGTAAATGTCACTTTCTCAGCAAGTATTCCGGCACCTCTTCCATAAACCTCTTATCCTTATCCATCAGAGGGCAGAAAGTACAAAAACTACAATCACAGAAAACTAACCAAACTGATCACATGTACCACAGCCTTGTCAACTCAATCAAACTATGAGCCATGCCGTGTAGGGCCACCCAAACCAGATGGGTTGTGGTGAAGAGTTCTGACAAAACATGGTCCACTGGAGAAGGGCATGGCAAACCACTTCAGTATTCCTGCCTTGAGAACCCCAAAAACAGCATGAAAATGCAAAAAGATAGGATATTGAAAGATGAGCTCCCCAGGTCAGTAGGTGTTCAGTGTGCTACTGAAGATCAATTGAGAAATAATTCCAGAAAGAATGAAGAGACAGAGTCAAAGCAAAACAACACCCAGTTGTGGATGTAACTGGCGATGGAAGTAAAAGTCTGATGCTGTAAAGAGAAATATTGCATAGGAACATGGAATGTTAGGTCCATGAATCAAGGCAAATTGGAAGTAGTCAAACAGAAGATGGCAAGGGTGAACATTGACATTTTAGGAATCACTGAACTAAAATGGACTGGAATGGGTGAATTTAACTCAGATGACCATTATATCTACTACTGTGGGCAAGAATTCCTTTGAAGAAATGGAGTAGCCATCACAGTCAATAAAAGAGTCCGAAATGCAGTACTTGGATGCAATCTCAAAAATGACAGAATGATCTCTGTTCGTTTTCAAGGCAAACCATTCAATACCACAGTAATCCAAGTCTATGCCCTGACCAATAATGCTGAAGAAGCTGAAGTTGAACAGTTCTATGAAGACCTACAAGACTTTTTAGAACTAATATCAAAAAAGATGTCCTTTACAGGGGGTTGGAATGCAAGAGTAGGAAGTCAAGAGATATGTGGAGTAACAGGCAAATTTGGCCTTGGAGTACAAAATGAAGTAGGTCAAAAGTTAATAGAGTTTTGCCAAGAGAACGCACTGGTCATAGCAAACACATTCTTCCAACAACACAAGAGAAGACTCTACACATGGACATCACCAGATAGTCAATACTGAAATCAGATTAATTATATTCTTTGCAGAAGAGGGAACAGTGGGTATCAGAGTCCAGAAGAAAGAGTGAGCCCAGGACTTACGTGTTGAGGAGCACAAGCAGGTCTGTGTGGCTGTATCATAGAGAGAAGTGTGAGGAAGAGGAGAGACGATGAGCCTGGGGCCAACAGGTCAGATCATGCAGGATCTCATAAGCCTGTTAAGGAGTTTAACCTGGAGACAGAGGGCCACTGAGGCCATGATTTACATTTTAAAGAGACGCCTCCATATGGAGTGTGGAGACTGGATTTGAGGGATTGAAAATGAAAGAGAGGACTGTAAGGTGGTTTGGGCAGTGATCCAGATACAATAGGATGGGTCCTGAAAGTCGTTGGGGGCAGGAAGAAGTGACTTAGATGATAATCAGAAGGTAGAATAGAGAGAATCTGAGCATTGGTTGTTTCATTGGAGCTTATAATAACTTTGTAAGAATCTCTACTGGAAAAATGGAAGCCTCAGGACTCAATATTTTATCTTCTAAGATCAAATGAATAAAAGGAGCTAACGTATATATGGTGACCTAGACTTTTCTTTCTTAAAGTAAACTGAGTATACACTACAGGATAACAAGTTGACCCCACATCCGTAAGCATCCACTTGTTTTGGTAACATATCCCTCTGATGGTAAGATTCAATTTCTCATATCTCTTCCATATCTAGTATTCTATGTCTCCAGGATGCAATCCAGACTAAAGAGGTATTATGTCCACAGGAATAATAAGATGCATACAGCTATCCCAGGGTTTTTCAACCTCAGCACTATAGGTATTTGGACAAGATAATTTTTTTTTCCAGAGGAAGGACTGTCCTGTGCACTGCAGGATGTTTAGTAGTAGCACATCTGAACTCAACCTACTAGATGCCAGTAGCAACACCCGCCTCCAAGATGTGACCTCTTAAAATGTTTTCCGATACTGTCAAATGTGCCCTGAAAGCAAAATCGACCCCAGTTGAGAGTCACTAAGCTAATCTTTACAAGTATTTAAAACTTTTCTCCATTCTACTAAATACTCACAGGAGCTATCTGGTTTAATCTTTCCAAAAATTACTATGAGATAGGAATAATTAGTATACACATTCTATAGATGGGGAAATGTTTAAAGACTGCTGAAAGTCACACAGCAGGTGAGTAGTGGAACTCAGGCTCATTGTCACTACCCCATACTTTGAGTGGTTTGGGGGTAGGAAGGGGGAAACTGGGAATTGGTGAGGGAGAGTAAAGTCCATAAAAGGTGTTAGTTATTGTGAAGGATATCTAACAAACATCAGCTAGGGACAGCTAGGACTTTCCAGCAAAGGCCAGCTAGGGACAGCTAGGACTTTCTCATAGCAGTTTCATGAAGAAGGTGACCCTGGGGCAATCAGAGCCAGTCAATCTTCATTTTCTGTTTGTGAGCCTGCCAGCTGTCAGCAGGCCACATGCTTATGTAAACAAGAAAGATGAACAGGAAGGTAAAAGCCAAAATTAAATGACTGCTGTTATTATTTGTTCTCAAACATTTAGAAATAGTGAATCCACACAACGTTAGTCTATCGTCCACATGTCAGATTTCAACCCAGGGTGTCACACAAAACTTGAAACCAAATTTCTGATCCCAGAACTCCTTGGCCCACCCCTGCCCTCCATGTCTGGAAGATCCAGAGAAAGAACTCAGGCAGGCAAAGCTGAGCAAGAAGTCTCTGTGTGTGGTAAAAATGTTTTATGATCAGTCCCTCTTCTGCATCAGGAAAAGAGAAGCAACCCCAGTGACATCGAAGGAGACTCTTGAGATTCCCTGGCAGGGGACAGTCCTCCAGACTTGCCTGATAGAAGATATCTCAACTACCAGGACAGTCAGTGTTTCTGCAGGATGATTAGTTAAAAGCCCTCCATGTGGAATGCAGATCTGACTGGAGAGGCTGCTCCAAAGGAGATGAAAGGCTTCCTGAAGGACATCCACAGGCCAAATTCCTATCTCTAGACTTCCCACCCTAAGCCAGAGCTCCAAATCTTTGAGCACTACTGGGCCTAACTCAGGTGAAACACTTCCACAGGTACACCAGGAGGCAGGTATAACAATGTACATGAACCCTTCTGACACTAGAGAAACCTGGATACAAACTCAGATGTCTATGGATGGGAGAGGCAATGGCCAGCTTGTGGACACTCCCACAAGAGAACACTACATAGCATTCAGAATGAATGAAGCAGCCTTTCACTTCCAGATAAGATGGAATATAGGAAGCAGGTTTACCCTTCTGCTTGAAACAAATGACACACACACACACAACCACCACCATCACTACTACCACCACCAGCAACAACAACATAACAAACAAAATATATCAAACTAACAGTTTCAAGACACTGGAAATCAGGCAATGAAGAGCAATGATTTCTGAGAGATAAAAAACAAGTGAGATGAGCTCTACAACTACCTGCAACTTACTGACTTAAAAGAATTTCTAAGCCAAGCACAGGAAGGCATACCCCGGTAAGGCTCAGTGCAGTCCCTGACTTTTGCCCATAAAAATACAAATTGTGTCCTATAGAGATGCAGTTGATATTGCCTATAAATACTAAGCAGTTTAACATTTATTTGTAATTTCATTTCAGCATCTTTATCTTCCTATATACATGCATTCTTCTAATTCTCCTTTAAACAGATTGAAACATTTTACAGGCCCCCTCATTAACTTATAAATTAAATAAATCTTTGACTCATGCTCACTTTATTATTTATAAGAGTCATAATTTTATCTTTTTTTAAAAAACCCATATTTTATAGTATGTGAACTCACAAATAGCCAAAGGGACCAGCTACCCACACGGGAAGGGGGCACTTATTGAATGCCTCCTAAGTGTTGGGCACTTTCATACATGTTATGCAATAATCTTGGAAGGTGCAACTCAACTGAAACATGAGCAAAAGACCTGAACAGACCCTTCACCAAAGAAGATATACAGATGGCAAATCAGCATTTGAAAAGATGCTAAATGTTATATGCCATTAGGGAAATGCTAACTAAAACAGCAGTGAGATACCACACATACCTATTGGCTAAAAGAATGTCTAAAATCCAGAACAATAACAACACCAAATGCTGGCCAGACTGTGAAGCAACAGAACTCTCATTGCTGGTGAGAATACACAATGGTACAGCCATTTTGGAAAACAGTTTGGCGATTCCTTATTAAAAAAAACCAAACATACTCATACCATATAACCCAGCAATGGACTCCTTGTTGTTCCCTTAATGAATTGAAAACTTATATCTACACAAAAACCTGTATACAGATGTTTATAACAGATTTATTCATGATTGCCAAAAGTTGGAAGCAACCAAGATGACCTTTAGTAAATAAATGAATAAACTACAGTACACCCAGACAATGGAATAATATTCAGCAATAAAAATAAATGAACTATCAAGCCATGAAAAGAGTAGTGGAAGCTTAAATACATATTGATAAGTGAAAGAAGTCAATCTGTAAAGGCTACATACTGATTTCAACTATATGACACTGTGGAAATGCAAAATGATGGAGACAGTGAAAGGATCAGAGGTTGCCAGGAGTTAGGAGGAATGAAGAATGAATAGGTGGAGCACAGAGGATTTGAGGGGGTAGGGAAACTATTCTGGAAGACACTATCATAGTAGAAACATGTCGCTATACACGTGTCAAAACCTGTAGAGTGTACACCATTGAGTGAACTATGGACGTTGTCAATGCAGGTTCATGTATTATAACAATTGTACCACTCTATTGTAGGATGTTGATAGTGAAGAAGGTTGTGGATGTGTGGGGGCAGAGAGTATATGGGAAATCTCTGTGCCACCTGCTCAGATTTACTGCTAACCTAGGTGTGCGCTCAGCCACTCAGTTGTGTCTGACTCTTTGTGACCTCATGGACTGTAGTCCACCAGGCTCCTCTGTCACGGAATTTTCCAGACAAGAATACTTGAGTGGGCAGCCATTCCCTTCTCTAGGGAAAGAGTAAAATACTTAGAATTAAAATAAATGCAGGCATTATATATCAATATTTGTGGGAGTCAGGTAAAGTGATATTTAAAGTAAAACTTATAAATTTGAATATTTTTATCATAATCCAAAGAGAAATAAAAATTAACTATTGGTCAACTAAAGCAAGCTAGAGAACAAGCAACTGAGTAAACAAAAAGAAGGAAATAAAGATAATGGTGGAAATCAATGAAATTAGAGCACTTAAAAAATGATTAAAATATATGTTGACTCTTTGAAATCTAACATGCTTACGAAAGCTCACAGCAAAATTGACCATAAGAAAGAGGAAAACCACAAATAAACAAAATATGAAATGAAAATGAGCCAACCTCAAATAAGGTAGAAATTTTTAAAGTCTTACAAAAGGATTATTATGAATAACTATATTCTAATTAGGGATTCCCTTGTAGCTCAGTCGGTAAGGAATCTGCCTGCAATGCAGGAGACCCTGGTTTGATTCCTGAGTGGGAAAGATCCCCTGGAGAAGGAAATGACAACCCACTCCATTATTCTTGCCTAGAGAATCCCATGGACAGAGGAGCTTAGCAGGCTACAGTCCATGGGGTCGCAAGAGTTGGACACAACTTAGCAACTAAACCACCACCATATTCCAATTAAGAATACAACCTAGATGCAAATGCAAGTTTTCAAGAAATATATAAAGTCATTCAATGGTGTCTAGCTCTTTGTGACCCCATGGACTGTAGCCCGCCAGGCTCCTCTGTCCATGGGGATTCTCCAGACAAGAATACTGGAGTGAGTTGCCATGCCCTCCTCCAGGTGATCTTCCCAACCCAGGTTTCCCACATTGCAGGTGGATTTTTTACCATCTGAGCCACCAGGGAAGCCCATGAATACTGGAGTGGGTCACCTATCCCTTCTCCAGGGGGATCTTCCCTACCCAGGAATCAAATCAGGGTCTCCTGCATTGCAGGCAGATTCTTTACCAGTTGAGCTACCAGGGAAGCCCGTATAAAAAGGCTAATGTTTACCTTAAAGAAACAGAAAAGCTGAGCAAACTGATACCATTTACAAAGATTGAAACAATAATTATCTCTCTATATCCACTACAACCCCTACATAAGGCATTTATATTGGTGAGATTTATCAAATTTTTAAGGAATAGATAAGATGAGACATTCTAGAGAAACGAAAAAGAGAAAACATGTCCAACAAATTTTTTCAATGTTAGTATAACCTTTACACCAAAAATAGATGTGGACAGCAGAAGATGTGGAAGGGTTTCTTAAGACACAAAAAGACATGATATAAAGTGAAATTTTTGGTGCTTAGTTGCTAAGTTGTGTTCAACTCTTTGGGACCCCATGGACATAGGCCACCAGGGGATTTCCCAGGCAAGAATACTGGAGTGGGTTGCTATTTCCTTCTCCATGGGCTCTCCCCAATTCAGGGATTGAACCTATGTCTCCTGCATTGCAGGTGGATTCTTTACCACTGAGCCACCTGGGAAATCACTTATTCCTTTTTAATCCTTTGGTAGTAGTTAGTATATGTCAGACAAAGTTCTATATGCTTCACAGTTATCCATTCATTTAATTGGCATAGCAAGTCTATAAACTAAGTACTATTATTACTCCTGTTTAATAGGCAAGGAAACTAAAACAATATTCCCAATTTATACAGCTAATGACTGATATTGTGACAACCTAAAAAAGATTTGTACTTTAAGGAAGAGCATCACAGACAAAATTAACAAATTGAAGATATTAACAATATGTAAAACTAACAAATGATTAGTATCTAGAACAAATAAAGAATTCTTAAAAATTGAAAAGAAAATCCCCTACGTTTTATAGCTGCTGCTGCTGCTGCTGCTGCTAAGTCGCTTCAGTCGTGTCCGACTCTGCGCAACCCCATAGACAGCAGCCCACAAGGCTGCGCTGTCCCCGGGATTCTCCAGGCAAGAATACTGGAGTGGGTTGCCATTTCCTTCTCCAGTGCATGAAAGGGAAAAGTGAAAGTGAAATCGCTCAGTCGTGTCTGACTCTTAGCGACCCCATGGACTGTAGCCTACAGGCTCCTCCAACCATGGGATTTTCCAGGCAAGAGTACTGGAGTGGGGTGCCATTGCCTTCTCCGGTTTTATAGCTATATAGCTGCAAATAGATGGAGAAACAATGGAAACAGTGACAGACTTTATTTTCCTGGGCTCCAAAATCACTGTGGACAGTGACTGCAGCCATGAAATCAAAAGATGCTTGCTTCTTGGAAGAAAAGCAATGACAAACCTAGACAGTGTATTAAAATGTAGAGACATTACTTTGCTTTCAAAGGTCCTTATAGACAAAGCTATGGTTTTTTCAGTAGTCATATACAGATGTGAGAGCTGGACAATAAAAAAGGTTGAGTGCCGAAGAATTGATGCCTTCAAACTGTGGTGCTGGAGAAGACTCTTGAGAGTCGCTTGGGCTGCATGCAAGAAGATCAAATCAGTCAGTCCTAAAGAAAATCAACCCTGAATATTCATTGGAAGGACTGATGCTGAAGCTGAAGCTCCAATATTTTGGCCACGTGATGTGAAGAACTGACTCATTGGAAAAGACCCTGATTCTGGAAAAGACAGAAGGCAGGAGGAGAAGGGGACAATAGAGTATGAGATGGTTGGATGGCATCACCAACTCAATGGACATGAGTTTGAGCAAGCTCCGGGAGATGGTGAAGGACAGGGAAGCCTGGCGTGCTGCAGTCCATGGGGTGGCAAAGAGTCAGACACGACTGAGCGACTGAACAACAGTAACTGCAAAGCAAATTATTCCCAAATTTAATCACTTCAAACAGTGCATTTGCTTTGCTCATGGAATTGCAGTTTGGGCAGACCTCAGTGGGGACAACCCATCTCTGCTGTACTGAATTTTAGCTGCAGTATAGGGAGGGCAAAAAGCCTAGCAGGCCAAATCCTGTCAGTTTTTGTGTGGTTCATGGACTAAGAATGGTTTAAATATTTACTATTTGGTTCTTTAAGAAAATGTTTTCTGAGCCCTGTCCTAATGCCTCAGTGACACATGTATCACAACAGGCAAGCAGCTAAATGCTTAGCTAGAGATGTAGGTGGGCACATCTAACACTGCTTTGTCATGTGGTCTGGGCTTCCACCAACATGGTGGTTGGATTTCAAGGGCAAGAAGAGAGAGTGAGAGAGAAAGAAAAAGAGGGGAGGGGAGGAGAAAAAGAGAGAGAGAAGTGTATCGCTTTCTGTGACCTAGCTTCAGAAATCCTGCAGTGACTTCTACCACATTCTATTCATTGAGGTCACGAAGTTCTAGATTCATGGAAAGGGGGGTAGACTCCATATCTTGATGGAAAGTGACAAAGTTCTGGAAGTGAATGTGGAATGGAAAATATTACTAAGGTCATTTTTAAGAGATATAATCTGTTATAAAAGGAAACTTAAAAGAAATGTGCAAAGAATGTGAGTAGGCATAGCAGGTAAGCCTGGATGACTAACAAGCATATAAAGAAATAATAACCAGAGGAAGGCAAATTAGAATGATGATATCTCATTAAAGTCTACCAGATTGGCAAAACTTTTTAAAAAATCATTTGATAATATTAAGCACCATCAGGGTTGTGGATGAAACTTTATGCCCTTACAGTAAATTGTATGATTTAATGGAAAGCAATTGGAATAATTTAGTTAAATTCTGTGTATATGCTTATAATCCAACATTTCCACAGTTGGCATATATAATAGAAATACTCTCATAGGCATACAAGGAGGATGTCCATTATAACACTGTTAATATTAGCAAAAAATGGTAACAGTCAAATTCTCATCAATAGAGGAATGAATAAACAAACTGCAATATATGCAAATCATAAAATTCCATGCAGCACCTTGATATAAATATATATCTCAAAAATATAGTGAGTGAGGAAAGTAAGAAGTAGACAGGTATGATGTCATTTGTAAATTGAGAGCATAGGGAAAGGAACCCACATAGGAGATGGTTAGAATTAGAAATTGAGGGGAAAAAGATCAAAAATTAAATTTATTTTTCTAGGAAAAAATAAATTACTTGGACAGCCTACTATAAAACAGTTATCTTAGGCCTTATTCCTGGAAATGCTGACTTAGTGGGCCTGAGGTAGAACCCCCAAATCTGTATTTTTTGTAACAGTCCTAGGCTAATGCTAAGATATGGTGAGTTTAGAAAACACTCTCCTTTCATGTATTCAGGGTTGCAAATAAGTTTAAGTTTAGAATTCTGGTTTGCAAGCAACAGAAACTGACTCAGTATTATTGGAAGAGTCTCAAGGAGTTCAGAGAATTGTCAAGAAGGGTGCAGAACCCAGCATGGAAACGGCAAGAACCCCAGAACTCTAGGGGGCCTGAGGAACAATAGATGGAATGAATGAAGAACAGTTACTTGCCATTCTTTTTATTGCTTTGCTCACAAAACAATTTGAATTTGGGGCAGGAAGTACCTTATTGACATGGACAAAATCATCTCAATTCATAGTTCCACTAGCTTGTATTTAGTGGGAAAGGGTAATTCTCTAAAAATAACCCAAGGTTTTACTACAAAAAGAAGATGAAATATATGATGGAGAGTTATATAGCATTAATTTTCTACCATGTGAAGGCAGAGGGAAAAGAACCAGACATGGGAAGATGAGAGACATTTTGCAGCCAAATAAGATCTAGGTTCAAAGTCCGGTTATGCTTCATCCTGTTTTACCTTGAACAGTTTCCTTAACCACTTCTATGAGGATTCCTTAACCCTCTTAGAGTTATGCTGTCACATGCAAAATGCCTGGGCTCTTTCCTTGCCATCTTGCTTGGCCTTAAGGCAAATGGTCCAATGTGTTCATACACATGGGATAGAAACCATGAAGTCTTGTAGGAAAGGCTCCTGAAAGTGGAATTTCATCATTGGGAATATAAAGATGCTTGAAATCAGGTATAGGCTGATTTATAGCCCAGTTTTTAGGGCTAGTGTATTGAACCTCTGTCTTCAGGCAGCTGGAGACTCTCAGATGAACTGTCTAAACATTTCGAACCTTTGGAACTTCCTATCATCACCACCACCATCATCATCATCATCTTAGGACTCATGTGTGCTCTCCAGTCTTTGGCAGCACATTGATACTCGTTGAATACTTTGTACACACTAAAAGCAAACAAACTGTTTTCTTTACTTAAACTCATTTGTTTAAAAATGAAGGGCCTAAAACAAAGATTAAAACTAGCTATGTGATCATTTGTAAGCAATGCTACACCTGCTGCTCTCATCAGACTTGTCAGCTCCCATGGCTCCTTCACAGTCGTAGGGTATCTGCCTTCATGAAGCTCATGATAACAGGGAGATATAAACAATGAAGTCCACTCAGGGCAAAGGTTAAGTCAGTCACTTGGGTCCTGTAGGAAGGCTATGTTCTCAATAGTTCTGCCATGGCTGGCTTTAAATACGGGTGGCCTCCAAAGTTAACAAAAGTTCAGCTGGTGAATTTACTCTGAAAGCCAGATTCCTGATCCTCCTGGTTTTAGTCCATCCTCCCTTACCTCACCCAGGTTTTAACTAAAGCACCCAATTCATTATGTTGTCAGGTTTTTTTTTAATATCCTTTGAAAAGTTACAGATCCCACACAGAGATTGTGGTAGAAAAGAATGTTGGGGAGAGTTTTATAAGAGGATGAGATGTCATGAGTAAGAATGTTCTGGAAAGAATAGAAATGGCATATATGTAAGGAGAAATCCAGAGAGGTACTGTACATAAAGGCACAGAGGCAGTCTGGATAAGGAACTAAGACATAGTAAGAAGTAAGCACAATGGAATTTTCTTGAGATTTTTGATGCAAATATATTTGGGCTACACTTGGATTTTGTAATAGAATTTTTAATTTCTGTAAAATGTTGCCAAAGTTATTCTTATTAATCAAATTCACCCAAGAAATTACATCACTGTATACTCGAGGAGAATGTATTCATTTCTGGGATTTATCCAGGGGAGTAGTTGGAATAAAATGACACCATGAGCAGATCAAACCAATATACAAAATAATTTTAACATTAAAATTGTCAGTTTTTTGAGACTCAAGATCCTTTTCCTCATACCACTCTACTTCATTCTATATGCATGTGCAACTCCTAAAATAAGAATTTTTAAGATAGTATATAAACTATGGAATATGTACACATCTGCACAGGAAAAATTATGTTGCAGAATAGAACCATGTTTCTTAAAGTATGGTTTGAGAAAGATGGTTTGGGAAAGCTAGTAGTGCTTAATAAAATTACAGATTCCTGGATTTACTTTAGACTCATTGATTCAGGGTCTCTGGGCAAAAGAACTAAGAATGAGCAGTTGAGCATTCTTCCCAGGTGGTTCTCGGGCATGGTAAAGGTTTAGAGTCAATGTGGTAGAAAAATATATAATGTCTAAGGTAATATCCTAATGTAATATCTGTAGTGTAATTCTTTTTCCACTGCGCCAAAGTCATGTGAGATCTCAGTTCCCCGATCAGGGGTCAAACACACGCCCCCTGCAGAAGAAGTATGTAGTCTCAACCACTGGACCACCAGGGAAGTCCCTGTGTAGTATAATTCTAAATTTGTAAAACAGAAAGAATGCATTAAAATGCTCAGAATATAGACTAGAAAGTAGAATGACATCCACTAAACAAGAGCAGCTGTTATCTCTGTAGTATAGGATGATAAATGATTTTTATTTTCTCTTTCCATATTTTGTCTTTCAAATTTTTCTATAATGAAATAAATTAATATTATATTAGGAAAAATCTTAATTTTCCTTAAAATATTATTTGTATAGATTCTGAGGAAGGCCTTACTGATAAGGCCTTGTAAAACAAGAATAAATAAAGAATCAGGAAGATGGTTCTGACAACTGACAAGGATGGAGCATAGAAAAGAGAAAGGGTGCTCTTTAGTCAAGAGCCAGGGCAGGCGTGGGAAAGGGGTATTAATGTGTGGGCAGGAAGGTCAGATTTTAATCCCATGAGTTACATGTTAGATAAGTACTTGAAGCTGCAATTAAGCCCTTAATGTTTGAGAAAAAAATGTTTAAATGTCTCACAGGGAAAAGGTCAAACCACAGACTATAGGCCCCATTCTCTGTTGTTTTATTTCCACTGAAGGATTCTCTTCATCATGATGTATTTACTGAGAAAATAACTTTTCATGTCTCACAGAGGAAGAAGGCATCTTCCCCTGTTCTTTGCAGAGCATTCAATGAGTAAATACTCATTGAGCACCTCCTATGGTGTCCAGCTTCATGCTCTGGGCTGCAAAAGATAAAAGCATAGTATAGTTTGGAAGCCTCTTTTAGGCTTGTCTTGCATCAAGGACATTATAATCTGTTTGGAGAAATATGAGTCCACTGCATTAGGCAGTTAGCATAGCAATCCTCAGGTGTGTGGGTGAGGGATGTGGGAGACAGGAAGGCACCTTAGTGTGGGAGAGCTCTCCACAGGCTTGGCTCATGCACCAACCTGAAGGAGGTGTTTAGGTGAAATATGAATCATAATGTTTTCTGACAACTTCTCAACCAGTTGCAGATTTTATAAGGAAAATATTACCAGCAAGCAAACATAAAGAATAGTACTCTGAATTTTCTTTCTGAAATACAAAATGTACACATACTATAATGAGGAAATAAATGACAGTTTAGCTCAGTTCAGTCGCTCAGTCGTGTCTGACTCTTTGAGTCCCCATGAATCGCAGCACGCCAGGCCTCCCTGTCTATCACCAACTCTCGGAGTTTACCGAAACCCATGTCTATAGAGTCGGTGATGCCATCCAACCATCTCGTCCTCTGTCGTCCCCTTCTCCTCCTGCCCCCAATCCTTCCTAGGATCAGGGTCTTTCCCAATGAGTCAACTCTTCGCATGAGGTGGACAAAGTATTGGAGTTTCAGCTTCAACATCAGTCCTTCCAATGAACACCCAGGACTGATCTCCTTTAGGATGGACTGGTTGGATCTCCTTGCAGTCCAAGGGACTCTCAAGAGTCTTCTCCAACACCACAGTTCAAAAGCATCAATTCTTTGGCACTCAGCTTTCTTCACTGTCCAACTCTCACATCCCTACATGACCACTGGAAAAACCATAGCCTTGACTAGACGGACTTTTGTTGGCAAAGTAATCTCTCTGCTTTTAAATATGCTATCTAGGTTGGTCATAACCTTCCTTCCAAGGAGTAAGCATCTTTTAATTTCATGGCTGCAATCACCATCTGCAGTGATTTTGGAGCCCCAAAAAATAAAGTCTGACACTGTTTCCACTGTTTTTCCATCTATTTGCCATGAAGTGATGGGACCAGATGCCATGATCTTAGTTTTCTGAATATTGAGCTTTAAGGCAACTTTTTCACTCTCTTCTTTCACTTTCATCAAGAGGCTCTTTAGTTCTTCTTCACTTTCTGCCATAAGGGTGGTGTCATCTGCATATCTGAGGTTATTGATATTTCTCCTGGCAATCTTGATTCCAGCTTGTGTTTCTTCCAGCCCAGAGTGTCTCATGATGCACTCTGCATATACGTTAAATAAGCAGGGTGACAATATAAAGCCTTGACGTACTCCTTTTCCTATTTGGAACCAGTCTGTTGTTCCATGTCCAGTTCTAACTGTTGCTTCCTGACCTGCATACAGGTTTCTCAAGAGACAGGTCAGATGGTCTGGTATTCCCATCTCTTTCAGAATTTTCCACAGTTTATTGTTATCCACACAGTCAAAGGCTTTGGCATAGTCAATAAAGCAGAAATAGATGTTTTTCTGGAACTCTCTTGCTTTTTCGATGATCCAGCAGATGTTGGCAATTTGATCTCTGGTTCCTCTGCCTTTTCTAAAACCAGCTTGAACATCTGGAAGTTCATGGTTCATGTATTGCTGAAGCCTGGCTTGGAGAATTTTGAGCATTACTTTACTGTTGCATTACTTTACTGTTCGTTTCCAAGACAAACCATTCAATATCATGGTAATCCAAGTCTATGCCCCGACCAGTAACGTTGAAGAAGCTGAACTTGAACGGTTCTATGAAGACCTACAAGACCTATTAGAACTAACACCCAGAAAAGATGTCCTTTTCATTATAAGGGGACTGGAATGCAAAAATAGAAAGTCAGGAAACACCTGGCGTAACAGGCAAATTTGGCCTTGGAGACAGAATGAAGCAGGCCAAAGGCTAATAGAGTTTTGCCAAGAGAACGCACTGGTCATAGCAAACACCCTCTTCCAACAACACAAGAGAAGACTCTACATGTGGACATCACCAGATGGTCAACACTGAAATCAGATTGATTATATTCTTTGCAGCCAAAGATGGAGAAGCTCTATACAGTCAGCAAAAACAAGACCAGGAGCAGACTGTGGCTCAGATCATGAACTCCTTATTGCCAAATTCAGACTTAAATTGAAGAAAGTAGGGAAAACCACTAGACCATTCATGTATGACCTAAATCAAATCCCTTATGATTATACAGTGGAAGTGACAAACAGATTTAAGGGACTAGATCTGATAGACAGAGTGCCTGATGAACTATGGACGGAGGTTTGTGACATTGTACAGGATACAGGGATCAAGACCATCCCCATGGAAAAGAAATGCAACAAAGCAAAATGGCTGTCTGAGGAGGCCTTACAAATATCTGGGAAAAGAAGAGAAGTGAAAAGCAAAGGAGAAAAGGAAAGATATTCCCATCTGAATGCAGAGTTCCAAAAAATATCAAGGAGAGATAAATGACAGTATTTAGTATGATAAACCATTTTGCAAATATGCCTTATTTTAATGTTTTATAGATGGCTAGCATCATATACCCAAAGATTCCCTTTTGTGGCATTTATATGTAAATAAATAGATATTTTTCTAGGCACTGTGATAAGTATTTGGGAAATCTTTGTTATGTCAGGATTTATTTAGAAATTGAATGCTTTGCATTTATTCAGTCTTCTGTTCAGAAAGATGAAAGGACCTAAACACTCATATCTCATCAATAATACTTTTCAGATCTTTTCCAATCTCAAGATTAAATAGCTCTATTTATGATTCTCTTCCCAACAGAGGATAAAAATAAGCTGCAAGTGTATGTAACACTTTGCACTTCAGTGCATCTGTGGCAGGAGAAAATCAATAGAACAAATAAGCATTGGGTACCACTATACCCAACAACCATACACTAATGCCTGTTTATTACAAAGTGAGAGTAGGAACATGTATAACAAAGTGAATTCATAGTTTTAAAATTGTATTACTTATCCCATTTTCCCAACATTTTCTTGAAATAGAAAGTAAAGAAGGAAATTCAATTTTCCTATTTTACAGTTAGGATACATGAGATGTTGAGATGCTGATTATTCGTGGCTATGAATAGTGTGGGAAAAAAAGATTGCATTTAAAGTAACTGCTGATTTAGTTGGTTTAGTGAAAGAAGTGGTCAACTCAATGGAGGGTGACAGCATGAGGATTTTGTTCAGTATGAAAGCTCTATCTGAGTTTCACTCATTGGACTTACATCAATACAAAAGCCATGTGGAGATTCAAATGTTAGCACTTTATAAGGATGTTGAAATAATTGGTTGATTTGGTTAAAAAAACAAACAAACAAAAATCACATGTCTTGCGTGAATAGAAAAAGCAATCAGTTAATTATGTGAGGTTTCAAAAAGGGCTGAGGAATTATCTGTTACTGAATGTATTTGATGCCTATCCAATCTTTTATTGTCCAGAGTGAACACTTCTTGTTGAATAAAGCCCATTTTAAAAACAGGCTCTGTGTTACTCCTGAGAATCAAGCCTATTATTTCCTAGCATTCCCCATCTCTTCTCTTCCCTCTGTCCCACCCCTGTGAACAAATAGTCTGTTTCCACAATGACTCCTTGTGAAAAAGCAGAAGAAATGGATCTTTTCCTGATGTTTTGGGGCATTTGTGCGAAGGTTCGAGCTTTCAGATGTCGGCTTCACTGGTTCCATTCCAGCACACCTAGTCTTGAGGGCCAGAGCTTGTGATCTTGAGTAAGTGACTAAGTTTTCTGTTTAAAAAAGGGATACTAGCATCCACCTGGTAGTCCCATGGACAAAGTTGTTTATCTTCTCAGAGCTTCAGTTTCCTTCTTTTTAAAATGATGGTAATAAGAAAGCGCAATCTTCAGGGTCTTAGGCCAAGTACTGTACCAAGTGTTTTTCATATATTATCTCACTTAATTCTCACAACAAATTCCATGACACAAGCATAGTCATAATTCCCATTTTACAGATAAAGAGACTGAGACACAAAGAAGGTTAGCAGCCTGCCCAAGTTCATACACTGAGTAAGTGTACAAGTTAAGTGGTAGAGGCAAGGCTCGAACCTAGGTCTATCTGATACTCAAGTCTGTGCTCTTAACCCACATATTCAACCCTCTCTGCTTCACACACATTGCCAATGGAAATCTGGCTTTCATATCTTATATAGATGCCCTGAGGTCAGTGTCCAATAAGCCTCAAGATTGATACAAACACACTTTCAGGGAACAGTGGCCTAAACAAAACTTTTCCTATATCATGAATGAAACACAGATTGTTAGGTCAAATCTCAGGTGTGTGTGTGCTGAGTTGGTGCAATTCAGTTCAGTCGCTCAGTTGTGTCCAACTCTTTGCAACACCATGAGTTGCAGCACGCCAGGCCTCCCTGTCCATCACCAGCTCCCAGAGTCTACCCAAACCCATGTCCATCGAGTTGGTGATGCCACCCAGCCATCTCATCCTCTGTCGTCCCCTTCTCCTCCTGCCCCGAATCCTTCCCAGCATCAAGGTCTTTTCCAATGAGTCAACTCTTTGCATGAGGTGGCCAAAGTATTGGAATTTCAGCTTCAACATCAGTCCTTCCAATGAACACCCAAGGCTGATATGGATGGACTGGTTGGCTCTCCTTGCAGTCCAAGGGACTCTCAAGAGTCTTCGCCAACACCACAGTTCAAAAGCATCAATTCTTCGGCGCTCAGCTTTCTTTACAGTCCAACTCTCACATCCATACATGACCCCTGGAAAAACCATAGCTTTGACTAGACAGACTTTTGTTGGCAGAGTAATGTCTCTGCTTTTAAATATGCTGTCTAGGTTGGTCATAACTTTCTTTCCAAGGAGTAAGCATCTTTTAATTTCATGGCTGCAATCACCATCTGCAGTGATTTTGGAGCCCAGAAAAATAAAGTCTGACACTGTTTTCACTGTTTCCCCATCTATTACCCATGAAGTAATGGGACCGGATGCCATGATCTTAGTTTTCTGAATGTTGAGCTTTAAGCCAACTTTTTCACTCTCCTCTTTCACTTTCATCAAGAGGATCTTTAGTTCTTCTTCACTTTCTGCCATAAGGGTGGTGTCATCTGCATATCTGAGGTTATTGATATTTCTCCCAGCAATCTTTTTTTTTTTTTCCAAGAAGCATATTATTTTATTTACAGTTCCACTGTTTTATATGTACATTTATGGGCTGTCCAAAAGCACTATTTTTTTTAAAGCAATGTTGGAAACTTTAAATACTCTAAGCAGCTCCTGAAGATCAAGTTGTCAAATTCCTCACCAAGAACAGCCTTAGGTCATCTTTGCACTTCCAGACAGTTAAGTATTCAGTCGGCAGCAGTCTATGTTTCCAGGGTCCATCTTTCACCTGCAAGGATGGTGATACTCATTTCCGCCAAATTCTGCACCATGACATAGTTATCAAGATCTACACCTGAAATGGCACACTTGCGTTGACCTGATTTCACACCATGCCATGGTCGGCGTATGTGCTGTTACATGGTGAAGCCTTTCCCTTTCACACGCACAAAATCCCCTCATTAGAAATTCCCTGACACACAGTCAGTGAGCTCAAAAGCCCTCACCCCCATCGCCCGTCTCCTGGCATGGAAAAGCAGACTCGGGGCTGCTTGGAGAATCCTGAGGTCTCAACGACAACATGGCGGAGGCCAAAGCAGGCCGCTGCCCTCCATGCGTTCAGGCCCCGGGAGCATCTTGCCCAGCGCGGTGGCGGCAGCAGCCTCCCAAGACTCAGGTAGGCTGCATGGTCCTGCCCGGCGCCCCGGCCCTCAGAGGCCTGGCTGCGGAACGACCCGAGTCATCCAAACCTCCAGCAAAGGAACACCCGCACCAAGAGCTGAGGCCAGAAAGCTCCCAGCAATCTTGATTCCAGCTTGTGCTTCCTCCAGCCCAGCATTTCTCATGATGTACTCTGCATATAAGTTAAATAAGCAGGGTGACAATATACAGCCTTGACATACTCCTTTTCCTATTTGGAACCAGTCTGTTGTTTCATATCCAGTTCTAACTGTTGCTTCCTGACCTGCATACAGGTTTCTCAAGAGGCAGGTCAGGTGGTCTGGTATTCCCATCTCTTTCAGAATTTTCCACAGTTTGTTGTGATCCACACACTCAAAGGCTTTGGCATAGTCAATAAAGCAGAAATAGATGTTTCTCTGGAACTCTCTTGTTTTTTCAATGACCCAGTGGATGTTGGCAATTTGATCTCTGGTTCCTCTGCCTTTTCTAAAACCAGCTTGAACATCTGGAAGTTCACGGTTCATGTATTGCTGAAGCCTGGCTTGGAGAATTTTGAGCATTACTTTACTAGCATGTGAGATGAGTGCAACTGTGCAGTAGTTTGAGCATTCTTTGGCATTGCCTTTCTTTGGGATTGGAATGAAAACCGACCTTTTCCAGTCCTGTGGCCACTGCTGAGTTTTCCAAATTTGCTGGCATATTGAGTGCAGCACTTTCACAGCATCATCTTTCAGGATTTGAAATAGCTCAACTGGAGTTCCATCACCTCCACTAGCTTTGTTCATAGTGATGCTTCTTAAGGCCCACTAGCCTTCATATTCCAGGATGTCTGGCTCTAGGTGAGTGATCACACCATCGTGATTATCTGAGTCATGAAGATCTTTTTTGTACAATTCTGTGTATTCTTGCCACCTCTTCTTAATATCTTCTGATTCTGTTAGGTCCCTACCATTTCTGTCCTTTATCAAGCCCATCTTTGCATGAAATGTTCCCTTGGTATCTCTAATTTTTTTGAAGAGATCTCTAGTCTTTCCCATTCTGTTGTTATCCTCTATTTCTTTGCATTGATGGCTGAGGAAGGTTTTCTTATCTCTCCTTGCTATTCTTTGGAACTCTGCATTTGAATGGGTGTATCTTTCCTTTTCTCCTTTGCTTTTCACCTCTCTTCTTTTCACAGCTATTTGTAAGGCCTCCTCAGACAGCCATTTTGCTTTTTTGCATTTCTTTTCCATGGGGATGGTCTTGATCCCTGTATCCTGTACAATGTCACGAACCTCCGAACCTCCGTCCATAGTTCATCAGGCACTCTGTCTATCAGATCTAGTCCCTTAAATCTATTTGTCACTTCCACTGTATAATCATAAGGGATTTGATTTAGGTCATACATGAATGGTCTAGTGGTTTTCCCTACTTTCTTCAATTTAAGTCTGAATTTGGCAATAAGGAGTTCATGATCTGAGCCACAGTCAGCTCTCGGTCTTGTCCAACATGACTGCTTCAGTTGTGTCCAACCCTCTGGACTGTAGCCTACAAGGCCCCTCTGTCCATGGGATTTTTCAGGCAAGAATACTGGAGTGGGTTGCCATTTCCTCCTCCAGGGGATCTTCCTGACCCAAGGATTGAACCCATGTCTCCTGTGTCTCCTGCATTGCTGGTAGATTCTTTACCTGCTGAGTCATTTGGGAAGACCTTAACCATGGCCAGTTGGACTGGATACTATGGAGGCAGCCATAAGACAGCCATACATGCTCTGGACATATTCTCTTTCAATAGAAGTTGCTTTTCCAATTGACCAACATCAGACTAACACTAATGGACCACAGCTTGTATGCACTGTCCCTCTCTTTAGGGAGGATCAAGGCAGAGCAAAAAAAAAAAAAAAAGAGGCTATCCCACATCTGTCCTAAGGAAGTTAGTAACTCTCCTCACTGCTTGCCCCACTTCAGGGCTGAAGAAACTGGGGCCCAAGGCCACTAGGCCTCAGAGTGACAGCCTATCCCATGTTCCCAGGTGTGCTTCTAATTAATCACGCTCATCCATGGGAAATTCTTTTGGCATATCCCATTCATGTGGCCTTGTGAAATTAGTCTTGCTGGACCAGTCCAATTATCATTAAGCTATAGAGAACTGCAAGGCTCCTCTGTCCATGGGATACTCCAGGCAAGAATACTGGAGTGGGTGGCCATTCTCTTCTCCAGGAGATCTTCCTGACCCATGGATCATACCCAGGTCTCCTATATCACAGGAAGGTTCTTTACTGTCTGAGCCATGAGGGAAGACTGCAATACATAGATAAATATTTTTATATTCTTTTCCATTATGTTTTTTCACAGCATACTGAAAATGGCCATATTACCATGGCCCCTTTTAAATGCACTTCCCCACTTTCAGCACTGCCCCTACTGCAAACCCCCAAAGACATCTGCCCTCCTTGATGACATGCCTGTGACTCTCTGATTGATTCCTTCCCCACTTCAAAACATATCAATCTATTGTCCCATTCTCAGCTAATCCGATAAAGAAATGTATTCTTCTGTGATAAGGATTTAATATGTGACATCAAACAACCTACTGAAGTCTTTCATTTTTATGGTGTATTTTTTTCCTTTTATTGCTCCTGAGGGTTTAGCAATATCCATATGTAAAAAGAACTCATATCTTCAGCTGCTCTCATATCCTAAAAGAAAGTGAAATTGGAAGTCACTCAGTCATGTCTGACTCTTCGGGACCCCATGGACTCTGTAGTCCATGGAATTCTCCAGGGCAGAACACTGGAGTGGGTAGCCTTTCCCTTTTTCAGGGGATCTTCCCAACCCAGGGATCGAATACAGGTCTCCTGCATTGCAGGCAGATTCTTTACTAGCTGAGCCACAAGGGAAGTTCAAGAATACTGGAGTGGGTAGCCTATCACTTCTCCAGCGATCTTCCCGACCCAGGAATCAAACTGGGGTCTCCTGCACTGCAGGCAGATTCTTTACCAGCTGAGCTATCAGGGAAGCCCAAAGTTGCTGTGTTGGCCGGGAATTGAATCCAGGTCAGAAGAGATCTCCCTATAACCCTGATGGAAACTTCCTGGTACCACACATGTGAACAGAAGTTGATGCCCTGTCTTTAGTAGGCACGTACTTGGGTTCTCCTATCCTTGAGTCAGTGAAAAGTTCCCCTGAAGAGCATCTACAAATGGTTTACTGCATATTTAAGTGGGACTGAGAGACTAACTGTTAGAGTTGGTTTTTCTTTTCTTTGCAGGAAATTCATGTCCCCATTTGCTATTTATTCTCCTTGTGTAAACCGAACACTTGCTAAAATCTTTATATATTATATAATGAGCAAGATTTTCCAGAATGATAGAATGATATCCCTGGGACCAGAGACATAATTTAACTTAAGGTTGTGTCCACACAAAGGGAAATGATGAGTTGAAGTAATTATTGAGATGATTCAGGTAAAATGGCCCTTTTCTGCCATGAAGGGGATGGCATCGTTTCTAGGTTCAGAATTTTCCAGATTGGCTATTAATCTTGTTTTTCCACTCTCTACTTTGTCCATGTAAATTATCTTCTACTTGAATGGATTTTGTTTTTCTCATGAAGGGGGGTGTTGGGGAGGAATGGAGAGGGTAAGTTGGGGAAAACAACTGCATGTCATTCCTCGAACTGGGACCTCATCCAGTTTGAGACCCAAGTAGGCTGTATTTCTATGTTTTAAACCATTCCAAATCCTCACCTGGTCTGGTAATTAGATAAACCAAGACAAATGAGCCAGCTGGCCTGTGGTACTTCAATCACAATGACTCTAGAACAAACACTTCTTCTCTTAATAATAGCTGCATGCCACATCCCAGAGACATCTATTTCCACACCCTGGCTTCCTGAGTCCAGGTGATTGAATTTCTCTCCCAGTTGCAGCATAAATGTGCTCTCTATCACTGGCCATTTCAAAGCAGAAACATTGCCTTCAGTTTGGCACAGCCTGGGCAAGAAGAGCCTGCCTCATTCGGAGATGATAGCTCCTTTCACAGGCTTTATTATTGGCATAATCATTCTTCCAAATGGACCCCTGGAGGTTTCTGCCTTCCCCAGCTGCTGTGTATTTTCTCTGATGGGTTTTTAAAAATAAACAACAAAAAGTTCCAAAGTCAAGGAATACTTAGGGTTGATAGTGCTATTGAGATGGGTCAAATATCACAGGGCCAGTGAGCAGAAGGGCAGTTGCCAGGGGCTGGCGGCACTGGAGAGTTAGTATTTAATGGGTACAGAGTTTCAGTTGGGGAAGATGAAAAAGTTCTAGAGATGGTGGTGGTGATGGTTGCACAATATACTTAATGCCACTAACCTATACATTAAAAAATGGTTTACATGATAACTTCTGTGTTCTGTATGATTTATCACAATTAAAAAATTTTTTTAAGAAGAGTCAGGTCCACTTCCAGCATTGGTCATCATTTCATGAGACAGCTTCTGTGATCATGGAAATGTTTCTTGAGCCCCCTTTTTTTTAAAGATATATTGAGTGCTTTAATTATTCTAGGCATTGGACTAAATGCTTTATATGCATGACCTCAATTAATCCTAACTAATATCTTATGAAACAATATTTTTAATCATCCTGTTTTGCATAGTAAGTAGCTAAATCTCAGAGAGGTTAAGGTACATTTTCACAATCACACAACTACTGAGTGTCAGATGGAAGTTCACACTTACCTGAATCCAAGGCCACTGTTTTCAACTACTATGTCATGCTGTCTGAATGAATCTAACATTGTAGAAAAATTCAGTGAAAGAAAAGAAACCCTCCCTTTCTGGCCTTAGGTTTAGAGATCTTCAATATACCATCTGATGTAGACCCCAACTTTTTTGATACTGACTTTTCTGTCCCACTCAATGTTGTAGTTGCCACCCTTGAATTCTTCGTTCATAGGGCAGATCAAAGCCACAGAGTGGCAAGATATATGCCATGGAGAGTCAAACTGAAAATAAGAAACAAGAATGGCTTTCCCGATTGACTGTCTACTTCAGTAGAACAAGGGTTATGCCTGTGGATTCAGTCATAACTGGAATTGATAACAGAGTGAAATAAGGATCTCTACAAAGATCTTCATAAAAATCTTAGAATGTTCTTTAAAGTGAATTCCTGGCTGGAAAGAAAAAAAAAGCAATTACATTTCTTGTAAGCCCTAAGGAATTTTGCTAAAGTGCAGTACACTGCTTCAGATGGAAAACAAAGGGAAAATCGAGTGGAGACGCTAAACCCCCAGCAGAATAACGATCAGTGTTAATGCTTTCTCACACCTTCTGCTCTGCCATTACTTCCACAGTGAAGTAGTTACCCAACAGCGGCACTGACACCAGTACCTGTGCTCTTGCATTAAAATCTCACTTAATGAGACCAACTTGTGTGTAGCAACTGCTGTTTTGAATCATTTCTGCAGACAAGATGAAGTCATTATGTATAGGCATTGCATCTTTTTCATATTATTAATGTGAAAAGCTAAAAATGGCCCCCAGCCACCTTGAGGCACAAGCATTCAGAAAGATGAAATGGCTGTTGGAATTTTTACCAAACCTTTCAAAAATAACACTTAAGTCTGTCTCTGAAAGACTCAGAATCTGCAGGAGAAATAAAACTTTATATAACCGACTGTATTCTCCATAAACGGATGTTGCACATGAGAAAAGCAGAGAAAGCAATGGCACCCCACTCCAGTACTCTTGCCTGGAAAATCCCATGGATGGAGGAGCCTGGTAGGCTGCAGTTCATGGGGTCCCAAAGAGTCGGACACGACTGAGCGACTTCACTTTCACTTCTCACTTTCATGCACTGGAGAAGGAAATGGCAACCCACTCCAGTGTTCTTGCCTGCAAAATCCCAGGGATGGCAGAGCCTGGTGGGCTGCCGTCTATGGGGTCGCACAGAGTCGGACACGACTGAAGCAACTTAGCAGCAGCAGCAGGAGAAAAGACACTCTGAGCATGAGCACAAACAGTAGGCATGTTAGTATTTCAAGCCTTTGACTTTTAAATGATCCCCTCAATCACTGAGCCACAATTTCAAGGCTTCTCCACTGTTGCTTCACTTTCATTCTATTAACTCTTAGGATATGACCTTTAGCCTACTAATCTGCCTGTGGGGGTGGGGGTGTGGTTTCCCAACATATTTATACTCTATTCTGTACATCATAAATATATAGCCATTTACAATTTTCCCTGATTCGAATCTCAGAATTCTTGACTTTATGTCTCTGTTTCTCCATATCTGAATCCCCAATATCCTTCCCCCTCCATGCATACTCTCCACCCTCAAAATGAAAGTAACTAAGTCTTGCAATGAAGAAAAGAGTTGAGTTAATAGCATATTATCTGGAACTTTAAATGACACAGACTCCTTTAATAACTAAGTTCATCTTCCTATAGAACCAAAGTCTGACAATCTTGGGAAAAAATGTCATCTTGTTCATGAATGGTTTAGTATCTTACCTGCATTTGATATCTCTATGTGCTCAAAGGAAATAGATGGATTCTCTTTAAAGAAAGAAATGAGATGACAGTTTAGATGGTGTCATTGACCAACCTCCAGGAGAGATCAAGAATTGATTACCAAACATTATTCGATAGGTGTATTATGCATTGGCTGGAAACAAAGAAAATCAAATAAAATATCCTAATAATGTCCTAGACTGGTCAAGAATGAAGCAAGGGAGAGAAAAGAGAAAAACACAGCTAAAATCATCTATGGGCTTATGTAGTCTTTTCTATTTTCATTAAACTGCTGAGGAAGATAGGAATAGCAAGAGCTCTTTAAAAATAAATATATGTATTTTAAATGTCATGCCTAATAAGAGCAGCTATGGTTATAGGAGGCCAATTTAACACAATGAGAATGGCACTTCCTTTTAAAATCATTTTTGTCTAATTCCTATACATTGCATTCATATCTTTAGTCTTATTAAACCCTTTTGGCTGCTTTGTTTCTTGTCTTTTTTATTTTTAATATCAGATTCTCACTTCTGTCTTCAGGGTTCTAAAAATCCACTTAGGCCCTTGTCATTTTCTTTCTAGTAGCTTTTTTATCTGGAATTTCATAAAAGAGAGTATTCCAAGGGCCCATCCGGTATAGCCAGCTGTTTGCTGAACTATTTCAAATAGAAAATTGATCCAAAAGCACCAACATATTTTTTCAGCTTTTAAAACTTTTTTCTAGGAGAAAGGAAACAAAAGGGAGAAATAAGAATATGTGTGTGTGTGTGCACTCACATAGATATGTGAGTGTGAGTACCGAGGAAGGAAATGTCGACCAGAAATCATTTTTTTATGTTCAGGATAAATGTTCATCACATATTGACAATTAGCACTACTACCCCAAAACTATTTCTAAAAGCCATACAATAGCAAGTGTACATAAAATTTCCTACAAGTCATCGCCTCTGAATCAGGCTTGACTTTGGTTAACAAAGTCTTAAAAGATGAACTGGGAAAGGCTACTGTTTCTAAGGGAAAAAGATTAAATAAAGTGCTTAAGTTAGAGGTAGCACAAAGCACCTCATTGGCCATCAGAAGCTGAAATAGCAATCAATCCATCTCCTGGTTGTGATTTCAGCTTTGGATTCCTAATCTATAAACTGGTGTTTCTGAACTGCTGGTCTGAATTTTAACTTCCTTAAATCCTCTGTGTTCTGAACAGTAGTGATTATGGTTTGACACCCGCCTCCTTACCCACTTTGTTCTTGAAGTTCATAGCGGATAATTTAGGTCATCAGATTTGCACTGTTGTTTGGGGATTGGAAGCTCTAGATTCAGTGATCCTTTGGCTTCTGTTAGGGTGTGACAATTCTCAATACAAAAAGAACATAATAGAATGGTATTTTCACACAGAGCATCGTGTAACACATCTGAAATCCAGAAACAATCCAGAATGTTCTAGTGCCCCTATCTCCTACCATATAACAGTAAAATTTCTGCATAACCACAGTCCCTGCTAATTTTATTTGAAGTCCATTTTAATTTTCTTCTTTCTTCAAGGAGAGTAAGAACTTGGACATATAACAAATTAAGAAATGGTAGAATTGGAGATGATTTTTAATTTCCTCTTTTACTTTTCTGTGTTTTGCAAGTTCTCTCTAACTAACATGTATTATTTTGAAACCAGAATAAGAATGAGAACCAGAGAAGGAATTAGATACTAACCAATATTCAAGAGTCAGACTTCATTTTAATCTCGGCATGTAGTTGGGTTTCAGAAATCCAAGAAGATGTTAAAAATCAAGCATTTCTTTCTAAAAATGATAGCTCAAGAAATGAGACTATCCAATTCTATATGAAAAATATCAAATATCAATGTTAAGTTTGGGTTTTTTAAAATTTTTTTTGTCTTTGGGTGTTTTCAATTTCTTTTCACATATGGTATTACAATCTGCTTCACTTTGTAAAGGACATTGAGTCCCAAATCATAACTTTTGCTTTATTATATTGCTCCTATATTATCACCTGACATTATCTATCTGGCTATACTTATTTGTCTGTCAGGGACTTCCCTGGTGGCTCAGAGGTTAAAGCGTCTGCCTCCAATGCAGGAGACCTGGGTTCGATCCCTGGGTCAGGAAGATCCCCTGGAGAAGGAAATGGCAACCCACTCCAGTATTCTTGCCTGGAGAATCCCATGGACGGAGGAGCCTGGTAGGCTACAGTCCATGGGGTCGCAAAGAGTCGGACACGACTGAGCGACTTCACTTTCACTTTTCTTCCACCACTGGAATAGTCTATCCATGAAAGCAAGGACAATGTCTGCTTTGCTCTCCATAATCTCTCAGAAGCGTGAAAAGTAGGTGCTCAATAAACGCTTAAGGATTGATTGCATGATTGAATGTTTATCTACCTAATGTTGGGACTTGGAGAGGTAAACAATAAGATAAAAGGGCAAGTCAGATCACCTTAATATAGATCCTGTTACCTTAGATGTGTCAGTATTTATCGGTATTGCTCCTTAGACCAAAAACAAGCAAAACAAAATGAAAACACATTTTTGCCAATATATAAAATATAGACCAGTTAATAGGGTTACAGATGAACCTTAGCCAAGTTCATGGGAGACTGAAATGTAGGCCAGAATGTTAAGTTCTTTGTTTAAAGACTCATGGGGAACTATTACAAGCACAGCTAATGTGTTGTAAACAACAAGTACCTTTATTTTTGCTTTTCCTTATCACTTTAAGTGTGAATGCCATGAGTCTGCCTGGCTCTTCTTTGCCCTCTGCATGAGGACTCAGAAAGGCCAAACAATGTGTCTGGTCATTCCTAAGTAATAAATAAAGGTCCTACAGTTCAAGTGGAAAAACAGTCTCAGTTCAGCAATTAAGGTAGTCGGTGCAATGTAATAATCAATACTCTGTGACTTCTTCCCTCTGGCAGATTCAGCCCACTTGCAGGCATAAGCTTGAAGCCAAAGGCAGACTGGGTCCATTTTTCGCAGTTTCCTCTCCTTGAGTTGCTCTTCTTTAGTCATAGATTTGACCCTTCCTGATCAGAGCAGGGAGAGGGAGGAGAGGTAAGGGAGACAGGCATACTTTTCCTGGAATGGTACCGCAGCACTGTCTGAGCCTGTTTGTGGGTTTTACTGATGGGGTAGTGAGCTGGATCATAAAGAAGGCTGAGTGCTGAAGAATTAATGCTTTCAAATATGGTGCTAGAGAAAATTCTTGAGTGTCTTTTGGACTGCAAGGAGATCAAATCAGTCAATCCTAAAGGAAATCAACCCTGAATACTCATTGGAAGGACTGATACTGAAGCTGAAACTCCAATACTTGGGCCACCTGATGCGCAGAACTGACTCACTGGAAAAGATTGAAGGCGGGAGGAGAAGAGGATGACAGAGGATGAGATGGCTGAATAGCATCACCGACTCAATGGACATGAGTTAGAGCAAGCTCCAGGAGACAGTGGAGGACAGAGGAGGCTGGTGTGCCACAGTCAATGGGGTCATGCAAAGTCAGACGTGACTTAGTGACTGAACAACCACAAGCAGCACTGTGCCGTCACGAGCAGTGGAAGAGGGGAGAAAAAGGGTGCATTTCATCTTCATCCCCCTAACGGAAGATGCCTACACGTGTCTCTATTCAGCCTGTTGCTGAGCTTCCTCAGCGCGTAGGTTTTGATCAGTTATAGGTTGAACTATGTCCCCCCAAAAGAAAATTCGAAGTCCTAAACCTCAGAATATGATCTTATTTGGAAATAGGGTTATTGTAGATGCAATTAGGTAAGTTAAGATGAGGCCTTGGAGCTTGGTGGACCCTTAATCTGGTATAACTGGTGCCCTTGAAAGAAGAGGGAAATACGGATACAAAGACAATTGGGGAGAATGACTGTGTGAAGATGGAGGCAGAGATTAGAGTTACGTTGCCTGCACCCACCAGAAGCTGAAAGGGGCAAAGAACCATCCCTCCCTAGAGGCTTTAGAGGGAGGATGATCCTGCCAACATCTTGATTTTGTACTTTTGCATTCCAAAACTGTGAGAGAATAGCTTCCAGTGATTTAAGCCATCCAGTGTGAGGTGCGTTATTATGGCAGCCCTAGCAAACCAATACAGCACCCAGCAGTCTCTCTCCAGTTTCCCTTCACACCTCAAGGCAGCCCTTCTGGACTGTATATAAGACAACCTTATGAGGCTCTTGCTTACATACAGGCTGCATCTGGCCTGGGAACACTCATGCATCCTTTTCTCTCAACAATTGTGGGAAGTCGGTCACTTTTCAAGCCACATTCCTTAATCCTGCTGCCATATACCTCTTCAGCCAAACTCACACACTTTAGATTCCTCAGGTGTGGTTCAGAAACCAGCATCTGAGCCCCCCTGGATTGCATAGGACATATCTCATGTCCTTCAGGCATTCTCTTTAAGGCACTTCTTCACTTGGGCTCCAAAACCTGCTGAGTTTATATATGAAGCTACTAGGAGAGACTAACGAGAGCCTTTGAATCTCAGTTACAATTTTCTGTGATGGAGAATGATTGCCCCAGTTGTGTCAGGAGCCTGATCCCTCCAATCAACTTTGGCCTAGGGGCTAGGGTGGCATACTACAAGTATGACTTCTAGAATCAATCACTGTGGGCGGGGAAAGCCTAGAGAATGGGGCTGTGGGCTGGGCAGACACACCAGAGGGGCCAATAGCACACCCTTGAGTGGAGCAGGGCAGAGTTTCCAGTTCACCACAAGGTTCTATATGGTTGTAGCCTTTCTGGCTCCCCAATTACCATTTTTTCTATTCCATGCAGACCCCTTCCTTCTGTTGATATATTCTTTCTTAACTGGACTAATGCCATTAGTTTGTTATAGTCTATCTCTGTCTAGATCTCTAGGTAGGTAACTCTTTTTAAAGTCATTTTACATATATTTGATTTCACACATTAATGTTGATGTAATTAATCAAACTAAGTTCTAAGGGAGAGTAAATGCTGCTGCTTATGTTCATTAAGTTGCAAAACCTCAGTAACATTTAGTTCCTTAAAATTCAGTAGCTCTTAGCTTCATAAGAGTTAAAATAAGAAAAATTTAACTCACTTAAGAACAAACTGCACTAGTAAGTTTGTGATTCTTATGAGAATAACTTAATCTTGGAATTTCATAAATAAAACATGTCATCTTATGAATAAACCAAAGTATACTTAGTGCATTTTGACCTTAGGGTCTTGAATTCCCTAGTATCTTGGTAAATTTGGGCAGGTCTATTCAGTTCTCTGCACATGCTTTCCTTCATTTCAAAAATGAGCAGTAAACACCTGCACATGTTTTTTTCTTTTTTTAAGGTATTCTTTTTTTTTTTAATTTATTTATTTTAATTGGAGTCTAATTACTATACAATATTGTAGTGGTTTTTGCCATACATTGACGTGAATCAACCATGGGTTTACATGTGCATGTTTGTTAATATTCAGATTCCTGAGCCTGACCTCGGGTATAACGAATGAGAATTCCTGGGCTGGAGACTGAGAACTTGAATTAACCACAAATTCTTAAGGACATTTTGGGCACAGTGAATATCAGAATTATTAGGAAACAATATGATCTCTTGTAGTTTAAGCATTCTATGAGTCTGTTTCTGAATTAACATTCCTAATTAAACTGCATATGTTTCCATCAGCCCTAAAAATTTCTGTCCAATTTTTTTTCCCAAAAGGATACATCATATTATTTTTTTTACTCAGTGCACCAAAGTTCTGGAAATATATACCACTCTGAGTAAAAGAAATTTGCTTCATAAAGGCACATCAGGAAGTGTACTGATTTGGGAATTCCAGCCCTGGCACTCACTAACTAGCCCTACACTTTTGTCAAGTAACCTAATTTTTGGACAATGAGTGATTAATCCTCAGAAAAATGGGACCAAACATGCCCAGTTTGAGGGTGCTGGTGAGACTGAGAGGTAGGCACAACAGTGTCGAGGTTAACAGCAGGGACTCAGGAAGCAGATTGGAGCCAAATCCTCCATCTGCTACTTCCCAGCTGGGGGGCCTAGAGCAAAAATTCCCCACTCACTGTAAGCCTGAGTTTCCTCATTTGTAAAAGAGTACCCAGAATCACACAGGAGAGAGTCAGTACTGGGGGTCAAGTGAGTTAATATATGCAAAATGCTCTGAACAGGGCTTGGCATATGGCAAGCTCTAAGTGTTGGTTAAATTAAAAACAAGATTCTGTACATGACAGTGTTTTGCAAAGGACTAATTCAATGTGAGGAATTAAGAAAAAATGTTATTAACAATCCTGTTCAAAAGCATTCAGAAAGTCATGTAACTCTTGAAAGGTCTCTGAAGTCACAATAGAAAAGAGTTTGAGAATCCATTTTCCAAACCATCAATTATCTCTTCTGCTGTCATAATTAATTCCTATTGTTATACTTAATAATGGCCAACATCATCATCTTGGGAGTTATTGTTTCATTCTATTAAGCTATTTCATTACACTCAAACGGGCTGAGGGAATGTGCATAATTGACTTGTGAAAATTATTCAATTTGCAAAAGAAATTCATTCAACATGTAAGAGAAGTGGGTCAAAGAAAAGCCACACTAACTAAATTATGAAGCCCTTCTATTCACTTTCCCATTCTCCTAGGGAACATTTTTTTTATAATTAACTGAACAGATAAGAAAAATTTAATTGAACTTTATTTGGAATTTTGAGGATGCCTCATTATTGTAGAAGTCCTCACCTTTTTCTAAACAGAGTCATTGACATCCAAGCCCTAGTGTCACATGTAGACCATGGGAGGCTGTAGGATAGAGGACTTCTAAGAGGAGAAAACAGTGCCGGGGGCAACTGCTACTCCTAAGGGCCAAATACTGACTGGAAACTGATGGCCTTAAACCAGAGGTATCAAGTAACCTTTAACTGATGAGAGTATGTCTTCCACATCCTTATCTCCTCTCCATCTCAAGCAGGAATGGGGGGCCTGTGAGGAAGGGGATATTTTTAGTAATAACAACAAAAAAAATAAACTACATTTTTGTCACATATTGTTGTTCAGTCCCTCAGTCGTGTCTGACTCTTTGTGACCCCATGGACTGCAGCACACCAGGCTTCCCTGTGCTTCACCATCTCCCGGAGCTTGCTCAAACTCATGTCCATTGAGTCAGTGATGCCATCCAACCATCTTGTCCTCCTTTCCCTCCTGCCTTCAATCTTTCCCAGCATCAAGGTCTTATCTCATGAGTCAGCTCTTCCCATCAGGTGGCCAAAGTAGTAAATAAATGTAAGCGTCAAAAGTTTATCATATTAGTAATATTACCTATTGTAATCATCATGAAAAACTGTGGAGTAAACAGTGTTATACCCTACTTGACAAATTTTTTTAAAAATTTACCATATAGCCAAAAAAAGGTGGGGAGGTGAGAACACCATAAAATTGTTTATTGATTTGTACACTGACAAGTATTTGGCCCCGCTGTTTTCTACAAATATTGCTCATCTCTACAATTTTCATCTTTAAATAGATATCTAAAGATTTGATGAGTTTATGTCTAAATGATGACTAATACAGCTTTTGACCTATCATAAGTTCTTTTCATCTTTGAGGACAATGTGACAGAAGTCTGTCCTTTATTTTCTATTTTGAGAAGGAGCCAGAGTCACCTTGGTTATAATTTTGTTGAGGAGAGAGAGCATTAAGCAGATTCTCTCAATTAGTAGCTCCAAAACAATTGCTTTCTTTGCTCAGATCCTGAGTCTTGTATTGTCTCTGCACAGGTTTTAAGTCAAAAGTGGGGGAGTTGTGATCAATGAAGAAAAGAATCACAGGGGCTAGGAAGCCAAGGGAACCAGAATTGAGGGCATCCACAGTGAACATTCCATTTTTACCCAGCTGTCATGGTTCAGATGTGGTTCTAAGAGATCCCTCCACTGGTGGTGGTTATAGTTTTTCTTTGTTGTTAGTGTCTTGCTTGTGACTTTTATGTAATCACAGAACAAACACAATTGTGAGCTATGCTTTATGGTGAACAAAGCTGATTTTTTGATTTGTGTTGTTATGGTGGCTTTAATTTTTTTTTTTTTTTTCATTTCTGGGACACGGACATACAGAAATGTTGACTGTATGCTCTTGGTGTCCTGCCCAAATCCCTTACCGGTGCACCCATCTCCCAGCTGCTGTACAAATTGGCTGCTAACAGCTCCCAGCTGCACCCTTCCTGGCTCCAGAGATTTGCCATGGCCAGCTGGACCTCAGAGCTCAGAGATGCTTGGGAGGTTCTGCACCACCCATCCTGGGAGAGCTGACAACCAGGGACTGACTGATACATTTATATAAATGCCCAGCCCCTTTTCCTTGAAAATGAACAACCACTCACCTCCAGAGCCTCCCGTGAGATCAGGCTGAGGTAAGATTACATTTGAACCCACATCATTGCTTCCTTTCTTTCCTGCCCTGTACTGCTTCCCTCACTCTCTAACAGGTTTCATCTGAAAGCAAGTCTCTCAATAAATTTGTTGCTCAAGAATCAGTATCCCAGCTTTTCTCTAGAGAATGTGACTTAAGACACTTGGGGGCTTTATGTTTTAAAGGGGCCATGCTATCAAATAAAGAGAAAAGAGCTCATTGTGACTGGTGAGAGTCAGGCTTGAGTGTACATTCCTGTTCTTATTGGTCAGAATTTGAAACAATTTTTAGTTTTGTAAAAACTGTTTCATTTTTCAGATGATAAATAGAAAACTTCCTGGCCTAAGATGAGACCCAGCCTACTGAGTAAAATCTGATAGGCTGACGCTTGGGGAAACAGACATCAGCCTGCATGCAATGAACAGAGTATTCTCAGTTCTCCCCTTTTTGGGTGGGTGGCTGCAGTGCAAAATGGTGAGAGTGCAATGGTGACACAGAAGGAAAAGAGATGTTTCTCTTTCTTTTGAAAAAGAAGGGAATCAAGCATCCTATCACTTTTCATGCAGAATCCTAACCATCCAAATAAATATGCTTGTGACCAGTACTTGTGGGACCTGGCATGGTTCTTGCTCTATTACATGGCAACTATGTGACCCTGGACAAGTCACTGAGCCTGTGACAGCCTCAATTTCCTCATCTGTAAAATAGGTAAAGTGGAGGGGATGGTATTTGAGAATATAAACACAACACTGGGAGCTGTGGATAGGCAAATTCCTTCCCGCTTCATAAATCTCAGAGGAGGGGGAAAAACCTTATAATTGTCATAAACATGAACCAACTGTGAAAATTATGTGAAATCAGCTACATAAATTGTATAATGTTAGTCATGGATCCATTTGTTCTGCAACAGTGTAAAAATTGCAAATTTCCCAAGTTAGAGGAAAAAAAATATCTGTCTACCACATGCAAGCAACCCAAGCCTCTCCACCACATATTACATTTAGTCATGCTACTTGCATGACTAAGAGCAGCAGAATGGTGGGACTACAGGGGTCTTATGATCTCCCCTGGAATCCCTGCAAGTTATTGCTGTCTTTTCACTATAACAACATAGATCTCTCAGGAAACATAATCTGATGTGTCTCCCCTTGGCTGAGCCCACCTCTTTTGCTAGGCAAAACAATTTTAATTCTGGGTGTGAAAGAGGTGTGAAGACAGATTAATGGTTCCTTTGTCTCACCACATGTGCATGCGGTCAAGTGGAAGCTCCAGGCTCCATGGTCTCACTGAAGTCATGGCATGAATCATCTCTCCTGTTACCTCCAAATATCTGATTTCTCGGTGTAGGCTGATTAGCAAGTCATGTTTCAAAAGCTTTGCCAGGAATGTCTACTTTCCTGTACTGGAAGTTGGTTTCACAATTTTCTTTTTTTTCTTTAGAGTGAGCCTGGCAGAATGGCTTTCCCTACTTGGTAAGAAACACTGGAGTTTTAGGAAAGATGCTGGCATTTGTGTAATACTAACAAGACATCATTCCAGCGTAAACAAAAGCAACACATAGAAGCCAGTGAGCAGAGCAAGCCCTAGGACTTCAATTCAAAACAAAGTTCTCTACTAACCAGATTTACTGGATTACATTTATGTTAGGGAACCTGCAATGTAAGCATGAGTGAAGTTTTAGACACAAAAATTCATTTAGCCAATCTTCTTGGAATTCATTCCAGAGATTCCTTCAGCAATGAATTATCCATTTATCTATCCATTCAATAAGTAATCATTTATTGATTACCCCTACATGGCTAAGTTCTGTTCAACAGAATGCGAGTGGAGGTGGTGTAGACAACTTCCACACTGTTCCTTCAAAGAGAAAGGAAAAGCTACCCTTTCTCTTTCTTCTTTCTCCTTCAAACCTGCTGGAACAGTGAATCTGGTTGCAAACCATTTTGGACCATGTATATGAGGGTAATCCATTAAAGATGATGGAGCAAAAAGATGGAAGAGCCAGGACCCCTGGAAGTATCACTGAGTACTTGCCACCATATCAGCTCAGACTTTAACTTTCTTAAGCTACTAACATGGAACTGAAACTGTATCCTAATCACTAAAATGAGTGGCTAGGTACAACAGAATTCTTTTGCATTAACTACTCTAAAGCTTTTCTAAATCTTAGAATGTTTGCACCCCAATGTTCATAGCAGCATTCTTTACAGTTGCTAAGATGAGAAAACAACCTAAGTGTCCATCAACAGATAAAGGGATAAAGAAGATACAGTGTGTGTATGTGTGTATATATATATATATGCATATATACATAAATATATATATGGAATACCACTCAGCCATTAAAAAGAATGAAATTTAACACAGATGGACTTGGAGGGTATTATGCTAAGTGAAATACACCAGAGAAAGACAAATACTGTATGATATAATTTATATATGTAATTTAAAAAAATAAACTAGTGAATATAATAAAAAAGAAAGACTCACAGATATGGAAAACAAACTAGTGGTTACCAGTAGGGAGAGGGAAGGAAGGAGTGGTAGGATAGGAGTAGGAAATTAAGAGATACAAACTACTATGTATAAAATAAACTACAACTATATATAGTACAACACAGGAAACATAGCCAATATTTTATAATAACTATAAGTGCAATGTGACCTTTAAAACTGTGAAACACTATGTTGTACACTGGAAAGTTATATTTTAAAAAATCTTAGAGTGTCTATGGATGCCATTGCAAAAGAATTAAGCTTCATATCTAGTGTCAGAGTTGAGGAACCCTCTTTTCCTCCCAAATTATAAGCAGAGTTAAAAATAAGACAAGAGGATAAAATATAAAGAGATCAAAATACCTCTTTATATAAATAAATAATAAATATATTATTTATTATAAAATATAATAAATTTATATTATAATATTTATTTATTTTAAATATAAATAATTTATTTTAAATATAAACATTTATAATAAATATTATAAAATTTATATGTAAATACTGATAACGCAGATATTGGAGGATATGTGACCCAAGCTTGTGGAGAGTGGGTTTCCTAACACTGAACTAAACACCCAGAATTAAATACAATTACCCAGTATTCATGAGGACAAGTGGTCAGCTACAGACCTACCCACTACGGAGCTGAGCAGAAATGTTACCACTAAGGTTCCCCTACATTAGGACTGAGGAAGAAGCATTAACTCCTAACATTTCAGGTCCCATCAGAGAAAAGAAAAAAATTGAAGTCTATTTAGTTTGGAACTAAATAAAACCTTAAGGTGAACAAAGAATCTTCAACATCAGGAAGATCTGGGCTTCGGATTGGCCAGTAATGCTGCATCAGCCAAGGTTTTGATAACTTGGGCTCTTCAGGTTTCTAAGTATACATCAAATGAATAGTCATGACAATTCTACAGCAACATCTTCTGTAGCTTCTCCATGAGGTCACCATTTTGGATTTGGTCATCATGTCTCTGGGAGATGAGAATGGGAGGTCAGACCAGGTTCCTAGTAGAGGACTGGACTTTCCACAAGACCACAATTTTCATGTGTCTGATCATCCTAACAAGGAAGGACCAAAGTTGAGACTGTCTTATTCATATCAAATTATAAATTTCTTCAGTGAAGAAGAGAAGACATGCAGTGATCTCCATCCATAACTTCACCAGTCAGAGGACAGACAGTGGCTCTCCATGAGAGGTTGCACACTGCTCCTAGGGAGAGTGTCTAGGGGTGGATTTTTGGTTGACACGAATGACTGGGGTTTGTACTGACATTTACTGGGTAATAAAATGTCTTACATTCTATGGGACATTTGCACACAATAAAAAACTGTCCCATGTAAAACATTCATTGCTCTGGTGTACACAGACTTAACCTTGTGAAGCTCATGCCACAATGTAGAAAAAGGTCAAGCAGAGCTCAGGTCTTATTTTCCATATCTGCTCCCACAGTGTGCTTCCTGCCTTAGTAAGAGTCTCCCAGGAACACGTTATTTTGAGGGAACAGAACTATAACTATTCCTAAGTACTATATCTCAACACCACTAAATGTGTCTAAATGTATTTATTTCTTCATTCATTTAGTCACTTAGTATTTGTTGAGCAGCCTGGTGGCTCAGATGGTAAAGAATCTGCCTGCAATGAAGTAGACCCAGGTTCAATCCCTGGGTCAGGAAGATCCCTTGAGAAGGAAATGGCTCCCCACTTTTCTTGCCTGGAGAATTCCATGAACAGAGGAACCTGGTGGACTACAGCCTATGGGGTCGCAAAGAGTCAGTCACAACTGAGTGACTCACACACACACACACACACACACTCACACTTCCTCTATTCTACACACTTTTCTAGGTCCTAAGGATATAGCAGTGAGTTAAAGGAAAACTGACCTATTCAACTTACATTTTTTAGAACAGTGGCAAAATTCCTCTTTGTATCTAAAGAAACCAGGAATTATTTAGATTTATAAGTAAAAGAGAAAGAACACTTTCATTTTACGAACAGAGAAACAGGTTCAGAGAGGTTCAAGACTTAGTGAAGGTCACACAGTTCAAAGTCACAATAGCAGGGTTGGAGCCCACAAATGCCAGGCAACAATAGTTCTTCAGTATTTTGTTGCTCTGTATTTTATATCCATCTCTATGAGGAATGATATCAAAAACTCAATAATAATAATCACTCTACTGTTGGTTCATGAAACTTGAGATTGCTTCATGATAATCTCCCAAATTATCCTTCCCAGCTGGAAAACTCAATAAACAAATAAAAAAGTGAATGACTATAAGGAAGTCTTTCTAAAATTTTTGGAATCATTCCAATTTAACAGATATTTGTTGAGCATCTACTGTGTGCCAGGTACTCTACTGTGTGTTGTGGGGACTTCCAAGATAAATGGACCTTCTTCTTCCTACCGTCAGGAAAGTTACTGTATGGTGAAAGAGACAGATGGTATATAACTGCAGTACTGGATAGAATATGATAAATGCCGTAATAAAATTATAAAGACCTGTGGGAGCTGAGAGGGAGAGATGAACACCAGCTCCTCCATAAAGTGTTTCCTAATTTCCCCAGATGGAATTTGAAATGTAACTTGAAAGATGGACAGAATGTTAATAAATGTAGAAAGACCCATTTCAAATTCTCATTCAAGGTGACAAATCTCCTGGAGGTCAAAGAGAAAATCCAAAACCCAAAAATGACAAAAAGCAAAGCAAGGTAAGTTTTTGGCCATGATTAGACAGCTCTGGCCCTGAAAAATCATTGAGAATCATTTTTACAGCAGGATGAATCTTAGGGTCTAGTAATGACAATAAAACCAGTAATTAACGAGACTGCATTTATTAAGCACATAATGTACTTTAGGAGCTAGACTCTTCATATTCATGCTTTATCTCATCTGAACCTCAGAACAACTTTTTGTAATAGATGCTACTATCATCCTTGTGTCACTGGAGAAAACTGTGCTATAGAGGGGACATACCACATGTCTGAGGTCACTCGCATATATGTCAGAGTTAGGCTTAAAACCCAGGATTAATGTCTCAAGACAACATTGACCGAGTACATCATGTTACATGGTGATTTGATGAATCTTTTTCCTCAAAATTGCAACATTCATCCTTGTGAGCTTTTCAGAAGTAAATAAAAAGTAGCACATCTCAAAAGGAAGTGTTTAGCTAGCTTGGCTGAGTAACACCCTGTACCTATCACACATCTCTGTGATGCTGGGCTTCCATTACAACTCCCAACATGGTGTTTTCAGCTCCATCTGATTAGTTAGTAAATTATTAGCCATATCAGATTTATTCAAATCAGTCCCTAAGATTCTAAAAGCCACCTCATACACCTTGAATCAGGGAATCAGAAGATATTCAGCAAAGACTTCATTTTCTCAGACTCTTTTCCTCTTCAAGACCCAAGTCAACTCCTAAGCCCTCATGGAGCCTCACCCTGCCCACAACATCCTATTTCCTCATGGCTCCTGTTTCCAGTACGATTTATATGGCCCTTAGTCACATTCTACATGCCACAGGAAGAATCTTAACTCTCATTACCATGTATACTTGATTCCATTTCATCTCAAAAGAGAGAAAATATGAAAACCAATGCTTCTAGCACCTCCCTCAAGTCTCACAGTTTGCCTTCTCCAAAAGAAGAAGATTTATCTGATTCAGTGGAAGGAGATGGGGTTAGCTGTTAACACCCTGCAAGGACCTGGGGAGAATGCAGGACATCCCTCTTTGGACCCACCTGCCCCCTCACATTCAGGCATGGTGGGCCCAACTTTGTACTTCCTCTCATGTTCAGCGAATGGAAGGAGCAGATCAGGCCCTGGCAGGTCTGGTCTAGTCCCTGATCTGTTCAGCTTCTCATCCTGTGCCTGCCTGAGAGGTCAAGGATTTCTGGTACACTGGCTAAGTTCAGGAAGAACGAGAGGATCCTGCCACCCCTCCAATCCAGCTGCAGCATTGAGAAGTTTACACTGGGTGAGGATCCCCACCTGGCTTTCTACAAATGCTCTCAACTCATTAGTAACTTGGAGTGTTCTATTACCTACTGTGCATTCTCAGTACATTTTTATGCATACATGTGTTCTTCCTTCCCCCAAGTCCCTGGTGGGAGCTCTTTGAGCATAGAGTCAGTGTTGTGCGGTGGGAATAGCACTGGACTAGGAGTCAGATGACCCAGCTTCAGGCCAAGTTCTTCTTGGGAAGGTAGTTTTCCCTTTCCTCATCTGAAAGATGGAAATTGTAGTACTCAGTTACTCATGCTCAACTCACGGGAGAATGGTGGGGCTTAAAACAAAAACAGATATAAGAGCAAACTGTAAGTTCAGTTCAGTTCAGTTCAGTCGCTCAGTCTTATCTGACTCTTTGTAAACCTATGGACTGCAGCATGCCAGGCCTCCCTGTCCATCACCAACTTCCAGAGCTTACTCAAACTCATGTCCATCGAGTCACTGATGTCATCCAACCATCTCATCATCTGTTGTCCCCTTCTCATCCCATCTTCAATCTTCCCCAGCATCAGAGTCTTTTTACTGAGTCAGTTCTTCACATCAGGTGGCCAAAGTATTGGAGTTTCAGCTTCAGCATCAGTCCTTCCGATGAATATTCAGGACTGATTTCCTTTAGGATACACTGGTTGGATCTTCTTGCAGTCCAAGGAACTCACAAGAGTCTTCCCCAACACCACAGTTCAAAAGGAACAATTTTTCGGTGCTCAGCTTTCTTTACGGTCCAACTCTCATATCTGCACATGACTACTAGAAAAACCATAGCTTTGACTAGACGGACCTTTGCTGGCAAAGTAATGTCTCTACTTTTTAATATGCAGTCTAGGTTGGGCATAGCTTTTCTTCCAAGAAGGAAATGTCTTAATTTCATGGCTGCAGTCACCATCTGCAGTGATTTTGGAGCCCAAGAAAATAAAGTCTCTCACTGTTTCCATTGTTTCCCCATCTATTTGCGATGAAATGATGGGACCAGATGCCATGATCTTAGTTTTCTGAATGTTGAGTTTTAAGCCAACTTTTTCACTCTCCTCTTTCACTTTCATCAAAAGGCTCTCTAGTTCTTATTCGCTTTCTGCCCTACGGGTGGTGTCAGCTGCATATCTGAGGTTATTGATATTTCTCCCGGTAATCTTGATTCCAGCTTGTGCTTCATCCAGCCTGGCATTTCACATGATGTAATCTGCATAGAAGTTAAAAAGCAGGGTGACAATATGCAGCCTTGACATACTCCTTTCCCAAATTGGAACCAGTCTGTTGTTGCATATCCAGTTCTAACTGTTGCTTCTTGACCTGCATACAGATTTCTCAGGAGGCAGGTCAGGTGGTCTGGTATTCCCATCTCTTGAAGAATTTTCCAGTTTATTGTGATCCACACAGTCAAAGGCTTTGGCATAGTCAACAAAGCATAAATAGATATTTTTCCTGGAACTCTCTTGCTTTCTCGATGATCCAACAGACGTTGGCAATTTGGTCTCTGGTTCCTCTGCCATTTCTAAAACCAGCTTGAACATCTGGAAGTTCACAGTTCACATATTGTTGAAGCCTGGCATGGAGAATTTTGAGCATTACTTTACTAGCATGTGAGATGAGTGCAATTGTGCAGTAGTTTGAACATTCTTTGGCATTGCCTTTCTTTGAGGTTGGAATGAAAACTGACCTTTTCCAGTCCTGCAGCCACTGCTGAGTTTTCCAAATTTGCTGGCATATTGAGTGCAACACTTTCACAGCATCATCTTTAGGATTTGAAATAGCTCAACTGGAATTCCATCACCTCCACTAGCTTTGTTTGTAGTGATGCTTCCTAAGGCCCACTTGACTTCACATTCCAGGATGTCTGGCTCTAGGTGAGTGATCTCACCATTGTGGTTATCTGGGTCATGACAATATTTTTGGATAGTTCTTCTGTGTATTCTTGCCACCACTTCTAAATGTCTTCTGCTTCTGTTAGGTCCATAACATTTCTGTCATTTATTGTACTCATCTTTGCATGAAATGTTCCCCTGGTATCTCTAATTTTCTTGAAGAGATATCCAGTCTTTCCCATTCTATTGTTTTCCTCTATTTCTTTGCATTGATCACTGAGGAAGGCTTTCTTATTTCTCCTTGCTATTCTTTGGAACTCTGCATTCAAATGGGTATATCTTTCCTTTTCTCCTTTGCCTTTAGCTTCTCTTCATTTCTCAGCTATTTGTAAGGCCTCCTCAGACAACCATTTTGCCTTTTTGCATTTCTTTTTCTTGGGGATGGTCTTGATCCCTACCTCCTGTACAATGTCACAAACCTCCGTCCATAGTTCTTTATGTACTCTGTCTATCAGATCTAATCTCTTGAATCTATTTGTCACTTCCACTGTATAATCATAAGGAATTTGATTTAGGTCATACCTGAATGGTCTGGTGGTTTTCCCTACTTTCTTCAGTTTAAGTCTGAATTTGGCAATAAGGAGTTCGTGATCTGAGCCACAGTCTTCAAGATGGCAGAATAGAAGGATGTGTGCTCATCTTCTCCTGTAAGAACTCCAACATTACAACTTGCTGCTGAACAAGCATCAATAGGAGAATGCTGGATCCCACCAAAAAAAGATACCTCATGTCCAAGGGCAAAGGAGAAGACCCAGCAAGATGGTAGGAGGGGCAAAATCACATTTAGAATTAAACCACATTCCTGCCAGAGATGCTCAGAGGGCTCAAACAATCCTTGTGCACACCAGGACCCAGAGACCCCACAGAGACTGAGCCAGAACTGTGTTTGAGTGTCTCCTGTGGAGGTATGGGCCAGCAGTGTCCTGCTTCAGGGGCAGGGGCTCTGTGTGCAGCAGACCTGGATATGGCATAAGCCCTCTTGGAGGAGGTTGCCATTAACCCCACCACAGAGCCACCAGAAATTATACAGGACTGGGGAAACAGACTCTTGGAAGGCACAAACAAAACCTTGTGCAGGACCCAGGAGAAAGGAGCAGTGACCCCACAAGAGACTGACCCAGACTTGCCCGTGAGTGCCCAAGAGTCTCTGGTAGAGGCATGGGTTGGCGGTGGCCTGCTGCAGGGTTGGAGGCACTGAGTGCATCAATGCATGCATGGGACCTTTTGAGGGAGATTGCCATTATCATCATTACCTCCACCACAGTTTGGCCTCAGGTCAAACAACAGGAAGGGAACACAATCCCCCCCCATCAACAGAAAATTGGATTAAAAATGTACTGAGCATGACCCCACCCATCAGAACAAGACCCAGTTTCCCCCTCAGTCAGTCTTTTCCATCAGGAAGCTTCCATAAGCCTCTTATCCTTCTCCATCAGAGGGAAGACAGACTGAAAACCATAATCACAGAAAACTAACCAAACCAATCACATGAACCACAGTCTTGTCTAACTCAAGGAAACTATGAGCCATGCCATGTAGGGCCACCAAAGACAGACGGGTCATGGTGGAGAGTTCTGACAAAACATGGTCCAATGGAGAAGGGAATGTCAAACCACTACAGTATTCTTGCCTTGAGAACCCCATGAACAGTATGAAAAGGCAAAAAGATAGGATACTGAAAGATGAACTCCCCATGTCGGTAGTTGCCCAATATGCTACCTGAGATCAGTGGAGAAATAACTCCAGAAATAAAGAAGAGGCAGAGCCAAAGCAAAAACAACACCAAGTTGTGGATGTGACTGGTGATGGAAGTAAAGTCTGATGCTGTAAAGAGAAATATTGCATAGGAACCTGGAATGTTAGGTCCATGAATCAAGGCAAATTGGAAGTGGTCAAACACAGGAGATGGGAAGGGTGAACATCAACATTCTAGGAATCAGCAAACTAAAATGGACTGGAATGGGTGAATTTAACTCAGATGACCATTATATCTACTACTGTGGGCAAGAATCCCTTAGAAGAAATGGAGTAGCCAAAAGAGTCCGAAATGCAGTCCTTGAATGCAATCTCAAAAATGACAGAATGATCTCTGTTCATTTCCAAGGCAAACCATTCAATATCACAGTAATCCAAGTCTATGCCCTGACCAGTAATGCTGAAGAAGCTCAAGTTGAATGGTTCTATGAAGACCTATAAGACCTTCCAGAACTAACACCAAAAAAGGGTGTCCTTTTCATTATAGGGGACTGGAATGTAAAAGCAGGAAGTCAAGAGATACCTGGAGTAACAGGCAAATTTGGCCTTGGAGTACAAAACGAAGCAGGTCAAAGGCTAACAGAATTTTGCCAAGAGAACACACTGGTCATAGCAAACACCCTCTTCCTACAACATAAGAGAAGACTCTACACATGGACATCACCAGATGGTCAATATCAAGATCAGATTGATTATATTCTTTGCAGCCAAAGATACAGAAGCTCTACACAGTCAGCAAAAACAAACTATAAGTAAGTGTAAGTATTAGTCACTCAGTCATGTCGACTCTTTGTAACCCCTAGATGGTAGCCCACCAGGCTCCTCTGTCCATGAGATTCTCCAGGCAAGAATATTCTAGAGTGAGTGGCCATTCCTATCTCCAGGGTATCTTCCCAACCCAGGGATTAAGATCAAGTTTCCTGCATTGCAGGCAATTCTTAACTATCTGAGCTACTAGGGAAGCCCAAGAGTAAACTCTGAAGTGTCCTAAATGTGTAACTATCACAGGCAAAGCCCATTAACAATTCCTAGGGAATAACAACAGAATCTGAGTAATAAAGTCTAACCTTTTTTTCTTTGTCCTTTATCTTTCACTTGCTCACAGGGAGCCATGGGCAGAGGCCTCACACCCAGCTGTTCAGACCAGAGTTCCTGGTGCAGAACCACCCTGCCAACACCTCAGCTCGGGGACTGTGTGCAGAAGCACCACACAAGACACTGTGATTCAAGATGGTGGCAGTGAGCCGTGTGCAGAGAGGCTGCACAGGGCACTGCGATCTGAAGCCTGAGAAGCACCGCTGCACCTGACCTTGGAGAGCTCCACCCCCTCTCCTCTAAAGCAGCCCCCTCCCCACAGCAGGGCCAGAGGGTGTGTGCTCTAGAGCCAAATCCACCCATCTCCATCTAAAGAGAATGGAGATGGGTGACTTCACTTTGTTTCTGAACATAACTTGGTCTCCTACTATTGATGCGGGTGACACTGACCTAGAGGACCCCTGTTGAGGACCAACTCAGGAGGGTTGATAACATAACAGCTGGCTATTATTTGGGCTTTTCTGGTGGCTCAGATGGTAAAGCATCTGCCTACAATGCAGGAGACCCAGGTTCCATCCCTGGGTCAAGAAGATCTCCTGGAGAAGGAAATGGCAACCCACTCCAGTACTCTTGCCTGGAAAATTCCATGGATGGAGGAGCCTGGTCGGAAAGAGGAGCCTGGTGGGTTACAGTCCTTGGGGTTGCAAAGAGTCTGACATGACTGAGCAACTTCACTTTCTTTCTTTATTATTACTATTATTATTATCACCAAACTTTCTAATAGAAAAGGGAGCCATCATTTATCAAGTATCTACCAAGTGTCAGGTATTCTAAATACATTCACAAGCCTTGAGATAATATCCAGCTTGTACAGCTCAATCTAATGGTTCCCAAACTTTGCTGCACATTGGAATCACCCAAAGCTTTTTAAAAAATACTGATGCCTGTCTCCACCCCCTAAGTCACCTGATATACTTGGTATGGACTGTGACCTGGCATTGGGACTAGTAAGAGATATCTCCAGGTGATCTGAGTGTGTAGATTGGACACTGTTGGCACAATCTTTTGACAGCTGAAAAAGCACTTAAGCAGGCTTGGGTGGAATCAGATCTGAGGCTTTATTTTTCACCTCTTCACCAAACCATTCTTAAACTTCCAGAGCCCACTGGGAAGCATGGTACCCAGCTGAACCACTGGAAGTCTGAGTGGTGGGTATATGCCTGTGGCAGTGGACAGGGTCATCTAAACAGCTGTGGGGTTCAACCGTTGGGAGGTCACTCACTCCAAGAATAAGCAGAGGCTAAAGGAAAATAGATGCCCTTTTAACAAGCTCTCTAGCCCTCTAGTTGACCTCAGGGTCACTGTTTTAGTCTCCTAGGGGGTATGACAAATCTGGATATACTAATAGGAACCTCCAGCTATCAATTTAATAGTACCAAATGCTGGTCTCCCTAATAAGGAGGACCAGAGCATACTCTGTGGCTAAATTCACATTTATCTCACTTCCCAGACCATTTTTCTCCAGTTCAACTTAGTTCTTTACAAGTCGCTAGTAAAAACAGTTCAGGAAATTTTTCCACTTAAGAATAAAACAAGCACAGATCCCTTTCTGTCGGCTCCTTAAGCAAACTACATGTTTCCAAATAACAGCAGCACCTTGTAAAATCTTATAATCTGTTAGTTCTGCACATTTAAACCCACTTCCTTTCAACTTAGCTTTGTAAAGAATTTTGTCACAGTAAACTATAAATACCACAGATTCTCTTTCTGACTCTGCAAACTGGCCTCCACTGTTTTAATACCACCCCATCCATTTCCCAGTTTCATTGGTCACCCTACAGGGAAGTAGATGATTATTACAAAATAGTAGTACATAACAGTCCAGCTACCTACAGAGATACCCTGAGTCTTTGTTTATAGGTAGGTATTATGTTTCTCATTTTACAGGTAGAAAACTGAGGCCGAAGTGAATGACTTGTCTTACAGTCATGCTAAGATTCAAATCTGGGTTTGCCGGGCTCCAAAGTGTATACATACGTGCATTTGCCCGGTGTATCATATCACTGCCTTCTATATAACTTTAACCCCCAGAGAGTCCTTCTTCATTAAGTTAGAGAGCGCTTGGAACATTAGGTCACCCAACTTCCCTTCTGTAAGCCACAGCTAGTCCATATCGGCTGACTTGGTGCTTGACAATATGCTGTTTGCTAGTTGTTTGTTGAAAATGATACGAATGAAAAAAGTTGGCAGCCTTAGTTCATTTGCCACTCTGAAAGATTTCACAGTATAAGAAAATTCTTAAATCTTTCCTCAGTAACTGCACTGACACATCGGTAATTTGCTTGTGGGTAAGCAGTCAACTTACCCACAGGGTAAGGGTGCATTGCACAGACCACCACTGGGAATGTTTCTGCAGGTCCTAGAAAAGACCCCTGGTCAGCATGTACACTGTTCTTTCCTATCACTCAAAAAACTCCATATGTCAATTACTAGACCCCTCAACAGTCAGTCACTAGAAGCTCTATGTACCAGAGGAGCGTAGACACACACAGCCCAAAAGGTACCTTCAATTATGTTAGACTAATCTACTATTTCTGATAATCCAGAAGAAAATAAGATTCAGGAAGTTTTCCTTGTGTGAAGACAAAAGCCCAAAGAAAGAAACAAGTGTCAAAAGAACTACTAGACTGTTCTTAAGTGCCCATTCTGCCTTGATCAACAGTCTTTATTTCCCACCACTCTTCACTTCATAATCTTGGACACATTCCCTTGAACAGTGATGTGGTCAGCTCTGACATAATAGGAAATAAATCTGCAGCCTGAAAGCTCTTCTTGAGGTTCAAAAATCCAAAGCAAGGCACCTTGATACTGTCATCCCCACCAGGAAGCAAGGGAAGGAGGGAGGAAGGAGAGGGGATAAAAAGAAAAGCTGCCAAGTGACAGCTTTAAATAAAAGGAGCCAGAACTATCATATGAGGAAAGGAAAGCCATTTAGAGCCATTTTTTACAAACTGAAGGGTCCTTCCCTTTGATACCTCACAGTTAGGGTAAAAGCACTTTCCTTCTGTTCCACCTCTACGTCGCTGTCAAGCTGACAGTATGATTACATACTATTTTATCCCTGCCTCCCGGCATCAGCTTTGATCCCAAAGTATGAAAGCAACCAAGAAGGGAACTAACATGAACAGATGTCTGCTATACATCAACATTCCTCTGGGTGTTTTATGTACGTTATCTCACCTAATTTAACTTAGTACTCCACCACAGCCCATTGTACAGATGAGGAAACTGAGCCACAGAGAGCTTATGTGGACAGACCCAAGGCCATGCAGCCTGTAAGTGGCAGATCTGAGATTCACACTCACTTGTGTCTGCTCCAGAATCTGTGCTTATTCATTATATCAGTGTCAGTGAAGATTTTTTGTTCTGCTTGAACAAACTTACCAGGATTTATCCGATAAAATGAGGGCTACTTTTCCACGGATGAAAATATATGCCTCTAAAAATTCTTTAAGAATCAAATAAACTCAAAAGCTGAGGTATCAGAACAAGGTACTCAAAAGCCATGAGTCTCTTCCCCTCAAGGCCAGTCTCTTGCTCCATGATGCTCCCCTAACTGATTGTGACCCAGGCTACACTTTCAGAATAATCTTCTAAGATAATTGTAAGTCCCATGAGCCTTATCATTGCACGTACACACTTTGTTGTTGATCCAAACAATGGTAGCTTTTTCTGATTACCAGATAGATTGCCAGACTTGCTCTGAATGACTTATATATGGAAGCAATAAATTAAACCACCCTTAAAAACAAGAGCATGTCTCTACTGAAGAGTTTCACCAATATGCTGCTGGCTCTGAATTCTAAAAAGACGGTTCAAAAGTATTACCAATAAAGGCATTATCACTGCGGGTCCATCAGTATTTCGAGTAAACTACCATGAAAAGATCTTTACTCATTTGCATGGATACTTGAATATGCTTTTAGAAATCAATCTTATTGCCCTATACTTGTGCTTCTAGGGGGGTTACAAAGTTTCCATGTCTGGAATGTTATTATCATGGTGCTTTACTTTGGAGAAAAATATGTGTTAATCAGTTTAGGCTGACATAATGTATCATAGATTAGGTGGATTAAACAACATAAATTTGTTTCTTGCAGTTCTGGAGGCTAAAAGTACAGATTAAGGCACCAGCTGACTCAGTTTCAGTTGAGAGCTCTCTTCACACATTGCAGATGGCTGCCTTCTTGCTCTTTCTTTACATAATGGAGAGAAAGATTTTCCCGTCATCCTCTCCTTATAAGGCCAAAGTCCTATCAGATTAGGGAGTGCATGCTAAATTGCTTCTGTCAGGTCCAACTTTTTGCAACCCTATGGATTGTAGCCGCCAGGCTCCTCTGTCCATGGGATTCTCCAGGCAACCATAATGGAATGGGTTGCCATTTCCTCCTTCAGGGGAATCTTCACAACCCAGGGAGGGACCGCATCCTTATTATCTTCTTAAATTACCTTCTAAATCTCAATGACCTTCTAAAGACCCTGTCTCCAGATAGTCACCTTAGGGGGTTAAGCCTTCAACATACAAATCTGGGGGGGAGGGGGTGTGTGTGTGTGGAAGGGACATAACTTAGTCTATAACCATGTTATAGTGTCTTAAACTCAGTATCTTCTTTTAAGCAAGCAAAAATTTCCAGTGGCATTTGCATCTGGGATCCTGCAAACATACGGATATTCCTTCACTGACCTCGAGGCTGGACTATTAATTGCAAAAATTTCTTTCCTGACATATTTTCACTTCCATATCTTTCTGAAAGATTCATACCTGATAATGCACTAACAATACCACCTTTGTCTTTAAATTGGGTAAAAATTGCTTTCTAATGCCAAAAACTGAGGCTAATTTTAGAAAAAAAGGCATTTTTCTAGAGCATCACCTCTCTTTAAGAGCAAGAAACAGGAGAAGTGCCAATTGAAAGTCACCAGTGTTTCTTTAAGGGCTTCCTCATTAATATCAGTATTCTCTCCCTTGTACCAATCAAACAAAATTAGTGGTTTTGGGGACTACCCCCCAAGCATGAAAAGCCATAATAATAATCTGGGTCAGCTAAACTGGAGATACAAGAGTCGATCAAGATTAATTCCCTAATTTAAAAAATATTTTGGTAGGGTGGAAAAGGGCATTTCAGTCCTGTCACCTCCACATACACCCAGGCCCCACGCATGACTGATCTGATTATTGTCGTGAGCTCTGCCCGTCCGGGTTTCTATCAGCTCAGGGGAGCTGGTGTGTGGGGGGCAGAGATTGCAGCCTGCCCTACCACCATTTTCTAGCCTCTGGTTACATTTTCCTCCAGAGCAAAGATGAAAATCATCATTAAGTTGGAGTCCCAACCCCACCTCCCCCTCTTCTCCCCTTTGAGATGACCTGCTTGTTCCTCTGATCAGCAGACCAGCAAGAAACATCTGCAGCTCAAAAGAAACACATAAACAGCTGCACTCCCTGGATGAAGGGTCAATAGACTTCCTGATACAGAAGATCCTCTCCTCTTGCAGGGCGTCTGGCTCCGTTTGCACACCACTATTAGAAACTCCATGCTTCTTCCCCAGTTTCCGTAGCCATTGCATTCGGCCCAACCTGTTCTGAGCATCAGCAAGCTGTCGCAGCATTCCTCCCATCCAGAGGCTCCCTATTGTCCCCCATCAGAGAAGGGGGTTGTACCAGACACACAGCAGGCCCTTCCCTGGGCTTCCCTTTGCAAAGCCCAAGAGAAAGATGCAGAGGAGGACAACAGCTGCAGTGCTGGCTTATTCTTGACAAATGGGCCTGTCACTCTTCCTATTGATTAGCAATATTATGACATTTCCCTTCAAAAAACGCAGATGTGGCAGGGCTAGTGACAAGGCTGTGGCTCTGGGTGGAAAATAAGGTTTGCCATTGTTGTCTCTTCCCTGTCTGCATCGGTTCAATTTCAGGAGGATTTGGAAGCTGAGATTCTGGAGGTATTCAAAAGATTTGAAGAAGTGGAAGTTTTGACACTTACAGAAATAGTAATAAGCTATCATAATAAACAGGGAAGAGAGAGTGCAGGACAGATTGGTCCAGGACAGTGCAGAAAGCAAGGGGCATCCTAGGTGATGGGGCCTCCCTCTGTCTTGGCAAAGCCACTCTTCAAATTTCCTGACTGCATAAATCAAGCCAAGGAAGGGTCTGTCATTCCTGTCCCTTTGCATGAGATGCATGAAGGGAACTGGTGAATTGATGGTTCATTGCCTTCCTCCCTCCAAAAGTGTCTTTAATCTTTCCATCCTGGCCCTGTGGGACTGACTGTGTATTAAGAGGGTGAGGGTGGGGGAATGCACCTAATTCCATTTTCTTTCTCTTGTACAAAATCTTCGCATGATACCATGTGCCCACTTTCATTTGTGAAATTTCTGTGGGGCCCTTCCCCTAAGTCTATTCCCCACATCTATTCCCATGTCAAGGGGGAAAAAAGTGTTCTGAATAGCAGTCCATTTAAGTAAAAAAGGAAAAGTGCATCTTGCAGTCCAACATATGGTACGTTTTGAGGTAAATTACAGGTAATTCATGAACATTTCCAGCAGCGAGATTGCCATCATGGGACCCTCGTATATCCATTACGTTCTATTCTCATTTTTGTGGTTAAAGGAATCTCTCAAGCCTTTGAAGCAGAAAAGGCAACACTCTCTGCACCAATTTTGTCCTGCTCAGGAAAGTTATTATACTACTAACACACGGACTGATCCAGCAACTTGATTTAGGCAAAGCTGATGGAAAGCAGGCTATGAGGGGGCATATGTAGCGTGGGTTTTACATCGTGAAAGATCTGGGGGCTGGCAGGCGCAACAGTTAAATAAGAAAATAAAACTTGAGCAAACTAGAAACAATCAGGCCGACACTGTTGGATGAAAGAGAAAAGAAAAGAGGAAGTCACTTGGAGGATGGAGAGGAGAAACAAAAGGAAGAAAAATACTGCCTGTTAGCCCTAGGGGTCGGTGATGTAAATTAATATGAGCTAAATGGGATGTGACCAATTTGTACCGCATTTGTTTCTCTCTCGTGAGATGGGAGATCTCCATCCCAAGCAATCAGAACTCGCCTTAGGCTACCCCTAGACTAGTCACTATAACCGTGTTGACCACAACTCGTAATATACAAAACCCCTTGTAGCTCCAATTATATCCCAAGTCCAATAGCCTTGTAAATGTACTCCTGTGGCACTAATGTCTCTCTCCTTGAGACAAAACCTGCATGCTGGATCTGGGGTTCTTGAGAAAGATGAAGGGGAGATGGAGTAGAGGGGAAAATAAAGGACAGAACAAGCTCTCTCAGCATATTTGGCCCCTCTGCATTGTTTGAGCAGCCTTTGTGTCTGGACCGCCTGCAAGAATTACACAACTTCCAACATCTCCTTCACATCAAAGAGCTCTGGAAGAGCGCTCCAAGCTCTGAGTCTGAGCTGTCCTGTGCCTCCCCTACCCTTGTCCTAAATCAAGCTTTTATCTGCCTTCCCATCAGAACTGATGCTAAGTGTCCTTGACACACACATCCTCCAAATAATTTGAACTTGATCTGAGGCTTTCGGCCCTCTTGATTCAAAAAAAAAAAAATCGCCTATGATTTGTTTGGCAGCCATCCATGTGAGCATAGGCAATTGTGGGCAGTGATCTTGATATTTGTGAAGGAGCAGTTGTCATGGCAACAAAGAGTTCAAAGCGAGGGCCCTCCGTGGTATCAGAACAGGGGAGAGTGATAATGTAAGGAAGGCTTATATCTTCTTAGGGAGGGACAGGAACTGGCCATGTGATGATGGGGGTGGGGCAGGCAGGGGAGGGTGCCCTGGATCATTTACCATTACAAATACATGTGAACTATGCATTTATCTGACATTTTGGGCATCTACAATTAATAGCTTAATGAGGAGTGTAGATGGCAGGGATTCTGAGGACTATATCCAAGCCTCAACTCTGTAGTTTAATAGCTGAGTGCCCTTAACCTTGTTGCTCATTAGTTTCCTCATCTATAAAATGAAGGATTGGACTAATAAAATTCCCACTTCTTTTCCATTTCTAAAACGCTCTGATTCAGTTATTCTAGGCAATCTAGGGACTTTCTGGATCCATCAGACAGCACCCTGATGTGGGTCACATTCTACTTATCAAGGTCCTCCAAGATGGAGAGATGGGTGACTATCCGCCAACTCTGGGATTCAGACATTCATGGACTAAGCGCTTATTAAGCACCTCATTGGTTCTAGGCACTGTTCAAGGAGCTGAGAGGGTGGAAAAGACAGACAAAGCCCCTATTCTCAGCAAACACACATTCTGGCAGGAGACACAAGCACCATACTAATAAATACACAGTGGACCATGTAAGAGCAATGTGGAAAGTATTGCCATGTTGGATACAGCTTATGACTAACAACCTCTACATGGTCTAAGTGAACTGGGAGAGTGTCAGGGAGGCTTCTCAGAATAAGTGGTGTTTGAGATAAGATCTGAAGGATGAGTAGGAGTTAACTAGACAAAGGGAGGAAGGACATGGCCTTGCAGGCAGAATGAAGGGGAGGAACTCATATGAGTTGTGCAGTGGGCCAGAGAAGGGGGACATAGCCCCATCAGAGCAGGAAGGTCATATTCAGCTGTTCTGTTTTCAACTTGGGAGGAAGGAGAGGTCACTGAGGGTTTATAAACAGGGTGTTGGCTTCTCAAGATTTACATTTATTAAAGATCACTTTTTCTTCATTATGGAGGACAGTGGCAATTTGGGGGATGGTATTTGGATTTTAGAGGCAAAAACACCCTCAAGACAATTGTAAATAATTCAGGAATCAAATTTCCTTTACTTCAAGTTACTTATTTTGATATTTGAAGGCAATTCAAAAAATAATCTCACAATTTTCTCTCCTTTGCCTTGCCTCAGTGGACACGACGCTTTAATGACTTTCCTGAACACCAACTGGTTGCAACTGCCAAGGGAATTTGTGTGTGACCAGGGGTGAATTATTATTGATCTATTATTCTTCCAGAGTACCTCCTCTGGCCTGCAGACATCTCCTTTCAAGCAAGGTAGGAGTCGAGGGAGAGTAAATTTCAGAAATGTTCACATAGCCATTCACAGAGTTGTAGCCAGTAATGTATCTACTTTGAATTGGGGGAAATCTCAGCCTCAAAGATGTAGAAACTATGCCTAGAAAGAGTTATTTTTATGCCAACGCTTACTGGGGGTTTGGGGGTGTCAGATGGCCCATGACAGGAAGAAGTTCTGAGCAGCCAGGTTTTCAGAGTGAGAACAAGTTAAGAGTCAGCTAGGTGATGAGTCTGGGATGCCTGGGGGACAGAGGCCAGGCAGTGGATGGATAGCACAGGAGTCTCTTGTCACTTCTTCCAGTTAAAATGCATTGCATTTTTGCTATTCTTTTATGGCCCACGCCAAATGCTTTATGTTCCTTTTGTAATCCTCAGAATAGCCTCATGAATAGGCACTCCTATTATCTCCATCTCACAGGTGATGAAAGGGAGATTTACTTTACCTGCTCATGGCAGTCATCTTTCAGGCCCTCACAGAGGCCCCTCTGGAAGGAAGGAAATAATGGGGAGAAGTTCAAGGAAAGAAGCTTCATGCTTCTGACCCTTCTCTCCCTTCTATCTCATGCCCCCTTCCTCTCTTGTTCCTACCTCCTTCTTCCCCACTCTTAGAGGGAGTCTGTGGGGAAAGATTTATGAACAAGGAAAAGCTCTCTAACCCCCTTATAAACTTTATGGGCCATGTGGACATGTACAAATCAGATATAAACATGATGTCCAAGGCCAGAGTTCTGTAAATAGTGATATCACTGAGGAAAATCTCCAGGGGAATCTGGTTCCCGGGAGAGAACAGACAAGGGTCCTGAAAATAGCGTGTGAAGAATGATGAAAGCTGCTTTGAAGTGAGGCCCAGGGCCTGTTGTGTTTTCAGCAGCTTTCCCCCTGCAGCCCTTGGAATTTTAGTGCAATAAAAGGATACCAAAAGAAAACAGCTGGTCTTCGGACTTGTTAAAGTAGAAGCACTGTGTGGCCCTGTAGAGAGCGATGTGATGGTGGGAAAGCAGGTGTGAGGAGGAGGAGGGCTGAGTGGTGGTCTTCAGAAACTAGTGTGTGAGACCCACCAAGGTTTTACCATACATGTCAGATGCTGGGTGGAGTACAGGACACTTCCACTAAATTCTCTCCTTGGGTCCACACCAGCTCCACTGGGTAACGAGGGAAGTATTGGCACACCCATTTTACAAATGAAGATGCTAGAGGGTTGACTTGGCCAAGGGGAAGCCCGAGAGGGGTTATACTGCCTGGATAACTGTCATCTGGTGACAAAGCTGAGGGCCTGAAGATAAGAGGGAGGTTCTGAGCCAAACTCTGCTTGTGAGTTTTCTCATCTGTGTTCATGCTCGAGAAAGTCCGGTGACAGACTTGGTTGCTGAGGGCCTGACACCTGAGGACATATTAGGTAGCATTCTCACTCATTGATTCCAGCATTACTACAGTGGTCCAGAGACCCTGAAGAGCAATAGTGCCATTAAGGTGGATGAGAGCTAGCTCCCAAATCCCCACCTCTTGGCATTCATACCTGTGTGCAGCCCCTCTTACACTGTACCAGGGTTGGCTGGTGTGGCCAATAGATACGGCAAAAGGGGTGGCATGTCACTTCTGAGACATAAATAATGTGCTTCCATCTCCCTCCACCACTCCTCCTCTGTCTCAATCACTTGCTATAAGTAAAGCTACCCAGCAGGATGTGAGGACAATCAGACAGCCTACTGAGAGGCCCCACGGCAAAGAACTGAGTTCTCTTTCCAATAGTCAGTGAGAAACTGAGACCACCCAGCAATCACACAAATGAGCTTGGAACTGGATCCTTCCCCAGCTGAACCTTCAGATGACAGTAGCCCCAGGTGAGAGCCTGACTGCAGCCTCATGGGAATTGTGAACTAGAACCACTCAGCTAACCTGTTCCCAAATTCCTGAGCCACCGAAACTGAGATCATAAAGGTTTGTTGTTCTAACCTGAAAAGTTTTAGGATAATTTGTTACATGCCAATAGATAACTAATATGTGGCATATGCCCATCTCTTCTGCTCTAAGGGCACTAAGGAGAAATGGCAGAGGAAGAGAACTGTTAGAATTTCTAATACTCTACTGCTCATCTAAGAAAGGTGTTCAACAAAATGCTACAGTGTAAATACCTAGATAGATTATGATGTTATCAATGGAACTAAATAGGAATTCAGTTTCTGAATTCTGCTAAGATCTGGGGGTATACACAACAAAAAATAGAAGTATTGATGGCAGACAACTTAGAGACCTGAGCTGAATCTCAAGAATGAGTAGGGGAAGAGGAGAAGACAGCAAGGAAAGTGAGCCAAGTAACAAGGAAAGAGAGAGCAGAATATATACGAAGAACAAGAAAGACTTTGATATGACTAAAGCAAAGCAGAAAGTAACGTAAGATGAAACTGGCTTGCCAAGAGAACATCAGCCTTGACTAAAGGAGATGGAAATCAATGACCACCCAGCAAAATCAGCTGTGGCAAGAAAAGAACAAATGTGGATTCACATAGTCCATATGCAGCTGTGCTGTCCAATATAGCACTCAGTTGCCACATGGCACTGTCTAAATTTAAATTAATTAAAATCAAGTAAATTATAAAATTTAGTTTCTCAGTTGCACTAGCCATATTTGAAAAGATCAAGAGCCACCTGGAGCTAATGGCTAGTTTATTGATATTGTAGATATAGAAATTTTCTATCATACCAGAAAATTTTATTAGCTTTCATATATAGTGTTTGCTAGACAATATCACAAGTATACATTGATGTTTAAGGCAAGCCACATACAAAATCTGTGTGCATCACATAGACAATATCCAATACAGTTTTAGTAGGCAAATGCTACCTAGGTATCCAGGCTCAGATCGAATCTCTGGAATATAGTTGTAATGTGATTTTTCATGTGCCTTCCCTGCACTCTTGAACACGTACATTTCTTAAAGGTAAATAATTGCATAATAATACCTATAAATACACTTAGTGTTGCAGTTTTATAGATATCAGTAAATTTCACCATAAAACTCTCCATGGTATTTTTTTTTCCACTGAAATCCTATTAGTGTTTCACAGAGCTATCGTGTCCTAAGAAGCGTAAGTGGAGAAACTTTTATCAGCCAGGAGGAATTTGAGGAGAGCAACATGACTTGCTACATATTTTAACAGCTTTCATGGAAAACATTTAGCAGGGCTAGTGAGGAAAAGGCAGACAACTACGCTATGGTTGCTATGGTCCAGGAGAAAGCAGTGAGGGCCCAAAGTAGAGCCTGGGTAGAGGGCCCAGGGTGAGGGGACAGATATGCAAAAAGACATCCTGAACATGGTCCCTGCCCTCGAGATGATCTTGGTTTCATGGGATGACACAAAGAAAAGGACAGATACATCTCTGTCTAAAGAATGAAGTCTAGCCACAGAAAATCATTTAAAGTGCAAGAGGATGGCTCTGGAGAGCATCCCCCCCCACTCTGTACAATTTGTCTCATGGCTGAAAAGTGCTTCAGAAGATTAATACATTTGGTTGAAGTGTTCTTTCTCTAGAGCTCTACTTGTTAACCATGAACTTTTTATTTTTTTTATTTTGTCTTTATTTTTAACTGAAGGATAATGACAATATGGTGTTGGTTTCTGCCATATATCAACATGGATCAGCCATGGGTACACATATGTCCCCTCTCTCTTCTTTTCAGAGAAGACAGAAAGGCAGTCTGGATGATGGCTTTCGAGTGCAAATTCTGAAACCAGATGGTGGGAGTTCAATCCTGGCTCTACCATGTGCAGGCTGTGAAACTTGGACAAGTCACTTCACCTCTCTGTGTCTCAGCTTCCTCATCTGTCATACTGAGCTGTCAGTAGTGTTTGAGCTGTCAGTAGTGTTTGGCTCACAGGGTTGAATGTCGTGATGTTGAATGTTTTATTCCATGAGCTTAGAACAGGATATGATACATAACAAGTGCTATATAAATATTTGCCCCTTTTACTGTATTTTTTCAGTCTTGACCAGCTAAGTTAGTAATGACCATATGTAACAGCTCAACTGACTTCAGGACATGAGACCAATCGAGTCAGGTGGACAGCAGAGAACGAAGAGTTTCGTATATGGAGTTTCTGGCATGAGCTCCTCAGCCGTGGGTGATGAGATTGAGGGAAATGCTAGGAGAGACAGGTGAGTTTCAGGGAAGGAGGTGAGACAAGTCTCCCCTAGTTTCAATTCTTGGTGAAACTGACATGGGTGCTGGAGGGCCACTAAGAGCATTGGCTCTGGAGTCTGCTGTAGCTCTGTCTTTTACCAGCTATGTGATTACTCTGAATTTCATCTTCTTCACTGACTAAATAGAGGAAATAATATTGACATCATGAGGCTACTGGGATAATTAAATAAGATAATATGCAGAAAAAATCACAGACAGTAGGCCATTGATAAATGATAGGTTTTACTGTACTTCATCACAAGATATTATTGATTATAAGACACAAACCAACCTTAAAAATACCAATGTGTTAAAAAAATATAATATAGACAGAACAGAATGGAAGGAAAGGCCGCTCGCATTTACTGAGCTCCTTCTGTGTATCTAGGCACCATTCATTTAATTCTCTAAATGGCTCTACAAAATATGTGGCACTGTTATCTCCACTTAGCAGCTGAGGAAACTGAGACCCAGAGAGTTTATAGAGGCTGTTCAGAGTCACAGCGCTGGTAAATGCTAGTATCCAATCCTCTCTAACTTCTCTTAAACCTTCAATCTGGCCCATTCCTTAGGCAGAGAGTGGCCCTGGTTGGGGAGAAGGCTGAAGGCGAGAGAAAGGGCCACAAGGTTGATGATTCGCAATCTAACAGAAAGGAAGTCTGCTCAGAGAGCATGAACATGTTTGCCTCCCCCCATCCTCTTCTTCAGGAGGGAAGGAAGTGGGAGTTCCAAGCATGGGCACATGCAGAGGGTTGGCCACCGTGCTACTGTGCAGAGGTCTCCCAGTGAGGGTCAGACAGGAAAAGCTCCTTGCCCCTGCCCGATGCTCCCCTGGGCGGGCTTCTATTGCACCTGATGGCCCTAAGCAGAGACAGAACTGGACCCCTCAGTGCTACCAGGTTTGGCTCTGTAGGGGTTCATGTTGTCATAGGGGTGGAGAATGAGGGGTCTGACCTTGATGTGGAGGAGAAGTAATGGTCTCTGTTTTTCTCAACATTTGTTATGAATCCTGGATCTCATGGAAAACAACATTCAGGTTGTGGAGAGAGAGAGGGCAAATAGGAGGGTAAAGGAGGACACAAGGACAATGGGCAGGGAGAGTAGGAAATGGAAAACGGGGAAGAGGAGACAAGGTGTTCTTACTGATGCCAGCAATGCCAGGACTACTGGGATTTCAAGAACCAAATTAAACTGAGGATGGAATGGAATCTATACGCCCACCCCTAGGGGATAAACCAGGCCTCATCAAACAAACAAGAACATAAACTCACATAAAGCCACACAAAGGTGCTAAAATGATAGATAAATTTGCACCAGGTAATCCCCATGTATTAACTTCTTTTCTCCTTCTAATAACACTACAAGGTACATGCCATTACTCTCCCCCATGGTATGGGGTGGGGGGTGGGGGAAGAGGGGAGGAATATGAGGCTCAAAGACATTAAGGAAATTTCCTGGGTCACATAGATGGGAAAAGGCAAAGTGAGGTCTAAATCCAGGTCTGCAACCCACTCCAGTGTTCTTGCCTGGAGAATCCCCTGGACAGAGGGGCCTGGTGGGCTACAGTCTATAGGGTCACAAAGAGTCGGACATGATTGAAGTGACTTAGCACACACACATGGATGATTCAAGAGGCTGCACACTGACCAGATTGCCATACAGGTCAGGAAATTTTTGAAAATTTCTATCTAAATGTAGATGAGGCAATGCAATGGCAAGTAAATGCTTTGAAATTGATGTCTGATTTGCCTCTAGAGTATAAACATTAAATGGTGGTTTAATTGCTAAGTTGTGTCCTACTCTTGTGACCCCATGGACTGTAGCCCACCAGGCTTCTCTGTCTATAGGATTTCCCAGGACTGGAGTGGGTTGCTATTCCCTTCTACACTGGATCTTCCTGACACAGGGATCAAACCCGGGTCTCCTGAATTGCAGGCAGATTCTTTACCAACTGAGCCACCAGGGAAGCCCATAAACATTAAATAATTATAACCAATTATTGAGGGCCATTTATGAGCTATGGTTTGAATAGACTTGTTACATAACCATATATGGTTTAATATGGTACAATTTAATGACAAGACTCTAAGGTAGAGCTATTCAAAAAAGATCTTAATGACCCAGATAACCACGATGATGTGATCACACACCTAGAGCCAGATATCCTAGAATGCAAAGTCAAGTGGGTCTTAGGAAGCATCACTACAAACAAAGCTAGTGGAGGTGATAGAATTCCAGTTGAGCTATTTCAAATCCTAAAAAAAAAATGATGTTGTTAAAGTGTTGCACTCAGTATGCCACCAAATTTGGAAAACTCAGCAGTGGCCACAGGACTGGAAAAGGTCAGTTTTCATTCCATTCTCAAAGAAAGGCAGTGCCAAGAATGCTCAAACTACCGCACAATTGCACTCATTTCACATACTAGCAAAGTAATGCTCAACCACACAACTGCACTCATTTCACATACCAGCAAAGTAATGCTCAAAATTCTCCAAGCTACGTTTAAACAGTATGTGAACCAAGAACTTCCAGGTATTCAAGCTGGATTTAGAAAAGGCAGAGGAACCAGAGACCAAATTGCCAACATCTATTAGACCATAGAAAAAGCAAGATAATTCCAGAAAAACATTTAATGCTGCTTCATTGACTACGCTAAAGCCTTTCACTGTGTGTATCACAACAAACTGTGGAAAATTCTTAAAGAGATGCGAATGCCAAACCACCTGACCTGCCTCCTGAGAAATCTGTATGCAGGTCAAGAAGCAACAGTTAGAACTGGACATGGAACAACAGACTGGTTCCAAATTGGGAAAGGAGTATGTCAAGGCTGCATATTGTCACCCTGCTTATTTAGCTTCAATGCAGAGTACATCATGTGAAATGCCAGGCTGGATGAAGCACAAGCTGCAATCAAGATTGCCAGGAGAAATATCTATAACCTCAGATATGCAGATGACACCATCCTTATGGCAGAAAGCAAAGAAGAATAGAGAGCTTCTTGATGAAAGTGAAAGAGGAGAGTCAAAAAGTTGGCTTAAAACTCAACATTCAGAAAACTAAGATCATGGCATCTGGTCCCATCAATTCATGGCAAATAGATGGGGAAACAATGGAAACAGTGAGAGACTTTGTTTTCTTGGGCTCCAAAATCACTGCAGATGGTGACTGCAGCCATGAAATTAAAAGACACTTGCTCCTTGGAAGAAAAGCTATGACAAACCTAGATAGCATATTAAAACGCAGAGACATTGCTTTGCCAACAAAGGTCCATCTAGTCAAAGCTATGGTTTTCCCAGTAATCATGTATGGATGTGAGAGTTGGACCATAAAGAAAGCTGAGTGCCAAAGAATTGATGCTTTTGAACTGTGGTGTTGGAAAACACTCTTGAGAGTCCCTTGGACTGCAAGGAGATCCAACCAGTCAATCCTAAAGGAAATCAGTCCTGAATATTCATTGGAAGGACTGATGCTGAAACTCCAATACTTTGGTCACCTGATGCGAAGAACTGACTCATTTGAAAAGACCCTGATGCTGGGAAAGATTGAAGATGGGAGGAGAAGGGGACGACAGAGGATGAGATGGTTGGATCACATCACCAACTCGATGGACAAGCTCCAGGAGTTGATGATGGACAGGGAAGCCTGGCATGCTGCAGTCCATGGGGTCACAAAGAGTCAGACATATTGGAGCGACTGAACTGATAAAGTAGATATTATAGTCCCCCCTTAAACAAGGGAAACAAGAGTTTTAATTTGCTTGTATGGATCAGAAAAAGGATCTACACTTAGGTATATCTGATGTCAGTGCTCATTCTCTTGCCTTGATGCTAAACCACCTGACTTATATTATCTGTTACATGAAATGGCTGCTTATAGTTAGAATGTAAAAAAAAGAAAAGGATGGTTGGTTTCTTTTTGTTTTTTTGGGCTCCAAAATCACTGCTGATGGTGATTGCAGCCATGAAATTAAAAGATGCTTACTCCTTGGAAGGAAGGTTATGGCCAACCTAGATAGCATATTTAAAAGCAGAGACATTACTTTGCCAACAAAAGTCCGTCTAGTCAAGGCTATGGTTTTTCCAGTGGTCATGTATGGATGTGAGAGTTGGATGGTGAAGAAAGCTGAGCACCAAAGAATTGATGCTTTTGAACTGTGGTGTTGGGGAAGACTCTTGAGAGTCCCTTGGACTGCAAGGAGATCCAATCAATCCATCCTAAAGGAGATCAATCCTGGGTGTTCACTGGAAGAACTGATGTTGAAGCTGAGACTCCAATACTTTGGCCACCTCATGAGAAGAGTTGACTCATTGGAAAAGACCCTAATGCTGGGTAGGATTGGGGGTGGGAGGAGAAGGGGATGACAGAGGATGAGATGGTTGGATGGCATCACCGACTCGATGGACATGGGTTTGGGTAGACTCCGGGAGTTGGTGATGGACAGAGAGGCCTGGCATGCTGCAACTCATGGGGTTGCAAAGAGTCGGACACAACTGAGCGACTGAACTGAACTGAACTGTGCATCTCATATCTATCTAACCATAATTTGGTGCAAGTTTGTTAGTTTGGCTCCCATCCCCACTTCTTACCTCTGATACTCTATTTAACAATATGTTAGCAGTGTACTACACACTTACATCCCACTTACACCCCCACATATTTTACCCTAATAATTTTGCTGAATGGATAATACTGGCCTGAGTTATTGGGAATAATTCAGGAATGGCCAATCACCACAATGGAAAACTGGCCAATTCCATTTCCTCCTCAGTGACGTGCCAGCAGACTGCAGAACTAGAGGCCACCTTTCACTAATTCTTTATGTAACTTCGCATCTTTTCCTGCTCTATCCAGCTGCTGGCTGGTTGCAATTCCCCTTAGGCAGTCTGCTGCAATTTTCCATGTCCCAATCTTATCCTGCATTACCAAAAAGAGATGGGAAATATAATGGACTGAAAGAATTCTGATAGCAGATGCCAGACATCAAATTACACAGGTAGTAATCACACAGATTAAGAAACATAATGAATACAATATTCAAACTGAACACAATGAATTTTTTCAGTATGGTACAAGCTTCCTGTTAATAAAATGAAATAACAATTTTCTTCTTATTAAAGCTAAAGCAACCTCTATTTTCTAAAGGGACACATGTCACCCAAACCCATGAGCTGAAATGATTTGAAACTCAGTACACACAGAACCAAATGGACTAATAGAGATTTTGGCTGACTCTTACATTTCAGACTGTGTTGCTATTATTGTTCATTATAGAGTAGTTTGGAGGTTTCATCTAACATTTCTAAAACCTTTGTAGAGACAAATGTATTTTTCTCAACATATTAGGCACAGAAAAGTACTGATGTGGGAATTAGGAGACCTGGGTTTTGTTTCACCTTCCATGCTTAGATTTGGTGACCGTGGATATAGAGAATGATACACCAGGATGAAGTGGTGGGAATGGCCTGCCCTGGGGGTAAGGAAAAGGGGGGTGCATTGTCTGTAGAGAATTTTAAACAAGAGCAAAACTGACTAAAGCCAGTTTGCTTTTTATTATCATGATTCATCCATGCTTAACAGTGTCAGTGATAAAGCGCTCCTCCTTCCCCTCAAATCTTTTACTGGTCTAAGGTCTCAGCAATTGATTCTAATCAATCAACCAAACATATATATATACTTCAAATGAGCACATTCCTATTACTTGTCTTTTAATAAACATTGTATGCTACACAGAAATTAATTTAAAAACTCCCAGTTTTTAAGTTGGGCTCCAATAAGCATGGACTCAACTATATGCATTTTGTTTCCAGAATCAGTTTGTAATGATTGGGAATCATTCAAGTTTGCTTTGAGCTCAGTCTGCATCTTCAGCCTCAGGATATGATAGACTCCCAAACAGTAGATTTGGAATAAACAATAACAGCAAGTGATTATAAAAACAAAACCCAGAACTTGAGTTACTTCAGTTGTGTCTTTCTATGTGACTACTGGAGATTTTACTTGTTTAAAACTGACAAGAGGGAAATAGTACACATGGCGAGATGTAAAATTTTTGTTTGACAAATGCAAATTTTCATTCGTTCATGGAGTATTTAATGGAATTTGACTCATGTTTTTCCACCAAAATGTATCCTTTAAAAATATTAAACTGTTTTACAACTAAAAAACCTCCCAAAATAGTGATTATTGATTATACGTGTTTATTACTAAAAATAATTTTGTTGTATAGAAGACAGAGGTGTTAAAAGTGATCCACTGGGAGTGTCAAATACATTAAGTACACACTAAGGAAGTGAACCCATCTGTTTAGGGCTTCTTTCTTAGATCAGAGGCAGTGTTTCCCAAGGAAGGAGGGTCTGTAGGCTCCCTAGTTCCCTGAGTCCTACCATAAAATTAGGGGTTCAGTAGATGTGGGAAGATACTACCCCTGAGCCCTCCAGAGGATTATATTCAAGTTCTGAGAAATCTTATCATAAAGCAAAACCGTGTTTAACCTGGTTAGTCCCAGTGGTCAATGAACCATTTGGGCTGTATTTTGGAGTAAGGGTCAGTGAAGAATGGTGGGGGCAGGGATGGGAGAGAGCGGTCAGTGGCTGTTCAGGAGAGGGAGATGTCTATTACCATCACGTAGAACTGCAGAATTCAGTTTGGGTTAGACCAGTGGGTTCTCAATCTTTGCTGAATGTTAAAATCCTCTGGGGAGCTCTTTAAAAGCCCCATGCCCAGGCTGCACCCCCAATTAATTAAATCAGAATCTCTGGGGTAGGGGTGGAGCAGACTCAGTATTAGTCTTTCCAAACCCCGCCCCACTCCGCCGCAGCCAAGGTGATTCTGGTGTGCAGCTAAGGCTAAGGATCCATGGGTTAGACTACCTGAAAGTCAGCTCAAGTTGTGCGGGTCTAGGACTTTTCATCCCCACCACGTTCTCTCCACATGAGCAGACTGGCAACAGGAAGCAGGAAGAAGAGGCAATGTGACCTTTCTGCTTCAGTCAGGCAAGGGATCAGGCTATGGTTCCTACCTCCCCAGCCCACCTCCGTGACCTGAGCTGGCAAGGCTGTCTGGAGCCTGTCAAATAGAGGATGCCATTAATAATAATAAAAAACAAATGGTTCCTTTAGCCAAAAAACCCCCCAGAAGTTGAAAAATGGGATATTTGTGCACTAAGATGGTGCCCAGATGCCTTGAATTGTAAGAAAAGCAGGGAAAGAGAAGAGCTACAGCTGGTTTCTCCATTTCTAGGTTGATTTGCCTATTAACCTCCTGGAATTTTGAGCAGCGGTTCGTTTAGCTTACTTCTCAGTCCCACAAAGGCCCTGCCTCTGGGACACAGTGTGCAAGGGTTTTCATTAAAAAGTTAACATTTGCCACAGAGTTCAGAGCTCCCTCAATATCTTATTGAAAAGGGGAAAACAGCTCAGCTTCAGTGAGGCAAATGTCACAGTAAGATAAATGCTAACATTTTTTTGAAAGCCACTGTAATTAGTCAAAGAGCAACCTGCCATCCCATGCCTCACTCTCAGGACTTTCTTTTTCCAAAGACCTCCTCTTTCTATCCTTACTCAGCAAAACCCCCAGGGCCATTTTCAGTTTTGCAACCTCGTGAGCACAACTACCACCATCAGTGGGCAACCTTCAAGTTTTATCTTCAGGCAAAATCAGGTCCAGTGTTCTTGCCAATTAATTCCAACTTTATAAACTGTTTCCCAGCTGAACAGCTGTACTCTAACAACCAGATTTAGGAAGTAAAGATCTGAGTTGGGAGGCGGTAGAGTTGTTCCTTACCCAGTTCCTTGATGGGAGTCATGTTTCTGGAAGAGGCTGTGGTAATAGGCAGCATGAAGTCAAATGGAGATTTGTCTCAACTCTGAGCACGTCCGCTGAGTGCAGGGGCAAGCACTGCCTCCCGTCTCCCTGTTTGTTGCTATGCCCCCTGCCCAACACGTGTAATTGCTGTCTCCTAGACCAGTTTTAGGCCAAATACCCCTATTTGGAAAGAGCACTGTTGTTCTTATTTACCTTCAGCAGCACAGAAATTTGACCAGTTAGACAGGGTCACCCATACTCTATACTGAATACCATCTAGAGTCCTTGGCAGTTACACAACATCTTGAAATCTTCCCAAAGTGTTTTCTACAGAATATTAAGAGCAGTTACACATAAAAGGGTTCTCATACTAGATAAGAACTAGCACAACATTGTAAATAACTTCTCTAGGGGATCTTCCCAACCCAGGGATCGAACCCGGGTCTCTTGCATTACAGGAAGATTCTTTACCATCTGAGTTATCAGGGAAGTCTCTTGTGAAGCAACTATACTTCAATAAAAATTTAAAACAAAACAGCTAGCTACAAAAAGCAGAAAAGCATTGTCATTTTTGGTGAAACAGAGCCTGGCTGGTATTTTCAATGAATTTGAAATGTAATAGCCAGGGTCCTTGACTCTGGGGAAAAGGAACACAATTTACATTCTAAAGGAGCTGGGCCCTGTTTTCATATAGCAATTTTGAAACTAACCACAAGACTCACACAAAAGAGGTTGTGACTATCACTCCATATTTAGGCTAGTAAAACAAAATAATAAGATACAATAGAGGCAATGTTGTTATAAAATCTTAAAGAAAGACCTTATTTCTGAGCTGTAAGAGGATGAATTTGGAAACAAAGCTGATCTAATTCAGATTTAAATTACAAATGATCTCAGCAGATTTGCCATATGCTTCCACTTGGTAACTTTAAAGAAAAGGGATGAGGAGTTTCCCCCTCAGGGTAGCTCAGACAGTAAAGAATCCGCCTGCGGTGCAGAAGACCTGGTTCAATCCCTGGGTTGGTAAGATCCCCTGGAGGAGGGCACGGCAACCCACTCCAGTATTCTTGCCTGGAGAATCCACATGAACAGAGGAGCCTGGCTGGCTACAGTCCATGGGTCGCAAAGAGTTGGACACTACTGAGCAACTAAGTGCAGTGCACACACAGAAAATTGCATATAATTAATGTAGACGATATTGTGTGATTGGACATCCGTATACATGTATGTTACCATCACCACAAAACAGACAATAAACATATAAAAGATCAGGAGTTTTGAAAGCCCTAGCAAACTTAGTGGAACAAGCACCCACAGATACTTCTATGTGTCTGATTTCATTTCCAATCTCATTCTTCTTGCCACATAATAAAGAAGTCAGTAAGTCTTGGTGAATAGAGAAGTTCAGAGGGCACCCATGTACTATTGTTTTCACCATTATATTTCTGGATGCTATTCTGTCTACTTAAACCAACCCAAATCTCAATACAACATTGCCAAAGCTGATTGGAAAAGGACAACTCTAGGTTAAACTATTTGAAAATTCTAATAATCATTTTAAACACACAAAAAAAGCAATTACATATAGCCAGATTTTCTACTAAATTAAAATTTAAGCAATAATTTGATAAACATTTTCCTAACCTCTTAAAAGAATTCTTCTTTTAAATCAATAGGCAAGAAATGAAACCTACATTCTTTTGGAACCTAACAGGGCCAACCGGTGTTTGAAACAGGACTCAAGTCCTGTTTCATATTTATTTTGAACAACTTGCCGTCTGGTAACATTTTTCTGTTCTATTTTTAATGGCTATAAAGTTTCTATCACATTCAGTAATTATCTTCAATCTCAAAAGGAGAAAGGAAATTCCATAATAAGAACTACATGCAACATTGAGTGTACAGGTGCCAGAAAATATTGTTTTGTTTAGTGGAGATGAGATTGTAAAAATATGGCTCTTTATAATGTATGTTCTCAAGTTTATTTATAGACACTATGACACTCACTCAAACTCCTTATTTAATCACTAACAGAATCATTATTTCAAAAGGGAATTACGGTGGTGAAATATATTTTTAAATGGTATATTCTCTGGAACCATCTCATTTTTTCTTACTATTATGATAATAGTAAACTATAGCTACCCAGGGGGGAAAAAAAGTCAGGAGGCAATTTAAGCCACAACAAACAAAAGTGTTTCAAATTTCTCAGGGGCAAGCTGCACTCCAGTTTGAAGGAAACTGAAAGGGATATCAAACAGAATTTATTGTCTGATGACCACCCTCAGTTACTTAGCGAAAGCTATAAGAGAAAAAAACAGCAGCCATTAAGAGATGAAGGGCAGGCAACAGAGAATGAGCTTGAGACACCACTAATTTTATGCTTTGGGATGGTGAATATCTTTGATAATTAGTAGTTAATTCATTGTTGCATTTTTAGATAAGTCATATTAAGCAATTACTGTATTCCAGGTTACCATGATTACTTTTGAAAGGGTAAAATGATGACCTCACTAATTGTGGATTCTATTCAATACGGTTAAGAATAAAAGTGGCCACCACCCTGGCCATTCACAATGGAATCATTAATAATTACTTCTTTCCACTCATGAATAAAGTACATTAACTGGATGCTAGAAAAGTAGAATAAATAGTGCTTTTCTGTCTACTAAAAAAGTACTTTCCCAAAAGGAAAAAAAAAAAAACAAAAGTTTATCTAGAATACAAAATGCTGTGTTTTACTTCTATCAAAGTATCTACAAATATATATCTATTTCTTAGAGTCTCCTTCATTATTAAATAGGAATCTCCTTCAATAATTGAAGCAAAGTTAACTATTTATATTTTTTTGTTCAAACCTCCATGTCCTAAGTTTACATACTTCATAGGGGGTAGGTTTGCAAGGGTTTATTCTATAAAGGACATTGGACTAAATGGTTCTGGTGCAGAATATTAACAGTGGAAAAGTTTTACATATTCACTGATAAATAAAAGGAATTTTTCAGGATACCTAATCACTTTTAATGACGGGGCGTGGGAGAGAGACAGAACGTTAAAAAGGAGAATATCTGTACGTATTCCTCATAGATCCACTTTGGATTTCTCTGCTTGGTTAATAAAGCCCTCTTTCTGTGTTTAATTTTCTCCTGATACAGTGAGTACAAAAGCCCATCCCCATTTCCACCAAAAGCCCAACAGCTGTTGAACTTCTGATTTGAACAAGATCCACTGCAGGACCCCAGACTGGCAAGACACAGAAGTCGATGGCCCCATGACATTTTAATGCATTGGGTTTTCTTCTGCTGACCCACGACATGGGTAAATAAAGATAACCTTTACCAAGAAACACAAACTACTCCCAGGGCGCCACTGGGGGATTCCAGCAAAGAGAGAAAATGTCCCGCTAGCATGAGCTGCCATCACAGTCACTGTGAAGAGAGAGCATGTCAGTTAAAAGTTATGGGTGATGAATTTTAGAAACCTGACTGCTGATATTAGTTATCTGAACACAGAATGTGGCTGGAGAAAACCCTACACAAAATCTCCTTGTTATCCAGTTCAGATGAGTGGTTTTCTCCACTTTGTTTCTCATTAACTGTTTAGAAAGGGATTATCCCAAGTTCTGCCTATTTAGTTGTTTTTGTTTTGTGGCTTAAAGTACCACACGTTACCTAATAAAAATCACACCACATTAAACAGGCTGTGTTGAGTATGCTGCCGTTAGTGTGACTTTACTGGTGTTATTTTAAGTGTCTGTTCTCTGAATTCCCTTGGAATTTATGCTGTTAACTCCCACGGATATGAACAGACCTCCCAAGCCTACAGTTACACACGCTGTATATCTATCAGGAGGCAACTTAACTTCTAGACGCGGCACAGACGGCTGCATTTTGTCCCTGAACACTTGAGTTCCTGAATACACTTGTTTGAAAATGTCTCTTAAAATATATGGTTTAGCTGGACAGACTAAAAATTTTGTGTAATCAGAGAGAATGTTTAGAAAACATTGTTTGGGGAGGAAAGTAATGCTTTAAAGCTACTTCCAAGAGAATAAATAATGCAATTCTCCTTCTCCAGGGCCATGGGTCTGCTGGCTTCAGTACTGCTAATAAAACAAAGGAGAGACACAATCCTCAGAAGGGGGTGATACAAAAACATCAAACATTTAACCATTTGGCCTGGATGCATGTACAGGGGCCAAAATCAGGCCATTCCACTAATACAACAAATACAAAATAGACACTTCAAAGGCTTTTGGAGGGGGGGAGATAAGGCTGAAAACAAAGAAAAAAACCTCTTGATGATGTCTGTGGCTATATATCTGAAGAGAAAGTATTCATTTTGTCAAGAAAGGTTTTCACCTAATTGTAAAACATTAGAATTTACTTTATACTTAGGCTGAGGGTATTAAAATCCTTCCCTCTTTATATTTATTTGGTACTGTTCTTATATTAGAACATGATTTTGTTCTGTATGCCACTCCATTTCCAATAAGAGGAAATTCATCCTAACTGTGATAGGTTTTTCATTTGTAAAAATTGATTCAGAGAAGTTCTAAACAGCTGCTGCTGCTGCTGCTAAGTCGCTTCAGTCGTGTCCGATTCTGTGCGACCCCATAGACGGCAGCCCACCAGGCTGCACCGTCCCTGGGATTCTCCAGGCAAGAATACTAAGCAGCTAGCTGAATGTTATAGAAAACGGGAATTTAATTGTGTTAAGTTCCCAACTTACCTTGATTTATATTACCTGATGAAATCTAGTCTTGAAAAATCATGAGTCCTGATAAAAACCATAGATTAGAAAATATGTGAATATTAAGGTTTCCTGAATTTTCTTCTCATCCAAACCCATCTAAAACGAATAGAAAAGGGTGTGGAATCACTGAGGGAGTAGCGCCACCATCTGGACATTTTCAGAATGACTGTCATAAATTCCTTTTCCTTTCAAAGGTGAACTCTCCAACTGCACATTTATCTTGGGAAAGAAATTGTTCAGTTTACCTAAGTGTCCTAAGACCCTTAATGCTTTTCCTGTACTGTTGTCCCTACAGAGAAAATAAAGATTCATTCCACAATGGAGAAGAAATTGTTCAGTTTACCTAAGTGTCCTAAGACCCTTAATGCTTTTCCTGTACTGTTGTCCCTACAGAGAAAATAAAGATTCATTCCACAATGGAGATGATGTTTTGCTAGACATCTGAAGAGTAAATGACCCATTGTAAAGTGCAGAGGGGTACAGCCTGAAGGGGAGCTGAACTGCATTTTCAACTTGCAACAGACATACAGATGGTTAGTGCACCTGTGTGTGTTCCAGAGCATTAAAGTTCCTCACCTGTAAGATGAGGGTGCAAACAGTATCGCTTACAGGGTGTGTTCATGTGCTTAGTCACTCAGCCATGTCTGACTCCTTGCGACCCCATAGACTGTAGCCCACCAGGCTCTTCTGTCCATGGGGATTCTTCAGACAAGAATACTAGTGTGGGTTGCCATGCTGTCTTCCAGAGGATCTTCCCAACCCAGGGATTGAACCCAGGTCTCAAGCATTGCAGTCAGATTTTTTACCATCTGAGTCACCAGGGTAGACACAGGATAACTGAGTAAAATGCCTGTTAGGTGCTTAGTATCTGGAACATAGTAGCAATCAATAATGGGAGGCAGTATTAAAAGTGATAGTTCTTAACATCTTTTCAAACATCTGAATGAACATCCATGGGGTTGGCAAGGACCCCAAGACATTGCCAGGTCCAGCTTCTGTCCCAGAAAGAAAGCTACTACACTTTTCAAAGAAAAGAAGGACCTTCTCACCGGTTTCACCTCTGACCATCTGGACTCAGTCTCCCCCTCCAACCTCAATGACCTTCATCTCCACCATCCACCCAAACGACGGAGTCTCCTTCCAGCCCCCCAAAAAGGCCCCCTGCCTCCCATCTCCAGGTATTTCCTCATCTCATTCCCTTCATCCACCCGTGCAGCCCACCTTTGCTTTTTCATGCCCACTTTACTTGGAAGCTCAGGTTCCAGCTTCTCTGAAAGTTTCTCTCCCTTTCTCTTCCCTACCACACTGGAAGGTATCAGTGTCGGTGGCTCTTCCCTTTCCCTTCGCTTACAACTTGGCTTTGCATAGCCATAAACTCCTGATGGGCAGGGGCAAGGTGCCAAATGTTGTTGTGCCCAGAAACTTGGCTGTGTGTTTGCTTTTATGACCCTGGAGAAGGGAATGGCTACCCACTCCAGTATTCTCACCCAAAGAATTCCATGGACAGAGGAGCCCGGCCAGCTACAGTCCATGCGGCAGCAAAGAGTTGGACATGACTGAGTGACTAACACTTTCATTCACTTGCTTTTATGACATTAATCATAAAACCTGAAAATATGGAAAATACATTTCCATACCCACAAGTTTGTAATTGCCAAACTTTTGAAGACTCAAATTGATCATGAAAATGAAAGCAAAATCCATGACCTAAATTAGGAGAACGGTCATTCACAAATTAGCAAACCTGGGGGCTAAGCTCCCACCACACTCAAAGGAAGAGAAGAGAAGACTTGCCATTTTCTTATGGAGACAGTAATGTCTCACTTCTACGTAGAAACTCTTTTCTACAAGCAGCCCAATGTAAGGACCTATTTGGGCATCCTTATTCACCATCCTACCATCTCTCTGGGGTAGCAAAGGAGCCTCCTGAAGTCAAACGGGGAAACCCCAGCACAGGGGAAGCCTAGACTATAGACCAGGTGACCCTGAGTTGGAATCTTACTTCTACTACTGACTTTAAGTTGTTTAACCTCCCTCACAGTCCCTTTCCAACTCTGTAAGATGTTCATGGGCAGGAGGAGAAGGGGGCAACAGAGGATGAGATGGTTGGATGGCATCACTGACTCAGTGGACATAGTTTGAGCAAACTCCGGGAGGCAGTGATGGATAGGGAAGCCTGGCGTGCTTCAGTCCATGGGGTCACAAAGAGTCAGACATGACTTAGCTACTGAACAACAAGATGTTCATAATAATTCTGCAGAGAGTTTAGTGAGGAGTAAATGATTTGCATGGTGCCTTAGTGTACACACTGAGGGCCAAATGAGTTTGCCTGGAGAGAATACAGGTGTTTGAGGATTCCTCCCACTGTGTCTTTGGCCATCATTTCAGAATTTCCTAGTTTCTTTCTTTAATCCAGCGTTTAAACATAATTTTATCCTGGAATCACCAGCAGAGGTCACTCAAGGACAAAATGAATTCTTACCAACCCCAAAGCTTACTTCTAAGTTGAAAACTGCATCATGATAGTTAAAACAGCATAATATTTTATAACACTTCATTTTAACATTGTTATTTGAAATTGCCTATTAAGAGCTACATCACAGCAATATGATCAATGTTCTGCTCACAGCATTTTCTTCACTGAAAGTCTGTGTAAGAGAGCCAGCTACACACCTTCTGGTAGAGAAGTAGAGGATACAGTGTGTAGAAGAGGGGTGGGAGAAGACCATCACATTCCAGTGACACAGAAGGAGTCTGAAATGATATCAGATCAGGCAGAAAGGACCCAGGCCTGCACCCGCATAAGCAGTGAAGGAGTGGCTAGTGGAAGAGATGTGACTGTCTCAGAGACTCGGATATGAGTTTAAATGCTCTGGATGGTCTGGTGATGATATTGGGAAAAGACCTGCTTGCAGTATATGTTATATAATAAATATGTGTGAGTAGACTTAAGGTCACTTAAAACGAAACAGAGACATTATGAATGTCACACTTCAAGATTTGGGGGGTTTTTTTAGTTACAAATACACAGTACTTCACAGTTTAAAAAATGCTTTCATATCTATTATGTTGTCTCACCTTCAAAATAATCTCAGGAGTGTGCGAGGTCACAAATGCTTCTTCTGGGCAGCTGCCATATCTTGTGGTGTTTTGAATCTATCTAATATCAGAGAAGGCAATGGCACCCCACTCCAGTACTCTTGCCTGGAAAATCCCATGGATGGTGGAGCCTGGTAGGCTACAGTCCATGGGGTCGCTGAGAGTCGGACACGGCTGAGCGACTTCACTTTCACTTTTCACTTTCACGCATTGGAGAAGGAAATGGCAACCCACTCCAGTGTTCTTGCCTGGAGAATCCCAGGGACGGAGGAGCCTGGTGGGCTGCCGTCTATGGGGTCGCATAGAGTCGGACACGACTGAAGCGACTTAGCAGCAGTAGCAGCAATGTCTATTAAGTCATTAGACATAAGAGACACTCAATAAATATTTGTTGAATGAATGATTAAAACCGATAAAACTAGAGCATGAATTACTTCTTTTCACACAATTGTATTATTTGCATAGTAAATTTAGTATACAGATTATCTGCTTTTTTGGCCAACATGCTAAATGGCAACAATATCTAAACAGGCTATACTTTCAGACACTCATCAAAACTGGTAAAATCCAGCACAGGGCCTCAGTGTTGCTACCTTCCTCTATGAAGTTTATGGAAGTTAAAAATCTTGCAATGGACTTGATGGCTAGAAGGCTGAAGATTCTATATCAGTACATGTCAGGGTTTTTGCAGAATTTACCCCAGGCCACTCTCATGGTCACATTTCATGAAGGCCCTCTCTGTTTAGTAGTGGGGTGGGGGGATGGGCTAGGCAGGAGATGTCACATTCATCATAGCACTCAACAGAATAAATAGAGCCAACCAGTAAAAACAATGATGTGGCAACTGGGTACATACAACGCTAAAGTGACTGGGTATGGAGGAGGCTCACGCATCCCTGGTGACGAGTAGAGGAATAAACAAACACAGAGAGCTGAGATAATCAAACTGCCTACATGGTATCCCAGCAAGTTTGTTTGAGGAGTAACGATGAAGGTGACTTGTTAAATAGGTGGTTAAGTTAAATATAACTATTGGGAGACTTCGATTTAGGGAAAGAAAATCATAGAATTATGAATCAGAGATCACCAAGGTTTTATTCGTCTATGTTTGGTTCATATTTGTTCCAACTGAATTGGACAATCAGGCAATTCTAATTGTTAGAAATTTTTTTTCAAATTTTGGCTCCTTTCAGCTTTTGTCAATCGAAGATTATGCAGAACAACTCTGATCTTTCTAAGTGGCAACCCTTCAAATGCTTAAAAACCGGTCCTTCCAGTTTTCTACAGAACAAGCACCCTCAGTTTTTTTAGTATTTCCATGTGTTATGCTGTCAACACTTAACCCTTCAGCTCTTGTCTTTTGGCCAATGGACTTCTTTAAAGAACTGTTCAACAAGAAAATTCAAAACTGTGGGCCTTAATGAAGCAAAACCTCACCTCATGAGCATCCATAACCAACACTAAGTTTATCACCTCTCAGCAGAGTTTACCTATCTCTCTGGTCTCCCTGTGATGAGATCTGAATTTGTAGTCCATTTCCTTCACAAAACTCGAAGTGAACCAGCCACATAATCTATCCTCATCGGGTTCTCATAAGAAAGTGTTTGCTGCCAGCATTTTTCAAGGGTGAGCAAAGGTGGACTAGAGTAGAAATCGGAGAAAATTTGAAATATAAAGGTGGAAAATAATTTACCTGGCTGACACTGTTAGCCAATGCCCAAGGAATGAATAACATCCCAACATCTCGCTCAGGAGGATTTAATTTTTTCCTTAGACGAGACCACACCACTTGTAGAGATGGTTTGGCAACTGGAGATCAGAGGGACAGCCTGCTCGTTTCCTGATCCTCTCGGGAGGACTTGGCCTTCCCTCTGTGCAGGGATCTCTCCACTTACCCAGCAACAATCAAGTGCCTGCCTCCCAGCTGGGTTAGAGAGCAAATACTCATCATGTCAAAGGGGGTCTGGCCACCAGGTGTTTGCCTTACTTGCCAACTCCCTTTCAACAGCAGCCAGGATGTGAGATATGCCCTTGATGGGCATAAATGGATACAGTACATGCTATCATTCATTACAGAAGGAGGAGGCAGCTTGTGCCTTGGAAAGCATGGGGTTTTGGCCAACAATGGGTAAGGATCAGAACTGTAAGCAATGAGAGGGGTCCTGAGACACAGGCCAGATGGAGGCCAAACACTTGGCAGGGTTAGTTCATCGCCAATAATTTGATTCCAGTATAGGTTATGCATTTTGTATCAAATGTAGGTGGTTGAGAAATGACTATGTTAAAAACTGCAGTAACCCACACCACAACTCGCTCTCTCCCCCCATCTCTCTCTCACTCTCCCTCTCTTTCCATCTCACACACACATACACACACACACCACAATGTACACAATGAAACCTTCCTTCTCAGAGGAAAATTGCAGTGATCCATCTCATAGTAGTCTCCCATCCCAGAGGAGCAGCATCACCCAGGAAGGGCAGATTTCTGCTGCCTCCATGGCAACTGACCACTGTCCTCACTGGCCTGAACCCTGGGTCCATCAGCTGCCCTTCATGGATGATAGAGTATGGGCTGGCAAAGCGGTGATTTTCCACTGGAGAAGCTAAGAAAGGAGCTCGGCTCTCAGGGTCACCCCACCCCACCCCCACTTCCCTAGTTACTCTGGCTCTCTCAGGACAGCTTGCATCTTAGCCGAACGTGACGAAAGAAAGTTGGCCCCAGAGGTGTCTCTGAGTGTCTCTGCCCAGAACTAGAGAGAAGTTTTTGGCAGGACTTCCAAGCTACAAGCAAATTCCTAACAGGGTTTGGCAGATCACAATTAGGTGACTGCACTCTATAATCAGCCCATGGGGACGGCGAGGCTGTGCGACAGCCAGATTTCTGGTAAAATGTTGCTTTGGTTGGAACCAGAGAGCTTTTCCTTCAGCGTCCCCAGGCCTCAAGGAGGCTGGAAGGAACACCAGAACTGCTTATTTGGGGCAACTCTGAATTGTCAACGATCACAGAGGGGCTTCAAAATGGCAACCACACTAAGTCTTCCAGGTCTCCTAAATCCACAGGGATTGTCTTGTTGGGAGAGAGGTACACTGCGTCCTTGAAGGCAAAGAGCCCCCTTTCCGTCTTGTTCCAAATCTATGGAAGCTGTGAGGCCTGGTGGCTAATCAGCTTTCCTAGCAGGGGGGAGATGTGAGCTGAATGCTCTGTGGGCCTGGTGCCTGCCTCCAAGTCACAGGTAATCAAGTCCAAAATGGAGAGACTTCTTCTGACTTGCAGCCACAGGGATGATCCACACCTTCCGAGAGGGTTCCTTCCCAGGTCAGGGGGTGGGAGGGAGGCTGTGAACCATCTGTGAGTAGTGGGCGTGCCTCAGCTGGGCTTCTCCGAGAGCAGCCCCACAGAGGGCCTCAGAGCCTGAGTACAGAGGCCCACCTGGGTACCCTGGCACGGGGCCTGTCCGCAGCCTTCGGAGCGCTGTGCACGCACCCAGGTCTGCTCCCCAGATGTGAAGGCAACTTGACCTGCCCAGCCATTGCTCGCCGCACTTCCCCAGAAGGGAGAGACCAGGGGCTCCAGCACGTCTTTGTCCACGGTCCCTTCAGGTCCAATCGCAGCTGGGCTGCCCCCTAGTGGAGCACAGGCTCTGACGAAGGTGGAAGTGATGATTCTGGCCCTTCCTAAATGGGCCGCAAGTCAGTTCACAAAAATGGAGACTGAAAAAAAGAAACCTATTAGGTTGCAATCTCTTTGGGGGAACTCCGTTCCTAAGGGGGGTTTACATGCCATGGAAACAAATCCCAGAAGCCCAGTTTCAGCTTATTAGCGCTAAATTGGCCACAGCAAATGAGCACTGCAATTGTCAGTGACCTGAGGTTTTATAAGCACACTGGGACTGTTTGCAGAGATTTTACATGCTCCCTGCAGAGCAGCTGTGGGGAGGCAATGAGACCCGCTATTCCATTTCCAAAGCCCAGAATAGCAATGAAGCCACTCCATGGTGCCCCTCCATGCAAGGGTCTCCTGGGGCCAGAGGCTTCCTTGCAATCTTTGCCCTACAGCTTAGCTTTATTGATAAGGCAAGAACCGGAAGTAAAAGGAGCCTTCATATCTGTTTAAAATGGATTTGGAAGAGCCCTAGTTTGGCAGGGTAATGGTGAGAGTGGCCCATGAAATTCAATGCTAAGGGGCAAGAGAGAGTGTCTAGTCTAGTTCCCAGCACTACGACAGGGTAGGGGATGGAAGTGAGCAGAAAATTATCCTCTTGCCAATAGTACACAGCTCTGGCAGGGAACAAGGTCCAAAGATGCCTTATTTTGTTATTATTTTCTGTCTTCTCTCATTAAGTGTTATCTTTTGTGGAGTTCACATCCTAAGGACAGATGAAAAATACATGCATGCATGTTTTCAGTAATTAAAAATCTGATCGGTTCTGGGAAGGAAATAAGCAAGAGGTTGAGGAGGAGAGTAAACATGAGCTCGTGGAGACTGGTGAGGAGGGTGTCTGGAGCGGGCATGACAATGAGGGTGGAGGTGAGGTCTCTGAGAGAAGCAGGAGTAGAGAGCGTTCCAGGCAGGGGGACAGTGAGTGGCGAGTTTGTGAGAGAGGAGAGAGCTCCAATGCTTCTGTAAGTGAAATAAAGCCTTAAGTGAGGAAGAGAGGCACAAGATTAAGTTACGGAGCTGGGCAGATGCTCAAACAGGCAGTGTGCTGTTGCAAGAGTTTTTTAATGTTCTTTCTTGAAATTGTTTCTTCACGGCTATAAAATAACAGTATTGTGGTTCATCGCCAAGCACTCTTTGTCAACTCATCTTTCTACACACACACATACACACACTATTGAGGGTTGTTGTGGTTGGATTCTTGACCATTTGTTCTCTCTCTCCTCCCTTGCTCTGAGCCACTCTGTGGCATAATAGTTCTATGTTAGTGACTTTCAATTCTTTCTTCTCTCCCAACTCCAGTATTTAATAAAATGAGCAATTAATTAATTCAGGAAATACAACATCTACTGTATGCCAAATATTCTGTTAACTTCTGGGACTATAAAAAATTTAATAAAGCCCTTGCTTTGCTCTCTTTGACCTCCACCTGGGGATTGGATAGTAAGGATGACTGTACGAGTACAAAGTGAAGAGGAACATGCCATCCATCATAGGGGTTTAATGAAACAACGTTTGAGTTGGATCCCTAAGGAAGAGGAGAAGATTTCCGTTGAGAAGAAAGGGCTGTAGACAAAACACCAAGACAAAGAACCAGCACACACAAGGCACAGAAGAGGAACTGGTCATTAATTGAACAGGAGTGGTTCTTTGCATCCTCCTTACTGGGTCCCAAGGCTGTTAGATGGATGTGTCACAATCTAAAGAGGAATCATGAAATACCATTCCCATAATGGTGAGCACCCTGTTTGTGAAGAACAGATTCAGACATCTGAAAAGCACCATCCACACATGAGAAGGATGTAGGTTTGACCCTGGGAGAGTATCAAGAAGATGTGGCCATGATCCTGTGATAGTTTATCAGCAAAGGTAAAGCACAAACGAACAAAATTGATAAACTGAAGTCACAAATCAGATAGTCTGCTCTCGGTAGTTACTAGCACTTTACTAGAATCTCTGGGTGTAGGTAAGAGACCCTCAATATGGGGAGTGAAATATGGGGACAGTCTACTAGTGGGAGTGATTAACAAGTGATTAGACACTTGGAAAATAGCACCTGTGGGAAACTATGAACAAAACTGGGATTGTAAAGCATGGGGAAGATGGAAGAGTGATTACATGACCACCATATATAAAAGGCTTTACTGGGGGGGAAAAGAGAAGGTTTTATCTTCTTTAGAATTTATTTTCTCTGGGGACAGAAGAGAAATGGTGTACATGTAACCAGAAAGGCTTTGAATGGATATAAGAGTTTTCCAGACAAAGAAGTGTTTTTAAACTATGGCCAATGCTTGCATCTCTGACATAATTTATGAGTGAATCTACCTAAAGCGTGTTGAAGTAGACGGTGACCCCTCTCAGAGTAGAGGCTTTATTCCTGGGCTGAAGAGGTCAAATTGTCTGTTAACAATCTAGAATGGGCCATTTCAGCCCACAATAAATACCTCAGGTTCTTCACAAATATTTTTATTTAAATCCTGTTTACTCTATATCTGTGTACATGCTCTCTCTTAATATGAATAGTTCATATTTTCATTTTTTGCCTCTGCTTGCATTATCAAAGGCTTTTTTCTGGTAGTGCCTAAGAAAAGCTCCATTTATTAATATTTATGCCTTGATCACCAAACCTTATTACCATGAGAGACAGAATTCTTATGCAAACTTCATTCTATAAACTTGTACAATAAATGAAATTCAAACTTCACCACACCTTTCTGATGGAGGTTTGAGGAGGTCCAAAGAAGACAGAGAAGATAGAGAGTGAGAAATGAACTGTTTGCCCCTAGGGTCGTTAAGAGTCCATTGCAGGATGGAAGACAGAACAAATCTATCCTTAGAACAAGAGATGCCTTGCAGCTCAAATTGGAAGCCCTATCAGAAGCAGCCCAAACAATAATGAGTGTCTGCAAACCATGAGGGATTCTTTGCACATCTTTTACTTCATATACCAACACCTCCTTTCTCCCCACCTCTCTCTAATCCCTAGGTGATGCCCCCCAACAGCTTGTGTATTGGTGGGCTGCTTGCCTCATTCACCCAGAGGGCAGCCCTGACCATGATCGTACCACATGTCTGGTGAGTCTGAACTGGGACTCTTGCCTGAGGGTTGCCAGACTGCCAAGCACTGCAGGAAACACCAGATTCTAAGCACCATCCTGTAGGACCTGCTAAATAGACCTGCCACCTCTACTATCAATCAAGCTGCAAAGCTGTCCGATGCTCTGTCGCTCTTTGTGGGAAATCTACGGTGTCTCAGAAGCTTCCTTGTTGCCAGCCTGAATAAAGCTACTAATTTGGACCTAACTTATTTTTCAAAACTCCTCCCAGCTCTCCAACTTTGATGTCAAACTATGTTAACAATGGCTGGCTTGGAAAGTCCCTGTAGAATTTGTAAGAAATTAATGTTAGCTTCCTCTCAACAGAAAGCTAGGGCTTTGCAAAACACACCATATGTTTGTCACTTTGCCAATGAATCAAGATGTTTTTGCAGTCTTCTGAGTCTAAATAATTAATGGTAATGTCTAAAGATTACCCCAAGGTTCAGAGAGTAAGGATCAGGCCTTTCCAGTGTCCGAAGTTACCCAACCTCAGCCCAGTCCAATATTTCATGTGATAAATGGTCAGGCTTCAGGACCACACACTCCCATCCATACCCCACACATTGCCATTGTTTATTCCCTTTTCCTTGTCCCTTCTCTTCTTTTTGCTGTAATTAGATTCTTTGAGTGGCTTCAAGTAAGTGCTGTCTCTTCCCAACCCTCAAATAATGTACTCCTACCCAGGTTTCTCCAGCTTCCCTTAATGGATAAGAGTGTGTATGTAATCGTTTATCCATTAACATTAGCACTGTTCTTATCAAGAGATTAATTTCCTTTCAATACACTCTCACCAACCAATTAATCCAAACCAAGAAATCAAGCTAAATAAATCAATGTGCTCAGTCGCTCAGTCGTATCTGACTCCTTTGTGACCCCATGAACTATAGCCCACCAAGCTCCTCTGTCCATGGAATTTTCTAGGCAGGAATACTGAAGTTGGTTGCCATTCTCTTCTCCAGAGGATCTTTCCCACCCAGGGATCGAAACTGCGTATCCTGCATTGGCAGGCAGATTCTTTACCACTCAGCCACCTGGGAAGCCCCCTAAATAAATCAATAGCCCCACTAATTTTGATGATTGTAGGGATGATAGCTTTTGCTAATTTTTTTTAAATAGTAGATACTGAATTTTTTCCTTATAAAATAAAAAGACATCTCCACGATCATTTTAAATATTTTCTCTTAATCAGCAGATCTCTTTTTCTATTTTATGATCCTATGGGAAAAAATGAACTTACATTGCTTAGTACTTATTTTTGATGCATCTCATCTCTCATCTTACCTTGTCAAAATGAAGTGCTGTTCAGCCCTCCCCTAATGGGCCATTTTGATACTGTCATTGAATAAGAAGAACCGACTCGTGCATTGTAGAAGATGATAAGAAGCAGAGTTCATGGAGTAATGGAGTGTTTCCTGTATGCCAGTGTACTGAAAGCTTTACAATCATTATTTCATTTGATTCTCTAAAAATTCATTTCTGGATTAGGAAATTAGGACTTGACAAAGTTTCAAAACTTTTGTCCCAAGTCATACAATCAGTGAAGAAACTAGACTTTGATCAGGAAGGCTCTCTAGTACCTCAGACACTCCTTAGATTTATTCCCCCACAGAAGGCTGAACCCAAACACAGCTCTTCCAGGACACAGGGTCTTAGATAGTATGGTAACGAAACTCCTACTACTACTAATAGCAGCCTTGATACAGCCTTCAGACTAGGACTCAGCTGAAGCTGCATTCCAAAGGACTTCTTTGTTAATTTACTTCACCTAATGAGCAAGAAGGGGTTTCCCTAGTGGATCAGTAGTAAAGAACCTGCCTGCCAATGCAGGAGATGTGAGTTCCATCTCTGGATCTGGAAGATCCCCTAGAGAAGGAAACAGCAACCCATTCCAGTATTCATGCCTGGGAAATCCCATGGACAGAGGAGCCTGGCAGGCTACAGTCCATGGGGTCACAGAAGAGTTGGACACAACTGAATGACTAAACAACAATTAGCAAGAAGTCTAATGTTTACTGACAAAGATTTTAATTTATAATCTTTTCCTATAAAAATGGGAAACACCCTTACTCTAAGTTCAGCTTACTATTAAATGATATTTATGTTAAATGATATTTATGTTACTTATATATAATGATATAAATGATATTTATATCATTAAATGATATTTATGTTACTTATATATATTTCCTGGTAGTTCATACTCCTTTCTCTCTCAGTTGGGTGAATCTTCAGAAATATTAACTGCTAAGGATGGAAGTGAGCATGTAGAATAACTGAGTTCATGGACAGTATTTTGAAATAATGATGAAAAGAGCGATGTATTGACCATAGCAAGAATCAGTCTTCCAATAATTCAGCAAACTTTCAGATACATTTTAGTATTAGTTCAGTATATCTGTGAATTGAACTCACAAGCCATGCTTAACATCTTAAGAATGAAATCAAAACTACAATGAGATATCACCTTACATGGTTCAGAATGGCCATCATCAAAACATCCACAAATAACAAATGCTGGAGAGGATGTGGAGAAAAGGGACCCCTCCTACACTGTTGATGAGGATGCAAATTGGTACAGCCACTATAGAGAAAAATATGGTAGTTTCTTAAAAAACTAAAAATAGCATTACCATATGATCCAGCAATCCACTCCTGGGACTATATCCAGAAAAGATGAAAACTCTAATTAGAAAAGATACATGCACTGCAAGGTTCTAGCAGCACTATTTACAATAGGTAAGACATGGAAGCAGTCTAAATGTCCATCAGTAGATAAATGGATAAATACATACATACAATGGAATATTACTCTGCCATAAAAAGAATGAAATAATGCCATCTGCAGCAACATGGATGGAGCTATAGATTATCATACTAAATGAAGTAATTCAAACAAATATTCAATATCACTTATTTGTGGAATCTAAAAAAAAAATGATACAAATGAATTTATAGAAAGGTCTTGGGCAAAATAAAGACAGAGTCATCCTGACCTCAGAAGCATTGACAGCCTTGGTCAAGTAAGGCTGCAACCAATGGATGAGTAGAGTAGAGTGGCCACTAGAATGGTCACAGGGTAATCAGAATGGGTAAGCAGGAGTCTAGGATTCTGGGCCCAATGCCGTTAGGCTGCTGAGTGATGCTAATGTGCAGTCATTGGCATCTCTGAGCCCACATTTATTCATCTGTAAAGCCTATGTGTTGGAATCCATCATAAGTCTAGGTTTACTGGATTCTGATGACAGTTACAAAACTCATTGCATAGTTGGTGAAAATAATGTTCGTTCTCCACTTGAAATGTAAGCAGAAAAATGATTAAAATTTTTATAAATGTAAAGCTATCAAGGTTGAGTTAAAATTCCCATTATTTCCTAGTAATGGGAAAATACACATTTCATTGTTGACTTATTCTTGTATTAAGTAGCACTACTAATCCCCAGAGGAATAAGGTGTATAGAATCTTTATTAATGGAAAAAAAAATGCCCTTTGACAATACTTGAGAGAAGTTTTCTCTTGTACTTTCATTTCATTTTTAAGGACAATGGCTAGATTTGGATATCTACATAACAAAAGTTGGCTTAAAGCTCAACATTCAGAAAACTAAGGTCATGGCATCTGGTCTCATCACTTCATGGCAAATAGATGGAGAAACAGTGGAAACAGTGGCAGACTTTATTTTGGAGGGGCTCCAAAATCACTGCAGATGGTGACTGCAGCCATGAAATAAAAAGACGCTTACTCCTTGGAAGAAAAGTTATGACCAACCTAGACAGCATATTAAAAAGCAGAGATATTACTTTGCCAACAAAGGTCCATCTAGTCAAGGTTTTTCCAGTAGTCATGTATGGATGTGAGAGTTGGATTATAAAGAAAGCTGAGCACCGAAGAATTGGTGCTTTTGAACTGTGGTGTTGGAGAAGACTCTTGAGAGTCCCTTGGACTGCAAGGAGATCCAACTAGTCTATCCTAAAGGAAATCAGTCCTGGGTGTTCATTGGAAGGACTGATGTTGAAGCTGAAACTCCAATACTTTGGCCACCTGATGCAAAGAGCTGACTCATTGGAAAAGACCCTGATGCTGGGAAAGATTGAGGGCAGGAGGAGAAGGGGACGACAGAGGATGAGATGGTTGGATGGCGTCACCGACTCGAAGGACATGAGTTTGAGTGGACTCCAGGAGTTGGTGATGGACAGGGAGGCCTGGTGTGCTGCAGTCCATGGGGTTGCAAAGAGTCAGACACGACTGAGCAATTGAACAGAACAAATGACTGTGTTTCTTGAACAAATATTGGCATTTACAAGAGGATAGGGGTTAACATAGATTAAAAGAAACCTGAGGCATATCAATTGCAGTATATAGATCTACACAGTACGGGAAACTTTGTAAGACAATCAAGTGTTATATTGCTATTCATTCTTGCTAATTATGTTTGGTGTTCTAATGGCTCTGAAGTTTTTTCTAAATACTGTACTCACTTATTGGATTAGAGATCCAATGGATCATACTAAAATACTTATGGGCAGGACTTCCCTGGTGGTCCAGTGGCTAAGACTCCTCACTGACCCAGGTTTGATCCCTGGTTGGGGAACTAGATCCCACATGCCACAACTAAGACCCAGTGCAGCCAAGTGAATTTTAAAATAATAATAAATAAATATTTACCATCACTGTCATATATTTTTCTAGGTAGTAGCTCCATTAGTGTTAGTGTGACTATGGTCATTCATAGATTATCTGAATGTGAACTATCCACTTGTGGATGATCTGGGACAAAACTTTCATCCAAAATGGCTTTCTTTTCTTTCACCAAGCAATTATGACCAAGTAATACAAGTATATTTTTTAAATCAGCCTAAGAAAAACAAAACTTACTGCATCTCAAAAATCAAACTTTAGAACCCCCCCAGTTTTGTTATTTCCCCACTGCTCTCAAATTTCGTATCATTGTTTATGTTCCTCAGAACATAGAGCATGTATGAGAGAATATTTGATTAATATAATCCTCAGTATTTATGCACATAAATATTGGGGGGGGGGGCGAGAGGGAGGGAGGGAGGAAGGAAGGAATGCCAATACAAGGACATATAATAGAAGCAACTAGTAACTTGAATCCCCAGGACCAAATAGCCAACGGCTGAGTTTCAGATGGAATTTATGCCTTGGCTTCCACCCCCGTAATGGTCAGAGGTTGTCCTATGGGGCACTAACTACTCTGCATTTGTAGGTTGCACATGTGTAGGCACTGAGCAGTTCCATGGCTTCTCCCAGATGTGCTGGGTAGGAGGAAAGGCAGGGACGGTCAAGATGCACCTGAATGAAATCAGTCGAAGCCCATGCAAGTGAGTTCTGGGAGGCTCTGAAGGAATGTGTACAGCAAGCTGATGTGCCTAAATATTGAGGATTGACTATTATACGCCCTACTATGATCTCTTGGGTGTGTCAATGCAGAAAAATGGAAATTGAGCCCTAAAAGAATAAAATAAAGGACAACTTTCACCTAAGATCTCTATATTTGGAGTTAAAGTTTTGGAAGCATAAATTATCTAATTGCCCAGTTTCCCAGTTATCTAATGTCTCAGTTCCCAGTTTCACCTTAGGTGTATAGTATCATTAATATACAATATTATTCTAATTACTATATTATTAAAAGTGGAGAAAGTGGGTTCTAGGGGCATTATAAAAATTGAGAAGTGATTCATTACTATTAATATCATTGTTTTTAAAATGAAAGATTAGATATTATCCAGTTAAATTTCTGGAAGTAGTTATTCTAAAATTCATTTTAATTTTGAAACTACATTCTTGGAAAAAAATTTCCATTTTTCATAATTTTTGACTATTAACTAGAAAAGTATTAATTTTAAAATATTATAAAATATTTCAAATACTATGAATTACATTTTCTGTATACTGAATGACTGGGGAAAGTATATAATTTAACAGAGTCAATAGTGATAGATCACCTCAATCATCACCCATCAAGTTGATATAAAGATTAAAAATATATTTTCCTACTCCTATGAGGTCTGTAATCTGGTTAGAGAGACAAACACATATATAAAGCTCAAAATAAGTGCTTTCACTGAACCACCTTGGATTTTTCCAAGGGAGAACGAAGTTTCGGGGGGACTCTGGGAGTTAGTAGCAGTACTGATGGCTTTGTGAAAACAATGGGTCTTGGAGTTTTACGATTTTGACAGGAGAGAATTGAGCCCTCTGTTGAAACCAAATAAGTATTTTTCTGAAACTGAATAAGTATTATTCAGATGCTTAGACAAAAAGCAAGATTATTTCTCCTGGAAATCCTACTTGTAATTCTGCTTCATCGCTTTTATGTCACTAAATTATCTATACACTAATGGCATATTGTTGAAGCATCCCCTTAGAATACAAAATAGTCCTCAGAAGACATGTGAGATGGCTTTCTTCCATACAAGCTCAATCCCAAACTAGAACCACTCCACATTGTCTTTAAAGAAATGCCAGCTCATTCACTGAAAGCAGATTCCACGTCTCTGGGGTTAATGGCAGGGGAGTATGCTTAAGGGATTCCATCATTAGTGGATCTTCTGGATCTTCTGGTGACTTCCCTGGTGGCTCAGATGGTAAAGCATCTGCCTACAATGTAGGAGACCTGGGTTCGATCCCTGGGTCAGGAAGATACTCTGGAGAAGGAAATGGCAACCCACTCCAGTATTCTGGCCTGGAGAATCCCCTGGACGGAGGAGGCTGTTTGGCTACAGTCCATGGGGTCTCAAAGAGTTGGACATAACTGAGTGACTTCACTTTCTGGATCCTGAGAGCTCAGTCTCTCCAGTAGGCTTTCTTTGACGTGGGTTTGTAATTCAACCACCTATATGTTAAAAAGTCAGACAACTGGGTTTTAACACAGACCCAGTGAATCAGACTTTTTACTGTTGAAGTCAGGAAATATATATATATATATATATATACATATATATGCGTATTTCAATTAAAATATATACGTATATATGTATATATTTCAATTTCCCCAGATCATTTTTGTGCATGCAGAAGGTTGCAAATCTTTACTTCACAAAGGATTTGATCCAAAAGGGTAGAGAGGCAGCTGTTTTACATTTACCTACTCTGGCTCTTCTGCTGATGTCATTCTCCCCAGATTTCCCTGGAAAGATAACCACAAAGGATACTTGGCTCCTCTCAGGGAGTAGGGTTGCCAAGGGAGCCAGGAGTCAGGACAGGCTCTAAGAACTTTGGGGACCAAAGAAGGAGCCTCCTGACACATGACTGGATTTGTATTTAAATTTGGTTTTTCCTGCTTTGTTCCATATCAGTGATTCAAGAACTAAAAGAGGAAAAATTATGACTAGTGACTCCAACAGTGAAACATGTTTAAATGGATGTAAAACCAACAACTCCAAATCCATGATCTTGTTTTCCTTTTCACCCCTGTGAACTTCTGTTTGGGATATGAAAATTTCTATCATCCTGGGGATTTCCCTTCACTGTCATCCTGGTAATTATCTTCGCCTCTCCTTTTTCTTAGATTGTGTATCTTCCTCTTTCTTGGTTTACTCTCTCAGTATGGTGGAGCATCATTCAGTAGTTTCCTCAGAAAGGGTGTATGTGGAGAAAATTATTTGAGAGGAAAAGTATAACTTGTTCAAGACCAATATCCTACAAACTGACCTACCAGCAAGTGTTGACTTCCTTCAAAGCTCAGCTTAAACAAGATGTGCCTGGCACTTCTGGCAACTAATTCCAACCATCAACATTTGGATCCCTGTTCCCCAGTCATTTCAGGAGAAGGGCTGGTGCTTTACTAACCATGAAAGTTGAAGATATAAGGTCCACCACCACTTGACTCTTCATACAGCTGCAACCTCAGGGCTTGGATTTCAGCACTCAGAATCCTCTAGGGGTGGGATTGGTCGCTATCTCCAATTAAAAATAGTGTCTTGGCAGAAGAAGACTGGAGATAAGTTTCAGCCAAGTACCATTACCCTTGTATCCTGGCCTCTGATTACACAGAGAATGTATTGATGCTTCCCTAAGTATGCAGTTAAAAAACCCTGAAGTCCAAACATCTGAGTACTTTCTCCAGAGTCTGACATTTAGGTCTGTCAGACTATGCTCTTCCCCAGAGTGTTGTAAGCAGTGGGAAAACTTCATACCTGCTACTGATGCTGTTACCATGAATATTCCTGGTGAACAGTGCTCCAGAAGTTCTGGTATATATGCTGTTTAGACATTTTCCATTGTACAGTATCTTGAATGTGTGAAAAAGCTGCTGTTCTCCTGTTCTTGTCCCATCCTCACTGTCCCCCCAACACCCATATCATTTCTACCATCTTTGGGTGGGTATAAGATTCTGAGTTGAAACAATTTTCCCTTTATAATAAGTAAACAAATTAATCCATTGTTTACTCAATTTTACTGTTCAAGAGCTCAATTCCACTCTAATTTATAGTCTGTTGTATCTAAACTATTTGTCTCATTTTTGTTTATGTTTTGTTTATGTCTCATTTTGTTTATGACCTGTTTGGATTTTGCATTTTGTTTTGTTTTTCTCTTTTTCTTTCTTTTTGGAAACTTAGAATCTTCTCCCTGAAACAGTATTCTGAAATGTTATACTTATATACCTTGGCATAGGTATTTGTTTAACCTGTTAAAAACAGGTTAAAGGACATAGTTGTTAGGCCCTTTCTACCTAGAAACTCATGCACTTTGGGGATGGAAATTTTCCCCTGAGTTATTTATTTGATGACATTCTCTATTTTTTCAAAGTCTTCCTTTTATTCAAATGTTGGATGTCCTGGACTAATTCTCATTTTTTTCTCCTGTTTTCCATTTCTTTATCCTCTCATCTTTTCTCAAAATGTTCTCAATTTTGTCTTTGAATTCTTGTGAATTTTTCATGTCTGCCATCATAATTTTAATTTCAAAGAGCTCCTTTTTGCTTCTATGTTCCTTTTATATAGTCCATAGCTCACTGTTTCATAAGGTATCTTCTTTGTTCTCTGGGTATAAACATGAGTTATTTTGTTGTTGTTGTTACTTTTTTCTCTTCTCCCTGCATTATTGTTACTATTTTCTTTGTTTATTTTGATTTCCATCTTTCATATTAGAAATTATCCTCAAATGTCTCTTGAACTTTATCATAACAATCACGTTTAAGGTGGAGACTTAAAAACTTATTTGGAATCTTTACATAGAGAGGTTAACTCTTTACAGGGAGAGCTAATTGATTGGTTTATCATATAAAAGAGGTTGTGATTAAAAAAACCAAACAAAGAAAAACATCTCCTCCAAAAATGTGCACCTAAAAATAATCCTACATTCATATATAGGGGTTCACGTATTAAGAACACCTTAATTAATGAAGTAAAAATGCTCATTGCTGTTTTTATACCTTAGAGGTAGTTAATGATCAAATATTTTTATAGCCTTTTCTTGAACACCTTGACTAATGGAAGCCCACTATAAACCCAGACAGTCCATTTTTGGGGAACAGGTCTATTATCAAAAAGATATTCTTTGTTTGATCCAAACACATCTCTCTGTTATGTTTATCCTTTTGTCTTATTTATGCTTACTGGATATATTAAAATCCAATCAAAGGACTTCTTTTCTACTTGGAGCTTTTAACATAGTTTATATTAATCCTATATCAGTAATTTAACTTTTCTGGGTTAGCACTATAAAACCAATACCTCTGTTTCCCTGAAAATAATGGTAAAATAAAACTTAATATATCCCCCACCCAGTCTCTCAAAGATAATCCTGGACTATTGGGTGCTTAGACTTGTATTCTGTTGAGATATAAAGATGCCAACTGACGTATTTAGAGAGCATAGATTCTGTTACTTTGGGAAGAGTTTATTGCTGTGAGTGGGTGGCAGGTGAAAGCTAGATTTGGTTAGGCTGGGAGCCAGAAAAGACCCTGTATTAGCTACACTTTGGGAGTCTTGAGACAGAGTTATCCAGATAGGTCATAACTTCAATGACACCAGGAAGCTCCTTAGTTTTTGACATTTTACAAGAGCACAGTACATGGCTTTATTCCATACCTACCCTACACTAACAGGGTTAAAGAGAGCAAGCCTGTTCTTTCACAGCCACTCCACACAAATCCTGGAGCATAGACATTATGCAACAGGGCGGCCAAGGAGCTTGGTAAATCTTTTGCAGACAACAAAAGCCATTTGTTCCTCCTGCTACTGCTAAGTCACTTCAGTCGTGTCCGACTCTGTGCGACCCCACAGACGGCAGCCCACCAGGATCCCCCGTCCCTGGGATTCTCCAGGCAAGAACACTGGAGTGGGTTGCCATTTCCTTTTCCAATGCATGGAAGTGAAAAGTGAAAGTGAAGTCGCTCAGTCGTGTCCGACCCTTAGCGAACCCATGGACTGCAGCCTACTACATACAGCCAAAAAGTCCTCAACTTAAAAACAACAAAAATTCTTAAGCTACCATCTGATTCCTCTAAAAGCCTTCACAGATCATCCTCAGAGAGGAATCAAGAGTGCTGTATAACACAGGGAGCCCAGCCTGGTGCTCTGTGATGACCTAGAGGAATGGAATGGGATGGGGGAGGGAGGCTCTAGAGGGAGGAGCTATATATAGAATTATGATTATAATTCACCTTGTTATATGGCAGAAACCAACACAACACTGTAAAGCAATTACCCTCCAATTAAAAAAATAAATTAAAAAAAAAAGTCCTGTAAGCTTTCTATCTCACATTTCCTCCCTTACCTTTAACATCACAAAGGTGAATGAACTTCCAGGCTCTAACTTGGCTCCACCCCAGCACCTGGCTCTCTTGCCTTTGAGGACCAGCCAAGAATGAGCTCAGCTGGAGAGAATGTGCAGGGAGTTTGGGAGCCAGGAAATCAGGAGCAGAACAAACCCTTCCTCCCGAGGTGATGGGCTCCACAGCTGTCCCAGCCTCAGAACCCTGCAGTGCCAGTCAGGAGCCTGGCTCTGCCCCACCTCCTCCTCTACACGCCTGGCAAGGGGTCTTTTTGTTGTTATTCTTTCTCCTCCTCCTCTCCTGATTCCAGGCCCAGTGTTTGCTTGTCTTGCAGCCAAAGATAAACTCCAGGCATTCAGAAGGCTACTCTAAATATCTGAATAGAGCACTGCCTGGGAAAAGGAACAATTTGTCTTAGGATGCTTTCCTGTTTGCTTTTTCCTTCTTAGCTCATTCTGAGTAGGCAACACAGGGCAAAGGGATTCAAAAAGTCTCAGCATTTCAAAGTATCATGAAATGTATCAAGGCTAACCCCATTTCATCCTTGAACCCCACATTCCCACCATTCTATATCCATCTTCCATCTTTCTTCTATTGACATCAAATGTACTGTTTCCCTAAGAAGTGCCCATATTTGCAGACAGTGCTATTAGAATTCTCTTCTATTCATTTGCTGAAGACATTCAAAAAAAAAAAAGTCAAATTTGTGAGTGTGTATGCTGTGGACAGGAACTTTCTCCATTCCTGATTTGCGTGCTTAGTCAGGTCTGACTCTTTGGGACTCCATGGACTGTAGCCCACCAGGATTCTGTCCATGGAATTCTCCAGGCAAGAATACCAGAGTGGGTTGCCATTTCCTCGTCTAGGAGATCTTCCTGACTCAGGGATCAAACCCGTGTCTCCCGTGGCTTCTGCATTGGCAAGTGGATTCTTTATCACTGAGCCACCTGGTGTTTGTGTTCAAACCCAGAAATTATACAGCTTGGGAAGTCTTTCTTCAACATATGGTATACTTAAAAATTAGAAAGACATAGGGATTTACCCCTTTAGAGGAGCAAGACTGAAAACAAAATTCTAAAGGACATTGTTGCGTTTAGAGTTGTGCTCATTTGAAAGAATCCAGCAGACACAGTGGGAGACAAGATTACTTATTGCCTTCTGGAGAGGATAGTTGATCTAGCAAATGCCATATTCCACTCCAGCTCAGTAAGAAGCCTTGTGTGTTCAGTGACTTATTAAATGCAAAACTTGTACAGTCTTCACTGAATAATAAATAGATGCAAACAACCCCTAAATATGACTAGGAAAAGAGAGTAGAGACAGTAAACATGAGACACACGGTAAAGACAAATGGTTCAAAGTCAGAAGGGGCTGCTGGTCGTCCAAAAATGGGGCTCCACACAAAGGTGACCTCTAGACAAGTCAAGCGAAAGGGCTCAGAGGGGCACACTGGGGGTGTACTTGGAAGTCAGATCACACTTGCAAGATAAGGATGAACATGACTTGTTATAGTCTGCAAATACTTGGATCTCTACTACACGAGAATGAAAATAGAATGGGGACAGTCTCTGCTGCCCAGGAATTCAGCATGCCAATTAGAAAGCCATGGGCAGGGGTAGCATCAGAAGGTGCCACACAGCATTATGAATGTTCCCCTGTCTCTGGGCAGACACTTGTGGGCCCTGGCGAGGACATAATGGATGGTGACTGAGTTTTGTGCCCTCCTCAGCACAGGAGGTGATGTCCACAAAGCCAAGGGCCAGAAGCACATGGGGGTTGGAGAAGAGACATTTTCCTTCTGTTCTTAAACCATTCAGTGAACAGCTGGGTACCGGGAAAATGAGCAGGTGATTTCAGATTTACGAAGCTGCATCCTGACCCCCTAGGCAGAGCCTTTGAGAACAGAAGGTAGGAGGCTGACAGAGATAGGTAGATGTGGGCATCTGAACCTAAAACGCTAACTCTGATTACATATGGACCCTTGAGCCAGTTGCTAGATAGGACTGCCATGGTGCCAGGAAGCTATCCCTCTCTCAGCATGGAGAAGCCAGATAAGGACCACTATTTGGTGAAGATTTCTGTTGAATAAGTTAATTCTTGAATTGAGAATGTAATTTAAAATTCCTGCTGGTGATAATTCTATGTTTTGGATTTACTTCTGTAAGCTTCTAGAATTTTCCTGTGCCTACTGTTGCCATTTACTGATAACAAATTCATTTCCACTGGTGGAAGGGTCTCCAACCCATCCCCCACCTTTCCTTCCTGTGTCAATGAGAACAAAGATGGGAGGAAACAAAGGTGGGAGATATGCAAAAACTGTCACATGGAGAAAGCAATATCACATTAATTTAATAACAATTCCAGTACTTGCAAGAGAGTGTGGAACATTAAACAAGCTAAGTGGCCTGAGCATTATTGTTCACAGATATTTGCTCCTCCTTCCTGAGAGGGTTTTATTTTCTTACCCACTTGGGCACATGATGTGCTTTCCAAAATGAAATGAAAGCAGAAATGATACGTGTTATGTGTCACTTTATGCACAGGCTTAAAGACCACTATAAGATATTCCTCTTTTTTCTCTGCCAGGAGATTGTTCCAAACAGGGGCTTCTCCTTCACTGTGGGTCCCTAGAATGGAGGTGATGTGGAGCACGGATGGATCTGATCTGGAACAGACATGTAGCATGAATGAGAAGTAAACTTTTAATATTATATGCCACTGAAATTTGAGGATCTTTTGCTCTAGCAGCATAATCTGGCCTATACCAATTAATACAAACATGGAACAACAGACTGGTTCCAAATAGGAAAAGGAGTACGTCAAGGCTGTATATTGTCACCCTGCTTATTTAACTTATATGCAGAGTACCATCATGAGAAATGCTGGGCTGGAGGAAGCACAAGCTGGAATCAAGATTGCTAGGAGAAATATCAATAACCTCAGATATGCAGATGACACCACCCTTATGGCAGAAAGTGAAGAAGAACTAAAGAGCCTCTTGATGAAAGTGAAAGAGGACAGTGAAAAAGTTGGCTTAAAGCTCAACATTCAGACTAAGATCATGGCATCCAGTCCCATCACTTCATGGCAGATAGATGGGTAAACAGTGGAAACAATGGCTGACTTTATTTTTCTGGGCTCCAAAATCACTGCTGATGGTGATTGCAGCCATGAAATTAAAAGACACTTACTCCTTGGAAGGAAAGTTATGACCAACTTAGACAGCATATTAAAAAGCAGAGACATTACTTTGCCAACAAAGGTCTGTCTAGTCAAGGCTATGGTTTTTCCAGTGGTCATGTATGGATGTGAGAGTTGGATTATAAAGACAGCTGAGTGCTGCAGAATTGATGCTTTTGAGCTGTGGTGTTGGAGAAGACTCTTGAGAGTCCCTTGGACTACAAGGAGATGCAACCAGCCCATCCTAAAGGAGATCAGTCCTGGGTGTTCATTGGAAGGACTGATGTTGAAGCTGAAACTCCCAATACTTTGGCCACCTGATGCGAAGAGCTGACTCATTGGAAAAGACCCTGATGCTGGGAAAAATTGAAGGCAGGAGGAGAAGGGGACGACAGAGGATGAGATGGTTGGATGGCATCATCAACTTAACGGACATGGGTTTGAGTGGACTCCATGAGTTGGTGATGGACAGGGAGGCCTGGCGTGCTGTAGTTCATGGGTTCACAAAGAGTCGGACATGACTGAACAACTGAACTGAACTGAACTGAACCTTTAAAGTATAAGTCAACTTTTGTTTTGAAATATATGTATATTAATTTAAAAGATTAATAAGTGCTACAGCAAAACAATAGTGATTATTTCCTGGGTTGGGAATTATGAATTTTTTCTACTTTATGCTTTTCTATAATTCCTAAATGTTCTTCAGTTAACAAATATTGCAATTACTATTAAGAAAAACATACATATTATGTTCTTTAATAGGCAAGGTAATCAATCTGTGCTTAGACTGAAAGTTCTATTGTGAGTCTCACCACTCATCCTAAAGTATGGGACTTGGGGTGACAAGTGTAGCATCTTTAAAAGTACCCCTAAGATCTGCACCATTAACCCCAGCTGACCTCCTGTACCCCTTCATCCTTGACTCCCCTCAGCCCACAATCCTCCAAGCCATACTTGACTGCAATGTGCTGAGGCCCCCGTCTGCAGTGTGGTGGTACAAAAGCTAACACTCACTTAGCACAGAAGAGCCTCCATCCTTCTTGGGAGCTGTGTGAACATGGCCTTCTCTCGTTTCTCATTTGTGATCATCAGAATCAAAGGACTTCTTTTTAAGGCCTATTCCTTCACTATCAAAGGCAAAAATGTCTATCTCTGGGTATGGGAATAGAGGAAATACCTCTTTCCTGCAGATTTATTGGGAAATTAATAATGTGTCCCAGAATTAAAACACCTTGGTACCCCTACTTGAAAAGACCAAGTAGGGATTTAAAAATCATATCAGGATGAATCAGAAAACCCACCGTAATTAGAAGGTCATGGCCTCACTCTTGGTCTTTTCAGGTAAGGGTACCAAGGTGTTTTATGCTAATTACATTATTAAATTCCTTTATGACTCAGTCAGGATAAGAAACACTACATGCTATAACAAACAACTAAAAACCTTGGTAACATCATTATCACAACAACCTTGGTAATTTTCTCACTTCTAGGCTAATGTGAGTCAAGAGGCTCTCCTGAGTGGATTTTCTAAAGCAGTGACCCCCAAACAAGATTCCTTTTATGTTGAAACTCTTTCAACAATTGCACTACGGTTGACATAAGAGGGGAAAGAGAAAGTGATCATACAGGGACTTTTATGCAATACCTGAAAGTGATAGACATCATTTTAGACCACATTCTGCCATTTAGAAAATCACTAGATGCACAAACCAAACAGAGAAGGAAACTGGGAAATGGAATCTTCTCTGTGCTCAAGAAAAAATAAATAAGATGGGTAAGTATACAGCAGGTTGCTAACTCATTTTTATGTTCTAGTAATGAAATATCCATTTTATTCTTTCTCCAGCACATGGAACTCACCCATTTCTTCCAAGAGGAGCAATTCAAAGTTCTATCCAATGGTCGAATCCAAAGCTTGAGTCTCGGATCTCTGGGAGAAGTGCAGACTTCCCCATCAGATCCAAATGAGACTCCTTTTGATCTGATAACCTGTGAACTAAAACAAAAAGCTTCCCACCCCATTACCCCACCACATAAACCCCAAAGATGGGAAATACATCAAGGACAGCATCAACAAACCCCTCCATTTGGAAGATGAAGAAGGGAAGTCCCATGTCAGTCACTGAACCAAAAGAATTCTGAAGTCCCGCTGAGCAAATGCTCCAAAGGACCTCAACCCTGGAGAGGGGACAGTACCTCACTAGGCCAGGTTCTGTTCTCTGGGTAGAACTCCTCTGCCCAGTTTTCTCTGGGGCCTCTGGCTCTGCCCACAGAGGCTCCTCTTTGTTGTTCTCCTTGCTTTGAGGGCAGCCTCATAGGAATTAACCAACATTTGAAGCTGTCTCCTTCCAGCTTCATGTATCAATATGCCTGCTACCCACCTATATCCCAGCTATGTCCTTCCCATGAAGAAATCAAACTTTGGAACTACCAGGTTTCAATCCAGAAAACAGAAAGTGCTCTTGATATTCTGAGCAAGAAGAAGTTGAACCCAGGGAGTTAGAGGGCATGCAGCAATTGGAAGGTCATGAGAGCATAGCTCAGGAAGAAATCCAAGAAACACAGAGTGGGAAGCCACCACCACCAGTTACAGCTTCTGCAGCACAAACATAGTTGATTCTTGGAAAGATTTTCAATGCAGTTGGAAGTCACTGCCAATGATCTCAGTTGCCTGTAGCACAGAGGTACATTATTCTTAGGAAAATATTGTAACGTAAGCCCCAGCAAATCCTACATCAGCTGTCTGCTCATGCTTCTACAAGGATAATAGCTCCTCCTTTCCTCCTGCCTTCCAGATTTCCAGAGGGTACCCTCTTTGGTTGAATCTGACAGAGACTCTCCTGACAAGGGGGTCTGGGAAATGTAGTTTCCCATGTTTTATCTCTCTGTGGTTCAGAGAAGATTTCTTAGAAGTGTGGCAGTGATATTGAAATTCAATAATAATATTCTGCACACTGAAGTTCACAGCAATTATTAAAAGTCATGACCATTTTGACTATTATTCTTTTCCTGCCTCATATTTGCATCTGTATCTTCCTTGTATGTTGACGGTGAATGTGAGCACAAAACACATCATTCTGTATCATGAAAAAAGTAAAGATTCCTTCAGGATCTAAATATTTGTCTCTGAACCAGGAACCTCAAATAAATCTGATCATTGGCAAACATTATTGCCAAGTGGGAAAACTATACAATGGGAAGTGAGCCTGGTAAGTCCAGCCAAGAGTTTGATACTAGCATCCTACCTGAAGGAAAGTTATATGCCTGCTCCAGATTTTGTTCTCATCTGGAATAAAAGGACTAGACTAGATATGTGGTTTCCAGACTTTCATATCACTTTGGAGCCCTTCTTCAAATGAAGTCTAATGAGGAGTTCCAATAACTGAAATAGATAATGAAGGGGCTCATGTGTGCATACTCAAGTTGCTTCAGTTGTATTAGACGCTTTGCGACCCTATGGGCTTAGCCCACCAGGCTCCTCTGTCCATGGGATTCTCCAGGCAAGAATACTGGAATGGGATGGTGTGCCCTCCTCCCAGGAGATTTTCCCAATCCAGGGATAGAACCCGCATCTCCTGCATTGCAGGCAGATTCTTTACTGCTGAGCCACCAGGGAAGCCCAGTGAAGGAGCTACTTGTTTGTAATAGAATAGACATCTGGAGCCCAATATTTCCTGTGGCAGCTCTAGATAATCCTTTAAGCTCCAGGGGGCACAGTTTTAAAACTCCTAGATGAGACAATCTGTAAAATATCATATCTACTTCTAAAGTAATATGACACAATCACTTTCCAAGTCTTGATTGTTGGAGATAATGCCAAATGCTTATTTAAAAAAATATATATATTCGGCAAGCTCTAAGGCTACTTTGTGTTCATATATATAGGGCATACTCAATATAAAATGGGTGGTTTTCTTATAGTCTTCTACCTGTTAAAGTGAGCAGGTTCAATACTTTGAAAGCATTCTGTTTGTGACCCAAAACTCAGATTCCAAATGCTATATGACTTACTTCGAGATTTAATGTGTCATTATTCAAACAATACTCTGATAGCTGGAATAATGCCACAGAAGAATGCCCATAAGCATTGTAAAATAAAAATGAACAGGTGCTGCTTAGGGGACAGCAATTAGACTTAACCAGAAACTGCTGACATTGTCATAAACCAAGATTATTTCCAAGAGAGGAGAAAGAATTCCACAGCATTCACCAGAACTTCTCAGCTATATTAAGTGGAAGACCAGTCATTGTTAGGGTCCACTTGGAGTAATTTAAAATATAGTAAATGCAAGAAAGCAGGAAATAGAAATGTAAGATCACAAGAGCTTTTTTTGACAGTTCTGTCTTTTTGCCCATTTTCCAATTGAGATTCCATGTCTTTCTTTTCACTATACAATATTTAATGGAGCCACTGCAAAGGCCAGATCATGAAGTCTGCCAAAGAGCTAAAGTAGAAGAAGCCCATCGCAGTAACATCAGGAGCCCAGGAATGTCTATAGTTTTATCATTATCTCAGTCTGTTTGGGATACTATTACAAAAATGCCACAAGCTGGATGGCTTATAAGCAACAGAAATATATTTCTCAGAGTTATAGAAGCTGGGAAGTCTAAGATCAAGTGCTAGAAGATTTGCTGTCTTGAGAACCTGCTTCCTAGATAGTCATCTTTTTGTTGTGTCCTCACATGGCAGAAGTGACAAGGAAGTTCTCTGGGGTCTCTTTTGTAAGGACACTAATTCCATTCATGAGAGCTCTACCATCTTGGAAGAAGGCAATGGCAACCCACTCCAGGACTCTTGCCTGGAAAATCCCATGGACAGAGGAGCCTAGTGGGCAGCAGTCCATGGGGTCGCTAAGAGTCAGACACGACTGAGAGACTTCACTTTCACTTTTCACTTTCATGTGTTGGAGAAGGAAATGGCAGCCCACTCCAGTGTTCTTGCCTGGAGAATCCCAGGGATGGCAGAGCCTGGTGGGCTGCCGTCTATGAGGTCGCACAGAGTCGGACACGACTGAAGCGACTTAGCAGCAGCAGCAGCTACCATCTTGACCTAAGCACTTTCCAAAAATTCCAGCTTCAAATACCAACATATTAGGGATTATGTTTCAACACAGGAATTGGGACAGAGCACAAACTTTCAATCTACAGCAGCCATACCCTAAGGATCATGAGTGCCTGCCAGCTATGACATAACCCCTTGAAACTTTGGAGCCTGGGACAACCCTGAACTTGGCCCTCAAGCCCTCTCATTTCTTTCTGATACCAGCATGTGGTCACAGATCTGCAAAGCATCAGAAGCAGTGTGGTTCTTTTGTTTAAGCATGATTCTAAATGTGCCTCTAGATCCCCTACTTCCTCAAACATCAACTCACACCCCGCATCTTGTTTGGTTCTGTCTCTGACCCCCAAAATCGTAATGCCTTCTCCTCTTACCTTACAGCCTCTGTGACTTAGTTAGAGCTGCTAGTTAAGGGCTGCTAGTGTTGACTCGTTCTAGGTCTGGATCCTCTCCTCTCTGCAGAATAAAATGTCATAACATACTAGGATTTTAATCTAGGCTATGCCCCTTTCTAGCTGATGATCCTCAAGTCACCACGAACCTCAGTTTTCTCATATGTAAAGGGGAAATGATGACACCCACACCTCCTAAGAAGCATTACCATAATGCATAGCAGGTAGTTGTTGTTGCTGTTCAGTCGCTAAGTCATGTCTGACTCTTTGCAACCTCATGGACTGTAACCCGCCAATGGCTCCTCTGTCCTCCACCATCTCTTTGAGTTTGGTCAGATTGATCCCCGTTGTGTAGTAGCTACTCAATAAATACAAGTTATCCCTTTCCCTGACAAATTCCATGTACTGTATCCAGAGCACTTTTTAACCCCGTAGGTGATTGTTAATTTTTTGTTGTTGATAATGAAGCTGGTAACATTACATCTGAAGCAGAGCTGAGGAAGGCTTGTGGTAAAAGAAGATAAATATACTACTCTTCCTTTTTTTGATCCTCCTTTGAGATCTTTAGGGAAGGTCCCATGGGCTCCCTCTGGTTGGATACCTGATTGACGAATCACAGAAGATGTTGTGGAAGTCATGTATTTTTCAAGACCTCTATCTGAGTCAGCACATATCAAGGGGAATTGGTGGCCTGACCATTATCAGTGAATTTAAGTGTAGTCAAACCACAAATGAGTACAGGTTTTTTACTTTTGGTTATCTATAATACTACCTCAAATTTCAAAATCTATGTTCTTTTTCTGTTATAGTGGTGAAATATACCAATGGGTGTTTTTTTTTAACACCTTGATAAAATAAGAGCATGATTCAGAATTACAATCACCTTGAACTTGTTTTCCTCTGGGGAAAAAAAACAAAAAACAAACTACTAATCCAGGTCACCAGTGCCCCATGAATGTCTAGAGATGTCTCTGAGCAAAGTGGTTCAGTTATCAAATAAGACTGTAAAAAAGCAATTTTTGCCCATAGGCTTCCTCTGACAGGATTCCTGATTGAAGAATCATGGAAACCATATATTTGTAAGACCTTTAAGATTCTGGCATTAAACTCCTGGCATTCTCAGTATTCATGTTTAATTTAGTTTTACACAGAATTGATTGTTCAGTTGATTTGGGGTTATTTCAGAAGAGCTATTAACACTTGCGGGCCTTGGTGTCCACTGAAACCAATTGAACATGATTTGAGAGAAGCTGATCTGATCCAGCCCCTCATGTTAGAGATTAAGTCATTGAGACCCAAAGATGTCATCTGTCAACTGCCAGAAAATCTGAGTTCCAGATCTTCAGTGCGCTGCCTCATCTACTGCAGTCTCCTTGTGGCAACACATGGCTCTCAGCAGAATCTCCTCCTTTCCTGTGTTACTTTTCAGTTGTATTATTCTCTTCGTGCATATCCATGCATACACATACCACAAATCAGAACAACATCCTCTTGTGGCCCTCTTCTCCTTCAGTGGGCAGTGCATTAATCCCACAGAACTAGAAACAGGCAGTAACATGTGGGGGTGTTGTAAAGGCTTATGTTTGATTTCATTCAAGAGCCAGGTTGTGATAATTCACTCCTTCATCATTCACTCCTTTATTCCACAGAGCTGTCCTGAATGCCTGCTGCAGCTGAAACTGTGCTAGGTGCTATGGATACAACGATCAGTAAGACACAGCCCTTGCCTTCAAGCTGCTTCCATTCTAGTGTGAGAAACAGGCCTGCAATAGATGAATGTAATGAAGCTATGAAGCTACTATGAGAGAAGCTAATTTCTACACAAGCCACAGAAAATCAGGGAAAAGTGATTCAGACAATAATATTTTAAGCACCTCCAAAGAGTCACATACTATTTCCCAAAGCACTTGGAGATCTTGCCTTAAATTAAGAGCTGGAAGTGTCTCATTTCAATTGCTCAAGTTAATCAGAGCAGTAGCACAGATAATACTAAACAGGAGTTAAGAAAAAGCCAGTTCTCTGCTTTAGCAAATATCATGTATCATGAATAACCATCCCCTCCTCCCAACCCACAACCCAGACGGCACCCGCATCCCCTGCCTCCCACCCTGCAATAGCAGCTTGCCTTGTTAATTGTGTTTTCTCAAAGCAAATGCTAACACTGGTTTATATCCCTTGAGCACACACCAGCTGGATAGTAGGAGGAAGCCTGTTCAGCATTAAAAATTGACCACAGATAATTTATAGGGCAGACAAGCCACAGGCAGATAGGAATATATCGTTATTTACAACCAGTAAAAAACTGTCCCGACCCACCCTGCAGCGCCATCTCCCGTCTCTGATGGGGTTGTAGTCTTGTTAAAAGTCTTAATAGACTCTTTTTATGAATGCATCAGTAGGAGCATAAACAAGGTCACATGAAATTTAGAGGACATTAATGAGACCTATGTAAATTTAGACAGCCTGGAATGCAGTTATTAGATCATTTTCAAGTGAATAAAACCTGAAATTTGCTTTTCAGTTTGCAAATCATCTCACCAGCAACTGCCCACCATAAGCGCTCTCCAAAACCCATAAAGCAACGGGTCTATAAAGGATGCTTCACGGAAGAGCTGAATCAAATTAAACTACCGTTTACTTTGGCCGTAGAAGCTCTGACAAATAAAATGAAAGATGCTGTTGCCATTTTCATCAACTAAAACAAATCTTTGCTGGGGAGAAAAAGAGGAGAAAGAAACTAAAATGTCAGTGGCCAACACTGTCATTCCCTGCCATTCAGTAAATAAACATAATGGTCTGTTGGTTGTCATGGAAACGTTCCGCCTGATTCCAAGCATCAAAGCTTAACAATAAAGACACCCTGATATTTGCGACTGGGCGCAAACAACTCTTCTGGCATTTCTCATGATCTCACCAACACAAGAGCCATTTTCCCTGTTTGTTTTCTTTCTTAGGCATGAATGCATTTGCTTTGGAAAAAGAGACATGTATCTTAGAAACCTATCAAAAATATTTGAATACAGTTACCTCACCAATCTCAGCTTCCCCTCCCCGCCTTTTAACATTTGCCTGAGAAGAATTTAAATGGCATATTTAGTCACTACATATTGTGCTTCCTGTACCTGATGGTGCGCAAAAGGGATTGATTTAAATCATTTACAGTAACCATGTGGGGGAAGTGGGTTCGGTTTTCAGCACCAAATGCTCCTGGATCCATAATAAGCAACCACAAATATAAACAACAAATGACTGTGCTTATCATTGTCTTTTTTGGGTAAAGAATTGTTCTTTAGTAAACACTTATTATACACTTGCAGCATTCAACAGGAAAGTGGCTCAGATATGTGAGCAGAGATAAAGGATACTTAACCCTCCATCTCCCAGGTAACCAGTCTCGGAACTGTTGGCTACAAAAATCCAAGAATGTTCCTAATTTTTTTTAAATCATGGAATTTATAACCCCTCACAAAGCAGGAATGTACCAAGTGTAAAGGTTACAGCTGAGAGCTACTAAAGCTTTAGGGGCAACCATTGTTAATAATGATCAGCTGAAAGAGGAATATAGCTCAACCTTCAGAGCATCACTCAAACATTTAGCATTTCTAAAGCCCTAGAGCCTCTGACAAGCTAGGCATAAATCAGGGAGGATTTAAATTCCTGATTTTTTGGCATTTTTCAAGCTATAAATCTCACACATTCTTAAAACCACATTGTCCCATAACCAGAGCTGAGGACCAGAGTGGGTTCCAACTGCACCTCAAATAGAACTGGAATGAGGATGCCTGCTTTTTTTTAAAGCATTCTAAAGTGAAGCCAAAGGGGGCTTTCATTTATCCCAACACTCTACCAGGCTTTTCTCATCTCTGGATGTAGTCATCTCTGGATTTTTCTATAAAGATCCTATTAATCCATGTCTGCATATGTGAAATGGTTTGGATAGTCAGAGATAAGGAAGCACTGAAAAGGGGAAACCAAATGGTCTATAAATGAATCAAGTCGATTCAGAGTTTCTCAAAGTGGGCTCCAGGACCACTTGTATCAGGAATTCAGACTCATCTGCCATGTTGAGATTCAGCTTCTCCAGCCTGATTGTTTTGTGTTAGTTTCTGCCGTACAGCAAAGTGAATCAGCTATTGTTGTTCAGTCGCTCAGCCATGTGCGACTCTCTGAGACCCCATGGGCCACAGCATGCCAGGTTTCCCTGTCCTTCACCATCTCCCGGACCTTGTTCAAACTCATGTCCATTGAGTCGATGATGCCATCCAACCGTCTTGTGCTCTATTGAATCAGCTATATGTATACATATAAGGAGCCTGAATTTTAAACTATGGGCCAGGTACAAGCGGTAACCCATAAGTGTTTGCTATGATAAACTGAAGGTAGCTATATGGGCTTCCCAGGTGGCTCAGCAGTAAAGAATCCACCTGTAATGCAGGAGATGCGGTTCAGTTCCTGGGTTGGGAAGATCCCCTGGAGAAGGAAATGTATTCTTGCTTGGGAAATCCCATGGACAGAGGAGCCTGGAGGGCTACAGTCCACGGGGTCACAGAGAGTCAGACATGACTTAGCGACTAAACAACAATAATCATTTGTTATATTTGTTTCTTCCAAGAAAAAGTCATTGTGCACTCTCATTCTTCTATTTATTGTTCATTGTTTTTCAAATAGGCTCTTCCCCCACGTTCTCTCCCTCCTGAAGGGCTGTTGGAAGAGGCTTTATCCCTTCACAGGTTTACCAAAGAGGCTTATGCTCATCCTGAAGGGAGTGATGTCCCAGGGACCCGGAAGACCTCTGTGAATTTGACTAAGCCCTACTTCTCTGAATACCAGTTTCCTCATAATTTGAGTTTTTCAAACTCCAAGTAGACTGCCATGTGGTAAACTCAAGATTCTCTAACCCTGGCTAGTAAAGAAGTAGGAAAAAGGGGAAATGGAAAAGAGAAAAGCCTGTAAAATATTTTTGGCCTCTTAATCTTTTCCAGCAGTTGGGAAAAGTGTAATTAAAAGACCTTCTTACTGTAGTACTTCGTATTTCATTGCATCTTCTTTCCCTAAAGCTGGAAAGAAACTTTACCAAAAATACCCCCAGTGGGCTTGCTGTGGGCAGTGTGATTCCCAGGGAACCTGTAATGTGAGAAAGGTCAGGAGAAGAGTCAATCCCAAGGGTAGTAAGGGTCACTGAACTGTTGAGGGACTTTTAGCCACTTCTTTTCTTTTGAATGTACTAGCCTAAACATATTTGTGTAGGTTCTTGCCTTTTTGTCCATTTTATGGACACCGTAAAAAGGAGGGAATTGAAAAGCTTACCATCCCATTCGTTTTCACTTTACAGTTCTAAATTCCATAAAGAATAGAAATAGGAGAAGAAATGGGGACCTGAGAGGAAGTTTGCACCACTGGAGCAAAGGAGAGGAATGTAACAGTTGGCACACATAGCAGATAGTAGGGGTGTGTCAACAAGTGAGGCCGGCTCAAGCAGGATCTATCACATGGCACTTTCCCCAACACTCCCTATTCGTTGCCTCTACCATGTAGGCTTCTGGGGATTCTCAGAGACTCCTTTCTAGGCCTGCCCAAGTATGGGGACACTCTTGTTTCCTCTCAGTCCTGGGAAAGCAGTGTTTGATTTTTCCCAAAGGAGTTTTTCTAGCAAACAGAAGAAAAACAAAACCAATTTTCCATAAACACATAGCAGCACAAGAGATCCTTGAGTCCAGACCTGCTCAGCTGACTTTAACTCACTTCCAACCAAGTCCAGTTCTTCTGGCACAGATCCTGGAGAACCACTCCCAGAATCTTCTCCTCACCCTTTCCTGCCTGGACTGGGTGCTAAACAAACATGCTCTATCTCTTAACCAGAAGTTGAATTGAGTTTGTCCCCACTTCTAGGCCTGGTAGGGGTCCTGATGTTTTTCTGAGCATCATTTCCCAAGCCTTCCTGGGAGGAGACATGGGTGGAAGAGGGCTTTGGAGACAAGAGGTCAGGGTTCAAGTTGACAGTTATTGCTGACAGTCCATATGACCTTACGCAAGTTGCTTATCTCTTACTTAATCATCAATTTCTTCCTAGTAAAATGAGGTAGATAGATTGTATGTTGCTTGGTTTAAAATTTGACCAAGAACTGTTGCTGTGTGTGCTGTGCTTAGTCACTCAGTCATGTCCAACTCTTTGCAACCCTCTGGACTGCAGCCTGCCAGGCTCCTCTGTCCATGGGATTCTCTAGGCAAGAATACTGGAGTGGGTTGCTATGTCCTCCTCCAGGGGATCTTCTCAACCCAGGGAAAGAACCCAGATCTCCTGCATCGCAGGCAGATTCTTTACCACCTGAGCCACCAGGGAAGCCCAAGAACTGTTGACCATTTCACAAAGTCATACAACCAGTGGCAACTCTAGGCATCGTATTAGTTATCAATATAGTATACCTGCATTTCCTGGCTTTTCAGTTGTGTTGTCCCGGAGATGTTTTGGTAAGATGTTAACATCTGACACTTCACTTTTCTGGTGTAGTTGTGCCCAAGGATTTACATACTGAGATACACACTGTGTTGTTATTCTTTTTGTAAATTATGTATATAGGTAATTTATATTGTTTATGAATTTCATTACAATAAAAAGGACATTATGAAATAGGGGCATTGGGCCTCATATGGTTAAGAATCACTTCCCTAGGAGGTAAAGGCTGAATTGAGAGATTTGTGATTTATCTCCATGAAGGTGATACCTAGCACCTAGCACCACAGGGAGGAGTCAGCTTATGAGATGTCTGGTTCAGAGTGCCATGTCTTTTTAAAAGTGATGGAGAAATAACCACTGGGTAGAGGACATCACACAAGAACACAGCTCATCAAAGTTTCTCCAAAGTCCCCAGTAAAGTGCTACCCCCTTGTCTGTCTGAGACTCTAACCTTCCATTTTCCCACCAACTTCAGTGCATGTGATTTTCCTCCTTGGACTTGTCAGCTTGCTTGAATCAATAGATATTGCAACTGACCTCCAAAACCCATTCTACCAGCAACATTTTCTTGGACACCTGACCTCAGCCCAGTCTTGTATGGTGCTCTACTCCTGCTGGGCTTTAACTCCAGAAAGCCATCTTGGCATCTGACCACAAAAAGGAACCAGATCAAAGAGGAAAAGTGTAAGAAGAGGAACTGTAAAAAATGACCTTCTTTGATCAGACAAGAGATTAAGCTCCTCCTACCTAGAGCCTCTCAGTCTCAGCTTAAGCCTTTGTTCTTTCCCTCCCATGAATTCTGAAATTCATTCAATTTTATGTTTTTATAAAATATCAAAATGTCTCACTTTCTCAGCCCATGATTAAAATCTAGTTGTTTATTTATAGGGCCATTTGTTGCTGAAACCTCTCCTTTAAAAAAAAAAATAATATTGCTTCTTCAGATGGCTTTCTTCTATCTGCCAGAAGATGTCATTTTGGGATAAGGCCATTCAAACTTGTTCAAATCTGAGCAATAACTCAACCAAATGAGGTCAATGTAAATGACTACTCACAACGGGGGGGAAAACCTGTTAAATTAAATCCAGAGTAAGTACCAACATATCATGTAGTGAGAGTTACATGTGTCAAATGAAGGAGTGTTATGAGGATTAATGAGTCCGTTATTAAAAAAAAACACTTTGGGATTCTTGGATGAATGGCATTGTTGAAAGTGGGGGTAGGGCTGGCATTTACAGATTGTAGTTATATCAAAGACTTGTAACAGACTCTGGGGAAATATAGAGAAGGCAATGGAAGAACTTAAAATGTATAGTTTTATTGATTGTTGTATTTTATACTACATTTAGCAGTCCAAATACTGAATTCAGCAAAATGTGTAGGCAGATGCCAGTGTCTACTTTGCAAAGTTCTACAGAGAGTAATGTAAGCTTATCTGAGAATCTCAGAATGGTGTTGTAGTCTAAGAATCATTAGGGCAACAGCAAGAACCAATTTAGGACAAATTCATTCTTACTCCCCACAATGCTTTGTATAATTGGCAGATGTCAAAGATGGAGAATATCAAAGAATTCTCTGTTGGGTAAAGTACAGATCTAGCCAGAGGCAGTGGCATGATTCTAGCCTGTTTGCCTATAATGCTTGATGTTGTCATAGATGGTGGGAAGTGTAGTCAGTTGTCCCTAAATGCCTACAGGTCTCAGCTGGGCTTCCAGAAGACTGAGTTTTTCTTTCATTTTCACCTGCTGGTTTACAAATTGTAAAATGGCAACTGAGATCATCTTATTCTTTGATATCTGTATAAAATGGTCCCAAGTCTCCTATCACCTCTCTTGTGCAGTCTGACACCCTCCATAGCTCTCTCTGACATCCCGCGGACTGCCTTCATGGCCCCCTTTGACCTTGAGCGCCTGCTGCAGCCAGATCCTCTCTCACAATCTCTTCCTGCTATGTGATCAAAAATCCAGCCACGGAGTCCAGGTCTTCACCTGGACTCCCGTAAAGCCTGCTAACAAAAAGCCTTTGGTGTGTAGGAGCACGTTTTACGGAACACTTACACTTGGAGCAAATGGCACTTGATTCACAGAAACAAAAACAATTTAAATGACAGTAACATATGCCTGTTCTCAAGAGTCCCCCAACCACCTGAGGGCCAAGAGCTGCTTATAGGCCAGTTTCCTCTTTCAGTTTCAGCCTCCAGCAAAGCCACAATCCCAGGATGCCTGTATCTCCTCCCATGCCCCCTTCTCCTGTACTCTTTCTGACTTCCAAATTCCTATTTATTTTCAATGCAGAGATGTGTAGCTATTTCTTTGTGATCCCCTTCTACTTCATGTCCTCAGAGCATTGCCTTCCATTCTGGGGGCAGGTTATCAAGATATTTTCCTGACAAAAATGGCTTATTCAGGAAAGAAATGAAAATGATTCTTTTCCCCAGGAGGATTCTGCTGCCTTCCATGTGCAAGCCTAGGTCAGGCTACAACTACTCAGAACCTTTGGAGGGAACTGCCTTGGGCTGTGCTGCCCTCAGGCCACTTTCTGGTGAGGACCCTCTCCTTCCACCAACCACTGCCCATGTGACACCCTTGTGCCCAGCAGAAGTGACAGCATCCATGCTGAACTCCATCCAGATAACACTGCATGAAACCCTCCTTCATATTAACACATGTGCGTGAGTGCTAAGTTGCTTCAGTTGTGTCCGACTTTTTGTGACCCCATGGACTGTAGCCCACCAGGCTCCTCTGTCTATGGGATTCTCCAGGCAAGAATACTGGAGTGGGTTGCCATGCCCTGCTCCAGGATATTAACACATATGCAATGTTAAATGCTTCCACAGTGCAAGAGGAATCTTATGACAGGAAATTACAGATTCAGATACAAAACACCACTCCGCCTGCTCTGAGAGGAATAAAAGATTCCTAGACTGAAGAAGTCAAAAGAATTGTTTACTTGAGTTTGTTTTGTTTTGTTTTTGGTCCCACCATGTGGCTTGCAAGATCTTTGTTCCCCAACTAGAGACTGAACCTGAACCCTCAGGAGTGAAAATATGGAATCCTAACCACTGGACCATCAGGGAATTCCTCCTATTTGGGTTTTTTTTTTGAGTCATAACTTTTTACAATTAAATTGGACATTATTTTGAATAGATGATATATGCATGCATATGGCACTGACTCTAAAAACGTACAAAAGGGTGTGGAGTGAAACGTTAACTCTTCTTTCCTCCCTCGCCCACAATAGCCCAGCCCCCCTTGCCAGAGGCAGCCACAGGGAACAGTTTCTTCTGGATCCTCCCAGAGAGTTTCTGTGTACTAACAATCATAAATATGAGCTTATTTTTCCTTAAACATCTTGTGCCCACTCTATATAGTCTTCTGCCCTTTGTTTTTGTTTTAACAATATATCTTAGAGGTCATTCTTCATCAGGAAATACAGAGACTCTTCATTATTTCTTTGGCTCCATCATTTCACATTGTCTGTAAACACCACAATATAGTCAACAACTGATGGACATTTACATTGCTTTCAATATTTTCCCAGTATGAACACTCCTGCGATGAATTCTCTTATGACTATGGTATTTTAACCATGTGCACTATATCTCTAGAGTAAATATTTTGGAATGAAACTCTTAGGCTAAATGGTATTACATTTTAATTTTATTAGATGTTGCTCAGTTGCTCTCCATATAGATTCACTCATTTACCTTCCCAGCAATGTGTTAAAGAGACAAGGATTTATCTACACTTTGAGAGGTGGGTAAAAGTTGGAATGACGTATATAAAGGTGAGCAGAATTCGGCTAAAGAGAAATGGCTTTCTCCTAGTCTGTAAGCACTTTAAGGGCAACTGCACTGTTCATCACCATATCATCCAGCCAGGTGCACAATGCCTGGCGCATGTAAATAGGCAGACACCTGTTGATAGAGTGAGTGGCATAGTAACAGTTTAGGAGGGGGACCAAACCTAGGCTGTCTGAGGGAGAAAGAGTAGAACAAATGATCTAGGGTATTATGTATGATGGGGAAGAAGTGGCCAAGCTAAAATGTAATTGCTTCTTTTTGTCTCACCTAAGAAATAATTTGTACTCTTGTCACTGTTGGAATCAGGATGAAGAGAGAAAGTGTGATGAACTCTATCATGGAAATTACAGCCTTCTATGGAAAATTATTGATCATATCATCCTAGAAAGATCATTAACTTGCACTATTTTTCCAAGCACTGGTTCGTCAACATGTAGCCACTGGATAAGGAAGTTGTACATCCAGACTGATGGTCTTAGCTGCCCTTTTGGTCAGGCCAGTTGCTGGAGTTGCCTCACAGGCCAGCAATTCATCCTGATCATCCATCCCATGGGAAGAAATGATCAAATAAGCTTGTGGTCAGTCCATTTTGAATGTGAAAAGCCAACTGAGGCCTATCAAGGGAATGGAATTTATGTATTCAGTCATTGGTTTAACAATCCAAGAAAATCAGTAACTATTACGAGATAGGTAAATTCATGATTGTAAACACACACACAGAGGGACAGATATGCTTCTTAAATGCTAGTACCTGCCAAGCACTGTCTTTGTATTATTGCTAAACTTCACAACTCTAGGTTTTAGTATTATTCTCCCATTTTACAGACAAGGAAACTGAAGTCTTATATAGGTGAATTTGGCTCTCCAATGATAACTTTAATTTTAAAATGTGAGGAAACAGGAATTCTAGTCTAAGTGTACATGGTTCTAAACCCATATTTCCACTCTGCTGTTAGACTCAAATTGCAAGTATGAACTAATGGCATGGGTCATTCACCATTCATTGCCATTATCACACATCTCTTTCTTCAGGCTGTCTCACTAAGTCAGTGAGATGGCAGCATTTTATGACATGCAATTAAATCTCAGTCTCACTCATATGCAGGCCAACTTCTCTAAGTAACCAGTATTATATCCTTTCCACAAAAAATGGGTTAGGTTTCAGATCTTGTAACGGCACATTTGTAGTACATGAGTTTGTTTCCAGAACACATCTGATCACCCTGGGCATTAGGGATACTTCAGCATTTAGGCTCCACATTTATCACAGTGTGTTGCCTGCAATGCTCTTTTTTTGGTACCTGGCTCATTAGAGAGACCACTAGTCATTTTAAAACCAAATTGAGTTTAAATACATTTCCTTGACGCATCTGTTTTGTTAAATGTATCCCTCGAAACCAATATTAAAAGCCAATGCCATTAAGAGGGCATAAGGTAAGCTCATTTAGTTGACCAAATTGTATAACACAATGAATTAATATGGTAATATGCCTTTGGAGACCAGCAGCAGATAATAGAGGTGAACAGAGGAACTGGAGCCTGGTTTTGGAAAAGCAAAAGCAATTCATCATGATGCTATAACAATACAGGAGAACATTTCTCATTTCCCACGTGCCTTCCCCTATTCTAAAAACCTTTGGGTTGTACTTTTTCAACACCAACTCCGACCACTACGACTTTGCTCACTTAGACTGCTGTATTTTAGCTATGCAAAGAATCCTCTTATTTGTTTACTGAAGCAGTGGTAAATAAGTGGAGATTCTATTTATAAGTGAGAGGTGGTGGGGCATGAAGCTGTGAAAACCAGGCCCTTGCCACCCTGCAGAACAACAGCAAAATACTCTTAAATAGACAGAAGGCAAAGATAGAAGCACAGGTAGAAGAGAAATATGGTCAAAGATTCCAGCTCTCCTCCCCTCGGAGTTTAACATTAGAAATGACACACTATGTAAATTGTCAGTCATTTCTTGGACTCAGTCCGTCTCTCAGTGGCTTGAATTTCTGTTTCTCTCCTACCTGAAAGAATCTAATTAAAGCTTATTGTAGTTGCTCAGCAAGAATCTATCCCCTATTGCTTAAAAAAAAAATGCTCATTATAGAAAACTTTAGAAAACACAGAAAAGCATAAAGGAGAAAATACAAAGTCATTTATAACCTCAATTTTTAGAGATACTACTATTAATACTTTAGTGTATTAATATCTATTTCACATACCATTACATAATCTTCAAAAACAGGATTTTAGTTGTACAGAAAATGATTTTTAAACATTTTTGAGATTGAACATTTAAGTTTTCTTTTTTTATTACAAACAAATTAATAAGCACTTCTGCATAAACCTTTTACCTCAGCTTTAGTTTCTTTGGGGAGTACACACTCAGCCTAACAGCAAAAGCAGAGAGGAACTAAAGAGCCTCTTGATGAAGGTGAAAGAGGAGAATGAAAAAGCTGGCTTAAAGCTCAACATTCAAAAAACTAAGATCATGGCATCTGGTCCCACCACTTCATGGCAAATAGATGGGGAAACAATGGAAACAGTAACAGATTTTACTTTCTTGGTCTCCAAAATCACTGCAGATGGTGACTGCAACTATGAAATTAAAAGACACTTGCTCCTTGGAAGAAAAGCTATGACAAACCTAGACAGCATATTAAAAAGTAGAGACATCACTTTGCCGCCAACAGTCAGTCTAGTCAAAGCTATGGTTTTTCAGTAGTCATGTATGGATGTGAGAGTTGGACTATAAAGAAGGCTGAGCACAGAAGAATTCATGATTTTGAGCTGTGGTGTTAGAGAAGACTCTCAAGAGTCCCTTGGACTGTAAGCAGATCAAACCAGTCAATCCTAAAGAAATCAACCCTGAATATTCATTGGAAAGACTGATGCTGAAGCTGAAGCTCCAACACTTTGGCCACCTGATGCAAAGAGTCGACTAACTGGAAAAGACCCTGATGATGGGAAAGATTGAAAGCAGGAGCAGAAGGGGATGACAGAAGAAGAGATGGTTGGATGGCATCACTGACTCAATGGACATGAGTTTGAGTAAGCTTTGGGAGATGGTGAAGGACAGGGAAGCCTGGCATGCTACAGTCCATGGGGTGGCAAAGAGTTGGGCATGGATGAGTGACTGTACAACAATAACAAATGTGACTAAGGACTCACCAACAGAATGTGAATGGAAGTGATGTGTGCAACTTATGCCTTACTTGCTCAGAAGACAATTTCTTTTCTTGGATTTTTTTCTATTTTTTCTCCTTCCCATTAGCTGGAATATGACAGTGTTAGTCCTTCAGTCATGTTCAACTCTTTGTGACCCCATGGACTATAGCCTGCCAGGCTCCTCTGTCCATGGGATTCTCCAGGCAAATAGTAGTCATTCCCTTCTCCAGGGGTTCTTCCCGACCTAGAGATTGAACCCAGGTCTCATGCATTGCAGGCAGATTCTTTACTGTCTGAGCCACCAGGGAAGCCCACATCAATATGGAATATGACCACATATATATATGTATATATATGACATATATGTCCATATATATGACACAAATGAAATATGACTACATCTATAAGCCTGCTTTGATTTAGTAGATGAAGTTAATGACCCCCATGTGATGATGGAACAAAAATAGGGCAGGCACTGAAGTCTTTAAGTGGCTGCATAGAGCATAACTGCCCATCAGACCAGGCCATCAAAACTTTGGTCCACATCACTTTACTCTGGGGACTCTTGCTAACAGTCATTCTGCCTTTACTACAATTTATACTGTGAGGAAACTTTTTTTTTTTTTTTTTTTTTTTTGCCCTTTGGGGGCATTAAGAAAGAAAACTAAGGTCATCAGCTTGCCACAACTAGCCAAGATATATTTAATTCTAGATTAGTCTGTACTTGTCTGACTGAGGGGGAAAAATGCCAACTTTGTGTTTTGGGATCAAAAATGTGGGCCTAGTTCATGTTAAAAACTAAGTCATAGATGTCTGACCCATTTTCTAGGGATCTCTATCACCTAACAAATTAAAAAAAAAAAACAAAAAAACAACTTCTGTTTTCATAGTTCCTAGTGAAAGAATTATATGAGCAGGCAGAGAAATAAACATGCAAACTATGCTCTGCATTTCATTGAAAAAATATTTATACATCTGAAATCGTGATAGTAGAGCATTAATTTAAATCATATTTGACAATCCTAAAATATTTTCATGTTGATCTTTTTCACCAATCTCCCATTTTCACCCTTCCACTAAGGGAGCTTTGTAGTAGGCCTTCTGGCAAAGAAGGGAGAATGGAAATTCTAAGTCCTTTTCCTCTGTTGCCACATCCTTTGACTCCCAACTTGACACTTTACCTGAACTCATATCCAGATGCAGGAGGAGAGCCTGTAAGTTTAGTGTCTGGGTCTTCCTGAGAAAGAGAGTATTCTCTGGGAACATTCTTTTTTAGGGACACAAGAGTCTGAAAACAATGCTATCAACGCTCCTGAGCCTGTAAGTTTAGTGTCTGGGTCTTCCTGAGAAAGAGAGTATTCTCTGGGAACATTCTTTTTTAGGGACACAAGAGTCTGAAAACAATGCTATCAATGCTCCTGCCAGCCACCTAATTGATGCAGGCATGAAGCCCACACACAGAGAAGGGATAGTCACTTCCTCTTCCTCTCATTCCCCATCCTGCTAAGCAAGACCCAGGCACTCTTGTTCCAGAAAGTATCAGCTTCACCCTCCTGGGCATTTCCAGGGAACATGAATTCAACGAAGCCTCCTATTCCTTTCAAGTTTAAAAATCTCATAATTCCATTACTTCTAATTGGAAATTTTTTTCTCTCCAATGGGAAAGCCAAGTGCTTTACCCCAGTCTGTTCTGTCTACCTGAATCTCTCTCAGCCTATTTATAACCTCCCATCATTCCCCAAAAGATTTGATGGTAGCTAACTACTTTCTTTAACATGAACTAATATTTTTTTTATCATTGTTCAACCATTCAAGTCAGGTAATGTCCAGTTTTTAAATTAGTGATTGGGCAATCTGAAATCCAATCTGTCTGTAATGTTAAAAAAAAGTTACATAATTGTAACCCCAACCACCCCCTCCCAACATGTGAAAAAGAAAATGAATCAGATTGGGTCCAGTAAGTCTAGTCAAGTCCAGAAATATGTAACAAAGTACCCTCCCAAACCACAGGGAAAGGATTTCTTAGCTCTTTCTCTTTTTTTTTCTACTCAGATTCATGGATGTTCAGAATTTCCAATCACTGTCTAAAGAAACTGAAAGTTCTTCACAGAATATAACCTTCTCCTGCTGCTATTTCTAATTTAAGTACCCATCAATAATCCTCATTTCAACGTTTTGAAGATTAGATGATATTGAAAATATTTTATAAAGGCTATGGCATGATAGATAATTAATATGTAATAATTTGAAATATACTTGTTAACAATCTGATTGTATTAATGTAAAGGTTGAATTGACCTAGCATATCTTCAAAGAAACAGCAAACAAGGATACCATTATTTTATTGCTTTGTAACAGTGAACAGGATCGAGAAAAACTTTTTCTTCATTCAGCTCTATATTAAAATCATTCCTTATCTAGAGACACCATCTTTGACTTTAATCAGAACAATCATCCTCCAAAAATTTATTATTGGCTTTTGCATAATACAAGGATCTGATACAACTTAAATCTTATACCATATTATCAACTGTCACAGTAGGTCTTGGGTAGACCAGTAGTATTAGAACTTTTAGCAGTACATTGGGTTGATGGTGTCAAAAGTCATGTAAATACAGCATTTCAGTTAATTTATTTTAAGTTCATCCTCTCTGTCTGTTCCAGACTCAAACTTAGATCACAGAATCTCTTCCTTCCTTTTCTGGCAGAAGAAAAAGTCAACACAGCTTCCCTCCCAGCTATAAAATAGACAGAGAGACCAATATATTTTCGAAGACCATATTCAGTGATAGTCAAGCTTAGAGATAATGCTTTATTGCAACCATTGATTATAAATAGTGCAATAATTCAAACAGTCACCTTCCTTCCATTGTTTGACCCCGAAATGTTAAGTATAAATATGCAATGCTCCTTTCAGACAAATGAGATTTCAGGAAGCAGAATTGCTTTATGATCAAACTCAAACCTATTTAATAAAAAGCCTTTAATAGAGCTGTGGTTTAAAGCCAGTCAAAAGCAATGACATGTGATAAATGTTCTACCTTATATGTGCATGTTATAATGAAATCATAAGGATAAGTCAACCCAATGCTTGCATTGTTCCTGTGTTTATCATTTATATGTTGAAACACCATATTGTGATTTGGAGCTGAGAAAGAATCAACACATTAAACAGGAAAAAAGAGAAAGACAGACAGAAGTATCACTTTCCTTCAGATGGAGAGAAGGCAATATGAACCCTTATTCACACTGTGCATACACACACGCCACTCACAGCTAAATATATACACTCCTCTAGTGTCTCTGGGATCTCATTTAAATTTTACAAATATGTATTAAAGAATTGCTCCATCAGAGAAAACTCTGAACCTTTCATTTTTAATGGTTAAAAAAATCTTTATTTCCCAATCAACTGTGAGTACTTATGCAGACTTCCAGTTAGTCCTGAAGAGAAACATTCACTGAGTCACTGTCATTGCATAAATGAAGCTGGGATCCATCTTGATGATTTGAGATCACTTAAATGATTACTCAGACCTAAACCCCAGATATTAGACTAGGTTATGTTTCCAAACTCTTCACAAATGTTAATCAGAATTCAAAATACAGCATTGGAATTCCTGGAAATTCTCTGGAATTTCCCAAATCATAAACTATTCTTAAAATACTTTTCAATTCTTCATACTCTTTACTCATCTTCATAGATATCTTAAAAACTGTTTAATTAATAAGCATTAACTTGATCAATATTTACAGAGAACTACAGCATATGGAAAATATTGAAACATTGGAAAACACCAGAAAGCATTTGGTAATATTCAAATAACATTCAGATATCCTAGCAAAGTTAATAGCACTACAAAGAATCAAAGGCTAAACTCCCCATTTAAGATCTTATTTTGCTTCCAAATTCATTATTTATTGGACCACCACTCATAGGACTTGTATACTATGTATATAAATTCATTAATATTTATTTTATCTGCATGAATGAGTCACCAACGGCAGCAGACTGGCCCATGAACAGATACATAACAATGGCCTCAGGTATAAGCAAGGCTGGCTGATAGATTAAAACAGCGTTTCCCTCTGTGCTTCTAACCAGTTTCCTGGAAATGTCAATCTTAACCTCAGAACTCTCATATAAATGAGAGTAAATGTTCCTTGCTCATGCTTTCAAATTGGTGTCTGTGGATTCCTTCTGATCAGTACTTGCTCTAAGTTGATCATTAATCTTTAGTTCTCACAGGAGAATTATACTTTTTTCCTCTTTCCCAATTTCTTGATAGGTTTTCCTGGAGATTCAGAAAAAACACGGAGGTGGTGGTTCAATTACTAAGTTGTATCTGACTCTTGCGACCCCACGGACTGTAGCCCGCCAGGCTCCTCTGTCCATGGGATTTCCCAGGCAAGAATACTAGGGTGGGTTGTCATTTCCTTCTCCAGGGTTAGAAAAACATAAGTTTTCTGAAAAATGTTGGGATGGAATTCCCATGTGGACACACTAGCTTTGACAGGAGAAACAGAGCAGTGAAATAATGCAGAATCTCATAACAGCATTTTGCCATATTTTCCATAGCTCCCAGAAAAAAATGTGAGGAACATGAAAAATGGTTCTTCAGCCATTCTTTTCTCTTAAACTTCATCACCAGCTCTCTGCCCCTCAGCTCCCTCAGCTCTGTATAGATACCAGCTCCCTTCCCTAATAACAGATCCCCTGGGAACTTAATTCTTAGTTCCATTTCATCTCTGGTCACAAAACTGATTCTGGTAAGACTGGACCTAGAACAGGATGTTCAAATCATGTTGCATGGAACACTCCATGATCAGAGAACACCTGAGGGATATCTGGGGGTGGGGTTTATGCAGCCCCTCATCTCTGCTTTCAAACACAGTAACTCCACATCTGTCAGTTTAACAGAGCTTGTTTTTACCACAAATTGTTTTGTGTGTTTAAAGGAACAGTTCTACTATTAAAAAGAAACAGAAAAGAGATGACAATTGCTGACTCAGACTGCTATGGAAAGTCTTGATAATCTCTAGTGGTGCATATCTTGAGGAGACTGAAGTTAGTTTCAGGCCAGGGCCTGAAAATTTAGTGCAGGATGGGCCCATAGGAAAGGGATGTCTGGAGCACAAGAGGTTGGCTAGAGCCATCTCCGCTCTGCTCAAACCTGGGTGGTAAACATGGAATGACCCAACCTTTAAAGTCCAACCCTGGACTGACTGAACCGGACCTTCTTGGTCTTTCTGGCCATGCATAACCCAACTGAACCACTCCAGAAAACCAAGGACAAAGCCAGAAATCGAAAGGCCTGTAAACCCAATTTCTTTGTATTTCTAAGTCTTATCCCTCCTCCCCCAAATGAGTTTCCTATGATATTGCAAATGTTTCCATGGAGACTGCAAAGTGGGTAGGACTTCCCCTTTCCCCTTCACCTCCTCCTCTTTCTTCACCTGCAACCAACTCCATTTTTCTCTCTTCTTCCTTCAGCTAGCTGTTGTTGCAACTTATTCTCTATCTGCTTTTTTTCCCAAAAGAACAGAATCATTCCATCTTCTGTTCACAACTTTTGATTTCTTCCCACTGTGTTATAGAACAAACTTGTCTTCCAAAATGCAGTCTACTTTGCCAATGAATCAGCTTCTACTCTCTCCCTTCCTCCTAGGCCCCACACCTGCAAAGCTCCAGACTGGCTACACTTGTCACTGAACACAACTGTACATTTTCTCTGCTATGCCTTTGTTCACACTGAGCCTTCAGAATGGGTGTCCATCCACGCGTGTCTACCTGTTGAGATCCAACTTGCTCTCAAGGCTCTGTTGACACACCCTTGAGCTGCCACTGTTCCTCAAGTTGCTGTCAGTTCCCATGGAAGATGAATGATCTGTCACAGCACATAACACTCTGCCTTATACGTAATACATTTTCAATAAATACAAGGAAGGAATTAAGCTAAATCCCCCACTCCCAAAACACACATAATGCTCTTTATGTAGTAAGCTTGAAAAATAGGTTATTGACTAGCTCACCAAATGGGAGAAGATGAAGGAAACATCCCAGAATATTTATGTTGCCTCAGCCTCAACTTCATGGCATGCATTTTCTCATACTAAACATAAAGAAACAAAAAGATCCTGGATTTTATACAGGTAGAAAATGCCTCCAGATTTTTTTCATAATTTCATGTATGCTCATTTTATACAGTTTTCAAATCTTATGTTTAGTGTTGTCAGAAAAATCTTAGTTACCAGAAAAATCTTAGCAAAAAGTCAATAGCTCCCCTGCCTAGGGTAGCAAATTCACAGGGTATGTTAACAACAAGAATGCAGGGTAGGGAATACTAAGTGTATTATTCTGGACTGTATATCCCAGTTATTTGTCTTACCATCTTGCCTCAGTGACTTAGAATGTTGGACTTCCAGGGCAGCAAGTGAATGGAAGACTGACACATAGAAATAGCTCAGAATGATGAAACACATGCACAGAATAACTCAAAACAAAAACTTTCTTGTTGGGTAAACTGCAACTCTGATGATAAAGAGGGATACAGTGGATCAGTGTCCATTGTTGCCTCAGTTTCCTCTTCTGTAAAATGGGAATAATAACTACTTGTAGGGCTGTCATGAAGGTTAAATGACATTTATAAGCTCTGTGAAAACAGGGATTATGTCTTATTTACAATCTTCACTGCAGTGCCTTGACATGATTGGCACTCAATATACTTTCCGGGATTCAAAAAAAATCTAAATGTCTTGAGAAATGTCAGGAAGGAATTTCCACATGGAAACACTAGATTTAAAAGGAGAATAGATCAGTGAAATATTTCAGAATTTCATAATAGCACTTTGCTGTATTTTCAAATCAAAAGTCCTACAAACATTGGAAATAGGTGAATGTGTATGTGTGTGTCCATGTGTAGTCGTGTCCAACTCTGCAATTCCATGGGCTGTAACCTGCCAGGCTCCTCTGTTCATGGGAGCTCCCAGCCACAAATACTAGAGTGGGTTACCATTTCCTTCTCCAGGGGATTTTTCCATCCCAGGGATCAAACCCGTGTCTCTTGCGTCTCCTGCATTGGAGGGCAAGTTCTTTACCACTAGCACCACCTGGGAAACCTGATTAATTACTAAAACCCTCAGCACAGTTTGGTATCTATTGAAAATTTAATAAATGGGAGCTTTAAAAGCAGACTTTATAAATAAAATGACTCAATCAGTGGACCACATGTGGCAAAGTGCCCACCACACTTTCAGACCAGGTCAGGCTGACGCTGGTATTTATCAGTATTTATCATGTGTGAGGGAGGGGAAAGGCTTTGACTTTTATGGCTATGCAGTCATGTATGCAGCAGGAGCTTTTATCAAACTTAGCTGCTGTATTTGAAGAGCTCCAAGGAGTCTTCCTTGATGCTGTAGAGACCTGAAACATTCTGTAGATTTGGGAGCAAGTTACACTTAACTCTAAGTCCCAGAAGCCCATTGTCCAGCTCCTCATCACTCTCCTATGAGCTCCTCTGGGCCTGCTTGGTGTTCCTTGTAGCACCTGCCTCCTCCTGAGTTAATAAGAAGGTGAGTAGGGAGTCAAGGAACACCCCCGTCTTCTGGACAATCATGGGTGATTTACTTTGTTCTTTTACCAAATATTTACTGAGCACCTACTAAGTGATGGCCCTGAAAATACAATGGTGCACACAACACAAATGTGGCCTCAGGCAAAGAGGTGATAATAGTGGTGCTGAGGTAGGATGTGGGACAGCTATAGCAGGAGCAAGCAGTGAGATGGAAGAAGGCAGGTCTACAGAGAGCTCTAAATGATGCTCTCAAACTGGTCTGGGGATGAACTCTGGAGTCAGTCTCTGGCATTGACTGAGGAGTATGGGGCATCATCTCCTCTCAAATGCTTCTTCGTGTGTCTGACATCTGGCCTATCATCATTTCATTAAAAAAGTGGGTCAAGCAACTCTGAGGTGCATGAGGCTGACCTTCCCTCCTTTAACAGATGTGGTACTGAAGTCCACAGGGACTAAGTGACTTATTCAACACTGTGAAGCTAATTCAGGGCAACACCAAATCCATCAGGGCAAGTCCTAAATCCAGTTCAATATCTGTGGCTCCCACACAGAGTTATCTAAACCATGCATCAGTCTCCACTTTGAATCAAAACAGCCTCCAGAAGAGAAGGGACTTGAGAGGAATGATAGCTCTTCATTCCAGCACTTCAAGCACTCCAACTCCAGTGATTTCATGCAATCAGCCCATTATCAAGAGCATCTTTCTGTTCTCATGTGCCTCAGCCCCTGCCAGCAGCCCCCAGCTTCATCCTGCTGCAGCTCTGTGACCAAGCTAATCTCACTGGGAGATGGCTCTAGAAACATAGCTGCTCACACACATAGAGTGCTTGCTAGGGGCCAGGCACTGATCTAAGTGCCCCCCCACCTGCAATGCAGGAGACCTTGGTTCCATTCCCGGGTCTAGAAGATCTGCTGGAGAAGGGATAGACTACCCACTCCAGTATTCTTGGGCTTCCCTGTTGGTTCAGCTGGTAAAGAATCCTCCTGCAATGCAGGAGACCTGGGTTTGATCCCTGGGTTGGGAAGATCCCCAGGAGAAGGGAAAGGCTACCCACTCCAGTATTCTTGCCTGGAGAATCCCATGGATGGAGGAGCCTGGTAGGCTGCAGTCCATGGGGTCACTAAGAGTAGACACAACTGAGTGACTTCACTTTCACTTTTCACTTTCATGCATTGGAGAAGGAAATGGCAACCCACTCCAGTATTCTTGCCTGGAGAATCCCAGGGACAGAGGAGCCTGGTGGACTGCCATCTATGGTGTCACACAGAGTCAGACACGACTGAAGCGACTTAGCAGCAGCAGCAGCAGCCAGTATTCTGGCTGAGAATTCCATGGACTGTATAGTCCGTGGGGTTGCAAAGAGTCAGACACAACTGAGCAACTTTCACACAGACCTGTATGAAACCATTTAATGCTCAAAGCAACTTATAACATAATTAGGCACTAGTATTATTCCCATCTTACCACCAAGAAAACTGAGGTGCAAAGGAAGTAAATGACCTTGCTCAAGGTCACAGAGCAAGTTTGTAAGGATTCAGACTCAGACAGTGAGGCTCCAGAGAGCATGCCCTGAACTACCACTCTATACTTCATTGTTGTTGTTTAGTCACTAAGTCGTGTCTGGCTCTTTGCAATCCCCTGGACTATAGCCCACCAGGCTCCTCTGTCCATGGAATTCTCCAGAAAAGAATACTGGAGAGGGTTTCCATTTCCCTCTCTGGTTCTTCCCAGCCCAGGGATCGAACCTGCATCTCCTGCATCTCCTTCATTCTTTACTACTTTCCCACCTGGGAAGCCCACACTATATTTACTCCCGTCTATTATCCACAGCTGAATCAAAACCACTCCAAACTTAATGGCCTAAAACAACACAAATAGATTTACTCACCCTTCTGTGGGTGAGAAATTCAAGCAGGAAAAGTAAAAACAGCTTGTCTCTGTTCCATGGCATGTGGGGCTTCAGCTGGGATGGCTCAAATGACTTCACAGAGGTTACATGTTTGAGGTCTCAGTTTTCCTTCACCTGGTGTCTCCATGAGGCTAATATGGGCTTCCCCACAGCATGGTGGCATCATGGTGTCAAAAGGGAGCATTCCTATATGCAAATGCTTACTAAGTTTCTATTTGCATCAGACTTGCTAATAATTGGCCAAATTAAGTCACATGAGCCAAACCCAGAGTCCCAGAGTAGTATGTAAGGGGTGAACTCCAGGAGGACAGATTCATCTGGAACTGGCAGTGGAGCATCTTGCTACACCAGACAAGTGGGACACAAAAGCAGGGTGAGACCAGCAGCCCTTGGGGCAGGTTTCTGCTTCCTTGTTTCCCTGTACTGCCTTTTACAATGAATATACTCCTTATAGGAAGAAGGAGCTTAAAGCCAGTGCATATTACATTACAAGGTGTGGGGACAAGACTCTCTAGTGTCATAGATGTGATCATTTCTGAATACAAAGGACAGCATCAATTGATCACAATCTGAATTTTTACCTCAGTTGAAGAGACATGAGATAACTATTCAGGATGCTGAATATATTAATGGAAAATTTTCCTGAAAATAAGAGACTTCCAAAGGACTTCAAGATGTCCTACATCAGATGGAAACTGTTAATGTTAATAAAATAAAATAGAATCAACCCCCCAGCCCCTACCCCTGTGTCTTTAGCAAACTTGTTGCCCAATAAAGCTTGACTGGAGAAATAGATAAGTAATACTAGATTGTTGAGACATCATTTTAAAAAAGAGCAGGTCAATAATTTCTGAGATAGTAGGTTGAGAGCTTGAAAAATTACCTAGATATTCTTCTTTTGCTCAGAAAACAATAGAACCACCTGGAAATTTCAGTCCAGTGAGTATAATCCTACTTCTTTTCCCAAATGATACTAGATGAGTCATTTGTTTCTCTACTGCTTTAATTCCTCAGCTATAAGTTTCAATTATTAAGAAATTTTTTTAATTCTAAGCTCTAATTGTACAAGTAGTCTTGGCCCAGTTCTTCACCTAAAACCAATCAAAGTTAACCATATGTAGAGACAATTATAATTATATAACTATAATTCAGTTGAGTTCTTGTCACACAGGTACATTTTTACACTGTTAGAAGCATCATCTTAGCAATGAACTACTAATACGGACATCCATCTATATTGTGTATCTGAATATGAACTTGCATTTATTCTGAAGTATAACTCAAGTTGTATGAGGTACTGTGAAGAAAAGCTGTGAACCAGCACACAGAATGATGTGTTTAGAACTCACTTGCCCCCAGTAAAATCATGCAGAGATAAAAGTACACACTCTTCAAAATATGGAGCAGTTGAATTTAATTACGTTACCCTCAGTCAGTTAATTAGAAAGAATTCATTGGTGATGTCATTATGTCATGCTTGGGACAAATACATTAGAGTGATTAGACAAAATGTGGCAGCCAGAACTTCCAGGGCTAAGCAGGGATGGTATTTTTCAGAAAGAATTCCCAGATTAGAGTGGAGAAACTTGTGAGTCATTTTCTACCACTAACTCTTCTGTCTTCTAATGAGTGAATCCATTGCCAGCAAGTTCATAGTAGATCATAATTCACCATGAGTTTCCCTTAAGAAACTGAATTATCTGTGGTAATTTAAGCGTCTCAAAATACAAAAGAAATGTGTAATTCTGTAAGAGTCTTAGATTCTGTACTTCCAGAAATAGAGACATGTCTACATTCATACTGCCAATTTTCTAGAATTCAAGGAAGAGAGGCAAAATCTACATGCAAAATGAAGGAAATTGTAAGGGTTCTGTAGTGTTCACACATGTACATAGGCACAGTATTTTGGAAAGATAAATCTGCTGGAGAGATTTCATTCATACCTGCTAGAAAATGTGATGATCCCCTATTTCACCAGAGCAATCTACACTTTACAAAATGCTTCCAGGCACATGATCTCATCTGATCAACACATCTTTGCTTGAAAGTGGGTATTAGAACCCCCACTTTGAGATGAAGAACACAGGAAGGGGAAATTTTAATCTACTTACCCAAGGTCACATTCCTACTGAGTGGCAGTACTACAACTGGATCCCAAGTCTTCCAGACAGACTTGACCCAAAGAGACTTGATACCAGACAGTTCTCTTTACACTAGGCACAGCCTCTCCTAGCCACTTCCTCTGTTTCTCTTTGGTTCTTAAAAGTGTTCTCAAAAGATCATCCCCACTGCTGAAAAACTCTTGACTCTCATGTTTAGTCAACTCTCCATATCCATGGAGTAGGAAAAAGTCTTTTTGAAAAGACAAAATCTCTTAAAGTGAGAATTTGATAAGGCAGTACTTTCCTGGAGATGTTCTACAGAAATTTTTAGTTAAGTTGAAATAAAGTGACTACTCCAGTCTTTTAGAGCTTTAAGATTCAGAGTCGCCGACCTCTGTGGGTCAAGGTTTTCTCAATGATACAGAAGGTCTCAACTGGAAGATCTGCAAGCCCTTTCTGAGCCTATGATTATACGATAATAACTATAACCCCTAAATCTTCTTTGAGATAGTTAGAACCCAGCTGTTCTACCTCAGCCACAAATAACTGCTCTTAAGATATTAACATGTTTTCCTTCTTAGGAAAAGCTATCAAGAAGAAGGCTTCACAGCTTTTTGGAGGAGGCAGTACCTGACACAGCATTTTCCCAGATCAGAATCACCCTGTTGCACTGTGCCTGCAGGCCAGTCTTTAGGGTCTGGAAAGTGCCCTTCAGCTCATGGACGTCACTCTGGCTACCCTGTACAGCTGTTGGACCAGCCACTTCCTGGGCCATAGCAGCCAACTGTGAGACCAAACCAAGAGCAGAGACATTGACATTGGGACCCTTTGGAAAAGGAACTTTTGAGAAGTTTGGGCATCTTTCTTTTACCTGCTCTTTAAACCAAGCAGTCAAGTCTGGATGCTTCTTCTCTGTTATAAACTCATATTACTGCCTCACATCCTCCAGGACCTTAATCAGATCTTCTCCTGGGGCTGCATCCAACTTCATGTTGACCTTGAAGTCATCTGGGACATGATGTTCCCCCATCTCCTGTCTAATAACAGAGAGAGAAAATGAATTGGCTGTGACAATCAGAAGGCCAGAAGTGTGTTGATGGGCAGCAGTTCACAGATCTATTAAAAAAAAAATCAGCTTATGTGGTTGTCACTCTTTTACTGGTTTGATTTGGATTCTCATTATTTGTTGATGACAAAGCAATGCTTTCTTTCCTCTTATAATTTTATAAAGCAGACAATAGCACTAGACAGGTTAAATAAATAAATAAAACTTTTAAAAAAGAAGAGGAATAAAAAGAGAGTTAACATTTATAACTTCCCACCCTGATAGTTGCCTTATACATGATATTTCACTCACCCTAACCCTTACAACCATCCTATTACTCTTACATTAGAGAGGAGGAAAAGTAAGTGCAGAGAAATTAGTTTGCACAAGGTCACAAAAGCTATTATTGGCACTTAGGAGTCAAACTATTTGGTTTTGAAGCCTCTGTTCTCTTTCCACGGAGAAGGCAATGGCACCCCACTCCAGTACTCTTGCTTGGAAAATCCCATGGACGGAGGAGCCTGGTAGGCTACGGTCCATGGGGTCGCTAAGAGTCGGACACGACTGAGTGACTTCATTTTCACTTTTCCCTTTTATGCACTGGAGAAGGAAATGGCAACCCACTCCAGTATTCTTGCCTGGAGAATCCCAGGGATGGCGGAGCCTGGTGGGCTGCTGTCTATGGGGCCGCACAGAGTCGGACACGACTGAAGCGACTTAGCAGCAGCAGTAGCAGCAGTTCTCTTTCCATGGACCTATTTTGGCAACAGGAAAGCTAAAGATCATAAACAATAGGGGCTGTTATTTACATTAGCCCCTATATAATACAAAAAATTCTGGATATAGGTGAATTCCTCAGGTAATTAACAGTCATAGGATAGAAAGAATGTAGATTTTATGGTGCCATGTTCCCAAAGTGTCCAATGGAAATGCTATGACAGGGGGAAAAGGGTTGGTCTGGGAGTCAAGAGATCAGGGTTCTGGTACTAATTATTTTGATCTTCAAGGAAATACATTTTTAAATGCCATGCTTTAAGTAAGCAGTAATTCTGACCACAAGCTAGGAAATAATCACAATAATAGCAGCTAACATTCATGAGGTGCTTATATCATGCAAGTCACTGTATCTGGCATTGCTTCATTTTCATCTTTATGATAACCCTAAAAGGTGAACATATGATTAGCCCCATTTTACAGCTGAGAAAACCAAAGCACCTAAAAGTGATGTAGCCTCCTCAAGGCTGTACAGTAAGTGTGATGCTGGGATGCAAAACCAAGGAACCTGATTGTAGTGCCCACACGATAAGCCACCATGCTTTGAGTACAAGGACCATAGGTATGTGGTTAAAAAGCACTTAGAAATGCAAATCCAAAATGCAGATTACAGGAGAAAGACTTCATTGAAATGCCAGATGCCCCACCAAGAGAAAGCATCATAGGTACATAGGGTCATTATTATGTCATTCAACTTGCTTCAAGAGCTGGTTCTGCCAGAGGTTACACTTGAGTATCTGAACATTTTGGTCAGAGCACCTGGTATGATCACATAAAACTGCATCTAACAGAAACCCAGCATCAGTGATTTAATTGAATTAGGATCTGTTTATCTCACATAACAAGCAGTTCTGGGCTGCACAGCTGCCATGCTGACTTGGGGACCTGTGCAAGGGCTCCTTTTCCCTTTCCAGGCTGCCACCCTTATGAGGGTCGCTGTCATCCTTGCTTGAAAAATTGATGCTACACTTTCCTGCCCCACTATATGAAGCAGCTAGTCACATGTGGTTATTTCCATTTAAATTAAATTGAAAATTCAGTTCCTCAGTTACACTAGCTACATTTCACATGTTTAATTGTCATAAGGGGTGAATGGTTACTATACTGGCCAGTGCAGATATAGCACGTTTCCATCATCAGAGGATGTTTTGTTACACAGCATTGCCCTACAAAACACATCTGCAAATTTAGCAGGAAGAAGGGAAAGGGGAAAAAAAACAAGTGAGTGCCAACTGAGACTATGCCCTTTTAACAAGAAAACAATAGCTTTCACTGAGTCCTCACGCTGTAAGATTTTGCTTTCATTTCACCGGTCAGAATTACACCACTTCTAGATCCAAAGGATCATTCCTAGATCCAAAGCAGTTTTAAGTGGGCCTATTGCTGCCCTGAACTAAAATGGGAGCTGTGGGTAAGGAAGAGGAAAGAATATATAATTAGCTAAGTAAGTAGCTATCTTTGCTAGCCTCATCAGCACATGTGAGTTGTGCTTTAAATTACGGCAGGTTTCCCAAAACAGAATGACAAAACCAGGCAGTAAACGTCTGTCCTTTTACAGATGTGGGGCCCTGGGCAGGCAAAGGCAAGTCAGTGACGATTGCCAGCCACCTGGTAGTTCCTCTCAGGCATGAGTGAACATTGAAGCAGGAAAAACAATGTGCCTAGACTTGTTCAGAAAGTGCCCTGGTCTTAAGCCCATAGGCCTTCACCAGTTGGTATTTCAGGTTGACAGACTGCGCTGGACAAAGGGTATGGTCATGCTGAGGAGACAGGTGACCTGCAGTCTGCCCCACAGAAGTAGCTAATGTGGGCAGTGGCCAGCTTCTCTGAGGTGGCCACCTGGCCTGATACAGCCTCTTGAGTGCACTTCTTCATGGGCTTTCTTAAGAGGATGAGTATTTTTGCTGGGCTCAGCCTGCCTACAACGAGGGAGGGTTTGCATAATGTGTTCAAATGGCAGGAAGGAAGGCTATAGATGGCTTTCAGGCCTCCAGCTGGCAAAGCACTAAACTCCTGCAGTAATGAATTCAAATTGTGATGGCCCAAATATTGGTGATAATGATACCTGACTGCCTGCACAGGCATAAATGCAGTGTCTCGATATGGTAGTAAGAGGTGAGCCCTGGGGTTAGGAGAACGAAAATAAAGTTTGCTTCAACATTTTGTCCCTGGCCAGTCTACAGGAAAACAAAAAATAACTGTATATAAATACAAAAGGTTGAAAGGCGATGAGCTTACATGTTTCCCTTATTGTCACCAGCATTTTGCCTAACTCCAGTTTTTGACAAATGCTTGGTTTTTGCTGTTGATAGAATAAAAGGATGACTTTGTTTGAAATGCATCAGGAGACAAGGAAAATGATTTGTTTGCCCCTAAGTAATTTTTCAAGAGGAAAATCAATGATGACAATTATTTCATATCTAACAGATGCAAGTTCAGTTCACTTCAGTCACTCAGTTGTGTCCAACTCTTTGCAACCCCATGGACTGTAGATGCAAACCCATCCCCAAACAGACATCTGGAGGGTGGGACACTGAACTAATACATTGCATCAATGATTATATTGATAGCTATTCTGAAATAAGGAGATAGCAAAGAGAAGTTTGAAAAAGCATTTGGAAAATAAAATCTATGGCTATCTAGGATTTTTAGTAAATAAATATCCAGCTCTGAAACTATGATTCAGTATGGGATGAAGGGTGGGAAAAGTAAAGACGAAGGAATTCTGTTCGATATGTGCTGCAAACCTCTGAAACTTGGAGAACATGAAACCCTTCAGTTCAGTTCAGTCGTTCAGTCACATCTGACTCTTTGTGACCCCATGGACTGCAGCACAACAGGCTTTGCTGTCCATCGCCAACTCCCAGAGCTTACTCAAACTCATGTCCATCGAGCCAGTGGTGCCATCCAAACATCTCATCCTCTGTCATCCCCTTCTCCTCCCGCCTTCAATCTTTCCCAGCATCAGTGTCTTTTCAAATGAGTCAGTTTTTCGCATCAGGTGGCCAAAGTATTGGAGTTTCAGCTTCAGCATCAGTCCTTCCAATGAATATTCAGGACTGATTTCCTTTAGGATGGACTGGTTGGATCTCCTTGCAGTCCAAGGGACTCTCAAGAGTCTTCTCCAACACCACAGTTCAAAAGCATTAATTCCTCGGCACTCAGCTTTCTTTATGGTCCAACTCTCACATCCATATGTGACTACTGGAAAAACCATAGCTTTGACTAGACGGGCTTTTGTTGGCAAAGTAATGTCTCTGCTTTTTAATATGCTATCTAGGTTTGTCATAGCTTTTCTTCCAAGGAGCAAGCATCTTTTAATTTCATGGCTGAAGTCACCATCTGCAGTGATTTTAGAGCCCTCCAGAATAAAGTCTCTCACTGTTTCCATTATTTCCCCATCTATTTACCATGAAGTGATGGAACCGGATGCCATGATCTTAATTTTCTGAATGTTCATATCCATTGTCAGGGTTCTATTTGCTGAAGAAGGTCAAGATTGATTCAATGACCCAGATGTGTTGATTTCCTGTGTCTGTCATAACAAATGCCACATACCAGTTGGTTTCAACAACAGAAATGTATTGTCTCACAATCTTGGAGGCTAGAAGTCCAAAACCAAGGTGTCAGCAGAGCTGGTTTTTTCTGAAAGCTATGAGGGAGAACTGGTTCCATGCATCTCCCCTGGCTTCTGGTGCTTTGCCTGAAATCTTTGGTGTGCCTTGGTTTGTGTCAGGGTAAGTCCAGGTTTCACATGACACTTCCCCTGTGCGTCTGTTTCTGTGTCCAAGTTTCCCCTTTTTATAAAGACATAGTCATATGGGATTAGGGGTCGCCCTCATGGCCTCATTTTAACTTGATCCAGTACAAAGACCCTAACTCCAAACAAGATCACATTCATAGGGACTAGGGATTAGGATTTCAGCATATTTTGAAGGGATGCAATTCAATCCATAACACCAGGATGCCATGGTCAAAGAATTACTTCACTTTTCCGCTTCATTATTGCAGACTGAGTTACATAAAAATTAACTTGACAGTATCACTTCTGTGGGCTTCCCTAGTGGCTCAGATGGTAAAGAATCCTCCTGCAATGCAGGAGACCCAGGTTTGATCCCTGAGTCAGAAAGATCCCAAGAGAAGGGAATGGTACCCTACTCCGATATTCTAGCCTGGAGAATCCCATAGACAGAGGAGCCTGAGGCTACATACAGTCCATGGGGTCAAAAGAGTCAGACACAACTGAGCCACTAACTTTATCACTTTTATTCCTTGGGAATTACTCACATAGAAAAACAGCCCCTCTCATCTTCTGGATGTTTGCAATCTACAGTCCTTTTCTTTATAAAGCTCAAAACCTACTGTTCCAATCTAGGACTCAGAATTACATATTTCCAATAGTTTTCAGTCACCTTACTTTCAACCCACTTAAGAGAATCAAAACCTTGAATTTGGAAACCATTCCTGTTTTAACGTTTAGTGACTCCCTTAAAAATTGAAAAGTTTAATATTTAATTCAATTCAACCAGCCTTTGCAGTAAAATTCTCTGGGAATTTGAGGACAAACTCCATGATTTTTTAACCTGGGTGCTGCTGAAAGGAAGAGGCCAAAATGGCTGGCCCCTCCTGACCTAACCATCTCACCGTCACAGGTGGAAAAAGTAGAGGACTGGGTGGGGAATGCCGCTTTTAAGCAAGCAGCTGCATTTTTAGGGAAGCAGTAACAAAATTTAAGTGAATTTATTTAGAGGGCCCAGAAATCCCCATAAGCCAAACCCCAACTCCACATGAATGTTCTTTTTCTTGTCTTGCTACTTAAGGTCTGTTTCCAATTTTTCAAGAGTCCAGAATGGAACTGCCTTCCCTTAATCTCCTCCTCTTTATTTCCCACCCTTCCAACCTCCCAAATAAATGAAGAAATAATAGAATCACTCCAGAATCACTCCCCGTAAGAAAAAAAACCTAGGAGATCATGGATCAAGTGAGTGTATGAGGGTTTTGACTTTTTAAAAAATAACCTCCAAGAATACAGCACTTACAGACTCGTTTGAACACTATTAAGTCACCCATCATTATTCTCTTTCCAAAGCTAAATAATCTCAGTTTGTTTAACCTTTTCTCCCTGGTCCTATTTTATAACCTTCTGATAGTATCTGTGTTGCTCCCCTGGACTCTGTCTGAATTTCTTTTCAATTTTAGAGTCAAAAACTGGATGCTGTCATCAAATCAGTGCTGAACCCATGTGAAAGATGCTATAAAGAGTAAAAACACTGTTGTAGCCTGAGACATGTGGGCAGGGGCAGGGAGGGAGGGCACACGGATGGGGGACAAGGAGAGTATAGGATTGTAAATTCTTAAAAATAAAATGCATGCTATAAAATGCCAAAGAGCACTAGTGCTAATTAAACAGGCTCCCCCCCCCCCCGAAACATAAGCGTGTGGTATAAGAACAGGAAATGTGGAGGCTGACAACATCCTTGTTAGGAACGGCCTTGTGTCAGCAGGGTTTGGGCAGCTTACCAGGAGGATGTCAGCAGCACAACAAGTTAGCTCACAGGCCTCTACTTACAACATAATCATGTCTACTTCATGACAACTATTGGACTATTCACTGCATGAGGAGATTTGTCCCTCTTGTTGAGGGCTTTCCAACAAGCCATTTAGAAACAACTGACAGTGTGGACGTGGCAGCACCAATGCTGTCCTGCCACAGACTCCTTTGGCCTCAGCCTCCAACACAACCCTAAATTGCATTTAACTGAGCCAAAGCTCTGTACAGCCTTCTATTGCTGCTCCAGGGAGCTCACAGCTTCCCAGGCTCACCTTTCTTTGAGGACCTGAGCCTCATGAAGACCTTTTCCCTGTATAGCCAATAGGATAAACCAAGTATGCTCCTTACTACTCACTCTCTTCACTGTTCCCAGTGTATCTCCTTCCTTATCTGATTCCCAAAGTTGCTAGTCATCTTCTAATTTCCTCCATCCTCAACACAAAATGTGAGAGTTGGACCATAAAAAAGGCTGAATGCCAAAGAATTGATGCTTTCCAAGTGTGGTGCTGGAGAAGACTCTTGAGAGTCTGCAAGGGTATCCAACTCCTTGGACTGCAAGGAGATCCAACTAGTCCATCCTAAAGGAAATCAACTCTGAATATCCATCAGAAGGACTGATGCTGAAGCTGAAGCTCCAATACTTTGGCCACCTGATGCAAAGAGCTGACTCATTGGAAAAGACCCTGATGCTGGATGCTGGGTAAGACTGAGGTTAGGAGGAGAAGGGAGTGACAGAGGATGAGATGGTTGGATGACATCAGTGACTCAATGGACATGAGTTTGAGCAAACTCAGGGAGACAGTGAAGGACAGGGAAGCCTGGCATGCTGCAGTTCATAGGGTCGCAAAGAGGTGGATGTGACTTAGGGATTGAAAAAAAAAAACAACACAAAAGACATATACATGGAATCTAGAAAAATGGTACAGATGACCCTATTTGCAAGGCAGGAATAGAGACACAGACTTAGAGAACAGAGTTATGTACATGAGGTGGGGAGGTGGGAAGGAGAGGGCTGGATGAATTGAGAGAATAGGATTGATAAATATATACACTTGCTATTTAATTGCTAAGTCGTGTTTGCAACCCCATGGACTGTAGCCCACAAGCCTCCTCTGTCCATGGGATTTCCCAGGCAAGTATACTGGAGTGGGTCACCATTTCTTTTTCCGGGGGATTTCCCAACCCAGGGATTGAAAACGCATCTCTTGCATTGGCAGGCAGATTCTTTATTGCTGAGTCACTGGGGAATGTGTAAAACAGATAGCTAGTGGGAAGCTACTGTATAGCACGGGGAACCCAGCTCGGTGCTCTGTGACCACCTAGAAGTGGGGGATGTGGTGGAGTGGTGGAGGGGGGAGGTGGTGGAAGGGAGGCTCAAGAGGGAGGAGACATATGTATACATATAGCTGATTCTCTTTGTGGTATAGCAGAAACACAACATTGTAAAGCAATTATACTCCAATAAAAAAAAATCATGCAGCCAAAAAAAAAGACTTCATGGTGAGAATGTCATCCTCCAGTCTATACTTATACTGCCTCTAATTTATTCTTCATATTTCTCCCTCCCCCCTCACCCTCCATGCCCACACTCTCCACCCATTTTACACACACACACCCATACACATCTCTTCATAATTTCCTGATTTGGGTCTCAGATAAACAAATTGATCTTTTTTATTTTACAATTCATTCACATCTCTTCCCTTGAGTGTCCAAGATGTAATTGTAATTGTAATCTAGAACGAGGTATCGATTATCCAAGCACCTGCACACTCCTCCCTCCCGGCTCTCAAATTCACAGGCCTCAGTGAATTGAAGGGGCATATGTAATCTTGGGTAATAACAGAAAATTTCATGGGAATCCCCAAGTGTTACAGGGAGTGTAAACTAAAAATTATCAAGTAGAGCAACAAACACAGGATTTACTGGGAGAATAAAGGTTATGGGAGAACCTCCACTTATTTTTCATGATACAAACAATTCTATTGACTTTAACTTTTCAAGCTGAGACCTTCCTGCATCATTCGGCATTTGATGAAGATGAAATGTAACAGGGTCACATGTCATGTCATTTGTAATAACTTAATATTATGGTTGGTTGGGAAATAAGACCAGGCATATGAGGCTCACAAATTTGCTTGCTGTAAATTTCCAGCACCTGTTTATGATACCGATTTACTGAGAAAACAGCTCCAACAACATTATAGAGGGTGGCTCATGAATGTTATTAACCATTTATAGTGCATGTTACAAATTTTAAAAGGTTTTCAATTTTACAGACAATCCATAGGTTTATGAATTGAAAGCCACTGAAATAAATCATCCTTGGTAATGAAAGGGGAAAAGGGACATGATATAATTTCTATTTGTCAAGATATAATGATGTCACTATCCATTTATACTCTGCATTTAAAAGTTGAAGCTACTCAACAAATCTCTCCTCAGCCAAATACATCTGTTGCCTTAATGGAGACCATGGCACAGGTTTCACATATCACTCACCAATTAGAACAGAAGGTAAAACTTGTTTTTTCCTAGCTGAGCAATTCATTTGAACAATAACTTTTAATGTAGTGAATAATAGCAACACCTAAAAAATGTAATCACTTTTAAATGATCTCTCTGAGTAGTTTGTAGATTAAACACATTTGCTTCTGGAGGTGCTATTTGTATCCCAAACACTGCTTTGATTTATTGATTCTTTTAATCAATAACTCAGTTAATCATTAAAAAGACAGAATATGGGGCTGTTGGTCAAGTTTTACCTTAACAACATGTACCTATATACACGGCTGCCAGGAACAGTTGAAGGAGTTGTTCACTGCTCAAAGAGGCCAACCTGAGGGCCAGTATGGGTTGAAATATAGTCTTCAATCCAGAGAACAATCTTCATGCCCTGACATTGGCTACAACAAGAGGCTCTTTAGTTCCTCTTTGCTTTCTGCCATTAAGGTGGTGTCATCTGCATATCTGAGGTTATTGATATTTCTCCCAGCAATCTTGATTTCAGTATGTGCTTCATCCAGCAAAGCATTTCACATGATGTACTCTGCATATAAGTTAAATAAGCAGGGTGACAATATACAGCCTTGATGTACTCCTTCCCCAACTTGGAATCAGTCTGTTGTTCCATGTCCAGTTCTAACTGTTGCTTCTTGACCTGTATACAGATTTCTTAGGAGGCATGTAAGGTGGTCTGGTATTCCCATCTCTTTAAGAATTTTCCATAGTTTGTTGTGATCCATTTAGTGTATTCATAATGTTGTGCAACCAATATCACTATCTAGAGAACATTTTCATCAACCCCCCCCCAAAACAAATCCTCTATGCTTGAGCAGCCACCTCCACTCTCCTCCCCCCACCCCTCCCTCCAACCACTCAGAAACCATTAATCTGCTTTCTGTCTCTCTGGCTTTGCAGAGGCTCTATTCTTATCTGCTATATTGTACCTAGCACCCTGGTAAAATATGGAGGAGGCTTTAGGGTGCTCACAACAGCTCCCAACCAAGTCACGAAGATTAAGAGCCAGAGCTGGACAACAGAGCATTGGTATATATTGAGAGGGTGAGAGGTTGCCCTGGTAATTTTACTTGTAAAACTACATTTTCAGTGTCTGGGTCTTTGAGTTAAGATACAGATTAATTTAAAGATGTGAGGGGAGTTGAAAGTTCCAAGCTTAAGTTATAGAAAAGGATGAAAAGATTCAGAGCATCCAGCTTGGTAAATCATGGAGGTGAAGAAAGGGGAGTCATCATTAAGTGAACAGAAACACACATGGAAAGGCTTTTGAGGAGAGAGATAGTCCCTCCTCGTTATTCAGAAAGTGAGTGCTTTTAATAGTCACAATATTTTTTTTTTAATTTTCAAAATATTATTTTGTTCTCCATACTGTACTTCTGTCTTAACAACCAGGAATCCTGGCTGCAGGAGGTACAGACTATGCGATGTTACCAGGGGAGCAGGAGGAAGGGCACCAGGCACTTGGTGATCAAGCAGCTAAACAGAAGACAAGAAGGAGCTAGTGCCAGGGCTTTGGATGCTTCATAATGCACAAACCTCCTGGAATTTTTTAAGTAATAAGTAAGTCTCTATTCCCCAGGTTCATGGATGGTCTTTGGGGTGGTCAACCCCACTTAGACCACTATTTTGGGTATTCTGAGAAAGGAATTACTCTATGTAAGCGTGTGTGAAGTTGAAATATAAAATAGCTGCCTGATCCCTGGCCCAGGTGAAAGGTCTCCTAAGGTTTTTTGATTCGCCAAGAATCTGTCCCCTTGTTACTTTGCCAGGTTCTACTCTCCATTTAACACAAGCTTCAATCTTACAACACAGGCTTTCAATTTTTCTGGAAGAATACAACTCTCTTATTCCCCCATCACAGACAAATCTCTGGGTCCCACTTTTCTTTGATCCCTTCATCTGTAGCTACCTGCACCCAAAGTGAAAGTGAAAATGTCAGTCACTCAGTCATGTCCCACTCTTTGGACTGTAGCCTGTCAGGCTCATCTGTCCACGGAATTCTCTAGGAAAGAATCCTAGAGTGGGTTGCCATTCCCTTCTCCAGGGGATTTTCCCAAGGGATTGAATCCAGGTTTCCTGCATTGCAAGCAGATTCTTTACCATCTGAGCTACCAGGGAAACCTCACTTTCCTCCCTGCACCTACCTGCTGCAAATTAGCGTAAGCAAGCAGTTTTCACCTAGGAGTCAGGGAAAGGAATACTGTGCTCAATAGGATGTTTGAAGTTCAGGGGAAGAAAAAAAAAGGTAGTGTCTTCTCTGTCATGATTTGGGACTCATCTTTGCCTCCACATAGGCAGGCAAGTGGCCTAGGTGCCCTTCCTCCTGTCCACTCCTGGCACTTAGGCAATGCCTAGGAGGGAAGACCTGAATGCCCAACCACCTTCATCCTGTGAGTGACCTGAGCCTTCCACAGAGTGACTGTGGTTTGGATTTCCCTTTGCTCCACCAGCTCTCTGCCATACTTGCTTCAAGGTGCAGCTCTCAACCACTTGCAGCTTAATCTGGGCCCCGGGAATTTTTCTCCTTCCTGTATTTCTATAGCACATTTATAATCTATGCCACAAAATCTAGCGTGCACGCATGCTAAGTCACTTCAGTCATGTCCAACTCTTTGCAACTATATGGACTACAGCCCGCCAGACTCCTCTGTCCATAGGATTCCCCCGGCAAGAATACTGGAGTGGGTTACCATGCCCTCCTCCAGGTGATCTTCCCAACCCAGGGATTGAACTCACATCTCTTATGTCTCCTGCATTGGCAGGCAGGTTCTTTACCACTAATGCCAACTGGGAAGCCCTACAAAAAACTAGCATCTGAATCTAATTTCAAGCATGGTTCCCAATCCTTAATTTTAGCTCATATTTCTGCGGTAACAGTGGCTCCTCATAGGAACTGCTTTTGAGGTGAGAAGGTATAGGCTGAACTCCTGCTTCTGTTCATTATTGTGTGACCTTGGAGAAATCCTATAACTTCTCTTTGAAGAATAGGGATAACAACACTTGCTCCCTCATTTATAGTTATAAGCATCTAATGAGATCATATGTGTGAAATTGTATTGTAAAGCACACATGAACAATATATTGTCTAAATTTCAAGAGTCCAGGTCTTGTGTCTTCCAATTAGGTTGTGATTTCCTTACCAATCATCATCAATCAATTTTAAAAAATAAGATAATATCTTTTTATAAATTAATTTTTAAGACAAAATACGTATTTCCATTCTCCTCTTACTATAAATAAACATTTAAATGCTAACATGAGCATGTCAAACAATTTGGTGCAGGCAATTCTCTTTAGCTTTCTGTGTCTTATTATCCTTATGCTAAGAACAAAATCCTGTCTTCTGTACAATACTATAGGCATAAGAAAATACACCCAATATGGAATTTGTGAATTGAGATAGGCATTGAGATGAGTGTATCCATTATGGGGTTAAAGCAGGTTCAAAGCTACAAAACAACTAGGAGTGAAAAGAATATTACAAAAAAAGTAGTTTGTATTTGCTAAAGAGAACAAACTTTTGGAGCCTTCTGGAAGTGCCTTTTTATATACAATTTATATGCTAATTGTAAATCATTTGAATATATTAGATAAAGCAGGTTCCCTAAGGACCTACTGTTGGTACAATTTGTCCTTGAAAAAAACAGAGAGAGTTCAAGATTTAAAAAGCCCAAATCTCTGAAATGGTCTCAACAGCCTACCTAGTCTGCCCCCAGGGCTCTACAATTTCCTTCCTTGTTCTGTCAGCTTCGGCCACACTGGCTTCCTTGCTGTGCCTCACAAGAGCCATCTGGGGGTCTTGACACTAGCTGTTCTCTCCAGGTAGAGTGCTCTATTCAGGACTCCCATGACTAACTGCTTCCCTCCTTTCAAGTCTTTGCTCAGACTTTCCATCCTCAGACAGGCTACTCTGACCACACTACAGAGGTTGAATCTGCAGTCCTCCTTTTTGTATGCTGTTATTCTGCTCTATTTTTTCCATAGCATTGATCACCTCTGAAGACGATAGATAACACACTTCCTTCTTGAAGATATCACCTCTCTCTCCAGGGCAGAATGTAAGCTTCACAGGCAGGAATTTTTGTACCGTTTATTACTGTATCCCAAGCAGTATGGGGATATAGTAATGGGGCTTCCCAGGTGGCACATTAATAAAGAATCCACCTGCCAACGCAAGAGATATGGGTTTGATCCCTGAGTTGGGAAGATCCCCTGAAGAAGGAAATGGCTACCTGTTTCAGTATTCTTGCCTGGAGAATTCCATGGAGAGAGGAGCCTGGCAGGTTACAGTCCAGGGGGTCACAAAGAGTCAGAACGACAGAGCACAGGTACCTAGAACAGTGCCTGGGATGTAGACACTCAGTACACTGTTTCGAATGAAAGAATACTAAAGGTGCTTGGTGTTTGTAACGAGGGATTTGACATCAGAGATTTACCTGGAAAGAGAGATTTCCAAGGAGACTTCAGAGATCTTCTGGTGAAAAAATGAAAAACAGTAGAGCAGAAAAACAATGGAATAGAGAACACGAAAAACAGTAATGAGAAAGAGGAAATAGAGGTGGAATGAGGAAGGAAGGGAAGACCATGGGTACCCTTTCCCTCATGGAACCAAACTTTCCACACAATATATACAGTTTGGTTTTAATTTTTTGTTTGCTCATTTTGCTCTCCTTTAGGCTGCTCAGCAAGGAACTGAGAGTAGAGCTGAAACAATCTAAAGGTTTCGCGGTGGCCTGTGGATTCCTGGAGGTCAGGGCAATTTGGCTGCTGCTGCTGCTAAGTCGCTTCAGTCGTGTCCGACTCTGTGCGACCCCACAGACGGCAGCCCACCAGGCTCCGCCGTCCCTGGGATTCTCCAGGCAAGAACACTGGAGTGGGTTGCCATTTCCTTCTCCAATGCATGAAAGTAAAAGTGAAAGGAAAGTCGCTCAGTCTTAGCGACCCCATGGACTGCAGCCTACCAGGCTCCTCAGCAGCCCAAAAAGATCTCAGCAATAAGATAGTTGGGGAGGATAAATTGCTTCACTTTCCCCATTCCAGAGGAGGTCACCCTCATCCCAAAACAGAGAAGAATGGGAGGAAGGAAGAACTGACCAGGTCTCTAAATGAGTCATAGCATTCATGGTAAACATCTTTCCTTTGAAAGTGAAAGTGAAAGTCTCTCAGTCATGTACGAATCTTTGCGAGTCCCTAGACTAGTCCATGGAATTCTCCAGGCCAGAATACTGGAGTGGGTAGCCTTTCCCTTCTCCAGGGTATTTTCCCAACCAGGGATCGAACCCAGATCTCCCACATTGCAGGCAGATTCTTTACCAGCTGAGCCACAAGGCTTCGCAATATGCAGTGGAAGTACAGAGTCTCAACCACTGGACCACCAGGGAAGTCCTCAGGCTTCTCAATATGAACTGGATCTCATAGAGCTTCCAGAGAGAGCATGTGTGTGATAGAAGGAGGGAAGGTAGGGAGATGGGCATTGGGCTTAATCTGCCATTCCCTTTTATAATTCATTCTAAACAGATTTGGGTATTCATCCAAGTCTTTATTTGGACACTCATGGTCCTTCTTGAGTAAACCAGCAAGTGATGTTTTCTATTAATAACAATCCATAGTTCAGAATGCCCATGCCAACATTTAGCCTTTAACTTGATACTTTGGTCTAAAATTTAAGCATGACCTTGGAGAAAAATGAAGGACTTAGGTTCCCTTACTCCCAATTGTATAGGATTCCTTCGTGGTTGCAAGGGCATTTATTAACTTCTTATTTTTCTTTAGAACCATAACCTATTTCCTAAAGTGTCCTAATACATTTCCCAGATTCAGAAAGGAAGAGAGGAAGGAGGGAAGAAAGAGGAGAAGAATATCACTTATTTTCTTCGCCTGAAATATCATCCTCCCTTTGTCAGTTTCCTTTGTGGATACGAAGCCACCTCTGCAGTGCCCTGACCTTGGCCACATCTGAAAGCAGAAGCTTCATAAAGGAATAACACACTTGATGGAATCAGGTAGGAAGAATATATCAGTCGTATTTCTCAAATGACAACTTAGCAAGATTCAGACTCAGCCTCCACTTAGCTACGCGTAGGTCAAGAACAATCCCAAATGGTTGGGATGTGAGACTGATATTTTCTTTAATAAAACACAGTAATGGTTAAATCATGATGATGTATGACAGAAATCAAACCAATATTGTAAACCAATCATCAAACAATTAAAAATAAAAAAATTAAAAAACACAGCAAGAGACATGTTGGTTCCCCATTTCTTGCTGTTCCCCAATCTCATGCATTCCTCATAAAACAAGCTTAATCCTGTTACACAATATGGAAGCAGGTTTTCAAAAAGAAATTGGATTTCTATTGATTGCCAGCCGATGAAATGCTTACTGCACACATGGGTCTGTAAGATGCTTCTTATGCTACTGCTGTGGGCAATATGCTGGGCACCTATGTTTTTTCAAGAGACAGCCACACATTGTAATATAATGCTTGAGGTTTTTATCTTTTCCTATTGGGCAGGAGTCATTTCAACAAGCTCTCCTTCAAAAGAGAACATGACAAGCTATATGACTATGTGTCCTGTACTGTTATGAGCCCCGGTCACAGTGACTAGAGTTTCGTTAAGCACAGACCTCCCTATAGATTAGAACATATATCTTAAACACCAATGTTAAAGTTAATGCAAAAGTTCAGAGGTGCAAAATAATTTAAATGTGCCCAAGTAGTAGCAATAACATCTCTAAAATCTCACCAGTGAATTATGGATATGTGGAATATTAAAAATGCAAAGCTAACTCAATTTGCATTCGTAATGCCCCCTAGCTGTTACGGGGAGGAGGAAATTGCTTTCTGCTGATTTCAAGGGCACACTACTTAGTGCTGTATTTAAGTCAAGGAGGAAAATCATTCATTTTTATTCTACCACTTAACTTGTGCTTATGTAATCTGTCTGGCACTGGAGTCAGTTGTCTGATATTATTTTCAATCACAGAAAGAGAATATATAATTCAATCATTACACCTTTATTTTCACTTGCTTGGTGATCTTCTGGAGTCTTATTACCACCAGTAAACGCCAGTGTGTCATCAATCAGTGCTCAACCCCAGGTCCATTTCTGACAGACAGCACCAGCCACGAGCATTATTATTTTTATTTTTGAGGAGGGGAATAAAGTAAGGATAAGGTTACATTTCCCCAATCAGCTGGCCAGATACTGAATTTCTTCATTTCCTCATTTCTTCAGTGATGCTCCCCACCCATAACCCATCACTTGTCATCCATAAGCCACCTCTCCCCAGCAGGGAAATCCTCAAAGGTAGGGTAGACATGCAAATTAGTAGCTAATACATTGCAAAGCAGGAGGCTGCTTTCAACTTTGTGTCTTCTCCCACCTTGTCCTTCCTGCTTTCCAACCAGTCTTTCCTTCAGCTGCTCCTTTTCATTTTCCCTGCACAGTAGCATTGCCTGCTGCTGTTCTTTCAACATAGGGATGGACTAAGAGCAACTCTCCAGGCAGAAGAGGCAACAGTGACATTTCTTAAGATGGAAGCTCAATTAAAAAAAAAAAAAAACTATGTGAAGGGCCAGGGTCTGTTAAAGGGGAATCAGATTCCCCTGATTCACAAATACTGTGGGGGTTCCCTGATTACAGTGAAAACGAGAGACAACACAGTTTGGTGGCTGAGGTTGCACCATAAATCCCAGTTAAGAGAACACTTGGTGTTGGTCCATTACCCATTGATCTTTGTGATTGTGTTTGATGATCATATTGGTCATTAAGTTGCTTTGTTTCTCTTTCCTCCACATTTTTTTGTATCTATTGCCTCATCAGGAGTCATTGCTTTTTTAAAAAAACTTATTTTAGATAGATATAATATGACCGGTAATAATGGATTTTAAGAGCTTCCCTGGTAGCTCACATGGTAAGGAATCTGCATGCAAGGCAGGAGACCGGGGTTCAATCCCTGGGTTGGGAAGATACCCCGGAGATGGAAACAGCAACCCACTCTGGTATTCTTGCCTGGAGAATTCCATGGACAGAGGAGCCTGGTGAGGTACAATCCACGGGATCACAAAGAGTCAGACACAACTGAGCGACTAACACTTTCGCTTTCTATAAAAACTGTATAAGCCACACACCCAGGAATTTTGACTCATTACATCTGAGTAGAAGGTTTAAGGATCTGCATTTTCAAAAAGAACCCCTCTCCAGACTGTGTGCTGTGCTAAGTCTCTTCAATCGTGTCCAACTCTGTGCAACCCTATGGACTATAGCCTACCAGGTTCCTCTGTCCATGGAATTCTCCAGGCAAGAATACTGGAGTGGGTTGCCATGCCCTCCTCCAAGGGATCTTCTCGACTCAGGGATTGAACCCGTGTCTCTTGCATTGGCCAGTGAGTTCTTTACCAGTAGCGCCCCCTGGGAAGCCCAGACTCCTCTTTATGAAACCGCCTTTTGAAAAGCCACAGAGGAAGATACTGTGTGTGGTGTAGTCTAAATCATCTCTCCACTCCTATCCCTTTCCTTCTCCTCCCCCTCTCCTTCCTTGTCCCCTTCCTTTCTCCTCCTTCTTTTTCTCTCTCTCTCACTCACAAACACACCTGCTTTAGTCCATGTGATGAATAGGTCAAGTTCGTCTCTTTGTTACTGCCTAATGAAATCAACAATCTTTCTGGAAGATTGACATAATAGGCTAAAAACAAAGAGGCAGAAATTACTCCCAAACATCAAAAAGGCCCAGGGAATCTCCAGAGGGTGGCATAAGAGAAACTGAATTGGAAATTGAGTCTGGCTTCCTAAAGACAATTCCCCTATTTTTTTCTAACAAAGGAAGCATCCCTGGATTTCATACTTGGTAGTTCTAAACAGAGCACTCAGAAGGATGAATAATTGTAATGGGCATAGGAAGAAAGGGGTTATTCAAAAGACATGGAATGTCCTTACATATTTATAATGCATGTGAGCTGAAAACCAGGTGAGACGGGCTAATTAGGAGTATCTTAGACAACAAAAAGCCCATTCAGTCCTTGGAATTTTAACCTCAGTCTCTAGTCAGATAATATTTTAAAAATCAAAATTCAGGTTATTGTTTTGAAAAAATACATCAGATAGAAATGAGAGCGACAAATGAGAGATTTATAATACCCATGGTACACAGCTCATAAATTGACTGCCCTTTTTATCTCTGCAGCAGGAGAAATGGGGAAATTCTGAAAACCCCAGAAGAAATAGGCAGGATGTCTAAGTTAAGAATGCAAGAGGGAGAGGACTCCCTATTAAAACAAAAAGCTGCCCCCTTTGCCCTGCACATATCATAACTTACCTGCTTTATTCATTCTAGCTGGGCTTCTCTAGGTGATTTATTAGTTGGTCTGAATTTAGCACAGAAGGAAACTAGAAAGTGGTTCCCCACAGTATATTTCATGAATCTTACTTTCCTCTTAAAATTCACATATTGTGATTCCCTGTGTTATCACTGTCTTGTCCCAGACATAAGCAGCTTCCATTATAATTATGAGAGCCAAGTCTGGATGAAAGCTCCGTATCATTGATTTTAGCACAATTAAAACCAAATGAAATCTGTCCCTTCTCACCACAAATTTATGAAATAACAAGGGGCTTCATTAATTCAAAACTACAGAACCCTTTGAGCTTACCTACTGCTTTCCTTTTTCCAGGTCTAGTGTGCCTTTTGCAAAGCTGGAGGCTGGGGGCAACAAACTATCTTAACTCTTCAGGTGAGAAAATATTCTCTCCTCACAGGAAAGACTCTGTCCCCATGGGTCTAACAATATACCAAAACCATAACAATACAACATCATGGTGTCCATACAATGGGAATTATATACATACAGTAATGGGACAGTCCTGCCATCTCAAAGGAAAAGAAATGGTTCAGATCCATGATACATGCTGGGATGATAAATCAGAATGCTGCTAAAGATAGGGCAGCATAATATGGAAGCTAGCCCAAGGGGAAACCCTTAAAACATAGATAACAATGGGTTAAAGCTACAGAAAAATGAAAAGGGAAAAACCAAACTGTTTAAACATTAAACATTTGTTTAAATATTAAAGTAAAGTTAGGATGACAGCAAAATCGATATTAAATCAGGCCTGGAAACTTTTATGACCTCAAACCCTGGGCTTCCTAACTGCGAGTGTCATAAATGATGTCACTTTTCAGCATAGTCGTGGCTGCCAGCAAGCAGGTCAGAAATGCCAGCTTTCATTTAAATTCTCCGTTTGTGATGTAATTTAGCATTTACTCTCAGGGACAAATGTCACCGCTTTCTGGGCACCAGCCCCTGAAAGTGCTGCTGTAAGCAAAATACTTCCCCTCCTGATTCCATTCCACCCCCAATAGCATGGTTTCCAGAGGGGCCTGTGAGTTCTCCTGGGTTTGAACAAAGATTTGAGGACCATATAAATGAGTTAAGACTCTTTCCCAGTTGGTGAAGACAGAGATTTTGAGGAAACTCTTCTAGGGTGAAAGGAAAGGGAGCTGTGGAAAGCTGTACCTGCTATAGAACATTTCATGAGCAGGCTGGGATTGGAGGCCTGTGATGTGGACACATGGGGTTTCAGCCAGGGGCAGCCTCGAGGGACCAGCTGCACAAGGGAATTTGCTGGAAAGATAGAGGGAGACTTCTTTTGTTCCCAACCTCAGCCCCTTGATTCTTAGTCCCCTCTTCCTCCTCTCTCCAAGTACCTCCCCAGGCCCTGTTATGTTGATTTCTGCAGGCTAAGTTGCTTCTGTCGTGTCCAACTCTTTGCAACTTTACAGTAAGGTAGCCTGCCAGGCTCCTCTGCCCAGGGAAATCTCCAAGCAAGAATACTGGATTGGGTTGCCATTTCCTTCTCCAGGGAATCTTCCCAACCCAGGGATCAAACCATGTTTCCTGTGTCTCCTGCATTGTAGGCAGATTCTTTACTGCTAATGCCACTTGGGAAGCCCCTTGAAACACAGAAGTGAAGTGAAGTCGCTCGGTCGTGTCCGACTCTTTGCGACCTTGTGGACTACCAGGCTCCTCCGTCCACGGGATTCTCCAGGCAAGAATACTGAAGTGAGTTGCCATTGAAACACAGAAGGACCTGCTAAAATGCAAACATGTTCTGGGAAGAGCAACATCAGCCTTTCCCAGGTCTGTCTTGTACAAGTGCTGGAGTCCCTTGAGGCAGGACTGTCTACAGCGGGGGTAGCTGCCTCCAGTAAGTGAAGGTGGACCTGCTTTACATTCTTCAGATAGTTTCAACAGAACGTAACATAAGATTCTTCAGTTATGGTGGTCCAGTCACACCCTGGAGATGTGTCATTCAACTAAGTAAGCGCTCATTAAGGTCCTACTAGGGTGGAACAAAGGAAAGATAAAATTTGGAGCAAGTGAGTGAGTGAGTGTGCTGTGTGCGTGTATGAATGTTTGGAGAAATGGTGAAAATGAGAGATCAGTTTGCTAGGGTTCCATAACAAAATATCAAGCACTGAGTGGCTTAAACAACAAAAATTCATTGTCTCATAGTTTTGGAAGTTGGAAGGCAGAGATCAAGGGGGGTGGCAGGGCCATGCTCCCCTTGAAGGCCCTGGAAGAATCTGTTCCAGGTCTCTCTCATAATTTCTGAGAGTTCCTTGGCTGGTGATAGCATAATTTCATTTTCATATGGCATTCTCCCGGTATGTCTGTGTCCAAATTTCCCCTTTGGACAAGAAAACTAGCCACACTGAATTAGAGGCCCACCCTACCCCAGTATGACCTCATTGGAACTAATTACATGTGCAAAAACATCTCCAAAAAAAGTCACATTATGAGGTTCTGAGGGTTATGACTTAACATATGAATTTGAAGGGGATACAATTCAACTTGTAACAGAGATAAACAAGGGTAGAAATCAGGAAGGAATCAGATAATGAAAACCACAGAGAATGACCTTGAGCCCTACGGGAGCAACTTGTGGTCAGTAAGCAGGGAAATCAAAGACTAGAACTTGTTCAGGAAGGAGCATTACTTGGAGTTGAATTCAACCCACTCATTCTTGGCTGTTCCTAAGACACCAGTGAATACTTGTTCTTCTCAAACAACGTACTCATTTATTTTGTAATTGCATTTCTACTGAAAATGGAATGACGTTCATCTTTCCCTTCTTAAAATTATAGGACCATGAGAAAGAGATCAGTGGTAAGAACGATTCCAAAAAGAAATCAGTGGTCAATTTATATTCTCTTACAGGAACAAAAGAAAGTGCAATCAAAAAGTATACATGGAACCAAGAGCCACACAAAATATGGCACTATGGTACTGCCTATCAGTATCACCTCATCCACTGCCTGCTCAGGATGGGAATCGAGTCATTGGGGGAATCTGGAACTTCAGAACAAGCACAAAGAAGAACACAAACTAAAGCAGTCCTAATCCACTACAGTTGTAATTATGGAAGTTCAAAGTTACACTCAGAGATGATCCAGATTTCTACAAATGGCATAGAGTTGTTACACTATAAATTTGTTTTAATCATAAAAGTCACTTCAACCCAAAATTCTAGAAATTTAATTTCATTTTGCAATTTTCATCTGCTTGGTTTAGAATAGGACTCTCCTTCCCCAAAGCAGATATCCCTACACCTTTGGTCCACTATAAACATATGGACATGATCCTTCCTGTAAAAGAGATGTGTTCCAATAAATGTTGATTGTAATAAACGCCTCTGTTTTCTGTCTGCTCCAGTTCTGTCAAATTTGTGTTCACAAAAAGAGGTAGACAAGGAAATTATCCAAGAGAGACACAACTGTAATTAGAATAGCATAAACAAAACACAGTGTTGATTTTTATAGGTGGAAAACAATGTCTTCAATCCACGTCCTATGTAGCATTTCCCTGGAGAGAATGTGCCATTTTTATTTTCTCATCCAGAATATGAAGGCCTGATGTTTTGCTGTGGGGGCAAGGGTGGGAGGATTGCTGCACAGGGGTTATGAGAAGGGCCTCCAAAGGCTTGCAAAAAGATCAAAGTTTGAGGGTGTTTTTTTTTTAAGTATATATTCCCTGACAGCTTCTAATACAACAAGGAAAGGCTCTTAGGTAAGCAAAAGATGATTTGCATTTAGGTTCACAAAAGCAAGAGTGTTCATAGCCAGTTCTAGGAGCAGGTTGTGATGGTGACCTTTTATGTCACAACACAGGCAAACTCTAGCAGGTGACTCCTATGAAAGATTTAATGTCTGCTCTGTGGAAATGTTTCTTTTATGCAGGCACAGGGTTTAATCACTTTTGTCAACATTTAATAGATCCTATTTTTACTTACATAGAGGTTAGAGCAAATAAGAAAATCTATTTAATCTAGAGTTCTAATATATCAGGCTCTGCCTTTGAGGAGACTCAGTGTCCTTTTCTATCCAAGTGTATAAATTTAACTTATTACATTACTTGACTTTAGTGTAATAACACCAAATTTCTATTTATTAGCTGAGTTATTTTCAGTTATAAGTAACTGAAAACCCAATCAAATTCATTCAAAGAACAAAAAAGCTGGGTTGGCCTGGGTAACTGCTAAGTCCAGAAAGGCAGAGTGGCTTCAGGCATGGTTTCCTTCAGGTGTGGATTTTTACTAAATTAAAGCCTCCCAGGTGAGCCTGAAGCACCCAGGACAGAAGCATCACCCCGGAGTGTGTGATCCTGGGGACAGTTTGAAAATGGAAACTGTTGCCTAAACGCTGGCCAAAGGTCTTTCTCTTTTTAGCTGGAGCAGCAGAGGAGTTGTTTTTTTTTTTAAGTAGTAGCTGATTTCAATGAACCAACACAGAGCAACTGCAGCAAGTTTGTTGCCTTATCAAACCCCTGTTGAATCACTGAATCATTCAAAAACATGTATTTTCAGCAATGTAAATTTCCTGTTTTCAAAGAACTTTAAAGATAGCATTTGATATAAAGAAGTAACACCCATCATGATAATACTGAACTTGCATAAATTGTTTTGGACTTAAAAGTTGCCCTTGTGTGTGTGTGTGTGTGTGTTAGTTGCTCAATCGTGTCCAACTCTTTGCCACCCCATGGCCTGTACCTGCCAGGCTCCTCTGTCCATGGAATTCTCCAGGCAAGAATACTGGAGTGGGAAGCCATTACCTTCTCCAGGGGATCTTCCTGACCCAGGGATTGAACCCAGATCTCCCATATTGCAGGCAGATTCTTTACCATCTGAATCACCTGAAGGGAAGCCCTAAAGTTGCCCTTGCATTCCTTAAAAAAAAATTCACCTAACCTCCTTTCATTCAGAAGAACCTTGAGCCCTTCAGAAGGCTCCAGGTCACAGCTGTGCTCTATCTTCACTGCCCCGCAGACCGAACACATCCCTGCTGACAACGGTGAATACTCAGATTCATCTCAGCTGTGGCATGGATGCTCCGATGGCCCACCCCCAAAGCCATGATGGCCTCTTCTGTTATCCTGTCAGTGAGGATGCTGGTTTCCCATTTCACACATCAAAGTTCTCATGTGGTTCAGGCTGGAGGCTGGTTTCCAGGAAAGAAAAGGAACATGCAGCAGATGACTCTGCTATGCAAGGCCATGAAGGAAAAGGATCAATGTCCCCAGAAGTCTGGTGGTCTCTTCGTCTCCTTGATTCCCTAACTAAGGAGGAGAGATGACAAGGAACCCTGTTCTCTCTTTGGCTGAAGGATGGGGCCTGGAGACTTTGCTGAACCGAAGGTATATTCCCTCCGTCCCTCAACCTCAGCCACCTTATAGCCCTGATTGCCCACCTGAGCCCAAAGAATTCCTCGTGGCTATGAAGTTCCTCAGAGCCCAGAAGCACTGGGTTTGCAGTGAACCCTCATTAAAGTGTGCTCCTGCAGCCAGACTGTCAGTTTCAAAAGAAAACTCCTTTTAATTTTAACTAGAGCACTGGGCATCAGAAACAGCAGAGAAAGGGATTCATTTATGAGTTTCTATGGCAGATTATGGGTTTTATTTGCTCCTTTACACCACTTTTCAGTCTGTCACTTTGGTAGGGTTAACCCCAGTGTAAAATGTTCCCGTAATTACGCTCGGAAACACTCCCAGCCTGCCGCATGCCAATAAATGCCTGGAATAACTGTCAGGCTAAATGAATCCCATTTGGACAAAATGATTATTGAAAGTTATTTTAGTTCCCTATTAAGCAGTTGCGGAACAGAGCTGTAATCAAAATGTTTATTTCAATTAGAATTATTATGGTCAATAAAAAGCTCAAGTAGAAAGTAAACTACACTTTATCAAATAAAGTAAAGGCCACAGCTAGTTAAACTTCTTGTTTCACATGGCCTCTATCCTGGAGTCTGACAAGAGGCACATTATTAGCCTTTTCCATAGTATATTAACAGCTATTATAGCCCAACTTCTATCTAGCAGATCCAGAGCCACTTGCTCTGGGTGGACAAAAACCCCAATTCTTTCTTGATGGTTACCATGGCTAGCAAGTGGGCATGAGCCCCTCTGACTCTGTAGCAACACAGTGGGGGAGCACCCCCCACAATGAATGGCTGAGAAAAGGCCATGGGGGTTATAACGCCAATAGCAGTATTATTCATTACCCTGTCCCCAGGACTGGCTGTACACAAGCATTCTCCTTACTATAGTACTGATTTCTTTTCCTGTGGATCGCAGGAAAATGCTTTTGCTTATTTGGTCAATGCAGTCATCCTCATCAGAAAGCAGCTTTTGGGGGGGTTCTCTTTGTTTGGGGAGAAATACAATAAAATACAATATAAAATACAAAATACAATAAAAGATTGTATTTCTATCCTATGACAATCTGCCCTTGAAGTGAAAGTGTGGGTTGTTGCTGTTTAGTCCCTAGGTTGTGTCCAACTCTTTTGCAACCCCATGGACTGTAGCCCTCGAGTCTCCTCTATCCATGGGATTTCCCAGGCAAGACTACTGGAGTGGATTGCCATTTTCTTCTCCAGGGGACTCTTCCTGACCCAGGGATTGAACCTGCATCTCCTGCATTGGCAGGAGATTCTTTACTACTGGGCCACCAGGGAAGTCCCGAAATCTTGGGTACACACAAGCAAATTACTTTTTCCCTCTAAATCACAACAGTTTCAGTCATAATCCTCTATGGCTAGAAGTACTGTGTTGTTCTTACAAATTCCAGTGCCTAGGCCATACCCAAAGTTAAGTCAGAATCTCTGGAGTGGGACCCAGGCATCAAGGGTTTTTAAAGTTCTCCAGGACATTCCAATATGCAATTAATGGTGGGAATTCTACTCTAGGACAGTGGTTCTCAAAGTGTGGTCCCTGAACCAGCAGCATCAGCATCACTTTGAAAGTTGTTAGAAGTGCAAATTCTCAGCTTCCATCTGTTAGTTACTTTATCAGAAACTGGTATGGGGCCAAACAACATGCATTTTAACAAGCCTCCTGGTGAGTCTTGTTATCTCCTGATGCATGCTGAAGTCTGAGAACCATTTCTATAGGGGATCTTCTTTGAAGAGGAAAATAGAGCCAAAGATGTTTTATCAGTAAGTCACATATTAAGAGAAGCCAGCATTTACCCCTAATAGAACAGGAGCAAGATTAATAAACCAACAGTGTCCACTGATTGTCTGCCTGAATGTTAAGACAAAGGATATAAGAAGAGATGCTAAAAGTATCTTTTAATTCCCACCTAGACAAGGAAGAGAGTCTCTAAGAACCATCATCAGAAAAGCCAGGGTTGGTTGAATAATGAGGAGCCAATGAATTCACAATCTACAATCACAGTGTGAAAGGAAGCTCAAATGGACAGAATAATAGGTAAGCTGGCTCAAAAGCAAAGCCTTGAGTCAGGTAAGCATTTGCTTCACCACTTCGCTTATGTAGAGCAGTTCTTCTGACTTCTCATTTCTAGCTTCCCGAGGTCCCAAGGATCCTCAGAGTACCTCAGAACAGACAAGGGAATTAATCCATGCTGAGATCTAAATGACCAACAATGACTTTGTGTTCTTACATTTCCTTGCTTTATTTGGATATTAAACAATGTTCCTATAATATTGATACTTGGGCACTCCTTGCATGCCAACTGCTGATCTAAGCCTCTATAAATATATTAACTCATTGAACATGCATAACAGTACTATAAAATAAGTACTAGTTTATACCATTTCACAGGTGAGGAAACTGAGGCAGAGATGTTAAGTAGTTATCCCAAGGTCATGGCCTAGCACCAGGCAGTCTGGCTTTAAAGCTGAACCATTAGGCTAAACATCTTCTCAGAACACTTAAGTGGGCTTTCAGACATGGAACTCTTGGGCTGGAAGATTTGGGAGAGGGGCTCTTTAAGAGATAGTCTCTCCCCATCTGGTAGCTAATTGCCAATTCTATCTAAATATCAAGTCAGATTGGCCATACATTTCCCACGTTTGTGGGTTGTTCTCGCCTTAGAAAATGTGTAGTGCCAGTCTTGTCTTCATAAATTTATCCTGTTCCAGCTATTTCCCTAAGTATTAGACTAATCCAGATAAAAATTCAGAACTAATTACTTTAGAAAGATTTGCTTTTCTTATAAAATTATGATCCAAGTCTAGGGCTTCCAAGACATAGTTCTTCAAACTCAGAAACATCACAGAAGGGGCAGGTTGTGAAGCCCAACATCATCTCCTCTGAACAAAGCTGTCTTGGCCTGAGTGGAGAAACAGAATAAAGTTTGAATTTTTTACTCCTACTTTTCTCCCCTTAAGTCTTTGTTAGTCTTTTTTCATGAAACAGTGTTGAATTTAACAGAGGCATCACATTCTGGCTTATGGAAAGTCTGTCAAAAAGAGACTACACAGTTCAATTTCACCCCATGTCTAAAGAGCACGGAATCCAGTGGTTCGTTGTTAACCCATAGAGTGCTTACTTAAGTATTGCACATCAGCATCTTCTTGGCAAAAGACTTCTTGAACTGGCTGGGGATGAGCTGGGGAAGGGCTGGGGTGGCAGCTCCAAGTAATCTTCAATTTTTATCCCTTGATAATTTAATTAAGATAATTTAACAGCCTGTTAAGCACAATATGCAGAATTTCCCACTAGAGGCCAATGAGGGAAGAGTCTTGGGGAACAGAGAGATAACGTGTAAGGATGAGATCCAGGCAGCACAGAGTTGGAAGGAGTCAGGGTTATTATTCAATCAAATGACTGTGACTTTTTGTGACTGTGACAAAGTCACACAGTTAATTGTGGACTCCCTGGATCCCACACTGTATGACATGCTGTGGGATGTTAAATGGGACTATTCAGGCATAACAAATTGTGAGCACTTTTCTAGAAAATCTCAGCGTCTGACCTCAGAAATTCAGTTTAAGCAAAGCCTTGCAATGGGAGAAAGGCTGAAGGAAATATCAGTGACATGACTCAACACCTTGTGATCTTATTTCAGAGTGGGAAGGGGTTGCCGGCTATAGTCAGAGAACTGCTGTCTCATCTTGTCTCCTGGTTTTACTGTGTGACCCGCACAGCAGCTGCCTGCATCATCGGTATTCTACGGACACATTAGGGCTCCCCAAGCCTCTATCTATGAGGCAGTTTAGAAAAGTACCTCATACTCAGGCTTGTGCAATCAGAAGTAATACCTATGCCCAGAAACATTTTCATCAAAAAACACTGTCAGCTCTGACATTCAGAAGTTCAATTCTTTGGCTAAAGTCAGAGAAGAAGAAATATTATATTATATCTCTTATATAGAATCTAAAAAGAAATGATACAAATGAACTTACAAAACAGAAAGAGACTCACAGACTTAGGGAGCAAACTTGTGGTTGCAGAGGGGTGGTAGGTGTGGGAGGATGGAGGGAAGGGATAGCTGGGGATTTGGGGATGGACATGAACACACTGCTATATTTAACATGGATAACCAACAAGGACCTACTGTATAGCTCACGGAACTCTGCTCAATGTTATGTGGCAGACTGGATGGGAGGGGAGTTTGGGGGAGAATGGATACACGTATATATGTATGACTGAATCCCTTTGCTGTTGACTTGAAACTGTCAACAACATTGTTAGTCAGCTATACCCCAATACAAAATCAAAAATCAAAAAAAAAAAAACAAAACAAAACAGAACAAGAAGACCCTAAAAAGCTTATTTTTAAATTCTACCTTTTGAAAATAAGAGTTTTCAGTCTGATAGATAATATGCATTTGCCCTAAAAGTAGATGGCATTTACCCTATTCTCCAGAAATTATGCCATTTGTACTTTGATACGTGCACAGCACTTATTAGTATTCATTCTGATTATTTATTTCCAGCTTAATTGGCTGGATGCATACATATATAAAATATAAAAATATACATGATAGATTTCAAATCCACTTGTAATAGACTGAGAACTTCACAATTCAGGCTCTTAGATTCTGGGTACCACTAGCCCCTTTTTTCACATTTAGGAGTCAAGAAAAAAGAGAGTGGGCAGTTTTAGGGTAAGAGACTAAGTCAGGGAAAGTCAAGGATTGAGGTGAGCCAGGGCAGGCTAGCAGGGGAGGCAAGGGTCATAAATTCTGGCTTAGTTTAAAAGGAAATGACCCACTGTTCAAAAAAACTTCATGATAACTGGGCAAAAGTAAAATAGAGGGAAGGGAGAAATGCATGTGTGTGCAAAAGCATGGAATTGCAGAAGTGCCTAGGGATCACTGAGAAGCTCAATTAGATGGGGTCAATGGTTGGGGGTGGATGGTGGAAAGAGACAATAAGGATATGATGGGCAAATGGGCAAAGTTAGTTGAGACTAGATGGTGAGAGTCTTCCTCATCTTCCCTGAAGCCTTCCCTGACTACACAGGCACTGAATCACATCTTCCTATGAAACTTCTAACCTGTATTACCCGAACCTTAAAGTCACTGGTACTTAATCAACAGATTTTATACTGTTACTTAACTCTGTATTTTATGTTTCCTCATGTCTTTGACTATTTGAGTACATTATCAACAATTTCCAGGGGAGGACTTTCCTTCGATAGTTGTGACTATAATAGGGAGATAAATGACACCTTAAGCAATAATGATAACAGCTGCTAAGGAATTTCTACATGCAAAAGTTTCTTGTGCATTGTAGCTAATCCTCAAAACAATTCTATGAGGCACATACCATTTCCATTTTTTAAATGGGTAAACTAAGGCAGGAGAGGTTAAGTAGCTTGCCCACAGTCAAAGAGTTCTAAATGGAGAAACCAGGATTTGAAACTGTCTGATTCTTTTGTGACCCCATGACTGTAGCCCTCAAGGTTTCTCTTATCTGGGATTTCCCAGGCAAGAATACTGGAGTAGGTTGCCATTTCCTCCTCCAGATGATCTTCCCAACCCAGGGATTGAACCTGCATCTCCTCTGTTGGCAAGCGGATTCTTTACCAATGAACCACCACTCAGCCTGCCAATGCAGGAGATGCAGGTTCGATCCTTGGGTTGGAAAGATCCCCTGGAGAAGGAAATGGCAACCCACTCCAGTATTCTTGCCTGGGAAATCTCATGGACAGAGGAGCCTGGTGGACTACAGTCCATGGGGTCACAAAAGAGTCAGACATGACTTAGGGACTAGAAAACAACAGTCTGATTCCAGTGTTTGTGTTTTTTAAACCACGACACTCTACCCATTTCCCAGCAGGTGCTTAAGAAATCTCTGCTGAATGAATGGGATGAGTGGGTATCAGATAAATTATTTTTAAAAAATTTAGTCCATTATTTGAAATGCTATGAATACATTATTTAATACTTCAGCAACTAAGAGATTTTCTTTACCAAGTCACCAGTGGGCTGCATATTCAAATGAAAATAAAAATCCTACAAGTATTTTTCAGTAGAGATCTATGAAGAAGAAACCTTGTTTCATGAGCTTGATAATTATCAACTTTGTCCAGGGCTCTGGGCTTTTTTCTCTAATATATACGAAAGCTCTCTGAATGTTTGTCTTCCTCTTCCAGGGACTTAGACAATCTGATATTACTCCTCATCTCAGAAACATCTCAATAATAAAAACAAGAAATTAATCCCTGCAAGATCAATAGGGAAGGGCTTGGAAATGCTACATAGCTGGCAGTTGATGGTAAAAGATCAATCAATTCTCCAATTCAGAGAACAGCCTGGGTGGAGCTGTCATCTCTGGCCATCCACCCAGACACCATGAGGAGCCAGGAAACTTTGAGAGAAGGACTCAGAGAAGATTTCCATTAGAATCCTACAGTGATGGGTGGTGGGAGCCTCTGGAGCTGCAGAATTGCACAGTGCTATTTCACAGCCAAATGCAGGCACTTGGAAATTTGAACCTATTACAAGTTATCCTTGGCTGGGAAACAGGATGAACAAAAAATGAAGGTGCTGACAGTTTTGACAAGTGCCAGAACAAAATGGAAGTCAGGAAAACAATCAAAAGAATGCAAGCAATGTGACATTCCTGCATCCTTTACGCTTGTGAGAGAGGAGGCGGCTTCTCTCTTAAGGAAAAGCCCTTGCTCCTAACAACATTCTGCCAAGATGAGAAGTCTTCCCATGCAATCCCCTTTCTGCAGAACAGCTGTGCAGGAAAAGCACCATTCTTTCCCATGATTCTTGTATGTTTTGACTGATGCCTGTGAAAGAGTTTAAACTCAGTCAGGCTTTCGAGAGTTGGACAAACAAATCTTGCCCAGAAACGTCAGGCTTCAATAAACTATCATGTCAGTGTCTCAATTTCAGCTCCGTGTTTAGACTGGAAGGAAAGCAGATGAATAAAGCAAACCCTTAACTCGTACTAACATATATTCACGTTCGATCACCATGCAAATGACCAACTGCTGCCAGATCACTAATCATATAGGTTACAACAGAAGCAACTACAGAGCAATGAGACTATAAAAGATGATAGACATGATATAGTTTAGCATATGAATGAAAAATGTTCTTAAAGATGGCTGTGGGAAATGGTCACTTATTCTAATAATATGGCTGTTCATTAATACATAAGAATGTTTGTGAAGTACACAAGCCAGAGTTAAATGCAATGCTGAAAACTCAAACCCTGTAGCTAACTAGCTATGTTATCTTGGAAACATAAGATAAGTAAACTTACGGTTTACTTAACCTCCCTGACCTTCCGTATCTTCACCAGTAAAATATGTACATTAATTTCTTTGATGTCTGAGGGAAATATGTTTGTATGCCAAAAATTTAATGTCCTTGACATCTAGAAAGTACTCAATAAATGGTGGCTATAGAAATTATCATCATTAATGATAATAATGAAACAAGATCAGTTATTAAATAGCTATAGAATCTCGAGCAGTTACTTAACCTCTCTGACTCTGGGTTCACTCATTTAAAATTGAGGTATGTTATACTTCATAGAAACTTCCCATGTGGCTCAGTGGTAAAGAATCCCTCTGCCAATGCAGGAGCCTTGGGTTCAATCCTTGGGTCAGGAAGATCCCCTGGAGAAGAAAATGGCCACCCATTCTAGTATTCTTGTCTGGAAAATCCCATGGATAGAGGAGCCTGGCAGGCTACAGTCCATGGCGTCACGAGGAGTTGAGCATGACTTAGTGACTAAACAACAACAACAACACTTCACAGGGTTGTCAAGGAGATAAATGTGAAAATATGAAAAGCGTCCAGTGTAGTACTAGGTACACAATAGGTGCTCAATAGATGCAACTTCTTTTCAGTGACACTTATATAGCAATATGAGCTTATTTAATCCACAAATGGGAGAAAAGTCAGAATAAAGTATCAAATCCACTTTTACCAAGAAACTACTTGTCTCTCTGTTTAAAACCCTATTATAATCTGTTTAAAATATAAAATAAAGATTAAATCCTGATGTAGATTAAATTTGTAGTTAGAAACATCAGACATAAAAATGCATTCTTATGCATTATATTTACAATGGAAGATAAATAAAATGCATCCAAGTAGTAAGAAATTAGAACATAGAAGCTGTTGAAATAAAAGTTATAGTGATGAGAGTCCATTCACATAATTTCACAAATTTCTTCCTCTTTTATTTCTGTGATGAGTCTATAAAAGATGCAACTCCTTCCCCAAAAAATGCAAAATCCAGGCTTTCAGCTAGAAAGCAAGTGATCAGGAATCCTAGAAGGAATAAATAAATCTGTCTTCATTAATTAAGACTCTAAGTAAAATACAGTCCCTTATGATTGTGACAAAGATCAAAACATACTTGATGTCATCTTCAAAAGCTTTTGACTCTTGAGAATCTTCAGAGTCCTTCATACTCTGGCATGTTTTAATTCTAAATTTAGTCTGTTGACACTTTCAAGAAAGTTAAGAGGTAGCTATAGCAGTTACGCGGAGAAGGCAATGGCACCCCACTCCAGTACTCTTGCCTGGAAAATCCCATGGACGGAGGAGCCTAGTAGGCTACAGTCCATGGGGTTGCTAAGAGTCTGACACGACTGAGTGACTTCACTTTCACTTTACCCTTTTATGCACTGGAGAAGGAAATGGCAACCCACTCCAGTATTCTTGCCTGGAGAATCCCAGGGATGGCAGAGCCTGGTGGGCTGCCGTCTATGGGGTCACACAGAGTCGGACACGACTGAAGCGACTTAGCAGTAGCAGTAGCAGTATAGCAGTTATGGGAATGTAAAGATTGGGAATAAAGTATCCAATTGAACCAATAAATCAGGGATAATTTAAATGATATTTCTTATAAGTTCTATTTGGATATCTAGATATGCATAAATACTATAAGATATTTTAATAAAGGATAAATGTTTTTTATTTTATCATTTTAGGAAATCTTTGAGAATGCTAGTTTCTCAGTTAAATAAGTTAACTCTTAGTCACTAAGTCTGCCTGTTTGCATAACTTGGCAGCTAACCCAAATTATAGAGAGCACAGGGGAGGAAATAGCCACTTGATTATTGAGCTCGTAAATCTAAATACAAAAATTGATCATCTTCCACATAGGGGATTAAGTATCAGCATCACATGCAGGGCTCTTTCAAACTACACACAAAAATGCACACACACACACACACACACACACACACACACACACACACACATCAAAGATGCTGGCCACCCATCTAGATATTATACATATTTCTCTTGGAAGGAAAGTGTGTAGGTTGGAAGAGAATCATACACACACACACACACACACACACACACACACACACACATGCATGATTCTGATACATTCCCTCTTCCAACCACTGAGCTGTTGCTGTTCAGTCATGTCCGACTCTCTGTGACCCCACAGACTGCATCACACCAGGCTTCCCTGTCCTTCACTATCTCCCAGAATTCGCTCAAACTCATGTCCATTGACTCAGTGATGCCATCCAACAATCTCATCCTCTGTCATTCCCTCCTCCTCCTGCCTTCAATCTTTCCCAGCATCAAGGTCTTTTCCAATTAGTAGGCTCTTCACATCAGGTGGTCAAAGTATTGGAACTTAAGCTTCAGCATCAGTACTTCCAATGAATATTCAGGGTTGATTTCCTTTAGGATTGACTGGTTTGATCTTCTTTCAGTCCAAAGAGACTCTCAAGAGTCTTCTCCAACACCACAGTTCAAAAGCATCAATTCTTAGGCGCTCAGTCTACTTTATGGTCCAACTCTCACATCCATACATGACTACTGGAAAAACCATAGCTTGACTATACAAACCTTTGTCAGCAAAGTGAGGTCTCTGCTTTTTAACAGATTCATCATAGCTTTTCTTTCAAGGAGCAAGTGTCTTTTAATTTCATAGCTGCAGTCACCATTTGCAGTGATTTTGGAGCCTCCCAAAATATAAAATCTCTTACTGTTTCCACTGTTTCCCCCATCTATTTGCCATGAAGTGATGGGACCAGATGCCATGATCTTAGTTTTTTGAATGTTTAGTTTTAAGCCAGCTTTTTCACTCTCCTCTTTCACCTTCAACAAGAGGCTTTAGTTCCTCTTTGCTTTCTGCCATTAAGATGGTGCCATCTGCATATTTGAGGTTATTGATATTTCTCCCGGCAATCTTGATTCCAGTGTGTGCTTCCTCCAGCAAAGCATTTCACATGATGTACTCTGCATATAAGTTAAATAAGCAGGGTGACAATATACAGCTTTGACGTACTCCTTCCCCAATTTGGAACCAGTCTGTTGTTCCATGTCCAGTTCTAACTGTTGCTTCTTGACCTGAACACAGATTTCTCATGAGGCAGATAAGGTCGTCTGGTATTCCCATCTCTTTAAGAATTTTCCACAGTTTATTGTGATCCACACAGTCAAAGACTTTAGCGTAGTCAATGAAGCAGTAGATGTTTTTCTGGAATTCCCTTGCTTTTTCCATGATCCAACAGATGTTGGCAATTTGGTCTCTGGTTCCTTTGCCTTTTCTAAATCCAGCTTGTACATCTGGAAGTTCTTGGTTCATGTATTGTTGAAGCCTAGCTTGAAGGATTTTGAGCATTACCTTGCTAGCATGTGAAATAAGCGCAATTGTGTGGTAGTTTGTACTTTCTTTGGCATTGACCTTCCTTGGGATTGAAGTGAATACCACTGAGACCTACACTAAAAATTGATGGCACGTGTTGCAATCATTTTCTTTTTTTTTTTAATAAATTTATTTATTTTAGTTGGGGGCTAATTACTTTACAATATTGTAATAGTTTTTGCCATACATTGACATGAATCAGCCATGGGTTTACATGTGTTCCCCTTCCTGGACCCCCCACCCACCTCCCTCCCCATCCCATCCCTCTGGGTCATCCCATTGCCCCGGCCCTGAGCCCTTGTCTCATGCATCGAACATGGAATGGTGTTCTGTTTCACATATGATAATATACATGTTTCAATGCTATTCTCCCAGAACGTCCCACCCTCACCTTCTCCCTCAGAGTCCATAAAATTGTTCTATGCATCTGTGTCTCTTATGCTGTCTCGCATATAGGGTTATCGTTGCCATCTTTCAAATTCCATATATATGCATTAGTATACTGTATTGTTGTTTTTCTTTCTGGCTTACTTCACTCTGTATAATGGGCTCCAGTTTCATCCATCTCAGTAGAACCGATTCAAATGTATTTTTTTTAATGGCTGAGTAATATTCCATTGTGTATATGTACCACAGCTTCCTTATCCATTCGTCTGCTGATGGACATCTAGGTTGCTTCCATGTCCTGGCTATTGTAAACAGTGCTGCGATGAACATTGGGTTACATGCGTCTCTTTCAATTCTGGTTTCCTCGGTGTATATGCCCAGCAGTGGGATTGCTGGGTCATATGGCAGTTCTATTCCCAGTTTTTTAAGGAATCTCCACACTGTTCTCCATAGTGGCTGTACTAGTTTGCATTCCCACCAACAGTGTAAGAGGGTTCCCTTTTCTCCACACCCTCTCCAGCATTTATTGCTTGTAGACTTTTGGATAGCAGCCATTCTGACTGGTGTGAAATGATACCTCATTGTGGTTTTGATTTGCATTTCTCTAATAATGAGTGATGTTGAGCATCTTTTCATGTGTTTGTTAGCCATCTGTATGTCTTCTTTGGAGAAATGTCTGTTTAGTTCTTTGGCCCATTTTTTGATTGGGTCGTTTATTTTTCTGGAATTCAGCTGCAGAAGTTGCTTGTATATTTTTGAGATTGTTTGTCTGTTGCTTCGTTTGCTATTATTTTCTCCCATTCTGAAGGCTGTCTTTTCACCTTGCTTATAGTTTCCTTTGTTGTGCAAAAGCTTTTAATTTTAATTAGGTCCCATTTGTTTATTTTTGCTTTTATTTCCAATATTCTGGGAGGTGGGTCATGGAGGATCCTGCTGTGATTTATGTCGGAGAGTGTTTTGCCTATGTTTTCCTCTAGGAGTTTTATAGTTTCTGGTCTTACGTTTAGATCTTTAATCCATTTTGAGTTTATTTTTGTGTATGGTGTTAGGAAGTGTTCTAGTTTCATTCTTTTACAAGTGGTTGACCAGTTTTCCCAGCACCACTTGTTAAAGAGATTGTCTTTTCTCCATTGTATATTCTTGCCTCCTTTGTCGAAGATAAGGTGTCCATATGTGCGTGGGTTTATCTCTGGGCTTTCTATTTTGTTCCATTGATCTATATTTCTATCTTTGTGCCAGTACCATACTGTCTTGATGACTGTGGCTTTGTAGTAGAGCCTGAAGTCAGGCAGGTTGATTCCTCCAGTTCCATTCTTCTTCCTCAAGATTGCTTTGGCTATTCGAGGTTTCTTATATTTCCATACAAATTGTGAGATGATTTGTTCTAGTTCTGTGAAAAATACCATTGGTAGCTTGATAGGGATTGCATTGAATCTATAGATTGCTTTGGGTAGTATACTCATTTTCACTATATTAATTCTTCCGATCCATGAACACGGTATATTTCTCCATCTGTTTGTGTCCTCTTTGATTTCTTTCATCAGTGTTTTATAGTTTTCTATATATAAGTCTTTTGTTTCTTTAGGTAGATATATTCCTAAGTATTTTATTCTTTTTGTTGCAATGGTGAATGGTATTGCTTCCTTAATTTCTCTTTCTGTTTTCTCATTATTGGAGTATAGGAATACAAGGGATTTCTGTGTGTTAATTTTATATCCTGCAACTTTACTATATTCATTGATTAACTCTAGTAATTTTCTAGTAGAGTCTTTAGGGTTTTCTATGTAGAGGATCATGTCATCTGCAAACAGTGAGAGTTTTACTTCTTCTTTTCCTATCTGTATTCCTTTTATTTCTTTTTCAGCTCTGATTGCTGTGGCCAAAACTTCCAAAACTATGTTGAATAGTAGTGGTAAAAGTGGGCATCCTTGCCTTGTTCCTGACTTTAGGGGAAATGCTTTCAATTTTTCACCATTGAGGATAATGTTTGCTGTGGGTTTGTCATATATAGCTTTTATTATGTTGAGATATGTTCCTTCTATTCCTGCTTTCTGGAGGGTTTTTATCATAAATGGATGCTGAATTTTGTTAAAGGCTTTTTCTGCATCTATTGAGATAACCATATGGTTTTTTTCTTTCAATTTGTTAGTGTGGTGTATTACATTGATTGATTTGCGGATGTTAAAAAAACCTTGCATTCCTGGGATAAAGCCCACTTGGTCATGATGTATGATCTTTTTAATATGATGTTGGATTCTGTTTGCTAGAATTTTATTAAGGATTTTTGCATCTATGTTCATCTGCAATCATTTTCATATTTTCCCAAAGACTCAACATATTTGCTGTTAACTGAGTGACTTTACTTTCAATTTTCATTTTCATGCATTGGAGAAGGAAATGGTGCCCCACTCCAGTATTCTTGCCTGGAGAATCCCAGGGACGGGGGGAGCCTGGTGGGCTGCCATCTATGGGGTCGCACAGAGTTGGACATGACTGAAGTGACTTAGCAGCAGCAGCAACAGACTTTTATTCCAGGAAAGGCTGTAGAGATATATTTGAAATAATGATATTTGACTTAGTCAAGCAAGCACTCTGTCACTTTCTTAGCAAAACAAGCTCAAAACAACAATTTTATGTTTTTAGCCAGAAGCATCTGCAAAGTATGTCTTTGACCAAAAGTTGATCATTTGAAGAAATATATGAGAAAGAAGTATAATTTAGAGCATGATTCTCACTACACATGAATCTGCCTCATGGTTTTCCCATCCTATACCCAAGTGTATTGTCTCTAGGACACAGCTACAGTTTTAAGAGGATGTAAATCCAAAAGCAAAAAGAAGGTTTTGAATTTCTTTTATGTCAACCATTTCAATATACAGTTTTTTAAAAGTATGAGGATCTATTAGTGATTTTCATGCATAATCCTTTTTGTTCAGTCCTGATGTACAATCTGCCAGCAAACTCTTTGATGTGTTTTATTATATCCCTTCTTGCTATCACTTGATTGTCTCACAGCTGTCTGCTCATTTCTATCTTGATTAATTTCTTCTTGGGTGCCTATATGTCAGTTTGGGAAATGATGTTGTTCTATTTGAGCCGTTGGCTTTTTGTAATAATTAATTAAATGAAATGTAATAAGAAACCACATAGCCTGAGAAATAAATGAGCTGAGAGCTAGGAAAGCTAACAAAAGACACTGGGAGTGTGTAAATCTTACTGGAAAGCAGTTTTATTTCTATTTTTTAAAAATTCATTTATCTAAAGAATACATGTGGTCCACTCCAGGTGGGTCCATGGCTCACACCGACGCAAAGTCAATCCATTAAGTCCCCCACATGCTCTCCCTCTGGTTCACCTTCTTGTGCACCCTCTTTTGAGTTCATGTTTTCTCTTTAGTTTTTAGTAAGAGTGAAGACTTATAAGGAGAAAACTGGATCCACTCTGGAAGATTATTGCACTGAGGACTATTCTGCTTTTATTAACATGGTGTCCTGATGAAAAGCTATTACTCAACATTTTAATATGAGTTTTCATCACTAGCTTAAGAAGACTTAAAATGGCAGAATCTACAGAACGTAAAATATGAAAACAGCTGTTTGAAGGGATACATGTCTAGCCATGGGAAACTCCTAGCCAGTCACTCCTTTAAGCTCTTAATTTACATGAATTTTCAGTGTGCTAAATGGCAACCCACTCCAGTATTCATGCCTGGAAAATCCCATGGACCGAGGAGCCTGGTGGGCTACAGTCCATGGGGTTGCAAACAGTCAGACCTGACTGAGCAACTTCACTTTCACTTTCAGTGTGCTGTCCTACCTATACTTATAAAAAATATTTTAACAAGGTTTGTCAAAATAATGTTCAGTTATTGGTTAAGTGTCAATTGCCCCCTGGCTAAAAAGCAGTCAACTAAATTTTCAACCTTGTAGGAGGCAAAAGCTGTAATTTCATATTCTGACATAGAGAGTCAGATAGATAACAAAAACAACCAGTAAGTCAGAATGTCATACTTCAAAGACCTTACAAGCAATCAAAACAACATCTTCATGCCCATGAATTTTGAAAACATTTGAGTTTCTCAAAAATTCAACAGGAGTTTGCTGCTGCTAAGTCGCTTCAGTCATGTCCGACTCTGTGCGACCCCATAGACAGAAGCCCACCAGGCTCCCCCGTCCCTAGGATTCTCCAGGCAAGAACACTGGAGTGGGTTGCCATTTCCTTCTCCAATGCATGAAAGTGAAAAGTGAAAGTGAAGTCGCTCAGTCGTGTCAGACTCCTAGCGACCCCATGGACTGCAACCTACCAGGTTCCTCCGTCCATGGGATTTTCCAGGCAAGAGTACTGGAGTGGGGTGCCATTGCCTTTTCTGCAACAGGAGTTTACATGGAGTATAAAATTTACTTCACATAGACACTTTGAATTTTTAAATGAACCATTTGTTGTTAGTAGCAAAGTTGCTCAAGTTTTGTTGGAACTTTAGACAAGAAAAATGGATCAGACTGGAGTTATGAATATAAACATTCTCAGAGCTCAGATAGTCCCATCACCAAAATCTCACCACTGGAATAGGACTACATCTAATAACCAGTTTAGGGGCATATAATGAATTGACTTTTAGGATTTTTTTCTAAAATGTGTTACATTTGCAAAACTTGTTGCATTTTTCCCTATTTAGAACATTAACTCATCTGTATAATAAACCTTTTTGCATGGACAGATACTCAGGGTATGATTCAAATATATGAAGCATTAGACTCAGTTCTGCCCTTCCTGACCACACAACATGGCAGTACCCTCTGCAGAATCCTGGATGATAGAAAACCCCTCCTCCAGTTCTCTCCTGATTTTTCAAGGTAGTTGTACCAGTGATGCCAGTCCTTCCTGGGGGTACAATGGATATGTGAAAAGAATAAAAAGTCTTTTCACTCACAAAGGGTAGCAAAAGAAGGTATTGTACACAATGTTTTTATTTTTTAATGTTGTTGATTATATTATTTGGAGTCTCTCCTGATTCTCCAATGGTTCAGTGGGTAAAGAATCTGCCTGTAACGCAGGAGACAAAGGAGACCCGGGTTCAATCCCTAGGTTGGGAAGATCCCCTGGAGGGGGAAATGGCAACCCACTCCAGTTTTCTTATCTGAAAAATCCTTGGTCAGAGTAGCCTCGTGGGCTATAGTCCAAAAAAAGTGTTGCAAAGAATTGGACATGACTGAGAAACTAAGCACAACAAACAACAACTACTGCTTATAAAATAATCATAGACTCTGTAGAAAATGTCAGACAACTATTTATTTAACCTCACACACTTATAAAAGAAAAAAAAAAACAAACCTGTAGGTGCATTGCAAAGGTCTGGGAACTTGCCAAAAATGAAGTCCCTGGGAGATGTCCATGCAAGATGTTGATTGACATAAATATGAAACTTCTTTTGGCCTCACCCTTACACTCTCTGAGCTGAAAATGATAGCAGAAATAGGTACTTAAAATTCCTCAAGTAGGATGCCCAATAAATGTTAGGTAAGAAAGAAAAGAAAATAATTAGACTCCATGTGCTCTAGCAATAGCTGCCAGGACCATTGCTCATGGAAAGTTCTAACGGCTTATGGTTATCAGGGATGACTAGAAATTGGTGCCATTGAGTCTTACGGGAAGATGGACTTGTGCAATCCCTTTGTCCCTCTCCTGCTTTAGCAAATATCAGCATGAGGGAACCAGGGAGCAGGAGAGGGAAGAAATACTACACGGTTATATTATCTGATATCCTAAATGTCAAAGGATACTCTTTCATCTTAAAACAAAATCTAAAATCTCTGTGACAATTTAAGCACAAAATGAAGACTCCCCTCATAAACCAACTTCACGTCTTTGACATTTCTATTATAACTAATTTTCAATAATGTACAGTAGATTTTGCTTTGTGATAATAAAACTACCCATGGTACAAGTTTGGTTTTATATAATACTCCATATGGTGGATTCATAATAAATTTCTACTGGGAATACAATCATAAACCACTATTTTCTGCTATAAAAAACCATTAAAGCACAGACATGCACAAACAAGGTAATCTGCAATAAATTTGGAAATGTTAAAATACTACAAATGTAAATGTATTCAGCTCCACTGCAATGCATGTAATTTCCATAGCTTTATTAGAAATCTTGCCTTTGCAGTGGTTCAGCGATAGGTTATAAATATAGCAGCTATGAGTCAGCATGCAAATCCCTTCTCTGTGAAAAAACAATTTGAAAGGTTTTATAGCCCAAAGCTGTTTATTATTTTGTAAGAATGGTAATGCAAGTTTGTATTTGGAACCTGCTGAGAGGAGAATTCTCAAAACATCCTGTTTATAAAACAGCAAGAGGGAAAAAATTTCAGCAAATTAAAAAAAGAAAAAAACATTTGATTTATGTAAGGTCATGGAAATAGCATTTCCCAAATCCAGCATTTAGCTGATGGACCTCTCTCTGCAGACATTAGGGTCACACAAGAGATGATCAGTATATTCCACTAAGGAAAGCAGAGCAGTGTTAGCTTGGCAAATTTGAATCCTGGACACAGATAAGTAAATGTCTCTGGAGATGAGATGGGGTTACAAAGACAAAGAGGACCAAGGAGAGAACTGTCAGGCACAGCTACAGTAGGGCATGTCATGAGGAAGAGGGAGACCACGAGGTGCAAGAACCTGAGCTCAGCATGTAGACTGTGGAGGAGAGAGAGTTGCAAGGAGGAGGGTCTCAGATATGGAGGAAAACCCAGAAAGAATGAGGATCAAGAACAGGTGACTGGACTTGGAAGTCAAGAGCTCCCTATAACCTTCAGAAGTCTAGCTTCAGGACCTGGTGGGAAGCAGAAGCCAGCCTGCAAGAACACAAGGAGCGAGTAAATGGGTGATGGTGCAGATATTACAGACCTGGACCACTTACCAAAAAGAAGGGAGGGACTTGTTAGCTTGAGTACAAAATGGATCAAGGAAGGGTCTCTCGAGACAGAAAAGAACTGGGGAGGTTTAAAGCCAGTGCAGAGGGGGAAACCAAAGATGCGGGAGACAATAGTTATTCCTAATAGGATGAAGTTCAGGTGGAATGCCAACAAAGTGGTCTCAAGGACATGGGTGAAGAGATTCTCTTAGGTAGGAGGTGGAGCATTTACTTAGAAAGAATGGGACTAGTAAAGATAAAGAAAAAATCTGCAGGGAGTATAAGGAAGGAAATTGGTGGAACTGAGGTCCAAAGACCTCATTCAAAAAACCAAGAAGCAAGCTCTTGAATGTATAAACTCATTTTAAAAAATATTATCATTTCTTTGTGAGCACACAGATAGGGTCTGTGTGTATGATGTGAGGGAACCAAAGACTATAAAAGATTCCAAGATATCCAAACACATGTGCATGCACTCTGTCATGTATACACACACACGTATGCACATACTGAGAAAGAATACAAGCCCATTCCAAAACTAGATATTCTCATTTACTACATTGCTCATAGTACCGACTGATGACTTTTTCTCAATTTCTCCTTTTCCCTAGAGAGGCTCTTTCTAAACATGAATCTTGAGCCCATTTCAAGCGGAATGGAGCTGAGCATCCTCCACATTGTTCAAAACACATGTAACTGCATAAAGGGAAGTAATCTGGGCACATAAGCACAGAGCTGGTTAGATGAAATGTGGAAGGCCAGAAATAGAATTTGAAAAGACAATGTTAAAAAAGGAAGCAAAGAACAAGTTTATTTCCCAACATGAAAGAATTGGTGCACCTTCTTATCTCTGATCACATGAAGAGAGGAGACTGTGTGAACAGGCCAGAAGTATATATGGGGATACTATTTCAGGATTTTGACCCCAAAATTGAGGAATTCATTCTTTTACATTAAGAGGGAATTGGAGCAGATTTAAGGGAATACATGAGTAGCAAAAATTCTTTAAAAGGAAGAAAAGGTTTAATAAGGAGGAAATAAAACGGTGACATGGATAAGCCTAGAAAATTATTAAGAGAAAAGCAAAACTATGAGCAAAAAGGGTAACCAGAACTCACAGAGCTATTTTAAGAGTGAAAACCAAGTGAAAAATGTCAAGTATAAGATTATTCTTATTTGACATTTTTATACAGCAGCAACTTATAAAAACATCAAACACTGACATAATCCTTCCTCTAGCATTTTAACACATCATTATATTGTTAACAACGACAAATGGCTGTAGCCATTCATGACTTTTTAATAGATTTCTTTTATCATAAAAATGTCATTTTTAGGATAATCTGCATTCTCACATTTTTATGTTCAGCTATGGCTTTAAAATGTCAAGTATAGGAGATATCTATGTCTCCAGTGCTTAAGAGTTTTACTATAGATCTTGAGAATATCAGTATAAAATAAACCTTAATCTGATATGGCTGCTGTGCTCAATTCATGCTTTTTACAATCTTTCTCCTTTTAAAAATAATTACAAAGTACATGAATTAGGTAAGGAAGAAATTGTGGGTTAAAGTCATAATAGACAGGGAATTTGTAGCGGAGGCTGCCTTGACCTACATGCAAGTTATCTTACATGTTCAATCCCATAGGCACTATTATATAAGAGATATTTGGCCTGCCTGCTCAATTAGCAATGATGGTAACAATGTGTCATTTCACTTTTAGGAGCTAACATGTATCAAACGTCCAAACAGATTTCTTTGATCATTCTTCTTAAATGTGGAGAAAACAAAGTGATTAAATATTGTTCAAAGATCAGGCAAGTCAGCCATAGAAGCAGAATCAGAATGCCAGTGAATCGATAGGCTAGGGCAGAGACAGAAATTTTTTCTATAAAAGGGCCAAATAGTCAACATTTTAGGCTAGCAGGACACATGATCTGTGTTATAACTACTCAAGTCTGATACTATAGCACAAAAGCCAGTGGAGACAGCACATAAATATTGATAAATGAGCATGGCCCAATAAAAGTGAACCAATAAAATTTTATTTACAAAACCAGGAATTGGGCCAATCCTTGATCTAGTGGATCAACTCACACAATCTGTCAAAGACTGCAGCTCAAACCTTAGCAAACACTAATTTTGTCTAGATTGAATAATTATAATAACATTAATGAGATTTTCCAGACACCAAGCAACATGCTAGGCACTTAATATAAATTATTTCATTTTCATCCTATTCGGTAAGTCCTGTTATTGCCTTCATTTTGCATATGAGAAAACTCAAGTACAGAGAGGTCTATGAATTACAGAAAGTCACTTAGCTTAAAGTAAAGGAGAAAGAATTTGAAAGCAATCATCTGGATCAAAGATTATGGTCTTAACCACTGACTGATGCTCAATGCATTTAACTTGTGGATGCTAACAAAACATGAAGCCAATGGACATTTACCTGCAAAGGGATTGTAGGGTGATATAGACTCTTTAAACTTAACAAATGGAGAAAGGGAATGCTCCTGGTGGCTAGGTATCTTGAACTGGCCCATTCTGACCTAATTGGGAGTGTGCTACTGCAAACCCACCATCATCATACTGAGAATGAGACCTAGAAACCAAATCCTCCAGCAAATTGATACGCAGACCATTAAATGCTCTCAGCTCTCACTGGAAAAAGAACCTGGACTAGGGCAGCAAGAAGAAACGTGATAGATGAGTTTAAATCATAGGCGAAACCAGGAAAGAATCTACCTGCTTACAGCCACCTACAGAAAGGCTTGTGCCCTGAATTTCTCAGATCATCCTCCACCACTCTCCAGCCCAAATGAGAATGAATGAAAAACAAATTTTCAACATAAATGGAAACCAAGATGTGGTGCTTCTAGCATCTTTTGTTTGTGTGGCACATTCCCAAAGTAGACAAGCATCACTTTATCCTCATCTCACAAATGAAATAAGAGGGGTCATTAAGACCCAGGCCACATAATAAGGAAAAACTCAATATCAACTCTTCTGAGTCAGCTTTGGGGCCTCTTTCCACTTAACCAGGCTGTCTTCTAAACTTTCAAAGTGACCTATAGAGTGACAATTTGAAAAAGCAAGCCATATCACACACTGAATGGCATTATACATAGACTTTTTGTTCAACTGAGGACACTGAAAAAGACAATCATCATAACCCAAATCTTAAATGATGTCCTTCATTCTGGTCAATTTTGGACAGACTCTAAAACTAAATAAGGGAGGGAGAAACTCTGGCGAAAAATTTCCCCATAGGCCCAGAACTTAGAAGATCTGCTCTCAATACTTTCCACCCAGAAGCATCTCTTCAGGGTAGCTTGGCTGACAAGGTCATGTCACATCCAAGCCAATTCTTGATTTGGTGGTCACAGGAGGAGGAGGGGGAGCTCTGTACTTAGTCTCTCCTGCATCCTTTCCCATCATTGCATAATGGTTGCTCTTTGCTTATCTGCCCCAGCAACTCTCCTCCCTCCCAAACACAAGGCAAAGAATGCAAAACATCAAGGGAAGGTCGAAATTTTGTCGACTATATTTGATTATTCTTCCCAACTAGACACAGAACTCTAGTCTAAACAAAGTTGTTGGGAGCTGGGTCTGAATAACTGAGGACAAAGATTGTCCTCATTTTTAAGGACAAGTTTTTACAGTCAAAACTTTATCATTTCTCCCTGAAGCAGATATAAGTGTTGTTTACCAATGCATACACATTACTCTTTCCAGTTTCCTTGTTAAAGAAGAAAATGTCTAATTTACATGTAAAATCCACAAATTATAGCCACACCAGACAAGGAAGCAGATGACGACTGTGATTGATATTCCAAAATTTCTGTCCTGATTTTCCCATCCTTAGAATTAGCCGCTCCATAAATCAAACCAACATATGAACATCTGATGTCAAAACAAATAGGTCACATCTGTGAAAAGCATCAGAAACATAAAGAACCGGATCCTTCTGTTTTCTCTGAAAAAAAAGCCACCCCTTCCACCATTTTCTCCATGATACCTTAAAATATCCTGTCTCTTCTAAGAAAATATAATTTTCCATATGTGTATTGGTATAAACAATGGCCATTTTTTCTTCCCACTTGGTTGTGTAGAAAAATAGGAATTAATCCTATTTTCTACTGTAAGTCTAAATGAAACCTTGGCTGTTACTACGTAAATAGCTATTATTGAAACATATTTATATATTATCTACCAATAACCTAGTAGAGATGAAAATCCCTCATTACTTTATAACGTTTCAGTTTCTAGTGATCATACCTCAGAGTTGAAGGCACAGATTACACAGTTAGGAGATGTAAGAGTTGCTTCCTATTCTCACCCACATCACCTTAGGAAAATCACTTGTGACTCTAGACCTTGAGTCTTCTCTCTCCAAGAAGCTCCAAGCACAAATACTCACAAGGGCAACACTGGTGACCCACCACCCCCAAAATATGTGTTGTGAGGTCTTTTCTAGTCATAGTCTTGAACTCACAATTGTTAAATGTTTAGAACTGAAAGAACCTCATAGACCACTCCAACAAAATTTTTTATTTACAGAAAAAGAATCTGAGTGATGAAGAGCGTAAATTACCTCTTTAAGGTTATAAACCCATGCACAAGACACCTTGGTCTCCTGAGGCTCAGCCTCATTCTTCCCCTCCTCCTTGTTCCATTTTCAGCTGCATCATCTGTATAGTTGCGAGGTGACTTTGGTGGCCCCAGCACCCTTGCTGGGTGGCTGGTGAGGATGAGAGCAGCCCCTGGCTACTGAAACAAACTTTAGTCTTCCTGAAGCTACCATTCCCTACAAGGATGATCCATGGCTCATCTCAAACTGCTTGAATAGAATGACTGTAACATGTTACACATGGTATGAAGTCAATTAAATATTTTTCCAACAAATAAAATAAGCAAATCAGTCCATAGAACCACATGGTTCATTTTGTGGTTTGTTGTTGTTCAGTGGCTAAGTCATATCCAATTCTTTGTGACCCCATTGACTATAGCCCACCAGGCTCCTCTGTCAAGAGTTTTCCAGGCAAGAATACTGGAGTGGGTGGCCATTTCCTTCTCCAGAGGATCTTCCCAGACAAGGGACCGAACCCATATCTCCTGCATTGGCAGACAGATTCTTTACCATTGACCCACCAGGAAAGGTCAATTTTGTGGTTATAAAGAGGCAAATGTATTTCATTGTAGAACTTTGTAGAAATGCATATAGCTTCCCAGATCAGGAGACTGAGTCATAACCAACCTAGGGCCATGGTGACCCTTACTCTATGTATTGACATAACTAAAGGTTCACGTGTTATAGAAAAAGTTAATAAGGTGCCTGATGAATGAAATTGAGATTTGGAAGAAAAAATTAGAGAACCTTTAAGATCATGCTCTTATTTTATCTATTTGGGGGTCACAGACTCAGAGAACCAGTAGACTTTGCTAAGCTGCCTCTTGACCTCAAGTGCAGCTGTTTCCACCACTAGAGGTTGCCTCCTACCCACTGGAGGGTGTTTGTCCATGAAACTAGATCTCTACAACATGGAGACAGTTTCTACATATGTTCAATGTTCTACTCATAGCCCTTCAAATATCTACTGGCTAATTTAATTAAGATTGGAAATTTAGTCAGCTTAGTTGGTCCTATACTACTGGTAGTTTATTAACCTTGAGACTTCAGTCTGTATGCTGTGTCAATCAGCTAAATCAAACTGCAGATTCCTTCCACTTAACTTGGATAGGTGATCTGACTTAATACCCACTCAGAAACTAGCTTCGGTTTCTTTGCCCAGGTAGGCTGAATTTTGCCTTCCTCCTTCTCTCTGTCCTTACACTTACTGAAGGCTCTGCAAATGGCAGCTACTCTGTGGGCAGTGAAAACACCCCGTCCCCAGTCACCAGGCTTGTCATCCTAGGTGTGTCAATTAGACTGACTGTTTCTTCCACAACCTCCACACCCTACCCGACTCTTCACAAATGTCTGTAGAATAGATTGAGCCTTCTGCTCAATAGCCCAGGAGTATGGGAATTCTTGTCCTCTTGGTTAAAAGCTGAGAAAGCAAAAACTATTGGTACGGGAGCACTAGAAGACATATAAGGGAATATATCCTCCATGCCAGCTTCTCAAAAGTCAAAGAATCTGTGCTCACACTCAAGTGAAAATCTAAGGGACTGTAGACCTCTCATCCTCTCCAACATAACCAACAACCAGGGCTGGTATAGGTAAATGTTACCTCCTCTGAAGGGATAGAGACTTACCTGTGTGCCTACCGTACATCCAGGGAAGTCTTTTCACTGCAAGCTCCTCAAATGTTCCATGTTGTTTGGGAGTCTAACCACCTTTCCAGAGGACTTTCACTGTTGACTCTACTTGACTTCAGTCCTCCATATGAAAGAACCATTCTTTTTGACCTCTATGTAAGTACTGCCCAGCCAGACAGCCCCCATCAACATGGTGACCTAGGGGATGACATGTTGTAATCAGACACCAGATTGTTCTTATAACCCATTGGCTCTACTTGTTGGCTAGGTCTCTGAACTTAAAAAAGTAAAAGAAAAAAAAAAAACTAAGGAAATATGTTTAAGTAGGAAATGGCATGCTCCTGTTTCAGAAAATGTTGGCAGTTGTGGGGCAGCAACCTGGACTGAAGTGCCAATTCTATTGTTTGTAATTAACAAACAATAAATATAATAAGCAGGATGAGAGTGACAATAGGTGGCTTTGTTTAACTGGTGCTTATTGTACACCAGTCTACATTCTTAGTGCCTTACACATATAATCTCATTTAATAATACTTCCAGTGTAAGCAAAGTGGTCAGATTACTTTCTCTTCCCAAGGCTTTGATTTTCAGAACTGTTACACTGAGATAATAGTTACATCACAGGGATGTTGTGAAAATTAAATTTAAAAATGGAGACAAGTGCAACTGTCAAACTCTAAAGTGATTCACAAATATTCCATATCATATTATTATTATAGAGGTTCCATTCCTTCTGAGAACATTCAAGTAAAAAGACTCCAACCCATAGCTGAGTCCTGATCAAGTAAAGGGGAACCCCAGCAGTGATCCTAGCAGTGAACCCCATATCCTCAAACACAATGCCAAGGTACCCAAGCATCATCTTTCACAGAATTAAACAAAAAGTTCTAAACTAAATGAGCGCCAGTGTGGGCTTCCCTGGTGGTCCAGTGGTTAAGAATCCACCTGCCAATGCAGGGAACATAGGTTTGATCCCTGGTTGGGAATGATCCCACATGCCACAGGGCAACTAAGCCCATGTGCCACAACTACTGACCCTAAGTGCCACAACTACTGAAGCCCACGTGCCTAGAGCCCGTGCTCTGCAACAACAGAAGCCACTACAATGATTGCACAACACAACTAGAGAGTAGCCCCCACTGGCCACAACTAGAAAAAGCCTGTGCACAGCAATGAACACCTAGCACAACCAGAAATAAATAAATATTTTTTTTTAATAAATGAGTGTCAGGGTAAAGGTTGGAAAGTTGATCTCTCCTCCCTTCCAATAAGGCAGTGACCTAAAGTAACCTGCATACATTCTGACACCACCTCCCCACCTAGATGTTGCCATGAAAGCAGAAGGCACTGCCAGCATTCAAGAAAGCCCTGTTCTCTGGAAACTTTCCCAGACTGAAGAGGGCCCTGGAAACCTGCTCCCTCCCACAGCCCCCTGGGCAAGGAAGGGCAGGCATCTTAAAGGGGCTTCAGGCCCCCTGGGCCTCTCTCTGGCTGCCTGCTCCAGAACTGAATAGCCTGGTAAGAATATACAGTGTTTTTTGAAGTGTTTTTAATGGTTATCCTTCCTCTTATTTAGAGTTTTGTCTCCCCAGTATTTATTTTTAAAACTAATCCCCTGTCCTTTCAAGAACTGAATTATATTTTCACATTTTCCACTTTCTTCTCCCAGCACTAACTTCCTGGAAAAGTGCCAAACTGAATGGGCCAAGTTCTACCCTTAGTGCTGCATTGTGTTCTCCAAGGCAGGAATGCTTTCTGTACATCCTACACCTCTGCAGCTTAGGAGAATGAAGCGCTCTGACTTAAATTGCCGTTAAGCAAAATTACTCACTTCAAGACAGTAAGTTCTATGTTCTACTCTGTTGGATTTTCAAGAGGCCCCATCACCACCACCTCACAGCATCATCAGCTGTGATGGGAATACCAAGTGCTGGTCCCACCAGTCAGTGAAGAGAACACCACGGGTTCTATAACCACCACGTTATGGACAAATAGGAAACAGACCTTAGAGATAAAGGAAAATGGGCTCCGGGTTTGAATTCCAACTGCATTACTTATTAGCTGTGTGAATTTGGGCCAATGACATAACCTCTCTGTGCCTGAGTTGCCTAACTTCCAGAATGTCAATAATGATAGTACCAACTTTACAAAATGATCATGAGGAATAAATTTATATAAATAATGAATGTAATTACTTACTTAGAACATTCAGTATTTATTGGTGCTGCTACACCCTCTCTATTAGTTTTTACGTGGCTGCTATGAACAATTACCACAGGCTAGCTGGCTTAAAGCAACAGAAACTTATTCTCTCTCCGTTTTGGAGGCCAGAAGTCTGAAATCAAGATGTCAGTGCGGTTGGTTCCTTCCTAAGACTCTGAGGAAAAATCTGTTCTATGCTGCTCTTCTGGTTTCTGATAGCTGCTGCTAGGTCTCTGCGTTCTTGGACGCTCTCTTCTAAATGTCTTCTGCTCTTTTTCTCTTATAAGGACAGTTGTCAATGGATCGATGAACTAAACCAACATGATTTCATTTCTAGATCCTTAATTTAACTGTATCTGCAAGTGTAATTTGGTCATCCACATAAGGTCAATTCCACAGGTTCCAGGTGGATATATATGCCTTATTGGCAGGCCACCTTTTAAACCCTGACATCCTCTCTCCGAAAAAAAAAAAATGTAATTTAGGTCCCATGAAGCCTCACACTTATTCTCCCTGTGTGAGCCAGGACATGGGTCAGTTTTTTCCCACGAATTTATTTACTCACTGTTCCTATTCAGAGGCCCTTTTGATTATACTCTTCACTGATATGACAACACCTGTTGTCTATCACTTGGCTCATGGGTTTGCAGATGGAACATGGGCATAAGTGATGGCAAGTGTGGAGTAGGGTTTTAGATGAAGAAACAGAAGATGGCCCAGCTCAACCCCTCATGTCCTTGAGAAGGTAACAGAGAACTGAGAAAGGATGTGTGTTGTCCAGGTATCTCAGGTAATATGATGACAGAGCCATCGTAGAGTCAGGCACTGGCCCAGGGGCTGCCTCTCTTTCCAGTCACCTCCCACAGTGTCACCCTCTTACCACACCTCACAGTTTTAAGGTCACACCCAGCGTTCTACCAGTCCACATGGGGGAAACCAACTTGTATCACACCTTACTCTACACCCCTGATTAATTCTAAAGGCCACACCAGTTTTGGTCCATAAAATTAAGATGTAAAGAGCAAAAGTTAGCCATGTCAGGGTGCCAATCAACCTTTGAATTGCTTTTTATACGTTTGGGGGTACAAGGAGAAAGTTTGGGAAATGCTTCCCATCCTACACAAGAGCAACAGAATTTGTAACTTCTTGGGAATCTTTGATGATACAAATAATCTCATATTCTAAAGATTTGCCTGATATACCAATTATTTGGAACTCAAGTACTCCACCCTGTAATACCAATATTAACCATAATGAATAAGTTCTCAGGCTAAAGCATACAAAATAATACAATTATAACAAAAAAGAAGTCAATATTAACAATATAAGTAATTTTTTTAATTTAAATTGAATTATAGGAAGTTAATTCTTTTATTAATTTGCCCAGAATTTCAGCTTGAGGAAAAATAGGTTTAATAAAAAGGAAATCAGGAGGCAGAAGAATTGGGGCTTCTGGGTATTTTCAAGGACGTTAAAGGTCAATTAAATTTAATTCCATTTTGAATTTATGGATTCTTTTTCCCAAAAGGAGAAATATTTTATGGCTCTTTACAATTTTCAAACTGCTTTCAATGCAAAATTTCATCTACGAGACCAGACCAATGAGTGGCAATTTTATTCGGCAGCCAGAACAAATGAATTCCAGCAACTGGTAAAACAGCAATTGGGAAGAAGTCATTACTAGTCTCTCTCAAATCCTCACTCTCCAGAGTGTGGTCAGGAGCCTCAGCATCATCTGGGAGCTTGGTAGAAATGCAGAGTCTCATCTGGACCATAGGCCTACAGGGATCAGAATCTGCATTTCAACAAGATCCCCAGGGGGATTCCTCTGCACATCAGCATCTGGGCAGCAATGCTTCTACTAGTGAACAGGGGTGCCTTTATGAAATAAAATAAAGCAGTTAACCAAGGGAAAATGCTCATGAAAAATACCCATTTAATTTTTAGTTTCAGCAATGTTGCAAACTGAACTCAAATCCTCTTTCCCTTCACAAAACAGAGATGCTGGATAAACTATAATGTTTTTTTAAGTCAAACTCAAAAGACAGACAGGAGTTTTCTGGCTTCCAAAACACTACAAAGGAACTCATACTACTTTCGAGAGTGCAGCAGAACCCTGGAAGATAGCAGACTTGGTTACAGGCCCTAAAAAAGAGGGACCAGAATCATAAAATTCCAATGATCATCGGAGATGGTAATGGAGATAATAATCGGTCCATATGAAGTGTGATGCTAAAACTTCTACATAAGCCCTCCCTGCTTTGCGGAAAGGGAATGAAAGAGCTTCCCAAGGGGGCTGGGTAAGAAGCTAAGAAGCATTAAGTCTGGGGGGCCCACAGGTCCTAGTTTGTGCACATATAGATATGGAGTCCAAATGAATACTATCCACATGGGGCTGGAATCTCAAACTGACAAATAACTGTGAAAACTCACCCTGGACAACCGAAACCCTGGGAACACCCATCCAAATATAAAACGTCTCTGTAAATATACTCCCACAAGCCAGGCACATCTGACTCATACATTATGATAATAATCCCAGCTGGGGCTAAGCCTACAAGCACAGATTAAAACAACACAAGAAAAGAACTCACTACAAGAGGGCATATCAGGTAACATGAGCAGTGGATTAGCATGCCCCAGAACATAGTATAATAGAACCATTCCAAAGAGATGATTGTTTTATTTAAACCTCCAAGCAATTTACTAGTAAAGAAAAAACTGAAACTAACAGGTAATTTCAAGAAGGCAAAGGAGAAAAGGAAAGATATGCCCATTTGAATGCAGAGTTCCAAAAAATAGCAAGGAGAGATAAGAAAGCCTTTCCCAGGGATCAATGCAAAGAAAAAAGGAAAACAATAGAATGGGGAAGACTAGAGATCTCTTCAAGAAAATTAGAGAACCAAGGGAACATTTCGTGCAAAGATGGGCTTGATAAAGGACAGAAATGGTATGGACCTAACAGAAGCAGAAGACATTAAGAAGAGGTGGCAAGAATACACTTAAGAACTATACAAAAAAGATCCTCATGATCCAGATAACCACAATGGTGTGATCACTCACCTAGAGCCAGACATCCTGGAATGTGAGGTCAAGTGGGCCTTAGGAAGCATCACTACAAACAAAGCTAGTGGAGGAGATGGAATTCCAGTTGAGCTATTTCAAATCCTCAAAGGTGATGCTTTTAAAGTGCTGCACTCAATATGACAGCAAATTTGGAAAACTCAGCAGTGGCCATAGGACTGGAAAAGGTCAGTTTTCATCCCAATCCCAAAGAAAGGCAATGCTAAAGAATGCTCAAACTACTGCACAATTGCACTCATCTCACACACTAGCAAAGTAATGCTCAAAATTCTCCAAGCCAGGCTTAACAGTATGTGAACCATGAACTTCCAGATGTTCAAGCTGGTTTTAGAACAGGCAGAGGAACCAGAATAAATTGCCAACATCCATTGGATCATTGAAAAAGCAAGAGTTCCATAAAAACATCTACTTCTGCTTTATTGACTACACCAAAGCCTTTGACTGTGTGGAACACAACAAACTGTGGAAAATTCTTTAAGAGATGGGAACACCAGACCACCTAACCTGTCTCCTGTGAAATCTGTATGCAGGTCAAGAAGAAACAGTTAGAATTGGACATGGAGTAACAGACTGGCTCCAAATTGGGAAAGGAGTACATCAAGGCTGTATATTGTCACCCTGTTTATTTAATTTCTATGCAGAGTACATCATGAGAAACACTGGGCTGGAAGAAGCACAAGCTGGAATCAAGATTGCTGGGAGAAATATCAATAACCTCAGATATGCAGATGATACCACCCTTATTGCAGAAAGGAAAGAAGAACTGAAGAGCCTCTTGATGAAAGTGAAAGAGGACAGTGAATAAGTTGGCTTAAAACTCAACATTCAGAAAATGAAGATCATGGCACCTGGTCCCATCACTTCATGGCAAATAGATGGGGAAACAATGGAAACAGTGACAGACTTTTTTTTGGGGAGAGGGGGACTCCAAAATCACTGCAGATGGTGACTGCAGCCATGAAATTAAAAGACCCTTGCTCCTTGGAAGAAAAGATATGATGAATCTAGAAAGTGTATTAAAAGCAGAGATATTATTTTCCCCGACAAAGGTCCATCTAGTCAAAGCTATGGTGTTTGCAATAGTCATGTATGGATGTGAGAGTTGGACTATAAAGAAAGCTGAGCGCCGAAGAATTGATGCTTTTGAACTGTGGTGTTGGAGAAGACTCTTGAGAGTCCCTTGGACTGCAAGGAGATCCAACCAGTCCATCCTAAAGGAAATCAGTCCTGAATATTCATTGGAAGGACTGATGCTGAAGCTGAAACTCCAATACTTTGGCCACCTGATGCAAAAAACTGACTCATTTGAAAAGACCATGATGCTGGGAAAGATTAAAGGTGGGAGGAGAAGGGGACAACAGAGGATGAGATGGTTGGATGGCATCACCAACTCTATGGACATGAGTTTGAGTAAGCTCTGGGGGTTGGTGATGGATCAGGAAGCCTGTTGTGCTTCAATCCATAGGGTCACAAAGAGTCAGACACAACTGAAAACTGAACCGAACAGGTAATTTACAGATGAGGAAGCTGCAGTTCAGAAAGTCTAAGTTCTAATAAGGACTGTAGGCTTAAGTCCAGTACCAGTACTTTTTCTACCACATCACATTATCTCTGTTCTTAATAAATGTAGGACTAACTCCTATCTATTAGTTGGATCAATCCTTTCATTCATTTAAAACAGATGAGAAAGAAAAGATTTTCTTAGATTGGGAAGAGAGAAGCAGCCCTTTTTTTATATGACAAAGGAAGGAAATGGGTAGGTACCTTTGTATACTCAGGAACTTTTACTGGGGAAAAAGGAAGTGACAATGTAAGAAGTTTGAGGCAATTGGACAAAATGAGAGATACTAGGTAAATATCCATCTGGATTTCCAGAATGTTCAGAAGATGAGGATTTATACCATGGCAATTGTCTTTGTTTTTCTAAGGCAGGATGTCAGTTAACCACTGGAACTCGAGCTGAGTTTTTGCTTTTACTCAGAGTATCATCACTGCATCCCTGAGAGGTTTCCTGTAGTTGCAGCTTATAACCCACAAACCACCATGCAGGATACTAAAGAACTGGTGTATAGCTCAGGCATTACAGCAAAGTCATAATTTCTTATCTCTTACCCCTTACTAAATTACAATTAAATTCCATCATTCAGAACTGCCTGATCTTGAGCCAGCTACATATATCACAAGAAGGCATTAAAATCTGACCTTTTATATCCCCAATAAGAAATGTCATGAGTCCATCACAGAAGCATAACTCCCTTTCAAATTAGAGCTAAGAAAGATTTGAACTTCAAAGGAGAACTCTTCAATTACAGGTGAATTGGAGGACTTTTCTAGTAACTCTTAAAATTATGAATTCTAAAGGAAAAAATAAGAAGACTTTTGTGTTTCAGAACAAAAGTAAAAAATGAATGAATAAATAGTAGGATGGGAAAAAAATGCTACATACAAAAAAAAGTGAAAAGGGACCACACTGATCCATCTCTTTGAAGTCTGTTCTAAGATTACTGGAAACTTGAAAATCAGTTACATTTCAGCAGAGGCCCTAAAACCCAAAACAATTATCCACTGTCTCTTTTACTGGCTAAGATTTACATCTAGTGGCTTCATCAGTATAGATACCACAGAGACTCTGCAAAGAGTACTGTGGGGCTTGGTGACTTTAGAGCTTGCTCTTGGAATATTTATCATTTTAGCTCAGTAAATAGCTAGTCCTTTGCCAGCAGGGAGACAAGCAGGAAGCCCTATCAGTCTTGGTACTTTCAAAAGGTTTTCATTCCACAGCACACTGTGGAATATTCACCTTCCCTCTGATGACCATCCCTGCCTACAAAGAAAGTATTTAGACCTTTGTAAAGAAGGGTCATTTAAATAAGAAACAAAAAACTTAACTGAAGAGTAACAAGAGGAAAGATGGGGAGAGGGAGCAACCAAAGACAGAGATCCAAGAGCAAAGGCAGCTTGGGTCTGCCATGGCTGGGAGCTGGGGGTGGGGTGGCAGGAGGGGTGGGGGTGGCTATGGGGCAATTCTAATTGAGGAGTGTAGACTGAGGCCATATGTAGGCACCTCCACCTCCATCAATACAAAAGCAAACTTGGTGTTCACTGGAAGCAGGATGACTTTCTCAAAATCCATTTATGTCTTAATTTAATAAATGTTTATTGAGTTCCTACTGTGTATACATATATATATATATGTCAGAGACACACCATGAGTATAAGGAGAAGCAAAAGCGATAATAAAGCATACAGTAGGTAGAAAACACAGTTCAAATTAAAATAACACCAATTCAAAAGAAAAAGAAATGATGTCAATTGTGGGACTTTGTAGTCTCAGGTAGAAAATAGTATTTGAGCTGGGTCTTAAAGAAAATGTAAGAATTGGACATACAGATACACTACTGGGAAATGCAGTACACTTCTCTCTACCACAAATAAGAAGCCAAATGAATAATCAGGCTAGACGTCCTTACCCTTCCCTGCATCTATGAATCACTACAGAAGAACTTTTAAAATAGCATGCTGGTGTCCCTCCCCTCAATATTTTGATTTGATTAACCCAGGGTAAGACCAGCCATGAGTAGTTTTACTTTTTCAAACACTTCCCAGGTGACTGTTATGTGCAGCCAAGGCTGAGAATCCTGAGCTAGAATGGAGACATGGAGACTGGTATTTGCCCTTGGAAGTTTGTACCAAAACTTTGAAAGAATCCCAGTTCCCAGGGTGTCATGACTTATGAATTGACACCATGTTCCACAGATAAAATACAGGAAGGGAGGCCAAAATAGAATATTGACTTCAACACAATCATAATCCTTTGGGAGTTTCCATGTATCAAATGAAAGGCAATAACACAGGACATTTATGGACACTATTTGGTGCTCTGGTGGACTCCCTGCCAGAAGAGCTCCCACTTGAAGGAACTAAATGAAGAACAGGCCACATGGAATCATAAGTGGACAGGCTCACAGAGTGTGCATAATGCTGCTTTAGGATCTGTGTTTGAGAACAGAACCAGGTACACCCGACGGTCTCACCATTGTGGTGGTCTCTGACAATTCAATAAAACAAGCGTGAGTTTTTCCTCAATGAGAAGTCACCTTTCTAAGTTTGAGCTTTAGAAGGTATGATATTGCAAGCTTAAGTGGGCCAAATGTTTGCAATGAGCCTCAGGAAGTCTTCCAAATGTAAGGCTTGGGATCATGTCTTAAAGAGTAAAAATGCAATAACATAGCTTTAGAGTGGCCTCCTACTAGAAATAAATACAGTAACTTGTATTCTACTTATCTATTGCTGCATAACAAACCACTCAAAAATGAAGTGACTTGAAGCAATTTATCATTCTTTCTCATAGTTCCATGGGCTATCTGGCTCAGCTGGCTGATTCTCTCTAGGTTCTCTCACATAGTTGTGGTCAGACAGTGGCCGGAGTCATCTGAAGGCTCAATTGGACTGGACATTCAGGAAGGAATACTCACATGGTCACTAGCTGAGAGCTCAGCTAGACCACTGACTGGAATGTCTACATGTAGCCTCTCTCTGTTATTGGGGTTTCTCACAATATGATGACCAGATTCCAAAGACAGGAAGTAGAAACTGCCAGTTCCTCAAAGTCTGGGTCCAGAAACTGGCAAATAGCATTTCCACTATATTCTGTTGTGCTTTTTAAACTGTAACAATGATCAATGTATTGCCTCTCAGCTATGTAGTTTCTTCTTTATCAGTTGAACTAACGTTAAGTTTTGTCAGTGGAGTGCTTTGCCAGTAGAGATGCTGGAGAAGGAAGGGGCTTTCTCTTCCTGGCTCTGATGCACTCCTGTCACCTGGTAGCTTCTGTAGCTCTTGGCTCTGCAGTTCAAGGCAGCCAGCAGCACTTAGCAGCAAGTAGCTCCCCTGGCACCCCTTTGGGTTGGTTCACAGCAAATTCTGAAAAGTGCCACCCCCCTGTTTGAGGCTTCTCCAGGCACCCCAGAGGGCATGTTTCCAGCAAGTTCCAGAGTGAGGACACCAGAGCAAGTCATTTAATGAGTCGTGGCTAGGCCTTGACTATATTCTGTTGATTACAGCAGATACAGAGCCCGCCCAGATTTAACGAAAGGGGACACAGACTCTGTATCCCAAATGAGGATTGTCAAAAATATGGCCGTCTTTAATTTTCCACAATTTGTGAAAAGATTAGCTCTTATTCTCAACACTATATATTTGAGCTTTAAACGGATATTTTTCATAGTTCTTTAATAGCAACTCCCACAGAAAATAAAAAAGCAGTATTATATATAATACAAATATAAAAGAGTAATATTATGCTATATTTCACTGCAAGCTCATCACCTCTAAGTCTGAGCTGTTGTTTTTTTCCCAGTAGTCTGGATGAGTTTGCACCAAGTATCTCTTCTCTGCTTAGTTCCCTTGATGGCCAAAAAATTATGTCAGCAAAGACAAGGTAAGAAGGACAATTGGTGGACCAGGACACAGATCAGAGCCACACAAAAGTGCAAATCCACAGCGTGGGCTGTGTGGCCAATCTAGAATTTTTCCACAAATTGTGACTGTTGGAATTCTGCCAGCATCAGCCACACAGTCCACAATGACTCAATACTCGAGAGCTTTTGCATTGCTAAATGTTTCTGGGGCTCAGAAATCAATATCTAATCACACTTAACTGGAGCCCGATATTCTGTACACTCAGCAGTGTAGGTTTCTGGTTGCTGGATATACAAAAGTTAACATGGGAAGCAGGACATTTGTGGGAATGAGCAGCATTAACAATATTGCCATTCTGGTGCAAATCATGCAAATCACTGCTAATGATGTTTATTGAGTGCTCATTTTTGCCAGGGTCCCACTCTACCAAGGGTTTTAAGATCATACAAAGGAAATAAAGACACTTTGCGTGTGTGTGTGTGTTAGTCACTCAGTCATGTCCGATTCTTTGTAACCCCATGGACTATAGCCCACCAGACTCCTCTGTCCATTGAACTTTCCAGGCAAGGATACTGGAGTGGGTTGCCATTTCCTTCTCCAGAGGATCTTCTCGACCCTGGGTTTGATCCCTGGGTTGGGAAGATCCCCTTGAGGAGGGAATGGCTACCCACTTAGGTATTCTGGCCTGGAAAATTCCATGGACTGTATAGTCCATAGAGTCACAAAGAGTTGGACACGACTGAGTGACTTACACTTTTTTTTACCTCAGAAGTTAATGTTACTTTTGTGTCTCAGCCCTTCATTAGGAACATAATAACTAAACTACTTCTCAAAATCTGTCAGCTTTCAAGTCCTGAGTAATGGGATTATCAGGCTTCCCAGGTGGCTCAGTAGTAAAGAATCCACCTGCCAATGCAGGAGACATGGGTTTGATCCCTGGGTCAGGAAGATCCCCTGGAGAAGGAAATGGCAACCCACTCCAGTATTCTTGCCTGGAAAATCCCATGGTCAGAAGAGCCACGTGGACTACACCCCATGGGATTACAAAGAGTCAGACACCACTTATCGACTAAACAACAACAATGGGAATATCGAGTAATGGGAACATAAGCTACACCTGGCTCCCTGCTAAGGACTCGCTAGTCTCTATTCAGTGAGGAGTTTACTGAGAAACCAACTTGGGCTTTTAGTGAGACATTACAGGGTCAGAAGTGTAGTCAAGTCCCTACTGTCCCTTTTCTATTCCTAAGCTGCATAATTCACACTGAATTCACAACTAAAACCCTCAGAAAATGTCTAACAGCAGCAGTGCTGTCCCTTTCCTTTCTCATTGGCTGGCTCCCCATCACCTAACAAATGGGTTTGTATTATAACACTTCCTAGATGAGTGCTTTTCAAACATTATGTCCACAAGAATCTCACCTGAGGATCCTGCTACAATGCAAGTTTCAATTCAGTGGGTCTCAGATGGAGTACTGAGATGCTGCTTTTCTAACAAGCTCCTAGATAATGTTGATACTGCTGGTCCTCAGACCACACTTTGAGGGTCAAGGATGGAGGTTACTATGGAGAAAGCTTTAGCTGCTTCCAGCAGTGTTCAAAAGAAGAAAGACAAAACACAGGTCTCCAGTTTCCTATCTTTTCCTCTCTCTCACTCAAGCACTAGAGACTAGATGACAATCAAACCTCAAGAACAGCCTTGGAAACCTTGAAATTCTCTAAGCTGGATATGCAAATTAAACTCCAACTGTGACCCCAGGTTTAAAACACCAGCCCAGTTTGCAGAAGCTGAGAACCAGAAAACACTGAAAACTGAATTTAAAAGCTTGAATCTACCCTCACAGTCATGAATATCAGAGAATCACTTCAAATTTGTTTGAAAAAGCTGAGACCCAGCTTTTCCTTTTTTTTGACACCAAGAAAGAAAAGGTACATGTTTGCTTGCCTTACAGGTCCTGCAGATTTGTTTCTTGACAGAGTTTAAGACAGAAAGTTAGAAACTAAACTTTTTTTCTAAAGCAGCTACATATTAGAAGCATAGAAGCTTGGATTTTTCAATTTATTTTGAATTATCTAGATATTTGTCCTGACTCCTCAGAGCATGCTAAGAACTTATATTGTTGTTGCTTTGCTGTCTCCCCAAGTCTTTTATGTTCCTTATCTGCATATCATCTTAGGTCACTCTGTCCCTTAAGGTCCATAAAACTGGTCCAGCCTTCTATTCTGTACTCTCTGGAATGCCTACCCAAGACCTCTTTATGTTCTGGGGGGAAACTTATGTTTTATGTTCATTTCTATTTCAAATTATACTGAATTTTGTTCTCTGCTTTTTGTACTTTTTAACTTTTTTTTTCCCTCCTAGACTGTCCCCATCCCAGCCCCTTCGAACCTTCATTTCAAGCTCTTGTGTTTTGAAAAACTTTCACTGAAGGTCATAAGTGGAGAATTATACTGCTGCACTGCAGACCAGCAACTTTGTAGTGTGTATCGCATAGTACTATTCTTGAAAATTCTATCAGGTGCCCACTTTAAGTACATCTCTGGACCTTTTGCCTTCTGGCTAATTATCCCTTTTCCCTTTCCTTCCCATTTCTCTCTCTATACCACCTCTCCCCGATTGCCTCTAAACAGTCCAATTGTGTGTTCATACCCAGTTATGCAGTGCAGTTTCACTCTTTACATCCTGTGTTCCCAAACTGTGCCAAACTCACTTTTGCATTTCTGAAGTCCATCAGTGTGCTTTCCTGTATGAAAGAATCATTAGCAGATTGTCATCCCTCCTTTAAGGGGCTCCATTTCTTTGGAAGTTCATGGAATTTAAAACATCTTTTTTCATTAAAAAACATGATCTCACTTGGCCTCATTACTCTGAGGTAGGAAAAACAAGCATTCATGTGGCCATGTTTGACAAGGAAACTAAAACCCAGAAAAACCACATAACTTATGCAGAGTCCCCAGGTTAGGGACAGAACCAGGACTGAGACCCAGCTTTCCTGATATCTGGTGTATTCTTTCTACTGAGTCATTGTTTTGCTGGATGAGACTAAATATGCCACCATTTTGCAACCATATGAAAACTTGACTAGTAACATTGATGCAATCTACATGAGTCTATGTACAGCAAATAGCAGCTGTGCAACTGGAATCTACTTCAACGTTCTCTCCAGTCCAAATTGGATTTCTTCATATAATTTCCATACCTTGCACGTTGTGATGTATCTTTACACTCAAAGACTTCTTCATTTTTCATTCTGAATGCAAAATAACATCCAGACTTTCATTTGAAGATGCCTAACAGACAAGAGCACCACCTGTTCTTGATTTATTTTCAACCAATTAAGCATTTAAATTGTTTCTCATGTAAATTGAATTTACTTTTACTACTTTTTCCTCACCCTTTTTCTTTTCCACAACCATCAACAATGTCTAGTAAACAATTGCTTAATGTGCTAAGCAAACAAAAGTGTGGTTATTGGGAAGTGGAAATGAGAGAGAGAGGTGAAGCCGGACAACTACAAACTGTTACCAGACCTGACTGCCCTTGCGCAAGGTGAGCTTAGACAGGTCACTGCACCTCTCTGGACTTCTGTTTCCTCCACCATAAAATGAGGCTTAGATGAGGTCTCTAAACTTTGACAAGGTAAAACTGTCACCATCTTCCTTGCTGACCTTCACTTCCTCCTGACTCAGAAGAAGCGGAGCACCTTCATTCTAAGACTCCCCCTTACATTTGAGATTCCGAGTTTACTCTTCTTGACTTTGATTAAGAAGTTCTTTCTCTTAAAGTTTTGATCCCCCCCTTTTTTCCCATTAACGTCTTCCCTTTTTCTACCACCAATTCACTGTCAAGAACTAACCAATTGCTAGGACCCAGGTTCGATCTCTGATCAGGGAACTAAGATTCCTCATGCCATGAGGCAAGGCCAAAAAGAAAAAAAAAAAAAAGGAATCAATGATTTCTATGGTTTCTTTCTCCACAATTCAATTAGGTTTCCTGCTGACTCCACACTCCTTCCTTTGCAGCTAATCATTTTCAACCATCTCAATTTTCAAGTGATTTAGAAAACAGGTATGAACTCAACCCAGACTCAAGGAAACATGTGCTGCATGTGCTGCAAATGAATTGCTAACACAACAGTGTTACCATTACAGCAATCAATATATATTTAATAACTTGTTTGAAACAGGCCATATTTCTATTTTCAGTGAAATTAATCAGAAGCTTTCATGGAAATCTTTATGGAACACATGATTGCATGAATGTAATTTTAATTTAATCTGCATTTAAGCAAATAGGTTAAATTTTTTTCAACCAAATTTATTTTTCTTGGCTTATGGTTTTATTAATTTATGATTGATTTGGTTAAACTAGAAAAATATATGAGAAGTCAGTTCTCCACTTAAAAGGGCTAAACTGAACTTAAAGCCTTGTGTCAGTGAAAGATAACAGAAAACCAGCTTTTGCAACTGTCTTTGAAGTAGGAAATACAGAGTTTTTGACAATTTTTGCCCCAAAATGGTAAGTAGAGAAACTCAAGGTTTGTCTCCTCTGTTACCATGTTCAGGAAACCCTGAACCCACTCCCACAACAGCCTTAGGACTGAGGAATAGGCCTTGACAGGACATGCCCAAGGTATAGCAGCTTTCGGAGTGCCTTCAGTAAATGATCTCATTTTATCCTCATCACTCTAGGAAAGCAAAAGGGGAAGATAAGCCATCTCCTTCTAGTATCATATAAAAGATAATGTTCCTCACCTTCAATCATGAATTTATGCATTTTATTATCATGCACTTATCATTTGCCAGCAACTGCTCTCCATCACTGGTTCTCGAAATGTGACCTGCCCCCCGCCCCTCCAAGGCCAGCAGCATCAGCAACACCTGGGAACTTACAAGAACTACAAATCTTCAGCCCTAAGCCACACCTCCTGAACCAGAAACTCTAGGATGGGCCAGGAATGTGTGGATAAACAAGTCCTCCAGGTGATTCTGATGCCTCCTAAAGTCTAAGAACCACTGTTCTAAATATGAACGTGAGCAGTACACATGCCTCAGCTTCAAAAGGTTCTCTAGGTCAGTGGAATAAATGGCCAAGTAAACAAAGCATTAAAATATAATGAACGACATGCGAACTAGTAAAAATATAGAAAAAAAGCAAAACTGATCAACAGCACTCAGAGAAAGCCCACTGACTAAAGGGCGCTGCACTGTGAGGAATTATTTGAAAAATAGAGTAAAACAAAAAGCTCTTTAATGAGGTGTGGGATCTCAGGCCCCTGTGCTCATCAAGGGAACAACATCAAAAGTGCTGAAACCAATCTAGTCCAAATACAGGATCTCTGATTCTCCTTCCGAATTCTGTGACTCTGCTCCCACTCTGCAAGGAGATCACAAAAGTCAAATACTAAGTATTTCAAAAATGTTGGATTCAGAGGCTGCTATAGTTCATTTTCTTTGGGGCAAGGTAGTAATCAGTCCTCAGATTGGGAGGGAGGTAAGTGCTAGTCATGTCTCTTACTTTGTTACCAGCTCCCTTATAGGATCAACAATTCCCAACAGGGAGAAAATGTAATGACTACCCCCCGTCTTTCTAGCTGTGATGAGAGGATGAAGGGCTTGAGGAGTTTTCTTTAGTGTTTCTCCACACTGATCCTTCGATGGGAGCCTATAGAGCCTATAAGCAAACATATCAGCATTATCCCTTAGTAATAGCTACCATCTGGAGAGCACTTTTCCATTCACAAAGTGATTCATCTGTGGTATTGTATTTACCTGACTTTGGTCACAATCCTATGACCAAACAGTCTCTTTCAATTCTTAAGAAGAAAAAAACTCAGAAAACCTTGAAGGATCGTGTTATGGGCCAAACTGTATCCTTCATGGTCAAGTCTTAACGTTCAGTGTCTCAGAATTTAGAAACCAGGTCTTGTAAATGTAATTCATAAAGGAAACCAACCCTGAATATTCACTGAAGGACTGATGCTGAAGCTGAAGCTCCAATACTTTGACTGCCTGATGCGAAGAGCTGACTTACTGGAAAAGACCCTGATGCTGGGAAAGATTGAAGGCAGGAGGAGAAGGGGGACAACAGAGGATGAGATGGCTGGATGGCATCATCAACTCAGTGGACATGAGTTTGAACAAACTCTGGGAGAGAGTGAAGGACAGGGGAGCCTGGTGTGCTGGAATCCATGGAGTCGCGAAGATTCTTAGCAACTGAAAAAAATGGAGTTAAGATGCAGTCATGCTGGAGTAGGGTGGGCTCTAATCTAATATAAACAGTGTCCTTATGAAAAGGGGGAATACAGACACAGACACAGACACACACACACACACACACACACAGAACACCATGTGAACACGAAGACAGGACTGAGGATGACACTTCATAAGCCAAGGAGCATCCCAAATTGCCAGCAAAGTACCAGAAGCTAGGAGAGAGGCATAGAACAGATCCTCCCTCGTAGTCCTCAGAACAAACAATCCTGTCAACACCTTGATTTCAGAACAGTGAGACAGTAAGTTTCTGTTGTTAAAGCTGCCCAGGTTGTAGAATTTGTTACATCAGCCCTAGCAAACTAATACAATCAGCTTCGCCAAAATCTCTGAGGGGTATTGGACACAAGTGGCTTTGGTGCCACTTCAATAGAGAGGGCACAGAGAGGAGTCAGTGTCACCCCACTGTGCCCCTGAGCCTGGCATCTCACAGACTTCCTTTCATCAACAGTGGCACTCAGGGTCATAACCAAAGAAGCCAGCAGAACTGGCTGGTACAGTGGGATGTTTGGGGGACCCAGTAGAATCCCAGAATAAGGGCAGCAGGGTAGAAGGAAAGAAAAACTGAGGCTGCCATTTGTCTGGGAAGGCATGTGTGAACTCCTCACCCATGGGACCCCCATAAGCACATTGTCGGGGGGGGGGGGTCATTACCCAGCAGGAGGCACAATTCCCCATCAACAAGAAGAGCAAAAGTCACTGAAACAACCAGTTTAATCTGATCAGCATTTTAGTTAAGAAAATGACCCATAACTTTGAGTTCTCTTTTGGGATTGCTCTGTTCATCGTGGGAAAAGCAGCAAACTCTCATTTCCCATATCATTAAGGTAGAGACATTAACCAGAATCATTGTGTGTCTGGAGAACTTAGTTTGGCAAGATTGCAGAGAGGATGGAAGGAAATGGGTTGAGAAAACATTAACAACTTCAGTCAGCTATGCTGACCACCAGTCAAGTACAGCTTATACAACCATTTCAAGATGAAAAATGGAAAGTAAAATGAGGAAAGGAAGAGAAAAAAATATAAAACAAAATTATGATGCAAAAATGTTGAACTTTCCTGGTGGTCCAGTGGTTAAGACTGTGCTTCCACAGCAGGGGGCCTGGGTTTAATCCCTGGTCAGGGAACTAAGATCCCACATGCTACACGGCATAATCAAAAAAAGAAAAAAAAAAATCTGTTGAAGTGGTCATTTCCAATTTTCTAGGCACCCTAAATAAAATGTATAACTACAAGAGAAGGCCTTGTTTAATAATATAAGATCTTGTTCTTTTTACTTTTTATTAGAACAGGGCTATGCAAAGAGTACCAGGAACAAGCAAAAGAAAGCAATGGGTTGGATGATTAACTTGTCAATGAAAATAAACAATATGTACATATTTTAGACCCTCCAAAATCAGTTTGTGACCAGAGAGCCTCATGGAGAACCTAAGAATATTAGTTACAATAGGTAGAAGGAAAATGGAGATCCTAGTAGTTGAAAAGATTATGTCCTCAAATATTATTAAAATTATAAAATTTCATGATATATATTAATTGTATCATTTTTAAAGGTATTTAAAATGATAAAGCTATAATTGTATAATTAATATAACTAGCTTAGAGATAATTATCACAGATGTTTTCACAACCCGGAACTGACAGCTATTAATAATTGTAAGTTCTAGTTGGCAGAAATATCTATTTCTCTTTTTCCTTTTCTGTTTTCAAAAATATCTCCAAAAAAGCTGAACTCACTCCAGTATTCTCGCCTGGAAAATCCCATGGACGGAGGAGCCTGGCGTGCTACAGTCCATGGGGTTGCAAAGAGTCGGACACAGCTGAGCGACTTCACTTCACTTCACTTCAAGGAATACACTGACCAACCTACCTGACTATAGTTCTGACATTTACCAGCATTTTGAGTTTGAGCAAATCTTTTACTCTCTAAATTGTTTCCTCATCCACCAAGTGAGGTTCATAATAATACAAGGTTATTTATGAGGATTAGAGGTGATATATATAAAGAAATGATAATAGACAGTAAAACATCCCCCAACCAGTGACTACTCCTATTCCCGAATCTCCTCGTGGATGTCCCCAGTGTGTCATCATCCAGCTCAGGCATGAGTGCTTTAAACTCTGACAAGGAAGCCTTACCTCTCAGGCTGGTGTGTTACATTTTTAAATTCTTCATCATTAGAAAGTCCGCTAAACAGTCTGCCTGGAAGTCACTATGGTTCTACTCAGGGCACAACATCCTTCCATTCAGCATTCTTTAAGCACTTCAATTCAGCTAAGAATCTTCCACTCTCCTTCAGCTCCCTTCCCCATCTTTAATGCTTCTCTTTTCCAAGTTGAAACGTATCAAGCTGGGACTTCCCTGGTGGTCCAGTGGCTAAGAATCCACCTTGCAATGCAGGGGATGCAGGTTCGTTCCCTGATCTTGGACCAGTAACCCACATGCTTCCTAGCAACTCAGTCCCCTCACAGCAACAAAAGGTACCACATGACACAGGGAAGGTCCCATGCACCACAACTACATACCTGATGCAGCCAAAATAAATAAATTTTTTTTAAAAGTCTCAATCTATCATATCAAATGAGATTTAATGTTGAGTTCCTACCCCATGATGGTGAATTTCCTCCATGCATGCTTCCACTGACTTTACCTCTTTAAAAATTGCAATGCCTGGAGTTAAAATGGGAGTTGGATTCTTCTCCCTTTTCCATACCCTTGTTGTCAATCATGGATGGGCAAACATTTTCCATGAAGGGTAAGATAGTATGTATCTTCAGCTTTACTAACCCTACAGTCTCTGTGCAGTCACTCAATTCCAGTACCAGAGCACAAATGCAGCTATAGACAGTATGTCAAAGAATGTGCATGGCTATGTGCCAACAAGAGTTCTCTTACAAAAACAGGGGGCAGGCAATGTTGGGCCAGTAGGTCACAATTTGCCAACCTCTGTGTCAGATAATATTCTCCTGCTAAAGACTCCCACTGGCATTTTCCAATGGCTTCACCATACTAGTGCGTCTTTAGTCATACTTGCCATTGAGCTTAAACAATATGACATGAATGTAAGTGCCTTTCTGGGTGCAAAGAAGGATAAATACATAAGAACAGAATGTAGCCAACCTCACTCTTGGTACATGCAGCAGCATGAAGCATGTTGAAACACTGCAGAATGGATGCTTATTGTCAGTGCCTGCACAGATACAGAAGCTACCAGCTACCACAAAGCCGTCAAGGCATTGCCATGACTGAGCTTAGCATGGAGACAAGTTGATGTTCCTCATGATGCAAGTGTTCCACAGACACACAGGAGATTGGGAGAGCCCAAGTGGTGAACTTTGCCTTCATCTGTGTTACATACCATCTTGAGAGCTTCAGTTCACCTCTCTAACCTGCTATGTACTTTTTGGATAATCGTTTTATTATCTAATGTTCAGAGTCACATTCATCCTTTCCTTTTTTTATACATCATTTTCTTCTTTATTCATAAAATATTTACAGAATTAAGGTATTCACATGGTAGTAATTAATTAGCAACTAATGAGGCACCAAAAAACCCACAAAATTTCTTTCACCAGCGACATAATTTCATGGCTATATAATTCAATTCAACATTTTTTTGTTTACTCAGACTCAGGAATGTCCTTAATTAAGATTTGTTATCATTTCCTGCCTTGATGATTCAGTATCTAGAGTGTCACCAGCCTAAATCGGCGCAGGAGTGAAAAGAACACTAGATTTCAAGTCAAAATGCAAATATTAGTTCCATTTGTTACTTTTTAGTTTGAGCAGTTAAGGAGGTTAATTAAATTCTCTCCCTTTCCATCTCTTCATGCATAAAATAGAGTAAATAACTTACCCTGACTATTTAATAAAGTTAATTTGTTAAATATGGACATGGATTAGAAAGTTTTCTCCATATTCGTAATGTGTTGACTGTACAGAAAAAGAGTCAAAATGTACTGTTAGCAGAAAAGGGTACAAACCAGTAGTAATTTTTCTGGAAGAAACCACACAAAGTTTAATAATACTAAAGTGCTAACAATGATCATCCCTGTATGGTAAAATGATGAGTGACACTTATTTTGCTCTTTTTTGCTTATATGTAGTTTCTATGTTTTCTATAATAAGAAATGCTAATGGTATAATAAATAAAGGGCCAAAATTTTAAATAATTACTTATTGAATTATAAAATAATACATGTTAATTCTAGAACATTTGGAAAATACAAAAGAGCATAAAAAGATTACATATATTAACATGCACTTACCAGCGTGTTGCTAGAATTCATAAGAGGAACTGCAGGAAACCATCTTTAAGCTTGAGTCCCCACATTCCTTGGTTCCTGGTACTCACAGAGTTAGACGAAAAAGCAGCTGAATACCTACATATATCAGGCAACATTTTTAGTATGTAACTCTCCATAAGGAACTCAAATTGCTTTGGCCCATGTAATGAGAAGTGAATCATGAAGAGGCATTTCAGCTGGCACTGCTAAAACATGCGATGCTGTTAAAAAAGAGCTATATATAAAGCTTGTTTGGGGAACCTTGATTTTAAATAACTGGAAATAAATATATTTTCTCTAAAAAAATAAATCGAAACAACAGAGTAAACAAGACTTTTAATTCCTTTAAAGGGAAGTACGTTAAGGGTGAACTTTGGAAAGGGCTTACATTCAATACTAGAATTCTTTCAAATGCCTCTCGAATCTAAAACACGAAGTCTAGCTGTTCCATCAGAGTGGCCCTTAATCAGCTCCAAAACTTGGGGAAATACACTAAGACTAATGTAGAATATTAGGAGCAATACATGGTGCAAACAAATCTCATCCCCTCCTCGTATCACCACCAAATGGGAAACAGAAGGAAATTCATGACTGACTTCCTATGCAGCAAGCACATTTTACATTCTTCCTAAACCTAAAGCCACGTATAAGAATTGCATAGTGATCATAGATGGAGCTAGTATCCCAGCGATTCTCTTTCATTCTTTTCAAAAGGTTTTCTGCAGTGGCTAAAACTGTTTCCTAAAAATAAACCCAGAGGGAGAAAACAGTTACAAATTATACATCTGATAACAAACTTCTACCTCTTGATAGGTTGTATACAGAACACCTATAACTAAATAATAAAAAGACAAATAACCCAGTTTTTAAACAAGCAAAGGATCTGACTAGACATTTCTCCAAAGAAGATACACAAAAGGCCAGCAAACACGTGAAAAATGCTCATTACTATTGGTCATCAGCGAAATACAAATTAAAGTCACAGTGAGATACAATTTCACACCCACTAGGGTGACTATAATCAAACACATGGAAAATAATATTTTGCCAAGGATATGTAGAAATTAGAACCTTCACTTATTGGTAGTTAGAATGTAAAATGGTGCAGCTAGTAGGAAAATAGCCTGGCAGTTCCTAAAAAACTAAACACAGAATTACCATATGATCCAGCAATTTCACTCCTACACATACACCAAAAGAGATGAAAACATAACTCCACACAAAAATTTGTACACTGTTCATAGCAGCATTACTTGTAACACCCCCAAAGCATAAGCAACTCAAATATCCATCAAGTGATGAATGGAAATATATGGTCATACAATGGAAAATTGTAAAAAAAGGAATGAATACTGACAAGCGCTACAACGTGGATGAATCTTGGAAACATTAAATGAAAAAAGCCAGTCACGAAAGACCACATATTGTATGACTTCATTTTTATATAAAATGTCCAGGGATAAGCTAATCTACAGAGAAAGTAGATTAGTGGTTGCCTAGGGCTGGAGGAGAAGGTGACTGAGGGAAAAATAGAAGTGACTGCTGAAGGCACATGTTTCTTCTTGGAGTGAAAATGAAGTTTTAAAATGAATTGCGGTGACTGTTGTAGAAGTCTGTGATACACTAAAAATCGCTGACACTTTAAATTCTCTTTTCTTGATATACAGCCTTTCTGTGTGACTTCTTATTCGGTCCCGCTTCCTCTGATTCTTAAAAGCAAAGTCCAGCAATATCTCTGCCTCCTAGATATGCATCCTGCTGCAATGAGGGTTTGAGAGATTGCACGTCAAGGAATGCCCACTTTACCTGTGCTGGCTCTTTTGAAACTTACAGTGTCTACATTTTTATAAATTCTCCTCCTTTCTGTTACCATTGCCCAGGGAATTTATAGTACCTTGAAAGTGAAAGTGTTAGTTGCTCAGTCATATCTGACTCTTCTGTGATCCCATGGACTATAGCCCACAGGCTCCTCTGTCCATGGGATTTCCCAGGCAAGAATACTGGAGTGGGTTGCCATTTCCCTTCTCCAGGAGATCTTCCTGACCCAAGAATCGAACCCGCATTTCCTGCATTGGTACCTTAGTTTCATCAAAATTGTTGCTTGGGAGTTTGTGGGAGGTTTTTTCTTTTCTTTTTTTTTTCTTGTGTTCATTTTGGTTGGGGATGATTTCCAAAAAGCAAGAGGAAATGCCCAATTTATATTGTAATATTCATGGCAGAAGTCTGTCTCTTCATACTTCCTCTGAAACCTTGCTTCATGTGTATTTTTCAAGCTCTTGTCTATTTTTCCTCAAGTTTAGTAAAGAAAGTAAAAGGTTTCCATCGTCCTTTATGCCCCTAATCTACCACTGTGCTCTTTCTTCTCATTTACCAAATATTTATTAAGTAACTGCTATTAAGCACTGAGCTCAGTACTACAGTTATAATGTTGACCAGTATCACTGATGTCCCTGCACCCCTGGAGCTTACAATCTGGAAGCAAGAACTCAGATTTAAATAAGCAACATAAATAATCTAATTTCAATATCCCTACTTTCCCACCTTCCATTCACTTTTCAGTCCTCAGTCCTTCTGATATTATTCAGGCAACAACACTGGAGAAATTTTCATGGACAAATCCAGTGACCATCTGCTGGTCTTCATCTCACCTTCCTTCTCCATGGCACAGTTCACCATTCCTTTCTGTTTAAAATGCACGCTACCTGTATTTCTGTGACCGCACATGCTCCTCATTTGCCCTTGCTTTCTCTGTCCTCTGACAGTCCCTGCCGATTCTCATTGAGAGTGGCAGTTCTCCAGGGCTCTGTCCTTAGCCCTCTTCTCTGGTCACTCTGCATGTCTTCCCTAAGCAACTTCACACACACACACACACAGTTTAGTCACTCTTTCTATGACAAACAACTCTCAAATGTGTATCTTTAGCTCAGACTTCTCCCTTGAGCTCAAAGTCCATATATCAGCCATATATATATCAGTCCATATATCAGCCATATCAGTCCATATATCAGCCTAGATATCAGATATCTAGGAAGATATCTGCACCTGGATGTCCCTCTTTCAATACCAAGTGGATGGATGGAAAACTGAATTGATACCTTAATCCCCAAACCTATTAATAAAGCTATATTCCCCAGACTGTTCAATGGCTTTACCATATACTCCATCACTCAACATTAAAACCAGGCATTTATCCTGCCATGTCTCTGCCACTTCCTGATATCTTTTAATGTATTGTGTTTTAAATCGTCTCCTTCCCTCCAAGCCCATCTTTACTTCCCTTGTTCAAGCCTTTACCATCCCAGACCCAAACTACTGCCATAGCGTCTTAGCTGGTCTTACCACCTCGTTGTCCTCTCTCTCATACTACCACTAGCACCAGAGTGATCTTCCTAAAATGCAAACCTAATCATGATATATTCCTTTTAAAAACCTTTTAGTTTTTCCCCCTACCACTGGAAAAAATATAAACCCCTTACTATAATTGAAAAACCTTCCATGATTTGGCCTCTGCCTGCCACCCCTATGTTTTGCTACTTTCCTCTTTTCCCTGTCCTATACCCTACAGTCTGTTGTATCTCTTGAAAAAGTGAAAGTCGGTCACTAAGTTGTGTCCAACTCTTTCCTGACTCTGTGGACTGTAGCCTGCCAGGCTTCTCTGTCCATGGGGATTCTCCAGGCAAGAGTACTGGAGTGGGTTGCCATGTCCTTCTCCAGGGAATCTTCCTGACCAGAGATCAAACCTGCATCTCCTGCTTGGCAGGCAGATTCTTTACCACTGAGCCACCTGGGAAGCCCACTGTATCTCTTTCTCAAACTTGTCATGCTAGTTGAAACCCTGTATCATCCAACATAATCCTTCCTGGATCACACACCCTCCATGTTTCCAGCTGATGAATTCTTGCTTATTCTACAAGATTCAACCTAAGGGTCGCCTCCCCTCTGAAGCCTTGCCTGCCCCCGAGCCCACCCCACAATATCATCTCCTCTGAGCCTCTGTTTGATGCCCTTTAAGGCACCTAAGAACATCTATTCCATCATGTTCAAATTCTGTTTATTCATCAGGACCTTGACTAGGCTGAGAGCCCCTTGAGGGCAAGGATGGGGTCTTATTTATTTTTGCACCCCAAGTGTCTCTCCACGGAGAAGGCAATGGCACCCCACTCCAGTATCCTTGCCTGGAAAATCCCATGGACGGAGGAGCCTGGTAGGCTACAGTCCAGGGGGTGGCTAAGAGTAGGACACAACTGAGCGACTTCACTTTCACTTTTCCCTTTCATGCACTGGAGAAGGAAATGGCAACCCACTCCAGTATTCTTGCCTGGAGAATCCCAGGGATGGCGGAGCCTGGTGGGCTGCTGTCTATGGGGTTGCACAGAGTCGGACACGACTGAAGCGACTTAGCAGGAGCAGTGTCTTTCCAAGGCCTGACACTCCAATGTTTGTGAATGAATGAAGGAGGGTGTGAATGAACGAAGTGTGGGAAGATCACAGTGTATGGAAAAACACATATACTCCAGTCAGTGGGGAAATGCATTTTACAGCTATAGTGGTGTTGAAAGACAGGAAATACAGTCCTTCCCCCTGGCTATTAAGTGTTTTACATCAGATCCTTTCTGAGGTGTTAAGAGTTAAATCAATTTCCAGGAAACCATGATTGCTGATATAAAATATGTCCTGAGAGGAATATTTCCGTCTGAATACTTTTTACACACACGAAAGGGAAGAGTGCACCTTTAGCTCATGTTTGATGCTGTCATCTATAAGTTCATGCCCTCTCCATTCTCCAGGCCCTTGTTTGAGGGCTAGTAGATAAGTATGTTAGCCAAGCAGCAGTCTGTGCACAGGTTCTTTGCAGAGCTGCAAAGCTGGCAGATTCTTTGCAGTGTAATAGCCGTCTTCCAATCAGTACCTGGTCAGTACCTGAGACAGAGGGTGCCAGGTGGAGCCAAGAGGGACCGGACCAATCTGACCAACATGAAGAACAGGGCTTCAGACATGCAAGGGGTCATCACCAGAGCAAGGACAGAGAACCATGTCCACTCTGGAAGACAGGTGCTGGATTCTGGGGGTCCCCATGATGAAGCCAAAGCAGGTACTGGGCCACCATTTAAGAAATCCACAAGTGTTAAGAAGTATAAGAGGAGCCTGTGTGTTATGTGGTAGCCTGGATGGGAGGAGAGTTTGGGGAAGAATGGATACAACTATATGTATGGTTAAGTCCCTCCGCTGTTGACCTAAAACTATCATAACATCATTAACCGGCTATACCCCAATACAAAATAAAAAGTTTAAAAAAAAAAAGAGAGAGGAGCATTGTGTCCTGTGATGGAAGCTCCATGTGAGGGCAGGGGCAGAGGCCAAATGTACAGGTTCAGACTAGACCCAAGGGAACAAAGAAGAGAAAGCAGCATTACAGTTTCCTGTAAACCCATATTAGCAATGGCAAGACAGTATTGCTCCCTGAAGCATTGGCATTCCTGATATGTATAGATAGAGACATGTAATGGACATTTTTTAGTGTTGGGTGCCCAGAACCATGTCCCTGTATGTTTTTTATTAGTGGACACTATCTTTCCTGCAGAAAGCCCATTCCTTGCAGTTTGGGTGGTGCTAACCTCATGCACCCCTGGCTCCAGGGCAGGCACGTGACCCTGACCTGACTTCACATCCCCTCCCCAGTCTGCTGGGGTCCCTAAAGTGGTTGATTCGAAGTCTCAGGTATCTGGCAGCCACGTTGCCTATCTGACTGAAGAATGAACAAATACGAATGAGAGATTCAGAGCAAGTCCGTAACATCATTTGATCCCTAAAGCAAGAGTTATCCCTGGGGTTCCTTTCAAGAGAAGTCTGAATTGGGTGTCTGTCACCTGCTGAAAGAGTCCTCCCTCTTAGAGGTCAACACGCATTGCTGCCGAGAGCAAGGAGGACTTGGCAGAATCTTGGGGCCGGGTTTGCAATCTGGGCAGAACACCTAGTCTTCAGAGAACTTCTCATACTTCTTTATGTGACTCTCAGATTTTATGCTGAGATTTTTTTCAAATGAAAAGAGAAGTCTATATTTTCGGTGATTACTATTTTTTTTTTCTGTCTCTTTTTGTTGCTCATCTTCTTACATCCACACTCAACCTTCTGGCAGAGGTGAAGGGAGGGGTTGATTGTGAAATAACACTAGACCACATGAAACCACCTATCTATGAGATACTAGAAGCCATCTTCTGGATACCTAGGGTCCTCCTGGTTAGGGGGAGGGAAGGACACCTAGATGAGAATTACCTGCCAACAGAGAAGCCGGCATAGGCCTGACCTCCACTCAAGTTTAGTTTCCCCCTAAAACTAAAGCGGAGATGGAGCTTTGCTTCATCCTGGTCCCTGCAGGATCCCATAATGGTCCCGTATAATTAGCCTAAAGACATCCCCTGCTGTTTGTTTGCCAAGAAAACAAGTGGAATGTGCTAGAAAAAAAGAGGAGCTGTTCAGTGGTAAATAGCAAGGAAAAGGTGGAAATGTTTGATCTCATATATAGATATGGCCTTTGTGTTCTCCAAATAATTACTTTTGGTTTACTTTTTCTAAAAGACTTGATGGTTGGTTAAGAATGAACAATAAAATTAGATACTAAAAACAAACAAAGCTCTCAGGAGATGGAGCCAATATAAGAGAAACCCAAAGCCTTGGTGCTCACACTTAGCTGAAAAAAACAGACCTGAGTTTTGTCAGCCCTTCTGCATCTATCAGACCTTCTCTCTTAACACCAATTAACTAAGAGAGGGGATCTCAAAGTCTGAGGTAAAGCCTTTGATTTTCAGATAAAAGATCACATCAACTTTCAGAGGAAATTTCAGATGCCATTATAGGTCTTATTGAAACTTCTTCCCAGTCTGTATCCCAGAAAAGCTTGAATCACATTTCTGCAAGATACAAATCAAGAGCCCTGAAGAAGACCGTCAGAGATGTCATTTAAAAACACTCATATTAGACCAAGAAGGTGGTGGCCAAATTAGAGACAATGTTTGATCCTCTCCCAATTTTCTACTGCTGCAAAGACAGAAACTAATAGCAAATCCTTCTTTATCATTAGTTCTCCTGTTTTTTAAGAGCAACAACTTATTTTGGCAGGTATTTCTTTCTCTTTTTTTTTTCTTGCCAGGGTTTCATAACATTGGCATGCAGCTGGTAACACAGAAGGAGAAAACAGAAACCACATCCGGAAGTAATCATCTCCCAGTCACTTTAATGGATTATAAATGTTAAAGAGCCCATCAATTAAATTAGCATGGTGGTGTTTCATAAAAAGTTACATAAATCTTTAAATGGAGGTAATGCTCTTCTCATTATACTTAGGGATGAGAAGATAGTAAGACCCAAGACCTTACTACACAACAGTAGCCTTGCTTCATTTCTTCTTGTGCTACCAAATTTAACAGACAATTTGAATAAAGCTATCGCCTCGCATACTCACATAAATTGAGTTTTATTGCTAACTGGGGCATATTGAAAAGCGAGAGACTAATGGAGCCAAACTTCCCACAATGATTCAATAAATTTGGTATCCTTTTATTTTTTTTATTTTTTTATTTTTTTTAGGAGAACAAGTTGCATTTTCCTCAATTCTTATTCAACCAGTTGATAGTGGAAAGTTCTTATTTTTCCTCTTAAACTTGCAAATGGGATTCTTTATCTCAGAGGCCCAATCACCATTCCAAAGAGGAGATTTTTATTTTTAAGAGATTCTGTTTTTAATTGGCTACTTAGAAAGTCTATTTTGTAAAACGTAGTTTCTCACTGGAGTTAATTTGATCTGTATGGCTCAAAAAAGGGCAAATTCTACCAGAAGGAAAAGAGTATGGACCCTGGAATGCAGTTACCTGGGGTAATAATACTTAGTAACTTGCAGAAGCAGAGGAAGTAGTTCCTCTTTAATATCTCAGCTCAGGCTTCCTTTTGTTATCGCTATGCCAGTCTCATTATGTTCAGAAGCAATCACGTGCATTGGACAATTGCTTTTTAAGCACTAAGGAACTAGCTGCAGTAATTTGGTTGTTTCCAATCCTTCTCCAAATAAAGACATTCCTCTAACTTGATGAATTTGTTTTTTAACTTACAAACACATTTCCATGGACTCGATCACCTTGTACTGAAAATGTAAGAGAAGCAAAGACTGCAAAGGAGTTGGAAGAAATAAAGAGCCCTTTCCAACCTTTTGAAACACCTGCAACAATCATGAATACATAATGCATAGGCAATAACTCTTCAGTCAAAAAGGAAGACAAACAGAAAAGAGAGCCTTGCATAAAAACTTGGGTGATTCTACACTTTAAATAATAAGGTGAGATGTCACAAAGTATTTTGTTATAGGTGGTATCTGTTTATCTATAATTCTGTATACTACATTATGTGAGAATCTGAGTTTGAGCAAAGTTGGCTCTCTCTCTTTTTTTATTTTTGCTTAAATCCACCCAGGCATTGTGTTCAGAGATAGGGCTCTAAGTTGTTGGGGGACATGAAGGGCTGCAGGGAGTGAATGATGAGGTCAACACTGAATCCTCTGTAGCAGAGGATCGCATTTACTCTGCTTCCTTCCCACCTTGTTGTTCTTTCCTGTAAGTCGAGCCTGCCCCCTCGTGGTGAAAGTAAGAGGCTGCGCTCACTTCCCAGGACGCCTTCTTCCCGTCTAGGTCAGTGAGAGGGTATTGGGAGCAACTGGTCCCTTCACCACCATCCTGTCCTTGAGCTGCTTTTCATTGCTTCTCTCCCCTCTGTTCTCTGTTCCCCTTTTCTTCTCTTACTCCTTCCTTTTGTCTTCTTCTCTCCCCTTGCATTCCAGAGCCATCCACAATATTATTTACCAGCCCAGGCATGAAAGCTAAAATCGGGGCAGACCCTCTGCCTAGGGAGAGGATCTGAACTCTGATTTAAGGAATTCAGACAATGTCAATAAACCATTAAATAACCATCACCCCAAAGAGTAATACCATGTCATCAAGAGCTTAACAGACACTGAACAGGAAATTGGGAGACATGGATTTCCCTGGCCTTAGCCTTATCCCTGGAATATGATATGGATGTAACATGTTTGTATGAAAACCAAGAAACCTGGACATAAGCACAACTTAATAGAGAAGCAGGAGGCAGGAAGATAAAGGGGGTTTCTCTGCCCTCGCCACAGAAAAGCAAAAGGGCACGTACCTTCAAGTCCACCCGCTCCTCAGCAAGCCACCCCAAACACACAATCTAAGTGAACAAAAGCAATGTTCATTATGTAAAGGCAGCCTCAAGATAAAGGTCCTTGTTCCCCTCATGGACCTGTTCCAATCAGCCTGCCATCCATGGGGCCATCCCAAGCAACCAATCCACCTGGAGTATCATTTCTATCCTATTTCTATCCATTTCCTACAAAGAAATTTTTAAAAATTACATGTCTTCAAATATACCTTCAAAGGTATGAACCTTCAAAGGTATATTGCCTTCATTGTCTGTACCTTGTACATTCAGAATCTCTCACTCTCTCTCACACACACTCACACACACACACACTCACACACACACACCCTCAAGTTCTCTACTCTAGCCACACTTCTCTACTGGGTTTCCCCCCACACCCCTCTCTTTCTCTCCTTCATGCTTTTTCATTTGCTCTTTTCCAGCTCAGATTGTTCTGACTCAAGGCTCACAGCCTTTTGTGAAGTTTCCATCAGCGCAAGTCCCTTTTTATTTTATAAAACTGAGTTAGCGCACAGAGCAGGACATGTCACCTAGGGAGATGTAAGTTTAGGGCACTTCCATACCCATAGAAAAGTCTCATGTTGAGGTAAAATACATATATTTTAAAACAACTGTAATTTACAGAGCTATTAATCTTCCAAAGCAAGCGGTAGGGCAGGGGTGGGGAGAGTGAAATGTTCATAAGCTAACAAGAAAGAACTCAAGTGGCTTATGCCATTGCCAGAATCCTGAGATGGAATTACGGCCTCATAACTCAAAGTTGCCAGCTCCTTCCATTCCCTAATGGAGGTACTGAAGGACAGGGCTCCTTTTTACTTTCCCTGTTTACTCTCGAGCTCCTGCTCTCTCCAGTCACACCAAGAAGCCCCCTACCTACTTCCTGATCTACCTCAGAGGCAAAAAGTGTGACGGTTATTAAGCTGCATCTTTGTTGAGGTAAATGCAGAAAGAGGTCTCCATAACCCTCCCAATCCAAGGACTTGGTGTAGGATCATGGTGGCAAAACCACTCTTTCATAGCAGATATAAACACAATAAAATGCCCACTTGTTGCCTCCAGATCTAGCCAGCACTGATCATGCCCAGGAGCAATAATATGTGATGCACTAAACACTCACAGATGAGGGAAGACCTAAATACCACTCAAGTGTTACACTAAATGCCGGTTGTTCATCTTCTGGTTATTTCTCTCAGGGTAGTCACCAGCCCCCTGCATCAGAATCACCAGGCACGCTTTGTCCTTCTCACTGCTCAACTTTAGACCTGCTAAACCATGTGGATGTGGCCTACTGAGGGTCATCCAGGGAGTCCCACCCTGATTTTACAAAAGGGAAACCGCTCCACAGAAATGACAAGAGTTCCGAGTGGAGATAAGACTGGATTTTCTGACTCTCCATCCAGCACATCACACTGCCTTAAAGTCAGTTTCCAAATGCCCCCAAAGACGGCTTTGTGACAGTTTCATAGTCCTTCAGGACGTACCTGTCATCAGCAAAGCCCATTAACAGTTTCTGGGAAATAAAAATAGAATCTGGGTAATAAACTAAAATCTAACCTTGTTTTTCTTTCTTTTTTTCCTTTGTGCTTCATCTAATTTCACTTGCTCACTGGGCGCCTGGGGCACAGTCCTCACACCTGGCCCTGCAGACCGGAGCTCCTAGTGAAGAACCGCGGCGCTGACACCTCAGCTTTGGGACCGTGTGTTGAAGCATCACGTAAAGAAGGACGCGATTCAAGATGGCGGCAGTGGCCCTCGTGCAGAGGGGCTGCGACCGGCACTGAGATCTGAAGCCCGAGCAGCCCAGCTGCACCTGCCCCGGGAGAGATCCGCCCCCTCCTTGATGAGCCATGCGGAGACCCTGTAAAGCAGCCCCGCCCACGGCCCGGCCGGAAGGGTGGGTGCTCCAGAGCCCAAGCGGGCCCCTCCCCATTTCTCAAAGCATAAAGCTTCACTTTGCTCCTGAACCAAACTTGGTCTTTCATTCTCCTGGCTCAAAGAACAACAGGCAGGAGAACCCTTGTTGCATGCACGCATGTTCAGTCATGTCTAACTCGTAGCAACTCCATGGACTGTAGCCCACTAGGCGCCTCTGTTCATGGAATCTTCCAGGCAAGATAACTGGAGTGGGTTGCCATTTCCTTCTCCAGGGGATCTTCCTGACCCAGGGATCGAACCTGTGTCTCCTTCATTGCAGGTGGATACTTTACTGCTGAGCCACCAAGGAGGCCTGAATCTTTGTTGAGACCCCACTCGAAAGGGTCAGGAACAAGCCCGTGTTACCTGGCCCAATACCTTGCTTTCACCCATTCTCATCTCTGTGCCTTTGACCAAACTATCCTCTACAGAGTTCTTCCCAGAAGGCATTTCTTTTCATGTTAAAAATATCTTGCAGGAGTGACATCATACATCCAGATGCTGAATGAACAGAACCCAGACCCCGTTTTGCTGACCCTTATCCGAGAAGACTAGGGTTCTCTCTAGAATTTGATGCCATGTTGACATTTGGCTGCCAACTCACTGCTGAAAGCCTTTCATGTGGAGAAATCTATCTCCAAATGGGGGAGATGGATGAACTGTTAAACTGTCATATAGTCTGTTCCATACTAAGCTAGGTTCTCACTAGGACTATGGAAAGAGATGGGAAGGATGGAAAGAGATCTTAAAGTCATGACTGGTTCTTCCAAATATATGGACAAGAATGCCAACAGGGCGTGTTGTAACATGTTCAAGGAACTTTTCTAAATCTATATTTCAAAAAGCTGAGTTCAAGCTGTTGACCTTTCAGCTACATCAGAGCACTGAAATGGGCTCTGTGGATAGCCTTTGTGCGTGAATTGCATACCTCAGCCTCAGAACTCCCTTGAATTCTGAGAAGTGCTAATTGAAATGCAATGCACATGTTCTTTAGCCTGAGCCTGACAGAGAAATGTGAGCGCTGGACAATGCTGTCAAATAAATATGATGCACAGTAGCAACAATGGTCATGTGTAACCAGCCTAGTGAGTTTGAAAACCAAATCTGAGAGCATTTGGTGGCTCGATTAATTTGCTTTGCCCATCCACCATCTGTCGTTGACTCCAGGAGGCCGGTGTGGGCAGCCCTGCTTGGTTCTGCTGACTTAGGCCAGCTGGAAACTGTCCTTCTAGAGGGATTGGAGGGTGAGGTCCACAAAAGAACAGAGATGCCTGGTCCCTGCTCTGATCTCACTCTGTAACTGGGAAATCAGGTTTTATATAAGTACCTCCTTCTGTGTGCTTCAAAACTACTTTTACATCCCTTACCTCTGTTTAAAAATTGTGTAAACTCACAGGTTCACCTGTTTTATATTCTCCCCTTGCTGATGACTGAGGAGAGAAGTGAGGTCACCTGGTCACAATCAGGCAATTGTTTCTTCTGAGTTGAGCTGTAAAACATCACATTTGAGTTTTGCCTTCTTTTTGGACTAAAATAGTTCATTCTTTTCATAGCAAAGTTTTTCATAACTTGCAGTGCAGTGCCCTAGATAAGCCAGCTTTACTTTCTGAATTAGGTAATGAAAGTATTGCTCATCTTCCCCTTGTTCTGCTCCCCCAAACCTATACACTTCACTTGTCTCATTCATTCTTCAATAGAAATAAAACTAGTGCTTCATATAAGAGGGGCAGTGAACTAGATACTGGGGATTCAGAAGTGAAAGCGCAGGCCTTGGTTCTTAAGGAGCTCACAGGCTAGTGCAAGAAGATAAATAAAGCTATGCTACAAATATTATGATAGAGATTTACACAGGGTACTCATGGCAAAGATTTATAGCTGCCCACCAAAATCGATTCCACTCTTCTTCCCCGGTAATAGAGTTTTAGCTGAGTGTAGAGCCAGCTCCCCACCCCCAGAATTCTGTCCTGAGCAACTAGCACAATAACATAACTGAGGCCTCCCCATCAAGAATACAAGTTGGAAGTGATATGTGTCACTTCCACAGCTAGGCCTTACATGCGCTCTACACTTTCTTACCATTTCTCATGAGCTGGGATGTGGATTTATCTGCCAATTAGATTCAGCTATGTAGAACAAAACAGTGCCCTAAGAGGTGGAGAGAAACAAGATAGGAGGAACCCTGAATGACTAGCAAATGGACCCACTCATCCATCCTGGACTGTTTTGTGAATGAGAAAAAAAAAGATCTTGGGACTTGCCTGGCAGTCTAGTGGTTAAGACTTTGCCCTCCAAAGCAGGGAATGTAGATCTGATCTCTAATTGAGGAGTTAAGATCCCACATGCCATAGGGCCAAAAAACGAAAACACGAAACAGAAACAATATTGTAACAAATTCAAAAAGACTTTAAAAATCGCCCACATCAAAAAATCTTTGTTCCATAAGCCACTGTTTAGTAGGGCCCCTTTCTTAACGACGGGCTTCCCTTGTGGCTCAGCTGGTAAAGAATCCACCTGCAATCTGGGAGGCCTGGGTTCAATCCCTGGGTTGGGAAGATCCCCTGGAGAAGAGAATGGCTACCCACTCCAGTATTCTGGCCTAGAGAATCCCATGGACTATATAGTCGGACACAACTGAGCAACTTTCACTTCACTTTCTTAGGACAGCTTAGCTTTCACTCTAAGCAATACAACTCTGTGCTCTGTACTCATAGGACTGAAGTACTGTCTGTAATGGGAGTAAACAATTCATCTGAGATTACATCACACTTTGAGTCAACCCACTTTCCCAGCACCTAGCACAGGCTCATAACTGCTTGTGAAGGCTGACTACAGAAGCACCATTCTAAAAACAACAGATACATTGAGTGTTAAGGGGCCAGAACCAGAAGCAATATTTGAAATGACCTGGAAAGCACTGTGTGGTGGAAAGGGTCTGGGTAGCGGCATCAGAAAAAGTCTGGATTTGAATCCTAGATCTGCTTTTCACTGCCTCTGAACCTTGGGCAAGAATCTTAAGGCCTTTAATTTTTAAAGAAAATTTCTAAATAATAATAAAACAGAGGAGGAGGAAAGGAGTATCTGTCTTGTAGCATGGTTGAGGAATTATAATAGACATAAGCCAAGCCCAGTGTCAGGGAACACAATAGCCTTCTATAGGTGATTATTATTAGCATTTTGCAGGCCCCGTGAGAAAAGAACTAAATACTCTCCCACTGCAAAGATCATCCTTTCCTGCTCTCACTAAGCCTGCTACTAGAATTTGCCTGTGCTAAAGAAATGTAGAATTTGATTTCCTCACCAAGACAGAAGCACATTTTGCTTTGAATCTTCCTGTACCCCTCTTCAAATATAGAATAATGAACCAAACTAACTTATACCAAGAGAGCAAATACACTTAATAAAAGCAGAGGAGAAGAGAGCTGACTCCTAGGTTAAATTTATTTTAGTGCCAGATTTTGCATCACTTTTTCCTGGAAGCTTGTTTCACTGGATTTTAAATGTGGCAAAAGCAGAAACCAAGCTTCATTCATGCCATCATCCTCCAGCTTAAAACATTTCACACCCTGGCATGCATTCTGCAAACATTCAATAAATACTAAATGAGTCATATAACTTTAGAGCCATAAAAGTCTTTAGAGATTATCCAGTCTTGCTCTCATCTTTCAGATCAATTTCTTCATCCACTCATTCAGTCAATATATATTTATCAGGCACTATAATGTGCTGACAAATGGGGCTGCACAAGAGATGTGGAATATGACATCACAATTGGGTAAAACTACTTGCTCAAAGTCAAGCTATTAGAATTAGGAATAGCGTGTAGGTCTCCCAACCACAGCGGTCTTCTTATAGAGTCTTGAGCATACTAAGATCTTGCTCAGCAAGGCCCTTGGCTCTCTTAGTTCCCCGCTACCCCCAGATCTTTGCAGGGCTGTCTCTTTATCCTTTACGGCTTTGGCCAAAGAGACTTTGCTTGATCATTCCAATTAAAATTTTTAACAACCTCCTTTCCACAGCTGATGACAAAATCAGCCTATTCGTAATGAAGACAAACCTATATCTAATATTCTAAAAGTTAAAAACTCAATGAATAAAAATATCCTTAATGTTTTGCCCCTTGAAGTCCTACTCCCCTGAAGGACGACCAGGAAGACTGTGACCTCCCTCCTTTCTTCTTAAACTGTGTCTAAATCTTTTTTCAGTGGATATTTTATCTTGTCTGAAATGATTCATTTCTTTTTAAACCTTTTCCATGAAATGTTAATGTTTTTCAATATGTATTTATTATGCTGTGTGTATGTAAATATATATGTTTCCACCTGAACAATGTGTGGGAAAGTTAATAAATACATATGTATTTCCATCAAAAAACCAAGAACATGCTCTCTTATAACCACAGTATAGTTATTAAAATCTGGAAAAGTAACATTGAGACCAAGATCTCATGCATTCTACAAATATCGTTTAATTTTCATCAATTGTCCTAACATTTTCTTTTATAGCAAAAGGTAAAAAAGAATTTGTACTACTCAAGGATCCAACCCGAGATCATAAATCTCCTTTAATCTCCTTTAGTCTGGAAGAATTCTTCAGTTTATCTTTGTCTTTCCTGACCTTGACATCTTGAAGAATACAGGTCAATGATCTTATGCAGTAAGTCTCTAAATTCAGGTTGGTCTTATATTTTCTCAAGATTAGAATCAAGCTATATCTTTTTGACAGGAATCTCACAGATACTGTGTTCTTCTCCTTGCATCTTTTCAGGTAACACACAATTTCCATTTATCCCATTTCTGATTTTGTTAATTTTGATTACTTGGTTAAAGGGGCTAGATTTTGCCACAGTGGTTACTGTTCTTTTCTCATGTGCTGTTAGAGAAAACAAAGACATATCATACCCAGGAAAGGCCAGGGTGGAATCCCACATTTTCAGAATAGCTCTATATAACTCTCTACTCCTTTTGCCCTGACCACTAACCAGGAGTGACCAAGAGGAATAAATCCTTCTTGAAACAGCCACATTAAGTGACCAAACTGCCTTACTAAAGTATGTGGATCAAGAAAAGGTAAGGGACACAGAATTGATGCTTTTGAACTGTGGTGTTGGAGAAGACTCTTGAGAGTCCCTTGGACTGCAAGGAGATCCAATCAATCCATCCAAAAGGAGATCAGTCCTGGGTGTTCACTGGAAGGACTGATGTTGAAGCTGAAACTCCAATACTCTGGCCACCTCATGCAAAGAGTTGACTCCTTGGAAAAGACCCTAATGCTGGGAAGGATTGGGGGCAGGAGGAGAAGGGGATGACAGAGGATGAGATGGTTGGATGGCATCACTGACTCCATGGACATGGGTTTGGGTAAACTCTGGGAGTTAGTGATGGACAGGGAGGCCTGGTGTGCTGCAATTCATGGGGTCACAAAGAGTAGGACACGACTGAGCGACTGAACTGAACTGAAGGGACAAAGAATCATAAACTTTTCTTAACTGATTTTTAAGATTGCCATTCCAGCACTCAACAATACTGCAGATGACAGAGAATATGAAATGTCCATTAAATTCTCTGACTATTAGCCCATTGTTAGAAGGTCTTTGCAAATGATCCAGAAAGCCTAACAGATGACACAGTTTAGCTGTAAAGGCCACAATGATGTGGCTAGAGTTGGCTATTTGGACTGGAGTAGTAGTACCATACCCTGACAAAATGTCAAAGCAGAGAGGCAATATCAATAGTCCCCAAACGGGGTCAAAGATTCAGTGGAGTCAATCTGCCAGAAACAGATAGAGGTAATGTTCCATGTAATGTGGCCTCCTTCACCACTGAACAAATAGGCCAAATTTTAGCAGGAGTCACACGTCTAGTATGCAGTGAAAGCCTCTACATCCATGAGAAGCATCCTTTACAATGTGCCCAGTCTGTGATGGTGGATGTGTTGCCATGCCCAGTACAATGATGAAAGCAGATGGTAATGGTGGCAGTCTTGATCATAGCCTAATCCTAGTTCTTCTGAGCAGAAAATGGACCTTTACCCTTATGTAACTCAAGAGAAGTCTGATGGGCAGACACGATCTGTTTACCCAGTTCATGACACAAATAGGAATACCTTTAATCTACCAGTCTTAGCCTTCCAAGTGGCAGACCAACTGGCCAGGCCATTGGTAAACAACCCAAGAGTCAGTAGGGGTCCTTAAGAGTGTTGTCCAAGGCAAAGGTGACTTAGTCCACTGTGCAGAAGTTGGTCTTCCAGAACTGTCTTTGGGGTTGGATGACTGCTGCCACCTAGTGAAACTGAAAAGTGAAAGTGAAGTCGCTCAGTTGTGTCCAACTCTTTGTGACCCCGTGGACTGTAGCCTACCAGGCTCCTCTGTCCATGGGATTTTCCAGGCAAGAATACTGGAGTGGGTTGCCATTTCCTTCTCCAGAGGATCTTCCCGAACCAGGGATCAAACCCAGGTCTCCCGCATTGCAGGCAGATGCTTTAACCTCTGAGCCACCAGGGAAGCCACCTTGTGGACACCATCAACTTCCAACTTTGCTGAAGCATCAGTGAACTTGGTAAATCTAGGTGAGACCACAGACTTGATTACTCACAGCACAGCAAGCATGACGAGAATTAGCATGCTTACACTGGTTCCTACTGCCCCCAAGTCCTATGAAAGCAACGTGAAGGCCCCAGATAGGATCCCATATGAAGTCACAATTCATGTATATGAAGCATCATTACCCACGAGGCATCCAGCAGTGGAAACCACAGCAACAATACACTGAATTGACCCAGGAGCCCCACTCACTAGGCCACTTTAGCTTTGCTTCCCCACTTCAAATAGTGTCCAAATAATGAAGAATGTTGCATTATGGGACAGAAATACTTATCTTTAAGAATCAACCAATTTTATAGCAAGTGGCAAGCAAGCTTACTTTTTTGTCCCAGAGGGAGATATTACCTCATCCTTCAAAGTTGTTCACTGCAGATACAACTCTAAGAAATAGCCTGGGTTAAGAGAGGTCAGAACATTACATTCTTGGAATATTCAGCAAGATGTATAGAGAGGCAGGACAGGCCTGTGGAGGCATTTCTCCCTCTGGAGAAATGTAATAATTATAAAGGTCTGCATTGTAGCATTCATTTACCAATTTCCTGGTTTAAATACTCCCACCATGGCTGACTTCTAGAGAAGGAAATGGCAACCCCCTCCAGTATTCTTGCCTGGAGAATCCCATAGACAGAGGAGCCTGGAAGTGTACAGTCCATGCAGTCACAAAGAGTCAGACATGACCTAGCAACAAAATGGTAACACGTCTGACTTCAAGCTTCTATTATGACATTCAAGTCAGAGTTGGGAAGAGATGAACCACCACTTGCTGAACTGCCCACTGGTGATTCTAACTTGAATCAATTATTACTGTGATTGTTGCCCTTGATTTTGAAGTGCCTATTTGAATCTTTTTATTGTTATTATTTGAAACTTTGATTAGTTCTACACATGCTTTCACAGACTATTATTTTCCCTACTTTCAAATGTATTCCTGCATAACTTTTCAAGAGTATATTATTAAGCTTTTATAGTTTGTTTACATGTAGTACAAGAGACTCCCTCCTCTTAGGATCCTGAAATAATTTCTGGAGAAGTCTAGAGGGGGGAATATTAAATCATAGATTTAAAAGAACCCATAAATTTGAAAGGTTGAGAAGTGGGGTGTGAAAGTTCCAACCTCTGGCTGATAGTCAAGCCCTTGCATTTCTTTTCTGCATCTTTAGTAAACCATCAAACCAAATTCATAAATTTCTGAGTAGGTGGTCATTTCTCCAACATTACCTGGTTTGAATTTTATTTCTAGTATTTATTACTCTCTTAAATTTTCTGCTTTTATTCACTTTGTTCATCATCTTACTGCTTTTAGAGGGCAAAAACAAGGATTTTGTGATGCTACTTATCATTTTATCCCCAGCACCTAGAGTAGTGCCTAATATGTAAAAGATACTCAATAAATACATAATATGTAAATTAATTCTGCTTCCTTTTCTAGTACCTATCCCACTTCATAGGCTGCCTCTGCATTCAGTCACTTTTTTGAACAGTGCTCATGCAAATAGTAATCAAGATGGCAAACAGAAGCTCCACATTTTTCCTCTTATAATTAAACCTTGATTGGGTGTCAGGACATCTGATATCTCAAGCTGCCATTCATACACTGTGTGGTTAATTGCTCAGTCATGTCAGACTCTTTGCGACCTCAGAGACTGTAACTCTCCAGGTTCCTCTGTCCATGAGGATTCTCCAGGCAGGAATACTGGAGTGGGTTGCCATGCCCTCCTGCAGGGGATCTTCCCAACCCAGGGATCGAACCCAGGTCTCCCACATTGCAGGCAGATTCTTTACCATCTGAGCCAGAACGGAAGCCCATTCATACACTGTCAAAGCAAACAAGTCATTAAACCTTTCTGTAACTCAGTTTCTCCGTCTAAAATGCTCAAGGATCTCTTGAAAGAATGGTTTCATTTTTCATTGTTGTCTCTGGGGCCATGCAGTGCTGAGTATGTATCAGTGGGTTTTTATCTCATTCTAGTAACATCTTTGTGCCTGGAGGGTGGTGGGAGAATAGAGATGAACAGTTGTAGTCTTGCTTTCTGTCACCAGTAGAGTGATTTAGAAATTCTGAAGATTCTTTGAAGGCAGTTTCTCAGCTTCCCTTTAAGCAGGATTCAAACCATTCTTCTGACATGCTTCCCAAACTCATCCATTATTTCATCTACAAAATGGGGCCAATAACACCTACATCACAAGGTTGTGGTGATAGTTAAATCAGACAACCTAAATTGGTAGTTCTCAAAGTGGGGTTCCTGGACCAGCAGCTCCAGCAGCACCTGCCACTAGCTGCTTCGAAATGCACAGTCTTGGGCCCTACCCCATACTGAAGCAGAAACTCTGAGGCTGCTGAGCTGTGTTGGTTAAAAATCCTTCCGGGTGATTCTGGTTCACATTATAATTGGAGAACCACTTGAAAGAGATGAAATCAGTTGACGCTCTTTTGACCATCAAGTGTCTGCTTTTCACTTATTCATTCATATTTGTTAGCCACCCAAACCCAGCCCAGCTAAGCTGCAGAACTGTCTATCCTCACCCCATTTGGCAGATGTGAGCAGTAGCAAAGTGAAATGAAGTGAAAATCGCTCAGTCGTGTCCAACTCTTTGCAACCCCATGGACTATAGTCCGCCAGACACCTCCATCCATGGAATTCTCCAGGCCAGGATACTGGAGTGGGTTGCTGTTACCTTCTCCAGGGGATCTTCCTGACCCAGGGATTAAACCCAGGTCTCCCACATTGCAGGTGGCTTCTTTACTGTCTGAGCCACCAGGAAAGCCCAAGAATGCTGGAGTAGACTCTCTCTAAAACCCAACTATCAACACTTGCTTGGGCTGCTTTTGCTCTTGCCTACAATTACTGCAACTTGACAAAAATTCACCTCCATGTTTATATTTTTCTTTCTTTTATACAGTACCTTTTTATTTGTTAGGGAGTTGGTTCAGTAGACATTTTGTGCATCCATAGGTAGCTAAGTGACTGTCTGCATGGCAGATTTTAGCACTTGGTGGGACACAGATTGAAGAGCACAGTGTCCTGAATCAAATGGTTCACACCATCTGGGTGACAGTGGACAAGTTAGTCTTGGTGAAGCCTGAGTTTTTCTAATAAAAAATGGGGTTAACAACAAGAAAAGTCTCCATTTATTGAGTATCTCCTAGGTGCCAAACACTAAGCTGGCTATTTCATATATGATGCTTATTACCTAAAATTGGCCTTCCCTGGTGGCTCAGTTGGTAAAGAATCCACCTGCAATGCAGGAGACCTGGGTTCAATCCCTGGGTTGGGAAGATCCCCTGGAGAAGGGAACAGCTACCCACTCCAGTATTCTGGCCTGGAGAATTCCATAGGGTAGTCCATGGGGTAACAAAGAGTTGGACACGACTGAGTGACTTTCACTTTCACCTAATTTAAACAAAAGCCATGAGTTATTTTTTTTTCTTTAAACATATCTTAAATACTTCTAACATTTTTAACATGATTTTGCAACATTCAGGGCCCATCATTTCCTTTTTCAGTGTAATTAAATGATAGTAAAGACACTTTGTGGGAAAACAGCACCTAACTGATAACTAGCTTTTCAGCAAACTCTGCTAGAATGCCTCAATTCCATTAAGTGAGTGATATCAGTTGGAAAAATGAGGCTAATTTTGCTGCAGGTTTAAGGAAAGAGGAAATAACATTTAAATAGTGGTCTATCTGCGCTTTGCAGTAGAAGTTCTTAGTTCATACTTAATTGAAAAGCAAGTTGCTGTTGAATATTGAAAATCCTTGAAGAGTTTTTTAAAGTAATTTAATGTAGCATTTTATGGTTGCTTTGTTAGTTTAGAATTTGCGATGGATATCGAGGGATGTATATGCCTTCTGATCCCTTAGATTTAATCAGACTTCTCGCTTGCTCGCTTGCATAATGGTTTATGGTGCCTTTGATGATTTGCAGCCAACCTAGCACTTTTAATAATTTACTGTAAAAGCATTTAATTTTTAATGGACAAGAATGGGTAAGAGGTAACTTTTGCATTGGTAAGTGCTCTCCTGAAGACTAGGAAAAAGGAACAGTATATTTAAATTCCAAACATTATTGAAAAACATGAGTCTTTTATTACCAAAATCAAATGCATAATTGAAGAACATACCTAACCCAAAATTATTGTTCATGCCTTATTTAACCAGAAGATAGCATTGCTTTCATGATACTATCATGAGGATATTTTTTCAAATTCTCATTTTTTTTCTTATCTTCCATGCTGTTTTCAATATTTTGTTCCACTAGATAAAGCATACCTGCCACAGGGTGAGAATATACGTCATTTTACTACATCTTGCTAATCAAGAAAAGCCCAACAAAAGAATAGTTTGTAATGTCTGCTACATAAAAGAAATATCATTTTATATTCATTTTCTTTCAAAGTTTTTCTAAGATCTCAATGTAATGTGCATACCTAGGAATGATTTCACAACTAGTCTTAAAATATCAAGAGTTTCCATGTGGAGAGAAAAATGGGAAGATGCCAGGATAAATATTTTTTAAGACTTGATGGAGGACAAAACATATCTTGCCTTCGGAGGCACATAAAACAAAAAATGCTGCAATAGCCGAATAATCCCTTTTTCAGATATGCCATATGTAAAAATAAGAATGGCTTCACAGGAGTGCTTTCTGGGGAATCAACTAACAGCCTACAGCCCTGGAAATTTACTCTACTCATCTAACATTCCACAGCTGACTGTCCCCAGGCTTACCCTGAAATGGACTACAGGGAGAACTCTGATGGTCAAGGGTCCAAGTCTGAGCTCTGTTTCTGGACTGCCTTTGGAATTCAGACATCAGAGCAGTTGTGTGAGAATGTGAAACTCATTCTCTTTGTTTGGCCTTCAAACAGTCTTGAGTGTAAACCCTGCTACAGAAGATTGGTTCCCAGGAACCCTTGGTACTTAGCCAAGGAGTCTGTACCCGTCAAAACTACTCCATCTAAAGAGCAGCATTTGAAGATCCAATCGCCATTTCCATGCTTGGTTTCCTGGGATGAAAAAGCAGGTGCCAGCTTTTAACTGGTAAACTAGGACTCTATCTATAGCCCACCATCTTTTGGCTTCCTGGTCGAGGTTATATATAAAACAGCTCCTTTCTTTATTAGCCAGATATTCATCTCCACTCTACCTAATGAACAGAAACTTCTTGGTCTAATCAGTTGTCCCCCCAGATTTGAGACAGCAGGAATTGCTCCTGAGCAAATTCAGGGGCACCTGAGTTGGGTGACTTGAACAATCCCATGAACACATACCTTTTTCTTCTCTCCTGCTCTTAAATTCTTTATCTCATGTCATCAACGTAGACTCACTACCTACTTTTAGAGGTTGAGAGCCCTTAGAGATCATTGGCAATCCACAAACTTTTCACCTCAAGAAGAAACTGTGAAGTAGCTAACTTGCCCAAGGCTACATGGAAACTGGGAAACTGGAGTTTACTAAACTGACTGCTTTGCCCATTACATCATATGGTCTCACTCCTCTCTTTCTCTGTCCCTTTCTCCCTCCTCTCTCCCCTCCCCAACTACTGTCATCCCTTCTCTTTTTGTTTTAGGCTTCCTCATGGTGCCAACAGTACCAATGAATGTCACTTAGCTGCAATGGAGCCTTCGTTGCTCAAAACAGTAGGTTGGGAGGTGGGGAGAGAGCAGGTATGCTTGACCCTGGTCTAACAACCTTTCTGGCTTAACTCTATTTTTTCTCTTCCTCTTCCAATCAGGTATGCTGCCTCTTTTTTACATTCTGACAACACTTCACAATGAGCCGCTTAACCCCAGCTAATTTGCCAGCCTATTCTCTATGACAGAAACATAATTAAGTTTGCTGGCATATTAATTCCTTTTAATGTCCTTAGTAAGGTTAGGGCTTTGTGGAACAGCTTCAAAAGAGAACAGGGTAATGTAGAAAAGACTGTTATAAATGTAGCCTTTTGGGTCCTTACATCCTCCAAAATTTACAGCAACCTAATGCCTAAAGCGGAGAAGGCAATGGCACCCCACTCCAGTACTCTTGCCTGGAAAATCCCATAGGTGGAGGAGCCTGGTAGGCTGCAGACCCATGGGGTCGCTAGGAGTCGGACACGACTGAGCGACCTCACTTTCACTTTTCCCTTTCATGCACTGGAGAAGGAAATGGCAACCCACTCCAGTATTCTTGCCTGGAGAATCCCAGGGACAGCGGAGCCTGGTGGGCTGCCGGCTATGGGGTCGCACAGAGTCGGACACGACTGAAGCGACTTAGCAATGCCTAAAGGGCTTCCCAGGTGGTACTAATGGTAAAGAATCCACCCGCCATGGAAGGAAACATAATGATCCTCCCTGGGTTGGGAGGATCCCCTGGAGGAGGGCATGGCAACCCACTCCAGTAGTGTTGCCTGGAGAATCCCATGGACAGAGGAGCCTGGAGGGCTACAATCCATAGGGTCACAAAGAGTCAGATATGACTGAAGTGACTTAGCATGCAGCACAAATACATTAAGTGATACACCAAAGGATTAACATTGGCATAGAACGAGAGTAGGGTAGAGGGCTTCCCAGGTGGCTCAGCGGCAAAGAATCCAGAGACGAGGGTTCAATCCCTGGATCAGGAAGATCCCCCGGAGAAGGGAATGGCGACCCACTCCAGTATTCTTGCCTGAGAAATCCTATGAACAGAGGAGCCTCGTGGGCTACAGTCCATAGGGTCGTAAAGAGTCAGACACAACTGAGTGACTAAAAAACAACAACAGAGTAGGGTAGAGTCAGCGAGGGAGATTATTAATTCATTTTAGCCCATCTTTTCAAAGATGAAAAAAATAAGGAAGAACAAAGGCAGGAAGGGAAGAAAATATGCCTAAGCCACAAGAAAATTTGTACGCTTTAAACTTAGAAGTATATCAGAAAAATGTTTTAAATATTATAAATAAAAGGGCTAAAAGTATAATACAGCCTAGTTTGCAATTCTTTATAATGCTAGGTTTTGATGAAAAGTAAAAGGGTCTATAAATGTCTTTTTTATTCTTTTAGCAGTTAAAGAAAGGAAAATTCTGATTTATGGACTGTTAGTGAGTATAGATAAGAAAAATATCTCTGCTATGAACGGGTGCTAGAATTTTTCATATACAGTATATGATTCATGTCTATACAAGGGGAAAAAACAGACTAAATACCAGCAATCTTGTATTTTTGGCAGACCAAATGATTAACCATTTCACATCAGAGTCAATCTCAATCTAATCATCTGTCTGGGAATTAGTCACTATAATGGAAAAAAGTACTTAACTCAGAAGGGTTCATTCATTCATCACATATCAACACCCCAGAGAGGTAATTCTTCTGCTTAAGTTCCCAAGCTTTCATTCATTCCTTCAGCAGTTATTTGCTGAACTGTTACAATGAGCCGGGTGCTCTGTAGGACACTGAGAATAAAAATACCCTCCTTAAAATAAAGGAAATTGTAGATTAGAGAGAAATAAAAAATAAATAAACTAGCTCATGATCTAAACACTGATATGGACTTGAGAAAAATGCTATGGGGGTAGGGGGTGCAGAGAAGAACTACATATCTATCCACCCTAGGGCAAGTTGAGAAATCTTCACAGAGGAAGTGACATCTAAGTCAGACTTAAAGGATAAATTGAAGTTCATCTCTAAGTTCCCAGTGAAAACCAAGGCTTAAAAATCAAGGAGCCCCAGTTTATGAACACCTCCATTAGGTCAGTATTTCCCATTATGTTCTTAGATCTTATTCTAGAGGCTACCCATTAAATAATTTTCTTTACAGCGGGACTTCTTAGAACCTTTATACAACAAAATATATACCAACCAAATACATGAAATGACACCCCAAGTGTCAATGCCAGTTACTCTAAGAGCAGAGAAATGGAGTACAGGGAATCAATGCACATACAAAAGAAAAGGACATAGCGCAGTGATTCCAGGCTTAAGGAAAACCCCTCTTCCTTGTAGAACTTGAGGGTCTATTTGTCTGTGTACACATTCTGTCTTATTTGCAGTCTGTTCTCATGGATTTATTTTCATTTGCATTTTGGACTAAGATAAGAAAAGGCGTTTATATGTTCCACTAATGAATATTTGAATCTCTGCTGAAAAAAGCAGCAGATGAATCTTAACACTTATTATTACTGGCATTTATTATACTGTTAGCAACACTGCAATCATTCTCATTCCAAAAAGACCATCATTGTCTTACAGGATTCTGGAGAGGCCCTGCCACCATTTTGTTTGGTGTCAGTGCTCTAAGACTAGGAAAGCCAGAGTAAGATGAATAATACACATGCATACGGTTGATAATTATGTACTAATAACTAAATCAAACAGAAACCCAGAAATCACTTTTCTTCTTTGTATAATGATCCACCAATAGATTAAGAATCAGATCTTCCCTTCCTACTCACTGCATGTACATGAAATGTGTCGAATTATGCTTTTTCTATTTGTGAAAAAAGTACAATGTAAGTATATTTTAAGGAACACTAAATATTAATAAAAAGGAGAGAAATGCAAATGGCCTAGATAACATAGTGAAAGATGGATGACTCAGTAGGTCACTATTCCTGTGAACAGAACTTCAGAAACTACAGATAAAGAAAGACTTCAAGCCTCTTATATGACACTATTTAAAGCATTTGCTACCTGTATAATAGGCTGGAAAGGGACTATTCAATTGATGAAGGGAGATTTAGATCTATGACTTACATTATCATGATGAATCCTATATTAATATTAAAGTTCTATCCATCACATTGGAAACTTCCCCCAGAGGGTTTTTAACATTTCCCTGGTGACTGCCTTAATACGTAAATCAATGCCATCCTGAGAGGCTAGAGAAGGCTCTCTGCATATAACTTTTTCAACATTACATTTTTTCCCATTTTATTCCTGTACACATTGAGTCCATTTTAGTCTTAGAAAAAAGTCACCCTGTCTTCAGATAATCCAAGTTCAAATGCTCTCGTTCAGCCATTCCATACTGTTTCCTATTTCCCTTTTGTCTGCTGATAGTAAAATTAGCAGCAGTAAGAGCTCTGCTCCATAGGCTTAGGAAACTTGGCACAAGCTGTTAGTACAAGCAGTAAATGCTGGCCAGCTTATATTTTGTAGCCTGTAAAATGTTGGATATAGTGGCTCAGATTCTTTGGTTGGTGGCCACAGTCTGCAAATGTCACATTTCATCAAAATCATTTCAGCAACTGCTGTTCACATGTCCGTCCAAAGATAGAGAGAGGGTGATGCAATTGGAACACGTGGGAATGGAGCTGGTCTCTTGATACTTATTTGCAGTGTATTAGGAGAAATGCTGCCCCAGGTTCTCGGGTGTAGCAGTAACCTGGGGATCTCCTTGACCCTAATTACAAGATGCTCCAAACTGAACTGCAGATGAGATTTGGAGTGTGGGTGAAAGAAAAGAATAACAGACCAAAAATCATTCACTGATTCCTTCTTCTGCACCAGAAATAAAACTTAGAAGATACAAGTCCATCTTCTCTCAGCCTTCCATTTCTGCTCGCCTCTCTCCCAACCTGCATCCCACCACCTCTTCCTTGAGCCTACAGTGAACTCTAGAAGAGAGTATAATAAGAATAATAGCAGCAATGATTGCAGCAACTTTTGAGGGGACTTGCAGGACTGATGACCCAGCCAGCCCTGCAGAGCATTTGCTCAACTTGGAGCACTGAACAGAGAGGACACTGAGTGGATACCCTTAACCCCACAGCTTAATTTTTTTTCCAGATGTAGCCAACCAACATCACCCTCCCAAACTCCCTTCTCACAATTTACCTCTCGGAAGGTGTCCCAGAGTAGGGTGTGCATCCTTTGCTCAGGCTCTCCCTTGGGGTCAGCATAACTCAGAGCATCCTGAACTCTGTTTGTAGTCGGATGAAAGGGCTGTGGGACGCAACACTCAGCCTCTTAGATGGAGAGCATCTACTGCCAGAAATGGAGGGGAGAAATTATCTGGTAGATTTTTCATTTGAAAAACTTAATAAATTTTTCAATCTTACTCTTTCACAAGAAGCCATAAATGGGTCAAATGATACAGAATAGTAAAATGGATGTGATATGAATTCTTTATAATTATGGAAATGGCAGCTTCCTTATTGGTTACATGATTCATGTAACATGTAATTCCCCATCTTGGGTTATTAATAATGGATATACAGTTATCATATTGTTTTAATGAACACTTCTGAAATACTTTTTGTCACTAAAAGCAAATATTTTATTGTAGACAGATATGGTTGTAGGATTGAACTAGGATGTCCCATTATTACTACCTCTAGTTTAATGTAAATACTGTCAAAAACAATGACAGAGAGTGATGAAGCTAATTACCAAAAGAATATATATCTATATTTGGAATTATACACAAGAGTCTTATTTTTACTATCTCCAAAATAAACACTCCTTACTCATCTGTACACAGTTCATTATATAAAGAGAGGGAATTTGGGAGTGTTTCCAAGGAAGACTACCCAAGTATCAGGCAAAGAATGGTAAATCTGCCAATTTACTAGAAAAATAAACTTTCTTGCTCAAAAGGCCATGAACCATTCTACTCTGGGTCACAGAACTCACCTGATCTTAGTAAATCCAGTGCGAAGAAATGAGGCAAGCCAGTATCACCACAGCTATATAGACTGTGTGAAACATTGAGGAAAGAGGCTCAAGTTGAAAAGAGCATAGGACCATTAGGGACCAAACCACCTGGTCTTGAAATTCTCAGGACAGACCTTCATATCTGGTGCTAAGCATAATGCTAGAAACGGGAACACCTCCAAATGCCAAAGAGGAACACCTGAGCCAGGGCTCTCACCTGCCAGGGGAAAAAGGGAATCTTACAGGCTCTCAAAGTTGGCATCGCTTTTGATGGATATATGGAGAAATAGCTGGGAACTGTGCCCTTGGCTGCCCCTGGGGAAGGGAGATCTACAATTTATTTTGTTTTGTTTTTATCATCAAAGCCCCACATGAGCCACAAAAAATATCACACAAGAACACCTGCTTGCAAAAACAAAGACCCAGATGGCACCAATGAAAGCACTTGTCTGCTGATATCACCAGGTCAGGATAGAGACCTCCTCAGCACCTTTGGAGAGAAATGGAGAAATATCCACACCAACACAGGATGGTTCAGATACCCTTTGATTGCACATTAGAACTTAGTTTTTCACCAGCTTAGGAAGTAGTTTTCCTCTGCACAGTGAACTGGATTCAAGGAGAGAAGAATTCAGATTCTCTCTAACACTCTTTCTTGCTGTTTTGAACAACTATAGTACTATCTTCCCAGTAGCACCACCCACCCCCAACTCTTCACAGATTTGCAATTGGATCTTCTATGTTACTGCAATGTGACACGCCCTGGCTACAGGTTCAGGATGGGGCACCTTAACTAGACTGAGCAAGTCAGAATCCATCCCTGCATATTGAATCTGGAACTGAGATAAGGCAGTTTCTCACAGGGTGGCTGAAATTGCAAAGAGGTCAAATCAGTAAATCCTAAAGGAAATCAACCCTGAATATTCACTGGAAGGACTGATGCTGAAGCTGAAGCTCTAGTACTTTGGCCATCTGATGCGAAGAGTTGACTCACTGAAAAGACCCTGATGCTGGGAAAGATTGAGGACAGGAGGAGAAGGGGGCAACAGAGGATGAGATGGTTGGATGGCATCACCGACTAAATGAACATGAGTTTGAGCAAACCCCAGGAGACAGTGAAGAATAGGGAAGCCTGGTGTACTGCAATCCACAGGGTCACAAAGAGTCAGACACAATTTAGCAACTCAACAACAACAACAAAACCCAGAAGTTATTGGCAAACAGACAAAGACGCAGAGAGATCAAGACAGCAGTAGGAGGGAATAATGAAGCTGATGAACAGAGAGAAGAAATGAGAATGCAGAAGGTCCCACTGGGTGATTAGAGTCCTAGGCTCTAGATGTTTCATAGGCCCCAGTCTCATCCATAAGACATCCCAGTATCCTTCTATTAAATTCTTCATTTTGTTTAAACACATTAGAAATTTCAGTAATGTACAATCAGGGACTTGAGTAATCTATCAGATAAAGGAAAGCCTAGTTTTACAGCTGTGCCAATAATGAAAGCCTCAAGCACAAAACATTTACACAAACAGGAAACTGCTCAAGAGGCAGGGAGGTCCAAAGTGAGCCCATAAGGAATTTTTCTCTCTTCCATCTCTCACCATACTCTGATTAGCCTGGGTATCAGGAACCGTCTAGGATTCTGGGATTCCTTCTTCCTAGATATTTTAATCCAAATGAGACCAAGTTAAGATATACATGAAGGAAAGTTTTAAAGTGGTAAATTTAAACAAACAAAGCAGCCTAAAGTATATGAAAACATAGGAAGGGCCATTTCTCTGCTCTTGACCTAAAGGTTGGGGAATAGGGTGCAGACAGATGTGGTATTTACTGGAAGATCCACACGGATCTCCTGGTCTGATGCCTCTAGATTGTGGATCATTGGCTACTGCTATCATTAAATCAGAAAGGGCTCCACCAGGGCTCATCAGTCAAATACCAATATTCTTAGACTTCTCGAGATCATTCAAGACTGTGTTTATAACCAGCTATGAATGGATGCTTTTGAACTGTGGTATTGGAGAAGACTCTTGAGAGTCCCTTGGACTGTAAGAAGATCCAACCAGTCCATCCTAAAGGAGATCAGTCCTGGGTGTTCATTGGAAGGACTGATGTTGAAGCTGAAACTCCAATATTTTGGCTACCTCATGCAAAGAGTTGACTCCTTGGAAAAGACCCTAATGCTGGGAAGGATTGGGGGCAGGAGGAGAAGGGGACAACAGAGGATGAGATGGCTGGATGGCATCACCAACTTGATGGACATGGGTTTGGGTAGACTCCGGGAGTTGGTGATGGACAGGGAGGCCTGGCGTGCTGCAATTCATGGGGTTGCAAAGAGTCGGACACGACTGAGCGACTAAACTGAACTGATGGCTTTCCTGGTAGCTCAGATGGTAAAGAATCTGCCTGCAGTGCAGGAGACCCCAGTTCAATTCCTGGATCTGGAAGATCCCCTGGAGAAGGGATAGGCTACTCACTCCGGAATTCTTGGGCTTTCCTGGTGGCTCAGATGGTAGAGAATCCACTTGCAATGAGGGAGACCTGGGTTCGATCTCTGGGTTGGGTAGATCCCCTGGAGGAGGGCATGGCAACCCACCCCAGTATTCTTGGTTGGAGAATCCCCATGGACAGAGGAGCCTGATGGGCTACAGTTCGTGGGGTCACAAAGAACCAGACATGATTGAGCGACTAAGCACAATGAGCACATTGTTCCTAGAGGAGGCCAGCTTATGCACCTAAATATGTTCTGAAATGTTTACTAGCTTTGTCTATTTTCTTTACTGTAGGTACTCAAAGAGGAAATACCTGATTTGTTAAATTCATCTGGCACAAAACCCAGTACAGAATTAAATCCAGTAGATATTTAACAGGATTACATTAACACTTACTCAGTTCATTTAACCTCCATTAGTACAGAATTTTCTGTCTAGATCCTACCTTTTACAATCAGGAGATTACCAGAAAAATCTTCTCCTTTAATTAAATTTATACCCAAAGTCACTGTAGGTTTAAAGGTATGTTTTTAAGTGCCTCTCCAAATACAACTGTTTGGCGGAGGGCTTTTCTGTTGGCTTGCTCAGAACTGGTTGAGCTTTATATGTCATTGACTTGATTGAGTTTAGCCAGATGCCACACTGTCATTCTTGGCTATGTCATGGACACACCCCTTTGGGGATCCAATAAAATCAGTGTTGAAGAGAAGTGTAACCTCCTCATCAGTGATGAAGTCCAGCCAGTGTAAACCAAAGACCCACTGCTATGAGGTACACACATGAGCTCAGACCTAGAGCTGAGAAGCAGGAAGTATGGCCAAAGCCAAAGCACTAGAAACAGCAAAGAATAAAGTCCAAGTGCCCCTGTGTTAATATAAGTGTGGTCAGAGCCAGGCTAGCTTCTGCTCAGAACCAACACAAGTGCATGACTGCTGTAGATCTGTGGGAGCTCTCAACAGCCCTCAGGAGCACAGAAACCAAGTGATCCCCAATCAGAAAGAAAAAAAACAAATGAACAAAACTACCCATTTATATGCATATTTCAATTCATCTCCTTTTGATTTTTTTCCATCAGAGATGAAAGAGCATCTAAGAGGGTCCATTTGAACAATAATGCTAATTTTTATTGGTTACCCTTTTGTCCTTATATTCCTCTGTTTAAGATGAAATATAGTGTTTTAAACACCCTCCAAAACCCACATCAGTGTAGGTTTAAGCAACAGATTTCCTCCCCAGTGAAGGTGTGGCCAGGATAGTGGAAAAAGTTAGCCTAAGGATTAGGCTCATTTCTTCCTAAGCTGTCTCGTGCTTTCTTTTTATTAAAGCAAATGATTATTTGAAGAACACAGTCCACATTTTGGAGTAGAATCCTTCAAAACAAAGATAAAATAAACAAACCCAAGATATTGAAGAAGCACACACCTTGTAAGAAACTAAATTCTTCTGCTCAGGTTGGAAAAACAAGATGGTGGATTACTTATTTTAAAAATATCAAAAGACAAGATTGGCCAAAAACAGAGAAAAAAAAATCCCCATAAAAGTCTTGGATTCCATTACCTATATTTGTATAAAAGCTATGTGTTGTTTTAACCAAACATCTGGTCTTTGTCCCTCATGTAGAGAATTCTGAGTTTTCTTGACATTTTGGCAAGAGGTACCACAAACCCCTGCCAGGCTAGTAAAAATCACACATTTTTCCTGCAAGGGAAAAAAATGTCAATAAAAATGAAACATTAAAAAACATAAAAGCTCCACTTGGAAAGCCTTGCTGTGGAGATTCTGCTTCCTAATCAGCCTTGCACAATTGCCTTAACTTCTTTTTTATGAGACTGACGCGCTGCCCACTGCGCTAAGAAGGCACTTAACTTCTTTTTTAAACAGTACCATACCATATCATTTGAAAGATCTAATACTAATACTTCAAGTTTATTCAATATATTGTTCTAAAAAATGTCCTTCAGATAAAGGGACCTTGCCATTTACTCATTTTCTAGAATAAATCATGTGAATTAATTTTTATAAATATTTAATGTCTATTCTTATATTGTACAAATTGACTCTTTAAGTTATTTCAACCAGAATTGAATTTCAACTGCTTTTTCTACATAAAGGAATATTCTTCATCTCACATTCACATTGGCACCTTCCAAGGCCCTGATGTTGTAATCTGTCATAGTAAAAAGCACAGAAGTAAATACAACCGTGCTACCAAAATATGACAAGCTCATTATAACCAGCCACTCATAAATCTTGAAACAAAGGCACCACCACATATTTAAAAAAATAATAATTTTATGTAATTTGCATAGGGATATTTTTGTTTGGAACCAAGGCAGGTATTTCTTTCTCTTTGCACACATAATACTGAAATAAATTATTCAGAAATACCACTACCTACCTCTAAAGAGGGCCAGAAATTGGTTAACAAATGGTTGCAAAATACTCTGTAAACATAAAATGCAAAATAAGACTATAACGGCCATCAATTCTTCTGCACAGCATAACAACTGGATTATGTTTAGAGAGAAAGGAAGGAATAAACTGGAAAAAGGCAAGTGTCTGGGAAGTAAATGGCTGGGTTGAGGGTAAGGAGTAGGGCTCTGTAATGAGGTTCCTCTGGATATTAAAATTCATCACCTCTGATAGATCTTGCCATGGCCTCAGGGAGACCTTCTGTATAAAGATTTAAATAAAAACTACAGCCCATGGCACAAAAACAGCCTCTTACTTGAAATGTTTTACTTGCGGTTCAGATAAACCAGAGCCTTACAAAGCCCTAAACCCAACTCAAGTTGGCTCAGTTCCTGATTGGCGGAAATGGTTTGTCCTCCACTTAGCTGCCTGCCAGAGGGACTTCCCTGATGGCCCAGTTGTAAAGAATCCGCTCTGAAATGCAGGAGACAGACGCAGTTTCAATCTCTGTGTCTGGAAGATCCCCTGGAGAAGGGAATGGCAACCTACCCCAGCACGCATGCACGAACTACCTACCAGAGGTTAGGATGCAGCTAGTGGGTGTAGACAAATACTGTGCAATCAGAATACTCTTTCCTGTGCTCAGCCAATGGGCCTAAGAAGTCTCCCTAGCGAGAAACCCTGAAGCATGGTCAGGAAGTCCTTCTTGAGGCAGTGCAGTCCCCTTTCCTACTCTTCCTGGTGCTGGTGCCTATCAATGTGGCAGGATCCATCAGGATATATTTAACTTACCAAACTAAATGCTCCACTACAACAGAATAAACCTAAACTCACATTCAACCTACCTATGCCTATCCATGTAAAGGTCTCAGTCTGCAAAAGTCTTTGATGTAAATCCTCAACAAGACAAGGTGAAGATGTTACGATTTCAGAATAAGCACAAATTTAAGGTCTAAAAATGTATAAGTAAAGAGAAAATTCTGGTCAGTGGCCAAAACTGGAAAAAATAATTATCAAGCAACTTCAGTTTTAACTCCTATTTCCAATACTAATGAACCATCTACTCATTTATTTATAAATAAAATTTCCTGAGCATCTGTGAGATAAACAAAAGAAATACCCCTATGATCTGCACAAGCAAGGTCCTGCCCTCACACAATTGACAGAGGGGTGGAAGGGGAAACAAGGGAACAGGATGAGTCGATGAGAAGAGCCATGATGGAAGAACAAAGGCCCATTGATCGGAGTGTGAAGTCAGAAGCGACTTCTCGTGACACAGGATGCCTCAGCTGGAACCCAAACAATGAATCGGTGTAAGAAGAGAGGAAAGTGGGTGCATACCCCATGCACAGGAAGACCATGGGCAGAGGCCTGGAGGCAAGAGAAAGCTCATCTCTTTGGAAGAACAGAAAGAAGTCTGTCATAAGACAGAGTTGCTAGGAACTTAATGAGAGATTTAGCAGCCGTGGATCAGACGGTAAAGTATCTGTCTGCAAAGCAGGAGACCCGGGTTCGATCCCTGGGTTGGGAAGATCCCCTGGAGAAGGAAATGGCAGCCCACTCCAGTACTCTTGCCTGGAAAATCCCATGGACGGAGGAGCCTGGTAGGCTACAGTCCATGGAGTCGCAAAGAGTCGGACACGACTGAGCAATTGTCACTTTAATGAGAGACAGTGCTGGAGAAATAAGCAGGAAACAGATCCTAAAAAGTGGACTTAAGGATTCCGAGGGAATCCCTAGGGATTCCACTGAAAGGTGTTAAGGATAGGGAAACCACTGAAAGGTATTAAGGAAGATATCATAAATATATTGTATTTTATAAAAATTTTTCTGAGTATATGGTGGAGCAAGAACTGGAGAGGATCAAGACAAAGGTCTAGACAAAAGAAAATGAACTGAGTTAAAAGCAATACAGATACAGACAGAGAGAAGTGAACGGATGTAAGAGCTATTTAGAAGTCAGAGGAGAACAGACTTAATTGGGTAGACCAGCATAGGGAGGAAGTGTTCAGACAGCTTGGGTTCAAATCCTGGATATTCCACTTATAGGGAAAGTTACTTACCCTTTCTGCATCTTAGCTTCCCTTTCATAGAGGATGAACAATGATGGTACCTGCTTGCAGAGTTACTATGAAGGATAAACAAACTAATTCACAAAGTGCTGTACTTTAATAGGACAGTTCCTGGCACGTGACTAGTAAGTGGCCAAAGATATCGACCATTATTATTGAGTGCAGTAACTCAAAACTAGAAACAATGTTCATTAACTATAGAATGTGATGCAGAAGAAAAGAGGAGGAAGTAGCCAAGGATCTCACAAAGGATTTTCACTTGGATAAATGGGGAGATGACTGTACCCGTTATCTATTCACTGCCTCTCAGCTCCTGATCCACCCTTTGTTCCTTCACTGATAACGGAGATGGACCCAGTAAACATTTCCCCTTGGCAGCTGGCACAGTGCTCTTCCAGTGGAAGGCACTCAAGAGATACTGCAGGAGAAAGGACTTCTCTTCCTGGTTCCGGTTTGCTTCTTTGAGGTCCTATACATGGACTGTGCCAGAAATCCGTGTAACAGACATCCATTAGCATTCACCCCCCATCAAACTGCAGAAGCAGATTCTGTGTAAGTCTCAGAAATGTCCCAGAAGTTGCCTTCCCAGCACTGGCCCATCTGCACCATAGAAGAGTGTCTCACACCTGAGATGGACAGTCGCTGGCCCGCGATGACCCAGTAGACACTTCTCCACCATCCACACCTTCTCCCAGTACAGCCTGAATTTCAGTTTGTCCTCTCCTTGGATCTTCTCCCTTGGCTCTCATGTATTCCTTACCCCTTTAATCTCCTGGTACAATTAATAATTCCTTATAGGAACCATTTCCTATTCAAATTACTGGGTGCTTTCTGCCTTCTGATCGGACCCTGACCAATACAGTAACTATTCAATGAAACGGAAAACAGGAAGAGAGACAGGTTATTGAACAGATAAATTCCATTTTGGACATACTGGACTTGAGATGCTTGTGGGAATCCCAACAGCACTGTCTGGTAGGAAGCTGAGTATCTGGGGTTTCCAAAGCTTATGAGAAGTGTTCAGGATGAAGAGAGACGCTTAGAAGGGAGTAGCCTTAAGGTCTTTAAAATCTTAGTAAATGAAGCATGTATGTAAATGTCACATGTCGGGGAGACAGATTTTATTTTGTATGCTTGTGTGTCTCATTAAGAATCCCTAACTGTGCTATGTGTATGGAAGCACATTTCATCAAAAGATTTATGGTCATTTTGTACTGCGTATGTTAGGCAATGTTGTTTTATATCTGTTAACATTTTCCAAGCTAACAGAAGATGTAATTGAAAAGAGCCAAGCCCTATATTAATAAGATTAGAACTCTAATTACACTCCAAACTTGGAAGTTTAAAATCTGGTTGAGGCTAGTGGGTAATTAATCACATCAGCTACTCTGGATACTGACTTCAGCCAGAAAAATCAGTGGATGTGCCAAAACCCCAAAAAGCAGCACTGAAAACTGGTGAACTGCTCAAGGCTGAAACAACTACAGACAAGCATGTTTTGAAAGAGACCCAGGCTGATTCATTCTGCCTTTTCCAGGGTCAGAGCTCAGCCGACACAACTTGTTCCTTGCTTCACCCATTTCTCAAAAGTTTGGAGCTACTGACCACAAAAAAACAAAAAAAGGAAGTTCCATCAGCAGTTTACAAAGGAACAATTTGGAAGAGAAATGTATTAAATCCTCAGGGAAATTAAACCCAAATAATCCAATAACAGCATTACAAAATTAACATTAGACTATGAATTGAATTAATTGCCTCCTACTGTGGGTATTCTTGGCTACCCACAGTCTGAAACAAATGAGACCAATGATGTCAACTGCCATAAGAGAGGCCAGAGGAAAGTATGATCTTGGGGGTACCCAAGAGTTTTTTACACAATTGTTTTTCAACTTTCTGATTTATCCTGGTGATCTTTAATATGGAGAAAGGTCTTTACCTCTGCCCATCTCATACCTCAGATTATGGTAGATGAGCGAGAGAAGCTAGAGGTTTTTTTTTTGGTTGCACTGGGTCTTCTCTGAAGAGTGGGGGCTACTCTTCATTATGTTGCACAGGCTTCTCACTGTGATGGCTTCTCTTGTCGAGGAACGTAGGCTCTAGCAGTGCAGGCTCAGTAGTTGCAGCACATGGGCTCAGTAGTTGTGGCACAAAGGCTTATTTGCCCCCTACTTTCCCCGCCTGTCCCCCCACCCCCAACATGTGGAATCCTCCCAGACCAGGGATTGAACCCATGTTCCCTGCATTGGCAGGTGGACTCCCATTCACTGTGCCACCAGGAAAGTCCCAAGATAGTACAGTTCTTGACATAAAAGGTGCAGATTTATGATTTGCTTTTTTGGGAATTCACCTCTAAGTGCCTATATCTAGAAGTAGCTGGAGTGTTAGAAATAGATCACCCTAAGGTCTTTTTCTCCTAAGAGTGCTGAATGGACAGGGGGGAACAGGTAATGATTTCTCTAGAATCTAGGCAGGAATCTAGGCAGTCTGGTGATAAGGCAGGCCTTTAAGAATACCAGTCAGCTGTTCTGAAAGAGATTTGCTTTGGCATTTCCATAAATAAGCGTTTATTCCTGTAAATTCTTTTCTTATGCCATGATGTCAGTAAGCCTGTGGCAGGACAAGATTACCTAAATAATACAGGTCAGGGAACAACAAAATTAGCATGTGTGTGATTTACCGGTCCTCTGCCAGCATTCTTTAAGGGGTTTGAGGTGGAAGGTAGGATGTGGCATCATCATAGAAATAAAATCCTGGTGATTTACACAGTTTTGCCAAATAAGGCCCTCAGGGCAGATGCAAAAAGCCTTGAACTGCCTCCAGCTTCTCCAGAGACAGCCAGTTTGTCAAAATGCCTATTGCTTGGTCTTATGCACACCCTTCAGGTTACAGCTGACATTTACTCCTGAAGCTTTTTAATAACAAAGCAGCATTTTACAAAAAGTTAATTAATGGCATTTTATTTCAGTCTTATGTGATTTGGAATTCTTTTCACACTCTTAATTTTATCTGACATTTTGAAAATACTATGCCTAACTCTTTTGTGTGAATAAAAAATTTTTTTCAAACATAGCTAACACATATTAAACACTTTTCCTTTCTCCCAAGAATTGACGCAAACACCAAAGACAAAACACTTCTTTTTTGAGCTCAGAAAAATGAAGCATTCAGTTTATTTGGAATCTTAATGACGATGGCCCCAAACTTATCTAATTAAATACTCCTTCATGATGAAGAAAATTATTTTCAAAGTTAATGAATTTGCAAGCAGAAATGTTGCTGTCTTCCTAGAATGAATTACACACATTCCTTACATACATATTTCAGTTAAACACTAATTAATGTTGGTGCTTAAAACACATGGGATTGATTTCCCAATGAAAGCAAACTTTGTTTTAGACAGTATAAAAAGACTACAATTTCCTTTTGTATAGACACCAGGCTGCACATATAAACTTAATTCTAGATTTTGGACAAAATGGAAATTATTTCATTAAAACGATTCATTTTATTGATGTTAGCCACTTCAAGCTTGTTAACATCAAACATCTTCTGTACAGATGAATCAAGGATGCCCAATCTTTACAGCAAAAAGAATTATGACAAATATTCCGAGGTAAGTTTTTTAACTCTGTCTAACATGACTAGTATTCACCATTGAATATTTGTTCTGAGTCTAGTGCTTTTGTAAAGAATAAGGAATAAGTTTGTGGTTTGCTTTTTGTCACACTTCAGCCTGTCCAGGGCAGTGTATTGATGTAACTCGTATTTTGTAGCAAAACTGCACACAGCCTGGTCTCACGATCGTTTTAGTGCAGAGTATGATACTTAGCAAGAATAAGGCGCGTTAATAATTGTCAATTGACTCAGAAGTGCACAGTTGAAGTAAAGAATTGCAGAAATAAGTACCGGTTACCTTTCAGCTGAACATTTAAATTATATTTCTATATCTAAGAAAAACGTTTACCCCTAGATGGTGGAATTCCACTTTATTTTCTTTTCTATGCCTTTATGTAAATTCCCACATTTGCTAAAATAAGTAGGTATTATTTTCTACAATAAGAAAAGTCACTTTAAATCTTCATATGGACAAACTTTCATGGCAAAACTAAATCTAATTAAATATTTGCTGTATTTTAAATGGTTCCTTTAAAGTTGGTATGGTCATGGTGTAGTGACCCACAAACCAATCAGTGTTTTACTTATGTAATTTACATACTAATAAAATATAATTAGTTTCTTGAAACATGCTTTTAGGTAAAAAAGAAGTCTCTGCCAATGGTACTCCAGAACTTGTCTAGCAACCACCCACCACTTTGACTTTTAAAGAGGAGGGAAACAAGAGACATGGAGAGGGGGTGGAAAGTGTCTCTAAAAGCAATATAGAAAAACATATGAAATATTTTATAAACAAAATGAACCAAAAACTGAAGGAGGGATAGTTAAGGAGTTTGGGATTGACATGTACACACTGCTATATCTAAAATGGATAACCAACAAAGACCTACTGTACAGAATAGGGAACTTGGCTCAATATTATGTAATGATCTAAATGGGAAAAGAATTTGGAAAAGAATAGATACATGTATATGTATAACTGAATCACTTTGCTGTACACCTGAAACTGTCACATTGTTAATCAACTATACTCCAAATAGAAAATAAAAAGTTAAAAAAAGAATAACCACAGTAAAATAAACTTTTGCTTCATTTCAATACTTCATTATGTTCCTGCTCCTCGAATACATTGCTGTATTTACTATATATATTAATATTTTATAGTTGTCTTACAATAGTCCAGGGATGGAGAAACTAGATTGCTTTAAGAAGCTTAATATAAATTATCTATTTTAAAAATTCTGTACATGAAAGCACAAACTTTGTTCACAGCTTTAACATTTCTACCAATTAAGGTCTGGATTTAACATAATTTAATAATTTAAACTGTTGCTTACAACACTAATAAATTATTTATTGGTTATTTCTAATTATAGCCTAGAGGAGATCTAGGCTGGGAGAAAGAAAGAAGTCTTACTTTTGAAGAAGTAAAAGATTCGGGTCCAAAAAACGTCATTAAGATGAATACACCTGCAGTCAACAAAATGCCACCCTCTGCAGCCAACCTGCCACTGAGATTCGGGAGGAACACGGAAGAAGAAAGGAGCACTAGGGTGATGGCCCACCTGCCGCTGAGACTCGGAAAAAACAGAGAGGACAGCCTCTCCAGATGGGTTCCGAATCTGCCCCAAAGGTTTGGAAGAACAACAACAGCCAAAAGCATCACCAAGACCCTGAGTGATTTGCTCCAGCAGTCCATGCATTCACCATCTACCAATGAGCTACTTTATTCCATGACCTGCCAGCCCCAAGAAATCCAGAATCCTGATCAAAAGAACCTCAGGTAAATACTCGAATGCCAATTAAATGCACATGCAATTAGCAGAGCTAGTCTAGAAACGTTTAAAACGCTTGCATGTTTTCAAAAGAAGTTTCTAAGAAAGTTTTAAGTTTCTTAGGACTTCCTTGGTAGTCCAGTGGTTAAGAATCCGCCTTCCAATGCAGGGGATGAAGGTTCCATCCCTGGCTGGGGAACTAAGATCCCACGTGCCGCAGGACAAGCAAGCCCATGCCCCACAACTACTGAGCCCGCCCACTCCAGATCCCGGGCTCCCCCTGCCTTGAGTTGCAACTAGAGAAAGCCTGCATGCTGCAACAAAGACCCAGAACAGCTAAAAAATTTTTTAAAAGAGAGAGAGAAAAGAAAAAAGCTAAGTTTGTAAGAAGGAAAAGGCACAGGGAAATGAACACCTATAAATTGAGAGGGTCAGCTCCTATAGCTCAGACGGTAAAGAATGCCTGCAATGCAGGAGACTGGGGTTCAACCCCTGGGTCCGGAAGTCCCCCAGGAGAAGGAAATGGCGAGCCACTCCAGTATTCTTGCCTGGAGAATCCCATGGACAGAGGAGCCTGGCAGGCTACAGTCCATGGGGTCACAAAGAGTTGGACATGACAAAGTGACTAACACACACACACACTCATATTAAGTCATGAGTTAGCTTCCCCTAAACCACATATGGTTTTCCCTGATGGCTCAGATGGTAAAGCGTCCGCCTACAATGCGGGAGACCTGGGTTCGATCCCTGGGTCGGGAAGATCCCCTAGAGAAGGAAATGGCAACCCACTCCAGTATTCTTGCCTGGAAAATCCCATGGACAGAGGAGCCTGGTAGGCTACAGTCCACGGGGTCACAAAGAGTCGGACATGACTGAGCAACTTCACTTCACAAACCACATATGGGTATCCCTCACATTACTCTACAGCCACACTCTAAGCAGTAACAGGCAATGATAGAATGAGGAATTCATGCCTATGAGGTATCGTCCAACATTTGACTTCTCTAACATGAAAGCTCCCCATGAGGGAGTTGTCTTCAAGTACAAAGGACACTATTTCAAAAACCCAGGTTTCAAATTCAGATCTTCTTCCTCAACTTTAAATCAAAATTTCTTTTTCCAGAACCTCATGTTATAAATAATTCCTGTTATTATAATCATTCTTTGTATTGATATGTATTTATTGAATATTTACTAGTACAAATCCTAGCACAAGCTACTACAAGAAGTTCAAAAATTTAATAAGCTACCTACATATTATTTTCTAGTAGAGCAAATGTTACAACAATTTTTTACATAAAATAGAACATGACACTACTGGTAGAGTTTGGCAATGAATCAGATGTCGGGAGTAGGATGGCAATGAGGGAGAGAGAAGAGTCCATGGTAAGTTTGTCATTCTAAGTGCCCATTACAAATTCAGGTTCCCATCAATGTCTCACTCATTTCAAGTCCAGCACAATTCAACTCAGGTATAATTAGGCAATTAGGATCATGGCCTGCATTTGTGTGTTTTCACATGCTATTGTTGTGATGGATGAGAACATTTTGCACTGCTTACATTTTAGGAGACTGGGATTCCAGAAAATAGATGATGCAGAATTGAAACAAGAAAAATAAGAAATCTAGAGCCTGTGCCTAAAGACGACTTAAAGCTGTAGCCTGTAATCTGCAAAGAAATCTACGGTGAAGACAAAGAATGAAGTCACTGCTCTCTTGTAATAAATTACCATTCACAGCAAGTTTTCCTTCTTAGTACAGCTAATATCTTGAAAGTTAAAAAATGTAAAAAATGTAAAGATGAAATAATTTTATCTAAATAAAAAGAGCACTGCATACACTTAAGAAGACTTTGGTAATGGGGAGAAGAGAAAGGGAGAGAGAAAGAGAGACTGACTTAAGCCACAACACCATCTTATGAATACAGTTACCCTTTAGTAAAAATTTAAACAGAGGAACAGCTTGGAAAATTTTACAATGAATATTAAATAATTTAACAGAATAACATGTTTGACAATTAAATGAACATGAATAATAAACCATTAACCAATATTTGTATACACCTACTTTTTCATTGTATCAGCTGTTAGTAAATGCATGATAGATTGAAAATCTGTTTAAAAAGCAGATAAAAGAAAAAAGCAATTATTACACACCTCTTTAAGTGTCTCTTCTATCCATAACTGAAAATTCGCCTTCTGGTGCGTTTTTTTCCTCCTCATTTACTATTTCAAGTTTTTGATTTGTAGACAAAACCTAATTACTCTTAAAGCTAACAATTTATGAACACAACACACCCCCACACGGATGCACAGTGATTCAACTTTAGTCATAGAATAAGAAGTCCTTAATCAGATTTATTAAGCAATCTTAATTCCTCAAGGTACAAACCAGGAGTGGTAGTAATTGTCTCCTATCCTGCCCCCAGCTGGGCTGTGTTGAATGCTCTTTTCCTGCTGGGCAGAGATCTCTCAATGATACCCCAGACATACTCTTCAACTTCCTCGTCACTGCTTGATATTAAAAAACTCAGTCAACTCCAGCTGAAGATGGCCGACTCACAGCCAAATCAAAGTTTCCCCTCCCCCATGGCTGGGGGCTGGGGGCTGGGGGCTGGGAGGACATGAAGCTGGAAAGGGGCAAGGCTGCTCCTTCTCCTTTCCTCTTTCCTCCCCTTTCTCACCCCGGAGGTAGGGTGGTGGGAGGGAAAAATGGTAGGCCTCTGGAAAACTGTCCTCTCTTCCGATTTCTCCAAGTTGGGTGGGTGAGGGAGGGAGATGGGTATTTTTGAGTTGGGGTGGAGAATCAAAAGTCCCTGTCTGGTCTTCTCGTTATAATATTACTTTTTCTACTTTTTGAGTACTTTGGGAAGCACTCAGGAATGTCACACTGCCCAGGTCAGTGACCTAAGACACCTGGATGCTTTCTGATCTCTTCCAGTCATCCTCATCTCACCTGTATTGTTATTGCCAGAAAGAAAGACTCAAGGCAGCTACCTTCTCAGTGTCCACTTGATTTACAGAAAGGGCGGAGGTCCTCATCATGCCTAGGCAGGACTTAAGCTGCTTCTGGGATGCCCCACCACTGACTCCATTTGTCTCCAAGCCCCTCTGCCCTACTTAGGAGGGGCAGAGGCAGGCCAGCAAGCCTACACACGCTACCTACCAGAAATGCATGGCCAGTACCCACTTCGTGACTCCCACTCTGTCTGATTTTCTAGGAACCTCTCGTTTGGTTTCAGGGTGAGGGGAGGCTGTAGCAGCCCTCCCAGTCAACCGCTCGCCCACCGCCAGGAGACTGGGGGAGTGGAGACGGGGATGGGGCAAGGCAGGGGCTGATGAGACTCTGCCATCTCTTCGGAAACACTGAAGTGGTGTCTGGCCCCCTGCCACACATGACTTGCATTATAAAAGTATTCAGCACCTCTGGACTTCCAGATTTGGTCCCAACTCCGCATCCTGAGCAAAGTGAAAGTATGAAACATCCTGTTACACTAATAAATAAATAAACAGAAGGCCACTCGGTCCCTCGATACTACATGACACAAGAAAATTTCTTGTCCTAGAACATGAGTTCCTTACCTAAACCCTTGAAATTTATGGAAAATAAATATTAGGTGAATAACTAGCTGTCAGCTGCCTCCTAACCCACAGAGCTTACTCTGTTTCAGCCCCTCGGTACCCACTTCACCAGCTTCTACAAGAAATCCATTCACATAAGCAATTCTGCAACCTCTCTGAGGACTTGTGGGATCTCGAGGAGGAGGTCATACTGCATGTGATTTCACTGAGGAAAGTCTTGACTAGACAAGCCTCTTGTCCCAAGTCTCTCTTTAACTGCACCCCTAGCAGGGTCTCCTCCTCTTCTGACCTCTGACATTCACCAGGGTAGCTTTATGGCCATGTGACCCCTGCAGGTACACAGGGCCCCACATTTGGTTAAGTGCTTTATTGTCCCTGTCCTGAAATTTCCAATACGTTTGAAAAAGGAGTTCTGCATTTTTTATTTTGCAGTGGGCCCTGCAAACTATGTAGCCTGTCCTGCTCCTCCTATTTCAGCTGTTGGCACCTCTGCCTTTTCTCACGATGTCCAATGCCTCCCTGTTTTGTCTGATGTTTGTTTATTTGACTGTGCCAGTCTTAGTTGTGACATGCAGGAACTTTAGTTGTGGTATGTAGGATCTAGTTCCCCCCTGCATTGGGAGTGCAGAGTCTTAGCCACTGGACCATCAGGGAAGTCCCTTCCCCTTTTTATTTATGAGAACAGCTTTTGTTTTCTGGGCTTCCTTGATAGCTCAGGTGGTAAAGAACCTGCCTGCAATGCAGGAGACCCCAGTTCGATTCCTGGGTTGGGGAGATCTGATTGAGAAGGGAGAGGCTACCCACTCCAGTATTCTTCGGCTTCCCTGGTGGCTCAGCTGGTAAAGAATCCACCAGCAATGTGGGAGGCCTAGTTTCAATCCCTGGTTTGGGAAGATCCTCTGGAGAAGGGAAAGGCTACCCACTCCAATATTTTGACCTGGAGAATTCCATGAACTGTATAGTCCATGGTGTCGCAAAGAGTCGGATATGACTGAGTGGCTTTCACTTTCACTTTTGTTTTCTACACGAAACTCAAGGGCCAGCTTATCACACAGGCCTGAGAGGTCTGTTTACACCCCACAGTAGGTAAAAAAATATAACTGCATGACTCATGAAACGTCAAAATGCAAATTTTTTTGTGTGACCCACCACTCCCTTTAAAATGTAAAGGATAGGGAACAGGCTGTGCAGAAATCTTTCACTGGCCCTGGATAGAAACTTGGAAAGATGAACTTCACTGTTGCTCTTAAGTGGTTCTTTGGCCTAAGTCAAAAATGCACAGTCTCAATTCCATTGTAATCAACATTTCAATCTGCATTCATTCATTCATGTTCAACTCTTCCCATGTGAGATCTGAGTTGGGTGACAGGAATGAGATTGACTTCTGCTTTCTTTTCCAGCCTCAATTGCTTCCTCACTCTCTGGCTTTGTTGGACTCTTCTGGGATGGAAGAGAATTTGAGAAGAGAGGCAAGGGATATAGGACAGTTCTTGCCAGGGTGAATGGATTCACTCCCAGGACCCAGAGGATGGCCCCGTCCACCATGGCTGGGCTCAGCCCTTGCTGTGGGACACAGGCACCCACTCCATTCATGCCCATTTCTCTTCCAGAGGTCCTCTTTAGTAGGGCTCAAAGCAACTTCCACATATCTCTCTTTCCTGCAGCTCACATCTGGTTACCCACAGCTCACTCTCCACACTGGCTGTGATCCCAACACACCTCTTCTATCTTGCTGCCCCCAGACTCTTCAGCTGTGGGGCCTAGAGTTGAGCACCAATTTTTCATTTCTCTCAACTACATGGAGCACATTTCCTCATCATATGGAAGCCTCTCCCTGCTAAAGAGTAATGGGCTCAGTAATCCCTAGCACATGGGCATCGGTAGGGGGCATTCACAGCAGGATAACAATGCTCTCCAAAGAAACCTCTTCACAAATTCAGATCTTATCCTTTCATGGTCTCCAAGTGGGTGAGAAAATTGAGGGCTTAGTACAACCACTTAACAACCACTTCCTTCATAAAGTCTGCACCTAGTGATCTGGCTTTGTAATTTTCCAATCTATCAGATTTTGGCATGTTGATTAAAACTTCACTTTTGCAACAAAGATGAAGTTCTACTTGTAAGGTATGCTCATAGCTGTTAAAAATGACATTGTCTCTGCATCATTACATATATATGTGCATTTTTCTGGGGAGAGACTTCAGAGTTCTTGGGTAAATTCTCAGTAGACCTTGTGATGCCATAAAGTTTAAGATTTACTGCCACATAAGATTTTTATTTCTAGAATTATTTTAAATTAATATCTAAGTCAGTTTATTAAGGAATACTATTATCTAATTTGTTACTTAAGTGCTGAGAACATAACACCCAAACAATCCAAATCACTCAAGTGGTTTAGCCTGATCTTCCTCCAAATATTGGCTTTTTAGAATATCAGACAATAGAAGCAAGGTGGTAAATGTGCTCTTCTCCTCAGCTCTTCTCCTGTGCTTTACCAGGCACATCCCCTCAAACATTCCATTCTCCACCCTGCCTCCTCTCTTCCTACACTTCACTGCCTCAAACAAATTCCACTTGGATTCACCCTAACATAAACCTTAGCCAGCCTGTAAAGGCAAGGGGAATGTGGGGTTTCCGGGGAAAGGTGGGGATGACACATGCTATATAGGTCAATGATTTTCACAGAGGGCAACTTCCATGAGATCTCAGGTCCACGTTTCATACACCATACTAGGACAATGACCTTGAGAAATAGAAAAAGGAAATAAAGTACTGACTCTGGGGCCAATTTCTCAGTGAGAAAAACGAAAGGTCAGTGTTCATCTAGGTGTGATCAACAAAATGAAACAGCCAAGAAAGGGGAAAGTGCCAGCCTCTACTTTCTTCATGTGAGTCTTTTCTCTTTCATTTTGTTTTCTCTAAAGACCTTCCTGCAAACATTACTCTACACTCTTCTAATGTAACTTACTATGTTATTTAATAAGCATACCAAACTACACGTTATTCCCTGGAAATACGCATGTTCACAAAAATATGCACATTTCTCTGCCTTCATTTGTGCTAATTCCTTCAGCTCAAAGGCCCCTTTAATACTTATCAAAATCCTTCAAGGCCCAATCCTGGTCAAATTTGGATGCAGCTGTATATAAAAGAAAACCTAAACAACACACTTTTAACCAAGAGAGACTTTTTTTTCCCCACACGTATAACAATGTCTGGAAGGAAGCAGTTCTAGGCTGGTGTGGGAATTCCATGTCATCAAGGACCCATCATTCCAATCACATGACTCCCACCAGGCCATCTCGGCTCCCATGAGGCCATTGCGCAGCTAAAAAAAGGGGCAAAGCATAGGGATGCTCTTTTTCTAAAGGATCCCATCCAACAACTTCCTCTTTCATGTCATTGGTTGGTTTAATCTGCAAGGGAAGCTGGGAAATGTAGTTTATCCTTTGGGCACACTGTGTTAATGACATTAGGACAGAAAAAAAAAGCATGGATATTGGACAGGCAATCAGACAGGTCTGCCCAGCCTCTCCTCAAGCTCACTTCCTTGAAATATACATGAAATATATATTACATAAATATATATTTATATTACATGAAATATATAGCATATTTTAATGTTTTTCCTTTACTCAACCAAGGTCAACACTGTTGACATTGTGGGTTGGATAATTCTTTGCTATGGGGTCTGCCCTGTGTATCATAGGATGTTTATCAACACCAGTAGCCTCTACCCACTAGATGACAGTAGCACCACCCGATAAATAGGACAACTAAAGACGTCTCCAGATATTGCCAAATGTTCCCTCGGAGGCAAAATCATCCTTAATTAGGAACCACTGCACTAGCTTGTTCTTCTTTGTATCCCATCCCCAGCTTAATAATAATTATGACTACTGATTGCTAATGATAACTGTCTGTTTTAAATTTAATACTGTTTTAAGCATTCTTGTTATGTTCATTTTTACACATGAGAACCGAGCTCACAAAGAACATTCTGAAGAAATGAGAGCTAACAGATGGGCTTGACCAAGGTCTGTTTCATTTCAAAGTTTGTGCTTTTCCTTCTTCATCCACTGTCCTGTCCACCATCCCGTCAATCTCCTCCCATCCAGCCCCCAAATGTAGTGAGTAGTCAGGAAACAGTTGTTGAATGAAGCTCTCAAAAGAAAACATGAGCACACTGGAGTCCAGGAAGAAAGCCTCAATGCTTTAAACATTATATACAGATTTTTAGGAAGAAGGAAGGAAGGAGGAAAGGAGGAAGAAAGGGGAAAAAAAAAAAAGACCTAGATGCCTGGACAGCTTTAACCTAGCCATTTGTTAAGGTATTTACCTTCAGAGCAAGTAAGGAAGTGTCTACCTTAGTAATAAATGACCATAAATAGTTAAAACACCACAGAAGAAATGCCCTACCATTTTTAACTTAGACTCTCAAGAAGCAACTAATGATTTTTTTTCTATAGCAAAGAAAGTACTATAGTTGATGATGAAACTCAACTATCATCAATTATCAATTTCATCAACTATCAGTTTCTGCTTCAGTGGGAGAACTGAACTGGTCAAGAGAGGCTTTGAATACGCAGTAATTGGCCAGTGGAGCTGGGAAAGGTATTAGTAAGCACGCCTCTGCCTGGATACGTCTCTCACTCCCTGGGTTATTTGCGGTCTCTTACCAACCCCATTAATGAACTGAGACAAAGCAATAAAGGAATTAAAGTAAATCCGAAGTAAGCCTGTCCCAGTCCACTGACATGAATTGTGGGAGTACTGGACTATTGCAGCCTTTCCCTGCCTTTCACAGATTGATGTTTGTTACTAAATGCCCTGTGGAAAATATCACTCTGCTGCTTGGAGTCAAATTGAATTAGGAAAATATTATCTGGTGAACATAATACCCAATGTTTATTTTAACTTACTACTTATTAAGTGGCCTTGAGTTCCTAAAACATTTATTAGATGTTGTACATTTTATTTGCTGTTAGAAGCATGAAAGCAATCAGGGAGATTTCATTTGCCTTTTTTATGTATTCTATTTTTCTGTGGTAAAATACACATAATATTTACCGTTTTAACTGTTTTTAAGTGTACAATTCAGTGGCATTAAGTCCATTTCACTTGCCTTTTTACAAGGTCTAGTACTATTCTCTAATTATACTCACACAATTAATATTTAAATAACCATACTCAAAGCTTTAACATTATGTTGCCTACCAGAAAAAAATGCCTCTGACAACAATCAGGTTGACGCTTTTTAGAGATGCTCTGATTCTGACAAGCTTATTTAGGAATATTAGATTTTTCACCAGAACATTAAATTTTTCCTATATTCCCTGGAAGGTTATTTTGAAAGGAAGTAATTGTTGCTAATCTTTTTTTCTCCCAAACTATTTTATCATCTCACTAGGTTATATGGCTTTGTATTCACCTGGGGCAGAAGTTAGTGCTTCTTTAGAAATATCTGGGAGAGCAAAAACTTCTGTTATCAGTCAGATATGAGAACACATTTATTTCAGAACGGTAATGAAGATGAAACATTTGATTAGTTTAATTTCCCTGGGAAATGGATAATGGACAACAGTCATACACATACTACGTTATAGCACTTCTCTTTGAACTTCAGGGCACTATCACATTCTTTCTAATGGCCCATTTTTGTTTTTCCTATATCATGAAATTTTCCTCTTAGAACAAAATTCAAAGGCAATATGTACTATCCTATGTGTAGGTTAGGAAATAAGAAGTATTATCCCCTGTTATTCTCTTCATAAATGTAGGAACTAAAGTATGAAAGGAGTTGAACTGTAAAATCACTATTAGAATGAGGAGTGGAGTAATACTTCAATAAGATTAATGTGGAATTAATACTCTTTTTGTTGAGATAGAGAAATATTATTTTAATACTGAAGAAAAATTATCTCAAAATTTATTTTACCTCTTGCCAGATTTCCAGGCATTACTATATTGTGATTAATAAAACATAAAACTATTGTCTCACTTTCTTAAAATATGCAGCAATACTAATTAGCTATGGCAATATACCTACATAATTTTCAACCTGCTTTTAAAATGTCACACAGCTTTTCCCTTGTAATTTAAAGCACTGAATTGTAACTGATATTGCAAAGTTACTTTTAACCACTAGAGGGCAGAAAATATTCCACATTTGTACATAACTGATTTTAAAATCTTAGACAAAAAACAATGATCACCACCCCACCACAACAGAAAGTCTTTAAGATCCTCTTGCTTTATATTGTACAATATACTGCACACTAAAGGCTCAGTTAACAACTAAAATTTTAAACTAATGCAAATCACCTCAATTCAACAGTTTATAGTAGACGAAAGTAAACATTTTTACAGCCTCAGTCTAGCTGTGAGTTAAGGATTATTAGCATTAAGGAATCAGCACATCTTAAGGAAAGTCAGAATACTTAAACAAAACAGACAGTACCCATTAAGAATCAGCAAGATTCTTTCTACATTAAAACATCCACAATGTAATGGAAAGGTTGTTAATCATGAAATTAAAATAGTAACTGAAGGCATAAATTGATCAAACGCTAAAATATTTACATTTGACTCTTTCTTTACATACTTTCTTTTACCACAAGCCAAATGTAGTTCTAATTGTGACAAAGATGCTTTAAGTTTCCTCTTAATATATCTTTTTGACCGCATTAATTTTTGTTAATTATTTCTATTAATTTTTGTCCCTCCCAATTAAGGCATTTGCATTTCAGTAACTAAAGCATTACTTTCTTTGATTAGAAATCACAACCTCTTTACTTTCTCACTCTCATTAATCAAAACATATCATGGTGAATTAAGGCATTTGGATTTCAGTCTGTGTGAGTAACATTTTAACAACTGCCCCCTCTGCCTTCTCTCTCTGTCAATCCTGGTCATGTCCTACATCATAGGACAGAGAGAGGGCAATGGTGGCAGCCTGGCAGAAGAAGAGAACAGGCGTGAAGCCAGGGGTTATATCACTGGAGTCAGTGACTTCTCTGATGCATGAGCCTTTCACTTGCCAATCAAACCTGGCAAGGCTTTTACCTTGTAGGGTTATTGCTGACCTTACCCAAGACACTAAATCATTTCTGCAGTCTTGTTTCTTAGCTTAAGCAAACCTGCTCTCCCCACTTTTCAAGTCTGTGGGCACTGTTTACTCTAATACCAACAAATACAGCACAGCGGTATAGAAAAGCTAAGGAGGGACAGGGAAGAGATGTCACTTCTCTTGGACTAATGAAAGCGATGCACATGTAAAACCAGGGCTAGTCAGAGGGAACGGCTTCTGTGCTATGACTATTATTAAAAAGTTACAAAATGGCAGTTTTTAAAAAAGCTTCTAACAACTGTAACTGCCCAGTAATTGATCTGACTCATATGAGTCATGGAAAGGTGTTTAAGCAGAGACTGGATGGTTATACATCAAATAGGGATATCAAAAAGGAATATCCCAGATGTCACTTCTGCTTGTGTGAAGTTGTACTAATTAACTTCCAAAACCTTATCAATCTTCTTTTAGGATTTATTTTATGTTTAGCAAAGAGATACATGCACAAGTTTAAAAAGTCAAAAGAATTCTGCAAGGCTTTTAGTTAGGGTGCCTGCAAAAACTTCCAGTTTCCCAGGGACAGTTCAGATTTATGCCTGTTACCCCAGCCTAAGTATTAAGAGCCCTCCCTTTTACTCTCCCAACTGTCCCAGTTGGATGAAAAACTAATGTCCCAAGCCCCAACCACATCCACCTCCAATTTCTATTACCCAGAAGCAATTAATTTCAATATGTTTAGAAATTTTTCTACATGGATTCAAATTTCTAAACAAACAAAACGTGAGACTACTACTTGCATCAGTTAAAACTGCCTTAGAGTGCAAAGGCCAGGGGGGGAAATCACTGACTTAAACAGGTAGAAAGAGGTGCCTGGAAGGTATATTGTTTGAAGACTTATTCATCTGAAAATGACTTCCTCCTTCACATGTTGGGATTTTATATCCATTCAAATTCTCACAAAGCATAGGGGTAGGAAATGTAATGTCATTGCTGAGACACACTACCTAGATCTCCCTTCAGAATATGATCTGCCGCTCAAGCTGTCAGCTCTGCCGGGGGCTGTCTCAGCTGCAGAGAGCTAGCTACCTGGCCCCACCATAATACCCTTCCCAAATCAGAAGCAGTCAATGCCTGACTGAGTCAGGGGTGAAAACAATTTTTCCCACCCAACCTAGGACTGCTCTGAGATGCCATCAGTGCTCTAGAGCTCTGCGGAAGGCTAGCCAAGGTTTTGTCAGGCTCATATCACTGATGGACTTGTCCCTCCACCCAATCTTGCTTCCTTTTCTTCCTTCCACAGGTGTTGATTTTTAATAAACAGCTTAGACTCCAAACTCCATCTCAGCATTTGCTTCCAGAAAATGCAATCTGCAACAAATAGGTACTATGGTTCAAATTCAAAAAGTGCAAAAAAGGAATATGGTCAAATACCTCCCTGCTGCCAGTGAGGTCCAGTTATTAGTTCCCCTTCTCAAAGGCAACTAATGTGGCCAGGTTCTTGTGCATATTTCTAGGAATAGTATGCATATATAAGAAATGCTTATATATATGCTGCTGCTAAGTCGCGTCAGTCGTGTCCGACTCTGTGCGACCCCATAGACGGCAGCCCACCAGGCTCCCCCATCCCTGGGATTCTCCAGGCAAGAGTACTGGAGTGGGTTGCCATTTCCTTCTCCAGGGCATGAAAGTGAAAAGTGAAAGTGGAGTCGCTCAGTCATGTCCGACTCAGTGACCCCATGGACTGCAGCCCACCAGGCTCCTCCGTTCATGGGATTTTCCAGGCAAGAGTACTGGAGTGGGGTGCCATTGCCTTCTCCAGCTTATATATATATATATATACACACACACGTATACACATAAGTTATAAGAAAACATATAATTTCATTTGCTACACAAATAGCACATACTCCACAACTCTTCTGTACTTTGAATTTTTTCCATTAAACTATATCTCAGAGGTTGTTACTAGACAATATATAAAACATGCCATCATTCTTTTTAATAGCTGCCTGGTATCCCATTGCATGAAAATAACAATTTATGTGGTGAACAATTAGGTCAAATCTTTTCCTATTATGCACAGTGTTACAGTGAATAATCTCTGTGTGCATTAGAGCCCTGTTATGCATGTTTTCAAACCCTATGTGTGCATGCATGTAGGAAAATTCCTAGAAGAGGGGTTCCTAGGCCAAAATGCTATGCATGCATGCTCAGTGACTTCAGTTGTGTCCATGCTACAGTTATAATTTTAACAGATGCTGGTAAATTGCCTTCCTTTTATATCATACCAATTTGTACTCCCTTGAAAAAAATAGTCTATTTCCTCATACCCTTCCTTTATTGTATCACTGAATTAAGAGTCCAATATAAAATATAACAAAAATAGACATTATAAATATCTGATGAAAATATATTTATTATTTATCCATGAGACAGGGGGAGTTGTATAAAATTTATTTTCCAAAAATTTGAATGGTCAGTTGAACAATTTTAAGTGATTGATGGGTGGCTGGAGTCTGCTTATCAGGCTTGTTCACAAAGGGCAGCAGATTTGCACTTACTAGCCACCATATTGCTTAAGCCAATTTCATATAATAAATATCATTTCATGTATGTTCAGAAAAAAGAATTTGAAAAAGAATAGATACATGTATATGTATAACTGAATCACTTTGCTGTACACCTGAAACTAACACAAACTGTAAATCAACAATACTCCAATATAAAATTAAAAATGTTTTAACGTTAAAATTATTTTTAAATAAAGTATTCAGGGGCAGTGCAGACAGTTACCCAGGAATATATTTTGAACAGGTGGGACAAGCAAAGTAGGCACTTCATGAGGCCTTATTAATGTTTCCTCACCAATATTGATTCATAAACATTATTATTTTATCCACAGACCAATGGTTTAATGCATGTACAGTTATCAGTAATGAAGAGGTTGAACGTTCCCCATAGTGACCACTGGAGTTCTAAACTACTTTTTATTAAGTTGGTCCATTTAGTTGAAAATATGCAAAAGAAGGGACCACAGTTTGAACACAAAGTTAGCCATGGTCCCAGAAGGAGGACTCTCCTGAGAGAATTTAGAGAATTGGGATCCCATACGTCAAAACCAGAGGTTCAGAAAACAAATGAGTGCTCACACAGAGGGCAACGGCATCACGAAAACAAAAACAGATCCCCCTAAAAAGCTGGAGAGCTCAATCAAAAGGAATGAGCTTGAATCTGAGAGGAGACTTACCAGACCAAAAGAGTGGAGAACACAAGGGGATCAAGTGGATCCCAGGCATGATTCCCAGGATCCTTAGTTCTTTAGGGATTCAACTCCTTCGAATACCCCTTTTGACACCATGTAATGTGAACCTTTAAAAGAAAATGGTAACAGTTTAGCCAGCAAAATCCAATTTATTTGGGAATACCACGCAAATTGCCCTTTGGGCCATGGAAACTATGGCAAACCATAGTCTGGAGACCAAAGGTGAAAGGTGAAATTGCTCAGTCGTGTCCAACTCTTTGTGACCCCATGAACTGTAGCCCACCAGGCTCCTCTGTCCATGGGATTTTCCAGGCAAGAATAGTGGAGTGGGTTGCCATTTCCTTCTCCAAGGGATCTTCCTGACCCATTGCAGGCAGACTCTTTACCGTCTGAGCCACCAGTGAATCCCATAGTTTGGAGACCAAAAGGTGGAGTATTCTTTTATAAAAGAATAGTAGGAAAGTGGAAGGTGGGAGGAGCTGTTTGTTTAAAAGTTCACTGGAGGAGATTTCAGGGTTGGAACAGTTTCTCATTGGCTGGATTATTTCCAGGCAAGAAGAAAATCTTCCTTCTTCCTGCTGTCAATTAAGCTTCTTCTGGCTAGAATGTGTAAAATGTGATGAGTGGTGTGTGTATGAAAGCTCCCCCTTAGGTCTTCCCAACTCCATTTTGAATGAGGCTTTCCTTTATTTATCTTCTTTAAGTATTTATCTATTATCTATTATTAATTGAATATTTGGCTGTGCCGGTCTTAGTTGCTGCATGCAAGATCTAGTTCCCAAATCAGGGATCAAACCCAGGTGCCCTGCATTGGAAGCTCGAAGTCTTAGCCTCTGGACCACCAGGGAAGTCCCTCATTTTCATAAAACGCATGTCATGTCATTATGCTGTACACCTTAAATTTATACAGTGGTGGTGGTGGTAGTGGATTAATCGTTAAGTCGTGTCCAACTCTTGTGACCCTATGGACTGTAGCCCACCAGGCTCCTCTCCTGGCAATCCTTTTTGCCAGGATTTCCCAAGCAAAAATAATGGAATAGGTTGCCATTTCCTTCTCCATGGGATCTTCCCAACCCATAATTGAACCCGAGTCTCCTTCATTGGTGGGCAGATTCTTTACCACTGAGCCACCAGGGATTCCCAATTTATACAGTTAGTATTTGTTGCTCAGTTGTGTCCAACTCTTTGCAACCCCATGGACTGTAGCCTACCAGGCTCCTCTGTCCATGGGATTTCCCAGGCAAGAATTTTGAAGTGGGTTGCCGTTCCCTTCTCCAAAGGATCTTCCTGATACAGGGATTGAACCTGCATCTCCTGTATTGCAGACAGATTCTTTACCATGTGAGCCATCAAGGAACCCTCAATTTACAGTGCTGTATGTCAATTATATTAATAAAACTGGAAAAAAGATCAAAATAAAAATATTCATATCTGCCAAGGAGTACTAAGTCTCTTAAAGTTTTATTCATTATCAAATACCACTGGGTTAAAAGTCTCTATAACATCCTTTAAAAAGATTATAGAATATAGTCCATGCTTTACATTATTATATATTTCCTGCATATTCTTTTCTTGACAGTTAAAGGTCTAGTTTTCGTAGTTTGGAATTTTTGTCAACTCAGATGCAATATTCTATGCATACATTTTTTTTTTCATTTCAGATTTCACCTTCCCTGCTGGAAGAATTACGAGTAATACAAAAGGTAAACAAAATACTTTAAGGGAAATGAGGTAGTGAAAGAGAAGTCAATATGGCAGGCCAAAAGGGGATTTGCTTAATCATGCTGCACACATCTAGACAGGAGGCTACTGCTGGCTCAGCAGTAAAGAACCTGCTTCCAATGCAGGGGATGCATGTTGGATCCCTGGGTCAGGAAGATCTCCTAGAGAAGGAAATGGCAACCGACTCCAGTCTATAGGGATTTCCACACAGTCTATAGGGAAAATCCACACAGAATTTGATCCAGGGCTTTTTTTCTTATGGTAATAAATATCTTTGACCCACTCTAGGACAGTAAAGGGGCTTCCCTTGTGGCTCAGATGGTAAAGAATCTGCCTGCAATGCAGGAGATCTGGGTTCGATCTCTGGGTTGGGAAGATCTCCTGGAGAAGGAAATGGCAACCCACTCCAGTATTCTTGGCCCAAGAGATTCCATGGACAGAGGATCCTGGTGGGCTACAGTCCATGCGGTTGCAAAAGAGTTGGTCATGACTTAGCGACTAAACAACTATGACATGTATCATTGGGGGTCACATACATATCACCAGATGGCTGAGATGGTGTGAATTAAATCATAAAAGCCTAGATTAAGGAGTGTTGGTCAAATAATAGACCCAATCCTGACATCCTTTAGAATCTTGCAGATGTAAAAACATTTCCAAAGAAAACAATTGTTTTTTAAAAGATCTGGCAAAAAACTTATTCTTGCCTATAAATTTTACTTGAAAATAACAAAGGCAAAAATAATTAAATTTTCCTACCCTTTACACTCTGGCTTCCCAGGTGGCGCTAGTGGTAAAGACCCTACTTGTCAATGAAGGAGACATTAGGAGACATGAGTTAGGTCCCTGGGTTGGGAAGATCCCCTGGAGGAGGGCATGGTAACCCACTCCAGTATTGTTGCCTGGACAATCCCTGGACAGAGGAGCCTGGCAGGCTACAATCCGTGGGGTCGCAAAGAGTTCAACACAACTGAGCGACTAAACAACAACAGTCATTTGACCAAAATAAAATTTCAAACTTATCAGGAAGCTATTACCATATATCCTGGTCAATCAACTTTCAGTTTCCTCAAATTTCCTGGTATCACAAACACCCATTACATACTAACACGTGGCTAGTGACACAGCTTCATCAGATATCACTGATTAAACCTATGACACTCAGTTATTACCTCCCAGGAAGAATCAAGCCATGAGGAAATTTGGACAAAGGTCAAGCATGGGAAAAGGTGAGGTATGTAAAGTCCTGGGAGGCCAGGCACATAAAATGGGCTGGGCTGACAAGATAATGTCTTGGGTACCCTGCACACACAAAGCAGCAAAAAGGCTGAGGTGAACTTTTATGAGAAATTTTTTGGGTAAAAAAATGTTAACGGGGTCAAAAAAGAAAGTCTAAACTTCATCTAATTCACAACTCTGCTTCCTGAAAAATCTACGCTTCCTGGTTTAGTGGCTGGTAACTACTGGACTCAGAGAGGTGCAGGGACAAAGAAATAGGCCAGGAATACAAAATTACCACCTGGTCTACTCTAACGCAGCTTTCTTTCCCTCATATCAGCTAACACTCACCTGGAAGGCACAGCACAAAATGAATACCCAGTAGTGGGTTGATTAAAAAGTTGGGAAACAGGCGGAGAACAGCTCTGTTACACCTCCCTTCTGAGAAGTGGTCGTTCTTGCCCCCACCTTACCCTGTGTTCCTGCAGGCTCAGTTCCAGCCTCTCTCTCCGCAAAAGTAACCAACCTTCCCACATCAGGGTCCTTCTCAGGGGCCCTGTCCTCAGCCATCACAGAGACTCATGGTCCCGTAGGTGCAGAATCGTGGTTCACATTCGTTTCTTCGGAGAGGATTGGGGGCGGGGAAGGGGGTGGTGGTAACAAAGGTAACAGAAGCGGGGCGAGGTCTTTGCTGATCGGGTAGACCACCGCAGGCACACTGCCTGTTTGCCCTGTCCGCACCCACCTAGCGGGGGAAGACCCTCGGCCTGGCATAGGGGCTGCACGTGCTGAGTCCTGCAGAAGCCACCTTCAATAAGGCCACACTGTTACCCATTGAGGGTAAGGGACACGAATGTGTTGGAGGCTCCCACCTCATCAGAGTCTCCGTGGCACCGCACTCTTCCACTGTCCAGTGCACAGCAGAGAACGCGCGGGCCCCAGGGCCCGGAGCCGCCTGGACCAAGCAGCCCTCGAAGGAGCATGTGATATGGCCTGCAGAGGGAGCCAGGGGGCGCCAGGGGGCGGGGCCAGGGACGAAGCGAGGGGCTAGTAAAGGGGCGGGGCCAAGGGACTGGGGTGCCGGAAGAACTCCTTTCGCGCATGGACTGGGAGTCTAGCCCTCTTTCCCCGCCTTCCTTCCGGTTTCCAGTTCTTACGGGTTCCAGGAGTTCGTGGGCTGGCTTCTTCCGAAACTTCTAAGAGCCCACCGCCGCTCCTGCTCTCCTCCCCGAAGCCCGCCGCCCCGCAAGCATGCATTACCTATTGCCACGGTCACGGTCGCCGTCACAGGCACCCTCAACCCCACCCCTGGCCTGCCTGGCGGCCCTCTCTCTCCTTCACCCGCACCTGCACGCAAGCTCCCCCGGGCCGCAGGTGCGGACAACGGCGGAATTCCACGCCCCGCAGAGGCCCGCCAGCTCTAAGGAGGGGAAAAGGAGGCTCGGCCGCCTAAGACTTCCAGGCTGATGTCCCAAGGTGCGTCGGAACCCCGAGGTACCGATCGGCAGGGCGTTGATGGCCCTGGAGGCTAGGCTTAGGCAGGTCCTGGCCAAGGCGCATCTTTTGCTTCCCTCAAGTCCCAAGGAGGGGTGGAATTCTCACTTTGGGGTCTCGCTTGTGCTGCACCGCTGATTCTCCACTTCTCTGCAAAGAACCTCTCGACTAGAATCCCTGAAGACTTTAGAAGCACAGGTGTTAATTCTGTTGGATGCTGAGTCTCCCTGCTTTAAAAAAAAAAAAAAAAAGACCGGGGCAGGGGGAATCAGCTGAGGCAAGACTCGAATGTCAGTCAATGCCCGCGAGGTAGAGGCCTTAAATGAGTCCACGTGTCATCCACTTATCATTCATACTCTACTTTAGAACCACTTCCCCTTTGTGGATTTGTTTCAGTTGAAATACGTTTCCATAGAACTTAAGTTGCCATCTGTTACTGAAAGGACACCCGAGGGCCCACAGATAGGGCTCACCCCAAGGACAGGAGTCCATGATTTCTAAGCAGACTTGGGTTGAACTACTGAGCAGTACAAAGCGAGTTTCCTGCCTGCCCTGAGGGAGGGTCAGTGTGACAGCAACTAAGTCAGTGACTCTTTAACCACGTGCGCCCTCCTTTTCTTTTTCCAGGTTGTGCCCTTTTAGCCAAGAAGCATGGAGGTAATTCATGGCCAGCCCTACTGCTGTAGGGAGCTTGAAGGAGCTGACATACTGTCAGACACCTTTTACTCTAATGAACTGCACACTCCACTACTAACGGCTACTCGCCCAACTGCCTCAGAGGACAGGTAAAACAAAAGACTGGAGAATGCAAACAATTATAAAAGGTTTTAATATATTATTGTATTTTTGTCTTGTGAGAAAAAGCATGTAAGGTTATGGACCTCTTCTGTGTATCACATCACCGGGAAGGCATAATATGACAATGAACTAAACTTTGAAGTGTCCACATCTGTTAGTAACTTGGCAAGAAGTAAAAAGTTAGTATATATTTTTAAAAGGCAAACATCAAATTCATTTACTGCATTCTAGAATTCTAGAATGATCTTTTCCTTCATTTTTTAATTAATTTTGTTTCTTTGTTTTTGGCTGTGCTGGGGCTTTGTTATGTGTGGGCTTTTCTCTAATTGCGGAGAGTTGGGGCTACTCTCTAGTTGCGGTGCTGAGGCTTCTCATTGCAGTGGCTTCTTTTGTTGCAGAGCACTGGCTCTAAGGCGTGAGGGCTCAGCAGTTGTGGCTCTTGTTCTCTATAGAGTACAGGCTCAGTAATTGTGGCAAACAGGCTTAGTTGCTTCTCAGCATGTGGGATCTTCCTGGACCAGAGATTAAACCTGTGTCTCCTTAATTGGCAGGCAGATGCTTTACCACTGAACCACCAGGGAACCCTGTGAATTAATGTTTTAATCGAACTTTATAAAGAGTAGTATGTGTGTTAGTTGCTCAGTCATGTCCAACTCTTTGCAACCCCATAGACTGTAGCTCGCCAGGCTCCTCTGTCCATGGAATCCTCCAGGCAAGAATACTGGAGTGATTGCTGTTCCCTTCTTCAGGGTATCTTCCTGACCCAGGGCTCAAACCCAGGTCTCCTGCACTGCAGGCAGATTCTTTACCATCTGAGCCACCAGAGAAGCCCAAAGAGTAGCATAGTGGGTCCTTATAATTCTCTAACACCATCTGCTCAAAAATACTCCCAGAATCTGTTATTCAGACTTTATTTATGCTGTGCCAAATTTTCTGTAATGCATTGCAGATTATGTTTAAAATGTCATCTAACATATATGAGTGATTACTATGTTTTGGCACTGTACCAAATGTTTTACTAATGTGATAATTCTTTTAATCCTTACAACAGCCCTATGAGATAAGTACTATTATTATCCCCATTTTATGTATGAAGGAATAGGGTCCAAGCAAGTAATTTTCTGAGATCGTAGTGCCAGATTTACTGTATTGTATCAATATTTATTTGAATCATTTTTAGGAAAGAAAAAAAAAGACTCAAAATCATGGGTGAAAAATAACCTGTGTAATTGTTTTCTTGCTTTTGCTTGTTTGTTTTATAATTTCACTTTGTCAAATCTCTCATCTAAGAAGTCTTTCTCATTTAAGAAAGTAGTCAAAAGATTAGACATGACAGATATGACTGAGCACACACACACATTATCTTTATGATAGCAACCCCTCAAGAGTTTGAAGATTCTTTTGACTGAGTTCTTTTTGCCAGATGAACACTTGTTTTCACCAGACTTTACTCTTCCTTCTTCCTGTGTCAAGACTTTCACTGTCTTGATCAGACTTCCACGGATCTATTCCAATTTGTAAACATACTCTTTATATGAAAAAATAAAAAGAAAGCTTTTTCTCCTAATTAAAAACTAACACACAAGAAAAAAGAAAAAAAAAGATATAAAGAAAAAAATTTTAACTGAAAAAAAACCCTGACATTTCTGTATGAATAACTTGGAAATCATGAAAATCCACAAAGAAAATAAATTTTCCATTTTTCCAATGGAAGAAAAAATGAAATTAAAGCACAGGAAGAAAACCTTCTGTACTTCCTTTATCCAGAAACAGTAACCATTGTTAATATCTCAAGATGTCTCCTCCATTTTTTTAATTTAAAGATTCCATTCAACATATTTTTTTGTAAACTACTATTTTTCACTTAATGCAAAGAAATATGTTCATATTTGTGGGAAAGTGTGTTCAATTCATATTTACAGACTCATTCCTTGCTGCACCTGCTTTGTTATCTGATTCCCAAAAGTGGCTGTGAGCCCTAGATTCCTGCTCAGCTCCAAGGACCATAAGATCAGACAGGGCTTTCCTGGAGCCAGAGGAAACCCTTAGCAGATCGTGTGTGATATGGGGATAAGCAGTGGTCCCTGGATCAAAAGCAGCAATGTGAGGTTTTATATTTGGCCAAAAGGGATCTGAGTAGGAATTTAATGCTGCCGTATCTGATGGAACTCACTGTGCCCTCAAAAGCACTCACAGAGGCATTTAACTGAAATGTTGATACCCTCTACCTAAATGGTCCTATGGTTTGGTTAGTAATTGGCTCCAAAACCCTTAAACAGACTTGAAATCTAAGAGGAATGTCAGAGAAAATATTGCTTTTCATTGCTGTTTTTCAGTCACTCATTCGTGTCCAACTCTAAGACCCCATGGACTATAGCTCACCAGGCTTCCCTGTCCTTCACGATCTCCTGGAGCTTGCTCAGACTCATATCCATTGAGTCAGTGATGCCAACCAACCATTTCATCCTCTGTTGTCCCCTTCTCCTCCTGCCTTCAGTCCTTGCCAGCATCAGGGTTTTTTCTTATGAGTAGGCTCTTTGTATCAGGTGACCAAAGTATTGGAGCTTCAGCTTCAGCATCAGTCCTTCCAATGAACATTCAGGGTTGATTTCCTTTAGGATTGACTGGTTTGATCTTGCAGTCCATGGGACTCTCAAGAGTCTTCTCCAACACCACAGTTCAAAAGCATCAGTTCTTCGATGTTCAGCCTTCTGATGGTCCAACTCTTACATCTACATGTGACTACTGGAAAAACCATAGCTTTGACTATATGGACCTTTGTTGGCAAAGTAATGTCTCTGCTTTTTAATATGCTGTCTAGGTTGGTCATAACTTTTCTTCCAAGGAGGAAGCATCTTTTAATTTCATGGCTGCAGTCACCATCTGCAGTGATTCTGGAGCCCAAGAAAATAAAGTCTGTCACTGTTTCCATTGTTTCCCCATCTGTTTGCCATAAAGTGATGGGGCCAGATGCCATGACCTTAGTTTTCTGAACGTTGAGTATTAAGCCAGCTTTTTCATTCTCCTCTTTCACCTTTATCAAGAGGCTCTTTAGTTCCCCTTCGCTTTCTGCCACAAGGGTGGTGTCATCTGCATATCTGAGGTTATTGATATTTCTCCCGGCAATCTTGATTCCAGCTTGTGCCTCATCCAGCCTGGCATTTCTCATGATGTACTCTGCATATAACAGGGTGAAAATATACAGCCTTGATGTACTCCTTTCCCAGTTTGGAACCAGTCCATTGTTCCATGTCTGATTCTAACTGTTGCTTCTTGACCTGCATACTGGTTTCACAGGAGGCTGGTAAGGTGGTCTTCTTTTCTCATCTTTTTAAGAATTTTCCACAGTTTGTTGCGATTCACACAGTCAAAGGCTTTAGCATAGTCAATAAAGCAGAGGTAGATGCATTTCTGGAATTCTCTTGATTTTTCTATGATCCAGTGGATGTTGGCAATTTGATCTCTGGTTCTTCTGACTTTTCTAAATCCAGCTTGAACATCTGGGAGTTCTCGGTTCATGTACTGTTGAAGCTTAAATTGGAGAATTTTGAGCATTACCTTGCTCGCATGTGAAATACGTGCAATAGTGCGGTAGTCTGAGCATTCTTTGGCATTGCCCTTCTTTGGGATTGGAATGAAAACTGGCCTTTTCCAATCCTGTGGCCATGGCTGAGTTTTCCAAATTTGCTGGCATATTGAGTGCAGCACTTTCACAGCATCATCTTTTAGGATTTGAAATAGCTCAGCTGGAATTTCATCACCTCCACTAGCTTTGTTCTTAGTGATGCTTCCTAAGGCCCACTTGACTTCACACTCCAGGATGTCTGACTTTAGGTGAGCGATCACACCATCGTGGTTATTAGTTTCTCTAACTGACTACAAAATTAAACACAGCATATACTCAATTACCTATAAATATAATAAGGTATTATTTGAAGCAGTATCTAGGTACAACCATGTACCTAGTTCCTAATAAATAAAATTTGCTTTTCACTTTATTCCATGTGAAGTTTTCCCTTTCCTAGTCCCCAAATGGGAAAACCAGGATGATCATGTATTCTCAGAACCTCCCCCTCCCATTTAACTCCCTTTTAAATAGAAGCTGGGCAGCTTACAGAAATAGAAGTTCTCTTTTCTCTCAGTAGTATTCCTCAACTTCTCTAGAACGTGTCATCAGAGCAACATTGGTAACTCTACCCTATCCACACTGAGGCTTACTTCTTCCAAACCAGGTTCAGGGTATATGGCTCCCAACTCAAACCTCAAGGTATCTCAAAAACAGAACAAAACAATGAAGAACACAAATCTGTTGGCTTTTAGGGATTACTCTTCATAATGGTAAGGATGAATACAAGTCATAATATATTAGCTCTCAGCAGCTTAATTTTCTAAGTGTGGCTGTACTTAAAGGGATGGGTTTTTAAATATTATAATGTATTTTGAACTAATTTGGCAATTTAAACAGAGATGAAAAATTGTTTCCTCTCATCCACTTATTTTTTTTCTTTCCAGAATAGGCAGCACAGTCTAACTCAGTTGTTACCCACCACTAGTCTGGTAACTGGGCACATGAAAATAACATGACAAGTGTTCTGAAAATCCAGATTCCCAAGCTCTGTCTTTGGGCTTCCCCAGTGCCTCAGCGGTCAAGAATCCACCTGCAATGCAGGAGATGCAGTAGACAAGGGTTTGATCCCTGAGTCAGGAAGATCCCCTGGAGAAGGAAATGGCAACCCAGCAACCCACTCCAGTAGTCTTGTCCAGAGAATCTCATGGACAGAGGAGCCCAGCAAGCTACAGTCCAAAGGGTCGCAAGGAGTCGGACGCCACTAAAGTATCTTAGCCCGCACTCAAGCTCTATCTTTAGATACTCTGACTCACTGGGTCTGGGTTGGATCTAGGGGATCTGCATTTTTAGTAGTTTTTCAGCTTGTTTTGAGAATCACTGGGCTAGCAGAAGGCACTGAAAACAACATGAAAACCAGGATTTTGGTCCTGGCTTACCCAGTGACCAAGGGCAAGTTAATCTTTGTACATTAGTTACTTTCTTCACTGGTATGTTTTGGGACAATCATATTAGTCACTATTATGTATAATTACTTGATCTCCTTAAAAAGTATTAATAAGTGAGTGGCATTCTTTTGTATTTATTCCATTGAAAATTTAACCGTGGCAGGTACAGATACTCAAAATCACAGATGCCTACCTCCTTTTTCCATTCAGCTGACATCTCCTTCCTAGTCCATTAGGAGGATAAACATCAATTAAGGAAGTGTCTTGAGAATTGCTTAAGATTTAATTACAAGTTCCATTTTATTTCTGTGTTCATCCCATTGCTTTCTGATTCCTGAGGTTTGGGAGTTTGTTTGTTGTTTTGTTTTTAACTGTTAGCTTCCTGTCAAAGAATAAGCATACGTTTGTTCTAGCCTTTCCTTTAATCATGCCTTCCAGTTGTATTGGCTAAATTCAGTCCCCCAAGTCAAAATCCTGTAAAGTGACTCCAAAGAAAGATATTGGTTCATCTACAGGGAACATTTCTTTCTCTTAAACAAGTAAACATTGATTTTATGTGGCTACAGATTTCAGCACTAATAATTTATTGTTATTTGCTTAGGAGACATGTATTATTTAAGCAATAAAATTATTTAATACTGAAACTTTAATATTTCATTTAATTAGTTCCTTCTATAAATTCTGTTAATATTAAAGCTAAGGGGTAGGGATATGAGACCCTACAATGAAAGAGAAATATGACTTCTTTATGCTTTGCCTTTTATTTTAAATGGTTTCCTGCAACTTACTGGTTTTAGATGAATGCCAACCCAAATGATTGATTAACATATTCTACTGGCTCATCTTCCTAGGCTAGTGTAATATATGAGGGTCAGATGCTGAGAAATTGACTCATCTAATTTAAATGTAACTTTTAAAAACTTAGATATTAAAGCTTAGGTTGCCATTAATCAAATGTATTTAAATATTTTTCACTTGTCATGCACCCACACTGTGTCTATTGATTATAGTCATAGATCATACCTCAGAGGTCTGAGAATGGAATACCTGCATCCCTTCTCCAGTACCCCAAATCAGCGGACACCAGACTCTCCTTGATTAGCTGGTGCAGGGGGTGGCAGACTTCTTCCTTAAAGGACCAGATAGTAAACACTTAAGGCTCTATAGTCTCTGTCAAGGGCTTCTCTGGTGGCTCAGATGGTAAGGAATCTGCCTACAATGCGGGAGACCCTGGCTTGCCTAGAGAATTCCATGGACAGAGGAGCCTGGCAGGCTACAGTCCATGGGGTTGCAAAGAGTCAGACACGACTGAGCAACTAACACTTTCACTTTTTTCACTTTCAGTCTCTGTCAAACTACTCAGCTCTGCTATTGTAGCAGGAAAACAGCCATAGACAATAGCCAGTATACAAATGAATGGTCATGGCTGTATTCCAATAAAATTTTACTTACAAAAACAGCAGTAGGTTGGATTTGGCCTGTGGGTCATAGTTTGCCAACCTCTATGTAGTGACTTTGAGACAATACATTCCATGTATGACAGTCCCAAGTGTTAGTTCTTCATTCAGCAGATTTGTGCAGGAGGTTGACACTAAACCAGTGCACGGGTGCAGAGAAGAAAGCAGCTCCACTGTCCATATCTGTATCTCTGAGTTCCCTTCCCGTGTTTCTAACTGGGTCCACATTGCTCAGAAGGTATCATCCAAAGGGCCCATGACATCATGCAGAGTGTTACCCTTGTCTTCCTCTCTTGCTTCCCCTCTCAAGCAGCTCTTCTCCGCTGTGCCTCAAACTTCAATATTCTGTATCAGCTCTTCTGATATAGCCGAAAATTCAGCTGTCTTTTCATCCCTTAAGATTCATCTAAGTTCCACTCAAATCTTTATTCCATACATTCTGGTAACCCAAAGTGAAAGTGAAGTCACTCAGTCATGTCCGACTCTTTGCGACCCCATGGACGTGTAGCCTACCACGCTCCTCCGTCCATGGGATTTTCCAGGCAAGAGTACTGGAGTGGGTTGCCATTTCCTTCTCCAGAGGATCTTCCCAACCCAGGGATCGAACCTGGGTCTCCCGCATTGTAGGCAGATGCTTTACCATCTGAGCCACCAGGGAAAAGCCTTCCTCAAAATGTACGGAAATTCCCAGGATGGGGTGGGGACGACCGTAACTGACTTTGGGTACCCGGCTCCACGCATTCTGCTTCTGTTCAACAACATTTTGACCCAGATGTGAAACAGTCATTTTTTAGTTTCCTCCAAAGACCTCATCCACACACAGCATTTGTGAGCCTGATAAATGTCACTAATCAGGTAAGGGTCTGAAGGAAGAATCATGTCATACCATATAATATATAACTAAAAGTCCCTTATAAGCCATAGCTTCTGTATTTAAAAATTCTTTATCCCAGCTACCATCAGAGTTCCCCTTTTCACTCACTGTGATCCCTTAGCATCCTGCTGGCCTCTTTTCTTCCTCTCCCTCTACTTCCCTTTCCCCTCATCTTCCTCTCTCAAGAGTGAAACACCAAATCCCTTCCACTGCTGAGCAGCTTAATAAATCTTGGGTTGCTAGAGTCCTTATCAACACCTATACTTGCAGAGTCTCTGTCTCTTCTCCAAGTGGCCCAACAAAATACTTGATCAAACAAGCAAGTCTTCCCCAAGAAGGATTCTGGAGCCAACACTGTCAGGAATTTTCAGTTCCTTAACCTTTCAACCCTCTAGGCCTTCTTCCATGATATTGTCCCTGCTTAGAGTCCTCCCTCTCTTGCACCCAGAAAAGTCCTACTCATCCTTTAGAACTCATCCTAGACAGTGATTTACACAAGAATCCTTCCTCCAGAAGGGGATCCTGTTGGTTTTGCATATATATATGAATAGGAGGTGTGCTATCTGTCTCTGACCACTTAAATTCAAGTTCAAGTCATGGGCAAGTGCAAATTTGGGGAGAAAATGAGAGAGCTGGTTTTTTCCTGACTCACCTTTAACACGAGAGGGCAGCCTTTTCGGGTCCCAGTTTACGGTAGGGATGGCTTCCTTTAGATTCCTCACCTGCCTGATTTCTGTGCTTCTCCCCCTGCAATGTCCTTAAAGCAAAAATGAAATCTGCCAGAATTAGCACTGCCTTAAGGGCAAAAGTGGCTTCTGTGTTTGTTTACCTTTCCGGATTCCTATTCCCCCTCTTATGGAACCCTGGTATCTCTTCCTGTCTTGTTAACAATGAGTTGCTTTTTAAGAAGATGCTTTTCTTTTCAACATTTTGTGTTGTTTGCTCAAGGAAAATTGAAAGTCAAATAAAAATAGAATTCAACTTCTCCAAGAAAATTTGACCTGAAGTTCAACGGGTCCCCTTTCTAAAATTATCATGTCATTTTCTGCTCTCAAGGAAAACCACCTAGTCAGTAAGTATTTATTGAGCATATATTTGCAAGGCACAGTGCCATATCCTGGGGATTCCATGGTGAGTGTGCCAGAGTCTTTGTCCGCAATGACCTGTCCTCTTTGTTGTGCTGTGAAAACTGTGATGAATCATTGTTCTTTGTTCTCTAGAACATTGTGCTGTTCATTTCTTGGTGACAAATTACTGCTTTATTATAAGAGGATATAACTTAAGAACAGCCAGGTGGAAGAGATGCATAGGGCAAGGTATGTGGATTGGGGCACTGAACTTCCACGAAGTCTGAGGGCCCCACTCTCTCCCCGCCGCCACCTCCACATGGTCACCAACCCCAAAGCTCTTTTTCCAGCATTTTAATTTATTTTTAGTGGGATGGTTAGTCTAAATAATTGACTGCCATTAGTGGAAACTGGAAGACATGAAATCCTTCCTAATTAGGACACAGGTCTTTAGCCAGATTAAGAGTTTTGTGAGGGCTTCTCCCTAGCTTAAAGTTTTCCTACTGTGTCATAAGTAGCAGTCCAGGAAACAAATCAGTCTCTTTGGCCTTTTTCATTCGCTCAGGCAATCATTTCACAGACACCCACTGAATACTTCCTGTGAAGCCTTTTTACAACAGTGAATATGTGTCCTTGCCCTTCACTCCCTCGTTGAGAAAGAGCAGAGAAAGTCATCTGAACTACCCGTTTTTAAGATGAGACTAGCCCTACCAGCCAATATAGGAAATTTCCATGTCTCCAACCTACTGAATGTTATAGTTGTAAAGGGTGGAACTATTGGAGAATTATTTTCTATGGAAGGTAATTTGTTGAATAGGGTAGTACTTCTAAAGCTTAGCATGCAAAGGAATCGTCTGGAGGGCTTGTTTAAAACAGACTACAGCTTAAAGGGGTGGGATGGGGATCGGAGAGGGAGGCTCAGGAGGGAGGGGATATATATATATATATACACATATACATATATAATTGTGACTGATTCACACTGTTATATGGCAGAAACCAATGCAGCATGGTAAAGCAATTTTCCTCCAATTAAAAAATAAATTAAAGAAGAACAGATTATAGGGCTCAACACCTCACTGCACCCCCCAATTCTGATTCCTGGATCTGGGATGGAACCTGAGAATTTGTATTTCTAACAAGGTCCTTCTCACTCTAGCTCACTTCTGCATTGTAAAAGTGCTAACAAGCTCTCTGGAATCTCTCTTATAGGAGAATTAGTCCCATTCATGATGGCTCCTCCTGACCTAGTCACTTCCTGAAGATCATCACATTGGACATCAGGATTTAAATACATAAATTTGGGGGCAGGAAGGACACAAACATTCAGACCATAGAATTCCACTCTGAAGCCATTAATATTTCAAAAATCTCTCTTTTTATGCAGGTATCAGAAATTAAGACAGTCACTCCAACAATGTAGGCTTCCATGGGGCGCTGAAAACGAATATGGAGGGATGATACCCATTTCGCTCCCTGAGGAACACAGGCCGAAATGTGAACCTCCTAGAGTCATGGGCAAAGGACATCAGCATTATGGATATGGTGGAGAAACCTGGCCAAGGTAAATAAACTTTCAGTCCCTCACATAGAGGTCATTGTTATTCAATTTTCTGTATTTCTATTGTGAGTCCTTTGTTAACTTAAATCTACTTCTAAACTTTTATTATTTATGAAAAGAGACAGATGGGAACACTAATTATATAATTTCTAATTGTGAAGTCAGTAAAAAATATGTTATAAATATCTTTGCTCTCCTTAGAGATATTTAAGTATGTGATCAGAAATTTTGATTAATCTAATTACCTTGCTAATCATATTTTATCTAAAACTAAGTAAGATTCCTGAGAGAGATTAATTTTTTTGGCTTGAGCAAATAGATGGCCTAATTTCTACAAATGTTGTTGACTTTTGAATTCTATTTTTTTTAACCATCTATAGTCATTAGAATCTAATGGGCATTGTTTTCAAGTATTAAAATATTTCAATCATCATTTATGTCTTAAAGTTACCCTTTCAGCAAATTTATTCAAAGCCCAGTTAAAACTGAAGATAAAGCACACACACACAAAATGTGAACAGTAAATTAAATGTCACATTAACTACTAAGTATGAAATTTACTCAAAACAAAATCCATTGAAGCTTCTCCACACAGCCCGCTTACTCCTGCTTTATCTAACAATCCTGGCTACCTAGTTTACTAACAATCTGGCTAACTAGTTTTTTATTCTAAAGCAGTTAAAATAAATAGGCCACAGCTAGAGAGAAAAACAATACCAATAGGGACATGTGGTAGCCTTATGAAAGCCTCAGTAAAGTAATAAAAAGCAGACAAATGAAAAGTCCAATTGGAAAGACACAAATATTGACACATTGAAGATAGGACCTCAAGTTCATTAATTCATTCAACAGATTTGTTTAAGCCCCCACTCTCGTGGAACTTACTTTCTAATATAATCTAGATTTTTAATATCTTTGTAAAGTGGAAACTGTTATCCTGGTTTTACAATAAAGACCCAAGAGGTTCAGTACCTTCCCTTGGGTCAGACAATATGAAGTTTCAGAATGGGGATTTGAATCCAGGTTTATTTAACTCCATAGTCCACATTCTTTTCATCTGTTCATTCATTCACTCATTCCAGCTATTCATTTATTCAGTCATTTGAATATAGCAAGCATTGTTGAGATTAAGGTATAGCTCCTCATGGAGTTTATAGTTCTGGTTCCCAGAATTTGTATATTAAAAAAATGTACAATATTCTTAAAGACTTAGAAGTATATTCAGAATTATAGTGTGTAAAAAGAAAGCAAAAGACTAGCTTCTTATGAGAAAGAAGTCTTAGTGTCTTATGGAATGCAGCCCTAGGATACTTGAGAAAGGAAATATTTGTTCCAATTAGAATGTCAATCACTCCTGACTCAGAAATGCAGGTTAATATAATCAGTTCTTGTCATACCCTTTTGTGTTAAATGTTATCATTTTTATCATTTTTATCATTTAAGTGTTATCATTATCATATTTATCTCTTAAAAATATTTCAAGTACCCTTGCCCTCAGCCCGTAGGAATTTATTACCTGGTATGTGTGTGTGTGTGTATGTTAGTCACTCAACGGCGTCCGACTCTTTGTGATCCCATGGACTTAGCCCACCAGGCTCCTCTGTCCATGGAACTCTCCAGGCCAGAATACTGGAGTGGGTTGCCATTCCCTTTCCAGGGGATCTTCCTGACTCAGCGATCGAACCCAGGTCTCCTGTATTACAGACAGATTCTTTCACTGTCTGAGCCACGAGAGAAGCCTTTACCTGGTGGGTAACCCCAAATTTTGTTTCTGAAAGATCTAAGCTTCCCTTGGGGCTTCCCTGGTAGGCTCAGTGGTAAAGAATCTGCCTGCCAGTGCAGGAGACACGGGTTTGATCCCTGATCAGGGAAGATCTCATATGACAAGGAGGAACCAAGCCCATGGGCCACAACAACTAAGCCTGTGCTCTCGAGCCTGGGAGCCCCAACTTCTGAAGCCCACATGCCCTAGAGTCTGTGCTCTGAGACAAGAAAAGCCACTGCAATGAGAAGCCTGCACACCACAACCAGAGAGTAGCCCTGCACAACAACAAAGACTCAACACTGCGAAATAAATAAATAAACTTAAATCTTAAAAAAAAAAACAAAAACTAAGCTGTTAGCGGTTCTGCCTTGTGCAGCTACTACACCATTCTATGAATTTTATGCCACTGGGAGCAATGTTAGGAGGTGTCCGAAAGATACTCCCGGTTCTAGAAATACTCCTTTTCCCCAGCATGGTATAGCGGCAATCCTCTTGCCCTTCACATTTAGGGTCTATCATCCCAGCCTACTTGGAATAATTCTTTCTTGCCTGTTTTCTCCAGAGTCATAAGGAGCCCCAGATTCCATCATCAGTTCAGCTTCCAGTCCAGTGGGACCATTGTTGTGTCATCTGGTGGCAGCATTTCTTCCTTAACCTCTAAATGAGCAAAGCTCAAGGTGGCTGGGGAGGAAGTAAAAATTTTCTCAAGTGTAATAAAAACAGTGAGGGGCATCACTCCCACATCCCCCTGTAATTTTTAGACCATGCATTCTGGCTACAGGGGAAAGTATTTTTTGGTCACCAGTTCAGAGCATGTGCCACACTCTTTAGGACAACACTTAGCCATAGCTGAATCATCAATAGGTTATTCTAGCATTCTGTAAATATGACAAGGCCAGTGAATCTTTTAAATTCAACCAATGCCTTATTTCTTTTTGTGATAAATTGAGTTCCTTAGTAATACTGTTTAAGATGTCATGCAGTGAATAAGGCATTCAGTTACATTCCACTGATGATGTAACTGGCAGCAATGTAATGAGGAGGAAAGGGAAATCCTTCATTAGAGGTTCCTGTGAGGATAAGTCATCTTTCATGATGCAGGGGTCTAATGTAGTCAGCCACCCACCAGGTGGGTGACTGGTACACCCAGGGAAATTTTTCTCTATGAATTACTTAGGATTGGTAACTTCTGTTGGTAAACTCAAATGTAGCCAGGCCAGTTTTAATGAAGGGGAGTTTCGTGTTGCTGAGTTCATACCTGAGAACTTCTGTTCCTGCCCCTGTAATAATTTAGTTTATGAAGCCACTGAGAAAGCACCGGGTGACTGGAGAAAGCCTGATGGATGCCCACAGAGTATCTACCTAATTGAGAGCATCCTCAGTTGTGAGATTCTGTTGGTGAGCATTCTTGTGGGGTATGAATAACTCTCACACTCTAGGGCCAATCTCAAAGACTGAGAAAGCGAGTATTTTGGAGTCTACATTGGGTAGATGAGATGTAGGATGGGTGTTCAAAAGATACTGAGTTCAGCATTACAGTATATATTAAAATATCACAAGCACCAAGAATGAAGTCTGCGGTAACTGTGGACTTCAGGTGATAATGACGTGTCAGTGGAAGTTCATCAATCCCAGCAAATGTACCACTCTTGTGAGAGATGTTGACAATGGGGGAGGCTAAGCATGTATGACTTAAAGGGTGTTTGATAATCTCTCTACCTTCAAATCTCTCAACCTTGCCATGAACCTAAAACTGCAATCTAAGATTATAAATATGGATATATCTGATTCTTTAAATTTCTTTTAGTGTTCCATAGTATGGATGTATTAAATTATTTAGCCATTCTTGTATTTTCTTTTTCTTCTTTTGTATTAACTAAATGTATTAATATCTTTATACAGGCTTTCTTGAACTCAATACACAAATGTTTCTCCAGGGAAAATTCTAAGTAGAAGTTATGGATCACAATATATGAATTATTTTTAATTTTAGCCCCCAAATGCTTTATTATTCCCATAGTAGTGTCTAAAAGTATCCATTTTGCCATATTCTTAGCCATTTTGGCTTTTTTCTAGTTTTGGCAAATGGGAACTACTTTCTGGTTGTGGTGCATGGGCTTCTCATTGCAGTGGCTTCTCTTGTTGCGAAGAATTCCATGGACAAAGGAGCCTGGTGTGCTACAGTCCATGAGGTCACAAAGAGTTGGACACAACTGAGCAACTAACACACACACACTCTTGTTGTGGAACACAGGCTCTAGGGCACGTGGGCTTCAGTAGTTGCAGCATATGGGCTCAGTAGTTGTGACTCCTGGCCTCTAGAGCACAGGCTCAGTAGTTGGGGCGCATGGGCTTAGTTGCTTCTCAGTATGTGGGATCTTCCCAGATCAGGACTCAAACCCACGTCACCTGCATTGACAGATGGATACTTTACCACTGAGCCACCAGGGAAGCCCTTTTCAAAAATTTTTCATTTGATGTTATCAAATTTCCTTTTGATTTTTGAGTTTTTAAAAATCTTATTTAAAATGTTTTCCCTACCACCAAGAAAAAAACATATTCCTGTATATTTTTTTAAATATTTGTATGCTTTTCACCAATTCCTTAGATTTTTAATCCATTTGAAATTATCTCTGTGAATAGTATGAAGTTGAAATCGTTTTTTCCAAATGGCTAGTGAATTTTTCCTGCATTGTTTTATTAAAAAATAAGTCTTTTCCCACTGGTTTAAAATGCCATCTTTTCCTATACTGAATTACCACGTATACATGGTTGTATTCATCTATTTATCTTTTTACTATCTCACAATTACACTGCTATTAAAAAGATGTTCAAGTTAATCTTTTTTTTTCTTTTCAGAAAGCTTCCTATTGAACAATTTTATTATTTGTCACAGAACAAAAAAAGTAACGTCTACGGAAATGATTCTTTGTAAGTTTGAGGTTTCTTTTCCTTATATGAAATCAAATAACATTTTTAAGTGGAAATGAGTTATATGCAAAATTTAAAAAGTCCCCAAATTTTCTTCAAGTCTAGGGAACTTCTGGAAAAACAAAAGTCTTCCTTTTTTTAATAGAGATCATTGATTATAGAAACCAAGACCAAAAGAACAAGAATAAAATAGATAGACTAAAACCTACTAATAGTTTGTTGCATTTAAACAAAACAAGAAATTGGAAAGATGGAATAGTAATGTTCAAAAAGATTCATACAGGTCCTCTTGACCCATTTCCCTGCCTTTGACTTTGTTATTCAAACTAATAAGAATCTGTTACATTTCTTAAGATGGTCATAGAAAAAGCCCCAGTGCCCTCAATAAAAATTTTAATCAGAATTTTATGAAAGTGGTTTGTTATGACAATCTACAAATAACTCTTAATAAAATTATTCTATAAGTTTCTCTTTTGGATAAAGAATACTTAACTTACTCTTTGCTTAGAGGAATTATTTTATAGTATATTATTTTTTGCTCTTTGAAATAGTTTGTTGTATGTATTAAAAAGGCCTACTTTGTAATCTTCAGATAAAAATAAAACACTGACAGCACTGACGTAAAAATGAAAATACTAATATTGGTTCTGTTTAGATAATAAGTTAATATAGAGTTCAGCCACAAGAGGGAGCCAAAAAGTTATGAAATTTGTGGTTGCTAGGCCTTTTTCCCTTTGGGATTAATAAACTGAAAAAGAGAGAGTGGCAGTAAGATCATGGAGAGGTTCAGGTCAATGAATTGGTGTCTCTGAGCATTTTTTTTATTTTCATTTTATCCTTTCAAACTTTGAATTTTTAAAAAAGCTTTTCTTTTTTAATTTTTGTTATTTTTCCATTTTGTTTTTTTAATTGAAGTATAGTTCATTTACTATGTTGTATTAGTTTCAAGTGTATAGCAAAGTGATTTCAGTTATACACATACACACACACACACAATTTTTTCCATGTTGAATCAAATTAATTTTAGGCAAGTACTTGTCAAAATCAGCTAAATGAGAAAAATCTTAAATGCTGATTTAATGTTTCATATGTAATAGTCAATCTGGTAGCTCTCGATCACATAGATTCTTATATTCATTGCTTTCCATCCCGTACTCAACCAGAAATTTAACTGGAAGGCATGCTTTTTTTTTTTAGTTCCAACAAACTTAAGAGTCCAAATAAAGATATAAACCTTTTAAAGTGCATGTGGATTGTGTGTTTACAATACATTATAGACTGATAAAATTATATGGCTTATGTACCACTTTCTAAATAGAGGAACATATAAAAAAGCAAACAGTATATTCAATTTTACTGCCTTTGCTATTGACTGATAGCATTCTGTTCATTTTTCATAACTGAAATATTTCAGAAATATTTGTATAGGCCGAAACTAATTGCTGAAATCCAATGAAAGTTGATGACAGTCCTTCTCTAGTGTGGACTTTGTCCCTGGGCTGCAGTGTTATTTCTTGGCACGTAGAGCTCAGAGCAATTAGTAAATACACAACCTTCTAATAGTGAAGTGGTTTAGAAAAGGCATGCCTCTGAGAACTTGTTCAGTTTTGTTCTAGCCTCTCTGCAACTGGGCAACATTTACTCTCATGAGAGGTGAGCGATTCTGGGCAAAGGGGCAAAGCACACACTGTACTTATATGTTTTCTCCAACCAGGCCACACTCAGGTCACTTTAGGTCATGTAATTGCACCACATGCATGGTGTCAGGCTACCTCAGAGCACTTTGGTGCTCTGCCTATGAGCGTGAAGTCAGTAAGAACTAAAGCTCTATTATCATTAGAATAAGTTAGAAATGCAAAACGAGTGGTGAGTGGGGCTGAAGTTAGAATAAGTAATGGAAAAAATTGACCAGCAGACAACTAAGATATGATAATATCATAACCAGTATTAACACTGGTTAATACTCAGTGTTCCAGAAAGTCAGTCATTATCATAAAGACTGTAGTTTGCAAATGGGATACTTCTTTATTCTTAAGCAAGTTGCTAATGGAATTGTGAGCTTTTAAAAGTCCTAATATAAACTAGGATTTGTTTCCTGTTTTTATTCTAGGATGCCCAAACCACCTAATTCAACAGTAGGGTAAGTAGACAACTATATTTTCCTTCCCTGTTATAATCAAGAAAAAAATATTGGCCATCTATATGTCTTAGACAGTGTAAGGACAAGTTATACTTTTCATAGTTCTTTTTTTTTTCTTAATCAAGCAAGAGAAAAGGCTGATACAAGTCCAAAATAACAACATTATTGATTTCCCCCAATTATATTCCCTTCTAATTTTTTAAAGTAAACTTTTAAATTTAGTACTATTTTATATTTACAAAATTATTGGGAAAATAGTACAGAGATTTCCTATTTACCTCATACCCAGTTTCCCCTATTATTACAAATCAATCTTAACTTCTTATGGTGTCTGTAAGAGACCAGGAACTTGTTAAGAATCTTAAGCGGCGAGGTATTTCGGAGAGCCCACCAAGATGCCAAGGCTGCTGAATTCAGTACAGGTTTGCATCAGGGTGACGAGAACAGATGGCCAAACTAACCAAAAATGACCGCTACTGAAAAATATTCTATGATGCAAAAGCAATGAGACATTTTTAAATGTTTCTTACAGAAATTATTCTCATTCTTTCATAGTCACACCATCCATAGGAACTTGCAAAAGCTATTATATAAATCCTGCCAATACTTAGATGGAAAATAGTGATAGAAAAATTTCTGTAACAAGACTTTCACATAAACATTTGTGGCATAACCTATACATTTATTTTGGCCTGGTAAATACAGACATCACACAGCTTTCCCATAACTGCTGTGAGTTCTCACTGTGAGCACTAGAAATGTAGCTCAACTTTGAAACCCTTTCCCTAGCTCTTCTCCTGCAAAAGCCCAGAGCACCGGTACTCCTGGAGCGTGTTTTCTGTTCACTGTTTGCATGCCCTCTGTTGGAGAATCTGAATTATCCCTGGTTATATTTGCTGGGGAAAAAAGAAACAAACAAATTTACTGTCTCACAGTTCTAAAGACTAGAAATTCAAGATGAAGATTTCAGCCTTTTTTAAAACTGTATTTTCTACTTATATATAACACTTCTCTGTTCCTTGGACTTCCTAATTTTGATTCTCCTCTATTTTAGATAACTCTCACACAGTTTTTTTTAAACCTCTGCTAGTTCTTTTTAAGAACTCCGCTTGTTCTTCAAATGATAAGAAAATTGTATCCCTGTCGTCTTTTTAAATTGTTGGTTTTTTTCATTCAGTATACTAGCTATTTTTGGCTTTTTGATTTCTAAACAGTACTGTGTACACTGTGTACATAAACAGGCAGTATATTTTGTTGATTGATTGCTTAAAGAAACAGATGGCCTGGTTGAGTCCAAGATGGTAAGGGATCATTTTGCATGTTGAAATTGAATGCCTAAAAGGATTCCATAAAATGAAGTACAGGGATTCTCTAAAAATAAGATGCAGGAATGGAAAGCAACTAGAAATTCTTCCCATAGTTTTCCAAAAACTACAAAATTCATATATCTTCCACTTCATATTTTTATATAAGTAGCAAAATATATGCACTGATAAAGAATTCACTATGATTTATTTTAAAAATAACATTTTTTTATACATCTAGCAAAATTAAGAAAATTTCATATGTTTTGTGATATCTGTTCCACCAGAATGAGGATAGGGACTTTGGCTCACTGTCATACACCAGGGATTAGAACAGTACCTGCCACAAGAAGAGAGTCCCAATAAATATTGGATGATTAAGTGTTTTCCATTGCACTGCTTTCTATTCTGTTTTGTTTTCTCATCTAAATCTCAGAGAAATCTGCTCCCCGTATCCGATTGAACACCCCTATCATACACACATCTCCCGTGGAGCCATGTTCCCAACTTTTACATCACCCAAGGATCTCTACACTGGCATTAAAGCCCGAACCCAACAGCCGTTCCCTCCCACGGTGCCAACGAAGCCTTATGACACAACAGTTTTGAAGACAAGAGGTAACGTGACTTGAAATCAAAACAGTATTCATTCTTTTTATATTTGAAGTTTATTCAATAATAAAATTAAACAAAAGACCCCATTACAGACTAAATCAAATTCTCTGCAGATGCTCTTTGCTTTTCTTTTTATACAGAGCTTCCTATGATAGAACCAGAAACCAAATGTTGTAGAATTAGTTGCTTGTATTCTACTTGTATTTTCAATGTTTATTTCCTTCCCATTCTCTCTGTGGTTTAGCTTTGACAAATTCCATTCTAGCTCAAGTGATCAGCACAAAGGACAACATTTGGCTCAGAGGGTCAGAGTCTAGACATGCGTGTAGCTGTTGTGATAAAATTGAAGAGATCATCATTGAAATAAGACTCAGGAAGTAATAAGATCAATTTGATCAATTCCTTTGAGCACTTTGGAGTGTCTTTTCGCAGATGCAAACCTTGGGGTCTTCTCAGATATGTTTCATTAAAGAGGATAGTAAGCTCATACACTAGCCATCAATTCTATCCCATACTAGACACCTCAAAACAGAGAATAAATCTATGGAGAAAGACAAGATACTAGATGGCTGGTAAATGACAATGACAAAAGAGGTACATGGTAGACAGAGGTAAATATTTGTTGAATGAACTTTGGTAAGACCCAAGAACTACACTATAATGCAGTTCTTCTGTACATGAATATTTGGACCCAATATAAGAAGAGAATACTGCCATCATCAATATCAACCTCAGCATCTTATTAGGAGGCAGTAAAATTTGAAAGATATGGTGGAGTGTTTAAGAGCATGGACTAGGGAGTCCAACTGCATGGGTAGCATTCTAGCTCTGCCACTTACTCACCATGGACTAAGGGAAAGTTCCTTAACTTCTCTGCCTCCACTTCCCAATCTGTAAAATAGGAATATTCATACCTACTTCATAGATAATAGAGATTGTGTTAGCAGCTACTATTTTGATTATGTACTTTGCTATATATAATGATTTTAGTATGTGTGTAGCATGCTGAATCATTCCATAAAAGGTAGTGAAAGCTATATCAAATATATATATCTATATAAATATATATATATACATGTATGTGTATATGTATAGGATATCTAAGCAGTTGAAATTTTTATGATCTCATTAGGTAAATCATCAAAGTAAATTAATTTTTTCAATCCCTAAATTAGTTAATTTCTGAAATTATATGAAGTGCATACAATTAGGAAGAAATCACACAAATATGTGTTGAATTTATAAAAACACTTTTCAGTGCAGTTGTAGACCAGGGATTGAAGAAATAAGTTACCACCTTAATCTTCTGTTTCAAGCATCTACCTGTCCTTGACCAGTTAGTCACCTTCAGGGGATTTTAAAAAGATGAGTATATTCTAACAACCCTAATAAATGACCTTTTCAGGAACTAGTACTACCTTGGATTTTCTACTCTTCCACTTATTTTAACTCTTCTTTTTTAGAAATAAGTAGAATCTAGGTTAAGAGAGAAGCTCTAGAACCAGACTGCCTAAATTTGAATTATTGCACTTATTCATTGTATGACCTTGGGAAAATTGCTTATTTTCCTTGTGCCTCAATTTCCTCATTTGTTAAAGTGGAAATAATAGTACCTTCCTCATAGCACTCAGTACAATACTGGCTCATACTAAATGTTCAATAAATGCCAGCCTTTGTTCTTATTATATATGGTGATGGGTGTTCAGAGCATGCTTTAATGTGGAGTTTATCATAGGACCAGAAGAAGCCAGGCTGTATTTGGTAAAGCTTCTCCAGCTACCACCAATACCTAAAAAGCTGTATTCTTTAAATGTTCTATTTAAATACTTCTTTTGGTAAGCAAGTACTGACTCCATTTCTTGGTATTTAAACAGAGAAAACCTAGAACAGGCTCAGAAATGTATTTGCTGAGCCTTCAGCACCAGAAAGAGTATCTAGGAAGAGATTTATGATTTACCTAAGAATCCCTTTACCTATGATTTACTTAAATCACCTTTTTTTAAAAAACAAGAAAGGAGCAGTACTGCTGCCCCTTCAATCTGCTGAAGGCACCAGGCTGAGAGATTCATTCTTGCTCTGTGTGGCCCACATGCTGTTCATTAAGGGCAAGAGTCAAACAGAGCTATAACTATAAAGCTCAAATGTGCACCCGAATTCCTCTCTACCTCCTAGTGTTTGTATTTATTGCACCCATAAATCCTATTAATTAAAAGACTGCTTTTCTGGAAAATTTCAGGTAACCCTTACAGATATGAACTGCTTGATTTTCCGATGGATTCCAAGAAGAAAGCATTGGTTTGGCCAGGTCAGCATGTATATTTTGACGTAAGTATCTTTTTAAATGTGTGTTTAAAACAAAGTAAAAGATGCTTTTGCTTTCTATGTTTATAAAAATCCAAAAGATAGATTACTTTTATTTTCTGTATGGATGGAAACATTGAGATTATGACCATGATTCACATTTTTTGTTTGTTTTCTTAACTGATTTTTGTAACATTTCCATATTTACAAAAAGTTCCCTGCAAAATGAAGTAAACGAGGACTGTAGATCATTCACTGTCTCTACAACTCTGTTCTTATGATTCATAATATATCAAGTAACTTCAAATATACATAGAGTAAATGGGAGGTTTCCAGAAAGATTTGCAGTTTAATGTGCCAATTACAGTAGTACCATTGAGCAGAATCAAAAATAAAACAGTAGCCACCATTTATTAAGAAATTGCTACACCCTAACTTCTTTATATATAGGGTGTTATTCGGCCCTTACAATCCACTCAAAAGGTTAGTATGATCATTCCCGTTTTATAAATGAGGAAACTGAGGCTCAGGGAGTTGGTAACTATCTCACAATCATAGAACTCAGGCTCATGAGACTCCAGTCTTTGTTCTTAACCTTTGTACCATGACTCCACATAGTAAAAAGAGAACACTTTTAAATCATGAAGGAAAATATATATTTGAAAATAATAATAGCTAACATTCACTGGCCAGTTAGTTTGTGAGAGGCAATACCAAATGTTTTCCATATATTATGTTCTTGCATCTAATAGTCTGTGAAGTAGGCAAGAAATAATGATGGAAACCTAGAAACATTTGAATTTCTTTGGGAAAGACTACTGTGGCAGACCAGAGTGTGGTCATTGCAATGTCACACAGTCATCTATGAAGCAATTTCCTGTTTGTTTTTTGTAAAGTTATATGTCAAGAAAAATCCTTAAAGATTCATCTACCTGACTAGATGACTTTTATTCTTTCAAGCAAAATCTATATCCAAGTAACCTAGAAATATGAGAAGTTCCTCTTCTTTCAATTCCTCTCATTTCTACCTGCTTATTAAAATACTGCTGTAACTCGTGTCACCCCCCTTGGCAATCTTGATTAGCACCCCTTTACGTAAGTGTGAATTCCAGTGCTTTAACTGAGCTACAGTGACCCTTTGGTTCTGGCCTTCCCTCCTCTCTTCCTTCTCACAGCCTGGCTCGGTTTGCTGGTCCCTGAGCAGGTTCATGGCCACTTCCTCTTCCTGAAATGCTCTCTTCTCTGTCATCTCAGACTTGCTCTTTCTTCAAGGCTCAGCTCAACCCTCATTGTTTCTGTTGCATAGCAGAGAGTGAATCAAATTAGGAAAACTGTGTTCTAGTTCCTGCTACATCTGCCATTTGTTCTCTAATGGGCATGCTCTCTATTCACTGTCTTGCCGCCTTTGCTTTTCCTCCATTCTGTCCCAGGCAGCCTTCCTCCTACCATGCATCCTCTTATACTTTCAACTTTCTCTGTTCCAAAGTCCTAACTAAATACCAAAGACACGTATCTCTGCCACTCTCTTATTTACTCTCCCGCCTCTATTCATTTCATATGCAAATGACAAAGTTCCTAATCATGGTTTCTTAATGTAAAAACAGTGCTGACACAATGACATGAAATATGATCCAATAAAGATCCAGTGTGTCCCCAATGTTAATGTCTCTCCAAAGAGCAAAGTGGTCTCCATAATAGACCTCTTCTCTCTATTAAACCTTAGTAAGCCCCACGACTCAAGACTAAAACAACACATTATATTTAGTGCTTTGTTTTAACATGTTATGACTGTATTAATTCCTGTTATTTTATGGCAATTTATGGAGTTTTTGGTGCCTAGCCCAGGGCACTTAACAGCTGACGCATAGTTTTGCTTGTATCAGGTATTCAATAAATGTTTATTAAATAATTTACAAGTTTCATAGATTTTTATCAGCTCTGCTGGGACTATAACAACCATTTATATAGCACTCCTCCTCTGAGAATGTATTCCAAATTCTAAACAACTAACAAGGCTATGGTTTTTCCAGTAGTCATGTACGGATGTGAGAGTTGGACTATAAAGAAAGCTGAGTGCAGAAGAATTGATGCTTTTGAACTGTGGTGTTGGAGAAGACTCTTGAGAGTTCCTTGGACTGCAAGGAGACCCAACCAGTCCATCCTAAAGGAGATCAGTCCTGGGTGTTCATTGGAAGGACTGATGCTGAAGCTGAAACTCCAATACTTTGGCCGCCTGATGCAAAGAGCTGACTCATTGGAAAAGACCCTGATGCTGAGAAAGATTGAAGGCAGGAGGAAAAGGGGACGACAGAGGATGAGATGGCTGGATGGCATCACCGACTCAATGGACATAGGTTTGGGTAGACTCCCGGAGTTGGTGATGGACAGGGAGGCCTGGTGTGCTGCGGTTCATGGGGTCGCAAAGAGTCGGACACGACTGAGCAACTGAACTGAACTGAAACAACTAACTTACTCCGTTATAGACTTAGAGTGTCTGCTGAGATGTTAACATCTCAGGAATTGGAATTCCTTTCTACTCTGTACTTACCTTCCATATTAGATCCTAACTTTCACCTGTGAATAGTATATTCAACCTAAAGTGAAAGTGATAGTCACTCAGTAGCATCCAACTCTGTGACAGCCCGCCAGGCTCCTTTGTCCATGGAATTCTCCAGGCAAGAATACTGGAGTGGGTAGCCATTCCCTTCTCCATGGGATCTTCTTGACCCAGGGATCGAACGTGGGTCTCCTGCATTGCAGGCAGATTCTTTACCATCTAAGCCACCGGGAAGCCCCCATATTCAACCAATGAATACCTATTGAGTGAATGATCCCCAGCAATCCCTCTCTCACTGTCCTGGCAGCATTACATTACCTAACACACTAAAAACTGGCTAACTCTCCACTCTCAAAAGTTTCCTGACTCTTTAAACTCTTCCCAAGATAACTCAGGCTACAGTAAAATTTTACATTCCCTATTTCCTTCCTCTGTGCCTGTAAGATTGCATTTCAGTAGATCCCTGCTGTTAGATAGACCAAATTGTTGTTCTTCAGTCACTAAGTCATGTCCGACTCTTTGCGACCCCACAAACTGTGGCACCTCATGAACTGAAGACTTCCTTGTCCTTCAGTCTCTCCTGGAGTATGCTCAAACTCATGTCCATTGAGTCGATGATGCCATCCAACCATCTCTTCCTCTGTTGTCCCCTTCTCCTGCCCTCAATCTTTCCCAGCATCAGAGTCTTTTCCAAAGAGTTGGCTCTTCACATCAGGTGGCCAAAGTATTGAAGCTTCAGCTTCAGCATCAGTCCTTCCAGTTAGTATTCGGGGTTGATTTCCTTTAGGATTGATTGGTTTGATCTCCTTTCAGTCCAAGGGACTCTCAAGAGCCTTCTCCAGCACCACAATTCAAAAGCATCAACTCTTTGGGCCAGATTAAGACACAGAATTAATCTTTCCCCTCAGGACAATATTTGAAACAAGCTGGCTTTGCAAATCATGATAAAGAAATAAAGAGGGCTTTATTTAGCCCTGGATAAGCAGGCCACATAATTGTGAAAGGTTTATAGAGCTGGTTATTTAATACTTCTTGAGAAGATTTTTACCAAGTGACTTTTATCATGCCTACTTTAAGTATGTGAATGGGGTTCTCTCCAACCGCCCAGGGTTGCGGTGAGCAGCACTGCCCTTCGGCCCAGGAACTTTAGAATGCCTGTGCTTTATAAGGCCCAGCTTTGGCTAACTGTGCCCCTCCTTGTGGGGCAGAAAGTTTATGGGAACAAGAGGATGTGTCCATCTGAACCAGTGCTCCCCAGTCTCTTGACCCAGATTGATGCTGGACGGCACATTCCCTGACAAGTGGCTTTGAACAGTTTCAGGCCCTTTATGGGGTCTCTTCCCCAGGTCCATCCTCCCAGGGGTTGACAGTGCTGCCAAGCTAGTATATCCCTCTAGGCCAAACAGGTGGCCAAGAGGTGGCGGTAACAGGTATATGGAACTTGAACTTAAGGGATAGGTACCCTTGTATAAAAGGCACCTCATAGTTTGGGATGGAAGTGGGGGTAAGAAAGCAGTAAGAAAGCAGTCAGGGGCCAGGGGCTAGCAGTTGGCTCTTTCTGAACCACCATGTCCCAGTACAATACTTCGGATAGTCTAAGAAGTCTAAATTTGAACCTGGTCTTCCAGATTGTTTTGAAAGTATCCTATCAAGATAGGAGAGTGAAACACACTTACTTAATAGTTTATTTGCTTGATTTACAAATTGAACTACTTAGACTAATGGAATGTGGGCTCTCACTGTACTAAAACCCCAGGACCTGCAAATGTTAAGGGTGGGCCTGACTGTAAGGAGAAGTTCACAAGGTTCAAGAAGTATTTATTCCATACTTCCCACCACCACCCCACCTCTGCTCTTGCTGTTCCTTGAGTCTCTCCCTCTGCATGCCACTCAAGGCCTACTTGCTGCGGTGTCACCTAACATGGTCTCTTGTCTCCTCCCACCCTGTGCTTCCAGCACCACTTCCCTACTCAGCTGGAATCAATTTCTCCCTCCTCTGAACTTCCAAATTATTTTGTCTTAACCTCTCCTGTAGCAAAGAGTTACTGTCCATCTTATAGTCATTTATGTTCATGCCGTATGTCCCCTTCTAGCCAATATACTCGATGACAAGATTTGTTTCTGATCCATCCATGTGTCTGCCACTACCTTACACATGTAGGTGCTCTGTAAATATGTATTGAAAATCATCAATCTGAGAAAAGGTGAATTTCTAAGTAAACAAAAAGACTACAGTGAAACCCATTCATTCACTTTTATGTGCATACCTCCTTTTGAAAATATAAAACTCTATTTGTAAAGCAGTTATGTCTACAGAATGAAATTTTTATTTGAATTTGAGTGAGTTAGCCTTCATCAGAAATTCATTAATGATATCATATGATATCATTTTAGGCAGGGAAGGAAAAGTAGGAGGCACACAATTTTGGCTGTATCTCAGAGCCCTTTATTTCTCTAATAAAATTTCATTGCATTTCTCCAAAGTATACTTTCAGACGCCCTGCTAAAGTAAAGGAATTTTCAAAAAGACCTCCTTTGATAAAAATACTGTGTTTATCTCTGCATACAGTTTAGGTTACAGTTGCCGAATCTTAGTAATTAATGAAGGAAAAGTATTATGATCTTTTCTAATAGCAATGATCTTTTATATTCATATTCTAGCTTCCTAAATGTGTTGAGAAAAACAAGCCAGTGTTCTACCCAAAACCACCTAAAACCTTCGCTCCTAACACTTCTTTAAATTCATTGGACCCTATTAACTCTCTAAGAGAAGTCAACATACAAAGAAATCTCGAGAGGTCCCACTGGATCACTTCATATAATCATGATTTTACAGGTATGAGTTCACTTTAATGAGTAAAAAGAACAAACTTAGAATATTTAACAAGTTGCTATTACAGCTTTATCTTCTAATATTTCCCCCTGTTTTCTTAATCTAAGTAGCAATAGGAATAAGGTGGGTGGTAAGTTCCTCTTAGAGGGTAATTGGGAAGTTAAGTTTGTTTTCATTTTTTATCATTTCTAATTATATTACAAAGGGGAACAGGTAAGTGTTTCTATAAAAAGGTCTAAATTTATGTAGCATTCTTCATTTACTTTAACAAAATAATAAGATGTGATGTTTCCATTAAGGTCTGGGGCCCATGAATCCCCTTGAACTGGATGATTACCATGAAAAGGAGGTAGCAGAGTTAACTGGACAGATAGGATTTGACCCAGAGCCTGTAAGTAATTGCAGTCAACTCTCAGTTATTTAGGGGCAAAGTATCTAGATTTTGGGGCTTCCCAGGTGGCTCAGTGGGTAAAGAATCCACCTGCAATGCAGGAGACGCCAGTGCAATTGCTGTGTTAGGAAGATCGCCTGGAGGAGGGCGTGGCAACTCACTCCAGTATTCTTGCCTGGAGAATCCCATTGAAAGAGGAGCCATAGGGTCCCAGAGTCAGACATGACTGACGTGACTGAGCACACATGCACGCACACATCTAGGTTTGGGCTCCTCCTTGCTTTACTCATTTTTTATTTGCTTCCTGAATAGTGGTGACCAAGCCAGCAAAGGGAAAATTTAACTCAGTTCAGAAGTTAATTCTGAATTGATTCGAACTTGTCCACTATTTTGAAGAACAAGAAGGGTTTCTTATCTTCATCACATGGGTGCATGCTAAGTCACTTCAGTTGTGTCCGACTTTTTGCAGCCCTATGGACTGCAGCCCGCCAGGCTCCTCTGTCTACAGGATTTTCCAGGCAGGAATACTGGAGTGGGTTGCCATGCCCTCCTTCAGGAGACTTCCAGACCCAGAGATCAAACCCATGTCTCATTATGTCTCCTGCATTGACAGGCAGGTTCTTTACCACTAGCGCTACCTGGCAAGTCCTTTCTTCATCACAGTACTGGGTTATTTTTGTTTTGTTTTATTTTGTTTTACAGATTTTCTACTATGCTACTGTTGCTAAAATTTACAAAGGAATTGGTTTATGAACATTTACCTAGTAATAAATGTGATTCTTAATAAATTATATGAATCTTTGCATATTTTATATCTTGAACATTTTCACTGCTTTTGAAGAGATAAAGGCTTCCTCTTGATATCCACAATAATTGAGAGTTAGCTGAATTACAAACAAAAGCCAATAAATTCTCTGCCAATATCAAGAGATTTCTTAATTGATTATGTGAAATGTCCTAAAAGAAATGATCAAGCCTTTTTGTGATAGAAGTTATAATCTCTTGGCTTAATTATGCAAGTGAAATAAAATGACCTAATAGGATACATTTATGTTGTTTTATTTGGACCTAAATTTTATCCTCTAAAACTCAGTTTTTTAATCAAGATTAATATTTCCAAAGATGTAGGTTGTGGAAAGTCACCTAAAAAATAATGATAAGGTATTTCAACATGAACTCTTTTTTAGACTGAATGAACACATTTATTTTATATACCTTCAATATTTCTCAGGCTGATATAATAAATCATAACACTAGAAGTAGTTCCACAGACTGTGCCTTATCATTCACTAAAAGGTTTTTAATTTCCTCTATTTTTTACCTGTAACAAGCATTCTCTAAGGCTAGAGAAGACTGTACATATACTCTGACATTGTCAGGTGTGTTCAACAGCTGTCCAGATTTCCACAGATTTAAGCCTGTAGAGTCCAGCCCTCAGGGAGCAGCTTTATCATTTTTACAAGGAAATACATGTACAGTTATACAAAGGATGTTTATCAAGTATATTATGTGCAAAATTATTGTGCAAGTAAATCAACACCTAAATTTTTTATTAATAACAAGATAAAATATGCCTAAAATAGTTGGAAATTTAAAAGAAAGTTTCAGTGAATCTTGCTGGTTTCTAATTAAAACATAAATAATGGAGTCTGAGAAGGCATGTTTTACTGGTGATAAATATGTGTATGAAATATTTTGTTGTAGAATAAAGTAAAGGTACTAATGACTGCTTCTTGCATATAGGGATACCATCAAAGTAAGATATAATATATTATATACTTTCTTGTTTATGATAAATTTAACTGTATTTCAAAGAAATTTTTTTCTTGTTTTCATAGTATCTATTCAAATCTGATTAGCTAAAGGAAATAACAAATATATTGGTAACAGTATGCAAACTCTTCCAACTATGAACAGATTAGCTTTCAAAAAGCTGTTCCCAAGTCCTTATTTTTTCTAATTCCAAACTAGAGTTATATTTTCACCATTCTTATTTTTATTATCTTTGCTATCAATTCCATCATTGTCACACATTCATTCATTTTTAGTTTTCTTTCTTAAACAGATTATAAAACTGTTTAATGTTCAATGTTAACATACAGAAAAGTCTAAATAATTTTACAGTTAAGACCTGTATACCCATGGTCTAGATTTTACCGTTAGCATTTTACTATACTTATTTTATCACACATCTATCTATCTTGCCATCACGCTAAACATCAATAAATTCACTTTTTTTTTCTGCATTTCAGTGTAAATCTGTGATTTACACTGAATCCTAAACACTCAGCGTGTGTGTGTGTGTGTGTGTGTGTGTGTGTGTGTGTGCGCGTGCATGTGTGCTCAGTCGACTTTTGGGGACCCCACGGACTGTAGCCTGCCAGGCTCTTCTGTCCATGGGATTTTTCCAGGCAAGAGCACTGGAGTGGGTCCCCATGCCCTCCTCCAGGGGATCTTCTTGACCTAGGGATCAAACCCGAGTCTCCTCTTGCATTGCAGGCAGATTCTTTACCGCTGAGCCACCTGGGAACCTCAAAAATGCATACCATTAATTGGACTTAAATTAGTTTTTTCTTTTAAGATGATAGCTCAGTTGGTAAAGAATCCTCCTGCAGTGCAGGAGACGCCAGTTCCCTGGATTGGGAAGATCCGATGGAGAAGGGGTAGGCTACGCACTCCAATATTCTTGGGCTTCCCTTGTGGCTCAGCTGGTAAATAATCTGCCTGCAATGCAGGAGGCCTGAGTTCGATCCCTGGGTTGGGAAGATTCCCCTGGAAAAGGAAAAGGCTACCCACTCCAGTGTTCTGGCTTGGAGAATTCCATGGACTGTTTAGTCCATGGGGTCACAAAGAGTCAGACATGACTCAGTGATTTTCACTTCACTTCACATACCTTCATTACAATTACACAAATCTTAAGTGTACATTCAATAAGTTTCGATAAATGCATACACCTTTGTAACCCAAACCCCTATCAATATATTCAACATTACCATCCTCCTAGAAAGTTCCCTCATGCCCCTTCCAAGTCAACTCCTCCCTCTTCCTTTTACCCCTCCCCCCAGTCATGTATCTATTAATAACCCCTTAAACACACTCATTGCTTTTGCAGTTACCAGACATGATTGAGTTCACAATATTTGTCAAACATCTCAAAAAGAAGCACAGCTATGATAAGTCCCTGTCAGACCAGTGTTTCTCCAAGCATAGCATATCACTGGCCTTAGCATCACTCGAGATGCTTATTAAGAGAGCAGATTCCTAAGCCCTACTGCAGACCCTCTGCATCACAATCTCAGAAGACCAAGCTTGGGAATCTTATTTTCTGCTAACTCCAAAGCTGATTCTGAGTCAACCAAGGTTTAAGAAGGTCTAATAAAGAAGGCTTTGGCTGAGATTTAAATAATTGCACATAACTTATAACATCATCTATTGGTGACAGATATCATCATAAAACATGACCTGTTTTATTCCAGTAAGTTCTTTTATATCTTGGAAAGTCTGAAAGCAAAGAGTTCCTACATGGAAAAATTTCTCTATAGCCAAGTAAAAATGTGCCCTTTCCTTATAAAAACATGTGTTTATTAGGACCCAAATTTCAATGTCTTTAAATATCAGTGAACATTGCAGTGTTTACTCCAACCCATCCTGTGTTTGCTCAGATAGTGAAAATAGGTATAAATTTTGACCTGCCATTTGTGGCAATATCCTGACAATGCTAGGTCTATTAATTAGTTGCTTTTCTCTTTTTTATCCTACCACCACAGCAAGAAAAATTCCATCCTGCCTTAAAGCCCACCAGACCCTTGGAAGGACGAATTGCCCGACTGATTCAGAACCGACGTCCTCTGGAGGCTATTCTCGAGCAAAGACCATCTTCCTGTCCAGACTGTACCCCTAGAGTTTTGTGTACTTTTCATACCTTTGTGCCCAGTTCTACGGAAATGATGGCTCTGAGCGATAACATACCTGCAGGTGTGACACATAAAAACCAGGAGATTGAAGAAAAGATTAAGGAAGAACAAAGCTTGCTATCTACCTATGCACTCCCATCCTGTTACCCAACAAAAGATCTGGCTAATACTTACGACGTAAAACCATTTCCAAAAATCACAGATACTAAAAAGACAGAAGATTTGTACTGGAGACAGCTGTCATTAAAACCCCAACTTATACCTTACTGTAACCCAGATCATTACATTCCCTATGAACATTTAAATCAGTATAATATATACAAAAACCCTGTTAGCCTTAGTAAGCCTGGTAGTTTACAAAGTAAACCAGACTTGAAAACTTTTGATTTTGAACACTTTTTAAGTACGCCAGAACAGTTGACCTTGAATATGGAGGATGATGAAGAAACAAAACCTATCCTGGATTGGATTCCTAGAGCTGGAGTGGCCAAACCTCAAACGGACCTACTGGAGCTTAAGAATGCTTTTTCAAAAACTGCTGCACAAAAACGTTTCCATAAATCAGTTCTAGAAGACTATAAAGACCTCAGGGATAAAGAGCACTTGGGAAAGAAACACCAATTCTATGGCCATAATTCCTATTATTTCTATAATTGAGCTATTCGTCCTTCCCTTCAAAACCCAGCTTCTTGCAAGAAAAGGAAAAATATAACAGAATTTCTTCCTCATTGCTGGATTCTGTTTTCTGGAGAAGCCATAATGAGCTTGTTAATGAGGTTTATGTTTCCAGGTATTTAAGTTAGGGTCTGGTCAGAAGAACCCAGAAAAGGTGATATTCTGACTTCTTCAAAAGTTTAACAATTTGGCAATAAAATAGAACCAGAAAAATTTATAGTCTTTAATCTCATTTTCAAATTATATGCCAAGGAATATTTCCAAAATCATGATAAACAATGTGTATGACAAAATTTTACAAAAAATATTTGAAAAAAACTCAAATTCCCAATAATTGACAAATGTCTATACAAACTATAGTAGTACCTTAATAAAATAAATATATGGGCACTGTCCCTATAGGTAAATGTTTGTATAAAATAACACTAGGTACAAAGACAAAATTCAAAAGCCCAGTTAACTGAGGGACCGACAGCTCTACAAACTACATTACCTTAATAAATATGTGGGCCCTGTTCTTTATGTAAACATGTGGACAAAATAAGTTAGTAGGAAAGACAAAACTCAAAATGCCCTGCATGCACACACATTCCAAGTTGGATGTTTCTTTTCCTTTCACCTTCTGATAGAGAAACATAACCATTTCTTTTATGAAGAAAAAATGATTTTATTGCAAAGATCTAGAAATGTTTTAATTAGTAACTGATGAACTCTATGGCAAGAAAGGATGGTGTCTTAGTCTGTTTGGGCTGCTATGACAAAATACCACAAACTAGGTGGCTTATGTAAACAACAAACATTGTTCTCACAGTTCTGGAGGTGGGGAAGTCTAGGTCATGGCACTGGCAGGTTTGGTGTCTGGTAAGGCTCTGCTTCCTCATTGACCGCCATCTTCTCACCACAACCTCACTTGCTAAAAGAAGCAAGGGGTCTCTCTGGGCTTCTTTTAAGGGCACTAATCCCATTCATGAAGTCTCTGCCTTCATGAACTAAAGTGAAAGTCGCTAAGTCATGTCCAACTCTTTGCGACCCCATAGACTATACAGTCTGTGGAATTCTCTAGGCCAGAACTGGAATGGGTAGCCTTTCCCTTCTCCAGAGGATCTTCCCAACCCAAGGATCGAACCCAGGTCTCCTGCACTGCAGGCAGATTCTTTACCACCTGAGCTACCAGGGAAGCCCAAGAATACTGGAGTGGGTAGCTATCCCTTCTCAATTGGATCTTTCCAACCCAGAAGTTGAACTGGGGTCTCCTGTATTGCAGGTAGAAACTAATCACATCCCAAAGACTCCCACCTCCTAATAATCTTGGGAGTTAGGATTTCAATATATAAATTTCCAGGGAGGGGGATACAAACATTCAGACCATAGCAGATGGCTGGATATCTATTATTCTAAAGCCAAATATCATGATTTTTAGAAGGTGTCCACCAAGAGTTTATATGACTGCTAAATGGAATCAACTCATTTATTGATAACATGCCAAGAGGTATGTTTTAGACAGTTTACCATGGAAAGTTCATGAGGAATTTCTGAGTGTTTTTTTGAGACTTAATATTTGTTTTTGTTTCATGACCAATATGTCATTTGGTTACACCCTCTTTAAAAGTATTCTGGGCTAAAATTATGGAATTTTTTCCAAATTTTATTCTGTAGCACTAGTTATATTCGTTACATTAGGTATTGTGGAAAGCAAAAAGTCACATGGTAAAATAACGTTGGGGAAAACTGGGAGCAACAAAGTCAATCACATGACTTACAGGATTCTCCACATCTTCTGACATGTAAACATATTGGGGTATGCCTAAGGTGAGGGGGATGGGCTTCCCTGGTGGCTCAGTGATAAAGAATCCATTTGCCAATGCAGGTTTGATCCCTAATCCAGGAAGATCCCCTGGAGAAGAAAAGGGCACCCCACTCCAGTATTCTTGCCTGGTAAATTTCATAGACTGAGGAGCCTAGTGGGCTATACAGTCCATGGGGTCACGAAGAGTCAGACATGACTTAGTGACTGAACAACACGGCAAAGAAGTCGGGGTGGGGGTGGGGGGATTGGACCTCGATAGGCAAAATGAGGACCAAAATGAGGACAACCACACAGCGACTCGGTAGAGTTTGCTCTTCAGTAACTCTACTGACTTCTGGTTTCCATTGTTGCTATTGAGAGGCGTGATATATATCTACTTGTAATTTTCTTAAGTAGATAATCTCTCTTTTACATCTATTTTAAATACTTCCTTTTGTCTAGAGAGTTCTGATGTTCCATCACCAGGTCTTAATGCTGATTTTGTTTATCCTGTTTGCATTCATGTGCTTCCTGAATCTGAGACTCATGTCTTACATCAGTTTTGGAAAATTCTCAGATTTATATTTTCAAACACAGGCCTCTCCTAATTTTCTCCATTTTAGTCTTCTGAAACTCTAAATAGACCTCCTTATACTATCTTTCTTATGTCTTAACTTCTCTAATTTCTCTTTTGTATATTCTACCATTTGTCCTCTAAATTACATTTAGTAATTTCTTTGTATCTACCTTCCATTTCATCAATTCTTTCATTTGTACCTTTTTTTTAAACCCGTTTTTAAAATGTGCTTTGTGGCCCATCTTTTGAGTTTTTAATGTAGCATGATTGGATATATTTACTTATTGTGTGTGTGTGTGTGTGTGTGTGTGTGTGTGTGTGTGTGTGTGTGTGTGTGTGTGTGCGCGCGCGTGTGTGTGTGTGTGTGTGTGTGCGCGCGCGCGCGCACGCGCTTAGTCGCTTCGGTCATATCTGACTCTTTGTAACCCCACGAACTGTAGCCTGCCAGGCTGTTCATGGAATTTTTTGGGCACAAATACTGGAATGGGTTGCCATGCCCTTCTCCAGGGGATCTTCCAGACCCAAGGATTGAACCCAAGTCTCCTGCATCTCCTGCATTGCAGGCGGATTCTTTACCACTGAGGCACCAGGGAAGCCCATATACTTATTTTATATATATTTTAAAATTAATTAATCTATAATCCAGTCACTAAAATATCAAGAACTCACATGCTATGTTCCTCCTCATTCTATTTCCCAGCCTGTCCTCTCAGAATCACAGTAGGCATTATCCTTTCCTTTAGTTACAGCTATGGCTTAGTCTTTCTTGTCCTTGAATTTTGTATAAAGCTTACCCTATATATGAAGTTTATTTCAGTGACTTTAACTTTCATTTACAGAAATTATTTTTATCTCTTTTTAAAATCTGCCACATTATTTCTGATAGTCCCTTGTTTGTTGCACATGTTTTCATTTCCTTCTTTATCTAAATGTTTTCAAATATCACTTCACGTTATATATTGTAAAGGTAAATAAAATTTATTTTCTCTGTTTATAAAGGAAAAAAGTGGAGAAGGAAATGGCAACCCACTCCCCCTGGAGAATCCCAGGGATGGCGGAGCCTGGTGGGCTGCCATCTATGGGGTTGCACAGAGTCGGACACGACTGAAGCGACTTAGCAGCAGCAGGTAGATAGAGCTTCACCTTGGGAGCTTAATGCAGGTGTAACCATTTATTTCTCAGGAAAATAAAAGTTTTATTTTTCTTTTGGATGAGGACAACTCATTAAACAAATGGCTACCACAGTTCCCAAGTGAACTTACGGTGAAATAATGTGAAAAAATAAAAACTTAACTAAGAAGGATTTGGCCACAAACTGTGATGTCAAGTCCTCCTGTGGAAAACAGGTTACCATTAATCCAAATAATAAGTGACAATAGTGCTGCCAAATGGAAAATAGGGCACTACTGATCCTAAAGCCTCATCTTATATGCTAGCTAAAAACATCATGAGATAAAAGGATTATAATTAGTTTAGCTGTATAAATTGTGTAAGGTCTTATTTTGATTTGGTAGTTTCTTCTAGATTACCTACATACAGCTATTTTATATTGTGCTTATTCAGTAATAAATGCATTTGCTTTCTTTCCATAGTGATGTGAGGTCTCTCTTTTTCAGTAAGGTTTTTACTTCAACAATATCTAATAATTCCAACACCTGTGGCCGTTTGTGACTGTAATTTTGCTCTTTATTGGTTTTCATTATTATCTCATGCACAGCATTTCTTAAACATGGAACCTGGGTTGACTGAGATATTTCTCTGGAGATTTGAGTTTGTTTTTGCCAGACACCAGAACACATCACCTATCTACAACTACTTGTTCAGTTTTCTGCTAAAGGCTCCTCAGACCATGCAGGTGAAATAAATCAAACCTTAAACCACCATGTGGACAGACCTGTGGTTATGAATTATCAGAGGATACTTTTTCCTCCCATCCAGTACCCAAGACCAAGCCAGACAAGACTAATTTGGTTCTTCCCTTTGCCAATGAGCAGACTATTTTATCCTTTAGATTCAAGTTTTTCACCATTATGCAGGGGTCTCAGCCAACTGAGACCCCTCCCTACTCCACTACTCTTCTTTTGTATGAGCTTTACTTCCATTCTGCAGTTGTTGTTTAGTGGATAAGTCATGTCCCAACTCTTTTACAACCCAGACTGTAGCCTGCCAGGGTTCTCTGTACATGGGATTTCCCAGGCAAGAGTACTGGAGTGGGTTGCCATTTCCTTCTCCAGGGGATCTTCCCGACCCAGGGATCGAACACACAGCTCCTCCACTGAAGGAGCCACCAGATGCTGAGCCACCAGAGATGCTCTTAAAGCCTAAGGCTCTTTCACTTCAGCAAATGTCCACAAGGTGTCTCTAGAGTCAACTTATGCTTATCACAGTTTTCAGTTCTTGCTGCCTGCCTCACCCCTGCCTCCAACTACACTTATTTTCCCTCATTTTCTTGCAACCTCATTAGATGTTTTAGTTTAAGGGGGTGGTATTTTACTAGATTTTTTTCTTATCATGAACATTTAAAAAAATATATCACCCATTGTGCTGATGGAAGGAGAAATCTAAGGCATTTGTTTTATAATAGTTATACCCCTTACCAGCCACTACAATAGGAAAAGATGGAGATAGAAAAGATATACAAATATGGAACTGGGCAACTTGTAGAATAGTACTGTTCTCAACTAATTCTCTCTGGTATCTTGAATACATGGTAAGCACTATGAATCTCTTTAGAACCTGAATACACGGATATTAAGCACAAAGGTTGTAGTATCTGCTTTACTACAGGAATGTGCCAAGTGTTCATTTTTGCTCTTGTTCACTTTCTCATTTTCCTACTAGTTTCAATAACAAGTCTTTATCCCCAATTTCCTTAGGTAAAGGTGTTAAGGACTTCTGATTTTCTATTCTCCCCCTCATGGAAATAAATTTGAAATGTCAATCAATTCACTAGGCCACTTGATGTATTGCTAATTCTGCATGGCCTGCAGTACCAGCACAATGTCGCTACTCCCCATCAGTCAACTGAACAAAGGCTAGTAACTTCTGATACCACATACACAGAAGATTTGAAATAGAACAAATACCTATCTATTTAAGGCCCAAGTATTCCTTGAAGAGATATGGGTGGCAACATTAGGACTTGGCTTCAAACATACGGACTGAATTTGCAAGGTGTTAACTGAGCTCGGTTTTTCAAAAACTTGGGTAGCTAGTCAAATGAGCCTACTCCAGTATTACAGTTAAAACACTATCTTGGTCCATTCCAAAAGCCACAGAAGGTCTTGAATATTCAAGTGTTGTGATTTCTTCTCTGTTTTACAGCACTTCTGTGGCAGCAGTGTGTGAGATTAGGGACAGGAAAATGGGAAATCAGGACACAGAAAACAATAAAAATAATCTATTTGTATAAGGAGATAGATGATCTGGAGAACTTATAGGACCAGTGGTTTAAGAGGGGTCTAAGATAATCTAGGTTAACCTACTACTATCTATTGCCTGGGGCTTCCCAGATAGCTCAGTGGTAGAGAATCTGCCTGCCAAGAAGGGGTTCAATGAATGGGGTGGGGAAGATACCCTGGAGGAGGAAATGGCAACCCACTCCAGTATTCTTGCCTGAGAAATCCCATGGACAGAGATGTCTGGCAGGCTATAGTCCATGTGGTCCCAAGAATCCCACGCACCTGAGTAATTAAACAACAATCTATTGCTTAATTGGAGGCAGAAGGAAGGATGCTAGAACATTAGCTCTGCCAGAGAAAAAGTCCTCACTGATTTACTCCACCGTCCTAGACAGTGCCTGGCACATAGTACGTATTCAATAAACACTTGACTGAATGAATATAGCACCGTCTGACAGAATATGGGAAAGGAGGAAAAAGTCAAACTCGGGGGGCTGAATTTGAAGGACAGGAGTCGAGAAATTTCCCAGTGACAAAACTGGGGATGTCTGGAATGAGAGCTAGTGGTGGAGGAAAAGTATGATTACTGGAAGCTGTAGTGATCAAACCTGTTTTTTCGTTTGTTTGGTTTTGGCCTTGCCGTGCAGGCATGTAGGATTCTAGTCCTCCCAACAGGGATCCAACCGCATTCCCGGCGTTGGAAACGAGGAGTCTTAAGTTCTGGACCGCCAGAAGTCCCTTGTATTTCTAACGACTCCAACCACATCAGCTTGCTTGAACATGAGCTTCACCTAGGTTAGATGGAACGCAAATCCTCTACAGAGTTCCAAAGATTCGCTAGTCATGTAAAAATGTTTCTTTCTGGATGCTGGTCGCACACACCCCTTGCTTTTTTTGCACACAAACGCGAGAAGCACGTGTAGAAAAGCAGGTGGTAAAAAAGAAGCCAGCAGGTGAGGGGCCAGAACTATAATCCAGTCTCTGCCTCAACTGTAGCAGCTGCTCTAGTCTTCAGGGCTCCATCAAGGGACGATTTGGAAGAAGATAACTTAAAGTTACAGCGGGTAGGCGAAACAAGAACAAGGTCAGGAGCTCGTGTCTAACTCTTCCTGGTTACGGGCTATTTCTGTTGGGTGCATCTGGCGCCAGCGGCGGAAATACGACCGAGGCTGGGTAAAGGTCTCCAGCTGAAGGGATGACAGCCAAGAGACCTCTGGTGTGTCCAAGTCGATCGTTTCCCTCCGAGCAGACACAACATGCTGCTCAAAGAGCATTACGTCAACCAGCACGAGACTGGTTACCTTACAAGAAGATAACGCTATCGATCCACCGCTCGACTCCCCTCCACCCTCCCCTACGGCAGACGCAAGCACACCAAGGCCAGGACTGAGGTCAGCCCCTTCCGGCACAACCTCGGTGTCGTACCTCTAATGGCCTGTCGTAATTGCCAGAAAGGAAAGGCCGGGAGAGGAAGGGCACTCAACACTGTACCCCCACCCCCAAGCATGCTAGTCGGCATGCGCGCGCCCAGAGTCCGCGCCCGGAGACCCGAACCAATGAGGCGCGGTGACGTCACTGCGTATCCGGTCGCCGGGACGCACGTCAGGGGCCCGGAGGGCGGGGCCGGTTTGGTTACACCAACACCGGTACTTAGGCACGTACCGGCGTGTCCTTGGGCTTAGAAAGCGGGACGTTCGGCTTGTGAGCGGGCGTTTGTCGATCGCGCACAGAGAAAGAACGGTGAGCGCTGGGCGCGGAGGCCGCAGCAGGCAGGAAGCTGAGCCACAAATGCGTGCGTCTGCGTGGGGGCCGCGCGGGTGGACTGAGACCCGCGCGTGGGGGCGAGGGAGCGGGCAGGGAGTGGCGCCCAGCTAGACTGCCCCGGGCCAGAACCCAGTGGGCTACGGCTTGAGACCCCAACTAGGTAGTAGGGTCAGTCAAGGTTCTGAAAGCTCGGAGGCAGCTTGGTCGCGATTCTTACCGAGACGCCGGTTCTCCGTTATAGGGACTGCTGAGCTGGGGCAATGGTAGACAAGACTTCCTCCGAGGTGAGGGCGGGAGTGCGGGGACTGAGCGCAGCGCCTCACGTCCTCCTTCCAAAGGAGCAGAAACGATTGCTTCTCCAATAAGTAATTTCTTGGCCACCTGTCGCTTCCCTCCTTAACGTGCTGAGGCACGCCCGAGGGGTGGTTTTCATCACAGTCTCCTTGAAACAAGCCTGGATGGATGACCTCGTGGTCACTTCCGGGGATCCCAGAGCTGGATGATGGGGCCAGAGCTGGATGATGGGGGTCCCTGGGTGATCGCAAAGCGGCTGCTGAACTCCTACCACAGCAAAGCAATTTAGAGTGACGTGAGCAGACTGAATGAACAAAGATTTCCATTTTTGTAAAAAGGTATTTTGTCTTCTCTTCAGAGAGCAGGGGCTTTAAATTATATGAATAAATAATGAGGCCTTAAAAGTTGGAATTTTGGTGGTTTGGATTTAATATGATCGCAGTTCAACCTAATTGGATTTGTGATTTCCTGATCTTGGTCTCCTCTTTTGAAATGGCTTTGAACTAGGTTCCCACTTTGCTTACCTGACCTCTAACCTTTCATCACTTACGTCAACTGAAAAAAAAAATGCCCAACATGAGAATTGTGAGTTAAGTATTCTTTGGGGCAAAACGATGAGTATATCCTAGAAGATGAGAAACTGCTCTGAAGAGGTAGGGGGGGAATGTCAGTACAGTATATGATTTTCATGAATGGGGGTACCATGCAGTCAAACACACACTTTTACCAGAGGTTTGCTGCTAGTCAGCAGGAACAGGTACCACCATTAAGGATTTTAGTGCTTTTCTAGAGAATGAGGAGATGAAAGAATTGGGGTCATAAAATTTTCACCTGAAAAGATCTATCTGAAGGCCAGTTTTGCCAGTTTACTCAGAGCCCAGGGTGCCTCATTCCTGCTCCACCCTGAAATCCTTTCAGAATGTGTTGAAGGTCAGCGAGTGCAGCCACTTGTGCCTTAATCCTTGTATAGGCTGATGGCAAGTGCCAAGTTTTAGTTGGCACTTATACACACAGAGGGGCTTCCCAGGTGGTTCAGTGGTAAAGAATTCGCCTGCCAGTGCAGGAGACACCAGAGATGTGGGTTCAATCCCTGGGTCGGAAAGGTCCCCTGGAGGAGGAAATGACAGCCTGCTCTAGTATTCTTGCTTGGAAAATCCCATGACCAGAGGAGCCTGGTGGGCTGCAGTCCATGGGGTCATGAAGAATCAGACACAACTTAGTGACTGAGCATGCAGAGGAAACTCACAGAGATGTGTTTTTCAAGGAAATTCTTCCAGATAGTGTTTTTGGTTTTAAAGAATCTGTTGCAAGTGAACTAAGTAAGACAAAATTCAACCTGTTATTTAAGTTTGGTGTCAGTGCTGGGGTTGATGATTGGAATCTACTGTACTTTTTACTTGGAGAAAATATTACTAAGCTGAGTCATTCGTTTTTAGATTTAAAAATGGGTGATGTTGAGAAGGGCAAGAAGATTTTTGTTCAGAAGTGTGCCCAGTGCCATACTGTGGAAAAGGGAGGCAAGCACAAGACTGGGCCAAACCTCCATGGTCTGTTTGGACGAAAGACAGGTCAGGCTCCTGGATTCTCTTACACAGATGCCAACAAGAACAAAGGTAAGAGGGGGGCATTGTTAACTAACCCAAGCACAAACTGTATGAATGTAACCTATGGTAAACACTTTCAGGAGTGTGACATGCTCAACAATATATCTTTCCTTGTTTAGGCATCACCTGGGGAGAGGAGACGCTGATGGAGTACTTGGAGAATCCCAAGAAGTACATCCCTGGAACAAAGATGATCTTTGCTGGCATTAAGAAGAAGGGAGAGAGGGAGGACTTGATAGCTTATCTCAAAAAAGCTACCAATGAGTGATAGTTGGCCACTGCCTTATTTATTATGAAACAGAAGTGTCTCATGACTTTTTATGTGTACCATATTTAAATTGATCTCATACACTAGAATTCAGATCATGAACGGCTGATGGAATAATTCTGTTGGACAGTCCTGATTTAAATAAGATTGGTTTGTGGCTAAACAAATATGGTCAGCTTTTTTAATTTTGATAGTAATTCTAGTTCAATAAGTACTGTCACTTTTCCCGTTCTAAAGAGATGATTGAACTTGAATAAGAAATATTAAACTTTTTAGGGAGATGGTGAATTCCTTCTCAAACCCTATAAGAGATTAGTTTTATATTTAGATTTCTATAACTGGTTATATTAATATATTTAAACACTGAAAAGGTCCCTTCACTGTCTCATAGAACAGAGGAGGATTTGCATGTGTTTCCAGTTGTGTTCACTAGCCTGTTAAGGCAAGGATTGAAGATACACTGACAAAGTCCCCTTTATCTTTTTGGTTTTATAAACTATGCCAATTTAATTAAAATTCTCTATCTAAAATTTAGCCTTTTACTTAATGAAAGGCATTTTAGTGTGGTTTATGTATAGCATCAAATAAAGAGTATTTAGCACCTCACATTTTGTAGATGATCTTTAAGATCAGATGCTTTTAAAATTTACTGACAAAATATGTTAGCAAACTTTGCTTGTTAACTCTTCACAAAGTCAGACTAAGTATAATTCAGGGTTGTCTCTTAAACAGGAATTCAGAAACAGAACTGTGGAACTACTTGTATATGGTGATTGATAATGGTGCTTTTGCCAACTCATTAGAAGGATTAAAGTAGAGGGGCTGTATCATTAGCTCACATTTGTAAACTGGTCATAAGGCTTAAGAGTTAAAAAACAGAGTCACAGATCATGATTTTTCTAACTTGGTTTAATGGCATACCAAAATGGTTGAAAAATACAGTAGCCCAAACAGGCGACATTATTACTAGTCATAGTAGTAGATTGTGTTTACTTGGTCTCCTAGGACAGCCTGCCCTGGAACAACACCTCAGTCATCCACTCAGTTTCTTTGGCCAGAATGAGCACTTCAGCATTTATGCCAAATGTAGAAAGAAGACTTTCTGGTCATAGTGTTATGGTATGTACAGTGTATGGTTATAGTTTATGTGCTAAATTATTCATACAGTTGGTGCCATACATGCTTAGTGTAGTCCCTAGAAATTTTATGGAATGGTGAACTTGAACTAAGCCATAAAGAATACTGAGAGAAATTCTCAGTTGGTAAAATAAGTCTGTGCCAGTGGTGAGAGCCATTTCTGTGTGACAATAAGGGAACTGGGAGAAGGCCTTGTCAAAAGTGATGGGGATGTTTATTTAGGCCTGTAAGGCCTGATAGAGCACCGTGTAACTTGTGAATCTTATTTTCAGTCATTGGAGAAATGTGAAAAAGCAAAGAAGTCAGTCTGGGAACATGGGCAAAAACAATTTGGGGAAGCAGAAGCCTGCTATAATTCAGGTGGTATCCAGGTCAGTACAGCAGTTAGCTTCTAAGAGTTCTGCACCAGTGTGGGAACACATGGAGACCAGGGAGTTGACTGATTTCTGTGCTTCCTAAGTCAACTAAGGCCTGTGTTGTCAGAGAATTGCTGTGTTCTAGGCCAGTTATACTCAATAAGGGCCTCTAGTGATTATAAGTTTCTGTAGTTAATTCTAATTATAGTTCATTCGGGGTTCCCTGGAGGCTCAGATGGTAAAGCGTCTGCCTGCAATGCAGGAGACCCGTATTCAATCCCTGGGTCGGAAAGATCCCCTGGAGAAGGAAATGGTAACCCATTGCAGTGTTCTTGCCTGGAGAATTCCAGGAACAGAGGAGCCTGGCAGTCCATGGGATCTCAAAGTCAGACACAACTAAGCAACTAACACTTTCCAGTGCAGAAGTAACACACTGATCTGCTTCTTTGGCTGCATTTTTTTTTGTTCCCCAGACCACTGTCATGGTGTTCACATTCTCAGAAGTATACAAAAAATTAGATTTCCACTTGTTTAATAACACTTGGATTCCAGGTTATCTTATTTGGAGTTTGAGTTATTTGGAAACTCTGGTCATACCCTCAGGCTTTCTTGGTTCATTCAAAAAGCTAAACAGGTACATTATTTCTCAAAGGGTAAACATGTCCAGGTTTTTAGGAACTTGACTAGTAGTCTTGTTATGTAGCATATCTTTCCACACAAATACATAATGATAGGGCTAATGTGTAGTAAGTGATACATCATTGACAGTTTTTAAAAACAGCAAGAGATTGACTTGCTCGAGCTTTGGTTAAGTTGGCTATTTTAGTCATATTAGAGGTCTCAGTATTGGAACTAGAAGTGATCTCAGAGATTCTTCGATTCCAACTGAACTATTAAACAGATGAGAAGTGAGATTAACCTTAACTAGGCTCAGGGAACTATGGAAACGACTCACTTGGTTGAGCTGGGCCCCTAGCAGGACCTAGTAGTCCAACCTAACAGATCACTGAGAAGAGGGGAACTGAAGCATATGGCAGATACCTGTGTTTGGAGAGGGGTAGGCTTGGCCCAGTTCTTTAACACCACTGCACTGAGCTGTGAAGGTTTTTGAGATATGCCGTGGGCAGGGGGCAAGTATCTGGACTGGGATACAGCCCATACTGTTTCCAGAGTGTTGCTTTCTTTCCACATGTTGAAGGGAGTTGGCCTACCTGGGAGCTTTGAGGGGTGCTGGCTCCAGAGTGGCCATAGTCACATGCTCTTGACCCACTGACCTGATTTACAGAGTCCTCCTACTTAGGGGAGGGGAGAACGCCCTTCCTCCTTTTCCAGCCCCTCTGGATTTACCATTTTTCTTGTACTTAGCATCTGCCAGTAAATATTGTCTACACTGGGAAAAGAAAAAAACTAGATGAGTGACAGCTGAAACCACAACCAAGCTACTCTGACCATAGTTTGGTCTTAGTCTAACTCCATTTTACCAGAAATATTAATGAGCTGCTTCCAGTTTGCTTTTTCTTTATTCATTAGAATTGTGCCTGTGTTCCACACTGATGCCATTAAATATGTGTGTATCGCTTGAGCAGCATCCTCTGAAGAACAACCATTGGACTAGTTAATTTTATTTGTGTTGTAATGAAGAATGCTGGGTTTGGGGAATGGAAAAATTATGTTCAGAGTGGGGGTTAGTAAGCAGTCCCAAAGCTTTTTGTAAAAACTTGGCACGTGGCCACTGTATTCACTTGTCTTATCTAGGGCTGCTTTTGTGCTGCAACATCAGAGTTGAGTAGTTGCAAGAGACCTAATGGCCCACAAAGCCCAAAATACTGACCGGTGCTTCACAGGAAAGTTCTTGGCCTCTGGTTTAGAGCTTTGCACAACTGCATTTTTTTGCCATCTGGAGAATAGGAATAATCTCTACTTCATAAGCCTTGCTATAAGCATTCACTGAGTGGCATCTGTGAAAACTCTTTAACTGGTAAGCACTGAAACACTATCTTCATCCAATTCCCTCAAAGTCACATATTGGAAAATTACTGCTTCCAAGGTTAGTAATTACCTGATTGTCGTTCCTAGCTTTCTGTTCTCAAGTGGCCCTGACAACTCCAGGAATTTGATAACCCCTGACTGCTCTTACTTTTTTTACGTCCCTCATTCAAATATCACATATTCATGGAACAAAATAAATAGGCATCCTAAAATCTTTATGCTCATATAGCTGTAACTGTTAGTAACCCAAGTCAGCATGACATTGCCCAAATTCTCGTCCAACTATCACCAAATTGTTTTATAGTTAAGGTGTATTCACCCTCACTAACTCACTGGAAGAATTGTCCCTATATTATAGCTAAGGAAACAGACTCAGGTTGTTACTCCCAAAGATCAGGACCCAGGTACATTACCTTGGTAGTATCACATGTACTGACACTGCCTTCCAAAGTGTCATATAGTCATCTCAGCCTCTTTATAGAACTCCCACACTTCTTTTGTTATTAAAGACAGCTTTCTCTGGTTCCGTGCTTCTGCAGCCCTCAACAAGTGGAGTCTGCTTGTTCTTCCACACTGTCCCAAGTTTCCACATGCATCTGAGTACTGGTTGAGAAAATCACACACTTCTGTGGATCAATACCTCTGTAACCTTATCTGATTCAACTAAACCATCAGAAACCCTATATCTGTTCTCTCTGCATCTTCCTTGTTAATTTAGAAGGTCCTCATGCTCCTCAGGCTTGTTACCTCACCCAGCTCCCTGCTCTCACAGCAGATGACCTTGCCTCCTATTTCAGATAGAAATTTACTTCTTGAATACAAGGAAGGTTTTGGTCATCCCCCATCCCTGCCTTCAACAATGTTGTTCTTAATTCAGCTATGATTTGGAATGTTCAATTACATCAAACATAACTCCAGATACTACAGATGCCCCAGCATGGTCGATCTAACACCCATTCCCAGCCCCTTTGTCCTCTCCCATAGAAAGTGAAAGAAACGCTGATTTTCACTGAGGTGCAGGAACTTTGCATTGGGAGCCACACTCCCAACAGAAAAAATATTGCCCAAGTTCTGGTAATTATGGCTTTTCTTACTCAGTTTATAAGTTTAATGAAATTGTGGCTATCCCTACCTGAATTAGACAGGGGTCATAAATCTGGGCCAAGAGACAACAAGTCTTTCCGGTTTGGGGATGACGGGAAATTAATAAATTTTCTTTAAATTAATGAATTTTCTTTCTTTCTTTGACTTTAAAGAAACTCTGGTATAAGTTGGGGCATACCATTTTGTCAGTAAGACAAGAATTTCTTACTTTTATTGATGAATGATGGAAGAAGACAGCCCAAGAGTTCTGATCTCTCTGCTAATGCTTTCTTAACAGAATCTTAGACACTAACTCTTCTGTGCCTTTAATTTCTTCATCTGCAAACTGACATTAATTATATTCATCCTTAGGGTTGTTGTGAGGAATAAACAAGAGAACGTTGGTGTATTGCCTTGCATTCAGTAAACCCTTAAAGTTACCTAATTTTGAACTGGCTGGACACGGCACTTTGTCAGATTAGCAGTTGGGCAGATTGCATGGAAGGGATAGAACACTTATTGGAATGACTTTTTTAACTGAAGTGATTTAGTGGGAGAGAAGTACCGGGAATTAGAGATTTATATCTGTGACTCAGGTCCATAATTCCAATAACTCGCTCATTAGGTGATGTCTCATTCTCTATTAGTGACCAGGACCAAGAATCAATGAAGTACAACACCCAAAGTAAATGGAGAGCTATTTACTTTGGGAGCTATTTTGAGGGGGTCTGAGACATTTGGTCAGAAGGTTAAGTGGGCACCTAATTTTCATACATTCATTGTCTAAGTATGTCTAACTTTTCCAGTAACCTAACATAGTTTTTAATACAAGACATAGTTTTTAATACAAGGATGATGCCAGCCCTCGCCAACTTCTCCTGAACCTTTGAGGGTAATCTCAACAAAAAAGGAGACAAATCAATATGGAAATAGTATGCATTAGAGGCAGTTAGAGTAGGAAATGTGTAGGAGGCTGGCCCTAGCCCACCACTGTTCCCTGTCCCAGAAAGATTTATCTGGAGACAATCCAGGTGACAGCAGGGTCCATCTGTAAGGTTCTTGCCTCACAATGGTTGCTAACTTATCTTGAGCAATATTCAGTAGTTACACAGCTAGAGAATGTCGGTTCTGGAAACCAGCAGCTCATATAATTCTTGGATGGGGCATGTGTGATATAAGAAAATATGGACTTCCCTGGTGATCCAGTAGTTGAGAGTCCACCTGCCAATGCAGAGGACACAGGTTCGATCCCTGGTCCATGAGGATCCCACATGCCACGGGGCAGCTGGGCCCATGCATCACAACTGCTGAGCGTGTGCTCTGCAAATACTGAGCCCACACAGCATAACTGCTGAAGCCTGTGCGCCCTAGAGCCCTGCTCTGCAACAAGAGAAGCCACTGCACTAAGCCCACAACTTGAGAGTAGCCCCCACCGCCACAAATAGAGAAAAGCCCATGTGCGGCAAAAAAGACCCAATGTAGCCATAAATAAATGAATAAAGTACATAAATACTTTTTTTTAATATCACCATGCTAGTCAAACACTGTGTGCCATGTACACAGGTTAGAGACTGAGAAGGGATCTATGAGATAGATTTTTTTAACTTTATAAATCGGACTAGGTTAAGAGACTAAATTTTTCGGTATGCACATAATATTAAGGGAGGAAAAATAGTTAAAGAACCAATGCTTACAAATAACCTAAATTTGCACCAAAAGGAACTAGAAAAAGGAGAACAAACAAGACCCAAAATTGGGCTTCTCTGATGGCTCATCGGGTAAAAAATCCGCCTGCAATGCAGGAGACACAGGAGACGAAGGTTCGATCCCTGGGTCCGGAAGATCCCCTGGAGAAGGAAATGGCAACCCACTGCAGTATTGTTGCCTGAAAAATCCCATGGACAGAAGAGCCTCGCAGGCTACAGTCCAAAGGGTCACAAAGAGACATGACTAAGCACACACAAAGTTAGTAGAAGGAAAGAATACTAAGATCAGAGCAGAAATAATGAAATAGAAACTAAAAGAAAGACAAGAGGACTTCCCTGGTGATACAGTGGATAAGAATCCACTTGCCAGTGCAGGGGACACAGGTTTGATTACCTGGTCCAAGAAGATTCCACATGCCACAGAGCAAGCCTGTGTGCCACAATGAGAGAAGTCACTGCAATAAGAAGCCCAAGCACTGCAACAAAGTAGGCCAGCGGGCTGCAACTAGAGAAAGCCCACATGCGACAACCAAGACCCAGCGCGGTGGAAAAATTTTTTAAAAAGAAAAATGAAACTAAGAGTTGGTCCTTTGAAAAGATAAACAAACTTGGTAAACCTTTAGCCAGACTCATTAAGTAAAAGAGAGGGCCCAAATAACATCAAGAATGAAAGAGAAGCCTCTTTCAACTGACACCACAGAAATACAAAGCATCATAAGAGATTACTGTGAACTAGACACCAACAAAATGGACACTGGAGAAGAAATGGATAAACTCCTAGAAACATACAAATTCCGAAGACTGAGTCAAGGGGAAATATTGATAAAAAATATGAACAGACCAATTACCAGTAATGAAATCGAATCAGGACACAGCCACAGGCTCCCTACTTTTGGTTCCTCTCCTATTTCACTGACCATTCTTTCTTAACTTCATTTGTAGGTCTCTTTTTGTCCACTCTGGAAGAAACTACTGTTTGCCTACTTGATACCATTTTCCTCTCCACTTTTAGTAACAGAACCTTATTATTTTTCAGAGTGGTAATGGACCTATAAAAGACTACACTGTCCCACTTCCTAGGTGTGGTCAGTGGGTCAAGTAAAAGTGAGTTAGGTGGGACTTCTGGGAAGAGCTGACTCAGCTAGGAGAACTTTCCTTTTGTCCCTTCTTCCTGCCTGGAACCTGGATGGGATTGCAAAACTGCTGGCAGCCATCTCAGGCTTGCATCATTGAGCCATGCACCTCAGGAGCCTGCACCTGAGGATGGCCGAGCAGAAAGACAGGTGGAATGACTGGAGTACTGGTGACCTGGTGAAGCTGTCATACTAGTCCAGACTTCTTGAACAATTTAATACACTGTTGTTTCAGTTTCTGTTACATGCAGCTGATTCTAATCCTAGCTGATAACATCCATCCCTTATATTACCATACCAGGTTCATTTGCCTGATTCACAACAAGCCAAATCCTGAGATGCCAAGGCTTGCAGCAGAGAATGGGTTTATACACAAGGCAGCCAAGCACGGAGACAAGAGAACAAGTATTAATTCCACTTTCATGAAGGTGAGGGGCTCAAGATATTTGTGGGATAAGGAGGCAGGGTGGTCTGAGGTGTGGGGAAAGATGACTGAAGATAAGAAAAAGGTAAAGTAATTGGGGTTCTGCACAGACGTATCTGAGTTACATGCTTCTTCATGGGATGTATGTTCAGAAAATGGTGTCATTAACATGATCTGAGGGTGAAGTTTTTGGCCCTCTGATGTCAAAAGGTCATCTATTGAACAGTCACCCAGTCCGTGGTCGTGACTAGTTTAATTTGGGTAAGACCAGCTCCGTGTTCCTGAAAAACAATTTGAGCAACCGTTACTATAGGGACACATATATCAGAGGTATCTATAGGAGGTGACTTATTTAGCACAATTATGCCAGTGACTTCATAGCTATAGCTATAGTCCAAATACCTCTTGAGCTCAAAAGTCATATACTCAACTGCTTTTTAGACATCTTTATTTGGATTCTGTCCCTCTGCCCCCAAACAGCATGAATAAGGGTCTCCTCCAAATATGTCCATGAGCCAATCCCTCGTACCTACGATAAAAGCGAGTTTTAAAATATGATGAAGTTAAGGATGTTGAAATGGAGAGTTTATCCTGGGTTATTCAGGTAGACTTGATGAATCAAAGAAGGCAATGTGGCAATAGAAGCAGAGATTGGAGTGATACGGACACAACCAAGACTGCCGGTAGCCTCTGGAAAGTAGAAGAGACAAGGATAGGATTCTCCTTTTGAATCTCTAGAAGGAGCTAGCCTTTCCGACACCTTCATTTTAGCCCACTGAGACCCATTTCAGACTTTTGATGGCCCAGAACAACAAGATAATAAAGTTTGTGGCAATGGCAATGGGAAACCAATACAGGTCCTTCAAACCTAACATGTAAAAGCATACCTCTCAGCAACGCCTGGGGAGTTGACTGGACTCATCCCAAGGTGAATCTTGACTTCTACCCTTGTCTCCTCAGCAGGGCAAGACAGATCCAAGCTTGAGTCTGTTCTTCAGAGTCTTTCTGCTTGGCTTTCCTAGCTTCCTGCCTTGTTCAACTTGAAAGCTTGGCAGATGCCTTAAGGGCTAGGTGTTGGGCACAGACTTTGCCCCTTCCTCCTAACTGAGACCTTCATCTTTCAAGCCTCTACTTTTCACTTCTTCCTCCCTGAGACTTTTCTCTGCCTTTTAGCAGAGGTCCTCTGCCCGAGCCCTTTTGGTTCTTAGGCTTTTGCCCCACACCCAGAGTGGTTAATTGCTCCAAGGGAAAACGCAGCTGCACACTGTTAGCTCACCTCTCCCTGCAGTTCCCTCTTCTCCAAGATTTTATCTTATCAAGTTCTAATTGTTTCTACATTATCTTCCAAGCGCAGTTGCAGGCAACTTCATCTTAGCCCCACACACCAGAGACAGGTGGATATCAGGGCTCCTGAACTGCTCCCCTCACCCTTTTTACCCTGGACCTGCAAGCAAAGCAATTGCGTGGTATCTGCATGCATGCTAAGTTGCTTCAGTCATGTCTGACTCTGTGACCCTGTGGATTGTAGTCCGCCAGGCTCCTCTGGGATTCTGCAGGCAAGAATACTGGAGTGGATAGCCATTTCCTCCTCCAGGTGATCTTCCTGACCCAGGGATTGAATACGTATCTCTTATGTCTCCTGCATGGGCAGGAAGGTTTTTTACCACTAATGCCACCTGGGAAACCCTGCCTGGTATCTGAGCTCCACTTTAATACTAGAGGGATGACCTTCTTTCTTTCCTCACAATCTAAACAGCATCTTGGTCCTGTTCATGTCCCAACCCTCGAACTAGCTTCATTCTACATCCCAGGCCAGAGTGAATAATACTTGGACTTTCTTAATTTTTCTGAAAGTCAGGATTGCCTGCTTTCTAAATCCTGATTTTATTTTGTGGCTAACTCCTTTCTCCTTGTTGATAATTCTGGAGTAAGTGTTATGCCCGCTCCAATTCAGTCGTGAAAGAAGGCTCATTTTGACATTCCCAGGTATATTGCATCCTGTTTTTCAATTTATCCCCCAAATACAAGCCTGGAAAGCACTCTTGTAGGTTGTATTCTCTCCTCTGAATTCTAAATGAGTTATTTTGTGACAATTTTGATAAGCAGGGTCAAAGATCCTTATTAAAAAAACACTAATGGTAGCTTTTTATAGCTCTGAAGCTCACGAAAAATGCATAATCACGCGTTTTCTATGCCTGGTCTTATTTAATTAACACACAATCTTGTGCAAGGGAGGGTGGGTATGGGCAGCTGGAGGGGAGGGTGGTAATTGTTGACTACATTGTGTTTATTAGGAAAGAAATTGAGAGACATTGAACTCCTCATCAGTGAGCAATAGAACTAAGATTCAAAAACAGATCTCTGACTCCAAAGCCCTTGCTCTTTGTCATACAACTCTACCTCCTGACCTGTAACTCTCAGTGTCTGATGCCACAAACAAGTTTCTTTTTTTTTTTTAAAGCAGAAAATACATTTATTAAGGAGTGCAAAATAGCCTACAAAGTCTCTGAGAATCAGGCTTGGAGTTGACCAGTGTCATGCAAAATGGTCAAAAATTATTCAGCAGACCTGGTTCCATGAGGACACCACCCCAAAGTCATTCCGGAGCCTGGGCAGTGTAGAGTGTGCTGCATATACTCCTTGGGCAGTGTTATCGCTACTGATTCTAGAAACTAGACTTGCTACTTTGTCTAGTGCCAGCCTTATCAACATTTAATTCAGAGTGATCCCTCCCTCTGCTGTCACTAGTCCTTGTGCCAAATTCTGGCACGAAAGCATCTAAACGACAGAGCTTGGGTCACAAGCCTGTGCCCCTGCTGCAAGTAATGCTGAAGACATTCTAGCCTCTGATGAAGAAGGATACCCAAACAGAGAGGGAATATTCAGACGCAAGTTAAAAAACGTATTTCCTTTTTCCAACCTTAATAACTCCTCCCCTTTAAAAAGCTCTTGTCTACCACAATGCACAACTCAAATGCACTAGCTGACTTCTCCATTGGTGTCAAAACACTCATCCATCTATAAGACAGAATTCCTGGATGGACCCTATTCCTTCTCTAGAAAGTGAAAATCCTCTCTGGTTGTTCTGTAACCTGTGGACTAATGTGGAAAATGCGTCATCATGAACACACCCAATATGTAACAGAGGGGGAAAGGAAATGAAAGAAGAAAATTAGTCAAATATACAAATAAACACAGGACACATCGAGGAAGAAACTATGTGAAGATACTAAGTCCTCATTTCTGTGACTGGTATTGTGATCACAGTATTTATGACTTTACTCCACCATCTATCTCATGATTTCTTTACTCTCACCCAGCTTCACTGCTTGTTTGATTTTCTCACTCAAACAGTCATTCATCTTTTCCTGTGCCTCTTGGCCATCTGTATGTCTTTTTCCGCAAGCAATTTCTAACCTCAATCCCACCTAATCATTGTAAGCACCTGTGGGCCCCTGGTTAAAGTGTGGACAATTCTGAATAGGCCGTCACCTTGACTGAGCAGTTAAAATGCAATGACACACAAGAGATTTTTAGAGGCTGATAATATAAGAATACTATACCTAAGAACTAGTTAGTGACTGAGAACACCCAATGAAGCTTGGAGGCTCTAACATACCTTGTGGTCTCTGAAAAGAAAACTACAGTTGACCTTTGAATAAAGTAGCAGTTAGGGATGCTGACCCTCCAAGCTTCTCAAAATCTGCATGTAGCTTCTAGTTTGCTCTCTTAGCCATAGTTTTTCTGTATCCACAGTTTTGCAATCCTGGAGTCAACCTACTACAGAATGAGTAGTACTGTAGTATTTACTATTAAAAAAGAATACACATATCAGTGGATCCTGGTAGTTCAAATCCATAATATGCAAGGGTCAACTGTATATGGATTATTTTTTAGCTATTGAGTTGTGTGGGGTTTTTAAATATATTTTGGATATTAACTCCTTACAGATATATGATTTGAAAGTATTTTTCCCATTCAGTTTGCTAGAATGATTTGCTTTAAACATGTTCTAGTCAGGGGTCCTGGCAAAGAAAGGAGACTTTATCAAGATATCTCAGAAAAGGGAAGTTTCAAAGGCTTATCTTCTTATTATAAGGTATACTGTCAAGTGAAGAGTCAGAGATTTTACCCTGCTTGCAAGCTAATAAGTCAGCCTGCTGCTATTTCATGGATGCTGGAAAACAGATATTAGACCTCCAGATTAGAGGCAAAAGATAGTTTATTAATTGCAGTAGCAGAAGCTGGAGTATCAGCATTGCTGTGTCAGTTGCCAAATCCCCAGTTCCCACAGGGCATCCGCAAGAGGGTTGGATAATACCTTCACATGCAGTGGGTTACATTGCATGGAGGAGCCAGGACATAGGGAACCCAAATCTTTTATTATAAGCCAAAGCTGTCTAACCTTTGCCCCCTTGGGAGATACTGTCTTTATTTCACTGGTCAGTAAACAAACCTGCCCTTTGCTTCAGAGGGGCACACTATCTTCCAAGGCTGTCTGACCCCTAGAACATTGCTTCTGTTCACAGAATAAGTAGAAATATGAGAGACCCATGGAGAACTGTCTCCCAAAATCCCCACAGAATTTCAGGAAAGTCTAAGAATGAGGCTGAGATTCACTGTGACTTGAGCTAAAAGATGTTTGAGCTTTGGGATTCTTGATGCTAAAGCACTACCATTATTGGGATTCAGCTCTCCTCTGCATGTCTTTCTGTCCTGCTACCACCTGGATTTTTTTTGTGTGTGTGTGCTTTCAGTACATAATACAATTGGCCCAGATCATTTTTTTCATGTCAGACCTTCAGTCACATTTCTGACCAGTTTTGACCTTGGTCTAGTTCCACCAATGCTCTAAATAACAGTGATTGCAGGAGTTTATGAGGTCCTAAAGACCTCCATGTGAGTATTGTTGCCTCCAGGAGGCTTCAGATAATAATTTCTCTTCCCCACACAGGAACTGAGAAAAATGAAACACAAAAGAACAAGGTGGATGGGAAATCAAATATCACTGTATTTGCTGATAAAATGAAATTGGGAAGCTTAGACTAAGAGCCAAGTGGACCTACTCACTGAACCTCAAAGTTAGGCACTTAAGTACCACTTGTAGGCAGAGTTAGAGTGTCTGTTTTGGGGCTTCTAGATCCCAAAGGGAAGAAGAGAAGATTTAGTCCACACATGCCCATTTTAATTCTTCCTAAGATTAAACTTCCCCAGAAGAAGGGGTAAGGGAATGGAGAGAAGCCATGAGTTATATTAACTGAGCTTCCTCTACATAAACAGAAACATTGTACAATATTCTTTTCTAATAGAAAGCAGTAAGTGGACTTTAGAAACATCTTCAAATCCTACCCCATTCCCTTTGCATGTTGGACATCCCCTTTGAACAGTCCATTTCCCACTGGAGTCTCTGAGCCCCTGGAGGACAGGGTCTATGTTTTATTTATCTTTGTATCCATAGTACCTTACTATACTACTCAGCAGTAAGATAGGAAATGGCAACCCACTCCAGTATTCTTGCCTGGGAAATCCCATGGACAGAGGAACATGGCAGGCTAGAGTCCATGGGCTTGCAAAGACTTGGACACAACTGAGTGACTGAGCTCAGTAGTAAAAAACTAATCAATAGTCTATGTATCAATATGGATGATCTTCCCAACTAGCATCAGGTTCTACAATAGCAGAGATTTTCTCCTTTAACTTACTCCCCACACTGCTGCTAATTTCCTTTTATTGCGTGAACTAGATAGAGATCTCACACCCTATCAGATAATGGGGGTTTATTGGAAAAAAATTCACTGCAAAGAGGGAGGCTGGTATTACTTTCGCTTCTGAGAGTAGCTCCTTTCACAATCTAAAGCAACTTTAGGGACCAGATTAACATCTGCCTTTTCAGCAGAAGCTGATGGATCTTTAACTAATATGCTGCTATTCATATAACTCCTCTTTTGGACTTTGCTTCTCTTTTATGTCTTGTCTACACCTGTTATCAACCAACTGACTCTTTCCCATTCAACTACCTGAGGGAGAAAATCCAACTGTCTCTATAACTTGTCCTTGGTAGACAGAGCTTTGTAAACCAAGCCACTTCAGAGGTTTTCAGGTGTTCACCTCTATCCTAATCAGAGGCCTTCTCTTAGTACAAAAACAACCTAGGGATGGCCCATTTCAGTCAGCTTGGGTATCTCAGGAAGGTACTTTGCCTCAGAAGTAGTTGATTGGCCTGACAGGCCCTGTGACTGGCATGTCTGTAAAGGGCTTTAGCATTCAAAACAAATGCTAATCTTGTTTAGTGTATCCTGGATAACTGTTAGGGTTTTAACATTGAGCTAGGCTATGTATGTCTTATTCTTTGATTTGCAGCTGTATTGCCATTTTGAGATTCTGGAAGCGTTTGAGTCCGCCTCCCTCTTCACAATCAGTTTCATGCCTTTTATTAAAAACCTAACTCATTTCTGAGGGAAAACATTTTTCCCAATGGAGTCAAGAGCTATGACACCTTAAAAGAATGTTTTAATTGGAGTACAGTTGATTTACAATGTTGTGTTAGTTTCAGGTATACAGCAATGTGATCATATATAATATATTCTATAATATATACAATATATTCTTTTTTCAGATTATTTTTCATTAGAGGTTATTACAATATATTGACTTGTGCTATAGTGTATCTATTGTTGTTTGTTGTTTGTCTATTTTTTTGTTTATCTATTACTTGTTGTTTATATATTTTATACATAGTAGTGTATATTCCAAACTCCAAATTTATCCTCTCCCTCTTCCCCTTGGTAACCATAAGATTATTTTCTATGTCTGTAAATCTATTTCTGTTTTGTAAATAAGTTCATTCGTATCCTTTTTTAAGATTCCACTAATAAGTCATATCAGTTCAGTTCAGTTCAGTCGCTCAGTCGTGTCCGACTCTTTGCGACCCCATGAATTGCAGCACGCCAGGCCTCCTTGTCCATCACCAGCTCCCAGAGTTTACCCAAACCCATGTCCATCGAGTCGGTGATGCCATCCAACCATCTCATCTTCTGTCTCCCCCTTCTCCTCCTGCCCCCAATCCTTCCCAGAATTAGGGTCTTTTCCAATGAGTCAACTCTTCGCATGAGGTGGCCAAAGGATTGGAGTTTCAGCTTCAACATCAGTCCTTCCAATGAACACCCAGGACTGATCTCCTTTAGGATGGACTGGTTGGATCTTCTTGCAGTCCAAGGGACTCTCAAGAGTCTTCTCCAACACCACAGTTCAAAAGCATCAATTCTTCGGCGTTCAGCTTTCTTCACCGTCCAACTCTCACATCCATACTTGACCACTGGAAAAACCATAGCCTTGACTAGACGGACCTTTGTTGGCAAAGTAATCTCTCTGCTTTTAAATATGCTATCTAAGTTGGTCATAACCTTCCTTCCAAAGAGTAAGCTTCTTTTAATTTCATGGCTGCAATCACCATCAGCAGTGATTTTGGAGCCCCAAGAAATCAAGTCTGACACTGTTTCCACTGTTTCCCCATCTATTTCCCATGAAGTGATGGGACCAGATGCCACGATCTTAGTTTTCTGAACATTGAACTTTAAGCCAACTTTTTCACTCTCCCCTTTCACTTTCATCAAGAGGCTCTTTAGTTCTTCTTCACTTTCTGCCATAAGGGTGGTGTCATCTGCATAATAAGTCATATAATATTTGTCTTTTCTCTGTCTTCAGTTACTTTAGTTAATATGATAATCTCTAGGTCCATCCATGTTGCTACAAATAGCATTATTTCCTTGTTTTCTTATGGCTGAGTAATATTCCATTGTGTGTATACACACACACACATACACATCTTTTTTATCCATTTATCTGTCAATGGACATTTATTTAGCTTGTTTCCATGTCTTGGCTATTGTCAATAGTGCTGCTATCTTTTCAAATGATAATCTTGTGTGAATACATACACAGGAGTGGGATTGCTGGATCATATGGCAACTCTATTTTTAGTTTTCTGAGAAATCTCCATACTGTTTTCCATAGTGGCTGCACCAATTTACTATTCCCTTTTCTCCATACCCTCTCCAGAATTTACTTTTTTGTAGACTTTTTGTTGATAGCCATTTGGGCTCCTGTGAAGTGATACCTCATTGTGGTTTTGATTTGCATTTCTCTGGTGTAATTGAGTTCTGTTTGGTTCCATCTATCCATCTAAGCAACATATTTTGATGTCTAATGTATTAAAATATTTCTTGGAATCATGAAATTTACACAAATTTAAATTTAGATTATTTAATAGTAAGTTATAGTCTCAGATATGATCAAGGAGCTCTGGAGAGAAAAAAATGGGGAAAAAGAAAGTGTTGGATAGAGCAGGGAATCTAATGAAAGAGAAAATAAAACAGATGAAAAGAAAGAGAAAATAATAAAGAGAAAGTAAGGGATATAAAGAATTTTATGTTTTTTGGTTTTTCCTAGAGCTGGCTCTCTGTAATATGATTCTCAGGATGCCAGATCCTTTTTAAAACTGGGAGCCAAATTCAGACATAAAGATGTATTTGAAATAAACTTGAAAAACCATAGAGCCAGCTATGCTCGGCTTTGTTGTGAACACAAGAGGGCGCTAAGCTCCACAGTGACGCACAGGACACTCAGGCCCACATCTGGCATCACAGCATATACACAAATTGTTCTCAAGTAATATTTCTTAAAGGTCATAGAAAATGTTAAAGCAGAGACATAGCTACTCTCCTGGGTAACTCTAACTCTAGATAGATAGACATACCCATCTCATTTAATTTTGTGACTTTATGTACCTATAAGATTATCTGTCACCAGTTTGAAGATAGCAGTATTTCTAAAGAAATCAAAAGAATGTTGTCAGGCACAGGGACATAGAAAGAAAGGCTGGCAGGGACCACCTAAGCTTCCTCAGGAAAGAGGGAGCCTTAACAAAGACTTCAGGAATTGCAGTCCCATGAGAAGGCCCATACATCACAGCATCTTAGTTGGGGACATTAACTCTTCAAATCATGTTACCCCTGAGCTCTAGTTCTGTGCTCACAGGTAACCTCTGATGATTACTTGGCTCCTCACGGGGCTCTGTGTCCATGGAGGGACACTTACGGGCAAAACCGACTTAAAAAATTTATTATAGCAAGACAAAAGTAAAAATATTACAATTATTTGGTGGCAGTTATATTTCTTATTTTAGGAGGGTCATAGGTCAGGAAAGATTTTTAAATAGCCCCCAGAGTTTGAATCTGAGTACTATTTAATAGAAATAGTCATTATCAGTAAGTTTCTAGACAGTGGGAATAAAAGTTAACAAGCAGTTAGAGATGAGGTCCTGTATTGGTACCAACAGATATAAGGGAGAGAAATACATCTTTAGGAGCCCTGGGCATGGGGGAATTATTGCATGGATAGAATACTGTGGAGGACTGTGGAGAAAGAAGAAATGAGGCCTGAGGACAGCTTTAGGGGGTTAGGAAGGAAGACTCCAGAGGCAAATGGAACAGGACTCTGTAGTGATATCATAGAGAATGCATTTTTGAAGAGAAAGGAGTAAAATGTGCAGAGAAGAGAAAAATGTTAAGTGCTGGATTTTCCTATTTACACTCACAAATTACAGTAAAGAGAATAAGAGAAGTTGAGGTAGAAGCCAAATTCTATGAGTTTACCAGTAGGGGGGCCTGTGACATCTTATCACACCAGAAAGCAAGATAATTCAAGGAGTCGGAAGCCAATTTGCAAAGGATAACACCAGCCATGCTGCTGCTGCTAAGTCGCTTCAGTCGTGTCCGACTCTGTGCGACCCCATAGACGGCAGCCCACCAGGCTCCGCCGTCCCTGGGATTCTCCAGGCAAGAATACTGGAGTGGTCTGCCATTTCCTCCTCCAATGCATGAAAGGGAAAAGTGAAAGTGAAGCCGCTCAGTCGTGTCCGACTCTTAGCGACCCTATGGACTGCAGCCTACCAGGCTCCTCCGTCCATGGGTTTTTCCAGGCAAGAGTACTGGAGTGGGTTGCCATTGCCTTCTTCACCAGCCATAGATGGATCAATATGGGTTTCAATAAGGATAACAACTGCATTAGGTCTCTGTTGTCGCTGTAACAAATTACCACGATTGAGCAGCTTACTACCAACGAAAGATGCAGTTATGTAGGTTGAAAGCCCATACTGGGCTTGCTGAGCCAAAACCGAGATGTCAGCAGGACGACATTCCTTTCTGGAAGCTCTAGGGGAAAATCTGTTTCCTTGCCTTTCCAGCTTCTGGAGACTGCCTGCCTTCCTTGGCTCATGACCTTTCTCCTCTGTCTTCAGATCCAGCAATGGTAGAGTTTTCGCATCTCATTACTCTGACCTCTTCTTTTTGCCTCCCTCTTCTACTTGTAAGGACTCCCGGGAGGACTTGAGGCCACCCAGGTCATCCAGGATATCTTCCTATTTTAAGGTCAATGGGTTAGCGAACGTGATTCCATTTGCTACCTTAATTCCTCTTTGCCATGTATGTAAAATGCTCACTGATTCCTGACATTAGGACGTGAGCAACTTTGGGAAGCATTATTTTGCTTATTACAGTAACTAGAACAGTTGAAACATATCAAATATGGTTTTTTTTGTTTGTTTATTTATTTGGTTGTACTGAGTCTTAGTTGCAACATGCGAGATCTTTAGTTGTACCATGGGGGATCTAGTTCCCTGATCAGGGATCGAACCCCAGCCTCCTGCATCGGGAGAGCGGATTCTCAGCCACTGGACCACCAGGGAATTCCCTGAAACACAATAATTTGCTTAAATCATGAGTTCAAAATGATATTAAGACAAACAATACTCACTGCTAGGAAATATGAAATATGAAAGTTGTGTCCGATTCTTTGTGACCCCATGGATTGTACCCAGCCAGGCTCCTCTGAACGTGGAATTCTCCAGGCAAGAATACTGGTGTGGGTTGCCATGCCCTCCTCCAGGGGATCTTCCCAACCCAGGGATTGAACCCAGGTCTCCCACATAGCAGGCAGATTCTTCACCACCTGAGCCTCCAAGGAAGTCTCACTGTTAGGGAACTGACACAGTATTTTGAAAAATAGTAAATAAAGAGAAATTACCAAATATTCTATCCAGCCCTTCCTGTATACACTGCACCTTGATAACCAAAAAACAATTGAAGGAAAGCTTTTCCTTGTACAAGCATTACAGCTAATACATGAAGAGGGAATGTCATCATTTCCCAATCCTTGCTGAATTAATGGACCTGGGAGATCAGTAATTACCGATGATAGTTAACATCACAGAAAACACCACAGACATCTGGGTATTCTGTGCCTCCTAAGGAGAGGACAGACTGCCACCTTTGACTTCTTACCAAAACAGCAGATCCTGAAACTAGTGAAGTCTCCGGGTTCCACCAGTCTATAGGAAATACACAGGACAAAGAAACATTCCAAAAGAGGCAATGAGCAAAATCTGAACTTTGCAGAAGTCCGCAGAACATATGATACACATCATAAAACAAAACAAAACAAAAATCTCTGAGAACAACAGCTAAAGATGGAGGGGGAGCTTTTTGTTGGAATACTTAGAAATATCGACCACTTGCAGTGTGTAGGTTTTTTATTTGGGTCCTAATTCAAACAAACATTATTTATAAGACAATTGGGGTAATGTGATTAGTAACAGAATACTTGATGATATTAAGAAAACATTAGATTTTTTCTAAGTGTTACCGTGTTTTTTAAAAATTATCCTTTTAGAGCTATGCGGGAGACCTGGGTTCGATCCCTGGGATGAAAAGATCTCGTGGAGAAGGGAAAGGCTACCCACTCTAGTATTCTGACCTGGAGAATTCCATGGACTGTATAGCCCATGGGGTCACAAAGAGTTGAACACAACTGAACTACTCTTCCTTTCCCTTTAGAGCTATATACTGAAGTATTTACAGATTAAATGACATGATATCTAAGATTTGCATCAAAATATCCTATAGATAGGGCAGGGAGGAGGTGGGGGAACAGATGAAATGAGGTTGGCCATAAGCAGATAACTGTTGAAACAGGGTTCAAATGTGAAAGTTCATTATACTGTTCTCTTTAAGAGTATGGGCAAAGGACCTATGTCCTGTAATCAGATTGCCTGGGTTCAAATCCATCTACTATTTGTGTAACTCACCTTACAGAATCAAAGCAGATTTGAATAGGTTCTTGTGGTGAAATACACATAACATAAAATGTACTACTTTAACTTTTTTTAAATGTACAATTGAGTGGCTTTATGTACATTTCCAATATTGTGCAGTCATAACTACCATCAATTTCCTAAAGTTTTAAATCATTCCAAACAGAAAACTTATTAAGCAATAACACCCCATTCTCCCCTTTTCCTGGCCCCTGGCAACAACCTCTCTGTTCTACTTTCTGTTTCTGTGAATTTGCCTGTTCTAGGTACCTCATGTAAGTGGAATTATTCAATATTTGTACTATTGTGTCTGGTTGATTTCACTTAGCATAATGTTTTCAAAGTTCATCTAGTTGTCGCATATGTCAGAATTTCTTACCTTGTTGAGGCTGAATAATATTCCATTGTGTAGTATATACCACATTTTCTTTATTTGTTCATCTATTGAAAGAACATTTTTTACAGCATTTAGAAAAGAGTTTGGCATATGAGCTAGCTAAACGGCACCTAGTAATTATTATGGTTGTTACGGGAGAAATGCTAGAAGAAAATTTTTAACCAATGTTTTAACCATATCTGGTTTTGGATGGAGGGATTCTGTCTTCTTCTCTTTTTACTATATGCTTTACATTTCTTAGTGATGTGGTTTGATAATCGAAAGTCATTTCAAATACATACACACATTTTCGGAGAAGGCAATGGCAACCCACTCCAGCACTCTTGCCTGGAAAATCCCATGGATGGAGGAGCCTGGTAGGCTGCAGTCCATGGGGTCGCTAAGAGTCGGGCACGACTTAGCGACTTCACTTTCACTTTTCACTTTCATGCATTGGAGAAGGAAATGGCAACCCATTACAGTATTCTTGCCTGGAGAATCCCAGGGACGGCGGAGCCTGGTGGGCTGTCGTCTATGGGGTCGCACAGAGTCGGACACGACTGAAGCGACTTAGCAGCAGCAGCACACACACATTTTAGCTACTCCTACTTCTCTCTTTATTATTTTTTTAACCAAACTATTTTTAAAAAGTGTATGGGTGCTGCCTCAACCATCTTTTTTAAGGTCTTTTTTTAGATTAAAAAAAAAAACAGCTTAGGAGACTATTACTCAGCTTGCTCAAGTAAAGAGTTGCATTACATTCTGTGGCCACTTAGTGGCAGTATCGACACTTGATCCAGCCTACTAAATCCTTACAACCAGAGCCCCAGTTAACATGCTGCTGCTGCTGCTGCGTCGCTTCAGTCGTGTCCGACTCTGTGCGACCCCATAGACGGAAGCCCACCAGGCTCCGCCGTCCCTGGGGTTCTCCAGGCAAGAACACTGGAGTGGGTTGCCATTTCCTTCTCCAATGCATGAAAGTGAAAAGTGAAAGTGAAGTCGCTCAGTCGTGTCTGACTCTTCGCGACCCCATGGACTGCAGCCTACCAGGCTCTTCTGTCCATGGGATTTTCCAGGCAAGAGTACTGGAGTGGGGTGCCATTGCCTTCTCCCAGTTAACATACATGCTGATTAACATAGTCTTAAAAGTGTAAGGCAGTAGCTGTCTACATTTATGACATACCGCCACCATCAAACGGAGAAGGCAATGGCACCCCACTCCAGTACTCTTGCCTGGAAAATCCCATGGATGGAGGAGCCTGGTAGGCTGCAGTCCATGGGGTCGCTAAGAGTCGGACACGACTGAGCGACTTCACTTTCACTTTTCCCTTTCATGCACTGGAGAAGGAAATGGCAACCCACTCCAGTGTTCTTGCCTGGAGAATCCCAGGGACGGCGGAGCCTGGTGGGCTGCCGTCTATGGGGTCGCACAGAGTCAGACACGACTGAAGCGACTTAGCAGCAGCAGCAGCAGCCACCATCAAAGATACCAGTTCCAGGTTATATCTGTGCCTGTGAAGCCCCACCTATCCTGGTTCTCATCAGTCGCCTCCCTGACCCCGTACCCTGTGAACTATGAAGTTGCCAGGGCCATCCTGGTGACAGGGAGGGAGGGACAGAAGGTACAGACAATGAAAGAGAAGCTGAGCTGCCCTTCCTTCCTCAGTCTGGGGTAGAGAAAAGACGTTAATATTAAATAAGCTTTAACATTTTGAATAATATATGACATAAAATTTTAATGAGTGACTTGGCACTAGACACGACCATATTTTTCTTTCTTTTTTTTTTTAACCTAAGAACAAGGTTGATCCTGAGCCATTGCAATCATCCAAATACATAGTACTACTTCTGTGCGTAGGTGCATCCTATACATAAGTATTGCTTCTGTGCGTGGGTGCATCCTAAGTTGCTTCAGTCATATCCTACTCTTTGTGACGCCATGGACTGTAGCCCACAAGGCTCCTCTGTCCATGGGATTCTCCAGGCAAGAATGTTGGAGTGGGTTGCCATGCCCTCCTCCAGGGGATCTTCCCAACCCAGGGATCAAACCCTCATCTCTTATGTCTCCTGCATTGGCAGGGGCATTCTTTACCACTAGCGCCACCTACTTCTCTGTACCAGATGATAAATGCCCCAGCCTGAGCCCCACCCCCTCCCTGTCTCTCTCTCTCACACACACACAAACACACACACTCAGCTGCCATGACCCTACTTCTGAGCTCTATGGTCCAAGAAGCAGAAATGGAAGAGGTAACACTTATCCCAGCAGGTCTTCTTCAGGAGCCTGCTTCAGTTATTGGATCAAAATGAGATCTGATAGGTTTTGGGCCCAATCAGAACTGTTGTTAAGGATTTTCAATAAACACCCACCTAAGACTGACCAGAGAAATTATGAGACATACCACAGGATTTTGTTTAGGGGCAAGGAAGTTTTGCAAGTAGTGGGGGGAAAGAATAGAGTTGTTTTCTGATTGTACTTGCTTTTTGGCTAACACACTTGTTACACTATTATTCATATATTCAGGAAAGTCAATAAATAAAATGGCAAATAAAGTAATGAAAAAAAAAGTAATCTGCCAGTTGACTGCAGAATATAAGAGAAATCTACAAAGATCAATTGCATTGCTACACCAAGTTAACTTTATAATGACTAAAAATTACACTCAGAAAAAAAAAAGCTTTAATAACTCAAGACAGGAGATTTTGTCTAGGAAGTGATTTTAAAATCCTGGTAAAGAGAGATAAATAAGGCCAAAACACATCAGTATGCATGGAAAGTTTATGTCAAAAAAAGATTGTATTAAGAAGAAAAACTACAGAAAGATGGTAATAGTCAATAGGTCTCTGGTTCTCAAAGTATGTTCCTCGCATGACCTATTCTATTAAGAACTTGAATATGATATCTCTTTCACTGTTCATAGCTGGTTATCATCACCCCTGCTTACCAATGCAGAATGGGGGTTACAGGAGCAGAGTGTTCATTCAGCTCCCTAGATCCCAGAATTGCTGAGTAGAAGCACGAGAGTTAACATACAGCACTGCTTTACTCCAAAGCTATGTTTTCTCCACCAAACAAGCCTGCCTCCCAATTAATACGATGCTGGTAAAAGTTATTTCACATATGTACTGCCACAGCAAGCAAGCACACACACACACACACACAAATAATGTTGTAAATAGTACAGAGCAATACAATGAAAACCTGATTAGTAAGGATTGCCTGACTTATTCCTCTGCTCCTAAATGCCGAGAAGCCCTAGAAGCTTCCACCTGTCCTGTGTATCTTGCTTTCTTACATGTTCTATTAGCACAACCTTAGATGACAATATTTTTAGAACCGCTAAATGGACTAATTACCCTGCATTTGACCAGTAAATGCAGAATGAGTACCTTGTGGCCAATTGGATGGGTCTCACTGCAAAAGGGGAAACCAAATTGCATCTCTCGGTGCTCTAGAGCTAGAGGAGGAAGACAACTCTAGTCAGAGGAGGTTTCCTTGAGGTTAGGAGCTATTGCCTCTCCATCAAACCCCTTCCATGCATATAACTCCAGTCTCTGCTCTGCTAATACTCTTAGTGGGCTCTCTCTGACCCTGGCAAAGCACAGAGATAGTAGGATTTTCTCCTTGGCAGCAACATCAGGGGACAGTAAGAACTGAATCTCCTGGAGAAAATACTATTGTGGCCAGTTGACTGACAACACTGAATATCTCACCCTTGAATTTCTCTCAGACATTAATCAGCAATGATAAAGACTAGTGACATGTGGTCAATTTCCAGAGAAAAAGGGCATTCCTACAAATATATATATATATTTCCTTTTTAAAAGGACTTTATCCTTATAAAATTTATTTTTAAAATTACCTTAGGTAGAACCGTGTGAGTACAGCAGCATATAGAGAACATATTGTATTTAAACTTTTAAAAATCCTGAGTCTTCCCTTTTGCAAAATGTATCAAGAGTGTACCACTCTTGCCTTTGTTTAGTTTATTCCCCCAAGCTCCTGGTTTCACTAACACTGATTATAAATGGATTTTTTGATGTTTCAACTATTCTCCATGTCATAAAGAGAGAATAGACTTCCAGGGAGAAAGCACATTTTCTCAGATTTTTTGCTTTTTTGTTCTTTTCCTTCTCTCATAAGTGGTTTTGCCTGGCTTCTCAAGAGCTAGAAAGTCACGATCTGTTTTTTTAAAAAAAATAACACCCACCAGCAGATTAACAATTAATTCAGAACTGTCCACTGAATGAATCATAGGATTTCTAGCAGTGCACAAAATTCTCAGTGGGACTTCAGCTCTGGCTTTAGCTGATAGCTGGAAGGAAGTCCAGAAACAGAATTAAGAATGGAAAGAAAGTTTTCCTAGGACTGTCAAGAAGATCAATGCAGCCTTAAAATTGCACATTTTAAATGATTAATGTTTAAAGAGAAAAGAATCCATGATTCTTCCTCCCCTTTACAATTCTGAGGTCTTCAATCTCCTCTCTTTACTTTTCTCCTTTTGGGTCTGTGAAAGAACACATTCATCCAGCGAAGACTGAGATGGGTCAGAGTCTTGTGGCCTGCTTCAGGGATATTAAACATCAGCCCACAGCCAGGTATGTCATCAACAATTGCAGCTTAAGCTGGAGTTAGAGGGGCATCTTCTAAATCAGGACTTGCCTAGGGCACATAAGAAAGGGTAAAAGTGGTCCATTTGTTATAGAATGAATCAACTCACCACTTACAAAATCAATACTCACAGATGTTGACAGAAAGGAAATGCTGGGCTGGGGAGATGGGGGACTCAATGTTCCCCCAAAACCTCCTTCCAAGATTCTGCTCGGTCATGAAAGCTTTAAAGGGAAGAAGGGAAGTAACTCAAGTTAATCATTGAAATGAGGGCTCAGTGTCGCCGCCATCCTCCACTGCATGCAGGCTCATCGACTTTTTGTGACCTTGCTCTAGATTCTATCCTGTTCATAGTTGGGTCACACAGTTTGTTCATGAGATTACTGAAGAGGAAGCGAGAGAAGAGGTCTGGTCATCTGTTAGTTACTTATTCTTCATTTCTACTTCTTTGATCTATGGAAAGAACTAACAAGTTAGGCAAGGTATTGTGTGATTATAAGATCTGAAAAGTGTGCTTGGACCAGAGATGAGTAGAGCCTGGTGGTGCCTTGTTTAGAAGTTAGTTAATTTAGTTGCTAAAGTAACAAGTAAAGGGGTTTCCTACTGAGGGTGGTTTCCTGCAGAGTGCCGCTTCCACACTTTTCAGGGTCTCTTTCTGAAGATATTAGGAATGTTTAAAACAGGGACAAAAATGTTTAAATATGATGCCATTAGATTTAAAGCCCATCTCCAGTCTCAAGAAGATCCTTATAGAGGCCGTTAGTGGAGAGCACTTTTAAGGCTCCAGGGAAAAAGGCACTCAGAGTAAAAGGCGCTCAGATTATGATCTTTAACAGGCACACTTTGCACACTCCAAGAGGTTGAGGGCAAGGCAAGAAGCACTGGGAAGTGCATCAGTTGACATATATTATGCCACATAAAACTTGTCATGATCATCCGGTTTTGTTTGGCAAAGCCTGAATTAGACCCACATGCATTAACCGTTGGAAATGTTTGGAATCTCTTGATAGAAAACAAAGTGCTGCTGTGTTTACAAATGTTGGAAACAGTGATGGGTGAAATCAAATGGGTTGAAGCCTGAGAGTTGTGGGTGGGAGGGTCTTTAAACACAGGGTTAGATACAGCTAGGTTGCAGGTGACGTCCTAGGGAAGGTGCATCATTCCATCCCAGGGAAGGTAAGGGCTGACAGTTGTATGCACAGCATCCATTGATTTCAGGGTCTCTTTTCTTCCTGTCACTGGTCTCTGGAGCTCAACTGCCTGTGTTCAAGTCAAGGTTTCACTACTATAGTTGTTCTGTCTCTGATAATGGAATATTGGCTTTGACAATGTGTTATTTGGACTGGTCCTGGCCTGATCTGGCAAATGAAGCTTGTTCACTATCCTTGAGCAAACACTTAAATTCACCTTAAAACTTTGCCAGAGACTAGATCAAAAAGACACAAAGCTCTGGGACCTCAGCAGGTCTTTGAATCTCAGTTTCCCTATCCAAATCCTATTAATAATATCTACTTTCTCTGGTTGTTGTGAGAATGTGATGGGACTATATATGTATTTTTTTTAAGTTAGAAAAAATTGTCACCTAAAAGTTCCTGGAAGTCTCTGTCTCTAGAAATGAAGGAACCATTGATTCACCCTTGGAGGAGTCTTGCTTTTTTTTTTTTTTTCCAGAAAACCAGTGAATGAACAAATTTAGTTCAAAAAGGTAAGTCTCCAGTATAAGTGCATATACATATCTCACGTACCAAAGTACTTAACCTTCCTAACATTTGGAATGTAAGTTGCCTTTATTTATCTAACAAATATTCCTATAGCATTTACTATGAACCTCATATTGGTCTACAGTGTTCTGCAAATATTAACCCATTCACTCTTCCTAACAACTCATTTGACAGGTGTGGACTAAAATTGCTTGCTCAAGATCACACAGCTAATAGTGATTAGAGCCAGGGTTCATGTTCTAGGAGTCTAGCATCGGAGCTCAGGCAGTTAAACTCTATGTCAGACTCTGAGTGTGTTCTTGTCCTGTTCCCCACCAGACCCTAGCACCTAGGAAAACATCTGGACTGTAGCAAGCACCCAGAAGTACTGAAAGGATAAATATGAGCCTGACTGCCTAGCACCATTCTAGAACTTTATACATATTAACTGACTTAATCCTCTCAATTAACCTTCAAAGATATTAGCACTATTTATCAGGGGGGGCATATAATTTATCACCAAAACCAGAACACTGTTAATAATTATAGCAGAACAACAAACATAAGCTAGGACTGTCCCAGGAAAACCAGGACTTCAATCATTGTTGCTGTTACACAGGTGATGAAACTGAAGCACGAGGAGTTTAGTTAATTTGCCCAAGATCACCTATTAGTCAATGATGGTGGCTGGATTAGAAGCCCAATAGTCAGACTCTAGAGACTTTAGGAGTGATTCTTGGCTACGGGGAAGGGGTAGTGAAATTTACTGAGGTGGAGTGTTTTCCTTAATGTCACACAACTGTTTAGCTTCAAATCCCATGCTGTTTCTATTGTATATATTAATACCTCCTTCCTAAGGCCTTTGAACCAAAGAGATAGTTCATGAATCTCATTTGTCCTCCAGACCACCTCTGAAGAAAGAAGTTGTCTCCAGGAAACACTCTTATACATGGGACTTTGCTTTGCTAAAACCTTTCGGGAAACACTCAGGCAATATCTATTAAATTTGGATTAACAAATATTTGGATTTCAACTTCAGTTCAGTTTAGTCACTTAGTCATGTCTGACTCTTTGCAACCCCATGGACTGCAGCATGCCAGGCTTTCCTGTCCATCACCAGCTCCTGGAGCTTGCACAAACTCATGTCCGTTGAGTTGGCGATGCCATCCAACCATCTCATCCTCTGTCATCCCCTTCTCCTCCTGCCTTCAATTTTTCCCAGCATCAGAGTCTTTCCCAAGGAGTCAGTTCTTCACATCAGGTGGCCAAAGTATTGGAGTGTCAGCTTTATCATCAGTCCTTCTAGTGAATATTCATGACTGATTTCCTTTAGGATGGACTGGTTGGATCTCCTTGCAGTCCAAGGGACTCTCAAGAGTCTTCTCCAACACCACAGTTCAAAAGCATCAATTCTTCGGCGCTCAGCTTTCTTTCTAGTCCAACTCTCACATCCATACATGACTACTAGAAAAACCATAGCTTTGACTAGATGGACCTTTGTTGGCAAAGTAATGTCTCTGCCTTTTAATATGCTGTCTAGGTTGGTCATAACTTTTCTTCCAAGGAGCAAGGGTCTTTTAATTTCATGGCTGCAGTCACCATCTGCAGTGATTTTTGGAGCCCCCCAAAATAAAGTCAGCCTCTCTTTCCACTGTTTGCCCATCTATTTGCCATGAAGTGATGGAACCAGATGCTATGATCTTTGTTTTCTGAATGTTTAGTTTTAAGCCAGCTTTTTAATATGCTGTCTAGGTTGGTCATAACTTTTCTTCCAAGGAGCAAGGGTCTTTTAATTTCATGGCTGCAGTCACCATCTGCAGTGATTTTTGGAGCCCCAAAAAATAAAGTCAGCCTCTCTTTCCACTGTTTCCCCATCTATTTGCCATGAAGTGATGGAACCAGATGCTATGATCTTTGTTTTCTGAATGTTTAGTTTTAAGCCAGCTTTTTCACTCTCCTCTTTCACTTTCAACAAGAGGCTATTTAGTTCTTCACTTTCTGCCATAAGGGTGGTGTCATCTGCATATCTGAGGTTATTGATATTTCTCCTGGCAATCTTGATTCCGGCTTGTGCTTCATCCAGCCCAGGATTTCACATGATGTACTCTGCATATAAGTTAAACAAGCAGGGTGACAATATTACAGCCTTGACATACTCCTTTCCCTATTTGGAACCAGTCTGTTGTTCCATGTCTAGTTCTAACTGTTGCTTCTTGACCTGCATACAGATTTCTCAAGAGGCAGGTCAGGTGGTCTGGTATTCCCACCTCTTGAAGAATTTTCCACAGTTTGTTGTGATCTACACAATCAAAGGCTTTGGCATAGTCAACCTATCAACAGAATGCTAGGATTTCAACCTAGCTTTCTGTTATTGATTTTAGTTTAGTTCCATTATGGTTAGGGTGCATACTTTGTATGACTTCAGTTCTTTTAAATGTGTTAATATTTGTTTGAGGGCCCAGAAAGTGCTTTACCTTGGTGAATGTTTCGTGTGCACTTGGAAAGAACGTGTGTACTGTTAGGGTTGGGAGAGAGTTCTATGAATGAAAATTGTGTTCAGCTGGTTGATAGTGTCCTTCAGGTCTTCTATCTATTTTTTTTTTTATCAGTTTCTGTCTACTTATTCTAACAATTATTGAAAGGAGTTTTGACGTCAATTACAGTTGTGGATTTGTCTCTTTCTCCTTGCAATTCCAGAAATTTTTGCTTCACACAATTTGAAGCTCTGGTATTAGGTACATACACACTTACGATTCTGTTGTCTTGGTAAATTAACCTTTCAGCATTATGTAATTTCATTCCTATCCTTGGCAATATTCTTTGTTCTGAAATCTACAGTGCTTTTCATGGTATATCTTCATCCATCCTTTGCTTTTAACCTGTGTATGTATTCATATTTCAAATGGATTTATAGTTTATTTAGTGTTTTAAAGAATTCAGGAGGGAAAAATATTTCATATTTACATATATTTTATATTAGCAGATAGTTACCACCTGTTGCTTTCTCTTCACTCCGTAGACACAGATTTCCTTCTGGTATATTTCCCCTTCAACCTGAAGGGCTTCCTTTGACATTTCTTTCAGAGCAGGCCTGCAGGAGACAAATTCCATTAGCCATTTTCCTTTGAGAATGTTTTTTATTTCACTTTCATTCTGGACTTTTTTTCAGGATACAAAATTCTAGGTAGTCAGTTTTTTCTTTCATCACTTTAAATATATCGTTTCATTGTCTATGTTTTCTGATGAGAATATCTTTGTAGTTTCTAACAAGAATTCCATGATGATTCCCACAATGTCATGTGCCATTTATCTATAACTGCTTAAAAAATTTCTATCTTTATTTCCCTCCCTTTCTCCTCCTTCTCCTCCTCCTTCTTCCTCTTCTCATTCCCTGCCCCCTCCCTCTTCCTCACTTTCTCTTTTCTCTTTTTGGGAATTTGATTCTGAAGTGTTTAGGCAGCTTTAAAATTTTTATCCTGTTTTGGGTTGGCTAAGCTTATTGAATGAATCTCTAAATGTATGTCTTTCACCAAGTCTAAGAAGTTTTTAGCCATTTATTTTTCAAAAAATTTTTCTGTGCCGTTTTCTCCTCTTCTCTTGGAATTCCAATTGCATGCACATCTAACCTTTTGATGGTGCCTCGCAGATTCCTGAGTCTCTGTTTTGGGGTGTGGGTGTTTTTTTCAGCCTTTTCCCTCTGGTCTAGATAATTCCTATTGCTGTATCTTCAAGTTGACTAGTCCCTGACCATCCTGCCTAGCCGTTGGCCACAGCCCATAAATTGGTGCATGATCACACATCTGGCCATTCTTCCTTGTAAGCAAAGTGAACAACTAGGTGCCCTGTCTGAAATTCTGCACACTGAGAGCACTTTCCTTCATCACTGTCCCTCAGGGATGTCCCAGAAAGGCCATTCACTTTGGGGTGGTACCTGCCTATCATGCAAGGAACTGTAAGCCAGGCCCAAGTTTTCTCCTTCTCTGTCAGTTGATCCTAGAGAACTCCCCATGGGGCTGTAGGTGCAGGCTGGGAGAGGGAAGGCAGTACAGCAGGAGTGGGGACTGTGAGCATTTGGGCTCCAACAGACTGGGTGATGCCCACCCACACTGGGGATGGCCATCTGTTTTACTCAGTTCACCCTTTGGTGGTGCTAATCTTTTCTGGAAATACTCCCAGAGACATATCCCGAAATAATGTTTTACCAGCTATCTGGGTATCCCTTAGTCCAGTCAAGCTGAAACATAAAAATAACCATACCTGATATAGAAACTTACATCTCACTTAAGTTTCAGTATTTTATAAATCTTTGGTATAGCAGCCAAGCTTATATCCTAACAAATATATCCATTGACCTGGAGATATATATTATTATGTGAAAAAAGCAAATTGCTGAAACAGCATGTATGCTATGAGCCTATATTTGTAAACATCAAACCATAAAATAACTTGTACATATTTGCACATATTCATAAGGCTATATATCTACTATTACCTTTGATTACCTCAGGTGTAAAAATGGAGAAAGACTGGAGATTAATATTTGTTTTTATATATTTGGGTTGTTTCACTTAAAATGAGCAAATCTTACCTTTTATAATCAATTTAACTTTAAAATTTTATATTTAACTATAAATTATTAATTAGCAGTTTCCTTTAATTGTAATTACCATTTAGTAATTTTTTAAATATTAAAAAAAAATTTAAGTCTTGATGTGCTGTACAAGCAAGGCCCCCATGAAAAAGGTGATGAATAATAAAGAGATAGTAGGCAGATTCTCTAAGATCCTGATAGCATCAGAAAGGTTATAGCAGTTCTTGGGGTCACAAGTTCAGGGCCTCAAACCTCATACCAAAGAAAATGCTGGTCATTTCTTGGCCTGTATTTTCCATGCCAGAGTCACCCTGGGCACTGAGTCTACTGCAGTGACTCAGCTCAGGCCATTCATTATCAGTGGAACTACTGTTCAACAGTCTGAACATTTGTAAGTCCAACAAACAGAGGGATGGGGGCTAGGACAAGGTGGAGTGGACAGAAGCAGAGGAAGGGTTTCTTTAGGGGTGGGACTGTCACGGACCCACAGTCACAGTTACTCTAGGTTCCCATCATACACTGAACAAAATGTGTTTTCTTCTCATGGGCATGAATTCTTTCAGTGAACATGGGAGCAATGTCATATGCACTGTTCTGCTGAATTCTTAGAGTAGTGAATTCAAGGCAGTGAATCAAGTCTCCACTACAGGGGGATGGGCCTTTTGGGAAGAGGTGGAACTTTAGGCTCCTACCTAGAATTACAAATCAAGCTTTAGTGGTGATAAAAGGGGATTTGTGTCTCTGTCTGGACTCATTTTCCTTCTAATAGCTCAGAGGAGTTCCTGCTCGGTGAAGGACAATGAGCTTCTGCCTGTGTATATGAAGAGAACTAACCTGATCCACAGAGGTCTGGCCTTTGCCCGTAGCTCCTGATTTCTAGGTTCTGGGAATATGCTGCTTGATAAGAAGGTTTGTTTTCCTGACAGTCTTGGATCACATCAGATAGTCTAACACTGTGATTTCTGGTGAGGGCTCTAGGCCATGCAGTGTCTATTACACCTCCAGAGGGGCTGGAGACTAAAGGTCAGCCACTTGGGCAGTCAACTACATTCATGTGACTGAGTCCCAGTAATAACTGTGGACACAAGGCTCCGTGAGCTTCCCTGGTTGGCATATTGTCAACCCTCCATGCATATTGTTGCACATTGTTGCCAGGAAAGTTAGCACTGTCCACAGCTCCACTGAGAGAGAACAATTTTCCTGGACTCTGCCTCCTGTCTCTTTTCTTTGCTGATTTAAATCCCTATCCTTTTTTTTATTTAAAAAACAAACAAACAAACAATCACAGTGACTATCACAGTGTTCAGGTGGGTTCTATAAATCCTGGTGAAACTGATGGTAGTCTTGGGAGCCCCCAAACTTGCAATTGGTGTTAGAGATAACAGTGGTATTGTGTACTCTTTGCTAACTTTATACTTTTATGTCCAATCTTGTTGTATATTTGTTTCTGTGTTTGTTACAACTAGATCTCACTAGGCTTATCAGGAATTAAGGAATAAGTCACATCCATGATTGTGACAGAGCATTAGAGACAGATCAGGGAGGTCCCCTTCCTCAAGGCAGCGTGGGGTGAAGCTGGGAATCTCTGGTAGGGGAAGATGAATCAGGGAGTAGATGGGCAAAATGGGGGCTCTGAAATTCTGACACCTTTTCTCCACATGGAAATCATTCCTTGTTACTCAAACTTGGAGAAGCCACCTTTGAGCTAATAGGTTTCCGTATTAAACTAATTTGGGCCAAGGACCCCATCTTATACTTATGTATTCATCATAGCACCAAGGACAATGTAAAGCATAGAGTGAGTGCATACTCTTTCTTGATTTTTAAGTTCATTCTTTGGTATATAATATCTCACAGGGAAAAGAAGACTTCTAAAGAACTTAGGCTGAAAAGATGTTATGAAGCACTCACTTTCTTGTTGCAAATTTTAATTTTTCTCATTTTTGGGGGGGTTTAACTGGGAAAGAGCATTTTGAAAAGAAAAGCACCCATCCTCTTATTTCACTATCATAAACATTTTCCTATACTATTACACAGTCTTTATAGAACTTGCAATCCCTATTATATATTTGTGGAGTATAGTTCATGAGCAAGAGTAATGATCAAAGTATGACATAAATACAAAAACAAAAGTGAAAATGTGCTAAAGATTTTACTAATGAACAAACTGGTAAGGAGCTGACAGTTTAAGGGAGATGTTGAACATGTATTTCTAGATCAGGAATGTTGAAATGAATGTACAAAACAGAGGCAAAATTGGCCCCTTTCATGGAGGGAGAAGGTGATCAATTAAACCTCTACCAGACAGAATAGAATTCGCATGTCTATAGACAATAATTGGGCTTCCCTGATGGCTCAGATGGTAAAGAATCCACCCGCAGTGCAAGAGACAGTTTCTATCCCTTGGTTGGGAAGATTCCTGGAGACAGGAATGGCTACCCACTCTAGTATTCTTGCCTGGAGAATTCCATAGACAGAGGAGCCTGGCAGGTTACAGTCCGTGGGGTTGCAAACAGTTGAACATGACTGAGCGACTAATGCTTTCACTCTCCTTCAGACAAGAATTATCTTGCATTGCTATCAATAACCTACAATTTACAGAGTTACAAAATGACTCCCATAGAATCAGAATCTGGTAACCCCCAAAGGGGCATCCTCTAGAGTATAAACAATGCACAGTTTCCAACCAAGCATAAAATTTTCCCTACACACTAAACAAAGCCAAGAGTACAGCTAATACAAAAACATGTACCAGCTTAGAATAGGATGGGAAGAATTCTGTTTCCACAAAGAACTTGAAAACCACAGTACTGCAACTTTAGAGGGCTACCAGCACCATGCTTCATGTTTTATTTGTCTCAGAATGCAACTGGGATGTTGATTTGCAAGTCCAACCCATGAATTTTAGTTGTCTTCTAATCCCTGTAATATTTCCACATGTGTGATGACCTTTCATGATATTATTATGGTTAATACTTCAGCGTAGAAACATTTTTTTCATCTGTGTGCCTTTCTTCCTTTATCATTTTGTTTCCTTCTATTTGCACGGTTTATTCTTTTCATTATTTAAAATAAGGACTGAGAATATGATGTATTGTGACACTGATGGGACTGTGTGAGTTGTTCCATCTGGAGAATTGCAGATTCTTGAGGAGCTTTTGTAACATCAGCTATTGGCAGAAAAGATGAAATTTAAAGTTATATTTAAAATTGAGTGTCGTGCTCCATTAGGGGTCTTAGGGAGAAGTTATACATTAACTATTAACCAACATTCATTGGATGTGAACACCTACTATGGCCTTTATTCTATAGTTCAAAGTCATAAGGTACGACCCTCTGTTGGCCAGAGTTCCTTCTGGTCCTCCTCCCAGTTTATATAGCAAGAGAATTGTTTGTAACTGCTCAACCTGCTCTTCAGAAAATTCAGGTCAGGGGAGAACCCAGCTCCCTAAATTACCCAAAGAGGATTTATGCTCAAAGGATGAATAAATATCCTTTTTGCTAAAATTGAATTATGACTCTGAGCCCCCATCCTGCCCAACAAGAAAATGACTTTTTGCCTTCTCTGGGAACTTCCACCCTCAGATGACTCTAAAATCATTTAGGGATGTTTATTCAATAGAAAATGTCAACCTAGCTGCTGTCACCTGAGGAAGAAAAAAATGGAAAACTGGCTCAGTCAGAAATTAAATTCTTTTCAGCTAGTGCTACTTATAGCCACTAGGTGTCGCTATTGAAATCCAAGTTACCCACCAGTTAGAGTTAGTCACTCAGTTGTGTCCCATGGCTTTGTCAGTTTCCTGTTGTTTTAGCAGTGTTTTCGTTTTTTAATAAATGGGTTGAAGAACGTACACAAAATTTAAATGTAAAATACTGTTGCAAAACATCATGATATAATAAGGTAATAATTTACAAGAGAAACTTGGATATGTGAGTACATATATTGCCTGTTTTTGTCATCTACTTGCTGTAAAGCTGGGATCCTTACCAATTTACATTACAGACTTTGGCGAAGCAGGTGGGCAAGAATGGGGAGCACACATTCTGGAATAGATGAGCTTTGAGAAACTGGACTATTTTGGGGGGGATTAGTTTGGACCTCTGTGCGTTTTTCTTTTCTTTTCTACTGAATCATTGCCACTAGCAAATAAACATGATTCAATAGCTCCCATTTAAAAAAAATCCTCCTTAGACCCCACATCACCTCCAAGTTTCTGCCTGATTTCTCTATTTCCATTCACAGAAAAATTCATAAGTTGACTGTACTCACTGTCTGTACTTCTCCTGTTTTCTTTCTAATCAGTCTTTTATTCCCACCCTGTCCCCTGACAAACATTCTTTTTTCCATGTCACCAGTTTTAATGGCCAGTTGATTCATAGTCTTCATCCACCTTGAATGTCATTGCCATGGCTGATTCAACCTAGTTCAGCTGAAACCCTCTCGTCTCTTGTTGCTCTCTTCTGACTTACCTTCCACCTCCCTGCCTTCTCCTTCTTAGTCTCCACTGAATCCTTACCTCCATGGTCTATCACTGGATTATTCTCCAGGTCTAGGTTTGGACGTCTTCCTTGGTCATGCCCACTCCCTTGGTGATCTCATTCCAGCCCTGTGGCTTTGGATACCGTCTCTACACTACGACTCTCAGATTAACGTCTACTCCCTGACCTTTCCCCTCAACTCCAGCCTCCCGTCCAGCTCCTGTTTGACACCTCCTCTTCATCATCTGACAAGTGTCTCAAGCTTAACATACCAACAACCTAACTTCTACTTTCCCTCCAAAACCTGTTTCTCCAGTCTTACCCATTTCATCCATAGTGTCTTTGCTGGCCAGTCACTCAAGCCAAATACTAGAGAATATCCTAGACTCTTCTCTCCCAGATTTCATCATCAAATCCAATCCAACAACTTCTTTTGGCTTTACCTTCAAAATGTATCTTGAACAGATTTTTTTCTCACCATCTTCACTATCACATCTCTACAATTCACATCACTACCATCTCATTGATGATACTGGTCCTCCTACTCTGACCTTGCCCACCACACCGATAGCTTACGGTGAATGGTGTCAGATTCGTGATCTCCAAAGAAGAAGATTTAGCTTCAGGACCAGGGACCATGCTTGATCACTCGAGATTTTTTGTAGCAGAATTTCATTAAAGTATGAAAAGGGACAGAAAGCTTCTGACATAGACATCAGAAGGGGGATGGAGAGTGCCCCCCTTGCTAGTCTAAGCAAGGGGGTTATATACTTTTTAAATTAGTTATTACAATAATCAAAAGAATATCTCAAGGTTGTGAAGATCTTACTAGACCCACTCCCATAAATTACATTTTAAGATAATAGGATTAGCCAGAAGGTTTTCAGAAAGGAGAAACTGTCCTCAAGCAAGAGACATTGCTGTTATATAATCCTTAGTACAGAGTTGTTTGTTGTGTAATCATCAGTTCCAGGCTTAAAGAAAAAAACATTTTATGTGACCAAGACTAAGGAATGTAGAGAAAAAAAAAAGATGTTTGTCCTTTCCTGCTCCTTGAGAATTCCAGACCCCTATCTCTGCTTTGAGAGCCCCAGACCCCTTTTTCCTCCTTGGCGACCCCAGAGTTCTTATCAAGCTGCCTAGGAATTGACTCTCTCAACACCATGTATAATCCATTCTTCACATACAATCTATGGCTGGCAGAGAGAACTTTTAACAAAATTAATCAGATCAGGTTGCTTCCCTGCTCGAAACACTTCAATGGCATCTATTTCACTGAAAATGACATCCAAATGTCTTACCATGGCTAGTCTAGATCCTACTTGCCTGGCTCCTGGATATTTCTCCTACTTTATCCTCCAGGACTCTTTAATCTACTCACTTCACTCTAGTCAAAGTGATTTCCTAACAGTTCCATGAACCATTATGGAGCCTTTCACTGGTCACTCCTTCTGTTTAGAAGTCTCTTCTCCCTTAATGGCCTGGCTCATATATGGCCTCATTAGAGAGACCTTCCCTGATCCTGTTATTTAAGATGGCATTTCTCCCTATCCATCCCCTGCTTTAATTCTCTTTATAGCACCCATCACCCATCTGACAGAACCTCTGGCCACCCAAGTAAGAGGCTTTGATGACCTGGAGTCAGTGGTATACTCTCTATCACTGGTTTGCCATCATGCCTTAGGTCCTGGGTCACTCCAAGAAGGAAATCTCTGTCCCTTGGCTCACTCTGGGGGTCCCAGGCCAGCACTTCAACCCTTTGGTGGCATAGCTCTTTGGGTGTAAGCATGCAGAAAGGAAGTAATCTTCCCCAAGACACCCCTCAGAGCCAAGGTGGCTTTATCCCCAGATGTCTTGAGGAATCATCCCTCCACCCTGATCTATGGGTCTTGGAATTGGCATAGGGGGAATCCTCTTCTTTCAGCTCAGCCTCAAGACTTCGCCCATTTCCTATCAAAAGATTTGACATTCCTTGGGGGTGGAGACAGAACCATTAGTTGTTTTTTTTAAAGCATGATCAAATAAGCTAGACATCAAAGTGACAAAAAGTGCAATCTACTACCACTAACCTGCAAATTTGTAAGGTACGATTAGCTCATAAACAGAAGTCAACAAAATTAACTGCTATACCTAGCTTCTTTCTTTTGGAAAACAAGTCAAAATGTAGGTGCCTTTTTATGTTTTAGATTATGTGCTTATTATCCCTACTGTTGAAAAGGATAGGGAAAAAATCTCTTGGGTAAAGTTTCCTGCCAGGGAGTGAGACGGCATGAGGTCGGCGGGGGCGGGAGGAAGGTCTCCCCAGGAGAAGCATGACTCTGCATATTGACTAAAAGGTCAGGGAAAAAGCCAATGTCATACAATGACTTTGTGAGGGGTTGGTGCAATTAAATGTGATTGCTGTACTCTTTGTTCCTGCCTAAGGAGACTGTTCTAAGCGCTCTCTAGCCACTTGTTTTGAAACCTTGGCTCTGCTCCTTACAGTTTAGCACAGCAACATTTTTAAAAGACAGAACAACAATTTAAAAACAGGACTGATGTTAATAGATTTTATAGTGGCTTATTTATGGAGAAAGCTCTGAAAATCGCCCAAAGCTATTTTCCGTTAGCACACTGCCAGGATGAATGATTGGTATTTAATTATTTACAGAGTTCTTTGCCATCACGTTCATTTGTTTTTCTCCACAGAACCCTAGTATTGATGGCTTCAGATGGGATAATGTATAGGAAAGAGTTTAGAGTACAGAAAGTCAGAGGTTATTATTATATCATTATGACTATCATTATGACTATTATATCATTATGACTATCATTATGACTATTATATCATTATGACTATTATTAAATGATATAATAATATCCTCTGACTTTCTTACTTTAAACTCTTTCCTATACATTATCCCATCTGAAGCCATCAATACTAGGGTTCTATGGAGAAAAACGAATGTGATGGCAAAGAACTCTGTAAATAATTAAATACTTCTAATCTTCCCTGTGGGCTTCCCTTGTATCTCAGTTCGTAAAGTATCTGCCTGCAATGCAGGAGACCTGGCTTCAATTCCCGGGTTGGGAAGATCCCCTGAAGAAGGAATGGCAACTCACTCCAGTATTCCTGCCTGGAGAATCCCATGGACAGAGGAGCCTGGCAGGCTACCATCCACTGGTTGCAAGAGTTGGACATGACTTAACGACAAACAGATTCTTCTCTATAACACTGTTATAGTTGTTAATCTTTCCAGAAAGCAGTGGTTGGAAAGCAATGGGATAGCTGAGACTTGCTCCATTTCAGAGAAAAAGTTAAGAAATAGAGAACACAGGCATCTTCCCTGAAACTGCTCTCTGACAATGATTTACATGACCTAAGACTGAAGAATCTCCTAGGATCCCCACTTCCACTGAGCGTCTGTACGCATGGCCATGTGTGCGCAAGTGCACAAGTCATCTCACAGCCTGGGAAGAAAGGTCAAAGAAGGTCTGGAAGGATTTTCCATTGCAGGAATCCCTTTGCTGATGCTGCGGAGTTCCCGCTTATGGCCAGTTTCTCATTAGTTTTACCACTAATTTCACCATTAACTTCTTTGTCAGTCACTAACTATCTCTTTCCCTACACAGACTGGTCTTTCACAGAAATCATCTCTTTCTCTGGTGTTGCCCCTTCCACTGATCCATAAAGCCACTGATTAATGTAATAGGTGACTGACAGCTTGTTCTCTGTGGTGACACTCTGGCCCTTCCCTCGATGCCCGAGGGTCTGTGACTTCCAGCCATACCATACAGCACATCCCCTGCTTCCTGGGGCAGGGAGGGACTGGTATGTAAATCATCCGAGTGTTCCAGGCTGTGCTCTTGAATATTTCACACTCTCTTCTTGGTGTGACTCATTTTATAAGAACAGGCAGCCTGAGCTTGCTCATGCCTTATCGTTCTAGTTTGAGCACATTCAGGGCCACCAGTGGAAACTTGTATATCACTCATCAAGGACTGTATAGGCACCCCCTTGTTTGCAATGCCTCAAGAAGTCATGGAGCCAGAAAAGGAGAAATATTTACTACCTGGGAAAATGAAACCAACCTGGGACCTTCTGAGGGGTAGTACCTTTAGCAGCTGGGGGAGGGGCAGAAAGGGAGAGTGGGAGTCTTCATCTTTCCTGCATTCCAGGGAGAGAGACTTTCTCCAGGAAAGGTGCCAGGGATCAAAAGGAGGGATGGGATGGTACTACACAAGACCCCATCTCTCCAACCCCACTGGGCAGTTCAACAGGGGCACTTCTCTGTTTTTGCCTGGGTGGGGGTCATACTGAGCATCTCTGTGCTGATCAAGGCTAGCACTTGCTCTCTGGTTCCTTTATGCTGCAGATGGTATCAGAAGTTGAGAGCACAGGGTTGAATCCACCTCACGTGTACCAAGAGAGGGGTACTAAAGTCTCAAGGTCCCACCACGGCAGGGACGCTGCTGCTAGTCTTTTGTTAAAAAAAAAAATATATATATATATATATATATATTTTAGTTGACTGATGATTGCTTTACAATATTGGTTTGATTTCTGCCATACATCAACATGAATTAGCCATAGGTGTACATATGTCCCCTCCCTGTTGAACCTCAGTGCTAGTTTTTATGGCAGCTTTTTGAGAATTACTAAAGGCACCCCTCGGAGAAGGTAATGGCAACCCACTCCAGTACTCTTGCCTGGAAAATCCCATGGATAGAGGAGCCTGGCGGGCTGCAGTCCGTGGGGTCGCTAAGAGTCAGGCGCGACTGAGCGACTTCACTTTCACTTTTCACTTTCATGCATTGGAGGAGGAAATGGCAACCCACTCCAGTGTTCTTGCCTGGAGAACCCCAGGGACGGCGGAGCCTGGTGGGCTGCCCTCTATGGGGTCGCACAGGGTCGGGCACGACTGAAGCGACTTAGCAGCAGCAGCAGCAGCAGCAAGGCACCCCTTCCTCCAGTCTCTAGACTGCCATCTGCTGGAATGCTGTTGCAATAGACGCGCACGTAAACAACAAGGACCAGAACAGTGCCCTTGAGCCGGTCACAGTGTGGTTGGAGAAGGTGGAAGAAGGGACCATAGTGAGGCGTGGTGACTTCAGTAGAAAACAGAACCACATAGTCCTGCAGAACTGGCATGTGGGTGGTGGCAGTAAAAGTGTAACTCCAGTCCTGAGACCCAGAACAGATAGACGTGGAGATCTGGAGTTTAGGTGTGCATGGGCCTGACAGTGGCCCCCCCTCTGGACTTGGCCCTAGTGTCCCAGGCTTCTCTGAGGCTGCCAGCACATCAGCAGAGGGGGAAGGAAGATTCCATGTGCTGGGGAGCACAGGTGGGGTCCACTGCTGGGGAGCAGCAATTAGGAACCCATCTGCAGCAGGGGTACATTGCCCTGGGTCTCGGCTGGAACCAGAAGGTTCTTATGGGGCTGGGGGTGAGTGTTAGGGGTCCTGCAATGCTTCAGGCTGAGCTTAAGCCAGAGAAATGCTGTTTGGTTGCTATTATCATGGTCAGTTCTGCTCCCAGGATCCTAACCTGGGAAAACACTTTGTAAACCATGAATACTTGTCATACCTTTGAACGCTCTTTATCATCCCCAATGTAAACTAGTTTCATCATTTTTCTCCCCCTCCTCTAGACCACTGCTAACCACCCATCTGGACCTTTTTTCTCTGGCCAAGGTTACCTTACTGCTGTAAACAGAGTTGAGAATAGACTGGCAAAAGAATAAGATTCAGAAGACCACTCTTCTCTAAATCCTTCCAAGGAGAAACTGAAAGAGCACAGAAATTGTTGAACTTTAGACCTTGTGTGCTAGACTTGTATTTTTTAAATTTAAAATTATAACTTTTTTCTTATTTTCAAATAATTTTTTAAAAATGGAAGTATAATTTACAATGTTGTATTAGCTTCAGGAGTATAGCAAAGTGATTCAGTTATAAATATATATGTATATTCTTTTTCAGATTCTTTTTCATTATAGATTATTACAAGATATTGAATATTACAAGGTATCTTCATTGGTTATCTATTTTATATATAGTAGTGTGTATATGTAACTCTCAAACACATAATTTATCACCCCACTCCCAGTATGGTTTTTGATAACCAGAAGTTTGTTTTCTATGTCTATTTGTGTTTTGTAAATAAGCTCATTTGTATCATTTTTTAAGACTTCACATGTAAGTAACATCATATGATATTTGTTTTTCTCTGACTTACTTCATTTAATATGATAGTCTCTAGGTTCATCCATGTTGCTGCAAATGGCATTATTTCATTCTTTTTTATGGCTGAGTAATATGCTATAGTATATATGTACCACAGCTTTTTTACCCATTCATCTGTCGACGGACATTTAGGCTGCTTCCATTTCTTGGCTGTTGTAAACAGTGCTGCTGTGAACACTATGCTGTGAATTAGAGTTTTCTCTGAATATATGCTGCTACTATATTAAGAGTTTTCTCTGAATCCCAGGAGTGGGATTGCTGGATCATATGGTAATTCTAGGTTTAGTTTTTTAAGGAGCTTCCATACTGTGGCTACACCAATTTATATTCCTACCAACAGTGTATAAAAGGGATCCCTTTTCTCCACACCCTCTCCAGCATTTATTATTTGTAGACTTAATGATGGCCATTCTGACTGGTGTGAGGTAACACCTCATTGTAGTTTTGATTTGCATTTCTCAAATAATTAGTGATACTGAGCATCTTTTCATGTTTGTATGTCTTTTAACATCAGCTTTCATCACTGAACAGTCTCCATGACCCATATATTTTATATATCTTTACTTTTAATTCCCCCAACAACCTTGCCAAGTAAGTGCAGTTCACAGAATAATAATGGTCCCCCAAAATTGTCTATATCCTAATCCTCAGAAATCATAAATATGTTACCTTACATGATGAAAGGGACTTTGCAGATGTGACTGAGTTAAGGATGTTGAGTGAGAAGATTTCCTGGATTACCCAGGTGGGCCCAATGTCAACACAAGACCCTTATTAGAAAAAATGGGAAATGGGAGAGTCAGGGTCAGAGAAAAACATGTGACCATAGGAGCAGAGTCAGAATGATGTGATGTGAGAAAGGCTCAACCTGCCATTGCTGCTTTGAAGGTGGGAGGGGCCACCAGCCAAGGAATGTGGGCAACATCTAGAAACCTGCGGGAATGTAGCCCTGCTGCTATCTTGATTTTAGCCTAGTGAGACCCACTCTGGACTTTTAACCTCCAGAATTATAAAGTAAATTTGTTTGAAGCCACCATGTTTGTAGCATTTGTTAGGGCACCAATTAAAAAACTAAGACAGTAGATTCATTGAAAGAAAAGAAATTATCAGTTAAATCTTGCCTGGAGATTCATGAAAGAACACCAGAGCATCTGAATTCTCCTGCAGAAGTACTTCATTTTGAGAGAATTAACAAAATCATCACTCTTTAGCTTGTTTATTCACTTGGTTGAATTTATAATGTATCCTAGGTACCCTTGGGCTTCCCTGGTGGTGCAAACAGTAAAGAATCTACCTGCAATGCAGGAGACCCTGGTTCAATCCCTGGGTGGAGAAGATCCCCTCGAGAAGGGAATGGCAGCCCACACTAGTATTCTTGCGTGGAGAATCCCCATGGATAGAGCAGCCCCTGGTGGGCCACAGTCCATGGGGTCACAAAGGGTCAAACACGACTGAATGACTAAGCACAGCACAGGTTCCCTCAGTAATACACTGGTCATAAAAAATGCACAACATCATTAATCATCAGGGAAATATAAATTAAAACCGTAATGAGATAGTACCTCACATCCACTAGAACTGTTAAAATTTGAGACTGAGCATACAAATGTTGGTGAGCATATGGACAAACTGAGACCCTCATAAATTGCTTGTAGGATGTTAAACAGTACAGCTACTCTGAAAACCTGTTTGGCTGTTTCTTATGAAAATAAATACACATTTATCCTATTGCTCATCAGTTCCATTCCTAGATATGTTTTTTAAGGTATATACATTTATCAAAAACTCAAGCTGTTCACTTACAACCTCTGTACATAATTTACATCTCAAATTAAAAAAAAAAAACAAACCAGGAGTTGAAATGAGAGAAAAAAGACTCCTTTCCTCACACACTGGGGTTCTTGGAACACTCGGTGTGCATACAATTAGGATTCTTAAAAGGGAGGTGAGTAGAGTGGGTGGAAAGAGCACCAGGCAGGAACCAGAAGCTTCTTTCTTGTCTAGTCCCTTCCTAGGCTCATCCATATCACCTTGTGAGATTCACTCCACCTTCCTGAGTCTCAAATCATCATCTGCAAAGTAAATGAGCTGCATTAAATGACCTCGCAGTTTCCTTCTAATTCTAAAAGTCCATGTTTTTACCATTTCAAATGGTAAGTCAAATTTCTTTAGAAGCTTCTAGTTGACAGAGCACTGCTTTTCCAACACACTCTATAATCTGTGATTCTTTTCATTCTGGTCCATCAATTAGCATAATTCTGACAGATGACATTTTGCTAAGGGAAACTTGAATCCACTTTATCAGTTTCTAGGAGCATATCTTTGAGAAAAGCAAGTGTGGACCACATACATTTAGATTATGGGCATTTTCCATATTCAGATACAGCATATATGAGTATATTAATAGAGACATGGGGATTACTAAGAGCATGCTCTTGAAAAAGTTTTGAGCAACTAATAATTATCAAAGATGTTGGCCTCTGCCACACACCACAAATGAGCCAGAGGTATACATATGTCCCCTCCCTCCTGAACCCCTTCCCATCTCCTGCCCCCATCCTACCCCTAGGTTGTCACAGAACACTGAGTTGAGCTGCCCGAGTCACACAGCAAATTCTCACTTACTGTTTTACATATGGTAATGCATATGTGCTGTGCTTATCGCTCACTTGTGTCTGACTCTTTGTGACCCCAATGACGGTAGCCCACCAGGCTACATGGGGTAGCCACTGGGATTCTCCAGGCAAGAATACTGGAGTGGGTAGCCATTCCCTTCTCCAGGGGATCTTCCCAACCCAGGGATCGAACCCAGGTCTCCCATATTGCAGGCGGATTCTTTACTGTCTCAGCCACTAGAGAAGCTCAAGAATACTGGAGTGGGTAGCCTTTCCCTTCTCCAGGGAAACTTTCCGACCTAGGAATCAAACTGGTGTCTCCTACATTGCAGGCGGATTCTTTACCAGCTGAGCTACCGGGGAAGCCCAATAATGTATATATTTCCATGCAATTCTCTCAATTTATCCCACTCTCTCCTTTCCCCACTGTGAACAGAATGATATTCAGAAAAAAAAAAAGAAAAGCTTTAGTCATTGGTAATGAAAAATTTTAGATTGATATATAATCCCTTATTGGAAGTTCAAGGAGAGGCAAAGTATAATTTTTTAGCATGTTGTAAAATATTAGAATTTTAAAATTAAAATGTTACATCACTTTAATAAGGTGATTCATAGGATATATTTACTATAGTAATTTGATATGTACCATCATACTGAAAATATATGAATATTAAAAAAAAAACTCTACATTTATATGCACTTGATAACTTGGCATTGAAATACATAAAACAAAAATTGATAGAACCAAAAGAAAAAAAAGCTTTGGACAAAAGGGTAGTATGACACAGTCAAAATACCACCAGCCTGATGGGCTCTGTGGCCTGAGACACGCCATTGACCTGTGCAGATGACACATCAACATCTGTGCTGCCTGTTTCCCCAGTGTTGGTTAAAGGTGAAAGGAGATCTTGCCACATAGGTAAAGCACATTTTAACTTGTAAAATCTTGTGCAAATATAAGTGGTTTGTTCATACTGAGAATGAGGAAAGGAGAGGAACAAGTGTCTAGGAGGGGACAAACAACTGTTGAGGTCTGGTCAGTACCAATCACTGCTCTGATGTGATGCAGGAGATAATGAGAGAGAGAATGGTTTCTTAAGGACTCCAATATAAAGGTATTTTAGAAAGATACCACTGGTTGCAGTAGACTCATGGCGATTCTTGCTGCTTCTGGCAGTCTCTCAGCCCATCCCTAGTTTGTGACTGAAGAAAGCCCAACCCAACCTCATCTGCAGGGAGACTGACCTTTGGTTTGCCAGGTCTGATTGGGAAGACTCAGCAGAGCCCAGTGTCCACAGCTGGAGGTTGGGGCGGGGGTGAATCACAGATAATGCTTGTGTAAGCACTGCCAAGGCTCTGTACCATGTGGAGTGAGGATTGAGGAGGGGGTGGGGGTGGGGGGTATCGAGTGGAAAGGTGGATGGATAGACAAATGACACAAAGGTACCATTACAGCAGAGATGGGAGGTTGGAGAGCCTGAGGTAGAAGAGAGGGGAAGGAGAGAGGAAGCATGCAGAATGACTCCACAGAGCACAGACTTTCCCAGCAGATTTAATATTTGATGCTGTTATTTCCCCACTGCTATAGTTCCAGGACCTAAGACAGTGTTATCTATGCGGAAAGTGCTTAATCAATACTGGTTGAATGAACTGAATGGATGCATAGTAAAAGAGGGTCAAAAGGCAGTGTTGGCAGTGCCCTTCCACCCCTACTGTGCCGGGAGGAGGAAGAGAGTCCAGGTCATCCCTCCAGTCTCAGTTCAGTTCAGTCGCTCAGTCGTGTCCGACTCTTTGCGACCCTATGAATCACAGCATGCCAGGCCTCCCTGTCTATCACCAACTCCCGGAGTCTACCCAGATCCATGTCCATCGAGTCGGTGATGCCATCCAATCATCTCATCCTCTGTCGTCCCCGTCTCTTCCTGCCCCTAATCCTTCCCAGCATTAGGGTCTTTTCCAATAAGTCAACTCTTCGCATGAGGTGGCCAAAATATTGGAGTTTCAGCTTCAACATCAGTCCTTCCAATGAACACCCAGGATTGATCTCCTTTAGGATGCACTGGTTGGATCTTCTTGCAGTCCAAGGGACTCTCAAGAGTCTTCTCCAACACCACAGTTCAAAAGCATCAATTCTTCGGCTCTCAGCTTTCTTCACCGTCCAACTCATACATGACCACTGGAAAAACCATAGCCTTGACTAGACGGACCTTTGTTGGCAAAGTAATGTCTCTGCTTTTAAATATGCTATCTAGGTTGGTCATAACTTTCCTTCCAAGAAGTAAGTGTCTTTTAATTTCATGGCTGCAATCACCATCAGCAGTGATTTTGGAGCCCAAAAAAATAAAGTCTGACACTGTCTCCACTGTTTCCCCATCTATTTCCCATGAAGTGATGGGACCGGATGCCATGATCTTAGTTTTCTGAATGTTGAGCTTTAAGCCAACTTTTTCACTCTCCTCTTTCACTTTCATCAAAAGGCTCTTTAGTTCTTCTTCGCTTTCTGCCATAAGGGTGGTGTCATCTGCATATCTGAGGTTATTGATATTTCTCCCGGCAATCTCCAGTCTAAGAGTCAGAAATAGAGAAGCATTCAGAAGGCAAATTCAACCAGATACCTAAACTATCAAATCATGCATCATTTTTTCTGACTATACACACCCAGGAGGCATCTGTAGTTCTTTCTTTGATTCTACAGTTAAGGATCCCCAAGAGCAGCACCCTCAAAATGTTTTATGAATATTTCCATTTTCACCATGACTTTCACTCTAAGCTCCATCGTCTCCCATCTGGACCAGAGAAGAGCTCCTGATGGAAAAGCCTGCAAAAAGGGAAGGAATGCTGTAGAAGTAGTCAACAGGTCTTTCATCTTGAGCTTTAACATTTGTCACATCTTTCCATTCTACCCCAAATGCCATCAGCATAATAAGACAAGCTCACACTTCTGGAGAATGAAAAGGATAAGCTAATAGCTATTGAGTGCTCTACTACATATCAGGCACTAAGGACTTTATAAATATTATCTCAAATAAAGCAATATCTCTAAAAACCAATAGGAATAAAGAAAATACAAACTGTGTATGAGTTGGACATTTAAGATGAAATAATACAAAGGGTCAGCTTATCAAATCAGATTCACAGGAGTTAGAGATCTTGCCCAGTAAAAAGAGTTACTAATAATTTTAAGAATACAGATAAATCCTAGAGGCCATGGTCTATGAAAGCTGCTCTCTGGGTCTTTTTTTGCCATGTTAAGTTTTCTCTGGCCCAGATTTAACATATGATACCTTTAAGCAATGCATGCTGTCATCACTAAAACAAAAACAACCTGGGTCATGAAACATCTCAGTCTTCTACTCATATAGTTACATAGTTTGCATGTCACTTTCCAAGGAGCCTGCCCCAAAAATCCATAGGCTCCAGGTGTGTTTATCACAAGTCATCCTAGACTGACCAGGTATATCCTTCTAAAAAGTTTTTCATAGATTAAAAACTCTTAGAAGGAAATACCCATTAGTTTCCCTTCCAGGAGGTCTATCATTAGCGTATTTGCAAGGAGCTTTAATCAGCTAACTTTTTTCTCCCTCCCTTTTTCCCTCCCTCCTTCATCTCTTCCTTCCTCTTTTTCTTGTCAGGGGCTTCTCAGGAAAAGAGGGAAAATAGCCCTTCTAACTTCTTTTTTTCCTCCAAGGAATAGGTTCTGATCCTAAGAATTCCACTGAAAACAGGGCAGTAACAGTCTGGAGGTTACTTTCCTATGCCCTCAAAGCCTTTCACCTCAAGTTAACTCTGCTACTATCAGGAGGAGCCAGCACAGACTGGCAGCTTCTCCTTAACCAGCCTCTTACCTCTTTGGCTTTCAGACCTGGTTCTCTGCTGCGTTTACATTTGGTTGTTTTTCCACATAGTTCTTAGGTTTTTGTTGTGTTTTAAGGATTTACCTTTCAAACAGCTCTTAATGGCAATGTTTTATTTCTTTTGTTCCTTTGACCAACATCTACCAACAACAACCAGTGGAGTTAGGCTGATATAAACAGTGTTAGCACACTGAGTCCAAGTTCTATTCAAATGCTATTGAAAGCCCACCACATGCCTACTCAGTACTGAGGGTGAAAAGGGCATGGTCTCTGCCCTCAGGGAACTCACAGTCCATTGGGACAAAAAAGTGTGTCTATCCCCAAATCCTCCAACATCATGGAGCCACCCTGCCTTTAATATCTAGGTAAAAATGGCTTGTGTCCTCAAAGAAGATGTAACGACAATTCTCTCCCTAATGGTATCCTAGAATCAATTTAAAACAAACATTTTGTTCTTCTTAAACACCAATAAATAAATAGTAACAGTGGAATGTGCTTGGTGCTGTAATATAAGCAGAAGGAGGAAGTCATTAGTAAATTCAAACTGGGGATGTGAAAGATGGCTCACAGAGGAGGTGATTGTTCAGCTGGCTCAGATGAATGACTAGGAATTTATTAGGTGGGAGAAGGGCATTTCAAGCAGCAGGCTTAATATATGCACAAGATAGAGCTATGAAAAACAAAGAATATTTAGGGAGCTCCCAGTGGTTAAGTATGACTGAAGTATTTAGTAAAAGAGGAGCATGAAAAGTGGCAAAGGTGGTGTAATAAACAAAACACAGCTTGCAGTCCTCAGCATTTTCTAACCGTAAAAGCAAGTTTGGGATAATTATCCTAAACAATCAACAAGTATCCCAGTCAGGGCCAGGACTAGGGTGAGGGAAATGAGGAACTTGTCTTGGCGACAAAGATAGACAATATTTTAACACCAAATTTCAAGTAAAGATAGGATCAGTGTTACAGGGTTTTCCTTTTGCCTCAAGCTCCAGTATGACTCTGCAAGGTACTTCTTCATTTGAAATTTTGGCATTTGCTCCTAATGGGTTTTTTGGCACTGAACTTGATTTTTTAAAAAAAATATTACATGAAGTTTTATTTGTCCTAATGACTGAGTTTTCTGACCACTCTCTTAAAATTCTTGCATCTGAGTTCTTTGCTCACCTCACCTCAGCCCCAACCCTGGTTCCAGCCAAACTTTGTCCATTAGCATGTGTGAAAGACAGAGCATGTCACTCTGGCATAAAAGCATCACTTTTCTAATAATAATAAGCAATAAAATTCGCAGCACTGGGTGACTGGTGGGAGATGGAAATAAGGGAAAGAGAGGAATCAGAAATTTCATTGGGGAAAATAGCATTGGGATTCCTCAAAAAAATAAAAATGGAACTACCGTATGATCAACAACCCCACTTCTGGGTATATGTCCAAAGAATTTAAAATAGGAGCCGGAGGAGAAATCTGTGCACCCATGTTAATAGTAGCATTATTCACAATAGCCAAGAGGTGGAGGCAACCCCAGCCATTGACAGAAAAGTGGAAAAAGAAAATGTGCCATATGTATATATATATATATACACACACACACATATATATATATACACACACATACAGTAGAATATTGTTCCTTCATATGGGATATTATGCCTTGAAAAGAAAATCTTGTCACACACTACAACACAGATGAGCCTTGAGGACATCATACTATGTGAAATAAGCTGGTCACAAAAAGACAAATATTATATGATTCTACTTATACAAGGTTCTGAAGTATTGAAGTTCATAGAAACAGAAAGTAGAATGGTGATGGTGATTACCAGGGGCAGAGGGGAGGGGGGGTGAACAATTGTCTAATGGGTGCAGAGTTTCAGTTTTGCAAGATGAAAAAGTTCTGGAGATCTGTTTCACAACACTGTGAACATATTTAACACTACCAAACTGAGAACTGTGTTACAGGCTTCCCTGGTTGCTCAGTCAGTAAAGAATCCACCTGCAATGCAAGAGACTGCCAGAAATGCAGGGTTTGATCCCTGGATTGGGAAGATCCCCAAGAGAAGGAAATAACAACCCACTCCAGTATTCTTGCCATGGGAAATCTCATGGACAGAGGAGCCTGGTGGGCCACAGTTCATGCGGTGACAAGAATTAGACATGACTTAGTGACTAAACCATCACCACCTATGTATATACATTTCCTATCTCTGTCTGTTGAGAGGGCCTAGGAGCAATGACACCACAGTGTAAAAGAGGATCAGGAGTCAGTTACTGTCAAGAACAATAGCTTTATTTATTTCAATAATTTTTCTTTTTGTTGGAAAATACTTGATTTAAAATATTGTGTTGGTTTCAGGTACACAGCAAAGTGATTCAGTTATATATGTGTAAGTCATATATATATTTCAGATGATTTTCCATTATAGGTTATTACAAGATTTGGATATTGTTCTCTGTATTACACAGTAAATCCCTGTTGCTTACCTATTTTCTACATAGTGGTGTATATTTGTTAATCACATACTCCTAATTTATTCCTCCCCCTGTCCTTTCCCCCTTTGGTAACCAAGTTTGTTTTCATGTCCTTGAGTCTGTTTCTGTTTTATAAGTAGACTCATTTGCATAATATTTCATTCACTTATTTAAACTTTTTATTTTGTATTGGGGTTAACTGATTAGGAATGTTGCGGCAATTTAAGGTGAACAGCAAAGATACTCAGCCATACACATACATATATCCATTCTCCCCCAAATGTCTCTCCCATCCACGTTGTCACATAACACTGAATAGAGTCCCATGTGCTATACAGTAGGTCCTTGTTGGTTACCCACTTTAAATACAGTAGTGTGTACATGTTCATTCCAAACTCTCTATCTGTCCATTCCCCTCATCCTTCCCCTCAGCAACCATAAGTTCGTTCTTTAAGTCTGTGAGTCTCTTTCTGTTTTGTAAGTAAATTCATTTGTATCATTTTTTTTTAGATTCTGCATATAAAGGATGCCATAAGGTATTTCTCCTTCTCTGACTTTCTTCACTCAGTATGACAATCTCTCAGTCCATCTGTGTTACTGCAAATGGCATTATTTCATTCTTTTTTATGGCTGAGTGATATTTCACTGTACACACCCACACACACCATATCTTTTTTATCCAGTCATCTGTTGATGGACACTTAGGTTACTTCCCTGTCTTGCCTGCTGTAAACAGTGCTTCTATAAACATTGGGGTGCATGTATCTTTTCCAATTAGAGATTTTGTCTTTTCCAGATATATGACCAGGAGTGGGATTACTGCATTATGTGAAAATGAAAGTCGCTCAGTTGTGTCCAACTCTTTGCGACCCCATGGACTATACAGTCTGTGGAATTCTCCAGGCCCGAATACTGGAGTGGGTGGCCTTTCCCTTCTCCAGGAGATCTTCTCTACCCCAGGATCGAACCCAGGTCTCCCGCATTGCAGGTGGATTCTTTACCAGCTGAGCCATAAGGGAAGCCCAAGAATCCTGGAGTGGGTAGCCTATCCCTTCTTCAGCAGATCTTCCTGACCCAGGAATTGAACCAGGGTCTCCTGCGTTGCAGGCAGATACTTTACCAACTGAGCTTTTATGTAGTAGCTCTATTTCTAGTTTTTTAAGGAACGGCCATACTGTTTTCCACAGTAGTTGCACTGAATTACATTCCCACCAACATCAATAATTCTTAAGGTCATCATTTTATCACTTCAGCAATTGATATAATTTTCAACTATATTTTCTGTATGTCTAAAATTGTTTCAAAATAAGAAGTTTAAAAGTTCCTAATGAACATAACTCTATGGTGAATAAAACATATAATACATTTCATATTTTATGATTTAACTCCAAATGTTCTTCTGATATTTTGCTAAAATACATATGTTTCTCAGTATATAGTTATAGCCTGTGTTTATACACTGGTGTTTTCTTCCTTTCCTCCCCCCTTGAGTAAACTGCACTCATAGAATAATTTTTAAAATATTTTTTTAATTTAAGTATAGTTGATTTACAATGTTGCATTAACTCCTGCTGTACAGCAAAATGGTTCAGTTACACACACACACATATATATATATATATATATATATATACATTCTTTTTTAAAATATCCTTTTCCATTATGGTTTATCATAGGATATGGAATTTAGTTCCCTATTCTATACAGTAGGACCTTGTTGTTTTTCCTCTCTATGTGTAATAGCTTACATCTGCTAACCCCCACCTCCCACCCCTGCCCTCCCCCAACACATCCCTTCTTGGCAACCACAAATCTGTTCTCTATGTTCTCATGAAATAATTTGACCTTGTCACTATGGGTGGTACCATGCTGGGCACAGAGAAGAAGATAAATAGTATTTGGTTTTTGCTTTTGAAAAATGTACTGAATAGTGGGGATAATAAATGTAGAAAAGAAATCAGTATAACATGACAAGCTTAATAACAAGTAGATAAGCAAATAACTGTGAGATGCAAAGACGCTTTGTAAAAAGAATTCAGAGTCTAACATATTGACATAATCTGTATAATTTTGTGTAAAAAGCATACAGTCATCCTCAATGTAGTATACTGCAGTTGGCCAGGCTGTTCTCTAATGCAAGCAGAGTGTTGGGTATATAGGAGCTCTTCCCACTTTTGAGGGACAGGGACATGTCCACAAGTTTCCTTGGAGTCAGCAGGCACAAACAGGTAGAGGAGGTTGAAAGACTTCCTCCACAGAAGGAAGAGGGCTCCAGCCTCCCCAGTCTGCAACTGCAGACCATGCCTTTGCTGTTGTGAGCCCATCAGTTGCAATTTAAATCAATTCTCCTAAACAGTGATGTATGGGATGTCCAGAGCTCAGCTTAATGAAGGAAGAGGTCAATCAAATCCTGATCAAAGAGCTCAACTAATCTGTCTCATTTCTGCCTTCCAGCCTCCCCTGAGCCTCCTCTCAGAAGTACGACATATCACACCAATTTTCATAATGGTAGGTAATTGAATAATTGGTACAATTCATTTCCCTGGCAAGATTTCCCTGTCAATTCTGTCCCCTGAAGCCTATAAGGACCCAGGCCCTGCTGAGGTGGCTGCTCTCAGGCTCCCGGCTTGCACACACCACAACAGTCACCTAGACTCCTCTATCCTCCACCTCTTTTCTGGCTTCTTCCTTCCTATTGGCACCATGTAGGGGGATCTCTTTCCTACTTCCAGGCACCCATCCAGGTGTGACTATGCTCTCCCTGAACAAAAGGTAGATGGCTGAGGTCAGTAAGGAAATATTTAACTCTGACCAAATACACAAATAAAGGCAACTAATAAAAGAATAAATATCTTCCTTTGACCCTTTACCCATCTTCAGCCACTTCTCTAGCTATCTCCTTCCTATCTTAGAATCATTGGTGTGTCAAAGTCTTTGGACAGAACACAGAAGACATTGTTTATCTCCAGGCTGGCAAACTAACAACCCCCCAAACCATAGCTTCCTTCTATTCCATGATCTTGTTGGGTGGCTTTCCCAACACTCAAGTCACCCACGCCAGGTCCTGTATATGATCCTAGACATTTACCCATCTTTTTCTTCTGACATCTAGGTGGTCACCAATCTACATCAATTTTATCCCCTTCATATCTTTCAAATTCATTCCTTTTCCCTTCCCCCACCCCCATCCCCACTGCCACTGTGCGGACTCAGGCCTTCTCAGTCTTGCCTGGACCATTGAAATAGCCTCCCCTCTGCTCTCACTTCTATCTGTCCACATAGCTGTCCAGGTGCAGGTTTATCTCTACACACCCTGGATTGAAACATTTCAGTCTTTCCCTTAGTGTGGTTTGCCCAGCTTTTCTTTTTTCAATTGAAGCATACCTTATGTGGGCTTCCCAGGTGGTGCTAGTGGTAAAGAACCCTCCTGCCAATGCAGGAGACGTAAAAGCTGTGGGTTCAATCCCTGGGTTGAGAAGATCCCCTGGAGGAGGGCATGGCAACCTACTCCAGTATTCTTGCCTGGAGAATCCCATGGACAGAGGAGCCTGGCGGGGCTACAGTCCATACAGGTCGCAAAGAATCAGATACGACTGAAGCGGCTTCATAAACAGCTTATGAACAATACTGTATAAGTTACGAGTGTACAACACAGTGACTCACAGCTTTTAAAGGTTATACTTCATTCATAGCCATCACAAAACACTGGCTATATGGCCTGTGCTGCACACTGCATCCCCGAAGCTTGTTTCATGCATAATAGTTTCTACCTCTTAATCCCCTATCACCATATTGCCCTTTCCAGCCTCCCTCTCCCCTCCAGCAACCACCAGTCTGTCCTCTACATGCACAGCTTTTCTTGACCTAGCTCTTGTCAACTTCAAATTCTCATTTTCTATCTCCATGAGAAGTGATATTTATCAAAAGTCCCCCTCATACTAGAAGATGTAGTACTCAGTGTTTTATTAGTAACTTCATTTAATGTTCAGAAAAATTCTTTGGTGGAGGTATTATTATTTTTTTTTTTTTTTGCCCTGACAGCCAGGATGTGTGGCATGCCATTTCTTTTTTTTTTTTTTTTATAAATTTATTTATTTTAGTTGGGGGCTAATTACTTTACAATATTGTAATAGTTTTTGCCATACATTGACATGAATCAGCCATGGGTTTACATGTGTTCCCCTTCCTGGACCCCCCACCCACCTCCCTCCCCATCCCATCCCTCTGGGTCATCCCATTGCCCCGGCCCTGAGCCCTTGTCTCATGCATCGAACATGGAATGGTGTTCTGTTTCACATATGATAATATACATGTTTCAATGCTATTCTCCCAGAACGTCCCACCCTCACCTTCTCCCTCAGAGTCCATAAAATTGTTCTATGCATCTGTGTCTCTTATTCTGTCTCGCATATAGGGTTATCGTTACCGTCTTTCAAATTCCATATATATGCATTAGTATACTGTATTGTTGTTTTTCTTTCTGGCTTACTTCACTCTGTATAATGGGCTCCAGTTTCATCCATCTCAGTAGAACCGATTCAAATGTATTTTTTTAATGGCTGAGTAATATTCCATTGTGTATATGTACCACAGCTTCCTTATCCATTCGTCTGCTGATGGACATCTAGGTTGCTTCCATGTCCTGGCTATTGTAAACAGTGCTGCGATGAACATTGGGGTACACGCGTCTTATTATTTTTTATCCTCCTCTTCACAATAAAAGTAAAGTGAAGACAGGCTAAGAATTTAGCTCCATTTTATACAGATTGTAAGTGGCAGAGCTGGGACTTGAAGCCAGGTATCCTGGGGCCAGAGTCTGCTCTTGGCCACAAGCCCTGATGTCCCCTCTCTCCCCACCCCCCCCCCAGCCCCCCCAGCCACCAACCTGGACATATGCTGCTGCTGCTGCTAAGTCGCTTCAGTCGTGTCTGACTCTGTGCAACCCCATAGACAGCAGCCCACCAGGCTCCCCCATCCCTGGGATTCTCCAGGCAAGAACACTGGAGTGGGTTGCCATTTCCTTCTCCAATGCATGAAAGTGAAAAGTGAAAGTGAAGTCGCTCAGTCGTGTTCGACTCTTAGCGACCCCATGGTCTGCAGCCTACCAGGCTCCTCCGTCCATGGGATTTTCCAGGCAAGAGTACTGGAGTGGGATGCCATTGCCCTCTCCGACCTGGACATATACACACCGACAAACCTGAATGGCCAGCGTTTGCACACACTCAAAATACTGTTTCATGATCTGCATGTGTTGTTTTCTCTCTTGGAAAACATTTCTTCCTCTTATTTGTCTGAACCTTGTTTAACCTTCAAACCCTACTTTATTATCAGTGCCCTGATGAAGATTTGCTGTCCTCCTTCTCCACAGACCACTGCCCATTTTGTTATTACTTGGTTATATGTGATGTGATGCTGAAATTATTTACTTTTCTGTCAAAACCATTTTGTTAGGACATGTTAAAAGTCTTATTGTTACTCCTCAGCAACTGGCATAATTTATGTAGAAAATATAGACATTAATTTCAAATCAAATATGGACTTTGATTTCAAAGTGTTGGTACAAAAGTTTTATGTTTTTTTGGTTAAAACAATGAAGGTCAAAATGCCTAAAATATAATATACTTGAAAGTTTCTTCATCACATAAATACATCAGCTTTTGGTATTCTATTATTTCAAAGGACACTTTAAAATTAGAAAAAAGGAGCCACCGGTTACTCAAAACATGGCTTGTAATAATCTCAAATCTTTTCTGAGATGTGCACATGCCAAGACCTCTTTCTTACTATCTTTCTACTTCCTAACTCAGCCTGGCAACTCTGTCCTAAGAAAATAAGGTAATGGGATTTGAGTAAAAATGAGTAAGCCTGCCAGGCTCCTCTGTCCATGGGGATTCTCCAGACAGGAACACTGGAGTGGGTTACCATGCCCTCCTCCAGGTGATCTTCCCAACCCAGGGATCACACCCAGGTCTCCTGCATTGCAGGCAGATTCTTTACTGTCTGAGCCACCAAGGAAGCCAAAGAATACTGGAATGGGTAGCCTATTCCTTCTCCAGGGGAACTTCCTGACTCAGGAATTGAACCGGGGTGTCCTGCATTGCTGGCAGATTCTTTACCAGCTGAGCTTCCTGGGAAACCCCAAGTATAAGTGAGGAGGAAAAAAAATCAACAAAAGAGAATGTCATTTCCTTCCACCACCACAAGTATGTGATCACAGATGCTCTCCTTATGGATTTGTATCCATTCACCCAGAGGACCTGGAACACTGCATCAGATCACAGGTTCACTCTTGCAATCACTTCCAGAACCAGTCAGGAATGGAGAGCCAGAGACATCCCAAACATGGCCACACAAGACCTTCCAGGGAGAGTCTTCCAAGGAACAGTCAGCTGGTTATTCCGAGGTTTAATCCAGAATGTGAGACTGGGAGAGAATGAGCAGGTTCCTAGTGGAATGGGAGCATAACAAACAAGCTCCCCAGAGTTCTGTGCCTGTGTCTTTTCTGTGTGCTATAGACATGGCAGTGCAGCAAAAATGGTGCTTCTGATTGGAGGGCAGAGTCCTGCCATAGTCAGGTAGAATTTGAGCACACTAGTTAACTTGAATCACCACTGTTTCCAATTAGCTTCGTTGCGGAAATAAATTTCTGTTTTCTTACAGTTATTACCCCAAGTGCTTATATTCATTTTACAGCAGGCTCTAAAGAGAGAGACATAGAGAGGAAGGGAGGGAGTAGAAGGAGGATGGGGGAAGGGGACATAAACAGCGTTCAATCATTAAGCAGCGCACCCATCTATGTGACAGATATTTACAGAACACCTGTTTTTGATGGGCCACCCAAAGAGGACGAGGACACAGCCCCTATCTTTAAGGAGCTACCAGTGTAGTGGGGGATTAAGCCACACAACTACTTGCACAAATTATAATGAGATCATAGAGATGGTAGAGAAAGAAGTGAGTCAACCTACCAGACAGGGCTGGTAAATATTTTCCGGAAGAGAACCAGCTAGATCATGAACGGGGACTGGATCTATGTCAGCAGGGAGAAAGGACGCTCTCAAGAAATGGTGACAAGCATGTGCAGAGACCTGCATGTATGGAGGACCTTGACTGGCCCTGGGAGAGGGGAGCAGTTCTCTGTGACCAGATCACAGTGTGTGTGGCCTTTATGCTGGGAAGGACAGGCTTAGAACTGGGTTCCATCCTAATTGTCTCTGTAACGTGTCTCCATGCCATCTTCTCCATGCCTGCCATCATTCTCCCAGTTCAGCTCCTGCCTGGTTACCACAGAAGCCTGCTAATGGCTCTCTCCCACCTGTTCTTTCTGCCTCCAATCTGTTCGAAGAGATCACAGCCATTCTTAAATCACTTGAGTTCCGGAACAGGTGAAACTAATCCAGAGTAAAAGAGAAAGCAGAGCAGTGTTGGCCAGGGGAGGGGGACTGACTGCAAAGGAGTCCCAGGGAACTTTCTGACAGATGGAAGCCTGCTGTATCTTGATGGTGGTGGCAGTTGGTCATTGAACTGTGCATCTAACATGGGGGCATTTTATTGTTTCAAATTATATTCTAAAATAAACCTTTAATTGTCCTGGGAGGAAGACCAGTACCCTACTGGCCCACCAACCGGCAGCTTTCTCTTGCCTCCTCACCACACTAGCCCAGCCTCACCAGGCCTCTCCTGGTTGCAGGACTTGCTGTGCCCTTCTCCTCACTGAGAACGGTATCCACACGGTCCTTTCTGACCAGGATCCTCGTTATCTCCCTGCTGCCCGGACGTCCGGACCGTCCACTCAGCATAGCTGACTCCTGCTTGTCCTTCAAGTTGTGGCTGAAGTCTCAGATCCTTCAGGGGGCAGTTCCTGGCCCCTCTGGCTCTGGTGCCCCTGCCTGCACACCTCCTGTGAAGCACTGAACAGCTCTGTGAGTAATTGCTCCATGTCTGTCGTCCCCTCTAGACAGTGAGCTTCATGAGGATTCAGTTCAGTTCAGTCGCTCAGTCATGTCCAGCTCTTTGCAGGCCCAAGGACTGCAGCACACCAGGCTTCCCTGTCCATGAGGATTGGGATGGGGCTTATTTACTGCTACCTCCCAGCTACCTGGTGGCTCAGCAGTAAAGAATTTGCCTGCAATGTAGGAGATGCAGGAGACACCAGTTCAATCCCTGGGTCAGGAAGATCCCCTGGAGGAGGGCATGGCAACCTACTCCAGTATCCTTGCCTGGGAAATCCCATGGACAGAGGAGCCTGGCAGGCTATAGTCCATGGGGTTGCAAAAAGTCAAACATGACTTAGAAGCTAAAAAACAACAACCCCACCACCTAGGCCAGTATCTGACATGGGAAGGTATAATAAATAGTTGTTGAATTAGCAAACTCATCTTAGGGTTTTAAGCAGCTTTAAGAGAGACGATCTTTTGTATGTGTGTGGGTTTTGTTTTTTGGCTGTGACTCACAGCATGCAGGATCTTAGTTCCCTCACCAGGGATCGAACCCATGACCCCTGCTGTGGAAGCACGGAGTCTTAACCACTGTACCACCAAGGAAGTCTCTGTATTTTTTTTCTAACAAAAGTTCTAAGCTATGATGTTTGAACATGTGTAGGGTCTTCTGTTTCTCACAGTGACTGAGGGGAGCTGGAGATACCTGGTGACACGAGGCCAAGTCTGCTGTATGTCCCTCAGCGCTCAGGACGTCTCTCTCGGGAAACACTGTTTAGAAAGATCACTCTGCCTGTGCTGGGGAAACATTTGTGAGGTGTAGAGAAAGAGGAAGAGGAAGTGGAGATTGAAATCGGAGTGACTCATAGGGAGACTATGACAATCATCCAAAATCAGGACTGGCTGCATGGCTGGGGAGGAAGCCAGAACTATACTAGAAGGAGGCAGGTTGTGGCTCAGATGGTAAGGAGTCTGCCTGCAATGTGGGAGACCTGGGTACAATCCCTGGGTCAGGAAGTTCCCCTGGAGAAGGAAAGGGCAACCCACTCCAGTATTCTTGCCTGGAAAATCCCATGCACAGAGGAACCTGGCAGGCTACAGTCCATGGGGTCGCAAAGAGTTGGACATAACTTCACTTTCACTTTCTTTACAAAATAGAACTAACAAACCTGGTGATCAATAGGACAGGAAGTCACCTTTTAAGGAAGGAAAGGAATGTGTACACGAAGGTAGGCAGACAGATATAAGTTATGTTAACTTTGAGAAGTTACTTAACTGCTCTAATTTTCTTACCTGTAAAATGGGGGAGAAAACATCCACATCACAGGGCTGTTATCAGAATCATATAACCTGAATTAATTTCTGTAACACACTAGGAGCACTGCCTGACACAGGGTAAGCATGAGATGAGTATTTGACCTTACAGCTATAGATACTTGAATAAATAGATATGTAGAAATATTGACAGATAAGTGGTGGAGGGGATGGATGGATGGACAGATGGATAGATGGTAAAGAGACAGATAAATGGATACAGGATGTGGAGGGTGAAAGAGAGCAGATGATCCCTGGGATATTTTTCCAAGAGCAGTCACAGATTGGAGCAAATCTACCTACGTGCTCTCTTCTTCCTTATTTATGTCCCGTGATCAGCGTACCAGGTGGTCTTTAGTCTATGGGACAGAGCCACAGACCACTGAAACTCATGGGGCCGCTGGAGGCATACAGTAGGCAAAGGGCTGATGTGACAGCAGTATGCCACACAGGCATCTCCTGAGATGGGCTGTGAGGCACACAAAACAGCAAAGTCAGATAGGGCTCTTGTTGCTGTGGCTCAGGGCACTCACAGAGGTACTCACCCTTCTCAACTCTCTTATCTTCCCTGATATCCAGACATTTTTTCACTCACTTTCAAAATTCTGTTGCTTATAAGATTCACAGTCACAGGATAAAAATTTAGGAGTCCAGATATACTACCTGGCAATACACTGGCCTGAGAGTTAGAAGACCCGTGCTCTAGCATGGGTTATGAAGTTAGTGTTTGGTCTCAAAATGATCATTTCATTTCTCTGGCTTCCGTTTTTGCATGTGTAAGATAAATGGTCTACATTAGATCATTCCTAAAGCTTCTCGCAGCTCTAACACCACTGCACCTGAAGCCTGATCGGCTTCTGTTCTCACTGTTCTTGTTCCTAAATTCAACTTTCCACCCCTACTTTCTCATCTTCATACCTTTGCCATTTCCTTGGTGTGGAATGCCCTCCTCTCCTTATACTTCTGCTAGTCTCTCATACATAGTTTTCAAGTTACAGTGCTACCTTTCCTCTGAATCATTTCTTGGCACCCTCAAGTTTAAGCACTCACCTCTTACAGACCCGTTGTACTCTCTATGTACCTGAACGATAGCTTTATCAGTGACTTGTTTATATGCCTAAATCTGCAAAAGGTTGTAATGCCTTTAATGCAGGAATTACATTTGTATCAGTCAAAGACCAGTTTCAGAGAACAGAATCCTCTCTAACCAGTTAAAGCAGGAAAGGATTTATTACAGATCTTGAATGGCATATGAAGTCATTGGGAGGGGAAAAAAACAGACTCAAAGATTAGGCTTTCAGGAACCACTCACAAAGCTACACTGCAGAACTGGGCCACTGAGAGAGCTAGTACTTCTTTTGGTATGAGGAACTCTCCAGCTTCACAACAATAGGACCATCAAAACAATCAGGAACTAAATTCTCTCCATGCAGATATCAAATTCTCAAAAACAGCAAGTCTGTTCAGCCATCACCATCCCTCTTTGCACAATGTTTCTTGCCAGGACACCTCCTAAACCTCTGACCAGTCTGGAGATAGATTGCACTGGGGTCAGGTGCTGAGTGCTCTCAAGAGCTGCCACCAAAGGAACTTAAGTTCTTTTGGCATAAACATGGTGAAGGAGCTGCTATGGATGAGGATGTGGCCAATGTTTCCTCTTTCCTTTTGCTGAGGAGAGCAATTTTTCTCCTACTAATAGGATTCTTTAATGGTGATCAATAGTAAGTCAATCTCCTGGATGGATATTAATTAAATTTAAATCGGTTTTTAACTCTATTCTTCAATTTCTTCAGCTCACGCCTCCCACAAAGCACAAACTGCTTTAACAAAACAGGTCAGGATTGGAAAATCTTGGAAATAGGAAGACATTTGGGGGTTATAAAGTCCTGCTGCTGCTGCTGCTAAGTTGCTTCAGTCGTGTCCGACTCTGCGCGACCCCATAGACGGCAGCCCACCAGGCTCCGCCGTCCCTGGGATTCTCCAGGCAAGAACACTGGAGTGGGTTGCCATTTCCTTCTCCAATGCATGAAAGAGAAAACTGAAAAGTGAAAGTGAAGTCGCTCAGTCATCTCCGACTCCTAGCGACCCCATGGACTGCAGCCCACCAGGCTCCTCCATCCATGGGATTTTCCAGGCAAGAGTACCAGAGTGGGGTGCCGTTGCCTTCTCCGGTTATAAAGTCCAGTGGTTACTAAACAGCACTTTGTAGTAAAAGGAGAAAAGTAGTACAATGTAATTAGCTTTAAGTGTATTCAATTTAAAATCTTGGCCTAAATTTTTGTCCTATTTCTTTAATGATAGATGGTATCCGTAGTTCATACCTTTTTTGTTTGTTTGTTTAGGTTTTTCTTGGCAAAATAACAATTAGGTTGTCCTTTGTTGTCTTCCCTTTTGAGTTGCCTATTGATTCTTAATCTATTCTGATCACGTCCCCAGAGGTCTGTGCCACAGCTTCACTATGACACTTGTGTTACCGTCTCATCCTTCATTCCTCACCATCTATCAGGGTCTCAAGACACTTAACAAGTGCCTAGGCATGTGTTAGGACTTGAAGATAAATGGGGTAATTTCTTCTGTGTTTGTCTGTAGTGTTCATTTTATTTTAATTTTTTATTGAGGAATAGTTGATTTGTAATATTATATTAGTTTCAGGTGTACAACAGTGGTTCGACAGGGATCCAACCAGCGTCTCCTGCACCTTCTGCCTTGCAGATGGATTCTTTACCCCTGAGCCACTGGTGAAGCTGGAGCTCTAGGGAGCCCCTGCTGTAATTACTTAGAGGGGTTTCTCTTTTCCAGGTTCAGTTCAGTTCAGTTTAGTCAACTAATATAAGGATAAATTCTCAGAAGTAGAATTGCTGGGTCAAAATCTGTAGGATGTTTAAACTAAAATTTAAAGATATTTCTTCCTGCTGTTCTTATCTCTGGTAAGCCCCTTCTTCCTCTTGGAGATCTCTGTGAATAGTCACGGCCCTCCTCCTTCCATCACCCCCTCTGTTTACATGACTCAGCCTTTGGGCACTGGGCTAGCCCTCTGATCACATTCCACTCTTAAAAAATGATAAACAAAACAAAGAGGTAAGAGGGAAAGCCACTACTTCCTGGTGATAATTGATATGCGTGCTTTCAGAACATGCCCAGCCAAGTGGAAAGAAATAGCAATTATCTGGGTGGTTCAAGCAAACATTGACTCCCCTTTGTCCATTATGAGTGAGTGGTGAAGGGAGGGAGAATTGGAATTAATTATTAACATCTTCCAAACTGTCAGAATTAGGCAGAGAGTTATTGAACTCAACACTTCATTTTCTATCAGGTGTCTGGGGGTTGGCCATTTCAATGGCCAGTTTTTAATTTTGGTAGGAGTCAGTCAGGTAGCAAAGTGGCCTTTGTCATTTGTGGGGCTGAACCACTTGGTGACCTTGACTGAACTCAGATAGTAGGAAGGCTCCAGGCACCACCTCCCTGGGCAACAGCCATGGCTTGCTGTAAATCAGTCTCTCCACCTTCCCATTGCATCAGGTTCTGCTCTCAATAGAAACAAGGTGATCATCCAAACTTGGGCAAATGTCTGGCTTCCTGTTGTCCTTTACCAAATTAAAACTGTTTTTTACAGGCTACTGATTTATTTCTAGCTTTCCCCAAATGTGTGGCCCTTAAAGACTGCTTATTTAGCAATATAGCACAGTCATGAAAAGAATTCTTATAGCAAGCCATTCTTGGCATATAAAGGTAGAGAGGCAGATACCATGGGGAAAGTCATGATCCAAGAGTCAAGAGTTCTGAGTTTGAGTCTTGGCTTTGCCACTAACTAGCCAAATAACCCAAATCAGCCATTTAACCGTGGTAACTTTCTTATTAAAATTAAGTGCTCAGAAGGTAAAGAAGTTAAGATGAGGGCTTCCCTGATGGTTCAGTGTTAAGAATCCTTCTGCCAATGCCAGAGACATGAGTTTGATCCCTGGTCTGGGAAGATTCCACATGCTGCAGAGCAACTAAGTCTATGCAGCACAACTATGGAGCCTGTGCTCTAGAGCCTGGGGGATGCAACTACTGAGCCCTTCCACCTGGAGCCCATGCTTCACAACAAGAGAAGCCACTGCAAGCCCGTGCACCACAACTAGAGAGTAGCCCCTACTCGTCCCAACTAGAGAAAGCCTGCACAGTAACGAAGACCCAACACAGTCAAAATCAATAAATAAAATTATAAAAAAAGAAGTTATGCTGAAAGAGCAATATACAGGTACATGCTAATGTTAGCGCTAATATTTTCAATCATATTTTTCCAATGCTCTTATGGACTGGTACTCTCTGGCTACTTTCATCAGCCCTTTGTTAAAAGTAACAGATTAAACACACATGTGGGGATAACTGGTTAGGAGCTATCATCCACATTTGTACATGTGTTGAGGTGGGGGGCAGGATCTGAAAGCCATAAGCAAAGTGACTCTCTGTTTCGTAATGTGATTTCAAAAATGATACACTGACTGTCTAGGGGTGCTTGGATTAGAATATGCCCCATTTCCCCTGCCTCCTTCCTCAGCTGGTCCATCCAGACGGTATTTGGACATCCCACGTCAGTCTCCAGCAGCTTCCCTCCTGTACAGTGCGGGGGTCAAAGTACCCTCAGCCAGCCAGACCCTCTCTCAGGTCAACTGGGGACAGGGAACATGATAAGAGTGAACAACCTTACAGAACAAATCCAGGAAGTAGTATTAACCCAAGAACAACGTAAATGTCATTTGTGCTTTATATGTGGTACCACAGGAACAAAAGCATTTTTACTGTCACTGAAGCTTTGTTTTCCCAGGCCGGAAAAACTGATTAAGAGAGAACAAGTAGAAATGAATTTTCCAGCTTTCAGTTCTGTTCTTATAAACCCTGGGCTATAACACGCTGCTTCCGCTTCCTACCTCCCTTCAGTGCACTGGACAGCCAGCAGACATTCTGCGTCCCTGCATGATAATCAGCCAAGTGCCACAGGTGTCCTTCAGACATTATTTTCATCCTTAATCCAGTAGGGTTTTTCTGAGTGTTTCTAGTATTGCATCATGCACTTAGAGACCATGAAAATGGCCTGGAAATCAGAAACAGAACAGGGTTTAATGGATTGATTAATTAAGTGAGTATTTGTTGAGTGCTTTCTATATGTCAAATATAGCTCTGGTCAGTGCACTGAAAATACAGCAGTGAACAAGAGAGTTGATCCTAAAGCTCCAGGATCTTATATTCTGGTCAGGGGTGGGGGTGGGGAAATAGAGAAACACATATACAAACAGATATGTAACATGAATTCAGGTATTGATAAGTTATTGCCTGACTGCTAAGTCACTTCAGTCATTCCCAACTCTTTGCGACCCTATGAACTGTAGTCCACCAGGCTCCTCTGTCCAATGGATTCTCCCGGCAAGAATATTGGAGTGGGTTGCCATGCCCTTCTCCAGGGTATGAGTCTGTTTGACTCAGGAATCAAACCTGCATCTCTCATGTCTCCTGCATTGGTAGGCAAGTTCTTTACCACTAGAGCCACCTGGGAAGCCCTGGATAAGTTATTAAAATAATAATAATAGCTTTTTCTGCCATGTGAGGATAGAAGCTGAGGACAGGGTCAGGTTTCATCAGTCTAAGAAAAAAGATATAAATGAAGCAGGGAGCATTGGAGAGAGGAAGAGAGAAAAAGTAAATCTGTGTAATCCATTTTAAATAAAATGATGTATTGTCAGTGTATAAAACCTACATCAAACTAAAGAACTTCTGCACAGTGAAAGAAATGATCAACAAAATGAAAAGGCAATATAAGGAATGGAAAAAAATATTTGCAAATCATATGCCTGATAAAAAGCTTACATCCAAAACGTATGAAGAATTCATAGACCTCGATAGCAAAAATATACAGTAATAATAAAACATGGACAAAAAAACTGAATTGGCAGTTTTCCAAAGAAGATACACAAATGGTCAACAGGTACAGGTAAAGGTGCTCAATATCATTTATTGGTTTATCCTCAGGGAAATGCAAATTAAAACCACAATGAGATATCATGGCTGTTAGAATGGCTATTATCAAAAAGACAAGAGATAACAAATGCTGGTGAGAATGTGGAGAAAAGGCAATCCTTGTACACTGATGGTGAGGATGTAAATTGGTGCAGCCACTGTGGAAAACAGTATAGGGTTCCTCAAAAAGTTAAAAACAGAACTACCATATGATCCAGCCATTTCAATTCTGGGTATTTATCTGCAAGGAATGAAATCACTAACTTGAAGAGATACCTGCATCCCACATTCACTGTAGCATCATTTATAATAGTGAAGCCACAGTAACAACCTAAATGTCCATTGACAGATGAATGGACAAAGAAAATGTGATATATATATATATACACATACACATATATACAACAACATGAATAGACATGGAAGGCATTATGCTGAGTGAAACAAGTCAGACAGAGAAAGATGAATACTGTAGGATTTCACTTATATGTGGAATCTAAAAATCCACAATCATAGAGACGGAGAATACATTGGTGGTTGCCAGAGGCAAGGGTGGAGATATTGGGTGAAGACAGTCAAAAGATACAAACTCCCAGTTATAAGATAAATAAGTACTAGGAATGTGATGTACATCATGGTGACTATAATTAACACTGCTGTAGAGAGAGAGTAGATCCTAGAAGTTCTCATCACAAGGAAAAAATCTTTTTCCTATTGGTTTCTATGTGTGATGAAGGCTATTAACTAAACTTGTTGCGGCAATCATTTCAGAGTATATTTTCACATATGTAAGTCAGGGCTTCCCAGGTGGCACTAGTGGTAAAGAACCCTCCTGCCAATGCAGGTAGACATAAGAGATGTGGGTTTGATCGTTGGGTTGGGAAGATCCCCTGGAGGAGGGCACAGCAACCTACTCTAGTATTCTTGCCTGGAGAATCCCATGGACATAGGTGTCTCGCGAGCTATAGTGCATAGGGTCACAAAGAGTTGGACACAACTGAAGTGACTTTGCATGCATGCATATGTTAGTCAAGTCATTGTGCTGTATACCTTAACCTTATAGAGTGCTGTATGTTAGTTATGGGCTTCCCTGGTGGCTCAGATGGTAAAGAATATGCCTGCAATGCAGGAGACCCAGATTCTATCCCTGGGTCAGGAAGATCCCCTGGAGAAGAGAATGGTTACCCATTCCAGTATTCTTGCCTGGAGAATTCCATGGACAAAGGAGCCTGGAAGTCTGTGGTGATCTGTGGGGTCAACAAACAGTTAGACATGACTGAGCAACTAACACTTTCACTTTTCATGTCAGTTCTATTTCAATTAAACTGAAAAAAAAAATAAAGCAAAGAAAGAGGTTAAAGAATACCTATTTTAGATGAAGTTATCAGGGTAGGTATCTCTGATTGACCTTTGAGTTGAGAACTGAATGAGATGAAAGAGTGACCTTTGAGGTTGTCTGAGCCGGGCACACAGAGCCCACTAGGATGGCAGTGTGCTTAGTGTGTCTGTGGAATAGCCATGTGGCCAGTGTGACTAAGCATGAAGTGTGAGGAAAAGAGCACAAGGAGATAGGTGTGAACTCCAGCTCCTACAACCAAGTAGTCACAGAAACTTTCTCCATTTATTTAATCTCTAGGAACCACAGATTCCTTGTACTTACTAAGGTTTTTGGTCACAAGTAATATTAATAGTACCCAACTTTGAGCTGGGCTAACTAAGAAAGAGAACTTATAATAAGTATACAAGAGTGTCTCCCAGAAAGCAAGATCAGGAAAGAATCTGGGCTTCTAGAAAGAATGAGAATCAGGACCTGGGAATAACAAAACACATCACCACCTACAAAACAAGACTCTTACCCTGTCATTCACCTTTATTTCTCCTTCATGCCGGCCTTCACTCTCTGTTCAACCCAGTTTAGCTGCTGCTTCTCCACCTGGACTTCCCACAGCCCCTGCCTTCATTCATTCAACCCCACAGCCAGCTGTCCCATGTCCAGCACTGTTCCTATTCCACACGGGCTCAGCACCGTCCAGAAATAGCAGCCTACTTTCTGAAAACATGAGATACTCACCCCCATTTCACTGAGGAGGTCATACAAAGGCCAGAGCAGGGAGTTACCCTGCACATTGCCCACCAGGTTTTTCAAATCCCCTCTCTGCTCCCAAAGTTTCTCCACAGCCCACTTAATCAAGGGTTCTTCTCTTGGGTTCTTACCGCAAACCCATCGTCAAATTTCCTCCAGAGCCTCCCCTTCCTCACTCCACTCCAGCCCCAACCGACTCCCCATCTCTCAGCCCTTTTCTAAGCAGGGGCATTGATTTCTCCCAGTTTCCACAACTGAATGTGAATTTTCATACCAGCCCTCCTAAAGATTCTCTGAGAGCATTAGGTGTTTGACCAGTTTCAGCCACTGCTCTCTGAATCCCAATTTCAAACTTCTGTAAGATAATATCTGATCTGCCTGCCTCATGGTGTATGGTCACATCTCTGGCCCCGTCAGTGGCTGCCAGAGAAGAAGTTACCTTTGTGGACGGGGGAAATTTGACAAGACAATTCCTAGAGAAGGCCGCGCTCCTTAGGAGATGGGCAGATAAGTCAAAAGTGCCCGTTATATTCCTCACGTGTAAAATGGAATCAATAATACATTCCTTTTGGGGTGGTTGGGCTAGTTAGGCAAAATTACCTGTGAAAGGGGCATCCCATGGTATCTTGTGGTCAGTAAATGCTCAGTCCTACAAAAAAAATTCCTCCTTTTCTTAAGAAACAAACCAACAAACTGTTTTTTTTGATTTTCAAAAATAATCCCAGCTTCACTATACTTCCCAGTTCTGGATTGTTAGATATAAGTTGTTCACCTGAAAAATATAGTCCATGTAGGTATATTTAACACGTATAAAAATTTGTTAAGCAGGAATATTTAGATCTTGTCCCATCCCTCATGCCTTCCTCCCTCCCGGCAGGTCAGTTTTGGTGTTGTCTGATGGGATAGTTCCCTTTCACCTCTGCCCCTACTTCAGAGTCCTGAACTATGGATTGGGGGCAAGCTGTTGGAAAGAACAAAGAAGCAAGGATGAGAACTAGGTTTGAAAAGGCAGAGATGAGAGTAAGCTATAGGAAGAGAGGCTTTCTGGCAGATTTTTGAGACGGTAGGGGATGCAGAGAACTGGGGAAAGAGCATTGGAGACAGGTCAACATAGGCTGTGTCAGATCCTCTTTAATGATATCTGAGAATACCAGCAAGATTCTGATTACTCAGATTCTAATTACTCTCAAGTGCTGGAATCAGTCTGCAATTCCCTGATGAAACAGAGCCAGGTGGGTGCCTGGGTTTTATTTTGCCTACATATAAATAGAATAAACCTTTTCTCCAGGAAATTACCATATTTGAAGGATGCAAGGCTTCAATACTTAAACTAAGAAGGCATGAAATGATTCGAACATAGACAGTATACAGAAATGTACGGAACCAAAGATAAACACGACTTAAGCTTTATCTAGGGTAATGGAGGCGATTAAGATTCACAAAATCTCCAGCCTACTGCTGTTTCCTGGGTATGAAGGATATTTACAAAAATTAAGAAGACTCCTTTGACATTTAGGCATATAATCCTTTCTGTGTAAAAAGCACATTTCCTTAAGGGAGTTTCTAAGTAATAATTTTGCTTTTCCGCTGTGCAAACAGGAGTCTTTATTGATGGAGTGTTCAGTGTAAGAAAGCCTTCCACATCAGTGATGCACCCTTTCACGAACCATCTTTGATGAAAAATTAAACAGGGACTAAAGACTTCCTGTATCATAGCTAATCAGCAGACAGGAGCACATTCAGGAAACGTGAATCAAATTGAAAATGTGCACCTAAACTCCTATAAAATAAGATAATATGCACTTTTCAAAATTCCAAATATAAAAGTAGTGTACACTATGGAACACTATGTAGAAAAGAATTAGGTGGGTCTAGATATGTTGTCAGGCTCACATACTTGTTACTTATCGTTTGATTTTTTTTAAGAAAGCATTTTACAAAGCAATATGTAAAAGAGATCCAGAGTCACACATAAAAGCCTAGAGAGGCCAAGCAGGTGTCAAAAATCTTAAGGGCCAGGCAGGCATATGACAATAGGTACTAAGCTGTTTATGTTGTAGAAAAACACAACCTGAGCAACTATGCAACATTTTAAATCATTGTGTGAGTTAAACAAGACACTCAACTGGGAGTATCCAGCTTCTTTAAGTTTGTTTGTAAGCAAATTTATAAAAACCTCTGTGCCTGTGTATTTCTTTACATATGTATGCATGTTTGTAAATACAGAATAAAATACCTGTAAAGTGACATACAGAAATTTTTATTGGTGCTTATCTTTGAGAAGTCAAACTTAGAGAAGAATTGGTGAGAGAATATGTTAAAGGATAATTTTTATGTTTTTCTCTGATTTCTCTATTGTTTGACTTTTACAATGGGGATGTGATCATGTATGAATGAATAATTATGCTTTATAAAAATTAAAAAGTATTTCTTAAAGGTTGCAAAAAATTTGGAAAAGAATGAAATGATGACAGACTCACCCGTAATCTCATAAACTCAGATGTAACTATTGATTACTGTCTTAGTCTGCTTGGACTGCTATAACAAATTAGCATAGAACTTGTTGCTGAACCCTCTCCATTTGCCCAACACACAGCCAAACGCTGAGACGCTGAGCTTTACAGCTCATAAAGAGTTTATTCACAAGGCAGCCACATGAGGAGACAGGAGAACAAGTATCAGATCTGTCTCCCCAAAGGCGAGGAAACTCAGATATTTTAGGGATAAGCAGGTGGTCTTAGGCTGGGAAGGGTGATTGGAGGCAGGGAAAAGATGAGGGAATTGGTGTTCTGCACAGGTGCATCTGGGTCATGTGCTTCTGCATATTCAAAATGGAGGCTTAATGTGATCTGAGAGTGGAGTTTTTTGGTCCTCTGACATCAAAAGGCCATTCACTGGACATCTGCAGTGGCCAAGATTTGGAGTGGGTGGTCCCAACCAGTCCTTAGCTGGCCTGCTCTGGGCAGGAGCAGTCTCCAAGTTCCTGTAAAACCAATGGGCTTCATGAAGCTGGGAAAGTATGTGATTAAAAAGAGGAAAAGAAAGAAAGAAAGAAAAACAAAATGAACTTAATCAATGAAGGTAGTTTATAAGCAAAGGGACTTTAACAAGCTGCTACCTTATTTGTTATTCTGTAAGACAAGCTCAAGAATTTCTATTATCAGCTTCTATTAACTCCATGGGGCACGGTTTCAGACTGGGTGGCTTCAACAACAAACATTTATTTTACGTAGTCCTGGAGGCTGGGAAATCCAAGATCAGGGTGCCAGGATGGTCCAATTCTGGTGAGGTATCTCTTCATGACTTGTCATTGGCACCTTCTCACTGTATCCTGGCATGATAGAGAGAGTTCTCATATGTCTTCCTCTTCTTGTAGGGGCACTAATCTCATCATAAGAGTTCGTACTCGCCCCCTCACCCCTACCCACTGTGCACTCTTCTGAACTTACTTGCTTCCAAAAGGTCATCTCCAAACAGTATCACACTGGAGTTTAGGACTTTGACATGAGTTGGGATGGAGGGAGGGTGAGAGAGGAGTGGGCCTAAACATTCAGCCCATAATAGTCATATTTTGGCGTATTTCCTTTGTCTTTTTTTCTAAACATATTTAAAATAGTTGGGATTGTGTTATATATACATAGTTTATTATACATAGCTTTGTATACAGTCACACATTTATTCCTCATCATCTTTTGGCATGAATTATTACCTTAAGATAGATTCATGTAGGTGGAATTAATGGATTGAACCACATGGACTTTTAAATATTTTTATGCATATTACTAATTTGCTTTCCAGGAAGGTTGGATCAGTTTACAGTTCTGCCAACAGTATATGAAAGCATCTGTTTTACTGTACTCTTGCCAGTACTGAAAATTTTCAACTTGGAAATCATTTGAAAAATGCCATCTTATTGTTACTTTTAAACCTCTTATTGAAGCATAAAGATACACACAGGAAAGTTTCTGATTATCTCTAAGCAAACACACCTGAGTCAGCATTCACAACAAGAAAGAAAACAAATTCGCCATCCTCAGGATCCCCCTCATCCTCCTCCGAGTCATTGTTACCACAAAAGTAACCACTCTTCTGACTTCTAAGAGCAATAGACTAGTCCAGTTTTATTTTCTCATTTTGGTGTAGTGCTCCATTTTATAAATGCAGCTTATCACAATGTACTTGTTCATTGTACTATTAATGGACGTTTGGATAGTTTTCAGTTGTGGATTTTAAGCATGACCATACATTTCTTTTGGTGATAATGAGTATGCATTTTTGTTAGCAAGCACCTTACAAGTGGAATTGCTGGACCATAGTGTATGCCTGTATTCAGCTTCAGTACTGCCAGACAGTAATTTCTAAAATGATATCAATTTAGATTCCTACAAGGAGTGTCTAAGAATTTGTTTCCCCAATTTGGGTTAACACTTGATAATGTCAGTCTTTTTCATTTTAACAAGTTGGCCAAGCTGTGTATTGATGTATCATTGTTACCTCTATTAGCATTTCTTGGTGACCGATGAGTTTGAACAGCTTTTTAAATGTTTACTGGCCATTTGGAGATACTGTCTCTTGAAGTAGACTGAGTATTTTGCTCGTTTTCAGATTAAGTTGTCTTTCTCTCATTGAATTGTATAAGAAATTTTTGTATTCTATATTTGAGTCCTTTGTCAGATATCAAATATCTTCTCTTACTCTTTGGGTTGTCTTTCTACTATTTAGTAGTGTTTTGATGAACAAAACACATTTTAACAAACTCCAGTTTATCCATTATTTCCCTTTATGGTTAATGCTTGTTTTGTCCTTTTAAAGAAAATTTGTCTACACCAAGGTCCTGAACATAATTTCCTCTTGTTAAATTTACAGTTTCTGATGCTCAGTGAGATTGATTTTTCTTCTATTTAAGACAAAGTTTTTTAGTGCTTGTAATCTAATTGTCAGCCTTTAAATTTTCAGTTCAGTTCAGTTCAGTCGCTCAGACGTGTCCGACTCTTTGTGACCCCATGAACCACAGCATGCCAGGCCTCCCTATCCATCACCAACTCCCGAAGTTCAACGAAACTCATGTCCATTGAGTTGGTGATGCCATCCAACCATCTCATCCTCTGTCGTCCCCTTCTCCTCCTGCCTTCAATTTTTCCCAGCATCAGGGTCTTTTCAAATGAGTCAGCTCTTCGCATGAGGTGGCCAAAGGATTGGAGTTTCAGCTTCAACATCAGTCCTTCCAATGAACACCCAGGACTGATCACCTTTGGGATGGAGTGATTGGATCTCCTTGCAGTCCAAGGAACTCTCAAGAGTCTTCTCCAACACCACAGTTCAAAAGCATCAATTCTTCAGCACTCAGCTTTCTTCACAGTCCAACTCTCACATCCATACATGGAAAAACCATAGCCTTGACTAGATGGACTTTTGTTGGCAAAGTAATGTCTCTGCTTTTTAATATGCTGTCTAGGTTGGTCATAACTTTCCTTCCAAGGAGCAAGTGTCTTTTATTTATTTGTTTTTTAATAAATTTACTTATTTTAGTTGGGGGCTAATTACTTTACAATATTGTAGTGTTTTTTGCCATACATTGACATGAATCAGCCATGGGTTTACATGCATTCCCCATCCTGAACCCCCCTCCCACCTCCCTCCCTATCCCATCCCTCTGGGTCATCCCATTGCCCCAGCCCTGAGCATTTGTCTCATGCATCGAACCTGGAATGGAGTTCTGTTTCACATATGATAATATACATGTTTCAATGCTATTCTCCCAGAACGTCCCACCCTCACCTTCTCCCTCAGAGTCCATAAGACTGTTCTATGCATCTGTGTCTCTTATTCTGTCTTGCATATAGGGTTATCGTTACCATCTTTCAAATTCCATATATATATGCATTAGTATACTGTATTGGTGTTTTTCTTTCTGGCTTACTTCACTCCGTATAATGGGCTCCAGTTTCATCCATCTCAATAGAACCGATTCAAATGTATTTTTTTAATGGCTGAGTAATATTCCATTGTGTATATGTACCACAGCTTCCTTATCCATTCGTGCTGATGGACATCTAGGTTGCTTCCAAGTCCTGGCTATTGTAAACAGTGCTGCGATGAACATTGGGGTACACGTGTCTCTTTCAATTCTGGTTTCTTCGGTGTGTATGCCCAGCAGTGGGATTGCTGGGTCATATGGCAGTTCTATTCCCAGTTTTTTAAGGAATCTCCACACTGTTCTCCATAGTGGCTGTACTAGTTTGCATTCCCACCAACAGTGTAAGAGGGTTCCCTTTTCTCCACACCCTCTCCAGCATTTATTGCTTGTAGACTTTTGGATAGCAGCCATTCTGACTGGTGTGAAATGATACCTCACTGTGGTTTTGATTTGCATTTCTCTAATAATGAGTGATGTTGAGCATCTTTTCATGTGTTTGTTAGCCATCTGTATGTCTTCTTTGGAGAAATGTCTGTTTAGTTCTTTGGCCCATTTTTTGATTGGGTTGTTTATTTTTCTGGAATTGAGCTGCAGGAGTTGCTTGTATATTTTTGAGATTAATTGTTTGTCTGTTGCTTCGTTTGCTATTATTTTCTCCCATTCTGAAGGCTGTCTTTTCACCTTGCTTATAGTTTCCTTTGTTGTGCAAAAGCTTTTAATTTTAATTAGGTCCCATTTGTTTATTTTTGCTTTTATTTTCAATATTCTGGGAAGTGGGTCATGGAGGATCCTGCTGTGATTTATGTCGGAGAGTGTTTTGCCTATGTTTTCCTCTAGGAGTTTTATAGTTTCTGGTCTTACATTTAGATCTTTAATCCATTTTGAGTTTATTTTTGTGTATGGTATTAGAAAGTGTTCTAGTTTCATTCTTTTACAAGTGGTTGACCAGTTTTCCCAGCACCACTTGTTAAAGAGATTGTCTTTTCTCCATTGTATATTCTTGCCTTCTTTGTCGAAGATAAGGTGTCCATAGGTGCATGGATTTATCTCTGGGCTTTCTATTTTGTTCCATTGATCTATATTTCTATCTGTGTACTAGTACCATACTGTCTTGATGACTGTGGCTTTGTAGTAGAGCCTGAAGTCAGGCAGGTTGATTCCTCCAGTTCCATTCTTCTTTCTCAAGATTGCTTTGGCTATTCGAGGTTTCTTATATTTCCATACAAATTGTGAAATGATTTGTTCTAGTTCTGTGAAAAATACCATTGGTAGCTTGATAGGGATTGCATTGAATCTATAGATTGCTTTGGGTAGTATACTCATTTTCACTATATTAATTCTTCCAATCCATGAACACGGTATATTTCTCCATCTGTTTGTGTCCTCTTTGATTTCTTTCATCAGTGTTTTATAGTTTTCTATATATAAGTCTTTTGTTTCTTTAGGTAGATATATTCCTAAGTATTTTATTCTTTTTGTTGCAATGGTGAATGGTATTGTTTCCTTAATTTCTCTTTCTGTTTTCTCATTATTGGAGTATAGGAATGCAAGGGATTTCTGTGTGTTAATTTTATATCCTGCAACTTTACTATATTCATTGATTAACTCTAGTAATTTTCTAGTAGAGTCTTTAGGGTTTTCTATGTAGAGGATCATGTCATCTGCAAACAGTGAGAGTTTTACTTCTTCTTTTCCTATCTGTATTCCTTTTATTTCTTTTTCAGCTCTGATTGCTGTGGCCAAAACTTCCAAAACTATGTTGAATAGTAGTGGTGAAAGTGGGCATCCTTGCCTTGTTCCTGACTTTAGGGGAAATGCTTTCAATTTTTCACCATTGAGGATAATGTTTGCTGTGGGTTTGTCATATATAGCTTTTATTATGTTGAGGTATGTTCCTTCTATTCCTGCTTTCTGGAGGGTTTTTATCATAAATAGATGTTGAATTTTGTCAAAGGCTTTTTCTGCATCTATTGAGATAATCATATGGTTTTTATCTTTCAATTTGTTAATGTGGTGTATTACATTGATTGACTTGCGGATGTTAAAGAAACCTTGCATTCCTGGGATAAAGCCCACTTGGTCATGGTGTATGATCTTTTTAATATGTTGTTGGATTCTGTTTGCTATAATTTTATTAAGGATTTTTGCATCTATGTTCATCAGTGATATTGGCCTGTAGTTTTCTTTTTTTGTGGCATCTTTGTCTGGTTTTGGAATTAGGGTGATGGTGGCCTCATAGAATGAGTTTGGAAGTTTACCATCTTCTGCAATTTTCGAAGAGTTTGAGTAGGATAGGTGTTAGCTCTTCTCTAAATGTTTGGTAGAATTCAGCTGTGAAGCCGTCTGGTCCTGGGCTTTTGTTTGCTGAAAGATTTCTGATTACAGTTTTGATTTCCGTGCTTGTGATGGGTCTGTTAAGATCTTCTATTTCTTCCTGGTTCAGTTTTGGAAAGTTATACTTTTCTAAGAATTTGTCCATTTCTTCCAAGTTGTCCATTTTATTGGCATATAGCTGTTGGTAGTAGTCTCTTATGATCCTTTGTATTTCTGTGGAGTCTGTTGTGATCTCTCCATTTTCATTTCTAATTTTGTTGATCTGATTCTTCTCCCTTTGTTTCTTGATGAGTCTGGCTAATGGCTTGTCAATTTTGTTTATCTTCTCGAAAAACCAGCTTTTAGTTTTGTTGATTTTTGCTATGGTCTCTTTTGTTTCTTTTGCATTTATTTCTGCCCTAATTTTTAAGATTTCTTTCCTTCTACTGACCCTGGGGTTTTTCATTTCTTCCTTCTCTAGTTGCTTTAGGTGTAGAGTTAGTTGATTTATTTGATTTTTTTCTTGTTTCTTGAGGTATGCCTGTATTGCTATGAACCTTCCCCTTAGTATTGCTTTTACAGTATCCCATAGGTTTTGGGTTGTTGTGTTTTCATTTTCATTCGTTTCTATGCATAATTTTATTTCTTTTTTGATTTCTTCTGTGATTTGTTGGTTATTCAGAAGCGTGTTGTTTAGCCTCCATATGTTGGAATTTTTAATAGTTTTTTTCCTGTAATTGAGGTCTAATCTTACTGCATTGTGGTCAGAGAAGATGGCTGGGATGATTTCAATTTTTTTGAATTTACCAAGGCTAGATTTATGGCCCAGGATGTGATCTATCCTGGAGAAAGTTCCATGTGCACTTGAGAAAAAGGTGAAATTGATTGTTTTGGGGTGGAAAGTCCTGTAAATATCAATTAAATCTAATTTGTCTATTGTATCATTTAAAGTTTGTGTTTCCTTGTTAATTTTCTGTTTAGTTGATCTATCCATATGCGTGAGTGGAGTATTAAAGTCTCCCACTATTATTGTGTTATTGTTAATTTCCCCTTTCATACTTGTTAGTATTTGCCTTATATATTGTGGTGCTCCTATGTTGGGTGCATATATATTTATAATTGTTATATCTTCTTCTTGGATCGATCCTTTGATCATTATGTAGTGTCCTTCATTGTCTCTTCACAGCCTTTATTTTAAAGTCTATTTTATCTGAAATGAGTATTGCGACTTCTGCTTTCTTTTGGTCTCCGTTTGCATGAAATATGTTTTTCCATCCCTTCACTTTCAGTCTGTATGTGTCCCTAGTTTTGCAAGTGTCTTTTAGTTTCATGGCTGCAATCACCATCTGCAGTGATTTTGGAGCCCAAGAAAATAAAGTCAGCCACTGTTTCCAGTGTTTCCCCATCTATTTGCCATGAAGTGATGGGACTGGATGCCATGATCTTAGTTTTCTGAATGTTGAGCTTTAAGCCAACTTTTTTACTCTCCTCTTTCACTTTCATCAGGAGGCTCTTTAGTTCTTCTTCACTTTCTGCCATAAGGGTGGTGTCATCTGCATATCTGAGGTTATTGATATTTCTCCCGGCAATCTTGATTCCAGCTTGTGCTTCCTCCAGCCCAGCGTTTCTCATGATGTATTCTACATATAAGTTAAATAAGCAAGGTGACAATATACAGCCTTGATGTGCTCCTTTTCCTATTTGAACCAGTCTGTTGTTCCATGTCCAGTTCTAACTGTTGCTTCCTGACCTGCATACAGGTCTCTCAAGAGGCAGGTCAGGTGGTCTGATATTCCCATCTCTTTCAGAATTTTCCACAGTTTATTGTGATCCACACAGTCAAAGGCTTTGGCATAGTCAATAAAGCAGAAATAGATGTATTTCTGGAACTCTCTTGCTTTCTCAATGATCCAGAGAATGTTGACAATTTGATCTCTGGTTCCTCTGCCTTTTCTAAACCCAGCTTAAACATCTGGAAGTTCATGGTTCACGTATTGCTGAAGCCTGGCTTGGAGAATTTTGAGCATTACTTTACTAGCGTGTGAGATGAGTGCAATTGTGCGGTAGTTTGAGCGTTCTTTGGCATTGCCTTTCTTTGGGATTGGAATGAAAACTGAGCTTTTCCAGTCCTGTGGCCACTGCTGAGTTTTCCAAATTTGCTGACATATTGAATGCAGCACTTTAACAGCATCATCTTTTAGGATTTGAAATAGCCCCTTTAAATTTTACATGTTGCATTTTTGGTTCTAGATATTTTTTATAATTTTGTTAGCCTTGTGATTTATTTTTAATAGATTTTAAGATATCAGAATCATATTTTATTTTGTAATTTTTTCCCATGTAAGTTCAAAAAGTCTTTTCTTATTCTTTTGGGAAAAATATATCTTCTAATTTTTATGTGCTTTGCTGTTATTTTGTTTTATTTACATTTAGCCGTTTGATTCACACAGGGTTTATTTAGATAATATTGTGAGGTACAAGTCTAAATTGATTTATTTCTCCCTAATACCCAGTCAATTTTATTTTTATTAACTGAATGATTCTTCTCTAAGGGACTTGTAATGCTTCCTTTATAATGAGTTGAGTTAGTTTATATGCTTTGATTTGCTTTTGACTACACTAGTCTGTTTACTCTTCTGGATAAATTTTAGGATGTTTATTTATTTATTTATTTTGAGTTCTGAAAAAGTCCTTTGAGATTCTAGATTAGAATACTTTAAACTAAGTTAACTTGAGAAGAACTCTTTTTTTCCCAGTAGTCTTTGATACCAGAATGTATTTTTATATTTTATTACTTATGTAAAACTTACTCTATCTGAAGATACATATACATATATAGTTATATATATTTATCTCTATATCTTATCTAAATACCTATATGTCTGTAAATAGACTTCACAATAATGAAAATTTGGATATTATTTGACTGAAGATTGGCTCCTGACCCATCCTGTTGTCAGATGGCAGCATACTGATAGTGTATGTTAAGGAGGGGACTCAGGAAAGGGAGTTGCTGCTGCTAAGTCGCTTGTCGTGTCCAACTCTGCGCAACCCCATAGACGGCAGCCCACCAGGCTCCGCCGTCCCTGGGATTCTCCAGGCAAGAACACTGGAGTGGGTTGCCATTTCCTTCTCCAATGCATGAAAGTGAAAAGTGAAAGTGAAGTCGCTCAGTCGTGTCTGACTCCTAGCGACCCCACGGATTGCAGCCTACCAGGCTCCTCCATCCATGGGATTTTCCAGGCAAGAGTACTGGAGTGGGTTGCCATTGCCTTCTCCGGAAAGGGAGTTGGCCACATCAGAAAGACCAAGCATACAATTAGAAGGCTGGGGCTTTGTGCCCCGAAGCCCTGATTTCAAGCCCATCTTTGCTCCTTACTGGGCAAACTTGGGCTTTTTCACTGATGATAAATTTCCTTATCGTCAAAATGGGAGTAATGGCAGAAATGGCAGCGTTCTAGCAGGAAACCAATGACATATTTAAAACAGATACTTTTTAGGTTAGTAAAAATTAGTAGGAGAGTTTAGTAAAATTTAATAAAGGGACCATTTACAAAGTTGTGGACAAGGTGTAAGGAAGCCACAGGGATAGTGCAGTGTCACAAGACCAGAAACCGTGAGGTCATTTCCACCCCTAGACTTGACAAGAGGGACAGAGGCAGTTGCCAGAACTCAGAAGTCAGTCACGTCAAAAGACAAACCTGACAGGAATAGCACCTTGGGTGGACCCTGATGTGACTGTGTAGGTGGAAAGCTGGGGAACAAGTAACCTGGGCTCACGCACCTCGTCCCTCTCACCTTCTGCAGGGTCTTCCCAGTTGATGAACCCAACCTGAATCCTGAGGGCAAGAGAGCCCTTTTAATGAGGTCCAGTGGTTCTGGGACTTGGGCTTACATCAGAATCACCTGCAGGTATTGTTGAAATGCAGATTTCTGATTCAATGGTGGGAAAGGGGGTTGGATTTTCCATTTCTAACTCCTTCACAGGTGATGCTGATCCAACTGGTCTTAGGACCCCACGTAGAGAACCACTTATGTAGTCCTGGGCACAGCGGAAGGTGGAGAACAGTGGGTAGGGGATCTGAAAAGACAAGCAGAAGAAATCTGGCCCCATCTCCTTGGCTGTTAGAGGATTCAGTGGGTGTATATTTTAGTGCATGTCATGCTGCAGTTTATCAGCAAATGTCCCCTTTCCTTGACTTCAGGCCTCAGAGTGCTCTTTGACTCTCTTGACTTTTTTGGCTTCCACCAACTGCTCTGTTCAGATCTCCAAGACCTGAAAGAGAACTTCTCAGAATCCTGACTCTGAACTTGGTCTCAACATCTGTTTTCTGCAGCTTCTCCCAAGCTCAGAGTTTTCCTATGCCAGCCTCAGACTGCAGATTCTGACCCTCGGACTTGTTCTTCCTTGCAAGAGTGTTGCTTTGAGCCTGAGGTGTGGGCACTGTCTTTGATTCTTAAGCATTTTAACAAATTTTTATTGGAGTATACAGTACTTGATTTACAATGTTGTGTTAGTTTCAGGTATACTTGATCTTTCATCTTTTATTTATATTTTGTCCAAATTTATGACCCAAATACTTTAGAAATTTTTCCTTTGAAAAAAGTAATTCTCAGTATGGATATTTTCTTTTTTAAATCTCTAAATGGTTAAACAAATGCCTACTATATGACTTTTTTGGAGATATAAAAAAATGTTTGCACCTCAATGGAAAATATGCATTGACTACTGCATACCCTTTTGAGTTATCATGATAGCCCTGTTAATTTTCTTTGAGCTGTTTTACAACTCTTTCTAAATTGTAAGTAACTGATATGTAAATTTCATCTTGTCAGGTGGTGATTTTAATTGACTTCCTCCCCTCTGTAGAAAAACAAGCTTTGTCTCTGCAATTAAGTGACATAATAAATGTTTTTTTATTGTGTAAATTGGGTTTTCTGTTACTTAGAGCCAAAACCCTCCTGACTGACAGATCCCTTATAAATGGGGGTCAGCAATCCTTCCTGCCTGCCCCACAGAGTTGCACTATCAAAGCAATTTTAAAGGTGTTTGAAAGACTTCAATGGCGGTCCAGAGGCTAAGACTCTGTGCTCCCAATGCAGGAGGCCTGGGTTTGATCCCTGGTCAGGGAACTAGATCCCACATGTACAACTAAGACCTGACACTGCCAAATAGATAATTTTTTTAAAAAGGTGTTTGAGGATACGTGTGGGAGGTGTGATGCATAGACCCTTAGGCAGCTGAATGCTTGATAGCCTCTTCTTTGAGTCCAAAAATTGGAAAGGAAATTATTTCACATACACTCCCTCTAGGCTTTAACATAGCTGCAGTTTTTGCTTTTGATACTGTTACTGAGCCATGTCAGCTTTCCTAACGCACAGTGAGCCAAACACTGAGACAGGGAGTTTTCCAGCCCAGAAAGAGTTTATTCACAAGGCAGCCAAGTGAGGAGACAGGAGAACAAACCTCAGATCTGCCTCCTCAAAGGTGAGGAGGTTGGGGCATTTGGGGATAAGTAGGTGATCTTTGCAGTAAATGAGAAAGTGGCTATTGGAATTTAGGGAAAATGGTCAAATAGAAAGACCATTAGTGAATGCAATGTTAAAAACACAGTGGGCAATACTACAAGGTTTAATGATCAGCTGTTATGTTAGTAAAGAAAAAATGTTACCTGCTATTCCAATTCTGGAGAAGGCAATGGCACCCCACTCCAGTACTCTTGCCTGGAAAATCCCGTGGACGGAGGAGCCTGGTAGGCTACAGTCCATGGGGTCGCTAGGAGTCGGACACGACTGAGTGACTTCACTTTCACTTTTCCCTGTCATGCACTGGAGAAGGAAATGGCAACCCACTCCAGTATTCTTGCCTGGAGAATCCCAGGGACGGCGGAGCCTGGTGGGCTGCCGTCTATGGGGTCGCACAGAGTCGGACATGACTGAAGTGACTTAGCAGCAGCAGCATTCCAATTCTACAAGGGTCAAGCCATCAGCTGCTGGAGTTGTTCACTGACAGTGTACTCTGAGGGGAATTCAGGGTGGAGAAAAACAGCAAACATTCTATGCTTCAGATATACTGGCCCTTAGGTAGTTGAGATGAATATCTAAGGAAAAATTTCAAGTGACTCCAGATTGTTGCATCTTCTCATACATAGAAAAGCACTAAAGTCATTCATCTGAGAGATGTGTTCTTTGTGATTAGTTGACTACATGATTTTTCCCAACAGAAAAGTTCATATATATATTCTGGCTCTTCTCTTACCTCTCAGAGTTCCTCAAAGCTATCTGAGAGGCTGTCTCTCAGGCTGTTGTCCTCTGTAAGGTCCCCAAATAAAACTTAACTCACAACTCTTACGTTGTGTGATTTTTTTCAGTCAACACATTTCATTATCTGTATGTCATTTGTCATTACTGGTGTATTATTTGTTTTAGCCCTGTAGGTGGTTGAGTTTTAGCTCATTGTAGAACTGTGCTGATTTCTAGCAAAATATCTAAGAGTCTTCTGTCATCTCTAAAGGATGTTAGTTTGGGCAAACTTGTAGCACGTAAACAAGTGATTTTTTTCAAAATAAATGCTCTTTGATGATAATAGCTGCTGTAGAACCTCTCTTTACTGATACTTTCTTTCAAAAAAAAAAAAATTACAGGCACTTGAAAATTAAAGTCTAAATTTTTCTTGTTTATCTAAGCATGTTCTGAAAACTGAATTTGAGTTAAGCTTTTATTAACACTTAGTCTTCAAGCTATAAAGCCTTTCACCTCACTCTTCTAGCCACTTTTATTAAGTAGACAGAAAGGAGGAGACATCTTCATTAAAAAGCAGTCTTCAAGGTTTGAAATCGTGTGACCAAAGTCACAGTCAGAAAAGTCAGAAGGGGCCAGGTTTCAGTGAGCTCATCTTTGCTATGGTTTTTTGTTTGTTTACTTTTGTTTTTATTGTTCTTGCCATGCCAAGGGGGTTTTAATTTCATTAATCATACAAATAATTTTCTGTAATATCCCGGGGCAAGCCAGAGAATCTGACAGTCCTAGTGGTGGGTGCCCTCAAAGACTCATGGACTGGTGGCATCAGCACGGAGTGCCCGGGCTCACCGTGCAGCGTGTGGCTCATGTCTACCCTGCAGGTGGCTCTTCCTTCACATCACAGCCAGGGTCTCCCAGATGGTGGGGTTGAGGGCCCTCCAGGTTCTTAGGAAATCTCCCTTCCTTTGCTTCTCCTGCTCAGTGGTTCCCTTAGTTGGCAGGGTGTCCTGCTGCACCTCTGTCTTCTTCAGCTCGGCCTCATCGAAGTGGTGATTTCCTCCAAGTCTAGCTTATCTGCCATTTCAAAACATTCTGAGAGGTTCCACTCCAAGCTCATAGTCCCAGTGCTCTTATTCACATTGCTGCAGCTAGAGACTTGAATTTGGTGTTAAATCATTAAAAAAAAGCTGTTTCAGACTTCTTATATCTTCTATTGCTGAGCACAAACAAGCTCTAGCCAATCAACAAGGTTATGGATTTATTGTGCTTTAGGTTTTTTTTTTAAGATCTATTTTTTAAAAGGTAAATATGTATTCACTCTTGTTCTGATTTTCAGATAATATAGGTATATTTGCTATTGATAAGAGGGTCTCATTTCCTCTCCCTCTTCTATTATGTATTTTAAAACCAGCTGTTGTTCTCAATGTTGACTCCAGATCAGAATCCGTAATATAATCAAAATACAGTGACTATAAAGTTATTAACAATGTATTTCTTTTTCTTCATGCTGAGTTTTTGAAATCTAGCATATATTTATTCTTAAAGCATCTAGACTCAGACCAGCTGCATTTTAAGCATTCAATAGCCCTATGTGTCTAGTGTGATCATATTAGACACTGAGATCTAGACCTAAGACTTCACACAATTTCAAGAAAATGAAGATGTAGGTGAGCGGTAAAAGCATGCAGAGTCTCATCTTGTTCTCAGGGTTGGGTAGTCAGCAAAATACAGATCCTGACAAAAAGGTCACTTAGGCAAGGTGAATACGATGTATAAGTTCTAAACACTGGAGCCTTAATTTTCTCAACTGTCAAATGAGAATAACAGTATATGTGCTTGACATAAAACCATGAAATAATTGTCTATAAATATGGACCTAGGGAAACTGGGTAGTTTGTCCAGAGTTAGAGCTGTATTTGATGTCTAAATGAGAATTTTATACCTTATGTTCATGAAATCTTGCTCAAGATAAGAAATTAGCATTGTATGTTTGAAGACAGAAAAGCGATGGAATTATACGTCCATGCACAAAAAAAAAGACAGGACCTTCAGTGTTTATGTTAAGGAGGCTGTCATTTTGTGTTAAAGAAACCCATTTAAGAAGAAGCTTCCAGCTAGAGCACTTTAGTTGCATGTTTTGGCAACAATAAGGGAGTGGTATTGTGACTCTAAAACACTCTGTGATTCTGAAAAGCAGAATCAGGGTTTTGTTTCTGGAAAAGTGATGTTAGATTGTTTGTCCATTTACATCCAGTAAGACTATTATCCACTGAGTGCAATGCATTACAACCCCCAGGAGATATTTGGGCATCATTTTTACTACTACTATTCTTGGCTCCTGGCTACCACTTTTTTTTTTGTTTTTTTGACACCTCATCTTTATCCAGATGAGCAAATAGTTGCCAGTGGATGTACATTATTCTGATCAGTTCTTAGGAAGGAGGCCTCTCTGAACTTCAAGGTCTATCTCTTTGGCACATAGTAAGCGCTTCTCAAGTGTTTTAGATATTTATCCTGTGCCACGGGTTTTATTCTCCCCATTTTTCAAGTGGGAAGATTGAGTGAGGTTCAGAGGGGTTAAGCTCAAGGCCATATATTTAGTTGATGATGCAAGTAGTGTTTAAATCAGGGTCTCTCAACTTCAGAAATATTGATGTTTTGGACCAAATAATTGTTGTGGGGGCTGTTCTGTGCTCCCACAACTCCTTAACTGCCAACAGCAACTCCCTGTGCCTACAGCATCTGTGCAAACTGTGTGGTTTATGCTGAGCGCCTGCTTTCCTCTTGGGACTCTAGAGTTTTAGTACATGCCACACAGAGGGCACCTAGGGAACCCAATCCTAATAAAATCCCTGGACACTTAGCCCCCTTGGTTGGGAGAATTTCATACATGCTGTCGTCATAACACTTTTTGCTGGAGAAATTAAGCATGTCCTGTCCTGTGTGACTTCATGGGGATAGGACTCAGAACCTCAGGCCTGGCTGCCTCCAGATGTCATCCCACATGCCTTGTCTCTTTGCTGGTTTTGCTTTGTATCCTTTGGCTGGAGCACATCATCACCCTGAGTAAGATTGTGTGCTGAGTCCCGTGAACAGCAGCAGAACAGAACAGCTGTTAGCAGAAATATAAGACTCTTTAAGTGAAATGTTTACAAAAACTTGATGCTAGATGTCATTGCAACTTTTAAATTATTCAGTTAATTACTACTGAATATAATTTGTTATATAAAAATTAGTGTTCTAAATCAGAAGCAGGAAAAAGCCATCAAACAAGTGGGAGACCCCTTCCTTTTTGTAGGAGATTCTCTTAAGAAAATCACAAGAGATCTGGAAGCAGGGACCAGCTAGTTGATACTGGTTAGAAAAGCACTTTTCTTCTCAACTGCGAAGAGGCATTCAGTCTCAGCTCATCACTTGAAAAATTCAAATTTCTTTCAAACGCTCAGACCAAACCCTTCTTTAACTGGAGCAAGAGGCACCACAGAAATACCATATACAAATGTTATCCAAAGCTTGGAGGCAGTCCCAGGAGAAAACTCCTGGATGTCATTTTCAGTCAGTTCAATTCAGTTCAGTCGCTCAGTCGTGTCTGACTCTTTGCGACCCTATGAATCGCAGCACGCCAGGCCTCCCTGTCCATCACCAACTCCCGGAGTTTACCCAAACCCATGTCCATCAAGTCGGTGATGCCATCCAACCATCACATCCTCTGTTATCCTCTTCTTCTCCTGCCCCTAATCCTTCCCAGCATTAGGGTCTTTTCCAATGAGTCAACTCTTTGCATGAGGTGGCCAAAGTATTGGAGTTTCAGCTTCAACATCAGTCCTTCCAATGAACACCCAGGTCTGATCTCCTTTAGGATGCACTGGTTGGATCTCCTTGCAGTCCAAGGGACTCTCAAGAGTCTTCTCCAACACCACAGTTCAAAAGCATCAATTCTTTGGCTCTCAGCTTTCTTCACCGTCCAACACTCACATCCATACATGACCACTGGAAAAACCATACCCTTGACTAGACGGACCTTTGTTGGCAAAGTAATGTCTCTGCTTTTAAACATGCTATCTAGGTTGGTCATAACCTCCCTTCCAAGGAGTAAGCGTCTTTTAATTTCATGGCTGCAATCACCATCAGCAGTGATTTTGGAGCCCCAAAAAATAAAGTCTGACACTGTTACCACTGTTTCCCCATCTATTTCTCATGAAGTGATGGGACCGGATGCCATGATCTTAGTTTTCTGAACACTGAGCTTTAAGCCAACTTTTTCACTCTCCTTTTTCACTTCCATCAAGAGGCTCTTTAGTTCTTCTTCACTTTCTGCCATAAGGGTGGTGTCATCTGCATATCTGAGGTTATTGATGTCATTTTCGAGAACAACAAAAACATGCTTTAAGAAAGGGAAACAAAAATGAATAATGAGTATGCAGGAAGCTAATGATGACTATCCTCAGGGACAGTTCTGCTGAATCAAAGGTTTGCTGAATCTTTGATTTCTAATAAGTGGTTCTCTGAGATTGCTTAGAAGTGAGTCTCTTCTTGTCCACCCTAAGTGTTTCAGAAGTTGAAACTCTGTGCCAAGCTCTGGAATATCTCAGTGCATTTCTTAACCAATTAGATCATTCTCAGGGCCCCCAGGAAATATCTAGGAGCCAAGTGATCTGGGGTCAGCTGTGCTAATGAAAGATCCACGCTCCTCCCGTGTCCCCTCGCCTGTGGCAGAGCCCACCCTGTTCAGAACTTGGCAGCTTCAGGCATTGAGAGCAGTACTCTGCTGTCCATCTCTGGAAATGACAACTCCAGAATGTTTCAGGCTTTCATATGACTCAGTAGCTTTCACTACAGAATGGGCAGACAACTGACTGCAGTTGCAATACCTGAGAGGGCAGATCCAGTTGCAAATGAATGGAAATGCGTTACTGATAGCATTTGGTGTGCACAGCCTGGCCTGAGGAAGCAGGGGCCGGTGGAGATAGAGGAACCATTTTGGCCTTCAAGCTGTGTACAACTTGAAGTGTGCATACAAGGAACTTATCCAGAAGTATGAACTGTGTATTGAAGGATCAGTTATCTAATAATTCCAACTTTCTGGAAGCTAGAAATAAACACAAAAGGTTTCTGCTCAGTTAAAAAAAAAAAGATGTCACATGGTCTATATGCTTTCTTTCCTCGTAGCACTGCTGCTTTCATCCTTGTCTAGAGTACATTTATTCTTACTTTACCAAAAAAGACTCTGTCTTCAGCCTCCACTAAAATTGTTCTCAGTGGACATCAATGCCTTCCTTGGGAAAATAACGTTCTTTCTTTTATGCATGGGTTGTCTAGACAGTTTTTAAATGTTGACTTCGCTTTCCCTTGACTTTTTTAAAGTTGCATAATTTATTGAGGTGAAATTCACATAACATAAAATTAATCATTTGAAAGTGAGCAGTTTACTGGCGTTTAGAATATTCCCAGTGTTGTGCAACCACCACCTCTATCTAGTTCTGAAACTGTATACAAGCTCCTGTGCCCCCATCTTTTGAAGTAAAAGGCTTTGTATTTAGTTTCCCAGGCCTCCTCTGAGACTCAAAAAGCTGGCTCAAGAGTTAATGATTAGAAAATGTGAACATGTTGAAACAAAGAGATGTTGGGCCAGGAAACTAGTAACAATTTAGACTATAAGTTGGCCACACAGCAGTCACCTAACTCCCAGTTCCCTGAAAGATACAGGTAACAAAACTGACACACATTTCTAAATTGTTTTTCAGAAATCAGATCCCTATCATATGAAAACTGCTGACTGCAAGCACACAGACCCAAGACCAATTAAAACCAAAAGATTGATGATGCCTGAAACTTCAACTGAATGCCGACCAATTCATGTATCTCATGGTCCTCTCCCTCATACTGCCTTTAAAATCCTTCCTTGAAAGTCATCAGGGATCTCAGGTCTTTTGAGAATGGGCTGCCTGTTCTCCTTGCCTGATGCTGCAATAAGCACTGTATTTTCCTCGTGGCTCAGATAGTAAAGAATCTTCCTGCAATGCGGGAGACCTGGGTTTGATCCCTGGGTCAGGTTGCCATGGACAGAGGAGTCTGGGAGGGCTACATTCTTTGGGGTTGCAAAGAGTCAGACATGCCTGAGTGACTAACACACTTTTTTTCCTTTCACCAAACCCACTGTCAATAGATTGGCTTTGCTGTGTGTCATGTGAGTGGACCCAAGTCCAGGTTCAGTAACAGTTTTAAAACATTTCCGTTACACTGAAGTAAATCTCCATATTCATTCAGTTCAGTTCAGTCGCTCAGTCGTGTCCAGCTCTTTGAGACCCCATGAACCGCAGCACGCCAGGCCTCCATGTCCATCACCAACTTCCGGAGTTTACCCAAATCCATGTCCATTGAGTTGGTGATGCCATCCAGCCATCTCATCCTCTGTTGTCCCCTTCTCCTCCTGTCCTCAATCTTTCCCAGCATCAGAGTCTTTTCCAATGAGTCAACTCTTCGCATGAGTTGGCCACAGTATTGGAGTTTCAGCTTCAACATCAGTCCTTTCAATGAACACCCAGGACTGATCTCCTTTAGGATGCACTGGTTGGGTATTCTTGCAGTCCAAGGGACTCTCAAAGAGTCTTCTCCAGCACCACAGTTCAAAAGCATCAATTCTTTGGCGCTCAGCTTTCTTTATAGTCCAACTCTCACATCCATACGTGACCACTGGAAAAATCGTAGCCTTGACTAGACTGACCTTTGTTGACAAAGTAATGTCTCTGCTTTTTAATAGGCTGTCTAGGTTGGTCATAACTTTCCCTCCAAGGAGTAAGCGTCTTTTAATTTCATTGCTGCAATCACCATCTGCAGTGATTTTGGAGGCCAGAAAAACAAAGTCAGCAACTGTTTCCACTGTTTCCCCATCTATTTGCCATGAAGTGATGGGACTGGATGCCATGATCTTAGTTTTCTGAATGTTGAGCTTTAAGCCAACTTTTTCACTCTCCACTTTCACTTTCATCAAGAGGCTCTTTAGTTCTTCTTCACTTTCTGCCATAAGGGTGGTGTCATATGCATATATGAGGTTATTGATATTTCTCCCAGCAATCTTGATTCCAGCTTGTGCTTCATTCAGCCCAGCATTTCTCATGATGTACTCTGTATATAAGTTAAATAAGCAAGGTGACAATATACAGCCTTGATGTACTCCTTTTCCTATTTGGAACCAGTCTGTTATTCCATGTCTAGTTCTAACTGTTGCTTCCTGACCTGCATACAGATGTCTCAAGAGGCAGGTCAGGTGGTCTGGTATTTCCATCTCTTTCAGAATTTTCCACAGTTTATTGTGATCCACACAGTCAAAGGCTTTGGCATAGTCAATAAAGCAGAAATAGATGTTTATTAAATCCCTATTCTTCCCTTCCCCTAGCCCCTGATAACCACAAATATGCATTCTGTCTCTATGAATTCTTCTAACCTGGACATTTCATGTAAACTGAATAACACAATATATAGTCTTTTGTGAATGGCTTTTTTCACTTAACGTAAGGTCTCGTCAAGATTCCTCCATGTTGTAGCATATTATCAGTACATCATTCCATTTTATGGTTAAGTAATAGTCCATCTTATAGATATTCCAAATTTCTTTATCCATTCATCAGTTGAAGGACATTTGGTGTTTTTTTTTTTTCCACTTTGGGGCTCTTGCTGGAGTCCCGCTCCAGCTGGTCCAGGGGTCCCCGGCGTCGGTGAAAGGAAAAGAAAGGAGACAGAGAGTTTTTGATGGCCCAAGGACCATATTCTTTATTGCTTTAGTCTCTATTTATATAGCACATGTTCTTCTACGTAATGATTCTTACAATATTTTTCCATTCAGATCAACGTCCCCTGATTCTAAGATGTGTTAAAAGTTTTTTTCCTAGTCTATTGTCACATTTTGGTTACATGTTTACCCCAAAACCTATTTTTATTTTACTAGAACATAGTCTATGAATCATATCATTCCATTTACTTTTTCTGTACAGTCTGCTACTACAGCGAATACTGCGTCTTGCTTCAGTGAATAAGTACTATAGCGGTGGCTAAGGGTAAAAGTTTCTCATAGTACAGCCATTGTCAGCAGTGGCTTGTTTACCATCTACCCACATAATACAAGACTATTTCTGGCAGGGGCAAGTCTTTTGCAGTTTACCTAGAAACTATTTACAATACAATTCATATATTTCTTTTCCGTTTATGCTTAGATTCTGAGGAGAAAAGGCAATTGGCTTAGTTTCTGTAATTTTCCCTGATACGTGACCCAAGTTTTCTAGTCATCAATAACAATCTCCTCATGAGGCCAGGTCACAATAGACTTAGGGCTTGTTTTCCAAATGATCATGGCCTTATTCCCTGGCTGAGTGTTAGGGACCCACCAGCCAGGGGCCTCAGTAGGTTTAATCATTTTTGGAATGTTTCTCTGGGGCAAGGGATCATTTTTCTTTTTCCTGGACTCTCATGACTTCATCTTGGAAGCCCCTACAACTCCAGCCATCAAAGAATGAAACAGTTAGCCACAACAAAAGCATAGAAACAGGAAGGAGTGAAGGTTCCGATCCAGGAGAGAAACTGCTTTGCAGTTTCTTCTTAAATGGTGCCGTGACTTTGTCATCCGGCAGTAGTTCCAGAACTGCTCCCAGAGGGCTCTGATGAATAGTGCTGCTTTGAAAATTTGTGTGTTCTCTCACTTTTGTTACCTGAGTTTCTCATTGCTACAGTGGAGATGATAATGCCCCCTACCCCATAGGGACGTTAGGATTAACTAAGGACAAAGCCTTTAGAATGGTGCCTAGAACATGATCAAAACCCAATAAATCCTTGACATTATTGTTTTTTTTTTTAATACAAAATTACTCAAAAACCATCAACAGTCAGTTTTCATCAGGGCAGATATTTATACATCTCAATAGTGCTTGAGGTCAACATTGTGTCCCTTCAATAATTAATGTAAGAAATAATGACCCTGAATCATAAGTGAAAATTTAATGGTGAAATTATAGTCATTATTTTTGGGATAAAATGGCAGGGGTGACTATGATATTATGTCAATGGATTTCCATCAAAACTTAGCATTAGATATGGTAAATAATATGGCCTTACAAGGACCTGCAACAGAATATCTTTTTAAAAGTAATGAGCTATGAGTTTGCAGAGGGTAAGTCAGATACTAAGGGCCTTGGAGTGCTACTGCTCAAGCAGTAGAATTGTGTGATGAAAACTAAGGATGAAGAAGAGCATGCCAGCCCTTCTGAGCTCAGGAGATCTGAGTGGAAGGAGGAAGACCAGAATGGACATTTGTGCAGGGGTTGAGGCATTATCTTCGAGAGGTGGCTGGGCTTTTAAAGAAGAAGCAACCGTTCCTGGGAGGCACAATGTATGAAAAATTGATGGTAAATGGGAAGAGACTGCCAAGAGAAGGGAAGATTCAGAACAAATGCTGTGAGCTCTGGTGAAGGGAAGGGCAGTGATGCCATGAATGCTAACTAGAGAGTTGAGTCAGTAGCTGCTCTGAGTTAGGACAGGAGGGATCACCATCACTCACCTCTGTGTTCATACAGATTTTGCTTTCTATTTAGGAATGAAAGGAGACTGAGTAGCACTGTTGGTTGCATTTACAGCACTCATTTCACTTTTTTTCTTGCTGTTTCAGCAGGAATAGATTAAGATATGATATAGTAACAAACAATCCCAAAATCTCTGCATTGTAACAAGAAAAGAATTTCTTTTTTTTTTTTTTTCTAATTTGTGCTCAACATACATTTCAGCTCAGCAGGATCCGTACTCCTGTATCTTCTTCATTCTCTTACCCTAGGACCCAGGCAGATGGAGCAGCCTCTGGCTGGAATACTGCTGAGTAACTGTTGTACAGGGGATGTTAGCATAGCAAAGCAAGGACTGGCCCTTAAAGCCTCTGTGACAAGTTTTTGGACAAAGTAGATCATAGAGCCGAGGCTGAGTATAAATCCCCGCCTGAGAGGAAAAGTGGATGTTCGTGAAATGTAGTCTACCACATTTGCTAATTGAACTCCAGTTTTTGTCCTGTTTTTCAAGTATGAACTTGTAGTATAGATGAGTCATGGCAGAAGTTTGTCTTGACCAGTGACTGCTTTAAAGGTGAATGCTCATGTGGCCCCAACTCTGGTCAAAGAAACATGAAGGTCACCCGGCTGTGGGGCTCACAGGAAAGGCTCTCTTACTTAAAGAATGTGACTCCAGGGAGGGATAATCCTTTCTGTTTCTGCTGCATCTGTGTCACACCCAGCCTGAGGAAAAAACCCTTACGGTGAACTTGGCAGTGCAGAGAGACAGAAAGATCCTGGGTCTGTGGCTGATGTGTTTGAGCCACGGAATGAACCAGCACTGAATTCACTGTATCTGCAGACTTCTTGTGTGAAAGAATGTCCCCTTGTTTAAGCGAGATTGGCTTGGGGTTCTTTTATTAATACTTGCAACCAAAGTATCCTAGCAGACAAAAGGAATATAATTCTACTACCCAGCCGAGTGAATTGAGATCGTAATTTTGAAGAAAATTAACGCATTTGTTCAATAAGCAACTTAAATGTCTTTTATATGCAAAGCACTGTGCTAACTGAGGGGAAGACATTCAAGAGGAATAAGAAAAAATGTTTTGAATCCAGAGGGGAACATAAAATGGGCACCTAACTAAATATAAGCCTTCATAAGTCACTTGAAATACCACAACACAGTGCAGGCGTTATGTGGCTCATTTTGTACCAAAGTTACTGTGAGTTCATGTTATTTGGGGTATAAGTTATTCCAAAGCCCCCAGCATGGTCACTTTCATGACCCATTTGCCAGAATTGGGACACACACCCATTCATACTTAAAGTGGTCACTGGTAAAGGCAAATGTTCACCATGATAGGTTGACCCTCTGGGAGCAATCAGGACAGATTAAAGTTGAGGTCTTGGGGTCTGCTTTCCACCCTGAAGGGTGTGTAGGATCAGGATGTCCTGGTCGCAGGCTCCTTAAAACAACAGCTATCTGTGATTCAAACACACTCCAGCCTTAGCTGTTAGATACAAACGGACTATAGTGCAGACTGTTAAGCCTCCCAGAACTCAGGCTTCTGCAGCAGGCAGATAAGCTGATGGACATATTATGGTTTTCAGTTTACCCTCAGTCAGGAAGAGGTTACCCAGGTACCATCCTAATCAGTAAATATGTGGTTCCACTTACAGGACGAACAAGCAGGTTTTCTGGTTCTTATTTGTTCAGTATATAATTATTATGCATTTTGCCTTAGAAATGTGACTCTAATGTGGGCAGAGATAGGGTGAAGCAAACATGAACCAACATTGTTACAGCCATGTCAACTGGCATCAGGCTTGAGAAGGCAATTTTCAGAGCCATAGATGTGTCACATCCTTTAATCCAGCAAATCCATGGGATTAAAGGAATTTCCCTTAAAAGGGAACTTGGAGGAAGAAAACTGCTTCATTGCAACATGAATAAAATAGAGATCAAATTAGATTTCTTTGGGGGAAGGAGACTTATTAAAAGGGAAATTACTCAAAAGTAAATTTTTATAAGCATCTTCCTTTCCTTGGGGACCTATCTCAGCTGACACATTATTACTTTCAATCTCTATCATAGCTATGAGTCAGGTAATATGAACTTCACTTTAAAAATAAAGAAGCAAAAATTTATAAAGATTAAATTACTTCCCCAAGATGAAAGAATTACTTAATAAACTACTTTTTATTCACTCAAAATTCTAATATTTCTGTTATAAGCCAAGTTTAATTGGTATCACACATATTCATAGTCTTTACAATAATCATTTTAATGAATTTGTAATATTCTATCAATAATTATGAAGCAACAATTAGGATAACATATAATATCAAGTCAGAAATACAATTTAAGTTTGTATGTACCCAAAAATTACAACTACATGAAAAATATTAGAAGAAATCATTCAATACTAATAGCTGGGGTTGTTATTGTTTGTAGGTAGGATGACCGGCAATTTAATTCCCTTTCTGTGTTTTGTCTTTACAAGAGATAATAATGATATAGAGCAAATTATTTAAAATCTGACTTTCTTCCTCTCTTGTCCTCCATTTTACTGTCCCAGCAAAACACACTCACTTGGAGGAAAAACATGGGCTCTAGGTATTGATATACTTTATTCCAAATATGTATTCTTCAGACAAGTTTGCTTTCAGTTCCAGGAATTCAGTTCATTAAGTTAACAGCCTGTAAGAGACAGAATAAGATAGTTTCTTCCCTGAAGTGCTAATTTCCTTGGGGTGTGATATTCCTGGTTGCTGTGGGTGGATAGGGAATTGTGTGTAAGTAACAAGGATCAGTGAACAGGACCCTTTCTTTGGTGAAAGTCCTGACAACACTTTGGAGAAATGAAGAGGGTAAAACAAAGGTGAAAAACCCACTTTAAGAAGAGGTAAAATATACCCCTATTGAGGATTCCTAGTGTTTATTCCTTGGAGAAGGCAATGGCACCCCACTCCAGTATTCTTGCCTGGAAAATCCCATGGACAGAGGAGCCTGGTAGGCTGCAGTCCGTGGGGTCGCTAAGAGTCGGACGCGACTGGGCGACTTCACTTTCACTTTTCACTTTCACGCATTGGAGAAGGAAATGGCAAACCACTCCCGTGTTCTTGTCTTGAGAATCCTGGGGACGGGGGAGCCTGGTGGGGTTGCACAGGGTCGGACACGACTGAAGCGACTTAGCGGTAGCAGCAGCAGTTTTTATTTCTATAAATAGGAAAAGATCTATGGGAATTGGGTGATGCCAGGGTAGAAGCAGCCATGCTAAGCCCCACTCTGAAGTTTCTTTTGATACTGTTTGGTGGAAGTGATGTGGGCATTCTCAGGAATAGGGAAATATAAGGGAGAAAAAGGTAACGCAAAAATTAGTTAACTTATGATCTTGGCAAAATGGTAACTTAAGGGGACAGCATCTTTCTGACATCAAGTTGGTATAAGATCATCGGAATGATCTGGGCAGTTGAGCAGTCTCTGACTCCTGGGCCTGTGATGCGTGCCCACATCCCTTAACCCTACTCTGCTGCCATCATTAAAGTTTACTTCTTTGGGGTTCTCTTTATTCAACAAATATTTGAAGGCCCAAGGCTGTTGGTGTTGAGACACACATTGGGAGATTAAAAACATACATGGTCCTCACTTTGTGCAACCTATAATGCAGTTAAGAGACAGAAATTAATCAGAAAATCACAAAAGTAAATATAATTACAACTGTGATAAGTGCTATGAACACACACAGACACACACACACACACACACAAAACCCCAATTCAGTTCTAACAAGACCATAAGATAGAACGATTTGAACTAATCGTGAAAGTCAAAGAGGACTTCCCTGAGGAAGTAATGACAGAATGAGATGTCATTTTTTAACTTAATGAAGAGAAGGGAACAGTACTTTTCAGGCAGAGTATCCTGTGTCAGGGAAGCACAAAGGCCTGGAAGCAGGTCAGTGGGCAGGAAAGAGGTGAGTGGAAGGGGCCCACATGGCCCAGATGAAGTTGGTGGACACCAGACCACCAATCTTGAACCTTGAAAACCATGTAAGTAGTTTTGTCTTTATCTTAAGGGCAATGATCAGATATGCATTTTAAAAAACTGCTCTGGCTACGGAGTGGACAGTGGCTTGTAGGACAACAAGAGTGATTTCCTGGGAACTGGTCCTAAGTCTGCTGCAGTTTTCCAGGCAAAGAAATGGTGGCAGCTTGGACTATTGCGGTGTTGCTGGTAGCGATTGAGATGGAAATTTAAGGGAATTGATGAAGGACTAGGCCTTCTGGGTTAATCTATAAAAATGGAAACACCCCAAAGAGGGCATAATATTTAAAACCCTTTTCTGCCAAGAGACTTGTTGGAGATTTGAAGGAAAAGATAAAAGTGAATGCTGTGGCTTGGCTCACTTAGTTTCTAATCCATCCTTTCTCTAATGTGCCTTACTGCAGAAGCTGGAAAATGGAAAACCACATTTCCCAGCTTTCCTTGCAGCTAGATTTGCAGGTGTGATTTGGAATGTACCAGTCAGACACATCCATGCAAGGTATGAATTCAGAAGTGTGGTGATGAAGGAGAAGCAGGATTCGAGGCATATATGTTGCTTGTGTGGTTTGTAGCAGGAGGGGTGTGGTTGTGGCAGACTGTCAAGTCTTTCTGGTTTAACAAGCAGCCTTCTGATGGTGGCTGAAGTGGTGGTAATTTTGGCAGCTCACTTCAGCAGTGCCTGGCACATAAATAGGTGTGGGCTGTTGTTTTAATACCTAGTATTTACCATAAACAATACTACATTCTATGGAGAGTATACCTCAAAGATAATGGAGTGCTCAGCCTGACTTCCGAGGTAGTTCAGTCCTGAAGGAAATATTGTTTCATAGTTTAATGTGTATGATGTTGGTGTCCCTTCATCCCTGTTATGTTCTTTTTTATATAAAAATATATACCTTATGTATAAGGTATATATACATCTTGTGCTCCCACAGTATAATATGCTAAAAAACTGGTTCTGTCACTGCTTGGAAGAAAGTCAACCTATTGTTACTAAAGGTGAGCAATCTTCCTCTAGAACTTTTCAGAAAATTTTAAACATCTAATAAAAAATGACTATTAGAGTTAGTAAACTGACCTTTAGTTGCACTTAAACTGTGCAGGAGCTATGTCTGACCAGGAAGCTTAATGATGTTGCAGTTTCCTCTACAAGGCTAATTTGATTGTAATAAATAATAATTTTTGAACAAAAAGTTAAAATGTCAACAGAGACATGCAGGAAGTGACTCTCTGCTCCTAATTCCCAAAATAGTTTCTCCTTTCTCTGAACACATTTTTGGTACCTCTCTCAGGACATTTCCCTTTTTTAGCTTGTATTGTAGTTATTTATATCCATGTCTGGTCTGCCTAATATATAAAACTGTAAAATCATTGAGGGCAGGGACACCCACTGATTCATCTTTGGATTTCTTAAAATGCCTGCCAAGAATGGTCCTTCGTACAATGGAGGAGTCTCTATTTAATGAAGGAACTGATGAATTCTTGTGCATTTTGCTGTCATGAGGACTAACACTTTTGAAAGAATGCTTACAATATGTTCCTATGCTTTGATCTATTTTCCAGATAAAACTGAAAGAGAACAAAAAATGAACTAAGGGTATATAGGATGGGGAGGGTTACACTCACACTGCTTCAGACATGTGTTTTCTCCACAAATGGTGAGAGTGGCAAAAGAGTACACTTCCAGGGGGTAGGAGACCCAGCCTCTAATCGCTCATCGGCTGTATGATTACAGCCAAGATGCTGGAAGTCTCTCCCCCTCCTTCACAAAAAGGATTGAAGAGGTGATGAGTCCTTCTCATCACATGTATCTTGTAGTCACCATTCAAGGTGACTGATGCTCTAACCTTATGATGATTTAAGATTTTAATCTTAAAATGGTTTGAAGTTCATGTAGCCTCAGCATGGTAATTCAGCATCATCTTACCTGCTGACCCTGTTCTATCAGTAGTTGCTTCCTAAGGCCAACATTGTGGTGAGAAGGATTCCGAGGCCTCACTGGGCTAAGTGGCAATGAGAGCCTTGACTTCATTGTGATGTCTGGCATGAGGCAGGGAGGACAGTGGCAGCAAATAAGCCATGTTATTTCTGATCTAGTCCAATGCCTTCACTCTACAGGAAGAAAATGAGAATATAAGTTCATGTCTTAAGTTTACCATGTTCCATGCATTATCCGAATTGATTGTATATGCATATATTTATCTAATCCTTAGCCAGTCTTAAGAAGCTAGCATTATTATGATTCCTATTTTGAAGATGAAGTTTAGGGGAGCAAAATTTGCCTAAGACTAACACTCTGGAAATCCATATCTTTAAGCACTTCCTTATACTGCCTACTAATCTGTGGGCACTTGCTATGTGCTAGGCTAATGGCACTCAGTCAGGGTGATTTTGCCTTCCAGGGAACATCTGTCAACGTCTGGAAACTTTTGGTTGTGGGGAGGAAAGGGTGTTCCTTGAATTTAGTGGGTAGAAGACTGAGATGCTGCTAAGTGCACAGGACAAACCACCCTGCCCAAACAAAGAAGTACTGGGTTGGCCAAAAAGTTCTGCGGGTTTTTCCATAAGATGTTACAAAAACCCAAATGAACTTTTTGGCCAAGGCAATATTTGGTCCCAAACGTCAGTAATGCTGAGACTGAGAATGCTGAGTCAAGCTATGGGAAAGTCATTTTCAGACTGAGTTTGAAACTTTTCCTGTAGCCCAGTTGGTACAATCTCTGCTGCTGCTCTTTAGGGCTTCCCAGGTGGCACTAGTGGTAATCAACCTGCCTGTCAATGCAGGAGACACAAGAGACACAGGTTTCTGGAAGATCCTCTGGAGGAGGGATCTTTCAGTATTCTTGCCTGGAGGATCCCATGGACAGAGGAGACTGGAGGGTCTCAGAATGAAAAGCCAAAAGCATTTCCACTAAGATCAGGAATAAGACAAGGGTATCCACTCTCACCACTATTATTCAACATAGTTTTGGAAGTCCTAGCTACAAAACTCCTAGGCAATTAGAGAAGAAAAAGAAATAAAAGGAATCCAGATCAGAAAAGAAGAAGTAAAACTCTCACTGTTTGCAGATGACATGATACTATACACAGAAAACCGAAAAGAAACTATCAGAAAATTACTACAGCAGATCAGTGAATTTATCATGGGATACAAGGTCAATATGAGATCACTTGCATTCCTATATACTAACAATGAAAAATCAGAAAGAGAAATTAAGGAATCAAACCCATTCACCGCTGCAACAAAAAAGAACAAAATATCTAGGAATAAACCTACCTAAGGAGGCAAAGAACTGTATACGGAAAATTATAAAACACTGATGAAAGAAATCAAAGATGGCATAAATAGATGGAGAGATATTCCATGTTCCTGGGTAGGAAGAATCAATATTGTGAAAATGACTCTACTACCAAATGCAACCTACAGATTCAGTGCAATCTGTATCAAATTACTAATGGCATTTTTCACAGAACTAGAACAAAAAATTTCATAATTCATATGGAAATACAAAAGACCCCAAATAGCCAAAGCAGTCTTGAGACAGAAGAATGGAGCTGGAGGAATCAATCTTCCTGACTTCAGACTATAGTACAAAGCTACAGTCATCAAGACAGTATGGTACTGGCACAAAAACAGAAATATAGACCAATGGAACAAGACAGAAAGCCCAGAAATAAACCCACACACCTATGGGTACCTTATGTTTTACAAAGGAGGCAAGAATATACAATGAGGCAAAGATAGCATCTTCAATAAGTGCTGGGAAAACTAGACAGCTACATGTAAAAGAATGAAATAGAACACTTCCTAACTCCATACACAAAGATAAACTCAAAATGGATTAGAGACTTAAATGTAAGACCATAAACTATGAAACTCTTAGAGGAAAACATAGGCAAGATATACAATGACATAAATCTAAGCAAGATCCTTTATGACCCACCTCCTAGAATAATGGAAATAAAAACAAAAATAAACAAATGGGACCTAATTAAACTTAAAAGTTTTTGCACAGGAAAGGAAACTACAAACAAGGTGAAAAGACAACCCTCAGAATGGGAGAAAATAATAGCAAAGGAAACAACTGATAAAGAATTTCCAAAATACATAAGCAGCTCATACAACTCAACACCAGAAAAACCACAACCCAGTCAAAAAGTGGGAAAAAGACCTAAACAGACATTTCTCCAAAGAGGACATACAGATGGCTAACAAACACATGAAAACATTCTCAACTTTACTCATTATTAGAGAAATGCAAATCAAAACTACAATGAGATACCACCTCACACCAGTCAGAATCAGTTCAGTTCAGTTCAGTCGCTCAGTCATGTCTGACTCTCTGCGACCCCATGAATTGCAGCACACCAGGCCTCCCTGTCCATCACCAACTCCCGGAGTCTACCCAAACCCATGTTCATCGAGTCGGTGATGCCATCCAACCAACTCATCCTCTGTCGTCCCCTTCTCCTCCCGCCCCCAATCCTACCCAGCATTAGGGTCTTTTCCAATGAGTCAACCCTTCGCGTGAGGTGGCCAAAGTATTGGCGCTTCAGCTTCAACATCATACCCTCCAATGAACACCCAGGATCGATATCTTTTAGGATGGATTGATTGGATCTCCTTGCAGTCCAAGGGACTCTCAAGAGTCTTCTCCAACACCACAGTTCAAAAGCATCAATTCTGCGGCGCTCAGCTCTCTTCACCGTCCAACTCTCACATCCATACATGACCACTGGAAAAACCATAGCCTTGACTAGACGGACTTTTGTTGGCAAAGTAATGTCTCTGCTTTTAAACATGCTATCTAGGTTGGCCATAACCTTCCTTCCAAGGAGTAAGCGTCTCTTAATTTCATGGCTGCAGTCACCATCAGCAGTGATTCTGGAGCCCAAAAAAGTAAAGTCTGACACTGTTTCCCCATCTATTTCCCATGGAGTGATGGGACCAGATGCCATGATCTTAGTTTTCTGAACGTTGAGCTTTAAGCCAACTTTTTCACTCTCCTCCTTCACCTTCATCAAGAGGCTCTTTAGTTCTTCTTCACTTTCTGCCATAAGGGTGGTGTATCCGCATATCTGAGGTTATTGATATTTCTCCCGGCAATCTTGATTTCAGCTTGTGTTTCTTCCAGCCCAGCGTTTCTCATGATGTACTCTGCATATAAGTTAAATAAGCAGGGTGACAATATACAGCCTTGACGTACTCCTTTTCCTATTTGGAACCAGTCTGTTGTTCCATGTCCAGTTCTAACTGTTGCTTCCTGACCTGCATACAGGTTTCTCAAGAGACAGGTCAGGTGGTCTGGTATTCCCATCTCTTTCAGAATTTTCCACAGTTTATTGTGATCCACACAGTCAAAGGCTTTGGCATAGTCAATAAAGCAGAAATAGATGTTTTTCTGGAACTCTCTTGCTTTCTCAATGATCCAGAGAATGTTGACAATTTGATCTCTGGTTCCTCTGCCTTTTCTAAACCCAGCTTGAACATCTGGAAGTTCACGGTTCACGTATTGCTGAAGCCTGGCTTGGAGAATTTTGAGCATTACTTTACTAGCATGTGAGATGAGTGCAATTGTGCGGTAGTTTGAGCATTCTTTGGCATTGCCTTTCTTTGGGATTGGAATGAAAACTGACCTTTTCCAGTCCTGTGGCCACTGCTGAGTTTTCCAAATTTGCTGGCATATCGAGTGCAGCACTTTCACAGCATCACCTTTGAGGATTTGAAATAGCTCAACTGGAATTCCATCACCTCCACTAGCTTTGTTCGTAGTGATGCTTTCTAAGGCCCACTTGACTTCACATTCCAGGATGTCTGGCTCTAGGTGAGTGATCACACCATCGTGATTATCTGGGTCATGAAGATCTTTTTTGTACAGTTCTTCTGTGTATTCTTGCCATCTCTTCTTAATATCTTCTGCTTCTGTTACGTCCATACCATTTCTGTCCTTTATCGAGCCTATCTTTGCATGAAATGTTCCTTTGGTATCTCTAATTTTCTTGAAGAGGCCTCTAGTCTTTCCCATTCTGTTGTTTTCCTCTATTTGTTTGCACTGATCGCTGAGGAAGGCTTTCTTATCTCTCCTTGCTATTCTTTGGAACTCTGCATTCAGATGAGAATATCTTTCCTTTTCTCCTTTGCTTTTCGCTTCTCTTCTCTTCCAAGCTATCTGTAAGGCCTCCTCAGACAGCCATTTTTCTTTTTTGCATTTCTTTTCCATGAGGATTTTCTTGATCCCTGTCTCCTGTACAATGTCACGAACCTCTGTCCATAGTTCATCAGGCACTCTGTCTATCAGGTCTAGTCCCTTAAATCTATTTGTCACTTCCACTGTATACTCATAAGGGATTTGATCTAGGTCATACCTGAATGGTCTAGTGGTTTTCCCTACTTTCTTCAATTTAAGTCTGAATTTGGCAATAAGCAGTTCATGATCTGAGCCACAGTGTGCTCCTGGTCTTGTTTTTGCTGACTGTATAGAGCTTCTCCATCTTTGGCTGCAAAGAATATAATCAATCTGATTTCGGTGTTGACCATCTGGTGATGTCCACGTGTAGAGTCTTCTCTTGTGTTGTTGGAATAGGGTGTTTGCTATTACCAGTGCGTTCTCGTGGCAAAACTCTATTAGCCTTTGCCCTGCTGGCCATCATCAAAAAGTCTACAAACAATAAATGCTGGAGAGGGTGTGGAGAAAAGGGAACACTCTTGCACTGTTGGTGGGAATGTAAATTTATACAGCCACTATGGAAGACGGTATGGAGATTCTTTAAAAAACTAGGAACAAAAACACCATATGATTCAGTAATCCCATTACTAGGCATATACCTTGAGGAAACCAGGAATCTGCCTGCAATGCAGGAGACCCAGTTTTGATCCCTGGGTTGGGAAGAACCACTAGAGAAAGGAAAGGCTACCTACTTCAGTATTCTTGCCTAGAGAATTCCATGGACTGTATAGTCCATGGGGTTGCAAAGAGTCAGACATGACTGAGCAACTTTCACTTTCACTGAGAAAACCAAAATTGAAAAAGACCCATGTACTCCAATGTTCATTGCACTATTTATAATAGCTAGAATATGGAAGCAATCTAGATGTCCATTGACAGATGAATGGATAAAGAAGCTGTGGTACAAATATTCAATGAATATTACTCAGCCATAAAAAGGAATGCATTTGAGTCAGGTCTAATGAGGTGGATGAGCCTAGAACCTATTATACAGAGTGAAATAAGTCAGAAAGAGAAAGATGAATATCATATACTAACGCATATATATGGAATCTAGAAAGATGGTACTGATGAATTGATTTGCAGGGCAGCAATGGAGGAACATAGAGAACAGACTTATGGACACAGGGGGAGGGGAGGACAGAGAGGGTGAGCGCTTGGAGAGAGTAACATGGAAACTTACAATACCATATGTAAAATAGATAGCCAACAGGAATTTGCTATATGACTCAGGGAACTCAGACAGGGGCTCTGTAACAATCTAGAGTGGGATGGGGAGGGAGATGGTAGGGAGGTTCAAGAGGAAGGGAACATATATATACACCTATGGCTGATTCTTGTTGATGTTTGACAGAAAACAACAAAATTCTGTAAAGCAATCATCCTTCAGTTAAAAAAATTAATAAATCAGAGGATGCACACTGTTGTTCAGTCACTAAGTCGTGTCCAACACTTTGAAACTCCATGGACTGTAGCCCATCAGGCTCCTCTGTCCATGGGATTTCTCAGGCAAGAATACTGGAGTGGGTTGCCATTTCCTTTTTCATGGGGTCTTACCAACCCAGGGATCAAACCTGCATCTCATGCTTGGCAGGCAGATTCTTTACCACTGAGCCACCTGGGAAGCCCTCTGTCTCCATTTTGCAGAAAAAGAACAGTGCTCTCAGAGTCAGGAAGTTGCCACCTTAAGACAGGAACCCAGGCAGTTGATTCTAGAGGCCTCTGGAGTTCCCCCTCCTGTACCACCATCTTCTTTTACTATCAAAACATGTCAACTCTTTTAACACCTGCTTACCTAATGCAGATTTCTGAAGCCAGGAACATTCAGTGAAGTATGAACAATCCCCACCTGGGTGTGTGTGTGTTTGTCTCCAAAGATAAAAAGTATTTGGTCAACAGTTCAAAGAGGGTCTTTAGAAGCTCGTATTATTGAACCATTGATTTCTCTGGAATAGACATTCAGATCCTTGCTTTAAAATAAAACTCTGAAGAGAAAGCTAATTTTAGGACATAACAAGCTTGTTCAAGAACAATTAGCTCTGTCTGGTATTCAACTTTAATTTGTTTCCTTTTGTTTTTAGGAGCTGGTGAGTCTGGAACCTTATTAGGAATAGTAGAGGAAATGAAACTATGAAAAGACACAGTAAGATTCCTTTTTTCTTGGAAGCAAGGCATAATATGAATAATTCTCATCCTGTCCAATTAACTGCCTCAAGTACAAATAGAAAAAAAAAATACACACTTTGTTGTTTGAAAGAGATTAAAGGAAAAGCAAAAAAAAAAAAAAAAAACACCAAAAAAACGGGATGGCAGTTTCAACAATAAAGGCACATTCAAATAACTTCTTTTCGGATTTTAAGGCTTGCATCCCGCAGTTAAAGCAATTCTAACGAAACAGGGTGAGGATGGGAGGTGGAGAAAGGAAAAGAAATGAATAGAAATAAAAGAGCTTGAAGCAGGAGGACGGGGCAAAGATTGAGCTTCTTTTTCCGAGAGGAATTACTGAAAAATGGAAGAAGGGTTAGGAAAATGACGGGCGTGGGCAGGATAACTCCTTGAATTCAAAATGAATGGTCCGGGCTCCTGGCATTCATCCACCCGGCGTTGATCCGGTGCAGGCGGATGATTTAAGAACCTCCAAGTCTTCGTGTTTTAAATCTCTATTAGGATTCTTCGAGCGCCAGCGTGGGTAGCATAACGGTGGGTTAGTTCTGCAGCTTGCTGGGATCCTCCCGCCCTCGCTCGCCGCCTGCCAGATCCAAGACAGACAGTCCCAGACATCCCGAGACCGCAGAAAGCAGAGAATCGAGCTCAGTGAATGAAATGTGGAAAGCGTGGCTGCGGCAAGAGCCTCAGAAACCTTAATTGGGGTCATTTAGGAGGCTGGAAATGTATCGAGTGCCGCAGGTGGTGGGTGGCACTGGAATTTAATATTCTGGAGCCCCTACTCTGTGCCAGGCAGCGCGCCTAGCGAGCCACACTTACTGTCCAGCTCGGAGAGCTAGGTTAGAAGGATTTTCACAGAGGTTAAACACCTTGCACTTGCCGCTCCTCTGCCTGGAATGCTCTGAGACGAGGGTGGCAGCAACTTTCCCCGGTTTAGGAATCTGCGTAAAAGTCGTCTTCGCTGTGAGACCCTCAGAGGATTCCACAGTCCCCCATTTTACACCCATCACTTTTGAAAGCTCTGTTTAGCAGTCACACCTCAGTGCTCATAGTTTTTCGGCACTTTCTCATGTGTTTATATTTGCATGTGCCCTTCTTTGTTCATGGTCCGTCTCCCAACAGAAGCGTAAGCTCCATGAGAGGAGGAACCTGCTGTGCTATTATCACAGGTGCATGCCCACAGCTGCTCCGGAAGCACACAGTAGGCGCTCAGTAAATGTTAATTTCCTTCTCATCCCTCCACCTGCGGCACTCGATAGGCGTGCAGTCTCCAAACTGAGACCTGGTGATCATGCTAGGATCAAAGGAGGCAGAGGAGCAAGTGCACAATCAAGTCGAGGGGGAGCGCCGGCTTTTTCATTGTAACTGTGATGCTTTCTCTCCCCTCCTCCTCGCACTTGAACTACGTAGAATAAAGAACCACACTCCCCCCCCCCCTCCATGTCCCCCCCTGGGATCCAGCACCAATCTGCATCCCTGCCTCTGGATGTGGGTGGTCACAGCCTCCCGCCGGATCCTACGGGGATTCTGTCCTTCGACATCCGGTGCCTGCAAACCTCCCTTCACCACGTGTTTTCTCGATTCTCCATCCCTTGGCCTCGGTATGAGTTCCGGAAGAAGTCGACTCCGCTCTGCCTGTTCGACGAGAGCCTCCCCTGAAATCTTGTCCTTTAACCAGCCCCTCCCACGCCCCCCTCACTTCTTTCTCCCTCTCTGGCCCGGAAACGCTGCTCCACGAACATCTGAGTGCTTAAACGGCGCTCACAGAGCGCCCTGGGCCGCCGGGAACCACTTTCCTCTTCCAGAGGCAGCTCCCACCTGGCTCTATCTTTCGCACCTGACGGGAACCGGGGTCCCAACTCCCTTGACTGCGTCATGGAATCGGCGCTCCTTCCAGGTGCATCGCCCCGCCTCTTTCCCGTGGGCTACTCCTGATTGCTAGGAGTGTGGGTCACTCTGCCGTCCCTCCCGCCCTCCCCGCGTGGCCCCGCCCCAGGGCCGGCTTAGGCTCCTCCTCCTCGCTCCCGCCCCTCCTTCCCCCTTTGCTAATTGCCTGGCTGCGCGCGCGAAGTTCTGGGCAAAGTACTGGGAACTGGCCGAGCGTTCGCCGCACGCTGGAGACGGGCGGAACAAGGCGAGCTGGGAGCCAGGAGGCCAGTGCGCAGCGCGGGCTCTGACCCCAGCGGCCATCGGCGAGTAGCCATCCCCGCCGCTGTCTGCTGCAGCCGGGGCGGGAACTATCAGCTGTGAGTTGCTGGAGGACCGAAGAAGCCAGGTTTGCTTCCTTCGCGTCTGCGGACAAATCCCGGAGCCGGGCAGCAGGGAAACTAGGCGGCGTCCCCGGCGGCTGAGCGCGCAGGTAAGCACTAGGACGCCAACCCGAATAGTGCTGTGGTGCGGTGGGGACCTGGGCGATGGCGTGGACTCCGAAGGGCTGAGGTTTGGGGGACACAGCCAGTCTTAGCGAGAACCTGGAGACTACCTCCTGTCGCCCGAGGAAGAACTGTTAATGGGGCAGCCCCGAGTCGCCCTCGTGCCGGCATCCCGGGAGTTAGGGGGCTGGGTGCTGCCCACCCTGGAGTGCTGTACTTAGAGGCACAATTTGGTCGGGAATGACGGCGAGAAGACGCCTAGCTTGGGTCCAGGCGCCGGAGGATGCGGCGCCGGGGGGCTGTCCTGGGCAGCCGGGAGACGCGGCGCCGGGGCGGGAGGCACAGGAAACCAGTTTAATTGGGCCGAGCGCGAGGCTGCACCACATCCGCGGGCTGGGACGCGCCGAGCGGGGACACGGGAGACGCAGATCTTGTAGACTCGGGGCTCGCCCGCTTCCCCGCGCCCGTCTTGCTCCGCTTCCCTGCACCCCGGCCGGGGACCGAGGGTCTTTGGCCCTTCGGACTTCCTGAGAAGCGTTTGCAGCTTCTGGAGTCCCTAATGGGCATTGTCGTAGATCGTCCAGCTATTTCTTATACCGGCGCGCGCCGCCCTCTTTCGGTAATGCAATTTGTACTCTCCTTCCTCCGTCTCACAAACTACCAGTCTCCGCCTTAGTCAGGACTCTGAGTTGAGGGAGCTGTGAAGTTGTCACTTTCGATGTGCTTGAGGGTTGCACTGAGGTGCGTCTGAACCGCCGCCACCCCCGCCACCCCACCCCCACACCCTTCCTGACCCATGGAGTTTGAGTACTGGGATGAAGGCATTTAGAAATATTTTAAGCTGCCGTTGCTAAAGAGATCCATCCACAGATAAAGGTGTAGGTCTAACTTCTGATCATCCATACTGTACTCCCAAGCACCATACAAGGTGAAGTCCCAATTCTGGCCCAAGTAGACAAACTTGGTAGGCCTGGGCTAAAATGCACCCAAGCTAAATGACCATCGCCGCCATCAACATGTGGGCACACCACCCTTTTTTGGTATTCCTCATAGCACTCATCTCTCTCTGAAATTGTCTCCTTAGACTGTTTACTGTTTCCCCCACTCTAGAGTGTCCATCACCCCAATCCCAATGTCAGCAACAGTGCCCGACACACAGTAGGTACAAAAGAAATATTTATGGAATGAATGATGAAAACTTCTCTGTAAAATATGAGGAATGGTGATCTCATACTGGTTTTGATTTTCATGTTTATCCTTTTGTTTTTCTATTGGGAAACTGAACGAATACCAATAACTACTAATAATCCAGCACCTACTGAGAGCTGGAAATGTACTAGAAACTTTGTATAGATCACCTCATTAAATATTGCTGTTGTTGTTCAGTTGCTAAGTCATGTCTGTCTCTCTTGAGACCCTATGTACTGTAGCCCACCAGGCTCCTCTGTCCATGGGACTTTCCCGGCAAGAATACTGGCGTGGGTTGCCGTTTCCTTCTCCAGAGGATCTTCCCAGCTCAAGGATCAAACCTGCCTCTCCTGCATTGGCAGGCAGATTCTTTACCGCTGATCCACCGGAGAAGCCCTGTTAAACATTACAATAGCCTTATTAGCCCAGTATTTCTAACCAGATGGGAAACTGAGGCTCCAGCAGGTTAACCAATTTTTCAAGATTATCCTGGCAGAACTAGAATTCCAGCTCATCTTCTCTGTTATGCTGTATTGCTTCCAAGAAACTGAAATGTAATTTCCACTGTTATAGCCAGTAGCCATTTAACTTTATTTATAACAAAAATATTGCTTAGTGAAAAGGAGATTTATTGCATTATCATTACTGAGAGTTAGTTTCAGTAATAGCTAATAGTTATGCTGTAAGTCCAGGATGCCATAGGCTGTTATTTAATCTTCACCATCTTGATGGTAGTGCTGTGAGGTTATCTGCATTTTACAGATGAAGAAACTACAGCCTATATTCGGGAACCTGCCCAGGGTCAATAGAAGATTGCTGAGCTGGATATTTACTAATAGTCTTTCTGACTGTAAATCTTTAGCTCCTTTCACTATACTGAAATGTCTCCTGCTCCCACTATTTAATTAATTAGATGTTAACTCATTATGATAGAGTTCAGTGATGCAACATATTCAAACCACCTGAGGTTGAGCGGTAACCTTTCCACTGTTCAGTGATGCAACATATTCAAACCACCTGAGGTTGAGTGGTAACCTTTCCACTGTCAATAACAAGTGTCTAGTTGTACTATTTTCTGAATTGTTGAGATTCTTACTGCCATTGATTTTTGTGGTTGAATTTATAGTTTGTGGGCCTGGTAGATAGATGGGGCACTTTTCATGGAGGAGAGGAAATTCTCCTTTCACCTAGATTTAAGTTTACTTTCACCTAAATCTAAAGAGAAATCTGAGTTTTACCCACTGTAGTAAGTGAACTCTGAACATAGTAATGATTTCTGCCTCTTAAGGAAAGTACTGAAGACCAACTAGAACCTCTCTTGCCATGTGTAGAATGGAGAGTTGAAACCACTACTAGTTCCAGAAACTTCTGCAGCAAACTTTTAGCAAAATAACTACATTTTGACTCTTTGTTCTCTTGTAAAACTGAGGGCAAGGTGAAGTTAGCTAAGTATGTCATGGTTACCACCTGAAGGGCTAATGGCAAAATAGAGGGCGGGGCAGAATTAGAGATCCCTTTTTTCCTTCTGTTTTATCCTGTTCTAGGGGTAGTATAATGCTTTTCCTTGCATGAAGACCTGGATAATCTGCAGTCTTATTTATACTGTGTGTCTCAGCAGGACTGTACTTTCTTAATTGTTAATTCCATTTCAAGGATACTCCAGGGAGGGCTGGAGAATCCTTCAATCCAGAATGCCCACAGAAATGATAGGGCTGTGGAACACTGAGGATCATGGAGGCTGTCAAGTTGAAGGAGCCTTCAGAATTGATAGTTGTTTGTGGTTTGCTGTGAATTCCTTTCTTGTGTACACCTTATTCATCAGCTTTGAGCCCCCTTCTCTGGAAACATCCGTCTTGACTTCCCAATCAATACTGTTTAGACCATGTTTATGTTCATCTCTCCCTAGTTTATGTCTCTCCTTCCTCTTGTCTTTCACCTCCATTCCTTCCCGTTGCCCCTGCACCATCTTAGCTCAGGGTCTTAGGGACTTCTCTACTCTGTCCTAATATTGCTTTCAGGCAGGTTTACCTCCCTCAGTCCTGCCTTCATATCATAGTCAGGTAAATTGTTTAGATCCTGTCATTACATTGCTAAAAATTATTGAGTGGCTTATGTAGTTAATAATTATAACATTAATAACAGCAGTGGTAGCTGCTGATCTTTTTGTGCCAGGTATTGGCTTGAATACTGTGCATGAATTAAACTGTTTAATCCTCAGAGCAACACCAAAGCAGGCCCTGTTATTATATCCCCAATCTCCAAATGAGACTAGGAAAAGTTAAGTTTCCAACTACTTTACAACTAATACAAGGTGCAACTGTATTAGTTGTGAAGTAACCCCAGATCCTTTCTCTCTCTCCATCTAAGGTAGACCCTTTAGCCTAAAGTCAGGATCCAGCAGCCTGGGCTCAGTGTCTGTCTCCACCCCTATTCCCCAGCCCTGTGTACTAGCAGCCTGAACTGTATTCAGCAACAGAGCATTTTGCCTTTGCCCTTACACTCCTGTTGCCTAGAAAGCTCTTTCATTGTCTCTCCCTGTGAAACCCCAAGTGTTTCAAGGCTTATTTCATAAACCAGTTCTGCCAGAATCATCTCTCTGAAATTTGTCTCTCACAGCATTAAAACATACACACACACACACCCCTCTCTCTCTCTCTCTCTCACACACACATACACACACGCGCGCGCGCGCCGTCTTCAGCACTTTCTTTCATACTCACCCTCCACATTCTTTCACCCCAGTGCCTTGTGGGCCTAGTTATCTATTTAAATGTATAGCCTCCCTTACTGGATTGCAAATGCCTTGAAGGCAAGACTGGTATAATTCCTTCCTTTCCTGTTCCTCACATCACTAAACCTGATATCCTATCCCAAGGAGGTGTGCAATTAAAAAGAAAAGATTGTATTTGGTTATATTCTGTAGATCGGCCGGTAGAGAATCTGCCTGCAATGCAGGAGACCTGGGTTTGATCCTTGGGTCAGGAAGAGCCCCTGGAGAAAGGAATGGCTACCCACTCCAGTGGGCTTCCCTTGTGGCTCAGCTGGTAAAGAATCGCCTGCAATGCGGGAGACCTGGGTTCAATCCCTGAGTTAGGAAGATCCCCATAGAGAAGGGAAAGGCTACCCACTCCAGTATTCTGGCCTGGAGAATTCCATGGAATGTATAGTCCATGGGGTCACAAAGACTCGGACACAACTGAGAGACTGTCACTCTTCACCCACTCCAGTATTTTTGTTTTGAGAATTCCATGGACAGAGGAGCCTGGTAAGCTACAGTCCATGGGGTCACAAAGAGTTGGATAGAACTGAGCAACTAACACTTGCACATATTCTGTGAAAAAAGTAATTGGAATGTGGCATTTTGTTTCCTACTTTTTGATCCACAATACTATAATATTTCATCAATTTATGATGAAGCAATGAAAATCCTAATTATTGAAATCTATGATAAGCATCTGTTCTGGTTTTCACCTTGCAAGTATTACAAGGAAATCTCAAACCCTCAAATCTAAACAAGACATTGTCTGTAGGATAAATATACACTAAATATGCACTTGCATCATATATGTACCACCTTTTCATATATATGTAAAATTGTGTTAAAAATGTATTGAAACTGTTAGGGAATTGAAACCAAATTTTTGTCAGTGTCTTACTGATCAATGAATATTTCTCACATTTAAACCTGGTTTGTCAGGTCTTGTATGAATAACCTCCGGCTCATCGCTCATTGCTTGGCTCTGTGTGTCCAGTCACACTGAAGTAAATGCAGCTCCCTTCCTGAGTCCCAGAAGCCACGCATCGTGTGCTCTGGCCTCCCAGTTTCCACATAAATATCTGTTCTCATTATGATGCGTTCCTCCTCACCCTGTTCACCTGGCTAATTCCCACAATCCGTTACATTTCAGCCATGAATGTCACTTGTAGGAAGCCTCCCTCTACTCCCTTCATGTTGAAACTGGAAAACACACTTGGCACTCTGCCTGCCTGTTGATGAGGAAGCAGTTATCATACCATTTTGTAACTGTTAGTCTCTTTGACTGACTCTTCCATGAAACCACTGACCAAACCACTCATTTGGCTTAAATTAGAATCACGTAGGGATCTTTTGTTGAGTATGAGGGCTACTCCATTCTTCTAAGGGATTCTTGCCCACAGTAATAGATATAGTGGTCATCTGAGTTAAATTCGCCCATTCCACTCCGTTTTAGTTCGCTGATTCCTAAAATGTCGATGTTCACTCTTGCCATCTCCTGTTTGACCACTTCTAATTTACCTTGATTCATGGACCTAACATTCCAGGTTCCTATGCAATATTGCTCTTTACAGCATCGGACCTTGCTTCCATCACCAGTCACACCCACAGCTGGGCGTTGTTTTCACTTTGGCTTCGTCTCTTCATTCTTTCTGGAGTTATTTCTCCACTCTTCTCCAGTAGCATATTGGGCACCTACTGACCTGGGGAGTTCATCTTTCAATGTCATAACCTTTTGCTTTTTCATACTGTTCATGGGGATCTCAAGGCAGGAAGACTGAAGTGGTTTGCCATTCCCTTCTCCAGTGTAGGGATCTTAAAAAATTTGTCCCTCCCCAGGCCCTACTCCCAAGTTTCTGAATCAAATGGCTTGAGATAAGGAGGCTTGGTCACTTTTTTTTTTTTTAAGTTTTCTCATTCTGTATTATAGCTGGATAGTATTCCCTTGTGTGACTATAATATACAACTTACTTGATTCAATTAAGTTTTTTAATGACTTTATTGAGATATAATTAGTATTTCATATAATTCATCCATTTAAAGTATACAATTCAGTGGCTTAATTTAAAAAAAATGTTTACTTTTTGGCTGTGCCACATGGCATATGAGATCTTAATTCCCTGACCAGAGATCAAACTTGTGTACCCTGCATTGGAAGCACGTATTCTTAACCACTGGACCACCAGGAAAATCCCCAGTGGTTTTTAGTATATTCACAGTTGTACAACCATGACTTCATAATTCACTTTAGAACATTTCACCATCCCCAAAAGAAACTGTACCAATTAGCAGTTTCCCCCCTCACTTCCCAACCACTAATCTATTTGATGCCTGTATGGATTTGCCTCTTCTGGACATTTCATGAAAATGGCATCGTTCAACATGTGGCCTTTTGTGTCTGGCTTCTTTCACTTAGCATGTTATTGTCAAGGTTTATCCCTGTTGTAGCATGAGTCAGTGCTTCATTCCTTTTTATTGCCTAATAACACCCCATTGTTTGTATAGACCACACTTTATCCGTTTGCCATTTGGAACTGGAATTTTTTTAAATCTTCCCCAAACAAACCAAATGTGCAGGCAAGCGTTAAACCGGAAGTTCCTTTGAGTCTTGTTCATTGTTGTGTCTTGGGGCTAGAACAGCACCTGGCACAAGATAGATGAGTAATAAATCATCTGAATGAATAAAACACTTTTTTTTTTTTGAATAAAACATTTTACTAAAAGTATAACTTCTGTTATGCTGATGTCATAAAAAAAAATTGTCATTAAAAAGAGGTCCTCATAGTTGATTATTTAGACCCTGATTTGAACAAATTCATTGTTAGAAAATATTAGGTAATCAAGGAAATTTGGACATGGATGAAATAGTCCTGTTTTTAGAATTTGCTTTAAAATATCTCAAGGGTGGGGAGGGAGTATAGAGGAAACAAGGCTGTATGTGAGTTAACTGAAGTGAGGTGGTGAGTTCTTGATGCTGTTCCCTATATCTGCTGTCCCTGGGGCAGCTATTGTCCACATTTGGCTGTGGTGCACTTGAAATGTAGCTAATCCTTAGTGAGATGTACTGTAGGTATGAAATATACATTGTTTTGAAGACTTAGTATGAAAAAAATGTGAAAGTATCTCAATAATTTTGTATTATTAACATATTAACATGTTGAAATGGTAATATTTTGGATATATTATAATAATATATAATTTAAACTAATTTTACTATTTCTTTTTACTCTTTTTAATTTGCTACTTGAATTAAAATTGCATATATGGCTCATATTACATTTTTCTCTTACAGTGTTGTTTGAAGTAAGTCTAGCTCCTTGCTTGAATCCCAAGGGCCAATAAAGCTGTCATTAAAAAGTAACTGAATAAAGTATGTTGTATATTATATTCACACAGTGGAATACTAGCCAGCTATAACACAGAATGAGAAAACTTAAAAAAAAAAAGTGACCAACTCTCCTTATCTCAAGCCATTTGATTCAAAAACTTTGGGAGTGGGGCCTAGGGAGGTACAAATTTTTTAAAATCTCTAGGTGATTCTAATTTAAGCCAAATGAGAATTTGACATTTTTCATATCACGTTAAATTGAGGACTCCCAAATTTTTAAAAAGTCTGGAGCAAAATATTTTTGATAAAAGACTCCTCTTATGTGAAGATTGGGAAATATCAATTTGTTCAAAGATGATTCTTTGTAGAAGGTTATAGCAGGCAGGCTGTAGCCTTCCAATATCATTCCTGAGTTTGCTTCATCTATGTGAAAATCTAAAAATTCTTTTGTAATAAATGGGATAGCAACATGAAGCCATAGAATAATTGCTCCTTTAGTTACTTGCCTGATTGTTTTGAAGTTGATGAATTATTTCCTTCATCTTAGAAAAATACAGAAAATAGAGTAGTAATTTCATTGTTCTTAGTCATACTGTTTATACCCTGAAATTGAATTTTCCCTGTACTGTATAATCACTCTGCCTAAATTTGTTTGGGAGCCAAAATGTGATTGTTTCTAGACTTCTTAAAACCCCTGAAAGAGTGGAAAATGATTCTTAAATAATAATAATAACATGTGGGTTTAAAGATAATTAAAACAAATTGCTTTCATATAAAATTTCTTCAGATGAGCATTCTGTCACTGTCTACGTATCTGTATTTACTCAGAGAAGCATAGCTGAGGTAATAAACCCAGCTCTCTGAGTGGGTATAGCCTAGACAGATGACCCCAGAGGATATTCATCCTCACCTGTGATTTCTGAGGTCTGGAGACAGTGGACTTGAACTGAAAAATAGCTTGAATTTAAAGGAGAACAGAATTAAATTGCAATGAGCAACCCAACAAGAGATCATCAGAGGGACCTGTGCCTCCCAATATAAAATCAAGTTTATTCTTTTGTTTATTCTCTATAGTTAAAATATCATAGTCCGTTTTCTTAGTGTTGTGTGAGTCAGATGCTTTGCAGTATAGCATTTCTCCACTTGTGTATTAAGAGATAGTACTATGAAAGATTCCCATGTTTCTTTTCTATTTTGATATCAAATGCCATTGTACAAGAGTTTTAAAGTTATACTTTGTCTTATAAAACAAAAAGACCTCATCCAGTCGTTTGTGGTGGGCAGTGATCTGAAATGTTTAGAAGCAAAAGCTAAATAATATATTTTTTTAACGTGACAAACATGATTAAACTTGAAGTAAATGGCTCCCTAGAATGAAAGCATGCAGTATGATTTTTTTCGATGAATGAGTATTTGTTGTATACCCACTGTATGCCGGGCACCAGGCTGGATACCTGGCATTCAGGTACCTTCAAGGAGGTATCTCCCTTCAAGGAGATAATAAACAGTCACAGAGAATTTGTTCATTATAGTGAGGATCTTTGGCTCCAAGGGAATGAGTTTGGATTTTAATTGGCAACCTGGAGAGAGAAGTTCTATTTTTTTGGTGTGTCATGACTTGGGCTGCTAATGGTAGCAGGAGGAGAAGAGGGAATCCTGGGTATGGGGGTGACAGTATAAAGTCCTGCCCTTTCTGTGTCTTTCTGCCAATTGCAGGAGGCCAGGTGGAACTGAATAGGAGGAGGGGCTTAACTCCTCTTGCAAGGTTTTGAATTGTTCTCTGTGATGATACACACAAGTGTGCTTATTTGTTACTGGGAACTGAATCCAAAGTTGAGTTTTCACCACCTTTGTAACTGAAATTGTATGAAAGCTAACAACCTGTTCTCCAGCATTACCACGAAAGTAGCTTAAAGTGACTTGCTGGCTCCAGTTCAGGTATAGTTTTGTGGTCTAGCATCTGAGATGAAGTGGACAAGGGGTGCTTGAAGGCCTCAAAGAATGTAGGGAAGACCCAGTTGGGTTTTTCTTATGGACTCAGAGCTACTTCAAGCCGATTTCTTTATAGAATCAACTAAAGTGTCCTTTGGAGCTTGTTGGGAGTCTTTAGGGAATGGGGAACCATCTTGACTTTGAAGGGTTGATGATAATTGCAAAGAACAGTAATAACAGCGATGGTAGCCAGTAGCTGTGGCATACTTACTGTGTGCCAGGTTAAGTGCTGTACTTACACTCCCTCATTAGATCTTCTCATAATTTATGAAGGGGCTCTCAGTGTAACAGTTTACCAACAGCCAAACAGAGGCTGGGGAGCAATCATTTGCTCTTTGATTGTCCAACATCCCTTTACCCTTTCTGATTTCCACTTGAGGACTCACTTTTTGCCTGAGGGTCTAGAATGAGGGGCCCCATTCTCCTCAGCTGTGGGTAGCCCTAGGAGTCAGATATCTCTTACCGGAATCTGGGTTCAGTGCCAAGGGTCACAGAGACTCTGCTGCCAAGGGCAACTCCTGACCCGACCATTCTTATCTGCCTGGCATTGTAGTCTGGCTTCAGGACCCATGAAGCTGTGCCAGTGCCTGTCCCTCCACCCACCCCCCCTTACTTCCTGAAACTATTTTCCCAGTACATTTTTTGTTTGTTTCAGTTGCCAGAATATTTTCTCTTCTACTCCAAGAACCTGTGACCGTCACAAGCCTAGAGGGGCTTAAGTCATTTACCCATGGCCACAAAGGGACCAAGTGGCAGCACTGGGGTGCATTTGGATCACTGACCAGAGGGCCCCTTGCTGTGGTGGAGATCACAGGGGTGGGAGATGGAGAATCAGAAGATGAATCCAGTCCCAGTAGTGCCTCTCTGGCCTTGGGCGGATCACTGCCTTCTTATACAGAACTGGATGGACAAGATGAATTCTGCACCTGTCTAAAGGACACCCAGCTCCAGAGGATTTCCTCCTCCGTGAGATTTTTGGATGTGTGACTGTGTTCACCTTTTCAAAGGCTTGCAATATGAGATTTGAGGTGCAGTCTTAGGCAGCGGTTTTCAAAATGTGGTTCCACGAGTTGCCAAATCAGCATCACCTGGGTGCATGTTAGAAACAGAAATTCTTGGCCCCACCCTAGACCTTTTGAATCAGAAACTGAGAGGAGGGCCCAGCAATCTGCTTTTTACAAACTCTTCCATTGATTCTGATGTTCGCTAAAGTTTGAGAACCACTAGGCTAAGACATTCTCATTTTATTGAAAACTACTATGTATAATAATTGATTAGCCTTAGCCCCTGCTCTTAAGGAATGTTTGTGGGGGAGAGTTATAAACACAGAATGTGAAAGACAAGGAGAGGTGTAACACTCGCTGTAAACAAGATGTTGAGATGTGGTTTGAGCCCAGAGAGGCCATAGGAGATGCTTCTGCAGGGAAGGGGGCATCTGAACCAAGCCTTGAAGGATGTGTAGGATTGAGACAAAGGAATGCTAGATGGGAAAGACACTCCAGGCAGAAAATGCAGGATGAGCCAAGGTGTAGCAATTTTTTTTAAGAAACTGAAGTATAGTTTATTTATAGTATTATGTTAGTTTCAAGTGTACAACATGATGATCCAGTCTTTTTATAGATTATACTCCTTTTAAAGTTATTACAAAATAATGGCTATAATTCTCTGTGCTGTACAATATACGCTTGTTGCTTATCTATTTTATACATAGTAGCTTGTCCATCTTAATCCCATACCCATATCTTGCCCCTCCCTGCTTCCATCTCCCCACTAATATCAACTAGTTTGTTTTCTGTATCTGTGAGTGTTTCTGTTTTGCTATATACATTCACTTTTTTCAGTCGAAGTGTAGCATTTTAAGGAATGGTGAACCCTCCAGTTTGATCAGAAGGACTGTTTTAAATGGGGAAAGTGAATGAACATGAGAATGGAGAGGTATGTTGGGGCCCAAATGGAGTGGACACCGAATCCTGTAGTAAGGATTTGGACTTCATTCTGTGGACAGTCAACAAGGAGGTGATGTGGTGGGAGCTATTTTAGAGAAAAATCCTAGTGGTGATACAGATGATCAGAGGCTGGGAGTGCAAGCACGATGAGACCCGAAATAGGTTGGTCACAGTAGGAGAAGAAAGGACAGACAACACAGAAGTATTGGCAAGTTAGAATGACAGCTCCTGGAAATAGGGGATTAAGGACCAGGGTTGAGGGAGAAGGCAAAGATGATTCTATGTGAGATAATAAATGGTGTTGGTACAATCAGGTGAAAAATAAAGTTGGAGCCTTACATCACTCCTTCCATCAAAAATAAATTCCAGGTAGATCAAACTTTAACATTAAAACAACTAGGAAAAAAATAGAATATGATTTTAATAATGAGATAGAAAAGCTCTTCAAGATAGGACACAAAATCCAGAAGCTATAAAACAAAAGATTGATTCTCTTGACTACATGTGATTTTTGCAGAGCATTTTTTTTAACTGTCAGAAGGCAATTAATTTGGAAAATAATTGCAATTCATGTCACAAAGATCTAATTCCATTAATATATAAAGAATTACAATAAAAGAAAGGACAGTTGCTCTAGAGGCAAAAAATTTGAACAAATGATTTAGAAACCTGCCTACAAATGACTCTTAAGTATGTGAAAACTTCAACCTTACTCATAAGAAGAGAAACAAGATGCTATTTTTTAACCTATCAGACTAGCAAATGTAAAAAAAAAAAGTGGTAACACTGTTGCCAGAGGTTTGAGGAAACAAGTATTTATGATGGATGGAAGAAGTGTAAATTGTTCCAAGCTCTGTGTGGAGCCCTTGGAGGTATCTTATCAAAACTGCAAACACATGCACCCTTTAAATCAGCCATAACAGTTCTGTGAATTTAATCCTACTGATAAGTAAATGTGCACAATGATGTACATGCAAAGTTATTTATTGCAACACTGTTTGAATAAAAAGATTGCAAATAACCTAATTGTTCATTAGTAGGAACTGGTTAATGAATAATGGAGCAGTTAAAAATGAGGCAGCTCTACATCTACCGATTTGTAACAATCTCAAGGGTATTGTTAAGTTAAAAAAAAAGGCCAAGTGTAGAATACATAGGTTTGTGACTTACATATAATATATTCCAAAGTATGTATGGAATAATTCCATGTGAGTAAAAATATATTCACACCTAATATATATGTTATATTTTATGTACATAAACATGTACATATTTATGCATATGTACACATATTCATAAAGGGGAGTGGAGGAAGGGTGGGCTGAAGCCAGCTGGCACCAGCTTGTGAGAACCAATTTGTGTATATCTCTCCCCAACTCCTTGGTCAGTGACTTTGCAGTGTTCAGTGGTCCTTTGAAACTGGCCAAGGTAGGAGTATTTACAGTATGGAAGTCGGCAAAGGAACCAAATCAGGGTTTTCATTTGTTTTTGTTTTTCTAGAGAGCTGGTTGATAAACATTTGCTAGTACCCTCTGTGTATCATGGATATAAAATATCTCTTGAAGGCTAAACAAGAAGTGGGTAACATCAGATTCTCCAAGGAACGGAGATGGGAGATAAAAGGACAGATGTGAGATTTGAATTGCATCTTTGAAATTTTGTTCCAGGTAAAGGAGTTACTTATTCTGCAGTAAACATATGAAACAAGCCAAAAACTAACTGTAGAGTTTCAGGCCTATGTGACTATTATTTAAGGCACCATTGACTACTATGGAAGAATATAAATGAATAGGTCTTAGGGCAAAAGGATGCTTTTGGTTTTAAACATGCTGAGGTTAAAGTATATGGGTGATATCAGTGATGCTCAGCAGATAACTCAGAAGAGAGGGCAAAACTGAGGATCACTCCTGGGAGTCAGCAGTTTAGTTGAAATTAGGACAGTTGAGGTTTCTAAGGGAGGCCCAACCTGTCCAGTGTTTTGGGCAGGTCCCAGGAGAGGAAGGGGGATGCATGTGATACTTTGAGGAATGTCAAACAGGAGGTAGGTAGTCACAAAAGTCGGAGGACCTTATAATGATATTCATAGCAGATTTCTTTAATGGATTGTCTATAAAAAGTGAACCAATATGCTCAATCCTTTTTGAGAAAAAATAACTTGATATAATTCTTCTAACCACTCCATGGGGGTGGGTATTATTTCCAAGATTGCTTGTGAATAGGGGAGAGGGATAATTCCAAAGAATAAACCAGGAGAGAGCTCCTGGGAGGGATGTTAATAGAGCATACCTTGGAGACCTTTTAATGTGGAAAGATTTTTAAGGTCGGATGGAGGGAGAGGTGGGCAGTTGCAGACCCACCGAAAGTGTGTGAGCTACGGAATGTACTTTATCAGTGTGACTGGTGGTCACATACAACAACCAAATGTTGTATTCCACTGTGCGTTCAATGGTGGGGAGGATAGGAGCCAGGGAGAATTCCCATCAAACTTTGAGACAGATCAGGGAGATGGCCTGTGAGTACAGGGTGTCGGCCCAGGAACTGTGACGTCTAGTGCCACTTCACTCTCAGTTAGTTTTCTGACTCAGGCTGCGTTTGCCTCTGTGGTGGTGTATCGCTTATCTTTTTTTTAATCTTTCAATAAATTATGGGATGGAGGCTGTATTTTCCAGATGACTGTGATTGCGGAATAAGGTAAGTGGAGGTTAATGAAGGAATGATTATTTGTTGACATGTATTTTGGGGCTTCCCTTGTAGCTCAAATGGTAAAGAATCTGCCTGCAATGCAGGAGACCCCGGGTTTGATTCCTGGGTCAGGAAGATCCCCTGGAGAATGGAATGGCAACTCACTCCAGTATTCTTTCCTGGAGAATTCCATGGACAGAGGAATCTTCCGGGTTATAGTCCATGGGGTTGCAAAGAGTCGGACACTACTGAGCAACGAACACATATATTTTTATGTATACAGTTTATTTATGATGTGCTAAGAATGAATATTCCTGTCTCACAAGACACATACGAATCCTGCCTCTGTTATTTAGAGAGACACTGTGTTTGTTTCAGTAGTTCTTTTACCTTGTACGTGTACAAACGGTATACAACTTCCACCCTAATTCGGTTTTCAACTCAGTCAGTGTTATCTTGTTTGTTATATGTTTGTCATTAGAGATAATACCAATAATGAGGTGTCAGGAAAAGGAAAACAGTTGTGGCCTAAACACGTATGCAGGTCAGGAAGCAACAGTTAGAACTGGACATGGAACAACAGACTGGTTCCAAATAGGAAAAGGAGTATGTCAAGGCTGTATATTGTCACCCTGCTTATTTAACTTATATGCAGAGTACATCATGAGAAACGCTGGGCTGGAAGAAACACAAGCTGGAATCAAGATTGCCGGGAGAAATATCAATAACCTCAGATATGCAGATTATACCACCCATATGGCAAAAAGCAAAGAAGAACTAAAGCCCCTTAATGAAAGTGAAAGAGGAGAGTGAAAAAGTTGGCTTGAAGCTCAACATTTCAGAAAACTAAAATCATGGCATCTGGTCCCATCACTTCATGACAGAGAGATGGGCAAACAGTGGAAACAGTGTCAGACTTTATTTTTTTGGGCTCCAAAATCACTGCAGATGGTGATTGCAGCCATGAAATTAAAAGACGCTTACTCCTTGGAAGGAAAGTTATGACCAACCTAGACAGCATATTAAAAAGCAGAGACATTACTTTGCCAACAAAGGTCCATCTAGTCAAAGCTATGGTTTTTCCAGTAGTCATGTATGGATGTGAGAGTTGGACTCTAAAGAAAGCTGAACACCGAAGAATTGCTGCTTTTGAACTGTGGTGTTGGAGAAGACTCTTGAGAGTCCCTTGGACTGCAAGGAGATCCAACCAGTCCATCCTAAAGGAGATCAGTCCTGGGTGTTCATTGGAAGGACTGATGTTGAAGCTGAAACTCCAATACTTTGGCCACCTGATGCGAAGAGCTGACTCATTTGAAAAGATGCTGATGCTGGGAAAGATTGAGGACAGGAGGAGAAGGGGACAACAGAAGATGAGATAGTTGGATGGCATCATCAACTCGATGGCCATGGGTTTGGGTGGACTTCAGGAGTTGGTGATGGACAGGGAGGCCTGGCGTGCTGCGATTCATAGGGTCGCAAAGAGTCGGACATGACTGAGCAACTGAACTGAACTGAAAACATGGTTCAGAAAAAAGACTGCATGGACTTCATGACAGCCTGCTAATGCACCATACTCCTCACTTGTAATTCCTGTTTCTCTAGGCTTTGATCTCATGGCCAACATAGCATTCCAATTTGCTTGTTACTTTCCATTCTGCATCATTTGTTCCCTGATGAAGGGCTGAGAAGCCTCTTTTGTTCTCTGGCATCAAAAGGTGTAATTTTCATGGGTATATGCAGATGGGTGTTTACATAAGATAGCTGCCCCTTTTGACCCACAGATTGACACCTTTGTCTGACCAATGCCAGGAACCAGAGGGCAGGATGTTGGAATTTGGGTCTCTGTAAAATGTGTGGTGTGTAGTCCAGAGATGTGCCCCGATTATCCTTCATTGCTAAGAACTTCACGGATGAGTTGAGCAAAATAACCATGTTCTTGGGTCTTGCTCTAGCTAGTTGACTCATGCTGAGGTCTAGCATGTCATGTATTTATCTGCATTCCTGTGGATAGTACTGTTCCCTCCCCACACCCCCGAAGGAGTTGTGTGAAAATTAGCCAAGTGTCAGTAGATGTGAAGGGGGTTCTGGAGGAGATGAGAGCTACATGACTGCTAGTTGATCAGGAAGCCAGCAGGAGGGGATGCACAGTTATACATCTGTTTCTCTGGGATCTAAACTTCAGCAGCACCACAGTGACCTACGGGGCGTGTTATTTGCTGGGCCTCACTGCAGAGTTTCTGATTTAGTGCATCTGTGGTGGGATCTGAGAGTCTGCATTTCAAACAAGTTTTCAGGTGATGCTGATGCCACTGGTCCAGGGACCCCTTTGAAAACCCAGGCATTGGTGCAGCAGGCAGAGGACTCACTCTCAACCCACCCTGAGTCCACTCTTATTTGGGGAGGAACTGGAGAATTCTGGTTCTCATTAGGTTATCATAAGCCCCATATTTTAAATAGCATTTTCACATTTGCCAATTACTTTAATATACTTTGCTTCTCACAATAAAACAACCCCGTGGGGAGCAGGATGGGTATTACCTTGTTGTAAATCAGACTGAGGACCTCGGGTAAGATGAGTGACTTACCCAGAGGGCAAGTGGCAGAGCTTTGCATTTAGGTTTTCTTAGCATAGCTTTAATGTCCCTTCTGTGTTGTTAGTGAAAGCTTAGCAATCATCTGCTCTGATAGCAAAGTTTGTTCTAATCACCCCCCAACATGACAAACAGCTTTTCATTTGAGAACAGTTTTATATTCACAGGAAGCTGTTCTCATGTGTCCCACACTGTTTCCCCTGTTATTACTATGTTATATTAGTAAGGTACATTGGTCACAATTAATGAACTGATACTAATACATTATTATTAACTAAACTCTAAACTTTGTCCAGGTTCTCTTAGTTTTTACCTAATATCCCTCTTCTAGTCCAGGATCTCATCCAGGGTTCCACACTGTGTTTCATCTCATGTCTCATTCAGCTCCTCTTGGCTGTCACAGTTTCTTAGACTTTCCTTGTTTTTGATGACCTTGATAGTTTCAAGGCATATCTGTCAAGCATTTTGTAGAATGTCCCTCGATTGGGATTTGTCTAATGTTTTTTCTCATGATTGCTTGTTGTTCAGTTACTAAGTTGTGTCCAGCTTCTTGTGGCCCCCATGGACTGCGGCACACCAGGATTCCCTGTCCTTCACTATCCCAGAGTTGGCTCAAATTCACGTCCATTGAGTCAGTGATGCTATCTAACCACCTCATCCTTTGTCACCCCCTTCTCCTCCTACCTTCAATCTTTCCCAGCATCAGGGTCTTTACCAATGAGTTGGCTCGTCACATCAGGTGACCGAAATATAGGAGCTTCAGCTTCAGTCTTTCCAATGAATATACAAGGTTGATTTCCTTTAGGATTGACTGATTTGCTCTCCTTGCAGTCCAAACGACTCTCAAGAATCTTCTCCAGCACCACAATTTGAAAGCATCAATTCTTTGGAGCTCAGCCTTCTTTATGGTCCAACTCTCACATCTGTACATGACTACTGGAAAAGCCATAGCTTTGACTATTATGGACTTTGTCGGCAAAGTTATGTTTCTGCTTTTTAATATGCTGTCTAGGTTGGTCATAGTTTTCCTTCCAAGGAGCAAGAGTCTTAATTTCAGGGCTGTGGTCACTGTCTGCTGTGATTTTGGAACCCAAGAAAATAAAACCTGCCACTGTTGCCACTTTTCCCCCAACTATTTGCCATCAAGTGATGGGGCCAGATGCCATGATCTTCATTTTTTGAATGTTGAGTTTTAAGCCACCTTTTTTATTCTCCTCTTTCACCCTCATCAAGAGACCTTTTAGTTCGTCTTCACTTTGCTCCATTAGAATGGTATCATCTGCATATCTGAGGTTGCCAATATTTCTCCTAGCAATCTTGATTCCAGCTTGTGCTTCATCCAACCCAGCATTTCACATGATGTACTCTGCATATAAGTTAAATAAGCAGGGTGACAATATACAGCCTTGTCATAGTCCTTTCCCAGTCCACTGAACCAGTCCATTGTTCCATGTCCAGTTCTAACTGTTGCTTCTTGACCTGCATACAGGTTTCTCAGGAAATAGATCAGGTGGTCTGATATTCCCATCTCTTTAAGAATTTCCACAGTTTATTGTGATCCACACAGTCAAAGGCTTTAGCATAGTCAATGAAGCAAAGTAGATGTTTCTCTGGAACTCCCTTGCTTTCTCCATGATCCAACGAATGTTGGCAATATGATCTCTGGTTGTATCAGTATGAATTCATGGATACTTATAGTACTTTATTTTTGTGCTCACATTGCTCAAACTTTGACCAGTAGGAGCCCTTTAGGTTGGCTCCCCTGGCCCTTTGACATAAGCCCATGGTTGTTGATTTTTTTTTTTTTTGAGCATGTTCTTTCTGGGACTATACGATGCCCTAGATTCATCTTTTGTAATTCCTGTCAGCTCTAGAATCAAGTTTTTAATGTTAGTCTTGATCCACTAAATTGCCTTTACTGTCCACCCTAGACACCACCCACAGTCAAACAACACAGATCCATTTCCACCCATCAGTTTCAAAATAAGACAACCAGCACCTTGAAAGGTGAAATGGCTATTTGGAGTCACATATAGCTGGTGGCAGGACCAGGACCAGATCTGAGCCCTCGGGACTTCTAGTTCTAGGCCTTTTCTATCATTCTCTGCTGGCGCATTCTACATTCAGAACCTGAGTCAGCATACTTCCCCCTACTCCGCCCCGATCCCTGCATCCTTGGGTGTAGGCAATCACATTGAACCCACCTGAATGTGCTACTGTCTACTCAGGACAAACATCAGCAAAGAAGGGCAAAGGGTACTGGCCAGATTCCTTGTTGAGAGGGCCTCAGCCACTCTGTTTTCCCATCAGAATGGGTTTTGTCATGGTGAACAAGTAATAGACCACAGAATGTGTCTGCTACCATCAGCAGTTTGCAACTAAGCTCTGTCCACAACTGGCCTCTGTTTTGTGGGGAAGTGGGGGCAAAGGGAGGGGTGTCAAGTCCACACTCTTCCTTTGGATTCTCTTTCTTTCCCTGGGGGAGTCAGAAAGAAGTGAATTCAAGCAGCAAAACCATAAAATTTTACTTCATTCTGTGAGCTCCTTGCATCCCCTTAGATGGAGCTGCACAGACAGGTTTTTGGTGTTCTAAAGGCTCAGACAACCTGATACTAGGATCTAGCTGTGAATAATCACGTTACATCAAAAAGCTTATTTTTCTTTGTGGGAGGAAATAGTTCTGTCATCAAAAGTTTCCTGAGATGCAAGGAGTAATGTTGACAGACTTATTTCATATTAATTTCTCAGAATGTTCCTCTTCAAAAAAGGTATTTTTAATTTTTTAAAATAATTCACAGTAAGTGATCTGGCTGAAGAATTATTCCTATAAAAGGATTTAAAGGAATAATAAGTAGTAATGATGTACTAGGGCATTTTGTTTTCAAGCAACAGAAACCCATCCAATTTAGGGACAATTTAAGAGAAAATTTATTAGCTTATGTATAGCTAAAAAGTCCAAGAGTAATGCTAACTTCAGGCATGGCTGCATCTAGGGGCTCAAATCATGTCATCAGGGCCTTATTTGTTGCCATTTCCTAGCCTGTTTTCATCTGGCTTCATTCTCAAGCCAGCTTCCTCCATGTGAATACATCAAGAGCTGAGGGCTTATTTCCTTCATGGTAAACATCTCTATTGTGCAGATAGAGTTGCCCCTAACCTGAACTGGTTACTGGGACCAGAGTTAGCAGGACTGTCATGGCCAGGTGTGGGTCAGGTATTCCCTGTGGAATCAGGGGAAGGGATGTTTCCTCTTTCTCATTGAAGAATGAGGTGCTGGTATCAGAAGTATGAGTTGGATGGACAAACAAAAATAATGGATGTCTGTCTTTTGCAGTGTTATGAAACTCAAGGTAAATGCTTGATGAATGAATAAATGCTCAGCTCTGATGCTATCCACAGGTTTGTTTACTTAGCCCCTTCCCAAGCTACTCATTTATTTCTTGGATTTGTGAGTTCCTTCTAGAGAGACCTTCTAGTCCTTCCTAGTCACCTGAATTGCCAGTTAGACCCTCAGCAAATGCTCTTCCTGCTGTTCCTATTGCTAATTTCAAGTCTAATTCAGGGGATGGCTAACTGATGGTGATTCTCTCTTTAAACCTGTTTAACCAGGTCAGTGTTAAGTTTGGTTCTGGCTGAATGATCAGCATAGATATCTTTAATAAATCTGCTTTGCAACATTAAGGAAAACGAAGTAACTTCTAATCTTTTCTTTTTCCCTTGGTGTCATTGCTAACTCAGATCATTAGTCGTTAATGCTAATCCTACCCTCTATAAGGGGAGAGATCTTTTTAATCATTGCATGAGCCAAGAATTATTACTTCCAGATTTAAACAAACTTACTTGAAAGTTTGATTATTCAAATCTCTTGCTTGTTTTCCTTCTTGCTACTTGCCTTCTGCAAATTTCACTGCTCATTAGCACATTTACCTGAAGGTGGACAAGATAAAATCAAGAGCTATATTTAAAACCTTGATAGCATCCCACCTTCTTTTCTTGTTTCTTTTCCGAGGAGCTGCCTAGTTGGCGATGTTTTTGTGCAAAACCAGTTTTTACCTTGACTAACATGAACTGTGATGAGTTACCATTGAATTTCAGTTAATTGTCTTTTGGTACGTCCTTTAACAGCAAGTTGAAAGTTGGCTGCAGAGTCATCTCTTTCTCTGGTGTTTGCCTTGACTTCTGATCTTTTCCCTTTGCCTTCTTCTTGAGTCCAATCGAGATCAAATTAAAAATGAATTAATGCCAGGTTCAGAAAAGAATAAGTGTTCGGGTCTGCTCATCAGCCCTGGAGTGTCAGCTATTTCTATATTGCACAGTCAAATGGAAAAGCTTTTTAAAAATCTGTCTCCATTGACACTGATAATTGAATTTACTATACATTGATTTTATTTTGTCCATGTCTGTATTTATTTGAGTCACTGCTCGACTAGGTCAGCGCCATCAATTTTTCTTTTCCTTTTTTAAAGGAAAAAGGAATCCAGGCCATGGTCAAGACTCACAGAAACAATTTTGACTAGGTTTCTCATTCATTTATATGCTGCATAAGCAGGGCATGCCTTTGTGTTATGGGAGTATTTTTAGAAGACTAATGAGGTGGAAGGATTTGTGTTTCATCTCCCTCGGTTTCCCTCTATTCAGACACCTGCATTTGCCATTAATTACTGCTCCCGTGGTGCTCTCTTTTGTCTCTTGTGCTGTGTTTTAAAGTAATATTGGGAGGGAAGCTGGGTGCTGAGACACATATCTGCGTTGAATAAATGGTTGGGTTTTTTTTTTTCCTAAGTCACTCAACAGAAGGCTTATTTAAGAGTAATTGTTATTTTGGTACCATTTTAAGGAGGTTTCGTTTCTTTTCATCTTTTTCTGTAATCATTGCTCATTCCCAATGGCTCATCTCAGGTCACCTCATTTTTCCCCCTTAATCAAACCATTCTGAATACCATTTGTGGCTCCTGCAATGTTTTAGAAATAGAAAACTTCTTTTTCTGGATCTCTTTTTGATAGTAGGCTCTGGGGTCAAACCAGTGCAAGTCAGTTGAGTTTGCAAAAATGGCTAACAGTCACCATGACATTTAAAAAAACATTTATTCCTGAAAGGTACTTTGAAAGGAATATATCCCCTTTTGGAAGTTTAGCCTATTGCTTTTATTTTAGGTAAACTTTTTATTGAAATGTAACATCCACGCAGAAAAGTATACAAAGTGCAACTGTATCATTTAATGAGTTTTCACAAAATGAACACATCTGTGTAATCAAACTGAGATTATTACTGTCTCCTTTGAAGCCTCCTCATGTGGTCCCCAGTCCCCATTCCTACTTCATAAGGGTCTCCTGATTTTTAACACCATCCGATTACCTTTGCTGCTTTTTATGTTTATGTAGACCCTTTGGGTCTGTGAGATGAAATTGTATAGTTTGTTCATTCCCATTGCTGTTAGAATTTCATTGTATGAATACCATAATTTATTCAGCTATTGATAAATACTTAGGTTTTTCTCATTTTATGCTGTTATAATTAATGCCACTGCCAACATTTTTGTACACAGCTTTTTGTGAACAATGTATCGTTTTTAATAGAACATATATTGAGGAGCAGAATTTCTGGGTCACAGGGTTGACATATGTGTGGCTTTAGTTGTTTCCCCCAGTTTTCCAAAATGGTTATACCATTTTCCTCCAGTGGTTTATGAGAATTCTTCTTGATCTCCAGCCACACCTAATATTTTCTGTCTTTTTCACTTTAGTCATTCCGTTGGATGTTTAATGGTGTCTTGTAATTTTTAAATTGTGTTTCCTTGATTAGTAAAAAGTCAACCACCTTTTCATGGGTTTACTGGATATTAGTACATTGCTTTAAAAAATGTTTTGATCTTAGTTACATGCTTTAGTCATTTAAGTCACAACCAGGATTTCAGTGTTAAAACAAAGCAAACAACATTGAATGAAAAATGTGAAGGAAGGAAATTTATCAGCATTAAATTGTAATATGAACTTTTGGGTCAAAGAACAAGTGTCCAGAGCTTCACTGTATTTTATTATCCCCATTACTAGATTTATAGAATTTTGAAAGTTTAAGAACACATATGCATTTAGAAGGTCATGGTTGTTTTATTTTTAATTCAGGCTTTCATTTCACATTAACTGAGTCAATGTATTGGACATCATGGGGGATGCTAAGATGGAGAACTTGGTCTCATACTTTAATAAGCTCATATATGTACATGGCAGAGTGAAATGATGCTATTCTGAAGCTCTAACAGTGTGCCCTGAGGAAGGAGGGATTAAGTTCTATGAGGAAAATAGGAACATTTCATAAATTTTAAAGTGCCTTTGAACTTGGCTGTCAGAAATTTTTGTGACTAGAGGTGGAAGGAATAGGCATTTTCCAAAATGTGGTCCAATTGGAGAATAGCAGATATTTCAGGGTGACTGGATCATAGGCTGTGCAGAGGGATATAGAGGAAGAAAGTAAAAGGGAGTGAAATAAATTTGGTCAGTCAAAAAAAGGACCAAGAATCTCACCAGGAAAAGCAAATTAAAACACATAGTTATGTCATTTTTTTGTTATCCTTTTGGCTGAGATTTAACAATAATGTTTGACAAGATTATGCTGACAGTTGTGTGGAGAAATAGTTTCCATTTATGGCTGGAAGGAGAATAAATTGCTATAATCTTCTATTAAGGACAACATGGCAATCTTTTTCAGAATTGAAAATGTGCATACTTGTTGACCCAGCAATTCTCTTTTAGAAATGTACCTTACAAGTATGCCTATACATGAGCAAAGACTATAACTGTAAGATGTTGGAAATAATCTAAATGTAGTACAGTTAAATACATCATGGTCCCTCCACTCAATGGCTTTTCATGCAACCAGTGAAAAGAATGGAGGCACTCCCTCTTTGTTGTTTATATGGGTATGAAACTATCTCCAAGATACATCGTCAAACCAGAAAAAAGACGTAAAACAGTGAATAATGATAGCATTTGTATAAAAATTGGGGGAAAATCCACATGCATCTGAAAAGTAAATATGATGTTGATTACATTCCTGAGAAGAGAGTCAGGTGGTTGGTGGAAAGGAATGAAAGACTTTTAACTGTATATACCCTTTTACAACTTGGGAATTTTGAACCATGTGAATGTATTACCTAATCAAAGTAAATAAAATTATTCCCCTCCAAAAAAAAAAAAAAACTAGGAAATGAGATCATAGAGGACTTCAAATTGCAGTCTAACAGTTGTATTTTTGCATAGTCTATTAGGGTTTATACATTCTTTCAAGTGCATTCCCTCATTTAACCTTCATGATAAACAACTGAGAAAACAGTTTTTATTTCTGTTTGACAAATGAGAAAGCTGAGATTCAGGTATTTAAGCAATATGTACAAAATCCTTCAGTGGCTGATATTAGATTTGAGAATATCAAGTGGATTGCTTAAGAAATAATATCATTTACTATTTTATTAAAAGGACAAAAGGCAAAATATAGAGTGTTTTTAGGCTGAATGAATATGCACTGATTAAAAGTAGCTGAAGACTGGTGATTGGGAAGTGTTTATTATTAGCCATCTTTATCTAGATGTCTTTACCTGCCTGCTGTATTAGCACTATGACCAGGTCTCATCTGTTCAATCTTGATTAGAGCTCGTTTTCAAACTCTGTCGCTGAGTGAAAAAGGTGAAATTCATTAAGGAAGAGGAGGTTGAAGGATGAAAGGTTTTTGCGTGATGCAGCCCATGGATTTGTTTTGAAACTGTAGAAATGTAGTCTTTTTTGATGGGAAGGCTTTGTGTCTCCAATCGTTGGTGGAGGGTGAATTTTTTTCGTGTCTGTTCTGCCGGGATCTCAAAGAGTGCATGAGTGTGTTAAGTTGCTTCAATAGCCTTTCCTTTCAGAGTATTAAATTCCTCTTTTATCAGAAGCAAAGGGCCTATTCAAGTATACAGACTGGAATTTTCTAGAAGGTTTGATTAACACTTGATCTTATTTGACCTTCACAGCACCAAGCAAGGCAGGTAAAATATGGCAGTTATAGTGATGAGCAGTTAGAACATTCTGTTGAGTATTTAATATTGGCAGAGATGGGGGGTGGGGGCAAGGCAAACTGAGGAAAGACAAGTGTGAAAGGATGTAAACAGATACGCTCAAGACTTCACTGCTTCAGTTACTGGAGCTGATCATGAAGTCGGGAGCTAGAAATTGAGTAAAAATAAAGAAATCCTAGTTTAAAAAGAAATTTCACCACACCAAAACAGCTCCATGAGAAGAAAGTAATGGCTGAAAGGTGAAAAAGTTAACAGAAGAAAAAACAATAGAGGAATAAAAATCTCCATTGAAAACTAAAATTTGATTATTAACATAATATTACATGAGGAGCTAAAAGACAGACTGGGAAATCACAAATGTAGAAAAAAGCCAGAATTACAAGGAAGAATGCAAAAAAATCCAACAATTTTAATTCTAACAATGAGATCAACTTTATAAACTGAAAAACCTTCTGTGAGAAATGTATGCATTGTGTGCACAAGACAGAGATAAAGGAAGATGCTCTTTTGATGGTTTAGAGAAGTGAAAATGACAGTAGATATTCTAGTGCTTTATCCGTCTGTTTTTCATAATGACAAATACGTGGAATGAGCAGGCGGGAAAGCCAGAGTGGGGAAAACTGATGAAGGATTTTTTAAAAAATTAGCTGTATTCTAATCTGAGTGGCTAGATGCTTGTGACTCCGAGTCAGTCCTGTTAAAGTGAGAAATATGAGTGTGAAATGGGGGAAATACTTCTGAGAAAACCAGAATGTAAAATCATTTTTATACAGTTTGAACCCAGTGACAAGAATAAAAAAAATATGTAATTAAAAAACATTTAGGGATGAACTGCAGCAAAGGTTTATAATAGTTACCACTAGATGTTGAAATTTCAGGTGATATCAATGTGTGTTTTTTAATATTTTCTCTATTTTTAAAAATTTCTGAGTACAATGAGCATGTGTTACATTTCTTAATTATGGAAGAGAATGGGCTTAACCTGCAGTCTAATGGGTATTTTTAGAGAAAAATTTTCCTTTATTGCAGACTTAGATGCTAGGAAATTATGGTACCCACACTCTGCCTCTGTCCTGTTACACTGAGTCATTTGTCCCTGCCCCTGTCTGAGGTCATACACCTGGTCATGGGTCTCAACCTCTCTTGCTTTGCCTATGGATTTATCCCCTGTCTACTATATTATTAACTTCTCCATCTCCTGGATTATCTCCATCAACCTCTAAATGTACAGAATATATCCTGAGTCCAGTTCCTTTTCGCTAGGCTCCTCCCTGGTCCAAGCCACCATCATCTCACTTCAGTCGACAAAGGTTCCCTAATTAGCCTCTTTGTTTTTCTTCTTCACCTCAACAGCCTGTCCACATAGCAGCCAGGAAATTGCTAGGATGGAAGCCCTTTGAGGGCAGGAATTCCGTCTTGTCCACAACTGCATCTCCAGCCCCAGCAAAATTCCTAGCACATTGCAGGTGCTCAGTAGATTTTTATTGCCAGAATAGATGAGTCCTTGAATGACAGGTGGCACCCAGTCTCATTATGGGAAAGGTTTAAGTGTTTTTTGCCTTCTTAATGGGGAACTAACTGGTAACTTAAATGTGCTACCTGCTTTAAGCAAGAGTGTGAATGATTGTGTTGTAACAATGTATTAATTAAAAAATAATTTGCTTAGGGCCTCATATGTGCCAGATGCTGTTCAAGTACTGGGGGTATATATATATAGGTGAAAAAATAAAATTCCTGCTCTCTTGAAACTTCCAGTGACCAAAAGACATCATGGGTCTTGAAAGTCATGATTCTGGAGGACATTACATTTTTTCACTCTCCTCTTTCACTTTCATCAAGAGGCTCTTTAGTTCTTCTTCACTTTCTGCCATAAGGGTGGTGTCACCTGCATATCTGAGGTTATTGATATTTCTCCTAGCAATCTTGATTCCAGCTTGTGCTTCTTGCAGCCCAGCATTTCTCATGATGTACTCTGCATATACGGAGAAGGCAATGGCACCCCACTCCAGTACTCTTGCCTGGAAAATCCCATGGACGGGGGAGCCTGGTAGGCTACAGTCCGTGGGGTCGCTAAGAGTCGGACACGACTGAGTGACTTCACTTTTCACTTTTCGCTTTTCCCTTTTCCCTTTCATTCACTGGAGAAGGAAACGGCAACCCACTCCAGTATTCTTGCCTGGAGAATCCCAGGGATGGCGGAGCCTGGTGGGCTGCCGTCTATGGGGTCGCACAGAGTCGGACACGACTGAAGCGACTTAGCAGCAGCAGCAGCAACTCTGCATATAAGTTAAATAATCAGGGTGACAATAAAGAGCCTTGACATACTCTTTCACCTATTTGGAACCAGTCTGTTGTTCCATGTCCAGTTCTAACTGTTGCTTCCTGACCTGCATACAGGTTTCTCAAGAGACAGGTCAGGTGGTCTGGTATTCCCATCTCTTTCAGAATTTTCCACAGTTTATTGTGATCCAGTCAAAGGCTTTGGCATAGTCAATAAAGCAGAAATAGATGTTTTTCTGGAACTCTCTTGCTTTTTCGATGATCCAGTGGATGTTGGCAATTTGATCTCTGGTTCCTCTGCCTTTTCTAAAACCAGCTTGAACATCTGGAAGTTCATGGTTCACATATTGCTGAAGCCTGGCTTGGAGAATTTTGAGCATTACTTTACTAGCGTGTGAGATGAGTGCAATTGTGCGGTAGTTTGAGCATTCTTTGGCATTGCCTTTCTTTGGAATTGGAATGAAAACTGACCTTTTCCAGTCCTGTGGCCACTGCTGAATTTTCCAGATTTGCTGGCATATCGAGTGCAGCACTTTCACAGCATCATCCTTCAGGATTTGAAATAGCTCAACTGGAATTCCATCACCTCCACTAGCTTTGTTCGTAGTGATGCTTTCTAAGGCCCACTTGACTTCACATTCCAGGATGTCTGGCTCTAGGTGAGTGATCACACCATCGTGATTATCTGGGTCATGAAGATCTTTTTTGTACAGTTCTTCTGTGTATTCTTGCCACCTCTTCTTAATATCTTCTGCTTCTGTTAGGTCCCTACCATTTGTGTCCTTTATCGAGCCCATCGTTGCATGAAATGTTCCCTTGGTATCTCTAATTTTCTTGAAGAGATCTCTAGTCTTTCCCAATCTATTGTTTTCCTCTATTTCTTTGCATTGATTGGCATCTGGTCCCATCACTTCATGGGAAATAGATGGGGAAACAGTGGAAACAGTGTCACACTTTATTTTTTGGGGCTCCAAAATCACTGCTGATGGTGATTGCAGTCATGAAATTAAAAGACGCTTACTCCTTGGAAGGAAGGTTATGACCAACCTAGATAGCATATTTAAAAGCAGAGACATTACTTTGCCAACAAAGGTCCGTCTAGTCAAGGCTCTGGTTTTTCCAGTGGTCATGTATGGATGTGAGAGTTGGACGGTGAAGAAAGCTGAGCACCGAAGAATTGATGCTTTTGAACTGTGGTGTTGGAGAAGACTCTTGAGAGTCCCTTGGACTGCAAGGAGATCCAACCAGTGCATCCTAAAGGAGATCAGTCCTGGGTGTTCATTGGAAGGACTGATGTTGAAGCTGAAACTCCAATCCTTTGGCCACCTGATGCGAAGAGCTGACTCATTGGAAAAGACCCTAATTCTGGGAAGGATTGGGGGCAGGAAGAGAAGGGGATGACAGAGGATGAGGTGGTTGGGTGGCATCACTGACTCGATGGACATGGGTTTGGGTAAACTCCGGGAGTTGGTGATGGACAGGGAGGCCTGGCGTGCTGCAATACGTGGAGTTGCAAAGAGTCGGACACGACTGAGTGACTGAACTGAACTGATTACATTTTTCTTAACAGCCCAATTGCTTTATCCTTTACTCTATTTCAGTCAATCCCATTGAATGGGATAAATGTCCCATCCCTTTAGCACCGTTGGCAAGAAACTTTGGCCAGAGGAACCACTTATCAGACCCAGTATGATATTTCTTACACTCTTAAAAAAAAAGTCCTTTCAATGTGTCTTCCATTCTTAGAATTTCTAGGTAACATGGTTTGGTCACCATATTCCTGCTAAAATATTTTCCAGGTTTGAAATTAAAAGAAGTTGTCAACGCAGAAATATTTTTTTTTGTTTGCTTGCTTAGGGTCCAAGTTTTTAATTCTTTTAACTGTTTGAACACAACCTAAGTTTATTTGCATGACTTGCCTCTTTGCACCAACCCCTTACTCCTGACATTCTTCTTTTTTTCTGATCTGTGTAAGAGAAGTTTTCAGGCAGTACTGAAAAATAATATGTTTGGAATGATAAGAGTGTTGTTTGTCTAAATACTTTCTTTGGAGCAGAAATGCCCAGGTTAAATGGATTTCTAGTCAAATGTGTTTATAAGAATTCAAGTTGTGTAAATGATTCTTGGCATAAGAGTAACTGTAATGACATTCATGATTGTACGGAATTTTTAAATCTATTTTGGTCTGATGTCTTACCTTGTGACTGAAAAATTTTGACATCCTTGTGGAGAAAGGATTAAAAAGTAAGTCTCTTTCGGTGCAGAGAATAATAACTTAGTGTCTGCTGCTGCTGCTGTTGCTCTTTAGTTACTAAGTCATGTCTAACTCTTGCAACCCCATGGACTGTAGCCCACCAGGCTCCTCTGTCCCTGGGATTTCCCAGGAGGAAAACTGGAGTGGGTTGCCTTTTCCTTCTCCAGGGGATCTTCCTGATCCAGGGATCAAACCTTGGTCTCCTGCTTGGCAGGTGGATTCTTTACCACTGAGTCACCAGGTAGTAGACAAATTCCCCTAACTTCATGTCTAAAGATATCTAAATTTGCAAAATAAATTAATCCAAATTGTTTGATTAGAAAGACTTTTCACAACTTATCAAATCAGCTAGATGATTCCTGGGGTTCAGGACAATGTTTTCGCTTGAGAGCTTGTGCATTTGAATTTCATAACTCCTTTGTTTGCTTTCATGAAAACTGTAGTTCTTGGGGAAGGCAGAAGAGTGGAATAGTATGAGAGAAGAAGAGTCTTGGATGGAAAAAAGGTTTTCATTCAATATTTATTGAGTGTCTACAGTGCTAGGTCCTGAAATAGGGAGTGGATATAAATCTGCAGCTTCTGTTTAAAGTGCACTTCTTCCTTGGCTGTCAACTACTTAATCAGTGGTACAATCTGACTGCTTTTTAATGTGCCTTCTCTTTTTTTCTGTTAATCTATTTGGTTTTCATACTGAGAATAATAACGTGTGCCCAATTAATAAACTCCCATTTTAAGATGAAGATTTGAAATCTGGTCATAATTCAGCAGCCATGCAAAACTTTAATAAGAGATATTTAAAATCAAACTGAACAACCTTTCCTGCAGGGATAGGAAATTAGAAACTGCTGGTATAATCTTCCTTGAAAGGAACCCCGGGGAAGAGTAGCTTGGTTTGGAAAAATACTGGTTAACTCCCAGGCAGAGATGACAAATGTTTGGGTATCAGGAGTCCAGCTGCGGCTGGGTCTCCAGAACAATTAGAGTGATGAAGCAAAGCTACTCAAGGGAAGGCTTTCATATTTTAAGATAGTTATTTTAGGTGAGGTGAAATGAGGGGAAGGGAATTGGGTGGGGAAATGTTTTAAATCTGGGAACCCTGAAGGTACTCTTTTTATGGGAGATTAGATTCAAACATTTTCTCCTTTCAATATTCTTCTAAAGGTGTACACATTTCAGTTCAGTTCAGTTGCTCAGTCATGTCCAACCCTTTGTGACCCCATCGACTGCAGCATGCCAGGCCTCCCAGTCCATTGCCAACTCCCGGAGCTTGCACAAACTCATGTCCATTGAGTTGGTAATGCCATCATCTTGTCCTCTGTCATCCCCTTCTCCTCCTGCCTTCAGTCTTTCCCAGCATCAGGGTCTTTTCACATGAATCAGTTCTTCACATCAGGTGGCCAAAGTATTGGAATTTCAGCTTCAGCATCAGTCCTTCCAAAGAGTATTCAGGACTGATTTCCTTTAGGATGGACTGGTTGAATCTCCTTGTAGTCCAAGGGACTCTCAAAGAGTCTTCTCCAACACCACAGTCCAAAAGCATCAGTTCTTTGGCACTCAGCTTTCTTTATAGTCCAACTCTCACTTCCATACATGACTACTGGAAAAACCATAGCTTTGACTAGACAAACCTTTGTACACATTTATGTTTTTTTAAAACTCCATTCTGAAAAATTTGATCACTTTGCTCACAGAGAACAATATAACTTTGAATTTCCCTAAAGGACTTCCTCAGGATAATGATTAATTTTCAAATATCTTCTTAACTGTTTTAATCTCATAAGTTTCAAACATAAATCATCTTTGAAATTCAGCAGTGTTTTAGGAGTATCTCAATTTTTCTGAATGACTTTTTCTACTAACCTCACTTCAGTTTCTCCCTCTCTCCTTTTTCCCCCCAAATTCTTTCTTCTTGGATCTGTATTTTGGAAGATTATGTAAGAGGAGATATGGGTTAAAAATCATTTCAGCTTCTGATTTTTACAACAATCAAGCCAAAATCATATATTTATCAGTCTTTTTACTTTCTTGCACTATTTTTCTCTACAAAAATCAAAGAAAGGCTCAAAAACTTTATCAAATTTCCATTGACTAAAAGGATAGAGATTGTTGATATAGTTAAGACAAGACTGAGGAAAGCCTTGGGACTGGTGGGAAACTGAACTATACTATCTGAACTATACCAAGTTCAGATATATATAACTGAACTATACCACGGTACTATCAATAACAGGCCCTGTTTACATTTTAAGACGGAGAGTTTTAATAAATATAGATACATAATTAAACATTTATATGCAAGAAATGGGATTTTAAACAAAATTAAGACAAGACACTAACTGATAGAAGCTATTTACAGTGTACATAACAGAAAAAGCATTAGGAGTAAGAATGTATAGGGTATTCTATATCAATAAGAACATTAAAATAAAAAGCTTACAAAGAGAGAGGTAGAGAGGAGGGGCAGATTAGGAGTTTGGGATTAACAATATAACCGCTACTATATATATAAAGTAGATAATTAACAAGAGCCTACTGTATAGTGCAGGGAACGCTACTCAATATTCCATAACAACTTACATGGGAAAAGAATCTGAAAAAGAATGGATATATGGATAACTCAATCACTTCGCTGTGATTTACAGCATTGTAAATCAACTATGTTGCTGCTGCTGCTAAGTCGCTTCAGTCGTGTCCGACTCTGTGCGACCCCATAGACGGCAGCCCACCAGGCTCCGCCATCCCTGGGATTCTCCAGGCAAGAATACTGGAGTGGGTTGCCATTTCCTTCTCCAGTGCATGAAAGGGAAAAGTGAAAGTGAAGTCGCTCAGTCGTGTCCGACTCTTAGTGACCCCATGGACTGTGGCCTACCAGGCTCCTCCATCCATGGGATTTTCCAGGCAAGAGGTAAATCAACTATACCTCAATATAAAATAAAAATTAAATGTAAATCCAAAGACATAATTTAAAAAGGTATGAATAGGCAATTTAGAGAGGGGGGAATAATGATTCATTGCATATATGTGCATATTTTTGGCTTGCAAAAAGCTTAAATGTTAAGTGGGTTACTGAGACTGAGAGTTATTAGCAACTTATATGCCTCTGATGGTACTTTTGTTAATAGGTTCGACTAAGGATTTACAGATTGTAAGGGCTAGGAAATCCTGAAAGTTACCTAACCATAATCTCCTTGGGGCTGATGTAATAACAGACAAGAGTCTAAGAATGTGGGATTTTGTCTCTGAATATACAAATGCCTGTCATGAATTACATTGAACTGGATGAAAAATTTTAGTTACTAATCTCTTGAGGTGGCTCAAATGAGACTTTCCTTATTGCTGGAGCAACACCTGAAATTTCATCCTGTTTCACATTTTGTTTAAGGATGTTAAAAATGATTTTTCAGATATGGAAAATGAGACTACGTCTTCTGAGGTTTCCGAGGTTCAGCCTGTTACTGGATTGTATTCAGTGCATTGTATTGAGCCTCAAGGCATTCTCAAGGTGTAGTTGTTGTTCAGTCTCCCAGCTGTGCCCTACTGTCTGCGACACCTCGGACTGCAGCACGCCAGGGCTCCCTCTTCCTCACATTCTCAAGGTAGACCTTGGTAACTAGATATACAGTTAGTGGTAACAGGACACTGGGCAAATCTTGAGCCCTTGGGCCTTAGTTTCCTTGTCCCTAAAATAAAAGGAAAAATCTGTTTTGCTTAGCTACTTTAAATTCTTTAAGTCTGTTTAGCTTCTTGCTGCTGCTGCTGCTAAGTCGCATCAGTCGTGTCCGACTCTCTGTGACCCCACAGACGGCACCCACCAGGCTCCTCTGTCCCTGGGATTCTCCAGGCAAGAATACTGGAGTGAGTTGCCATTTCCTTCTCCTTAGATTCTTGATCCTAACCCAAATGAAATATTAGTCTTATCGAATAGAATTTTGTGTGTCTTACTTGTGCCTGAGTAGTTCAAGCACCTCTTGAGTATTGCAGTCTAAGACTTTACCATGTCTGAGTTCCTTTTCAAAGCATGAAAGGCCCTCTACATTCACTCCTCTTCTTCCTTTTAGCTATTAGCTGAGATAATCCAGCTAATCATGTCTCCAAGAAGTGTTGTTATCAATATTACGAAAGCTCTCTCCAGTCTTATTCATGCTTAAATGAAAGAATTCTCTTTTATGGGTTTTTTTATTTTTTTAATTTTGAATGAAACCATTGGAGGTCTCGCTGGAAGGGTTTATTCATTCAAGCTGAAAGATGTACCGTGGGTGTTTTGTTTGATTTTAGAGAGCTTTTGCAGCAGGTTTATACCTAGAGTTTTTTGTGTTTATTTATGTTTGTTTAGGTTGAAGTTAATAAAGAGCTTTTCTTGCAAACCATGAGGATAATTAATACAGGTTTCTCCCCAGTGGTGCTTTTTGTCAATGCTTCCATGGGGAAAAATGTGAAAGAATATTTTTTCTTTAAGCTCAGTTCGTACATCTTTACCAATAAACTATGGAGCTTGAGGAGAAAGAAAATGACAGAATCCTCTCTGTGTGTGTATATAGTAATAAAGTTTAGATCATAAACATTAATAGTCTTTTGGCTTTTGTAAACCAAATTTCTTAGCCAGATTTAAGTGTTTGGTGTTTTCTGTACCCATGTTCATGGACTCTATGTATATATTTAATGTTACTGCATGACCTTTCTGATTTACATTTACTTTTCATTTTTCCCTTTTTTGACCAGAATGAACATGGAATTAAGTATGAACCCTCTATGCACAATCGTAAAAGTAATTATTATTTACTTTTCATGTGAGCAAAGAGTTGCTTTTATTTAAAGGCATTTTTATTTTTAGGAAACTTAAAAAAAGATCACCCATGGATCTACTTATGCTGGGTCATTAAGATATTTTACATGAGATTTTTATTGATTTGGTTTCGTTAACAGTTATTTCTACAACCCCAGATTTCTTCATTTATCCTCCTTACTTTCTAGTCCTTGATCCCACAGTCTTCAATAATTAGTGTTAGAGGTGTTATGTTTTGTTTTTTTTAAGAACTCTCAAGTTTTACTTTGTTAGCAAGTATGAAATATGCAATACAATATTATTAACTATAGTCACCATGCTGTATTTTACATCCCTGTGACTTCCAATTATAAAATAATTGGAAGGAATGTTTTGACTCCCTTCACCCATTTGCCCACCCTTCTCTACCTCTGGTAACCGCTAACCTATTCTTACAGGGTTTTTTTGTGTGTGTGTGTGTGTGTGTGTGTGTGTGTGTGTGTGTTTTCGAAGATTCCACATAAGAGTGAGATCATACAATATTGTCTTTCTCTGATTTATTTCACCAAGTATAATGCCCTTCAGGTCCCCTCATGTTGTCACAAATGGCAAGATTTCCGTAATTTTTATCGCTGGATAATATTGCATTGTATATATATATATATCACATTTTCTTTATCCATTCATCCTTTGATGGACACTTAGGTTGTCCCCATATCTTGGGTATTGTAAATAATGCTGTAATTCATGGGGGTGCATATATCTTTTTGAATTAGTGTTCCTATTTTTTGGGAAAATACCCAGAAATGGAATTGCTAGATCGTATGATAGTTCTATTTTTAATTTTTTGAGGAACCTCCATAGTTATCCATAGTGACCACACCAATTTACATTGCCATCAATAATGCACAAGGGTTTCCTTTTCTCCACATCCCCACCAAAAAAGATTACTCATCTTTTTTATAATAGCCATTCTGTCAAGTGTGAGGTGATATCTCATTTTGATTTTGATTTATGTTTCCCTGATGGATAGGAATGCTGAGCATCTTTTCATGTATATATTGGCCATCTATATGTCTTCTTTGGAAAAATATCTATTCATTTCTCCTGCCTATCTGTAATTGGAGTGTTTGTTTTTTGTTACTGAGTTGTATGACTTCTTTATATATTTTTGATATTAACACCTTAAGAGATATATGATTTGCAAATATTAGGCGAGTCTCTTTTTATTGGGGAGTAGTGGTAGTGGTTGATGTATATATTAAATGAACAAATATTAATTGTGGGGCTTTGATACAATTTCATATAAATGCAACTTTGACCTATTAAGGTGTAAGGCTTTAGCTTTATGTAAATAAAAAACAGTTTTTTCTTCAACTCAAGTTTGGTCTCCTGTGATTTTGCAACTTGACTTTTAGCTGTTGGGCATTGGCTTTAAACTGTCCTTTGTGTTGATCTGAGTTCCATATTACATAACCACTTGAATTCTGAGCAAACTTATTCTGAATGGCCCTCTTTCCCTCCTTTTACTCTTATCTTGACCAACAAGTTCTGCATGCTTTAGGAGTAGAACTCAGTTGTTTCTACTTTAACCCTTGAGTGTTTTGGTGAACTTTAGAGTTTTTTTGGTTGTTGGTCTATCTTGATATCAAGACTAGTTACAAGGAAGTAAATGAAGATCTGTGCAGACATCTTGACTCTTGAGAAATCCCCTTTTACCAGTATGTGTATCTTTGTGTGTAACTATTGGCATGGGTGAATATTTGTTCCTGGAATCTTGATTGCATTATTAAATATTCTCTCTGGTAACGAAATGCAATGTGGTCAAGTTACATATTTTCTTAGGAACTTTTGTGCTGGAATTCAGTGCTTTTATAGACTAAATACTCTTAATGGCCTGGCTTACGAACATAAGCATTTCTAACAACATCTCTGTGGGAAAAAGCTAATTGTAAATACCAAGCAGCTGATTTACAAACATACTTTGGGAGCCAAAGTACTGGAGAATTGGGGGCTGGATCCTCCAGTTGGGTCTGTTTCTCTGTGATAAGGTCTTGTCAAGTGAGTTCATTAAAGTGATTGTCATCATTTTGAAGTAGAACATCCACCAATTATGACATTTCTCCGTGCTTCTCCCTTCGTCTTTGTCCTGCTTGCAATGTCTGGTCCTATATTTGCCATAAAGTTTAATGACCTAGTCTTCTAATACCAGAACCTGTTGGTGTGATATATCACTGAGCTTCAGAAAAAGGGGCAGTTTGCTTCTCTTGATTGAAGAGGTCACCCTTGTTGTGATGTATAAAAGGAGGCATCTTAGAATGTGGAAGCTGGAAGGGATTTAATTCCATTTTCTCACTTTGCAGATGGGGAAAGAGAGGCCTAGAAATAACTTAAATGACCACTGCATTGGTTGAGTTCCCCTGAGAGCAGAGCCTGAAGCAAGGAGTTGAGCACAGGTTGTTTATTTGGGGATTCCAGGAAGCAGAAGTGAGGGAACAGGGAGAAAGACAGGGAGGGAGGAAGAGCCAATATAAGAGTGTGTTATGAAGGTTGGTGCTGTAGGCATTTGGGGCTTGGTTCTTCCCCCAGACTCCTGCCTGGAAAGATAGGAGGCTAGAGCATGGATACAGCTGCCCATGAAGCCCCCTGGTTGAGGTTGAACCTTGGCAGTAACATTCCACATTTCTGGGCTGTCCTTGCCTTCCGGCTGAGTTGGTACTTAGCTTCAGAGAAGGTACTGGAGAACAAAGGGGACACCTGTGTTGCCTAGGTGGAAGATGTCAGCCTGAGTCCACCCTACTTAGAACTTCCCACCATGTCTAAGCCTGAAATCAGAGCTGGGCTGAGGGAATATGACAGGGGATGTCAGGGATATTGCTCCCAACAGCAGCACCAAAACTGGATTGATTACAGCCAACTGTATCATTGAATCAAACATTGTAAGATCCACCATTAATTTATGTAGTACTAAGAAAGAAAACATACCACTAAGGAAGAAAAATATAATGCCAAGTAAACCACGATGTCCGTTCAATGTGAGACATGCCTGATATCAGAGATGTTAAAACATGGGAAAAAGCATTTCCTGGAAATGATGAAATGGTATATAATGAATACTATGAAACCATGCTGTAGGTCTTTGTCTTCCCATGGAAAGATATCCAAAATGTGTTTTAAGTGAAAACTGCAGAATACGTATTACATAAATAGTATAAGGAATATTCCATTAATGTGTAAATAAACAGATCAGTACATTCCGAGTGGACTCACATCAAACTGATAACATTAATTCTCCCCAGTGTGGTGAGATTACTAATGATATTTTCACAGTGAGAATATATGTGGTACCATGAAACTGACCAAAAGAAGAAATAAAGAAGTAACAGCCTAGAGAAATCATGACTTGGTAAGTCATTGACAAATCATGAAAGTCAGGTTTAAAGCCTCCTTCTGAATGTTGCTCAGTTAATTACTATTTCTGCCAACTGGGAGTAGCATTGCCACTAGGAACAACTGGTCTCTTTTGCTGAATCACATGCAACCATACGCTTTTTATACATAACTTAGAAATCTTTTTCCCAGAGAGTCCCCCTACATGCTGTTTCACTTAAGATGCTTCATACCCCTTCCACTCCCTTGATGACAGGGCCTCAGTGGGACTAGCTAGCTTCAATATTGGCCTAAGCAGACAAATGCTGAGATAAAGATGTAGAACTGGGGGTCTCAAGACTTTTAATAGATTGTTTGGGAATTATCTACTCAAAGAAAGATGGAGTCTTCCTCTTCCACAAAATGGATAATAGAGTTGGAAGAAGTTAGATCTTGAATATGATACAATACAATACATTATCTGATTCTGTAATGTACATAACTTTGTGGACCGACATCATATAGGTTCTGGAAGGTTCTTTAGTGAGAGAGAATTCAGTCCCATTTTGTGAAATCCATTCCAGCTATGAGCTATCACATTGTTAGACTATATAGGGGTACATAGGGGCTTTTTTTTTTTTTATGATAAGGTAAATCTGCTTATTGTAACTTCTGCCCAAAAGCCTCAGGTCTACCTTCTGAAGTATTAAAATGAGTCTGATATCTTCAATGCAGCAATACTTCAAATATTTGAAAAGAGCAGACTCGTGTTCTCTGAAGACTTTCTTTTGCAGGTGACATTTCCAAACGTGAAGCCACTTGAGAGTTTTCTGTTTGTGTGTCTGGTCGCTATTGGAAACTGATTCTCTGTGATCTGTCCTTGTTGCTAGTTCTGGCTCAAGAGGTTTCTCTATAGGTCTCCCAGAGAGTCCCCCTTTATGCCCTCTGTATGGTATAAAGTTTGCTGTATGGCATTTAAGAGGTGCTGTTACTTCCAGGAGAAGATTTTAAAATGAGTGAACATTGAATTTTTTTTTAAATTGCTTGTTATTTAAGTTTAATCTGTGATACAGTCTCTTGCATCCACACCATAAGTGGATGGAGTTGTTTGGGGCTATTATAGTTCCTGCCTGCTCACTGTCAGATCACCACTACCCGTCACAGAACCTGGTACATTACTTGTGTTCAGGTCACAGTTTATAACTTATTTTTAATGTTCAAGTTGTGTTTTAAAATATCCTTTGCTTCACATAAGTAGATTATTATCTACTAGAAACAGTGACTCCTAGATGTATTAGGCAATATTGACCTCTTCCCTCCCCACATGCATAAGTTGTTGGTACGATTAGTGATAAAATATTATGCTGAAAATGTGACTCAGAGTCATTCCTTTTTGGTGATGGTGGAAAGATATTTTCTGTGAAATCAGAGTGTGTTAACTTTCCGGGGTAGCCACTGGAGGCATGAGAGCAGCACAGGGAAATGCTATTCCAGATGTTTCTGGTAAAGCCAGGTTGTGTATATCTGTGGGTGGATTGTAGGCTGTTGCATTAAACCTGAAGAGCTTAATTCAGAGTTTCCTGTATGTCTTTTTCTCTATTTTATTGGAAAGGAGGGTAGTGAATGGTAACGTTTCACACATGTAGAGAATTCAGTTTTGCTTTCATTTTATAAGTTCTGTATTATTATTTTTTTTACTTTAAACTTTTTATTTTGTATTGGGTTACAGCCAATTAACAATGTTGTGGTAGTTTCAGGCAAACAGCAAAGGAACACAGCCATATGTATCCATTCTCCCTGCAAACCCTTCTCCGATCCAGGCTGGCACATAACATTGAGCAGAGGTCCATGTGCTGTACAATAGGTCTTTGTTGGTTATCCATTTAACCAGTGTGTCCATGACTTTCCCAAAGACCCTACCTGTCTCTTCCCACTGGCAACCATAAGTTTGTTTTCTGTGTTTTATAAGTTCATTTGTATCATTTCTTTTTAGATTTCACATATACAGGATGTCATATGGTATTTCTCCTTCTCTAAGTCTTGTATTACTGAATAATGAAAGTCTTACTTGGAAGGGACCTTGAAAGTCCCTTCAAGTCCCAGCCCCTATCTGATGGTTGAATTTTCTCTATACACCTTGGCTTGACCATCACCAGGGCTGGGGATCTCCTGTCGCCAAATGTCTTTGTTTTGGGATGGCTCCAAGTCTCTCTAGAACTCAGCAGTCCAGCTTCCTGTGATACAGCTTGTCGTCTTTGTTTTAGTGACTTAAAGATATGAATGGGGCAAGAATAATGAACAATAAGGCTCATCCTTTTTACTTTGAGCAGAAGCCAGTTTTATTGAGTGCCTGCTGGGTTCTGTGGGAAAGAGAAAGAATTAAGATAGGTCTTATCCTCCTAAAGCTAACAACATAGATGGAGTTAACTTCTTTTTCTCTCATCACTCCCTCCCCACACCTACTACTACAACTCACCGATCCAAAGTATATGATGACCAGTGAAGTGAGCAGAGCAGCGGAGGGAGAAATCACTGCCACCTTGAATCAGTAAGGTGGCCCCAGAACCTGCCCTTCAGAAATGGGCAGGACTCCTGCACCTGTGTGATCTTTTGTTGCTTAAGAGTCCAGAAGTCCAAAAGCTATTCTGTGACTCTCTTGCTAAGCTAATCAGTTAAGCTTAGCTAACTTAACAAACAATATTTGGACTGAATAAAATAACAGATGATATTTCTCTCATAATGACTTCATTAGTTTTTTTATTTTGTATTGTAGTATAGCCAATTAAACAATGTGATGATAGTTTCAGGTGTCCAGCAAAGGAATTCAGCCATGCATATACATGCATCCATTCTCCCCACAAACTCCCTTCCCATCCAGGCTGCCACATAACATTGAGCAGAGTTCCATGTGCTATACCGTAGGTCCTTGTTGGTTATCCATTTTAAATATAGCACTGGACACTGCAATCACCTCTTATTCCCATTCTTCCCCCCAGGTAATTATAATTATTCTCTAAGAATGACTCTTAGAATGCAGTGGTCTACCTAACCACATTTTAAAAATAATTGAAACCTACCTCTTTCATAACTGAGGCAGTTTTTAAAAAATGACCAGAAATCTTCTAGTATTGATAGGTGGGGGTCTGTGCACCCTGCTCTTGAATATGAGTCGGCTTGTGAGTACTTTAACCAGTAGAATATGGCAGAAATGACAACATATGATTTCCAATACTAGGTCATAAAAGGCATGAAACTTCTGCCACTTCTTTTGGAATGTTAATTATGGGAAAGCCAGCTGCTCTATAGAACTATGACTACTCTGAGATTTTTATACTGGAGAAGCCATGCGTAGGTGCTCCAGTCAACAACCACAGCCAAGCTCCCAGCTGAAACCCAGCATCAACTTCCAGCCTCATGACGGAGCGAGCCATCTTGACATCCACCCTACTGGGTCATCAGATGATCCAGCCCCACCCGGCATCAGATTGCATGCAGTTGAGAGACATTGAACAGAGCCTCCTAGCTAAGCTTTTCCTAAATTCTTGACCCCCCAAATTATAAGCCAAATAAAATAATTGTTTAAAGTTGCTACTGTGATTTGTTATATAGCAGTAGTAACTGGACTTCCCAGGTGGCTCAGTGATAAAGAACCCTCCCGCTAACGCAGGAGATGCAGGAGACATAGATTTGATCCCTGGGTTGGGAAGATCCCCTGGAGAAGAAAATGGCAACCCACTCCAGTATTCTTGCCTGGAAATACCATGGACAGAGGAGCTTGTCAGGCTACAGTCCATGGAGTCATGAAGAGTCAATCATGACTAAGCACACAACACTCACTTACTCAACTGAAACAAGTACTAAGACATAAAATATAAATCAGCTGTGTCTTGCATCTCTGTAAAATGTATTTTTTACATTTTTGAACAGAGTGTAGATATAGTTTGAACCTCTGGTAGATGGTGAACATCTTATATCTTACATTGTGATTAATGTTGTTATGTCCTTGAGCTACACAATGAGTTGCAAATAAACTATTCTATAGACAACTCAGCTTTTCTAAGTCTTATGCATACTTCTAGTTTTTCCTTTTCCCTTGCTGCCAATAATCATTTCACATGGCACATATCTGAATGTGCCACTCTCAATGTTAAATCACATTTGGAATCATTGTGTTTACATTCAGGTACTGTATTTCATTAGGATGTTTTCAACAAATATTTAGTGAGTGCTTACTTTGTGTTGGGCATTGTTCTAGGTACAAGATGAGGTGCTAAGCTGCAAGAGACAAAGTTTGTCAGTGATGTATCCCCATTTCTTAGAATCACACCTGATTCTCACTAAGCCTTTGTTGAATGAACTGATATAGGACATTGTGTTGGATGGTCAAAGCATATACTCACAATGGAGTCTGTCCTTTGGGGAGTGACTAGAGTGGAGAATGGACAGGAAACCATGTTGTGGGAGAGTGCGTGAAATTAAATGGAGATGTTCAGTCTGGAAAAAAGAGCAGTTGCATGAAGGAGGGAAGGATTGTCATGTGGAAGTGAAATGGTGCTAGATTTGAAATAAAGTGGATTTTCTTTTGAATGTTATCAAATAGTGCCTAAGTGGGGTTTATCAGATAACTTGGCAGTGGCTGTTTTGATTTAAGGAAGTTGCTTGTTCAAATACAAGAAAGAAGCTAATCATGGAATTCATCAGGAAAAAAAAAATCAGATATTGACTCGTTGTGCCAGAATTATTGCTTTCTAAAATATTTTTGACGATGATGTAAATGCAGGTTGCCCATTAATTTGAAATGTCACTGTTATAGAGAATAAGAAGGGCCACACGGAGGGGTTAGGTACCCTTACCAGGTAAACACAGAAGTATGAACACAAATACCATTTTGTGGTACAAATCTTTGGATAAAGTAGAGCATACAGAAGAGACCTTGACATTCCTTCTCTTTTGGGAGGGAGCAGGTTTGGTTTATTGAGGCTTTTAATTTTTTAATGTTGTCCTGGCAGTTTTAACACCTGGAGTTTCTTCTCAACATCGCCAGCGTGCTCTCAGTAATTGAGTCAGGTTAAGTTTATCGCAAATAAGAAAACAGAAGCTCTCCCTCCAAGTCTCATAAGTTTAGGAGGTGTTACAGCTACTTTTGTAACCACAGTGTAGTATTTTAGAATGGAAAGAATCCAATCATCTCTCAAAGCCAAGATCACTTTAATCTTTGGTTTCTGCCCAGTAAAATTCTTACATTATTCTAGACTTTAGATTGGTGAATCTTTAATTTCTTTCTTGATTTTCTTTGTGTATTAAAGGAAATTATTGACTATTTATAGTATCCGTCCATGCAGGGAAGACTGAGTAAAGATTTCTTAACTTATTATTATCTCTTCTGCTTGGTGTTTAACCTGAAACCCAAGGTAAAACTTCATATATTGACTTCCCTGGCATACAGTGATAAATGTCAAGGAAGATTCAGAATGGACCAACCAAAGTCACATATGTTTATAATATTTATTCTGGTAGTGACATTTTCTGTAGTCCATCCCAATTTATAGTTTTGTCATAATGAAGCATCCTCAGCATCAGAGAATGTGAAAGCACTTCTTAGAGTCAAATTTCCATTTTATTAAATTCTGCTTGTCTGATTTCTTTCAAAATTGAATCTGTTTCTTAGTATGGCTCTAATATTAGATGCGTTTCCTTGGAGATATGTATGGATATAGAGTTATAGTGTTAGCCCTGATCTTATCCAGCTTAATGGAATTTTTAGAAAAGTATGTTCTTATTTAGGTAATTAAAAGATTCTACAGAAGCAAATATAGAAGCTATGGCATTAAGATTTGAGATGATAAATTTCTGATTGTGAAATTATGCTTTCCAGCAGGGATCATTTTTAAGGTGGAGATGAGGACTAGGGGGAAATAATGACATTTTAGGTATCACTACATTCCATGGACAGAGGAGCCTGGTGGGCTACAGTTCATAGGGTCACATAGAGTTGGACATGACTGAAGCGACTTAGCATGCAAACACGCATGACAGGTCTTCCAAAAGAAACAGACCATGTGGATCAGTGTACCTGGTAATTCCCAGTCCCCATCCCAGAAAAAGGATTCTGTTTTCTCAGTTCTAGAACTGAAGACTTAAGAGAAGTCTAGAGGGAGCCTGGGAGAGGCTCTGTGACATCCTGCTCACAGAAAAATTGCGCTTGGTTTGTGATTTTGTTTTTTAATATTGGGCTGTTTCTTCTCCAAACTAAGCCAAATACATGTGTGCTTTGTTATGTTGAACTTAATGAATGGCAATACAAACTGACGTCACAATGGGACCAATCTGACAGACTTAAACACTTGATATTTGTGCAGCCTTTAGGCTCTTTTCTTTAGTTTGTGCATTTGATAAAATGTGTACTCATGCTTCTTAATTTATATCCTGAGTATGCATATGCTCCTTTTTTTTTTTCTGGCTTATTTTTGCTCACTTTTTTTTTTCCTTTTAAACTTGATGATGATGGACTTGCTGTTGATTGAACACCAGCTCCCAGATGGCCAACAAACTCGGTCCCAGGAACTTTGTGAGGGGCCCTCGTTCTCCTGCTTCAGAATCTTTAAGCAGAAGGGGCCCAGTTTAGAAGCCTTTTGTGTTACCTTTGTTTTGGAATGAAATGACTGAATGAGCAGACTGAGATATATCCTGTCTTTCCCTTTAAACCTCTGTAAGGTTAATTAACAGATACGTAAAGATGCCTCTGTGTATGGGCATTCTTGTTCCCTCATGGTGTCATGATTTGCTGTGGTGGGACCCAGAGCTTTGGAACCAGGGGGTCAGACTCCTCAGCATAAATATCACTATAGGACCCTGGGGATAAGCTATGTGGGTGCAACCGTGGAATGGCATAAATTCGTTAAATTGCATAACCCTGGGCTGCTGTATGGTACAATCTCGTACCATATACCTGGGATAGACTGTGATAAAGAAATAATGATATGCAGTATTCTTGCCTGGAGAATCCCATGGACAGAGGAGCCTGGCAGGCTACAATTCAAGGAGTCACAAATAATCAGACATGACTGAAGCGACTTACCACATACAACACAACACAGCATTTCAAATAACCAATAAATTGAGGAAACTGGGTAAGTTACAGGGGAAAAGTTTGAGGTTACATTTCACGTGGAAGTTTATTCTAGCTTGTGAGCCACAGAGAGGACGGCCTTTGTAGGCAGGCATTGATTGCCATAGCAGCTTATCTTTGCAGAAGGAGCGAGAACAGTGGTCACCTCCTTAAGCTCCAGCATTGCACAGTTATTTGTAATTCAGTCTCAGCCACAATTGTGAAATCTGAATAGCAATCCATTTTTTTGGTAGCTCATTTAATGGCTAAATCTGACCTGAACAGATGTGAAGCTATTCATGGTCTTTATTTGAGTTAATAGGAATGTTCATGTATCTGGTTACAAAAATATTAATATGTTTAACTATGAGATGCTACTCCAGGTTCCTGCTAGAGCAGTTATTATATGATGTATGCACCATATTACTTTTCTAAAATGAAAAACAACAAAAAACCAATTCTAAATATTTCTAGCCTCAAAGGTTTCAGAAAAGGAACCAAAAACTTGCACCTACCTGGAAGAAAAATGGCCATCAACAGAGACACAGACATGTTTGTACTTTCATTGTCCTAATTTCACGTTAGGGACTCTGAATTCTCTCTTGTTACGCACATGAGACCTAATATCAGGATGTTCCTGTTCTGATGACTATCTGTGGAATATGTGAATTATAATAGCTCCTTCTTTGTCCCATTGTAAATTACACATCTAGGACATGAAAGGAGCAACGTGTCTGCATAGAGCTTGACTGTCATGCATCTAGTTGTCCTCAACTTCAAGTGGACTTCATGCTATGGTCAGGATGGGTGTATCTTAGCTTTATTTACAAGTATGTATTCATTATATTCGGCTTCCCTGGTGGCTCAGACATAATAGTTGTATACAAGAATATCTATATTTAGATTGACTATTTAGCAAAATTGGCATGACTTTTCCATGTTGTGTGATTTCTTTTCAAATAATTAATTATTTTTTTCATAAAGTTCCATAAAAACACCCCTTGGAATTTTTAAGGAAAGGTTACTTGGGTCAGGTGGACTCAACATATATTTCTAGTGGTGCCCAAAGTACATGCAGATAAGCAATGGGCCCATGGAATGAATCTTACTCCTTCTTGTTGTGTTACGTATCACATAGAGAAATGTGAGCAAGATACAGCCTGGATCCTTAAAGAGACAGATGTGGATGCAAGTAACTCTGAAAACAGTCTTGCTTGCTTTATAATTATGATACCTGGAGTACAGTGTGAGAGAGAAAGTTGGGAAGGAAAGTAGTGTCAGAACTGGGGAGGGCCTTGAATGCCCCTACTGCAGAGTTGGACTTTATTTTGTGTGTCATTTGTGCATGAATTTTTCATGTAGAAGAATTCTCTGTGATGATGTGTGTTACACTTCAAATAACTAAATATGTTGTCTGTTAGCTGTCTCTTCTGTTAGATGCTAATATGGACAAGGGAAAATTGGTGCCAAATGCTATGAAGGGTGAGAAACTTAAAATGGAGGAAAAGTATCTGTTATATCTATTTTGTTTTTTCCCCTGCAATTCGAGAACCAATTGCGTCATTTGACCCATCTCATGGGATATAGGGGGCTGTAAGAGCTGGACTTGAAAGCCAGTGCTTTGGACGATTATGAGTCACTGCAGATCTTTGCAGAGAGGAGTGACGTGATTGGAGAGATGCTCCAGGAGGTTTATTTTGGAAACTGTGTATGGATGGCTTCAGCAGGGAGAGCATGGTGGCTGACAGCTGAGTAGGAGCTATTGTAGTCATCTAGGTGAGAAGCCGGAGAAGGCAATGGCAACCCACTCCAGTACTCTTGCCTGGAAAATCCCATGGATGGAAGAGCCTGGTAGGCTGCAGTCCATGGGGTCGCTAAGAGTCAGACACGACTGAGCGACTTCACTTTTACTTTTCACTTTCATGCATTGGAGAAGGAAATGGCAACCCATTCCAGTGTTCTTGCCTGGAGAATTGCAGGGACGGGGGAGCCTGGTGGGCTGCTGTCTATGGGGTCACACAGAGTCGGACACGACTGAAGTGACTTAGCAGAAGCAGCAGCAGCAGCAGGTGAGAAGCAATATTTGCTGCCTGAACCTGGCAAGTGGTGGTAGGAAGAGAGAAAAGGGAAATGCTGGAAGCAGAAATTTTAAGAAATATCTTATATACAATTGATTTGTCTCCACTTTTCTTATTTTATTCCTCAAAGGCACTTCTAAATTGATAAGAAGGAGACCCAATTAAAAGGACTTGTCTGATGATAGAATGGGTTTTCCAGGATTTCCTCAGGGTTTAGGGCCACATTTTGTATGTAGATGTGAAAGATTATCTGCCTGAAACCAATGCCCCTGCTAGTAGGTTTCTCTTTCTTAAGAAATCTTTGGATTCCATAAGGGTTCATTTCCAAGAGAAACATTGAGAAGAGCAGTTTAGTTGGGACACATCAGTTCTCAGTTTGTAGCTGACTCCTGTTTTCCTTTTCACTCCTGGCCTCTGCAGTGCCCATTTTGGGAACCGATCTGACATCCTCAATTCACGCCCCTCATCTCCTTGGTTCCAGAGACCTTCTCTTCCATAACACCTCCGCAATCCACTCGGTGCCCACACCCTCCTCTTCTCCCTTCTGAGATGGTGATCTCTGCCACACCCCTCCCGCTGTCAGAGTCCCCTCTCTCCTGTCTGCTTTCTCTCACTAAACCCGTTCTTCTGACTGAATTTATTCCCTTGATTCCCACCCTGCTTTCTGTCTGGCCTTTCCTTCCTCCACTCACTTCATTTCTTCCTTGATGTACCTGGGTATCTGTTACTAGTACCAGCCACCTTCTCATCCCTTTGATCTTCTCAGAGAAGTACTCCTCTCTTTCTCCAGCTCTGAGTCAACACAGCAGTCTACTTGGATCTCTGTACTGGCTCCATAACTCTGTAACCGATTACTGTTGTTGGTGAGTTGCTAAGTTGTGTCCCACTCTTTTGCGACCCCATGGACTGTAACCCACCAGGCTCCTCTGTCCATGGGATTTCCCAGGCAAGAATACTGGAGTGGGTCACCATTTCCTTCCCCTGGGGATTTTCCTGACCAGGGATCGAACCCACGTCTACTCACATCTCTTGTATTGCAGATTCTTTACTGCTGAGCCACTGGGGAAGCCCAACCAATTACTGTCTCCCTTAAATGAAAGATTTAAAGGTTAACAGAACCCCTGATGTTACTTAGAGATCTTTTTGTTTATACCCTTTCATGTTTTTCTCTAACAAGCTATTCCAAACCTTTATTATTCTCTTCAAGGATCCAGTTTCTTTCTTAATCTTTTTCTCAGCATTTGGACTTGTCCTGCTTATATCTAATGCAAATCACTAGGAAGAAATCCTCCCGACTTTACATGTACCCCCCAGAGCTTTTGATGTTTTACCCCTCATCAGTGATGGAGTAGTGTCGTTCCATTCTAAATCCTGTTTCGCAGGGCTTCCTGATGACCTCCTGACCTGTCTATAAATTCTGATACTATTGACTATTTTATCAGTTGGGATAATTTGACTGCAAATAACAGAAAACGCAAATTGACAAGGCTTAAATAAAAGGCTACATGAAAGATGTCTTGGAAATACAGTTCCAGAGTTGCTTATACAGTTCCAGATGGCTTGACTTGTCATCGAAGACCCAGTTTCTTTAGCTTCCACCCTTCCATTCACAGTATATTAACTTTATTTTCTCTCTAAGCTTGTCCCATTGGCCAGGATCTACATCACATGCCTTTGTCAAAGTCAGTCAGTGGCAGGGGGGATGGGGTTATCTGATAGGTTTATAATTGTCCAGGTTTGCAGGCTGGGGTTGGGAACGAGGCCAGGCTCCCCTCAAGTATATAACTTTTCAGTAGCTGAACAAAACTGGAATTCTGTTAGTGAAGCACAGGGAGAAGAGCTGCTGGGGAGACTGTTTCTAGTGGCTTCTAGCACCTCCTCAGTGCTGAAAGGCTTTGCTTTCTTGATTTATAAGCACTGATTTTCTTGCTTCTCTGGATAGTCTCTACATCTTGATTTACTTAACAGATTTTTCCTCTTTTTTCCTTTTTAATCTTGGCTTTCCTGGTATAGTCACCTCATCATTTTTTAAAATTGAAATATAGTTGATATCAGTTCAGTCTAGTCGCTCAGTTGTGTCCGATTCTTTGCGACCCCATGAATCACAGCACGCCAGGCCTCCCTGTCTATCACCAACTCCCGGAATTTACCCAAACTCATGTCCATCGAGTCGGTGATGATATACAGTGTGCTAATTTCTGCTGTACAGCAAACCGATTCGGTTTTATGTGTCTATATTGAGGTATATGTTCTTTTAAAAATTCTTTTCCATTATGGTTTATCACAGGATATTTAAAACAGTTCCCTGTGCTCTATAGTAGGACTTTGTTGTTTATACATCCTATATATACTAGTTTGCATTGGTTCATCCCAAACTCCCAATCCATCCTCCTCCACCCCATCTCCCCATTGGTAACCACAGTCTGTGCTCCATGTCTGTGAGTCTGTTTCTGTTTTGTATAGAGGTTCATTTGTGTCATTTTAGATTCCACATCTGATATTGTATGGTATTTGTCTTTGTCTTTCTGACTTACTTCACTTGTTGCTGCAAAGTCCATCCATGTTGCTACAAATGGTGTTATTTCCTTTTTGTTGTTGTTGTTGCTCTCACCATCTCTTCTTGATCAGTGGTATTTCATGAGACTTAGTCATTTCTGTGATTCCATCTGATGCCTGTATGCTGATAATTCTTGAATCTACATCTATGCTGACTTCCATCTCTTGACCTCCATCTTCTTTCTTTTCATCTCTTCTTGTGTTCTGTATCTTGATTAATCATGTCATTTACTAAGAATGTTGCCTCCTGTTGTATGTTTTTCCCTTAGTAACAGACTCCTTTTTTCTCTTCTCTGCACATTATCTCAACAAATAAACAAAAGCAACAGCAAGAAAATCCCATTATCCAGACTTCCTTGCAGTTAAGTATGGCCAAATGACTGAATCTGGCCAGTGAGTGTTATTTAGGAGTGTTGTGTGTGCATTCCAGGGAAGGCATACCTCCCTTGGGGCCCTTTTTGCCCATATCTCTTTTCTTTTCCACTCTTCAAATCAGAATGATGACTGGAGTTTCAGAAATCACCTTAGACCCTACAGTGATGAAGATGGAATCCAGAACAGATAGAGCTGCCATATCAACTTTGGAATGCTTTCTGTATTTTTACATGGCAAGTTAGTTCTTGTTTACTTAGGCCACCATTTGTGTGTGTTGGGGGATGGGTAGTAACATTTCTCTGTTTTTGTTGCTTAATGTAGTTTTTGACAATTCCTAAGAGGTATTTCTATTCTTGTTACTTAAGCAGCACACCCCCTTTCTCCCTCAACCTAATTCATAGATTATACCTATAAAGTAGGAAGCTAGGTCCTGGAAACAATATAAAACCAGGGCAAGATGACCCATTCTACACTCATAGATTTGTCCCAAGTAAACAGTTTGGCTATACCAGCTGTAAGCAGGGACATGTTGGATGGAAATTCAACATATTTTGTTGATGGGTATATCATTTGGAACAACCACTAGTTGTTTGAATAGTTTGGCAAGAAGTAGTTAGGTTTAGGATGTTCAAACCTTATAACTTCATCAACCAGCAGTTCTATTTCTAGATATGTAAAAGTCTCCTACACGTGCACTGGGAGGTTTGTGTGCCCGTTTACCACTCTGTTGTTTGTTAGAGCAAACATTTGGAAGCAAAGGCAACTGCCTGGTGGTCCAGTGGTTAGGACTCCAGGCTTTCACTGCTGAGGGTGCGGGTTTGATACCTGGTCAGGGAACCAAGATACAGTAAGCTGCATGGCAAAGCCAAAAAAAAAAGAAAAGAAAAGTGAAAGCGACCTCAATGTCTGTGAACAAGATGTGGATGAATATGTGTGTTCAGTCAACTAAATTCTATACAGTAGTTAAAATGAAAGAACTAGAAATACACGTGTCATTATGGGTACATCTCAAGAATAGTGTTGAATGAAAACATCAAGTTGTGGGTTATATAAAGCATGATGCCATTTATATAGTTTGAAAAAATACAAGTAAAAATTAGTAGCAGTATAGCTGTTGCTTTCCCTATTCAGGGTCTCAGTGTTTTTCACCTGGTATATACTGTTAAGAGCTCAATAATTTGTCTTCCTTTTCCATTGTGTTCCATTCCAGCTCATCTTCAACACTGCCACCAATCTAATCCTCTGCTTAAAATACCTTGGATTTCCTACCGTGTATTGGATAATGCAGCCCAATCTTTTAGCATGGTGTTCAGGATGGTTTCTAGAATCATCTGCCTTCACTTCTTCCCTGTTCTGTATTTACTTGTTCTCCAGCAGGTTCTCAAGTTTCCTGTGCTTGCAGGCAGTCTCTCTGAATGACTCTCAACTCTTACCCTTTTTCACTTGGCAGAAGCTCAAATATAGGTTTTCAAGGCCCAGATCCAGGGTCATTCTTTGTCCAGAATCCTTCTACCTTCCCTCTCCTAGACAGGATTGGTTATTGACTTCTCTGTCTGCTCCCAGGACTCTGTGCACCAGTGGTATAAGCACGTGGCTTGGGGTATTGCAGTTTTGATCTCGTTTACAGCAGGATCATTGTCTTGTGCATCTTGACTGTAAAAGCCTTTTGCATAACTTCAGCACAAAGTCTGTGGTCATTAAAGGTTGCATTCAAAGATTTTTTTTTTTTTTTTGTAATTTGTGAGAGGAAAAGTTTGCCTTAAATACAGTTTGTACTCATGTTTCAGCTTCTTTTGAAAAATTTACAAATAGTCTAACACACTGAGCTTTAGGGGGAAGAGCTTTTAAAGTTCATCTTTACAAGAACCATAAGGATGAATGATGTTGTACTTTAGGGGAGTGATAGAAAGGATTATACGGGAGGATTTTAAGGCTTACTTTTAAGCCAGGAAAAACCTAGGAATGAATTAGGCGGTGATTAAAAAAAAATTCTTCCTTGAGACTATACATACATACTGTTTTTGGGGGGAGGGGCTATTTTCCCCTGAGTTGTTAAAAGTGATTCTAACTCACTACAAAATAAACATCAGAAAAATGAAATAGAATTTTTAGAGGAATATTAAATTTTGGTCATTTTGTATTTTTTTCTAGGCACAGAGACATAAAATTATACAAAAAGAGAATCATCCTATAAATACTGTTTTGTAACTTTTTTTTTAAACCTGACTATCTTGAACGTGTATCCATGTCAACCAATTGAGTTTCATTATCATTCATTTTAAATTCAGGCATAACTTATTTCTAAATTGTATAAATCTTATGTGCACAGCATAGCCACCACCCAGAGCAAGGTATAGAGCAATTTTAGTTCTGTGGAAGGTTTTCTTTTAGTTCCTTTGTGATGATGTAACAATTCTGCATCTTGGTTGTGGTTACATGAATTATATACATGTGATAAAATTTTATAGAACAATACATACTGCTCATACATGCACACATGTACACAAAATGAGTGCATGTAAAGACTGATGAAATTCAAATAAACTCTGTAGTCTAGTTAACTGTATTGTGCCAATGTTAATTTCTTGTTTTTGACTATAGTTGTATATATAACATGTTACTATTGGTAGGAGCTAGGTAGTTTACACTGACCACTATTTTGGCAACTTCTTGTGATTCTGTAATTTTTTTTTAATTAGAAAAAAGTTTCCTTTATGTCTATTTTGTTATTTTAATCAATGTCTTATAGATTATTGTATAAATATACAGTAACTTATTTTACCAATTCTCTATCCAGAGCTTTTGCTAGTACAATTTTGTGATGGCAACCTTGTACATATTTTTCAAAAATATTTTGCATATTGTCTTCAAGAGTCACTATAGGGTTCTTGTAAGTCATTTTCCAATGAGTATATATAGTTTTCATGACCATACATTATATAAAATGAGGTAAAACTGTCCAGGGGGGATAATTAAATTTCCTAGGTAGGTATCCCAGCAGAATTGTGATTTCTGGCTTTTCCATCTGCCTGTTGCCAAGGATCAGGGATATTGAACTCTGTTCCAAGGAACAGAAGATATAAATGAAAGTGGTGCCTCATTCATACACAGGTCAGTACATTGTTTCTCAAGGGTGAAATATTTTTAGAAAAGATTCATTCAAAGGTAAGCTGAATGGCAGACTCAGTTTTACATGTTTATTTCAAGGATAAAGCCATATGAGTAGTTATGCTAAATTTTCCTGTATTGTCCATTCTTTGAGAAGACCAGCATGAACACAGACTTCTTAAAATCATAATGTACTTCATGTTACTCCTCAGTGGTTGAGGGCAGAGATAGGTATGTTTTCGGCAAAGCTCATATTAAAGGAGGATTGTTTCCCTTTTTGGCCTGACAGGTACCATATACTCTTATAGTTGATGAAAGTATTTTTTCTTGTTGCTGTTTTTTGACAACAGTTTTCTTTTCACTTATATTTTATTGGGGCTTCCCTGGTGGCTCAGATGGTAAAGAATCTGCCTGCAATGCAGGAGACCTGGATTCAATTCCTGGATCAGGAAGATCCCCTGGAGAATGGAATGGCTACCCACTCCAGTATTCTTGCTTGGAGAATTCCATGGACAGAGGAGCCTGGCGGGCTATAGTCCATGGGATTGTGAAGAGTCGGACATTGTCTTTGATCCAGGGAACTCAGTTATTTTGTCATTAGAGCTTCTAACTCAGACATGTAAGAAGAATATAATGAACATTAGTCCTTCTCATATCCAACAAAGAAGCCTTATACTTGTCAATAAGATTGGTGATGAGCATATTGTGTTTATTTGTGTAATATTTGAATAAAAGTTTCTTGAGGTAATTGATATTGGTACTTTTCCAATGAGGCTTCCATTGAAATGTTTAGACTTAACTTTTTATACATGAAAACATCTTTCATATGACCTTATTTTCTGTTACTGTCACGTTTATTTTTTATTCCAGCTGAGAAAAATTAACTTTCTCTCAGATTCTCCTTTTGGAGCAATCACACATATGTTCTGCATTTTCTCATCAGCACCATCACATTCTAGCCCTTCCTTCTTTTAAACTGCTTTTCTCATTATATCCAGGGAGTTATTTACAGACTAAACCATTGTAATGCCAACAAACCTTAGAATTTATGGTTTTGCCCTTTCTATTTATGCCATTTGTAACTCATATATATCTTTAAAGATATCTTTGGTTGAAATTCCAAATTTTGGTAGCAAAAGCAGATAGTTATTAACTTTATGAATTACCCATCTGTCTCTCTTCTCTTCTCATAATTATATAAACATTGACCTCAGATAAAAACTGGGAGCATTTGCAAATACTTGCCTAAACTGGAATTTAAAATAAGTGAATCATGGAAAAGAAAATTTTCTTTCTTTTGCATAATATCCTTAAATTTTTGATCAGTTATTAGCTGTTGCTTGGGAACAGAAGTATAATCAGAAATATTAATGACATAAGTGTTCTGTATTGTGGGGTAATCCTAGTTTGGGTTTTTAGACTGGCCTCTTCCTATCAGTGTCTTGATAGTTTTCTGGGTGTTTTCTTCTCCTTTATGTGTTCTGCTTCTTTGAAACTATTCATAAACCTCAGATACTGTTTTGCCTATGAAAACTTTCAGTAAATTTCAGGAGTAAATTAGAGTCCATCAAGAGAATGTTCTAAAGGGCTGTGTTCCCATGGTTGCTTTTTATGTTCACAGGTTTGTTGCTGTTGAACTCTGGGCCAGTGTTGATAATTGTTGAGCTGAATTGCCTCACATCTGACTCCCTTTTTAGGAGTTTGCAGGTAGTACTAGTGAACTTTCCCTCCTTGAACGTGTGGAATGAATGACCTCCTTATTCTCCATTTTAACCTTGAGCTGTGAAACCCCCTCTCAGCTGGGCCCAGTTCTGCAAGCGGCTGCCTGCCTGGCCTGTTATTACTCCATGAATCATTGCTGGCCTTATTAAACTATTTTGGGCAGCAGCCTTTCCATTCTCCTCCCATGAACTGTGAAGACTGGAGTTGCTGCAGCAGCAGAGTCCCAGTGTGGAATCAGAATGTGAAGGCAGGAAGGGTCACTAGTCTGTAATATGGGGTTCTACCTTACAGAACAGTAGTGTCTGCTCATTGAGGCCACTTGGTGTCTTGAAATTTTTCTTTTGTTTTAAAAAGTGGACCCAGAAAGTGTATTCTTGAATCTCTAGCAATTAAAATGCTTGCAAGGCAGTTTGACCTCCCCACCCCCACCCCCTTTTTCTTTCATTTTCAGTAGGATGTCCATGATCCTGCTTTGGATTGGTGGTCTTCTCTTGCTTTTGTGTTCTGACCTGCCTTAGATCTGTAGACCCACAGTGCAGACCTTGAGCAAGAAAGACAACACAGCATGGTGGGTAAGGGGAAAGCCTTCAGTCAGACAAGCCTGCTTTCGAAGCCCAGTAATAGTGGGCAAATGACATAACTTCTTTCAGGCTGAAATAGGGAAAGTGTGGCCAATGTCACAGGCTGGTATAAGGAGGAAGATAAGACATGTAAGAACTAACAGCAAAACTGGCTACTAGCTCATACTAGTCAGTAGAGGAAGTCCTCTGGCCTGTGTTGAGACATTATAATGATGTAACCTGAATGTTTCATTTTAAAGATCACTTAGACTCAAGGAGGTTGTGCTTACCTGATGGCCTATCACTGTATATTGAAGAGCAAGGGTGAAAACGCAGCTTTTCTAACTCCTAGTCCACTGTGTTTCCATTGTACCACATAACTTCCCCATCTGTTACTGGTTGAGGGCCGTATTTGAACATTTCTCAGCATTGTTGATGGAGTCATTTATCACTCATCAGAAAATACTTCTTCCATATGAGGCTGTTTCATGCTTCTCATTTCCTAACCCCTTAACAACAACAACAAGATAGGCAGACAATGTATTGGTTTCCTACTGCTGCTATAACAAATAAGTGTAGTGGCTTAAAAAAATACAAACATATTCCCTTACGGTTCTGAATGTCAGAAGTGTAAAATCAAGGTACCAGCAGGATTACACTCTTCCTGGAGGCTCTTGTAGAGCAAGAGCCTTTGCTTCTTTGCTTTCTCTACCTTCTAGAGGCTACCTGCATTCCTTGCCTCGAGGTCCTACATCATATCTCATTACATAATATTCCACTAACTCTCATCTGCTGCTTCCCTCTTACAAGAACCCTATGAGTACATTGGCCCCACATGGATAATCCTGAATGATCCATCCCCAGGGCTTAATTTAACGAAAGTGAAAGTGTTAGTCATTCAGTCGTGTCCAACTCTCTGTGACCCCGTGTACTGTAGGCCACCAGGCTCTTTTGTCCATGGAATTTTCCAGGCAACAATACTGGAGTGAATAACCATTCCCTTCTTCCGGGGGTCTCCCTGACCCAGGGATCGAACTGGGGTCTCCTGCCTTGCATGTGGATTCTCTACCATCTGAGCCACCAGGGAAGCCCTTTAACTTGATGATATCTCTGCAAAGCCCTTTTTTGCCATAAGGTAACATTCGCTGGTTACAGGGATTAGGGTGTGGCTATTTGGGGGCCATTGATCTATCTACCAAAGACAGTCACCTGCTTACAACCCAGAATTTCCAAACTGTCCTTCTTTTTCACCTCTAGTTCTGAATGTTTCCAAATTAAATCCCATTTATCAGTTTGCTCACATACCTTTTTGCTAGCCATTTTCTCTCCTCCCTCTGTGCTCCATAAGGAATTTCTCCTTTTAGACTAGACCTGTTCTAGAAATGGGAGGCATTGACACCACCCACTCAGATGACTGCTCATCCTTCTCGGCAGTGGTGGGGAAAGGATTTCTGGGAGCATTTCCAGAGCTCACTCTGTACCTCTGAACATGTGCTTCCTGTGAGAATGTTAGATAACTTTTGGAATTTACAGAAGTCATTTTCATATTCTACCGTGTATGTGTTTGGGATTTGGATTAGGAGAGATTTGCTTCCTTTGTTTGGCTATAGGTCATATTTGAATTATTGTTGGTGGAAGTCTCATTGGTGAGTTTATTTAAAATCAGGTGTGGTCCTTCTAAATCTAGGGTCCCTAAACTCGAAAGGCTCTATGGAAGGCCTTCATGGAGCCAGACCTCTGGGACTGTGCAAGGTCGCATGATTGTGAAAGACTGGACCATACCTCTTATTAGATTTTTAAAGAAGTTAGTGACCCAGGAAAGGTTAATGACCAATTGAATTGATGGTGGGTGGTTTCTTTTCCATTTCCCTAATAGGGAAAATGCCCTTGGAAGTACACTGCATGCACTTTTTCATACGTAATGTGATCTCTTTTTTTAGCTGGGACTCAACTTTCTCCATTCCTATGGAAATAGACCTCCCGTGAAGGTTTATTCTGTTTCTGCTGGCATATTCTGAGACATCTTGGGAACAGGACATCGGAAACCTTTGTTAAGTGTAATCTGTGTCTTGGATAGGCAATATATAATTTGTTTGTTTAGACAGGAACTGAAGATAAAAAATGTTGTCCTCCCCACCCCCACACCCCTCTGAACACCAGATGTTTTACTTGCATTTTTTTCCAGCACATATTTCTTTGGAGCTGAAAACTAATTTCCTTTAATGTCTTGTCATGCATTTACCTTTCATCTTTGATCACCATTTATCCTTTCTTCTGAATCCTTATGTTTCCTCATAAAGAATGTATAATATTTTCCTGCCTTTATCATTAACTTTACCTTCAACTTTATCCTTACTTTGCCTTATGGGAACCCAAAGGATGAGGACTGACTTGTAATTTGCTGAGTTTTCATACATTTCTAGATAGGTGAGGCTTAACGATAGTAAAGGAATGTTGTGTATGTGTAAGGCAAAAAGCAAATGAACCCAATTATTTCCTGTTGATTCACTTCATATTATTTAAAGTTTAGTGAGCAAAGCAAATGACCAAAGGTGATTATTTATGCTTTCTGAATTGTAAAGGCTTTTAAAAACAGGTACAATTTCAAATTAAGCTTAGATGACTGCAAAAGGGAATTCATTAAGGTTCACTGACTTGGCAGAGCAGTTTTGAAGCACCAGGCAGAAGAAGGAGATTAATTTTCCATTCAATAAAATCTCCTTTCTTGATGAGTTTATCTTCCTTTTTTGTTGTTGTTTGTAAATGTGTGGTGTTTGGGAAAATTACCCCTTTGGCAATAAATAGGATATATACAAAATCTCTTTGAGAACTTTGGGACATTATGCAAAATAATGCTTAGCTACTATGAAAGGAATACAATTCTTTCGACAAAACTCACTTATGTTCATTTTTGTTTAAAACAAGAATGTAAGTCTCATTTGGCCTCATTAAACCATTTTATAGATAGTAAATTGATATTGGGATAGATGGTCTTTATAACATTATGTAACTATTTAGTGACAAAGTTGGTGATAAAACTCAGCAGTCCAGAAACTGGACTCAGTGATCTCATTATGTTATACTGCCTGTGTTCTATAGAGAGAGGAAAAGGTTGAAAGTTGAACGACATAGATTTCATGCCCTGTAAATGAAACCACAATGAGGTATACCTGCACACCCGCCAGCACAGCTGAAACTTGCCATGTGTTGGCTTGGATGTGGAGCATCTGGAGCTGTCGGCATGGCTGGTGGGATGGCTGGTGGGAGTGTGAAAAGGCACAGCCGCTCGGAGAGCAGTTTGGCAGTTTGTAACATTAAACAAATGGAAAATTCTGAAAGAGATGGGAGTACCAGACCATCTGACCTGTCTCTTGAGAAACCTGTATGCAGGTCAGGAAGCAATAGTTAGAACTGGACATGGAACAACAGACTGGTTCCAAATAGGAAAAGGAGTACGTCAAGGCTGTATATTGTCACCCTGCTTATTTAACTTATATGCAGAGTACATCATGAGAAACGCTGGGCTGGAAGAAACACAAGCTAGAATCAAGATTGCCGGGAGAAATATCAATAACCTCAGATATGCGGATGACACCACCCTTATGGCAGAGAGTGAAGAAGAACTAAAGAGCCTCTTGATGAAGGTGAAGAAGGAGAGTGAAAAAGTTGGCTTAAAGCTCAACGTTCAGAAAACTAAGATCATGGCATCTGGTCCCATCACTCCATGGGAAATAGATGGGGAAACAGTGGAAACAGTGTCAGACTTTACTTTTTTGGGCTCCAGAATCACTGCTGATGGTGACTGCAGCCATGAAATTAAAAGACGCTTACTCCTTGGAAGGAAGGTTATGGCCAACCTAGATAGCATATTTAAAAGCAGAGACATTACTTTGCCAACAAAAGTCCGTCTAGTCAAGGCTATGGTTTTTCCAGTGGTCATGTATGGATGTGAGAGTTGGACGGTGAAGAAAGCTGAGCGCCACAGAATTGATGCTTTTGAACTGTGGTGTTGGAGAAGACTCTTGAGAGTCCCTTGGACTGCAAGGAGATCCAATCAATCCATCCTAAAGGAGATCAATCCTGGGTGTTCATTGGAAGGTCTGATGTTGAAGCTGAAACTCCAATATTTTGGCCACCTCTTGCGAAGGGTTGACTCATTGGAAAAGACCCTAATGCTGGGTAGGATTGGGGGCGGGAGGAGAAGGGGACGACAGAGGATGAGATGGTTGGATGGCATTACTGACTCGATGGACATGGGTTTGGGTAGACTCCGGGAGTTGGTGATGGGCAGGGAGGCCTGGCGTGCTGCAGTTCATGGGGTCGCAAAGAGTCGGACATGACTGAGCGACTGAACTGAACTGAACTGAACATTAAACATGCTTCCCTTTGGCCTAACAGTTCTGTTCCCATGCATTTACCCAAGAAAGGTCTATATATAACTGTTCACAGCAGCTTTGTTATAACCATTAAAAGCTGGAAACAGCTCATATGTTCATCAACTGGTATAGAGACAAACTGTGGCATATTTATTTACTTATTCCATGGAATACTACGTAGCAATGAAAAGGAAGGAACAGTTGATATAAGCAACATGGTGCCTGGAACTCAGAAACATTGTTGAGAGAAAGCAGCAGAAACAAAAAGATATTCTGTGTGATTCCATTTATATGGAGTCCTGAAACAGACAAGAGTAGTCCTAGTGATAGAAATCAGAGTTGGGGTTGTGGGAGTTGACTGCAAAAGGGCATGAGGGTACTTTCTGGGTGAGGGAAATGTTCTATTATTGCTGGAAGCAGTGGCTCTATTGGCATACACATGTCCAAGCTCATCATAGTGTATACTTGTAAATTATACCTCAATAAAGTGATTTTTTTTTAAAGAGACAGGATCATGAGATATTAAGATACTGAACAACAAAGCACAGATGGTGTAAAGCGTAAAATATTTTTACCGTGCCATTGAATTTTCTCTGGTCCCATTATCTCTCTCAAAATTGTAGTCCTTCTGTTACTGTCCCCTTGCCATTTGTCTGAGAATGCATATAACTACAAGCCAATATCCCATTGTGGAAAAAACTGAACAGCCTGCCCATGCACATTTCCACAAGCAAGTTTCTTCTGTGCCTGAGAATATTTTGCCAACTGAAGCAGCAATCATGGGAATCATTTAGAGCTTCCATTATTAATTCTTTTTTACTTACCAAAAATTTACAAGCACAACTATATATGCAAATAAAATAACATCCGGAGACATGCCAAGTGTTTTTCTGTTCTCTAGGAGGAAGTTTAGAGGATTTGTAGACTGAGTAGGTTGAATTTATAGCTATATTCTCTGCTTAAAAAGTCTAAAAATAAGAACGTTGGCATCAAAGTTGGTGTTCTGAGTCATATTTTAAACCCTGTAAGCCTGTGGCTTTGCAAAATGCTATTCAGAAAACTCTAAACTGCGTATCCAATATTATCTTTGTCTTGCCAATTCCTCCATCAGCTGCTTTCAGTGATTTCTTTCAGCAATGTCTAAGACTAGAATTGTAGTCATATGGGTCCCCTTGAAATGAGTTCTAGGTATAAGATGAGAGCAGCCTTCCTTCTAACTGAATCAAAGATTCCCAAGAGCTTTCTCTTTAGTGTACTTGAGGATTATTCAGTAACCCAAAGCACACAATGGAGAATCAAAGTGAGTAAAAATTAGTGATTATATTCATTCCGTTGCTCAGCTAAAACACGAATGTCACCAGTATTTTCTGTGACTGTACCTATTGTATCATAGGTATTTTGCGAGGCTGCAGGGTATAAAGATGAAAAAGAATAGTATCTTCCCTCTAGGAACTTATAATTCAGTAAGGAGACAGACATTCAAACAAAATTTTTCATTTTCAAAATACAGTTCCTAGAATAAAGTATGTGCAAGGGTAGCCTCGTGTGCGTTAACCTTGGAATGTTAAGTCCATTTAGCCTAATGTGTCATTTAAAGCCAGTGTTTCCTTATTGATTTTCTATCTAAATGATTTATCTATTAATGTAGTGGAGTGTTAAAGTCTCCTACTGTACTATATTACCGTCTCTTTTCCCCTTTAGGTCTGTTAATATTTGCTTTATATATTTAGGTCCTCCCATGCTGGGTACATAAAGATTTACAAATATCATACAGTATCCTCTTGTTGGATTGACCCCTGTTTCATTCCATAACGATTTTCTTTGTCTCTTATTAGAGCCTTTGTCTTAAAATCTGTTTTGTCTGAGTATTGCTACTCCAGCTTTCTTTTGGTCTGTATTTGCAGGGCATATCTTTTTCCATCCCTTCTCTTTCAGACTGTGTGTGTCCATGCATCTGAACTGAGAGTCTGGTAGGCAGAGTAATGATAGGTCTTGTTTGTTTTTTAATTGGATAATTTATTCTATTTGCATTCAAAATGTTTATTGATAGGTATGTGCTTATTGCCATTTTATTAGTTGTTTCTTGGCTGTTCTGTAATTCCTTTGTTGCTTTTCTTCCCCCTCTCTTGCTCTGTAATTTGATGATTTTCTGTAGCAGTATGCTGAGCTGCTTTTGTCTTTAGTATATCTGGGAATGTTAGGGAGGAGTGGACGGAAAGCGTCATTGGAGCTACAACCAGGATGACTACTCTGCCATGTGTACATCGAGGGTGGAGGTGAGGGATGCTCAGGGAGTTTGTGGGGAACTGCTAGTGGATTGGTGTTGCTGGAAGGTGAAATGTGAGGTGGATTGTTGTGAGAATCAAGGCTCGTATGTAGCATAGAAGACTTGAGGCTTCCTCTTGTTAAGTCAGTAGTTCTCAGTCCTGTGACTTTTTGTCATCTGGAAGGTTTTTTAAAAAGTATTAGTGCTTAGATCCCAGGACTGTTGAATTACCATCTTTAGGAAGAGGATGAGAGTGTGCTTTTTTCTTTAAAATGTCCATGGATGGGAGTACCCTGGTGGCCTAGTGGTTAGGATCCCAGGCTTTTATTGGTGTGGTCCAGGTTCAATCCCTGGTCAGGGGACTGAGATCCCACAAGCCGCACGGCACGGCCAAAAATGAAATAAAATGTCCATGGATGATTCTGATTTGCAGCCAGATCATCTATTATTTGTAGATAATGAGTCACCACTGAAAAAATTTGAACAGGGACATGGCATGACCTATCTTGTTCAAACCACAGACTGGAGAGCTTTTTATGAACTGGTGTCCATCTTGTAAACACTGCTTCTCTAGCTGCAAATAGGTCACTATCATTTCCTTCAATTCAGAACAGCTAGGAGTAATTGTTCTGGATATAAAGAAAGAACCGGTTCTAGTTGGCACCGCATACCAAGTCCTGTTGCAGGAGTGCCCTAGTCATTGTGTCTACCTCTTCATCACACCAGTGCAAAACTGACGGCTGACAAGGTTTCACTCCAGAGCTATTTAAGGATCATTTTAATGAAACAGAATAAGCTTTTTATCTAACTCCAGGGGTGCCATCCTATCTTAGAAGTGATCCATGGAAACCAAAACAGTTATTCTGTTCAGTCTTTCCATATCACAGAGATGGGTCCAATATTGGCTGTGAAGTTGGATTTGTCTACCCTGGAAGCTCTCTGAACTCTAACTGTGGTAAAGTGTAAAGGAGGAAGCCTGACTTAAACAGCACTTATAGAAGCCCACCTCTCTTCCCACTTCCGTCCTCCTGGATATAACCTAGGATGCTGTTGGCTGCAAACAGTGATAGAGAAAGTCAGTGAAACCTTCTCATCAGAATGGGGACCCTGAATGTGTTGGTAGCTCTGAGAAGCTGGAGATTGCTCTTATGCCGGGGGCTGGGGGGGAATTTAACTTAGAAGGAAAGCCATCCTTGTAGAACTCATTTGAGACACCCAGTACCTCTCTTTTTGTCCGGCCTGCCTACTGGCCACTAGAAGGAAGGAAGTTTTTGTTATGAATTGAGAGGCCCAGCCAAGAGAGGTATGGAAACTGTCTTGGGTTTTAGAGTATTTGGGCTGGAATTGGACTATTTCTTTTATTCTTGAAAAGGTGTCTGGACACATATTGCTATAGGTGGGCATCCTTCCTAGTGTTTCAAGGCTCAGACAGCAAATAACAAAGTCAGGTAGATATACTGACCTCATCTTCTCCACCTACGCGTGCTTCTAGGGTTTGCGCTGAAAGGGGAAACCGAGGGGAGGTCAGTTTTTTATGGTAGCTGTAGCTCAGTGAAAATGATCATTTCTATTTCAGTTGTTGGTTCCTGTGTTCATACATAAAGAATGTAAAACACCATACTCTGTGTTCATGCCATTTAGTAATCTTTAATAACGTTTTTTGAATGTTCATTATATGTATGGGTTCACTGTGCTCTTATAAGATCTGAAGACATATATAAAAATGATAAATTTTTATGCCTCTTTCCTTGTCCCCTTTGCATATACATATGAAAGTGAAAGTGTTAGTTGTTCAGTTGTGTCTGAGTCTTTGTGACCCCATGGACTGTAGCCCTCCAGGCTCCTCTGTCCATGGAATTCTTCAGCTAAGAATACCAGAGTGGGTTGCCATTCCGTTCTACAGGGGATCTTCCTGACCCAGGAATCAAACTTGGGTCTCCTAGATTCTGTACTGTCTGAGTCACCATGCACAGAAAATAGAGAAAGAGGACGATGACAGCAGTTCTAGATAGCTGATTTGTATCATTCCTAAAGAAAGAAAACAGCCAACCAACCTGAGACAGGACACATCTGATTCCCAGGCAGATCCATGAGCAGCACAGCCATGGATCTAAATATTCCAAGAGAAAGGGAATATTGTTGGACATGAAACAGCCTTCTGATGTCATCAGGTTGGTGAGCCCTCAGTCTTCAGGGCAACTGATTAAGCTGGAGATCATTGACATCGATTGTCAAAATATTTCAAAGTGGAATTGACTGCCTCAGAAAGTCGTACGTTACCCAGCAGAATATTCACACCAGTTAAACCCAGCCTGACACAAGGTAGGCAGGCACTGAGGAAATGTTAGGAAGTGAATGCCGGCGTGACAATATCAGCAAGAAGCTTACCTGGGTAACCTTGGTTCTCTGAGCTGGCAATTCTGTGTAGAAATCCACACTGGATAGCACAGTTAACAGGAAAGTTACAACTCAAGAAAAACAAGTACAAAAGTGTAAGAGGTAGACTCTTGCTACTTCCTCTATTTTAAGTGATTAAATATATCATCTTAAATACGTTATCATTATAAAAATGTTGAAATTACAAAAAATTAGTAAGAAAAAGAGGTGAAAACCCCCTTTGATTTGCCATCCAAAGGTAGCCCCTATTAATTCTTTGAGCATTTCCTGTGATTTTCATTTTCAATATGCATTTTACGTAGTTTTGTGTGCTTTTATATTTTGTATTTTTCTTTTTAAAAAATTATCTATATTTTTCTTGGTTAGCTGGATCTTTGTTGTTGTGCCTGCTTTCTCTAGCTGCGGCAAGTGGGGGCTACTACTTACTATGGTGCATTGTCTTCTCATGGTGGCGGCTTCTCTTGTTGTGGAGCAAGCTTCAGTAGTTGCAGCACACAGGTTCAGTAGCTGTGGCACATGGGCTTAGTTGCTCTATGACATGTGGGACCTTCCTGAACCAGGGATTGAACCCATATCCCCTGCGTTGGCAGGCATATTCTTTTCCACTGTACCACCAGGGAATTCCTAGTATATTTCTTTAAACATGAATAATTTACATGTTATATTCTTCACAAATATCTTTAGAAGCAATACTCTTCCTTGTATAAAATAATATATTCCAATCTAATTTGCTTAACTTTTCCTCTACTGTTTGGCATTAAGGTTGTATCCACTTTTTACCTATTACAAATGTTGAGTCAAAGGATAAAACTATTTTATAGCATTTTTATAACAACCATTAAATAGGTTTCTCATAGACTTTTATTTATTTATACTGCTATCAGCAATATGTGTCATAATTTGCCAATCCTTCCTCTCACTGGGTATTGATATTCAAAATTACTTTTCTCTTCTCTGGAATGTAGTATCTGAAACTGATCAGGTAAGGGGGGATTTTATTGGACTGATGCAGGGGTTGCTCACAACCCCTGCGCTGGAAGCTGGAAGCACAGGTGGAACTTGGCAGGGCCTCAGACACGGCCCAGATCCATCCATCCTCCCATTCTTTTTTTCTGGTCCTAAAACTGTCACTCAACCCTACCCCCCTCCCACTTCTGTACTGACCCTGTGGTAAGCAAACTTTGAATTTAGAATTAACCCTGTGGTTTTCTGTAAAGAGGATGATCCATCACGTTCACCCAAGAAGCTCTGGGTCACTGAGGGTGTGGGGAGTTGGGTGGAGAAACAGAAATGCTTGACCTGAAATTCTGAAGCAGGACTGGGGAATGAGGCCCACACAGCAGGGTTGACAGCAAGGCTGTGAATCAGAACCAGGTGGTCAGGCTGGAATGAGGTCAGATGTGGATGGGGGCTGAGCCAGCAGCTCAGCGTACATCTGAGGAGGCCTGCAGAGGGACAGGGGGATGGCAGGAGGGACTGGGAGGGTGTCCTGAGTTACTGCATACTCCCAACTCTCATTTGGGGGTCACTGTAATGAAGAATCATACAATACATTCAGTTTCTTTGATTGTTTAATGAGTGATGTGTGTTTGTGAAACCACATTCCAAAGGCACCAAGATATCCACTGAAAAGTTAACTTCCCTCCCACCCTGGTCACTCAGCCACACAATTCCTTGGGTGAGGAAACTGAGGCATAAAGAGGCAGATTGCTCAAGATCACTATCACAGTGTATGTAAGTTATTCTGAGGTATTTTTAAAAATAAATTACATTCCCAGTACTAATGATGTTAAAGGAACAGAGATCTCACATATATCTTTGAGGTGCTCACTATGTACAGCCTTGGTCCTGGGGGTTGGAGACAAGGGTGAGAAAAACATAATTTATATTGACCACAAGAGACGTTGAGAAGTTGCTGAAAATCACGACTTCTTCATGTATCTGCCCTATAAAATATATTTCTTAAAAAAACCCATCTATTTGACCTTCTTGGTGGCTCATTTCCTTGATGGCTCAGACACTAAAGAACCTGCCTGCAGTGAAGGAGACCCAGGTTTGATCCCTAGGTTGGGAAGACCCCCTGGAGAAGGGAATGACTATCCACTCCAGTATTCTTGCCTGAAGAATTCCACCGACCGGGGTGCCTGGTGGGCTACAGTCCATGGGGTTGCAAAGAGTCGGACATGACTGAGCAACTCACACACACACATGAACGTTATATTTCAACCAAAAATCTTTAAAATTCTGTAATGAGAACTCTTATTTGCCATCACTTCTGGATAAGTAGACATTTACTGAAATTGAAATTTCTGGAGGGCAGCAAAAATCCACAGGCCCTCACAAGCCATAGAGATCCCCTGTGAAGGATTCATATGTTTGTATCAGATTAGGGTGGGCCTCCTACTGTGGCCCAGGGCCTGTTTGTTCACCAGTTTAGGATATCTGGGGAAGGACAGGACCAGAGAGTGTACACCCTATTTCTCCATGCTGCAGCTGGGGTGCTACCACTATTGAACTACATTCTGGAATTGTACTTGGAAGATGTTTTCCCCTTCTAAGAAGCCCTATCAACTCTCTGCTTCACATGCATTGCATTGATCACCCTGGTCTCACCTGGGTATGTGGCCACACATTAATAGATTTCTATGAGAAAATGTGTTTAGAGTTTCAAACAGCTGATTTATAACTACCTTTGGGGGATATCACCTCTCAAAAGTTGAAATTGTCTATGGTTGTTCTGTTTACCTTGCTCTTTTGCCTGTCGACAATGAATTTTAGGCTTTTCATTCCCTTGGGTGGTTCTTTTGGCTTGTGATGGGTTGGTCTGTGTGAATATGTGAGTACATGTGTGTGTCTGTTTTAACCCACATGGTGGTATTTCTGAGAATTAGAAACGTCGTAACTTTTTTTTAAAAATGTGGGCCTGAGTCATTGCTAAATGTAAGGCAGGCATACAGATCAAAGATCAACCAACTGCTTTGGAGCTTGAAGATCATTTTAACATCACATCCAGATTTGGCTTTTAGTCATTCTGTAAGGGTTTTAATTAGACCCTTGATTGCTTGTAAACAGGCCTTCAGTGACCTAAGCCAGTACTGCCTACTATGATAGAAGAAAGCCTTTGAGATCTTGGAAGACCCATGTTTCATTTCTGGATATGATTGTCAAAAACCTCTCAAATGATCTATTTGTGAGTTCTCGGATGACTAATGTGGCTGCCAGGATTGACAAGAAGTTGATTTTAACCTATGACTTTTGCTATTCACTCTTTCCATGAGATCACTAGAGTATATGGGGCTTCCCTGGTGGCTCAGTAGTGAAGAATCCACCGGCAATGCAGGAGATACGGGTTTGACCCCTGGGTGAGGAAGATTCCCTGGAGAACGAAATGACAACCCACTCCAGTATTCTTACCTGGGAAATCCCATGGACAATGGAGCTTGAAGGGGTATAGGACTTGGGGTCGCAAAAGAGTTGGACATGACTTAGCGACTAAACAACAACTAGAACATATGGATTCAGAAGGTTTTATAGAGACTGATCTGAAGTTATAGACTTACATCTTGATATTTTGTTCATTTGTTTTCCGAGTATGCTATTTTAAATTACTCATAGTGAAGTTCTCAAAGCTTTCTTATTGGAGTTTATTCATCTTTCAGCGCATAGCATAGTTCTTTCTTTTTTGAATCTTAGGACTAGATTCCAGTGTTACATAGCAGATTCAACAAAAGTAGATTCACCTCAGTGCCAGTGGTTTTTGAGGGAGAGGATGGATAACTGCATATCTGATTCTGTTTGATTCAAAGATTATTTTTAGGAGGGTAAGATTGTTTTTACTGATATATTATTCAGTGCCACAAAATTCACCCTTTTAGACTATATAAGTTTATCATACTGAGTGAAGTAAGCCAGACAAAGACAAATATCATATGATGCCACTTAAATGTGGAATCTAGAGTATATGACAGAGATGTATTTTTTAGTATACTCACAAAATTGTGCAACCATCACAACCCATCTTATTCTAGAATATTTCCATTACCCCCAAAAGAAATCTCAAGCCCTGGCAAACACTAGTCTACTCACTGTCTTCATAGATTTGCTTATTCTGGGCATTTCATGTAAATGGAGTCATATAATATGTAGCCTTTTTTTATCTGACTTCCTTCACTTAGCATAATGTTTTCAAGGTTCACCCACATTGTAGCATGACTCAGTATTTCTTTCCTTTTTGTAGCTGAATAATATTTCATGCTATGGTATCTTAGTCTAAGCTGCCGACTAATTACCATTGATTGGATGGCTTAAACAACAAACATTAATTTCTTACAGTTCTAGAGACTGGAAAGTCCAAGGACCGGGTACCTGGAGATCTGCTGTCTGGTGAGAGATCACTTCCTTGTTTGTAAGATGGCTGTCTTCTTGTTGTGTCCTCATATGGCTGAGAGTGGAGACAGGAAACAAGCCTCAGGCCACCAATCCCATTCATAAGGGCTCCATCCTCATGACTTAATTACCTCCCCAGGCCCCATCTCCAGATACCATCACACTGGGGATTAGGCTTCAATATATGAGTTTTGGGACTGTACAATCTATCAGTTCATACATAGCATATAGATATTTTACTTTTTATTTATCCATTTATCAGTTGATAAATATTTGTGTTTTTCTAATTTTTAGCTATTATGAATTATCCTGCTGTGGATATTTTTGTGCAAGTTTTTGTGTAGATATACATCTTCAGGTTTCTTGGGTATATACCTAAGAGCGATACTGCTGCCTCATATGGTATCTAAGTTTTGAGGAACTGTCAGACTATTTTTCAAAGTATACATTGCCACCAAAGAGTCCGAGTTCCAGTTTCTTAATAGCCTTTCTAACTCTTGTTATTGTCTGCTTTTTTGTTTGCTTCTTCTTTATTATTATTATTATTATTATGACTATCCTAGGGAGTATGAGGGGCTTCCCAGGTGCTGCTAGTGGTAAAGAATCCAGCTGCCAATGCAGAAGATATAAGAGACTTGGGTTCGATCCCTGGGCCCAGAAGATCTCCTGGAGGAGGGCACAGCAACTCATTCCAGTACTGTTGCCTAGAGAACCCCATGGACAGAGGAGCCTGGAGGGCTATAGTCCATGGGGTTGCAAAGAGTTGGACACGACTGAAGTGACCTAGAATGAGCACGAGGGAGTATGAAGAGATTTTTTTTTTGTAGTTTTAATTTGCATTTCTTTCAGGGTTAATGATGTTAAGCATCTTTTGCTCATTGACCATTTGTGTGTCTTCCTTGGAGAAATATCTTTTCAAGCTCTTTGCCCACTTAAAATTTTGAGTTATTTTTTCAGTGTTGAGTTGTAAGAATTATTTCTATATTCTAAATAATAGGCCCATATCAACTATAGGATTGCAAGCATTTTCTCCCACTCTTGGGCTGTCTTTTTATTTTCTTGATTTTATCCTTTGAAGTATAAAAGTTTTAATTTTAAAGTCCAACTTTTTTTTTTCTTTTTTGCTTTTGCTTTAGATGTCATATCTAAGAGACCACGATCTAACCCAAGGTCAGGAAAATTTACCCCTGTGTTTTCTTTCAAAGGTTTTATAGTCCTAACTCTTATATTTAGGACTTTGGTCCATTTTGAGTGAATTTTTGTATGTGGTATGAAGCAAGGGTCCAACTTCATCCTTTTGCATGTGAATATCTCCTTTTCCCAGCACCATTTGTTGAAAAGACTATTTTTTCCCTATTGAATTGTCTTGATACCTTTCTCCAAATGAATTGACCATAAATGTGAGAGTTTAAGTTCTGCATTCTCAATTCTATTCCATTTATCTATATGTTTACTTAACACTTGTTACATAAATGCTAAGTATGGATCCCGTTTCTTGTGTACTTGCGTGGATTTAGTGCACATTGCTTGGAGATATGTGTTAAGGCAGTCCTGCACAACAGTTGCATGAGTATTTAATTTCTGAGATAGTTTCCCCAAGATTTTTTTGAGCACTTTGTCCAGTTAACTGAGGATGTTGCTCCCTGGAGTGGTACTTCTCTCTTCCAAATGATGTTGGTCTTCCTATTCAGATGTTTTCTCTTGAGGGTAATTTCAGACTGAAATAGGAAGGATGGAGTCTAAGTAGTAAACTATGGAAAGCAAGGAGGAAGGGGTGTGGGGAAGCTGGGTTTGGGGAGAGATATAATGAGAGACCCAGGGAGGGATTTTAGGGAAGGTTGGGTCAAATAGGGAAGCATGAGTCCAGTCTCTGAACATTGCTTGTGGTTTTTATGGGATGGTCATGGTTTCTCATGTTTCTCTAGGCCTTTCAAGTCTAGACATGAAACTAAGCAAAAGGTATCCAAGTGTTAGTATTGGCTGTTACAAGCCTGATTCATAAGCCAGAAATGGTTCCTGTGCCTGTTAGGCTGTTATCTCCATGACAGATGAACCAGCCTTTAAAGCTAAGAGTTCATTCACCATTTCACAGGATGATTGAGCTTTAAACTTGGTCGTTAGGCTGAAGGAATGTTGAAGTATTACCTCAAAGAGGAGATTCTGAGGTCAGAAAGATTTGAAATGGGTTGTTGAACATAGTTAACAGATTTGCTTTTGTTGTTGTTTGCTTGTTTTAAGTGCAGGATCTCTCAGAAACCCTTAATGTGCCAATATGTCTTCAAGAGGGAGTATAGGAGCAGTGTTTACCAAGGTGACTGGTCTGTGGGGACTCATTTACCCCCCCGCCCCAGACAGCCCTATGAAAGTGTTATTTGGCAGAGCACATTTTGAATCATTATGATCCAGGATATCACCTTTATTTTTCAGTCGTGAAATTTGATTTCTTAGTCTTTTTGAGCTGCTATTTCTAGGATGGGTCATGTCTACTGGTATATTATATAGAAAGTAACTATGTCATCTCACTTGTCAAAAAAGTGAGAGGTTAAATTAGAGGTTAAAATCAAACTCCTGAAACATTGCATATATGTACAGTTAACTTATAAAATACCCTACCTTCAAGGATCTGATTTTTTTTAACATGTTACTTGTTTGTGTGCCCAGTGGCTCAGCCATGTTGACTCTTTGTGACCCTATGGATTATAGCCCGCCAGGCTCCTCTGTCCATGGGATTTTCCAGGAAAGAATACTGGAGTGGGTTGCCATTTCCTTACTTGTTTAGGTTGGTCTGTGGTGCCTAATAATCCATGATCTGTTAAACAGGTAAAATTTGATTTCTGCAGCTTTTGCCCTGATGCACCTTTTAAAAGATAGAGGGCAGGAAGAGGCAGGGGAACAGGGACCCACACCAAGCAAAACCACTGACTTTTGCCATGGAATAAACAAAAACATGAACAGCTACCCAGTTCTGAGTTGCCAGATAAGCTTGTTATACCTGGAATGCATTCTTAGAGTTGTGTGGTAGAACGGACTGTGTGCAATTACACATATGGATGTAGCTATGCTATATTCTAATGGCTCTTCCATCTTCCCTCCCTCAACCCAAACGCCCACCTTCCTTCTTCTTCCAGGTCATCTAAATGTGTGTGTGTGAGTTGCTCAGTTGTGTCTGACTCTTTGAGACCCATGGACTGTAGCCCACCAGGCTCCTCTGTCCGTGGAATTCTCCAGGCAAGAATAATGGAGTGGATAGTCATTCCCTTCTCCAGGGGATCTTCCCAACCCAGGGATCAAACCTGCTTTGTGTCTCCTGCTTTGGCAGGTGGATTCTTCACCACTAGCACCACCTGGGAAACCAGGTCATCTAATAGGGTTTGTTTATTTGACTTTCCTTTAAAGAGAAGGAGGGTTTCTTTTAACCAGAGGGAGGGTCGCGGGAGGAAGTTGGGGGAGAGTGTGAGAGAGAGACAGTGTGAGAATGAGAGTAATGGAGAGAAAGACAGGAAGAGAGAAGTGGGAGGGACACATAAATAGATACCTAGTATTGGAGAAGCCTTTGTGGTAGAGATAACTTCACTTCCAGTAAATCCAGATTGTGTGTGTTGGTGTGGCATCCCTGATGTGTAACAACAGCACAGATGGGATTCCCAGTGTCAATAGTTTCCATTCGCACCTCTAGTTAAAAGACCCAAGCCCTGTGATTTTTGCTTATCTACATTTTCCCACATTCTTGGGAGGCCTGCACTTTTCCTGATGACTATGGGATGTGTGACATAGGACAGTTCTCTCACGGTGAAGCATGTTTCTCCAAAAACTGAGGCACGACCAGAGAATGAAGAGGGCTAGTGAGCATATTGAGTAAGAATCTGAGACTGGGGGTGTTGGGGAAGTAAGAGAAGCACAGCTCAGGTGACCATTTTAGGAAAATGAACCATTCAGTTCAGTTCAGTCTCTCAGTTCTGTCCAACTTTTTCGACCCTATGGACTGCAGCATACCAGGCTTCCTGTCCATCACCAACTTCTGGAGCTTACTCAAACTCATGTCCATCAAGTCGGTGATGCCATCTAGCCATCTTATCCTCTGTCGTCCCGTTCTCCTCCTGCCTTCAATCTTTCCCAGCATCAGGGTCTTTTCAAATGAGTCAGTTCTCCGCATCAGGTGATCAAAGTATTGGAGTTTCAGCTTCAACATCAGTCCTTCTAATGAATATTCAGGACTGATCTCCTTTAGGATGGACTGGTTGGATCTCCTTGCAGTCCAAGGGACCCTCAAGAGTCTTCTCCAACACTACAGTTCAAAAGCATCAATTCTTTGGCGCTCAGCTTTCTTTATAGTCCAACTCTCACATCCTACATGACTACTAGAAAAGCCATAGCTGTAACTAGAAGGACTTTTGTTGGCAAATAATGTCTCTGCTTTTTAATATGCTGTCTAGGTTGGTCATAGCTTTTCTTCCAAGGAGCAAGTGTCTTTTAATTTCATGGCTGCAGTCACTATCTGCAGTGATTTTGGAGCCCCAAAAAATAAAGTCTGTGGCTATTTCCATGATTTCCCCTTCTATTTGCCATGAATTGATGGGACCAGATGCCATGATCTTAGTTTTCTGAATGTTGAGTTTTAAGCCAACTTTTCCACTCTCCTTTTTCACTTTCATCAAGAGGCTCTTTAGTTATTCGCTTTCTGCCATAAGGGTAGTGTCATCTGCATATCTGAGGTTATTGATATTTCTCCCAGCAATCTTGATTCTAGCTTGTGCTTCATCCAGCCTGGCATTTCACATAATGTACTCTGCATATAAGTTAAATAAGCAGGGTGACCATATACAGCCTTGACGTACTCCTTTCCCTATTTGGAACCAGTCTGTTGTTCCATGTCCAGTTCTAACTGTTGTTTCTTGACCCGCATACATATTTCTCAGGATGCAGGTCAAGTGATCTGGTATCAAGTCAGGAAAGTAATTGCTGTTTTATATTTACTTCAGTTACATGTATTTCTTATTTTTAAATAGCAAGCAAAACAAAAAAAGCTCAAAGGAAAAGTTAAAATACTACCCCAATATCTCAACCAGAAACTAACCAGTGTTAGCATTAATTTCAGGCTTGGCTGGTGTGTAAAATGAAAGACATGCATAGTTCAGTTCAGTGCAGTCGCTCAGTTGTGTCCGACTCTTTGCGACCCCAGGAACCACAGCACTCCAGGCCTCCCTGTCCATCACCAACTCCCTAAGTCCACCCAAACCCATGTCCATCGAGTCGGGGATGCCCTCCAGCCATCTCATCCTCTGTCGTCCCATTCTCCTCCTGCCCTCAATCTTTCCCAGCATCAGGGTCTTTTCCAATGAGTCAGCTCTTCGCATCAGATGGCCAAAGTATTGGAGTTTCAGCTTCAGTATCAGTCCTTCCAATGAACACCCAGGACTGATCTGCTCTAGGATGGACTGGCTGGATCTCCTTGCAGTCCAAGGGACTCTCAAGAGTCTTCTCCAACACCACAGTTCAAAAGCATCAATTCTTCGGTGCTCAGCTTTCTTTATAGTCCAACTCTCACATCCATACATGACCACTGGAAAAACCATAGCCTTGACGAGATGGACCTTTGTTGGCAAAGTAATGTCTCTGCTTTTTAATATGCTATCTAGGTTGGTCATAACTTTGCTTCCAACAAGTAAGCGTCTTTTAATTTCATGGCTGCAATCACCATCTGCAGGGATTTTGGAGCCCAGAAAAATAAAGTCAGTCAGTGTTTCCACTGTTTCCCCATCTATCTTCCATGAAGTGATGGCACTTCATGACCGGATGAGGGATAAACGATGGGCAGAAATAATTGTATAAGACTGAGCTCAAGTTAAACATAGTTTTAAAAGTAAATTATTCTATTTTACTTCAATTTAACAAAAGGAAAAGAAATAACCAGGCTGCTGAAGAGTAATTTTTTATCCAAAGAGGATTAATTCCTTAGTCAGAAGAGAGGTATCTGTCTGGGAATGAGAATGGGTTAGGTGAGCTAAAACAATGTATATAAAAAACAGTCCAATTCTTTGGCCCAGCAACTCTCTCCTGATGTCAAATGTTTGTCATTTGTTTTATTTTCATTTTGTTAGAATTTATTTTTTGTAACATAGGCTTCCCTGGTGGCTCAGTGGTAAAAAAAAAAAAAATTCTGCCTGCAAATGCAGGAGCTGTGGGTTTGATCCCTGCTCCAGGAAGATCCCCTGGAGAAGGAAATGGCAATTCATTCCGGTATTCTTGCTTGGAGAACCCTACAGACAGAGAAGTCTGGTAGGCTATGTCCATGATGTCACAAAAGAATGGGACATGACTTAGCGACTGAACAACAACAGATACTTTTAACACTTAGTAGCTCTACCTCCCCTGTCTATTCCCCCACTTATTTAATTCCATCAATATACTATTAACCATTGCTCTTTTTTCCCATGGTTTTATCATTCTTGATAATTTTATGTTTGGTGGGGTTCATCATCATTAAGTTTATTTTGGAAAAAGCCTTTTGAAGCACTACTTCCTAAGTTGTTTTATCTTTTGGAATTGTTCCATAGTGCCTTTATTTTTGAAAGACAACTTTTCTATTGCTAAATTGTCTCCTACAGAGGCTATACTCATTGTCTGGAGAATCTATGGACAGAGAATCTTGGCGGGATTACAATCCATAGGCTTGCAAAGAGTCAGACATGACTGAAGTGACTTAGCACACATGAGTGATTTATGAGAATGCCTATTTTAATGGGGAACTTCTAAGAATATCTGTTTGCCTGAAATGGTAGAATTATATTGGGCAATAAGTTTGAGTTGGTAATCGAATATTGATTTATGGGAACTTTTGATGTTGGGAAATTAGCTGTTTTCTTAGTGAATTTCTCATTTCCTCACTAAAGAAACAGTTTTCCCCCAGGCCAAAAGATTACTACTGGGCAGCTCTGTGGAGCTGTTTCTAGGACTTTGCAAAATTGTATGGAATCCTCTTAAAAGTAAAAGTCTTCTCCCCTCCCTCCCCATTCTCTGTGAAAAGGTACTTTGCTGGCCTAGGATGGAGGGTTTGTTTTTTTCCATCTGAAGATAGTTTAGTTCAGTTCAGTCGCTCAGTCGTGTCCGACTCTTTGCGACCCCATGAACCGCAGCACGCCAGGCTTCCCTGTCCATCACCAACTCCCAGAATTTACCCAAACTCATGTCCATCGAGTCAGGGATGCCATCCAGCCATCTCATCCTCCATCGTCCCCTTCTCCTCCTGTCCCCAATCCTTCACAGCATCAGGGTCTTTTCCAATGAGTCAACTCTTCGCATGAGGTGGCCAAAGTATTGGAGTTTCATCTTCAACATCAGTCCTTCCAATGAATACCCAGGGCTGATCTCCTTTAGGATGGACTTGGTTGGATCTCCTTGCAGTCCAAGGGACTCTCATGGGTCTTCTCCAACACCACAGTTGAAAAGCATCAATTCTACAGCACTCAGCTTTCTTCATCGTCCAACTCTCACGTCCATACATGACCACTGGAAAAACCATAGCCTTGACTAGACGGACCTTTGTTGGCAAAGTAATGTCTCTGCTTTTTAATATACTATCTAGGTTAGTCATAACTTTCCTTCCAAGGAGTAAGCGTCTTTTAATTTCATGGCTGCAATCACCATCTGCAGTGATTTTGGAGCCCCCAAAATTAAAGTCTGACACTGTTTCCACTGTTTCCCCATCTATTTCCCATGAAGTGATGGGACCAGATGCTATGAAGATAGTAGACAGTGGTAAATATCAGATGCCAGTTTCTTTGGCATCTGATAATTGTTTGAACTGATAATTCTTTTTTCTTCTGTTCTGAAACATGATCTTTCGCCTCATGTCACAGACTCTTATCTTTAAACTGAACTGCCATTATATGCCCTTCCTGATAGACACATGAACTTCACACATCTTTTTGTAACACTCCTAATGGTTTTCCACAGAAGCTGCGTGAGTTGAAGGAACTAATCTCTGTACTGACACAGTTTGAAGTACCTGGAAGTTGCAGCTGGGCTTATTACTTAAAAATCCCTGCTGACCTCATGTAGAAAACTAATAGCCTCTTTCATTCTTTAATTCATTGTCTCCAAACAATGGAAGGAGTGGGGAAGAAAATTTCCCAGATGACTTAATACATTTAAGTGTTGGACACCAGGCCTGTGATGACTCAGCTGTCTACCAGCCATTGATTTTTTCAGAGTTGGTTGGAGTGAGAACACACCTGGAAGGTTTCAGGAGGCAGAAATATCCCAGGGTGTTCTCACTTTGTGCTAAGGGAAGGGAGGGAGAAAATAAGAGGTTTAGAATGGTGTGGTCTAAAGCTTTATTGGTCTGAAATGGCAGCTACCAGCCACATGTGGCTATGGAAATTTAAATTATTTAGTTAAGGTTTAAAATTGAGTTTCTTAGTTGCACTTAATTCAGTACCCACATTTGACTAGAGGCAGTAATGTCAGACAGCACCCCAAGTTCTGTTGGCTGTCTCTGGTTCAGATGCTGAGCTTCTATTTCACAATCACTCAGTGGGCATTACAGCCTTAATGAACACTCGCCTGTCTTTTCTCCCTCCCTCCCACTGCTTTCAGTCATTCTTCTGCTCCAACTCAGGTGATGAAACTCGGTTCTTCTTACTGCTTGCTGGCATCCTCTGGTTTCTGGGCACCAGATAGCGTCCGGGGAATCGTGTGTATGATTGAGACTAGATCCTTGCACTGCAGAATCAACCAGACTCTGGCCAAGGTCCAAGACTTCATCAGTGTTCTTTCCAAAGGATCCATGATGCTGGAGATTTTGACTCTCTAACAATAAAACTGCTCTTTAGAAATACTTAAATACTTAGGACTTTTACTTTAATTCCCTCTTCCCCTTCTGAATGGATGTTCTTGATGTACAGTCCTGGGTTCTGTCCTACTTGTACCCACAATGACTGACCCCATGGCCTTAGTAAGACGATTTCTTTGTGGCTCAGTTGCCAGTTGAAAACTCGCTCCCAACCACTGCTTAAGCTATTAAAGAGAAATGCCAAGTGATAAGTGGGGATTTTGAGGTCTGTGTTAAAAGGTGTGTTTAAAGGGTTCTGAAGGGGTTTGTGGCCATTTACAAATGGGATTTTCAGTGTTCCATTTGTGGTCTCTTCCTCAATATCAGACACATACCTACCTGGATCAGCTAATTGGCCCATAAACTCTATCGTGTGCTTTGCATAAGTGACTTTCTGAGTGAGGTCTGTGTTTGCTGACCACAGAGCCCTCTTCCAAATCTGACCTACATGACAGGAGTGGGATGCTCTGGTAGGAGGAGCCTGTTGGTCATTACTGCTGATTGTTCATGGTCTTTCTGACCCTATGTTCTCATGCTTCCCACCTGACTAGCCTCAAGGTGGGCCAAGAGTTTCTGCCTAGTGTTTCAGTTACCTAATGCTGTATAACAAACGGCCCTAAAACTTGGTGGGCTAGGACGATGACATTTACTTAGCCCTCAAATCTGGAATTAAAACAGGACTCTGTGGGGACTGCTGGACTCTGCTCTACTCAGTATCCCCTGGGACTGCACAGAGATTGATATTTGAAGGCTTGCTCATGACGTGGTCTGGGAGTTGATGCTATCAGCTGATGGGATGGTCTCAGTTCTTTTCCAAATGAGCCCCTCCGTGTGTCTCTCGACATTGCTGTCCTCACATCATGATGGCTAGGTTGAAGGGTGAGCATCCTGACAGAAAGCATCACGCAAAAGCTATATTATCATTTCTAACAGAGCCTTGGAAGTCAGAAAGCATCGCTTCAGCTATGGTCACAAGCCTACTCAGGTTCAAGAGGAGGAAATAGACCCTACCAATAGATAGAGAAATGTTAGTGTTATTTTGTAAGACAAGCTTTGGGATGAGATATATCTTGGTGCCGTTGTCTTTAAAAAACACATCTTCCTCACTCAGTAATGATGATTCAGAATTGGCATCAGCTCCTTTTAAGCCAGTGATAAGCCTTGAGGTCTGGGGCCCTTCTCATTTTCGGGAGGTATGATTGTCATTGTTCAGTGCAGGGGCTGTTCTGCCTTTGGGTGTGAGGTGGGGGAGTTTCCATTTGCATAGTACTGGGACTTCTTTGATGATAGATGCTGTCTAAATGCAAAATGCTGTGTTGAAACACCTTCAGTGTGCTACACTCCCTGGTTCAACTGATATCTACGATGAATGCACAGCGCGGAGGAGTCAAGGGAAGAGCAGAGTCCTGGCTGCTGAAAATTATTTCAAAAATTAACCAGATGGAATCCAGCTGGAGTTTTGATACTTTACATCTCACTTTTGACTTAGATTTTCTTATTTGTACTTTCTATTATTACTCTTTCTTTACATTCTCACTAGATGCAAACTCCTAAACAATTAGGATCCACCTTTCTACAGAATTTTTTCAGTGTGACAAATGGATGCTTTAGAATATTTCTTTGCCTATCTCTGAGATAAAATCTTCTAGAAGCAAGGGGAAGGGGACACAGGTTTTGGTTTTATTTGTTTTTATATTTATTTATTGAAGTGTAGTTGCTGTGCAATATTACTTAAGTTTCAGGTGTACAATATAGAGACTCACAGTTTTAAAGTTATGCTTCTTTTATAGTTATTATAAAATATTGGCCGTATTCTCTGTTATGCATTTTATCCTTGTAGCTTATTTATTTTGTACCTAGTAGTTTATACCTGTTAATATCCTACCCCTATCCTTCCTCTCCCTTTTTCCCTCTCCTCACTGGCAAGCACTAGTTCTCTGTATTTGTGAGTCTGTTTATTTTTTCTTATATTCATTGGTTTTATTTTTTAGAGTCTACATATAAATGATGCCACTCAGTGTTTATCTTTCTCTGTCTGACTTGTTTCATTTAACATAATACCCTCCAAGTACGTCCATGTTGTTGCAAATGGCAAAATTTCATTCTTTTTTTTTATAGCCAAGTAGTATTCTATTGTGTATATATGTGTATATGTATATATCTCACCTCTTCATCAGTTCATCTGTTGATAGACTTTGGTTGCTTCCATATCTTGGTAACTGTAAATTATGCTTCTGTGAATATTGGGGTGCATGTATCTTTTTGAATTAGTGTTCTTGTTTTGTTTGGATATATACCCGGGGTGCAAGTGCTGGGTCATACGGTAGTTCTGTAGTTAGTTTTTTGAGAAACCTCCATACTGTTTTCTACAGCGGCTGTACCAATTTACATTCCTAGCAACAATGCACGAAGGTTCCCTCTTCTCCACATCCTCACCAACATTTTTTATTTGTGTTTTTTTTGATGATAGCTATTCTGACAGGTGTGAGATGATGCCACTGTAATTTTGATTTGCATTTCTCTGATTAATGATGTCAAGCATTTTTTCATGTGCCTGTTAGCCATCTGCATGGCTACTTTAGAACAATGTCTGTTCAGATCTCCTGCCTATGTTTTAATTGGGTTGTTTTGTGTTTTTCAGTGTTGAGCATCAATCTGATAAACAAATAACCTGCCACATGTTGAGTTTAGTTACAAAAAACTAGAGTTAGACAAAAAAAACTAGAGTTAGACACAGTCTTCAAACTGCTTCTGATATACACAGTCTACTGGAGGAAAAAACAACCTTCATGGTTAACTTTAGTGGCAGAGGTGCTTTACCTTTTTCTTGCCTTTTTAGCTTTAGTCTGCCAATAACCACCTCGATTTTTTTAAAACCTGTTTTCTCTGCCTTTTCATTCTGTTTCTCCTTACAGCTGTTTTTCAGTTTGTGCTGGTTTAAAAGTGTCTTATGCTCATTTTCTTGCAGTAGTCCATCCCCTAGGAGAGGACAACTCCCTATATCCTTTTTCCTCCCCACCTACATTTGCTAAATTAGTGACTTTTCTTTCGGGCCTCTTACAAGAGATTGTTTACTATTGCCCCAGCAATAGTAAATAAATATATACATAATATCTTGGGAAATACCTTTTATAGAATTTGTTTGAAGCTTAGCATCTCTGTCCTTGGGTTATTTTTAGTTAGGGGGACAGACAACTTGAAGTGTGTACATCTGGTACCTTAACCACAACCACTAGGTATTTCGTTTCTTGTTATTTGAGAGCATTCAGGTAACATTGATGGAGCATTAGTCATTGTTAGCTTAATGTTTACATTGCTGAACAGACTTGAGTAGATTTTTATGAGTGATGGAGAGAAGTTTAAAAAATTCACATTCACATTTTATAGTGACTCAACTGATAGTCTTTTTAGATCAGTAATGAAATGCTGTCTGTGGTTGCCAATTGTTAAAATCTACCCTGCTTCCGCCAGCAGTTGTCAGTTAAGAGAGGATCGCAACACCCACTGATAAAATTCAAACCACAAGATGTTATTTTAAGTTCTTAGGAGGCGCTCTCTCTTCTTACCCTTTAAACTGCTAAGTCACATCCTGCTCTGCATTTTAATTTGGTACAAATGAGATGCTGTAGATGTTGGTCTGGCATTAGATACTGAAATGAAATGAAATGCTAAGATAAAAGAAGTCAGTTCTGTGGAGTAAATCTTTCCATCATTTCTGGATGCAGGATCAGGGAGTGATTCTCAACCCACATATCGCATCCCAGTCACCTGGGGAACTTGCCTGGGCCTCATCCCAGAGCATCTGGATGAGTTGGTATGGAATGGGGCGAGACTTTGGTAGTCTGTAGGTGCTCCTCAAGGTGATCCTTCCAGGCAGCCAGGCTTGGGAAATCCTGTGGGAGGTGTCCTCCCCACCTCCCACATTCCTCTCTACCTAGTCATGCCCTGTCCACATCTCTAAGGCTCCCCTCAGGACACCTCTTTAATAGCTCACAATGTCAGCCTCACGGAACTCTTCCCTGTGAATGTCCACAAAACCTCCTAGATAGCCCATCCTGAATTGTGTTCTCACTCGTTTCATCTACAGATACCTTATCTCCTTGGCCAGAGTGGTTCCCTCCTTGGATTAAGCTTCAGGTCACTTGTTTCCATCATTTGGGGTTAGCAGAGCTATGGACACTTTGTGGTGGTGTTTAGTCGCTCAGTCTGATTCTTTGCAACCCCATGAACTGCAGCACACCAGGCTTCCTTATCCTTCACTATCTCCTGAAGCTTGCTCAAACTCATGTCCATTGTGTCGGTGATGCCATCCAACCATCTTATCCTCTGTCATCCGCTTCTCCTCCTGCCCTCAATCTTGCCCAGCATCAGGATCTTTTCCAATGAGTCAGCTCTTTGCATCAGGTGGCCAAAGTATTAGAGTTTCAGCTTCAGCATCAGTCCTTCCAATGAATATTCAGGATTGATTTCCTTTAGGATTGTTTGGTTTGATGTTCTTGCTGTCTGAGGATCTCTCAAGAGTGTTCTCCAACAACACAATTGGAAACCATCAGTTCTTTGACATTTGGCCTTCTTTATGGTCCAACTCTCACATCCATACATGACTACTGGAAAAACCATAGCTTTGACTCTATGGACCTTTGTCGGCAAATCTCTGCTTTTTAATATACTGTCTAGATAGGCCCTTTATAGATATTAAGTTGAATTTTTATCAGTTTGGCTGTTTTCAGTCAGCCTCTTGTCTTTCACGACAGTTTCCTTTACTAGCCCACCTTTACCCATCAGTGTTTCTTCCTCTAGAGACAGGGAAGGGCAAGTCAGGGTGGCTGAATAGCAGAAAGAGCAGGAAACATGGCCTGTTTCTGATTTTCTCATTCAAGAGTGGAGGGATGGTTATATGCCCCGTGGACTCACCCCTCTCCACCCAGGACATTAATTCTTCAGTTCTGGAGTGGCTCTGAGGACTGTTTGGGGGTAAATGCAGCATGCAGGGGGCTGTCCTGCTGGAGAAGGTGAAGTGATTTGAGGATTCATCTCCACCCCAAGCCCTACTGAAGAATATGGGGTTGCTTTAGGAGAAGATAATATACTTTGGGAACTTGGAAACAGTGGCTTCCCTGCTTTGGCAAACAGTTAAGGATTCTTACTGCCAGTGTTTCAGGAACTTCTGGGCCCAGGAAGCTGACCATCATAGATATGGTTGGCAACTTCCTGTTGAGGGGTACAAAGGTGACCCAAGATTCCTGATTGTAAGGCATGCTACCTTCTTAAAGCCTGTATTATTTGCACTAAACCTGTGTAACTGAGAGACCCCCAAATAACAAGATTGAAGTTTATTTCTCTTTCCTGTGACTGTCCAGGTATGGTTACGCTAGGCTGGTACAATGACATTGCCATCTTCAAATAATGGCTTTCAATTCTGGGTCTAGTTGTCACCATCTCTCAGCCCTCAGGAATGGGGAAAGGTTGGGGGGTATGCTATTTTTAACATAGCATCTACTCACATCTCTCAGGTAGCCACCAAGCGGCAAGGAAAGCTAGAAATATAGCTTCTGATTAGATGAAGCTTGAGAGTTCTGTGATTAAAAGAAGTAAAATGGATATTGGTGAATGATAAGCCAAGGCATGCATTATCATTTCAGTTCAGTCACTCAGTCGTGTCCGACTCTTTGTGACCCCATGGACTGCAGCACGCCAGGCCTCCCTGTCCATCACCAACTCCTGGAGTTTACCCAGACACATGTCCATCGAGTAAGTGATGCCACCCAACCATCTCATCCTTTGTCGTCCCCTTCTCCTCCCGCTTTCGATCTTTCCCAGCATCAGGATCTTTTCAAATGAGTCAATTCTTCATATCAGGTGGCCAAAGTATTGGAGCTTCAGCTTCAGTATCAGTCCTTCCAATGAGTATTCAGGACTGATGTCCTTTAGGATGCACTGGTTGGGTCTCCTTGCAGTCCAAGGGGCTCTCAAGAGTCTTCTCCAACACCACAGTTCAAAAGCATCCATTCTTCAGCGCTCAGCTTTCTTTATAGTCCAACTCGCACATCCTACATGACTACTGGAAAAACCATACCTTTGACTAGACAGACCTTTGTTGGCAAGTAATGTCTCTGCTTTTTAATATGATGTCTAGATTGGTCGTAACTTTCCTTCCAAGGAGCAAGCATCTTTTAATATCATGGCTGCAGCCACCATCTACAGTGATTTTGGAGCCCCCAAAAATAAAGTCGGTCACTATTTCCACTATTTCCACATTTATTTGCCATGAAGTGATGGGACCAGTTACCATGATCTTAGTTTTATGAATGTTGAGTTTTAAGCCAGTTTTTTCACTCTCCTTTTTCACTTTCATCAAGAGGCTCTTTAGTTCTTCGCTTTCTGCCATAAGGGTGGTGTCATCTACATATCTGAGGTTATTGATATTTCTCCTGCAATCTTGATTCCAGCTTGTGCTTCATCCAGCCCAGAATTTCTCATGATGTACTCTGGATATAAGTTAAATAAGCAGGGTGACAATACATAGCCTTGATATACCCCTTTCCCTATTTGGAACCAGTCTGTTTTTCCTTGTCCAGTTCTAACTGGTGCTTCCTGAACTGCATACAGGTTTCTCAAGAGGCAGGTCAGGTGGTCTGGTGTTCCTATCTCTTGAATTTTCCACAGTTTATTGTGATCCACACAGTCAAAGGCTTGGCATAGTCAATAAAGCAGAAATAGATGTTTTTCTGGAACTCTCTTGCTTTTTCGATGATCCATCAGATGTTGGCAATTTGATCTCTGGTTCCTCTGCCTTCTAAATCCAGCTTGAACATCTGGAAGTTCACTGTTCATGTACTGTTGAAGCCTGGCTTGGAGTATTTTGAGCATTACTTTACTAGTGTGTGAGATGAGTGCAATTGTGCGGTAGTTTGAACATTCTTTGGCACTGCCTTTCTTTGGGATTGGAGTGAAAACTGACGTTTTCCAGTCCTGTGTCCACTGCTGAGTTTTCCAAATTTGTTGGCATATTGAGTGCAGCATTTTCCCAGCATCATCTTTTAGGATTTGAAATATCTCAACTGAAATTCCATGTCCTCCACTAGCTTTGTTTGTAGTGATGCTTCCTAAGGCCCACTTGACTTCACATTCCAGGATGTCTGGCTCTAGGTGAGTGATCACACCATTGTGATTGTCTGGGTCATGAAGATCTTTTTTGTATAGTTCTTCTGTGTATTCTTGCCACCTCTTCTTAATGTCTTCTGCTTCTGTTAGGTCCATACCATTTCTGTCCTTTATCGAGCCCATCTTTGCATGAAATGTTCCCTTGGTATCTCTAATTTTCTTGAAGAGATCTCTTAATCTTTCCCATTCTGTTGTTTTCCTCTATTTCTTTGACTGATCACTGAGGAAGGCTTTCTTATCTCTCCTTGCATGCATGATAACCTGCCAAAATTTCAGATCTACAAACCATCACCCTGTTCATTTCTTTGGATAAAAGAAATGTAAACTATACAGGTATAAACTGCTATATTTTAAATTGAATAATCAATAAAAACCTACTGTATATCACAGGGAACTCTGCTCAATGCTATATGGCATCCTGGATGGGAGAGGAGTTTGGGGGAGAATGGATACATGTATATGTATGACCAAGTCCCTTTGCTGTGTACCTGAAACTATCTCAGCAATGTTAATTGGCTATACTCCAATACAAAAGAAAAAGGTTTTTAAGAAAATACACTAAATTGTCCAAAGAAACCACAGATGTATCCTTGGTGCTTTGAAGTCATTGGTAGGAACCAGAAGGTCTGCAGGGGGATGTGTGGTATTCCTACTTTTCAAGGAGAATAGACCATGAGCTGGAAAAGGGTGCAGAAAGTGTGCAAATAGCTGTCACACAGATGGTGTTGACAAACAAGGTTTGGTGTATAGGGAAAGGTTTTGGCATCTATGAGGATCAGTGTGTGTGTTTGGTAAGAGATTTTCTAACCTGATCAAGAGAGTTCAACTGAAATTTGATGGGAAGAAAAAAAGCATTGAAATTTGATTGAGTAGAGAACAATAGACATAGCAAAGAGAAGACCAGTGGCCAAGGAAGAGAACTTCAGTAATTCACTAAAAAAAACACCAGGAAGCAGGCTGGTTGTCATACCTGTAGCCGTTTGCCATGATGCAGCCTCTGAGGACTAAGCAAAGTGAACATTAAAAGTTGGACCTTGATTTGATCATCTAATTTGTCTCACCAGGAAGGTTAGAATGTTTCTAATGATGAAGATAGGATTCTAGAAGGGAATATTTTGCTTTAAGAAGCAGGCCTATGGAAATCCAGGCCTTGAAGATAGATTTCTAGGTGAGGGCAATGGGGATAGAGAAACCACAGAAAGTTTGTTGTAGTAGGGTCAATATTATGGATTGCCAGACAGGTTATGGATGGTACTTTCTCCTCAGAGATTTATTACTCTTAGCGTTAGTCACTCAGTCATGTCCGACTCTTTGTGACTCCATCGACTGTAGCCCACCAGGCTGCTCTGTCCATGGAATTTTCCAGGCAAGAATACTGGATTGAGTTGCAGTTCCCTTCTCCAGGGTATCTTCCAACCCAGGTATCAAACTTGGGTCTCCTGCAATGCAGGCAGATTCTTTATCATTTGAGCCACCAGGGAAGCCCAACTCTAGAAGGGATGCCAAACATGTTGGTAAAACCCACTGGAAGTTTTATTCTGCTAACTTCTTATAAACTCTTGACTTGTTCTGCTGATCATTTAATTTTTAAAAAGACTGAGAAAATAATGCAAGGAAGGATATCTCTGGATTTCTTTCTGACCCATAAGCAGACTTGGCCAGTGATATAAAGTGACGGGAACCAGGAGATGAAATCCCCAAAGAAACATACTTTGGGCAGAGCTCTGTACACTACAAACATTTCAAACAGTTCAAAGAAAGAAATAATCTCTCCTGTGGCCAAAGAAAATGGTAAAGAGACTTCAAAAGGAAAGGGATAGCTAAAACATTCTGAAATACACATGTAATCCCAAATAAGTTTAGTGAAGAGGGAAGGAGAGTGGCTCCTTGGAAATAGATCAATATGCTTACACAGAGGACTTTTTCCCTCTTAACTCAGATTAAGGAAAGATATTCAGTTGGCTAGATTGTCATGGCTACTCATCTTTAAGTTGCTTTCCCCCAGAATATAAAGATGAGTAAAATTCAGTCATTGATCATGATGTAGATCTAACACCTAGTGATCAGGTTGCAAAGAGTAATCTCAAAATGTGGGCAACTTATGACATACTTGGAGACACAAAAGTAAGGTAGGGGTTCAAAAGAGAAACAAAACCGGGGGTGGGGGTGCTTTCAGAAAAGGTTTCATGGAGCAGATGACACTTGCAATGCCCTTTGGAGGGTGGGGAGAATTTCCATAGATGGAAGAGAGACATCAGATTAGAAATGTGCTTTGCAGAGAAGAACTAGCCTAAGAACCAAGGCAGACTGGTGTAACTGCAGGAGAATATACAATGTTAGGTATGCAGGTGTGAGATTTTACACTTGAGGTTTGGTTAATACAACTAAAATATAATTGAGTGATGTCTGCCAAGTACTGTGCCTAGTGCATGACATGTATTATTTCAGACAGTCTTCAGAAAGACTTAGTATGATTATTTGGCCCTTTTTTCAGATGAGAAAACAACGCAGTAGTTTAGTAACACACAGTAGGTGGTAGGTAGAACCAGAGTCTGAAGTCACATAAATTTCACTGCATTGTGAAGGGCTTAGGATTTTTAACCAAGTTCAGTGACCAGTGGGAATTTGAAGAAGAGAAGAGACACTGGAATCTTTCTGGAAAGATGAACTGGGCCAGGAAAATGTGAGGTAGATTGAAGTGGTGGAAAAGAAAAAGTGGAGACCCCCCTAATAGGGGTCTAAAATGGATTGGCGGTTATAGGGATGAAAGAATGGAAAACAAATTTTGGGGTGAGGAAGTGAGGGTCATGGCAGAGCTAGAATCTTCAGAATTGGGGGATCTGGGAGAGAAAGTTGGGGTTGAACCAGGAGAGGGGTGATTGTCTTAATCAAAATCAGGGGAGTCAGCACAGGTATCGGCATAAGGGAATGATGAGTTTGCTTGTGAAGTAAGCAGTAGGCTTCCTGTTCCAGTGATAAATCCAGGCATGTCCACCAGGCTGTGGGCTAGAAGGGTGAGGGCAGCAGATCGTGTAGACAGCTACCTAACTAGGGGACATGTGACCAGCAGTAGGGGCTCGACATTGGAACCAGCCCTGGCCATCAAGGCAGCCAGTTAGTATTGCCAGAAGAGAGGGTTTATTCACAGCAAGCTCTTCCTATTTTTTAAGGATGTCAGACCTATGACAAGTCTATCTGAAGTGTTTGATAAGATATCTATCTTGTGATATCCTTGTGAGCAAGTTAGAAAATTAAGGTCTGAGTCAATAGCTTCCCTTCTGGTGAAGCCTAGGATTTGTTTAGGTATGTGACATGGAATTTTCGTAAGATTTGGAAATAACCTGTACCTCCTTCTCTACATTTGCCTATAAGGCGCTCTCTCCTAGAAATCCCGCCAGCTCTGAATTGTCCATCTGTAAACTTCTGGAAGGCTAGTAGTAAGGACCATGGCTGTTCAGGTCTCTCCCAATCTCCTGTTCCTTTCTTCACTGACATGCTGTCTTCCAGTTCTGTGCACTAGAATCATCATTTGTCTGTCTCTTCCTCCCTTCCTGCTTGGAGACATTGGAGGCAGTTGCAACTGTCAAGCGGAGGCCAGGGCTCACCTAAAGAGATACCATGGAAGGCAGCCTAGAGTAGGAAGAAAGCTATCCACTGTCAGAACATCTTGCCAACAGCCCAGCAGCAGCTTGTACAACTTTCTAGCTTAAAAAAAAAAAAAAGATAACTTATTTAAACATCATCTTATTTCACCAACTCTTTGAAGTACTTTCCAAGAATACATACGCTACACAGGAAATAGTGGGAAGTTAAGAAAATTGGAGCACAGGGACAATAAAGGTAAAGGAGAGGCTCTTCTTCTGCCACTGAGGTTCACCAGTAGTGCTGCCATGAATCTGATTCATACACCCTCGTGCCCCAAATAAAGAGGCATACATTTTTAGGTATCAATTCTCAATGACTAAAAGCTATAACAAGCCAGTCACTTAAGAGAGGCAATCTGATACTGAGATCTGAATGTATAGCCTATTCTTATAAAGGTCCTTCAAAGAAATCTTTGTCTTGTGTGAATTGGTATGGCTATTTGGAGGAGCAATATGGAATAGCTGGTAAAACTAAAACTAGTTCTACCTTATGATACAGCAGTTCCGCTTATTTTAGACAGGCCGCAGCCTCCCAAGAAGCAGATCCTGTAGCACTGTTCTTAAGGGCAAAGAATCAAAAACAACTCAAAGGAGAATAAGTCAAACGATGAAATCGTACCATGGAATTATGTGGTAGGAATGAACTTATGTGTGTGTGTGTGTGTGTGTGTGTGTGTATGTGTGTTAGTTGCTCAGTTGTGTCTGACTCTTGCAGCCTCATGGACATCTCTGCCCATCAGAATAGCCCACCAGACATCTCTGTCGATCGAATTCCCCAGGCAAGAATACTGGAGTGGTTAGCCATTCCCTTTTACAGGCGATCTTCCCAACCCAGGGACTGAACCCACGTCTCCTCCATCGCAGGCAGATTCTTTACCATCTGAGCCACCAGGGAAGCCCAGTGTATGTGTGTAATAATTTTGAGTGAAAATAAACCAGCTGCAGAAAGAAACATATGGTATGATAGTATTTATTATGCACAATTTTTAAAAGTTAAGAAAAATGATAGCTATGTTTATGCAAATAAGGATGGAGACCTATTAATTTGGGGTGCTAGAAATATAGATATTTGTATAGATCCTTTTTATTTTTCTCATTAAAAGAGAAAAGCAGCCACCGTGGTGTTGTCACAATGGTGACCACAACATCCTGTAGTAACTCATCCAGAGATGACTGCCCCCTCACCTTTTCTGCGCTTTTATATGGATTAACTCATCGAATCACCCCAACAACCCTTTTGGGGCAATGCTTTATTTCTGACTGTCAAATGAAACACAGGATTTGAGAGGCTGAAAACTTGCCTAAAACCACCTACTAAGGCTGGATTTGAACCCAGGCAGTTTGAATCCAGAACTTGTAGTCTTTTTTCCCCTAATTTTATTTATTTGTTTGTTTGTTTTGGGCTATGCTGGGTCTTCCTTGCTGCTCTGGCTTCTCTCTAGTTGAGGCAAGTAGGGGCTACTCTGCAGTTGTGGTGTGCAGGCTTCTCATTGCAGTGGCTTCTTTTATTTCAGAGAGTGGGCTCTAGGGCATGCGGGCTTCAGTAGTTGCTATTCCTAGGCTCTAGGGCACAGGCTCAATAGCTGTGGCACAAGGGCCTAGTTGCTCCCCAGTATGTGGGATCTTTCTGGACCAGGGATCGAACCTGGGTCTCTTGCATTGGCAGATGGATTCTTTACCATTGAGCCACCAGGGAAGCCCCAGGGCTTGTAGTCTTAATTATTATACTACTCTACAGAATTTCCCAGTATCCTCGGGTGGGTTGTTGGCTTAGCTCTTTGTTTTTACAGATATACTCTCTTTCATTGTAGGTCAGGGGCTTAAGTCTAGTGGACAGTGCAGGGAAAGCAATCCTTCACAGATCAGAATAGTACAGTTACATCAGCTCATCCATTTGATGATTTGGCTTGAGCTGGGTGTACAAATTATATTTCTGGATTATTTGCTGGTGGCCCTCAACCCTTTTTCCACATCAGAATCACTTGTGGAGGTTTTAGAATATAAAAGCCTGACCCCCACCCCAGGTTGCAATGTGATAGATCTGGGCCTGGCCATCAGCATTTTAGAAAGTCCCCTGCATAATTCTAATGTGCAGTCAGAGTTGAGATCCATTGCCTATAAAGTCTGGACAGTATAGTGTTCAAGGTCATAATGTTTGGCAAGAGCCTGGAGGGTAGATGCTTTGTGTTGAGGATCAAGGATAAGTTTGTGGGTGGTGACTCTTGTGACCAGACCACGGTGATTGTCTTGTGAAATTCAGGCTCCTGATCAGGATAAAGGGATTCACAGACCTCTGCCTGCCCTTCTGTACCCATGTGGACCTTGGCAGGATAGTATTTTTCCAGCCAACTGTCTTCCAGGTGTTTGGAGAGCTATTGGAGAAAACTCACCATGATGGGAGTGTTTTAAGCATGGGAATGGGGACAGGAAACACATATACCTGGCTTTTGCTGTCCTTGGCTTAAAGGAGAAGCTAAGAAACAGGACAGAATCTTCCTTGGAAAAGAGATCAGGGTCTCCTCCAATCTCCTGATGAAAGTACACTGGATGCCCCAAGGTTCTATGCCAGAGATGCAGTATTCACCTACAGCAGTGGTCCTTACACCTGTGTGTCAGAATCTCCTGGAGAACTTGCTGAAAATAGATGACTCAGCCCCACCCTCAGTTCCCAAATCTGCAGGTCTGTGGTGGGACCTGGGAATTTGCATTTCTCAAGCTCCTAGGTAATGTTGATGCTCCTGGTCTGAGCTCACTTTTTGAAAACCCACAAGCTTCGGATAATAAAAGAAGGTTTTGGAGCTTCCAAAATCTGGCTTTTAAACAATGATCCGTGAGATTTTGAAGAAGGTAGATCTGGGCACTTTGAGAAATGAGACATGACTCTACAATTATGGGGATTTGCAGTGGGTTGGCACAGTTGGTCCCCGAAACATTAATTAATGAACAGATTAACATCAAGCTATGGAGAAAACCTCAGTGCCCTTGACACTCTTCTTATTAAATCTCCCATGTGATTTTCTTGGGTGAGGACAGAATTCATACACCTGTGCAATCTCTGAGTGGCACAACAAAGGAAAAGTTGGCCAACACACAGAATGACAGTCACTGCCCAGAAATATCTTGATAGGCTGGAATGATGAGTCAAAACTAATATGGGGTAATTAATCATAATAAAGAACCATTAAGTCCTGAATTTCAGCTAAAGGAAGTAAGGAGTCCTGCTCAGAAAGAAGGCAGTCCAGCTTCTCCACAGTTCCTATCACATCACAGTCCTAGAGAACTGTAAGGACAGTGCATGCTAGGAAGAGGGTGGGTGTCCCCAGCTAGGATGAAGTGAGGCAGTATTAACAGTTGCAGTGTGTATAAGGCAAGGGAGGTGATTGTTTCCTTCTCTCCTGCTCTCAGCAGACCACGCCTGGAAGTTGTCTTTAGATCTGGGCACGATTTTCAGGGAAGCACAGACAAACTGAAGTGTAATCAGAGTTGGATATCTGTGATTATGAAGACCAGATAAGAAGTGGCTGATGCGAATGTGACTGGTTTGGGGAAGAAAAGATTTGCTGGGTGGGGAGCGGGAGTGATGGTAGTTCCAATGCATGTTATGGTGATCGAAGTGGTTCATCTTGTTCTCTTTAGTGATGGAGTGCAGATGGAGGACCCATGTGTCCTAGTGAGACTAAGTTCAACTCTAAGTGAAAAGGCATTTTTAACAAAAAGTAACATGAGGTGCCCTATTTCTGTTATGGGAAATGGTCAAGAAGAAATGACCTAGCAGTGTTACTGAGAGAATTCTTGCTTTGCATGAAAAGCTGGGCTAGAATTCACTCTTAGGTTCCAGGATTCTGTGCAGTGACTGACTAGTATTTTGAGGCTTTTCATTCTTTTTATTCAATGGTGGAAGATAAATGGTTTGAACACAACTTAAACCTAGTGTCACTATCAAGGTTTTTGTCTCATGGAAGCTGCCACACTTCAAATCTGTGTTCCCATGCATTTCTGTTGCTGGATTGAGATCTGCGCAATAACATGTTCCTCTCTGAAGAAGTGGATCACAAAGGGCGGATAATGTGCTTTTCATGGATTGGGAAGGGGTGGAAATGGATATTCTGTTTTAATGTGACAAAGTAAGCACTTGAATCGTTAGACCTCTAGACTCCTGTCCTCCTAGCGGGTCTAGGACAGAGAAAATACAAGGACAGAAGGTTTGTGGAGGGGCTGTCTGCCATTAGGGTAGAGGGGGTGGCAACTCCTTTGCCTCTGAGCCGCAGGACTCATCCCCCAGGGACAGTCAGATGTCAGCCTTCCTGGATCAGTCCAGCCATCCAGAGTCCAGATAGTTAACACAGATTGGCCAGCATCACACACAGAAAGCCAGGGCCAGCTGTCCAAGGGCATTGTGGTTAGAACTAGCTTCTGGAAATCTCTGATCATTTTGGAGCTTACAGTTAAATAATGAAAGCCCTACTTTTGATTGTGTAACATTTTTGGGAATCAAGATGTTTCAGAAGGTATCATTTCCAAAAAGATGCATATCCAGAATTTGATTAATTTTCTTTGACCAATGAAGACCAGAAATGGATATTCCATTATACATATTTTGGTGTTACTTCAGTATGTAATTTATCCATATATTTGTCAAATGAAATACAAACATACAACATGAAAGCTGTGAGTTCTAGTTTTATTTGGGGGCTTACTGAGGGCTGTAGCCTGAGAGACAGCCTCTCAGATCGCCCTGAAGACTGCTTCGAAGAAGCTGGGAGAATAGCTCAGTAGGTGTGTGATTTTGGAGAAGGGGTACATGCAATCAAGCACACATCTTGGCATGGGGTTGCTGCCAGTCATGAGGAACAAATATCTTAGTTAATGGTTTTAATACTTTTCTAAGTATGGAAAGATGCAAGAAACTGCCTGCATAAAATTTCTTCTGAAAATATCTAGCTGTCTAAAGGCCTGGTCTGCCAGTTTTCCCAGAGCGCTGAGTGTCTCATTCCTGATTCCACCCTGAAATCCTTTCATGGTATGTTGAAGGTCAGTGACTGCAGTGGCTAATCCTTGAACTGGGTGGTAAAGGACCTTCTTTACTTGGCATAGCTTATTGGGAAATTTTACATTAACTGAAACTGTATGCCATCTGGTCTTCATAGGAGTTGTTTCCAAGGCTGGAAGCAAACCCTGTTTTTCAAGCAAAACATGACTAAATGTGTGAGTGCAGACTCTCAGATCTAATAGATCAATAAATGGCTATGTTATATGCTGCCATTCCAGATCTACCAGTTTAGTTGCTTTTGGGGGCAGCCAGTGGTGATGAACTATGTGGCTTTAATCTTTCTGCATGTATGGCTTGTCCCAAAGTAAGCATGCTGCTTTGACAATTAAAAAATCTGTTCACACTTGTGTTACAGATTTGGGGAAATGTTAATATATTGAAAGACGAAAATGTTTCAACATTCTGTAGAGTGCTTATTTGTTTTTGGTTGCAAGAGGAGTATAGGATTGTATCTTTGGTGCATATGCCACTTCCAGGAAGTCAAGTAAGGAGGATATGAAACTAGCTTCTGTTAAGTGTCTATTGCCAGAGCAGGTTCTTTATCCTGATTTTTGCATTTAATCCTCACATTTCCCCATTTGCTAAATAAAGAAACCCTAAAGATCAGAGAGGTTAATACATTTATCAAGGTGAACAGAGTTTGTAATAAGGGAGCACCAATTTAAACCCAAGTCTAGCTCCTTCCAAAACACATAAGTCTTTTTTAAAAAAAATTTTTTTAATTGAAGTGCTTCCCAGGTGATGCAGTGATAAAGAAACTGCCTGCCAATCCAAGAGACACAAGAGATGCTGGTTTATGCCTGGGCCAGGAAGATCTCCTGGGGTACAAAATAGCAACCTACTCCAGTATTCTTGCCTGGAAAGTTCCATAGACAGAGAAGCTTGGCAGGCTATAGTCCATGGGGTTGCAAAGAGTCAAACATGACTGAGCACACACATACATAGTTGATTTACAGTGGTGTGTTAATTTCTGCTGTACAGCAAATTGACTCAGTTATACACATATATACATTTTTTATTTTTTTTTTCACTATGGTTAATCCCAGGATATTGAATATAGTTCCCATCCATTCTGTATGTAATAGTTTGCATCCGCAAACCCCAAACTCACGATCAATCTCTCCTCCATCCCCTTAGCAGCCACAACTCTGTTCTCTATGTCTGTGAGTCTGTTTCTGTTTCATAGGTAGGTTCAATGGACATGAGTTTGAGCAAGCTCTGGGAGATGGTGAAGGACAGGGAAGCCTGGCGTGCTGCAGTCCATGGGGTTGCAAAGAGTTGGACACAACTGAGTGACTAAACAAGAAAATCATTTGTGCTGTATTTTAGATTCCACATATAAGTGATACATGGTATTTGTCTTTTTCTTTCTGACTTCACTTAGTATGATAATCTCTAGTTGCATCCATGTTGCTGCAAATGGCATTGTTTCATTCTTTTTATGGATGAGTAGTATTCTTTTGTGTGTGTTGTCTTCTTTATTCATTCATCTGTCAATGGACATTTAGGTTATTTCTATGTCTTGCTATTGTGAATAATGCTGCTATGAACATAGGGTAACATGTATCTTTTTGAATTATGTTTTTGTGTAGATATATGCCCAGGAGTGGGATTGCTGGATTATATGGTTATTTTATTTTTTCATTTTCTTAGGAACCTCCATACTGTTTTCCATAATGGCTGCACCAAACTGGCAGGCTACAGACCATAGGGTTGCAAAGAGTTGGACATGACTGAAGCAACTTAGCATGTATGAACTTACATTCCCACAAACAGTGCATGAAGGTTCCCTTCTCTCCACATCCTTACTGACTTTTGTTATTTGTGTTCTTTTTGATGATAGCCATTCTGACAGTTGTGAAGTGATGCCTCATTTTAGTTTTGATTTACATTTGTCTAATAATTAGTGATATTGAGCATCTTTTCATGAAGGCGCGTAGGTCTTGATGTGAATCTCTTCTTTGTGTCTTTTCCCAAACTGTACATTCTTTTCTTAGTGAAAATTTCTAAAATAGGTCTTAAAATAGCCTTTGTTACCAAATTGCTTGACAGTGCTTTGGTCTTTTATTCTTCCCCTTTCTTGGTAGAAATAGGAGTTCTCTCTTCTCTAATTGAGCCTCAGGACAGCATATGTTTGCACATCTTATGCCCAGTGGACTTGTAACTAGAGCTCTATTTTCACTTGGACCTGACCCTGCTGCTTGTCCAGATGGGTGGCATTGGTGAGAGAGGACCCAAGCTCATCTCAGAGGCCCAAGAGGAGCATTTTTGAATTGACGTAAATGCATTGAGCTTCTTATCCCTATTGGATTTGGCTACTAGGTGATTTGTTGAAATGAGAGTGAGTCTCAGAGTGAGTTCTGTTGCACAACAAACACTTGTATTAGCCAGAAGGCACAAGAGCCGTCATATTTCCTGTTCTTGCAAGCTCAGGAAGTCCCAGCTCTCCGTCCCTGGGGTATGTTGACAAGTACCTGCAGGAGCAGAAGAACCAGCTCCCCACCAGGCAGATCAAGGGCCAGAGGGTGCTGAAACCTTGTGAGGAGGCTACAGATGCTCTATTTCTTGATCCAGGTGGTGGTTATGTCAGTGTTTGCAAATATAAAATGTAAGCTTCAGGGTTGTCTGTGCACTTAAGATTTGTTCACTTTACTATATGTAAGTTGACTCAGTGAATAATAAGGGGGGAATATTGTCCTAAGGTTGTTCTCAGTCTATGAGCAAGGAAACTCTTGTATTTTGTTCAAACCAATAATCTTCTAGAGTTAGAGGTTGTCCATGGGAGGACTGAAAGCACTGGGGTTTTTCATGTGTACCTGCCTCTTCAAGACTTACACCGCTGGATCTGTGGCCTGGCCGCTGGCCAGTGTCTGTCTCCCTGCAGGGCTTTCTCTTTGCCCTTTTACTTAGCTAGTTGAAGCAGATGACGCCAGACTTTCATGTGACTCCCCTTTGTCAAGGTCCTCTGTGTAAGGACTCTCATCGAGGTCTTTCCTCTGGTGACCCACCTCCGAGCCCTCCCCCCTGCCCCAGCCAACCCCAGGCCAGCCTGCAGGGTCCCATAAGTTGGAGGCAATAGCTGCCTCATTCCATGCAACCAGCTTCCTCCTCTGGTACTTTAGTCTGGGACTACTACTGCCTTCATTCTTTATTCTGCCCTGATTTAAGCATATCCTTTCCCCAGAATTTGACTTCTTTTGTCCTTTAAGCTGCCCCTAGTAATTTTGACTGAATTTCTGATGAGGTTAGACAGGAAGGTGCTGGGGGATGAAACATCTATTTCCTTAGGCATCATCTCAAACTCACCCAGGGGTGGATGTGGGCAGGGTTGTGGATTCCCACCTTTTCTTTTACCCAAAATAGGAGGAGGAGGAGGCAGGGGTGGGGGCCAGAGCAGATGGTACCTTCAGAGATCTTTACTCAAAGTTCCAATTTCAATGAGTATGGGATTTAGCTTACTCACAGCTCTGGCCTTAGTAGCTGTTGCCTGCTAGGTGAAATTTGACAGGGTTAAAAGATAAAGATGACTCTTTTAATCAGATGCCTCTACTCGAGGACAGGATTATGGTGTTTCTGATTTGGCACAGTTTCAGAATGTGACTCTTATTTTATGGACTAAGTGCTCTTTTCTGTCCCTCTGCACATGTCACACTTCACCTTGTCCCATGCTCTCACTGTTAGAATCTCAGCCTTAAAACAGAACAAAAAACAAAAAAAACACACAAAAGCGGAATCCCTTTGTTGGCATTTCTCATCCGCTGTGAAACCGGTTGTCATAGCAATGGCTGCCCCCACAGACATTTCATCATTTGGGGTTCCCATCAGGTTTTTCTTTTTCTTTTCTTTCTTAAATAGCAACAGCCAACACTGCTTTTAAACACACTGTTGATATATCTTAACAGCCTCTCTTGTCCTTTTTAACTGGGCTGCATTTGCTTTGAACTTTAGGTATGATTAGTCATGCCCCATAAGTAAAGCTAACTTCCCAGGAGGCTGGTGTTGGTTTGCTTTTAGTCTTATTTATTGTTGGATTCGATATATGATGAATACATAGATTTGTAGGGAGGCTCTATAAAAGCAACATGGGAATTGAGTTCTATAACTTACAGCTACCTTTATTTTATTTTCTGAGATTTTGATGTTTTTCTTTGTTGTCTTGGTTTTATTTTATGACCTTGGCATACTCATTATGTTAGTAGTGTTAGTGAAAGGAATAGTGGACTTGAGTATTTAACAATTAACCAGAAGTTTGATATAATATTTAACTAGCTTGTTCCTGGACAGCTATATAATTCTTTATAATTCACTAAGAACCAAATGAATTAGAAATAAAAATTTTTTAATTATTGTTAACATGCTTGGGAAAGTTGTAGAATTTCTTTGAACTTAGTGTGTTAAGTAAAAGTCTGAAGACAAAACCTAAACATGTTAGTCATCCTTAACTCAGAGCTGTGGGTGAAGGCAGTGGTTCCCCTCTAAAGAGCTGAAGGGGTGGCCAGGGGCAGCACAGCCAACCACTTGTAAATGTAACCAGATGAGGCTGGCACCAAACCCAGGTTCGACTAATCCCAGATCAGAAGGCCAGTACTCAAGAGACAAGAGTTGGTGGAAAAGGAAAAATTGCTTTATTCAGGAGGCCAGCAACCTGGGAAGATGGTGGACTGATGTCCTAAGTCCATCTCCAAGTTGCCAGTTGGGAGATAAACGTTTTAAAGACAGTGAGAGTGAGGGGGCTGCGGGGTGTGTGATCAGCTTGTGCACAGTCCTCATACTGATTGGCATCAAGGTGAAGTTTCAAGCATCACCAGTCTTCTAGTTTCAACCCAGTTGGGGGTCTCCATGCTTGTGGTCAGCAGTTTTCATCTGGTGAGGTCCTGATTTCAGCAAAAACAGGTCTGAGTCAGGCGTTATATCCTTCATGGAACTGGGAGTTCAATGACTCTGCTGGTTTATATGGTCTTAACTGTTACCAGTTTCCTGACCCAAAAGCCATTCTTTGTTTCTACATCATCATATTTCTTAATCATTAACTCTTGAGCCAGCCTTTTGAGACTCAGGGGAGACCTAGGAAACTAAAGCTTTCCTACAAACAAGAGGCAGGCGGAGGACATGGGGATGGGAATTGATCAGGTGACGTAACAGTCTCAGAAACTTGGTCTGTGCTAGGAAGGCTCCACAGGCTCCTACCTTGTTACTTTGATACTCTTCAATCCTGAGGAGGAACAGTTGTGAAACAAGAAAGGGAATAAAGTTTTGAATAGGGAGATTAATCACCAGTTCAGCATGGAGCTCAGTTTCAGGGGACTCGGTTTCATAAAGGGGTCTCTGCATCTGTCCTGGTCTGTCCCCTTCCCCACCAGAGATACCCGCCATCTTGGAGATCGGTGCTGTGGAAAAGATGGAGCGTTGCCTCTTCAGAGCTGGCTTCTGATGTGCTCCCTCCTGAGTCTTCCTAGCTCAGCTCCTCAGTTCTCTTAGGTCCCAGAGATGGGGCAGTAGCTGTTCTCACCAGGCCTGGCTACCCAGGCATGCTAATTTCCAGCACCAAGGTTATAGGCCTGGCATCTAGCCTAGATTCAGTCACTTGCCATCTGTGTGACTGGTCAAGTGACCTAACTTCTTAGAAACTTGGCTTTTTCCCCTGTAAAATACAGATAACACCCATCCCAACAGACTTTGATGAAATGAGACACTGTGTGGGGAACACACATTAAAGGGCTTGGCAGTAAGTAGTATGGACTCACCAAATGACCATTGTTTTAGTTTTGTGCTTAGTTGCTCAGTCGTGCCCACTAGGCTGCTCTGTCCAGGAATCAAACTGGGGTCTCCTGCATTGCAGGTGAATTCTTTACCAGCTGAGCTACCAGGGAAGCCCTTACTAATATACTAATAGATGAGATGGAAAATTCTGCTTTCCCCCATGGTTTTTGATACACCATGTTGTCGTTTTTTTTGAAGATGTCTCCAGGAACCTTTGGTAGAACAAATTCCCCAACCCTATCCCCTCAAAAAAACAGAAAGGCATTTTTAAAAATTGTAGTAAAATATACATAACATAAAATTAACTTTTTAACCATTTTCAAGTATATAATTCAGTGACATTTAGTACTTTCACAATATACTAGTTCCAGAGCACTTTAATCACCATTAAAGGCAACCCTGTAGCTGAACTCTATTCCTCAAATCCCCCGGCCCCTGACAACCACTAATTGGCTTTCTGTCTCTATGGATTTGCCTGGTTTGGATGTTTCATATAAATAGAAACATAAAATATGTGGGGTTTTCTTTTTTTTATGTCTGGCTTCTTTCATTTAGCATAATGTTTTTAGGGTTCATTTATGTTATGGCATGTGTCAGTACTTCATTCCTTTTAATTCCTGAATAATAATTCCATTGTGTTTTAGTCTGTTTGGGTTGTTCTAACAAAATGTCGCAGACTGGATGGTGTATAAGCAATAGAAATTTATTCCTCACAGGACTAGAGGCTGGAAGTCCAAGATGAGGATGTCAGTATGGTCAGAGTACCCTCTTTGGGTGGCAGGCTTATCATGTAGCCCCACATGGTGGAAGGGGCCGGGGACTTCCGAGGTCTCTTTCATAAGGGCAGTAATTCCATTCATGAGGGCTCTTCCCTCAGGACCTCACACCTCCCCAAACCCCTACCTTCTAATACAATCTCGTTGGGCATTAGGATTTCAACATATGAATTTGGATGGTGAGGTTGGGGGGAGGCACAAACATCCAGACCCCTATCATTCACAGTATGTAATTTATTCGTTCATCAGTTGATGGACATTTGGGTTATTTCTACCTTTGGCTATTGTGAGTAAATAGCATTGCTGTGAACCTTCTTGTACAAGTTTTTGTTAGAATACATTTTTCAGTTCTTTTGGGTATATACCTAGGAGTGTAAGTGCTGAATCATAGGATAATTCTATGTTTAACTTCTAAAAATCTGCCAGACTGTTGTCAACTACAGCTGCACCGTTTTGAATTTCTAGCAGAAATACCTGGAAGTTCCAGTTTCTTTCCACACTTGTTATGTTTCAGGTTTTCGATTAGATCTATCATCATGGGTGTGAAGTGGTATCTCACTGTGATTTGGGATGTTTTTTATGGTACTGATTTTCTATGTGTCTGGACTCAGATTTTCTACTAGTGTTCTTAAGCCTGTCATATTGCAAAGCTACATGAAAAGCCACATACATGAAAAACCACCACCATAATTTCCAACAAGAGATAGGTATAAAGCATCTTTTCCTTCCCAGCCCCTGATGTGACTAATCATCATGGCTCTGTAATCTGTAGTGTATATAAACCACTTTCAGACAATCAGTGGCTAATTATAGATGATATCTAATGTCTGGGACCTTCTCGCTAATTCTTTTATTTTGGTTTTAGGGATTTCCTCTAGGGCATCCAAAATGCTTTTAAAACATACTGGATAAAAGCTGAGCCACCTGCCTGTGTGGGACTTCCATACTCCCTGCTCCACTGTCTTCTGATGGCATTCTGACTACATTGAGGCCAAGTGACATACTATTCAAGATGAGTGATGAGAAGAGCCTTGCGGTATCCCAAAAATTGGTCTCACCTTCAAGGAGTACAAGCAGCTGCTCTTCCAAGCAAGGAAGTCGACAGGTAAAGTTTAATGGAAATTTTAAGAGCAAATTTAAATCAAGAAGTTTGCAGATTAAAATGTGTACATTTACTTGGGAACTCCTACTTCTCATTTTAGGAACATTTGCTTTTAGTCATATCTTAGTTATCTGAGAGGAGTAAATTTTAGATAATTTTCATAATGCAGCTTGAGAGTCTGCTGGATGGGAAAATTTGTATTTGGCTCTTTGCATTACTTTATTCAATTGTTGCCACTGTCTAATACAGATATTGATATTCTTGTTTTCTCTGTAAGGAAGCTGAGTCAGACCAACTGAGTTATTCTACCTGAAGACACACAGATTGTCTATTAAGTGAAAGAAACAAGAGACCAAAGCTTGTTCTGTTTGACTTCAAAGCCCACACTCTCCTTTATACCCTGCTAACCAAAACAAAAAAGTAAACAATCACTTTTCCAGTAATTATAATATCCTCCCGCCCTCCCCTTCCTTCCCTTCACCAAACATTTTATGACTGCTTCCAACCACAGAATGCCCCCTTATAACTTGGAGTTTCACCTGCTTCACTTCTCTAATGGGCAAGGGAAGCAAGTCAACAGAGATGTGGTCAAAAGGAATTAAGTAGGAAGAAGTGAAACAAAGGACTGAATAATTAACTCCTAAATAACTGTCAGCTAATTATATGTTGTTCCTTGGTTTCCTTTCTTAAAAAAATCCCTGTTGGCAGAATTTGCTGGTTTTAGATCCATGGCAGTAAATGCATGTTAATCATTATAATTCTTTCACCTTCAGTTAAGTAGAGAGTAAGCTGTCCAAAAGCTGCGGGTTTAACAGCCAAAGTGGTCTCAGAGGTCTCAGACGTTTTCAACGTCTGCAGGGTGTGTTGGCCTTGCCTTTCCTCCGTGGGGCGCACTGACCTAAATTGACCCTGAGTCCTTGATTCCAGATTTGGAAGCAACAATCAAGCAACCACCCACCTCCGGCACATCACACATTTATGACACGTCATCACGGGTCTTTCCATTCCATCACTGCCTCGGACAGGGAGCTTGTCACCTCTCAATACTGCTTCATAGCATTAGAATCTAAAATTGCAGACAAATGAGATTTTGCCATAGGGGAATTTGGGGAGTTCTCAAAGATATCCCCTGAGGGGTTAGGAAGAATAATTTTTTCATCCATTACTGTCATTACCTCCTTCTGGGATTAAAAACAAATGACGAAAATTACTCCTTGTCTAATGCATCATGTGCTGTGCTGTGCTTAGTTGCTCAGTCGTGTCTGACTCTTTGCGACCCCATGGACTGTAGCCCTCCAGGCTCCTCTGTCCATGGGATTCTCCAGGCAAGAATACTGGAGTAGGTTGCCATGCTCTCCTCCAGAATGCATCATGGCTCTCTAGGAATTCTAGTTTCATGAGGGTAGCTAATCTCACCCTCTTTGTTAGCTTTGCATGGGGGCGTTTCCATCAGCCACAAATCTGGTTGGGATTAAAGCAAAGTGTATTATCTTCCCCCAGCGTTTTGCACTTAGTAGCATCTATTGCTGTGTCCTCCTTGGATAAAGGGATAGCATGTGATTCATTCAAGCAGCCAGTGCTTATATATAACAGCATAGCAGTTGGAGCAGGGAAATGAAATTCTAGGACTGAATACCACAGAAACATTTTTTTGATTTTATTGGAAACGGATTGATTTGGTTTTTCACAGAGGTTTTATTTTTGAGTTCCAACATAAAGAGTAAGAAGAATGTGCGTAATGCCTCACCGTTTTTTCTGACTTAGAATGGGTTGATCATTCAGCCATTCATTCATCAAATCGTCATCATTTATATTTAGGATCTCTCAATTTAATGTGCATGTAGTTTTGCTTTATAAATATCAATGCTTACTTTTCCTCTGTGGCAGAGAAGATGGAGAATTTAGTAAGTTTATTCCAACTCTGGGTCTTCCCTGGTGGCTCAGTGGTAAAGAATCCACCTGCAATGCAGGAGACGCAGGTCCAATTCCTGGGTCAAGAAGATCCCCTGGAGGAGAGAGTGGCAACCCACTCCAGTATTCTTGCCTGAAAAAAATCCCACGGACGGAGGAGCCTTGTGGGCTACAGTCCATGAGGCTGCAAAGAGTCAGACATGACTGAAGCCACTGAGCATGGTAGCATGGCAAGGCATTCCAACTTTAACCTGAATCTAGTTATGGTGGTGGTGGGCGTTTAGTTGCTAAGTTGTGTCTGACTCTTGCGACCCCATGGACTGGAGCCTTGCCAGGCTCCTCTGTCCATGGGATTCTCCAGGCAAGAATACTGGCATGGGTCACCATTTTCTTCTCCAGAATCTAGTTATAAAGCCAGGTTTATTTTTTAGGGATCTTTTCTTATTATGTCCATTTTTCCATCCTTCTATCAAATAAGTGTTCTGTTATAGAATTGGCTCAGCTTTTCCCTCTGTGTTGTCCGCCTTGGTAATTCATGTCCATTTCTCCATCACACAGCATCCCAGGATTGTCTTTTAGTCTGTGAACATGCTGCAGAAATGCAGGGACCATGAAAGTTCTTACTTCATGACTCTTAGGGAACACAGCCTTATCCTGGGGTCTTTCAGATGCTAAATGTAATGATCACGCTGTGTTTCCAATCTCTGGACAGTTCAAGTTCAACATTTAAAACTTTAAGATTTATATATAAGAAATTTTATTTGAGGAATTTTAAAATATAGCCAATGAAGATAATCTGTGTAACAACCTACTTGTTTTTAAAGCTCCAGATTAAAGTTATTTTTAGGTTCTGTTCATTCCATCTGGAGGAAATAAGTCGGATATTAAATTTACTGGCCATCTTCGTTAATGCTAGTGTTTCTCATGTGCTTTGGAATTACAGTTTAGGGTGTGATTTTGCACTTGCTTTCCCCCTATCCCTCTCTCTGTACTCATCTTGCCCTAGCTCGAAAGTTCCTATTACCTGCTTTCTATCTCTGATGACTCCAGTCCAGAGTAAAATCTTCTGTTTGTAGCTGGGACCTCTGTTCACATCAACTATGACTATCTGAGAACCACCACCAGGCCAGCATGCAGCACGGTCAGGTCCTGGTGCTGAGGCTGTCTGCCTCCTGCCATCTCCCTGGATATGCAGATTATAAAGTCCTTCATCGTGGTGTGTGGCTTCCCCCTCCACATTCTCTGATTTCCAGCAGTAAGCTAGCTCAGGTCTCAGCCTTTTTCTGGGGATATTTTTAGCTTTATGAGCACACAGGAGTGGAACTCCTGGACGCCTCTGTCTGCAGTATTCTTTGCATTTCTATTTTGTGTCTTATCCTTGAGATAATCTTACTTTTTTTTTTTAAATCACACAGACATACCAAAGGGAAAAAACCCTACATTTTATATCTTTGTATATTTTTCATGTTTGGAGCTCATATGGTGACAGGGAAGAGGCACTAAATATATAAACTTTCAGTACAACCTTGGCTGAAAGACTTGGTCTTCTAGAGTCATTTTCATATAAATTCTCATCTACCAACACCAGGTGACATTAGGTCTCTGTATGCCAGCCACACTGGCTCTCTTTACTTCCTCCCACTGAATTTGCCCTTGTCCTTGTTTCTTGAACTGAACTTGAACTTGTTTTTCCTATCCAAGAACCTCCTCACATAAAATCTCAAGGAGCCCTCATTTATGTGTGGGTACTCTCCTTTCTAAATGTCTGTTAGAGGAGTCTGCTTCCTTAAAGGATAAAGTGATGAGATCTGGGTGTTAGATGTGATCTGTGTTTTTCACTTCTACAAATTGAACCTAAGATGTCGTTTACAACTTACAGCCTTGAAAACCCAAGCAAAAGAGTTCTGTGATCTTTTAACTTGAATACTAGGGCTTTTGAAATTTTATATACAGAATGCCTCATTTTGTCAGTGAGAAACAGTCTATAAATATAATTTTATCAAGATAATTTTAGGAAGTTATGCCTAGTGATTAGAAGTTGAACTCTCCAGTCTTGATTCCACTTGATATTTGTTTCTGCAACCTTAGAGTCTCTAAAACTTCAGTTTTCTCATCAATGAAATTGGAATAATAGTTCTTTTCTCATAGGATTATTGTGAGAATTAGAACTAAAGCATTTAATCTAGAGTTAGATTCATAGTAGGTGCTGAATTCATATTAACATTTATTTTTATTATAGTTAACATTACTTTGAATTCCATTCCTATTTGTAGAAAACCTAAAATTTCATGGTGAAGAGTTCTACTTTGTGTCCTAGAAACTTTTGTAGCTATCATACATGTATCTACCCATACCTCTGTAGTATTGTACAGAAGTCCACAGAATTATACAATGTGTATATGAATGTGTACTTTTTAAATGTATCTTATTTTATACACATTAACAAAGTACTTTTAGAGAAGAATATAACAGAATTTAAAATATATGAGCTACATTTGATATATTGAACATCTGACATAACTTGTACCTAAAACAAGAGAAATCAGGAATTAAATTCTTACGCCATTCTGTTTTGCTCGGCCTTGTCCTTGCACAGGTGTGTTTTTCACCTTTCCCCATGCCAGCACGTAGCTATTGGTAGTTGCTACTTAGAGCATTGTGTTGAGAAGTATTCTGCAGTTGAGTCTGGGTTCAGTGGGAGAGAATGCCATGTTTTCAGCTATGGCTGTGGGCACAGGGTGAACGGTAGCGTGGGTGCCACATTTTCACTCCTTAGTGATATTAGCAGATTGACATCAAGAGATGACTGCTACAGTCTTTTTATTCTGCCATCGGAGGAACTTCTGGCAAGTGAGGTTCACTTCAGTTCTCTGTCTATTAAAAGGAGACAAAACTCACCTCCCGTTTCCTCTACAGGGATGAGAGAGAAAATTTAATATTTTCACTGGCTAAAAGCCAGTGAAACTCACAGGAGAAAGGTCCTCTGTAAAGTTTAGAAACAATTATTAGTGAGCTCCCTTTACTTTGGCCAATTACAGACCCAGAACTGAAATACTCTCATTTTAAGGACCCTGATACTCTGCACAAGAAGTGGATCTCTTTGAAGTAGACCATCTTTCAGATATAGCATCTTAACTCAATAGGAATCTATTCTCCTTGCAGGAAATCCCCAACTAAAGGGACTCAGCTTATACAAAAAATAGATTGTTGGTCCCTTCTGACTGTTGTCTTCATACCCCATTCCTTGTATTGTTCAAAGTCAGTCTTTGCCTCACTGTTCTTCTCATCCCAGACTTTGGCTCAGCTCTCCCCTTTAGCTAGACTGATTCATGTGAAACTGTTCTTCTGCCTTTTAGAATTTTGTGATTTTTCTTGAATCATTTATTGCTTTATCCCTTTAAAAATAATTTTTATAAAATAAATACTATATGCTCACTGTACATAATTTCCAGCATACATGCAATCTATGTGAATTGCAATACTTTAAAGTGGCTGTTTGATAGGTCAAAGTGAAGCTGAGAATGACCATTGATTGTGGAGGTCATTGGTGACATTGCCAAGAGGTTTCCTTGGAGTGGAGGTTGTGAAAGACCGATTCAAGTCCGTTCATGAGAAAACAGGAACAGAGGAAGAGGGTACCCCAGTTCTGTCAGGCCTACAGACAGGAGTTGAGAGAAGCCTTCACAAATGTTCTGTTTGGGAACCTTCAGTTTGGCTAATGCCATGCTTAACACAGTCCTGTTCTCTCCTCTCCTTTGGTTAATTCACTGGTTGAATGAGTATATGGTTCTTTGAGTCCTGGGTCCTATTTACACATCCTTTGAGCTCTCATGGCACCAGGACAGAGCTTTGTACATAGCAACTGAAAATTATTGGCTGAATTTACTGAACATGAGCAGCAAATATCCCTCTCTCAAGGGCAGGTTGGAATGTATGGCCAGGGACACGTGGAGAACAGGAGCAAAAAATTACACATCCCCAAGCTCCCTCCTTCCAGTGATAGACATCTAACAAGGATTTCAAAAAATGAACAAAGACCTCTCTGTTGTGTTTTTCTTTTTTTATGGCAAGTGATGAAATCTCTAAATGTTTTCTGTACCTGGGGTCTCCGAACAACCTGCTCTATTGGAAAGTATGGAACAGAAGACTGTCTTTGTTGAAACTGACTTGCGTTCACACTGGCTCTGCTTTTTGCTAGCTGGATGACCTTGCCATGTAATAGAAAACCTCTGAGCCTTGATTTTTTTCAGCTGTGATGTATAGGTAATTTTGCTTCCTTTTGAGATCTAAGAGAAATAATAAATATGAAATACCTAAGCTAGCACATGGTAGACATTTGGTAAGAGTGGATTAAATGAATGAATAAGCATGTGGTTACTAGGTAGAAAGACTGCAATTCACAAAGCTCTGTACATATATTAAGTAGATTAAGGAATGTCTAAGTGGGAGAGAGAATTGCTATTTCGAAACTTGTAAAACATGAGTAATTTCCTCTTGTCTTTTTCCCACTGCCCCCTTACATTTCCTTCCTAGAACTTTCAAAGGAACACATTTCAGAAGCCAGATTGTGCTAGAGTTGAATGAATAGGTTTTTCCTCTCTTTCTCCTTTTTTTTTTTTTTGGTTTTTTTTGAAAGAGTTCTATATGCCCTGATTTTTATTTCTTCAGTATCCATTGAGAACCTATTATTAAAAGACCATGAGCAGGGGATGTGAATCTACTAAAGACAGGACAGCTGAACAGACCACTACAAATGAGAAATCGCTCTGATTGGGAAAACTGTAAATTATAAAGACAACCTAGCGTCCTTTTTTTTTTTTTTTAATGCGTTGTAGCATTTGCTGTGTAAGAAATCAGGAAATGAATCCTTCCAAAATAATTAACAAGTGCTTCACTCATTATTGCAGAGGATTTGAAATGGAGAGGTCTATTGTTACATAAATCTCCATACAATTATGCAATTTATTCTTGTTGCCCTCTTGTCCCTGGGGTAATCTGAAGTGGAACTTTGAGCTCTCCCAGGGTCACCTGATGAGAATTTATTTATGCAGGCTCTTAGATTATGCTGCACTCCAGGGAGCCCAGACTGACTGGGCTTGGTGCCAGAACCCTTAAAACACAGGAGTTGAATGGGAGAGAATTTGCCAAGAAGAGTGAATTAAAGCTATAATGTTCAGGTGTTTGTAATTTCAGCTCTCTGGGTACTGAAAATATGTAGTCCCATGTATTTCTTTTAATTCGTATTGTCTTTAGATGCTGAAATTGACCTGCTGTCTTTTGTAAGTATAGACTGAATAAACACCACAAGAAAGACTCCTCAAGGAAGAGTGGCTTGGGAGTGGCATGATTGTATCACATTGTTTTCTGTGATGGTCACAGAAAATAAAAGGCAATGAGCGTGAAGTTCCTTGAGAGCAAATAGCCTGAGTTTGAATCGTGGACTGTTTGTAAACTGTTTGACCTTGGGCAAGGTCCTTGACCCCTCTATATCTAGATTTCTTATAAGGCTGTGCCAGTTATTTAAGTTAGAAGAGAGTCTGCGCATAGTAAGTGTTCTGTAAGTGTTTGATACAGATTCACCTTCCAGAAGCAGGAGTTCCAGGAGCCCTCAAGCAGTACCGCACAGTAACTGCTTCCCTGTCTCATTCTTTGAGCTGCGAGGCAAACAGTCTGGCTTCTGTCTAGGCTGCTCTGAGAGGAAGAATCAGCCAGGGACGCTAGAAGTTAACAAGCACCTGATAGCATCATTCGAGCTCACAGCATCCTTTCCTACTCTCCTTTGGAGTCTCAAAACAATCCAATGAGGTCTGTATTTTTCTACACTTCCGAGAGAAAATATGGCCCAATTAACTTCCGATTTAGAGTCACACAGCTAATAAGTGGTAGAGGGTCAGGCAACTACATATTTGAAGAACACTGGGTTTGTTTTGATGCTACAAGTCTTCTTTAGAAGTTAATTCTAGTTTGTTGTGTCCTGTGTACAAATGATTGTTGTTTAAACAAACCTCCAGAAGCCAAAACCTCTGTACATGCAGTGGCAAGAATAACACGGATGTGGGAAGCAATCAAAAGGATCCTCCAGGTCTGTTTGTCTAGAGCTGTTATTTTTTTTGGTGGTTCCAACAGAGAGAAATAATTATCTGTACAGTTCCATATTAGTTTTTTGGACACCCCCCCCCCCCCCACCTTCTGAGCATTTTACTTTTCCTTATAGCCTAGGCTTTGGTCATACCCATGGTTGTGACATTATGCACTGAAAATAGGAAAGGCAAAGATACAAGACTCAGTTCTCTATATTTCTACCCTAAGTCTTGTAAAGAAAAAGCAAACATTTGATGTAGGAAGAAATGAAAACTTTGGCTAAAATGATGTACTTAAATAATCGGGATTTCCTTGTCACTTTGCATGTCTACATATGCCAGTCAGCTGCCTTTCACACTCTGAAGAGCACAAGAAACCGAGCTATTCAAACACTTCTGGAAGTTGCTGAACCATGCAAACTGATCTGCAATTCTAGAATAGCAAGCAGAGCAAATATATTTTGGTGGGTTTTATAAGCACTAGTTTGGTAGAAACCACAAGAGGAACCTTAAGAGAATCGATGTGTTCATTCACAGTTGGCCCTGGTCATGGTGCAGGTTGCAGGAAGGCAGAACCTGCCTCAGATGCTTTTGCTGAGAGCACAGCTTACTAGTTTTGCAGTTACTGGACTTTTCTCTGAGAGCTATAGAGGCAAATGTGACACAAACTGACTCAACCTTTTTTTTTTTCCCCAGAGGGCAAAGTCTGAGTCTAGGATGCTATTAAAATACTAAAGGTCCAGAAGTGAGCAAGTAATAAGTAGGACAGAGGCAAGATAGGAGAGTTCCTTGGAATAATCTGATATCTCTCTGTGGTCCCACCTACCCTGGCCCTACCATCAACTCCAGCTTGTCTCCCTCTGCACCTCTACCTAAGATCCCACCACAGCCAAAATCACCTCCTCTCTATTGTCACCCCAGATGAGTCACTTTCCTGGCAATCTATAGCCGAGTGGTCCCTCTTGCCCTGTGTAATGGGCTGAATGGTCCCTCCCCCTTCCCCAAAGATATATCTGTATCCTAGTCCTTGGAACCTATCAATGTTATCTTATTTGGTAAAAGACATAACTTAAGAATCTTGAGATGAGCATCCTGGCTTAATGACCCAAATTCAATGACCAGTGTCCTCATAGGAAACACACAGAGAAAAGATAGGCAGGTAGGGGCAGGTGTTATGGAGGCAGAGATTAGACTAATGGGGCAACCAGTCAAGGAATTCCGATTCTTCTGGAGACTGGAAGAGTCAGGAAACACTCTTACAATGTTTGTGTCTCCCCACTCTCCTGCCCCCAATTCATGTGTTGAAGCCCTAACCCTCAACAAGATGGCATTTTGAAGTGGGGCCTTTGGGGGGTAATTGGGCTTAGATGAGGGTGATGCCTTCATGCTGGAATTAATACCATTATGAGAAAGGAAAGACACCAGAGCTTTTTGCCATGGGAGCAGACAGCAAGAAGGCAGCTGTCTCCAGGACAGGGAGCGGGTTCTCACAGGAACCGAATCTACCAGCACCTTGACCTGGGCTCCCCTCACAGTCTGTGGGATTTTGTTACAGTTGCTCACGTTAAGACACACATTCTCCACAGAGCCTCTGAAGGGAGCACAGCCCTGCTAACACCTTAAGTTTGGACTTCCGGCCTCCAGAACTGTGAGAGGATAAGTTTCTGTTGGTTTAAGACACCCAGGTTGTGGTACTTTGTCAGGGCAGCTTCAGAAACCCTGCTTCTCACCCTTTGTCAGTGTTTCTTCATGTTCCAGCTCAAGTCATTCCACTCAGGTGGATCCAGCCCCACGTGAGATCGGGCCTACCTGGGAACAGGAATCTGTAGCAGGTTTATGTGTGTCTCCCACTTGGCATTTACAAGGTTTCGACCTTGTGGTGTTTCTTCATTTTTAATGTCTGTTAACTTTTTGGAGGCCAGCAGTTGGTTTCACATTTTTGCATCTTAGTACCTGGTGCTAAGCCTTAGACCTTTGAGACTCCCCTGTTGAAAAGAAGCTCAGTTGTAAGTAGAATATAACCTACTTAACACAAAAGCCATTCCTTCTTTGATTCATAAGGCTCTCCAGGATCTTAACCTGATGCCAGGTGCTCATGATGAGAGTCAGTTATTTATATAGAACAGTGAAAGAAAGTCACTAATGATTTGGATCAAGGATAAGGATGTTTCTTGTGCTAAACTTATGCCACCTTCTCCAATGATTTTTAAATCGTGAAGAAGTGAAGTGAAGTTGCTCAGTTGTGTCCGACTCTTTGCGACCCCATGGACTGCAGCCTACAAGGCTCCTCCGTCCATGGAATTTTCTAGGCAAGAGTCCTGGAGTGGATTGCCATTTCCTTCTAGATCTTCCCGACCTAGGGATTGAACCCGGGTCTCCCACATTGCAGGCAGACACTTTACCGTCTGAGCCACCAGGGAAGCAATTACTCAGAATGTACCTCTACTTGATTAATTTCAATTAGCTCTGAAGAAATAGCTTTGGGTGAGCTGGAAGAGAAACCACAGTTATCAGCTAGCACCATCCAGCAATGGAGTGAGTTTTCTGAAGGAGCGTGTTTGCCCTGTCCTAGGATTTCCCTGGTGGCTCAGACAGTAAAGCGTCTGCCTACGATGAGGGTAGACCTGGGTTCAATCCCTGGGTTGGGAAGACCCTCTGGAGAAGGAAATGGCAGCCCACTCCAGTACTCTTGCCTGGAAAATCCCATGGACGGAGGAGCGTGGTAGGCTACAGTCCACGGGGTCGCAAAGAGTCGGATACGACTGAGCAACTTCACTTTCACTTTAGAGTACAGAAGTTCTATCTAAATACAAAGTGTCTGTGTTTCTCTCTAGGGCTCAGACATCAAAGTGGAGATCTCTTTGCTAAGCCCCCAAAAGTATGATTTTTTTAAAAAAAATTTAAAGATAATAAAGATAAAATACTGAACAGTGCTAGGAGGTATTTCAAATAAAACCAGACAGAAATCTTCCCACCTTCGTACCTCTGGTCCAGCCTGACTCGCAGAAGAGTCCCTATTAGAGATTTTCTCTGGTATCACATGGTATGTGTCCTTATGGTGAGCGCCCTCAGCATCTCCTACTCTAGGCTGACTGCCACTGTGCAAACAAGGTCATTCCTAGGAAGGAGTAGAGGAAAGGTAACAAGTCAGAGTCAGTAGGCTGAGTTCTGGTCCTCAGAAGTCTTTTACTCATTTTCGTGGTCCTGCGAAGATCATTTCTCTTAGATTCCTCATCTCTAAAATGAGACCTGGGTAGATAACTTCCACATTTCTCCTTTAAACTCTGGGCGTTTAAAAAGAAATATTTTATGACTCTATAGGGAATAACAAATCGTTGCTGTACTCCCTGGAAAAAAACTCAGCAGAGACTCGTGAGTCCCAAGGGTGGACAGAGTTGTCCTGTCGTCTTGGTCAACACACATGCGTGCTAAGTGCTGGAATGCACTATCAGAGACAGACTCTGCTTGGGAAGAAAGTAGTGCTGAGGTAAGGGGAGGCGATGGCCTCGGATGAACTCTAATACACTTGTAGGTCATCTTGTCCAGAGTGGATCTTGAGCAGAGAAGCTCTGTGTGTGGTCGAATCCCTTGGTAGCACCTCTGCCAGCCTCTGACGAAACTCCTCAGTGACTGAGGATTTGACTCTTTCATGGCCCTTGTTTCCGTTATTTTTCATAGCCCTAACTATGAGATAGTCAGACAGCCATCCTTTTTGCAGAGCTGGAATCCAGGGCCTTATAATTCTTACCATTGGTCCTGGTTTTACGCTTGGAGCCTATCGAGTCAAATCTCAATTCTTCAAGTTGTATATGAATAAATCCAACCTTGCAAGACTGTGCAAAGATTAAGCGCAATAATGCACATATGGTGGTTTAGCATCCTTCCTGACAGATAATAAGTAGTAACATTATTAATGTTAGCTACTGTACTCACTTCATTGGTTTGGTTAGCATATTAATATCTACCATGGAGCATTTTTCCCTTCAATTTTGTTGAGATATAGTTGACATACAGCACTATGTAAGTGTGCCTGTCTAGAGGATGACAGTGGACCTGTCATGCAACAGCAGCAACAACAGCCTCACTTGTGCAGGTGCAGAAGGTCAGGCCTCGATCCAGCTCTACAAACCCGAAGTCGTGTGTTTCGACAAGGTTTTCGGTGATTGGTATACTTGCTACAGTTGAGAAGAACTACCTTAGACCACATACCCCCACCTGACCTCCCAACTCTGTTCTTTTAATTACTCCATCAGACCTGTGGGTGTTCGAAAAATCTTAGTTGAGGAAGAAACAATTGACAAGAAGCAACAACTCCAAGTCTCAGTGATAGAAATACAAGTCCAGAATTGGTCTGACGTCAGTTGAAGCTCTCACTATATTAACTGGAAATCTATTGCCAAGGATTTCTAGGTGTTCATAGTACAGTCATAAAATATATGATCCTGAGACTTTAGAAGATTACTCATGCATTTCAAGTCATGTTAAAGTATGCGCCACATGGTTTAAGACTGGGGGTTGCCTTGTGATTTTAAAAACCTGATTAACAGACTAAATAATCATAACGACCCACTTTCCAGTCACGCCAGATAGAGGCAACCACAAAACTTCCTTCCACAACACTCTTCAGCTGCAGGAAGAATGAAGGTTTTCAATGGTTTTCTATTTCTGACATCACTGCGAGGGCAGTGACTGAGAAGCCAGCATTTGAAAGGTGCAGAGGAGATGTGCGCTGTGGAAACAGCTGTGCTAGAGGGAAATGCTTTCAGTCCGTGCACTCAGCAGTATGGAAATGAACTTTGCCAGCTCATGAGCACGAATAAACGGTTAGCTGCCTTTCCCACCACAAAGCAGCTTTCTATATTTGGTCCTTTCAGACGTTCAGTAAAACAGACTGAATTTAATGCCAGATGACAGTGCCAGACTGACTTTAGTTAAACTCAAGCAAAGACCTTAAGAAGCTGCTTCCCCCACCCTGTCCTGTTTCTCTCTCCACCTGATCATCATGGGGAGCTCTAAGCCCGACACCCCGAGGGCAGGACGTCAGCCCAGCTATGTTGGCTACGTCAGCAGGGCCGTGATCCCCGGGGGCATAGGTCCACCTGCACCATCCATTTCAGGGCACTCGGCTCAAGATATGCAGCCTCTTTCTGGGTCACAGAGGACTTGAGGCATGGGGGAAGCCACACCCTACCTCCTGGAGCCTTTAGCCAAGAGAAACCAGCATCTCTGCTTTTTTTGTCCTGGGTTCCAATTCACTCCCATCCAGTACATGTTATTAAAGTCCCTGACCCCCAGGGCTCTGTGTTGGGACCCTTTTTATAGCTCCTTGTTCCTCACACTCATTGGTTCAGCAGATATTTATTTAGGGCCTCTGTGTCACAGGTAGTGAGACTGTAAGAAGTAAGCCCCAGTTTCTGTCCTTATGGTATTCACATTCTAGCCAGGGAGACAGACAGTGCAAGGGTAAGTGCGTGCTGAGAAGGGAGCGAATTTCTGCCCCGAGGAGGAGGTGGTATGGGCTAAGTGAGAATGCACCAGGCTGAGAAGCAGGTGGGGCAGGCATTACAGATGTAAGAAAGGGATTGAGTAAAGCCTTGACGGCGTTAAATCCCACAGGCTGATTTCCCACCCCATGCAGGAGGACGCAGGATGGGTGACATGGCAGCTCTGCTGAGGATCCCAGTCCCACTTGTCTCTACCCACAGTGCAGGGCTTCTTAACTCTTTCAGATACCTTTGGATCTTGAATTTAGCCACCACTTCCCCCACCCCAAACCCACTCCCTTCCCAACTCCTGGGATATTAATCATTAGAATGTGCGTATTTAAATTAAAGTAGAATGTACAATGTGCTACAGTATGTAGCAGAATGATTGAAAATATAGTGTTTGCAGTCCAGTGACTCTACAGCATTGGGGAAGTTACCTAATTCTCTCTTCCTTGGTTTCCACATTCAATAAATACTGGTTTCCAATGAAGGTTAAGAGAGGAGCTGAAAGTTGAGGGAGGCGGATTTTTAGAGAAGTGAAACTTTTGTTATTATAATGGTAGGTATAATCTTATGAACATTATGCGTTTGACAAAACTCTTCAAACTGTATGCCACAAAGAGTGACTCCCTAGTATAAACTATGGACTTTAGTTAATAAAGATGCGGTTCATCTACTTATAAAAAATGTGCCACACCAATACAAGATGTTAATAATGGAGAAAACTGTGTTTGGAAAAGTGAGTGAAAGTCGCTCAGTCGTGTCCTAGTCTTTGCGACCCCATAGACTATATAGTCCATGGAATTCTCCAGGCCAGACTACTGGAGTGGGTAGCCTTTCCCTTCTCCAGGGGATCTTCCCAACCCAGGAATTGAACCAGGGTCTCCTGCATTGCAGGCAGATTCTTTACTAGCTGAGCTATCAGGGAAACTTATGGACAGCAACACTGCTATAATTTACAGTAATATATGATTGATGTAGTTTGGGTAATTTAGGAATTTCATGGAAAGAGACACTGAGCTAAAATCTTGAAGCTTTTGTACGGGTGGAAAACAGCATGAGAAGATTCTGGGAGGCTGGAACAATACGAGTAAGCCACAGAAGTGAAAATGACAGATATTATGTTGTATTCATTTTTTCATTGCCTGGATGACCTGATGGGATATCATAGAAGTGGGGAGTCTTAGAAAGTGAGGTTTGATGGAGTGGTGGGTGGTAATGTAGAAACGGGGAGGGACATGGAAGATACACACTTTGAAATTGAAACCAAAAGGACTGACTTGTAAAAATGATCAAGCCCTTACAGTTTCAAAGTGATTTTGCTACATTGTGCCCTGGCCTGGCCTTCCTTCTCACAGAATTGGTGTCAAGGTCAACAGTGGTTTTAACCCCATCATACCAGTGTCCCCTTTTGTGACCAACATTTCAATGAACCTTTTACTCTCAAGTGAAAGTAATTTTTCACTTAATATATTTGCACACATGATTTTGAAAATGTTTACAAAGTGCTTTATTATAAATTAAGGCAATGTCAGAGAAAGTGGTTAATGTTAAGGTGTACATTACAATACGTAAAAGCCCAGACATGACTACACTAGAAGACGTAATGAAGTGGTCAGATACCCCATACGTGGGATGACAGCTCCTAATAAAGACCCATAGAGATGCGTTAATAACTCATATAACACAAGTGACACGACTGTCACTGATGTCAGTGATTCTGCAAAAAAGGTGGGTGACTGTTGGTAAAGTCCTAAATAGGAGAAAGTACAATCTTATCTGTTACTTAGTAGTTGCATTCCCAAGAATTCACAGTGTACTAAAAAGCATGCAAAAATACTTCAGCAAGTAATTATAAACAGGTTTTACCTATGAAAATGTCACTGTGCACTTTGGAAAATCTTGCAGATGTTGGGACAACTTGTTTTATTGTGCAAGACTGAGGCATTTTGGGACATGTAACATCCCAGGTCCCCAGCCATCAGGTGCTAGAGACCCTACCCCCACCCCGTCACTTTGACAATTAAAAATGCCCCCAAGGTTTCACAGCCTGAGGGAACAGTACTGCTTCTACTGAGAACCACTGGCTGGATGCTGGCTCTCAGATTTCAGCCTCAGGACTTCAGGACGGTGAAAGATAAGGATGCTGGAGGGGGAGGATTGGGAGGTTGAGCTGGAAAAGGCATTGGCTGCGGTGCTGTCTCCCTCTGTCAAGGAGAGCCTTCACTTTCTTAAATTCTTCAGATCTGCTTCTTCCAACCTGGTAAGAGTTTCATGTCCTGAGCCCAGGTAGAAGATGAAGTGAGGGGAAAAAGATAATGTTTTGTGGTAATAAATGTGAACCTGTCTGGCTTATTTACCTTAAGAGTCAACAAACCAAATCTGATCCCCTGCCCTCCACACATGCTCATTGTTAGGTATATACTGTGTCTCAGTTTAGGAGAAATCTAGTTCTAACATGAATGAATCCTTGAAACATTTTTTGAAATTTAATCCTTGTTGTCTTTTAAACTACAGGCATGATCTCATTCCATTTTTTTTTCCAGTTTTGTTAAATATGAAGTAACATCTAATCCCTCTTGGCATTCACATTTTGCACAATTGAATGTCTTGAGCAAATGTGCATGATGGTCTAGCACATCTTGGTATTAGCACTCTGCGTGCTGTCTGGGAATCTTAAGCAAATCAAAGGAGCTTGATTCCTTTGGAGTACTTTTCAGAGAATTTCAAGCCTTAGATTTTCCTTTAACAATGACACCTTCTTTCTCAAGTTTCTTTCTCAAGTGTGGTTGTGCTGTCTTTGACTTGTAAAGAGTCATTTGGCCCAGAGGTATTGTTGATGTTCAGTTGCTCAGTCATGTCTGACTCTTTGCAACCCCATGGAGTGCAGCATGCCAGGCTTCCCTGTCCTTCACTGTCTCCCAGAGCTTGGTCAAACTCATGTCCATTGAGTCAGTGATGCCATCCAACCATCTCATCCTCTGTCATCCCCTTCTCATCCTGCCTTCAATCTTTCCCAGCATCAGGGCCTTTTCTAATGAGTCAGCTGTTCGCATCAGGTGGCCAAAGTATTGGAACTTTGGCTCCTTCAGCATCAGTCCTTCCAATGAATATTCAGGATTGATTTCCTTTAGGATTGACTCGTTTGGTTTCCTTGCAGTTCAAGGGACTCACAAGAGTTTTTTCCAACACCACAGTTCAAAAGCATCAATTTTCTTCAGTGCTCAGCCTTCTTTATGATCCAACTCTCACATCCATACATGACTACTGGAAAAATCATAGATTTGACTATACAGACCTTTGTTGGTACACTTCAGATGCAAGCCAGCAAATGATATTCCAACAACATTAATCTGTTTGCAGCCTTATTCCAGGACCAGGTTTATCCGTTTGTCAATCAGATGCATAGTATTCACTGGACAGCAGATTAGGCATATGAGGAAATCAAGAGTGAAATAGACACTTCACACCCTCAAAGAGTCTGTTATCCATCTAGGGTTGATAAAATCTCACATATACTATCATAAGTAAGTGAAAGGTAAGATGAAATACTGGTGGAGTTTCTAGGGATGAAATAGTACTTTCTTCTGAGGAAGGCTTCCGAGAAGAGGTAAAATTTTTAACTTGATGATTTTCAAGATTCATTACAATCTTGACAGGCAAGACACTTTTTGAAGACTGGATTTTTGAGTTGAAATAAAATGTGAGCAGAATATTTTTGTGTGTGTGGCTTCTCATTACTTAATATTATGCATTCTCCATTTATTGTCTGAATGTAAGTAAGTGACTTTTTAAAATTTTAAGTGACTTTAAATAATTAGTAATAATTGCTATAGAGAATCTCATTTGAAATTGCTATCTTTCTGGAAAAGTCCTCTAATTTAAGAGTTGAATCTAAGTTTTGCTTTTTCCATTGAAGAATTCAACTTTTACAACTCCAGATTCTGGAATACCAATGCTATATTTCAAAATTCTGGGGTGTAGCTTTAGCCTTATTCATAGTAAAATGCAATCAGACATAAGGCAGATCTTTTGGGATGGTTATACAAAGAGACTAAAATATTTCAGCCACTAAAATAGGAAAGTGTTCTTGCCACCAGGTGTTTTTCATGTACTGAACTTGAGGACAACACAGAAACGGACCCAGAGCACCCAGGACTGCCTGTGGTTCCAGGCCCTCCCCGTCTTTTCCTAGGACTTGGGTCTAATTGCTTCTGCTCCCAGGCTATTAAGGTCCATCTCCCCACCCCTCTGGCCTCTGTCTGTACCACTGGCCTGTGGGCTGGAGATTTGACTAAGAGCAAGTTATTCAACATGAAATTTGGCCAGATGACATGTTTGTCTCTTGAAGAGATATTTGTGCCCCAGTTTTCACTGCAGCATTATTTACAATAGCCATGGCATGGAAACAGTCTAAGTGCTCACTGGATGAGTGAATGGATAGAGAAAATGTGAGATGTATATGTATCCCATGGAAATGTAAGCTTCCATATATTCCATATATGTACATATATACACATACAATGGGATGTTATTCAGCCATTAAAAAAACCTGCCTTTTAGGACAACATGAATGGATCTTGAGGGCATTATGCTAAGGGAAATAAATCAGAGAAAGACAAATACTGCCTGTTTTCACTTACATTCAGAATCTAAAGATGCCGACCTCATAGAAGGAGAGAGTAGAATGGTGGCTGCCAGGGTGGGGTGGAGGGCGGGAGGAATGGGAAGATGTTGGTTAAATGGTACAGATTCCCAGCCATAAGATGAATATGCTCTGAGGAGCCAATGTATAGCTTGGTGACTATAATTAACAGTACTATATACTTGAAAGTCATTAAGAGAGTAGATCTTGAATGTTATCACCACACACACATACAGTAATTATGTGAGGGAATAGAAGTGTATCAAATCACCTCATTGTACATCTTAAAGCTTCATATTTTATAGGTCAGTAATAGCTCAGTAAACCTGAGGAGGGGAAAGGCATGTTTGTCAAAACTAAAATATCCTGGGTTGGAAATGTTTTCTCTCTGAGCTGGATGGTAGGTATAGGTTTATAAATTCTTCAAGTTGCAGTATTAAGACTTGTGTATATCGTGTATGTTATATCTCAACAAAAGATAATAATAATAAAAAATTTAAAAACCACTGAAGTGTTGCCAATTTTGGTCTATCTGGGATAATTTTGCAATGAATATGTGCATTTTCAAGCATTTAAAAATAACTTTTTAGAACTTTTAGTGTTTTTCTTTAGTATTCTTTTTAAACTATTTTTTAGCCAATTAGTTGCAATAACCTAAATAGCTGATGGTGGAAGATTTATTATAATAACTATTTGTCCCCCCGAATTGCAAACAGCTTAGTAGAGCAATAATTGTACCCTCCTCCACACTGCCCCCACCCCAAGTTTTTGAAACAAAGGAAAGGAGGAGAAAACAAAATTTCTGGGAAAAGAGGATGAAAATGTGTGTTGCAGAACCACCTTTTTGATGCTTCAAGATTTCCAACAATTTAAATACCTAGAATTTGAGGATAGTGTGACTAAATCGGAGAAGGCAATGGCACCCCACTCCAGTACTCTTGCCTCGAAAATCCCATGGACGGAGGAGCCTGGTGGGCTGCAGTCCATGGGGTCGCAAAGAGTCGGACACGACTGGGCGACTTCACTTTCCCTTTTCCCTTTCACGCACTGGAGAAGGAAATGGCAACCCACTCCAGTGTTCTTGCCTGGAGAATCCCAGGGACGGCGGAGCCTGGTGGGCTGCCGTCTATGGGGTCGCACAGAGTCGGACACGACTGAAGCGACTTAGCAGCAGTGACTAAATCATTATTTCAAACAACTTGTCATGTTTACCAACACAATGCAGTCTCATACTTTTTGGCCAATTTTCTCAGCCACCCCATCCCCTCCTGCCCAGTTTTCATCTTGATGGCTATAGCTTTGGGTTCAAATTCAGACTGAAGTCTAGTGGTGAGTGAAAATAACTGATGATGCAAAGGGAACAAAAATAGAATTTACAGCAAAATCCTTACCTTTAGCTGTGGTTGTCAAGGTTCAAGCACCAGAAGAGGAAGAGACATTCCCTTCTGAGAGAGAGCTCCTGAAAAACAGACAAATTTGATGCCACTAAATGGTAGCATTAAATCTATAAAGTGTAAGAACTGTACATAAATTAAGCCTGAGTTTCTTTTCCCCAGCACACCCAGCCAATCTCATCATCTTGGATGGATTTACAAATGGCATCAAGTGCTTCTTAATGTTACTATTGGATATATATGTATATATTGAGCCTGATAATCATTTAAAGATAATCATTGAGCCCAAACTCTTTCATTGGAACAGGACAGCTGGGAAGTGGTGGAAGGACTGAGGGGAGAGATGAATTACACCGAAGAGCCACCAATACAGAAAGGATTTTTGCTGAAAAAGAGAAAATGGCCCTTGAAAGGCTGGCATAAGGTAAGAACTGGCTTGGGATTCCCCTTTGTTTGCACCCACATTGCCTACTCAGGCCCTGTTCTTAGGGCACTTATATTTAATTTGAGGCTGAGCAAGGAGACCAAGAGAAGAACTTTAAATAGAATGTCTTAATGAATTCTACTTTGTTCCCCACAGAGATTCTTCTATCTGGATAAAGGAATCTTGAAATATGCCAAGAACCAAACTGACGTAAGTGGTCTTGTTAATCCAGAATTCTCCAGGGCTAGTCATGTTGTATGAAAGGAGAGAAGGTTAGCACTCTCCTTGATGAAGACGGAAGAGGCTCTTGGGCCTGACAACATGCATATGGTTAAGGCATTGCCACCTACTTCATGGTATCTAATCACTGGTGTCACAAAGAGTCGGATACGACTGGGCAACTGAACAACAGCAATATAGTGGCTCAATCGGTAAAGAATCTACCCACAGTGTCATAGACCCAGGTTTGATCCCTAGGTCAGGAAGATCCCCTGGAGTAGGAAATGGCAACTGATTCCAGTATTCTTGCCTGGAGAATCATCATGGACAGAGAAGCCTGGTGGGCTACAGTCCATGGAGCCGCAGAGAGTCAGACACAGCTGAGCAGCTGAGCACACACACAGTGGTTGTCAGCTTGTGGATGAGACTATACATTTGGATTGCATTTCCCTAGCTGGAAACCATGGGGGTGGTAGTGGTTCTCTCTCAGGGAACAGAGGTGCCTGTTCCCTTCTGTCTCCTCTCTAGGTTCTGTGTGGACTCACTTCACCCACCAAGTGGAGATGTGAGGGCCCCTCCCAGTACTCTCCTGGATATCCAGCTGTGGGTTCTGGTCTTAGGTTGTACTGTGGGGTTCTCTGAGTGGGGAGAGACCTCTTCCCAGCGAGGTAACAGGAACAAAACACAGGACATGTCCTCCCATTATTATGGGTTCTGAGGAGTTTAGTGGGAAAGGTCCTTGGTGGAGGTGACAGGTCCCTGTCCCTGTGTGTGGACAGCAGGCAAATGGCCCACCAGGGCTCAGGATAACTGCTAGTCCTGCCTTCACAAGAGTCCCTCTCTCAGCCAACACTTCTCTTCTCCCGCCTTCCTCTCCCCGCCTCTCTCATCGTGCTCACCCTGTAGGGGTGCCTGCAGAAACCTGCCGTAGTGCCTGACTCACAGTGGCCTGTCCTAGCTTCCTTACTCCTCTTTTTATCTTTGTTTTATTCAGCTTTTAAAGTTTTTTGTTTAATTAATTTTTATTGGAGTATAGTTGATTTATAATGCTGTGTTTCTTCTGTACAGCACAGTGAATTAGTTATACATACACCCACACTTTTTTAGATTCTGTTCCCACATGGGTCATTACAGAGTATTGAGTTCCCTGTGCTGTACAGTAGGTTCTTTCTAGTTATCTATTTTATATATAGTAGTGTGTATGTTTAGTAGTGTTGGGACTGACATATTGTTCATATGTCAGTCCCAACCTCCCAACTTCCCTTCCCCCCACACTTCCCCCTTGTAACCATATTACTCAGCCATAAAAAAGAAAGGAATAATGCCATTTGCAGCAAATGGATGGACCTAGAGATTGTCATACTGAGTGAAGTAAGTCAGACAAAGACAAATATCATAATCATATGATATTGCTTATATGTGGAATCTAAAAAGTGAGTATAAATGAAACTATTTATAAAACAGAAATAGAGTCACAGAGGTAGAAAACAAAGTTACTCGTCTTTTTAAATCACTTCCAAATGAATTCAGACCTCAGAAATCCTGCAGGAAGCAGTGCCATTAACAGGTGAATTCACTGCTGTGGGAGTCAATCCACAGGGCTAACTTTCGACTTTCCTTACCTTCTGCTTGTTACTTAACCCTCTGCAATTCAGTCTCCCCTTTAGGTTAAATAGGATGATGACACATGTACAGCACTCAGCTCAGCACTGGTTCACACTAAGTGCTGGAGAAGCATGGCTGTTGTGTTAACTATTACTGGATGTGGAAAGGGAGGGAGAGGGAAAGGAGTGTCAAAGATGTTCCCATGGTTTTTAACACCATGGTTCTCATGAGGGCCCCCTTCATGCCTCTGCAGATAGAGAGAGAGAAGCTGCATGGCTGCATTGACGTCGGGCTCTCGGTGATGTCTGTGAAGAAGTCATCCAAGTGCATAGACCTGGACACCGAGGAGCACATTTACCATCTGAAGGTGAGACTGCTGCCCAGGTGCTGTCTCCCTTTGCACAGATCCTTCATGTTGCAAAGGAATCATCAGTTACAGTACCATTGGTGATGCCTTTTGAATTTCAGAACATCCATCCAACATGTAGAAGATCTTCATTAGGAAAGTATTTCTAAGGATGCTATTGCTATCTGGATGGGACAGTTCTTCACTGTGTAGGAGAGTCTCTCACACTGGGACTCAATAAAATAAATTCAACATCCTTGTCTCTTCTCCCTCATATCCCTCCTCCATTGTGACTGTGACATCAGTAACCTAAAAAAAAACTTCATGTTTTCAAATACAAACTCTCTACTCCCAGGCAGTACCATCTTTAGTGAAGAACCATTTGCCATAGAATAAAATATGTTTCCTGAAATATAATATGATCTTTAGTCTCTGAAGCTCTGGCTTACAACGTCAACTAACTTTATAGGGATTAAAATTCTCATACCACAGTGATGTTAAAAATTTTTCCCCTAAAGGATGGGTCTCCAAATAGTATCTCTGAAATGGAGTGCTTCACTCCATTCTTCTGCCCCTTCTGCTGCAGGTTGTATAGATAATTAAAAGCAGGAAGCGAGAGCTTTGGAGATCCAGATCTGGTTCAGATCTTGACCAACTGGCTACTTACTTGCTCTCAGCCTTTGACAAATTATTGAATCTCTGAAAATCTTAGTTTTCTCACCACTTCCCGTCCCCACAATGGGAACACATTGCTCATCTTGTGGAGCTGAAGGTAGAAAACTTGGTGTAATGCCTGACCCACAGTAAACTCAATAGGTTCATTTATTATATATAATTATTAGGTGTTACCTGAGGGTTAGAAATTGAGAAAACAGTAAAAGTCTTTTCTTACTTGGACAAATTATTTAGAATATTGGGAATGGGGGCTCAGAGTTGGGAAAATAAAAGCATGAGATTATGATCTCCACATCTTAGTGTATCCCTGCCCTCCCCATGAAATGTCTGTGGTACTTGGGCAAATACATGTTTAGCACATACATGTAGTTGATGGACTGCCCAGGACAGTCAAATCTATACTGTTTTTTAAGCCTAAGCCCCTGTACTTATGGGTGTAATAATTGTTTAGAGCAGGATTTCTCACCTTCAGCACATCTGGAGGGTGGGCTGGAAACTTTTTTGCCATGGGGGCCTGTCTTGTGCATTGTAGGATGTTGAATGGCACCCCTGGCCTCCACCCACTAGATATCAGTAACAACCCTCCTCTAGTTATCACAACCCCCAAATGTCTGCAGATGTCATCAAACATCCCCTGGGGTGGTCACAGTACCCCTGACTGAGAGCAACTAATGTGAATCAAAGGAGGGAGAGACCTATAATCTTTTTTTGAAAAAGGTTTCTTTTTTTTTAATCTTCGAAGATTTACCGCTTCAGTGGTAAACCTCCTCTCAAATAATTTCTCTGTGTTCTTCCAGTAACTCTTATTTCTCTCTGTTGACATGGTCAGGAAATAATACTTTCTTGTCCATACACTATTCTAGTTAACAGAGTAAAAGCAATGATTAATTCCTAATTTTTAAAGAACTAGAATGCCTCGAAATACATCAAATACTAATATTGTGATAAACGCTGGTTAGTATTTCTCTGTGTTGATTCACTTTCAGTTCTGTTTGTGTCTCCTGTCCATTCTAACCATCAGTTATGACTGTGAGTGCACGTATGTGGACTTATCTGAGGTCCTGGTTGATGGTCTCAGAGTCGGACAGTTTTTAATGTGAGCCATCCAGTCCCCTCTCTTCCTTTATCATAGAAGGGGGTCTGGGCAGCAGAGAGTTAAGTAGCTGTACACCTATAGTCCTGTAACTACCTGAGGGGCTAACGCAGAACCCTGGTCAGTTATTTAAGAACGTGCTTTTGTTCTTCTGCCTCGTTTAACCCAGTTAAAAAATGGGTCAAGAGGAATGCTCTGGGCACTGATTTTTAATGGCCTCTGATAGTAGACTAGTACAAAGAATGACACAGGATTCCTATAAAATGCCCAGTAGCAAGGTCTGGGAAATGAAGTACATTTCAAGAACATAATTTAAAGGAGACAAATAGATGTGAGTCTGTGTTGCTTCTACCTGTAAATGGCACATCCAGTAGAACCTGATGGGGTTTCAAGTCTTGTGTGTATTTCTAACCAACACAACAAACATAGATGTCAACCAAACACTTCCTAAATGAAGGATGTTGCTGACATTTATTTCCACATCCTTGCTCTCAGTAACAGCTTTAGTAATGGTTTTAACTGAATTGACCTGGATTTTTCTTCTTGGAAGTTAACCTACTGAGTATTCTTTTGGAGTCATTTATATTGCCTTTTCATGAGTTTCTGTTTTCTTATATGTAGATGTCTATCACTTTTCGTTTTGAAAGTAGTAATGCACCATCATACACACATAGAAATATTGACTATTAAGAGAGATTTATGGTGCATAGGTGCTTCTTACATTCTTTTTAGACTTTTATGCACATTTGATGTATTATAATAAAAGTTACTACATACAAACATTACTCTTCATAGAAATTGTACATTGATAGTCAATCATGGAGAGAATGGCTAAAAGTTTGTGTTTGTGTGTTTGAAAAATCCTGGGCATCACTGATAATACTTTATCAGATTTTTGTTTTCTAAGAGTGGGAGAAATGTTCTTGTAAATAACCTTCACATTCATTAACATGTATTCCTCAGTAACATTCGTTATCAGAGAAGATGAACAAGGTTAAATATTTCAAGAAGAATTTATTCATTCTCTCCAGAGAAGATTGATCTGAAAAGTCTGAATTAGAAAAGAGGTTTTTTATTAATAAAAAATGGTGTAATGTTTTCAGTGGGGATATGAGAAACTGGGACAAGAGAACTTGGAATTGCTTTAAAAGATGGATAAATATACTTTTTTCTAATTCTTTTTTCTTCGTGTAGGAGATGGATAAGTATAAATTTCAACTTCCTTGTTGCTTAATATGTCTTAATAATAGCATAACAGTTGGCTCTTTCATAGAATGCTTAAATGTAGAGTTTATGAAGACCATTCTTAATTTCCATCTCCTACTCCATAGACTTGTTCCATAGACTACATGAATGTAAACAGAGTAAAAAAACTGGTACTTCCACAGTTCTACATGTGTCAGCATGAAGAGGTGCCAGGAATGACCTCGATGGGATGACTAACTGGTTCTTAGATGAGTGACACTCTTGTGTCCTTTCGTCCCGACACAATCTAGGTAAAGTCAGAGGACGTCTTTGATGAGTGGGTATCCAAACTCCGCCACCACAGAATGTACCGTCAGAATGAAATCGCCATGTTTCCACACGAAGTTAATCATTTTTTCCCAGGATCTACAGTCACAGACTCTGGTCCTGGGGTCTTGGACACCATTTCAAGTAGGAAGGTAATGATTTGCCAATCATGAATCTACAGGAAGTAGGTGGCTTTGTGTGGGGGAGTCTGCTCTTGGGGGCAGTGTCTGAGGAAGGAGAGATTTACAGGGAGGAGCAGGAAGAGTTTGATCTAGGATTTTACTTGTCTGTATGTCCCCTCAGAGCCAGGGCCAGAGGAGCATCTATTAATGCCGAGATCATAACTGAAGAAGAGCATGTACAGGGGGATTTAGCATCCCAACTCTCCCTTGATCACTTTGACTTTAGTCTGCTTTCTGGCTGTAAAATGCAGGAGATACATTTATAGTCATATAGAACCACACAGTCTTTCCCAACATTTGTGTCATCCTTTCATATGGTTATCATTTGGCAGGAGGAGAATTCAGGGGCCCATAGCACGGTGTGGCCACACGGGTGACAGCTGGAGCTCTCAGGGTCGCTGATGGAGTGCTTTGCTAGAAGCTTCTTTCTCATTATGGGCAGATGGCTTCCATTAGCAACTAGTCCACTTTATTATCCTTTACCCTAAAGTGTTCCCACCAGGCTCTGTTTTCATTTATAATGTGCTCTTGTCATCTGTGGAACAGCGTAGCAGTATATCAAAGCAGAATTCGTTTCAAACCGGAAGCAATTTATCATTTTCTTGTGGTGGTGAGACTCGAGTTCCATTATGGTTGCAGTCTTCAGAGGACATGGAAAAATGCTCCAAAGGTAGAGTGACTCAAAACCTCTGCTTCTTTTTGTCAAAAACCTCTGCTCTTAGATTTTCCTGATTTCGTTTATACTCCAGGTGAATTTATATTCTCCCTCTAGACTGGTCTATGTTCCCTGTCAGATTTTGCTTATGAAGATCTGCACTCATGATAAACAAAAGACACTCTCTTTTAGAGTTTTATGTCTTCTCTTGGGTATGTGTGCAAGTAGGTTTCCTTTTCTGTTTTTTAAGCAGTGATGCCCAATTTCCACATAGATTGCTAACTCACAGAATCCAGGGCTTAAGTGCCAAAAATGATTCTGATGCACATCCAAGAACTTATAAATCACTATCCAGAGGTGAGTGGGTGAATCAAATGGAGATTCCTCACCAAACAGGTGTTCTCTACCCTGGCTTCACATTAGACTTGCAAGAGAGCTTTTAAAATGCCAGGTTACCCATGCTCAGGCCCCTCTCCCAGAGAATTCCTTTAAATTAGTGCATGGTGGGGCCCTGGCATTACTAGTTTTTCACAATTCCCAAACTGATTCTGGTAAGGAGACACTCTTGGTATACGGAAGCTCAGTGTTCTCAATCTTAGTTAAGCATCACCTATGGAACTAAAAAAAGAAGTCATCAGTGAAGTTGGGAGTATTCTAATTTAATTGACCAGGGATGAGATTTTGACATAGGTAATTTTAAGAACCTCACCAGTTGATTTTTAAAATGTAGCCATGATTAAGAACCACTATCAGAGAAAGATGCCTTTAAATTGCATTTTTCTCTGTTGAATGCAGATATTATCACATCTGGGGCCATAAAATGTTGCCCTCTCAATAAATATGAGCAATAAAAGTACTCTGCATTTATCAACTTATTTAACTAAACGTCCTGTGAGCTCAGAATATCATTATCCCCTCATGGACTGGAGCCTGCTAGGCTCCTGTCTATGGGATTTTTCAGGCAAGAATAGTAGAGTGAGTTGCCATTTCCTACTCCAGGGGATCTTCCCCATCCAAGTATTGAAGCCACATCTCTTGCATCTCCTGCATCGGCAGGTGGATTCTTTAGCGCGAGTGCCACCTGGGAAGCCTGTAAGGAAACTGAGACACAGAGAAGTTATGTAATTTGGCCACGATTCACAGTTTGTTAAGTACATTCAAACTGAGGCAGCCTGGTTCTCTAGATTTTTGCCCTTAACCACAAGTCTACTGCCTCTCCTATAAAAACGGAAGTAAAATTTCCTATCTTTACAGATGTAAAAGCAAATATAGATAAATGAGAAAAGTAGCTGGCACTAGTACAGTGAAGGTTGAATGCAAGACAAGTGGCTCTTACTTCTCCTCTTGTTTTCCTCCTGCAGACCTGGCACACTGTCACGCCTATCTGGTGGAGATGAGCCAGCTCCTACAAAGTATGGACATCCTGCATCGGACATATTCGGCACCAGCTATCAACGCCATCCAGGTCAGCCGGAGCCCATTTCTGTTTGTCTGCTGGCACTCTTAGGCCTTCCTCTCTCCTCCCAGCCTTTCACTAACAGGGAAGTTTTCTGGCTGATTGCTTCAGCCAATTTCAAGGGGATGGAGTTGGTCACTCTGGTGTGTGTCTTTCCCTATTGGTTTGGTGCATCTTACTGTCTGTGCTCTCTTTCCTGTTTTAAAACAAAGGGTGGAGCTTTTGAAAGTCCCAAAAAGGAAAAAAGATCACACAGGAGGTGGCGGTCCAGAGCTCTTGGCAAAGACGCTAAAGGAACGCTGCAGGTAACCCTTGCTTCCCCCTACAGGCTGGTTTCCTCAGAAACACAGGCTGGGGGCCCATAGGAAAGTGAGTATGCTGTAGTTACTCTCAGATACCCTGTGCCGAGACAGGAATTCAATCACTTGGGTTTTCTGAATACTAAAATAAGCATGTCATGCATATTGAGTAAAGGAAAAATGGGATGCAGTTGGAGGGACTGCAGTCATTTCTAGGGTTTTGGTTTCCGCTTCTTTACTGCTTAGCCTGCCTGCTCTCTTCCCCACTGGGGTATACACCTTGATTTGGGGCTGCTATGGTTGTGTGCTCTGTCCCACCTTTTCTGTGGCTCGGTGGACTCATCATCCCTCTGAGCCCACTGGCCGGAGTCTTTGGGAGCAGGGCATTGTATAGACTGTCTCTTCTCTCCAACTTTCCCATCCTCCCATCAGAAGTTCACTGCATAACGCTAACTGCTGACTTTCCCAATGCACAGCTAAGCCAAGATTTGCAGCTCAGTCATTATATATTAAATGGCAGCATTATTAGGGTCAAAATAAATCGGGAACTTACAGAAACTGTTATACTCTTATGTAACTCTGGTTTAAAGCATTTTATGGGTTGAATTGAAACACTTTCAAAGCAAAGAGAGATTTGTGTTCAAAACATCTGAGAAGATGATTTGTTTTGTAGAAGCACCAGGTGCTAATAAAGAAAACATTTTTAAACCTACTCCATTAACTATTAATATTAGCAACCTAGATCCTGGGTGATTGTTGCAAGGAGGAGGGAATTGAATATAAATGAGAAAGAGCCTGGCCACTTAAGCTGTCGTTTTAAACCTATAGCCTTAAACTTATGATCATCTCCAATTAAAAATGTGATTTCTCACCCAGTTTTATTTCATAAGAAGCCAGTGGAAGTTGCCATGGCAAGTGTTTTCCTGAGTTTTTATATTGAAAGTTATCTCTCAATAAAAAAAAATGTTCTATAGAATGTTCTTATTTTCTACTTTCCAATCTTAGAAACAAGTGAATAGTCTAAGCAATTCGCATCTAAAAAGAAATATCTCCCTTTGGTGTCACTTCAGGTACCTAAGCCTTTTTCTGGCCCAGTAAGACTGCATTCCTCCAATCCTAATTTGTCTACACTAGATTTTGGAGAAGAGAAAAATTATTCTGATGGCTCTGAAACCTCATCAGAGTTTTCTAAAATGCAAGAGGATCTGTGTCATATTGCCCATAAAGGTAAATGAGTTTTCTTTCTTTTTTGTGTTTCTTTCTTCCAGTGTGTTTGATGAAAATATAATGTGTTTGTCTGAATGTGGGAAAGTCCTTGGAGAAGGGCCTCTTAGTTGGTTCATTTTCTGCTCTATTAGAATTTTAGGCAATCTATTTTTTTTTTTTTATTGGTAATAGGGAATGTATTGGCAAAAGTCTCTCTTTAACTTGTAGGGGAGAAGGTGCGAGCCTTAGGTATACTTTAAAGGCTGAGCAATTTATATGAGAGTGATGAGAGTGTAAACTGGTACTTTTCTGGAGGGCAATGTGACATCATGTTTCAACTTTAAAAAAAAATCTATCTATTCAGCAGTTCTACTTTCAAGAATTCATTCACAGAAATTAACGTAAAAGTTATCCAAAGACATGTGCTTCCATGGTGGCTCAGTGGTGAAGAATCCACCTGCCAATGCAGGAGACACAGGTTTGATCCCTAGTCTGGGAAGATCTCATATGCCGCAGAGCAACTAAGCCCGTGCACCACAACTATTGAGCCTGTGCTCTAGAGCCCAGGAACTGCAACTGTTGAGCCCACGTGTCACAACAACTGAAGCTGGAGCGCTGTTGAGCCTGTGCTCTGCAACAAGAGAAGCCACTCCAGTGAGAAGCCTGGGCACTGCAATGAAGAGTAGCCCTTGCTCATCGCAAATACAGAAAAGCCCACATAGCAATGAAGACCCAGCACAGCCAAAAATAAATAAATTAAGTTAAATTTTAAAACATTATCCAAAGATGTCCATTGTAGCAGTGTTCATATCAAAAATTAGATTTTCAATGTCATTTGTTGTTTAGTTGCTACTGCTGCTGCTGCTGCTAAGTCGCTTCAATCGTGTCCTACTCTGTGCGACTCCATAGACGGCACTCCACCAGGCCCTGCTGTCCCTGGCATTCACCAGGCAAGAACACTGGAGTGGGTTGCCATTTCCTTCTCCAGTGCATGAAGTGAAAAGTGAAAGTGAAGTTGCTCAGTCGTGTCTGACTCTTAGCGACCCCATGGACTGCAGCCTACCAGGCTCCTCTGTCCATGGGATTTTCCAGGCAAGAGTACTGGAGTGGGTTGCCATTGCCTTCTCCAGTTTAGTCGCTAAGTCGTGTCCAACTTTTTTGTGACCCCATGGACTGTAGCCCACCAAGTTTCTCTGTCCATGGGATTTCCCAGGCAAGAATACTAGAGCAGGTTGCCATTTCCTTCTTCAGAGGATCTTCCCTACCTGAGAATTGAACCCATGTCTCCTGCATTTGACAGATTCTTTACCACTGAGCCATCGAGGAAGCCCTTCAATATCATTAGGAAAATGCAAATCCAAACCATGATGAGACATTATTATGCCCCATTAGAATAGTTAAAAAAAGAAAAGTACAGACAGCTGATGAGGATACAGAGAAACTGGATCTCTCATATAGTGCTAGTGACAATGCAAGATGGTACAGCCACTCTGGACAATAGTTTGGCAGTTTTCTATAAAACCAACATCTTAAAATACAACCCAATGTTCACATTCCTAGGCATTTATCCCAAAGAAATGTAAACTTAAGTCCATACAAAATCCTGTACACAAGTGTTCACAGTAGATGTATTAGCCAAAGACTGGAACAACCCAAATATCCTTCAGCAGATGAATGGTTAAACAAAAGGTGGGATATCCATACAACAGAACACTATTCATCACTACTCAGCAATAAGAAGGAATCAACTGTGGATACAGGCCACTGTGAAAGGGTTCTCAGGCACAACATGCTGACCTAAAATAGCCAGTCTCAAAAGGTGTCATAGTGTGTGCTTACACTTATTACCACTTTTGAAGTGATCCATGTATAGAAATGGAAAAAGCGACTGGTGGTTATGGGAGTCAGGGACAAGGAAGAGAGAAGAGGGAAAGTATGATTATGAAGGCTAGAAGTAAGAGGAATCTTGGTGGCGATGGAAAGCTCTCTATCCTGATTTTGGTGGTGGGTGCATGAATCTACACCTACGATAAAATTGCATTGACTGATACTTATATCCATATTCACAAGCGAGAGCCTGTCAAACTTGTGAAATCAGAATCAGAGCTGTATGTTATACCAATGTCCATTTCATGGCTTAGATGTTGTACCAAAGTTATGTAAGATGTTACCACTGTGAGAAACTGGAGGTAGGGCACCCAGGGCTTCTCTGTACTGTTGTTGCAACTTCCTGTGAAATTTCAGAATAGAAAGAAATAACCTAAATGCCTGACAATAGAGAGATTGGATTTTTAAACTGCAGTGTAATCACATAATAGAATACTTAACAGCTACAATAGTATCATCTACCGTATATTGAACACATAGTGTCATGCCAGGTGTTTGCTAATAAGAACTTAACATGCAGTGTTTCTTGAATTCATACCACAGAGTAGGTATGACTGTAACCTCTTATCAGTGCACAGATAAGAAATCTGAGACTTAGAGAAGCCAAAGAACTTTGTGAGGGTCCCAGGGTAGAAAGTAGCCAAACTGAGACTTGAACCCTAACTTGCCTGACCCCAGAGTCTGTGCTTCTCACCTGCTGTCTCACTGCCCTTACAGATGGAATTAGCCAGGGTTATTTTTATAGGTATTGGAAGATATACATAGTTCACTTCAGTCACTCAGTTGGGTCTTTGTGACCCCATGGACTGCAGTAGCAAAAAAATACAAAGTATGATCCTGTTTTGGGGAGAAAATATATTAATCTGATATATATAGGCATATTAAAAAATCTGGAAGGATATATATCAGTGTTTTAGTGATGGAGACTAGGAGTACTTATTATTTTCTTTCTGCTTTTTAAAAAATTTTTCATATATGATCATTTTTTAAAGGAGAAAATGAATTAAAAATTGTTAAATGGGAGGACAGTGTTTGAAATAAGAGAAGACATTTCCTGTTCCTCTTACTGCCCAGAATTTTCCTTCCTTTATATCACTGATTCCTTTGGCTCTTTCCTTACCTTCTAAACCTAAAATGTGTTGGTTATGAGGAAACCATTTTATGCTCTTTACAAATTCCCACCTCAAACTCTTGTCCAAGCGACCATTAGAACTTTGTCCATGTTTCGCAGTGCAGTTGTATGATTTATGTATAAAATGGGAAGGATTAGCTGCCCCAACCCCTTTAAAGATCTTCATACACCCCACTGTGTGTTCTCTGGACCCATTGTAATCAGGTTGTTTCATTTTAGGTTGTGTGGGAGGGAATTTGTATACAATGCCACTACTTTTTAATAATATGAGCTGTCCTTTTAAAAATGAGAAGATAATGCCTCCCTGCAGAAGAGAACTAGCCTAATTTTACCTACCTTGAAGAAGCTGCTTCCTCAGCACAACAGCAGTTGCTATACTGACTGGATACACTGGTCCCATCCTCCTGCAGTGGGCCCGACCTCATGCAAGGTCATGGGCGTCAGCCAGCTGCTCTGTCTTTCGGGCTTTGTGAAAAGCAGCTGGCTGCAGGATTTGTGCTCTGAGAAAAGGTCCAGGAGCACCTATTCAACTTCAGCCTGAGCCCCACGGGCTTGCAGATAGCAAATTCTACAAGTAGCCCAGCAAGCTTGCTTTCATTCCTGTGGTTTTAGTGTTCTTGCCCAGACTGCAAGATCTCAGGGAGTTGCATTTACACAGGTTGTAACTCAGAGGCCTCACAAAATGAAGACAGTTCTCAGGTTCCCTCTGTGTCCTGTGATCTTGCTTTCTTTCTCACTTCCATTCATACTTTTGAAGCTTCTTGACCTTTCTTCTTTTGTAAGCCTGATTTTGTCACTGACAATTTTTATTGTACTTTTTTAACTGTATCACTAATCTATTGACTGTGATTTCGGAACAGCTGAACTCAAGGTATTGTAAATAGTCTGTATTACCTACTTTTTCTTCAACGCGTTAAATGCATCTGAATTCTCCCTGTTTCGTAGAAGTTGGATCAGGTGATAGAAAATCAATATACACCCATCCTAAAAAGTGTTTGTTGTATATTGTAGACTATAAGTTTGATTTTATGATGTGTCATTGGTTCATGGCTTTGTGTCTATGTTCACACACACACAAACAAACAGAGAACAAAATGTACTAAAATCTAAAAGTGATAAATAATTTGCCTTACAAATATTAGCTTGTGTGTGTATGCACACTCAGTTGTGTCTGACTCTTTGTGATTCCATGGACTGTAGCCCACCAGGCTTCTCTGTCCTTGGAATTTTATGTATACCAAAATGTATTTCATGGAACACATTGCCCATAAAACACTTTAAAAAACAAAATTGCATGGTCTAAAATGTTTGCAAAATGTCGCTTACTATAACCTGCTTTGCATTTACACCAGAAACAATATATATTAAAGACCCTGAGAAGTCCTGCAGCAGGGAAATCTGTTAGCTTTGTTTAACTTAATGATTTAAAGATTTTCAATGTTATTATGGAAATTCTCCCTCCTCCCCGAACTGCTATCAGCTATCGCCAGTCTGGAACTAAACTTCCTGAGAAACATACATCAGCAAAGAATGCAAATAGTAAGCCTCTTTGGAGCTAACCCTCTATACCAGCTAAGTCAGAAAACTTGCATTAGACTAAGCTACATCTGTTACTGACTAGCTGTGGGACTTTCACCTCACTGATTAACCTCTCTGGGTCTCAGTTGCCTCATCTGTTAAATGTCCTAAAATAGTCGTCCTAACTCTTTGGGCTCTCAAAAACTCTCTAATTGTCTTCTATGAATAATTGTTTTTCACTAAATGGAAATTATTCTTACTATTGCTTACTGTTACAATGAGATTTTATGAAAAAGTGTTCTACTAGTAGCAGAAGCAGAAATGGTGAGCAGATTTAGGATGTAAAAGCAAGAACTAGTATAGGACTGAGGTCAGAGTGCTCCAAACAGAAGTAGGTAATCACATTCTGCCTTGGAAAGGAAAAAAAATGAGGTTTTTTAAATACGTCTCTTGCAACCTGTGACAGGTATTTGCAATGAGAGAAATCTTCATTCACAAATATAAAGGCTAAAAGTAGAACAAAATTAAACTCTGTTAGATTATTTGCTGTTCTTTTGTTCCTGGATTCTTTTCCTGTGTTGAGTTTTCATTAAGAGGTCATTTGTTAACTGTTTTGAGCTTATGGAAGCATTGAATAAAAAGCCAAATATGTCACAATGATATCATTTTCAAAGATTAAAAGCTAAAAAATATGCACAAAGCCAGGTCACTTATCAAGCATAATTTAGAATTTAGCATAAAAATCTGCCAAGCAACTGCAGTCATGTAAATTATCAGTAAATAAGTAATCAAATTACCTAATATAACGAAATGAAAGAACTATTTGTGTAGAATATGGACTCGGAAGTGTTTTAAAACTATGGATGTCCTGTGTAGTTTTAGAATTAGGAGAAACAAGATTACAGATGAGATCATCTTAGATATTCTAGATGTTAACATCTCCCACATGCCAGATGATGCAGCCGAAAGGAAAACAAAGAAGAATTCACCAAAATGTAGTTTTCATTAAAAAGAAAGAAAAAGAAGGAGTCCTACTGTAGGTTGGGTGCTATATAATAATGTGTTTTCTCACTTTCCTCAAAGCCCTTTTGAGATATGGGCATTATCCACACATACAGATGTGGGAAGCAAGGATTTGTCCAAAATCTAAATAGCAACTATGTGATAAGTGGTAGGATTTCAGTTCACCCTTCTTTCATTGCACGGTATCTCTCCCTTGTACCACACCACTTCCATAGAGGCATGTCCATGGTATTCATAATTGTCTTCTTCAAGAGCATTTTCTTTTCTAGTGTAGAGAAACTGGAGCATATTAAATAGAGCACAGGCAAATTAGGAGTATAGGTGTCCTTTAGCACCACCTTTCACTATCCAAACATGCCAGCTCCGCTCTCACTGTCAAAGTCAATAAGAGAATGGCATGGAAGCCCTTGGAAATGGGAAAGATATGGGGCTTCCCTGGTGGCTTAGATGGTAAAGAATCCACCTGCAATGCAGGAGACCTGGATTCAATCCCTGGGTTGGGAAGAATCCCTGGAGGAAGGCATGGCCACCCACTCCAGTATTCTTGCCTGGAGAATTCCATGGACAGAGGAGCCTGGTGGCTGCAGTCCATAGGGTTGCAAAGAGTTGGACGCAACTTGAGCGACTAAGCACGCAACTGATCATACGATGCTTATGGTGTTCCGATCTGTCCAAAGCTCAGCCTCCAAAGCTCAGCCTATGTCCCACTCTCTTAGTACAGAGAGTGTTGGAGAAAATGGCTAAAGACAGTCTGGGAAAGAGATGCCATAATTCCTTTCAATATTCAGACACTTCATGAAAGAGGAAGTAGTGCTGTTTGCCGATGAGACACTGAGGGACACTGAGGTGAACATCAACTTAGAAAAAGGATGGACTTTCTTAATGCGAGAAGAGTCTAAAAACAAAAGTGGATGGCTTCAGGGGACAGCAGATGCTCCAAGCATGAGTCCAAAGGCTATTTGGCAAGGAGGTTTAGAGATGAGAGGAGCTGGTTGTTCTATGCAGCAGGGGGCCTTAGTGATCTTTGAGGTTCTTTGTAGCTCTGAGCATCTAAAACTTACTATATGGCTTTGTTTGTGATCAGATACCCGTGGATGTGATCCACTCATTAGATCTTTCTATTTTTGTAAACTTTTGATTTTTCTATAGTATCATGTTAGAAATTAACACTTCTGCCACAGAAAGTATTTCTGACTTCTGGGATCCTGTGTCTTTAGTAGTTGATGTAAATATGGTCTCCCATGAGCAGCCTCTAACCATTGCTCTGTGTGTGCTGAATCATTAGGCTGCTGTAAAGGACTATTTTATTGTCCTCTGAGTGGGTCTAAACAGTCATTTAAGAAATTTAATGCCTGATTTGGTCCCCTAAGCCCCCTTTTCAGGTGGTTTAGAAAGCGCTTAAGACTTCAAGTATAGTGCCTGTGTGAGTTATTTTCTGCTTGTCTTATGCCCACAACAGTCTTGTCAGCTGTACATTTTGAGCCAAAGTGTATATTCTGCTGATTTAAAAATTTTAATAGTAGTCTGTAAGTAAGTGAAAGTTGCTCAGTCATGTCCGATTCTGCAACCCCATGGAGTGTAGCCCACCAGGCTCATCTGTCCATGGGATTCTGCAGGCAAGAATACTGGAGTGGGTAGCCATTCCCTTCTCCAGGGGATCTTCCCAATCCAGGGATTCAACCTGGGTCTCCCGCATTGCAGGCAGATTCTTTACCATCTGAGCCATCAGGGAACCCTAATCTTCTAGTTTGGTTGAATACCTTGCTTTACGCAGGCCACCTGAAAGCCAGAGGAATTGATTTGTTAAAGTGGCAACCAGCTGAGTGCCACGTCTATTTAATTTAGAGCAATAAACATGATGGTGAAAAAAATTTTTTGTGCTTATGCAAAGTGACAGATGTTAACTAGACTTATTCTATTGATCATTTAGAAATGTATACAAATATTGAATCATTATGTTGTATACCGAAACCAGTATAATATTTTATGAAAAGAATTGCAATAATAAACTAAGGAAACTTACCAAAAAATAACAGTGAAGAAATGTTTCCCCAAGGACCCACTCAGATGGTCGTGGGGATCCTGTGGGGTTGCCAGGGGTGGGATGCCCATCTAATAGAACCTAAAGTGCAGTTTGTGAGTTAGCTGCTGGGCTGGTTGCTCGCCAGCTAAGAGCTTCCACTGCTCCTAATGCTCAGTAGTTCTAGTCAGTCTCTCATTCATAGAATTTATACCCTTTGTGCATTTATTTATAAATGATGTCCCAGCAAGAGACTCAGATACCTTAAAACTGCTGCCCGTATTTCAAAAGACTGCAGTAATCATCACTTTAATCCTTGTGAGTTTCTTTTATTACCATCACTATTATTATTTCAATAGCATTTATTATGTATCATATGTGATGCTTTGGGCTAAGTGCTTTACCTTCATTAGCTTACTTAATCCCTATAATGATCTTATGAAGTAAATGCAATTATTGTCTCTATTTACAAGGGAGGAAACTGGGGTCCAGGTGCATCATATCCTTGTCTGATGTCTTACAGTGAAGAAGTGTTGGAGCTGGGAAGAACCCAGTGCTGCTGCTGGAGCCTACACTATTGGTGGCTCTGTTGTGCTGGCCATTATTTGGCTCAATGGAATTGCTTAATTCAAAGAGCTAAACTTGTTCCATAGACACTATTAGAAAAATCAGTACCTATTGACCCCATCTTTGGTCACCAGAAGCATCATATTAATAATGTGTTTTCATTTAAATAAATTGCTTACTTGTCCTGTGATTTTGTGAAGAAGTTCTGAGTCTGGGTAAACACTACAACCTCAGATAAGTTCAGAGACAGCCTACTGAGAGAGGTTCAGTTGTCTGCATGGCTGTGGAGTGAAGGGAGCGTCAGTCATGCATGTTTAATTTCTATGATACTGAATTGGCCACTCCTAAATAGCAGTGCCTCTAAAAATGCAGGCCCCCGGGGAATTTAGTAGTATGCCAGGCCATTAGAGAAGAAGTATGTATTAGCCTCTTCCCTCTTCCTGCCTTTCTAAAACAGTATACAATAAAGGAGATTGGAAAGATAATATTCAAATGTGATTTGATCAGTAATTTGATCAGTAATTCATATGACAGTTGCGTTATTCTTCGGAGGTAACTTGTTCATTATATGATCAAAACTTGGTGTATTTTTTACTGTACCTGAGAACAGTTTTTTAAAAATTTAGTTCAGGCATCTGAGTGCCTAATAACACTTAGCTCTCATTGGACCTAAACACTCACTCAAGTGAACCAAGGGCTGAATGCTAGGTTGAGAGGCAGGGAATTCTGGGTCAGGCAGGTGAAAAGACTAATAAGGAAAAGGGTAGTTAACACCTTTTTGGAAATAATTTCAAACTTACAGCAAGGTACAAGAATAATAAAAAAACTCAGGTATCTTTACCCAAGTTCACCATTTTTAATATTGTGCCACATTTATCTCTGTCTTTCTACACACACACACACACACACACACAAACATACACACACATACATACATACACATGCAGATATGTGTGCATTTGTTTATTTTTTTTGATCCATGTGAAAATAGGATTCATACATCGTCTTTTTTTTATGCATTTATACTATCATGTATATTTCCTAAGAATAAGGATATTCTGTTACTTAACCACAGTTTAGTTATGAAACTCAGGAAATTTAGCATTGAAATAGTACTTTTACCTATTCTGCCTTTCATATTCAAATGTCAATTATCGCAATATCCCTTAATAGCTCTTTTCCCCTTCAGTATAGAATCTAGTCTGTAGTCATAGAATGCATTTAATTATCATACCTCTTTAGTCTTCTTTAATTGGGAACAGTTCCTGAGTCTTTCATTTCTTTGATGAAATGACACTTTTCAAGAATACAGGCCAATTTTAAAAAATAGAATGGTCCTCATTCTAGGGTTGTCTGATGTTTCCTCACGATCAGATTCAGATGGCCTATCCTTGGCTGGTATTCAACAAAAATAACAGTGTGTCTTTTTCAGAGTATCACACAAAGTCCCAAGGTACGCAAAGTCTATCTGATTCTCACTAGTGATTAGTTTTGGACAACAAATTAAGGTGCTGTCTAGTTTCTCCTCTGCCTTGTTACCATTTTCCTTCTGCCATCCCAATAAGTTGTGTTTGCAAACATCTCCAGTCATTAGGGATACAAACAAAACTAAATGTTGATAATTGAAAAGTATAGTCCTTTCAAGTGTCAAAATATGTTGGTAACAGGTCATAACATTGTGGAATTTTATAGTGGATAGGGACTTTGGAATTGACAAATGTGTGTAATTTTCAAAATTTTGATAGATTTTATATTCTAGAGTAGTTTTAGGTTCACAGCAAACTGAGCAAGAAGTTTGGGGTTCCCATACCCGCTCCTCCATACACACATACACAACCTTGTCCACTATCAACATCCCACCAGAGCGGTCCATTTCTTGAGCATCAGTAAACCTACGCTGAAACATCATTATCACCGTAAGCCCGTGGTTTACATTAGGGTTCACTTTTGGTGTTGAACATTTCAGATGTATTTTTTAAAGTCGAAATAGGGTACATTTGCTGAATGGGAAATATTCATGACTGTTACTTTTCTAAATTCTTTTATAAGAATTCTCTGCTTCTTGTTTTTAATTATGCCTCTTCCTTTATTCCTTTTTATAATGATTATATCTTTATAGTCTACTTCACTTTAAGGTCAGCTTTTAATACCATATCAACGGAGAGAGAGAAACTGAAGCAACTGATGGATCAAGATGTTTCCGCCTCTCCCTCTGCCCAGGTCCTTGGTCTGAAGCGTGCCTTGTCATCCGTAAGTTACATCTGTGTGTCGCAGCAATGCCTGACAGTGTGTCTGGGCTCATGAACTTTTTATGTTTTCCATCGCCATCGTTGTGTTGAAAATTCATGAGAAAACCAAACACATTATCCAAATTATATTCTAACCTTTCATCAGATCTGCTTATTCTAAACACCAAAGCTGAGCCTACCCCAAATCTTAGTAGCAAATATTTCATTGAGCATTAGATGCTCTGTTTGGTTTCCTCCTATTTATCCTGAGTTTTCTGTTTTTGTAAAGCTTTTGTTACGTGTTTGTCTTACAGACATTTGTTTGTTAATGCTTACAAAGTCTGATGGTTTGCAGATTTCCATACCTAAGATTTCACAAGCTTTGACTGATTTTCCAAACTGATAGATAAAGGCAGCAGAGTGAAATTTTGAATTCACACTCTTCTCTATGGCCCAGGGTTAATCCTGTTTACCTATTTACAGCCTGTCTCTTTCAAAGACAGGCAAGTGATTTGATTTGATAGTACAAACATTTAGCTCCCACCTGCTCCCCCCGTGGGCACAAAGAGATGAGTCATAAGGAGTGTCAGGCAGTCATTGTGCCTTCTTAATAAACAGAAAAATCACTGCCAAGCCTCAAATGTTTTTCAGTGAGCCAGCCTGTCATTCACCCTCTTTCCTTTTTTCCCCATTGATTGCAGTTTATTCCTCAGAAGAACTGGGCTCCGTTGAAGTGCAGTGTCCTAGTATTCTGTTTTGAATAGCTGACAGTATTTTGAATAGCTGATTATTCACTCTAAATCTTTCAAAAGCTGGAGAACTTTTAAAAGATCATACATATTTGCTCCTATGCTTTACTTCTATGTAGAATCCTTACTATGAAAAGAGAGAGTGTGTGCACACACAATTACCTTCTGAAGTGATACTGAACTTTCTATGTAGGGTCAGGTAGGGGAGATGAATTTTAGGATCTTGTTTTCAGAAGCTAACTCAAGCAGTGAGAGAACTAGAAAATACCCACTTACGCTTTCTACTCATCATGTTACGGAGACAAGTAAAGTGATGCTTTTGGTATAATGTTAATTGTTAATATATTAACATTGATATTTACTGTCATTGTAAGGTACTTAAAGGTGTATTCACTCAGTTGAACACTCCCAGTATGTTATCTTTGAAAGAAATAGAAAATAACATGGAATTTACTCCATGTTTAGGGTCTTAACGTTGTCAGCTGAGAGGTAGAAACACCCCCTTTTGGACTGAAATGGATAGTCAGTCACACACAATCTGCTACTTTGGTTTGAGAGAAGCAAGGTGATTCTTTACTTTTTTTTTAAGTTTATTTTTTAGGGGTAAAAAGCATTTCTTTATTCATTTGTGTCATTTCTTTGTGGCCCAGCCACCCAATGGAATATTATTCATCAATAAAAAGAAATGAGCTCTCAAGCCATGCGAGATATGGGTGAGTCATAAATGAATATTGCTCACTGGAATAAGCCAGCCTGAAAAGACTATGTACTGATCCATTCATATGATATTCTGGAAAAGCAAACATACAGAGATAATAAACAGATTAGTGGTTGCCAGGGTAGGGGGGAAATCATTTCTTATTGTCCAAAGTAGGTTGGCTTTTAGTGCATTTAGAAGGTACCTCTGATGGGCTCCCCAGCGTCCTTTTCACTGTGGTCTTCCCCTTCCCTGCCCTCCTCCTGTGTGAGGTCCAGGTTCATTTTGTTAATCTGCTGGTCTGGTAGAGGCCATGAGACCCACTTGGCCATGGTGTCTCTGGCCAGAGTCATTAGAAAGTTAAAATAAAATGGAATGATCATTTACTTCTTTTTTTTGTCTTGGATTCCTGATTAGATTCAAGACTTGTTTTTTAAAAATAAAAATTTGAGAGTTATCTCAGGGCTATAAGAATGAATCGGTATTGAATGTACAACCTTTGTGTTTTTTTTTTTCTTCCACCTGTGGCTCACAAAGGAAAGAGAAGCTACTGAAATAGCATGTTTTTCAGGCTATCTGGAGATTCTAGCCACTGGTATCTATTCTGGCCCCTGTGCAAGATGCCAACAACATATTGGCCAAAGTGAGTGCCCCGTAGAGGTTTTTAAGTGGAGTTGTGTGCTTTAAGACACATTTACTCAGTGTTTCCTAAATGACCCTTCAGAGTTTCCAAATAATCCATTCCAACTGTGGATACTAAAAAATAAAGCCATAATTCTTGTTTGAGATCCAGGCAGTGGGTGAGATATGAACACCCTTCTGTGTTCTCAGCAGGTATACCCTATGGGCCCTGATGGATGGGAAAAAGCTCTGAGCTTCTCAGAAGAAAGTCAGGAAGACGGACATATGGGATGGATCTGTGTACAGGCACCTGGGGAACTGATTGTGAGACAATCAGGTGAAGTTGTCCCTTTCAAAGACAGATCATTTGAAGGACAGCTGGTCAGGAAGCACAGGGGAAACCAGCATGAAGGAAAACACCTTCCTTTACCTTCCTAGTTGGGAGGATGGGCGGGGGACTCAGACTTGCCCAGGGAGAAGAAGTAAAAGAGGTCCAGGTGGGCTGACAAGAGCTCACAACCCCTTCCCAGGGCCCTAGTGCTTAGCCCCTATCCAGGTAAGTGAGCTCTCTGTCTCTTTTTTTTTAAATAGACTATCTTAATCATGAAGAATGAACATAAAACAATCAATGCCTGTGTTGTAAAACAGTAAAATTAATCCTCTGCAAAATCTTACTTCTCAGCACACTTTCTAAGACCCTACTCAACCAGTGTGACAGAACATTAAAATATGGCCAGTCACGTGGAGGTGAGAGCAGTGTTTTTATTACAGATGAGAAAGAAGCTTGGAATCTTTAGGGGGAGCTGTTCAAAGAGGCTGAAGGCAGCTGAGAAGGAGGAAGGGCCAAGAAACCAAGAGCAATAAGGGCTTATAGGCATGTGTGATTTCCTTCTTCACTGAAAGAAAAGCCTTACTAACCCTTACTTTCATCCCTGGAAATGAGAGTCGAGAAGGGTCTGCATTCCCAGTGTTTAATAGCTTGTATCTGCCAGGCACCAGTATCCTGTTGGACAACGTTCAAGAAAGAAGTCCAGGAGGTGCCCCCCTGAGGGCTCCTTCACACTGGGCTTACCGCTGTGCTTTTGAAAATAGCCATTGATTAACAGAGCCCCACTATTTTTAACGTGTTCCAGGCCCTAGCACAAAACACAGATCTTAAAGAACGCTTATGCAGAATCCATGCCGAGTCTCTGCTCCTCGACCTCCCTGCTGCTGCCAAGTCGGGTGACGGTCTGGCAGAGGTGGGTAAGGTTCTCCTCCGGTAATGTCACCCTACTCTGCTCCCACACGATGCCCTCTGTCCCTCCCTGAAGCCTCCCTGCTGCCCTGGGAGGGGTGCTCCCTTTACCCTGATGGCTGCAGTTCCCAAAGCTTCCTTGAAAGTATGCTGCCCACTGCATTTCTAAACTGCTTTTTCCCCCTAGAATGTTTCTTTCTTTTCTATTTCTTTACCCCATTATCCTCCTAAGGATCACCCTTTTCTCTTGATAGGAGTGAGAGTGGGAGTCCCATTGGAGTGGGGACTGAGAGACAAATATTTTCTCCTGTGACTTCTGAATAAACCTCACTGTCTCCTACGGATAGAATCCTAGCTCCCCTTCTGAGAACCTCTCTCCTCTTTCTTTATGACTGTTTCCTTCTCCGTTTCCTGTTTGTTTTTTTTTTTAAATACAGCTGTACCCTTTGGTGGGGGGGAATATTACAATTGAAGTGTCTTGGTCAGTTTATAGTATGTTAAAAATATCTTTTTCTCAAGACTTGAGATGTTTATCCAAAATATTCTTTGAATATGCTTAAGATGAGAAAGTTCAGAAAAATCCAAGTGGATGACTTGAAAAAAAAAAATCAGTACAAAAGGGTAGTGAAAGTTAAAATAGTTTTTAGCCATCTCTTATATGCCTGCCTCAGTTGTGCTAAATTTTTCATTAACAAGTGGATTAGACTGAGCCCATAAAAAATAAGGAAGGTCAGATACAAGGGTTGTAAATTTTTTAAAGGAGTTTCTGTGTTTAATGTATCTTCCTCCTTTTTCTGTCCTCAAAGAAAACAAACCCTGACACAATACTTTTACTCCTTGCAATGTTGTTGTGTTGGGTGATGGGCAGATAAGATGCTGGAATCAATCAGACCAAGAAGCTCAGACATCTACCTCCTTATGAAGCACAGGCTATGCCCTGACCTAATGGGAACCCCTTCTGATGAGGGTGGTACCCTCTCTCCTCAGGGCTGGCAGGCTTCTTATTCCTTCTGAGATACACATCAGTGATTGACCATGAAATTGCTCTACATCTTCACTGCCCCCAAGAGATCTTTTCAATCACTTTTTAGCCCAGACCTGAATTGAGTCCCTGGCAGGACAGAGCACTGAAATGTTGTCTGCAGGGGCCTTCATGTCAGGCCTGGGCAAAGAAGCATGCCCACATCCAGCTTCTCTTCGGAATAAATCTGGGCATTGGCTGAAGCAGGGCTCAGTCATGGTGGCCGACCGTCACTGAAGGTGGCTTGCTGCTGATCACCATGGCCCTCTGGTGTTTGATGCTTGTTTCCAGGCAGCATCAGTTCAGTTCAGTCGCTCAGTCGTGTTCGACTCTTTGCGACCCCATGAGCCACAGCACGTCAGGCCTCCCTGTCCATCACCAACTCCTGGAGTTTACCCAAACCCATGTCCATTGAGTCGGTGATGCCATCCAACCATCTCATCCCCTGTCGTCCCCCTCTCCTCCTGCCCTCAATCTTTCCCAGCATCAGGGTCTTTTCAAATGAGTCAGCTCATCGCATCAGGTGGCCAAAGTATTGGAGTTTCAGCTTCAACATTAGCCCTTCCAATGAACACCCAGGACTGATCTCCTTTAGGATGGACTGGTTGGATCTGCTTGCAGTCCAAGGGACTCTCAAGAGTCTTCTCCAACACCACAGTTCAAAAGCATCAACTCTTCGGCCCTCAGCTTTCTTTATAGTCCAACTCTCACATCCATATATGACTACTGGAAAAACCATAGCTTTGACTAGACGGACCTTTGTTGACAAAATAATGTCTCTACTTTTTAATATGCTGTCTAAGTTGATCATAACTTTCCTTCCAAGGAGTAAGTGTCTTTTAATTTCATGGCTGCAATCACCATCTGCAGTGATTTTAGAGCCCCCCAAAATAAAGTCAGCCACTGTTTCCCCATCTATTTGCCATGAAGAGATGGGACTGGTTGCCATGATCTTAGTAGCATATTATCACCTAATTACATTAATTTATTTAACAAGCTGTTAAAGAGGTAAATGGCAAGTTGACCCTTAATTTATGGTTTTTTAATTTATATTCAATGTATACACCTGGGGCTATTTGCAGTTGGGAAAGGAGACCAAAATCACAGGTCTTTTTAAATGCATGTTTTTAAGTTGATCTCACAAGTAATATATCCAAAGGTTTAAATGCTGTTCGTTGCCTTTGAGGAGGAGCCATAACATCCTCAAACTCATACCTTCCAAAATGACTTTCTGGAGTCTTGAATTGATGGCGCAGTTGTCTCATTGATCTAGTTCCTCTCTCTAGTGCTTTTCTGTGTTCCATGTTTTATCCTGCTTTTCACAGAGTGATTCAGGCTGATTTCCCAGTAAAGGAAAAGCCCTTGTTGCCTTCAGGAAATAAGAGAGTGAGTAGAAGAAGCTGCTCAAAGCCCGAAAGCCAGACTCCAGTGTCCTTTTCTTGGGTAGCTCACAGGCTTCTCAAACACTATGAGAATGACAGTCCCTACACTGGGGTCAGCCCAGGGTACTCTGTTTTTAGGCCCTCTTTCTTTCTTTGCTTCCCTTCTGTTACCTTTTCACTGCACAAATTATTCATCTTTCGTTTTCTAAAATCTACTTGGATTCTAAAATCTCCCCTCCTACAAAAAATTACTCTCATATCCTATCAAGTACTTCTGTTTTAAATTTCTGAATGTGAACATTTACTATTACCAGGTTATGAATTCTTGGGTATTTTATATTATTTTAAATTCCTAATGAAAGGCCAAAGTGACTTTCGGGATAATATCCTACTACATCTAAAGTCCATTTAAGAGACCAAATAAGCAAGAACTTGAAAGAAAAGTGTAAAACAAGAGGAAATGAGATTCTTTTAACTGCCTATTTGCTATATTGCACATACACTTGAATGTGTTATCTCATAAAATCTTAATCATGATTCTATGAGATAGGTGATGGTAGTTTCATTTTAGAGACAGGGAAACTAAAGCCCAGAGGGGTTAAATAACTTCTTCCAGGGTACACAGCGAGTAAAGGGTAGAGCTGGGGTTTAAGTCCAGTTCTGTTGTGTCCCAAGCACTTGTCTCCTCAGCAGCACCATACTGCTGTGTAGTGAGGAAAGACAGGCCAAGCCCCGAAATCAAACACATGGTAAAGCTCCAGTAGTGAAAATATGGCGGTGATGGGGTAAGAGTGGGACAAAATAACTATTTCAGGCATAGCACCATTTTATATAAAAAAAAAGAATGAAATACACTTATGATAGAAAAGACTCAAAAATCAATAGGAAAGAGATGAATTTTTCAATAAGTTAGGCTGACACAACTTGAAAGCAGTTTAAATCTTTCCATTGCATCCTAAAATAAGTCACTAGTGAATCAGAGTTAAATTCAAATGGAAAAATATTGATTTAAATGTTTATCAAATGGCTGGAGTAGGGAGGATGTCCTAAATGTGGGAGCAATAGAAAAAATTACAAAAGACATGTTGATGAGATTTGGATTTTTTTTTTTTTTAAGGAAAAGAAGTGGCGTGTGTGAAAAAATTAGTCAAATAATAGACTAGGAACAAATGTTTTCAGTGAAAAATGACAGACTTAGATAATACTAAATAGGTGGTAATGACTTTGATATGTAAATAATTAACAGATAAGAGCAGGTAACTTAGGCCCTCAACAAATAAATGAGAAAAAAAGACCCTACTCACAAAAAATACCAAATACAAATTTTTTTTTTTTTTTACTTTTTATTTTGTGATATTTATCAGTTCACTGGAAGGTGCAAAGAAATGCAGAGGGAGGTCCCGTGTATCCTGACCTAACCTCCTCCAGTGTTAACATCTCTACTGCTAGTTGTTGTTGTTTAATTGAATTATAGTTGATTTGGGCTTCCCCGGTGGCTTAGTCAGTAGAGTTCGCCTGCAATGCAGGAGACCTGGGTTCGATCCCTGGGTTGGGAAGATGCCCTATAGGAGGGCATGGCAACCCACTTCAGCATTCTTGCCTAGAGAATCCCTATGAACAGAGGAGACTGGTGGGTTACAGTCCATGGGGTGGCAAAGAGTCGGACATGACTGAGCAACTAAGCACACAGTTGATTTAGTGATTTACCATGCACAGTGGACATCAACTTGTGCAAACTCTGGCAGATGGTGAGGGACAGGGAGGCCTGGCGTGCTGCAGTCCATGGGGGTCACAAACCAGACATGACTGGGCAACTGAATAACAACAACAACATGCACATAATTGATTTACAGGCTTCCCACGTGGCACTAGTGGAAAAGAATCACCTGCCAATGCAGGAGATGCAAGAGACGTGGGTTTGAGCCCTGGGTTGGGGAAATCCCTTGGAGGAGGAAATGGCAACCCACTCCAATATTCTTGCCTGGAAAATCTCATGAACAGAGGAGCCTGGCGGCTACAGTTCATAGGGTTGCAAAGAGTCGGATTAGGACTGAGCGTACACACACACACACAGAGTTGATTTACAATATCTTGTTAGTTCTAGGTATACAGCCCAGTGATTCATTTATACGTATAGAGCTAGTTTGTTTATTTTTTTAAAGAAAAAACTGTTCAACCTGATTCTTAACAAAGAAATACAAATTAAAGCAGTTAGAATAAGACATTTTTCTAAATTATAGTATTCGGTGGCTATATAGATACAAAGAAAATAGAGTGTCTCTTTCTTGATATAATTATGTAATATATATTTTGCCTTAAGTATTTTAATAATTCTACCCCGAGAACTGATTCTAAGAACTAATGACATACAAGCAAAGACACATCTGCAAACCTGTTCATCATCTTGGTGGCTCAGACGGTAAAGAATCTTTCTGCAGGGCAGGAAGGGCTACCCATTCCAGTATTCTTGCCTGGAGAATTCCAGAGATAGAGGAACTTGGAGGGCTACAGTCCATGGTGTTGCAAAGAGTTGGACACGATTGAGTGACTGACACTTCCACTTCCCCATCTTTACAAATTTGGAAACACTTAATTTCCAATAAATGAAATGATTACTCTGTGACACACACCTCGGGTAAATCTGTCAACTAAAGTTCATTGTCTCAAAGAACTTTTAATAGTCTGGGGGGAAGTTCACAATATAATGTTAATTGAATGTGACAAACTAAATAAAGACTATGTACAGTGTGACCCCAGTTTTTCAAATTTAAAAACAATCTATACACAAATATTTTAATACAGAAAGTACACTGATTGGCTAAATAGGGGCCACATCTGGGTGATCAATTTTAATTTTTTTTTTTTTTTAATTTTTGGCTACATACACCATGTGGCTTATGCAACCTTAATTCCACAACCAGGGATTGAACCCATGTTCCTTGCATTGAAAGTGCAGGATCTTAACCACAGGACCACCAAGGAAGTCCCTGGGTGATGAATTTTAAGTGATATTTATTTACATCTTTCTGTATTTTCTGTTTTAAACACATACTACCTTTAACATCAAAAAAATGTTAATTTTTAAAAGTTATGGTGCAGTGTTGTTTGGAGAAGCTTATAACATTAGATAGATAGATGACAATTATTTCAAAACAAAGATATATGTATTAAAAGGATTGGAGAGAAATTTATCAAAATGCCTATAGTGGTTGATTTAGTGTGATGGGATTATATGTTTCCTTCCCTCTCTTTTCTCTGTTTATTTCTCTCTTTGTGATGTAAAAATAGATAACCACTCATGCCTTCCAAACTTAAGGGGGTATGCTTGAGTTAAACTGACTAGATCAGTATTTTAATCCATGAGGTCCTGGGTTGTGCAGGACACCGGGCAGGGGCTCCTGCAGTCCTGTGGAGCTGTAGGTGGGTATCAATAGGAAGTTGCTGGAGTAATGGAACAGCAGAAAGGGATAGGGCCAGCTGTGCTATTTTCAGTGTTGATCCAGCCAAGAAATCCTTCTGACCCATCAGCCTAGGAGAAAGGAGATACAGAAAGAGCCAGAGTGACTGTTAATAAATTAATGAGGAGAACAAGTAAATAAATCATTAGAGTCTTAGGTGGCAGTGACACAGCAAAGACAGAGGACAGTTCTGTTGTTTCAGTGAATGTTAAGGGAGCTCAGTTATTCATTACTGTGTCTCCTCTTTTGAGGAGAGACCTATACTTTAAAGGGGGCAGCCATGATGCTTATTTATAGATCTTAATGTGATGTAAGTCTTTGTTGGGATGGAAGGTTGTAGGGATGTTAAAATGGGTAGGATCTTTCAATAAATGCCTCAGCTAGAAGAGAAAGTGGAGAAGGCAATGGCACCCCACTCCAGTACTCTTGCCTGGGAAACCCCATGGACGGAGGAGCCTGGTGGGCTGCCATCTATGGGGTCACACAGAGTCGGACACGACTGATGTGACTTAGCAGCAGCAGCAGCAGCAAAAGAGAAAGGGAAATACACTGAAATGTGTTCCTGAGATAAACATTCCATTAAGCGACCACTTGACCACTTGATATTATCAATTATGAACAAATGCTGGGGCCCTCTGGTCATAGCATCCTCATCTTAGGAGACTGAGGAGTGTGTCCTGCTCTCATAAAACTTCTGAAAAGACATAATACATGTTAACATTTCTTTCCCAAGTTATTCTGGGACTCATTCATCAGATACATAAGAATATAGAAGCAGCTCCTTTATCAGCCCTATGAGAAATGTGAGCCGTTAGGATGTTCAGACAACAATCTTCTCTGATTCAAAGGAATCAGAGCATCTCATCCTCAATCCCTTCTCCTTCCTCAAGGTATCAGGCCTCACCTCTTCTGTGAAGCCCTCCCCAACCAAAGCCCCCTAATGGAATCCATCTCTCCTTCCTGCCCATGTCCATGGTGCTTTTGTGTTGAGTGCACCCTCTGCACCGCTTACTCAGGCCAGAAGTCTTGTTTTATTCATCATCATATCCTACTATGACCAGCACAGTCCAGTTGCTCAATTTCTTGAGTTAAATTTTCACTTGCAAATAGCATAGAAAGCACATTCCCAAAGTATTTAGGTCCTTCCCATAGGAAATGTCCAGACTCAGTGACTCAGGGGATGGAGGGCCAGCAGGAGAAGAAAATGCTGATGTTCTATCATGTTGTTCAGGGAGAGGCTTATAAATGGGATTGGGGACTTCCTTCCCTCACAGAGTCAGTGTGGTTGGAAAGAGACAAAGAGAATTTATCTCATTCATCCATGTATAATGTATGATCTGCCACCAGGGGCACTTCTGGACTGAAACATACTGTTTATTTGTCAGAGGATGCCTCAGAAGCAGCACTCTGGTCTCTGGGAGAGAATGGAGGCAAGAGAAAGCTCTGTTGGTCTGAACCAGCCTTGCAAGGACATGCATTCAGTACAATTCAGAGGAAATTTTAGGATGAAAAGAAACATCTTACAGTGGTACAGAATAAGAGGATTCAGAGAGCGTTGGAATTTTTCCCCTCTTAACACATTATTGACCAAGGATGTGTTAATACATCTTTTGTTACCTAAATGGTATTGACGGGAGACATATCAATATCACTTACATAACAAGTTGCCAGCTACAAGCGTTAGTTTCTGCAAAGATCCCCTGGTCTATAATGCGTTAAGTGGAATAAAAACTGACCTGTACAGTCTTTTTTTTTTTTTTGGCTTTGAGATTTGTTGTGTGTGTCTGAGCAGTAATGGTGCCTGTAAACAAGGTGCCCTTTTGGGGGAGACCTTCGCTTCTCACCGTGTTTTGTGTGAGGTTTGCCTCTCCTCAACTCTGAAGCTGCCCTCTGCTTATAGCTGCTTGTTAGCCTGGGCCTGTGGCCTTGTGTATTATGTAAAAAAATCAATTGTTTATTTTGCTTTTCTTGAAACTGTTTCTAAATATGTGCATTTTTGGTTTTGTGTTTCCAATAGGAAAACTCCAGAGATGATAGTCGGGCTCTGGTTCATCAGCTTTCCAATGAAAGCAGACTCTCCATCACTGACTCTCTCTCAGAGTTTTTTGATGCCCAGGAAGTTCTGTTGTCTCCAAGCTCTTCAGAAAATGAGGTTTGAGCACTGTTTTCAGTTAGTTGCCCTCAAAATCTCTTGCCACTTTACTCATTCAGTAAATAGTCATAATTTAGAAACACTGAGCTCAGTGGCCTCTTTTTATCATTACATTCTAAGGATCATCTTATAAGTTATAGCACAAAAGTCAAAAAAAGATAAAAAGTCTTAGGGGGAGAAAGTTGTGAAAGTATTGGGCACACCCTGGTTTCTGTTATTGATACTTGATTTGTTATACCTTTTTTCAATTGTAGTTTAATGATTTTGATTATAAGCTGTTTGATAATGTATTATTTGCAATACAGGGCCAGAAGTTAGCCCCTTATATATTTTTTCAGTATTGAATTTGATCTATAGTAATTTGTAATATATACTTATTGTTATAATTATTATGGTTGTTATAATTCACTTATAATTATATTTTGAGTGTTGTGTACTGGTCGTTTTAGCTCTTCAGTATAGGAGGACTAATTTGTTGTTGCTGTTCAGTTGCTAAGTTGTGTCCAACTCTTTGCGATTCCATGGTCTGCAGCAAGGCCTCCCTATCCCTCAGTATCTCTCGGAGTTTGCCCAAGCTCATGTCCATTGAATCTGTGATGCTATCCAACCATCTCATCCTCTGCTGCCCTCTTTTCCTTTTGCCTTCAATCTTCCCCAGAATCCGGGCCTTTTCCAATGAGTCAGCTGTTCTCATCAGGTGGCCAAAGTATTGAAGTTCAGCTTCAGCATCAGTCGTTCCAGTGAATATTCAGGGTTTATTTCCTTAAAGATTGACTGGTTTGATCTCTTTGCAGTCCAAGGGACTCTCAAGCACCACAATTCCAAAGCGTCAGTTCTCGTTCTTTGGTGTTCAGCCTTTTTTACTGTCCAACTTTCACATCCATACATGATTCCTGGAAAGACCATAGCTTTGACTGTATAGAGCTCTGTTGGCAAAGTGGTATGTTTGCTTTTTAATACAATGTCTAGGTTTGTTGTAACTTTCCTTCCAAGAAGCAAGTGTCTTCTAATTTCATGGGTTCAGTCACCATCCACAGTGATTTTGGAGCCCAAGAAGAGAAAATCTGTCATTGCTTCCACTTTTTCCCCTTCTATTTGCCATGAAGTGATAGAACCAGATGCCATTATCTTAGATTTTTGAATGTTGAGTTTTAAGACAACTTTTTCAATCTCTTCTTTCACCTTCATCAAGAGGCTCTTTAGTTCCTCTTCACTTTATCATCTGCATATTTGAAGTTGTTGATAATTTCTCCCAACAATCTTGATTTCAGCTTGTAACTCATCAACCCCAGCATCTTGCACTGATGTACTCTGCATATAAGTTAAATAACCAAGGTAACAATATACAGCCTTGATGTACTCCTTTCCCAATTTTGAACCAGTCAGTTGTTCCATGTAAGGTTCTAATTGTTTATTCTTGACCACATACAGGTTTCTCTGGAGATAGGTAAGATGGTCTGGTATTCCCGTCTCTTTAAGAATTTTCCACAGTTTGTTGTGATCCACACAATCTAAGGCTTTTGCATAGTCAATGAAACAGGAGTAGATGTTTTTCTGGAATTCCCTTGCTTTCTCTGTGATCTAACAAATATTGGCAATTTGATCTCTGGTTCCTCTGCCTTTTCTAAACCCAGCTTGTACATCTGAAATTTCTCAGTTCAAGTACTGCTGAAGCCTAGCTTGAAGGATTTTGAGCATAACCTTATCAGCATGGGAAGTGTCCGGTAGTTTGAACATTGTTTAGCACTTCCCTTCTTTGGAATTGGCATGAAGACAGACCTTTCCCAGTCCTGTGGCAACTGCTGGGTTTTCCAAACTTGCTGATCTATTAATGACTCGAGTCATTAAGACCTATTTTGTATAGTTCTTCTGTGTATTCTTGCCACCTCTTCTTAATCTCTGTTAGGTCCTTACCATTTCTGTTCTTTATCATGTCCATCCTTGCATGAAATGTTCCTTTGACACCTCCAATTTTCTTGAAGAGATCTCTAATTTTTCCGATTTTATTGTTTTCCTCTATTTCTTTGTATTGTTCATTTAAGAAGTCTTTCTTATCTCTCCTTGCTATTCTCTGGAACTCTGCATTCAGTTGGGTGTATCTGTGCCTTTCTCCCTTGCTTTTCACGGCTCTTCTTTCCCCAGCTGTTTGTAAAGTATTCTGACATTTTGCCTTCTTGCATTTCTTTTTCTATGTTATTGTTCTGGTCACTGCCTCCTGTGTGATGTTCTGAACCTCTTCTCTTGAATCTGTTCGTCACCTCCATATAATCATAAGGGATTTGATTTAGGTCATACCTGAATGGCCTAGTGGTTTAAACTAAAGAAAGTGGGGAAAGCCACTATAAGTACAAATATTATTTATCTATTCATATCCATAGAAGAGTCTTCTATTCACAGATAGTTAAAAGACAAATTTAATTCATTCTACTCAAATGCTAACAAATTCTGTAAAAGCAGTCTGAATTAATAAGAATTTTTATAATGACTAAAATCTAGAATTTACTTGTGTTGTCCTTGTCAGAATGCATCAAGAATGTGTAAGAATTTTAACAACATATTTTCTGTCAACACCTCCTAGGCAGCCTGGTGTATGGGGCTTAATGAAAACAGCACCCAAAATTATTTCTATAGATTTATAATGTATGGTTAAAGATATTTGATTATTTGAAGTACAAGTTTTATGAAATCTGGGCTTGTTTACTCTAATGTATATTATTTCCTTTTTTCCCATAGATTTCTGAAGATGATTCATACGTCAGTGACATAAGTGACAACCTTTCCTTAGACAATCTCAGTAATGATTTGGATAATGAGAGACAAACTTTGGGTAAGATTTAAGTTATTTGATCTCAAAATATTATTTGCGTGTTTGAATCTTTGCAGAACACTAGTAAGTGTATATGGAGTACCTGCTGCAGACAGAGAACGGAGCAAGTTCTACATCAGAAACTTAAGACGTGGTTGCCACCCTCAACGGTTTTATAATCTAGGTGGAAACATGGCACTCGTGTGAAAAATGTATTCATTCACATAAATTTGCTCATGCAGATTTCTATTTTATAAAGTAAGGGCATACGAATCATCTTATGAATATCAAAGATTAATATAACAGATGCTTCTTGTGTGGTTAAACTTTCTGTAAACATATTAGAATATAGCTCTTTGCCTTCAGGTATCTAGTGGCTTTCATAGTCTAGGCATGATGTAGGACTTATATTGCAAAAGATCTGATCTAAGTGCTAATTTAGTTTCAGATTCTTCAGGATAACTCTTTGGAGAGTAACAAACAGCTATGTCCTTGGAGGCAGGGCTTCAGGTACCCTAAGATGTCCCTTTATTTCTGGTTAATCTCAAGAGTGAAAATGATGCCCAGAAAGTGTGAGTTGGAACCGTGGGGTACCTGGAGTGTCTGCTGTCTCCAAACAGCTCTGATTTAGGAGTAAGCAGACTAAAGCTTGTTTAGGAAGCTGACCTACCTTAAGAAGAATCTGCCCACTGAACAGGTTTTTATGTGAGTCCTGTAGCATCAAATACTCCCGGTTTGGGTACTCAGTGTGCCTGGGGTCGGTGGGCTTATCTATGCCAGGACACCACCTCTTTTCATATCTACATGGAGGACAAAGACCACGTCAGGTCCTTTTTATGTTTCAGTGTTTCCCAGCTCAGTATGTACATGTGAAATACAATGATGATGAGCTGTTATCTGAATGCCAAAGAGCCTGCTCTTTGAAGGATTACAAAAAAGACAGGTAATTTTACTGTCTTCTGGAAGAACATCCTTCCAACATCATACCTGCTAGAAGTCAGAAGCTCATTATGCTCTGGGTCATTCCTGAATTGTTTTTGGAGAGATTAACCCCTTGGTGGAAAAGTCTGAGAACCAGTGATTCAAAGGTAAAGGCCAGTCATATAGGAGCAAGTTCATATGCTACTTGTTGTTGTAAAAAAACAAGGAGGTGAACTGAAAGAGAAATGAGAAAGCATCAGTTATTTCCTTAGCAAACAACACCCACACTGAATGGGAACCCTCATTGTGGATGAAGAAGACAGACAAACACCCAAGTCTCCTTCTATTTGAGGCCTTAGGGAGGGTCACAAGGGGAACCAAGGGATAGAGGGTTCAGAGGTCAAAGTTAGGAACAGAAGACTTGCCCAAGGACCTAAGACCACAGTTGTGCTGAGTTGACACCAGACAGGAAAAGCATGTAAGAGGTGAAGGCCAGTTCTCTCTCTCTTCCACAGTCATGTTGCTAGATTACTGACCATTGTTTTCTTAGCTTGAACAAACACTGGGCCAAACCCAGCTTTCTTCTTTGGCACTAATTGGAAGATTAGATCTCTACATATCGGTACTCTACTGAAAAGATTATATGTAGAAATAACCTTTGCATCTTAGGACACGATATTTCCTACAGAAGGAAACAGGATTGAATCCAGGTCTTGATAAATTACCACACTAGAATTTCTTTGAACCCTTAGTAAAGGCTAGGTATTTAGAGCGTTTCCTATTAATTTATACCCCTCCCCGACCTGCCCAAATCAGTATGCATGTATTTGGTTCTGTCACTGCATTGGATGCTGTGTGGAGGTTCAGTGGTTAAGAATACAGATTTAGGATCTGGATTTCCTCAGTTAATCCCAGCTCTGCCACTCACTGGTCATGCGTTCTAGGGCAAGTTTCTCAATGTCTCTGTGCCTCAGTTTTCCTCATCTGTAAAATGGGGCTAATAATACTGTTTATCTCAAGAGGTTTTTGCAAAGGATAAGTGAAATAATATATGTAAAGTGCATGAAAGACTGTCATAGAGTAAAAAGCTAGGCAGGTATTAGTCATTATTATTAGCAGTAGTATTGTTGTTCAGTTGCTAAGTCATGTCTGACTCTTTGCAACCCCATGGACTGCAGCATGCCAGTCTTTCTTTCCTTCACTATCTCCCAGGGTTTTCTCAAACTCATGTCTGTTGATGGTGATGCCATCCAACCATCTCATCCTCTGTGACCCACTTCTCCTCCTGCTCTCAATCTTTCCCAGCATCAGGATCTTTTCCAATAAGTAGGCTCTTTGCATCAGGTGGTCAAACTATTGGAGCTTCAGCATCAGTCCTTCCAGTGAATATTCAGGGTTGATTTCCTTTAGGAATGACTGGTTTGATCTCCTTGCTGTCCAAGGGACTCTCAAGAGTCTTCTCCAGTAGTAGTATAATATTTCTTTAAAATGAAGTATTTTGAGATTACAGGGAACACTGTTTTTAAAGACGCTTATCATTTGCAGCTGTTTACTTGATTTTTGCCCATGTTGAGCAACTGAAACAAATTCAGAATTTAATTGCATGTTTAGATTAATATGAGACTTCAAAGCATGACCTCACTTTCATATTCTTCTGTTCATCAAAGCAGCCTCATTATTCAGAGTGATTGACTTTAAAATAAAATACCACTTTCTCATATGTTGGTGTAATGCAAAAGGTTTCTTTTGAAAATAGATTGTGCTGGGGTGGGAAAAGAATTTCAGAGCATAAAGTAATGGAAGTTGTCACAAATGAAAAAATTGATGGGTGTAAATACCTAAGATGTAAATGTTTCATTCATTTAAAAAGATATGTAGGCCGAATGTAAAGATAAATGTCAAGTGGCAATTACGTTGTAAAGCAAATATAAAAACAAAAGATTATGTCTTAATATATGAATAGGAAAGCAGACAATTCAGAAAAAAATATTCATGAAAACATTCCAAGTCACAATAGTATTTTTTTTAATATAAGTTAAAACAAGGAGATAGCACTGTCCACCTAATGATTTGCCAAGAATTCAAAATGAATGCTGACAAGCCTAGAATGACCTCAGAACATGGACACTGGTACATGCTTGCTGATATATGGGAAATTTTGAAGAGTAGTATGCTCACATGAATCAGAAGTCTAAAAATGTTTGAGTTCTTAGACATAATAATCCCACTTCTTTATGTCCTTAGAAAATAATCAGATATAATCAAATATCTAAGAATATGTACATTAATTAACTTTTTTTTGCATCATAGCAAAACATTGAAACAAATCTAGAAGTCCAACAATACATGAATGATTCAAAAAATTATGGCTTATCCATAGCATGGAATTGTTTTACATTCATTAAAATTGTTTTAGAAGAATTCTGGGTAGCATAGAAAAATATTTATTTTAACTAATGAAGCAAAGCATTAAACTCTACAAACATTGTGAACTGTATGGAGAAAACAATAAATGAAAATACTCCAATATAAATGGCTACTGTTTCTAGGTGGTGGGATAATGGATGACTTTTATTTCCTTTATAATTTTTCTGTAATATGCACAATTGTTTTATCAGAATTTGAAATGATCTTTTAAAAGATTTTAATAAATTTTTATCAGAAAATGAAGTGCTTTTAAACGGTTTAAGGAGATGAGAAGTAACCTACTCTGGGCATAGCAGTCTAGTTTCCAATATTATCCTCAGTGTATATAAACTCTGAAGAACTAGCTTTTGAGCAGTAGCATGAAGACCTCCCTGTGAAGAAAGTCCATGAGTTTTAATGTTTATAATTTCGGGTGCTCCATTTAGCTACTCAAGTTGTTTTTATTGTCTGACTTTCAGTCATAATCTGGATAATTGAGATTAACAGTATCATTGTGTACTTGCTAGGCAAGGTGGATTTCTTTTTCCTTTTCAGTAGTAAAATAAAATGAAAATCCTTATAAGGCAACCAGGCTGATTTCCCTTTCAGGGCCAGTGATCGATAGTGGGGGGGAAGCCAAGTCCAAAAGAAGGACGTGCTTGCCGGCGCCGTGCCCCAAGTCCAGTAACATCAGCTTGTGGAACATCCTGAGAAACAACATCGGGAAGGACCTGTCTAAGGTGGCCATGCCGGTGGAGCTCAATGAGCCCCTCAACACGCTGCAGAGGCTCTGCGAGGAGCTGGAGTACAGCGAGCTCCTGGACAAGGCCGCCCAGCTGCCCAGCGCCCTGGAGAGGATGGTGAGCACACACCCTGCCACCTCACCGGCCCACCTTCACACCTGAGTTGTGGGCACAGCAGGGCTCCTGTCCTACTTTCCACCTAGATTGCTGATCAGAGAGGCTCATTTCCCAGCCACCTCCGCTTCCCCTCTGCCTGGCTGTTTTCAGTCACCTGGTCAGGAATGGCCATTGAGGGCGGCTTCCCTGTAACAGCTGCTGCCTGAGGGTAGTTCTGCTCTGTGGTTTTGGGCTTCCTCTTTCTCCAGAACCTTCCATGTGATTGTTCTGATGTTGCCTGGATGGAAAGCATTTCTTGAGGGCTGTCTTGAGTGTTTATTTTTACTACCCTGAGTGGGGAGAATTTAATTCTTTGAGCTCTTTTTTGTTTTGTTTTGTCCAGGGTAAATTTCCCATGAGAAGGTTTTGGTTTATTTTTGAAATTGTCCTGTCAGCCCCTGAATTATTAGAAAATATCATTCAGTCACAGAAGAGGTTTTCACATCAGAAAGATTCTTCTCCCCCTGCCACTATTTTTAAATCAATTTTTATCAGAGTAAAGTTGATTCCCCTTCCCCACTTCTGCTTTTATAGACTAAGTTAAAGAATAAAAATCATCCTAGAAAAATTAATCTTCTATTCTCTACTTAGTATCAGTTCTAATCAAGTAATGGGGCTCCCAATAAAGGGGACTTCAAGAATTTCTCATCCTTCCCCTGTCTTGTGGGGACAGAGGATAAGGGTACCTTTGTGATAAGACTGTGGCCAACTCAACCTTTCTGTGACTGTGGCTATTTGCCCTTCAAAACTGAGTGCCTCTTCCTCTTGTTGCCTTCTGGTATGTTACCTGCTCAACAGAAAGTTCATTGTGTGGGATGCTGGCACATCAGTGTCCTCCCCCACATTCAGCATCTCCGTCCTGGGCATTTGCTGATTGGCCGAATGGGAGGGTTCACCTCCAGCCCCAGGGACCTTGCCAGACATCACCCTCTCACTGGTGGAGGATGCGTTTGTTTTCTAAATTGTGCACATTCTGCAGTTTAAACTCTCATTAGAACTTCAATTTCTTTAGTAATTTGAGGATTAAGGGGAAATCTTGACTACTGGTTGAAAGAGACATCCCATCTCATCCCATACTGTCTCCAGGGACCTCACCCATCAGAAAGATTTTCTTTTTTGATACTAATGATAATAGGAGTAGGAGAGAAAAACAAGCTGTTTATTTTCTGTCTTCTTTGTTACTCTTCCCCCAAAGAATTTCTATGAAAAGGGAGGTAAATAACTTGCAAGGAAAGTGTTAAAAGTTATCATTCTGGGACAGTGCTTTTCTTTAAAGAGCATGACTGACTTTGAAGATGAAAGCATTTTAAAAGGTGTTTCATTTTTGTAGCAATTTAGAGACCCTTAGGATGTCAGCTGATTGATTGGAGTCATTTGACCTTGAGAAGTTTGAGGAAAGGCATCAATACCTTAAGAAAGGAAAGTTCAGAAAAGCATTAGGGAGGAACCTAGCCCATGTAATAGGTTTGCTGCTGGAAGTATGAGGGTCAGCTCTACCCCTGCAGAGATTCTCTCTCATGTTGCCAGCCCACAGGGAAGATGCTTTGTTTTGCCTGCTCCCTCCCTTCCTTCTCCCCCTGCATCATGAATGATTCCAGGTTCTTTTCAACATGTGTTATATTAAATTGTGAAGGTGATTCAGGGTTGACTCAGCATTCCATATAGACGTGTAACCTTGCTGCTAATCAGAAAACAGACATCTGAGGAAGCAGAGAGAGGAACAGATACCCAGGTTTCAAGAACAGACTGAACTGAGCACAAGTTGATTTTAATAAGCTCTCCAGCTACACTAGAGGGTTCTATACACTCTAGTGTGAGGTGGTAAGGTGGGTCCAGCTTGTAAAAGGCATTGAAAAATATGTGACTAGTGAACATTTATGAAAGGTACCCAGCTTTTTTCCCCAATATAAGAAACTTTATGAAATAAGCAGAGAAGAAGAAACATTGAGATTATTACTCAGTATTAGAAAGGAAAATTTGCTATTGCTACTTAGGTTTAATTTTTTTGCCCGCCTCCCTCTCAAAATACCAAAAGAATACAGACACACCTCAGAGATATTGTGTATTTGGTTCCAGACCGCTTCAACAAAGCAAGTAACACAATAAAGTGAGTTGCATGAGTTTTTTGGTTTCCCAGTGCATATAAACTTATGTTTACACTACACTTAGTCTATTAAGTATGCAATAACCTTATATCTAAAAAGCAGTATATATACCTTAATTTTTAACATCAAGTGAAGTGAAAGTCGCTCAGTCGTGTCCAACTTTTTGCAACCCATTGGACTATACAGTCCATGGAATTCTCCAGGCGAGAATACTGGAGTGGGTAGCCTATCCCTTCTCCAGGGGATCTTCCCGAACCAGGAATCAAACCGGGTCTCCTGCATTGCAGGCAAATTCTTAACCCATGCAGGAGACCCCAATTCGATTCCTAGGTCAGGAAGATCCTCTGGAGAAGGGATAGGCTACCCATTCCAGTGTTCTTGGACTTCCCTTGTGGCTCAGCTGGTAAAGAATCTGCCTGCAATGTGGGAGACCCTGGTTCGATCCCTGGATTGGGAAGATCCTTTGGAGAAGGAAAAGGCTACCCACTCCAGTATTCTAGCCTGGAGAATTCCATGGACTGTATAGTCCATGAGGTCACAAAGAGTCAGACACAACTGAGTGACTTTCACTCACATACCTTAATTTTAAAAGTGCTTCACTGCTAAAGAAAAATTTGAAATATCGTGAGAATTGCCAAAATGTGACACAAAGGCATGAAGTGAGCAAATGCTGTTGGAAAAATGGCACCAACAGACTCACTTGCTGCAAAGTTGCCATAAACCTTCAATTTATAAACATCGCAGTCTCTGCAAAGCACAATAAAGCTCAGTAAAATGAGGTGGGCCTGTACCGTGGCTCTTTAGTGCCCTGAAAGGGGAGCTGTGCAAAACACTGAGACCCTGACAGCCAGGGCCAAGAAGATTTTTCTCATTTCATATTCACCTATAATTTTCCTTTAAAAAAAAATTTCTTTTTTGACCGTGCCACGTGGCATTTCGGATCTTAGTTCCCCCAACCGGGATTGAACCCATGACCCATGCAATTGGAAGCATGGAGTCTTATCCAGTGGACCACCAGGGAAGTCCTTTCTTTTGCTTTTTGAGCTCTAATTTTTCCTCCAAGAAAAACAAAACTTCTTGAAAGCTACTGTATTCTGTCCTATGACTCATTACCCGGGCTCAGAAAATGACTCCCACAGATTTCCTTTGGTTAGATGAGTTTTTTTTGGTTTCTACAATACCAAATTGCGAATGGTTAAACTTAGGATGCTTATTCTTAAAAAAATAATTTTATGTTGGAGTATAGTTGATTAACAGTGTTGTGTTAGTCTCAGGTGTACCCCAAAGTGATTCAGTTATACCCGTAATATATGTATTGATTCTTTTTCAAGTTCTTTTCCCACTTAGGTTATTACAGAGTATTGAGCAGATTTCCCTGTGACTTACTCCTGAATCTTGAGGGAAGTTTGGCTTCTTTAATGCTCTTTGTCCCTCTCCTCCTCCAGAGCCTTAGCACAACGTCAGGATTGTCAGATAGTGGCAGATTTAGAGGGACTGACTCACCATCTTGAAAGCCTCTATCCACCTGCAGGCATCAAACCAAATGGACAATCTGATTCCTTTATCTCTGGGGCCAAAATGAACACTATTTAAACCCATAACTTGAAACCAAAGTCCGTTCATTAAACCAGGGACAAGTCTTTGCCTTTTTGAAATAAGCAGGAAAGAGAGAAAGAGAAGCTATATTTTGTTCATGTCTTTGTGGAAATAAATTTCTTTGTGATGGAGGAATAACCAGGTTCTTCCCCTTTGCCTAGGTGTACGTGGCAGCCTTTGCCGTGTCCGCATATGCATCTAGCTACTTCCGTGCCGGGAGTAAGCCTTTTAATCCGGTCCTTGGAGAAACGTATGAGTGTATTCGTGAGGACAAGGGGTTCCGGTTTTTTTCAGAACAGGTAGGTATACACCCTTTTTTTGTTTGTTGGGAGAAGTTGCTCATGTCTCCCATTAAGCGTGCTTTTGAAATATTTATTTCCCACCTGTCACTGGCTTCCCAGTAACAGAGATAATTACAGTGCTTCTACACATAGAGAGATCAGTTTCCTTCCACTGAAACCTTGCCACCACCCATGGGCTTAAAGGTGCTAGCCAGGCTGGGGCTCGCTTGGCTATGTGCATCACCACAGTTCTTTCTGTCTAAACCTGTAGCAGAGAGGAATTTTTAAAGCACGAAGCATTTGCCCAAACTGCAAGTTAAGAGATTTAAAGTGTGCAGCCTAGCTCGCTGACATCACCATTCTAAAACAGGAGCACTGCCATCAGAAGCAGGAGCACCAAATAAATGCATTATTTTTGGTTTTGATTTAAGAGAAATCATTTATTCGTTTATTTATTCATTCCATCCATAAATACTTCTCGAGATTATACCACGTGCCTAGCATTGTTTTAGGCGCTGGGGTACTGTATTGGATGATGGGCCAGAGGCAGACAAGAATGCCCGTCCCTCAGCTAATGGATGGACAAGCCTTATGCTCACACAGCCTGAGTTCCCTGAGGTTCCGTGAGACCCTTCCCACCTGTTTTAGCAGGGGGTAATATTCAAGAATTGTGTCTCTGGACTCAGCCAGCCTAGATTCCAATCTCAGCTTTCTCTCTCACTAGGTCTGCAACCCAGGGCAAGTTCCTTAACCTCTCTGTACTTGAGTTTCCTCTTTAAAGTGGCGATGAGGATAATGGTGCAGACTCCAGATGGTTTTGCAATGATCAAATGAGTTATTCTCTACAAAGCTCATAGAGCACTTATCCTTGAAGTAGGAAGTGTTACATGACGGTTTGCTATCCTTATTGACCTATGACAGCATAACTTGCAATAGTGGAATGTTGGGGACATCCACAATATCTGTCAATAAGGAATTGTTTAGCTGAAATAGAGTGCAACTTGACTGAAAATAAAGACCACTTCTCTCCCATCTCGTTAAGGCAGCACCTCAGCGTGTCTATCCCTAAATGTTAGCCTGGGAACATGAAACATCATTGATTCCCTCCCAATTCTTAGAAAACTGAGAATAAAAGGATGAGTTGCTAAAACATGATTTTCCTCCTATTATCTTGGTGCCTTCTTTATAAGTGGGCTTGTTTATAAGTGGACTGGTATTATGGGAGTAAGAAGGGGAGGGTGGTGTGACTGAGAGTCTTATGAAGAGGGTGATGGTCTTAACTGTGAATTATGAGCAGTGTTCTCTGAAACTCAAAATGATTAGCCAACAATCCCAAAGCACATTGTCAGTTGTTTTCTGGTTAGCAGTTAAAACAAGAAATTAAACACTGATATTCGAACAGTAGGGGGTTAAATCAGTAGTTAAAGGGTAAGATAATCTGATTCAAATTCAACTGGGTTATTTAAACACTAAACCTAAAACGGAATGCGAATACATGAAAATATAATTTGGTTACCATGGTATTCTGTGCACTCATATGAAAAAACAAAGGCCAAAAATAGCTCCAGACTACAGCAGACAATCAGGACGCTATGAATAGGTAGAAGGAAAGAGTAGTAACATGCACTTGTGTAAAACTGAGTTTCAATTCCACGAGCCCCTGACAGGGCAGGGCTGATTTGGGATCTGTGGCTCCCCTGTGATGGCAGGGAGAAAGAAAAGGGAGCCCCTGGACGTGTATGCACAGAGATGGAAAGAGTTACATAACTTAGTCTTTAGTTCCATGAAATGGATCCCAAGGGAATAAATAAGAAAGAGATCTGGTCATTGTTGGTAGCACAGGGCGTGCTGGGTGTAATATGGACCTTTTTCATTCTAACCCCACCACTCTGTCGCCTTGTATGAGCTACTTAAACTTCCTAGACCTCAGTTATTTATCTGTAAAATAGGGATGATCATGCTTAGTTCATAGGCTGCAGGAAGGATAAGTAAAATAACACACTGATATGTGAAGCACATTCAGTACCTGATTATTGCTGTTATACTGAGAGGCAACTTTTAAAATGCTTTTTAATACCCAGTGTTATGAACAGTTAGAAGAGTGTTGAAATAATATATCCTATATCTACTCTACTGATTCAAATGGTTCGAAAGTGGCATAGTGTCACTGCTGAGTCTCTGACAGAAAGCCATCCAGGATGCAGCCAGGAGTCCTCACCGCTGGCTTCACATGGGAATACCACCATCCTGATCATGAGGGAGCCACTTCATCTGTCTGGAATTTAGCCTTATGGCATAGGTAGTTGAGTCTTTTAATACATCTGAGTATGAATGATTCTCTCAGGGACAGAATCACACTAGCTAAGTTTACAAGAGACAGATCTATAAATCAGAATACTACCCTATGCCTTTCGAATATAAAATTGACTTGCCATGGGGACCAGATGGCTTTGGTCAGCCTGACTAGGGATGTTTTCCCATAGACAGATTTCTTAAGGAAGACAAAATTGGGTCATCACATAAGTGTACAGTGAGACGGAGAGGTGACTGATTAATTCAATGTGCCAGGCTGTCTGCTGCCCCAGGAGTGGAAAGGGTTTTGTCCAGTATCCTCCTTTCCCAGCCAGCAGGCAATACATCAATTCAGCCTCCTCTACTCCCTCTCTTGGCCTTGTTGGTTATATTGACCAGCCTACCTGTTGTGCGTGAAGGCTTTCTAATTTAACACATCTAAAGAGAGTGCCTGAGCATTTATTCTGTTTTAAGCTGGTACCTGCCAGTCTGGCTCCTTCTGCTTCTAGCCCAGAAGACGTTCTGTTATGGAGACAGCATAACTCCACCCTTGTCTGTATGTGTAGGTGATGGACTGCAGCTTTCAGAGTTTGGGGGCTTCTTTGCTTTCTTGTACTTCTCTCCAACGAGTAGAGGTGCTGAATGATATAATAAACTGAACAGAACCCCTGAATTAATATTTTGGGGTGGAACTCTAGTCTAAGGAGGACACTGATGGATATCTCCAAGTGAAAGGACCTAGAAAAAAATAGATTACTCAGCTTTTCTACTGAGTTTTCTAGACAACAGGGTTGGGTGATTTGGAAAGTGATTTTTATCCATTTCCTCCAAGCCCTGGGATTTCATTTGCTTGTGGTTTTGGTGGGGATGGGGAAATGTTTGGAGTTGTCGGTGGCTAAGGCAGTTGAAGTAAGCGCTACTTCACAGAGTTCAGCTACATGGAAGCTTGCCCTCTTTATATTGTCTCTCACATAAAAGGCCCAAAAATGCAGTATCAAAATGACTTATACAGTCAGAAACGAGAGAAAGCACTTGCTGTTCAAATTTTCCTCCTAACAATTAACTAGTATGGTGCTTGCAAGGTGCTTTATGCTTTTAAAACTTGATCAGGATCTTGTTTGATCTTCACAATTACCCTGAGTGGCCAGTGAGGCAAGGATCAATTACAGATGAGAAAACCAAGGCCTGGCCCATCAGTGCCTTTCAAGGTCCTCAGCTGACACCCTCTGTTTCTATTCCAGCATCCTCTCTTCCTTACCTTTTTTTGGTATGTCTTGTGTAAGTTTAGTTACTGTGCTTAGAGCTGCCAGCGTCATCAGCTGCCCATGTGAAAACAGCCTTTTGTACTCTGTTCAGACTATGGGATTTTGCCTGTCATTGTCAAGTAAACCTTTCATCCTGCAAACTCACATAGGAATGTGTTCTCAACTCTGATTGCGGGCTGGGCAGTGGCCTTTGTGAACAAGAAACATTCAGGAATCAGTCATAAACATTCTAGTCACATGTGCTAACCTCTGACTGTTCCACCTTCTCAGGGGAGGGGTTTCCTTTCTGCCAAGAAATCTGATTCAGCCTTGGTTTTCTAAATAAGCCCAGAAAAGGGAGAATCCAGAAGGAAAGGACTTCCTTTCCCTTCTCAGGGACCAAGGGTCCTGCCAGCAGGTTCTTCCTCATTGGTTCTCAGGCAGCCTGGGTAGAGTTTCATCAGGAACTAGACTGATCAGAAAAGTAATTTCAGTTCACTTTGCTTCTTTTTTCTGTACCTTTGGGAACAGTCTGGTGTCCATAAAGGATATGCAGTTAAGCTATTATCTGAACGTGGCTTTTCCTGATTACCAGGAACTTCAGCTGTCAGATCATTGTTTAAGTCGTTTTCAGCATTTACCCACCCAGCCATGACTGTTGAAATTTTGACTGAGAAGCTGAGCAGTTATTGAAAGTTACTAAAATGTAAGAGATTCAAATGGAGCCTTTTTTCCTTTGCTTCACAGACGCAGCTCTTCTTCCTTTTCTATTACTCCTCAGATTCTGAAAAATCATCCTTGGCTGGACTTTAAAAATACCATATACCTATCACTTCCCGCCGTGCACACCCACATCACCCATCTGAGTGGTTCTTTTATCTACTCATAGGCAGGGTTATTTACTTCTGATTAAAATGGCATCTTATTTAAAGTCATTATCAGGGTAAATTCAAAGCTGTTCAAGTAAAACAAGCAATAAATCAACTGTAAGGTGACCAAACCAGTGCTTCTGCATTTCTAGGTTATTACTTACTGTATTTTGTTTTGTTTTGTTTTTAAAGAAACCATGTGTTTATCAAATAAGTACTTAACTCTGAACTCAGGGGAAGAGACAATAATTGGTAACTCTTCCCCGCCCCCCAAATCAGACCAGTATTCTTGGCCTCCTTCCTAGTAGCTTTCTCTTATAATCCACATCCTGTTCATCAGCAAATCCCAGGGTCTTTCTTCCAAAGCCATTTCACTGCCACCCCACTGGTGCTGGTCACCAAGCCCAAGCCATTGGCATCAATGACTGGGCTTATTGCAATAGACTCATTATCTGGTCCCTCGTTCCCATAAGCCAATTCTACATTCAGCAAGCAGAGTGATGTCTCTGATGACTTCCGCAGTCACTTGGAATCAAATCCCAAGTTTTGGCTGTGGCCCACAGAGCCCTCTAAGATGACACCCCCAGATATCATGCCTCTTCCCACTCTGACTCATTCAGCTTCAGCCACACTGGCCTTTTTGCTCCTCCTAAAACATTATGAGCATCTGTCAGCCCTGGGCAGCGGCTGCGTCCTCTGACCTGGACATACTTCCCCTGGCTATCTATATGATTGGCTGTCTTACTTCTCTTAGCCTCAGAGATTTCCATCACAGAGTCCTGCCCCAACCACCCTGTCCAGGATGGCATTCCCACTCACCATCTCCCACGTTCATCCTTGCTTTATTCTCCTTCCCATGTTACCACTGGCAAATTACGTGCTTATATCTGTCCCACCCATTACATTTCTGCATTAAAATGTAAATTCCAGGAAAGTAAAGATTTTTGTTTCTTTTGTTTCTCATTGTATCCACAGTGACTAAGACAGTGCCTGACACATCACAGACAATCAGGAAATGTTTGATGAATGCCTTGGTCCCCTCCTTGGGTGATTTTTGACTGGTCACTTGTTTCCACAAGCAGCCCTTCGTGGTGGGAGACGAGTCCAGACTAGGAGAGCTCTATAGTTACGGCTCTGGACAGCTGCAGGACTGATGTATTTAAGGTTTTATTTTTCTCAATCTGAAGAAGAAAAACCTACATAATACACAAATATTGAAACACTCATACTCTCGTCTCCTTAATACCCACCTCTTATATAAACTGCATTCTGAAAGCATGAATCAAAAATCACCAGGACAAGGTGAAGAAAGACCTCAGCTATACAGATAAATCACAAGAATTCTTAACTGCTAGGGAAACTCATTGACTTTGGGATTGTAGAAAGAAAGATACATATAAATACTTGCACAATAAAAAACCATATATACTAATTTCCTGAATGTTTGGTCCTTACCAGTAAAAAATCACTCCTATTTGATCAAGGGGGAGAGGAAGTGATGGAGAGAGATACTAAAAAACAGTCCAAAGTGGGTTTAGCCAGCAGGTTAACAGTGTTTGCTTTGAGTTTAAATCAGTTCAGATTCAAAATCTAATACCTTTCTGTGCCTGGGTTAAGATGTAATAAAAAGAGAAACTCAACTAAATCCTGTACTAGCAAAGACAAGTTAGATGGTGCCCATTATTCTTTACTCCTGTAGATGTTAGAGAGACTACTATCAACAAAAATTAAATGATTAACTGGAAATTATCCCCTTTTCATGGGTTTTTAAATTAATCAAAGCCTTAATAGAATCTTTTCCAATTGCCTGGCATCCACTGCTGCCTCTGATACTGAGATTCAAAGAAAACAGATGTTAGAATGATAGTATCTTGAAGCCAGAGGGATTCTCAGACCTCATTTTACAAAGAAGTAAATGAGACTCAGGGGTTGGAAAGGTCAAACTCAAAGGTTCATTTTCTAAATATCCATGAGATAGGAACTTAACAGTGTGCCTAGGCTTTGGGTAGGAGCCAGGGCCCAGCTTTGAGAGCAGCCATCAAGGAGCAGCTAGGGCATTGCAGGAAACAGTGTTGGATTTGGAAGACCTGAATTTAAAGCGCTGCCTTCGTCACTGATTAACTGTGTAGCACTGGGCAGTCTCTTGACTGGAAAAAAATACCCTGTTTCCTAATTCATAAGATAAGGGTAATGAAGACACAAGGTTACCATGAGAGCTAGATGGAAATACCACTCATGACAAAAAATTAAAATTTAATCTCTGCTGACTCTGTACTAGCAGATGATCCTGGCACTTTCCATGGGCTATCTTTTTTCAGTTTGCAGAGTCAGTGGTACTAGTCCTGTTTTACAGATGAGGTAATGGAGGCCCAGAGGGTTTAAAAACACCCTCAGGGTTACACAGCCAGTAGATGATATTGATGATATTGCACAGTTAGCTTCTAGATCTGGGGGACTCCAGGAGCAATCTCTCATTCCCTGACACTCATGCAGCTCATGGCAGAGGCTTCAGATATGTTTCATGAATAAATACCTGTGGGAAGGAAACATATCAAACAAAAATAAAGCATCAATTTAGTTTCCTTGGAAAGCTTTGTAAACTTCTTAAAAGTCATGTACATCAAATAAATCACTCCCAAAGGTGTTTTTAAGCCAGAGAGAAATAAACCAAATCATTGATATGTCAGTGCTGGGATTTTTGCATTCAGAAAACATCCCTTCAACTCCATCTAAAGGCGCTTTGCTAAGAAGTGATTCATTAATCTGACATAACTATTTTAAAAAGGTCAAATTTGCATTTTATGGGACATATGTATACTTTATGATAGGGTTTCTTTTATAATTCATATGGACAGTATATTTATATCCTTGTTTCATGAGATTTTAAATTATTACAGAAGAGTTTATAGTTTTTATGTATTGTATTTTGCTTTGATGCTTATACTTGCCAGACTTATAAAATGCCAAACTCTTGACCAAGGCTGTGATCTTCACACTTTTTACTACATTATTTCTGTGGGAATAACTATGATCTGCTTTGTAATAATCTACTTAAAATCTGCCTACGTTATGGGGCAGGGGGCTATTCCATAGCTCCTGTCCCCTCCACTGGGGGGTGGATGAGGCAAGGGGAGCGAAGAAGTGAGGGGTCAGTATTGTCTTGCCCTAGTTTAGTTTTATATGATGCTGTTGTTTAGTTGCTACATCATGTCTGACTCTTTGCACCCCTATGGACTATAGCCTGCTAGGCTCCTCTCTCTGTCCATGGGATTCCCCAGGCAAGAATACTGGAGTGGGTTGCCATGCCCTCCTCCAGGGGAATCTTCCCAGTCCAGGAACAGAACCTGCGTCTACTGCATTGGCGAGCAAATTCTTTACCACTGAGCCACCAGGGAAGCCCCCTTCTGTATGATCCCAAGGTTTAAAAAGTAACTCCATTGTTCTCCTAATGGGGAAAGAAGAGAAGACAAGGATTTAGCAGTTTGTGTGATATAATGTATCTTCAGGGGGTTGGGTTGAAAGAAAAGACAGTGAAGAAAAGCATTTTAGGAGATAGGTTTCTTAGTCAGTGTTTGAGATGAAATGCACATAAGCATGAAGCTCACATTCTCAAGAGGCCAGTGAGAATTAAAACCCTCCGAGGGACAGCAAATGTGCACCTCCCACCTCGTAGTGGATCTGGGATTTGTATGTTCATTGAGACTTGAAAGATAGCTGCGCTGTTGACATCTTTGTCCCCACTTTTCTTCAAGCCAAGTGGATACCATTGCACTCCCGTCCTGTCCCGGCTGTTCTCCGCCTGGAAGAGGGCCACAGAAGAGGTTCTCAAACATGTTCCTCTCTGCAGTCCAGGGTCAGAGCAAGGCCAGTGGTTATGGATTGGTCACTCCAACTTCCCGCCACACCTGTTCACCTCAAGCAGGCCTCTGAGTATTCTGAGTTCTTGATATGTTTGAAAACAGGGTGTGTCTACTTAAAGAACTTTTTTTTTTTTGAAACTTTGAAAGCTACCTGTAAACTAAAAATGCTGGGTTTTACTTCCAGTCCTCTTGGTGTGATTGGGAAATGTTATTGTTAGATAATCTTTCTGGTTTCAGTTTTCTCATGTGTAAATGTCCTAAATGTAAGATAATGTTTGCTAAGAACCAGCTATGTCATAGAAATTTCTGGAAATATCACTAGCAGCATTACTCTTTTACTGTAGCTATTTAGTTGCTAAGTGGTATCCATCTCTGCAATCCCAAGCAAGCATGCCAGGCTTATTACTCATTTACTAGTACTGTATGATAGTACTATCATGATAACAGCACATGTACTGCTCCTGTGCCTTGAGTGTTACTGAGATAATGAAGAAATCTAACTGAGGAGCCATTTTCTCTTTAGCTTCTTCATTAGTGAGTAAAACAGAAGTTAATGACCCCAGTGACAAAAGGCAGGGAAATGATCTGTTACAGAGGACTCTGTACAGAGGCCCTGTTACAGAGAACTCTCTTTTCTGTAATGTAATTGCATATTTACTCAAGATATTTTTATGAACAAAAAATGAACAAAAACTTTTTCTCAGCAGTTGATTGGTCTTCTTGTCAGTGATCTAAAAAGTAGCTGAACATTGTAATGCAGAGTTTTCAAAAAGATACCTTGCACTGTTGACTCACTGAGTGGGCTCAGCAGATTAAAATCTGCTGAACCAAAGAGTTTTTTTGTGTTGCTCAGAAATACTTAACATTTAAAATATGTACTATTTGACATCTTAATTAAAACATTTGCAGGTACTTTCAGAATGGCATTGATTTTGACCTTGGAAGCTAATGTCAGGTTAGCTGATTTGTAAGTGGGCAGCCCTGTGTCTCTGCTTTTATTTTCACATCTTTCAAAACATATCTCCACCCTCATCACTCACCACTTGGCTGCTTTTTCCTCAGGCTTCCGGAGGCTTCCATTCACAGGCTTTTTCCTGACAAGACAGAGCTGACTGTGTCAGGAGCTCCCCCTTGAGGACAGACTTGTTGAAGGGAAACTAAACAAGTGATTCAGTTAGACACTGCAGTTGTGTTACATCTCAACACAAGGGAGAAAGAAAGGATTTTGTGAGACACAAAAGTTAATTTTTTGGTTTTTTTTTTCACCTTTGTTTCCATCAGGTCAGCCACCATCCACCTATCTCTGCATGTCATGCTGAATCTGCAAATTTTGTTTTCTGGCAAGGTAATGTGCCTCTATCATTTTGTGTAACGTTATCATTTACTGTAAATGCTCGTTAAGTGGGCCCTGGACTTGGATCTTGCTGGAACAATCTGTACCATTTGATGTTCTTGCCTCTCATCACTGGACAATAACTGCCATTTGTTGACTTCATAATTAAAGTTTCTGGAGGAAAATTTGATTGTCTCCTTTAAAAATTCTCTGTCTGGCCCATCACCATTGTTTATTCCTGTAACTTTTCCCTGTATCTTATTCTGCATCCATTTGAAATGCCTCATGTATTTCAAGAGACATTAAATATTTACATTTATTAGACTCTAGACTGCAGAGGATTCTTTTGCTTTTGAAAACTTTAAATTTTATTTCTGAAATTTTACATTGCCAATTTTTTTTTCAGTTTGGGGGTGGTTATTCCTATATTCAGTTTATTATGTTTTTAATTTGGGGAGGGATGGTTGCTCTGAAGATGAAATATTGCTGCTAATATTTCCTAAATGGATTAATTTTGTTAACTTATTTATTCCATAGTCAGAGCGTGCTATAAAAAGAAAATTTGAGCATACCAGTGTTTTGAACCGTGAGCACATGTCAGTTTTTTAAAAGATTATTCTAACTGGTTAACACCTGATTTGCCACATGGCCTTTTTTTTTTTTTAATGTATCTGTAAAATTTAAAAGATAAAGAGTATTTTGTGAAAAATTTCCCTCCCCCATCCCAGTTCCCACCCATCCAGTTACTCTCTCTGGAGGCAATATTGCTAGTTTTAGATTACAAGTACCATGGTTTCCTTTTTTGAATCTTTGCTACTAAAATTTAGAATTGAAGCTTGACTGGAGACTTCTTTTTCACTAAAATACTTTGGAAAAAATTCCCATAATGTCTCTCACCTCCTAATTGCAGCGTCATTGACCTTGTAAGGACCTGATTGTTATCATTACTTTAGTTATATGTTATTTAATGGGAGGGGTCTTGTTCAGGTACTTGCTGTGTGCTCCTTATATCAATCACAGTTTTCTCTTAGCTCCTTTCGCTTCTTCCTCGGCAATTCCACCTCTCCATAAGTCCATGACTGCCAAATCTTGCTTTTTTGAAAAAATCCATTTTGACATTTTTCTACCTCTTAATTAGATTGTTTAGATCATTTACATTTATTATGATTATTGACATGTGCGTGCGTGCGTGCTAGGTCACTTCAGGAGTGTCCGACTCTTTGTGACCCCATGGACTATAACCCACTAGACTTTTCTGTCCATGGAATTCTCCAGGCAAGAATACTGGAGTGGTTTGCCATGCTCTCCTGCAGAGGATCTTGTGATTATCGACATAGTTGGGTTTAGACCTGGTCTCTTGTTTGTTTTCTGCCTGTTGCATCAGTTTTTTGTTCCCCCTTTTCTCTCTCTCTTTTTACCTTCTTTTGTATTGTTATATGTGATTCCATTGTATATTTTTTGTTGCTTTATTAGCTGTATGTCTTTGTTCCATTTTTTAGTTGTTGCTTTAGGATTCATATTATATATCTTTAACATATCATAGTCTCTTTTCAAGTGATATTTTGCTACTTAACCTATAGCCAAAGAAACTTTAAAAAGTGTATTTCTATTCTCCCTTCCCCAACCTTTCCTTTTGTGGACAAACATTTTACGTATATATGTTATAAACCCTGTGATACATTATTACTAATTTGCTTTAAACAATCAGTTATCTTTTGGGGGGTAACAACTTGCTGAGATACATACTGTACAACTTACCTAATTAAAGGTATAAGTCGGTGGTTTTTAATATGTTCACATAGTTGTACAATAATCACTACCGTAACTTCAGAACATTTTCATCACTCCAAAAAGAAACTTCTTCAGCCAGCACCCACCTTTTAATGGCTCCCCACCACCACACCCTCCTGCCCCCATCCCCTACCTTCCAATTTCTGTCAGCCTCTTCCATCTTTATGCCACCACTGATCTTCTTTCTGTCCCTATAGGTATGCCTGTTCTGGACGTGTCATATAAATAGAATCATGCAATATGTACTCAGGGCCTTCCTGGTCCCAGCCCATCTCTCTCCTAGACCAGGCCTTGCCCCCCTGCTGGCCTCCATGCATTCACCTTTGCTCCTCTGTGGTCTGTGTATTGTCACCTAGCAGCCAGAGGGATCATCTGTCTCTGCTCTTTTTCTGTTCCCTGTTTCCCTAATGGCACCACTGCTCATGCATGCTGTAGAAATCTGAAATCATCCACAAATTCTCCCTGTCTGTCACAGCCTGCATCTAATAATGTCACCAAGTTCTATTTTTGTTTCCTTAATGGTTCTGGGACCGCTCCCTTCCACTGCATCCACTACCACTGTCCTGGTTCACTTCATCCTCATTGATCCTTTGAGCAAATACAGATCACCTGTTTCTCATCTCACCTGCTTTTGTTCTATTTTCCATATTGCTGCCAATTATCTTGGCAAAGTCTGTATCTAATAACATCAATTCTCTGTCTGAACAAACACCTTGTTTCCCCCAATGCACCCAAATCAGCTTCTTAGCCAAGCTTATCAAGCCTGCTGTTTTTTGTACTCAAGCTGTATTTCTACTCTTCTCTCTAAACAACCTGAGACCCATAGAATAGAACCACACCCTGTTCTCTCACATCTCTCATGTCTTCTGCCTTAAACTGCCTTTTCTCTGCCAGGTGAACTCCTACTTATTCTTCCAAGCCCAGGTTAAGTGGCCCTTTCAGACAAGCCTCTTCTGATGCCTTCCCCAAGCATGGTGGTCATTCCTTCTTCTCTGGTTCCATTTCACTTTATTTCAACATACTCAATGAGAGCCTCTCATGGGGGCCTTACTTCTTTTCACTTCTGTATGCCTTTCATACTGGGAGTTCTTCCAGGGGGTGGGGGAGGTGGTACTTTGTAGTTTTAGTTTTTCTAATTCTGTTCTAGGTTCAGTTCAGTTCAGTCTCTCAGTTGTGTCCAACTCTTTGCAACCCCATGAACTGCAGCATGTCAAGCCTCCCTGTCCATCACCAACTCCCTGAGTCCACTCAAACCCATGTCCATCGAGTCGGTGATGCCATCCAGCCATCTCATCCTCTGTCGTCCCCTTCTCCTCCTGCCCTCAATCTTTCCCAGCATCAGGGCCTTTTCAAATGAGTCAGCTCTTCGCATCAGGTGCCCAAAGTATTGGAGTTTCAGCTTCAACATCACTCCTACCAATGAAAACCCAGGACTGATCTCCTTTAGGATGGACTGGTTGGATCTCCTTGCAGTCCAAGGGACTCTCAAGAGTCTTCTCCAACACCACAGATCAAAAGCATCAATTCTTCGGCACTCAGCTTTCTTTATAGTCCAACTCTCACATTCATACATGACTACTGGAAAAACCATAGCCTTGACTAGACGGATCTTTGTTGACAAAGTAATGTCTCTGCTTTTTAATATGCTGTCTAGGTTGGTCATAACTTTCCTTCTAAGGAGTAAGCATCTTTTAATTTCATGGCTGCAATCACCATCTGCAGTGATTTTGGAGCCCAGAAAAATAAAGTCAGCCACTGTTTCCACTGTTTGCCCATCTATCTGCCATGAGGTGATGGGACCAGATGCCATGATCTTATCTTTCTGAATGGTGAGCTTTAAGTCAACTTTTTCACTCTCCTCTTTCACTTTCATCAAGAAGCTCTTTAGTTCTTCTTCACTTTCTGCCATAAGGGTGGTGTCATCTGCATACCTGAGGTTCTTGATATTTCTCCCGGCAATCTTGATTCCAGCTTGTGCTTCCTCCAGCCCAGCATTTCTCATGATGTACTCTGCATATAAGTTAAATAAGCAGGGTGACAATATACAGCCTTGACGTACTCCTTTTCCTGTTTGGAACCAGTCTGTTGTTCCATGTCCAGTTCTAACTGTTGCTTCCTAACCTGCATAGAGGTTTCTCAAGAGACAGGTCAGGTGGTCTGGTATTCCCATCTCTTTCAGAATTTTTCCACAGTTTACTGTGATCCACACAGTCAAAGGCTTTGGCATAGTCAATAAAGCAGAAATAGATGTTTTTCTGGAACTCTCTTGCTTTTTCGATGATCCAGCGGATGTTGGCAATTTGATCTCTGGTTCCTCTGCCTATTCTAAAACCAGCTTGAACATCTGGAAGTTCACAGTTCACGTATTGTTGAAGCCTGGCTTGTAGAATTTTGAGCGTTACTTTACTAGCGTATGAGATAAGTGCAATTGTGTGGTAGTTCGAGCATTCTTTGGCATTGCCTTTCTTTGGGATTGGAATGAAAACTTATGTTTTCCAATCCTGTGGCTACTGCTGAGTTTTCCAAATTTGCTGGCATATTGAGTGCAGCACTTTCACAGCATCATCTTTCAGGATTTGAAATAGCTCCACTGGAATTCTGTCACCTCCAGTAGCTTTGTTCGTAGTGATGCTTCCTAAGACCCACTTGACTTCACATTCCAGGGTGTCTGGCTCTAGGTGAGTGATCACACCATCGTGATTATCTGGGTCGTGAAGATCTTTTTTGTACAGTTCTTCTGTGTATTCTTGCCACCTCTTCTTAATGTCTTCTGCTTCTGTTCGATCCCTACCATTTGTGTCCTTTATCGAGCCCATCTTTGCATGAAATGTTCTCTTGGTATCTCTAATTTTCTTGAAGAGATCTCTAGTCTTTCCCATTCTATTTTTTCCTCTATTTTTTTGCATTGATCATTGAGGAAGGCTTTCTTATCTCTCCTTGCTATTCTTTGGAACTCTGCATTCAAATGGGTATATCTTTCCTTTTCTCCTTTGCTTTTCTCTTCCCTTCTTTTCACAGCTATTTGTAAGGCCTCCTCAGACAGCCATTTTGCTTTTTTGCATTTCTTTTTCTTGGGGATGGTCTTGATTCCTGTCTCCTGTACAATGTCATGAACCTCCATCCATAGTTCATCAGGCACTGTGTCTATCAGATCTAGTCCCATAAATCTATTTCTCACTTCCACTGTACAGTCATAAGGGATTTGATTTAGGTCATACCTGAATGGTCTAGTGTACTCATTTGCTATTTATATTGAATAATGATAAATTTTATTATGAAGAGATTATCCTGTATTGCAATTAATCATTTATCTAGCCTAAGAAACCTTTGATCTACCTAGCTCTCCTGCTAAATATGTAATATTCAGTATTATTTCATTTCAGATGTGAGATGGAAAAACAAATTCTGGGGCAAATCCATGGAAATCGTTCCCATTGGCACAACCCATGTGACTCTGCCAGCGTAAGTTCTCCTTCTCTGGTTAGGAACTTTATAGAATTTAGGGCCAGGGTTTGGAAACAGGATGCCCATTGTCCTCCATGGTGCTGAGTGTGTGTGTTTTTCTTTAATATGTTTGGCAGTAGCTTCAAATGTTCCTCATTTTGACAATCTCACATTTTCATTCTCTCTAATGGAAATACTTCCTGGACACCAAAGTTCCCTGAATAGAGTTTTTAAAATTTTCATTTCTACTTTATAACACAATTAGGAGTGATAGTTTTTCTTTAACATTGTTGTCCTGCCTCACTGTCAAAAATTTTTTTAAAGAAAGCCATCCATGACTTTGATCTTTCAGGGATTATTGATACTTATTCATAAAGCAAAGTGGTAATGGTTATGGTCTCTGGAACTGGAACTCATATGCTCACACTGCTACTTACTAATTGCAAATCCTTGGGCAGGTACTTAACCTTGCTGATCACCAGTTCCCTCATCTGTGAAATAGGGATAATAAACCATCTACTTCATAAGACTGTTGTGATGATTAAACAGATATGGAAGGCACTTGAAATAACACTTAAAATAGTCACATGATTCATGCCAATGTATGGAAAAAACCACCACAATATTCCAAAGTAATTAGTCTCCAATTTAAATTAATTAAAAAAAATAATACTTGGCACATAGTATGTGTCCTGAAGTGTTTGGTTTTGGTTTTAATACCATTAACCTCGTAATTATTATTTCATTCTGTAAGTCACGCCTGGAATACTTTCTCATTGTAAAAGAATTAAGACATTTGCATCTTAAGATTTATATGTAAAATATATATGTGTGTGTGTGTGTGTGTACAGGCACACCTCAGAGACATTGCAGATTTGGTTTTAGACCACTGCAATAAAGTAAATATTACAATATAAATTTTTTGGCTTCCCATTGCTTATGAAAGTTATATTTTATATACTTCAGAGACATGAAGTGAGGAAATGCTGTTGGAAAAATGCTGCTAATAGACTTGCTCTACACAGGATTGCCACAAACCTTCAACCTGTAAAAACTACAATAGATCAAAATCTTCCTGTATACATACATGCCTACATATATGTACCCACACATGTATACACATAAATATATAGTGCATGTGTCTGCCTGTGTGTACACATACGTGTGTGTGTGTGTGTGTGGAGACGGAGCACACTGTGGACAACCTCTCCACCCTCCCGTTGTCACTCTCCTTTCATAGTTTGGTGACTTTAGACACACCTCCTCTGGTTCAGTTTCCTCCTCTGTCAAAGGACGGAGAGGGTTGTTTTAGGAGACCCCCCCACTTCCAGTGGAGCCTCTGCAGCTCCAGGGTCTGACTGCTGCCGCCCCATGGCACCCTTGGGGAGGAGGGTGAAGGCTCTTAGACCACCCAGTATGGCTTTCTTGGTGTTAGATCTATAAATGAAGGAATAAGAAATTCATTACAGGACTTGTTTTTGAAATGCTTGTTTGCATTTGCTGCTGACTCCTCTGGGAGCTGTAACTTTCCCTTTTTCCTCCTTTAGTTTTGGAGATCATTTTGAGTGGAACAAAGTGACCTCTTGCATCCACAACATCTTAAGTGGGCAGAGGTGGATCGAGCACTATGGAGAGATTGTCATCAGGAACCTGAATGACGCTTCCTGCCACTGCAAAGTGAACTTTATAAAGGTAACCTCGGTGCCTGCGAGCTGTGGCCCCACACAGGCCTTGGCAGAACTGGGCCTCAGGGCACAGGGTATCTTGGGGAATTTTTCACCTTCACTTTTGTGCCAGGGCCCCCTGGTCCCAGCCTTACCCCTCTCACCTGGACCAGGGTCGCAGTCCCTCGTAGCCTCCTTCCTTCCTTTACTCCTCTATGGTCTCTCCCCAGTGAGTCAGCCAGAGGGACCCTGTTGAAACAGAGGTCATCATGATACAGTATGGATGAGCCTGGAAGACATTATGCTAAGTGAAATAAGCCAGACACAAAAGGACAAAAATGATTCCATTTATATGAGATACCTGGAGCAGCCAGATTCATAAAGACAGAAAGTAGGATGATGATTTCCAGGGACTGGGGAGAGGAAGGGATAGGGAGTCATTATTTGATGGGCACAGAGTTTCAGTTTGGGAAGATGAAAAGTTCTGAAGATATATAAGGTGACCATTGTGAAACTTTGTGAATGTACATAGTGCCACTCAATTTTACATTTAAAAATGGTTGAAACAGTAAATATTATGTATGTTTTAGTACAGTTTAAAAAATGAAAGTTACATCATATTTGACCAAAATCCTCTGAAAACTCCCATCTTTCTCGGAACAAAAGCTTACATCCTTACAATGGCCCATGAGACCCAGTAGAGTCTGCATTCCCCACCCCCACCACACACACACACGCACACACGCACACACACACATCCCCTGGTTTCTCTCCAACCTCGACTCTTGCCACCCCTCATCCCCTTCCTTCCTCACCATCCTCTAACTGCGTTGTCCTTCTTTCTCTCTCTCCATTTCCTTCTGCTTGGGGTGCTCTCTCCAGATCCTTCCATCAGCTTTGTTAGTCACTGTCTTTCGTATCCTGTTTTCTTCAGAGTGTTTATTACCACCTGCACGTAGCTTGCTCGCTGTTACTTTACTTGCTTATTTTCTGCTCCCCACACCCTCCTTGCTATTCCTGACTCCAGGAAAGCAGAAGCCTGATCTGTCTTGCCCACTGCTGTGGCCGATGCCTGGCAGTTTTGCCTAGCACACAGCAGTCTCGTACACAGTCAAGGATAAATGAACAGCTTTTCCTCAGGCAAAGAGCCTGTAATCATCTGCTTACCTATCCAACTTTCCATCTGCCTTGATTTGAGCCCATTTCCCCACCTTCTCTCCCTCTTGAAATTCCCTCTTGCCTGTAAAAATCTCACATATACCAAGTGGCCTTAAAGGGTTACCCTCCTCAAGGAGTATTTGCATCTAAGTAAGGTCAAAATCCGGAGAAGGCAATGGCACCCCACTCCAGTACTCTTGCCTGGAAAATCCCATGGACGGAGAAGCCTGGTAGGCTACAGTCCATGGGGTCGCTAAGAGTCGGACATGACTGAGTGACTTCACTTTCACTTTTCCCTTTCATGCACTGGAGAAGGAAATGGCAACCCACTCCAGTATTCTTGTCTGGAGAATCCCAGGGATGGCGGAGCCTGGTGGGCTGCCGTCTGTGGGGTTGCACAGAGTCGGACACGACTGAAGCGACTTAGCAGCAGCAGCAGCAGCAGCAGCAAGGTCAAAATCATAAGCCAAGAGATTAGGTTCTAACTGTGGAATTTCGCACAGTACCTCTCTGTACCACCTGTAGCAACTGGGGGGCATTATGGAGAGATGGCTTGGGGTCTTTATTGTATCCTGTAGGTCAAACTGGGTTGTAGATAGAATTAGTAGTGACTTGGCATAAAATAAGCTGGCACTGGTGGTAAAGAATCAGCCTGCCAATGAAGGAGATGTAAGAGATGCAGGTTCGATTCCTGGGTTGGGAAGATCCCCTAGAGGAGGACGTGGCAACCCATTCCAGTATTCTTGCCTGGAGAATTCCATGGACAGAGGAGCCTGGCAGGCTATAGTCCATGGAGTTGAAAAGAGTCAGACATGATTGAAGCAACGCAGCATGCAAAGATGACCCTGCCTTAAAAGCTTCATCTAAGGTCTTTCCAAAAAGAAGCAAAGGAAGCCTGAATAAGGGATATATATATACCTGGAAGATTGACAGATAATAGATAGATTGATTGATTCAGGTGCAAGCTACCCTGCTCTCAGAAATTTCCCCAAAGAAATGTGCTTCACTCCCATTTATACCATCCACGTGGTATTCATCCACTGAGGACCAGGGAACATATTTTCATAGATATGAGAGATGAAAAGAATTGGAACAATGGATGTGCCTCTGGTGTTGAAAAAGAATCTGAAAGCAGCAGTTATGTGTGGAGCATGACTGCCTCTTTCTGTGGCTTCCCAGTAAGTAATTGTAATTACTGACAAATATCTCTACAGAGAAAATATGACTCCTGCTTTAGAATAAACTTAAGAGCCTGGACAGTGTTTGCTTTCCTTTTTACATGACTAGAGAACTCACTGTTACATTTCTGATTAGTCTCTGAGGTACTGCTATACTCTGCCCTTCCTCCCATTTTTACCTTGGACTTGGAATGGGGAAGCCAGTCCACCAGATATGGCCTCGAAATTTCACTCTATTTTATTGGTTTCCAAATATGGATTCTGTTTTGGCTGAAAATAGTAGTAGAATTTTTTGATTTATGGAGTAATGCCTTCTAGTCTTTTGCAGATTTTTAGGGCAGGCAGGGAAAATTGAAAAACTCAACTCTAGGGAGTTAGCCGGAGAAAGCAATGGCACCCCACTCCAGTACTCTTGCCTGGAAAATCCCATGGACGGAGGAGCCTGGTAGGCTACAGTCCATGGGGTCGCTGAGAGTCGGACACGACTGATCGACTTCACTTTCACTTTTCCCTTTCATGCACTGGAGAAGGCAATGGCACCCCACTCCAGTATTCTTGCCTGGAGAATCCCAGCGATGGCGGAGCTTGGTGGGCTGCCGTCTATGGGGTCGCACAGAGTCAGACACGACTGAAGCGACTTAGCAGCAGCAGCAGCAGGGAGTTAGCGCTCCCTCTGCTGACCGCAGTGTGGTACTGTATATGTAAAATCCACAAGGCTCAGCCTAGCTGAGCTGGTCTCAGTCCAGGACCAACTCAGTGGGAATGTGGATTGCATAAGGTTCCTATAAGTTAGATGAGCAGATCTGGTTTGGGGGAAAAAAATTAATAGTATAAACTGAAAGTTTATTGGTTTACAAACTTGGTAAAAAAAAAATTGTTGTTTATAAAGGATTGTCTAGTTCCTTGAGAGAAAAAGTTATATGAGTTACATTTCTTTTAAATTGCAATAGAACCACAGTGACAGGCAGGGAACAGCTGTTCTGGAGGGGGCTTAAGGCAACCCCCCACCTGGTGGATGAGCCCTTCCTTCCTGCAGTGCCTGATGTGAAAGTAGATAGAAAATTATGCCTTACACAAATGTTGATGGTTGAGTTACAAACTATAAATAAAGGGCTAGCTTTTAATTTTTATTAAATAACTAAAAGTATGATTTTTTAAAAAGCGAGAACCGACAAACCATATACAGCATAGAATCATTCTTGCGGGTTTCTTTCCTCTTCCTTTTTTCTCTTAATATTTATAATAAATTGACCCCAAAACACTAACAGATGACTCTCTTTTTACTGCTAGGCAAAATACTGGAGCACTAACGCCCATGAGATTGAAGGTACAGTGTTTGACCAGAGTGGAAAAGCAGTACATCGGCTCTTTGGGAAATGGCACGAGAGCATCTACTGCGGCGGCTCCTCCTCATCTGCTTGCATCTGGAGAGCGAGTTAGTACCTGGGCTCGCCAGGCGGAGCAAAGGGAGGGCATGGCCAGAGGAACCCCCCGCGGGTGGACGTCAGCGTCCATTCAGTATATCCAGCCTCTCTTTGAACTATGCTAGAGCTACTGGCCCTTCTGTGATTCACCTAGTTATATCTCAGACTCATCCTCATGCTTATCAACAATACCTCTGTTGGGCTGGTAAAGTCCTGGGTTCTTAATCCCAGAACAAAGCCATTGCTTATCCGTGGTCGCACATCATTCCTTTGCCTATACCGGGCACACAAGAGATAATATTAGTGAAGTACAAGAAGTCATCCTAAAGATAGGGAAAACTTACTGGAAAAGCAGAATGACCTATAAGAGTTAGGGGTCCCCTAGATTTTCCCAATACCATAAGCCACTCTAATCTCTCCTATAATTCTAGAAAGATGCTAAGTGCATTAAGCAGATGGGGGAGTAAGGAAGCCAAAACTTCATAACACGTCCCCTAAAACATTTTAAGAGTTTAGCCCATCTTTTCATCAGATAAATATCTTCCCAAGTCATGGTTATACTCTAAAACCATTGTTCTTAGAGAGTACGCTTAAGATGCTTTACGCTGATCAAAATAAAATCTAGAAAAGCAGAGCCATTCTAATAGTGACTTAAACCATTAGGATATGTACTATTACTTAAGTGTGGAGGGGGTGGCCCCAGGGTTATTACATAGGCAACTTACCTGTCTCAAGAACATAGATCATTGAGAACATATTGTACATGCTAAGTCGATTCAGTTGTGTCTGACTCTTTACGACCCTGTGGACCATAGCCCACCAGACTCTTCTGTCCATGGGATTCTCCAGGCAAGAATACTGGAGTGGGTTGCCATTCCCTTCTCCAGGGTATCTTCCCAACCCAGGGACTGAACCTGCATCTCTTATGTCTCCTGCATTGGCAGGCGAGTTCTTTACCAGTAACACCACCTGCCACTCCCGATATGGTGGTTATATTTCTTCTCCTGGATGCAATATGATTGTCTCAATTCAATATCATATTCTCATGTGACAGCTCCCTAAGCAGAGGAGAAATCAGGATGGAAGAGCTTTCTTCTGCTGTGACTCTTTTCTTCTCAGGAATGAAGAATTTCCTAGTATCCCCCAGCAAATGTCTCTTTCTATTTTGTCTGTCTCCTTTTTGTTGTTGGTGGTTTATGTGGGAGGCCAAATGTGGTCCTTGTTACTCCATCTTACTCTTCTGGATTCAGAGTCTCCCACAAGGCTCTGCTCTTTTAAAAATTATTTATTTATTTATTATTTTATTTATTTTTGGCTGCACTGGGTCTTTGCTGCTTTGCGTGGGCTTTCTCTACTTGTGGCGAGCGGGGACTATTTGTTGTGGTGTGCCAGCTTCTCATCATGGTGGCTTCTCTTGTTGCAGAGCATGGGTTCTACAGCACGCAGGCTTCAGTAGCTGTAGCTCGTAGGCTCTAGAGCACAGTCTCAGTAGTTACGGGGCATGGGCTTAGTTGCTCCGAGGCATGTGGGATCTTCCCGGATCAGGAATAAAAACTCTGTCCCCTGCATTGACAGGAGGATTCTTATCCACTATACCACCAGGGAAGTCCCCAAATGTATGTTTGTAACTTGTCAACCTGAAGTGGAACCAGATTCATCCCTTAACTGATCCTGTGCAACTGGGTCAGCAGGAGAGATTCCGATGACCTTAGATTAATCCCCTAGAAAGGGTACAAGGACACCTGAATAGATAAGTCAGCCATTAGCGAGAAAGGGAGATGACTGTAGAGTGGGCAGCCAACCATGTCTCTTTTAATGGGTAGTATTCACATCTTCCACCGTCAGAGAGGTTGCCATGAAGCTAGAATGAATTGGCACCACTCGCCACCTCCCTGGCTTCATAGGTTCAGAGGCACACATGACATTTTATGAATGAAACAGTCATTCTCCTTTGCTTAAAGAAGGTATTGCAGATGAGAGTTACCATCTGGTCCAGGTGTTAGAATAGTACCTTGACAAAAGAATACTGTGTGAGCTGTTATTCTTGTTATTTATTGACTTTATGTCTTTGTTTATGGTTGTGAGCATCCCTGGCCTGTCTGTAAAAAACAAACAAACCACTGTCTCCACTCTGGTGACTGGGAGACTAGGATGGGTTTTTGAAGGCACAATAGGAAGCTTTGCTATTATTTTTATGCTTAGAATCCAGAGAACTAGAATTAGACAAAATATACTTCTGAAGCCTCAAAAAATGGGTCTGCAGAAAAGTTCATGGAAAGCATTTGTATTTGTATGTGTGGACAACGAGAGCTAAGGCTTGGAGTAGACTATATTAGTCTACATTTGATTTATCCAAGACATAAATTTAGGTCTATTTAGCTTGATTCTTAGCTGGAATTAAAATTAGGGCAGCATGACTGCATTAATCTGCTTTGGCTGCTATAACAAAACACCACAGACTGGGTGGTTTAAACAGCGGAAATTCATTTTCTCACAGTTCCGGGGGCTGGGTACAGGCAAATTTGGACTCTGGTCAAAGTCTTCCTTTTCCTTGGCTGCAGGTGAGGGCCCACCTTTCTGACCTCATTTGACCTTCCTCAGTTCCTTAGAGACCTCATCTCCAAATACAGCCATGTTGGAGGTGGCACTTTAACATATGAATTTTGAGAGAACGTAAACATTGAGTCTAATATTCTTGGCCCCAAAATCATATCCTTCTTATGTGCAAAATGTATGTTTTCCACCACAATAGCCCCCAAAGTCTTAACTCATTCCTGCATCAACTCTAACATCCAAAGTCTCATCTAAATATCATCTAAACCGGGCATGGGTGAGATTGGAGGTGTGATTCATCCTCTCCAGCTATGAACCTGTGAAACCAAAATGTGCTTCCAAAATACAGTGACAGGATGAGCATAGGATAGATGATGGGTTTTAAGTTAGCCCAAGACTTAGCAGGGCAAATGCCATTAGGTCTTAAAACTGGGGAACCTCCTCTTTGGCTTGATGCCCCACCCTCTGGGCACATTGGGGCACTGCCCAGCTCCCAAGACCCCTAGCGTTCTGGGTAGTGGCAGCTGGGCATGTTGAAGCTGCACAGTGGCCCAGCCCTTTGAGAAGTGGAAGCAGCCTTGCCCACTGGGCCTGTGTAATCTGGGCCTGTGGAGGGAGGGGCAGCCTAATGTCTCTGAATCACCTTCAGAGTCATTCCTCCCTTTGCTTGAAGGTGATGCATGTTTGCAGCTGGGCAGCTCTCTGGTTCCATCTGTAAAATAACAATAGTCCAACAGCCTTGCTTCATTTAGTCCCGTTTTCTCTGTCCCCTTTTGTTCCAGCTGACAGTGTTTCAGATGGTATAATCCCATCTCTATTCCTGGCTTTTCCTGAGATGGTTTAAAATTAAAATATGTAAGATTTGGAGAGGCCCCGCATTGAGGAAAGAGGAGCAGAGATTAAAGTAAAGTATAACATTTACTGACCTCTTGCTATGGGTCCAACATTATTCTAGGTACTAGACAGTTTCAGAAGAATTTGACATCTCTTAAATGAAAAATGGATTCTCTACAGTTCAAGTCGTGTTAGTAAAAATGGACCTGGAGTTCTTTTCAACATGCTTATTTTTATAACAAATTATTTTTATAACTTAAAATTCTATAGAAACATTTTGATATTTAACAAATTTGGATTTCACAAAGAAGGCCTTAGCCTTGTAGGCAGAAGGAAATTTATAGAAAAGAAAATTTATAGTGAAAAATTCAGAACCTCTTTGTAAGCCAGAATGTTTTAATAGAAATGGAAGAGTTTAGAGCTGAGAGAGAAAAATTATAGCAGGTCTGAAATGAAAAAGGTGAAAGAATTAAGATGTGATCTGAATGCAATTCAAGTTAGAGATGAACAATCTCTCTTTCTTTTAGATCCCATGCCAAAAGGCTATGAGCAATATTATGGCTTCACACAGTTTGCACTAGAATTAAATGAAATGGATCCATTGTTAAAGTCTTTATTACCACCTACCGACACTCGATTCAGGCCAGATCAAAGGTAAGGATATTTTTCAGGTCTTTATCCTCCAGAGATGTGAAACTTTTTATAAAAAGGCTTAGTAACATCTTCTAGGCCAGCAGTGGAGCCTAAAAGAGAGAGATTCTGTCATCAAGAGTAGAAGTCTAGGGGGACTGTAAGCAATCTTGTGGAAGGAACAGAGCCTAGCTTAGATCAGTGTGTGGCATGACCTTTATTCACCAGTAGATTCCCATTTCTATTGAAATACACTTTTTTAAGTTTTTTTAAAAAAGTTTTATTACATGTAGTAATAAAAAATATACTTACTCTGTACTTGAAAGAATAAAAGCATTCAGTTTCTTGGCCCTTGAATTTAAACTATTTTGCTGCATTGAAATCTAACTTCTGATCCTAGGTTTGAGGCTGACAAGCTGTGTGACATATGCTAAGTCTTTTAACCTTTCTCAGTCTCAGTTTCCAACTCTGTAAAACGGAAAGCATAATGTCTCCCCTAAGGCCTATCTCTTTAAGACTCAAAACCAAGGGGGGAAAAAAAAAGATAAAATTTCACTTTATTTTAAAAAACCCAGCACCATTCTTCATGGTAAAATAAATAAAATGTATACCCAGAATCAGCAGATTTATGACTGAGCAGCTTACTTCATGAATTGGTTCTAAAAATCAAGATCAGTCCATTTGGGGGAAAAAAAAATAGCCGTAGGAAAATGAACAGTTCACAAACTAGGAAGTGCAGATATCTCCTAACTATATGAAATGAGGCTCAGTCTTGCTCAGAGAAATGCAAAAATTTAAAAACCATGCTGTTATACCATTCTTTACCCATCAGATGGCAAAGAATCAAAGGTTTGATGCACTCTGAGGGTACAGGGAAGAGGCATTCCAGTACCACTGCTGGTGGGAATGTAAATTGCTAGAATCCCTATAAAGGGCAGTTAGTAATAGACATATTGCAAACTCACCTTTTTACCCAGCAATTCCAATTCTAGAATCATCTTATAGATAAACTAACACATGTGCAAAATGGCAATTGTACACAGTCCTTCACTGCAGCATTAATTATAACATGAAAAAGATTGAGACCACCTCAAATATCTATCAATGGAGACTTGTTTAAATAAATTCAGGTATACTCACATAACTGAATATTATATATATATTAAAAAATGAAGAGATCTATGTACTACCAAGAAAGATCTCCAAGATACATTGTTAAGTAAAACAAAGCAAGAAAAAAGAAACCAAACCAAGAAAGTGTGCACAGTATGTGTAGCCTGCTTCCATTTATGTTCTAAAAGGGAGGTGGGAATATATGTTAATGTTTGTTTATATATGAATAAGAAATCTCTAGAAGGATGCACAAGAAACTAGTCATGGTGGGTTATCCATGGTGGGTGGGGTAGGAAGGAAACAGGTAGAATTGAAGACAGGAATGAGAGGGAGATTTTGCCCCAAATTCCTTTTTATAGATACAATTTTTTGAACCATGTCTGTATCACCAGTTCATAACACAGTGTCATCCCTCACTACTTCCAAGTGATGTTTAAGGGTTGGGGAGGTGTCTTATTTGTATAGGAGGGTATTCTGAATATCTGGTCTGCACATGTGCAGTTCTAGTAGTAATGATGGTTCCATTTCCTTGGCATTTGTATTCCTTCAACTTTTCCCTTAATGTCTCAGGTTTCTAGAAGAAGGGAACTTAGAAGAAGCTGAAATACAAAAGCAGAGGATTGAACAGCTGCAGAGAGAAAGGCGGCGGGTCTTAGAAGAAAATAAGGTGGAGCATCAGCCGAGGTTTTTCAGGTGTGTGAGTGGTGGGGTCCTATGGGTCATTGTTGGCAGGTACTGGCAACACCTGTTGCTTCTGGAGTGAGGAGAGTGGATGGGAGAGTGTTCTCAGCACTTTTCCTGCTTCACAGTGGTGACATCTCTCTTTTGTAAGGGCCGGACTTTGTGTGGACACTGCCTCCCCCCTCAGTTATCCTCCTTTTTTTTCATCCCTTGCTCTCTCCCTGTGCCTCTCAGCACCTCCCACAGGACTTTGCAGAGAGGTGCTCAGTAAGAGTTTATGGGAGAAGCAAAGAGACCAACCAAACCCAGCTCCCAATACCAGGCCAATTTATTTAGGCTGGGTCTAAGACTGGTTTCTCTGCACCCCTTCTCAAGAGTATAGGGCTTCCCTGATAGCTCAGTTGGTAAAGAATCCACCTGCAATGCAGGAGACCCCAGTTCAATTTCCTGGGTTGGGAAGATCCCCTGGAGAAGGGATAAGCTACCACCCCAGTATTCTCGGGCTTCCCTTGTGGCTCAGTTGGTTAAGAATCCACCTGCAATGCGGGAGAGCTGGGTTCGATCCCTGGGTTGGAGAGATCCCCTGGAGAAGGAACAGCTATCCACTCGAGTATTCTGGCCTAGAGAATTCCATGGACTGTATAATCCTTGGGGTCGCAAAGACTCAGACACGACTGAGCAACTCTCACTTTCTCATAAGTATATTCTATACAGTGACGGAGATAATTAACCATCATCAAACTAGAATTTCCAAGTACTAAGTCTTGAGTTGAAGAAGTTCCAATATACTGGGGCTTGATTTGGAACATTTACTATCATTTTAAAATAACTGGCTAGAAGGCTTTTATTAAAAATAGGCTGAAAGTTTAAAAGGGACATCCAAGACTGTCCGCCCTTCACCTCCTGTTTTATTTTAACTGAGAAGAGGTGAAGGACCAGGGGACATAGGTGATCTGTGGAAGGACCCAGTGGACTGTCCCAAACAGGGGCCTGGCTCTCTTGACTACAGGCCAGAGCTCAATATGGTTCTGGGGTTTTTTGATTTGTTCATTTATTTAAATATCAACATTAAAACAAGCACATATTAAAAAAAAAAAAAAGCACATATAGCAAAGCAGCCATTTCCTGCCCTGCCTGTTACCCCCAGTCTTGTTTTCAGGATTTTGTTGTTGTTCGCAGGAATTTTTTGTTGTTATGATTTTCTAATGGGCAACAGAAACACTGTTAGGAGGATTTAGCAACTAATCTATCAGCTGCAGCAATAAAATAATATATTTCCAAAACAGGAAAATAGCAACAAATTATGTTTTATCCCCCAAGTATAATACTCTTTCCCCTCAAGTTGGTATGGATTTTGATCACACACTCAGGATATGAATGATTGAAGATCAGTACAGTAGAGTTTTATCCTGGAATAGTCATAGCTTCACTTAAACATTTAATGAATAAGTTTCATTAAATTATTTTTTTCAGAAAGGCAATGGATAGGTAAATGGATAGATGAACAGACCGATCAATTGATTTTACTAATATTTGTTAAAGAGGTTCGTTACAGTATTTTTAGGATCATTAAATATTGTGGGTAACCAAACTGTCTCAAGAACTAGATAAGGAGATTGATCAACTCGACCTGATATGAAAACCTGAAAAATCTTCATAAAGTCTATGGAGCTCTATGAGAAATGAACTAACATTTAAATGCAAAATATAAAACGTTACCTACGCTGTCGCATCAACCATGTAAGAATTTTGTCTGGAATAGAGAAAGACTGAACTCAGTGGCAGCTCTTTTTCTTTTTGATTGTCTATAAAATTATCAGAGTATTGGATGTGGCAGGTAAAAATGTAAGAAAAGGTGGGAATTGTTCAGCAGTAGCAGTCCTGGAACTATTCCAATTAGAAGCTGGCAGAGATGACACAGAGGAGGAGTATGGGGACATAGATGTTTCCATTGACAATAAGGAGTCACCAAAGCATCAGTGGAAATTCCAAGTGGAAACTACAGCTCTGGCAGCACTAGTCATCTTTGTTTTAAATAAAAATATCTGATATGCAGATTGACTTATTTTAAACACACCCCTTTATTGGAATAGGGAAACCATTGTGATAAAAATCCATGTTCCTCTTATGGTTGCCGGGATAAGACTGGGGGAAAGAGATAGTTAGGGAGTTTGGGATTGACATGTACACACTGCTATATTTAAAATGGATAACCAATAAGGACCTACTGTGTAGCACAGGGAATTCTACTCAATGTTTTGTGGCAGCCTGGATGGGAGGGGAGTTTGAGAGAGAATGGATACATGTATACTGCTCCATTATACATGTATAATGGACTCAGTACAGCTAAATCCATTTGCTGTCCACCTGAAACTATCACAATATTGTTAATTGGCTATGCCGCTGCTGCTGCTAAGTCGCTTCAGTCGTGTCTGACTCGGTGCAACCCCAGAGACGGCAGCCCACCAGGCTCCCCCGTCCCTTGATTCTCCAGGCAAGAACACTGGAGTGGGTTGCCATTTCCTCCTCCAATGCATGAAAGGGAAAAGTGAAAGTGAAGTCGCTCAGTCGTGTCCGACTCTTAGCGACCCCATGGACTACAGCCTACCAGGGTCCTCCGTCCATAGGATTTTCCAGGCAAGAGTACTGGAGTGGGGTGCCATCGCCTTATCCCGTTAATTGGCTATGCTGCTGCTGCTGCTAAGTCGCATCAGTCGTGTCCGACTCTGTGAGACCCATAGACTGCAGCCCACCAGGCTCCTCCGTCCCTGGGATTCTCCAGGCAAGAATACTGGAGTGGGTTGCCATTTCCTCCTCCAGTGCATGAAAGTGAAAAGTGAAAAGTGGAAGTGAAGTCGCTCAGTCGTGTCCAACTCTTCGCAACCCCATGGGCTGCAGCCTACCAGGCTCCTCTGTCCATGGGGTTTCCCAGGCAAGAGTACTGGAGTGGGGTGCCATTGCCTACCCCATATAAAATAAAAAGTTAAAAAAACTATGTTCCTAAGAATGTGGATAAATAGGCACTCCTCACTTTTGTTACTAAAATATGTGACAGTATGAGTCAACATTGCAAGCACATGTACTCTTTGACCCAGATGTTTTAACTTACAGGAATTTTTAATATAATAAATCTCACACATACAAAATAACATATGTTTTGTTTATAGTAGCTAGAGGTTGACAACACAGTGTCCACCAGTCAAGTACCTGTTAAATTGTGGTCCATCCCCACAATGGAATATCATGCAACTGTTTAAAAAGAAAACAAGGAATTCCTTTTTGCCAGAGAAACCAAACTTTCCCTGCAGAGGGAAAGTTTAATTGTGAATATTAACTTTGCAGGGTGTGAGGTCTTAGTAGTGATGACTCAGCACTGCTGTGCAATGTGAAAGCAGCAATAGTCAGTACTTGAATGAACAGGCATGGTATGTTCTGATTAAATGGAATTACAAAAATAAGCCAACTGCTGGATTTGGCCCTTAAGCTATAGTTTGCTGATCTTATTTTGACAATGAAAAAGGATTACAAGTATATATGTTATGCAAAAACTTAAGGAGTAGGACACCATCCAGGGCATTATATGAAAAAAAGGAGAGGAGAGGAGCATGCATGTGCATGCATGCAAGCTCACACACATGGAATTTCTCTGAAAGAGTGAAGCTGCTAAGATTATTGTCTCTGAGGAGAACCAGGAGGCTGGGAGTAGGATGGAAAAATTCAGCTCTCCACTCTTTTGAACCTTTTGAACTTGGGTCTATGTAATATCTAGTATTATACGATTGTACAATGGAAGTGACAAATAGAGTCAAAGGAATTAGATTTGAGAGAGTGTCTAAAGAACTATGGGCAGAGGTTCATGACATTGTACAGGAGACAGGAATCAAGAAAAAGAAATACAAAAAAGGCAAAATGGTTGTCTGAGGAGGCCTTACAAATAGCTGAGAAAAAAGGAGAAGCAAAAGGCAAAGGAGAAAAGGAAATATATACCCATCTGAATGCAGAGTTCCAAAGAATAGCAAGAAGATGTAAGAAAGCCTTCCCCAGTGATCAGTGCAAAGAAATAGAGGAAAAAATAGAATGGGAAAGACTAGAGATCTCTTCAAGAAAATTAGAGATACCAAGGGAACATTTCATGCAAAGATGGGCCCAATAAAGGACAAAAACAGTATGGACCTAACAGAAGCAGAAGATATTAAGAAGACGTGGCAACAATACACAGAAGAACTATACAAAAAAAAGATCTTCATGACTCAGATAACCATAATGGCGTGATCACTCACCTAGAGTCAGACATCCTGGAATGCGAAGTCAAATGGTCCTTAGGAAGCATCAGTACAAACAAAACTAGTGGAGGTGATGGAATTCCAGCTGAGCTATTTCAAATCCTAAAAGATGATGCTGTGAAAGTGCTGCACTCAATATGCCAGCCAATATGGAAAACTCAGCAGTGGCCACAGGACTGGAAAAGGTCAGTTTTCACTCCAATCCCAAAGAAAGGCAATGCCAAAGAATGTTCAAACTACCACACAATTGCACTCAATTCACACATTAGCAAAGTAATTCTCAAAATTCTCCAAGCCAGGCTTTAGCAGTACACGAACCAAGAACTTCCAGATGGTCAAGCTGGATTTAGAAAAGGAAGAGGAACCAAAGATCAAATTGCCAGCATCCTTTGGATCATTGAAAAAGCAAGAGAATTCCAGAAAAACATATACTTCTGCTTTGTTGACTATCCCAAAGCCTTTAACTGTGTAGATCACAACAAACTGTGGAAAATTCTTAAAGAGATGGGAATACCAGACAACCTTACCTCCCTCCTAGGAAATCTGTACACAGGTTAGAACTGGACATGGAACAACAGACTGGTTCCAAATTGGGAAAGGAGTAGGTCAAGGCTGTATATTGTCACCCTGCTTATTTAACTTATATGCAGAATACATCATGCAAAATGCCGGGCTGGATGAAGCACAAGCTGGAATCAGGATTGCCGGGAGAAATATCAATAACCTCAGATATGCTGATGACACCACCCTTATTGCAGAAAGTGAAGAGGAACTAAAGAGCCTCTTGATGAAATTGAAAGAGGAGAGTGAAAAAGCTGGCTTAAAACTCAACACTCAAAAAACTAAGATCATGGCATCCAGTCCCATCACTTCATAGGAAATAGATGGGGAAACAGTGGAAACAATGAGAGACTTTATTTCCTTGGGCTCCAAAATCACTGCAAATGGTCACTACAGCCATGAAATTAAAAGACGCTTGCTCCTTGGAAGAAAAGCTATGACCAATCTAGACAGCATGTTAAAAAGCAGAGACATTACTTTGACAACAAAGGTCCATCTAGTCAAAGCTATGGTTTTTTCAGTGGTCATGTATAGATGTGAGAGTTGAAGTATAAAGAAAGCTGAGCACCAAAGAATTGATGCTTTTGAATTGTGGTGTTGGAGAAGACTCTTGAGAGTCCCTTGGACTGCAAGGAGATCCAACCAGTCTATCCTAAAGGAAATCAGTCCTGAATATTCATTGGAAGGACTGATGCTGAAGCTGAAGCTCCAATACTTTGGCCACCTGATGCGAACAACTGCCTCATTAGAAGAGACCCTGATGCTGGGGAAGGATTGAAGGCAGGAGGAGAAGGGGACGATAGAGGATGAGATGGTTGGATGGCATCATCAACTCTATAGACATGAGTTTGAGCAAGTTCTGGGAGTTGGTGATGGACAGGGAAGCCTGGCGTGCTACAGTCCATGGGGATGCAAAGGGTCAGACATGACTGAGCAATTGAACTGAACTGAACATCTAGTCAAATAGTGAACCAAGTCTGTTAACTCTAGACTGTTCAGTTCAGTTTGGTCGCTTAGTCATGTCTGACTCTTTGCGACCCCATGAACCGCAGCATGCCAGGCCTCCCTGTCCATCACCAACTCCCTGAGTCCACCCAAACCCATGTCCATCGAGTCGGTGATGCCATCCAACCATCTCATCCTCTGTCGTCCCCTTCCCCTCCTGCCCTCAATCTTTCCCAGCATCAGGGTCTTTTCCAATGAGTCAACTCTTCGCATGAGGTGGCCAAAGTATTGGAGTTTCAGCTTCAGCATCAGTCCTTCCAATGAGTATTCAGAACTGATTTCCTTTAGGATGCACTGGTTGGATCTCCTTGCAGTCCAAGGGACTCTCAAGAGTCTTCTCCAACACCACAGATCAAAAGCAGCAATTCTTCGGCGCTCAGCTTTCTTCACAGTCCAACTCTCACATCCATACATGACCACTGGAAAAACCATAGCCTTGACTAGACAGACCTTTGTTGGCAAAGTAATGTCTCTGCTTTTTAATATGCTGTCTAGGTTGGTCATAACTTTCCTTCCAAGGAGTAAGCGTCTTTTAATTTCATGGCTGCAATCACTGCATCTGCAGTGATTTTGGAGCCCAGAAAAATAAAGTCAGCCAGTGTTTCCACTGTTTCCCCATCTATCTGCCATGAAGTGATGGGACCGGATGCCATGATCTTAGTTTTCTGAATGTTGAGCTTTAAGCCAACGTTTTCACTCTCCTCTTTCACTTTCATCAAGAGGCTCTTTAGTTCTTCTTCACTTTCTGCCATAAGGGTGGTGTCATCTGCATATCTGAGGTTATTGGTATTTCTCCTGGCAATCCTGATTCCAGCTTGTGCTTCCTCCAGCCCAGCGTTTCTCATGATGTACTCTGCATATAAGTTAAATAAGCAGGGTGACAATATTCAGCCTTGACGTACTCCTTTTCCTATTTGGAACCAGTCTGTTGTTCCATGTCCAGTTCTAACTGTTGCTTCCTGACCTGCATACAGGTTTCTCAAGAGGCAGGTCAGGTGGTCTGGTATTCCCATCTCTTTCAGAATTTTCCACAGTTTATTGTGGAATAAACTGTGATGAGTAGACTGTGATGACTTCCAATTCCTTTCCTTTTTACTGTTAATTTATTACTTGATTTGAACAACCTGATTGATTTGCAGCATTTACAGTCATACTCAAGGTGGTGGCTGTCATCCCAGCCATGTTTTCTGTACCGCAGACTCTTCCCTCAGCCATTTGTCTCAGAAGTACCATTTCTCACAGCCTCTAAGTTCGAGAAGCCGAAGTCAGAAGTAGCTAAACAGTCCAGTTCTGGACCATAGGGACAGTGTGTGCAGATGCAAATGATAATCTGGGCGGGCAGCAGCGGGGGAGGGGTGGAGGGCTGGGCGGGGCGGAGAGGAACTGAAAAGGGAAATAGAGACTATGACAGTCTTGTCAAGAGACTTCAACAAATTCTTTCACTTCCACAGGAAATCCATTGATGACTCTTGGGTGAGCAACGGCACCTATTTAGAACTTAGGAAAGATTTTGGTTTTTCCAAACTGGACCATCCTGTCTTGTGGTGAAAGAGGAAAGAACAAGACATCTTTGTCCTTCTCTTGCGTTTGCTTTCTGAAGCCACCATCTTGTGTCTGTATATTTAAACAATATTATCTAGAATGATCACTTGTGCTTCTTAGCTTAGCATTGTATTTAAGTATATATTTTCTTCGGTAGGTTTCTTTACAATTTCAAATGTTATCATGATTGTTTATATGAATGTAGAACACCTTGATATTTCTTTTTATATATAAACTATTTAATAAAAATAAAAGATTGAATGTTAATGTGTGGGTTAAAAAAGAAACTTGAACACTAATTTTCCAAAGGTTAGGAAAATTCTAATTAAATTTATGCCTTATAAAATTAGGTTGGAAAGAAAATCCATCTCTCCCAGGTGCATTAAGAAAAAAGAATACCTAGTGTTACTCACCCATGCATAAGCTACCCAGGTTTATTTTGGTAGCTTAGGTATCTTTTTGCCTCAGACAGCTTTCGAATTGCTCACACAGAACAATTCTGCTGGTGCTGGAGTCTGAAGAATACTTGTATTTGCGTTTCAGTGACTGGAGAGAATGGTATAAGATTAGCGAGATGTATGTTTTTGTATAAGATGGATGTGGTACCTTCTCGAAGAGGGAAACATTTGAAGTCATCCCTCCCTATAGTTTCATTGCCTAGGTGCAAAATCATACAGAGAAAGGGTTGATAATTTGAGAAATCCCCGTTTATTAAATGTCATGATGAAGTCCCAGGCAGACAGTAGGAAATTTCCCCTTAGTGAGAGTTAAATTCATTACAGGTTAAAAAAACTGTTTTCTGCTTCCTACTCCACCCCAACCTCCCCCATTATTTGCCCACATCTTTGTTGAGTGTGGCATGACCCAATTTAGTGTTAAAATACACAGGGAATTCCACATGGCAGATTGACTTTCTAGAAGTTTAACAAAGTAGCTGATTGTTTTAAGTAACTCAACACATTTTCCTTAAATACTGTCTTGGTATTTTCTACCTCTTAGTAAGCAATGTATGTTAGATCTTGTATTAAGAAGTTTGACCATCTGCCTTATAGAAAAATGTAGAGAATTGAGTTCTTCCTTTGTGCTGTGTTCTGATAAAGCTTTAAATGTCTTCTTTTCCCCTTCCTACACTTTCTTCTTAACTCATATCACTCATTTGTGAGTTTTGCAGCAGTCTTGAATGATACAGATTATAATTACCAAAAGGAGAAACTTTGCCTTTTTAAATGTGTTATTGCCGATTACAATAATAGAATATGTGCAGTAGTTGAATTCTGTGATCAAAGCAATTCCAATTTCTGCCCATATTACTTTAAAACCAAAGCTTGAGTTTTAAGCATTTTCCTCTAAAGTCCACAACAATCCTGTGGGATATCAAGTAAAATGATGTGGTAAAAAAAAATTTCTCCAGAAAGCATTTTTAGATATTTAAATAACATCAAAGAATGCTACGAGTGAAAAATCAAATAAGTAATGGAAAAAAGGATGAACCGTTTTTCAGTGTCACACAAACAACTAGTTAGAGAGTATTCCATTTTCAAAATAGAGTTAAAGTGGATCAGTAGCCTTTTGGAATCTGCAAGTGACTAGCATTTTAAAATAATATGCGATTCGTTAAATATTGCTTTCATCCATTCCATTTTATCAAGACGTCAAGATGAACACAGTGAGAATATCATTTCCCTTTCTAATGGAAATGATCAAGTTCTTTGGTATGGATTTTGTTCTTTTCAAGCTTGTATCTGAATTCTGCTCACAGACAGGAAGAAGAGGCCTGTAGATTTTAAGGGTACTCCAGGGGAAAACAAATCTCATTTTCACAGTGTGAAGGTAAATGAAGAACTTGAGTAATACTGACTGCGGCAGAGGTTGGCTCAAAACAAGAACAAAACATGCAGCCTGAATGTATGTAGCTTTGTCATGCGGTCTTTGGCAAGTCTTTAATTGTCCCAGTACTGCTATTTCCATTCGGAGAAGGCAATGGCACCCCACTCCAGTACTCTTGCCTGGAAAATCCCATGGACGGAGGAGCCTGGTAGGCTACAGTCCATGGGGTCGCTAAGAGTCGGACGACTGAGCGACTTCACTTTCACTTTTCCCTTTCATGCACTGGAGAAGGAAACGGCAACCCACTCCAGTAGTCTTGCCTGGAGAATCCCAGGGACGGCGGAGCCTGGTGGGCTGCCGTCTATGGGGTTGCACAGAGTCGGACACGACTGAAGCGACTTAGCAGCAGCAGCAGCTATTTCAATTGATCTTATGTTTCATTTTGTAATCACAAGGATCAAGGGACCAAACATCACCTTTGTAGTCATTTGAGATGGGAGTGTGGATGAATTTGAATACGTATGCCAATTTTAAAACCTATTAGTACCCACCTCTATAAAGGGTTTTTCTGACATTTAAATGGCTTGGTGATACATCCTATTATAATCTTCAAATCCCCTTGAGGGGGAAACAGCTTCTTTTTTCCTTCAGTCTCTATTCTCAAAAGCACCTTCTCAACCTAATTTGTATCTCAAGGACATTTTATATTCTTAAGATGAAGGAAGCAGAAACATGGCATTGTTTGAGAACTGAGGCAGAATTGACTTTTCCGGATTTTGAATCTCCCAATTACATAATGCCGATCACTTCATCACTGAAGGTACACGTTGTAACCTCTATTTTATTCCTAGTCATCCCATCCCAAGTGTATGGTGAACCGCACAGCTGTTCTTGGAAATGGGACTGTGTGCAGTCCAGTTTCCCACATTACACTGCAGGTAATGTGGTGCTGTTGCCCCTGCTGGTTGTCCCAAGCTGCAGGAGATGCTTTTCAGGAAGGGGCCATAGTCTCCTGTGTAGCCAGGCAGATCACTCCCTCCCCAGGTCCCAACGCCTAGGATGGTGTTTCCTGGAGTCAAATGTAATAATCAAAGTCTCAGTGCAGCTTCTTTCTCCATGCCATTCACCTCCTAGAAACCAGGCTGGTTCTGGTACTAACTAAACAGACGGAGTTCACTTTAGGACAACCGTCATTTTCCCCACAGAATGCCCAGACAGCCCCCATGGCCTCATGTGCTTCCTATGGGACTCTCTGGGAGAGAAAAATAGACAAATCATTAAAAAAAAAAAAAATTTACTTCATTTGGGCTGCTGCTTTTCTCACATACTATTTTTAATTACTTCCAGTAAATCACTGACTTGTGCTTCGAGCACTGTCCTTCTGTGTTTTCCAGATTTATGATGAGTGACCTTGTCCTACTATTAACAATGTTAACACTAAAAGAAAAATGGTAAAGTTTCTATTTGGTTGTTGAAACTTGTAGGTCTAATCCTTATTCTGTAAGTTATATTATGCCTTTCAGCTATCATAGAATTTCCTCAGACCTTTTAGTTATGAATAGGAGCAATAAGCAGTTGTATTGACATAATTTATTTAAATGTCTTTAATTTTGATATTAACATTGGCATAACTCTATTTTTGCTACCAAATGATAGCTATTTTCATGTGCTCAATTTTCCCTACATTGTATTAACCTGTTGCTTGGTGTTTATCTCTATTTTTCTCTTTTGGAAATGTAGACCATATAAGTATCTGCAAATTGCAGCAGTCTGAAATGCAAACCATTTTCAGGAACTTTGGATTTGAGGAATGCAATGATCAGGGGTTGTTAATTTATTTGTAATGATTTTATCTTTGTCTCTTACCCTCAGAGGATACTATTTTTTTTTAATGGATTTTGTAAATCTTTCATCTAACTGTTTATAAGATTATTTTCTGTTTAAAATTCCAGCCTTCCACCCATCTGCCCAGGCCTCCGCAAAAGCTCTCATTTGCTTTCCCCCCACGTGTAGCTAGTTGACTGAATAAATAACATGGAAAAAGGCTGCCCCTGTCATTGTGTTTCCAGGTTAATGGGCATACATGGCTGCTGAAGGGACGGAACAAGACTCTAGCTGAGACTCTTGAGGGAGAAACACACAAGATTAACTAAAGTGATGGGGTTGGAAATAAAAAAAATACCCCAGGACACAAAGAAGCCTGGAAACTTTGGCAAAAGTTGCCGTATTTTTGGCCTGAACATTTCCAAGGTATACTGCAAATGTAGGTCCTCCACCATTGGGACAAGAGCCTTAGGCAACTGGAGATGCAGTCAGCCCCCAAGAAGCCCCCTCTGTTCAACCCAGCGTATTATGGAAATATCATTATTTTTTGTGTGTCCTAACATGAAAAAGGAACATGCTGACTACCCACACTAATTTAATGGTCCTAATGAATGGCTGACTCATGTCCTCCTACACCCAAGTTGTGTCCTCTGCAACACCCTGAACACTTAGCCTTCCCTGAAGTTCCATTTGATTTAGTTCACATGTTTACAGTGTCACACATACACTGGATCTCAGAGTTACACACATAGTCTTTGCCTCCCCCAAAACACTAAAGAGACAACCAGAAGCCACTCATGAACCTTGATTGGATCCTGGCTTAAAAGAAAAACAAGCTATCAAATACATTTTGAGGACAGTTAGTGACATTTGCATCTAAGCATCGTGAAATTATTGCTAACTTTCATATATGTATATGGCATTGCCTGTTGATCTGTATCGAACCTGCCATTAAAGAAGGATCAACATTATTCCAAATAACAACACTAAAGGAAATCTTAAAAGGCAACTTCAGACTATTTTAACATTGGCCATTGTTGAAATAGATACGAAAGCGTCCTAAGGTTTCAACTTGAAGAAGCCAGTGAAATTTGAAGGTACAAGTTCTTGGCCTTTAGTTTATGAACTCAGCTGTATTATCTAGTAGTACTGATGGAATATCTGCATTAACATAATTAATGTCCATCAGTGATTGGCAAATCAGGACATCAGGGCCTTAGCTGGTGCCAGTCAGGAGTTTCTTATTACAGACTAATTAGTTGGAGTTCCTGCAGGAAAGAGAAGCCACCTCTGTAGCTCAGGAGATTTTAATGAAGGGGCTACTTGTGGGCTATTAGCAGGATTAAGGCGTATTAGCAACATTGGAGAGTTGTAACCGCCCCTTCAGAAGTTGGAGCTCTGAGGAGAGGAGGGCGGTCCGTCTCTGCCGGAAAATCCAGCCCAGAGTCAGGAAGAACTCTCCCAACCTTGGTCTTCTCCGGCCGCCATTCTCCCTGGTGGCTGAACTCAACAGGGCAGGGGGCCCCAAAGTGCAGTGCTCAGGCCCCAGGACAGGACGAGGCCCTGGGCCAACAAAAAAACAAGCACCTGGACCTTATGTTCACCGCCATCTTCTCGTCTGAGATTTTGGAGGAATTTTCAGTAAGTAAATAGGCTTTAGAGCCATTAAAAAAAAACATATATATATATATATAAAATTTGTTTTGACTCCCAGTTATCTTCCAAGGATGAATTATGATTAACTGTGCTTTTTAAAAACTGGTTCTCCATGATATTATTGTTGTTGTCACACTTAAAATGAGTCTAAGGGCAGCCTTTCTTTCTTCTTTATTAAATGCCATAGTTTAAACAGATATCAACCTGGGAAAGACGTATCAGCTAAAGCAGTGATTTTTTTTGGCTTTTAATTTGGCTATGTGTTGGGAATTTTACACACACACACACACACTCACGTTTTCTTTCTCTTCCTCTTCCTCTTGAGGTTCAGACCTCACATAGTCTGTTGACCAGCATTTGCTCACCACAAAGCAGGAACGCCACTTTCTAATGTCATGATTGTTCCAGGGCTTAGAAAATGGCACGTTGGTAAGAACTGTGTGTTTCTTTTCACAGCATTTCATGCACTCCTTTTGTACTGTCTTTGGGACGTAAAGGTAGGGACCTTGATACTTCCAAGGTACTATAACAAAGGCCTGCAGACAGGGAGCGGGCAGCCACTGAGATGGATGTTTTCTCTGAAAAACATTTTCTGACCCAGGAATGGTCCCAGACACTGGTGATGCATAGTCTTCTCCCTGAGAAGCTTTCAGTCTGCTGGGAGGCCCGTGGTCAGTGATTAATCGCAGAGTGTAAGCACGCCCCCCGGGTGTGGTAGGAGGACGCTCAAGAGAGGGGACAGGTGTGGTGGATGGAGAGGAGGGCGGACCTCAGAGCCGGTGAAGGAAGGAGCGGGCTTGGCGGCCCGGAAGTCAGGGGGAGGGGGATGAGGAACCACGGGTGACTCACAGCTGCTCTCCGTGCCAGCTAAACTACAGTGCTGCTTCCCAACCAGCGTCACAATGAAATTTTTGAGGTGTCACAATACGTGTTGTTTCCTCAGCCTGGAGCCATGGGACAAGGGGTGGGAGGAGGCAGGCAGCACTTAAGCGCCCAAGGGGGCTAAGGAAATCACACCAGAGGACCCCTCTGCCTCTGCTGCAGAATCACATAAGCCTCTGTGTCCCCCTCGCCAGATACCCAAACACAGTTTAGTGAGGAAAAGGGAGGCCAAGCCTGGGAAACCTGAGAATTTCACCATCTTTCCAGAAGTGACTGAGAATTGCCAGAACAGACTATACAAATTATCAGACTAGATAATTTCTTTCCCTCATGTTTTACTGTGGTAAAATATATTGATACGTGGGCTTCCCTGGTGACTCAGATAATAAAGAATCCATTCGCAATTCAGGAAACGTGAGTTCAGTCCCTGGGTCGGTAAGATCCCCTGGAAAAGGGAATGGTTCCCCATTCCTGTATTTTTGCCTGGAGAATCCTATGGACACAGAAATCTGGCTGGCTACAGTTCATGGAGTCACAAAGAGTCAGACACGACTGAGCGACCAACACACATGCACACACACACATTGATACATGAAGTTTTAACATTTTAACCATCTCCCCCCAGTTTTATTGAGCTTTGTTTGATGTATGGCACCTTGTAAATTTAAGGTGTAGAGCATAATGGCTTGACTTAACATATCTTGTGACATGATCATTACCATAAGTTTAGTTGACATCCATCTTCTCATATAGGTACAAAAAAAAATGTTTTTTTCCTTATGATGAGAACTCTTGGGATCTACTCTGTAAACAACTTCCAATTTTACCATACGGCAGAACTAGCTCTAGTCATCATGTTAGATATTACATTTCCAGGAATTATAACCCAAAGTTTGTACATTTTTAAGTGTAGAAGTCAGTGGCATTGAGTGCATTCACACTTTTGTGTGACCATCACCATTCTCCATCTCTAGAATATTTTTCATCATCTCCTACTGAGATTCTGTATCTATTTAGACTAACCAAAATTAAACCTTGAATTGTTTTTCTTGCTAACCAATAGGTGAAGGGCTCATGAGGAAGACCACATCAGTTGCCCACAAGATGAAAGAATTAATTTTTCTCACTTCTGAGTTATAATGTTACAGTTTTGCGAACTCACTATGGAAGCATTACCACAGCCCTATTTAGGCAATCCCCATTTAATGGAAGTGTTTATTGAGGACCAGAAGTTAAGCAATTTGACCAAACTCTCCCAACTTCTTAATAGCAGTGAGAGGATATGAGTGCATGTCTGGCATGTTTCAAAATCCAGCTCCTCTTGCTATAGGATGAGATGGAAACAGTGAGATCCCAACACCCTTTTCCCTTCCAAGTCCTTATTCTCTAATTTTAGTCCCAAAGGTCTTTGAAGCTGACATAGGGAGCTCATTGAGCAGGAAAAGAACTTTGGGTTGGGACTTGGGAACTTAATTCTAGTTAATGGTAAAACTTGAGTAGGTCACTTATCCACAAATCTCACATGGCCCCAACATCAAATGGACAAATTATTACTAAATTTCTCTCTGTGCTGCCAGATTGTGATCTTAAGAATAGGTAGGAATGTTCCTTGGTCAATCAATAAATATTCATGAGCACCAAACACATGCCAGACATAACCCCTGCCCCCATGGAGCTTACCTACACATTGGAATATTTGTCCTAAATTATTCTTTTCTATTTTATCCTGAAAATGGAAAGTATTTGGCCACATGGAAGAATTACATTGCTTATTTAGAAAAATACTGTCAGATTCTGAATCGTCAAGCTTTTGTAGAATCAAAATGATCTAAGAGTGAACAATAGGCTGCAAAGTCTATTGATATGGTCTTTTGCCTACACATTCATCCAGTCAACAATACAGGGAATACAGGAGAGATTTTGAAAATTAAGTTTCTGTTCTTGTGGAGCATAGAGTATGGTGGGGGCAGAGGGTGGGGGCTGGAGGTGGAGACTGAGCTCATAAACAGGCAATTGAATGGTATGACAGATATAAAAGTGCTGTGGAGGAAAATACTCAAAAAAGAGTGGGGCGGGAAGGTGAATATTTCAATACAAATACAAGTCTAAAGCAGGGATATGTCTGGTGAGAGGAAGGAAGCCAGTGCAGGTGGAGCAGTGTGAGTTGGGGAGAGGATGCAAATCAAAATCAGGGAAGGGAGGTACTTGGGGTCAGAAGATTTTGGTTTTTGCCAAGTGGGATTAAAAGTCAACAAAGGGTTTTGAACAGAGGAATGATATGATTTGACTTATGATTTTAAAGGGTCATCTGGCTGCATGGTGGAGATTGCAGGGGCCACAGGTGAAAACAAGGAGCCAGTTTGGAGGTTGCTGGACTCATTCAGAGAGAAGTAGTGGAGGTTTGGACCAGGGTGGAAATGGGGGGGGGGGGGGCGGGAAGCAGAAAGAAACTGGAAATACTTTGAAGATAGAATCAACAAGATTGGCCAAAGAGTTAAGTTTGGAATGTGGGAGGAGAGAAGTCAAGGATGACTCCAAGGTCTGTGGCCTGAGCCACTAGAAGGATGAAGTTTCTGTGAACTGAGATAAGGAAGACTATGGGCAGAGCAGATTTGGGTGCTCTGATGAAAAAATTAGGTGGTAACTTTTTTCCAGAGTCCTTTAACTAGGCAGCAGGATACAAGTACAGTAAAGGGTAATACATCAGGCTTGAGTTGTTCACACCCTGTACATTTGACAAAAGAAAAGACTGGACTTCAACCATCTCTTGTGAGATACCCTCTAAGCCCTTGGAATTTCCCTGGGACTTTTACATACCTGGGACTTTGGACCATGCTAAATAGTTTATGGTAAAAATGTGGTTATGGTGAGGACCTTGGGCCACACTGTATCAGTCTGACCTCTGGAAGGGCTGGAAACGATCATCAGCCACATTGGTGCTCCATGCCAAAGTGACCGGCCCTGGACACCAAGGCTTCCCTGGTTGACGATACTCTGAATATGTGGTCACACATTTTTGATGGGATTGCTCAAGGGAGAAATGCCAGAGAGATTTAAGACTCCTCCACCTCCTTCATGCCCACATTCATCGGCCTGAGTCCTGCCCAGTCCACCACCTGAGAAGTTCCTCTTCCTTACCCACAGCACTGTCTCTGGCCAGCCCTTCCAGAGGTCAAACTGATAGAGCATGGCCCAAAGGAAACTTGATGGTTCCTGCCTGGCCTAATGGAGCCCCTGTCTGCAGTCCCAGTGCCACCTCTCCATCCTCTAAGCCACAACCAGAGTGGTTTTCCTAAGCTCTGGTCACAACATTAATCTCTTTAAAGTACATCTCTGCTCAGAACATCTCAACATGGCATGTGTGTAACACAGTGGTCACAAGTCCAGCCTTTGAAGTCAGAAACTTGGGTTTGTACCCTGGCTCTCCTGTTTGTTCTGCCCTGGAGCTCACCCACAAGGGGTGTTACAAGGATCGCCTGCTGCTGCCATTTCCTGATGGCTTACACCATGCCAATCACCACCCTTAAGTTTCCCTTAGTGTCCCCAGGTCACTAAGGAGGAAATGGAGACCTAGGCTGAGGAACTTGCTTATAATCACAGTCTCAGACTCAATAAAGCCATGATTTAAGTGTTCTCAGCCTCTAGAACAGCAGTTCTCAGAAATTGATCTGGCACCCCTGCAACCTTTCCGTACCCATTCAAGGTGCACAAGGTCTAAAATATTTTCATAATACTATTAAGACACTATTTTCCCTTTCCACTTTCCCTCTTGAGTGTACAGAGGGATTTTCTAGAAGCTATATGACATGTGAATGTGCAAGGTTAATGCAGAAGCAGACGAGAACTCAGCAGTCTTCTTTTAAGCCAGACAGTCATGATATTTGCAAAAACATAATGCTATTCTTCCCTCTAATAGTTTTTGTGCTAGAGATTCTGGTTGTATTTATTTACAAGTATGTTTTTATGTTAACATATAATGGTATATTACCCATAGTTTTCAGAATTAATATTTCTCAGTTTCTCAGTTTGAACTTCTAATCAGTAAATATCAATAGATATATATAACCTACATAAATAAAAGCTCTCTGGGGTTCTCTCTAAGTTTTAAGAGCATGAAGGTCTTTTAAGAGCATACAGTCTTTAAGAGAATATTTAAACTTAAGATCACATACTGTAAGAAACACAGCAGTATGCTGTACGTAATATATAGAAATTATAGTGTCTGATGGAGAATGAAGGCTGAATAAGTTGTTTTTACTATTTTATATGGTGCCGTAAATGAATAATGTGTGTACTGGCCCATGACTACTCTATGCTTCACTTTCCCTCATGCTTTCTTCTCCCCTGTTTTATTGAATTGCCTATAGTCTCAGATCCCCAAGCTTTGCACAGTCTGTCTCTCTTTGAGAAGGATCTCTCCCACCACATCTACCAAACTCACCTTCTCCCTTTCAAACCTCAGCTTAGGCATCTCTACCTTTTAGGAGGTGCCTGGAGCTGGGTTCTACACCCCTAACTCCCTGTCCAGGACCTTTCCATATACGTACTGACTAGAGCAGAAAGTCATGGGGACTTTGTTGATTTCCTTGAAAGAGGGAGATTTTTGTTACTGACCATTCACTGCAGTTGAGAAAGAGGCCTTCTTCCTGGAACATAGCTATTTCCCATCACCAGAACGATAATTGCAAGAAGATCATGGCCTAGGCCAGTGCTTCCCCAAAGGTGGCCTAAATCCCCTGCTGAGGTGCACATCAACATGCAGATTCCTTCCCCCATCCATGACCTACTGAATCACACTCCCTGAGAATATGATTTTTTGTTAAACTTTTTTTCTTTCTCTGTATTTGTTTATTTGTTTTAAAATTCTATTGGAGTATAGTTGATTTATAATGTCGATAGTTTCAAGTAGATGGCAAATGATTCTGTTGTACATATACATATATTCATTCATTTTCAGAGTCTTTACCCACATAGGTTATTACAGAATATCGAGTATACTTCCCTATGCTATACAGTGGGTTCTTGTTGGTTATCTATCTTATATATAGTACTGTGTATATGCGAATACCAAGCTCCTAATTTATTCTCCACCCCCCCACCATGTTTCCCCTTTGGTAACCATAAGGTTTTTTTAAATCTGAGTCTGTTTCTGTTTCATAAATAAGTTCATATATATCATTTTTAAAATTAGATTCCATATATGAGTAATATCATATGATATTTGTCTTTATCTAACTTACTTCACTTAGCATGATAATCTCTAGGTCCATCCATGTTGCTGCAAATGTCATTATTTCATTCTTTTTTATGGTTGAGTAAATATTCCATTATATATATATATATGTACCACATCTTCCTATCCATTGCTCTGTGAATAGAAAATGTGATTTTTTAATAACAAAGTCTTATTTTGATTTGGTGATTCTTACATGTACAAGGTCTGAGAATCATGAGTTTGAGTAACTCCGGGAGTTGGTGATGGACAGGGAGGCCTGGGGTGCTGCAGTCCATGGGGTCACAAAGAGTCAGACAAGACTGAGCAACTGAACTGAGGTGCCATCCATTAGGGAGACAATGATGACTAAGAATTTTGCTACAGTGAGAAAGGAAATAACTTACAGTGAATATTTATCATGCATGTGATGTTGAACTTGGTTTGAATGGGCATTTTTAGTCAGAGAAAGGCAGCAAAGCTATTCCAGGCAAAAAGAATGTCATGTGTAATGGAAAAGAAGCCTGAAATTGTGTGGAAAAGATAGAGAAAGGCACAAAACCATCTGTATCCTTTCTTTGATGTTATGTACAACCAAGAAACTTTAGGGATATTACTTTGGCTATTTAGCTGCTATGTGCTGGGTGGTAAGCATGAGCTTCCTGGCCATCAGAGAGAGATTTGTGCATTTTGGACTACCAATCAATAAACTGATTTCCTGATTTGTAAACTGACCTTTTGATTAAGGTGAATCAATACCCCAGGGGCTTCCCTGGTGGCTCAGATGGTAAAGAATCTGCCTGCAATCAGGAGACCCAGGTTTGATCCCTGGGTTGGGAAGATCCCCTGGAGAAGAAAATGGCAACCCATTTCAGTGTTCTTGTCTGCAAAATTCCATGGACAGAGGAGCCTTGCGGGCTACAGTCCATGGGGTCACAAAAAGACACGACTGAACAACTAAGCACCTCAATATCCTAGAATGTGTCAGGTGGCAAAATTCTAATTTTGTTTTCTAATACACTTTTTAATCTGTAGCACTGGAGGCCTTAAATGTGAGAGGTGCCCTTGGAGGCCAGCCAGAGAAGAGCCAGCTGACCTCATAGCATCTTGTAGTGGACACTATAGTACACTTTCCAAAGCTATCATTTTGTCCTCCCTCCTGCTGACAAGGAGCAGTTTGATTCTGTTCAGATATGGACAACCTTGTATTTGAAGGGAAGCCAGGCCCCCTCCCTCGCCGTAGCATCTCAGTCAGTCTAAACCTATATGGCAGTTCCTCCTCCTCTCCTCTTCCCAATGACTGACTTAGGAATGGGCTTGGAATGATGAGATAGGGGAAAAAATCTTCTGGTAGCTTGAGACATGTCTTCCAGTCTCACAAATGGACTAAAGAGAGGGTCATTTCCTTTCCAGCCCTGACTAGTTGTGTGAATTATTTCTGTAGTCATCCTGAAACCAGGAAGAGGCAAGTCTGAAGCCAATACCAGGGGGCTGAGGATGGCAGTGAGAAAAGGCAGAGTCTGCCCTGTAGATGATGTCACTGAGTCTCTGAGTCGGCCACCCTGGAACCTCTCTACCTGTGCACATCTTAACATGTGAGATGACAAGTGACCTTATTTGTTAGTTTATTTTAGGGTTGTGTTTTTTTTTTTTTCCCAGCTGAATGCGCACTAATGGCACCCCACTGACACAACATACTATTGGGCTGGCCAAAAAGTTTTTTCATATCCTATGGAAAAACCCAAACAAACTTACTGGCCAACTCCATACTTAATCACTCCTCTAACCTGGGAACTGAAATTAAGGTGTCACAGGGAATGTTGTAGCAGCCTTACTGCTGAGCCTCTAGAAACTGAGATATATTTATGCAACTAGAAGATGATTCAGAATCCCACCTACTTCTATCGATAAGATTATCTTTTCCTGCACAGGGACAGGTTCATCCCTCTCCTGTGCACCTCTCTGTTGCTACCTCTGCCATTCTGCAGTTACCAACAACTTTGTTATTGGGTGACCTTTGCTCTCTCATGGCTTCTGTTTGCTCATAGTTTCTGCTGCCTAATTTTTCTCTGGATATCTTTCAGCTTCTGCAACAGACAACTTAATGTATCTGCATTTCAATTTTTCTAGAAAAGGGTCACAGCCCAGTCATATCAGCCATGTCATCCATTGCTGACAACTCAAAAGTTGACTGCACTTGGGTCCTAGGTCCAGCCCGATTCTACCTGGTAGAGCCCTAGGTGGACGGTCACATGGTACAGTGTGCCAATTTATGCAGAAAGAATCATGTAGAAAGGAATTGTGGAGTACAAGGAGCATCATGAAGTGGTTATCTGTTCAGTACTAGGCAGCTTGCCAGATGTCCTGCCTATACTAATTCTCCTTTTATTCCAAAATCAAAGAAGTTTTGGCCAGATGTGTGTTTACCCAGCTAATGACACTTCCCAGACTTCTGCTAGTATGGGAGGAGTATGGCCAAGTGACTATATTCTGATTCAAATACTGTAAGTAGAAGTGTTATGTGCAGTTTCTGGGATGTGCCTTTAGAATGAAAGGTATGTGTCATCCCCCTCCTGGTCTTCCTTCCTGTTGGCTACACATAGAAAGAAGGATGAAAACAGGAGCAGCTTTCTTACACCTCATGATGGAAACAGCATGTCTGGCAAACCAGCAAGATCTATGGACACTGGGACCCAACACTGAGGGTCACCAGCTTGTCTTAGTTTGCCCAGGACCGTTTGGGTTTTAGCATTGAAAATTCCACAAACCAAGGACCAATCCTAGAAAAACTGGACAGTTAGTCACCCCACACAATCAAGCTACTACACCAACTCTGGACCATCTACTTAAATTCTTGTTAGAGGGCAAAAACAAACCAAAAACAAAACCCAAACCATCTTCTTAGTTGGCATCACCCTATCCTATCTTCTATTGCATACAATACATTTGGTCTAAAGAGCCTTGTTGACCATGGTTTTGTTGTTGCTCAGCCTGACATCTGATGCTGAGGTCTAGAGCTCCTCAGCTGGGCTTCTAAATCGCATTGTCAGGGCTGCCATGTGTGGGTTCCAACCATAATGGAGGCTCCTGAAGAGGCTGAGACCTAGTTGAATCCTAGCTCTAACCCGGTCCCTCTCCTTGGAGCTCTCAAACACACACAAACATAAATACACACATAAACACACATAAAAACACACATACATGCACACAAACAGGCACACACATCCACACATGCACACACATGGTCTCTCCTCTCTCTCCTCTTTCTCTCCCCACTGTCTCCCCCAGCTCCACCTCTTTTTTCATACTCAGTCTTTTAGAGGAAGCCTTTATGGGGAACAGATGGGAAGCTGGAGTAGATTCAAGGGCAAAATAGATTTTCTTTTCCTTTTTTGAAATCACATAATACATGTTCCTTAAAAAAAAAAATTAGAAAATGGAGTTTGGTTTCATAAACTTTTTTTTAAAGGCAAACTAAATGAGAACAATAAATATAACCCATCAGGATTTAATCCCCTTTGGACACGCCAAGTGACACCACTCTCATATCAAAGGGCACGAACTTATCTGATTATGGGCAGAGAGGGGAAGTTTCAGGAGAGGGAGGGGGAGTTTCTTGGAAGCAGAGGCGTTCAGGCTCATTGGCAAAATATGGCCTTGCTTCTCCAGGAAGTCGCCTGCAACAATGGCTCCACCAAGAGTCAGTGACTCTCTCCATGTCTGTTTTTTCCAGGAGAGCCTTAGTTTCAAATATCCTACCTTCCATCCCTAAGAGCCATCTAACACCAAACTTTCAGTAGTTCAGTTCCTCAGCTCCGTTTCCTACACTGCTTTCTGCTCCCTGAAGCAACCCTAAAAGCCTGGGTCAGGCCGTGAGTATGGGTTTTGTTCAGCTGATAGTCAAGGCCACATTTTGAGGTCCTGACTATGCAGGCACTTTCAGGGTGTCCAAATTTTGTTGATTAGTTAAAATCTTTTTTTTTTCTTTCATTTTCCCATTTATCCTGAAGAGTTCAACTTGTGTAGGGAAGCCAACTGTGTTATTTTCCATAAAAGTTTTTTTTTTTTAATTTCTATTCATGGTGGATGTTTATGTTCACTTTTTAATCATAAAAGTAATACATTACTTTTACCAATAGAAAAATGTAAGTAATTATAAGCTAAAAGGGAAGAATAAAATGGAAATTTCCTGATTTCATACCACCCCCCCCCAAAATTAGTGCTAATATTTTGGCATACAATTTTAAATTTTTAGCCTTATTTCTATTATATACATTTCTGTATCATACACATAAATGAATCTCTGGTCTTTTCAGAAATACAAGGACATGATTTGCGTCAGATTGGCTTGGAAAATAAATTATCTTTGGGGCAGGAGGTGAGAATAGTGACCTAAGAAAAGATAAAGTGAGGTGTCTCATCATGTGCATTTGTGTATAGCAGTTAATATTGGCTCTAAAAGGTTTCAATTAAGTGATTTATTTATGTTTAAATTTTAACTGAAATTTATTTATGGTTAAATTTTAATTGAAATAAAAGCAAATCCTAGTGAGATAGTGAAGACCTGGTTATAAAATAAAACCTATAATTGAAAGTGAGTGAGAGTTGCTCACCCAGGTCCAACTCTTTGTGACCCCATGAGCTATATAGTCTGTAGAATTCTCCTGGCCAGAATACTGGAGTGGGTAGCCATTCCCTTCCCAATCCGGGGATTGAACCCAGGTCTCCTACATTGCAGGCAGATTCTTTACCAGCTAAGCCAGGGAAACCTAAAAAAAAAAAAAAAACAAAATAAAAAACAAAAAAAAACTTCTGGAGAAGGAAATGACAACCCACTCCAGTATTCTTGCCTAGAAAATCCCATGGACACAGAAGCCTGGTAGCTATAGTCCATGGGGTTGCAAAGAGTCAGACACGACTAAGCAACTTCACTTTCACTTTCATTTTTCATGATTAGCTTTAAAATAAAATGGTAGTGGTTGTGGAGGAAGGAGTGGATATAGATGAAACAGGATTGCCCATAGTTGATAATTATTGAAGCTGGATGATTGATACAGGGAAGTTTATTATATTACTCTATCTTCTTTGGTATAGATTTGACATTTTTGATAACAAAAAGTTAAGCAACAAATAAACTCAGCAAATGACTTGGCTCATTAAAGTCTGACTTAAACCTTTCCATCTCTGAGACATCGCTTTTCTTAGAAGTACCACCATCATGAACACTGTCTTAGTCACATGAAGTTAATCACAGTGACCGCCATGGCCACTCTTCCTTACCACCATGCCTCCTTAGCAAAGGTTACTAGAGGCAGGCTGGAGCAGGTAGGCAGCAAGTAGAGGCAGCAATGTCAAAGAGTCCTTAGTAGCTTTGTGAGTTTGAAATATCAGGGAATTCTAGTCATTTCACAAATTTGTGTTGATTTTGCAATCTAAACAATTTGGTTTTTAGGCAAATTATTTCTTCTCAACCTGACATGCAACAGATGGTCCACATTCATCCTCCTTCCTTCTCTTGAGTTATTAAGAAATCTGAAAGGAGGTCTTTGCCTTCTTAGACTTACAATAGAGTTATAAAGATATTGTGTCCATGTCGTATTTTGTAACAAGATGAGAAAAAAAAAACTACCATAAAACTTAGTACTGGAATTCCACTTAGGAGAGGAACTGTCTTCACTGGGAAAACTAACTTGATAAAACACTGTGGGTGAAAAATGACACTCTAAGAGTGTGGCTTGGCAGAAGACAAACCACAGAGATGGCAAAATCCCAGGACCACCTATTATGTGGTTTTTAGTTGCTTGCTTTGCTTTCTTATAAACACTTTCTGTTTCCCCAAGCATTCAGGAACATCTTCCACATACATATACCTGGTGTTGGTGGTATTTGTATAAATGAAAAGTAGAGGCTGTATTCCATAGCTGCATTACCTCTAAAGAGAGGATAGACTAGATAAACCTAGTGAGTTTGCAGACCTGCGGTCTTAAAGCTAGAAGTGAGCAAAACATTTAAGTCCTGGGAAATGCTTGAAATCTTTAGGGGTAGTCCTGATTCTAGTTTGAGGACTCGGGGTGAGATACACATTTTTTTTTTTTTTTTTTAATGTCAAGCAGGTAACCATGACCTTTTTGTTTTAAGTACAAATGAGTGCTGCCATCAAGAAATAGCAGGGAGAGATGGTGGAGTTATGGAGGAGGTGGAGGATGAACAGGGCCTGTCCGTCCCTCATAACTCAGACTAGTACCAGGCAAGAGTGTCTTAGAAAGACAGATTTTTTTCCCCTCCTAAAGAAAGTGGGATACCTTTTTTTTATAACCTGGACCCCACACATGTTCCAAAGGATTTGTGGATCTGAGGGACACACATCTATATAAACAGGGAGAAATTAAAGACACAAAACAGATCAGAAGCCACAAAAAAGAGCAAGGATCTGGTTGTGTACTGGGAACAAGGAAGATGATGTGGTTATGGCATCTGACTTCTGGTACTCCAGGAAGTAGATACCCACAGAGTTTTCCATAGCTGACAAGGGGATGGAGAATGCTTGCTTCCAGAAAGAGTTTCTTTCAAGGGATATTTTCATCTCTGTGTATGCTAATCTCTAGCTCTGCAAAACCCAAGGGACCTTGCCATCAGTACTGGAAGACACAGAAAGCTCTTATAAAGGTGGGCGAGAGAGGGAGCTATGCTGATAAATGACATCATGACTATGACTGTTAACTGGTCTTAAAAATTCTTTAGATCTGCATAATATAACTAAAGCTAAGACTCTCCATAAAACATGAAAATAAGAACCGCTTCCAAATCAGCAAATGGAAGAACAATATGCATTGCCATCAACTATGAACAATCAAAATGAATTAGTCATGAACTAGATTAAAATGAAGGCCACAGATCTGTGGATTTATGATTTGCCCTAAAATATGAAAGAATAATAATGGCACTTTATCTTAAGCTATCGAACTTCATTTTTTTCATTGTGCTTCAGGTACTGGCTATAAAACTTGAGATGTCTAAATCATAAAATAGAATTATAGCCCAAATGATTTAAACAGCAACTAAGACTAAACGCTAAATTTGTTTATACCCAAGAGCATATAAGTGCCTGAATGGAACTGAATTTAAGAAGAAAATACAGGCACACCACGTTTTACTGTGTTTTGCTTTGCTGCACTTCACAGATACTGCACTATTTACAAAGTGGAGGTTTGTGGCAACCCTGCCTCCAGCAAGTCTATTGACACCATTATTCCACACAGATTTGTTCACTTTGTGTCTCTGTGTTACATTTGGTAATTCTGACAATATTTCAAATTTTTTCATGATTGTATTTGTTATGTTCATCTGTGATCAGTGATCTTTGCTGTTACTATTATAATTTTGGGGTGCCACAAACTGCACTCACATAAGATGGCAAACTCGATAAATGTATTTTGACTGCTCCACCAACTAACCATTTCCTCATCTCTCTCCCTCTCCTTGGACCTCCCTTTTCCTTGAGACACAACAATATTGAAATTCAGTTCAGTTCAGTCACTCAGTCATGTCGAACTCTTTGCGAACCCATGGACTGCAGCATGCCAGGCCTCCCCGTCCATCACCAACTCCCGGAGTTTACTCAAACTCTTGTCCATTGAGTCGGTGATGCCATCCAACCATCTCATCCTCTATTGTCCCCTTCTCCTCCCACCTTCAATCTTGCCCAGCATCAGGGTCTTTTCAAAAGTCAGTCCTTCACATCAGGTGGCCAAAGTACTGGAGTTTCAGCTTCAGAGTCAGTCTTTCCAATGAATATTCAGGACTGATTTGCTTTAGGATGGACTGGATGGATCTCCTTGCATTGAAATTAGGCCAGCTAATAACTCTACAATGGCCTCTAAGTGTTTAAGTGAAAGAAGAGTCACACGTCTCTCATTTTAAATCAAAAGCTAGAAATCACTAAGTTTAGTGAGGAAGGCATGTTGAAAGTCAAGACAGGCTGAAAGTAGGCCTCTTGCACCAAACAGCAAGTTGTGAATGCAAAGGAAAACTTGGAGGAAATTGAAACTGCGACTCCAGTGAATGCATGAACATTAAGTGGAACAGCCTTATGCTGATATGAAGAAAGTTTTGGTGCTCTGGTTAGATCAGAGCAGCTACAACATTCCCATAAGCCAAGACCTAGTCCAGAGCAAAGTCCTAACTCTCTTCAATTCTATGACGATTGAGAGAGGTGAGAAAGCTGCAGAAGAAAAGACTGAAGATAGCAGAGGGTAGTTTATGAAGTTTAAGGGGGAAAAAACCATCTCCATAACATAAAAGAGCAAGGCAAAGCAGCAAGTGCTGATGTAGAATTGCAGCAGATTATTTAGACGATCTAAGGTAATTAGGGCTTCCCTTGTAGCTCAGTCGGTAAAGAATCTGCCTGCAGTGCAGGAGACCCGGGTTCAATCTCTGGGTTGGGAAGATCCCCTGGAGAAGGAAATGGCAACCCACTCCAGTATCCTTGCCTGGAAAATCTCATGGACAGAGGAGCCTGATGGGCTGCAGTCCATGGGGTCACAAAGAGTCGGGCACGACTGAGTGACTAACACTTACTTACTTAAGGTAATTAATAAAGGTGGCTGCACTAAACAGGTCTTCAATGTAGATAAAAATGCCTTCTATTGGAGGAAGATGTCATTTAGGACTTTCATAGCTGGAGAGGAAAAGTCAGTACCTGGCTTCAAAGCTTCAAAGGATAGGTTGATGCTCATATGAGAGGATCATGTAGCTGCTGACTTTAAGTTGAAGCCAGTACTCATTTATTATTTCAAAAGTCCTAGGGCACTTAAGAGTCATGCTAAATCTACTCTGCCAGTGCTCTGTAAATGGAACAACAAAGCCTGGATTACAGCACATCTGTTTACAACATGGTTTACTAAATATTTTCAGCCTAGTATGGAGACCAATTGTTCAGAAAAAAAGATTGCTTTTAAAATATTACTGCCTATTGACAATACACCTGGTCATCCAAGAGCTCTGATGGAGATGTACAATGTGATTTAATGTTGTTTTCATGCCTGGCTAACACAACATCCATTCTGCAGCCCATGAATCAAGGAATGCTTTCAACTTTAGAGTCTTATTAAGAAATACATTTTGGGGCTTCCCTGGAAAACTTCGCTTTCCAACGCAGGTGGTGGGGTTTGATCCCTGGTTGGCGAGCTAAGATCCCACATGCCTTGTGGCCAAAAAAAAAGAAAAAAGAAAAAACCCATAAAACAGAAGCAATGTAACAAATTCAATAAAGACTTTTAAAGAAGGGGCTATAACTTAAAATAATAAAAATAGACACATTTCATAAGGCTATAGCTGCAATAGGTAGTAATTCCTCTGATTTTGGGCAAAGTAAATTGAAACCCCATGGAAAGAATGTATCATTCTAGGTGCCATTTAAGAACATTTGTGATTCATGGGAGAGGCCAAAATATCAACATTAACAAGAGTTTGGAAGATGTTAATTGCAAGCCTCATGGATAACTTTTAGGGGTTGAAGACTTCAGTGGGAGAAGTAACTGCAGATATGATGGAAATAGCATGAGAACTATTGAATAGAATCATAACTGGAGCCTGGAGATGAGGATGAATTGCTGAAATCTTGTGATACAGCTTAAACGGATAAGAAGCTCTTATGAACGAGCAGAAAAAAACAAAACAATGGTGGTTCCTTAAGAAGGAATTTATGCCTGTGAAAATACTGTGACTATTGTTGAAATGACAACAAAGGATTTAGAATAGTGCATAAATGTAGCTTATAAAACAGTGGCAGAGTTTGAAAAGGATTGACTCCAATTTTGAAAAACGGTTCTACTGTGGGTAAAATGCCATCAGGCAGCATGGCATACTACAGAGAAACTGTTCATGAAAGGAAGAGTAAATTCAGCTAACATAATAGTTATCTTATTTTAAGAAATTGTTATAATTGCCCCAACCTTTAGCAACCACTATCCTTGTCAGTCAGCAGCCATTAAGCCAGGATCCTCCACCAGCAAAAAAGATTAGAACTCCTTAAAGGTTAGATGATGGTTAGCAATTTTTTAATTAACTTATGTATATTTTTTAGATGTGCTATCGAACACTTAATATACTACAATGTAGTATAAATACAACTTTTATGCAAATTGGGAAACAAAAAAGCTTGTGTCACTAGCTTTATTGCAATATTTACTTTATTATGTGATCTGGAACTAAACTTACAGTATCTCCTAGGTATACCTGTAGAAGGAAAAAATATTTTTTATCACTGATGAGTTTCCAAGAGACCAAGGACAGATTCTTTAGGAAAGAAGGTGGGTGAAAGAAAAGCATATGCTGTTGCTGAGTGCAGTCTTATACACCATCTGCACCTACAGCCTCTCAGACCGATCAGGAAGGCAGTTCAGGTCAAGAGCATTGTGTTCCTTGAAAATGCAATCTCATAACCCAACCAGCACCTGTTAGCTCTGCCTCTCCCCATCCCAACAGGTCCTTAAAAGCTATTGAGTGTTTCATTGTTTGAAACAACCCAAGTTCCAGGCAATTAGATTCTCCATCTTTGAAGGTCCAAGTCTCATCGAATGGCCTCTTTCAAAGGTAAAAGAGACATTAGCACATAGGAGAGGCAACTGGCCAAGAAAAAAAACCCAAAGAACAAACGTATGTGCATGCTGAGTTCTGTTCAATTCTTTGCGACCCCATGGACCATAGCCCTGGCTTCCCAGTGGCTCAGTGGTAAAGAATCCACCTACAATGCAGGAGATGCTAGAGATGCGGGGTCAATCCCTGGGTTGGGAAGATCCCCTGGAAGAGGGCATGTCAACCAATTCCAGTATTCATGCTGGAAGAATCCCACGGACTGAGGAGCCTATGCTGTGCTTAGTTGCTCAGTCATGTCTGACTCTTTGCCACCCCATGGACTGGAGCCCACCAGGCTCCTCTGTTCATGGGGATTCTCCAGGCAAGAATACTGGAGTGGGTTGCCATGCCTTCCTCCAGGGGATCTTGCCAACCCAGGGATCAAACCCAGGTCTCTCACACTGAAGGTGGATTCTTTACTGTCTGAGCCACCAGGGAAGCCCAAGGATCCTGGCAGACTACAGTCTATGGGGTTGCAAAGAGTCAGATACGACTAAAGCAACTGAATATGCATAAATGCAAGGACCATAGCCTACCAGGCTCTTCTGTCCATGGGATTCTCTGGGCAAGAATACTGGAGTGGGTTGCCATTCCCTTCTCCAGGGAATCATCATTATCATCATCATTATCATACACACACACAATCTTTTCTCTAAGTTCTAGTAATTGGATTTCTGAAAAATTACTGAACTATATGAAACTCATTCATAAATCCAGATAACCTTTGCAAAGACATAAAGCCAAGTTAGTCATGGAAACTACTAGCATCTGACGAAAAATATGTCCATGAACTCAACAGCTATCATTTACTAGGCACCAAATATATGCCAGGCACTGTGCCAATTACTTAATCTCTAATTTATAACCACTTGACTGTTCATTTATTCATCTGTGCATCTGAAAGATACTTCTGGAGTGCCTACTCTGTGCTAGATATTGTGAAAAGTGCTCAGGAGGCAGCAACAAAGACAGCCACAACTTTCCTTCTTACAGAGCTTGCACCCCAGCGGGAAAAACAGACATTAGATAGTTATACAACTGACTAATTAATTAGAATTGAGAAAATTATTATGAAGGAAGATAGGAGACTAAAAGAGACCTTATTAAATCTGTGGGTTGGGGAATGCTGCCAGGAGAAAGTGAAGTTGAAGCTGAGACCTGAAGATAAGCAAGAGGCCACCACAGGAGCAGCTGGGGATAGGGTGGTCCTTGCAGATCTAAGTCCTTTAGGAAGAAGCTCAGCTGTAGAGATGAAACAGAGGCCCAGATAGGTAACCTGCCTGTGCTCACCCCTAATGGGGGTCAGAAAAGAATGCCATCCTAGTTAAACCTTTTCTACTGCACCAAGGGGCCTGTGGCAGACTCCAAATAAAGAAAGGCATTATTAATGTGTCCACCATGAATTCTAGTTGCTGTTCAGTCATTAAGTCAGGTCCAACTTTTTGCAACCCCATGAACTGTAGCACGCCAGGCTTCCCGGTCCTTCACTCTCTCCAGAATCTGCTCAAATTCATGTACATTAAGTCAGTGATGCCATCCAACAATCTCATCCTCTGTCATCCCCTTCTCTCCTTGCCCTCAATCTTTCCCAGCATCAGTGTCTTTTCCAATGAATCGGCTCTTTGCATCAGGTGGCCAAACTATTGGAGCTTCAGCTTCAGCATCAGTCCTTCCAGTGAATATTCAGGGTTGATTTCCTTTAGGATTGATTGGTTTGATCCCCGTGCTCACAAAGGGACTCTCAAGAGTCTTTTCCAGCACCATAGTTTAAAAGCATCAATTGTTTGGCACTCAACCTTCTTTATGGTCCATCTCTTACATCCATACATGACTACTGGAAAATCCAAAGCTCTGACTATACTTTGTCGGCAAAGTGATATCTCTGTTTTTAAATATGCTGTCTAGGTTTGTCATAGCTTTCCTTCCAAAGAGTAAGCATCTTTTAATTCCATGGCTGTTGTCACCATCTGCAGTGATTTTAGAATCTAGGAAAATAAAATCTGTCACTGTTTCCACTTTTTTCCCCTTTATTTGCCATGAAGTGATGTGACTGAATGTCATGATCTAACCACAGATCCAGGGAGCTCAGAGGACACCAAGCTGGACAAATACCAAAGAAATTATACTTAGGCATGTCATATCCAAACTGCAGGAAGTCCAGGAGAAAGGAAGAAATCTTGAAAGATGAAAATACAATGCTTGTTAGATAGTGGTAGATGGTAAGGGGGAAAAGGGGCTAAGGAATTGTACTGGGCAGAGGGTAGGGTGATTCTCTCCCTAGTCACTCTATGTAAAATTCTAAACTTCACCCTACCCCCTTTTTTCCCTTTAATTTTGTGGAAATTTTCAGTCATTACTGCTTCAAGTATTTCTTCTGGCCCTTTCTCTCTTTCTTCTCCTTTTGGTATTCTCACTGAATGGACATTATCTTTTTTCATTGTCCCACAGTTCTTAGATATTTAGTTCTATCTTTTTCAGTCATTTTGCTCTTTGCTTTTTGGCCTTGGAAGTTTCTATTGACATTTCCTCAAGCTCAGAGATGCTTACTTCAGTTATGTCCAGTCTACTATTTAGTCCATCAAAGGCATTCTTCATTTTCTTATAATATTTTTGATCTCTAGTATTTCTTTCTCATTCTTTCTTAGAATTTCCATCTCTCTGCTTACACTACTCTCGGGTTCTTTCTGGAGTGTTTTCTAATGCCAACTGATTCTCCAGTTATCTGATTTCAACAGGGTGCCCAATAATTCAATTCAACTCTGACACCAAGTCCTGAATTTAGAGACATAAGAGGTATGGGTTCCATCCTTGGGTCAGGAAGATCCCCTGGAGGAGGGCATGGCAACCTGCTTCAGTATTCTTGCCTGGAAAATCCCATGGACAGAGGAGCCTGGCAGGCTACAGTCCATAGGGTCACAAAGAGTTGGACGTGACTGAAGCAATTTAGCATGCATGTATGCCACAGGTTAAGGGCTCAGTCCCACAAGGTTGTTTCCACTGCAGACACCAATCCAGGTATCAGGGCTCCAGGTTACCTGCAGTTTTGTTTGGCTTGACTATAAATTTGGAGAGTCCTACAACTTCAACAAGATTGATAATTTTCTAGAATAACTCACAGAAATCAGAAAAACATTTTGCTTACTATTACCAGTTTATTATAAAGAACACAACTCAGAGACAGCCAAATGGAAGAGATGCATAGGGCAAGGTATGGGGCGAGGGCCACGAAGCTTTCATGCTGTCTCTGGGTGCACCACTTTCCTAGCATCTCAGTATGTTCACCAACTTGGAAGTTCTACAAACCCTGTTGTTTATTGGGGTTTTATGGTGGTTCTATTAAATAAGCATGATCTTTTAAACTATTGGTCACTGGTGATTGAAAATAATCCCTAGTCCCTTTCTCTTGCCAGAGGTCAGGGATGTGACTGAAATTTCCAACCCTCTGGTCACATGATTTGGTCTTTCTTGTGCTCAACTCCCGTCCTGAAGCCATATAGGCATCACTTAGCCAAGAGCCATTTTATCAACACAACAAAAACAACATCATCACTCAGGAGATTCCCAGAGTTTTAGGAGTTCTGTGCCAGGAACCAGGGACAAAGACCAAACTTTTTTTTCTTATATCACAATTATCCATGTTCTTACATATTGTTTACTTTTAACCATTAGAACCCTTAGCAGATAAAATAGGGTAGTTTTAAATTCCTGGTCTGATTACACCATTATTTCTGCTATATTTGAGTCTAGATTTGATGCTTACTCTGTCTTCTCCAATTGTGTTTTTGGTTTTTAGTATGCTTTGTAATTTTTTGTTGAAAGCTGGGCATGATGTATGTCTTAGGTAAAGGAATTGGGGTAAATAGACCTTCAGTGATGTGGTGGTTAAGATGTCAAGGAGGGCAAGTGTTCTATGATTCTATGGTTAGATCTCACTCTTAAAATTTTTTTAATTGAAGTTGAGTTTATTTACAATGTTGGGTTAGTTTCAGATGTACAGCAAAGTGATTCTTTTCTATTATAGGAGGTTATAAGATATTTAATATAGTTCCCTGTACTATACAGTAGGTCCTTGTTGTTTATCTATTTTTTATATACTAATGTGTAGCTATTAATCTCAAATTCCTAACTTATTCATCCCCTCTATTTCCCCTTTGACAATTATAAGTTTGTTTCTGTTTTATAAATAAGTTCATTTGTATGATTTTTTTTAATTCCACAAATCAGTAATATATTGTCCTATTCATTTTTGTCTGACTTACCTCAATAGTATGATAATCTTTAAGTCCATCCATGTTGCTGCAAATGGCATTATTTCCTTCTTTTTTATGGCTGAGTAGTATTCCATTGTATATATGTACCACATCTTCTTTATCCTTCTATCTGTCAATGGACATTTAGGTTGTTTCCATGTCTTGGCAATTGTAAGTAATGCTGTTATGAACATTGGGGTATATATATCTTTTCAAATTAGAGTTTTCTGCAAATATATGCCTTGGAGTAGGATTGCTGGATCTTATGGTTGCTCTGTGTTTAGTTTTTTAAGGAATCTCCGTGCTGTTCTCCATAGTGGCTGCACCAGTTTACATTCCCACCAGCAGTGTAGGAGGGTGCCCTTTCCTCTTCACCTTCTCCAACATTTATTATTTGTAGACTTTTTGATGATGACCATTCTGACTGGTGTGAGGTGGTACCTCATTGTAATAGTTTCGATTTGCATTTTCAAATAATGTGGAATATCTTTTCATGTGTCTTATGGCAATCTGTATGTCTTCTTTGGAGAAATGTCTATTTAGGTCTTCTGTCCATTTTTTGATTGGATTGTTTGCTTGAGCTGTATGAACTATTTGTATATTTTGCAAATTAAACCTTTGTTGGTCACATCATTTGCAAATATTTTCTCCCATCCTGTAGGTTGTCCTTTCATTTTGTTTATGGTTTCCTTTGTTGTGCACAAGATTGTAAGTTTAATTATATCCCATTTGCTTATTTTTGCTTTTATTTCTTTGGCATTGGGGGACTGTGATTAGCTTTCAGACCTTTAGTGAGCCTCTGGATTTGGGATTACACAAGTGTATCTCCGTTTCTTTCTCCTCTCTTGGGTAGGACAGGGTGGCTAGAATGGGCTGAAGTTGGGTATGTCCCTCTTCCCAGGTCAGTTAGTGTCTTGATAAAACCTCAATAAGTTAAGTTCTGGTAAAATAATTTCTCTCAAAGACAGACCTCTTTGTGAAGAAGCAGATGCATTTCAAAATGATTACATTTTTTCCTCCCCGTGCTGGATGCCTGAGATTTTCCTCTGGTACTCACGGTGAGAACCTGGTAGAGGGCCTGGAGGTAAAACTCACAGATGTGGGAAGTTTCTCACTTTTAGACTTGTCCACTCTGAGCCTCCAGCAATTTGTCAATTACAGATCAAGTTTTCCTACCTCAGCACTGGTTCCTGCAGAGGTTTCTGCTCTAGTAAATTGTGATTCTTTGTATCTGCAGGTCTTTTTCTCCAAGATAGCATTTTGCCCTATGGCCTCACCCCTCTAACAAATCTAAGAAGAGTTACTGATTTTTTCAGTTTTTACTTGTTAGGATGCAGTCAGTTCAGTTCAGTCGCTCAGTCGTGTCCAACTCTTTGCAACCCCATGAACTGCAGCACGCCAGACCTCTCTGTCCATCACCAACTCCCGGAGTCTACCCAAACCCATGTCCATCGAGTCAGTGATGCCATCCAACCATCTCATCCTCTGTCGTCCCCTTTTCCTCCTGCCCCCAATCCTACCCAGCATTAGGGTCTTTTCCAATGAGTCAACTCTTCGCATGAGGTGGCCAAAGTATTGGAGTTTCAGCTTCAACATCAGTCCTTCCAATGAACACCCAGGACTGATCTCCTTTAGGATGGACTGGTTGGATCTCCTTGCAGTCCAAGGGACTCTCAAGAGTCTTCTCCAACACCACAGTTCAAAAGCATCAATTCTTCGGCGCTCAGCTTTCTTCACAGTCCAACTCTCACATCCATATATGACCACTGGAAAAACCATAGCCTTGACTAGACAGACTTTAGTTGGCAAAGTAATGTCTCTGCTTTTAAATATGCTATCTAGGTTGGCCATAACCTTCCTTCCAAGGAGTAAGCGTCTTTTAATTTCATGGCTGCAATCACCATCAGCAGTGATTTTGGAGCCCCAAAAAATAAAGTCTGACACTGTTTCCACTGTTTCCCCATCTCTTTTCCATGAAGTGATGGGACAGATGCCATGATCTTAGTTTTCTGAACGTTGAGCTTTAAGCCAACTTTTTCACTCTCCTCTTTCACTTTCATCAAGAGGATGCAGTAGTGACTTTCAAACTCCTAAAGTGCCACAGTGGAAATGCACATATATTTATTTTCCTATTTATTGTCATTTCAATAAAAAAGTCCAGTAACCAAGCAAAAATCTATATATGTAATTCAAGTCCAAAGAAACAGATCAGGGAGTTAATGGTCCTTGAAGAGGAGCATTTGTGCATGTAGCCAATACAAAAGTATTTGTGAAAGGGGAAAGAAACTAGATGAAAGGGGACATTATACCGAAACCTGAGATGAATTACCATATTTTAGTATATGTTACCACCCTTTTGCTAATATTCATATGATTTAAATAGTGCCATGACACTCCTGGTTAGACGATAAAGGGTTAAAGGAGGGACTAATGATATAAGCCTTGACATCTACCCAAGAGTGAGGAAGGTGGTGATCTTCTCCCCTCCCTACTTTTGCTTTGATAATAAGTACATAGCCCTCTTTGTTCTGTTGCCATGAAAACAGAAATGGGTAAACAGCCTTCAGCACATACAAGCCAAACAGACCTGCAAGAATTAAACAATCTTGGTTATTCTTTAGCTGTTACTATTAGGTTGGTGTGAATGTAATTAGGGTTTCAGACCATGAATTATAAATTTTTTTTTTTTATATATATTTATTTATTTTAGTTGGGGGCTAATTACTTTACAATATTGTAATAGTTTTTGCCATACATTGACATGAATCAGCCATGGGTTTACATGTGTTCCCCTTCCTGGACCCCCCTACCCACCTCCCTCCCCATCCCATCCCTCTGGGTCATCCCATTGCCCTGGCCCTGAGCCCTTGTCTCATGCATCGAACATGGAATGGTGTTCTGTTTCACATATGATAATATACATGTTTCAATGCTATTGTCCCAGAATGTCCCACCCTCACCTTCTCCCTCAGAGTCCATAAAATTGTTCTATGCGTCTGTGTCTCTTATTCTGTCTCGCATATAGGGTTATCGTTACCATCTTTCAAATTCCATATATATGCATTAGTATACTGTATTGTTGTTTTTCTTTCTGGCTTACTTCACTCTGTATAATGGGCTCCAGTTTCATCCATCTCAGTAGAACCGATTCAAATGTATTTTTTTTAATGGCTGAGTAATATTCCATTGTGTATATGTACCACAGCTTCCTTATCCATTCGTCTGCTGATGGACATCTAGGTTGCTTCCATATCCTGGCTATTGTAAACAGTGCTGCGATGAACATTGGGGTACACGCGTCTCTTTCAATTCTGGTTTCCTCGGTGTATATGCCCAGCAGTGGGATTGCTGGGTCATATGGCAGTTCTATTCCCAGTTTTTTAAGGAATCTCCACACTGTTCTCCATAGTGGCTGTACTAGTTTGCATTCCCACCAACAGTGTAAGAGGGTTCCCTTTTCTCCACACCCTCTCCAGCATTTATTGCTTGTAGACTTTTGGATAGCAGCCATTCTGACTGGTGTGAAATGATACCTCATTGTGGTTTTGATTTGCATTTCTCTAATAATGAGTGATGTTGAGCATCTTTTCATGTGTTTGTTAGCCATCTGTATGTCTTCTTTGGAGAAATGTCTGTTTAGTTCTTTGGCCCATTTTTTGATTGGGTTGTTTATTTTTCGGGAATTCAGCTGCAGAAGTTGCTTGTATATTTTTGAGATTAATTGTTTGTCTGTTGCTTCATTTGCTATTATTTTCTCCCATTCTGAAGGCTGTCTTTTCACCTTGTTTATAGTTTCCTTTGTTGTGCAAAAGCTTTTAATTTTAATTAGGTCCCATTTGTTTATTTTTGCTTTTATTTCCAATATTCTGGGAGGTGGGACATGGAGGATCCTGCTGTGATTTATGTCGGAGAGTGTTTTGCCTATGTTTTCCTCTAGGAGTTTTATAGTTTCTGGTCTTACGTTTAGATCTTTAATCCATTTTGAGTTTATTTTTGTGTACGGTGTTAGGAAGTGTTCTAGTTTCATTCTTTTACAAGTGGTTGACCAGTTTTCCCAGCACCACTTGTTAAAGAGATTGTCTTTTCTCCATTGTATATTCTTGCCTCCTTTGTCGAAGATAAGGTGTCCATATGTGCGTGGGTTTATCTCTGGGCTTTCTATTTTGTTCCATTGATCTATATTTCTATCTTTGTGCCAGTACCATACTGTCTTGATGACTGTGGCTTTGTAGTAGAGCCTGAAGTCAGGCAGGTTGATTCCTCCAGTTCCATTCTTCTTCCTCAAGATTGCTTTGGCTATTCGAGGTTTCTTATATTTCCATACAAATTGTGAGATGATTTGTTCTAGTTCTGTGAAAAATACCGTTGGTAGCTTGATAGGGATTGCATTGAATCTATAGATTGCTTTGGGTAGTATACTCATTTTCACTATATTAATTCTTCCAATCCATGAACACGGTATATTTCTCCATCTGTTTGTGTCCTCTTTGATTTCTTTCATCAGTGTTTTATAGTTTTCTATATATAAGTCTTTTTTTTCTTTAGGTAGATATATTCCTAAGTATTTTATTCTTTTTGTTGCAATGGTGAATGGTATTGTTTCCTTAATTTCTCTTTCTGTTTTCTCATTATTGGAGTATAGGAATGCAAGGGATTTCTGTGTGTTAATTTTATATCCTGCAACTTTACTATATTCATTGATCAACTCTAGTAATTTTCTAGTAGAGTCTTTAGGGTTTTCTATGTAGAGGATCATGTCATCTGCAAACAGTGAGAGTTTTACTTCTTCTTTTCCTATCTGTATTCCTTTTATTTCTTTTTCAGCTCTGATTGCTGTGGCCAAAACTTCCAAAACTATGTTGAATAGTAGTGGTGAAAGTGGGCATCCTTGCCTTGTTCCTGACTTTAGGGGAAATGCTTTCAATTTTTCACCATTGAGGATAATGTTTGCTGTGGGTTTGTCATATATAGCTTTTATTATGTTGAGATATGTTCCTTCTATTCCTGCTTTCTGGAGGGTTTTTATCATAAATGGATGCTGAATTTTGTCAAAGGCTTTTTCTGCATCTATTGAGATAACCATATGGTTTTTTTCTTTCAATTTGTTAATGTGGTGTATTACATTGATTGATTTGCGGATGTTAAAAAAACCTTGCATTCCTGGGATAAAGCCCACTTGGTCATGATGTATGATCTTTTTAATATGATGTTGGATTCTGTTTGCTAGAATTTTATTAAGGATTTTTGCATCTATGTTCATCAGTGATATTGGCCTGTAGTTTTCCTTTTTTGTGACATCTTTGTCTGGTTTTGGAATTAGGGTGATGGTGGCCTCATAGAATGAGTTTGGAAGTTTACCATCTTCTGCAATTTTCTGGAAGAGTTTGAGTAGGATAGGTGTTAGCTCTTCTCTAAATTTTTGGTAGAATTCCGCTGTGAAGCCGTCTGGTCTTGGGCTTTTGTTTGCTGGAAGATTTCTGATTACAGTTTCGATTTCCGTGCTTGTGATGGGTCTGTTAAGATCTTCTATTTCTTCATGGTTCAGTTTTGGAAAGTTATACTTTTCTAAGAATTTGTCCATTTCTTCCAAGTTGTCCATTTTATTGGCATATAGCTGTTGGTAGTAGTCTCTTATGATCCTTTGTATTTCTGTGGAGTCTGTTGTGATCTCTCCATTTTCATTTCTAATTTTGTTGATCTGATTCTTCTCCCTTTGTTTCTTGATGAGTCTGGCTAATGGCTTGTCAATTTTGTTTATCTTCTCGAAAAACCAGCTTTTAGTTTTGTTGATTTTTGCTATGGTCTCTTTCGTTTCTTTTGCATTTATTTCTGCCCTAATTTTTAAGATTTCTTTCCTTCTACTGACCCTGGGGTTTTTCATTTCTTCCTTCTCTAGTTGCTTTAGGTGTAGAGTTAGTTGATTTATTTGATTTTTTTCTTGTTTCTTGAGGTATGCCTGTATTGCTATGAACCTTCCCCTTAGTATTGCTTTTACAGTGTCCCATAGGTTTTGGGTTGTTGTGTTTTCATTTTCATTCGTTTCTATGCATAATTTGATTTCTTTTTTGATTTCTTCTGTGATTTGTTGGTTATTCAGAAGCGTGTTGTTTAGCCTCCATATGTTGGAATTTTTAATAGTTTTTTTCCTGTAATTGAGGTCTAATCTTACTGCATTGTGGTCAGAGAAGATGGCTGGGATGATTTCAATTTTTTTGAATTTACCAAGGCTAGATTTATGGCCCAGGATGTGATCTATCCTGGAGAAAGTTCCATGTGCACTTGAGAAAAAGGTAAAATTGATTGTTTTGGGGTGGAAAGTCCTGTAAATATCAATTAAATCTAATTTGTCTATTGTATCATTTAAAGTTTGCGTTTCCTTGTTAATTTTCTGTTTAGTTGATCTATCCATATGCGTAAGTGGAGTATTAAAGTCTCCCACTATTATTGTGTTATTGTTAATTTCCCCTTTCATACTTGTTAGTATTTGCCTTATATATTGTGGTGCTCCTATGTTGGGTGCATATATATTTATGATTGTTACGTCTTCTTCTTGGATTGATCCTTTGATCTTTATGTAGTGTCCTTCTTTGTCCCTTTTCACATCCTTTATTTTAAAGTCTATTTTATCTGAAATGAGTATTGCGACTCCTGCTTTCTTTTGGTCTCCGTTTGCATGAAATATGTTTTTCCATCCCTTCACTTTCAGCCTGTGTGTGTCCCTAGTTTTGAGGTGGGTCTCTTGTAGACAGCATATATAGGGGTCTTGTTTTTGTATCCATTCAGCAAGCCTTTGTCTTTTGGTTGGGGCATTCAACCCATTTACATTTAAGGTAATTATTGATAAGTATGATCCCGTTGCCATTTACTTTGTTGTTTTGAGTTCGTGTTGAAACATCCTTTCTGTGTTTCCTGTTTAGAGAAGATCCTTTAGCATTTGCTGGAGAGCTGGCTTGGTGGTGCTGAATTCCCTCAGCTCTTGCTTGTCTGTAAAGCTTTTGAATTCTCCTTCATATCTGAATGAGATCCTTGCTGGGTACAGTAATCTGGGTTGTAGATTATTCTCTTTCATTACTTTAAGTATGTCCTGCCATTCCCTTCTAGCCTGAAGGGTTTCTATTGAAAGATCAGCTGTTATCCTTATGGGGATCCCCTTGTGTGTTATTTGTTGTTTTTCCCTTGTTGCTTTTAATATTTGTTCTTTGTGTTTGATCTTTGTTAATTTGATTAATATGTGTCTTGGGGTGTTTCGCCTTGGGTTTATCCTGTTTGGAACTCTCTGGGTTTCTTGGACTTCTGTGACTATTTCTTTCCTCATTTTAGGGAAATTTTCAACTATTATCTCCTCGAGTATTTTTTCATGGCCTTTCCTTTTATCTTCTTCTTCTGGGACTCCTATGATTCGAATGTTGGGGCGTTTCATATTGTCCCAGAGGTCCCGGAGGTTTTCCTCATTTCTTTTGATTCTTTTTTCTTTTTTCCTCTCTGCTTCGTTTATTTCCATCATTCTATCTTCTACCTCACTTATCCTATCTTCTGCCTCCGTTATTCTACTGTTGGTTCCCTCCAGAGTGTCTTTTATCTCCTTTATTTCATTATTCATTCTATATTGACTCCTTTTTATTTCTTCTAAGTCCTTGATAAACATTTCTTGCATCTTCTCAATCTTTGTCTCCAGGCTATTTATCTGTAACTCCATTTTGCTTTCAAGATTTTGGATCATTTTTATTATCATTATTCTAAATTCTTTTTCAGATAGATTCCCTATCTCCTCCTCTTTTGTTTGGCTTTATGGGCATTTCTCATTTTCCTTTACTTGCTGAGTATTTCTCTGCCTTTACATCTTGTTTAGATTGCTGTGTTAGGCGTGGCCCTTCTGTATTCTGGTAGTATGAAGTTCCTCTTTATTGTGGAGGTTCCTCACTGCGGTTGGGGTTGGACAGGTGGCTTGTCAAGGCTTCCTGGTTGGGGGAGCTTGTGTCGGTGTTCTGGTGGGTGGAGCTGGATTTCTGCTCTCTCTTTTGAAGATAATGCGCTGTTTTTGTGGAAGCCTGACGTCCTCAGCCAGCCTTCAGAAGTAGTTTTGTGAAGTTTGCTCAGCGTTCAGATGTTCTTTCGATAAATTTGTGGAGGAGAGAGTGGTCTCCCCGTCCTATTCCTCCGCCATCTTAGCCCCGCCTGAATTTTAAATTATTATAACTAGGTTCAAGCATCTTTATCAATCAAAATAGGAACCATTACAATCAACACATTTTTGCCAATAAGAAATGTTTGCTTATTTCTACAGTGTAAAAATTCATGCTTCAGGATTCAGTGAACTCTTGGAAAGCATTTTCTGCATCCTGATGGTGTGGAAGCATTTCCCCTGCAAAAAGCTGTTGAAATGCTTGAAGCAGTAGTCAACTGGCAAGAGGTCAGGTGAATATGACAGTTAAGGAAAAACTTCACAGTCCAGTTCATTCAACTTACGCAGCATTGGTTGTGCAACATGTGGTTGGGCACTCTCATGGAGAATTGGGCCCATGCTGTTGACTAATACCCGCTTCAGGCAATACAGTTTTTGGTGAATCGCATCGATTTACTGAGCATACTTCTCAGATTAACAGGCAAGTTTGGTCTTGGAGAACAAAATGAAGCAGGTCAAAGGCTAACAGAGTTTTGTCAAGTGAGCACACTGGTCATAGCAAACAACCTTTTCCAACAACACAAGAGATGACTCTACACATGGACATCACCAAATGGTCACTACTGAAATCAGAATGATTATATTCTTTGCAGTCAAAGATGGTGAAGCCCTATACAGTCAGCAAAAACAAGACCTGGAGCTGACTGTGTCTCAGATCATCAGCTCCTTACTGCAAAATTCAGGCTTAAATGAAGAAAGTAGGTAAAACCACTAGGCCATTCAGGTATGATCTAAATCAAATCCCTTATGATTATACAATGGAGGTGATGAATAGATTCAAGGGATTAGATCTGATAGACAGAGTGCCTGAAGAACTATAGACAGAGGTTTGTAACATTGTACAGGAGGCAGTGACCAGAATCTTCCCCAAGAAAAAGAAATGCAAGAAGGCAAAATAATTTTCTGAGGTAGCTTACAAATAGCTGAGGAAAGAAGAGAAGTGAAAAGTAAGGGAGAAAGGGAAAGATATACCCAACTGAATGCAGGGTTCCAGAGGATAGCAAGGAAAGATAAGAAGGCCTTAAGTGAATAATGCAAAGAAGCAGAGAGAAACAATAGAATGGGAAATACTGGAGATCTCTTCAAGAAAGTTGAAGAGATCAGGGAACATTTCATGCAAGGATGGGCAAATAGATGGGGGAAAAGTGAAATAGTGACAGATTTTATTTTCTTGGGCTCAAAAATCACTGTGGATGGTGACTGCAACCATGAAATTAAAAGATGTTTGCTCTATGGAAGGAAAGCTATGAAAAACCTAGACAGCATATTAAAAAGCAAAGATATCACTTTGCTGACAAAGGTCTGTATATTCAATGCTATGGTTTTTCCAGTAGTCATGTACAGATGTATGACCATGACTGTCCATATATGGAAAGTTGGACCATAAAGAAGGCTGAGTACTGAAGAATTGATGCTTTTGAGTTGTGGTATTGAAGACTCTGAGAGTCCATTGGACTGCAAGGAGATCACACCAGTCAATCCTAATGGAAATCAACCCTGTATATTCATTGGAAGGACTGATGTTGAAGCTGAAACCCCAATATTTTGGCCACCATATGCGAGGAGCTGATTCATTGGAAAAGACTCTGATGCTGGGAAAGAGGGCAAAAGAAGAAGAGGGCGGGAGAGGATGAGATGGTTAGACAGCATCACTGACTCACTGGTCATGAATCTGAGTAAACTCTGGAAGATAGTGAAGGACAGGGAAGCCCTGCATGCTGTAGTCCATGTGGTCACAAAGCGCTGGAAATGACTTAGCAACTGAACAACTTCTCAGATGTATTGGTTTTGCCAGGATTCAGAAAGCTGTAGTGGATCAGACAGGCAACAAACAGTGACCATGACCTTTTTGGGGATGCAAGCTTGGCTTTGGGAAGTGCTTTGGAGCTTCTTCTCAATCCAAACACTGAGCTGGTCATTGCCAAGTGTTGTATAAAATCCACTTTTTGTTGCATGTCACAATCTGAGAAATGGTTCACTGCTGTATAGAATAAGAGAAGACAGCACATCAAAACGATCGTTTTTTTGATTTTCGGTCAGCTCATGAGGCACCCCAGAGAAGGCAATGGCACCCCACTCCAGTACTCATGCCTGGAAAATCCCATGGACGGAGGAGCCTGGTGGACTGAAAACCATGGGGTCGCTAAGAGTTGGAACCGACTGAGCGACTTCACTTTCACTTTTCACTTTCATGCATTGGAGAAGGAAATGGCAACCCACTTCAGTATTCTTGCCTGGAGAATCCCAGGGATGGGGGAGCCTGGTGGGCTGCCGTCTATGGGGTCGCACAGAGTCAGACACGAATGAAGTGATTTAGCAGCAGCAGCAGCATGAGACACCCACTTACTGAGCTTTTTCACCTTTCCAATTTGTTTCAAATGCCAAACAACTGTAAAATGTTCAATGTTGAGTTCTTCTGCAACTTCCTGTGTAGTTGTAAGAGGATCAGCTTTGATCCTCTCAATTGGTCATTGTCAACTTCCAGTGGCTGGCCACTAAGCTCCTCATCTTCAAGGCTCTCATCTCCTTTGCAAAACTTCTTTTTTTAAAATTAGTTTATTTTCTATTTTTTAACTTTACAATATTGTATTTGTTTTGCCATACATTGACATGAATCCACCATGGATGTACACGTTTTCCCCTTCCAGAACCCCCCTTCCACTTCCCTCCCCATCCCATCCCTCCGGGTCATCCCAGTGCACCAGCCCCGAGCACCCTGTATCATGCATTGAACCTGGACTGTTGATTTGTTTCACATATGATAATTTACATGCTTCCATGCCATTCTCCCGTATCATCCCTCCCTTGCCCTCTCCCATAGAGTCCATAATACTGTTCTATTTATCTGTGTCTCTTTTGATGTCTTGCATACAGGGTTATCTTTACCGATTGACTAAATACCATATATATGTGTTAGTATACTGTACTGGTGTTTTTCTTTCTGGCTTACTTCACTCTGTATAATAGGCTCCAGTTTCATCCACCTCATTAGAACTGATTCGAATGTATTCTTTTTAATGCCTGAGTAATATTCCATTGTGTATATGTACCACAGCTTCCTTATCCATTCATCTGCTGCTAAACTTCTTGACCCACCATTGCACTGTACTTCCTTAGCACTTCCAGGGCCAAATGTGTTGTTGATGTTGCGAACTGTCTCTGCTGCTTTACCACCCATTTTGAACTTGAATAAGAAAATTGTTTGAATTTGCTTTTTGTCTAACATCATATCCATAGTCTAAAATAAATATAAAATAAACAGCAAGTAATAAGCCTTTAGCAAAAAACCATAAAGCAAGAAATACACATTAAAATGATGTATAATATAACCACATTTATTAAGAATGTATTTCAATATCAAACAGCAAATTTCAAGAATGCAAAAACTATTACTTTTGTACCAATCTAAAACAAACACTTGTAGCTAGACTTGTCCTTCACAAAGCTTCAAAAACACTAATTACTCTCTGACTCCAAAGATTATACTCTGCACCTGGCATTCTTCTCCCTGCTACACTCGCTTGTAGCATTCTGCAATTCAGAAAAAAGGTTATGGGCTGATAACTTTAGGGTTACCACACCTGGTTGCTGAGTTGCCTGATGCTAGCTATGGGTGTTTTGAAACTCTGCAAGAGAAAAACAATGCAATGCCTTCATGAGGATATAAAACCTCTCTCTATTCCTGAGAGATGGGGGCACAGTTCTTGAGGTGCTAGCCTGCTGTGTTTCCCTTTTGCCTAGCAAAAATAATGTAGGTACTCTTTTCTATTTCCTCCAAACTCTGTCTCTGTATTTCTATTTGGCATTGGTAGACAGGGAGTCAAGATTTTAGCAACAGTTCTCGGGGCTCTGCTTCCTTATCTGCTTGCTTACATCTCTCACAAGTGTCTTACACTAATAAATCCACTCTTTGCCTATCACTTAGCCCCACATTGAACTGTTCCTGCATCAAGACAAAAGAACCTGAGCTTCAAGTCCTGACACCAGGTAACTGGTTTCAATTCAGATAGCAGATTTGAGTCCTCTTCTAAGCCAGGCATTAAGGGTTAGAGTCCCATCTTAGAGGATCCAGTGAGAACCCAATTCCTGATTCACAGATGGTGGACTTCTTTTTGCCGTGTCTTCAGGTGGCAGAAGGGGAAGGGAGCTCTCTGGGACCGCTTTTAAAAGGGCACCAACTCCATTCATGAGGGCTTTGTCCTCAGTACCTAATCACCTTCCAGTGGCCCCACCTCCATATACTGTCACACTTGGAGATTAGATGTCAACATGTGAATGTTGGGGTGATACATTCAGGCTATAACAATATGAATTTAATATATATATTATTCACTATATCATATATCATTATATATTATTCAGTAATATATAATATCAAACATAATATATATATTAGTATATAAAAACAATTTAATATAAATGCTATTTATGTTTGAACTGCTGATAAATAACATTTGCTAAGCAAATTAATTTGCTTCGAGTTGCACTCCCAATCTTTGTCATATCGTATTGCACATAGAAAATAAAAGTATTCATGTATAACCGATTCACTTTGCATACAGTAGAAACTAACGCAACTGTGCGTGTGTGCTCAGTTGCTCAGTCACGTCCGACTCTTTGCGACCCCGTGGACTATAGCCCACCAGGCTCAGTTATCCATGGAATTCTCCAGGCAAGAATACTGGGGCAGGTTGCCATTTCCTACACCAGGGGATGTTCCCAACCCAGGGATCAACTATACTCCAATAAAAAAAATTTTTTTTAAGTATTCATACAAGGGGCAGCCGGTGAGTGACTCACACCTCCAGGGCTGAAGGCTTCAATTTTTAGCTCCACTGGTCACTGAATGCTGCACCGTTTGGGAAACTCTTGCTTTAAGGGTAATGTTTAAAGCACTGAAGAGACCAATCTGTTTGACTAGACCTATTTGAATGACTGGCTCCCAAAGACTAAAGATTGCTGAGGCCAAGAAGGGAAGAAAGTGATGTGGAGAAAAGATATAATTGGCAATTTCTCATTGTTAGGAAAGCCCTTCCCGGTCTGCTCTCAGCCTGTGTTTCCTGTCTCAGGTCCCCAGTTCTGCCCCAAACTACCTACTGCTCCACCTGGCTCAGGATATGATGGTCCCTCTCCCACCTGTCCTAAATCTTAACAATTCTTGTTAGGTCCCAGGTTATAGCCAGGAAGGAGTTTACATGTCTTCAGATACAGAATCCCTCCCCCATACTTCTGGGATTTTTGGCCTACAGCACTGCATTTGAGCTTCTGACCCAGAATTTTCGAGTTTGAACTCATCTCAGAGACTAAGTGCCACCTTCAGTTGCCAGGTGAAACACGTGGGGCCCAGAGAGGTAGAAGGACCATGCTGCCAACACCGGCTGGGGGCAGCCTTGGGACACGGGTGTCCTGTTTTCCTAGGCTTTCCACTACCTGGCGGTTTCATCTCTCTTATGCTAATGATGACACTTGATAATTTATTAATAGGTGAGAACTGACTCATTGGAGAGTCTATATGATCTGCAGTAACAGCCAGATGGTCCTTAATAAAACATTAATAAAGCAAAAGCAGATGGCATTTAATAAGGTATTATATAAACATGCCCAAGAGCCATCAAAAGCATTTTTCTCTGGACTCTCTATTAGTGGAGAATTATCAGACAAGACATAAAAGAGGAAATCACCCTCTAACTTGTGATCTGAGAAAATGTTTAAGGTTCTTGTATATATTATGAATAAGAAAATATTTTAAGTGTAATTTTATCTCAGATTTCATATCCTTATAATGACTGCTTTGTGGCAATTTTGGAAGAAATGACAAAAGCTTTAGTAGAAACAAAAGGAAGTTGCTACAATTTCCTCCTCCCTTGAAAATCCAGCCAAACCAAATTTCCTCATTTTCTTAGAAAGAGATTTCTAGAGGGCATAAAAATCACATATTTTAATAGCAGAGTAATAGAAATCATTGGATTGCAGAGGTTGTTTTAGGAATCACTATTTCAGAACAGAAGAAATAACAACCTGTTGTGAATGAGTGAATACTAATTTACCTGAAGGTGAAAAGCTGAACTTTCAGGATTGTGTTTAAATATTTGACTTCCTCCCAAAATTCACCTGTCAGGCAGTAATCAAAAGTTAAGGCTTGGACTGAGACTTGAGTTTATTAGTATCAATTGTGCAAGACTTGTAGGCTGCCTCTTGAGGATTTTTTTTACCATCTGTAAAATAGGGATAATAATATTTTATAGAATTGTACAAAGAGCAGATGAAATAATGCTTATAAAGGACCATGCTGGACGCAAAGTAAGCGATCAAAAAAGGTAGCAATCATAGATATCAGAAGCTGGTACCTGCTCTTCTAACTAAACTAAAGGTAGCAAAGTTGTGAAATGGTGGTTTCCTATTTGTAAACCTTCCTTGCGTCTTTCAACATCCTGATGAAACACTGCTATCCAAAAAGGATATCAACATTTGTGCTTTAACATGCTTGTTTTTTGTTTGTCTCATTCCCATGTAAATATCTTTAGGAATATTTACATTCCAAACTATTCTGATTTTAGAATGTGAGGCTTATTTCATAGCTGGGGGAATGTTTGGCATTGCCCTGTGTGGGTAGGACTCCTTTGGTGAGGAGAGAGTGACGAGAAATGTAATCTAGAGAGATTTCAAAGATATCTGGACTTTCCTGAATCCTTTGCCATAAGGTCTTGATCAAAGGCTACTCTTTCCAGAATACATTTCCTGATAACCTTCCCTCCCAAGTCAAAATCACCAGGTTCTTTTTAAGTTTTTCCACAGATCACTCCTCTAATAGTTGTGAGCCAGGGCAGGGAATGCCTTTATTCAGGCACATAGCAGGCACTTAGTGATGTTTGTAAAATGAAATGGAATTCCAAGGAACCTAAAAATAATGATAGTTACCATTTTGAAGTATCTGCTGGGTGCCAAATGAATCACAGTCATGTGAGTTAGGGGTTATCATCACCACTTTCCAGATGAGAAAACTGAGGCTTGGAGGAGTAGTACAAACGAAGCAACAGACAAACAATTAATCTCAAAAATATACAAGTAACTCCTGCAGCTGAATTCCAGAAAAATAAACGACCCAATCAAAAAATGGGGCCAAAGAACTAAACAGACATTTCACCAAAGAAGACATACAGACGGTTAACAAACACATGAAAAGATGCTCAACATCACTCATTATTAGAGAAATGCAAATCAAAACTACAATGAGGTACCACTTCACGCCAGTCAGAATGGCTGTTATCCAAAAGTCTACAAGCAATAAATGCTGGAGAGGGTGTGGAGAAAAGGGAACCCTCTTACACTGTTGGTGGGAATGCAAACTAGTACAGCCACTATGGAGAACAGTGTGGAGATTCCTTAAAAAACTGGCAATAGAACTGCCATATGACCCAGCAATCCCACTGCTGGGCATACACACCGAGGAAACCAGAATTGAAAGAGACACGTGTACCCCAATGTTCATCGCAGCACTGTTTACAATAGCCAGGACATGGAAGCAACCTAGATGTCCATCAGCAGACGAATGGATAAGGAAGCTGTGGTACATATACACAATGGAATATTACTCAGGCATTAAAAAGAATACATTTGAATCAGTTCTAATGAGGTGGATGAAACTGGAGCCCATTATACAGAGTGAAGTAAGCCAGAAAGAAAAACACCAATACAGTATACTAATGCATATATATGGAATTTGAAAGATGGTAATGATAACCCTATATGCGAGACAGAATAAGAGACACAGATGCATAGAACAGTCTTATGGAGTCTGAGGGAGAAGGTGAGGGTGGGACGGTCTGAGAGAATAGCATTGAAACATGTATATTACCATATGTGAAACAGAACACCATTCCAGGTTCAATGCATGAGACAAATGCTCAGGGCTGGGGCAATGGGATGACCCAGAGGGATGGGATGGGGAGGTAGGTGGGAGGGGTTTCAGGATGGGGAACACATGTAAACCCATGGCTGATTCATGTCAATGTATGGCAAAAACCACTACAATATTGTAAAGTAATTAGCCCCCAACTAAAATAAATAAATTAATTAAAAAAAAAATAAAGTAAGACCAAGTAGGAGGCAGAGATGGGACCAAAATTTAGTGCTTGTGCCAACTCCAAATCATGAAACTGTCCAGTCTTAATCAACTACCTAAGTGACACTGGAATTTGCTCATTTGGTTAGTTTTTGGTGTGTATATTACTCAGGGTTATATAATAATATATCTATTATATATAGATTGGAGAAGGAAATGGCAACCCACTCCAGTACTCTTGCCTGGAAAATTCCATGGACAGAGGAGGCTTGTAGGCTACAGTCTATGGGGTTGCAAAGAGTCAGACATGACTGAGCGACTTCACTTCACATTATATATGGGTATATCTGTATAGATACGTAAAATTTTCTGGGGACATTTTTCTGTATATCTATATAGATATACAGAGATATAGCCTATTGGTTCTGTTTGGTGCTATATATAGATACATAGATTATATCTTTGCATGAGGAGATTTGTTATAGAAATTGGCTCACATGATTATGGAGGCTGAGGGTCCCAAGATCTGCCATCTATGATGTGGAAAACCAGGGATGTTGGTGGTACAGTTCAGTCTGAGTCTGAAGGTTGGAGAACCAGGAGCATCACTATCTAAGGACAGAAGAAGATGGACATCCCAACTCAGGCAGAGAGAGTAAATTCCCCTTCCTCTACCTTCATGTTCTATTCAGGCCCTCAAGAGACTGGATGACTTCCACCCACACTAGGGAGAGTGATCTTTCTTTCTCATTCTACAGGTTCAAATGCTAATCTATTTCCAGAAAATCCTCATACACCCAGGACAATGTTTTACCAGATATCTGGGCATCCCTTAACCCAGTTGAGTGGACACATAAAATCAACCATCACAGCATTGATGTTTTTATTATTTTTAATATGAGAACATTTGCAGAGGAAGATGGATTTACCCTCAGAAAGCAAGCCTACCTAAATTCTGAAGTCCCTGTGTATCCATTTCCTACTGGCTGTCTAGATTCATCAGAGAAACCCAACCTTGCAGGGAGATGACAGGTAATCTCAGGGTGGGGGAAAGAAGCTTGAAGATTTCAAAGTATGCTAGTAGAAAGTAAAATCCACTTCTACAAACAGTTTGAAAGAAAGTAAGATCTTTCATGGTGTCAAAGGTGCCCAGAGGGTGGCAGGGGCTGAACTTCTGAAGCTGTTTTCTCATCATTCAGACTGACAAATTTATTGTACTATGCTTCTAGCAAACAATCAAGATTGAATCAGATGCCAAGATAATTTTTCCTTGCCAGATTGTTTTTTCCCATTGCAATTAGCATTTCTAAGGACCTCATCAGATAGCCAATGTGTATTCAATTCCCTCTCTCCCTCTCCAATTAAAATTCAGCTAAGCAGTTGTATCAGTAATAATTGTTAAAGATAAAATACCACCTTTACCCACTCTATCATGTTTCTCCATATTTTCATAAATATCCTTTAAACCAGGTATAGGGTTTTAAAAGGTTTAATTTTTTCTCAGTATGCATTATATAATCTGAAAGTAAATTATTTAAACTAAAAGCAGCTCAGCTGTTTGTGTTGCCCTAATTGAGATTCTTTATAAAATATTTGAACTTGTCCTATACCTATTTGTCCTCTAAAAGCATTTTGAAGTTGAGCCTGCTGCTGTTCTCAGAACCCCATTTCCTCTTTTTCTCCTGGGCACAAGGTCTACATCTTCCTGCCTCCCTTGCAATGAGGGGGGCCATGTGGTTGATTTCTGGGCAGAGGTGGGTACACAGGCAAAGTACCAAGTCCATGAAAGTCTCTCATGAGAGAGTCTCTAGGTTATTTCTTTCTCAGCTTGCTGAAATTGCCCATGCCCAACACCCTTGACAGCCCTGAGCTGTGAATAGCAGAGCCTCCGTCAGGCTGCTTCCTGAAGAAACAGCGGGTACCCTTCTCCATCCCTACTTCACACACTCTGGAACTACCATAGATTGTTCACTGGGAAAAAATGAAACGCTATGGTGTTTGAGCCATTATAATTTGGGGTTTTATTTGTTTGAGCAGTTAGCTTACTCTGACTAGTTGTCTTTTCCTTGACTGGGCTAGCTTTCCTCCTCCACCATGCTACATGCTCCAGCCAAGCTGTCCCATGGCATCTGATCGTGAAACTTCCCAAACTTCTTCCGCATTGTCTTTTTGCCTTCCCAGATGGACTCTCAAGCTTTATGAAGTCACGGACCATATTTCCCTCGCTCTCCAGTATATCTTCCGTATCTCATATAGTGCTTGGTACATGCGTGTATACGTACTCTTCAGTCCTGTCCAACTCTTATCGACCCCAGGAACTGTAGCCTGCCAGGCTCCTCTGACCAAGGGATTCTCTAGGCAAGAATACTGGAGTGGGTTGCCATTTCCTTCTTCAGGGATCTTACCGACCCAGGGATCTTACCGACCCAGGGATCTAACCCATGTCTCCTGCATTGGCAGGTGGATTCTTGACTGCTGAGCCACTGGGAGTAGATCCTTAATAGTGAAGTGAAAGTCTCTCAGTAGTGTCCGACTCTTTGCGACCCCATGGACTATACAGTCCATGGAATTCTCCAGGCCAGAATACTGGAGTGAGTAGCCTTTCCCTTCTCCAGGGGATCTTCCCAACCCAGGGATCGAACCCAGGTCTTCCACATTGCAGGTGGATTCTTTACCAACTGAGCCACAAAGGAAGCCCAGGAAGAATGGAGTGGGTAGACTATCCCTTCTCCAGTGGATCTTCCCGACCCAGGAATCAAACCAAGGTCTCCTGCATTGCAGGCAGATTCTTTACCAACTGAGCTATCAGGGAAGCCCTGATCCTTAATAAATATTTGTTAAATTAACAAGATGTTGGATGCATGGACTTTGCCTTTCTCTATGCTGGGTATAGCAAACTTGGATGCTGAATAATCTTTAAGAATAATGATAATGAAATGAGAAGAATTTGGCTGTAAATTGTGGTATTCATGTATGTTTCTAGAAACCTGACCTCTCGTGGATGACTACCAGTCTTCATTGAAAATCTCCTTTATTCTGATGATGATATGTGTTTCTACATGAACAATGAACAGAAAACATAGGATTTTTAAAAAACTGTATTTAATGGCATTCTCTTTCATAAAAACAAGTGTGGTAGAATAAAGGTGTCTGGAAACTCTTTGCTCTTTCTCCCACTAAGAGGTAGAGTATAATTCCCTTGTCTTTGAATCTAGGCTTGTTTCAACACTAGAATGCTATGGAAGTTACATTCTAGGTTTTCAGGGGCCAAGTCATAGGACTTATAGCTCCTGCATTGTTTCTTGGAATACTTGGTTTTTGGAGCCCCAAGCCTTCACATAAGAAGTCTGACTTCCCCAAGATCACCATGATGAAGAGGCCACATGTAAGGGTGTGGTTGGGACTACCTTCCAGACCTCGCTGCCAAGGCAATAGACATGCAGGTGAAGTCATCCATCCTGGACTTCCAGATGAGGCTATTCTCTAGCTAAATTCTGCTGAATGATCTTAGCCAATGCAACATGGTACTAAAAAATCATTGAGATGAGCCCTGACCTGCAAAATCATGAGATGTGATAAGACGATTGTTGTTTCAGCCCACTAAGTTTTAGTGTAGTTTATAGTGCAATAAATAACAACAGAACAGCAAATTATTTTAGTTCTATATTTGTCCAATAATAATTGCGTCAGTTCAGTTCAGTTGCTCAGTCGTGTCTGAATCTTTGCGACCCCATGGACTGCAGCACGCCAGGCCTCCCTGTCTATCACCAACTCCTGGAGTTTACTCAAACTCATGTCCATTGAGTCAGTGATGACATCCAACCATCTCATCCTCTGTTATCCCCTTCTTCTCCCACCTTCAATCTTTCCCAACATCAGGGTCTTTTCAAATGAGTCAGTTCTTCACATCAGGTGGCCAAAGGATTGGAGCTTCAGCATCAGTCCTTCCAATGAATATTCAGGGCTCATTTCCTCTAGGATTGACTGATTGTATCTCCTTGTAGTCCAAGGGACTCTCAAGAGTCTTCTCCAACACCACAGTTCAAAAGCATCAATTCTTCAGTGCTCAGCTTTCTTTACAGTCCAACTCTCACATCCATACATGTCTACTGGAAAAACCATAGCCTTGACTAGACAGACCTTTGTTGGCAAAGTAATGTCTCTGCTTTTTAATATGCTGTCTAGATTGGTCATAACTTTCCTTCCAAGGAGTAAGCGTCTTTTAATTTCCTGGCTGCAATCACTATCTGGATTTTGGAGCCCAAAACAATAAAGTCTCTCACTATTTCCACCGTTTCCCCATCTATTTGCCATGAATTGATGGGACCAGATGCCATGATCTTAGTTTTCAGAATGTTGAACTTTAAGCCAACTTTTTCACTCTCCTCTTTCACTTTCATCAAGAAGCTCTTTAGTTCTTCTTTACTTTCTGCCATAAGGGTGGTGTCATCTGCATTTCTGAGGTTATTGATATTTCTCCCAGCAATCTTGATTCCAGCTTGTGCTTCATCCAGCCCAGTGTTTCTCATGATGTACTCTGCATATAAGTTAAATAAGCAGGGTGACAATAGTCAGCCTTGACATACTCCTTTTCCTATTTGGAACCAGTCTGTTGTTTCATGTCTAGTTCTAACTGTTGCTTCCTGACCTGCATACAGATTTCTCAAGAGGCAGGTCAGGTGGTCTGGTATTCCCTTCTCTTTAAGAATTTTCCAGTTTATTGTGAGCCACACAGTCAAAGGCTTTGGCATAGTCAATAAAGCAGAAGTAGATGTTTTTCTGGAACTCTTTTGCTTTTTGGATGATCCAGTGGATGTTGGCAATTTGATCTCTGGTTCCTCTGCCTTTTCTAAAATCAGCTTGAACATCTGGAAGTTCACGGTTCACGTATTGCTGAAGCCCGGCTTGGAGAATTTTGAGCATTACTTTTCGAGTGTGTGAGATGAGTGTAATTGTGCGGTAGTTTGAGCATTCTTTGGCATTGCCTTTCTTTGGGATTGGAATGAAAACTGACCTTTTCCAGTCCTGTGGCCACTGCTGAGTTTTCCAGATTTGCTGGCATATTGAGTGCAGCACTTTCACAGCACCATCTTTCAGGATTTGAAATAGCTCAACTGGAATTCCATCACCTCCACTAGCTTAGTTTGTAGTGATACTTCCTAAGGCCCCCTTGACTTCACATTCCAGGATGTCTGGTTCTAGGTAAGTGATCACACCATTGTGATTATGTGGGTCATGAAGATCTTTTTTGTACAGTTCTGTGTATTCTTGCCACCTCTTCTTAACATCTTCTGCTTCTGTTAGGTCCATACCATTTCTGTCCTTTATTGAGCCCATCTTTGCATGAAATGTTCCCTTGGTATCTCTAATTTTCTTGAGATCTCTAGTCTTTCCCATTCTATTGTTTTCCTCTGTTTATTTGCACTGCATTGAGACTTTAAATTTGGGCAATTTTGGTTGATCATTTGCTGACCACCAAGTAAACTTTAGTTCTTGTCTGTGTCTGTAACCTTGCAGTTGAACAAGAGATGGTTTGGGGAACGGAAAGAAATGGGCTGTTAATTCTGGGCCATATTTAACCTTCCTTAAGCTTTTTATTTTAGAATGGTAATTGGTAACATGCATTTGCAATGTAGTCTTCAGTTAAAAAAAAACACATTTTGGGGACTCAGAGAAATAAGTTAAATTGGTTCAAAAATATATATCAATGTATGCCAAATTTTATTATAATTTATGTGACTGAGCGACTTCACTTTCACTTTTCACTTTCATGCACTGGAGAAGGAAATAGCAACCCACTCCAGTGTTCTTGCCTGGAGAATCCCAGGGATGGCAGAGCCTGCTGGGGTCGCACAGTCGGACGCGACTGAAGCGACTTAGCAGCAGCAGCAGCATGTTAGAAGCTATGTTCCTCTGGAAAGCAGTTAATATGGTAAAAGACAAAATTATACGTAGGTGAAAACTTTTAGGCTCAATTTACTTATTTATTTACTTTTTATTTTGTATTGGGTACCAGATGTGAAGAGCAGACTCATTGGAAAAGACCCTGATGCTAGGAAACAGTGAGGCAGGAGGAATGGGGGCAATAGAGGATGAGATCATTTGATGGCATCACCGACTCAAGAGACATCAGTTTGAGCAAATTCTGGGAGATAGTGAAGGACAGCAAAACCTGGTATGCTGCAGTTTCATGGGGTCGCAAAGAGCTGGACATGACTGAGCGACTGAACAACAACAAATAGCCAATTAACAACATTGTGAGTTTCAGGTGCACAGTGAAGGGACTCAGACATACATACATACATACATATATATATATATATATATATACATATATATATATATATAAGTATCCCTTCTCCCCCAAACTCCCCTCCCATCCACATAACATTGAACAGAGTTCCATGTTAAGCTCAATTTAAAAGTCACAGTAACTGAAAAGTAATAAAGGAAAGGAAATGAACTTTTATTTAGGGCCTACTATGTGCTGAGTGCTTTTCATACATTTTTTCTTAATCTCATGATAACACTACAGGCAATTTGTAAATGCAAAATTAAAAATTTGCTTAAGATCACTCAGTTGGTAAGTGATAGGCTGGATTTGACCAAATCTAACTGGTTCAAAGCCTGTGTGTGTTCTTTCTCCTCCATGGAGGCTATTTATCTAAAAGAGTGCAGGTCTCTCCAAATGTGGCTCTCAAAGAACTTGGAAGTAATTAAGGCTGAGGTGGTTTGTTAGTGTGTTCATTTATGAAATATATCCCAGTAAAACATTTTATCGATTTTTGCCCACCTTTACAAGTTGCTTATCCAGTAAGGATCTGGGGGAAAGAATAGGAAATATACAACACCCCATGGATGTATTTCAGAAGTTCTGTTAACTTGAAACACAGATTATAGAGTGAATCTTATTAAAAGCAAACACTTTCCATCTCTATGACTACCCCAATTTATCGCCTGCAAAATTCTGTTACAGCTTCATTTTCTTAATGGGATGTATCTATAATGGGGTGAGAGGATTGGGGTTGGATGTTTTCTTTCTATTCATTTTTTCTCTAGTTGGGCTAAAATTCCCATCTTGCATTTGTCTGTCTGAAATCTTCAGATACTTTGATAATAATATTAATAAATACAACTGTTCAAAAAAATACAACAGAAAAGTTGAAACTCTCAGTTTGGGCTGATCCCAACCATCTGGGACAGGAAAACTATCCATGGGGAATGGGGGGGTACTTTCTTAAACACAATTCATTCCCCTCTCCCAGTACTTACATGTTCAAACACTGCTTGGTGGACTGACTCGTGTTTCTTATTTTCTGAAGAGTCTGCTCTGTCCAGTGGTTTTAAAGCTCAGATAGTGTTGAGTTACTGAACCAAACTTGGGTTCCTTCACTCGTGTGCAGTAAAACCAATCTACTGACATTGGGTTGTATGAAGGAAAGTGCAGTATTTATTTCAGGGCATGCCAAAGAGCCAAACTCCCGAAGTTCAACAAAACACTTCAGCAAAGCATTTTTAAAGTCCAGGTGAGGGAGGGGTGTCACAGGGTATGTGATCAGCTCGTGCTCAGTTCTCTGATAGGTTGATGGTGAGGTAACAGCGTGTTATCACAGCAGTTAACATTATTGATCCTTAGCAGCCAGTAGGTCTGGTCATGGTCATCAAGTAGTTAATTTCTTCCATTTGGTGGTGGTTTTTAGCATCTGTAAAGCAACTCAGGAATTGTGCATCAGATACTATCATTGCCCTACTGCTGAGAGGAGCTACAGCAGAGGATGGGGGGGGGTGGGGGGGGCAGGGGCGGGCGGCCCCAAAGGATCATTTTTCAGCTGGAGGGGCTTCCCATTCTTTGCCTCAATTTACTCATTTGTAACTTGGACTTCCAACCAGTTGCTGTGAGGAGTAAATGAGTCAGTCAATGCATGTGAGGTACTTAAAACCATGCTTGGTGACAGTAATTAGAAAGTGCTGTAGAAATACTAGCTGCTGATCTCATACTATCTTCCTCAAGCATTTACTTGAAAGGCAGTGGGCAGGACAAAAAGAAAGGGAAGAATTTGAAGACATTGAGTAACTGTTGCACAAAAATCTCCTGTACTCTCAATTACAGGTGGTTACCTATCTAGGTAGAGGACTGGGCTTCTTGGTGGGAACTTCACTAACATGCAACTTACAAGGATGTTCTTCAGGTTAATGGCCAAGGTCAGGAGACAAGAATCTCTATAAGGAGCCAGTGCAATTTTATGAGGACAGAGATACAACAGCATGGATACAAAGTCTCTTGACAGGACCAAGACAGTAATTCTTTTTCTTCCAAACTCTCTAATCAGTGTGGCCAGGCAGAGGACAAAAAGGGTACCTCTCTCTCTCGACCATTTCTATTCATTCATTCGTCCAACAACCATTACTTAATTGTTCACCTACCCTGTGCCAAGCAATGCAAAGATGAGTGAGATCTCGCAGTCTAGTTGGAGCAATGAACAAGAGGATGCATTAATTAACTCAATTACTATCATCCATCAGGTACTGTGCTAGGTGCGGGGTATAGTGAACAAAACAGACAAAATTCCCCCCCCCCCGCCCCCCGGCACTTGTGGAGCTGGCATTCTAGGGAAAGACAATGCTTGAAGTAAGTATGAAATCCTAAAAATAAAGCATGCAAGGAACTAGGGCGTGTTCCTGTAGGGTGGTGGACTGGCTGTACTTTTAATTGGAATAGTCAGGGACAGTTTTACTGATAAGGAAGTGGGGTAACTCAGGATATGCCCAGAGCATATGGGACTCCAAGGGGCAGCCCCACGTCTCTCCAGGCCCTGCTGAGGGCAGCCCCAGAACTCAACACTCCCCAGTGCCAGTTCTGGAGCTCACTCCTCCCGCCTCCGCGCCGGGCTCCAAGGGGCGGGGACCGAGCAAAGGTCCTGCCGCCCGCCCTCTTCCCTCGCGATCCCCCGCCCCGGCCCGTCCTGGCCCGAGGGCTCCTCCGAATCGACAGGCACGGGGCGCGAGGCAGCTGGGAGGTAAGTCTGGGTGTCTGGGCTCGCTGTTTGGGGTCCGGCCTTAACCTTGGGGAGCCAAGCCCGCGCGGCCATTTCTCTCTGGGACACCCCCTTAGTCCTAAGGGGGACGAATGGGTGGGCTGCCCGCAGCTGGACCGCCGGCTGGACCCGCAGCTGGACGCCGGAGAGGCGTCCCCCCTCTCCCCCGTTTCCAGCCCCCGTCCCCCCACCCCCTTCCCATCCCATCCCATCCCCTGTCCTCTCCTCCTCCACCCCATTGCCACTTCCTTCTCTGGCTGTTGCTAGGGCAGCGGGTACCCACTGTCCCCCTTCTTTGCGCCCCCTCCCCATTCCTTCTTTCTTTGTCTTCCGGTTTCTCCTGGCTAGGCTCTAGATGGCCGCGCGCGGGGGCGCGTGTGTGCTGGGAAGGAAGGCGGGGGCCGGCGTGGAATTCTCTCTCCGGCCTGGACCGAGTCCCCATCCCTGGCGTCGGGGATCCTGGGCCCCGAGCTTACGGAGGAGGAGGCGGCCAGGCGCCCCACCCGCCTCCCCCGCCTTGGTAGCTCTCGGCCTGGATGGGATGACATCACCGCGCTCACGGGGCCTCCACGCGCGGACCCCGGTCCGCGTGCACCTGACCAGCAAAGACCAGAGGGCTGTCTTAGAACTGCATGGATTGTAGCCGGTTCGGAAAAACCCTCTCACTGAGATTCTACTCCGTTCAGAGGACTGGTGAGAAGGAAGGATGCCTTGGGATCGATGGATGCCTTTAAGAGGCAAATAGACAATTTAGTTGGAGTGGAATGAAAAGTGCTGCTGAGTCAGAACAGCTGAATAAGTGTAGAGTAAATTAATCGTTTTCCGGAGCCACCACCAATGAGCTCATAAACGAAAACAGCCGGGAAAAGATGAAGCCAGACAATTAGATCTGAGAAATACCGCCCAAGCCCTCAGCATCTCCTTAGGTTTTCCAGAAGTGCTTTTGTTTTTGTTCTTTTTGAACCGCAAGGGGAACCAATGGGTTCTTCTTTACTTAATCAGTCGCCTGTTGTTTATTCCACTTCCCCCAAACCTTTGCTGCCTTACCCTTTTACAAGCTCACGCCTGCCCTGTGACCACTGTTTGTTTTTTTATTTCAGATTTTTATTTTAGAAAGAAATGATAGAGTTCCTTGTCTTTAATTTGCCTTACTATACAAATGAAGGCACAGGGCTGTAAGCATTGGAAGATACAGAAGAATGACACCTCTGTTTAAAGTTAATAGACTCAATTTCACTTTGTTGTTTAGAAAACAAAACAATTCGAAATGTGCTGAAGTTGTTAAGAGACAATAGTACTGAGAGCAGTGTCTTGTTTTCCTAGATAGTGAGGAAATAGCATGTTTTATAGCCATGGTTTTGCTTCCACCATAACTGAAGTTTACCCTTTTGAGCACATTTTCTCACTCTACAAAATGAATCATATGTAGTTCAAATTAAAAAAAAAAACCTGATTAGGGTGTCAGCAGAGCAGGTGGTCCAGGACTCAGGCTTGGGAGACAGGTGGACCTCAGTTGGAATCTGGGCTCAGCACTAATTCTCTATTTAAGGTTCAGTGCCTTCTAGTCAAAGACCTTTGGGAACAGCAGGTGGAGTTGAAGGGGTTATAGGTCATTGCTTGCTGAATGAGGGAGGCTTTGCTCCATGGGCAACCCTGGGTTTTTCCATAACTGGGTATCAGAAAGGAGTTATAGAATTTGGGCTTCTAGGCAATTTGGGGGAGAGTTTAAGGAAATAGGACTTTGCTCTGGATTGGATGCCACCAGAAAGTGTGGGAAATTCTCTAGAGTATCCTCATAAATCATGTCTGAAAGGAGTGAGGCTAAAACTGCCCTTGGCTGAAAACCACAGTTACTTATGTGTCAGAGTTGTTGGGGGTAGTGGGAGTGTTTGGTCATTTTTGTGGTTTGGACAGTGTTCACATTTTGACTGTGGTCAGATAAGACTATAAAAGGTCTTGTTTTGGTCTTGATTAATTATGACCACCGAGTGGCCTTGCCTGATGTTGATGTCCTGTGACACTGTTCGTGCCGGCCGGGAGAATGCCAGGCCAGTCCCGGAAACCCCAGGACTAGCTGATGGTACCAAGCTAGTTCCTGGATATCAGCGTTGCTGCTTTTTTCCTCGTGTTCTTGAGCACATAACATCTTTGAACTTTACTTTCAACTTCTGAAAAACGCAGACAATACCTCCTGAGCATTGTCATGGAGATTCAGTGAGGAAATATGTAGAAAGGAGTTAGCCAGTATCTGGCACATAGCAGGTACTCAGCATATAGTTACCCCCTCTTTATCTAGTGGATGTTGAGGTTTCTTCCTTAGAACTATTGAAGCAGAGGCCCAATGATCAACTGGGAGCTGCTCCAGAGAAGAATCCTGAATTGGTAAGAGGTAGGTTTTTTGCAACTCAAAGATGTGGTCATTCCATAACACTGAATCACTCTTGAGGATGGTCATGAGCAATTGTAGTATCTTCTAATGCCGTCACCACCTTGGCAACTATTTTTAAGATTCTTTGGTCCTAGTTGGCCGTGTGCTTGTTTGATTTTGTGTCATTGTCTTGCTTTTTTGGTCTCTTCCTTTAATGTCTCTTGTCCAGGAGTCTGAGCTGGGCTTTCATGTCATTACTGCCTTGACTTTGACTCTCTGAGTTCTAATCTGAGTCAAGTTGGGAAGCCGCAGAGGCCGATGAGATGTTTGCTAATGGAATTCTTCAGGCTCAAGTGAGGGAGCCCAGGCTCTTTGGTACAGCTGTAAAGTGCAGTGGAGTTTTAGGCCATGAACATTTTGAGCTTGACCTCTAGGGAGGTTATCTTTGTCTTCTTTTGGATTGGAGCATTCTGTAAATTTGAATCTGATATCTGACTTCTAGTTGAGGCATTATTGTGCTTGTCTGTGTCAGGCAGCTTGAGTTCTAGATCTTCTAGTGGACTCTGGGCATATTATTTAATCTTTTCAGGTGGGACAGTTACTTCAGTTGTTTGAGAATTAGCAACTTATTGGCTCCCAATGCCACGTGATAAACTGTATTGTGTTAAATTTTTAGCTTATATCTTGGCTCATCTCTCTAGTTTATTGAAAGCTTCTAGGAATAAAGAAAAAGCAATAGAAAATAGGCTAAGAACACAAACAGTTAAGAAAAAGATATATAAAAAGGCTGCGAACAAAAGATGCTTGAATTCATTTATATTAAAATGTGTGTTAGTTGCTCAGTCATGTCCAACTCTGCGACCCCATGGACTATAGCCAGCCAGATTCCTCTGTCCGTGGAATTCTCCAGGCAGGAATATTGGAGTGGGTTACCATTCCATTCTCCAGAGGATCTTCCCGACCCAGGGATAGAAGCTCGGTTTCCTGAATTGCAGGCAGATTCTTTACTATCTGAGCCACCAGGGAAGCCTCTTAAATTATATGTTATTTTAAAATAACATGACTTAAAAGTATACTGAGATACTATTTCTCACCTATGACTAACAAAAATACAAAAGATTGATAACTTACTCTTGTTGCTGAGACTGATACTTTCATACCTTATTGGTGAAACTGAAAAATGGCACAACCTATAAATTATCGATGCATTTACCCATTGGTCTAGCAATTCTTCTTGAAATCTCCCTTCAGATACTCTTGTCCAGTGGTGCCCAACCTTTTTGGCACCAGCGACCGATTTTGTGGAAGATAATTTTTCCACGGCCCAGGGGTGGGAGCATGGTTTCCTGATGATTCACGTGCATTACATTTATTGTCAACTTTATTTTTAATGTAGTGCTGCCACTGATCAGACAGGAGGTACCAGTTCATGGCCTAGAGGTTGGGGACCCCTTTTCTTGCCCATGTAGGAAGGGGACATACATTCAGTATTTAGTATGGCATTTTTGTAGTAATAAAAATTTAGAGGTAAACCCAAGTGATCAGCAATACGGGACAGGTTAAATAAGCAATGGTATATCCATGGGAAGGGGTATTATGAAACTGTATTATGCAGAGGGTACTCACCATGGAGAGATCTCTAAGATATATTGGCACATGATAGAAAGCAAGATGCAGAACAGTGTATACATTCCTTTTATATTTGTATAAAGAAACATGAAGGTGATATACCTGAAGGGGAGAGGGGTGAAAAGGTATATGGGCCATGGGTAGGGATGGGATTTCTCAGTGGGAATCTTTTCCCATAGTTTAGATTCTCGAGCCATGTAAATGTATTGTCTATTAAAATATAGTAATTAAAAAAAAAAAACCCAAACCCTCTAGCTTCACAAGGAATATATTCTCAGTTCCTTGATTGAATAAGTCTGAGTCTAATAAAAACCTCTGAAGCAGTAGTCACTTCTGTTAACTCTTCTTCAAACAACTTACCTTGTCAAGAGGCTATGTTTGACGCTAGATTGAAAAAAAATTAAAAATTAACTTAGGAGTTCCCCTTCTTTATCCTCTAATCCCTTTGGGGAGGACTGGTGTCATTACTCAGACTTTGCTGCCTATAGCAGATGGGTTTTGTTACTATTTTTTTTAATAGCAAGCCTGATGTAGGTTCTTCAGAGACCTGTTTAATCTGAAGGTAGTGAACTCCCTTCCCGGTTGCCCCAGGAAAGAATGGAAACCATACAAATGAAGATCCTGACACCCCTGGTGAACTGAGGCAGGTTCTGCTGCTGCTCTTCTCTTGGGGCAAAGCAGGGTGAAATACCCCAGGTGACTGAAAGTGAGTGATAGTCGCTCAGTCATGTCTGACTCTTGGAAACCCCATAGACTGTAGCCTGCCAGCCTCCTCTGTCCGTGGAATTCTCCATTGGAGAATTCTAGTGTTCAACCCAGAGATCAAACACAGGTCTCCTGCTTTGCAGGCAGATTTTGTACCGTTTAAGCCACCAGGGAAGTCAGGTCCTTGAGGAGACCGTATTTTGTTAAATGTTCTTTCCTTACAAAATAAACTGTCTTATCCTAGATGCTCTCTCAGTGGTAGTACTACCTTACTGTCCCCACCAATCTGCTTCTTCCCAGCTTCCTCTCTTGATAACTGGCATCTCCATCTCATCAGCCAAGTCAGGTCCATGCTGTCTGCAGGCCATGCTGCGGAGTCTCCTGTCTTTCATCAGAAACCTCACATCCAACTAGAGTTCTGGGGAAACCACCAAACCAGCATCTCTTCTGCCCTTATGGCACTGATGTAGTTCAGCATCCTCCTGTGTTATCTATCTCTAATCTTGTTCCCTTCCAGCTGATCTCCTATTTCATTTCCAGAAGATCTGTCTAAGTGACTACTCTGATCACACTGCTCCCTATATAACCCCTCTAGTGGCTCCTGCTGCCCTGGCCCTCAGCAGGGGAGGCACAGGCCTTCAGGACCAAGACTGAGTCTTTCTCATCCTTGTCTTTTGCCCCTCCCTGCTCTAGAACCTGACAGTCCACTGCAGGAACCAGTCCCAGAGCTTGCAGAGCAACTCTAGGTCTGTCAAAGGAATGGTGATGGGCATAGCTACACAAACCCATGTCTCTTGATCACTACGACCTTGCTGGTCCCAAATTGTAGAAAATCTTCACCTCTCCACCACTTCCTGCAAGTACTGAGCCTTTATAATTGCTCGTCTGCTAGAGTCTCCTCTCAGTACTCCTTTGCAGACTTAGGCTCATTTCTACCTAGCCCATCACCTGATGCGAAGAGCTGACTCATTTGAAAAAACCTTGATGCTGGGAAAGATTGAGGGCAGGAGGAGAAGGGGATGACAGAGGATGAAATGGTTGTATGGCATCATCGACTCGATGGACACGGGTTTGGGTGGACTCCGGGAGTTGGCGATGGACAGGGGGGCCTGGCGTGCTGCGGTTCATGGGGTCGCAAAGAGTCGGACACGACTGAGAGACTGAACTGAACTACCTAGCCCACAAAATGCAGCTGTGATGCTGTCTGCTTCAGGACAACTTCTGCAACGCTATGTTTCTCTCCAGCTTGATCTAGATGACTTTTTCTTGGTTCATTCCTTGTAGCAATCTGTGTCAATATCTAGCATAAAGCTTAGCTGTTTATTTCTCCATCTGGTCACCAAACTAGTAGCTTATTAAGGGGAGAGGCTGCCTTTTGTGCCTGTATCCTGAGTGCTTAAAAACTACCTGGGTATAGTACATACTTAAGAATAATTAATGAAAGATTCAATAAATATTTTGATAAATGAGTTCTCTGGTAAAAGAACAGGGTTAGATGGCTATAAAATAATCTAAGAGAAGGTAGTTTAGAGAAGAACTAATGATAGTAAAACAAAAATTTTTAATGTTCTCGAGAAGATCCATGGTAAAGAAGGAGGGTTGAACTATTAATAATTAAATATCCAAGATTATCTCAGCTCTTAAATTCTATAATTGTGTTTTCTATGTGACTTCCAGATACCAGGGTACAAGTATAAATAAAACACAGTTCTTGTGCACTAGACATTTTAACCTTTCTTTTGCATTAGAAATTTTAACCTTTGTGGATAGTTATTTCAATTTGTGCGTTTTTTGAGTAATAATGGTCATGTATGTGTGCACATATATATGTATTTTGCATATGTACAGATATGTGCAGTTTATATATTGTGAATTGTTTATAACCTTTGTCCATGTGTCTACTACCATTTTTTAACCCTTGATGTACTTTGCAAAAGTTTTTTTTATATGTTAAGTATTCTAGTTTTTTGTATTATAAGCATTTTCTCAGTTTGCTATTTGTCTTTCTAAAGGTCTTTCTAATCCTACAATTGTACAAATATTTGTTTGTCTTTTTACTTTTATGGTTTCACTTTTCCTTAAAAACCCTCTAATCCACTGAGAATTTGCTCTTGTGTGTGCCGTGAGATGGGTCTTCCCAGGTGGTGCTGGTTGATTAAGAACCTGCCTGCCAACACAGGAGATACAAGAGACTCGGGTTCGATCCCTGGGTTTGGAAGATCCCCTGAAGGAGGAAATGGCAACCCATTCCAGTATTCTTGCATGGAGAATCCCATGGACAGTGGAGCCTGGTGGGCTACAGTCTGGGAGGTCACAGAGTTGGGTGTGACTGAAGTGACTTAGCATGCATGCATGGCATAAGATAGGGATCTGACTTTATTTTTTTCCCCAGATGTTTAGCCAGTTGTTCTAACAGTTTATTGAAAAGTATATACATCTTCCAGTGAATATAGTACATTTATATCTTCCAATGTGTCTTTCTTTTTTTCCCCTCCAGCTGAAGAGTGACTGGGCTTTTCATTTCTGGGTTTAAAAGTAATAGCTAGTCACTTTACATTTATGGACAAGGGAAATCACACAATGTAGAGATAAAGCACATTCGACCCTTCAAAGAAGTAGTCATAAGTGAGATGCAAATTTGGGTAGTCAGTATGCTGTTCAACAGATATTCCCAGGTCTCTGTCTTCCAAATATTTGGTATTTCGTGACCATTATGACTGGCTGAGGCCATGTGCCTAGTTCTTACAAATTGTGAGTGAATGTGATATGTGTCAGTTTTGGGCTAGAGCATTTAATTCCTGACGTGAGACTTTTCTAGAACCTTATTTCCTGTTGGCTGGTGACTGATGATGTTCAAGAGGGTGGCTGTCCCTTTAGCCTGAATCTGTGAATGACTGCAAGGAGCAATGCCTCCTGTACTGAATGTGTAGTGTGAGCACTAAATATACCTTTGTGACTATAAGCCACTGAGATTTGGAGGCATAACCTAGCCTATCCTGATTTATACTTATATCCTCTTTCAGTATTTCAATTTTTTATTTTTTAGACATCAACTGAACTCAAGCTAGGGGTTTCTCTAAGGAGAAGATATTCTTTCATGAATACTGATTAATACTAGGAAGAAATAAGGTAATTTCAGGAAAACGTCATGAAATAATAACTTCCTATATATATATATATATATATTTTTTTTTCAGGTAATCTGAAGTTCTCAAAATGTTTGCCAAAGCAACACGGAATTTTCTTAAGGAAGTTGATGCTGGAGGTAACCTGATCGCAGTATCAAACTTGAATGACTCAGATAAATTACAACTTCTAAGTCTAGTGACCAAAAAAAAGAGATACTGGTGCTGGCAGAGACCCAAGTACCAGTTTTTATCTGTCACTCTTGGAGATGTACTCACAGAAGACCAGTTTCTGAGTCCAGGTATGTTTCTTTGGCTATATTTACAATTAGTTCCAGATCGGGAGATGATTCTTCTTTTAGACACATGTTGTCTTGTTGTTTTGTTGTTGTTGTTATTGTTTAGTCGCTCAGTCATGTCTGACTCTTTGTGACTCCATGGACTATAGCCCACTGGGCTCCTCTGTCCATGGGATTACTGGAGTGGGTTGTCATTTCCTTCTCCAGGGGATCCCCACCCAGGGATCAAACCCACGTCTCCTGCATTGCAGGCAGATTCTTGACCAGTGAGCCACTGGGGAAGCCACATGTTGTCTTGAGTGATTATAAAGCCATACCTTATAATCAATTCTCCTGATACGTTGCTTACTCTTTTAAAGACATATCTATTCTGTTTTCTATTTCTTTTTTCTTTTATTCTATTTTATTTTATTTTTGGCTGTGCTGGGTCTTTTTTGCAGTGCATGGGCTTCTCACTGCAGGGGCTTCTCTTGTTGCGGAGCATGGGCTCTAGGGTACACAAGCTTCAGTAGTTGTGGCATACAGGCTTAATTGCTCTGAGGCATGTGGAATCTTCTCAGACCAGGAATAAAACACGTGTCTCCTGTATTGGCAGGCAGATTCCTACCCACTGTTCTTTCTACCAGAGGAGTTCCAATATTGCAATTTTTGGTATAAAAGTACAACATGCCCACTTGTAGATGTTGTGGCTCCTCAGTATAAGTGGACTGAGGTTCTACCGCTCCCAATTTGGTTTAATATTGAGGTTGATGATGCCCCATATCCATCAGGAGAGTGTGAAAGATTTTATTACTCACATAATGAAGCTTTTCTGGGGAGAACATGGTAGATTCCCAAGGCTGGTCCAAAAATAACTAGAGAGAAGGGGGAAAAAGATGGGCTTGGTTGTTCTAGTGAATAGGAGGTGTGGTGAGGGTTCTGTATGCGTGGGGCTTGCCAGGCTTCAGTTTCCTGCTGGTGCCGATGGAGAGAATACCTGAAGTTTCTTACCCGATTGCCCAGATGTGTAACAGAAAGAAAAGGAGGTAGTGATCTTGAAACGTCAAACATCAAAAATACTCCTCATTATTACAGAGAAGTATTTATAAAATACAGAAAGGCAAGAAAACAAGTCAACAAAAATTTCTCCATCAAGTGTTAATTTCCATTATATTGTATCTTTTTAATCTCTGCATCTAATTTTTGAAAAATAACATTGGAAACACACTACATGTAATTTTAATATGAAAGTGAAGTCGCACAGTCGTGTCCGACTCTTTGCGACCCCATGGACTATAGCATACCAGGCTCCGCTATCCATGGGATTTTCCAGGCAAGAGTACTGGAGTGGGTTGCCATTGCCTTCTCCGGATCTCATCCCACAGTCCTGATTAAATGTCAGTGTCAGTGTGCGTGTGTGTGTGTGCATTCCAGTGCTCACTCTGGTAGGCCAGAAGAAAACTGCCGTGTAAGGCGGGATAGGCAACAGCTTCCTAAGATCTGAGAGTTTCTAATTTCCACAGCAAACCTGATGAGAGGGGTTTCAGCTTTGGCCAAGGAGGTCAAGACCTTGTGACACAAGGCATACTCCTCATTTAATTTTTATTTAGCTTTATATGTTTAGATTTCTTAGTATGGTTTAAATATTTCTTAGTACTGTTTCAATAAGGAGTGTGTATGCACCCTAATTTGCTTAACCAGTCCAATTTAGTGCTTTGTATATAGGGCTGCAATGAATATTTTTTGTTGTTGTTTTTCCTTTAAACAATTGTTTTAGCGTAGATTCTTTTTTTATTAAAATTTTTGTTTTTCTTGAGATATAGTTGATTTACAATATTCTATTAGTTTCAGGTGTATAACATAATGATTCAAAATTTTTATAAACTATATTCCACTTATAGCTATTATAAAATATTGGCTATATTCCCTGTGCTGTATTGTTGTAGCTTATTTATTTTATACATAGCAGTTTGTACCTCTTAATTCTCTACCCCCATATTACCCCTCCCTGCTTCTCTTTCCCCTCTGGTAACCATTAGTTTGTATCTGTGAATCTGTTTCTTTTTTATTATATTCACTGTTTTATTTTTTAGATTCCACCTATAAGTGATAACATACAGTGTTTGTCTTTCTCTGATTTATTTCACTTGGCAAAATACCCTCCAACTCCATCCATGTTGTTGCAAATGGCAAAATTTCATTCTTTTTTTATGGTTGAGTTTTATTCCATTGTGTATGTATGTGTGTGTGTGTGTGTGTGTATGTATATATATGCCACATATTCCTTATATATTCTTTTATTGATGGACATCTATGTTGCTTCCATATCTTGGCAATTGTAAATAATGCTGCCGTGAACATCGGGGTAGCACAGATTCTTAAATATACAATTACTGGACCAGAAGTTGGGAGCTTTTCAAAGACTTTTGGTACTCATTCCTACACAACTTTATGAAATATAGTGATGTATGAAAGTACCATCAGCTCTTTTTTTTTCTTTTAAATTAGTTCATTTATCTATTTTTTACCTTTACAATATTGTATTTGTTTTGCATACATTGACATGAATCCGCCATGGGTGTACATGTGTTCCCCTTCCAGAACCCCCCTCCCATACCATCAGCTCTTAATTACTGGGCTAAATGATGTTCAAGTCTTCTTTTAGCTTTAAAGTTCTTTAATTTTGTAATTGCATTTCTCTTTAAATGGTAAAAGTGACAGAGGAGATGATTTGAGTTGACAAATAATCTCTAAACTTTCTTCCAGACCAGCATTCTAGCCAGTGGTGTCTTCAGCCAGGCCCATTATCAGAGCTGTCAAGCAATGGGCAAGTGAATTGATAATGATTTATGTCATGTTTTCCTCCTGGATATTGGGTAGAACATTTATTGAATGGTATAACAACTAGCTATGAGGAAAGGCAAGAGAAAAAAAAAAATCACAGAGCAGCCCATGAACCACTGAGTAATTGGAATTCACCACTCTGTGCTGTTGGCCTCTTTGTGGTGTCCAGACAGCTCCTGTTAGATGGGTCAGGCCAGTGGCAGTCCCTGAGATGAGCAAGTCCCACGTATGTTCATCAGCTGAGGCTGGAGCTCACCCCTGGGTCTGTGTCCTGTGGGTGTTAGGGCTGTGATGAGCGGTGCCATCTTCTTTGTCTGCTGAGCAGGTTCGGAATGCCTCACCTTTGTCATCCTTGCCCCGGCAACAACGCTGGAGTGTTGTGTTGTGTTCCGGAATGTGGAGGTTAGAGGATAGTAACTTGATTGTCCCAGTGACAGCCTGTTGGCTTCATCACTTTTCCCTTCCACCTGCAGCAGTGGATGACTCAATGCAGACATGTGCACAGATGACATCTATTTCAGAATGTGTCTGTGTCTTGCATGGCATTTTGGAATATACAGACAGTCCTGATTATCCCCAGCTACTGTGGGGTCCAGTCCTGGGGTCAGAGTTTCAAGGAGTGGTAATAAGCCTGATGGGGACCAGAACTGGGAGCTGAAGGTAGAGTTTCTATCTGTGTAGCACTTTGTACAACCCAGGACTGTCCTGTTTATTGGGAAATGTTGTTGCTCTGGCCTAAACCCAGTGGATAGATTGAGCACTTGCTGTGTGCCAGGCTCTGTATTACATGGTTTAGAGACATCAGCTTCCAGCAGAATCCATCAGGTAGATATTATTAATTATCTCCAGTTTGCATATGACAAACCTGAGGTTCAGGGAGATGGATGATACTCAGGTCTCCCAACTAGGAACATTAGAATAGTGATCAAATCTTGAGCTCTTAACAGCTGCTCTATGCTGCTTTCCAAATCATTTTCCAGAATGTTTGTATTCTCAAGATGTAAATAGGAAAAGGCTTTGATTTGGGGGCATTTTCATAAACTTATTTTTGGTGGAGATAATCATTTACTTTGTAAGTTTCACAGATAATGAGTGATGATTAATTCTCATTAACCCTGGCTGAGGAATGGGTTTTCTTGACTGGAGTGATAGAAGTATAGGTGTTGGGGGTAGTGACTAGGTTTAAAGAAGCCTTTCAGACTCCCAGTAGATTTGAATCCATTATGAAGTACCACCAGGAGCCCAGGAGAGCCTTGGGTCAGGAAAATGAAAAAGGCCAGTGTCAGGTTCCTGAGAGCCTCTCAGTGTAGCCTTCTTTGAATGATGGTGACTGAGACTATTTTTATGGTAGTATTTGGTTCAATTAAAAATGAGAACAGGAGACATATAGAGACCTGAGAACACTAAGATCCTCGGACATGTTTACCTTGGTGTTCAGATTAAAAAAAAAAGGCAGATCCTAAAGGTAGTCTGATAGCAGTCACCTGATGTGACCTGATGAGGAACATGGCAATTCCTAGGGGAGCTAACTGAAGCTGGGACACCAGCTGGGTGGTGGCATAATTCTTTATTGTCTGGGAAGCCAGGAAGGAAGAATGGAGAGTCTGGAGCTTGCGTACTCCAGGATGGAAGCAGGGAGGAAGGGCATGCTCACTGACTTTATCAGGAACACAGAGATAAGAAGTTGCTTGATAGGGAATCGAATGACTGGGTAGAGGTCAGATATAAACAGCTAAATGTGGGTAGAACTGTTTGAATGGAGATGGTAATGAAAGCCAGGGGAGTGTTCTTCAAGGCCACCAGGGGGAAGGGAAGATGCCCAGGGACAGGTTCAGGCGGCTGATCTGCCAGATACTGGGTCAGGCAGGCCATGCCCTGGGTGGGTAGGTGAGCAGAGTGCCAGACTGCTGTTTTCTTTCTACTTAGGTGTCATCCTCATCCAGTCCCTTCATCTTCAAAGCACACATTTAAAACATCCTATTTATTTACCTGGATAGCAGTTAAACAGATGTTTACTTTAAAATTATTTGTGGAACTTTAAAGATACTTTTGGTGCACATGTCTATATGTGTGTATATTGGACTTGAAAGATGAAAAAACAAAAAAGTACTCAGTAGAGTCCCTGGCCACCAGTATACACCATACCCGCAGTCAGCGTCCAGGTTCTTTTGTCCATACAGCGTGGCCTCCGGCTCTCCGTTCTGAGTGCAGACCTCGTGTTTCCCATGGTTTCCGCAGGATTGGAAAGCTAGGTGACCTGAGGCACAGAGTTGGCTGCTTTCTCATCAGATTCCTCTGCATGTCTTATTCACTGCAGTGGTCGTGGAGTCGGACTTTGTGAAATACGAGGGCAAGTTTGAAAACCATGTGAGTGGGACCCTGGAGACAGCCTTGGGGAAGGTCAAGCTGAATGTTGGTGGCAAAGGCCTTGTGGAGAGTCATTCCTCCTTTGGAACCCTGAGGAAGCAGGAGGTGGACTTGCAGCAGCTCATCGGAGATGCCCTGGAGAGGTAATGGGAATCTGCTCGGCATTTTGACTTGAATGCACCTCTCATTTAAATTTTTAAAAAGTTATTTGTTTACTTTTGACTGTGCTGGATCTTCGTTGCTGTGCGTGGGCTTTCTCCAGTTGCGGTGAGTGGGGGCTATTCTCTAGTTGCAGTGTGGTGCGTTCTCGTTGCGGTGGCTTCTCTTGCTGTGGAACACAAGCTCTAGGCGCGTCAGCTCAGTAGTTGTGGAGCATGGGTTTAGATGCCCTGTGACGTATGGAATCTTCCTGGACCAAAGATCAAACCCACACCCCCTGCATTGGCAGGCGGATTCTTAACCATTGGACCACCAGGGAAGTCCCATGTCTCTCATTTATAGGTCATTCGGTGGGAACTTCCCTGGTGGTCCAGTGGTTAAGACTCCAGGCATCCAATGCAGGGAGCATTGGGGAACTAAGATCCCATATGCTGTGTGGCCAAAATAAAGGTCATTTGTATCAGCAAACATTACTGAATGCCCATCGCTGAAATGTGATGAGCAGTTCACCCATTAATCTGGACTTTCATTGTTCTTAGCCCGAGCGGGGACACTTGGGAAGCACTTTAAAAGGATGTTACTTCAGGCAAATGTGTACTTTTAAAGAATCATATGACTTATAAAATACCAACAGTGAGAACGCTCTGTTCTACATTTTGGAATATTATTATCAGAAGTGGGAAAACCACACTCCTCTCTCTGGCTCTTTATGATTTTCTGATTAGGGAAAGAAGAAAGCAGGTGAGGTACTTCAGGGGAAGAGCTGGTTTTTAACTCTCAAATCTTGAAGACAATTCCACATTGTTTAGATTTCAGTAAAACTGAAACCTGCAACTCAGATTGGGACTTGAACCCAGCCAAAACCCATAATGTTCCAACTGAGATCACACACCTGTTTTTAGGACTTAATGAAGCTCAGGTTCTTGATGTCTCATCACAAAGAATTCAGTGAGAGAAAGTGATAGGTAAGAAGTGAATTTGGAGAGAAATACACTCCACAGACAGAGTGTGGGCCATCTCAGGCAAAAGCTGTGTCAAAATATGACGTGGTCAGCCTTTATGAGCTGTGTAATTTCATAGGCTAATGAGTGGGAGAGTTTTTCCAACTACTTTGGGGAAGTGGCAGAGATTTCCAAGAGTTGGGCCACAGCCCACATTCTGGTCTTTGGTTGGCCTTGGGACTGTCATGGTGCCTGTGGATGTGTCATTTTGCCAGCTTGATGTGTTAGAATGAGTGTACACTGAGGTTCAAGGTCTAGTGGAAGTTGACTTGTCCACCATTTTGGACCCACTTGGTTCTAATCAATTTATGTTGTGTCCTCTGGCTATGTCATATCTTCAAAGGTTGTGTCCTGCTCTCTTCCGTCCTATTTCAAAATGATTTGTTGTTGTTTAATCACTAATTTGTGTCTGACTCTTTGCAACCCCATGCAGTACAGCATGCCAGGCCTGCCTGTCCTTCGCTGTCTCCTAAAGTTTGCCCAAGTTCATGTCCATTGAATTGGTGATGCTATCCAACCATCTCATCCTCTGCCACCCTCTTCTCCTTTTGCCTTCAGTCTGTCCCAGCATCAGGGTCTTTTCCAGTGAGTCGGCTTTTCGCATCAGGGGCCAAAGTATTGGAGCTTCAGCTTTAGCATCAGTCCTTTCAATGAATATTCAGGGTTGATTTCTTTTAGGATTGACTGGTTTGATCTCCTTGCTGTCCAAGGGACTCTCAAGAGTCTTTTCCAGCACCACAATTCAACAGTATCAATTTTTCAGTGCTGAAGCTTCTTTATGGTCCAACTTCCATCTGTTTCAAAATGATAATACATTATTATTTTTACCTTATGTTTCTTCAGCATTCCTCAAGTAACTGCTGAATGAATGCCTACTACATACTGTTCTACACCTTGAGGATTCTGAAGTGAACAAAACACCAGCATTTCTGCCCTATATTCTGGGGGGAGAGAGAGACAACATGTAACTATGTGATATATATAGTATATTGTTGGGGCTCACTGAAATGGAGAAAAATTTAGCAGAGAAGGGAAATAGAGGTTGCCAGGAATGGGGGTTATGATTTGAAAAAGTGGCCAAAGAAGGCATCCTGAAGAAATTGGCATCAGAGAAAACATACTTGAAGTTTGGGATGGGAGTGAGTGTAAAGGTGTCTTGGGCAAGAAAGTTGTAGGCAGAGGTGGTGTGGCTGGAGCTGGGGAATCTGTGCAGGAGCAGGTGAGGTCAGAGGGGCCCTGTAGGACCTTGCAGGTCACTGAAAAAACTTTTAACTCTCACTTGGAACTTCCCTTGTGGCTCAACAGTAAAGAATTGCCTGCAATGAGGGAGACCTGGGTTCAGTCCCTGGGTTGGCAAGTCCCATGGAGAAAGGAACAGCTACCCACTCCAGTGTTCTAGCCTAGAGAATTCCATGGACAGAGGACATGGCAGGTGACAGTCAGTAGGGTTGCAAAGAGTCGGACGCAACTGAGCGACTTTCACTTTTCTTTTCCTGAGTGAGGTAGGAAGACACTGGAAGACTTTGAGAAGTGACAGGATCTAACATGTTTTAGGAGGATCATTCTGGCAGCTGAACAGAGACGGAATGGGCGGAAGCCAGGAGTCCTACTGAGAGGGTATTGCAATAATCCTGATAAGAGATGATATTTCTTATTGAGAGCTTATTATAGTAATCCTGACGGGAGATGATATATCCATTTGTACAGAAACATATGTGTGTTTTCTTGTGTAGTTTATCACCCTTTTTAAAACAGAAAATGCCCACCCAAATATATTGAGAAAACTCACTTGTGTATAGGTAGCTTATCTCCTCTTTTCCAGTGTTCTTAGGATTATATGAAATATGTTTGCTCATTGAATAAAATACTGTTTAAAAATCAATAAAAATTACCATAAAACTCATGTATCAATCATTTGGTGGGCAGACTTTGTACAGATAATGAGGATGCTTGAGCACCTGAGGTCTTCAAAACCCATCCACCTTTCCACTAAGCTCTGAGGTTAATGGAGTTTAAGGACAGTGGTTGTTATTTGACTGTTGCCTCATGGCACTTTCTAGAACTCCAGGACTCCACTGCGTTAGGACTTGGGGGCAAGAATTCCCTTTCTCAAAGAACTTTAAGCTCGCTCTGGTGACATGAGGTAGAAGGGACCTCTTTCTCTGGTAGTCATGACCTTAATTATCTTTTCTCTCCTGATTTTCTTCTTTGGTAAAGAGGCATTTTCCTTCTCTACTACAATACCTACTAGGGACATACTGGAAAAATATTCTCTGTTTATCTGAAAATGAAATTTAACTTGGGGTCTTATATTTTTATTTGCTACGTCTGGCAAATGAGAGGGAAGAGGGGCAGAAGGGCTGGTGGTCCCTGTCTTTAGTCAGCCCTCTATAGTGTGTTTCTATTTTGCAGTCTTGTTATTTCTGTTTGAAGATCCACAGTTTGGCATGCTTATAATCACATTTCCCAATATAGGTTTCTCTCTCATTATGATTCAGGTGTAGACGATTGTGCCAATAGGAAGCATATGGGGAGAAGTCAGTGAGTAGAGATGGGAGAAAATATTCTCAGAAAAAGAGGCTAAGACCAGCAGTTATAAGTAGGGGCACAGGGAGAGAGGGAGGGGGAGGTATTTGCTGAGCAGCTACTGTGTGCTGGGCACTTTATGGGCATCATCTCCTTTCCTCTACACAGCTATCTCCCTTTAGGCCTGAGGATCTAAGGCTCAGGGAGCAGAAGTGACTTGTTCTCAGTCCCAGAGCTCAATTTGGGTGCTGCAGCTGGGATTCATCCCAGGATTTTCTGACTCCAAAGCTCCTGTTCTTTCCTCTATATCATTCTTGAAGTGCTGTGAAGCAAAGGAGTTGGCTGAGATAAAAGTAGTTAAAATTATAACAGGAGATGTAAAGGCAGAGGCATGAACCCAGGTCCCCAGTGAGAGTACCTAGGGGGTGTACAGTGTTCCAGGCACCGTCCTGAGCAAGCACATATGAACAGCCGGCCCACCCACCTGGAGGTGCCTGCACAAAGGCATGAGATCATCTTGGGAGAGTTTAGTCATTCTGTTCTTTGTACAGGTGATGGGGAAGTAATGGCCTGTGTGGAAGGGAGAAGGGAAGGGGCAACACTGGAAATACATTTAAAGTCTAGAAATGGAAGACGTGTCTTATCACAGACTCACCTCTTCCTTGTTCTGTTGCTAAGAGGTAAAGTTGAGCTACAAGGGGAGGAAAGATGAGGAAGACTTGACCATAGGATGGAGATCATGTCAACCTAACATTCTTGTTACTGCATATTGGAATAATAAATTCTTATCTACGTAGTCTGCCTGTCTTTTTACTCCCACAGCATCATCATGTTGATAAAACTGGCTGTTTGGTACATGCACGGCCTTGGGAGTGGTGATTAGTAATGCTTAAGTACTGTATGTTCTTGAGGGTTCATTTGCAGTCATTTTTATTTCAGGTCATTTAGATAAGTTGTCATCTGTTTACAAGTTATTTTAGTCCTTGGCATTCAGAGTATTTGTTTTATTGTCTGTGACATGTGTGCACACCTCAAAAACAAGCTTCACCTAGCATTAAAAAAACCCAGGTACATGCATATATAACAGTTATCTAGCATTGTTGGGCATAAAAGCTATCCCTAGGACCACAGATGATACCTCTTTGTAATTTTGATTTGCATTTCTCTGATAATTAGCTATGTTGCGCATCTTTTCATGTGCCTCTTGGCCATCTGTATGTCTTCTTTGGAGAAATGTCTGTTTAGATCTTCTGCCCATTTTTTGATCAGGTTGTTTTGTTTTTTATATAGAGCTGCATCAGTTTTTTATGTACTTTGGAGATGAATTCCTTGTTGGTTGCTTCATTTGCAAATATTTCCTCCCATTCTGTGGGCTCTCTTTGTTTTGTTTATGGTTTCCTTTGCTGTGCAAAAGCTTTTGAGTTTAACTAAGTCCCATTTGTTTATTTATGTTTTCATTTCATTACTCTTAGAGTTGAATCAAAAAAGATATTGCTGTGATTTATGTCAGAGAGTGTTCTGCCTATGTTGTCATCTAAGAGTTTTATAGAATTTGGCCTTGTATTCGGGTCAGTTATTTTTGTGTATAGTGTTAGGGTATGTTCTAATTTCATTTTTTACGTGTAGCTGTCCAGTTTTCCCAGCACCACTTACTGAAGAGACTGTCATTTCTTCATTTTGTGTTCTTGCCTCTTTGTCATAGATTAGTTGACCATAGGTGTGTGGGTTTATCTCTGGACTTTGTATGCTGTTCCATGGATCTGTATTTCTGTTTTATGTGCTAGAACTATAGTGTTTTGATGACTGTAGCTTTGTAGTAAAGTCTGAAGTCAGAGAGCCAGGTTCCTCCAGCTCTGTTTTTCTTTCTCAAGATTGCTTTGGCTATTTGGGGTCTTTTGTGTCTCCATTCAGATTTTAAAAAATTTTGTTCTAGTTCTGTGAAAAATGCCATTGGTAATTTGATAGGGATTGCATTGAATATGTAGATAGCCTTGGATATTGTAGTCGTTTTGAAAATATTGTTTCTTCTAATCCAGGAACATCGTATATCTTTCCATCTGTTTGTGTCATAATTCTATTTCTTTCATCAGCATCTTTTAGTTTTCTGGGTACAAGTCTTTTGTGTCTGTAGGTAGGTTTATTCCTATGTATTTTATTCTTTTTGATGTGATGATCAATGTGTTTGTTTCCTTAATTTCTTTTTCTGACCTTTTGGTGTTAGTGATAGAAATGCAGCAGATTTTGATGTATTAATTTTGTATCCTGCAACTTTACGAAGTTCAGTGATGAGCTCCAGTAGTTTTCTGGTAGTGTTTTAGAATTTTCGGTGCATAGTATTATGTCATCTGCAGACAGTGAGTTTTACTTCTTTTCCAACTTGGATTCCTGTTATTTCTTTTTCTTCTCTGATTGCTAGGACTTCCAAAACTATATTGAGTAAAAGTGGTGAGAGTAGACATCCTTGTCTTGTTCTTGATCTTGGAGGAAATGCCTTCAGTGTTTCACCATTGAGAATGATGTTAACTGTGGGTTTGTCCTATATGGCCTTTATTATTTTGAGTTAGGGTCCCTCTATGCCCACTTTCTGGAGGGTCTTTTAAAATCATAGATGGGTTTGAATTTTGTCAAAAGCTTTTTCTGCATCTATTGAGATGATCATGTGTTTTTTAAAAAATTTATTTTTAATTGCTTTACAGTATTGTGTTGGTTTCTGCCAAACATCAACAGGAGTCATTGTTGGTATACACATGTCCCCTCCCTCTTGAACCTCCCTCCTGCCCCTCCCCCATCCCACCCCTCTAGGTTGTTACAAAGCCGTGGTTTGAGTTCCCAGAGTCATGAGTTCCCAGAGTCATACACCAAATTCCCATTGGCTATCTATTTACATATGATAATGTATGCTTCCATGTTACTCTCTCTGTACCTCCCACCCTCTCCTTCCTCCCCCGGCACTGGGTCCATAAATCTGTTCTTTATGTCTGTGTCTCCTTTGCTGTCTTGCAAATAATTTCATCAGTGCCATCTTTCTAGATTCTATATATATGCGTTAGTATACAATATTTGTTTTTCTCTTTCTGACTTCACTCTGTGTAATAGCATCTAGGTTCATTTACCTCATTAGAACTGTCTCAAACGCATTCCTTTTTATGACTGAGTAATATTCTATTATATATATGTACCACTGCTTCTTCATCCATTCGTCTCTTGATGGACATCTAGGTTGCTTCCATGTCCTAGCTATTGTAAATAGTGCTGCAATGAACATTGGGGTACATGTGTCTTTTCAATTTTGGGTTCCTCAGTGTATATGCCTAGGAGTGGGATTGCTGGGTCATATGGTGGCTTTATTGCTAAATATTTAAGGACTCTCCATACTGTCTTCCATAGTGGCTGTATCAATTTACATTCCCATCAACAGTGCAAGGGGGTTCTCTTTTCTCCACATCCTCTCCAACATTTATTGTTTGTAGACCTTTTGATGATGGCCATTCTGACCAATGTGATGTGATATCTCATTGTAGTTTTGATTTGCATTTCTCTAATAATGAGCGATGTTAAGAATCTTTTCATGTATTTGTTAGACATCTGTGTGTCTTCTTTGGAGAAATGTCTTTTTAGGTCTTTTGCTTACTTTTTGATTGGATTGTTTGTTTTTCTGGTATTGACTTGTATGAGCTGCTTGTATATTTTGGAAATTAATCCTTTGTCAGTTGTTTCATTTGCTATTATTTTCTCCCATTCTGAGGGGTGTCTTTTCATCTTGTTTATAGTTTTCCTTTGCTGTGCAAAAGCTTTTAAGTTTAATTAGGTCTGACTTGTTTATTTTTGTTTTTATTTCCATTACTCTAGGAGGTGGGTCATAGCAGATCTTGCTGTGATTTATATCATACAGTGTTCTGCCTATGTTTTCCTCTAAGAGCTTTATAATTTCTGGTCCTACATTTAGGTCTTTAATCCATTTTGAGTTTATCTTTGTGTATGGTGTTCGGAAGTGTTCCTTATTTTTGACAAAGGAGGCAAGAATATACAATGGGGCAAAGATAGCCTCTTTAATAAGTGGTGCTGTGAAAACTGGATAGCACATGTAAACGAATGAAATTAGGACACTTTGTAACACCATAAACAAAAATCATATGGTTTTTATTCTTCAGTTTGTTAATATGGAATATCATATTGATTCATTTGCTTGCACTGAAGAATCCATGCATCCTTGGGATAAATCCCACGTGATCATGGTGTATGATCCTTTTAATGTATGGTTGGATTTGGGTAGTATTTTGAGAATTTTTGCTTCTGTGTTCTTCTATATTGGCCTGTAATTTTATTTTCTTTCTCTTTGTTATCTTTATTTGGCTTTGGTATCAGGGTGATGCTGGCCTCACAGAATGAGGCTGGGAGTGTTCCTTCCTCTACAGTTTTTTTTTTTTTGAAACAGTCTCAAAAGGATAGGTGTTAACTTTTCTCTAAATGTTTGATAGATTTGTTTTGAAGCCATCTGTTCTTGGACTTTTGTTTGTTGGAACTTTTAAAATCACAGTTTCAATTTCAGTACTTGTAGTTGGTCTGTTAGTATTTTCTATTTCTTCTTGTTTCAGTCTTGGGAGGTTTTGCTGTTCTAAGAATTTTCCATTTCTTCTAGGTTTTCCATTTTATATGTTGCTTATAGTAGTCTCTTATGATCCTTTATATTTCTGTGGTGTCTGTTATAACTTTTCTTTTTTCATTTCTAATTTTATTGATTTGAGCCCTCTCCTTTTTTTTTCTTGGTGAGTCTGGCTAAAGGTTTATCCATTTTATTTATCTCTTCAAAGAACAAACTTTTAGTTTCATCGATCCTTTCTATTGTTTTCTTCATCTCTCTATTTTATTTCTGCTTTGATCTTTATGATTTCTTTCCTTCTGCTAACTTTGGGTTTTGTTTGTTCTTTCTCTAGTTGCTTTAGGTGTAAGGTTAGGTTGTTTATTTGTGTTTGTTCTTGTTTCCTGAGGTAAGATTGTAGTTGGACTTTTGGTTTGTTGGAAGTTTTGGTTTGTTGGAAGCTATAATCTTCCCTCTTAGAGCTGCTTTTGCCATGCTCCATAGGTTTTGGATCATCATGTTTTTGTTGTCATTTGTCTCTAGATATTTTTTAAATTTCCTCTTTGATTTCTTCAGTGATCCATTGATTGTTTAGTAACATATTGTTTAGCCTCCACATGTTTGTGGGTTGTTTTTTTTTTTAACAGCTTTTTTTCTTGTAGTTGATTTCTGTTCTCACAGTGTTGTGGTCAGAAGAGGAGCTTGATATGATTTCAGTTTTCTTAAATTTTTTGGCACTTGATTTGAGGCCCAAGATGTGATCTGTTCTGGAGAATGTTCCATGTGCACTTGAGGGGAAAGTGCTGTTTTGGACAGAATGTTCTATAAATACTAATTAAGTTCATCTGGTCTATTGTGTCATTTAAGGTCTATGTTTCCTTATTGATCTTCAATCTGAATGATCAGTTCACTGGTGTAAATGGGGTGTTAAAGTCCCTCATTATTATTGTGTTACTCTTTATTTCCCCTTTTATGGCTGTAGCATTTGGCATACATATTGAGGTGCTCCTATGTTGGGTGCATATATATTTACAATCATTTTATCCTCTTCTTGGATTAATCCCTTGATCATTATGTAGTGTCCTTCCTTGTCTCTTGTTACAGTAATTTAAAGTCTGTTTTTTTCTGAGTATTGCTACTTCAGCTTTCTTTTGATTGCCATTTGCGTGGAATACATTTTCTGTCTCCTCACCTTCAGTGTCTGTGTCCCTAGATCTGAAGAGGTTCTCTTATATACAGGTCTTGTTTCTGTATGCATTCATCTGGTCTATATCTTTTGGTTGAATCATTTAGTTCATTTAAATTTAAGATAATTATCAATATGTATGTTCCTAATACAATTTTATTAATTGCTTGGATTTATTTTTGTAGGTCTTTTTGCTTCCCTTCCTCTCTTGTTCATGTTTCTTGTGATTTGATGAGTATCTTCAGTGTTGTGTTTGGGTTGCTTTTTCATTTTGTGTATGTATCTATTGTTTTTTAGTTTGCAGTTTCCATGAGGTTTTGTTATAGCTGTCTATACATATAAAAGGATATATTAAGTTGCTGGTTTCTTAATTTCACATGCATTTCCCATTTCCTGCATTTGTACTCTCATCTTTTCATAGTTGCTGCTTTTGATACCATATTTGTGTGTGGATAACTTTCGACTTTTACTGTATATTTTCCTTTATTGGTGTGGTTTCCCATTTGTGATTTTTTTGTTTCTAGTTGTGCCCTCTCCCCTGAGAAAACTAGGGAAATTCTTTCAGCACTTGTTGTAAAGCTGGTTTGCTGGTGCTGAATTCTCTTAGCTTGTACTTGCCTTTAAAGCTTTTGATTTCTCTGTCAAATCTGAATGAGAGCCTTGCTGGGCAGACTATTCTTCATTCTAAGTTCTTCCATTTCATCATATTAAATATATCATACCACTCCCTTCTGGCCTGCAGAGTTTGTGCTGAAAAATCAGCTGATGTCTATACAGGAATTCCTTTTCTTGTTACTTGTTGCTTTTCCTTTGTTGTTTTTAATATTTTCTCTTTGTCTTTAATTTTTGTCAACTTGATTGCTGTGTGTCTTGGCATGTTTATATTGGCATGTTCTTTCTTGGGTTTATATCATGTGGGACCCTGTGCTTCCTGGATTTCGGTGACTGTTTCCTTTCCTGTATTACAGAAGTTTTCAGCTATTATCTCTTCAAATATTTTCTTAGGTCCTCTCTCCATCTCTTTTCCTTCGTGGAACACTGTAATGTGAATATTGGTGCATTTCATGTTGTTCCAGAGGTCTCTTAAATTGTCCTCATTTCTTTTCATTCTTTTATTTTTATTCTGTTTTGCAGCAGTGATTTCTGCAGTTCTGTCTTCCAGTTCACTTATCCATTCCCCTGCCTCATTATTCTGCTACTGATTCGGTCTAGTGTATTTTTCATTTATTATATTGTTCATCTCTGTGTATTTTTCATTCATTATATTGTTCATCTCTGTTCTTTAAATCTTCTGGCTCTTTTTAAAAACATTTCTTGTATCTTCTTGGTTTGTGCCTCCATTTTTTCCCCAAGATCTTGGATCACCTTTACTGTCATTACTCTGAATTCTTTTTCGAGTAGATTGTACTTCTGGGACTTTTTCTTGTTTCTTTGTCTGGGACATGTTCCTCTGCTATATCATTTTGTCTAGCTTTCTGTAATTGTGGTTTCTGTTCTGCAGTCTGCAGGGTGGTAGTTCTTGCTTCTGCTGTCTGCCCCCTGGTGGATAAGGCTGGGCTCAGAGGGCTCAATGGAGAAGGAAATGGCAACCTACTCCAGTATTCTTGCCTGGAGAATCCCAGGGATGGAGGAGTCTGGTGAACAGCTGTCTATGGGGTTGCACAGAGTTGGACACGACTGAAGTGACTTAGCAGCAGCAGCAGAGGGCTCAAACATGCCTTGTGTGCACCAGGACCCAGAGACCCCATAGAGACTGAGACAGAACTGTGCTTGGGTGTCTCCTGAAGAGGTACAGGTCAGCAGTGGACTGCTGCGGCAGCAGGGGCTTTGGGTACAGCAGACCTGGGTACGGCATAAATCCTCTTGGAGGAGGTCACCATTAATCCCACCATAGAGCCACCAGAACTTAAATAGGACTGGGGAAACAGATTCTTGGAGGGCACAAACAGAATCTTGTGTGCACCAGGACCCAGGAGAAAGGAGCAGTGACCCCACAAGAGACTGACCCAGACTTGTGCATGAGTGTCCAGGAATCTCTGGCAGAGGTTTCAGTCGGCAGTGGCCTGCTGCAGGGTTGGGAGCACTGAATGTAGCAGTGCCTGCATGGGACCTTTTGAAGGAGGTCCCCATTATCTTCATTACCTCTACCATAGTTTGGCCTCAGGTCAAACAACAGGGAGGGTACACAGCCCCACCCTTCAAAAGAAAATTGAATTAAAGATTTACTGAGCATGGCCCCGCCCATCAGAACAAGACCCAGTTTCCCCCTCGGTCAGTCTATCCCATCAGGAAGCTTCCGTAAGCCTCTTATCCTTCTCCATCAGAGGGCCGACAGACTGAAAACCACAATCACAGAACACTAACCAATCTGATCACACGGACCACAGCCTTGTCTAACTCAATGAAACTATGAGCCATGCCGTGTAGGGCCACCCAAGACAGGTCATGGTGGAGAGTTCTGACAAAACATGGTCTACTGGAGAAAGGAATGGCAAACCACTTCAGTATTCTTGCCTTGAGAACCCAATGAACAGTATGAAAGGTCAAAAAGATAGGACACTGAAAGATGAACACCCCAGGTCAGTAGGTGCCCAATATGCTACTGGAGATAAGTGGAGAACTAACTCCAGAAACAATGACGAGATGGAGCCAAAGCAAAAACAACATCTAGTTGTGGATATGACTGGTGATGGAAGCAAAGTCTGATGCTGTAAAGAGCAATATTGCATAGGAACCTGGAATGTTAGGTCCATGAATCAAGGCAAATTGAAAGTGGTCAAACAGGAGATGGCAAGAGTGAACATCAACATTTTAGCAATCATCGAACTAAAAAGGACTGGAATGGGTGAATTTAACTCAGATGACCATTATATCTACTACTGTGGGCAGGAATCCCTTAGAAGAAATGGAGTAGCCATCATAGTCAACAAGAGTCCAAACTGCAGTACTTGGATGCAATCTCAAAAATGAAAGAATGATCTCTGTTCATTTCCAAGGCAAACCATTCAATATCACAGTAATCTAAGTCTATGCCCTGAGCAGTAATGCTGAAGAAGCTGAAGGTGATGGTTCTGTGAAGACCTACAAGACTTTCTAGAACTAACATCCAAAAAAAAATGTCCTTTTCATTATAGGGGACTGGAATGCAAAAGTAGGAAGTCAAGAAACGCCTGGAGTAACAGGTAAATTTGGCCTTGGAGTACAAAATGAAGCAGGGCAAAGGCTAACAGAGTTTCGCCAAGAGGACGCACTGGTCATAGCAAACACCCTCTTCCAACAACCCAAGAGAAGACTCTACACATGGACATCACCAGATGGCCAATACCGAAATCAGATTGATTATATTCTTTGCAGCCACAGATGGAGAAGCTCTATACAGTCAGCAAAAACAAGACTGGGAGCTGACTGTGGCTCATATCATGAACTCCTTATTGCCAAATTCAGACTTAAACTGAAGAAAGTAGGGGAAACGACTAGACTATTCAGGTATGACCTAAATCAAATCCCTTATGATTATACAGTGGAAGTGAGAAATAGATACAAGGGATTAGATCTGATAGAGTGCCTGATGAACTATGGACGGAGGTTCCTGACATTGTAGGAGGCAGTGATCAAGACCATCCCTAAGAAAAAGAAATGCAAAAAGGCCAAATGGTTGTAAGGAGGACTTACAAATAGCTGAGAAAAGAAGTGAAAGGCAAAGGAGAAAAGGAAAGATATACCCATTAGAATGCAGAGTTCCAAAGAATAGCAAGGAGAGATAAGAAAGCCTTCCTCAGCGATCAGTGCAAAGAAATAGAGGAAAACAACAGATTGGGAAAGACTAGAGATCTCTTCAAGAAAATTAGAGATACCAAAGGAACTTTTCATGCAAAGATGGGCACAATAAAGGACAGAAATGGTATGGACCTAACAGAAGCAGAAGATGTTAAGAAGAGGTGGCAAGAATACACAGAAGAACTATATAAAAAAGATCTTCATGACCGAGATAATCACGATGGTGTGATCACTCACCTAGAGGCGGATATCTTGGAATGTGAAGTGAAATGGGCCTTAGGAAGCATCACTATGAACAAAGCTAGTGAAGGTGATGGAATTCCAGTTTAGCTATTTCAAATCCTAAAAGATGATGCTATGAAAATGTTGCACTCAATATGCTAGCGAATTTGGAAAACTCAGCAGTGGCCACAGGACTGGAAAAGGTCAGTTTTCATTCCAGTCCCAAAGAAAGGCAGTGCCAAAGAATGCTCAAACTACCGTACAGTTGCACTCATCTCACACGGTAGCAAAGTAATTCTCAAAATTCTCCAAGCCAGGCCTCAACAGTATATAAACCATGAACTTCCAGATGTTCAAGCTGGATTTCGAAAAGGCAGAGGAACCAGAGATCAAATTGCCAACATCTGTTGGATCCTTGAAAAAGCAAGAGAGTTCCAGAAAAACATCTACTTTTGCTTTGTTGACTATTCTAAAGCCATTGACTGTGTGGATCACAACAAACTGGAAAATTCTGAAAGAGACGGGAATACCAGACCAACTGACTTGCCTCTTGAGAAACCTGTTTGCAGGTCAGGAAGCAACAGTTAGAACTGGACATGGAACAACCAACTGGTTCCAAATCGGGAAAGGAGTATGTCAAGGCTGTATATTGTCACCCTGCTTATTTAACTTATATGCACAGTACATCATGAGAAACACTGGGCTGGATGAAGCACAAGCTGGAATCAAGATTGCTGGGAGAAATATCAATAACCTCAGATATGCAGATAACACCACTCTTACGGCAGAAAGCAAAGAAGACCTAAAGAGCCTCTTGATGAAAGTGAAAGAGGAGAGTGAAAATGTTTGCTTAAAACTCAACTTTCTGAAAACTAAGATCATGGCATCTGGTCCCATCACTTCATGGCAAATAGATGGGGAAGCAACGGAAACAGTGACAGACTTTATTTTTTTGGGGGCTCCAAAATCACTGCAGATGGTGACTGCAGCCATAAAATTAAAAGATGCTTGCTCCTTGGAAGAAAAGTTATGACAAATCTAGACAGCATATTAAAAAGCAGAGACATTACTTTGCCAACAAAGGTCCATCTAGTCAAAACTATGGTTTTTCCAGTAGTCATATATGGATGTAAGAGTTGGACTATAAAGAAAGCTGAGCACCAAAGAATTGATGCTTGTGTACTGTGGTGTTGGAGAAGACTCTTGAGAGTCCCTTGGACAGCAAGGAGATCCAACAGGTCCATCCTAAAGGAAATCAGTCTTGAATATTCATTGGAAGGACTGATGTTGAAGTTGAAACTCCAATACTTTGGCCACCTAATTCAAAGAACTGACTCATTTCGAAAGACCCTGATGTTGGGAAAGATTGAAGACGGGAGGAGCAGGGGATGACAGAGGATGGTTGGATGGCATCACTGACTCAATGGACATGAGTTTGAGTAAACTACCCAAATGATGATGGACAGGGAGGCCTGGTATGATACAGTTCATGGGGTTGCAAAGAGTTGGACACGACTGAATGATTGAACTGAACTGAACTGAGAGGCTTGTGCAGGTGGAAGGAACTGTTTCCTGCCCACTGGTGGATGGAGGTGGGTCTTGTCTCTCTGGTGGGCAAGGGCAATTCAAAGGGTCTGTTGACTGTGCAGCTGTGGGCTCAGGAAGAGTTTACACAGCCTGTCTACTAATGGGTGGGGCTGTGTTCTTCCCCTCTTGGTTGGCCTGAGGTGTTTCAGGAGTGGAGGCTGTTGAGTGGGGCCTGGTCTTGGTGAGCAAATGGTGGCCTCCAGTAGGGCTCATGCCAAAGAGTACTCCCCAGAACTACCGCCACTAGTGTCTTTGTCCCTGCAGTGAGTCATAGCTGTGTCCTGCCTCTGCAGGAGACTAGCACATAGGTCTGGCCCAGGCTCTTATAAGGTCGCTGCTTTTTTCCGAGGGTCCCAGTGTACATGAACTTGTGTGCACCCTCTTAGAGTGGAGTTCTTGTTTTCTCCAGTTCAGTGGAATTCCTGCAATCAAATGCCTCTGGGCATCAGTTAGAACTGGACATGCTCTTGGGGTTCTTCCTCCCAATGCTTAAGATCCCCCCACCAGGTTCGGAGCCCAGCTTGGGGCTCAGAACTTTCATTCTTGTGGGGGAACCTCTGTGATGTGATTATTTTCCTGTTTGTGAGTTGCCCATTCTGGGAGAGGAGGTATGGGATTTGATTTCATCCCCATTGCACCCTCTGACTGTCTCTTGGATTATTCTTTGTCTTTTGATTTAGGATATCTTTTTTGGTATGTTTTGGTGTTTTTTTTCTTGTCAATGGTTGTTCAGCAGTTAGTTCTGATTTTGGTGTTTTCATGAGATGAGGTGAGCTCATGTCCTTCTCTGGCACTGTTATTTTTAATAGAGTTTGTGCCTAACAATTTAAAGACCTCTAGCCACGTGTACTTGGAGAAAAAGAGTTTCCTGAATCTTGTTCTTTTGCTTACTCTCTTATTTTTCTCCCACAGGAGAAGTCTTTAAGTAGGCAAAATAAACCAGGTGAAGGCACCTTGGGGTCTGGGAATGTGAGCGTCAAGCAGCCCCTCTTCCTGCTCTTCTCTTGGTATTTTTGGTGGTGGTGTTTTTAGGCTAACTGGTAAACTTCAGGCTCATTTTTTTGAAATAAAAAATTTCATTAGTGAAATGGGGTTCGTGTTCTGAAGGAGTTTTTGTAAGAATTAAATAAGACCATATAAACAAAGCGTGGCCCATAGCAAGTTCTCAAAAATTGTAGTTATTAGTATGAACACTTCCATAACTATTGCTATTCTGACCAGCCCCCGATAGAGTCTGGTTATAGAAGATGGCAAAGGTCAGAGCTGTGGGAAGGTAAGGGGTGACCTAGTGTTTCGTGACGGGGCAGAAGATGCAGTTTCAGAAGAGAATTGAAGTGAAGCCCTTGGGATTTCTGATGCTGACATCTTGAAGCCCTTGTTTCGCTCCTCTGTGGAGGAGGCAGGCAGCCATGTGGTCTGCATCATGAACCCCACCATGGAAGGACTGACTGTCTTCAGTGAGTCAGACTTGCATGTGCCAGCAGCCTGGCTTCTCCAGAATGAGTGTAGACCTAGACTTGCGTCTTGGCATATGAAAGTCAGGAAAGCGCACAGGTTATTCTTACAGAATGTTCTGTTTTTTTTACAGGAGATGCTTGTTCAGTCCTTGAATGAAGATGTATGAAATTCTTTTTTTTTTTAAAGTATTTATTTTTGGCTGCGCTTGTGGCTAGTGGGCTGTAGAGCACCGGCTCAGTAGCGATGCGCATGGGCTTAGTTGCACCATGGCATGTGGAATCTTCCCAGACCAGGGATCGAACTCGTGTGTCCTGCATTGGCAGGTGGCTTCTTGTCCACGGCACCACCAGGAAAATCCAAAGGTGTATGAAATTCTTGAGCAGTTTTAGTAAGATATTGCCGTCTCTCATCATATCCTTTTTGGAAAGAGCAGCGACAAAGCTCTCAAGGCCACATCAGATCCTCAGATCCACTGTTTTTTAAAAGATATCTTTCCTGAGACCTCCAGGCCATACCCATCTCTGTGGTGTCTGTAAGTCAGTCAGTTTCTTGCTGATTTTTTTTTTTTCTTTCTAGATTATTCTGTCTCCTGGTTTGTGTTTTAGTTCTCAGGATTGTGAACTTCTGGAAGCTTGTTTGACCTCTTGTTTTTATTTGAGCCAAACCCCTCCTGTGGAGGAGTGGGTCTTCTGAGGATTCTTTTCAATATTCAATCCCAGGGGTAATTTTTGTTTTACAGAAATCATTCTGTCCTATGAACTTTATTTTAAAGGCTACTTCAGATCTTTCTGGAACTAGGTAGGACTTACGTCATAAGGAGAGAAATTCGTGTACTATTTTCTTTTAAGGTTGATAGACATTATTTCATCAAATCCAAGATTTCATTCTTTGTATATGCCACCATTGTATATACTACTAAGAATACTGCTAACTAAACAGGTCACCTGTTCATTTACAAACATCCTGATTTCAGAGAAGTGAAAAAATGTGTGTAAAAATTGGCAAGATGTGATGTACAAAACTGGGTTGGCTGGAATTAGGAGTTAGAGTTTAGGCAAGCAGACGTTTATTCCCCTGGAGCTTTCACAGTGTGTCTGACACCCAACACTGAACTTCTCATTGTCTCTCGATACCCGATTCACTGCCTGACTCCCCTCCAGGTGCTGGTGGGTGCAGCGTTAAGTCCAGTTGTCTCAGCCAGAAATCTGAACATGATACGCTCCTTCCTTGCCTTCCCTCCCACACCTAGTCTCCCGCTAGTTGATTCTGCCCCTTGAATATCTGTCCTGCTCTTCTCAATGACCCAGCCTCACACGTTGCCCTGCTGCAGGCCACCACTGTCTCTCACCTTGATGTCCCAGGAATCTCCAGCTGGTCCCTCTGCACCCAGTCACCCTCTCCACTTGATTCTCCACGTAGCAGTCCGTCGGATCATGTCTGTGCCTGGTGTGTGCCCTTCTGTGCTCTTCGCTGTCTTAGGAATGACGTCCACGCTCTCCTCCCCTCAGGCCCAGCCCCCTGAACTTCTTTTAGTCCCTGGCATCAGTGCCCCAGGCTCTTTCTCACTCCCTCCCCGCCCCCCGCCGTGTTGAAGGCTCTACCAGTCCTGTCCGCACACACGAAGTCCGCACGCAGACTCCCTTCCTCAGCTTCATCAGATTCCCTCCCACTTCCTTCAGCAGCCATGTCACTGATTCCCCTATCGGAGCACCAGCCCCGTTGTGGGATGACCCTTGTCATCACTGCCTGACTCCGTGTCCCTCCTGGAACGTCCTGTTTTGCTCACCTTTGGCCCCACACGGTGCCTGCAGCACCATCAGCACTGTTTGGTTGAAAGAATACTTGGTTCGTCTTCATTTTGCAATGGAAATGCAGAGGTTCACTAGTTTGCCTGGACTTAAAATGGAAGCCCAGGTCCACCAAACCCATGAGTTTTCCATCCAGCTGCGGATGCACAGGGCTTGGAAGGTGAAAACTGGCCCATGGGCTTCTGCGTGAGCTCACCTCCCTGCATCAGCCTCATTCGGTTTTAGCATCTCTCAGACCTGCTGCATCACATCTGCAGGTGGCAGTGGATTAATTACTCCATCTGAAAGGTTGACAGTCTGTAATTGCTCAGTCATTTTTTCCTTTCTCTCCCTGGTTGTGAGTGAGTGAGATAAGGTGTTGAATAGCTGGCAGCGTCCCTAGAGCTGGGGGCATCCACGCTGTGGGGGTGGCCCCGTCACTTTGCTTATAGTGTGTCGTTAGCGTTGTGCCTCAATTTTGATTATTTTTTTTTCCAGCCAGTTTACAATCCTGATGTCACAGTCCTGTGACACAGAGCAGGGATTTCCTCAGCAGATGGAAGTGGCGGCCCCACGGTACGGTTTCTGGCGACTTCCTGCCCTGGCCCTGGCTCCGGGTTGAGCATCTCTGGTGGACTGTGTGGGAAGTTTTTTTTTTTAATGGTTGAAATGGAGAGTGGGTTGGTATGAAGGAGACTGCCAGTGGTGGCTGCTTGGGTTTCCGAGAGGGTCTGTTTCCAGTCTCTGGGAAGTTTTTCCAGGGAACTGAGCAGAGAGACTGATTGTTTGCTATCAAGCACTTATGAGGCACCTTCTGTGTCCAGGGCCTAGAGGAGGCCCTGCAGGGAGAGGGAAGATGGAAAGACACAGTGCTTTGGGGTTGGACAGGCTCAGCTGTGTTCCCCTCCTGGCCCTGGTTAGCGGCATGCTGTTGCATCAGGGGCTCATGAGCTCGCTCTGTTTCTGTCCTTTGCGAAATAAGGGTGACAGTAACTTCATGGACCAGATAGAGTGTCTTTAGTTGTAAAGAGGATCTGTTATTACCTCCCATAAAAAACCTCCCCAGGTGGGATGAGTCACCTTCACCTGTGGCTCCTGGTGGCTGGTTCATTCAGTGGCTCCATGGGACCACTTGTGGCAGCCTCTGTGCATCGCTTGTCCCAGCCACCCAGTTTTCCTCTTGGTGCCCAAATGACTGCATTGCAGACGAAGCCCAAAGTCAGAAGAGTGGTCTCTTCCTTGTGCCTCTGATTAAGAGAGAGAAAGATCCTCCCAGAAACCCCCAACAGGCTTTTCCTCAAGTCTTAATGGACAGGATTGCCACAGATGGCCCATCCTATCCAATCCCTGCTGAGAACAGCGGAGTTACTAGGATTGGTCAAGACTTACCTGTGGGACTGGGTTACCTCCTTCCTGCCTTTGTGCCAGGCTCCCAAACCTGAACAAAATTGAAGGAGGCAGCTAGTGGTACATCACACTCAGGGGATGTCAGTGTGGTGCCCGCAGGAACAAACCAGACACAGTGGAAGTGCCGGCCCTTCTCCCATGCCCTCTCTGGACAGACTCTGCACAGACTCCACCTGGGAAAGGACTGTCCCCCTGGGGGTTAAGCAGGCCAGGGAAGCAACAGAGTCATGTTCCTTTCAGGGTTTGAGGAGGTGGCTTCTGAAGTTAAACTCTAGTCACGGCCTTGGTGGGGTCATTTTGCTAGGTCTATAGACTGGAGGAGGCTGACTGTCAAAAGAGAAGCTGACTTTGCTGCTTAATGAAATGTGAGGAGAGCAAAGCCAAGTTTACAAGCAATGTGCATGGACCTGATCTCCACAGCCTTTCTAATTTTTCTGCTATACAATTGGTCAGTGAACACGCACTTCTCCTTTTACTGCGGCGTTAGCCAATAAATCAAAACCCTTTAGGAGAAATACCTAAATTACTAAAGCCATAACTAGGTTCCTGTGGGTTAGTAATTCTTGCTTAATACTCTTGCAGTAGCAGGCCCGCTGCCATCTTGGGGCTCTTCATAATGTCCCAATCTCTGTTCCTAGAGAGATGGTGGAACCAACCCCCCACAGTCTTGCACAGTTACTTCAGAGTGCCTTTAGCCTCTTGCCATCAGTCTTTAGAGCCACATAGTGGAAAGAGCACTGGTCTGAGAGTCAGAAGATGTGTGCCATGGGATTCAAGCCAGTCTGTAACCTCTGAAGGGTGTAGTCTCCCTTTCTTGGCACAGATGTTGGATTAGATCCGAGTGATCAGGACCACCTCCCTCCCAGGCCTGTGCAAACTTTGCGAATCAGTCGTGGTTCTGTTGCTTCTCACTGCTTTCTGGCTTAAAGATTCTAAGACTCAGTCTCAGCCTCAGAATCCTTTCCTGGTGGGTAGTCAGCGGTCACTGATGGATCCATCAGAGGTGGTATTCAAGATGAAACTGGTTTCCTGCCTCAGAACTAGTCGTCCCCTGGGGCCCTTGTAGTTTCACATTTCTCCCAGAAAACTGGATCAGAGCCGATTGTGCCTACTCTCTTATGACATACTCTACTTTTTGGAGCAGCTTATCAGAGCTCTGTTTGAAGCCCTGTTCCTCTAGGACGTATGACAAAGGAGGGTCGTGGCAACAAGGACGCCTTGGTCTTGCTCACTGAGAATCCCCAGCATTTAGCCCAGAACACAATAGGACCCAGCTATCTGTGGAGTTACAAGAATGTGTTTGGGGGTGGGGGGTTCTGCTCAGAAAGCATGCCCTCCCCTTGTCTCCACAGAAGGGGTCCTGGGGGCTCCGTTACGCTTTGGGAAAGAAAACTGCTTCCTTCCTTCTTTTGGATATTGTTAGAGTTTTAAAAGTCTTCTCTGGGTTTCTTCTCTGTGGGTTGTCTCTGGTTTTCAAAGCCTGAGAAGTAGAATGGAAAAGACAGCTTCAGCCTGCGGAGGAGGCGGCTTCTTGAGGGCTGGGCCTGGGGAGCTTTCAGGTGCAGTAGGAGAGGAGCCTGTGTTCCTGCTGCTCCTCTGGCCCATGGCCGATCCCCAGCAGCCTCACTGGGCTCAGAGCCACACTTTTTAATCATCTTCCCTCCTTGTCCCCCACCTCCAGCAGCTCCTGCCTGGTTTCTCCCCTACCCTACCCCTAGAATTACTGGCCTGTATCCATGTAGCTATTTTCTTAGTTGCTTGGAGGGTCTGCTCCCCAGCCTGAAGGCTTACCTGAAAACTCTGGGCATATCTCTGGCCAGCCGGGGGAGGGAACTTGACTTGGCTTCCCCATCATTATGGAAGGAAAGAAATATTTTCAGATAAGTACAGCGTGGGTCACTACAGGTGACCTCTTACCCGGCCTTGACTTGACAGATGTGCAAACGGAGGCTCAGAGATGAGAGGCAGTGGTCCAGTGAGGAGACAGAAAGCTGGGCCCAGTGCAGGTTGGCTCCAGGTGTTGGCATTGCACAGAGCTGTGGGCACACAGAGGAGGGTGATCTCACAGGAGAATGGCGGGGGGCAGCAGGTCTGCTGGGTCAGGAAGGGGCGCTCTTCTCTCCCCCTTTAGTGTGTACTCCTCTGCCTTACCTCCAGACATTGTTCCTTTGGGTCCAGTCCTTTGATGTTGACCATACTGCTGCCTCCGTGGCCCCCTGTTCTAGCATCAACTTGTCATCTGCAACCTTGGGTGGTCCTTAAAAATGTGTGACGAGGCCGAAGAGTGTCAAGCTGCTCATTTTCTTGTGGGAAACCTTCTGCTCCATTTCTCCTGGCTGTGGCATTGACCCCTGGATGGACTGGGGAGTGAGTTTTATTCCAACCCTGCCATCTGGGATTTATGTAATAAATTATTCATTTCTCCACCAACTGGATAGGTAGCATAATGTTAATTTTTGAATAATTGATATGTTCCTATGATTTAAATGCTAAAGGTAAAAACTTAGAAGGTGAAACCCCCCTGACCCCTGATCTCCTGGCTGTCTAGCTCCCTTGTGTCTGTTTCTAAAGAGCTTCTGTCCATATTGTTCAGTGGTTCTTAATAGAACCCAGGAGAGATGGAGCAATAGGAATGACCTGGGGAAGGATTTCCTAACAGCAGCCATCAGGAGATGGGGTAAGAAAAGAGAGGCTGGCACAGATACTTGGAGGTTTCCCAGAGGACTTGGATATGGTCCCTCCTTCCAGTCCTCAGCTACCGGTCTAGACAGGCAAGATACTGATGTGTAGACATGGAAGTACTAGAGATAAAGGTCAAATTCCTGGTACAGCTTTCTGGAACACTCACCCAGAGAAGGGAGCCTCTCTTGGTGGGGCTTCTGTGGCTGGTGGGGCCTTGTGACAGACCAGCCTGGGTCTTTCAGCTGTGTGACTTTGGTTACTATCTTCTACCTCTCTGGGCCTCCTTGTTCTTCACCTATGAAACCTCGCTCTAGGGTTTTAAACTTTTTGTTCTTTGAACTTTAGTAATCTGGAGAGACCTGTGGATCTCTTTAAATGCATACAGGACACGACTGAGCACACACACACACACACACATAAAGTAAACAAATTACATGGAAATACCGCTAGCTTCCCCACTTGGTGGGTCGAGGTGAGTCCTATCACACAAGGACTCCTGCCCCAAAAGGGCCGGGACCAGGCTCCTATGAGCTATTCTGTGTCTGGGCCCTGGAGGACTAGTGGAGATGGGGCAGAATTCACTCCAGAGGTTGCTTTGTGAAGACTCCTATGTGAACAGTCTATTGCCTCTGAGAATTAGCTTCCCCTCTGTCTACACCAGCCTCCTCTCAATTGAGAATGAGCTGATTTGTCCAGTATTCAGTTTCCAAAAGGTGGCAGCACTGTCCTGGGAAACAGAATCCCAGCGACCTGGGTGGGAAGTGCCTGCCTGTCCCCTGCGCAGCTCTCAGATGGCCTGCAGGAGGGCGTGTCCTGTGACCCTCTTCTCCCGAGTCACACAAATCTCAGCCTGGGAGGTGCAGCCTGTCTTTGGCCAGGCTTCTGTTCCCTGTCCTGTGATGAGGTACCCCACAAGGCTATTCTGAGGGCAGGAAGCCTCCCAGGTGCTTTGCTGGTCCCCACAAGCATCTCAGGACTGTTCTGTTCTCAGATGCGTGAGGAAGTTATGTGTAAGGAAAGGTGACCTTTCCCCCGCCTCTTTCTGGTGTTTGAGGTGGGGGTTCTGGAGGGAGGCGGGCATATTAAGCAATGGAATCTTGGGTGGTCTAGGCTGAGGTTTAGGAAATGGCAACCCACTCCAGTATTTTTGCCTGGAAAATCCTATGGACAGAAGAGCCTGGTGGGCTACAGTCCATGGGGTTGCAAGAGTCAGATACGACTTAGTGACTAAACCACCACATATAGGTATGTATTTATTTTTTGCTACATTGAGTCTTCATTGATCCTCGGGGACTTTCTCTGCTTGCAGTGTGTGGCAGTATGCGGGCTTCTCATTGCGGAGGCTTCTCCTGTTGCAGAGCTCAGGCTCAACAGTTGTGGTGTACAGGCTTAGTTGCCCTGTGTCATGTGGGATCTTCCCTGACTAGGGATCGAACCTGTGTCTATACAATACATTGGCAGGTGTATTCTTAACCACTGGGCCACCAGGGAAGTCCCAGAGGTTTTTCTTTTCAAACAATTGAACATTGGTTAAGGCAACATCAAGCACTCTAGTGGATCTGTTTAAGCCATGAAGCGCTGCAATGATTTCCAACCCACCAGAGTCACTTCAGGTGCCTCAAGGCAACCTTCAATTGTTCCTCTGCTGTTAGTTCTGTGCTTGTGGGTGGGAGTAGCTGCTTCTGATGTACTGCTCATCAAATGGGGAGGAGCCAGTACCTGAGCTGTAATTGAGGGAGTTGCTTTTCAAGAATTGGCTAGAATAGGAGATGGTGTGCAACAGAAGGAGAAGGTCAGCAAGGCCTGGTTCAAATGTATGTCCTGCTGGTGAATACGCTGGCCCTCATCTTCAAATCTGTGCCTATAGGCCCCACACAGTCTCTCAGGAAGAGTCACAGCTACATGTCATTCTCTAAACCATACTGCTTATCCTCCAGTTCCTCCATCTTCCTGTTTTCTCTCTTCCCACAGATGCAAACCTACTCACACATTTGCATGTTTATTAAGGCAGATACACAAAGAGGAAAAAAACACCCCACGTTTTATTTATTCATTTATTCCAAAACTACGTACTGTGCCCTTGGCATGCACAACCCCTATTTCCATGAGTTTAAGGATTCTATGGATAGAGGAGCCTTGGGAGCTACAGTCCATGGGGTTACAAAGAGTCGGACATGACTGAGTGACTAACACTTTCATGGTCTTCAACCTCCGGGCTACAGGCCCCAATACCTCCTGTCAGATACAGGCATTAGATTAGAAATAAAGTGCACGATAAATGTAATGTGCTTTAATTATCTGGAAACCATCTCCCCCCACCCCTGGTCCATGGAAAAATTGTCTTCCATGAAATTGGTCCCTGGTCCCCAAAAGCTTGGGGACTACTGGTCTAGAGGGAGGAGACAGGCAATGAACAGATAAACGAAGGAGCTGGAAGAGTGTGATGTGGAAGTGTGCTCTCGAGAGTATGTGAATGTCACGTCCACATGCTAGGGTGTCACAGTGTGAGAGGGTGTCGCTCTGTACAGGGTGAGCAGGGAACATTGGCTTCCCTGAGAAGTGACTTGTGTCAGATGTGGGGACCCTGGGGACATTGTGTCAAGGCCTCGGGGCAGTAGGCAGGTGGGGAAGACAGTAGGAAGGTGGGGTCCCCAGAGGCAGGGGTCAGAGCTAGAGGCCTCCTTGCCTGGGGGGTGGATTTGAGATGAGATGTGTCCACTGGAGGTTCTAAGGGCATGAGAGATATGAAAAAGCACCTGAGACCCAATTGACTGCCCGTTATTCCCATCCAGTGCACACCCTGGGGCTTTGTTCTGGGGGCCTCGGTTAGAGGGATATACAGGATGGTGGCCAGAGCCAGCCAGCATTCAGGTGGCATTTGACTGTCTGCTTGGCACATGCTGACTGCTCACCATGTGGCCTCTCGAGTAAACCCTACAGCGATCATAGCAAGAGACAGCATTACCATTAGTGTATCCACAAGGATAACAAGGTGCTGGGTGGAGCCATTCACTCCCAGTCACCTAGCTGGGGGGCGCAGAGCTGGGATTGGAGCCCCCGCCAGGCAGGTTCCCCCTGCTCTATCTGCCTTCCTGGAAATGGAGCCCTGGGCAGCTTTTTTGTTGATGTCGATTTATCTTTATTACTTAATATGTGTGAAACATTGCTATAATTTGCATTTCTTTGACCACTACTGAGATTGCACAGTTTTTCCCATGTCTTTACTTTATTATTATTATTATTTTTATTTCTTTACAGTGTTGTACATGTATGTATGCTAAGATGCTTCAGTTGTGTCTGGCTCTTTGCGACCCTATGGACTGTAGCCCACCAGGCTTCTCTGTCCTTGGGATTTCCAAGGCAAGAATACTGGAGTAGGTTGCCATTTCCTCCTCCAGGGGATCTTCCTGACCCAGGGATCAAACCCACGTCTCTTGAGTCTCCTGCATTGGCAAGCGGGTTCTTTACCACTAGTGCCACCTGGGAAGCCCACGTGCAACCAAGTGAATTGACTGTGTCTACATATCTGTGAAGTGCCCCTCCTTCTTGGCTCTACCTCCTACCCCCACCCCCTGTCCCACCCATCTAAGTCACCACAGAACACAGAGCTGAGCTCCCTGTGAGCTCAGCTCACAGAGATAGCAGGTCTCCACTAGCTATCTGTTTACACACGGCAGTCATATAAGTCAGTCTCAGTCTCCCAATTCATCCCACCCCCGGCCCATGTCTATACATCTCTTCCCTTTGTCTGTATCTCTATTCCTGCCCTGCAAATAGGTTCATTTGTACCGTTTTGTAGATTCCCTGTCCATGGGATTTTCCAGGCAAGAATACTGGAGCGGGTTGCCATTTTCTTCTCCAGGGAATCTTCCTGACCCAGGGATTGAGCCCAGGTCTCCTGCATTGGAGGCAGATTCTTTACCATCTGAGCCAACAGGGAAGCCCCTAGATTCCACATATATACATTAATATATGATAGTTATTTTTTTCTTTCTGACTTACCTCACTGTGTGTGACAGACTGTGGGACCATCCACGTCTCTATAAATGACCCAATTCTGTTCTTTTTTATGGCTGAGTAATATTCCATTGTATATATGTGCCACATTTTTATCCATTTATCTGTCGATGGACATGTCTTTACTTTTTTTAATTGTGATAAAATATAACATAAATTTTATCATTTTAACCATTTTTAGGTGCATAGTTCAGTGGTTTAAGTACCTTCACACTGTCATGCACACTGTCCTGCAGTTGTCACCACTATCCATTTCTAGAACTTTCTCATCACCCTACATAGAAACTCTGTAGCCATCAAACAAGAACCCCCCCTGCCCCATTCTCTCTTCCCCAGCCCCTGGTAACCTTAAATCTACTTTCTGTGGCTGAGAATTTGCCTGATCTAAATATTTCATATGTGTAAAATCATCCAGTATTTCTCCTTTTGTACCTGGCTTCTTTCATTCAGCATAATGTCTTCAAGGTTCATTCGTGTCACAGCACATCAGCTTCATTCCTTTCTGTGGTTGAATAATGTCCCATTGTAGGCATGGACCACATTGGTGTGTCCGTTCTTCTGTTGATGGATATGGGTTGTTTCCAGCCCGGGCAGCTTTTCACATGGAGACAGGATCTTTCCAGCTACTTGCCTCCATTCTGGGGATGCTTTCTGAAGCCTGGAGAAGCTGCGTCTGCCTGGGGCGGTGGGACAACAACCACTGCATGGATTGGCGATGGTGCCAAGCTTTTGAAGATAACTCACCTTGGACTGTTTAAAAAGCACAGGGTGAAACGAACACTGTAATTGTTCTTGTGCTGCCACTAACTCTAATCTGGTTTTCTTCCTGTCCACCCCATAGGCTCATAGCATTGAACAGGACTTCCAGAGTGGGCACTTCATCACTTGCTTCTAATCAGCACATCATCTTCTGTAGATTGGAATTGACCTTGTTCTTGAAATTCCCCAGAATAGCCACCCGGGAGCCCCAAGTCTCTGCTGGGAAACCTGGGCAGGCCACACCTTACTGGGCTCAGTTCCCCATCTGTAAAATGATGTAAAATCCCTTCTGCATGCATGTGCAGTCTCTTCAGTCATGTCCGACTCTTTGCGACCTCATGGACTGTAGCCCATTAGGCTCCTGATTCTCCAGGCAAGAATACTGGAGTGGGTTGCCATTTACTCCTCCAGGGGATCTTCCTGACCCAGGGATCAAACCCACGTCTCCTGTGCCCTCTGCATTGGCAGGCAGATTCTTTACTACTGAACTAACTGAGAAGCCCTTCTAAAATCCCTTCTAAGAGATTACATATCCTTTCTGGACAGACAGATTAAAAAATACTTTTAAAATCCAATTTTCCCTTTGCTATTCGTACCTCAAGCCTGTCCCCTTCTCTTCTGTGAGAAGCACTGGTCAGCATGCCCCTTACAGTCATCCTGTATTTATGGCCCATGCCTGTGATGTCCGTGGTCCCTTGGCCTATGGTTAAATGACAGAGTGGAGTTCCCAGGGTGTAAGCAGATGGATTGCAGCTCCTGTGCCTGTTGGGTGTCTTTCTGGCTGTTTGACAGGGACCCCATCCCTGTGGTGCCAGCCTGCTTCTCTGGAGGCCTGGCAGCTCTGAGGTGGCCTCAGGAAACTTTGGTTTCTGCCTCTCTGGATGAGCTGGCCCCCTCTCAGCACCAGCAAATAAAGGATGCTGGCTGTCACCTGTTTGCTCCTCACCCACCAGCTGTGCAAGAAGCGACAGTCCACGCTGCATCCACCTCCCCGAGGCCACTCACGGGCCTTTTCTTTTTTTAGAACAATCAACCTGAAGAACCCAGTACTGCAGCAGGTGCTGGAGAGGAAGAATGCGGTCCTGTGTGTCCTGACGCAGAAGATTGTGACGACACAGAAGTGCGTGATATCTGAGCACGTCCAGATCGAGGAGAAGTGTGGTGGCATGGTGGGGATCCAGACCAAGACTGTGCAGGTGTGGGCCTGGCCCAGGGAGGTGCCGGGTCAGGGGCCACAGAGGCCTTGGTCAGGGCCCTCTGGGAGTGGGGTCTTCATTCATCAGGACTCTTGTAGGAAGTTAACAGAAATTCAACTCCAATTGGTTTAAACAAGAAAGAACTGATTGGCTCCTGTAACTGAAACATTTGGAGTGATCTAGGAGACTTCCCTGGTGGCTCAGACGGTAAAGCATCTGCCTACAATGTGGGAGACCTGGGTTTGATCCCTGGGTTGGGAAGATCCCCTGGAGAAGGAAATAGCAACCCACTCCAGTACTCTTGCCTGGAAAATCCCATGGACGGAGGAGCCTGGTAGGCTGCAGTCCATGGGGTTGCAAAGAGTCAGACACAACTGAGCGACTTGACTTGACTTGACTTTATTCAGTCACTGCTGGATCCAGGACTTGAGAAGGTGGTGAGCTGCCTTCCCTGAAGGTGGATTCCCTCTCATATAAGCTTGTGGGGCAGCAGCTCCTGGCTTTCATCCCACCCCATCCCTAGTGGAAGGAATGCTTCAGGGCAGGCAGGCACTGGACCATCCTGGGCTGTGCCCATTCCTGAAGCAGACCCAAGGCCAGGGCAATGGGATGCTTAGATTGGCATACTGGGGTAAATCAGGTGCGTTCCCCCTTCAAAAAATGGGTCAAATGAACACTGGCCAGGCCAATGCACAGATAACTCCTAGAGCCCCTGAGTCAAGGGTCTCAGAAATGACAATTTTGAGATTAGCTACCTTAAATCCCCAGTGGACTGAGTTAGGAAAGGTAAAGATCAGCACATGTGTCTTTAATATACATAAACAGATGTTTCTGGATTAAGTTATAGTCCTACCAAGCTGATCCCTGAGCTTCAGTGGAACTGAACAGGAGGCTCTAACCCCAAACTGCCTCCCCTCCATAGTGCCTGATATCCTGCTCTTAGAAGTTTACTTCTTGGGGTAACTTTCAAATTATACCAGAGGACCCAGTAATGTTATATTTAGAAGGAGGTGGAGATTCAGATCTGGAGCTGGGCTCTCCCTGGGGTGGGCAGGCTGGACAGAGTGATGTCCGATGGGAGATGGCTTTAGCTGGCCCTGCCAGTATTTCTGTCCACAGTGACCCCCCACCAAAGGCCTGGAGCCTGCTGGGGTGTCCGGAGGTTGGTAGTCATCACAGTCTGACCAGGATCAAGTCGCTATAAAGGCCTCTGATCTCCAGTATCTGGGCCACTTCTCATCCTTCCCAGGCCATGGTGGGTGAGAGTCAGATTTGTGATAGGGTCTGAAGGAGAGAGCTTTGCTGCTGACTCAGCATTTCCTGGCTATCCTTCTCTCCTCCTTGTGCCCCTTCCTTCCAGCCTCTCCCTGGTTTTATCTGATGGCACATTGTGTCACATACCCAGTCTGGGAGGACGTGCTTAGGGGATCTTGCTCTCAGCTAGGTTCTCCTAGTCAGACTTTTACCATTGATGATTTTCTTAGGATTTCAAAGTTGTTTCCATAATCCTCCATGATGGAAATGGGAAATTGTCTTATTTATTATCTTCTTTACTCAGCACCATAGACCTAACTTCACTATCTCTGGATTCTCGCCCCTGTGCTACAAGTTGGCCACTGACTTTAGAATATGTGTAGCACATCATGAGGCCAACAAGGATTAAATCCTGACCCCTGCCGGCTGGTTCTCCTTTTCCCCCACTTCTGTGGGCATTTTCCTGGCACTTCTTGGGCACAGGGCCTAGGCTGGCTACATGGGAGGCAGGAGTAGCCTGGGGGAGCCTGAGCGCGCAGGTGGGAGCATGCACCCTTCCTGCAGGTGTCAGCGATGGAGGATGGGAACATCATCAAGGACAGCAACGTGGTGCTGGAGATTCCAGCCCCTACCACCATTGCCTACGGCGTCATCGAGCTGTACGTGAGGGCAGATGGCCAGTTCGGTGAGTGTGCCTCAGCTCGGGGCTCTGGAGGTGGGTTGAGTCATCTCGGAGGGACACCCCATTTTACCCTGAGGCTCATCTTGTAGAGGATCCCCTGCTGCTCTGGGAATGAGAGGAAAAAGGTATCAGAAGAATCAGGGGATGTCCCACAGCAAGTGAGATGGCAGGCCATGGTCGGAGGGCATTGGTGCAGGATGTCCGCATGCGGCGTGTGCTTCACATACAGGGCACAGAGGGAAGAACGTGAGCTCTGTGGTGGAGTAGACTGGGCCATCAGCCTGAGTGCTACGGGGTCCTGTGAGGTCTCAGGCAGCTAGCTGAAGCCTGCTGAGCTTCGGCTTCCTGTGTCTGGGAGAGGAAAGACATTCCCCACAGGGCTGCCGTGAAGAGCAAGTTAGATGAGGCGTGTGAAGTGCCTGGAACATTGGTGGCTTATTAAGTACTCACCTTGGCTATTATAATACTGTCATCATCCCGATTATCTTACCTCCCTTCCCCCAGCGTGAAGCCTAAAAAGCTGCATTTGACCTTTCTGTCCGCTCACCAGTGTGTTCAAAGCTGGAAGTTCACTGCGTCACTTGAAGAAAATGAGGCTTTAGTAGCTGGTGTGACTGATGCTCTTAGTTACTCAAGGCTCTTCCCTTACACTCTTTCCAAGAGGTCGTGGGAGCCCAAGAAAACTGACTGCTTCTTGAGGACATAAATGAATATATGTAACATCATAAATAATTAACTCTTTAAGGTGTGGTCATATTATCGTAGCTTTGTTTATGAAGAGTCGTCTCAGTTTTTAGAGATTTACAGTGACCTCTTCACAGGTGAAAAGAAACTGTGTGGTTTGCTTCAGACACGGTGGTGGAGAGTGAGGTGTGTGTGTGAGGGTAGAGATGAGGGAGATTGTCACAGCTGGTCAATGTCTGTGTGGAGGCTCTCTGCACGACTCTCTCCATCCTTGTGCACTTTCAGTTTTCCATGGTGAGAACACTGTAAGAGTGTGCTCGGACGAGCCACGCACAGCCATGGCTGCCTCCTGCCCTCCCCCAGTTGTTTTCTGTCAGGTGGGGGGGGACCAGGCCAGGGGTGAGAGGATCTTCTGGAACTCTGGCTTCTGCCCTCACTCGGCCACTTAAGGAATCACTGTTCAGCTACCACGGGCTCTCAGATCCCTGACGGTCCTGATGGGACAGTAGACAAGTGGGCATGTGAGGGGCATGGGGCACTGTCACTGAGCCCCCCTCTTTCTTTCACACACGGAGCGTTCTGTGCTTCATGAAGGTGACGAAAAGTGAAGCTGCGAGTTGTAGGAAGCTGGTCGAGGAGTTGGTCAGGGATGCACAGGATACCAAGAATCGTGATCGACATCCTTTAGGTCTATGGTTCCAAAATTGTGTCATCCCAGACGTGATTATTATTCTTTCTTTTTGAAAGACTCTGTCCACTGAACACACTGCCTTATTAGATTAAGTTCTCCCTTCTGCTTTTGTCATAGGGCTTCCCTCAGAGCTCAGATGGTAAAGAATCTGCCCGCAATGCAGGAGACCCCGGTTCGATTCCTGGCTTGGAAAGATCCGCTGGAGAAGGGATAGGCTACCCACTCCAGTAATTCTTGGGCTTCCCTTGTGGCTCAGCTGTTAAAGAATCTGCTTGCAGTGTGGGAGACCTGGGTTTGATCCCAGAGTTGGGAATATACTCTGGAGAAGGGAAAGGCTACCCACTCCAGTATTCTGGCCTGGAGAATTCCTTGGGGTCACAACGAGTGGACACGACTGAGCGACTTTCACTTTCACTTTTTGGCTTTTGTTATCAGCGTGTGATATGCTGTGTCATCACAGGGGCCCACAGGGGCTTGGGTGACTCCAGCCTTGGCCGCTGAGGCCTTAGTTATCCTGTGCAGATGGACTGGTGGTAGGGGTGTCACTTTTGTCAGGCCTTTTGAAAGCTTGGCCTTCACGGAGGATGCCCATGAGGGCTCCGAGGACCCTTTGGTGGCTAAGGCTGCCACTCCAGGCTTTGGGAACCACGGGAGCCCCTCCCTGTTTCTCTGAGGAGGTGTCGGTGCTCTGCCCTGTTCGTGGCCGCCCGACGGGGTTTTTCTTTTCTCAGATGGAGTTGGAAAGACAGTTTGCCTGGGGAAGCTCTCCTGTTTGCATTTCCATTTCAAGCCTTTCATCTTGGCTTGCTTCCTCTGTCTTGAAAATAAACTCCTCTTTGTGCTGCTGAGCAGAGGTGCCCTGGGGAGTTCTCTGGGCTCCTCAGGCGTGCTTCCCACACCCCGGCCTTCCCAGCCTTCTCTTGCCGCCTGCCCTGCCTGTGCAGTGTGGTGGTCGGGCTCTTTTTCTGTGCTTGATTTTTTAAGCCAGTTCTGCTGCTTTTTCTTATCTGTGTTTTTTGTTGCTCTTCCTGCACAACATTCTAATCTGGTTTCATAAACAACCCTGCAGGCGCTGGTCTGACCCTAAAGAGGCTGTCTGATCTCTCCTCCCACCTTCAGGGTGTGAGTACATTTGACAGTGGTCCTGTCTTTTGACACTGTGCCAGGAGGTCACTCCCTCTGTGTCCCTTGGGGGAGGCATCAGTGGGCCCGTCTTTGCCAAGGGGTTCCTTCAGCCATGACCGCTCTCTTTGCCAACAGCTCTCCTTTTATGTGGCCAATCAGAAACATCATGTTCTCATCTTGAATTTTAGTCTTTGCTTTGTAGAATTAAGCATTTACCAGTGTCCTTTCAGCATGAACTATTTTTTTTAAAAACTTTTTATCTTGTATTAGGGTATAGCCAATTAAAAATGTCGTAATGGTTCCAGGTAGACAGCAAAGGGACACAGCCACACAATCCATTCTCCCCCAGACTTTCTTCCCACCCAGCCTGCCACATAATATTGAGCAGAGTTCTCTGTGCGATACAGTAGGTCCTTGTTGGTTATGCATTTTAAATATAGCAGTGTCAGCATGAACTTACTGGGCACCTGTGGACGAGAACCTGTGCTTCCCACCCTCCTGGGTCTGTGTACTTCTCTGCAGGTCCAGAGGCCGGTATCAACATCCCCTGCCCTGTTCCCATCACAGGTTTTTAACTGGCTCCTCTGCTTCAAATCTTCCCCATTTTAGCAGTGTAGATAATGTGATTATTTAAAAATACACGTTTGGTCATTTCACTCACCTGCTTGAATACCCTTCTGAGGCTCTCTTTGTCCTAAGATAAAGTCTGCACTCCTAGGGACGTCGTGTCCAGCCTTCCTGCTCATCTCCAGCACCTCCAAAGTTAACCTACCGTCTGGGAACTCTCCACTCTTGCTTATCATGAGCCTTTGTTTGCAGAGTGCTCCCTTCTTCTTGGCCCAGCTAATTCCTACCAGGCTTCAGGGGCTACTTAGTCACTGCTTCATCCAAGTTCTTTCTTCGTCCACTGGTTCTTTCTCTGCACCTGCCAGTCTGGCTTCGGTGACCCCCTCCACCTTTTCCACTTGTATCTTACTCATTGTCAAAGCCTAGGTTGTAGTACTTTTGAATCTCTGGCTCCTTGCAACATGTCTGATGCTGCAAAGAGTGAAGGAGTTGGTACTGCCCTCAAAGGAGCTGTGCATGTGTAAAGGAAGAGCACTGCTGGGGCTGTGACTCCCAAAATACAGTTGGCCCCACAGGGCTCTGGGCAGCATTTGAGGCTGTGTTAATGGTTGTGGTCCTTGTTCGTGGAGAGCATGGCTTGGGGGCCAGTTCACACCTACCAGGCACCTTGGTGCCTGGTGTAGATGGTGGAGTGAGCCGGGGGCATCCTGGATGCCCAGGAGTGTGGGTAGATTGAGTAAGTGAAAGCTTGTTTCATTTGTCTTTTGACGACCGTCCCCTCTTATGGATGTCATTAGTGCCCACCCCAGTTCAAAATGTGTTAACACCCACACCTTCCACATGCCATGCAAGTACCAGGCTCAGCCACATTCTCACCCCATAGCCTGTACACAGATTATTAAATAGAAGCATAAAAAGAGTATGCATTCTTTTATAAAAAATGTTTTATTGAAGTACAGTTGATTTACAATGTTATGTTAGTTTCAGGTGACTTCTAATAAGCAGATTCCTGCCCCTGTCTATGATCTACTGAGACCTACACTCCCTGAGAATATGATTTTTTTAAAAAACATTTTTTCCTCTGTGTTTATGTGTATTCATTTTAAATTTTTACTGGAGTGTAGTTGATTTACCATGTTAAGTTTCAGGTGTACAGCAAAGTGATCCAATTACACATAAATCCATTCTTTTTTTTAGATTCTTTTCCCATATATGTCATTACAGAGTATTGAGTAGAGTTCCCTGTGCTATATAGTAGGTTCTTATTAGTTACCTATTTTATATATAGTAATTACTATATGTCAATCCCAATCTTCCAGTTCCCCCCCCAGCCCCCACCGTTTTCTCCCCTGTTAACCATAAAATTGTTTTCTCTATCTGTAACTCTATTTGTTTTGTAAATAAGTTCATTTGCACCATTTTAAAAGATTTTACATGTAAGCAATTATCATATATATCCTTTCTCTGTCTGACTTCACTCAGTATGACAATCTCTAGGTCCATTCTTGTTGCTGCAGATGGCATTATTTTATTTTTAATGCCTGAGAAATATTCCATTGTACATATGTACCACATCTTTTTCTGTTCCTCAGTTGATGGACATTTAGGTTGCTTCCATGTCTTGACTATTGTAAATAGTGCAAGGGTACCTATATCTGTTCGAATTATGGTTTTCTCCTATGTGCCCAGGAGTGGGATTGCTGGATCATATGGTAGTTTTAGTTTTACTTTTTTAAGGAACCATAGTGGTTGTACCAATCTACATTCCCACCAACAGTGTAGAAGAGTTCCCTTTTCTCCACACACTCCTCTGCATTTATTATTTGTAGATTTTTTGATGATGACTATTCGGACCAGTGTGAGGTGGTATCTCATTATAGTTTTGATTTGCATCTCTAATAATCAGTGATGGTGAACGTCTTTCATGTGCCTACTGGCCATCTGTATGCCTTCTTTGGATAAATGTCTATTTAGATCTTCTGCCTATTTTTTGATCATTTCATTTTGTTGTTGTTGTTACTGAGCTGTATTGAGCTCTGTGTTTTGGAGATTCTTTGTTGGTGACTTCATTTGCAAATATTTTCTCTCATCCTGAGGGTTGCCTTTTCATTTTGTTTATGATTTTCTTCGCTGTGCAAAAGCTTTTAAGATTAATTGGGTCTCATTTGTTGTTTTTATTTTCATTACTCTAGGAGGAGAATCCTCATTCTTAAGTTCATACACTGTTTTTGCTTAGCAAGAACACTCCATTGCATTTTTACCTACAACTTAGTTACCCTAGTTGGGCTCTCAAATGTGAAAGTATTTAAGGAGCATTTCTTTTTATTATTTTAAAAAGCTTTTTATTTTGGGAAATTATACACATGTTCAGAAGTACAGATAATAATATACTGAACCCCATGTACCTACCATCCAGCTTCATTAACTTGGACAATTCATTTTTCATCTATAAGTTGCCCACCTCCCTCCATCCCTACTTAAATTGTTTTGAAGCAAATCATAGGCATTACATATTTTTGTTTATAAATATTGAAACATCCCTAAAAGATAAGGCTTTTAAAAAGACTAATTTTCCTTCATATGGATTCATGTAGAATATATTCTTTCATGTCTGGATTTTCCCTCTCTATATAAGTTTCATTCATATAATTGCAGTACAAACTTTACTACTTGTTAATGAAGAAAAATTGACTCTCCAAGAGCCGTGTAACCACTTGTGCACCTAAATATACTGTCAATAATTCTGCAATATCAGTTCAGTCAGATCAGATTTATCAATCAAATTCAAATTTCCTCACTTACATATCGTGGGTTGTTTGTTGGAGTAGGTTTGTTCCACTCAGGCTAAGGAAATACTTCTGATGATTGGAAGATTGCTTCCTGCCTGTTCAGAGAGCCTTACGTTAGGAACGACCATTTCTCTGGCATTTGTAGGAAGTGGCTGAACTTTGGTCAAACAGCTTAACATGTACGAAGCGGGTTTATGGGGAAGAAGATGGATGTGCCTCCCTGCCCTCTTGACTTAGGTAAAGCTGGGACTAGGATGTGCCAACGAGGCTGGCCCTTCTGCCTGGCTTGTCCTTTTCTCCTCCATTACAGAATTCTGCCTCCTACAAGGGAAGCATGGTGGCTTTGAGCAGGAAAGGAGAAGCAACTCTGTCATGCTGGACCCCCTGCCCTTCCGAGAGTTTGCGTTCTGGGACATGCCGGATGCCGGGCAAGGGCTGTCTGCCCAGGATAAGCCACTGAGTGTTTTAAAACAAGGTACTGTCACAGGATGGGGCATGGTGAGCTGACAGGTAGTTGACTGCTCTGCCCCCAGGAAGTGGTGTGCCCTTCAGGAGGGCTGATTCCCCAGAGATTCATGGAAAACATCTGGGAACAGAGAAGATGGTGCCTGAGTCAGTTCTGGTTCTCAGCAGGACCCACCTTGGTCAGATCTTAGGGAACCTCTGGTCTTGGATGGTCTGTTTTAAGGAAGCGGTGGGAGGCTGAGAAGGGCTAGAGTCAGGGGCCTAGCATTTTCTTTTATTTGAACCATGGCAGTCTTGCTGACTACCAAGAAGAGATAGTCAGCAGCAAGGAGAGAGAACCCGAGTTTCGCATCTGTTTCATTTATTCTAGGCTTCATTGCCAAGATAAGCAATGCTTTGTCAGCACTGCAAAATAAAATGCTCTCTTGGAGGCCCATATCCACGTGGCATGAAGCCGTATGGTGCCAAGGCATCCAGCGATGAGGAGGGCAGTACGTGTGACGTGCCCACAGCAGTTCCTGTTGCTCTCCACAGCACTCTGTGTTTTCAGTTTTCGTGGGGGAGTAGGGTGGAAATTAGTAGAAGTACAGTATATGGTAGAAAAGGAGATGGGCAAGGAAAAAGAGAAATGAATAATTAAGAGTGACTTTCACTTCCACTTTAGTAAAGAGAGCTAGGAGCAGCTCAGAATCTCTGGCTTGGAGGGTAAGAAGAGAGACTCATCAATGGGGCTTTAGCGAATCCCAAACCAGAAGATAGATGCTTTTGTTTCTGTAGCAAAAATGTCAGTGTTGACAGAATTGGCAGTGAAGGTCCACTCTTAAGGCTCTCCCATCTAATGCCAGGGCTGCAGGCCTCCTCTTGATATTTGGGTGTGATTTTCAGCTGCCACTTAAGATTAGAACCACTGCAGACTTTAACAGCATGCACTACAGGGAAGTGACAAGACAGGATGAGCCTTCTTATAATTTCCTTTCCCACTAGTCTACCCTGCAAGCTGGCCATTCTAGTCAGCCCGGGGTGGAGTAGGGAGGCTGGGTGGTTTAGGCGGGAGTAGGGTGGGGGCCCGCTTCCATGCCCTTAAACTCTAGAGCAGCCAAGACAGCCTTTCTATCCAGGCTGGGGCTGGTGAGGACCTAAATGGGTTTATAGGGCGGTTTTTTAGTATAACCGTTGTTGGAATTTGACATCACCAGAGGTGGTGCATTTATATATTGCTATGTATCCCTGTATATGGAAGCTTCGGGTTATCTAATCTTGTTTTCAAATTCCCACTGGGCTTAAATTACTAGAAGCTTTTGACTGTCTTAAAAAAGGAAGATTTTAAGGGGAGAGGCTGAGGCATCCTGAAGAGGGTGTTGAGTGATCCAGCTGGGGTTCTAACCCATTCTCCAGGACAGGTAAAGAAGAATGGGGAAAGTGGCTATCTTGTGTTTGCCTAATGAAAATTATGCCAGCCCCTTGAAAAGCATGCATTTCATGTTAAAGGATACAAAATCTGCAGTGTATTGGAAAGATATGAAAAATAATGCATTTTGGAATTTGTGTGGCTCTGAAGCTTTGTAAAAGTCCTAACTGATGTTTGGTAATTTAGACTTGATAATTTAATAATAATTGCAAATGACTTTTTCAGGAAATTGATTAGACTTAATTAATGTTTAGTGAGTTGTCAGGAAAAAGTCTGAGACAAAACTTGGCTTCCCTCTTTTCTGTCTCTGCATCCTCCCTTTCCTTCCCTCCTTGTTTCTTCCTTTAATAGTCTGGTTAGTGAAAAACACACAGGGTGGTATTTAACACTCTTTATTTCTGAGTTCCACTATTGACCGTGCAGCTGGAAGTGTCTATGAAAGAACAGAGGACAGTTCTCTATGAAAAGCCTGAGTTGCTGGCCCTAGTTCTGGGGTAAATCATGAGACCCGGTGTGCTCTGCTGCGTTCACAGCCACTTTGCTCTTAGAGAGGAATTTCCATCCCTTCATGGAGTTGCCCAAGCAGCAACAGACAGCCCTGAATGACGTCCTCCAGGCGGTCCTGTTGGATGAAGAATTACTGGTGGTCCTGGAACAAGTGGTAAGACTGGAGACACCTCGAGGCAGTGTCTCTGCCTGTTTTTCTGGGCTAGGTCTCTTCGGATAAGAGCTCTTGAGCTGGGGTAAAATTGTGTTTGAAATTTCTTCACCTCCTTTTAATCCTAAAGCTTCTTTTGTTCTTAGTCCCAGCCCCTTAGTTTTCTAACTGTAGAAAGGTAGCTGAGGTGCAGAGTAGAAGGGTGTATTAGTTGCCTAGTGTTGTTGTGACAAATTACCACAAACTGCAATGTATTTTCTTACAGTTCTGGAGGCCACAAGTCTAAAGTCAAGGTGTCATCAGGGCTTTGCTTCCCACAGACTCTAGGAGAGAATCCTTGTGTGCCTGCTCCAGCTCCTGGGGGGCTCCTGGCATCCCTTAGCTTGTGGCCACATTGCTCAAGTCTCTGCTCCGTCTTCATGTGGCCGTCTCCTTTCCTGTCTCTTAATGGACACCCACCACTGGATTTAGGGTCCACTCCAATCTAGGGTGATCTTGAGATTTACCTTAACTACATCTGCAAGAACTTCAAATAGGGTATTATTGTGAAGCTCCAGGTGGACCTATATTTGGGGACCACTGGTAAAGAAGCCGCTTGTCAATGCAGCAGACATAAGAGACATGGGTTTGAGCCCTGGGTTGGGAAGATTGCCTGGAGCAGAGGGCAAGGCAACCCCCTCCAGTATTACTACCTGGAGAATCCCATGAACAGAGGAGCCTGGTGGGCTACAGTCCATAGGGTTGCAAAGAATCAGACATGACTGAAGTGACTTAGCACGTATGCAAGCTCCAGCTGTGAGGGTTGTATGTCGTGAAGGCAGAGGCTGGGTTGTGCCCAGCTTGGCCTCTGGCTTTACTACATCTTTCTCCTCCCCCATCCCCCCCAACCTCATCCCGCAGTGTGATGACATAGTCAGCAGCCTGTCACCCTCACTGGTGCCACTGGGGGAGCTGAAGCCGTCACAGCAGCACAACCTCACGACCTTCCTGCGGCTGGTGGGGTGCAGTGTGCAGGGCGAGCGTCCAGGCTCAGAGGATGTGGTCAACAACCAGAAACTCTTCTCTACAGCCTACTTCTTGGTCAGTGCGCTAGCAGGTATGGATCAAAAAAAAAAAAGGGGGAAGAAATGCTGTTGCCTTGAAATTGCTTTGCTTACTATGTGGGAGATTTGGTACATAAGGTTCCCACCTTTTCAAGCAGTGCAGGGAGGATAAGGAGGAGAGTTTATAGGACTGCCATGAAGTCATGGACTTGCTGCTAGCCTCCTCCACTCTCTTGGAGAGGACTTTCTTTCCTCTTCCAGGGAGGGCTATCTACAGGCACACCCCCTCACCCACACAGGAAACCACTTCCCCAGACAGCCTGTGATTCACACTTGAAAGCCACTGCCACTCAGCATTGCCAGGCATCATTTGGCAACTGCTGTCTCCCCCAGTGTTTCAGTCCTCATCCTCTTGTTCCTCTTTGCAAACTTATGGCCCTATCCTGAGTGCAGCATTGTGGCCATGAGGGCAGGGAGGCTGCAAAGAGCTTCCCAAAGCACTAGGATGCTGAGCCCAGCACCTTCACAACCTCCACACTCATCCTGGCCATCCAGTTATTAGTGAGCTGTGGAGCCCGCCCTACACTTCCATACCAACTCTCATCCAGAACGCAGCATGCCAGAGGGTCTGTGGTCATCCTGTATGATGAATTTATTTGTCTGCACCGGGTCTTTATTACAACGCATGAGATCTTTAGTTCCCTGACCAGGGATTGAACCTGGGCCCCCTGCATTGGGAGTTGGGAGTCTTAGCCACTAGACCACCAGGGAAGTCCTGGAAGCTGGACTTTTACTTCTCAGAGGCAAGAGCTGACAAACTAGCCCAGTCTTAGTCCCTGCAACTTCTTTTTGAGGTGGACACTGAGTTCCTAAAACATTTCAAGAGTTCCTCCTTAGCACCGCTCTGGAACAAAAGCCCAGGAATCTTCAGTTTTTGAATAATGAGAGCAAATGCCTCTTCCAGCTCCATATGCCAATGGATGTATGCTCTATATCTTATTCCATGTCATGGGTAAATGTTTTGACTGGGATAGGATATAAGACAAGAGCCCTGTGGAACTCCACTAGAGACCTTTCCTCCAATGTTAATCAGTATATAAGAGAGTCTAAAAACAGGCATTCTATCAGGAGCTGATCTACAGGCCAGATTTCTCTAGCTTTTGAGAAACCTCTTCTTCACAATTTACCTTGACTTTTGTATGTTGGGAGGTTTTTGATTACACTGATTTAGTCTACCTAGTGGAAATCAGTCTTTTCAGATTTTCTGTTTCTTTCTGATTCAGTGCTGGTGAGTTGTATGTTTTTAGGAGTTTATTCCTTTCTTCTGGGTTGTCCAATGTTTTGGCGTAAAATTATTCACAGTACTCTCTTATGATCTCTTGTATTTCTGGGGAATCAGTTGTAACATCTACACTTTCATTTCTGATTTTATTTGAGGCATCTCTTTTTCTTGGCAAATCTAGCTAAATGTTTGTTAATTCATCTTTTCAAAGAATTAGCTATTCATTTCATTGATTTTTTAAAAATCTGTTAGTCTGTATTTAATTTCCACCCTGATCTCAGTGATGTCCTTCTCTCTACTAACTCGGGGTTTCATTTGTTCCTTTTGAGGTATAAAGTTAGGTTGTTTGAGATTTTTCTTGTTTCCTGAGGTACCATTTGTTGCTGTGAACTCTCCTCTTAGAACTGCCTTTGCTACATCACGTAAATTTTGATGTGCTGTATTTCCATTTGTCTAAAGGTACTTTTGAGCCATTCTTTCCATATTGGTTTTCTGTCTGGATGATCTAGCTATTGATCAAAGTGGAGTATTCAAGTCCCCTACTATTATGGCACTGCTGTCCACTTCTCCTTTCGGGCCTCTTTTCTTATCTGTTTAGCTGCCCTTATGTGCGTGCATGCACATGTGCTCAGTTGTATTTGACTATTTTGCGCCCATGGATGGAGCTCGCCAGGCTCCTCTGTCCACGGGATTTTCCAGGCAGGAATGCTGGAGTGGGCTGCCATTGCTCCAGGGGATCTTCCTGACCCAGGAATTGAACCTGCAGATTCTTTACCGCTGAGCCAGAAGGTGATGCTATGCCGATGTGTAAACATTTAAAGTGTTACATCCTCTTGTTGGTTTGACCCCTTTATCATTGCGTAGTGCCCTTCTTTGTCTCTTATTACAGTGTTCAAGTCTGTTTCTGAGATAAAGATAGCCTATTAACCCCAATTTTCTTTTGGTTTCAGTTTGCATGGACTGTCTTTCCTTCCCTTTTGTTTTCAGTCTGTGTATGTCCTCACATCTGAAATGAGTTTCCTGCAGGCAGTATAATGGTTTTTTTTTTTTTTCTTTTTAAATTTATCCATTCAGCAACTCTACAAAATTCTCCAATCAAAAGACAATTACGAGAAAACCGAGAAGATGGCGGAGGAATAGGACGGGGAGACCACTCTCTCCTCCACAAATTTATCGAAAGAACATCTGAACGCTGACCAAACTTCACAAAACTACTTCTGAAGGCTGGCTGAGGACGTCAGGCTTTCACAAAAACTGCGCATTATCTTCAAAAGAGGTAGGAGAAATTATAAAAGATAAAAAGAGAGACAAAAGAGTTAGGGACGGAGACCCGTCCCGGGGAGGGAGTCGTAAAAGAGGAGGAATTTCCAAGCACCAGGAAACCCTCTCACCGGCGGGTGTGGGGGAGGATTTTTTATCTCGGAGGGCAACGTAACTGGGAGGAAAAAATAAATAAAATCGACAGATTACGTGCCTAAAGCAACTCCCAGCAAAGAACCCCAGACGCTCGCATCATCCGCCACCAGCAAGTGGGGGCTGAACGGAGAGGAGCGGGCGGCATTGCCTAGGGTAAGGACCGGGCCCGAGTGCCCCGAGGGCAATCTGAGGGAGCTAACGTGAGATAGTAACCTAAACTGTGGGACAGCGAGAGAGAGAGAGAGAACTATCCCGCGAAAAGCCCAACTCTAAGGCACTGCCGGCCCGCTCACAGAACAAAGGACTGAGCGATACCAGAGGAGAGCTAGCCGGCTGCGGACTGCGCCATCCCCCGCCGGACACAGCGGGCAGGCGGGGCCCGCCAGAGCCGGAAAGGGGCAAACTCGGCTCCAGAGAGGGCACCCCCTACCAAACTGCAAACAGGCTCCCAGTTTTTAAGCAAAGACTGCCTGAGATCCCGGAGGGTCGACAGCAGCCGGGAGGGTCGCAGCCAGAGACCAGCTCCCCAGAACCGACACAAAGCACACCGGAGCCGGGCGCGCCCGTAAACCGAGGCGGGGACCAGGGAGGTGATAAGCCGCACCGCCCCAACAGGGGACAGCGCCCTCGCCAAACTCCTGGCCGCCTGGGCAGCTCCGACCGGGAACGGCACAAGCCGCGGGCAAAATCGAGTCTGCGCCTTTGTGGAGTAACCGGGAGCCTGAACCTGAGCGGCTTAGTCCTGGGAAGTGCACGCAGCTCAGGGCCCGCTCCCCGGCCGAGTAACCTGAAGCCTGAGCAGGGTAGACGGGGAAAGCACACACGCCGTGAGCGGGGGCGGCCGAGACACTGCGAGCTTACCACACACACGCCAGAATTGCAGTGTTCCTTCCTCCCCACAGCACGATTGAACAAGCGAACCTAAAGAGATCACCTCCACCGCTTTGTTGCAGGGCGGAAATTAGATACTGAAGAGATCTCCAAACAGAAGCCAAATAAACAGAGGGAAGTGCTTTGGAAGGGACAGGCCAACAGATTAAGATCCCTGTAGCTAATACCGACTGCATTAAAAAGGACCTACAGATCTTGAAAAGTATAAGCAGGAATAAGGATCTATCTAAAACTGAGCAGATCCCACACTGCTCACAACAGCTCCAGAGAAAGTCCGGGATATATATATTTTTTACTATTATTATTTTTTTTTAATTCTTTTTTTAATTTTTTTTTTAATTAAAAAAATTTTTTTTTTTCTCTTCTTTCCTTTTTCTTCAAGTCCTCTATTACACCTTTAACTTTCATTTTCATAACCCACTATTAACTTGCAAAAAAAAAAAAAAAAAACCCCTATTTTTGAAGCAAACTACATACATATATCTTATACCTTTTGTGTTTTTTTTTTTTTTTTTAATGTTTTTTTCCTGTTCTACATTTTTTTACTGTTTCTTTTTTTACTGTTTTACTGTTTTTTTTTCTTGTTACACTGTTCCCTTTTTTCTTTTTTTTTTTTTTTTTTAGATTGTAAGTTTTATAAGAGTCTAACCTCTACTCTAGATTTTTAATCTGTGTTTTACATATTTGATATCAACTTTGTACATTTAAGAACCCAATCTTTAGGACCCATTTTTACTCAGGAGTGTGATCACTGGCCTGATCACTCTCTCCCCCTATTGATGCTCTTTCTTCTCCCCCAGGGAACCTCTATCTCCCACCCTCCTCCTTCTCTTCTCAACCCAATTCTGTGAATCTCTGAGGGTGTTCTGGGTACCGGAGAACACTTCAGGAACAGGATACTGCCCAGATCTCTCTCTCCCCTCTTAATTCCTCCCTTTCTACTCATGCTCACCTCTGTTACCTTCCTCCCCCCTCTCTATGTATCTCTGTGAATCACTCTGAGGGTTCCAAACTGTGGAAAGCACAGAGGGAAGTGCTTACTGGCTAGATTGCTCTCTCCACATTTGAATTCCCCTCTTCCCCTCCTGGTCACTTCAACCCACCCCCCCCACCTCATCTCTCCATGTAACTCAGTGAACCTTTCTGGGTATCCCTCACTGTGGAGAATCTTTTCACCATTAACCTAAAAGTTTTATTATTGAGGCTGTATGGAAGGAGAAGTCTTGAGGCTACTGCAAGAATAAGACTGAAAGCCAGGGGAAACATTAATTAATAAGAGACCATCCAATAGCCTCCATAAATTCACTGAAACCAAGCTCCACCCAAGAGATAATAAGTTCCAGAGCAAGACATACCACGCAAATTCTCCAGCAACGCAGGAACATAGACCTGAGCATCAATATACAGGCTGCCCAGAGGCACACCAAATCCATAGACATCTCAAAAATTAATACTGGTCACTCCATTACACTCAAGAGAGCAGAAATCCAGCTCCACCCACCAGAACACCGACACAAGCTCCCCCAACCAGGAAACCTTGACAAGCCACCTGTCCAACCCCAACCGCAGTGAGGAACCTCCACAACAAAGAGGAACTTCATACTACCAGAATACAGAAGGGCCACGCCTAACACAGCAATCTAAACAAGATGAAAAGGCAGAGAAATACTCAGCAAGCAAAGGAAAATGAGAAATGCCCACAAAGCCAAACAAAAGAGGAGGAGATAGGGAATCTATCCGAAAAAGAATTTAGAATAAGGATAATAAAAATGATCCAAAATCTTGAAAGCAAAATGGAGTTACAGATAAATAGCCTGGAGACAAAGATTGAGAAGATGCAAGAAATGTTTATCAAGGACTTAGAAGAAATAAAAAGGAATCAATATAGAATGAATAATGAAATAAAGGAGATAAAAGACACTCTGGAGGGAACCAACAGTAGAATAACGGAGGCAGAAGATAGGATAAGTGAGGTAGAAGATAGAATGATGGAAATAAACGAAGCAGAGAGGAAAAAAGAAAAAAGAATCAAAAGAAATGAGGAAAACCTCCGGGACCTCTGGGACAATATGAAACGCCCCAACATTCGAATCATAGGAGTCCCAGAAGAAGAAGATAAAAGGAAAGGCCATGAAAAAATACTCGAGGAGATAATAATTGAGAATTTCCCTAAATTGAGGAAAGAAATAGTCACAGAAGTCCAAGAAACCCAGAGAGTTCCAAACAGGATAAACCCAAGGCGAAACACCCCAAGACACATATTAATCAAATTAACAAAGATCAAACACAAAGAACAAATATTAAAAGCAGCAAGGGAAAAACAACAAATAACACACAAGGGGATCCCCATAAGGATAACAGCTGATCTTTCAATAGAAACCCTTCAGGCTAGAAGGGAATGGCAGGACATACTTAAAGTAATGAAAGAGAATAATCTACAACCCAGATTACTGTACCCAGCAAGGATCTCATTCAGATATGAAGGAGAATTCAAAAGCTTTACAGACAAGCAAGAGCTGAGGGAATTCAGCACCACCAAACCAGCTCTCCAGCAAATGCTAAAGGATCTTCTCTAAACAGGAAACACAGAAAGGATGTTTCAACACGAACTCAAAACAACAAAGTAAATGGCAACGGGATCATACTTATCAATAATTACCTTAAATGTAAATGGGTTGAATGCCCCAACCAAAAGGCAAAGGGTTGCTGAATGGATACAAAAACAAGACCCCTATATATGCTGTCTACAAGAGACCCACCTCAAAACTAGGGACACACACAGGCTGAAAGTGAAAGGATGGAAAAACATATTCCATGCAAACGGAGACCAAAAGAAAGCAGGAGTCGCAATACTCATTTCAGATAAAATAGACTTTAAAATAAAGGATGTGAAAAGGGACAAAGAAGGACACTACATAAAGATCAAAGGATCAATTCAAGAAGAAGACGTAACAATTATAAATATATATGCACCCAACATAGGAGCACCACAATATATAAGGCAAATACTAACAAGTATGAAAGGGGAAATTAACAATAACACAATAATAGTGGGAGACTTTAATACTCCACTCACGCATATGGATAGATCAACTAAACAGAAAATTAACAAGGAAACACAAACTTTAAATGATACAATAGACAAATTAGATTTAATTGATATTTACAGGAGTTTCCACCCCAAAACAATCAATTTTACCTTTTTCTCAAGTGCACATGGAACTTTCTCCAGGATAGATCACATCCTGGGCCATAAATCTAGCCTTGGTAAATTCAAAAAAATTGAAATCATCCCAGCCATCTTCTCTGACCACAATGCAGTAAGATTAGACCTCAATTACAGGAAAAAAACTATTAAAAGTTCCAACATATGGAGGCTAAACAACACGCTTCTGAATAACCAACAAATCACAGAAGAAATCAAAAAAGAAATAAAATTATGCATAGAAACGAATGAAAATGAAAACACAACAACCCAAAACCTATGGGACACTGTAAAAGCAATACTAAGGGGAAGGTTCATAGCAATACAGGCGTACCTCAAGAAACAAGAAAAAAATCAAATAAATCAACTAACTCTACACCTAAAGCAACTAGAGAAGGAAGAAATGAAAAACCCCAGGGTCAGTAGAAGGAAAGAAATCTTAAAAATTAGGGCAGAAATAAATGCAAAAGAAACAAAAGAGACCATAGCAAAAATCAACAAAACTAAAAGCTGGTTTTTCGAGAAGATAAACAAAATTGATAAGCCATTAGCCAGACTCATCAAGAAACAAAGGGAGAAGAATCAGATCAACAAAATTAGAAATGAAAATGGAGAGATCACAACAGATTCCACAGAAATACAAAGGATCATAAGAGACTACTACCAACAGCTATATGCCAATAAAATGGACAACTTGGAAGAAATGGACACATTCTTAGAAAAGTATAACTTTCCAAAACTGAACCAGGAAGAAATAGAAGATCTTAACAGACCCATCACAAGCACGGAAATCGAAAGTGTAATCAGAAATCTTCCAGCAAACAAAAGCCCAGGACCAGACGGCTTCACAGCGGAATTCTACCAAAAATTTAGAGAAGAGCTAACACCTATCCTGCTCAAACTCTTCCAGAAAATTGCAGAAGATGGTAAACTTCCAAACTCATTCTATGAGGCCACCATCACCCTAATTCCAAAACTAGACAAAGATGTCACAAAAAAGGAAAACTACAGGCCAATATCACTGATGAACATAGATGCAAAAATCCTTAATAAAATTCTAGCAAACAGAATCCAACATCATATTAAAAAGATCATACATCATGACCAAGTGGGCTTTATCCCAGGAATGCAAGGTTTTTTTAACATCCGCAAATCAATCAATGTAATACACCACATTAACAAATTGAAAGAAAAAAACCATATGGTTATCTCAATAGATGCAGAAAAAGCCTTTGACAAAATTCAGCATCCATTTATGATTAAAACCCTCCAGAAAGCAGGAATAGAAGGAACATATCTCAACATAATAAAAGCTATATATGACAAACCCACAGCAAACATTATCCTCAATGGTGAAAAATTGAAAGCATTTCCCCTAAAGTCAGGAACAAGGCAAGGATGCCCACTTTCACCACTACTATTCAACATAGTTTTGGAAGTTTTGGCCACAGCAATCAGAGCTGAAAAAGAAATAAAAGGAATACAGATAGGAAAAGAAGAAGTAAAACTCTCACTGTTTGCAGATGACATGATCCTCTACATAGAAAACCCTAAAGACTCTACTAGAAAATTACTAGAGTTGATCAATGAATATAGTAAAGTTGCAGGATATAAAATTAACACACAGAAATCCCTTGCATTCCTATACTCCAATCATGAGAAAACAGAAAGAGAAATTAAGGAAACAATACCATTCACCATTGCATCAAAAAGAATAAAATACTTAGGAATATATCTACCTAAAGAAACAAAAGACTTATATATAGAAAACTATAAAACACTGATGAAAGAAATCAAAGAGGACACAAACAGATGGAGAAATATACCGTGTTCATGGATTGGAAGAATTAATATAGTGAAAATGAGTATTCTACCCAAAGCAATCTACAGATTCAATGCAATCCCTATCAAGCTACCAATGGTATTTTTCACAGAACTAGAACAAATCATCTCACAATTTGTATGGAAATATAAGAAACCTCGAATAGCCAAAGCAATCTTGAGGAAGAAGAATGGAACTGGAGGAATCAACCTGCCTGACTTCAGACTCTACTACAAAGCCACAGTCATCAAGACAGTATGGTACTGGCACAAAGATAGAAATATAGATCAATGGAACAAAATAGAAAGCCCAGAGATAAACCCACGCACATATGGACACCTTATCTTCGACAAAGGAGGCAAGAATATACAATGGAGAAAAGACAACCTCTTTAACAAGTGGTGCTGGGAAAACTGGTCAACCACTTGTAAAAGAATGAAACTAGAACACTTCCTAACACCGTACACAAAAATAAACTCAAAATGGATTAAAGATCTAAACGTAAGACCAGAAACAATAAAACTCCTAGAGGAAAACATAGGCAAAACACTCTCCGACATAAATCACAGCAGGATCCTCCATGACCCACCTCCCAGAATATTGGAAATAAAAGCAAAAATAAACAAATGGGACCTAATTAAAATTAAAAGCTTTTGCACAACAAAGGAAACTATAAACAAGGTGAAAAGACAGCCTTCAGAATGGGAGAAAATAATAGCAAATGAAGCAACAGACAAACAATTAATCTCAAAAATATACAAGCAACTTCTGCAGCTGAATTCCCGAAAAATAAATGACCCAATCAAAAAATGGGCCAAAGAGCTAAACAGACATTTCTCCAAAGAAGACATACAGATGGCTAACAAACACATGAAAAGATGCTCAACATCACTCATTATTAGAGAAATGCAAATCAAAACCACAATGAGGTATCATTTCACACCAGTCAGAATGGCTGCTATCCAAAAGTCTACAAGCAATAAATGCTGGAGAGGGTGTGGAGAAAAGGGAACCCTCTTACACTGTTGGTGGGAATGCAAACTAGTACAGCCACTATGGAGAACAGTGTGGAGATTCCTTAAAAAACTGGGAATAGAACTGCCATATGACCCAGCAATCCCACTGCTGGGCATATACACCGAGGAAACCAGAATTGAAAGAGACGCGTGTACCCCAATGTTCATCGCAGCACTGTTTACAATAGCCAGGACATGGAAGCAACCTAGATGTCCATCAGCAGATGAATGGATAAGGAAGCTGTGGTACATATACACAATGGAATATTACTCAGCCATTAAAAAAAATACATTTGAACCGGTTCTACTGAGATGGATGAACCTGGAGCCCATTATACAGAGTGAAGTAAGCCAGAAAGAAAAACAACAATACAGTATACTAATGCATATATATGGAATCTGAAAGATGGTAACGATAACCCTATATGCGGGACAGAATGAGAGACACAGATGCATGGAACAATTTTATGGACTCTGAGGGAGAAGGTGAGGGTGGGACGTTCTGGGAGAATGGCATTGAGACATGTGTATTGTCATATGTGAAACAGAGCACCATTCCATGTTCGATGCATGTGACAAGGGCTCGGGGCCGGGGCAGTGGGATGATCCAGAGGGATGGGAGGGGGAGGGAGGTGGGTGGGGGGTTCGGGAAGGGGAACACATGTAAACCCATGGCTGATTCTTGTCAATGTATGGCAAAAACTATTACAATATTGTAAAGTAATTAGCCCCCAAGTAAAATAAATAAATTTATAAAAAAAAAATAAAAAAAAAAAAATAAAATAAAAAGCAATCCAGGCAAAGATAAAAAAAAAAAAAAAAAAAAAGACAATTACATTTAAAGTGATTACTGACAGATATGTACTCACTGCCATTTTGTTAATTATTTAGTGGCTCTTTGGTAGTTCTTTTGTTCCTTTCTTCTCTTGCTCTCCTCCTCTGTGATTTGATGACTTTCTGTAGTGATATGCTTAGATTCCTTTCTCTTTTTTTTTTTGTGGTTACCATGAGGATTACATGTCAACTTAGACTGTTATACATACTATGTTGGTAACAACTTAAGTTTAAGCACATTCTAAAGCTCTACATTTTACTTTCCTCTCCTGCCATTTTATGGTTTTGATGTCACAAATCATTTTTATTTTGCATATCCCTTAAGAAATTACTATATTTTTACTGCTTTTGTCATTTAACCTCATACTAGTTTTGTAGGTGATTAATTACCCTTACAACATTAGATTATTATGAATTTTATTATATATTTACCTTTACCAGTGGGACAGATTTATTTTCTTATGTTTTCTTATTACTAATTAGTACTCTTTCATTACAGCTTAAACAAGTTCCTTTAACTTTTCTTGTAAGGTCGGTCTATGTCAATGAATTCCTTCAGCTTTTGCTTGTCTGGAAAGTTCTCTCCCCTTCAATTCTGAGTGACAACTTTATCAGGTAGAATATTCTTGGTTGCAATTTTTTTTTTCTTTCAGTACTTTCACTATATCATACCACTCCCTTCTAGGATGCAAAGTTTCTACTGAAAAACCTAATCTGTTGATAGTCATATGGAGGGGTTCCCTTGTAATTGTTTTTCTCTCGCTGCTTTTAAGATTCTCTCCTTGTCTTTATGTTTTGACATTTTAATGTGGTCTGGGTCTCCTGGATCTGAGTGTTTGTTTCCTTCCCCATGTTAGCAGAGCTTTCAGCCCCTTTTTTCTTCTTCTGGTATCCCTATAGTGCAAACACTGGTTTGCTAGATGATGTAGCACATAGTTTCTTAAGCTACGTTCACAAAAAGATGCTGCTCTGATTGGGTGAATTCCACTGCGTTGTCTTTTGAGTTCAGTGATCTTTTCTTCCACTTCATCTAGTGTATGGTCTGTTTTGGTTCAGGTATTGTATTCTTAATTTCTGTGACTTGACTTAATATTTGGTATTTTCCTATATTTTCTGTTTCTTTGTTGAAGTTCTCACAGTGTTCATCCGTTCTTCTCCCAAGCTTGTTAAGCAGCTTTATAATCATAGAGCTGCTTTTTAACCCTTTAGCAAGTAAATCACTTATATTCTTTTCACTCAGGACCTTTTTTGAGATTTTTATTTTGTTCTGTTTGGAACATTTTTCTCCGTTTCTTCATTTTCCTTGATTTTATGTGTTTGTTCCCATGCATAAGATAAAACAGTCACGTCTCACAGTCTTGAGGGAGTGGTCTCTTGTAAGAAAGAACCTTATTGTTCAACCTTATTGCCCTAGCTCTCTGTTGTTTTTCAAACCCCTGTGATTGTTCAAGCAGCTTATTTTTAGTGGCTCCCAATAGTTGAGGGTTTGTCAACACCTGTCAGTGTCCCAAAGAGGGGCTCAGTCAGCACCCAGATTCAGGCTGGTTAGAGGCCAGACCTTCAGGCAGCAGCTTTTAAAGTATATGAATATATAGAGACCACAAGTGTAAATTCCACTAGCCAGAGAGCCTGGTGACCTGGAAATGTCATCTGGGTGGCAGTCACAAAAATCACAAGTTCCTTTCCAGGAGATGTCAGCACCCTGGAATGAGGCAGATAGAGCATAAAGGGTGGGGTTCAGACTCAAAACCCAAGCTTCTCCCTGTGGTGGAGAAGCTTGGGTTTTGAGTTCCCTCCTGAGTGTGGGTCATGGCACCAAAAGGGCGGTTTACAGGGAGATTGTGCCCGGCCTCTCCTACCTGCTGTTGTGGGGTTCTCTTCCTAGTTCACCTGATGTGTAGGAGTCACTCAGGCAGTTTGGGATTTTTTCAGAGGAAACTCTTCGATGTGCTACTGTAGATTCAGTCTGTCTGTGGGAGGTGGTGAGTTCTGGATCTTCTTATGGTGCTGTCTTGGACCTGCCTCCTTGACCTTGTTTAAAGCACTGCAGTCTCAGCATCTGGCTGGTCTCCTGGAACACTTTCTCCACCATTCTGTGACCTTAAGCATGAACTTCCCAGGTCTCATCTGTTAAATACATAGAATATGAAAGATCAAAAGTCATTTCAATTCCAGAAACAATTGAAGAAGCCTCTACTGTGTTTCAGGCACTGCCAGATGCTGAGGTAGTAGAAAAATCAACATCCTCACCCTCAAGGGAATTAATCAAGGGAAGTAAAGTAGGAAAATCAGATGGTAGGCTTCTCATGTGGTGCTAGCGGTGAAGAACCTGCCTGCCAGTGTGGGAGACCTAAGAGACGTGGGTTCAATCCTTGGGTCAGGAAGATCCCCTGGAGAAGGGTATGGCACCCCACTCCAGTATTGTTGCCTGGAGAATCCCACGGACAGAGGAGCCTGGCAGGCTATAGTCCATAGGGTTGCAAATAATTGGACATGAGGGCTTAAGTGCTGAGTTGCTTCAGTCAAACTCTGCAAAGCAGATGCTATTTCTTCATCCCCATGTCCTCAGCCAGGCTCAGGGTAAGAAATGACCACTGAGTAACGTGGAAATAAGTATTTCCAGGAATAAGGGATGATGGTGATTACAGGGGACTCAGGAGTCACCTGAGAAGTGAGGAAATGGAAACATGAACAGGTGAGATGACCGTGACAGTGGCTCAGCCAGGACATCATGTCCAGGTGACTGTGTTCCTGCCCTTCACAGCTGTGGGGATCCTTCCACAAGGCAAGGCTACATGTATTTACCATCTTCACCTTCCTGACTTGGAATCAGGGCCTCCTTGAAGGTTTGTTGAAAACGGTGGAGCCTCTCGGGAGATGAAAGCACACACAACCTTTAAATGTAGTTTAGGGGGTTCACCGGTAGGATTGTATCTTCAGAGCTGCGCCATCCTCCCAGCAGCCTTCCTCTCCTGGGAACAAGCCATGTTTCATTGTCCTCTGCTGGGTTCCAGCCTAAGCAGCACACTGCTCTTTATAAATAAGGCTGCTCATTAACGCAGGAGATGGAGGAGTTCATGAGTGTTCCGTGGGCCAGATGATAGAGCACATGACTCTTCTCTTTTCAGCTCCAATGTTGTATCCCAAGGGATTGGGTCCTTTTAGCAATCTCATCTGTTCTGTCCTGGGAGGCATTTAAAACCAGTTTGGAATAACACTGATCTGGAGTCCCTGTTCCTGGGGCTGGGAAGGACCCTTCTGCTGCAGCCCCCAGGCTCGTGCAGCTCTGTGTCAACCCTCTCTGAGAGTCGCCAGTGCCCTTGTGCTGAGCTAGTGCTGGGCTGGGGGCCCTGCACAATCCTGGGCTCAGGAGCTCTGCTGTGCCAGTCCTTCAAAATAGGTTGAAACAGGCTACATTTTCCCCCCACCAAATGACTAGTGACCTAGGTATAATCCTTTATAGTTTATTTAGTTATCTGATGTAGGCTAAGAAAAAAAAAAAAAAAAAACCCCACATCTATAGTACTCAAATGAGGAAACATGCTAGGAGAGGTATACCAAAGATCACTCCCCAAATATTTAGTGGGGTGAAACATAGCTCTTTTGTCACTAAATCCCAGATTCTTTCTACCTTTCCGTGCTGACTCATTTTTCCCTGAGTCTGTACAGTTCTCTCTGATTGGAGAATTACATGCAAGAAATATCCTCTGGTGAACACAGAGCTGGTTACCTGGTCCCTACGTCCATTTTGTAAAACACTGTGCTGCTTGTGTAGCCCCTTTGTTAATTTATTCTACAGTGACTGAGCATATCTGGCTGGCAGAGGACATCTAAGGTACAGCCCAGGGATTGGCTCTGCTTCCGTGTGTGCTTTCTTTGGACAGTGACTGATTCTCTTTTTCTCCTGCAGAAATGCCAGATAATGCAGCAGCTTTGCTGGGCACTTGCTGTAAGCTCCAGATTATCCCTCCACTGTATCACCTGGTAAGGACCCTCCCTGAGGGGACCTGGGGTGGGTAGGAACAGGGAAATGAGGGGGAGATGAATAGCCAGCAGCTGATAAAACTTGTTAGGTTTTCTCATCCACAATAGCCCTTCAAAATAGGTTAAAACAGATATTACTAACCTCACATTCTTTTACACCCTGCCTACATCACACACCACGTAGGAAGACCAAAGCTCAGAGGGAAAGGAGTTATTTGGAGAACTTGCTAGCAGGGCTAGGACTTGAACCTTGTCTTTGTTCTCCATGTCTCATGATTTCGGCATTTCTTGGAGAGAGTTTTGGCCAAGGCTTGTTTGTTGCACTGTTGCAGGGAAGGGGCCTGACACCATATTATTTGCCATGCCGGTTCTATGGCTGGACCAGTCTGATTCAGCATTGAATTCAACAGGGAGGTATTCAAGAGGACTGCTTTGTCTCCGGGAGACATTTCATTTTCTCTTAGGACTATCATTAGCTTCATGCCCTCGGGAAATGTCATGGCAAGAGTAAGAGTTAAGTAATGATGAGCTTAGCCCTGAAAGTCAAGGTTAAGTTTTCCTTTTTAAATTACAAATTGGGTCATTAACAGAAGGAACCATCCATAGGCCGGGGCAGCTCCTCTAATGTGGCTTCTGCAGGTGTTGCTCAGCCTGGGGCAGACAAGCAAAGCATACCTGGTTATTTATTTTGAGGCCTGGTTCCTATAGGCTGATGCCAGCATGCTGTTTAAACCCAAAGAACTAAAACCTGGAGCTCTGCAGCCAGGTCTGTAAAGCAGGTGTTAGGGTAGACTGCCTACATAGGGCCCTGCAGTTTGTTACTCATCTGCCCTGGGAACTTGTCAGCACGGTGGTTACTGCCTTTGGTGCATCTTTGTGTAGCAGAGACCTGTGGAAACTGCAGCAAGGCATCATTCCAAGGAGCAGTTTAGGTGTCATTCACAACTGAAAGCAGATCCTCACCACTCAGAGGAATACTGTGTTCTTGTACTTTGACCACATAAACTGAACTACTTGAAAATGAACCAGCATGAGATCGTCCTGCAGCCAGCTGAGGGTAAATGCTGATGGTGCAGTTTGGTTATGAAAATGATATGTATCATTATCTAATTGTCTGCAACGACAGTAGTTCTGCTTTCATAGCTTAGCTCCTTTTCATAGCAACTGAATATTTAGTATTTCCTAGGTCAGCCCTTACCATGTATTTACAAAGCCATCAACTGCATTCAGGAAGGATATACGAAAAGAAAATACTACCAAGACCACATTAGCTAACTCCCTCTCCCAACCAACTCACACTTAGGCGTCATCTTCCCTCCAGGTCTGCTCTAGGATTTGATCCCACATCACATTCACCAGAATTCAGCTGCTGGTGTTCTAGGAGTAGCTCTTAGGATGCACTTGGAGTTCTAGCACAGCTGGTATTCTACTTTGGCGTACTATCCACCCATAGAGTCATTTGTTCACCTTTGTGGGGCTGCTGAATATAAACAAATAATTTTTCTTTAAAGACCTTCCTGAGACTCATATAATCTCCCCTAGATATCGTAATAACATTTCTTAAGACAGCAAGGCTCCTGCCTCCTGAGGAAATTTGAGTATCTTATATTTCTTCTAGGGATTTACTTAGAGCAAGGTACAAAAATCTACCTGCATTCCTGTCCTGTCTGGTGGCCAGAGTAAGTTTGAGAGGCTTTCTAAAAGGCTTTTGAAAGAACAGTGTCAAATACACTCACACCTTTGCAAACTGGTGAAAGAAATGGTAAGAAGGTGAGTTTATAATCATCTAGAGAGAATGTTAATTTCACACCTCCACTCCCTCAGGTGTGACTGTAGTCTCTCTTTTATACCTAGAAGTGCCTCTGGGTACCTGGGGTTGGCAGATGTTCAGAGAGGCAGGCAGGGTTTTGCTGGGCACTTTTCCACCAGACCCAGGACACAGCCCACCATGCTGTTGGCAGGCTTTAGCCTTCGCCAGTGGAGCTCATTCTTATGTCACCAGATGTGGTCACGCTTAAATAACAGCAGACCAGATCCACTTTCTGGGCCACATGGTAAGGGAAGCCTCTGGTTACACTGGGTGAATCTACAAGGTGTATGGATTTGTAAGGCTGGTTTGTAAGTACGTTTATATGCAAATAAGTGCCGTCCTTTGGCCACTGGGGCAAGCTGCATATTTCTTTCACTAAGGCTGTCAGTGCTCAGGACATGTCTGGAATTCTTTTGGATTCCCTTCAGATTCATTTAAAATTCACGCATACTTTATAAGGCTTAACTTCATTTAAAATTTTACTCTCATTACTAATTTGATCAGGTTCTGAGTGCCTGTTTAAAATTCATATCTCCTGGCAAATTTGTAATTACTACAGACTAAAAACAAATGTATCAGAGGCACTGCTCAAGACCCTAAAAGCAAAGGTTCCAATGTTCTGAGCAGTTGCAATTAGAGCAGCGTCTGATGTGACCTCTCTGAAGAAGTGAGGGTCTGTGTTCCAGGTGGGGTATAAGGTGAGCACGCTGGACAAGGTCCCTGTTCTTCAGGGCAACTTAGGTTTTAATACACAGAGCAAACAGGGAATAGCAAGAAGATAATGTCAGATACAGTAAGTATACGAAGACAATAAGATAATGTAATAGTGGCTGGGAGGTGGGAGTAGTGAGTGAATCGATGGAGAGAGGAGTAGGAAAGACCCATCATGTGGCATTTCAGCTGACAACTCAGAGATGAGAAGGAAAGTTCTATGGGATCTCTGGAGGAAGGATATCACAGGTGGAAAGAAGAGGAAGGTTGAGGCAGAGAGCATTGGTAGATCAACTATGGTACCTACCTTTGAGGAGTTCATGCAAATATACGTAAGAAATTCTAACACTTAAAGTAAAAAAACAAACTTTACACACTGTGTATGAGAAAGTTACATTCTGACCTTTCTAATCTACTGGAGTTAATGGATCCAATAGAAAGTAGAGTCCAGAGAGTAGGGGTTCAGTCAGAAGACTACTTGGACAGTAAGGAGATCAAACCAGTCAATCTTAAAGGAAATCAACCCTGAATATTCACTGGAAGGACTGATGCTGAAGCTCCAATACTTTGGACACCTGATGCAAAGAACTGACTCATTGGAAAAGACCCTGATGCTGCGAAAGATCGAAGGCAGGAGGAGAAGGGGATGAGAGAGAACGAGATGGTTGGATAGCATCACCGACTCGATGGACATGAGTTTGAGCAAGCTCCGGGAGTTGGTGATGGACAGGGAAGCCTGGCGTGCTGCAGTCCATGGGGTTGCAAAGAGTCGGACATGACTGAGCAACTGAACAACAACAGATGACTCCAGGCAAAGTGGATAAAGTCAGGCCTGAGGTCCTTGCCTGAGCCAAATATATCCTGTTACAGCTCAAGGGTTTTCCCTGTTCTACTTGGAGAATTTAAACAACTTAACTAGTTTTTTTCCCCATAATTAGCTAGAAGTGCTAATGTTATTATCTGATGATGTGGACTTTCTATAATGTTTTTTGGTGAATTTGTTTACATGTGTCATTTTAGCTCCGTGCTCTGTCTCATGATGGTGTGTCTGATCTTGGAGACCCAGCTTTGGCTCCTCTGAAAGATACAGAAAAGTTTGGGATTGTGCAGCGTCTGTTTGCCACAACTGCCATTAACTTGGAGAAAATGCAATCATCTGTGAAAGCTGCCAGCAGGGAGGACCCTAACGTCTTACCGCTGATACTTTACATCAGCCTGAATGGACTCTGTGCTTTGGGCAGAGCACAGTAACAGTGTCATGTGCGGATTACAGGTACAGGCACACCTCATTTTATTGCACTTCACAGACAATGCATTTTTTTTTTTTTAAGCAAATTGAAGGTCTGTGACAACCCTGCATTGAGCAAGTCTATTGGCACCATATTCCCAACAGCATTTGCTCACTTGTGTCTGTCACATTGTGGTAACTCTCCCAATATTTCGGACTTTTTCATTATTATATGTATCATGGTGATCTGTGATCGTTGATGTTACTATTGCAAAAAGATTATAGCTTGACTTGCTGAAGGCTCTGATGATGGTTAGCATTTTTTAGCAATAAAGTATTTTTAAGGTATATACATAGTTTAGACATAATGCTATTGTACACCTTAACAGACTATAAGATAGTATAAAAATAAGTTTTATATGCACTGAGAAACCAACAAATTTGTGTGATTTGCTTTACTGCAGTGGTCTGGAACCAAATCTGCAGTATCTGAGGTCTGCCTCTGCATATTATCAGCTAAGGCTGGCTATTTTTCAGCATCATTCAAATACTGCCTTTGGGGCTTAGGTCACCATGGTAAATGATCAAGTAGATGAATTTATCTAATAGGTTAAGAAGTGGTGGCTTTTTGTATTACAAATCACCTTGAATTCAGCTACCAGGTACTCGGTACAGGGTTTTTTCATGGGAGGCCCTCCTCTGCTGGTAACCCAGTGTCCGAATTATAGACCCCAGCACCCCAGCTGGAGGAAGGTAAAGAATTCTAAGCCAGAGTACTCAGATCTTTTCCCTGCAGGAAAAAAATAATAGGTCCATCTATCACTTTATTTTCCCCACTTTCTGTTAAACAAAAATAGATGAGGCTGACACTTAGATCCAAAAATTCATTTTAAATTATGAATGCTGTGGGGAGGCAGTTTCTCTTCATAGAAGGCTACATTTTGAATATGCTGTATGCTATGCCGTGACTGAAAAATGAACTGTAAATGCCACTAGAGAACATAGTCTTCTGCTAAACAAAATTATGTTAAAAAAATAACCTAACTAACTGCAGGACACACTTCTCCTTAGTATATATGCATTTTATTTATTTGACTTTTTGCCGTGCTTTGATCAATATACCAATCCTATGTCTAGAGCAGTGTGATTTTGCATGCAGGTTGGATGTTTAATTTGTAAAATGCTACATATTGTATCAAAGGAACTTTGAACTGTGTATATATTTTTCTTATTTGTTCTGTTTTCATATCCTTCTGCTATGAATAGCCTGAACTGTCTCCTGAGTGCTCCTAATGCCAATGCTAATATCCACTGGGGACCTGAAGCCACTTCTGCTCTCCCTCCGCAAAAAGTCACTGAGACCTACTGCTAGAGTCCGACTTACTTTAGGGGCAGGAGGCAATGGGGACGAGGGCTAGCAGCTGGAACATGCTATGTTACTCAGCACCTGTTTTTTATCTCAACATCGCCTATTTATTCCCTTCCTGTGCTTCAGATTTTAATTAACGTTAATAAGCAAGAAATGAAGAAAATAACCCTTTCATCACCTCTATTAAAAATTACACTAAATCATGTAGCTATTATGCAAATATTTAAGATATGTAAGAAAGAAAGAGTTGTACAGTGTGGTGGCAACAACATAAAAAAATAAGCACCTTATACACAAATTGGAAAGGAACATGCAAAAGTCAGGATAGTTGTGCTGAGATGGTGGCACTATACCTACCTGTTTTTTCTGCTTTTCTGAAATAAAATGAGTATAAAGCACATACTGCAGACAGAATGTGTGATATGAATCTACTTGCATGAAAAACAGATATCCATGTATCTCAATGCCTACGAAATCTCATTTAAGAGGTCACAAGAAACCCAACAGTGTCTGCTTTGAGGAAAGAATTTAGAGGTTGGGACAAGAGGCATTGGTTGGGGTGGGTGGGGGTGGGATGGGGTGGTTCATCTTTCTGTTAGAATTTTGTATGTATTATCCTGAGTTAAAAAAATAATAACAACAAAAACTGCCAAACATTAAAAACTAGAGACAGACTTAAGACAGAAAGAAAAGAAGCCATCCAAGCAAGTGCTGAAAGTCTGGGTTACATTAAATAGCAACTGAGGCAGTCTCTTTCCACAATGGCCCTAAGATTGGCCAGTAATCCTGTTGGACTGTGTTGTAAACATTAGTGATTGAAAACGATGTAGGCATATGCTGCTACAGCAGATTCCCACTGGGATGTGGTGGATGAGGTAGTGTTGGGCTCCAGTGAGGGTGCGATAGGTTCTTCTAACTAACTGGTATCCTCACCATTAAATATTATTATTAACTTTAAATATACCTTTATTTACTGCTTGAGATTCAGAACTATCCTTCTTTTAGTAATTAGATTTGGAATCAAGGCCTAGTATCCCAGAACACCTAGAAAACAGATAATAAATATAGTAGTATTTCCTAGAACAGAACAGCCACCTTAACTCTATTTCCATAACTACTTCTGTTTCATAAATGGGGATAGGAAGAAATGCTGACACGATTAGTTAGTGTGGTATGGCCCATAGAAGGTGTTCATGACCTAATAAATCTCTAGAACCTGGCAGAAAGGGTGTTTTTAAGGTACTGGACCTTGAGATGGACAGATGACCCTGGATTATCTGGGTGGACCCTTAAAGAATCCAAAAGGGTTAGTGAGAGACAGATTTGGCCAAAGAAAATGCAGGAAAAATGAGGCATGAGAAGAATTCAGTGCTGCTGCTGGCTCTCCAGATAGAGGCCGGTTCAAGGACAAGAGAGTAGTTGGTCAGCCAGCCAGCAAGGAAGTAGGGACTTCGATCCTACAACTGCATGGAACTGGAGACCACCACCAACCTGCAAGAGCCTAGATGCATATTCTCCTCCGGACCTGCAGGTAGGAGCCAGGGCAGGGTCTGGGAGACAACTTCCCTTCAGCCTTACGAGAATTGTTCGTGAGACTTGTGTTGAGTTTTGGACCTACAGAACTGAGATGATAAGATGTGCTGTAAGCTGCTAAGTCTGTGGTAATTTGTTATTGCAGTGATAGAAAACCAACAGGTTGTATAAGGTGGAAGAGTGAGTCACAGTTGGACCCTTGAACAACATGGGTCTGAACTGCACCAGTCCACTTATATGAACACCCAACTGTGTTTATTAAGGGAATGATGACTTTATGTAAAATCTAATTTTGGGGAACATAAGTGAAATACTCTGAAATAAAACATAATATTTTCTTGGATCAGTTCCCCAAGTCCAAACAAATAAAGCAAACATATGCAAATGGGACCCAATTAAACTTAAAACCTTTTGTACAACAAAAGAAACCATCAACGAAACAAAAAGGCAGCCAATGGAATGGGAGAAAATATTTGCAAATGATGCTCCTGACAAGTGGTTAGTATTCAAACTATACACACAGCTCATATGACTCAATTATTGAAAAAATCCAACAAAAAATGGACAGAAGACTTGAATAGATATTTTCCCAAATAAGACATACAGATGGCAAACAGGCACATGAAAAGATGCTCAACATTGCTAATTATTAGAAATGCAAACCAAACCCACAATGAAGCATCACCTCAAAAGGGTCTGAATGGTTATTATCAAAAACTCTACAAATAACAAATGTCAGAGAGGATGTGGACTGAAGGGAACCTTTCTTCCTACGTTGTTGGCAGGAATGTAAATTGGTATAACCACTATGGAAAACAGTATGGAGGTTTGCTCAAAAACTAAAAATAGAACTAATGTGATCCAGCAATCCCACTATTTGGAAAAAAAACAAAACCACTAATTTGAAAAGCTACACGCACCCCAGTATTCACAGCCGCATTATTTACAATAGCTAAGACATGGAAGCAACTCAAGTCCCATCAACAGATGACAGGATTAAGAAGATTTGATATATACACATATACACAATGGAATATTACTTAGCTACAAGAAATGAATGAAATACTGGCACTTGCAACAATGTGGATGAACCTAAAAAGAATTATGCCTAGTGAAGTAAGTCAGACAAATACTATACAATATCACTTATATGTGGAATCTAAAAAATAAATACCAATGAATATATACACAAAACAGAAACAGGCTCACAGACGCAGAAAACAAACTTGTGGTTACTAAAAGGGAGAGGGACAAATTAGGGATGTGAAATTAACTACTGTTTATAAAGTAGATAAGAAATAAGGATTCACTGTACGGCATAGGGAATTATACCCACTATCTTATAATAACCTATAATGGACTATAACCTGTAAAAATACAGAATCACTATGTTGTACAGTTGAAACTAACACATATTATAAAGCAACTATATTTCAACAGAAAAACATTCTTTTGGAGACATCAGAAATCCACTAGACTAGCAATTCTTGCACTGTAGGGTATGGAATCCTAGAAAACTAGCTTGGGAAAGAGTTGCCAAAGTACCTTTTCTGGAAACAGGCTTCCCGCACTCACCCCATTCCCGCCTCCATCTCTCGGTCAGTCCGGCGGGTCCTCCTCCCCTTCTCGTCGCAGGCCTCAGGGCTGAGCTGTGAGCCACTCTTTTCTTGGCTAACTGGGAAATGGTCCTAGTATTCATGCCATCTAAACGTAGAAGTCTTCTCTTGATCCTGTATTTTAATCTTCCCTGTCTCTGGAATTCTTTAAGTCGTCTTTGAAAGCTATGGAATCTTTGGGCTGGGATAGATGGAACAATAATTAGGGTTTCCTTGTTAAAACACAAAAGGGAGGCAGGTGAAAAATTTATAAATTTTGGTGGGGAAAATCTGACATTAGAAGCTTTTAACACAGATGATTAGCAGTTCAAAGAAATTGCCAAAATTAGCCTGATGCCTTCTATATTTTACCATCTTCAAGCCTTATTTCTACCTATAAATGAAACACTACATTTTTTCCATATTAAGTATTTATTTCTTTATATATACAAAAATATTTTACCAGGAGTATGCAGTCTCACAGATTGAACATTTCAGTAAATTTCATTTTGGACAACATATTAATAATGTGAAAAGAAAAATTTACAGGGACAGTTGCTGAGAAGTCAATACTTACTGTACTGCAGGTAAATTTTATTTATACAAGGACAGCAATAATGTTTCTTTTATACAGGTACTAGTAATACAATTACTTGGAAAGCAGTAGCAATTTTATTTTTAAACTTTTTCACTTTTAGCAGCTTGTTCAGCTTTGATTTTTTGGTTGTTAACAAGTATTTTGCCCTCCATTAAAAAAAAAAAATCTCTTCTACCATCATTTCACAGACTAGAGGTTAAAAAGAGCATGCATATGTTTTCAAAATAAAAATATACCAAATGAAATGGGGGAAAAACACCCAAAGTCTTCACATCAGATTTTCATCATGGGCTCTTAATAGAGCTAACATAACATGTGGAAATTATACCAGGTGCTGAACCCCAGTGTTCATTCTTCTAGCAAAATCCAAGATAACATTTTCTTAAAAATCAATGTTACTGAAGAAACAGGAGTCAGCAGTTCTTTTTTAAAGAGAACACACAGCCAAAAGAAGTATTTACCTTGTATTTCAGTTACAGATGGAGATCAGCTATTCCTCAAATCAAGTTCCACTAAAAAGACTAAGGCATTTCTCAGTTAGACCATGTTTATCAGAACAAAGTATGTTCTGCAAAGTCTGCAAAGTAAGGTTACTCACACCACTGCCTGCCTCTATTTAAGAATAAGACGAGAACATATTTTAATTGGTAATGACTTATGGTTTAGTGTTAATAATAAATAGAGCAGAGTTTCCCTCTTCCTCCAAGCTCCCAGGCCTCCTTGACTGATGTGAAGGTTAAGTTTCAGGCATAGTTTGTCATATTTGCATGTTTCTACCCCTGGCTTGCTGTGGCTGAAGTGCAATAACGATATTTATTCCCAACTTTTAAAATAAGACCTCTTGGCTTTTGCTCTGTGTTAGTGACGGTACTTGTTCACTGGGACTCAAGACAGATTTACAAGCATTAAGTCATTTAATCTGCAAGTGGCATTTACATCATCTGTAGATGTGTTCATTCAGTTTGTGCTGGAGATTAGAAAACAATTAAAGCTGGTAGGGGAAAAAAAGAGAATTGTTGCTTCTGGCCAGCTCTGGTCTATGGAGGAAAGTCAGATTTCTCACAGCACTGCAGTATCAGCCAGTGGCCCTGAAGCAGGTAGAGAACAAAACTAAAAAAAAAAATGCATTCCTGTTGGATTTGAGATCCCCCAACTGGAGGTAATTGAATATGTTTCCCCTTTTAAAGAAACAAATGCCTTTTAAACTTAATACTATGGGTTAAACAATAGGGCTGCAGTGACAAATTTCAGGCAGAAGAATAAGGTAAGCAGCTTTAAGGGGCAAAGATCAGAGTGCCTTCAGATGTAATAGAGTACTGGATTGCTTACTTAAATTTTGTTTGACTTGTGAGTTGTCTGGTTGGTGAGAAGAAGGATTTCCTAAAGGTCTGGACTTAACCTCTTTCAGGCTGGAACAACATCCTCAGAGCTGTTTTAGAACTGAAGGCAGAATTTCTAAGTGGTGTGTACCTATCACTATGTTACCTCCAAGAGAGGTACACTTTAAAACTAAAAAATAAGCAAACACAGGGCAAATGAATATATATAATAAACAGACAAAGTAGCTTAATAAGGATTTTCCAATTTACCATTTACCTCATCAGAGTTATAAATTACTTCTTGTAATTTAAGGTGAAGAAGATAAATATTAAGTTAGCCTTATTTAACAAGTGTATTATTAAAAGGGAGATGTAAATTTTATCAATGGTCATATGGTCAGGAGTCATAATTAGGATCTCAGCCAGTAGAAGTGCACCAGCTCTATTTTTATCAAAAGAGAGACTATTTTAAAGAATGCAGTGCAGTGTACTGCAGAAGTAGTGCAAATCATGCTTTTAAAGTCTTACCTTAGAAATGAGATATCATCATTCCTTCACTTTCTAGTGTTTTAAGGACTCATTTTTGATTCTGTGTACTAAGTCATTCCAGAAACACACAAAGTAATATGATAAATTATGGAAAATATTAAAAATAAAACTTGAAGCTAACAAAAATAGTTAAAAATAATCTTACCTTAAGAAAATTATAGAATCTTCTTCAGACATATAATGTATATGTAAAAACTGATATGATGAATTATTACTCAATTGTATTCTTAAAAGTTTGTGAATATTAACTTGTACTATATACAATAATCCTATTATTTAAAATACTGAATTTCTCCCAAGAACTCCAAATCCATTACAGATGTTATTACATGAATTCTCACAACAAATCCAAGAGAAGGGCAGGTACTATAATCTCTAAGCCTGAACCATATCTCAAATTCATTTGAAGGTTTAAATAAGTATTTCCCAAGAGGTTTCCATCCAGGACTCTGTCCTTTTTCCCTAAGGAAATTAAGTTAGAATAACTTTCTGAGCTTAATTCCAAATATATTTTTCAGAAAGGGGATTAGTATCTGCCTCAAAGTAAACCCAGAGCCTCTGAAAACTATGTGAAAAATTTCATAATGTCTAAGAATTTGGAAATAATTAAAAATGTAAGAGCATTAGTAATAATTACATAGTGAACATTTTAGTATTATTATCCATATATCTTGGGAGAATTTTACATTATTATACACATAGCTGTATATATATATATATATATATATATATAATGTATATGATGACTCAAACATTTAAAAAATGACCTGCTAGCTATATACAGAAAACTTCAGGATTGTTTTTTCCATATGTAGTATAAAGACTCATCACTATAAAATTATTGGCTTCCTAGCCTGTGGTTTCTGGAAAATGGGGTGTTGTTTCAGAAGTCATAAAAGTACAGTGTTAAGTAGACCAATTTTCAAAACTATATGTTTAATATTTACCAGTTTAAAATGATTATACCTAACTCCATGGCTATCCATCTTAAAAATCAACCCCAATCACTGGATTGTGACACTTGTTATCCATTAAAATAAGTACAGATTTAAATGACTCTTTAAAACAAAGATCATCTTCTATGGTCACTGGGATATTATGGTCAAAGCAGTTAGTACCTGGCCATAGTCTACAATGCTACACTAACATATTTTATTGCTAATTTGCATTCTTTTCTAAATTTGTGTTAATATCCAATTTGCTCTTTTAAAGAAAACTTGTCCTTATAAGCTATTATATTAAATTTACTAGATTCTAGAATCTAGGGTTCAGGCTACTGTTGCTGTACTGGGTTTATGATATGATTTCTACCTTAGAAAGCTATGTTCAGCAGTTGTATGGTAAAAGTAAACAAAGTCCTGATGTATTGGATAGTATTTGACACTATCCAAATATCAAACAGAAATGGAAACTGCATAATCAAGGCTTGGTTATAATAAAAGGAAAAATTCTACTTGAGTACATCACACATATTACACTAGTTACAGTTAAATGACTTATCCAGGGACATCAACTCTATGGATATGGGATATTTGTATGTTTAAAAATATATATAATATTTAGCTGTATATAAATAATCATGCCCTGAATGCTGAATGTGGATACTCACCTGTCCACAAGGAATCCTCAGGTGCATTAGTATGTTGGCACATTGTTTCCCAAAAGCATATGCACTTGTATTTTTAACGATTACCAACTGTTCAACATCACGTTCAACTATTTTCTCTTCAGTAGAGCTAGTTATCTTAGACCTTCCCTACAGGAGAAGTTCACATTCCCTTGATCACAACTATACTCTCACTGCTATAGGAGAATTCTGGGGCTTCTGGGACTTCTTGCCCCAGCAGAGCTCTGCTGTTTCCTACAGAACCAGATGGGACTTCAGTTTCAAGTTCAATGACTCTTTATTGAGACTGATGAACTTTGCTATAAATTGATTCTTTTCAGCTCTGGCATCTAAATGGAAATGAAATCAACTGCACTGTTCCATTTTATATTAGGAGGAATCTCATGTGTATAAGCTAGTTATGAATACCATTTATAATAGAAATAACTCTTAAGTGTAGACTGTTTTCTAAATAATGTGCACTTTATACCATGTGATAAGGCCTAAAATATGTCTGATGTAAAAACCATCTCTGTTGTGTTGATGGGTAAAATATCCTGTGGACTTCTTGAGCTGCTCCAGTGATCCCCAAGAGGCTGCAAGCAGCAACTCCGGTGATCCCCAAGAGGCTGCAAGCAGCAACTCTGGTGATCCCCAAGAGGCTGCAAGCAGCAGCTCCGGTGATCCCCAAGAGGCTGCAGGCAACAGCTCCGGTGATCCCCAAGAGGCTGCAGACAGCGGCTCCGGTGATCCCCAAGAGGCTGCAAGCAGAGGCTCCAGTGATCCCCAAGAGGCTGCAGGCAGTGGCTCCAGTGATCCCCTAGAGGCTGCAGGCAGCGGCTCCAGTGATCCCCAAGAGGCTGCAGGCAGCAGCATGAAGGCACACTGCAGAAGACACCATACTTCCTGAGAATGTGGAAATAAAATTTCTCTTAAAATTTACAGCGTGTTGAGATGCTAAGTCATGGGACATCATCTTGACACTGTGCTTTGATTCATCTTTAAGAAGCCAAGACTTTTGATGTAAATGTACGTGGTTTAAAAGTTACCAAAGTTACTAAAAGGTATGATCCATTTTGCTACCAATTTCCTATTCTAGGACAGTGAACCTCAATACAGCTATTTGGATGTTTGGTTTCATTGTGAAAAAGAACAGTGTGCCTGCTGCTTATTACCATGTATTTTCTCTTCCCTCTGAGTCCTCCGGGCTAGCATTCCATGTGACAGCTTAGCTGAGGGGAAAACAAATTTCAGCAGTCAGGGGTCTGGTGCCTACCACCAGACAAAGATGATCACCAAGGTTTAAGCACCTAACCCTTTAAGTGTGAATACTGTTTACGTGAAAAGCTAGCAGCAGTATAAAATATGGCTAACTTAGTTTAACAATAATCTGCATCTCTGAATATACTTTAGAAGAATTTATACCATCAAAGAATCCTAAAGGAAGATATTAACTGAGATGAATTTTGGAAATTTCTATATGTTAATGTATCTAAAGAACTGTTTTCCTAATCAAAAAGTTTACTTCCTAAACAAAAAATACATTTCCTAACAAATGTAAAAAAATATATAAAACATTATTTAATACATATTATATAATACATACACTGTACATATTATATAATATATCTCATCTACTGAGATAAAACATTTGACAGTTTTTTCCAAATTTCATAAATTGCTCAATGGATTTGGTTCACAACAACAAACTGAAAAAATACCCTAATGATCACATCACACTTCAAAAAGCAAACTTATTGTTCACATAAACCCCCAACTGCAAACTTAGAGGCATTTTTCAGCATCACAGAAATTTTCAGAGGCATGATACATTTGCTGATCATATCCTAATAGAAAACTGTATAAAGCAATAGGTACACTTTTACCAGTTAAACTTTACAACAGATCAGCTTTCAGAGTCATTCTGCTGTAAGGTTTGCAAAATAAGGCACTCTCTTGGCCAGCATGGCCTTGCTTGCTGTGTACATGTTAACGAAGCATCAGCCCGTCACTGCAACAAATGAGAGTGCAAGGTATTGCTCTTCATTTTTTCAAGAGAGCATATGAAGGGAAAAAACTAATATAGCTGCATAAATTAGAAAGGATAGCCATACATCTCTGAAATAACGAAGCTATGTTGCACTGAGCAGACTTCTGATGTCAGATTTGGATGGTAGTAGACTAGCTGTAGCACTGACATTAAAATTCTGCTTCTGTAAGAAATTGAATATATTAGGAAAGAAGGCCAATAAACCATTATTTTTTCCTAATAAGAGTAGCTGACCCTTCACTAAATACTGAACTAAATGACAGCTTTACAAAACTATTTCAAGTATTCATTATCACAGTGAAAATCTGAGACCAATGTTAGAGTGAATGATTTGAAAATTCCTTGGATGAAAAAGGCAAGGGTACTAAATCAAAACATATACAAAATGCTTCAACGCATTTCTTTATGTGTTATGAATAGAAAGATTATCCATAAAAAGTTAGAAAAATTAAGATAAATTATATATTAGTACACCTTCTCAGCCACATTTTATATAAAAATTCAGAGTAGTGTACTGGTATTTCAATCTACACAATAAAAATGCCTGGACTTGGCAGATATCTTCTATCTGTGCATGTATTTTCTCAGTAGAAGGTTTATTTGTTGCAGTCACTTTTTGGAAGTTTTATTTGAACTGTGAACCTTACTGAATCATCAGTAAACCCAGCTGATTGGGACCCACTGTGGCTCCATTCTCAGTTTCTCTATGGCAGTCTGCAGTTTCTCAAAGGCTTTGTCTAGATTGTCATTGACGATGATCAAATCAAAATAGTGGTTGTATGCTCTTTGAATCCGTGCACTTTCATCCACTGTTTTCTTCAAGTCAGAGTCCTGTCAAAGAGTTTCAAGAGGAAAAGTTTATACAATGTATACTTACTTGCTCACAATCAACTCAAAGTGAAATAAGAAGTAACTAGGATGGATATTTGTTTTGAGTGTGATATCAATCCTCAAAATCTAATCTACATAGAGTGTTAAAAAATATATTACCATCTGTTCATAGCCAGTCATTCCAGCCGCATTCATGTTTGCATTTATGAGTATTCTGTGTCTTCTGTTTCACTGATACTAAGATAAGATTCCTAATTAAAAGACTATTGACAATAATCTTAAGGTGAAATCCAAAGTAATAAGGAATTATTGTAGGTCTCTAGCCTCCAGGTAGCACTAGTGGTAAAGAACCTGCCTGCCAATGTAGGAGATGCAAGAGACGCAGGTTTGATCCCTGTGTTGGGAAGATCTCCTGGAGGAAGGCATGGCAACCCACTCCAGTATTCATGCTTGGAGAATCCCATGGACAGAGAAGCCTGGTGGGCTACGGTCTATAGGGTCACAAAGAGCAGGACATGACTCAAGCATCTTAGCACAGCACAGCCCGACTACATCATCCTTCTCAAAATATTTTTACTTTATGGATTCTGTAAATCATGGAACCCAAATTTCAGTGGCTGTTAAGCTCAAAGCCAAATTTACTGCCTTTCTTTAAGAAAGAGAATCTTAGAAGAATAGTTTGAAGACTACACGCTCCCCACCCCCAACAACAACACACACACACTTTTATTTAATTTGTTGTATATTTCATTACTGTTTATATTTCATAAAATACTTCTAGTCATTCTGGAATATTTAGGGAGAATAAGTAAAGAACAGGCTTTTGCATGAGCAAGTAAAGCTTTTCATTAAATTGTATTTTGAAATTTCACAATACTTCTACAGGTTCTCCAAATATTCATTAGGTTCCTACTAAAATGTCTGTTTCATAATCTGTGGATATAACAGTGAATAAGACAGAACGGGTTCCTACTTTTTAGTGGAGGAGACAAATAAGAGGGCAAATAAAAACTTGCAAGTTGTAGTAAGTACTGTGAAAGAAACCAACCAGGAACAAAGAATTTTAAGAGACCTACCTTAGACAGAGTGACTCTACGCATGAATAAATGACATTTAACCTACCTAAATGACATTTAAATTGAGAACTATAGTGGAGGAAACAGCATTCCAGGCAGAGGAAACAACAAGGTAAAATCCAAGGGGAAAATAGATATTGAAAGACCACCAAAATGGATGGAGGACAAGGGAGGATGGGGTAATAAGTTGAGATAGCACAGGCTAGGTCATGGAAGACCTAGATGCGATGGAAAGACATCTCTGGATTATGACAGAGGCAGAGGAGATGGAAATGACAGCAGAATAGACATATATTTTGGTGACAAAATTATCAGGTTTAGCTGCTGGGCTGAATATGGAACGTGAGTAATATGAATGAATCAAAAATAGCTCGAGTTTCTAGCTTGAATAAATGGATAGTTGCAGAAGATGCAGAGTTGGGTGGGTGGGAGTGGGGAAAATATGATTTTGGGTGGGGGGTAAATAAAACATTCTACTTTGTACATGCTAAATTTAAGGTGTCTATGAGACATCCAAGTGCAGCTGTAATGTTAAGTAGGTGAATGCTAATGTAAATTGGAGCTCAGGTCTGGGTTATCTATACATAAACTAGGAACATCAGCCTAATAATGGTATATAAGTTAAGAGATTTGGTGAAAACACCTAAAGGAAAGTAAAATAGTGAAGTGGGTTCTCAAGTAAGCCTGAGGGATATTAGTACTTAAATTTTAGTTAATATTGTCACTGAGATCTCTAAATCAGTTTGAAACAACTAAAGTATCTTTGGGTTTCCCTGGTGGGTCAGATGGTAAAGAATCTGCCTGCAATGCAGGAGACCCAGGTTCGACACCTGGGTTGGGAAGATTCCCTGGAGAAAGGAATGGCAACCCACTCCAGTATTCTTGCCTGGAGAATACCATGAACAGAGGAGCCTTTTGTTATAGATGTATAAACAGGCCAACTTATAAACAAATCTTACCTAGTATAGTCATTAGCAATCCATCCTGTTAAACAAATCAATTCTATTTGACAATAATAATCCTGTAACAATTATCTAGTATACCATATAGATGGAAGAGTAAAAACCTCTCTCTCTGTATGGCTATAGAACGATCTCTAGAATATATTAGTAAGTGAAAAAGGCAGGCAGACTACTGTATGTAATAAGCTACCTTTAATGTGAGAAATGGGGGCAGGAGGATACACACACATATTTATATTAAAAATTGTGAAAATAACTACCTATGTAGGTGAGAGGCTGGAGTAGAGAGGACAGAAAAGCTAAATTTTGTTTGATTTAAAGATTTATTCTGGAACTATGAAATGTATAGTATTATATGACAAAATTAAATTCAAATAAAAATAGTAATACCTAAAACTTAAAAGCAAAATAAATATGTGTTTCAAGTTGATAGCTTAAACACTGAATTATTTTAGTGACTTTAAAATAATATTCAAGGGACATATCATAAGAACAATTTTTTAAAAAAGTTTAAGTCAGCAACTTAAAACTTTTCAATAATCATATTGTTAATATTATTACTCAGGAATTACATATATAGTATGTGCTTATTTTACATATGTAAAGTCTGAAATTATGTTAATGTTATTAGGAATGAAGACTTTCAGCACAGGAGGAAAAAAACGATTTAAAGAAGTTAAGTAAAAATGTAAAATCTGAGTTGGAACTATCAAATTGAACTAATGATGTCTATTTTCCCAAAGAGGGAAATATGTTTCCTTTATCTGGTCACTGAGAAGACCTCGAAACAATGACCAGCTAAGTTGAATGCACATCTCTAGCATCCATAGGAGGTCTAAATACTATTTCCCACTAAAAGGAACCAGGGCTTTTGCAAGGCTGGTTCCAGATCTGGGCCAAGAAATGTGTAAGGATAACCTGGAGCAGCTCGTTGTAACAGGAAGCAACGAATCATTGAAGGTTACTGGGGTTGTATTAAAAAGACTCAGAAAATGAGAGGAATAGGCTCCTCCTAGCTGAAGATGAGACAATTTACACATCAAAGAGTAATAACTGACTTAAGCACAGACATAGGGAGTATTTCAAGTGACTTTAAAATACAGTGATTTGATTTGACTGATATACTTAGTAGGATAAACCCTAAAGATAAAGGAGACAGTTCACAGGAATCATACCTGGTAGCATTTGTACACTTATATACAGACTTGTGTACTGTGAGATAAAGCAAATGAGCAATTATGTGCTACTCTTAACATTCCCAGTGTTTTTGAGAACTGGGATACTCAGCACAGGAGAATGGAGTTACCATATAAAAGAGTTTAAGTAAAACCCTGTAATCCTGAATTTGATTGGGAAGTGTCAGTATAAATTCATGACACAGTTTCCTTCAAACATACAAACAGAAAAGCATATATCCAAATGAGCTCCGTCTGGGTGCATATAGTTAGAAACAATGATCAATCTTGGGACAATGTGCATCTTTAATGTTATAGTCCTAAAATAAAATACTATTTACTCTAAAAGGAACCAGAGCTTTTTGGACAAATAGATGACTCCTGGCTTGGAAAAGAAAATGTACAAGATGAGCCTGGAACATCTGTCTTACAGCAGGGAAGCTATATGAGACCATTAGGCTCATGAAATAGATCTCAAGGGCCAACTTAAATAAGCCCCTGTTGGTCAAAGATGGGACAATTTGAACATCAATAAGAATAATAACTGCAATAGAGTAAAATATATCAAATTTAAATCCATGTGCTCACGGATTTAAAAACTAAAAAACCACAAACCTTATTTGGTCATCTGTGGAGCCTGTTATAGAACAAACCCATTATTCTGAAAACTGATCTATAAAGAGGAAGTATCAGGTATATTTTCTACTTTTTGCGTATACTCTACTTCAGAGTAATCAACTAGTTGATGAAGAAAAGTCATTACTTAGAAGAATTCTAGTTTATAAATGCAGAATGAATGACAAACTTGGAATACTACCCACTTCACATCACAGTTCCTAAAAAAAAAAAAAAAAAGACAAAAGATATCAGAAGAACGCTCCTGCCTCACAACTAAGACCACAAGTATGGAAATAACAAGACACTGTACATCTTTCGCATGTTAGCAATGGAACACAGGGATTCCAGAGATAGGAAATGGTGATTATCCATTATCCTATGATTATCCCAGGTTACACACCAGCTTAAAATAGCTTCCCGTCTGCAACACAGGGAGGTGGAGCCCGGGAGGAGGCTACTGAACTCTCTAAGTTGTCAGCACAGCTGACAGTCCAGGGAGAACAAGGTGGCAGGAGCTTGCAGGACAGAATACAGAATGGAATAGCAGCATGGAGAGAGAACTCTGGAGACTTGCAAAAGACCCCCCTCCAGCATTCAGCTGAATACCAATCCATGCACATTACAACAACCCATGATCACCAAAGAATCACGGGAAGGATGAGAGGTATTCATTCTGAGCAGGAAACAATATCCATGCCCACAGGCAGAACAGAAAACCTCATGAGGCACAGGTCGTCTGAGAGGGCACTCAAATGGGTTTTGCCTCAGCACCCAAGAGTAATTGCCCCTAGAATGAGAACTGCTCTGGTTTTAAAGTAAGACCCGAAAGCAACAAACAATTTCCAAATAGCTGCATTTCCCAGGGCAAAACTCACAATATCGGGTATCCAATAAATTAGCAGGACTGCAAAGGTGCAAGAAAATAAGACTCACAATGAGGAGCAAAGTCATTAAATAATCCAGAACTGATGCAAATGTTAGAATTTGAAGACATGAAAATATTTATTATAACTGTATTTCAGATATTCATAAAGCTCATTAGAGACATGGAGCAACCTGAAAAAGAACAAAGAAGACTGAAACTACCTGATTTCAAGGCTAATCGGCTAAATTGTGGAAGAAGTAGAAGCAAGAGGGAGGGACTGTGAAGGGGCACAAAGAAACTTACGGAGGTGATGGACATGCCTGTTTCTTGACTGTGATGGCCTCACAGGTGCATACATAAGCCCAAACTTATCACGGTGTATACTTTCAACATGTATAGTTTATTGTATATCAATTATACCTCAATTAAGCTGGGGTGGGGGGAAAAAGATTTAGAAGACATTAGGTAAATGCAATGTGATAATCTTGTTTGGATCCTGACTTGAACAAGCTAACTAAAAAAAAAATTGTAAATACTGACGAAATTCAAATACAGACTATATATTGATGATATTAAGAAGCTGCTCTTCCTAACGTTTGATGTGTTAATGGTTTCATGGTTACGTCCAAAACGTCTATCTTTAGAGATAAATACTAAGGTATTTATGGTTGATATGATATCAAAGATATACTCCAAAATAATTCAAGGTAAGGGAGGAAGTGAAGAGAGGTCTAATTGTAACAAAAATGGCCATGTGTTATTGAAGCTAAGTGGTGGCCATGTGGGAGTTCATTTCTTCCCTCTTTTCAACATATTTAAAATTTTTCACAACATGAGAAAAAGAGAGGGAGAAGTGAAAACGGGTAACAACTAAAAGTCAGTACACCTAACTCTACCCACAGTAAACCTTATGAACATGCTTCTTAATGGCCCTGTTTCCACATTAGTAAAAAGAGGGAAATAGATTAATATGTACATTTTAACACTGTTCCATTTCCTTTTCACACAGAGTAAACTTCTATTTTAAAATGGAGTGGACGATGATTTTTAAGTAAAAGCAATACTGTTCTAGATCCTAACCACATCCAGGGAACATTATTTTTATTCTCTGATACCTTATGTAATGTGTTTATTTCATAAATATGAATAGATAGAATTAAACATGCCCAAAAGAAAAAGGAGAAACTTTAGGAGGAAAATAATACTGCTAGCCTGAAAAAAACTGCTCACCGTCAAAAGTTTGGTAGTGATACCAGCATCCACTACAGCCTTGTGCATGGCACGTAAGGTATCTAGTTCTGGAGCAGCAATAAACACAACATAGGGCATGAACTCGGATGTCCTCAGCACTTTTAGGGCCTGTGTAGAAGAACAGTTGCAAACCAATTTATATAGGATTAGAATTTGAATTATGTTACCCTTTAGTTTATACTAAATAATCAAAGTCCACCTGCCCTCTTCCTAAAGACAAAGGACATAGTCTAACACCTGCTCCCCATCCCCCACCTCCCTTCTATCCTTCTGATTCCATATAGTGCTTTCCTAAAATAGTGATCCATTAATTTTGTTCTGATTTCAGTCTCACTATTCTTTGGTACCCCTGAACAAAAAGAAAAGTATTAATGATCCCAAATCATTAAGAATGATATAAATGCTTTCTATGTTAATTGCAGAATTCTGTTAATATTGAAAAAGCAGAAATAATTTCAGTGTCCATTAACTGGAGAGTGGTTATATAAACAAACATATATCTGTACTATGAAATATCATGCAGCAATCACAAGAAAACCAAAAAAAGCTCTATTGTACCTAACATGAAAAGATCTTCAAGAAATACTGCTTAATGAAAAAAGGCTAAAGAATATGTATAGAATTTTTCCATTTATGTATACAAGAAACAACAAAAGTAGAAAACCCATTACATTTTCTATATATATATGTATTTTAATTTAAAGCATACTTAAAATGACAAAATGATATGCACCAAACTATTAATAATACAAATCTCTGGGTAGGGAAGGGAGATTGGGTTGAGTGTAGAGTGGTGGGAAGGGGTCAGTAAGGGAGACACAGAATGAGAATGAAATGAATGGGATATGTATGTGAATGTGTGGGTGTGTGTGTGTGCTGGGTGGGAAGGGGTGTGACCAGAGCATCTATTGCCATCCAAGTCTCTGTTGACGAATGGATTAGAGATTTAGTAAACTAGCTGTAGATGCATAATAAGGTTCTCTATCGCCACAGGTAATAGAGGAAAAGAGACATCCTCACAATCTGAAGACAAAAACTCCACAGGAACTAAAACTTAAAAAACAGCTTTGGAATTCATGCAGCTTACTTGTGGGTTGACATCCAAAATGCAAGTTCTTCCAGTTTGGACGACTTCAAGAATAGAGTCGATCTTGGTTCCGTAGAGATTTCCTTCATATTCCCCATGTTCCAAATACTTTCCAGCTTTAATATCAGCTTCCATCTCAGATCGTGACACAAATTTATATGCTTGGCCATCTTTTTCATCTTCCCTTGGTTTCCGTGAAGTAACTAAATAACACAGTATTGAGAATTTGTACAGAGACAATGCAATGTGTTAAAATATAAACCAAAATGTACAGGGTAGCTTAAGACTTTTACATTCAATGCAGGTGTTGACAAACCATGGCCTATGACCAAATCTTATTTTTGTAAATAAAGTTTATTTACAAAACCTGCTTGCTTATTGTAAATAATAAAACTTTCGTAAATAAAGTTTTACTGGTACACAGCCTTGCTCATTCATTTTATCACCTATGTTTTCATTCATTTTACAAAGGCAGAATAGCTGCGGTACAGACTAAGTGTACTACAAAAACCTAAAATATTTACTATATGATCCTTGAATAAAAAAGTTTGCTGATCCTGATCCACAGAAATGTTTTAAGAGATAGTCTCCAATATACAATTGACATCCAAAAAATATGCTTTATAAAGTCAGTTTGAAACTCAAAATGTATTTACCTAGAAGCAGAGCCCTAACTTGAAATTCTTAACTAAGGTAAGAGCTAATAAGTGTGAAGTATATTGCAAGTGAGTATCTTTTCCATCTGACCAATACTCCCTTTCTCTTAAGGAATATTAATGTCTTTACATTTTAACATTGCCTAATTGCAAGTCCAACAAGTGAGCAAAGTTTTATTCTTAGTTGGTATTATCAATTTTCTGAAGTGTAGTTTTACCCACAAATTATCTATCCTTTATCTCACCCTAATACCACACCTTTCTTCTAGCTCCCTTCTAATTGACATTTCCAAATGTTAATTGTTTTGTTTTGCACCTCAGTGGTAGATCTAGCCACCTGGATGTTACTGTGTTCTACTTTCTCTACTCTGACCTGAAGTATTCCTTCTGAGAGAATGAGAGCTGCTGCTGCTGCTGCTGCTGCTAAGCCGCTTCAGTCGTGTCCGACTCTGTGCGACCCCATAGACGGCAGCCCACCAGGCTCCGCCGTCCCTGGGATTCTCCAGGCAAGAACACTGGAGTGGGTTGCCATTGCCTTCTCCAGTGCAAGAAAGGGAAAAGTGAAAGTGAAGTCGCTCAGTCGTGTCCGACTCTTAGCGACCCCACAGACTGCAGCCTACCAGGCTCCTCCGTCCATGGGATTTTCCAGGCAAGAGTACTGGAGTGGGGTGCCATCGAGAATGAGAGAGAGGAGATCAAGTCAAAGATCCTTTTATCTGGTATTTCAGAAACATACAACTCCTTTGCAACCTGGTTGTGCTAGGAACGGATAATTACCACCTTTCAAACTGTTGCAAAGATGCAGTTAGGTATTCTCTGCCAACTTGCTAGAACTCCCTAGGAAGAAAGGTAATTTGTGTATGTGTGTGTGTATATTCAAGTTTAACCTTAATCTGAGTTTGGCTACATTAGATATAAAAAAAAAAATTCTACTTCTATTAGTCAAGTGCTTACACAAGCAGAATATCTGAGGATATCATTAACCATATGCAATTAAAGTTAGAAAGTAAACAGATGAAAAAGTGAGTCAGTATTGGATTATTTGTAACAACACACCAAGAAAACTTTTCTAAGAACAAAACTTTAAGTTCAAGCTCAGTAACAAGGGTCTAATTGATAAATGAGATCATTATGTACAAGACGATTCCCTTTTTCCCCTGCTGTTTTCTGGCTCATCCCAGATTACTGTAGAGAGATTTATGAAGTCACTTAAAGAGCTTCAAGATGCTATAATGACTTTTCATATTCAAAAATGTGTAATCTTTAAGGTTTCTGGAATTCTTCACCAAAAGTGGTATGATAAAATTTCTAAGGCAATTTTAAGCTCCCCAAATACATACATGCTAGGACTTGGCTTAGTATCTGTGAAGATAATTTTAGAAGAGTATGACTTTTGGTGATGCACTACAGTGAAACCACATATGGGAATGTGCTGCCTGAAATAAAATGTACAGACACACATACTGCCTCTACCACTACCTCCATCATGTGGAGAGAATCTCACATTATTGGTGAAATGTTTTTGGTTTACAAGTGAATTTTAAAGACAATTTTCTCTAGTGGACATACACACAATCTAAATTGCCACATAATTAAGTCTTTTTCCATTTTTAGAACACAGAAATTAGATCAGAGTGACTTGACTACAGCTGATTCCTTAGACTTTTATGATACGTAACTAATAGATTGTTTAGCAAAATTCTAATCCTTAGCAGCTCTTCATATAGTGAGGAAATAAGCAACAAAGTAACATTTGTTAACTATCCCAAGATACAGTAAAGAGAAAACATAATAAGGTAGTTTAGCCACCTACATTAATAATTTTTAATATTTTATTTTAGGATCATATACTATATAAAGAAAATTAAATCAACTTAATCTAACAGCAGTATTTACCTCCTTCCCTATGAGACCTCCCCATTCAGAGCACCAGACAATGTGTAGTACAAAACTATGTATCACAAGTTAAGCAAACTTGTCACACTTCATCAATATTTGTGTGTGTGTGTGTTAATTCTGAAGCTTAATAAACACTAGATGTTATATAAATGTGGATGATTTAAAGAAAAGTAAGACACACCAACATCATGTAACAAAGTGAGAGTTGATGTATGGATATACATACATCATTCTATATAAAAATTCAGATATGAATATTTACATTTACTAAAAATAAATCTGTTGAGAGGTGAAAGTACATCTTTCTGTAAATTAATTTGGCATGAAGAAAGCAAGATGAAATAAATATATTTATACTTCTCTATGTATAAATCTCTCTCTCTATATATATCCTTTGGTCTACTAATTTTACATCTGAGATTTACATATACACATTTTAGTTACTTGTAACAAAAATGCCACCCAAACCATGCAAATGGACGTTAACAGAGAGGGTTAAATAAAGCATGGTATACTTATATACTAGAATATTAAGAAGCTAATATGATTAATTTTTAGGGTTTTTTAATCATAATAAAATATACATAACAAAATTTATTATTTTAACCATTATTAAGTGCACAATTCAATGGCATTAAGTACATTAACACTGTTGTGCAACCATTACCATTATTCATCTCCAGAATATTTTAACCATCCTATACAATAGAAACATAAAAAAGAATTACACTCACTATTTAATATTCTTAGAGATACAGCAGAGATAGTTCCCAGAAACAGATAGTGCTATGGGGGAAAAAAATCAAACAGGAAACAGAAAATAATCCTAAAATGAAAATTATGACTAGTTGTGATAAACACTGATGAGATAGAAGATAGAGAATTCAAGGTAATCTTTTAAAGAGTAGAATAAAAAGATAAAAGGCTGGACAATATGAAAAGTAAGAGACTAAAGAGATAAATCCAGGATGTTCAACATCTAGCTAATAGAAATTCTAGAAAAAGTCAAAACAGAAAAAAAGAAATCATCCAAGAAACATAATTCACTAGAATGGAAGAACATGAATTTCTAGTCTGAAGAGCCACAATCATCAGCACAATGAATAAAAATAGAAGCACACAAAGGCACATCATTATTATAAGATAATGAAAACCAACAAAATAAAAAGACTCTGAAGGAGAAATCAGGTCATTTATGAAAGAACAAAAATTAGAATGACAACCTAGACTTCTTAAAAGACTCTGATGCTGGGAAAGAATGAAAGCAGGAGGAGAAGAGGGCAATGGAGGATGAGATGATTAGATGGCATCACTGATTCAATGGACATGAACTTGGGCAAATTTTGGGAGATGGTGAGGGGCAGGGAAACCTGGTGTGCTGTAGTCCATGGGGTCACGAAGAGTCAGACACGACCTGGTGACTGAACAGCAGACTTCTTAACCAAACTGGATTCAACAGTAACATCTTTTCAGTATTACAATTTAGACTTTCTATTCTCAATCAATCAAATATAGGGCAAAAAATATACAACTTCAAACACAAAGGTCCAAAAATTACATCCATACACCACTTCTTGTCAAGTTGCAAGTGATGTGCCGTAGCAAAACAATGCAATAAACCAAGAAAGAAAAAGAATGGGACCCAGGAACCACAGCTTCAACTCAGGACAGCAATAAAGGGAAACCTCCCTATGCTAACGTGGGATAGCCAGAGAGGAGTGTGTAGTCCTCACTGAAGCAGGAGGATTGAGGGTTGTGAGACAGAGGTCTCCAAGAAAAATGCATGACTTACCGAATAAGCCAGTCTTTGTTTTAATACAAAACTATATGCATGAATACATAAGGCAAGGTAAAATGAGGCAAAGAAAAAAAAAGAACTCTAGAAATTGCTGGGCTGGGGGAGAACACAAGGCTGTTCAAGAAAGTGAAACTGAATTAGCTGAAACGAGAGCTATCTTTATACTGGGAGGACACTCAGGAAGAGAGTAGATAAGGCCTACACTGGATAGAGGAAGAAAGAGCAAAATGAAGATATTAAAACATACGGAGGACTAACAAAGAAATATCAGAAAGATTGAAAAGTGACTGTTTCTGGTAACTAGGTAGAAAATGATGGGGTTATTTTTTATTATATATTTTTAAGAACTACTTAATTAAAATATGCTACATGCATTAATTTGATAAAAATAGAAAACAAAATACTTTAAAATACTCTAGTCACAGTGAGATTTTTATTTTGTTAACTATTTAACTAGGATTTGTCTGATTTACTGATTTACAGTGCATACAATGCAACTCAAACCCTAAAGGGATTACAAACACACAGGGACAGTGACAGGATTATTCCCTCAATACACCCCGAAGAATGACAGCAACAGGATCACTCACCAAGAACTGAATGTCTAAGCATACTGGATGGAAGGAGAGAAACCCTGAAACTTATCCAAAAGAGATGGAGTGATGTCAGGCTAAGACCTGACTTGGAAAGCTTAAAGGAATTAAAACATCTAGAGAAATTCTGTGTGAATCAAAAGGGGGCTTGTCAGCAATGGTAGCACAGAAAGGGGAGTTACAAAGGCAAAACTGGCTTATATTCAGGGAAGAGATAAGTTCCCATAAGTAAAGGCTCATATATCTCCAAAATGAAGACATAAAGACACATGTATAGTCCTTATAATAAGGCACATATATCATTTAACTCCTTGCTCTAACTCCATTCTCATCAAGCATGCTTCGGACATTATTTAACTTTCCTTGTAAATGTATGAATGGATAAAGAATGCAAAGATCATAAAATGAGTGTTTGGTTCACTTAATGCTTGTACTTCCCATCATATATTTTATACATAAATAAATATGTAACCTTAATTCATCTTGCTTGCTCTGGAAGAAGAATCCCTTAGAATGTGCTATCAAAGAGCAGGCTCATGACCTTGCAGGAACGAGACCTACAAGCCAGACCACGCAAACTCACAAAGGGACTGTGACACTGGCAGTGTCAGAGGATCCTGCATCTTTCCCCCTTTGCTTTACAATAAAACAAGTGAAAAACACAACTTTTCAGATATGTGTCAATTGTACAAGAAAACACAAAGCTAATGCTAATTTTGCCACAACTCTTAATATCTGCATTTAATGAACATTACCAGATTGAAGAGTCTGCAGAAGTGACTGCCACCAGGCAGCAAGCTGACAGAAGCTACAGTGCTATTTCACGACAGCTGTAGAGTTGTCAAGCTTTTCAGTATCATTTGCTCATTCATTTCCATTGGCATAATCAGAAATTCCTTGGGAATAAAATAATAATAATTTCTCCCCCACCCACGACACACACATCCTTTCTTCCCAAATCAAATAGCAAAGGAAATGCAGAAGACTTACATGGCACTGTGGTTCCAAATCTAGTGGGATTTAACACTATGAACCTGTTTTTCAAGCTTCTTCGTCCCACACCTTGAGCTCCTATCAATACTAACGTCTTTCTCTGGAAGGGAGGCATCTTGGCTACCTCCTCATATATTTGGATTTCATGACGATCGAATTCTAAATGTAAGGAAATGGGAAAACATCATATTCAGTTCTGTTCAGTGATGTTTTAGCTGTCTTGATAGTGAAGTATCACTTGAACTGTACTGACTTAGCGTAGATTTTTAAAAATAAATTTGGTAAAGTACAATAAATTATTTTGTATTCTGATTTAAACATCTGCTTCCATCCTTTTGCCTTAAAATTCTAACAAAGCTAAAAAAGTGCCCTTGCTTTATCCTTATAAGACAGTCTATCCATTAAAACTTGTTTCTTTGCAATTCATCCATAGAAATAATTAGTTAATATAATCAAACTGCAAATTAGTTTATGTAACCTATTCCACTAAAAAGTGCGTATCAAATAGGAAGGATAGCTGTATAGCTAGAGTAGCTGCTTAGCTAAATTTCACAGAATGAGTACCCCTTCCAATGATATAAATGAATAAATACTGTGTGGCAAACTCGGCAAATATCAGTTTGATTAATAAAATGCATACAGGCAACATAATAACATTTAAATATAAGATTCTAAATTTATGTATAAAATAAAATGATCCTAATTATTTTCAGTAGAAATGCATTCCAAAATTACAATCAATGGGAAAATGAAAAATTTTCCATTTTGCAAGAAAGATTTAAGTATATGTATTTAATGAATAATAAAGCCAAAGAGAATTTGAAATATTATATTACCTATTATTATGGCTATGACTCTCAATCTACAGTAATAACCCTTCTTCCTTAGGTTATTATCTTAATAGCAACACTTTCTTTGCACAATTTCTCCACAGTAGGTTAAGGGAGAGTCTATTTTCCCCTTATTATATTATTATTGCAATATGTCATTACATTATTTTCTTTATAGTGTGCTGTTTAGTTTATTACCAGCACAGAGGAAGCTCTAAAGTCAAGAAAGCACTTTACAATGATCAGTTATTTTGAGTCTTTGAATCAGAGTCTCCAGAGCCTTCTGATTCAAAAAGCTGCATGTCACGCTTAGCAGCCTCTATAACTGAAAAGAGTAACTGATAGGTGTCATATTTATCTGTCTTTAAGTCTAAAAAATTTAAGAAAGAATCCTATTAGATCAGGCTAAGATTTGTTTGGTCCAGTATTGTTTCTCCAAAAGTATCATGGATAATGTTATGGTGGAATATGTTTGCCATTAATTGTAAAATTTTTAACATAGTCATAAAAAGGGATTTTGTTCTGTAGAAATAACACATAAGTTCCTGTCAAAGTTCTTAAAAAAATAGTTTCAATTGTCACACTGTTCCTTAACACAAGCATAAATCTTAACCAATTCATTTTATTGTAAATTATGCTCATAAAATAAAGCATACTGGTGATAGTACAAGCATGTATATCAGAATTTAAATAATGCCTATATATTACTGCACTGAGTGTCCACTCAGTGGCAGGTCCTTGCAATCGGGTACTAATATGAATTCATTTAAAATTATACATTTAGAACGTATGCGACATTGACTAATGATAAAGCTATTTCATAGTTCTCTTGGACTTCTTAAAAAAGTATTTAAAACATACCTGCATTTCTGGTTGTGAGATACATCATCTTTTTCTTTTTTTTGCTACTTATGGTTCCACAAAAAGGTCCTGAAGGATGACAAGGCACATATAACTTAAACGGTATGTCAGAATATATACAATGTCCTGTGGTATTCTATAGGGCTGGGAGAATTATCTTCCCAGGGTTGCATCCTACAGAGCCGAAATGAGCAGGGGTGAGCTGAGCCACTGAATTCTGATATAATACCAGCAGGTGGCAGAAAGGGATCAAAAAGTTTACTTTTGAGAGCGATACAATGAAGCAGATATTGATTCTAGATATATTTTAAATAAACTCATCTGCTAATTCAGATGAAAGGTAAGAAAAAGTGGCCACAAAGGGCTACTTGTTACTTATTGTGTGGAGTTTGTTACCTGAATTGTCCCAGTCTCTTCTAACAAAGGCTTTTCTCTTCTCTTCCAGGAATTGGCTTGGAATGAGACCAGCACTTCCTCCCTCTTTTACATGGCTAGCCTAGAATCAAATTAATGAATTGTATATATCAGTGACTAAAATTTGAGACCACATTCTAATAAGCAGGACAAGCAGTAGTCAGTTAAAAAAATAAAAAGTTTGCTCTTAAGAAACAGACCTTGATATTTAAGTCCATGGCACTGTCAGGATACTGAAAGACCTTAGTACTGAGGAATCAATGGGCACCTAACCAGAGTGCCACCTGGTACTGAAATTTTGAGACCAAAATACAAAAGCATACAGGATCTTTAAATTACTAATACCTTTTTATTTATAATACTAAACTAGTGGGAATGGAAAGGAATAAATGCTGTTCTCTGTGTTAGCATGTGTTAGTTAGGTGTTTACTATCATATTAATCCTACTACAATGGTATTTTTCTGAGGCCAAATCAAATGAGGGGGGGGCGGGGAAGACAGCAGTGGGAGAACAGAGTGGAGGGTTTAATTCATGCTGCCAGGAATCTGAATATCCTGAGAGGGAGAATAAGTTTAAAATGGGTAAAACTTCACCTACTTTGCTCATTATTAGAGAAATGCAAAGCAAAACTACAATGAGATATCACCTCACACTGGTCAGAATGGCCCTCATGAAAAAATCTACAAACAATAAATGCTGGAAAGGATATGGAGAAAAGGGAACGCTCTTGCACTGTTGGTGGGAATGTAAATTGATACAGCCACTATGGAAGATGGTATGGCGATTCCTTAAAAAACTAGGAATAAAACCACCATATGACCCAGCAATCCCACTCCTAGGGATATAGCCTGAGGAAACTCAAATTGCAAAAGACTCATGTATCCCATTGTTCACTGCAGCACTATTTACAATAGCTAGAACTTGGAAGCAACCTAGATGTCCATCAATAGATGAATAGATAAAGAAGTTGTGGTACATCTACATAATGGAATATTACTCAGCTATAAAAAGGAACACATTTGAGTCAGTTCTAATGAGGTGGATGAACCTAGAACTTATTATACAGAGTGAAGTGAGTCAGAAAGAGAAAGATAAATACCATATTCTAATGCATATATACGGAATCTAGAAAAATGATACTGAAGAATTGATTTACAGGGCAACAATGGAGAAACAAACAGAGAATAGACTTATGGACATGGGGAGAGGGGAGGAGAGGGTGAGATGTATGGAAAGAGTAACATGGAAACTTACATTACCATATGTAAAATAGATAGCCAATGGGAATTTGCTGTATGGCTCAGGAAACTCAAACAGGGGCTCTGTGTCGGGCTGGAGGGGTGGAGCAGGGAGGGAGTTGGGAGAGAGGTTCAAGAGGGAGGGGATACATGTATACTTATGGCTGGTTCATGCTGAGGTTTGACAGAAAACAGCAAAAGTCTGTAAAGCAATTATTCTTCAATAAAAAATAAATTAATTAAAAAAAAACCTAACTTTTAAACTGAAACCCAAAGAAGTATTACTTCAAAACAGTGGCTGGAGAACTGGCTACTAGAGATACTGGCTTATCACACAATATTAGCGACTTTACCCTTACAACTAGAACAGAAAAATCCAGTATTATTTTTAGCAATTAAAATCTTGAAAAATACATTTTGAGTAACAGATAACAAAAATGCAGGAAGAGACAGATAGATAATGCTTACAGAGTTAGAAGAAAACTAAGAGACAGCATTCAGAGACAAGGGGGGAAAAAAGAATCTTGGGAAAGTTCAACAAAGGAAACTGCCCATAGAAGGCAGATATTTTTAGATGAGAGTTCTAAGAAATTCAGTTGAAACCTCTTGAACTCATGGATTCTGTTTACTCATTTCTTAGTTCTCACACCACATAGTACACTTATACATTATACTGTCTTAATTTAAATTGAAGGACATATTAGTATGATTGTTCTTATTGTTATAATTCATCCCCCCTCAGAAGTCAATATAACTTGTTAATTTGAGTTACTAACGAAAGTTTAGTTGCTCAGTGGTATCTGCCTCTTTGTGACCCCATGGACTGTAGCCTGCCAGGCTCCTCTGGCCATTTAATTCTCCAGGCAAGAATAATGGGGTGGGCTGCCAATCCCTTCTCCAGGAGATTTTCCTGAGCCAGGAATTGAACCTGGGTCTCTGCCGTTGCAGTCAGATTCTTTATGGTCTGAGCCACCAGGGAAGCCCTGAGTTACTAATACCACACTTTAATTCAGAGTCCAGTGTGGATCCCAGGTCCTTCCCTTTCACACCTTCCTCCTTAATGAGACTCTCTTTTACTTTGACAGTTTAAGGAATTTTAGACTTTGTTTCTCCAGTTCTGGTTGTTAGTCTATGTAAACAATTATGAAAACAGACTTATTACTGCTGCTAGAGACTTCTGAAAGCTGTATTAGTGGAAAGGAAAAACAAGAAGACTATCACACACATCTTCTGAAAATGGAGGGGGAAAAGACAGTGGTAACACATATCCCTTTCTATACACACAGATTTTAATCCAAAACCAAACAACACAGATGATAAAGCAAACCTTCAATTCTCAATAACTGAGGTGGGCAAATAGACTCAAGAATTAAAGAAATTAAATTTTATTTGTCATGAGCATACATACAATGAGAGGAGACAAGAGGAAGACTACTCTACCCACAGTAAAGACTCCTAGTTAAAACAAACACTGAAAAGGGATGACCTCAGGTGAGTTGTTCCTGCTGAGTACTATATTTTACTGTAATCTTGTGTGGAAGAACCGACTGGTCTAGTCTCTAAACCAGAGGCTAGTTAATACTGAATTTATTAACAGCTACTCACAAAGTCCCTCTCAATTTGGTTTTCTGTCCACAAAATTAGGAACAGCAGGAGCTGTTCATGCAGGGAAAAAAAAATCACTGGAACAAATAATAATATCTTCCTCCTGAATATTCAGATATTGGTCAGATCTAGGATTGAAAATAACAAAGCAGGTGAAGAAATTTTGAGAAGCATACTAACCTGCCACCAGTTTGGGTCTTCTCTGTTTACAATCTGAAGAATTTCTCCTTTTGAAAACTTCAATCCTGCTTCTTTGCAGGGTATCAGGTTATCATTGTATGGATTATAATCAAAATGACATTTCACAAATACCTAAAACACAGCACAATTAAAAATACTAGAAATGTACCATTTGTCACTGGATTTTGGAAATCTTTTTCAAAGCACTGTGATTTAATTATAAATGATGATGTATTCAGTACTTTAACTAAGGAACTTGTTTTTCTTAAATATAAAGTTATTAGAACATTAATAATTTGGTATCAGAAAATAAAACAGGAAATAAACATTAGTACTACATTAAATTTTTGTTTCTATCTTTAACCTCTAATCTTAATAGTTTAACAACTCTTTTCTTCCACCTTTCTTGCTTTCTCACTTTCTCCCAATCTTTTCACATGATTGTCCAACCAACAGTGCATAATTTTTATGCAAGTAAATGCCACTTTCTAATTAATATCCTGAACTAATATATGCAGTTAGGTCATATGTTTCAGATATAGTAGGAATGACTTTTTGAAAGGTTCCTAAAGCCAAAATTAAACAATAAAGGTTCATGTTGAAATCAGACCTGAAATATAGTCAGTAACCTTTTTTAAAAAAAAAACAAATTTTATCCCTGGTAATAACATATATTTTTAGTCACATAGATTCACACTGGCCAAAAGTTGTGAGGAAAATACTTTTCTGGAATTATCTTGCTTTGACGTAAATGATCAGCATCAAATTAATAGTAAGACAAATACTAAAAAAGCCTTGAAGCTATTTTCCAATTTAAATTCATGTAACTATGCAAATTTCTTTTAAATCTGTTTTATTAAAAAAACTATGTCAGTTACCATGGTTAGTTATGATCTCCAATATCCAAAACATTTAGTTTAATTTTGAATTCTAGTTAAGCATTTTCAGTATTCGATGGCAAGTTCAGACCAATTACTTTCTTAATATAGACCTTTTCCAGGCATATTTATAGAAATTTAAATTTTATCTTCTAGAGAACTGACTAAGCACTAATCAGCAGGTAAACTAACGGGCAGGAAAGCACATAATTAGTCAAAATAATAATGTTACTTTCCTATGTTTATCATACTTCAATAAATATAACCAAACAGGATATTCAAATAGCACAAGTAGATCCATTATTAGTGTAGTAAAATGTAATGTGATGGATGCATATTAAAATAATTTTAAAATAATTAAATTTGGAAACGTGACAAAATTTTAGTTATTTACAATTATATGATTTTGATAGAAAGCATTCAGAATATTTTCAATAACTTTTGAAAGGCTAAATATTAATGCTTAAAAAAAACAGTAAGCCAGTAATTTTTTTCCTGATACGCAATTTTAGAAATATCTACAAAGCAAGCATACAAACAGTATTATGATCACTAAAATGTAACAATTGGCTAACTTGACAATGGCATGCAGCTCAGTGGTTTGGCAATGGAAAAAAACCAAAATGATTAAGTGTAATTAGGTAAATTTAGTTGGCTAATAAGACAGAAACATGGAGTACCACAAAATGTCCTGGAATGACATCATACCTGACGGACGTGTGCTGGATGCCTCTCCATATTGATGAAACTCTAAAAATATATTTTTCATTGCATAAATAAAGCCAGACGTTAAAATGATAATAAATCAACAAAATATAAACAAACTACTGGCCCATTTTCATTTCATTCACTTGGTAAAGCAACTACTTCCCTAATTAAATGTCCAAAGGGGATAATACCTGAAAATTATAAATGACAGAAGCAAAAGTTAGCAGAGATGAGGTAGAGATGAAGGAAGGATATGTAAAAGTTGTAAAAAAAAAAAAAAATTTGGATACTCCTTATTTCTCATAAAAGCTGTACTGGATGAATAGTAAGAGGATCCTATCATCTAACCATGAATGTGTCTCTTCGTCTTATCTATGGGTCAGAATATACTTTGTCACAAAAGGCTTAGACTTTCTCAGTTAGTCCAAATTTCAAATATTTGTTTCCCTACTCCCGTCAAATGGTGCTGGAAATGTCATCATTTGTGAAACAAACCACATCTCTCAAATGTAAATGATTTATAGAAGAAACAATTCTTATTTTTTTCATTAACCAAATTAGTTTTGGGACATTACTCTCATGCTCCAAACACTCAGATTATATTAGTTTTACTCTGACCTTTGAAAATTTGCCTGAAAAATCAATTAACCCCAACCTTTGATCTAAACATTCTGCAATGGCCTTTAAATCATAGACATTTGACTAGATTTTGTACAATTATATTTTATTAAGCACATTTTAAAATGTTTCACTAATAAGCTATGGATGTTAACTGTTTATTGGTTTAAGAAGTGACTAAACACAACCTGCTAATATATTTCAATCTCATATTCTAATCACTAACAGAACTAAATGATCAACAATCTAAAGGAGATGGAATAGAAAAAAGAAAGTGGCTTTTAAACCAGGAAGCGATGTTAGCCTCACTCAGAGTAGAAATGCAAATTAAAACTATAATATAGTAACATTTTCCTCCCATCACATTAGCAAGAATCCAAATATCTGACAACATTCTGTAGATAGGAAAATGCCAATTGGCCCACAGTCCTAACAGGTTGGTGGAAGAATTGATTTAATCCCTTGAGAGGCCAATTTAGCAATCAACAGCTACCAAAATTACAAAAAACCTCTGACCTAGTAATCCATCTCTGGGAATGTACTCAACAGCAGTGTTACTCAGATATATGCAAAATGACTTACATAGAAGACTATTAACTATTGATTATTTCTTAATCACAAGAGATTGGAACCAATCTAATTGTTTAACAATAGGAAGTGAGGACTAGGACTGGTAGTGGATTAGGAGAGAGACTTCAATTGAATACATATTCTTACTTCTTGACTTTTAGAAGCTTCTAAATGAAAACCAAGTTCTTACGGTAATGAAAGTAAAGATAAAATGACTCCCCTTTCTGACTAAAATGAAGTAACAAGGACCCATTCTCTAACCTGAGACAATTAAAATATTGGACAAAATATATGAAATGTTTGTCAAGACATCAGACTACAAAGACAGTGATCCTTAAAAAATGGAAACAAACAAGATGAACTTTACCACTGCCCCAATTAACTGCAGAGAAAAAGTTTCCAGGTTCAGTGCAGGAAGGGGGACTCTAGGTAGAAGCCTGATGGTCTCCAACTTGAGAAGATGAGCTGAGTGACCAGGGCTATCAAAGTGGCCACAGTGCACAGAAAAAAGCAACAGTAAGGAAAGGTTGCACAGAGAAAGAACTTGAGAACTGCAGAGAACTCCCTCCAGGTTCAGCTGAATACTAATCAGGTAAAGAGCAGCATTAATGGGCAAAGATATCAGAAGGTCATGTAACGTCAAACAGTTTTTGCTATCACCTTCGTGAGTGAAAAAACTTCATAATTCATGAAGAATTCAGTATTCAAAGGAGATTTGCCCTACACTTAGTCTTACTCTGGTTTCACCTAACGAAGCTTATAAAACAAAATCTGAAAAGGTATGACTGCTCCCTTATAACTATTCTAGAACAAAGCTTGAGAATATTTCTAAGAATAAAAAAATATCCAGTACTCAACAAGATAAAATTCAGTTCTAGCAGCCAATCAAAAATAACCAGGCATGCAAATAAGCAAGAAAATACAATCTAAAATATGGAGAAAAATAAACCAGTGAAGAGTGACACAGAAATGACAAATAGGACTGAATTAATAGGCAAGGACATTAAAATAGTTATTTTTAACTTTACATATTGTAGCATATGTTCAAGAAGCTAGACGAAGGAATTGACACGTTAGGTAGAAACATGGCAGATGTAAAGAAAAAAAGATTCAGTTCAAATTTCTAGAGATGAAAACAAAAATATCTGAGATGAAAAGTATACCAGATATGATTAACAGCAGATTAGACATCTTAGGGAAAAAAAAGAATAATAAATGTGAAGACATTGCAACAGAAACTGTCCAACATGAAAGAGTGGGAGAGGACAAGACTGAATAAATGAAAAGAGTATCAGTGAGCTATGGGACAACTTCATGGAGCCCAACATGAATAACTCATATATAACATCACCAAAGGGCAGGAGAAATTGAGGAACAGAAAAAATATTCGAAGTAGAAACAATAAAAAAAAATTCCAAATCTAATGAAAGAAACAGTTTTTTCAACAAACAGAGCTAGAAAAATTGGATACCCAGATGCAAAAACAGAAACAGAAAATCCAAACCAATGCTCTGACCCATATCTTACACCCTGTACAAAAATTCAGAGAAAATGGGTCATAGAACAAGATGCAGAGTATACAACTAAAGGTGAAAATCTTTACAACCTTGTGTTGTACATTTTTTTTAACACAGAAAAAAAGCATGATTCATTAAAAAAAAAAGGACAAATTAGACTTCATCAAAATTAAGAACATCTGCCTTCATATTATACTGCTAAGAGAATGAAGACAAGCCTTCTCACTAGGAAAAAATCTTTGTAAATCATAATTCTGATAAATGCTTTGGATCAAAGCATAAAGAACTCTCAAAACTAAACAAATGGGGAAAAAAACTCAATAAAAAATGGGCGAAAGATTTGAAGACATTAAAGTTGTCATAACCATGGCAAATAAGCACATGAAAAGATGCTCAATTTTTAGCAATCATTAGGAAAATGCAAATTAAAATCACCATAAGACACCATGCCACCCTTATGAGAATGGCTAAAATTATAAAGACTGACCATACCAAATGTTGGTGAAGATGTGCAGTAATTGCAACTTTCATGTAAGGCTGGTGGAAATGTAAACTGGTACAACCACTTTTGAAAACAGTTTGGCCATTTCTTTAAAAGTTCAACCTACAACTATCAAATGACCCAATACTTCAAAAGTCTTAGGTTTTTACTCAAGGGACTAACATGTAAATGTTTAGCAACAACAGAAATGTTCACTAGCCAGTTAGTGGATAAATCCAACTGTGGTACAGCCATGTAATGGAATTCCACTTGTCAATAAGAAGGAATCAACTACTGATACACATGAAAACATGATTAAATCCCTCAAATAATTATGCTGAATGAAAGAAGTCAGATTTTTTTTTAAAAAAGCAAAATCAAAGGATTCATATTGTATGAACCCATTTATATAAAAATACAGAAAATGTAAACTAATTAATAGTGACAGAAGAGTAGTACTTGCCTGGCATGAAGGTTGGGATAAGGAGCAGTCAGGAAGGATTACAGTGAACCCAGGAAAACTTCTAGGGGTGACAGAGATGTTCACTCTCTCTACTGTATTGAGGGTTTCATGGGTACATAATAGATATGTCCACATTCATTAATTACATACTTTAAGTGTATGCTATTTCTATGAACTTTACCTCAAAGATATTTTTAAAATGTAAAAAGTCAAGTACTGACAAAATAAAATACTGTACGGAAATATGCTGTGCCTGTGCAAATGGTAACAATTAGTAGAAGAGAAATCAAATGTCAAAGGCTGGAGAAACAGCTCCACCATGACCTTTGTCATAAATCAGAAAGAGGCTGGTAATTCATTTGGGAATGTGTTGGTTGAACATGGTACAAGTGCTGTACACACACTCAGCCTCAAATCATAGTTTCAGGTCCACCTGAGTTTGCACATTAAGAGTAAGTGACAAAGCAGTGAACGCAATGATCAGAGTTGCTAAGAAGTTCTCTAAGATAATAACAGATATGCCATTTTTCCAAAGATTTTCAAATTGCATGAACTTCACCTACTCAAATGCACACATACAAATAACATATTTTGAGATCAGCAAGGAAACTATACATTTGGTTTAAAAAGCTCTGAGGGGCAATTCATACTCCTATATGCTAAATAACCATACGTGGGCCACATTCTGTTAGTAAACAAATAAACAAACCTACGCTGATCTGAATCATACTAATAATTCTTAATTTACACTACACTTGAGTCATTGGTCCATGCAAGGTCTGCTTTTGTTTTTTAATCTTGTTAGTTTTAATACTGTAATAAACAGTCATGAGCTTACCACATAAAACAGAAGTTAGAAACCTACATGCTCCTCCTGCCCACATTCCATTCCCTCGCACTGCCCTGGCTTCCCCAAAAGGAAAGGTAACCCTCATCCTGAATCTTGTGTTCACAAATTCTTTGCTTTCCTTTTTGTAAGTTTTATTAAACCTATATGTAATCTGCAAAAATATACAGCTATTTAAAACTTTAAAAAGACAGTATTATGCTCTATGCATGTGCTCTTTTGGGGAACTGACACGCTTATCAACATGTTTCCAGCTACACACGTATTGCTCAAAAAAATTACGTGTCTTAGTATGTGGAAACTTCAACCTTAATAATGCTAAACTTTTTGCTCCCCAAGGTGGTTATACCAATTTACACTGCCACCAGCAATGTATGGGAGAGAGTCTAGCTTCACATCTACATTTTTTTGCAACTGAATGGTATAAAATGGTATCTCACATTGTGATTTTAAATATCTCTTCGCACGTTTACTGACCATGTATCCCCCTTTGCTTGATTAGTGTACGGAGAGTAAAATAGGAACACATTTTCATGTATTATCCCTATGAATTAACACTTTCACTGAACAGTCTTTTTCTCACTGAAAGACATATCAGCTCTGTGAGATATCAAAGTAACATATATGTGTAGATCTATTTCTGAACTCTCTCTTCCACTGCTCATTCTGTCTAATCCTATGCCAACAGCACATATCTTAATTCCTATACATTAATAATAAGCCCCTATTTCTGCTTTTCTGCCTCAAGTGTCTTAGCTACGGATCTTATCAAATACCATGAAAAATTTTATTGAAATTTTCATTGGAATTTAACTGAATCTACAAGTCAATTTGAGGAAAATTGATATCTTCATAATACTGTTTTCCTGTCCATGAACATGATATATCTATTTAGATCTTAAATTTTTTGTGCATGGAGGTGAATATTTTTATTAGGTTATTTCTAGACATAAATGTGACATTCTCTATTATAAATGATGTCTTATAGATGTCTGCTGATGGCATATAGAAATGAAACTGACTTTTGTATATTAATCTTACTTTAAAGCATTCTGCTGAATTATTTCTAGTAATTTATAGTTCGGGGAGGGTTTCAGTTAAAAAAGTATTATTTGAAAATAACATTTTATGTTCTTCTTTCCAAATCTTCTGCTTTCATAATTATTTCTGTCTTCTTGTGCTTATGTAATTTTCCATAAAATACTGAACATAAATGGTACTAATGAACATCCTTCTCTAGTTCTTAATTTTTTTTAACTAGGCAATGACATTATTAACCCTTGTTTTAAACTTTATGTTCTGGCTTCTTTAGCTTAATTAACTGCAAACAAATAATTGTGTACAAACAAAAATTTAAAAAGCCGCAGTGCCCAAGAGCCTCAGAACTTAAAATACTACAGGTTTCTATATTTAACTACATCCTAAACAAAATTTTTTAGGAGTCAACATTCTTGAAGTTTCTTTTCTTTCTTTTTTTAAAGAAGTTCTGTTTGCCTCACTATTGGAAGCCTCATCAAAATTCTGAATAAGACCACTCTCCTTCCCAATAGCAAGTGGGGATTTCCACCCAGCTTCTGCCAGGATCCTGAAAGCCTGTTGACACCAAGCTGGTCTAAGATTCAGGTGGCCTTTCTGTCAGGAGCTCTGTCTCAGCACAGCTGGTAATGGACTGCTGCCAGAAATGTCTGAGCATCAGGACTGTTAAAATGAATCATCACTTACTGGTTTGCAAATATACTTACCTCTTTAAAATCGGAGATTGTTTATTCTGAATTTTTTTAAAGAGAACTGAAGATTTTTTAATCATCTGTTATAACAGATATTTATTATATCATCTGAGGGTGGTTCCTTTTTACCAATGGACAAGTATGCCTGAAGTTTGGCCAGTTTCTCTTTATGGTGGGTTTTTTTCATCTTGGAGTGGAAATGGGAATTCACAGGGGCTCGGGACATGGGACTCAAGTAGTCTCAGAAAGACCAGCTTAAAGTCCTGTTCCTGATTTTTAAAAAGAAATGCTTGTAACAGTCAACTATTGAGAATAATGTTTGTTTTAGTTTTTTAAAAAAATAAGATTAAGGAGGTTCTTTCCTGTTCCCAATTTACTACTCTTATTTAAAAAATTATGAATAGGTACTGAATTTTATTGAATTCTCTACTGCTATTTTTCTTCTTTAATCTGTTAATTTGTTTGGTTACATATATGAACTTTCTAACATGAAACCATCCTAGCTTGGATATGTTGTATTATCTTTTTTACATATCATTAAATTTCATTTGCTAATACATTGTTGATAATTCTTACATGTGCATCCTTGAATGAAATAAAACAAATTTCTTCTCATAATATTTTTATTATGTGGGTCATAATGGCCTTAAAGGGATAATTCCCATTAATTTGGCCTTAAATAAAGAAATGGAGTTTTAGACAGTCTTTGGAAACCTAAATACATGTAAGCTGGAGAACTTCAGACTTAGCTGCAATTTCTAACCCCTCCTGGTCTTCAAATTTAAAAACAAAGATTCTTTGGTCTCATGAAAGATCTTGGATTTTTAATAAGCACCTCAAATGATATTGATAAATATGATCTACTGACCATGCTTTGAAATACACAACCCTGGTATGAAGACCTCCTGGCTTCCATCTGCTCTCACAGCAGTTAAGAGATAGAGTTGGTGGAGCTTCCAGTTAGTGAAAGAGCAGCAGAACTGGAGAAGCTAAAAGCCCTTGCTTTCCATTAATGTGTCTCATAAGAGGAACACAGCGTGTCCAGGACAGTCCTATTCCAGTATAATTAGTAATTATTCCCCCTTCGCTTTAAAAATGTCCCAATTCGAGTGTGTTTTCTCTCTCCTGTTGGAAGTCTTCATGTTAGTCCCTTCTTTTTTTATGGTAAGACAGGTCTGAGACTGGCTCAGGCTTGGATGGAAGGTTAGACCTTCCCCATTTCAATGCCTTCTCCCAGTTCTGAAGGATAAATAAAAAGCAGATTTTGAGAAGGCACAAGATGGAGAAAAATGTATGTGTAAGACAGGGCTCAATATCCTTGCATTTCACATCATTCAGACCATTCACCAGGTGCAGATTCTACAAAGGGATTTGAGCCAAAGCCCAAGCTATTGATATTACAAAAAATTTTCCATAAAAGTCCATTATAGTCATGGTGAGCTGCTAGGAATCCTGAAGTTTGAACCACAGGGGGTAAAAAAAAAAGTCTAACTATCACAACTAATGTATAATTTTTAAAAAATAAATAAATCTTAAGTCCTACTTTTCCAATCTACTTAGGTGCCAACTGAGGAATAAAGATAGTCTGAGGGACACTAGTTATTTAAAATGTCTAATTTCTAATGCCATTTCTCTTATGATTCTTTTCCTTGAAAAGACAAGGTCTCTATCATTCATTTAAATGAAAGTTCACTACAAGCCAGTGTATTTTCAGAAATTCAATTTACATGCTAAAATTTGTAACTGACTATTCTTACTCTATCCTTACAACATAAAGCAGGTATTCAACACAGGTTATTTCAAAGACTTTTATAGAAAGAGACATACTAGTCTTTTAAATTATCACATTAATATTAAAATAAGTATAGTGGCAGCATCTTATGTAAAAGACTTGTAGTTTTTCTCATACTTGGAACAAATTTCTGGAAAACCTAAATAATTAAATGCATCTAAAACACTGATGAATATTTCCTATCTGGATTTGAAAATGTTCTCAAGTTTCAACATGCTTATCGTAAGTGTCAACTGTTCCTTTGCAATTATCTCATCACTTTCCTTCTTTACCATTTCTTTGGAATCACACCACCACCTCACTACCACCATCACAACAACAGCAGCAGCTATGGGCTGGTATGCAGGATGTGACAGGTGCTGCTGAATTAACTTATTTGATCCTTACAGTAATCTTTTGAGAAAAGAGATACTCCTAACTATGCAGATGAGAAAATGAAGATAGAGAGGATAAGCTAGTAAGTGGTGGCACAGTTATTTGAAACAAAGCAGTCATTACAGCCTTTCATAAGAATTGCCTTTCACAAATTACCTCACACTTTCAAAAATCTGCTTCCTGGCTATACAATCTCATCTCTCTTCTTTTTAAAATTCATTCAACATAATGAGGTTAGTGACCAGTGTCATTAAAACACTGCCATGCTTAATAATCTGTTTTACCTAAAACTCAGTTACAAAATGTAGAGTAAATGGTACAAACCAGATGTTCAAGATTCTTTTCAATTTGGACCCATCCTCTCTTTCTGGCCTCATTCTCTGTTTAGCCCATCACTGCAACACTAAGCTAGAGGTGATCAGGACTACATGCTTATTTTCCTCACAGGGCTTGGAACATGACATGTGTCAAAACTGTTTGCTAATTAATGACAAAAAGTCTTTAAGGTTTCTCTCATATCAGCTGTAGGTTACTGAAATGCTAGGATCCAAAAATCACTGCACAAGGTGAGTTTAAGCCAAAACGTTGGCTTAAAACTCAACATTTGAAAAACTAAGATCATGGCATCCAGTCCCATCATTTCATGGCAAATAGATGGGGAAACAATGGAAACAGTGAGAGATTTTATTTTGGGGGGCTCCAAAATCACTGCAAATGGTGACTGCAGCCATGAAATTAAAAGACACTTGCTCCTTGGGAGAAAAGCTATGCCCAACCTAAACAGCATATTAAAAAGCAGAGACATTACTTTACCAATAAAGGTCTGTCGAGTCAAAGCTATGGTTTTTCCAGTAGTCATGTATGGATGTGAGAGTTGGACTATAAAGAAAGCTGAGCACTGAAGAACTGATGCTTTTGAACTGTGGTGTTGGAGAAGACTCTTGAGAGTCCCTTGGACTGCAAAGAGATCCAACCAGTCCATCCTAAAGGAAATCAGTCCTGAATATTCATTGGAAGGACTGATATTGAAGCTGAAGCTCCAATACTTTGGTCACCTGATGTGAAGAATTGACTCATTTGAAAAGACCCTGATGCTGGGAAGATTAGAGGCAGGAGGAGAAGGGGAAGACAGAGGATGAGACAGTTGGATTGCATCACCAACTTGATGGACATGAGTTTGAGCAAGCTTCAGGAGTTGGTGATGGACAGAGAGGCCTGGCGTGATGCAGTCCATGGGGTCACAAAGAGTCGGACGACACAACTGATGACTGAATTGAACAGAGGGTTCGTGGTATTCACAAAGAGATTTCTTAAGTAAATTCCTTTTGAATAGTAAGATAATATTGTTTAAAAATCCTAAGAATTCACCCATGACAAAATAAGGCATTTTAGAATAATTAAACCAGTTTTTTCTCTTCTCTTTAGCAAAAAAGTAGCAACTGGTGGTTATATCCAACAATGTGATTAAAGAAAAAAGGTATTCTTAGTATTAGCAAGAATTTTATTACTAACCTGTTGAGGAATAATGGTATCTCTATAGCTTGGTAAAATTTTCAGGGTGACACTTCCACTAATATTTTTCAGTAATTCTTGTAATTCCTTTGGGTTGTTTCCAACTTCATGGCCATTGACTTCTTTAATGATATCTCCCACATGAAGCAGACCCTGACGGTCTATCATCCCTCCATGGAGGATTCGGGCAATTACCAGATCATTATTTTCAACCCTAAATGTTACACCCTGAAGAAAATAAGGAATGGAATTACTGATTCTAGGTTGTCAGGAAGACATTGTAAATATTCATGAATATGTATATATAAGAAAATAATTCTAAAAATAAGTGAGTAAATCATTCCTACTTTTCCCATGTTCACTTGTAACTCAATAGTCCAATCTGATGAAACCATGTGCAACTGTGACAACATACACCATCCCTTAAAAAAGGGACTTCCATGGCAAGAGTAACCTTGAAAATTAAACATATCTTAGGCTGCATTCCACAAGATATGAGGAAGCTCAAAGGAGCAAACAATGCGTTTGTGCATTCTGATGGCCTTGTTCCTGGTGTTTTCTCTTCTCACTTCACTGTTCTCATAGTCAGAGCCCAGAAATGCCATGTTAGCACGAAACTGTAAACATTACTTAGAGTCCTACCAATGTTTTCAATTTTTAATAACAACATTCTTCTGCATTTTGCTACTATATATAATTAGCAAGCAACCTCAGTTCATTTCTTCAAAGGGTATAGGAAAAAAATAGTTATCCTCTGAAATTTTTTCTACTCATTGGCAAACTTCTTCTCTCCTCTGCTGCTGCTGCTAAGTCGCTTCAGTCGTGTCCGACTCTGGGCGACCCCACAGACGGCAGCCCACCAGGCTCCGCCGTCCCTGGGATTCTCCAGGCAAGAATACTGGAGTGGGTTGCCATTTTCTTCTCCAGTGCATGAAAGGGTAAAGTGAAAGTGAAGTCGCTCAGTCGTGTCCGACTCTTAGCGACCCCATGGACTGTAGCCTACCAGGCTCCTCCGTCCATGGGATTTTCCAGGCAAGAGTACTGGAGTGGGGTGCCATTGCCTTCTCTCCTCTATTTCACTTTAATTTTGGTTTAATTCTGCATGCTAAATCAAGTTCAGAGTATCACCTGTGTATTTTATACACAAGCCAAAAAAGACTGATGAAACAACCATAAGTAAAGTTTTCATAATGATATAAACTATGAAAGAAAAAAATGAGATAGAGCAGTGACTCAGTCACAAGTATGTAAGATTTCAGATTTAAGAAGGTGCTGACTGATCAACTCACCAGTGGTTCCCCAGCCCTTTTGTGAATACCAAGAATACGAATGGCATCTACTGGTAATAACTGATTATTGATAGAAGAATTATTCATTTCCGGGCTTGATGGAGGTGATTCGTAACACTTTGATGCCACAATATCATGGGCCTCCAAGAGTGACTAGAAGGATTCAAAACAGCCTGTGGTTATTGATTACAGATGGAATAAGTTATTAAAAGTAGCAGCTCATTATCCCAATAGAGTACTAAAAATTTCCAAGGCATTAATTGGTAATTTTTAGTCATTTCATGAAAATAGTATAAAAGACTGAAGAAAATTTACAAAGAAAAAAACTCACAAATTCACATATTAAGGATTATTCCTAAAATTATGGAAGCTACTTAAATCACTAACCTGGGCTGCTTACTTTTTACCCTATACACTCTTCTTAGGCAATATTACCCATTCCTGTGACTTGAACCACTACTGAGAACTCCCTTGATCCAGATCTCTCATGAGCTTCATTCAGACTCATATATTCAAAATCTGCCCACAACTGGCCAAGAGTCATGATAATTTGAAAAATCAAAACAAAACAAAGGATTATATAGGATTGAAACATAATGAATTAATGAGAACTCCGTAGGTCCACAATGCTACTTAAAAAACAGGACTGAAAAAATCTCATTTGTTACCACTTGAGATTGCCCTTTTAAACAACTCTACTGTGAAAATTGGCAAAAGGAAGAAGCTGGCATTTCCCTAAATTTTCAGTTGGAAGTGCATTGTAGGTTAACTAAACAGCTCAGCTGATGAGGAAAAACTCTATATAAGAAGACCAGCTAAGAATGAGAATTTGAAAAATGTCATTTTGCAACCTCTAATGAAAATATTGAGTCACGCAAGGATTATTAATTTCAGTTTATCAGTAAGTAAATGGTTGAAAGGAAACAGCATTTGTATAATGCCAGAATAATAACACACTAGATTACTTCTTAGTGGAAAGGCTTTCAAGGGTAGAATTTGGCTGTCATTGCCCTTAATCAAGGGACTAATCTCAGCATCAAGAGTGATGGGGCAACGTACGGCTGAACCCCTTCGCTATTCACTTGAAACTATCACAACATTGTTTGTTAACTGGCTAGTACAGAGGAGTCTGGCAGGCTACAGTCCATGGGGTCACAAAGAGTCGGACACAACTACGTGACTAACATACTCACCCCCAATACAAAATTAAAAGTTTAAAAAAACAAAAATTTCAATTCAGAAAAAAAGAAGAGTGATGGGCCAACCAGATATTATACATCATCTGATGCAGATTAATTTATGTTGTATCATCTTACTTAAGATGCATCCTGAGTGTGAGCTAATTGCTTTAGCTGTGTCTAACTCTTTGTGACCCTATGGACTGTAGCCCGCCGAGGCTCTTCTGTCCATGGGATTCTCCAGGCAAGAATACTGGAGTGGGTTGCTATGCCCTCCTCCAGGCGATCTTCCAGACCCAGTGATTGAACCTGTGCACTGCAGGCGGGTTCTTTACCACTAGTGCCACCTAGGCAGCCCAAGATGCATCCTAGTTTCAAATATAACTTAAGCTATCTTTTAGGTAAAACTTCAGTTTATAAGAAATAGTATAACTAAACAACATAGCAGGAAAGCACACAAGTAAATCCAAGGAGTGGATTCTGCAGGATAATGGCCTGGCCTGGTCTGTCTAGTAGGTCAACATCATAATCAAGGGAGAAAGGGATGGTCTAACTAATGCCACATATGGACCTAACTTGAAAATCCGTACATACAAACCAGCTGTAAAGAGTATTTTTGTGTAAAATGCACTGCATGTTACAGCGGTCCTCTGAAATGGAAAAGTGGAAGTCAATGGCTGAAAAAAAGGGTAAATTACAAAACAGCTTATGCAAAATGATTGCAATCAATAAAGAAAAATAATACATATGTATATTTATGAATAGAAAAAATATAGAGAAATATGCACTATGGTAGTATAGTGGTGATTTGGGTAATAAAAATGCAATGTCTCAATTTCTGCATTTTTACTTGCTGCTATTTCACAAGTTTATATATTTATTAGACCTCATAAATTTATGCATTAAATTTTATACTTACATAAAAAAATACAGCATGCTTGCAAAGTTCTACCAGATGCATACTTCTAAGATACCACAAACTTAACATGGCCAGTTACTTTAACATTAGCATGCCCAAAACAGCCCTCCTAGAGTGTTCCTTATCTCAGTAGAGGCCATGAATTGTTTGTCAGAAATCCTGTCCTTATCAACTTCCCGTATTTCTCCTCTGTGGCTGTCACATGTAATCACTCACTAAGCCCTATTGATTTTACAGCTTAAAACTTGAAAATCCTCACATTTCCCACTATCTATGCTGCCATCACAACTTCTCACCTTGGCACAAAACTATATAGCTCCACAATCTGACCTCTCCCTGTTTAATAACCTCCCCCACCCCTACCCCTACCCAAGGTTTCCCAATGTCCTCTGGATAAAGTTCAAATATCTTAGTACACATTTAAGGTCTCAATTAACTGGCCCCTCCATAATGGTGTCTCTAACGTGTTTCTATTTTTTGTACTTAAGATATAGATTTATGTTGGAACCATCTCACTTTACATAATTTTTGCAGTAACATGGTTAGAGTGTCATGGAAAATCTTGAGGAAAAGCATAGGAGTGCTGCCATGTGATTTTTAATGCTAAGATTTGCAGTGACAAGCAGGTGACACTTTATTCTTCTATCTCATGACCACTTATTGAACAGTCCATTCTTTCTCCACTAAAATATAGTGTCTCATAAATCAAGCTGCCATTTGTCTGAGAATGTACTTCTGGGGTTTCTCTCCTCATCAAGTAATCTATTTTTCTAATACTGCCCCAAAACCAAACTATCTTAATTATAGATTTCTAAGAAATCTCCACTTTCTTTTCTCTCTTCTGAAACTGATTCGTCTTTGATAAACCGATTAATTCTTCACCTATGCAGACAAATGCTTAAATTGAATTTACTTTTTGTCCCTGTGGCAAGTATGTCATAGTTTCTATCCTCTACAGCTCTCTCTTGTTCTAAGGTCATCAGCTGCACCCCAGTCTTAGAAGCAATACTGAAAAGGCATATCACTGGTCACAAGAAGGGCTGGGAAACGGTGGTATTAAGGAAGAAAAATCCACTATCACCGCAAGAAAAATGTCCCAAGCATGTGGTCTGATGGTGAAGTAGGTTTGTTGTTGTTTTTTAATTACACAAAGAAAAATGCATTCTAATGCATTTCTTTAACAGACACTGTACATCTGTATAGTATGTGTATCTGTTTATGTAGAACAAGCAAATGAGGATATTAAAACATTTAAGTTAGAATTTGCAAAATATGGCCCTAAAATTTTAAAAACTTCATCTTAAACAGAAACTACTAAAAGAATATTTTGGGAATATAGGGAACTTGGAAAGAAGAGAATAGAGAAAGTTTACCTGGAAGTGAGGCTCTTTGAGTATACCAACCAGTTCTGCCACATTTTCATCCACATTTATTAGAGGAGTGATATCTTCGAGAATTTCATTGACTAATTCCAAGTTATTATCACTGACAGCTTCTAGTTTTGAATCTTCTAGCCTCTCATGAGCCTGAAAAAATACCAGTATATTAAAGTAATAACACACACTGTTTTGCTCAGACTGTGGGTTTCTTCTTGAAAACTTTTGAAAATTTTAAAAGATATTACTTGATGGTTTGATCTACTGAAATTGAATCTTTCAATCAGAAGTAATATACAGATTTCACAGTAAATGTTATCATGCAATATGATAAACCTTGGCCTCTATTCCTACCCTAAAAATAATGGAAACCTCATTTTTATAACTAAACTATGGAAAAACTGAATAGGCCAATGATAATTTAAAAAGATTTTTAAATGTACTATATTTCCTACCCAACAGAATTTCCTAATGACATTCTAGTTTAGGCTCAAATGATACTGTTTATGCTTTATTTTGGAGAAGGAAATGGCAACCCACTCCAATACCCTTGCCTGGAGAATCCCATGGACAGAGGAGCCTGGCAGGCTACAGTCCATGGGGTTGCAAGAGTTGGACATGACTTAGTGACTAAATGACTAAACCATGCTTTATTTGATGATTAAGCATAATAAAAATAAGGGCATAATCATGATATGGATTATCATTTAAAAAACAATAAAAATCATTTTGAGAACCCCATAATCCTAAAGTTACAATTTTCCATTTTGAAAATTCAGCAAAAAGGGCAATTCAGGAAAGGCAACTCTTAAACTTTTCCACAGAAAATGAACCATCAATTACATTGTCATAGGAAATAAACAGTCCTAATTATTAATAGTGGGACTAAAGCAGAGTTTTAAATTCAAACTCAGAATGAACACTATTAACAGTCTGTATCTTTTAAGTGTTGTTTTTCTGATAAACAGTTGCTGTCTGATTTTGAAGACAAGTAAAGCATAATTTATTTGGCCTCATCTTGGGGCATGTGGGATCTTATGTCTCTGACCTGGTATTGGACCTGCACCCACTGCATGGGAAGCACAGAGTTTTAACCACTGGACCACCAGGGAAGTCCCCTGGTGGCTCAGGTGGTAAGGAATCTGCTGATAATGCAGGAGACTCAGGTTGAATCCCTGGGTCAGGAAGATCTCCTGGAAAAGGGAAGGGCTACTCACTCCAGTATTCTTGCCTGGAGAATTCTGTGGAGAGAGGAGCCTGGTGGGCAATAGTCCACAGAGTCGCAAAGAATTGGACATGACTGAGCAACTAACACCTTACAGGAAAAGCATAATTATAAAGATTTAATTTATAAATGAAACCTTGTAAGATGACAAGTTTTACACTTAATATTTTAAGTTCCAGTTCTGTGAGTGAAGGAAAGTATTTCAAATTTCAAGTGGTTACAGTATTGTTTATACGTTATCTGATACCTATAATATTGTACATGTTATTTCTACCATACAGAGTGGATCCTTCAGAATTCTGATACACCTTCTATTTCTTTTTAAATATTTTATTTAAACGAAAAAAATCATTTCACACATATCAATGTAAAATTGTTAATGAGCTATCTCACATTCTTGGTTTTTGTATCTCATCTTCTAAATCATACACCTTCTAATTTTAAAAATGCATTTTTTTCATTTAAATATATTTTTCAGGTAATTCGCAACAATGACATATACTTAAGTGGAAGAGAGGGGCTATTAGCAACATTTTAAAGAATACCTCCAAAGAAGAAATTTTAAGTCATATGAAATAAACTGATAAGAAGAAATTATAATTGTTATGAAACAAAATTGTCAAAAAGACCAAGTGTAATTTAAACAGAGCAATGAGTTTCTATTAGATTTAGATATGAAAAATGTTAACTAGGGAATGCCACTAAGAGCGAGAATAGGTAAATCTATAATTTTCTTAAAGCATAACGAAAGCCTGATAAACAGAGGATGATGAGACCATTTAACATACATAATGGAATGATTATAACCACTGAGAAAAAAAATAAAATAATATACACAACTACTTAACTCTTATAAAATAAGCTGGAAATACTGTTTTTTATTTATTTATTCATTTATTTTTTGGCTGGGCTGGGTCTTATCGGTCTGTGCATATGCTTTCTTCAGTTGCAGAGAGTGGGGGCTACTCTCTAGTTGCAAGGGTTTCTCATTGCGGTGGCCTCTTCTGTTGTGGAGCACAGCCTTCAGTAGTTGTGGCTTATGGGCTTCAGAGCGCAGGCTCATTAGTTGCAGCACACGGGCTCAGTTGCCCTGTGGCATGTGGGATCCTCCACAACTAGGGATCAAACTAGTGTCTCTCACACGGTAAGGTAAATTCTGAACCACTGGACCAGCAGGGAAACCCTTGCTAATTGTTTTAATATAAATATTTGTTGTTTAAAAAAAAAATCTAATTTAGCATGATTAACCTTGGAAATAGTCTTCATACTCTAATGATAGTATATGAAAGCTTAAAAAAAGGAAGAAAAGAACTTGAACATTTATTGAGGGCTTTTGTTTTGTGCCAGTAAATATATTTTAAGTTCAGTATCAGAGTGTGCATGTGTGTGGTCAGCTAAGGTAGGTATGTTATCATCCTCACATTATAGAGACAGACCCTGATGATGCAAAATGAGATAAAGTAACTGCCTGAGTTCACACTACTGGTAAGCAACTAAGTGAGGTAGTCCAACATCATCAAACTTGAGCTCTTACCTATTAAATCTTATTCAACTTTTTGATTATACAGTAAGCTACCCTATCATCATCTTACAGTTAATTATTTAATTTAAAATATTATACATTATCAATCGTTTAAAAGCGTGATATATGCTCTCACTGACTGCTAGTTGAGTTGTTGCCTCTTAGCATGGCTCTTTCAGTGTAGATGTGCTAAATTATACTCCTACGGTTCAGGAAGACCACCCACACTGTCAATCTCCATCCTTTTGCTCAAAGATCTATAAGAATTACCTGTTGCTTCAGGGAACAGATGATGACTGGCTTAAAATGTACAGGTACTAAGCCAATGTATTTTCTATAATATCCTATGTTACTTTTTGATTAAATTGAAGTCTTTGGGAAAAGTAGAGGAACAGGGAAGATCATTGGCTTGAAAACTCTAATACCTTTCCCTTCCTTTCTATCTTCACCAACCTTATTGCTCCTAAACTGTGAGAGGACAGGAGGGAATGTGGAAAGACTACCGGTAAAAGAGAAAGAAGAAGTCAAGTAGAGGGCAGAAGTATGCTATAAAAACAAACATACCTGAAGGTGTCTGCACATCAACCCTACAGACTGCTTCTATGGTAGGAAAAAAATGTCACTGCACAACACATAAATCCTCAGAGAAAGAAAATGTTTTTAAGTGAAACTACAGCTATAATTAATATAGAAAATCAATTTCTGAAATACAGTTGGGTTCAATTAAGATAAACTTTAGTATTTCCAAGAAACCAACTATAGGTCAATATTTGTTAATATGTAACTTTTAAAGTTCTAGTATAATGTGAAAGAAGTTGAGACCTCAAGTCAAAATTTATTTAGTAGCTTTCAAGAGGCAAGTCAGGGAAGCCTGGTGTGCTGCAGTCCATGGGGTCATAAGAGTCGGACGCGACTGAACTGACTGACTGACTGACTGAAGAGGCAAGTACCAACTTGAATTTAACTAATCAAACAGGCTTCCTAGGTGGCGCTAGTGGTAAGGAACCCACCTGCCAATGCAGGAGACTTAGGAGATGTGGGTTTGATCTCTGAGTCAGAAGATCCCCCGGAGGAGGACATGGCAATCTACTCCAGTATTCTTGCCTGGAGAAGCTCATGGACAGAAGGGTCTAGAGGACTATAGTCCATAGGATCACAAAGGGTCAGACACTACTGAAGTGATGCAGCATACACAATCAAACAAAACAGACAAAGGAAATACTGAAAACTTACCAGAGAGACAGAAATGAATCATATGCTATCTGAATAAATGTGTCTTGTTTCCTTTAAGAAAAAGAATTATTAGAAACCTAACACAACTCAATAAGAATATATTTCTCCTGCCACAAGTACTTGGAAGAACATGCCATAACTGACTTTGTAGAATACTTGGAGTTGATACAAATACAGCCGAGCCCTCTTGTATGTCTAGTTCTAAGAATCCTATTCACCACTGCACCTTAGAAAAATGAACTGCAGGGAAGAAAAAGTTCTTTCAAAACTTCTGGGTATTTTGCGCAAGCACAGTTCATCCACACTGGTAAGCAAAATTTTTAACAAAAGTAATACACTGTACATAAAGTGACAAATACTATTATCTAGTAATGATAATGCTGTAATTATTATATGTAGTAACCTTATCTTTCTCCCTTAAAAGCAAAAATACTACATATTGTTTCTTCCTAGAACATGGCTAAACATACAGTAGCTGCTAATTAAGTACTTCTTTAAAAAGTGATTAAATAAATAGGAGATAAGACTGACTGTGGTCAACAGACATCTTTTATTCTAGAGATTTTTGAACTAAGACCAACAGCAATCCACAAATAATCAAAAAATAGGTAAAAATCTGAGCAGAAAGTAGAAATGAGACAAAAGAGAATGGAGAATTCAATTTTTACTTTGCTACTACATACATATCAAAAAAGATGAGATTTGTTGAAAAAAATGGATGAAATAAGTATAACTAAATTAGAAGTAAATTATCTAATGAGTAAAGGACTTATCTTCTAGTGAACCAAAAAAAGCTCAAATTCTTAGATTAGATTAACTGTATCTCAAAGCTGAGCCACTCTTAGAGATGCCTGTAGAATTAGGAGAACCAAACAGATGTCAAAAAACTAAAAATGAGAATCTTTACAAAAAATATTCACAAAATAAATCTTCACAAAACAGGAAATTCAAATACTTCTTAAACATATGAAAAGACACACAACCTCCTTCATAAGAGAAATGCAACTAAAACTATACTGAAATATTAATTTCTTTATGAGACTGGCAAAGATAAAATTCTGATAACATGTTGTTGAGAATATGTCAGAAGACACGTCCTCTCACACATTTTTTTTTTTCTGGTGGGAGCACACTAGTGAGCAGTATGACTATAATAACCAAAATCACACAACTGTTTTTAACATTTATCCTAGAGATATAGATACAGGTGTAAAATAACATGTAGCACGACTGCATATTACAGCATGACTTATAAGTAAAAAAGCCATCTAAATATTTATCAGAAGTTTGACTAAAAATTTTTTGATATACTCAATACAATGGAATATTATGCCACTTTTAAAGAGGACAAAAGTTCTCTGTAGATATTGATATGAATATGTAAAAAAAATCAAGGTTTAGAATGCAGAATACAGACCCACAGGTACTATTATATGGGGCTGCAAAGAGCCAGACATGACTGAGTGAAAAAAAAAGAAAGAAAGAAAAACAATCAGTGAGCCTGAAGATATGCCAATAGAACCTCTCGCACTGAAATCAAAGATAAAAAAGGAATGACACAAATGGAATAGAACAAATCTAAGGACTGTGGGACAACTACAAAAAGATGTAACAAACATATAAGGGGAAGAACAGACAAACAAAGAGAAACAGAAGAATACTTGAGGCTATAATGACAGAATTCTTAAAAATTCTACAGATCCAGGAATCTGAGAGATCACCAAACAATCACATTCAAAGTGCAAAAATAAAAGACAGAGAACATTTGAAAGAAATTGGAGGAAAAATATTCTTACCTATGGAGGAGCAAGGATAACAATTACACAGGACTTCTCTAGAAATCATGGAAGCAAGTAGAGAGTGCAGTGAAATACTGAAAGTGTAGAAAGAAAAAATCCTATCAACCTAGAATTATAGCTAAACAGTCAAATTATCCTTCAAAAATGAAGTTTTTTGGAGAAATAAAGACTCTGTCTGACAAATACTGGGAATTTTTTGCTAATAGACTGGCCTTGAAAATAACATTAAAGGAGGTTCTTCAGAAAGAGGAAAATAATATAGTAGTAGTAACGCTCCCTAAAGCCCACTTGACTTCACACTCTAGGAATGACTGGCTCAGGTGAGTGACTACATCACCATGGCTATCTGGGTCATTAAGACCTTATTTGTACAGTTCTTCTGTGTATTCTTGCCAACTCTTTTTAGTCCCTCTGCTTCTGTTAGGTCTTTGCCATTTGTGTCCTTTATTGTGTCCATCTTTGCATGACATGTTCCCCTGGTACCTTTAATTTTCTTGAAGAGATCTCTAGTCATTCCCATTCTATTTTTTCCTCTATTTCTTTGCACTGATCACTGAGGAAGGCTTTCTTATCTCTCCTTGCTAGTCTTCGGAAATCTGCATTCAGTAGGGTATGTCTATCCCTTTCTTCTTTGCCTTTTGCTTCTCTTCTTTACTCAGCTCTTTGTAAGGCCTTCTCAGATAACCATTTTGCCTTTTTGCATTTCTTTTCCTCTGAGGTGGTTTTGGTCACTGCCTACTGTACAATGTTATGAACCTCCATCCACAGTTCTTCAGGCACTGGATCAGATCTTATCCCTTGTATCTATTTGTCACTTTGACTGTATAATCATAAGGATTTGATTTAGGTCATACCTGAATAGCTGAGTAGTTTCCCATACTTTCTCAATTTAAGTCTGAATTTTGCAATAAGAAACTCATGATCTGAGCCACAGTCAGCTCCAGGTGTTGTTTTTGCTAATGGTATAGAGCTTCTCCATTTTTGACTGCAAAGAATATAACCAATCTGATTTCTGTACTGACCATTTGGTGATGTCCATGTGTAGAGTCATCTCTTGTGTTGTTGGGAAAGGGTGTTTGCTATGCCAAACAATGTTCAAAATATGGCACAGCTGCACTCATTTCACATGCCAGCAAGGTAATGCTCAAAATCCTTCAAGCTAGGCTTCAAGAATATGTGAACTGAGAACTTTCAGAGGTACAAGTTGGATTTAAAAAAGGCAGAGGAAGCAGAGATCAAACTGCCAAATTCTGCTGGATCATGGAAAGAGCAAGAGAATTCCAGAAAAATATCAACTTTGCTTCACTGGCTACACTAAAGCCTTTGACTGCTTGGATCACAATAAACTGGAAAGTTCTTAAAGAGAGATGAATACCAGATGACTTTACCTGCCTCCTGAAAAACCTGTATGCAGGTCAAGAAGCAACAGTTAGAACTGGGCATAGAACAAAGGACTAGTTCAAAATTGAGAAAGGAGTATGTCAAGGCTGTATATTGTCACGCTGCTTACTTAACTTATATGCAGAGTACATCATGAGAAATACTGGGCTGGATGAATCACAAGCCGGAATCAAGATTGCCAGGAGAAATAACAACCTCAGATATTCAGATGATACTACCTAATGGCAGAAAGTGAAGAGGAACTAAACAGCCTCTTGATAAAAGTAAAAGAGGAGAGTAAAAAAGCTGGCTTAAAACTCACTATTCAAAAAATGAAGATCATGGCATCCAGTCCCATAACTTCATGGCAAATAGATGGGGAAAAAATGGAGAGTGGCAGATTTTACTTTCTTGGGCTCCAAAATCACTGTAGACGGTGACTGCAGCCATGATATTAAAAGACACTCATTCCTTGGAAGAAAACCTAGACCGAAACATCACTTTGATGACAAAGGTCCATATAGTCAAAGCTATGGTTTTTCCAGTAGTCATGTACGGATGTGCGAGTTGGATCATAAAGAAGGCTGAGCACCAAAGAATTGATGCTTTTGAACTGTGGTGCTGGAGATGACTCTTGAGAGTCCCTTGGACTGCAAGGAGATTAAACCAGTCAGTGTTAAAGGAATCAATCCTGAATACTCATTAAAGGGCTGATGCTGAAGTTCCAATACTTTAGCCACCTGATGGGAAGAGCTGACTCAACGGAAAAGACTCAGATGCTGGGAAAGATCGAGGGCAGGAAGAGAAGGGGGCAACGGAGGGTGAGATGGTTGGACGGCACCACCAACTCAATGGACACGAGTCTGAGAAAACTCTGGGAGACAGTGAAGGACAGGGAAACCTGGTGTGCTATAGTCCATGAGGTCACAAAGAGTTGGAGACCTTAGCAACTCAACAACCACAGGTAGATTAAAAGTAAAATAATGAGAAGGATATACCACGCTAACATTAATCAAAAGAAAGCTGGGGTAGCTATATTAATTTCAGACAGTCTTCAGAACAAGGAAAATGATCAGGAACAAACATTCAGTTCAGTTCAGTCTCTCAGCTGTGTCTGACTCTTTATGACCCTTTGTAACACACCAGGCTTCCCTGTCCATCACCACTCCCATAGCTTGCTCAAACTCATGTCCATCAAATCAGTGATGCCATCCAACCATCTCATCCTCTGTTGTCCCCTTTTCCTCCTGCCTTCAATCCTTCCCAGAATCAGGGTCTTTTCCACTAAATCAGTTCTCTGCATCAGGTGGCCAAAGTATTGGAGCTTCAGCATCATTCCTTCTAATGAATATTTAGGACTGATTTCCTTTAGGAACAGACATTACATAATAATAAGGACACAACAATCCATAATGTAAATGCTCCTAACAGTAGAGTATCAAAATATGTGAAGCAAAATGTGATAGAACTTCAATACGAAACAGATTAGTCCACTATTGTAGTTGGACTAATACTCCTCTAAGATCCAGCAGGCAGAAAATAAGGACAGGGTTGAACTGAAAAAAAACACCAATCAATTTCATCCAACAGCAGAGTGCACATTCTTCTCAAGTTCACATGAAACTTTCACCAAGCTAGAACACAGTATGGGCCATAAAACACACCTTAACAAGTTTATAAGAATAAAGAGCATGTAAAGTATAATAAAAATTCCACCTACATTTGTTGGAGACCCATCAACTCACTTCTAAATAAGACATGGGGCAAAGAAGAAAAATTTTTTAAAAAAATCTGAACTAAATGAGAATGAAAATACAACTTATAAAATGTATGGGTTGCAGTGAAAGCCGTATTTAAAGGGAAATTTATAGCCCTGGATGCATATTTAGAAAAGAATAAAGATCTAAAATAAATAATCTAAAAACTTCCACCTTAGTAAACTCAAAAGATCAAATTAAATATAAGCTAAATAAAAGAAATAAAGTATTGAGCAGAAATAAATGAAATTGAAAACATAAAATCAAAGAAAACCAAAGCAGGTTCTTTGAAAAAAGTGAATTGGTAAACTTCTTACCAGCTTAACTAAGAAAAAAGAGAAGATATGAATTTACTAATACCAGAAACAAAAGAGCCCATTACTACCAATGTCATGTATAGTAAAGGAATGGTTGGACAATCTATGCACATAAATTTGATGACTTAGGTGAAATGGAACAATTCCTTGAAAAACATAATTCACCAAACTCACAAAAGGAGATACAGATAATCTGAGTAGCCCTATATCTGTTAAAGAAATTAAATCAATAATAATAACCTTCCCAAATCACCAGGTCCAGGTGTGTTCACTGGTAAATTCTACCAAATATTCAAAGAAGAAATTATACCATTTTTTAAGTCTCTTACAGAAGGCAAAGGAAACACTTTCTAACTCAATCTATAAAGGCCAGCATTACTCTAATACCAAAATCAGAAAACGATATTACATGTTATTATACATCTGTCAAAACCCATAGAATGTACAACAGAAAGAGTGAACCCTAAAGTACACTATGCTGCTGCTAAGTCGCCTCAGTCGTGTCCGACTCTGTGCGACCCCACAGACGGCAGCTGGTAGGCTGCAGCCCATGGGGTCGCTAAGAGTCGGATACGACTGAGCGATTTCACTTTCACTTTTCCCTTTCATGCAGTGGAGAAGGAAATGGCAACCCACTTCAGTATTCTTGCCTGGAGAATCCCAGGGACGGTGGAGCTGTATCAATACTGGCTCATTAATTATAGCATTTATCATATTAATACAAGATGTGAATAAGGGAAACTAGGGATAGGAGAGCAGACATATGGGAATTCTCTGTTTTCTGCTCAATTTTCCCATAAAGTTTAAACCTTATTAGCTAATGTCCATAGTGTACTTTCGGAGAAGGCAATGGCACCCCACTCCAGTACTCTTGCCTGGAAAATCCCATGGATGGAGGAGCCGGACATTAGCTAATAAGGTTTAAACTTAATGGGAAAATTGAGCAGAAAACACCGAGAATTCCCATATGTCTGCTCTCCTATCCCTAGTTTCCCTTATTCACATCTTGTATTAATATGATAAATGCTATAATTAATGAGCCAGTATTGATACACCATTATTAATTAAAGCCTATAGTTTATCTTTCTATTTATTATGATTCTTATACAATTCCAATGGTTTTGACAAATGCATAAAGTCACTGATGCACCTTAATAGTATCATACAGAATAGCTTCACTGCCCTAAAAATGTCCTGTGCTCCACCAATCCACCCCTCCTTTGTATCCCCCAAATTCTGGCAAGTACTGACTTTTTTTGGTACTGTCTCTATAGTTTTTGCTTTTTACAGAATGTCATATGATTGGAATCATACAGTGTATAGCCTTTCAGACTGGCTTCTTTTACCTAGTAATAAGCATTTGAGGTTACTTCATGGCTTTGTAATTCATTTCTTTTTATTCCTGAGTAATATTCCATTGTATGGATGTACCACACTTTGTTTATCCATCCACCTACTGAAGGGTATCTTGGTTGCTTCCAAGTTTTGTCAATTATGAATAAAGCCATTACCATTCATGTGTAGGTTTCTGTGTGGACACAAATTAACAGTTCACTTGGGTAAATGTCAAGGAGCACAATCACTGGATTATGTGGTAACACAATGCTTAGCTTTGTAAGAAACTGCCAGTCTATCTTCCAAAGGAGTTGTACCATTTTGCATTACCATACCATACCATACCAGCAATAAATGAGCAGCTTTTTTTTTAGGATATACGTTTTGCAAATATTTTCTTCTAGTTTGTAGCGCACCTATTTTTCTTAATGGTGTCTTTTTCAGGGGAAATCTAATTAATCAAAGTTTTCATTATGCCTCATGCTTTGTATGTCTTACCTAAGAATCTAAAGTTACAAAGAGTTTTTTTTCCTTATGTGTTCTTTTAGAAATTTTTAGTCTTTGCTCTTACTTTTAGAGCTATGATCTATTTTTAGCTAATTTTAGGATACAGAGTGGGGGGAAAAGGTTTTTTTTACATGAATGAATATTCAATTGTTTCAGTGACATTATTGAAAAGACTATTATTTCTTCACTGAATTATCATGGTGCAAAAAGTCAGCTGATCACACATGTGGTAGTCTCTTTTTGGACTCTGTGCCGTTGATCTATACATTTATACTACATTGTCTTTATTACTACAGGGTCACAATAATCCTTGAAATCCTTCCAGGTTGTGGAAGGCCTCAAATTTTGTACTTTTCCAAATTGTCTGGTCTCAGTGCATTATAAATTTCAGTATCCACAGTAGAAATTTTGGCTAGGATTATACTGAATCTTCAGCTCAGTTTGCAGAGAATTAACATTATAAGATTACTGAGTCTTCCAATTCCTTTATTTATGTAAGTATACATGTATACCTTTAAGCAATGTCTTTTAGTTTCCAGTTTATAGGTCTTACACATATTTTAAAAAATTTATTCCTATTACATTAAATTACTATTTCCAATTTGTTCATTGCTACCAATATAAAAATACAATTGATTTACATAGAGTAGTTTTTTTATCTTGTGTTCCTGCTAAATTCACTTATTAGTTCTATAGGGCTTATTTTAAAACCCCCTTCTGGTAGATTCTTAGGATTTTTGACATAGATGGTAATATCATTCTTATATAATGATAGTTAATTTTTTCTTATTCAATCAGTATATCCTTTTTTTTTTTCTTGTCTTTTTGCATTAGTGAAGACTCCTAGTACCAAGCTGAACAGAAGTGATAAAAGTTGAATAGGAGTAATCTTAGAAAGAAGGCACTGTCTTCCACCATGAAGACAGTTAACCATGGGGTTTTAATAGATGCCTTTCATGAAGTTGAGGCAATTTACTTCTAAATTTGTTGAGTTTTTAATGAGGAATGGATGTTCAATTTCATAAAACGCTTTTCCTGCGACTATGAATATATGATTTTTCTTATCATATCATTCAAATGGTGACATTTATTGGTTTTCAAATGTGAAGGTAGCTTGTATTTTTAAGACAAAAGTCACTTGGTAATGAGTTATTACCCTTTTTGTAAGTTGCTACATTTAATTTGCTAATATTTTCTTAAGAACTGTTAGTCTACATTCACTAAGGATACTATTCTGTAGTTTCTTTAACTGAACTCTTTTTAGCTGGTTTTGATATCAGGGTAACATCAAGACTAGTAAAACAAAATTGGAAATGTTTTCCTTTTTTCTAGAATAAATAATGTATAATTGGTATTATTTCTTCCTTAAATGTTTGATAGAATTTTCTTTTGAAGTCATCCAGGCTGAAGCTTCAGGTTTTAAATCGCAAATATTCAATTATAAAAAAACAGATACAGGGTATCCACTCTTCTGTAGACTTTAGTCATTTGTGTCTTTCAAGAAATTAGCTTCCGCTAGTTATCATATTTATTGCCACAAAGTTGTTCATAATATTTATTATTCTTTCAATGTCTGCTGGATTTGCAGCAATGTCCTCTCTTTCATTTCTGATAATGATAATTTGCGTCTAGCTAGAGGTTTATCAATTTTATTAATATATTCAAAGTTATATTGATTTTTTCATCATTTTTATGTTCACTCATCTTTATTATTTGCTTTCCACATATTTTAATTTGTTCTTTTTCTATTTTCTCAAGGTATACCTATAATCATTGATTTAAACATTGTTCTTTTCTAATACAGGCATTTCCCTCTAAGCATTGCTTTGCTGCACCCCGAAAGTTCTGTTATATATTTTCACGTTATTTAATTCAAAATATTTTTTATGTTTCTTTGTGATTCTCCTTTGGTCCATGGCTATTTAGAAGAATGCTCTTTGACATATTTGGGGATTTGAGTAATAACTTTGTTATTAATTTTTAGTTTGATTTTGCTGTAGTCTGTAACTAGTTTCCTAGATTTGTTATAAGAAACTTAGTGTGAACTCTGCCCAATGTCCTGCATATTACGAGGACTTTTCACTCAGGCTAGTGGGAATGCAAACTAAACTATCCCCCATCCCTTTTGAGCCCTGGAAATCACTTGGCCCACTGTGCTTTCCAGTGGATCTTTCCTTGGACTCGAGAGGCATGCCTCACACATGCACAGGTCAGCACTCAGCCAGAGATTTAAAGGCATCCCTAAGTAGATCTCCAGGGCTGATCTGGGTTAGCTTCTTCCTCCCCAATACTCTGCCACACAAGGTCCAGTCACCTCCTTCTCCCCAAATCCTGAGCTCTATTAAGACTGCTGGGCTGTTTATATTTCTTTCCGTACTAGGTATGGAAATGGGCCCGAGACAGTTTCATAATGTTCACCTCACTTCTCTCCTTTCTCTCAGGCATCACAGTCCTGTGCTGCTTGTTGTCCCGTATCTGAAGATGGTCACTCCCTTCCACCCTTTTTACTAACTCTTCTAGTTGTTTCTGGAGTGAAGGTAATTCAAGTCTATTTTCTCACCCTTAAGGTTTGGGTGGAATTTGTTCATTCTTATAATTTTACTTTTGTGGCTACCTCAAAGATCTCAATATGCATCCCTAATCTTTTTATACAACCTTAAGATAATACTTTGACCACTTCCTTGATAACAAAAGCATCTTATAACTGTCTGAATCACAAAGTCTCTCCTCCTTTTTGGGCTATCATCTTCACATATTTCATTTATATACATGCTATCAATGCCACAAGACATTACCATTACTTCATCCTAAAAATCAGTATTATTTTATATTTACTCCCTTTCCGTTGTCCTTCTTTCTGCCTGAAGAACTTCCTTTTGCATTTCTTGCTGAGTAAATGGAGATAATTTTACTCAGACTTTGTCTAAAAAGAAAACCTTTATTTTGCTTTTATTTCTGAAGGTTGTTTTTGCTGAAGAGGGAATTTGAGGTTGGCAGTGTTTTTCTTCGTGCACTTTAATGATCTCAATCCACTCTGTTATGACTTTCATAGTTCCTGTTTTATAGTTAACTATTAGTCTTACTGCTTGTCCTTAAAGGTAATGTGTCTTTCTCCTCCAGGGACTTTACAAATTTTCACTTCATCTTTGATTTTCAGGAGTCTGACTGTGATATTCAAAGGAAAGTTTTTCATTTTCCCTGCCAGGGGGTTCATTTAGCTTCTTGAATTTCTCAGTTGATGTTGTTCATTAGTTTTGAAAATTCTTGACCATTGTGTCTTCCACTATTTCTTCTGCCCCATCCCCTGCCCCCTTTCTGGGATATTAATTACATGTGTATTTGACCTTTTGAGTATGTCTCACATGCTGCCTTTTCTATGTGTCCTTTCCTATGAATTTCAGTTTAGATGTTTCCAGTTGACCTGTCTTCAAATTCGTTAGTCTTCTTGTTTGCTGTGTTTAGTCTTCTATTAAATCCATCAAATGAGCTGTTAATCAGATATTGTATTTTTGAGTTCTTGAATAACCATCTGATTGTTTTTGACTCTTATTTTCCAGTAATATTTTAAATGTCTCTATTTTTCCCTTTCCTTTATTAAAAATGTTACTTAAAAATCTTTGTATATAAATTTTAATAAAAGGATCATTTACAAGACTGTTTCTTTTGTTCTTCTCATGATTATTAGTCACATACTCTTGCCTCTTCACAAGTCTAGGAATATACCCTCACTGTTTCTTCAGCAGTTAATCCATCTTTCCCCCTACTGGTACTGGGAGTTTTGGCCTGCTGTGACTTCACATCTCTTTCTTGGAAGCAGAAGTCCTTTCTTCCTTCTGGGATTTCTTTACCTTCAATGTAGGAATATTCAACTACCACTGCTTCTATTTATTGAGAAGCTGCTTGAATGTTGTTGACTACTGAGTGATTCTTTTTTTTCTATTTCAATTTTATGAACAAAAGATCACAATAGCATTTCAGCTGCTCAAAAGTCATGCAGCCATTTCAGTTGCTGAGAATAGTGAACAAAATGACCTTCAGTAAGGCCAACGTCAATGACACAAAAATCAGTAATTTTTTTATGCACAGAAATTCTTAAGAATATACACAGAGAGACACACAACTTGCTCTGTGGAAGAAAGAGAAAAGAATTTAAAGAAACAAGACCTGGCCTAAGTATTTCTGTCATTTCCTAGATAACTGACCTTAGGCAAATAATTTTTCTATTTTAAATCCTAGTTTTCAATTTATAATGTTTTTGCAAAGATGAAATAGCAATTTTTAAAAATTCTTATAAACAATAAGCACATTATAAGATGCCTTGCATAATATAATTGAGTTTCTAGATCTATATCTAAAAGCTTTAAATTAAAGAAACATGAGGATGGGGTGTAAGAGGTACATTGACAAAGAAAACTGACAACCAACAGTAAGGTAGGTATGATATTCAGGGAGGAATAAAACACTACTTTTAAAGTGGCAGTAAGAGCTCAGAGTGAGCCATTTAACTAATAGGCTTAAACAGCCCTTACTTATTTCTAGGGTTTCCTTTGTAGCTCAGTCGGTAAAGAATCTGCCTGCAGTGCAGGAGACCTGGGTTCGATCCCTGGGTTGGGAAGATTCCCCGGAGAAGGAAATGGCAACCCACTCCAGTATCCTCGCCTGGAAAATCTCATGGACAGAGGAGCCTGGTGGGTGGCAGTCCATGGGGTTGCAAAGAGTCGGGCATGACTGAGCGACTAACACTCACTTACTTATTTCTAAGACCCTGAAGCTATTTATCTCAATACAGCATAGTGATTGATATTTGCGACAAGAAGTTCAAATCTGAAGGTAAATTATATCTTATATATTATTATTAAAGGAATATCTAATAAATTTTGGAAAGACTGCAGTCAAACATGACTAAAATAAAAATTCTAGTTGGATGATCTGTAAGTGGATTAGTTTCTACTTAGGAACCAAAGCCTTCATATCATGTGACCTTAGAATGATTACATTTATGAATAAAATGAAGAACTGCATCACTAACTCACTCTTACTATTAGAACACTTAGTAAAAAGTATGATTTTTCAGAAGTCTTAGAAGAAAACAATAGACTATGCTACAAAAAATGATCTCAGGAGAGGATAAAAATCAACACTCCAGGAATGACATGATGGTTACATGAAGAAAAGGTCAGAGACATAATAAGATTCTACTGAAGAGCAAAAGGAACTATATTCAGTATCTTATTAAAAAAATAAAGGAAAGAAAAGGTCAGAGAGAGTGTATGGCATAGGTTCTTAAAAGCAAGAAATCATCTGAAGAATGGGAGAGCAGGGTTGTGAAACAGTTAACACACTAAGCTTTAGTGACATTTATAAAAATTACTGTGGGAAATACTGTAATTGAAATAAAACTCGACCAAAAATGGTTGTAAAACTATATTTTTGGATGAATAAACAAGATTACTACAGAGTTGATTATGGAAATAGACTAAAAATATCAGGTTATAAAAAAAAATTTCAAAAAGAACCAGTTATAGGAAGTCAAGAACTAAATTGAAAAACAGGTATATGGTCTAATATAAAAGAAGAAAATCAGTACCTTGCTGTTGTTGAAAATGGAGACAAAATCAGATTCTTTTTCACAGACTTCCATTATAATCCAATTGTTCAGTTATTGTTTCCCTAAAACTTTAAAGTCAATAGAGAAGGCAAAATAGTCTGATTTTTATGTAAAGGAAGATTTCATTAGTTGTTAACTGTTATCATTTGCTAACTAAGCCTAAGTTATACTTACTTAGGTTCTAAAACACTAATCTGAAAAGACCTCTGTAAAAACAATTTAAAAAGAATTTAGTTATCTTATGAATAAATCAATATACCTTAGCAAGTGATTTTACAATAGGATTCTCCATAATCCCCTTGAGGAAAATTAGGTCTATTTCTTCTGCTCCCGTAGATGAGGGCAGCTCCGTAAGGTTATCCAACACTTGCTGCATTGCTGCTGAGATAAAAGCAGTATTAAAAAAAAGAAGCAAATCTTAAATTCCAAGCTACTATGAAATATGATTTTAAAATAAATCAAATAAAAATACATTAACAATAAACATTCTTGAAAAACACATTAGAAAAACTGAATTGTTAAACAGTATAAATTTCAAATTGACTTCCCATGAATTAGCAACAGGACAGGTTTTTACATGCAGTTTGGGGCTTTATCAGACTATCGAATACATACTTAGAAATTTATACTTTCTTTTTATTTTTCATATTTTAAAATATTACTCAAGAAGAAACACAAAATTGTAAGAAACCAATAAAAAAAAATAAAAAGATTAGATTACGTAATCAAGAAATTTCATTCCAACAAGCCCAGAATCAGATGACTTGACTATTGAATTTTATTAAACATTAAAGAACTAAAATCATTACCTCACAAACTTGAAAAAACATGTAGAAGAGGAAAGAACAGTTTCCAACTATTCTGCGAGATCCTGATGCTAAATCCAGACAAACACATCACAAGAAAACTATAGCCAATATCCTCTATAAGCACAGATGCAAAAATCTTTAATAAAATACTAGCAAACTGAATCCAGCAACATATGAAAAGGATTGTATACAATGACCTAGTAGAACTATCCCAAGAGTACAGCGTAGCTCATCAACATATGATAATCAATGTTATACACTGTATTAATAGAACAAAACCACAAGGTATCTCAATAGGCACAGAAAAAGCATTTGACAAAATCAAATACCTTTTCATGATAAAAAAAAATTCGACTAGGAACAGAAGGAAATTTTCATTTGCTCAAGGGCATCTACAAAAAACCCATAGCTAACATCACACTTAATGATGAAAGGCTGAATGCTTTGCCATAGATCAGGAACAAGGCAAGGATGTCTACTCCTGTCATTTCTCCTCAACATTGTACTGAAGGGTCTAGCCATGGCAGCTAGGCAACAAAAAGAAAAAGGCATCCAGATAAAAAATGAATAAAACTTTCCCTTTTTGCTGATGATATGATCTCATATACAGAAGATCTTAAGGAATATATACAAAAAACTTATTAGAACTAATAAATGAGTTCAGTAAGGTTGCAAAAAAGTACAAAAATCATTTGTACTTCTATACACTAGCAATGAACACTCTGAAAATGAAATTAACAAAACCATTCCTTTTACAATAGCATTAAATCAATAACATCATTAGAAACAAGTGTAACAAAAGAAGTGCAAGATTTTATAGTGAAACTATATCAGTAGAAAGAATTAAAGACAAATAAAAAGATATCAAATTTTATCGATTATTGTTAAAATGGCAATAGTCCTCAAATTGATAGATAGGTTTAATGCAGTCTCTATTAAAATCTCAATTTCCCCCACCCTTTTTGGTAGAAGTTGATAAGCAGATCCTAAAATTCATGTGGGAAATACAGTAAATCCAGTATAGCCGAACAATCCTTAAAAAGAACAAAGCTGGAAGACTCACAATTTTAAAACTCACTAAAAAGCTGTAGTAACCAAAACTGTGGTACCAGCATAAAGACAGACATATAACTGAGAGTCCATAAATAAACCCATTTTATGGTTAATAGATTTTCAACAAGAGTGGCAAGATAGTTCAAAGGAGAAAAGAATAGCCTTTTTAAAAAATGGATTTGGGACAACTGGATATGCATTTGAAGAAGGTGAAGCTAGATTCCTCCTACATTCAAAATCATAGTTTTAATTTTATTCAATTAGTTTTATTAATAAGTTTTTTCCCCTTGATGCATATTTAGAATAAGTATACTAATACTGCAGTTTGTTTTTTTTTAATATTTTTATTAAAATAAAACATAAACATCGTAAAAAGATACTGTATTACTAAGTGGCTTATAATAAAATACAGTAGTTCTTTGTTCCATGTTGTCAGACTCCCTCCCAAATGATCCCATCCATAAGTAACTACTTTGAATTTGTGGCTTCTTTTAATCATAACTATATTTCTGGATAATATGCTAATACTTTTTGAGTACTTTTTGATGTACTCATTTTAGGCATTATTTATTTTTGTTAGAATAGTACTAGCTAATTGTACTAGTAAAGCTTTTACCTTCCCCTCTCTCCAGACTGGCAATTTTTAAATAAAATCAACAGTTAGTGCTTTTCATATAGGACTCCTACAAGTTTCTCCCTACAGTATTCCAACAAACTTCTCACTTTTCTATTAGTAATTTTTCCAAACGCTCAAACATCAGAATTACTTACAACTTCTACCTTCCTAAAATCTATCCCGAGTAGTCTTCTGTTGCACTTTAATTGGGACAGGTTCATCTTTAGGTCTCTGACTCAGTAGGAAGAAGTAAGTTACAATTTTGGAAGTAAAGAGGTGAATGGGAGAAAAATGTGCATTTACAACAAGCAGAAAGAAAACTGATATGGAGCTAAGATGAAGTCAACACTAGGAAATAAAGAATATAAGCAAAGTCTAATTCATAATTTTGCTTGAGGTCCAAAGTGTACTCTGGGCAGGGAACAGTAGAATCAACAATATTCAGAAGTATTAATATTTTTACCCTGTGGCTATAAATGTAGTCAGCTCTACTTTTCATGAGTATTTTCTTTAAATGAGGACTTTTTTCTTTCTTTTGACATTCTACATTTGTCTTTATTTTTATTATGGAAAATTCCAAACATATACAAAAGGAGATACTACAGCAAACCCAATAAGTATCAGGTCTAACAATCAGCAACTCATGGCCAACTTTGTTTCATACTCCTATATACTGTCTGTACTACATTAACTTTGAGGCAGAATCCAGATATCATATTTGAGTGTTTATGCATAAAAGATCAGGACTCTTTTTAAATAATGTACAATACTGTTAGCACATCTAATAAAATAACAATAATTCCTTAATATCATCAAATATTTAGCTGGTGTTAAAATTGCCAGTTGTATAGAAGTTTTTTAATGTATCTTCTATACTGGTTCTTGAGATGTTTAAATTTTTATATTTTATGCTTAATTGAACAGGAAGAAAAGTGGCAGAGACTGTGAAATATATCCTTGGTTATTTTGAAGATCTTTGTAAGTTGTTACTGATTTTTTAATATATGAAATCTAAATAAAAACTTATAAGCCAGTCATATCCCATGTTGTGAAAAGGGAATCTAGAGTTGCCAAACATTCCCAAACTAACTTGTATATTTAATGGAGTTTTAATAAAACTGGGCTTCCCTGATAGCTCAGTTGGTGAAGAAGCCACCTGCAATGCAGGAGATGCCGGTTTGATTGCTGGGTCAGGAAGACCCCCTGGAGAAGAGCTAGGCTACCCACGCTAGTATTCTTGGACATCCCTTGTGGCTCAGCTGGTAAAGAATCCGCCTGCAATGTGGGAGACCTGGGTTCGATCCCTGGGTTGGGAAGATCCCCTGGAGAAGGGAAAGGCTACCCATTCCAGTATTCCATCCTAGAGAATCCCATGGGCTGTATAGTCCATGGGATCGCAAAGAATCGGACACGGCTGAGTGACTTTCACTTTCACTTAATAAAACTACCATAGATCCCCTAAATAACCATGTTTTCAGGCCAAGCCTGGCTTGGCCTTCCCCCAGTTCACTAGGGAAATGACCTGGATGGTGAGCTCTAGGGAACTTGGGCTGAGGAGGCAGGGGAGTGGAGTAAACTGCTGCAGTTCAGCACAGGTTAGGGAAGCCAGTCTGGGTGAATGGTGTGCTGGTTAAGGTTGACAAGAATCTGGTATTTGTACTGCTATTCATTTTTGTGAAGAAGTAAATCATGAGATTCACAATGAAATCTTGAAATTGACCTCATATCCATAGAGGCCTCATGCCCCCAAAGTCTTCAAAGAAGAGATGATATCTGACTATCCAGACTCTGGGATATCAAGCAGAAACTTTGCTTCCTCATGAAGTATGGTCCAAGACTGCTACACCTGGAAGTCAGAACTGCTACAACTATCTGCACAGGATGAAACCACCATCTGTGTCTCTGAAAACCCACTTCAAGCTGACGGCCAGAGTCCCTATTCCTTAATGGGCAAGATTTTCAGATCCCACCTGCTACATCTTCTGAAATACTAACACTCTTTTCAAGGGTGTATGCAAACCCCTCACTGATACCTTGCTGGATGGCTGAGACAGCCAGCTATGGGACACAGGACTCTTTCTTTTAATTAGTTTATTTATCTATTTTTTAACTTTACAATATTGTCTTTATTGACATGAATCCACCATGGGGGTACATATGTTCCCCTTCCAGAACCCCACTCCCACTTCCCTCCCCATCCCATCCCTCTGGGTCACCCCGGTGCACCAGCCCTGAGCACCCTGTATCATGCATTTAACCTGGACTGGCTATTCATTTCACATATGATAATTTACATGCTTCAGTGCCATTCTCCCATATCGTCCCGCCCTTGCCCTCTCCCATAGAGTCCATAAGACTGTTCTATTTATCTGTGTCTCTTTTGATGTCTCGCATACAGGGTTATCTTCACCGATTAACTAAATACCATATATATGTGTTAGTATACTGTACTGGTGTTTTTCTTTCTGGCTTACTTCACTCTGTATAATAGGCTCCAGTTTCATCCACCTCATTAGAACTGATTCAAATGTATTCTTTTTAATGGCTGAGTAATATTCCATTGTGTATATGTACCACAGCTTCCTTATCCATTCGTCTGCTGATGGGCATCTAGGCTGCTTCCATCACAGGACTCTTTCTGTGGCCAGAAAGAGTACCTAAACTATCAGGAGGCCCTATTAGCAGACCACCAGTCAGCAGCCAAAACCTAACCCAGTGGCCCAACAACCAATAGGTGACACACCTCCTCTACAGTGAGAAGAGTAAACATACCATACACTTCCTCAAACCGAAGATCTTGAAGGAAGCTACAGTGGACAGCATGGATTTTAACTGCTCAGGTCCACTTATATGTGGATTATTTTCAAGAAATATGTACTAGAGTGCTAAACATCTGCTGCTGGTTGAATCTGCCAACACGGAACTGCAGAGACAGTATAAGGGGATTTTCCACTGTGCAGAGGGTGAGTGGCCTTAATCACCTGTGTTGTTGAAGGATCAACCGTATAACACATTGGGGAGTATTCTGTGATGGAACTGAAGGATTCTTATGGAAGACTGAGACAGATCAACTGCCAGGCAGCCACAGGTCATCTGATTCTGAAGGCCCAGACTGAACCAGTCGAAGTCCCACTGAGTCCAGAGCTTTTAGAGCTCATACCTAGAGGACCACTCTCCAGCAGTTTCTTATGAGCAGTTTCAGAACATCTGCTATGGCTTTACTGTCCCCTGGTAGAGCTCTTTTCTGGAATTGAATTCAGATGTCACTCTTAATGTTCCTATCAAAACATTCTCACTTAGTTTACCCACCCTGTTCCAGGTTATTTAATCACAAAGGTGAGAGTTGAGGTGAGGGGTCTTGGAATTTTCCCTTTCTTCCCCTTTTGAATGAAAACTGGGTTTCGGGTGTCTCAGAGTTGACAGGCAGCAAAGGCAGAGAGAAGCTGGTGAGGAGGTTAGGTGAAGTGGTGAGTGCGGGTGTGGAACAACCCACCCTGGTGCTCCAGTTGCACCAGGATGTCAAACTTGAAAGCATCTGCCCTAACACCTTCATTCCATACTCTGCTGTGAATAAAATAAATAATGTTCTAACACCTGGCATAATACCATCTCCCTCATTTGTTGGGATATTATTGGACAGTTTGAAGAAACAATTGCCCCTAACAAGCCAATTCACTGGCTTATAAATTAGTTATCTAATAACATGAACTACCAAAAAAAATAATAGTTTTTAAATTAAGTCATCCTAAAAGCATATCAAAGATACACAAGAAAATATGCAAAAATTATAACAAGGAGCAGTGAGAGAATTAACCTGATAAACTATTAAAACATTAACTAGATCTATAATAACCACTCTAACATGGATTACCATAAGGCAACTCTTAGACGTAAAACCTTAATACATGAAACAGAAAGCTGTTTCATGTAGTGGGAACGCAGCAAAGCTGAGTTGGATCCAGAAAAGCAGGAATGTGTCCCAATTTACTCAGATTCCAGGAAGAAAGGAAAGTCCCAAAACTCAGAAGGTAAGTTTCCTACAAGTTCCACTCCTCCTCCTCTATTACAAGAGGATGGACTCTAATCAGAAGCTAGATTCAATGACATACAAATGGGATTCCTACTTAAACTGGAGAAAAATTAACATATTTAATCTAGACCCTTCAGTTACAAATATGAACAAAACAAGAATGACTAAACATGAAAACTAAAAGCAAGAATGGAATTCACCAAGTTCAACAAACATTAACTGCCAAAGAAACAGGCTTACTACTTACTAGGAGGTTATTTTAAAAAAGAGGGGGGGGTTGGTAGAAAGAAAAAAGAAAGAGCAAAAGAAAGAACAAGATTAAATTAAATTAGTGTGTATGGGGCGGGGTTAGGAAAGGGGATTGCAAGGATCAAACTGAAGAATTTTCCCACTAGAAAGGGCAATGAGAGAAAAAGCATGGAAAACCTATTATGGATCATGAAAAACTAGGAGAAGGGATTAAGAGGGAAAGCAGAAATTAATCCTAGAAAAAAAAAAAGCCATAGATCTGATCACTATGCTGGCTGTTTCAAAAGGCAAATAAAAAAAAGCTGATATTTGGCTAGTGTGACTAATAAAAGACAAGACACAAATAACTTTGGAAATGTAATGAAAAAATAACTGCAGGCATAACAAAGATTCAAAAGAAAACACAATGAACAACTTTATTTAAATATGTAGTCAAGTAGAGATTTTCTAGTAAAATGTCAATTACTGAAATATAGGAAAAAGGTAAAAATGGAAACAGATCATAACGGAAGAAATTTAAAAGGTTTTCAAAGATCTACCATTTAAAAAAGACATTAGGCCTGGATAGGTTTAAGAATAAGTTGTCTCAAACCTTCAAGAAAGAGATTATTCACATTTTTAAAGCAAAACATAGGAAAAGATCAAAAGCTTTCCAAGTTCTATATGGATTTCAAAATTCAATAAAAAGTATATATTAATACTAAACTCCGTATGAGTATATATGCATATATCCCAAACAACATATTAGCAAACTGAATCTAACAATGTCTTAAGAAATAACAATACACAAGTACAGTTTATCCTAGTATGGAACGATAATTTAACATTGTGCGTGCATGCATGAGAAGCCACTTCAGTCGTGTCAAACTCTTTGTTACCCCGTGGACTGTAGCCCGCTAGGCTCCTCTGTACACAGGATTCTCCAGGAAAGAATACTGGAGTGGGCTGCCATGCCCTCCCTCCAGGGGATCTTTCTGACCCAGGGATCAAACCCATGTCTTTTATGTTTCCTGCATTGGCAGGCAGGTTCTTTACTACTAGTGCCACCTAAGAAGCCCAGTTTAACTTTAAGAAATATATAATATAATTTAATATATATGACAGTATACCACCCTCAATGCTTCAAATACATCAAATAAAATTTAAAATTCCTAATGGAAAATCTTACCATAACATGACTAGAAGAAAACCAGAATAATTTTATATCAGAATCTGTATGAAGCATCATCCTTAATGGAGAAATGTCAGAAGCTTTACCATTAAAGTCAAGGACAAGACAAGAATACCCACTACTACTTTTCAAACCTCTATTGAACGTTTTAATCAATGTAGAAAGATGTTACAAAACAAACAAACAAACTTAGGTTATAGCTACCTATTTAAGAGAAAGACTAAGGAATCAGCTGAAAAATTATTGAAGTTAGTTATAAGAGTTTGACTTGTGTCCTGCTAGAACAAAAGCAATATAGAAAAATCAAAAGTTTTTCTAAATAACAGTAAAAACCAATTAGAAAACATCACTGAGGGAAAGAAACTACATTCAGGACAGCAACAAAATTTACAAATAAGAAATAAGGCTAAAATAGAAATGTTCAGACAGATATGAGATAAATATAAAATATACTAAAGGACAGTTGGGCTTCCCTGGTGGCTTAGATGGTAAAGTGCCTGACTGTAAAGTGGGAGACCTGGGTTCAATTCCTGGGTGGGGAAGATCCCCTGGAGAAGAGAACTGCAAACCACTCCAGTATTCTTGCCTGGAGAATTCCAAGGACAGAGGAGCCTGGCAGGCTCCAGTCCATGGGGTCGCAAAGAGTTGGAAACAACTGAGCAACTAACACACACACTCACACACACAGGACATTTAAAATAAATAAATTAAGAGACCACATTCTGGCATAGGACAATCCAATTCTATAAAAATATTAATTCTCTCCAAAACATTTCATATGAAAAAAATGAATGAATAAATCCTAACAAATTCCAACAGGATTTTGGGGTAAAGCTATTCTAAAATTTACTTGAAAGAGAAAATATGTAAAACCAGCCAATATGTAAAGAAGGTGCTGGTGCTGTCACATATAAAAACACTATAAATTAAACTGTTGCAGATTGGCACAGCAACAGAGAAATGCTGACAGCTAAATAGCAATTAATATATGCAGAAGGTGACATTTCAAATCAGTGGGGGGTAGGCTTCAGTTAAATATGGTAGATCGACTAAGTTTATAGTCTTTCCCTCTAGAATCTCTATTAAAACAGCAGCAAAGTAATAATAAAGTTTTTTTAAAAACCCATGAGAATAAAGAGAGAAGAAAAGAAATAAAACAGCAAAAATATTTGAAAGTTTGGAAGTGGCAGGAATAGAAACTACACTGGAGTAAAGGAAGCAGTAGATTCTACCTCCTAAAGCCAGACATCCTGGAATGTGAAGCCAAGTGGGCCTTAGGAAGCATCACTACGAACAAAGCTAGTGGAGGTGATGGAATTCCAGTTGAGCTATTTCAAATCCTGAAAGATGATGCTGTGAAAGTGCTGCACTCAATATGCCAGCAAATTTGGAACACTCAGCAGTGGCCACAGGACTGGAAAAGGTCAGTTTTCATTCCAATCCCAAAGAAGGGCAATGCCAAAGAATGTTCAAACTACTGCACAATTGCACTCATCTCACATGGTAGCAAAGCAATGCTTAAAATTCTCCAAGCCAGGCTTCAGCAATACGTGAACCATGAAATTCCAGATGTTCAAGCTGGTTTTAGAAAAGGCAGAGGAACCAGAGATCAAATTGCCAAAATCCGCTGGATCATCGAAAAAGCAAGAGAGTTCCAGAAAAACATCTATTTCTGCTTTATTGACTACGCCAAAGCCTTTGAGTGTGTGGATCACAATAAACTGTGGAAAATTCTGAAAGAGATGGGAATCCCAGACCACCTGACCGGCCTCTTGAGAAACCTGTATGCAGGCGAGGAAGCAACAGTTAGAACTGGACATGGAACAACAGACTGGTTCCAAATTGGGAAACGAGTACATCAAGGCTGTATATTGTCACCCTGCTTATTTAACTTCTATGCAGAGTACATCATGAGAAACGCCGGGCAGGAGCAAGCACAAGCTGAAATCAAGATTGCCAGGAGAAATATCAATCACCTCAGATATGCAGATGACACCACCCTTATGGCAGAAAGTGAAGAAGAACTAAAGAGCCTCTTGATGAAAGTGAAAGAGGAGAGTGAAGAAGTTGGCTTAAAGCTCAACATTCAGAAAACTAAGATCATAGCATCCGGTCCCATCACTTCATGGCAAACACATGGGGAAACAGTGAACAGTGGCTGGCTTTATTTTTCTGGGTTTCAAAATCACTGCTGATGGTGATTGCAGCCATGAAATTAAAAGACGCTTACTCCTTGGAAGGAAAGTTATGACCAACCTAGACAGCATATTAAAAACCTGAGACATTACTTTGCCAACAAAGGTCCATCTAGTTGAGGCTATGGTTTTTCCAGTGGTCATGTATGGATGTGAGAGTAGGACCATAAAGAAAGCTGAGCGCCGAAGAATTGATGCTTTTGAACTGTGGTGTTGAAGACTCGTGAGAGTCCCTTGGACTGCAAGGAGATCCAACCAGTCCATCCTAAAGGAGATCAGTCCTGGGTGCTGTTTGAAAGGACTGATGTTGAAGCTGAAACTCCAATACTCTGGCCACCTAATGCAAAGAGCTGACTCATTGGAAAAGACCCTGATGCTGGGAAAGATTGAAGGCAGGAGGAGAAGGGGATGACAGAGGATGAGATGGTTGGATGGCATCACTGACTCAATGGACATGGGTTTGGGTGGACTCCGGGAGTTGGTGATGGACAGGGAGGCCTGACGTGCTGCGGTTCATGGGGTTTCATAGTCAGACATGACTGAGCGACTGAACTGAACTATTTCTGGAATCAAAAAATTTCTTTCCATCATGAGTCCTAGCTATCATCATTTTTTTGCCCAGACTATATAAGAGCTTTCTACAAACACATACACACACACACACACACACACACACATATATGTACATATACACACAAAAGAGCTTCCTACATATACACACACACACACCTCTCTCACCCAGAAGATATTTATTACAATGTAAATTTTATGGCGTGTAAGTCTTTAAAATACATTGCGAGATTCAACAATCTGCACCACCCTTTGTGGCTTTAGCCACCACAATCTTTCCCCTGTCCTGATGCAAACTCCCAACTTAACACCACCTTTGTGTACTTAACTCATACAGATCCTTCGGGAGCAGAATTCCTATATGTCCTTGGAGGCTCCAATTAGGGTAAATTCTTCTAATGCACATTTTTGTAGTGGTCTAAGCTTTATAACTCTGATAAAACAAATTATGTTGATAAGTATTTATTTACTGTATAATTTTCTTTCTAAACTCTTAAGTAGTAAGCACAGAAATCTTATCTGTCCTGTTCAAATCTATATTCCCAACAACTAGCCCACAGTGTGGTACATCACAAGTTCTCAGTAATAGAATTTCAATCACAAAAATGTAACATTTTTCTGTTACCAGAAATAAAGAATAGCTTTCAAGTTATATGAGCTTCCCTGGTGGCTCAGACGATAAAGAATCCACCTGCAATGCAGGAGACCTGGGTTCAATTCCTAGATTGGGAAGATCCACTGGAGAAGGAAATAGCTACTCACTCCTGTATTGTTGCCTGTAGAATTCCATGGAGAGAAGCCTGATGGGCTACAGTCCATGGGGTCGCACAGAGTTGGACACGCCTGAGCAACTAACACTTACACATGTTCACTTTCAAGTTATATAGTTTTATTTATAAATAACAATTCTATATAAAACGTAGAATCAGATAAATATGGTATAGTTTACAAAGCAAGAATCTTAAAGCTATTAACTTTCCACAAACCACATAATAAGCCACAAAGATAGGAATGCTATCTTTTCAATGTTTAGTCTACTAAAATGGCAAGCTTTTACAGAAGCACTACTTACACATAAACATATTTCTAACTTTTTACAATATCATTCAGTAAAAAGACATAAAATAAAACTAAAATTTTATTAATAAAATTTAATAAAAGTTCACCAGTAAAGGCAAACATAATGGTAGGAAGTCATCCACACACAAATATGGTATCAAAACCAATGATTGTGAGAAGAGGAGAACACAAATGCAGGGCATTGGAAATGCAATTGAAATCAAAACACCAGCAACTTAAAACAATCTTGCTGATATACAGATGGCTATATTAAAACATAGTAATCACAAACCAAAAACCTACTAGATATACACACAAAAAAGAAAAAGGAATCCAAACATAACACTAAAATTAGTCATCAAATCACAAGAGGACAAAAGAGGAAGGCAAGAAAAACAAATACAAAGCAATTAAGAAAATGGCAATAGGAACATACATATCAATAATTACCTTAAATGTAAGTGGATTAAATGCTCCAACCAAATGACATACACAAATGGAATAAAGACAAAAACAAGACCCATATATATGCTGTCTATAAGAAAACCACTTCGGATCTAAGGACACACACAGAATGAAACTGAGGGGACAGAAAAAGGTATCCCATGCAAATGGAAATCAAAAGTTAGCTTGCGTAGCGATACAGATATCAGAAAAAAATAGACTTTAAAATAAAGGTGTTGTAAGAGATAAAGAAAACAATACATTAATGGTCAAAGAATCAATCCAAGAAGATAAATCAATTGTAAATATGCACCCAACAAAGGAGCACCAAAATACATAAGGCAAATACTAATAACCATAAAAAGAGAAACCAACAATAATACATTAATTGTGGGGGCTATTAAGACCCAACTTTCAACAACAGATCATCCAGACAGAAGATCAATAAGAAAATACAGGCCTTAAGTGACACATTAGATCAGATCGACTTAATTGATATTTAGAGAGCATTTCATCCCAAAGCAGCAGAACACACATTCTTCTTAAGTACACATGGTATATTTTCCAGGACTGATCACATGCTGGAGCCACAGGGCAAGCCTCAGTAAATTTAAGAAAACTGAAATGACATTAAGCATCTTTTCTGACCATTTATAATTTCTGTAAAATTATAAATCAACTATAAGAAAAAATAGCTAAGAAAATACAAACACATGGAGGCTAAGCATTATGCTAAATAACCAATGGATCACAGAAGAAATCAAAGAGAAAATTAATAAATACCTAGAGACAAATGAAAAGGAAAGCATAATGATCCAAAACCAATGAGATGTGGCAAAACCAGTTCTAAGAGGGAAATTTATAACAATACAATCTTACCTCAGGAAATAAGAACAATCACAAATAAACAACCTAATCTTACACCTGAAGCAACTAGAGAAAGAATAACAAACAAAACCCAAAGTTCGTAGAAGGAAAGAAATCATCTAGATAAGAGCAGAAATAAATGAGATGCTAAGAAAACAGAAAAGATCAATGAAACTAAAAGTTAGTTCTTTGAAGAGACAAAATTGATAAGCCTTTAACTAGACTCATCAAGGAAAAAAAGGAGCTCAAATGACTATAGTTAAAAATGAAAATGAAGAAGTTAACATGGACACCACAGAAATACAAAGGATCAGTCAGTTCAGTCACTCAGTTGTGTCTGACTCTTTGCAATCCCATGGACTGCAGCATGCCAGGCTTCCCTCTCCATCAGAGACTATTAAAACTACAAGCAACTATATGCTAATAAAATGGTAACCTGGAAGAAAAGGAAAAATTCTTAAAAAGATTCAATCTCCCAAGACTGAATCAGGAAGAGAGAGAAAATATGAACAAACCAACCACAAGTACTGAAATTGAAACTGTTATTAAAAAACTCCTAACAAACAAAAGTCCAGGACCAGATTACATTACAGGTAAATTCTATCAAACATTTAGAGAAGAGTTAATACCTATTCTTCTGGAACTATTTCAAAAAACTGCAGAGGAATATTTCCAGACTCATTCTATGAAGCCACCATCACCCTGACACCAAAACCAGACAAAGACACCACAAAAAGAAAATTACAGGCCAGTGTCACTGATGAACACAGATGCAAAAATCCTCTAGAGAATACCAGCAAGCCAAATCCAACACCATGATGATATGTGATTTATCCCCAAGACGCAAGGATTTTTCAATACCTACAAATCAATCACTGTGATTCACACTATCAACAAAATGAAGAATAAAAACTATATGCTCATCTCTAAGGACGCAGGAAGATTTTGACAAAATTCAACATCCTTTTATGATAAAAACTCTCCAGAAGGTGGGCACAGAGGGAACATGAAAGTGAAAGTGTTAGTCGTTCACTCATGTCCAACTCCTTCTGACCCCATGGACTGTAGCCTGCCAGGTTCCTCCGTCCATGGAATTCTCCAGGCGAGAATACTGGAGTGGGTAGCCATTCCATTCTCCAGGGGATTTTCCTGACCCAGGGATCAAACTCAGGTCTCCTGCACCAGAGGCAGATTCTTTATCATCTGAAGTACCAGGGAAGGCCCAGAGAGAGCATATCTCAATATAATAAACGCCATATATGACAAATCTACTGCTAACATCATACTCAATAGTGAAAAACTGAAAGCATTTCCTCTAAGATTAGGAACAAGACAAGGATGTCCACTGTCATCACATTTATTCAACATATTTTTGGTAGTTCTAGCCATAGTAATCAGAGAGGAAAAAGAAATAAAAGGAATCCATATTGGAAAAGAAGTAAAACAGTCACTTTGCGGACAACATGATATTATACAAAGAAAATTCTAAAGTGCCCACCAAAAAACTACAGAGCTCAGCATGAATTCAGTAAAGCTGCAGGATACAAAATTAATACACAGAAATTTTTTCCTTACTATACACTAACAATGCAAGACCAGAACGAGAAATTAAAGAACCAATCCAATTTACCATCACATCAAAAAGAATAAAATACCTAGGAATAAACCTACCTAAGGATACAAAAGATTTGCACTCCCCCCAAAAAAAAAAGATAGCAATGAAAGAAACAGATGACACAGTTGGAAAGATATACCATGTTCTTAGATTAGAAGAATCAATACTGTCAAAATGACTATACTACCAAAGGCAATCTATAGATTCAATGCAATCCCTATCAAATTACCGATGGCATTTTCCACAGAACCAGAACAAAACAATTTGCATAGACACACAAAAGATCCCAAATAGCCAAAGCAATCTTGAGAGAGAAAAATGGAGCTGGAGAAATCTGGCTCCTTGACTTCAGGCACAAAGCCACAGTCATCAAAAGTATGGTACTGGGACAAAAACAGAAATATAGATCAATGGACAGGATAGAAAGCCCAGAAATAAACCTGTGCACCTCTGGTCAATTATCTATGACAAAGGAAGCAAGACTATACAATATTGGTGACACAGTCTCTTCAATAAGTGGTTCTGGGAAAACTGGACAGCTACACGCAAAAAAATGAAATTAGAACATTCTTAAAACTCAAAAAACAAACTCCAAATGGATTAAATACCTAAATGTAAGACTGGATACTATAAAACTCTTAGAGGAAAACTGCACAGCACTTTGACATAAATCACAGCAATATTTTTGATCTACCTCCAAGAATGATGAAAATGAAAACAAATCAAACAAGTGGGACCTAGTTGAAGTCAAAAGCTTATGCACAGGAAAAACACACACACACACACACATAAAATGAAAAGACAGTTCACAGAATGGGAAAAAATACTTGCAAATGATGTGACTAACAGGGGATTAGTCTCCAAAATTTACAAACAGCTCATGCAGCTTAGTATCAGAAAACAAAACAAAACAAAACCCACACAACCAAAACATAGAAAAACTAAATAGACGATTTTCCAAAGAAGATATACAGATGGCCAAGAGGCACATGAAAAGATGCTCAGTACTGCTAATTAATTAGAGAAAAAATTAATGTAAATCAAAGTTACAATGAGACATCATCTCAAATCAACCAGAATGGCCATCATCACAAAATCTACAAACCATAAATGTGGACAAGGTGTGGAAAAAAGGGAACCCTCCTATACTGTTGGTGTGAATGTAAATTGGTAGAGCTACTATGGAGAACAATACAGAGGTTCCTTAGAAAACTCAAAACAGAGCTACCATATGATCCAGAAATCCCACTCCTGGGCATATATCTGGAGAAAAGCATGGTTTGAAGGGGTATTTATACCCAAATATTCATTGTAGTGCTGTTTACCATAGTCAAGACACGGAAGCATTCTAAATGTCCACAGACAAAGAAATGAATAAAGATGTGTTACACTTGACTATTACTCAGCCATTAAAAAGAATGAAATAATGCCATTTGCAGCAACATGGATGAACCTGGCGATTCTCATATTAAGTGAACTAAGTTAAAAAGAGAAAGACAAATACCATATAATCTCATTTATATATGGAATATTTTTCAAAAAACATAAAAATAAACTTACTTACAGAAAAGACTCACAGACTTAGAGATCAAACATATTTACCAGTGGGGAAGGGTGGGAGTGAGATAAATTGGAAGCTTGGGATTGATATGTATACACTATATTTAAAATAGATAAACAAGCAGAAACTACTGTATATCATAAAGAAGTCTGCAGAATATTCTGTAATACACTAAATAGGAAAATAATTTGAAAAAGAATAGATACACATACTAATATATGTATAACTGAATCACTTTGCTGTACACCTGAAACTAACATAACACTATTAATCAACAATGTTTCAATATAAAATAAAAATTAAAAAGAAAGAAATTTGGATCAAGACAGGTTGATGATTAAATTTTGACACAATATCCACTTGGCTGATTTCACCATGACAGCAAGAGTTCATCTAAATCCTTAAGTCAATAAAAACAATTCTCTTCTATAAAGTGACATCATGTAGTCAATACCTTAGCTCTCAAAACAGTATCCTGAAATTCTAATCTAGTTATAATGCATCAGAGAAGAAAGTTAAACTTTGTGCTCAGTTAACTTAACCTTAGCTGAGTGCTTATAGACTAGGTGTGAAAGTGAAAGATGCTCAGTCATGTCCGACTCTGCAACCCTCATGGACTTTACAGTCCATGGAATTCTCCAGGCCAGAACACTGGAGTGGGTAGCTGTTCCCTTCTCCAGGGGATCTTCCCAATCCAGGGATCGAACCCAGGTCTCCCACATTGCAGGCGGATTCTTTACCAGCTGAGTCACCAGGGAAGCCCACAGATACAGAAGAGACTAGAGACACAGTTGTCTTTCCTTCAAAAACTAAATCTAGTAGAGTAGACCAAAATATGTAAACATATGAATAAAAGCATGATGATAAGAACACTATTGAGGAATCAGAGAATTAAGTGATATAGCATAGTGGTTAAAAGCCTGGACACTACCACTTAACTATTTCTGAAAACCAGAGTAAATGAATTAACTCCTCCAAGTCAGCTTCCTCCACCTGTTAAGTGGGGGATGGCAATAGTATCTATCCTACAGGGCTGGTGCAACTAAATAATACATGGAAACTCCTGAAACAATACCTCCTAGTGCATTATTAACACAGTGAATACCGGAAATGAGTCAAAGATTAGCTCTTTTATTTGGTGGGAATGGTGGGACGATAAGATGATGAGACTGGTGAGACACCCAGTGGAAGGCATTCCAGTGCAAACCACCAAGGAGTTCACCCTGTTGAAAATCCTGAATTTATAATTAACATTTAAACCCTTAAAACAAAATGTGGAGCTGTATTTCCCAAAGAAGCCTATAAAAAAAATCTAAGCTTTGAGCCAATAAAAGAAAAGGGCAGGCACAGTGGATGGGTAGCCATTCACAGCAATGAAGGAACTCCATACACAAGGGCAGATTTTATTTTCTTGGGCTCCAATATCACCATGGATGGTGACTGCAGCCATGAAATTAAAAGACTCTTTCTCCTTGGAAGGAAAGCTATGACAAACCTAGACAGCATATTAAAAATCAGAGACATCACTTTGCCAACAAAGGTCTGTAAAGTCAAGCTATGATTTTTCCAGTAGTCCTGTACAGATGCGTGAGTTGGACCATAAAGAAGGCTGAGTGCCAAAGAATTGATGCTTCCGAATTGTGGTGCTGGAGAAGACTCTTGGGATTTCCCTAGTGGCTGAGATGGTAAAGAATCTGCCTGTAATTCAAAAGGCACAAGAGATGCGAGTTGAATCCCTGGGTTGGGAAGATTCCCTGGAGAAAGAAATAGCAACCCACTCTAGTATTCTTGCCTGGAGAATTCCATGGACAAAGGAACCTGGTGGGCACAGTCCATGGGGTCACAGAGTCAGACACGACTGAGCGACGCTCACTTTCATATTTTATCCTCCAATTAAAAATAAAATAAAATTAAAAAAGGAACAGGAAACTATTGGTGTAACCCTTTTTGCACAGGCTTGTTCTCTACCAAATGCCTGTAGTGTTTCTCAGTTATTATGACAACCAAAAATTCCCCTCACCACACTTCCTAACATTTCTAGGGGTGACACACCCTTCTCCCCTTCTGTTCTTTCCACTTGCACAAATATGTTCCAACTCCAGGGTAAATTCCTCCTTCTTAATTTAGCTATTTGAGGGTTCTCCGCTTGCTCGCCAGTTTTTTTGCCTAAATATCTGAAGGCAAAGCCCACCATTCCAGAAAGTGCGATGAGGGAGAGCCTACACAACTACAGAGGAAATTCTCAACAGATAGATATTCTGGATTAATCAATGCAGTCCTTCATGTGTAAATATAAACCAGCCATTACTGATCACCAGACATCTGAAGAAAGCAGTGACAAGGGACAAAGCTGAACAAACTAAATTACAGGGGAAACAGATGGTGCTGAGAACAGACTTTAAAGTTTTATATTTATTAGCAAAACATGTGAGAGGCTACTGCACTCAAAGAATAACGGGCCACTAAGGAGGGAGAAAATGGAGCAACTCAAGAAGAAAAAGTACCTGGCAACTAAATATAATACTGTTAAATTTAAAAAAATCAAACAGCAGACTAAATGATACAATAAGATTGAAACTACTAACCTGGAAAATCAAGTCAAGGTAAACTCTCAAATGTAGAAGAAAAGATGGAAAATATGAGAATACTTAAAATATGGAATCAAATCCAACAGTGTATCAGGAGTTACACAGGACAAAATCAGAGACAAGGATGGGAAGGAAATAGTTAAAAAAACAGTAGAAAATTTCCCCGAATTTAAATGACATACAAAACTTCAGAATGAATGGAAAAGACCCATATTTGGACACCTAAGTAAAATTTCGAAACGCTGAGGATTAAAATAGGGGAAGTGAAGATTTCCTGAAAAAAATGAAAAGAGCTTGTAAAAGTAACAGACTTCCATGCCACTTATTACTGGTTAATATTTAAAACCAGAAGATAATGGAGTAAAAATGTCAAAGTTCTGATGAAAGACAAGTTAAAAAACTTTATATATGTTATTTTCAAAATTATATATATTTGTATATATGTGTGTATGTATATATATGTATGTATGTGTATATATACCAGTGTGGTGAATGGAAGTTTACACTGAAATATTTTAAAATAAACACAAAAATTGATTTCCTCCAAAGAGATTTTCTTTCTAGGCTTCCCAGCAAAATTAATCCCTATATTTGAATACAAGCTTCTTTATTTACATGAACATGATAGTTTTATTAATAAAATCTTAACAGTCTTTCCCTACTGGAGATCATTTTTTTCAATATATCTAGCACTTCACTATATGGAAGAGTCAACATTTATTTAGTTTGTCCTCTACTGAAAGATATACAGGCTGCTTCCATTTTTAATAGCTATAATCTGTTACAATCAACACCGATATGGCCACATCTACATCTGCACACACATACATGTTGTTTTGTTATTGTTTATAGTTGCTCATTCATGTCTCTTTTGCAACCTCCTGGACTGCAGCCTGTCAGCCTCCTCTGTCCAGAGGATTTCCCAGGCAAGAATACTGGAGTAGGTTGCCATTTTCTACTCCAGGGGATCTCCAGGGGATCTGCATCTCCTGCAAGTCTCCTGTATTGCAGGCAGATACTTTATCGCTGAGGCACCAGCAACACCATAGATATATATACTTATGTACGTATCATTATTGACTATGCCAAAGCCTTTGACTGTGTGGATCACAACAAACTGTGGAAAATTCTTAAAGAGATGGGAATACCAGACCACCTTACCTGCCTCCTGAGAAATCTGTATACAGCCCAAGAAGCAACAGTTAGAACTGGACATGGAAAAACAGACTAGTTTCAAATCGGGAAATGAGTACATCAAGGCTATATACTGTCACCCTGCTTATTTAACTTATATGCAGAGTACATCATGCAAAATACCAGGCTGTATGAAGCACAAGCTGAAATCAAGATTTCTGGGAGAAATATCCATAACCTCAGATACGCTGATGACACCACCCTTATGGTAGAAAGCAAAGAAGAACTAAAGAGCCTCTTGATGAAAGTGAAAGAGGAGAGCGAAAAAGTTGGCTTAAAACTTAACATTCAGAAAACTAAGATCATGGCACCTGGTCCCATCACTTCATGGCAAATAGATGGGGAAACAATGGAAACAGTGAGACTTTATTTTGGGGGGCTCCAAAATCACTGCAGATGGTGACTGCAGCCATGAAATTAAAAGATGCTTGCTCCTTGGAAGAAAAGCTATGCCCAACCTAGACAGCATATTAAAAAGCAGAGATGTTACTTTGCCAACAAAGGTCCGTCTAGTCAAAGGTATGGTTTTTCCAGTAGTCATGTACGGATGTGTGAGGTGGACCATAAAGAAAGCTCAGCACCAAAGAACTGATGCTTTTGAACTGTGGTGTTGGAGAAGACTCTTGAGAGTCCCATAAGCAGCAAGGAGATCCAATCAGTCAATCCTAAAGGAAATCAGTCCTGAATATTCATTGGAAAGACTGATGCTGAAGCTGAAACTCCAATACTTTGGCCACCTGATGCAAAGAACTGACTCACTTGAAAAGACCCTGATGCTGGGAAAGATCGAAGGCAGGAGGAGAAGGGGGTGACAGAGGATGAGATGGTTGGATGGCATCACCGACTCGATGGACATGGATTTGAGTAAGCTCCAGGAGTTGGTGATGGACAGGGAAGCCTGGTGCGCTGCAGTCCATGGGGTTGCAAATAGTTGGACACAACTGAGCCACTGAACTGAACGTATCATTAGTAAGTAAAGGCTAAGAGAATTGCTAGATCAAAGAATATGTGATTTTTCAATTGTCAGATACTGTCGTACTGTCCTTTATAAACAGGTTGTTATCAATTACATCTCCAACAAGAGGTCTTCATTTCATTATTTGTTATAATAATAATGAATTGCCTCCTAAAGATATATCAATATAAATGCTGAGAACATGTATAGTAAAGAGTGATTAAAAAAGAGTTAATTCTGAATTTTAATCTTTTTCTCCAATATAGCATTAAAGAAAAATTTAACTACACACTTATTTCCTTATCTGTAAAACAGAAATGACATTGGTATAACTCATGAAATTATATAATAAACTTAAATGACTGATCTAATACTAAAAACATGTAAATGTTAAATACTGTTTCATCTAACATTCTGCAATTCATTCCCTTCAACCATCTCTCATGGTTTTGCTAATTATTCAAAGTGTCAGTGAAAAATAAATCTCAAAAACAGCAATTACAATACTCCCACCTTAAAAACAAGGTTTTTTAAAAATTAACATAGTAGGGTTTTTCCCCTAATTTAATCATCTTACCTGACCCATTTTGTACTTGGTCATCCTCTGATGACAAGTTCAATTCAGAAAAGAAAGTGAACTACCATTTAAATGAATTTACTGATACTTCTACTATGAACCGAGTAAATGTCTTATAAAAGCAGCTAGTGTAACTTTCTGGCAATCTTATTTAGAAACACTTTTCTGTTATGTGCAGTGCTTTCAAATACAAGTCCTTATTTAAAAAAAAAAAAAAAAGGCAGATTCTGGAAAATAGTTTTACTGGATTGAACTCTCTCCTCCCAACCCCCGTCCGCTGCCTCCAGTATGTTTAACACATTGTTTCACTTCCTTCTAGCCTCTGCGGTCTATGATGAGACATCCACATTCATTCAAATAGTTTCTCTATTACTGTTTTTTGTTTTTTGCTGGTTTTTTTTTTCCTGTCTTGTTTTCAGCAATTTCATTATGTTGTTTCTGGGCATGGATTTCACTGGGCTTATCCCATTTGAGGTTCACTGAACCTCTTGAGTCTACTAGAAAAGGTTTATGTCTTTCACCAAATTTGGGAATTTTTGGTCACTATTTCTTTAAACATTCATTTCTGTACCATATTCTTTTTCTTTCCTTCTGATTGTCTGATAAAACATAATGTTAGACCTTCTGGTATCATCCCATGGTCCTTGGGGAATTCATTTTTACTCTGCCCATTATTTTCAACTATTTTTTTGTTTTGTTTTGTTTAATTTGGGTAAATTTCTACTTCTCTACCTTCAGGTTCATGGACTGTTATCTGCATTCTGCTACTGTGCTTGTCCAATGAGTTTTTAATTATACTTTTCGGTTCCAAATTTTCCATTTGGTTTTCCTTTTGTCTGTTTCTTTACTGAAACAGTAAAACAACAGTCTATATTTCATTTCAAGAGAATGCACCCTTAATTGTTGCAGTGTATTTATAATTATGAAACCTGCTTATATCTTTCTCAGATGCTTCCCACATCTGCGTCATCTCAGTGTTAGTGTCTGAGGATTATCTCTGCCCATGTGAATTAAGGATTTCCAAGTTCTTCATATGCCAAAGAATTCTGGACTGTATGTTCTATATTTTTAATAATAACAGAAGACTCTGCCTTGTTGAAATCTTAGGGAGAGTGTTGATATGTTTTGTTTTCAGTAAGCAACTGCATCAGTTGAGGTCAGGGCTCAAATTCTGACTCTTTAAGGTACCAATGCCATTTTATTACAGTTATCTGCACCCTTGTTTTTGAACTTAAGTCTTCATTTCCCTTGGGTAAATATCTAGGAATGGGATTGCTAGAGCACATGATACGTGTATATTTAACTTTGTAAGAAACCAGTAAACTGTTCAAAATTTCCACAATGTTATTTGGCTCTGTCCCACATATGAACCACCCACTAGGCAGTCAGGGACCTAGCTGGTGGTCTATTGGTATTTCAGCATAAAACACTTATGTGTAGTCTTCAGGGTCAGATCTACACAAGCACATCTCAAGAATGAGTCCAGCAGTGCATGACAACTTTCAGAATCTCTTTCCAGCCTCCTCTGCAATCTGCCTGGCACTTTGGGTTCTCTGGGATGTTCTTTACTGATCCTACAGCCAGAAATCTGGGGCATAACTTACCAATTCTACAGGATACTTTCTATAACTGGGCTCATGATCTGGTTCAGATGGCCACAGAACACAGGAAAAAAAACAAAAAACAGGAAAAAAAGACCGGAAGTACAACTCCTCCAATCAAAGAGGAAGATTTCTTGCTTTGGAGTTTTAGGTAGGCTCCTCTTAGCTGTTGCAGCTGCTGAGGGAGGCAGAAGGAGGCAGAGGGAGGGAGAGGGAGGCAGAGGGAGGGAGAGGGAGGCAGAGGGAGGGAGAGGGAGGGAGGCAGAGGGAGGGAGAGGGAGGGAGAGGGAGGGAGAGGGAGGGAGAGGGAGGGAGGGAGAGGGAGGGAGAGGGAGGCAGAGGGAGGAAGAGGGAGGGAGGGAGGGAGAGGGAGGGAGAGGGAGGGAGAGGGAGGGAGGGAGAGGGAGGGAGAGGGAGGCAGAGGGAGGGAGAGGGAGGGAGGGAGGGAGAGGGAGGGAGAGGGAGGGAGAGGGAGGGAGGGAGAGGGAGGGAGAGGGAGGCAGAGGGAGGGAGAGGGAGGGAGGGAGGGAGAGGGAGGGAGAGGGAGGGAGAGGGAGGCAGAGGGAGGGAGAGGGAGGCAGAGGGAGGCAGAGGGAGGGAGAGGGAGGCAGAGGGAGGCAGAGGGAGGGAGAGGGAGGGAGAGGGAGGGAGAGGGAGGGAGAGGGAGGCAGAGGGAGGGAGAGGGAGGCAGAGGGAGGCAGAGGGAGGCAGAGGGAGGGAGAGGGAGGCAGAGGGAGGGAGAGGGAGGCAGAGGGAGGCAGAGGGAGGCAGAGGGAGGCAGAGGGAGGCAGAGGGAGGCAGAGGGAGGGAGAGGGAGGGAGAGGGAGGCAGAGGGAGGGAGAGGGAGGCAGAGGGAGGGAGAGGGAGGGAGAGGGAGGGAGAGGGAGGGAGAGGGAGAGAGGGAGGGAGAGGGAGGCAGAGGGAGGGAGAGGGAGGCAGAGGGAGGGAGAGGGAGGGAGAGGGAGGCAGAGGGAGGCAGAGGGAGGCAGAGGGAGAGAGGGAGGGAGAGGGAGGGAGAGGGAGGGAGAGGGAGGGAGAGGGAGGCAGAGGGAGGGAGAGGGAGGGAGAGGGAGGGAGAGGGAGAGAGGGAGGGAGAGGGAGGCAGAGGGAGGGAGAGGGAGGGAGAGGGAGGCAGAGGGAGGGAGAGGGAGGCAGAGGGAGGGAGAGGGAGGCAGAGGGAGGCAGAGGGAGGCAGAGGGAGAGAGGGAGGGAGAGGGAGGGAGAGGGAGGGAGAGGGAGAGAGGGAGGGAGAGGGAGGCAGAGGGAGGGAGAGGGAGGGAGAGGGAGGCAGAGGGAGGGAGAGGGAGGGAGAGGGAGGCAGAGGGAGGGAGAGGGAGGCAGAGGGAGGCAGAGGGAGGGAGAGGGAGGGAGAGGGAGGGAGAGGGAGGGAGAGGGAGGGAGAGGGAGGGAGAGGGAGAGAGGGAGGGAGAGGGAGGCAGAGGGAGGGAGAGGGAGGGAGAGGGAGGCAGAGGGAGGGAGAGGGAGGGAGAGGGAGGCAGAGGGAGGGAGAGGGAGGCAGAGGGAGGGAGAGGGAGGCAGAGGGAGGCAGAGGGAGAGAGGGAGGGAGAGGGAGGGAGAGGGAGGGAGAGGGAGGCAGAGGGAGGCAGAGGGAGGGAGAGGGAGGCAGAGGGAGGCAGAGGGAGGCAGAGGGAGGCAGAGGGAGGGAGAGGGAGGCAGAGGGAGGCAGAGGGAGGCAGAGGGAGGCAGAGGGAGGGAGAGGGAGGGAGAGGGAGGGAGAGGGAGGCAGAGGGAGGCAGAGGGAGGGAGAGGGAGGGAGAGGGAGGCAGAGGGAGGCAGAGGGAGGGAGAGGGAGGCAGAGGGAGGGAGAGGGAGGCAGAGGGAGGGAGAGGGAGGCAGAGGGAGGCAGAGGGAGGCAGAGGGAGGCAGAGGGAGGCAGAGGGAGAGAGGGAGGGAGGGAGAGAGGGAGGGAGAGGGAGAGATTTCTGCACTCCTGTTGAGCATCTTGCTCTTTAAACCAGAACCACTGGGTTTTGGAGTTCCAGCTGTTCATTCTGATGCTCTAGGCTTGAGGCTAGGTTGGGGATACCAAAGCAAAACAACAAAAAACAAACAACCCATAGTAAACTCACTGTTGATTCAATGGTTTCCTGGTTGTCTTCTCCAATCCATCTGCTACTACTGACTTTTTAGAGTTTGCAAATAGCTACTCCCAGTATACTGTCCAGTTTTTAAAGCTGCATTCAATGGAAAAGACAGGGTGCAGTGTGCTTACTCCATCTTCCTGAAACCCTTGTTAAATCATTACTGTCCACCAAACCTGGGGTGGTGTGGTGTCACTATTTCTCCAAATATTTTTTCTGTCTCTTTCTCTCCTTCCTTTCTGTCTAGAACTCTCATTACATCCGTGTTAAAATGTCTAACATTGTCCCACAGGTCTCCGAGGCTCTGCCTACTTTTCTCAATATTCTTTTTTTCTCTCTCTTCTTGAACACTTTTTATTGATCTTCCTTTTCTCTGGCGTCTCAAATCTGTTACTGAGCCTATCTAATGAACTTTTCATTTCAATTACTGTCCTTTTCAAATCTAAATTTTCTATCTCAGTCTTCATTTCTCTATTGAGATTCTCTATTAAAGTGTTGCTAACATACTGTCCTTTAATTCTCTGAACATATTAAAAATAGCCAATTTGAAGTCTGTTACATCCCACATCAAGCCCACTCAGTCAGTTTCCATTGACTCTCATGATTATGGGTCATATTTTCCTAGGTTTTCTTTTCTTTCTCTTTTCTAAGGTCCAGCAGGTTCCATTTGAAAACTGAACCTTTAATATATTACAGTAACTTGATTTATTTTATTTTTCAGAGATGTTGGATCTCCTTTTAGTAATTCATCTGAACTTAAACTGCAAAACCAGTTTCCTACATGGTACTCAGTTGGGACATCTCTGTTCAGTCTTCTAATTCTTCCTTTTATATTTTAGCCTGGCTTCCTAGTGGGTGTGCCTGTGTCTGTACAGCTTAATGGTCATCCAATGACTTGGGCAATGGTTGTGCTCAAATATCTCAAACCTTTAAGACATCTAGCCTCTGCCAGTTGACTTGTGTACAGATTGGGGGATGCATTCAACACTGCAGCCAGTTCTCCAATCTCCTTCAGTTTAAACTTTTTGTCAGGCTCTCTTGGGTCGCCCCTTCAGATATGTAGTTTCCCAGTCAACCAGAGCTATATGGAGAGCTTATCTCAGTCCTTCTACGGTTCTCTCATTTCTGGGATTTCTCTACCAAATGTCTTCTGGTCCACTCCTCACCCTAAACCAGGGCCACAACCCGGAGCTAGCAAGGCAGCAGGTTTTCTCCTTCTGTTTCCAACCAAATCCACCAATTTGTATCTGTAGAGTCACAGGTATGCGTGTCACCCTTCTCTCTTCCCTTCCCGAATCAAGTTACTCCCCTACCCCCATCTCTTTGGCAGCAGGGTTGCTGGTTTTCTCTGCTAGTCCCAAGCTGGTAAACTTTCATTTTTCACCAACTGAGGAGGGTGGGGGCAGCAGGGCAAGCCTGGGGGGTTATCTGGGAAGGACCCAGGCTAGAAGGCCACACACTCCCACTGTTCTCACTCCAAGTCCTAACAGTTGTCAAGACCAATTTTTAAACTGCCTTTGGTCAATTTTCAATATCTCTAAATGGATGTGTTTGACAATTTTGTCTGGTTTTCTATTTGCTTTTTGCAGAGAAGAACTGTTAGCCTCTTCATGCTACAGCCTCTTCATGCTACCATTACCAGAAATTCAAGTAACATTAAAAAAAAAAAAATCAAAGTTTTAACTCTATTAAGCCTTCATCATCACGACTTTTTATCCAGTGAAAGATCATCATTATAATTGATAATACTGCTTCTGAGGCAACTTTTTAGGATATACATCCTGATGTTACTGGAAAACATGGGGAAAAAACAAACAGCCTCAATGCTCCTCATCAGGGGAATGGCTAAATCCCCATCCTATGAATAATCTGCAATAGTTAAAAGAACAACATGGCTCTACACACACTAACATGACAAAGCTCTCCAAAACACATTTTTCTGTGGAAAAATGCAAGTGTCGTAAAGATAGAATTGTGTCATATACATAGAACTGAAGCACACAAAACAATACTTTATCTTTTGTCAGATATAAATATGCAAATAGAGAGGAATATGTCTGCAAAGAAATAAAGCAAAGTATTGATATAACACATATTACCCCTGGGGCAGGAGCAGAAATTGAAAGAAGGGTTGGTGAAAAGGGTCTTTGGCTCCATCTGGTAATGTCTTAAAATTGTTGTAAAATTAATATATTTATCCATACCTGTGTAACAAACAATATCTGAACAAATGAACTGCTCAAACTATGAACTGTATATATGGAGAGTCAATATTATGAAGATTCCTAGAAGTCTCTGTACAGACTTATCAGGATTAAAGAGAGCCACTTTACCTAATAAAATTAAGTATCCTTATATACAAGATTTTATGAGGCAAAAATGCTGAGGCTCATCTCTCATGAATTTGTCTCCCCAAACATAATCTCCTTATATAGAAGACTTCATCCCTTCAATACCTCACACCTTATGCATTAGTTTGTACTTTACATCATGGATTTCTTTCCTGGTAAGCAATTTCAGTCTATGTCACATTAAATAATACCTTTTCATACTTTAAAAAGGTGCACTTTGAGTTACAAAGCCACTTTAACGCCTAAAATTAAGCATTACAATTAATGAAACTCATTAACAGTTACTCTTATTTTTTAAATTTTCATCCTACCAATTAGATTTTTTTCTCCATTTTTACCCTAATCACAACCTTTATAAATTTCAGAAAGGAACTAGAACCTTCTAGCCACTATGGGAACAAACGAAAATAACTTAGCTTCCACTGTTAGTCATAAACGCACACAGTGAAAACGCTGGTTTCTGCATGTAGCTCCAGTGTATCTGATATGAGGTGACTAAGAATTAATTTCTATATTGATTCTTACAAATATTTATCAGGTTGGAAAACCTTTTTCACTCTCTTATAACACTGTATAACTCTCACAATTGTAAAATGACAAAACAGACTACCTTTTCTATCTGTACTAAGTGACTGAGGAATAATTTCTTACTATTGTTGCTTTAAGGAACCCCTTTTGTAAGAGTCCTTTTAGACTTTTCTGCTAATATAAACAGGCACCCACACATGCTAATTTAATCAAACCCATCAAGTGGTATCAGTATAAAAATCTTAGCAATCCCTTCTCTTTACAACTCCTCCATCACTGAATCAAGCCTGTACACCACTGCAGACATACATTTAATTTCACCTTTAGGTTAGCTGTCTGTCATCTCTCACCTTCATTAGTCACTTTAATATTCATATTTGTGTTCTCCTTAACTTGGAATCCTAAGTGTTGCTCTAAGTCTCTATTTAAGTTCAAATAATAATCACCTTATGTATAGATTACCTTTTCCTACATTTTCTATCTCACTTTAGTCTCAAAAAATTGCTGTAAGCTAGAGAGTATAAGTATCATCTCCATTTTAAAAATAAGAAAAATGAGGCCCCAAAAGTTTAAGAGACTTGCCATCAGTAAGTCAATACGATAAAAAAATACATGTATCAAGAATTCAAGAATTCAGCTTAACTGAGTACCCCAAACCACGCTCCTCTTTTCCAGCTATCATCACAGATTATAAGCAGCATTTCCCATATATGATCCCTCTACAAAACAATCTCAATAGTCTCCCTTTTACACATGTACACCCACGGCTGATTCATGTGAATGTATGGCAAAAACCACAATATTGTAAAGTAATTAGTCTTCAATTAAAATAAATTAAAAAAAAAAAAAAAGAAAGAGTGAAAATGTCCGAGACTGCAAGGATAACATTTTGCAAGGGACTGGCCAAGAACACAGGGATATGATGACCTGGGTTCTGTCGCTGAAGCCTTGCATTTCAACAAGTAGCAGATATGAAGAAAAATCATGGAACAATTCAGTCTGGTCAGCGGAGAGAACATTGGGCATGAGAAAACACAGTTCTTTGTCCCAGTCTTGCCACTATGTGGTATGACTTTATTATGATTTTAGTCCTGAAGGGGTAGATACAAATTCCTACTGGTCAACAGTGGCCGTCTCTCATCATTTCTATTGTCGTGCCAAGTGTCTGGACACTGTAATGGGATCAGAAATAACCTTGAGAAACTTGGAAGCAGTTGCAAATTTTAGTAAGATAGAAGACAATGAGTTGCCAGTCTTAACATGCTCAGGAGCACCAGCTGACTAAAGTAAATGCCTGTAAAAACACAGTTGACCGAAATGAAATTCCAGTTTAATAGTCAGAAACAGCCACGAGAAACTCTTTGCAGTCAGAAGGGTTTAGGGATTTGGATGCTACAGATCAGCAGCAGGTTAAGATACTTGCTATTTTATTCTCTCTCCCCCCCTGAACTGTGAAAGGTAAATAGTCATGGAATCAAACATATGTATTGAAATCTGAAAGGAAAGTATTAAATATAAAACCGTTCCTTTTTTTTTTTTTGGCAATTATCTATCTTCTTTTTTTCTCATATTCTTTGTTTAAAGTAATCTTTTGTGGTTAAAAACAATTATCAAGAATTTGAGAAATGCTGAAGGAAGAGTGGTACCAGATACAGATTTTAATTCTGTCACTCTACACTATGTAACTCCAAAAAAAAAAAAACAACTATTATTATATAACATCTAATAAGCGAAGTCAAGATCTAAAGGGAATACATACATTCACAATTTCTTATCATATTTCCCTCAGCTCAGTTCAGTCGCTCAGTCGTGTCCGACTCTTTGCGACCCCATGAGTCGCAGCACGCCAGGCCTCCCTGTCCATCACTAACTCCTGGAGTTTACCCAAACCCATGTCCATCAAGTTAGTGATGCCATCCAACCATCTCATCCTCTGTTGTCCCCTTCTCCTTCTGCCCCCAATCGTTCCCAGCATTAGGGTCCTTTCCAATGAGTCAACTCTTCGCATGAGGTGGCCAAAGTACTGGAGTTTCAGCTTCAACATCAGTGCTTCCAACGAACACCCAGGAGTGATCTCCTTTAGGATGGACTGGTTGGAACTCCTTGCAGGCCAAGGGACTCTCAAGAGTCTTCTCCAACACCACAGTTCAAAAGCATCAATTCTTCGGTGCTCAGCTTTCTTCAACATCCAACTCTCAAATCCATACATGACCACTGGAAAAACCATAGCCGTGACTAGACGGACTTTTGTTGGCAAAGTAATGTCTCTGCTTTTAAATATGCTATCTAGGTTGGTCATAACCTTCCTTCCAAGGAGTAAGCGTCTTCTAATTTCATGGCTGCAATCACCATCAGCAGTGGTTTTGGAGCCCAAAAAAATAAAGTCTGACACTGGTTCCACTGTTTCCCCATCTATTTCCCATGAAGTGATGGGACCAGATGCCATGATCTTAGTTTTCTTAACGTTGAGCTTTAAGCCAACTTTTTCACTCTCCTCTTTCACTTTCATCAAGAAGCTCTTGAGTTCTTCTTCACTTTCTGCCATAAGGGTGGTGTCATCTGCATATCTGAGGTGATTGATATTTCTCCCGCCAATCTTGATTCCAGCTTGTGCTTCCTCCAGCCCAGCGTTTCTCATGATGTACTCTGCATAGAAGTTAAATAAGCAGGGTGACAATATACAGCCTTGATGTACTCCTTTTCCTATTTGGAACCAGTCTGTTGTTCCATGTCCAGTTCTAACTGTTGCTTCCTGACCTGCATACAGGTTTCTCAAGAGACAGGTCAGGTGGTCTGGGATTCCCATCTCTTTCAGAATTTTCCACAGTTTACTGTGATCCACACAGTCAAAGGCTTTGGCATAGTCAATAAAGCAGAAATAGATGTTTTTCTGGAACTCTCTTGCTTTTTCGATGATCCAGTGGATGTTGACAATTTGATCTCTGATTCCTCTGCCTTTTCTAAAACTAGCTTGAACATCTGGAAGTTCACGGTTCACGTATTGCTGAAGCCTGGCTTGGAGAATTTTGAGCATTACTTTACTAGCGTGTGAGATGAGTGCAATTGTGCGGTAGTTTGAGCATTCTTTGGCATTGCCTTTCATTGATTTTAAATACAAACATCTGGTAAAAAGAAGCTGAATGAATGGTTTTCCGGCATTCACTAAGTATTTCATGTTCATTCCCCGTTTCTCCTTGTTAAATTATAACCTCTCCAAGTACAAAAGCTTTCTCTTCCACAATAGTTCCCAGTATAGAGCCTTGTATATATTAAGTACTTAACAAATGTTTAGTAAATTCTTAACTAATGCTCTGAATGATTTTTCCTTTATATAACCTAGCTTTCAGCTCTGACTGGGGACAAAATTTTGTATAATCAACAACTGACATACCAAAGTAAAATACAAAGTCACTTGGGGACTAGACTGAGTTTGAAATAGCACCAGTATGCCAAAGGAACCAACTCATTTCTTGTGTTAATGAAGAGTTCTAAAGAAAAAATCAAATTGAAGCAAAGCATGCATGACTGTAGTTGCTCTTAGAGCAATCAATCTTCTTTCAGAAGGGAAAACGTAAGGAGGCTCTTCATCACAGATCCTTTAACCCAAAGTGTAATTAAAAATAAACATGGTTACAAAGCAGAAACTCTTCTTTCTGACAGGCTCCAACATTTTGGCATATTTGGATTTGACAAAATTAAGTGTCAAGCTTGAAAGAATAGTAAACAGAAAAATAAAAGTAAAGTGAACAAATATTTTTATTCAAGAGGACAAATATCAATATTTCTAATTTTGCTCTAACCTAGAATTTCGCTAAAATTTGATAAAGATATATGTGTGTAATTTTATTTTTAAAGGCATTAAGTTTATGAAGATGTGGAGAATGTAGAAAAAAGTTGACTTTGGAAGCTGTAAAACATAGGGATAAAGGAGTAACTGCTTGAGCAGACACAAGAGGCCAAACTAAGTGAACTAAAAGAAAAGCAGAAAACCATTTCATTTTAGAAAGCAAAATATTTCAAAGGCTGAGGAATGATCCAAGGTACCTGAGGTGAGGGGAGCTCAGATAGGAAGACTCAGAAAATATTAGGTCAGTATTCACTAGATGCTTCATTAGTAAACTGTAGATATCTTTCTCCATTCCGATAGTGTTATTTTCTTAAAGTTGGTATTTATTGTTTTAGTTTTTCATGTATACTACTTATCTATAGTTCAGTCCTACCCTGTTGGCAGGGTACTTGCTGCCCCTCACCCTCATCTATGCAGATCTGAAAACCAGAGGTAGATCTTCCAAAAGGAGTAAGGTAAGAAGTGCCACTGGACAATGGACAATGAAATCATATGGAAAACAGGATTACTGAATGATGAGACAACCCTTCCACCTGCTTCTCCTTCTTGACTATCAAAATACTTTAGCCTGGGCTTTAGTTTCCAGACAGATGTGAAGAGTCTTTAGAGAATACGACCAGCCTAAGTGGAAAGATAAGGCATTATCCCTAAATAATCCAGTCAGAATGGCTACAGAGAAGCTCAACATGCAAACAGAGCTCCATGGTTTTATTTCCATACTCTTAAAAATGAGTATTAACCTCAGGGTCTCAGATACTGAGGAAAGCCTATAGCATGAATGTCTGGGACTAGAATAAACAAACAGGTACAATCTACTTGGAGTAATAAAACTATTAAGGATGAAAGAAAATCATTAAAATTCTCAAGAGAAATAAAATATTGTATTCATGGAACGAGAACAAGACTCTATAGGAGATGAACATCCAGGGGAAACAAAAGAGCTTCTAAAATACAAATGCAAAAGTAAAAATAAAAAATGCAATAGAAATCATGGAAGATAAATTAAGGGAAATACCAAAAAAGGTAGAAAAATAGAAGAGAAAAAAATCAGAGGACTAACAGAGGGCATCTAAACAAGTCAAGTTATAGAAAGAGTAGACAAAACAGAAGGGAAAAAAAAAACATTAATGAAACACTTAATATTTTCCAGAACTCAAAGCAGTAAGTTCCTAGACTAAATGGGGCATATTGTACCCAGAGAAATAGATGAAAATCAAGACACATCATTGTGAAATTTCAGAACACTAGAGACAGAGGGTAACTACAATGACATTTCAAGAATTAGGAATCAAAGTGCTTTTGAATTTTTCAATGATGACATCTAAAGAGATTGACAATGCAATGATGAATTTAAAAACATTTCCACCCTAAAATTTTTCACCCTGCCAAACTATCAGTCAAATGCAAGGACAGTTAAAAATAATTTTCAGACTTGCTTATAAGGTTTCATAAAACTAATCTACCACAAACATTTTTCTTAGAAATTTTCTTTTTAAAAAAAGATGTGCTACCCTCTGAGCATGTAACAAAGGGGCAAAATAGAAAAGGGGAAGATGTGAGATAAAGCAACTAGAGGACACGATCCAGGAGAAAGGTAAAGGCAATTCTCAGCAAGATGGTGATGGGTGTGTATGAGGTATGGAGAATAATGAGTCCATCCTGGACAAGTCAGAAGGTCCTTACAGCTTATTAATGGATCAATTAATAAATACTGATTTAATAAAAATATTAATATAATTATGTTGGGAGAAATGAAGGATCAGAAGTGTACACACATAGAGAGTAAGAGTAGGAAAGAGCTAAATTCTCATTTTCCAAAATGGTTAAAATTGAAAAAATTAAGAAATCACCCACATAAGCATACCATATAATGATATGGAGCTAAGTGCCAAAAGAATCAGCTAAAAGGTTCAAAGTAGTAGCCTCTGGGGAGCAAGAAAAAGATAAAGAGCAAGACGGTCTTTCATCTATACATGCATTAACAATTTTAATACAAAAACCTACCAAAAAATACACCTCTTCTGTGTAAACAGTAACCAGTTTCAATGCAGAAAAATCAGAATTACAACTGTTCTTGCAGTTAAAAACAAACAGCACTCTTTCTTTGAAGGTGAAAAAGACTGGGAAGACCAAGTTGTCTTCAGATGATATGCCTCATTAAATTCTTCTTTTGGAAACACGAAGACATGAAATATATTTTGGCAGAACATTCCATTAAAGTATAACATTTAAAATATTTAAAAACTTATAAAAACATTTATAATTTCCAAAAGATGTGTATTTTCTCAGCATTCATAAGTGTAAAGGTTTAACTTTAACAAAAGGAAACTTTAAAATCAATCTTACTTAACTCATAATAAAAACTGCTTCTTCTATTTACTGCTATGTTTATCTAATTTCAACCCAAGTCATTTTTCTTTACTTACACACTACTAATTCCACTCCAACTTGGAACTGGGGCTCAAATATCACTGATTTATAATCAAATATGATTCAGATGATAGCACTGTTATACGAAAATGACACCGATCTATGTAAAAATATTTTTATAAGCTACTAGAATTAGCTATCAATTTGGAGTACTTTATTCTTATCTCTCTCAACACTCAGGCTGTTGCTCACTCTTACTTATATCAGCTTTTAAAGCACTGAGCAAAACATTACTTAAAAGTAAGTACAGGCATTGCATTAAAAATAAGCACAAAAATATATTATTGATGATGAAAAAGAATAAGGAAACAGTCTCTTCTCAAAGGTCTAATGCCACTTAACCAGCTCTTCTGGGCAGGAATGCTCAGGTAAGAAGATGGAGAGCACAGTTTCCCCACACAGGGAGTTATGGGAGGCAACATCAAACATAATCTATAGGATTGGAAAACTTCATTCTATACGTCCGGATGGAAACTCTGCATAGAATAGCTCGCTAATTTTTAAAATTTTAGAAATTCAGAAAGGCCAAAGAAGTTCTACCTCAGTGAGAGCAGCCATACTTCAGCCAAAATGCAAAGATTATTTTAGGCTTTAACCTCACATTTCTTATTTGGAAGACTTTCTGGTTGTAAGAAACTTGAGGAACATGCAATATGTTCAAAGTGGTGAAAGAATACTCTAAATAGATAAAATGACAACTGAATGCCAGTACTATTTTAGACTTTTTCTCATTGCAATTTTCCCTATAGGAAGCATAAACACTAGACACAACTGGATATCCTTGCCAGCCCTTCAGTTCAAGCCGTTAAAGAGCTGGATACCATCTTTTGAGAATACTGGTAACAAAATGAACTAAAAATATGGTAATTTGTGTCTCTCATAAAATTTCAAAAGGTTAGATAAAAATACTGTTTCAAATATTGCAGAAGGTTTTTACAACTCCTCTTCTATAATGACAGTTTTATGCTGTAATAGAATTTCCTTCATATGCCTGGTTTGATAAAATTGCATTAATGGTGTAGTTTACATTTAGACTTAGTGAAAAGATGTACCCAGGAGCCTGGCTACAACTCGCCTACACTCATTTCAATACAGGTAGCCCTAGACAAAATTATCTGTGAATCAAATTTGTTTTCACCTTCCCCCTCACTTCTGATCTCCATGGCTCTTTGCTTCCGTTCAGCGCCCTCATTCCTATTCTTATCCCCAGGTTTTGCAATATGCTCAAACTTCCCTGAAAGAAAGTCAAAGTGAAGTCGCTCAGTCGTGTCCGACTCTTTGCGACCCCATGGACTGTAGCCCACCACGTTCCTCTGTCCATGGGATTTTCCAGGCAAAATACCGGAGTGGGTTGCCATTTCCTTCTCCAGGGATCTTCCCGACCCAGGGATCAAACCCAGGTCTCCCACATTGTAGGCAGACGCTTTACCGCCTGAGCCAACAGGGAAGTCCTAAACTTCCCTATGTCTCTCCAAATCAGCAAAGTCCCAAGTACCGCTGCACGCCTCTATTACTTGTCCCCTGGTTCTCTCACATTCTCTATTTCAAACATTTACTACCCAAGTCAGCACATGATTTTTTCAGAAGGGAAAAGAAGTTATCATTTATTATCTACTGAAATTACCCTCCATTTGTAGAATCAACTATATCAGCACCATTTCTAATCTCTTTTTCTCAAATCTCACAAGAAAATATGCCCTTCATCCTTTATGAAGCTGCTGTCTGTGTGATGAATCAAGTCCCTCCCACCCACTGTAGGACAATGACCCACGGGCTATCCCTCTCCTGTTACTTCAGTATACTTTCTTCATTTGTAACTTCCACATTTATAAATATTAATATCGTCCTCATCTTTCAGTGATAATATTTTAAATTTGAACCCATTTCCCTTTAAAGTCACATCTTCCTATCTCTCCTTTTCCCCACCACACCGAGCTTCTCTAAAGAGTAGTCACCCTGGACATCTCTTCTTCAGTTCTCCACCTTCCCATTCTCAGCACTGCTATCTGGCTTCCCTAGCCACCACTTTCCTCAAACTTCTATGTTTAGCAACAAGCTAATTGAAAAATCAATCACATATTCTGTCCACATTCTGCCTGAGGGCAGATGGTCACTCCCGTTGGTCTTTCTTAGATTTTCATTCCTTTATGAGTGATCTTACTCACTTTCAGGACTTCAACCAATTTCTATGTGAATAGAATTTTCAAATCTTAGTTACAGCACTAACTTTTCTCCAACTGTCTTCTAATGTACTTCTCCTGAGAACTCCAAAGATGGTGCCTTCAATTTATCATTTTCACAACTATTCACTCATCCTAGACATTCTAGCTCTTGTTATTATGATATCACCATCCACCCATTCTCCAAAGCTTAAAATCTCAGAATCTTGATTTTTTTTTATTCTCCCTAATCCGGACATCAAATTCTCGTCCAAATCCTTCTCATTCTACTACACAAAGTCTCAAATATTCATCCCCATCACAGTTTCTGATCTCTGATCTTTGATTTACAGTTTCTATCTCTTCTCTTGTCTAGACTATATTAAAAGTCTCTTAACTGGTTGACTAATCTCCTCTTTTCTTACCTTGGGCCCAGCTCCATGCTGTGTCCAGGAAGCATCCTAGCTAAAGTACTGAGCTCATCCAGAGAAAAACTAGATCCACAGATTTTTTTTTTTAATAGTTCAAATAGTGAGTGCCATTCCTAATTTGCTCTCACAATGCAGTAGCCCAGCTTCTAATACATTTTTCTGACCTAGTCACTAATTAGTAAAGCAGCTTAAAGTTCCATTGCTTTATTATAAGAAAATATGCAGAATTATAACTGAACCAGTGGAATTGTCCAGAAGTGTTTTTTATATAATAAGCACTAATAAACATGAAATACAACTACAGGATCAGTGCCTGATTGCATTAAATATGCAAATTTAAATCTTTTTTAGTATCCCCCAAACTAGATTTCAGAATAAATTTCATTGATAGTTTTTTCAAGATAACACACATTATATATGCAGTTACAGGTGGTGCTAGTGGTAAAGAATCCACCTGCCAATCAACGCAGGAGACATAAGAGACGTGGATTCAATCCCTGGGTCGGACAGATCCCCTGGAGGAGGGCATGGCAACCTACTCCGATATTCTTGCCAGGAGAATCCCATGGACAGAGGAGCTTTGGCAGGCTACAGTCCATAGGGTCACACAGAGTTGGACACGACTGAAGTGACTTAGAGCACACACACACATATACACAGAATTCAAAGCAGATCCAATGATAAAGTGGTTTTTAAATTCAGCCATGATAGAGGTAATGACTCAAAACCCAACTTTGTACCCCTCCACTGCTGTCACTTTACTCCAAGCCACCACCATCTCTTGCTCATTTACTTGAGTAGTCACTTTGTTGATCCCCAGCTTTCATTCCAGTTCTCAACAATATTCTCTAGATTGGCTAGAGCAATCACTTAAAACATATACAGATTGTTACTCTTCTGTCAAAACCATTCAAAGGGTTCCCACACCTAATGTCTCTCAAGGCTCTGTCTCCTGGGCTTAAGATTATATTTCTTGCCCAATCTCTGTAAAGATATCCCACAAATACAATGATCATACTCAACATACCCAAAACTCAAATTACTTCCTAAATCTGGTCACCCTCCAGTATTCCCTATTTCAGTTAATGGCACCGAGGTATACATGTTCAACTTCCTTTATTCCCAGTACCTCTGAAAAACTGATGCTTTTGAACTATGGTATTGGAGAAGACTCCTGAGAGTCCCTTGGACTGCAAGGAGATCAAACCAGTCAATCAATCCTAAAGGGAATCAGTCCTGAATATTCATTGAGAGGACTGATGCTGCAGATGAAGCTCCAATACTTTGGCCACCTGATGCAAAGAACTGACTCTTTAGAAAAGACCCTGATGCTGGGAAAGACTGAAGGCAGGAGGAAAGGGGGCAACAGAAGACGAGATGGTAAGATGGTATCACCGACTCAATGGACATGAGTTTGAGCAAACTCCAAGAGTTGGTGATGGACAGAGAAGCCTGCTGTGCTGTGGTCCATGGGGTCACAAAGAGTCGGACACGACTGAGCGACTGAACTGAATTGAATCTACCACCAAGACTTTTCAATCTATTATCTTACATATCTCACAAATACATCCCTTTTTATGTCCACTGTCACTTCCTTAGTTCATACTCTCATCTTAACTTCTAAAACCTTCTATTTATTTTTCTTACTTCACCTATTCCTGATACCGCCATCAGAGTGAACTTTCCAAAATATAATATGACCATGTTTCTCCCTGGTTAAAATCATTCACTAGCTCCTTATCACCTATAAAATTAAAATTACTTAACATGGCATAAGGACCTCATATCCCCCCACTTCTTTATCTGTTCAAATATCCTCTCTTGCTCCTCCTTAAAGAGGTCCTTTTAATTCCAGCCACACCAGGCCATTTGCTGTCCATAAACCTGTTGCTTCATACTGCTGTAACTTTACCTTAATGGTGAAGCCTTTCCTGACCCATCCTAGCAGTTCCTAGGGCCGAACATACAGCACTTACACCATAGTACATTTGGTCCTCATTATTCATGGAGTCTGTATTTGTCAATCTGCCCACTTGATAAAATTTACCTTTAACACCAAAGTCAAAACATACAGTGCTTTTGTTGTCATATGAAGACACTAAACAGCAAAAATGACATGCCTAGTGTGTGCATCCCCAGCTTAGGTCCAAAGAGGCAACACTCAGCTTTCTTGTTTCAGCTCTCACCCCAAAAATAGGTATCCTTTTAATGGTTTATCTAGTGTCATGTTTTTCACATTCTTGTGCTTGGTTATTTCACTGTCTGAAATGTCCCCCAAGCATAGTGCGTAAGTGCTGTCCAGTGTTCCCAGCCACAAAGAAGTAGGGTGATGTACCTTACAGAGAAAATACAAGCATCTGAAGAGCTTCCTTTAGGCATGAAATTATAGTGCTTTTGGCCATTCAATGTTAATGAATCAAGTATATACACACACATATATTTATAGATAGATAGATAGATATGTATCAAGATGTCTTTAAACAGCAACACACAGAAAGCAAGGTTACATACTGACCAGTTGATGAAAATGTGACCAGGGGCTTGTAGGAACCTAACCCCCTTCTAGCCTAGAAACAATGGCTCAGTATTCCCCAATTTAGTGTTCGAAGAGAACTTAGAGAACAAAACTACCACAAAGAATGAATAATGAGAAGTGACTGTATTTTCATTTACATGTCTGTCTTTACCACAAATTAGTGGGTTCTCTGAGGGCAGAAATAGCATCTTATTTATCTTTGAACTCTAATTCTTATTATTATGCCAAATGTACTGCAGTTAACATTTACTGCACATAATTTTAAAAATTGTGGTTTCTCATTGTTGTAATTTTCCCTGATATATTTAGACTTCCTGGTAAGATCCCCGTGCTGCTCCCCACCCCAGGGAGGCCTTGGTCAACTGCACAGTTAATGACCTGAACTCCATCCTTCATCCCTGTCCTTTCACCTCTTTTATAACCAAACATCATGCTTTTTAAGTTCAAATTTTAAAAAGAAAAAAATGTAGTTAAATGAACAGGCATTTATAGAGATTTGGTTTTCATCAGGTCAGTTAGCACTGATGGACTTGGATCTAAAAAATATGTGACAGGCTTCCAGAAACAAAGGAAGACCGAGCACACACGTCTACACTGTCTCCCTCCTGAGGACTCGCTGAAATGACAGAATACATGCTTTTTAAAAAGAATAGATTATTACTGGAGGTAGATGAGAGAGAAATGAGAGATTAAATACCAGAAATTTTCGGAAATACTAGAAGTCAGAAAGTAGGTGAAGACGCTTGCATGTCCAACAAAAAGACGGACTTTAAAATCTGGAAGTCATTCTCTCACAAAATGCCTAGAAATACTAACCAAAATATCCAAAACATCCTCTCAAGTACAACAGCTAGTGCTCAAGAAACTCCCCACAGGCCAATACGGAGAGGATGAAAACAAACTGGTAAGCACGTGCTTGACTCATGGCTGCACAAAGGGTTTGCAGATTCAGCACCTAGTTCAGAGGCAGCAGTTTAGGCCTCAGTTTGTTCAAAAAGAAGAACTGCCAACTTAGACCCCTCCATATAGAGCCAGAACCATACAAGATTAACCCCACCTGGCTAAAGATATACCTGTTGGCTAAGGAAAACAATGAGGATATGAGCCTTTTTCAGCTTGAATACCATATTAGGGGGCAATACAACCTGAGAACTTGTAACCACAGCCTACTCTCCAGGATTCAGGGTTCCAGTATACCTACTTAATTCAGAAAACTTCAAGCAGAAAAATTACAGAGGTGCCCAAGAAAATCCTTAGCACATCTTCCCTGGAGGAATGTGCCCCCTAACCAGACTGCATAGAATCTCCTGAATAAAACCCACCCAAGCATGAGCTGGCCATTTGAAAAATCACACACACACAAAAAAAAAAACACTCGAGGAGAAAAGAAAAAGACAGGTAACTGAGAACACAAGAGTAATACTGTCATAAAGGAAAGCAGGTAAGACTGAAAAACCATAGTAATCTAAGCTATTAGAAGTAAGCACAGTTCTTCCCAAGTGAACTTTTCTCTGGGCCTCCCATGAGAAGTGCATATGTGCTCAAATATTCTTCTTTCATAGTAGAGTCAATAAAGTTGAAAAAATAGACATATTTTCTAAGATACACAGTGTAATTTTAAACTTTACAATCCTCTCACCCAGGACCAGTATCATTCCCCTCCCCAAGAGCATTTGGAAATGTGTGAAGGCATCTTTGATACTCCAATGGCTAGAGCAGAGAACAGGGGCACTGAACACTAAGCGGTGTTCAGCACAATCCCACATGACAAAGTACAGTGCTGCCAAAAATGCCAAACACCAATTGTTGAGAAACACTTTACTGATATGACTCAATTTGAAACTGTTATCAATGAGTAACTCCATGAAGTAAGACTGGGAACAGAAATTTTTAAACTTTCATTGTACGTTCATCCTTCTGTGTTATTTTAATTGCTTATAATTAACACTAAAATTTTCAAAAATTAAAAATAAGTTTATATAAATAAGTAACGAGAGGGAGAGCTGTCCTGTTTATCAGTCAACATCAATCCCTCCCTTCAGATAAAGTGGGTTGTCCAGCACACCAAGGATAAAAGTAGTGCATCAGACTACCCTGGAATTCTTAGACTCAGAAAGTAGTCTCTGCAAGCATTTAAATATTTCTTAGCTAAAACATCTCCTGAATTAAAATAGAGTTATTGATGCTGGCTGTGTGCTTATGCAGTGAGGACCCCAAACCTCTTTTGTGAGGCAGCAGCTGCAACTGCAATGCTCTCCACAGACGCCCAAGGAAGGAGTCAAGACTCAAAGCAATAAGTATGCACGTTTGAAGCAGTGGAGTGGATGCTTCTGTTGAGCAGTTCCAGAATATGTCACTTAATAGACAAGTGAATGTCTCTTTAACAGGTCAATGAGGCAGATCAGTTTTAGATTGATGGAAGGCCAATTAACAAAACATCTGCACAGATGAAAATGGAAGATTAAGACATAAGTGATACATACTAGAAGTAGACAGAAAATATTTACTACAAAAAAAACAAAAAACAAACCTACACTTACTCCAGAACTTCACTTCTCAGAGATAAATTTTCAACACACACACACACGCGTAGACACATAAACACAATATGGATCCATCACTTCCTGGCTACTACATAATTGCTCTGTACTTTTGCTTTTCCTCCCTATTCTTTTCATACACAGAGTAGCTAGTACAGCTGACCCTTGAACAATGGGGCTTTGAACTGTGTAGGACCACTTATACATGGGTATTTTTCAACAGTAAATACTACAGTACTACCCAATCTGTGGTTGGTTGAATTCACAGATACCAAGGAACTCTAGATACAGAGGGCCAACAATAAATTAGCCACAGATTCCCAGCCCCTCCACTCCACTATCTACCATGGCATTCAAGGGTCAGTGTATACAGGCATATGGCACTTGTATTCTACTAAATGATCAATATGTTTAAATCAACATCAAATTGAGGTAGGTTAAGGGAAAAAAATTGGTTCTTAATGTTTTCACTTATCATTATAAAGCCATTATAATTATAATACCTTTTAAAATACCTTCTTGTATGCAGCTGTTAAATGTAATGTTGTAGGTATGGCAATCTTTATCTATAAGCAGGAATAAAATCATTCTAAAAGAAATAACTCCTACATAGCTTTTCCAGGAATTAAGTATTTCATTTAAATAAACTTGTATATCCAGGTGGCTCAGTGGTAAAGAATCCGCCTGCAATGCAGGAGATGTGACTCTGATCTCGGGGTCGAGAAGATGCCCTGGAGGAGGGCATGGCAACCCACTCTAGTATTCTTGCCTGGAGAATCCCATGGACAGAGGGGCCTAGCAGGCTACAATTCTATAAGCTACAATTCTATAAAGTCGCAAACAGTCAGACACGACTGAACAACTGAGCATATATGCGTGCATGCACACACACACACACAAAAGAAAGATTACAACGGTTTTAAATAATGTAAAAAAAAAATACCTTGCATAAAAAAATGAGAACAGATTTAAACATCACTGGACTAAAACCTGGACTCAAGAACTAGCGCAACCCAGACCTAGGACCTGAAGCACATGAAAAAGTCTTCTTACAAAAGAAAATACTTAAGAAATTACATCAAAAGGCCCTCAGAATTTGGAAATCAAAGTACATCTAATCAAAGTACCCAAGATGCACGTGCTCAGTCGTGTCCAACTCTTTTCGACTCCTTGGACTGTAGCCTGTCAGGCTCCTCTGTCCATGGAATTTTCCAGGCAAGAATACTAGAGGGGATTGCCATTTCTTTCTCCAGGGGATGTTCCCAACCCAGGGATCAAACCTGTATCTCTCGCATCTCCTTGTATTGGCAGACAGATTCTTTACCAATGCGCCACCTGGGAAAGAAAGTGTAACTGCTCAGTTGTGTCTGACTCTTTGCAACCCCCATGGACTGTAGAGACCAGATTCCTTGTCCATGGAATTCTCTAGGCAAGAATACTGGAGTGGATTGCCATTCCCTTCTCCAGGGGATCTTCCCAACCCAGGGATAAAACCCAGGTCTCCCGCACTGCAGGCGGATTCTTTACCATCTGAGTCACCAGCATCCCTAGTGCCACCTGGGAAGCCCAAGACCTAGCCTGAGGATAAGAACACAATAAAGAAAACAGTGACAATCAAGTGTATTGTAAGCTGTGAGAAGAAAGTGCATTAACAGAAGGCAATACTTGGTCAGACTTGCAAAAAAAAGAAACAATAAATTGACACAGGTCTTTAAAATTGCCCAGGCAAAAACTGCTTACTCCCATACTTTAGGGCTACTCAATCTTGGCACTACTGGCATTTTGGGCTCTGTTATGAGGGGCTGTCCTATGAATTGTTCAGTAGCATCCTTGTTCTACCCACTAGATGCTAATAAGCACTCCCCATCCGAACTGTGACAACCAAAATCTTCAGATATTACCAAATATCCGGCGGGAGGCAAAACTGTCCCCTTAAAGCATCAGTAGTATATTCTAAACAATGCGAATCAAGCTAATAAAGTTTGATACTTCTACCATCCAAATCACCTCACTTTTCTTGCTCACCCAGTAAATGTCTCATATTAATTTGGCTTTCATAGCTCAGTTGGTAAAGAATTCGCCTGCAGTGCAGGAGACCGCAGTTTGATTTTTGGGTTGGGAAGATCCTCTGGAGAAGGGAAAGGCTACCCACTCCAGTACTCTGACCTGGAGAATTCCATGGACTATATAGTCCATGAGGTCGCACAGAGTTGGACACAACTGAGTGACTTTCACTTTCAGAGAAAGTATGATCATGGCATGGTTGCAAGAGGTATTTGCTATACAGTTTTTTTTCTTTTTTTGGTGAATTAAAAAAAAAAAGTCAGAGAGGAAAACCCATGACCATTCTTTATATATGCTCTCTAATAAAAGTCAAATCTTTTTTGACTTCTTGTATTTCTCATATTTGACTTCTCTTACTTCTCCTATTTCCCCACAACTTCTAACACTGTTTGAAGTATTTTTCAGGCACTTGAGCACTTTTAAAATTTAATATTCCTGGTTTAATATTTTTATCATCTTCCTTAGTACTACCAGTGTCTTGATTTTCTAAGTTTTCTCTTTTCTTAATTTTTAGTTCCTGTTCCTCTTTTTCCATGACAGCACCCACACAGCACCTCAATTATCATTACAGTAAATACCTTCCCTTTGAAAGTTAACAGTATACCATGAAAGTCCAAATAAAATTTGACTTATTAATATCCAGGTAAGTGGTCTCAAAAGAACTTTTCTATCCTTTAATAATGAAAAGGGTCAAATATGGTTGAGAACAGCCTACTGAAATCTAAAGAATATAACAACTTATTTAAAAATAAGAAACTAAATGAACCTTTTAAAACAAGAACAGGGCTTATCTTGGGAAAAGATCCCCAAACTGAAAAATCCAGGGACTGTCTTTTGCCTAGGAATCCCTTGAATACTTCAAAATATCTCTGTATTCCATTTAACTGGCCACAGTGAATTCACAATTTCACTATTAATATATTTATCTTTTATTCCTCATTTTCTCTGCCACCTCTGTCTTCCAAGCTCTCGCTCCTTCACCTTTAAATTACCACTGCAAGGCTTCTCCTACTGTTCTCTTCTTCACTGTAATCCATTCAGTGTAAGACTATCACACAGCTCATGTTAAATTATCATTTTAATGACAATACTGCATTAGAAAAATAGGGCTTTCTGCCATCTGGAAATGCTTACATTTCTTTTAAAAACTGAGCTTTTCATCGATTCAACTGAATTCCTCTGTTCTCTAATACCTCTCTGTCCTAACCACATTGATTTTTTTACTTCCTATACTTACAACCACACATCTCATTCCCAACTAAATGCCTTCATTCATGTTACCTCACACAAAAATATTTTTTTTCTTAGCTATTCAATACCTCACCAACTGATGACACACTTCTTGCTTTTTTATAATCAAAGTTTTAGAACTAAAAGCATCTTAGGACTTTTCTTAAAATTAATCCAATCAAATGAGTAGCAAGTCCCTCTCTACAGATAAGAATTTCTTTTCTTAAACCATCTCAGAACTTACAGTTTGCCACACATGATAAACCACTACTTATGTGCCAACTTCTGAAGTTTCCTAATTTGTTCAATAATAAATACTAAGCATTGTCTGAGCTCATGGGCCAATGCTTGACTGAGGGGATACAAAGACCGTTTCTTGCCTCGAAAAACAGTATATACACATATTCATGGATTTCCTTCTTGTAAACATTTCTAGAGTGTATCCAATTCTAAGTTGCTGTTTCTGGAGATATTTTGGGAAAGAGGGAACTGCAGGTTTGGAAGATAAAAGAGAAGAGAAAATAAAGAGATGGCAGAGTAGGAGTAGAAGATATTTGCAGGCCCTGCTAAGAGAGATAGAAACAGAGAGAAAACACATCTCCAGCCTTCCATCTAGAATCACAGTGAGCTGGGGAGGAGAGAACCAAGATGAGAAAGGAAGGACCATCAGCCACGTCAGTGCTCACTAGGTCCCATTCTGATGTGAACCGGCACGAAGTTACCAGAGCTGGAAAGGAACTATAAATACCCATTTGGCAAGTCAAATAAAGGTTACTAAAAGCTTCTTTTTTAATCTCAAATATCCAAGTTATGCTATCTCTAAAACAACAGTTAGTAACCTTTAAGTGAAAATAAGAAAGGCTCTGAATAAGATACCTTAAAAATTGCTTCTTATGAACTATGAAGCATCTCCTGCGCCCCACCAACCCCAAGACTGGAAATCCTGAAACATTTCTTTGAAGAAAGTAGGGGAAACTAATACCTGATATTTTGAAACTGCATAAAATGCTGATAATTTGATATAGCTAATGCTTTAATTGGGAGGACATTAAGTTCGATGCATGAGACAAATGCTCAGGACTGGGGCAATGGGATGACCCAGAGGGATGGGATGGGGAGGGGGGTCCAGGAAGGGGAACACATGTAAACCCATGGCTGATTCATGTCAATGTATGGCAAAAACTACTACAATATTGTAAAGTAATTAGCCCCCAACTAAAATAAACAAATTAAAAAAAAAGCTTCTAAGATTTCTTAAGGGTTCACTCAGTCTCTGACTCCTTGGCCTGACATCCCCTGTAACAGCTTAAATTCCTTCAGGGAAAATCTCTCTGCCTTGGGGTTTTCAAGAACCCAATGCTAAGGATGGTGAGGGCATACTGTTATTGATTGCTTTGCCCATTTGCCTCACACAGTGTTCCAACCTTCTTAAAAAATGTGGTTTAATTTTTCTCATTTATCCCCGATTACAAATGACAATTAGCAGTTTAAAACAGAAAATACCTGAATCAACTTATATAAAATCATGCATGACTATCATTTAATTTCTAAAATAAGCAACTTAAATAAATTAAATTTCTTTTAACTCAGCTACCCAAGTTATTCAGTATACTACCCAAGTATACTAAAATCTCAGGTAGAAGGATATTTAATAGATGAATAAAAAGGCAAATAACTTTACATAAAATGAAACTTCCCTTAAACATTTCATTATATGTATATAGACATACATATTCTAGGCAAAATAAAAAGACAAATCCACTTGAAGACAGTGACACTCATCCCAAAGACTAAAGAATTCCTATTATATGGGAAAAAATCATTATGAACATATGGTTATTTTCTTCATTGGTTATTTTCTTCATTCCCAACTAAATGCTACATTTTCGAACACTACTTACTTCTTTCGATTTTAGGGGCAAAGCAGAAAGAAAATTCAGGGTTGTGTAAACTTTATAAAAATTTTAGATCATGCTGGAAGGAATCTTTGAGGTCACATAGTCATCTTTCCACCTAATATTTAACTTGCCTTTGTAAACACACTGAAATGTCATATAAAAGTAAGACTTAGTAACTTTAGTTAACAGCACATAACTTATTGGACTACTTTAAAAGAAAAATTCTTCTAAAAAATATTTACTAAGTGAGACATAGTTCTTACACTGGAAAGAAAAATGTGAAAAAATGAATCAAGCAAAAGCAACTGAAAATATGTTTATTCAACAAATATCCACTGAACATATAACACTGAGCCAAACAGTAAGAGAAGGAACGGATACTGACATTTACTGACTGTCCCAGACTCTGTGCTAGACACTTTATATTTATTATCCAATTAAAATTTTACATCAACCTTACAACGTAGATATTACAACCCCCATTTTAGAGATGAGGTATCAAAATATCGAGTTCAACAGTAATACCAGAATCTGCCAGCAAGCTTATTATTTGTACCACACAGAGCTCTGTGTCCTGGACAAAGTAAAAGAGATGGGAGTTACAAAAACTGGAATTACAATCCACATCCCTAACTCACTTGCTGAGTAAGAAAATAATAAAATACCCAGTTTCAAGAAACTGTGCTATTTAATTACATAAGAAACTGAAAATATTTTGCTAGTAAGCAAAACACCAAATAATATTTGTTGCAGTTAATGAAAAGTAAATCAAACATTAATATGAATAGCAATAAAGTATTTATGCAATATCATATAATTTATAAACACTATCATTACAGTATTAAAACAAAATTTTCTAAAACTTCCAAAAATCTGGAAGTAATTATGAAATTAGTTCTCACTATGTCACCACATGAGAAACTATTTAAGTGAGCTACAACTGGAAGAAGTATTTGAAATATATTAGAGCAATTCTTTTCTGTACAAAACAAAGATTTCTTTACACACACACTATATATACATTATGTTTGATACAAGACCACCAGAGTCATACTGTTCTTTATATGAAAGCCAAATTGAATGCTTTGGAGAGATCCAAAGAAAGCAAGTGACAAAACAAGAATACAAAAAAATCCAAATTGCTGTATAATTAAGTGTAAGTCAACTATAAACAATCGAGGAGTCATAAAACACTACAAGGATCCTACAGTCAGATTCCTCCACAAACTTTTAAGTTCTTGCTCCAAAGCTAGAGCAAGTTTCCATAAGAATATTGACCCAGAGCTCCACTCAAAAGATAGATACTCAAAGAAAATGTTAGTGTGTGCATGTGTATTTATATCTTGAAAGTGAAAATGTTATTTAAGGTATATGTGAGTCATTTATCATGACTCTTCACTTAACCAAAAACTACCACCAGACATAATCAAACCATATCAGAGGGCTTTACTCATGTGCTAGCTAATATAAGATTTTTTTTTTCAGGAATGATACACAGGAAACTATTTGTAATAGTTACATATAGGACAACATTTTTCAGCCCCAGCACTATGACATTCGGGCTGGGCAACTTTGTGAGGGAAGGCCCATCTTGTGCATTGTTTGTAGCATCGTCCCTGGCCTCTATCTGACAGATGCCAACAGCAACCCCCTCCCAGTTACGACAGCCAGATGTCCCTGAGGGAGTGATGAGAGGGCAGCAAAACCGTCTCTGGATAAGAAACGCTGATACAGAAAGAGAGGAATGAGGATGGGGAAAAAGACTTTTACCAGTCCTCCTCCTCTGAATTATCAAAGTGGTAGGTTGAATAATGGTCTCCTAAAAAACATCCATGTCTTAATCCTTGGAACTGGTGAATGTTACATTATTTGGAAAAGGGGTCTTTGCAGATGTGATTAAGGGTCCTGTGACAGGGAGATTATTCTGGAGCAAAGGGGAGCTCAAATGCCATCATATGTGTCCTTATAAGAGAGAGGCAATGAGAGGTTTCTCTCTTTTTTGCTCACACACAGGAAAAGGTGATGAGAAGAAGAGAGCTGAGGGAGATTTGAAATTCTGTCTTTGAAGACTGGAGTGATGCAACTACAAGTCAAGGAATTCTGGCAGGCACCAAACTGTGGAAGAAGCAAGGAACATAGTCTCTTCTTGAGCCTTTGGAGGGAGCACCCTGATTTTGGCCCACGGATACTAACTTCAGACACCTGGCCTCCAAAACTGTGAGAGAATAAACTTTTGTTTTTAAGCCACCAAGTTGGTGGCAATCTGTTACAGCAGCCACAGGAAACTAGCACAATCATATAAGGGTTTTAATTTGATTTTTAAAAAACTGTTGATGAGCAAAAGAGATAATGTGTGGAGAACACTCAGCAAAGTTCCTAAAACATCAGTTCAGTTCAGTTCAGTCGCTCAGTCATGTCCGACTCTTTGCGACCCCATGAACTGCAGCACGACAGGCCTCTCTGTCCATCACCAACTCCCGGAGTCTACCCAAACCCATGTCCATCGAGTCGGTGATGCCATCCAACCATCTCATCCTCTGTCGTCCCCTTCTCCTCCTGCCCCCAATCCTACCCAGCATTAGGGTCTTTTCCAATGAGTCAACCCTATCCTAAAACATAGTAAGCATTCAAAAACACTGTTGATGCCATTATCGACATTTAGCCAGCTATGTATAAGCTTCAAGCTCTTGGTAGCAAAAGGAAAAACTAAGGATGTTCAAACAGTAAAATGGGAATATATGCACAAGACTCAAGAGTGAAAACACACGAATCAGCCTCTCTTAGGATGTGTATTTACCAGCTGTGTCAATGTTGTGCTATAGTCTGTCCTGTACTGGAAAGATAAACCGTGGATGAGACCAGCCAAGACAGCTGGGGGAGGCAAGCTTCTTGGGGGAGGCAAGCTTCTTGGGGGAGGCAAGCTTCTTGGGGGAGGCAAGCTTCAACATTTTTGAGCAGAAGAAACAAGTAGGCCAAGAAGGGGAGACTATGAAAGTGGGCAGAGCAATGGAAATCAGTCAAATGTTTACAGAGCTACCAATCTGGCCAAAGTAGAGACCAAAGTAAGACACGCTTTCTGAGGTTGTATGTGTGTTACATCGCTCAGTCGTGTCCGACTCTTTGTGACCCCATGGACTGTAGCATCTGTCCATGGAATTCTCCAGGCAAGAATATTGCAATGGGTTGCCCTTCCCTTCTCAAGGGGATCTTCCCAACCTGGGGTTCGAACCTGGGTCTCCCACATTACAGGCAGATTCTCTTCCATCTGAGCCATCAGGGAAGTCCTTCTGAGGTTAGTTACCTAAACTAAAGGACCCTAGAAGCTATGTTGACTGATTTTGGTTGCTAAAGAGAATATTTTATAAAGTGGATTATTTTATAAATATTGATGCTTGGGGATTTTGAAAATATAAACATGCTCTGGCCTCACATCAGACATACTAAACTAGAATCCTTTGGTTAGACGTAACTCTAAAGGATTCTGACAAGCCACGTAGGTAGAGAATCCCTGTATCAGAGTCAATTCATGGCAGAAGACCTACAGAATTAAAGTGTCATAAAGTATATAACGTATTCTCAAAGTATGCATTCAACTACATTGACAGCATTTTCCTTGGTTAATTTCCTCCTAAGAGGTAGCCCCTCCAGGTTCCACGAGACTTTCTGTAAATCCTTCACTCTTTACTTTTCCTTTCCTAAGCATATGGCCCCTGATCTGCTCACTTACCTTCCTCACAGTTTCTCACGAAATAGTCTAGAAAAGTTCCAGGCATTTCAGTTGCCCACCCCCCTCTTTCCACACTTCTCCAACACAATAAAGATCTAAAAATATTTTATAGAGCAAAGGAACCATGTAAAAGTAAAGTTCCATTAATATACTATATAAATAAACAATTTATAAGTGTTCTATGGCCATTTATTGTAATAAAATCCTAAGTACATATATTAAGTGAAATTCTAAATCATTTTTTACAAATTATTCCCAAAAACATAAAATTATGAAGTAATTATAAAAAGCTCTTAAGCTAAGCACTATTCAATTCAATCTTTCCTTGAGAATTACTAAGTAGCTAACAAAGTACAAGTCTCCGAAAAGATACAAGGGTAATGGAAACCTTACTGATTTAGAAACAAACTTCACCAGTACTAGGGAGGATGAAGAGGTGATCTGAGAAGGGCAATTAATTATGATCCTAAAAGCAATCTCCTGTGTGTGTCTTGTAGAGAAGCGGGGCTGAGATTTTGCTGGCTTTAGCCTAGCCTGGGCTTATTTCATGATTAAAGAAAAAAATAAAGCAATACAAGTTAGTGTTCAGATAAGTTCTTTCCTCTCCCATAACACCTACGGCAATTTATGCATCAGTTCAGTTCAGTTGCTCAGTCATGTCCGACTCTTTGTGACCCCATGGACTGCAGCACGCCAGGCCTCCCCTGTTGATCACCAACTCCTGGAGTTTACTCAAACTCGTGTCTATTGAGTCGGTGATGCCACCCAACCATCTCATCCTCTGTCATCTCCTTCTCTTCCTGCCTTCAATCTTTCCCAGCATCAGGGTCTTTTCAAATGAGTCAGTTCTTTGCATCAGGTGGCCAAAGTATTGGAGTTTCAGCTTCAGCATCAGCCCTTCCAATGAATATTCAGGACTGATTTCCTTTAGGATGGAATGGTTCTATCTCCTTGCTGTCCAAGGGACTCTCGAGAGTCTTCTCCAACACCACAGTTCAAAAGGATCAATCCTTCAGCACTCAGCTTTCTTTATGGTCCATCTCACACATCCATACATGACTACTGGAAAAACCATAGCTTTGACTAGATGGACCTTTGTTGGCAAAGTAACGGCTCTACTTTTTAATATGCTGTCTAGGTTGGGCATAGCTTTTCACACATCCATACATGACTATTGGAAAAACCATAGCTTTGACTAGATGGACCTTTGTTGGCAAAGTAATGGCTCTACTTTTTAATATGCTGTCTAGGTTGGGCATAGCTTTTCTTTCAAGGAGCAAACTTCTTTTAATTTCATGGCTGCAGTCACCATCTGCAGTGATTCTGGAGCCCCCCAAAATAAAGTCTCTCACTGTTTCCACATCTATTTGCCATGAAGTGATGCGACCAGATGCCATGATCTTAGGTTTCTGAACGTTGAGTTTTAAGCCAACTTTTTCACTCTCCTCTTTCACTTTCATCAAGAGGCTCATTAGTTCTTCTTCACTTTCTGCCATAAGGGTGGTGTCATCTGCATATCTGAGGTATTGATATTTCTCCAGGCAATCTTTATTCCAGCTTGTTGCTTCATGCAGTCCAGCATTTCTCAGGTATTTTATGCATATTCTCAGGTATTTCTATTTATCTTAGTACTTTTCAGATATTTCAATCACATCCAATACTATGGATTTATATTTCTACCAGCAATGCATGAGAAAATGTTAGTTTCTAGCCTCTTCAAAACCTAGTATCAGAAAACCAACAAGGACCTATGTATAACACCTGTCTGCTGCTGCTAAGTCGCTTCAGTCGTGTCCGCCTCGGTGCGACCCCATAGACGGCAGCCCACCAGGCTCCCCTGTCCCTGGGATTCTCCAGGCAAGAACACTGGAGTGGGTTGTCATTTCCTTCTCTAATGCATGAAAGTGAAAGTGAAGTCACTAAGTCGTGTCTAACTCTTAGCGACCCCATGGACTGCAGCCTACCAGGCTCCTCCGTCCATGGGATCTTCCAGGCAAGAGTACCAGAGTGGGTCGCCATTGCCTTCTCCATAACACCCATCTAATAAATGGGAAAAAAACTTGAAAAAAGATACATGTATAACTGAATTACTCTGCCATATACCTAAAATATAACACTGTTAATCAACTATACTCCAATATAAAATGAAATTAATATATTAAACTTTTTTGATCTGTCAATCTAATAAGCAAAAATATTATCTCATAGCTGTAATTTTTGGTATTTTCACTGTATGTGATGTTGAATATCTTGATATATACACATAAAAACCATTTGACGTTCCTTTCTCTGAATTATCTTTCATGATCTTTGCCCACTTTGTGGCTGGTCATTTTCTTATCAATTTGCATGTACTCTTTATATGTTAAGGAAGTTAGCTTTTCATTTATAATACAAATTGCAAATGTTTTTCTCAGTTCCTGCCTTATCACCATGTCACTTTATTGTTTCTTTCCTTTATGTGTGCATTTTATTATCCTCAACCAAATGTAAGTTCCTTCCATGAAAGGACATTTCTTTTATATAAACCCAGGACAGTGCTTTCCAGATCTTCCAACTTCATACACCAGCAAAATTTAAAAGAAGAGAAGCCAGCCTTTTGCAGAGTGGTTAAGAGTGAAAATGAACTGTCATTGGGACACCTAGTTGGGTTGACTGTCCAATCCTATTTCAAATGATTACAGCAAGTACAACCAAATTCTAACAACATGGTATATAGTTTGTTGAACAGGGAAGGGATCAGTGCTCAGTTTAGTCACTCAGTTGTGTCCGACTCTGCAACCCCATGGACTGCAGCACAGTAGGCTTCCTTGTCCATCACCAGCTCCCACAGATTGCTCAAACTCACGTTCATCAAGTCGGTGATGCCACCCAACCATCTCATCCCCTGTCGTCTCCTTCTCCTCCCGCCTTCAATCTTTCCCAGCATCAGGGTCTTTTCAAGTGAGTCATCTCTTTGCATCAGGTGGCCAAAGTACTGGAGTTCCAGCTTCAGCATCAGCCCTTCCAATAAATATTCAGGACTGATTTCCTTTAGGATGGACTGGTTGGATCTCCTTGCAGTCCAAGAGACTCTCAAGAGCCTTCTCCAACACCACAGTTCAAAAGCATCAATTCTTCGGCGCTCAGCTTTCTTTATGGTACAACTCTCACATCCATACATGACTACTGGAAAACATAGCTTTGACTAGACGGACCTTTGTTGGCAAAGTAATGTCTCTGTTTTTTTAATATGCTGTCTAGGTTGGGCATAGCTTTTCTTCCAAGGAGCAAGCGTCTTTTAATTTCATGGCTGCAGTCACCATCTGCAGTGATTTTGGAGCCCCCCACCAAAAAATTAAGTTTCTCACTGTTTCCACATCTATTTGGGTGGTAGAGGAATCTATTTCCTGCTGGGTGCAGAAACAGGGAAATTTTAGGAGCCGCTGGGGGCCATATCTTCTATTAAGAGGACTAGGAAGTGGTCCTCCACAGCATTAGGAAACATGACACAAACGCACAGGGAAGAGTAAACAGAAGAGATGAAGTGTGTTCCGCTGTCACTGGAGTTTCGAGTCCCAACCCAGGGATTCCTTTAGACATTCCTGCACCTATCTTTACAGTAAATCTCACTTTTTGTTCATACCAATACCAGTTAGAATGGATTTCTATAACTTACAGCCAAAAGTGGCCTACTTACTACAACTATCTTACTACAATTATCATTGACTCGGGATCATTTCGTAAAGGAACACTTTAACACCAAAGCCTCAGGAGGAATAGAATCTCAGATTTTTAAAAAGGAATATTTAATGACAGCTGTGTGCCAGGAACTAGTGTAAGTTCTTGGAATATACTGTTAAGACAAAAGAGATAAAAATCACTGTTCTAATGGGGCTTGCATTCTAATGAGAGTATACAGATAACAAAATAATATAAAAATACAAAGTCAGATATGATAAACAATCTGCAAAAAAAAAAAGTAATGGGATAAGGAGAAATGAGGATGGTGCCATTCTGACAGGATGGTTCCACAGTAATTCTTATCTGAGAAAGTAACTGAACTGAAACAGAAGTTAATTGAACTGAAACCTGAAATGATGAAAAGGAGCCATTGTGTCACGTTTTAAGGCAATTCCAGGCAAAGGGAACAGACCTAAGTGAGGAACAAGCCATGGCATTTCTGAGGGGAAAAAAGAAGGGCTGTGTAGATGGAATAACGGGCTTCCCCAGAGGAGCAATGGTAAAGAATCTGTCTGCCAGTGCAGGAGACAAGAGAGACTCGGGTTCGATCCCTCCGTCAGGAAGATCCTCTGGAGAAAAGAAATGACAATCTCCTCTAGTATTCTTGCTTGGAAAATTCTATGGACAGAGGAGCCTAGTAGACTATAGTCCATGAGGTCACAACGAGTCAGACATGACAGAGCACCCACGCCTTGGGTACATGGAAAACAGTGAACAAGGGAGAATGCTACAGAAGTGGTAAAGGAGCAACTGATCTAAGAAGAAAAGCTGTAAGTCAGTAAAGTAAGTAGGAATCAGACCATTATAGGAACTAGTAGGCAGAGGAAAGGATTTGAAAATAACTTGAGCTTTATGAAAAACTCACTACATTGTCTTTCTCATTTTGCTTTGCAGACCATTAGAAATTACTCCCCAAGTATTAAACACAATGTTGAGGTTGGCCAGGAATCTGCATTTCCTCAGCAGAAAATATCTTATTGTAGTTATGAAATCTTTTAAGAAAAAAAAAATGTGAAGCCATCGTAAAAATGAAGAAACTAGGAAAGATGATAGAAACTACTTCAAATTCTGTCCTACTCATTATACAGTGAATAAATCTACTACGATCAAGATTTTAAGAAGAATTTAAGTTCTTTTTAAGCTACTATAAAAATAATGTCCTTTGTTGAGTTATTACAGAATTGGACACTAACAAAGTTAAACACTGTCAGAAGAGAAGGCTGGAAACTAGAGTTTTTCCTGACTTTATTGTACCTCTTGAGAATAGCTTCAGCTTAATGGTCAACAAAGCTGTGAGTTTGGGTCTTATCTCTATTACTGTGATAAAGGAGAAACTTCCCCTATGTGGTGGAAATTAGGCACAAAGGATGCTTCAATATCTCTCCCTCTGAAAGCTTTTTAAAAAAGAGACCAACCAGTTTAAAGAGGTTTGGATATAGTATACCCCAGAGAAGAGTGGTATTCTCTTCAGATTTTTCCAGAAGACTAATTCCTATGTACACAAAGCAAGTAATTAAGCCTGTACTGCTTCTAAGATTAATATCAGTAAAGTCAGATCTTTGAAAGCTCTAATGTATTCATGAACGTCTTCTTTCACTGTGTTAGATGTTTAGCTAGCCCACGTAACAGCAGACCCAAAAATAAACTGTTAAAAACACAATCTATAAAGACAGGTACTTGTTGAGTGTGGTGTGAGTTAAAGAAATAAAAGTCATTTAGACACCTTGATCAGGACTCGATTCTAAGTGCGTCTTCCTCAACACATTTCCAGTAGTTGGGCAAAGTGCCCAGGGATGATTAGCAGCAGTGTAGAGAGAGGGATACCATCAACCTAAATTGTGAAGTCTCCCCCCAGTGGTCACATACAAATAACTGGAAGAGTGAGAAAATCATTGCAGCTTTTCTAAGACTGACCAAAAACAATCTATGCAGAATCTGGTACCTACAGAGAAGAAATCAAATCTTTAATTCAATGCTAGCACTATATCCGTAGAGAGATCTCATATGCTTTTCTGCTCTTATGTTATTCATAAATGTGAACACTATTTTTGGAAGGAAAGAACCTATAGGTTCTTTTTTCTCAGTACATTTTTTTTAGGAATAATTTAATGATATCCTCAAATAGCCAAGTATTTTATCTAATGGGCAGGTGTTCATCTCTCCTGAAATAAATATCAGGACATCCCTTGCAAGTCAACCACATCTACCTGAAGTGAACTTCTGATACAAATTTGGTCACTTACCAAATGAATCATCTTGTAAAGAAAATTATCACCAGTGCTAAAAACCTAAGTCTAACTTGCAAGATACTCTTTTCATAAAGCCACCTAGAACTAGGTAATTTATAATACAGCAAGTGACACAAAAAGTACAAACGGGTCCTCTTGCCCCTTTTAATATTTATTTTCTTAGTGTTTTTATAGTTAGGTAGCCTTTGACTGCCCCAACCCTGTATTATTTGTAACTCTCAGCAAAAAAATGCTATTACTCACTGTTAACAAAGTTTGGATGTCAAAAATGTGAAGGATATTTAATTAAAATATCGATTGTCTTCTGCTAATCATCCATTATTAAATGGTAAACTCTATAAAGGGGTAGTAAATACTCAAACAACTTCAATTTTCAAAACAGAGCACAGATAACACAGAGGGAGCCTCTCAATTATGATTTTCTTGGTTATCCCAAGCTTAAAAGAGAGAGTGGGGGAAGAAGCTAGAGTAGCAGGCTGTGTAGTCTTCTGGAACAATTTCAGCCTGAAATGGGACTCAAGAAAAATGCAAACTGCTCCCACGAATGTTTAAGAAAAATATGATTCGTCAAGAAAAAATCCAACAGTTGGCCTAGAGAACAACAAAAAATGATTCTGTGTTACATAGAGCTACCAGACTTGCGTAAGCCCCCAATTTTTCCAGCGTTCCAGTTTCTTTCCATAAAGAAAGAAAAAATTCATTTATGAAATTCCAAGCGGAAAAGGAACTGAGTAGCATCAATTAGAAAAGGACACACGCATCCCAGAATGTTTTTTTCATATTTAATGTGCAATCTCTACAGGACAAAAACAGAGCCGTTATAAATGTTACCACTTGTATATTATGTAACCCTAGACTAAACTAAAAGAAGCATAGACCTTAAAAAGTAACACACTGTGCCAATCTATACTTAAAACATGAATTTAAATATACGATAGATTTCAGATACAGATGACCTCAAAATGACACAACCCAAAAAAGTTCTTTGTTTACTGTAATCAGGCCTCAGAAGACTTGACTATAATCAGGCCTGATACAATACTACCGTGAGGTCCGTCGTTTCACCAACGTACCGCAACTATCTCCGCATTGGTACCAGCGTGTTACCTCACCTAAAACAGTCGACAAACAGAAGTTTCCAAACGACCATTTGCAAGATTTCACGGGAAGAAATGGCTGCTAAATCATACGCCAACTGAAGAGCATTTTAACGCACCTCAAATGTTCCGAGTCATATAACAAGACGACCAATTGAGAAAGCATCAAGTAAAATTTCAACCAACCCCAAAGGCATGGAAGAGGAGTAAAACGTGGCTAGCTTGACCTTAACCGGCTGTTTGTAAGTAATGCGGTGAATTTTCTGAGCTTCCCCATCAGCCTTCAATTACCTTCCTCTCCTACCCCCGATCCCTCTTAACGTGCCCCAGCTGATGGAAGTTGAATGGATGGAATCTCGAGCTGTAACCTCAGGAGCTGGGGAAATTGAGACGAAACTCCCAAGCAAGTGTTAAAAAGTCCTTCTGCAAAAAACACCCATCAACCAATTCACATCCTGTCATCACACTGACCATCGGCTCCTTCCTGGCCCTCCACCTCGCCCCAAAAAGCACCCCGCCCCCCAAAAAAAACCACCCAGCACCTTTTTGTTCCAGACCAACGTACCCAGAATCGGAAAGCACTGCCTCAGCCGCAAACGCCTCCGGAGCAACGTGTGCTCGGCCCACAACCACTCTGGCCAAACAACTGGAGTCTCGTGCCTCGGAAGTGGCAGCAGTACTTGCCCAAAGCCTCCTCCCCCAAGAACTCGGAGCTCTGGAGGCAGCGAGAGGCCAGCGGAGCCGCCCCCGCTGGGGACCGACCCCGAAGGTGTCTGTCACGGCCACAACGGCCCCCAGCACGGCTCTCCATTCAAACCTTAACGTCACTCCCGCCGCAGAGGGTGCCGGCGGCCGGAGGGGCCCCGCGCCCCCAGCCCCAGCCCTGCCTCCGCCCGGGCCGCGCAGCGGAGCGCGTGGGGACAGCGGGGCGCGGCGGCATGGGCCAGACACGTTGCCGCGCTCGGCCCGCGCGCCCGCCCGCCAGCAGCCCAGGAGCCGGGGGCCCCGCAGAGCGCGCCCCACCCGCGCCGGCCGAGCGGAGCAGCCCCAGTCGCCCGCCCAAGCCCAGGTGCTGAGGGGGCGGGGCGGGGTCCCCGCGTGGCGCGAAGCCACGAGCAACAGGGCGCCCCCCCACCCGGCCCGGCCCGGCGCGCGGCGAGACCGTTACCCGAGCGGCGTGGGGGCCCCGACAACTCACCGACTCGCACCTCGGCTTCCTCCGCGCCGCCGTCGCTCCTCTCCGCCCGCCGCCGCTGCTCTTTCTCAGCCGCAGGCGCCGCCGAGCAGCCCCATCTACAAACTCGCGGCTCGTAGTTGGGAACTGGAAATGCGGCTCTCACTCTCCTCCACCTCCCTCTCCCTCCGCCCCCTCCCTCGCTCTCCACTCCGCCCGGCTCAGGTCGCCGCCGCCGCCGCCACCACCACCTCCACGCGCGCGGCTAGGCTCCCTTCGGCCGCCCTCCTCCTGCTCCTCCCGCCGCCGCCGCCGGAGCGCGCTCCCTCCCGGCCTCGCGCGTGCGCCGGACGCCGGGGAGCGCGCGCTCGGGCTTGAGGAGGCGCCGCCGCCTCCGGGAAGCCGGGCCCCGCCTCTCCGGCCGAGGCGCCGCGACCAGGTGGAGCCCCCTCCGAGCGCCCGCAGACTGCGCCCGGGTGATGTGCCGCCCACACTCCGCGGCCTCTCCATGGTGTCCCCGGTCCTGGCTGCGAGCTGCGCCTGCGAGAGGGTCACCAGACCCAATCCTCACCGGCCCTTCCAGGCCGAAATTGCCGCTGTCATTCAGCATTTACGGACGAGCAAGATACTCCCCCGGGCGTGAAAGAGGCTCCCCCGGCCCTTTCCAAGAGTTTACATTCAAAGAACCCACCAGCCGTGGGGCACAAAGGATAAACAGACCTCAAAGAAAAGCCTCCGGATAGTGTGCCTCCTCCCCCTTCACACACACGCCCCTGGTTCTGATGTGTATTTGGCAGGTTCTACAGCGCTGACGAGGTCCTTCATGTTCTCTCAGCCCAACCAGGGTGATTCACACCCGAGGAAACGGACGGACACTAGCTCTTTTCCTAGCACCGAGGTTCCCGTGGAACTCTCGGTCGGATCCGCCGGACACTCCCAGGACACCAGTTGTTCGGATCCTTCAAACACCTGGCCTTCCCAGGCCTCGCAAGTGGGAGCTGCAGCATTCTTTCCACCTCGACTCTGCAGAGAGCATGGTGAACTGGGATAAGTGTCCGGGTGTGCAGATGACACATTTTGACAAGAGTGCAGATTTAATTTTTCAGTTGAAAGGAACTGAGCAATGCAGTGCAGCAGAGGCTTCGGCTAGAAAAACACAGCGAGGCAATCAGAACTTCCAATTCCTTTAGTATCTATCGAATCCCGAGAGATCTGTGAACCCTGGGACCTGTGATGGGGGCTTTTGGCAAAGCTGTTGTGTTCCTCCTAAAACGGAAGAAACCATGATCATGGTATTTACATTTTACAAAATGTTTACTGCAGTCTTTTCAAACTGTGTGTGTAGAAAGTGCAAGTAAAACTTGACAAAGGAGGAACATCGCATCAGGGGGCTTCCTCCCTGCAGCCTTTCCTGGCTCCTCTTGGGCACAGTTGCACTGAACTGCACAAACAGGCATTTGATGAATGTTTGCAACACGGCCCTGTGGATTCAGAGATGAACTTTCAAGCTGTGTTGTCCACCTCTCCCTCCCAATCTCTGTGAATGTGGTTAGTGCAGAAGGGAGTGAGAGAATGCTTTGGATGAGGGGTATTAAGAAGGCCCAGTCCCCCAAACAGTGATTTTTCTCTTAGCCTCAACCAAGCATCAAAGATTAATTTACTTTTTCATAAGGATCATTAATTTTGCAAACCAACATGCAGGGGGAGTTTGTAGACTATTAATTTAGAAACTTCTTTCCTGGAACAGCAACCCTGAGGAAGGGAAATTGGAAGCACTTGAGGACACCTGAATGTACTAGGGGATGCAGAGTAACTTTGGGCACACGTGGAGCCTCCCTCCCTTGTGGTCAGCAAGATGAAATGAAATAGAAGGTGCCCTGGGCCCAAGAGTGAAGCAAGGATGCAGAAGGAAAGAATGGGGTTTCTTTTCTCAGAGAATCAACAGAACTTTCAGGTCTTCCTTTTCTGCCTCCTTGCTTACTAGATCCATAAGCGTCCCATAGGAAGATACCCAATGGCTCATTCTTGCTGCACCCTACCCATTCTGGCCCACTCTGATTCTCTTCTTCCTTTTGACCTTCAACCTCATCCTACCCAGGGAGTGCCCTGAGTTCCTCTGAGGAAGAGGGGAAGAATGTCATTTCTACTGAGTTCCTCATCCTTATAGTACACTTATATTTTCTCCAGGGTCTTCTGGAAGCACTGTACTAACTTCCTACTCCACACCCCACTCCCTGAAAATAGAATGACATTCATAGACCAAGTTTTCTGGAGGGAGACAGGAGTATCTACCCCTCAAGTCACAAATGTAGTCCTCCCTGACTTACAGCTGGGACCAGTCCTGGCCAACTCTCTTATCCCTGCATGTACCAGGAACCCAGTTCATGGGAGCAGGAATGCAGGAACAATTATCTTTCATTTATAGTTCCAAGTCTGTTCACTATGTAATGACAGCTATTACATGGAGGCTTATCATGCTTGTAAGTCTCAGCCTCATCCTTGGAGCCAGGAAAATGGTTTTGCTCTACACTTGCCTTCGATTGCTTACCTTCAGGATGCTCTTGGCAGGGAAATTTCTTTTCCAGTGCCTATTTTATCAAATATGATATATTACTATGAAATACTAGTTTTTATAAATAGTAATGCCACATTATGACATTCTGCCCTTCCCCTAAACTTTGAAGATGGGACATGCCAGAATAAATTTAAAGTGATTTAATATGAACATTGGAATTCTCATTATTGCTTTCCAGACCAGCTTTCTAAGAAGTCATCATTTCTGAGACAAAACCTATCCATTTCCCACACCTGTTACAAATTCTTTATTCCAGGAAAGGGAATGTTATGATTGAAAATGATGAGGAATTCTCTTTGGTGTCCTTAATGGTTTGACTTTTCATTTTCTTCAAGGTTACTCTAAAAGGATCATAATTTTGCCATAGCCCAGTATCTCTCCTAACTGTAACTCAATTTAAAGTCTGAATTTTGATTCCTAATTCCAGACCATCTATCACTGGCTTTATTCCCCACTTCAAATATAAACAAAAGCATCTATACTTTCAATATGATGTTTTTTTTTTTCTCTTCTGAGTGGTTTGGTACTTCAGAAATTGAAAATTTTGCTAATAGCCCCAAATCTTAGCAAAGCAAGTCCTGCCTGCCTGTTTTTCAACTAATCCATCATATTAAGAATGGTGATGCTCTGGGAATGTAGCTTTGTGAAAAATTGCAACTGACATGCACCACAAAGTCCAACCAAGCTTTCCTCCAGAATACTTTATTTAGCTTCACCCCTTTTATCTCTGTTCACAAAGCTAGGTCAGATTCCAATTTCCAGCCTCCTTGCTAACCTTTCTAATTCTAGTCTCTTGCTTGCTTACTTGCAATTTTCCCGATACTTAGAGCAGTACCTCTTACTGTGGGCTGTTTACTGGAATCATCCAGAGAACTTAAACAATCAAAAAAGACAAAAACAATACTGATGGCTAGGTCCCACCTCTAGGTTAAATCGTTCTGCTCTATAGCCTGGGCACCAGGATTTTTCAAAGCTCTCCAGGTAATTCTAATATGCAGTCAGAGTTAAAAACTACTGAAACGAGTCATCTTCCAAACATTTTATATCAAGTCTTTTCAGAATATTGGGGTGGCTCCAAATTATCTCAAGTAATCAAATTAAAATACCTAATAGTGTGCCATAAGACTTTTTGCCAACTGTCTAAAATAGTCCTCTTTCAAAACAGCTTAAATTTATCTCCTTCCTAAAGCTTCCCCAGATTAGTCTCACCTGGCTGCCTAAAGATCGCTGTTCCCAATTCTCTGAGCATTCCAACTGGCAATGGTTTACAAGCCCTTGGACCACAGTTGATTGTGTGTATTATTGTTTTAATCTCACTTTCATAGATATCTGTCAGAGGCTTTACTTGTAATCTAAATCTCTCTGAAGTCCCACTAGGTCAACAGACAATCTCAAAATAAACAGAAATGTTATTCTTAGCAGCACTTTCTCCTACCTACCAGAAAGAACATTCCCTGACACAGGGCAGTTCATTTTTTTTTTTTTTTAATCACTGCAATTAAAGTCAATAGTTTTAAGGATTTGCATGTTTTGGGGTTGTTTTTGTTTGTTTGTTTCTTATGAAAGTAAAAAATAGCTTACATAGCTTGATCAATCACCCTGTCTTTTCCACCATTTACTTTAGGCATTGGAATTTGGCTCCCACAGTCACCTCTTAATTGAAACTGTGAAAGTGAAGTTGCTCAGTCGTGTCCGCCTCTTTTCGTGACTGTAGCCTACCAGGCTCCTCTGTCCATGGGATTTTCCAGGCAAGAATACTGGAGTGGGTTGCCATTTCCTTCTCCAGGAGATCTTCCCAACCCAGGGATTGAACCTGGGTCTCCTGCATTGTAGGCAGACACTTTACTGTCTGTGTCACCAGGGAAGTCTAATTGAAACTGTACTGAGCCATAACTCACATTTTCGTTCAGGTGTCTATTCATTCGTTCACTCATTTACCAGTGGTAAATGTTGGTAATAAAATAATTAACAATACCAAATTACCCCTACCCAATGATGGAGAAGAATGTCAGAAGAAGGCAACTCATAGAGTCAGTGTTAGTGTTAGTCACTCAGTCATGTCTGACTCTTTGCGACCCCGTGGACTGTAGCCTGCCAGGCTCCTCTGTCCTTGGAATTCTCCAGGCAAGAATACTGGGATGGATAGCCATTCCTTTCTCCAGGGGATCTTCCTGACCCAGGGAGTGAATCCAGGTATTCCACATTGTAGGCAGATTCTTTACCATCTGAGCCATCGTGGAGAATAATAAGTAAGTAAATGATCACGTGATAAATGCATTAGTGAGAGTCTTAAGCAGACACGATGGGGAGAGTTTCTGTTTAATGTTCAAGCAATCCAACTCCTCTGCAGTGTTGGAGGAGTTAACCTCCCTGCCCCTGCCTTTTAAACCTCTCCTTTCCTTCTATTTCCCTGTATACCCCTGGATTTCTCCTTCACTGATTATTCTTTCTCTGCCCTCTTCACTTGCTGTGTCATCTCCTCCACTTCCTAAATGAAAATGTTTCACTTAAGAATGGGAGAGATTTTTGAGGGAGAAAGTGTAGACAAAGAAGTGATACTTGTTTCTCTCAAGAATCTCATCAACCCTTATTGTTTAGTTGCTATGTCATGTCTGACTTTTTGTTAGCCCATGGGATTTCCCAGGCAAGAATACTGAAGTGGGTTGCCATTTCCTCCTCCAAGGGATCTTCCTGACCCAGGGATCAAACCTGCATCCCCTCCATTATTGTCGTGCAGTCGCTCAGTCATGTCCAGCTCTTTGCAGCCCCATGGACTACAGCACACCAGGCTTCCCTGTCCTTTACCATCCCCCGGAGTTTGCTCAAACTCATGTCCATTGAGTCAGTTGATGCCATCCAATCATCTCATCCTGTGTCATCTTCTTCTCCTGCCTTGAAATCTTCCCCAGCATCACGGCCTTTTCCAACGATTCAGCTCTTTGCATCAGGTGGCCAAAGTATTGGAGCTTCAGCTTCAGCACCAGTCCTTCCAATGAATATTCAGGGTTGATTTCCTTTAGGATTGACTGGTTTGATCTCCTTACAGTCCAAGGGACTCTCAAGAGTCTTCTCCAACACCAGAGCAAGCAGATTCTTTACTGCTGAGACACCAGGGAAGCCCTATCGACCCTTAGGGCTCTATCTTCAATGCTTCCATATCTGTATCTACAGTTCTGTACTCCCTTTAGGGGTTCTCTAATAGCTCAGTTGGTAAAGAATCTGCCTGAAATGCAGGAGACCCTGGTTTGCTTCCTGGGTCGGGAAGATCCCCTGGAGAAGGGATAGGCTACCCACCCCAGTATTCTTGGGCTTCCCTTGTAGCTCAGCTGGTAAAGAATCTGCCTGCAATGTGGGAGACCTGGGTTCGATCCCTGGGTTGGGAAATCCTCTGGAGAAGGGAAAAGCTACCCACTCCAGTATTCTGGCCTGGAGAATTCCATAGACTATGAAGTCCATGGGGTCTCAAAGAGTTGGACACACAACTGAGTGACTTGCACTTTCACTTTAGGTATGTTTTCAACTTCCTGTTGAATATCCCCATCAAGTTAATCCATTCACAGTTCAGATCAACATCTAAAATAAAATGTTTTGCCTCTCCCTCCCTATGCTATCCCTCCTGCAGTTTTCCCTTGCGTCTTCTTCACCATCTCCCTAACACATACAGCTTGAACCCAGGTCCCTTGAAATTTGCCTTTTCAATGTCATTCATGGCAGTGGGTCTCTTGTTCATTTCGTCTGTCCCTTCAGGAAGACTCCTTGCCCTGTCGCACATGCACCTGAATGCCAGATGTTAGTCACATCATCCTTGCCTCCTCACTGCCAATGGGACTCTATTCACAGGTCACTCACAGTGACTTTCAAGACTACCCCACCCCCACCTGCATGTGGGGCTATTACATATCAGTCACATCATGCACCTTTATATTTCCACCCCTCTGTTTTGACAGGAATGCCTTGCCCATTTCTGCTGGCCCCAGTCCAAGCTTTTATGCTCATCTCACATCCTCCTTTTCCACTAAAACTTATCTGCTCCACTCCAAACAGAGGCAACCGTTTTCATTTGGATTCTTGTAACATTTTATCTCTTACAGCCTTTTACCTATTCTGCTTCACAATAGCATCATTCATCTTCAAATATTTATCTTAATACTCTTTACACCACAACTGCCAGCCTCATTTCCTACTTGCTTGTGGATAAGAATACACGGTGCTATGTACAGGAATGCTTGGCACAATACTACTCATAGTAGGGGCTCATTTATTGAAACAGATAAAGTTATTAGTTGGTGGACTTCTAAAATTAAAGATAATTAAGTGGAAGAAATGTTGCTAATTAGAATGGAACTCTTACTCTTGAATTTACAAGCTACAGCTGAGAAGCTCTTCCAAGGGCAATCAGATTTCAGGCAGGGACCCTAATTGAGCTACTTGAGTTGAACCCAACAGCAGCCAGCCGTTATGTCTAATTAACCCTTTGGGAGTCTCATTTAAAATTAGCTTTCAAATTCCACCTTTCCTGTTTATACATGAGCTAAAAAAATTAAGGCCATTCTACTCAGGCATCAAAAGTAGATTTTAAAATATATGTAAACAGAAAAAAAAATTTAAAGACTGAATACATATGGTGTCTATATGGTATCCTAGACTCACTGGACAGGCAGAGAGGTATGAAGTCCTGGAGGGCAGAGGCCTTCAAGAGGAGTCTTATGGCACTAGAGTGAAACAGAAAGTCTGAATAGTCATTAAGCACAGAAGCAAAGGGCAAAACTCAAAGTCCCATGTGCCTCTGGAAGACTGGAGGGCAGACTTGAGGGCAAAACCAAGTGAAGAGAGTGCATAGTTAGCTCCTAAGATGTTTTTGTTTCATAAATGAATGAAACATGGTCAGGGGAGTGGGAACAAAAATGAAGTAGGAAATAGGTCTAGGTGTAGGGGGTGGAGGTGGATGTGTTACAAATAAATCCAAGAACTTAATGGCCCGCCCATTCTAAAATGATGCCATCTTCATGCTAGGAAGTACAGGGCACTATATTTCTCTTTACAATTATCAGCAGCTTATAAATCTCAAACACCAGATCTTTTTGGTAATCTTGCTTTGGTAATAACAGTGAGTAATAACAACTATCTATTGTGTGCATGCCTATGTGGCAGACAGTGTTTTCTGTCCTTTATATCCTATTTGAATCATTATTATCATTGCCCTTTTACAAATGAGGAAACAAGTGAAGAGGGGTTAAATTAATCTGCCCAAGGCTCCCTAACTATGAAGTGTTCAAGTCAGTTCAAGTGCAAAGCTCCTGCTCATTCCTACACTTCATACACAGAGTGCTTTGTAACTCTCAGGTTAATTCAACTGGAATGAATTATAGTACAAGTCATCACAATTAAGGGTTCTCCATAATATGTTATTTAACTCAGATTCATCACCATGATTTTCAAAGTTACTGCCTGTTTTAACAAAGTAGAATTTGTGAAAAAGCTATGTTTGTTGTTTTTGTTAGAGTAGAACTATATTATAGAAAAGTGCACTTCTTTTCTGAATTAGTCTTTTCAAGAATTAAAAAAGTGATAAATGAAATAGTTAATAAATAACACATTTTAAAAGGGTTTCTGCAAAAATATACAATGGAGAAAAGAATTTTTAACAAGTGATGCTGGGAAAACTGGTCAACCACGTGTAAAAGAATGAAACTAGAACATTTCCTAACACCATATACAAATATAAACTCAAAATGGATTAAAGATCTAAATGTAAGACCAGAAACTATAAAACTCTTAGAGGAAAATATAGGCAGAAAACTCTCTGACATAACTTATAGCAAGATCCTATATGACCCACCTCCTAGAGTAATGGAAATAAAAACAAAAACAAACAAATGGGACCTAATTAAACTTAAAAGCTTTTGCACAACAAAGGAAACTATGAGCAAGGTGAAAAGACAGCCTGCAGAATGGGAGAAAATAATAGCAAACAAAACAACTGACAAAGAATTAATCTCCAAAATATACAAGCAGCTCATGCAGTTCAATACCAGAAAAACGAACAACCCAATCAAAAAGTGGGCCAAAGAACTAAAAAGACATTTCTCCAAAGAAGACATACAGATGGCTAATAAACACATGAAAAGATGCTCAACATCACTCATTATTAGAGAAATGCAAATCAAAACTGCAATGAGGTATCATGTCATGCAGATCAGAATGGCTGCCATCAAAATATCTACAAATAATAAATGCTAGAGAGGGTGTGGAGAAAAGGGAACCCACTTAAACTGTTGGTGGGAATGCAAACTGGTACAGCCACTATTGAGAACAGTGTGGAGATTCCTTAAAAAACTGAAAATAGAACTGCCATATGATCCCGCAATCCTACTGCTGGGCATAAACATTGAGGAAACCAGAATTGAAAGAGACACATGTACCCCAATGTTCATTGCAGCACTGTTTACAATACCTAGGACATGGAAGCAACCTAGATGTCCTTTGGCAGATGAATGGATAAGGAAGTTGTATACACAATGGAATATTACTCAGCTATTTAAAAAAACACATTTGAATCAGTTCTAATGAGGTGGATGAAACTGGAGCCTATTATGCAGAGTGAAATAAGTCAGAAAGAGAAACACCAACACAGTATATTAACGCATATATATGGAATTTAGAAAGACAGTAGCGATGATTCTATATGCAAGGCAGCAAAAGAGACACAGGTGTAAAGAACAGACTTTTGGACTATGTGGGAGAAGGTGAGGGTGGGATGATTTGAGAGACTAGCATTGAAACATGTATATTACCATATGTAAAATAGTTGACTAGTGCAAGTTTGATGCATGAAGCTGGGCACTCAAAGCCAGTGCTCTGGGACACCCCAGAGGGATGGATGGGAGAGGTGGGGATAGAGGTGCGAGGGGAGTTCAGGATGGGGGGGACACATGTGCACCCATGGCTGATTCATGTTGATGTATGGCAGAAACCACCACAATATTGTAAAGTAATTATCCTCCAATTGAAATAAATTAATTAAAAAATAAATAAAAGGATTTCTTTTACTCATTTAGTGGTACACGGTCATTATTTAGCTATCAATACATTGCACTGATGATAGTTTGGTAGCACAAGTACTTACCACGTAAAAGAGGAACAGAGAGCATCCACTCAGCCTCACTAAGTGTAAATCCACTTCCCTATTGGGAAGAATAACATTAAGAGTAAATGAAACACTTTTAAAATATAACTTATATCAATTATCTACAGCAGAGCATTTAAAAGTATTATTCTAGTTTTTTTCCTCATTGTTGGTTAACTTTAGCTTTCTTAGAGAACTTGATGGATGCAGAGATACACTCCCCAGATATGCTCTTAAGGAAAGACTCGTGTTGACCCAGCTTACTTATGAAAGATTTTTCTGCAGGACAGCTAGCAGAAGAAAGCCTCCAGCTGTTAGCCCTCTGGAGATGAAGTCAGCCGCAGAAAGCCCACATGCTCAAAGATGTGCCCCAAGCCCTTCACAGGTTGGCCCACCTTAAATGACTGGTGGAGCAGGGACATGTAAAGGCCCAGCCACTTCAGCCCCTGTAGCAAGTCTGAGAGGCCATTTTAGCTCCAGAAACGCTGTGGGGTCATTTGAGGCTGTTATCCAGGCCTGCATCCTACCTGGATTTCTCCCCCTGCTAAGTCTGGCTACCTTTGCCTTCCTTTCACATGTGTTCATCCAATTGTACCTGCTGTACTGAGCACACAGAAATATCTCAGAGTCCACCTTTAGAAAACCCTCCAGGTAACACAGGAAAAGCTTTGATTCATATTTCACATACTTCTTTACCTTAGGAAAGTGAAAATGAAAGTTGTTCAGTTGTTTCCGACTCTTTGTGAGCCCATGGACTCATCCGTTGAATTCTCCAGGTCAGAACACTGGAATGGGTAGCCTTTCACTTCTCCAGGGGATCTTCCCAACCCAGGGATCGAACCCAGGTCTCCCTCATTGCAGGAGGATTCTTTACCAGCTGAGCCACAAGGGAAGCCATGTAATGTGATAGTATGATACAAAGGAAGAATTTAGAATCAAAAGCTCTAATTTATATTTCTGAATTCACTACTTTTGAATTGGGTAACCTTGGGTATATTATTCAGTAGATGAGAACTTTCCTCATCTGCAAAGTGGTATAATAGCACTACCTTACAGGATGTTTTAAGGATTATGAATTAAACCTGTAGAATGCCTGGTACAGGTGTTTGCTCAGAGAAGAGATTATTATGCATTAGAAAGTTTTATGACTACTATTATTTTCACAACAGTTGTAGATGAGCAAATGGCCACTTGCTAAATATCTTTAGTGCATAATTATGAGCTAAGAATGCTCTTAATTAGATTATCTTTCCTTTCAAAGAAGAACGAGTTTCCACTGTATCTACTATTGTCAAACATTTATCTGGAAGTTCTAGCCAGTGAGGTAGGAAAAGAAAGAAAAGAGATCTGATATGAACATAGGAAGAGAGAGACAAAGTGATCATTATTTACAGAAGATGAAATTGTCTCTGTAAATGACCAAAGACAATCAACTAAAACAGCAAAAAGAAATTAAAGGAAAGACTTGGGTTGTGTGTGAGGAGGCTTGGAGTCGGGGGTAGGGGGTGGCTTCTCGGCGCTGAATATTCCACACCCAATTGGCTTTCCGACACCTCTTCGCAACATAATGGCTCCAGTTCAAGAGCTCCCCAACAAAAAACTTGGACTTTCGCCGAAAGTGGGACAAAGATGAATATGAGAAGCTCGCCGAGAAGAGGCTCACGGAAGAGAGAGAAAAGAAGGATGGAAAGCCAGTGCAGCCAGTTAAGCGAGAGCTTCTCCGGCATAGGGACTACAAGGTGGACCTGGAATCCAAACTCGGGAAGACAATTGTCATTACCAAGACCACCCCACAGTCTGAGATGGGAGGATACTACTGTAATGTCTGTGACTGTGTGGTGAAAGACTCCATTAACTTCCTGGATCACATTAATGGAAAGAAACATCAGCGAAACCTGGGCATGTCTATGCGTGTGGAACGTTCCACCTTGGATCAGGTGAAGAAACGTTTTGAAGTAAACAAGAAGAAGATGGAAGAGAAACAGAAGGATTATGATTTTGAGGAAAGGATGAAGGAACTCAGAGAAGAGGAGGAAAAGGCCAAAGCCTACAAGAAAGAGAAGCAGAAGGAGAAGAAAAGGAGGGCTGAGGAGGACTTGACATTTGAGGAGGATGATGAAATGGCAGCTGTGATGGGCTTCTCTGGCTTTGGTTCCACCAAGAAGAGTTACTGAGGCTTTCTATGCTTGGCTTTTTGCTGGGCCTAACTGTGTGTGTGTGGGTGTCATTTTGGGGGAGGTACTGGGGAAAGTGACAGTGGGGAGGGCTAGAGGGTGGGTGTTTCTGGTTTTCCTCTGCCTTGGGAGAGAGCACAGAATGCAAAGGAACATGCTGTGGCATATTCCTTCAGCCTCCGTATATCACTGGAGACACAGGACCTCTGACCATCTGATTTCCCAATAAAGAAAAACCCCTCTTCTGAGGCTGCTTTTCCGAAACTCCCCAAAAAAATAAATAAATAAATAAAGGAAAGACTTGAAAGATAGTCAAATCTGATCAAAACATGAAATGCAATTGGTTTTCCATAGACATAATAACAAAATAGAAAATTTAAAAAGAGCATTTCCTATTCATTAGCAACAAAAATACGTCATATCAGAAACTGAAATGGCAGATCATAGTACTTTAAATATATAGTATTGGAGAAAGAATAGGTAGCTAGATTAATGGAACAAATAGTCAAGAAATAGAATTTCTTCCTGGAAATTTGGGAAGGCAAAAGATAATACTTATAATAATGGATATAGTTTGAAAAAATGGTGAACTGGCAAGACATTTAAAAAATACTTTCCAAAAATAAATTACAGATGAATTGAAGATTTAAATCTAAAAGATAAACCATACAAGGAATGAAAAGAAAGTACATCATTACACCAAGACAGAAACTGTATCAAAAGACTGAAAATTGTGACTGCATGACATTATTTGGAGAAAAAGATGCCATAAAATAAGTTGAAAATCAAATGATAAATTTAGAAATAAAATTGAAAGCCATGACAAAGTCTTGAGTCCTCACATATAAAGACTATATAAAATTAGCATGAATATAAATAATCAGATCTAGTTTCAATTAAATGACAAATGTAAGCTTAGTTGAAACTATGTTCTTTAGGATTTACCTTATACACTTGCTAATTTATGAAAATTAATGAAAGTGTCAATAGAATAGGATCTAGTTGCTTAAGTTATTCTTTAATACTTTAAAAGTATTAAGAACTTTTTAAAAGAGAGGATTATTTGAGTGAACTTCATTCTCAAAGTGTAGAAATGGTACTTATTTAAATTAAAGCATTCTGCATGGTACCTAGCAGGGTGCCTCACACAGATGGGTATTTAATGATGATGATGTAGTCTGTAATAATGTTCACACAATATGTGAAATATTTGGTAATCACGTGGACTTCTTTATGACAGCAAACATGACTGATTAGATAAATATCACTTGCATATCATTATGGACTTGATGTGTTTTTGTTCTCTTCTTACATCTTAATGATATCTTAGTATGCTAAAAGAATATTAGCAGAATTATGACAATGTTTTTCATAGTATATCCTTTATGGGAGGTTTTTCTAGTAGTCAGGTATGGATGTGAGAGTTGGACTATAAAGAAAGCTGAGCGCAAAAGAATTGATGCTTTTGAACTGTGGTGTTGGAGAAGACTCTTGAGAGTCCCTTGGACTGCAAGGAGATCCAACCAGCCCATCCTAAAGAGATCAGTCCTGGGTGTTCATTGGAGGGACTGATGTTAAAGCTGAAACTCCAATATATTGGCCACCTGATGCGAAGGGTTGACTCATTTGAAAAGACCCTGATGCTGGCAAAGATTGAGGGCAGGAGGAGAAGGGGATGACAGAGGATGAGGTGGTTGGATGGCATCATCGACTCAATGGACACGAGTTTGGGTGAACTCCAGGAGTTGGTGATGGACAGGGAGGCCTGGTGTGCTATGGTTCATGGGGTTGGACACGACTGAGCTACTGAACTAAACTGAACTGAACTGATGGATAGAAAAAGCAGTGAGGTCTTGTGAGATGTTACTGTATAAATAATGAGTACATATTGCTTTGGAAATATTGTGCTATGATTTTTTTAAACCCAACTAGAGTATAGGCTACTTGTTGGCAAAAGACTTGATTTCTATTCCTTTCCTAGTAGTTATTTGCACAAGGTAGGTGCTTACTAAATTAACCAATTCAACTAATATTTATTTCTAATAGCTAATACCTGTGTCAGATAATATGCTGGGAACTTGAGAATGAAGGTGACTAAGAAGGTGTGATTCTTGTCCTCATGGAACTCACAGTCATACAGGAAGACAATTAAACAAGCAAATATATTAGATTCAATGAAGGTGTTCCATAGGGATAGTCTAGCTGCTATGGGAGCACATCATAGGGATTCTGACCTCATCTATTGTTATCCCAGCATAGGGGAATTATTTTCAGTCCCTAACAAACTATGTAAATGATTGAGATCAAACCAGTCAATTCTAAAGGAAATCAATCCTGAATATTCATTAGAAGGACTGATGATGAAGCTGAAGCTCCAATACTTTGGCTACCTGATGTGAAAACCCAGCTCACTGGAAAAGACACTGATGCTAGGAAAGATGGAAGGCAAAAGGAGGAGGGGCGGCAGAAGATGAGATGATTAGATAGCATCACCGATTCAATGGACATGAATTTGAGCAAATGCCGGGAAATAGTGAAGGACGGGGGGCCTGGCATGCTATAGTCCATGGGGTCAGAAAGAGTCAGACACACCTTAATGACTAAACAGCAACAAAAACTGTGTTATAAGACTATACTAGGCACTTTTCACTTCATTTTCAAAATACATATGTATTTTGAGAAATACAGAAATATCTTTAGTTTATGGACAAGGAAGCTATATGTCAGATTGTTTAAGGGACATTTTGAAGATGATATAGTGTAGTGATTGAGACATGGCCTTACTAGAGTGAATCTTGGCTCTGCCATCCATGCACTGAGTAGACAAGTTCCTTGATGTCCTTAGGAATCAGTTTCATCCATCTAGAAAAATGGAGATAATGGTGAACATCAACTGAGTTAACATATGCAGAAATAATTGCACAGGACCACGCACTTGGCAATGGCTAACTAAATGGTAGCAAAAATAAAAAAGGCCACAGAGCTATTTATTAATTCACCGTAACACTTATTCTTTATTTAATAGTATATATCAGCAGAAGCATTGTGCTGATTACATACAATAAGAACAGTCCTTTAGGCCCACAAACTTTTCAGCAGTATGGAAATATATGAGATCTGAAAAAGTTCACTACTGGTTCCAAAACAATGAAAAGAAAAAACATGACAAAATGTAAAAAAATAAGTATCTTATTAAATATCTACAAAATACTATGTTAATTTAGTATTTCATTTTATTTAAAAGTAATTTCTAGGTCAGGTTTCCCACTTTGGGATAATTATGATTTTGCTTAATGATTGCCTAGAAATCACTGCCCTTTGAGAATTAAACCACTCATTTGTAGCTAAATAATTTCAAAAGCAAAATTATAAAATCTTTTCAAAATATCATAGCAAAAGAGTTGTATTAATTATGTGATATGAGCTCATTTTAGCATACACAATATAAAGTGTGAGGTGCTCAGGAAGAGTTAAGGTTAAAATGGTTCTGTTTTTTAAATATTAGCTGTATAAAGCTACCTCATCTACCTCATAAGTGATCTCAATTCTCAATGAAGTCAGAGTCCAGAAGAGAAATGGACATACAAATAATTGTCATACTACCACGTTACAAAGAGTGTAATCACATTTTATATGAAGTACCATAGTGGTATAAAAAGGAAGTAAGATCAATTATGTAAATAATTCAAAGAAAACATCTTACAGATACTTTAGGCAGGGCTTAAGGAATTAATAGCAAGAAGATGTCAGGTAAACAGGGTTGGGGAAAGAGAAGGATACTTGCCATGGGGACCAGACTTGGAAAGTCAGGAAGGCATGAAGCCATTAGGTGTGTTGTGAGGAGTGTACACACTTTTCAGGCAACATCTCGAGGTGGAAGCAAAGGAGATGAGCCTGTAAAGGCAGTTGGAGGATGGTGGATGGATCACCCCTGCAGCAGCTTTGCCCTGTGAGCAATGCAAATACACTAATTGCTTAAAAAAAAAAATCAGATTTCTGGTTCAAAAAGATTACTCTGGTGATACTGTGGATATTCTTTTGGAGATCAGGGGATCTGTGAGGGAACACTGATGAAAACCAAAGAATGAAAAATGAGTAGCTAAGAAAACTCATGTTTGTTGAAATCCTAGTGTGTGGCTAAGCCTCTAGCACACACACCATCTCGTTAACTCACAAGGCACGCCTGTGAGATGGGTCTAATTCCCACTTTAAAGAGTAGGAAGCTTCAGAAAGGTCAAGTTATTTTTCCAGTGTCAGGCCATTAATAAGCAGTTGATGTGAGTCAAGAACAAGCTTCTCTGATTCCAAATCATTTGGATATTCATTTCTGTACCACGCAGACTTCCCAAGGGCAGACCCTAAGTGTTTGAATTAAGGCAGTAACAAGAGCAATCAGAAGCATGGACAAGTCTGAGAGATGTTGAGATGACATGGTCTTCCAGATTTTGTGTCTGGATGTGGGGAATGAGGAAAGGGTCTGGGATGACTCCCAGCTGTGGGAAAAACATGGGAGGAGATTGAAATGCTTATTTGGGGCAGGGGGTTGGTGGTGGTGGTGGTGGTTGTGGGTAGAACAAGGGATTTCAGAAAAGCATAGTGGAAATGGCTGGGAAGGTGAGCAGGCTGGCAAAGCAGTCCTTGGCAAGGAAGCACAGAGAAGTGAGGAGAGAAGACTAAGACCTTGGGAGCTTCATTTACACAAAGATGTTGAGGATGAGAGACAAGATGGTATCAACTGGCTTTGAGGGCTCATTTGGATAATGTTTTTGTTTTAAAACAAATATAAATCTTAGGAAAGAGAATTTGTTTGCTACTGAAAAAAAAAAAAAAAACCCCACACTCTAGCCCGGTGAACAGTTAGACATCACCTTCACCACAGATGTTTCTACAGAGCAGTTACTGAAGCAGAAGAGAATGGACCCTCTCCCAGTGCTCAGTCAGAAACAAACCTGGGCCAGAGACCTCAGGACAATCTCAGGGGTTCAGGGAGCCACGGAGGCCTTCTGGAAACTAGCATCTGGATATGGTCTCTTTCATTTGGTCAGGTCTTGAGTAGGGACAGGTACACCAGAGAAAATATGCTCACACTCTTAAATTTATCTTGCTGTGTCTGCTGCTGCTGCTGCTGCTGCTGCTGCTAAGTCACGTCAGTCGTGTCCGACTCTGTGCGACCCCATAGACGGCAGCCCACCAGGCTCCCCCGTCCCTGGGATTCTCTAGGCAAGAATACTGGAGTGGGTTGCCATTTCCTCCTCCAGTGCATGAAAGTGAAAAGTGAAAGTGAAGTCGCTCAGTCGTGTCCGACTCTTCACGACCCCATGGGCTGCAGCCTACCAGGTTCCTCCATCCATGGGGTTTCCCAGGCAAGAGTACTGGAGTGGGGTGCCATTGCCTTCTCCACTTGCTGTGTCAGATTAGTGAAAGTTATTAGATTAGAAAAAGGATGAAGTAAATCAATTAAAGTTGGTAGTTATATTAAGGAATTCCAGTGTTCTGTGGTTACAGACTGGAAGAGCCAAGAGCCTCCCCTTGGAACTTGTTAGAAATGCCAATTCCTGGGCCCTCCCCAAGACCACTGGCTTAGAGTCTAGCTGCTTTCTGGAAAGAAAGGGTATAATAACACGCATGCCTCAAAGCACTACCAACCCCTCCTCTCTGTAACCCTTCACTCCCCAATTTTTTTCCTAAAAATTGAAGGATCATATTGCTTTCTCAAAACTGAGAGATATTCAGAATGTGTCCAACACATTTTGTGATGTTATCCTTTGGAATTAGAGAAGATAATAGATATTGAGGTGGGAGAGGCCTTTCTAAGCTACAAACCAGAACAGAAGTTATAAAAGAAAACCCTGATGGCTTAGACAGTAAAGAGTCTGCCTGCAATGCAAGATACCTGGGTTCGAGCCCTGGGTTGGGAAGATCCCCTGGAGAAGGGAATGGCAACCCACTCCAATATTCTTGCCTGGAAAATCCCATGGACAGAAGAGCCTGGTGGGCTATAGTCCACGGGGTCGCAAAGAGTAGGACACAACTGAGAGCGACTAATACATATCCCACATAACATTTTAAAACTCTTCAAGGTCAAAACTCAGTATATAAATTAAAATGCAAGTTATAAACTGAAAAACAGGTACACCATATGTGGCAGCCAAAAATGTATTATTTACTTTATTTAAAAGGAAAACACTCTTACAAATAAGAGAGAAAAAAAGATAGCCATCCCAAAAGAAAAATGGCCAAAGCATAGACATGAAAAGGCAATTCACAAAAGATGAACTACAGAAGCCAGTGAATGTTTGATCTCATGAGAAATCAAAGAAACTTATTAAAATGAGAAACCAATTTTCACCTACAAATTGGTTTAAAATTTTTGATAATAAACATGTAATATTGAGGGTATGAGAAAATAGACACGCTCATAAACTGCTTTTGAATATAGAAGATAGTGTAACTCTTTCTGATAATGCATTAAAAGTCATGAAAACATGCATGATCTTTGATCCAAAAAGAAGATCATGTTGATCCTAAAAGAATTTATCCAAAAGAAATAATCATAGATATTCACAAAAATTTGTCTGTAAAAATATTCATCTTAGTATGTTCACAAGAAAGAAAAATTGAAAATAACCTAAATTCTGCAATAAGTTGGAGGTTTGTGTCCCTAAGTTACTGTAAAGCTTTTAATAACTATGGTGTAGATGAAAGTGCAATAAAATAAAATCATGTTTGTAACATACTGTTAAATAAAAAGTCACCTAATAAAAGAATAAGAGTAGTATCTCAGCCTTATAAAAATATACTTGTGTATTTATATATCTCTGTTTCTATCTCTATCATTTATATCTACAAGAATGAAGAAGTAGAATGTTTTGAAGGCAAAGACTTTCTCTAGTGTAGCCCCAGCATTCAGAACAGTTGCTGGCATACAGCAGATACTCAAAAATATTTGTCTGTTAAAATGTTAACAATCTTATTCCCTTCATATTGGTGAGCTTAAGGTACTTACAAATTTGTTCTTTATGTGCCTCTATATCTCCAAAACTTTCTACAATACATTTGCATTCCTTTTTCAGTCAGAGAAAGAAAATATATTCTAATTTTGAAAAATAATTACTGGATAAAATTAGCTCTCTATAGACAGAACTTGGGCTTCCTAGGTGGCCCTGGTAGTAAACAAGCTGCCTGCCAATGCATCAGACATAAGAGAAGCGGGTTTCATCCCTGGGTTTAGAAGATCCCCTGGAGGAGGGGATGACAACCTACTCCAGTATTAATGCCTGGAGAATCCCATGGACAGAGAAGTTTGGCAGGCTATGGTCAATAGGGTTGCAAAAATTTTGTCGGACACGTCCGAGCACTCACATTGCAGACAGAATCTCAGAGCTCATTGTCAATATGGGGCTCATTAAATTTGAAAACCCAATTCAGTCAAGGTGAGCCAGGCAGTGTTGTAGGAAGTGCAGCAAATTTATGATTATAATCCATGAAATTTAGGCCTATTCAGATGTTCTGTGTTGCCCTTGGACTATGATTTTAAAAGTTTTCCACCCTAAAAGAGAGAGCTCAAGATTTTTACTTTAAGGATGAAATTACATTTCATTCAAATTTAGCATTGTGCTTCATAATACATCCAGTTTGTTTCATATAAAATATCGGAAATTGTTTACCACTGAGTAAGATGGATTCTCCGGAAAATTCTCTATGCTGTTCTACAGCTTGTGTGCCCACTGGTGCTCCTCATGGGGGCTTCCAGAGTGTTGTTTAAGCAAGTGTGGGAACACAGTGTTAGCAAGCAGGATTAGCAGACTGCTAAGGTGGAGTAACAGACAATTTGTTAGCACGTGTTCAGAAGAGGGGTAGGTTGGCTAATCGACATCAACATGCCATCTGCTTGGCAGGTGTATCTCATCAGTGAAAAATCTCAGGGCGAGGATTAAATGAGATATAAAGTATTGAGTACAAAGTCTGACATGAAGTAAGCTCTCAATAAATGCTAGCTGTTATTAATTATTATTACCAAAGAGAGTTCTCACACCCAGATGTTACTGTTACTCTGATTCAAGGTACACCAAGCCATGTTCTCATGCACCTACCCAGGCATATTTTTCCCTCCAGGAGGGGATGATAAAAATAACTTCATGCAGCCATATTTCTCTTTGCACATTAATATGTGGATCAGTCAAAAGATACTGGGTATCTCTTTGTGGGCAGCACAATCAAATTCTTTTGCCCATGAAATGGTGAAATAGACCTTGGATGTGGTGATTTTATCATGGTCTGGCTGTCTCTTGAAGCAAATTTGGACCATGGGTCTTTTCTAATCAACAGTTTAGCTTATTTCCCTAACTACCATTAGCAGGAGTATAATTTTCAAGTAGGTCCCAAATTCCCTAAAGCACATTTGATTGCCCACAGTAAAAAATGCATCTTATAATGTGATCCAGAACATACATTGAAAGTTTCATGAAACAATACCTACCCTTATTACATTAATTATCTAAAATCAGAAATCTGGGCCAACAGTCACTGTCCTGGGATCCACATATGAAAACTGATTGTACTTCCCTGCTTAGTCTGTATTTTCTTCCCTCTCTGTTCATTCCATTGCTCAGTCTGAACTGCCCTGGTCTATGCTTTACTCATATCCTCCTCCTCCACTCATGACTCCTGGCCAGCCTTGAGCTCTCAACATCAATATAAGCTCACCTATTTTTCATGTCTACAGCAACGGTTAGTCTTGCTTGGGTTTTTCAGGATACTTTTAATATTTTATTCTATGACCCTTGGCTTTGGATCATATGTGTTCATTGGTCTAAGTCCTCTAGTTTGCTCTGGCCTCCTCAATTCTGACCTCAGCTTCACACAGAGGATGTATAGTGACTGAAGAAACTTCTCTTCATATTAAAATGTCCTTGTTCACTCACTTGTGCCAGACACTGTTCTGCAGGCCACCAACTTCAATTTGCCCACACTTTGTCCATTCCAGTCTGCCTCCATCTTCCAACAAGAACAGTCTCTATTATAAGACAGAATAAGTCCTTTTTGCGTGGACGGAGGAGCCTGGTAGGCTACAGTCCATGGGGTAGCTAAGAGTCGGACACGACTGAGCGACTTCACTTTCACTTTTCCCTTTCAGGCACTGGAGAAGGAAATGGCAACCCATTCCAGTATTCTTGCCTGGAGAATCCCAGGGACGGCGGAGCCTGGTGGGCTGCCGTCTATGGGGTCGCACAGAGTCGGACACGACTGAAGTGACTTAGCAGCAGCAGCAGCAGCTTAGTTCTTAGTGTGTGTATGTGCTGTTTTATGAATGACTAATTAAGGCTTCGGAGAAGGCTATGGCACCCCACTCCAGTACTCTTGCCTGGAAAATCCCGTGGACGGAGGACCCTGGTAGGCTGCAGTCCATGGGGTCGCAAAGAGTCGGACATGATTGAACAACTTCACTTTCACTTTTCACTTTCATGCATTGGAGAAGGAAATGGCAACCCACTCCAGTGTTCTTGCCTGCAGAATCCCAGGGACGGCGGAGCCTGGTGGGCTGCCATCTATGGGGTCGTACAGAGTCGGACACGACTGACGCGACTTAGCAGCAGCAGCAGCAGTAATTAAGGCTTTCTGGGCAGTCACAGACTATCCCTCTGATACGGTTCTCTTTTCAGCCTGACGATTGCTTTCTTGTAGACACAGGGAAATAATTCCTGGAGTCAGAGAATTATGGACTCAAATCCTTATGCCACCTGATTTGTAACCTAATCAAAGTTTTGGAAAGATTAAATAAAATAAATAAAAATTATACTGTACTATTTGAATGCTTAGTGAGGCATCTAGCATATAATAGGTGGTAAGTAAATGTTAATTCATTCTCCCTACTTTTTTTCTAGTTAGTAATGCATGAAGATAAAATAGAGTATGGTAGCATGGTAATGTTAGCAGATTTTAAACCCTTACACTGTGCTAAATACATCTTGTGCCTTATCTGAGCTAATCTTAGAACAACTCAACAGGATTCCTTATCATTTTACAGATGAGGAAAGTTGAAGTGCAAAGAGATTAAAGAGATGGCTGAGTTCACAAAATTAGTAAGGTGCAGAGCTGTATGTGAATCTTCAAACTAGAAAGACATTCAGACTTCTGACCCCATTTATTGCATGAGATCCCATCGGGGGTCAGAATTCCCTACAGATTAAAATCAGATTGCTTATTGCATACATAATGATATTCCTTGCCTCTCCCCAAGATCCTTATCTAGACTTCTTCCCATTATCCTCCACTCTCCATTAGCTTAGGACCATTTGAGAAAATCTTGGGCATGATGTAGTTGGAAGGAGCTGCTGAGGTTTATGATAAAAAAAACAATTATGAACCACTTGACTATTATTTTTCCACTCACTATTGTGCAGCACTCAGTATTAAATGTTCTGAACTGACTCAGCCAAGGCCAAGTAGATGCGGGCTCTGTCTGGGCATTTAGTTTACTGCTTAGCTTACAGAGCCACCTGCCTTGATGTTACAGCTTCTCTAACACATTTTTGTCAATTCCAAAGGCCATGAGGTTAGAATGTGCCTAACCACAGTACATCTCTTTGCTTTGGATGGTAATCAGTGCTTTTCCAGCTGTTCACTTTTTGCTGTCTTCCTTCTTTGTTTCCACACATCTTGAGCTTTTGAGCTTTTAGCATTCATGAATTTTTTTTAAGCTGTTAGACCAAATCTAGAATTATCATTCTATCATTTCAGAGGACTTGGCTTTGTTCATTTTCATACTTATGTCAAGTCCTGAGAGAATAGCTTGGAATAGGGTCCTCTTTAAAAATATATCTGTGGTGATGTATGGCAGAAACCAACACAATATTGTATAGCAATTATCCTCTAATTAAAAATAAATTAAAAGAGAAAAAAATGCATCTACAACTATCCATCATCTGTCTATACCTATCTATCCATCCATCCATCCATTGATCTAGCCATCCATCTCAGAATTTAACATCTGATAAAACATAGTTTTAATTATCTCCATTTAATACATACATCTATACATTTTTCTTATTACACTGAATTTATTTTTTAAATACGGAAAACATGTCCATGATTCCAAAAGCAAAACCATACAAGACAGATTCAGAACAGTCTTACTTTCAAGCCATCTTCTTCACCCTGCTTCCTCCCTCCCTTTAGATATAATAAGTTTACACTTTTAAATAAGTTAAAAAGTATAATATACATAGAGTGATATATTCACATCCTGAGCATACAGCTTGATGATTTCTCACAAACTGAATATACCCATGAACTACCATGTAGAATATTTCTAGTATCCCAGAAACTGCCCTTTCCATACCTAAGCCGCTCTTGTCTCTAGAGACAACCACTCTCTTGACTTCAGATACTAGGTTAGTTTTACCACATGTAGAACTATATATAAATAAAATAGTGAAACAATATATTTATGAAATCTATCCAAGTTGTGGGTGGTAGAAGTATTTGCTTTTTCATTGCTGCTAGTGTATTCTATTGTATTAAAAGACACATACAAGAATGTTTAAGAAGCACTATTTGTTAAAGCAAAAAACTAGAAACCATTGTCTCCATCAATAGCAAAATGGATAAATTATTGTATACTATATATGCATTTTAACGCATCTATATATTTCTGGTGGGTATATTCTCAAGAATAGAATTGCCATAGTATGTGTGTGTTTGGGCTTTAGTATATATTGCCAAAAAGTTTCTAAAAGTGGATGTTCCAGTTTACACTTCATCCAGCAGTGTATAAGAATTCTATTTGTTCTTCATCTGCCAATATTGTATTAGTAATATTATCTGTTCTTATAGGTATCTCACTGTGCTTTTACTTTGTTTTTCCCTAATGAATGATCATTTGCACTAGTTTTTAGTTTATTCTTTTTTGCAAAAAGGATAGAAATATATATAAACACCCCTTTATTGCATAAAGGGTAGCCCTCTCCATACATACTGTTTTCTGTTTAGCATATTACTGTTTCACTTATATATATTGAAGATCCCCATGTAACATAGTATGTCAAGATATTCCTTATTTCTTTCTACAGCCACACAGTATTCAATTCTGTGAGTGTATCTTAGCATCTTTAATCAATCCCCTATTGATGGGCAGTTAGCTTACTTTCAAACATTTCCTGTTTGAAATTAAGACTTGTGTGTAACTGAAATTAAGACTTGTGTGTAGGTCTTTTCTTTGTTTTGCTACTATACCTTTGAGATAGAACTTAGAACTTGCTGTGTCAAAGGTAAATGAACATGTAATTTTGTTAGATATTGCCAAATTTCCTTCCATCAGGATTATGACATTTTATACTTCCACAAGTGGTTGGTAAGACATACATCTATATTTTATGCTATAGACCTATTCTCTTAGCATATTAAATAGGCACTGGTAAATTTTTTTAAGAATCTTTAAAGTAAAAGTTTTGATTATCTATAATGCTACAATCTCATAGGCACTTTAATTTTCCTTTAATGTGTAAACATTTTAATTGAGTTAATAATGTAATGTGTGTTCTTGACTCACAGACTTACTCAGACACAACTGAAGCAACTTAGCACGCATGCACCACAGCAGTTGATGAGACTGCTGTTCTACCACCCCTCAGGGAGTATTATGAACTTCAATTTGATAGAGCTTATCAATTGCTTCATGCTTAATTTGCACAAACAATAAATATATGTTCTATTTATAGCAGGTATTCAACATATAGCTCTTCACTTGATTAATGCCTCAGTTTCCTATAAAAATGCATACTCGCTCATTCCAATTTAAAAGAAAAAAATTTAATGCAAGAAAGAGAACATATCTGTTAAGTACAAAAACGTCAAGTTCTTAAATTTTCCCCTTTATACTTAGGATTTATGAGATGACCTGCATGATTAGCTAGCTACAGTTGTGTCACCAAGAGGTGGCTCAGAATTGTGAGCAGCTGGTTATCATTTCTTCAGCTCTCCTAGTAAAGCTTCTCCAAATAAACATGCAATCTAAAGACAGTGTGCTCACTATGAAAACTGGAAGAGCAAATCCCCTCATACTTCTTACAAGATATTATTACCCATAAACCCCTTTTACATAGTAACTCTGAAGCTCTCACTAACTTTGTGCATCTCAGTGGCTCTCAGGATGAGACCCCAAACCAGTAGGTCAGAACCATCTGAGAACGTGCAAGAGTGCATGCATACTCAGTTGCTTCAGTCGTGTGACTCTTTGAGGCCCTATGGACTGCAGCCCACCAGGTTCCTCTGTCCATAGGATTCTCCAGGCAAGAATACTAGAGTGGGTTGCCATGCCCTTCTCCAGGAGAACATGTTAGAAGCAACCTAGAGGTACATCAACAGATGAATGGATACAGAAGATGTGGTACATACATAAAAGGGAATATTATTCTGCTATAAAAAGGAATGCATTTGAGTCAGTTATATTGAAGTGGATGAACCTAGAGCCTATTATGCAGAGTGAAGTAAGTCAGAAAAAGAAAAACAAATATCATAATGCATATAAATGAAATCTAGTAAGATAACATCGACAATTCTATTTGCAGGGCAGCAAAGGAGATGTAGACATAGAGAACAGACTTTTGGGCACAGAGAGGGAAGGAGAGGGTGGGGTGATCTGAGAGAGTAGCATGGAAACATATACATCACCATATGTAAAATAGATAACCAATGGCAATTTGCTGTATGACACAGGGAACCCAGTCTGGTGCTCTGTGACAACCTAGAGGAGTAGGATGAGTTGGGAGGAAGGAGGGAGGTTCAAGAGAGAGGAGTCATATGTACACCTGTGACTGATTCATGTTGATATATGCAGAAACCATCACAATATGATAAAGTAATTATCCTCCAATTACAAATAAAATAAAATAAGAACTCAGATTCCCAGGCCCCACCTTGAATCTTCTATATCAGTATCTTTGCATAAATCTGGGAATCTGAGAGTATGTGTATATTTCAGTTGGGATCAAATATGTGTAGTATTAAATTTACCACCTTAAATATTTTTAAGTGTATCATCCATTAGTGTTAAGTGCATTCACATTGCTATGCAACATTACCAACATCCATTTCTAGAACTTTCTTCATCTTGAAAAACCAAAACTACATACTCATTAAACAAAAACTTTCCACTTGAGCCCCTGGCCACCACCATCCTACTTTCTGTCTCTGCGAATTGGACTACTCCAGGTACCTCAAATAAGTAAATCATACACTATTTGTCTTTTTGTGAGTGGCTTATTTAACTTAGCATAATGCCCTCAAAGTTTATCCATGTTGTAGTATGTGTCAGAATTTCCTTCCTTTTTAAGGCTGAATAGTATTCCACTGTATGTGTGTACCACATTTTGTTTATCCATTCATCCATCAATGGACACTGGGTGGCTTCAACTTAACCATCTGTGTTTTAACCTTTTAAGCCCTCTAAGGGGATTCTCATGAGTTTGGGAACTACTGGTTAATGGGGAATAGAAATGTAGTGATTAATGTCGTCTTGACAGATCTAGAATTCTTTTTTTAGAATGTTTTAAGGAAGATAGTGAAGGACAGCAAAGCGTGGCGTGCTGCAGTTCATGGGGTCACAAAGAGTCAGCCATGACTTAGTGACTGAACAACAAAGCTATATTTGATATGGTAAGTTCGCCTAAATGAAGGATATGACTGATGGCAAAGAAGTATAAAATCTCTTTTCTTGGGGTAATCTCATAAGGATGCAGTATTTAACACTATAATGGCAAACAAAAAGTACTTAATAATGTTTGAAATAAAAACTGTGTTACTTTAAGCAAGAATATGTATGATGATAAAGCCTTAAAATAGGCTAATCTGATCTTTGAAAAGTGTAAACTGGATGGTGATGAAAACATATCAAATTAAAAATAGAAGATGGATGAAAGAAAAAATAATGACATTAAAGGGTACATGCCATAAATAACATAATAGTAAACAGAAGCATTCTAGTTTATGCTTAGCATGGAATTTAGTGAGCTGTTCATGGAATTAACATTACAGCAATTTTGAATCAGCTGAATTCTTTTGTAGTTACCAGGGAACATCTGTGGTTATATAAACCACCATAATGACTGTAGTCAAATCTCATGAAACAGAGCGTTAACCTACCTGCAGCCCGAGGTAGTCAGTCAGTCGAGGACTTCATGGTTGTATGCAGACTTGCATAGTGAGCTAAATGAGCTTTAGGATTGGGAGATTCAACTTTCCCACAAGAATCCCAGCTAGAAAATCCTGCTGAGGGCAGAACGTAGTACTAGTCAGGCTAATGATATGATTTGACATAGGAATATTAATTTTCACTAAAGAAATGAAAATATGTATTTGATTTTAATACATTCGATTTGAAAGAGAATATGACCCAGTTGATCATTTACCTGATACCTGGCACAGATTATCTGAATGAATAAAGAAATAAATGAATAAATAATGAATGAATAAATTTCATGAATTTTATTGAGTACCTATGATGTGTAAGCTAAAAGGAGGCCCTAGCAATTTACAAAAATAAATAATTTAGCAGACTCCCTGGTGAGTGAGAAGTAAATGAATATCTTCTTGTTTGCTGGGTATCTTTCATTTTCACTACTAAATCAACTGCATAACCTTGGGTAAAGTCCCCAGATCTCAGTTTATTCATCTGTAAAACTGGGTATGTGTGGGTGCCATGGGATGCTAAGACAGATGAACTTTAAGGTTTCTTACAGTTTTCAAATTCTGTTTCTTAGGCTGTATTGTGGGGAAGGGGCATTCTCATGTATTAATTCATTCAGCAGTGTGTGTTGAGTGAATGTAAAGCATTGTGCTATAATTTTCCCATAACTTATTAAAATCACTTTCCTTTTTCATGGCTATAAAACAGCACGGCTAAATGTCAGAGAGAAAAATCTTCATAAATGGTCCCTATAAAACTCATTCCAAAATAGCAAGCACCGTGGGGATGCTGGCACAGCCCCATGAGTGAGGTACTCTCCTACATTCCCAGAGTTTCCAGGTCCCAAGAAGTGATCATCGGAACGCTTCTGGTGAGTACTGCCTCCTCCTGGTGCCTTCACAAATCATTCTTTGGCAACAGCTGTGTAAGGACCTTCAGGCCTTTCCACTGATCAGCAGTACTGTGCAAAAGTTTTAAAAAATCGTATCAGAGGCATTTGGTTATTTAAAGATTTGGATCTTCATAACCACATCCATCCCAAGTGATAGAGAAATAGGGCTCACAGATGTTGCTTGATTTTTCTTTTTACCTAGGAATTTCCTGATATCTGTTTTTCAGTTTTCAAGTAAGTATTAAATGCTTGTATAATTGAAGTGTTTAATTTAATTAAGCTCGCAAATGTATTTAAACTTTAGATCAGCCTAGGTAACTTGAAAATAGAAACAATGGGGGCAATTCTGCCGGTTCAGGCTTGATCTAGAATGCATTCCATTTCGAATGACTTAGGTGTTGGTAAATATAGTTCTAGTGGTCTTTGGGCAAACCGATTCTAAATGCTTGAATCTTTCAGGGCTATATTTATACAAGCAAGGCTATCACATTCTATCTCTGCTTCCCATCATTTTAAAATGAGTCCATTTCTTGGGCCTGAAATGGGCGAGGAATAAGTTTTCGCTTAAAATTACAAACCAGTGCCAAGGCTGCAGCATGACATACCTAAAGAACATTTTTATTATAGCTGAACAGCACCTTGACATCTGCAATAAATATATTCCTGAAAAGTTGTGTTTGCCTACTTCATTTAAACATCTTGCTACTCTCCCCATTTATGTGCGCTATTGCTCTGCCACTTGAAATACAATTGAATCCAGCCATTTTTATTTGGCACAAATGTATAAAATAGATTACTTATTGTTTGCTATACTGAATGATGTCTTCACACTAGAAGTAGGAGAGAAAAATGAAATGTGGTTTACATGCACGTCTACATTGGTGATTTTCCTCAGAGAAAGGGCAACATTTAGCAACTGCAGACAGATAGACTTTGTAAAGTATGATAATTACTTTTTAATGAACATGTGCTCCAAATGACATCTTTTCTTATGGGGGTAGGTTTACTCTATATCATATGAGTAATTATTTAAGACATTTAGGAATATGTTCTAGATGTATATTTCTAAGTACTTAAGATGTTTAGGACTGTTTCGTATGTGTATTGCCTCCTGTAGAACCCAAGTAAACTAATTCTTTCTACCTTTCCTTTCTGAGAAGGAGGCTCTTTATGGACCTAGTTCCATGGAGGTGAGAACTTGCCCTAATCGTCTTCTCCATCCTGGCTGCAGCTGTGCTAGCTTTCATGAATATCTTTGACACTACATGCCTTAGCTTCCCAGGTGGTGCTAGTGGTAAAGAATCTGTCTGCAACACAGGAGACACCAGAGACTCAGGTTCATTTCCTGGGTGGGGAAGATCCCCTGGAAGAGAAAATGGCAACTCACTCCAGTATTCTTGCCTGGAAAATTCTATGTTCACAGGAGTCTGATGGGCTACAGTCCATGGGGTCAAAAAGAGTTGGATACGACTAAGCACTCATGCCTACACACATGTGCTTTAGCTGCCCAAGAGGCTTTCTGCCTCAGGCTTTGTCCAGGTCCTGTCTGTGCTTCAATCAGAGACTAGCTCTTCTGGAAACACAAACTGCCCCCATGTCACAGCCCTGCATGAAATCCAGAGTGGTTCCCGTCACCTCAGGATGTACTTAAAACTTCCTAGCATGTCATCACCTGGTCCTGCCTGCACACCAGACTCATTTCTGATGGCTTGGATCACAATTCTCAAGTTCACTTCTGTTATTCTTTCTGCTGGAGCACACTTTCCCAACTCCTTCATTTGACAGACGCAAATCAGTTCTCTACTTCTGACTGGAAGCCTCATTGATCTCCATGCCGAGTTAGGCACCTTCTCTCCCTGCTACCCCAGTGCCCTACGCATAGCGTTATCACAATATCACACCTATTCATTCATTCTGTTTCTCCCATTAAACAAGGAGGCTGTCATTTCTGTAACTCTAACCATTAAATCTTTCCCCTTATCTATGATGTCTCTAGCAATGAGAGCATTGCCTGATGTGTAGTTGTTTCTCAATAAAGGCGGGTTGCAAGAATGAATTCATTCACCCCTCCATTCATACTTCAACTTTTTTTTTTTTAAGCTCTGTTACCAGAAAGCTTATTATGCTAACAGCAGTATATCTAGGGCATCTGTTTCAAAATGATTTTGTACTTAATTTGTGCCACTTACAGGATTTCATACCGGCATTAACATCCTATAACATCACCTGGGCCACAATACTTTAAGCAGCATGACATTTTGTGCCAAAATATGAGATGATGAGAACCAGGTTATAGAACCCCAAGCAAATATTTCAGAAAGATGTATTGTATAATTAGTTGTTTATAAAAAGTTTCCCAAGGTCTATCTTTTCGTAGATTCTCCCACATTACAGGAGGATCTGTTTGAATAGAACTTACATCCACATTGTGCTCTTTAATGGTTGAGTCAAATGTCTCTACTTGCATTGTTAAAAATATAGTTTTCTCTTCCAAATAAGGTTTACCTGTGATGTGTTCACCTGAGCACTTTCTTATCATCAGTTGGCAAGCAAAATGAAAAAGCCATTGGACCTAGGGCTTCAAATGCCAGCTTTGACTTTTGAAGGTGTGTGGTTAGAAAGCAGATTTTCTAGTGTATGAATTAACTGTGCCCAAAGCTTATCTTTCCCTTTTTAAAGATTACCCTTTGGCTATGCAGAGCTTAGTGCTTCAGTAAGCCTTATACTAGAATAGTAGTTACCAAGCAGAGCAATTTTACCCCCCAGGGTACATTAGGCAATATCTGGAGACATTTTTGGTCGTTGCAATTGGGAGAGAGTGGTGAATGATGATAACATTACTTTGTAGAGGCCAGAGATGTTGCTGCACCTCTTACATTCAAAATTCAGCACCCTACATTCAAAATTCTCCAGCCTGAAATGTCAATAGTGCCAAGATTAAAAACCTTGTAGTAGCCACTAAGGAAGACAGCATGGAGGTTCCTTAAAAAAACTAAAAACAGAGTTACCATATGATCCAGCAATTCTACTTCTGGACACATATTTGGAGGCAAACATGATTCAAAAGGATACATACACCCCAGTGTCCATTGCAGCACTATTCACAATAGACAAGACATGGAAACAACATAAATGAGCATCAACAGAGGAATGGATAAAGAAGATGTGGTACATACATACAGTGGAATATTACTTGGTCATGAAAAAGAGTGAAATAATGCCATTTGCAGCAACATGGATGGGCCTTGGGATTATAATACTAAATGAAATAAGTCAGAGAAAAACAAATATAATATGAAATCACTTATATGTGAAATCTTTAAAAATGATACAAATGAACTTATTTACAAAACAGAAACAGACCCACAGACTGAGAGAATGAACTTATGGTTAACAGGGGAAAGGATGGGGGAGAGGGATATATTGAGAGTGTGGGTTGACATGTACACACTTCTGTATTTAAAATAGATAACCAACAAGGATCTACTGTAAAAAAAAATAGCATTTTTTTGGAAAGAATACAATTGTAAAATTAAAAAAATGTATTATGGGCAAAAAAGAAAAGAAACACCCTGTACTAGGGTGGAACAAAAAAGGTAAAATTAGAAGCTGAAAAGTGAGAATCTGCGATGCCTGTGATTGACTTTTCTATTGTTTGCTGCTCGTTCCAAGGGATGATCGTTACAGGCAGCTCTCAACATATGGCTGTAGGCTACTCCAAGGCCCACTGGAGAGTCTGTCTCACTCCAGTTGGCTAAAACTCTCACATATAACGTAATACAGTCACAAGAGTGATGACCATCACCTTTATTGTATTCTCTTGATTAGAAGTAAGTCACAGGTGCCACCTGCACTCAGGTGGAGGATGTTATGAAAAGCTGTGGACACTCAGAGGTAGGAATCATAAAGACTACTCTGGGATTCATCCATGCAACATGTTATCTCTTTTTGTTGGTGGGGGGCAGATCTGCACTGAGAGGTTTGTGGGATCTTAGTTCCTGGACAAGGGATCAAACCCAGGTCCCCTGCAGTAGAAGTGTCGAGTCCTAACCGCTGGACCACCAGGAAACTCCTATTGTATTGCTATCTGGATGGCAGGTATGGTGTTTTGCGCTGTGCAAACCTGGTTAAGCAACACAGGTTGTAAAGCAGAAGTGATGGAGTGGCCATCTCTGCTGGCCATCATGGTCAGATCAGTGGTGGGCTGATGTGAGAGTGCCAGGCCAATTCCAGCTGGTCCAATTACTCTTTCCAACTTCTGACCAATAGGAGCCCCAGGGCCACTATCAGAGACTGACTAAAACCTACAGAGGCAATAGCTGCACAAAAGCAATAGCTTCCAATCAGCTCCCCTTCTTAGCTAGGAGTCTGGTATCTTGGACTAACAAACCCACCATGAGACCTTCATTTCCCCAGCATCTCACAATGGTATTAGGTCAATTCTATGATGTCTCTTCTTCCATAATACTCAGGGAACTCTGCTTCCCTCACCGAGCCCTGACACAGGTAAAGTTCCATATTAGAATCAGAATATATTAGCATATCTTGTGTGCTTATCACTGTTCCAGGGGCTATGGTCAGTAAAATCTAGTAGAACGTTATACTCCCACTAGAATATAAAACAGTAAATACAGTTAATATACTAAAATACAACCTCTCTGTTTTGTTTACTGCTATACCCCACAGGGTCGAGAATAGTACCTTGCATATAGTAGACAATCATAAATATTATCTTTGTGAAATATGTACATATAAATAAAAGACATGTATATACATATATCTATCTGTTTATATGTCTCCTTTCTTATTGCTTATTTTAGCATTTAAATGTATTTTGTATCTAACTTGACCCTATTTTCTTATTTCAAACATCTTTTGGGAAAGGCAGGGTAGACTACTGTTTAAGTAGTACACTGTCATTTCTCAAGTCCAAGGAAAGGGCTCCATAGTTTCTACTGTTATCCAATTAATACAATACGATACAACATGATATATAGTATAAATTTACCATTTTGCCTAGGAGATTCTATCTATATAGCTACTTGTCTATCTAGTCCCCTAGTCAATTGGATTTCTTAATCAAAGATTATCTTTAGGACCCTCAGCATGTATATCTTGCTTATCTCCACAAACTCCCCCATTACACAGATGTCCATTCTGTCCCCCTTTGCTATTTGTTTTCATCGCTGTTCATGTCATATTTAATGGTTAAAATTAAGGCTATGGTTTTTCCAGTGGTCATGTATGGATGTGAGAGTTGGATGGTGAAGAAAGCTGAGCGCCAAAGAATTGATGCTTTTGAACCGTGGTGTTGGAGAAGACTCTAGAGAGTCCCTTGGACTGCAAGAAGATCCAACTAGTCCATCCTAAAGGAGATCACTCCTGGATGTTCATTGGAAGGACTGATGTTGAAGCTGAAACTCCAATACTTTGGCCACCTCATGCGAAGAGTTGACTCATTGGAAAAGACCCTAATGCTGGGAAGGAGTCGGGGCAGGAGGAGAAGGGGACGACAGAGAATGAGATGGTTGGATGGCATCACCGACTCGATGGACATGAGTTTGGGTAAACTCCGGGAGTTAGTGATGGACAGGGAGGCCTGGCGTGCTGCGATTCATGGCGTCGCAAAGACTCGGACATGACTGAGCGACTGAACTGAACTGAACTGAACTGAACTATACTTTTTATACTTAAAAAACTATTTTTATTATACTTCACAGTTTTAAAGGATTTTATTTACATAATGAACTTTCTGTTGGTTATAAAGTCAAACATGTTTCCTGTTTTCATTCAGTGTTATCTCAGTTTTTGTAAAGAATTTTTTCTGGAATTGGTAAACAAGTAAGGGACATTAGAAACTAAGGAGACAATATCCATCTGCTAGAATCACAGTCCACAATTTAGGGAGTAGCCCACTCTGCTTTCCCCACAGGATGTTCTGAACTGGAAAATAGTCCAGCCAAGCTAGACACCAAATGTATTTAAATGCTAAAATGAGCAACAAGTAAGGGGATATAACATTTGTGCTCAAGCTAAATACATGAAGTTTGTAGAAAATATCAATAAAAATCAGAAAAAAGTGAAAGCAAAAGTTGCGACCCACTCTTTGGGACTCCATGAACTGTATAGTCCATGGAATTCTCCAGGCCTGAATACTGGAGTGGGTACCCTTTCCCTTCTCCAGGAGATCTTCCCAACTCAGGTATCGAACCCAGTTCTACCACATTACAGACATTTTTTACCAGCTGAGCCACAAGGGAAGCCCAAGAATACAGGAGTGGATAGCCTATCCTTTCTCTAGTGGATCTTCCCGACCCAGAAATCGAACCCGGGTCTCCTGCATTGCAGGCAGATTCTTTACCAACTGAGCTATCAGGAAGCCCAAAACTCAGAAAAGAAAGTTAAATATATTTATAGATTTTGACCATATGCATCATATGTAATGGAAAAATATTAGCATATAACCTTGAGAGGAAAAACCTTCTGTGCACAGTGCTTTTTAGGAAGAGCATGCCTATTTGGGGAGAGGAATTACCATTTGCGATTAATTTTTGTAATTTAAATTTAATAAAGTAATAATCAGGAACATCATTAGAAGGGGCTTTAGTGATCTCTTGGTCCAATCCTCTTATTTTGTAGAAGATTTATGTGGGGCCCAGGGAAATGCTTGTTCAAGTCATGCTAATGAATAGGGTAGAATCTAGAAGTTGAAAAAGACTTTCTCTAAACATTCTTGTTGAGTCACCATCCCTGAAGTGGCCCATTCTATTTTTGAACCATTAATTCATGGCATCTTAATTTTTGAAACTAGTCACTAGAATTCTAGGATCTTATCTAGTAATAAGAAAACTTCGTCTTTTCTGATAGTTCTGTTCCTCTCATTGAGTAATGTATTTAGTTTTAGTGGATTTTATTTTTATTTTTTAGGAAGGTATACATTTTTGGATACTTAAAAGATCATATAACATTTTAGAACTCGATAACACCAGTTTTATATTCCAGTTTTCTCCTATACAACAGTTGAAATAAAATCTCTTCATGCCCCACAAACAAACAAACAAACAAACAAAAAAACCCCAAGAAAACCATACCTTTTACAATGTAATTGAAAAGAATAAAATACTTAGGAATAAATTTAACAAAAGAAGTATATGATTTATATGCTAAAAGCTACAAAACATAAGCCAACTCATTGGAAAAGACCCGTTTCCAATGGAAAAGACTGAAGGCAAAAAGAGAAGGGGGCGGCAGAGGATGAGATGGTTGGATAGCATCACTGACTCACAGACATGAATTAGAGCAAACTCTGGGATATAGTAGAGGACAGGGAAGCCTGACATGTGCTATAGTCCATGGGGTTGCAAAGAGTCAGACACGATTTAGTGACTGAACAACAACAAATAAGTGGAAAGACATTACATGTTCACAGAGCAGAGGACTTAATACTGCTAAGATGTTGATACTCCCCAGTTGAGCTTTGGATTCTATGTAATTCCTCTCAAAATTCAAAATGAACTTCTGCAAAAATTGAAAGCTGATCCTAATATTCACATAAAATGAAAGGGACCCAGAATATCCAAAACAACCTTGAAAAAAGGAGAATAAAGTTGAAGAATTCACATTCTCTGATTTCAAAACTTTAGTAATCAAGACATCATGGTACTGGCATAAGAATAATATACAGAAAAATGGAATAGAACTGAGAATACTGAAATATATCTTCACATTTATGGTCAACTCATTTTTAACAGGGTACCAAGACAATTAAAGGGTGAAAAAGAGTCTTCAACAAATGGCACTGGGAAAAAAACTAGGTGGAAAAAAAGTGAAAGTGTTAGTCACTCAGTCCTGGCCAACTCTTTGCCACCACATGGACTATAGCCCGCCAGATTCCTCTGTCCATGGAATTCTCCAAGCAAGAATACTGGAGTGGGTAGCCGTTCCCTTCTCCAGGGAAAACTAAGTATCCACATATAAAAGAACAAGCTGTACCCCTTTATTACACATAACACAAAAATTAACACAGAATGGATCAAAAACCTAAATGTAAAGTTAAAAACTAAAAAGAAAAATCTCATAAGAGGAAAATCTAGAAATAAAACTTTGTGACCTTGGGTCAGGCAGTCTTCTTAAATATAACCTCAGAAGCACAAGTCATAACAAATAACTGATAAATTGGACTTCATTAAAATTAAAATCTTTTGTGCTTCAAAGGATACTATCAAGTAGATGAAAAGAATAGGAGGATGCATTTACAAATAAGATGGCTGATAAAAGATTAGTAGACACAACATAAAAAGAACTCATATCTCCACAATAAAAAGATTACCTAGTTAAAAAATAGGCAACAGATCTGAATAGATATATCCAAAAAGATATGCAAATGGCCAAAAAACAAATTAAAAGATGTTCAACATTATTAGTCATCAGAAAAAAAAATCAAAACCATGATAAGATACCACTTCATGCTTACTAGAATGACTATAATCGAAAAGACAACCAATAGCAAGTGTTGGTGAAGCTGTGGAAAAATTGGAATCTTCATACGTGACTGGTAGGAATGTAAAATGATGTAGTCACTATGGAAAAAGTCTGAAAGTGGCTCATAAGGTTAAGCAGAGAATTACCATATTACCCAGCAATTCTAATCCTAGGCATATGTCCAAGAAATATTAAAAATATATACCCACACAAAAATATGTGCATGAATGTTCAGAGCCACATTGTTCATAATAGCCAAAAAGTGAAATAATGCAAATCTCTGTAAATTGATGCATGGATAAATATAATGTGGCATATCCATGCAATGGAATACTATTCAGCTCTAAAAAAATGAAGTACTAAAACAAGCTACCACATGGATGGATTATGGAACATGGTGTTAAATTAAAAAAGCCACACAACACAAAGCACACAACATTGTATGATTCTGTTTATATGGAATGTTCAGAATGGGCAAATCTCTAGAGACAGAAAGTCAATTAATAATTGCTTAGGGCTGAGGATTAAAAATAGTGGGGAGTGACTGCTAAATTTATATAGGGTTGCTTTGTAGGGTGATGAAAATATTCTAAAATTGATTGTGATGCTGGTTGGCACAACTCTATGAAGATACTAAAAACTTTGAATTATATCCTTTAAGTAGATCTATTGTATGGTTTGTGAATTCTATCTTGATAAACTATTACTCTGTCTATATAAGGTATATTTACATAAATATGCTGCTGCTTAGTTGCTCAATCGTGTATGACTGTGGCCCCATGGATTGTAGCCCACCAGGCTCCTCTTTCCATGGAATTTTCCAGGCAAGAATACTGGAGTGGATGGCTTTCTGACATAGCCGCTGCTGTGTCCCCAACAGACCTAGCCGTCTTTGGTTCAAGGTGGGTCAGCCTCAATATTCGCTTTAAAGACTCTTATTTTTCTCTTCTTCATCCCCCAAATATTGAAATATTTAAAGTGACTAAGTTCATTGTCAACTTAAAAACTAAATTGCAATGCTGAAGTTTATGGGTTCTCAGCAGGTAGGCAATGGCTAAGTGTTTTTTGAAAGAAGGATTTTATTCTTTTATTTGGGCTTGTTTTTACCCACAGCTTGAAGACCTTTTGGTCAATTTTAACTTTAAGCATCGAGTCAGAGGCAGATAAAAAACTTACCTAGTGTTTATCCATCACTTAGATCTATCTAGATTAAGTTCAGTTCAGTTCAGCTGCTCAGTTGTATTCGACTCTTTTTGATCCTTCAGACTGCAGCACGCCAGGCTTCCCTGTCCATCACCAACTTACAGAGCTTGCTCAAACTCATGTCCATTGAGTTGGTGATGCCAGCCAACCATCTCATCCTCTGTCGTCCCCTTCTCCTCCTGCTTTCAATCTTGCCCAGCATCAGAGTCTTTTCTAATGAGTCAGTTCTTTGCATCAGGTGGCCAAAGTATTGGAGTTTCAGCTTCAGCATCAGTCCTTCCAATGAATATTCAGGACTGATTTCCTTTAGGATGGACTCGTTGGATCTCCTTGCAGTCCAAGGGACTCTCAAGAGTCTTCTCCAACACCACAGCTCAAAAGCATCAATTCTTCAGCTCTCGGCTTTCTTTATGGTACAACTCTCACATCCATACATGACTACTGGAAAAACCATAGCTTTGACTAGATGGGCCTTTGTCGGCAAAGTAATGCCTCTGCTTTTTAATATGCTGTCTAGGTTGGTCATAGCTTTTCTTCCAAGAAGCAAGCATCTTTTAATTTCATTGCTGCCATCACCATCTGCAGTGATTTTGGAGCCCAGGAAAATAAAGTCTGTCACTGTAACAGATCTAGATTAAAACCTAGACCTATAACACCCAAACCCTGATTTTTTCTAGTATTTCATCCATAGTTATATTGTCTCATTTATTGCTATGCTACTATCTGCTGAAGCACTTTGCTTGAGTTAAAGACATGCTAATGCCACAGTTAGGAATGATCTCCAGATCCAGTGAGGAACATAGACATTTTAGAAATTGTGAAGGGGAAGTTAGAGATGTTTTGTGAACTGCTAATCTGTGGAAACAAAAGCATTTCTTGTGAGGAGGTGAAGGCTGAGGAGTCAGCTAGGGAAGTGAAGAGGTGGCTGGAGGTGGTGATAAAGGTGGTGTTGGCTGCACAGGCTGGGGAAGAGCCTGTGAGAAGGTTCTAGTGGAGGAAAGTGTAATAGCTAGAAGTTTCTCTCATTAGGTATGTGGACTGAGGAGAAAGGGTATAAGATGAGACAGGTGAATTGGATGGGGATGGGACACACAGGTTCTCAGGGCTGCAGTGAGAAGCTGAGACTGATGTAGGATCAATGGGAAACCACTGAAAAGCTTTAAGCAGTGGAGAGCTGTGATCAGATTTTTAAAGAGATCCTGGTGGCTGCTGTGTGAAACACTTTTCAGATCTGCATGTCATGACATAAAATTTTTAAAAAAAATTCAATTACACATCTTCACTTCAAAATTTTCTTATTTCCAAAACTCAGAGGAAGCTTACAATTTCTTCATAAGAAATGACAAGTCAAACACCATGTTCAGTGGATCCTATTTAATTGCTGGGTTATTTAGGGACAAAGCATAGAAAGTTTGTTTTCAGCAATATTTTTCCCATTCCAGACATTTGAATTTTGAAGTAGAATATAAAAGCATGAACAAAGACACATTTTAATTTCTAGGACAAAGGCCACAAAAGCAAACGGATGGAGTATCAAAGAAATTATTTGAGGCCCAGTAGGGTGGACAGTGGGTGGCAGAGTCTGTGGGTGTTGGTATGTTGAAATTTCAAGCACTTCTCAGCTGGCTTTGAAATGAGTTGAGCAGGACCGAATGTCTAAGTCTTAGTAGATATGTGACAACCCCAGAAAAGCATCACCTCTGAGCAAATGCCATATTAGAGTACTATTAGAAGAGAAGATTAATTTCTGTTCATGGCTTCGAGACACTTCTCCGTAATTCCAATCTTTTAATTAATTCAGCAATACTTATTGAAAGTCTATTTTGTGTGAGGAATGGTACTAAACATGAAGGGTATATGCAGTGAGAAGTGACAGTCATCTGCAGCCAATTCATCTCTTCCATGAAGGTCACTTTTTATTACAGAAGAGCCCCACAGTTTATTTAGAAGATTTAATAAAACAGATCTAATCTTATCTCCCCAAGCAAAACAATATCCTTCATAAATTATTTATTGACAATATAGTTTATAACCCTAGTAAGCCATGTTCTCAGAAATAAAAGCTGGGACATATGGTATGAAAGATATATTCATGGGTCAATAGGAGAAAATATATGAAATCACAACTGTTCATGGAAATCATAGGATGTATTGTCATTTATCTGTATCACTGTGTTATTAGCATTACAAAAGGAATCCAGCATAATTTGTAAAAGCCAGAAGTGACTGAGAAAGTTCACTTGGATCCACACAAAACATACCCATCAATCCTCCCAACACTTTCTGCATTTAGGAAACCAAGCAGCACATGCCGTATGTGGAAACTGACTGATTTTCACTTTCTATTATGATTTATATAATTATTCACATTCAACTGTAGTCCCTTTAGTTAACATTCGTGTTTGCTGCCAACCAAATTTTGTGCCTTTCCTCGCCCTTTCCTAATGTCTGAACTACAGCAGAGAACAAGAAGAGAAGTTTCAACATTAAAAAAAAGGATCACAAGATATATAACCTTTAACCAATGCTGCGATTCTATGCTTCTTTTAAAAACAAGATCTATAATTAGAAATGACAAATGCTAATAAAATCCAGCCATTTGTATCGTCTTCTTATATAAACAAAAGATGAGAAATTGGCTGAAATAGAAAATGATTCTTGAGATTTAACACAGAATAATTTCTTTAAAGTAACAGAAAAGTCTGAAAATTTACTCAAGATACTCAGTTAATTGAAAGCATCCATTTTGATTAAACCTTACTTCAATAATATATTAGATCTCAATATCCTGACTTGCAGGCCTTTTTTTTTTTTTTAGACAGACATTTATTTTAAAAGAAATTCCAGATTTATAAACAGATTAGGATGATACGGCTAATTTCTTTTTTCTAGGAGACTAGACTTTCATATTTACAAAGGTCATTCCTTTTTTTTTTAATAGCAATCATTTTGCAGATATTTATTAGGTACCAGGCATGGCTTTAGATTCTGAAATATAAATCTTGATTCTGAGATGAAGTCATGGTTTTCCTGTTTTGAGAGGTTTCCCTTTTAGTGAGGTAAACATGCATTTTTTTTTTTTTAATGACCCTAAAAAGCCACTAACATATAATGAAAGCAGAAGCTCTGAAGACAGCATCTTGAAGAGGTGACATGAAGCTGTACCCTTACTGGAAAAAAAGGAGTTTGTGAGAAGATAGAGGATAAGGGAGGCGCTTGTGATAGAAGACGCAGCATGTGTAAGTATTCTTGAAAAGGCCTGGTGTCTTGGAGAATACTGGCCTGAACTCAGGGTTTATGGGGTAGGTAGAAATGAGTCACAGTATAAAAGCTACAAGATGATGAGTAAAAGTCACAACATTCTTCTGAATTCTTCCAGACATCTGCTATGTGTATCCAAATTACCTATCTACCTATCATCTGTCACCTATCAATCTATATATTCACCCACCTATCCATCTTTCTCCTCAAGTGGTATCAGACTATAAATATATATAACTCCTCTGCAACCTACCTCTTCTCAATGCATTTTGAATGCAATACAAAGTAGTACATAGAGATCTATCAATACTTCATTATATTTAGCACCACATCCCTGATATGGATGTATCCAAACCTACTTAAATATCTTTCTGTCAATGACCACTTAGGATGTTTACTGTTGTGAAAAATGCTGCCTTGAACATCCCTATGCACCTACTGATATTTGTATAGCTTTAAGGGAATATATCTGCAAGAAAACTGATGGTCATAGAGTGTGGCAAAGATCTGACTGCTATTTCCAAATGGCTGTCAAAGAAAAGGTCCTCCCCCTTCTAACTTATGTGAGAGTGCTGGTTTCCTCCATTACTCACCACCCCAACCCTCTGTTTATTGATCACAGTAGTATTTATTTACTTTTGTAAAATCTCTTACAAGTATTATAATTATAGTCACTGAGAAGCAACTTAGAAAATGAAAATAAGAAACTAGAAAATATAGCACCCTAAATTCTACTTCAGAGCTGTGAAGTGAAGTGAAAGGTGCTCAGTCGTGTCCAACTCTTTGTGATCTCATGGACCATACAGTCCATGGAATTCTCCAGGCCAGAATACTGGAGTGGGTAGCCTTTCCCTTGTCCAGGGGATCTTCCCAACCCAGGATTGAACCCAGGTCTCCTGCATTGCAGGTGGATTCTTTACCAGCTGAGCCACCAGGGAAGCCTCTACTTCAGAGAGATCTCTATTATTAGCATTTGGTTAGAGCTCTATTATTAGCATTTGGTTAGATCTCTATTATTAGCATTTGGTTGAAAGCTTTTACATTTTTCACTGTGGAAGGATCAGCTTGTGTCCTGGCTGAACCATAGCTGAGACACAGGTACAGCTGGTGGATGGATCAAGGGGAGTCCCTTTCACTCCCAATTTCTGGTATTGATTTAGCTCAATTTATCCAGGGAGGCTGGGGAAGCTGCTAGGAAAGCCTTCAGAGGGTTTTTTGCAAGTGGCATTCAGACATATCACATATGGTAGACTCTGGATGTCTAAAACAAGCCAAATCAAAATGAGGGAAAGATTCCCTGAGAGAAAGCCACCTGACAGAAAAAAAGAGTCTGGCATAAATTTCCAGTCTCCACAGTAGGTTCTAAACATCGGAGGATAACCACTTGTGCTTGGAACATAATAATAGCTGTTACTTGAAACTTTTCTGATCCAAGTGCTCTGTGGTGGAAGCGCTTCCCAGGAATGAAATGGCTGAACAAACAAATACAGCAGACTTATGAAACTCTGTGACATCCTTGGACCACCCTGCTATGAGGACGACCCTCCCTCTCCCACCAAAGCATCACATGGAGAGGAGAACTTTCCTCTCTTATTTCACAACAGACTGTCCAGCAAAAGAGCTATTGTAAGGCTGACTACATCAGAGGTTAGTGTGACCAACAGGAATGGGTGCTCCAAAGCAGGTGGTGATGTCACAAATCTTTGGCACGGTTACCATCAACTTCAGTATGGCAGAAGCCAGTAACCGTGGTACAGTCCTATTTGTGAGCCATCTAGCCCTACTTCACAGACTCTGAAAAATAGCTGGGTGTTAGAAGGAGAGGAAGCTCTGTTTCTCCAAATCTATAACTGCATGAATGTGTGGATACTTGGTGCTAGTGAAAACCCTGTAACAGTTTCTCATTGCCACTGAATAAAGTCCCCATTCCTTGATGATTTTCAGGGATTTTTATGATCAGGATCCTATATTTTCAAGTGTTTGCTTGCAGTTCTCTGAATGAGCCTCTTGTTCAGTTGCTAAGCAAAAGTAAGTAAAGTAGCTCAGTCGTGTCCGACTCTTTGCGACCCCATGGACTGTAGCCTACCAGGCTCCTCTGTCCATGAGATTTTTCCAGGCAAGAGTACTGGAGTGGGTTGCCATTTCCTTCTCCAGGGGATCTTCCCGACCCAGAGATCGAACCTAGGTCTCCAGCATTGCAGACAGACACTTAAGTTGTGTCCAACTCTTTGAACCCCATGGACTGCAGCATGTCAGGCTTCCCTGTCCTACATGATTTCCCTGACTTCTCTGTTGTACATGGTTACTGGAAAAATCAGTATTTGGCTATACAGACCTTTGTTGGTAAAGTGATGTCGCTGCTTTTTAATACACTGTTTAGGTTTTGCAACCCCATGGACTGCAGCCCTCTAGGCTCCTCTGTCCATGGAATTATCCAGGCAAAAATACTGGAGTGGGCAGCCATTTGCTTCTCCAGAGGATCTTCCTGACCCAGGGATCAAATCTGCATCTCCTGCATTGCAGGCAGATTTTTTTTTTTTTACCATCTGAGCCACCAGGGGAGCCCTGTGAGCCTCTTGGCCTTTGTGCAAACAGATCTCTCTTTCTGGAACATAAGTTACTACATGCCACCTGCCTAAACTTCACATTCTTTGCAACTCAGTTTATATGTTTTCTGTTACAGAAAGAATTTTCTAACCACCAAAGGCTAGGGTCATTGTTTTTCTTCTGCAAGTTTTGTGGCACATTGTACATATTCCCATTATATAACACATTTTACTCTACTATAAAATGTGATTGCTTATGTCCATCACAATGTCAGAGGATTCTTGAAGGCAGGGCCCATATCCTATTTGTTGCTGTATGTTCATTGCCTACTACAGTACCCAGCTGTATATATATAGTACACACTCAATGTGTTTGTTGAATAGATAAATTAATGAATTCATAATCATATTAAACAAGATCCTAAGTCTGATTGTGGACCTTTTAAATTTCAATTATCTGTAGCTATCTGAGAAGCTAGGGCCAGTTGTGAATATTGGAAGAGGCTGAGGAAAATTGACGATACAAATTTGGAGTCATTAAGCTTCTCTATTTTACTTTTTCCACTCTACTATTTGTTTCTTAAAATTTAGTAACATTAACTTTTCTAACATTAAAGACAAAATTTGGAAGTGCAGAGAAGTATATACAGAACAAATTACTAATAATATCATTCTTCCTCTCTCCAGCAAAAGTTAATCACTGTTAACATGTATGAATATTTCCTTTTGATTTTATTCTCTCTCTCTCTGTATTTAACACAATTGGATCATGTGCTTATATGGGCCATTTTTCATTCATCATTGTATCATAAACAATTTTCCTTGCTTCAGAATAGTCTTTAAATATCTGACTTTTAACATTCCTAAAATGTTCTATTGCATGGATGCACTGTAATTTTTTTAATCATATTTATAATTGGGTATTTAGGTTGTTTCACTTTTTCACCATAAAGTATGAAATTTATCTCTAGGATTTTCCATAGATATCCTTTATCAGGTTGAAGAAGTTCTCTTTTACTCTTAATTTGCTGAGAGTTTGGACTTGTTTTTAAAATCAGAAATGGGTATTGGATTTTGTCCGTATGTTTGTTCCATATCTTCTGAGATGACCAAGGTGTTTTATTTCAAGTTTTTATGGTGAATAGCATTTAAAAATTTTTAAATGTTAAACCAACCTTTCATACCTAGGATAAACCCCTTTTCAGTTCAGTTCAGTTCAGTTGCTCAGTCCTATGTGACTCTTTGTGATCCCATGAATCGCAGCACGCCAGGTCTCCCTGTCCATCACCAACTCCCAGAGTCTACCCAAACCCATGCCCATCGAGTCGGTGATGCCATCCAACCATCTCATCCTCTATCATCCCCTTCTCCTCCTGCCCCCAATCCTTCCCAGCATTAGGGTCTTTTCCAATGAGTCAACTCTTCGCATGAGGTGGCCAAAGTATTGGAGTTTCAGCTTCAACATCAGTCCTTCCAATGAACACCCAGGACTGATCTCCTTTAGGATGGACTGGTTGGATCTTCTTGCAGTCCAAGGGACTCTCAAGAGTCTTCCCCAACACCACAGTTCAAAAGCGTCAGTTCTTCGGTGCTCAGCTTTCTTCACAGTCCAACTCTCACATCCATATGGAAAAACCATAGCCTTGACTAGATGGACCTTTGTTGGCAAAGTAATGTCTCTGCTTTTAAATATGCTATCTAGGTTGGTCATGATATATTATCCTTTTGAAAAAAATATTGGATTTAATTTGATAAACTTTTGCTTCTGTATTCATGAGAGATATTAGTCTATAGTGTTTTTGTAATGTCTTTAGTTTTAGTATTAATGTAATATTTTCTGGAAGAGTTTGTGTAGAATTGGTATTATTTCTTCCTTAAATGTTTGGTAAATTTAACCAGAGAAGTCATCTATGCCCAGAGTTTCCTTTGTGTGAATGTTTTTAAACTATAATTATAATTTCTTTAATAGATATAGAAGAATTCAGGTTGTTTATTTTTTCCTTGTAAGCTTTAATAGCTTGTGTCTATCAAGGAATTTATCAAGGAATTAAATAATCTAAGTTGTTGAATTCATTGGCATAATATTGTTCAAAGATTCTATTATTCTTTTGGTATTTGTAGAATTTGTAGTAAATACCACCACCTTCCTCATTCTGGATATTAGCCATTTGTAACTTTTTTTTCCCTCTTTGGTCAAGCTGACTAGAGGTTAATTTATTTGATTGATCTCAAAGAAGTAGTTTGTGGTTTATGGATTTTTCTCTATTGTTTTTCCATTTTCTATTTAATTAATCACTGGCCTAATCTTTACTATTTCCTTTCTTCTACTATCTTTAGATTTAATTTGCTTGTTTTCTTATTGCTTAATGCTGAGCCTGAGGTCACTGATTAGAGACATTTTTTCTTTTTAATATAGGTTAAAACTTTTCCTTAAACACTACTACAACACTATATATTCCCTTCTAAGAAATGCTTTAGTGGAATCCTAAAAATTCTAATATGTTGTATTTTCATTTCACATAATTTCAGAGTTTCCATTTTATTTCTTCTTTGATCCATGGATTGTTTTAGTAGTATGTTATTTAGTTTTCATATATTTGGAGATTTTTCAAGGATATGCTTTTGTTTTTACTTTAATCCCACTGTGATCAGAGAACATAGTATGACTTGAAACTTTGTGAACCCTCTTGAATTTATTGAGATTTGTTTTATGACCTAGAAAATGATCTAAGTTGGTAAATATTCCACATGTACTTGAGAAGAATTTGTATTTGCTCTCTATATTATTCTTCATTAGAAAACATTAATAGAATCTTCTAGAAATGTCAGTTAGGTCAAGTTGGTAATGGCATTTTTTAAATCTTTCATATTCTTACTGATTTTAACTTATCATAGTCTACCTTCAAGTAATGTTACATACTACTCCATGTACAGGGTAAGAAAAAAATATTACAGTTCCATTTCACTCCTTTCAAATAGCACACACTCTTTGTGTGCTATTGTTGGCATATATTTCACTTGTATAAATGGTATAAGCCCAAACTCTATTATTAGCATTTTTGTTTAAATAGCCTATATCTTTTTAAACCCCTTCATGGATCACAGCCTCGTCATGGCGAAGGGGCTTATGTAACTCAATGAAGCTATGAGCCATGCAATGCAGGGCTACCCAAGATGGACAGGGCATAGTTAAGAGTTTTGACAAAACATGGCCCACTGGAGAAGGAAATGGTAACCTCACTCAAGAAAAAAATTGCACGGAGAACCCCATGGACAGTATGAAAAGGCAAAAAGACACGACGCTGGAAGATAATCAACCCCCTGCTGCCCAGGTCAGTAGCTGTCCAATACACTACTGGGGAAGAGCAGAGGGTAATTACTAAAAGCTCCAGTAAGAATAAGTGGCTGGGCCAAAGCAGGAATGACTCTCAGCTGTGGACATGTCTGGCAGTAAAAGTAAAGTCTGAAGCTGTAAATCACAATATTGTATAGGAGCCTGGAAAGTTAAGTCCATGAATCAAGATAAATTGGATGTGATCAAGTAGGAGACAGCAAGATTGAACACTGACAGCTTCCCTGGTGGCTCAGATGGTAAAGAATCTGCCTGCAGTGCAGGAGACTCAGGTTCAATACTTGGGTCGGGAAGAGCACCTGGAGAAGGGAATTGCTACCCACTCCAGTATTTTTGCCTGAAGAATTCCATAGACAGAGGAGCATGGTGGGCTACAGTCCATGGGATCGCAAAGAATGGGACACAACTGAGCTACTAACACTTTCACTTTTTTCAAGCAGGAGATGGCAAGATTGAACACTGATATCTTAGGAATCAGTGAACTGAAATGGATGAAAATGGGTGAATTTAATTCTGATGACCATTATATCTACTACTGTGGGCAAGAATCCCTTAGAAGAAATGGGGTAGCTCTCATGGTCAATAAAAGAGTCTGAAATGCAGTACATGGATGCAGTCTCAAAAACAACACAATGATCTCAGTTCATCTCCAAGGCAAACCATTCAACATCACAGTAATCCAATCTATGCCCCAACCACTAATACCAAAGAAGCTGAAGTTGATTGATTCTATAAAGACCTACAAGACCTTCTAGAACTAACACCAAAAAAAAAGATGTTCTTTTCATCATAGGGGATTGGAATGCAAAAGTAGGAAATCAAGAGGTACCTGAATAATAGGGAAGTTTGGCTTTAGAGTAAAAAATGAAGCAGGACAAAGGCATTACCAGATGGTCAATATTGAAATCAGATTGGTTATGTTTTCGCAGCCAAAGATGGAGAAGCTCTATACAGTCAGCAAAAACAAGACTGGGAGCTGGCTGTGGCTCAGATCATCAGCTCCTTATTGCAAAATTCAGGCTTAAGTTGAAGAAAGTAGGGAAAACCACTAGGCCATTCTAGTGGTCTAGAAATCTCTTCAAAAAAATTGGAGATATCAAAGGAACATTTCCTGCAAAGATGGGCATTATAAAGGACAGAAATAATAAGGACCTAAGAGAAGCAGAAAGAATTGAGAAGAGGCAGCAAGAATACAAAGAACTATACAAAAAAGATCTTAATGACCTGGATAACCATGATAGTGTGCTCCCTTGCCTAGAGCTGGACATCCTGGAGCGTTAAGTCAAGTGGGCCTTAGGTAGCATTACTATGAACAAAGCTAATGGAGGTGATAAAATTCCAGCTGAGCTACCTAAAATCTTAAAAGATGGTGCTGTTAAAGTGCTGCACTCAATATGTCAGCAAATTTAGAAAATTCTTAAAGAGATGGGAGTACCAGACCACCTTATTTGTCTCTTGAGAAACCTGTATATGCATCAAGAAGCAACAGATAGAACTGATTCAAAATTGGAAAAGGAGTATGACAAGGCTGCCTATTGTCACCTAGCTTATTTAACTTATATGCAGAGTACATTATGTGACATGCCAGCTGGATGAATCACAAGCTATACTCAAGATTGCTGGGAGAAATATCAACAACCTCAGATATGCAAATGATACCACTCTAATGGCAGAAAGTGAAGAAACTAAAGAGCTTCTTGATGAAAATGAAAGAGGAGAGTGAAAAAGCTGGCTTGAAACTCAACTTTGTGGCACCCGGTCCCATCATTTCATGTCAAATAGAAGCAGAAAAAGTGGAAGCAGTGACAGATTTTATTTTCTTGGGCTCCAAAATCACTGTGGACAGTGACTGCAGACGTGAAATTAAAAAACGCTTGCTTCTTGGTAGGAAAGGTATAACAAGTTTAGACAGTGTATTAAAAAGCAGAAACATCACTTTGCTGACAAAGGACTGTCTAGTCAAAGCTATGGTTTTTCAGTAGTCAGGTATGGATATGAGAGCTGGACCACAAAAAAGGCTGAGTGCTGAAGAATTGATGCTTTCGAATTGTGGTGCTAGAGAACACTCTTGAGAGTCCCTTGGAGAGCAAGGAGATCAAACCAGTCAATACTAAAGGAAATCAACCCTAATATTCATTGAAAGGACTAATGCTGAAGCTCTAATACTTTGGCAATCTAATATGAAGAGCCAATTCACTGGAAAAGACCCTGATGCTGGAAAAGGTTTAGGGTAAGAGGAGAAGGGGGGTGGGAGAGAATAAGATGGTTAGATAGCATCACTAAGTCAACAGACATGAATTGAAGCAAACTCTGGGGAAGAGCAGAGGACAGAGGAGCATGTTGTGCTACACCCCATGGTGTGGCAAAAAGTTGAACATGACTTAGCAACTGAACAACAGCAATACCATCTTTTTAAAGGATGTGAATAATGAAAAAAAACTTCTACATTTACTCACATAGTTCCCATTTTAGATCTCCTCATTTTGTTGTATTTTAATCTGGTATCATTATCTGTCTGTCTGAGGATTTTCTTAACCTTTCTTGTAGTGCAGGCAATCTACCTAATTAATTCTTTCAGCTTTTCTATTGTTTCCTTATCTTAAGCAATCTTTAATTGGTCTTTGGTTTTTATTTTTAAATTTTTAATTAGAGGATAACTGCTTTACAATGCTGTGTTGGTTTCTGCTGTACAACAATGTCAATCAGCTAAAACTATACATATATCTCCTCCCTTGCCTTTGTTTGAAATACATATTTTCTAGGTATGGAATTTGAGGTTAATAGTGTTTTCCTTTTAGTATTTTGAAGTTGTTGTTCTATGTCTTCTCACTTGTATTTTTTCCCAATGACATGTCTGCTGTCATTAGACTAATGTTTCTTCTTCTGCATGTAAGGTATTCTTTTCCTCGGACTGACTTTGAGATTATATTCTTCATCACTGGTTTGGAGCAAATTTATTGTGATATACCTTGTTGTAGTTTCCTTTATATTTCTAGTGCTTGGGGTTAATTGGTATTCTTAGGTCTGTGGGTTTATCGGTAGGTTTCTATCAAATTGGAAAAAATTTGTTCCAGCAATTTTTTTTTGCCTAACCCCCCTCCTTAACAAACCACAATTTCATGTATATTTTGCTGTTTGAAGTTGTCTCATGTTTCTCTGATACTCTCTTTATTTTTCTGATTCTCTATTCTCTCATTACGGAGAAGGCAATGGCACCCCACTCCAGTACTCTTGCCTGGAAAATCCCATGGACGGAGGAGCCTGGTAGGCTGCAGTCCATAGGGTCGCTTAGAGTCGGACACGACTGAGTGACTTCACTTTCACTTTTCACTTTCATGCATTGGAGAAGGAAATGGCAACCCACTCCAGTGTTCTTGCCTGGAGAATACCAGGGACGGCGGAGCCTGGTGGGCTGCCATCTATGGGGTCACACAGAGTCGGACATGACTGAGGTGACTTAGCAGTAGCATTCTCTCATTATGGGCTCCCAGGTGGCTCAGTGGTTGAGTCTTCTTGTCAAGCAGGAGATGTGGGTTCAATCCCTGGGTTGCGAAAATCCCCTGGAGAAGGAAATCGCAACCCACTCCAGTATTCTTGCCTGGAAAATCCCAAGAACAGAGTAGTCTGGTGGACTACAGTCCAAGGCGTCACAAAGAGTTGGACGTGCCTTAGCAACTAAACAACATTCTCTCATTATATTTGGGGAAGTTTCCATTGCTGTGTCTTCAAATTCAGTAATATTTCTCTTCTTCAATGTTTAATTTGCTGTTCATCTCATCCCATGATATGAAATGATCTCCATACACTGTTTTAATCTCTCTAGTTTGATATAGGTCTTTCTTATGTCTTCTATGTCTCTAACTTTTAATTATATGGAATAGGGAATACAGTTTTAAGTCACTGTTTTATCGTATTTAGTTTGCAAATTCTACCATCTGTCTTAGATTAATTAACTAAAACCTGCATGATTAATTTATCTCCCCATTATGTAATTTTTTTGAAGGTCTGTTTACTTTTTTTATTGAATTATAGACACTGTGGATTTTACCTCACTGGCTACTAAATGTTTTTGTATTCACCTAATGGTCATGGGCTTTGTTCTGGGAAATAGTCTGGTTCTTTTGGGTCTTGCTTCTAAGATTTGTTAGGTGGGACAAGGCCAGTGCTCACTGAAGGATTAATTCCCTAAGAGTGAGGCAGGATCCTTCTGAATATTCCATCACATCCCATGTTCCAGTCTGCTGGTGGGAAGGGCCTGATGTGAGCCCCAGCCAGTGTCTGTTCCAGGCCTTCTGGGGGGTTCTCTCTCTGGCCTCTGGTGCTTTCCTCACTTGCTCATGCTGATTGGTCCTCAGCTCAAGACTTCATGGAAACCCTCCTTCTGCAGATTTCTGGGGTTCACTTTCTGCAGCTTTCTCCATCTCATTACTCTATCCTGAAAATTCTAGATGCCTTGATCTTCTTGGATTCTCCATTTCTTCTTTCAGCTCAGAGGCCATGAGCTGAAAACTCCATCAAAGCAGATGCTCTGAAGAAGCTCTGTCAAGGCACAAGGCCATCAGGTGGCTCACCTCAGTTTTCCTCCGTCTCTCAGGAATCACTCCTCTCACTAACTGATGTCCACTGTTTTACAAATAATTATTTGCTAAAGTTCATCCATATTTCAGTTGCTTCAGGCATGAGGATCAATCTGGTCACTGTTACCCCATCTTGATTGGAAGCCAAAGTCAAGCCTGCAGTGTGCCTTATATTTTTATCTTTTTTCAGTTCCTAGTCAGGTTGATACATTCTCTCCCCTACACCACCATTTTTGTTAGTAACTTTACTTTCTTCTCTTATGAACTATCTATGACTGTTACTCCCTTTTATTGGAAATTTAATATTTTTTCCCATAAATTTGTTAGAGCACTTTCTGTATTGTTTCTTGGCCCATGCTGTTCAGTCCAGGCCATGAGAATGATTTGCCATTAGAAATCTGTTTTGCTGTGAAAGTCTCACATGAAGGCCTATGTAACTCAGGGTTTGGTTCTTACCATTCTTGGTGTTCATACACTTGAAAAGTATAATATCCTGTCATTGATAAGAGCTTCATACTAGAGCAGTAATAATTCTCAAGAGAGCAAAAACCCATCGCCATCCACCTACCCCTGCTCAGAAAGTGTACCAGTTTCTCTGCAGGGTCTCAGGGAAACATGTATCCTGAAAAAGACACTGTGGTGATTTTGATAAGCTTGATTAAGGTGGTTGCCTTCTCTCCACTGAGATACACTAAGATAAACACTAATTATTCCAGTTGTGATTCTTTATTAGAGACCCTGGAAGGTAGCAATGGAGAGGTCCAAGCTAGTTTTCAGTATTTCAAAGAACCTAGTGAATTTTCAGTGTTTTAAAATGTCTAAAAACATTGATGGATGAAAATGCTGGCAGATAAGCCTGAAAGTCAATTCACTGCTTTTACTGCAGTTTCGTCAACTGACTATGGTAACACTGACTCCTGCCTGCTAATCAGAGACACAGGTGGATAGATACACAAGTATTATCTAGTAAGTAGAAAACCGAAAATGAATTAATTGTATTTAACAAAGGAAGTTTGTTTGATACTGTTTAATAGATAGCAACTTTCCAAATGTACAATCTCTGAAGGAAAACAGTAAATAAGTGTGTTCTTACTGGTTACAAAGATGAAAACTACTGTAAGGACCACATTTCTTGGATTGCTTAAGCACAGAATTGCATTGGGAGTTCAAATTCTTTAAGAACGTAACTGTTGAGAAGCAAATAGAATTTAGACAGGGAGAAAATCAAGGACAACCCTTTTCTTATATACCTTGGGAAGCAATTGTTTTCTGTTATTACTTAGACTCTCTCCTACTTTCAAAGTCAGATCACGTGCAACCAGAATTTCATTCCTTTCTCAGATACTGGACTCCAAATCTTCTTTCCGGAAAAAATCGCTACAGCATTGTGCTGCTATGCTTTTCAAAAGCATCTCACAAGTGGAATGAATCTTACATTTCTCTAAGTTACATAAGGTAGTCAGATTCTTAACTCTGGGAAACACATGTTCCTGTTAAATTTGTGTGTGTGGTAAGAGATACATAACATAAATTTACATTGTAACAATTTTAAAGTAAACGATTCAGTGGCATTAAATACACTTACAATCTTGTGCAATCATCAGCATTATCTAGATAGTTTCAGAACTTTTCATACCTCAAAAGGAAACCCTGTGTATTACCTTGTTGAAGTTAAAAGATAACCTAACTGGTCAGAGTAGAGAAGCCTTGAGGGAATCTCTGTAATCCTTCCCATCTAAGACAAAGGAAACAATTTTTTTTTTTGCAACTTCCAGTGCAATGTTTAGAAGCAGCTCATCCAAAATCATAGCTTATCTTTACCAGAAATTAAAGTCAGTCTGATAAAATAATTCTACTGAAAATAACTGGTTACAATTTAAATTAGAATACTAATATAAATTATAAATATATTTTATATTTATAAATATAAAATAAATATAAATATATAAAATATATTTATATATAAATATAATATAGCCAGTAATATATATTATGTGTATATTATAATTATATTTATAATAAATATAAATATAATATAAATATAAATGTTTATATATAAATATAATATAGCTCAGTAATATTTCACTCACACTCATGTTCTGTTTTCCTTTCTATTGTTAGAAGGTCATTTTGAATACTTCTATAGTAGTCTCTCCAAAAGCCAACAGCTGAGCAATGCTATTTGAAACCTTGATGTACAAGCAATTGACTCATGTTTTCTGTCTCTCAGGGAATGGAGCTGCACACTAGATCAAGCTGGAAGCTGAGAAATGACTCCACTCATCCAACTTTATTCGACACAACTATTTATTGGATGTTTTACCAGGGGCCAGGTATCATTCAGCGCTCTGTGCAAGGCAATGGGGAACCAGAAACACAAAGGCCTGCCCTTTCCTCCACCTCTTTCCCCTTGTTTTCAGTTAATTTCCAAATCCAGTCACTCTAGCACTTAAGACTCAAATCCATCGTTTCTACCTCCTTAGTTCACATATATCTCCTAACTGTCTCTTGCCGTCATTCATTTATCCAGTGTACAATGACTGAGTAATACACTGGGTCGATATAACACTTGACGATGACTAATCAGAGAGGTGTGAAAAGGAGAAGTTCAGTCTGTTGGGGAAGACTGGCACCAAATAAACATATTCAATAAAGTGTAATGAGAGGAGAGGTACTGGTTATAATGAGGGTGTCCAGTGTGTAGAAGGGGGCTTAATGTAGTCCAGGAGGGAAAGCAACACATCCTTAGAAAGTGAAGATTAAGCTAAAATCTGAATGAAAGACGTAAATTAGCCAGAGATGGATGAGTTCTTAGGCAGAGGAAACAACCCAGTTGGAGTTCCAGAACAGGTGGAAATATGTGCTTGGTCCCTTGGAAGAAGTGGAAGAAAACCCACTGTGACTGGAATTGACAGACTCAAGGAAGCAGAGATGAAGTTGAAACTAGATAGGAACCTTGGACCTGACTGAGCAAGGATTTGTGACTTGTGAACCCTATTAAGGATTTTGGCTTATTTGTAAGACAAAAAATGGGATAAAGAATTGCTTGAGCAGGGAGTGACTTCAAGTCCATGTTCTACACTGTGGCCAAAGTAATCTTTCCAAAACACCACCTTTCCTCGTGGGGCCCTGTGTGTAACTCTTCAGTGATTCCTCACTGCTTCTGGATAAACTATAGGCTCCTCAAAATTTTAGGCTTTTTCCTGGGCTAGTACCAGCTTACCTCTCGTCTTTTTACTTTCCACCATTTACCTTAAACTTCAACCTTATTGAATTGGCTGGTGTGGTTCTCTTCTGCACTGCATTTTATGTTGCCTGAATGTCTCTTACACTCTCTTGTACCAGGTTCTCTTTCTTGGAGCACTTTTGCACCCATCTCTGTGCTTAAGGTCTTGGCTTATTCATAACCTCCATGTTCTTACTCGGCTTATTCATAACCTCCATGTTCTTACTCGATTGTACCACTCTGTGTGTGTGTATGTATGTATACATTTCATCTTTCAATATGGTGTAAGCTCCTTGAGGTCAAGGATTTGTCTCTATTTGAATCACCAGCATGGGGCAAGATTTGAACATGATGTGAAATCAGTATGGAATGAACAAGTGAATAATGAATGAAAAACAGCACATTCAAAGACCCTGTCTATTAACATGGAGTCTCAGAAGATTTCAGTAAGCTTGCTTTGCAAATTTTCAAAGACCCCAAAACTCAGGGCCTAAGAGAAGACATAGTTTAGAATAGATCAATTCACCGGCAATTAAGCTGCAAATAGGATCTGTAACTCTAACGTTGCTTTGCAGAGTGCTGAACTCCACAGTGATTTGGAATACTCAGCATAAAGATTCTGACATCAGATCAAATGGGTAATTTTTCAGTGCCTGGAAAAGTTTAAAATAAACATTGCTTTTATTGTAAAGCAAAGAAAGATGATTTAAAATTGTGTAGTAGTTGACATGTTCTACTGCTGACAGATTCTAGGAATCTGTTAATGTGGAATTAAAACAAAAAATAGAGAGTAATATTTTGTCATCTAAAAGCAACTAGGTAGGGGAGTTGTGGCAGAGATTATAATTAGCTTAGCTATAGGTTTTGGAACACCCATAAGATCTTAAAGTTTCTTAATGGTTTATAGCAATTTTGATTGTTATATTTCATTTCAAATGACACCTGGATCCTTTTATGCAAAATGCTGGGATATTAAATTAGTGCCATTGAGACAGATTTTGGATAATGTTCTGTCAATGTCCTGGCAGCTCCCTCTCCTAATTCTATGAGTTTCCATGGCAAGAGATAAGATACAGCATGCATGCAAAGTCACTTCAATCGTGTCTGATTCTTTGCCACCCTATGGACCACAGCCCATTAGGCTCCTCTGTCCATGGGATTCTTCAGGCAAGAATACTGGAGTGGGTTGCCATTTCCTTCTCCATAGGATCTTCTTAAATCAGGAATGGAACCTATGTCTCTTAAATTTCCTGCATTGGCAGAGCATTCTTTACCACTAGTGCCACCCCGGAAGACCCCAGGATGTAGCAGAGGACAAAATATGCACAATCAGGTCAAAAGTCTTGGGGTCACCTTTGGTTCTTTTTGCATGACTCACATTTAATCTTTCAGAGGTTCTGTTGGATCCAACCTCAAAATATTGGGTTGGCCAAAAAGTTCATTTGGGTTTTTCCATAAGATGTTCTAGGAAAACTCAAACAAATCATTATCATTATTATTATTATTTTGTCAATCCAATATATCGAGAAGAATCTGACCACTTCTCACTACCTTTATCATGATCATCTGTGTCTAAATCACCATAATTGCTGACTTGGGTTATTGAGATAAACTCCTAACTCCTGCCTACTTCCATCTTTGCTACCTATCCCCTCATAGTCCATTCTCAACACAGCATTCAGAGCAATCCTTTTAAAACACAAGTTAGACCATATTATTCTTCTGCCCCAAATTTCCACTCATTCTCCATCTGACTCAAAGCAAAAGCTGAAGACCTTACAAGGAGGGTGTGGTAGCCAGCTTCCCAGATGACTGTCATTGATCCTCATATCCTGATTTTCAGACCCTTAGAATGCCCCTCCTCACTGCAGAATCAGTGTGTGATGTGCAAATTTAAGGCCTAAGAGGCACTGTAGCTTTTGCCTCAATTTCCTCGATTGCTTTCTCTGAGGGAAGCTGGCCACTGTGCAGAAGACCTCGCAAGCAGTCTACAGAGAGACTAGAAAGGAACCCAGCACCCCAGGGAACAGTCAGCACCAACTTGCTAAATGCGTGCTAAGCCACCTTAGAAGGGGATCCTCCAGCCCCTGTGAAGCCTTCAGATGACTGCAGCCTCAGCTCATGAGGAACTCCAAGCTAGAAGTGCTCAGCTGAGCCCCACCCAAATTCCTCACACACAGAAACTATGAGATGGGATACAAGTCATTGTCATTTTAAGCCAAGTTTTGGCGTGATTTATCATGCAGCAAAAAGTACAGTTTTCCCTTTTATGACTTCCTGTACCCTTCCTGCCTCACTTCAGGCTTCTCATTCTCTCACTCACTCACTGGGCTTCACAGCTGTGCTCCTCTCTCAGGATATTTCTTTGCACTCACTTCCCTCCTCCTGGATTTTTCCCCTCTCACATGTCCCCATAGCTTGTTCCCTTATTTCCTCCAGGTCTCTGCTTAAATGGCCCACTATGCTGTGTATTTTCTTCTCCCTTTTGCTTCACCTCATTTTTGCCACAGTGCCATCTGACATGCTATATTTTTACTTGTTTATATATGTATTATCTATCTTTTAGAGGGCTCAGCTGGTAAAGAATTCGTCTGCAATGTGGGAGACCTGGGTTCTATCCCTGGGTTGGGAAGATCCCCTGGTAAAGGGAATGGCTACCCACTCCAGTATTCTGGCCTGGACAATTCCATAGACTGTATAGTCCATGGGGCCGCAAAGAGTCAGACACGACTAAGTGACTTTCGCTCTCACTTGTCTTTTAGAAGATAAACCCCATGAGGTCAGGAGCTGCTTGTATTTCATTCAGTATTCAATCTCCAGTAACTGCAGTGCCTGCTACTTAGAGGCACTTGATAAACAGGCCTCTTAAGTAACTCAATATTACTTAGAATCATATTGGAAATATTGAACAGGCAAGAATAAAGGAATAGCTGGTGAAAATGTTATCACTTCAGAAGGGCTGTAGAAGATTCTTACATGTAACAAGGTTCTTTTTTTTTCCTTCAGCCCAATCCTGCCCCTATGACTTATGTATTCTGGGGCCATATGCCAATTTCTTTCAGTTGTATATATAAGTCAAGAAATACTGGCTTATTACCATAAGTGTAAAAAGTTATTATAAAAATTGTTATGCTCAAAACGTTACTTGCAAAAAAAATGTCCTGTGGCTAAATAACCCTTGGAAACACTATTTATATTCTTCTCTGAGGTTCACAGTGTACACTGGCCTATAAAAGGCACCTAGAAACCCTGCAACAAAGCAACTTATTTACTTTAACTCATTGTTTCCCAAAGTCACTTGCTCAAAGAAGACTTTCTTCTTAGGAAACAACTGGAGTTATAATTTATAATATAGCCAGTACTCATTGAGTGCTTCCCACACGTTGGATCCGGTCATTATCACATCCTCTCAAGAACCCTGCAAGGTAACTATTACTCTGATGATTCCCATTTTATAGATGAGGAAACTGAGGCACAGAGATAACTGTTCAAGGATACATAGTCGCTTGGACAGCAAGGAGATCATACCAGTTAATGCTAAAGGAAATTCACCCTGAATATTCACGAATATTCATGGGGAGGACGATTGCTGAAGCTGAAGCTCCAATTACTTTGGTCACCTGATGCAAAGAGCCAACCGTTTGGAAAAGACCCCGATGCTGGGAAAGATTGAAGGCAAAAGGAAGACGGGTGACAGAGGAAGAGATGGTTAGATAGCATCACTGACTCAATAGACATGAATTTGAGCAAATTGTGAGAGATAGTGAAGTACAGAGGGGCCTGGCATGCTGCGGTCCATGGGGTTGCAAACAGCTGGACACAGCTTAGTGACTGAACAACAATAGCATAGTCAGTTAAGTGGCAGGGACAGGATTCACACCCAGGTGTTTGTGTGACCACCTCTGCGAATGAGAAGTCTGAACTTAACTAATGATACTACTTTGAAAGTTTACCCTTTCTGTTAACACTAACAGCAATCATTAACCATGTCCTTCATTTTCCAAAAACAAATCTCAGTATGCTTTTCTCTCGGTACCAAAGAATTGTGCCACTCCCCTATTGAACCTTTCTCAAATGCTGTGATTACTTATCAAACTTGTATGCTGAGTCGCTCAGTCACGTCTGACTCTTTGTGCCCCTATGGACTGTAGCTTAACAGGCTCCTCTGTCCATGAGATTCTCCAAGCAAGAATATTGGAGTGGGTTGCCATACCCTCCTCCAGGGGATCTTCCCAATCCAGGGATGGAACCCAGGTCTCCCGCATTGCAGGCAGATTCTTTACTGTCTGAACCACCAGGGAGGCCCTATCAAACTTAACTTTCTCTGTTTCTAAATTTATCCGTAGTTTAACAGGAGAAAGTCTCTAGCTACAGGAATTTGGTAGAAATTTCCACAGTACCAGAGCAGGAAGAATTCTCTGGGCTTTCCTTCCTGTAGGGCGGTGGTTCTCCCAGTGAGGTCTCCAGAGCTGCAGCTTCAGCATCACCTGGCAATGTGGAAAGAAATGCAAATTCTTGGTCCAGCTCTAGGCCTAAAGGATAAGAAACTAAGTGACGGGGCCCAGTGAAAAAGTGGTTTAACAAGCCCTCCAGGTGATTCAGATGCAGCCTCAATTTTGAGGCAGTTCTTTTGTGCACCTGTGTGCAATTCAGTCCTATTAACAGGAGTGTCCCAAAGAGGAGAGGTCAGCATTTTCTCATCATATGTGTTTGTGTCTGAATATACTAATTGGTGGATTTAATTGGATTTCTATTAAATCTTTAAAATATATTTAGTCATCCTTTCACTCTACTTTCCTTAAAGTGATTTTCTCAGGTGGCAAAAAGGAATGCTTTGAAATTTCCTTGGCTTTTAAATAGAATCTATTTAAGATAACAGTTAAAGGGCCTTCTTCAGAATCCAAAAGAAAAGCATTTGATTCATGGTTCAGCTTTATTATAGCTAATAAACTAGTTCTGTTCCCCAGTCTGGCAAAGTGGTAATTGCCTTTTAATATCTTGTTTTCCCATGTCGTAAAACACTCGAAAGCATATGCATAATAAAGTATACCCTGGTATGGTGGGAGCAGATCTGACTGGCTAGCGTGAGCTGCTATGCACTTCTTTTCCTAACTCTGCCTTCTGGTATTACTTCGGTAGCTTGAAATCACTAATAGTGAAGAGTATTTATACCAGGGATGTTGGTAGATATTACAAAGCAGGGCTTTTTTAAATTTGGAGAGCAAAATGTTAAACTATTTACAGCATACCATTGAAACTGTGTGAAAGAATGCTTGCTGAAGCTTTCTTTGTGATAAAGAAAGAGGAGGGATAGATGATTAACTACAGGAGACTGTTGAACTCAAAAGAGTACTATGCAGTCACTGAAAAAAAGAATCAGGTATACTATGCAAGAACATTACTGTTGAATGAGTAATGCAGGATAATATGTATAGTATGATGCTATCTTTTGTAAAACAGATATATGTATATATGTGTGTATACATATATATTATATGATATCTATTAAGATGTTACTCTTACTAAATGAGAATTAAGAAATTGAAACAGCAGGAGTCTTTGACTATTTAACGTACTTCTGCAATGTTAGAAGTTTTTTAAAAAATGTATGCAATATATGTATATATAACTTTTGTGATAATTTTTGTTCTGTGTGATTAATTTGTAAAAATCACTATTTTTGATGGAGTGATTATTATTGATAAACACTTACCTTTGGCTCCCCCTCTAGATGGTGAATTGTTAAAGACAGGACTCAGTTTACTAGTTCTTCCTGTTTCCTGTGGCATCTAAGTACACAGAAGGAAACCAATAAATGCAAGTTACTAAGTGGGAAAATAAATAAACCTTTAATATTTGCAATAAAGTGGTTTGGTTCGTTCTGCACAGCTCATTTACAGAATAAGTAGCCTTTATATTGCAGGGACAGCTTATATCTTGGGATGTGAGACCCAGAAAGACATATCCAACTGGAGAAGAGAGTGGGGCAACCTCATCAGAGAAGACCCTGGCAACACCTGCAAGTCTTGGGCCTGCTACAGGGGACAAGATGGAATTACAGTGTGCTCTTGAAGAGGACATGAAGTAGCACTGGAGGACATTGTCAGGTTATGAAATGGTAAAGAGTGGGGAGACTGGAGGTGGAGAGGTAGGTGGGGAGAAACAGCTCCCTTAGCAATACAATAATTAGAGAGAAAAAGGTACATTTTTGATAAGTTTTTAAGGAAAAAGTAAGACTGTGGTTTCTCCAGTAGTCATGTATGGATGTGAGAGTTGGACTATAAAGAAAACTGAGCGCCGAAGAATTGATGCTTTTGAACTTTGGTGTTGGAGAAGACTCTTGAGAGTCCCTTGGACTGCAAGGAGATCCAACCAGTGCATCCTAAAGGAGATCAGTCCTGGGTGTTCATTGGAAGGACTGATGCTGAAGCTGAAACTCCAATACTTTGGCCACCTGATGCGAAGAGCTGACTCATTTGAAAAGACTCTGATGCTGGGAAAGATTGAGGGCAGGAGGAGAAGGGGATGACAGAGGATGAGATGGCTGGATGGTATCACCGACTCGATAGACATGGGTTTGGGTAGACTCTGGGAGTTGGTGATGGACAGGGAGGCCTGGCGTGCTGCGATTCATGGGGTCGCAAAGAGTCGGACACGACTGAGCGACTAAACTGAACTGAACTGATGATTGTGGTGGCTGAATACATATGGAGGAGAGAAAAAAAGAAAAAATTAAAGATTACTCTGAGTTTTTGGCCTGGGCATCCACACATTGTCAAAAAAATGCAGCAGCTGGAAGAAGAAGCAGTTCTGGAAAATGAAGCAATAAATTACACTTGGATACACTGAGATGGACAGGAGTTGGGGGCAGACAGGCAGGCCTATACTGGAGGGAGTTGAAATGAAAGGTCAGAGATGCAGTTTTAAGAAGCAACAAAGATGTGAGATTGGAAACTAACAATAGCTGCACGTCCCCAAGGAGGGAGTGACAAGGGAGTGGATTAGATGGTTATAGAGGAGAGGGTAAGGAGGAGGAAATGGGCCGGACAAGAGAGGAGGCCAAGGAGTAGTAAGAGAGATGGAAGAAAAGCAGTGTCACAAAAATCACTTTGAGGCCAAATTTGCAGGAGTGGGTGGATGGTAGTGTCAAATGCTGCAGACAGTTTAGGAAGATGAAGTACCAGAAAGACGGTCTGGGAAGAAGAGGTCATTTTCAACTTCATTGAGAGTTCTGTTTGTATGTGGAGAAGTTAGTACTGGGGTAGGGAGGAAGATTTAAAATGAGTCAAATATTGAGGGATAAACATAAGAACAAGTAGAGAGAGATTTGCAGCAAAAGTCAGAGAAGAGGACTAATGAGAACTAGAAGGGTCAACCTGTAGAATGTGTTCAGTTGTGTCCAACTCTGCGATCTCATGGCTATAGTCCGCCAGGCTCCTCTGTCCATGTGATTTCCCAGGCAAGAATACTGGAATAGAGGATAATTATTTGGAGGATAATCTGCTTCACTCAAACTCTACATATTTAAATGCCAGTCACATCTAAAAAACACCTTCACAGCAATATCTAGGCTGACACATAAACTTAACCATCACGTTCGCTAATAACGAATTAGCTCCCCATGCTTGTGTCCAGGGGCTATATGCTTCCTCTTTTTATCATCAAGAAGGAGATTATCTCTGTCCCAGTTTTATAAGAAAGACTCTTGAATTTCACTTAGATTAGACTGGTTTAGGTCATGTACCAATATCTGAACTAATCACAGTTAAATGTGATGATTGACTTAAGACAGTCAAGGCTCATTTCTGTTGGAGGTGTGGTGAGTTAACGAAGCACTTGGACTACATAAAGAAAGGATAGGTAACTAAATGGAAAAAAGATTTACTGATTGAATAGGGGAAGGGAGATGGATGCTGGATAAACAGCCCCAAGTATCCACTATAATGACCAAACACAAAGGAGATGGATACATCCATCATAATGCCAACTCGAATCACTTTTCATGTCAGCTCATCAGTACATTTTATGCTGCTCTTTCTGACTTACTTCACTCTGTATAATAGGCTCTAGTTTCATCCACCTCATTAGAACTGACTCAAATGTGTTCCTTCTTATGGCAGGAGTAATATCCTTTATACGTATGTACCACTTCTTTATCCATTCATCTGTCTATGGACACCTAGGTTGCTTCCATGTCCTGGCTACTGTAAATAGTGCTGCAGTAAACACTGTGGCACGTGTGTCTTTTTCAGTTATGGATTCCTCAGGGTACACACCCAGTAATGGGATTGTTGGGTCATATTGTAGTTTTTGTAGTTTTATTTTATAATAAAATTATAGTTTTATTCCTAGTATTTTAAGGAGTCCCCATACTGTTCTCCATAGTGGCTGTATCAATTTAGTCATCAAGACAGTACAGTACTGGCAAAAAGAGATAAATTCACACACCTATGGGAACCTTGTCTTTGATAAAGGAGGCAAGAATATACAGTGAAGAAAAGACAGTCTCTTCAATTAGTGATGCTGGGAAAACTGGACAGCTACATGTAAAAGAATGAAACTACAACACCTCCAAACACCACACACAAAAATAGACTCAAAATAGATTAAAAACTGAAATATAAGGCCAGAAACTACAAAGTTCCTATAGGAAAACATAGGCAGTACACTTTTGACATAAATCACAGCAGGATCATCTATGGCCCACCTCCTAGAATAATGGAAATAAAAACAAAAATAAACAAGTAGGACCTAATTAAACTTAAAAGCTTTTGCACAGTAAAGGAAACTATAAACAAAGTGAAAAGACAACCCTCAGAATAGGAGAAAATAATAGCAAATGAAACAACTGACAGTGGATTAATCTCCAAAATATACAAGCAGCTCATGCAGCTCAATACCACAAAAACAAACAACTCAATTAAAAAGTCAGCAGAAGACCTAAACAGACATTTCTCCAAAGAAGACATACAAATGGCTAATAAACACATGAAAAGATACTCAACATCACTCATTATTAGAGAAACGCAAATCAAAACTACAATGAGGTATCACCTCACAAAGGTCAGAATGGCCATTATCAAAAAAATCTACAAATAATAAATGCTGAAGAGGGTGTGGAGAAAAGAGAAACCTCCTTCACATTTTTCCATGGCTTGATAGCTCGCTGCTTTTCAGTGCTGAATAATATTCCATTGTCTGGACATACTACAGTTTGTTTATCCATTCACCTTTGGAAGAACCTTTGGTTGCTTTTAGGTATGGCAGCTATGAACAAAGCACTATAAATATCCATGTTCATGTTTACGTGTGAACATAAATTTATAGCTCCTTTGCACAAATACCAAGAAAAGCCATTGCTGGATCATATGGTAAGAGTACGTTTAGTTTTGTAAGAAACTGCCAAAATGTCTTTTAAAGTGGTTGTACCATTTTGCATTCCAACCAGCAAGGAATGAAAGTTCCCATTGCTCCATATCCCTGCCAGCATTTGGTGTCACTTGTACTTTAGATCTTCACCATATAATAGATGCATGGTGGTATCTCATTGCTATTTTAATTTGCACCACCCTGATGACATATGATGTGGAGCCAGAGTGATTCTTTGAAAACAAAATAGATCCTGTCATTCTTCTCTGAAAGGCTTTCAGTTACTTCCTATTACCCTTGACATAAAATTCAAACATTTGTGTATGACTTTGAGGCCCTTCATTTTCTTTTACTTGCTCCTGGCAGCCTGAGCACCCACCTCATTGTTGTGTTGCTTTCTCATCTCTCAGCCTTTGTACATGCTCTTTCCTCTGCCAAGAGCACGTTCTCTTCTACAATGGTTTAACGCCTACTCATCCTTTGGTAACTGGGTAGGACTTCCCTCATAGCTCAGTCAGTAAAGAATCTGCCTGCAATGCAGGATGCCTGGGTTTGATTCCTGGGTCGAGAAGATCCTCTGGAGAAGGAAATGGCAACCCACTCCAGTATTCTCACCTGGAGAATCCCATGGACAGAGGAGCCTGGCAGGCTACAGTCCATGGGATTGCAAGAGTTGGACATGACTTAGCGACTAAACCACCACCACCATCCTTCAGGTGTGTGCTTAACTGTCACTTCCTCCAGGAAACCTCCTTCACCTCCCTATCCTGTCTGGTTTGCTCCTTCTATGTTTTACCCACCCTCCCCCCAAACGTGTTCTATCCCAGCAAACAGCACTTGTTCTATGATTTGAGTTCCCCTCTAGACTATAAGCTTCTTCAATGAAGGGTATGTCTGTATTTCTCACATTCGTTCCCAGATATCTATTGACAGTGATGAAACTGAGTGAGTGAATTAAGACATGAGCTACTAATCAGAACTGATATATTTATTAAGTGCCTATTCTGGACAAGGCATTGTTCTAGGCCACTGGGGATATGGAAGCACTGGATTAGCTCCTTTGGGTAATCTAGTTCACGAAATGGGATGTCAAAAACATATAATTCACAAAGAAGAGAGCCTATTGTAAATGCTGAGTGTATCATGTAGATCAGGATTTCTCAGCCTTAGCATTATTGACATTTTGGACTGGAGAATTCTTTGCTGAGGAGTCCTGTCTTGTGCATTGTTAGGAAATTCAACAGCAGCCTGGGTCTCTACCAACAAGATGACAGTAGTACCTCCCCACTTCTCTTAGTCTCCACATACTGCCAAACCTCCCTGGGGCAACACCATCACGCCCGGTGGAGAACCACTAATGTTGACAATAATGGATTATGGTCTGGAGACTTCAGAGTTGGGCAGAAGCTTGTGACTCACAAAATCCAAGTTTGGACTCTACTGGTTGGTTCATGTGGTGAAAAAGGTGTAAGGGAAGCAAACAAATCTGAAACCTGAAAGGCTGAATAATGAAATCAGTGGATAATGTGGAAGGAGTGAGTTCAAGAGGAAAGAAAGAAACCAATGTTCAAATCCACTGTGGCTGCTCAGTGGTGGTACCATCTTGAGCAAGTCACTTAACTGACTAAATCTCTATTTTACCATCTGTCAAAGTGGGATAGTAATCATATCTATGATTACAGGGGTGGATATGATTAGGTGAGGTAGTGTATTAAAGTGCTTCTTACAGCTCTGGGATCAGAGCAAGTACAATGAATGTTAGCTACAGTTATTGGGCTTTGAAAAAATGATGGGAGAGAGACAGAATTAAATATGGAAATTTCAAAGTTCTAATTAAAAATTGGAATGCTTAGGTTAAAAAATGAAATTAACTCAGTCTAAACAAATCTAAATAAATTTAACACAGCTTAGTCAATTGTCAGAGGGAAAATAAACTGGCATAAAAATCACATAGCTATAAAAACTGATGTGTGAGAAAAGGGTTTCCAAAATGAATGATGCATTGAATACTTGACTTCTCCTTTCCCAGTTCTGATCTAGAATTTAGATCTGAGGTTCCAGACATCCCAGGAAACTTGCTTTGATTTTCAAGGTAGTTCAACACTTGGTAAATTTCTTAGGATCACTGAAGCCAATTAGAAAAAGGTTGTGTAATGATGCTTCTGGGGATGCCAGTCTTCTGAGTTCTGAGAGGGTGTGCTGGTATCTCAGCATCACTGAGCCTCCCCCAGCCCTTAGCACACATACCTCCTTACATGAGGTAGCACTGTAAATGTTTGTGGAATTGAATTCAACTGCCTTAATGAACTGCAAACAAGACTTCAGGTGACTGCAGGTGACTGAATTAGACCAAACTAGTTCTTCCAACCTCTTGTGGCTCATCACCAATAAGAGAACACATTGCACATCTGCTCTGAAAGAAAAAAAAAAAAAAGGCTCCTGGCTTAGACACAAGTCAGGTTTTGTGCTTCAGTAACAAGTTAAAAATCCATCTCCCAATAGTCCCTTGATTCATTTGCTCCACTGTTTTCGTTAAATGAATTATTTTGCAGTTGTGATTCATTGTTGCTGGCTATTTCAAGGTAGAACGAAGAATGCCACAATGTGATTAACTACATACAGGATGGCAAAAACCTACATCAGTTCAGTCAGTTCAGTCACTCAGTTGTGTTCGACCCTTTGCGACCCCATGAATTGCAGCACGCCAGGCCTCCCTGTCCATCACCAACTCCCGGAGTTTACCCAAACCCATGTCCATCGAGTCGGTGATGCCATCCAACCATCTCATCTTCTGTCATCCCCTTCTCCTCCTGCCCCCAATCCTTCCCAGCATTCGGGTCTTTTCCAATGAATCAACTCTTCGCATGAGGTGGCCAAAGCATTGGAGTTTCAGCTTCAACATTAGTCCTGCCAATGAACACTCAGGACTGATCTCCTTTAGGATACACTGGTTGGATCTCCTTGCAGTCCAAGGGACTCTCAAGAGTCTTCTCCAACACCACAGTTCAAAAGCATCAATTCTTCAGTGCTCAGCTTTCTTCACCGTCCACCTCTCACATCCATACATGACCACTGGAAAAACCATAGCCTTGACTAGACGGACCTTTGTTGGCAGAGCAATGTCTCTGCTTTTAACTATGCTATCTAGGTTGGTCATAACCTTCCTTCCAAGGAGTAAGCGTCTTTTAATTTCATGGCTGCAATCACCATCAGCAGTGATTTTTGGAGCCCCCAAAATAAAGTCTGACACTGTTTCCACTGTTTCCCCATCTATTTCCCATGAAGTGATGGGACCAGATGCCATGATCTTAGTTTTCTGAATGTTGAGCTTTAAGCCAACTTTTTCACTCTCCTCTTTCACTTTCATCAAAACCTACATACAGGATGGCAAAAAACAAAACTTAAACTCTCGAGTGATGGACTGTGTTTTTAGGATTTGTTTTAAAGAATTGTTGAAATCCTCTCCTGCATAAGGAAGCCAAAAATACCAAGCTGAGATTTTTATCACAGCATTTTTTGAATCAATTCAAACTCTGTCGATGAGTCAGAAAGTTTCTATTATGGGCTTCATAAAAATTCAATGCAGTCATGTAAACAATGAGGTTTTTTTTTTTTTTTTTATGAAAAGCAAATAAATAAATTTTGATGGACTGCTAATTGCCTTGTAGAGGTTGGATAATTTCCTGTTCTAGGATTTCCTAAGGGTGTTTTATCTTTAGGAATGTTATTTTTGAGCAGAATAAATCCATCATATTTTTGAAATTCATAGCTGGAGAGAGAGGTTTTCAGAGGTTTCTAATTATGGCACTTGGAATATAGTCACGATAGAACTACTGTGTAATTTTTTTCTCAGGGTTCACCACCTTGGCTTTTCCTCCCAGCATAGACTTTGACTTTTCCAGTAGCCAAAAAGAACTGTAGAGGCGGAAGTCAACAGCCTCTGGTCTTTTTTCTTTTTTTAGTGAAAAACCCTTGAATCATTTCATAAGTAGCCTGTCTCTCATTAGGAACGTTGATTCCTTCCACTAACAGTGATCAGCTCTGCTCATTTCTGTTCCATCTGCTTCCCAGCAATGACAGACAAGATAGTTTGTCTTTTCGGCGTGCTGATGACAGAGACAGGTGACAATGAGCACCGGCCTCAGGATGCTTTATCACTGAGATTTTGAAATTGTTAAGCTCTGATTTGCTCAAGAGGGAAACAAAATCTGTAGAGGTTGCTCTGGACTAAGATGAAAGGTTTTTAGCTTCCATTGGTGCTCTCTTGGAGGAAGTCACTCATTTGGGTGGGAGGCTGCTAGGAAAGAGAATTGGAAGCTAGAAGTGAAAAAGTATTTAATAAAAATGGTTTCATTCAAAACATAGAATATTCTGACAGGACACAAGGTATAGAGAACTCAGTTTCTGATGAGCATGTCTCCAGGGGATAAACAGATCCTGACACATGGGAGGCAGTCAGTAAATATTTGTTGAATGAATAAATAAATGAATGAATAGCTGAACTGGACTGAGGCAAAATTCATCCAGCTCAGCTATTCTTAACTATAAAGTCAGGATGCACCAGTATGCTACAACAAGTTATGAAATATATAGCAAATAATTGGCTAATAATTATAAAATATGTGAGCTGTGGATTAATTTTTCTTTCTTTAAAAAATACTATAATTGGAGTTGATTTAAGCTTATGTTTATAATGATGTTGCTCCATTCTTTTCCATTCTAATATGATTTCTTTTGACAGTTAATGATATGCTGTTATAGCTGTTCTTACAAATGGGTGTGGAATTCTGATCATAGCTACTTACACTTATTTTTAAATTTTACCCATGAATAAATTTTCAACAAGCAAGAAAGCAAGGGTAGATGAAGGGCATGCATAAAGTACATCCATATCTGCATTGCAGGAGAGCAAAAATGATGCTGTGAACATATCTGTTAATGACACAAGAGTTACGGTCCCTGAAACAGAAGTAGAGCAGTGATGCAAGTAGAATTTACAAAAACATTATTCATATTAATAACACTAAACTGTATTTTTATTTTCTATTTTAATAATGTCTTTATATTTATTCTTTAATGATATTCACTGATTTTATTAACTTGGAAGGGAAAGTCTAGAGAAAAATCAGGTCTTTAAAAATGTTTAATTAAACAGTTAGATTAATTATATTTATTATTGAAAGTCTTTAAATGACAGATTTCATTACTCATATATAAGTACCTAATAGATGCCATGAGAAAAATTAAAGTGTGTGGAACAATTTATTTCACTCTAAAATTAAGGGGGTGGTGTCAAAAAATGAGGATAACATAAAGTGCTATGTTTTATATGTATCATATTATATCTGCCAGAATGAAAAAAAATAAGGTTAAGGACTTCCGAGAGGCAATAAAGTCTAGTAGTTAAGAGCACAAGTTTTGGTGCAAGACTGCATGGGTTATTTGTTTACTGAAGTATAATTGACATAATTATTAGTTTTAGGTGTGCTGCATAATGATTTGATATTTTTAAACATTACAAAATGATCACTGTGATAAGTCTAGTTAACATCTGTCACAAACAGTATTATTTACTATATTCCTAAGATGTACATTACATCCCCATGACTTATTTATAATTGGAAGTTTGTACCTCTTAACCTCCCTCATCTATTTCTCTCATCTTCCACACTTCTTTCCCTCTGACAACCACCAGTTTGTTTTCTGTATCTGGGTCTGTTTTTGTTATTTTTTCATTTTTTGTCTTTACTTTTTAGATTCCACATATAAGTGAAATCATATGGTATTTGTCTTTCTCTGTATGACTTATTTAACCAAGCATAACACCCTCTAAGTTCTTCCACATTGTTACAAAAGGCAAGATTTTATTCATTTTTTATGGCAGAGTAATATTCCATTGTGTGGGTACACATGTGTGTATCTACCTAATTTTAATTTTTGCCATTTTAACTGTAATTTATCTTGCTGTGGATCTCTTTGGGTTCATCTTTTTGAGGCTCTCTATGCTTCCTGGAGGGTTTCCCAGGTAGCTCAGTGGTAAAGAATTTTCCTGCCAGGGGAGGAGATGAGGGTTTGATCCATGGGTCAGGAAGATAACGCTGAAGAAGGAAATGGCAACCCACCCCAGAATTCCTGCCAGGAAAATCCCATGGACAGAGGAGCATGGTAGGCTACAGTAGTCCATGGGATCACAAGAGAGTTGGACACAACTGAACAACAACACATGCTTCTTGGAACTGGATGTCAGTTTCCCTTCCTATGTTAGGGACGTTTTCAGCTATTATTTCTTCAAATAAGTTCTCTGTCCCTTTTCCTCTTTTCCTTCTGGGACCTCTATAATACAAATGTTAGTATGCTTGATGTCCCAGGGATCTCTTAAACAGTTCTCATTTTTTAAAATATCTTTTTTCTTGGAAAAAAAAAGTAGTGTTTTCCACTACTCTGTCTTCCAGTTTGCTGATCTGTTCATCTGTATCCTCTGATCTATTATTGATTCTGCCTAGTGTATTTTTAATTTCAGTTATTGTATTCTTCAGCTCTGTTCTTCTTTATATTTTTTAACTCTTTGTTGAACTTCTCACTGTGTTCACCCATTCTTCTCCTGAGTTCACTGAGCATCTTTATGATCATTACCATTAACTCTTAATTGGGTAGATTGTTAATCTCCAATTTGCTTAGTTCTTCTTCTGGGGTCTTGAATTGTTCCTTCATTTGGAACATATGTCTGTGTTTATTTCTAAGTATCAGGAAGGTTGGTTATGTTTCCTAATCTTGGAAAAGTGGCTTACATAGCAGATGTCCAGTGGGGTCCAAGAGCACATTTCCCTCTGGTCCCCAGAGCTGAATATTCCAAGTGTACCCCAATGTGGGCTGCATGGACCCTTCTGTTGTGGTTGGGCTGACTACTGTGGGCATGCTGGTAGGCTGGACTGGCCTCTGGCCCAGCTGGCTGCCAAGCCCTGTCTAGTGTGGTGGCTCCTGGCCCATTGATGAGTGAGGCTGAGTCCTGGCTGGTCAAGCAATTTGGGGGATCCTGGGGCTGGAGTTGGCCCACTGGTGGCCAGGGATGAGTCCTAAGGTGAATGGCTGTGGGACCCAAAGAGACCTGGGGCTGTGTAAGCCTGATGGTGGGGAGGGCTGCTTCCTGGCACAGCTGGCTGCATAGCTCAGGGGGCCCTAGGGTGGCCTTCACCTGCTGGTGGACTGAAATGGGTCCCAGGGTGGCTGTCTGGGGATTCAGGCGGTCCCAGGGCTGGTGCCGGCCTGCTGGTACAGGTAAGCCCCTGGTGCTAAAATGCTAGAAGGAGGATTCCAAAATGGCACTTAACAGAACCAGTGTCCTTGTGGCAAAGTGAGCTCCCCAATATGGCTTTGCCAGTGTCTGTGTCCCCAGGGGTGTCCCAATTACCTCCTGCCTCTCCTGGAGGCTCCTCAACATCAGCAAAAGAGTCTAATCAGCCTCCTTTCAAATTGCTGCCTTTGTTCTGGGACTCAGAACATGTGTGACTTTGCAACACTCTTTAAGAGTGAGTCTCTGTTTCCCATACCCCTCTAGTTCTCCTATATGCAAACCCTGCTGATCTTCAAAGGCAGACATTCTGGGGGCTCATGTTCCCAATGCAAGACCCTTGGATTGAGGAGCCTGATGTGAGACTCAGACCCCTTCCTCCTTGGATAGAATCTCTGTAATTGTGATTATCTTCCTGTTTGTGGGTCACCTCCCTAGGAGTGTGTGTCTTGATGGTACTACACCTCTGTCTCATTGTGGTTTCTTCCTTATATCTTTAGGTGTGGAAAGATCTTTTCTGCTAGTCTTCTGGTCTTTCTTATAGATAGTTGCTCTGCAAATAGTATAATTTTGATGTGCCGTGGGAGAAGGTTAGCATAGGGTCTTCCTACTCTGTCATCTTGGCCATGCCTAGAGACTACAAGGGTTTAAATTCTGTCTTTGTCACTTGCTAGTGATGTGAACTTGGAAAAGTTACACATCTCTGTTACTTGGTTTCTGTATCTGTAAAGTGGAATTAAGAATATACCAATACATTCAAAGCACGTAGAACACATGTGGCATGTAGCAGGCTTTCAGAAAATACAAACAGTTATGACCTAATTCAAATCTCTATCATTTGGTGTTCATTTGGTCATCTTTATTTTAGATCTAAAAAAAAGTCCAAGGCTTTTATTAAAAACATGTGGGAACAAAAATCATTTTACAACTCAAAATATTTCTGACCTAGACTATGTTATATGGGGCCTCTGTGTCTATTCAGCTCCATGGCTGTGTGTTTTTGGTAGCAAGCACAATTTGTAAATCTCCTCACTCCATGAATCTCTCTCTCTCCTCTTTTTTTTTTTTTTTTTTGCTGTAGGACTGAATTAAGTATTGCAGTTCTCCAGTGAAAAGAATGGAACAGCATGCTTTCCCCCTCAACTCTTTTTCTCTTAAGAGGATTCTGAATGCCTCACTTTCATCCCTGTGGGAGCATCAAATTCCTGGCAAATTAAGAAAAAAGAGTTACATTCATGGTTCCTTATTACCTAGCCAAATTGGGTTTAATTTTCTGTTGGCAAGAGTAGTGGTCCCAAGAGAGGTCATACCTTACTATGTGTGAACTGAATACAGAATGGGGGGGATTGTTTTCATCTTGGGAGTTTTAAGCACTCAGGATAGCATTTGAAAAGACAAACAATTCAGCATGTGTCTTGGCAAAGATGGAATAGCCACGTGAGGGAAATCTTCTTCCACTTCAGACAGACACCAAGATGAACTTGAGATCAGTGGGTCTCACACAGTGACATTGAGTGCCATGCACAGACGTTGATCCTGTCCAGGACTGCTCCCTGCTGGAGTGTGGTGCCTTGGTGGGCACACATTTCTCCAGCTCTCCAAGGAGCCAGTGTTTAGCAGGAGAAGGAGGCAGAGTGGTGAGGAAACCCCCACAACATCCTAAGATTTGGTTCATCTTGAGCCTGTCTCATAGCCATTTGCAAACTAAAACATTTTACCCAGAAGGAGATTTTTGTGTTGCTAGGATTTTTGTTTCTCTGATTGCTTGGTGTAACGATCCCAAAATCAATATGCCCCGAGATGAGTTGTGTAAACATAAGACCATGAGGCAGGCTGCCAGTGTTTCCCTTTCTGGAGGTGATGTCAGCGTCCAGCTCTACATAGCCCCTCCTCAGCCCCACATTTGTATTCTGCGTTCATCTTGTCCAATACCAGCTGAGTCGTGCTTTGCAAACTAGATTGTACTCACGGGCACATAGGATTCCACCTTTAGTGGATACAGAATATAACTGCTTCTTATTTTGAGAGCCCTGCCTCAAGTCTGCTGATAGCAGGATAGGTTTGGCCATAGCCACAGAAGATGTGAATGAAGATGTTCATTTTTAAGTGCATCTGATCATTCCTCTTTGACAGAGCTGTCAGCAGAGGGTCCATTTTGAAGTTATCCCTTGAAAGGACCTCGGCCACCTGGTCTTTGCTCTAACCTGCCTCTTGAGGCTGCAGAAAAGTGATCTGGAGCTTATCATGCAGTTTCCCTTTGTCCCACAGACCTGGCTGGCTGTTGAATAGAAAGTCTTCATCTAGCCAGACTACTTACAAACATCACATTTTTTTACTCTACCTCGGGTCTTATTCTCAACAGAACTTTCAGAACCCTACATTGTTTATATTCAAACTTGTATGAATCTCTATATTAGGGAAGTCTTAATTCTTTCCTCATTAATATTAAATATTGTTAGTCTATTTCCAAAACGGAGTACCATCTAAAGCCAATCAGATGTGGCTATTTAGATCTTGAACTCTGAGACACATACACTAGCAGAACCCTGACCCCAAAAGGTCCCTGCTCAGATAGGGGTTCTCAATTGGGATGTCAGCCTCTTCTGAACCACGCTGCCTTCCTGGCAGAAATGCAAAGATGTCAGCCTACACTTCAACATGCTGCTCTCATCATTACACTACAATATCCATTTTATCTGTCAATGTACCTTGGCACATAAAGGAAGAAGATATTTTCAGTTCAACCTAGTCCAAAGTCATTGAAATATTTTCATCCTAAGAAACGATGCACTCTGGGGGCTTGCCGTCACCATTGGTACCTGTACTTAAATACTTAGCACAGAATACAAGTACATATGGCTTGATCTTCTGGTATGATTACTAGACATTTCCCATGTCCTGGGTCTTCAATAGGTTTCATAAAGTATTGTAGTACAGACAAACGTAGCACTGCTGCTGCTGCTGCTAAGTCGCTTCAGTCGTGTCCGACTCTGTGTGACCCCACAGACGGCAGCCCACCAGGCTCCGCCATCCCTGGGATTCTCCAGGCAAGAATACTGGAGTGGGTTGCCATTTCCTTCTCCAGTGCATGAAAGGGAAAAGTGAAAATGAAGTCGCTCAGTCGTGTCCGACTCTTAGCGACCCCATGGACCGTAGCCTACCAGGCTCCTCCGTCCATGGGATTTTCCAAGCAAGAGTACTGGAGCGGGGTGCCATTGCCTTCTCCGAAATGTAGCACAGTTGCCAACAAAGAAAAATTGGTTCAATTCTGTATGCAAACTTCTATTACATTCATGTGGAGGTTATGTCTCTTTTGCTTTGCCATGAAATGGAATGACTCCCACACAATATTATAGCTAAAAGCTTAAGAAGCTAATAACCTGTTTCCAGTGTGTTTTAGAATGATGAGCCAGGCAAAGGATAAAATTGGACCAACTGCAGACAAGCTTCTAAATAATAAGTGATGTTTTATGAATTGCTTTCTAGAAGAAACCCAGGTCAAAGAAGATGTATTCATAGTCTAGATAAGAAGATAGGTCTTGAGTTTTGTATATTTTAAGATGTCCAAATGCATTACAGAACAGGTGGCTTTACTGAAAAACAATTTGAGTCCTGGCTGGGCTGAACAGAGAGCTACAGAGTTAAGGCATCAAAGATCCAGTCGTTTGGCTCAAAAAAAAAATTGCAAAAATTAATCCATTTGTGAGTTTTACTCAGAGTATTTAAGAGACTTAGGGGGAAAAAAAATATCGACCCGGGGCTTGTTGTTTCTTCCTTCCTTTTTTCTCCCTTTGTAATCTCGGTAAGCCAAGAACAAGACAGAGACACACACAGCCTGACAGCGAGAAAGTCATTTGTGTTTGTTCTCTTGCCTTGGGTGCTGTTAAAGGAACATTCTGGAATTAGCCTACTGATGCTAAGGTGGGCTCCAGTTGGATTCAGATGTCTTAGCTTATATAACCTGCCTGCTGGTATGTTTACGTGTAATAGACACTTTCCTTTTAACAGTGCCACTGCTTGTCCCTTTCCCAACCCTTCACTGCATCCTCCAGGGAATTTCCAAACAATTTTAGGACCCATAAGAGATGAAGGATTATATAAGAGAATAGAGTCCTCAACAGAGAGGGAAGCAATATAATCCACTGAGCCTCTGAATTCAGAAGCTTATATCATAATTCTGGCTCTGACAATGACTTGCTGTGAAAAGTAAGGAAAGGAACTCAATTTTCTTTCTATTCTCTCTCTAACCTGAGAGCAAGGGCTAAATTGGATCAGAAGTTCCATCAAATACTGTGTGACCGCTAATGAATGGAGCTTTGACATTTGATATTACTTCCACAATATTAATCACAAGTCTGGATTTAATGGTGTGCAAGGGGATGAAGCTGAGGGAATATGTCCTTGTGACAGCTTAGGAAAAGGCAATTTGTAGGGAAAGCATATCCAGAGTGTGCCCCCAGAATAGGGTTGCCAGAAAATAAATATACCAGGATGGCCTGTTAGGTTTCACATACTGACAAATACTTTCTTAGCATAAGTATATCCCAAACATCATATGGAACATACTTAACCTAAAAACAATTATTTGTTGTTTATCTGAGATTCAAATTTAACTGGGTGTACTGTGATTTTATTTGCTAAATTTGGCAAGCCTAATCTAAAATGGAGTTTGATCCAAAGGAGGTAGTAGGGGGAAGCGGTTAGAGACCAAGAGCTCTTTAATCAGAGGCTTATTCTGAGTTGGGAAGTCTGAAGTCAGGGTTAGCGATGAGATCCTAGGACAATTAGGATAATCCAGGCCTTGATGTCTATGTTGTGCTTTCAAAACAATGCCAGATTCTACCACTCATTCCTCGGCACCCCTCTGCCTTTTCTCTCTTCTTGGAGCCCTACCTAGAAAACAAACTGAACTCCTTCTTGGAGGAATTATCAATTCATTATCACTCCACAGATACTGAACATCTATTATATGTTAAACACTGTTGGTTTCTAATGAGTTGGTACAGGCTATGGCTTCTGCCTTCAGGGGATGCCCAGTCAGGGGAGACCAAGTTCAAGTTTACCCTTGCTGCTGGAACTCTAAACCTGTCTCATGGATTCAAAACGCCAACCCACACCTTTTTTTTTTTCTACCTGTGTGTGTGCTTGACCCCATGGATTTTAGCCCACCAGGCTACTCTCTCCATGGGATTTCCCAGGCAAGAATACTGGAGTGAGTTGCCATTTCCTCCTCCAATGAATCTTTCTAACCCAGAGATCAAATCCACATCTTCCGCATTGTAGGTGGATTATTTACCGCTGAGCCACCAGGGAAGCCCAATTTGGTGATGTTAGTGGTAAAGAACCCGCCTATCAATGCAGGAGACTCAAGAGACACGGGTTCAGTTCCTGGGTGGGAAAGATCCCCTGGAGGAGGGCATGACAGCCCACTCCAGTATTCTTGCCTGAAGAATCCCATGGACAGAGGAGCTTGGCGTGGCGGGCTATGGTCCATAGAGTCCCAAAGAGTCAGACATGACTGAAGCTACTTGGTATGCACACATGCATGTACAAATTGGACTCTACAGATACAAGAGAAATAAAGATAAATAAAATGTAGTTCTTGAATGCAAGTATCTAAGTGAGACCCTTATGCCAACAACTATAGTAAAATGTGAAATATGATAAGAACAGTAAAGGGGATGGAGTGGGGGTGGGGACTTAGAGGAGCCATCCTGTCAGTTGGGGAACAGGAATGTTTCCTCTAGGAGTTTGAGTTGGCTTACAGAGTGCTGAGATATTCTCCTATAACTCTGGACTTTGAATCATACAATCACAGAATATTGGATTTAGAGGTGTTTTCAGGAGTCCACAAAGCTGAAAATTCTTTCTCTAGCCCCATCTGGGTTTTGTTTGAGTTCTTCCCCTATTTTCTTAAGAAGTCCATTCCACTGTTGGAAAACTCATTATTAAAAATAACATTTCAAAAAAGCTGAGTTGCAACTTGCTACCTCTCAGCTCTTCTCATTGATTCTACATCTGCTGTTTACCCTCCTCACCACTTTCATCAAATACTTGAAGGAAGATATAAAATATAAACACACTAATTTTTCCCATGATAGAAGTATAGAAGTGAGAGCAAACACTACAAATGAAAGAGAAAATTCAAAGCTAACAAGGTGAGATGTAATTGCAATGCATGTAAAATCCTGCATTTAGATTCAAAACATCAGCTACTGAATAGGCGAGAACTGACTTGGTAGGAGTTCCTGTGAAAAAGTCCTGAGAGTTGAAATTAATTCTTAACCTGACATGAACCGACAATGTGATGTGATGGATAAAAAAGCTAGTTGTCTTAGCCCACACATCTAGGACAGTGTCAAGATCATAGAAGTAATAGCACCAATACATTTATATTGCCTTGATCTGATTATATTTATATGGCGTGTTCAATTTTGTATGCTATATTTTAAGAGGTTTGCTGATACAAACATTATCATCCTCAAACCTGTCAGGAAGGACACACATGTCATAAACTTCAACACAGAAAACCTTTTTTTCCGCCTTTATGTCTCCTAAGAATACTTTTTCAAAGTTTAGAATTGACTGATCAGATGGGAATTTTGGGAAAGGGACACATGTGGAACTAGACTCTACCTAAGCCTCACCTGCAAATGGAGGATGCTGGGCTAAGAGCATGATGGGGTAGTGGGTATGAGAGGGGTATTGGTCAGAAGAGAATCATAGCCTCTGTCTGGAAACCAGAGAAAGATCTGGGCTGCTCTGCTTACTGTTGGCTTTTTCAAATCCCCCAAAGTGGGTGTCTAGGCAACTGGGCTTCCCAGCTGATGGCGATCCTTTGAGGAGGGGTTTAGGAAACACTCAGAGCTGCCTCAGTTGGAAAAGCGAGGCTGTGTATCAGGGAATTCATCTGCTGGACTCCCTGCAATGGTAGTGACCAGGTCCATCCCTACCCTAGTACCTGCCCTGGGCTCCTGGGCTCAGGACCACCTTGTATCACCTGCTGCCCCAGTAGATCTGTGCCACCATTGGGAGAGAGCACCACTCTGTTAACCTGGGATTTCAAGGCAAATCCCCAGGATGGTTATGGATCACCAGGTGGAAACCTGTGCTGGGCCTGAGCCAAGCTTGTCATACAACTTTTAAATATTTAGACATAAGGTGAATGGCCTCCATTTATATGTTTACTCAGCCTGTGTCAGGATACAGACAAGTCATTATAATGCCCCTAGTTTAGAGGAAGAAAACTCTATTAGGGTTATACTAATATCCCCCTTTATCCCTAACCACCTGCCTTTTTTTGTTGTTAAAGAAATGAGTCAGTCTATGTAAAATACCTAGAACAGAGGCTCACAGTAACGGCTCAATAAATGCTCATTTTTCCCCCTTCAAATTCTTTTTTCCCACCTTCCAAGTGCAATTGGAAATGTCAGCATTTTCCACAAGATTTACTTTGACCTGAGCTTTGAGATCCTATTCATGCAGCATCTTCTGCATTTGGCCTTGATTCTAAGCCCTTCTTCCATTTTGTACATGCTTTCTAAAAATAAGGACTTCCCCCAGTACTCTTTGATGTTCACAATGTTTTTTATAGATGTTTCTTCCTTTCTTTCTCTTTCAGATTGTGTTTGTGTGTGTGTGTGTGTGTGTGTGTGTGTGTGCATGCATGCGTGCACGTGAGAGAGAGAGACAGAGAGTGAGAGAGAAATTCAGGTAGAATTCTCTTTCCTCCACTCTTTATTAAACCTATTATTCCTTTCCTGAGTTTCGTCATAAAACTTTCATACCTATCTTTTCTTAAGCCACTTTGGAAACAACTTAAAAGATCAGGGACTATATTTGAGTGTTCTTCAGTTCTCCTTTGTATTGAAGTTCTTTGATTTTTGGTTGTAGCAATAGATGCTGAAGCAAGTAAAAAGGGTTTATTGAAAGGATACTGGGGTGAGGGTGCATAGACTTAGTGGAAGAAGGGTAGCCCCAGATGTTGGGAAGAGCAGTACCCAGGCCAGTTCCAGGAATTTGAGAAATGCTTGGGTTATTGAATGACCTGGCTTCAACTGCCTGTGTACCTTTGCTCCACATGCCATGTCCCTAGAGTAAGGCTGCCTGACCAGCATGATTAAGATGTGATTGACAGTCCCAACAAAACCTCATGGGTGGAGACAGGGCAGGTCCCTAAAGGAAGAAAACCTAGGAGAGAAATCCACATACCCCATTTTCTTAGCAATGTTTCTGAGTCTCCTTTGTTTCCATATTGTCAATTTGTTTAGACAGAAGGCTAGAAAAATACATTCCTTTCATGGGTGCTTGTTATCTTGTTTAAACTCTGCCTGCTTAAAACTTTAAGATTTACTGAAGGAGAGGAATAGGAAGAATGGGTGGAAGAATTAGTTTTTGTGGGGTGGGAAGGGAAAGATGGTGAATTTGAGTTTGGATTTGTTTGAAGTACCAGTGGGGCAGGCAGGTAGTGCTGTCCAACACCTAGTTGGAAACATGAGTCTGGAGTCCACAATAAAAATTAGGACAAAGGATGTAGATTTGGAAGATACTATTCATTCAATTTTTTAATTAGATATACTAGAAGCAATTATTAAATACCTCCTACATATCTCTGTTGAGGGCTAGGATTAAAAAGTTGAATAATTTAAAGCAGCAAGTCTTAAGAAGTTTATACTCTTTAGGAGACAATGGATTAGTATGAGCCAATAATTGTGATCTTATGTCCATTAGGGCGATGTTTGAGGTTTACCGAGGGTGCCAAGAAAATAAAAAGAAAGAGCACTTAAAGTGGCTCCAGATTCCTTGCTTGGCGGTCACCTGCATTAAAAGGGTCTGTTCCTCTTTCTTAGGCTGCTTTGGTCATTATAACTCATCCCTGTCCTTGGACCCACCTTCTGCCTCTGCCTTGTGAGGGTTTCCCCCATCTGGTTTCCTCACTGGCCTAAACCACTCTGCAGCCTCCTACAGTCTGGCACTGACAGTAAAATAACATCGAGGTAGAGATTTTGACTACATGTAAATAACTGATGATATTAAAAACATTCCATTAAAAATATATTACAGATATGCAGCTATAGTCCCCTCAAAACTTTTTAGTCATTATCTATTATTTTAAATACTTTCGTCATTTTCTCAATATTCCTTAGTCAACCCTTTCTTTGTCAGTCCAATCAACTGCTGTAGCAGCAAAGATACACTTAAAAAGACAAAACAACCTTTTAGTCATCCAACTAAAATTACTATTTTAGTTGCACTATGTAACTTCATTAGGGACCTGGAAGAGATGACCTAGAAGAGAAATAATTCAGAATCCATTTTCAATTTTATCAGCTACCAAATCCCTTTGAATGCATATTTGTTCATTAGTTTTAAACACTTGTTCTGAACATAGAGTACACCATGATGTTTCTGCAAGCAGTGCTGACACCGTTTTTAGTCCTAATGCTTAATCTGCATTACTTTTTTCCTTTTAATTACATTGTATAAAAGTTTTCTACATAGCAGCCTTAAAAGATGTTAATGGATATTGTATAATAATAGACTCCTTTTTTCAATTATATAAAGTACCCTTTTCTTGGCCTTAACTCTTTATTATCTTTTAACAGAATACTTGATGTTTTTTAAAATATTTATGCATAAAAGCTTATTCATTAACTTTCGGGAGAAATTTCGTTGTCAAAGCTCATGTAACAAGTTAAGATGTTAAAGTTAAGCCAGCAAATTTAAAGGCAATTTTTAACTCTCTCTGTTTCCTATCTTAACCTCATCTACCATTTCCAGGGAGACTAGACACTTACAGGTGACAGCAAGAGGTTAGGATAAGAATCAAGGCATGATGCTGGTTCAGGAACCACCAGTCCATAGCTGACAAAGATCCCCAGGAGAGCAAGCTATGCTGACCCACCCTCCAGGCACTGTAGCATCACCACCAGCGAGGCAACGTGGCTCCGCACACATCACTCCTTCACTCTGGTTCCCATACTCACCGGTACAGGTGTCTCAGACTTTAAGGTGTTCTCGGGCCACAGATGTCCCCCCGTAACTCAGTTGCTTTTCCATGGGCTTCCAATGTTTGTCCCCTTCTTAGACACCCAAATTCCATCTAAGTTTCTCTCTTCTGTGAACCTAATACTGTCTTAGTTATAGAATTTCCTTTTTATCAGCACTGCTCTCTCAGAACTTTTATGATGTAGAATTATTTTCTCAATTGAGGCATAGTAGATGTACAATACAAGTTACAGGTGCACAATATAGTGAGATTCACCATTTTTAAAGGTTATACTCTGTTCAGTCAGGAAGCAATGGTTAGAACCGGACGTGGAACAACAGACTGGTTCCAAATATGAAAAGGAGTACGTCAAGGCTGTATATTGTCACCCTGCTTATTTAACTTATATGCAGAGTACATCATGAGAAACGCTGGGCTGGAGGAAGCACAAGCTGGAATCAAGATTGCCAGGAAAAATATCAATCACCTCAGATATGCAGATGACACCACCCTTATGGCAGAAAGTGAAGAAGAACTAAAGAGCCTCTTGATGAAAGTGAAAGAGGAGAGTGAAAAAGTTGGCTTAAAGTGCAACATTCAGAAAACTAAGATCATGGCATCTGGTCTCATCACGTCATGGCAAATAGATGAGGAAACAGTGGAAACAGTAAGAGACTTTATTTTTTTCAGCTCCAAAATCACTGCAGCTGGTGACTACAGCCATGAAATTAAAAGACGCTTATTCCTTGGAAGGAAAGTTATGACCAACCTAGGTAGCATATTACAAAGCAGAGACATTACTTTGCCAAAAAATGTCTGTCTAGTCAAGGCTATGGTTTTTCCAGTAGTCATGTATGGATGTGAGAGTTGGACTCTAAAGAAAGCTGAGCGCCGAAGAATTGATGCTTTTGAATTGTGGTGTTGAAGAAGACTCTTGAGAGTCCCTTGGACTGCAAGGAGATCCAACCAGTCCATCCTAAAGGAAATCAGTCCTGAATATTCATTGGAAGGACTGATGTTGAAGCTGAAACTCCAATACTTTGGCCACCTGATATGAAGAGCTGACTCATTTGAAAAGACCCTGATGCTGGGAAAGATTGAAGGCGGGAGGAGAAGGGGATGGCAGAGGATGAGATGGTTGGATGGTATCACCAACTCAATGGACATGAGTTTGAGTAAACTCTGGGAGTTGGTGATGGACAGGGAGGCCTGCCGTGCTGTAGGCCATGGGGTTGCAAATAGTCAGTCATGACTGAGTGACTGAACTGAACTCTGTTCATAGTTACTATAAAATATTGGCTAAATTCCCTGTTGTATAATATACTCTTGGGGCTTATTTTATACATGATAGTCTGTATCTTTTATCCCCTACCCATATATTTCCCTTCTCCCTTTATCTTTCCTCACTGGTGGTAACTGCTAGCTTGTTTTCTATATCTGTGAGTCTGTTTCTTTTTTGCTGTATTTACTACTGTGTTGTGTTTTTTATATTCCACATATAAGTGACATCATACAGTATTTGTCTTTCCCTGCCTGACTTATTTAGCATAATGCCTTTCAAATCCATCCATGTTGTTGTAAACGGCAAAATTTTCATTCTTTTTTATGGCTGAGTAGTATTCCATTGTTTATATGTACCACCTCTTCTTTATCTATTCTTCTGTTGATGGACACTTAGGTTGCTTCCATAATTGGGTGCTGTGATGAACACTGGGGTGCATATTCATTCTTTTCAAAAAGCATTTTACTTTTAATTATGGTAAAATGCACACAAAATTTGCCATCCTATTTTTAAGCATACAGATTAGTAGTGTTAAATATATTCACATTGTTATGAAATCAATCTCCAGAACTTTTTTATCTGACAAAACTGAAACTCTAGACCTCTTAACAACTCTCTCTCCCCTATCCCAGCCCCTGCCAACCACAATTCTACTTCTCATCTCTATAAATTTGATCACTCCAGACATCTTATATAATTGAAATCATACAATATTGGTATTTTTGTAGCCGGTTTGTTTCATTTAGGATTTGTCCTCAATATCCATCCATGTTGTAGTGTGTAATGGAATTTCCTTCCTTTTTGAGGCTGAATAATATTCCATTGTATGTATACACCATATACCCATCTGAATGCAGAGTTCCAAAGAATAGCAAAGAAAGATGAAAGTCTTCCTAAGTGATCATTACAAAGAAATAGAGGGGGAAAAATGTAATGGGAAAGACTAGAGATCTCTCAAAGAAAATTAGATATACCAAAGGAACATTTCATGCAAAGATGGGCACACTAAAGGACAGAAACAGTATGGACCTATCAGAAGCAGAAGATATTAAGCAGAGGTGGAAAGAATACACAGAAGAACTATATAAGAAAGACCTTCATGACATGACCCAGATAACCACAATGGTATGATCACTCACCTACAGCCAGACATCCTGGAATGGGAAGTCAAGTGCGCCTTAAGAAGCATCACTATGAACAAAGCTAGTGGAGGTGATGGAATTCCAGTTGAGCTATTTCAAATCCTAAAAGATGATGTTATTAAAGTGCTACACTCAATATGTCAGCAAATTTGGAAACCTCAGCAGTGGCCACAGGACTGGAAAAAGTCAAATTTCATTCCAATCCCCAAAAAAGGCAATGCCAAAGAATGTTCAAACTACTGCACAATTGCATTCTTCTCACATGAGTGAGCAAAGCTTTTGAGCAAAGCAATGCTCAAAATTCTCCAAGCCAGGCTTCAACAGTACATGAACCATGAACTTCCAGATGTTCAAGAAGGATTTAGAAAAGGTAGTGGAACCAGAGATCAAATTGCCAACATCTGTTGGATCATAGAAAAAGCAAGAGATTCCAGAAAAACATCTACTTCTGCTTTATTGACTACACCAAAGCCTTTGGCTGTGTGGGTCACAACAAACTGTGGAAAATTCTTAAAGAGATGGGAATACCAGACCACCTTACCTGCCTGAGAAACCTGTATGCAGGTTAAGAAGCAACAGTTAGAACCAGACATGGAACAACAGACTGGTTCAAAATTGGGTAAGGAGTACGTCAAGGCTGTATACTGTCACCCTGCTTATTTATTTTTTATGCAGATTACATCAGGCAATATGCTGGGCTGGATAAAGCACAAGCTAGAATCAAGACTGCTGGGAGAAACATCAATAACCTCAGATATGCAGATGACATCACCCTTATGGCAGAAAGCAAAGAAGAACTAAAGAGCCTTTTGATGAAGGTGAAAGAGAAGAGTGAAAAAGCTGACTTAAAACTCAACATTCAAAAAACAAGATCATGGTATCCGGTCCCATCACTTCATGGCAAATAGATGGAGAAACAATGAAAACAGTGACAGATTTTATTTTTTTGGTCCCCAAAATCACTGCAGATGGTGACTACAACCTTGAAATTAAAAGACGGTTGCTCCTTGGAAGAAAAGCTATGACCAACCTTGACAGCATATTAAAAAGTGCAGACATTACTTTGCCAACAAAGTTCCATATATTCAAAGTTATGGTTTTTCCAGTAGTCATGTATGGATGTGCCAGCTGGACCATAAAGAAAGCTGAGCACCAAAAAAATGATGCTTTTGAACTGTGGTGTTGGAGAAGACTCTTGAGAGACCCTCAGACTGCAAGCAGATCCAACCAGTCAATCCTAAAGAAAATCAATCCTGAATATTCATTGGAAGGACTGATGCTGAAGCTGAAGCTCAAATACTCTGGCCACCTGATGTGAACAACTGGCTCATTAGAAAAGACCCTGATGCTGGGAAAGATTGAAGGCAGGAGGAAAAGGGGACGACAGAGGACAAGATAGTTGAATGGTATCACTGACTCAATGGACATGAGTTTGAGCAAGCTCTGGGACATGGTGGAGGACAGGGTCGCCTGGCATGCTGCAGTCCATGGGGTCGTAAAGAGTCAGACAGGACTGAGCTTCTGAACAACAAGAACAAAATGTATACACCATGTTTTGCTTATGTATTCATCCACAGTTGGGTATTTGATTGCTTCCACCACCTTTTGATTATTGAAACAATGCTGTTATGATTGTGGATGTACAATTATTTCTTGAGAACAGATCATTCTTTTGATAACATGTACTTATCTATTTTATAAAAACTTTTTTTCATGGAAAATTTCAAACATGTGAAAAAGTAGAAAGAAAGGTAAACTGTACTTCAGAATACCTGTCACTCAGCTTCAACAGTTATCAACTTGTAGCTTGTCACTGTATTTCACCTACATCTCTACCCACAGTATGTACTCTGGATTATTTTGAAGCAAATCCCACATATCATGTACTTTCATCTGCTAATATTTCAGTGTCTCTCTCAAAAAATAAGTACTCTTTTCAAAGGTAAAGCCATAATACCATTTTCACATAAAAATTTTAACAGTTTCTCATTATCATCAATTACAGTGTTCACATTATCCCAATTAAGTTAAATTTTTTTAAACAGTTTACTTGTTTGAATTGGAATCCAAATAAAGTTCTTATAAAGCAATTCGTTCATGTGTCTCTCAAGTCCCCTTTTATCTGTATGTTATCTGTCTTTTCCTTAAAATTTCCTTGAAGAAACTGTATTTTTTTTCTTTTGAGTTTTCTAAATTTTTAGTCTTCCGCTGATTGCATCTCTGTGGTTCATTTAACATTTTCCTTGGTCTCCTGAATTTCATATAAATTGGTAGTGGGAGTTACATGCCTGATTAGATTTAGATTCAATATTTTTTTTTTCTTTTGGTCAACACTAAGTGCTGTGTTTTTCCATTGGGCAGTACTTAATTTCTGGTTGTCTTTTTCATGATTATTACTGACTAGATCTATAAATTCATTCAAAGTTGCACAGTGAAGATATTCCAGTTCTATTATTCTTTCTTATGAACTAAAACAGTTCCATGAAAAGTAATGTCCTCTCATTAATTATTTCATTTTCTTGAGGTACAGTTCTTACAGAAAAGTACAGATAAATGCTTAATTAGTTTCCTTTATTTATCAGTTTTCCAAGCAATGAATTTGCTCCCTAGCATCTTCCAAAAGTGGCCAATAAGATTTTTCTTCTTTTAGTATAATTTCGAAGTCATTGATTTTAAAACATACGTGATACATTTGAACTCATTGCACTTATTTTCCTTACTTAAGATGGCCCCTGAAACCTTTTGCTATGACTCCAATGGTCATTGATAGATTCAGAGTTACCTATTATGGAAACATATTCTGGGCTCACTTTGTACCTTTCAGTGCTAGGCCTGGAATGAGCCTTTATCTCCAAAGAATCTTGCATTCTTTATTGGAAAATGATATTTAAAGACAATCTGAGTAATAGGGATGCTCTTGGCTACTGGATTAGTTATTTTCAGCGGACAGAGGTAGCCAATAGGGTTTTTATTTTAAAGATAAAATATATCATTAGCTCATATTGATACTTGTAATTCAGTTTCAGGACTACAGTGCTTTTACATAACCCCATGAATCTTTTATGTATATCTTCTTTTACTTAATGCCAAAAATAATTGATTCTCAATTACACAAGGAAAATTTCTATTTTTTTCTTACTTTATAATATACATACAACCATCTCAGAATAGGAATACCAAGACTATCACCAATAATAAGAATTCTGAAAACAGTTTAAAATTTTTTTCCTGCAGTCATTTTTGTTACTTGGGTATATTCCACTGCTGCTGCTGCTAAGTCGCTTCAGTCATGTCCGACTCTGTGCGACCCCATAGACAGCAGCCCACCAGGCTCCGCCATCCCTGGGATTCTCCAGGCAAGAACACTGGAGTGGGTTGCCATTTCCTTCTCCAGTGCATGAAAGGGAAAAGTGGAAGTGAAGTCGTTCAGTCGTGTCCGACTCTTAGCGACCCTACGGACTATAGCCTACCAGGCTCCTCTGTCCATGAGATTTTCCAGGCAAGAGTACTGGAGTGGGGTGCCATTGCCTTCTCTGATATTCCACTAGGGATGTATATAATAAATTACTAATTTAAAGACCACCTAGAAATGCTTTTCTCTGTATGGTTATGCCACAAATTAGATATACAGTTAAATTCACTGTTTTATTTTACTTGTATTTATGTATGCTAAAAATTATTTTATAATTATGCAAAACATTTACATGGTCCAAAAATCAAATCAAAGGAAGATATATATATTTAAAAGTTTAGCTTTTATCCTCATTATTTCTACCTGAGTACCTTATAGGTGAAAGTCACTCAGGCATGTCCGACTCTTTGCAACCCCATGGATATACAGTCCATGGAATTCTCCAGACCAGAATACTGGAGTGGGTAGCCTTTCCCTTCTCCAGGGGTCATCCCAACCTAGGGATTGAACCCAGGTCTCCTGCATTGCAGGCGGATTCTTTACCAGCTGAGCCACCTTATGTATTCCTTTGAATCCATTATTTAAAATCTAGTACTTATTTATTTTACTGATGGAATACATTCTATTTTTATCAAGAAACTATAATATTTTAAAAAATCCCAAATCTAAAATATTTGATATTTATATCTTTGAGATTATGAAGTTCTAGGAGATGATTCTAGCAGTAGGTGTGAAACAAATGAGAGAGACTCAATATGTCTGTGAAAGAGCGAGAAAGGGAGAAGATAGTATGTGGTTGGTAGGATCACAGGAGAGGAAGTTGGCTTTTATGCAGAGTGAGAAGGGAGCCATTGGAGGTTCTTAGATTTTAAGAGGAACACTGGGCTGGTGTGTTGAGAGTAGACGGGAGGGGTAAGTGTCAGTGCAAGGAGGCCAGTTGAGATGTTAGAGATCCAATGAGAGAGACGGTGACTAGCACCAGATGGGAGCAAGTGAGGGTGGGGAGAAGTGGTTGGAACCTGGATATATTTTGAATATAGATCCTCTTGGGAGTAAATTTATCTCAAGGTGAGAAGGACCCAGGCTTACTTGTAGGTGGGGAGTTAGAAGAACAGGGAAAGAAAAATGAGTGATTTTAGTAAAACCTCTATGACATTGCAGCCCAAGCAGCCTTGATCTGGGGCACCTCTAGCCACCTGTGACATGGTGTCTGGAGCCTGTCTGTCTGGAGAATGCAGGTCTAGTGGGAGATGTGGGTTAGAGACGGAGCCAGAATAGAGCTAGAGGAGTGAGTGCTTTAGACCACTGGAAGATTCCAAATGCTGCATAGCATATGGGGACACACTTAGTAGTCTGTCAAGTTAGGCATGAGAATCAGTGAAATCTGGATTATTACTGCTAATGGGACTCAAGGAATTATGGTTATAGATGGAATCTACCTGGATTTAAGGAAGAACATTGGTTGTATCCTCATAACCATCAGGAGAAGTTAGCCCTATCAGTGCTGAGTCAGATCGCCATTGAATGGATTCACAAATGGTTACAATATCACTCAATGAATAGATAAGCTAGTCTTCTGAAGCATGTCACATCTGGGTGGCAAAGATGCCATGAGGAGAGGATTTCAGACCCAGGAAAGTGACAGGCAATGAACAGTGAGTGCTGCCACTTGCAATCACAGATGCCTGGTCACACTCTCTCCACAGTTGGCATGCGATTGCTGCTTTGTTCACATGAAGATTGGTGTGCAGACAGTGGTACCTACTTCCTTTCCATTTCCCCACAACCTAAAATGCCAGTGCACAGACATTTTTCAAAACATGCTGGCCCTTAAAGTAGAGATTAATAGTGACGTTTAACCCAAGTGGACATATAACAGATTCTCAGCAACTTGTGCCTGAATTATTCAATTAGCTTAAACATGTATTGAATGTTTATTAGATGCCAGACACTACACTGGGCTCTGAGGATGAAGACATGAATAAAACACAGCCTCTGTTTTTCTTGGAGTTAATAGTTTAGTTGACAGGAGGTTGGCACAGAAGATAATCATTTTTGTTTAGTGTGTTAAGGTCGCTGGTAAATCATGCATCAGTTGCTGTCAGGGGTATGGATATGGGACCCCAACCCAGCTCAGAGTGAAGAGGAGGCTTCCCTGAGGCAGTCAAGAGATGACTAGACTGTGCTGGAGGATGATGGAGGCTGATGGATGGACAGTGGTACAGAAATGGGTCTCCAGTGCAAGAGTGGGACAGCACAAGAATGCATCCCCACAGCTCACGTCAGGAAGTGGCCAAGCCCCTGGCTGGACACCCCAGCAGAGGTCCTTCCTGTTGGATGCTCAATCACATCCAACTCTGCAGGCTCATGGACTGTAGCCCACCAGGCTCTTCTGTCCACTTCCAGGCAAGAATATTGGAGCAGGTTGCCATTTCCTCCTCCAGGAGGGATCAAACCTGCAGCCCTTGCATCTCCTGCATTGGCAGGTAGATTCTTTACCACTAGCATCACCTGGGAAGCCCTCCCTAGAAGAGCCTTAAATGCCATTCTAAGGAGTTTGAAACTTTACTCTGGGGCTGCCTATAAGCCACTTACTGGCTTTCAGGGCAGGGTTATTAGAAATGAAAAGGACATAATAGATACGAGAAATATCTGCTTGCTTAATATATTTGTAACCAGAAACAAAACATTTTCCTTACACAAAACTCAAACATTGCTGAATACATAATATGGAAAAGTGAAATTTCTTCCCCCTGTCCTCAAATAATTAATAGTTTGGTTATGAATCCTCTGATTTGCTTTATTATCTAAATGATTTATTACTAATGTTGCTGTGGCGTGAAAATCAGATAATACCATCTTTTTGCAACTAGCATTTTTCATTTTTTCAGTGTATTTTGGACACTTCTACGTTCTCCCATATAGCTACCTTATTTTTTTAAAAGTGGTATCTATTCTAATGTATGAAACTTTTTTATTTATTAACAAATATTGGGATTCTTCCCAATTTTTCTTTCTTTCAATTTTTATTCTGCTGCTGCTGCTGCTAAGTCACTTCAGTCGTGTCCGACTCTGTGTGACCCCAAAGATGGCAGCCCACCAGGCTCCACCGTCCCTGGGATTCTCCAGGCAAGAATACTGGAGTGGGTTGCCATTTCCTTCTCCAGTGCATGAAAGGGAAAAGTGAAAGTGAAGTCACTCAGTAGTGTCCGACTCTTAGCGACCCCATGGACTGCAGCCTACCAGGCTTCTCCATCCATGGGATTTTTCCAGGCAAGAGTACTGGAGTGGGGTGCCATTGCCTTCTCCGAGTAATGCTTATACCTAGCTTTAAAAAGAAAATGACACTACTGAGCTTACGATAAAAATAGGAATTTTCCATCCCATTTCTCTCTATTCCTGATCCTCCTTTTCTTAGACAACCCTTGTCAGCTTTTCTGTTGTTTTAAGTGCTTTTTCTTGCGTTTTCAGTTTTAGATGTTTTTTATTCATATTCTAAAATGGACGATCAAAATAGGCTCACTTAGATTCCCTCCTCCAACACACACACAGAACACTTTTCTTATCCTATCTTTCTAGTTTAGTTATATCCATATTTTCAATTAAATCAATATTCAGTGTTGACAATACCGTGGTTAAGGAATCATCAGAGTTGAGCTATGTAGGCTTGAGTGATTATAGTTCTCTCTCTTTATATAGTTTTAGGATGAATTAGTGATAGCTTCACAGAAAAAAAAAAGGATATACTACATATTTTTGATAGGACTATGTCCCTATAAAAGTTATACAGATTTATGCTTATGAAGCTGTCACTAATTCATCCCCAAAACTTTGCCAAACTGAAATAAACATCTCCAAGTATGTTCCAACACATGTTTAGCAGTTCTACATTGTTTTTAGAGACATCTCTCCAGCAGTCTTCCGTTATTTCATTCCTCCTAGGGTAGGTTCTTACCTGAGCCACTGGATAGCCATTGCCCTGGAACTTTTGTCCTCATCATTCTGAGAATTCCCTTCTCCTTCCTTCTGTCTTGAGGCCCCTGTATCCTGATTATCATATATTCCTCTATTTGGGTTACTCCTTTTTCTAGTGTAGAGCATCCTCCAGTAGCTTCCTGAGAAATATTTCAAGTCATTTCATGAAAATGTTAGGAGGCAGATTTCAGACTTGATAACTGATTGGATGCAGAGTGATAAGAAAGAAAATGAATAAGAAATGATCCCCTTCCCAAGATTTTGCATGAAATGTCTAAATGGCCGAGTGAGTGAGAATTGAAGTGGGTTTGAGTATGGGGTAAAGATGCTGGATACACTGAGTTAGCTGAGATATCTGGGTACAGTAGCTAGTAGACATCTATGTGAATTTTAGGAAAGATATCAGGCATAGAGATCTTGAACTTGTAGTTGTCCATCTGGATGTGGTTGCTGAACTATGAGAGTAAAATGAGATCAGTTGGAAAAAAGATGGAGAGAAGAGTGAGCTAAGAATAAAAGCCAGTTATACATGAATATTTAAAGAGTAGTCAGGGAAACAGCCCATGAAAAAGGCTGAAAAGAAACCACCAGATATGTGAGAGAACCAGGAGGAATTAGACCAATGGAATAGACATAGGTCATAAGAATGTATAGTGTACAACAGAGAATTTTAGGAAGGAGAAGTGAAGTGAAAGTCACTCAGTCATGTCCAGCTCTTTGTGATCCCATGGACTGTAGCCCATCAGGTTCCTCCATGGAATTCGTCCATGGAACTTTCCAGGCAAGAATAATATAGTCACTTGCCATTCCCTTCTCCAGGGGATCTTTCTGACCCAGGGATCAAACCCAGGTCTCTTGCATTACAGGCAGATTCTTTATCATCTGAGCAACTAGGAAAGAAGGAGGGAGTCTGCTAAAATCATGGTATACTGGCAAAAAGATAAAGAAGTATTTACTGTAACATTATGAATGACAGTGAAAACTGAAAAGAAATAGAGGAAAACAATAGAATGGGAAAGACTAGAGATCCCTTCAAGAAAATTGGAAATACCAAGGGAACATTTGATGCAAAGATAGGCAAAAAATAAAGGACAGAAATGGCAAGGACCTGACAGAAGCAGAAGATGTTAACAAGAGATGGCAAGAATACACAAAAGAACTATACAAAAAAGGTCTTAATGACCCAGATAACCACGATAGTGTGGTAACTCACCTAGAGCCAGACATCCTGGAGTATGAAGTCAAGTGGGCCTTCGGAAGTGTTACTGTGAACAAAGCTAGTGGAAGTAATGGAATTCCAGCGGAGCTATTTCAAATCTAAAAGATGGTGTGAAAGTGCTGCACTCAATATGTCAGCAAATTTGGAAAATTCACCAGTGGCCACAGGACTGGGAAAGGTCAGTTTTCATTCCAATCCCAAAGAAAGGCAATGCCAAAGAATGTTCAAATTACTGAACAATTGTGTTCATTTCAGATGCTAGTAAGGTAATGCCAAAAACCTTCAAGCTAGGTTTCAAAAGGATGGGAACTGAGAACCTCCAGATGTACAAGCTGGATTTAGAAAAGGCAGAAGAACCAGAGATCAAATTGCCAACATCTATTGGATCATAGATAAAGCAAGAGAATTCCAGAGACACATCTTCTTCTGTTTCATTGACTACACTAAGGCCTTTGACTGTGTGGATCTCAACAAACTGGAAAATTCTTAAAGAGATCGGAACACCAGACCATCTTACTTGTCTCCTGAGAAACCTGTATGCAGGTCAAGAAGCAACAGTTAGAACCAGACATGGAACAACAGACTGGTTCAAAACTGGGAAAGGAGTAAGTCAAGCTGTGTACTGTCACCCTGCTTATTTAATTTATATGCAGAGTACATTATGAGAAATGTTGGGCTGGATGAATCACAAGTTGGAATCAAGATTGCCAGGAGAAAGATCAACAACCTCAGATACGCAGATGATATGACTTTAACGGCAGAAAGCAAAGAGGAACTAGAGAAGCTCTTGATGAGGGTGAAAGAGGAAAGTAAAAATGCTGACTTAAAACTCAATATTCAAAAAACGAAGATCATGGCATCCAGTTGCATCACTTCATGGCAAATAGATGGGGAAAAAGTAGAAACAGTGATAGATTTTATTTTCTTGGGCTCCAAAATCACTATGGATGGTGATTGCAGCCATGAAATTAAAAGAGGCTTGTTTCTTGGAAGAAAAGCTATGACAAACATAGACAGCATATAAAAAAGCAGGGACATCATTTTGTCTACAAAGGTCCATATGGTCAAAGCTATGAGTTTTCCACTATTCATGTATGAATGTGAGAGTTTGACCATAAAGAAGGTTGAGACTGAAGAATTGATGCTTTCAAACTGTGTTGCTTGAGAAGACTCTTGAGAGTCTCTTGGACAGCAAACAGATCAAACCAGTCAATACTAAAGGAAATCAGTCCTGAATATTCATTGGAAGGACTGATGCTGAAGCTCCAATACTTTGGCCACCTGCTGCGAAGAGCTGACTCATTTGAAAAGACCCTGATGCTGGGAAAGACTGAGGGCAGGAAGAGAAGAAGGCGTCAGAGAATGAGATGGGTGGATAGCATCACAGACTCAATGGTCATGACTTTGAGCAAACTCTGGGAGATAGTGAAGGACAGAGAAGCCTGGTGTGCTGCAGTCAGATGGGTCTCAAAGAGTTGGACCTGACTTAATGACTGAACAATAGCACAAACTGAAAGCAAACTTTAACATTCACCCACTAGGGAATGTGTTATACAAATAGTCACTGGTGGACTATGCCCCTATCCAAAATTACACAAATTTATGCTTACTGACAATTATACTTATTACAAGAAAAGCAATGCAAGTTACTGACAAATGAGTATTATATGTTCTAATTTATGTAAATCTCTATACACAAAGCCATCTGCTTGCACATGTAGACATAGACTAGAGAAATGTTTGGGAGAATGTTCACCCAAATGTTAATGGTGATTATCTCTGGAAGAGGAGATTTGGGGTAAGTTTTACTTTCTTCTTTGCATTTTAAGTATTGCTTAAATTTGTTACAATAATTATGTAATTAAAAAATGCTGCATGTGTGGGGACAGGAAGTATATAGGAAATCTCTGTACTTTCTGCTCAATTTCACTCTGAACCTAAAACTCCATTAAAAAGTAAAGTCTAATAAAAATTTTTAAGCTGTTTTTACATGATAAAATGTTAATGAGGTTAAATACTGCAGAGAAATTGAGTAGTTAAGTACTGTGAAGTGGGAACAGAAGGTAGGTTAGAACAAGCTGAAGAGTAAATGGGGCTTGAAGATAATGAGATTCCAAAGATCCTTCCAGAAACTTGAAAAAGATTCAAGAGAATGATACATAGAGTTAACAATAATTCCCTTTTTCCTTCAACTCCCTGCTTCCCCTCATTTAATTCATTCTGAACACTGTTGCCAGGTAAATTCCTCAAGTACCACATTATCTTGTCATTCCTATTCTGGACTCAGTGGCTCCCACTCAATGAAGCTGAAATGACCCAGTTGCCTTTCAGAGGCCTCCAGAACCTGAATTCAATCACCATTATATTAACTTATAACTTGATTTTTCACTTGTATTATATTAACTTGCTTTTTTGCTCAAACCAATTTAAAGAAAATCCTAAATGTATACCTACTGAACATGTATTATAGGCCAGGCACTCTTAATATCATTGAGTCTTCAAGGACAAATTCATTATGGTACCTGTTATCATTGTAGTCATAAACCAAAGAGGATGTCAGACTTATACATCCTAATGGTATGTGTAATCCTAATGGTAGTACAGAGTCACAAGAGCTGTAGCTGATTTACGAGTCAGGTGTATAGCCCCCACCCCCAGCAATAGGCCATTAATGCCGATATTTGCATCTGTTCTTGCTTCTGTGTTTCATCTTACCACCTCTTTACTATGGATTTTTAAACACCAAATCCTCCTAAGCTTTCATATCATAAATCAAGTCCAATCTGGTCATCTTGCTCCTTGATTCGATTGGCACTTACTTTATAAAATTATTCCTTTATCTTTTTGATCAGACAATACCTCCTATTCTTAGTCTACTACTTGTATGCATGAACAACCTCTTCACAGTGACAATGATCTCTGAGAGCTATCACAGAATCTAGCACAGGGTTAAACATGGAGCAAGCGTGCAAAAAAAGAAAATGCCTGCTGAATCTTATCCCAGAACTTCCAACCCAAGCTATGTAATATTTAAAAATAAAAGAAAATTAACTTTGAATGTGGTATATTTGAAAGTATCTTAATTCATCTGTAGATAACACCACTTCTCAGGGTTGGAGGAGTAGGGGGGTGACAAGAGGAGGGTGCATGCTAAGACTTCAGAAGGATGGAATTTAAAATGATCAGAAAAAAATTAGAGAAAATATTGGATGATAGTCAAAACCCTACCAAGATAGCATATGAAATAAATATACTCAAATTCAATTACTATGAATGACAGAAAATAAAAGCTCAATTATTATTCAAGACTATAAAAGCACAAGTATGCTCTAAGTATGAGGTGGCATTATGAGTCTGTGGTTAAAGAGACAATTACAATCGTGAATATGTAAACAGAAACCTGACCTTGCCAAGGCTGGGAAGTTATCTCTATACGTGTGATACAAATGATGCCCTTACAAGGATATTACATCTAGCTTTTATCTTCATATTTAAAAAGGGGTGTGCAAACATCACAGAGCCCTGTTTCCCAAATTTTATTCCCCTGAACATTAGGTCAGCAGAATGTTAATGGGTGTTCCATTTTTAACATGGTCTAATGAGACTGGGAACTATTGTTATGGAAGACCCTGAAATCTTTTGATTAAAATGATGTGAAGGTCCTATGAATAGAGTTTAAAGGAGATGGGATTTTTTTTTTTAGAAGTAAAATAAAACTGAAGGGAGAAGAAGTAGCTGTAAGTAGTAGGAGAGTTATTATAAGCTGGGTACATTGCAGCTGCTTTATCTCCATAAAGTCAGAAATTGACATATTGCAGGGAGAGGGAGATGATTTGGAAATGGACTGCCTGGTGAGGGTGTGAGAGAAAATGTTCAATTATTATTGTAAGAGAGCTTATCATCTTCAACTTTGGACACATAATAGGAAAGACAGAAAACTTACGTGTCTTACTGACTAGAACTACCAGGAAGGAAACCCTTTGAATTTCTTTCTCACTCTAGAATTTCATGGATCTAGGATGATAGACCCTAGGATGAAAGGAATGACTGTCAAAAGATTTGGTTCCATATCCATTTCTGCAACCAACCCACTGAACCATTTATATAAAATGATGACCACGATTTCTCATACAATCCTACAAAATTTCCCTAGGATTTACTACACAATCAGGTACTTTCAGCTGTATGAAGAAAGACACAAAATATTTATGGCAATAAGTGAAACTGTTGGTATTTGGCTTATAAAAATGGTAATTTCATCTGGTTTAACTGAATACAATTCATCATTCATCCAGCCTATTGTGTGTCAGGCATGGGCTGGTTCTGGGGATTTGAAGATGATGAAGACATTATCCTTGACCTCAGGTAGCTCTCAGCCCAGTGCAGGAAATGGACATTTGAATAAAACATTGCAATTCAGGTGGACAAATGTTAGAATGGAAGTATTACAAAGATGCTATAGATTAAAAAAAAAGAAGCCAGAGATTCGACTGTGTCAGGAGGGGAAGCCCAGAAAGAGGCAAGAGTGGCTTTACAGAGGATGTGGCATGGATTTGGGCTGGATTTTAAAGGTTGAGAAATTCACCAACTGGGAAGGACCACCCTACAAAGGTGGAAATAGTTGTGCAAAAACAAAATGGCACGAAAAGCCTTTCTGGAGAAGAAAATCATTTAAATACTAAATAATATTAAGATAAGGAGACATAAGTCAAACCTGAAACCACATCCATAAGAATGTCCTCTTATTGACTGTTAATTAATATGTGTCATATTTTGTTCCTGTTTAAGATCTTGTGGGTTTTTCAGAATGGCCTCAGCATAGGATGCCTTTCAGTAGGAAAAGAGATGAAGCTGGACAGGTTGCCTGGATCCCTGGGTACAGCATCCTGTGGGTTCTGGAGAGACACTAGAGAATTTGTGGTATGGTACTGACATGATCAGCTTTGGGATAAGCTGTGGTGATTTCATGGAGGAGAGATAAACAGCGGGTGTTAGCAGAAGTAGGGGCAATGGTTGGGGACCAGGAAACAGGGGCAGATCCTAGCAAGCTTCTGGGAATCAGAAGAACCAATGAGAGTGAGCTAGTGAAGTCAAGGGAGAAAAGGGCTTCAAAGAAGTAAAATAAGTTCAGTGAGATGAAAAAACCGAACACCATCTCTTAGATCTAAAAGTTGGTCTTTGGTGATTTTAGCAAGGGCAGTTCCAGTGGACTGAAGTCATATGTCTGTGGGTCTAGGCTTGAATGGGAGGCAAGGATCTGGGAGCAAAGAACATACTGATGGTTTTAAAGGCAATTGACTGGAAAGGGAAGAAGAGATATAGGGTAACTCAAGGGGCCTGCCAAATTGAAGAGAAGGTGGTGGTTGTTTGGAGAGAGTGGAGTCTTTAGTAGGCGTGAAGTTGAGAGCAAGAAACCAAGGGAAACGGAGGAACAAACTCCTTCTCTCACACAGAGGGGAGGAGGCGGTGGTTTCAAAATCCAGGAAGGTTCCTTTTTTCCTTCTAGACCAGGGGAGGTTGGTAAGGATGGGAGCAGATGTATATGAACATGATGGTGAGACTGGGATGATAAGATTTACCATCTTTTGACTTCTAGTTCTCTGTGGGATTGGAGCAAGGTTGTCTGTGGAGAATAGATGAGTTGGGTTGAGGATGAAATAGAGGAGCTTGACAAGAGTACTGGGGATATGAGATGGTTGCTGAGAGGTGAGCAGGCAGGCAAACTTGCCAAGCCGCACTGAGAGTGCATCAGAGGCTGGAAACCATAAATGTGACAGTTGTGATTTATAGGTTTGTGTTATATTTTCCCCGAGCAATGTTTGGTGCCACAGATGCAGGAGATTAGAAAGATGAGCAGGGTTCATGAGGAGGGGTGGAAGGATAGTAAGAGGGGAAGGTCACTGAGAGGGAGAGCTTGACTGGGACAATGGGTGGATTCACAATACCTATGCTGAAGTCTTAGGAGGTGTCAAAAGGCAGTTCAGTAAAAGCAAAGAGAGAGAAGGAATTACTTGCATAACAGGATGTGGCTGGGAAGTGATCAGGGTTCAAGGTCTCAATGGTGCAATAGCTTGAAGTCATATCAAGATCCTGGTGTGGTTACAAAAGTAGGGGGCTCAGGAGGGACATAGATTAACATAGATGGAGTGAGTAGATTAAGAAACTTTCAGAAAAGAATGAGAGATGGGTATTACTCAGCCATTTGAAGACTGAATTTGAGTCAGTTGTAGTGAGGTGGATGAATCTAGAGCCTGTTATGCAGAGTAAAGTAAATCAGAAAGAGAAAAGCACAAATCATATGTTAATACATGAAACAGCAGAGACATCACTTTGCCAACAAAGGTCTGTATAGTCAAAACTATGGTTTTCCCAGTAGCCATGTACTGATGTGAGAGTTGGACCATAAAGAAGGCTGAGCACTGAAGAACTGATACTTTTGACCTGTGGTGCTGGAGAAGACTCTTGAGAGAACCTTGGACACAAGGAGATTAAACCAGTCAACATAAAGGAAATCAACCCTGAATATTCACTGAAAGGACTGATGCTGAAGCTGAAGCTCCAATACTCTGGCCACCTGATGTGACAAGCTGACTCATTGGAAAAGACCCTGATGCTGGGAAAGATTGAAGGCAGGAGGAGAAGGGGACGACAGAGGATGAGATGGTTGGATGGCATCACCGACTCAATAGACATGGGTTTGAGCAAATTCCAGGATATGGTGAAGAACAGGAAAGTCTGGTATGCTGCAGTCCATGAGGTAGCACAGAGTTGGACATGACTTAGAGACTGAACAAAAACAACAACACATATATATGGAATCTAGAAAAATGGTACTGATGAACCTATTTTCAGGGAAGGAATAGAAATGCAGACATGGAGAGCTGACTTGTAGACACTGTGAGGGAGAGGGTGGGACGAATGGGGAGAATAGCATTGACATATATTAATACACTACCATCTATAAAATAGCTAGATAGTGGGAAGCTGCTGTATCATACAGGAAACTCAGCTTGGTACTCTGTGATGGCTTAGGGGAGTGGGATGGGGTGTGGGTAGGAGAGAGGCTCAAGAGGGAGGGGATATATGTATATTCATGACTAATTCATATCGTTGTACAACAGAAACCAAAACAACATTGTAAAGCAATTATCCTCCAATTAAAAATAAATTAAAAAAAAAAGAGTGAGAGATGGATATTCCCCCACTTTTTTTGCTCAAGAAAGCAGGAGAGTTAGAGAAGGTAGAAATTATGGATCGGGTTCCAAATTACCATTGAAGAAAATAAACTCAGTAAAGTTCCCTCTATCTTTGAGAATCCTCTTTAGCCAATTGATTTCATGTGCCATAATCTCCTACAATAAAACTTACTTTGTTTTCTTTCCTTGTGATAGAATGATCCCTCTTCTTTGGTAAGTGGGACTATGGCTTCCTCTCTTCTCTATCCCAGCCTCCCTCTGGTTTCCCCATCATTTGCTGCTCTCTGAGGTTGGTGAATGGTTTATCAACAATTACCTTTTGCTCTTGAGAATTATCATTTATCTGCCTGAGGAGCTGATGTCAACATTTTAGGGGCCATAGCTATTAGCTTTCACATAGGAGCAGATGCTTTCAGAGCCCAGATCTTGTTTCTCTTTGCCCAGCATCCTTCTTCACTCTAAGCTCCAAGGTTTCTAAATGGTTCTACCCCCACTCATGAGAAAGCTGTCTGTCTGCCAACCCATTCTGCTCCTGCCAAAGCTGCCTGACAAGTTCAACATGAACAGTTTGAAATAGATTTTTCATCAATATAACGTATTAAACTCTTAACCCACAGAGGAACAGTGCAGGTTCTCATACATTTCTTTTTCTTTTTTTTTTTAAGAGAGGGTAATATCCCAAACATCAAGCTTTAGGATTTTCTTGTGCACAATTATTGAATAACTCCACTTCAACTCTACTCTCTGTCACAGTCCTTCTTCCTGCAGCAGGAAACACAAAGCTGTATTAAATTAAAAGTTCTGCTGATTCTAGGCTAGGATCATGAAAACCCAGTTTAGCTTTTTGCGTTACTAAGGCAGAGCCTCTCTAGGAGTCTTTCTTGGCTTCACAATGACCTCTCTGATGTGAGTCAGCACTTCACTGTTTGTTTAACTTCTAAGGTTACTGAAGCACCAGGGGGACACAGTTTGTCCACAGTCACGCTGCAGGATCGTGGCAGGCAAAAATCAGGCAGAGAGCTTGTTTCCACTAGGCTGTACTCCTTGAACCTTTGTGTGTCTACCAGACACAGCTATGTTGATACCAGTCCTGTACTTCTGTCTTTAAATAGATGACCAGCAAACATGATTGTAAGTCCCTTTGGGATATCAGTTCAGGCCATGTGTGAAGAACAGACTGTGGTTTGAAGGGATTCTGACAGTTTCAACTAAATAGGATGCTTAGATCCAGGAGTGAGAAAAATGATGCCAGGTGGCAGGAATAGCAAGGCAGACTGAAACAGGACAGTTCTTCTGCTTTTCAACAGGTAGGCATACCTCTTACTCTTTTTTTCCTCTGGGAAATTCTTCTAAATCCAAATTCACTTTTTTCTTGAAACAATTAGATTGGATGTTCAGAATGCAGGCATATCCTTTGCACTATTCTTAATAGTCTCCAGAAACTCTCCTAAGGTGTGCAAGGGTGTAGGGCTGGGAAAGATGAGTGGTTTCAGATTAATAGCTTTCTAAATTCATCACACATTTTCTTAGAACATAATTTTGAAGAGACAGGAATCCAATATAGTGCATGTGGTCTCTTGTTGCTTATAGCTTGTTACTTTCCTCCACAGTAAAAAATGGTAGAGCTCTTTCACTAATAATTGATCATAAAATTATTGATAGCCATCATAAACATCAAACACACAGGGAAGGGCCTTAGTTAGCAAATTAGGATCTTAGAAGGGAAAGAGGTGTGGGAGAATCTGGACCTATCTTCAACTCAGAGTGGGAATCTCTTCTCTAGCATCCCTGATGAGAATCCAGCTCAATGGTTTGCAAACTTTGCTGCATATTATTAGAAACACCGGGGCAGGAAGTAGGTGAGGGACAGTTTTTAAAGACCACAATGTCAGGGCTCTACCCTGAAATCAATTAAATTAAATTTTGTGGGGAATGGGGCCAAGGCATTAGTATTTTTAAAAACTTTCCTGGGGATTATCAACATACAACCAAGTTTTAATCAATGATCTAGTTTCTGCTTAGCTGTGCCCTGTGATGAAGAGTCCCTACTTGGTGGGTGGTAGGGTGGGCAGAACATTCACTGATGGACAGCCCTTTCCATTAGAAATAACAAGAATTAACACCTCTGGAAACCACATGAAACCAGCCAACTACCTCCTTCATTGGCTAGCTCTTCCAATATTTGAAGGCAGTAAACAATTTGCAACATATGAAGGTATATTAACTATAATCTTTTCCTTTCTATGTCCCAATATACCAATTTAAATCAAACTCTTAGATGTACTATTTCATAATGAGGATTTTGATTCACCATTTGATTATTATCCTGTCCCAGTTTCATTACGTTGACTTCTTGATGAAACAATTTGACAGCTGTAGAGAACGAGGTTATATTTCTCTCAAAGTTAAAGTGAACAGATTTCTGAAGAGCCAACATGGGATGTGAAGTGTGTTTTCCTCCTGCCCATCAGCTGTCATGTGCCTGGCAGCCTGGTTCTCCTCTCCCTGGCCCTGTATCGCCTCTCTCTCTCCTGGCTACTGACTCCCTTTGCAGGCCCACTTGCTTTTGTTCTCCCATAGTCAGTGTTTGAGCCCAGGTGATGGTCAAGCCTGCAGAAGTGCAGAAGGAAGGAGGAGGAGAGAGAAGAGGCGGATGCCAGTGTCACATTACCATTTAGGAACTCAGCCTCATCTCCCTACAATGTGTTAGTCACCTAGTTGTGTCTGACTCTTTGCGATCCCATGGACTGTAGCCCACCAGGCTTCTCTGTCCATGGGATTCTCCAGGCAAGAGTACTAAAGGGGGTTGCCATTCCCATCTCCAGTTGATCTTCCTGACCCAGGGATCAACCCTGGTCTCCTGCACTGCAGGCAGATTTTTGCCATCTAAGCCACCAGGGAAGCCCTGGCTCCCCATGATGGGGCCAAATCTGGAATCATATCTTTTAGAACTTGAGCCCTGGCTCCCCTGCTCACTGCAGGGGCAACCTTGGGGAAGATTCTTCATCTATGTGAGCCTCAGCTTCTTCAGATGTACACCAAGTAAAATAATAGTAACTAACTTCCCAGGTGGCTTCATTGTAAAAGAATCCACCTGACATTGCAGAAGACACAAGAGATGTGGGTTTCATCCCTGGGTCAGGAAGATCCCCTGGAGGAGGGCATGGCAACCCACTCCAGTATTCTTGCCTGGAGAATCCCATGGACAGAGGATCCTGGCAGACTATAGTGCATGAGGTCGCAATGAGTTAGAAATGACTGAGCGACTGAGCACAGAGAGACACAACTTTCATGAAATAAAAGATAATCAGTGTAATGTACTTGATACCATGCCTAGTGTATAGCTAGTACCCAGTAAGAATTAGCTCTTACTGTCTGATTATAGCCCTCATCCCCATCATGCCTCCCATGCCTCCTCAAGTTAGCCCTGGTTCACAGGCTGGTTAATTTACGTTTCAGTTTAGGATCCCAAAGATATTGTCAACCTGAGCCCCTACCAGCCTCATCTCCAAGCACCCATCTACTGCTTAGCTTGGACTTTCAAGCCCAGCACCCTGTCATTTGGCACCTCACCTGGGCTCATAATGCCTCCCATGGGCACCAAAAAATAGTTAACATTAGCTCTCGTTCCACTGGCTCATGTAGGCTGCAAAGGAGAACCAGCAACAATGGTCTTGCTCCTGGATTAGAATTTTTCTTTTCTGCTTTCAGTTTTCTTTCTCAAGGGGCCATATGAAACTGAACTTGGAACTAACTTAAAAGTTTGCTAGGAAAATGATTATGTTTTCAGCAGGCACTATAGAGAGACTTTTATTTCCCTTTCCATTTAACAAACATTAAGTTTTGGATCAGGGTTTCTTGAGCCCTATATACTAGTAGTATGGCTTTATTGGCGTCTTTGTTTGATCAGTTGTGTCAGTAAGACTCTGGGAATGCACTCTGTTAGGCCATGTCTTCATCAGTCAAGATTTAAAGCGTGCAGTAGAATGAACGTGCTTCCAATATGTGTTTTGTGAGCAATGAAATGCTACCTCGTGGGAGCCCCTGCTCCCTATGTTGGGTAAATGGATGACCTTCCAGGGATGCTGCGTAAAAGAATGATTTTTTAAAAATGGCTGTAGGCAGCTGCAAGATGGAGTCTTCAGTCAGTAAACATTTCTTGCTGTTAAAAACAGGTCCTTTAACCATTCAACTACACCCCCTGAAGTCTGTACATAAGTGCTCACTCGTGACGGGAAAAGGAGGCGGTTTATTGTGTGGCTGCACAGTTCTCAGGACCTGGCTCCCCAAACATCAGATTAGTTTTACATGGATCATGTTTAAACCCTCCATTTGATTATTACTGTTGATTTTTCCAGAGTAGCTTCAAAGCAAAGTGCAAAAAGAGAGCGAAAGAGAGAAAAAAAATATTTGACTCCAAGAAAATGAAATCACTATAAATAACACAAACCCCAACACTCCTCTTACTTCAGTTTATTGTTCCCTTGATTTTTCCACTCTGATTTCCACTTGCTGGACTCAAAGTGGGTAAATCTTTCCTGGTATCAAGGTGGGCTTGTACTTCTTTGTCCAAAGACATGAATTTACTCTGCATGGGCAGTCAAATACACTTGCAGCTAATTCTATGTGAAGAGGTCCCTGAAGTTCACCCTGGCCTTAACTTATAAAGAGGATGTACATTCTATATGCACGCTCTAGAAGATAGAGTACAACTTAAATTCACTAAGGTAGAGTATGTCTATATGGAGTTGAGTTTTTACTGTTTCCCACAAGTCCATCCTAAAGGAAATCAATTCTGAATATTCATTAGAAGGACTGATGCTGAAGCTGAAACTCCATTACTTTGACCACCTGATGCAAAGAGCTGACTCATTGGAAAAGACCCTGATGCTGGGAAAGACTGAGGGCAGGAGGACAAGGGGACAACAGAGGATGAGATGGTTGGATGGCATCGCTGACTCAAAGGGGATGACTGTGAACAAACTCTGGGAGATAGAGAAGGACAGGGAAGCCTAGAGTGCTGCAGTCCATGGGGCTGCAAAGAGTTGGACATGACTGAGAGACTAAACAACAACATAGTGGTGATGGGCTCACCACTGATCCAGTGCTAGGTGGGCAATAGGTCAGTGTATGGTACTGAAATAAGAAGTAGTCTTTTAATAATGGCTTCATAGCACCTTTATGAAATCAACTATGTCAGCCACCTTAAGATAAGTTAACACACACATACACTCACAAACATTTTAATGCTGGCCTGGAATAGAGATTATGTCATTGCTTTACACATGATCTGTTCATTTATTAATCAAAAAGTGTCAATTCATTCATTGTTGATGCAGACTTGAAAATATGAGCAGCATATTTACTGTTTCTAAAATTCATGTACTGAGTCTCCTTTGTCCTTGAGTTGTATGGATACCGGGATAAAACAAAATCAATATTTATTCTATTCACCCTACATAAATATTTCCCAGACAAGTGGCTATTTACTGTATTGAGTCAACACACACTGCTGGAATATAAGGTTTCCTGGAATGTTTTCTCTTCCCATGGGTCTCCTCCCATGACCAAGGAAGCTACCCAAAAGAAGGAAAGGAAAGGGAAGAGACATAACGTGCCTATCATAGTGACCCAACCTTGTAGGTATTCACATTTGGTATAGCATTTCATCCTCATGGATACCCTACTCTTCTTCACCTCCTTTTATAGATGAAAAAAATGTACTCTGAAAGGTTAAGTAATCTTCCTCTTAAAATATTCTGCCCTTACATTTCAATGACACAACATTCTTGCAATTTTTCCCTTTCTTTGTCTTTTCAAGCTTTTTGCTTTCTCTCCTCCCCTTCCTTCATGGGTCGATTTTGGATGGTCTCCATCTATAGTCCCTGGCGATCTCATCCAGTACAATGGTTTTAAATACCATTCACGTACCCATGGCTCTTCAATGTATATATCTAGCCCCAAACTCTCCCATTACTACTAGAGCTGTATATTCAACTGTCTACTTGACATCTGCACTTGGATGTTGTTTCTGTGTGTGCTCAGTCATGTCTGACTCTTTGCAACCCCATGGACTGTTGCAAGGCTCTGCCAGGCTCCTCTGTCCATCAGATTTTCCAAGTAAGTATACTGGAATGGGTTGCCATTTCCTACTCCAGGGGATCTTCCCTACTCAGGGATTGAACCCATGTCTCTTATGTCTCCTATATTGGCAGGTGGGTTCTTTTCTGCTAGTGCCACCTGGGAAGCAGGATGATGGGCAAGCATCTCCAAATTTGCTGTTCAAATTGGAGACCTTGAATTTTTTTCTCTCCAGATCTCTTTCTCCCTGATTTTGAATCACTTCAGTAAATGGCTCTATCATTCACACAATTTCTCTTAAAAAAAAATCATTCTGTTTTTCATCTCCCCAAACTATAACAAAATATATTGCTAGTCTTTTGCATTTCTTTGTCTCTACCTTTGCCTAAACTTTGACCTGATAGCTGGTAACACCTCATCTGCCTTCTTTTTCTTCTTGCCTAGAATGTAGATTTGATAGCTGGCGCTGCTGCAACCATTTGTGAGTATAAGAGAAAAGGCACCAGAACCACAGAAGCATTAACTCTGATTCACTGGGTACAAACCCACACCTTCAGACATAATGTTCTGAGTGAAAAATAACTCTCATTTCTTTAGTCCAAAGTAGTTCAATTATTTTCCTACTTGCAGGTGAAAACATTCCTGACATACCTTCTCTCGCTACCCCATACTGCCATCAATCCTTATTCATGGAGAAGTCTTTTCTTAAATACAATAAAACAATTTTAGTAACTAAGTGTTTACTAAGCACATATTATAAGATATGAATGCTTCTAGGTACACACAGATGTAAGACACCAGTGAACAAAGCAAACAAAGTTGGGATACATTAGTGAACAAAGACCCTCACCTTTGTGGAGGGAAGAAATATAATAAGCATAATAGTTAAGTGAATTAAAATTACACTGTATGTTAGAGGATGATGTACTTTATATGGAGGAAAAAGAAAGAAATAAAGCAGGTAAAATTGGTTGGAAGTGAGGCTGCAGCTTTAAATTTTGTGGTGAGGCTTCAGTGAAAAAGTGACCTCTGAGGAAAGACACGAAGGACTTGGGTCAAATTGGAGATAGAGCCTTCTTAGATGAAGAAGGCTGAATGCAGTGCAGATTTGTAATACAAGAGACATCATATTTCAGGCATGCTAAATTTTAGATATCTATGAAATATTTGAGAGGAAATGATGTTGAAAAAGCAGTGGGGTGTGTGAGTCAAGAATTTAGGTGGTAGGTCTGCACAGCAGATACAAATCTGTGAGTCATGACCTGAAGATGGTATCTGAAGCCATAAGATTATATAAGACACTAAGAAGCTGAATGCAGTTAGAGGGGAAAAAAAGGACCAAAGTCCTAGAACTGACATGTTACAGCTTTAATATGTCAGAGAGAAGAGGAACCAGGAGGGGACTGAGAAGATGCAGACAATGAGGCAGGAGGTAAACCAAGAGGCTGAGGTGACCTAGGAGCCAATAGAAAATGTACTGAGAAGGAGAGAGTAATTGCTGTCATATAAGGTGAGAATTCAGAACCAGTCATTGAATTTGCCACTGTAAGGCCTTCACTTGGTGAATGGATAAGATGGTTTTCATAAATAGTTGGGGAAGAGAGCCTGATCAATGTGGGTTTGAGAGTAAAAGGGGACTAATTGTGGCTCCTTTGAGGAGTTTTGTGCAAAGGTATAAAAGAATTACAGTATATCTGAAGGAAGTTTTTTTTTTTTTTAAGGTGTGAAAATAACAACATGTTACCACAATAATGGTGATGATCAAATAGAGATGTAAAAGTGGATGGTGTAGGAGAAAGGGGAACAATTGCTGGAATGATATCTTTGAGTGTAAATGCAGGGATTCACTTTATATAGTGTGACTTTTAAAACACATCCACAAATATTTTGACATATCTCCCTTCAAAAGGGGGAACTTAATTTTTCCTTCCTCTGAATACAGGCTGGACTTTGTGACTTGCTTTTAGCAAAGAGAAAGACAGTGTGTGACTTCCCAAACTGGGTCATAAAAGGCACTGTGGCTTCCTTCCCTCTTACCCTCTGTCGGATCATTCACTCTGGAAGCAACTAGTTGTCCCGTGGTGAGGATTTTCAAGCAATGCACTGGAGAGGCCCATGTGATGAGGAACTGAGGTTGCCAACCAACAGCCATATGAGTGAGCCGTCTTGGAAGAGGATCATCCAGAACCAGCCAAATCTCAAACGACTGCAGCTCAAGCTGACACATTAATCACAACTGCACAAAAGGCTCTGAATTAGAACTATCCAGCTAAGTGGCTCAATTCCTGACAGAAACTGTGAGATCATTCATGTTTATTGTTGTAAGCCACTAAATTTGGGGGCGGCGGGTTAATTTGCTATGCATCAAGATATAACCAATACAGATGGAAACCCAGGACAGATCATTTAGGGTGACAGGTAGGAAGACCGAGTACAAGGGTACAGAGGCTGTGGGAGGGGAGCAGGTACAGAGTAAGGGACTTGGGAAGCTTCTCCTCAAACTACTTCAATTTTCCCAGTGATGTAGGCAGCAGGCTGAATGACCACATGAGTGAGCAGGCTGTGCAGCTGAGAGTAAGATGGGAGCGTGTGTGCTGGAGGCTTGAGAGGAAAGGAAAAGTTTTGAGATAGTTGTGAGGGGCAAGCGCGTTAATGGATGGCCGAGGGGATACAGCGGGGTTCAAGCAGTAGCAAGGACACAGAGAGAGGATGCATGCAGTCATCAGGGAAAATGAGACCATTCAGCATGGTTGTATGTTTTCCTCCACACAGATTCTACTGCTTTCATGCAGAAGCACAGGGTCGGTGGATAGTTGGATCAAATCGGCCACAAGTTCGCAATGAGAGCTGAGATGAACCAGTTTTGCCAAATTAGTGCTATGATGCAAAACAGGATGAGGGGTTTGCAAGGGAAAGATTACCAAAATCAGGCTAGTTGCCTTAAAATCATTTGAGCTTTCAATGCTTCTGGGAAAGATGGAATAGACATACTTTGCCACTCATCTCCTGATGAGTTTTTTTGTGCCCTGGGTCTTAATTTATAAAGATGACCGAGTAGTCAATGCTATTGAAAATAAACAGTTTCCTCAGAAACAAGAGGCCTGCTTTTGGTCAGGACACAGAAGCAGGATTGAGAATAGATCACAGGCCAGCTACCTTTATTGGGGTTTCTGCAGCAGAGGCAAGGCAGAGCAGAGCTAAAAGATTAGGACTGGCTAATCTGAACAACTTCAGAGGGCTTTGGGCCACACGGTAATCTCCAGTTGTCTGACCCCTGGCCCTGCAAAGATTAAGGTGGAGGAATGTTCCTCCCATGGGCACAGGCCTCAGAGAGGAAAGAGGGTTCTGGATTGATTAGTTTGCATTTCAAAGGCCTGCTCCTGGCTGATTACTAAGCTCTGTCTCTAAGAATGACCAGCTCCTGGAGGAGCAGGCTTTCCCCAGGCAGTAAGTTATTTTAAGATTTGCAATTAGTCTCCAATTAAAATAAATAAATAAATAAAATTAAAAAAAAAGAAATTCAACATTAAAAAAAAAATCTTGCGTGCTCAGTTGTGTTTGACATTTTGCGACCCCATGGACTGTAGCCCACCAGGCTCCTCTGTCCATGGGATTTTCAAGGCAAGAATACTAGAGTGGGTTGCCATTTCCTCCTCCAGGGGACCTTCCCAACCCAGAGACTGAATCCACATCTACTGAGTCTCCTGCATTGCCAAGCAGATTCTTTACCACTGAGGTACTTGGGAATCCCCAAAACATCATATTTTAGAGAAAATAAAAAACATGATTATTATACAAGTACGAGAGCTTCCCAAATGGTGCTAGAACTGGCCTGCCAATGCAGGAGATGTAAAAGACATGGCTTTGATCCCAGTTGGGAATATCCCCTGGAGGAGGGCATGACAACCCACTCCAGTATTCTTGCCTGGAGAATCCCCATGGATAGAGGAGCCTGGTGGGCTACAGTCTGTAGGGGGGCAAAGAGTTGGACACGACTGAAGAAACTTAGCACACACACAAATACACATAAAATGCCCAGATATTACATATAAGACAAACACAGGAAGACTGAAAGATGGAAAGAAGAAAGCAGATTGGGAAAGGAACTTAGGAAAGCAGATTGGGAAAGGACCTTATGACCCAAGAAATGACCTTGTGGTGAGTTTCCCGGGTTTTCTTATTGCCTCCTTTATCCCAGACTTGGAGTTGGCATCTGGGAATGCCAACAACAGGGCAGACAACAAAGTCCCAACAAAACTCTGTTCTTTCTAGTAAAAGGAGTAGGAAAAGGGCAGTCTAGCAAGATAAAGTCTTTCAGACAATAACTACTTTATTCCAACCAGCCACCAGAGAAACTAAACTGTGACTCCACCCCACCCATGCCAGCCAAGGCCAAGTGGGAGCCTAGACTTCTACCCTTACTAAGCTGACTGCTCACCAGGGCCATCTGACTCCCCCACTGGTCTTTAGAGCGTAAGCAGCTAAGTTAGAGGGTCCTTGGTGGAAAGGAACCAGACATGGCTTTTTGACATAAGAGAAGCCATTTTAGGCCTAAGCCATTTTGTAATCTAAACCTGGCCACATTGCTTGCCCTTGAACACATCTCAGTAATAATGATCTTGTTATTAGGCAAGAGAAGTAATAATAGCAAAAATAATATGTCTATTGTGAAGACTTCCAGTTCTGTTTCAGTGGTCAAGATTAGCCTGAAGCATTTGACCATTCAAGAAGTTGGAACGTAAGGGATGATAACAATGACCTTTTCTGATCCTTGTGACTTTAATCATCTAAAGCTTGGACTCTGAATATCTGCCCCAATTCTATGCTGAATTCTCCTTTGCTCAAGCCCCTTCATGAATATGCATGTACCCTTGGCTTAAAACTTCCCCAATTTTGCTCTTGGAGGAACTGAAAGAAACAGACAGATCAACAATTACTTCAATATGCCTCTCAACAACTGACAGAATAATTAGACAGAAAATCAGTAATGATATAGAACTCTAGTGACATGGCCAAGACATAGGATTGAAACATTTACAGAAGATCCTGCCCAACGATTGCAGTCTCCATGAAACATATACAAAGAAAAACCATATCTTGGACCATAAAGCAAATCTTAACAAATTTAAAGTAACTGAAATCATACCGAGTATGTTTTTGATCATATTGGAATCAAAATAGAAATCAGTAAAAAAAAAAAAAAATAAGGAAATCTCTAATTACTTGGAAACTAAGCAACACATTTCTAAACAATCCACGGGTCAAAGAAGAGGTCTCAAGGGAATTTTGAAAAATAAATTGAACTGAATGGAAGCAAAAATACAATAAAAAGAAATTGGTATGTATGTTAGTCATTCGGTCATGTCTGACTCTGCAACCCCATGGACCAGAGCCTGCAAGGTTCCTCTGTCCATGGAATTCTCCAGGCAAGAATATTGGAGTGGGTTGCCATTCCCTTCTCTGGGGGATCTTCCCCACCCAGGTGTCAAACCCAGGTCTCCTGCATTACAAGCAGATTCTTTACTGTATAAACCACCAAGGAAGCCCAATAAGAATTGGTAGGCCACAGCTAAAGCAGTACTGAGAAGGAAATTTATAAGACTAAGTGCATGTATTTTAAAAAAATAAAAAAGGAAAATTCTCAAATCCATAATCCAAACTCCCAACTCAAGAACCTGGAAAAGCAAAAAAACAAAACAAACAAAAAAAAACCTCAAAGCAAGCAGGAGTAAAAAATAGTGGAAAAAAATCAGTGAAACATAGCACTGACTCTTTGAAAGATCAGTAAAATTGACACACCTCTTACAAAAACTGACCAAAAAATTCACTGGATCAGGAAGGAAATGCGGAATATTGCTATAGACCATACACACACTGGAAGGATAATAAAGGATTACTATGAACAACTGCACACATAAATTTGACAACTTAGACAAAATAAACTCTTTGAAAACCACAAATCAGCACAATTTTCTCAACAGATGAAGATAATTTGAGTAGACTTATAACTATTAAAAAAACTGAATTGTAATTAAATAACTCTACAGAACAAAAATCTCTAGGCCCAAGGGGCTTCACTGGAGAATTCTATCATAGCTTTAAAGAATAATTAACAACCAATTCTACACAATCTTTTTCAGAAATAGAGTAAAAAACTTCTTGATTCATTTTTTTTGAAGCTAGTATCAGCTTTGATATCACAACCAGACAAAGATAGTACACAAAAGGAAAATTATACAAAAATATCCCTCATTAATAAAGAAAAATCATGGCCTCTGGTCCCATCACTTCATGGAAAATAGATGATAGATGGGGAAACAATGGAAACAGTGAGAGACTTTATTTTCTTGGGTTCCAAAATCACTATGGATGGTGACTGCAGCCATGAAATTAAAAGATGCTGCTCCTTGGAAGAAAAGCTATGACTAACATAGACAGCATATTAAAAAGCAAACACATTAGTTTGCTGACAAAGGTGCATCTAGTCAAAACTATGTTTTTTCCAGTAGTCATGTATGGATGTGAGAGTTTGACCATATGGAAGTCTGAGCACTGAAGAATTGACGCTTTTGAACTGTGGTGTTGGAGAAGACTCTTGATATTCCCTTTGACTGCAAGGAGATCCAACCAGTCAATTCTAAAGGAAATCAGTCCTGAACATTCATTGGAAGAACTGATGCTGAAGCTGAAATTCCAATACTTTGGCCACCTGATGCAAAGAGCTGACTCGTTAGAAAAGACCTGATGCTGGGAAAGATTGAAGGCTGGAGGAAAAGGGGACAACAGAGGATGAGATATTTGGATGGCATCATTGACTCAATGGACATGAGTTTGAGCAAGCTATGGGAGATGGTGATGGACAGGGAAGCCTGGCATGCTGCAGTCCATGGGGTCACAAAGAGTCAGACATGACTGAGCAGCTGAACGACAAATAGAGGGAAAAAAAATCTTTAACATTAATAAATAGAATTTGCTGTGCTTAGTCGCTCACTCACATCTGACACTTTGGGACTTTATTGACTGTAGCCTGCCAGGCTCCTCTGTCCATGGGGATTCTCCAGACAAGAATACTGGAGTGGATTGTCATGCCCTTCTCCAGGGCATCTTCCCAACGAGGGACTGAATCCAGTTCTCCCACATTGCAGGTGGATTTTTTAATGTCTGAGCCACCAGATTTTAGCAACATATAAAAGAATTCTAGACCATAATCAAGTGAGATTTATTTGAGGGCACCAGGCTGATTCAATATGTGAAAATAAATCAGCGTAATCCAACATATTAACAGGCTACAGAAGAAATATCACATGATTATATCATTCATTGTAGAAAAAGTATTCAACAAAATTCAACATCACTCATGATAAAATAAATCTTTCAGAAAAATTGGAATAGAGGTGTACTTTTATCAACATGATAAAGAGCACTTACAAAAAAATCCCCCAAACTACAGCTAACTTTACACTCAATAGTGAGACTAATGGCTTTTCCTCTATTATCAGGATGTCCACACTCACAACTCTTATTCAGCATAGTGATGGATGACACAGCTGGTGCAATAAGGCAAGAAAAGGAAATAAAAGTCATGCAGATTGGAAAAAAAAATTTAAAAAGTCTATATTTGTAGCTAACATGACAATATACTTAGAAAATCTCAGAGAATCTACAAAACTTCCTAGAACTAATAAATGAGTTTGGTAACATTGAGGAATACAGGATAAGCGTTCAAAAATCCATTGTATTTTAATACATTACCAATGAATATGTGGATACTGAAATTAAAATTCTACTACCATTTATAATTTTTCAAAAGCAAATATGAAATACTTATATGTAAATCTAAGATACCATGTATAACATGTACCGGACTTGTATAATGCAAATCATAAGATACTGATGAGGAAAATAAAAAAAAAAAATAGATGGAGAGACATATGGTATTTATGGACTGGGAGATTCAACATGATAAAGATGTCAGTTCTCTCCAAATTAATATACAGGCTTAACCCATTTTTTTAAAATCAAAATTTCAACAAGATTTTTTAGATATAGCCAAGATCTTTCAAGAATTATATGAGAAAGAAAACAACCCTGAAAAAAATAATAAAGTGGGAGGAATCAATCTATCCAATTTTAAGACTTATTAGATAACTACATTAATCAAGATGTGTGGTATTAGTGAAAACATAGACACATAAATCAATGGAGCAGAATAGGGAACCCAGGAATAGGAATGAAGTGAAGTGAAATGAAAGTTGCTCAGTCATGTGCGACTCTTTGCAACCCCATAGACTGTACAAGTCCATGGAATTCTCCAGGCCAGAATACTAGAGTGGGTAGCCTTTCTCTTCTCCAGGGGATCTTCCCAACCCAGGGATTGAACCCAGGTCTCCTGCATTGCAGGTGGATCCTTTACCAATTGAACTGCCAGGAAAGCAGGAACAGGCTCAGACAAATATGCTCAGTTGATTTTTGACAAAAGTACAGAAGCAGTTCAATGAAAGATAGACCTTTCTTTCAATAAATGGGGCAATTGGACATTCATAAGCAAAACAATACACCTCACCATAAACCTCAGCCCTTACACAAACATTAAGTCAAAATGGATAACAGACTTACTTAAACGCACAACTTAAAATTATCATGCTTTTAAAAAAAAGTGGGAGAAAATCTTTAGGAAGTTGGACTGAATCAAGAGTCACAAACCTGATACCAGGAAACACAATTCATTAAAGGGAAAGTTAATAAACTGGATTTTATACAAATTAGAAAGTTTTGTTTTGTTAAAGACCCTGTTGAGATGAAAAGACAAGTTACAAGTGGGGAACACATTTGTGAAGCATGTATGTGACAAAGGATTGGAATCTAAAATATATAAAGTACACTCAAAACCTGAGTTAAAAACCTTGAGTACCACACTTAATATCCCTGTATCTGTTTCCTCCTCTCTAAAATGGTCTCACCCTGTTGATTCTTCCTTCACAAAGCTGTTACAAGTATTAAATGGGTTAATGGAGGCAAATCATTTAAACTAGTACCTGGAATGCAAAATGCTCACCTAGGTGTTATTTATTATTATCTAAAAAACCTCCCCAGTTGCTCTGTCTCACTGGTTCTCAAAAGTATCTCTGGGCCTGCAGCATCCCCATTACCTGAGACCACAAATCTCTGGAAGTAGAGGTGGGTGGGTCTTAGCAATCTGTGTTTCAACAGCTTTCCGAGTGATTCTGAGGCATGCCACTGGTTTATCTCATCTCTCCATTTACTTCCTTAATCACTGTCACAGTTAGACATCAGGTGTTTATTGACATAATCACTACCCACTTCTCTACCAGAACAAGTATTCCACCAGAGTGAACTTGTCAGTCTTGTTCACTGTTGCCAGCATGATATGTAGCACAAAGTGAGTACTGGGAATCTAGTAACAAATAAATGAATGAATAAACCTGGCCATGGTTATGTATTTAAATAACTGAGCTGGTTGATATTGACTCCAGGCTTGCTCTCTCTGACAAGTGGAGGATCAATGATGCCCTAATTCCTCATCTTTGCTCAGCAGCCTTGTTTCTCACGTGGTGCTGTGCAAGATGAGAGTCCCTGGCACAGGAAGCCTGACTTTTAAACAGCATTTTAAATACAATCACGGCCACAGCAGAGCCAAGGATTCTCTGCGTGTGGAAGTCCATGTGCCCTCTTCCCACTGTGCTGTGTTGGCCACCTCATTATTTTTCTTGTGACTGTCAGTGGCTGCTTTTCTGAATGGCCACAGGTCACCCTCTCTCTCTGCAACTTTTAGTGGCTCTGGCTGATGAAGGATCCTTCTCTTGCAAGGAGGTGACCTGCCATCTCAGTTTGCAGGGAGCCTTTATTCACCCTGGGTTTTAGTGAAAAGAAGATTGAGTGCATTTGTGCTCACACTCCTTCCCATGACGCTAGCCTCTCAGCTCCTCCTGACCTGTGTCTGACAATTCCACCGCTGTCTCCTTTGCAGGCTTCTCGTCCTCAGCTTCTCACTGCCTGAGAGGTGGTGTTCTCAGGGGCCTGTCATTTCCCTTTACAGGTGCGCTCTTTGAAGGATCCGCTTCTCCCCCGCCAGCATTTGTAATTCAGACCTCTTCGTTGGCATATCCACCTGGGTGTCCCAAAGGAACCTCGGCGCTATGTGTCTAAGATGAAATGACTTATCTTGCCTTTCCCTGTTCCTTGTCATCATATTATCATGCTTAAAAGCATTACCATCCACTGTGTTACCCAAGGAAGAAATCTGGGAGCCATTCTTCATTCTGACCTGTATCTCACTTCCTGTATCTTATCAGTGTTCTAGTCCTTGAAAAGTTACCCCCTTATCACGCCTTACAACACCCTCCTACCCCTCCTCTGGTGCTACTCAAGGTTGCCATTTTGTGCCATGTGACAGCCTGCTGCAAAGTTTCAGGCATTTCACCTAGGCTATTTTAATCATCTAACTGATATCTTTGTTACTGACCTTATAGCTGTATACATCCTCAACATAACCACATTACAATTAAATAACTTTTTGAAATGCAAATTTGGTCCCTTTTGCTTAAAATTATTTCAAAGCTCTCATGTTACAGAATATGGTACAAACCGCTTAGCACGCTGTCACTGGGCCCTTCCTTACCAGTCCAGAGATCTCCATCTCTACACCTTGCTTTAAAACCTATATAGTCATCATACCAATCAACTAGCATCCTTAGCTTTTCAAAGCCTTTTTTTAAAATTAAGCTTTCTTTTCAGATACTCAGGTAGAAATAAACACACTCTCCCCTTTAAGCCCATCAGTATCAGTCAGGCTTTGCTACAGTAATAACTCCAAATGAGAAAGACAAACACTCACCTCTTGGTCACGTGCATGAGGGCAGAGGGGTGAGCTGCAGCTCTGCTCCAGGCTATAGAGAGACTTCCAGTTGGCTTCACAGGACTCTTCACTCGGCACCCAAGCTGAAGCAACTGCTGTTTCCCAGGGCATGTGCTTCTTGTGCAGATATAAGAAGTGTAAGTTAGAGCCCTCACTGAAACCTGTGGCTACATTTTAAAGCTCTTGCTCACATTTAAGGACATCTACTCAGTAAATGGAAACACATTCCATCATGTTTGTGGCACCTTTACAACTGTGGGATCTGATGGTAGATTCAGATTTGGGGATAAAGATACCAGGACAAAATTAAAAGCTTTGGAACAGATCGACTGACATCAACTTGTTGCTTCCATCACAATGGAAACATGTGCATATGCTTCCAGCTACAACTAGTCAAAGAGACATGAATTCTATAATCCCCAGAAGGAAAGTGACATTTTCCCACGTGACACAGCTGAAGAGCTAAAACCCAGGCATAAGAAGTGGTAGTTGAAGACTTCTGGGTTGTTGGGTGTTGTTTTCTCTCCACTCTACCTTGTCTCTGTACAAATTTGGGTCCCAGGTTTTGATGGGTTGTCAGTCATGGATGTGGATTTCAATCCCTGAAGAAAAAGATGTCGTTGTTCACCAGTTAAGAGCCCACTGGCCACAGTGACTAGCCGTCTACACTTTACTGCCTGTTAGAGATTTCTTCTGTAACTCTAAGAGGTTGATATTATTGTAGAAGCTGGAGTCACATTGGTGACTGATAGGTATTAACAGTGCTTTCTTCAGCAATGTATTTAATATGTACTAGAGAAAAACAGGAAACATTCTATGATCCCTGTATTGTAATTTGTAATAAAATATTTTGAAGATTGGAAAAGATTGGGGGAAAAAAACTCTTGGCAAGTTGCATGGCTAAGATCAACATCAGTAATATAGGTAGATTTACCTCTTCTAGAGGAGATATCAAGGGAACATTTCATGTAAGGATGGGATTGATAAAGGACAGAAATGTTAAGAACCTAACAGAAGCAGAAAAGATTAAGAAGAGGTAGCAAGAATATGCAGAAGAACTATACAAAAAGGTCTTAATGACCCGGATAACCGTGATGGTGTGGTCACTCACCTAGAGCCAGACATCCTGGAATGTGAAGTCAAGTGGGCCTTAGGAAGTATTACTATGAACAAAGCTAGTGGAGGTGACGGAATCCCAGCTGAGCTATTTCAAATCTTAAAAGATGATGGTGTGAAAGTGCTGCACTCCATATGTCAGCAAATTTGGAAAACTCACCAGTGGCTACAGAACTGGAAAAGGTCAGTTTTCATTCCAATCTCAAAGAAGGGCAATGCCAAAGAATGTTCAAACTACCATACAATTGTGCTCATTTAACATGCCAGCAAGGTAAAGCTCAAAATTCTTCAAGCAAGGCTTCAGCAGTACATGAACGGAGAAGCTCCAGCTGTACAAGCTGCATTAAGAAAAGGCAGAGGAACAAGAGATTAAATTGCCAACATCCATTAGATCACAGAGAAATCAAGGGAATTTCAGAAAAACATCTATTTCTGCTTCATTGACTACACTAAAGCCTTTGACTGTGTGGATCACAACAAACTGTGGAAAATTCCTAAACAGATGGAAATATCAGACCACCTAACTTGTCTCCTGAGAAACCTGTAGGCAGGTCAAGAAGCAACAGTTAGAATCGGACATGGAACAAACGACTGGTTCAAAACTGGGAAAGGCTGTATAATGTTACCCTGTTTATTTAACTTAAATGCAGAGTACATCATGCAAAATGCCAGGCTGAAGGAATCACAAGCTGGAATAAAGCCAGGAGAAATATCAACAACCTCAGATATGCAGATGATACCACTCTAATGGCAGAAAGTAAAGAGGAACTAAAGAGCCTCATGATGAGCATAAAAGAGGAGAGTGAAAAAGCTGGCTTAAAACTCAGCATTAAAAAAATGAAGATCATGGTATCTGGTCCCATCACTTCAAGACAAATAGAAGGGGGAAAAGTGGAAACAGTAACAGATTTTATTTTCTTGGGTTCCAAATTACTGCACACAATGACTGCAGCCATGAAATTAAAAGACACTTTCTCCTTGGAAGGGCTATGACAAACCTAGACACTATAAGAAAAAGCAGCAATGTCATTTTGCTGACAAAGCTCCACACATTCAAAGCTGTGGTTTTTTCCAATAGTCATGTGTAGGTGTGAGAGTTGGACCATAAAGAAGGCTGAGTGCCAAAGAATTAATGCTTTTGAACTGTGGTGCTTGAGATGACTTGTGAGAGTCCCTTGAACTGCAAGGAGATCAAACCAGTCAATCCTAAAGTAAATCAACCCTGAATATTCATTAGAAGGACTGATGCTGAAGCTGAAGCTCCAATACCCTGGCTACCTGATGCAAAGAGCCAATTCACTGGAAAAGACCCTGATGTTAGGAAAGATTGAGGGCAGGAGGAGAAGGGGCTGACAGAGGATAGGATGGTTGGATGGTAATATCAAGTCAATGGACATGAATTTGAGCAAACTCAGGGAGATAGTGAAGGACAGGGAAGCCTCATGTGCTGCAGTACATGGGGTCGCAAAGAGTCAGACACAACTCTAAACAACAGTAAGAGAAGGCCCGATTGAGTACCTGGGATAACTTATCCAATTTATCCCACAATCCAATACCTGGTACATTAGAGCCCCTCACCCCTTCATTGGAAGGACTGATGTTGAAGCTGAAACTCCAATACTTTGGCCACCTGATGCAAAGAGTTGACTCATTTGAAAAGACCCTGATGCTGGGAAAGATTGAAGGCAGGAGGAGAAGGGAATGACAGAGGATAAGATGGTTGGATGGCATCACCGACTCAATGGACGTGAATTTGGGTAAACTCCAGGAGTTGGTGATGGACAGGGAGGCCTGGCATGCTGCAGTCCGTGGGGTCACAAAGAGTTGGACATGACTAAGTGACTGAACTGAACTGAACCCCTTTATTTGTTTAGCTATCTTTCTCTTTAAGCATCTGAGGGTTGGGTCCTGATTTGTTCTCCTATTCCTTGCAAGGACTTAGTATAGGTGCTGAATGGGTAAATGAATTAATGACTGACCCAACAATTCAAGACGGAAAATGCAGGAAGAGGATTGAGTTTGTTGAAAGTAATGAGTTCAGGATCAACCTCACAGGCTAAATATATTCTGAGTCCTGTCCTGGTAGTGGAGCTGTCATTTTTTGATACACTAAGAGTTAATGTGTTCTGAGTTCTATCCTACCAACTCTTTTTGAAAGGGGCTAGTAAGCCTTAAATAGTAAGTAAACTTTACATAGATACTTTTAGAGAAGGTTTAGGTTCACAGCAAAATTGAATAGAAGGTACAGAGATTTCCCATACACTCCCCACAAGTATTCTTGCCTAATCTCCCTTACTTATCAACATCCCCACCCTCACCAGAATGGTACAGTGTTTACAATAGATCAACCTACATTTATACACCATTATCTCCCCAAGTCCATAGATTACTTTTGGGTTCATACTTGGTGTTGTATATTTCAAAGATTTGGATAAATGTATAATGATATATGTCCACCATTATAGTATCATGCTATTGTTTAGTCGTTAAGTCGTGTCCAACTCTTTCGCAACCCCATGGACTGCAGGACACCAGGCCTCCTCTGTCCATGGGATTTTCCAGGCAAGAATACTGTGGGTTGCCATTTCCTTCTCCAGGGGATCTTCCTGACCCAGGGATTGAACCTGGGTTTCCTGCACGTCTCCTGCTTTGCAGGTGGATTCTTTGACCGCTAAGCCACTGGGAAGCCCTACAGAATCACATAGAGTGATTGTACTGCTCTAAAAACCCCCTGGGTTCCACCTATTCATCCCTCTCACTCCTGCTGTGCGTGTGCTTAGTTGCTCAGTTATGTCTGACTCTTTGAACTTTAACCAGGCTCCTGTGTCCATGGGGATTCTCCAGGCAGGTTGCCATGCTCTCCTCCAGGGGATCTTCCCAACCCAGAGATTGAACCCAGGTCTCTCACATTGCAGGAGGATTCTTGACTGTCTGAGCCACTAGGGAAGCCAAAGAATACTAGAGTGGGTAGCCTATCCCTTCTCCAGGGAGATCTTCCCAACCCAGGGATCAAACTGGGGTCTTCTGCATTGCAGGGGGATTCTTGACCAGCTGAGCTACCAGTGAAGACCTCTCACTCCTAACCCCTGGCAACCACTAATCTCTTTGGTGTCTCCATAGTTTTACATGTTCCAGAACATCATATAATTGGAAACATACACTTTATGTCCTGTTTGGATTGGCTTCTTTCACCCGTTAATATGTATTTAAGGTTCCACCCAGGTGGCATTAGCGGTAAAGAACCTGCTTGCCAATACAGGCAGACATAAGAAATGCGGGTTTGATCCCTGGGTCTGGAAGATACCCTGGAGGAAGGCATGGCAACCCACTCCAGTATTCTTGCCTGCAGAATCCCATGGACAGAGGAGCCTGGCAAGCTACAGTCCATAGGGTCGAATTGAGTCTGACATGACTGAAGTGATTTAGCAGCACTGGAACAAGGTTCCACAATATCTTTTCATGGCTTGACAGCTCATTTCTTTTTAGCACTGAATAATATTCCATTGTCTGCTTGTACCACAGTATATTTTTCCATTCACCTGCTGAAAGACATCTTGGTTGCTTCCAGGATTCAGCGATTATGAATAAAGCTGCTGTAATCATCCCTGAGCAGGTTTATGTGTGGATATAAGTCTAGAGAACATTTGGGCAAGTAACAATAAATGTAATTGTTGGATGATATGGTGAGAGTATGTTTAGTTCTGTAAGAAACCACCAAACTGTCTTTTAAAATGTTTGTACCATTTTGCCTTACCATCAGCAATAGTGAGAGTTCCTGTTGTTCCATAACCTTACCAGCATTTGATAGTGTCAGTGTTCCAGATTTTGGCCATTTTAATAGGTGTATAGTGATATCTCATTGCTGTTTTAATTTGCATTTCCCTGATGACATACAATGTGGAACATTTTTCCATATGCTTATTTTCCATCTGTATATCTTTCATGAGGTGTCTGTTGAGGTCTTTGGCCCATTTTTTTTTTAATTGAGTTGTTGGTTTCCTTATCTTTGTATTCAGTCATGTCTGACTCTGTATTACCCTATGGACTGTAGCCTGCCAGTCTCTTCTGTCCATGGGATTCTCTAGGCAAGAATATTGGAGTGGGTTGCCATGCCCTCCTCCAGGGGATCTTCCCAACCATGAGTTGTACATAATTTTTGATTGCCTGAGTACCTTGACTTCAAATTTTCTCAAATCTTAAATATAAAGATGGGTAGCTTTAGAATTGGCTTTCTTACCTCTAGAAGCTGCTGTTAAAGAAGACTAATTAGGCATTTGCAAAATATGGACAGCCACAGAACTTAAAAATAAGAGAAAGGGAGAATGAAAACATAGATGAGAGAAGAACTTTTTAGATTCCAGAAAGTGCTTGAACCTCTAAAGTTGCAAAGTATCAATATTTAGTGGGTTTTCATGTACACTTATCTTGAGAAATAGACTACAGTTTTTGCATCAGAGTCTCATGGGATTTTTCAAATCACAAAAGATTAAATAAACCCATTGTTGGCAAGAGAAACTAGAATAAATACCATTTTATTTCCAGATGATAGAATTAACAATAATTTATTGAGCACATTTTGAGATTGGCACTGTTCTAAGCACTTTTGTGGGAATTCTCATTTAATTTTCAAAGCAACAATTATTACTGTCTTTAATTGACAAATTCAGAGACTGCTAGTGGCTCTAGGTCATGTGCCTAGTCAGTGGCAGAGAGAGAGATATGCCCAAAGCTGCCCTCTTAACCACTATGCCGTATTCCCTTCAGTCCTCAACTTAATTTTACTTTACCCCTCTCAGTCTTTCTTAATAATTTTGGTTAAAAAAAATAGTTTTTAAATTTAGCTCCCTGGCAGTCACACATTGGCCAGCTCTCAGATTTCTGGCAGGGTGACCCAGTTTGCACATCACAAATATAACTGAAGACATAACTAGATACTTAGATACATTTTCATCATTGTGCAATCTTACTAATGGGTTGGCCTCAGACTTCAAGTGGAAAAGTTGTGGTGCTTCTTCTAAGGGGTAGGCATTTCCCAAGTTCTGTTCAACTACTGAATTCTGCTCATTAGGTTAATGAAAAGCAAATTTGCAGTCCCCTTGCTATTGTAAAGCATTCCAGCAATGATAAATTCATATGGAAATTTATCAGTTCTTATTTAAGTAGTTGGAAACCTCCAGAAATTGTCCTGTTGTATGATGAGAATTCACTAGCTGAGGATAACCCTGAAAATCTGTCCCGTTTCCAGAGATGCTTTTTCAGAGAGATATTTAAATAAGGACTTTAAATTGATTGTCCCAAATGTGATGAGTGATGGGCCATCTTGACTGTGCACTGGTATGTGTGTTGGGTTTATGGTCGTCCTGAACCTAGTGATAAATCAGTGTCAGGCACTTTAGCTGGAGAGTTCAGTTCTCTACTCACCTTTCATCTCTGAGTGGTTACTGTGCATACATGGCATTTACATTTGCAAAGTGCCTTTGTCCTCCAAATATCACAGTAGATGCAGGGACATTTTATGATTGCTAGTTCAAAGGTGGAGAGACTGACGGGGTGATGGAGGGGGGAATGGCTAACCAAGGTGCCTGGCACCTGTGAAGCAGTCACAGGGGTCCTTCATCTGACATCTCTTCATAGGTCTTTTTATTTTTGTTCCTTTCCCCTTTTCTTCTTCTCTGCTTTTTTGCCTTTCATGCTTCCTAGTAATAACTCACAAATATGACTTAAATTACAGAAAGCAGAACATAGCATAGTGCTTAAGAGAAGGGACACAGGAGTCTGACTCTGGCCCAGCTGAAGTGACCTCAGGTAACAAACTCAACTGTAAAATGGGGCTAGTAGGACAGCCCTTACAGAGCCCATATGAGGATTTTAATTTAGTTAGAGCTGTTATTTTTGTTACTGTCATTAGAAACGAAACAATATGAGGCAGAAACAATTAAAGGTTTATCTCTATGAGACAGACCATAGGCTTTGGGCTTTTTGTTAATGGAGAAATGACTGAGGTCTGGAGCAACCAGGGGTGTCTTCAGAGGACTGGGGACACTTGACCTAGCTGCAAGGGATGGCTGAATTTGAATAAGCAGATATGAAAGGGAAGGAACTGTGAAACTGCAGTGATTTTAAACAGACACTTTAAATTCTCAAGCATGTCTTCCATAAAAGTAGAGTCTAATTTAGCTCCCCAAGAAGATGGACTGGCCTTGGTGTTTTTCTTCTAATAAGTAGAATGTGAGACTCCCTGACTTTTGATACTAAAATAGAAAATGTGATGCAGTTTGTCTGTTGCTCTATTATCTATCTACCTACCTACCTATCACTTTTAGAGCCCTGAGCTACCTTGTAAGAAGTCAGACTACGTGAAGCAAACATGGGGCCACATAGGAAGAGCAAAGAGCTAGAGACGCCTGCTCAAGGATTCCCAGATGCTCCAGTCTTCCCAGCTCTGGCATCAGATAATTCAGTCCCAGCCACCATCTGATAGTAGCTGTGTGACAGACCCTGAGCAAGAACTGCCTAGCTGACCCCAGTCAACTGCTGATCTCTGAGAGATAATCATAAACTGTTATTTTAAGCCAATAAATTTGAGAGTAACTTATTACTTAACCACAGTAACTGGAACTAGAACCAAAGGCGTTAGGACATGTATAAGCCAAAGCAAACTTACAATTAAATAGCAGAATGACAAAGCCAGCAATATTCAGTTTAAATAGGTAAATTTGCTTTGATGGATGATGTTTTGCAAGCCAAATTGATGTTCATGTCATTAAAAGGTGAATGCCACAGTGCAACCCTGATGGCTCAGACAGTAAAGAATCTGCCTGCACTGTTGGAAACCTGGGTTTGATCCCTGGGAAGATCTCCTGGAGAAGGGAATGGCAACCCACTCCAGTATTCTGGTCTGGAGAATTCCACGGACAGAGGAGCCTGGCAGGCTACAATTTACACAAAATTTGAAACCTCTTTAGGGGATTATTCACCACATGAGATGTATTAGGGAACTTGACTGGGCTGGAAAGTGGGGTGATACACTCCAGATAGTCCTAAGCAAAAAGTTCAGCTGAAGTGGAATAGAGTGGAGTTTTGGCCCCAGTGGTCAGCATCTAGAGTCTGAACTATTGACTTGTAGTCACTATTGATTCCTGTGTAGGGCAGTGACATGATGAATGTCCGATTTCAAGATTCATCTCACAATGGTATGTGTATGATGAATTAAACAGATGTGAGGCTAGAGTCAGGAAGACTGGCTTACAGTCTCTTCCACTATACTTCTAGCCCTTAAAAAAAAAAGCTGTGTTCACCAAGTTCTAACTGAATATGTGGTACCCTACTGGGCTCTGAAAAATGCAGTATAGGTTGGGAATTGGGTTTAGTTTCAGCACTCAAAGATTTATGGTGTTCTTTCTTCCACTCCTGCCTGTCATCGATAGATGAACAACCTTGGTCAAACCATTCATGTCCTGGTGCCTCTGAGCCCTGATCTATCAAACAGGGATAATGATATATACATTCAATCCATGTAGTAAATATTAAATATAATATATATATATGAAATCTTCAAGAAGCTTCAAGCTTTCACAGAATAGGATGAGTTTATACTTTTTAGAGTACACTTAAGTGTTACATCAATCTTATAAGAGAACATTTAAACTGTTGTAAATAGTTGTAAAAAGGAGATAGCAATGTTACTTTTGTATTGGACAAACTATATTGTAACAGCATTCATGGAAATTTTGAAATGAATAAAAACCCTCAGTATTTAAGAGCTACCAAATATCAACATCTTGTTTTCCATATTTCATACTTCTTATATATTTATTTCAAATATGTGTACATATGTGTATTCATTTACAACATGTAGTATAGATCTATTGCTGTATTTTGCTTTTTTTCCACGTAAACGTTAGCACTTTCTTGTTATTCTATCAGATCATAAGCACAATTTTATAATAGCCCATCAAATTGATATCTCACAATTTAGTTAATCTCTGTATTGTTTGAAGCCCATCTATACATGTAACATATTTCCTTCCTTTCTTCTAGCATGGAAGAAGAAATACAAACCATCAGGAACGGAATTATTGAAGTAAAAAGAAGAAATATTTTAATTTCCTCTAAAATAACTTATTGAGTGCTCTTTTTCAAAATTGGGAGATACTATGTGTTTCAGAAGAGGCAAACTTTGAAGACCCTATACAGACAGATTGCTTCACTGAAACTCTCAGCATCTGACACCTGGTTTTCTTCGCCTTAGCAGCAAGGAAGGGAGCAGGCATTGCTTTCTGAGGCCACCCCATGGAGTCTTTGGACAATATCACTTGGAAATCAGGGCTTGTTGACTGAGTTAAGCAAACAGGTGACACGTTGGCTCTGGTAAAGGACGCTATAAAGTCCAGCCTCGGCCCCTTGGTGACCTCAGACAGTTATCGGTTTGAGAAAATCTTCAATTCTAGTCAAACAAGGTTAAGCTAGTGTGTTAATGTGCAGGGAGTTCTGATTTAGGAATGACCTGAGGTTTATCTGCCTACTTGTATTAATCATTTAGGGACAGCTGCTGGAAGCACAATGCCGGAACTGGGGGTGACAGCCATTTGGAGCAAGTAAACAAGGTTTCCAGAGCCAGGGAACATGCAAGAGCAGCAGTGATAGTATTCCACTCTCCCAAAGCAATTGTTTTTTTCCTTTCTTTTAAGTCACCTTCTTAAAGATCAGAAGCTTTGATCTGGGAGAGTGTGAAGTTCAAGCAGTCCAAAGTCCCTGAACTCTGCCACACAGAGCCCTGAACTGCCATCAGAGAATTCAAATGAGATCACGATGCAGCAAATTCTCTCCTGTGCACCATGGTTTCGGTACCTATTGAACTGTTTTGTAAACAGTGCAAATATTAACTTTGCCTGTTGTGTGCCGAGCAGGGTTAGGTAATACTGAAACAGTAATGACAGTCACTGAAAGCTGGATTTAGTCAGGTAAATGATAAAAAGATTTGTTTTGTTTTTGATGGTGGTATAGAAGTGTCTGCCTTGAGGAAGAAGCAGACAGACACATAGCTAAACACAGTGATGCTCAACCTTGGCTGACTTCAGAATTCCCCCAATACAGAAAATGGTGTTACCCACATCAACTGAATCTGAAATTTCTGTGTGTCTGTGGGGTGGGAGTGAGGGTGAGTGGGCATCTGGAATTTTAAATCCTGAATCAAAATTGAAGATCACTGTTGTTACACTGGAGCAAAAAGTGTCTGAGGTGTGAATTACAGTGAATGCTGAAGTTACCTATGTATGCATGTTATTTTAGTGTCATCAACAAGAGGGTTGAAGTTACCTATGTATGCATGTTATTTTAGTGTCATCAACATTATTACTATTCACAGAAATCCTGCCCCTTACATTCTCAGCACTAGTTCCTCCTCTGCAGCTCCCAGTGTTTATTTCTCCTCAAGTTTCTCCCATACCACAGCGCAGATTTGGCAGGCACAACCTATAATCTCATCCACAACACTAGATACAGAATCCGTGACTTTGAAAATTCTGACTCCTTCTTGGAGAAGGGAAAAGCAGAGTCCTTGCCAAAGGTGGAGGCCAAATATGGAGTTTCCAAAACTCAGAGAAGCTGGAGGGCGCTCTGGAAAAAGCAGCTAGGAAGACTGAAAGTCATAGCTATAGAAACGGAAGGAAACACAGTGTTTCATCCTACAGGTGAGGGAACTGAGAACAGAGGGGCTGGAACTTGTTCAAAATCACACGTAGGCAGGGGAGTACGATAGTTGTGTCTGGAACTCTGGTCTCCTAGCTCCCTTTACCCGCATGGAGGGATGGGCGGGGATTTAAGGGAAAGCAGAGTGAGTATACTCCTCCCTCCAACTGTGGCGCCAGCTTTGCTGAAATCTGTTTTACATAAGAGGCTTTTAGGAAGGATTGAAAACCACAACATCCTAGAGCCCATTGATGGTTCTGATTTCAGTCACCATATTTTTTGCAGGTTCTGCTAATCCAACAAAGCTTGTTTACAGAGTATTTAGCAGGGAAGTTTCCAGTTCTTCACATACACATACACACACACATACCTATACACATACACACACCTCTCCCTCTCCTTCAGAGACTCCAAACCACAACTCTAGAGATCAATTGCTCTCTTTCAGTCAACCCCTTTAACTTGCTAAAGGGCCAAAAATCACTGGGTCCTTGGACATTTTGAAATGTAAGAAGTCAACCTCTTTGTGTCTCTGTGCATGGACATTTTTCCAGGCTTATAACAAACAGCCTGATTCTTCACTGTATGATCTCTACAACATTCTCTTTTCAAATTATGTATAGATATGCAAAACTCTAGCCATAACCATTCTAAAAACAAAAACAATCACAACAGTTTTCTATGTGCTTATGTAGTCTGCAAGGATTGTATCATTAATTCTCACAATGACTCTGTTACATTAGCTCCATTTTACAGATGAAGTTAACTGAGAGGTTATTATCTACTGAGGAGATCTGTACCCAGATCACCCTGATTCCAAGGTTGTGCCCTTAACCACTCAGACCAACGCATGCTTCATCCCATAAACAATTGTTATAAATTGATTTTTTTATTGGGCTGAAGCATATAAAAATCACTATATTTTCTTTTTAGATCATCTTCAAATATCAGCAACCTCAGATATGCAGATGATACCACTCTAATGGCAGAAAATGAAGAGGAACTAAAGAACCTCTTGATGAGGAGAGTGAAAAAGCTGACTTAAGACTCAACATTAAAAAAATGAAGGTCATGGTATCTGGTCCCATCACTTCATGGCAAATAGAAGGGAATAAAGTGGAAACAGTGACAGATTTTATTTTCTTGGGCTCCAAAATCACTGCAGATAGTAACTGCAGCCATGAAATTAAAAGATGCTGGTCCTTGGAAGGAAAGCTATGACAATCCTAGACAGTGTATTGAAAAACAAAGACGTCACTTTGCCAACCAAGGTTCATATAGTCAAAGCTACAGTTTTTCCAATAGTTAAGTATGGATGTGAGAGTTGGACCATAAAGAAGACTGCGCACTGAAGAACTGATGTTTTCAAACTGTAGTGCTGGAGAAGACTCTTGTGAGTCCCTTGGACTGCAAGGAGAGCAAACCAATCAATCCTAAAGGAAATAAACCCTGAATGTTCATTGGAAGGACTCATGCTGAAGCTCCAATACTTTGGCCACCTGATGTGAAGAGCCAACTTTGGAAAAGACCCTGATGCCGGGAAAGATTGAAAGCAAAAGGAGAAGGTGGTGGCAGAGAATGAGATGGTTGGATGGCATCACCGATTCAATGGACATAATTTGAGCAAACTCTGGGACATAGTGAAGGACAGGGAAGCCTGGGGTGCTGTAGCCCATGGGGTTGTAAAGAATCGGACATGACTTAGTGACTGAACAACAGCAAATAGAAGCATCTCGTCCCACCTCTTATTATCTAAAGACCTGCATGGTGAATTATTTTGAGAACAGCTAGAACTGCCATGAGCCTACAATCATTGGCATCTGCACCCAGAGCGTAGGAAAGTGGTAAGGCCCCAGAGATGTATGGGGGTACCACCAGCATCTGCTATTTGATTTATTAATATACTGGACAGTGCTAAGTACCGCAGCTACAAATTAAGAATAAGCTTTCTGTCTTGGAGGAATTCACAGTCTAGTGGGAAATCCAGACTTAAACATGCAAAATTTCAATATAACAAGTACTCAATTAGCATAATGCGTAAGGCACGTTTTAAGCACAGAGATGAGTCAGTAAATCCAGCCTGTGTCAAAGGGGTGGGCAGAGAAGCCTAACTCAAGGGCATGACCCATATGCTAAGCCTGGATGGACGAGGGAGAGCTAGCCTGACAGAAGATGGTTGAGGAGCTGGTGGGGAAAGGTGTTGCAGGCAGAAGAAGTGGCACAAAGGGTGGGGCAAAGTCTGGAACAACACAGAGGGTACAAGGAGCAGCGAGCACGTCCATGTATTAGAATGCAGAGCTGGAGGCTGGGGGGAGGTTGGAGAACACACACGGGCAGACTAATGGGTTATGCAGAGTTTGGAATTCTTTGTAGACAGCGGGAAGTCATTTATGAATCTTAAGCTCACAAGTGACATGATCAGATTTGCCATTTAGGCTGATCACCCTAACCAGCTATCAGCTGTTTCCTGCTGTTACCACTGACTCATACATACGACATTCTCCCAAGAGTTTATCCAGTGGTTATGGCCACATTTTTTCCCCTACTAAGAAAACATGTTAGAAAATGCAAATTGAGAAGACATTATTATGAGGATATTAAAAATTGGAAAACTGGCCACAGTTCTTGACCCCTCCCCCTGGAAACCACATTCTTTATAAAGTGACTTTGCTGCTGCCTCCTTCAACACACGGAGTCTATTTTCCCCACACTCTGAATCTGAACTGAGTGTGCCTTGCTTTTGGAGGTAAACGTGACCACCGGAGCCTTTCCTAGACCTCCGGAGGCCACACGCACTTCTGCTCTCTCCCCTGGATCCCTAACTCCCCTGTGTGAGCTGTAGGGTGAGATACCATGTCACCAGCCCTGAGTCAACCATGTTGTCCACCCAGAACTTCAGATACAAGAAAGCCAAGCCAAGGCTTTAGTCAACTTGCAGAAGATCACAGACACATTTATGTGCTTAGTGGAAGCAACTTTTGCTCTGCCATGAGTTAAATAAATGGTCATTGTTTCAGGCTGTTAAGTGTTTCGGTGGATGCTTATTCTACAAAAACTACTATGTGAAAGGTGGGATAATCTTGTATTCAATCTTTCAAAGAGTAAATCATTTGCAAGCCTTAACGCTTTATCCATGATAAGTAACAAAGTACTCTGAACTTGTTGGGATGTTGCAACACAATGACAAAGCATGATAAAAAGAGTTTCTCCAAGTATGCCTCAGAAAGGCTTCTGCTTCAGGGAAGATGGAGCAGATAATCCTTTGCCCTACTCCTCTGGCAGGTACAACTAAGACCTCTGGATATTAGATACAAAACAAACAAAACTCTGAAAGGTGGAGAGAAAAGGCAGACCAGCTAGGGATTATGGGACCTGAGGGAAGATACAATGGTGAGTTTCCTGAATTTCTTTTTTGCCTTGTATATCCCAAATTTGGAGGTAAAGAAGCCAACAATCTAGAAATGTCAACAGCCATGGACCAAAATAATTCTAACAAAAACTTGCTCTCTCTAGTCACAGCTACAAGAAAAGAACAGCCTCGCACGGCAAAGAACTTCTAGATACTACCCATTCTCCTCTAGCCAACAGCACAGGAAAAACTGCAGCCCTTCCTCTCATCCCCACCAATGAAGGCTGGGTGGGCAGCCTGGACTTCCACTCTTGAGAAGCTGTGATAAGCACCTGAATGTCCCTTCTGGGGGTGGTGTCAGGGAAGAGCCACCAAGGGCTGAGACCTTCATCCTAGTAGACAATGAGCTGCCTCCATCTCCCACCATGTCCAAGGAGAGCACACGGGAGCCTGGACTTGCACCTCCCCCGGGCAGGAGGGAGCCACCCCCTTCCTCCCCCAGGGATGGTGTCAGGGGAAGCCTAGTGGAGTGAAGCCAGGCTTTCACTGTGGCCAGCAATAATGAGTTGTCAACCCTCCCATGCCCGACCCCAGAGTTGTCAATGGAATCACATGGGGAGCTGAACTGCCATTTCTGCCCAGCAGTAATAAGGAGCCCCCACCCCTGCGGTTATCAATGAAAGCTGAGTGGGAAACATGAAACTTCTCCTTTCATCTGGGAAATGAGGCAGCGCCTTCACTTTTCATGCTGGAGCAAGGCCAGAAAAAGTCAGTAACAGAAGGTTCAATACAATCCAGAGTCTCAGCACGTAATACGAAAATTTCCAGGTTATACTTGAAAATCACTCATCATACCAAGAATCAATCAGAAAAGGTCAGAAGTGGAATGGGAAAAAGGCAACATCAGTATCACAGATATGACAGAATTAACTGACAAAGTCTTTAACTTAGTCATGATAAAAATGCCTCAAAGAACAATTATGGGTATGATTGAAACAAATATAAAAATAGCCTCAGCAAAGAAATAGAAGATATAAAGAAAAGGGGGTGGGTGGAAGAGAAGTGAGTGAGGCTGTAAAAGTTCAGCAGGATGTATCCTGTATCTTGTCTGCATCAATGTTCATGTCCTGGTTGTGATATTATCCTATAGTTTTGCTAGATGTTGCCATTGGGGGAAACTGGGTTGAGGGCACACGGGATCTCTCTGGATTACTTCTTAAAACTGCATGTGAATCTGTAATTATTTCAAAATAAAATTTCATTTTAAAATAAGCTTGTCCTTGAAATTCCAGTACTGTGTAATGCTCATGGTGCTGCCTGGAAAAAAAGTTTCTGTGATTAAATAAGTTTGGTAAATGCTGAGGTAAATAAAGTTTACCAGTTTGTCTTTACTATGGGACTCACCAGAGCCATGCATTTGTATTTTCTATCATAAATAATAAACCCTACTATCAGAAGATGTAATAAGGCTGTTGTGAGGATTAAACAAGATGCACCATCTAATGGGAAGGTAAATTGGCCTAACTGTGGAAAAGAATATGGAGGTTCCTCAAAAAACTAAAATTAGAGTTGCCACATGATCCAGCAATCCTACTCCTGGGCATATATCCAGACAAAACTATAATTCAAAAGGTACTTACACACCTATGTTCATAGCAGCACTGTTTACCACAGCCAAGACATGGAAACAGCCTAAATGTCCACTGACAAGTGAATGGATAAAGAAGATGTGGTGTGTGTGTGTGTGTACATACACACAATGGAATATTACTCAGCTATAAAAAGAATGAAATAATGTCATGTGCAGTAATATAGATGGACCTAGAGATGATCAAACTAAGTGAAGTCAGTCAAAAAGACAAAAATACCATATGATACCATACTAATACATGGAATCTAAAACACAACACAAATGAACCTATCTACAAAACAGAAACAGACTCACAGAGACATAGAGAACAGACTTGTGGTTGTCAGGGGGAGAGGGAGGTCGGAGAGACTGGGAGTTTGGGATTAGCAGATGAAAACTAGTAAATATAGGATGAATAAACAACAAGGTCCTACTGTATAGTACAGGAAGCTATATTCAATATCCTGTGATAAACCATAATAGAAAAGAATATGAAAAATAATATACAAGTATAACTGGGTCCCTTTGCTATACAGCAGAAATTAACACAGCATTTTATAGAGCTCCAGTGGCACAACTGGCTAGCATGAGGTATTTATAGAACACAGCAGTTTAAATCAACTATACTTTAATAAAATTTAGAGAGAAGATGTACCATGTAAAAGAGCATATAATACCTGACACAAATGTTAAGATTATTCATTATTATATTTACTCGTTACCATAAATTTATCACATTCGTGGTATTACATTAATTTAAAAAAATAGGGAGTTGATGGAGGTTTAAGGAATTTACATAACTTAAAAGGCACAGCTAGCAAGAGGCAGAGCCAGAATTTGATCTCATATTCAACCCCCAAGTATCTACTATTAATTCTGATGCAGAATTCCTCCCAAAAGCATGATTTAAAAACAAACCCAAAACACAGTTAAAAGGGAAGGAACAAACTAGGAAAAGTATTTAGAATTATACCAAAGGGTTTCATTTATTGTTATATAAAGGGATTTCATAAATCAATAACAAACTTTTCCTAATAAAACAATGGGCAAATTATCGATATACCAGTTCACGATTGTGGCTAAAGGACATCTGAGAGTGTTCACGACTCAAAATGTAATTTTTATAAAAATTTCTAAATTAAATAGACCAATGTCATTTTTCTTTATTTTTTCCCCAAATGAGAAAGTCATATATCTACTCATAAAATGGCTGTGGTGAAATGGGCACTTTCAAACAGCTGTTGTCATCATTACTCGTATAACGTTAGCTACAGGAAATTTGCCTTAAAGTTTTTCTCTTTTGACTTACTTATTTAATTTCTAAGAATCAATAAAATTAATTTAAAAATTTTAAAAATGAATCAGATACATAAACAAAGATTTATGTTCAAAGATATTTATCACAGCATTATTTATATGACCAAAAAAATGTGAGAAGAGGCTTCATAACTGTCAGGAAGGAATGGTTAAAAAATTATGGGACAGGCATGTGATTGCCATCATTAACAATTACATTTTAGAAAACTAGTGGTATGGGGAAATGCATATGATAAATTGTTAAGGGAAAAAAGCAGGAAATCTCCAGTTTTATAAAAGCATAATATGTGTGAGTATAAATATATATACATACATATATATATAGGAAAAGAAAATATATGAAAAGGACAAGGGTGTCACTCTCATGAATGACCCCCACTTTCCTTACTATAATTTCCAAAATCTAGACAGTAGTAAGTCAGGAAAAAAACAGCAATAATTGACTTCCCACCAATCTTTAAACCCAAAATGTCTTTGATGTGAACACTAGCAAGTTCATGTTTTAATCAATACCTTATACTTGGAGCCTGAATACTCTAAAGCAGAGTGGGAAGAACTCCTGCCTCAGGGAGCTGTATTTCCAGGGTCCTGTCGGAGGTGAGGAGTGGAAACAGAAAGCAGGACATCAGCAGAAATGCCCTCCCCTACAGGGAGGGGAGGCTAGTCAGCAGCCAGGATGAAACGTGAGAGGACCAGGACTTGGCTCCCTCACTACCAAAGCTGCCCCAGCTCCTTCTGCTCACGTCACCACTGACAGACCCTGCAGTCACACGGGCACCTGGTTACATGTGTGTGACAAACATCAAATGACTACCAAAGTGGTTTTTGCCAATTTGTTGAAAGAAGTAATAGTAGAATAGCATTGATGACATTACACGGTTTGATAGCCAGAGCACACCATGGTCCATACCAAACATTACTTAGATGCTTTTTTTAAAGAGTAAGGATGCTATGCTTTTCTATTTGCTGTGAAACTGAGCAGGATATTGAGTATGCATTAGATTATTTAGTACTTGGTGCCTAATAGACAATTTACACTTCACTTGTCTCTTGTCTACAGACGTCTTTGTTTCTTTTCTTTTCTTTTTTTGTAAATTTATCCACTTTTATTTATTTTTGGTTGTGCTGGGTCTTCATTGCTATGAGGGCTTTCTTTAACTGCAGTGAGAGTGGGCTATTCTCTAGTTGTGTGCACTGACTTCTCACTGCAGTGGCTTCTCTTGCTGCAGAGCACGGGCTCCAGGGCACGCAGGCTTCAGCAGCTGTGGCCCAGGGGCTTCAGTAGTTGCGGCTCCCAGGCCCTAGAGCGCAGGTTCAGTAGTTGGTTCTCATGCTGCACAGCATGCTGCATGCTCCACAGCATGCAGGATCTTCCCGGATCAGGGACTGAACCCATGTGAGCTACCAGGGAAGTCCATCTCTTGGTTTCTTTTCCCATGTCTGTTTTCCCTGTTTTCATCACCTCGGGAAAAGGTACCTGCTGCTTTTTTAAAAGGTACCTGCTGCTTTTTTTTTTTTTAACTTTCAGGTCAATTTTTAAAAATACTATACTTATTTGTCAAAATAAAGCTTTTCACATTTAAAAAAAATCAACCATATATTTCACTTTCAATCTACAGGTTGTTCTCACTTTATCACTTTCTTTCACCTCTGACCTCCTGGTATCCACTCCATTCCCAAATACATGCTGAATCCTTCCACTTCTATCTGCATCATAACTCACTAATGAAAGCCAAGCTAAGTGCATCTGGACCGACATATTTTTCCTTCTAAACAGGTCTCCCTGTTCCCACTCCTGCCTTTCACAATGCATTCTCTGCCTGGAAGTCCATGTGATGTTTTACAAATGTAAATCAGACTGCTTCAGGCCTGCACCTAAAGCCCATCATGACTCTGGATGAGACTTAGAACAATATCCATACTGCTTACATTGGTATTGATTTTTCACCTGACCTGACCCTGCCAACCTCTCTCATCTCATCTGGTACCACTCTCCCCTTCACAACCACCTCCACAGCCTTCTTACTGTCCTCAATGATGTCAAGTGTGTGGCCACCACAGGACCTTTGTCCTAGCTCATCCTTCTGTCTCGAACACTTTCCCCTAAACTGTTCCATCATTTACACCTTAGCTCGAATACCACCTCTTCACCAATTACCTTCGTTAACTAACTAATTTAAAGTCACTTCACCTGTTCTATTTGCTTCCTAGCACTTACTATCCTTCAACAGTATTTTCTTTGTATGTTTAATGTCTGTCTCCTCTATTAATAAAATGCAAGTCCCATGGAGTAGGAATCTAGTCTATCTTGTATCCTACACCCCTAGAATCATGCCTAGTAGATCATTTATTGAATGAATGAACATGTATTTAATCATATAAAATATAGATTTTATGTTATTGATTTGTTGAGTGGTAAGCCCATAAATTACATAAATATTCTACAAAGCATTTCTAAATATTCTAAAAATACCACAAGACTATTAGGGGGATGAAATGAATCAGTACCTAAAAGGCAGTGACTGCATGCTTTTGGGAAGTGCTCCTGCTTGGTCATGAGAAGATTCTGTGCGGTGAGTGATGGATGGAGACAAGCAGACAGCATGGGACAGCGCTGGGAGCAGAGGCAAGCCCAGGGGTGTGGACAGTGCAGAATATGAGAAAAGGAGGATAATGATCCAGCCTGGCAGTTAACGGCCACCAACAAGTGTGTGTGCTTGGTGTGCAAGGCACAGAAAGCGTCATGTAGGAATGGGCTATGGCTTTAGGAACAGCTATCTGTGAATTGTAGGCTTGAGGCAATTTGCTATCAGGTGCAGGTAGACTTCTGGCTCAGGGAGACAGATAAAGCCCAGAGTGGTAGGGACTGGAGTGTGAGGCAGGTTACTAACACAGGAACTCAGACTCAAAGAACAAGGCGGGTGCCTGTAATTAGAACTGTGTACCAGACAGAGCCTGGTCTACAGGTCCAGCTTTCTTCCCCCGGCCCTCTGTAGGTTCTCTGTGTGTTTCAGCAATTTTAACACAGTCAAGAATGTTTCACGAAACAAAATAAAGAGTATCACCAGTCTGTAGAAGCCTGAGGTCGGAGAGAAACAGAAACAAAACTGGCTCTTTTGCAGAAAAGCATGTGCTTGAGAGAAGAAAAACACAGAACTTCCTGGAGGCTTCACAGCAAGTGCCACGAGGCAAAAAACACCTCAGAACGTTGCTTTTAGGTATTTATGACCATCTGTAACCCGCTTCCCAGGTGGCGCTAGTTGTAAAGAACCTGCCTACCAACGTGGGATACATAAGAGAGACGGGTTCAATCCCTGGGTCAGGAAGATCCCCTTGAAGAGGGCATGGCAACCCACTCCAGTATTCTTGCCTGGAGAATCCCTGTGGACAGAGGAGCCTATATGGCTACAGTCCACAGGGTCACAGAGTCCAACAGGACTGAAGCGACTTAGTGTGCACCCACATTAGCACATAAACACTGCATAAAGCCCACAGTGTTATAAAGATCCCATTAAGAAAAAGTTGTCCTCTTACCTGTGGACCCATCTGTAGATGTGGGCCAGGCACCCCGGCATAGAGTGTTGTTAGATGAGGGGGTATGGAAGTGAACCCCCAGACATGCTGCCCAGTCACTGGACCCCAGAGCACAATGCTGGGCAAGGCTTGCTTCAGCCCTTCTTCCCAAGGTCTGCAGAGATCCTGGAGCACAATTCTGAGCTGGGACTGCAGAGTGGAATCACATGGACAGCTTTAAAAATTCCTGAAGCCTGAGTCTCACACCTAGAGATGCTGATAAAACTGGCCTGGTGCAGGCAGAGTGCCCGAGATTTTTAAAAACTCTCAGCTGGGTTTAAGGGGTAGCATGGAGAGCGGGCCTGCACTGACCATGGAGGGTCAAGAGGAAGGGTCATGGAGGAGGATCTGGACACCAGGCAATAGGGTCACTTCTATCGATTACCAGCATCAGTGGCTATGAATCTACTGGATCTGCTTTCCTTGTTGTTTTAACCCACCAATTTCCAGCACAAACAGCTTTTGTGCATCTTGACATTATCGGTAAATAATTTTAAAAATTGCATGCAGATTTTATTATTTAAAATATGAATTTCTACTCCTTGTTCTTTCATGTGGTAGAATAAGACATTCAAGCTCAGGGCCTGGCTTGGGACCACAAGCTGCACTAATAATTTTGTTTGGAGCAGTGGTGCTTAGTGATGAATAAAGTAGGGCCAGTCAATCCTAAAGGAAATCAGTCCTTATTATTCATTGGAAGGACTGATGCTGAAGCTGAAACTTCAATACTTTGGCCCCCTGATGCGAAGAGCTGACTCATTGGAAAAGACTCTGATGCTGGGAAAGACTGAAGGCAGGAGGAGAAGGGGACGACAGAGGATGAGAAGGTTGGATGGCATCACTGACTGGATGGACATGAGTTTGAGCAAGCTCCAGGAGTTGGTGATGGACAGGGAAGCCTGGCATGCTGCAGTCTATGGGGTCACAAAGTGTTGGACATGACCGAGCAATTTAACTGAACTGAACTGAAAGCAGGGCCTGGAATCAGACAGGGGCTTCCCAGATGGTTCAGTGATAAAGAACCCACCTGCTAATGCAGGAGATGGGGGTTGGGAAGATTCCCTGGAGAAGGAAATGGCAACCCACTCCAGGGAAATCCCATGGACAGAGGAGCCTGGTGGGCTACAATCCCATGGGGTCACAGAAGAGTTGGACACAGCTTACCAACTAAACAATAACAAGAATCAGACAGACCAACGTTAAAATCCCAGCTCTCTTCTTCTGAAATTCACAAGTGAGACTGAAGATCTCCCTTTCAGGATTCCTTTCTCTCTCTCTAACCCAAGTATCTCTAGGACTCAGCCATCTCTGAGGCCACAGTCATCTCTCTACCTACACTTTGCCGGCCTAGTGCCTCGATCTGCTTGTGTGGCACCTCTGGTCCCTTGAGAAGCCACTGTCTCACTGCCCACTGCCACTGGGCATCCCCAGAAGGTGCTGGTCTTGTGCACTACAGCCTGGTGACCATGGGACTCTGCTGGAACCCCCTCCCCACTCTCCTTTCATCCCAAGGGAGTGGCCATCCTCTCTCTGTCTGTGGTCTCTTTACTAGGCTCCTCACTCCACACTATCCCCCCAGCTGACAGGCCACTGCTCTGGACAGCTCTGCTGGACACAGAAGTCCACTCTCACGGTGGTCACGTGCTGAGGTCACACTGTAATTTTACAGGAATGTAAGAGAAACTGAGACTCTCAGGAAAGTGTCCCAAAGCAGGACAGCTGTGTCCTTCCTGGTTTCTCAAGAAGCAACTCGATGTTTTCACTCAGCTTTTTTCTCCTAGACTCAGACACAGATCCGAAGGGGAGGCAATAGATCCAAGCCACAGCTCTTGTCTTGCATTAGGAGTCCATGTCTGTCCTTCGACTGTCGGGCTGTTGTAACAAAAATACCATAAACTGGGTGGCTTATAAACAACAGAAATTTGCTTTTCACAGTTCCAGGGATTCTGGGGTTCTGCAGAGGGCCCTCTTTCTGGTTCATAGAGGACTGTCTTTTCACAGTTCTCCTATGCCAAAAGGGGAGAGGGAGTTCTGTGTGGCCTCTTTTATAAAGGCACTAATCCCCATCTTGAGGGGGGGCATATACATTCAAACCTTAGTGCCAACCCTCTCCAATGGCTACTTAATGGTCTCTTTAAGTACTCATCTTTCCTTAGGATAAGTTCTCTCTAAAGAGCTCTTCAAACCTCCCCACCCCCCAGATTCCATTATTCCCCTCACCTGGCCTTCAGAAGCCTCCAATATTTCTTAACTCTAGCAATGCACAGAACTAGCACTGTTTCCCAGGAGGCTTACCAAGCTTGTCAAAGGCCCCATTGAGGCCCACCTGTGCTGCTGGTTCAACAGATGTGCCCAGGAGATCTGAACCCTAAAGTTGTTGTTATTCAGTCACTAAGTCGTGTATGACTGTTTTGCAACCCCATGGACTGTAGCCCACCAGGCTCCTCTGTGCATGTAATTTTCCAGGCAAGAATATTGGAGTGGGTTGCAATTTCCTTCTTCAGGGGAACTTCCTGACCCAGGGATTGAATCCTACAGTAGAAGGCTCCCAATCTTTGCTGTGTCTATATCAATTGAAAGTTGCTCAGTCGTGTCCGACTCTTTGCGACCGTATGGACTATACCATCCATGGAATTCTCCAGGCCAGCATAGTGGAGTGGGTAGCCTTTCCTTTCTCCAGGGGATCTTCCCAACTCAGGGATCAAACCCAGGTCTCCCACATTGCAGGCAGATTCTTTACCAGCTGAGCCACAAGGGAAGCCTGTGTCTATATCAAAGTATCTTTTAACTCCTCTCCTCCTGTTCATTTGCTATCTTCTCTCTCTTTTTTCTTTCTTTTCACATGCTCTTGTCAATATTTTAATGCAAAAGGTGCATCCTTCTGAGTTTTCTTTCCTTTTTTTTTGTTTTATTCTTTGGTGTCAGGTTTGTTAATACACTAATTTTTTTTTTTCCATTTTCTTTGCTGTTTCATGAGCATTCTCATTAAATTCCAAAATAAAGACAGAGAAAAGGAACCAGGCACCAAACTGAATTTTCTTTCCTTTTCACAACAGAAGAGTTCCAGCATGTCATAAGAAAAATAAAGGCAGCAACACATAAGAATATCAATTGGGCAATTTATTTACTTCAGCAGAATTTATCATCTCAGCACTGATTAAAAAAAAATTATGGTTGAACAGAAAATGAGTAAGAGAAATAAATTTTTCTTTCACATAGTTTAGAATTTCCAGTGGCATAAGAGTTCCATCTGCCACTTCAAATGTATCACATGGGGTACATTCAAAGTCTGAAACTCCAAAAGCAATGTAATTTAGTACTTAAGAAAAAAAAGAAACAACTATGTGTCAGAATACTTTTGCCAGAGGAACATTCCACACAGATAAAAAAGCAGGCTAAAGATAAAACAGACATTTCAACTGAACAAACATTTAAAGATTTTGGCCCAACAGATCTCTGTTGAGTGGCCAGCTCTGTGTTAGCTACTAGGTTCTTGAACTCAATAGTCAGACAATTATAAAAATAAGGTCAGTCTTGCTCTTTGCCAGGCTTCCAATTTTTTTTTTTTTAGGTTTGTAGTCTTTTTTTTAACACTCAAAATTTTTTAAAATGCAGGAATTTTAATTCATGAGTGAAATATTTCATACCAGTTGCAGCGTAATCAGAAAACAGGGTTTCTTCCCCACGAAAAGACTTCTGAACTGTTTATATGGAAGAAAGGTTCTCAACTGGCACTATTTTTAAACTAGAATTTTATTATGTGTACTATTATCAAACCAGATTAGCCACATCTGATCTGTAAATCAAGTTGTTAGTAGACTCTCATTACTGTTATTGAAGAACACCGTTTAGTGTCTTAAATCCCCTCTAAAATCTGTAAAGCTGATTTATTTGGGCAGACGGGATTCGATAACTCCTGGGGAGCTCGTGCGTGATCCTGTGCGCAGGTGCAGTTGATGGCTCGAAGGAGCTGATTAAAGCAGGGACAAGAGGCGAAACAATGACTTGCCTATCCAGACGGAGAATTAATTATCTCCATCCAACACATTCAGTATCAAAGCGAGCTGATCTCACTATCCGACACAGCAGAGCTGGGGAACAGATGATGGTTCCATGGCAAACCATTCATCCTTTTGCTGAATATTGTATGTGTGGTCAGTAAAACGATTGAAAGATGAGATACAATATTGAGGCTTTTACGGCATCCAGCTGTTGTGACTCCTCCGATTCGTTTTGGACTCAGTAGACACCTCTAGTTTCAAAAAAAACCTTTTTAACGTTTTTCAACAGGCAAATAGAGTCTGAAGTTCTTCTGAACCACCTTGCTGCCTGGCGAAAAACGCCATCCAATACACAAAAATCCTTGAAAACAACCCCGCCCTGCAAACGTGACTCTTTAATTATTCAGCAGCATGCTATTTAGTGGCAGATGAAAAACCAAAAGCATTGGAGGGAGAAATGTTTCAGGACTATGAAGCTAAATTGGGAATGCAAATTCATTATGGTTGAAATATCACTGTTGAGATTACTTTTTCCTTTTCTTTAAATCAACCTCATCTTTTCTCTGTCAAATAGTTTCTGTCTTTATCCAAGTGTCTTGCCTTCTCCAGTGGAACATAACAGTAAGCATTATTTTACCAATGACTTATTTTCCCATTATTAATAACCAGGTACATTCCAGGTTGTCTGCAATGTCAGGGTGAAACCCAAAGATTCACAATCTTGTGATCCATCTTTCTCGGCATCTTTGCAGGAAAATAAATGACAACAACAATAAAAAATACTGTGGCATCAAAATTTTATATCTGCAGTGAAGATGTTTATGGGAGTTGCCTTATTGTCCTAGTCACCTTTGAAGTTGTGGCACTGAAGGGGAGGCAAAGAGGTATCATCTTTAAGGAGCCTCCATTGGGTCTTCTAGGAGGGAAATGTCATAAGGTATGATGGTGCTGCCCTGTAGCCTTGGGACTGAGACTTGTGAAGGGGAAGCAGAGGGAAAAAGACTATCTCTTGCCTTTCTCACAGTATCCAGTATGGGCAAGGAATTTATACTTGAGAGCAGAGGTGGGAGATATCAAAACTCAATCCTGGAGAAGTATAACATTGAGTGAGGCACTATGATGTCCTTTCTGTGTTTCAGCCATCTAACCTCCATGCCTGGGCTTCCCTAGTGGCTCAGTGGTGTATGCAGGATACATGGGTTCAATCCCTGAGTCAGGAAGATCCCCCTGGAGAAGGAAATGGCAACCCATTCCAGTATTGTTCCTCCTGAGAAATCCCATGGACAGAGGACCCTGGCAGGCTACAATCCGTAGGGTTGCAAAATAGTCAGACATGACTTAGCAAGTAAACAACAGCAACCTCTGTGCCTAGCCCAATACAGAGCAAATGGCAAGCATTCAATAAATATTTGTTGAGTTGATTTATATTTTCTTTCTACCCAAATTCTAGGCAACTTGCCCAGGCTTAAAGGTGCAAAGGCTCTGTGAGAAGCAACGAGACAAATAAAGCTGCTATGGTAGGAGGACTTTAATAAACAATAACAACAAAAAATAGGTCTATCAAAGTTGGGAATTGTATTAGTCAGGATATGTTAGGCTACTCTATGGTAACAAATAACCTCTCCAATCTCAGAGACTTATTAACATAATGAAAACTTATTTCTAACTCATGCAAAGACTAATGCAGATGTTCCTGGTCAGATCATTCTTTTAGGTGACTTTCTTTCAAGTGGTGACACAGAGATCCAGGCTCTTTCCATCTAGTACTTTTATCATCCCCTGTTCCACTGTTGTCTTTCAGTTTACCTTTTCCAACCAGCCAACCGTGGAATGAGACAGACAGCGTGGAAAAGGTGCACCCTTGTTTTATTCTGGAAGTTATACATCAATTCTGCAACAAATTTTCATTATTGGAAACTATTCCCTTGGCCCCAACAGGTATTAGGAACTGGAAAATATAGTTCAGTTATGTACCCAGAGAGAAAAAGGGGTTTGGTGAATATCTAGCCAGTCTGGCATGAGAACCTGATTAAAAATTACTGATAAAGAGAGTAATATGATAGAGCTAATGGCTGGAGAAGCCAAGCCACAGTAATAATGCTAATCCGTCAGCGGTCATGAAGGCCAGAGGAGGAGCAATCAAACAACAGCAACAAACCAGGGAGGCAGGGCAAGTTCAGTGCAGTGACACTGGACCATAGCAGAAGTCCAGCAGAAGTGCAGAGTGGGGATGGAGAGTGAAGGTCTGGGCTAGATAATTTCTGGATCTCCAAGGAGAACCACCTTGAGATATTCCTAGAAGAAAGTTACTTGGAGGGGCTTGGTTTAGATAGGCCTCCTTGTGAGAGCCAGATACAGAGACCACTCTAATCATTATACATGTATTGTTTCTAAACTGTGAGCTCCAGGAAGGTGATACTTATTAGTTATAACTCACATAACATCAAACATACATATAAACATACTAGTAATTTTCATTTACTGAGCACCTGTTTTCCAGGTATTTTATGTATATCATCTCTAGTACTTACAATAGCCTTGCAATGTACTAATTTTCCTTGGTAGTGGTACCTACATCTATGATCATATTTTCTATGATATATGTGCGCATATACTAAAATGCCTTTTATGAAGAAGTGTAGCTACTGGCACATACAAACCACCCTAATACATAGTGTTTTAAGAAGGACTCTTTTACTATATAATCCAGCAATTCCACTCCTAGGCATATACCCAGACAAAACTATAATTCAAAAAGATAACATGCACCCCTGTGTTCATAGCAGTAGTATTTACAGTAGGCAAGACATGGAAACAACCTAAGCACAAGGCTTCTTGAGATCTAGGCTTAGAACTGGAACACCACCACTTCTGCCATGTTGGCCAAAGAGAGTCATAAGACAAGCTCAAGTTCAAGAGTGGGGAAATAAAATCTCCTTTTGAAGAGCTAAAACGTCACTTTGCGAAGGGCCTGGATATGAGAAGTGGGGCCATTTTTGCAATCAATTACCCACATCTAATATCTTAGATATTTTCCCCCAATATAAAGCAGATAACATGTTTGCTTAAAATGTGATTTTATTAATTGGTGGAATAGCATATCAGTCTTCCAGAAAGTGTGTGTTTTCCAGTTCCTCTCATCTGAAAAGTGCTAGATAGACAATATATTCAATGGATAACTACCTTTTTTATTTAGGGAGTCAGGGCACAAAAATACCCAAGTCCAGGCACCAGATCCATCTAAATAGAAACTGGCTTTGCAGTAGAAGATCTTAAAAAAGCAAGATAAAACTGAAAATTTGACTTCCTGTAGGCCTGGCAAAGAAGTGGGGAGGGCAGGGGAGGAAGCTGTGAATGTGTGATGAGCAGCTGGCTTTTATTTTTAAACACATATTACTGTTACCCAGATTTTTTTATCTAGAAAAATGAAAAGAGACTTATAAAGAATTCTGACACCCAGGAATATAATTTCCAGTAGATGCTAAGGGGATTGGCACGGTCTTCTCAAAACAAAGTCTTCTCTTTGTAATCTGTTTGTTTAGTCTACAGAAAGGGAAAAAGAAATGCACAATAAGTGCTGAAAGGTGAAAAATGCTATTGATTGTTGGTAGGTCCTCAAGAGATGTTTGAAATGCCTGAATCAAGCTTTATTCACGATTGCAACAGACTCTCCTTTCAGAAAGTTCAGTTTTGATGTTCGTTAGTTTGAGAATGTACATCTCATACTCCTGTGACATTAAAGGTCTTTGTTCAGTGGGAATATTTCAGTACCATCAGTGGTAACCAGGCTGCTCCAATATTATTTTTAGGTCCAAACTTAGGAGTAAACTAAAAGCACAACATTAAGAAAGCTACAGGGAGAGCCAACCAAATGTACCCTTTTCTTCTGAGGCCACTTGATGGTAAATTTAGAAATGATAAGCCAACTGACACATAACCAAATTGCTTTGTAGGTATATGGCCAACTTATGGAACTAATTTCTATAAACTCTCACCAAATATCACAAAGCAAAAAGCCAAACCAATAAACAAACAGACAGACATGCACAGGGACCAGTAAGATAATATAAATGACTAAAGCAAGCAGTGGGTAAGGAGTAGTGGTGATTATGGTGAACATTTAAGGGAACTGATAAAAACTTAAACCAGACAAAAAATATTGTGTGAACCAAACAAAGCAAGTCTGTGGGTCAGATCTGATCTGAGCTGTACCAATTTGTGACGTCTATTCCAGACAAGGCAGGATCAAGAGAAAACGAGATACTTCTAACCATAACTTCTTGGGCCAAATCATCACAAGGATAAAGAGAGTCTTTCAGCTCCTTCTACTCTCTCCTTTGGAAAGTTAAGGTAATATGACAAAATTGTGTGCCATTCTCAAGAAGCACAATTCAATGTGATTATCAACTCTGAGATTCACCTTGAATTTTCTCTGTATATTGAGAAATGCAGAAACAAGTGTGTGAGGATGACAAAGATTCTAAACACTGTATTTTCTTTTGAGACATATATGCAATTTAGACAAAAGCTATTTTTGCTTATTTCAATAGGACTTAAAGAATGTATTGTGAAATCCGAATATATTTGGGACCCTGCATGGCTTAGTGTGTGTGCAGTGTCAGTTGAAATTAACAACAGAGAAGCACAAAAGATACTGACATTTATTTATATGTTCCCAAGTAAAACAACCTGAAATATAAAGAAAACCCTTATTTTCCCCAATAAAAAAAGTCACTAAAAACATAACCAGATCACAGTATTCCAGAGTGCATCATCTTTATTTCCATTTAAGTTATTGGAGAATTAGTGCTTTTTGATTCTGTGAATAATGGCTGTCCTTGGAAATGTTACCTCAAGAACCAAGTGCCCATTTGTATAACATCAGCCCTCTTGTCATGTTGTTCGTGTTTATGTTTGATCTCCATAACATTAATATGCACTACTTTGCTTTTTAAAGTCCTACAAAGACCTATTTAAAGATTTATAAAAGATTTATACACATGTATAAAAGATGTTCTATAGACAATCAATATCGCTGATTGCAACTGTAAGGTGATATCCTGAAACAAATAAATCTGTAGTAAATATGTTTGCTTTTTGTCTTAGACTCTACCAGAGGATTTCCAGATTTTTCAGAATCACTCTAAAACAGCATTGATGGAGATCTTTTAGGCCAATGTGCCTTCCCCAAACAGCACCTAACTGTTCAAATAAAGTAAATGAAAGAGCGTCCCAAATATGAGAAATTTTGTAAGGACTTGACTGTGACTGCTGCTCTATAAAGGATACTCTTGAAAAATAAAGCACCTTGGTTTATAATAGGCACGTATAAAAATCAAACAATTTCAATGCCGTTTAGTCGCTGAGAAGAGACCAAAGAGACGGAGGTGGGAAAACAGTTAATATCCAACCATACCTCTTAACAATCCTCTCTTATGCTCTCTGCCACTGTTTTCCACTCATGCAGCCACTCTATCAGTCTACCCCCATCCCCAGTTGCCCACTATAAAATTCTTTCCCCACATGCACGTGGTACAGCATTTCCCACACACAGAGGTGGCACAGTGGCTGACAATCTGTTTCTTTTTCTCCCATCCACGCTTTTCCCTCCCCTCCACATGGCTCCTCTATTCTTTCTCCACCCCCAGTTCCACCCCAGGGTCTCCATTTATGCTCCCTGCAAAGACACTCTGGGAAGTATGGTCTAGTGCCTCATGCTGATGATTTTTCTTGGGAAAATCAGTCCATTACCCAGATTCTGCACCAAAAAGGAAAGTCCAGGTGCTGGCATACCCACAAAGACTCCTCCCCTTTCTTTTTCTTTCTTTTTTTTTTTTTTTAGAACTGCCAGTTTATTGCTACCAACCCATCTCCCTCCACCCTCATGCACACGTGCTCAGTCATGTAACCCCATGGACTGCAGCTCACCAGGCTCCTCTGTCCATGGACTTTTCCAGGCAAGAATACTGGAGTGGGTTGCCATTTCCTTCTCCAGATTCCTCCCCTTTCAAAAAAGCAGAGAGAAAGGAGAAAGGCCTTGTGTTCATTAATCCTTTTTATTCCAGTGATGCTTGAATAGACACATTCCGTCCTGTGTGCGGCCCTGGGGAATTGCATAATGGTGCCAAGGAAGTTACAAGCCCCTGCATGGCAGTAAAAATGTAATCCTTGTCAGACACAACGTCCTCTCAAGTCCCAAACACTTATTGTTTCATCTGATCTGGTCGTATTTCCTTCCAGAATTTTTGGACTGGAAAGAAAATTTAATCTTCTCATGTGATATATAAGATGAGAAATCAATTGCTTGAAGATTAACATTATATAAGAAAGCCTTCCTAAGTGAACAATGCAAATAAATAGAGGAAAACAATAGAATGGAAAAGACTAGAGATCTCTTCAAGAAAATTAGAGATACCAAGGGAACATTTCATGCAAAGATGGGCACAATAAAGGACAGAAATGATATGGACCTAACAGAAGCAGAAGATATTAAGAAGAGGTGGCAAGAATACACAGAAGAACCATACAAAAAAGGTCTTAATGACCCAGATAACCATGATGGTGTGATCACTCACCTAGAGTCAGACATCCTGGAGTGCAAAGTCAAGTGGGCCTTAGGAAGCATCACAAGGAACAAAGCTAGTGGAGGTGATGGCATTCTAGCTGAGCTACTTCAAATCTTAAACAATGTTGCTGTTAAAAGTGCTGCACTCAATATGCCAGCAAATTTGGAAAACTCAGCAGTGGCCACAGGACAGGAAAAGGTCAGTTTTTAATTCCAATCCCAAACAAAGGCAATGCCAAAGGATGTTCAAACTACTGCACAATTGCACTCATATCACACGTTAGCAAAGCAATGCTGAAAATTCTTCCAGCTAGGGTTCAACAGTATGCAAACTGAGAACTTCCAGATGTTCAAGCTGGATTTAGATGAGATCAGGCATGTTCAGGGTAGTATGGCCATAGACTCAAGCTGCATTTAGAAAAGGTAGAGGAACAAGGGATCAAATTACCAATATCTACTGGATCATTAAAAAAGCAAGAGAATTCCAGAAAAACATCTACTTCTGCTTCATTGACTATGCTAAACCCTTTGACTGTGTGGATCATAACAAACTGTGGAAAATTCTTAAAGAGATAGGAATACCAGACCACCTTACCTGCCCCCTGAGAAACCTGTATGCAGGTCAAGAAGCAACAGTTAGAACTGGACATGGAACAACAGACTGGTTCCAAATTGGGAAAGGAATACGTCAAGGTTGTATATTGTCAGGCTGCTTATTTAACTTATATGTAGAGTATATCATGTGAAATGCCAGACTGGATGAAGCACAAGCTGGAATCAAGATTGCTGGGAGAAATATCAATTACCTCAGATATGCAGATGACACCACCCTTATTGCAGAAAGTGAACAAGAACTAAAGAGCCTCTTGATGAAAGTGAAAGAGGAGAGTGAAAATGTTTGCTTAAAACTCAACTTTCTGAAAACTAAGATCATGGCATCTGGTCCCATCACTTCATGGCAAATAGATGGGGAAGCAATGGAAACAGTGACAGACTTTTAATTTTGGGGGCTCCAAAATCACCGCAGATGGTGATTGCAGCCATGAAATTAAAAGACTCTTGCTCCTTGGAAGAAAAGTTATGACCAACCTAGACAGCATATTAAAAAGCAGAGACATTACTTTGCCAACAAAGGTCCATCTACTCAATGCTATGATTTTTCCAGTAGTCATGTATGGATGTGAGAGTTGGACTGTGAAGAAAGCTGAGCACCGAAGAATTGATGCTTTTGAACTGTGGTGTTGGAGAAGACTCTTGAAAGTCCCTTGGACTGAGAGAAGATAAAACCAGTCAATCCTAAAGGAAATCAGTCCTGAATATTCATTGGAAGGACTGATGCTGAAGCTCTAATACTTTGACCACCTGATGCGAAGAACTGCCTCATTAGAAAAGATCCTGAATCTGGGAAAGATTGAAGGTAGGAGGATAAGAGGATGACAGAGGACGAGATGATTGGATGGCATCACTGACTTAATGGACATGAGTTTGAGCAAGCTCCAGGTCTGGCGTTCTGCAGTCCATGGGGTCACAAAGAGTCAGACACAAATGAGCTACTGAACAACATTACCTTACATTTACCAAGAAGAGGAAACAATGAGATTTAGTGGCTCTGTTAGATTTTGAGTGGAATGAGAATAATATTTTTTAATTATAGACTTTCCATCTATAACCTGTTCAGGCAATTTACCTAATTTAGTGACTTCAAAGACCCACCATTCCTGTGTGTCATAAACTTCATCAGGGCTTTGTGATTCTTCTACCTCCTATGACTTGTGTGCAGGGAAATCAGTAGAATTCAGCTGGGCTTCCTACAGGATCCATGACAATTTTGCTCACATGCCTGGTGTCTTGGTGGGGACAGCTGGAAGGTTAAACTCCATTGCACCCTCTTACCTCCATGTAAACTCTGATCCTCTCCATATAGTTTTTCCAGGGTCATTTAATCTTTTACATGACAGCTCAAGGTTTCAAAAGCAAGTGTTCCAAGAGACAGAAAGAGATCTGCCAGTCTCTGAAGGACTGATCCAGCAAAGGGCACATTGCCATTTCCACCATATTCTGGTGGTCAAAGCAATTATGGGCTTTTAAAATGAAGATTCATAGAGCCACTGTTTAAGAAAATAAAAACCCCACAAATGTGACTGTCTCTAATCCACCACACTTTTCCTTATCAGCAGCTATGCCTGGAAGACTCAGCATAACTGATTTCTTCCACAGCAGGAGCTGGCAAACACAGCCCAGACACCAAATCCAGCCCACCTCCGGCTTTCGCAAACAAAGCTTTACTGGAGCACAGTCACACTCATTCATTTCTATATCATCTATGGCTGTTTTCACACCACAAAAGCAGAGTTGAGTAGTTGTGACAGAGACCATATGGCCCACAAAGCCTAAAATATTTACTATCTGGCCCTTTACAGAAAGTTTGCCAACTCCTGTTCTATAGCATAGAGAGAACCCAGTTATGACAGAGACAGTAAAAAACATACTCTTTCCAGCCCTGGTCATTTGTGAGGCAGAGATAGAGTGATGATGGTGGTGGGGAGTGTAGATGTGGCCATGTCCCTGGGAGCAGCTTGGAGAATTTATGACCAAGAAGAAAAAAACCAAAACAAAACAGATCTGGAACCAGACACACTCTTGGTGGCCACCAGTCTAGAGACTGGACCAGAGGCCTCACTCTCCAGCAGAACAATGCAGAGTCTGAAGCTTGCCCTGTGGATACAGGCCCTCAGGTCATGCAAAATGCACACTCCCACCCTCTCCCTAAGAAAAGCCAGAGGAGGGGAAAGTTGAGTCATCTAAGGGAGTAAGAGAGATGGCTTAAACTCAGTGAGTTGTGCTGCCATCCACTGTAGCAAGTTCAGACCTTGTATTTGAACCCCAGGCCCCCACTTTGTCTCCGAACTAATCAATAAGACCTGAAGAAGGTCATTATTTATGGGCAATATATAAACTACATTTTTTTGCATACCTGAATGTACAGTATAAATTTTAGACCCTGTAGCAATGAAAGTGTATGAATTTCTTATATTCTCTTAAGTGAAACCCATATTGTAAAAGTCTTAAAATTGCCAGGTCTTAACATCAAACTTCTAATAGGACTGGAATGAACCTCCTTCTTAGAAAATGGAGGACATTCCTGTGGTAGGTCATAAAGTGCAGTTTATGAGCAGTTTGGCCTACTTCCACTGTGGTTTGGATTGATAGTGACCTTGGGTAATGTAGTATAATATAAGTTTGAAAGGAAGCCACTAAGACCAGGTTCCTCCCAAGAAAATAACAGTGAAGTTAATTCAGATGACTCCCTCGCAAAGTTTCTGCCTCCAACCCAGCAACACTACCACTCTGTTCTACATCTTAAAGGGTGTGGGGGCACTTTTCCTACTTGCTAATAAATAAGTCATTGGCTGTTAGAAAGCAAAGCTGAAGGAGTAGTTTTTAGCTGCTAAGTTCAAGTGCAAAGATGTGGTTGTGTGACTTTCTCCAGTTGGGGCCCCGGCATGGTTGGTTGTAGCTGCCTGAAGGGAAGGGGGATCCTGAGTTTGAAAATAAGGGCAACCTTTCTCTTGGAGCCTCTCTCTCTTTTTATGAAGTACAGACAATGCCATCCAGAAAAACAGCGATTAGTAGATGAAGTGTCTATTTTAGGCCAAATTTTAAGATAGGCTGCCTATTGCTGTGTAACAAACCAGTCTCACTGCAGTTTGTTGTACCCTGAAACAATATCAAATTTTTTTTTTTTTAATCTCTCATGATGCCCCTGGGTCAACTGACCTCAATATGGGGGTTTTCTAGCCCCATATGTTGTCATCTGGAGTCATGGTCATCTGAAGGCTCATCTGGTTTTGGAAAGTCCAAGATGGTGCTGAATCCTCTGAGGGGGCTGTCAGCCTGAGCACCCAGGTTTTCTTCCACCTCATCTCTCTGTGTGGCTGGAATTTTTCAAAGCATATTCCAAGTGGGAAAATTCCAAGTACAAGCATTCAAGAGGAAGGGAGTGGAGGTTCCAATCTCCTAAGGTTTGGACTTAGAAGTCTCAAAATTTCACATCTGTCACATTTCATTACTCAAAGCCATCACAGGACCAGCTCAGACTCAAGAGGAGGAGTAGCCCTTCTTCTGATATCAGGAGTGGCATGGGCATACAGGGAGGGGAGGTATTGCTAGGGGCTGCGTTAGGGTTCTCCAGAGAAACAGAATCAATGCTGTGGAGTGGGGGGAGGGAAAGGGGGAGAGGGAGAGAGGGAGAGGATGAGAGAAAGAGAGGAGATATTTATTTTTAAAGAATTGATTCACACAATTGAGGAAGCTAACAAGTCTAAAATCTATGGGGTAGGCCAGTAAACTGGAAACCTAGAGTAGAATTGCAGTTTGAATCTGAAAGCAGTTTATGGTAGAATTTTTCCTTGCTTGGGTTTCCTAAGCAAAAGGTCAGTCTTTTGCTATTAAGACCTCAGATGATTAAGTGGGGCCCACCCACACTATGAAGAGCAATCTGCTTTATTCAAAGTCCCCTGATTTACATGTTGTGTGCTAACTCGCTTCAGTCATGTCTGACTCTTTGCAACCCTATGGACCGTAGCCCGCCAGGCTCCTCTATCCAAAGGATTCTCCAGGCAAGAATACTGGAGTGGGTGGCCATGCCCCCCTCCAGGGAATCTTCCCAACCCAGGGATTGAACCCGCTTCTCTTACATCTCCCATATTGGTAGGAGGGTTCTTTACCACTAGTGTCACCTGGGAAGTCCAATTTACATGTTAACCTCATCTAAAAATCATTTTCACAGCAACATCTAGAACAATGTTTGACCAAGTATCTAGATATCATGGCCCAGCTAAGATGACATATATAAAATTAACCATCACAGAGACCAACCTTTTAACCTGGTTACCAACATAGGTCAAGGTTCTTTCTGTCCACACCCTTTTGGATCATCCCCTCCTCCTGTACTTCCAACCCCGTTGCTTCTCTGTATTTTCCTTTCTCTTCTTTTATTCCTTTTGGACTCCATCCAGGATCCTCTTATCTGCCTCAGCCTCCTGTTCTGTGATCCCCTTTCTCTTCTGCTTTATTTTCTGTAGACATCAAAGTTAATGAAATGTTTTTCAGTCTCAGCTCTTATGCAGGGATGCCTTATTTGTTTTGTGCTCAAGGAATAAAGTATGCTAAGGACTGTGGTCACTGAGGTGGAGGGAGCAGCAGGTGAGGGAACAGACCCTGATACTGCAGGATGTGACTGTGACTTCACTTCACAGACCCTGAGCTTCCCCTCCCTCTTTTAGATTGAGCATTCTACGCTCCTCATCTGCCTGACTGTTGGAAGAGACCAGGGGAGCCCAAGGTTCTCCCTCTCCTCCCAGGCACCATATGTTCTCTGCAACAGCGGCCATCTGGAGATAGGGATGTTTTTTGTTTTGCTTTGTTTTAAAAAAGCAGAAATTTCTGAGTTGATAGGAAGAGAGAATGGCACCTTGTCTTTATAGCGTGAAAAGGTATATTTCTTTTTTTTTTTTAAATAGCAAAGAAATATTTATTTATTTATTATTTTTTTTTTTGATTTTTATTTTTATTATTTTTTTTTTTATTTATAAATTTATTTATTTTAGTTGGGGGCCAATCACTTCACAACATTGCAATAGTTTTTGACCCAGCAATCCCACTGCTGGGCATATACACCGAGGAAACCAGAATTGAAAGAGACGCGTGTACCCCAATGTTCATCGCAGCACTGTTTACAATAGCCAGGACATGGAAGCAACCTAGATGTCCATCAGCAGACGAATGGATAAGGAAGCTGTGGTACATATACACAATGGAATATTACTCAGCCATTAAAAAAATACATTTGAATCGGTTCTACTGAGATGGATGAAACTGGAGCCCATTATACAGAGTGAAGTAAGCCAGAAAGAAAAACAACAATACAGTATACTAATGCATATATATGGAATTTGAAAGATGGTAACGATAACCCTATATGCGAGACAGAATAAGAGACACAGATGCATGGAACAATTTTATGGACTCTGAGGGAGAAGGTGAGGGTGGGACGTTCTGGGAAAAGGTATATTTCTAACAGGTGAAACTTGGAGGGTGCCAGTCAGATCTTTGTGAGTAAACAACTACCACAGTGTCTATGTAGGAGTGTGGGTTACCCTCTGAGCTAAGTGGAAACCATACCACAAAACTTGCATTCCACTTTTTACCCAATGCCTGGCTGTGGGAGAAAGGCAAAGCAAGTATATCCATATTTTTTTTTTCAATCTCTAAATGCTTTTTCAATGTTTATACTTTGACATGGGGAGATTCTTTTAAGTTTTTTCCTCTTTCTGAGAATGAGTATTAACACACATACAAGTTCAACAAGTTGTTGAAGAGAAAGACCACTTCTAACTACCAGTAGAAGAGCAAACGTATTTTTAGGTGTCTGAGAGAGAGAAAACAGGGAGTGGAAACTTAGAGTCAGAAAAACTGGGTTTAAAAATACCTATGAAAAATGAAATGTTAGTCATTTAGTCATGTCCGACTCTTTGAGGCCCCATGGACTGTAGCTCACCAGGCTTCTCTGTCCATGGAATTCTCCAGGCAAGAATACTGGAGTGGATTGCCATTTCCTTAACGAGGGAAACTTTCTGACCCAGGGATCGAACCTGGATCTTCTTCATTGCAGAAAGAATCTTTACTGTCTGAGCCACTAGGGAAGCCCCCAAGATACCTATAGGAATCTCTATAAATATGTATATAAATGCATAGAAAGAGTTCCATGAGGATAATTATCTAATATAACCATGTTACACTGGTGGGGGGTGGGTGTATTGGCATGATGAGTGGGAATTTCACATTTTATTTCACGTATTTCTGTGTAGTTTTAATATCTCATACCAAACAAAGGTTCACATTTTTCTTTAATTTTTAAAAGTTGTGGAATGGAGCATATATTAATTTGCTAGAGTTGGTGTAATAAACTTCCTCAAATTGGGTGGCTTAAACAAGAGAAATTTATTGTCTCACAGTTCTGGGGCTAGAAATCCAAGGTCAAGCTGTTGGCAGGGTTCATTCCTGCTGAGGGTTTCAAGAGAAAATCTGTTCTGTGCCTTTGCCTAATTTTGATAGTTTGCTGGCAATTTTGTCATTCCTTGGCTTGTAAGAAGCATCGCTCTGATCTCTGCCCTTATCTTTACATGGCATGTCTGTGTCCAAGTTTCCCCTTCTTATGAGGACACCAGTTATTTTGGATCAGGAAAACATGCTACTCTGGTACGACCTCATCTTAAATAATTACATCTGTAACAACTCTATTTCAAAATGAGGTCACATTCTGAGGTATGGGGAAGAAGGTGGGAGGGACTGCAACATATGAATTTTGGATGGAAGACAATTAAGTCCTGAACAGAGCATAAAAAACTGTCTTGTAATAGCTTTTTAATTAAAGGCAATTTTTGAAAGAATTGTGGTTGGCACCTTGTTTGGCATAAACTCCAGTAGGACTGTATCCAGTCCTTATCCTCTCTAAGCTTCCCTTTTGCATCTATAAAGTGGGGTCAAGAATATCTGCCCTTATTACCACCACAGAGTTGTGTTAAGGGTCAAATGACAAAATGATCACCCAAGAGCTTTATGCTCTGCAAAGGTCTATGTTAAGGGGGGCTGACGGAGGTTCAATCAGGGGAGCACGGCTGCTCATCTACTATGACTGAAGCCGAGATATCTAGCCTCAGGAAGCATGTACCCTGAACAGTGAAGAGAAGCAGACATGCGTCTAGCCCTTGAGACCAAGAGATGACAGATGTCACATCTAGCTTTCCCTCCAAACTGTAAAATGCCATTATAAATGAACCTGTGGGGAGGGATATCAGACATAAAGTTTGGGTTTTGAAAGCTTTAATTCAGTGCACAGAATAATCCTTTTCATTTGAATAGGTCTTTATTTTGTGAACTTCAAAATTCAATAAAAGGGATGCATGAAAGTCAAGGGGAAATAGATTTGTGATTGTGGTTTATACCAACAGTTCTTAACCTTATCTGGGTCACAAATTCTTTGGAGAATCTGTTTTTCAGAAAATCCCATGGATGCTTACATCAGACAAAAAAGGCATCTAGAAAATTCTGCATGTAATTTCAAGGAGTTCATGAACCTCAGTTTCAGAATCTCTGATTTCAATTAAAGTTCATAAGATACAAGACCCCTGATTACTCAAGGAATGCTCAAAAAGGGGATTACTTTAGAAGAAGTCAAATTCTTTCTGCTTCAATTAAAAAATAATTCCTCCTCATTCCCAGTAATAGGTGGAATTTCAAATACTTTCTATACATCCCATCACTATCTGAGCCTGTGGTGTCCTGAGAGCACAACTTTTGTGACCATGAACTGAGGTGTTCCAAGAGGCAACCTGCCAGGTGACTCTCAATTAACTCCTAGTGATGAGTACTGATGGTTGGAACAGTGACAATGTCACTTGAGTTTTGCCTTAGGGAGGAAGTGCCCAGCAGTACAAAAGCAGCCTATTTGAATTTCAAAAGTTTAGACCCTGCAGGTCTGAGAGAGTATCTGATAATGTAAGGGTGTGGGTTCCCAAGAGGAAGCATAGAATTGTACCACTGGAAGAGAAGAGGGGAGTGCTTAGAATGTGGGAGTTCCTAAGCTAGGAGACTTGGGGATTTGTTTATCTCCTCACTAGGATGAAGAAATAAAATTTCCAGATGGGTTGAGGGAGCTGATAAAAGGGCAGGTCTAGGGCCTCATTCCCAGGTGTGTCTACTCTAAGAGATGGGTCCGAAGAATCTCATCCTCAGTGTGATGCAGAAATGGGTTGGTTTGTATGAATCAAAGAGTGGCCCAGAGTTGGTGAAGGATCTTAAGCAGATCCACAGGATATCCTGCTGCAGAAGTAGAAAAGCTTTCCTGAGCTTGTGAGGATACTGGAGGGCTTAGAGTGAGATGGACCTGGAGGGGATTGGAGGGGGAACTCTACTAACAACTCTCCTCAACACACGTGACTGATGACCAAAGGTCAGAGGGAAACTGGATGTCTCTCCAAGGGCAGAAGGTAGAATGACCCAAGTGGGACCTTGGCAGTACATACACCTTTCTCTTCTCATCATCCAACCCCAGCTCAGATGCAACCCTGGATATACTAAATGACTGAGATGAACAGAACTCCAAACAGAAACAGAAAGTAAGTTTAGCTATATGTATACATAAAAGTTTCATTTCTTACATTTGTTGGAATTCAGGACATGCAATCCTAAAATATGGTACCTTAGCATATTAAATATTTTAAGTTGAAGGAATTTTTAACAAATAGCATGAACAGGAAGACCACTCTTGACTTCTCTCCCCTTGCCATTCTTCCCTGAAATAGGTCATAAAACTCCCAAGTGAAAGGCACCCCTCTGGCCATCATGCCCTACAGTACCACTGACACAAGGCTGTGTTTGCAGCAGATTTTACAGATGGCTTCGGGAGGGAATACAAAGAGGAATTACAGTACAGACAACAACACACAATTGGCTGTTAGCCATTCATCAGTCGTCCCAACTCCCAGGATGCCTTGCTGACCTTGGCTTTCTCTGCCCTCCTCTCCCTCTCACCCCCTACCATGATATCCCTGGGATGACCTTTCTTCTTTTTCTCATTTCTTTCCAAAGCAATGTAGCACTTTGTTCTGATTTCTTCTTTTGTATTTTGCTTGGAAGCCTCATTTTTCATAACTAAATGGGCAATCAAGAACAACAAAAGGTCCTCCTTAAGAGTGTTTCCATCATCAGTATTTGAAACAACAATTGTTTTTTGCTGTTACCCACCATACTTCAGTCCTTCTCCAGTGAGAATACATGGGCGCAAAACCCACCCTGATTTGGGGGAGGGTAGTTGATAACTTTCCAACTTTCCTCCGGCCCAGCCATCATCGACACTTTCTAGCCACTCGTGAATGGTGTGAGTGAGCAACTGTCCCACAGCCAGTGTGTTCATTTTGGCTGTTTCCTGTATTCAACCAGAGGCTGCAGACAGATTGGTTTTGCAACAATCCACAATCATAAAATACCCGAAACAAACTGGCAGCCAACCAAGTCTGGTCTTTTCACACATACAAACAGAGCCCACACACATCCTTCCGCACAAAGAACTATATACCTGAGCTCCTGAACTGTGGGAATGGAAAAAAAAAAAGTGCTAAGAGAGGAGAAACCCTAGATAAAAGATAGCTGAAAATAGCAATCACACGAAGCAGGGGAACTGCCTAGAATACTAATAGCAAAACCAAGTCAACAGTAATCACCAACCCTAACATGTTGGCCTTATTCCCTTCTCACAGATTTCATATCTTATAGGCTGCACCTCATCACTTGGGCTGGAAGGAATGCAGGGAAAACTCGAACATGCTATTCCCTTTAAAATCATCTGGTTTAATTTTAAGAATGATTTTAGTTAAGGGAGAAAGCCAGGTTTACTTGGGAATATTGGTACAGTTCTTCTGACAATCTGAAACAACTGGGGTAGAATGGAACAGAAGGCATCCACTCTCAACCCTCACAGCAGCCAGGGTCGCACCTGTGGGTGGAAAGTGTGTGCACGGGGCTGCCTCAAATGATCTCTCAGCAGCAGCCTGCAAAACCAGCAGTACAGCTCGTGGGAATCAATTCTTCTTGGCCAGCGAGCTGAGCCCCTGCTGTGTGTTCAACACAAGGCGAGATCCTTTTAAGAAGATGACGACCTGCAGACGTGGCAGTCCCTGTGCCAAGAGGCTCCACTGCTTACTCCCTTGGGTGGTTAATGTCTTTGAAATAGGGCTTTCCAGGTGGTACTAGTGGTAAAGAACCTGCCTGCCAACGCAGGAGACATAAGAGACACAGGTTCAATCCCTGGATCAGGAAGATCCCCTGAAGGAGGGCATGGTAACCTACTCCAGTATTCTTGCATGAAGAACCCCATGGACAGAGGAGCCTGGCGAGCTATGGTCCGTAGGGTCATAAAGAGTCAGACACGACTGAAGCAACTTAGCACGCACACGTACATGTCTTTGAAATAGGACATTTGCTCTCAAAGCCTGTTTTGCAAAGTATACATATAAACAAATTTCCATCTTTTGAATGCACTGATGTAATTGGCTTATTCAATTCGGCAGCCAAATTGGCTTATGAAATTAAAGGAGATCAGTGTTCAGAGAGGAGGGGCATGTTTTGACACAGAGATGGAAGAGGAAGAGAGGAGGAGAAGCAGCACTTCTCACAAGTGGATGCTTAACTGACCTTTCCAATAAGGTGCATCTATACCATGGAGTATCGGAGAAGGCAATGGCACCCCACTCCAGTACTCTTGCCTGGAAAATCCCATGGACAGAGGAGCCTGGTAGGCTACAGTCCATGAGGTCGCTAAGAGTTGGACACGACTGAGCGACTTCACTTTCACTTTTCCCATTCATGCACTGGAGAAGGAAATGGCAACCCACTCCAGTATTCTTGCCTGGAGAATCCCAGGGATGGCAGAGCCTGGTAGGCTGCCGTCTATGGGGTCGCACAGAGTCGGACATGACTGAAACGACTTAGCAGCAGCAGCAGCAGCATACCATGGAGTATAGTGCAGCTGTAGGAAGAACGAGGTCTTTCTCAATGTACTGGCAGGAGAGATCTCCAGGATATATTGTTGAGTGAAAAAAAAAAAAGCAGAACAGTTTTTGCGAATACCACCATTTGTGAGGAAAGGGGAGAAAATAAGATAATATATTTGTTTATAGTTTTATTTGTACAAGATATACTGCAATAATATATAAATCTCAATAAAAATGGTAACGCACAGTGGGAAGGAGAGGGGTATGATAGGATAGGGAAAGGAATAAATGGAGATAAGGATGAAAGTGAGCCTTCTTAATGTCTGTCTTATATTGCTTTGGTTTTTGAACTATGTGACTATACTAGCTATTAAAATCCATAAATAATTTAAATAAAGCAAAGTAATTAATAAATATGCCATCCTCTTTGCCACCTACTGAACTCCTTTTTTTGTCTGTTAAGGCTCAACTCAAAGGCCACTACGTTGATTTATTCACTAATAAACATAAAAACCCACCGTGTGCTAGCTTCTGTGCCAGGTGCCTGCCAGGCCCTGGGCCCTGGGGGTGTTCTGGTGAGCAGGGCACACACACCTCTGCCTTCAGGATGCTAGAAGCTTGTCTGGGAGCTAGATCACTAAAAAAAATATCACCTGCTATGGGAGAAGACTCTGGAGAAGACTCTGGAGTTTCCTTGAACCCTTGTACCCTTGGCCTGGCATCCCTCCAGCACTGTGCTCTGGAATCCCAAACATGGTAGTTCCCTCCCTTGATTGGGTTTCCTAACTGTTGGTCTGGTCAGTCTCTCCTGCTTTGTGAGTCCCTGGAAGGTGGGAGCCCATAAATATACCTCTCCAGGTCCTTACAGCCCACTTCATGATGTGTGGTGGGCACTTGATGAACACTGTTTGAATGGACAGATGGTTGAGATGCTCCCCACAGTGGGCCTCCTAGAGGCAGCAAGAGGAGAACAGGTGCCTAGGAGGGAAGAAGAAGGGCTCCTAGCAGTGGGCACTGACTGCTAAAGGCTCTGGAGGAGCCGGAGGAAATAAAAAGTTCCAGGCTCTTGTTGTCTTAATTGGGTGGTCTAAACAGGAATGGGTCGCCTTGTCAACCTCTATCCAGGAGCTGGGTCCCTCCCTAAAACCCAGAACTGATCGCTTTGAACCTAGAATACCAGGCAAATAGAGTCCAGGCAAAACTACCCATGTATGTCCCAGCTCAGCAGGTTTTCCAGGGTCATCACAGTTCGGTCTCTGGGGACATTAAGATTAAATACAGTAAATACACATGAGGTCAAGTTCATGACACAGGGTATGAAATACCAATAAATGGAGATTACTAGTCAGAGGGTTGCCTACTGTACTCTGCCCGAATAGATTCTTAACCTGACCAAGTCCAGACACAATCTCTGATTTTCAAATGTGGCAACATAAAACATTTACTAGGAATAAAAACATGTCTTCAAGCTTTGAGTCTTCCTTAGTTATAAATCACTTTCTGGGGTCAGTTTTAAAAGTACCTTGTGATGATTTGCCTCTGGTCTGCAATGCAGGAGACCTGGGTTTGATCCCTGGGTTGGGAAGATCCACTGGAGAAGGGAACGGCTACCCACTCCAGTATTCTGGCCTGCAGAATTCCATGGACTATACAGTGCGTGGAGTCGCAAAGAGTTGGACATGACTGAGCAACTTTCACCTTCACTTTCTCCTATTCACAGCAGTACCTGGCAGTGGACAATTCTCCCATCTCAGTCCTCAAAGCAAACCCTACACTCAGAGATGGTTCCTGTCCTATAAGCATTTATATATTTGACTTTGCTTGTCATGTCAATTCACAGAGAGAGGCCAGCCAATGGGGATGATCTCTCCTCTGCTTTTAATTACTATAGGCCCAGAGATGAATGAAAGTCTTTGGCAAGCGGACACAAAGGGCCAGGGTCACCAAAGAAAGGTTGCCTGAACTGTCAGCTTTGTCTCTGGACTTGATAAGCCTCAGGCTGAGTGGAAAAGAAAGTCACCAAGCTTGGTCAGCAGCCCAGGGTGGAGGTGGGGACCGCTAGAATCAGCATTAAGCTAATGAGACAGAGACAAATTAAAACTGTTTTCAGGATCAACAGCTGTCCTTGGGCCTTCTGCTCAGGACTGGCTTTCTGATTTCCAGGGGCTGCTGCAGATGTAGATCTTGGAGGGAGCGTGGCAGGATGGGGCTCTCAGAAGCTGTCTCTCCATTCTCGAATCCTACATGAGAGCAGAGGAACAGTGACAGAGTAGAGACAACAGGAGGGAGAACTCATCCCAAACAGAAGAGAGTAAATCAGGAAACTGGAAAACATAGCTGCACAACAGACAGAAAACTCAGACAAGGTGACAAATGAGTGATCTAACAGAAAGAAAGTGAATCAAGTAAGAAGCGGAAAAAGGCAGAAAAGGAAGCACATAGGTGGTTTCATATGGATGAGGGGATGCAGAATTTGACAGAGGAGGAAACATACAAAAGACACTGAACACAGAGAATGAGATGAGGAGCGTATATACATATTTTTTCTTCTTAATAAAAAGTACATATACAACATAGATCATTAAAAATCCTGTATAATTTCCACCTACATAACTTCCTTCAAAATAACCACTGCTGATAGTCTGGTGAATGTTCTGCCAGGTTTTCCTTGTTTCTGGCACAGTTAGAAGTGTAGGGAGGAGTGGATGAAGGGAAGAGAGAGTGGGAAGAGCACTGTGGGGAGGAATGTTGATGGGCTGATGTGGCCAAAGCTGCCAGGGCCTCGCCAGGTCCTCTAAGCACCCTGATGGCCATCCTGGGCAGGCTGACAGCTCTGGCCCTGGGGGGCAGAGTAGAGGGCACTCTCTCCAGAGAGCCCCAGGAGCAACCTTCACCAACTCAGGATGGGCAATGGAGCATAGTTATTTCGCCTCTTCCTCCCTCAGGGGGAACATTCTCAGGTGTGTCCCCCATAATTTGTCAAAGTGTCCTCTGTGGGATTCGACTCTGATACCCCCAGTGGTAACCTGCTCGTTAATACACTCTTTACCTACATTTTCTTTCTCCCCTGTCTCACTTTCCCACTACCAAAACAAAACAAAGCCCAAACTGAACAAACAAAAACATCGAACTATGTGTATACAAATCTTTACTTCAAAGTCTGCTTTGGAGAAAACCAAAGCTGATATGGAATAGAAGGGCACCAGCTGTGTGATGGGGCAGGTGGACAGACTGTGATCCATTTAGGAGGCAGCCTGGACATGATACACCCAGCAAAGGGCAAGGAGAGGACTCAGGAAGAGGGGATGCCACAGTCGGCTGAGAAATAAGTTTCAACCTTAACTCTTTTTTTAAAAGTATAATTTATGACATCACTTTATGGCTATACTACAGATGGTGTGAATAAACAGCTAAGAGAATGGATAGTAGAACACAGAGGTAGGTGGAGAAGGAATTTAGGCTCAAGATTGCAGGGAGAGAAAGTATAAAATGAGCAAACAGCAAAAAGGTACATGAGAATTAATTGCAGGAAGAAGAAAATGGGAGAAAAGTGACATGGAATGAGTGAAGTAATGGGAAAATGAGACAAAGGATAGATGAGGAGTGAGGAAATGTAACAAATGAGATGGGGAACAAAGTAGTGAAGGAGAGAAAAGATTACATAGTAAATTAGAAATGTTCATTTTATGGGCAAGGAAATGAGGAAATGGAAGGGAATATTAAGAAAATTAATCCTGGTAACCAAAGCTGTGGGAAAATGTATAATGAATGAATAAATGAGCAGAAAGAATGGATGAAGGAATGTGAAATTGAAAAAAAGACCCCAAATTACTGAGTGATTGAGACCGTGAAAATGACCATAGAAAGGAAACAGGCACCCTAAAAATGGACATGAAATTAAGGAATGAAGGAACATCCAATGAGAAATCAGTAGAAGGATAAAAAATAAAAATAGAGGTCTGCTGTGAAGGAATGAATACTTCCTTCCAAACTTTAATCAAAACCTCTTGTAAGGTTCTAAAGTTTTCCCCTGGATCTGCCTGCTGTTTTTCCCTCCAGCTGGATCCAGATGGCTGGAGAGCCCTGGCGGAGAGAAGAGCCAGCAACTGTGGAGCCAAAGAGAAACAGCAGCCAGGGAAGCACAAGAAAAAAAAAATCATTGAATTGCAGAGAAGCAGCCAAAGATACTCTCCACACTTAAAGGTCCTCCAATAAAAATGAAAACCCTAAACCTTATATTCGGCTACATCATTTTTACTTGTCTTAAAATCAACATGTTTTCTTCTCAAATATTAATCATAAGAATTAACTAGATAAATAGATCTTGCTGTGATTATTAGAAGACCATTAAATAAAGTAATAATTGTGGTAGATTCTGAAATATCTCCCAAGATCTTTTTAGTTTGGCATTTAGCCATCCATCCTGCTAAAACTCCATTTCTCAGCCTCCCTTCTCCTAGGTATGGTCATGTGACATGTGGACCAATAGAGCCTGAGCAGAATTAAAGTACATCACTACTGGGTCTTGCCTTTAAAAGAACTGGCTATGAATCCCACTTTCTTTCTTCATTTTTGCTGTCTGAGAGATGGTGAACCCAGCAACGAAAGCCATATGTTAACAGGGTGGCAGACACAGCACAGCCGAGCCAAGCAAAGCATTCCTACCGGATCTGCACCATGTATATCTGAACTTTATGTGAGAGGGAAATCCTCTCTTAAGTGACTATATTTTAAGGTTTCATTGTTATATCAGTTTAGCCAGTATTCCAACTAATACATTAGCTGATCTTGGAATTTAAAGTTACCACTCTCTGCTTATTACCATAGCATGAGCACATGCTACACACACACACACACACACACACACACACACACACACACACACACACACACACACACAGCAGTACTGGTCTAGAAGTAGGAATGGACTTATTCACATTCTTGTGGGATCTTTCTTATGGCCATTAAAACATGTTTAAACTTAACTACCTTTCTCACTTTCTCTATTTCAGGAAGACTCTCCAGATTAAGACTGAGACCCATGTCTCCAAAACAGCACACCTTGGCAATGTGTTCTGATCCTTGAGGGAATTAACCTAATACTACATATTGACTTGTGGGACAGACCACTGCTTAAGACTTAGCAGTAGAGATTTCAGAACCAAAAAATTCAGGGTTCTCATTTCAGTTCCACCACTTGCTAATTCTGTGACCTTGGGAAAGTTATTTATTTCTCTGTGCCTCAGTTGTATCATTTGTAAAGTGGGTGATAGTGCCAACCTCATAGTTGTGGTGAGAGCAAAATAGGCATAAAAGAATTATTTGCTATGATTACTTTTGTTATTAGCACTTTGCCAGCTCCAGAGTTGTCTGCAGAGCAGCCTGAGCATGAACATCCCCATTTGACACCAAAAAATGTTAAAACCCACACTGGCTCCTCAGAAGAGGATCCAAGGTCTGCTATTTCCACAGATGCATAATTTCACTTATTAAAGATGAATTTTCCCTCAAGTTTTATCTTAAAATAGGTCTTTGAAGCACCAAGATGGAGAACTTCACTGTAACCCCTAAAATGCTAACTATAATCCTCATTATCAATAAGCACTTATGAAGAGCCTGAAGCAGAAATACAATTAAGTTAGGTCAAATAAATTAAGAAAGAGTTGATGTAGCTTCCGCAGGTCACCCAGTTAGTGTGTGAAGCTGAAGTAAGGACCTTGGCAGTTTGGTTCTGGAATCCTGCTCTTAACTTTTTGACAACCCCAGATTTCACTGCACATTTTACTCATGATCTAAGCTTGCCCCAGACTCAGTCTTTGCCTTGTTATAGCACCAATCCCAGGAAAGGAATTTGTTTAGCTCATATTAGGTCTGATGGTCTGCCTTTGGTGCTATCAGCTGTGACCACAGGGCTGGGTCACTTGATACAGCTTGATTTTCCTTTTATTTTTAAAATATATAATGCAGGTGAGAAAACATGTTTTTAATGGGGAAATTTAAAATATAATAACTGAGCACAATTTTTGTAATAAGTTTATAAATGAGAACAGGATTTTTGGAGGGCAATGACATTTCACTTAATTGGGGTTCAAAGTTAGGTTCTTGTCATCAAATCAATTGCATATATTCATCTATAAGGAGGCGGTATGAGTGGGAGTAGTTTTAAGAAGAGAGAGCTTTAAGCACACAGCCACCCCCAAACCTATCTTCTAGAGCCAAAATGCGCAAACGAAACTTAGATTGGTGATCAAAAAAGACAGTAAGTTGGCCAGTTCATAGGACTAGGTCACAGTGAGAGGTACAGAATTGGCTGCCATGTTATATACGTCAGGTCATGGAGCCCATAAAAGCCAATTACAATGCTTGGAGAGAGAGAACATGGAGAACACAAGACCTACAAAACAGAAGAATAGAAGTGAACAGAAGAGAGTCCCATTAAGGAGACTGGGAGCTGTGGTATCAAGTGCTCCAGAGAGGTCAAGAAAGCAAAGGACCCAGAACTGTCCTCTGGATCTGACAACTAGAAGGTCTGGCAACTTTCATGGGAGTAAATTTAGGGGAAAATCAGCACGGAGAGCAATGGGTTGATCAGAGCCCTGTAGAAGGCAAGGAAAGAGACACAATGATATAACTACTTTTCAAGCTCAGCTTGGAAGGAGAAGAGAGTCACAGATAGAGTCATAGGTGAAGGGAAAGGGGTGTAGGGAGAGAGCTGTTAAAATTTTGGTTTCACAAGTTGAAAAAACAAGTCAGGAGAAAAGGATATAGTTGAAGATGAGAAAAAGGTTAATTGATATGGAGATGTTACCAGAGCGGAGGGCTATAGGGTTGATTTTGGACAGGCAGAGAGCCATATCTTTTTAAAATTACTTGAAACACTTCATAGAATTGATTTATCAAAGTTAAACTAATATGGAAAGTGACTTCAAGAGTCCCAAATATTGTGGCTATATTTGTTTCTGTTGCTGCTACTGCTAAGTCACGTCAGTCGTGTCTGACTCTGTGCGACCCCATAGATAGCAGCCCACCAGACTCCTCCGTCCCTGGGATTCTCCAGGCAAGAATACTGGAGTGGGTTGCTATTTCCTCCTCCAGTGCATGAAAGTGAAAAGTGAAAGTGAAGTCGCTCAGTCGTATCTGACTCTTCACAACCCCATGGGCTGCAGCCTACCAGGCTCCTCCGTCCATGGGATTTTCCAGGCAAGAGTACTGGAGTGGGGTGCCATTGCCTTAGTTAGAATAGGAAACATGAGTCCAAAATGGCGGTGGCTAAAAGACAAGGAAGGGAAAAGCCCGCGAAAATGGAACAAAGGAAGGTCAAAAGAAGGTCCGAGGACCGGAGTGAGAACTTCAGGTAGAACAACACTCCTGGCTAAGCCCAATTTGTATAGGGCAGGCCCAGCGGGAAGAAAAAAACATATAAGAAGAGGAGCCAAAAGTGCTGTCTCCCTCCCTCGCGTGCGCACTGGGGCGTTCTTCTCTTCAAGTCTTTGGGTTGACAGTTGGCATGCCCTCATGCTTCCAGTATGGATTTTCCTGCTATCATCTAAATAAAAGAGCTATAACACTGAGCTGTAACAGTGATTCATCTAAGAGCTATAACACGGTCTGTTCGAGACCTGAGAGCTATAACATGGTCTGTCCAAGACCCAAGAGCTGTGACCCGCCAAGGGCTGAGGGCTCTAATGTCCGTCACTCCAAATCTTTGTTGTGACGAGACAGAACTGAGGAGCATATACTCGCCTGACATTTCTAAATTTTGTTTTAAATCAGAATAATTACCTGCACAGAGAAAAAAAGAAATATGGATGGACTTATAATGATATCAATAGTGTCTTGTTCCACCATTCAATACTCCCACCCTCTATCTAAAAACAGCTATTTTTAACACATACATTTTCTTATTTTTAGTGCTTTTTGTTTTATCTACATCTCTCTTAATAATATGCCTAGATCACTGTTTCCTAAGTTATCAAATATAGATACAGTTTATTGACTTTTTGCTAAGGGTGACTTTCAATAGCCACACCTCCAGCCCTTCCCAATAAAATTATATCACTATTTTTATTTCCTGTATCAGTGACCTTTGTAAATTTAAATAAACTATTGTCAAGTAAACTTTCCTCCCTCCTCATCCTTTTCTCTCTTCTTTCTTTCGCTCTTTCTCTCCTTCCGTCTGTCTTTCCTCCATCTATCATTCCAGAAATAGCTACTGGATGTCTGATATATGCCTTGTACTCTTATAGGGTCTGGGAACACAGCAATGAACAAGCTAGATGAGGTCTCCCCTGACATTACAGTTTCAGGGGAGACAACAAACAAATGCAATTACAGATGGTAGCTCTCAACTCCCTATTCTGTATGATGAGGAAAGAGCACCCTACCTTTTTCCTCATTTCTTCTGACCTACTTTTCCATTTCCTGACTTTGCCACTTGTACTTTCATTTTACGTTGTTACCTGGTGACATGTTTAGGGTTATGTTGCAGTTGATACTAAAAGATGAAAATCAATAAACAGTGCTTTCATTGTCCTGTTTAGGTAAATATTATTCACAGCACAGCTGGGTCAGACATGATGATTGTGCTTCTGATCTCAGGCAGTATTTCAAGTGCTCAGGGGCTGGAGCCAGTCTGCCACAGTTTGATGCTGGCTTTGTCATTAACTAATTGTGGGCTTTGGGCAAGTTCTTTTTAATCTTTGCCTCAGTTCTATCATCTCTAAAATGGGAATAATAATAGTGCAGTGTCTGAACTGTTATAAAAATTAGAAAGCTAATAAAAGTAAAGTGTTTAGAATAGTGCCTGGTCTTGGCGCTAGTGGTGAAGAATCTGCCTGCCAATACAGGAGACCCAGGAAACAAGGGTTCGATCCCTGTGTCAGGAAGATCCCCTGGAGAAGGAAATGGCAACCCACTCCAGTATTTTTGCCTGGAAAATTCCACGGACTGAGGAGCCTGGCAGGCTGCAGTCCATGCGGTTGCAAAGAGTCAGACACAACTGAGCACACATGCATACAAATGTTACCTCTAATTAATGTACTATTTGTAATTTTCCTCACTCCCTTTTGTTTTTCAGGGAGTGTTCTTTATTATCCTGTAAGCAATTCTACACTTTCAGAGATCACGTTAAATCCCATGGATCCTCATTTTCTCCAAGGTCCCTCTCTCCTGGAGCTCTTCATCTGCTCTTAAAAACTGGACTCCCTGTTCTTAGGCCTGCTACACAGCTGTCTTACTGGGATTTCCCTTCATTTTTCCCTGGGTTGGATTCACTGTTGACCGGGCCTCATGTAGGGTAGGACAGACCACAAAGAGCAGACCAGGTTCAAGGCCTGGAAAGATGACAACTTGGAATAGACAAAATCACTTTGCATCAGTTTAGTATCCTTTCAAAGTAGGCCCTTAGGATATAAGATTAAGGAAACACAATGGTGTAAATGAACTCCTCCCCACTCCCACCTCAGAGTTACTTGTTTCTCATGCAAGTTTAAAGTTCATTGGTCACAGACCTGTGGAATAAGGAATATGCTTGGTCAGGGGACCTTAAAGCTTCGGGTCCTCTCCCTTTGTATACAAGGGGAGCAGGGAGTGTCTGTCCATTTTGTCTAGACTTAATACCATGAAAAAGAAATGCGAAAAAGCAAAATGGCTGTCTGAGGAGGCCTTACAAATAGCTGTGAAAAGAAGAGAAGCAAAAAGCCAAGGAGAAAAGGAAAGATATTCCCATTTGAATGCAGAGTTCCAAAGAATAGCAAGGAGAGATAAGAAAGACTTCCTCAGGGATCAGTGCAAAGAAATAGAGGAAAACAACAAAATGGGAAAGACTAGAGATCTCTTCAAGAAAATTAGAGATACCAAGGGAATATTTCATGCAAAGATGGGATCGATAAAGGACAGAAATGGTATGGACCTAACAGAAGCAGAAGATATTAAGAAGAGGTGGCAAGAATACACAGAAGAACTGTACAAAAAAGATCTTCATGACCCAGATAATCATGATGGTGTGATCACTCACCTAGAGCCAGACATCCTGGAATGTGAAGTCAAGTGGGTCTTAGAAAGCATCATTACGAACAAAGCTAGTGGAGGTGATGGAATTCCAGTTGAGCTATTTCAAATCCTCAAAGATGATGCTGTGAAAGTGCTGCACTCAATATGCCAGCAAATTTGGAAAACTCAGCAGTGGCCACAGAACTGGAAAAGATCAGTTTTCATTCCAACCCAAAGAAAGGCAATGCCAAAGAATGCTCAGACTACTGCACAATTGCACTCATCTCACACGCTAGTAAAGTAATGCTCAAAATTCTCCAAGCCAGGCTTCAGCAATACGTGAACCATGAACTTCCAGATGTTCAAGCTGGTTTTAGAAAAGGCAGAGGAACCAGAGATCAAATTGCCAACATCCACTGGATCATCGAAAAAGCAAGAGAGTTCCAGAAAAACATCTATTTCTGCTTTATTGACTATGCCAAAGCCTTTGACTGTGTGGATCACAATAAACTGTGGAAAATTCTGAAAGAAATGGGAATACCAGACCACTTGACCTGCCTCTTGAGAAACCTGTATGCAGGCAAGGAAGCAACAGTTAGAACTGGACATGGAACAACAGACTGGTTCCAAATAGGAAAAGGAGTACGTCAAGGCTGTATATTGTCATCCTGCTTATTTAACTTATATGCAGAGTACATCATGAGAAACGCTGGGCTGCAAGAAGCACAAGCTAGAATCAAGATTGCCAGGAGAAATATCAGTTAACTCAGATATGCAAATGAGACCACCTTTATGACAGAAAGTAAGGAGGAACTGAAGAGCCTCTTGATGAAAGTGAAAGAGGAGAGTGAAAAAGTTGGCTTAAGGCTCAATATTCAGAAAACTAAGATCATGGCATCTGGTCCCATCACTTCATGGGAAATAGATGGGGAAACAGTGGAAACAGTTACAGACTTTATTTTTGGGGGCTCCAAAATCACTGCAGATTGTGATTGCAGCCATGAAATTAAGAGATGCTTACTCCTTGGAAGGAAAGTTATGACCAACCTAGATAGCATATTAAAAAGCAGAGACATTACTTTGCCAACAAAGGTCCATCTAGTCAAGGCTATGGTTTTTCCAGTAGTCATGTATGGATGTGAGAGTTGGACTGTGAAGAAAGCTGATCGCCGAAAAATTGATGCTTTTGAACTGTGGTGTTGGAGAAGACTCTTTAGAGTCCCTTGGACTGCAAGGAGATCCACCCAGTCCATCCTAAAGGAGATCAGTCCTGGGTGTTCATTGGAAGGACTGATGCTGAAGCTGAAACTCCAATACTTTGATCACCTGATATGAACAGCTGGCTCATGGGAAAAGACCCTGATGCTGGGAAAGATTGAAAGCAGGAGGAGAAGGGGAGGAGGATGAGACAGTTGAATGGCATCACTGACTCAATGGACATGAGTTTGAGCAGGCTCCGAGAGTTGGTGATGGACAGGGAAGCCTATTGTGCTGCATTCCATGGGGTTGCAAAGGGTTGCACATGACTGAGCAACTGAACTGACTGACTGACTGAATACAGGTTCTAGGATCAACATTCCTTGCTATTCCACAGTTACAATCCTTACTCCTGTGTTTTGTTTATCAAGGCATCTCTGGGTCCATTTGAGGTCTCAGTGCATCCTTCTCCTTCTTGGCTCCCCTTTTATTTATTTTTGTTCTGGAGCACAAGTACCATGGGATAGAAATTCCCAAGCCTTTGTATGTTTAAAATTTCATTCTAGCTTTCCATTTGATTGATAGTTTGCCTAGATCTTCAGTGATCAGTGAAAATTATTTTTTGTCAAAATTTTTGAGATCTTTTTCCATTATCTTCTAACTTAATGAGGAATTTTGAGGCCAGTGTTTTTTTTTTTTTCCCTTTGTACATACCTCTAGAAGCTTCTCTCTGGGAAATTTTCAGATCTTCTCTTTAAACTCAACGTTCTGAGATTTCAAAATTTGTTGTGAATGTTTTTTATTTTATTGTGCTAGGCACTCGGTAGATCCTTGAAATATGAATACCTCTTTTCTTCAGGTCTGAGAAGTTCTCTTACATTTTTAATTTGATTATTTCTTCCCCTTTATTTTCTCTCTTTTCTTTTTGGTCTCCTGTTCGTCTGATGTCATGTCTCCTAGACTGATATCCTAGAGATGTTATCTATTTTCTTATATTTTCCATCTGGTTTTTTTTGTATTTCTTTTTGGGAGGTAACTCTAATTTTATTTTTGAACTCTTTTACTTAACTCTTTATTTAGCAGTCTTATCTAAGAACTTTTTCATTTTTCTCCATTCTTCTTTCATAGCATTCTATTGAGTTTTAATGATGTAAAAATCTTCTCAAATGCCTCTAAGGGTAGTAATTATTTTTTCCTCTAAGTTCTCTCTTGTTTCTTGAATTATATATCCCTTCAACTGTTACACATTTTCCCCTCTTTTTCTTGGTCCCTTTCTTTTATGTTGAAGGCATTCCTTAGATGACTCATAATTCTTGGTTATCTATTCATTTTCAAGGAAATTAAGAACTTGATATGGGTCAGGTTACAGATATGAGTCAGGATTCATCTGGGGTGCTTAGGCACAGAGCTGTCACTTCTTCTGGGGGCTCCACAAATATCAGAATTCAGAAGGCTTTGCCTAGTTCTGTAGGGAACAATGCTCCAATTAGCCTGAGGTGGAGAAGATTATGTAAAAGCTCTGTAGTCTTGAATTTGAATTGGAAATATGAGTATGAACTCTTCTGTCTTATAGCTGCAATTTCTTTTTTACTACAGAGAAAGCTGGTTTCCAAGAACATAGGGGATATTAAAACCTGGTTCCACTTTCATGCCCTAGAGTATAATTTGCATACAGCAGCCAGCATGCTCTTTTTAGAAAAGAAAGCAAAACTTTTCACTATAGAACAATTTTAGATTTACAGAGAAATTGTGAAGGTGGTATAGAGAATTCCCATATACTAGCCTACACTCAATTTCTCCTTTTATATCTTAGATTAGTAAGGTACATTTGTTATAGTTTATTAATCATTATTTTTACAGCATTTTAAACTAAAGTGTATACTTTATTCAAAGTTTCTGAGTGTTTCCCTAATGACCTCTCTCTGTTTCAGGATCGCATCCAGAGATAGGTCTCCTTAGGCTCCCCTTGGCTACATTTGTTTCTCAGACTTTCCTTACTTTTGGTGACTTTAAGGAGTTCTGGTCAGGTATTTCATAGAATGCTCCTCACTTGGGATTTATCTGATGTTTTTCTCATAAATCTGTTGAGTTATGGATTTGGAGGATAAAGACTGCAAAGGTAAGTGCCACTCTCTTTACATTTATCAAGGGAACATGCTCTCAACATGACCTATCACTGCTGGTGCTGACCCTTTTTTTTTTTTTTAAATGTGTCTCATTATTTTATAGTCATATTTAAAAAATAATTTTATCTATTTACCTTCCTCTGGAGGCAGGTAGATGTGAAGTATATAAAAATATAAAGACAGTTTACCCTCTTGAATCAGAAGCTTACTTAACTGAGCAGCTGAAAAAGGGTTAAAGCTGACAATTAACTGAGAAAACACTAAAGAAAGGCAACACAGAGTGCACTTTTGAAAAGGAAATTCATCATATGGCATTCTCCCAGTAAAGCGCAGAGCTCCCCCCGGCTGGCTTTTCAGTTTACTTTAGGTTAACTGAACCATAACTAAATTGGGAGCTTCATAATATTTGCATGGCTAAAAGCACTGTCACCTCCAACAGTGTGTTTTAAATAAAAAGAAGGCTTCCCAGACTTAAAGTCTGCACTAATATATTCCATGGTCAAGGATTGAGTTGGAACCAAACTCAACTCCCTTTCGTCCTCAGCATCACACAACAGAAGGACTTTGAGTATCAAGAACTCAACTTTCCAGTCCTGAGCTGCCCTTTCTACCACAGAGCTCCACTGGCCAGTACCAATGGGCTCTGTCTTCTCTTTCAATAATGTAACCAGATGGACTAATCAAAGAAAGAGCAATCTCTGTTACGAGTAGATATGTAGCTAGTTATGGTCAGCAGAAAAGGGAGAGTAAAGGACAGTTTGCAACTTATTTCTTAAATAGATAGCATAGATTTAGTATAACCCAAGTTTAATTTTCACATAGCAGCTATATATTCAGAAGGGCCTGTATTTGTCTTCTGTGCACAGTGCACAGTCAAGGGCTGCTTATTTAACTAATATGCAGAGTACATCATGCGAAATGCTGGGCTGGATGAAGCATAAGCTAGAATCAAAAATGCCAGGAAAAATATCAACAACCTCAGATACACAGATGACATCACCCTAATGGCAGAAAATGAAGAGGAACTGAAGAGCTTCTTGATGAAGGTCAAAGAGGGGAGTGAAAAACCTGGTTTAAAACTCAGCATTCAAAAAAAAAAAGATCATGGCATCTGGTCCTGTCACTTCATGACAAATAGATGGGGAAAAAGTGGAAACAGTGTCAGATTTCATATTCTTGGGATCCAAAATCAATGCGGACAATGACTGCAGCCATGAAATTAAAAGACACTTGCTCCTTGGAAGAAAAGTTATGACAAACCTAGACAACACATTAGAAAGCAGAGACATCACTTTGCAACAAAGGTCTGTATAGCCAAAGGTATGGTTTTCCAGTAGTCACATACAGATGTGAGAATTGGACCATAAAGAAGGCAGAGCATCAAAGAATTGATGGTTTTGAACTGTAGTGCTTGAGAACACTCTTGAGAGTCCCTTGGACAGCAAAGAGATCAAACCAGACAATCCTAAAGGAAATCAACCTTGAATATTCATTGGAAGGACTGGTGCCGAAGCTCCAATACTTTGGCCACCTGATAGGAAGAGCCGACTCATTGGAAAAGACCCTGATGCTGGGAAAGACTAAGGGCAAGAGGAGAAGGGGATGACAGAGGATGAGATGGCTGGAGAGCATCACCGACTCAATGGATGTGAGTTTGAGCAAACTCAAGGAGTGGTGATGGACAGGGAAGCCTGGCATGCTGCAGTCCATGGGGTCACAGAATCAGACATACAGTGACTGAACAACAACAGCAGCACAGTGCCAAGCACTACACTCTAATCCTTGCCTTCCTATCTCATGGAATACACTGGATCCAGTCTCTATCAATAATCTTTGCACAACTGGCTTCTAGTTCAGCCTAAGGAGTGACCAACACTATATCAAAAGTCACAGATGCTACATGTAGAGTATGGGGAGTCTGTGGGTCCAAAAGTTTCATCATCTTGAGATCTCATTATTTGCTGTCACCATTTGATGATATGGGAATCCTTTTATTGTTGTTTATGGTTATTTCCTTTTACCTATTTGTGTTGTATTGTTGCTATTTTATTTCTTATTGTTATTTACTGTTTATTTTACTGTTGCTACATGATTCAGTCCTGCTCAGTTCTTTTTATACCTGTGTTACTTATATGTGGTTCCTAGGCACATTTTGGCATCAAGTGGGAGCTTGTTAGAAACACAGACTCTGCCCTAGACTTACTGAATCATAACCTGTACTTTACCATGATCCCTGGCTGATTACTCTGCTCATTTAAGTGTGAGAAGTGCCTCTTTAATCCATCAAGCCTGCCCCACATTGTGCAGATGGCACCGTAGAATAACAGGCTTCCAAAGTACCCCCATGGCTCCCACGCTTGGTTCTAAAGCCTCCCACATCCCGTTTCATGCCTTGTCTTCCTTTAGGAGACTTCACTGTTCACATGTGTGATCAGACACTGCTTCTGTGGCTCTGGTGTTTTCTTTGCTTCTGAAACAGGACGGGGATCCTTCCTCTGATTCTACCACCCAAGGGAGTAGGGAGAGATGTGAGAAAGCAAGGGAGCCGAGAGAGCACCTGAAAGGTGAGGAACAGAAACTATTTTACAGCACCTGAGATAAGTGTTTACTAGAAACCCACAACTTTCTTGGAAACTGAAAGAAAATTGTGGGCATCCCTGGTAACTCAGTGGTAAAGAATCCACTTGCCAGTGCAGAAGACTTGGGTTTGATCCCTAGTCTGGGAAGATCCCACGTGCCATGAAGCAGCCAAGCCCATGCACCATGACTATTGAGCCTGTGCTCTAGAGCCTGGAAGCGGCAACTACTGAGTCCACATGCCACAACTACTGAAGCCTGGGTGCCCTACAGCCCATGCGGTTCCAACAAGAGAAGGAACCGCAATGAGAAACCTGTGCACTGCAACTAGAGAAAAACCTGTGCAGCAACAAAGACCCAACACAGCCAAAAACAAACATATAAATAAATAATATTTAAAAAAGAAAATTATGTCCCCAGAACTCAGGCACCAGGGTTTCCCAGGGCCTTCAGCAGCAGCAATGTGTGGACAGTGATATCAGTGCTCCATCGTCAATGTGTTTCAGCTGTCCTCTAACTTGGCTGCTGTGTTTCTTAGATCAAAAGGAGTGAGAAAGGGAGGGTTTGGTGGCTCAGTCTGGCCCTGGAGCACTTCTCTGTGCCTCGGGGGTATGCTTTGGACTGGTCCAACCAGCTGTGCTTCAGGGTGAGTTTGCAATGGACAACTCTGGCAGCTAGGGTTGGGAGTGAGTCAGGTTTTCTTCATGGGAAAGTGGTTGGGGGAGATTAGCATCTCTAATATAATACCTTAAACCACAATAAGGAAGGTAGATGGTGAGCTGGGGCTGTGCGTGTGTGTGCTCAGTCATGTCCAACTCTTTTGCAACCGCATGGACTGTAGCCCACCAGGCTCCTCTGTCTGTGGAATTTTCCAGGCAAGAGTACTGGAGTGGGTTATCATTTCCTTCTCCAGGGGATCTTCCCAACCCAGGGATCGAACCCTTGTCTCCTGTGTCTCTTGCACTGGCAGGCAGATTCTTTACCACTAGTGCCAAGAGTTGGGGGCTAACCATTATAAATCTCTAGATCAGTTGACCTATAATATATCCTTAGACTTCTAGGATCACTAGACCATGATGGTTAGTTTAACATGGATTTGAATGTATTAATTATCTTATGTATTAAAAAAAATACTCATTTATTTTTGGCTGTGTTGAGTCTTCATTGCTACATGGGCTCTTCTCTAGTTGCGGCAAGTGGGGGTAGTCTCTAGTTGCAGTGTGTGGGCTTCGCATTGTGTTGGATTCTCTTGTTATGGAGCACAGGCTCAATAGTTGTGGTATAGGCTTAGTTGCTCTGCAGCATGTGGGATGTTCCCAGACCAGGGGTGGAACCCACATCTCTCGCATTGGCCGGCAGATTCCTCACCACTGAGTCACCAGGGAGGCCCTATCCTGTGTATTTATAAAACAAATTTTATCTTTAGCCATGCTAGATATATCATTTAAGAGAGTGTCCAGATCATGTAAAGACATCATACATAATATACAGAATCTGTAAGTAATACACGGGAGAGTTTCACATACATTTAAATATTAGCTCAGTTCAGGTTGAGCTCAGAAGATGTTGATATCTGATTCAAAAGTTTTAAATGAGTATGATTGTGGATCAGTCTGCTTCAGTAAATGTCTTATTTAAAACTTTTGCTTTAGTGAAGAAAAAAATTATATCTGGGTTTGGTTCAGTGTTCTGCAAATAAGGATGGTTCATTCCTGTTTTTGTAAACAGGATATTTCATGCAAGTTCTAGATGTGTATATAGTAACACAAACAGGCCTTAATTATAGTTCTCTAAAAAGAAGGAGAGAAAACTAAAAGTCTGTCTTGTTCCCCTTGTTGCCAGTCTGGTTTCTAACTAACCATCTTGATTAATGGGTTTTTGTGATATTTTAAAACTCTTCCTAGTAATGGAGATGCCAGACTGTCCCTGGGTAGACCGTTCCAGTATATTTTTCCCATGGGACATTTTCTATATAATTACCTGCAATTCCTCACATGGCAATTTACGTTCCTAGCCTTGTTTCCAACAGTTGTGAGAATAGTTGGTCACTGTCTTCTGTCCATTGAGCAAATGAAGAAATTCAGCTTCCTTAAGCTGAAAATAACCATACTTTTGCGTACAGACACCTAACTGACAATAGAAGGTATAATTAACCTGTCCTCAGTTTTTTTTTTTTTTTTTTTTTTTTTTTTTATAAATTTATTTATTTTACTTGGGGGCTAATTACTTTACAATATTGTAATAGTTTTTGCCATACATTGACAAGAATCAGCCATGGGTTTACATGTGTTCCCCTTCCCGAACCCCCCACCCACCTCCCTCCCCCTCCCATCCCTCTGGATCATCCCACTGCCCCGGCCCCGAGCCCTTGTCACATGCATCGAACATGGAATGGTGCTCTGTTTCACATATGACAATACACATGTCTCAATGCCATTCTCCCAGAACGACCCACCCTCACCTTCTCCCTCAGAGTCCATAAAATTGTTCCATGCATCTGTGTCTCTCATTCTGTCCCGCATATAGGGTTATCGTTACCATCTTTCAGATTCCATATATATGCATTAGTATACTGTATTGTTGTTTTTCTTTCTGGCTTACTTCACTCTGTATAATGGGCTCCAGTTTCATCCATCTCAGTAGAACCGGTTCAAATGTATTTTTTTTAATGGCTGAGTAATATTCCATTGTGTATATGTACCACAGCTTCCTTATCCATTCATCTGCTGATGGACATCTAGGTTGCTTCCATGTCCTGGCTATTGTAAACAGTGCTGCGATGAACATTGGGGTACACGCGTCTCTTTCAATTCTGGTTTCCTCGGTGTATATGCCCAGCAGTGGGATTGCTGGGTCATATGGCAGTTCTATTCCCAGTTTTTTAAGGAATCTCCACACTGTTCTCCATAGTGGCTGTACTAGTTTGCATTCCCACCAACAGTGTAAGAGGGTTCCCTTTTCTCCACACCCTCTCCAGCATTTATTGCTTGTAGACTTTTGGATAGCAGCCATTCTGACTGGTGTGAAATGATACCTCATTGTGGTTTTGATTTGCATTTCTCTAATAATGAGTGATGTTGAGCATCTTTTCATGCACAACAAAGGAAACTATAAACAAGGTGAAAAGACAGCCTTCAGAATGGGAGAAAATAATAGCAAATGAAGCAACAGACAAACAATTAATCTCAAAAATATACAAGCAACTTCTGCAGCTGAATTCCCGAAAAATAAATGACCCAATCAAAAAATGGGCCAAAGAACTAAACAGACATTTCTCCAAAGAAGACATACAGATGGCTAACAAACACATGAAAAGATGTCCTCAGTTTGATACCTAAGTGTCTTTAGAAGTTGCAGGTATAAGTTTTAAGTAGATCTGACAGCTGCACCTTCATATAAGGTACACAATGCTAGGCAGTTTCAAAGAAGCTGCTCAAATACCACTTAGCAAGCTGAAGACAGGTCAAGACTTGTCTGTTTTTTTATAATTGAAATACAGTTAGTTTACAATGTTGTTTTAGTTTCTGGTGGGCTGCCATCTATGGGGTCGCACAGAGTTGGACACGACTGAAGCGACTTAGCAGCAGCATACAGCAAAGTGATTCAGTTTGTATATGTATATGTATGTATACTCTTATGTATACCTACATATATATTCTGTTCCATTATTTATTATAAGATATTAAATATAGTTCCCTGTGCTATGCTGTAGGGCCTTTTTGTTTATCTCTTTTATATAGAATAGTTTGTATCTGCTAATCCCAAACTCCTAATTTATCCCTCCCCATGCCCTTTCCCCTTTGGTAACCATAAATTTAATTTCTATGTCTGTGAGTCTGTCTCTGTTTTGTAAATAAGTTCATTTGTATCATGTTTTAGATTCCACATATAAGTGATATCATATGATATTTGCCTTTGACTTACTTCACTTAGTATGATAATCAGTAGGTCCATCCATGTTGCTGCAAATGATATTTCATTCTTTTTTTACGGCTGAGTAATACTCCATTGTATACATGTACCAAATCTTCTTTATCTGTTCATCTGTTGATGGACATTTAAGTTGGCTCCAGCTCTTGGCTATTGAAAATAGTGCAGCTATGAACATAGGGGAGTGCATGTATCTTTCTGAATTAGAGTTTTCTCTAGGTATATGCCCAGGAGTGGGATTGATGGATCAAGTGGCAACTCTATTTTTAGGTTTTTAAGAAAACCCCATACTGCTTTCTGTAGTGATTGCCCCAGTTTATATTCCAGTCAACAGTATAGGAGGGTTCGCTTTTCTCCACATCCTCTCTAACATTTACCAATCTGACCAGTGTGAGGTGTTACCTCATTGTAGTTTTGATTTGCATTTCTATAGTAACTAGTGATGTTGAGCATCTTTTTATGTATCTCTTAGCCATCTGTATGTCTTCTCTGGAGCAATGTCTATTTAGATCTTCCACCCATTTTTTTTTTTTTTTTGATTGGACTGTTTTTTCGTGTTGGGCTGCATGAATTGTTTATATATTTTGGAAATTAACCCCGTGTTGGTGGCACTGTTTGCAGATATTTTCTGCCAGTCTGTAGGTGTCTTTTCATTTTGTTGATAGCTTCCTTTGCTGTGCAAAAGCTTATGTTTGATTAGGTCCCATTTGTTTGTTTTTGCTTTTATTTCTATGGCCTTGGGAGACTGATCTAAGGAAACATTGCTACACTTTATGTCAGAGAATATCTTGCCTATGTTCTCTTCTAGGAGTTTTATGGTGTCACGTTTACTATAAGTAAGTCTTTAAGCCATTTTGAGTTAATTTTGAAAGGATATGACTCTACCTGAATGAGTTCTCTAGTAAATGGAGATAACTGAGAATGAAAAACTCAAGAGGATGTAAACTTTCATTAGTAACAGAATACATTTTCCATATCTATTAAGTGGATTTGGAGAGGTGGGGATGGGGGTGGGAAGGTATAGGCACATTTATAAAATGGAGGGGAAAAGATTTACAGTGAAATAGGATTATGTCGACTTAGAATTTATAAGAATTCAGACAGAGAGGATTACATTTACCTCTGGTTACTTATGAAGAGTGACTTCTCAAAGCACATTAATAAGACCTAGAGAATTTCAGGGGACATGTTTAGCTTGCTTAAGAAAATAAGCAGCCCTGGTTCTTCACATATGAAATGTAGATTTAAATGTCCCGTCTTTATATTTTAAAACAACTTTGCCAGGAATTTTATATGGGGAAACATTTTGTATGGGGAAACATTATTATTGATGTACTTATTTCTATGTTTAAAAGGAACAGAATATTTTAAATCCAATTTTGATATAATGTAGTCTTTTCCAAATGCTTAATTTATTTAGACTTTACTGATTGATGTTCTGCAAAGAAATGCTTTGGGGCTGTGGCATAAAAATAAATTACAAAATATAATCTCACTAATAGGGAAGATCTTCCCAGCCTAACCTTCAAGTAGAATGGAATAAGTGAACAGATGCAGCAAGCTGGGAACTTTTTACATAGAGCCAGTTTGGATTTGGGCTTCCCAGGTGGTGCTAGTGGTAAAGAACCTTCCACCAATGCAGGAGATATAAAAGATGGAGGTTCGATTCCTGGGTCGAGAAGATCCCCTGGAGGAGGGCATGGCAACCCACTCCAGTATTTTTGCCTGGAGAATCCCATGGAAAGAGTAGCCTGGCAGGTGACAGTCCATAGGGCCGCAAAGAGTCGGACACAACTGAAGTGACTTAGCACACAGGCACATGTGTAGCACTCAGTGACTCAGTTTGGACTTAAGTGAGCTAATGCCATCTTCCTTGAGTATTTACCATATGATCACTGTAGTTTGGAAAAGGGACAGTGTAAGACTGGCTGGATTTCTTGAAAAAGGAGGGCAAAAGATTATACAATGAGACAAGTTTATTCAGAGAGATGTGCTGTGAAGCTGACAGAAGTGGCAACTGAGGTCGAAGCCTTGAAGTTCTCCTCTGAGCTCACTCTCACCCAGCCCTCTCTCCCCTGGGGATTCAGTTGTCTTGGCCTGGGCAGTGGCTCAGTGCAGTCAAGGCTGACTCAGGCTGTAGCACTGACTCTCTTCTGAAATGAGGGGATGCTCTCGTGATGGTTCCCTCATCGATTGCTCTCCTCTGTTTCATCTTTTGGTGAAAAGATGTCACAACATGAAACCATGAGCAGAATCCTGGCTCTCCAAAACCACACTGGGCTGCTAATCTCTGACCCCCGGGCTTCATCTGTTTAGCAGTTCAATGATCCTTAGTTTAAAAGCCTGACTAGCAAGATTTCAGCCCTTTCTGTCTTGAGGGAGTTGCTTTAAAATGCTATTTATAGTGCATAATCAACATAATCCTATTTGCAAGTATAGTATCATAAGTAATGAACCATTTGATTTGCAAATTTCCTAATGCCATTAATCTGACAACTTTTGTGCCAGGTCAAACTGCCTGAGAGGGCTGCCTTCACTAATAATATCTACAGGCTGATGCCTTGGTGGTTTGTTTCAAGTGTGTTGCTGTGAATTATAGGAAAGGGATATTCTGGAAAAGGGGATGTCTTCTGCATCCTTTTCAGACCTCTTGTCCCAACTTGTGAAAGTCAATATTGGTAGAGGATTAGGTGTCAGACGGGCTTCCCTGATACTCAGTTGGTAAAGAATCTCCCTGCAAAGTGGGAGACCTGGGTTTGATCCCTGGGTTGGGAAGATCCCCTGGAGAAGGGAACGGCTACTCACTCCAGTATTCTGGCCTGGAGAACTCAATGGTCAGACAGGACTGAGCGACTTTCACTTTCTTCTTCTTCTAGGTGTCAGAAAACAAGGTTTGACTTAAGATTTGGCCCCTACAAGGCTGTATGATCTTGGATCAGGCACTTAACTTCTGAGGAGACTGAGCTAACTGGACACTACATGACGCTGTCCTCCAGGAAGATCTCCCCAAAATCCCAGAATGAATGTCTCTAGCCATACTCCCACAGTTCTCCATGCGTGTGCTTCTCTCATATAACCAATGACATTATATTAAAGCTCTTCATTTACAGAATTGTTGACCTCAAACTGACTGCTAGTTATTTTTCCAGCAAAAATGGGTTTATTTGAGATCAGTAAAGAATTGCAATTCAGGGTCTGTAACGAGGGCAAGCTGAATGTAAAGCCCATGCAAGTCCCCAACTACAAGGAGAGGAGAACTCTTTTATAGAGAGGAAAAGGAGGTTAGGGGGGCTTCCCTGGTGGCTCAGACGGTAAAGGATCCGCTTGCAATGTGGGAGACCTGGGTTCGATCTCTGGGTTGGGATGATCCCCTGGAGAATGGAAAGGCTATCTACTCCAGTATTCTAGCCTGGAGAATTCCATAGACTGTATAGTTCATGGGGTCCACAAAGAGTCAGACAGAACTGAGCGACTTTCATTTTCAAACGAAGTTAGGGGGAGCTATAGCAAACAGTCCATTGGAGTTTGAAGTATAATGCCTTTTCACTGGTTAAGTTGTGACAGTCTCTCATTGGCCGAGAACTTGCCAGGCAAAAAGAAGTCTTTCTTCTTCCTGCTGGGCTGTGCCCGAGAGCTCCCACTTCTGGCCTCCTGCCTCTATTTTAATTGAGGTTTCTGTTTATTAATTTTTACCATCATTTTCTACTCACTCCCGTTCAAGCTCTGTGAGGGCAGGGACTTCGTTATTTAATTAGTCACTGTTCCCACTCTTTTCTGCAAGGAGGAGTCACCACCTCCAGATTCTTCCCACTAGGCATTTCTGTGTGCAGCTCAGTTCAATAAATCTTACTCACTGGTCTAAACCTTATTCAAAGTGAACATCAAGCTATTACTATCTATTGGTGTTTTTAAACTTCATATATAAAATATCAAACAAGTAATATGTGCTCATTGTTTGAAAAACTTTTTAAAATACAAATAAGTTTGAAGATAAAAGTACCTATAATTTTATTATTAATAATTACATTTTTACATTTTGCTATATCTCTTTTCTATACACATCTTCCTTAAAAAATGGAGATTCTCTTCTGTAACTTGCTTTTTTCACTTCACAGTACATTGTAAACACCTTTCTACGTCAATAAAAAATTTTCTTCACCACTACTGATTAATTTTTCATGGACAGACAACTGTGTTGTGCTTTTTTCCAACCTCTTTTTCATAGACCTAGATAAGACACAATCTTGGATGCCTTTAGAATTTAGATTTGTTTTGAAAATACTGTTGTTTCCCTTAACATCTCAAACAACCATTTCCCACTGAAGATATCTAATAGAAAATATTTTCTACTGTTTGGGTATCTATTCCATTGTATGTATAGCATTTTGAACACAACAGGAGATCTAAGGATAAATAATCACACCAGATTGGATTCCTATAGTTGTGTTAACACTAACCAGCCTGCACTTAGATACAAAATTTTCTTGGGAGATTTTCCATAATAGTCTGAATTCTGTGCATAGGATACATGAAACAATGGTACTCAGCTATCAAAGGGTAGAAAACTTTGTATGTAAAAATTATACAAATAAACTCAGCATTTAACCTAAATTGTAGTCTAGCAATTTAGACTAGACTGACCCTATTGCTTCAGACATGTCTGACTGTGCTGGCCCTATGGACTGTAGTCTGACAGGCTCCTCTGTCCATGGGATTCTCCAGGCAAGAATACTTGAGTGGGTTGCCAATTCCTCCTCCAGGGGATCTTCCCAACCCTGGGGTCAAAGCCGAGTCTCTTACACCTCCTGCATTGACAGGTGTGTTCTTTACCAGTAGTGCCATCTGGGAACCAATGCACCAACAAATCTGCTGCCTGATCCTTGTAAAGCATAAAAAGAGATGTAAAATCATTTTTAAAAATCACCAGATACATCTACGGAGAAGGCAATGGCACCCCACTCCAGTACTCTTCCCTGGAAAATCCCATGGATGGAGGAGCCTGGTAGGCTACAGTCCATGGGGTCGCTAAGAGTCGGACATGACTGAGCGACTTCACTTTCACTTTTCCCTTCTATACACTGGAGAAGGAAATGGCAACCCACTCCAGTGTTCCTGCCTGGAGAATCCCAGGGACGGCGGAGCCTGGTGGGCTGCCGTCAATGGGGTCGCACAGAGTCGGACACGACTGAAGCGACTTAGCAGCAGCAGTAGCAGCAGCAGCAGATATATCTAAGGGGATTGTCAGGTTATCCATGAACCTCCTGAATTACCAAGCGATTCTGGATGGAGACATTTTCCTTTTCCCAAGCAACTCCCCACTTCCCCAAATGAAATCTCCAGAAACTCTGGAAACCACCTGCCATATTGAGCTACTAATACTAATCCTGAATACTAACACAGCACGGTTTTATTCTGGTCTCTTCCAGGTCATCACTTGCTACGCTGTGGAATGTGGGAAATTTCATGGTTACAGACTTACCCAGTGCTTGTTTTGTGCTTCAGTACACATCTATCCTTGCTTAACATCTTTAATGCATTCCTGGAAACTCTGCCACTAAGTACAAAGCTGTTAAGTGAAAAAGCGCTTTACTTCATCTTCATGGAAAAAATCATGATTAATTTCACACCAATCCAAGATGCCTAGCCACATTTCACTAACCAACATGAAAACATTCCATGATAAAGACAAAGTTATCTAAGTAATACACAACAATGTGAAAATAAATTAATACAATTTGTAGACAGAAAGTAACAAAAGTCTATCAAGGGAGGGAGAAAAGTCTGCTAGTAGGTGCTGGTGGGTGGGAGAGGGGTACAGAGCATGGAAGAGGGGGTGTCAGGTGGTTGACTCACACAACATTTCTGGGGCTCAGGAGTGCACTCAAATTCATTTAACAATAAAATTAAAGCACAGAAAGATACCTGTACAGCAATATAAAGGTGAGTCTTTGGAGGTGTATAAAAATGACACATGCTCCTCACAGACTGAGTAGCCATTGAAGTGGCTACTTTCTTGTCCTAGTCACTCAGAGGACACACAAAGGCAAAATGTCTCAGGTCCATCCAACCAAGGGGCACAATTCAGATTTGTTTCACATGATATTTGTTAACTAGAAACTTTTGTACTGAATAAATGGATGCGTGTTTTTGACTTAAACTGAAATGTCGAAACAGTACTTCCGGTGGTGTGTCTATTTAGTGTGTTTTCAAATGAAAAAAGCATTATTCCAAAAAAAAAACCCCAAAATTCAAAAAAGGAGTCATTGCCTGAAAACTGGTTTCACTTTTCAAAAGCCATTATGGTGAAATGTCGTTAGCCAGAAGTCTGGCAGTTAAGTCTGGACAAATATACTGTAGTCTGAGGCATGTTTGGTGCTTTAGAAGTAAGTAATGTAGTTCTGGATGTTTCCTTTGTATGGGTCATTTCACCCATCTGGATAGAAGCCAGGATTTCTCATAATGAGCTTGCTTTTTAAATTTTTCTAATTTTGATTGCCATTAAAGAGACAGTTTACTGGTAGCTCAAAGACTGATTGAGCAGTAGATGGATGTAAGATAACAGTGGAATGCATAATGAATCCACAAAAAGGTTATAGAAAAGCACATGGCAGTTATCACATTTTTCAGGAACAGTTGAGTCTCACCAAATGGCAGCAATCATTTACTGTTTAAGCCAGCCCTTTGTTGCTATGTTAATAGCTCAGTCTATCTGCAGCCATTTTCACATTTTCAGCCATTTAGGCATTCCATTTTGTTAGAGCATGGAGACTTTTGGCATGAGGAAATAAAAATTCCTTAAATATGATTTGCTAATTGTTTGCCATTAGCTGCTAAATAATTGGAGTGGCACCTTTAGTAAGGGAGTGACTTTCAGAAGACTAGAGTGCATTTTCTAAGCAAAGACTAAACCTTTGGTCTTTTCATTTTAAAAATATGATTACTACGTGTTGACCAAGTCAGAAACAGAATAAAGCAGCAAGGAGTAATTTTAATTTTGCCATTCAACATGTGAGAAGTAGGAAATAATATGTCTCCTTTTAAAAATGAAAACACTGGTAAGACTCTAAAATAAAGCATTCTTTCCACAGTAATACAAGCAACCTACTAACCTCCTACAAATTCAAACTACCTACAAGGGGGCAAGAGACCTCCAGTGATATTGTTTTGGAGGATAAAGGGGGATGGAGCTGGGAGGGCAGACTATAATGAAGGTCTTGTCTTGCTACTCTGCATTTTTACCTTGGATTTATTAGGTGTATGCTTTTTCTTTCCGTAATACATTATGCACTCCCTCTAGTGTCAGAATTTGTATACGATCCGAAACCTAGTTTGACAAAGTGCTGCTATAAACGTTAGAGTAAGGTTCGGGCTCCTAATTATGCCGTATTTCAAAAATATTAAAGGCCACCTAATAACATGAAGAACAGCCCTGCATGAAGTTGCTCTGGCTCAGAAAAGAATGCATATTTTAACCTGTGTTATGAAGAGACCTCTTCCAAACCTCTCTCCTCCCCAAAGTGACCTATAAATAAGCTGAGAGCTTTATTAAAGCTTTAAATTCCTTTAATAATCTGAAGTATTTATTAAATTATAAATTCTATAACTAAAAAAATAATTTCACATAAAAACAAAAAAATGACCAGAGATGAAAGAAAACCTCAACTAGGAAGTAAAGCCTGTGGGAACATCATAAAATGTGTGGTCGTCAAGATTTGTAGAAGTTTATTAACTATTCTTTGCACAGTTCTTCTGTGTATTCTTGCCACCTCTTCTTAGCATCTTCTGCTTCTGTTAGGTCCATACTATTTCTATCCTTTATTGAGCCCATCTTTGCATGAAATGTTCCCTTGGTATCTCTAATTTTCTTGAAGAGCTTTCTAGTCTTTCCCATTCTATTGTTTTCCTCTCTTTCTTTGCATTGATCACTGAGAAAGGCTTTTTTTTATATCTCCTTGCTATTCTTTCGAATTCTGCATTCAAATGGGTATATCTTTCCTTTTCTTCTTTGCCTTTCACTTCTCTTCTTTTCACAGCTATTTGTAAGGCCTCCTCAGACAGCCACTTCGCCTTTTTGCATTTCTCTTGCTTGGGGATAGTCTTGATCACTGCCTCCTGTACAATGTCGTGAACCTCCATCCATAGTTCATTAGGCACTCTGTCTATCAGATCTAATCCCTTGAATCTATTTGTCACTTCCACTGTACAATTGTAAGGGATTTGATTTAGGTCATACCTGAATGGTCTAGTGGTTTTCCCTACTTTCTTCAATTTAAGTCTGAATTTGGAAATAAGAAGTTCATGATCTGAGCCACAGTCAACTCCCAGTCTTATTTTTGCTGACTGTATAGAGCTTCTCCATCTTTGGCTGCAAAGAATATAATCAATCTGATTTCGGTGTTGACCATCTGGTGATGTCCATGTGTAGAGTCTTCTCTTGTGTTGTTGGAAGAGGGTGTTTGCTACCTTGGCAAAACTCTATTAGCTTTTGCCCTGCTTCATTCTATACTCCAAGGCCAAATTTGCCTGTTACTCCAGGCGTTTCTTGACTTCCTACTTTTGCATTCCAGTCCCCTATAATGAAAAGGACATGTTTTTGGGTGTTAGTTCTAGAAGGTCTTGTAGGTCTTTATAAAACCTTTCAACTTCAGCTTCTTCAGCATTACTGGTCAGGGCATAGACTTGGATTACCGTAATATTGATTGGTTTGCCTTGGAAATGAACAGAGATCATTATGTCATTTATGAGATTGCATCCAAGTACTGCATTTTGGACTCTTTTGTTGACTATGAGGGCTACACCATTTCTTCTAAGGGATTCTTGCCCACAGTAGTAGATATAATGGCCATCTGAGTTAAATTCACCCATTCCACTCCATTTTAGTTCACTGATTCCTAAAATGTCGACGTTCACTCTTGCCATCTCTTGTTTGACCACTTCCAATTTGCCTTGATTCATGGACCTAACATTCCAGGTTCCTATGCAATATTGCTTTTTACAGCTTTGGACTTTGCCTGTATCACCAGTCACATCCACAACTGGGTGTTGTTTTTGCTTTGGCTCTGTCTCTTCATTCTTTCTGGAGTTATTTCTCCACTGATCTCCAGTAGCATATTGGGAACTTACCGACCTAGGGAGTTCATCTTTAAGTGTGCTGTCTTGTTGCCTTTTCATACTGTTCATGGGGTTCTCAAGGCAAGAATTCTGAAGTGGTTTGCCATTCCCTTCTCCAGTGGACCACATTTTGTCAGAACTCTCCACCATGATCTGTCCATCTTGGGTGGCCCTACACGGCATGGCTTAGTTTCATTGAGTTAGAAAAGGCTGTGGTCCATGTGATTAGATTGGTTAGTTTTCTGTGATTATGGTTTCAGTCTGTCTGTCCTCTGATGCCCTCTCTCGTTGGACTATAAAGAAAGCTGAGCATTGAAGAATTGATGCTTTTGAACTATGGTGTTGGAAAAGACTCTTGAGAGTCCCTTGGACTGCAAAGAGATCCAACCAGTCCATCCTAAAGGATATCAGTCCTGAGTGTTGACGTTGAAGCTGAAACTACAATACTTTGGCCGCCTGATGTGAAGAGCTGACTCATTTGAAAAGACTCTGATGCTGGGAAAGATTGAAGGCAGGAGGATAAGGGGACAACAGAGGATGAGATGGTTGGATGGCATCACCGACTCAATGAACATGAGTTTAGGTAAACTCTGGCAGTTGGTGATGGACAGGGAGGGCTGGCCTGCTGTGGTCCATGGGTTTGCAAACAGTCTGACATGACTGTGTGACTGAACTGAACTGATTAGCTATTTTCTTCCCATGTCTCTCAAAGGAACTGGAAGCTCTAATGGCTCTTGTTTGTTTCAATCACTTCACATAACCTCTGTTGTAGGTGGCCTCTCCAACATAGATCCCCTCTTTCTTTTCTCTACACTACTCTACACTATTTAGCTGCCCAACTCTCTCCCACCCATTTCAGAGGCCCTGAGGAAAGCTGACACCTCTGCCTGCAGGGGTGGCCCTGAGTGACCTGCAGGTAATCCCAGCTTTTTTCCCAGTGAAGACTTAGGAAATGCTATGTGACTCAATTTTGGCCAATGAAGTGTATCAAGAAATATTCATCTTCACTCTTCTGGGCTAGCTTCCAGAAGTGACACTTTTTTTTAGGTGCTGGCATGCACTGATGTGAGATTTGGAAATGCTGCAGCCATCCTGTTATTCAGCTTGAGGAAGAGGCTGACAGTGAGGGAGGTTTGGGGCAAGAGAATTGCAGGTTGATGCAGCAGTGCCCCTGGATAAGTCAGCACTGGAACCCACACTACTTATGGACTTCTACTATGGGAGCTGATAGGTACATGAGTATATAAGCCAATTTAATGTGGGACTTTTATTACTTGCAGTCAACACAATCTCCAAAATTACAACTATTGTCATATTTAATTAAACAATTTTCTTATATTGAAAACCCAATTACATGAAAACTCAGTTTTGAATCCACTTTCATGCCAATTCCTGTTGAAAAAAATACAATACTATGTTCAGTTAATGAGGATTGTGTTCACTGTCTAGCCACCCCAAAACTTAGTGGCTTGAAGTATTGTGTGTGTGCTGTGCTCAGTCATGTCTTGCTCTTTGCAATCTTATGAACTGCAGCCTGCCAGGCTCGTCTGTCCATGAAATTTTCTAGTCAAGAATACTGGAGTGGGTTGCCATTTCCTACTCCAGGGGATCTTCCAGACCCAGAGATAGAACCCTCATCTCTTACATTGGCAGGTGGATTCTTTACTACTGTGCCACTTAAAATATTTGATTGGCCAAAAAGTTTGTTCGGATTTTTCATAGGATGGTATGGGTAAACCTCAATGAATCTTTTGGCCAACCTAATAGTAATAAGCATTTATGACCCATCAAAGTTTCTGTGGGTCAGGAATTTGAGAGCAGCCTGTCTGGGTGACTGTAGTCAAACTCTCAGCTGGGGCTACACTCATCTGAAGGCTTGCCTGGGGCTGGATGATCTATTTCCAAGATGGCTCACTGACAACACAACTGGCAAACTGGTGCTGGATGTTGGTGAGAGGGCTTAGTTCCTCCACACATGGCCACTCTACAGTCTACTCGACTGTGCTGGGATATGACCCCTGGGTTCCCTGAGACTGAGTGATCTATCTAAGAAAGTAAGAGTCAAGTGACTCTTCCTTTATGACCAAGCTTCAGAAATCACATACGATCATTTCTACCACATTCAAATGACTGAAAGCAAATCTCTGAGTTCATCCCACATTCAACAGGAGGAAAATATGCTCCACCTTTTAAAGGGAAGAAAACACCGTGAAGATACTCATCTACACAGAATATACTAGGAATTGTTATTGAGCTGTATCTTCCTCAGGTCTCCAGAAATACAACCACTGTAGCAATACAAACAACCACCATTTTGATTATCTGTCAGATCCTCTTTAAGGAGCTTTGCATGTATTATGTGTATTGTGTGCTCAGTTGAGTCTGACTCTGCAACCCCATGGACTGTAGCCTGCCAGGCTCCTCTGTCCATGGGATTTCCCAGGCAAGGGTTGCCATTTCCTCCTCCAGGGGATCTTTCTGATGTAGGGATTGAACCCACATTTCCTGGGTCTCCTGCATTGCAGGCAGATTCATTACTCATTTAATTTTCACATCAATCCTATGAATTAGGTACTTTTTTTTTTTTAATTTTACAGTTATGGAGACTGAGTCACAGAGCATTATGTGATTTGTCCAAGGTCAGACAACTAGGCAGTTTCAGGCATTACAAGCCCAGAGTCTGGGCACTTTGTATTTCCTCCTTGCTAGTCTACACCTGTAGGTATTGTCCAAGAGTATTGTCAGCAATTACTTATATTTCATTGACTCTCTGCTTTCTCAAGCAGAACTTAGACCCTCCTAACTATCCCTGGTAGTTGCCAGTTGCTCTACTTATGTGCTTACGAAGAAAAGCTATGGCCAACCTAGACAGCATATTAAAAAGCAGAGATGTTACTTTGCCAACAAAGGTCTGTCTAGTCAAAGCTATGGTTTTTCCTGTAGTCATGTATGGATGTGAGAGTTGGACTATAAAGAAAGCTGAGTGCCAAAGAATTGATGCTTTTGAACTATGTTGTTGGAGAAGACTCTTGAGAGTCCCTTGGACTGCAAGGAGATCCAACCAGTCCATCCTAAAGGAAATCAGTCCTGAATATTCATTGGAAGGGCCGATGCTGAAGCTGAAACTCCAATACTTTGGCCACTTGATGAGAAGAACTGACTCTTTGGAAAAGACCCTTAGGCTGGGCAAGACTGAAGGCAGGAGGAGAAGGGGAAGACAGAGGATGAGATGGTTGGATGGCATTACCGACTCAATGGATGTGAGTTTGAGCAAGCTCCAGGAGTTGGTGAAGGACAGGGAAGCCTGGCATGCTGCAGTCCATGGGGTTGCAGAGTCAGGCACTACTGAGGGACTGAACTGAACTGAACTGAATAATGTGGCACCAGCCACGGCTTTCTTCTCTCCTCATCTGGCTTCCTTCTTCAGGTCCTCACTAGGTATCAGTATCACACTCTCAAGGTCACAGTATAGAAGGGTATCAAACCAAGCTATTAATGCTCAGTATCTAAGAATGTGTTTTTAATGAAATAGCCGTTTTCATTTTTACTCTGATGGTTGGCTGTACTTTTCCACCCGACATGCACACATCTCCTTTCCTTGTATATGAATCCGATTTTCCTCCTGCGTCTTTCCCCACAGAACCTGCCCCTGTCTCTTCTCAGGAAGAGTCCTTACCTTGGAGGCACAGCAGTCATTGTGCTGGCCAGCTTCTGGCAGACCTTCCCAGAAGGTTCACTGTATGTTGTCCAGGGGGTCTGATCTCCAGTGGCGGACAGAGCTTGGACCCAATTTGGGATTCCTACCACACTGAAAAAAAGGAAATACAATGCTATATGATAAACTCAAATTTCAAAAAATGGAGGTACTCCTAAACAATTTTCCCCTGTAAATAACTCGTTTCCTTACATATAAATAAAATTCTTCCTGGATATGTAGACATTTCACACATAAGCCAATTAGTTGCAAATCTTCCCACCCACAACACAGAATGCTGAGGCTTCTTCAGTCATTCTTCCAGAAATCTCATCGAGCAACAACTGTCTCTCAGGTAAAAGCCACACAAAGGGAAGCAGCAGCAAGCAGACAGACACATCCCCTGGCTTCATGGAGGGTTAGCTAAGTAGGGTGTAATGGGAGGGGGGCCATCACTTACAGACCCTATTGCCAGGGAGGGTCTTGTGGCTGTGAACATGTGGGTGAAGCCTTTTAACTTCTATATCTGACACAGTTCACTGAAAGGGAATCAGAAGCCTTTGGAACAAGGCCCACTGAATTCCTGCCATTGTGAGTCTGGCATGAAGGCCTTGTTTGCCTCACAAGGGCATCAACACAAGAAATTACATGTAGATTTAAAAAATCTGGAAGGAGGAATAGATTTGTCTTCAGCTGAGCAGGAAACAGGCTCTTGCCCACATTATCTCTCCCTGGCTAATCTACAGTGTTAATAATCTATACCACATTCTTCAGAGCTTCATTACTGCTCTTGCGCCATCTGGTATAATTTTACATGGCTTCTAGTCCATCCATGAGTTAGCTGCCCCACAAGCTAGTTAGCTCCTTGAATGCATGGAGCTACCTCTCTCCTTGAGAATGAGCTCAGGCTGGCTCTGCAGTGCAACTTAGTGACCCCCACCCCCCAATAGGCCCCACTATATTCAGGCCTTCCTGGGGTATCCCCACCCCTTTTCTTCAAACCAGTCACTGTGGACTTTGCCTTTTGCCCCAGCATCCTCATTTGCCTTCATCCCTCGGGGCTTTATCTCTGTTATCTTCTTTTCTCTATCCTTTCCCCAGCTTGAAGGGGTTCTGCTTTCTATTCATTCACATAATGCACCTTTACTGAGCATTACTGTATACCAGGCACTGTGCTGGATTCTAAAGACACAGAGACAGCTAGGACATGGCTCCCTGCCTTAGTGCGGCTCATAGTCCCATGAGGGGAGAGACTCAAGTGAATCACGGATTATGGAACCATGTGAAAAACAACACATAGAGGTAGGTGCAGGGTACTATGAGAAGCTCAGGAATGTAAGTCAGTTGGGAGCATTAAATCAGACTGCCCCCCCATGCATAAAAGGGGGGGTTAACACTTTCAAGGGTCAGTGTGATAAACAGATGACCCTAAGATATTCAAGCTACAAAAAACCTAAATACCCTAATCCACTATTGGTTCACAGAGGAAGAAAGAGACCCAGTGAGGGGAAAGTCATTGCCAAAGGTCACACCCCCTGATGCTGGTGAAGCCAAGACTATAACCAGAGCTGGAGGGTAGCCAGATTTGGTGGTAAGGAGGGGTGGTGGAAGGGTGATGGTGCAACAACTCAGGTGTAGAGGAAAAACAGAAACAGACAAGCAGTTAGTACAATAAATTGGGTGAGAAACGACAGATGAAGAAATGATGGTGGCATGGACCAGGTGGAGGAGCTAAAAAGAGGTCAGACTGTACCTACATTTAAAAAGGAAAGCTGACAGAATTTACTCATGCTCTGGATATGGTGTGCAGAAGAAAGAAGAATCCAGGATGGCTCCAAAGTTAGAATCTGAGCAGTTGGAAACTTAAGAGTTCAACAGTGAAGATGCAGAAGATGATAGAAGGAATAGAGGAAAATAAGGATTTGTTTTGGGACATGTTAAATCTGTGATGCCTATTAAAAGTCCAAGCAGAGAGGTCTACTTGGCAGCTGGATAGACAAGCCTGGAGTTGGTCTAGAGATAAACATTTTAGATGCATCAGCATGCAGATGGACTTTTAAGCCATGAGAGGATGAGATCATTCACAGAAAGAGTGAAGACAGAGAAGTCTGAGGACTCAGCTTTGGACACTCTAGTATTTAGAGTGGGAAAGAGTAAGATAGGAAGAGAATCAAGAGAGGATGGTTTCCAGGAGGCTAAAGAGTATCTCTAGGGGCATGAAATGATGCACTGTTTCATGTTGATGTTTGACAGAAACCAACACTGTAAAGGAATGATCCTTCAATTAAAAATAAATGAATTTATAAAAAATAACACTGATACATTCAATTAAATGGTTAGTGGGAAATTACCATTGGTTTTGGCAAGATGGAGGTCATTAGAGACCTCAATAAAACCAGTTTTGGCAGCGTGAAGAGAAGCAACAGCCTGAGTGGATTCAAGAAAGAATGGAAGCAGAGAAAGTAGACAGAAAACTCTTTAGAAGAATTTACTGTAAAGGGGAGCAGAGAAACTGGGCAGGATCTGAAGGAAGATGTAGAGTCAAGAGAGTTCTTTCCTTTCTCAGGAGGGAGGTTACAATCTCTACGTTTGATGGGATGATTCAGAAGAGAAGGTGCAACTGTTGACACACTAGAGAGGCTACATGGGAAAGAGGTTCCTTCTGAGCAGGAGAGAGGAAGAGCCGAAGCAGAGGGGTCACCCTGGAGGCTCACCGTTTTAACAGGAGAGAAGGCGGAGGAAGTGGGTACAGGTGATTGTCATGGTGGGAATGTGTGGAAATTTATTTCTGATTATTTTTATTTTCTCAGTGAAAGAAGAAGCAAAGAGAGGAAAATGGGAAAGAAGTTGTTGGACGCTCGAGAAGAAGGAAGAGCTTTTAAAAAGCCAGGAGATTGGGACAGTGGACCGACAAAGTCAATAGAAGGGGCAACTCTGGAGTTTTGTGCTGCTCACACATTTACAGTGAGGCCAGTCAGCACCATTGTGAGTCTTGCTTCAATCACACCCAGCTGCCTGGGTGCTGGTGAAAAGTAAGAAGAGGGCTGTGTTTAACCAGATGCGTTAAGGATATGTTTCTGATGATTTGACATCTGGGACTTTGCTGACCCTTGAGAGATTTCCTTTCTCATTGCTGCCAATTCCTAGAGCTAGTAAAGGACTTGTCTGTGAACACACCTTTCATATGCAAACCAAGCAATCCAGAGCCCACACTCTCAACCATCTCGCCTGCTGGCTTTCACACTTGGGTACTTTTCCTCTGTCTAATCACCCCAGAGAACCTTGCCCCAGGTCCTCTGAAATGATTCAAACTAGTCGATTTTAAACCTGCTTGCTCTGCCTCCCTACTTCCTTCCTGCGGAAACCACAATAAAGGTTCTTACTTCAGCTTCCTGCTTGCTCCTTCTGCCTCCTGACCCTGGTGCTTCTCTGTGTCATTCCCCCACACTACCTCTAGCACAGCGCATCCCACCCCCCACTCCCACCTCCCCACTCTCCGACTCCCGTCCTGGGATCTGTGAGTGTAACATATTAGCTTTTCAATGGCAGTTATCTCCTGATCTGTTGGTCTCAGCCTACCAAACAATAACAAAATCTACATTTTGAAAGACCAGAATGGCATTTTGTCAGGGGTGAGGAAATAAATATAAGACTGAACCAAGGAACCTAAGCTTGGAAGGAACTCAGGACAAAAGAGGTAAAGTGATAGTAAATAGTAGGATCAATGGACTGGGGGCTTGTAAGGTTGAACCACTGGAATCCGAGTAACTGGGAGGGAGATATTAAGATAGGGGATGGTGGTCAGACAGCAAAATTACTGAGATTATTGAGGGAGCGCACTTATAAACAAGGACTCAATCCAGGGCATGGCCAAGGGAGCAGATGGCTGACTGTGGGATATGGAAAATCACTGGAGGAAGAGAAATCAAGAATGAGAAGTCAGACTTTTAGGAGAATCATCTATTTGGATACTGAAGTCACTAAGAATTATATCAGGGATAGAACTGATGGGGAGAGAGTGTATCAGGTGCTTAAAATCCTCAAGGGATAAGAAGGAGAACCTAGAGGTGAGTAGATGACTATGACAACTTTATTACAGTCGTTAAAAGCAATAGTACATCAAACACGAATCTGAACATAGAACCGAAGCTGACTTAACTTCTTCCTAGAAATCAAATAGAGAGAGGCCATTTATCTCTGCTGGCAGATGAGTACAGCACGGCGTTTATAGGTATCAGTTAGAGCAGCTGCTTTCAAACAGCTGCTCCACATTGCCTCCAAATTTCCCAGAGGTGCCTAAGGGACCATCAGTTGGGTATGGGGATGGCAGGAGAGGAGGGAGGCAAGAGGGGGTGTGGAAAGGGATTAACTGTCTAGTGAAGAGGAAAATGAAGAGATGGAGCTCTGTGCTCTCTGCTTCACCTCCATCCAACCTGAGAAGCTCTATTTTTCATTGCTTATATTTGAAGTTTTCATTTGTGTTGTGAAATGTATGTAGGACACAAGCAACTCTTTCAAACTTTCCCATGCTTAGGAATTTAGGATTCAAAAGGGATTCCAAACATATTCTTTACAAATATCATCAGTTTACTGTACGAGTTTTCATTGCGTAGAACAATTACGATGAAGGGTGTAGGGCTCAAATAAACCTATGAAATACAGGACTGGGTTATAAAGATATTCTGGTCCACTTGAAATAAACTTTTCAGGAATTCCTCTTTTATTGGGAACAATTTATTTCTCTTAATTTATTTGCAAAGTTTTCATCTGAGTAAGTGGAACTGAAGTAAGTTTAGGCGGAGGTGTGTAACACATACAAATATAACCATTGATTGATTTATTTATTTTTGCTCTGATATAATTTTATTGTGGCATATGTTTTGTCAAGATGTTGTGACATTACCTCAGGGAAGGCTGACACATTCTCCTGACTTTACAACGTAAATGTTTTGACTCAGCGAATGTTTCCTTCAGGACAAACACTGAAAGTTGGCAAATCCATTCTGCTGAAAAGCCTCCTGGATGATATATTATTCATCCCTAAAGATGAAGCCTGACCACTTGTTTTTTGGGGGTTTTTTTTGGCTTGTTTGAAATCATAGAGAAAATCATCAAGTCTTCTGGTTACTCCTCTGTGTGAAATCGAGAAGTTGCTCTTGCCCTCATTTATATTTCCTGAGAAGACTGCGAGAAGACAGTCTTGTCTCTTCTTTTGAAAGCAAACTCCAAAAATGTCCCACCAGGTGAAATGAGCAAGCGATAGCTCTCTTGCTCCAGTGCACAGTGTGCTGAATCAAAAAAGGCTTGCTTCTCTGGCATTTGGGTAAACTTGCTGGGGAAAAATGAAATAGGCTCAGCCAGGCTTCCTCTGAAGTTCAAACATGCCTGGAGCAGCACTTACTCCAGGGACGTCAGGCAGATTAGATTTGAGCTCTCCAGGGCTGGCTGTGCAGAGCAGCACCTACAGAGGCCTCAGACAATTTATCTGTGCTTTTGTGGAAGCCTGGACTGGATGTGCACTGTTCTTCCTTAATTACGACTCCCTGAGAGGGTTCAAAACATTCTTTGTAAACCTACTTGGGGTTTTTCTCCTCTGCTAAGAAACCGCACAGTGCACCTTCCTCTCAGCTGGTAATAATGGGCTTACATGCCAGCTGCTATCACTGTCACAGACAGTTTGGGTCTCCAGGTCCAGGGGTCACTCTCTGAGTCTTGGTTGGAGTGCCATGATTAGAAAAAGGCTGTTGGATGGAGGGATATAAATTTAGATCTGAATCTAAGCATTTAAACCCTTGAACAGTCTTTTCTCTTATACTCGGTAGGGGTGCTTTTGATTTAAATAGGATGCATTTGGTTTCAAACATTTACTCCTTTCTACCACATATCTGATAGGTTCAAGCATGACAGACAAAGCATCAAGGCAGTTAAGGACACTACTTGAAGTCAGAGGACTTCAAGGCCTGGCTCTGATACTAACAGTGCAATTGTAGGACAAATATCTAACGTTTCTGAGTTTCTCTTTCATCTATCTCACAGAGCTGTTGGGAGGGTCAAGTGAAACTTCATAATGGTTCTTTCAGATACCAGCTGTAGTCACTACGAAGGTTACTCTGTATACTTGAAACACAAAGATCCGTGTTGCTTAGCTTCTTCTTATGTAGACAAATAAATGTTAAGTTGTTCTTACAGAGGTGGCTGGATGCACATCCAGTGTGCAGCATAATTTCTGCCACATAATTCTTACCATATTTGCTAGTAGTTGAATGCATGAAAAAGGAACACAATTTTCAGAGACCTGAGTGTGTGAGGTTAGAATTCCTGTGTTCTATGGGAAGGATAGCGGGGCTCTCACTGCTGCCACGATCAAATACTAGCATGTGCTCACATTTCTCAATGGTTCAGGAGGGGCTGGGATGTCCCCAAGTGCTGTTAAGGGAGTACATAAACCCAGTTGGTGGGAGCCATGGCAGACCTAAGACATGGGGCTACCTAAGACATGGGCTACATGGAGGGTGTCTTGGGCAAGTGAGGCATGAGTGAGGGATGCTACTAGACGGAGAGGCTCTGGAAACATGTGCTTGGACTTGGCCCTGATCATTCATTCTTGGAATGACTCCAGTCATTCCCAGGACAGTCATGGGTCTTGATGTGCAAGGGAATATCTGCCAATGGTTGCCCTCATTGAAAGTCACATAATCATGGATGCTCTCTGCTACTGCTAAGTCGCTTCAGTCGTGTCTGACTCTGTGCGACCCCATGGACGGCAGCCCACCAGGCTCCGCCGTCCCTGGGATTCTCCAGGCAAGAATACTGGAGTGGGTTGCCATTTCCTTCTCCAGTGCATGAAAGGGAAAAGTGAAAGTGAAGTCGCTCAGTCGTGTCGACTCTTAGCGACCCCATGGACTGTAGCCTACCAGGCTCTTCCGTCCATGGGATTTTCCAAGCAAGAGTACTGGAGTGGGGTGCCATTGCCCAAATACAGAGCAATAATATGGTACCTTCTGTTATAGTCTAAGAAACCAGCTGAATCTTTGTGGCTCCATCTAGGCAAACTTCATTCTGTGTGTTAGTCCCAGTTCATTCAGACAGCAATAGACTAGTTTTTGGTTTGGTTTGATTTGGGAGTGGTTGCTTCTCACTATGGAGTTGTGTTGTTTACAGAGGATGCTCTCTGAGGTCACAGCAAATATGAAGCCTTTAGATCTCACTTTCTATGGGGAGGAGAGAGGATTGCTTTTCATATTCATTATACCAAGTTCTGCTTCCATCCCAGATATAGAAAACTGAAGAGACCATCGCCCTTTTTAGCAGGTAAAACTTTGACAAACAACAAAGTTATAATTCTTCATGAAATCATTAGGGATCTGAGGTTGTGGGTAACTAAAGAGCCTGAAATCTAAGAAAAGACAGGGTGTTCCAAGAAGAGATGGGAGGGAAGTCCTGGCTCAGCTGTGCAGAGTGTGAGTGGAAGAGATGCCAGGGTCACACAAGTGAATAAGAAGAATTCAGATAAAACTAAACAGTTGCCATGCCAAGCATGGACTAGGATCCATACGAGCTGCAATCACAGTGTGAGTATATAGTTCCTGCAGAGTTTTCTCCATGAACCTTACCAGATTCTCACTGAGGAAGACTGGGTACCAGGAAGAGAAAGGGATGGGCAGTGGTCAAATAATAGGTATAAACATCCCACACTAGGAGGTGGACTTTAATTCCCTCCCTTCAGTTTGAGCTGGACTTAGTGACTCGTTTCCAATGAAGAGAGGATGGAAAGTGGAAAAGCAAGTTCATAGTGGAGAAAACTGGTCATGATCAAGGTCACATTAACCAAGAAATCATGAGGACATCATGTTCCCTGATATGATGCAATGAGAAGGGCACGTCACCTCTGTATATTTCCCTCAAATCCTTAACCCCTGTTTAGCCATGATAAAACAGAAGACAAACTCCACTTGAGGAACATACTACAAAATACCTGACCGGTACTCTTAAAAAAGTGTCAAGGTCATGAAAAGCAAAGAAAGATGGAGAAACTGTCACAGAGGAGACCTGTCTGACCAAAGGCTAGCTGGGCTTCTGGGTGGGATCCAGAACAGAAAAATACCAATGGAAAAAGCTAGTGATTTTTTAATAAAGTCTAGAGTTTAGTTAACAGTAATTTACCAGTGTCAATTTCTTAGTTTTGATAAATGTATAATACCATGTTCTGTAAGATGTCGACATTAGGGGAAACTGGTAGAGAATATGTGAGATGTCTCTGTACTATCTGGGCAAGCTCTCTGTAAGTGTAAATTTGCTCCCAAATGAGGGCTGTGGGAAGATTTTATTATAAGAGGGAAAGAGAGAACTTCTTGAGGTGATGGAAATGTTCTATGTGTGTTTGTCAAAACTTATTGAACTGTACCCTTAAAAAGGTAAATGCTACTATCTTACTATATGTAAGTTATACCTCATAAACCTGACAAAAATAGACTCATCACTGTTGGGGGACGTATAAGGATGTGAGGCTTGTAGAGAAAGTGAAAGCTTTACACTAGGAAACTCCTCAGCCCTTTGCACTTTTTCTATTAAGAACTCACTCAGTTTTGTTATGGAGGAAGAATTTTATTTACCTCAAATTGATTTTTTCTAAAGTGCAAACTATGGGAGATGAGCCAAACTTTCATTCTCTGTAGCCCAGTAGGAATATTTATAGATATCTCAGCAGCTCTAGTATAGTAAACAGAACCAGGGAGTTCACGTTGCAACAGAAACTCCATGGGCGAGGATAGGTCACTGTCTCCTCTGTGAATACGTCTTCCTGTTGGTGAAACAGCTGTACCAGAAGAGCGGTGCTTGCAGCAACTGGGTGACTCTTTACAGCAAAGGGGAGGACTTCTAAAAATATTTTAAAAATATGTATGTGACATGAAATTAAAATCCAAAATAACTTAGAGCTAGTAATAAGATTCCTCCATCTACATCTGTCCTCCTAGCATCTTCAGGTAACTTAAGTGGCTATCCTTGCAGAGATATTTGATGCATGTATGAGCACAGGCATGTATTTTTTTTTAATGCAAATGGTAGCATAATATACACTCCTTCCTTCACTTTGCTTTCTTTTTATTCTAGTTTAAAAATATACCTACCTCCTTACAAGATGAATTTGAAGCAGTTTATTATAATACATGTAAAATAATGGCTTGGGAAAGTAAGACTAGGAACAAATAGCCAGAGTTTAGTTTAGTACAAAGTATTCATTCCAGAAGATGCTGTACATCCAGAGATGTGAACTACTAACATGATTCTGAACTTTCTAGCAGCTTATACTGCGGAAAATACAAGCAGTTACCTGACTATTGTGTCCATAACATAAAAACTAACGTTTATTCTTTTATCATTTCCACATATTCCTTCTACAATAAATTCAATCCACTGAATTAAAAATAAAACAGAGTGACATCAATACCAAAAACATAAGGAAAAAAAAAAATCACTAGCTGGTTCTGAGAACTAAGAAAAACTTCTCCCATGAATCCTCATTTTTTTTTTTTAATAAAAAAAGTAATGGGGTGTGATGGAAAATCCTCAGCATCTTCACTACACCTTGCTTTTTCACTTCAAGCTTCTGGAAGAGCCATCCAGTCACCACCCCAAGCTGCCTCACTCTTGGGAACGTGGAGCCCAGGGCTGCTAAGAGTCTACTGCGTGACTGTGTCATGCTTTATTTCTCTAGTCCTTGATTCTTGGGCATTTAGATTTCGTTAGGATTTTGCTTTTCTAAACCATACTGCATTGCATTTCCTCATGCATGTATCATTTCACACATCTGCAAGCATATCCATAAGGTAAGTTCCTACAAGTGACTTTACTTGGTCAATGTGTATGGCTACATTTTGACAGCTATTGCAAAATTGCTCTTCACGGACAGTGTACCGATGTACACTCTCCATTCCCACATATCACTCAGCCTGCTTCTCTGAGCCTGCCCTACTCAAATGTGTGAGCCTGCACTGCAACATGGAAAGCAACGTTTGTGAAGGAGATTGAATATCATTGCCTATTGTTTAAGTGCTTAATTTTTCCTTTTCTTTACTGTCACCTATCTGTTCCAATCCCTTGCCTGTTTCTTTCTATCGTATTGTTGGTCTTTTGCTTATGGGTTGTAGGAACACCTGATATAGTAAGGAAATTACCCCTTTGTGCTATCTGTTGCAATTTTTCCTTGTGTGCTATTTATCTTTTGAATACATCCTGGCATTTTTTTGCCATGCAGAAAAACGTTTATTTTTGTCATAAAATTTATCAAGTTTCTCTAAGGCTTCACAGATTTGAGGCTTTATTTGGCAAGGCATTCACCACTTTAATATAATTGCCACTGTTTTCTTCTGTTTTAATTTGAAATTTATTTAGTGTAAAAAAAGTAGGTTAAGTCTCCAATATATCCTCTTCCTGACAGTAGTCTGGTTATCCCATTAGTGAATAATCCATCTTTGTTCCCTCATTTGAAATGGGAACAGGCAGCTTCTTGAACTGAAGGAACTTCATGGTAATCTATAAAACCTTCCATTGCAGCAGTTGTAACTTCCTAATACTGCTTTTGTACACCTTTGGCACAAGGGGAATGAAGGCCTCTATACGAGGCCTGTAAGAAAGGTTGATTCAGCCTGCGCCCCCTCCTCACCAAGCTGAACCTGGCAGTCACTTGGTATCCTATGCTGGCGCCCCTGATATCCTGCCATGACTATGAAGATGCTGCAGACTTATGCTCTCATTTCTCATAATGCTCTGGTCACATAAGATTTCAAAATATCCTGTTGGTTTTCTTTTTCTTCTTGAGGGTGAATTCCTCTGGAAAATGCGATCTCTAGGTGTTCCACTAGAGGGTGCTTCAACTTTGCATATTTACATATGCATAAACACACAACCTATGTTGTTTTTGTCAGCTGCACACACACACACACACATGCCAAATAGCTGCTTTCTCACTAATGCTTTATGACAAGGGAGTACACCTATATTTTTAATTCTCTCCCTCTCCTTCCACACATGATCAGATGGGCTTCCCAATGATTCTCCGCCATCCCAGTGAGCTGCTGGAACACAAGGGTGTGGGAAATGGAAGTCTACCATAAAGGAAACTGTCAGCAATGATAGAAGAATGGGTTCCTGAGTTCAGCTTCTCTCCTGGCTCTCTTTCCCTGGAAGAGATTTAGGGGGAAGATTTGAAATTTCAGCGATTCCTATGAAATATAAGGAAAGAAGGAGTTCGAGTCTGATGGAAAGTCACAGATTAAGTGTCCAAAGCCCTTGAGTTACATTGTCAGTGGGAGGAGACCAGGAGTGGGCTGGTGCTCTCAGGTGAATAGGGTCCAGGGGCTGTAGGAATGGGGTGAAAAGAGAAGCACTGCTGATAAACTAGCACACTGGGGCCCAGAAATTGATTTTGAAGCTAAGGATAAAAGAAGCATCTATGAGATACAATTTGCATTTCTTTTCCATGGGGATTTTCTTGATCCCTGGCTACTGTACAATGTCACGAACCTCTGTCCATAGTTCATCAGGCACTCTATCAGGTCTAGTCCCTTAAATCTACTTGTCACTTCCACTGTATACTCATAAGGGATTTGATCTAGGTCATACCTGAATAGTCTAGTGGTTTTCCTTACTTTCTTCAATTTAAGTCTGAATTTGGCAATAAGCAGTTCATGATCCGAGCCACAGTCTGCTCCCGGTCTTGTTTTTGCTGACTGTATAGAGCTTCTCCATCTTTGGCTGCAAAGAATATAATCAATCTGATTTCGGTGTTGACCATCTGGTGATGTCCACGTGTAGAGTCTTCTCTTGTGTTGTTGGAAGAGGGTGTTTGCTATTACCAGTGCATTCTCGTGGCAAAACTCTATTAGCCTTTGCCCTGCTTCATTCTGTACTCCAAGGCCAAACTTGCCTGTTACACCAGGTGTTTCTTGACTTCCTACTTTTGCATTCCAGTCCCCTATAATGAAAAGGACATCTTTTTTGGGTGTTAGTTCTAGAAAGTCTTGTAGGTCTTCATAGAGTTGTTCAACTTCAGCTTCTTTGGCGTTACTGGTCGGGGCATAGACTTGGATTACTGTGATATTGAATGGTTTGCCTTGGAAACAAACAGAGATCATTCTATCATTTTTGAGATGGCATCCAAGTATTGCATTTCGGACTCTTTTGTTGACCATGATGGCTACTCCATTTCTTCTAAGGGATTCTTGCCCACAGTAGTAGATATAACGGTCATCTGAGTTAAATTCACCCATTCCAGTCCATCTTAGTTCGCTGATTCCTAGAATGTCGATGTTCACTCTTGCCATCTCCTGTTTGACCACTTCCAGTTTGCCTTGATTCATGGACCTAACATTCCAGGTTCCTATGCAATATTGCTCTTTACAGCATTGGACTTTGCGTCTATCACCAGTCACATCCACAGTTGGGTATCTTTTTTGCTTTGGCTCCATCCCATCATTCTTTCTGGAGTTATTTCTCCACTGATCTCCATTAGTATATTGGGCACCTACTGACCTGGGGAGTTCATCTTTCAGTGTCCTATCTTTTTGCCTTTTCATACTGTTCATGGGGTTCTCAAGGCAAGAATACTGAAGTGGTTTGTCCCCTTGGAAAAGAAATGCAAAAAAGCAAAATGGCTGTCTGAGGAGGCCTTACAGATAGCTGGGAAGAGAAGAGAAGCGAAAAGCAAAGGAGAAAAGGAAAGATATTCCCATCTCAATGCAGAATTCCAAAGAATAGCAAGGAGAGATAAGAAAGCCTTCCTCAGTGATCAGTGCAAAGAAATAGAGGAAAACAACAGATTGGGAAAGACTAGAGATCTCTTCAAGAAAATTAGAGATACCAAAGGAACATTTCATGCAAAGATAGGCTCGATAAAGGACATAAATGGTATGGACCTAACAGACGCAGAAGATATTAAGAAGAGGTGGCAAGAATACACAGAAGAACTGTACAAAAAAGATCTTCATGACCCAGATAATCACGATGGTGTGATCACTCACCTAGAGCCAGACATCCTGGAATGTGAAGTTAAGTGGGCCTTAGAAAGCATCACTACGAACAAAGCTAGTGGAGGTGATGGAATTCCAGTTGAGCGATTTCAAATCCTCAAAGGTGATGCTGTGAAAGTGCTGCACTCAATATGCCAGCAAATTTGGAAAACTCAGCAGTGGCCACAGGACTGGAGAAGGTCAGTCTTCATTCCAAGCCCAAAGAAAGGCAATGCCAAAGAATGCTCAAACTACCGCACAATTGCACTCATCTCACATGCTAGTAAAGTAATGCTAAAAATTCTCCAAGCCATGCTTCAGCAATACTTAAACCGTGAACTTCCAGTTGTTCAAGCTGGTTTTAGAAAAGGCAGAGGAACCAGAGATCAAATTGCCGATATCCGCTGGATCATCAAAAAAGCAAGAGAGTTCCAGAAAAACATCTATTTCTGCTTTATTGACTATGACAAAGCCTTTGACTGTGTGGGTCACAATAAACTGTGGAAAATTCTGAAAGAGATGGGAATACCAGACCATCTGACCTGTCTCTTGAGAAACCTGTATACAGGTCAGGAAGCAACAGTTAGAACAGGACATGGAACAACAGACTGGTTCCAAATAGGAAAAGGAGTACATCAAGGCTGTATATTGTCACCCTGCTTATTTAACTTATATACAGAGCACATCATGAGAAACACTGGGCTGGAAGAAACACAAGCTGGAATCAAGATTGCCGGGAGAAATATCAATAACCTCAGATATGCGGATGACACCACCCTTATGGCAGAAAGTGAAGAAGAACTAAAGAGCCTCTTGATGAAGGTGAAAGAGGAGAGTGAAAAAGTTGGCTTAAAGCTCAACGTTCAGAAAACTAAGATCATGGCATCTGGTCCCATCACCTCATGGGAAATAGAGGGGGAAACAGTGGAAACAGTGTCAGACTTTATTTTTTTGGGCTCCAAAATCACTGCTGATGGTGATTGCAGCCATGAAATTAAAAGACGCTTACTCCTTGGAAGGAAGGTTATGGCCAACCTAGATGGCATATTTAAAAGCAGAGACATTACGTTGCCAACAAAAGTCCGTCTAGTCAAGGCTATGGTTTTTCCACTGGTCATGTATGGATGTGAGAGTTGGACGGTGAAGAAAGCTGAGTGCCGGAGAATTGATGCTTTTGAGCTGTGGTGTTGGAGAAGACTCTTGAGAGTCCCTTGGACTGCAAGGAGATCCAATAAATCCATCCTAAAAGAGATCAATCCTGGGTGTTCATTGGAAGGTCTGATGTTGAAGCTGAAACTCCAATACTTTGGGCACCTCATGCGAAGGGTTGACTCATTGGAAAAGACCCTAATGCTGGGTAGGATTGGGGGCTGGAGGAGAAGGGGACGACAGAGGATGAGATGGTTGGATGGCATCACCGACTCGATGGACATGGGTTTGGGTGGACTCCGGGAGCTGGTGATGGACAGAGAGGCCTGGCGTGCTGCAATTCATGGGGTCGCAAACAGTCGGACACGAATGAGTGACTGAACTGAACTGATGAGATACAATGAATTTTTATACTTTGCTGTAAGAATCATCAGGAAGTCTTCAAAAAAATCATGATTTCTGAGACTGGGACCCATGCATAAGCATTTTTTTTGTTGTTTCCCAGGTGATTTCCCACATCAGATGGTGGGGTAAGAGGACATGGTGCTCATCTCCCCCCACAAAGACATCAAAGATAAATTCACATGTGAAACAATTCTCCTGGAGAACTAACTGGAAACTGGCGTAAGAACTCCTCCTATACAACCCACTGCTTGCGCGCATTCGAGCACAGTTGTGTTTGACTCTTTGCAGCCCCTTGGACAGTAGCCCACCAGGCTCCTCTGTCCTTGGGATTTTCCAGGCAAGAATATTGGAGTGAGCTGCTATTTCCTACTCCAGGGTATCTTCCTGACCTAGGGGTCAAACCTGCGTCTCCTCCATTTTCTGCACAGGCAGGTGGATTCTTTACCACCATGCCACCTGGGAAGCCCCATATAACCTATCAGGCTATGACAAAGGAGGCAAGAATATACAATGGAGAAAAGGCAGTCTCTTCAACAGGTGGTGCTGGGAAAGCTGGACAGCTACATGTAAATTAATGAAATTAGAACACTCCCTCACACTATATATGAAGTAAATTCAAAATGGTTTAAAGATCTAGATATGAGACATGATACCATAAAACTCCTAGAAGAGAATATAGGTAAAATATTCTCAGATATAAATCATAGCAATATTTTCTTAGATGATTCTCCCAAGGCAAAGGAAATAAAAGCAAAAATAAATGAATGAGACTTAATTAAACTTAAAAGCTTTTGCACGGCAAAGGAAACCATCAACAAAACAAAAAGACAACCTATGGAATGGGAGAAAATATTTGCAATGATGTGACTGACAAGGGCTTAATATCCAAAATATACAAGCAGTTCTTAAATTCGATATCAAAAAAACCAATCAAAAAATGAACAGAAGAATTTAGCAGACATTTTTCCAAGAAGACATATAGATGGCTAACAGGCACATGAAAAGATGCTTAAAATCACTACTTTTAGATTAATGGAGAAGTGCAAATGAAAAACACGAGTTATCACCTCACATGTCAGAATGGCTATCATCAAAAAATCTACCAATAAGAATTGTTGGACAGGATGTGGAGAAGACAGAAACCTTGTACACTATTGGGTGGTGTAGCCACTATGGAAAATAGTATGCAGGTTCCTTTAAACACTAAAAATAGAACTACCATGTGATCTAGTAATTCAACTTCTAGGTATATGTCCAGAAAAAACGAAAATACTAATTCAAAAGGATACACGTATTCCAATGTTCACACAAGCACTATTTATAATAGCCAACACATGCAAGTAATCCAAGTGCCCATCAACAAATACTGGATTAAGAAGATATGGCATATATAATAGAATATGTGATATAGTAACAGAATATTACTCAGCCATTAAAAAGAATGAAACACTGCCATTTGCAGCAACATGAAAGGACCTAGAGAATATTATGCTGAGTGAAATAAATCAGACAGGGAAAGACATATACCACACTATATCACTTATATGTGAAATCTGAAAAATAATACAAACGAATGTACATGCAAAATAGAAACAGACTCACAAATATAGAAAACAAACCTGTGGTTACCAAAGGGGAGAGGGAAGGTTAACAGAGTATGAGATTAACAGATATAAACAACTTATATAAATTAGATAAGCAACAAGGATTTACTGTGGAGTAGAGGGAATTATACCCATTATCTTGTAATAATCTATAATGGAATATAATCCAAAAAAATACTGAGCCATTATGAATCTAACACAATATTGTAAGTTAATTTTTTGAAAAAGAATTATCTGACATGCTTATAAAAAGACAGATTTCCTAGTTCTGATCTACAGATTCAGAATTTCAGGGGTAGGTCAAGGAATCTGTATATTAAACAGCTCCTTGGATGACCCTGATGCACACTAAATATGGGGAATTGCTGGCTTAGGTTAACAAAGAATAGGATGGAGAAAAAATAAATTTTCCCTTTAGGGTTTGGTATTATACAATCATGACATGGTCCAAATAAGGACTCAAGAAAGAGAACATTGGGGTACTCCATCTTCATAAACAAAGCCCAAGTAAGGGTGTAATCTGTCTGGGTTGGTTGAATTAGAGAAGCAGGAATTTGGAATCTGTCTCCTGGCTACTCAAAACATGGACGTAGGACCAATGGCATCAGCATCACTTGGGAGTTTCTCAGAAATGCAAGCCTCACTCCTAACCTACTGACTCAGATTCTGCAGTTTAACAAAATCTCAAGACAATTCAATAGCACATTAAAACATCTTCTACCACTTAATCTAGGCATGTTTTACATAACATTTAATTCACCCATTTCAAGTGTGCAACTCAATAATTTTAGTGAAATTAGCAAGTTGTATATCCGTTATCATAAATCAGTTTTTAATCATTTCATTTAAAAACCCCAATAAGGCCCCTATGACTGTTTACTCTTAATCCCCGTTCCCTACTCGTTTGAGTCAATCACCAATCTTCTGTCTGTACAGATTTGCTTTTTCTGGATCTTTCACCTAAATGGAATCATATAATATGCGATATTCTGTGTCTTGAGTCTTTCATTTAACATAATGTTTCTGAGGCTCATCCATGTTTTACATGCATCAGCACTTCATTTCTTTTTATTACCAAATAACATTCTATTGTATATATATACCCAATTTTGTTTATCTGTTCTTTAGTTGATAGATATTTTCTCCCCCATCTTTTTGAATATTATAAATAAAGCTGCTAAAACATTTGCCTGCATGGTTATATGTTTTTGTATGGATATAAGTTTTTAATTCTCTTGGGTAAATGCTGAGGAGTGGAATCCTTGGGGACATGGTGATGTACATTAAAATTTTGAGGCACTGTTCTGAGGTATCTTCTCTGTATTCAATGATGTGGTCAGCCCCTGGGTCATGGAATGTACATGAATTTGGAAGTCACTCGGATCTGGGTGAGGTTTGACTGTCTTACTAGCAATCATGTGATACTGAATAAGTAATTTTATTTGGTCCATAAAATACGGTATGGTCCTTGATTTTTAGGGTTACATGAGGATTAATGAAATACAGGGGCCATACACAGACATTAGAGCCATGGGGACCTAGGTGGAAGCCTGATTTTGTTACTTACTGTGATCTTGGGCGAGTTACCAAACCTCTCAACGGCTCAGTTTCTTTTTCTGTAAATGGCAGATAATAATGTGCTCCTTTGAAATCATTATGAAGCTTAGATAAAGTAATGCATATAATGGTTTTAACTCATATTAATGTTAGTTTCTACTATATAAAGCACCTAGCTCCGAGTGGGTGCTCTGGAAATGTTGGGTTAGTAAAAGATGGCTTGTACATCTTGTATCTTTCCACAGAAACAAATGAATTACGAGAACACACACACACACACACATTATTTTGCTTTGTGTGGTAGAATCACAAGTTTCTTATAAGCAAAGTTAAACATTCTTGATAAGCTCCCACACGATTAATAGACATTCCACTCCAAGACCAGGAGACACGCTTCTGAGGCCAAGGTTTCAGTTCTGGGGCCTGCAGATGCATGTTGCTTGGCTGTAGGCTTGGATTTTTAGCTCAGGAGCTCCCTGAGCTTCAGAGCTTAAAGAAAGATCCACCAGGTGGCCCTGGACTGGATCCACTTAATTTAGCAGAGCAGAGAAACAACTGCAGCAGCCAGAGAGGTCATGGACAAGTGAGCCTGACCTACCATTTTCTAGATAATTCTAGGACCAGCTTTCAGGCTTCCCAGGTAGCTCAGAGGGTAAAGAATCTACCTGCAATGCTAAAGACCTGGGTTCTATCCCTGTGTTGGGAAGATCCACTGGAGAAGGGAATGGCAACCCACTCCAGTATTCTTGCTTGGAGAATCCCATGGACAGAGGAGCCTGGCAGGCTACAGTCCATGGGGTCGCAAAGAGCTGGACATGACTGAGTGACTGACACATACACCTTTAGGACCAGCTTTCAGGAGAAAGTGAATCCTGTAAATGCCTGAGTTAACCCCCTTTTCATAAACAAACACTTGTAGTGACACATCCTCTCCCTCATTGTGACTTGAAGAGCTCTTGCAAAAACTCAGACCATTTCACACAGATGGAGCAGTACTTAATAACAAGAACTTCCACACAGGACCCTTTCCCTAGACGAGGCCCCATGGCCCTAACCATCCTCACCTATCCTCTCTGCCTGAGTGGCTAGAGGTCAGTGTGACGGCCTCACTCTTATAAGTAGAAAACCTCTGTAGTGAAATCGTCCTGTGTCTCTGCCAGCCAAACTGGGCCCACAGTCCATTCTGGCCTGGAGGGCCTGCTCAGTGGTGAAGTCAGGAATCTTTTCCTCTCCCTCAGAGGCCACTGGGTTACTCAGCTTGGTTGGCCATAACAAAATACCTCAGACTGTGTGACTTCAACCACAGAAGTTAATTTTCTTATAGTTCTAGAAGCAAGGAAGACCAAAATCACGACCTAGCAGGGTTTGAATTTTGGCGAGGGTTCTCGTAATGCTGGGAAAGATTGAAGGCAGGTGGAGAAGGGGACGACAGAGGATGAGATGGTTGGATGGCATCACTGACTTGATGGACATGAGTTTGAGCAAGCTCCGGGAGTTGGTGATGGACAGGGAAACGTGGCGTGCTACAGTCCATGGGGTTGCAAAGAGTCAGATACGACTGAGTGACTCAGCTGAACTGAGAGCTCTCCTCTCAGCTTGCATACCAGGCCTTAGAGACCCCATCTCCAAACATAGTCACACTGAGGGTTCACACTTCAACATGTGCATTTTGGGGGGATGCGATACAGTCCATAGCGGCCACTTACCAGAAGGAAGGTCTAGGAATGTCTAGAAAGGCCCTGCAGTTTGGCGAACACCGCTGCTCTCTCATGTTGGTGGGGGAAGGATGGTGTGAGATGTGAGCAGGAATGAGAAACACCTGCAGTAAAAGCAACTCAGGTAAGCAGTGGGAACGCGGCCCCTAGTCAATTGAGTTCACGTGGATACAAGATTACCACTGCAGAAATGGAGTCTAAAAAGTTGAAAAGTGCCTATGATTTCATCTTACGCATAAAATAGGAGGGAAAAAAAAAAAGAAAAAGCCTTCTGACTTGGGCCCCAATTGCTTAGTTTTCATTGTCTCTGTCTCTCTCGGCACTTAGCAAAAGCATTAAAGTGTGTTAGATCTCTGCTGGGGCTTAATGACAACAGGAATCATCCCAGTTGAGAAGGCAATTTATTTATTTGGTGACCTTTTATAAAGTGGCAAGTTTTCCTTCAGGATTTTTTGCAGTGAGATATTTCCAATCAACTTGGGGCTCTCCCCTCCCTCAATCAATTGTTGGTATTTGACTGTCATGAAACTAAAAGCTGTGAAATTAAGCCTGCTGCGTGAGCTATGAAAATGGGGCGCTGAGATGAGACTGTGGGTCCCTCTCATATCATATCAGTACACCATTATGATGCAAATTATGGAAAACATTACTAACCTCAGGGCATAATGGACTGCTTTGATAATGGGAATATGTACTATTGAGTACAGGGTGTTTGTCTGGAAGGGTTAAGGGCAGTTTCTTTGATGCAACACTACCAAGACTCCTGAGTCATGCTGAAGGACTGTTTTGTATTTGCTCCCCCAATTTCCATATCAATCATCTGTGATTCCATGGACAATTTGCTAGGCAATCTGTACAGATCTAAGGATGAGGGAATGGCTGCCTGAACCAGCCCATCCTAACGTGCAGACTTCGAAGGTACTTTTCTGTATTGGTCTGAAATGTTGCTATAATTTCTAAGCAAACATGCTTTGATAGACTGCGTTTGGGATCAATGGCTGTTCTCAGAAAACTGAGAGAAAGGTTGCCATTCTCATCTGTGACTTACAAATGGTCAGAATGTTTGAAAGTATAGCTTTTGTTTTTATTCAGGTATGGTGAGGTCAACAGATCAGGAGGCGACTGCCATTGCAAAGTCAGCTTGTTACACTCACAGCTCCCAAGATCAGGGGGCATATGGGAAGAACCAGGGCAGTCAGGAGACAGAGGAAGTGAGGGGCAAACGTGGGCAGGAGCCTTTATTGTGATTTCTGAGGGAGGAAGGGGCAAGACAGGCTAAGCAGGCTGAGGGTTGGCTAGTTTGCATAATTTCAGGAGGCTCTGGTGCTTAGAGGCTGCACTTAGTGGTCTGGTACCTGGTTCTGGGATAACCATGGCAAGTGGACAGTGGTCCAGCCTGTGAGAGTTGTGAGACCTGATAAAGGAGGTATTTGGGGTATGGCTCTGGATTGCTTTGTTTGCTGGGTGGTGATACCTTTTTCACCTCCAGGAATTAGAGCCCTGGGAGGTGCAGTCTCCCCAAGGGTCTTCAAAGCATCAGAAAACATGGTTATAAATTAGGAGTATGGGATTAACAGTTACACCCTAGTATACATAAAATAGATAAGCAACCAGGATTTACTGTATAGCCCTAGTGGCTCAGACAGTAAAGAATCCACCTGCAATGTGGGAGACCTGAGTTTGGTCCCTAGGCTGGGAAGATCCCCTGGAGGAGGGCATGGCAACCTACTCCAGTATTCTTACCTGGAGAATCCCATGGACAGGGGAGCTTGGCGGGCTACAGTCCATGGGGTTGCAAAGAGTTGGACACAACTGAGAGACTAAGCACACATAGGCAACTATATTCGATGTCATGTTATAATGGAAAACAATCTGAAAATACATATATAAATGAGTCATTTTGCTGAACATCTGAAACTAATGTTGTAAATCAAACTATATTTCAATTAAAAAAACCACATGGTTAATACACAGAAGAATGAACTGCCATGTACTAGGACTTGCAGCTCGTCTGGGGCAGAATGATAATTACAAAACAGAACACAGAGGTTTCTGGTACCTTATGACAGAATCATAGTCTCAGGCTGGGGAGGGGACCTCAAGATCACCCTACCTTCTTATATGACTGAGAGAATTGGGGCCCAGAGAAGGTAGGTGACCTGCTCAGGGTTAGCAAGCATTCCTAAATTCATTCTCCTCTGCCCAATCCCTTTCTATACCATCCTGCCCATCCACTACCTTTTGGTATTACTCTTCTGGACCTGCATACATGTGCCCACTCACCACCATATTCACACAACATAAGGGGAGTTTTTCTCATTCTTTTCTTCAGTTTCTAGATATGCACTACAGCTGTGAAACTGATGGATTCTGGTTTGGGCCAATGTCAGAGCAAAAGAAAATAGTTTGTTGGAATAGATGCTTTAATCAAACCATGTTGGGGAAGCTGTAGTTTAGAGAAACAAGCTCTCGATTGAAAATAAACAAGCCTCACGATAAGAGAACCTCAGCATTCTCTTTTTTCCTAAATTCGCCCTCGGGAATGCATGTATTTTTCATAATACGGCCTCGGGGCTGTAAGTTTTCCTTTGGTTCCTTTATAGTAAGCAGAGTCTAGTGTCTAGAAACTTCTTTTTCTGCTAAGGTGAAAGAGTACAACAAATTTTGCAGTGCGTAATTGTAGTTCTCAACTAAGTTTCAGATTTACAGCATGAGCTACTGTCCCCTAACTCAGCCCATATGGTCAGTGAACAGTTCACTCCATGCTTCTCAACCTTGGCTGCACATTAAAATCACCAGGGGACCCTTTCAAAATGTCCGTGTCGGGGTCCCACTTCTCCAGATACTCTGATTTAATTGCTCTGGGGTGGGGCCCGGGAAATGGGATTTTTTAATGCTCTTGAGGTGATCTAAATGTATGGCCAAGAATAAGAATCACTGAGCTAGAGGGAGAGGTGTGAGACTGATAAAATTAATTGACAGTGACACAAAAGGTGACAACCCAGACTCACCTGAGAATGAGCCATAGACCTGAGACACAGAAACCACTAACTAGTTGGTCTTTGCATTTCAAATAAGATCCCCAGGGGCTGTGTGTGCTTGTGTGTGCTGAGTCACTTCAGTTGTGTTGACTCTTTGTGACCCTATGGACTGTAACCCACCAGGCTGCTCTGTCCATGGGATTCTCCAGGCAAGAATACTGGAATGGATTGTCATGCCCTCCTCCAGGGAATCTTCCTGACCCAGGGGTCAAACCTACATCTCTTGCATCTCCAGCAATGGCAGGTAGGTTCTTTACCACTAGAGCCACCTGGGAAGACCCTCCCTGGGGGCCTCTCAGCACCAAACCTGATAATATCACCTTCCCCTGACATCCTTCAGTGGTTCCCTGAGAATAAAAAGTCTGCAGTGCTGCTGTTCTGGTTAATGTTGCTCCATAACAACCCCCCCCCCCCACACACACACCACCAATTTCAACCATTATATTATGCTAGTGGATTCCATGAGCCAGAATTTGGATGGTCCACAATGGGGACAATTTGCCTGGGCTTCACAGTGTCTGAAGTCTCCACTGGGAAGATGCAAGAGTGGGGAGTAGCTCCACAGCTCAGGGCTAGAATCATCTGGAAGTGTTTTCATTCACAAGTCTGGAGGCCAGTGCTGGCTGTTGGCTGGGGTCTCAGCGAGGGCTGTTGACCTGAGCAACTACATGTGGCCTCTCCATGTAGCTGGGTAGCCTGAGCACCAATGGGGTGGCCTCAGGCTCGTCAGACTTCATGGCTGGTGGTCGAGCACTCTGAAAGCAAGGGGCCCTGTGGATAAGGCGGAAGTGGCATTGCCTTCTGTGTCCCAGTCTCAGAAGTCAGGGAGGGGACCTGACCTGACTTCTGTCCCCTGTACCACCAGATTCAAGGGGAAGGGACACGATCCACCTCTCGAGGGGAGGGTGGCAAGGTCACACTACAGGGGAACAAGGGCGATGGGAGCTATTACAGAACCTGCTGCAGGGGCACACAAGGGCATCACAATTATTCCTCTGGCATCACATTATTTTTCTCTCAGACAGGCAGCCTTCACTCCAGTCAGACTGAAGTATTTCGCAGTTTTCAGAGGACACAACACTTCTCTAGCCCACCTTTCCCCAGGTTTTCCCCTTTCTCTGCAATGGCTGTCTTCCCTGCTCAAATCCCCAGCTCAATTCTGCTCCCCCAGCAGAAGTACCACCTTCTCAGGGAAGATGTCCATGGTGTGCTGGGTGCCCTTCTCTGGGGAGCTGTGCCTCTCTGATTATCTCAGGAATGGCCTCATCTCACTGCATACCATTTAGTTCATCACAGCTCCCTCTCCCTCACTGATCTGCCAGCTTCTTCAGGGTAGAGCCTCTTTTCTGACCCCCAACACTTAGTAGTGTTGAGCACACTGTAGGTGTTCAAAATACAGTAGCTGTTAGCAGGCAGTTCTTATTGTTATGGGGAGCACACATTTTATAAAACTAAGTTTTATAAATGCATTTGACTTGCTTTCTGGGTTTGCAATATGTCTCCAAAATTTAAGGAGGCAGAAAACCCAGTGGGGATCAGAACTCACATGAGATTATCCTTTTTTGCACCAGGGCTCCAACTTATTCCTTAGCCCTGGTTAGCCATGTACATCTCCCTTGGCCTCTCCTTCCCATTACAGAAATGCCTCCCTTGAGTGTTAGCGAATAAATTTGTTAATGCTGGCAAAGTGCTCAGAAGATGGAAGGAGCTGTAGGTAAGCTAAATATTATTAATAATAATGGTAGTAAGATTGATTATTCATTTCCACGGCCCTTCTCCTATTCAGCCTGTGCAAAATTGGAAATTGGTTGTGTTAAATTGGCCTACCTGCTCCATTTGGCCCTGTCAGGAAAATCAATGAGACACACATGAATATTCTCCTATGTACACAGCCATTTGCAAAGTTAGATAATCATCAATATTTATCGTAAGCAGTTATGGAGAAAATGGATGAATATTTAACACATGAGAGCATTTAGGTATTATTAAATGTACTTGGCAAAGCAAATTTTGAAGCTGCATTTTGACTTTAACTCACAACAGAAAATCCATATTTTTAATTAGATACATGGACTTGCTTGAGCGGCTGTCACTGAAAAGGCCTCTGGGATCTAAACGCAGGGAATGGCTTCTGAATGGCAAAAACTCCTTGATGCCCTTATGCATACCCAGAAGTTCCAGGCAATTGGAAGACATTGCTTCTGGAGACTTCCTGGCTTTATTGGTGGAAAGCATCCTCATACCAAAGGGTTACACGTACTTCAGTGGGTTCAGGATGCCCCCTAATTAGGGAGGCCCCCTAATTAGGTGGAAAGAGCATTGAAGTGGGGAATGAAACCAAATAGGCTCTAATCCAGTCTCAGCTACTAACCAGCTGGTGTAGCCTTAGGACATAACTTCACCTCTGGGGGCCTCACTCTTCCTCATCTGTAAAATAAACTAGATGTTAAAATTCTTGCCCAGAGCTCACTTTCAATCATTTTATAGATGTTTTACTGAACTCAATGTATGAAGTGTCCACATTTGCTTGACCCCAGTTGGTATCCTTCCTAACCTGCTCTGTGAAGAGCCCTAGACATTAGGCTTTTTTTTTTTTTTTTTTTTTTGCCATTTGACTGTAGCTCATCAGGTCTGACCAAATGGGCCTGGGGTCTGATTCATGCAATAATGGAAGTTGAGAAATCTCAGGACTTGCAGTCATTAGGCTACAAACCCAGGAGAGCTGATGGTATAAACTCTAGCTGGAAGGCAGAAGAAGCCCAGTGTCCCAGCTCAGCAGTCAGGACGGCAGGCTTCCTTCTCACTCAGTCTTTGGGTTCTATTCAGTTGACCACATAAGGCCCACTCACACTGGGGAGCAAAATCTGCCTTACTCAGTCTACCAATTCAAACGTTAATCTCATCCAGAAATACCCTCACAGACATGCCCAGAATCTGTTTTACCAAATGCCTGGGTACCCCATGGTTCAGCCAAGCTGACACATTACATTAACCATCACTCCCTCCTGAGAGCACTGGGTTCCCCCATATGGATCTGCGTGACTTCTGTTATGCTTAATGTGAATTTGATCACAGTGGGCTGCCTGGCAACCAGACCGCAATCTCTTAGGGCAGTCACTCCATCTCTTCGAAATGACAATTACACAATATTTTCCTCTCTCCTCAAACCTCCAGCACTTCCTCCCCACTCCTGTCTATCAGTGGATGACATTGCCTCCTATTTCACTAGACATTGCTTCAAGAGTGGTGTAACTTTGCAAGTGTAACTTGCAAAAGTTACAGCACAAACCGCCTGCCAGCTCCTTGACTCTACATACCTGCCTTCCTTTTTGTTCCTGTGGAGGAAACTTCCTTGCTCCTATTTATGGTCAAAGACTCCCCATGACCCTGGTTCCCTGACCCTCTCATCTACTGAAGTATTGGTACATCACTCCAGCAATTCTTCCTCCTTTTACTTGCATCAGGAAAATTTCCCTCTCTTCTGGATTATTTCCATCAACATCTAAATGTAAGGTTACTTCTCTCATATTAAAGTAAAGCATACACACACACACACAGGCAACATATTCTCTGTCAACACACTTTTACTTCAGGTATGGCTCAATTTCTTTGCTTCCTTTTATAAGTAACAATTGTCTCTAATTCCTTGCCTCTAGATCTATCTAATCTATCCAATTAGATAGACAGTAGGTTGTCCACTAAAATCACTAAGTCACCCAAATTACTAATACAGTGGTCAATTCCTACTCACCCTCTCATCACCAGCAATATTTGACATAGCCTGTTTCTGAATCACCCTTAAAACCCTTTCTTCCTTCAACTTCTGGGACACCCCATGGTCCTCGTCTCCCACTTACTGTACAGGCAGCTCCTTCTTACTCCCCCCTGCTAGCTCTTCCTTATTTCTCCAACCTCTATTTGACTCCTCCTTGAACCTCTTTTTTATCTGTTTACTCTCACTCTCTGGATCTCTGGATCTCACTCATCTCATGGCTTTAAATGCTATGATCATGGTAATAATCAGTAAAATAAATCTCTATCTGGACATCTCTGTTGAACCCCTGACTTTAATACTGAGCTGCCTCCTTGATCTACTCTAGATGTTCAACAGGCATCTTGTATTTAATGAGGCTCAAACTGAATCCTTGACTTGCCCTTCTCTCCAAACTCCTCTTCGTTAAGTCCTTAGGGGTGCTGGGACAAAGTATCCCACACTGGGTGGCCAACATGACAGACATGTAGTTCTGGAGGCTGGAAGTCTGAAATCAAGGTGTCAGCAGAGTTGACTACTTCTAGAAACTGTGAGAGGGAATCTGTCCCATCCTCTCTCTGAGCTACTGTGGTTTCTGGTGGTTCCTTGGCTTATAGACCTCTGCCTTCATCTTCACACAACATTCTCCCTGGGCATGGCTGTGTCCAAACTTCTCCTTTTAAAAAGGATACTAGTTATATTGGATTAGGGACCCACACTACCCCAGGATGACCTCTTCTCAACAGTATGTGAACCAAGAACTTCCAGATGTTCAAGATGGATTTAGAAGAGGCAGAGGAACCAGAGATCAAATTGCCAATGTCCGTTGGTTCATAAAAAAAGCAAGAGAATTCCAGAAAAACATCTACTTCTGCTTTATTGACTACACCAAAGCCTTTGACTCTGTGGATCACAACAAACTGTGGAAAATTCTGAAAGAGATGGGAATACCAGACCACCTTACCTGCCTCCTGAGAAATCTGTTTGCAGATCAAGAAGCAACAGTTAGAACAGGACATGGAACAACAGACTGGTTCGAAATTGGGAAAGGAGTACTGTCACCCTGCTTATTTAACTTATATGCAGAGTATATCACGTGAAATGCCAGGCTGGATGAACCACAAGCTGGAATCAAGGTTGCCAGGAGAAACATCAATACCTCAGATACGCAGATGACACCACCCTTATGGCAGAAAGCAAAGAGGAACTAAAGAGCCTCTTGAGGAAAGTGAAAGAGGAGAGTGAAAAAGCTGGCTTACAACTCAACATTCAAAAAACTAAGATCACGGCATCCGGTCCCATCACTTCATGGCAAACAGATGGGGTAACAATAGAAACAGTGAAAGACTTTATTTTCTTGGGCTCCAAAGTCACTGCCTATGGTGACTGCAGCCATGAAATTAAAAGACACTTGCTCTTTGGAAGAAAAGTTATATCAAACCTAGATAGCATATTAAGAAGCAGAGATATTACTTTGCTGACAAAGGTCCATCTAGTCAAACCTATGGTTTTTCCAGTAGTCATGTATGGATGTGAGAATTGGACCATAAAGAAAGCTGAGCACTGAAGAACTGATGCTTTTGAAGTGTGGTGTTGGAGAAGACTGTTGAGAGTCTTGCTTGTCCATGGGACAGCAAGGAGATCCAACCAGACAATCCTAAAAGAAATCAGTCCTAAATATTCATTGGAAGGACTTATGCTGAAGCTGAAGCTCCAATACCTTGTCTACCTGAAGTGAAGAATTGACTCCTCAGAAAAGACCCTGATGCTGGGAAAGATTGAAGGCAGGAGGAGAAGGGGACAGCAGAGGATGGATGGTTGGATGGCATTACCGACTCAATGGACATGAATTTGAGTAGACTCCAGGACTTGGTGATGGACAGGGAAGCCTGGTGTGCTGCAGTCCATGGGGTCAAAAAGGGTCAGACACAACTGAGTGACTGAGCTAAACTGAACTAACTCATTACTATTGTGGTGGTTTAGTTGCTCAGTTGTGTCCGACTCTTGTTACCCTAAGCACTGTAGCACCTCAGGCTCCTCTGTCCATGGAATTTTCCAGGCAGGAATACTGGAGTGGGCTGCCATTTCCTTCTCCAGGGGATGTTCGTGATCCGGGAATTAAACCTGGGTCTCCTGCGTTGCAGGCAGACTCCTGCATTTGCAGGTAGATTTTTTTACCGACTGAGCTACGGGGGAATTACCATTGCAACCCCCTATTTCCAATAAGGTCCCATTCTGGAGGACTAGAAGTTAGGACTTCAGCATATGAAGGGGAGGTGGGGTGGACACAATTCAACCCATAACCCTCACAAGCCACAGTCTTTCCCATCTCTGTTGATGGCAACTTTATCCTTCCATTTGTTTAGGCAAAAGCATTGGAGCCATCCTTGAATCCTCTCTTAATTATCACACTTAATACATCAGCAAGTCCTATTGACTGTGCCTTTAAAATATATCCAGAGCCTGACCACTTCACAACCATTGTCTCTGCTCCCTCCTGATGTGGGCAGCTTCATCACCCTCTTTCAGAGTTGTGGAAGTTTTCCCATTGGTTTCCTTCCTTCCACACTTGCCACCCACAGTCTAGTTAGTAACTCTCATTAACAGAGGAAGCAAGAATAATCCATTTCAAACATTATTCAGATTATGTCATTCCTCTGCTCAAAACCCTCCACGTGGGGTCACTCCACTTAACGTAAGAGCCTAAGTCCTCAAAGACCCTACGAGGCCCTGCACTGACTGCAGCCCCGTGGCCTCTCTTTCCATCTCTGCCCCCAGCACTGACCACCATGCTGTTCCCTGAGGCACCAGGAATTCTCATGCCTGGAATTTTTTTTCCTCAGGATTCTCTTCACCTCCTACACGTGAACATGTAGGAGGGGCACTTTCCCAAACACTCACTGAAATCGCAACCCTCTTTTTTTATGGAACTTAATGGCAAAAATGAGGCAGGGAACATTTGTGACCAATATATCTGTTTTCTGGTGTAATTAAACTCCTATATGCAAATTATTTAAAATAACTTGTTCTCAAGCTTACCTTGAGCAAACACGCAGATGCAAGCAGGTGCTCAGATCAGGTAAAGTTTTTAATGTCATAATTTTTCTTCCTTTTGGAGTGAGCCAGCTCAAAATTGCTAGAACATACAGCCATGAACTGGCAGTAGCCAGCGTTGCATGAGATAATGAATCTTACTCAAGGGCATCGTAGATGTTCTGCAAGCTCATGCAACATTTATGGAATTGGGGCCATTTTCGACCGGGAGAGTCTAATAACAAGGGAACTTGAGACTTGGTCTCAAAGAAAATTAAGTTAATGTTTTTATACTCTGATCTCATGAACACCCAAATCTTTGTTATGTGTTTAACTGAGAAATTTGGAAGGTTTCCTGCAGCATACATCTTGTACAGCCTTTAGCACTATTAGGTTCCCCTAAATTCTAAATGTTCTTCCAATCAAGGAGAAAAATAGGGAATTCACTGTTCAAACCCATGCAGAATTTCTTCCTGCAGACCCCTTCCCTCCCCTCTCCCCACTCCCACCCAGGGAGTTCAAAAATGGCAAAATCCCTCCCAGCTGCAATGGCTGTTCTCCAATGGCTCACTGTGCTTCCCAGGGAGTACTCTTGCTTCTATTGCTTTTTTCTACCCCTTCTTCCTGCCCCCTACTTTTGCCAGGCCACACAGCTTGCAGGATCTTAGTTCCCTGACCAGGGACTGAACCTGGGCCACAGCAGTGAAAGCACTGAGTCCTAACCACTAGACTACCAAAGAATTCCAGCTTTTCTTATTTACAAATCTGTATGTAGGAGACTTGATGTTTCCGTCTTTCCTTCCTCCTCCCACAACCTCTGCAACCCCTGATATCCTGCAGACTATGTGAATGATGGAGGCTTATCTTCACCTACTTGTGTTTTGGGGTTTGTGGGAGAACATTTACACTGGTTTCATTGTATTAATACATATTGTGCCTTAGGTAAACATCTTCTATTTTGAATCTCCCTCTTTCACATAGTTTTTTAAACCATTTTTTAAAAGTAAAGTATAGTTAATTTACAGTGTTGTGTTAGTTTCAGCTGTACAGCAAAGTGATTGTATATACTATATATTCATTTTCAGATTCTTTACCATTGTATGTTATTAAACGATATTGAATCTAGTCCCCTGTGCTATACGGTAAGTCCCTGTTTTCTTCTCTCACATCTTGTGGAAGGATTAATTATCCAAATTTAATTCAAACTTGGAGAGGGCAAAGAACTTACTTGCCCAGGTCTCATAAGTTATAAGCAGTGGATATGGTATTTGAACATTTTTTTCCTGACGTTACTCAAAACTGCATCTCTTATTTAGTTACTAATATTGCTATTATTAACCTTGGTATTGGATGTGTCATTTACTCTCTCTGGGAAAATGATCATTCTTTTTATGTATCCCCTTAACTCTTTACCTCTATTTGATGCCTTCTGTTGCTATCTATGTGCTCTTTGGAGAAACATACTCATTTTGGTAATTTCATCAGTCACTTCTGTGAAAATATTTATAACTGCTGTCCCACCCCCAAACTCCTTTCCTTTAACCCTGAACCTCAGATCTTACACTACCTTTGAAACTCAAGCATAGGGACTTCCACATGACCTGTTTTAGACTCAAATCTTAAAAACAAATGAAAACAAAATGAAGTGGAATTGACCAGCACCCCCTCCCTGGGCTCTGTCACTACACTTCCACTTGCCTGCTTGATTTCACACCATCTGTCCCATTAAGAAGGGGTTCTCAGTAGAGTTGTCACAAGTATTACAAAGCGTTAGCAACAGCTGGTTAAGCATATTTATGCTACAGTGGAAACATGAGGGTTGGATACAATAGCACAATATGGGTATTTTTTTTTTTTTTTTGGCAAAGAAGAATAATGGGTAACAGATGTGGTACATGATGTTTCAGTGCTAGAGACTAGTGTGACCTGGGCACGTCTCAAAGGTGGTATAAACCCAGCTCCAGTCACAGGGCAATAAAAATCAGAGACTGAACAACACCAACTCTGTATAAAATCTGGTAGGATGATAAACAGTGGGGTGTGGGAGTGATGGGATATAAGATACTCAGAAAGGCACTGAACTTCTCTTTGCCTCTGTTTCCTCATCTATAATACCAATGATAATAGCAGATACTTCAGAGGCTTGTAATAGGGATTAAATGAGATAATGAATGTAAAGTTCAGTGTCCAAGAATTATCATCACCACCTTCCCCCTCATCATCTGTATATTATATGAGATTGAATGTCCACTGAAATTGGTGGTAATTTGGGAGAAAGTATGAAGCAATGAAAAAAAAAATGGGTTTTATCTGTTTACCTAGGAAATATTTATCAAGAGCTTCCCACAGGCTAGACAGCATTGAAGACACAGCAGGAAACAAGACAGGAAATGTTCCTGCCCTCATGGATACTTTGTTCTAATGAAGGGAGACAGAAAATAAGCCGAGAGTTAGATGAATGAAAAATATCAGAATGTGATATGCATCCTGCAGGTAATTAAAACAGATTACTCTGACAATGACTGAGTGGATACTTTAATTTGGGTGAACTTGAATGATAAGCAAGAGACCATCCCATGAAGATCGGAGGGTAGAGCAACCTGGACAGAAGAGTCAGCAGGGCGAAGCCCCTACGGTAAGGAGGCACTGAAGATGGAGAGGAGGTCAGTATGGAGTCTACAGGTGGGGAGAGAGGGAACTGGTGTTTGACGAAGTCAGAGAAGTGGGCAGGGGCCAGGTCCTACAGGGCTTTATTAACCAGGGCTAGGAGCTTGGATTTATCCCAGATAAGATGGGGGAACCAGAGGAGTTGGTACTGGATTAGTCTTCTCAAAGTCAACAACTATATAACTGGAAAAGTGTATGAAACAATGACTTTCAGACATTGGATAAAAAGCAGAACAAGACTTGGAGTTCTGAGGGGAAACATGAAGTGAGTCTCCTGATCACCTTGGCTGTCTGGGTGGTGAACTCTTCAGGACACAGTGGAGGGAATTAGAGCCCGGACAGAGCACAGCAGTGGCATTGAGCTCAGTGGACAGAGATCAGAGTTTGGGGTTGCTCGGGCAGCTGGAACTTTAGAGGGCAGAGTACCAGAAAGGAAGGAGCTGTGCCAAGGAGGAATTCCAGGAATGTGCACAGGCGTCCTCTGAAGTCTTTGGTCAAATGTTAAGACACACACTAAAAGGGGAAGACTGTATATGCTCTGTCTGAGTACAGCTCTTGGGAACCTGTGCACTGAAAAGAGATTTCAAAGGGTAAAGGACAGATAAGACTCTGTATAAGGGGGAAAAAACAACAGAGGCTAGTTAAACTGAAACTTAGAAAAAAAAATGAAAAAGAGCCTTAGTGCCTAGTGTTGTTGTTCAGTCCCTAAGTCATATCCAACTCTTTGAGATCTCATGGACTGAAGCATGCCAGGCTTCCCTGCCCTTCATTATCTCCCCGAGTTTGCTCAAACTCATGTTCATTGAATCGATGATGCCATCCAGCCATCTCATCCTCTGTCACCCTCTTCTCCTCCTGCCCTCAATCTTTCCCAGCATCAGGATCTTTTCTAATGAGTCGGCTCTTCACATCAGCTGGTGAAAGAATTGAAGCTTTAGCTTCAGCATCAGTCCTTCCAATGAATATTCAGGGTTGATTTCCTTTAGGATTGACTGGTTTGATCTCCTTGCTGTCCAAGGGACTCTCAAGAGTCTTCTCCAACACCACAGTTCAAAAGCATCAATTCTTTGGCACTCAACTTTCTTTATGGTCCAACTCTCACATCTCTAAATGACTACTGGAAAAACCATAGCTTTGACTAGATGGATCTTTGTTGGAGAAGTGATATCTCTGCTTTTTAATATGCTGTCTAGGTTTGTCTTAACTTTTCTTCCAAGGAGCTTCCTTGTGGGATATTATAAAACCACTTTACATATGTGTAATTGGAATAGCAGGAGGAGAATGAGGAAATGATGCTAAAAACTTTCCAAATTTGATTAAAAAAAAAATTATCCCACAGATTCAAGCAGCTCAAAAAACTACAAGCAGGAAGAAAATCTGATCTAAGCATACGACAGTCAAACTGTAGAAAACCTAAGAGAGAGGAAATATCAAAGGCAGCTGAGACAGAGAGAGAGAGAGAGTCCAGTGCCATTAAACATATTTATTGAACATTTTGTGTGAGTTGAGTCCTTGTGTGTAGTTGGTTACAGTGATAGAATCGTAAAAAGCCAGAACATTTCCATGTTCTCATGATTTCTACTGTTAAGGAGAGGAAATAGACGTTAAGGAGATAAGCAAGTAAGTGATGACATTCGTGCTAAAGGAGAGGTGTTTGACAACATACTTGTGGAATTTAGGTTTAAGTGATTCTGAAGAAAGTGAAAGTGTTAGTTACTCAGTCATATCCAACTCTGTTCGACCCCATGGACTATAGACTGCCAGGCTCCTCTGTCCATGGAATTCTCCAGGCAAGAATACTGGAGTAGGTTGCCATGCCCTTCTCCAGGGCATCTTCTCAACCTAGGGATGGAACCTGGGTCTCATGCATTGCAGACAGATTGTTTACCATCTCAGCCACCTGAGAAGACCAACACTGAGGAAATGACCTTTAGTCAGAAGCCTGAAGGTTGAAGAGAACACGAGTGAAGATGGGGGAAAAGACCATTTCAGCAGAGAAAATGCAAAGACTCAGAGAAGGAAAGAGCAGGGTATTTGAAAGTTTGCAAATAAGCCAATGAAGCTGGAATGGGGAAACAGAGATAGGAAGAGAGACAGAAGGAGAGAATTAAAAGAGAATGAAGGACTGGGTAGGAGTCAGAATATGAAGGGATTGCATTTCCTGTTGGCAGTGAAACAGTGGGAGTCCAATATGAAGCCTTAAGCTCTTTAGTACAGTGTATTAATATGTTAATACACTTTATTAAAACACTGTATTTAAAATATTTTATTAATACCCTATATCTAAATATGTATTAGAATACCATATATTTAATACAATGTAAAAAAAATCTGGAAGAACTGATTCCTGGCAGCTTAATTGATTGTTGCAGGCCAAAGTCTGTAATTAATTCATCCTGAGCTTTTTAAGATTCATGGAGTACCACCATGGAGTACTGAAGTACCGAGGCAGAAGTCCAGCTGGAGACTGCGGTTGAATCTTCAAGCTAGGAATGGTTTGGGGGAATCTCAGACCCCATATCTCAGGAGCTGAACGAACCACCTGGGAAACAGACTGCCCTGCCCATTAACACAATATCCTCTATCTTTGATCCAATTACTGAATTAGAAAGGGGAGTGTTTAAGACAAATGGAAGTTTTTAACATTAATCACTATCTAATGATGGCAAAGCCTGGGAGATGCCAGGTTTTATTTGATAGATTTATCCTGAAAGTGATATGTACACTGACAGTTGAGGAAATTAATGGTTTGACTTTATGGAGGACTGACAGGATAAACTAACTCTGACAGGCTAAATTAAGAAGAGTCTGTTACAGAATGTAAAATGCCAACTTCATATTTTGAGTGTAATGCTATAGAGGTTTTTGGTACTGATTTCTAAGCCATGCACATGTGTTTAAATAAATGAAAATTCAGGGGAGGACACTGCCTTGAAGAGATGATATAGCAGAGCAATGAATGAATAATTTACAAGTGGCATCTTCAACCACGTGAATTTTTAAAAAATGCACAGATTTATAAACAGAATCAAAAAAAGTAAAGAAAAATGAACCACTTTAAGGCTTATATTTTCAGTTTGTAAATATAAGTTCTTTGAGTCAGAAATTTGTCTCGTGTATGTTTGTATTCGTAATGTTTAGCACACAAAGAAGTATACAGCTGGCACTCAATAAACGTTAGTTGCAAAAATGTATGGCATCTCAATAAGTATTAGTGAATGACATTAGATAATGAGTAAACATTTGCTGTTTTCTGATTCACAAAATATTAGGTTATAAATATTTTACGTAGAGGGTAAGTTGTAGGATTCCATGGAAAAAGCACACGTCAATAAACTACTGATGTTTAGGATAATTTGGATAAAATGTTTTAATCAGAATGATACAGTGTTTTTCAGAGTCAACTGGATGGGACTAAATTATCAGTTTTTCTATACAAAAGAAATATACCGGTTCCATTTTTCCTTCTTTTTAATTTTTATGATATTATTTTCAGTGGGATCAATCTGTTTCTAAAGAGAAATTTTATAGCAAAGATGTGATTCATTGATTGAATTTGAGTTCCTGTCACATTTTACTCTTTGTAGTTTTTGCCATGAGGCAAAACTATAGTTTCCTTCTGAGGCCATTACTTGTACTGACTCCAATTCATCCAGCCTAAACTTTATTTGAATTTTGATAAAAATAGAGTTTTCCATTAATTTTTAGTAAAAACAAATTTTACCATATGCAGTTGGAACTACTGCTGACTTTATTTTGTGCTGAAATTTTTCTTCCAATAATACTCATCATGAATTGGAGAAAAATTAAAAAATTGCAAACAATACTGTAAAATGTTGAGATGTAGAAAGATCAGAGTAGGGATGGAAGTGGTTACAGCAAGTATGAGAAGAGATAGGAGATGGGAGAGAGAGAAGCAGAGGACAGGGAAATAATGATGGCTTCATCAGACTAAAAAGTTTATTTTTTGAGCTCTTATGGTCAGCACCCTCAGATTTCACTGACCATTAAGTTAACCCCTTGTTTTTCATAAGTAAAAATAAGATTAATCTACTAGGAAATTTCATAAATGCTGAATCATAATCTTCTTGCAAAATTTTATAACAGCTTCTTATCTTGAATAATGTCCCTCTTCTGAAGCTCCTCTTCCAAACATTAATACCCCAAGCACAATTCAGAGGTGAGGACCTGACCATTAAATGCAGGAGCCACTTTACCTGAGGTTGGAGACAGAGCCTGAGAGTCCCTGTGTACCGCCTTCTATCCTGATCTATTAAAATAGTCATTTTCTGGCAGATTACTATGAAAGCATCACTTTTCTATATATATATATATACATATTTATATGTATATATTTACTACAGACTTCTTTGTGAAATGTCTATTCAAATCACTTGCCTATTTTTACAGTGGGTTTTCTGTCTTTTAAATTAATTTATAGGTGTCCTTTATATTTTTGGACATTAGTCTTTGGCTTATTACAAGTGTGTAAATATCTTCCAAGCTGTGGCTTATCCTTCTACTTTCTTTATATGATACCTTTTGAGGAACAGAATATAATTAATATACTCAAATTTAGCCATTTTAGCCATTTTCTTTGATAGATTCTTCTGTAAAAAAAAAACAAAAACACACATTTTCCTACTCCAAAGTCATGAAATTATGTTTCTTTAGTACATTCTAAAAGCTTTATTGTTCTGCCTTTCACATTTAGGATTTTAATCTGCTGAGAATCAATTTTGCATGTACATTATCTGGGAGAGGGCCGGTTTCATTTTTTTTTTTTTTTTTTGGTGGCACAATTTTCCCAAGTCTATTTATTGAAAAGACCATCTTTCTTTGTCAGTTTTCACTGATTTGTGATGCTGCCTCTGTCATTTATCATTTCCATAACTAGGTCTCATTTTTGTTGCTCTTTCGTGCTCTTCATTGATTTTGCATCACAGAACTATCTTCTGTCCCCATCTTTCTTCCCAAAGTAAATTCTTTAGAATTCTTTAGTTATTTTGTTTGGGATTCATGGGGATTATTCATCACAAAGTATATTTTATCAGAAAGATGTAAAATGTTTCCATCTTCTCTTCTCCTCTTTTTAGAATGGGAAGACTTTAGCACGTATGTAGGAGAAAGCATCAGCGAAGAAGCTGAAATACAAAAGAAGGTTGATTACTAAGGGGCTGAGGTCCCTAAGGAAGGGGCAAAGCATGGACCCACTTCACAGGCAGGCAATGGTGCCTCAGCTGGAGGAAGAAGGATGGGTATAGATGTTGCTGAGAAGTGAGTAGAAGAAAGTTGACAGATTCAACTTCATCAGCAAAGGAGATGGATCATTCAGCGACTGCTGTGTTAGGTGTCAGGAACAAAGTATCGAGAAGAATACACATACTTCTTGCCTTTGTGGAGCTTACATCCCAAAATGGGGAGACAGACAATACATAAGTAACAGAAAACAAAATAATCACCAGTTGTGAAAGTGCTGTGAAGGAAACATTACAGTATACTGTAATAAAGAATGGAGTGGTTCAATTTGGCATTTGGGCATTTTTGTGTGGTGACTTTTAAGCTGAGATCTAGAAGACAAGAAGTCAGGTGCCCTGGAAGAACCTTCCAGGAAAAGGGAAAGACAAGTATTTAATACAAAGCCTGCAGTGGGAAAGAGCCTTGCATGTTCTAGGAATTTTCAGAAGGTTGAGATGGTTAGAGACAGTTAGAAGAAAGAATGGGGGAAGGTGAAGCTGAAGAAGTACCAGGGATAAAATCATCTGGGACTTGTACTTTTGTCCAAGTAAAATGAGTAATAATTAAAGGTTTTTTAAGCCAAAAACTGACTTGATATGACTGTCCTTCTCAAACTGGATCATTTCTTTACTGCTCCCATTCCACTCTGTCCCAAGGAAGTCCAATTATTACTCTAGCACATAGGGTTCTCTCTCTATATATCATATATATGTGTATTTATAAATGTATATATATGTATTTATGTACAAATTATGTACACATATATTTATATATATGACATATTTGTATATATTATGTACACATACATTTACACATACACGTATGAGGTATTTCTTATTGTTTCCAAAATACAGTATCATGAAATTCATCTAATCTTTTATGTATAAGTTGTATGTTTTGCTGCATCTTGGTTTTCTTATTCAATATACCTTATGAAAACTTCATCACATCTCTCCTATGTCAATTAATATAGCTATTATTCTTTCTCTTAACAGCTCCAATATATTAAGCATTCCCTTATGAGGTGGTGATTTTGTTTCCTTTTGGGGCTGCTACAAAAATGCTGAAATAAGAACTCTTATACCTAGAAGATTGAAGGCAGGAGGAGAAGGGGATGACAGAAGATGAAATGGTTGGATGGCATGACTGACTCAATGGACATGAGTTTGAGCAAACTCTGGAAGATAGTGAAGGACAGGGAAGTCTGGCATGCTACAGTCCATGGGGTTGCAAAGAGTTTGACATGACTTAGCAAACTGAACAACAACAATACATATATTTTTATATATTCAGACTGATATGTCTATAGGATATGTTCTCAGGAGTAGAACTGGTTGACCAAATATATATGTAGTTTTTACATAAAGATGTTTTCAGGTTCTTTTTGAAAGTTCTTACTAGTTAAAATTTCTACCAGTAATAAATGAGAGTACCCTCTCCCAATATCCCCATTATGTCTCTTTTTTTCCTGTCTGATGAGTATATGTGTGTGTATATATATACACACACACACGCATACATATGTGTATGCATGTATAAACTTTGGTATTTTATAGTGAACTGGGCACCTGCTTACTAATTAGACTTTCTCTTCTTTAAATTGTTTGTTCCTTTGCCCATGTTACTAATATTTATTTGTCCCCTTCTTGTCATTTTGAGAGATTTGTTTATATAATGACATTAACTGATCTGTACATTGCAATGTTTTTCCAGACTTTTTTTGTTTTTAGTGACTTTATAGTATCTTTCTGGCTTCCCAGAAAGCTCAGTTGGTAAAGAATCTGCCTACAATGCAGGAGGCCCCAGTTTGATTCCTGGTTCGGAAAGTTCCCCTGGAGAAGGAATAGGCTACCCATTCCAGTATCCTTGGGCTTCCCTGGTGGCTCAGACAGTAAACAACCCACTTGCAATGTGGGAGACCTAGGTTCAATCCCTGAGTTGGGAAGATCCTCTGGAGGAGGGCATGGCAACCCACTCCATTATTCTTGCCTGGAGAATCCCTATGGACAGGGAAGCCTGACGGGCTACAATCCATGGGGTCACAAAGAATTGGACATGACTGAGCAACTGAGCACAAACTTTCTTCTTGATCAGTAATCAGCTGGCCAATGCAATTCCCTTAGTGCAATTCCCAATTTTTGTCATATATTAATTTTTCAAATATGCTGACCTGTATTTCTGGAATCTATTGTGTTCCATCAATTATTTTCCCCACTATGTTCCACTGATCCATTTGTACATTGATTTGATCACAGGGGCTTTCATTCTAATATATCTTGTTCTATCCCTTCTTGATCTTTTGTCCAAGATCAAGTTCCTAATATATTCTGTTCTATTTTAAAGCACGTTCTAATATCTGTTGCTGCTGCTGCTGCTGCTGCTAAGTTGCTTCAGTTGTGTCCGACTCTGTACGACCCCATAGACAGCAGCCCACCAGGCTCCATCGTCCCTGGGATTCTTCAGGCAAGAACACTGGAGTGGGTTGCCATTTCCTTCTCCAGTGCATGAAAGAGAAAAGTGAAAGGGAAGTCGCTCAGTCATGTCCGACTCCTAGCGACCCCATGGACTTCAGCCTACCAGGCTCCTCCGTCTGTGGGATTTTCCAGGCAAGAGTACTGGAGTGGGTTGCCATTGCCTTCTAATATCTAGTGAGACAAATTTCCCTCACAATTCTTGTTATTTATATCTTCCATAACTGTATTATTCTTGGGCATTATCTGTTTATTAAATTCCCAGCCCATTTCCCTCATAAAATATGGTCTTCTAATTGGAATATTAAATTTATAAATTAATTTGAAAAATTATAGTTTAGAGATATTTTGTTATCTAAAAACATGATATGGTTTCTGTTTTGCTCAAATCTTATTCTGTATTCTTCAACAATATTTTACAGTTTTAATCAGGTAATTCCTGGGCCTTTTCTGTAGAATTCATTATCAAATACTTATAATTTGAGTTACATTTATGAAATTATTTTCTCATTTCAATTTCTAGCCATTTATTGCTATAATCGGGGAAGTTTTCAAATATTTCTCTTATTTCAGGCAACTTAACAAATGACACCATTAACTCTACTATACTTAAAGTTTCTTAGGAATGTGTTTGGACCAAGCTGTTGACTCAAGGAGATGAGAGAATGACGGGTAAGGAGTCTATGAGCCTGAGTACCGTGTGCTGTGTTCCAGCAATTATTTTGAGAAGGATAAACCCTTAGATGAAGAAAGCGTCCTGGTTGAGGTCTGCTGGTTTCTACTCTAAGTGCAGGTCCAGCTCCAGGCTGGTCAGCCCCAGGCTTGTGTATAAAAGACTGAGCTTGGAAGGGGACGATGACTCTTCCAAAAAGGTTCAGGGGTCCTTACCCACTCTGATGGTATCATCTTAGGCTGCATACCCGCTGGAGAGGGTTGTGAGGATCAGGAAGCTTCCAGCAACTTCAGAGAATGTTGCTGCTGTGTCTGCTTCATATCCCAGCTGTGCTGACTTTCTTCCATTCCACAGAACCTTGACTGAATTACCCAAGTGTTGCTGGTCTCTGTTAATGCATGCCTGTTCTAATTTGTCAATTTATTTTTGTACAAGATCACATAAAGTTATCTTATATACTGACTTGCTCATTACTTATGTCCTTCTTATCTCATCTAAGACTTTCAACCTTAAATTCCTTGAGGTCTGACCTTAACACTGCTGCTCCTGCTTTCTTTCTCTTTGTATTGGCCTAGTATCTCTACTCTCAACATTCCTTATGAATTGGCTTAATATACGTTATTTGTGACTTCATCTGATTCATAACCAAATCTGGTCATTTTTGTCTCCTAATTTAATTTTGAGTCCATTCACTGCTCCCCATCCATCACTGTCACTCACCTGGATGCCTGCAGTGCAGTAGCCTCTTAACCAGTCCACTCAGTCCCCTTTGCACTACCTGTCCATAAAATATGTTCTCCTCACTGCAGGCAAAATGACCCTTCTAAATGCAAATCTGATCCTGTCTCGCCTCCTACCTCCTTGTCCCCACTTTTCACATTTTCTAGGACTTCCCTCTGGCTTTAGAACATAGCCCTGCATGTTTCAGGCCCCATGGCCCTCTGCAGCCTCACCACGCATGCTCTGCCCTGTCTCTTGCTCTGTGCCCCACACATGAAACTCCCTTGTCTGTTCCATGTTCACTCCTGCCCAGAGTATTTGCACAGGGAATTCATTCTGCCTGGGAGCCCTTGCCTCCTTCCCTTCCCACTTCCGCTAATTAAGACTCCGGCTCATCCTGCAAATCTCTGCCCCAGAATTGTGCCTTCAGGCAAGTCTCTCCTGACCTTCCTGACCTTCTCAGATCCCTACTCAGCCCCCTCATGGCATGGGCCTCCTCCCTACAGCACTGGACACAGTGGCTGTGCTCCAGTTCCTTGTGTGGTTATTGAATAAGCTCTTTTTCCTCTCTGGACTCTGAGTCCCATGAGGACAGGGAGCATAGCTGCTTGGGCTCCCCCTATATCCCTGCTTGGAGCATACTGCCCGGCTGAGAGTTGGCATTCCAAGACTGCTTGTCAGATGGCTGCATGAACAATGAGCAGCTGCGTGAACTCTTTAAATCACACTGGAATGAAGGAGGCTCCTGGGACCATGGTGCCTGCACACATCCAGCTGGTGGCCCTCCCAGCACTAACCCGCCTCCTTCCCAGAGCCAAGCAGCTGTAGGGATGTCTGATCCTGCAGACTCCAGGGGTCCTGAGGAGGAAAAGCAGTGCAGAACGCTCCTTTGTGGGCTAGTTGAGAGCCTGGAGACAGCACTGGAGGAGGCTGGGAAGATGTGATTCTATGATGGGCTTGACACAGAGAACTCCATGTTTTCACAGCTCTGTGTGAGTGTGCCTGCGCTCCCTGGCCACAGTGTGTAAAGGAGGAACTGGCATGGCTGGCAGAATTCATCCCATGCTGAAGCATTGGAGAGAGAGGAGCCCTTCAGTCAGGATGACTTCCATCCACTCCTTGTCAGGGGCCTGGTAGCCTGTCTGCTGGAGGCACCGTCAACCACCATGGAAGAAATACTTTTTGTTCTACCACTTGCTGAAATGCCACAACTTAGAGAATTTGAGCAACTATTTAAGAGCCCCTGTGAGCTGACAGAGAAAAAGAATCCCTCTGGGGGCCCTGCAGCCAAAAAGGGAATCTTCACCTCAGCAAAAAGAACCATGCTCAGCAAACAGAACCGAAGGAAGAAACAGACCAATGTGAAGGCAAGTAAGGGTGAGAGCACCAAGGAATGTGAGGACATAGAGGACTTTCTGGAGCTAAAAGATGATGATTCCCCAAATAAACAGTTGAGTAGATTCATTAAATGAGAGGGGGTTAGTCTTGGGACGGAAATTAGTATGCAAGGACTCTTGGAAGTAATAATTCTAAGCGTGGAGCAAACAATACAAACAGGTATTAACCCACTGGGTAAAGAAAGAGAGTCAGAAAACTGACCCAGAAAATCTAATGTGTAGGTAACAAAAGGAGAGAAAGAAATAGATGGAAAGAATAACAAAGACAGTTAAACTTAGCGGATGGGTAAGTGGAGTCCAAAAAGTCAGTTGTTTAAAATGTGAGGTGAGCATTATCATGTTAACTATGAGACTTCTAAGAGATGGCAGGGAGGTGGCTAAATAGACGAGTCTGGAGTTCAAGGGAGATTTTCAGGCTTTTAGATGTAAATATGTGAGTTATTGGAGAAGGCAATGGCACCCCACTCCAGTACTCTTGCCTGGAGAATCCTAGGGATGGCGGATCCTGGTAAGCTGCCGTCTATGGGGTTGCACAGAGTTGGACACGACTGAAGCAACTTAGCAGCAGCAGCAGCAGCAGCAGCATGTGAGTTATTGCATAGTTGATGTGTGAGCAATAATGAGATCATAGGGAGTTGGGTAGGGAAGAAGAGGAGAGGGTTAGGATAGAGCCTTGTGTAGTGCTAGTATTTAATGGTCAGGGAAAGAGGTGATTCTGAAAAGCAGAGAGTCAGGAAGTGGGCCAAACAGTTATAAGTAAAACAGGAGATTGCTATGTCTTGGAAATCAAGGTGGTGACTGTAGTGATGGAGAGGAGAGGTTGGGTTTGAAGGAGATGCGTTTTGAAATAGAATAGGCAAGACCTGCCAATGGATGGGAATCAGGGATAGTTTTTAGGTTTTAAGCTAGTATATCTGGGTGGATGATATTGATATTTTCTATTTACAGTGAGATGAGGAGGGATAGACTTGAAAGTAGAAATCAAGTTCTGTTTAGGTCATGCCAAGTTTGAGATGACCATGGGATAGTCAATGGATGTATGAGATGAGTAGCTTGGAGCACAGACAAGAGATCATGGCAATAGGTATAGATTATAGAATCTTACCATCAAGATGGCATTTGGACTGGACTATATTAACCCTAGAGAGAATGAATATGGTTACCTACCAAAAATGAGAGGCAAGGTAGTAGAGTAGGGACTCGGGGTACTGATAGCTTGTTAAAATGGTGGGAGAATTAATTGATGAGGGATCCATGAGGAATTTCATGGAAGCTGAAGACTTCCTTTCAGTTTCTCCTGTATGCAGAGCTGTGTCATTTCTCCGTTGGACTCAGTAGTCTGGAGCTAAGCATGGAGACCTTAGACTTTTGGGCTCCAACGTTTTCCCTGTCTCATGTATCTGTTTTCTTGATTTCCCACACCCAAGTTGCAGGCTTAGATCCTGCAGAGATCTAAGTTCTTCTGACTGGGAAGAACCAGGTGAAATCTATATGACTTACAGCATTGCTGGAGGCTCAGGTCTTCCCACCTTAAGGACGTTGGCACAGGCCTAAGTCAAGCCTGAACTTATGGTGCCCACTGGGACAACTACTGCCTGAGTGGATTTCTTCAACCCTAATAGCCAATCCTGCTTTTCTCCCTCATAGTCACTTTTCCATGTTGCCAGAGTCCTGGATTCCTGAATTTCTGATTCATGGTCAGGCCCATCTAACTCAGGACTTAACATTACCTCTCATGTAGTCTGCGTTGAGTCTCACATTGGGGTTTCCTGCTTCTACTTCCTTCCCTCTCCAATTTGTCTTCTGGTTACCAGATTCATCTTTCTGAATCATAGTTCTAATTCAGCCTTGCTCTAGCCCCAACACTTCTAATAGCTCCCTAAATATAGAGCAGTGATTTTCAGTCTGAACAGCAGTGCCTTAGGGGTTCACAGAGATGGGAGTGGATGTGTGGGCTGGGAGGCGCACTTCCCCCTTGTCCCACCTGATTAGCTGTGCGCTTATGGCTGTTTTACATATCAGCCCCTGGTGTATCATTATGGGCTTTATAGAACTGAAATTCATTATTTTCTAGAGAATGGAACAACCAGAAAGCAAGGCCCTTCAAAAATCTAAGTTTCTAAGTTCAATTACATTTCAGACTATCTTATCCACTGATCTCTTTTCTATATTCCCTTGCTCTAGTTAAAAGGAGTTGTTCTTTGTATTTTCATGGGTTTTTTTTTTTTTTTGCATTCTGTTTATTGCATTGTAAATTAATTCCTTTCACTTCTAAGAATGGGCTTTAGAATCAGACAGATATATGCTGAAATCTTTGGATTTACCATGTGAAATTAAACAAGTTACTTAATATCTTTATGCCTTTATGTATATATCTTTATACAGTTTTCTGATCTGTACATGGGAAGGAGTATTAGTGCTCCCCTCATAGAACTGTTTAAAAGGTTGACACTGTATACGAAATTAGCACAGTGCCCAACTTGTAGCAAGCAATAAATTACTGCTATAAATATTGTTATGCATATTATTTTCATTACTTTGAATTAAATCCAAGGGTCTCAATAATATAAAAAGCAACTATAAGTTTGCTCAATAGTAAATCTCAGTATAAGGCTGCTTTAGATTTGAATCAAAAGCTGGGTTAAGTCATCTATATCATCCAGTTGATTTCGATTTTTTTTTCATGGCAAAAAGCACTGAAAATATTGACTAATATAATGAGATGAAAGAACAAACTTAAAAGTAGCTGTTCTTAATACTTCATGCATTTGCTCATGTTATATCCTTCACTCAAATTGCCTCCCATCCCCAAATTCCAAATCCTACTCATCTTTTAAGGATCAAACGGTCCCTTCTCCAGGAACTGTTTCTGGAGCTTCTTCAATTGGAATTGAAGATTCAATTGGAATCTTCTCTCCTTCCTCTAGATTCTGAGGAATCTAGTTGCTGCTGCTGCTGTTAAGTCGCTTCAGTCTGCTAAGTCGCTTCAGAGTCTTGTGTGACTCTTTATGACCCCAGAGACGGCAGCCCACCAGGCTCCTCTGTCCCTGGGATTCTCCAGGCAAGAACACTGGAGTGGGTTGCCATTTCCTTCTCCAGTGCATGAAAGGGAAAAGTGAAAGTGAAGTTGCTCAGTCATGTCCGACTCTTCGCGACCCCATGGACTGCAGCCTACCAGGCTCTTCTGTCCATGGGATTTTCCAGGCAAGAGTACTGGAGTGGGTTGCCATTGCCTTCTCCGAGGACATTGTTATTTGTCTCAATTATGGTTTTTAGTGTTAGTTGCTCAGTCACGTTCAACTCTTTGTGACTCCATGGACTGTAGACAGCCAGACTCCTCTGTCCATGGAATTCTCCAGGCAAGAATGCTGGAGAGGGTAGCCACTCCTTTCTCCAGGGGATCTTCCCAACCCAGGGATGAAACCCAGGTCTCCTGCATTGCAGACAGATTCTTTACTGTGTGAGCCACCAGGGAAGCCCATTATGGTTTTTAACTTCTATCTTATTTCTTGGTTACATGCATGAATGTATTCCTCCAACTTGTGGTACCAAGAGACTCACAACCACAAATGTTCATGAAGCACTGTTATGGGCCAAACACAATTCTAGGTGCTGATGAAATAGCAGGAAGCAAAACAAAGTCCCTGCCTTTGTAGAACTTACATTCCAGTAGGGGTAAGAGGTACCAAACTGGTAACTATGTAATGTCAGACAGTGATTAGTTCTATGGATAAAAGCAGAGAAGAGTGGGAAGCAAGAGAATCCTGGAGGTGGGGAGTGTTCTAAGGTCATGAGGGAGCACCTCCTGGGGAAGAGCATTTCAGGCATAAGGATGAGCAAGTGTAAAAGCCCTGAGGTAAAGCACGCTTGAGGAACAGCAAAGAGGCCAGCTTGCCTGGTGCTGAGTGACCAGAGAAGGACTGAGAAGAAATGAGGTCAGGGAGAGGAAAAATGTAAGAGGGATGCTAAAGACTAGCATAAGGATGATGGTTTTTACTCTTTCATTTATCCAACTAATTGCTGTGCACCCGCCATGTTTATGTGGGCAGAAAGTCTGTCTCACTGTTGAGGGCTCACTTCTACTCAAAATTGTTTAACAGCTGAGGACTTAGTTCCGCTTGCCAGTGCCAGGAGGAGAGGTCACTTGGTCAGTCCCACACCACTGCGGTTTGGTTGTCCCCACACAGGGTCATGATGGGACTCTTGTACCAGGCAGCCTGATGGATGTTCTTGCACTGTTGTGGCCATGCCTCCACTGGTCCAAATCCCTGCTCAGGCCATGTGCATGTCTGCTAAATCACTCCAGTCGTGTCCAACTCTGTGCATGACTGAAGCAGCTTAGTACTCAGGCCATGTGTATGTTAAGTCGCTTCAGTCGTGTCCCACTCTTTGCAACCCCATGGATTATAGCCCGCCAAGGTCCTCTGTGGAATCTTCCAGGCAAGAATACTGGAGTGGATTGCCATGCCCTCCCCTAGAGGATCTTTCTGACCCAGCGATCTTATGTCTGACCCAGGGATCTAATGTCTCCTGCACTGGCAGCTGGGTTCTGTACCACTAGTGCCCCCTGGGAAGCACTCAGGCCATAGTGGGACCCTAGGCTTGAGCTGAACTATCACAGGTCTCAAATGTCACAAACACTTGTTCAGCCATTGTTAGTAAAGCTTGACCACCTTGGCAAAGGGATGGGCTTGGAGAAGCCTCCTACCATGACCACAAACTGGCCTGGCCCCTACCTCACCCCCCACACTAATGTTTAGGCATCAACTCAGCAGAACTTGCCTCCAGCAGAGTGACCCCCTGCACCTCTAGGAGTTAAACTGGACTAGACTTGTCCTGTAGGAATGCACAAAGCCATGGACAGTGAGCCTCATCTCCGGGTGACGTCACCTCTGACACAGAGGAGGAGGCTGGCACACTATTTAGATTCTGTTCATCAAGCATCTCAGGCTTATTTCTTTCATCTGAGGGAGATGAACTGCCAGGAGGAATCTGCCTGATTTACTCGAATAACCTCCGCAGCACCCAGTTCAGTAAACGGCTCTCAGAAAGCATTTGGGGAATGAAATCTGATACACTTTAAACGACCAAATCAATCTTTCATTTGTTGTGAAGTGTTTTCAAATGGGTGACCGGTGAGATAATGATTTTCCTATTCCTCTCCAAGCAGCTGATATTTGTGAATTGATAGGGATACAGTGGTGTTTTCAAATTTTATACACACAGGCTCTGCTAGACCTGAGGCTCTTGCGTTTTTGTTACCTGATCAAGAGACACCCTTGATTTCAGAGATATGTGTCAATACATGATATCTGTTTTTCTCTTTCTCACTTACTTCACTGTGTATGACAGTCTCTAGGTCCATATGTATGTGGAATCTAGAAAAATGATACTGATGAACCTTTTTGCAAAGCAGAAATAGAGACACAGGCATAGAGAACATATCTATGAATACCAAGTGGGGAAAGTAGAGGGTAGGATGAATTGGGAGACTAGGATTGACACATATATGCAACTATATATAAAATGGATTACTAATGAGAACCCACTGTTTAGCACAGGGACCTCTACTCAACACTTTGTGGTAAACTGCATGGTAAAAAAACCCAAAAAAGAGGGATATATGTATATGTTTACGTGATTCACTTTAGTTAGCAGAAACTAACATAACATTGCAAATCAACTATACTCCAATAAAAAAAAATGTTTTTTTTTTTTAAAGGTACAGCCTTGAAAGTTGGCCAGGAAGCAAGGAATGGGGAGGGAGACCAAAGGGAGTTATGCATTTGCAACTGGTGAAAGGGGAAGAGTGAGAGAGAAGACCCCAAAGGGCAGGGGAGCCACCTCCCTGAAAAGGCTCTCACCAAGAACCAGAACACAAACAGCCAGAGACCCAGGGACAGGGCTGACAGAGGGGCTGGGAAAGCCATGTCTTAGAGTCTCAGCCATGCCATTTCACGTCTTGATTTCAACTGGCGGGGAAGTCCAAGTACCTGCTCTCTTTACTCCTTGCTGCAGAGAGCCAGGGCAAACTGGCTTCCAAAGACTCCAAACAGACCAGATCACAGAGGAGAGAGAAAACATTCACTTCCACAGCCCTCCAGGGACTGCCATCATTCCTTTAGAGAGGTCTGAAAACCTGGATTTATCTACTGAGCTATTTTCTCTTTAAGCTGTCCCCTGGAGCTCCATTAATTAGCTAGTCTCTTATTTAAACCCGCTGGCTCTTCATCCTCCTGCCTGTGTTCCTGCAGTGAAGTCTTATTATTGGACTGGGTGCTTCTTGGTAGTTTCCATGACTACCAGCTATAATCACTCAGGTAAAAGTTTGTGCTCTCACTCTAGGCTCTGGGCGAGAGAAGCAGAGTGATGAGACAGACAAGCTCTTACTCAAACACAAATACCCTCAACAATAGCCTCACAAATTACTGTGTGAAGTAAACTGATTTGCACAACTGCTTTTTGAGTTAAGTCTGACACAATCGCCTCCCCCATGCCCCTCTTCGACTCATGTTTCCATAAATCATTTAAAGAGTATTTTCCATTTATCCCCTTATATTAACTCTCTTCTTTTAGATGTCATCTTTTGGTAAAGAAGTCAGAATTTTGATATGCTAATCTCCCTGATGTTCTATTAATTTAAAATTAATCACCTTTTCTAATTAGTGATTTTTTTTAAACTATAAATCCCCTCCTCCCAATACCCACCCAATACACATATACACATACACAAGCAACTCCAAGACTGGCCTAGATTAGGCTATAGTGAAACCCTTGTTCCTACCTTTGATCACATCAAATCACTTGGTTCCTAGGACAGTTGTCAAGCAGAGCTCACACCAAGGCCCTGAGCATGTGATTCTATGCTAACTTCCAAAGAGAGCGCTGACCCAGAATCTGAGGATGATTCTTATCCTCCCTGACTACTGCAAGGAAGCTTCTCTTTTGTCTTTTTCTGAAGGCTGCTGCTGAAGCTGAAGACTCCACAGCATAGACTCTGTAACACGGACGGATGAGTTAACTGTGTACACTTCTCCACTGGCCTCATAACCCTCACTCGGCACCCACATCTGTGACTCACACCAGTGAAAGTGGGGCTTTATGGGAAGCAAACACCTGCTAGGAGAAGAACCAGCACTGCCCAGTCGCTCCAACATCACGCTCAGATTGCTTCCTCCCTCATCTGAGTCACTGGGGGAGAAGCGGTCTCTGAGTTGGCAGTTAGGGTATGATTTCAGGGTCAGATTCTTCAGTCTGTCCCTGAAGAGTGGAAAGCCTGGTGTCCAGAGGACAATGTATAGACACCCATACTGTCTACCCTCTTTCATCCTCACATTTAATCTACTCTGCTCTTTCAATGCTATTTCTAGATGACTATGCATAAGTGACAAGGAGATAGTGTCAGTGATGGGACAACTGCAGTGTCACAGTAGTAAGTGTAACATCCACCCAGGCAGGAAGACATCATATGTGGTTAGTGTCACCTTTGGCCACCACTGACACTTTGGGACTCATCATCAGACCTAAGGGATCAGACTTTCAGAATGCAGTATATGTGGCTTCTACTGAGTCTTTTTAGTGCTTGCTAGCTGCTAACGGATGTGATATATTGCTTTTGTCTAAGTGAGTCTAGGGCTGACTTACCCATCAGGCACAATATACAGAGTACCCAGGACCCATGATACTTCTAGGAGCCTGTGAAAATGCTCTAATTTCTTTGAAAGTTAGAAGAAAAAAAGAAATCTTAATCAGTTTGGATTATATTTATCTTTAACCCAATGTAATCATATCACTTTAAATGCTTTTTACGGAAGATGGGGGCCATGAAGGTAAATACTCTTGAGCCCCAAGAGTCATAATGCAGCCCCCAAGTCTGCCACTTCTAGGGAGGAGAGTTTTTGAACAACAAATCACACTAACGACACAGCATGCAACACTGGTTTATAGAATCAGCAGTCAGGACTGAGTATAAAGCTATTTGTCTTTCTGAACTGTGTACAGAGTAAATGAGTGTGTGTGTGTGTGTGTGTGTGAAATTGGCTGAAGATCTATGAATGAAGATCTATGAAGCTGCGTTTCCACATCTCTGCCCTTGGTCCAGTAGCTTTCTTCTAAAATGTTTCTGAAAATTTAAGAACTGTTCCTTACTTCTTAGGACATTCAAGAAATGAAGTTGGTCATTTCTCATTATGAAACAGTTCATGTCCCCACCTCCTTGGAAAGGCTGGAAGGATGCTTCTGAATGCCGGCTATTTTAGCTGAGAACGTTAATCATGCTGATTCTGCTGTCAGCTGAGGTTACACCATCTGATCTTCCATTTCCCTTGTCATAATCATTTATACTCTACCCCCTGACATGACACATAAGTCCTTTTTTATTATATTACATATTAAACACACCAGAACACACTAAAACTCTTCATTACCCAGTAAAATATAAAGTGGGTCCATCTTGAACTTCTCTGAAAAGCATCTAGATACTGAAGCACCTAAAGGCCCAGATGAAGGAACTTCTGCAGCAGGACAATGAGAAGAAACGAATGTCACAAAGGTCATGAAAATGCTGCATGGAATTTAAAGGATTCATTTTTAAATTTGTTGCAGAAGGAATGTCTGGAAGACTGGGTTCCATTTAGTACATGGAAAAAAGGAAAACGATTTCATTGAAAATTTCCAGGTCCTATTCTGGGTTCTCTACCAGATTATCTTCTTTGAGCCTCATAATGTCCCTGTTATCTTTGACATGTAGAGAAACCATCTTTTGAAGAGTTAAGTGACTTGTCCTAAGTCACAGAGCTATTAATGGGTAGAAATGTTTAGATCCAGGTGTGTGTATGTGGTACCAGGGCCCATGATCCTCTGGCCACACCGAGGGTCAGTGAACTTTTTCTGGACATGATATCAACTACCCAACGTTGCTGGTATAGAAGGAAAGCCACCAGAGACAATATGTAAATGAATGGGCACCACTGGGTTTTTATCAACATAAAAGATTATTTAAAAAAACAAGAAGCAGCTGGATTTGACCCATGGGCCATATTTTGCCAACCTCTGCTTTACACCACGAACCAGGTCTTAACTCTGGCTGCCACTGGAATTGTTGGGAAGCTTTAAAAACTCTTGATATGCAGGACTCATTCTATAACAATTAAATGAGAATCATTTGTAAAGAAAGCTTCCCAAGTAATTCCTATGAGGAACCACAGTTGAGAACCCTGATCTACAGCTTGTTCACCAATAAAGGCACCTAAGTTATGACACTAAAACAAGTTGAAATTGACAGATAATCCCCTTCATCTATCCAAGTCTAGTTCTTCCTTCAGGAGCCAACCCAAATCCTACCCCCTCAATTATACCTTCCCTGTCTTGATCAGAAAAATTGAACCCTCTTTCATCTGAATTCCCAGAAGAATGTGTTACGGAATTAGTCCCAGTGCAACATATTTTGTATCAGTCTCAAGGTCTATATATTCAAAACTATGGTTTTTCCAGGTAGTCATGTATGCATGTGAGAGTTGGACCATAAAGAAGGCTGAGTGCCAAAGAATTGATGCTTTTGAACTGTGGTGTTGGAGAAGACTCTTGAGAGTCCCTTGGACTGCAAGGAGATTAAATTAGTTAATCCTAAATGAAATTAACCCTGAACACTCATTGGAAGGACTGATACTGAAGCTCCAATACTTTTGCCACCTGATGTGAAGAGCTGACTTATTGGAAAAGACCTTGATGCTGAGAAAGATTGAAGGCAGAAGGAGAAGGGGACAACAGAGAATGAGGTGGTTGGATGGCATCATCGATTCAATGGACATGAGTTTGAGAAAACTCAGGGAGGTGGTGAAGGACAGGGAAGTCTGGTGTGCTGCAGTCCACGAGGTTGCAAAGAGTCGGACACAACTGAGCAACTGAACAACAACAATAGTCATTCAATTTTCTACTACTAAACTTCCATGTGGGTAAACCCTGTCTTCCCATACAGCCTGTAAACTGTGGGTTTATGGCTTGAGTCATATTTAGCACAGGACCAACTACAAAGTTTGCATTGGTCGACACAAGAAATTTTCTTAAGGGAGACAGAAATCAAACTTAGGGGATTTGAAAATGGATTTGAATATAGTGTGGTAGAATTTAGTAATTTTCTAGATCTTCTCCCAAATCTACTTCTTCCCTACCAAATCTACTTCTTCAATCTTCCCCACTTTAGTTAAAGATCTTGGAATTGAGCTTAACCTTTCTCTTTTGTCTTAAATCAACATCAAACTCAGATAGCATCAACTGGTAGTTCTATCTTTAGCATAGGCACGAAGTCTGATCTCGGCTTACCATCTGCTCTGCTGCTATCCTGGTCCAAGTCACCATCTCTCATTTGAATTTTCACCAAACCCTATTGTCTCCCTGATGTTGCCCCAAGCCCCTTCTCTGCCTAATCTCAACACAGCATCCAGAGTGATGCTATTTGAAAAGTTTATCTGCTTCAAAGAGCCCAGGGGCTTTTCATTTCACTCAAAGTAAAAACCAAAGCCCCAACAAGGCATGCCATTATTTTGATGAACTCATGTCCTACTACTCTCTCCACTGCTCACTCAATCTCAGCTCTTCTAGTCTCTTTGCTAAACCTTGAGTAAACCAGGCATGTGCCCATCTCTTACACATGCTGTTTCTTTTTGCCTGACCTCTAATCCCCGTGACATCTGCACAGTCATCTCTCAATTACTTCAAGTCTTTGTTCAGAGTCACCCAGTGAGGCCTTCATGATCATGCAGACTTTGAATTTCCTTTTCTTTTCTGATACACTCTGTTTCTCTCTCTTGCTTTGTAGCTCTCTATAAAGCTTCTCACCTTCTATTGAAAACTTACTCTTTAATTTACTTATTTGCTTTATCTATTGACTCTCTCCCCTAACTAGAATGTAAGCTCCAGGAAGGCAGGGTCTCTGCCTCTTCTGTCTACCTGTATCTCTGAAAGTGAAAGTGAAGTCACTCAGTCGTGTCCAACTCTTTGTGACCCCGTGGACTGTAGTCTACCAGGCTCCTCCGTCCATGGGATTTCCCAGGCAAGAGTACTGGAGTGGGTTGCCATTTCCTTCTCCAGAGGATCTTCCCAAACCAGGGATCAAACCTGGGTCTCCTGCATTGTAGGCAGACGCTTTACCATCTGAGCCACCAGGGAAGTCCTACCTATATCTCTAGTGCCTAAAATAATGCCTAGCATGTGTGTCATTGAGCAAAGGACAGACTGTCAGCCTGGTAGGCAGCTTCCTGAGAACACACATGTTGGTGTGATGGGTATCAGTGGTTTTGGTACATTAGGCACCATTTGCATCTCTTATGGTAATACAAGCCTTCCATTCTCTAAGATACCATGTTAACTGAGTATAGCAATCCCCCACCCACCCCGGCTCAAAGGTAGGTGTGTGATTCTGGCCTTGAGTGCGCCTTGGCTATAGTTACTGGAGTTATTGGCTTACTGTTGAGCATGTCTAACTCAGGCCAGTCCAAATACTGTTGTGACTTCTTTGCTGAGAGATGGGGGAAGATCATTTTTCCACTGAAGTTGCTATGTTAGTAGACTAAGGACCTGAGGCTATTTTTCACCACATGGCAAGAGCCTATTCAAAAAATGGAGAGAGAAATGAACCTTGACATGATTGTTTGAACGTTGGACACACACATTCCTAAAACTAAATTTGCAATGGGTTTTTCAGCTGTGTGATGAAATACGTTTCTGTTATTATTTAAGTCTGGGTTTCTATCACTTGACACTAAAAAGCTCCTGAAAAATAAATCTAGTAGGAAAAGACTCAATCTCACTGCTAAAAACATTTTTTTAAACTTTTTCAAAGACTTATTACTTGGAGAAAACTGAGGCAATTCAATGAAGACTGAATACTTATGGAATTTATGAAAAGATAATATAGAGTCTTTTTTACTGTTTGGTAAGAATGATATCTCTAATTTTTTCAGTTAACTAGTGAACATATTTAGCATGTTTAATTTTGTATTGAGCTTTAAGTTCGTAAATTAATGTAAGATATAAGTTCAATTTTGGAGCCAAATTAAGTGAGGAAAGATATAAAGGGCCTCCTTATTTTAGGGTGACTGCAAAAAATGGCAGGAAGGCCTTCTTCTTCAGTCCATCACTCATCATGTATCTCCCTTTCAAAGTGCTGGCTGGATGGTTGATAATCAGGAAACTTTTACTGAGTATGTCAAAGAACAATTGAATTATTGAGAATGTGAACTGTTCTCAGCATTTTTGATAAGTGCTCCTTCCCAGAAAAATGCTCACCCATGCACTAAAACACACAAGTACACAAATTTGTGTAAATATGTGGGTTTTGTGAAGTGCTCATAAACATGCAAAGTATCCGTGGATCATAGGTTCAGAACTGCTTTGAATGATCCCAATGTTCCCTTGTAGCTCAGCTGGTAAAGAATCTGCCTGCAATGCGGCAGACCGAGGTTCGATCCCTGGGTTGGGAAGATCCCCTGGAGAAGGGAAAGGCTACCCACTCCAGTATTCTGGCCTGGAGAATTCCATGGACTGTATAGTCCATGGGGTCACAAAGAGTCTGACATGACTAAGAGACTTTCACTTTCATAATGTAATATATGGCCTAGCCAGTATCCATATAGAATTTTCTTTTTAAAAAAGTGATAAACAATTAAACATGGACTATTGAGGGAGATTATTGAATTGGTATTTTAGTGGCTAAGTGGCTTTGGAGTTACAAGTGGATTATCTTCACCAATAAATGCATGCCTGACCTTAGGTAACTTAGTTGACCTCTTCGAGCCTCAGTACCGAAATATGTAAGATGAAAATAATAATCCAATCTCTCTCATATCTTTGAGTGGTGACTAAATTAAATACTACATATATAGCAATTAGCACAGCTCCTGCTCTCTAGTAAGCATCTAATAAATGTTAGCTGCTACTGATGTTCAAACATTGATGAAAGGTAAGTAGAGCTCTGTCTATTTTAAGCATAACTAGAGAAAATTCTCTCTATTTTAAGTAGAGAGAACTCATTTTGTCTACCATAGCTCAGGTGGAAAAGTTGCCAACCAACTGAGGGGTAACTATGGGATCTTTCATAGCTCCTTTGGGTTCTATCACTTGTAATATAAAATTATATTTTCTATATATAATAAAATGCTGATTTCTATTGCTTACAGAAAAAAAACAAAAACAACAAACAAGCAGCAATCCCTCAATCATTAAGATCTTTACACAGATAGGAACCCTTGGACCAGCCAAGAGTTAAAAGCTAAAAGTCAAGTCAGTTTAAAGATGATCCAGTAACATATGGAACACTCAGCTACAGTTACCATCTATCCAATTCCTAGGCTTTCTATTCAGTGAATGTTGGGAGATCGATGAACTGACAATAAAACTGGTCATATTAATTGTTTAGGTCACAGAAACTTCTTCATTTGGTTGGTTAATTTTCTAATCAAAAAGGCTATCTTTACACCACTAAAATAAGTATTTAAAATTTTATGGAAAACAGAATGAGGTAACTTCAACTTGTTATTGGCCAAATAACAAGTAGCATCAATTTTTTGCTCTGTTCTTCCCCTTTTCTCCACCACTGATTCATTCAACAATATTTGTTGAGGATCTGTTCTGTGTTGGGTCTTGTTTCAGGCTTGAAAGGCTAATAAAGACCTGCCCCTGGGGTCAGAGAGGGCAGGTGGACACTGTACTTTTTTCCTCTATAATTCCATAAGGACTTGAAGATTCTGTTATGGGGAGAGCAACTGAAGGTAAAGAACATAAGTCCCTATGTCAAGGCTCAATGCTGAAGCTGAATGAAGATGAGCCACTCCTTACTTGGTCCATCTTAAGTGATCTTGCCTGGAATCAAGGCTCTTAAATTCAAACATCTTCAGAAGCCACAGAGGTAGCCTTGCATGAAGATGGCTGGGTTTAGGAAAACAGGATGAGTTGCATGTGAAGAGTCATGAGCATCCTCTAGGCACATTCAGATTCTGCTTTACAAAACATGGTCCTTGCCAAAGCACCCTCATCTATCAGCCACTGCTCTTAATGAAATCCCAAGAGGAAAGGAATTAAACCAGCCATTGGCAAACTTCTCCTGTCAACGGTTAGACAGTAAATATTTTCAGCTTTGCAGGCCATGCAATCTCTGTCTCATCTCTGCCACTGGAGCATGAAAGCAGTCACTGTTGTTTTCCTTGTTTAGTCGCTCAGTCGTGTCCTACTCTTTGTGACTCCATGGAGTGTAGTCCACCAGGCTTCTCTATCCATAGGATTTCCCAGGCAAGAATACTGGAATGGTTTGTCCATTTCTTTCTCCAGAGGATCTTCCTGACTCAGGGATCGAACTGGCGACTCCTGAATTGGCAGGCAGATTACTTACCACAAGCCACCCGGAAAGCCCTGAAAGCAGTCACATGCATACACAAACAAATGAGCATGGCCGTGTTCCAGCCAGTTCTAGCCTGTTGGGTATAAATAGTCACTCTTAGGGTAAATCATGCCTAACTGCCTCCTCTCTCAGCCAGAGAGAGGAAGTGGGTCATCTCTTCATAGCCCCAGAACTAGCAGGACACAGAACAAGGCAAAGACTCAGGAAATGCTGGTAAACCCAATGACTTCAGGAGGTGGATTCCTGATGATCCAGCCAATGTTCAAAACAGGGCTAAAGATGAAAGCCTCAAACTTGGACAAAACCTTCTCTCCAAGCAGAGTCCAGGGTTGAACTAGATGAACTGTAAAGTTCTCTCTAAGCTTGCAAAACTTGAAGACAAGACCGAAGGCAGAAAACAATGTCTCCTGAATGTGTCCTCTCTCTCAGCTCCCAACTGCAGATCAGGAGTCTCCAAGGACTAATGTTGGCCAACTCATAGAAGATGAGTCCTTTCTCTGATATAGGATGGTCTTTCTGAGGCTAGAATAGGATTCTGCTTGTTTCTGAAGCCTTCATCAAGCCACCTTGGCTAGAAAGTGCTGCCCCACACCCAGTGCAATAGTTTAAACCATTTAAACTATAAGCTGCTCTCCAAATGAGATGCAGAGTGATTCCCTGAGCAAAACACCCCTCCCTGCTTCCAACTTCTGTCAAATAAATTGTGCAGCTGCTCCACCAACTAGGTGAGTTCCTAAAACTACATATCTACAGCACAGCCTGATGTGTTTAAAGAGTCTAGGTTTGCACAGAATAAACCTCTGTTTAGAGAGTTTAGGTTTGCACAGAATAAAGAGAAAATGCCTCATCAGGTCCTTTTTTAGAAGAAAAAAGAGGAAATAAAAAGCCAAGTGGAAAAGCCCTATACTCCTCTGATTCCTGAAGCCAAATACCAAAAGGTAATTTATACCCTGTGTCACTACAGATAAATGAGCCTGCATCTGTTTTACAAAGACTAAAAGCAGAGAAGGTGGCCTAAGTGCTTTTGGTACTTTATACTTCCTCTTTATTTCCCTACATTGACACTCATGAAAAATAAAATATCTCTGAATAAGTACAGCCTAGCCTGTCACCTTGGCCAAGGTCTTTTCAAAGCTTATAGAAAAAACAGGAAGAAGGATCAAGAGGGAAATGAAGATTGAGATTTGAAAATACATTACTTTTATCCAGTCTGTTGTTTGAGTCTTACAGTCAATAGGTCAAAGGGTTGGGTGAGGGTCTTCCTATTTCAGAGATGGATTTTTTCCAAAAGAAATATGGCAGAATAAGAGACTATAGTCATGCTACCTGACTTCAAACCAGCTCTGCGCCCATATCTTTGGACAAGTTGACTTATTTGCTCTATACTTCACTTTCCTTATCTGTAGAATAGAGGCAACAATAAAGCATTTCTCATAGAATCAGTGTGTGGATTAAGTAACAATAAAATTCAGCATTAACAGAGCCTGGCATGCGTAGTAAGCGCTCAGTAAATGTTGGCCAGGGTCCCTTGGCCAGAGTTCTGTTGGTGAAAAGATGAATAACAGTATCAAGAGAATTTTCTTATTTTATATTTTGCTCTCCTACTTCTTAGAACAAAAATCTTTCAAAGTTAAATATTTTTGCCTATGAATACATAAAAAATTTATTTATTTAATTTTTCCTTTTGGTCAATGAATAAGGAAACCCAGAAAAAATAAATCTATATCCTCTTTCATATTCCCATGATGATATCAGGGTCAGAAACGTCATATTTCAACAGGATAGCTTGTATGGGACATGACAGTTTGAATAAAAACTTCCACTAGGAATACTGTCCTCTGACTCCTGGTTCCTAAAGCACAAGCAGGATAAGTCAGGTGGTGACTGCCCTCTAACAAATATAAACGACACAATTGTTTACTTGGTGCTATTTTAATTCAGCCTTAAAGCTCTCTACAGTCAATTTTGGTAACTGATTTCCTCTAATGGAAGATTAAGTGACTTGAGGCAAAGAAAAAAAATTGTTTTGACATTATGAGATCAATAAGTCCTGGAAACGATTAAACTGTACAGTGAAAGGCCCTGAGCATATTTAAAAGTACAGTTTTAGATTTCAGTACAAAGTCTATTGGGCTTCCCATGTAAAGAACCTGCCTGCCAATGCAGGAGACAAAATAAAGACCCACAGGTTCTATCCTTGTATCGGGAGATCCCCTGGAGGAGGGCATGACAACCCACTCCAGTATTCCTTCCTGAAGAATCCCACGGGCAGAGGAGCCTGGAGGACAAAAGACCATAGGGTCCCAAAGTGTCGGACATGACTGAAGCGACTGAGCAGGCATGCACAAAATCTGTTGCTTGGTTTAAAACATATGAAAGAAGTTAATATTAGCAAGTGAGAGATCCCAAGTGAGATTTTATTTTATTCTTTTGTCTTTCAGGTTTCAGTTCAGTTCAGTTGCGCAGTCGTGTCTGACTCTTTGCGACCCCAAGGACTGCAGCACGCCAGGCTTCCCTGACCATCGCCAACTGCCGGAGTTTAACCAAACTCATGTCCGTTGAGTCAGTGATGCCATTCAACCATCTCATTCTCTGTCATCCCCTCCTCCTCCCACCTTCATCTTTCCCAGCATCAGGGTGTTTTCAAATGAGTCAATTCTTCTCATCAGGTGACCAAAGTATTGGAGATTCAGCTTCAGCATCAGTCCTTCCAATGAATATTCAGGACTGATTTCCTTTAGGATGGACTGGTTGGATCTCCCTGCAGTCCAAGGGACTCTCAAGAGTCTTCCCCAACACCACAGTTCAAAACCATCAATTCTTCGGCACTCAGCTTTTTCACAGTCCAACTCTTACATCCATACATGACTAATGGAAAAACCATAGCCTTGACTAGACGGACCTTTGTTGGCAAAGTAATGTCTCTGCTTCTTAATATGCTATCTAGGTTGGTCATAACTTTCCTTCCAAGGAGTACGCATCTTTTATTTCATGGCTGCAATCAACATCTGCAGTGATTTTGGAGCCCCAAAAATCAAGTCTGCCACTGTTTCCACTGTTTCCCCATCTATTTGCTATGAAGTGGTGGGACCAGATGCCATGATCTTAGTTTTCTGAATGTTGAGCTTTAAGCCAACTTTTTCACTCTCCTCTTTCACTTTCATCAAGAGGCTCTTTAGTTCTTCTTCGCTTTCTGCCATTACGTGATGTCATCTGCATATCTGAGGTTATTGATATTTCTCCTGGCAACTGTAATTCCAGCTTGTGCTTCATTCAGTCCAGCGTTTCTCATGATGTACTCTGCATATAAATTAAATAAGCAGGGTGACAATATACAGCTTTGTTGTACTCCTTACCTGACTTGGAACCAGTCTGTTGTTCCATGTGTGGTTCTAACTGTTGCTTCCTGACCTGCATTCAGATTTCTCAAGAGGCAGGTCAGGTGGTCTGGTATTCCCATTTCCTTAAGAATTTTCCACAGTTTGTTGTAATCCACACAGACAAAGGCTTTGGCATAGTCTATAAAGCAGAAATAGATGTTTTTATGGAACTCGCTTGCTTTTTTGATGATCCAACAGATGTTGGCAATTTGATCTCTGGTTCCTCTGTCTTTTCTAAATCCAGTTTGAAAATCTAGAAGTTCATGGTTCATGCGCTGTTGAAGCCTGGCTTGGAGAATTTTGAGCATCACTTTGCTAGCGTGTGAGATGAGTGCAATTGTGCAGGATTTTGAGCATTCTTTGGCATTGCCTTTCTTTGGGATTGGAACAAAAACTGACCTTTTACAGTCCTGTGGCCACTGCTGAGTTTCCAAAATTTGCTGGCATATTGAGTGCAGCATCATCTTTTAGGATTTGAAATAGCTCAACTGGAATTCCATCACCTCCACTAGTTTTCTTTATGCTGATGCTTCCTAAGGCCCATTTGACTTTGCATTCCAGGATATCTGGCTCTAGGTTGGTGATCACACCATTGTGATTATCTGGGTTATGAAGATCTTTTTTTGAACAGTTCAAGATCCCCTGGAGAAGGAAATGGCAAACCACTCCAGTATTCTTGCCTGGAGAATCCCATGGACGAAGGAGCCTGGTAGGCTACAGTCCACGGGGTCGCAAAGAGTCGGACACGACTGAGCGACTTCCCTTTCCCTTTTCCGTGTATTCTTGCCACCTTTTCTTAATATCTTCTGCTTCTGTTAGGTCCATACCATTTCTGTCCTTTATCGAGCCCATCTTTGCATGAAATGTTCCCTTGGTATCTCTAATTTTCTCAAAGAGATCTCTAGTCTTTCCCATTCTATTGTTTTCCTCTATTTCTTTGCATTGATCACTGAGGAAGGCTTTCTTATCTCTCCTTACTCTTTCTTATCCCTTCTTTGGAACTCTGTATTCAAGTGTTTATCTTTCCTTTTCATTTCTCTTTTCACAGCTATTTGTAAGGCCTCCTCAGACAATCATTTTGCCTTTTTGCATTTCTTTTCCTTGGGGATGGTCTTGATCCCTGCCTCCTGTACAATGTCACAGACCTCCGTCCATAGTTCTTTAGGCACTCTTTCTATCAGATCTAATCCCTTGAATATATTTGTCACTTCCACTGTACAATCATAAGGGATTTGATTTAGGTCATACCTGAAGGGTCTAGTGGTTTTCCCTACTTTCTTCAATTTAAGTCTGAATTTGGCAATAAGGAGTTCATGATCTGAGCCACAGTCAGCTCCTGCTCTTGTTTTTGCTAACTGTGTAGAGCTTCTCCATCTTTGGCTGCAAAGAATATAATCAATCTGATTTCGGTATTGACCATCTGGTGACGTCCATGTGTAGAGTCTTCTCTTGTGTTGTTGGAAGAGGGTGTTTGCTATGACCAGTGTGTTCTATTGGCAAAACTCTGTTAGCCTTTGCCCTGCTTCATTCTGTACTCCAAGGCCAAATTTACCTGTTACTCCAGGTGTTTCTTGACTTCCTACTTTTGCATTCCAGTCCCCTATATTGAAAAGGGCATCTTTTTGGGTGTTAGTTCTAGAAAATCTTGTAGGTCTTCATAGAAACATTCAACTTCAGCTTCTTCAGCATTACCAGTCAGGGCATAGACTTGTATTACTATGATATTAATGGTTTGCCTTGGAAATGAACAGAGATCATTCTGTCATTTTTGAGACTGTATCCAGGTACTGCATTTCAGACTCATTTGTTGACTATGATGGCTACTCCATTTCTTCTAAGGGATTCTTGCCCACAGTAGCAGACATAATGGTCATCTGAGTTAAATTCACCCATTCCACTCCATTTTAGTTCACTGATTCCTAAAATGTCGACGTTCACCCTTGCCATCTCCTGTTTGACCACTTCCAATTTGCCTTGATTCATAGATCTGACATTGCAGGTTCCTATGCAATATTGCTCTTTACAGCTTTGGACTTTGCTTCTATCACCAGTTACATCCACAACTGAGTGTTGTTTTTGCTTTGGCTCTATCTCTTCATTCTTTCTGGAGTTATTTCTCCACTGATATCCAGTAGCATATTGGGCACCTACCGACCTGAGAGTTCATCTTTAAGTGTGCTGTCTTTTTGCTTTTTCATACTATTCATAGGGTTCTCAAGGCAAGAATTCTGAAGTGGTTTGCTGTTCCCTTCTAGTGGATCACATTTTCTCAGAACTCTCCACCATGACCCATCCATCTTGGGTGGCCTTACATGGCATGGCTCAAATAGACAAGGCTGTAGTCCATGTGACTAGATTGGTTAGTTTCCTGTGTTTGTGATTTTCAGTCTGTCTGCTCTCTGTTGGAGAAGGATAAGAGGCTTTTGGAAGCTTCCTGATGGGAGACTGACTGAGGGGGAAACTGGGTCTTGTTCTGATGGGCGGGGCCATGCTCAGTAAATCTTTAATCCAATTTTCTTTTGAAGGGTGGGGCTGTGTACCCTCCCTGTTGTTTGACCTGAGGCCAAACTATGGTAGATGTAATGAAGATAATGGTAATCTCCTTCAAAAAGTCCCATGCAAGTACTGCTACACTCAGGGCCCCAACCCTGCAGCAGGCCACCACTGACCCATGCCTCCACTGGAGACTCCTGGACACTCCCAGGCAAGCCTGGGTCAGTCTCTTATGGGGTCACTGCTCTTTTCTCCTGGGTTCTGGTGCACACAAGGTTCTGTTTGTGCCCTCCAAGAGTCTATTTCCCAGTCCCCTGTAAGTTCTGGCAGCTCTATGATGGGGTTAATGGTAACTTCCTCCAAGAGGGCTTATGCCAAACCCAAGTCTGCTGCACCCAGAGCCCCTGCCCCTGCAGCAGTCCACTGCTGACCTGTACCTCTACAGGGAACACTCAAACACAGTTCTGTCTCAGGTTTCAGGACAATATTTATCTGCTTAATAAATCTCCCTAAATGGTCAAATTGAATTAAGGATAAGATTTTTAAATGCTTTGTTGAAATATTGGTCATTTAATTGTACCATTCCTACTAAAAGCTCTTGAATATGACACTCATTTAATTCTGTAAATTACTGAACCTAAGTGCTTTCCTCATGCAGCCAAAGACCATGTGAGTCCAAATTTTCATTTAGAGACAGGCATTGTTTTTCAATAGTGTGCTTCTCTTTCTGAGGGCTGGGTTACTATTTCACACATTTATACCTGGCTCAGGTCCTGATATCTGGGTTAAAAATAATATCCTTCTACTGTAGTAATAAGTAGAAATGCTACAGATGCCCACATCTGTTTCAAGTAAGGTATTGGGTACATTAGACATGCACACCACTATGACACTGCTTATGTCAAACCCTTCAGTACAGCCTGGTTTTCTTTTTGTAGTTCCCTGTCATGGAAAACACGCCCACTGCCTCTTTTCATTAGATGAATTTTCCTCCTTCCTCAGGACTGCTAGCCAGGCAAGGCAATGGAGGAGCAATGACGTGTCCTTGGCATTATTTATATTAGGGGACTCTAAAACCCCAGTTTTACCAGACCACCTGACCTGCCTCTTGAGAAACCTGTATGCAGGTCAGGAAGCAACAGTTAGAATTGGACATGGAACAACAGACTGGTTCCAAATAGGAAAAGGAGTATGTCAAGGCTGTATATTGTCACCCTGCTTATTTAACTTATATGCAGAGTACATCATGAGAAATGCTGGGCTGGAAGAAACACAAGCTGGAATCAAGATTGCCAGGAGAAATATCAATAACCTCAGATATGCAGATGACACCACCTTTATGGCAGAAAGTGAAAAAGAACTAAAGAGCCTCTTGATGAAAGTGAAAGAGGAGAGTGAAATTTGGCTTAAAGCTCAACATTCAGAAAACTAAGATCATGGCATCCGGTCCCATCACTTCATAGCAAATAGATGGGGAAATAGTGGAAACAGTGGCAGACTTTATTTTCGGGGGCTCCAAAATCACTGCAGATGGTGATTGCAGCCATGAAATTAAAAGACGCTTACTCCTTGGAAGGAAAGTTATGACCAACCTAGACAGCATATTTAAAAGCAGAGACATTACTTTGTCAACAAAGGTCCATCTAGTCAAGGCTATGGTTTTTCCAGTAGTCATGCATGGATGTGAGAATTGGACCATAGAGAAAGCTGAGTGCCGAAGAATTGATGGTTTTGAACTGTGGTGTTGGAGAAGATTCTTGAGAGTCCCTTGGATTGCAAGGAGATCCAACCAGTCCATACTAAAGGAGATCCAACCAGTCCATCCTAAAGGAGATCAGTCCTGAGTGTTCATTGGAAGAACTGATGTTGAAGCTGAAACTCCAATGCTTTGGCCACCTGATGCCAAGAGTTGACTCATTTGAAAAGACCCTGATGCTGGGAAAGATTGAGGGCAGGAGGAGAAGGGGACGACGGAAGATGAGATGGTTGAATGGCATCATCGACTCAATGGACATGAGTTTGGGTGAATTCCAGGACTTGGTGATGGACAGGGAGGCCTGGTGTGCTGCACTTCATGGGGTCACAAAGAGTCAGACACAACTGAGCAACTGAACTGAACTGAACTGAAAACCCAAGTTTCCAGTTGACCTGGTCTCTTCTCAACTTTGTAAGACAGGGGACAATGATAGGAGAGTAACTAGAAAGAGCAGATCTAGGCACCCAATAATTCCCCAAGGTAGACATGCAATTAAACTATGACAAATCTGGATTATAATGGACACTTACCCTATTGCTGAAATGGCCAGCCCTGAATCTCCCAAAATAGTAGACTGTAAGGTAATAAGGGCTGTCTGCCTCTAAACATCCTTTCTGGTCTCAGGTTTCAGAAATCTGCACATTCTTGATCCTTTTGACCCTTTTGTCTAAATGCAGTATGACTAAACAACCAAAATATTCATGTTTAACTAAAGTAAATTCTACCCTGAGGAATGGGGCAGGTGGTGGGGGAGAAAGGTACACAAGAGAGATATTGAGAGAAAGGGACTGTGTAATATTGCCATCTATTCCATTCACTAAGTGCGTGCTGTGGGGTCTGGGTGAGATGAAAACCTGCTATTCACTCAATGCTTTTGCTTTCCTAACAGTGAGAGTATCTTGCCACAAGGAGCAAATGATTCTAGTACTGAAAAGATACATAAAAACAAAAATACACAAATAAGACCTAATTAAACTTAAAAGCCTCTGTACAGCAAAGGAAACCATAAACAAATGAAAAGATAACCCAAAGAATGTGAGAAAACCTCTGCAAATGAAGTGACCAGCAAGGAATTAATCTTCAAAGTATACAAATTCATGCAGTTTTACTTTAAAAAAAAAAAAAATCAAACCCACAAACAGCTCAATCAAATAATGGGCAGAAGATCTAAATACACATTTCTCCAAAGAAGACATACAGGTTCATATACCACATGAAAAGATGTTCAACATCACTAATTATCAGAAAATTGTAGATCAAAACTACCATGAGGTTTCATGTCACACCAATCAGAATGGCCATCATCAAAAAGTCTACAAACAGTAAATGATGGAGAGGGTGTAAAGAAAAGGGGACCCTCCCACATTGTTGGTAGGAATGTAAACTGGTACAGCCACTATAGAAAACAGTATGGAAGGTCCTCAGAAAACTAAATATAGAGCTAGCATATGATCCAGCAATCTCACTCCTGGGGATTTGTCCAGAGAAAACCATAACTCGAAAAGGTACATGCACCCTAATGTTCACTGCAGCATTATTTACAATAACCAGGAAATGGAAAGCAACCTAAATGATGATCAATAGAGGAATGGATAAAGAAGATGTGATAGATATATACAATGTAATATTCCTGAGCCATAAAAAGAAGAAAATAATGTCATTTGCAGCAACATGGATGGATCTAGATATTATCATACTAAGCAAAGTAAATTAGATAGAGAAAGATAAGATATCATATGATACCACTCATATGTGGAATCTAATTTTAAAAAGTGATACAAATGAACTTACAAAACAGAAACAGACTTACAGATATCGAAACAATCTTTTGGTTACCAAAGGGGAAATGTTGGGTGGGAGGAATAAATGAGGTTGGAATGAACATATTCACATCAGTATATATAAGTTAGCTGATCAACAAGGACCTATTATATAGAACAGAAGACTCTACTCAATATTCTGTGATAACCTATGTGAGAAAAATAAATCTAAAAAAGAATGAATATATGTATAACTGAATCACTTTGCTGCACACTTGAAATTAACACAATACTAATTCAAATACACCCCAATAAAATATTTTTAAAAGAAACACATTTTTCTTTTAATATGATCACTAAAATGGAACCAGCTACTTCACTGATGATCAGCTAAAGAGACAGCAACTAAAGGAAGAGATGTTCCAGTGCTGAAAGGAAACTCATGTTGGTGGTCTCATTGAGAGACTGAGATGTTCTCCAATGTGGCTCTTCCTAAAGGGATTTTAAGGGTAATGGGGACTGGACGCAATGTCTATTTTATATTTTCTTTAGATCAGAACTATTGTATGAGATTCTCCTCCTGTATTTTCCCTCTGTAGCTGGTTTTCACAAACTGAGGCTAAGATAATGTATCAACTTCAAACTTTATGCAAAGAATTTGTTTGCACTTAAAATCACAAATGTCTTATGAATTGCATTAGAGCATAGAAACCATATAGCCCATATTAATTATATACAGTTTTTTGTTTACAGATCTGGTGCTATCTCCAGGAGCATTTTTCTCATGAGAGTTAGGGAAAGTCACAACTGGTAGAACAGCTGTTGGCATTGATTGATGAACTTCTGGATGATGAAGCCCTGGTTTGTTTGGCATTTGTGCCCATGACTTGATTGAAAGTTTACAGAACACATTGATTTCATTTGTGGATGACAGGAGTTTGGAAAGGACAGCAAGTACACTGGATGACAGAAAGAGGATCCGAAAAGATCCTGACAGCCTAGAACAATGGGACAAAACTAACAAGATGGATTTTAATAGTAGTAGATAGCAGATTCTTCACTTAGATAAAACAAGGCAGGACTCATGGCACATTCCAGGGAACTTATCAATATAAATCTCCAAGCTTGGGATAATCAAGTGTGGGTACCTGGTGTGTCTGTGTTGGGGGAGGATATGGTTTAGCATTAGCAGGTGATCAGTTAATTTGAGGATTTGGATTGAAATTTATTTCAGAGAACATGATGTAACTACCAAAATCCAGTGGGATCTTAGGCTGCAGAAACAGAAATACAAACAACATTCAGTTGACCATGGTAATGGTAGGGATTGAGCTGCGGGACAGAGGAGTGGAAGGAGGAGTCAATTATGTCTTCTCTTTTAGGAAAGGTTTCTCCCTTGTTTGGTATGGCATGTCCTCCATCAACTTTCTGAAAATAAATGTAAGGGAATTTGGTGATATTTGATTTCCGGAAAATGTCACATTTAATTGGCATAACTGGTAGGCTGAGCATGACATTTTAGGTTGGAACTATTGTCCTTGAGAATCTTGAAGCTCTTCTAGCCATTATCTTCTGTAATGGCTTTCATTATTGCCATTATTTCAATAATAGTTTCATTATTGCTGTTGAGAAATCCAATGGTATTCAGCTTCTTGATCCTTTGTACAAAACCTGTTTTTTCTCCCTGAAGTTTCTTCTTTTTTTCCAAGAGTTCTGAAATCTCACTATGGTGTACCTCAATTATTGTGTTCTGTTTTAACCATTTAACAGGCTACAATCCATTATTAGTCTACTGGGACACTGTCGGTGGAGTAGTAAGGTGTGGAGAAGAAGTGGCATTCTGCAATCTTCAAGTTAAATCCCATTGCTTTGGTAGGCTTGTGTTTCTGGGCTGTGACCTTCACAAGTGTTTCTCCTTGCCCATTTCTCCCTTTTCTGGCTATAGTAGTCTCAGTTTATTTCCTTGAAGGCTTGATCCCTGTTACATATGGTTGTTGTTTCTAGTTTTGTTTGTTTGTTTGTTTCCCTTAGGCAAAACAGGGAGAAAAGAGGGAGGTGGGGTGGGAGGAATGCCCTTCCCTTGCCTGAGATAAGCCTCAGGTAACATGTCTTCTGGAGTGCATTATGGGGCTTCCCTGGTGGCTCAGACAGTAAAGAATCTGCCCGTAATACAGGAGACCTGGATTCAGTCCCTGGGTTGGGAAGATCCCTGGAGAAGGGAATGGCTACCCACTGCAATATTCTTGTCTGGGAAATTCCATGGACAGAGGAGACAGGCAGGCTACGGTCCGTGGGATTGCAAAGAGTGCATTATAAAAAATGCTTTCAGTATATTTCACAATGATTATGCTTTTCCTTCCATGAACAGATCCACAAGGGGATCTTTTTCCAGTCTTTACTGTGAGAACCTGCTGGGCTTCCTGGATGTAAAGCTCACCTGAAGAGTGAAGCCCCCACTAGAACTGTGGCCCCTAGCAGTTTCTCACCCTCAAGCTAGTCCACATTCAGTTTCCAGCAATTTGTCACAATTAGCATTTAAGCATTCTTACCAGTTTATGGCACCAGTAGCTTGGGCTCCAAGGAAGTGGATCTCAGCAGTATTCTCTGTGTTTACCTGACTCTCCAGATTTGGGGGTGGCAGGTTGCTCTGTGAATTCTGTGTTCTGATGAATACAAGCAAAGTAACTGATGTTCAGTTTTTTCAGCTTTTTCTTAATGTTAGAATGGGATTTCCAAGTTTTCATATGTTGAGCTGAAATTGAAATCTACATACTTGTTTTAAAGAACAAGTTTCTTAAGCTCTGTGAACCTCAGTTTCAACATTTATAAAGTGAGAATAGCAATATTTATCAGCTAGGGTGACCACAGGGCATACAGGAGAGAATACCTAGCACGCAGTATCCAGCAAATGGCTGAATACTAGTACCATCCCCTAACCCCAGGGGAATCATTAGAAGTGTACAGTCAGAAGTTGAAAGACCCCTGGGAGTGACAAGGTGGAGAAGATTCTATATAAGAATGGTGGTTGAGGGATTTGTGGCGGCTGCTCCTGCTAGGACTGAACCACTGCTTCCTTTCGACTCTGCACCTCGGTTGTTGGTGTGATGCCTTTCCCTGCCAGCCTCAGAAGGATGACCTATGGTCTCTCCCCAGGCTAAACGACTTCTTCGAGGCAGAGCCACAGATGGAAGGAGACTGGATCCTGCCCAATCAATATCAGAGCAGATCAAGCCCAGAGCCTCTGGAATGGGAGTACTGACTCCAAGACCCTAGACTACCAGAGAACTAACCTTAGGGAGTATAAAATAATGAAAACTCACACAAAGGAAACCACTTGAATACAAGACCCGGCATCACCCAACCACCAGTAGCACCCTGTGCAGGATGCCTCATCTAAACAAGAAACAAAACAAAAATACAAACCCAATCATCAGCAGACAGGATTACCACCTCACTCAACCTTGCCCATCAGAGGAAAAACAAACAAAAACTCAGCACAAATCTCACCCTATATGAAGCTTACACAAACCACTGGGCCAACGTCAGGAGGGCAGAAACCAAAAGAAAGAAAAAAATTCAACCTTGAAGCCTGGGAAAGGGAGACCTCAAACACAACAAGTAAAAAAAATGATGAAAAGGCAGAGAAATACTACACAAATGAAGGAATAAACTAGAAACACAGAAGTCCAAATAAATGAAGAGGAAATAGGCAAACTCCATGAAAAAAACATTCAGAATGATAGTAAAGATGATCAAAAACCTTGAAAACAAAATGGAGAAAATGCAAGAAACAATTAACAAAGACCTAGAAGAATTCAAGAACACACAGAGACAAACAATACAATCACTGAAGTTAAAAATACTGTAGAAGGAATCAATAGCAGAAAATCTGAAGCAGAAGAACGAATTAGTGAGCTGGAAGATAAAATGGTGGAATTAACTTCTGAAGAACAGAATAAAGTAAAAGAATGAAAAGAGCTAAGGACAGTCTCAGAGACCTCTGGGACCATATCAATGCACCAGCATTCTAATTATAGGGGTCCCAGAAAAAGAAGAGAAAAAGAAAGAATATGAGAAAGTTTTTGAAGAGATTATAGTTGAAGATTTCTCCAACATGGAAAAGGAAATAGTCAATGAAGTCCAAGAGGCACAAAGAGTCCCATACAGGATAAATCCAAGGGGAAGCATGCCAAGACACATACTAATCAAACAAACAAAGACTAAACACAAAGAAAGAATATTAAAACCAGCAAGGGAAAAGCAACAAGTAACATACAAAGGAAACCCCACATGCTTAACAGCTGATCTTTCAGCAGAAACTGTGCAGGCCAGAAGGGGATGGCAGAATATATTTAAAGCACTGAAAGGGAAAAATCTACAACCAAGATTACTGTACCCAGCAAGGACCTCATTCAAAATTGATGGAGAAATAAAAAGCTTTTCGGATAAGCAAAAGTTATGAGAATTCAGTACCACCAAATCAGCTTTAGAACAAATGTTAAAGGGACTTATATAGTCAAGAAATACAAGAGAAGAAAAAGGATCTAAAAATCAACCCTGAACAATTAAGAAAATGGCAATAGGAACATATATATCAATAATTACTTTAAATGTAAATGGGTTAAATGCTCCAACCAAAGGCACAGACTGGCTGAATGGATACAAAAGCAAGGCCCATATATATGCTGTCTACAAGAAACCCACCTCAGACCTAAAGACACATATGGTCTGAAAGTGAGACGATGGTAAAATATATTCCATGCAAATGGGAAGCAAAAGAAAGCTGGAGTAGCAATCCTCATATCAGACAAAATAGACCTTAAAATAAAGAGTATTACAAGAGATAAGGAAGGACACTACATAATGATCAAGAGATCAATCCAAGAGGAAGACATAACAACTGTAAATGTCTATGCACCCAACATAGGAGCACTTCAGTACATAAGAAAAACACTAACAGATATAAAAGGAGAAACCGACAGTAACACAATAATAGTAGGAGGTTTTAACACCCCTTTCACACCAATGGACCAATCGTCAACACAGAAAATTAATAAGGAAACATAAGTCTTAAATGATACATTAGACAAGATCGATCTCTATATCTTCAGGACATTCCATGCAAATGCAGAAGAATAGACCTTATTCTCAAGTGCACACAGAACATTCTCCAGGACAGACTTCATGTTGGGTCACAAATCAAACCTCAGTAAATTTAAGAAAATTGAAATCATATCAAGCATCTTCTCTGACCACAACACTATGAGACTACATATCAATTACAAGAAAAAAAATGGTAAGAAACACAACACATGGAGATTAAACAACACATTTCTAAATAACCAACAGGTTACTGAAGAAATCTAAAGGGAAACCAAAAAATTTCTAGAAATAAATGACAATGAAAACACAACAACTCAAACCCTATGGGATGCAGCAAAAGCAGTTCTAAGAGGGAAGTTTACAGCAATACAATCCTACCTCAAGAAACAAGAAAAACATTGAATAGACAGCCTAACTTTACACCTAAAACAATTGGAAAAAGAAGAATAAAAAAAACCCCAAAATTAGTAGAAGGAAAGAAATCATAAAGATCCAAGCAGAAATAAATGAAAAAGAAATGAAAGAAACAATAGTAAAGATTAATAAAACTAAAATCTGGTTCTTTGAGAAGATAAACAAGATCGACAAACCTTTAGCCAGACTCATCAAGAAAAAAAGAGAAGAATCAAATCAACAAAATTAGAAATGAAAAAGGAGAGGTTACAACAGACAATGCAGAAATATAAAGGATTATAAGAGACTATTATGAACAACTATATGGCAATAAAATGGATAACCGGGAGGAAATGGTCAGATTCTTAGAAAAGTTCAATCTTCCAAGACTGAACCAGGAAGAAATAGAAATCATGAACGAACGAATTACACACTCTGAAATTGAAGCTGTGACCAAAAATCTCCCCCAAAAACAAAAGCCCAGGACCAGATGGCTTCATAGGAGAATTCTATCAAACATTTAGAGAAAAGCTAATGCCTATCCTTCTAAAACTTTCAAAAAATTGCAGAGGAAGGAACACTTCCAAACTCATTCTACAAGACCACCATCACCCTGATACCAAAACCAGACAAAGACAACATACAAAAAGAAACTACATGCCAATATCACTGATGAACATAGATGCAAAAATCCTCAACAAAATTTTAGCAAACAGAATTCAGCAACACATCAAAAAGCTCATATACCATGATCAAATTGAGTTTATTCCAGGAATGCAAGGATTCTTCAGTATACATAAATCAATCATTGTGATACACCATATTAACAAATTGAAAGATAAAAACCATATGATCATCTTGATAGATGCAGAAAAAGCCTTGACAAAATTCAGCACCCATTTATAATTAAAACTCTTCAAAAAATGGGCATAGAAGGAACCTACCTCAACATTGTAAAGGCTATATATGATAAGTCTGCAGCAAACATTATTTTCAATGGTGAAAAACTGAAAGCATTCCCCCTATGTTCAGGAAAAAGACAAGGTTGTCCACTTTCACCACTATTATTCAACATAGTTCTGGAAGTCCTAGCTACAGCAATCAGAGAAGAAAAAGAAATAAAAGGAATCCAGATCAGAAAAGAAGAAGTAAAGCTCTCACTGTTTGCAGATGACATGATATTGTACGTAGAAAACCCTAAAGATAGTACTAGAAAATTACTAGAGCTAATCAGTGGATTTAGCAAAGTTGCAGGATACAAAATAAATACACAGAAATGACTTGCATTTCTATATACTAACAATGAAAAATCAGAAAGAGGAATTAAGTAATCAATCCCATTCACCATTGCAACAAAAAGAATTAAATATCTAGGAATAAACTTACCTAAGGAGACAAAAGAACTGTACACAGAAAATTATAAGACACTGATGAAAGAAATCAAAGAAGACATAAACAGATGGAGAGATATTCCGTGATCCTGGGTAGGAAGAATCAATATTTTGAAAATGATTATACTTCCAAATGCAATCTACAGATTCATTGTGCTCCCTATCAAATTACCAATGGCATTTTCACAGAACTAGAACAAAAATTTCACAATTCATATGGAAACACAAAAGACCTTGAAAAGCAAAGCAGTCTTGAGAAAGAAGGATGGAGCTGGAGGAATCAACCTTCCTGATTTCAGGTTATACTACAAAGCTACAGTCATCAAGACAGTATGGCACTGGCACAAACACAGAAATATAGATCAATAGAACAAGATAGAAAGCCCAGAAATAAACCCATGCACCTATGAGTAGCTTATTTTTGACAAAGAAGGTAAGAATATACAATAGGGCAAGACAGTCTCTTCAATAAATGGTGCTAAGAAAACTGGACAGCTACATGTAAAATAATGAAATTAAAGCCCTTCCTAACACCATACTCAAAGATAAATTCAAAATGAATTAAAGACCTAAATGTAAGATCAGAAACTACAAAAAACTCTTAGAGGAAAACATAGGCAGAACACTCGATGACATAAATCAAAGCAAGATCCTCTATGACCCACCTCCTAGAGTAACGGAAATAAAAACAAAAGTAAACAAGTGGGATCTGATTAAACTTAAATGTTTTTGCACAGCAAAGGAAAGTATGCTGCTATTGCTGCTAAGTTGCTTCAGTCGTGTCGGACTCTGTGTGACCCTACAGACGGCAGCCCACCAGACTCCTCTGTCCCTGGGATTCTCCAGGCAAGAATACTGGAGTGGGTTGCCATTTCCTTCTCCGATGCATGCATGCATGCTAAGTTGCTTCAGTCGTGTCCGACTCTGTGTGACCCTATGGACAGCAGCCCACCAGGCTCCTCCATCCACAGGATTCTCTAGGCAAGAATACTGGAGTGGGTTGCCATTTCATTCTCCAAAAGGAAAGTACAAGCAAGGTGAAAAGACAAACCTCAGAATGGGAGAAAATAATAGCAAATGAAACAACTGACAAAGGATTAGTTTTCAAAATATATAAGCAGCTCATACAACTCAATGCCAGAAAAACAAATTAATCAAACAGAAAACAAATCAATCAAACAGAAAACAAATAGAAAACAAATCAATCAAACAGAAAACAAACAGAAAAACAAATCAATCAAAAAAGTGGTAAAAAGACCTAAACAGACATTTCTCCAAAGAAGACATGCAGATGGCTAACAAACACATGAAAAGATGCTCAACATCGCTCATTGTTAGAGAAATGCAAATCAAAACCACAGTGAGATATCACCTCACACCAGTCAGAATGGCCATCATCAAAAAGTCTACAAACAATAAATGCTGGAGAGGGTGTGGAGAAAAAAGGAATGCTCTTGCACTGTTGGTGGGAATGTAAATTGATACAGCCACTATGGAAGACAGTATGGAGACTCCTTAAAAAAACTAGGAATAAAACCACCATATGACCCAGCAATCCCACTCCTAGGCATATACCCTGAGGAAACCAAAATTGAAAGAGACACATGTATCCCATTGTTCATCTCAGTACTATTTACAATAGCTAAAATATGGAAGCAACCTAGATGTCCAATGACAGGTGAATGGATAAAGAAGTTGTGGTACATATACACAATAGAATATTACTCAGCCATAAAAAGAAATGCATTTGAGTCAATTCTGATGAGGTGAATGAGCCTAGAACCTATTATACAGAGTGAAGTGAGTCAGAGAGAGAAAGATAAATATCATATTCTAACACACATATATGGAATCTAGAAAAATGGTACTGAAGAATTTATTTACAGGGCATCAGTGGAGAAACAGATATAGAGAATAGACTTATGGACCTGGGGAGAGGGGAGGAAAGGGTATGGAAAGAGTAACATGGAAACTTACATTACCATATATAAAGTAGATAGCCAATGGAAATTTGCTATATGGCTCAGGAAACTGAAACAGGGGCTCTGTATCAACCTAGAGGGGTGGGTGGGGAGGGAGATGGGAGGGAGGATCAAAAGGGATGGGATATATGCATACCTATGGCTAATTCATGCTGAGGTTAGACAGAAAACAATAAAATTCTGTAAAACAATTATCCTTCAGTAAAAAAATTAAAAAAAATGGTGGTTGAGGAAAAAATATTTTTAATCCATTTTCTTCTCTGAGGTTGCATAGGTCTCTCATATCCATATTCCAAATCCGGTCACTCCCAAAGAGAAAGCTAATTAACAGAATATGCAAATTAAAGAGCAGTTATAACACTAATTAACATTTTCATATGAATAACTATTCCAGTTCTATACAAGTGTAAATCAAGACTTCCGTACCTCTGCAGCTATGGAAACTCTCACTGGAAACTTGCAATTATTTTGCCATCTAAATGGAACAGAGACTCTTAGAAATAATGGCTTCTGAAAGCCTCTTTGTCGAGCACAGTGTCCTAACAGGTCTATGCCATACTCCCCAATACGATAGATGAATGAAGAATCTGAGCTTCATGGCATTCTTTGGTTGGCAAGTACTGGCTGGGGTGGTGAAACCATAGCCTCCAGGGACAGGGGGACAAGCCCGCAGGGCAGAGGTGTTGGTCCAGGAGCAACAGTTTCCTCCCCTCACCCTCTGCCCCTTTCATTCACACAAAACTAAATCTATACCTTTTCAAAATGCGGACACACTGAATTTTGCAGTGCTTTGCTGGTTGAGAGTCACAACTTGTTCACCAGTTCCCCCGAGGGCAAAGCAACTTTCAGGGAAGAGAGTTGTGTCAGTGGAGGAATTGCCATGTGCCCTCTCCTCCCAATAAGGAGTTTCTTTGCAGCAAGTAATGCATCTTCCCAAATATGCATTGTTCAGCATTAGCTGAAGACATGCACCTCAACTTCCTGGTATGACAATGGCTTTTGTTCCTTTGTCATAGAACAGACCCTGGAGAGTCAGGAATAGTGTAAAAACACTTGCCATTTTTTGCAGTTATTGTACAGGCATAAACATACTTGCTTCCTAAACATTTTCTCCATCCACACTTTGCAATTTTCACTAAAATTTTTTCCTCTCATCTAAGTGGGACAAAACACTGGATGTTTAAAATTAAGAAATCATCCAAATGCATGGAATTTGAAGTTCTTTTCTGTTCCTTTTCTGATCCGACAGAGTCGTACTTCAATTATTTGTACTAGTCAAGAATACTGAGCTATCAATCACAACGTTATTGGTGAGCAACAAATAACCTAAGATAAACAATCAGAATTACTTTTGTTGTTGCCAAAGATTATTAGCTTAGCTTTGCTGACAAAGGTCTGTCTAGTCAGAGCTATGGTTTTTCCAGTAGTCATGTATGGATGTGAGAGTTGGACCATAAAGAAAGCTGAGTGCAGAAGAATTGATGCTTTTGAACTGTGGTGTTGGAGAAGACTCTTGAGAGTCCCTTGGACTGCAAGGAGATCAAATCAGTCCATCCTAAAGGAGATCAGTTCTGAATATTCATTGGAAGGACTGATGCTGAAGCTGAAGCTCCAATACTTTGGCTACCTGATGCAAAGAGCTGACTCAATGGAAAAGACCCTGAATCTGGGAAAGATTGAAGGTAGAAGGAGAAGGGGACAACAGAGAATGAGATGGTTGGATGGCATCACTGAGTCTATGGACATGAGTTTCAGCAAGCTCCGGGAGTTGGTGACGGACTGGGAAGCCTGGTGTGCTGCAGTCCATGGGGTCACAAAGAGTCAGACAGGACTGAGCGACTGAATTGAACTGAGAGTTCTTACGGGAAATAACTTCTGACTCAGATGGTTCAAAACTTCCTTTAATGAAGGAACTACTTATAAAGGTATGAGTGTTGGTAAGAGAACCATGGAGGGAAGTTGGGCAACTCAGAGACCAATAACACTGGGAAATCATTTCTATCTCTAGGGCTGGAGGGGCAGGTGAGCCCAGGTTGGACTGGAGCCCTGGAGGAGCCTCTCCTGATGTTCTTTCCTTGGCAGAGACAGAAACAGCCCAAACATGGAGGGAGTGGGGAGTGAATGCCCTCCCTTTAACCCATGTGTGAGGCAGGCAGCGAGACCTCATGCTCAGGCTCACACTTGAGAGTGAGGGCCTCTTTAAACTTCATGCTGGACTTCACCTGCCTTACCAAAGTCCCAAGTCTAGGCTCTCCCACTGGCCAAAGGGAGGCTGGGGCATGTGATCCAGGGGCCTCAGCCTCCTCAGGCCCAGGACAAGCCCCACAAAGGAAAAGAATGGATCATCAGGGCAGAGGAAAGCTGCAGAGGATCACAATCACCATATTTTCATAGGTCAGGGCACCAATTTTTAATTCTAAGGACTCTTACAAGACTCCTTTGTTCATAATACTTTTCAAGGGTAGATTTTTGATAAAGGAAGAAAATTAAGCTCGTATCACACAAAAGCAAGATTGATATTCTTGTGAAAGCTCTCAATTTATAGCATTTTACCAAATTAGATACTTGGAACTAGTTTTATGGGAAAAAGGTCTCTCTCCCTCTGCAGAAAAGGAGAAGGGCAATCTCTTACATCTCTACCCAAGACTCCTCTTGTCCATTATGAAGACATATTTTTAAGGCTTGAGATTTCTTTAGTCAGCATTATAAGCAAAAACAGCAGGCCAGCAGGCCTCAATTTTACTGACAGAAAAGGACAAAGGAATGTAGGATATTTTACTAACACGGGTGAAATAAGGAGCATATAGCTTTATTCTTCCACACACTTGATACTTTTTTTTTTTTAAACAACTTTTCAACATTTCACTGGAGTCACTAAATGGGTGATGATGAGAAAAGAGCACCCCCAGCAGGCTGAGGACAAAGCTCTGGGGTCAGCTAAGTGCCCTCTCACACCCTCTCAGCTGTCCAGGGAACCCATCCCCAAGAAGGAGCAGACATGGCCCCAGGAGCCTGCTGTATGTACTATCGATTCTACATATTCCAGTGATAACAATTTTGAAATACAGAAGTAACTTAAAAGGAAATGCTTTCAGAGCAAAGCACTTCAGTGTAAAACCAGCTTCAGTGAAAAACTGCCTCAGAGGATTTTAGGCTCTGCAGTAGCAGCAGGAACAGCTAAGAAAAAATATCGAGAAGATATTGAGTACCTATCCCTGTCAGGCACTGTTAAGTCTATTCGGGCATTAGCTCACTTCATCTTACTATAGATCTAAGAAGGAGGAGGCCCTTTTTTTCAGGTTGCTTTTTTTTTTTTTTCCCGTAAGACGTAGAAGAGGAATTACAGGGTTGAGAGAGGAGAGCTGGAAGTTGAACTCAGCCCCTGTCCCGTCAGCGCCCAAGCTCTCAACCACAGCCCCAGGCATCTTGGAGCAAGTGAGGGTTGACAAAGAAACCTTCATCTTTTTTTAAAATTAAAAGTATTTAGGAAAATGTATCTTTTTAGAGTAAATTTAAGGACCGTTCTATGAGACTTTAGGACCATAGAAAGCTCTTGAAGAAACTGTAAAATTTCCATCTCATTCTGGAAGTAATAATATACAGTCTTTCCCACTTTGTTTTTAAAGAATTTGTAAAGAAAAAATAGAGATGGAGAGAATGATGCTTGATGGATGGAACTCTTTCAGATCCTAAGGATTCAGGAATGAGCAAGAGATACCCAGTGAATAACATGTGAATATTCCATTCACATGTAGCTTTTGGGGTAGTAGAAGCTATTTTGTTTACAAAATAGTAATTGAAGAAAGCAGATTACCAAATAGTATATAGAGTATGAGCATGTTTTGATTGAAAAAAGAAAAAAAATCGTGTGTTTGTCTTAGTCCACTCAGGCTGTTATAACAAAATACCACAGACCAGGTGGTTTATAAACAATAGAAATTTATTTCTCATAGCCCTGGAAACTGGGAGGCCCAAGATCAAGGTGCTGACAGGTTCAGTGTCTGGTGAGGTTGGCTTTCTTATTCATAGATGGCTGTCTTCCTGTTGTGCTCTCACATGGAAGAAGGGAAATGGAGCTTCCTGGAGCCTCTTTTATAAGGGCACTAATCCCATTCATGACAGTTTCATCCTAATGAGCTAGTTGCATCCCAAAGGCTTCACCTCCTAACACCATTATATGAGGCATTATGATTTCAACATATGAGTTTGTGGTAGGGGTAAGAGGGCACAGACATTCAATCTGTAGCACTGTTTGTAACTGGAGGAACATTTGCAAAAACTAAAAACATTTCAATTACAATGCTGCTGCTGCTGCTGCTAAGTTGCTTCCGTCATGTACGACTCTGTGCAACCCCATAGACGGCAGCCCACCAGGCTCCCCCGTCCCTGGGATTCTCCAGGCAAGAACACTGGAGTGGGCTGCCATTTCCTTCTCCAATGCATGAAAGTGAAAAGTGAAAGTGAAGTCGCTCAGTCGTGTCCAACTCTTCGAGACCCCATTGACTGCAGCCTATCAGGCTTCTCCGTCCATGGGATTTTCCAGGCAAGAGTACTGGAGTGGGGTGCCATCACCTTCTCCGTCAATTACAATAGTAACTGAAAAAAGCAGATTTTAGCTTTATTCAACTTGCTTTCATGTAGCTTCTAAATTCTCTAGAATAAATGAATGACCATGAACTCTGGAGGCAGAAGCTGAGTCATATTCTTCTCTGTCATAGTATCAGTGAGCCTGGTGCTGGGTGAAGTGGGCACTCAGTGGGGCTGGATGTTGACCCAGAGAATGACCTGAACTTTGAATGATCACAGACAACTCCTTCCCCACTGTCTATGTGGTTGGAGCTGAGTGGTATACAACATCTTCTTTTATTTTACTGGGTGGGTGTGTTCACGTGTGCTGGGTGGAATAGCTGTCTGATCTAGGTAGAAATAAGAGAGAAAATCCTTCATACATAAGGCTGTGACTGGGGCTGACTCTTGATATGGCTCTGGTTGGCATCCAGAGTTTTAAATTCTACCCTTCATACTGCAGTGACTCTTAAATTCTGCTGAGATAAGTTAGGTGTCCTAAAGAAAGGGAGATTGCTTTGGACTAATAAGAATGTTAATGGAATTTGTCGCTTTGTTGAGTTCCTCAAATTATGCTATTAGGTATATAGAACACTATTTAGAAATTGTTAAAATACATAATTTTGGTCCATTGGTTTTATATTATCCATACCCGTAATTTGTATCATGGATTTGTTTTGTTCATGTGCAGGCTCTTTAGACCTTGGGAACAGCAAAGAACAAAGTGTTATATATGCACTGGCTGTTACGTGAAGGGCTGTGAAATGTAGTTCTGGCTTCGACAGATAAGCCAGTCAATTTAAGATATATTAAATGAACTCACTTTTTAATAGAGCTTTAATTTCAGCCTGGTGGGAAAGGGACAGGGATGATAGAGTGAAGTTTAAAGTCTCTAACTATTTCTTTTTAGGACATGATTTTCCAGATTTGGATTGGGAGACAGCACATGGTGATCTATTACAGTCAGTGCTTCTGGGGTTAAAATAGAATTTCAGTCATTTATATCAATCTCAGACTTTCTCCTTCCCAAATCAGCCTTTACCTAGTGTCTCCTTATATCTAATTCCTATGAGCTTTTATAAGGTATTTTATTTTTAAATTTTATTATTGACTTATGATCCACAGAAAAATAAATATGCAAGTAGAAGTATACAGTTCAGTTAATTAACTCAGAGTGAGCATACTTGTGTAACCGTCACCCATATCAAACCATAGGACATTACCAGTACATGTGCCCCCTCACAGACCACCCCACTCACCTCTCTCTTCTCCCCCAAAATAACCACTATCCTGACTAGTAGCACCACAGAATAATACTGCCTGATTTTTTAATATAAACCTATTCATCCATACAGTTGTGTGTGGCTGTGGGTCATTCGTTTAATTGCTAAATATTATTCTTCTATTGGTGGGCATGAAGCTTATTTCCAGGATAGGGATGTGATAAGTCTTCTTGCTGTGGACAGTTCTGCTCCTGTCTTTTGAGTCTATATCCACACTTCTCTGTTGGGTTTATATCTGGTAGCTGAATTGCTGGATGTTGTCATTCAACAATACTATGTGATGCCGAACAGTTTTTCAAAGTGGTTATCACAATTTACGTTTTGCCAGTACTGTACAGTGGAGAAGGAAATGGCAGCCCATTCCAGTGTTCTTGCCTGGGTAATCCAATGGACAAAGGAGCCCAGTGGGCTACATACAATCCATGGTGTCACGGAGTTGGGCATGACAGCAACTAAACAACAACAACAGTAGTGTATAGATTTCTCAAAGTGCCATGTTCTTGATCATGCTTGGTCTTGTCCATCTAGTAACTTTGTTCTAATCTTTGTTGTGAGCTTAATTTGTATTTCTGGATTACCAAGGAGGTTGAACACCATATATTAATAATATGCTTCTTGGTCACTTGTTGGGAGTTGTTTACCCACTTTTTTTCTACTGGGCTGTTTGATCCATTGTTTTACAGGATTCTTTATGTTCTGCACATAAGTACTGCAGATCACTTCTCTCACTCTGTGTTTTCCTTTCTACCCTCTTAATAATAGTTTTTGAGAAATCAAAGTTCTTAATTTCAATGTCATCTAGTTTACTAATATTTTAATTTCCTGTTACTTCTTTTTATGGCCCATTAAAGAAGTCTTTCATTATCCAAAAGTGAAGAAAGTATTTTCCAACATTAGCTTCTGAAAGCTATATGGTTTTGCCTTTTACATTTAGATGTAGGATCTACCTGGAATTGATTTGAGGATGTGATAGGAAATAGGATTTTGCAAGACTTTTTAGGCTTTGGAGGTTCCAAAGCTAAATAGAAGCTCTCTTTCTATTACTTAGAATCTTTATTTTATACCTACTGAAAGAGACATTTTAGATATATCCACAAAGATTTAAAAATCATGTCCATAGAAAAAAATGTAAGCAATATACAGGTTAGTATGTGGGCATCCACTACTTGACCCTCCAATTCACCCTCTGCAATTTTTATGTCCTGAATGCCCCAGGAGGATTAACTGTGGGGACTTCACATAAGGGCTCCTTGTCATTTGGGTTCTCATCAGTTCAGCTGATGAGGAGCACCAGAAGGAGGTCAGAGGGTGGAAGGTCTGTGAGGGTAGGTGTTTATTCTCCAAGTCCCCTCCCTTCTCAGGCCCTTCCCTCTATCAAAGGCCACAGCTCCTGCCAGCCCCCCTCTCTACACAGCTACCTTCTCACGGGTCTAATAACTGCTAGCCCTCTTTGCCCCTTCAAGCCAAGGGGTGGTACCTGCTCCCTACTCTTCTGGTCTGGAGCCACTCCACTATCCTTTGCTGGTTATTTTAAACCCGATCCATACCGTTGTAAAGTGTCCTTTGGCTAATTCCCCAATTGTCCTTAATTCCCCAATTTGAGTACACTATCTGGTCCCTGCTGGATCTTCGATAATATGGTAATGATATTTCTAAAACTTCTCCCCTCACTGAGAATTCAGCTCTCCTAAATCACTTTTCACCTTCTAGGTATCACCGTCCATGCTTTTCACAATAATATCATCTTTGAGTCTAGGCCACCAAGAGTATTAGTGATGCTGTGTTTCTTAGATGAGAACTCTACTATAGTTTCTGAGATTTTCTTATAAGCTGCTAATGCCCATTTTGAAAGTTCTCAGGCACAGAAAATAACAATTACCTCACACCAGTTGCCTGTGCTTCCTGATTTCAAGGATATCAAAAAATTTTACATGTGTTTCTTATAATCCATGAAATAGTATAATGATGATGATAACTACAAAGAAAACTTAGGGTGTTTACATATAACATTTTTCCCTTAAAGCTGATGACAATCCTCTGTGGCACTTATTATTCTACTCTTTCTACAGGTGGGGAAACCAGGGCTCAGAAATGTTAAGTAATATGCTCAGGATCACATCTTAGGCTGGGGTTGAACTAGCATTCCAAATCAAGTTGGTGTAATGTGAAACCCTGAAGTCTGACCCACTGTTCAGCCACCTAGAGAGAATGAGAGAACATGGTGCATTCAGTGAATGCCTAGTGATCTGGCTGATCCCTCAGGTTTCTTCCGGAAATCCCCAATAACTCTCACCCCAATTTTAGCTCTTCTATTTCAATAGTTTTGTCATCTGCCCCACCAAACAAGCCATCCAGGAGAATGAAAACTGAAAACTTGTCCATGACACCGTTTGCTCCCATCATGTGTTAGCTCTCACAGACCCCTGAGTTAGGCTTGTTGGCTCCCTCAGGCCAGAGGGAGCCAGGTATGCTGCTGCTGCTTCTAAGTGCCCACAGCATTGCCAACATCATTTCAGGCAGCCAGCAGGCAAGCAACTGGCTTCCATGAGAATATGGAGTAGCCATCATAGTCGACAAATGAGTCCAAAATGCAGTACTTGGATGCAATCTCAAAAACGACAGAATGATCTCCATTCATTTCCAAGGCAAACCATTCAATATCATGGTAATGCAAGTCTATGCCCCGACCAGTAATGCTGAAGAAGCTGAAGTTGAATGTTTCTATGAAGACCTACAAGATTTTCTAGAACTAACACCCAAAAAGATGTCCTTTTCAATATAGGGGAAGTAGGAAGTAAGAGATACCTGGAATAACAGGTAAATTTGGCCTTGGAGTACAGAATGAAGCAGGGCAAAGGCTAATAGAGTTTTGCTAAGAGAACGTACTGGTCATAGCAAACACCCTCTTCCAACAACATGAGAGAAGACTCTACACATGGACATCACCAGATGGCCAACACTGAAATCAGATTGATTATATTCTTTGCAGCCAAAGATGGAGAAGCTCTATACAGTCAGCAAAAATAAGACTGGGAGCTGACTGTGGCTCAGATCATGAACTCTTTATTGTCAAATTTAGCCTTAAATTGAAGAAAGTAGGGAAAACCAATAGACCCTTCAGGTATGACCTAAATCAAATCCCTTATGACTATACAGTAGAAGTGAGAAATAGATTTAAAAGACTAGATCTGATAGACAGAATTCCTGATGAACTATGGACGGAGGTTTGTGACATCGTACAGGAGGCAGTGATCAAGACTACCCCCAAGAAAAAGAAATACAAAAAGGCAAAATGGTTGTCTGAGGAGAGCTTACAAATAGCTGTGAAAAGAAGAGAAGCCAAAGGCAAAGGAGAAAAGGAAAGATATATCCATTTGAATGCAGAGTTCCAAAAACTACTGAGAAGAGATAAGAAAGCCTTCCTCAGTGATCAATGCAAAGAAAGAGAGGGACACAATAGAATGGGAAAGACTAGAGATCTTTTCAAGCAAATTAGAGATACCAAGGGAACATTTCATGCAAAGATGAGCTCAATAAAGGACAGAAATGGTAGGGACTTAACAGAGGCAGAAGATATTAAGAAGAGATGGCAAGGATACACAGAAGAACTATACAAAAAAGACCTTCACTATCCAGATAATCATGATGATGTGATCATTCACCTAGAGCCAGATATCCTGCAATGCGAAGTCAAGTGGGCCTTAGGAAGCGTCAGCACGAAGAAAGCTAGTGGAAGTGATGGAATTCCAGTTGAACTATTTCAAATCCTAAAAGATAATGCTGTGAAAGTGCTGCACTCAATATGCCAGCAAATTTGGAAAACTCAGCAGTAGTCACAGGAATGGAAAAGGTCAGTTTTCATTCCAATTCCAAAGAAAGGCAATGCCATGCCAAAGAATGCTCAAACTACTGCACAATTGCACTCATCTCACATGCTAGCAAAGTGATGCTCAAAATTCTCCAAGCCAGGCTTCAACAGTACGCGAACTGTGAACTTCTAGATGTTCAAGCTGGATTTAGAAAAGGCAGAGGAACCAGAGATCAAATTGCCAACATCTGTTGGATCATCATAAAAGCGAGAGAGTTCCAGAAAAACATCTACTTCTGCTTTAATGACTATGCCAAAGCCTTTCGCTATGTGTACAACAACAAACTGTGGAAAATTCTTAAAGAAATGGGAATATCAGACCACCTGACCTGCCTCCCGAGAAATCTGTATGCAGGTCAGGAAGCAACAGTTAGAACCACACATGGAACAACAGACTGGTTCCAAATCAGGAAAGGAGTACATCAAAGCTGATTATTGTTACCCTGTTTATTTAACTTATATGCAGAGTACATCATGAGAAACGCTGGACTGAATGAAGCACAAGCTGGAATTACAGTTGCCAGGAGAAATATCAATAACCTCAGATATGCAGATGACATCACATAATGGCAGAAAGCGAAGAAGAACAAAAGAGCATCTCGATGAAAGTGAAAGAGGACAGTGAAAAAGTTGGCTTAAAACTCAGCATTCAGAAAACTAAAGATCATGGCATCTGGTCCCATCACTTCATGGAAAATAGATGGGAAAACAGCAGAAACAGTGACAGACTTTATTTTTGGGGCTCCAAAATCACTGCAGATGGTGGTGGCAGCCATGAAATTAAAAGACATTTGCTCCTTGGAAGAAAAGTTATGACCAACCTAGACAGCTTATTAAAAAGCAGAGACATTACTTTGCCAGCAAAGGTCTGTATAGTCAAAGCTGTGGTTTTTCCAGTGGTCATGTATGGGTATGAGAGTTGGACTATAAAGAAAGCTGAGCGCCAAAGAATTGATGCTTTTGAACTGTGGTGTTGGAGAAGACTCTTGAGAGTCCTTTGGACTGAAAGGAGATCCAACCAGTCCATTCTAAAGGAAATCAGTCCTGAATATTCAGTGGAAGGACTGATGCTGAAGTTGAAACTCCAATACTTTGGCCACCTGATGCGAAGTACTGACTCACTTGAAAAGACCCTGATGCTGGGAAAGATTGAAGGCGGGGTGAGAAGGGGACGACAGAGGATGAGATGGTTGGATGGCATCACTGACTCAATGGACATGAGTTTGAGTAAGCTCTGGGAGTTGGTGATGGACAGGGAGGCCTGGCATGCTGCAATCCATGGGGTAGCAAAGAGGTGCACACGACTGAGTGACTGAACTGAACTGAAGGCTGTGGAAAGACACAGCAAAGCTCTGAACGTGAGTCACCAACAGCAGTCCCATGCTTAATGTCTGTGAGCAACGTACAGGAGAGCATCTGCTCCAGCAGTCACTGAGCAGGTTCTGAGGAGGCAGTTAAGTGCCATTGAGGAGAATGAGTACATTTTCCCATAACTGATGGTACTCAAGCATCACACTTAAAAACTGTCTGTCTAGTCGCAGTCCTTCTCAGGTACCCTTGAAGCTCTCTTTGATATTTCTCTCTTCAGAGAAATCAGATTAACAGCTACTCAAAGTCAGATCATGGACCAGTAGCATCAGCATCACCTAGGAACTTGTTAAAAAATGCATATTCTCAGGCCTGATCCCAGATCTGTTGAGTTAAATTCTGAGGATGAGAGGCCTGGCAATCTGTGTTTTAACAAACCTCCAGGCATCCTCATGCACTTGAAAGTTTGTGAAGTATGGATATACAGTACATTGTGAAAATGTGGGGGTCTGTCATGACTTCAGTGTACTTGCAACTGGGATTGAATTATTGGATTAAAAATTTAAAAGGATACATATTTATTTTTGCACATCAAATGTTACAAAGGCATAAAATTCATCACTTCACCTCTCCAATCCTGATCTTCAGATGTAACCTAGGCCAACCGTATGACAAGAATCCATTCACACCAATCTGTTTCTTCACACATACACAAATATACATATTCCTATATGAGTTTGTGTCCCTTTCTTTCCACTTTTTTGGGTTGTTACAAAAATGAGTTCATATCCCAGTACACACACTGCTTTGCAATCTGTTGTTTTCACTTAATGAATTATGGACATCCCTGCAGGTCAGTATGTATAGTTCTAACCTTTTTTCCTTTAGGAGCCATAGGATATTCCAAACCATGAATACTTCATATCTGATCCAATCATATCCTTATTGATAGACATTCAATATTTTGCAGTTTTTCACAGAGACTAAGTTAGAGGGTTAATTTAAAGTAATTTAACTGTGAGAATACTTTCTGGTCTCAGATCTAATCATAGACTGAATTTGAAGCTGAAAATGTAGATATATGGGAGTATTCTTGTGCATAAAGAAGGGTCTATAACAAACCCACACATCTACAGTTGATTAATCTTTGACAAAGGAGGCAAGAATATACAATAAAGAAAAGACAGTCTCTTCAGCAAGTGGTGTTGGGAGAGCTGGACAGCTGCATGTGAATCAATGACCTTAGAAGACTCCCTCATGCTCAACACAAAAATAAACTCAGAATGGCTTTTAAGACTTAGATGTGAGACTTGACACTACAAAACTCTTAAAAGAGACCATAGGCAAAACATTCTTTGACATAAATTCTAGCAGTGTTTTCTTAGGTCAGTCTACAAAGGCAATAGAAATAAAAGTAAAAATTAACAAAAGGGACCTAATCAAACATAAACTTTTGCACAACAAAAGAAACAATCAACAAAATGAAAAGGCAACCTATGAACTGGGAGAAAATATCTGCAAACTCAGCAAACAACAAGGGTTTAATTTCCGAAACATAAAAACAACTTATGCAAATCAATAATAATGACAAAAAACTCAAAACAAACAACATAATCCAAAAATGTGGCTCTCTGCCCTGCCCAGCATCACAAGAGCATGGTACTATATATACTAACCCAGGAAAAAATCATAATTCAAAATCTGAAGCACGTTTTCTACCGAATGTATCTTGCTGTTGCACCATTGTAAAGTTGAAAAATTGTAAGTCAGGGACCGTCTGTATACACTCCAGAAGGTAATTGCTTTTTTTAAAACTTAATGTATCAAGTTTATCTTGCCATGTCAGTACACACAGAACAACCTTATTTTTTTTTAATGCTATTGTTACACTATGCTAGACATAGTACAGATGTACTGGAATTTAATTAAACCTCTGTTAAAAAACATGTAGCTTAATTTTTAACTTTTTCTATACACAGAACTATGGAGATATAGATTTCTCATTGTGTATGGATGCAATCTCTGCTATAGGATAATCTCCTTGCAGTGGAATCAATAGCCCCAAAGGAATGCGTTTAAAAACATTTCCCTTCATTCTTGCCAAAACTGGATATTTCCAATCAATCCTTTATGTCTTGCTTAGAGGAAGGCCTTATTCACACCAGTGTTATAACAAATTTCCCTATATTTTCTATTATAGTATATATATATATATATATTTTTTTTTTTTTTTAATGCTGATGGTCTTTTAATTTAGAGTTCAGCAACCTGGATTACTGCCAAATCCAGCCTGCTGCCTGTTTTTGTGAATAAAGTTTTATTGGAACACAGTGACATCTATTGTTTACATATTGTTGATGACTGTTTTTACACTACTGGGGCACGGTTGAATATGTGACAGAAATTGTATGGTCCATAAAGTTAAAAATATTTACCATTTTGTCCTTTCTAGACTGTTGTCCAACTAATGCCTAGAATTTATTTTGTTTGTTTTTGTGAGAAAGGAATTAATTTTATTCTATCCACTGACATAAAATTAAAGAATGGTTTATGTTTTCCCTACTGACATGAAATGCCACCTTTGGCATATAACAGACTCTCAGCCATCCCCAGACAGGGTTTCTACAGGCTCTACTCTCTATTATTGATCAGTTGGTCTTTTCCTGCACAAATACCACACTCTTCATTTCTTTAGTTTTATGTTTTCCCCATAATTTTATACTTTAAATTTTTATGTTGGGTAGAGCAAGTCTTTACTTATTCTTTTCAGAAAGAGCTTTTATATTCTTTTTGTTTTCTCATTCCAATGAATTTAAGAATCTCTTTATAAAGGTTCCAATGGGGTCTGTAACCCGTATTACATTGACTTTAATTTGGAAGAGAATTGAAATCTTTACGATATTCTGTAACAATGACCATTTACTCATGGTCTCACCTATGTTAAATATTATCATTTATCATCTTTGCCAATTGATAGATGAATTGAGGTTTTATTCTAATAAATTAACAATGGATAAAAGTTGGTATGTTTAGCTTATTGTGAATTTTCCCCAGTTTTTTCTTACAGTATGTTAAGATGGGAGTTTTCCCTGGTGGCTCAGTGGTAAGGAACCCGCCTGCCAATGCAGGAGACATAGACAGTTTCCATCCCTGTGTCAGGAAGACTCCCTGGAGAAGGAAATGGCAAACCTCTCCAGTATTCTTGCCTAGGGAATCCCATGCACAGAGGAGCCTGGCGGCTCCATGGGGTCACAAAAGAGTCGGACACTACTTAGCAACTAAACAATAACAAACCTTACCATGAGGCACTGCTATGTAATTGATACAAGCAAAAGGCAGGAAATTTTACTACATCACAAGTATTGCAGACTCCGAGGCCTTGGAAAGTATAAGCAACTGGTCAGTTGAAAGACACTGATCCTTGAGCACGAGCTCTTTGAAAACATCCTCCCTGTTGACTCAACATTGCTGCTCTAAAGGCGCTACCATTTCCTACTGCCTACATGAGTTTTTAATCAGCTCCATGTAGAGTGAACAAGAACAGTCCCCCTTGTTCTGCAGGCCAGGCCCCCCAAGGGCGGCAGAGAGCAGCGTGGTCACGCCTCAGTGGGGCGGGAGTGTCTCAGGTTGGTCCCTGGTGAAGGTCTCTGGGATGGAGACTTATAGGCAGGAAGTTCTTTGGGGAGTGCGCTTGTGGTTGGACAGAGGGAACAACCCTACAGTCACCTAAAAAAAACTTCCACCAGAAGTTCTGGAGCTCGAAAAGGTCTTAGTTCAGTCGCTCAGTCGTGTCCAACTCTTTGCAAACCCAAGAACCACAGCACGCCAGACCTCCCTGTCCATCACCAACTCCCAGAGTCCACCCAAACCCATGTCCATTGAGCTGGTTAGGGCGAGGGGGCTGGGCTTTATCTACGCACTGAGACGCCTTGTAGGCTGGGTGGGGCGCAGTACCTTGGGCTAAACAGCTCTCCACTGCTGAGGCTAGTTCTCCTTGAGCAGCTCGGCTGAGCGCCGGTAGTTGCCAAATTTCCCAGCAGCTAGGAAACTGAGTGCCTCGGACCTGAAATGAGGGATGTCACGACAGCACAGCATCTACTGCGGGGCCTTCTTGACCTTTCCCGGTATCTCTCAGCTTTTTTTTATGAGTTGAGAACTCAGATACCTTCAAGTACACCGCGAAGCTTTTGTATTTAACCTTTCAGGCAAAACACTTAAATAACATTTCCTTTCTTCCAAGCCAATCCGAATTCACAACCCAAATATCATATTGCATATTAGGAACATGGCTGCAGAATTATGCTTTTACCAAGACCCTCAAATGTATTATTCAAATAAATTAGAAAAATTTACATTAAAAAAAAAAAAAAGAAACCCTTTTAGGTCCATGAACTATTACTGGCGTGTTTCCTTGGCACTTTTTACATATTACAAGAGCATTCTGCAATGAGTCAAAAAATGTTAAATTACTCACATGTTCTTCAATAGGGCTTCCCTGGTGGCTCAGACAGTAAAGAATCTGCCTGCAATGCAAGAGACCTGGGTTCAATCCCTGGGTTGGAAAGATGCCCTGATAATTGTGACTATCGTTTGTACAGTGCTTCAGTGAGATAGGGACTCATAAACTATTTCATACCAAGTTATTAATGTTAACAGTGGTGAATAAACTGCCTTATCCACCCATTCCCAGGTATATATTTCCCCAGGTATCTGAATGTATTACATACTATATATATACACACATATATATATGTATGTATATATCAGATATAGAAGAGATAAATATGATATATAATATATATACCCTCAGGCATATCTGCATTTTAATAAGAGCCTATTGTATTGGAGGGCTTCCCTGGTGGCTCAGCTGGTAAAGAATCCACCTGCAATGCAGGAGACCTGCGTTCGATCCCTGGGTTGGGAAGATCCCCTGGAGAAGGGAAAGGCTACCCACTCCAGTATTCTGGCTAGGAGAATTCCATGGCTGTATAGTTCATGGAGTCCCAAAGAGTTGGACATGACTGAGTGACTTTCACTTTCTATTGTATTGGAATATAGAACAAGTTAATAAGGAAAATATTTTGGAGAGAGAGGATCTCCCCAACTTCCCGCCCCCACCCCATTCATGTTATATCATTTTACTGCTCCACTGATGAGCATCACTCATGTAGAGCACTGGCATAAGCATATGCATGTGTGCTCAGTCGTGTCCAACTCTTTGTGACCCCGTGGACTGTAGCCTGCCAGGCTCCTCTGTCCATGAAATTTTCCAGGCAAGAATACTGGAGTGGGTTGCCATTTCCTTCTTCAGGGGACCTTCCTGGCCCAGGGATCAAACCTCAGTCTCCTACAATGGCAGGCAGGTTCTTTATCACTGCGCCACCCAGGAAGCCCTGCAGAGTACTGGACTTGGTGTTGAAAGAATTGGATTTGAGTTCCCACTCTTGTCTAGGTATTTAACTTTGCCCACCTTGACCTCCTCACCATCTAACTAAGCAGATGGAATTGATGTTTCTCAGTATTATAGCAGTTCTGATAAACTGTGGCTAGAGGAACTTGTAGTTGGAGATGGTTCAAAGGTGACACCAAAAATTCATTGCCCTGCAGGGCTCACACTTCTATTCACTTGGGTCCCAGGAGGTTCCCCTGGTGCACAGGAGCAGCACGCAGAACTAATATCAGTGGATACTGGTGACCAGCTCTTCCCTATACGTATAGTGGTCATTACATGTTTTACTTTGGCTTGTCCTCAAATATGAAACCAGGATAATATCATTGAACTACCTCCTGAGGCATTTCTCCTCCCAGTGATCCATTCTTAAAATGTAGTCCTTTCTGGCATGAATAGTGTTTTATGTTACCAGGGAAGGGGAGGGTGAGTACTTCCCAGAACAAAGAAAATAGGAAAAAGGAGAATATGACACAAAGGTCCTTTTGAAAGGGAAAGAGCGAAAGATAGATAAGACAAGGGTTCAGATGCTGCTGCTCTTTGGGTCAACTTAGTGTGTATGGCAGTGGGGGTTGGTGGTGGAGTGAGATTACAGAAAGTCCAGAAAGAGTGAAGAGGTTAATCAGCTGACCTTCTCAAACACAGGTATCCAGAATCAGAGAGAAAGAGTGATCTGGAATATTTAGGGGACAATGGGGGTAGGACAGTCTCTACCCCCACCCCCCATGCTTCCCTGTGTTCTGAGTGTAGCACAGAAGCGATCTTGAAGTTCTCAGGCCATAGGGAAGGCAGCTGAACATTCTGGCTGGACTCATGTGCTAAGATGAAGGGGAAATGTCCCTCTAGCAGAAGGCTGGGAGGGGGCTGTCTGAGCTGCCAGCTGGGATTCACAGCCAGGCCTCAGAGGGGAGGCACATAGCGAGAGGCAAGTGAAGATCCAGTCAGATGGGACCTGCCTTGCTGGGCCACCCTGAGAGAGATCACAAGTTATTCCAGTCTAGAACACCTCAACAGAGGACTCAGTGAGAGCAGAGGCCACTGCTGCCTATATACCAGCGGAAGAAAATTACAGTTGCTATAGGGGCAAGGAAGAGTCTCCAGAGATGGGTGGCATTTGGGCCAAGAGTTCTTACCGTAACACCAAGCTTCTCCTTGCACTTAGATTGTATCTCAGAAGGAAGAAGGGGAACCTTTGAAGGAGAGAAACAGTTTAGATGTGGAGTTTAACATTTAAATTGATCAGTGCAGTTCAGTCGCTCTGTCATGTCCAACTCTTTGTGACCCCATGGACTGCAGCACACCAGGCTTCCCTGTTTTCTTGGAATAAAGAATTTCCTACTTCCACATTTTTTTCTGCATTTGAGTCACAGTTGTTGTTTAGTTGCTAAATCATGTCCGACTCTTTTGTGATCCCATGGACTGTAGCCCGCTAGGCTCCTCTGTCCATGGGATTTTCTAGGCAAGAATACATAGTACATGCCTCAAGTGGATTTCTTTACTAAAATAGGTGAGAAAAGCAGCCTACTTTAACATTCTGGCAAATCCCAACCTTAGAAAATACAACGTTAATAATGTAGAAGATTACTTTTAGTTCTCTAGTAAAGTAGTTCCTATCCAGTAACTTCACTGTATTCCTTCAGGATGTAATTATTATCCATCATATTGTTATGAATAACCTCAACCAGGTATGTGAAGGACTGATACACGGAATAAGATTTGACAATTCCCAACAAGTTAATGATTTCTAAAGTCCTTTCTATCTCTTGGTTGTTGTGAAATTCTGACCCAGATTTCCAGGAAAGTGGCTGTCTTCCCTGTTTACTGCCTCCCTTCACTCCTTAACAGCTGGGATGGGGGGAGGGGCAGGCTACATCAAGGGGAACCTGTCTATGGTTTTACATGGTTTCTACATGGAAGTCATTATTCTTTGATAAGATCAGATTCAACAGTAATTTAAAGCAGTGACCCCACTCATATTCTAAATACCGTGGCAGCCAGCTGTCATAGAGAGGTTCTATAAGCTGAGATTCAGAAGCTATGAATCTTCAATGCACTGGGTGTTGGAAGTGAAGCACAAGTCAGGGTTTGCATCTATATTGACCTTTTCTTTCCCAACTGAATCCTTAAATACTCCAGATTTCTAAAGGCTAGATTCACTAAGCATCTAAATTAGCTGTTGAAATCCCTTTTTGTCAGATCATCTCTAATTAATGATATGACAATATACACGTCTATTCTTTCTGTCTTGATGGAGGGAGGCAGCTACTATTTATTGAGTGCTCGCTATTTGCCAGGTATTTTGACAAGTATTTACACATTTGTTCATTTAATTCTAACAGTTAGGCAAGGTCGGTATTAATAATTTTTCCGGAAGCTGAAACTAAGAAAGAGACTGTGACTCACTCAAGGTCATTCAGGTAGTCAACGATGGAGCAGGAATATAACTACCTATTCTGTCCTCTACTTCCTACTTGTTTTAGTAGTAGTACTTCCTGCTTCTAGGAAAACTATGGCTTAGCTTGCCTTCCAGTGCCTAGGTTCTGGATGGGAAAAAGTCTCTATAGGAAACTAAAACCCCATATTGAACATCTCGTGGACTGAAAAATGTATACTAACCCCATAATCCAGGATCCACCAAGCTAAGAAATTAATATAAACTGGTTGGGGATTCACATGGCAGATATAGACACAAAACCATCCTGAAGGAATATTCCCCTAGTTAAAGTTGTATGGAGCTTCTGTAGGGAATGAAGAACAAAAAAGAGGAGTAAGGATAAGAAAATTCAATATGCTGGGACAGTAGGGCCTCAAGGACTTGAAATACAAACCAGCAATCTGAAAAGGTACCTAATACAGGTATACTTAAATTAATCTAAATAATTAAGAACACAAAAGTGAATCAAAGTCTGAAGAATGAGTCACTATGAAAAAATAGAAAAAATTCAAAATAACGAAACAGAAATTCTAAAAATAATCCTTTAACACTACAGTCATTAAAAGCTCAAAGGATGGGTTAAACAGTAGAGTAGATTTGCTGAAGGGAAAGTTAGAGGCAACAGAACATATTTGAAGAAATTGTTCAGAATATGCAGCATAGATAAATAAATAGAGGAGAAATAGGAGAGAGATTTAAAATTTTGAAACATAAAACAAGAAGGTTCATTCAATAGAATTTCCAGAATGAAAGAATAGAGAAAATAAGAGAGAGGCAGTGTTTAAAGAGAGTGTATATGTGGGTTGATAAAAGACCCAAATCCTTAGACTTTAAAGTACAATAAATCCCTAAAAGGATAAATAAAAAGAAAACCTTACAAAGTAACACATCAGTGTGAAATTTCAGACCGCCATGTAAAAGACAAATTCTTAAAAGCAACCATAGAGGAAAAAATAAATTGTCTACAGGAAAACAACATTTGAAAGACTACAGATTCCTGAAAATCAACAAGGAGGCTAAGAGTCAATGGAATGATAGCTATGGAGTATTGAAAAAAAAAATAACTGGAGAGGTAGAATACTGTGTCCAGCTAAACTGAAATAAAGCTACTCACTGAAAAAAACTGAAAAAATATATGATTTCAAGACACGATCTAAATGAACTTCTGAAGCATATACTACAATAGGAAGAAGGAAACTGAATATAGAAAGAAGGCGTACATTGAACATAGAAACAGTGATCAAAAAAAAAAGTCAGCACAGGTAAATATAGGTAACCATTGACTACCCTGAATAACAGAAATAACAATGTCTAGTTGGGAGGACAAATGAGCAAAATGGCTGGGGAAGGTTATTGGAGTTGAACTCATTCTAATTCATTATTTTGTTTAGAAGAAGGATAGAAAATATATCATCACTGCGATGGTGACTGCAGCCATGAAATCGGAAGACGATTGCTTCTTGGCAGGAAAGCGATGACGATCCTAGACAATATGTTGAAAAGCAGAGACATTACTCTGCCAACAAAGGTCAGTACAGTCAAGGCTATGGTCTTCCCAGTGGTCATGTACAGTTGTGAGAGCTGGATCATAAAGAAGGCAGAACATCTAAGAACTGATGTCTTCAAACTGTGGTGCTGGAGAAGCTTCCTGAAAGCCCCTTGGACAGCAAGGAGATAAAACCAGTTAATCTTAAGGGAGCTCAACCCTGAATATTCACTGGAACGACTGATGCTGAACCTGAAGTTCCAGTATTTTGGTCATCTGATGCAAACAGACGACTCATTGGAAAATTCCCTGATGCTGGGAAAGATCGAGGGCAGAAGGAGAAGAGGGCGTCAGAGAATGAGATGGCTGGACGGCATCACTATGCAATGAACATGAACTTGGGCAAACTCCGGGAGATGGTGAGGGACACAGAGGCCTGGCGTGCTGCAGTCCATGGGGTTGCAAAGAGTCGGACATGACTGGGTGACTGAAAAACAACAACAGGAAGTATAATATGTAACCTGGTGGAGGGAAAAAAGAAGAAAATAACTTATTCCATAAAACAACAACAACAAAGAAGTAAAGCAAAAGCACAATAAACAGAACAAAATAAGATGGTAGAAATAAATTTAAGTACATTAATAATCATAGTAAATGTAAATAGCCTAAGCTTGATAGTAAAAGAGCATACTAATTTTTTCGAATAACTTTATTTTGCTACAAGAACTTGAAGGCTCAGAAAGGTTGAAGGTAAATGGATGAAAGAAGATAGGCAAATACTAATGTCTGAAAAGTTAGTATAGCTGTATTAGTATTAGACATACAAGACTTTTATTTTTTTTTGTTTGTTTCAAATATCTTTAATATTAATTTTTCATTTTGATACTAATTTCTCATTTAAATGCTCACTTCTCTGCAATCACCCTCTGTGTTTTTTTTATTTTTATTTTTAATAAATTTATTTATTTTAGTTGGGGTAATTACTTTACAAAATATTGTAGTGGTTTTTGCCATACATTGACATGAATCAGCCATGGGTTTACATGTGTTCCCCATCCTGAACCCCCCTCCCACCTCCCTCCCCATCCCATCCCTCTGGGTCATCCCATTGCCCCAGCCCTGAGCATTTGTCTCATGCATCGAACCTGGAATGGTGTTCTCTTTCACATATGATAATATACATGTTTCAATGCTATTCTCTCAGAACATCCCACCCTCACCTTCTCCCTCAGAGTCCATAAGACTGTTCTAAGCATCTGTGTCTCTTATTCTGTCTCACAGATAGGGTTATCGTTACCATCTTTCAAATTCCATATATATGCATTAGTATACTGTATTGGTGTTTTTCTTTCTGGCTTACTTCACTCTGTATAATGGGCTCCAGTTTCATCCATCTCAATAGAACTGATTCAAATGTATTCTTTTTAATGGCTGAGTAATATTCCATTGTAGACACACAAGACTTTTAAGCAATATGCATTTAGAGAATAGAGGGGAGTCATTGCCCAAAGATGAAGGATTCCATTCTTTCCTGACTCCACGATCCAGCTCAGTAATTCTCTATGCTGCCTGCCCCTTATGACCATAGTGATTATATGTAATAAAACAGCAGGGTGGAGTTTTACTGAGAGAATAATACTACAAAGATTTAAAATCCCCATAGGTAGTCAAACTGGTCTGAGTTGGAGTTCCAGCTCCACCACTTACTAGCTTTGTTGCCTTGTTTCATTTCACCTTTCAGTGCCTCAGTTTCCTCATCTGTAAGATCTGGCCAGCCATACTTGCATCTCATGTTTTGTATGAGGATTAAAAGAATTATAGTAATTCCAGTTTATACCAGCTTCTCAACAAATGTTAGATCTCTCAGCCTATTTCTTGTCACAAAAAACAAAATCTTCAAAACTTATAATCTCAGAAGGCAAATAGCCATTTAAGATTTCAAGTTGAAATAATTTTTCTTATGAAGAGTTAATTATCCATGAAATTAAATATTTATGCATTCACAGAACCAATGTGTTCATAATGTTAGAATAAGGAAGTGGCTAGTCTAGAAATTATAAAACATTCTTAATATCTTCACAGCTGATGTTCTTTCCCATCATGGGAATATTTTGAAATCATGTTTTGTAATGATCTAGAGAGAATGGTGTACTATAAAGTCAATTAGGAAAATAGTATGCAGTTGAGCATTTGTGTTCAGGTGTGTAAACACAGATGGCAGGTTGAGATGCTCACTTATATGTAGTAGAGCACTCAGAGCATAGTTTCCCTCAAAATGAGATCACAAATAGTCTTTGTTTCTCAAGTGGGGTGACCGGCTAGCTGCCTTGCTTTCCTTGGAACTGAAGGGTTTTCTAGGAATGAAGGATTTTCAGTGCCAAGCCCGGAAAACTCATGGGAGAACCAGAATGATTGGTGACCCTACAAGTCGAGCACCCCAAAACTGATCTGCCAAGTGTCAGCCACAACTTCAGGAGCCCTTCATGAGAAGCCTGTTCTGCTATGTGATAGAGTTTCTCCTGTTGTATGTCTGGGCTCAGCACTTGATGTCTGACAGTCGACTGAGCTGTGGATGCTGTTACTCTGGGGTCTGAGTCTGGGAGAAGAGAAATAATCTTCTCTCTGTTAAACTTTGTCACTTAGATCCCAGTGTGGCCACTCCTCTGCCAAAATATCATTTCTTTAAAAAATATGGCACTTTTAGCTTTGTGTACTCATTGTTGCCCAAATGAATCCCTGATTTTCAGGGTGGAGGTTCGAGCATTAAGAGAACATCAGACACCATCCTATCCCCTCCGTGGTATTTATTCTCTCATCCCACCTCCCATTTATACCAATTTATATAATCAATGCTGACTCCAAGATGGATGGTCAATCACCATGTCCCTAGATATCTTGACATTTATCTCAGGGAAGCTTGCTTGGGCACCTGCACAGCCTTTTTTCTAAGACTATAACATAGTTAATAATAACCTTGAGATTAGCAGTAGTGAAGAGTAACCTATTGAACAACTGCCATTCACCAAGGTCCACTTCAAATAACAGCCCCCTCTCCCTACACACAGTAGTGAAAGGAAGCGCTTTCAGCCTCCCCTGTTCTATCATTGCAATTACTTTATGTTTCTATTTAAATCTCAATCATGATCTGTCTTATAGTGCAGTCACTCAAGCATGTGTCTGTCTCCTTAATAAATTGGCAGGTCTTTAAGAGCAGAGAAACTCTCTCACTCATCTTTATATGACTCTCGGAACCTCACAGAGTACCTGTCACAGACAGATTATTCAATAAATATCTCAGGAATTGATAACATCCTTGGGACTCTAGGAACTCATCAGAGATCAGCTGCCTCCATTATAACTTGGTCAATAATTCAGTCTATTAGGAGGAATGACTACGTTAAATTTGTTCTGCCAACACTGCTTATTCTTGCATTGAAATTCACAGACTAGTTGACTTAGCAGCTCACTATGATTTGAAAAGACTTGCCTGTGATAGAAAAGATAGAGAAATCAGAATAAATAAAATTCAAATTACTCTCGACAAACATTAATTGAAAAATCATTTGAACAATTCTCTTCTCTCTAGCAGGCTTCTCAGGTGGCTCAGTGGTAAAGAATCCACCTGCCAATGCAGGAGACACAGGAGACATGAGTTTGATCCCTGGGTCAGGAAGATTCCCTGGAGGAGGAAATGGCAACCCACTCCAGTATTCTTGCCTGGAAAATTCCATGAACAGAGGAGACTTTCAGGCTATAGTCCATGGGGTCGAAAAGAGTTAGACATGGCTGAGCAACTGAGCATGCACACACGTTCTAGTAGATAATACCCAAATAAGATAATACCCAAAAAGTAAGGTGACTCGGGTTCAATCCCTGGGTCGGGAAGATCCCCTTGAGAAGGAAACAGCAACCCACTCCAGTATCCTTGCCTGGAAAATTCCACGGACAGAGGAGACTGGTGGGCTGCAGTCCATGGACAGAGGAGCCTGGTGGGCTGTAATCCATGGGGTTGCAAAGAGTTGGGCATGACTGAGCAAGTAAACATACACTGAGTGAGATAGAAGAGCAAAATGTGGCTTTTATTTTCTACTCAAAGTTTCTCATTTCAACTTTAAATTGCCTCATAACATCTTAGTATAGCAGCCAAATTAATGAGTCAAATCAGATTTCAAATAAATACACTGAACAAATAAAATTTCAAACTCAATTAACTTCTGGGAAAATGAAGAATACTGAAATTAGGACTAGACTGAGAATTAGAGGAATCTGTATCTTGTATATAAAATAGCTTTTTTTAAAGGCTCAAATCCTTAACAAGTTTTAATATCAAAATAATCTGCCTAAGGACAAACCAGAGTCCCCCCAAATTAAAGTCAATACATTAGTAAGAAGTATACTATGCCAACATGACATACTTGTAATATGTCAATACACTAGCAATGTAAGTGTTAACAATTTGCGAGAACTCCAAAATTATCATTAAACTCAAAGCCAGGGAAAAATTATTAATATCAGTGACCTAAATGTATTCCATGGGCTTCCCAAGTTGTGCTAGTGGTAAAGAACCCACCTGCCAATCCAGGAGGCGTAGGTTCGATCCTTGGGTCAGGAAGATCCCCTGGAGGAGGGCATGGAAGTCCACTCCAGTACTCTTGCTTGGGGAATCCCATGGACAGAGAAGCCTGGCAGGCTGCAGTCCATAGGGCCACAGAGAGTCAGACATGACTAAGGTGCCTTAGCACACATGTATGCAAAGGTGTTTCAGGGAATTCGAGGATCACAATATTCAAGGATAAAATAAGTTCTTTTTAAACTTGATACTAAAGATAACTTAATGTGACTAGAACTTCTAAGATCATTAGAAACTACAGTCTGTTCACCTATAACTCTAAGAGCACCAGGAAGTTGTTGTTACAAAAACTCTTCTACTTTTGTCAAGGCCCTGCATAAACAGTACCTAGTCCCTGGTGACTCAGATGGTAAAGAATCTGCCTGCAATGCAGAAGACTTGAGTTGGATCCCTGGGTCAGGAGAATGATGAAGAATCTTTTGAGGTTGTTCATCAAACATCACCTTGCTTCTGGCTCCTCCGGGATCACTCCTAGTCATCCCAATCCACTGCAGGCTGCACTGGCCCTCACTGCACACCTACTGTGTGTCAGGCAACAGAGCAGGTACCATTCACATCATCACCCTGTTCCCATGATTGCAAACGTCTCAATCCTGCAGCATTAGAACAAGTTTAAATTGATAACTCTTACTAGCACATTAAAAAAAATGAGCCTGGATGACATATGATTAATTATATGTTATTCCACTCAAATTTTAAAAAGAGAAAAAGATTCTGTGTGATATCACACTGTGCTAATTTTACTAATAGGCAGAAGGAAAGGCAATAACTTAGTTGTGACAATATCATAATCCTCCTACTGACAAAACACAATAAAATAATATTTCACTGAAACATCTCACTTGAAAGGCTGTTTTCTTTTATGATGATGGAAAAGGTATTTGTTGAATTCTGATGACATTGTAACTGATTCCAATGTTCTACACAGAGGAAAAAAAAACACTTTCTGTTGCATACACAGTATTAAGTAACCATCTAAGCATTAGTTCAGTTCAGTCGCTCAGTCGTGTCTGACTCTGCGACCCCATGGACTGCAGCACGCCAGGCCTCCCTGTCCATCACCAACTCCCAGAGTCTACTCAAACTCATCTCCATTGAGTTGGTGATGACTTCCAACCACCTCATCCTCTGTCGTTCCCTTCTCCCCTCACCTTCAATCTTTCCCAGCATCAGGGTCTTTTCAAATGAATTAGATCTTCACATCAGGTGGCCAAAATATTGGAGTTTCAGCTTCAACATCAGTCCCTCCAATGAACACTCAGGACTGATTTCCTTTAGGATGAACTAGTTTGATCTCCTTGCTGTCCAAGGGACTCTCAAGAGTTTTTTCCAACACCACAGTTCAAAAACATCAATTCTTTGGCACTCAGCTTTCTTTATGGTCCAATTCTCACACCCATACATGACTACTGGAAAAACCATAGCCTTGACTAGACGGACCTTTGTTGGCAAAGTAATGCTTCTGCTTTTTAATATGCTGTCTAGGTTGGTCATAACTTTTCTTCCAAGGAGCAAGCGTCTTTTAATTTCATTGCTGCAATCACCATCTGCAGCGATTTTGGAGCCCCCAAAAATAAAGTCTGCCACTGTTTCCCCATCTATTTGCCAAGAAGTGATGGGACCAGATGTCATGATCTTAGTTTTCTGAATGTTGAGCTTTAAGCCAACTTTTTCACTGTCCTCTTTCATTTTCATCAAGAGGCTCTTTAGTTCTTCTTCATTTTCTGCCATAATGTGATGTTATTTGCATATCTAAGGTTATTGATATTTCTCCTGGCAATCTTGATTCCAGCTTGTGCTTCACCCAGCCCAGTGTTTTTCATGATGTACTCTGCATATAAGTTAAATAAGCAGGATGACAATATACAGCCTTGACATACTCCTTTTCCTGTTTGGAACCAGTCTGTTGTTCCATGTCCAGTTCTAACTGTTGCTTCCTGACCTGCATACAGATGTCTCAAGAGGCAGGTCAGGTGGTCTGGTATTCCCATCTCCTGAAGAATTTTCCACAATTTGTTGTGATCCACACAGTCAAAGGCTTTGGCATAGTCAATAAAGCAGAAATAGATGTTTTTCTGGAACTCTCTTGCTAGCATAATGCAAGTATATTAGAAAGAGAGGAATGATTATCTGCCCTTATTATTTGCTTTCCTGCCATCATTTGGGCACATGGAGGCTATGTGTGGACCTAGCCCAGGATAGCCTTCTTAGCTTAGTGGGAAGAAACTTTGTATAATGATGTGGAAGTCCCAAACAAATGCTGATTTTTCCATCTCTTTTTATCTGCTTCCCTGTCCTGTTCCTTATCTAGGCAGGGGGAAGAGGCTGGAAGGTATTTAGGCCATTAAAATACAGCAAAAGAGAGTGAATTATGGAGTAGAACCAACTCTAAAACGTTTCTTCTCTGAACTTGTAGGTTTGTCCATAAGATCATGATTAGGAACTCCCAGGCTGAGAAGCTGAGTCCTGATTTGGCTACATGAAGAATATTATTAGAGGGGCTGGTTTTCTCCCAGAGCCAAGGCTATAGGAAGGACAGGTGGGGTTGAAGGGGAGGAATGCCTGGGAGAAAAGGGGTTAGGGTTTAGGGTGGCTATGGGGCTTGATTCCATCCTACATGGGATTCTGCTTTTAGAATAGTAACCCAGGGGTCTGAGCCTAGCACATGGTCAGTTTCAAAGTACAGGAAACACGAATATTTTAAAACTACTCAAAATATATATTGTTCTTTCATACCTGCAGGTCCTCTACCTCCTACCTTGCATTCTTCATCTGGCAATTGGTGTTCCACCTTCAAACCTCTGCTCAAGCATCAGTTACTCCAGGAGGTTTGACCTTCCTCCTCCACTCTTCCCAGCCTGGGATGGGTGTCCTTGCACAGTCCCTGAAACACCTCATGCCCACTTCCCTATTAGAGAGCGAGGAGATATCACGGCCCCTGAAACAGGAAATTACAGCTTTGAGTGTATTGAATTTGAAAATCCCAAGTTTTGTCTTGGCTAGTAGAGGCTTCTGAGCATTCCTCCTCTATTCTCTTTTACTGTCTGCATCTGCATGGAATGAAGTTGCTATTCTGATTGATTCTTGAGACCACACTGCTCCATGGGCAGGGCATTGTACCAGAGGGTAACACGGTTTCATGAGTGTCCCTTCTCTTCCTCCATCTGCTGCTGGACACAGCAGGCTAGCTCCTCCTGTCTGTGTGTCTGTTTAGATAAGTGCATTTGGGAGGCTGCCACAAACCTCACTATTCCTGCACTCCCTACCAGGGAGCTGAGATTTGGTGTGGGGGCTGGGTTACTCTGGAGGCTTAGACTTCAGCCAGGCATCCTGAGTTAGCTTAGGGCAGCCCTGCCTTTGACCTCACTGGATACTTGCCCATCAGCTACTTTGTTCTCCATTTGTCCATTGGTTGTTAAATCTATAGCTCTTCTGTCAGGGAACTGCAAAGGGAGACATGATGAGTGGAAAGGAGGCCTCTAACACCCCAAACTCTAACAGGTCCACTTCTGCAGTTCCAATGATACACTGTAACTACCTGTTTCCCTCATTAGATGACAAATTCCCTGAGAAACTGTTATTGATCTTTGTATCCCCAGCATTCAGTGTAATGTCCAATAGGTTCCAGGGGCTCAAAACATGGTAAGTGTGTGAATGAATGAATGGATGGATGGATGAGTTTGGTCATTTTTGGACTTTCTCCACTGATCCAACCCTGGCTACTCTGTGAGCTGACCTATTCTGTGTGGAGCTTAACTGGTCACCCTACCCAGAATGTACTCAATCCCAGCTCAACATTCACATTTTCTGTGAAGTCTCTTCTAGCTAATTCTGCCCACACTCATTTCCTCTTCTAAATGCCTTTTGCATGGTTTATTTATTATTCTCTAATTTAAGTGTATCATGATTATGTTCTTAATTAGATTATATGTAACCTGGTCTTGACTGACTTCTTCCACGAAACATCACCAGGCAAGCCTGAGTTTGTAAACAGAGCTGCTGCTGCTGCTGCTAAGTCGCTTCAGTCATGTCCGACTCTGTGCGACCCCATAGATGGCAGCCCACCAGGCTCCACCGTCCCTGGGATTCTCCAGGCAAGAACACTGGGGTGGGCTGCCATTTCCTTCTCCAATGCATGAAAGGGAAAAGTGAAAGTGAAGTCGCTCAGTCGTGTCCGACTCTTAGCGACCCCATGGACTGCAGCCTACCAGGCTCCTCCGTCCATGGGAGTTTCCAGGCAAGAGTACTGGAGCGGCGTGCCATTGCCTTCTCCGTGTAAACAGAGCAGCTGCTGTCAAACTTCCCTAACTTGAATGAGGTGGGAAAAGTTATTTGCTTTCCTTGGGCCTCAGTTTCCTCACCGGTGAAAATGGGGGGAATAATCCTCTACTTGAATGTGTCATGAGCATTGAAAGGATCAAAATAAAAACACAGTGGCATCCACAAAAAACATACACAATTTATACCTTATAGAATGTCAAATAAATCTAGGATCAGAGGAGAGCTTCATAAATTCTTATACACTTACTTCATAATGACTATGTTGCTCATAGGCATCTCATTAATGAAGGTTGAATTTGTTCTTACTGTAACTCTAGTGAAGATGATTATAATTTGCAATGATAGATGGGTGACATGTTGCATTTAAACCCATTCCAAGAATGGTTATCAGGCTGTAAATGTTTCAGAAATACTACTATGGAATCTCTTGGAATGTAGCTTTGCAATTAAAGTTTAAAATTTAAAGTTAACCGTTATTATATTTCTTAAAGTGAATTTTTGTTTAATCAGTTCAGTTCAGTCGCTCAGTCGTGTCCGACTCTTTGCGACCCCATGAATTACAGCACGCCAGGCCTCTCTGTCCATCACCAACTCCTGGAGTCTACCCAAACCCATGTCCATAGAGTCGGTGATGCCACCCAACTATCTCATCCTCTGTCGTCCCCTTCTCCTCCCGCCCCCAATCCTACCCAGCATTAGGGTCTTTTCCAATGAGTCAACCCTTCACATGAGGTGCCCAAAGTATTGGAGTATTTTGTTTATTAGGAATGTCTGAATCCACTTGGGCTGTTATCACAAATTACTATAGACTTTGTGGATTAAAAACAACATGGATTTGCTGCTCACAGTTCTGGAGGTTAGGAAGCCCAAAATCAAGGCACCAGCAGGTTTGATGTCTGGTAAGAGCCTGCTTCCTGATTCATAGCCAACCCTTGTCCTGCTATGTCCTCACGTGATGGAAGGGATGAGGGGCCATTTTGGTTCCTTTCATAAGGGCACTGGAAAAACTTTAGAATGCTTTATGAACACAGAATATCTTGTATACCATACAATTTCCTAAGTCATGATGTGCTACAGGGATTTGGTAAGCAGTTTTAAGACATCACATAGAAATATTTATGCATATATGCATATTTTTTAGAGTGTAGTTCAAAGTACAAATATAGAATGAGACCCATTTCTTCGATTTAGAAATTACACATAAGAATCTAATAACATTAAGCCTATGCAGATAAGTACCTGAAAGAGAGGGGAAGTTTAATAACCTGTAGCTAAATTAACATACCCCATGCTGTGTGAAAAGATAATTATCCTACTCAGTGTGTTTCTGTTTATGACTCAAATTCTAAGAGTAGCGGCCTAAGGAAATGTGCAGATCTGAGTTGTCTGATATGGTAGCTGCTGGAAACACATGGCTATTTAAGATACACTAAAATGTAAAACTCAGTTCCTTGTTTGCACTTGATACTTTCAAGTGCTCAAAAGTCATGTGTGCCTGGTGACTACTATACTCAACAGAGGAGATTCAAGACATTTTGCAGAAGGTGTATGGGGTCGAGAAGAGTCGGACATGACTGAGCGACTTCACTTTCCCTTTCCACTTTCATGCATTGGAGAAGGAAATGGCAACCCACTCCAGTGTTCTTGCCTGGAGAATCCCAGGGACGGGGGAGCCTGGTGGGCTGCCGTCTATGGGGTCGCACAGAGTTGGACACGACTGAAGCGACTTAGCAGCAGCAGCAGCTATTAGACAGCAAACCTTTCTGCTGACAGCATAGGCTAACAAGGTTAACAAGAATTTCCTGTGAATGAGGGAAAAGTTCAACAAAATTGTTCCAAGTTAGCATTGCCCTGCTCAGTGTTTCAGATATGTCTGCTGTTCACACACACACACCCCACAGCTGAGTCTTAGTCATCATAAATCATATCTTTGTATCTTCCATAGCCACTGCTTTAATATTGGTGAAACAAACTTTGCATCTGCTACTTGAGGGAGATTGTGATTTAATGAATAACTTCAATATTTCTCACTATTGCAACAGCAGATTTTGCATTGAGGAGCATACACTTTTGAATGCATAGTGCTTTATTTAAACACACATATATACAATGATGACAAAGGGAAACTCTGCAGAGGTGAGCGCAGGGGCTGCATGCACTGGGAGGACTGGCAGACTCGAGTTTTACAGGATGAAATGGGGGTTGAAAAACAGGCAGAGATTAGAGAGCAAGTTTCATTTCCCATCACCACATAGAAGGGTCTTCCAGCCTGTTAAACACAAAAAGCAAAGCACGTAAGAGAAGCTTCTAACTTCCTGGGAGGCTTGCAAGAGTGAGACATCCAGCTCGGAACTGAAAGATGATCAGAAACTGTTGAAAAGGCTGCTGGCATTCTAAATAGGAGACCATGTAGAATATCAGAGTGGGAGACAGTGTCATAATGTACAGAGACCCAGCTGAGTAGCTTCACTCATGTTAACGGGAGTCTCAGGCAAATCTCAGATGAAATATTTAAAAGGCTCTGTATTTATCAAAGAAGCCAAAGAACTCTGCAATATTTCTGAAGATCAAAACTACAGGAATCACATGAAACTAAAAAGAAAGTTATTGTTATTCAACTGTGAATATGCTTCCTGTGTTTTCCTACAAGGCTTTTTATGTAGTAAGATGCTGTTTGATAGACTATAAAGAAACCTTTTAAATAAAATCACATTCACAGGCAATTTCAAGGCTGTCAAGTTTTGTCTCCTTCTAAGTGTGCATGATTGAAGCTGTCAATCAGAGTACAATTAACTCTATGTCATGCACCAGCCATGTGACTTTGGGCCACAAAACAAAGAGCAGGATTAAGGCTGTAGGTCAGTCTGGATAATTATGGTTCTAATCCTGAGTAGATATAGCATATCCTAAACTTATTACTGTGACAAACATCATATGCCTATCAATGAAACATTAAAGCATGTGTTGCTTAATATTTTAAAACCACTCTTATGAGTTTTCCACCCACTTGCCTTGCACTTGCTGTTCAAGCCTGGGTGCTAGTGCCACCAGGGACAAGAGCACTGGAGTTTTAGTCCAATCCAAATTGTGTGTCCTTCAGAGAAAACAAACCTGACAACTCTAGACTTGCACCTTCACTCTGGCTGGCCATTTCACAAGAGAACAGAGGGAGAACCCAATGAAGAGTGACAAGCCAGTCACATGCACTAAGCAAGTGTTCTAGTGACCTCTTCTGGGGAGCTTAGTTCTTGATGTTGTAGAGCTCTGGGTTTAAGGTAGACAGGCCATCTTACTGGGGGAAGGGACAGCAGGCCTGGGACAGGAGAGCCAGCTATGGAAAAGGAGGAGAAGCAGGCATCTTTTCACTTGCAGTCTTTATCTAGAATGACCCCAGCCCAATGTTTGACACCTAGATATTAGAGGGCACCTGTCCTAAGGCAGCGCCACACTCCAAGAAAGCCCCAAGTTTCCAAGCAAGCCCTAAGAATAACATGTTATTCAATGTTCATTCACTGAATGTGATAAATTACAATGTGACATCGGATGAACTAAAATAAGTCAAAAAGTAAACAGGAGCACCCCTCGATTTATCTACTGCTTCTTGTAAAACCAGCATGACTGGAGTGAAGCCAGGAGGGACATTTCCAAGGATGTGTAGATCCTCCACGTAGACTATAAGAACTAAAGATTACCTCAGCCAAAGACAGACAGTTGGTTATTTCAATGTAGATATTAGGGCATACCCTATGCTTCCCCAATCTAAGCCTGTTAGAAATTTTATATAGAGTAATTTTTGAGGCAAAAGTCATTTATACTTGAAAATTTCAAAGGAACATCAAATTAAGTTGAATCAGAAAATATTATCTCACAAGTTCAGAGATTTGTAAATGAGTATGTGAAGAGAAAGGTCCTCCATGTTCTGTTCCCCATCACTCTTTCTGTCCAAATCTTACTGGTCTGGAGGACACCATCCCAACACCTTCTTCCAGCAGCCCTCTCTGATTTCCTTTCCCTGACCACCTTGAGCTCTGCAACAGTGTTTCCACATGTCTTTTCATACCTAGTTCTGGGAACGTTTCCTGTGCTTTCTCTCATCAAGAGGTCTGAAATCAGGGTCTCGGGGCTAGATCGTTTCCCGTATCTGGAAAAAAAAAAAAAAAACGAGTTGGGGGAGTAAAAGTCCTTTAAGGCAAGTTTGGAGAAACTATAAACACCTTTAGAAAAGAAAGATTTGTAGTATTAAATATAAAACATCAACAAAATCATAACTCCTGCTTAAATTAGAATCTTGATGAATATCCACTGTATGTCACAATGCTCTGAAAGCAACAAAGTGATACACAAAAATGCACATTACTGCCGCTGAAATACACCCATTCTCACAACTACCAACAGATTCTGAGTCCTATATTTTCCATGTTTATTTGGAGTGCCAAAAGCTAAAAGTCTTCTCTCCTGATGTGATTGTAATTTGCCCTGAAAATACGAAGGAAACCTACTGGTCCATAGAAATGTTCTTGGTCTCTTCTCCCATAGCAGGGTATGGGTAGAACAATATATGAATTCAAGGTTATGTTTTCCTGCCAGGGTAGTATATGCTGTTGGCTCCAGGTGAGTGAGGACCTGGTCTGTTTGTCTGTCTCTCTCTCTCTCTGCTAAAGGAGCTGAGAAATCTACACCAAGTTGTATTTTTTTTGAAGACATTATTTTTCCCTTTCTCAAAAAAAGCATTGGACATCAGTAGCTGCTTTTTTCACAAATAAAAAAATAGTCTACTGTGGATTAATTAGATATCAGTTAAAACAGTGGAACAAAGCTGATAGAGAGTATATACTAGCTGCCCATCAAGCACAATTAAATCTAAATTTGGAGGAAAGAGTTCCTATTATTGCTCCTTTGCAGGGACTCAAGGGATACAAAAGCAAAGCCAACTCTCCCACCCCCATCATTTGTGAGATTTCCTCAAAGATTTTCTGATGTTGTGATATCAGACTGTAGGCCGCAATTTATATGTATTTATTCTGTCCATCAGTTGATTTTACTAATCCTAAAACTCTTGGGCAACCTTAACTCATTTATTTTCATCATGCTCCAGTGAATTAAAGGACTGGTGAATATTTTCTCCAATTTACCATTAGAGAACCTAAGTCTGCAATAGCAGAATTTGTAGTCAGAAAGTAGTAGGTACCCAGAGCAGCATCAATGACTATTCTCCCATCTCTAATCAATTCTGGATTATCCTTCTTCTTGACAATGCTTTATCTTTCAAAGACAGCATCTCTAGGAAAATCAAACCTGGCTGCATATTAGAATAACCTTGGGGGTTTTGAAAAAGCCCAGGTCCCACCGTCTGGGAGATTCTGATTTAACTCCTCAGGGGTGCAGTTCAGCATCAGTATATTCTAAAATTTCCCCAGATGATAACAATGAGACCAGGAGGAAGAGACTCTAGTCCAGGGCTGGGTTTCTCAGTCTTGGCACTGTGCACATTTTGAGCTGGATAATTCTTTATTGTCAACGGCTATCCTAGGTACCACAGGATGTTCAGCAGCATCCCTGGCCCCTACTCACTGGATGCCAGTGGTAGCCCCCATGCCACCCCACCCTACCCCACCACATCCCATCCCACCATTATGACAACTGAAAATGTCTCCAGACATTGCCCAATGTCTTGGGGAGCATAAAGTCAACCCCAGTTGAGAACCACTGATATGCTGCTACTGCTGCTAAGTCGCTTCAGTCGTGTCCGACTCTGTGTGACCCTATAGAAGGCAGCCCACTAGGCTCCGCCGTCCCTAGGATTCTCCAGGCAAGAATACTGGAGTGGGTTGCCATTTCCTTCTTCAGCACATGAAAGGGAAAAGTTAAAGTGAAGTTGCTCAGTCATGTCTGACTCTTAGTGACCCCATGGACTGTAGCCTACCAGGCTCCTCCGTCCGTGGGATTTTCCAGGCAAGAGTACTGGAGTGGGGTGCCATTGCCTTCTCCAAACCACTGATATAGAGGACTGTAAAAATAAAATGCAGTAGATCTATGCTCTAGAATAAATGATGCCACCTTTGGAAGCAATGAACCAGGAGTATATAGCTTTAGAACATGAACCAAGTAGAAAAGGGGAGGAAAGAGAACATCACAGTACCATCTATACCAAATTAAAATGTATGTGTATAAATGTAATTTTCAAAAATACAAACGTGCATATAAGTGGATGTGTGTGGTGGGAAGATGATGAAAGTATACAAGGGAGGTGATGGGTGTAGATTATGAGCCTCTGAGTGTTTCTAAGAAGGAACTTATATGAAGAGGAGGTAGGAAACTGCTTCAGGAACACTTGCTAACCTGAATCTTAGGCCTCTCCCTTATTTTCTCCTCATCAAAGGTGTTGAAGATCACTCTGAGTGCTGATAGCTGTGACAACACCTAGAGATCAAGAGGAGGGCTCCAATTTAATCACCCCTAAAAGAAGTTTTCATGAAATGTCCTTAATTTCATGATCTGTAAACTGGAGATAATTATACTCACTTCAAAGCTTTGAGGTAAAGACTGAACAAAGTAATGCCTAGGAAAACGTTTTGAAATGCCAAAGCTTTACACAATGGTAAAGGTTTATATCAATCATCTTTGTAAAACTAAGTTCCACTATATGCTATAATTAACGGACTAAGTAACTAACAAAGTCTTTCTTAGGGAAAAAAAAACAATTTGTACAGTTTTTTCTCTGGTCTTTATGATGCATAAGAAAGAATATGAAGCAATTAACTTTCTGAAGGTCTATTAGGATATAAGACATTCTTGCTTTTCACTAATGAATATTATCGTACTTCAGGGATCATAAACCAATGCTATTTAATTCTAGCACTTTCATGTATGTCTAATTTCATATAAATTGATACTTTAAAAGCTTTTTGATGAAACAGAAAGTTTCATCAAAGTTAGAGTTTTCTTTAAGAAATACAAATTCTTCCCCACTTTGAATTCTTTCCAACTATTCCTTGAAATATAGTAAAACACCAAACAAAAAACAATACTTTAAAAACATAACTTAAATATGTTAAATAACATTAAACTTTGTAAAAAAAAAAGTTCATTGTTTTCAGCTTATTAAAGACATTTGATCTCAGTAATTAAAAAAATTGAATGATTCAAAACTAAGATGAATTAATTTTGGAAACAAATTTTAAATCCTATGTTACTTCTAAAATAGTTTGGATTTGATATTTTGCTTAAGATTTGATGTTGGGAGTGAAACCTGGCCTTTCATTTAGCTTTCTAGGGGTTCAGAATAAAGATGACAATTTCTCAAATTACATGTAATCCCTGGATTCACCCTAAAGTGAACAGATCATTGTAAGTTTCTCCTTAAAAAAGCACCAAGTGGGCATTTTCTTTTCCGAACTCACCTGCTATGAAATGGGAAAAGTCTCAGCATTTTAGATGAATGTTTTCATGCTAAATCTCTACTTATTAGGAGCAGGATTTTCAGGTAAGGGGTTCAGACTGAAATAAAACACTGTAGGGGAAAAATAGTTCTATTTGTCTTTTAACTTCAGTCTGGGCAGGTTGAAAAATCTGACAATGTTTTTGGTGACCCAGCTGTTTCCTCTTTAGCTTGTGTTGTTATTTTCCTAGATACCCTGCAGCCCTCTCAGCTGCAGCCACCTCCCCAGCGCCCTCCTAACCCCTTTCACTGGGTACTTTCCTATCCAGGTTTCCAAACAGTCCCCCAACTGCTCTAAGAATAAAAAAGACAAGGGGATGGGTGAGAGGAAATGGCCAGACCGGGGTACCTGAGTCTGGGGATCAGAATTTTGTGACAGTAGTGGCAGAGGCAGTTGCTCCCTGTGCAAACATTTACTGAGAGCTGAGTATGTGCCTGATGCTGTCTGGCCCTGGGATACAAAAAAATAAAAAGAAAAGGTCCTTGTCCTTTAAGATGCCCATTATCTCCGGGTGCGCAAGTGGGGAGCTCCCGGAGTCGTGAGTCCCGCGCAGCCCACCTACCTCTGCCTGGTGATGAGATTGATGTAGTGTCGCAGCGCTGAGTAGTATCTGGCCAAGTCCTCCGCCGGAGCGTCCTCTCCGGGGTTGTCAGGCTTGGAGGGGTATGCCTCTGCCAGGGCGCCCAGGCACACGAGCAGGGACAGGGCGAGGGTCAGTCCGGACAACCCCAGTCGCTTGCTACCCAGCATCTGCGGACATCGAAGATGCAGCGAATGGGGCTTAGGGGATTCAGAGGACCCACGCTCCGCACCTTCCTCCTCTGGCCTCAGCGCCCATCCAGCTCCTACGACTCCCCCCACCCCCCGCATCCCCAACCTTCGATCTACGCTCGACCCAGTCACGCAGAGGGAGCAGAGAGTGGTGAGACCATCCTGTGGATTCAAGTCAAGATCTGCTCTGGCCAGGCCCCTCTGCTCCGCCCGAAAACTCTGAGCAACTTTGGTCCTCTAGCAGAGCCAACGATCCGGCTGTGAGAGGCGCTGAGTTAGGGAGGCTTCGGCGCCAATTTAAAACACTTTAAAAAACAAATTAGAAGTTCCTCCCCCTGAGTTGAGAATTTACCCCTTTCCTACCCTCTTCCCCAAACGCCCTGTTAGAGGGAAGAAGTTTCTCCTTTTTCAGTTTTGGTCTGCCCCGCTGCAGGAGCTCGACAGTGATGGCAAAGAGTACTTCGGGGTGGCAACTGGCGGGGAGAGGGGAGAGAACGGTTCCCTCGCCGGTGGGTCTCAGACCGGATCCGAAAGATCCCGGGAGGCAGCAGGAAGCGCGTCTTCCAAGCTCCGGGGATTCCTTATTCGGGGAGCGCTGCCCGGGAAACCTCCCTCCAGGCGGCGACCCTCGAGGAAACTGCCAGCTGCCCTGGGATGGGGCTCGTGTTCTCCCTCCTTATCCACCATAAGATAACCCAGAGGGCCGGGGCAGCCAGGAGGGTCGGGGAGAGGGCAGCTGTACCATCAGAGGGGACAGGAAGGGGCAGGTGGAATTTAGTCGCCAAGAGGGGCTAGCGCTCCTCGAGGCGCCTGAAAGCCCGGAGCGTAGGGGTTAGGGATTGGGGAGTGACCCTCCCAGAGCCCCCGGCAAGTCCACAGGCGCCCCTCTCCCTCGGCTCGCGTCAAGTAAGCGGGTCTTGGCACTCACGGTGGCGGGCTGGCAGGCCGGCGGGCGTGGCTGGGCGGCTACGGCTCAGTAGTCTTGCGCGCCTCTTCTAGTGGTGAGAGCAGGCGGAAGGGGGTGTCCGCAGCGGGTTGCAACAGGGTTTTTATGGCTCTCCCTCGCCACGGCAGGAGGGGCCTCGGGCAATCACGCTCCGCTACTCCCACCCCGCAGCTTCCCGCCCCCGTTGGCGGGGGATGAGGGAGGGGGTCTGGAGCTACTGCCGCGCGAGCCTCGGCTCCGGGAGCCACCCACACCCCAATTTGCCAGCGCCAGCCAGGCCCCAGGAAAGGGAAGCTAGCAGGATGCTAGCGCAGCAGCGCGCTCCGAGCGCGCAGGACCACGCCAAACACAAGTTCCTGCCCTCCTGCGGCGGCCAAACCTTGCCGTCCTCCACGCCCGGTCTAGTCCTGTCAGAGATAGGAGCAGCCCAGATAATCTCTGTCGCCCCTCATCTGGACTACCACCAGCTGGGCACCAGGGTTGGGGTACCCGTATCCGCTACGTGGTGAAGCCTTTCTGGGATCCGTGTGGCCAGGGCGCGGACACGACTACTGAGTGCTTTCATGGGAGACAACTTGGTGCCGGGATTTTCTTGCGCCAGAAGCCTGCCCGAAGTCCCGACCTAGAGGACGCCAACGCCCCACTCCTCCAGGGCTGAGCAAAACCTTCTGTGGCTTCGTCCCTTTTCCCACCTTGGTTTTGGTGGAGATCGGCCCTCTCCAAGAACTCGCCCGAACGCTGGGAGTCCAGTCGGTACCCGACAGTGTGTTGCTACTGAGAACTTCACTTGGGGCAAGGCGGGGCACTTGCTGGGTTTGCTGAAAAAGAGCGGAATTTTAAGCTCGGAGAGACTCCTTAAAGCGCGAACGAAAAGTTTTGGTCCAAATCGACCCGGTAGTCAAATGAACAGCAATTTTCTTTTATCTGCTGGCCGTGGAATAGTGCCAAATTTTGATTAACGTTGATTGAGAACGTGGGTTCTAATTGAAACAGGTAAAAAAAAAAAACCATCATTAATTTGCCCATCGTATTAAATCTACAGTATGAATATGAAAGATTCACAAACTATTTTTACAGAATCAGGATTTCATGTAGTTGATTAGGTCTTAAAGTTCCCTGAATGAATACTTCTAGAAGTCTGAATCTTCCTAAATAAATGGCATGTTAAGGAATTAAAGCACTAAGTTAAAAGTTATTTCCATGCTAAAATGACAGGTGATTCTGTTAAACTGACATGTTGTTTTTGTGCTGTTTTAACACCATTGAATTAAATATCAATTACTGTGCAGCAAGCAATCCCGTGTGTGTGTGTGTGTGTGTGTGTGTGTGTGTGTGTGTGAGAGAGAGAGAGAGAGAGAGAGAGGTTTTGAAGACCAACATCCTTTTCACTTAGGTGACGTCCTCTTTCCACATTACACAAACATATGCCAAGAACACAAATGCCAGGCTCTTGGGCTGCTCAGGAATGCTTATGTGAAAGAGCCTTCGCTAAAGTTAGAACAAAACACTTTCTAACTTTGATTCCATTCTTGATAAAAAGAGAGGCACTTCTAGTGCTGAACCATTTCTTTCCTTTGTTTCAAAATTATTTATTTATGCTTACTCTGAACAGCTTTATTGAGATACAATTGAGATATACTAAGCTACAAATGGGGCTTCCCTGGTGGCTCAGATGGTAAAGAATCTGCCTGCAATGGGTGAGACGGGGGTTTGATCCCAGGGTTAGGAAGATCCCCTGGAGAAGGGATTGGCTACCCACTCCAATATTCTTGCCTGGACAATTTCATGGATAGAGGAGCCTCGTGGGCTGCAGTCCATGTGGTTGCAAAGAGTCGAACATGACTGAGTGGCTAACACTAAGCTACAAATATTTAGCATATTCCATTGGGTATATTCTTACTCATATTCCAGTGAAGTCATCACTACAATCAAGTTTCCTCATGTCCCTTTGTGGAGAAGGCAATGGCAACCCACTCCAGTACTCCTGCCTGGAAAATCCCATGGACGGAGGAGCCTGATAGGCTGCAGTCCATGGGGTCACAAAGAGTCAGACATGACTGAAGCGACTTAGCAGCAGCAGCAGCATGTCCCTTTGTATTTCCTACCACCTGCCTGTCCCTGTTCCCCTTCTCCATTGATCTGCTTCCTGTCATACATTTGTTTGCATTTACTGGAGCTATATCACAATGCAATTCCATGGTATGTATCTTTTGTCTGCCTTCTTTCATTCTGCATTATTATTTTCAGATCCACCTATGTTGTTGCATGTATCAATAATTCATTTTTTATTGCTCAGTAGGATTTTGTTATATGGATATAATTTAAACTTAAAAAATCTATTCAATTGCTAATGGACTTTGGGTTGTTTCCAGTTCGGACTATTACAAATAAAGTTTCTATAAACATTTGTTACAAACTTTTGTACCAACATATGCTTTTATTTCTCTTAGGGAAATGCTTGGGATAGAATGGCTAGGTCACATCGTAGGTATATGTTGTCCCAAAGTTCACTGTTGGTCTGTTTGTTTTTGTATGCTTTGCTCTTTGTGTGTGTGTTGACTAATATTTTCCTCTGCAACGTGTAATCACTACAAAGACCAGATAGCTTTTATCTCTAGAATTTCAGTTTGGATCCTTTTTTATTTCTTTCATGTCTTAATATGTCCAATCTTTTCTTTGGCTTCTTGAATATACATTAATAACAATTTATTTACTATTTCTGATTGGTGTCACTTCTGTGCTGCTTTGGATTGATTTATTTTTACCTCGCTGTGACTTGTATTTTCCCTTTTTGTCTGCCTGATAATTTTGGAAAGGATGTCAGGCATTGTAAATTTTACCTTGCTGTTTTGTTGGATGTTTTTACAGTCCTAAAACTATTTTTGAGCCTTGTTCTCGGGCACAGTTTAAAAAACTGGGAATAGTTTGATCCATTGCATCTAAGGTTTTTTTACGTGGGCCTAGAGCTGGCTTTAGTCTAGGTTTAATTTTCCCCACTTTTGAGGAAAGCACCTCCTTACTTTAATTGATAGCTGATGTCCCCTGAATTATGAAGCGTTTCCCTCTGGCTCTTGGAACAGGATTATATTGTGGACACTGGACACTGTTTCCTCTCATCCTTTTAAGCAGTTCTTTTCCTGGTCTCAGGTGATTTCTTCTTGTGCATGATCTGATCAGCAATTCATTATATATTTGAGCTGGACACTCTGAAGATTTTGAGTGTTCTCTCTTATCTGGTACTCTACTCATAAACTTCAGCTGTTTCAGTTTCCCCCTCCACACTGCAACCTGGATAATTTCTTCATGCAGTGGGCTGAGACAGTCAGAGCTCCCCTCAATTGTTTCCCATCTCTAAGAGATCACTGTCCTTTGCTGCCTGATGTCCAATGTATTTGAATGTTGTTTCATATATTTTTGTCTGGTGTTTCAGATATTCAAACAAGAGGGTAAATCCAGTTCCTTTTTTTATTTCTTACCCAGAAGTAGAAGTTTCATAGTGAGGCTTTCAGGGAGAAAAGGTGTTTATACTCATTGTCTCTTTTTCTTCACTTTGGTTTGGTCATAAAACCATGGTAATATAAGTTTGTCTGAATCTAGCTACTGAACCTGCTAAGATCTCCAAATTGCAAGCTGCAAGGACCTTTACTAGTTATCTAACTTCTCTTGACTGTTGCCTTCACTGTTGTCCTCTGGGTCACTTCCTTTCTCTCTGAACTGGCCACAGTCTTCTCTGCTAACTTTCCCTTCTGTAACTAGAGCCCCCCCGCCCCTTACCCTTCCATTCTGCATACCCTAAACAAGTGAACTCATCTGCTCCCATGGTTTATGAGTCTGAAATCTCTACCTCCAGCTAAGGGCTCATACCTGGAATCCAGGGCTAAATGTCCAAATCAGAAAATCTTGATCAAGCCATGAGTATAGATGATCCAAAATAGAGCTTCCATGAACATAAATTTCTAATTCTGAAATTCCTAATTCTTAAATTTCATAGGAAGTCCAAAATATTTTCAGAATCCTTAAATTGAAATGCAGGGCTCACATATTTTGAGCCTTATGTACCTCCTAGATTTATCTAACCTAACTTTCTCCTTTTTTCCCTATATTCCTGCCCTTCTGCTCCTTAAATAATCTTTCAACTTGGGTTTTCATAGCGCTATATTATTCCTCTGAGACATTCTCTCTCTCAACTCTTTACCTGCCTAACACTTACACATCCTTCTAGTTTTATGTTGAAATGTCATTTTAGATTTTCCTAGTCCTCGAGGCTGGATTAGATCCCCTATTATAAATTCAGAGGATCCTGAACTTATTAGTTACCCCTAGCTACAGTTTGAATGTATTATCTAGTTATTATATCGATATTTTTAATATCTATTAATGCCATAAGAGAAGGAACCACACACTTTTTATTTATTTCTGTATCCCTAGTGTGATTCCCAGCACTAAATTGATCCCTAAAGAATACATCTTGATCAGAAATATTTTTATGAAACTGAGTTTCATAGGAGCCTATTATTAAGAATAGGGATTGGCAAACTATAGTCTGAGCCAATTCCATCAATAAAGTTTTCCTAGAACATAGCCATGCCCATTCATTTACATATTGTCTAAGGCCACTTTCCTGCTATGATGGCAAAGTTGAGAAATTATGACAAATATACTGTAGGGGTTGTAATCCTGGCCCACAAAATCAAAAATATTTACTCCGGCTCTCTATAGAAAGTATTTTGTTGTTAAGTTACTAAGTCATGTCTGACTCTTGTGACCCCATGGACCATAGCCTGCCAGGATGCTCTGTCCATGGCATTTCCCAGACAAGAATACTGGGTTGCCATTTCCTTCTTCAAAGGATCCTCCCAACCCAGGGATTGAACCTGCATCTCCTGCACTGCAGGTGGATTCTTTACCACTGAGCCACCAGGGAAGCCTATAGAAAGTATGCAGACATCTGGTTTAGAACTTTAATATTTTACATAAGGAGCTTCCCCAGTGGCTCATTGGTAAAGAATCTGCCTGCAATTCAGGAGACACAGGAGACGAGAGTTTGATCCCTGGGTCGGGAAGATCCCCTGGAGAAAGAAATGGCAACCTACTCCAGTATTCTTGCCTAAAAAATTCCACAGTCAGAGAAGCCTGGCAGGCTACAGTCCAAAGGGTCACAAAGGGTTGGACATAACTGGGCATGAACGTGATTTTACATAAATCACAATTTGAGGGTCCTTAATATGCCAAACTACTTCCCGTCCCAGGACTTTGCACATGCTTTCTCTGCCTGGAACGCTCTCCTTTCCTTTGACTCTACTGGTCAACTCCCACTTATCCTTCATATTTTACTCTGCATGTCATTTCTTTATAATCTCTGAATCTAGAATAGGTTTCTCTCCATCTTGTCTCATTGTATGTTTTCATAGCACTTTAATCTTTCCTTTTAAAGATATCTGTTTTAAAGGGAAAGTAGCTGTCACTGTCTAATTAGCTGTATTATTATACATATTATTATTTGCTTGGTGTCTCTGACATTTCATAAGTGTAAGCTCTATGAGAGCATATGTTTTGTTCATTATTATACTCCAAATAGCGCTTCCCTGGTATGTTTTGTTCAGTATTATACTCCAAATAGCGCTTCCCTGGTAGTTCAGTGGTAAAGAATCTGCCTGCCAATGAAGAAGACATGGGTTCCATACTTGTGTTGGGAATATCCCCTAGAGTAGGAAATGGCAACCCACTCCAGTATTCTTACCTGGGAGATCCCATGGACAAAGGAATCTGGTGGGCTACAGTCCATGGGGTTGCAAAAGAATCAGATACAACTTAGCAACTAAAGAACAACAAAAAATACTCCCATCATTTAGAATAATGAGTTCTATGGAAAAAACTAATTGGCAAGTGCAAGTGCAAGTGGGGAGTTTATAGGAAAGTTGTGTGGTAAAAGAAAAAAAAAGATAACACTTTCTTTTATTCTATCCACAACACTTCTGATAGCAAATGTGTGAGTTTTTCTATACCAAGCAATCCTTCAGTTCTCAGTGGTCACTGACTGTATGTCCTACCATTGAACTCAGTTCTGAACTCAGTTCTGACCTGCCTGGACTTAGTGCAGCTCTCACAAGTTAAGGATTCAGTCTCACAAGACTGCATCCAACTTCTGATGACAACCTTAAGTCTAAGATTGTCAACTATACTTCTGGCCAACCAGCTATAAATTGGTTCAGGTTGGGGTTCTAACCTGAACCAATTTATATTGGACTTGGTTCCCACAAGCCACCAGTTACTCACAAAACATCTGGTAGAACAGCTTACAAAACTCATGGAAACATTTACTTAAGTTTTTTGGTATATTACAAAGGATTTTGTAAAGGACACAATGAACAGCCAAATGAAGGGCAAAGTCTGGGAAAGGGGCACCGTGAAGTTTCCATGTTCTCTCTGGATGCATTACCCTCCCAGTACCTCCAGGTCATCACCAACCTGGAAACTGTCTGACCCCTACAGTTTGGGGTTTTTTTAATGGAGATTTCATCAGAAAGGTGTGATAACTCAATTTCTAGCTCCTCTTCCCTCCTTGCAGGTTGAAGGGTAGAAACTGAAAGTTCCAAGCCTCTAATTACGACTTGGTTTTCTGTGACCAGCCCCCAACCTGAAGCCCTCTAGGACCTTCCAGACACCAATCAACTCATTAGCATACAAAAGACACCTTTCTCACTCTGGAGAGTCCAGAGGTTTTAGAAGCTTCTGTGTCAGGAACTGGAGTTAAAGACCAAATATTAGAACAAAAGATGTACCTAACACCCTTATCACTCAAAATAACAAGGGTTTTAGGAACTCTGTTCTAGGAACCAGGAACAAAGACTAAATATATTTCTTGTTATAACACAAGTGGTCAGGGCAGATCTCATTGAGAAGATGACACCGAGCAAAGACTTGAAGAAAGTGCGGAAGTGAGCCATGCAAATGACAGGGGTAGAGCCACAGAGGCAGAGGAAAGCCTGATATAAAGACCTTAGGGCAAGTATGTGCCTGGCATTTTCAAACATCAGGAAGGAAACTATTGGGGCTGGAGCAAAGTAAGAGGGAAAAAGAATAATAAAAGATCAGGTTAGAGAGAAATGGAAGAGAAAAGATCTTAGAGTGCTTTGTACATATGTTGGCACTTCCATCAGTGAATTGGAGTTCACTGCAGGTTTTGAAGCAGAGGAGTGATATAATCTGACTGATTTTTAACAGAATCACTCTGGCTGCTGCATTGAGAACCTGATGAGGGCCTGGGCAGCAGTAGTGAAGCCAGTTTGGAGGCTAGTAGAGTAATCCAATGAGACATCATGGTGACCAGGACCAAGGTGGTAGAAGAGGAGAGGTGAGAAATGGTTGATTCCAGATATATTTTAAAGGTAGAGTGAAGAGTATAAAAGAAAGAGGAGAGGATGGTCCCAGATATTATGGCCTGAGCAACTGAAAGGATGGGGTTGCCTCCCATTATAATGGAAGTAACCTTGGGTAGAGTATATTTGAGGTTGGCATTGGGAGCTCAGCTGAAAATATGGTAAGATCTTAATGTTTATTAGATTGCAAGGGGAGAAGTCAGGTGTATGTATGAATCTGGAGTAAAGGAGAGTGATGTAGCTTTGAGACTTAAATTCAGGAGGTATTTACATTTAGGTGACATTTAAAGCTGTTACAATTTGTAAGACTGACCAGGAACCCAGTTAAGAAAGATAAGAGCCCCCAGTGGAGTCCTGCAGTGAGTCAAAATTGACGAGTTCAGGAGATGAGAAGGGATGAGCACAGTAGCCTGAGATGGAGGGACCAAGGATATAGGGAACAACCAAGAGTTTGATGCTTGGTGTCCTCACAGCCAAGTACAATTTTTTTTGTTTTGTTTTAAGGAAGAAAAAATGAATATCTACAGCAAGTACTTCTGAAAAGTCAATTGAGATACAGGCTGAAATTGACCACTGTTTTGAGCAATGTAGGGGTCTTGACTAGAGCAGTTTTGGTGGACCAACAGAGCTTGAAGGAGAAAGAGAGGAAAGATCTTAGAGACAATTCTTTCCAACAGTTTCACTGCAAAAACGAGTAGAACATGAGGTAGTAACTGGTGAGAGAAATGGGGTGAAAAGAAAGGTTTTTTTTAAGACTTTAAGACTAGGAAAAGGAGTAAGTTGGCCTGCTAAAGGGAATAATGAGGGAAGAGCAAAAAAATAATGGAGAGAGTTCTAGAAGTTTTATATATCAGGAATTTTATCCCATTTTGAAATGAGCTGCAAATATTTACTTGTGGTTTATCATTTTATCTTTTGACTATCCTTAATGTGTTGTTTTTACCTTGTAGAAGTTTTTAATTTGTGGTTGAATGTATCAATATATTTTTAGTGGCTTCTGAGTTTTGGGTCTTAGTTTAAAACACTTCTCACATGCTATATCAGGGGCTTGTGAAATGTGGCTCAAAGGTTATATCCAGCCCTTCATTTGTTTTGTAAATAGAGCTTTATTGAAAAACAGCTATGCTCATTTGCTACAGTGGCAGAATTTTGTACTTGCAGCTACTATTTACTATGTACATGCATGTGTGCTAAGTCACTATAGTCGTTTTCGACTCTTTGCGACCCTATGTACTGTAGCCTGCCAGGCAAGAATTATGGAATGGGTTGCTGTGCCCTACTCCAGGGGATCTTCCTGATTCAGGAATTGAACCCTCATCTCTTATGTCTCCTGCATTGGTAGGCAGGTTCTTTACCACTAGCACCACCTGGGAAGCCCATCTACTGTGTGACCAACCAGTTAAAATACTGCTAATTCCTGTTCTATAATTAAAAAAAAAAAAGAATTTGCCCTTTCTTATTTGTCTTGTACTTTCATAATCTCTTCCTTCTTTTATTCCTCCCTCCCTTCCTTCCACCCTTCCTTCTTTTCCTTCTCTCTCTCTCTCTTTTCTTATATTAAGACCTGGAATTTATCCTGGGTATGGTGAATAAATTAGAATTGCAAATTTATTTTTCTTTAGATTGTCTATTAGTTTTCTCATACAACTTATTGAAAAGTTTGTAATTTTTCCCATAGCTTTGGGATGCTACCTTTATGCATACAGTAATAAATTTCCATAAATATCTGTGTCAATTTCTGAACTTCCTGTTTTATTCAATTGGTCTTTCTGTCTATACAAGTATCAATACAAATACCATACTGCTTTAATGATATGGGTTAATATCTTAATGATATAGGTTATTTCCTTTTGTTTGCTCTCTTTTGCTTCATAACCTATGGTTGTTGTTGTTCAGTCACTCAGTCATGTCCGACTCTTTGCCACCCCATGGACTGCAGCATGCCTGGCTTCCCTGTCCTTGACCATCTATCTCCTAGAGCTTGCTCAAACTCATGTCCAGTGAGTCAGTGATGCCATCCAACCATCCTGTCCTCTGTCATCCCCTTCTCTTCCTGTCTTCAACCTTTTCCAGCATCAGAGTCTTTTCTAATCAGTCAGCTCTTTGCATCAGGTAGCCAAAGTATTGGAGCTTCAGCTTCAACTTCAGCATCAGTCCTTCCAATGAATATTCAGGACTGATTTCCATTAGGATTGACTGGTTTAACCTCCTTGCAGTCCAAGGCACTCTCAAGAGTCTTCTCCAACATCATTGTTCAAAAGTAGTTCTTCAGTGTTCAGCCTTCTTTATGGTCCAACTGTCATATCCATACATGACTACTGGAAAAACCAAAGCTTTTACTATACAGAACCATTGTTGGCAAAGTAACGTCTTTGCTTTTAAATATGTTATCTAGGTTTGTCATAGCTTTTGCTGTCTAGGTTTGTCATAACAAGCGTCTTTTAATTTCATGGTTACAGTCACCATCTGCAGTGATTTTGAAGCCCAAGAAAATAGTCTTATCCTGTTTCTCTTGTTTCACCATTTATTTGCCATGAAGTGATGGCACTGGACGCCATGATCTTAGTTTTTTGAATGCTGAGTTATAAGCAAACTTCTTCACTCTCTTCTTTCACCTTCATCAAGAGGCTCTTTGGTTCCTCTTTGCATCCTGCAATAAGGGTGATGTCACTTAGCAGCAGCAGCAGCAGCATCTGCATGTCTGAGGTTATTGATATTTCTCTTAGCAATGTTGATTCCAGCTGGTGCTTCATCCAGCCCAGCATTTCACATGATGTACTCTGCATATAAGCTAAACAAGCAGGGTGACAATATACAGCCTTGATATACTCCTTTCCAAATTCTCTTTAAGAATTTTCCACAAAATCAAAGGCTTTAGGGTAGTCAATGAAGCAGAAGTAGATGTTCTTCTGGAATTCTCTTGCTTTTTCTACGATTTATCAGATGTTGGCAATTTGATCTCTGGTTCCTCTGCCTTTTCTAAATCCAGCTTGTACATCTGCAAGTTCTCAGTTCACATACTGTTGAAGCCTAGCTTGAAGGATTTTGAGCATGACCTTGCTAGCATATAGTAGCGCTTTGCTTGTGGCTCAGCTGGTAAACAATTGCCTGCAATGTGGGAGACCTGGGTTCGATCCCTGGGCTGGGAAGATCCCCCAGAGAAGGGAAAGGCTATCTGCTCCAGTATTCTGGCCTGGAGAATTCCATGGACTGTATAGTCTATGGGGTCACAAAGAGTCGGACACAACTGAGCAACTTTCACTTGGTAGCATGTGACATGAGTGCAATTATATGGTAGTTTGAACATTCTTTGGCATTGCCCTTCTTTGGGACTGGAATAAAAACTGACTTTTTCAGTCCTGTGGCCACTGCTGAGTTTTCCAAACTGGTTGGCATATTGAGTGCAACACTTTAACAGCATCATCTTTTAGGATTTAAATAGGTCAGCTGGAATTCCATCACTTCCACTAGCTTTGTTTGTAATGATCCTTCCTAAGGCCCACTTGACTTCGCATTCCAGAATGTTTGGCTCTTACGTGAGTGATCACACCATCGTGGTTATCTGGATCGTTAAGATCTTTTTTTGTATGGTTCTTCTGTGTATTCTTACCACCTCTTCTTAATATAGTCTGCTTCTGTTAGGTCCATACTGTTTTTGTCCTTCATTGTGCCCATCTTTGTATGAAATTTTCCCTCGGTATCTCTAATTTTCTTGAAGAGATTTCTAGTCTTTCCCCTTCTATTGTTTTCTTCTATTTCTTTGCACTGATCATTTAGGAAGGCTTTCTTATCTCTCCTTGATATTCTTTGGAACTCTGCATTCAGATGGATATATCTTTTCTTTTTTCCTTTTCCTTTTACTTCTTTTCTTTTCTCAGCTATTTGTAAGGCCTCCTCAGACAACCATTTTGCCTTTTTGCAATTCTTTTCCTTGGGGATGATTTTGATCACTGCCTCCTGTACAATGTTACGAATCTCTGTCCATAGTTCTTCAGGCACTCTATCAGATCTAATCCCTTGAATTTGTCCCTTCCACTGTACATGATAAGGGATTTGCTTTAGGTCATACCAGAATTGTTTAGCGGTTTTCCCTACTTTCTTCAATTTAAGTCTGAATTTTGCAATAATGAGTTCATGATCTGAGTCACAGTGAGCTCGTGGTCCTGTTTTTTGCTGACTGTATAGAGCTTCTCCATCTTTGGCTGCAAAGAATGCAATCGATCTGATTTTGGTATTGACCATTTGGTGATGTCCATGTGTAGAATCGTCTCTTGTGTTGTTGGAACCTATGGTAGTTTCTTTATATGCTATTTCTAGCATTTTTGAGTGTATGATCTGTTTTATTTCTTCCAGTGATTCTCATAACAAGTTAGAATACTCTGAATTCAATAATGACTGTTATTTTGACTGCCCGCCTAGTTGCCACTCCTGCTGCTTCTTTGCTAACAGATCCCAATTTGGTTCTGACATTAGTATTCCCAGAAAGGGATGGACTTACGACAATTCTCTTGCCTTTGCCAGTGATTAGTTTAGGAGTGAACATATGATCCACTTCTGGCCAATGAAATACCAGGATAAATAAGCTGAGAGCTTTTAGGAAAGTATTTCCTTTCTCAAAAGGAAGAGGAATATCCTTTGCTTTGATCCCCTCTTGTTCTGCTTTGAATACTGTTGCATGCATCTGTGAATCTTAGAGCTATGGCAACCATCTGGTGGTCAAGAGGAGCAATATTGCAAATACATGGAAGCTGACAGAATATAAACATCAGACAGGTCTAGATTATTGATGAAATCAGTGAGCTGCCAAACTAGTTTTGGAACTGCCTACCACTGGATGTCTTAACAATTGATGTCTGCATAGTTTAAGCCACTGTTAGCTGGGTTTTCTGCCACTTGCAGTCAAAATTGCCGCATCAGTCTCCTTGAAGTGCTGACAGTGGTCACGCGGATGACAGCCACCCACCCAGGGCCGCGAAAACAGAACCAAACTTGACTGTCGCCATCGTACAAACACTGCGATTAGAAAAAGTTAAACAGTAGTCGCCCCCCTGACGAGAACAGGGGCTGCCAGAGCAGCCTTAGACGGCACACACACACACTGCTCCCGCTAAACCCTCACAAAGAAAGTTCACAAGCAACGCAGCGGATATGAGACGGAGACAGGGACGGGCTCACGGCGTCACACATGCCAGAGCGACTTCTCCATGAAGCGGAGGCCTCGCGAGGAACCTCGTCCAGAAACCAGGCCTCACAGGTCAAAACTTGTTGCAAAGGAACGGAACAGAAGCTACTATGCAGGCTGCGTAATTCATCAGCTGTGACGCTACAGGTTCTCCCTCGTGTTCAGTCAGGGGCTCCTGTTCTGGGTCTAAGCACTTGTGTTGGGAGCGCACAGTGGTCCTGCAGCTACGGAAGGCAGCACGGAGGGTCTCACACTTGCGCACACGTACACACACACACACACACACACAACATCAGCAAAAAACTGGGAATAGAACTGCCATATGACCCAGCAATCCCACTGCTGGGCATACACACCGAGGAAACCAGAATTGAAAGAGACGCGTGTACCCCAGTGTTCATCGCAGCACTGTTTACAATAGCCAGGACATGGAAGCAACCTAGATGTCCATCAGCAGACGAATGGATAAGGAAGCTGTGGTACATATACACAATGGAATATTACTCAGCCATTAAAAAGAATACATTTGAATCAGTTCTATTGAGATGGATGAAACTGGAGCTCGTTATACAGAGTGAAGTAAGCCAGAAAGAAAAACACCAATACAGTATACTAATGCATACATATGGAATTTGAAAGATGGTAACGATAACCCTATATGCGAGACAGAATAAGAGACACAGATGCATAGAACAGTCTTATGGATGCTGAGGGAGAAGGTGAGGGTGGGACGTTCTGGGAGAAGAGCATTGAAACATGTATATTATCGTATGTGAAACAGAACACCATTCCAGGTTCGATGCATGAGACAAATGCTCAGGGCTGGGGCAATGGGATGACCCAGAAGGATGGGATGGGGAGAGAGGTGGGAGGCGGGTTCAGGATGGGGAGGGGCAATGGGATGACCCAGAAGGATGGGATGGGGAGAGAGGTGAGAGGCGGGTTCAGGATGGGGAACACATGTAAACCCATGGCTGATTCATGTCAATGTATGGCAAAAACCACTACAATATTGTAAAGTAATTAGCTCCCAACTAAAATAAATAAATTTATTAAAAATAAAAAAGTATTCCTAATTAGAACTCAGTTTTTAATTCTTGACTTTCTTTACTTTTTCCTCTATTGCTTTTGGTATTTCATTCTTTTTTATTTTTAGATATTGTGGAAAATTATGTGGAAAATTCGTAAAGAGATGGGAATACCAGAGCACCTTACCTGCCTCCTGAGAAACCTGTATGCAGGTCAAGAAGCAACAGTTAGAACCAGACATGGAACAATGGACTGGTTCCTAATTGGGAAAGGAGTACCTTTCCCAAGATAAGGAAAACCTCTATTTGAGTCTTGTATTTATCTTTCTACTTCAATCAATTTCTTTGCATTTCTCTTAGGCCTAACTTAGGCTGTTGTATTCATGTGTTGTGTTACATCTGCTCTTCAGTTGTCTGAGGAGAGGGCAAGGATAGGACCAAAGGGAGTCTGGGGTGGGAGGATAGAATCAGGGCTGTGGGTATCACAGCTGGAGGGCTTTGTCACTGAAGACTTTTGCTGTGACTTAGTTAAAAGTTCTGTACTGAGTTTTACTCTGATTAGTTAAGGGTGCATCTGATCCAGTGATAAAAAATCTTTGGTTTTTAGGTTGTTCACCAGATGCTGGGGAAATCCAGTACCTCTTCATTTCTCAAAGACAAGCTGCCTTAGTGGTCATTTCCTCCCCTCTTCTCTGTTTGTCTCCCTTGTTTCCTTCTGGGATATGGGTGGAAAAGGCATTAAAAATATACAAAAACTAGGAATTCATCACATGTGTCCCTTTACTAGTTATATCCTATGTTTCTCTTAGATAGTAAAACAAAGTGCCAGTTCTTAGTAGTTCTTCTCATCTCTAATGAATGAGTCATTTTTCTCTCATATTGAGACAGGCAACCATTTAAAGAGACTCCTGATACTTTTCTTAGGAGCTTCATTTCCAAACCCCATCCGTCACACCACTGGCCTACTACCCTCCAAATGAGAGGCAGAGTTCATTTTTTCAGGATGTTATTTCTTCACATTTTTGTCCATTGTTCAGCTTCTGGAGGAGTCAAGTAGAAGCTCTGGTCAATTTCTAGAATCTTTTCTCAGTAGATATTATTTTTAAATGGTGACATTATGAGGCTATGCTTCTTCCTTAGTTTGGATGTTTCTGACTTTTTTCTTTTTTGCTATTCTTATAGATTTTTCTGCATTTTATTACATTTGAGAGAAGAGAAGTTTCTTGATTCCTGTATTTCTTTCTCAGCTTCTCTGTGAAATTGAAACAGGGTTTACCAACAGCACTGCTTTGATTGCTATGTATTTTTAGCAGTGCCTAGAAGTACATGTACAAGAGAATTGGGGCAATTATAAAGATTGTTTGGACCAAAATTAACCCCAAATTTCTCTGAAATATCTAGATAATTGCAGGAAAATATCATTTGTAAAATTTGAAAGTATTTTGATAATTGCTGCAATTCTCTCCTTCACTTTGCATATGCGGGAAGAAACTGAAGTTTCCAAAATAGCACCCACAATGCTGAGTTGACACTGGCTTTGTGTTTTTCTCACCACAGTTTCTAATAAGTTGTTGCTATTATTATTAACTCAAGTCCCGTGCTTCTAGTCACAACAACCTGTGCAATAGCAGAACACTTACTTTGCTGAAAAGAGAACCTTAAATGTGTTTGTAGGAATAAGAGCACATTTTGCCACATTGAAAGCAGATTTTCTAGGAAAGTATTGATTTCTTTTTTTGTAGCTGGTTAAAATGCTGTGTAGAGCAACTTGCCCCTCAGGTGATAGCATTGACTACCTGGTAGGCTCATTGAGGAGTCTTATCTTCATTCCTGATAGAGCTGAGTTTGAAGACAGTTCCATTTTTGGTGTGAGGCTATATTGTTTCCACTTTGGGGACCATAGATATTGTGGATTGGATGTTCCTGGAGACCCACTGCAGGATACCCTCCAGTCTCCCAGGACTCCAGAGGCTGGCAGGTAATCGTTAGCTTCCCAGCCTCACTTGCTACTAGGATTCAGATATGGCTTCGTTCATATCCAGTTGTTTGAGATCTTGATTCAAACCTGAATGCTGGGCTTAGTCACTCAGTCGTGTCTGACTCTTAGTGACCCTATGGACTGTAGCGTGCCAGGCTCCTCTATCCATGGGGATTCTCCAGACAAGAATACTGGAGGGGGTTGCCATTTCCCTCTCTAGGGGATGTTCCCCACCCAAGGGTCGAACTCAGGTCTCTTGCATTGCAGGCGGATTCTTTACCGTCTAAGCCACCAGGGAAGCCTCAAAACTGAATAAAGATATTCAATTCTCCAGGCATATTATTAAACATAATAAAAGTTTTAAACAACCTTGAGTTATGAAAGAACTAAGTTATGGGGGGAGGGAAACAAGTGTGAATATCCTCTTCCTGACCCACACAGAACAGGAACAGAGTGGCCTGGAGCAGATGGCCTTGATAGAAGATTCCAGATTCTGCAATTTCCTGACTGAGGCAAAGATAGTGTTCTTGGTGGTCTGTTTCTGTGATGATATTTGAGGGGTTGTTTATTGAAGCTCCATCTAGAGTCTATTTTTTTTAGCACTTATTCCCAAAGAGTCTACCCTTTAATAAATTCTTTTCTGAGTGAAGTAACTGGAACAGATCCTGAGAGCTAAAAGTAAAAACTCTGAGTGGGACCATGGCAGAAACAATGCTAAGTCAGGAATTTAGCTGCCACAGATTGGGTCTCTTGAGTCTCAGAGATGGGAAATGCAGGCCTCTGTGAGGTGTTTCCCCTCATCTAGTTACTTCCGTGGGTTCATTTAAACTGATGGAAAATGGTCATGTGGGAAATAGGGGACCATTATTAGAGATATAAGATTTTGGGATAGCAGCTTGTATCTCAAAGTGTGACAATGCCTACAGAGCCATGGAACTCGCTCCACCTTACCTGTAGGAGCATCATCTCAGGGCCTTGCCTTTTCCGCAAACCTTCCTCTGCATAGGATACCCTCTTGGGATGATTTTGCTGAAAGTAAGAGAAATCAGGTTCAGTTGTCTAAAATCATGATGAAAATTTATAATCTCACAAAATCAGAAGCCAAAAGATAGGGCATCTCTACTAAAAGTTAATTCTGCAGTTCATTTATGTCACCAAGACCCAGATTCTTTCCATTGTCTGCTTCACCATCTCGGTGTGATGAGTTTGAAGTAGAGACTAGCCCCAAGTCTGCATCCAGACATACTGACACCCTTTTAAAGAAGAAAATTTATTTACTTTGTCTTTTCTTACTGAACATCTACTTTTTCCCCTCTATCTCCTTGTACTACAAAAAATATATCAATGAGTAACTTTGGATATTCATTTTTGCCCATGTAGGCAGATGCAATTGTTGGATTCCTAGAAATGGAATTTCTTGGTCAAAGAAAGCATGCATTTGAAATGTTGATAGCTCTTGCCATATTTCCTTCCCCAAATATGTGTCAACTAGTAATGAATGAAAGAGCATGTTTTCTGAAAGAGGGTATGTACTTTTATGGATGAGGTAAAGGGGCTACCTCTGTGAGTGGTGGGTCAGAGGCTTACCTGAGGCTAGGCTGATGAATGTGTCCACTTAAATTTCTGGTCCCTCCATCTTGCCTCAAGACAGGATGAAAGGGATTCTTTCCAAAGTGAAAATACATGCTTGGTCCTTAGTAGGACTGGAATCCCAGGGAAGTGAAAATTAACTGAGCCACAAGGCAGAGCATATTTAATGAATGAACCCAAAATAAGGCTAGAGAATTCCTGTTGTTTTTAATTAAGCTGATAGGAGTTACCCAAAGGCTGTTTTCATAGCTCTTTCAAACTCTGATGAGCTCATCAGAAGTATTTTTCAGAGTACCCTTGGTTCTAATTGGTTCAGTGTTAGTTCAAGGAAAGTTCTTTTTACTTTCAAAAACTTTAGAGTTCAAATTTTAAAATACTTGTTCTTCCTCTTATGGAAATCTGAGGGTTTTGCAGTATTGGGAAGTAACAGTTAGGTTTTATAAATATATTTTAGTACCATAAGAATGGATCAGTTTGCAAGCTTTCCAAGGAATGTTACTGCATGATATTCTTAGTTTTATCTTTTTTAATTTCCCCCTTTCTTATTTGAGAAATTAACATAGTTGTTGATTTTACATTTGGAAACATTTATTTTAGTTGATCAAAGTCTCTTTTTCAATTCAAATTCACTCTGTCCTTTTTTTTTTTCTTTCTTATCTTATTGGTCCCTGGTGGAGGTTGTTTAACACACAGATAAGTAAGAAGCCCTTCAGGAATAAATGAAGGAAGTACATACTGTATGCACCTTCAGCTGCTCTCACCAAACCATTAGAGAATTCCCTCTGACTCAGAAACCCACAGCAGTCTACCCATTACTATACATTATTCTATATATTATTATTATTATATTTTATATATATTATTATTATACATTATTATTCTATACAATATTATATAATATTTTAATTCTATATATTATTCTTTAAACTTTAATGCTATACCTAATATCACCTCATAAGATAATTGGCTCCAGTGTGATGAAATTAGGCCAAGAAACTAAAGTTCTTTAATCTCATTCTAAGGCTGTGTTTTATCCTCTCTTATTCCAACAGGCCATAGGCTACCTCAGGCCCCACTGTGGCAACATCCTTAGAGCTGTCTGGTTTGCAGGCATGTTTTTCCTTGCCCACACCTTCTGGTGGCTATTTTATTTCATTTTTACAAGAGGAACAAGGATAGATGGCCCCAAATAAGTAATGATGGCCTTGAATCATGGTTCCTTGATTATTTAATGCTGAAGAGTATCCTACCAAGACATGTCCACAGGTCACACTGTATGCCTTCAAAACCACTTCATACAAACAGCATTTCATATCTAGACAGTTTTCTTACCTTCCTTAATGGGATCTCTTTGCTAACTAATATTACATAACATTCAACATTAAACTCAGTTGGCACATGCATTTACCCTGATGAAATCTGTTTTAGTGTATATTTGCCATCCTTGAGTCCACTTTTGATTCACAGACTGAGATACAAATTAGGGTTATGCTTGACACAAGTACCGTAAAATCTAATGAGTATGGGCTTACTCCCTAAAGGAAGAAGTTTCTTTACCCCAGTGAGAAGAAGTCTGGGTTTAAGCAAATCAGGGCTAGTACATCACCTCGAAATATCAAGGGGCTTGCCCCAGCATCCTGAGGATGATGGATACCCCTCTAGTATCAAGCTCATATTCTAGTTGGAGAGAAAGAAGAAGCAGAAGAGACAGAACCAGCTGACTTGAGCTTATGTCTTACTCCCTAGATCTCACATGGTTTCTTCTAGCTGCAAGGGAGTCTGGGAAGGAAAGTTTTAACTTTCCAGCTTTATAGTATAGGAAGACAAGGTATGCAAATGGGTTTTGAGTGAGCCAATTTACAATGTGTACCTATTAGGTTAGTGCTTTCTGGAACATGGTCCAATCTGCTCCAGGTTGGTCTTCATCCTTCATTACTGCTGCTGAGATTCAGCAATGAAGGCCAAGATGTAAACAGAGGTTGTGGTTTGCTCAGACTTTTTTCTAAATAATGGAAAGAGCACAATGATCAGAGATCAGAAAACCTGCAGTTTAGTCTTGTATGATTTGCCCTAAAAGTCATCTAAGTCAAATCACTTTACCTCTGAGTCCTAGTCTCCCATATCCAAAATGGAGGAGTTGAGCTTCAGTCTTCTGCTTTCCTCTCTTGTGTATGGTCTCAAATGTCTACTGTTAAGACAAAATTTCACACATGTTCCCATGAGGACCCAAAGAGGCTGGGACCAATGAGAAGGCCCCACCATGCTGTCATCAACCTCATCTTCTTCTCTCCCCCAGTAATCTCTTAGGACCTCTTAGCACTTAGGGAGAGTGGAGAGGAATTTAGGACCTGTGTAGTAAACTACATTTCTCACTGCCCCTATGTCACTTTTCCCTTAAAGGACTGAACAAGTCCAATCTTTGTTACTAGAATTACAATTCTTTCTTCAGATATTTGTCGCTTCTCTGGGATCACAAGAGTGACTGAGAGGTCAAACCACTGAAATGCTATCTTCTGCCAGCTTTTCATTACCTCTTGGCCCAACACTGCCCAGGAAGCTGTCTTGGAGCCAGAGCCTCCACTCTTGATAATAAGAAGGCTTTTCCAAGCCCACACCTGCAAGCATAGCTTCAGTCTGTAAATTATTCCCATGATTTGCTTAACTGTCCAGAATCCTGCAGTGTTATTGAAGCTAGAGGTATCCAAGTATGCAGCTGACTGCAACTACTATAATTCTTCTAAATAACTTGGCACCCATCTGGGTGGGGTGCCCTCTCCCAACTGAATTTAATTTGTATTTAATTTTCAGATATTTTCTGTAGCTATCATCATTAGTGTCCCCTTTAGACTCTATTTTTGGCCTGGGCATCTTTACCTATATCACATCAATTCTATTCAGTCAACTTTGGTCAAAAAGGTAGGACTTTGACTACTCTGGGAGAAGTTCAAGCCCTCTCTTCTAGTGGGTGGTCCATGTGAGAAGGAGGAGTGCCCAAGACAGATGATTGAGACATTGACCAGAGAATGTCTCCCCAAAGACTGAATGCTCAGTGTGTAACAGGCCAACTTTATGGGTGGAGGAGGGGGTACTCTATGGCCATGGCTTCAGGGAAAGCTTGGAGCCAATTTAGCTCTTCAGGACTCTTGGAGTCTCCTAGAACATTCTTCTCATCTCCTCAATATGGTGTGGCTCTATCTCTTCCTCTCTGGCCCATTAATCTTTATCTAAAAGTTTTCATGGCATGAGATGAGGAGTTAGGAGGTGTGATGTGATCTGACTCCTGTGAAACTATACATCTGAAACTATACTATACATTAGTCTCATGCTGCCTTTGTTACTATTTCAGTTGGGAGAGGGCTTAGGAGATCCTAGCAAGAGTTTTCAATAAGGGGTTTGTAGATAGAATTCAGGATGTGCATGAACTTGAATGAAAAATACATCTCTGTTATCACTGATCTTTAACTTCAATTTGCCATTTCCTTCATTTATCAAGGTGAGCAGTGACCATGGCCATGTTAGCAGTACCTCTGACTTTGACAATAGTAGAAATTACAAGTGTTACATCATGTAAAAGTTGATATGGAAACTTCAAAAGAGCACTGTGCTCATGAAACTTCAAAAGTGTGGTGTTTACTAGACATACCACTTTATTAGACCCGCTGCTAGATTTATTACCTAATGCATTAAGTATAAATATATATATATATATACACATATACATATCTTTTATATCACATTAAAACATTGAAAGCTTTTATTACTGTTTTTCAATATGAAAAATTTTCTTTGGGATCCTATGTTTTTTGTTATGCATTTAAAAACATTTTTCTAAGGAGGGGTTTCACCAGACTACCAAAGCAGTTTATATCACAAAAATAAGTTCAAAGACCTCTACTCTGAATATAATTTATAAAATACATACAGAACAAGATGGGGGGAAAACATGCTTTAAATTTTAGACAGATTACCATGCTAACTACAGTACAAAAGAACTAAACATAAACCAATGTGCAAAAATTATTTCAGTTTAAGTTGTATTGCTCCAGATACCATTAGCCTGTGGGTATAAATGGGGTTATATTGATGTTGGCAGCTACATTTCCCTTGTATCTAAGCTTATTTCTGGAACCACATTGCGTGAATCATTTACCTTTCAGAAATCTGGTTGTAAAAGTGGTCATTCCCATCCTCATGCATTACTGAGATGCCCTCTGTGGGAAAGACACCGTGATTGGTGCTCCCACAGAAGTGGGAACATTTAGGGGGAGCTTAGAGTCACCCAGATGGACTCAGGTGTCATCGATCAAGTGAAAACAATAATATCCAGAGCAAGACAGGAATAGGAAGGCACTGGGAATATACATTGATTTTAAAGCAGTAGTCTTTATGAAATATGCAGGACATGGCTAGTGGGTCATATAATGCCTACTGCAGATATTTCCCTGCCTATTTGCAAAGCCATCAACTGTACTATGAAGTGGCACTGTGGGAAACACAAAAAGAAATAACAATTAATTGGGGCCCACTGTGTATTAAGCACTGCATTTAAACTCATCCAATTCTAATGACAGCACTATGAGAAAGAGACTATTATCCCCATTTTACTGAAATGGAAACAAAAACTTGAAGAGATTATAGAATATGTCCAAGCACACACAATAAGAGACAGGGCAGGAATATAACTGAGAGTCTTAAGCTAAAGTGGACATAACTAAAACTTTAAGCTAAAGTATACAGATTGTATACTAAAGTATACATATTGTAAAGTATACCAGCTCTATATCCGTGAAGACAGGACTGAGAATACCTATGCATTCATATACAAAGTGTACAGTCAGTATAATAAAAGATTGAGCCAATACAAGGTCCAAATAGGGAAATAAATGTAAGACTATATATAGAAGAGTGTGTGCTTGCTTCTGGGACAGTCGCCAAGGATGTGAGATTTGAGCTTGACTTTGAATAGCAGGGGAGGTTTGGGATAGATGGGCCAAATGGTGAAGGTCAATTAACAGACAAGCAAGTGTAACAATCTGTCTGGGTGTGAGGGTTCATACGAGTAAGTAATGGGAAATGCAGCTGGAAAAGAAGATTGAGAGAGACCAACTATGAGGGAAATGACTGCAAGGCTATACTGTGATTAGACTCAGGCTGTCAGAAAGGAGATTTGAAATAATTAGGCAGTGTTTCAGAAAGAACGACCAGACAGTCACACGGCAGATGCCTGGAGAAGGAAAGTAACTAGATTTCTGAAGCCCAGGAAGAAGGCTTCACTGGTTGTCATGTGTGGAGTGAGAGAGGTCTGGATTCAGGTGATAGCAATGGGTATGAAAAGAAGGTATTTAGAAGGAAAAAAAGAGAGCATATGGCAAGTGACTCATAATAATATTAACAATGATAATAATAGCTAACATTTATTCTTATGTTCATTTCTACAAATGTCACTATACCAGGCACAGTTCTGGGCCCAGGGTATATACCAATGAGCCAGAGAGTCAGCCTGCTTTCCTCATGGAGTTTACATGCTGATAGACAAGATGTATAATAAATAAATAACAGATACACATTGAACAGATAAACAAATGAAATATAATTTCAGGTGGGTAATTTGTTCAATAAAGATTTATAAAAGAGGGTTAAGGGGCTAGATAGTGAGGGGGTAAGGAACTTAGGTCAGAGTAGGTGTCTCTGGAGATGAGATATTTGAATGAAGTTGAGGACCAGGTGAATAACCCTGAGAAAAGCATTCCAGGCAGAGAGGGCAGGAAGTGCAAAGGTCCTGAGGCAGCTATATTCTCCCAGTGATCCAAATAGTACAGCTAGTATTAGCACAGTGACAAGGAGGAGAGTGGAGGTGAGGCTAACATACCCAGGGGCTGAATGGTGAAGGACCCTGCAGGCTATGGTGAGTACTTTACATTGTATTCTAAATGATAGGAAGTTGGAAAGTTTTGAGAACTGAGATATGATTTACATTTGTAAAAGATCATGCTGACCACTTCAAGGAAATTGACAAGGTGGAACAAGAGTACAGGCAGGAGATCTCTTAGGAGGTAGTTACAATAATCCAGGTTGCTGGAAGCTGGGCCTAGTGGTGGAAGGGATGAGAAGCAGTAGGACTGGGAATGTTTTGAAGGTAGAATGAACAGGACTTGATGATGGATTGTATGGAGTAAAGAAGGAGAGAAATTAAGAAGATACCTCTGAGAAGTTTTCTGCTCTTAGATTCCTTAAAACTTCTTTCAGGGTGGGGATTTTCTTGAATCTTTGACTTTACTACATTCCAATCATGTAATTTATCAATAATGCCTCCCAAACCAATCTTGAATCTGTCCTTCCCCACAGCCACAATGGCTCATTCCCTTCTTGTACTGTTGCAAATTCCTGCTAGCCTCCCTGCTTCTGCTCTTGCCTCTTCCCTGACCAGCACTTCTGTAGAGAATCTATGGATTTGATTGGCCTTTGCTTAAAAACCCTCTGTAGAGAATCTATGGATTTGATTAGCCTTTGCTTAAAAACCCTTTAGTACTATAGATACTTGGAATAAGAGGCATTTAGAACAAAATCCAAACTTCTGAGCCAGGCTTACAAAATCTTACATAACCTGATCCCCTGTAGCTTTGCTGACTTACCTCATACCACTGCCTTGCTCACTGCCCTCCCAGTCACTTCTGGTTTCTCAGGCACTGCATGCCCTTGCTCTTTATTCCCTCTGACAGGACTATAAGCTTTCTCTTTGTACCTTCAGGGTCCAATCCTTCTTAATATTCAGCTCTCAGCTTAAATTCTACCTCCTCAGTCAGCCTTCTGGATTACCCAAGTCGTTCTTCACTTTGAAAAGAAGGGTCTAATATCCTTCCCCAGGAAGCTGCACTGGCCTAAAATGACTTGCTTGACCAATAGAATGCAGTGAAAGTGACCCTGTAGGACTTCTGAAGGTAGTTTCCTTGCAACAGCTGCCTGGGCCTCTTGGAACATTCTTGCCTGGAGCCCTGAGCTGCCACGTAAGAAGCTTGGTTTTCTCGGACACTGCCATAATGGGCAGGCTATGTTCAGGCTCTCCAGCCAACAATCCCAGCCTTCCAGTGAGCCCCTGCAGGAACCACATATCTGTAAAAGATCAACCATCAGCTGAATACCACCCAGACAACCTCACGGTGGAGAAGACACTCAATTGAGCCCCCCCTGAATTTCTCACCCACAAGATTGTTAGATAATAAAATGGTGGTTTTATTAAGCCATTAAGCTTAATGAAAGATTGTTATACACATGTAATAGATAACTGGAACATTATCACAATATTTCAATTCTTTGTATAACATTTATCACTATCCGATGGTTTTCTTATTTAGTTACTCCATGTATCTATCTATGTATCTATCCACCATCTACTTGTCTGTGATCTAGCTATTTACCATCCATTTTTCCTCCACTTCCCTGGTGAATCCCCTGGTAGGCTTCCCTGGTGACTCAGCTGGTAAAGAATCCGCTTGCAATGTAGGAGACCTGGGTTGGGAAGATCCCTTGGAGAAGGGAATGGCTACCTACTCTAGTATTCCAGCCTGGAGAATTCCATGGACTGTATAGTCCATGGGGTCACAAAGAGTCAGACACGACTGAGTGACTTTCACTCACTTGCCTCCACTAGAATATCAGCTTAATGAGAGCAGGGACCTTGTCATATCTGTAGCACCTAAATTGGCACCTGTACACAGGTAGATGCTCCATAAACACAGTTGAACAAATGAAATCTCTGCATTTCTGAATATCTGTCTCTAAAGGACAGCAAGGGTGAAGTGAATACAACATACACATATACTTATACATATAAATGCACAAAAGAAAATCTAGATAAATATCTTCAAATATTACCCTCCAGGTTCCCAGAGCTGGCAAAAGGCATAGCCTGGGTTTAAAAACAGGTAGTTTGCTTTTCTATCTGTACTCTTAAGTTATATGATCTCCGTTGGAAAAAACAAACAAACAAACAAACTAGAGATAGGTAACATTAATCCTATTTGCAAGTTCATATACTTGGATAGATAGAACTGGAAAGGAAGAGAGGGAAGGAGAGTAGAAGGAAAGGAGAACCATAGCATTTGTCCCAAACCCTCATTTTTTCATTTCTAATTTATCATTTCTGGGGCAGACAATCACTATGGATTTTAAAACAGCAATTTATTATTATATCCAATTTCTAAATTATGCCATTAATTTAAACAGATTTTGGCTTTCTGATAGTTTTCTTAGTAAATAATCATATTAATGATGAAAATGTAATTTTCAGATTTTTCTGTTTACTGACAATTTCTGTTTCTTGTCTTATTGCTTTCATTAAAATTTCCAAAAATATTATTGAATAATAGTAGTGTTAGCAAAGATCTCTCCTATTCTTGATTTGAAATTCCCTCATTTAATAAAACATTTTCTTCCTTTTTTTTTTTTTGGTACAGTCTTCTTCAATTTTAAGAACTGTATATTTCTTTTATTCTTTTTTTAATTTTTTTAAAAAAACAAAGGATGGTTCTTGAAATGAGTCAAATATCTTTTTAGCATCTATTAAACAAGGACTTTTTATTTTTTAATTTGCTAATATAATGAATTATATCAACTGATTTATTAATACAGCATCATCCTTACATTCTAGAATAAATCCTATTTTATCATCACTACTATTCTTTGATATGATAATGTTCTATTTTGAAATCCCATAGTTTTATTCATAAGTGAAATAGTTCTGTTTCCATATTTATGTTCTATCTTTTTAAAATTTTAATATTAAGATTTTGCTAGAGTCCCTGTGGTCTGGAATGCTTTAATTAAATATTGAAATGGTTTTCCCTTAAAGATTAGATAGAGCTCAGCTATAAAACCTTCTAATTCTAATTTTTTAAAAAATACGTATCGTATTGTTCCCATCTCTATTGGTCTGTTCACATTTTATATTGCTTCTTCAATCACTTCTAGTAGACTTTTTTTAACTAAAAAATTGTTTCCCCTAGATTTTTAAATTTATTACCTTACACTTACATATACCATTATCTTTTAATTTATATAATCTCTTCAGCATCCAGGATCCAGTCTCATGTTGTCATTTCTCACATAGTATATATTTGTTCTTTTTATCCTCAATCAGACTTATCAGAAGATTATTTTATTATTTTTCCCATAGAACCAACTTTTGGTTTTACTTTTCCTTTCTACCATTTTTTGTTTTCTATTTTGTTGATTTCTGCTTTTATCTTTATCATTTACCATATTCTAGTTTCTTCTGTTTTATTTGGTTTTTCTTTTTATAACTTCTTATGATTGAAAAATTATTTAATTTCCTCTTAATTTTTTCTTTAAAAAATTTGAAACTCTAAAATTTCCTTAGACTAGAAATGTTTCTGTGCTAATAGTCTTTTCTATGAGCTATTTACACTTTACTTCTTTCTAGATAATATGTAATTTTACTTTATTTTTGATCCAGGGGTTATTTCTTTGTTTTCTTTCCTTCCCAAATTAATTTGGAAGCTCAGCTATGTTTTTCTTTTCTTCTACTGCACAGCTTTCCTTCTTATCTGTCAGGATTCAACTTTCATTTCTGTATTAATATATCAAAATGCTATTAATGACATCTCTCTTCAAGATGTTTTGTTTCCTCACTCCTCTATACCCTACTTCCATTCATGCTTGGACTTCTCTTAATGCTTCCAAGAGCACAGATATGAAAGAATTGTGAGTTGATATATTAAGCCCACAGCAATTGTCTGCCTTAGAAATGCTAAATTAGATTATGAAAAACTGAGGATGAGAGAGTGCTTTATTCCCTATAGTGACGATTATCTATATAAGTTGAAAAAGAAAGTTTTAACATATATGTAAAAAAATTATAAAATTTTATTGAGAGACATAGTAAAAGTTCTGAAAACATGAAGAGGCATATTATACTTCTCAGATTAATAGATGAATTCAAAGTAGTTTCTATCATATCTTATTTTCTGAAGTAACCACAATACTGTTTCAACTAGCAGAAAAAACAGTAGTTCTTTCGGATTATCTAATACCCAGCCTAATTTCTTCAACTGACCCTAAAGAATCTTTTACAACTGATTCATCCAAATAAAGATCATTTATTTCATCTGGTCATTATGTCTCTTGAATCTTTTTTAATCCTCAGTGGTATCGCCACACCTTTTTTCCATAGTAGTGATCTGCTGGAGAGACTGGCCAGTTGAATCACAGAATGTCCCACCTCCTGGCTTATTTCCTTGTAGCTTTCCTTTCTTATTGTCCCTGTGCTCTCTGTAAACTGAAATTAGATCTAAAGGCTTGATTAGATTTAGGCTAAGCGTTGGGCAAGAAGATTTCACAGGGGTCACACCACACTAGGGGGGGCAGGTAATGTCTAGTGACCACTACTACTGGTTCTAGGATTATTCGTTGGGTCAAGGTGGCAATAACCTCACCCTACACTGTAAAGCTGTGTTTCCCAGGTGTGATCAGTATGTTATTTGTAAACTGATATTCTGGCAACATTTAAACATACAATTCTCCATTCACTTTCTCCCCAACTGCTTTGGCATTTACTGATAATCTTAATCTGAATGAATTTTTTCATCATGGGTTGAAAAATGGCAAAACTTTTATAATTTGTACAACATTACCTGAAATTCTTCTCTAAGACCTGTGCCTCTTCATTAAGGTGATCCCTATACAGGTATCTCCTGCTTTTTGAAAATTCACTTTAAGCCACTTCACTTTTATGATAGATCTATATTGGTACCTGTTTTGACTAATAGAGATCTGAAGAGGATTTTCACCTTTAGGGAAAAAGTGAAAAATGAAAACACATTTAGTGTGTTTCACAGCCAGTGGTTACAGAGGCAGCACACACCCTGAGCAGTGAAACCGACACCACCAAGCTCCTTCTTTTGGAACCACAGTCAGTATCTCACCATTAGGCCACTTTAGCTTTGAACTGTGTCTGTGAGCATCTGAGCTTGATCTTGATTAATTTTGTGTACTCAGTAGCAAGATGTGTCCTTAGGTAATTGCTTCTCCACCTTATGCCATTTCAGCTTAGGAAAGGTTTCATGGGAATGCTCTGCTTTTGGATAGTGGGGGAAATCTGTAGAGAGTTTATACTAAAAAGGCAGGAAAACTCACTAATTCCTCCTGCTTTATCAGCAGTTTTCAGAGGAAGAAGTGGGTCTAATAACTACCTCCACTGATGACTCATGAGGTTCCTCTTTTCTTTCTTACTTTAAAAAAGATGGCTTTCTCTTTTTCTGTATCCACCTAGCTCTCTGCCTACCTATTTACCTGGAAATCAAGCAGCCCCTGATGTCCGAGAATAACCCAAAAACCATAGCCAGGCCTCATGTCATTACAGATGGACCTAATGCTTAGAGCAGAGCCATGCTGTTCTCCTCTTGGAAATAAATAATCTCACATAACATTCTCTTCAAAATCTCCATGTAATCCATAAAATACCAAACACTCCCCTCTGGCAGCTAGTATGAGTGACTTCTGCTTCTTCAGCCATTTCAGCTTTTATTTTTGCTCTTCTGCCTTCCCTGTAGATAGCATTTATGAGCTATTCAATTATAGCATTGCCTCTGCTTTCTGACAACACCCAATCTAGAACAAACATCCTTAGGCCTGCCCCCAAATTACCTACCCAAAGCCAGAAGTCCATAGCAGGTTCTTTTTCCTTTCTGAGGTGCCTCCTTCACTGCCCCCTCACATCTTGCTTCCCCATGGTGTACACTCTTCCTTGCTGCAATGAGTAAGAAAAATTAATTCAACTTGTTCAATTACAGGTGTTCCTGATAGCCTTTTGATGAAGGAATTGAAGAAGATATACATACATATGTATGTTATATGAAATGTTTCAATTCATTACAGCTATTACTCTTTTTGATGCTTAATTTGTCCCAATATTTTTAGTGAGACATCCTTCTAACCAGCTTAAATGACTGTTTGGCAGGATATCATAAGTCTCTGAAAGCCTCATTTTGTTTTAAAGATGTCCAGTCTCATCGGATATATTCCCTGTCCCAGACATGGATAAAAATTAAAAGAGTAACACGATCCAATGACTTCTAGAATGTGGAAAGTCAAATACTTTCATAGCTTGCTGGTTGAAGCTGAATTTTTATAATGTTTTGGGATGGAACTATAAGGTATTTGAAGTGGAAAAGTGAAAATGTTAGTTGCTTCATCATGCCCACTGACTCTTTGAGACCACAGAGACTGCAGCCCGCCAGGATCCTCTGTCCATGGAATTTTCCAGGCAAGGATACTAGAGTGGGTAGCCATTTCCTTCTCCATGGGATCTTCCTGACCCAGGGATTAAACCTGGGTTCCCTGAATTGTAGGCAGATTTCTTACCATCTGAGCCACCAGGGGAGCCCTGCAAAGTATTGACTAATATTTAAAATATCCATGCCAAAGAATGTTCAAACTACTGCACTCATTTTACTTGCTAGTAAGATTACGCTAAAAATCCTTCAAGCTAGGCTTCAACAACATGCGAAGTGAGAACTTTCAGATATACAAGCTAGATTTAGAAAAGGCAGAGCAACCTGAGATCAAATAGCCAACATCTATTGGATCATAGAAAAAGCAAGGGAATTAAAAAAAAAAATCTACTTCTGTTTCATTGACTATGCTAAAGCCTTTGACTGTGTGGATTACAACAAACTGAAAAATTTTAGAGATAAGACTACCAGACCTCCTTACCTGTCTCCTGAGAAGTCTGTATGCAGGACAAGAAGCAACAGTTAGAACCAGACATGGGACAACAGACTGGTTTAAAGTTTGGAAATGAGTACGTCAAGGCTGTACATATTCACCCTGCTTATTTAATTTATACAGAGTATATTATGAGAAATGCTGGGCTGGCTGGAGCTTAAGTTGGAATCAAGATTGCCAGGAGAAATATCAACAGCCTCAGATATGCAGATGATACTACCCTAATGGCAGAAAGTGAAGAGGAACTAAAGAGCCTCTTGATGAGGGTGAAAGAGGAGAGTAAAAAGCTGGCTTAAAATTCAACATTCAAAAAAATAATATCATGGCATCTGGTCCCATCATTTCAGGCAAATAGATGGGGAAAAAGTTGAAACAGTGACAAATTTTATTTTCTTGGGCTGCAAAATCACTGTGGACAGCTACTGTAGCCATGAAATAAAAAACGCTTCCTTCTTGGAAGAAAAGCTATGATAAACCTTGACAGCACATTAAAAAGTAGAGACATTACTTTGCTGACAAAGGTTCATCTAGTCAAAGCTATGGTTTTTTCAGTAGCCAAGTACAGATGTGAGAGTTGGACCATAAAGAAGGCTGAGTGTTGGAGAACTGATCCATTCAAAATGTGCTGTAGAAGACCCTTGAGAGTATCTTGGACAGCAAGGAGATCAAACCAGTCAATTCTAAAGAAAATCAACCCTGAATATTCATTGGAAGGACTGACGCTGAAGTTGAAGCTCCAATACTTTGGGCACCTGATGTGAAGGGCAGACTCATTGGAAGTAAGACCCTGATGCTTGGAAAGATTGAGGGCAGGAGGAGAAGGGGGGATAGAGGATGAGATGGTTGGATGGCATCACTGACTCAATGAACATGAGTTTGAGCAAATTCTGGGACATAGTGAAGGACAGGGAAGCCTAGCATGCTGCAGTCCATTGGGTTGCAAAGAGTCAGACAAGATTTAGCAACTGAACAAGAAAGTATTCATTCTTTCTGATTCAGCAAGCCCATTTTTGGGGAACCTAAGAGAAGGAAATAAACATAAGAAAATGTAAGAATTTATGTATAAGAATGTTAACTGCAACACTGTATTGGCAAAAGAATGAAAACTGAATATCCAGTAAAGAGAAATGGGGGACTAAATTACTGTACACAATATAGAGCATAGAATATTGGGCAGCTACTTTTTAATAAGGCAGAGCTATAGCTAGAGAATATACATGTAATACTGATAAATGAAATATATTACAGTCTTGTGATATGCAATCACAACACTGCAACATATTTCATATATAAATATACATATGTATGTATACATATACACACCACAATCTATTTTGGAGAAAAAAATCACCCTATGCTTGTATTTTTGTTTGATCATGAAAGAGGAAATTTATTATACTTAGCTTAAAAGAGTGGGGATGAAAAAAAAAAAGAGTGGGGATGAATTCAAACTATCCTTGATTTATTCTAGTGTGTTCAGTTCAGTTCAGTTGCTCAGTCGTGTCTGACTCTGCGACCCCATGAACCGCAGCACGCCAGGCCTCCCTGTCCATCCCCAACTCCCGGAGTTTACCCAAACTCATGTCCATTGAGTCAGTGATGCCATCCAACTATCTCATCCTCTGTCGTCCCCTTCTCCTCCTGCCCTCAATCTTTCTCAGCATCAGGGTCTTTTCAAATGAGTCAGCTCTTCGCATCAGGTGGCCAAAGTATTGGAGTTTCAGCTTCAACATCAGTCCTTCCAATGAACACCCAGGACTGATCTCCTCTAGGATGGACTGGTTGGATCTCCTTGCAGTCCAAGGGACTCTCAAGAGTCTTCTCCAACACTACAGTTCAAAAGCATCAATTCTTAGGGGTTCAGCTTTCTTTATAGTCCAACTCTCACATCCATACACGACTACTGGAAAAACAATAGCCTTGACTAGATGGATCTTTGTTGGCAAAGTAATGTCTCTGCTTTTTAATATGCTGTCTAGGTTGGTCATAACTTTCCTCCCAAGGAGTAAGCATCTTTTAATTTCATTGCTGCAATCACCATCTGCAGTGATTTTGGAGCCCAGAAAAATAAAGTCAGCCACTGTTTCCACTGTTTGCCCATTTATCTGCCATGAAGTGATGGGACCGGATGCCATGATCTTAGTTTTTGGAATGTTGAGCCTTAAGCTAACCTTTTAAGTTTCCTCTTTCACTTTCATCGAGAGGCTCTTCAGTTCTTCTTCACTTTCTGCCATAAGGGTGGTGTCATCTGCATATCTGAGGTTATTGATATTTCTCCCGCCAATCTTGATTCCAGCTTATACTTCCTCCAGCCCAGCGTTTCTCATGATGTACTCTGCATAGAAGTTAAATAAGCAGGGTGACAATATACAGCCTTGATGTACTCCTTTTCCTATTTGGAACTGGTCTGTTGTTCCATGTCCAGTTCTAACTGTTGCTTCCTGACCTGCATACAGGTTTCTCAAGAGGCAGGTCAGATGGTCTGGTATTCCCATCTCTTTCAGAATTTTCCACAGTTTATTGTGATCCATACAGTCAAAGGCTTTGGCATAGTCAATAAAACAGAAATAGATGTTTTTCTAGAACTCTCTTGCTTTTTCGATGATCCATCAGATGTTGGCAATTTGATCTCTGGCTCCTCTGCCTTTTCTAAAACCAGCTTGAACATCTGGAAGTTCACGGTTCACATATTGCTGAAGCCTGGCTTGTAGAATTTTAAGCATTACTTTACTAGCGTGTAGCACATATATATTCCCTTTAGATTTACCAAAAAATTAAAATATAAGGAAAAATAAGTAAAAATAGTTAAACTAAAAAATGGAATTTGATCTAAGAAGCTTTTTATTTATACCCAATCTATAAGACAAAAGATAGACATGTAATGGAGAGTTAATTTCTTAACAAGGGCCTGTGTTTCTCCCAAGAGACTATGGCATTAAGGACTTTGTCTGCCATTTCAAGTCCCAGGTCTTACATTAGAATATACTCTAACACCATACACAAAAATAAGCTTCACATGGATCAAAGACCTAAACATAAGGCCAGATACCATAAATCTCTTAGAGGAAAACATAGGCAGAACACTTTTTGACATAAATCACAGCAAGATCTTTTTTGATCTGCCTCCTAAAGTAAAGAAAATATAAACAAAAATGAACAAATGGGATCTAATTAAACTTAAAAACTTCTGCACAGTAAAGAAAACCATAAACAAAACAAGACAACCCTCAGAATGCAATAAAATATTTGTAAATGAGGCAACAAACAGAAGATTCATTTCCAAAATACACAAATAACTCATGCAGCTCAATATCAAAAAAACAACTGAATCAAAAAATGGGTGGAAGATCTAAACACACATTTGTCCAAAGAAGACATTCTCATGGCCAAAAGGCATACGAAAAGATGCTCAACATTACTAATTATTAGAGAAATGCAAGTTAAAACTAAAATGAGATATCACCTCACACTAGTTACAATGGTCATCATCAAAAAATCTACAAACAATAAATTCTAGAGAGGGTGTGGAGAACAGAGAATCTTCTTACACTGTTGGTGGGAATGTAAATTTATTGAGAACAGTATGAAGGTTTCTTGAAAACTAAAACTAGAACTACCACATGACCCAGCAATCCCACTCCTGGGTACCTATCCAGCTGCTGCTGCTAAGTCGCTTCAGTCGTGTCCGGCTCTGTGCGACCCCATAGATGGCAGCCCACCAGGCTCCTCCGTCCCTGGGATTCTCCAGGCAAGAACACTGGAGTGGGTTGCCATTTCCTTCTCCAATGCATGAAACTGAAAAGTGAAAGTGAAGCCGCTCAGTTGTGTCTGACTCCTAGCGACTCCATGGACTGCAGCCTACCAGGCTCCTCCGTCCATGGGATTTTCCAGGCAAGAGTACTGGAGTGGGTTGCCATTTCCTTCTCCAATGCATGAAACTGAAAAGTGAAAGTGAAGCCGCTCAGTTGTGTCTGACTCCTAGCGACTCCATGGACTGCAGCCTACCAGGCTCCTCCATCCACGGGATTTTCCAGGCAAGAGTACTGGAGTGGGGTGTCATCACCTTCTCTGGTACCTACCCAGAGAAAACCATAATTCAAAAAGAAGTATTCATCCCAGTGTGCACTGTAGCACTATTTACAATACCCAGGACATGGAAGCAATCTAAATGTCCATCAAAGAGTTATAGATAAAGAAGATGTGGTACATATATGCCATGGAATGTTACTCAGCCATAAAAATGAAGGAAATTATACCATTTGCAGATACGTGGATGGGATTGTTACACAGAGTGAAGTAAGTCAGGAAAGAGAAATACAAATATGATTTGATATTGCTTTATATGTGGAATCTTAAAAATGGGTACAAATGAACTTATTTACAAAACAGAAACATAGATGTAGAAAACAAACAAGGATACCAGTTGGTAAGTGGGAGGAAGGATACATTGAAAGACTGAGATTGACATATACACACTACTATACATAAAATAGATAACTAATAAGAACCTGCTGTATAGCACAGGAAACTCTACTCAGTAGTCTGTAATGGCCTAAATGGGAAAAGAATCTAAAAAAAGGAGTGGAAATATGTATATGTACAACTGATTCACTTTGCTGAATTCTAACACAATATTATAAATCAACTATGCTCCAATGAAATTTGTAAAAATAATAATAATTAAAAAAGATTAATAAAGGAACTCTTGTGGCTTGAACTGAGCTACTCTTATTTCTTCCACCCACTGTAACAAAAAGAGAAAAGGGCTTGACTCCTTAATCAATGAGGAGAGAAATTTCACTTTGTAGCATCATAGATTGCCTGTAACTAAAGTTTGCATTTGGCTGTTGACCACAAAATGTACATACATATGGAAATTTTATGGAATTGGTATTCTGGGCAAGTACCTAAAGTCATTATATTTTGGTGATTTAAAAATAAATTAACAGAGCTTTTCAGAGATATGGGACTAAAGCTCAAGGGGAAATAAAACTGAAATGAGAAAAGGGTTCATCCTTACCACAGCAGAAGGACTTTCCGCCCCAAGTAATTTCTGTTTTCCGGGTGAGTGGGTTTGCATTCTGGCTACACTAATGCAATAGTTCTATGTATGAGTAATTTTAGAGGTCCACTCACCAATTATAGCTCTACTGATAAAGCCTTCTTGTGGATGAAATAGTATGGTTACCTTTATAAAAAATGCACTTCCATATGAGAGTAAATTGTGACAAATATAAGAAAATAAAGGTGCTATAAACAAGCCAGGGCTCTGCTCATGGCCATGAGAGCTTTCAGTAATCACATATTACACAGTTTGAGTATAATTTTCTGATGACACAATAGCCTCAAGCAGTTTTTTTGTGTGTTGTTTTTAAGACATGAGGCATTACCCAGAAAGTACACTGCCTACAAGCCTAACATAGGAACAGGAAGATAGTCATTCTCCTCTTTCTCTGAATATGTACCTCGTTTATTGTGTTGTGGTTTCAACAGGGCTGAAAGGAGGAGACTCTCCATATTTCATCTCATGGTGTAGCTGTAACATCTGCTGTTTTGGGCACTCATTTGTCACCAGTTCCTACTTAAATACCTTCAAAAATTAGTTAATGGTGGGGGGAGGTGGAGGGGGAGATGGGGGGTGAGAAGTGGAAGGTGGTGAGTAGTGAATCTTCTCCCCAAGCATAAATACTTAAAATTTCAAGTTTCCCTTGGGGCCCAAGTATTCTCTATAACTCACCTAATTTCTTCTATTGGTGGTTGGGGTTGTTGTGCCACTTACCTTCCTTTATTTTACTTAAATCTTAGAGACTTATCCTTAGTCAAATAAGAAAAAAATTTTTCTCTAACTTTACTATCCCTGGGCATATCACTCTCCCTTCCCTTTCTTCACTGCACCCCACACCGGCTCCCCACCCCCGCAATGGGATTGATGTGGCCTATGTGCTCTATAGCCCTTCTCTGCTAATGTAACCCCCTCCTGCCTTCGATTTGAAGCTATACTTTCTACCTATACAAGGTGGCATGTGAGACTTAACCATTCTAAGTAATTATATTTTTTCTTTTCCATTTTAAATGATTTTTTTACATAAACACATTTCATATAAACTAGCATAAAGTCAAGCATATAGTAGATAATACATATTTGTTAAACTAAATATTCTGTCATAAATCTTACACACTAAGCTTGGGATGATATTGATAGCTATGATTTGATGAGAAAGATGTGTAAGAGATATGGGTCTATACAGAGTCAAGATAACATGCAAGAGCTGGAACCAATGAGCAATTGATCAGCAGCTGAATCACTTTTCCACTGGATAGAGATTTATTTTATCCAGAAATTGGTCCCTACAGGTTCTGACTAAGGCAGTTGAAAGAAATGCACACTTAAGATAATCTCTCCCAACAGATTTTAGGGTCAGTTCTATGAAAGCAACTTTTCTAAGCATCTAGAAATGGATAAAAATACATCCTGGATACATAGAAGAGAGCAGTAATTTCATTCATTTTATTATGAGTATATTTCTATAGACCATCCATGTGTGTATGTTTAGTCATGTCCAACTTTATGCAACCCCATGGACTGTAGCCTGCCAGGCTCCTCTGTCCAAGGAATTCTCCTGGCAAGAATATTGGAGTGGGTTGTCATTCCCTTCTCCAGGCGATCTTCCCAACCCAGGACCAAACTGGGATCTCCTTCATTGCAGGCAGATTCTTTACCATCTGAGCCACCAGGGAAGCCTCCCTCTATAGACCATGACTGACTGGTAAAACATTCTTATTTATTGAATTTTGTACTTATTTATGTGGATGTTCACAAATAATAGCAACAGCAAGTGACATTATTTCTTATATAGTTCACAGTGTCAAAAATCATACTATTTTAACTGATATAATCCAAACAGGATGTGTTAGAAGAAAATCTCAGTGTTTTCTTTTGACTAAACTCATTGGAGGTATAGGATGAAAAATGGCTATAGCAACTTGAGTTCAAATCTCCACAGTTGCACAAACTCTCAGTGCCTTGATTTGTAAATCAAAAGAAGATTTACACTCATGTGCTTCCACTGTGCACTGGTCAAGCTTTCCTCTTAAAGTCTTTCCCAATTTAGCAGGACCTTCCTACACTCTCCAGATGTACCAGATGGCTAAGCATTACAGAAACTGCCATTATGCCTTCGCATCTTACTGCCCTTAAAGCATGGAGAGTTCTGCCTCCTTTATTTTCTAACTTGTATTTCAACATAATTACAGCCATAAAAGACAGCAGTTACAAAGAACGACTCAATACCATTCACCCAGATTCTTCAAATGTTGGTATTTTACCAATATTTCTTTATCATCCTCTCTCTGTATACATACGTATATGTAAAATATATAAGTATATATTTTAATGAACACTTGAAATCAAGTTAACGGCATTTACTCCTAAATACGTCAAGCTTCATTATTCTTTAAAAAAGAGACATTATATAACCACTGTTTAAATGACAAAATCAGAAAATTATCATTATCATTACACTATCCTCTAGTGTATTTAGAGAAAAAATCCAGTATACACATTTTAAACGTCTTTAAACTTTCATGAACTTCACAATTTTGATGAGTACTGGTGAGTTATTTTGTACAGTGCCCGTAGTTTGAATTTGCCCAGTATTTCCTCATGATTAGACTTAAGTTATGTATATCAGTTGGACGGTGAAGAAAGCTGAGCGCCGCAGAATTGATGCTTTTGAACTGTGGTGTTGGAGAAGACTCTTGAGAGTCCCTTGGACTGCAAGGAGATCCAATCAATCCATCCTAAAAGAGATCAATCAATCCTGGGTGTTCATTGGAAGGACTGATGTTGAAGCTGAAACTCCAATACTGGACACGACTAAGCAACTGAACTGAACTGAACTGATGTATATCAGGTAGGAAGACCAGAGGATGATGTCATGTCCTTCTCAGTGTATCACAACGGGAGACATGAGATTTGTGTTTGTTCCATTACTGGTATTGTTCTCTTTGATTACTCAGTTTAGGTTTTTTCCACTGTGATGTTACTGTTTCTTCCCTTGAAATTAATAAGTAGCTTGTGGGAAGGTACTTTGAGACTGTTGAAGCCTAGCTTGAAGGATTTTGAGCATTATCTTGCTAGCAAGTGAAATGAACACAATTATACAGTAGCTTGAATATTCTTTGGCATTGTCCTTCTTTGGTTGGAATGAAAACTGACATTTTCTAGTCCTGTGGCGACAGGTGAGTTTTTCAAATTGACTGACATATTGAGTGCAGCACTTTAACAGCATCATCTTTTAGGATTTGAGATAGGTCAGCTGGAATATCATCAACTCCACTAGCTTTGTTGGTAGTAATGCCTCCTAAGGCCCACTTGACTTCACATTCCAGGATGTCTGGCTCTATGTAAGTGACCATACCATCTTGGTTATCTGGGTCACTAAGACCTTTTCTGTACAGTTCTTCTGTGCATTCTTGCCACCTATTCTTAATCTCTTCTGCTTTGGTTAGATAGATCCTTACCATTTCTGTCCTTTATTGTGCCCATTTTTGCAAGAAATATTCCCTTGGTATCTCTAATTTTCTCAAAGAGATTGCTAGTCTTTCTTGTTCTATTGCTTTCCTCTATTTCTTTACATTGTTCACTTAAGAATGTTTTCTTATCTCTCCTTGCTGTCCTTTAGAACTCTGCATTCAGTTGGGTATATATTTCCCTTTCTCCTTTGTCTTTTGCTATGTGAACCAAGAAATTCCAGATGTACAAGCTGAATTTAGAAAAGGCAGAGGAACCAGAGATCAATATGCCAACATCCATTGAATCATAGAAAATGCAAGAGAATTCCAGAAAATCATCTACTTCTGCTTCATTGACTATGCTAAAGCCTTTGACTATGTGGATCACAACAAACTGTGGAAAATTCTTAAAGAGAAGGGAATTTTCTTCCAGTCTACCTTACCTGCCTCCTGAGAAACCTGTATGCAGGTCAAGAAGCAACAATTAGAATGGAACAATGGGCTAGTTCAAAACTGAGAAAGGAGTACATCAAGGCTGTATATTATCACCCTGCCTATTAAACTTATATGCAGAGTACATCATGTGAAATACTGGGCTGGTTGAAGCATAAACTGGAATCAAGATTGCCGGGAGAAATATCAACCACCTCAGATATGCAGATGACTGCTTTCTAATGACAGAAAGTGAAGAGGAACTAACGAGCCTCTTGATGAAGGTGAAAGTTCAGTTCAGTCGCTCATTCATGTCCGACTCTTTGCAACCCCACGAACCGCAGCATGCCAGGCCTCCCTGTCCGTCACCAACTCCCTCAGTCCACCCAAACTCATGTCCATCGAGTCGGTGATGCCATCCAACCATCTCATCCTCTGTCGTCCCCTTCTCCTCCTGCCCTCAATCTTTCCCAGCATCAGGGTATTTTCAAATGAGTCAGCTCTTCGCATCAGGTGGCCAAATACTGGAGTTTCAGCTTTAACATCAGTCCTTTCAATGAACAACCAGGACTGATCTCCTTTAGGATGGACTGGTTGGATCTCCTTGAGGTCCAAGGGACTCTCAAGAATCTTCTCCAACACCACAGTTCAAAAGCATCAATTCTTCGGCACTCGGATCTCTTTATAGTCCAACTCTACATCCATACATGACCACTGGAAAAACCATAGCCTTGACTAGACAGACCTTTGTTGGCAAAGTAATGTCTCTGCTTTTTAGTATGCTGTCTTGGTTGGTCATAACTTTCCTTCCAAGGAGTAATCATCTTTTAATTTCATTGCTGAAATCACCATCTGCAGTGATTTTGGAGTCCAGAAAAATAAAGTCAGGAGAGTGACAAAGCTGGCTTAAAACTCAACATTCAAAAAAACTAAGATCATGGCATCCAGTCCCATCCAAATAGATGGGAAAAAAATGGAAACAGTGACAGACCTTTATTTTCTTGGGCTCCAAAATCACTGCAGACAGTGACTGCTGCCATGAAATTAAAAGACATTTGCTCTTTGGAAGAAAAACTATGACAAACCTAGATAGTGTATTAAAAAGCAGAGACATCATTTTACTGACAAAGGTCTGCATAGTCAAAGCCATGTGTCCAGTACTTATGGACGGATGTGAGAGTTGGATCATAAAGAAGGCTGAACACTGAAGAATTGATGCTTTCAGACTGTACTGGAGAAGACTCTTGAGAGTTCCTTGGACAGCAAGGAGATCAAACCAGTTACTCCTAAAGGAAATCAACTCTGAATATTCATTGGAAGGAGTGATGCTGAAGTTTAAGCTCCAATATTTTGGCCACCTGATCCACAGAGCCAACTCATTGGAGCAGACCCTGATGCTGGGAAAGATTGAAGGCAGGAGGAGAAGGGGATGACAGAGGATGAATGATGGTTGGATGGCATCACTGACTCAATGGACATGAGTTTGAGAAAACTCCAGCACATAGTGAAGAACAGGGAAGCCTGGCGTGCTGCAGTTTATGCGGCTGCAAACAGTCGGACAACTAGGTGACTGAACAACAACAACTTTGAGACTATATAAATATCCACTTAGCATCCATTGAGGATTCTTTTCTGCTTCTTTTAGTTCTTGCAACACATAGTACTTTCTCAAGGTAAACTGATAATATCCTTCTTCTCCTTATAAAAAACATTTTGTAATGGCTTGGGAAATGCTCTAGAAGTGCAATTTTTGCTGTAATAACTTTTATCTATTATAATGTTGTGAGAATTTGGTAGAAAAAAATTAAGTTTTCTATTTCACCCTCAGTTTCTGTGTAGAATTACAGCAGATAATTCTAGTACAATTAAACTAACCCCATAATTCAGCAAAACTGTTTAAAGACCCATTGATTAAGTTGTAACAACAGTAATTACTTTAAAAGACATGAATTTGACAAATATTAACAAGGGCTTCCAGAAAAAGGTGCAAGTGAGAAAATTAGAGATGACAAGCTAATGCCATTGTTATTTAAATTCACAGTTACAAAGGCAGGTCTGAATTATCTTGGCATATTTAAGATATATATTTCTTCCTGCAAGACAATGAGTGAGAGAGTGAGGCTCTCCATTTCAATTAAACATTGATGACAGTTACTTTCCACTCTTCTCTTCAGGTTGCTACAGTGACTGTTTCTTTGTTTTACAAATGTTTATTTGAATCATAAGGCTTTCTGTTTTATTGTGCATAATCTTTCCACCTCTCAGGATGTTCCTTAACTGCCTTCAATTCTGGGAATGTAAAATTCACTCACTGGTGGCAAATAGACAAGTCATAGAAAAAGTGATGGAACTCTTACTGGGGCAAAAACTATTAACTTCTTCACTGGAACCAAAAATAGATTCATTCAGCTCTCTTGAGAGCACCTAAAAACCATTTGTGGCTATATTTTCTCTGAGGTTCCGAGTAGGGTATGGTTTAAAGGTCTTTAGCAGTTGAGACAATACATCACCTTAATGACTTCAATGGTAGTTCTTTAATAATGTGGTCCATTCCTGTAAGGATTCACTCCATCATCAAAAAGCACCATATACCTGGAGAGTATGAGCCTTCAACCTTGGCAGTACATGGTAACCCATTGACTCCCATTCTGACTTCTGATATCATTAGTTTGGGATATTCCTTTCTGCTAGGTGCTGCAAATCCCTCAAAAGGAGAAAGAAACTTTTATTCCATATTTAGAATGAAGACTTAAAATGCAAAGAGCTTGGGACAAAGTAATTCTCTGTCTCATATCCAGTGGTTGACATGAGAATATTTTCTGGGAACAAGTTTAAAAGTGAACACACACAGAGACAGGGTGGGAAGGAAATCTAAGAGAGGTGGGAAAGGGATGGTGGAAAGGGAGGCCAGGGCTGCTTGGTCCTAGGACTGTCATCAAGAGAGACTGTGGAATCTCCATCTTTAGTAATAGAATCTAGCTGAGATGATTACATATTATCTCACTTGAAAGAATGCTGGTGGCCTAAATGATATCTCAGAGATTTTTTTTAACTTTAGTTTTTTGGATACACATTTCTACAATTCTTTTTTTCTGCACAAATGAATATCACCATGTGTTTTCTCTTCTTTAGACTGTTAATTTGATGGATTACTTTGATTTTTGAATACTGAATTGCTCTTGCATTTTAGGGACAAATTGCACTTGCCATGGCATATTGTTCTTTCTCTCACATTGCTGGATTTTATTTCACTGATGGATATTACTGAAGTATTTTGTTGAGGAGGATTGTGTGTATATTCATGAGGGACTTTGGTCTGTAGCTTTCTTGAAATGTCTTTGTCTGGTTTTAGTATTATGGAAATGTTGGCCTCATAAAATAAGCTGGAAAATATTCCCTCGTCTTTTGTTTTCTGGAAGAAAGTGTGTAGAACTAATGTTATTTAGATTTTTGATAGAATTCACCCATGAAACCAGTCTCAGCCTGCAGATTTCATTTTCAGAAGGCCTTTAACCACAAATTAATTTCTAAAACAGATATAGTACTACAAGTTATCTATTTTATCATGGCTGAGGAATTGTTCCATTTAATCTAGGTTGTTAAGTTTATCTTTGTACAGTTGTTGATAGTATTGCCTATTGTCCTTCTAATGTCTGTGGGACTTGTAATGATTTCCCTTTCTTCATTTATGATAATGGTAAGTTCTTTCTCTCTTTCTTATCAGTCTTATTTGAGGCTTATCAATTTCATTGCTCTTTCAAAAAACCTTTTGTTTCACTGGTTTACCTGTTTTCAATTTCATTGATTTCTGCTCTTTATTATTTCCTTTCTTTTACTTGCTTAGGTTTTATTTTGTTGTTGTTTTCTAGTTTCTTAAGAAGAAAGTGTATTGATTAAAGAATTTTTTTTCTTTTCCAATGTAAGCATGTAATGGTGTAAATTTCCTCTAAATAGTACTGCTTTTCAGAGCCCTCCAACAGTTCCTCATTGCTTCAGTGGGAGACACACGGTGGAATATGTTTACTTAGAACAAACTAGTCTTTTTAAATATGATTTTTCCAGGAGTCTCTGTCAAAGAAAATACTTCTATTGCACATTATCTGAGCACATATAACCTTTATTACTTATCCAAGATAAAAGTGTGGCACTTTTCTGGTGAAAAAAGTGCCAGTACTACCGGAACAAAAAAAAGTACTACTTTGCCAGAAGTACATGCTTAAAGTTAATGGTTACCATGAAAAAATTTTTTCAAGATTAGTGGTAAGCTTTTGCACAGTTTATTACTAATTATTCCTCCAAACTCTCCTGTTAAGAGAGAAATATATTGTCAACTGTTCTTAAGAAATCCAGGGACCTTACAAGAGCAATCTTTTGGCTGGAGCCTGAATTGTTATATCCTCTAGTGCAGAGCATTGTTCCTTAGCTGTGTCCAGTCTACTAACAAGCCTATTAAAGGCATTCTTTATGTTTGTTACAGTATAATTGATCTCTAGCATTTGTTTAGGTTCTTTCTTAGGATTTCTTCTCTCTGTTTACATTGCCCATCTGTTCATGTATGCTATCCACGTTATCCATTAGAGCCCTAAGTGTATTAATCATACCATGTTTTAAATCTTTGGTCTGATAATTCCAATATCCTTGCCATGTCTGGTTCTGATGATTGCTCTGTCTCTTATAAATTGTGTTTTTTGCCTTGTAATTTTTTCTTGATAGCCAGACATGATGTACCAGGCAAAAGGAGCTGCTATAAATAGGACTTTAGTGATGTAGTGGTTAGATATGGGGGAAAGGAAGTATTCTTTGGTCCTGTGATTAGGTCTCAGTTTCTAAGTGAGACTGTGAACTTCACAAGTGCTTTTCAATTTTTTTCTCCCTTTAAATATAATAGGATGGCTAGAGCAGGCTTGAGTTGGGTATTTCCTTTCCCCCAGGTCAGTAGGACTCTGATGATTCCCTAGCATGTTAGGCTCTGATTAACTAGTTTCTGCTGAGGGCAGGCTTGTTTAGAAGAATAAAATGTTCTAGGGTCTTTCACAAAGATTTCTTTTCCCCTCCCTCTGCCAGAAACATGAGACAATATTCCTCCCATATTTGTTGTGGGAATCTGGTCAAGCTTCAGGAGGTAAATCTCACAATACTGTGGAGGTCCCCATATGACTGGGTCCATCAGGAGTTTTCAACTCTCAGACTTGTATACACTAAGCCTCCAGCAATTCGTCAATTACAGTCCAGGTTTTCCTACACAACTCTGCTTCCTGTGGCCATTTCTGCTGATCCTATTGCATACATTTGTTTTTCAGTGTTTATATAGAAAAAGAAGTAAAGAAATGAACCAGGATTGTGCTTCCAAACGCTGAGGCAGCAGACTGTTGCTCTTTACTCTTCTTTGTCAACAATACAATGACACTTTATCATTTTCTTTCTAACCTTATATGTTTTAATGCTTAGTATGTGCATTTGATAAGAAGGCATCATTCTGGTGTCTAACCTGTCTTTGTAGTCATGGTCATGTTCCTTTTTATTAATTCATTTGGAATTCGATATAAACAATGAAAATCACTCAGATGGATTTGTGAGGCACCAACTCAAACATCAGACCCTTAAATATCACATTTTGTCACAATGATTCAGGGTGCATACTTCCAAGTTCTCAGTTGTATTTTGTTTTTATCCCTTTCTTAGTGAAGATGAACAGCAAAGAATACCCTACTTTTCCTTCTAGGAATCACTGTATTTTTCTTTCACTATTACAACTCTATAATTTGAACTGTCATGGTTGTACTTTAAGAGGAGAACTTTAGAACTAGTTTCTAAACATTAAAGTAAGGAAATTAAAAAAAAGTGAGTTAAGCCCTATAATGTTTGTCAACCTTATTTAAACATTTTTGGGTGATTTTTAACTCTCTCTTGAAATCCCACAGCATCTTCATCATAACTATCAATCATATGTGAGGAATGATGTGCAGGGTGAGTTTGTAGAGAACACTGGTTAACAGAATGTAAGCTAATCAAGGGTTCACTCTCCAGGCAGTGTTTCAGGCACCAGGAAGAATTTATTTAAATATTGACATGGATGACATGTCATCTTCTCTGACCTGTCTGGAACTTTTCTGCCTGCAGTCAACTCCCAGCAGCATCCTGGCCACAGATTGTCACCATCTGGACCATAAAATTTGAAAATATGATGCTTAGCAAAACTGACATGAGTGTGATACCAGGAGCTGTTTACATCATAATATTAACATATATGTGATGGGAAGAGACATGGACTTACTTTCCCCAGAGAAGCCCTGATTTCCTCAGCGATGAGTCTCTGCTTCCTGCGCGAACTGCTCAGATAGGAGCATGGTTCATCTTTTTCTGGTCATCCAGGCAAGATTTTCTGAAAGTGAGAGATTGCCTAAATTTCACTTATACTCTAAATGACAGAAGAAAGCAGAAAAGTCTATAATCACTAGTACTCATGCTTACCAGGACCTTCGTGTTGTGACATCACTGGGCCTATTTGTCAGTCTTGACATTCCATCATTAGGTTTTGGGGTTTTTTTTTGTCTTTATCCCTACTCACATCAATTGCATATACCCATATATAGCTTCCACTATCCCTTGATAGCATATAATATTAAGAGCTTGGAAATTAGAGTGTGTATTCCATGAGAAAGTTACTTACTCCTTTCAAGTCTACATTTCCTATAAAATGGGGATATGACCTCTAACTTGCAGAAGCATTGAATCTGGGACAGAGGAGGTCTCCCAGAACTGGAAATTATCATGGGCAGCTCTCCTCTCCCTTGAGTACCTGACTGTTCTAATTACCAAATAAGGTCACCCATGTGTCTTTCAGGCTGTGCCTCATGAAGCAGGGTCTTACTAACTCCATCTGGGTCATCATACAGGACACACCAGAATACCGGCCTACTAATTCTATCTGGTTCCATCACGTGAGACATGCCAGAACATGGTCCTACTAACTCTATTGGGCTCTGTCACACTGGAACCGTCAGAACACTGTCAATCAGCTTGTAAGTTACAAGACCTGCTCTCAGCAGTTGATCTATCAATATTAAAAACATATCACTGTTTAGGACAATGGTTTGTGGGAGCTGTTCAAGTTCAGAGGGAAAAAATAGCTTGAGAAAACATAGAATTTAAGGTGAAATGGGGAGAATATTCACCTGATTATAAGCTCAGAAAAAGTTTTACAAGGGATGTCACTGGTTTTAACTAAACAAAAACATCCTTTAATAATATTAGTTGTTGTTATTGTTCAGTCACTAAGTCATATCCAACTCTTTGTGACCCTGCTGGCTGCAGCATGCCAGGCTCCCCTGTACTTCATTACCTATTTGTAAGCTAGCTAATTTGTGTAGGCATATAGATACAGAAGGGGCATACATTTACATATATTTACATATATATTTAAATATATATGTAAATATATAAATATATATTTATATTAAATATTTATTATTTAAATATTATTTAAATAATAATATTATTATTTATTATTTAAATATTTATTATATATTAAATATATTTAAATATATAATATTTAAATATATTTACATATATTTACATATATCCATGGTTTATTTTCCTGTGACAGTAGGCATTTCTGTTCAAATGCAATGTTACACAGCTAAAAGGGCTCTTTTAGTCCCACAGCCAAGCAAAACACTCTTTCATCCTGTTGATGGTTTTAAATCTTGTCCCTCTCCTCTCTGGCTCCCCTACTCTGGGGAAAAAACACACATGAATTAACACAGCCTCCATGTCATAGTGCCATCATCCCCCTATTTAGCAATCTCATTCAAGCTAATTAGTTTATAGAAATACATGTCAAGTTAGGATAGAGAGTATGTGATCTTCAACTTAGATATCTGTTCATCACTCCTTGTCTCTTTCTCCAAGCCCACTCTTCCTACTCAGGATGTAAGATCAAGTTATTTGCACTGCTGTTTGAGGGCTTTCAGCCTAAGTTCCTTGGTGCAGGTTTTGATTATCAGTTTCACAGATTTGGAAACTTAAAAAAATGGCCTTGAGAGTCTCTGGAAGAGGGACTCACCTAAGAAATACAACAACAGACAAATTTATAAGCTATATCACCTTATATCAAATATAGGGGTTTACAGATGCAGCTAAAGAACCATGTCTGATCATCAACAAATGGCAATTTCTTAATTAAGGGTTAGTCCTACTGGAAAAGTTGAAATGGAACAGAAGGCTATTTGGTGGTGGAGCATCAGAACAGTCCATATTAGGTGCCCCTAAAGGCAGTGGTTTTCAACTAGTGGTTATATTGCCCCCTGGAGGACATTTGGCAATGTCTGGAGACACTTTTGGTTGTCACAACTGGGTAGGGTGTGTTACTGGGATTGAGAGGCCAGAGAAGCTGCTGAGTGCCCTAGAAGGCACAAGACAGCCCCCAACAACAAAGAATTATCCTTCACAAAGTGTGAATAGTGTTGAGGCTAAGAAGCTGCTTTAAGAGGCAGTTCTACTCAAGTCTCAAATCTCTTCTGTCATCTCTCTTTTCTCAGCATATAAGTGAAACACAAAACTACTCAATAAATCAAATTAAATGATTAACCTTCCTATAGGGCCAACAAAATACTAACTATCAAAAGTCTCAGTTGTTACCCAGAACAAGCAGTGAGTGCTTCCTGGCTCATTGTTCCTTCCTCTGAGTGACAGGTGACAGCATCATTTAAGAATATATATTAATATTTTATTCTAGGCACTGTTTGTGAAAGGAGGAAAGTGAGTTGGGAGGAAAATCCTCAAGTTTTGATCAAGCCCCAGAAGGACAAAAAGCTCAAACCCCAGGCTGGATGAATGTATACAAAACTGCCCACAGTGAATGACAAATTACTGCTGTTAAATAGCCTATCAAAGCTTCAGAGGATAGAAAGATAAGCTTATTTAAAGTGACTTCTGGTACAGGCACTGAAACACAAGCTTCTTCTGAAAGCTTTTGGATTGGGGTGAGGAAGGGAGGGAGTTGGGGTAGAGGTTAGGGCTTGGGTAGTCACAGCGGTAGGTGGGGGAGGTAGCTGGTGAACCAAAAGAAGAATAGGAGGCTCTTTGGGATGTGGGAGGAGTGCTGGAGCTGGAGATGATATGGCCCTTGGATAGGATGATTGTGGGCTTACCACCAACCTTGGGAAGCCTGGCATGCTGCAATCCATGGGGTTGCAAAGAGTCAGACATGACTAAGTGACTGAACAGAACTGAACCACCAACCTTCCAAATCCTGGTCCAACTCCTGAAGTATCAGGTCCTTCATAAGAGTAGAGCAAGTTGACCTTCCCTGATACAACTTAACAAATAGCCTTGGCTCCTGACACCATGCCCTGATCTCCAGCTGGCAGAGAAAAAGACAACGCACAGGGAAATGATAGTTGACCCCAGGAAGGCAATGCTGACATCAGTGGATGGCCTGTGGTCTGGGGCAGCAGGTGGTCATAGAGCTGGGAGGCTCCAAAGGAGACCTAGTTGCACTGGGTGAGTCTGTGGGACCTCTGAGCTCCATCTCCATTTCTATAAAATGAGTAAGTTAGATTAGATCATAGACAAGGTTCTTTCCAACTCTGAAAGTGCCTGGTTTTATTGTTCATTTCTACTACCTAATGTAAATCAGCTAATGCCTATAGGTTGTTTTTCTTTAATGTTAATTTCCTTTCACCAGCTTTGCTCTATCCCTAAGTTAATGGTTAAATTTGAAAAACATTTTTGTATCCATAATTGTTTAGAAAAAAATAATACCGTGATTTTGAGGGAGCCAACTAATCACAACCTTTGTCTTGATTTGGACTCTTCGAGAAGCCAGTCAGCTTCCCAGGTGGCGCTAGTGGTCAAGAACCCACCTGCCAATGCAGGAGACATAAGAGATGCTGGTTTGATCCCTGGGTCGGGAAGATCCCCTGCAGGAGGGCATGACAATCCACTCTAGTATTTTGCCTGGAGAATCCCTTGGACAGAGGAGCCTGGCAGGCTATAGTCCATAGGGTCACAAAGAGTCAGACACGGCTGAAGAGACTTAGCAGGCATACACAGAAGCCAGTACTGAGAAGGATATTTCTCTAAGTACTTTTCTTGGAAGGTGATCCTAGGAAATGCAAATAGGCATGGGAAAGGAACACAGGGAGGGAAGGAGGTAAAGTCTGTGGCCAAGTCTGTTACACTGAGGGCAACTGGAGCTCAATCTGTGCGACATCTTTGGGAGGCAGGAAATTTCTCCCCATTGGATGGCAAGAAGTTGAGGAATTTAGACACCAATTCCTCTCCAATGTGCTTGATGCTGCTTCCTGGATACTATTAGGTTGGTGCAAATTCAAATATTGTTTTGGACTGTGAATTTTAAATCATTATAACTAGGCTCAAACATACCTTTATTCATCAAAATAGGAACCATAACAATCAACACATTTTTGCCAATGAGAAGTAAGTGCCTATTTTTATAGCATAAAAATCCATGCTTTGGGATTCTACAAACTCTTAGAAAGCATTTTCTGCATTCTGCTGATTGTGGAAGTGTTTTCCCTGCAAAAAAGTTGCAGAGATGCTTGAAGAAGTGGTGAGAGTTGTTGGTGACTGGTTGGCAAGAGGTCAGGTGAATATGGCGGATGAGATAAAACTTTGTAAAGAGAGATAAAACCCAATTTGTTCGTCTTTTGAAACACTGGTTGTGTGAAGTGCAGTCAGGCATTGTTGTGGAGAAGAGTTGGGTGCTTTCTGTTGACTGAAGCTGGCTGCAGGTGTTGGTTTTCAGTGCATCTCATTGGTTTACTGAGCATACCCCTCAGATGTAATGGTTTTGCTGAAATTAAGAAAGCTGTAGTGGCTCAGATGGGCAGCAGACCACCAGTGACCATGACCTTCTTTTGGTGCAAGGTTGGCTTTGGGAAGTGCTTTAGAGCTTCTTCTCTGTCCAACCACTGAGCTGGTTGTCATTGGTTGTTGTATGCAATCCACTTTTCGTTGCACGTCACAATCTGATCAAGAGATGGTTTGTTGTTGAGGTACCATTTCACACCAGTCAGAATGGTTGCTATCCAAAAGTCTACAAGCAATAAATGCTGGAGAGGGTGTGGAGAAAAGGGAACCCTCTTACACTGTTGGTGGGAATGCAAACTAGTACAGCCACTATGGAGAACAGTGTGGAGATTCCTTAAAAAACTGGGAATAGAACTGCCATATGACCCAGCAATCCCACTGCTGGGCATACACACCGAGGAAACCAGAATTGAAAGAGACGCGTGTACCCCAATGTTCATCGCAGCACTGTTTACAATAGCCAGGACATGGAAGCAACCTAGACGTCCATCAGCAGACAAATGGATAAGGAAGCTGTGGTATATATACACAATGGAATATTACTCAGCCATTAAAAAGAATACATTTGAATCAGTTCCATTGAGATGGATGAAACTGGAGCCCATTATACAGAGTGAAGTAAGCCAGAAAGAAAAACACCAATACAGTATACTAATGCATATATATATGGAATTTGAAAGATGGTAATGATAACCCTATATGCGAGACAGTATAAGAGACACAGATGCATAGAACAGTCTTATGGACGCTGAGGGAGAAGGTGAGGGTGGGACGTTCTGAGAGAAGAGCACTGAAACATGTATATTATCATATGTGAAACAGAACACCATTCCAGGTTCGATGCATGAGACAAATGCTCAGGGCTGGGGCAATGGGATGACCCAGAGGGATGGGATGGGGAGGGAGGTGGGAGGGAGGTTCAGGATGGGGAACACATGTAAACCCATGGCTGATTCATGTCAATGTATGGCAAAAATCACTACAATATTGTAAAGTAATTATCCCCCAACTAAAATAAATAAATTTATTAAAAAAATAAAACAAGGGAAACAAACAAACAAAAAGACAAAAAAAGAGATGGTTTGTTGTTGTTTCATAGCATAAGAGAAGACCAACCCTTCAAAACGACAATTTTTTTTTATTTCTGGCCAGTTCACAAGGCACCCACTTATTAAGCTTTTTCACCTTCCCAATTTCCTTCAAACGCAGAATGACCATAGAACGGTCGAAGTTGAGTTCTTTGGCAACTTCTCCTGTAGTTGTAAGAGGATCAGCCTCAATGATGGCTTTCAATTATTGTTGTCAACTTCCAATGGCCAGCCACTATGCTCCTCATCTTCAAATCTCTTGTGTCCTTTGCAAAACTTCTTGAACCATAACTTAACTGTATGGTCGATAACAGTTCCTGGACCAAATGCATTGTTGATGCTGCGAGTGGTCTCCACTGCTTTACAACCCATTTTGAAACTCAAATAAGAAAATCACTCAAATTTGCTTTTTGTCTAATATCATTTCCATAGTCTAAAATAAATATAAAATAAACAGCAAGTAATAACTCATTAGCAAAAAATATAAAGAGAGAAATACACTTAAAATGATGTGTAACCTAACCACATTTATTTAGAATGTATTCCAATATCAAAAAGCAAATTTTAACAATGCAAAAAGTGCAATTACTTTTACACCAACCTAATAACTCCTTCCGGAGAAGGCAATGGCACCCCACTCAAGTACTCTTGCCTGGAAAATCCCATGGATGGAGGAGCCTGGTAGGCTGCAGTCCATGGGGTCGCTAAGAGTCGGACACGACTGAGCGACTTCACTTTCACTTTTCAGTTTCATGCATTAGAGAAGGAAATGGCAACCCACTCCAGTGTTCTTGCCTGGAGAATCCCAGGGACAGAGGAGCCTGGTGGGCTGCCATCTATGGGGTCGCACAGAGTCGGACACGACTGAAGTGACTTAGCAGCAGCAGCACCAATAACTCCTTCTGTACAGACTGACAGTCCATGGGCAGAGAGTCACAAGTGCCCACAGTAGCAGCCTTCAGTAGGTAAACATTCCCACAAGATATGGTTATACTACTGACAGCATCTGCTTCCAGACCTGGATGCAGGAGACAGTTGGGAACCAAATGAGTTTTATCACTGGTAAAATTGGGATGGAGAATGCAGTTTGGATTTGAGGCTGAAAGCAAAGGCAGGCAGATCAGCCCTAGAGCTGCAGGCCACTCCTGGAGGTCATGGAGACCCAGCCTCAGGAAACTTACCCTGTGGGGTACACACCCTGGCTTGTGGATGAGGGGCTCAGAGATAATGAGAGCAAGAATGCAGGGGCCCAGCTGTGAGACTCTACCTACCCACAAGGGATTTAGGGTGGGAATAAGGGCAGAAGCTTCTGCCTCCCAAACTCCCTGAGGTGGTGGGAGGGTTGACCCTCATTTTAGGAGAAATTCCTAGTATGTGTACCCCAGCCAAAAGGTAAGAAGAACAAAACACACAAGGCAGCTACCCTTAGCCTGCAGCTCCCAAAGCCCCAGAGGTCTCAGATAAGTTAATGACATCTGAGACCTCACAAGGACACTGAATATAATACCTGGCGCTTACACATGGGGCTTCCCAGTGGTAAAGAATCCATCTGTCCAAGTAGGAGATGCAGGAGATGTGGGTTCAATCCCTGGGTTAGGAAGATACCCTGGAGGAGGAAACAGCAAACTACTCCACTATTCTTGCTGGGAAAATCCCATGGACTGAGGAGCCTGGAGGCTATAGTCATGGGGTCGCAAAGAATCGGCCACGACTCTCTGGAAGGTGGCTTTCCCTTGTGCTCAGGCAGTCCTGGGTTCCTAGAGTGAGAGTGGAGGGAGCCTGGCAGCTTCATTGGAGACTTGTCACAAAAAAGATATGATGACTTCTCTGTCAGCTTGAACGCAAATAGAAAAGATCTGTGCAGGTGATCAAGAGATCAAGCCCTGAGCCTTTGGAGTGGGAGCACTGACTCCAAGACCCTAGACTACCAGAGAACTAACCCTAGGGAGTATCAAATAGTGAGAACTCACACAAACGAAACCGCTTGAATAAAAGACCCAGCATCACCCAACCACCAGTAGCACCCTGTACAGGATGCCTCATCTACAGTGAAAGTGAAGTCGCTCAGTCATGTCTGACTCTTTGTGACCCCATGGACTGTAGACTACCAGGCTCCTCCATCCATGGGATTTTCCCGGCAAGAGTACTGGAATGGGTTGCCATTTCCTTCTCCAGGGGATCTTCCCAACCCAGGGATCAAACCTGGGTCTCCAGCATTGCAGGCAGATGCTTTACCATCTGAGCCACCAGGGAAGCCTCATCTAAACAAGAAACAAACAAAAAAATACAAACCCAATCATCAGCAGACAGCATTACCACATCACTCAGCCTTGCCCATCAGAGGAAAAACAAACAAACAAACAAAAAACTCAATACAAATCTCACCCTATAGGAAGCTTACACAAACCACTGGACCAACCTTAGGAGGGCAGAAACCAAAAGGACTAAAGAATTTAACCTTCTTCAAGAAAAGAATTCAACTTTCCTTGAAGCCTGGGAAAAGGAGACCTCAAACACAATAAGTTAAAAAAAAAATAATGAAAAAGCAGAGAAATACTACACAAATGAAGGAACAAACTAGAAACACAGAAGTCCAAATAAATGAAGAGGAAATAGGCAAACTCCCTGAAAAAGAATTCAGAATAATGATAGTAAAGATGATCAAAAACCTTGAAAACAAAATGGAGAAAATGCAAGAATCAATTAACAAAGACCTAGAAGAATTTAAGAATAAACATACAGAGACAAACAACATAATTACTAAAATTAAAAATACTGTAGAAGGAATCAATAGCAGAATACCTGAAGCAGAAGAACAAATCCGTGAGCTGGAAGATAAAATGGTGGAAATAACTTCTGAAGAACAGAATAAAGTAAAAAGAATGAAAAGAACCAAGGAAAGTCTCAGAGACCTCTGAGACCATATCAAAAGCATCAACATTTGAATTATAGGGGTCCCAGAAGAAGAAGAGAAAAAGAAAGGGTATGAGAAAATGCTTGTAGCGATTATAGTTGAAAATTTCCCCAACATGGAAAAGGAAATAATCAGTCAAGTCCAAGAGGCACAAAGAGTCCCATACAGGATAAACCCAAGGAGAAACATGCCAAGACACATACTAATCAAAGGAACAAAGAGTAAACACAAAGAAAGAATATTAAAAGCAGCAAGGGAGAAGCAACAAGTAATGTACAAGGAAAACCCCACATGCTTAACAGCTAATCTTTCAGCAGAAATTCTGCAGGCCAGAAGAGAATGGCAGGATATATTTAAGGTACTGAAAGTGAAAAATCTACAACCAAGATTACTGTACCTGGCAAGGATCTCATTCAGAATTGATAAAGACATAAAAAGCTTTTCAGACAAGCAAAAGTTAAGAGAATTCAGCATCACCTAACCAGCTTTAGAACAAATATTAAAGGGACTTATATTAGTCTTGGGTGTTCATTGGAAGGACTAATGTTGAAGCTGAAACTCCAATACTTTGGCCACCTCATGCGAAGAGTTGGTTCATTTGAAAAGACCCTGATGCTGGGAAAGATTGAGAGCAGGAGGAGAAGGGGACGACAGAGGATGAGATGGTTGGATGGCATCACTGACTCAATGGACATGAGTTTGGGTAAATTCCGGGAGTTGGGGATGGACAGGGAGGCCTGGCATACTGCAGTCCATGGGATTGCAAAGAGTAGGACACGACTGAGCGACTGAACTGAACTGAACTGAACTGACGGAGTCAAGAAATACAAGAGAAAAAAAGATCTACAAAATCAACCCCAAACAATTAAGAAAATGGTAATAGTAACATATATATCAATAATTACTTTAAATACAAATGGATTAAATGCTCCAACCAAAGGCACAGTCTGGCTGAATGGATAAAAAAATAAGACCCATATATATATATACTGTCCACAAGAAACCCACTTCAGACCTCAAGACACATATAGACTGAAAGTGAGGATGGAAAAATATATTTCATGCAAATGGGAAACAAAAGAAAGCTGGGGCAGCAATCCTCATATCAGACAAAATATATCTTAAAATAAAGAATATTACAAGAGATAAGGACACTACATAATGATCAAGGGCTCAGTCCAAAAGGAAGGCATAACAATTGTAAATATCTATGCACCCAACATAGGAACACCTCATTACATAAGAATTGGCCAGGACTGGGCACATACTCATGGAACTTATACATACTATTACTTTTCAAATACCAATTCTTTTAAATGTATGACTGAATTCATGGTAGGCTTTATGCATTATGTATTTTTTTCAATCAGTGCACAATACATGGGTATGTGAAGTTATAAAATTACTATGACTTTAAAAATAAACTACAGGCATTGAACTTTACACTGATATCCTCTCAATTCATCCCCCAAACAAGCATTACCTTATTCACATTTTGCAGTTGAGGAAACTAAGGCTCAGAGTCATTAAGCAAATAATTCTAAGTCATGGAGTTAGAAATCAGAGGATCCAACTGAAAATCTGTTCTCAGTGTAGATTCATGTACAAAATAATTTAATGTGTAAAAGTCATGAATGAATGAGATGAAAAAAATAAGCAGTATGTAAGTATGCTAACGTTTGCAGGATTGTCTCACCTGAAGCTCCAGGAATAGTATGTTTTTTAATGGATGGACTGTCTGAAGACAAGACCCCATGTGCACCAGCTTCCATAGGTTAGAGGTCCTGAGACTAGGATGACTTCAAAACTAGGTCTTAATTCTCTGCTTCTGCATTTGTTGCAATTCTCTTCAACTCTCCCTTAATTGACTACTTTGCAAGAGACACATTGCAGAATAGCTGCCAAAATTTTGAAACCTACCACTGCTCTCCCCACACCACGACTGTATCCCTGGATACACAGAGGTGGTCCCAACGCTTTCTGTGTGATATGACTCTGTGCCCCTGGCCTCATGATGAATGATCCAGGGGGGCACCTGGCCGAAAATGACCTAGTAAAGTTCTTCCCAGGAACATAAAGCTGGGAACTGAAAGGCACTCAGCATGGGATCAGAAGGGGTGGAGCCATGCTCCCAGCAAGGCACTGGAGATTAGGTCCTCTGAACTTTTCTGCCATTCATGGGGCCTGGAGCTGCTCCTTTGAGAGACATGGTGGCTCATCTGTTCTTCTAATTCTTTGATTAAATGTATTATTCCACTAAATCCTACCTTTCACTTAACCAACCAGAACCTGTTTCTGTTGCTTGATACCACAGAACTCAAATGAAAGTCAAACTCTCATCAGAGATGAGATCATCCACAGGAGAGGACATAGTTGCAGGGAGCTTACATCGGGTGGGCAAGAGAAGACAGTGAGAAGACAAGCATACAAATAACCATCACATGAGGTCAAAGGACAAAGTGGGATCATAGAGGCACAATATATAGAAGGCAGGGATTGAAGAAGGCTTTATGTAATGGAGCCTGGGCCTTGAAGGATAAATGGGAGATTAACAGGAGAGACAGGGGAGGGAGATCCATAAGATCAGATACCATAAGCAAAGGGAGAAGTGGGATTTGGCTGCATGGTGGGGAGGAACTGGATAAAGTCTGGACAATGGCTTGGGACCAGATGCTTTTCCAGCAAGGTTCTTTGTAGCCCTTCTAATAACATCCTGTGATTAAAACATAACTTGATACATAGTAACTGATCTGTTTTTCATTCACAGTATTTTATTCTACTTCTTGACCCTCCCCCATTTAACCATCTAAATATTCCTACACATATTGCTCCCTTAGGGAACAGAAAGCAGAAAACAAAACAGCAGTCAATTCTTGGATTCTGAGTTTCCAAATACTAGCCTTCAGAGAGGGACAGGGTTAAGGCACAAAATAGAAATGCTACAGTAAAACACACCTAGAGAGAACCAGTCCGATAAGTTTGACTTTCTCAAGTCATGTCAAGGATTGAGGGGTTATTTTTTAAAAAGCAGCAGCAGTAGCAGCTGGCTGTGGCTTGGTACTAATCTAAGCTGCTTCATTCCATCTCAGTTCAGTCACTCAGTTGTGTCTGACTCTTTGCAACCACATGAACCACAGAATGCCACGCCTCCCTGTCCATCACCAACTCCCTGAGTCCACCAAAACCCATGTCCATCGAGTCAATGATGCCATCCACCCATCTCATCCTCTGTCGTTCCCTTCTCCTCCTGCCCTCAATCTTTCCCAGCATCAAGGTCTTTTCCAGTGAGTCAGCTCTTCGCATCAGGTGGCCAAAGTATTGGAGTTTCAGCTTCAACAGCAGACCTTCCAATGAACACCCAGGACTGATCTCCTTTAGGATGGACTGGTTGGATCTCCTTGCAGTCCAAGGGACTCTCAAGAGTCTTCTCTAACACCATGGTTCAAAAGCATCAATTATTCAGTGCTAAGCTTTCTTTATAGTCCAACTCTTACATCCATACATGACCACTGGAAAAACCATAGCCTTGACTAGATGGACCTTTGTTGGCAAAGTAATGTCTCTGCTTTTTAATATGCTGTCTAGGTTGCTCACAACTTTCCTTTCAAGGAGTAAGCGTCATTTAATTTCATGGCTGTAGTCACCATCTGCAGTGATTTTGGAGCCCCTCAAAATAAAGTGAGCCACTGTTTGCACTGTTTGCCCATCTATCTGCCATGAAGTGATGGGACCGGATGCCATGATCTTAGTTTTCGGAATGTTGAGCTTTAAGCCAACTTTTTCACTCTCCACTTTCACTTTCATCAAGAGGCTCTTTAGTTCTTCTTCACTTTCTGCCATAAGGGTGGTGTCATCTGCATATCTGAAGTTATTGATATTTCTCCCGCCAATCTTGATTCCAGCTTGTACTTCCTCCAGCCCAGCGTTTCTCATGATGTACTCTGCACAGAAGTTAAATAAGCAGGGTGACAATATACAGCCTTGACGTACTCCTTTTCCTATTTGGAACCAGTCTGTTGTTCCATGTCCAGTTCTAACTGTTGCTTCCTGACCTGCATACAGGTTTCTCAAAAGGTAGGTCAGGTGGTCTGGTACTCCCATCTCTTTCAGGATTTTCCACAGTTTATTGTGATCCACACAGTCAAAGGCTTTGGCATAGTCAATAAAGCAGAAATAGATGATTTTCTGGTACTCTGTTGCTTTTTCGATGATCCAGTGGATGTTGGCAATTTGATCTCTGGTTCCTCTGCCTTTTCTAAAACCAGCTTGAACATCTGGAAGTTCATGGTTCATGTATTGCTGAAGCCTGGCTTGGAGAATTTTAAGCATTACTTTACTAGCGTGTGAGATGAGTGCAATTGCGTGGCAGTTTGAGCATTCTTTGGCATTGCCTTTCTTTGGGATTGGAATGAAAACTGACCTTTTCCAGCTCTGTGGCCACTGCTGAGTTTTCCATATTTGCTGGCATATTGAGTGCAGCACTTTCACAGCATCATCTTTCAGGATTTGAAATAGCTCAACTGGAATTCCATCACCTCTACTAGCTTTGTTCGTAGTGATGTTTCCTAAGGCCCATTTGACTTCACATTCCAAGATGTCTGGCTCTAGGTGATTGATCACACCATCGTGATTGTCTGGGTTGAGAAGAACTTTTTTGTACAATTCTGCTGTGTATTCTTGCCACCTCTTCTTAGTATCTTCTGCTTCTGTTAGGTCCCTACCATTTCTGTCCTTTATTGAGCCCATCTTTGCATGAAATATTCCCTTGGTATCTCTAATTTGCTTGAAAAGATCTCCAGTCTTTCCCATTCTATTGTTTTCCTCTATTTCTCTGCATTGATTGCTGAGAAAGGCTTTCTTATCTCTCCTTGCTCTTCTTTGGAACTCTGCATTTAAATGGGCATATCTTTCCTTTTCTCCTTCGCATTTCACTTCCCATCTTTTCCCAGCTATTTGTAAGGCCTCCTCAGACAGCCATTTTGCTTTTTTGCATTTCTTTTTCTTGAGGATGGTCTTGATTCCTGTCTCCTGTACAATGTCATGAACTTCCATCCATAGTTCATCAGACACTCTATCAGATCTAGTCCTTTAAATCTATTTGTCACTTCCACTGTATAGTCATAAGGGATTTGATTAAGGTCATATCTGAATGGTCTAGTGGTTTTCTCCACTTTCTTCAATTTCAGTCTGAATTTGGCAATAAGCAGTTCATGATCTTATCCACAGTCTGCTCCGGGTCTTGTTTTTGCTGACTGTATAGAGCTTCTCCATCTTTGGCTGCAAAGAATATAATCAATCTGATTTCGGTGTTGACCATCTGGTGATGTCCATGTGTAGAGTCTTCTCTTGTGTTGTTGGAATATGGTGTTTGCTATGACCAGTGCGTTCTCTTGGTAGAACTCTATTAGCCTTTGCCCTGCTTCATTCTGTACTCCAAGGCCAAATTTGCCTGTTATGCCAGGTGTTTCTTGACTTCCTACTTTTGCATTCCAGTCCACTATAATGAAAAGGACATCTTTTTTGGGTGCTAGTTCTAGAAGGTCTTGTAGGTCTTCATAGAACTGTTCAACTTCAGCTTCTTCGGTGTTACTGGTTGGAGCATAGACTTGAATTACCATGATATTGAATGGTTTGCCTTAGAAACGAACAGAGATCATTCTGTCATTTTTGAGATTGCATCCAAGTACTGCATTTTAGACTGTTTCATTGACTATGATGGCTACTCATTTTTTCTTAAGGATTCCTAACCACAGTAGTAGATATAATGGTCATCTGAGTTAAATTTACCCATTCCAGTCCATCTTAGTTCACTGATTCCTAGAATGTTGATGTTCACTCTTGTCATATCCTGTTTGACCACTTCCAATTTGCCCTGATTCATGGGCCTAACATTCCAGGTTCCTATGCACTATTGCTCTTTACAGCATCAAATCTTGCTTCTATCACCAGTCCCATTCACAATTGGGTGTTGTTTTTGCTTTGGCTCCATCCCTTCATTCTTTCTGTAGTTATTTCTCCACTGATCTCCAGTAGCATATTAGCCACCTACCGACCTGGGGAGTTCATCTTTCAGTGTCCTATCTTTTTGCCTTTTCATACTGTTCATGGGGTTCTCAAGGCAAGAATAGTGAAGTGGTTTGCCATTCCCTTCTCCAGTGGACCACATTCTGTCAGACCTCTCCACCATGACCTGTCCATCTTGGGTGGCCCCACATGGCATGGCTTAGTTTCATTGAGATAGACAAGGCTGTGGTCCATGTGATCAGATTGGCTAGTTGTCCGTGACTGTAGTTTCAGCCTGTCTGCCCCCTGATCCCCTCTCTCAATGCCCACTGTCTTACCTCGGTTTCTCTTACCTTGGATGCAGGTTCTCTCTTCCCACCTGCTTCAACAAAGCACAGCAGCCGTCCCTTACCTCTGACTCGCGGTAGCTCCTCTCGGCCACCGCCCCTGACCTCCGGCCCGGGGTAGCTCCTCTCGGTCATTGACTTTGAATCCCAAATGGGACCAGCTTATCAGTCACCAATGTGGAGCAGCTCAGCGGCAAGGCTCAAAGGATTTCCAGGAAACAAGTTCCTGACACTAAAAGTAGATCCTAATTGTTTCTAGCCTTCAGGAAAGTTCCCTTTCCCTGACCTCCTCTTACTTGCAGTGTCCTCGCTTTCTTTAATCCTCAGCCCTTCCACTTCAGCGACCCCCCCAGACTCCCACCTTCAACTACGTTTTACTCTTGACCCAACCTGGAGATGTCTCAGGTGACCTTTCTTCCAATAGTGATGCCCCTAGCTCGCCACACCCCATATGTGCCCTTTTCTGCTGATCACCCTTGTTTTCAGAGAATCCTACTGATTTTCTGTCTTTTGCTGTCCTATTCTGAGTGCTGAAGGCAGACCTATGTCGACTAAAAAAAGATGCACAACTTGAGAGTTGTGAGTTAAGTTTTATTTGGGGCAAAATGAGGACTGCAGCCCTGGAGGCAGCATCTCAGATAGCTCTGAGAGACTGCTCCAAAGCAGCAGTTTGGGAAAGTCAATATATAAGGTTTTGGTGAAGGGGGAGTTCAATACCATGAAGCACTCATTTTACAAAAGGGTTTTTGTTAGTCATGAGGATCTGATGTCACCATGAAGGGATTTAGTGCTTCTCTAGATATGAGGAGATGCAAGGATTGAGATCATAAGATCTGTTGCTAAAAACATCCAACTATCTAAAGTCCTGTCCCACCAGATTCCCTGGAGCACAGAGTGCCTCACTTCACCCTGAACTCCCTCAAGGACTCTTGAAGGTCAACAGCTATAGTAGCATGGGGTTCAATCTCCATAGAGGCAGAGGGCAAATACCTTTGTTGTTCAGTCATTGGCAATGCTCTTGGTAAGTGCTAATTTGTAGTTGACACCTACACAGGGTGTCACCGAACCTCTTTCATTTTCCAGCTATTGGTTGGGTTTGTCAAATAGGAAGGGCCAGGGGAAGATCAGAGGGAGGGAAGAGAGGGAGGTCAGGGTGTCTGATTCCCCATCTTACTCAGGGTCTTGCCACAGCATGGGCTATGTTTCCCCACAGCAGTCACTATGACCTGCTGGCCCTTCTTCTAGAGCTCCCAGCTCTCTCTAGGCTCCAGCAGCACTGTCCCTTTCATTTGCTCCTTGAGACCTGGGATGGTAATGGCAGACTTTTCATTGAGTGTCATGTCTCTTGCTGCAAACCTAACTACAGATTTCCTAAAGCTCTAGTTTTTCTCCTTACTGGACGGGACTCTGCAGTGGTGATAACCTGTAGTTGTTAGAGCATATCCAAGCAGCCTCTTAATCATAGGAAAGAATATAATTGGGCAGAGATGGAGTTGTGGGGATTGGTAGTGAAAAGCAGGAAGATCTGGTTTATTATCATAGTTAGAGCCTTTGATAGGGAAGACAAGCACCCACATTCTAGCCCTGAAATTCATCACATGAAGTTAAAAGAACTTAAATTCTTAAAAGTTAATGCTTAAGATCAAGTCTTAGAGTTAATAATCTTATGTCCCAGCATTCTTAATTTGTACCTACCTTAAACATCAATCATCTGGTATGAATGTGACTTTCTTTATCTGTCTCTCCCATTGGGCAGTGAAACAAAAAGCCAAATTGTATTCATCTTTGCAACCAAGCACCTTGTAAAATGTCTGACTCCAAGCATGTGTTCAATAACTTTTTCTGAATGAATGGAAAGATGATCCCTTTGCTTAAATTTCCTCTGATGATTGGGCTGCCAGTGTTCACATCCCGACCCCGCCACTTACAAGCACTCTGTAGCCTGGGTCAAGCTGCTTAACCTCTCTGTGCCTCAGCATCTCATGCACAAAATGAGGATTAATAACAGTACTTACTCAATGGAGCATTTTATGGATTAAATGATATGAAAGAATAGCAGTTAGTACAAAGCAGGGTGCATATTTATCTCCCAAACATTGTCAGTTATTGTTGGTGGCAGTACATGGGGAAACCCTCTGCCATACAGCATATGCTAGGAAAATTATTGTAAAACTGATCTTATAAACTGAGATATGCTAGGTCAATATTAAAATAATAATGTCAGTGCTGTTATTGAATCTTAAAAGGATTTTGAAGGAATCAGGAAAGTGGAGTTAAGGAATGCTTCTCAAATGGAAATAATTTTGATTCCAGGAGACATCTGACATCGTCTGGAGACATTTTCAGTTGTCATAACTAGGGGATGTTATTGGAATCTGCTGAGCAGAGGCCAGGGATACTGCTAAACAACCTACAATGCAAAGGACGGCCTAACAGCCTCTCCCTGCTTCTTTACCGCCGAAGAATTTTCAGGTCAAAATGTCAGTAGTGCTAACTTAATGAACAAGGACTTGATTTTGCACCTGAGACTCTGAAACTCCCAGGCCAGGGACACCTGAGCCTGTCTGTTACCCTCTTTTATTTGGCAAAATCCAATGTATACCTGGCTGTGATCACAGAGCATGTTGTACCTTCTCCCTGTGTGCTGTCTCTCCCACTGGAGGCAGCACCTATACCAGGAATAGGCTACTTCCATCAGCATCCTCTTGGGTAATTTATTTTTAAATGTTTACAGAGCAAGTGGGAAGGGTGAAAAAATCAGAGAACATTTGAGAAAACATCCACTCATGTTCATTTGTTCTTGGAACTCATGACCAGCCATCAGAGCCACAAAGAACAGGGGTGGAGTTCCAGGTACCAATATAGAAACAGGGACATTAAGCACCTGCCTCATTGTCCACAGCATGTTGCTTTAGGCTTTGTCATTGCCAAGGCCAAGTTTTGTCATCATTACTTGTTAAGATACCATGGCAAGGTCTTGCCCCCTAAAAACTGTAGTCTCATTACTTCATCTCCTTAAAATCTTTTTAATATGCATTTAACACCCACTTCACTGTTGCTTCATTTCAGAGTTTTATTTTTATTTTTTCCCCTGCAATTGATCCTCATTAGTTTTCACATTTTTGGCAGGAACTCTCATATCAATACTTGCTGAGCCAAATCCATTTCCTTGAAAGACATTCATTGATTTATTCATCTATTCATTTGTCAATTCATTCCCTCGTCATGACTACAGTGAGTAGGATTGCCAGGTCCTAGGGTACGTGCATGACAGACCTTGTGCTAAGCTCAAGGTTACAAAAACAAAAATAACAGCTCACAATCTAGTTAGATGAAAGAATTATTTTAAAAGCGGCTGTATATCTTATGACTTAGCAATACCAATTTCCAGGAGCTCTCTAGGGAAATGCTCACGTATGTGTGCAAAGATGTGAAATAAAATGATTATTGTAGCATTGTTGGGCTAGAAAAAAATTGGAAAAAAGCTGAATGTCCATCAATATGATTAATGCTAAATAAAATGTGGTTTATGCATATGCAGCAGTTAACAGGGAGGGTCTATTTCTAAATATATCATTACAGATAGATCTCTGAAACATACAGTCTTGGAGGAAAAGTCCCCAGAGATTCATACCAAACTCAGAGCAGAGGTTGCCTGTGGGCACATGGGAGGGGATGGAATGTGGATTAAGAGAGGTGGTCAGAGAAGACTAACCTAATGGAAATAGTTTTATTTCTTAAAAGGGTTAAATGTGTTGCTTATGCACGTTACATGTAAAACTAATAAAATCCCACTTTGCTACTATAAGGCAAAGTGGTAGTATAAAATGAAGGGCTCCACTCTTCTTTAGTACATCAAAAAAGCTTTGGGAGACAAAGAGACATATGAACTGGGTCTTTAAAGGCCTTGTAGGAGCCTGACAGGCTGAGGTGAGGTGAGGGGGTTTTATTACATATGGGGGAGAGCAAAGATGCAGATATACCACTCCCTTGGAGCAGTTCCACATGACTAACCCATGCAGTGTAGAGAAGTGGACAGCAGGTGGGGGAATGTGACACTGAAGGGGGCAGATATAATACATCTGGGACCTAAGATGGTACCAGAAAATGAATGTTTTTATATTTCTTGTTGAGAAGTTCTCCATTTTCTCCTGTAAGCAATGGAAAGGCTACAAATGAGGAGTGATATGACTAGATGTTGAGTTTGGAGAAATCAATTAGGTAAGAGTGGTTTTCTCCCCAGAGGCTGTAGAGGACAGATGTGCCCACTGCCCAACACATCTATAAAGGTTAAAGCGTGTATAAAGGGAAGTGTGATGTATTATACTCAATATCCAGACTTTAAAAATTTGTTAAAATATATATTGAAGAGTGCGTGAATCTTAAGAGTAACTTTGATGCACATTTACAAAGCAAATACACCTGACTAACTTTGATAGAAATCAAGATACAAAATGCTCCTAGCTTCCCAGAAGTGTCTCTTACGACCTCTCTCAGAAATTATACTCCTGAAAGAAAACCATGATGATGACTTCATCTGTATTTGATTTTTTAGTATAATGTAAGGTAGGGGTCAAGGATTTTTTTCTCCCATATTGCTATCAACTTGGTTCAGTTCCAAAAATGGAGTGCTGAAGTGAGAGCTCTGGGGAGAAAAGAGGAACTCTTAAAGATAGGAAATGTAATGAAGAAGGCTGGAGAGAAAAAGCACATTTAAAAGTCCACATATTGAAACTAGATAGAAGTGACGGTTGTACAACATTGTGAATGTTCTAAATGCCATTGGACTGTACACTTTATAATGGTTAAGATGCTTGGGGGTGGAAAGAGGGTAGAAAAAAATCCATGTATATAATATTTAACTGCTGTCTGCACAACACAATTTGATCTCACATTCTCTATGTATTTATTTCTCCATTACTTTTTTGAAAAAGAAATTAGACATAAGCTTATAGGGTAAAATTAAGTCCACAGTATAAAAGCCATGAGTAGACAGCTTGGGCTCACTGCTAGGAATAGTGTTTACCAGTCTGAGAGGTCCAAAGGCAGAACAGGCTCTCCTGAGGAGGTGGGGGTAGTGAGTAACACTGGTGGATTCCAGCACAGACTATAAATGAACTTGGGATTGAGAACTGGCTGTCTGGCTGGTGAGCTGGGGTAATTCTAAGCCTTTGCCAACTCTAACTCTGATTCATATTCCTTCTCATTTGAAAATTGTCAGGCCTTTCACCTTACCCATAAATACCTTCTTTACATAGATAAAACATTATTTCACTAAGGAGTCAAGAAGTCTAGGTATCTAAAGGGCTTTGCCATTAGATGGTAGTGAGTCAAATTTCCCCAGGATTAGAAGGTTTTGCTTGAGTGCAATATCCTTGCTCCTCTGAGGCAAGGGTATTATAAGCCTAGGTTTGCAAATAGTGTTAGAATAGGAAGAGGGGTGACAGTTTCCAATAAAAATGAGTCGCTGTTTGTTCCAGTTATTTGTGCTGCAAATAACCCCAGACTCGGTGGTTATGCGGAGAAGGCAATGGCACCCCACTCCAGTACTCTTGCCTGGGAAACCCCATGGACGGAGGAGCCTGGTGGGCTGCCGTCTATGGGATCGCACAGAGTCGGACACGACTGATGCGACTTAGCAGCAGCAGCGGTGGTGGTTATGACAGCCACAATTTTGTGGGTCAGAAGTTTAGAAAAGTGAGGGTAGAGATGGCTCATTCATGCTCCATGATGTCTGAGGCCTTGACTGTCTGGGGGCAACTCAGCAGCAGGGGGACTGGGATCATCTAGAGGCTTCTTCACTCATATGTCTAGTGCTGGGACAGGGGCGGTCAACAGGAGAGCCTCCATGTGGCTTCTTCAAGGGAGCTGGACTCCAAAAGCAGGTATCCCAGCAGACAAGGTGGAAGATGCATCTCCTTTAATACCTAATCTCAGAAGTCAGGCAGCATCACTTTGGCTGCCTCTTATTGGTGACAAGTGAATCATAAACCCATGCAGAGTCAAGGAGGGGAGACTTAATCCTTTTCCCCTCAGTGGGAGAGTGGCAAGGTCATCACCTTGGAGAAGAGCATGTGGGATGAGAGATGTTCACAGTCACTTCTGAAGACCATAACCTGCCATGCAATTAAACCTCCATAATATCAAGATGTCCCTTACATCTTCTGAAACTCTTTCTCTTACTCCTCCCACCCCTTTCTATAGCCACTTGCCCCGCACCCCCACCACCACCACCTTCCTTATTACAGCCTTCCAAGGTGGCTCAAGTGGTAGAGAATCCACCTGCCCATGCAGAAGATGTGAGTTTGATCCTGGAGTTGGGAAGATTCCCTGGAGGAGGAAACGGTAACACAATCTAGAATCCTTGCCTGAGAAATTCCATGGACAGAGGAGCCTCATGGGTTATAATCCATGGGGGCCCAAAGAATTCAACACGACTGAGCTATAGAGCATGCACACACTTCCTCATTACAGAGAGCAAAATGTACAAGTTACTTTTGCTTTCTTTTTTTTCCATTGTCACTTTTGATTAATCTAATCTCAAGGCATTCTCGGAGAAGGCAATGGCACCCCACTCCAGTACTCTTGCCTGGAAAATCCCATGGATGGAGGAGCCTTGGTAGGCTACAGTCCATGGGGTCGCTAAGAGTCGGACACAACTGAGCGACTTCACTTTCCCTTTTCCCTTTCATGCACTGGAGAAGGAAATGGCAACCCACTCCAGTATTCTTGCCTGGAGAATCCCAGGGACGGCGGAGCCTGGTGGGCTGCCGTCTATGGGGTCGCACAGAGTCGGACACGACTGAAGTGACTTAGCAGCAGCAGCAGCAGTAGCAGCAGCAAGGCATTCTACTCTTTTATTTCCTCTTTTCTTCTCCCTGTATCTCTCCTCTCACTTTCTTTGATTTATGAGTTAGGAGGAAAAAGCTCTCAACTCTTACACAACGAATGATAAAAATCTGTTAGAAACACATGAAGGAAAAGGAAGCTAGATGTTTTGACATGTGCTTTGACATAAGGAGGAACAGTCCTATGGAAGCCCTTCAACATACCAAGGAGGCCTTTCCCAGAATGCATAAAGCTCTTCTCTACACTTTTTGGTAAGACAGATTTTCCTCAAGCATACGAATTTAAGATAAATCAGGAACTCTTATCATATTTTATTTCATTTATATTACAGTTAAATAAACCTTCATGGATTGGCCTGTTTTATTTACCACAATATGTTCCCACCAAAGGTGCACTAGGGTTCCCTTTTTTCCGTACCATGAAAGGCCCTTGTGAGTATGTGTTCAATGAAACATATTCGTTATCAGATCTAACCTAAAGGCAACTGTAACACTCACCAACTGGATTACCAATGTGTGCAAATATGACATGGCTATTGCAAAAATATAAAGAAGAAAACAGTTGTTCCCTGTATATTGCCATAGAAAGTGATCTCCACTTTGCCAATGAATAAAAGCATGGAATCATGGGGTTTATTTCTTCCAGATTGTACAGCACCTTGAACATAGGGTTACAAGGTAAAATAGAATCATATAAAATTAAAACCTTGACAGCTAACTCTCATTGTCAGGTTAAGTGTCTGCACTCCAGTGAAATGCACTGGAGTCTTTAATCCCAGAGAAGCCAAGAGTCAGTACATTTTTCACTTTGTTTCAGGGTGAAATCAGTGATGGATCTTGTCTGTTTGCCATGCTTGTCAGTAAAGCATGTACATCCTGTCATTCTACAGATCCCTCTACATTCATGCTTTCCCAAAACCCTGTATTTCCTTGTAATGTGATCACCAATGTATTGGATATGGATTTGGGCAAACTCGAGGAGATGGTGAGGGACATGGGGGCCTGGTGTGCTGCAGTCCATGGGGTCACGAAGAGTCAGACACATCTGGTGACTGAACAACAACAACAGTGCTGGTTAATCCAAAAATAGTCCCCTAAGGAGAGAGACCACTTTAAATACTGCTCTGTTCCCAACAGTTGTTTTGTTGTTGTTGTTGTTGTTTTAATTAAAACCTCATTTGTACAGGGGAATAATGTTTTAGATGGAAAGCAATAGACACAACTTGCATTTATTTTTAATGTCAGCACCAAAAGTTTCAGAGTCTCCTGCTGAGATGTTAGGCTACTGAATTAGTCTCCTCCAAGCTATTTGTAGACTCATTAATTGAGAAATTAGAGAAATAAGGGTACATATGCCTATGTAGTTAAACTGCCCATTTTGCCTTTCTTCACTAAAGCAGTTTCCCAGGATGTTAATTGACTGGACAACTTCTCTGTGTCTGGTAGATCTTGATAAGCTGTACATTAAAAAAACACTGCTCCCACACTTAAACTGTCAGGAGACAATTTTGTTTTTTAAAAACAGACTTAGCACTTTGAAGAGTTAATTACAATCTAAGGAATATTTCTGTTTGGTGTACCTCTTGGCATATTGGATACTAACAGCCCCTTCCTGCCATTAAATGATAAAAACTTCCTATTGGATTTTCTGGTTTGCTCTGGGCTTGGAGGAGAGGCTGTCCTGAGAGCATTCACCAGACTGCTGCTTTGTTTTCAATAAACCATTAATTTCCTTGCTGTTTTGCTTTATACAGAAACTGTATTTGATTTCTGTGTCTGCCATCCTCCCTCCATTTGGGTGCCTGTCGTTCATCACCCCATCAGCCCGACGCGTCTGCAGATGCATTGTCCTTTTTCATGAGGATTCTGGGAGAAATGACCATCTGTGTCCTGAGCTTCTCTGTGCCTTTATCTTTATGAATCCTGACTCATTCTTCTTGGTGGTTAATTATCCGTTTTTCTTCTGACTTTTATTTCTAAGGAAGAAAACACGTCTAAGCTTTCCTTTGGAAAAAAATGAATAGATGACAAAGAGGAAGAGAGAAATTGTGTTTTGCACAGTTTTTAAGCAACTGGCAATGATGACTGGCATCAGTCCTTTTAATATTTTTTATATTGACAGCTTACAGAAACTATTTATTTGTCCTAGATTTTCTGGGACAGCCTCAGTTTCAAAGATTCTTGCCTGCTGTTGTCTCTTCAGATAAATGCATTCACAAATGGGAAAGAAAAATGAAGCTCCTTTGATGAGGAATATATCTGATTTTTAGGTTCAAAATATATAAACAAGATGATTGTTTGAATAAACATGAATAAAGGCTAGTGTTAAAATGAAATAACACAAAGAGGTAGATCTAGTTTATTATTTAATTTTACATGTATGTGTGTGCGTGTGCATGCTTGCATATGTGTGTTATTTTGCTGCATGGTAGAGGCAAATAATAAGCAGGTCAATAAATAAATATAATTAGATGCATTGTCAAATTTAAAAAGTATAAGCTTTGGAACTAAACAGACCTGGGTTGGAATGCTGGGGGTCTGGGTTGGAAACCTGGGCTGGAATGCAGCCTGTCACTTAGGAATGAGCTTCCATCTAACATGCCTGAGCCTCAGTTCGCCACATCTTAAACAAGAATAATATTTATCTGATAGAGCAGTTGTTAGGATAAAAAGGGCTAAGATTTGTAGCAGTTGTTAGGACAAAAACAGCTAAGCCCAGCACAGGGCTTAGTATAAAGAATTGCCTTTTTCAGAAGGCAATTAGTATTTTTAGGATTAACATAGCTGTGTTACAGTTAAAACAAGCCTCTCTGGAGGGGGCCGGGAAGAAGAAAGATGAGGAAGGAGAATGTGGAGTGGGTCCCTGTCTCCTTTGAGAGAGAGAAGTTAGTTATGCAGGTAATTCTACTGTCACCAGGGCTTGTCTTAAACCAAGCAAGCTCATGTTCAGATTAGCACCTAATTGCCCAGGAGTGGATGAACCGGGACCTGGGGGGTGGGGGGCAGGCAGCCCTGGATGACCCTTTTCAGAGAAGCAATGTCATCTGTGTCCTACTGGAATACAGATCTAGCTCTAGAGCATCTTAGACCCTCTGCCATTTCCTGTCCTGGTGGTGCCTTCAGGGCTGGGGTGGGGCAATCAGGCTGCCAAGTCCACTTTCCTTGTCCACATGCCAAGGCTCCACAAGATGGATGTGAAGCAACTCATTGTCCTAAACCACCTCATCCACAGCTACTTGAAAAGTCCGGTTTCCATATTTCTTTTCCAGGTTCTAGATTTCCAGATCTGCTGCAGTGAACTAGAAAACTTCACAGCAGCGCTGGTTATTAATCCTTTAAAGTGGATTCTAAGAGAGGGTTCTGAGCCAGTGGTAGGTAGGAATGGACCTGGTTAACCAATAGCTCTCAAAACTCAGGTGCATTAGCCTCAGCTAATGGGCTTATTAAAAATGCAGGTTCCTACACCTTTCCCCCAGGTGTTCTAATTCAGTAGGTATTTCAAAAACTTAAAAGAATGAATCTTTCCATTTATCTACCATTTGCTCGTTACTTTGTGCCAAGTCCAGTGCTAAGTGCTTCACATACACGACCTGTTCTTGTTTACCCTCAATCCTATGAGACAGAGGTTGAGTAACGTGGCTAAGATCAGCCTTAATTACACCTTTGACCTACATGAGTAACCCCTGAAGTTCTGTGTCATAGGACACCCTTGCCTTGCTTGAGTCATGGGCTCCCATTTCCACCAACTTCTAACCCGCTCCCTCAACCTTCCCTATACACATTCGGACTAAGTTCATTTGGGAGTTGGACTGGACAAGCGTATGTTTCTAAATTTGTTTATGAAACAAACAACAAAAATTTACACAGCACTTTCCAACCTGATTTCTGAGGCGTCCAGGCCCTAAAAGGCCCCATCTTACCTTGTAAAAGGACCATTCCTAGGCACACAAGAAGAACCATTTCCCCAGTGTTCTTCCACCCTACAGTAAAAATAATTTCAGATTTTTTTCTAAATATCTCTTGTTTCTTAAATAAAGGCATCTCAGACCTTCACTTCTGTAATCCTTCTAGATTTTTCTTTCTATATTGCAAGAGCAGTAATATCTTATTAATATGCTTTTTCTTCTCAGCCTATGGTAGACATGCGGCAGTTTTATATTCTATTTAATAAGAAACGTGTAACTGAAGGCTCACAGACTACTCTTTGTCTACAACAATTTCCCAAGGGTATCATCATTATAGGAGAAGGAAATGGCAACCCACTCCAGTATTCTTGCCAGGAGACAGAGGAGCCTGGGCAGGCCATGGTCCATGGGGTTGCAGAGAGTCGGACATGACTGAAGCAACTAAGCATATATCATCATTATGCTCTCAGATGGCATCTAAACAAATAAATATTATTTTATCAGTCATTCTGACTAGCATAGACTTTGGTAACAGAATTGAGCCCAAAGATAGAAAATTCCTTATTAATTTCGTGAAAAACAAAAACGTACATCCATTTGGTATAACTTATAATGCCTTAGCACTGAGAAGAAATTTCTGTTTTCAGTATAAAAATAGTGGAGAGGACAAGAACAATTTTGAAGAGCAGTTTAGAGAACTTTTCAGATGTTTTATAAAACTGATTAACCTAGTGATAACATGTGGAAGTGACAAGGTACTTCTTCCCTTATGTAGAAGCTGTGTCTATAATTTTAAAAATATAACATTGGGATGCCCATGAAATCTAGAAACCAGGAACTAATCCTAAGCAACGTGCATGAGTGCTCACTCAGCTGTGTCTGACTCTTTGCAACCCTATGGACTGTAGCCTGCCAGGTTCCTCTATCCATGGGATTCTCTAGATAAGAATACTGGAATGGGTTGCCATTTCCTACTCCAGGGGATTTTCCTCACCCAGAGATCAAACCTGTGTCCCCTGCATTGGCAGGCAGGTTCATAACCACCCAATCACCTGGGAAGCCCCAATTCTAACCAGAGGTGCCACTTTTGTGGAGCAACAACCTGGGACATTGTTTTGAAACTTTTTTCTCAGAGTGAACAAAAGCCAGAATGGCCTTCTAGAACTGCCATTTCAACAAATTGTGTTCTGGGCCCCATAGACCTCTATATACATTTATGCTGGACATTCAGTACACTGACCGGCTCCCTGGCAGAAGCCTAGTGGGGCTGAGTAGACTCAAAGCCTATACTCTGCTCACTAAGCCACCTGGCCTGGGGCTGCTTCTGCCCAAAGGTGCTGTCTGCTGCAAAGGCACATACCTGTATGCTCTGCCACCCAGATAGAACTGGGTAATCTCAAGTTCAAGCAATTCACTTTCCTGCTTACATCACATGATAAATGTATCTGCTACTACTAATAACAGTAAGAGACAATAAGGAACAGGAATTGTATCAAGAAATTAACCAAGCTGTGGAGCTTCTTAAACACTTTATGACCTAATTTATGTAGTTGATTTTTTCAGAAATTCACAAATAATAAGCATTATTTATAAAATACATATAATTCCTCATGGTTTAAAAGTTAAATTCTAAATTTCTAATAAATTAAATATAAATAATTGAGGTATTTCAAGGGAGAGCAAAGCAGAATTTTTCTTTTTTAAATAAAGATAGTTATGCTAAATTTTGAGAAGAGGCAATAGTAACTAACCATGGAAAATGCACAGCAATTCGGAAAGACAGTGTTAAAACTTGTAAATGTCACAGAAAAACCAAAAACATTGAAGGAATTAAGCACTGAAGCTATAAAAAGGAAACTAGATGCCGCACTGCAAATACTCAGTGATACAGTCACACAAAAACGCCACAAACTCAAATGGCTCAAGGACACAGATGAACTCACACATCTGCGCCTTTTGGGGGTTCTGCCTCCAGGAACTAGAGCAATTTTGTCTCCCTGGGAGACATTTGGCAATGTCTGGAGACATTTTTGGTTGTCACGACTAGGCGGTGCTACTGGCATTGAGTTGGTAGAAGTTAGGGATGCTGCTCAGTATTTCTACAATATACACTGCACCCCGCAGCCCCGAGGACACACTATCCAGTTTGAGATGTTAACAGTGCTGAGGTCATCAGGAAATCCTACTCTATTAGGATTACATTCAACCCTAAGCAACAGAAAAGTCCTAGTGACCCTAGTGCTGCTGTGACCCAAATAAGGTTGGAGGTTAGTTTCTCTCTCACAACTAGTAGCATAGGGGTTGCCAGGCCAGAATTTGTGTTGCAGCTCAACTTGTGCTGTCATCAAGAAGCCAGCTCCTACCAGAGGTGGTCTTAGAAGATACACATTTTAGCTGTACTAGTGATAAAGAATCCATCTGCCAATGCAGGAGACGCAAGAGCCATGGGTTTGATCCCTGCGTGGGGAAGATCCTCTGAAATAGGAAAGGGCTACCCACTCCAGTATTTTTGCCTGGAAAATCTCATGGACAGAGGATCCTGACAAGCTACCATTCATAGGGTCACAAAGAATCAGACACGACTGAAATGACTTAGCACACACATGCATGCCTCACCACCCAAAAGCAAACTGAGCTTGTTAGTGAGAAAGAAAAGTCATAATGGATATTAAATAGGCAAATGGCAGGCTGGCCACAGACATGCTTTTCCTCTTCCATGATGCCTCTGACTCCAGCCTGCCTGAATGCTTGGCACAACTATCCAGTCACTTTCCACCAAAATTAAGTGTAACCTTTCTTGTTATTCTCAGGCAGTGCTGATCCCTCTGAGCCAGAAGTTTTGGTCTCTAGAGACCAGGTGAATTGCAGGGCCAGCAGGACACTAAAGGGAGAGAAATGGAGCTTTCTCCACAGGACGAGCACCCAGTGGGTTGGACATGTGTCTTTGCAGGCAAATATAAAGGTTATAGTAAGAAGCCATGGGTATCTAAGAACAGGGTAAACAGATGCCAATGGGAACAAGTACGTGAGCAGGTTTTTAATTGGACAAAAATAAATGACTTAAAGTAAATTCAATAGCAAATTCAAAAATACAGTGTGAGAATTTTATAAAGGGTTTTAGGCAACCAATACATAAACAACAGCAAGTGGGAAAGAGAACATAAAAGGTAAATTCAAATAGTTTTCTTATTATTATAATACTAATAATGATAAAGATAATTAAAATCATAATCATAATGCAAAGTCTTTGAGTCAATCTCCAGTTCACTGGAGCCCACCTGAGGTCTTGGAGCAAAGGATTCATCTCAGGTCTCATCTGAGCTTTGGATCAGAGAGGGAGGGAGGGTTAGTAATCAGTACAATCTTCTATAGATGTGGAAAGAGAAACGGCATCGAATGAGGCCTATGTTTTTCTAACCTTGCCCTTGTCCATAAGTCCAGATATGTAGGCTGACCACAGAGACACTAGTCTTGAGGAGAGGAGGGTGTGAGTGGAGGTTAGGTACAACCCAACTAAACAGTTGCCTCCTTATGACAGAATATTGACTCTCCCCATAGTTGCCAGAAGTTCCTAAGACTCGGGTTTTCTTGCCAATCCAGAGAAAACTGGCGAGATCTACTTCAAATTTTCTTTATATCACCCTTGCCCTGTGCATTTGTACATTTATCAATGGCCTCCAGGGCAGCTGGCAGTTACAAAGGACCCCATAATATTAAAGTGTCTCATTAAGCTAATCTAATGAACTACTCCTTTAAATTAGAAGACCTTTGGTCAATTTGAAAATGAAATCTTAGCAGTCACAAAAAACTTCTGCTAAGCAATTCTTAAAAACACTGCTTAGGAGAGGATTGGTCAGGATTTATCTAAATATATCTCTAAATAACCCAGATTGTCTTCTCAATAATTTTGTACTCTTTTATTCCCTTTTATTTTATATTTCTGTTCTGATTTTCCTTGAGCTAGTTCTTTTATCTCTCAGAAAACACTATATGACTAAAAGATTTATACTATTTTTAAGCACTTTGACTCTCCCTGAGAATTGTACTCTGTTGGTAAGGAAAGCTACCTAATTCAATGTTCTTAAGAGACAACTCAAACACAAAGAGAGTTCAGTTAATTCTTAGTAATCAATTTCTGTGGTATTTGTACAGAATGATCAAAATGGCATGGCTGTACTATTGCACATGCATTATGTGAGATTAGAATGATATGTTTTAACCTATTTTCAAACCTATTTAGAGTGTACTTACCAGTATGTTTGATATAATAGAGCATGTGCCTTGAAAGAAGCTGAGGGGGAAAAAAGAGATTTGTGCATAATGACCATAAGTGTGTCCTCAAACTGTTTTTCAATTGCAGGGGGCATATAGGATGTACTTGAAAGGTCACTGATTAGTTCAGTTCCATGTCAGTAAATCAGAGATTGGAAACAGATGGAGGAAAATAATGGGCAACAGAGTTTTACCAACATAATAAAATAGAGCAGGGAAAACAAGGTCTATAGATTATTTTCTTCAGCATGATGCTTTCAAATCTGACAGCATGGCACCTTAACAGAAGGCAGTACACGTTTCACTGGTCTCTGAACAGACTTGATTTCTAGGTTGGATGTTTATTCTATATTAACATGTAGACTGAGCTGGAAAAATTTGGTACCAAATCACATTCAATAAACAGTATAGGAAAGGATATTATGCTGAAGATAATGGAAATATTCTGTTGCTCTACATATATTTTTAAAATAAGCATCTACTGTTTTGGTGTAACACAATGTCAAGAAACAGTTTGATTACCCTAGCATTAACCAGTCAAGCAATTGGGAAGTCCAGCCCATAGACATACCATTCATGACTGCCTTCATAGCTGATTTTAAATAAGGATATGTTTATGCCCCCATTATTCCTATTTTTCTCCTCTTTTTCTATCCTGTACCCAACTGACATGGGTCTAGGATTTTCAGTTTTATCACTTGGCAGACATAGGTGGTTATCTACCCCAAATAACTATTTTATCTTGCTAAGGAAACCCTTGATATTTTTCAAGTGTCAGTCAGCCACATGTTTCAGGGGAACCTGGATTTAACACCCATGCCCACCCACATCCTCACCCCAGAGGAAGAATCTTGATTAATCCAAGCCAATTATGATAATTTCATTCTCCTTCAGTAGGGTTGGTTTAGGAGTGGGCAAGTGATACAATTTTGGTCAGCGAAATATGAGGTGAAGCATGTGGAGGCTCTTGAGAATATCCCCCTCACTTTTAAAAAGTTCACAAGAGAGTGATCTGTCCTTATCTTTTTCAGAAACTGATGACTGCAAGAACAGTAGCAGCCATCCTGATGCCATGAGAACATCTAGCCTATAAGAAAAAGTCAACATATTGAGATGCAGAGCAGAAAGAGGAAACTTAGTCTTTCTTGATACCACTGAGTGCTGAATTAACCCACCCTGCCCACCAAAGGTAACCACTATTCTGATGCAGTGAATGCTGTGATTCCTCCTTTCCACAGCTACCAGAAGTATTCTTACTCCAGAAATCATCTTTGGGAGCTGCCTCACTCTAGCACTTTCTGTTTCCTAGGGGAAGCCTGTATGCACTAACTGACTGATCTATTTGGGGGTACAAAGGCCTAACCACCTTCCTTCAGTTAGAGATAACTCTGAAGACCACTCCAGGTCCAGAGTTTTCTGTGCATCAGCTGAAGTCTTTGTTGTAATAGCACTGCAGTTTACCTTCTCCCTCTGTCCAATATTGTTTCTCTCACTTTTTTACATTTGCTTTTACAGAGAGCACTCTCCAACAAATCTGCATATAAAGCTTCATCTAAGTATATTTCCAGGGAATCCAGGATATCTTTTTGCAGTAATAACTTCCTTGCTTTTCTTTATAATTTTGCCACCTAAAAATGTATGCATCCTTAAACACTGTATTTTATATTTTCTTGCCCTTTTCTCCAAGAGGACTTTCCAAAAAGTCATACAGTATACATATTTTTTGGTGTCACCCTTTTTTTCACTCAACAGCATGTTTGTGAGATTTCATGGTTTATTATGTATAGTTGTATTTCATTAATTTTGTTATAGTATTTTATTGCAGAAACATACTGTTTGTTTATACATTATACTTGTTATTTAGTCGCTATACTATTGATGGACATTTAGGTTATTCACAATTTGGGGTTATGATAAACAATGCTGCTATGAAGATTCTTATACATTCCTCTGATATACATGTGCAAGCTTTTCTGTGAGGTATGTGTCTAAGAATGGAATTGCACAGGTTCAGTTTGAGAATTCTGATAAATAATTTTCAAAAGTACTTGTGCTGTACCAATTTACACTGTTAACAATGTAAGAGGTTTCATGTTTTGCCATATTCCTGCCAATACTTGGTACTGGGCAGTCTCTAATTTTAATTTCTCTGATGGGTGTATAGCAATATCTCTATGGTTTAATTTAATTTTCCTTATTAATAATAAAGTTGAGACTTTTTCAAACAATTATCGACCATTTGGATACCCTGTTTAATGAAGCATCTGTTCAAATTTCTTTGAACATTTTCCCACTAAGTTGTCTGTCTTCTTATTGAAGAGTAGGATTCTTTCTATAGTCTGGATGCAAACTTTTTATCAGTTATGTATGTTGCACACATATTCTTGCTCTCAATGGCTTGATTTTTTACTCTCAATCATGTGATTGAGACATTCTTAATTTTAGTGTACTCAAAATTATCAATCTATTTTTTATGGTTAGTGATTTAAGGATTCTGGGAAATATTTGTCTCTCCAATATCATGAAGCTACTCTCCTATGTTATTTTGTAGATATTTTATTATTTAGTCTTTTGCTCCTTTAATTGTGTGAGTGTGTGTGTGGTGTGAAAAATTTTTTTTCGTATGGATATTCAAATGGCCCAGCAATCAATTATTGAAAAGACCATTCTATCGACTGCTATAACATGATTTTCGTAAATCAAGTTTCCAGATTCGTTACACATATATAGGTTATTCTCATCATAATTGCTTTTTCCAGTCTTCTTTCTTTCTGGGCTTCATTTTGGAAATTTTCTTCTGACCTATGTTTCATTTTAATAATTTTCTCTTCAGTTCTATACAATCTTTTGTTAGGCCATTTACTGAGTTTCCCAATTTAGTTATTGTGTTTTTACCTCTAGAATTTCTATTTGGTTCTTTTTTAAATCTACTATGGTATTTTAAAAATAATTCCCAGATCTCCAGTTTGACTTTCCTTACACATTATAAGTACATTATTTTTAAACTTTGTTTTTGATAATTCTAATATCTAGAATTACAGTAGGTATGTTTCCATTATCTGTTGTTTGTGCTGGTTTTTATTTTATTTTGCTTTGTTTTCTCATGAGTCTGGTTTTCTCTGTTTTCAGAGAAAAACTGAGAAAGTATTTGAAGCCTGGATAGTTTTATCTCCTCTTAGTGAAGATTTTCATTCTCTTCTGTCAATTTTCAGTAGACATTAACAATCCATCAACTTGATCCATCTCAGGGATTAATATACCCAAAGATAGACTACAATCCTTGTGAGCACTTGTTTACTTCCACTTCACCCTTACTCCTAGAACAGACCTTCAGTCTCAGTTCAAGGGTTGCAGGATGGGAGGAGAGTGGTATCAGAGCTGAACTCTCAGTTGTTCTCCTGGTACCATGAGTTTTTCAAAGGCATTGCTCAACCTCTCAGACATCTCTTCTGAATCAGCACAGTCAGCAGGATCGAAGCACCCCAAATGCTAGGTTTACTTCCCCAGATTTCTGTCTTTTCCTTGATGTTAGCCCTGTTCTTCTTTGTCTTTTTTTTTTTAATTTCTCTAATGCTTTCAAGCAGACTTAAAATTTTTTTCCAGCTTTTCTAGTTGTTCTAAGTGGGAGATTAAGTCCCACTTATCTAGTATATCATGACTGGAACTCTAACGGATGATCTCTGTCAGCACTGAAATAGGCCATAATATCCCATATTAAAAAAAACTCTCTCTGATATTCTTTAGTAATCCTCTTCTATTGCAGCTGTTTCTGCTTATCTTTCTGTGAAAATTCTTTAAAGGAGTTTGCATTTTGATGCTTCCAATTGCTTATTTCCCATTTGTCTTTGAACCCACACAAATTATGGTTTTGTCTCTGGTACTCTACCAAGCCTCTCTGATCAAGGTCCTAATGATTTCCATGTTGCCAAGTCAGATGGTATATTCTTAATACTCATCTTAATCTCTGAGGAACTTTACACATTTTTTTCACTTGGATTCTCAGCTCAGTTAAGTTCAGTCGCTCAGCCATGTCCAACTCTTTGCGACCCATGAGCTGCAGCACAGCAGGCCTCCCTGCCCAACACCAACTCCCGGAGCCCACCCAAACTCATGTCCATTGAGTCAGCGATGCCATCCAACCATCTCATGCTCTGTCGTCCCCTTCTCCTCCTGCCCTCAATCTTTCCCAGCATCAGGGTCTTTTCAAATGAGTCAGCACTTTGCATCAGGTGGCCAAAGTATTGGAGTTTCTGCTTCAACATCAGACCTTCCAATGAACACCCAGGACTGGTTGGATCTCCTTGCAGTCCAAGGGACTCTCAAGAGTCTTCTCCAACACCACAGTTCAAAAGCATCAATTCTTCAGCACTCAGCTTTCTTTCTAGCCCAACTCTCACATCCATACATGACCAGTGGAAAAACCATAGCCTTGACTAGATGGACCTTTGATGGCAAAGTAATGTCTCTGCTTTTTAATATGCTGTCTAGGTTGGTCATAACTTTTCTTCCAAGGAGTAAGAGTCTTTTAATTTCATGGCTGCAGTCACCATCTGCAGTGATTTTGGAGCCGAAAAAAATAAAGTCTGACACTGTTTCTACTGTTTCCCCATCTATTTGCCATGAAGTGATGGGACCAGATGCCATGATCTTAGTTTTCTGAATGTTGAGCTTTAAGCCAACTTTCTCACTCTCCTCTTTCATTTTCATCAAGAAAGAAAATGCCAAAGAATGCTCAAACTACCGCACAATTGCACTCATCTCACAAGGTAGTAAAGTAATGCTCAAAATTCTCCAAGCCAGGCTTCAGCAATACGTGCACCATGAAATTCCAGATATTAAAGCTGGTTTTAGAAAAGGCAGAGGAGCCAGAGATCAAATTGCCAACATCCGCTGGATCATCGAAAAAGCAAGAGAGTTCCAGAAAAACGTCTATTTCTGCTTTATTGACTATGCCAAAGCCTTTGACTTTGTGGATCACAATAAACTGTGGAAAATTCTGAAAGAGATGGGAATACCAGACCATCTGACCTACCTCTTGAAAAACCTGTATGCAGGTCAGGAAGCAACAGTTAGAATTGGACATGGAACAACAGACTGGTTCCAAATAGGAAAAGGAGTACGTCAAGGCTGTGTATTGTCACCCTGCTTATTTAACTTGGATTCTAGTGGAAATCATACTGTCATTGTTTTCATCCTAAATATCTGGCTATTTCTTCTGAATTCCCCTTGTTAAATCATTCTCTTCTTCCTAAACTCTAAATATTAGACTACATTAGAGCTCAATCCTTGAACTTCTTTATCTGCGCTCACTCCCTAGGTCATCTCATCTTGTCCTGTGGCTTTAATTCCAACTACTCAATCATCACTCCTACTTTTATATCTCTAGCCCAGATTTTCCCCCTCAATCTCCTCCTTGATATCTCCATCTGTATGGCAAGTAGGTATTTCAAACTTAACACATCCAAACCAAAATTACTGTTTTCCACCAGCTTTCCCCAACCTAATATTCCCCAGCATTCCTCACTGCAATAAATAGCACAACTGTTCAATTAAGTTTTTCAAGCCCCCTAAACTTGGTGTCTTCCTCGACAATAAATATATTCTGAATCAATCACCTCTTGCCACCTCCATAGGTGCCTTCCACCCTGATTGATGTGTATCAATTAAGAATGGCTGAAGGTGAAAGTCATAGAAAACTCAACTGCAGTAGCTTGAGTCAGGGATCAGCAAAGTAGGACCCCCCCCAGGGCAAATCTTGCCTACCATCTAATTTTTGATAAATAAATTTCTTTGGAGTGAAACCATTGTCATTCTTTCACATACTGTCTATGTCTACAATAGCAGGACTGAGTAGTTGAGACTGAAACTATCTAGATCACCAACCCTAAAATATTTACTATTTGACCCTATACAGAAAGTTTACTGAACACTGTCCTTAGAGGCTCATTATTTGGTTCATGTGAAGAATATCCAGAAGTATATATAGTCAAGGGTTGGTTCAGTGGCCTAATGATGTCACAGAGGACACAGGCTCTTTCTAGTCTTCTGTTCTTTCATTCTTGGCTTATTGCCTCATGGTCACAAACTGACTACTGTACTTCTACGCACCATGTCCACATTCCAGGTAGGAAGAAGTGGATAGCATAAAGAGAACAGGACAGGAAAACCATGTCAACCAAATCAGTTGTCCTTCTTGCCAAGAAAACAGAGATTTCCCTGAAGTTTTCTCAGCAGACGACCATTTCTATCTCATTGGTCAGAACAATTGAGAGCTGCAAGGGCATCTAGGACATCAAGCATTTGGCTTTTCATCTCTTCTGGTAGAAAAAGGAAAGGGAGAAGAGATTGAGAATTGGTTCTGGCTGAGCCAGTGTGAGGTGTGAGTCATATGAAGCTACTGTTGTTTTTCTCCTGAACTACCTACAAGTTCTCTGTGCTCATACTCCTACTCCTTATAGCCTATTAATCACACTAAAACCAGGCTGATTTTTCTTCAAAAGTAAATCACATCTTATTGCTTCTTTGCTCAAAATTTTCCAATGGTTCCTATCACATTTAAATGAAAGCCAAAGCCTTGGAGACTGGTCCCTGGCACTCTCCAATCTTCTTCTTTCTTCTCACTCCCTGATCCACTCTTACCCAGCCACACTGGTCTCCCTGATGTTCATTAAATGCCAAGCACAGTCCTGCCTTGGGGACTTGGCTTGGCACTCCTATTCCCAAGACTTCATATGGCTTTACTCCCTCATTTTTTTCTGCCTTTGATCAAATGTCACCTCCTCAGAGAGGGCTTCCCTGCTATCTAAAATAATGCCCACATAATGTTCCTTTCCTCACCTGCTTAATTTTTGTTCTTAGTACTTAGTAGTGCCTAATATTATTGTTCATGTCATTGCTAGACATGAACAATCTGCTGCTGCTGCCTAGACAGCATAGTAAAAAGCAGAGACATTACTTTGCCAACAAAGGTCCATCTAGTCAAGGCTATGGTTTTTCCACTGGTCATGTATGGATGTGAGAGTTGGGTTATAAAGAAAGCTGAGCGCTGAAGAATTGATGCTTTTGAACTGTGGTGTTGGAGAAGACTCTTGAGAGTCCCTTGGACATCAAGGATATCCAACTAGTCCATCCTAAAGGAGATCAGTCCTGGGTGTTCATTGGAAGGTCTGATGTTGAAGCTGAAACTCCAATACTTTGGCCATCTGATGCGAAGAGCTGACTCATTGGAAAAGACCCTGATGCTGGGAAAGATTGAGGGCAGGAGGAGAAGGGGACAACAGAGGATGAGATGGTTGGATGGCATCACCGACTCAATGGACATGAGTTTGGGTGGGCTCCGGGAGTTGGTGTTGGGCAGGGAGGCCTGATGTGCTGCAGCTCATGGGGTCGCAAAGAGTCAGACACAACTGAGCGACTGAACTGACTGAACTGACTACCATCACTTACTGACAGGCCTAATATGAAACAGAGGCTGTTTGTTTCGTTTCTGTATTCCTAGACTCTGGAAGTGGATCTTAGCATAGATAGGGTTAATAATTGTTGAACGAATGAGTAGGTTTCTATCATTATCAGTTTTGCCTATTCCAAAACCTAGTTCCTACTGGTTTCATAAGGAAACAGTATGATCTGAGAGTCTGGGTGGGGGTTGCTCCCAAAGGCAATCCTAGTCCTTGTCAATTCCGTGTCCTTGGGGAAAGTCAACAAAAGGACCCCTATCCACCCAAAGGTGAGGCAAGGTATTCCTTACTGTTCTATATATACCACCTATGCCTAAGAAATTGGTTTCCCTTTTCTCTTTCACTCTTTCAAGGCTTGTCTTTTCCACTTTTTCAAGGCTTATCTCTTTCACAAAGATTTATTACATGCAGTGGGAGTAAAGTAATGAATCTTTGCTCTTTTAAAGAAGCTTCCATTCACCCTTCAATATAAACAACCAGAGCCACCATAGACTATAAACACTGGGGATATTCACTCATTCTTTCACAAAAGTTGAGCTTTTGTTGCTGCATTGTGTCTCGGGCTAGTCGGCAGTCTCTCCCTGTTCTCATGTCCTATGTGCTAGCTGCTCCTGGATCTTCTGACATACATCTATACTACCATGCTGTGATTCTGAGAAAGGGAATGCAGTGAGACAAGACTGTAATACCTCTGGAGGTAACCAGAAGGGGAGAGATATCAGGGGTCTGTATCTGACTACCACCAGCCCTGAGGAGAGCAGGGCAGAGCCATAGATGGGACACGGCATATCCAACCCAACTGAGAACAGCATAGAGTGGGCAAAGCCTGAATGCTGTAGGAACACTGAGGTCCAAGCCACTGGAAGAGGAAGAGCGAACCATTCATTTGGGGAATCCAGGGCCCCTGCCCATAACTCCACCTGTGGCAACCTTCTGAAAAGTGATGCTACTTTGAGTGACCAATCAGAACTGACTCAAATCTAAAGGTCAAGTGGAAAATTCCCCACATCTTTGGCTCATACTATTGATGGTTGATGGATAGATTAGGGGTGGTGTCTCCTCAGGGGGCCCTTACCCTCAGCAACTGGCCAGAACATTTCCTTCTTTTCACAGTGTAAACAGGAATAAAATTATTTGCTATCATGTAATATGTCATGAGGTGACTTTTGTACCACCATAATGGAGGACATAGGAGCCTGGCATGCTGCAGTCCGTGGGGTTGCAAAGAAACAGACATGACTTAGTGACTTAACAACAGCAACAACAATGGAGGCAGATATCAACAAGGCTCATAAGATTTGCCATGTTAGAGTTGATTTAAAAACCTCCAAATTGTCTATTTGTACTCAGTTTACCTTAGCACATATCAAGGCACAAATATTCACAATATACTCTATTTAAAACATAATTCAGTGAGCCACTGTCTTAATCATATCCTTCCCCCTTCATTAAATATTTACCAATCATTGTTGTCAATAATTTCTGAGAATCTACAGCGAGGTCTAATGCATCCTATTCACTGCTGAGTTTAAGATCAGCCTTGAAAATATTGCTTTTCCCATAACAAGAAGTACATTCATTTAAAATAAAAGAATATTTATATTCTTTGTCACAGAAGTTGTACATAGTCACACAAGAATATATTCTCCTTGGTTTAAGCCTGCCTTGTAGTAAATCATTTTTCTGTATCAAGAGGTATTTGTCAGCCATTGTCTTGCCATTTCCAAGTCAAAATTAATATTTGTGTGCCAGTGAAATTTATTATCCTGGTGATATTTTCCAGTATGTGATTAGCAAGCAGATTCTAAGCATACTGAGGGCAGGCATATTGTATTATCCATTCTGCAAAGCACTAAGAGAATTAGTTCATGGGATTTTTAAAGTTGAAAAGAACCCTAAAGTCATGACACCTCCTTCCACAGATGATTAACGAATGTGTTGAATGAATGGTTAAATCAGGACTCTCTCATCTTTATACCCAGTTCTCTGGCGCTTAATACCCCACTGCCTTTGAGTTTGACACAGAAGGGTAGTTTTTCAAATGGATATAAATATGACATTAAAATCAATACATTAAACTTTCGGGGGGCAGGGTGTGGGAATCCATAGCTTAATGTATCTGAATTCTCATTTAGGAGATTTACTCAAAATCACCCACCAATGTTCACTCTTCTGTGAACATTCAATACTTCTCTGGGTGATAAAATTACTTCTAGTAGTTAAAATAACCAAAAAATCAGTGAACAGAGGTTTAGGTTACTCATGTTTAAGTTGTCAAGGACTTAAATTTCTAAAATGTAAATTAGAAAGGCAAAGTTCTTTTTGTGTGTGTGTTTTTATATAACTCTCTCTATATATATTTTCATATCTTCAAATTAGAGTTATCTCATAGTTCAGAAGAAGGAGCATAATACATCTTGGGAATGGAGAATGAATTTACCCTCAAAAGCCTTGGATATGCACAGAGGTCTGAGAAAGGGAGCATAAACTTTGCCTAGTCAGAATTTGGGCTTTAGAAGATTACCACATTTTTAATTTAATGTCAACACAAATGATTACCAGTAAGGCTATACCTTTTGAAAGAGGAAGATGTAATGGAAAGTACACTTCAAGGAGTACATCATCCCTGTTACGGGCAAAAGCCAGCACTTGGAATATACTAGCAGAGTCTATATTACATCTGAAGATATCTGGGTTCTAAGTTCCAAAACGTTAGACTTTCATAACCCAGGGCTTCTATTTTTGGAGAAGTGAGAGGAACTAGCTACAACTTTTGATTCTAATGGGAGGTAAAGGAAGACAAGCACTTCAAATGTATCTTTCATCAAACTCAAACAGGTTATCTTCTCTGATAACTTGGCTGACAAATTCAGCTGTTTGGATGCTAAAAAATCAAATAGCTCAAATCCAAAGTAAACCACGCTCATTTTGTTTGGCTCTGAAATGTGTTTTTAAAGGGTTCTTTTTCCAAATTCCAAACACATCCTGTACTCTTTCTTCCTTGTAAATCAGTCTCCATTACAACTCCCCTCCTATACACAGGACTGCAGGCCCACACAAGCCTCTTTTTTACTTTCATTCAAAGCCAGAACCTGTAAACAAGTTTCACGCACCCTGCTTTGTAATCCTTTCCTCATTTTACACAACTGTCAAAAGCAACAGAGGCCAATGTGGTGGGAGGCAACCGGGGTACGTGTATTGATAAAAGACGTCAGCGTCCTAGCTCTAACCATGACACCCCTTTTCAATACATAAACTTCTCATCACACTGAAACATTCATTATGCCATTCATCAGTAGAGGTCTAGTGTGACAATTTACTGTAAAGTGCCTCTGTGATTATAAAGAGGAAATCAGTCACTTATTCTGCTGGGATTGTTCATAAGACTGACAGACATGCTCAGTAAGGAGCGGAGAGCTTGCACCTGGTCAGGAAACTGCAAGATGAGACAACGGTTCCTCTGTTGCTAATAATTATGCCTTGGATTTAATCACCAACTTCATGCCTGACAAAATGGAAGCCGAAGACTGGGGAAATGATGAAGCAATAGGTATTTAAATCATGGCACATTTTTCGTTCAATTACTATGGTGATGAGGCGTTCCATTTGTTAGGGGTTCTAGCTGATGCAGACGGTATTTTAAATTAAGGTTAGCTGAAATGACGGCAGCAGAGTTTGAGGAGTGACACGCTACGATGAATATGTCAGTTCTCTATAGGCTGGAGATAGATTTTTGATGGTTTGAATCATAGCTCAGAAAGCTGAGACCGAATAAGAGAAAGTAATTTACTGCCTAACTCATGCTTTTAATAGTTTCTCTTCATTTTAGTTAAAGCAAGAAGTGAGGTTAGGAAGACAGACAGCCTGGAGGAAGAAAATGGATGACTCTAGTCTGTAAATTCCATTAACATATCATTAATCAATTTAGGCAGCTGGATGGTCTGGGTCTATTACTTAGAATACTGTGGTAACCCAGCCCAGTTTATACTTGTCTAATTGCTCCATTGTACAGAAAATCGCCAGGAAATGGTAACATTGCTGCTCTGGCTTTGAAGCTGGCAACTCCAATTTTTTTCCATAAAATTTCACAGTGACACTCAATCACATCTCTCCTTGGGAGGCTGTTTTTTGATGTCATATATTTAGTTAAAATTGCTCATGAAATGCTCTTCTGCTTTTCCCATTTCTTTGCCATCATTTGCAAAACCTCAACCATTCTACAAATCGCTGATTTGTATAAATGACACGTGAAATAACAGCAAGGAGTTCTCCTAATTTGACAACCACCCTGTCATTAATATTAATGGTGGAATAGGCTTTTCCCAACAACTCAGAAAAGAATTTGAGTGGCAGGTTCTATCTTGATGTCCATGTTTATTGCCACAGAATGGGAATGGAAAGAAGTTTAATTAATAGAACAACTGGGAGCCAGCTATTCAGCCTATCATCTCAAGGCAGAAGATAAATAAGAAGACAAAAATAACTCTTGCTGGATGACGATAAAAGGGCCAACTACAGTTACCTTTTAGTTAACCATACACCTGTGATGCACTCTGGAATTTTCTGGGGCAAATTTTTAATTGCAAGCTGTGTTCTCCCTAGCCTAGTGGGCATACTGGCACTTTCTTCTATGACAAATCTATTGGTGTGGGTTCTGAGAACACTGAAAAGTAATTTGAGTATTAGCTCAAGCACTTGGTGGTTGTATATTATATGTCTCTGTTCTCATTCCTAAAGGATGTACTAAGAGCACAGGCTATGCAAGGATCTGGCCTACAGAAGACAAAGGTTCTGACATGAACTAGCCATGTGATCCTGGGCAAACCTCTTGGGGCTTCAGTTTTTTATGGGTAAAAAGCTAAAAGTAAACCTCTAAAGTTCCTTTGAATTCCAAACTCTGCATGATTTTATCATTTTTTTAAGTTAACGTGTATTAAATTTATTATGAGCCAGATACTATGCTACGTAGCTCACAGGCATTCTCTCATTTGCTCCTCCCAAGAGGCTTCAGAAGCAGGTTCTACTACTCACCCCATTTACAGATGAGGACACTGAGGACTACAGAAGTAAAGCTGACACTTAAAAAAATATATCTTGGACTCTCATACACCAACACATGTCTGCCAGATGCCTCAGAATAACTAGTCAAAAAGTACTGTTTTTTTTCCTTCTTCCTTCTTTTCTCTTCCTTTTACAATTTTTGCAACAATATTGTTGTTTTCATGAAAATTTTTGCTTGCTATTTAAAAATCAATCAATATAGAAAAGCACAAATAATAAAATCATCTTCACTACCCAGGAAAGAAAGTATTAATATTGGATGAAAAGTATTTCAAATGCCTCTCAACAAACATACACATCTAGCTGGAGTTGGATGACACATAGGCAAAAGATAGAAAAAAGGGTGTTATTATTCCTACAAGTAAGTGTATTAAATTATATTTTACTTGATTCTAATCATGAAAAAAAATGAAACTAAAGAAACTACAGGTCTTTAGGTAAGTCTTCTGCAAGAGATTCTCTAGGGTAAAGAAAATAAGATTATGAAAAGATATTTAAAGATTGGAGTCCTATCTACATATATTTAGTTTCATATTTCAATTTCAGACAATATTAACTAATTCTCTGCTATGAAAGGTAAGTAGAACTTATCCCCACCTCCTAATTTTCATTTATTATTATCAGTTTATTTTTTTAATTCATTAAGATTTTTAACATTTACATTCTATTCTATATTCAGAATTTTCAGGATTGGGGAATAACTCCATGACTCCAAGATTTATAGTTTTGTTTCTAAGTTTAAATGAATTTGTTGTTCACTTGTCTTTATTCCATGTAGTTTCTCCATTCCTGAGTACTTCTGTTTTGATTCACGTATTGGTTATGCTTATGTGCATAAAAGGTGGAAGAAGTACCAGAACAACCTCCAGTCACGGAACCAGGTGAGTGAAGATGAAGGCCATGTCCTTGGGCAAACAGCATTATCAAACAGCAGCAAAGACCCATACATAAGCCGGACCAGAGTCCAGCACACACCATCTTCCACCTCAGCACTCATGCATTCCTAATATCTGTACTCTACTCCCTCTTTCACTTCCATTTATCTTCCAACCTACCTCCAGTTCCCTTCCCAAACACAAATCTGAGCTGGCTATTCCCTGATGTTAAATCAACAGCATAATGTACAATTTCCTTTACACAGCAAACAATTTCCTCCCCAACCTCACCTCAGTATTCTTCTCTTGGGTTTCCTCCAGTTAGTCTTAAGCACAGGGGACCAGATTTACTCACCAACTCCTGCAGAGCTGTGAGTTCTTTTCAGGTCTCCATGCCTTTGGACATGCCCCTGCCTCTTTCCAGATTTTCCTCTCTCCCCAGAAAATCCTTGCAGCATCCTTGCAGCTCACATCAACCCTTACCTCTGCAAAGCCTTCTTACTCTTCCAAGCAGTATTACAGACTTCTGCACCCCTGTGCACCATTCAGTCACCATACACACATTTTTACATATCTCACTTCAAGCCTTAAAATAATATTTGTATCTTTCTCAATCCCATTCTCATTCCTAACACCTATCACAATTCATGACACACATTAGGACTTCCATAAATGCTTATTGAATGCAGAAGTACATTTTCTCCTCACTTATGTCCCTGGCTTCTGGGAGAATACAGTGTCTGCAAGTTTCAACACTCATCTTTTCTTTGCAGTGGGAAGCGTGGTATGTTGGAGTTCTTAACAATAATCCTTCTTGGAAAACTGTGACTTCTTCAGAGAGAGATATTTCAAATCCCAAATCCATTCCCTATAGCAAATGTCTCAACATGCCATTTGTGATTGGAATAAATGGATTAAATCTGATTTTCTGGCATAAGTTTCACCATGTGAAACAGACTTCCTATTTCTCCCATTTGTCTCATGACAGCTCTAGTAGAAAGCAGACTTATGCCTTTGGGCTTGCTATGTGTTTCCATCTTTATCTGCAAGGCTATGCTTGCCCAAAACAATGCACAGCAGTGACTTATAAAACTTGAAAGGTTTCAGAACTTTCTACTTTTCCCTTGCTCTGAAAGGTGCTTTTGGTTAATTATATCATAAAATTAAAAGATTCGAACACACTCAGCAATGAAGTACATGACATACCATGCCATTGAACTGATGGTTTCCAGGAATTTCATTGTCTTAACCTTTAATGGATTAGTCATATTACCAGCCTTGGGTTCACTCAAGGATCACCTTGAAGTGATCCTTCAAGGCATGAAGTCAGACATTCCTATTAAAATCTTGTGCAGTTTCACTGGTAGATGTGGCAGGGCCAAGAGAGGATACTTCTAAAAGGCTAAACTGCTCTACAATTAAAACAATTACAAACAGCAGTGCATGCAGTGGCCAAGAGAATTCCTAGAGTGTGGACTCTGGCTGCTCTTCACCTGAGGAGGATGTGGGCACTATTGTAGACTGTAAAGGCTTAGTATTGCAAGAGCAGAGCCTCCTGAAAACATGTTTATTCATTTGCTCTCTAGTATCTTCTAGGCTTGTGTTAAGCTCCAGAGCAAGGACTGTCAAGTCAGAATAAGCCTTCAAAGAACTAGATAATGAACAATCAAAATTCAGAGGGATAATTTCTACAGGACATCTCGCGTTAGCTTTCCATACAAAGAGAGAAAAAATGACACCTTTAAATAAGTTATTATTATAGTCCACTCTCCCCAAACCAATAGGCTCATTCCTAAAGGCATCTTGTAGTTAACTGTTCACAGTGTTTTCATATTATTAACATCATAACTTACTCTGCCAATACCAAATTATTTGACAACAGAAGCCAGAACTTACTCTGGATTAGCTCCATAGACAACAAACGTAAGGGCCAGTGTGACAACCAAATTGCTGACCACAACACACTCATAAATTAGTTAACTTTGGATATAGTCACACTAGCTTTTCAGCTGGTAATAGGACAGTACTGTATAGAAAAAGCACAGATGTTACAGAAAGACTTGGATTCAAACTCCAATATATAACCTTGGGAGAGGTCATTATAAGATCTGTGACTCAAGTTCCTCATATGTAAAAGAAGCATATTAATAATAGCTATCTCTTCGGGTCATTGTGAGCAGTCAGTGAGGAAGTTTATGCAAAGTACATAGCCCAGGGTCTGGCAAATCATAAGCACCTGACAAATGGAATGTCTGATTATTGTCATAAGAAGGAGGGGGAAATACACAGGGAATAACATAGAAAATTCAGGATAAATAGAAAGCATAAAGTAAAAGAGTAGGAAAAAATTCCAAATATATCATTCATCAACCAAAGTGGAAGTGAGCTGGGGTGTCGGGTAGCACCTCTCAGCTGCGCTTCTGCGCCATCTGTCACAGCCGCTGCGCTTCTGCCCAAGATGAAAGAATAGGGGCAAAATTTATCCTCTCATCTGAAACAACCAGAATACTGTATGAAATAAAAGAGACAATGGTTTTTAAGACAGTGTCTAGCTGGGAATTAAAGAGAACAATGCTTGAGAGACGAGAAATGAATGAAATAAGCCATATGATTCTCCCAGGTTACTGCCTTCAAAGTTCCCAGGCAGTGGCACAGAAAGAAATACAGGCAGAGCCCAACAGACTCCCAGAATTTATGAAGAGTTGGGAGACAGGGTAAATAAAGGCAGCTAGAGTTTGCAGGACAGAGTACCATGGAGGAGACAGCTGCACAGGGATCCTCTTGAGTATTCAGGAGAACATGGATCAGTGTATGCAAACCAGCAAACTACCCTAAAGAGCTAGGACAGTAGTGCTCACATGGGACCAGAAGTAGTGCCTGTTATCACCAGCCAAAATGAAAAACCTCATAATTCACAGGGCACTGGATAGGGTACTCAGAAGGTCATGTCTCAGTCATGGGCAAAATCAGTGCTAGAGAGAGTGAAAATATAAGAAAAATCCAAGCAGATCTTCTAGTTATGAAAACAACAATATCTGAGATGAAAAATATACTGGGATACATTAATAGCAGATTAAATATTACAAAAGAAAAGATTAGTAAACTTGAAGACATGGCAGTAGACACTATTCAAAATGAACAAACAGAGGAAAAAAACTCATTTTTAAGATATAAGAAGAGCATTGGTGATCTGAGGGACAATTTTGATATAAGTTTAACTAGAACTCCCAAAGGAGAAGAGGGAGGAAGAGAATGAAGGAGAAATATTTAAACAAATGACACTTGGAAATTTTTCAAGCTTGATAAAATATATAAAACCTGAGATTCAAAGATGTCAGTGAGTCCTACATATTAAGAGACATGAAGAAAATTCCACCAAGGCACATCATAATCAAATTGCTCACAACCAGAGGTAAAGAGAACTTTAGAGTCAGCCAGAGGAAAAAAGGCAGATTATGAAAAGAGAAACAAAAATAAGGATGACAGAGCATTTCTCTTCAGAAATAATATATATGAAAAGATATTGGAGCAACACTTTTCTATGCCACATATAAGATTGTACACAGTAAGAACATCTTTTAAAACTGAAGGCAACATAAATTTTTTTTCTGACATATAAAGTCTGAAAGAATCCATCACCAGCAGACTTGCACTATAAGAAATGTTAAAGAAAGTCTGTTAGACAAAAGGAAAATACTAGATGGAAATATGTATCCACACACACACAATTTTTAATTTGTGGGTTAATAAGTACTTTCTCTTATTTAAAATTCTTTAAAGGCAATTTATTATTTAAAGAAAACTGATTACAATATATTGTGGAGTTTATGTTATGTGTAAAAATAAAGTATATAACAACAGCACAAAAACCAAAGAGAAAGAAATAAGTACACTATTGCAAAGTTCTTATACTTTACATGAAGTATTATATCATTTGAATGTTAACTGAAATAAGTTAATGATGCATACCATAAACCTTAAAGCAACCAAAGGGTTATAACTAATAAGACAACAAAGGAGATAAAAGGGAATCATTAATAAGTAATACTCAACCCAAAAAGAGTCAGATAGAGAAGAAGGGGAAAAGGACAAATGTGACAAAGAGAAATAAATAGCAAGGTGATAGATTTAAATCTAAAATTATATTAATAACCACATTAAATGAAAATGATTGGAATACCCCAATTAAAAGACATAAGGTTGTCAGATTGAATAACAAAGCAAGACTATACTGTAAGCTGTCACAAGAAGTGTGTCTAAATATAAAGACACAAATAGAGAAAGATGAATATTGTATGATATTGTTTTTATGTGGAATCTAAAAAATACAACAAACTAGTGACTAAGACAAAAAAGAAGTAGACTCACAGATATGAAGAACAAACTGGTGGTTACCAGTGGGGAGACCACAAGGCAAAGGGCCAATATAGGGATAAGGGATTAAGAGGTTCAAACTATTAGGTGTAAAATAAGCTCTAAGCATGTATTGTATAACAGGAAATACAAGCTAGTATTTTATAATAACTATAAAAAGAGTGTAACCTTTAAAAATTGTGAATCACTATGTCATATCCCTAGAACATATAATATTGTATATCAACTGTATTTCAATTAAAAAAAGATACATAGGTTAAAAGTAAAAGGATGGAAAAGTGTGACACACTGATACTAACCAAAAGAAATCTGGAGTGACTATTAATATCAGATGAAGCAGATTTCAGAGCAAAGAATATTACAAGGTTGGTCATCTCATCATCATAAAGATGTCAGTTCACTGGAGGACATAATTCTTAACATTTACGCACCAATAATTAAACTTCAAAGTGCATGCAGTGAAACTGATAAAACTACAATGAGAAACACAAAGATTCACAATTATACTCAGAGATTTCAATAGTTAATTGACATTTATAGAACACTCCACCCCAAAACAACATAATACACATTCTTCGCCAGTATATCAGAACATTATAAAGATAGACTATAAAACTACTATCAATAAATTTGGAAGAATTAATGCCATTTAAGGTATGCCTGATGACTGAATGGAATTAAATTAGAATTTAACGGCAATAAACATAAATCAGTTAAAGTACAAACATTGTCATATTTGGTAAGTGTGCTCACATACACAAACACACAAAAATGCTATGTCTGTTTGCAAATGACAAATCTAAAACATAAAGGCTCAGAAAAGTTGAAAACCAAAATACTGAAAAGCTAAAGATCAAACAGCTACTTTGGAAAAAAGTTTCAATTCACCTCAGAACAGTTGTGAAACTTTATGCAAACAAAGAGAAAATATAGAAATTTCAAAGAATTGACCACAAAAAAGCCTACAAAACAAACAAAAAACCCTTCTGGAGTTAATAAGAAATCATAGCAAAGTTTTAGGATACAAAGTTAGTATATGAAAATTAATAGCTTTCCTATATATCAGCAATGAATAAATGAATAATTGGAATTTGAAATTAAAAACACACTATCACATTAGTATCAAAAAATAAATAATTTATTTTTTGTTTTAAAAAATATAACAGGAATGAATATAATAAAATATTCACAAGATCTATATGAGGCAAATTACAAAACTCTGATGGAATCTCAATAAATGGAAAGATGTCCCATGTTCATGAATAGGAAGACTTGGTATTATTAAGAGGTCAGTTCTTCCCAAATTGATCTATAGATTCAATGCAATCCCAGTCAGAATCTCAGAAAGTCATTTTGTAGATGTTTAAAAGGTGATTCTAAAGTTTGCAAGTAAAGGCCCAGAATATTGAAGGAGAAATCAGAGCTGGTGGACTGACATTACTTAACTTCAAGACTTACTATAAAGTTACAGTAATCAAGACCATATGAGATTGGTAAAAAAACAGACAAATAGATCAATGGAACACAACAAAGAGCCTAGAAACAGACCCACATAAATACATTAAACTTATCTTTGACAAAGTAGGAAAGGCAATCTAATAGAGAAAGAATAGTCTTGTCAACAAATGATGCTGAAACAGACAGTCACATGCCAAAAATAAGCAAAAGAAAAAAAAAGAGAGAATAGAATCTAGACACTGACCTTATACCTTTCATAAAAGTTAACTCATAGTGGATCACAGACCTAAACGGAAATGCAAAATTATCAAACTTTCAGAAGATAATAGAAGAGAAAATATAGGTGACCTTGGGTCTGGTGGTGACTTTTTAGATACACCACCAAAAGCAGGGTTTATGGAGAAAGTTAAGTTGGACTACATTAAAATTTAAAATATTTGTGCTACAGAAAACACTGTTAAATGAATAAAAAGATAAGCCACAGACTGGGAGAAACTATATGCAAAATACATATCTGATAAACAACTTTTATCAAAACTATACAAAGAACTCTAAAACTCAATAATAAGAAAACAAACCAATTTAAAATGGGTAAAATATCTATACAGATCACTTACCAAAGACATGCAGGTAGCAAATAAGCATGTGAAAAGATGCTCAAAATCATATGTCATTAGAGGACTGAAAATTTAAACAATGAGATACTACTACACATTTATTAGAATGGGTGAAATTCAAAACACTGACAATGTTAAATACTGGCAAGGACATGGAGAAACAGGAACTTTCATTCATTGCTGATAAGAATGTAAAGTGGGCACAGTCACTTTGCAAGACAATTTGGCAGTTTCTTACAATGCTAAATGTGGTCTTATCTTGTGATCTAGCAGAACTTATGGAAAAAGTTAAGTTGGACTCCATTAAAATTAGGTGTTTACCTGAATAGATTGAAAGCTTCTGTCTACAGAAAAATTTGTACTCAAATGTTTACGGCAGTTTTTTTTTCATACTTGCCAAAATGTGAAAGCAACCAAGATGTCCTTCAAAAGATGAATGGATAAACAAATTGTCATATATCTAGACAATGGAGTATTATTCAGTGATAAAAAGAAATGAGCTATTAAGTCACAAAAAACATGAAGAAAAAAAACGCATATTGCTGAGTAAAAGGAGTGAGTCTGAAAAGGCTACATACTGTATGTGTCCAACATTATAACTTTCTGGAAAAGGCAATACTATAGAGACAGAAAAAAAAACAATGGTTGCTAAGAGTTTGGGGAGAAGGAATGAATAGGTGTAACACAGGGGATTTTTAGGGCAGTGAAGTCACTATATATGATACTGTGATGGTAGATACATGACATTATACATTTGCCAAAACCTATAGAACCTATAGACAAAAAGTGAACCCTAAAGTAGACTATGGACTTTAGTTAATTTGATGCATCAATATCGACTCATTAATTGTGAAAAGTGTACCACACTAGTGCAAGATATTATTAATAATAATATGGGGATAAAATGCAAGATATTAATAATATGGGAACCTGTGAGCAAGGGAAAGAGAAAAAGAAGGTTCACCAGAATTCTGTAAATTCTGCTCAATTTTATGTAAACCTAAAACTCTAAAAATGTCTAGTATTTTAGAAAAAATATAGCTTCAATATTCAGAAATAAAAATTTCTACACATATAAAGATAAACTGATAAATCAATCAGGATAGTGAGAAATTATAACATACCTCACAATAATTGATAAATTAGACAGACAAAAATTCAGCAAGTATATTTGAGATTTGACCCATATATATAATTAATACTTGTTTTGTGTACATCTTATATTCAACAGTAGAGGAATTCACTGAGACATTTATACAAATTTGCTTCATAGTAGTTCATAAAGCAAGTCTCAAGAAATTTCAAAGTATTGGCATCCTTAGAATCACATTAAAGTAGAAATCAGTCATCAAAATATATCTACAAATCCCCATGTGCTTGGAAATGTGAAAGCATATTTAGCGGGAACAACTAAAACACCACTTAGAAGACAAATGTTTATGTTGTAAAAGATAGAAGGCTGAAAATGAAAGACTTCAGTATCTAACCTGCATACTTAGTGACTCAGTCATGTCCAACTTTTTGCAACCCCATGGACTGTAGCCTGCCAGGCCCCTCTGTCCATGGGATTTCCCAGGCAAGAATGCTAGAGTGATTTGCCATTTCCTTCTCCAGGGGATCTTAGCAACCCAGGGATCGAATCTGCATCTCCTGCACTGGCAGGCAGATTCTTTACCACTGCGCCACCTGGGAAGCCCAGTATCCAACATAGGAAATATTTTAAAAGGAGAAAATCATAGAAGAAAGGAAAAACTAAAATAATAAAGATAAAGACAGAAGTTACTGAATTGGAAAAAACGTTAACATAGAGGAATGATAAAGTCAAGTCAGTACTTTTGGAAAGACTAGTAGACAACCTTCAGAAAATACAGCTTAAGAAAAAAAGTGACAGAAGCAATAGAAGAAATGGAGGAAGGATACAGATATTTAAGCTTATGAGAGAAAATTATAAACATCTTTTGCTAATAAAATTGAAAACATATGAAGTGGACAAATTCCTAGAATACAACTTACTAAATTTGAACCAAAGAGAGAAAAGAATACCTGAAAAATCCTATGCCTATTCAAGTAATTAAATCAATAGTTAAAAATCTTCCCACAAATATCAGGACAGTGATTATCCCAGGGTTTAAGGAAACAGGGGATGGATGAGGGTTAGTACACAGAGGGCTTGACAGATATTGCTAATATCCTATTTCTTAAGCTAGGGTTAAAATATGCATGTGGTATGATCCAGCAATCCCATTCTCAGGCATATACCAGACAAAACTATAGAGATACATGCATCTCTGTTTTCAAAGCAGCACTAATCATAATAACCAGGACATGCAAACAAACTAACCGTCCACTGATAGATGAATTGATAAAGAAGATGTGGTACATATATATAGTAGAATACTGCTTAGCTATAGAAAGAATGAAATAATACCATTTGCAGCAACATGGATGGATCTAGAAATTATAATACTAAGTGAAGTAAGTCAAAAAGAGAAAGATAAATATCATATGTTACCATCTATGTGTGGAATCCAAAAAGATGATATAAATTAACTCATTTACAAAACAGAAACAGACTCACAGACATAGAGAACAGACCTGTGGTTTCCAGCGAGGAGGGGAGATGGGGAAGTGAGGGATTGGGAGTTTAGGATTAGGAGATGCAAACTATTACACACAGGATAGATAAATAACAAGGTCCTACTGTATAGCACAGGGAACTATATTCAACATTCTCTGATAAACCACTATGGAAAAGAATATATAGAAGAATGTATATACATGTATAACTGAATCACTTTGCTGTTCAGCAGAAATTAACACAACATTGTAAATCATCAATAGTTCATAAAAAATTTTAAAGATACATGTGTTTTTTATTAATATCTTTATATTTTGCATATATGTTAGATATATTATTTAGTTTGTATTATATTTTTAAAGACTGTATATGCTAATTCAAAAGTTGTGTTTTAGATAGTTATCTAAACTAAGATAATCTAATATATATATATTAGTTCCAAGACTCTCCCCAAGACAGATTCCAGTATTAGAAAGATTACAAAGGAGCCATGTGAAGAATTTACTATACAAACGGCTTTGAAACTGAAAATGTGACACAATCAGAACTGTTGTATCATGTTAATAACATGGTCTTACACATATGTACATAACTGCTTCTATGGGTGATTCCCCAGGAACCCTGCGTATTTTTACTTCAAGTAGTGTTAGAAAACACCAATGAGTGTAATAGATAAGACCATTTAGTGATGTTTTTGTGTGTGTGCATGCTAGGTCGCTTCAGTTGTGTCCAACTCTTTGCAACTCTATGAACTGTAGCCCACCAGGCTCCTCTATCCATGGGATTTTCCTGGCAAGAATACTGGAGTGGGTTGCCATGCCCTCATCCAGGGCATCTTCACCACCCAGGGATAGAACTCACATCGCCTGCATTGACAGGAAGGTTCTTTACCACTAGCGCCACCTAGGAATAATAGTCAAGGTTATTTAGTGACATCCTTATCATATCTCAATTAAAAAAATAGATGTTAGCCTACTAAAATGACTAAAACCACTACCTCACATGAGTTTTTCTGAGTTATGCATTCAGAAGTAGAATTGCTGAGCCAAAGGAAATGTAAGTTTTCAACTTGATTAGATTTTGTCAAACTGCACTCTGAAGTGTTTTTACCAATTTAAACTATCACTGAAGTGCATGAAAGTTGCTATTTCCTCTGATCTTGAAAACAGTTTGTCAGAGTATAAACTGCTTGCCACTCTGACAAGCATGAAGTATTTCTGTTTATTTTGTTTGCCTTTCCAGACTTTCAGTAAGTATATTTTTATATGCTTACTGTCTATATACTGTGTGTACATATGGGCACATGCACAAACACATACACAGCTTGAGCACACAGCTAATTCTCAAGATTTTTGATACTTACAGCAAAGACACTGCCAATAGTGAATCATCAAATACTGAACAATTCATTCTTACCAAGGGAAATACAGGGTTAGGTTCCTGTACGCCTCTGGTCACAACATTTTCATCACCAATCAATATAAAACACATTGTGTGTGTTTCTGTTTAAAGACACCTTATTTAATATATCACCAATTCATTAAAATTGAACTGGCAGCCAACAACACTGTATTTCATGTCTGAGATATCATAAGTTCAGTTCAGTTCAGTCGCTCAGTCGTGTCCAACTCTCTGCGACCCCATGAATTGCAGCAGGCCAGGCCTCTCTGTCCATCACCAACTCCCGGAGTCTACCCAAACCCATGTTCATCGAGTCGGTGATGCCCTCCAACCATCTCATCCTCTGTCGTCCCCTTCTCCTCCCGCCCCCAATCCTACCCAGCATTAGGGTCTTTTCCAATGAGTCAACCCTTCGCATCAGGTGGCCAAAGTATTGGAGCTTCAGCTTCAACATCAGACCTTCCAATGAACACCCAGGATTGATCTCTTTTAGGATGGATTGATTGGATCCCCTTGCAGTCCAAGGGACTCTCAAGAGTCTTCTCCAACACCACAGTTCAAAAGCATCAATTCTGCGGCGCTCAGCTTTCTTCACCGTCCAACTCTCACATCCATACATGACCACTGGAAAAACCATAGACTTGACTAGATGGACTTTTGTTGGCAAAGTAATGTCTCTGCTTTTAAACATGCTATCTAGGTTGGCCATAACCTTCCTTCCAAGGAGTAAGCGCCTTATAATTTCATGGCTGCAGTCACCATCAGCAGTGATTCTGGAGCCCAAAAAAGTAAAGTCTGACACTGTTTCCACTGTTTCCCCATCTATTTCCCATGGAGTGATGGGACCAGATGCCATGATCTTAGTTTTCTGAACGTTGAGCTTTAAGCCAACTTTTTCACTCTCCTCCTTCACCTTCATCAAGAGGCTCTTTAGTTCTTCTTCACTTTCTGCCATAAGGGTGGTGTCATCCGCATATCTGAGGTTATTGATATTTCTCCCGGCAATCTTGGTTCCAGCTTGTGTTTCTTCCAGCCCAGCGTTTCTCATGATGTACTCTGCATAGAAGTTAAATAAGCAGGGTGACAATATACAGCCTTGACTTACTCCTTTTCCTATTTGGAACCAGTCTGTTTTTCCATGTCCTGTTCTAACTGTTGCTTCCTGACCTGCATACAGGTTTCTCAAGAGACAGGTCAGATGGTCTGGTATTCCCATCTCTTTCAGAATTTTCCACAGTTTATTGTGATCCACACAGTCAAAGGCTTTGGCATAGTCAAAAAAGCAGAAATAGATGTTTTTCTGGAACTCTCTTGCTTTTTCGATGATCCAGCAGATATTGGCAATTTGATCTCTGGTTCCTCTGCCTTTTCTAAAACCAGCTTGAACATCTGGAAGTTCACGGTTCACGTATTGCTGAAGCCTGGCTTGGAGAATTTTGAGCATTACTTTACTAGCATGTGAGATGAGTGCAATTGTGCGGTAGTTTGAGCATTCTTTGGCATTGCCTTTCTTTGGGATTGGAACGAAAACTGACCTTTTCCAGTCCTGTGGCCACTGCTGAGTTTTCCAAATTTGCTGGCATATTGAGTGCAGCACTTTCACAGCATCACCTTTGAGGATTTGAAATCGCTCAACTGGAATTCCATCACCTCCACTAGCTTTGTTCGTAGTGATGCTTTCTAAGGCCCACTTAACTTCACATTCCAGGATGTCTGGCTCTAGGTGAGTGATCACACCATCGTGATTATCTGGGTCATGAAGATCTTTTTTGTACAGTTCTTCTGTGTATTCTTGCCACCTCTTCTTAATATCTTCTGCTTCTGTTAGGTCCATACCATTTCTGTCCTTTATCGAGCCTATCTTTGCATGAAACGTTCCTTTGGTATCTCTAATTTTCTTGAAGAGGTCTCTAGTCTTTCCCAATCTGTTGTTTTCCTCTATTTCTTTGCACTGATCGCTGAGGAAGGCTTTCTTATCTCTCCTTGCTATTCTTTGGAACTCTGCATTCAGATGAGAATATCTTTCCTTTTCTCCTTTGCTTTTCGCTTCTCTTCTCTTCCCAGCTATCTGTAAGGCCTCCTCAGACAGCCATTTTGCTTTTTTGCATTTCTTTTCCATGGGGATTTTCTTGATCCCTGTCTCCTGTACAATGTCACGAACCTCTGTCCATAGTTCATCAGGCACTCTGTCTATCAGGTCTAGTCCCTTAAATCTATTTGTCACTTCCACTGTATACTCATATGGGATCTGATCTAGGTCATACCTGAATGGTCTAGTGGTTTTCCCTACTTTCTTCAATTTAAGTCAGATGACCATTATATCTACTACTGTGGGCAAGAATCCCTTAGAAGAAATGGAGTAGCCATCATGGTCAACAAAAGAGTCCGAAATGCAGTACTTGGATGCAATCTCAAAAACGACAGAATGATCTCAGTTCGTTTCCAAGGCAAACCATTCAATATCACGGTAATCCAAGTCTATGCCCCGACCAGTAACGCCGAAGAAGCTGAAGTTGAACGGTTCTATGAAGACCTACAAGACCTTCTAGAACTAACACCCAAAAAAGATGTCCTTTTCATTATAGGGGACTGGAATGCAAAAGTAGGAAGTCAAGAAACACCTTGCGTAACAGGCAAGTTTGGCCTTGGAGTACAGAATGAAGCAGGGCAAAGGCTAATAGAGTTTTGCCACGAGAACGCACTGGTAATAGCAAACACCTTATTCCAACAACACAAGAGAAGACTCTACACGTGGATATCACCAGATGGTCAACACCGAAATCAGATTGATTATATTCTTTGCAGCGAAAGATGGAGAAGCTCTATACAGTCAGCAAAAAACAAGACCAGGAGATATCATAAGGACCATCACAATCTTCTTTCACTTAGGAACACTACTCAACACTTCAGACTATGCTTGGAACCATTTTAAAAATGAAATCATAAACAAAAAGAAAAAAAAGACAAAAAACATGGCATTAAACATATATAAATGGATACTTACTGACAGTATAACTGAAACAAGAAGTCAAAGAATTGTCTTGTTGCACTTCAGTTGGGAACCTGTGCTTCAGGTGACTTGAATTTTTGCTGGTCTGTGTCTGTCCTTGAATGACCATGAAAGTACTGTGAGTATTGATTTGGGGGCTTATTTAACTTCTATGCAGAGTACATCATGAGAAACGCTGGGCTGGATGAAGCACAAGCTGGAATCAAGATGGCCGGAAGAAATATCAATAACCTCAGATATGCAGATGACATCACCCTTATGGCAGAAAGTGAAGGAGAACTAAAAAGCCTCTTGATGAAAGTGAGAGAAGAGAGAGAAAAAGTTGGCTTAAAGCTCAACATTCAGAAAACTAAGATCATGGCATCTGGTCCCATCACTTCATGGCAAACAGATGGGGAAACAGTGGAAACAGTGGCAGACTTTATTTTGGGGGGCTCCAAAATCACTGCAGATGGTGACTGCAGCCATGAAATTAAAAGATGCTTACTCCTTGGAAGGGAAGTTATAACTAACTTAGATAGCATATTAACAAGCAGAGACATTATTTAGCCAACAAAGGTCCATCTAGTCAAGGCTATGGTTTTTCCAGTGGTCATGTATGGATGTGAGAGTTGGACGGTGAAGAAAGCTGAGCGCCAAAGAATTGATGTTTTTGAACTGTGGTGTTGGAGAAGACTCTTGAGAGTCCCTTGGACTGCAAGGAGATCCAACCAGTCCATCCTAAAGGAATCAGTCCTGAATATTCATTGGAAGGACTGATGCTGAAGCTGAAACTCCAACACTTTGGCCACCTCATGCGAAGAGTTGACTCATTGGAAAAGACCCTGATGCTGGGAAGGAGGAGAAGGGGATGACAGAGGATGAGATGGCTGGATGATATCACTGACTCAATGGACATGAGTTTTGGTAAACTCCAGGAGTTGGTGATGGACAGGGAGGCCTGGCGTGCTGTGACTCATGGGGTCACAAAAAGTCGGACATGACTGAGTGACTGAACTGAACTGAACTGAAAGAAATTTTAGCAAGTAAGCAAATCCACAAATATAAAACCATGAATAATGATATAAATGATATAAAATAACTATGCTACTGCTGCTGTTGCTGCTAAGTTGCTTCAGTCATGTCCGACTCTGTGCGACCCCATAGACGGCAGCCCACCAGGCTCCCTCATCCCTGAGATTCTCCAGGCAAGAACACTGGAGTGCGTTGCCATTTCCTTCTCCAATGCATGAAAGTAAAAAGTGAAAGTGAAGTTGCTCAGTCATGTCCGACTCTTTGCAACCCCATGGACTGCAGCCTACTAGGCTCCTCCATCCATGGAATTTTCCAGGCAAGAGTATTGGAGTGGGTTGCCATTGCCTTCTCCATAAAATAACTATAAATTTGATCAATTGTGAACTTTGCTATGCTGTTGTATTTTCTTCATTTATATAAAAAATGTATTGTTTTTAAAAGGATGCTGGAGGGATTTTCCTGGTGATCCAATAGTAAGACTACATGCTCCCAATGCAGGGGATATGGGTTTTATTGTTGGCTGGGGAACTAAGATCCCCTCTTAAGATTCTTGGTTGGGGAACTAAGATGCCGCAGAGAGAGTTCAAAAAACAAAAAGACTGTAAGATCTAAAATGGATGCTGAATTTTTACTGGATTTTCACTGAATCAAGGGATCAGCTTAGGGGTAATTGACACCTTAACAATCAGCAATGTTGAATCTCTGACCTATGAACAGAGTATCTCCTGTAAATTGTCAATGTTAAATTAAATACATAGAAGCTAGTCACTGTCCTTTCACAGGTGAGAAGCCCTCCCCTTGCCCCTGGTATTAATATGTGAGAGTGAATGCTATCTGTTTGCACGTGGGATGCTCTTGGTCTTGTCTACCCAAGTTCAGGCCCACTCTGGGAATTTCTGGAGTCAGAATCCAGCAGATTGTTACCTCAGCCTCACTTATGGCTGGATGTTTCCATTTTGATTCTTGTCTACAGAGATATTTTGCCTGTTTTTGAGCATGGAGTGTGTCTGAGTTGTGTATGTTTAAATTTATCATTGCTGTGAATCAGTTTAAAACATGAACCCATACCACCACTTAAAAAGAAGCATAAGCAGTGTTTTTCAGCCTTTTATAGTCTCTCTCTGTGTTAATAATTACAAAAAAAAAAAAATTTGTATACCGTCTACATAAATCTTTTTACACTATTTGAAATTTCAAAATACTATAAATAAAACTTTATGACTGCCTTGACAGGGAGGCTGAACTCTGCCTATAGATTCTTTCTTTAATCACATGTGCTGTCACCACTACTTCATCCCACTTCCTATTTCTACTACTCTCCCAGTTTAAAATTGATGCCCTGAAAGGAAATATGAAACTCTAACAAGATCAGCTTCAGAAAACGAGAGATCAAGATGTTAACAAGCAGGGAGACTGTGTGATTTGTGGCAGACAGGGTTGCCTGGAAAAATCAACTTAACTTGCATATACAGAGGGAGTACCCTTATTCCAGAAACCAGAGGAGGCAGTGGACAGACCTCCACAATCTGAACCAAGTCTCACTCACCCTGGCCAGTTTTGTTCTCAAATTCTAACTGTGGGAATAAACATCACTTTTGGGAAAAACATGTTTTATTTAACAAACAGCTTCATGACAACATTCATAGAAATCAAAATAAAAGAACATCAAAATCCCAGTAGGCAAATAGATAAAGAATAAGAACAGGCTGTTCTCATAGAGGAAATACTAATTTGCAAAAATATACACCACACTTATGGCAGAAAGCAAAGAAGAACTAAAGAGTCTCTTGATAAAAGTGAAAGAGGAGAGTGAAAAAGTTGGCTTAAAGCTCAACATTCAGAAAACTAAGATCATGGCATCTGGTCCCATCACTTAGTGGCAAACAGATGGGGAAAAAAATGGAAACAGTGACAGACTTTATTTTGGGGGGCTCCAAAGTCACTGCAGATGGTGACTGCAGCCATGAAATTAAAAGATGCTTGCTCCTTGGAAGAAAAATTATGACCAACCTAGATGGCATATTAAAAAGCAGAGACTTTTTTTGCCAACAAAGGTCCATCTAGTTAAAGCTTTGGTTTTTCCAGCAGTCATGTATGGATGTGAGAGTTGGACTGTAAAGAAAGCTGAGCGCCAAAGAATTGATGCTTTTGAACTGTGGTGCTGGAGAAGACTCTTGAGAGTCCCTTGGACTGCAAGATCCAACCAGTCCATGCTAAAGGAATCAGTCCTGAATATTCATTGGAAGGACTGATGCTGAAGCTGAAACTCCAATACTTTGGCCACCCGATGCGAAGAACTGACTCATTGGAAAAGACTCTGATGCTGGAAAAGATTGAAGAAAGGGGGAGAAAGGGACAACAGAGGATGAGATGGTTGGATGGCATCACCGACTCGACGGACATGAGTTTGAGTAAGCTCCAGGAGTTGGTTATGGACAGGCAGGCCTGGTGTGCTGCAGTCCATGGGGTCACAGAGTTAGACATTACTGAGTGACTGAACTGAACTGAAATATATACACATGTATTTTCCTTTATATTAACCTAAGAAATAAAAATAATGTACTATTTTATATCTAGGAACATTTCCATAAGAAATGACTCTCAGGTTAATTTTTATAAAAGTGTTCCTAAATTGGAAGGACTGGTGCTAAAGCTGAAGTTCTAATACTTCAGCCACTTGATGTGAAGAGCCGACTCACTGGAAAAGATCCTGATGCTGGGAAAGATTGAAGGCAAATGGAAAAGGGGATGGCAGAGGATGAGATGGTTAGATAGCATCACTGACTCAATGGACATTAAGCAAACTCTGTGAGATAGAGAAGGACAGAGGAGCCAGGTCTGCTGCAGTCTATGGGGTTGAAAGAGTCAGACATGAACTTAGCAACTGAAGAACTCTTAAGTCTAATGTTACTATTAAACTAGTATTTTCACACTTTCTGCTGCATTGGAAATAGGCACAATTCTTTGGAAAAGTATTACAGCAATATACTGAATATACTGAGAGCTATAAAAATGGTTATTTTCTAAAAGCCAGTAATTCAACTGGCTACGAACTTATCTTATGGAAGCATTAAAAGAAAAACACCTATATGCATGATGATGGTCATGCTGTATTATTTATAGTACTATAACTAAATGTTCAAGAGGACAAACAGGCATTGAATTGCCCCAATATTTTTGGACAGCTTTACTGAGGTATAATTGACACATAATAAAATGCACATAATTAAAGTATACAATTTAATAAGCTTTGACATATGTATACATCCATGAAACAATTGTCATCATCAAGATAATGAATATGTCCACCTTCCAACATTTTTAAATGACAAGAAGACAATTAGGATCAGATGCTAAAACATGCTACCCCAGCCATCACCCCTATGACCCCAGGCCTCACCTGACCACCCAGGGCAAGTAATAGGAAGGGACCACTGGGAGTCACTCTTCACGGTTTACCATCCCCTCTCTCCATAATAGTGCTCCCCCCATTTGCCAAGAATCTGGACTCTAAAGAATAACTCACAGAGGCTGAAGGTGTCTGTGTGCAAGAGGAGACTGCCATCTACCCATCAACTAGATAGTTGCCAAGTCGTGCTATCCTCAGATCCACTTTGATGTTGGCAACTTGGCTGGAGATTTCTGAGAGTGGGAACGTGCTGGAGCAACTCATACGACAGTGAGAAGGAATCACGGTATAATGTGCTCATAAAGGATGCCTTCCACCCTGCAGTTTCCTGTGGCCCTTGGAGCACATGGAAGATAACATGAGTCCATGTGAAGGAGCTGAGGGAGAGGCAGGAGCTATGGTGGGCAATAGCCAAATGAGGAGAAGTGATACTGAGACAGGAGGTTGTGAGCCAATGGCATGACTTGAAAAGGATGCCACTGTTCCTTTCTAAGAGAGTGATAGAGGAACCAGAGTGCCGCTGAACACACACTCAGAAAAATCACACAAGACAAAGAAACCACATCAGCAAGCCCCAGCAGCCAATCAAAGTAACCAGTGAAAAGATCAGGACTGCTGTCCACTACTGGCAGGTAAGAGTATGTAGTACAGCTTACCCACCCCCACCTCCCCTTTTTAAGACTCTCTTCCTCACCCAATACCCCTGGAAGGAGTGAAAAAACAAAATGGATCTCCTCCAGACCACAGATACTGAAGGTCATAATCTAGCCAGAGAAGGAAGGAAAAAGAAATGAGACTGGGTTTCAAACTGAACCAGATAGAATTTTTTAATAATGAGAAATGACTTCAAAGTGGTGGGACCATCCCAACATGTTACTGAATAACAGGAAAGGAAAATGGTGATTGAAAGAGAACGAGAAAGCTTTAATGCCTGTACCTCACTGAATGCAGAGAATTCAGTTTACCCGATACAATCACAAAACTAAATGGGCTAAAAAAGTATAATATATCAACTCAATACATTATCCAACCAAAAAGAGTATGAAGAACTATATACAAGTGGGAGACCTGGGTTCAATCCTTGGGTTGGGAAGATAAGATCCCCTGAAGAAGGGAAAGGCTACCCACTCCAGTATTCTGGCCTGGAGAATTCCATGGACTGTATATTCCATGGAGTCACAAAGAGTTGGACATGACTGAGTACTTTCACTTTCATAGAAAATAATAATGACAATAATTAAAACACAACAAAAACAATTATGTAAAACAAGACTATCAATAAAATTTTAAAGAGAATAAAAATGTTTATTCATTTAATATGGTATGATTATAGTTTTTAAAATAGTGTTTTACATTTCTTTTATGGTAGAAAAAAGCAAGAAAATAAGTCACACAGCATTCTGCCTTACTAGTTCAGAAAAGTCTATCCATTTTCCATGTTTGTTTCTCTTTGATGATTTGATAAACTGTTTTGAGCACTTATCTGCAAAGTGTGAGGCTGTGCCAGATATTGTGGGTACAGCTCAGAGCAGGGTTGGCAGGCTTATGAGTGCACCTGTAGGGATGCAGGGCCCTGAGGGCTGGCTGGGCAAGGGCAGCTGCATGGAGCATAGGGAGGGCAGCTGGGGATCCCCACAACTTCCAAGACTAAGTGATAAGTATGTTGAGACAAAGGCATGTGTGGAAGTTCCCCCCAGGGAAGGCAAGGGGCATAGCACATAAGATGAGCCCAGAAACTTGGCAGAAGTTCAAGAACAGACTGAAGTTTGAGAGGGCTGGAACAGGGAGTATAAACTGGAGGTGCAGGTGAGCAGTGATGCAGAAAGGGAAGCAGGGTCTAGCCTCTTACACGTTGGTGAGAAGTATGGATTTTTAAGATAAAAGCACATGGAGATACACACATTCATAATGCTTACATAGTTGAATTTCTTAATTTCTATGAAATTCTTGATTTTCTTCATTTCTATGGAATAGGATACATATTTTAGAACTTTCTAGCCTTCTATAGTATTTTCAATTCTCCATGTTTAGATTCTTGGAGTTTGCGCCTTTCTGGGACACAAAGCAAGCACTTGGATGATGTAAGATTTTACTGGCCGGTCTCTTGTCAGGTGCTAGGCCCACAGGTTCCATCCACAGCATTCTGTTCTTTCCTCACCTCCATGAAGGCTGGCATTCCTTGGGGTTATTCTCAGAGGTTGCAGGCATGACATCCCCACACACTAAACACAGAACCTGGAGTATTTTTAGCCATTAATTCAGATTCACTGGTTTCAGAAAATCTCTATCTACCTGGAAATTACTCAGGGCCAACCAGAAGGCTGGGTTTCAACATTTCTCACACAACAGAAAGTTGAAGTAAAAGGTATGAAGAATTTTGCTGTTGACAGGTGAGTGTTTCAAGTGCAGGTCTCCAAAATGAACTGTTCACTCATGGTTTATGAGGCAATGATGAGGTAGCTCGAAAGAAGCACTTCGCTGACACATGACAGCTCAGTCCCAAAGACCATTAACCGAGGGTCAGCTCATCAAACACATCTGTGGAAATGGACAGAGCAGACCTCTGTGCATCCTGTGTATCAGGGTGATGGTTGCAGTATTCCACCTAGTCTAGCACCAGCACAAACTGGAAACGGAAGGAGTTCACAGGCTTCAAAGAATCTTCTTGCAGCCACTAAATAGCTCAAGGAGACGGAACCGGAGTATGTTTACAGAGTGAAATTTTTTCCTTCAATTTTGTTTAAATTTGAATACGATTTTTGTAGGGAAAATGAAATAAGTTATTAACTACTCATTTTTGCAACAATGAAAAACAGTTTTCACTTTACTTATGGCTATTTGTTATGTAGTGCATGCATACTAAGTCGCTTCTGTGATGTCTGACTCTTTGTGACCCTATAAACTGTAGCCCACCAGGCTCCTCTGTCCATGGGAGTCTCCAGGCAAGAATACTAGAGTGGGCTGCCATGCCCTCCTCCAAGGGATCTTCCCGACCCAAGGATCAAACCTGTGTCTCTTACATCTCCTGTATTGGCAGGTGGGTTCTTTATCACTAGCACCACCTGGGAATTCCCATTTCTTATGTAGCTTAAATAAAATTAGAGAGCTACTTAGTGAATTTAGATTATTCCTCCCCTATTTTTCTTATAGTTACTTTTTTCTGTCTTTTTTTAACCTATAAAAGTGGTATGTGTTTGTGGCAAATTTTATATGCCTACTGTATATGCATTTATATGCATATGTATAAGTCCATGTCTCCCAAGTGGTGCTAGTGGTAAAGAACCCACCTGTCAATGCAGGAGACATAAGAGACGTGGGTTCAGTCCCTGGGCTGGGAAGATCCCATGGAGAAGGAAATGGTAACCCACACCAGTGTTCTTGCCTGAAGATTTCCATGGATAGGGGAGCCTGGTGGGCTACAATCTATAGGGTTGCAAAGAGTCGAACATGACTGAGTGATTTTCACTTCACTTAAGTTCATCTATACACACATGTACCTATACACATATACATTAGCATATGTGTATATCTACATATACACACACACACATGCTTTATAAAAGGTTATAAAATGAAAAACTGAAAGTCCATTCCCCCAACCTCCCATTATCAGCTCCACTATCCAGAAGCAGTCACTGAAAATCACTGTTTTTATGATCAGAATATTAGGATGGGCTCTTCTGCCTCAATTTGATCTGAGGTACCAGTGAAACAGAGAGCAGACCCAAAGTGAGTCCGTCTTCCCACAGGAAATCCAGAGGGGAGGACAGCTGACCATTTTGGCAACCCGCCTTTCCCAGCTCAAGGAGGTAAAAACATTTAAAGCCAGTGAGAATCCTTTAGTGGTCACACAGGATTGTTGCTTTGTTTTTTTCACTGGGTTGAAACTAGTTTTGCAACTTAACTTAACTGTGGGGCTACCTATCATTTAAAGTGAGCAGAAAAACGAGGGACCTGACAGCATTTTTATTCAGAGACAATGAAGATGGAGATGAAGATTAAGTTACTGGAGCCAGGAACAACTTCCATGCAATTATAAATTTTCTACAGCCTTGCTACCCACAGTGTGGTCCAAGGATCAATAGCACTGGCATCACCTGGGAACTTGTTGGAAATGCAGAACCTGAGGTTCATTCCAGACCTATGGAATCAGATCTTCATTTTAACAAGATCCCAAGTGATTCACAAACACCTTAAAGTGTAAGAAGTGGGATCTACAACATCTATTTTAGTTGTTAACAAGTATGCCATTGTATGATTGTGCCATAGGGTTAGAGTTTATTTGACTCTAACTAGTGTTAGGAGAGTTTATTCATCTAGATTGCCAGGAGCCATTTCCTAGAAATCCTTGTTAAAGCCAATCTCATTGGCCTTGGACAGCAGAAATAATTCTTTCTGGGTTAAGCTGTGGGAAAACTAAAGTCTGGACCAAAGCCTACACTGGAGAGGTGTCTCACAGATGGCTGTTCCCAGAATGGCTTAAAAACTGTTTACTATGTTATGGTAACAGATGCTTTCAAACAAAGAGAACAGGAAGCTAGTGCCTTCTCTGTCTGTCATTCAGCAGGGCTGAATGCCTTCCATTAAATTCGCCTGCAAACTTTGCTGAAGAGCCCTGCAAGCAGCAATGAAAATTATAGAGCAGCAACCAGGCACTTTAGTGGGTAATCAGCTGAAATTGAGCTGTTTTCCATATTCTTTGCTGATAATGCAAATAGACCTTTAAAGCAAATGGTTCCAAGTTGCCACAATCCTATAAGCTGAGAAGCCCCATGTGGTCCACACAGATGCTTCCGCTGCACCTCAAGCCCTGCCACACAGAGACTGGTTTCCACGGCTATCAGTGGCAGGCTCCACCAGGCTGCCTGCATGTTAACAAACGGCCAGGCTGAGTTAGAGAGTTACAGGCCCAGGGTTCCAATCATCTGAATAAATTAGCAATCCGAAAGTAAAAGCAGCTCCAAGGAAAAGGCTGCATTTTTCTAAAATTTCCATGATTATCTTCACATTAGACTCAACTTTTCCTTGAAAGGTGCCCCGTTGTGCTGTCCAGTGGGGAAGAAGGACTTTAGGTCTAAAGTGGCCTTTGGATGCACCAAGATTATCAGCCATAGCAGAAAGTGAAAATCGGTCAGTTGTGTCTGACTCTTTGGTACCCCATGGGCTATACAGTCCATGGAATTCTCGAGTGGATAACTGTTCCCTTCTCCAGGGGATCTTCCCAACCCAGGGATCGAACCCAGGTCTCCCATACTGTAGGCAGATTCTTTACCAGCTGAGCCACCAGGGGAAGTACTGATTGCAAACAAGTTGCTTCATCCCCAATTTTCTAGGTTCAGAATGGGGTGTCTGGAAAAAAAGTCACTTTGGTTCTGGATAAGAGGCCAAGAGGAGGAGCGATGGAAAGGAAGACAGTACTGGATTCACATGCTAACCCAATACATCCTAACTCTGTGATCCTGATGGTGGTTGACACTCTTTGAGCTTTAACTCCTATGAAATAGGAGAGTAATATCCTCACAGGTAAGATACTATAAGGGGCTTCCCTGGTGGCTCAGCGGTAAAGAATCTGCCTGCAGTGCAGGAGCTGTAGGAGCCGCAGGAGACACGGGTTTGACCCCTGGGTCAGGAAAATACCTTGGAGGAGGGCATGGCAACCCACTCCAGTATTCTTGCCTGGAGAATTCCATGGACAGAGAAGCTGGGTGGGCTACAGTCCATGGGATCGCAAAAAATCAGACACGACTGAAGCAACTTGGCATGCATGCATGCAAGATACCATAAATGGTATCTCTTGGGACATGGTAGGTAGGTATCTCATAAATGCTATTTTCCCTCCTTCAAAATGATCACCTTCAAAACCTCACACCCTTCCTTCCCTCTTTACTCACACCCTAAACATCAGAGATGAAAGTGAAGGTTGATAAAGAACACTTGTAGAAAATAAAAAAAGAACACTTCTAGAAATTTATTACAGCTAAACTCTAAATGCAAAGCATTATTTACCAACAATAAATTTGTATTCAAATGTTTACTTCCATTAAACAACTCTTCATTTCAATACTAAGAAGGTTTTTAATTTCCTTCCCTATAGAACTCACCCTCCATTTTCATTTGTTTCTAGTAAATACTTTTGTAGCTACAAATTTTGCATGGAATTCCACTTTAAAGTGCCACATATCCCAGCTCTTAATATGCAGTGATCTCAGTGTTATTCATATTTTAAATTTTGTAAGTTTATAATTTAATCTTTATCTGAAAAATAAAAGATGTTTTAAAATTTTCAAGGTAGGCTCTTTTCTGTTCATCCTTTCTCAATTATTTTCTTTTATTTTTCATTATCTTATTTATTAACGGCAATCTATTTTTTACTGACTTTACGTACTCTTCTTAAAGCACAAATCTGTCTGTATCTCTTGTTTCAGTGGCTCCTCGCTATCCTCAAGATGAAATCTAAGCTCTCTCACAGGGCTTCTGAAACTCTCATGACATCCACCTGTTTACCCCACCAACGTCATAGCTCACTATTCTTTCTGCCTCTTTCCCAGCCCCACTCCTATCCTGCCTCACCCTCCCATGCTCCTACCACCTCTTCTAATCCCAACTGCATACTCTTCAGCCACACAGAATTCCATTTAGCTTCATGAAGATGCCATGCTCCATTCTGCTTTAGGAACTTAACATGTATTATTTCCTCCTTAGGAAACATTTTCTTGTTTCCACTCTACTGACTAAACAGCTCCTGTTCATCCTTCACATCTGAGGATGGACATCATTTTCTCCAGAAAGTCTCAGTGAGGTTAAGGAGTCTCGGTTAATCTCTACATAGCACCCAGGTCACCTCCCCAGCACACAAAACACCCATTGCCTATCTATTTCTTCATCTAGAATTGTGACCAACTTAAGAGCAAAGATGATGTCTTGTCAACCCTAATGTAAAGTTCCCTCTCTAACACATTGGAAGTTTCTAGTGCTCAGTAAATATGGTTGAATATTTACCTATTCAACAAATGCATGCATATAAATAAAAAAAAAAGAAAATAAGGGAAAGAAAAATTACATACAGCATATATACACATACATAAAAAATTCAGCTATATATTCAGAACTTACTATTTTCTAGGCACTATACTAAGTACATTATGTATGCTATTTATTCATATCATGATGTTACCTTCAGTGGTTATCTTTGGAGATTTGAGGAGAAAATTTTATTCTTTCAACTTAAAAAAAGATTCCCAATACACAAATATTCTTCCTAGAAATTAGGGAAGATAGTTATTCAAATCTGTACTTTGCCTATGGAGGTCTTATATACAAGTATAAAATGCATACAGATCATGGCCATTCTCTGAAAACTGGCCTTGGGGAGAAGGCACTAAGCCAGTGGTCCCTCTTGAATTCCCCTAGAGCGTCAATCTGTGGTTAGTTCCCAAAGCACCTGTTTACTCTATACTTGTGGCATTTGTTTGCTTCTCTAACCTGTAAGTGAACGTGTGCCCACAAACACAGCTGCTGCTGTTTGGGGCACTGCTCAGCACTCATCCTCTGTGAAGCCAGGATGAAATCAAGGACTTATCCTTCTGAGAGCTACAGAGTCCCCATTAGAAAATAATTAAGTGTAAGTAAACAGCATCCAGGCCACTGGAATACATTCTTCAGCCTGTTCACCTCTATTAGGTCTTAGCTCATCCTATGATGCCACATAAAAAATCCAGCACATTAACGTTCCTGGTTTATACTCACAATTCCCAGAACCCTCATTTTTGAGTCTTCAGTTACTGCACAATTGTCTGAACAATAAAAACTGATTTTTTTTTTTAGTTCACAATAGAGCTTTGTGTGAGCAAATATATGTGCTTTCCATTCAAACATAAATAGTCCCACTTGGTTATGAATTAAATCAGCATTTATTGTACTAATAATTCACAAACATGAATTAAACATACATAAAATCAAGCTTCAATCCCAATGTCTCTTCCCCTTTCTCATTCTCTGTCTCAAAAGGATATTTAGAGATAAATTCTGGATTCATAAGAAACAAGGGTGAGCAATATATTTATGTCTGTTGTAACCTATAAATGTGAATAAAGCCTGCTTAGACATGAAATCTTTATTCCTCTGCCTGTATATTGATTTTATATCATACTCAATACCTTTTCCTTATGGGGAGCTATGGGAAAAGTAAAGCAGCATCTGGTACATTTGTTTTCTTTCATGATATCTCAACCTTTTAGATAATAAAGGTCCCATTCCAGCTGTGATACTATAACTAATCTTTGCAGTTGGTAATGATAATGTTTACCACTTATCAGACAATTTCTCTGTGCCAGGCATGCTCATCCTCATAGCAACTCCATCAAATAGTTACAGGCCCTATGCTAAGGGAACAAAACCAAAGTCTTAACTATGTGCTTTACCATGTGCATGGTCCAGCTAATGCATGGTTAGAACCCAGCCCTTTTTTTTTTCTCCCAATAGAACAATGAGAGAGCAAAACCACAAAAATCATCCTTAACGTTCTGCATTATTTTTCAAAAGAACACAAGGGTGCTACTAGACTTCTTTCTATTTCTATTTGTCTTATGCTCCAAGGCTAACTCCCTTCAGGTAGTGTTCAGTGCCCAAGATAAAGTTGCTTTGGGCTGAGATTCCCCACATCCCACACAAAGCACTGTGATTGGGAACTGGATTAGGTGGAACCCAAGGTAGCAAATTTGGAGAAATTCAAAATTGGAAATGTGAAATGCAGGGTTCCAGGCATAAAGGTCAAATAGAGACCAGCACCACTGTTTCCCATTCCCCAAACACAAATCCCTTGAAATTACAAAGCACTGACATGCTGTCATAACAGGCCATACTTCTGAAAAGTGCGAAGTACAGTAAATTTCTCTTCACATCTTCATCAGAGATGCACTTGGCCTCCAAAGAAATAGACAGCACTGAGCCATGACCAGACACTGAGGCATTTCTCGTATAGCAGCATATGACTCTCCAATCAAGTGGGACCAAAAATAGCAATTAAGTCCAATAAGTTAACACCAAACATAAGTTTCTAATGCATCGATCACTTGATAATAAAGACCCTGTCTTGGTATCCAAGGCTGAAGGTGGGTAAGGAGGACTGAAATATCGCTTTCTTCCCTAGTCCATGCTTTTCCATGCCTGAGCAGAAGGAGGCAGCCGCATTCCCTTCAACTCAAGGGTGGGAAGAAAAGTATAGCTAACAGGGTTCCATGTAAGCCCCTAGCACACTAAAGGGGAGGAAACTTTTCTCAGCCAGGGCCATGGTAATGATCACAAACTAAGAGGCAAAAGTTGCTGAATAAGGGGGCCAGGGGCTTGCTGCTCAAAGCAGAGACTGGAGGGAACTGGGGTGTTACCAAATAATTGGGACCAGAAGGTGAGATGGGGTCCTAAGGAGTCAATTATCTAAGAATCAACAGGAAGAGTTTGGGAGTCAACAGAGAATATGGATCACTGTCAGAAGCAGGGGGTCCTCTGAGACCCCTAAAGCACCAGCAACTAAACAGAGCAAACCAAAGAGGCAAGGAGAGAGGGCTCATGGAGTCAAGGCTAAAGAGGTTCAGGAACTGTCATCATGATGGGTGACCTTTACTGTGCATTTACTTCATGCCAGTCTTGGGTTAAGCACTCTAAAAGTATCATCTCATTTAATCATGACAAACCACATGGGGGGAGCTGACAACAGAACCTATACTGTGAACCATTATATTGTTGCCTAAAGAACTTCATGTCTCCCTGAGTTTGGGATGTATCCTTCTTAAACGGTAGTTCTCAGACTGTTCTGAACAAAGGAAATGACTAATCCTAGATCCTCCTTTAGCTGTTATGGTAAATAATTTTACAGATGCAGCATTCTAATTGTCCTGTGGAAAAATAATCAATGCCAGCTGCTAGCTAGAGAAATGCAAAATCTCTGAAGAGTAACAGAAAGCCCCTACTGAATCTGACTAGAAAAAAGTTCAAGGAAATCTTTTTGGTGATTAAAAACAAGGCCTTATAAGGAAGCATGGGAAAGGTGGACTCAAGATCCAAGAAGGGTATTTGCTGCAACATCCTCAAAATAATCTCACCTTTCAGTTTGAGGACACATTGGAAAAGCAACATTCATGTTCATATGTTCTTAGGAAACTTATCAGTTATACTGCAAATTTTAATCAGTCAGTTCAGTTCAGTTCAGTCACTCAGTCATGCCCAACTCCCTGCAACCCCATGGAATGCAGCAAGTCAGGCCTCCCTGTCCATCACCAACTCCCAGAGCTTACTCAAACTCATGTCAATTGAGTCAGTGATGCCGTCCAACCATCTTAACCTCTGTCATCCCCTTCTCGTCCCGCCTTCAATCTTTCCCAGCATCAGGGTCTTTTCAGATGAGTCAATTCTTCCCATCAGGTGGCCGGAGTTTCAGCTTCAACATCAGTCCTTCCAATGAATATTCAGGACTGATTTCCTTTAGGATGGACTGGTTGGATTTCCTTGCAGTCCAAGGGACTCTCAAGAGTTTTCTCCAACACCACAGTTCAAAAGGATCAATTCTTCAGTGCTCAGCTTTCTTCACAGTCCAACTCTCACATCCATACATGACTACTGGAAAAAGCAAAGCTTTGACTAGATGGACCTTTGTTGGAAAAGTGATGTCTCTGCTTTTTAATATGCTGTCTAGGTTGGTCATAACTTTTCTTTCAAGGAGCAAGGGTCTTTTAATTTCATGGCTGCAGTCACCATCTGCAGTGATTCTGGAGCCCAAAAAAATAAAGTCTGCCATTGTTTTCACTGTTTTTCCATCTATTTGCCATGAAGTAATGGGACCAGATGCCATGATTTTAGTTTTCTGAGTGTTGAGTTTTAAGCCAAGTTTTTCACTCTCCTCTTTCACTTTCATTAAGAGGCTCTTCAGTTCTTCTTTGCTTTTTGCCATATGGGTGGTATAATCTGCATATCTGAGGTTATTGATATTTCTCCTGGCAATCTTGATTTCAGCTTATGCTTCCTCCAGCCCAGTGTTTCTCATGATGTACTCTGCATATATGTTAAATAAGCAGGGTGACAATATACAGCCTTGATGTACTCCTTTCCCTATTTGGAACCAGTCTGTTGTTCCATGTCCATTTCTAACTGTTGCTTCCTGACCTGCATACAGATTTCCCAAGAGGCAGGTCAGGTGGTCTGGTATTTCCATCTCTTTAAGAATTTTCCATAGTTTGTTGTGGTCCATACAATAAAAGGCTTTGGCATAGTCAATAAAGCAGAAGTAGATATTTTTCTGGAACTCTTCTGCTTTTTCGATGATCCAACAGATGTTGGCAATTTGATCTCTGGTTCCTCTGCCTTTTCTAAAACCAGCTTGAACATCTGGAAGTTCATGGTTCACATACTGTTAAAGCCTGGCTTGGAGAATTTTGAGCATTACTTAATTAGAGCGTGAGATGAGTGCAATTGTGCGGTAGTTTGAGCATTCTTTGGCATTGCCTTTCTTTGAGATTGGAATGAAAAGTGACCTTTTCCAGTCCTGTGGCCACTGCTGAGTTTTCCATATTTACTGGCATATTGAGTGCAGCACTTTTACAGCATCATCTTTCAGGATTTCAAATAGCTCAACTGGAATTCCATCACCTCCATTAGCTTTGTTCATAGTGATGCTTCCTAAGGCCCATTGGACTCTGCATTCTAAAATGTCTGGCTCTAGATTGGTGATCACACCATCTGATTATCTGGCTCGTGAAGATCTTTTTTGTACAGTTCTTCTGTGTATTCTTGCCACCTCTTCTTGATATCTTCTGCTTCTGTTAAATCCATACCATTTCTGTCCTTTATTGTGCCCATCTTTGCATGAAATATTCCCTTGGTATTTCTAATTTTCTTGAAGAGATCTCTAGTCTTTCTCACTCTATTGTTTTCCCCTATTTCTTTGCATTGATCACTGAGGAAGGCTTTCTTATCTCTCCTCAATATTCTTTGGAACTCTGCATTCAAATAGGTATATCTTTCCTTTTCTCCTTTGCCTTTCGCTTCTCTTCTATTCAGTTATTTTTAAGGCCTCCTCAGATAACCATTTTGCCTTTTTGTATTTCTTTTTCTTGGGGATGGTCTTGATCCCTGCTTCCTGTACAATGTCACAAAACTCTGTCCATAATTCTTCAGGCACTCTGTCTATCAGATCTAATCCCTTGAATCTATTTATCACTTCCACTGTATAATTGTAAGGGATTTGATTTAGGTCATACCTGAATGGTCTAGTGGTTTTCCCTACTTTCTTCAATTTAAGTCTGAATTTGGCAATAAGGAGTTCATGATCTGAGCCACAGTCAGCTCCTGGTCTTGTTTTTGCTGACTGTATAGAGCTTCTCCATCTTTGGCTGCAAAGAATATAATCAATATGATTTTGGTATTGATCACCTGGTGATGTCCATGTGTAGAGTCATCTCTTGTGTTGTTTGAAGAGGGTGTTTGCTATGACCAGTGCGTTCTCTTGGCAAAACTCTATTAGCCTTTGCCCTGCTTCATTCTGTACTCCAAGACCAAATTTGCTTGTTACTCCACGTATTTCTTGACTTCCTACTTTTGCATTCCAGTCCCCTATAATGAAAATTTAATTTAATCAGTCAGGAATTTATTTTCTTCATTACCTTCTCTCACGTTTCAGTATTCACCCTTGTTCTCTCTTCCCCTTTCCGTTAAGATCTCTCATCAGCCACAAACTTGTTCTCCAACATTCCCAAGAGTCCAAAAAAGTATTCAGAATGCTAGGCTGCATTCTAGCTCTTTCAAAATAAAACTCCTCTAAGCCACAGTCTGATGGTAGATTTCCTAGAAGCAGAGCTTGAGACTATTCCTATAGATATGATTTACTGGGGGAGGGCTTTCCAATGGGCAAGGAGCAGCATGAGGCAGAGCAAGGAGCTAAGCACATGTGTGATCTCAGCAGAAATCTGGCTTTAGTCTGATCCCATGGAGAGCTCTGGAACACAGAACTCACCACAGAGCCAGTCCCCATTCAGAGTAAATGGATGAACCTTCTGTCTCCCATGGCAATCAGTTCTTGACTGTGTGCTAAGAGGCAGGGTGCAGGTAGGCAGGCTATATTTGGCCTGGGGCAATTCTCCAAGAAAGGGACTATTCTTGCATGACTGCTTGTAGTTTGCATGGTTGTAACAATTCTGTTCTTTGTATTCAGATATGCTTTCATATTTTCTATCACCCAATTTGGACTATTAAAAGGGAGTGAAAAATTTTCCTTCAATGGCTCGGACACATAGCAATTTTCAGTAATCTGTCAAACTATTTACTTGGGTTACTTTTTTAATCTCTATTTTAAAAAACTGCACATAGCCAACATCTTTGTAATTCCTTTTGCATTTTGTATTATGTCCATTCCCTCCCAAGATATAATTTGCTCAGCCTCCTCTAAATTTGACAACATAAATGAAGTCTGTTAGTGGAGATGGCAGAGAGATGGCGGCCATTAAATCTGAAGCTTTACCTTTCCTGATTTTCAATAGGAATGAAGCTAATTATCTTCTAGCTTCCACATGGCACAGGTTTCAAGCATAGAATATGAAGGGAGTAGGGAATATTTCAATATTGATTAAAAATCAAGAAGGATAGGACAATGAGCTACCTAAGTCCAACAAAATATCTCAAGAAATACAGATTTATGTGTCAGGGGACTTATTTGGATGCTTGGTTTTGGAAGCAAAGTATAAATATCAAGTTGGATAGTTTTGACTTTTGAACTAATTTAGCATATAGCACCCAACAAAATAGTGTGGCTCAGAATATTGGTTTTGGAGTCTGAAAGTCATGGGATCCATTCCTACTCTTTTCACTGTGTGATCCTAGGCAAACTACTTAATCTCTAAAACAGATTCCTCATCCGGAAAACAGTGATAATAATACATACCCCTCAGGGTTAATTCAAGAATTAAATGAGAAAATATATCTATGGAGCTTAGGAAAATGCTAAGTCTATTTGCTCCTTTTGTTGCAAAAAACACCAGTAAATCCTTTATGTGAGTTTTATTAGCCAAGATTCTCCAGAGAAATAGAAGCTGTGGGAAATATATGCGTAGATGGATAGATAGATAGATAGATAGACAGAGATATATATAATCTATTATGAGGAGTTGGCTCGTGCAGTTATGGAGGCCAAGAAATTCCACAATCTGTTGTCTGCAGGTTGCAGAGACAGGAAAGCTGGTGGTGTAATTCAGCCCAAGTCTGAAGGCCTGAGAATGAGAGGAGCCAATGGTGTAAGTTCCAGTCCAAGGGCAGAAGAAGATGAAATATTTCAGCTTAAGCAATGAGGCAACCAAAAAAGGGGGCAAATCCCTCTTTTGCCCACCTTTTACGAACTGGATAATGCAACCCTCATTGGGGAGGGCAATATATTTCATTGAGTCCACTGATTCAAATGCTAACCCCATCTAGAAATACCCTCATAGACACATCTAGAAATGATGTTTAATCTTGGTACCCCATTGCCAGTCAGGTGGACACATAAAATTAACCATCACATAGGTTAAAGATTAAAAGTAGAAATTAATATTAGACTACAGAGGTGCCTCATAACACCCAAGAGGAAGAATATAATCAGTCCTTAGTAAGAGACTAGAACCAGTGTGTTACTTCAGGTTCCAAGAAACAGATGCCAACATGGGATTAGCTGTACAATAGTTTAAAGGAGGAAATGCCCATATGAGGAGTAGGGGAGGGAGTGAGACAAAACAGGAAGAGTCTTGATCTACCTCTGACACTTTCGAAGGTGAGGGGAAGGAAGTAGAATTGTGCAGGAAGAAGCTTGGACTGTAGTAAAGCTCTGAGAACATCTTGGGCAGGTGAGTCTTCAATTAAAGTTTCCAGGTTGAGGAGTCTGGTGTCTTACAGGAATAGGCCTGCATTTTAGTACTGCTGTGGACAGTCATGGTCAGGGAAAAGCCCATGGGAAGGAGGCTTTGGAGCGAACATGTTGGTGGATCCAGAGGGCAACAGTTGGAGCCATTAGTCAATTTTGCTCCCCACATCAGGAGATTTGGGGAGCATGTTTTTACAGCCACCATGATCAAGATTCAAAGGTCTTTGGGAATCCTGAGAGTCTTCCTTCTCTCTGTAAGGCTCTTTCTGCCTTATCTGTATTTTGTTCTTCCTTTTTTCTCCAAACTGGCCTCTTCTGCTCTTCCATGCCATGCACAAACCAGGAAACACTGCTCAGCTCCCAGGCTTCCATGAATGGGCCCAGATAGGAAAAAAGCCATCTTTCCTCTGTGTTTCAGTTCCTAGTTTCATGTAAAGTGAAGCTACCTGCCCACACTTCAATCATTCCCATCCCTGAAATAATCAGCTGTGTCCTGAGAAGGCAAGGCCATATCCATTATTAATTATCGTGGGGTTGGAGGAAGCACAGGGAGGAGTAAGTTCCAGGAAAGTGGGGATAGGGTGGACTAATACTAAACAAACAATTCCGTAAAATACTCAATAAAGGGTACAGGTATCCCTCTAAAATAATGGTGTCACTCTAAAATACTTCTCAGTATAAACAGTGTGACATTATGCAATTGCTGACTAGCTTAAGTTCCAATTCTGAGAACAGTCAATGTCTTCACAGAAGACTCAGGTTCTCAGAGTGGCCAGCTACCAAGGTATCAGAAATGCCACACTCTCATGAGACTACTGTACATGCTTCAGCAATCCAGATAACAATCAATACTTGAGGCTCTGTTAAAAGAAAAATGAATATCAGAACTGATCTTTTTATTATGAACAGAGTGACGTACTAATTAGCATGATAAATGTTAGAAATGGGCTTTCATTGGTAAAACTTAAATATTCTTAAAATGCATTGATGCACACAGAAGACATGGGTTTGATCCCTGAGTCAGGAAGATCCCCTGGAGGAGGGCATGGCAACCCATTCCAGTATTCTTGTCTGGAAAGTTTCAACGACACAGGAGCCTGGTGAGCTACAGTCCATGGGGTCACAAAGAATTGGACATGACTGAGCCTGCACACGTGCACACAGCCCACCCACATACATGCAGAAGGAGACGAGAAGGAAAGAGAAATGGATATGCTACCTTAACAAAGGCAACAAAAAGCAAAACTAAGCAGGAGGGACTACATCAAACTAAAAACATTCTTTACAAGGAAACTATCAACAAAATTAAAAGGTAAGCTACTGAGTGGGAGAAAGTGCTTGCAAATGGTATGTCTGATAAGGCAATGATCCTCCTAAAGATTACTCTCATGGAAGACAATGTTCCATGGACTGGGGTGGGGGAATGATGGTTCAGGTGGTAATGGGGAGTGGCAGATGAGGCTTCACTGGCTTGTCTGCTGTTCTTGTCCTGCTCTGTGATCCAGTTCCTCGTGGGCCATGGACTGATGATAACGGGTTAATATCCAAAATATATAAAGAACTCATGCAACTCAATAGCAAAAAAAAAGTCTGATTTTAAAAATGGGCTGGAGATCTGAATAGATATTTTTTGCAAAGACATATGAACTACAGGTACATGACAAGATACTAAAAACACTAATCATAAGGAAAATGCAAATTAAAACCACAATGAGATATGACCTCATAGCTGTTAGAATGGCTATCATCAAAACACAAGAACAAGTACTGATGGGGATGTGAAGGGAACCCTTATAAACTGTTAGTGGCAATATTTATTGGTGCAATTACTATGGAAAACAGTATATGGAAGCTCCTCAAAAAAATTAAAAACAGAACTACTATATAACCTAGCAATTCCACTTCTGAGTATTATCTGAAGAAAACAAAAACAGTAACTGGAAAAATATATGCAACCACATATTAACTGTAGCACTATTTACAGTATATAACCAAGACCTGGAAACAACTTAACTGTCTACTGATAGACAAATGGTTAAAGAAGTTGCATATTGTATGTGAGCGTGTGTGTGTGTGTTAGTCGCTCAGTCATATCTGACTGTTTTCAAGCCCATGGACTGTAGCTTGCCAGGTTCCTCTGTCCATGGGATTCTCCAGGCAAGAATACTGGAGTTGGTAGCCATTCCCTTCTCCAGGGGATCTTCCCAAACCAGGCATCAAATCCAGGTCTCTTGCATTGGCAGGCAGATTCCTTGCAATCTGAGCCACCAGGAAGCCCATGTATAGTATGAAATATTATTCAATCATAAAAAGGAAATATTTCTATTTGTGATAACATGGATAGACCTTGAGGGCATTATGTTAAATGAAATAAGTTAGATAGAGAATGACAAATACCATATGACATTACATGTGGTATCTAAAAAAAAAAAAAAGTCAAACTCGTAGAAACAGAGAACAGATTTGTGGTTGCCAGAGGTTGGAGGTCAAAGTAAAATTGCCAGAGGTCAGAGATCAAATTGCCAACATCCATAGAAAAGCAAGAGAATTCTAGAAAAACATCTACTTCTGCTTTATTGACTACCCCAAGCCTTTAACTGTGTGGATAACAACAAACTGTGGAAAATTCTTAAAGAGATAGGAATACCAGACCACCTTACTTGCCTCTTGAGAAATCTGTATGCAGGTCAAGAAGCAACAGTTAGAACTGGACATGGAATAAAGGAAAGGTTCAAAATTGGGAAAGGAGTATACCAAGGCTGTATATTGTCACCCTGCTTATTTAACTTATATGCAGAGTACATTATGAGAAATGCTTGGCTGGATGAAGCACAAGCTGAAATCAAGATTACCAGGAGAAATAACAATAATCTCAGGTGTGCAGATGACCCCACCCTTATGGCAGAAAGCAAAGAGGAACTAAAGAGCCTCTTGATGAAGGTCAAAGAAGAGAGTGAAAAAGCTGTCTTAAAACTGAATATCATGGCATCCAGCCCCATCATTTCATGGCAAATAGATAGGGAAACAATGACACCCTTTATTTTCCTGGGCTCCAAAATCACTACAGATGGTGACTGCAGCCATGAAATTAAAAGATGCTTGCTTCTTGGAAGAAAAGCTATCACCAACCTAGACAGTGTTTTGAAAACCAGAGACATCGCTTTGCAGGCAAAGGTCCATACAGTCAAAGCTTTAGTTTTTCCAGTAGTCATGTATGGATGTGAAGGTTGGACCATAAAGAAGGCTGAGCACCGAAGAATTGATGCTTTTGAACTGTGGTGTTGGAGAAGACTCTTGAGAGCCCCTTGGACTGCAAGGAGATTCCACCAGTCCATCCTAAAGGAAATCAATTCTGAATATTCACTGGAAGGACTGAGGCTGAAGCTGAAGCTCCAATATTTTGGCCACCTGATGTGAAGAGCTTATTAGAAAAGATCCCAATACTAGGAGAGATTGAAGGCAGGAGGAGAAGGGGAGGCAAAGGATGAGATGATTGGATGGCATCACTGGACTCATGGACATGAGTTTGAGCAAACTCTGGGAGATGGTGATAGACAGGGAAGCCTGGCGTGCTGTAGTCCATGGGGTCACAAAGAGTCGGACATGACTGAGTGACTGAACTGTACTGAACTGAGAGGTTGGAGGTGAGCAAAATGGGTAAGGGAGTCAAAAGGTACAAACTTACAGTTATAAAATAAATAAATCTCAAAAGGATGCAAGGATTCTTCAATATTCACAAATCAATAAATGTGAAATACCACATTAACAAATTGAAAGATAAAAACCATATCATTATCTCAATAGATGCAGAGAAAGCCTTTGACAAAATTCAACATCCACTTATGATAAAAACCCTCCAGAAAGCAGGCATAGAAGGAACATACCTTAACATAATAAAAGCCATATATGATAAACCCACAGCAAACATTATCCTCAATGGTGAAAAATTAAAAGCATTTTCCCTAAAGCCAGGAACAAAACAAGGGTGCCCACTCTCACCATTACTATTCAACATAGTTTTGGGAGTTTTAGCCACAGCAATCAGAGAAGAAAAAGAAATAAAGGGAATCCAGATAGGAAAAGAAGTAAAACTCTGTTTGCAGATGACATGATCCTCTACCTAGAAAACCCTAAAGACACCATCAGAAAATTACTAGAGCTAATCAATGACTATAGTAAAGTTGCAGGATATAAAATTAACACACAGAAATTCCTTGCATTCCTATACACTAACAATGAGAAAACAGAAAGAGAAATTAAGGAAACAATTACATTCACCATTTCAACGAAAAGAATAAAACACTTAGGAATAAATCTACCTAAAGAAACAAAAGCCCTATATATAGAAAGCTATAAAACACTGCTGAAAGAAATCAAAGATGACACAAATAGATGGAGAAATATACCATGTTCATGGATCGGAAAAATCAATATAGTGAAATTGAGTATACTACCCAAAGCAATATAAACCAAATTATTTTTAATAAATTGGTTATAAAACCAATTTATTTTTCTGGAATTGAGCTGCAGGAGCTGCTTGTATATTTTTGAGATTAATTCTTTGTCCGTTGCTTTGTTTGCTATTATTTTCTTCCATTCTGAAGGCTGTCTTTTCACCTTGCTTATAGTTTCCTTTGTTGTGCAAAAGCTTTTAAGTTTAATTAGGTCCCATTTGTTTATTTTTGCTTTTATTTCCAATATTCTGGGAGGTGGGTCATAGAGGATCCTGCTGTGATTTATGTTGGAGAGTGTTTTGCCTGTTTTCCTCTAGGAGTTTTATAGTTTCTGGTCTTATGTTTAGATCTTTAATCCATTTTGAGCTTATTTTTGTGTATGGTGTTAGCAAGTGTTCTAGTTTCATTCTTTTACAAGTGGTTGACCAGTTTTCCCAGCACCACTTGTCAAAGAAATTGTCTTTTCTCCATTGTATACTCCTGCCTCCTTTGTCGAAGATAAGGTGTCCATAGGTGCATGGATTTATCTCTGGGCTTTCTATTTTGTTCCATTGACATATATTTCTGCCTTTGTGCCAGTACCATACTGTCTTGATGACTGTGGCTTTGTAGTAGAACCTAAAGTCAGGCAGGTTGATTCCTCCAGTTCCATTCTTCTTTCTCAAGATTGCTTTGGCTATTCAAGGTTTTTTATATTTCCATACAAATTGTGAAATTATTTGTTCTAGTTCTGTGAAAAATACAGTTGGTAGCTTGATAGGGATTGCATTGACTCTATATATTGCTTTGGGTAGTATACTCATTTTCACTATATTAATTCTTCCCATACTAATGCATATATATGGAATTTGAAAGATGGTAATGATAACCCTATATGTGAGACAGAAAAAGAGACACAGATGCATAGCACAGTTATGGACTCTGTGGGAGAAGGTGAGGGTGGGACAATCTGAGAGAATAGCATTAAAACATGTATATTATCATATGTGAAACAGAACGTCATTCCAGGTTCAATGAATGAGACAAATGCTCAGGCGGGGGCAAGAGGATGATCCAGAGGGATGGGATGGGGATGGAGGTGGGAAGGGGGTTCAGGATGGGGAACACATGTAAACCCATGGCTGATTCATGTCAATGTATGGCAAAAACCACTACAATATTGTAAAGTAATTAGCCTTCAACTAAACTAAATAAATTAAAAAAAAAAAAAAAAAAAGAAGAACTGAGGACAGTCTCAGAGACCTCTGGGACCATATCAAACACACCAACATTTGAATTATAGGGGTCCCAGAAGAAGAAGAGAAAAAGAAAGGGTATGAGAAAATGTTTTAAAGAGATTATAGTTGAAAATTTCCCCAACATGAAAAAGGAAATAGTCAATCAAGTCCAAGATGCACGAAGAGTCTCATACAGGATAAACCCAAGGAGAAATACGCCAAGACACATACTAATCAAACTAACAAAGACTAACCACAAAGAAAGAATATTAAAAGCAGCAAGGGAGAAGCAACACTTAACAGCTCATCTTTCAGCAGAAACTCGGGGCCAGAAGGGAATGGCAGGATATATTTAAAGCACTGAAAGGGAAAAATCTACAACCAAGATTACTGTACCTGGCAAGGATCTCATTCAAAATTGATGGAGAAATAGAAAGCTTTTCATACAGTCAAAAGTTAAGAGAATTCAGTACCACCAACCATCTTTAGAACATATGTTAAAGGGACTTATATAGTCAAGAAATACAAGAGAAGAAAAAAGATCTACAAAATCAACCCCAAACAATTAAGAAAATGGCAATAGGAACATATATATCAATAATTACTTTAAATGTAAATGGATTAAGTGCTCCAACCAAAAGACACAGACTGGCTGAATGGATACAAAAGAAGACCCATGTATATGATGTCTACAAGAAACCCACTTTATACCTAAAGACACTTACAGACTGAAAGTGAGAGGATGGAAAAATATATTCCATGAAAATGGGAAACAAAAGAAATATGGAGTAGCAATATGAGGAGTAGCAATCCTCTAATAGACACTAATAGACATAAAAGGAGAAATTGACAGTAGCACAATAATAGTAGGAGACTTTAACACTCCACTGACACCAATGGACAGATCATCAAAACAGAAAATTAATAAGGACACAAGTCATAAATGATACATTGGATGAGATGGATCTCATTGATATCTTCAGGACATTCCATCCAAATGCAGAAGAATACACCTTCCAAATGCACCTGGAACATCCTCCAGGAGAGACCACTTGTCACAAATCAAACCTCAGTTAATTTAAGAAAACTGAAATCATATCAAGCATCTTCTCTGACCACAACACTATGAGACTAGATATCAATTACAAGAAAGAAACTGTAAGAAACACAAACATGGAGATTAAAGAACATGTTTCTAAATAACCAACAGATTACTGAAGAAATCAAAAGGAAAATCAAAAAATTTCTAGAAACAAATGACAATGAAAACACGACAACTCAAAACCTATGGGATGCAGCAAAAGCATTCTAAAAGGGAAGTTTATAGCAATACAATCCTACCTCAAGAAATATGAAAAACATTGAATAGATAACCTAACTTTACAGCTAAAACAACTGGAAAAAGAACACCAAAAAAACCCCCAAAATTAGTAGAAGGAAAGAAATCATAAATATCCAAGCAGAAATAAATGAAAAAGCAATGAAATAAACAACAGTAAAGATTAATAAAACTAAAATCTGGTTCTTTGAGAAGATAAAATTGACAAGCCTTTAGCCAGACTCATCAAGAAAAAAAGGAGAAGAATCAAATCAACAAAATTAGAAATGAAAAATTAGAGGTTATAACAGACAATGCAGAAATACAAAGGATTATAAGAGACTATTATGAACAACTATATGGCAATAAAATGGATAACCTGGAAGAAATGGACAGATTCTTAGAAAAGTTCAATCTTCTAAGACAACCAGGAAGAAATAGAAATCATGAACGTATAAATTACACACTCTGAAATTGAAGCTGTGATCAAAAATCTCCCAAAAAAACCAAAAGCCCAGGACCAGATGGCTTCACAAGAGAATTCTATCAAACATTTAGAGAAGAGCTAATGCCTATCCTTCTAAAACTCTTTCAAAAAATTGCAGAGGAAGGAACACTTCCAAACTCATTCTACAAGGCCACTGTCACTCTGCTACCAAAACCAGACAAAGACAACACACAAAAAGAAACTACATGCCAATATCACTGATGAACATAGATGCAAAAATTCTCAACAAAATTTTAGCAAACAGAATTCAGCAACACATCAAAATGCTCATACACCATGATCAAGTTGGGTTTACTCCAGGTATGCAAGGATTGCTCAATATATGCAAACCAATCAATGTGATACACCATATTAACAAATTGAAAGATAAAAACCATATGATCATCTCGATAGATGCAGAAAAAGCCTTGACAAAATTCAGCACCCATTTATGATTAAAACTCTTCAAAAAATGGGCATGGAAGGAACCTACTTCAACATAGTAAAGTCCATATATGACAAGTCTACAGCAAACATTATTCTAAATGGTGAAAAATTGAAAGCATTCCCCCTAAGATTAGGAACAAGACAAGGGTGTCCACTTTCACCACTATTATTCAACATAGTTCTAGAAGTCCTAGTTACAGCAATCAGAGAAGAAAAGAAATAAAAGGAATCCAGATGAGAAAAGAAGAAGTAAAGCTCTCACTGTTTGCAGATGACATGATACTCTACATAGAAAACCCTAAAGATAGTACCAGAAAATTACTAGAGCTAATCAGTGAATTTAGCAAAGTTGCAGGATACAAAATCCATACACAGAAATCACTTGCGTTTCTATATACTAACAACGAAAAATCAGAAAGAGCCATTAAGGAATCAAACCCATTCACCATTCCAACAAAAAGAATTAAATATCTAGGGATAAACTTTCCTAAGGAGACAAAAGAACTGTACACAGAAAATTATAACACACTGATGAAAGAAATCAAAGATGACATAAACAGATGGAGAGATATTCCACGTTCCTGGGTAGGAAGAATCAATATTGTGAAAATGACTATACTAACCAAATGCAATCTACAGATGCAATGCAATCCCTATCAAATTACCAATGGCATTTTCACAGAACTAGAACAAAAACTTTCAGAATTCATATGGAAACACAAAAGACCCCAAATATGGCATTTTCACAAATTAGAACAAAAACTTTCAGAATTCATATGGAAACACAAAAGACCCCAAATATGGCATTTTCACAAATTAGAACAAAAACTTTCAGAATTCATATGGAAACACAAAAGACCCCAAATAGCCAAAGCAGTCTTGAGAAAGAAGAATGGAGTTGGAGGAATCAACCTTCCTGACTTCAGATTATACTGGAAAGCTTCGGTCATCATGACAGTATGGTACTGGCACAAAAACAGAAATATAGACCAATGGAACAAGATAGAAAGCCCAGAAATAAACCCATGCACCTTTGGGTACCTTATTTTTGACAAAGGAGGCAAGAATATACAATGGGGCAAAGACAGCCTCTTCAATGAATGGTGCTGGGAAAACTGGACAGTACAGAAAAGAATGAAATTAGAATACTTCCTAACACCATACACAAAGATAAACTCAAAATGGATTAAAGACCTAAATGTAGGATGAGAAACTATAAAGCTCTTAGAGGAAGATATAGGCAGAACACTCAGTGACATAAATCAAAGCAAGACCCTCTATGACCCACCTCCTAGAGTAACGGAAATAAAAACAAAAGAAAACAAGTGAGACCTGATTAAACTTAAATGCTTTTGCACAGCAAAGGAAACTATAAGCAAGGTGAAAAGACAACCTTCAGAATGGGAGAAAATAATAGCAAATGAAACAACTGACAAAGGATTAATTTCCAAAATATACAAGCAGCTCATACAACTCAATGCCAGAAAAACAAACAAAAGATCTAAACAGACATTTCTCCAAAGAAGACATACCGATGGCTAACAAACACACGAAAGATGCTCAACATCGGTTATTATTAGAGAAATGCAAATCAAAACCACAATGAGATATCACCTCACACTGGTCAGAATGGCCATCATCAAAAAGTCTACAAAGAATAAATGCTGGATAGGGTGTGGAGAAAAAGGAATGCTCTTGCACTGTTGGTGGGAATGTAAATTGATACAGACACTATGGAAGATGGTATGGAGATTCCTTAAACAACTAGAAATGAAACCACCATATGACCTAGAAGTCCCACTCTGTGGTATATACCCTGAGGAAACCAAAATTGAAAAGACACATGTACCCCAATATTCATTGCAGCACTATTTACAATAGCTAGAACATGGAAACAACCTAGATGTCCACTGAGATGTGGTTCATATACACAATGGAATATTACTCAGCCATAAAAAGGAAAGCATTTGAGTCAGTTCTGATGAGCTGGATGAACCTATAACCTATTATACAGAGTGAAGTGAGTCAGGAAGAGAAAGGTAAATATCATATTCTAATGCACATGTACTGAATCTAGAAGAATGGTACTGAAGAACTCATTTACAGGACAGCAATGGAGAAACAGACATAGAGAATAGATTTATGGACATGGTGAGAGGAAGGAGAGGGTGAGATGTATGGAAACAGTAACATGGAAACTTACATTACCATATGTAAAATAGATAGCCAACGGGAATTTACTATATGGCTCAGGAAACTCAAACAAGGGCTCTGTATCATCTTAGAGGGGTGGAATGGGGAGGGAGATGGAGAGAGGTTCAAAAGGGAAGGGATATATGTATACCTATGGTTGATTCATGTTTGACAGAAAACAACAAAATTCTCTAACACAATTATCTTTCAATTAAAAAGAAAAAGAATTCTAGAATAAATGAATGGCTGAAAGAATGAGCAACATCATTCCACCCTCCTGTGTGCAGTCCTACCATCTCTAGAGCACAAACTCTCTGTGCTTGTTTGCCCCTCTCCAACCTAGACCTGGTCTTGCTTTCCTTTCCTTCCTTCTTTCTTCTTTTGACTTGGGTTGAGTATCACACCCCCATATTTCAGCATAACTTACAGAGCTAGTTCAGTTCAGTTTGCTCACACAGTTGTGTCCAGCTCTTTGAGACCCCATGGACTGCAGCACATCAGGCCTCCCTGTCCATCACCAACTCCCAGAGCTTACTCAAACTCATGTCCATTGAGTCAGTGATGCCGTCCAACCATCTCATCCTCTGTCATCCCCTTCTCCTCCCATCTTCAATCTTTCCCAGCATCAGGGTCTTTTCAAATGAGTCAGCTCTTCGCATCAGGTGGCCAAAGTATTGGAGTTTCTGCTTCAGCATTAGTCCTTCCAATGAATGTTCATGACTGATTTCCTTTATGATGGACAGGTTTGATCTCCTTGCAGTCCAAGGGACTCTCAAGAGTCTTCTCCAATACCACAATTCAAAAGCATCAATTCTTCGGCGCTCAGCTTTCTTTATAGTCCAACTCTCACATCCATACATGACCACTGGAAAAACCATAGCCTTGACTAGACTATGTTGGCAAAGTAATGTCTCTGCTTTTTAATATGCTATCTAGGTTGGTCATAACTTTCCTTCCAAGGAGTAAGCATCTTTTAATTTCATGGCTGCAGTCACCATGTGCAGTGATTTTGGAGCCCAGGAAAATAAACTCAGCCACTGTTTCCACTGTTTCCCCATCTATTTGCCATGAAGTGATGAGACCAGTTACCATGATCTTAGTTTTCTGAATGTTGAGCTTTAAGCCAACTTTTTCACTCTCCTCTTTCACTTTCATCAAGAGGCTCTTTAGTTCTTCTTCACTTTCTGCCATAAGGATGGTGTCATCTGCATATCTGAGGTTATTGATATTTCTCCTGGCAATCTTGATTCCAGCTTGTACTTCCTCCAGCCCAGCGTTTCTCATGATGTACTCTGCATATAAGTAAAATAAGCAGGGTGACAATATACAGCCTTGACGTACTCCTTTTCCTATTTGGAACCGGTCTGTTGTTCCATGTCCAGTTCTAACTGTTGCTTCCTGACCTGCATACAGATTTCTCAAGAGGCAGGTCACGTGGTCTGGTATTTCCATCTCTTTAAGAATTTTCCACAGTTTGTTGTGATCCACACATTCAAAGGCTTTGGCATAGTTAATAAAGCAGAAATAGATGTTTTTCTGGAAAGCTCTTGCTTTTTCGATGATCCAACAGATGTTGGCAATTTGATCTCTGGTTCCTCCGTCTTTTCTAAATCCAGCTTGAACATCTGGAATTTCATGGTTAGTATACTGTTGAAGCTTGGGTTGGAAAATTTTGAGCATTACTTTGCTAGCGTATGCGATGAGCGCAGTTTTGTGGTAGTTTGAGTATTCTTTGGCATTGTCTTTCTTTGGGATTGGAATGAAAACTGACCTTTTCCAGTCCTGTGGCCACTGCTGAGTTTTCCATATTTGCTGTCATATTGAGTGCAGCACTTTTACAGCATCATCTTTTATTATTTGAAATAGCTCAACTGGAATTCCTTCACCTCCACTAGCTTTGTTCGTAGTGATGCTTCCTAAGGCCCACTTGACTTCGCATTCCAGGATATCTGGATCTTGGTGAGTGATCACACCATCGTGATTACCTGGGTCATGAAGATCTTTTCTGTATACTTCTTCATGTATTCTTGCCACCTCTTCTTAATATCTTCTGCTTCTGTTAGGTCCATACCATTTCTGGAGCTAGTACTTCAGACAAAACAACCTGTGACCTTCCAAGCTTGACAGGTAACAGCATTATCATAATAATAATAGGCCAGAATATTAGAGAGCTCCTACCACTGACAGAAGGATTACTGAGGAGCCCTATCTGTGAGATCCAAGGACACAATCCTTTATCCTTTAAAGAAATGAAATTTGTATTTTAAAACTCTCTGAAAATTGAAAACAATCCAAGTTCAGATGGTTTCATTGGTGAATTTTCCCAAACTTTTATGGAAGAAATAATACCAATTTTATATAGACACTTCTAGAAAACAGAAAAGAAGGAAATACTTCCCAACTCATTTCATAAGGCCAGCATTACCTTAATACCAAAACTAGACTAAAATTGTACATTCACCTTCATTAATTAATAGATGCAGAAATTCTCAAAAAAATATAGCAAATTAAATTCAGCAATATATAAACAGCATAATACATCAGGAACAAGTGGCATCAACCTGGGAATGTAAAACTAGTTCAACATCCAAAAATCAAATATAATTCACAATAATAACAGACTAAAGAAAAAAGTCAAATGATCAATTCAACAGCTATTAAATCATTTGACAAAATTCAATATCCATTCATGACAGAGATTCTCAGCAAAATCTACAGGTAACATCATATTTAATGGTGAAAGACTGAATGCTTTCCTTCTAGCTGGGACAAAGCAGAGATGTTCATTCTCACAACTCCTATTCAATATTGCACGTAGACCGAGTCCATGCAGTAGAAATGAAAAGGGAATAAAAAGCTTACAGAACAAGAAAGGAGTTCTCAGACAACATGTATGTCTTTGCAGAAAATTCCAAATAATCTATAGAAAAAGTTCCTGGAACTAATCTACCCTAAAGCTCTAGAACTTACGAGTAAGATCAGTAGGGATACAAATCAACATATAACAGCCAATCATATTTCATGTATCTGCAGTAAACATTTGGAGTTTGATCTTTTTTTTCAAACACTATTTATAATAGCACACAGAAAAATGAAGCACTTCAACACAAATCTAACAAAATAAATACAAGATCTATATCCTGAGAACACCACGGAAAGGCCTAAAATGTGAAAAGATCTACCATGCTCATGTACTAACAGAGTCAATTCTGTTAAGATGTCAATTCTCTCTAGTTGATTCAAGGAAATATCAATCAATATTTCTTACATAAATTAACAAATTAATTCTAAAATTTATGGAAAGGCAAAAAAAAAAACCTGGACTAGCCATTTGATCTCTAATCATGGAACCAGATCCCACATGCCACAGCTAAAGATCCTGCATGCCACAACTAAGGCCCAGTGCAGTCAAATAAATTAAAATGAAATATTTTTTACAGTTGAAAAAAAATTCACTAGCTAAAAACAATTCTTAAAATGAAGAAAAAAGTCAAAAGTATTCACATAGCTCAATTTATTATAGACTTATAATAAAGACTTATTATAAAGCTACAGTAACAAGATAGTGTGGTATTAACAAAAGGACAGATTATATAAAATAGAAAGGACTGAAATTTACCAAATTAAAACCTCACACTCTATGGAAGTTACTACTGAGAGAATGAAAATACAAATCATAAGCTTGGAGAAAATATTTGAAAATCACATATTGAATAAAATGTATCCAGATATGTAAAGAACTCTCAAAACATAACAAAAAGAAAATAACTCAATTTTCAAAAGAATCAACAGTTCAAAAGCAAAGAAGAAACACAGATGCTAAATACACATATGAAAAGATGCTCACATCATTAGTCATTAAAGAAAAGCAAATTAAAACGACAATAAGCTACTACTACACAAATGCAGTACTTGGATACAATCTCAAAAACGACAGAAAGATCTCTGTTCATTTCCAAGGCAAACCATTCAATATCACGGTAATTCAAGTCTATGTCCCAACCAGTAATACCAAAGAAGCTGAAGTTGAACAGTTCTATGAAGACCTAGAAGACCTTCTAGAACTAACACCCAAAAAAGATGTCCTTTTCATTATAGCGAACTGGAATGCAAAAGTAGGAAGTCAAGAAACACCTGGAATAACAGGCAAATTTGGCCTTCGAGTACAGAATGAAGCAGGGCAAAGGCTAATAGAGTTCTGCCAAGAGAACACACTGGTCATAACAAACACCCTCTTCCAACAACACAAGAGAAGACTCTACACATGGACATCACCAGATGGTCAACACCGAAATCAGATTGATTATATTCTTTGCAGCCAAAGATAGAGAAGCTCTATACAGTCAGCAAAAACAAGACCGGGAGCAGACTGTGGCTCAGATCATGAACTCCTTATTGCCAAATTCAGACTGAAACTGAAGAAAGTGGAGAAAACCACTGGACCATTCAGTTATGACCTAAATCAAATCCCTTATGACTATACAGTAGAAGTGAGAAATAGATTTAAAGGACTAGATCTGATAGACAGAATACCTAATGAACTATGGATGAAGGTTCATGACATTGTACAGGTGACAAGAATCAAGACCATCACCAAGAAAATGAAATGCAAAAAAGCAAAATGGCTGTCTGAGGAGGCCTTACAAATAGCTGTGAAAAGACAGGAAGCGAAACGCAAAGGAGAAAAGGAAAGATATACCTATTTGAATGCAGAGTTCTAAAGAAGAGCAAGGAGAGATAAGAAAGCCTTCCTCAGCGATCAATGCAAAGAAATAGAGGAAAACAATAGAATGGGAAAGACTAGAGATCTTTTCAAGCAAATTAGAGATACCAAGGGAACATTTCATGCAAAGATGAGCTCAATAAAGGACAGAAATGGTAGGGACCTAACAGAAGCAGAAGATATTAAGAAGAGGTGGCAAGAATACACAGAAGAACTGTACAAAAAAGTTCTTCTCGACCCAGACAATCACGATCACTCACCTAGAGTCAGACATCCTGGAATGTGAAGTCAAGTGGGCCTTAGGAAGCATCACTATGAACAAAGCTAGGGGAGGTGATGGAATTCCAGTTGAGCTATTTCAAATCCTAAAAGATGATGCTGTGAAAGTGCTGCACTCAATATGACAGCAAATATGGAAAACTCAGCAGTGGCCACAGGACTGGAAAAGGTCAGTTTTCATCCCAATCCCAAAGAAAGGCAATGCCAAAGAATGCTCAAACGACCGCACAATTGCACTCATCTCACACGCTAGTAAAGTAATGCTTAAAATTCTCCAAGCCAGGCTTCAGCAATACGTGAACCATGAATTTCCAGATGTTCAAACTGGTTTTAGAAAAGGCAGAGGAACCAGAGATCAAATTGCCAACATCCGCTGGATCATCGAAAAAGCAAGAGAGTACCAGAAAAACATCTATTTCTGCTTTATTGACTATGTCAAACCCTTTGACTGTGTGGATCACAATAAACTGTGGAAAATCCTGAAAGAGATGGGAATACCAGACCACCTGACCTACCTTTTGAGAAACCTGTATACAGGTCAGGAAGCAACAGTTAGAACTGGACATGGAACAACAGACTGGTTCCAAATAGGAAAAGGAGTACGTCAAGGCTGTATATTGTCACCCTGTTTATTTAACTTCTATGCAGAGTACATCATGAGAAACACTGGGCTGGATGAAGCACAAGCTGGAATCAAGATTGCCGGGAGAAATATCAATAACCTCAGATATGCAGATGACACCACTCTTATGGCAGAAAGTGACAAAGAACTAAAGAGCCTCTTGATGAAAGTGAAAGAGGAGAGTAAAAAAGTTGGCTTAAAGGTCAACATTCAGAAAACTAAGATCATGGCATCTGGTCCCATCACTTCATGGCAAATAGATGGGGAAACAGTGGAAACAGTGGCTGACTTCATTTTTCTGGGCTCCTAAATCACTGCAGATGGTGACTGCGGCCATGAAATTAAAAGACGCTTACTCCTTGGAAGGAAAGTTATGACCAACCTAGATAGCATATTAAAAAGCAGAGACATTACTTTGCCAACAGAGGTCCGTCTAGTCAAGGCTATGGTTTTTCCAGTGGTCATGTATGGATGTGAGAGTTGGACTATAAAGAAAGCTGAGCGCCGAAGAATTGATCCTTTTGAACTGTGGTGTTGGAGAAGACTCTTGAGAGTCCCTTGGACTGCAAAGAGATCCAACCCGTCCATCCTAAAGGAGATCAGACCTGGCTGTCCATTGGAAGGACTGATGTTGAAGCTGAAACTCCAATACTTTGGACCCCTGATGGGAAGAGCTGACTCACTGGAAAAGACCCTGATGCTGGGAAAGATTGAGGGCAGGAGGAGAAGGGGACGACAGAGGATGAGATGGGTGGATGGCATCACCGACTCGATGGACATATGTTCGGGTGGACTCAGGGAGTTGGTGATGGACAGGGAGGCCTGGCGTGCTGTGGTTCATGGGGTCACAAAGAGTGGGACGTGACTGAGCAATTCAACTGAACTGAACGAACACACCTATTAGAAGAACTAAAAATATTTTTAATGACATTGTCAAGTGTTAGTGAAGATACAGGGCCACTGGAAATCTTTTTCATTGCTGATGGGAATGGAAGATTATACAGCCACCCTGAAAGGAACAGTCTGTTTATCTACTCACCAGTTAAAGGACATTTGGGATATTTCCAGTTTCTGGTAATTTTGAATAAAACTTCTATAAGCATTCATGTGCAAGTTTTTATGTGAACATAATTTTCATTTCTCTTGGGTAAATATCTAGGAAGTGGAGATCTGAGTTTGCCAAAACTTACTGAACTATACTTTTAAAAAATATAATTTTACTGTATGAAATACCTCAACAAACCTGTCCTTTAAAAAAAAAAAAGGCCATGGATTGAGACATGTAATAATAGTACCTGTGGCTTTACATCTGTTAGGAAACAAGAAGACAGAAATTTTTAGTACTGGGGTCAATTCATATATTTATTTACTTTCTTCAAAAGGGAATCAATTCAGAGAGCCATGTTTTTTAAAACAACACCTTCACAACAGTCATTAAAGATTATCTTTCCTAACATTACTTTTTTTGGGGGTGCGTAATTCTTTTAGAAATAAGCAAGCCAATTTTTCAATCATTATAATACTGAATCATTTTCTAAGTACTGGCTTGTTGCTTTGGAGACTATAGAGCTTCTTAGATATAATTCGTCACTAACTGCTCTATATCACAGTTTTTCTCAGCCAGATTATATGGCTGAGATAAAAGTGAAATTCATTCAGGTATACAAAGGAGTAAGCAAAAATAATATGATAGTTTTTTCTTTCTACTATGGTTGACTCATGTTGATATTTGGCAGAAAACACAATTCTGTAAAGCAATTATCCTTCAACTAAAAAATAAATAAATTTTAAAAAATGATAGTTTTTAACCTGAACACATCAACTAGGAAATTTTGTGTCCACGGAAAATTAAGCATATTGACATGACTTCCTGTGCTGTATTCCTAACATAGGCAAAGAGAGATTTGGATGGACTTCCTTAAAGACAATTCTTTAAATAGGTTGTCAATAATTTATTAAAGAAGAATTTAGGCGATACAAATCTTACTTAATGCTTCATGAAACAAGCAGTCTCTATTCAGAGAATTGCAAAATGGAGCAGAAAGCAGAAAGCTTTTATAGGGTAAAGAATAAGGATGAGGAAAAGTAAAAATATCTGACTGGCTGGAGTCACACAGTCAACCTTATTTAGGGTGAGAAGGAACAAGGAAATAACATAGAGCCCAAAGTTGGCTTGGCATTTGGAGACTTGCTGACTGGATATACTATTTCATAGTATAACATTGTTGTTGTTTAGTTGGTAAGAAGTGTCTGACTCTTTGCGACTCCAGGGACTGTAGCCTGCCAGGTTCCTCTGTCCATGGGATTTCCCAGGCAAGAATATTGGAGTGGGTTGCCCTTTCCTTCTCCAGGGAATCTTCCCAACCCAGGGATTGAACCCAGGTCTCTTGCATTGCAGGTGGATTCTTTATTGCTAAGCCACCAGGGAGGCCCATAGTATAATAGACTATATTCTATTTCTGGTCAAGTAGTATTGTTTACCGGGACATGAAATTTATCTAAGTTTCAGTTTGCTGATGTGGCACCCTTGGGGCAGGAGTGGCTCCATCTTGGACTTAGAAAGTTATTTCAGAAAGGTAAGTATTTAAACATTCTTTGATTTGTGACTTGATCATTTTGAAACAGTGATATTCCAGGCTTCCCTGGTGGCTCAGTGGTAAAGAATCTGCATGCCAACACAGGAGACATGGGCTCAATCCCTGGTCCGGGAAGATACCACATGCCACGGAGCAGCTAAGCATGTGCACACAACTATTGAGCCTGTGCTGTAGTCCAGAGCCACAGTTATTGAGCCCATGTGCCACAACTACTGAGGCCCATGCGCCCTAGAGCCTGTGCTCTGCAACAAGAGAAGCCACCTGAAGTCCACATATTGCAACTAGAGAGTAGCCCTTGCTGGTCACAACTAGAGAAAAGTTTATGCAGCAACAAAGACCCAGCACAGCCAAAAATAAATAAAATTCTTTTTTAAATTAAAAGAATAAAGAGCAATTTTCCATTTTGGCTATATGTGAGGACAGGCTATAGCAGAAACTCTGTGCATATAGCTCCTGTGGGTGAATAAGAATACAGACAAACAAAACCCCAGCCGGGGTCCACCAGGCAGTTCAGAGGGGTCTGGATTTTAGATCCCATTTGCGCCCTCAGCTGGGGGCCCTTGTGCACAGCAGAGCTGTATGCTTCAGCTCTTTTACCAATAAAGAGTGAGAAATCTTCAGTTCGGAGACAGAAAGCTGAAAGTTCATAAAATCATGAATTATATGAACAGGTGCCAAATAGCCCCAAACTGTTTCTGGAACCTTCTGGAACCTTGGTTAAATCATCTGGAACCAAGTGATGTTCTTTGATGCCCCAGAGGGGTCTTTTTCAGACAGCCAAAGGAAGCATGATACTACCCACATGAGAGGAGTATATAGATCTGACTCTGGCAGAAAAGAGCACTTTGTTCTAGATGAGATGAATGTATAGACGACACAGAAAAACTAGGGAAGTTTGAGATATAAATGTTATGTTTGTCTTAGATATTTTTCACTCTTCAATTATTTAAATATTCCACGTTGTCCTTAAAAAAAAAAAACCTTAGGATTTAATTATAGTTCTGTTTCTTTGGGTGAGTTCAGACTGTCCCCTATAAACTAGTGCAATGTCTTTCTCTTAGCAGAAAGAATATTTTTTCTTTCACTCAGAGGATCAAAGTGGACAGCTGGTCTCTGGATAGTCTCCACATAATGATGCTACCTGATTGTAATAACCTTGCAAACATCTAAACTGTCTACTGTGGAAGAAAAAGGGCTGATGGAGTTGACCAGTATCTCACCGGTTCTAAAGGAACACCCTAGAGTATATATACACTATACCTGGACAGTTTATAAATACTTGAACCCTGGCAGCAATTGTGACTGCTGATTGCGATTCAAATGGTCTAGGGTGGGTAATCAGCACTGATAACATTTTTAAAGCTCCCTCAACTGATTCTAACATAGCCAGGATGAGACCCTCAGTCTGCCCCTTCACTCCCAAGTCACCAGACTCCCACACCTGGTGACGTTTGCATTCTGTGACCTTAGGCAGAATGATTCATAATCACTCCTGAAAAAACAGTTGATGGGGATTTCAGCAAGAGCAGGTTCTTCTCCTGAAGGAACCCTGAAACTCTAGGCCTCAGTGATCCCAGCCTATGAGGCAGAGCTTGGAACCATGCACAGAGAGGACCTTCTAGCTTAATACTGCGTCCTTTTTGCCGCACTCTCCTCCGGGGTGCTGGATGTGGTGAAAACCTGAAGCAAGCAATGATGAGGTACCTCTGCCGTGATGGGCAAGGTGAGGTTGTACAATAAGAAGAGAGGCTGGAGAGACAGGCGGGTCCCCCTGAGTATCTGGTAGCCCTGTCATGCCATGCCTGTCCCCACCTATTGACATGTTGTTCCCTCCACCTGGCTTCAGCCCTACCCCCTCACAGTGGGCCCTCTTCTGAGGGTCTGCTCAGACCCCAGCCGGCAGAGGTACCGGTCTGGGCTTCCTTCTCTCTTCTTTCCTCTTGTCCAGGTCCCCCACCCCCCAACCCCCGCACAAGTAAGAAAGGGCGAGAGGGGCACAGCCGGGGTTGAGCACCCCTCCATCCCCCCAGGCTCTGAGGTGAAAAGGCCGAGGTGTGTGGGTGGCGGTGGGTGGGGGCGGGGCAGCCTGTAATGTGCTGAGGTAACCTTACCTTTTGGCTGCCGGAATGGGCGGCACCAACTCTCTGCCTGTGGGGCCCTCCCTGTTCACCGCGCCTCACTGCATTCTCCTTTTGTCTCTGTAGCTGCCAGTCTCCTACCTGCCGGACCTTCCTAGAACCCCTGGGCCTGGTCTACTTGGGCCAGACGACGCCAGCGTCCACCGCCGCCTCAGCGCCTCAGCCCCACGCACCTGTGCGCCATCTGAGCGGCGGCGGGACCTGGGCGGGGGCGGGGTCAGAGGAGGGGGCGGGGGGAGGGTCTGCAGCCTCCAGCACCGCCTTGGCAGATTGTTTTAAAACCATGGACTTAGTTTGTAAGTTACTTTGTGGGGCGTGGACTGCGGGAAGAACCACCTTCCCTGCCTTCCGTTTTCCCACCAGGGGCTCTGGACATGGACTTTTCCTATTTACACTTTTATTTTTTCTTTCAAAGGGATGAGATTGGGGCAGGAGGGTGGGAGGGCTGGGGGGATGGTCTGTAGGCTCCTCTGTGTCCATCTTGCACCTCCAAGGGGCCTGGGATGTGGGGGTGGGTGTGAGTGTGGGGCGTGCTGGAAGATGACAGGCGCCCCGCTCATGCCTGCCATTGGGGGGTCACCAGTATACCAGCCTTCCGCCTGCAGTCCTCAGCCCCTGCCTCACCACAGACTCCTATTGCCCCTCCCTCTGGGGTCTCAGTGTTCTGGGCGAGGGGAACAACGTAGAGACTGCGCCCTGCCCTCGGCCCCCACCCCAGAAATGCCAAGGCCTCGCCACTGCCACATCGCCATCCTGCACTGAGGACTCTGGAGGCCATCAGGGGCTGCCTTGTCTGCTGTGTATTAAGCTGTCTCTGTGTCCGCTCTCCCTCCACCCTAGTGTTTCTTTCCGTTTCTTCCTTCCTTTCCTTCGCTTCTGCTCCTGCTCCCACTCCCGAGTTCAGCACAGGTAAAAGGGTTACGAGTCCCTCCCTGCCTCCTGGGTCACCAACTCACAGTTGTTTCCTTCTCTTTTATTTCCGTGTGTGTATAATTTATTTTTTTCTTCCTCCCCTTTTCTGTCCTCCCTCCCTCCCTCCCTCTTCTGCCATGTAACTGGAGGATGTGCAATGAGTTTGCAAACAGCTGGACTGCCAGGCTGCTTTGTTCTCCAATGTTCCTCCTCTGCCTCCCCTCCTCTTCCTCTCTCCCTACCCTTTCCTTCCTTCAGTGTTTCCTTAGAGCAGTGAGCACTATTTGGAAGCTTGAGAGAAACTAAAATTAAATTGAGAGAGAGAGAAGAGGAGAGGGAGATGCTGGAAATATCACAAACAGCAGCAGATCCATATAGGCAGGGCAGGTGGTCGATGAAATTTGGACCTTTATAGTTCACAGCTGATTCCCTACCTATACTATCAGATCACATATGTGTCCCATAGTCATCATGGTGACTTGTAGTTTGTGTCATCTGTTTTTGTTTTAGACACCAAGTGGACCGTGTGGAATCTGCCAAATTAAGAAATCCCTGTCCTCTCAGTCAATCCTGGCCAATGTTATTTCCACAAATACCTCTTCCTCTACACACCCACTCAGCTCCTTAGCACCAGCCCCCAGCCATGATTTGCTTTAATATTCAAGAAGATTCTGGGAGAAAATAGTAAAAATGTTTGCCATTTGCTTTGAACACACATGCACAGCCAGTGTTCTCACTTGAGACAAATCACTGTGGAGAGGTGTCAGCAAGCAGGTTATTGATTTTCCTGGGAGAACCTCTACATCTTGCTTCTGCATTGCAATATCTCAAGCCAAAACTGACCCAGCTATCTCCCTCCACACAAAGGATATGTGTACTCAGTGTCTCTCAAATTCAACACACACACACACATACTTGCATGTACCTTGGAGATTTGTCATTGATCATTATGAAGAACTGTTCTACAAAGTGCAGGAGGTATGTAATGTCCCAGACCCACACCCCTGCCCCAAATGCCAGTGGCAGCCCCAGTTGCTGTAATAACCAAAACACTCTCAGGATTTGCAGTATCCCCCAAAGTGTTTGTTATCATCCCAGAATGAGAACCCTAGCTGGCTCTGTGTTGGGTATTTTCCCTCACTCTTTGGTGCCGTTGTCCTCAACCATGCAGAGATTTCAAAACCCCTGATAGCTTAGTACCATCTCTAGAGATTCTGATTAATTGGTCCAAACTGCATCTTAGGCATCAGGAGTTTAAAAAGAATCGAGTTGATTCTAATGGGTAGCTGAGGTCAGCCTTTCCAGATGAGTCCACAAGTCTGGGACTCTCTACAGTTACAGATTTGGCCAGCATCTGTCACAGGTTAACACAATGTGAGTCAAAGCAACTGCTTTGAGCCAGGACTAACATTCCACTCCATTCACCAGGCTCCTAATGCTGAATCTGATATCCTCTTGGCTATTCTGTATCCTGATCCCTGCCTGTGCAGCAATATATGGGTCAGTATGAAGCTAACTGCTAAATGAAGCAGCCCTTTACCAGCTCGTCCTCTCTAGGAAACATCCTAAAAGGGGAAATGAACTGTGTATACATTTCTTGACTCAGAGAAAAACAGGAATCTCAGTCTTAGGAGCAGGATCCCTCTAGCTGCCCAAGGCATTCTGGGGTGGGGCGTGGGGGGAGGTGGATCATCACCAACAATGTGCCAGTAAATGTCTCCAGGCAGAACTGTTTATCATGGTCTTTCGCTATCTGCCACTGCATTCTTTAATGAACATCTCCTTTGTGTGTCCTGGGAGACTTCATCCCTCTCTTGTTCTCACTTATCTGGCTGGAGTTTCCTAAGAAGCTTGGTTAATAGGGCAACAAAGATAATTATTGGTCTCAGAAAAACTGTTTGTTATATTTGAAAGAAAGATAAGTTAAAGTCACTTAGTCATGTCCAACTCTTTGCAACCCCTTGGACTGTACTGTAGCCCACCAGGCTCCTCTGTCCATGGGGATTCTCCAGGCAAGGATACTGGCCCTCCTCCAGGGGATCTTCCAAACCCAGGGATCGAACCCAGGTTTCCCATATTGCAGGAGGATTCTTTACCATCTGAGCCACCTATCTAAAGGTACAGGCCTCCCTGGTGGCTCAACTGGTGAAGAATCCACCTGCAATGCAGGAGACCTGGGTTCAATCCCTGGATTGGAAAGATCCCCTGGAGAAGGAAATGGCAACCCACTCCAGTATTCTTGTCTGGAGAATCCCACGGACAGAGGAGCCTGGCAGGCTACAGTCCATGGGGTCACAAGAGTGAGACACAACTTAGTAACTAAACCACCATCTAAAGGTATTGTTGTGGTTGCATTGTTTTAGGAAGAGGACAAGCTTGGATTCTATGGAAGTTAGACAACCTTTCAAGAAGACAACTGAGAGAGCACACCTCTGGTTTGCTCCTGGCTCCAGGCTTTCTCTTACTTGTAATTTATGCCAGAAAATGGGGTGGGGAGAGCCCTGTGTTTGCCAAGTTCAATGGTGTTAATACTCTCACCAGGCTGATTTCAAGCTACTGACATTTTAACAACTGACTGTCTTATCTCCTTTCCCATCTTCTCAAACATATTCATGATTGGAAGCTCCCTAAGATTAATCAATTTATATCTTGTAAATCCAGTATATGATTTATATACTGGAAATGCACCCTGTGAAAATGTAGTGGAGTAGCTGACCACAACCTGAGATGAAAGATGCTCAGATTCTCTGAGAGGAGACCCTGGGAAGACTGGAAACAGTGTGCTAGCCAGCCATGGACATGGACACTCAGAGGAGAGACTCAGAGTCGGGTGTGGAGATGGAAGTCAAGACGCCATTCATCCACCAAGCAAGGCACCAAGCTTCAATAAGGTCTCTGGGTTAATTAGCCCTTTCCTTCACATTAGAAACCTAGGTGGTGCGAAGAATGTATTTTGAAATAATCCAGGGAAGGAACCACAAAACTGAAGACTGAGTTACTTTGGGGTCCAGAAGGCCTGGGGATGGTGCTTTTTGAGTCTCTGGACAATGTAGCATGACCCTGGGGGACCCACCTGTTTAGCTGTAAGGTTTCAGGGCCGTATATGAGGAGGATTTGAGCAGGACGGGGAAGTTTGACCTTTGTGTGCACATACTGACTTCACAATTGGGGAATGCTATTTCTAAATATTCACCACATTGCTATTCACATCACAGTGTCTTCATAAAATGAGCCAGGAAAAAGAAAAAATTCACAACACTCTTGCAGATATAGATAATAACACCAAGAGGCAGTATTTACTATGCAACAGGCACTGTTCTACTTTTCACATAGTGAAATTTAATCCTCAGAACTGTTCTATGTATGAGGTGAGTGCTGTGATAAAGCCCATTTTACAAGTGAGGAAACTGAGGCACAGACTGCTTTAGTAACTTTCCCAAGTATACATACTAAAAAGTGGTAGAGTGAGAGTGAAGCCTGGCTCAGAGTACAGGCTCCACTGTACATAAGATCTCTCCTTTTGATCACTGAGCCTTGGCCAGTAGATGTCCTGGTTGTGTGCACATTTTTTTTTTTTTTTTGGACTGTGAGCTATGCTAGGGTGGAAACCCTGAGTGTGGCTTATTAAGATCCTGAGAAGCCCATTCCTGACTTGTGGTGGGGTCTTGCAGGTCTGAGATACTGCTTGGTTTGGGCTTCTGGACAAAGAAGCTTTTGCTTTGTCCTCCCAGAAGAGAAAGAAGCCTTGCTAACACCAAGTCTACCCAAGAACCAGGAAGAGGAATATTTCCCTTAAATGAAAGCAATCAGATCACTAGTGTGAATTCTTCATGTTGAGGCTAAAACAGAGGTTTCCAGGTCAGTCCAGACTCTGGCGGCCCATGTCTTTGCAAGCAGAGTGCCCTGTGATGGACTCTGGGGAAAGAGATGCTCTCCTGAGAAGTGCTGCTTCTGCTGCTACTTGCATGGCCATCCCTCTGCTGGAGAAAATAAAAATATGAACTTGGCCAATGAAGTCAACGACTTAATCTAAATTTTAGCCCACCGAAAACATTGAATTCATAATTAGTATTTCCTGATGAAAGAAGGGATGAATGAATGAACAACTGTGATTTCACTCTGCTACTTGGTACTACTAGGGATACTCACTGCCAGTGTCTCACTCCGGAGAGAGGGTCTCCTCCTGGGCCACAGACCCCCTTCCTACAGGTCCCTGGGTCTGCTCAGGCTACTGTGCTCGAGACATCAGCTCCTCAAGACTTTATCTCCTGATTTTGTCCCCACTGTGTCTTACGTCCTGCATGTGTGGGGCAAAAACATCAAAGGATTAGCGTGTGGTTGAACCTCAAGGTTTTTTACATGTTTCACAGGAGGAAGCAAGGCATGAGGTTCTTCATCCATAGCCCTGTGATTGCACACACTCGCAGCTGCTTATCCTGCCTGTGCCTCATCCAGTAAGGTGAGATATGACATAACGCAGACTCTTGTCCGAGGATTTGTTTTTTACACGTGAGTCACATTTAAACCCAAAACAATATATTTTCCCCTTTTTCTATAAAAAATAAAATGCTTTCTTTCTTTTTTTTTTTTAAATGTCTTGGTCTTGTTTATTTTTTCTTCCAAAAGAAGCAATAAAATATAAATCCGTTATGTTGTGCTGAGTCACTCAGTCATGCCTGACTCTTTGTGACCCTTTTAGACTGCAGCCCACTAGGCTTCTCTGTCCATGGGATTTTTAAGACAAGAATACCAGAGTGGGTTGCCATTTTCTCTTCCCAAACCAGGGATTGAACCCGAGTCTCTTTTGTCTCCTGAATTGCAGGGAGATTCTTTTCATCAGGGCACCCTAAATACTTGATAGAAAAGTGAAGACACTCACTCGTGTCTGACTCTTTATTATCAAAAGGCTCAATGATTTCATGGACATATTTTCTGAAGAACTAAGAGGCATTACTGTATACCCAGAAGCTTCCCTAACACACTGCAATAGAAAGGGTCTTGGGATGTTCAAATGTGAAATTATTACTGTACTTTTCCTACCATTGAGCTGAACTATTTCCTGCCTATCAAGGAATCTCTATCAAGGAGTACACATTCCAGATGTACTCCACCTTTGTTTTCAACAAGTGGAATATTGCCCAGATCAGAATTTGAAGCTACTAACATGCACAGAGGATCCAGAACACAGCCATGACTGAGGAAGTGGGGAATTACCCATGCAGAAGTTGTGTACAACAACTTATGAGATACCACAGATGCATTCTTTGAACTTGACCAGTGTCTAATGTTATGAGGAACGGTCAGAGAGCTATGCTCATTCTAGGGAAAATTTTAATTAAAAAAGAGATTTTCAACAATTCCCGTCTTGGGAAGGACCACTGGGTTTAGGAATAGAAAGTTACTGGGCTGTAAAGGATAAGACATTCCACTCTAGGCCAGGATCCTTTGTGCTCACTGAGGAGAAAAAATATGCAAATCATGCAAAGCTTACAACTTGGCTTTATTAAGGCAGTCAGGGTCCTGTGTGACAGCCAGGGTCCTGACCCAGGGATCTGGGGACTGGGATCAAGTTCTCACTCTGCTCCTGTCTAACTGGTCAGTCACTGAGCATCTCTGAGGCTCAGTTTTCCCATCTAGTATGAGGCACTAGAACAGCACAGTGCCTGTCACATCATAGACACCTAAGTAGTAATTGTTGAGGGAAGAAAGGAAGGCAGGCTTCTCAAGTACTGCTGCAGACTCAAGTTACAATAATACATGACCCCTCACCCTAGTCACATTCTAAAGCCCCAAAATACTAATTTAACCCCCGTGAGAAGTGGGGGGCTCTGGGAATAGTAACTCCTCAATGAGTTGTGAATTGGGAAGGAAGAGGCATCTTGGATCAATTACAGGGTTTATGATGGGCACACAGTCCCTCCTTCCCCAATTAGTGTGATGAGGTTTAATGCCTTATCCAAGTCTTTTCTGCTCTATCCAGGTCATACAGTTTTTCACATAGCCCCAAAACTCAGGCTGCTCTGCCCTTCCTGCGCCCCCTCTTCCTTCTATGCCATAGCCAGAGCTCCCTTCTCTAAGAGCCCTTGGTCACCAGGAAAGCAATGATCTTGCTTCCTAATGCTCAAGTGCATCCTTGTTTAGGAGGAACTGCCCTCTTGGCAATCACCCAGCTGCCAGAGAGTCTCTCCTGCCTTCAGAAATGCCTTGCCTAGGTAGGTCATTATTCCTTTGGGAATAAAGCCAGCAGAAAGAGGCAGTGTGTCTCAGCTCTCATCCCCCTGCCCTTGCTCCTCCCTCTGCATCCTTTTGGACCTCACAGTTCCTCTGAGATTGAGTCATCTGTCTTCCTCCCCTCAACCTGACACAACAGGAACAAAATTATGAATACCTGAAAATCCATAGCCTTTTCCTCCCTGTCAAATACATGAAAGTCTGGTGTTGCCAGCATGACATTCTCCAATCTCTCTCCATCTCCCATCCCCACTTTATTGTGCACCCTGGGGTCATGAGCAGAGGAAGCTGTGTAGAAAATTCACATTGAAAAGGAAAATAGAAGAAAAAATAAAAACAGGTTTTAAAATGATGGGTAGTGTCGCCAAAGGAAAGAAGAATCATGCAGGTTTTATGAAGTTTTTGTTTAAGAGTTGAGGGAGTGGAAAGAGAGTTTTAGGGTTTAGCAGTAGTCTGTATAGAATTCACTGAAAATGGCTGAGAGAGAGGGGGAGGGAGAGGAAGAGAGAGAGAGAGAATCAGAAAGAGAAAATTTATGAAGGGTTTGCTGCATTAAGAAAATACTTCTGGGACTTCCCTGGCAGTCCAGTGGTTAAGATTTCACCTTCCAGTGCAGGGGTTGTGGGTTTGATCCCTGGTCAGGAGCTAAGATCCCACATGACGTGCAGCCAAAAAACCAAAACATAAAACAGAAGCAATAGTGTAACAAATTCAACAAAGACTTTAAAATGGTCTGCATAAAAAAAACTTTTAAAAAAAATGCTTCTTCCAGAGACTGAGTAATGGTTTAAATTACTGTTCATGACTTTATGATGGCTACACAATTCATCTTTCAATATGTTTCAGCACCAAGTTGCTCACAGACACATCTGCTTGTATCAATATACTGGGGACAGTGACTTACATACATGAAGGTGGCCTTTTCCCTAGACTGTGTTCCTACATGTTCCTTCCCTGCCCTTGACCTATACAAGCATTTATCTACCAATCTATTTTATCCTTCCCCAAGATATAAATAGCCAAATCCCAGGTGGCACTAGTAGTAAAGAATCCACCTGCCAATGTAGGGGATACATGTTTGATCCCTGGATCAGGAAGATCCCCTGGAGAAGGAAATGGCAATCCAGTTTAGTATTCTTGCTTGGGAAATCTCATGGATGAATCTAAGTCACTTATTCTTGCCCCAGACATACTAGAGTCTTTTTTGAAGTCCTCATTACTTGGGAGGATGGGTGTTCCTTCTCTCACTTTAGAAACGCCTTCTCTCCTTTCTGACCCAAAATTCCTCCCCTTGCAACCAGCATGGTGATAGCCACCAGGAAAATAAGGTAAGGATGGTGGGGCAGGAGATGCTGGAGAACAAGTGGGAAGGGAAGTTATTAGGTTCTTTGGGGAGATATCCTCAGGGTTAACCTCAGTATCTGTAAATGAACAGACTCAGAAAATTATTTTTTCTTAAAGTTAGGATTAGCAAGGGGAAACATTACTCCGTAAAAGTTGAGTTTTCCTGGAAGCCACAGGAAAAAAAGAGGTTTGGGAAACACACAAGCCTGTGGTGTTCCACACGCTCCAAAGACCTATTTTAGAGCATTTCCTATCTGTGAAGTCCTTAAACTCTCTTCCAATTCTTAGCCAGCAACGTCAATTAAGTGGATAACGAAGACAGGCATTACCACACAATTTCCATCAAAAGGCAATTCAGAGCTTTCATAACAGCAGGGATAGCTACTAGTACTTAGAAAGCCAGAAGTGGCTCATCTATCTTCAGGGATAATTTATATGACTTGGATATCATGAAATTTAACACAGATCTATCCAAAAGGATGGTGATTTAATACTCCAGATTTAAAAAAAAAAAAAAAAGAGGCTTTGCTGCCATTAGATGAATTTCACTTCATGCCATTTTATTTTCATTTGAAGAAAAATCTGTTTAAAAAATAATTTTAAAACTTTTCTTTTCAACGGTAGGCAGAACCCTAAGTTCAAACATCTAGCCGGAGTTAAGCCTCTATGCTTCCAGTAAGAAGACCAAAGAAGACTTGTGAGTGTGAAACAAAAAATTGGATCCAAACTGTCCCTAGGAGATGAAGCCATGGAAAGATGAATTTTTTATTGCTTACCTACAATTTCTGGACATGAGATGCAAATAATTTCCTCCTTGCAATTCTGTAAGAAAGAAAACTGCCATGGCTGTCAGTTTCTCTTGAAGATCCTTACCCTTAGCACCTCATTGGCCCCAGGAAATAGCTGGCCACAGAAAAATCCTCTGCCCCAACACTGAACAACCTTCCCCTTTTGAAATGTCCCCTAACTTTTGCTTTCCCTCTTGCAGCCAATCAAGACTATTGGATATACTTAAAGATCAAATAGAAAGTTTCCCCAACTTTCATTGCCAATCAGATGTTGTCTCAGTGTTTCCTCTTTTATTCATTAAAACTTACTTTTCTTTCTAACATCCTTGAACCCCTGTGCAAATGAAAGGACAGCAGATGGATGCTCTTGCCAAAAATTTATGAAAATACAGCCTTTGATTTTTTGTTTTTGTTTTTGTTTTTTTTGGTCTCAGGCTTAGTTTTTCTTTTATACCTGTCAGGGGGGCAGTGTTACTCTCAGAGTACGGAAGAGTAATAGGAAGTTCAGTGGGACTAGAAATTGCCCACAGTCACATAGGGAAGCTGGAATTTGGACACAGCTCTTTCTGCCCCCAAGTTATGCATTTTCTCTTACCAATACCAAGTACATAGGCCTGGACTCTCAATGCCTTGGACTGTCTGTTTGCATCATCAAGGCTAAACACGCTGTGCATTTGTACTTGATTTCACTTATGACACAATATTGAGATAAAACACAGAGGGATATGGGACAAGGTTTGATTTGTCCAACTCACACCCTATCAGTTCACTTCAGTACAGTTCAGTCACTCAGTCATGTTTGACTCTTTGTCATCCCATGAATCACAGCACGCCAGGCCTCCCTGTCCATCACCAACTCCCAGAGTCCACCCAAACCAATGTCCATTGAGTCGGTGATGCCATCCAACCATCTCATCCTCTGTCATCCCCTCCTATTCCTGCCCTCAAATCCTTCCCAGCATCAGGGTCTTCTCCAATGAGTCAGCTCTTCCCATCAGGGGGCCAAAGTATTGGGGTTTCAGCTTCAACATCAGTCCTTCCAATGAACACCCAGGACCGATCTCCTTTAGGATGGACTGGTTGGATCTCCTTGCAATCCAAGGGACTCTCAAGAGTCTTCTCCAACACCACAGTTCAAAAGCATCAATTCTTCGGCGCTCAGTTTTCTTCACAGTCTGACTCTCACATCCATATATGACCACTGGAAAAACCAAAGCTTTGACTAGATGGACCTCTGTTGGCAAAGTAATGTCTCTGCTTTTTAATATGCTGTCTAGGTTGGTCATAACTTTCCTTCTAAGGAGTAAGTGTCTTTTAATTTCATGGCTGCAATCACCATCTGCAGTGATTTTGGAGCGCAGAAAAATAAAGTCAGCCACTGTTTCCACTGTTTGCCCATCTATTTGCCATGAAGTGATGGGACAAGTTACCATATCTAAGTTTTCTGAATGTTGAGTTTTAAGCCAACTTCTTCACTCTCCTCTTTCATTTTCATCAAGAGGCTCTTTAGTTCTTCTTCACTTTCTGCCATAAGGGTGGTATCATCTGCATATCTGAGGTTATTGATATTTCTTCTGGCAATCTTGATTCCAGCTTGTGTTTCTTCCATCCCAGCATTTCTCATGATGTACTCTGCATAGAAGTTAAATAAGCAGGGCGGCAATATACAGCCTTGACATACTCCTTTTCCTATTTGGAACCAGTCTGTTGTTCCATGTCCTGTTCTAACTGTTGCTTCCTGACCTGCATACAGATTTCTCAAGAGGCAGGTCAGGTGGTCTGGTATTCCCATCTCTTTCAGAATTTTCCACATTTTATTGTGATCCACACAGTCAAAGGGTTTGGCATAGTCAATAAAGCAGAAATAGATGTTTTTCTGGTACTCTCTTGCTTTTTCGATGATCCATTGGATGTTGGCAATTTGATCTCTGGTTCCTCTGCCTTTTCTAAATCCAGCTTGAACATCTGGAAGTTCACTGTTCACGTATTGCTGAAGCCTGGCTTGGAGAATTTTAAGCATTACTTTACTAGCATGTGAGATGAGTGCAATTGTGCGGTAGTTTGAGCATTTTTTGGCATTGCCTTTCTTTGGGATTGGAATGAAAACTGACCTTTTCCAGTCTTGTGGCCACTGCTGAGTTTTCCAAATTTGCTGGCATATTGAGTGCAGCACTTTCACAGCATCATCTTCCAGGATTTGAAACAGCTCAACTGGAATTCCTTCACCTCCACTAGCTTTGTTTCTAGTGATGCTCCCTATGGCGCACTTGGCTTCACATTCTAGGATGTCTGGCTCTAGGTGAGTGATCACACCATTGTAATTATCTGGATCGTGAAGATCTTTTTTGTACAGTTCTTCTGTGTATTCTTGCCACCTCTTCTTAATATCTTCTGCTTCTGTTAGGTCTCTACCATTTCTGTCTTTTATTGAGCTCATCTTTGCATAAAATGTTCCCTTGATATCTCTAATTTTCTTGAAGAGATCTCTAGTCTTTCCCATTCTATTGTTTTCCTCTATTTCTTTGCACTGATCGCTGAGGACAGCTTTCTTATCTCTCCTTGCTATTCTTTGGAACCCTGCATTCAAATGGGTATATCTTTCCTTTTCTCCCTTGTGTTTCGCTTCCCTTCTGTTCACAGCTATTTGTAAGGCCTCCTCAGGCAACCATTTTGCTTTTTTGCATTTCTTTTTCTTGGGGATGGTCTTGATTCCTGTCTCCTGTACAATGTCACGAACGTCCGTCCATAGTTCATCAGGCACTCTGTCTATCAAATCTAGTCCCTTAAATCTATTTCTCACTTCCACTGATAGTCATAAGGGATTTGATTTAGGTCATACCTGAATGGTCTAGTGCTTTTCTTCACTTTCTTCAATTTCCGTCTGAATTTGGCAATAAGGAGTTCATGATCTGAGCCACAGACAGCTTCCAATTTTGTTTTTGCTGACTGTATAGAACTTCTCCATCTTTGGCTGCAAAGAATATAATCAATTTGATTTCAGTGTTGACCATCTGGTGATGTCCATGTGTAAAGTCTTCTCTTGTGTTGTTGGAAGAGGGTGCTTGCTATGACCAGTGCGTTCTCTTGGCAGAACTCTATTAGCCTTTGCTCTGCTTCATTCTGTACTCCAAGGCCAAATTTGCCTGTTACGCCAGGTGTTTCTTGACTTCCTACTTTTGCATTCCAGTCCCCTAGAATGAAAAGGACATTTTTTTGGGTGTTAGTTCTAGAAGATCTTGTAGGTCTTCATAGAACCATTCAACCTCAGCTTCTTCAGCATTATTAGTAGGGGCATAGACTTGGATTACTGTGATATTCAGTGGTTTTCCTTGGAAACGAACTGAAATCATTCTGTCGTTTTTGAGATTGCATCCAAGTACTGCATTTCAGTCTCTTTTTTTGACCATGATGGCTACTCCATTTCTTCTAAGGGATTCTTGCCCTCAGTAGTAGATATAATGGTCATCTGAGTTAAATTCACCCATTCCAGTCCATCTTAGTTTGCTGATTCCTAGAATGTCGATGTTCACTCTTATCATCTCCTCTTTGACCACTTCCAATTTGCCTTGATTCATGGCCCTAACATTCCAGGTTCCTATGCAATATTGCTCTTTACAGCATCGGACCTTGCTTCTATCACCAGTTCCATCCACAACTGGGTGTTGTTTTTGCTTTGGCTCCATCCCTTCATTCTTTCTGGAGTTATTTCTCCACTGATCTCCAGTAGCATATTGGGCACCTACTAACCTGGGGAGTTTATCTTTCAGTGTCTTATCTTTTTGCCTTTTCATATTGTTCATGGGGTTCTCAAGGCAACAATTCTGAAGTGGTTTGTCAATCCCTTCTCCTCACATCCAAGGTAAGAGAAAACCAAGTAAGATGGTAGGCACTGAGAGAGGGCATCAGAGGACAGACTGAAACCACAATCACAAAACCCTGTAGCTTCAGCTTAATCTGGACTCCTTCAGGGATGTTCCCCAAGACAATCAGCATTCCTCATCAGACTCACCTGGAAATATTTTTAAAGCCCTAATTCTGAGTCTGTAGATCTGGGCTGAGACAAAGATCCTGCATGTCTGATAAAGTGCTCAGGTGAAACCAGTGCTGCAGGTCAAAGGCATCAGGTCATCATTCACAACCCTGGCCACATATCAGAATCACCTGGCAGCCTTTTAAACACTACTAAAGCCCAGGCCCCAGGCCCCCATTTCTGATTTCATTAGCTGTGTGGATCACAATAAACTGTGGAAAATTCTGAAAGAGATGGGAATACCAGACCACCTGACCTGCCTCTTGAGAAATCTGTATGCAGGTCAGGAAGCAAGAGTTAGAACTGGACATGGAACAAGAGACCAGTTCCAAATAGGAAAAGGAGTATGTCAAGGCTGTATATTGTCACCCTTCTTATTTAACGTATATGTAGAGCACATCATGAATAATGCTGGGCTGGATGAAGCACAAGCTGGAATCAAGATTGGTGGGAGAAATATCAATAACCTCAGATACGCAGATGACACCACACTTATGGCAGAAAGTGAAGAAGAACTAAAGAGCCCCTTGATGAAAGTGAAAGAGGAGAGTGAAAAAGTTGGCTTAAAACTCAACATTCAGAAAACTAAGATCATGGCATCTGGTCCGATCACTTCATGGCAAATAGATGGGGAAACAGTGGCAGACTTTATTTTGGGGGGCTCCAAAATCACTGCAGATGGTGATTGCAGCCATGAAATTCAAAGACACTTATTCTTTGGAAGGAAAGTTATGACCAACCTAGACAGCATATTAAAAAGCAGAGACATTATTTTGCCAACAAAGGTCCATCTAGTCAAGGCTATGGTTTTTCCAGTAGTCATGTGTGGATGTGAGAGTTGGACTATAAAGAAAGCTGAGCACCAAAGGATTAATGCTTTTGAACTGTGGTGTTGGAGAAGACTCTTGTGAGTCCCTCGGACTGCAAGGAGATCCAACCAGTCCAACCTAAAGGAGATCAGTTCTGAGTTTTCATTGGAAGGACTGATGTTGAAGCTAAAACTCCAATACTTTGGCCACCTGATGGGAAGAGCTGACTCACTGGAAAAGACCCTGATGCTGGGAAAGATTGAAGGCAGAGGGAAAAGGGGATGACAGAGGATGAGATGGTTGGATGGCATCACCGACTCAATGGAGATGAATTTGAATAGACTCCAGAAGTTGGTGATGGACAGGGAGGCCTGGCGTGCTGCGATTCATTGGGTCGCAGAGTCGGACTCGACTGAGCGACTGAACTGACTGAACTGAGTGGGCGTTGGGCATAGGCACCAACACTCTAGAATCCTTTCAGCACACAGGCATGAGAATCACTGTTCAAGAGCTTCAAGGCAATTAACTCTGGCACATTCCACTTAGATACGAAAGATGAGATGGCTGCACAGAAAATGAGAAGCTTCATTGGTGCCTATCTTTTTCTGTTCAAGTTAAGGTAGCCTTTCTTTTCTGTAACTGTATTCAGTTTAAATCCTTGTGTATTAGAAACAATATTTTAAAATATGTTTTCTTATCAGGAAGCTGGTTTTTTCTGTGGTTCCAGCAGCTGGCAAAACTGAGTGATAAGGTTTAGTGCACCAGGAAGATGGGACAGGAACTGCCCAAATCAGAGGAGTCCATGGACTAGACAGAAATAAAGGTTATCCTAGGGTGCAGTGGGGGGAGTGTGGGGAAAGAGAAGAAGGGTAGGAGAAGCCCAGCAGTTGAAAAAGAAAGCATTTCAGAGGAGAATGAGAAGGAAATGAGTTAAGAAGCCATTTGTCCCTGATTATGTCAACAGAAAAGACCAGGACCTTACCACTGGGTGGACTTTGACAGCAGACAACAGGATGTCGCATAACTATGGAGATAAAGGACATCCCCACAGAGGCAGAGAAACCCAGAGGACCACACAGAGACCAGCACCTGGATCTCCAGCTTCTTTCTGTCTCCAGACACCATTTTGGCTGGAAAAAGGCAGGGGATGGAAATTAAAAAAAAAACTTATATAGATCATTTAATCAAAGGAGAAATTTTTGATTTTTGAAAAAAGACTAAGCATCTTCAAATGGCAAAGTTAAGTGTCTTTGGTCATGCCACCACCCTCAGCAAAGAGAAGGCAGGTTTGTTCCCAGAACACTTAGAAGAAATAAAGGATACTGCTTTTCTCTGGGGGCATGATTGAGTCGTCTTTCTCTGTGAATTGTTGACCCTACATACTTAAGTCATTCGGAGCAAAAAACAAAGTCCCACATTTCCTCAATGGGACCTTAAGGGAAGCAGGAGAAAGATCTTTCTAGTAAGAAAATACAGACAATAATTGCTGTGTCTGCTGAATACTGAACCCAAGTACTCACATCAAAATGCTTTCTAAAATCTGGCCAGGTAGAGAAAGTAGCTTCTTGGTTATCTGCGAATTTGGTAGGAAAAGGTATGTTACATTACTTAATAACCAAATTAAGTGTCCTAAACAAGTCCTTTTCACACCTTCCACAGCTTCTTCAGTCACTATTTGGTTTTTATCTCCCCTTGCCTCCCCTGTACACTTACCCACTACCCTTTCCAGGCCTCCAACCCCTCCCAACATAGGATCATTAAGAAGAAAGTTCTCAAAAGGACATAGGCTCTTTAGTATATACATGGAGACTATTTAAGAGGCCACTGGAGAAGAAAATGGCAACCAGCTCCAGTATTCTTGCCTGGAAAATTCCAAGGACAGAGGAGCCTGAGGGGTGCAGTCCGTGGGGTCACAAAGAGTTGAACATGACTAAGCACGCACACATGCAGTCTGTTTTTTGTCAGTCTAATCTGTAGGGTCCCAGGCAGAGCATCTATGAGGGTACATGGAAAAATGTTTCCTCCCCTAAATATTCTGGCATATGCTACATATTTAAGAAAAACCCAAAGTCAACATTTTAGCCTGCCATATTTTCCCATTAGAGTGCTATAAAACTTAATTTTTTAATCATTAAAATGTGCCTAGCTCCATGAACATTACAAAAGGGGGTAGGAAAGCTCCCAAATAGTGCATGCACTCGTTCCCCTCATCTTACAGTGTATGCTCAGATACTTACTTGCAGTTTCAAAAACTCTATTCCAAATATCCCAATTCCTTCTCAATCCTTTCACTTAAGCCAACTGAATTAAGTACTTTTAGCACCAAGTTCTTAAGAAAGAGGCCTATTTCTCAGTATCTTAGGAAAAATTGGCACCAATCATCTGTCCATCCTATACTCCCACAGTCGGGTCCAGGTTTTCTCTCTGGGATGGAAATGGCATACACAGGATTAGAGACTCTTCTTGGACAATGGCCCAGGCCTCTAAATTCAGTAGCTTATTTGGAAGAGGCTAAAAAGTCAAAATGGGGTTCCAAATGTCTGTTCTTTTCCTGTGCTCTTTGAGTTTATTGCCTCAGAAGTGGAACCTTACTTCCCCAGGGCCTTATTTCTGCCCAAGGCTGGCTTCAGGCACCAGGAACCCAGGGCTCTATTTATCTAGAATAGCAAGATGTAGCAATGCTAGAAACTAACTCATTTGGGCAATTGTGGATGAGTACCAAGTTACTTTTGTTTCCTTTTCAAAGTACTTTCAGTATAGGAAACACACTCCACCGTGGTCTCTTTTCTTGTTTCCCTGCAGAAGCATCAGGTCTTGATGGTGTGCTGCTTTGTATTTGCTGTTCCCCTGTCAGAACAGTCCTCCTCCCTGCTTCCTTGTTACCTGGCAGCTCCTACTTGGTGTTCAGTTCTCACATTAGACATCGCTTTCCTCCAGTCTTTCCTTGACTTCCCAAGACTGGGTTACATAACTCTGCTTGGTGTTCAAGTAGAGCCTCTACCTATTAACATCGTAATATTATACATATTGCTCTGTAGTTGGGCATACTCACCAGTGTGGCCCAGAGACTTGTAAGAGCCTCGAGGATAGGAACTGCCCTTAAGATGTTACCCTTCTTTAATACCTCCAATGCCTAGCACAGAGCCAGGCACAGAGAAGCGACACAGTAAATCTTTTGTTGGAACAAAAAAGTAATATGGATCCACTATTCAATATTACAATGTACTAAAGTAAACTCCAGCTGGGTTGAAAGACTTCAGCAATTAAAAACTAAAATAAAATTGGAGAAGGCATATAGAATCTCTGTGAAGAAAAGAAACTACACCAAATACTGAAAATACTGAAACTGTCATCAGAGAAAAGGTGGATAACTTGATAAATATAAAAATGAAAGCAAAACACAGTAAAAATCTATTAAATAGGTAGGAATGCAACAGAATGAGGGAAAGTGATGAACATTACTAAAGCTTAGCATTCAACATACATAAATAATTGATACAAATACACGACCTTATTCTATAATTGAAAAAGGGAAATACTTGCTAAAAAGTACAAATTGCAAAAAATCCACTGCTTCAGTAACAATTCAAGAAATACAGATTTTAAAAGCTTTGTGGTACTATGTACCTATTAAAATAAATAAAAGTAACACATCCCAATATTTTCACAATTCTGTGGGAAAATACAACTGTTACTGTTGATATTATAAGTTGTTTCAGTCTGGAGAGAAATCTGGCAATATGAGAAAAAGAACCAGAAGATATTTACATTTGATACTTTACAATTTCACTTTGAAGGGTACATCCTAAGGAATTAGGCTAAAAGATGACCAAAGGTAAGTTGTGTAAGGAACTTCATAGCAGAACTATTCGGAGATAATGAAAACTAGAAACAGTCCAAGTGCCCGTTGATAGAATTAGAGTATGTAAGTGTAATGGGCATCTATCAAGTTAGCATGAATATGATAAACACATGGACTGTGTCCAGCTGTGGGAACCTGATATGAAGTTAATGGAAAGAGAAAAATGCAAAATCCAAAACATGTACACAGAGGTGGCTGCCACATAAAGGCTGGAAGGGAATTCAGAGATACTGCATCCTGCTTAGCTTTTAATCTTCCCTGGCTTCATTTGTCAGTAAAATTGCTTTTTTCATTCCTCATGTATTTAAGGGAAAGAAAGGACAATCTAAGAAAGGAAGTAAGATGTTACTGCACAAGCATTTTAATTGGTATGCAATGTACATAAAGCTTATTGCTGACAATTATGATTTAAATCATTATTATTTAATGCAAGGCCAGACTATTTTATTAAGTCAACTAATTAAAAGAAAGGGTATGCAGTGGTTGTGAGAGCACATCCTCCATCACATATCAGGTCCTGTGTTCTGGGACATTCTCTCCCAGCTACAGTGCATGCACACACCCCTTCCTCCATTCCCCCTCCCTCTCCGCCCTGTGCCCACCACCCTCTCCTCTCTCTAGTCATTTCTGACACTCCTTTATAGTTAAGCAAGGTTAGTTTAGGGATTATACCTGGACCTCCTTGGAGTAATGAAAGGCAACCAAGAGCAGTTTGAGGTGACAAGGACAACTGCAGAGACTCACTAATTAGGCAAGGGGTATGAGGAAAAATGGCTGCCTGGGGAGCCATGGCCCAGGCTTGAGAACCAGCTCAGCCCTCACTGCTGCACATCTCAGTCAAGCTGAACTGCAGCTTCCTTGGGTTTCATATCATAGAGTTGAGCAATATGATTTTTCAGTTCCTTTTGCTCAATTTTATTCTTCTTAGTGAGATGGGGAGTGGGGTCTGTTATATGGCTGACCCACAGTCAAGGAAGTATCATGTCTCTAAATTTTGTTTTCTCCCTTTTTTCCCTTATCACAATTCCCAAGGTGATTTTTTTTTATTCATTGCCTCAATTTCTTTCTAACCCTGCTGATGTGACATTTTTCTTTGGCCATTACATTTTCATATTTCTTTTGGAGTCCTCTGAAGTATTTTATAAAATAAACCTGATTTTAAGAACAGTTTTAGACTTACAGATTCTGAAGTATTTTGAAACATGTAAAAGAGGTTTTTTTTTTAATATTCATGTAAAACATACAAAATACTCATAATTTTGGATAAAAGGGTTATTTTGTAAATGCTAAAATATTTCTACATTTTTGTTCACTAGAAAAATTAAGGTTATAAAGCAGCTACTAATTAAGAATATATCATTTTGATTCCTAGCCAGTCCTGGGCATGGTAAGCAGCTAAACTGTTCTTCTTCATCTTTTTCTTTTATAAAAAATAGCATCATTCCCTTTTATAAGACAGAAAAATGGCATAAAATTAAACTGTTAGAATTTTTGCTGTGTTTAATGTCAAATATTTAAATAGAAATAAACATTAAAATGTAAGTGATAAAATCAATTCTTTAAAATGTTAACTTTTATAAAAACATAGCCAATTATTCACTATTCATATTTCTATTAGATGTTCTTATAGGCTCTTACTGCATTACAGAACTTTCTAGAGGCAGATACTTTGCATAGCTTATAGTTTTTAAAACTACTAGGAACTAACTCCTTAAAGAAATAGCTCAAGACTTAGGGGTTCACTTGAGGCATCAAGGCAACCTCAAGAAGCTTGATAAAGTAAAGATTTATACATGAACCAGGGAAAGATCAAGCGGTGTGGCCTTTTTAAGTTTGTTGGATTGCAGGTTGTAGACTTCATGACAAATGGAAATGGGTCTCTAGGTTATCATAGTATTTACTTCCCAGCAATGGGATTAAATTCCTCAGGAAATTCTTAGCAAGACAATGCACATTTGAGAAATTTGTAACAAAATAGAAATGGAGCAATAAATTGGAAATGACCCAATGGAAATTTTTATGAATGGTCTTTCTGTTCATAAAATAAAGTAGTAAGATAAACAGGGCATAGACGATTTTTAGGGCAGAGAGACTACTCTATATGATACTCTAATAGTGAAAACATATACTATACACTTGTCCAAACCCATAGAATGTATAACACTGGCATGAACCCTAAGGTAAACTACACACTTTGGGTGATGATGATATATTAATGTAAATTCATCAATTGTAACAAATGTACCTGTTAGGGGGGAGCCGTCAGAATAGGAGAAGCTATGCATGTGTAAGGGAAGAAGGTAAGTGGGAAATCTCTATACCTTCTGCTCAATTTTGGTGTGAATCTCAAAGTAATCTAAAAAATAAAGTATTTTTTAAAATACACTGAATCAAAAAATATATGAGTGACCCTTTATGTACCTAATTAGTAACAGCAGGTATTATATATTACTAATTTCCATGAACTATTCCTCACTAAAAACGTTTTTGCTTACTTTTCTTGGAGCTTCAATGGTACATTTATGAATTTTCATTGTTGTAGATATTTGCGCAATAATGGGCCTTATGACTCACAGTTCCTACATCCTGCTTCTGGGAAACTGCCTAGTTTCCAAGGGCCCTGAATAATCTGACTGCTTTACTTTTTTAAAGTTTTGAATAACCTATATTCAACATACTTATTGGATATCTCTCAATTCCCACCTCAACAATGCAGATTTACTGTTGTCTGTAACAGCCTCATGTCAAAGCATCTACAGCTATCCTCCTTTCCATTCCTATACACACCACTCAGCTCCCTTTCCTCTGATGCACCCCCCACACAGTTCTGAGGGCTTCCCAGATGGTACAATGATAAAGAATCCGCCTGCAGTGCAGGAGGCAGAGGAGATGCAGGTTAGATCCCTGGGTTGGGAAAGATCCCCTAGAGAAGGAAATGGTAACCCACTCCAGTATTCTTGCCTGGAAAACCTTATGAACAGAGGAGCCTGGCGGGCTACAGTCCATGTGGTCCAAAAGAGTCAGACAAGACTTAGGAATCAACAACAACACCACTACAGTTCTGAGGGCTGCCTCCATCATCTTTTCCGAGGTTTCATTAAATAAACACCCACTTCTTCCTTGTCATGTACCTTTACTGACTTTTTCTATGACCATTCCCTAGTTTGCTCATTTTCTAAGTATCCTCAACAAGAATGTATCAGTTTACTGCATGCCTTTCTACATTCCTGCATTCTCTGGCTGCATTTCTAAATAATACAGTCCTTGGCTCCTCTCTAAATAATGTAGGAGTCCCTGGCTCCTTTGTAAATAATATAGTCAAAAGCCATTATGTGGACAAAGCAAGGCAGACATCAGTGTTGAGGGTATGGCTCTGTCATGGCTAAAGGCAGGCACTGGAGTCTCAATGGGATGACAAGTGTTCCTACACAGGTTGGAGGGTTGATGTGGAGCATTGGAACCTGAGCAGGGTAAGGAAGGAATCTTTGGGGCAGTCCAGAGTTGGGGTAGAAAGTCTGAGAAAGATCAGGACACCATCAGTTTGGGGCAGGGGTGGATAAAATAATGGCTATAGACCTATTACACACAGGGAGTGTTGATCCAATTACCAAATATGTTACGGATAATTGAAACCAAGTTTCTTGTTCTTGGATAAGGGAGTTACAGATGTGGGGTTAGTTAGATTAAAATTGGAAGTATTAGCATGAATTCATAGATTTCAGTATTAAGAGATAATAGGAATGTGTGTGTGTGTGTGTGTGTGTGTGTGTGTGTGTGTGTGTGTGTCCACCAATGAGGAGACCTGGTGATCAGATCTTGGTTTTTAAATACCATTCTCCTTAAAAACAACCAGTGCATCTTGGAAATTTTGGGTTCCAGGCCTGGATCAGGGAAAATATAAGATCGGTCTGGAGCATCACATTACATTAGAAAGTAAGGAAGAACTCAAACAATAATGGAATACATGTCAAAGGGACACACGATCCAGCTTGAACAGGATCTCACTGGCCAAATCTGGGATGATTTCAGAATCAAATAAACAATGACATTTATTTTGATGATAGCCCATTGAATACAGTAAGAATCCATGATATCAGTAAACAAACACAAGGGAAGAAGAAAATGTTATTCCTTATGATGTAATGCCAAATGATAGATAAATGTAGAAATAATGACAAAATTAGAAAACCACCATATGACAATTACCACAGTAATAATTAGTTGAGCTAAGAAACATGGGTGGATGATTAAACTAGTGGATGAAAGTTTAATGAGAAATAGAATATATACATAATTTCAAAGTTCCTCTTCACAAAAGTCTTATTAATTACAAAGAATAAAAGCAATAGCCTTATAGGAGAGAAATCTGGCAGATATCATCAAACGCTCAGTGGGTTATATCAATATCATGTAGCACCTGATGGGATGCATTGAGAGCACAGCGTTACTTCTATGGTTTCGCTGCTTACACAACACTTTCCAGATGCATAATCTGAATCAAGTCAGGAGGAAACATCAGATAAAGCTAATTTGAGGGCCATTCTGCAGTATAATTGCCCTATAATCTTCCAACGTGTCAAGTCATACTTGTCAAGGATAAACTATTCCAAGCTGAAGGAGATTAAAGAGTCAGTTCAGTCACATAGTTGTGTCCGACTCTTTGCAACCCCACAGACTGCAGCACACCAGGCTTCCCTGTCCATCACCAACTCCCAGAGCTTACTCAAACTCACATCCATAGAGTCAGTGATGCCATCCAACCATCTCATCCTCTGTCGTCCCCTTCTCCTCCCGCCTTCAATCTTTCCCAGCATCAGGGTATTTTCAAATGAGTCAGTTCTTTGCATCAGGTGGCCAAAGTATTGGTGTTTCAGCTTCAGCATCAGTCCTTCCAATGAATATTCAGGACTGATTTCCTTTAGGATGGACTGGTTGGATCTCCTTACTGTTCAAGGGACTCTCAAGAGTCTTCTCCAACACCATAACTCAAAAGCATCAATTCTTCAGTGCTCAGCTTTCTTTAGAGTCCAACTCTCATATCCATACATGACTAGTGGAAAAACCATAGCTTTGACTAGATGGACCTTTGTTGGCAAAGTAATGTCTCTGCTTTTTAATATGCTGTCTAGGTTGGTCATAACTTTTCTTCCAAAGAGCAAGCATCTTTTAAAGAGTCATGACAGTGAATATCAGACAGGATCTCAGATTGGATTCTTTGCTATGAAGGATGTTATTGCAATAATTTGGTGAAACCTGGGCCTGATGATAAGAGAGTAGTAATGAATAAATGTTCATTTCCTGACTTTAGTGGTTGTACTATCACTATATTAAAAGAATGTTCTAGGATATAACAAATGCATGCCAAAGTATTCTAGGGTAGTGGTATCAGATATGCAACTCACAAATGATCCAAAGGGAAAAAAGTGTTCTTTCTTCTATTCTTACATGATTTTGGAAAGTTCAAAATGACTTCAAAATAAACAGAGAAAAATAAGAAATAAAATGTGCTGATTATGGATCTTTGGTTGAAAGCAAGGAAATTGATGGTGACATGAAAATTAAAGAAATATTTTTGCTAGTAGGAGACTGGATAGACAGGAGGAAGACTTGAGTAAAAACTAAGCCACAGAGAGGACAGGCAGCAAACAGTACTGGGAAATTTGGTTCAACCCTATTCTGAGGCCACGGCACTTTGGTGCCTCCTCTTAGAATCTCCACCTGAGAAGGCATGAACTTCCACATCCATTTACCTCCCCAAGTTGGAGTTTGTCAGAATCAGCAGTTCTGTTGTTCTACCTGCCTCTCCTAGGTCTCCCTTTCTCTTGGATTTAGCATCTTGTCAGTTCTTCCATACAATTAAGAAGATTTTTCAGTGGGAAGATCTGTCCAAAAAATCTAGCTGCCCATATTCTCAGAAAGAGAAATCCCTGCCTTATTCTCTTCCTAGCCCTTACTACTTCCCCAAAAGTCTGTACATTTGTTTATTTTCTGTCCCTCTGCACCAGACTGAAAACTCTTGGATGACAGGGCCCATCTGCTTTTTCCACTACTGTGTCCTCTCCCAGGGAAGCAGGTATGGCTACAAAGAAGCTCTGCTACCAGATACCCTCCCAAACTTTCAAAAGACTAATCTAGATTACCCCAAGACAATAAAAATGGCTTCATTATTCTACATGTCACTCTTAAAATAATTTCTAAGACCTGGCTTCCCTGGGCTCAATGGCACCAGGGCCTCTCTTTCAAATAACACCTTTTACCTTTCCTCCTCCACCTAGCACATGCTGTGAAAGGCTCTTCTTTATTTGGAAAATTCTTGTTTATCTTTTTTAATTCACGTATAGTTGATTTACAATATTATGTTAGTTTCAGATATATGACACAGTGATTCAGCAAAGTAGATATATATATACTTTTCAGATTACTTTTCCTTACAGGTTATATTATAAAATATTGAATATAGTTCCCTGTGTTATTCAGCAAATCCTTGTTACTTATCTGTTTTATATATCAGTCAGTTCAGTCGCTCAGTCGTGTCCAACTCTTTGCGACCCAATGAATCGCAGCACGCCAGGCCTCCTTGTCCATCACCAACTTCTGGAGTTTACCCAAACCCATGTCCATCGAGTCGGTCATGCCATCCAACCATCTCATCCTCTGTCATCCCTTTCTCCTCCTGCCCCCAATCCTTCCCAGCATCAGGGCCTTTTCCAATGAGTCAACCCTTCGCATGAGGTGGCCAAAGTATTGGAGTTTCAGCTTCAACATCAGTCCTTCCAATGAACACCCAGGGCTGATCTCCTTTAGGATGGACTGGTTGGATCTCCTTGCAGTCCAAGGGACTCTCAAGAGTCTTCTCCAACACCACAGTTCAAAAGCATCAATTCTTCGGCGCTCAGTTTTCTTCACAGTCCGACTCTCACATCCATATATGACTAGTGGAAAAACCATAGCCTTGACTAGACAGACCTTTGTTGGCAAAATAATGTCTCTGCTTTTTAATGTGCTATCTAGGTTGGTCATAACTTTCCTTCCAAGGAGTAAGTGTCTTTTAATTTCATGGCTGCAGTCACCATCTGCAGTGATTTTGGAGCCCCCCAAAATAAAGTCAGCCACTGTTTCCACTGTTTCCCCATTCATTTGCCATGAAGTGATGGGACCAGATGCCATGACCTTAGTTTTTTGAATGTTGAGCTTTAAGCCAACTTTTTCACTCTCCTCTTCACTTTCATCAAGAGGCTCTTTAGTTCGTCTTCACTTTCTGCCATAAGTATGGTGTCATCTGCATATCTGAGGTTATTGATATTTCTCCTGGCAATCTTGATTCCAGCTTGTGCTTCTTCCAGCCCAGTGTTTCTCATGATGTCCTCTGCATATAAGTTAAATAAGCAGGGTGACAATATACAGCCTTGACATACTCCTTTTCCTATTTGGAGACAGTCTGTTGTTCCATGTATAGTCCTGTGTATCTGTTAATCACATACTCCTAATCCTGCCCCCATCCCTTTCCTCTTTGGTAACCATAAGTTTATTTTCTATGTCCATGAGTCTATATCTGTTTTATAAATATATTCATTTGTATTACTTTTTAGATTCCCCCATACTAGTGATATCATACAATATTTGCCTTTTTCTGTCTTTGTTCATCTTTTAATGCCCTGCTTAAATGTTACCTGCTCTATGAAGCTATCCTCTAACCCCTAGGCAGGGCTCCATAGCATCTTCTACCTACTTTACTGTAGAGATGTTTAGCATATTGTATTGAAATTCTTCATTTATTTTCTGGTCTTTTCACTGTAATGTTCATGTTCATCACTGTATCTCGAATACCTAGCACAGCTCTTGGAACTTATTAAGAGCCCTGTAAGGATTAACAACCTCCTAGAACCTCAGAGCAGATTGGTGTTCTCTGGTCAACCTCTTCTCAGTTACTTGGTACTAACTCTAAAAATACTTGGGAACTCAATTAAAAAATCATTGAAAATATTAAAATATCCCTTTAGTTCTAGGATATTTTAATTCATTTTATATTAGGGTCCAAACTATATTTTGAACAAATATCCTTGATTGATTCTGTAACAAATTTTGAGAAACACCATTCTCAAAATTTTAGACCATTTTAAACCTTCAACTGGTTTCTCATCCACTCCAGTGGGGCTGGTCCCCTCTCTAGAAACATTAGTCTCTACAAAGTAAGACAAATATCCTACACAGCTTTGCTTCTCTGCTTTGGCAATTTAATGATAATTGCCACTTTCTTAGTGGATTTCTACAGAGACTTGAGGTCTCAATTGTTTTGTTGATATCTAATTTAGAATTTTTTGTGATTTTATGTTCTGTATTGACTCATATTCATTTTGAGTTTTAGTTTCCATATTTCACAGTTTCTAGTCCCAATTTCAAATCAGTCATCTGAAACTCCCAGCTCTATCCCAATCATGAAACCACTGGACCCCTGGGCTTTGAAGGCCACTCTCTTCCCAAGGATCCCAAAGGCCTCTACCTAAGTTTTTCATCATTTCCACAATTCTTCCCAAAACACTGTGGCAAGAAGGGAAGATGAGGGCTTTGAAGAAAAACTCACTTCCTTTTCAGATATAAAGCTGACATTTTTTTCACTCAATGCTGACTTGGGAGGCTGAAATATCTGAGTTTTCAGGCTTCATTAACCACTACCCCATTAAATGTTGCGTCAAATGGAGAGTGATCCTGAAGCTTTTCTGCTTCATGGGCTGTGGCACATTTTATCTTCAGCCCCCTTGGTTGAACCCCAGTTGATTTGTTTTCTTATCTGCTTCCCCCAGGAACATGAGTAAGCTAGACCTGGCATGTTTATCCAACAAGATAGTCCCAGCAGCACGATAACTTCTAACAGTTATTTTTTAGGCTCTGGTGAATGTCAGTAAGGTTGTGATCTGATCCACGTTATCATGTTCAGACTGCAGAAGGCTAAAGAGACCCTGCTTATCATCATACAAAGATAACAAATGAGTTTTCAATATGCAAATAAAAGAACTGTTACTCCCAGGAGTAACAAACTCAAATGTCTACAGGAGCCAGGAGGATAATAAAAATGTGTGAATCTAGTAGATAGCTATAAGAAAGTAAGGCTTGGTAGAGACTGTGGGAAAATGAGAACATATTTCACCAAAAGGCACTCAGATTGAAAAAAACAATGTATTAAAAGTCACTCAAAAGTAAAGTCTGTTGACCTGACACCTGTCACATTCATCTATATTCTAAAAACATGAATTTATAACTTCCCATAGTTTTTTTTCTTTTTTAAACTAGATATTTCAGTTAGATTCTAGGCTAAGCTACTGTAACAAGAGACCTGAAAATTCAGTGGCTTAAATAAGACCAAAGTTTGTCTAAGAGACCAGAAGCAGGTGGACAGTCCAGGGCTATAGGTAGCTCTGCTCCATGAGTGCTGTCAGGGATCCAGGCTGGTAGGATGGCTCTGCCACTTTCTAGGTATGCTTCCATCTGTGTGTCTCAGTGACTGTGCCAGTCACCACAACTTCCCAAAAGACAAGAGAAAGAAGGTAAGCAGATTCTTTTTAAGAACATGTCCAGGACTTCCCTGGTTATCCAGTGGTTAAGAATCCACCTGCCAATGCAGGGGACACAGGTTTGAACCCTGGTCCAGGAAGATTCCACATGCTGCAGGGTAACTAAGCCCATGTGCTGCAACTACTGGGCCCACTTGCTGCAACTGCTAGAGCCTGCATGCCCTCGAGCCCATGCTCCACAACAAGAGAAACCACTGCAAGGAGAAACTCAGGCACCACATCTAGAGAGTAGTCCCTGCTCACTACAACTAGAGAAAGCTCATGCATAGCAACGAAGACCCAGCACAGCCAAAATTAATAAAATTTGAAAGAAAAGAACAAGTACCAGAAGTTGTATCACATCATTTCCACTCAACTACATTGTCTTTAAATGTAGGGTCCCATCAGCACAGTTAACACCTAGGGAGGTTTTAGAAGAGGATTCTTCTCATCTGTTGAGGATCTATTAGTACTGGGAGATAGTTTCTGCCATGCTAGGTTTTCAGGCAAAGCCAAAGTAAGTTTCTATAACCTACATCTTTTAAAACGGTAAATTGATTCTGAACCAATTAGCCTTTGATCTTTGACATTTAACTTTGCAACAAGCTCTAAATGACTGAAGAGAATTACAGATATGCATAAGCATCAAGGTTGTAATAAAGGCAAGAGTAATGTAAAAAAGGCAGGCTACTAATGAGCCTTAAGAGTCTCATTTAATAGGTATAATGAAAGCAATCAACTATAAGTATTGCACAACAACTGCAAAAAAAGAGTGTGACAGTCACTCAGTCATGTCCAACTCTTTGCGACCCTATGGACTACACAGTCTGTGGAATTCTCCAGGCCACAATACTGCAAAAAAAGAAGACTGGTCCAATTCAGGGCAAATGCAATGGGCAACGTGTCTTATTCTTTATTACTCAAGCATCTACTTACTGTTGCTCTTTTTAACTTGTTTTATCCTTCTCCCCACAAAAACGTTGAAAGTCCAATGGGAATACATAAAATACCAAAGGTAACAAATTGGAAATGTTTTAAAACAAACAAAGGCATGGGTATAAAATGGGTCTATGAATGAGCTGGCACAACTTTGATGATTTTATTCAGTAGGTGGCAATCTAGACCACCCATAAGACTGGCTGAAAAATTCACATCATTTCTAAGATCCTTATGATTCAATTTCTATCTTAGTTCCCTGCATGTGTCTTGCACTTTCATACATTCGTAATTTCGTCTGCTGTTGCTTCTGCATCACCTTCTCCTTATCATAATCTTCCCCATCTCAGGCCAGGTAGTCACTGCCTCTGGAGGTCTTCCCAGATTTTCCTCAGAAGAGTTAGTCATGCTCTTCCTTACTCCCACAGTCATACTTACAATATTCATGATCTAAACTTATGCTGAATTCCATTAGTTTTGTGTAAATATCCCTTTCATTGAAGTGTACACTCAGTAAGGGCAAAGTCATTCTTTCTTTATTCACCTCAGTTTCCTCCTCTTCCTTTCATAATGCCACATATCATTAAATGCTGTTGGATATATAAGTAAAAGTTTATGTTTCTAGCCACCTACTCTACTGAAAAATTCTTATTTTTGCCCATTTTTCCCCAATGACTCTTGAGCTCCCTGTACCTGCATAAGGAGCCAGGCATATGGATGTTCACGGCAGCATTGTTTATAATTGTGAAAAGTTAACAGCTACCTAACTTGTCTTAGGAAATGTAGACGTAATTTAGTTCATACACAAGAATTCTATATATCAGTTAAAATAAATTAATTGATGCACGTTTGTCAATCAATAAGAATAAACCTCAAGAAAGCCTTAAATGAAAGAATTTAAGTTCATGAATAGTATGTAAGGTATGATAACATTCATGTAGGTTACATGTATTATCTTTTCACTAAGAAGCCAGGTAATTTCCCTGGTGGCTCAGATGGTAAAGCATCTGCCTGCAGTGCGGGAGACCCAGGTTCGATCCCTAGGTCAGGAAGATCCTCTGGAGAAGGAAATGGCAATGCACTCCAGTACTCTTGCCTGGAAAATCCCATGGATGGAAGAGCCTGGGAGGCTACAGTCCATGGGGTCAAAAAGAGTTGGACATGACTGAGCGTCTTCACTTCGTTTAAAAGAAAAGTAATTTTTTTAAGAAAACCCATAAAGTTCTTTCCTTCAACCTCACTTTCCCTCTAGCTTCTGTGCTGTCTTTATATGTTTTTTTGTTCCAGTCGATGGAGCACAAGAGAGAGAGAAGTTGGAGAATTTCCTCCTCCTTTCCTCCCTGCACAGCTCTGTTAGTGGCTGTGTCCCTCCAAATCTAAGAGTCAGGCAGCCTCTCCCCCAGGCTTCTGCCCTCAGTGGATTTCTTTAAGACCAGTTACTCCCTTTGCTGCTTCAGGCCTAGAGGAGGCAGCAGAGGCAATGGTTTCCTACTGTCACTCATTTCCGGATGCCTCCCTGAGGGTTTCCTTAACTTTCCCTACACCTCTATAAAATGCAACCCCACCAGAGTCTCTTCAGTTGAATCACCAGATACAGGGACTCTGAAGAAGATCTCGGTTCTAGATCCAGCTCTGCCCCTGATGAGCTGAAGGAGACTGAACAAGTCATTTCTGTCTGGACCTCAGCACACCTCTAAGTGAGGGAGGAAGGACAGGTGACGTTCAAAGTCTTATCTGCCTTGAAGATTCTGGAATCCGCTGGAGACTGAGACAGGATGGTGTCCTGTCTCAAGTGAATCTTTGTAGCATATTTATTTAAAGATGATCCTTTTAAGAGAAAGCTAAGGATGTTTACCTTCTAGTTTTCACTCCTTCTAAAGGGAATGCTTCAGCAGAGTGAGCTTCTGGAGCCCCTAAACCAATTCCAGTTCTTTTCTTTCTCTCTTTCCCAAACTTATATCCTGTTTCCTCTTTCATCTACTCCTGTTCTTTGTGCGCCACTTCTCAAGGCTATTAGAGGGACAAAAAGCACAAAGGTCTTGGCCCTACAGCCTCAGCGGTTATTCAAAGAGTGCACCAGCTTGATTGACAGTCTTCTGCTCCTAATGCCAAGAGCCCCCTGCCCCTGCAGGCTATCAACACCTCTACTGGAGTGAAACTCCTCACAAACTTGTCTACTAGGAATGGAGGAGTAGCTGGCATAAAGGACATCTGGAGTGTTTCTAGCTAGGCACAAGGTACAGGCTGCCTGCCAGAACTGCTGCCAATGATCCAAATGTTTGTGTAATCTCTAAATGTGCACCCATTCAAAGAAATTTAATTTCAGTCCTTTTTGTCAACCTTCATCTCTACATTCAGAGAGAAGACTGTTTCTGGGGGCACCAAAGCACCCAAACCAGGCTCTGTTTATCAGACAAGGCTTGACTTTAATCCCACTCCTACCCAATCCTCTTCACTCTGATGCAATGCTGTAGCCACAGTGTCCCTAGCTGGCTTCATTTCCAAGGAAGCAGAACCACCGCAAATCCATATTTATCTGCAAAAATCCCAAACCAATGATTACTAGAACACCAGAGTTTAGGGAAAGAAAAGAATTGTTTTAAAATATGAAAACCAAAAAAGAAATAATAAAATATGAAAAACCAATAACAGTCTTGTATAATTTTAGTAATGCTCCCTATTCACTCACTGATAAAAAGGTGAACTAGCTGGTGATTTCTCCTATAGACACATAATAGCATACCCACCAGTATATAACATCTCTGGCCATTTGATTTCATTTTCTCTAAGCAGGTAACTTTTAACTGTTACTTTTAATAAGTTAGTCTAACACAGAGTTGCCATATTTACCAAATAAAAATACAAGATGCCCAGTTAAATTTGAATTTTAGGTAAACAAGTTTTTCAGTTTAAGTATGCTCCAAATATTGCAAGGTCTGAAATGCAAATATAACTGGATGTCTTGTAGTTTATTTGCATCTAATCTAAGAGCCATGATCTTCTATTCTTTCTGTAGGACTCATTACATGAATCCATTTCAGAGATTTGAAGACCTCTGGTGCTGCACACAGGAGAATTCTATCCTGTTTGGCTAGGGACCAGGCTTACCAAAGTAAGCAGAGGCTGGGTGGCTGGATCACATATGAGATGCAGCCCAACTCTCTGGTTCTCCATGATCACTTCTCTTCTGAGCCCTAAAACCCCCAGCAAGCCCAAAACTCCAGTTAAAAAATTGCTTGGCCAACTTGAACCTGTGCTCTATAACTATATCATGAAGGTAGTGATAACTTCCTGTTTACATTTGTATTTTGTGATAAACGCCCCTCTTTGAGTTTTAGTTTCATTTGCCTTTATTTTCTCATTAGTTTCAATGATCTCTGAGAATTTCCCCAAATGATGAAAAGCTTCTTAATTGTGGACCAAGCAGGTCAGCCATTGTGAAACTAAAGGAGAAGCTGGTCCTGCCCTCAGCCCACAGACAGACAAAACTTTATTCTTCACCACACCCAGGGGAAGCAAGGGAGCCATCCTTTAGGCCAATATTAACATCCATCCCTCAGGCTGTATTACCCTAAGACATTTGCAAAAGTATCCTTGTGTCTGTCCACCTCTCCACAAGTTCTGTCAACAATCAGTACTGATCACCTTATTTTACTAACAAGGCAAAACCAGGCACCACATCATTGAAAGGTGCTGGTGTTGGAAACAGGTCACAGAGCCCCACTTGGTGAGAAGCAAGGACACAATAAGTATGGCTGCTTTTGAAACCATCAAGACTTTCTGCACTAAGGTGTATATCTTCACTGAACATAAAAAGCCTGCTGTTTGCTTCCTGTGTTGGGTGGAGTTATCGAGGTTAACTTTTAATACTTTGGATAGAGAAACTTTAAAAATACATATTTCCTCTTTTCATTCTCTATAGTTCATATGGTTCCTTCTAGTCCTTAGAATTTTACCATATCTGTGAAGCCAAATCTTATGATTTTCCAGGATGATTTCAATGTCTCAGTTCTCACTGGCTAGTAAAATAATTCATTCTTACACTTGTTGGCCATTTATTAACTCCAAATCTGTGCTAGGTACTTCATATCATATAAGCATTTTGTGATATAGTATAGAAAATTCATATATGTAAGTTACTGAACAAAGACATTTAACTCTTTACAGAACAAAATAAAAAAATACATTATTATACCAAAAATAAAAAAGGCAATAAACACTCACTGAATTTTAAGCTCAGTTTTATAAAATCAGACAACTGCTAAGTTGATAACTTTGATACGGATGAAAGAAGGCAACATGATTTCGCTTTACCCTGAAGAGGAAAATGCATTATCTTCTCTTCACAGCTTTTGTGCACCTGATGATAAACTTGGCCTTGGGCCAATGAGTGACTCATTTGTTCAGTTAATGTCACAGTAATGAGAGATATCTTGTCCCATCAGTTGCAAGTTTCTGTCAAGACATTAGACAGAAGGATCACAGTTTAGAAATGTGTGTGGACACCACCCCTCTCAGTAAGGCAGCCCAGCGACCTGGGGCTCCATGGTGGCTCCACATGGCCTTCTTAGGAGTCTGTCAAGGAGGAGTATGAAGAGCCAGGCAAGAAAAGCGTCCCCTGGAAATGGCTTTGGCTCCACTGGAACATTTGTGCAGGCAGGAAGGGATGCGAAGCAACCAGCACGGGAGAGCTCCAAGGCATAAATCCTCAATTAAGGAGCAACCTTAATTAATCATGCAGTTTCAGATAATCCACTCAGCCTTTCTGAGCCTCCTGTTTTTCCTTCAAGTGGTAACAAGGACTGTGAACCACCACTTTTCAGTGCTTCTGAGAAATATAATCAAAGGATGTTCAGGGGGATATGAAATGACAGCCAAGATTACTACCTATTTAAACTATTCAGACTTCATTTCTCCTACCATCATGTCCCTGAGGCCACTTCAAAACCAGAGGACACATTTGCTCCATAAGACTTTTCTCTCCCCAAATTCATTGGAACATATTAAGGTGAGATGAAAGAGGAGGTGAGACATTTAGGATATATATTGATATAAAACACAGATATAGGGTTTTTATTTTTACTTTCTTCTTTTCTTACTTGTTTTTATTTTGGTTTCTTATTGATAAGACCTGGGAAAAGTGATTGCTTTTAAACTTCTTTAGTCTCTATTTCAATATTCATAACATAGGGAATCTCTACTTGAATGCATGATCACCTTCTCAAGGCTAACTGTCCTGAAACAAGTTCCCCAAATAAATCTCTACCAAGGCATTGGCAACTTCATGTCTTCTTGGCTCACCCAGGACTCAAGATCACACTTTATTCTAGTCTCTTACCCCCTGCCTCCAACCCAGTAGAAAATTCCTGTTGGTTCTACCCCCAAAGTCTATATCCAACCATGCCTCCCACTCCCATAGCCCTCTCTATGAAAACCACAGTCATCCCTCTCTGAAGAATTGGATCATCTCTCTAACTGCTCTGCCTGTCTCCTTCTTGCTCCTTCCTCACCCCTAGGCCAGCAGCCAGAGTGTATGTATGTGCTCAGTCACTCAGATGTGTCCAACACTTTGTGACCCCATGGACTGTATGTAGCCTGCCAGGCTCCTCTGTCCATGGGATCTTCCAGGCAAGAATACTGGAGTGGGTTGCCATTTCCTCCTCCAGGGGATCTTCCCAAAACAGGGATTGAACTCAGGTCTCCCGCGTTGCAGGCAATTCTTTACCATCTGAGCCACCAGAGGGATGGGCATTGAAACAGGAAAGAAGCTACAGTCAATACAAAAAAGCATAATTCAGACAACTGAGGATTTGTCCTTTGGGACCTTGTGAGGAGCACTGAGAATGTGACTCAAAGCCACAAACCTAGGGTTGAAAAAGGAGGAGAAGCACTGGCCTCTGTCCCCCAGTGGTCAGGGGCCTGTTGTCTACTCCCCCACACTACTGAGTTGTACATATGTGAGCTTGATGGGGTAATGCCTTGCAACAAGTTCAGAGGAGCAGAATGGTAGTTACGTGACACAAGCCTGTGGTGAGGAACGATTTGGGGTGAAAATTGTTGCTGCAGTTTTGGTTGGAATAGGAAAAAGGTGGAGGCAGAGAGGATCAGTTCCAAATGGTACACCCACTCTGGAAAATAACTTGGCAACTTTCTTTCAAAACTAAAAATGAACTTAGCACACAACTCAGAAATTATATTTAAGTATATATCCCAGCAAAATCAAAACTTATTCTTCATGCAAAAACTTGTCCATGAGTGTTCACATAGTTTTATTCACAATATCTAAAACCTGCAACCTACCCATATGTCTATCAATGGGTGAATCGTTAAGTAAACTGTGGATATGCATACCCCATGATACTAATTAACAATACATAGGAACAACTATTGATACACATAGCAACTTGGATAGAAATCAAGGAAATTGTGAGTTTAAAAAAGTCAGTCTCAAAAGGGTACATCCTGGTTGATTAATTAATATAACATCCATGGAATAACATAGCAATAGAGAACTAATGAGCAGTTGCCTGGGGATTAGGAGAGAGGGAGTGAGGGTAGCTATAAAGAGATATCACAAGAGAGTCTTGTAGTGATGGGATAGTTAAGAATCTAGATTGTACTGGTGGCTACCATAATTTATGCATATAATAAAATTGCTTAGTGATACACACACAGATGAATGTATACACAAATGAATACTTTTAAAATTGGTGAAATAGGAATAAACTCTATAGATTGTACCAATGTCTGTTTTCTGGTATTGATATTATACTATAATTACACAAAATTTTAACATTGAGAGAGGCTAGCTAAAGAATACAAATAATCTGTCTTTTCTTTGTATCTTCTTGTGAATATATAATTATTTAAAAACACAGTTTAAAAAAAGAAAAAACAATCATTCAAAAAAATTGAAAAGTAAATTTCCCAATTTAAATTTTGGATATCAAATAAGAGAAACCTATTTTTTTTTCAGTTATAGACTTCTGCCTAGATTGAATTGTATATTGAATGAAAATATTCTCTTAATTTAATAATGAGAAAAAGAAATTAGGTCTATAAAATCATATAGCCCAAATTAAAATGTCTATAGTTTACATACTGAAAGAAAACCAACTACAACATAAAATGGTTGGAAAAATTAAAGTTTTTAACAGTTTAAAAAAACATATTGCATGGCCATCAACTGCTTCATTAGCTCTAATGCTGCATACAATTAAGTGTTTCCACACCCTTTCTCAATTTAACTTGAACCAATTGTCTAGAATTCAACCATGCTTTCTCTGGATTTCAAAACTTTCCAAATGTAAAAACTATCCCCTTCCAGTGGATACACACAGTGAGTTAGATTTCAGAAAACTTTTCTCCTTCCTTTAGATCAAAGGAGGTAAGTGTCCTCTTGGGTTCAACTCCACCTTGGATAATACAGGAAACATTGCTGACTTGTAGAATGCATTAAAGTCTAGTAGAAAACTCAGAAAGAAAATCATGCTGAGACTACAGGGAATTCTTCAAGAGTAGGTATGACTCTTAAAAGAGTGCTAGTGAGAAGGCTAGGAAAACTCTGAGTAGCAAAGTAAATCAGGATGATGCAAAAGGAAAGAAGACATTTTAGGCTCCAAGAGTGTGTTATAAACATAAAGCCAGAATTCCTTCAAAGGACTATGAAAATGAATTATGAAAGCAGTTTTGAAGTGTTGTTATTTGCAAATATCCCCTGGGTATTTTAATTTCCTTCACATGAACATTAGCATAAATCTTCATAAGTTAGTAATCTGCTCTCCCATTATTTATCCAGCACAATTAATTTCACTCCATCTTCTCAAGCTGTTATTTCCTGATGAGTTTTTTCTATTCCTTGTTTTCTATTTCCCTCCCTTCAAACCACTACCAGTGTAGGGAGAGAATCTTTTCACAGCAGATCCTTAAAGAAAAGTAAAGCCCACCTCAAACTTAATCACTGGGTCCTTGCACCCCATCTGGTTGAGCTTCTGTGGATGATGAAAGCTCCAGAGACCATACTTTCAGCTTGTATCCCCTCCCAGAACAGAGCAGGCCTGATGAACATGGAGTTAGAGCTAGAATCCTCATCTTCAGGGGCTTCCCTGGTGGCTCAGTTGGTAAAGAACCTGTCTGCAATGTGGGAGACCTGGGTTTGATCCCTGGGTAGGGAAGATCCCTTGGAGATGCTTTCCTGAAGAACTCCATGGACAGAGGAGCCTGGCAGGCTACAATGGTCTCTCAAAGAGTCTCAATGCATATGTGAAAATCTTTGCACAAAAAATATTCACAGCACTGTTTGCCCCTTTCACTCCTGCCATGTGACATCAAGTTTTAGTATCCACTGAGTGGCAAAATACATAATGATCAAAAAAGGGTCTATGAATTAAGTAAGCTTCTAAGTTAATTTGTATTTTAGTCATCAGAGCAGCATAAAATATTGTTTCTGTGTGAGGCCTATATTTACTTAGTTCACAGCCAATATGTGGTGTGTGTATTTGTTGATGGATCTCTTACACAATAATTCTTCATCCATTCCCAGATTGGAAACCACTGTTCTCGGGAATGTTCTTGAACAGTGAGTTGGAAACTCTTCCCTGTGGCAGTAAAATGTTAGGCTGCGTTTTCAAAAGCATGATCATGGATAATGCACAGGGAATTGAAAATATTATGAAAATCCATACAATGTGAAAGTGATTTGGAGGTTTCACTGAGATGCTCTGGGGTGTCATTCATGAGCACCAAATAAACTGCACTGCTGGATAAGTGCACCTCACATAGGAGCCTTATGGGAAGGAAAGTCTTTTCCAGTTCCTGCAGAGAATCTTGTGCCACAATACTGCTTTCAGTCTCACTCATACTATTTTTGTTTCTCTGCTTCTTTTTTGATGTTTTTTTTCTGGGTGAGTTTGTGTTGGTCACCATTTTTTTATGAATTTCATTGGAAGCATGGTTTTGATTACATGGTCCAACAATCTGGTCTCTTGTGAGTGGCAGGTGACAGACAATCTGTCTATTCAATGGAAGAGGACAAGAAATCTTTCCTGTTTGTGTTTATCTGTTTGTCTCAAAGATTTTGACACCTCCTGGCTATCTCCTGTGGTTTATCTTGTTTGTGCACCATTATCAATGAAAATCACTTAAGAAGATAAAACTTCCCATGTGGTTCAGTGGTAAAGAGTCCACCTGACAATGCAGGAGAGGCAGGAGATGAGAGTTCGATCTCTGGGTGGGGAAGATCCCCTGGAGAAGGAAATGGCAACCCACTCCAGTTTTCTTGCTGGAAAATCCCATGGACAGAGCCTGACAGGCTACAGTCCATGGGGTCACAAAGAGCTGGACATGACTAAGCGACTAAGCACATATGCATGCAAGAAGAAAAAGAGGAATCAAGATGGGAGAGGGGTAGGTAGACATGGAGTGCATCTCTCTACACAGATGCATCATGACTATATCTACAGATGCAACAGTTCTCACTTAGAAAGAAAAAATGTTCCCACTAGAATGGAGAGTAGCTGTGATTCAAGGAACAGCCAATTTGGTGGCTTTGAAATCTGTTTTGTGTCCCTGGTTACCCTATTACCCAGCTGCAAGCTACTAGTGAATTTTCTGGACCAACGCTACAGTTGGGAAATGGAGGTTGTTCTTTCTCTGTCTCCGTGCATGTAAATGAATAGCATACTTTCCTGGCTTCACAAAGGGAGGGTAGTTAGCCTTTTTAAGGGTTTATGAGTAACTGAAATCTTTATATACCTCTCTTTGGCAATAATAGGTCTCTCTCAAAACCTTAAAAAATTAATTATACATAAAAATCTCTTATGTGTACAAACTATAGGGTGTATAATTTAACCAGACAGATCTACCTACCATTAGGGGGAGGAACACACACAAAGATTTAAATTAATAAAACTGGTTTTGCATGGCTTTGAAAACAGAGAGCTCTGACCTCTGAGTTTTGTGTCATTTATACAATTTTGATAACAGCTGTGTGAATGAGCCAGACCTGGGTTGGAATGGTCCTTTACAACCTCCAGAAAAAAAACAAACAGAAGAGTTATCATGAGTGTGCAACTTTCCTCTCCTCACTCAAAAGGATATAGATAATTACACAGAGATACACAAATGATCCAAGTAAAGATATAAACAGAAATAAACCTTTGAGTTCAGTCCTTAGCTCCACTTAGTCTAACTGAATAAGAACCATGGAAAATAGCATACAATAAAATAAAGAGAAATCTAGCTATAAACTGTAGCTTGCCCAGGAGTTTATGGAAGTCTTCAGTCATATAAGTCAGAAATACTTTTGAGCAAACATATTGGGATATCTTGTCTACCTCCTGTGAAAATTAACAAATTAGGGCATATATTCTCTTAAATTAAGCAATCATCCACTTTGATTAGCTTATAAAGAATAATAAGCATTTATATACATTTAAAGGGCTTCCCAGGTGGTGCTAATGGTAAACAACCTGCCTGCCAGTGCAGAAGAGACAATGCCAGAGAGATACAGTTTCGATCCCTGGGTCAGGAAGACCCCCTGGAAGAGGGCATGGCAACCCACTGAGTATCCTTGCCTGGAGAATCCCATGGACAGAGGAGCCTGGCAGGCTATGGTCCATAGGATCACAAAGAGTCAGACACGACTGAAGTGACTTAGCAGGCATGCATTATATACATTTAAAATAAAATAAATCAAGATTTTCCATAAAATAAGCAATTATTTGAACTTCTGATGTTTTAAATGTGCTAGTCTTTTGAGAAAGCTTCAGATACTTACTGAAACAGTATCTCAGGAAAAAAAAAATGTGTGTGGCACAGGAAGAATTTAGCTTTAAAATAAATTATTGCCCTTGGTTATCTTGAGTTTCCAAGATAACAAGCAAATTAATACAAGAAAAATAATTCTAACAGAATTTCAGTACTTTCAACAAAAGTTAAAGAGTTTTAAAATATGCACATAAATTTAAAATGAAGCTCAGACAATATTTCTAATAAAGGTGAATCTTTGACAAAATAATTTTTCTCAGTATTAACATAGCATGAAATGTTGGCATAATAACTTACTTAATACAAAACTTGGTTTTATTTTCCAAGAAAAGTCTAATTATTTTAAGCTATCTAAACTTTAAAAATAATTTTATGGATCATGTAAATAAGTATTTCCACAAATGCTCTAAACATTTCCACAAAATGTTTAGAATTAAAGAAAGTAAAAATCATAAATTTTAAATTGAATTAGTTAGCCATGTGTTTATTAAAAAGAATTAATTCTTATGAATCTGTACCAAAAAATTTAAGTGTAACCTCTCTGGTAAGTTCATAATATCGATAGGAATTATGTTTATCTTAAAAATAAGCATAATTTCTGAAATCCTTTTAACTTTGAGACTTTTGACTAATTTAAACTGAGAAAATTTTGGTTACTTGAACAATCATTTAAAAAATAATATTCATAAAATTAGAGTGAATGTAAAAATACCAAGCATTATATACATAATACCAACTTTATATCATTTTGTGGCTCAGATCATAAAGAATCTGCCTGGAATAGGGGAGACCCAGCTTCAATCCCTGGGTCAGAAAGATCCCCCAGAGAAGGGAATGGCTACCCACGCTGGTATTCTTGCTTGGGAAACCCCATGGACAGAGGAGTCTGGTGTGTTACAGTCTATGGAGTCACAAAGAGTCGTACACAACTGAGTGACTTTTGCTTTAGTTTTTACATATAAGAAAAGCTATCACTTTACAGGTGACCAAGGCTGTGCAAATACTTTGGAGGCATATTGGCCCACATGCTAATTTTTCTGCTTTAAGAAGGATGAAACGGATGTAGGTGACCACAGACAAACGTATCCCATGTGTGTACATGAGGCATAGCAGCCCATGCTGGAACTCTGCTGGTTAGCAGGGTGCTGGTGTTGCTGAACTAGTCTCAGCTAACTGCTTCCCAGAAGCCTCTGTGCCTGTATAAGGAAGTCAATTACCTCTGTTAGAAGTTGAAACCAACAGAAGAGATTGAAACTACACTATGTGTAATCATTACAAAGCAAGATGAATACATTTAAATTAATAAATGGTGGGTGTGACTTGCCTGTTTGTTTACAGAGGAAAAAAAGATTTTGTCCTAAAATTTGATAGTTCAAGAATGTGAAAAGAAGTAGTAAAAACCAAGTTTTGATTTTAAGGAATAAAAATCAAGTTGTAAAAGAACAGAGGGAAAACGAATTGCATTTTCCTTTGTTTCATAATATCTGCAAATAATGAGCTTGTAAGAAGTACTAAAATGTTTACCAAAGTTGCCTCAATTTTGATGGATTCATTTGTAAGACAGGATTCAGGGACTGACAACCTTTTTCTGTTAAGGGCCATAGAGTAAACATTTTCAGTTGTCTGGGTCACAGTCTCTGTTGTAACTATTCAACTCTTGTTGAGTCCCCAGAGCTTCCAGGGACAAGTAAACAAATCAATGTGGCCAGGTTTGACCTGTGGGCCCCAGCTTGTGGACCCCAGAGGCAGATAAAAGGCTTCAAATCTTTTAAAGAAAAATGTCACATGAGTAATATACAAAAAGAGTAAAACTAGAATTTAGTACTCTTCCTGAGAACATGACAGATTGATCTTTGAGTAACAGTTTGCTCTTAACAAGAAACAGTAAAGATCATTCTATACTTTCTCTGTACTCAGTAAGATCATAACTCTCTATACTTGCTTTATTTGTTTTTGAGTCAATTTGAACAGAAGTCTACTTTTGAAAAAGCTAGAATTTCTAATAATTAGTTAGTTTGCTTTGGTTATTTCCTATTTTGTCTGAGTTTAATCATTTCCTGCCTTTAGTCACCTATGACTTAAGCTCATATCTTACTTTCTCTGATAAATATTTTGGATAGTGCCTTTCCCAATTTAGGCCCATTTAAAATAATTCATCCTTATAACATAAACTAGCCTTTGGAATTTTCCAGTTTGAATAATATCAAAGATTTGCTTCCCTTCCTTATAAAAGAAGAATTACTAGAAATAATATGTTGGAAAATATTATTGGAAAATCTCATTTTTACATACATCCACAGTATTTATCAAAGTCCACAGTAGTAAAAGGATCTGAGATTTCCAAAGAGAAGCACAACTTTTCTAAGTTAATTATACACAAATGGAATGTTATTAACACAAGCTGGAATCACGATTGCCGGGAGAAATATCAATAACCTCAGATATGCAGATGACACCACCCTTATGGCAGAAAGCGAAGAAGAACTAAAGAGCCTCTTGATGAAAGTGAAAGAGGAGAGTGAAAAAGTTGGCTTAAAGCTCAACATTCAGAAAACTAAGATCATGGCATCTGGTCCCATCACTTCATGGCAAATAGATGGGGAAACAGTGGAAACAGTGGTAGACTTTATTTTGGGGGGCTCTAAAATCACTGCAGATGGTGACTGCAGCCATGAAATTAAAAGATGCTTACTCCTTGGAAGGAAGGTTATGACCAACCTAGATAGCATATTTAAAAGCAGAGACATTACTTTGCCAAAAAAGGTCCATCTAGTCAAGGCTATGGTTTTTCCAGTAGTTGTGTATGGATGTGAGAGTTTGACGGTGAAGAAAGCTGAGCGCTGAAGAATTGATGCTTTTGAACTGTGGTGTTGGAGAAGAGTCTTGAGAGTCCCTTGGACTGCAAGAATGCCCAACCAGTCCATCCTAAAGGAGATCGGTCCTGGGTGTTCATTGGAAGGACTGATGTTGAAGCTGAAACTCCAGTACTTTGGCCACCTCATGCAAAGAGTTGACTAATTGGAAAAGACCCTGATGCTGGGAAGGAGTGGGGGCAGGAGGAGAAGGGGACGACAGAGGATGAGATGGCTGGATGGCATCACCGACTCGATGGACATGGGTTTGGGTAGACTCCGGGAGTTGGTGATGGACAGAGAGGCCTGGCGTGCTGTGGTTCATGGGGTCACAGAGCTGGACACGACTGTGAGACTGAACTGAATTGAATATGAATATGTTTTAAAAATGAATATCTTTCAAATTGGATAGAAATATACTGATGGTCATGTTCAAAGACTGGCACAAATACTCCCAACAAACACTTTTCCAAAAATTAAAATTTTGTTTATATGTTTAAATATACTTACTAATTAGGAACAATGATAACACCTTGCAGTATAACTTAAAAGGCCCTGCATATTTGTCAATGCCCAACTTTTCCACAGTATATTTTTAATGTAGGGTAGTCATTGACTAACTCCTTGTAAATTCCATAACATATTATACACTGAGAGTGGAGTCCATCAGCTCTCTACGTGATGTTGTTGCTTGTTATCGACCATGTCACTGACAGATGTTTTTCTTCAAAGTTGACTAAAAGTTCCTGCTACAAACTACATATGAGACATCTGAGTCTTCTAGAAGAAATATTAAAAGAGCCTCAGTATGTCCCATTTTCTCTTAACTAGCAATATTAAACTAATGGACTAATGGGTGTAGGCTTTCCAGGATATGCTGACATTGTCATCACCAACAGACGTCTGTCAGTCTGTACCAAAAGTGTAAGTCTGGATCCTTGGTCCAGAAGCAGGTAAATTCATGAAAATCGGCTTGTAACCCACGATCAGAAAAACAAGAATTAATCACACAGGAACAAATGAAACTCACTCAGTTGTGATTAGCAGCATATTTTTAATAGCCACACGAGAAAGTCCTTTTTAATTCTTATTGAAATATCTCTAAACTTCAATTTAATAGGCTATGTTGGGCTTCCCAGGAGGCACAGTGGTAAAGAATCCACCTGCCAATGCAGGGGGTACAGGTTCAATCCCAGGGTCGGGAAGATCCCCTGGAGAAGCAAATGGCAACCCACTCTAGTATTCTTGCCGGGAAAATCCCATGGACAGAGGAGTCTGGCAGGGTACATTCCATGGGGTCACAAAGAGTCGGACATGAGTGAACACATACAAAGAAGGAAGGATACATATATACATAGGCATATACACATATTAAATTAAAATGAAATACTCTTTAAATGGTATCTTACTACCAAACTCTCAAAATTCAGGGAGAAAGTTCTATAAAAGATCTTAATAAGATTATAAACTAATAAATAAATTTAAAAATCTAAGATTTATGATCCTGGAAAAATTACATAAATTGATCAGTCTTTTCTAGAAAACAACTCAAAATAGGGATTACAATGATTAAATATAATGCAAAGTGCTTACTAATTTTTTTACTTTCTAAGACCATGTTATTTACAAATTTTTATTAAGAATATTCCCTTCTTTCTACTAGAATATAATTAGAAAAACTGAATTTATAATGTTGACCATTCTATAAATGTCACATAGAAAAACAAATCTCATTTAATTGTATATGATAAGCTGATGATTAAGGAGCAGGAACTATATATCATATGAGAAAATGATGCCTATAAATTTTCTACAAAAAATTGGTGTGGCACCTGTTTTGTGGCTTATGAAATCCTAGATTTATTGATGGTAAGGAATATTATGTCCTAGCTGGCCAGGAAAAGTGGTACTGCAGATGAAACCTGGGAGAAGAGAATTGGATGGCTCTTGGTTTCAGCAGACAAATTGATAAAGGCAATAAAAATGCTTCTAGCACATAAAAAGGAAAAAGGTTCAGTCCTAAAGGCTTTATAAAACTTTCAGACACAAACTAACTCCCAAGCTTTAGGATCCTATGACTCTAGTGTTATTAACTGCATCATAAGCAGGTATTTGCACATTAATCAACATTCCTCATTACATCTATGTTTGTAAACCAGCCAGATAAAAGGAAATATCAGATTAATGATGTGAATCATAAAAGTGCTAAGTAAAAGTATGTGAGTCAGTATGGAGGATCTGAAAGCAAAACTGACACCCTGCTCTGCCGCCTTAATGAGTAACTGCAAACCATTCCCAGTGCCTCCCGCTAGAAAGCACTCCATACCTAAGAACAACAATAACAACAAAACAAGAAACAAAACCAGCTTTGCCCATTTTAGCTAGATTCTAAAATACAGGCATACCTCATTTTTTTCTGGCACTTTGCTTTATTGCATTTTGAAGATATTATGCTTTTTATAAATTGAAGACTTGTGGCAACCCTGAGTTGAGCAAGTCCATTGGTGCCATTTTTCCAACAGCATTTGCTCACTTCATGTCTCTGTGTCACATTTAGGTAATCTTCACAGTATTTCCACCTTCATCATTTTTATCTTTGTCATGGTGATCTGCGATCTTTGATGCTATTATCATAATTATTTTTGGGCACCATGAACCGTACCCAAAAAAGACAGCAAATGGTAAGTGTTATGTGTGTTCTGACTTCTCCACTGATCAGATGTTTCCCCATCTCTCTCCTTCTCCCAGGCTTTCCTATTCTCTGAGACACAACAGTGTTGAAATTAGGCCAATTAATAACCCTACAATGACCTCTAAGTGTTCAAGCAAAGGAAGAGTCACATGTCTCTCACTTTAAATCAAAATTTAGAAATCATTACGCTCAGTGAGGAAGGCACATTGAAAGCCAAGACAGGGTAAAAGCAAGGATTCTTACAGCAGTTAGCCAAGTTGTATATGCAAAGAAAGAGTTCTTGAAGGAAGTTAAAAGTGATACTCCCATGAACACATGAATAAAGTAAACAAAGAAGCCTTATTGCTGATATGGAGAAAGTTTTACTGGTCTGGATAGAAGAGCAAACCAGCCACAACATTTCCTAAAGCCAAACTCTAGTACAGAGCAATGCCCTCTCTTCAATTCTGTGAAGGCTGAGAGAAGTGACAAAGCTACAGAAGAAGTTTGAATCTAGCAGAGGTGCAAGGAGAAGCAGAAAGTGCTGATGTAGAAGCTGCAGCAAATTATCCAGAAGGTCTAGCTAAGATAATTAATGAAGATGACTGCACTAAACAACAGATTTTCAATGTACATAAAACAGCTTTATCTTGGAATAAGATGTCATTCAGTACCTCACCAGCTTGAGAGGAAAAGTCAATGCATAGCTTCAAAGCTTCAAAGGACAAGCTGACCCTCTTGATGGAGGCTAATGCAGCCAATGACTCTAAGCTGAAGTCAATGTTCTTTATTGTTGTTATTCAGTTGCTAAGTCATATCTGACTCTTTGTGACCTCATGGACTGCAGCATGCCAGTCTTCCCTGTCCTTCACCATCTCCCAGAGTTTGGTCAAACTCATGGCCATTGAGTCAGTGAGGCCATCCAACCATCTCATCCTCTGTCACCCCCTTCTCCTCCTGTCCTCAATCTTTCCCAGCATCAGGATCTTTTCCAATGAGTCAGTTCTTTGCATCAAAGTATTAATAGACAAAGTCTTAGAGCTTCAGCATCAGTCCTCCCAATGAATATTCAGGGTTGATTCCCTTTAGGATTGACTGGTTTGATTTCCTTTCTGTCCAAGGGACTCTCAAGAGTCTTCTCCAGCACCGCAGTTTGAAAGCATCAATTCTTTGGTGCTCAGCCTTCTTTATCACCCAACTCTCACATTTGTACTTGACAACTGCTCATTTACCATACTGAAAATCCCAGGGCCCTTAAGAATTATGCTAAATCTACTCTTACTGCACTCAATAAATGGTACAACAAAGCCTGAATGACAGCACATCCAGGCTTTGCTGTATATTTTAAGCCTATTGTTGAGACCTACTATTAGAAAACCAAAGATTCATTTAAAAATATTATTGCTCATTGACAATGCACCTGGCTATTCAAGAATTCTGAAGGAAATGCACAGGTGATTAATGTTTTTATGCCTACTAACACAACATCCATTCTATAGCCTGTGGATCAAGGAGTAATTTTAGTTTTCAAGTCTTATTAAGAGATATATTTCATAAGGCTATAGCTGCTATAGATAGGGATTTTTCTGCTGGATCTGGGCAAAGTAAATTGAAAGCCTGCTGGAGAGGAGTCACCATTTTAGATGTGATTAAGAACTTTTGTGATTCATGAGAAAAATATCAACATTAACAGGAGTTTAAGAGAAACTTATTCCAATCCTCATAGATGACTTTGAGGGGTTCAAGATTTCAGTACAGGAAGTAACTACAGATGTGGTGGAAATAGAGAACTAGAATTACATGTGGAGCCTGAAGGTGTGACTGAATTGCTGCAATTTCATGATGAAAGATGAGCTGCTTCTTATCAATGAGCAAATAAGGTAGTTTCTTGAGTTAGAATCTACTTCTAGTGAAGATGCTGTGAGGATTGTTGAAATGACAACAAAGAATTTAGAATATCACATAAACCTAGTTGATAGAGCGGCTTCAGGGTTTGAGAGGATCAACCTCAATTTTGAAAGAAGTTCTACTGTGGGTAAAATGCTACCAGGAAGCACTGCATGCTATAGAGAAATATTTCATGAAAGGAAGAGAGAAAATCAATGCATTATACTTCATTGTTGTCTTATTTCAAGAAGTTGCCACAACCACCACCCTGATCAGATAGTAGCTATCAACACTGAGGCAAGACTCTCCATCAGCAAAAAGATTATAACTTGCTAAGATTCAGATGATGGTTAGCACTTTTCATTTACATGTTTTAGATGTAATGCTATCGCATACTTAATGGACTACAGTATAGTGCAAATATAACTTTCATAGGCACTGGGAAACTAAAAAAAAAAAAAAATGCATGACTTGCTCTATTACCATATGCACTTGTGGTCTAGGAAAAAAAAACAACCCACAATATGTATGCCTTTAAGTGAGATGTTGAGCCCTTAGGTCACAACTCATCAAAAAATAGCAACAAAAAACTTTATTTCTGACTTCTGAAGTCCTGATGTCTCCAGATATAAGATTACCTTTGAGCACCTGACAATCAAGTATAGCAACAGCTGTTTTCCCACCACAAACATACCACAGTAATCTTGGTGACTTTTTTTTTTTAAAGAACTTTAATATATTTTATTTGGAGAGTAGCTATTAAAAGCCTGGACTCCCTTGCAAAATCTCTTTGCAAGTAAGCTCCTTTTCTGTTCTAAATGCTTTTGTTTCTGTGGCTTCTTTCTATGTTTAAAATCTCCAAACTTCTGCTTGTAGCTCCTGCAAAGAAGCTTTACAAATTCCTTATGAAACTGCTTCAGATACCATGACCCTGGCTCAGTTGTAACTAACCACCAGTCATCCTTTTACAGCCCATGAGGATGCCTATTCTAAGGCCCTGGGAAGGCTTGAGCAGTTCTGAGCCTCTGTTGTTTGCACAGGGCAGTGACACACAGTCATCATTCTGACACCACCAAGTTATCATCCCTTTTCAGCCCCACGAGTTTCTTTTGACATAAACGCTTCCTTTCCAGTTCAAAAATGACCCTGAGAGGGAGGAGAGCGAAGACAGGCTCAGAGGAGGCATATGGATATTAAATCAGACCAAGCGTAGAGAATCCCCAGTGGATTAATCTTCTATTTCCTTTCCATTATGAGCCTGTCTATATGGAGAGTTGCCCTGCTTCTCAGTAATTATCTGACTCTTCAAAAAATTAATGCAGCTTCCAATTATATCTCTTTTTCTCTCTCCTGTTAATCTTGGTTCTTCCTCTTCTGTCATGCTAGTAAGCCAAGTCTCAATTAGCCAGCCTGCTGGTGATTACCATCTTGTCCCTTCACTGTTCAGACATTCTTTAATTTCCTGGAGCGTGCCAGCCCCCTTCCTCTCTTCTTACCTCCCTCCAAAATACTTTTGCTAAAACTAGAGCCCATGCTGTTTCAGCCTGTCATCTTATTCTGCAGGGCCTGGAGGGCTGACAGGTAGGATGTCTTTTCCAGTAGGTCCAGACACACTTGCATGTTTAGGAATCCTGGTAGATGAGAGCTTTCTACTGATGCGACCAGGAGTCTATAACTGTCCCCGTGAGACTCTCCCATAACCCTTTGTACCAAAGGAGTGTAGGAAAATCCAAAGTAGACTCTAGTTTTAAAAATAAAATCTTTAAAAGAAGGAAGAAGAGTCAGGCTCTTAGTTTCAATTATGAAAGATGATTGGTTGAACCTTTGTTGTTGTCTAGTCACTAAGTCATGTCCAGCTCTGCAACCTCTGGACAGTGGCCTGACAGGCTCCTCTGTCCATGGGATTTCCTAGGCAAGAATACTCGAGTGGGTTGCTATTTCCTTCTCCAGGAGATCTTCCTAATCCAGGGACTGAACCTGAATCTCCTACTTGGCAGGTGGGTTCTTTACCACTCAGCCACTTGGGTATGAAAGATGATTGGTTAAACCTTCTTATCAGTAAATCTCACCACAGAAATTAACTCAGAACTTTAGAGTTCTATTCTAATTCTGCCAGCCACTGATTGACTTTGAGTAGAGTCACATCACATATTGACCTCAGTTTGTTTGTTTATAAGAGCTCTTCTGCAGGATCCTCTATGACCCACCTCCCAAAATAGTGGAAATAAAAGCAAAAATAAACAAATGGGACCTAATTAAAATTAAAAGCTTTTGCACAACAAAGGAAACTATAAGCAAGCTGAAAAGACAGCCTTCAGAATGGGAGAAAATAATAGCAAACGAAGCAACAGACAAACAATTAATCTCAAAAATATACAAGCAACTCCTGCAGCTCAATTCCAGAAAAATAAACGACCCAATCAAAAAGTGGGCCAAAGAACTAAACAGACACTTCTCAAAAGAAGACATACAGATGGCTAACAAACACATGAAAAGATGCTCAACATCACTCATTATCAGAGAAATGCAAATCAAAACCACAATGAGGTACCATTTTACGCCCGTCAGAATGGCTGTTATCCAAAAGACTACAAGCAATAAATGCTGGAGAGGGTGTGGAGAAAAGGGAACCCTCTTACACTGTTGGTGGGAATGCAAACTAGTACAGCCACTATGGAGAACAGTGGAGATTCCTCAAAAAACTGGAAAAGAACTGCCATATGACCCAGAAATCTCACTGCTGGGCATACACACCGAGGAAACCAGACTTGAAAGAGACACGTGTACCCCAATGTTCATCGCAGCACTGTTTATAATAGCCAGGACATGGAAGCAGCCTAGATGCCCATCAGCAGACGAATGGATAAGGAAGCTGTGGTACATATACACAATGGAATATTACTCAGCCATTAAAAAGAATACATTCAAATCAGTTCTAATGAGGTGGATGAAACAGAGTGAAGTAAGGCAAAAAGAAAAACACCAATACAGTATACTAACACATATATATGGTATTTAGTCAATCAGTAAAGATAACGCTGTATGTGAGACATCAAAAGAGACACAGATAAATAGAACAGTATTATGGACTCTATGGGAGAGGGCGAGGGCAGGATGATATGGGAGAATGGCATTGAAGCATGTAAATTATCATATGTGAAACGAATCACCAGTCCAGGTTCAATGCATGATACAGGGTGCTCGGGGCTGGTGCACTGGGGTGACCTGGAGGGATGGGATGGGGAGGGAGGTGGGAGGTGGGTTCTGGAAAGGGAAAACATGTACACCCAGGGTGCATTCATGTCAATGTATGGCAAAACAAATACAATATTGTAAAGTTAAAAAATAGAAAATAAACTAATTAAAAAAAAAAAAGAAACTCACCACTAATAATAATAATAATAACAATAACAACAACAACAAAAAAGAGCTCTTATGCTCTTCTATTCAACTTAAAGTTGAAAATAAAAATTTATTCTATTTAAAGCACACTAAAATGACTACATGTGTGCAAAGACAAAGACAGTGGGGGAAGAGCAGACAAGAGATGTTCACAAAATTGAGAAACTGGAACATGGCCCAAAGAATTAGAAAAGACAAAGAGTAAATAGCAAGTGCCATCAGAGAGGGATGAAAGTGAGAATCAAGCCACTTCACAATGCAGACCCTCAGAAAAACTCACAAATTGGAGACACTCAGAGCTAGAGAGGATGGGATCAAGGTGAGAGTCTGAGAAAGGCAGAGGGGAAAGGAGAGACATTTAAAGTCATTGGCAGATTAATTCCCAGCTCCCTCCCCAGTCCACTAGCCAGAACACCTACCTTCCCCCTTCCACTGCAAGACACTGGGTAAAAATGGAATCTCTGACTCTCTGATTTACTAGACCCCAGTAAATCAGGCAGGGCAGAGATACCTACTGAAACTCGATCAACAGATGTCTACCTACTGAACCCCCCTACCCCCTCCATTAGCTCAGTTGGTAAAGAATCCACCTGCAATGCAGGAGACCTGGGTTCGATCCCTGGGTTGGGAAGATCCCCTGGAGAAGGGAAAGGCTACCCACTCCAGTATTCTGGCCTGGAGAATTCCATGGACTGTATAGTCTATGGGGTTGCAGAGAGTCAGACACAACTGAGGGACTTTCACTTTCACCTACTGAACCAGAAAACCGCCTGTCCCCTACTCAGCTTTAAAAAATGTTGGAGGAGTGGAGTCGAGGGCACGGTGAGAGGTGGTCACTGGGTAGAGTGACCCTCCCAGAGGCCTTCCCCATCCGCTCATATCCACTACTCAACACACAGAGCCCCTCCTCCAGCACATGAAAGCTTAAGAAAGATATGGTCATTCTTAAAAAAATAAAAATAAAAAGTCAGCTAAACAGAGGGCAACCAGGCAGGAGGATACTCATAAATCTGTCTCTGGAGAAATCAAATGGTCCCAAAAATGATCACAGAGGAGGAAAAAATTCCTCTACTCTCTTATATTCAGTGGCTGAGGATGCAAAATAAACTGACAGAAAGATATATATTAACAAGAGAAAAAAATTTATTAACATGTGTATCATGCTTACATAAACATGGCAGAAGTCAATGATGAGTCATTCAAAGAGGTGATCAGAAGCTGAGGTTTACATAGCATCTTAGCAAAATAATAAATTTGTGGAGAAGTGACAAGACAAAGGAAGATAGATTTAGGCTTTTAGGGTTGACAAACTATGGGAAGGTAAATACAGAGGGTAAACTAAAGGACAATAAGAGTCATCTGGTAATTTGTTATGTAAATTTCTTTTAGTGGCCATCTCTGGGTTGATAAGAGTCCAAAGCTCTTTCCTGGTGATAAAGAATTCTACTCTTCTTGATATAGGAAAGGGAGACACCTTAACAAATTTATGTCTTACTTTTAGGCAAATGGGAGGGAAGAAAACTTCACTTGCATCTGCTTCTTCCCAACTGCCTTCAGTTCAAAATAATAATCTCACAGTGCTATGTTTTGAGATAGCCTGTTCTGATACCCTACATGACCCATAAAAATGATCCGTAAGTGCTGAGTATTTGGAGCATATACAAGTATCAATCATTCTGTATAAATTCTATAAAATGATGAACATGTATATGCACAGCTTTCAGTCAACTTTTTAGCACCTTGCTCCTAAATACGAAAACATCAAAAACATCACTACATCCAAGAAGCGCCTGACATGAAAGACCAAGAGTCAAATATACAAAGAGAAGAAAGAAAGTCAAAGGAAAGAAATATTCTATCAGCTCAGTTCAGTCGCTCTGTCATGTCTGACTCTTTGCGACCCCATGGACTGCAGCACACCAGGCTTCTCTGTCCATCATCAATTCCCAGAGTTTACTCAAACTCATGTCAGTCACATTGGTGATGCCATCCAATCATCTCATCCTCTGTCATCCCCTTCTCCTCCCACCTTCAATCTTTCCCAGGGTCTTTTCAAATGAGTCAGTTCTTCCCATCAGGTGGCCAAAGTATTGGAGTTTCAGCTTCAGGATCAGTCCTTCCAATGAATACTCAGGACTGATTTCCTTTAGGATGGACTGGTTGGATCTCCTTGCAGTCCAAGGGACCCTCAAGAGTCTTCTCCAACACCACAGTTCAAAAGCACCAGTTCTTTGGCTCTCAGCTTTCTTTATGGTGCAATTCTTACATCCATACATGACTACTGTAAAAACCATAGCTTTGACTAGACAGACTTTTGTTGGTAAAGTAATGTCTCTGCTTTTAAATATTCTGTCTAGGTTGGTCATAGCTTTTCTTCCAAGGAGCAAGTGTTGTTTAACATCATGGCTGCAGTCACCATCTGCAGTGATTTTGGAGCCCCCAAAATAAAGTCTCTCACTGTTTCCATTGTTTCCCCATCTATCTGCAATGAAATGATGGGACTGGATGCCATGATCTTAGTTTCTGAATGTTGAGCTTTAAGCCAACTTTTTCAGTTTCCTCTTTCACTTTCATCAAGAGGCTCTTTAGGCAATAACAAAAGACAAAATAAATAACAGACCAACATAAGCTATAATTATCTTCAGGAGTAAGAGAAGATACTGCATCCCTGAAACAAGATCAGTGTATGGAAGAGACAGGGACAAGGACAGAATGAGATAGGGAAGGAGCTGGGGAAAGAAAGAAGAAGGGAAGGGAAAGTAAAGAAGGAAAAAAGAAAATTCAAGAACAAGAAAGAGCTTGGGGAAAAAAGTACCCAAAATTTTCAAAATCCAAAAGAAGAGCTGGAAAATGTAGTTGAGGAAATTGCTCAGAAAATAGAACGAAAAGACAAAGAAAAATAAAATCAGAAAGAAAAGATCAGAAAACTAGAGAACTATTCCCATGACCAAATCTGAGTGAGAGTTCCAGAAAGAGAAAATAGGAGAAAAACAATAAAATTATTATTAAATGAATAATATAAGAAAAGAATTAAAGAACTCAAACTTCCAGTGTAAAAGGATCCATTCAATGCCCAGCATAGTTAATTAAAAGAGATATCCTTTATTTCACATCACGGTGAAGTTTCAGAATACCAAGTTCAAAAGAAAGATCCTCCTAAGAAGAGTCAAGAATCAGAATGGCACTGTTCTTCCCAATAGGAGGAGTGAATGTCTGAAGTCAATGAAACAACACCTTCATAAGTCTTACAGAGAGTGATTTCTATGATTTGATACCTAGTCAATCTATCAGTTAATTTGTATGAAGAAATAAAATCATTTCAGACATCCAATGTCTTTAAAAAATTACTTCAATTCATTCTATCTCAGGAAGAAATTTTATCAGTTAGGAATTGTAACAGTTACAGAGTCAATTGCAGTCAGCTTAAACACATACAGGTTTGTTTCTGTGTTTCAGTAGTAAAAATAAGTCTATAGGTACAGAGTCAAGCCAGCATGTGACTTCAATAAACCATCAGGGACATAGTTCATGCTATGTTTATGCTTGATATTATTAGTACAGGTATCCTCATGGTCACTTATAGCTGTCAGAGCACCAGCTATCACATCCATATTCCAAGCAGAAGAAAGAGGAAGAAAGAAGAAAGCACAGAGGGCAAAAAAAAAAAACTGTCTTAGCAATCCCATATATTTATATGTCATTAACCATAGCCATCCATAAGGCAGCCTGGGAAGCATAGCTTTGTTATTTGCTAAACCTAATAATATAAGAATTTCATTAGATGGTAAGAAGAGGATAATGGATATTGGTTAAGCAAACAGCAGTATAATAAAAGATATACTCTGCCAAAATGAAAGGACATACCAAGAAAAAAAAGAGACATGATATTTGAGACACAGATGAGCTAACAGAGTGGGGGACAATGGAAAGTCCTGTAGAGCAGGCTGAGAAAGCAGTTAGGCTAGATGGAGGCTAGGAGAGATATGTCCCAGGCCTGGTATGTTTAACCAGGAATGCCTGGTTTGTTTCACCAGGTATATGAAGTTTTAAAAATTCTGTTGGATAATGTGATAGATTACTAAGTAAAGGAGTGGGGGGGAGTTGCACAAGGGAGGAAATCTAATCATAACATACACACTTGTTTCCTCAGTGAATAATACATTTTTATAACAAGAAAAACATCCAACTTATTTAATCAAAAATCAGTACTGTATTCAAAGATTGGAAAGAGGGACCATAGGAACATGTGAGATAGAAGAAGTCTAATTCTTCTTCTTTTATAGTAGGACTTTTCTAGATGTGTCTAAAATGATAAATTAAGAAATAATATAAGCATACTGTTTTAAAAGCAATTACCAAAAGCAACAGCTAAAAGTTTGGGGAAGGAGATACATACAGGGAAATATATTCTTCATTATAAATCTTAAATGACATTGTTTAAACTTTAAACAATGTATATGTATTACTTAGATAAAAATTTAAAATAGTTTTTAAAGATTAAATGATTAATGGGTATTATACAGAGCAAAATCAAGTTACAAACAATATGTGTAGTAAAATCCCAATTTGGAAAGCTTGTGCAAGAAGTATATGTGCAAAAAGAGCAGCATGACACTGAAGGCACCTGTTATTTGTTATATACAGGAATAGAAGTGTACATAATAAAAGTCTAGAACAACACATCCCAAATGCATAATAGATCTTGCTCTACTACAGAGCTAAGGACTAGCCTGTAGCCAATGATAAACGGGGACTTAAAATTTTTAATGGTCCTTAAATTTTTATGAGAATATATATTTGTATGTTAAAGTGACAGAATTTTAAAAAGAAAGTAGGGGGGAATGCCTAAATCATTTCTTCAGAGCCATGCTTTCTCCATGATTCTATGACTTTCTCCAACCCAGGTGGTACCCAAATCATCCTGTTCCAACTCCTGTCCTTAGAGCTGAGAGTTCAGGTAATGGCTTCCCCCAAAGACATGTGAGATATATGACTAGGGGACAAATACTAACTATTAGAGGAGGAACTGTTCTCCTATGCATCCCCATCCCAATGTGTTCTACTTCAACCCTATACACAAAGAGGAAGCTCCACCAGTATTTTCTCACTGGGAAGGATCAAGTCCTATTCTCCTCCCTCCTTCTCTCTCTCCCTCTTCTTTTCCCTCTCAAAACTGTAAGCCCCCAAAAGAGCTCTCTCTCCTCCTCCAGTTACCATACCTGTGGGGTTCCTCTAAGGGAACAAGCCCCACTCCAGCTTTTTTCTCTAGCACTGGGCTTGTCACTTAAACCCAGGTAGGAGAGTGAAGCTTCCACCATTCCTCCATTGAGTTGTACCAGTGTCATGGTGTGAATTCTCACCTGAACAGGCAAATGCACATGTTGCATGTGTGTTAAATTTCTACAGTGGAATTTGAAATCGTACACCCAATATCATAATTCAGGTTGTGTTGTTCATTCTGTGCTGCCTCCATTTGTAGCAGCAATGACCTGTGGAGTCAATTCATCCACATGTGTGTGTCACAGTCTAGTCTTTCTTGCCCACACCCATTCTCCACCACTTGGATTGGCTCCAGTGCCCTGGGGGAACTTCTGAAGCCACAATCAAATGTCCACCAGGGAGGGCCTGTGTCTCCACTCTCTCACTCTCAGTTGGTGCCATGTAGATGCGCTTAACTGGGGGGCTGTTCTTAGCATTGTTGGGGAGATTCTGCTTTCACCTCTGTGACATGTCATAGTCAGTCTTTAAGTTGGCTACCAGGTTGGCCTTGGCTCTACCTGAATATGTGTCCCACTCCTGACTGGGGTCCCCCAAAGCAAGCATGCTGCTTCTCTCCCTTGGCTAATGTCCAGGTGCCACTAAGAAAGAGAAGAAATTACTGGATCTGTCCTTATGATGTGGTGGGGCCAGCAGCTCTTCACATGTCTATAGGCACTACATCTCTATTTCTCTGTGTCATCACCCATGTGTGTTGGCACAGCTAGAGCTACCAGTCTTGAAAGGCTTTGTGAGAAGCAAGACACCAGTGGATCACTCTTGGATCCCCCAGATGCCCAGGCTGGGTTTGCCTTAAGCCCAGGTCCTTCTCCCCTTCCAATCTTTGGAGGATTAGGAGAGAAGGGTCAGAACACATAACCTAATTCTTTTCTTCTGTCCAAACTTTGTCTTTTTCTCTCCAGTCTTGAGCCCTTTCCTTTCATCCTCAGAGAATATCTACTACCAGTCTCTTGCTCTATCTGTCCATGCTGATGAGTAAATCCATATTGTTCTATATCAGGGAAAGGGGTTTTGTTTTTTTTTAACTTAAAGTCTAAAGAATTGGGACTTCCCTGGCTGTTCAGTGCTTAAGACTCTGTGCTTCTAATTCAGGGAGTGCAGTTTCAATTCCTAGTTGGGGAACTAGGATCCCACTGCCAAGTGAAGTGAAGTCGCTCAGTCGTGTCCAACTCTGCGACCCCACGGACTGTAGCCTACCAGGCTCCTCCGTCCATGGGATTCTCCAGGCAAGAATACTGGAGTGGGTTGCCATTTCCTTCTCCAGCCCAATGCCAAGAGGCATGACCAAAAAAAAAAAAAAAAAAAAGGCTGAAGAATTAAGTGTCTTTGGCCCTGCTGGTGACCCACTCCAGTACTCTTGCCTGGAAAATCCCATGGACGGAGGAGCCTGGTAGGCTGCAGTCCATGGGGTCACTAAGAGTCGGACACAACTGAGCGACTTCACTTTCAATTTTCACTTTCGTGCATTGGAGAAGGAAATGGCAACCCACTCCAGTGTTCTTGCCTGGAGAATCCCAGGGACGGAGGAGCCTGGTGGGCTGCTGTCTATGGGGTCGCACAGAGTCGGACACGACTGAAGCGACTTAGCAGCAGCCCCTGTTGTAAACTGTTTCTGGTGACAACATCCTCCAGCCAGTGATCACCAGGAATACGTGAGAAGCTAAGTAAGTTGAGTTTATTCTTTGTCACAATGAAAAAAACATGCATACCACGAGGAACCATGATGCATCTCAGTAACAGGGGTTGTGAAGAACTTCTTGTAGGATTTGGGCTTATGTTAGGTGATTTTGCAGAGGGTTTAAGGAAGCGGATTTCTGCTCTGAATTGGCTGCTGCGGAAAGCATGAGTAAGCTAATTCTATCTTAAGGTACCTCAATAAATCTTATCTGGAAAGAGGGAAAACTACAAGGCTAAAGTCATATTTGGCAATTACTCACATTAACCAGAAGAGGAGAGGACTGGCATTTTGTGGTTTGGACAATGCTCACGTTTTGCCAGTAGTCAGAAATGGTTGTACAATTATCTTATTTTTGTCTAAAGCCATCATGACCACGGCTTCCTTGGTGGCTCAGATGGTAAAGAAGCTGCCCACAATGCAGGAGACCTGGGTTCGATTGCTGGGTTGGAAAGATATTCTGAAGAATGGAATGGCAACCCACTCCAGTATTCTTGCTTGGAGAACTCCATGAATAGAGGAGCTTGGTGGGCTACAGTCCATGGGATCACAAAGAGTTGTACATGACAGAGTGACTAATACACACACACACTCACATCATGACCAGAGAGGCCTTGCCTTGAAGTTGATATTCTGTGACATTGTTCACATTCAACAGGAGAACACCAAGGCCTAACCGACTGGCTTCCAGGTTCTAAGGGCTGCTTTTCTTTCTCAATGGTCAGCTGCAAATGTTTGCATCCCTACCATGTTAAGTGGGAAATGGCACATCAATTGTGAATTTGAAGGGGCCTCCCACACTAGGACTAAAGCTGATGCTGCAATTTGTTCCTAATTTGGTTTCATGTGTCTGATCTCAGTTGGTCAAAATTCAGTGAGGAAGAGGCCTGTGACTGGCAGCCCCAGCACCCAACATATGGAGGAAACTTTATGAGCAAACACAAGGGCCAGTTTTTGAGAACCTAAGTGCCATGCTGGGACCACAGCAGACAGCTGGAGAGTACGTGGACACTTGGCCTATGACTGGATAGCAACTGGTACAGCAGGCTCAGCTGAGCAGGCTCATCCCTGAGAGAGTCTCTTCATTCCCAGAAAGGCAATGAAGGTATATGGTATAAATATGTATCCCATATAGGCATATGGAATCATATTTCTGACTAGGGCATGTTTTCTTTCTTTCAAATTGGGTCTTGGTCAGAACTACTGTGAACTATGAAAAGGACCTACATTCCCCCATGAGCCACAGAACATTACTGTGTGATTCCAATCTTTAAAACCTGAGTGCTGGGCATCACAGGAGGCACTAGACCAGTTGCCCCAAATTTTGTTCCTCTATTTTAGGTCCTGAAGGTCTGCTAGAAGAAGTCTACAAGAAGTGGTAGATTTCATCAATGAGTGAATACAGTGGAACTGGAAGGCTAACATGAGAGGGGTGGAGTGGTTTGTCACAGAGGAAATAAGCCATCTTCTTAGAATGAAAATCAGGGAGAAAAAGTCCATGGAGCTTATTTCAAACCCAGCGTTTTAGAAGGGAATTAAAAAGACTTTAGCAGGAAATCTGCTTTCTTTACAAATTAGGTTTACTCAGGGACTCAAGGGAAAATCGAATCAGCCTAAGAAACAAGATTTCGTCTTTTAGTCAGAACACTGGCGGTGGGGAAAGACAAGGAAAAAGAAAACAAAAAAGATATACTGATTAAACCCCAGGGATGAAAGCTTGCCTTGGGAAAATAGAGAAAGTTAGAGAACACAAGGCTGGAATCTCAACACGGATTTGAAAGGGAAAAAAGCTATACTCTGACCTAAGTGCTTAAAAACTGCAACCAAAGAAGTGTGGGACATTGCAGGTATCACCAGGTCAGAGGGGATGATGGGGTCAAAGTGGTCCAACAGAGGAAGGTAGGGAGACCACAGAGGGTAAGGGAATGATGGCCTGGGGACACTAGAGCACAGGAAACTCTCCTGGACCACCCGTTCCAAGCATCAGGTAGCAAATTAATAAGAACAATGGGGAAACTACCCTTGGATGATTGGGGCACTTAGAGAAGACGCACAGGACATTTACATTCATTTGAGAGGGAAAGACCAGGAAAACCAGTATGAAATATTTAAGGAACTAGTAAGAGAATGTCAAGATCTAGAGGCACACACTGTCTGCACAGTGAGAAAATGTGGCCAAAATAAGGAGGGCATTATATGTAGGGAAGGAAAGATGGTCAAGTGTAGCCAGGCTGGCTAATGACAGATTGAGTACCGATCTGGGTGAGAGGCTGGGTTTATGTGGAAACCTCCAGGTGGCATTACCTGGCTTGGGAAGGGAAAGTGGCAGGATGTTTTTAAACAGTGGAGAACCAACCCCACGAGGCCCCTTTGAGGTAGAAACTGAGTCAGCTTGAAAGGAGAGAAGAAGCACTTTTTGGCAGAAAGAAAAGTTTCTATTCATTTGTATATGTTTACTCAATATAATGAGCTTGGGGCCGATGTCATGAGAATCTTGTGAGTCCTACTGCCTGCATAGCATTAAGTCAACTTTGAAAAGAACAGGGTATACATACCCTGTGTGCCCAGGTTGTAGGGGTTGTAGAGGGAAGCAGGCTTTGCAGAAGGAGGCTTCTCTTATTATAGAGAGAGCAAAACAGGAAAGCAGAAGATGGGATATTCATTCAACTTCAATTAACAAGCCAAAGATTTTAATTTTGAAGCTTTTTGAACTTTAATAATGAAACATAATGCATATTCAAACCTGAGACACTGGCATACTGCAGGCATTGTATTAAGTGAACTACGTTTAGTCTGGTAGCAACCAAGTTTGTTTAATCATTGCATTTAATATAGTAAAAGCTATATTGCACTGCATGGCTAGACACACAAGTTGATTTAAGATATAGAAAAGGGAATGACTTTTTGGCCCAGGGCACAGTATGAACTTAGAGTTGCTTTAAGTAAAGTCCCATCCAGAGCCATGTCAGAGGGCACTAAACGTTGGCCCCAGGTTTGGGAATAACTGGATAGAGGTCAGACTCTCCCCAGTCCCAGCCAAATTTATCCTGTGTCCTGTTTTGGGTCCTGGACACCTATAGTTTTTACAGTATTAAAGGTTTGAGAAACAAACAAATGAGGAATATCCAACATTGATCATGTGTGACTCCCAAATCCTAAAATATTACTATTTGACTCTTTACAGAAAAAGTTTACTGATTTGGAAGAAAACACTTCCTTCTCTCCACATTCCCACCTCAGCTCACAAACACTGCAACTTTCTTTGAGAAGTGCTGGGTAAAGAATTTCAACTACTACCAACACCCCTAAGAAACCAATGGCTAATGATTGCTAAGAAGACCATAGGTTACATCCTGTCACACATAATGAGATTTGGCACTACTTTGCCTCAAAAGGAGAAGTCAGTTTTTCCCTCCCACTGGCCTGGCTCCTGTTTTGCCTGGTGCGTTTAATGCGACCACCTGTTGGACAAGGGTCTACTCGACCAAGTCAGCTCTCTCAACCGGCAAGTCCCTCAGTCCAGGCTTCCAGGGAGGTAAGAGTAGGGAACCACAGTTTGGCTTTGGGTCCAAGCTACTTTCTTCATGCAACTCTTACCCATGATTCCCAGGGGGCTGCTGTGCCCATCAATAAAGTGATGCCAGGATTCTTAGTTGGTGACTCACGGCTGCCTTCACATGATTAGAACTTGATTGGGTAGGCAAGCTCCATCCTCCAATGGTTCTACTCATGTGCATAAGTCCTTGAAGCTCTTGTATAGACAAAAAATTGAGGAAACTCTTTTGGGGGGTCTTATCTTTTAGAGACTCACCTCTTGCTATAAAGAACATGGTGGCACTTTAGTTGCTAAGTCATGTCCAACTCTTGCAACCCCACAGACTGTGGCCCATGAGGCTCCTCTGTCCATGGGATTTCCCAGGCCAGGATACTGGAGTGGGTTGCCATTTCCTTCTCTAGGGGATCTTCCTGACCCAGGGATTGAACCCGGGTCTCTTGCATTGCAGGTGGATTCTTTACCGGCTAAGCCACCAGGGAAGTCCCATAAAGAATATAGTGATTACATAATCAAATTTTTAGAATTAGACACACTCAGGCTCAAGCACCAGCCAACTGAGTCACTTACTGTCCTTATCAACCTTTGGCAAATTGCTTTAACCTGTCCAGGACTCATTTTTTCATCTGTTAAATGAGGTTAATAATAGTACTATAATAGATAGCATGGCTTCAAAAAATGGCCAAACAATAAAATAATTTATTGTCTCACATACCTGGTAGTTCAGAGGTTAAGTAGAATTGAGGGTTGGTTGATTCAGCAGCACCATCAAGGATCTCCATTCTTTTTATTTTTTCTGCTCCATCATTATGTCAGCTTCTTCCTACAGCAATAGGAACAGAGTGGTTTTTTTCCCCCATTGTCACTAACTACCATCTTGAAGACTCAGTGACAGGACAAACTAAACCTAATATGTGTACTAAAAGGGGAAAGGAGTGAGCTGTAGTAGTCAGAGAGGGAAAAGAGATGAGAAGTGGAGTTGGAACAGGCTTTGAAAATCAGAATGCAAACTTAAAGAGTATTTGGTACTCTATTTTTAAAGTATATTTAAATCCAACCTAGAAACCCTGGAGTTTATAATATCTTACAGGGAAAGGAGGCATTTCTAAGCCTATTAAAACTTTCTTGTCTTTGCCCTCTCCTCTGCTTTTTTTATTTCCGTCTTCAAAGAAGAGACAATTTCTCCCATTTCCTGCGTGCTAAGCATCCATTCATCTTTGAGGAAACAGCATCTGTGCCCCAGCAAGTCTCATGGAGCTGAGATGCAAGGGCCTCTTCTGACATCAGAGAGAGCATGAATGTAAAAAGTTTCTGTATGCTTATTTGAGGGGAGACTTTTCTGAATTGCTGGATTGCTTTTGAAGGCAAGAAAGGAAACTATATTAGTTAGCATAAATACTTGCTTCAGCAGTTCCTCCATTTATTCCACCTGAGCAGGTGCACAGTCCTTTAATCATAACTGTCAAGAAAGGAAACCTTGCAATTTACATCATTAAAAAAAGAGAAAGATGAAATGGCGAGAAGGGATGAAGAAGAGGAAGAGAGAGTATGAGAAACAGACATATATACTGAAAGACAAGGAGTTGGGGAGAAAGTGGTGTCAGGGACAGAGAAAAGGAAAAGAATGAATACATGGTTTTACATTTTTTTTCTGAGCTTTACGTGAATAACAGATAACTCATTGACTAAAGAAAGATGGTTTTAAAAGATTTATCTTACAGATAAGGTGGGAAATAAAGGCCTCCTAGAATGCACAAAAAATAAAGGAAAGAATGCAATTCAAAATTGTGAGTTATTCATATTCATCCCTCCTCACCTCCTGAGCGAGGTGGATATTATAGAGGACTCTGTCTTTTTAGGACTCTACTTTTTTGTGTTTTTGACTGAGCGCATACAGGGATACATGGGGAGGAGGGGATAAGTTGCTTTACTAATAAATGATTTAGAGGGATAGGAAGATTCCCCTGCACAGGAATGTGTGGAGAAAGCATGCAAGAGGAAGCAGGAAGAAAAAGTAGAAACACACACATATTACACATACACATATATACATATGCAGAGAGAGAGAAAGAAACTAAACCTCAAGGCAGACCTAAGTGAGAGTATGACAAGTGCTTTGGGTTTGCAGGAGTGAAGTGCAAAAGCCCAAGAGGAGGTACCATTACCTCCAGCTTAACCTCTGATTAGAAGAATGTGCCAAAACTTTTTCTTGTCTCATGATGCACAGGCTAGAACATATTTTATCAGGGAGCTGTCCAGTGAGAAATCTGATCTATTAGTGAGAAAGTAATTGCAATTCTCTGCTATGCTTACCTAAACCCTTGAGGCAGTTGAACAACCACCGGTTGGACTGTCACGAGTTGTAAGCTTATCTCATGAATTATCAACATCAAAATTATAAAATCCCAATTTAGCCAATGCATCATCAGTGGGTTAGGCAGCTGCCATTATGCATTCAGCTCCATTCTAGACTCACTTCCTGTAGTTTGATAGAGATGGCTTTCTACTTGACTCATTGAACACATGAGCAATTAGAACTATGCTAACCATCTGATACTACCAGACATCTTCATTTTTAAAAAAATCAGTGTACAGAAAAGCAACTCTTTGTATCATTTGGTAGAAAGACATTACATCATTTAGCCCAGGTGTTATTTACATGACTGTCAGAAAAAGGCTGAGTGCTGAGGAATTGATGACTGAATTGCGGTGCTGGAGAAGACTCTTGAGAGTCCCTGGGACTGCAAGGAGATCAAACCAGTCAATCCTAAAGGAAATCAACCCTGAATATTCATTGGAAGGACTGTGACTGAAGCTAAAGGTCCAATCCTTTAGCTTCCTGATGCAAAGAGCCAATGAATTGGAAAAGACCCTGATGATGGCAAAAGATTGAAGGCAAAAGAAGAAGTGGGTGGCAGAAGAAGAGATGGTAAGACAGCATCACCAACTCAATAGACACGAATTTGAGCAAACTCTGGGAGATAGAGGAGGATAGAGGAGACTGGCATGCTACAGTCCATGGGGTCTCAAAGAATCGGACACGACTCAGCAACTAAACAACAGGAGAACTAAGCTTTACAGTGGCCCAACTGCTTGGTTCAACATGCCAAAACTTTACCTGATGTCTGGCATGCCCACTAAAATGTCCTTAATACTTCTTGTTTTCATAATTTAAGTATGAAATTGAAAAGGATGATGGTATTTTTAAAGTCTTTATGACTGACTGATGCCTATATCAAATAATCTGCTTGGAAATATAATCACAAATGTTTCTCCCACCATTAAGAAGGAATCAAAGAAAGCAAGTATAGCAACCATAACAAATCAATACCAAAGTAAAAAATACAATCCAATAGAAAATTCTCTCCAGAGGGTGGTAAGTTGAACACTATGTAGGTATGTATGTATTTATTCTACTTGTGTATGATCTACTTCCAAAAACTAGGAGTTTATAAGAATCATATATACAAAAATATTGTGTAGAAAAGGAGATAAATTAATATGTTAAATATATAAGCTATTGCTAAACAACTGTTAAGCATTAAATATAGTACTAGCAGAAAAGGCAAAAAGAGAATAAGATGCCTTACAAATGACTCATTTCCTAGTACCAAAAGAGCACTAAATAGGTATATAGATAAATCTTTACAGAAATAAGTTCTTCAGGAGAGGAGAACATTTTCCTTGTATACTATAAAATTCTAAAAGATATTTACCACAGACATCCTCAACCAAAGGCCAAAAGATAACACAATATCTTCAATATTCTTATTGGATGTCTGGGAGACTTTTTCTTCAAGAATAGTCACTACTACTTGGGCATAAAGCAAATTACTCAAATATTTATAACCTCCAAACTTTGATTCAGGGAATTACGTCAAGCATCCTTTTTGCAACAACACGAAATGCTCACAGATTTCTAATTAGTATTGATTTTTGTCCCACCACCAAATTTCTCCTACCTCTTCTTAGAAAGATCTCAGTTAGTGACAAAACTCACAAATTTGGGGTTGTGGGGGATAGTGTGGTAAGAGAAACAGAAGCAACACCAGGAATCTAGCTATAGCAAATACTATAATTCATCCTTGTAAAGTAACAAATGAGCTAAACTTATTTAAAGGAGCTTCCTAAAATCCTAGAAAATCAGTATTAGCCAAACAGTCAAATCAAAGTATTAGAACTGATTTTCAGGAGGGTTGGGTGGGAGAATAATTGTTCATTATCTTTTGTCATGGAGGTTCATTTGAGAGAGCACAAACACTTTTCATCTTTATCACTTCTCAATTCAGACACTGTTTAACTGGGTTAATAGAAACATTTAGGGTTTTGATAGTCTTTTAATTCACCTGCACAAACAGGGACAGTTGGAATTCAATTTTGGCAAGGATGATATGGCCATTTAAAAAAAGCTTCCTTTTATTCTCCCTGAACACATTTTTGGCATCTTATTAACATTTTCCAAATTGAATGAATCTTGTCTGTTTGTGTTAGCAGATAACTTAACAACAGGGAGAGGCCAGCAGTTATTAGCAATTTATTGTCCTTGCTGATAAATTGGAACCTGGGCTGCCCAGAACATTAAGTTATAAGGGCAACAGAGACATCTCAAGAGTCAGTTATGCAGACTGAATGATGTCATGGTGCACTCTGCTTCCTCCCAGGCACTCAGCTAGTTGTGAACTTTCCTTTCACTCCTTTAACTTTGAGGAAGTTCACAGTCACATGCGTTTTTCCCAGATAACTCTGCAAATCCACCGCTTCTTGAAATGGTTGCAGTCTTAAGTTATCCAAACTAAGGAAGGAAAAATAGCTACAAAAACCAACAAAGCAAAGAAACAAGAGAGGAATCCCTTTCTTATGTCCATAAAATTAATTTGTATATACCAGAGAAGAACTTGTCACAAATATACAGGAATATCCTGGACGTTGCTTTATTAGTAAGAGCCTTACCACGACTCCTTTCTCTCCAGGTTCATCTTTACCTGCTCTAGTTCCCACTGGTCACTGCGCTCCAACCACACGGGCCTTCTTCTGCTCCTACAATATTCCAACCATACCTTCTACCCATGGGCTTTGCACTCACTATTCCTGTGCGTGGAAGGGTACCCTGCAGATCTCCACTTGGGGGCTCTTTCTCATTATTCCAGTCTCAGTGCAAATGGGTCACTGATCGCTCCTCTCAGGTAGGCAGGTTTGGTTCCTTTTGAGGGGTATGAGGAAAGGATCTGCTCCAGGTCTCTCTCTTTGGCATAAATGACTTTTTTTCCTTTTGTCTTCACATGGTTTTCCCTCTATGTGTCTGTCTGAAAAGTTCCCCTTTTTATAAGAACACTAGTCATAGTAGGTTAGCGCCTAACCTCATGACCTTAAGTTAATTACCTCTGTAAAGACCCTATTTCCAAATAAATCCATATTCTGAGGTCCCAAGAATTAGGACTTCAACATAAGATTTTCAGGGGGAACACAGTTAATCCCATAATATCAGAGCTTAAGTATCTTAAGGTCAAGAATGCATCCTACTTATTGTTATATTATCCATGCTTAGCACAATCCAGGACTTAAAGTTTATTGAATTAATTAACAAGGCTTTTTCCCTAGGGCTAGTCATCTGTTAATTTAAGAATCTGTTATTTTGATCTCAACTGTGTGTGTTTTTTTTAATACTGAGAGAAATTATACTCCTGATAAAAGTTCAAATTTTTCTGAATGTGAAATATACATAAAATCTTGCTGTAAGAGACAATGATTATTCTTGCAAAGCTGGGACAGGTTAGTTATAAAGACCTAGAACAAAACTTGAAATTCACAGAAGTTTAATAAGGATCTTAATTAAAATACCAGACATCCTCAAAGAAATTTCCTCATATATTATATTATGTCCTCAAATCTTTCATTCATTCATTAAATAATTATCAAGTATCTATTATTTCCTGGTAATGGCATTAAACACTGTGAGTATATGCCTGAACAAAACTCTATTCCTAGCCTCAAGGAGGTTAAGTCACAGAAGAAGGCAAACCAGTGAAGAAACCACCGTGTGCATAGACAATATCAGGGCTGGCCATCAGTATCCTATAAAGTATCCTGGTCAGTATTGTGAAATGAAATATTTCGATACGCCTGCCATATCAGTGGGCAAGAAATGTCACAGCAATCTGTGATTCAGTTCAGTTGAGTTGCTCAGTCGTGTCTGACTCTTTGCCACCCCATGAACCGCCGCACGCCAGGCTTCCCTGTCCATCACCAACTCCCGGAGTTTACCCAAAATCATGTCTATTGAGTCAGTGATGGCGTCCAACCATCTCATCCTCTGCTCTCCCCTTCTCCTCCTGCCTTCACTCTTTCCCAGCATCAGGGTCTTTTCAAATGAGTCAGCTTTTCCCATCAGGTGGCCAAAGTATTGGAGTTTCAGCTTCAACATCAGTCCTTCCAATGAACACCCAGGACTGATTTCCTTTAGGATGGACTGGTTGGATCTCCTTGCTGTCCAAGAGACTCTTAAGAGTCTTCTCCAACACCACAGTTCAAAAGCATCAATCCTTCAGCGCTCAGCTTTCTTTATAGTCCAAATTACACATCCATACATGACTACTGGAAAAACCATAGTCTTGACGAGATGGACCTTTGTTGGTAAAGTAATATCTCTGCTTTTTAATATGCTATCTAGGTTGGTCATAACTTTCCCTCCAAGGAGTAAGCATCTTTTAATTTCATGGCTGTATGGCTGCATCTAGTGATTTTGGAGCCCCAAAAAATAAAGTCTGACACTGTTTCCCCATGTATTCTGCATGAAGGGATGGGAATGGATGCCAAGATTTTAGTTTTCTGAATGTTGAGCTTTAAGCCAACTTTTTCACTCTCCTCTTTCACTTTCATCAAGAGGTTCTTTAGTTCCTCTTCACTTTCTGCCATAAGGGTGGTGTCATCTGCATATCTGAGGTTATTGATATTTCTCCTGGCAATCTTGATTCCAGCTTGTGCTTCATCCAGCCCAGCATTTCTCATGATGTACTCTGCATATAAGTTAAATAAGCAGGGCGACAATATACAGCCTTGACATACTCCTTTTCCTATTTGGAACCGGTCTGTTGTTCCATGTCCAGTTCTAACTGTTGCTTCCTGACCTGCACACAGGTTTCTCAAGAGGCAGGTCAGATGGTCTGGTATTCCCATCTCTTTCAGAATTTTCTATAGTTTATTGTGATTCACACAGTCACAGGCTTTGGCAGAGTCAATAAAGCAGAAATAGATGTTTTTCTGGAACTCTCTTACCTTTTCAATGATCCAGCGGATGTTGGCAATTTGATCTCTAGTTCCTCTGCCTTTTCTAAAACCAGCTTGAACATCTGGAAGTTCACAGTTCACATATTGCTGAAGCCTGGCTTGGAGAATTTTGAGCATTACTTTACTAGCGTGTGAGATGAGTACAATTGTGTGGTAGTTTGAGCCTTCTTTGGCATTGCCTTTCTTTGGGATTGGAATGAAAACTGACCTTTTCCAGCTCTGTGGCCACTGCTGAGTTTTCCAAATTTGCTGACATATTGAGTGCAGCACTTTCACAGCATCATCTTTCAGGATTTGAAATAGCTCAACTGGAATTCCATCACCTCCACTAGCTTTGTTCATAGTGATGCTTACTAAGGCCCACTTGACTTCACATTCCAGGATGTCTGGCTCTAGGTGAGTGATCACACCGTCGTGATTATCTGGGTCATGAAGATCTTTTTTGTATAGTTCTTCTGTGTATTCTTGCCACCTCTTCTTAATATCTTCTGCTTCTGTTAGGTCCCTACCATTTCTGTCCTTTATTGTACCCATCTTTGCATGAAATGTCCCCCCGATATCTCTAATTTTCTTGAAGAGATCTCTAGTCTTTCCCATTCTATTGTTTTCCTCTATTTCTTTGCATTGATTGCTGAGGAAGGTTTTCTTATCTCTCCTTGCTCTTCTTTGGAACTCTGCATTCAAATGGGTATATCTTTCCTTTTCTCCTTTGCTTTTCGCTTCTCTTCTTTTCACAGCTATTTGTAAGGCCTCCTCAGACAGCCATTTTGCTTTTTTTGCATTTCTTTTTCTTGGGGATGCTCTTAATCCCTGCCTCCTGTACAATATCATGAACCTCCATCCATAGTTCATCAGGCGCTCTCTCTATCAGATCTAGTCCCTTCAATCTATTTCTCACTTCCACTGTATAATCACAAGGGATTTGATTTAGGTCATACCTGAATGGTCTAGTGGTTTTCCCCACGTGATTCCAGCCCTGCAAATGTGAATTTCTGAGCCATGCCCAGAAGTGGCATCACTTCCTACAGGAGGAATTTCTGAATTTAAGGATGTCACACTACTCAGGGAGTATAGCCCTCCTTCTGCTGGTGAGCTGGTGAGCCCTAAGGGAGGGAATTCAAGAAAGAGAATAATACCTCTGTAAAAATGCAGGATGCTGGTCCCAAATAACTGAGATGTATATGAAAAGAATGACTTCAGTAATCCCAGACTTTTGCATCTTTCCATCCATAGAAGAACGCTATATTCCTTAACTTGTTATCTGGTTTTCCTTAGTTAACAATAATCTTTGATGTTCAGACCGCCTGTCCCCTTTGCTGTGAATTTGTATCTAGCCTGCCTCCCTTTCCCCACATCTCTCAGGGCTACCTGAGATGCTTTCTCTGGACTTGAAGTTCTAAAATGTTCCCACCAAATAAAATACTCTTTCCTTTCAGGCTGTGACTAATTTTTAAGTCGACAGTTTCCTATAAAGAGAGATTTAAGACCCTTACATTATATGCTCTCTTGATGACAATCACAGAGTTTCGGGATCATTCCATCCTTTCTACAAATAATTAAACCATCTAGGGATGACATAGTGGTTCCCTAAACACAAGTTGTATATGATGTTACAGGAGTAAGACTCAGCTCTCAACTCTGTGATTTCAGTTCCCTCCACACTACATGACTGGGCCAATTAAAAGTGGAAGAAAAAGCCTTCCCCAGCTACCAACAGCAGTGCCAACCTTGTTACTCACTGAGAACTATGCCAGCAGTTCCATGTGGAAAAAAGAGCCTCACTTTTCTAGAACAGAAATTCCTCTCAGAAGCAATGGAACACTATGATACAGCAACTTTTCTGTAAGTCTTTATCCAGCAACTCATATAGAACACCATTCAGAAGTTGGATGTAAGCTTTCTTTAAAAGCTTTCATGGAAGTCTAAAAGTCAACGAACATTTCCACAGGACTTTTTCACATGACTTCGTGCATTGTATGGTCTCACAGAATCACCTCTAAACCAAACCTTATGCAACATTTATAAACTATAACTTGACCCATCTTGGAAGGGTTAAAAGAAAGTCTGCTGTGAGAAAAGGGTAATTTCAGAATAACTTTTATTTATTCTCAGTTTACTTTTTAACTGGAGGGAATGCAGAGCCCTTAGCTCCTCCTTCCTCTCCAGTCATCTTCTCTTATATACCAGAAATGCCTCCATAACTCTCTCTCTTCAAAACTCTCATTAAAAAAAGAAAAAAAACCACACACAGAAAACTACTATCTACAGTTCACAGATATGAATGACATCAAAAGATGAAAAGTTAGAGGCATGGTTTTCAAATGCACAAATATTTGAAAGAGTACCCACTATGCTGACTGGGCTAGCTGATCCTCTGGGGTTGTCAAAAGGAAAAAAGAAAAAAAACCTGGAGCCTGCCCTCAGGTTCCATCATCTAGTAGGAGATGAATGTGCACATATAAGCATAGTGCATGACAGAGATGTGGAAAACCCAGCTTGTTACACTTAGACTAAAGAAATTCCAAGTCTTTTAAATAACTCTTCAGTTAGGCAGTTGAGAAAACTGCTTATCACCAAATGATAAAAACAATAAAATTTACATTTGTTTCAATTAATACAAGGAATTGTGGTGCTGGAGAAGGCTCTTGAGAGTCCCTTGAAAAGCAAGGAGATCAAACCAGTCAAATGAAAACCAACCCTGATTATTCACTGGAAGGACTGATGCTGAAGCTGAAGCTCCAATAGTGTGGCCACCTGATGTGAAGAGTCCACTCATTGGAAAAGACCCTGATGCTAGGAAAGATTGAGGGCAAGAGAAGGAGGCGACAGAGGATGAGATGGTTGGATGGCATCACCGACTCAAAGGACATGAGTTTGAGTAAACTCCAGGAGATAGTGAAGGCCAGGGAAGCCTGGTGTGCTGCAGTCCATGGGGTCACAAAGAGTCAAACACGACTTGGCAACTGAACAACAACAAATACGAGGAATTTTACTCACTAACATACACTTCAAATAAGGGAGACTGTCCACCAACATTGCGAGGCATAACCATAATCACTAGTTCCTCCTGATAATTATCCATTTAAACACACATAGCTAAGGTAGCATGCATTGATATGCTGTAAATACCACTGTGTGTAATCCTGCAATCAGAGGCAATGAAGGGGACCCATTAAAAACTTAAAACAATAGAAGCCTCTTCTCATCTTCTGTCAACAAAAGGATGGAACTTGGGAAGAGGTAAAGTGGGAATAAGGAAGGCAATGAAAAGTTACTAGTAGAACCAGTGGTTGCCTGACACAAAGCTGCATTGATGTGGCCATACTGTGGGAAATACCTGGTTTAAAAAACAAACGTAACTAGTGATCCCTCTGTGTCTGAAATGGAATGTACTATAGGTATGAACTAGAAATCAGGACTAGGAGATCTGATAAAAAGGTTCAGAACTATTTTGACCAATTAAATTTTTTCAATTATTGAACCAATACTATATCAAAAGCAGATACTCTACTAGGCACTGGGTGTATTGTGGGAGGTGTTGCAGTTAAATATTACTGCATTACAAACCACCCCAAAGTTGGCAGCTTAAAAGAACGTATTGTTCCATTTTATTGTTATCAGCAAAGTTGACTGAGCTCAGTGAGCATCCTTGTGTGGGGTCTTTCATGTAGTTGTAATCAGAGAGCAGCTGAGGCTGGACATTGAAGGTGGGGCTCATCTGAGGTGGGGCACTGAGTGCATTCACTGTCTCTCCGTGTGGTCTGGGCTTCCTCACACCGTGGCATTCCGAAGGATTTGGACTTCTCATATGGCAGCTCCCCTCTTTTAATGAGAGAAGAAGCCAAGTAAGTATTCATGGCCATTTTTAAATCCACCACAGGAAAGCATCTCTGAGGAGGACATTTTATACTGCAATCTTAACCATGAGAAGTACCAACAGTGAAAATAACAGTAAAGAGCAGGTTAAGCAGAAAGTCTATTCATGTTTCCAAGCTTATTTCTGGTATGTACACGGCACAGATACTGTGCATCACCCACATTTTATGTGCCCATTACCCCAGTGAGGGACACCTAGATCACCTATCATTTTCTAGACTGATATCTAATCAGAAATAGCACACTACTGGGTCATAGAGGATACATGTACATAACTTGGCTCATTTCTGCCAGATTGCATTCCTGAATAACTCCTACTGATTTGCACAACCACCAGCAGTGTACAAGAATTCCTACAGCTCCACATTCCTACAGATGTTTAACACTGTCTAACTTTCTAGTTATGTATTGCCAATCTGATACAAGTAAAGCAGTGCTTCTTTGTATTTTCATTTGCATTTACCTAAACACTAGTAAGTTTGAACATCTTGTAAGCATTTCAGACATTTGCCATTTATCTTCTATGAGCTGCATATTTACATTTGCCCATTTTTCCATTGAGGTTGCTGTATTTTCTTGTTAATTTGTAAAACTGTTTAATTATTCATTTCTCATAAGTTTTATACATTGCAAATGTATAAACAGCAGGTTAAACAGAAAGCCTATTCATGTTTCCAAACTGATTCTCCAAATCTGTCCTTTGTTAACATTGTCCATAGTTTCCTCTTTAGAACAGAAATCTTTAATTTTTTACTATAATAAATCTAAGGGCTTTTTGCTTTATAAATTATCTTCTGGGGGTTTAAGAAGTCCTTATCCCATCCCTAGGTTATAAAAATGTAATCTATATTATCCTCACAGTTTTATCTTTATATGCAATTAGAGAAATATGGAGTTCAAATATATGGTATTAGTGGGGATTGTTTTATTTTTCTCTATATAGTAAGCCAAGTTTCCTAACATGATTAAACAATCCATCCTTTTCCTATTGATTTTTTGTCCATAATTCTCTTTTATTATTTTATACTGTCCTGTCTATAGTTACTTTTCCTTGTACATTCTGCATCTCAACTTTGCTTTCTATTTTCTTTGATCAAAGTTGCCATATCCATTCACTCACTAATTCTTTCAAAGAAAGATCTCATAATCAATATGTACAACACTCAAGAGTGGCACCTCAAAACAAAAAGAGATGCACTTGGAATCTAACAAGTCAACTCACAAGAACAGGAATCAAGGGCTTGATTTCTAACAATGCAGTCCTCTATCCAGAGTCCATGAGTTCCCCAGCATATTTGTGATTTCCTGTGCTGGAAATTTATTTTCAATGTTCCCTTACTTTCACTGTTCAGAACAAGTCATACTGAGCCTCTGAATAAAGGCCATTTGTAAACATTAAATTTCCATTTCTCTTCTTGACTGGTCATAGTAGAACATTGTAAAGAGCTTGTCTCCTGAAATCTGCACATTTTTTCTCGAGTTACCATTTAAACATATTTACACAATGTAAATAAACAGCTGACCACTCTGTTCTTCTTCTGCCCTTTGATTACAATAATTTAATGCCACTCAAAGGTTAGGGTAATTATTCTTGTCTCAGTGTTTACACCCTGCTTTGGGCCACATTAAACAACTAGTTACTTCTCTGAAGGAAAAAAAAAAAATGTTGCCCTGTTTTCCATCTTATGTGATGCTTTGAATTTTGAATAGAACACACTGATTTCACAGTGTTTTGGACAAAGTGTACAGTTTTCTGACAACTGTTTATGAAGCACATTTATCATGCCTACCCAAGGGGGAATTTCAGATAAAGATTGAGATAATATACGTTAAGTTCTTCCTGCAAGCCAGTGCTTTCTAAAGCACTTTCACAATCAAGAATCAGTATATTGACAGGATTGTTTGATGATCAACTTAGTGAAGGTAATTAGATCTGAAATCAGTCCAAGTAGGTGAGTCTCATTTATATGTGTTGGTCCCAGTGCCTTTAAATCCACATTATCACAGGTAAAATAGGACAAATCTGAGTAAGATCAGTAGATTGTAGCAAAGTCAATATTTGGTTGTATTGTACAAATTACTACCAATGGGGAAAACTGGGTATACAAAGTCTCTTTGTATTATTTTTTACTTTACAATTGCATATGGATTATCTCAGTAAAAATTTTAACTTAACAAAACCCACATTACCTACATGGTTATTAATATAACATTCATCGTGTAATGTTTGCTAATAAACAGAGATTGGACAATCTTTCACTTTATGAGCCAGAGTCTATGAAGCTCTGAATGTTTCCATGTTTAGAGAGAGTTATCCCCTCTCCAGATACCTAGTACTGTCCAAAGCCCCATTCCTTAATTGGCAGCCTCCTGGTGATAAATATATTCCTGGGCATAAACTTAATTAGACAGTATAAGCATTGTTTCAAGATTTAGTTTTCTAGGAGATCAATTTTGCTTTTTCCATTGCTTCTGTTGCCACTTTAAATTCCACAAATGGCACTGTTTCCTTCAGTTATTTTCTAAGCTCTGAAGTCACCCTTTGTGTCTGTATCTCCAGTTTTGTCAACCTTTTTTAAAATCTCTTATTTAATTACTTAGGTAAATTATTTATTTAGTTTACTTCTTATTTAGTCACCTTACTTCATTGCCTATGAGATGATTCTGAGTTTCTCCCTCTGATTTAATTCATTTTCATGTTTAATAGCATGAGGCTTCTTCAAAATTATGTTGTCATCTACCTTTTTGCAAATGCCTAGCATATATTTATGTTTGCCCTCTTTTAATTAATACTTGCTCAAAAGAAGGTCTATAATTAACACCTGCCTCCCTGAAATGGCACTGGTTGACTGTATAGTTTTCTTCTCTTAATTCTCGGCAACCATTCAGCCCCCTTGATCTTTAAGTTGGAGGGCTAGAGAGGGTTTGTTTGCTTGATCAATTAGGTACACAAAGTAGAATGGACAGAGAGCTAAGGCTCTGGACAGTCAAGGTTACTTATTTTTCCCTCTGTTTTTGTCAAACCACTGTCCAGGATCAGCTCCTGCAAATTTGGAGTGGAGTACCCTGTCATTTGCAAAGGGGCAAAGAGGGGACTGCAGTCTGTCTCAAGATGTCTTCCCCAGTTTGGATTACCTGATCATATTCCTGAGAATTCATTATAGAATAGCCCTACAGGCTATGAGTCTAATGTTTTGCAAAGTCATATGTGCCTTCTAAGCATGACAACCTTTGCTGATATTTTCCAGCATCTGTGAAAATGAGTAGATTTAGTACTTTATCTCCTATCAAGGACTAGCAAAGTGAAGACAAGATCCACAGAGAAACAAACAAGATCTGCTTGACCAAGCCAACTCTTTGCCACATGTTGTTTCCTCTTCCTAAATGCTTGTCCCTAGTTTTTCTTTTTGCTAACCCCCACTGGGCCTTTGATGATCAGCTTAATTGCCTTTCTCTCAGAGAGCCAGTTACCAGTCATTCCTTGAAATTTAAGTTTCTCTTCACTATCAGAAGTCTGTTCTTGGAATGTATCACAGTTTGTAACCATATATTTATTTGGGTTTTTTCTAACATCGGTCTGTCCTAATAGCCTGTAAGTTCTATGAAAGTACAGGTTATGTCTATTTAGTTTACCACTATCTGCCTATACCCGTCACAGTGCTAAGTGCTCAGTATATATTTATGGAATTAATTAACAGACAAGCTAAGGAACAAGATTGTGTTGTGTTTGATTTCTTCTGCAATTGCCTGTTCCTGAGCCCCAAGGAAAACAGATTCTAAGTGCTGTGCAGCTGTTGATTATTATTATTACTACTTTATCTGAACTTTTGGAACAAAACCTCTTTTAAAGTTAGGAGCTGTCTATATTTGACAGTGTGTTTTGATCCAAATATATAAACTTTGTAGATGAAAAACTGTATAGTGAATTACAAACAACATGGAAGTTATGTCTAAGAAATTTAGATCCAGATTGGTTGAATGTGATTGGGCAACATAAATAACTCAGCTTCAGTTTGTACAACTGCATGGAATATGGACTGCTTGAATCTTTGTTGTAAGACTAAAATGAAATAAATACAAATACCTATCACTAGAATAACAAAGTGGTTTCATATGTCCAATTCAGACCAACTGATAGTGGTTTCCTGGTGTGTACACTGAGAAGGATCGCGAGGTCTTCTTTAGGTTCAGTGAAAGAGTGCTATGAATAGCAATGTCTGCCAGGGACAAATTAAAAAAACTGATAGGAACCATGCCCTGTATTTACCAATTGTGAACTTGCAAATGACAGACAATGATTATTAGCTTCCTTCCTTCTTTGCTGCTATAAATTTTAAATAAACCTTAAATAAAGATTACCTATAAAATACCTCAAAACCTAAAGTTAAAAAATAATGGCTATTGAGGGCTTGTTACATTTGGCCAGAAAGAAAACATAACTTCTAGAACATGGGTAGAATTACTTAGATTCCAATAATGTGAATTCATAAAAGTCCAGGTACAATTGAAGACAAAGTCCTTGTATCCTAACAACCAGCCTCTCTCCTGCTGTAGGATGGCATGACTATATAACAATCATTAGCACCTCCATTGTAAGCAGCTGGGCTTCCCAGGTGGTGCAGTGGTAAAGAATCTGCCTGCCAAAGCAGGAATCACAGGAGATATGCGTTCAATCCCTGGGTCAGGAAGATCTCCTGGAGTAGGGCATGGCAAACCACTCCAGTATTCTTGCCTGGAGTATCCCATGGACAGAGGAGCCTGGTGTGCTACAGTCTATGGGGTTGAAAAGAGTCTGACAAAACTGAGCACGCATAAATGGTTGTAAGCACCACGAATCTGGACAAGGGTCTTGCAGTAAGTAGCACAACTCTAGGTTTTTAAAGGATTCTGTATTTCTCTGGAGATAGCTTGTGTTGCCACAAGTAGGTTAGTATGTAGGACATTTGGACTTGGCACAGTCCAGATGTTGGGCTTTCCTGTACTGAAAGCATGGCAGTGATCAGCATGGATAAGGTGAGGGGAAAAGATAACATTTGGAAACAAGCATTTGGCACCCGCAACAAAGGGCAGCCTAACATGAATACTGCTTGAGAGGGTGAAAGTAGAACATTTGGAGTCACAAAAAACACAAAATCATTGATATAATGTTCAAAGGTATTCTGGAGCATCCCTGAAGACACAACATATTACTCTGATTTTTACAATTAATGCAGTGTCTCCAGCAATTCTAAATCAACTGTGTGAAAGAGGAAAACATTTGGTTTTATTTCTTGAATCTTTTTGAGCATTTCACACAGTTAATTACTAAAAAAAAATTGTATCATGGTTGACTGAATCAGAAAAATTATTTGATTGTTTTGTTCTCCCAGTGACAAGAGCATATACCCAACAGAAGACCCCAAGCAGATTCTCTCACCCTATCCCTGCCATGCTCTGGGAAGCTGTTTGGGCAATTGTACCCTGGCTCTTGGCAGCAAGAAGTTTGACTACCACAACTTAATGCTATTTGTAACACTTTGTTATAATGCCAATGATAAGTGATTTGAGAGAGATTCACCTTCAAAATAAGCTCCTTGTCTCCATTTGACTAATCTATGAGGGAAGAAAGTCAAACAGGGCCCACCACCTTCACACCAAATTTAGAAGTAACTGAGTTAGAACCTTTGTAAATTTCCCAGTTTTAATCCTATGCTCATTCCTTTCTACCTCCTTACTATAACCAAGTTTAGAAGAGCAGGACCGTCCTGGCTTACAAAGGAGCTACTTTCATTTCTAGTCTCAGATCTGCTACTGTCTAGACAGTATCCGGCAAGTCACTTCATCTCTCTGGTTAATGAAAAGGTTAGGACAAGGTGATTTCTAGTGTCCTTTCTAAATAGGACATTCTCTATCCTATAAAGATTGATCCAGGCCTCCTATTTCCTCCTTTACCTTTTTAAGAGAGCCCCATACCTTCCAGGGTTTAGTAGTCACATAAGTTTTCTACAGTCTGCAGTCTCAAAAAGGTTACCCTTGAGGCAACCTTGACGAGGTCCCTCAGAAGAAACAACCCTAAAATTTCCTCCTCTGACTCAGTTCCCTAGAACCAAGTCAGCTTTACCCAGAGCCAGTAGAGACTACTCCAGTAATCCACCAAATGTACTCCAAGTCACTTGATCTGCAGTACCATTTCCAATGTCCTCTGGCTTTGTAACCTGTATCGAGTAACAAAGTAATGCTCAAAATTCTCCAAGCCAGGCTTCAGCAATATGTGAACCGTGAACTTCCAGATGTTCAAGCTGGTTTTAGAAAAGGCAGAGGAACCAGAGATCAAATTGCCAACATCCACTGGATCATCGAAAAAGCAAGAGAGTTCCAGAAAAACATCTATTTCTGTTTTATTGACTATGCCAAAGCCTTTGACTGTGTGGATCACAATAAAATGTGGAAAATTCTGAAAGAGATGGAAATACCTGACCACCTGACCTGCCTCTTGAGAAATCTTATGCAGGTCAGGAAGCAACAGTTAGAACTGGACATGGAACAACAGACTGGTTCCAGATAGGGAAAGGAGTACGTCAGTATATTGTCACCCTGCTTATTTAACGTATATGCAGAATATGTCATGAGAAATGCTGAGCTGGATGAAGCACAAGCTGGAATCAAGACTGCTGGGAGAAATATCAAACCTCAGATATGCAGATGACACCACCCTTATGGCAGAAAGTGAAGAAGAACTAAAGAGCCTCTTGATGAAAGTGAAGGAGGAGAGTGGAAAAGTTGGCTTAAAGCTCAACATTCAGAAAACAAAGATCATGGCATCTGGTCCCATCACTTCATGGCAAATAGATGGAGAAACAGTGGAAACAGTGGCTGACTTTATTTTTGGGGGCTCCAAAATCATTGCAAATGGTGATTGCAGCCATGAAATTAAAAGATGCTTACTCCTTGGAAGGAAAGTTATGACCAACCTAGATAGCATATTAAAAAGCAGAGACATTACTTTGCCAACAAAAGTCCATCTAGTCAAGGCTATGGTTTTTCCACTAGTCATGTATGGATGTGAGAGTTGGACTATAAAGAAAGCTGAGCACTGAAGAATTGATGCTTTTGAACTGTGGTTTTAGAGAATACTCTTCAGAGTCCCTTGGACTGCAAGGAGATCCAACCAGTCTATCCTAAAGGAAATCAGTTGTGAATATTCATTGGAAGGACTGATGCTGAATCTGAAACCCCAATACTTTGGCCACCTGATGTGAAGAGCTGACTCATTGGAAAAGACCCTGATGCTGGGAAAGATTGAAGGTAGGAAGAGAAGAGGACAAAAGAGGATGATATGGTTGGATGGCATCACCAACTCAATGGACATGAGTTTGAGTAAATTCTGGGAGTTGGTGATAGATGGGGAGGCCTGGCATGCTGCAGTCCATGGGGTCACAGAGAGTCAGACATAACTGAGCGACTGAACTGAACTGTACTGTACTGATAGAGTGGACAGCCTTAGTATGAGAAGTGCCCTTGAATTTCTACAATACATAGAGATGCTGTTATGTTAAGGAGAGGAGTTTCATTTGGGAGGCCCTTCCTCAGTGTCTTGTTCGATATTATTGGAGAAATGCTTCAGGAACTATAGCTGGTATTCTATCTGGCATGAATGAATCCTTCAAGGCAGCAACTTAAATTCCAAATTGTTTGTGATCTTAATGGATTCATTTTTTCATTTACCTATAAATCATTTAAAGTCTTTCTCAAGTGGAACAGCAGCAATGAGGAATCTTTGCATGGCAAGCTTCAGGGCACTGTGTATGGTCAGGATCACAGGATGCTTTTGTCAAGTCTACTTCCAGATAACCTTGCATCATATGAATTACAGAAAACAGGTTTGTAGGCCTAAAACTCTTAACAGACCCCACAGCAATTTTCTATTTTCTTTTGAAAAAATATTGAGAGTACTTTAAGTCCAAGATGGAGACAGAATTTAGTTGTTTGTCACTGGTACTTTGGGGAGGATGTTTTATTTTAACTGCGGTCCAGTTTTGTGGGCTGTTTAAAATTTGACACCATTCTCACCTCCAGAAAATTGATAAATGCAGAAATGCTTTAACACCACATGCACAAATGCCCCACAAGCACATAAGCACTGAATCTCAGCACCTCTTTGCATTCATAAGAAAGCCAATACAGCCCCAAGGAGAAGGAGGGAAGTTGCTCTCAGCAATTGAACTCCCAATGGCCTAGCCTCCTGGAATAATGGAGACTCTGGTCAGAGCAGCAGCATTTTTATAAGACACATTCCACAGATGTGGCTTTAATGTAAAGCTTCCAAAGTAATGTGTATGTTGCAGTGTCCTCACCAGCCTGAGGCTATAGCAGCTGAATCAGTTCCATTGCCATCACGCATGGGTAATAATCACACTTCTAACCTCTGTTGTTGATTGTTTTGGCTTATTCATTTCTCTGTTTTCTCTTTTTCAGAATCTCTGTAGAGACAACTAGTTAGTGACAAAGGAAAAAAAAATTATAAGCAGGGTCACCATTTTGGAAAGACTCTCGAGTGACATGGTTTGAAATTGATTATTTCATTGATTTCATGACCTCTACTCTGTGTGCCTGCCCAGCTACTTCAGTCATGTCCCACTCTTTGCAACCCTATGGACTGTAACCTGCCAGGCTCCTATGACCATGCGATTCTCCAGGCAAGAATACTGGAGAGGGTTGCCATGCCCTTCTCCAGAGGAATCCTCCCAACCGAGGGATCGAACCTGTGTCTCCTGCGTCTCCTGCATTGCTGGCAGTTTCTTAACTCACTGAGCCACCTGGGAAGCCTGACCTCTATTCTACTCAACTTTTTTCTGTGCTCTTGATATTTATTTTCATCTGTCTACTGGGCATTGACTAGATGTCCCATTGTCACATCAAAATCAAAATCCCCCCTCTTAAACTGACACTACTCCCCATGCTTATCATCTTATGGCTCCACAGCCATGAAGCTTAGTTGACTCCTCCTCTCTTTTGTCATCACTTTCAATGAATCACTGCATATTTTGAGTCTATCTCCAAAGTGTCTCATCAGGCTGTTCTACCACCCATCCCTCCTGCTGTGTAGTTAATCCAGATCATCTTAATTCTTACATCTGACATAATCTTCATGCTTCTTAGCTCACCTCTATTCCAGGATGACCTTTTTGAAATGCAGATCTAATCATGGGCTCTGTTGTTAGAAAACCCTCACTGGCTGTCCACTGCTTAGATATTGGTTTTGCTCAACAATATTGATCATTTCTAGAGTGCTTCCTTGTGTCATCTCCCTCTCTCCAAAATTGTTTTATGTCTAGAAGGTGTTCAATAAATATGATGAATTAGCTTGACCTATCCCTCACAAACAAGTGAAAAGAGAGTATTTAGATTCTAAGAAGTTGTTAGTGAAGGTACTGGGTTATAAAGTACCAGAAGGAATGTTTTAAATCTCTTCTCCTACCACATGTCACTGGCCAGCTCTTCTTAATCAGTTTTCAACCTGGTGTGCCAAGGGCTTTCTGTTCTCATCCTAAAGAAAGTCTCCTGCTGAGACAGAACAGAAGAAATAGGGCTGGAATTGGAGGTTCCCAGACTGACAATTTAGAAAGCTGCTATTACTGTGTTGCACACAAAAAAATGCAATTCTGTTGCCTTAAATACTCAACAACAATTAAGTATGGGTTTACTTCTAGATGATTCTTTTCTATGTTAACCTTAAATTGTCCTCAACCCTACTTCTCTTTTTATCTTACTACATTATTTCCTGTTTTTCCACCCTGTGCTCAAAAGGTATATCTGGAATATTCCAGGTTTGGAGTCAACCTACACAATTATATTAGGAAAGCCATTACACAAACGTGGACATTGGAATAAGTGGGTATTGAAAAGAAGAATATACATTTGAAGACATCAGACAAGAGCGTCAATAGACATTTTTCCTCCTTTGGAAAAAGTGTATCTCACAAAGTACGGGCTAGCAAAGTCCCACAGCAGTCACCCTGAATCAGAGGTTCTTATGCTGCTGGTTTGGGAGTGGATCTTAGGAAGTCAGGAACAGGGTTCAAGCCTCTCCCCAGTCATGGCCATACTTATTATTAGTTCCTTTAAAAAGTAAAGTGGTGGCTGGTGCTCAGGTTCAGGCTCTGTGAATGTGCACGTGACCAGACCTGACAGGGTCCATTTGCTAATTATACATAGCTACTATTCTATTTCATCAGAACTTGAACTAAAAAGACCAAAAGCCAAACTATTAGTCATTTGAGAATATAAATGGAATTTCATGTTCCTATGACTGATTGGTCTTAATTTACGAGAAAAGAGGGACTCTGAGAGGATAAACAACAAGAATCAAATACATATCCTTGCCAGGGCTCATAAAATGAGATGTAATTGGTCTGGGCCTCTGCTGTTCTAGTGCTTTAAGCAATCTTAATATTTTTAAGAAACTAAAAGCTTCTTTTGTAAACCTGTTTGGGCTTAATTGATTATCTCAAGGTCAAAGTCAATGTAGTTATATTTCATTTTCCTTTTTACAGACCACACAATGGCACAAGCTCAAGTGCTCACACATATATCAAATGCCAGATGTGAAAGCAGAAGGCAACATTCTTGAGTATTTGCAGCTAAAGGCGGGTACAGAAGACAAGTGCCCTAACACATGTGGGCTCAGTGAAGTGCACCCAGGCCAAGACATGAGTATTTCAACCTTCTTATCTTTGCTATGAACCTTCTGCAAATGTACCACTGAATCATGGTATATATTCATGGACTCATGGTTGAGTATTTTTTTGAAGATATAAAGTTAATATCACTGCTAAGCAGTGCCATGTGTACCAGAAAACATCAGTACCATATATACACATCAGTTCAGTTCAGTTCAGTTCAGTCACTCAGTCATGTCTGACTCTTTGCGACCCCATGGACTGTAGCACACCAGGCTTCCCTGTTCATCACCAACTCCCGGAGCTTACTCAAACTCATGTCCATAGAGTTGGTGATGCCTTCCAACCATCTCATCCTCTGTCGTCCCCTTCTCTTATATATACATATAATAGAATCATAAACCCACCAACCTCCAGAAAATACACCCCGAGGAAAGACATGACTGGTGTCCACATCAAATCCATGTCTTCCACCAAAAACACTGGGTACATACAGACTGTATATGGACACTCCCACATAAGGATACCTCTTCAAGACCATAACAGGTAACTATTTCACCTAAATCCATAGAGGCATAGAAAATAAAGCAAAATGAAAAGGCAGAGGAACTACTATAAATTGAAAGAGTAAGAGAAAACCACTGAGAAAATAAATAACAAAACAAAAATAAACAATTTACTAAAGAATTCAAAACACTGGTAATAAAAAATGTTAGCTGAATTAGGGAAAAAGAACTGATCTAACCACTGAACAATTTTAACAAGGAACTAGAAAATAATTTTTTAAAAGACCCAGTCAAAAGTGAATAATTCAATAGCAGAAATATAAAACACACCAGAAGGAATGAATAGCAGATTGATACAGAAGAGCACAACAGTGATCTAGAAGGTAGAATAATGCATATCATCCAATCAGAGCAGCAGAAAGAAAAACTATTTTTTTAAACGAAGCAATTTAAGAGGTCTCTGCAATAACATTAAGCGTTCCGACATTCGCACTGTAGGGATTCCAGGAGGGGAAGAGAGAGATAAGAGGATCAAACATGCATCTGAGAAACACAGTGATCCAAATCTACAGAAAACAGCAAGAGCAGCTCAAAAAGGGAGCTTTATAGAAATATAAGCTTACTTCAGGAAACAAGAAACAATTTCAAATAACCTAAACTTATACCTGAAGTAACCGGAAAAAAAAAGAATAAATAAAAACCCAAAGTTACTGGAAGGGAATAAATCATAAAGATCAGAGAAAAAAATAAATGAAATAGAGACTAAAAAACAATAGAATAGATGAATAAAACTAAGACTTGGTTCTTTGAAAAGATAAAGAAAATTGATAAACTTTTAGCCTGACTCGTAAAGAAAAGATGAGTGGCAAAACAGGACAACTATAACCTGGACCAGACCTGGGACTGACCTTGTGTGAGGTGACCTTGGACAGGTCACTGCACCTGTCTGGACTTCGGTTTCCTCCACCATCAAATGAGGTTAAGATGAGGTCTCTAAAGTTTTACAAGGTAAAACTGTCACCATCCTCCTTGCTCACCTTCACTTCCTCATTGACTCCATAGAAGTGGAGCACCTTCTTCATCCTAAGATTCTTCCTTCCATTTGAGATTCTGAGTTCACCCCTCCTAGCATTGATCAGGATATCAAAATATTCTTTCTCTTGAATCTTTGATCCCTTTTTTTCCCCATTAATTTCTTCCCTTTTTCTACCAAAAGCCTACCCACCAATTCACTGTTAAGAACCAACCCATGACTTCTATGGCTTCTTTCTCCACAATTCAATTAGTAGATTTCCTGCTGATTCCATGCTCCTTCCTTTGCTGCTAATCCACTTTAAATCACCCTAATTTTCAAGTGATTTGGAAAACATGTATGAGAGATCGGATGGCTCAGTACAAACACAGGAATCATTTTATTTTTAAAAGAGTATGTGCTGCAAATGAATTGCTAATACAACAATGTTACAGTTACAGCAATTGATATATATATTTAATAACTTGTTTGAAAGTTGTATTTCTATTTGTTCATGAAATTAATCAGAAGCTTTCATGGAAACCTTTACGGAACACATGATTGTTTGAATGCAATTTTTTAATTCAACTTGCCTTTAAGCTAATAGGTTAAAGTTTGTCCAAACAACTACTAATTTATTTTCCTTGGCTTATGATTTTATTAATTTATGATTGGTTTTGTTAGACTAGAAAAATATGAGAAGTCAGTTTTCCTCTTAAAAAGGCTAGACTGAACTTAAAGACCTGTGCCAGTGAAAGATAACAGAAAACCAGTTTTGCAGCTCTCCTTGAAAAAGAAAGTGCAGAGTATTTACTATCTTTGCCCTCAGACAGCAAATAGAGACACACAAGGTTTGTCTCCTCTCCCCTTCCATTAAGTGAACTCACTCCCCAACAACCTCAGGACTAAGGAATAGGCATTGATAAGACAAGCCAAAGTTGTAGCAGTTTTCAAAGTGATTTCAGTAAATGATCTCGCTTAATTCTCACCACTCTAGGAAAGCAGAAGGGGCAGATAAGCAATCTCTTTCTTTTATCCCCAGTCTCCTGCTACTGCTACTGCTGCTAAGTCGCTTCAGTCGTGTCCGACTCTGTGTGACCCCATAGGCGGCAGCCCACCAGGCTCCCCCGTCCCTGGGATTCTCTAGGCAAGAACACTGGAGTGGGTTTCCATTTCCTCCTCCACCCCAGTCTCCTAGTATCATATAAAAATAATCTTTCTCATCTTCACTCATGAATTCATGCAGCCAAAGCATTTACTGTTCACTTACCATTTGCCAGCAACTGCACTAGACAAAATGTGATCCCCAGGCCAGGAGCAGCAGCACTACCTAAGGTTGTGAGAAATGCAGATTTTCAGCCCTAACCCATACCTACTGAGCCAGAAACTCTGAGGATGGCCAGCAATCTGTGGTTTAACAAGCACTCCATGTGAGGTTACTTAAAAAAACTAAAAATAGAACTACCCTCTGATCCAGCAATCCCACTCCTGGGTATAATTGGAAAAGATACATGCACCCCAATGTTCACAGAAGCACTGCCTACAATGGCCGAGATATGGAAGCAACCCAAGTACCCATCAACAGATGACTGGATCAATACGATGTGGTGGGTATATATACGTGGGCTTCCCTGGTAGTTGGCGGTAAATAATCCACCTGCCAAAATAGCAGATGCAGATTCAACCCCTGAGTCAGGAAAATCCCCTGGAGAAGGACGGCAGTCTACCCCAGTGTTTTTGCCTAGGAAATCTCATGGACAGAGAAGCCTGGTGAGCTACAGTCCATGAGGGTCACAAAGAGTCAGACATGTCTTGGTGACTAAACAACAGCAACAAATATATATATATATATAATTAAATATTACTCAGCCATAAAAAAGAATGAAATCCCACTATTTGCTGCAACATGGATGGACACAGAAAATATTACGTTTAGTGAAATAAGTCAGACAGAAAAAAAACAAATACTGTATTATATCACTTATATGTGGAATCTAAAAAAAAATACAAAAGAATGTATGTCCAAAACAAAATGAATCTCAGATATAGAAAATAAACTAGTGATTACCAAAGGAAGGCAGGAATGAGAAAATCAAATCAAGGGTATGAGATTAAGGGATATGAGATCAAGGGTATGGGATTAAGAGATACAAATGTATCTACTATGTATAAAATAGATAAGCGACTAGAGTATATTGTATGCGCTTCCCTGGTGGCTCAGATGGTAAAGAATCTATATTGTATAGCACAGGAAATCATAGTCATTATCGTGTAGTAACTTTTAATGGAGTATAATCTATAAAAATACTGAATCACTATGCTGTATACCTGAAACTAACAGAATATGGTAAATCAACTACACTTCATTTAAAAAAAACCTACATTCCATCCTGATACAGAATTTTATCACAAACCTAATTACTCATAGTCTTGATTCAAACATATTATGCAGATATTCTTGTGAAATGTCACAATGACATTCTAACATAATTCTTTTCTAGTTTGCCACAATCAGTGAAAACAGTCAGGGTCCTGAGTACTGTTCATTTATCTAGTCAATGCTTGATTCCAAACTGCTGTTCATTATCTGGGCTTAAAGGCCATAGTGGTGAGCACATTCTGACCACCAATACCTTTCTTCTTTTCTCCTCTATCGAGTCCATCAAAAATACCAGCCTCTTGGGATATATGTAGTTGGTATGCACCAGCTGTGTGCAGTCTACCATGCCTGATCAGAACTGGCTTCTTCTGTGGATAGTTTACAGCCTGACTCTGTCTGTCATGGCTGGGAGTGGGACACCTATTATTTATAAATTGATTAACAGTTTACACGCCTCTCTTATATACTACCCCATTTAAACCTCACAACAACCTGGTGAGGAGGACATTATTATCCCCATTTTACAGATGAAGAAACCAAATCTCAGAAATGTTAACTAATCTCCCCAAGTTAATGAATAAACACATGCCAGAGCTGGGACTCAAACCTAGAACATCAAACTCTAAATATACATATGTTCTCATTACACCTGTAAACGACAGTTGCGTAAGTGATATCCTTTGCTATAAGGTTAACAACTGGAAGGGAGAAGGAAGGAAGGAAGAAGGAGGAGGATTAGGAAGAGGAGAGGGAGGGTAAGAGAGAAAGGAAGGAAGGAGGAATGAAGAGAGGGAGGGGAGGAAGAAGGAAGGAAGAAAATATCATTAGTCAAAAACTGAGCTTCAGCCTGCACCAACCAACTTGCTCACAGTGGGGTGAGAGACTAGGGGAAGGAGGTAGATGATTGATAAAAAGCTGCATGGGTATAGGCAGCTGGAAAGGGCAGTGGCAAAAGAAGCAGCCTCCACAATCTGCTCACTATGGCAACTGCATGGTAAGGTGGGTAGGACATGCATTCATTTATAAATGACTGTAACCGCTGACCCTTAGATAGCATTCAACTGGTAGGATCCCTATTCACATATATTCTCATTTAATCATCTCAGCAACCCTATGGGGTAAGATTCTATGATAGCCATTTTACAGATGGAAAAACTGAGGCATGGAGAGTTTTTAGGTACTTTGCTCAAATCCTTAAGGAAGAATAAGGAGTCTGACTCCAGAGTCCTTCATCTTAGCTACTATGGTATCTTGCATAACCATCACTGTAATGGATAGCATATCTGTCATTTTCCTGTCTCCTCATCCATTCACTTTCTGGTAACAACACCGTTCTGGGGGAAAAAATGCCTCTTTTACACTGTATGTATGTAGTCTAGGTAAGACCACACAGTTTTAAAGGAAAATTTGTAGATAACTTGCTTAATCTGCTCTTATCTCCTAAGAATTTGAATCTTGAGTGGAGGCAAACAAAGACGGGAAAATAATTGGGTAATTTGTCCCACAGGAGCCTGAAAGTACTGTATTTATTCCTCCAACTTGATTCTTCAAAGCAACCTAGTCCCCAAATTTCTGGGCCTGGTTCTTCAGCTTTCCCTTTGACTCTAACATTTCCCCACATCCAGGATATTTCTTTTTTTCTTAAGCAAGTCAGAGTCCATTTCTATTGCTCACAACCAGATTCTGACACACCACCATCATCAGTCCCTGGTCAACCACCAAATAGCTATGTGACTCTGGACCATCCCCTCAGGGCCTTAATTGCCTGAGCTAGGCAATCAAATTAGAAGGACCTCTATTTTTCAACAGTCTTTAATTTGATTCCATGATTCCCTGATCATACTATATCTCATGAGTCTTACTATGTCTATAACTCCTATGCCCATCTGTAGACAAAGATCTCTCTGCTCCTTTTTCAGAATATTAAATGTCACTTTTGCACATCTAGTCCTCCTGTTATTTATTTTCTCTAACCCCCAAGCCAACTCTCTATAGTGGCTACTTCAGAATTTCTCCTTTCTTCCAATGCCCCCTATTAGGTTCTAAACAGATAGCCTTGTCTCCTGGTTTAGTGATAATATTAAAGTGATTCATCATCTGGCCCACAGTTCCTCATTTATTTTCATCTTTTTCCGTATCACATGTGCACATCATGCTCCCTCCATTCTTCTTCCTTTTTCCTCTCTAAGCCTACCTCTTTTCTCAGATGCAGAGTGCAGTTCAACAAACAGGTATTTTTTTTTTCACATACCATGTTCTACACACTGTGCTAGGTAGAGAGGACATAAAGACAAATATGACCAGTCCTGACCCCAGGAAAAATGCAGTCTGTTTGTGAAGACATACAAATGAATAATAGCAATTAAAGTGGTAAGAGTTTTAAGAGTTATTTACAAGGGGTTACAGGAGCACTGAAGAGGTCAGTAGAGACTTCCTGCAGCTGAAGATAACAGGAACTGGCCAAGAGTAGAAGGCTATGACAGGTAGATTAGAAAGAGGAAACAGCATGAGAAAAACACTAAATTGCTAAAAATCTCAAAGCTCCAGGTAAGACCATGTTCACAAATGCACAACCCTGACTGGCAGTGATGCCCTCTTTGCCTGAATGCATCAGGTGCCACAAAAGTCCAGCCAGGACACTCAAGTCATTCCTCAAGCTCTGAACTCTCATGTCCCATATGGCTCTCAACCTCCCTGTTCTGATCCCATCTCCAAGCCCTCTCCAACTCCTGACATTTTTCACCTGCACTGTCCTTTCACCCATGTTCAGTCTTCATCAAAGTCCCAACATTTCCTTCACCACCTGCTCTACTGAAACTGGCTCCCCGATGAAAATCTGCTTCTTGTGCAGCCCTCTCAAGTGGTGGCTGCTTTCTAGCTCCCTGGCCCTCGGCGCTGGGCATGGACATAGGGTGGAGTTCTCTTTTATCCTATTGCTGCCTCGAAATAGCAAGTCTCCTCCCTCTTCCCTAAAATGAAAGTGAAAACAAAAACAAAACATCTTTTGATCTGTTGACCTTTTCTCAGCAGACTATCACTTTCCACCCCCTCTTTAACACAATCAGCTACAACTTCTAGGTCATTCTTTCTCTGTCTTTAAGATTCTAGTTCCTAGCTCTCTGTCACTCCCTCTGACACAGTCTTACTGCAATTCATTTTATTTTCATTTTCCACATGAATGATGTTTTAACACCTAGTGCTTTACCACTTCATCACCTCAGTGACCTTTCTTGTTCTCCCCCACCTTAGTCATCCACTGCCAAGGTCACTGCCTGGGCCTTGGCAATCCAATAACACAATCCTCTTCATTATCTAAGTCTCAACAATCCCCTTCTCTGACCATCAGCCCCTACCTTTCCTAGTCACGAGGTAGCACAGTTCCAATAATGTTTCAATTCCTCTGGACCATGTATTGATCTTATTCTCTATATCCTAGCATCCTCTACCCTCTCCATACCCAGTACTATTGTCTGAATATCTTGCATCCCCCCAAACTTCATATGTTGAAATCTTAATGCCCAATGTAACAATATTAGGAGGTGAGACTTTGGGAGGTGTTAACTCACGAATGGGATTAATGTTCTTTTAAAAGAGACCCCCACAGAGCTCCCTTTCCCTTTCTTCCATGTGAGGACACAACCAGAAATCTGCGATCCAGAAGAGGGCCCTCACCTGACCATGCCAGCACCCTGAATGTGGACGTTCAGCCTTTGGAACTATAAGAAATAAATGTTTGCTGTTTGTAAGTGTCTGTTTATAAGTCACCCAGTCTCTGGTATTTTGTGATAGTAGCCTGAATAGACATCAGTTTAACTTAGTCCATCATTAGGCTTCCCTGGTGGCTCAAATGATAAAGAATCTGCCTGCAATGCGGAACACCTGGGTTCGATCTCTAGGTAGGGAAGACACCCCTGAGAAAGGAATGGCAACCCACTCCAGTATTCTTGCCTGGAGAATTCCATGGACAGAGGAGCCTGGTGGGCTACAGTCCATGGAGTCACAAAGAGTCAGACAGGACTGAGCAACTTCTACATCATGCATCAGAATCATTTATTTCTATACAACTTCAGCTTTATGGAAAGCACTTGGAAAAACTCTTACCCTGTCTAAATCCAGGTTGGCTGATAATGAGCGGCATGACTGCTGGTAACTGGATGGTTTCTTAATTCTATTGACTTCTTCCATCCTCTGTGAGATCATTACTCCTGTAAATTTTCTTCCATTCATTTTGCAAGCAGCTGCTTCCTTTCAGAACACTTTAGGACACCAATTCCTTATAAGTACATCCAAGTCAGAGCAGTTGAGTTATAGTGGCCCTGAAAATTGTTAACGGACTGAGATTAACTTCAGTTCCTGAGAAGAAATAAGAACAAATCATCCAACATTCGATTTGTGGGCACGTAGAAGACCCATTCCCAGAGCCATTGTTCTAACCATTATAGATGTCCTGGTACTGACTAGATGGTGTCACCTCTGACTCTACCCTTCTGCAAACTGGAGGTTGTATTGCAAGTCACCCACCTCTGAAGGAAAGAATAATGATTAATGAGGCTCCTTGTGTTAAATCAGTCTCAAAGTTTCGAATGACAGCAAAGGGGAAGAGAAAATAGTTCAACAGACTCTTGTCACATACAAAAGAAAGCCCTCTTCAATATTCTTCCACAAGTCTAGGCTTCTGAACCAAGTGAAAATAAAGTGCAAGTTCAGTGGCATTAAGTACATTCACATTGTTGTGCAAACAGCTCCACTACCTACAGAACTTTTTTCATCTGTGTGTATTTTTTAAGAGGAAATAACAATATCTAGCTTTTACTGATTATTTGCTATTTGCCAACCACTGCTCCAAACAATTTATATACATGAACTCACTTAATTCTCACAACCCCTACCCAATGAGGTATCACTTTCTTCAATTTAGAGCTAGAATTTAGAATTTAGCCCAAGGGCACAAAGCAAATACTTGATATAGTTACATATTCTAACTTTCCTCCTGTAACAATGGAAAAACTGTCCAGCTCCCATATAAGGTGATCTCTGCCTCTATCACTTCTCATCTCCCCAAGGTCATCACTCCAGCCATTGTTTTCTTTCTCTTTCACACCATCAGTTTCTTCTCTATTGCATCTTTCCTGTAGACATACAAATACGCCTCCTGGTGCCCAGTTTTAACGAAAAAAGAAAAAATTTCCCTTGACTCTACATCCTCCTCCAGCTATTGCCCTGATTTTCTGCCAATTTTCACAGTAAAAATCCTTTAAAAAGCTGTCTGTGTTTGTCTTGGGCTTCCCTGGTGGTTCAGAAGGTAAAGAATCTGCCTGCAGTACAGAAGACTGGGGTTTGAGCCCTGGGTTAGGAAAATCCCCGGGAGAAGGCAATGGCAATCCACTCCAGTATTGTTGCCTGGAGAATTCCAGGGACAAAGGAGTCTGGTGGGCTACAGTCCATGGGGTGGCAAAGAGTCTGACACGACTGAGCGACTAACACTACTACTACTTGTCTTCAATTCCTTTCATCCCATTCTTTCCTATACCCACTTTGATTTTGGTTTTCTGCGCTGACATAATATAGACTGATTTAAATTCTATTAGTGATTTATTTTACACTTTTCAAAAATATTTCTAAGCCTGTATTTATCTAGATATCAAAGATCAAGAATCAAACAACTTTCTGTTTCCTACTATGGAAGGCAAAGAACTGTGTCCTTTCTCTTTCTCTGTGTCCTTTGCAACATCTAGGTTTTTATTAATTAATTAATCTGGGGTTTCAAACCCCATCGTCATTATTAACATAATGTTTTATGAATATTTTAAATCATACATTCAATATTGCAACCATGTTCAGACCAATTATAACACCTATTTCTGCATATCTTACAAGTTTCGGTGCTCTCCATACATCTTTTTTTCTACCAAGTACTCTTCACAATTTAATATGGATTCATCTCTCATTGAATTAATAGATGCATACAAAGATGTATTTTCAGGAAGAGTACTTACATAGAACATTTTCTAAAAATCTTAAAGATATGTAAATTCTGTTCTATTGTTTCCATACACAAATGTAGATGGGCTTAGAATTTTTGTGTCACAATCTTTTTCTTTTCCTGACAAATTCTGTAGAGGAACAGATCTCAACACTGGCTATATAATCCTACTCCCATATTTGATCAGTCTAGGATGAATATTACTCATCTGTGATTTTTATAAAGCTCCAAAGTGATTCTGGATAAGAACTCAGTAATAAGAAGACAATGTTAAGAAGCACGAACATAGGCATTCCTCTAGTTTTTTCGGGTTCTGGGTGGCCAAAAATCTGAGAACAATCTGAAATCGTTTTCTTCTCAGGTGACTTGTTTTATGTTCTTGTACCAGTTCAGTTCAGTCGCTCAGTCATGCCCAACTCCCTGCAGCCCCATAGACTGCAGCACGCCAGGCCTCCCTGTCCATCACCAACTCCTGGAGCTTGCTCAAACTCATCGAGTCAGTAATGCCATCCAACCACCTCATTCTCTGTCGGCCCCTTCTCCTCCCACCTTCAATCTTTCCAAGTATCAGGGCCTTTTCCAATGAGTCTGTTCTTTGCATCAGGAGGCCAAAGTATTGGAGTTTCAGCTTCAGCATCAGTCCTTCCAATGAATATTCACAACTGATTTCCTTTAGGATGGACAGGTTGCATCTCCTGGCAGTCCAAGGGACTCTCAAGAGTCTTCTCCAACACCACAGTGCAAAAGCATCAACTCTTCTGCCCTCGGCTTTCTTTATAGTCCAACTCTCACATCCATACATGACTACTGGAAAAACCACAGTTTTGACTAGAGGGACCTATGTTGGCAAAGTAATGTCTCTGCTTTTTAACATGCTGTCTAGGTTGGTCATAACTTTTCTTCCAAGGAGCAAGTGTCTTTTAATTTCATGGCTGCAGTCACCATCTGCAGTGATTTTGGAGCTCCAAAAAATAAAGTCTGTCACTGTTTCCATTGTTTCCCCATCTATTTGCCATGAAGTGATGGGACCGGATGCCATGATCTTAGTTTTCTGAAGGTTGAGTTTTAAGCCAACTTTTTCACTTTTTCACTTTCATCAAGAGTCTCTTTAGTTCTTTGCTTTCTGCCATAAGGGTGGTGTCATCTTCGTATCTGAGGTTATTGACATTTGTCCTGGAAATCTTGATTCCAGCTTGTGCTTCATCCAGCCCGGCATTTCACATGATATACTTGGGCTTACAGAATACCAAAGTGAAATCTTCGTTCAGTCTCCCATAGACTTAAGCCTTTTTGGTTGCTACTAATATCCATGACATTCAGTGTGATCTTGTGCAAATATGATATGTTGCATAGGCATATCTTTTGTCCTTGTAGAACATTTCATTTGATTTTTATGAAAATTACAATTCATGTAATTTATATAAACTTTTTAAATGTCAAGCTTTTTACTTGCTCAGTCATTTAAGCGAACACTAAAATAAAACATTTTGCCTATGATCCCTCCTTCCTCTTTTCTTGATTCTTTGACTCAAACCATGTTGGGCTGTGCTATTCAGTCTATTTAGAAATACAGGTGTCTATATCCTTACTCTTGAAATTTGTGCTGCTGAATGCTGCATTTTATAATACAATAATGATATTTTCCTTATAATTTCTCAGCTGTTAATTAACCACTCAATTTTACATTATTATTAATATTTGACATTTTTTAAAAGATACTTTATAATTAAACAAATACTTGAGAAGACTGGCCCAGGAACCTAAGTCAAGATGAGCTAAATTTTAAGTACTTATAATGTGCTAAATGAATTACGCTTATGATAATTAGAGTAATTTACATGATAGATGGAATATATTCCTATTAAATATTTAAATTTTTGCTTCTATTGATGTCACTTTAATAAATATGAATTTAATTTTTCTTGTGGTTTACCTGGTTAGCAAGAACCTTAATTATAGACTGCTGGCTCAAATTTGCTGCTCTTTTAGGAGCTCTTCCCACAAGTTGTTGTGTTGCTGTTAGAAGGGGTGGCGTTAGGGGTGGAGCTAAGTGAGAGGGAGGTGGCTGTTTGGGGAGGGGGAGGGGGGAAGTCGGTGTTGTCTCGGAGGAAGGGAGAGACGGAGGTGGAAGGGAATAGGGTAGGGGCTGGGGAAGGGGAGGGAGGGGACAGGGGTCTGTAGGGGTGGAGAGGAAGGTAGGGTGGAGGGGCCGGGTGAGTGGGAGCCGGTTACAGCGGGTACTGCGCAGACTTGCTCGGGTTCTGGTGGGTTCAGCGCGCGCTTGGATCCGGGTGCCTCGAGCAACAGCACCTATTTGAGTCTCCTGTCAATTTGTTTGGTGCTCCAAATCACTTCTGACTTCCCTGGTGGCTCAGATGGTAAAAGGGTCTGCCTACAATGAGGGAGACCCTGGTTCGATCCCTGGATTGGGAAGATCCCCTGGAGAAGGAAATGGCAATCCACTCCAGTACTCTTGCCTGGAAAATCCCATGGATGGAGGAGCCTGGTAGGCTCCATGGGGTCGCAACGAGTCGGACACGACAGAGCAACTTCACTTCACTAGCATGACAATGAGGATCCTAAGCCTGAAATGACAGTATATTTTTCCTTCATCCTTGACCTGCCCAGAGTCTCCCCTCTTTTGGATCCAGGCATCTTTTCTGGATCTTGGATCATTTGTATATGTGCTTTCCTATGACCCCAAATCACCATAGATGGTGCCTTGAGCATAGCCCCTGCACTTAAAGGCTGCCTAGTGCTCTGAGAAAAATTTGCAGGTTGTCTTCCTGCTTCAACCACCCCAAAAGGCAGAAAACAACAAAATCAGTAACATGCTAATTTGTTATTATAAGGATCAGTTATATACAGATAGATTTGTAATGGGAGTAAGTAGGTTATTCTGCACTATGTATAATCACTGTAGGATGGATTTAAGAATTTTAAAATATTCCAGAGTAGAAATTCTGTAATAGCTAAACTTTTTTATGAATATTTGTAAGCTGTCACCATTAAATTTACACATAAGAGAAGATTAATCTGAAAGAAACTATGTTATTCTTGACCATGATATGACCCCTGCTGTGTTTTTCTAAAAGTGATGTGATCTCTGGCTAAGTTTTAGTTTATAAAACACAATGTTAATATTTAACCTACCTCAAGCTTGAGGATTTGTAAATACTGAGTAAGGGTCTCAAATGAATATTATTGATTGTCTTTTCTACTAAAAAAAATATAGTGGAGGAAAGTTTCCTTAATTATCAAGTCTTCTAAGATGACTGGAATGGGTGAATTTAACTCAGATGTCCATTATATCTACTACTGTGGGCAAGAATCCCTTAGAAGAAATGGAGTAGCCATCATGGTCAACAAAAGAGTCTGAAAGGCAGTACTTGGATTCAATCTCAAAAATGATAGAATGATCTCTGTTCGTTTCCAAGGCAAATCATTCAATATCACAGTAATCCAAGTCTATGCCCCGACCAGTAATGCCGAAGAAGCTGAAGTTGAATGGTTCTATGAAGACCTACAAGACCGTCTAGAACTAACACCCAAAAAAGATGTCCTTTTCATGATAGGGGACTGGAATGCAAAAGTAGCAAGTCAAGAAACACCTGGAGTAACAGGCAAATTTGGCCTTGGAGTACAGAATGAAGCAGGGCAAAGGCTAATAGAGTTTTGCCAAGAGAACACACTGGTCATAGCAAACACCCTCTTCCAACAACACAAGAGAAGACTCTACACGTGGACATCACCAGATGGTCAACACTGAAATCAGATTGATTATATTCTTTGCAGCCAAAGATGGAGAAGCTCTATACAGTCAGCAAAAACAAGACCAGGAGCAGACTGTGGCTCAGATCATGAACTGCTTATTGCCAAATTAAGACTAAAATTGAAGAAAGTAGGGAAAACCACTAGTCCATTCAGGTATGACCTAGATCAAATCCCTTATGATTATACAGTGGAAGTGACAAATAGATTTAAGGGACTAGATCTGATAGAGTGCCTGATGAACTATGGATGGAGGTTCGTGACATTGTACAGCAGACAGGGATCAAGAAAATCCTCATGGAAAAGAAATGCAAAAAAGCAAAATGGCTGTCTGAGGAGGCCTTACAGATAGCTGGGAAGAGAAGAAAAGTGAAAAGCAAAGTAGAAAAGGAAAGATATTCCCATCTGAATGCAGAGTTCCAAAGAATAGCAAGGAGAGATAAGAAAGCCTTCCTCAGCGATCAGTGCAAAGAAATAGAGGAAAACAACAGATTGGGAAAGACTAGAGATCTCTTCAAGAAAATTAGAGATACCAAAGGAACATTTCATGCAAAGATAGGCTCGATAAAGGACAGAAATGGTATAGACCTAACAGAAGCAGAAGATATTAAGAAGAGGTGGCAAGAATACACAGAAGAACGGTACAAAAAAGATCTTCACGAACCAGATAATCACGATGGTGTGATCACTCACCTAGAGCCAGACATCCTGGAATGTCAAGTCAAGTGGGCCTTATAAAGCATCACTACGAACAAAGCTAGTGGAGGTGATGGAATTCCAGTTGAGCTATTTCAAATCCTAAAAGATGATGCTGTGAAAGTGCTGCACTCGATATGCCAGCAAATTTGGAAAACTCAGCAGTGGCCACAGGACTGGAAAAGGTCAGTTTTCATTCCAATCCCAAAGAAAGGCAATGCCAAAGAATGCTCAAACTACCGCACAATTGCACTCATCTCACATGCTAGTAAAGTAATGCTCAAAATTCTCCCAGCCAGCTTCAGCCAGGCTTCAGGCTTCAGTTCACGTGAACCATGAACTTCCAGATGTTCAAGCTGGTTTTAGAAAAGGCAGAGGAACCAGAGATCAAATTGCCAATATCTGCTGGATCATCGAAAAAGCAAGAGAGTTCCAGAAAAACATCTATTTCTGCTTTATTGACTATGCCAAAGCCTTTGACTGTGTGGATCACAATAAACTGTGGAAAATTCTGAAAGAGATGGGAATACCAGACCATCTGACCTGTCTCTTGAGAAACTTGTATGCAGGTCAGGAAGCAACAGTTAGAACAGGACATGGAACAACAGACTGGTTCCAAATAGGAAAAGGAGTACGTCAAGGCTGTATACTGTCACCCTGCTTATTTAACTTATATGCATGAGAAACGCTGGGCTGGAAGAAACACAAGCTGGACTCAAGATTGCTGGGAGAAATATCAATAACTTCAGATATGCAGATGACACCACCCTTATGGCAGAAAGTGAAGAAGAACTAAAGAGCCTGTTGATGAAAGTGAAAGAGGAGAGTAAAAAAGTTGGCTTAATGCTCAACGTTCAGAAAACTAAGATCATGGCATCTGGTCCCATCACTTCATGGGAAATAGAAGGGAAAACAGTGGAAACAGTGTCATACTTGATTTTTTTGGGCTCCAAAATCACTGCTGATGGTGTTTGCAGCCATGAAATTAAAAGACGCTTACTCCTTGGAAGGAAGGTTATGGCCAACCAAGATAGCATATTTAAAAGCAGAGACATTACTTTGCCAACAAAAGTCCGTCTAGTCAAGGCTATGGTTTTTCCAGTGGTCATGTATGGATGTGAGAGTTGGACGGTGAAGAAAGCTGAGCGCCGAAGAATTGATGCTTTTGAACTGTGGTGTTGGAGAAGACTCTTGAGAGTCCCTTGGACTGCAAGGAGATCCAATCAATCCATCCTAAAAGAGATCAATCCTGGGTGTTCATTGGAAGGACTGATGTTGAAGCTGAAACTCCAATACTTTGGCCACCTCATGCGAAGAGTTGACTCATTGGAAAAGACCCTAATGCTGGGTAGGATTGGGGGCAGGAGGGAAGGGGATGACAGAGGATGAGATGGTTGGATGGCATCACCAACTTGATGGACATGGGTTTGGGTAGACTCCGGGAGTTGGTGATGGACAGAGAGGCCTGGCGTGCTGCAATTCATGGTGTGACAAAGAGTCAGACACGACTGAGTGACTGAACTGAACTGACTGAACTACACTGTTGGTTGGAATGTAAATTGGTACACCACTATGGAGAACAGTGTGGAGGTTTCTTAAAAAACTGAAAACAGAACTACCATATGACTCAGCAATCCCACTCCTGGTCATATATCCAGAGAAAACCATAATTTGAAAAAATACATGCACCCCAATGTTCATTACAGCACTGTTTACAATAGCCAGGACACGGAAGCAACCTAAATACCCATGGACAGATAGGTGGATAAAGAATGCTGCTGCTGCTGCTAAGTCACTTCAGTCGTGTCCGACTCTGTGCGACCCCATAGACGGCAGCCCACCAGGCTCCCCCGTCCCTGGGATTCTCCAGGCAAGAACACTGGAGTGGGTTGCCATTTCCTTCTCCAATGCATAAAAGTGAAAAGTGAAAGTGAAGACACTTAGTTGTGCCTGACTCTTAGCGACCCCCTGGACCACAGCCTACCAGGCTCCTCCGTCCATGGGATTGTCCAGGCAAGAGTACTGGAGTGGGTTGCCATTGCCTTCTCCAGGATAAAGAATATGTGGTACATATATACAATGAAATATTAGTCAGCTATAAAAAAGAGTGAAATAATGCTATTTGCAGCAACCTGGATGGCCCTAGAGGTTGTCATACTGAATGAAATAAATCAGACAGAGAAGGACAAATATCATGATATTGCTTATATGTAGAATCTTAAAAGATTGTACAAACAAACTTCTTTACAAAATGGAAATAAGAGTCACAGATGTAGAAAATTTCAAGGTTACCAGGGTGGGGGGCAGAGAAGAGGTATAAATTGGGGATTGGGATTGACATATACACAGTACTATATATAAAATAGATAATAAGAACCTACTGTATAGCACAGGGAACTCTCAATACTCTGTAATGACCTATATAGGAAAAGAATCCAAAAAAGAGTGGATATGTTAATGAAATGCAAGTCCCTATTCCCATTGCACAGCAAGGCCAAACAATACCAAAATGTGAGTTTGGAGCAGAGAAAGGTTTATTACAGGGCCCTGCAAGGAAATAAGTGGCTCATCTCTAAAATACTCCAAGCTCCCAGAAAGATTTCAGCAAAGCCCTTTTCTTGGAAAGGTGAGGGAGAGGCATGATACAACTTCTTGGTATCAGATCCTTTGCCTTTGAGGTCAGGTCATGGGCAGATAATGATGTATCTGCAAGCCTCCACCAAACAAATGGTATTCTCTATTCTGACAAGAAAGGGTGAGGTTTCCAGACACTACTGTCACCCTCTGAGGTCCAGGTCCTGGCTAAGAGAAGGCAAATCTCAGCTGACGGCTCCCTCAGGGCCAGGTCCCCAGACAGCCCAGCTGTCATAGCTGAGGGAGCCAGGCACCCAGGAGACCCAACTGGCCCTTAAAAGGTCCTCAGGCCGCCTGGACAGCGGGGACCAGGTCTCGCAGACTGCATCCCATGCAGACTGCGTCCCATGCAGACTGCCATGGCGATTAAGTCACAGAGGGAGAGGGGAGCGATTCACCTCAAGGCTTGGGCCCCGCCAGTGGGCAGCCTTGGCCATGGCTCCAGAGCCTGGCAGGACACAGTCCCAGCTTGTTCCCTGTTCCCCTCAGTTCAGCTGCTGGCTGAGGCCGGGTGAAATCGAGGGCCACAGGGAGAGGGCCACGTCTTACCTCACTCTCCACCTAAGGACCAACACTTCTCTGAATGTTGACTGAATAGCCCCACTAACGGTAGCTCATCTACAGCCGCTATCTTGGGGGAGGGGCCCACTGTGGCACCAACCAATGGCTAAGCAGGAACACTAACCGTAGCTCAATGACAGTCGGTTGTTTGGAGGAGGGGCCCACTGTGGTGCCAACCAATGAGTAAGCAGGACCACTAATGCTCCCCCGTAAGGGTTTTTTTTTGTTTGTTTTGGTGGTGGTGGTGGGGGTAATGGCACAAGGCTACGGGCGGATGCTAAGTGCTGCATACAGCCATGCTCTATTACAGGTATATGTATATGTATAACTGATTCACATTGCTGTACAGCAGAATTGCAAATCAACTATATTGTAATAAAATGTTTCAAAAATTATCAAATCCCCAAAGTCAGTCTTATATGATAGCTCTTGGTACTTTTCTTTTTTTTTCCTAATTTTTTTCTGGTCCTTCCTTCCCATTTTCTGACTGGAGGGCTCAAGAGAGGCTGCCCTGTTTACTGTAAATTTTTGCTGGTTTCCAGCCCACTTTGAAATCTTTCAATTGCTCTGTGGCCCAGTATGAATCCAGTCACACTTTATGCAGGTTGTCTGAGTATAAAAAACAAAACAAACAAACAAACAAAAAACCCCACCAAAACAATACATATACATCTAATGGTGTTCCATCAGCGACTATCTTGCTTTCTAAACTTGAGAGTGTAACAATAGACACTGGCTCCCCATTTGGTAATTTTCTGTACTAAAATGAGTGCAATACCACAAATTGTCTCTGTGGTTTCAGGCACTCAATATATATTCCTATTTTTCTTCAAAACAAAACAAAAAACTTTAGAAAAACTGATACAATAAAATATATATACATCATCTCCATATTAAATATTCTAATCAAATGTTTTTAATCTGAATCTATTAGTTTAAGCCTCTAAACTTACTGCCATCTTGCAGGAAATAACCAGGACTAGAGAACAAGTTAAATGTTCATGCTGCTGCTGCTGCTGCTGCTAAGTCGCTTTAGTCGTGTCCGACTCTGTGCGACCCCATAGACTGCAGCCCACCAGGCTCCTCTGTCCATGGGATTTTCCAGGCAAGAGTACTGGAGTGAGGTGCCATTGCCTTCTCCGAAATGTTCATGAGGAAACAGTAAAATTAAGAATCTATAAGACCAGCAGGCAGAACTCGTCAAAGAAAAACTAATAAGACCTATAAACTAAATGTCATGTTTGAATTTAGCCACCGAACCTCAGTCAAAAAAAAAGCTATAGGTTTTTTTATAGGTGTAAATTTGAAACAATAGCAATGACTTGAGTATGAACTATAAATTAAATGACATTAAGAAATATTGTTAACTTCCTAAGGTAATGTCATTGTAAACAGTCCTCATTCTTCCGAGAAGTATGCAAAATTAGGTAGGGTTGAAGTGTTACAATGTTTAAAAATTACATTCAAGTGATATTTAAAAATATATATAAAACAAATATGGCAAAATATCACTTAACAGCTGTAGAATCTGCGTGCAAGGTCTCTTGTAAATACTATAGCATTCTTTAAAGTTCCCTATGTTTGAAATATTTTATAATAAAAAGTTGAAAATTCACTTAGAAGGAGCCCAGTTATTGTCAGAATCTTTTGGTTACCTACATACTAAATTGAAACAAAACAGAGTTGAGCAGGGTAGTGAGTAGTAATGCTACAACAGCATAGAGCTTCTATACTTCAGTCTTCCTGAAATTTCACCCAGGGACCTCACTGCCCCTCCTGCTGGATTCACAGCACAGAACTTCTATCTCCTTCACAACCCAAATATGATCCTGCCTTGTACAAGGAGATGTTTGCACACCTGTCTCCTCAGAGAACCTCCAGTTGCCTTCTGCCTTCTGAGTGGTGAATATCTCATTCATCTTCGATTCTCATCCCTTAGTCCATGATCAGAAATGCTCAGTAAATAGCTATCAGATGAGTCAAGATATGCTTCTGCCTTCTTCCAATATCGTGAAACACCAATTTGGAACAAGAAAGTGGCTCATTATGACTTTGCAGCATAAATTTGGCCCCTCTTCAAACTTTTAAAAATGAAATCTCTGAAGATCCTCCTCACCTCACCACCAATATGTTATAGAATGAATGTCTGTGTTACCCATATTTGTATGTTGCAATCCTAAACCCCAGTGTGAGTATTTGGAGGTGGGGCCTTTGGAAGGTGATTAGGTTATGACAGTGATGCCCTCATGACTGGGATTAATGCCCTTATAAAAGGTACCCCAAAGAGATACCGCTCCCCTTCTGTTATGTGAGGTCACAGCCTTCTATGAACCAGGAAGCAGATTCTAACCAGACAGCCAGCAAACTGATCTTAGACTTCTCAGCCTCCAAAACTGTGAGATATAAATGTTTGTTCTTTAAGCCACCTAGTCTATGGTATTTTTGTTATAACAGCCTGAATGGATTAAAGACATGACCCAATATTCCACTCAGATCATTATCATACCAATCCTGGACTTTTGGAACCATCTGGGGGAACTGAGAAAAAGAACATGGCATCTGCTGGGAGATACCATGATCTGCCTATTACTTCCCCCCTAGATTTTTTAATTGAATCATCCTGTCCACAGACCAATCAATCCCAGAGCACTGTCTTTCAAGGTGCAGTCCCATTGAAAATTATAGATTTCTTAGTCCCTTATTCAGTGGTTCTGAGTCTGTCAGAAGAGAGACCTAGAAAACAATTTCTCTTTATTCTTCCCAGGTGATTCTGATGTGGGGCCAGGTTTAAGAACTACTGTCCCAACTAGCAAACGTTGGTTCTGGGTGACCACAATTGCAGTAACACACACACACATACACTCACATACAGACACAGTTTCCTTCTGATTTGATTATGCTTATATCCGCCTCTCTGGTCATATTCCTTTCTGCCTCAGTTTTTATACTCATCCTTGACCCTGTTGGTTTGGGTCATTCTTCTGCTGGTCCTAGCTTGCTGGAACTGGGGAAATCTGCACATTTGGTAGCTTTTCTCACTCCTCTGTTCTTCCCCTGGGGCTTAGAAGCTCTTCACTCTGCCTTCTTGGATCTCTAAAGCAACACAGGTCCCAAATACTCCTCCTCCACCCCAAGGAAAGGAAGTCAATTAATGTCCTTATCAAAACTCCAGGGCAAAGCACAAGACCATAAGCAACCCTGAAATGAGCAGAAAACTTGCTCCCACCTGCTACTTCATATGAGGCCCAAGGGGCCCCACCCACCACTCTAGTAATTTAAACACAATCACAATTTTATTTTTTTCATTGCACAAGTAATACATAACTGTAATCTCATTGTAAAATAATTTAAAAACACTGATAAACTAACGCTTCAGCACCCCATTTTTCAGTCACCTCTCCAGAAATAACTGATAACAAATCAGTTCAGCATGTATTTTTCCATTTATATAAAGTTAAATAAGTGGCTCTCAAGGTAGGGAAAGGATTTTTCACCCCAGGGCACATTTGACAATATATGGAAACATTTTTGGCTGCCATAACTGATAACTGATACGAGCTTCAAGTGAGTAAAGGTCAGTAGATGGTGATAAACATCTCATAATGCACAGGACAGCCTCCACAACAAAGGATTATCTGCTCAAAATGGCAAGTGTCATGACTGAGAAATATAGAGTTAAACTACATGAAACTGCCAATATCCAACAAATATTGACCTTCAAAAAGACAATTTAGTGTGGTATAACCACACACACATACACGTGCATGTGCACACGTGCACACACACACACACACACATATAGAGAGAGAGATACACATATATGGGCTTCCCAGGTGGTGCTAGTGGTAAAGAACCTGCCTGCCAGGAGGAGACATAAGAGATGCAGGCTGGACCCCTGAATTGTGAGGATCCCCTGGAGGAGGGCATGGCAACCCACTCCAGTGTTCTTGGTTGGAGAATCCAAAGGACAGAGGAGCCTGGCAGGATACAATCCATAGGGTAGCAAAGAGTCAGACACAACTGAAGTGACTTGGCACACACACACACACACACACACATATATACACACATACACACATGGAAATATATAGTTCTGTTTTACATGAATGCATTAGATGCTTGCTCCTTGCAAGAAAAGCTATGACAAACCTAGAGAGCATATTAAAAAGCAGAGACATTACTTTGTCAACAAAAGTCCATCTAGTCAAGGCTATGGTTTTTCCAGTAGTCATGTATGGATGTGAGAGCTGGACCATAAAGAAGTCTGAGTGTCAAAGAATTGATGCTTTTGAACTGTGGTGTTGGAGAAGACTCTTGAGAGTCTCCTGGACTGCAAGGAGGTAAAACCAGTCAATCCTAAAAGAAATCAGTCCTGAATATTCATTGGAAGAACTGATGCTGAAGCTCCAATACTTCGGCCACCTGATGTGAAGAGTCGACTCATTAGAAAAGATCCTGATAACTTGGAAAGCTTGAAGGCAGGAGCAGAAGGGGATGACAGATGACGAGATGTTGGATGGCATCACTGACTCAATGGACATGAGTTTGAGCAAGCTCCAAGCGATGGTAAAGGATGGGGAAGCCTGGCATGCTGCAGTCCATGGGCTCACAAAGAGTTGGACATGACTGAGTGATTGAACAACAACAATTAGACTATATGCCTTATTATACAGGTTTGTTTTTTTTTTTCCTTTAACAATATGCCTAGAAATTTTTCCAAGTCGGGAACCAGAGTTCTGTCTGGATTTCTTTCTAGCTGCTGTAGATATTCATTGTCAAGAAGCTCCTTGTGGTCTTTTAATCACACCCTTGAGAAATGTTGGATATTTCCAGTTCTTCATTCTTATAACTATGCTGTAATGAACATCCTGAACCATTCCTTCTCTCCACATTAACTCATTAATTAGGTTTCAGGTGGGGCTGAGGATGGGGGACACAGAACAAGAGGGGAAGGGGCTAGGCTGTGAGGGAGAGTAGAGTCACGCTGTCCTGACTCTGCTTCCTCCCTTGGTCCTCCTTGAGGACTAGTTGCCACCAGCTCACATAACTGCTTATTTCCTTGCACAGCAGTGGCCATTTCATGGTAGGAGCATTTACAGCAAATCAGTGTGAATTCTGAAACCTGTTTGTTAGACTTTCTACCCTGCTATTCTCACTGGGTGAGTAAAAAGCTTAGGGAGTAATTTACACCACTTGCCAGCGTTCCGGGCCTCTCCTGGAGCTGCTGGGAGCTTCTGTCACACCTCTTTGAAACCTACTCATATGTCAACACATCACTCAGCAAAACAAACCCCCACATTTTCTAAGCCTGAAGTACTGTTATATCTGGAGAACTGGAGCCACAAGAAACCTTAGCTTTTCCATGAATGGTTTAAGGGCATTAATTATCATGGAAAACTACATGCAGACTGTTCAGACACAACAACAACACCCCTCCCTACGTGTTCCAAGAGAATAGCATATTGTCATCTGAAAGAGTAATTTATTTCCACATAATTGGCTCTATAAAGGGCATCTTCAGTGTCTAATTCCCTAAATAACTCGGGGCCTACCACTGCCAGGAGAACTGTAATTAATTAACTCATTTATGATTAATGCATTCCAGTTTTCCTTTGCTGCCACTCTTTGAGGAGAAAATTGGCCAGTCCTGTGACTCTATTTCCATGCACCTAATTCATTTAAAATAAATAAAGAAATTTGTGTGACAAGCCCAAGAAGTTGGTTGTTAATGGAAGACCCTTGGAGGCTGCACCTTTCTGGCATGTCCTGTCCATCTCAGAAGACTGAGATTGGGACTTTGCTTAGTTGTCAGCAATAAGATCCTTTTTTTTTTTTTTAAAGATTCTTAATACACAGCTGTAGATACTGGTTTGAAGGGTGGGGAGCGATGGTTTGGTTTCCTGGTTTGTTTAGCAACTATGATACCTAATGGAGATAGGAGAGGAAGAAGGGAGGAAGCAGAGAGGGCACAAAAGGCAGAAAAGAAGACCCATAAAAGCATTTTAAGCAGCTCTACCTCTCCACCTAGTATGAAGACTACCTATCTTGGATCACACTCAATTAACGTGATTTAATGAGCAATGACTATGATATAACATATGCTGCCAACATTTTTTTCCAGATTATTTGTAAATGTCCTATCGTGTACTTCTAATTTCTCTCACTTGAGCTCAAATTCATAAGAAAGAGTAACTGAATAACTTGGAAACCTACACATAGCTCTTCATTCATCCAACACCATTTTTTAAGCAAGGCTAGATGCCTCACTATCATTTCCCCATCACCATTTCTCTACCAAAACTGAATTGTCTTCTGTGTCCCATTCTTTCAGTCTTGCTAGACGATTGAATCCATTTTTAGATAACTGTGCTGCTCACACCTCCAGTGGATGAATTACAGTCACCATTATTCCAATGAAACATATATTGGTGTCCTTAACAGAGTACCCTGATAAATCCTCTATTTCCAGCCTCATCATTCTATTCACCTCTCACCTCTGACTTTCTTAGGCCTATGATAACTGGGATGAACTTTTATCTTACACATCCCAGACAATCCCAGTATGAACTCAGATTCTCCAGAAGCAGTAGACAAGCTTGTCAATGTAAAGATTAGCTCTAGCTGCTGCTGCTGCTAAGTTGCTTCAGTCATGTCCGACTCTGTGTGATCCCATAGATGGCAGCCCACCAGGCTCCCCCGTCCCCGGGATTCTCCAGGCAAGAACCCTAGAGTGGGTTGCCATTTCCTTCTCCAATGCATGAAAGTGAAAAGTGAAAGTGAATTCGCTCAGTTGTGTCTGACTCTTGGTGACCCCATGGACTGCAGCCCACCAGGCTCCTCCACTCATGGGATTTTCCAGGCAAGAGTACTGGAGTGGGTTGCCATTGCCTTCTCCAAAAGATTAGAGCTAGAACCTCCTAGAATAATGATAACACCCAAACAAAAGCCTCCAAAGACAAGTAGTTCACATACAAGTTGATACCTACTGTAACCTGGTGACAAAAATACCATGGGGTGGGGACTAGGGTTGGGGGAAAAGGGCATGATTCATAACCTGCTTCAAGAAGTTTACTTAGATGAATTATTATTTACATTTTATAGATGTGAAAATTGGGGGTCAGGGTAAGTATCTACCTTCACCCAACTCCGTCAATGACACAAATGCTCACAGAGCATCAAATTTATGATTCTTTTTTTTACCAATATTGATTCAATTTTAAAAAATAAGACACATGAAGGTGAGTGATTTAGGAAACAAGGAGGTAAGGTGTGAGCTATACTTCAGTTCATGAAGTTCCAAATTGATGATAATGCTCTGGGAGCCTATACAATTGGGTTTCAATGATTCCCTCACCTTAGCAAGTGCCCAAACATTCACAGTTTCAAGGACCTAGACTCCTAGCAGATGCCCCAAATCCTTGACTTGTCATTATTATCTCTCTACAGCAAAAGCTCACAAACTGGGCTGTACATGAAGACCAGCTGAGGAGCTTTTAGCAAATACGAATGTTCAGTTCCCAAGAGATTCTGATTTAGTCAGTCCTTAGTGCTAGTTAATAGCCCCTTAGGTAACTCTTACGGTCACTCAGGGCTGAGAACAACTGGCCTACATTTATTCTTGGCTCATGACTGCCGTTACTGAACTCAGGAATGCTCATACTCTCTCTTTTTTGCCTCTTCTGGAGCCTATTCTCTCAAGCACCCTCTGAAAATTCCTTCCACAAAAGCCATCCAAAATTGCCTTTTCAAGATTCTTTCCAACTAAAAATTATGAGATTTTACACAGGGAGTGAGGAACAGTGAGAGGCTATGGACAAAGGGAAATAATGCATTATTATTTATTATTGAAAATATATTTGGTACACACAATGTGCTGAAATAAAGGATTCTGAGATCGCCTTATCTGGTTTCTGGCTGCTATGAGCACAGTTAGTCACAGGGTTTTATATTCCTCTATTTAACTGCCTGTGAAGTTAAAAGGCAGATGCAATGCTGGAGTTGAGCTAGTTCAACTCTGAACTCAATATACAGCTTCTAAAGAAAAGAGCAGTTGTTGCCTCTAAGACTGCAAAAAATCCAATTAAGTATCACTTCCCCCTGCTGTTAGATAGACTTAGACCCTGGGAGTAATGTGAACGACACCACATGAACATCCAGGACAATCACCATGCCCCTTTTACTGAAATCAAACCCCAGCCAGCAATTAAACAAAAAGTGCAAGAATTTTAATGCAATCCATTGGCTTTTAGTTGTCAAACAAAATACTATGAGAGGCAGAGGGTGATGAGGGTCAGATAAATTTAGAAAGAAAAATGTACCACTATTCTATTTTCTTTTTCAAAGACAAAGCATTCAAGGTCACCAAAATATATTACACACGTATTTTCTCCAAAGATGTGTCTTTGGGGATCTACTGCCCCAACCTATGTGCCCCTCCATGTGTTTTCCACTGTAATTAAGAGATATGTGCTTTTCTGGGCTTTGGGAGCTGCTGACAGACAGCTCGACTGCCAACAAAGTGTAAATTGCCAAAGGCAGATGCTGAATGTTAGAAAGTGCCCCAGGCAATGCCAAGCAGAGCAGTTACACCTGGGACCCAAACAGACTGTAAAGCAAGGTGTTAAATTAAACAGTTTCTAGACACATAAAAATTGGCATTTGATTTAGATTGTTGTCTTTCCCCTAAAAGACAGAGATGAAAGGGTATTCCCTAACTGAGCAATTTCAATTGGTTCTTGCCACTTGCCCCTCCAGTCCTAACCAGTCAAACTTCCAAACCTCATCTGGGAACTCTTTCCTCCTCGGACTGACTTAGGATGGGCCTGGTTCTGTTTCTGCTCCAAAGCGTGAGCCTAACTTATCATGTTGTGAGTGAAAGAAGACAAGATGGCTGTGATGAGCTGAATTATGCTCCCCTCAAATTTATATGTTGAAGCCCTAATCCTAGTCCCTCAGGCTAAATGAAGAGACAGGGCCTTTAAAGAAGTGATTTCATTAAAGTGAGGCCATTAGAGTGGGCGTGAATCCTATCTGACTGGTGTTCTTATAGGAAAAGGAAATCTGGGCACATAAAAGAGACACCAGGGATCTATGCACACAGAAGAAAAGCCATGTGCAGACACAACAAGAAGACTGCCACCTGAAAGCCAAGGAGAGAAGCATCAGGAGAAATTAAACCTGTGGATACCTTGAACTTGGACTTCCAGGCTCCAGAACTGTAAGAAAATTAATTTCTGCTATTTAATCCTTCCAGTGGTATTTTGTTATGGCAGCCCTAGAAAACTACTACAGTGGCCCTCTATTGAGGTAATTAAACCTTATATTGGCATTCAAATCAGAGAGTAGTCTTTTTTGTTGTCAAGGAAGACTGAGTGAGTCCTCTCTACCTGGCCACTCTGTACTATGTAGACAGCATTGAACTCTGGCATGTAAACCAAGAAACTTTAAGAGAATTGAAGGAGTGTTGAATATCAGCTGTGAGGAAAGCTGATATTCCCAGAGTGACCTCTTGAGCCATACCTGCTCATAAATATAGTAAGGAATCCCTGCCAGCCTTGGAAAGTGGTTCCTGGGTGTTTGCTAGACCTTGAAGGATTCAAATTCAATTATGAAAGTGACAGCTATTTCACAGACCAAGGCAATACTACTTTGGCGCTATTAGGGGGCTGAGGAGAGTGACGTAGAGTCAATTGTTTCTGAGATGCTTGAAGGTGAAGTGCCCTCAGAAGAGTTTTGTTGTCCTTGGAAGTCCAGGACAGCTGCAGGAGTGAGCAGCTGCAGTTCAGTACTGCGAGGACTGGCCTCCAGCACACACATGATTAGGGGTCCTGAAGGAGAAATCAGTTGGAGACCTGCTGCACACAAGTCCATCCAGACCCTGTGAAACACTACACGTTTCTTGCAAAATAATACAAAATTCTCACAAAATTAATAATCTTGCAGGGCAAAGCTACAAGTAATAAGAGGTGCCATCTGACTCAAACTTGTCTTTATCTATTAACCGGAAAATACCCCTAAGTCAGATGAAAGTTCTCCTGGCCTCTGCTCCAGTGCCAGAGTGGGGATGAGGAGGGAGAGGTAGTTGGGGATGGGGACAGAGTGTTGGGTGAGGCTAGGGGGTGGTCCTATACCATCCTTGTGTGTTCCTAAACAAAGCACACACAGCTCACCAAAGTCAGTACAATATTTAATATCCCAAAGTATTTCTTCATCAGATTTTCACAAAAGCTCCCTGACTTCCCAGAATGAACTACTTTGGTACTACAGTTCACAAGATAAAGAATTCACCAGGTACACCAATTGCCTGCCAATGGCTTCTTTAAAGAATTTTCACTGCTTAGTTTTCAATATTAAATTACATTAAAACATAAGATGATCTCATTTTGTTCTATACTTTCTTTCCTCACATTTCTTTGGATTTCCACTATAGTGTTAAATTATATTATTCTTAGTTTTGATCTTAGTTTTGTCTTCAATATGTCACAATTATACTTCAATAAAATAAATTTTTTAAATGAAAAAAATTTTTAATTAAAGAAATCTTCAATTTGTTTTCATTCCTAAACTTTAATTTTCAATTACTGGACTCCATATCACTGGGCATCCCTTATACAAGAGAAAAATGAACCTTTGAATGCATCAAAGAGGCCCTATATGAAGGATCCTTGAAGATTACCCTAATGGTCATTTTATGCTATGCATATTCACACACACACACAAAGTATCAATATATGTGCTCCATATGCCAACTTTGAAAGTGGCTTCCATATACAAGGTTTCCTTAAAGTGGAAATCCCTTGTAGAATTTTTCTGTGAGAAAAAGTGCTTTCTTCTTTAACCTTCTTGGAAATTAGTGCTCTGAGAACACTTAACTTGGGTAGACTTAAATACCTTGAAACACCTTTTTACCAGTTTATACTTACTGTTTATACTTTTGTTTTTACATTCCCTTTGTTTGCCTGTTGATTCTCTACTACCTTACAGTTTCATCATCACTGTCATAGAGAATGGCAGCAGCAAAGAGAGAAATACCTCTGCAAACTGTCACTCTAACAGTGTATCTCATCACCTGCTTGGATTGGATTTAACTCTTATCTCATTTCCCAAGCATCCTGACAAATCCTTCTCTAAGTTGAATGGCTTCTCTTAGCAGATATGTCCACTCTCAGTTTCTAGGTTTCTGAGAATCTCTGTCCCTTGTTCTCTCCAGTAAGTCATTTTTCTTCTCAAAGGTGTGCCATCCAATACATATCTTGTCAGTGAAACTGGATACACACACACACACATACACACACACATATACAATTTTTAATAGGAACAACTGTCCTATCTATCTGAAATATGAAAAATCTTCACTCTGATTTCCCTAAGCATTTCCTCATTCTGATAATTCAGGTAAATGGTAAGATTTACCTCACTTAAGCACTATAAAAAAGCCAATAGGAGAAATATTATTATCATCATTCTATAATAAGTGACTGAGGACTCAAAAAAGGGAATTTACTTTCCCAGGATAGTGAAGCCCAAATCCAAACCCAGGCAGTGATACCAAAGGCAGCATTCTTTACTTTTGGCTTGAATACTATGATTGGGGAGGGTAAGATGTTTAAGTGATCAGATCGACCAACTATTGATATAAGCTTAGAGGTTGTCCAAACATCCAACACAACATCCATCAAAGTGACCCAAAGGACGTGTGACTGGACAGTAACTGGACAAAGAAACTGAAACTCAGTAGTTTTGTTGTGCTTTGTGAAGAAAGTATAGGCTGACAAAAAGAGGGTTGTTATATCTGCTTCTGATCTATAAAAAGAATTCTAATGTAAAACATCATTTCCCTGTTGACCCAGCTATTAAGGCACCATGCTTCCACTGCAGGGGGCGCTGGTTCAATCCTTCATCCAGGAACTAAGATCCCACATGCTGCGCAACCTGGCCAATAAAATAAAATAATAAAGATATATGTCTTTTAAAAAGTTTTTAAATCATCAGTATTGTAGCCAGCGTTATGCAGGGGAGAGACTGCCCAGTCCTAGATCCATGACCAGTTAGGAACACCAGTATGGCACTCAGATGCTATAGTGGGAGTGGGTACAGGCAGATGCCCCCAGACTGGCCAGGGCAACTTCACACCAAACCTGTATACCCCCACACTACCCCAGAGACAGGCATGGCAGCTCCTGGAGGTGTGAAATCCTCCTCAGGAAACTATGGCCAGGAGTTATGTTAGTGTCCCAGGTGCTGCGGAAAGCATTTAGCATATATTTTCTTATTTAATCATTTCAACATCCCTGCAAAGTATTGTCATCCCCAAATTGGGGCGTACTTAACCTAAGTTCACATAGATAAGAAATGGCTATAACTCTGTGCTTGAGGTACTGACTTTTTTGAGTTGGGTGTGTGTGTGTCTGTATATATATATATATATATAGAGAGAGAGAGAGAGAGAGAGAAAGAGAGACAAAGAAATAGAGAATCCTGCATCCCTAATTCTGCTTGTCTGAGAGAATTCTACAGTATTCAAGAAACACAGCCCAGGACTCCAGGCTCACTTCCACAGAGAATCAACATGAGTCTTAGTCTTTAGAAGAAGCCAGAGAAGTTCACATTCTACAAACAAAATACTTAACAGAAAGGCCAACTTCCTTGAATTGCCCTGTGCTGACCTAGAACTTTCTCTAGATGACTTGGGAAGTTTTAAAAATGCTGAAGTCTGCCCTGCACCCACTGAGATTCTAATTTAATTGTTTCCGGGTGTAATGGGTGTGTTTTAAAGCTCCCCAGTGGTTCTAATGTGCAGCCATGGATGATAAACACAAGCAGTCTTTCAGATTCCTTTGTCAAGGACAAGAGTGGCCTTCAGAACCTCAGAGAGAATGTCTCATCTGAGAGGATCCAGCAGCTGAAAGGGGAGAGGATGCAATGAGGCTGGAAGCTAATCTGGTCCTGAATGAGAGGTTCACTGTCCAGAACTCTGATTTTCCTTCCTTCCAAAAATCTTAACAAGTATGGCAAGAAATGTTGGTTAATCAGAGATATTGTTTGCCTACCAAAATTACAATGTTGTATGATCCTACCCATTGGCAATGGTGAGAAAACAGGGCTGAGGGTCCTCTCATTTATTTCAGGTTGAAGTCAAACTCTACAGTCTTTACAGAAGGAGAACTGCCAATGTATATCAAGAGATTTGGGTTTCCCAGATGGCACTAGTGGTAAAGAACCCTCCTGCCAATGCAGGAGATGTAAGAGACTTGGGTTCGATCCCTGGATTGGGGAGATCCCATGGAAGAGGGCATGACAACCCACTCCAGTATTCTTGCCTGGAGAATCCCATGGACAGAGGAGACTGGCAGGCTGCAGTCCACAGGGTCACAAGGAGTGGACATGACTGAAGCGACTTAGCATGCAAGCATGCATCCAGAGCTTTAACAATGCCTGTAGATTTTATACATGCATAAAAGAGAGATACGGAAGAACATGAACCAAATTTGCCATGATTTTCTCTGGGTTTTAGGATTTCAGGTGAATCACATTTCCTTCTGTTTTCATATATCATGTTTTCTGTATTTTACATAAATGAGCATAATGGGGAAGCATTGAGCATTTGGGGAAGAAATATCAAATGTAAAAATAATGTTTCATTAAAAGTTTTGCATCTTCTAAATGACTTTTATATTCAGGTATTTCCCACCACTTCACCACTCCAACTTTGTTTCTTTGGGCTCGTAAAGCATATGCTGCCAGACATGACTACACATGGAACTCTGTGGAACTGAACATGGAGCTCTGGGATTTGTTTCTCAAACACTTCAGGATTCTCTCAAACAAACAGATTTGGGAGCACAGGATTCTCCAGTTCTCTGACTATAGATGCGCATAAAACAAAAAGAAAAAAAAAAGCACATTTCAAATATATTTTCCAATAAGATTGCCTCATTCTGAAGCCCAAAAATTCACTGAGAACATGGATTTTGGAGACAAAAGTCTTGTTGGAATCCAAGTACTGTAGGAAAATTTATATCTCTCTGCTTCACTTTCCTGCAGTATAAAGTGGGGTTGAGAAGAAAAGCTATCCTGGGGTCAGACATGATTTTCATTGAGTTTAATGGGTTTCAGCCCTATTCTACCATTCAAGATCTGTGTGACCTGGAAAATGTCTCAGCGTCTCTGAGTTTTGGATGCCTCATCAGAGTGGGATGACAATAACAAACCTACCTCTCTCACCTCAGTGTGAGTACCAATTGAGACAATGTATAACAGCTCTAAAGGACTGGGCAAATGTCAGGTATTATTTTTTTTTTTACAAAAGTTCTATTTCATTCTGCCACATCTGTTCCATTCACTCCCCCTATTACTGTATAGAACCAAAAATAAGATTGTGCTGTTTGAACTTTTAGGGAAGCAAAGAGGCTCCTCTCATTACTGTCAAAACAAAGCAGTGACTTTGGCAGCATTTCAACCCCATGATGTGTGTTGAGCCCCAGCAACCTGGCAAGGCATAGCCGTCCAGTCACACCCCTGCGGTGACTGCTGAACTTTGTGGATTGTAAATAGAAACTCACACAGTTCTGCCAGGGAAGCCATGCCACCATAGTAGGCATCGATGTAACTCCACGCAACACTTGAGATTTTCTAAATGTCACATTTCTACAGCTCTCTAAAACAAATATAAACTGCTCTGTACACTCACCCCCAGGTGCTGGCAGGAATTCAGCCTTGGTCACAATAGCCATGCCCTACTTTTGGGGATCATACAAGATTATCCAACTAGCAGGGCACCCAAGGTTGTAGCCTCAATCTGAGGAGGCTTCTGCTCCCTGAAGCTTCAGTCAAGCCCTAGCCCTCCAGCTTTGTGCTGGATATCTTTTCTGTGTAGACTCACGGAGACTCCTGGCCTGGGTGTTGTGGAACATAAGACCATAGACTCACTATTATAAACAAACTGTCTTTTTCTGAAAGTGACTGTGCAAGATCACACATCAACACAACAGTGGCTGGGCAACCACCACACCCAGTTCCTTATCAGAGCAAAACTATAGACTTTCTCTCCCATCCTGCTATCAAGTTAATATTTGCTGAAGAACTGCTTTGTGGTGGGCAGTTGGAGGACTTGGCTGCTCAGGTAAGGAGAAGGCGACATGTACTCAGAGAACGGGGGGAGGAGGGGTCAGAGGAGGAGGGGAGGCTCCTTCTGGCACACCTCAGCTACCTATAAAAGAGCTAGTTGTCAGGAGTGCTTATAGTATGCATTTGAAAGAGAACATAGTGTCTGTCCAGTAAGATGTTTGAGATCCACCATTTATTTTATTAAGGCTAACATTATCACTATCAGTTAATGTAACATAAGGTTTTGCATATTGATGGAGTTGGGCAAATAAAAATCCTCTAATGGCTAATTCCTGACAGTACACTTCATAATGTTTCCTCAGCTTCAAGAGAGTATAATTAAGTTGTTCCAAAGCAGAGATTTAAGTTATGTCTGGCTCCCTGTTTCCCTGACTTGCTTTCCCACCAGCCATCTTCCCCAAGCAACTAGAGAACCAACTGTTATTCTCTTACATAAAACCTGCCAGTGGCCTGCCATAGAATTAGAATAAAATCCAAATCCTTTCCATAAGGGGGTGTCTGTTAACTGGCTGAGTCTGTCTTCTTTTGTTCTCTTCTCCCCAACCCCATTCACTTTGTTCATTTTGCTGTTCCTATGATACCCAGGTATATGCTGCCTTAGGGCCTTTGCACTTGCTGTTCCCTCTGCCTAGAATATTCTTCCCCCAGGTTTCTGTGTGGCTTCTACTTTCCTTTGGTCAGGTGTTCAATCAAACATCACCTTCCCAGTGAAGACTTTTCTCACTACCCTTTCTAAAATATTAGCTCCCACACACACATATACATACATACACATACACATACACATGCACGCACTTCCTAACCCCCCTCCACTCTTTATTTTTCCATAAGGTATTTATTGCTGACTGACACACTGTATACTTGACTTATTAATCTTTTTATTGTCTATTTTGTTTACTATTTTTCTTCAGTATCTACGATATAGAAGGTGCTTAATGAATATTTATTAAATGAATGAATGACTTCACGTGACTGCCTCATCATTCAGGTCCTAATTCAAATGTCACTTCCTCTAAGAGGTCTTGCCAGCCACTCCCAGTTTAAAATGCCCAGCATAGCCACATACATTATTTTATACTCTTTTTAGCACTTAGTATCTAGATTATCTTATTTGTTTGCTTACAGATTTATAATCTGTATCCTAACCCTAGAATGGGAGCTTCCTGGGGGCAGAGGTCCTACCTGTCTTGTTTACATCCATAGCCTTGGCATCCAGAATAGTTCTGGGCATGTTAAAATGTTCAATAAATAAAAGATGAATTAATGAATGGCAAAAGGGAAAAGACCTGAGCAGCTGAACAAATTGACCTTCTGAAAGAAGTTGCTGCATATAAATGAATACATTTTTAGGGGAACTAAATTGCCCAGTTATATTCATAGCAAATTTACATATTAGGAAATTGAGGGCTCCCCCTCCATGGGCTCCATTCTCTGTAAAAGTAAATTACAGTAGCTGAAGTAGACATGAAATGACAGGCTCTTCTGGTTTAAACAAAACGTTTAAAACCCTCATGGATCTAATACTCTAGCAAAGAAGACTGACAGTAAGCTAATAATCATATGTGTGGTGAATATTTGCATGGGGCTTATAAACATATAACATAGACTTCAGTTGAGTTGGGAGGCAGGTATGTTTGTGGAAGACTTCCCTTTGAAAGAGATATTTTAAATATGTGGACTGAGACTTGAAGTGGCTGGTAGATGGGGATCATGGAAGAAGGTTGGGGAAAGACTGTTGCCAGCATGGAGGCAGCATGCAAAGCACATGATAAGAAGTGCCATGATATCCTAAAAGCAGAGAGGCTTAAAGTTCTTAATAGGCCTTCCCCTGCACCTAATGACAGGCAGTCAATGATCTATTGTGGGCTCTCTAACAGCAGAGGTACTGCCTTATCAAACCAAAGACCCACAGGTCATGGTAGAATTGATGTACAGCAGCTTCTGTTTATTGATCTGACACAACACTATGTGATAAGCCCAACACATCTGCAATCTGGAAATAATCTTTGTTAATAGATGCTAATACAGGCCTCAGTTGGTATTACCTATCTTGTTATACAAGTTCTCAGTCAATCCTCAAGGACACTGTGAGCCAGTCATGATGACTGTGCCTATTTCACACACAAAGAAACTAAGTTTCAGAAAACTGAAGGACTCACTTAAGATCATTCAACAAGGGGACGCAAATACCTGATGAAAAATCAGACTTGGCTTATCCCAAAGCCCTTATCCTAATCCAGGCAACAAGTTTCCAGAAAATTAACCTAACAGATGGTCTTTTTCTTTCTCTGAGGCTTAGGAAACAATTTCCAAGGCCAAAGAACTAATCTCTTTGTTAAGCCTCTGATTATCCTGTCCACACTGTCATTTCATACTGAGAAATGGGGCCTGGAAAGATGCCATTAGCAGAAAAAGGTCTATTTTACAGTTTCAGGATGGAATTGCCAAAAATCAAAGTTCCCCAACCCACTACAGCATATGGTCCTATGAAGCCCAGAGTCAAAAACAAGTCTGTATCACTTATTATTCAGACCCTCTCACACCTAGGGGAACTGTATGCTGACAGATACAGCAGTGGGAGACAGTGTCACTTCCTTGATAGATAACCTTGGGCAAGTGACTTAATTTAAACTACTTTTCTCATGTGCTCAACCAGGCTAATAGTGGTATTACTTTATAACAATAATGGCTAACCATTATATAGGACTTAACACAGACCAGACACCAATCTAAGCATCTGACATATATTAACTCATTTAATCCTTTCCACAGCCTCATGAGAGGGGCTGAGGAGGACCTGTTATTCTCCCCATCTTATGGAAGAGTACATGAGGCACACAGAGTTGAGTAACTTGCCCAGCTTCACACAACAGAACTGAGACTTGAACCCAAGCCATCAGCGAATGTCTCACTATCAATTCATAAAATTTGTTTATGTTTTAAGGATTACATGAGATGATGCACATAAAGCATTTTTGGTACAGAATCTGGTACACAGTAAGTGATTAGTTAATGCTATCCCATTATTTTTATTGTAATCACCAACATCATTTAAAAACTAAAGCAGAAGATAGCATTTAAAACTGAGCCATAACAGCACAACTCCAAAGAGCAGACATCTGACATTTTCAGAATTGTCTTATAAAAAGAGAAGCCCTATTTGCAAGGCAGGATCTTAAAACTCATCTTAGAGGGATGGTGCTTTTTTAAGCATCCCATTTATGCAAGCAGTTCAATAAATGCCAAGGGAGCTGAATAGCACTGCAGACCAACCACTGTGGGAATTCCCCTTTAACAGCCCCCAAATCCATTTGGAACATAGTCAGCAGGGGATTGGTATTGTACTCATCCTTGCCATCTCTGCCCCTCCCGCCGTGTGACAAACTTGAGAGGTTGCCACATCCTTTCAGAAAGAAGAAGAAAATAAAAACTGATTAGAAAAGGCTTACATTGCAGTGAGAAACCAGCTTTACAGCTAAACTCAATCAGAAGCAGTAAGAAGGACTATGAAGCTGTGAGTGGAGCTTTGATCCTCTTCCTACAGCGGGCTCCTCCTCAAAACCTAATGACACCAATGACACCATGTCAGAGGGGCCTTCTCTACAGTCCCATTTAAAGCAGGTGTCCCCGCTCCCCTATTTTTCACCATCATGCAGTGCAATCTCTAATAATCTCATGTAACTTGTTCGTTTCTTATCACACACATCTTTGTTTAAAAAAAAAAAAATCCCCAGCACCTACTAGACATCTGGTCAATAAGTATTTGTTGGATAAAAGAGATATAAAATCAAGTCTCTATTCACATCTCATCTCTGAAAAACATTGAAAGTGAAAGTGGCTCAGTCGTGCCTGACTCTTTACAACCCCACAGACTATACAGTCCATGGAATTCTCCAGACCAGGATACTGGAGTGGGTAGCCTTTCCCTTCTCCAGGGGATCTTCCCAACCCAGGGATCGAACCCAGGTGTCCAACATTGCTGGCAGATCCTTTACCAGCTGAGCCATAAGGGAAGCCCAAGAATACTGGAGCGGGTAGTCTATCCCTTCTCCAGCGGATCTTCCCAACCCAGGAATCAAACCAGGGTCTCCTGCATTGCAGATGGATTTCTTACCAACTGAGCTATCAGGGAAGCATTAGAAAAACATTGAAAGGTGTCTAAATGTACAATTCACAGCAATCACTACAAAAATTCTCTTTCCTCTCCTACACTCTAGCATTGTGCTATCTAACAGAAATATACTAGTAATAGCCACCTATGAAATGTTAAATTTTCTAGCAGCCACATTTTAAAAAGTAAAAGGAATCAAACAAAAAGCTATAATAATCTAATCCAAATATTATCAACATATAACCAATATTTAAAAGTTATTAATGAGATCTTCTAGTCTTTTGTTGTTACTGTCTTCAAAATACAGTGTATATCAATGGAATATTACTCAGCCATTAAAAAGAATACATTTGAATCAGTTCTATTGAGATGAATGAAACTGGAGCCCATTATACAGAGTGAAGTAAGCCAGAAAGAAAAACACCAATACAGTATACTAATGCATATATATGGAATTTGAAAGATGGTAACGATAACCCTATATGCGAGATGGAAAAAGAGACATAGATGCATAGAATAGTCTTATGGGCTCTGTGGAAGAAGGTGAGGGTGGGACGATCTGAGAGAATAGCATTGAAACATGTATATTATTATATATGAAACAGAATGCCATTCCAGGTTCGATGCATGAGACAAATGCTCAGGGCTGGGGCAATGGGATGACCCAGAGGGATGGGATGGGGAGAGACGGGAGGGGGTTCAGGATGGGGAACACATGTAAACCCATGGCTGATTCATGTCAATGTATGGCAAAAACCACTACAATATTGTAAAGTAATTAGCCCTAAATTAATAAAAAAATAAAATATAATAAAAAAAACAAAATACAGTGTATATGTGATCTTCATGGAACCTCTCATCTTGAATTAGCCACATTTCATGTGTTAAATGTGATCAGTGGCTGCCATATTGGACAGTCCAACTCTAGCACCTTAAAACACTCAAGAGCCTCTTTCTCCCTCTCTACTATCTCAGGAAAGAACTCTCCCTTCCTGCATTTGCTGATCCCTCTGCCTGGAACTTTCGCTCCTTCCCCAGTAGGTACTATCTCATTCAGATCACCAAGCTACATCACTTATTGCCTGCTGTTTAATAGCTGTCAGTTAACATTAGAACATGATCCCTGTGAGGCAAGGACCTTATTGTATCCCCAGAGCCTAGCACAGTGCCTGGTATATTCTAGGCCCCCAATGAGTATGAATGAATGAAATCAGGAATGAATGAATGAACAAATGAATCCGTTAGATCCCATCCCTTATCTCCTTTGCACCATGGTATCCTAGAGGACACAGACCCACCCTACTCTAGCACTCCTGTAGAGAGTGTGAACCATACTTTTGTTCAAGATCTTAATTATTTTGGGGCCATGAACCCATGAACGCTTGTGACACCCCTGGTCTTTTCTCAAAACAAAATTTTTGATTCATGTCGATGTATGTGGCAAAAACCAGTGCAATATTGTAAAGCAATTATCCTCCAATAAATAAATAATAAAAAAATAAAGTTTTTAAATACAGAAAATAAGATCCACAGAATTACGAAGAAAATTGATTATATGCAATTAAAGTTGGCAATTTTTTCTTAAAATTGTGTATGGTAATATAGCACTTTTTACTAATGCACAAAGTAACAAGATATAACAGCAAGTCTAATAACTTTCCTGATTTTGAAGTAGCCATAAGCATACATACTATTGAGAGATTTGTCAAACATTGAAATATTTGAATGTGAAAGTGAAACCATTTATAATTCTTGTGGGTAACAATGTATAATATTATTCTATTCCTAACTGAAGGAAATGCATTTCAGTTAGGGAAAATAGATGAATTTTCTTTCCCACCCAATTTTGAATTCTATTCACTTCTTTGTGAGACTTTCCTAGTGGTCCAGTGGTTAAGACTCCACACTCCCAATGCAGGGGGCAGGGGTTTGATCCCTGGTGAGGGAACTAAGATCCCACATTCCATGCAGTGTGGCCAAAAATAAATATTAAATTTTTGGCATCCTTGAACTCCAGGAGCCTCCAATTTAGTGTGAGAATTCAGCTCTTTAACTTGATCCTTCTTTTCCTTAGAGTGAAGGATTTGAGAAGATAATTATAATATGTCTCAGTGTTCCTTTTCCACTGAAGTCTGGGGGTTGGGAGTAGAGGATGAGGGGTGGGATGGAGGTTAATGCATTAAAAATATATTTTGTCCAAGTATCATACACACTAGTCAGAAGCACGAACATTAGACTCTCACTGGCTGGCTCTGTCACTACCTAACTTTGCAACCAAAAGCAAATATCAGCCTCTTAGAATCTTAGTTGCTTCATTCATAAGATGAAGTAAGATTTGCTACTCACAGGATGGACAGCAAGGTGAAACATGATAATAAACTGACTTACCAAAAGCCAGGCACCACATGTGAACTCAGTGGATATGTCCTGCAGTGCTATTTCCATTGGCCCATGTCTGTCTTATCCCCTTCCTCTAATAAAAGTTCCAATGTCCAGCAGGCCCAGTTTCTGAATTGGTCTAATTGGCACCACTGGCCATCTTTACTCTGTACTCAGGCCAGCCTCCTTCTTTGGCTCTTATCAGGCTGTGTGCTCTGATGGAAAGGGATTGGAATTATCTAGGCTTGACCTGGCATCCTCAAGGTCTGTGGATAGGTGAGCCTGATCAAGTTACATTATTCTTCAGGGCTGCACGTTAACATGATTAGTAGGTCTCCCTCTCAGAGACAAAATAAGGATTAAGTGAACCCACAGTTTAATAAATGTTAGTTGTCTTTCCTTGGATTTTTTTAAAATGGGAATTAATTACTATGAGGGGCTTTCAGGTAGAGCAAAAATTGTTGAAAAAGGAAGTAGAATGAAAAAATAGGCTTTGCCACCAAAAATTCATTTCATGTTCATCAATTCTATTTTTCCGATTTTCAGGTTTCCTAGCCACAAGCATCCAACTAAACACCTATATTAGAAAAAATTGAGAGTTCCCAATAAGAAAACAATAAGCCCTCTGGACCTACCCCAACTATCATAATTGGCCCCCAATATGAGGGTCAGATTGTGCTGCTGGCAACAGAACAGTGGAAGAGTGACTTAGCTTTATGGGAGAAATAAGGAATTCACAGTGCTCTTAGGTGCGGCCAGGAACACTCATGAGCAATGGGACTCCCTCTGAGCTGTCCTGTAACCCAGGGATTTTTAAATGATGTCCACGCAGAAGACAGGAGAGTATAAATAGAGACTCGTTCTCAGAGGCCAATCTCGGTACTGTGTGCGTTCCCCAATTATAACCACCATCTCCCCACCTCCCCCTAAACCCAAAGTGCTGGAAGAAACAATTCATTCTCCAGACAAGAGTGGCCTTGGAGTCAGATAGGCCTGGATTTATGCCCCAGCTCAGTCACTTACCACCTGGATAGACTTCAACAAAATAATTTGTTTCTAAGCCTTAATTTTCCTCAACCATAAAATAGAGAACATATCACCACTGCAAGTACTGAGATTCTATAGAGAAAGCACCTGGCCTACAGCAGATATTCAATAAACAGCAAGTATTACTGTATAGTATGAACCACAAGAGTTGAAGAGGAGTATGGTGTCCAAAAATAGAGGAGGTGAGAGAAATCAAGGTACAAGAAAGGGAGGCAGGAAATCAAAATGAGAGACCTGATTGCTGCAGGAATTTCAGCTTGTTCAGTGCTGCTGTGAAGTAAATGATAATGTAGGGATGATTAGAAGGTAATTTTAAGTACTACAAAAACAAGTTATTCATGAACGTAGCACAGAGCACAAGATGAGAAGTGACATGTACAGGAGGTCAATTATAGATCTCATTTCTAGTGTCTTGTCACAAGTCACTTTGCGCTATGAGCCAGTCCTAGCCCTTCCTGTGAACATCACTGTTCACCAAAAATCCTTCCATTGCATAAAGTGATGACAACAATTAAAATATCAGAAAAAAAGGAACTGTTACTATTTCTTTGGTGACCAGGTTACTTTTAGTTTTTCAATTTCCCTTCCCTGAATTTTGGGATCTTTGTAAGCAGTGACTTTTGGAATCTTTGTAACCAGTCTAAAGTCTAACCAGTCTAACTTAGTCTAAAGCACTAAGAATATGTGAAATTTATTAATTGTTCATTATTTAACTCCATTTCCAAGTTCTCTTTTCCCTTGGAGTTGCACATAGGAAGGCATCAGTGCCAATGGTAAAAAGGAGGCTTGATTTTGCTTTCATACTCCAACCAGAGTCCCAGGGAGCTCTGTTCTCAATGAATAATATTTCTTCTTTCTTTTTCTACTCCCTGTATCTTCTCTCTCCTTCCAGTCATGTTATCTACTCTCCTCCCAGACAGTTATGTCACCTATCAGGATTCTGGGAAAAAGCATCAGGCCTAGGACCCACAGGCACACAAAAAATGTGGAGGTGACATCAGCTTTTGCCATGTGCAGGGCATTATCCTAGATGTTGAGGAAAAAGATACTGATGGCCATTAGGTTCTTGCAATCTACTTATTCTACACAGCTAGGTAGAAGTCATTACTTAACAGAATACAAGGTTCCCACAGTCCACCTCCAATCCTCACTTCCAGCCCCATCTTTCACCCCTTCTGCTACCACAGTGCAGACTAGACACCAGAACTAACTCCAGGTCCCAGTACTTTACATGGAGCTGCGATACATCTGAAAACATAAGAGAAAGCTAAGTTTAAATCCAACATTACCACTTACAAACTATGTGACTTAGGCAAATTTCTTAACTTCTCCGGACCTCAGTTTCCCTATTTGTAAAATGTGGATGATAATACTTTTTTCATAGGATCACATGAAGATTAAACAAGATGACACATGACAAGTGCTTGATGTGTGAATGACAGAAAGCTCCCTCTAGATGCCCATCTCTCCCGACTAGTTTAGATGTGGGTAGAAACAAAGGAGGAAGAAGGAAGTTCCCTGTTAAAACACTTTTTTCTTCCATATTAATATATCAATAAGAGATTCTATTGTTTCAACAATTTTATTATAAAAGCAAGTTACCTCTGTATACGTTAAGCTTATCAATTTCCACCTTTGTATAATCTATTTAAATTAGGACAGTACCTTTCAGAGTTTGAAATTTTAGTGTTATATTTCAACATAGAGGAGCAAGATTATTTTAAAAATCCTTTTAGGAATGAAGCTGATGGCAAGTAAAAACTTTGAACATTCATAACACAGCAACTGGATGGCTGAAGAACAGGGTTGGGATGGAGGAAAGGAACACCAGAGAATAAAAGAGAATAGGATAAGGATCCTGAGAGGGAAACAGAAGGCCATTACATACACACTTATCCCACTTTGTCATTGTGCCTTCGACTCTGGTGGCAGCTGCAATGTCACTGACAATCACCCAAACTTCTGCCTTTGGCATACTGACAGTGGATTGAGACATCAGGATGCATCTGTCAGGCTGCCTTGTCAGCTTGCCCCAGTTCAGGCAGACTTCATAGCAGAAGCTCTTGCTGCTCCAGTCCATCACAGGTAGCTCCCATACAAAACCCTTCCCTCTCTCTTACTGAGACGACAAAGAAAGGATGGAAAGAGAAATAAGGGAAAGGATGAAGAGAGATGAGCATACATAAAAGTAAGTCAGAACCTTACTGTCTCCCTACTGCTCCTGCATAAGCAGTACAATACTTCCAAACCAAAGGACTGCAAGAATTTATCCCCCACCACTGCTCACCAAAAACGAAGATCATGGCATCCAGTCCCAGCACCTCATGGCAAATAGATGGGGAAACAATGAAAACAGTGACAGACTTTATTTTCCTGGGCTCCAAAATCACTGCAGATGGTGACTGCAGCCATGAAATTAAAAGACGCTTCCTCCTTTGTCAGGATACATTTAACAGGAGGCTTCCTGTGTGCTGTTTTCAGTCTTGCATGACTTCTATGTTCCTTAACAGCACCTGAATACAGGTGCCAGAGAGCTGGCAAGCCAGCTTTCGGGAATAATAGAAATTCATGTATCTCATTAGTATGGAAATTCCATATGGTGAACAGCAGCCATTTACAACTCTCTTCCCTTCTGATATGTAAAGTAACTTTTACAACCCCCTCTCTTGAGAATGATTCTAGCCTCTGGCTTTCTGGATGACTTGTTAGATTTCTGATCCCTGTCTCTGCTAAAAAGGGCTATCTTGTAGGAGAGTATATATATGCCCACAATATGTTAAATAAACGCCTTTGTTCCATCAGAGCACTGGTCCCTGTGTCTTTCCTCATTTTCTCTCTCTCCCTCTCTCTCTCTGTCCCTGTGTTTTTCTTTCTCTCTCTTTTTCTTTCTCTCTCTCTCTGTCCCCTTCAGGCTGCTCAGCCTCTTTTCTTCCTTCTTTCACTTTCTTATCGGTCAACTCTGTACCCCCAAGTTCCAGTCCATTAAAGGACCACAACACTCCTTGGAAAAAAAGCTATAACAAACTTAGATAGCATATTAAAAAGCAGAGACATTACTTTGCCAACAAGGTCTGTATAGACAAACCTATGGTTTTTCCAGTAGTCATGTAAGGATGTGAGAGTTGGTTCACTGATGCTTTTGAACTATGGTGCTGGAGAAGACTCTTGAGACTCCCTTGGATTACAAGGAGATCAAATCAGTCAGTCCTAAAGGAAATCAGTCCTGAATATTCATTGGAAGGACTGAGACTGAAGCTAAAGCTCCAATTCTTTGGCCGCCTGATGTGAAGAGCTGACTCATTGGAAAAGACCCTGATGCTGTAAAGATTGAGGGCGGGAGGAGAAGGGAATGACAGAGGATGAGATGGTTGGATGGCATCACCAACTCGATGGATATGAGTTTCAGTAAGCTCCGGGAGTTGGCGATGGACAGTGTGCTACATTCCATGGAGTCACAAAGAGTCGGACATGACTGAGCAACTGAACTAACTATTGCTCACATTCTCCTTATATCTTGCCTGTATATGCCATTTCAGATGTTTTCAAATCATTTGATTTTCATAATAGATATGTATAAATAGACTGTAAGCAGAGCAAGTAGGACTATCCCCCATTTAAAATCACAAGGGGACTATGGTCTAAAAATGTTGGTCCTTTCTCAGATTCCTACCACTCATTAGGAAATAGGCTGCTTTAGGACCAAAATCTCTTGACTCTGTATTCCAAAAAATGAATCAGTTCTCAAGTTTTACACTAGGCTTTTAAATCACTATCACACCAGAGTGGGAGGTCTCCACTGAGTGAGGCTGTAAGCAAGAATGGGAAAGCTGCAAGTTTCAAACTCTGCCTTCTAGGGACTTCCCTGATGGTGCAGTGGATAAGAACCTGCCAGCCAATGCAGGGGACACAGGTTTGATCCCTAGTCCAGGAAGACTCCACATGCCATGGAACAACAAAGCCCAGGTGTCACAATTACTGAGCCAAGCTCTAAAGCCCATGAGCTGCAACTACCAAGCCCACATGCTACAACTACTGAAGCCCATATGCTCTAGGGTCCACCAAGAGAAGCCATCGCAATGAGATGGCTCTGTCTGCAGGTACCACCCACTCCCACTACTAAGAGTAAACAAGTGCCCCTTGGCTACTCTCAGTCCTAGAACCAGGCACACATGTGTCAAGCATAGAGAAGAGACCCTGTAAGCGAGTACAGGGCCTCTAGGGGCAGGGAATTTGGGGTCTCTAAAAGAGGGGCACACTCTACATGGGCACAGGCATTTACCCCTGCAGGGGAAAATTTTGCAAGATGGCTGGAGTAGGGCCTAAAGTGTAGGCCCAGGGTGGTGACCCCATAGCTCAGGTCTAAGAGCAGTTTTGCCCATGAATATTTGTTCTTTCCCACCTCCAAGTATCAACTCCCGGCTGACAAAGCCTATTCATTAAGACTTCTTCACCTGTAATGCTGATAAAGAATGCACATGTCCTATTTTAATGATTCTCAACCCTGTGTTTTCATGGAAATTCTTTCATTATCTTGAAAAGAAAGACAGAAATTCTCAAAAATCACTTTACCATGATTAATATTAATTTTAAAAGATAGAATGCTATCCACAATCACCAAAAAATAGAAATGACCCAAATGTCTACCAATAGATGAATGTATAAACAAAATGTGGTTTATGAATATGGTGGAGTATTATTTAGCCATAAAATGAAATTCTGATATGTGCTATAACATGGATGAAGCTTGAGGACATTATGCTAAGTGAAATGAGACAGGTAAAAAAGGAAAAATATTGTATAATTCTGTTTATGTGAATTACCGAGAATAAACAAATTCATAAAGACAGAAAGTAGAATAGTGGTTACCATGGGTTAGGTGGAGGGGGACTGGAAAGTTATTGTTTAATGGGCAGAAGGTTTCTGCTTGGGATGATGAAAAAGTTCTAGAAGAAGATAGTGATGATGGTTGCATAAGAGTGATTATGTACTTAATGTTAATGAACTATGCATTTTAAAATGGTTCAAATAGTAAATATTATGTTATTTATATTTTGAATTTTAAAAAGATAAAATGCTACTGTACATCCTCAAGGTTTTCTGGAGAGGAATGTTAAAGAAGAAAGACGAGAGAGCTCAAAATCAAATTTCCAAAAACAGTGCCACCTCCAAAAAGACTAGAAATAGTTCTCTAAGGGAAGCTGTATATTTCAGCATCATCCAAGTGTCACAGTTATTCTTTTCCCTCATCATTTGTACCTTGTCCCTTATCATAGGAGCCTACAATTTAAATAAATTGATCTTCCTCCTTCTCTGTTCTGTACCACAATAACTGAAGATATACACCAAATTAAAAACCACCCCAAGGCTAATGCGAAACTCAACATTGCTGCTAAATCAGTCCTAGACTATAGAGTTAAAACTCTTCACACCTACCAAGAATTACTCATGGGGAGGAGGTTCTTTTTAATTTTCAGTTTTCGTGGATTTTTAAATTAAATGAACCCTCTGCACCCACACTCATGCCTAATAGATACAGAAATTTGCACTGGCACTCAGAAAATGATGACACACTACAGATGTGATTGCTGAAGCAATTTTTCCTTTGTTACTTTAAAATGGTCACACACCATTTTTAGCCAGGTCTTCACTGCCAGAGTGGTTCGAGGCAATGGTCTAATTCATTTTTATCTCAATTATCTGGGAAACTGCCTGAATTCTGATCCCCCTTTTGTCAGTGAAAATAAAACATGATTGGAGAAGTTAAACATGACAAGAATGGGCTTAGAAAACTTTCATAAAACTTCCTGATTTCTCTCCTCCATGAACACATCCATGCCCGTCTCTCACTATCATTTCAGTTCAGTTCAGTCACTCAATCACTCAGTCATGTCTGACTTTTTGTGACCCCATGGACTGTAGCACGTTAGGCTTCCCTGTCCATCACCAACACCCGGAGCTTGCTCAAACTCATGTCCATTGAGTCGGTGATGCCATCCAACCATCTCATCCTCTGTCGTCCCCTTCTCCTCCTGCCTTCAGTCTTTCCTGTATCAGGGTCTTTTCCAATGAGTCAGTTCTTCACATCAGGTGTCCAAATTATTGGAGCTTCAGCTTCAGCTTTAGTCCTTCCAATGAATATTCAGGACTGATTTCCTTTAGGATTGACTGGTTTGTCTTCTTGCTGTCCAAGGGACTCTCAGGAGTCTTCTTCAACACCACAGTTCAAAAGCATCAGTTCTTTGGCGTTTAGCCTCTTAAACCTGCTCCTCAAATTGTGACCCAAAGACCTGCAGCATCAGCACCATCTGGGAGCTTTCTAAGAAATGCTGCCACATCGAGGGCAGAACCCTAGACCCACTGAATAAGATTTCCAGTTGTACACCATTTCCTAGAATTTTCATATGCACTATAAAATTTAAGAAGCCCTACTATGTTAGTTTCCTGTCGTTGTTATAACGGATTATCACAAATTCCATTGCTGAAAATGATAGAAATTTAATTTCTCACACTTCTGGAGGCCAGGTGTCCAAAATTTGTTTCACTGGACTGAAATCAAGGTACTGGCAGGACCACCCCCACTCCAGATGCTTGAGAGAAGAATCTGTCCCTTGCCTCTTCTAGCTTCTGGTGGCTGCTGGCTTCCTCAGCTGTAACCACTCTCCGCCTCCATCTTTACAAGATGCATGTCAGATCTCTCTCTGCTCTGTCTCTTGTAAGGACAGCTGTGATATAATTCAAAATAATCTCTTCATCTCAAGACCCTTAATTTAAATCACACCTGCAAAGACTCTTTTGAGATAAAGTAAACACTTCAAACTCTGGGGATTAGTACCTGGATACAATTCCCTGGTTGCTCAGTGGCAATCTGCCTGCCAATGCAGGAGACCTGGGTTCTATTTCTGGTTCAGGAAGATCCCGTGGAGGAGGGCACGGCAATCCACTCCAGTATTCTAGCCTAGAGAATCTCCATGGACAGAGGAGTCTAGCGGGCTACAGTCCATGGGGTTGCAAAGAGTTGGACACGACTGAGCGACTAAGCACAAGCAACAAGCACCAGTATTCTTGCCTGGGAAATGCCATGGACACAGGAGCCTGGAGGCTTACAGTCTATGCGGTTGCAAACAGTCAGATGTGACTTAGCGGGCAAACAACAATAACAATCCTTTAGTGAGCCATTTTCACGCCTATCATCTACAAAGGTTTATTTCCACATGCTAATTGGGATACAACGAAATCACATATGTGATCTGTATAAATGCCATCTCCAAACATAAATTTAATACATTTAACAAAGTGCTGTTCTTTAAAACCTATTTCAGCAAAGAAGCATCTAAATTTCAAAGAGTGCTCCATGAGCCAAACCCAAAGACTCTGAAATTTCCTTCTATTATGAAGTCACAAACATAGCCCTTACCCACCTGGGCTCCTGTCACATATTCAGATTTCTATGTTTCACCTGCAAGATCCAAGCCAGCAAAGAAGAGTCTGGGAGTCTGGATTTTAACACAAATCCTGATAATTCTACTGGTAATTCTAACCATCAGACACATTTCAGAAACACTGCTTAGACCAGCAGTTCTTATCCCTCACTGCACATTACAATCATCTGGGGAATTTTTTTTTTAAATACTGAGTCCTAGGTCCACCCAGACCAATTCAATCTGATTCTCCTGAAGTGGATATTTTGCAAAGCTCCCTAGATGATTCTAATGTGCAGCCAGGCTTGAGAACTACTGATTTTACCTCTCCAGAGCCAGTTAAGTGAGTTAGAGGTGATTTAACAGACCGAGGTAAGCCACCCATTAGACGAAAGACTCTCTGGGCTACTGCCCTTTTCAGAAGATTTGCTTAAGGGTCCCTCTTCACATGATGGACCATGCCTGTGAAGCACTAGGCAATTATGAAAGTGCTTTGGAAAATCAGCCCCACAGGAGTTCCCAGCCCAGCCAGGAGAGCCCATGCACAAATGACATTGTCCAGCCACTCATGAGCACTCTGCATCGAAGAATAAAGCCATGCCCAATCAAGCCTCTAGCTCACCGCAAATCTTGCCCTTCTTTATAATGGGGAATTTATTTTATTCTCTTTTCCACACCCTTCCCCAGTCTCCATCATGCCACACACACTTACTTCTAGTCCGACAATACCAAAGTAATAAAGCTAAAGAAAAAACTACTGTTTAATTACTAATCAAAATATTCCCTAACCCAGTAAAGGTGCTGGCCCTGTCCACTCAGGGTTTAGCCAGTCAGTCCTTCGGGTTTTGTAACAGAAACATAAAATATAACCACAGTTGTAGCTAAAGAAAACAACTTACAACACATTAAACAATTAGCTCCTGAGTAACAAGTTTGATATGATTTTATTTTGCATTTTGTGATGACACAGGAGCAACCAAGGTGCTCTCGATAGATGGGATCCTCCTCCAAAGTTAACAAGACATGGGGCTCATCTAAAAAGAAAGATTTGGCTAAAAGTTCTAGAGGTTTATTTACTCAGCAGCCTAGAGTTAGATACCATCAAAAGTTAGAAGCTGGAATAATGGTGTCCTTGCAGAGAAAGCAACACCATGAAAGATGTGCTGAGCATTCAAGAAACTGCACTGTGAAAGTAAAAGTCCTGTTCATTTTGCCATCATGCGCAATGAACAGCTTCTTGCAATATTTTTTCTGTGATGTAGGACAACTGAGGAGGCAGAGAGACTGATTAAGGAGACTATTAGAAAAACCCATATGCAAGGTGATGGCAGTTTGCACCAGGGCAGTTTTGGGAGAGGTGTATGGATTGGGAATTACTTTGGAAGTTTAATCAGCCAAACTTATTGATGGATCAAATGGAGGAGATGCATGAAAGGAAGGAATTGAGAAAGGCTCCAATGTGTTTGGCTTGAGCAACTGGGTGTGTGGAAGTGGCATTTTCTGAAACAGAGAAGAATCAAAGGGGTATGACTGAGAATCAGGCTTGGGCACTGAATGGTTTTTTCACTCCTGACACCAAACACATGGTATCTTTTCCAACACTACTTTTCCAGCATTCCCACATCAACTAGGTGTCCTACAATTCAATTTAATTCTGACACAAACTACCTGGAGTTAGTATCAGACATCACAGGTTTAAGGACTGAGTCCCATAGGACTGCCTTCATTTCAGAGGCCAATCACAAGTGTCAAGTCACCATACTTCTGGCCAACCAGCTATAAATCAGAGATTCCTAACAACCCCCTCCTCAGTTCCCATAATTTTCTAGAACAGCTCCTCACAGGACTCAGGAAGCCACTCTTCCTACATTTACAACTTAGTACAAAGGATACAAATAAGCAGCCAGACAAGGAGGTACATGGGGCAAGATTCAGAAGGGTCCCAAACCCAGGAGCCTCTGTCCTCATGGAGTTGGGATACACCATTCTCCCAGCACAAGCATGTGTTCAGCAACTCAGAAACTCCATGAACTTCACTGAGGAGTTTTTGTGCAGGCTTTATTACATAGGCTGGGCTGATTAAACCATTGATCACTGATGATCAACTCAATCTCTAGCCCCTCTCCCCTTGCTGGAGGTTGGGGCAGAGTTGCCTCATTACAGCCAAAGACTCTTTTTTTTTACTCTTATCATTCAGCAAACTTCAAAGGTTTCAGGAGCATAGATCTTTCTGATGCCACAAGCAGTTTCCGATAGTATCACTACCATTTCACCAAGCAGGTAGTCACATAAAAACCTGGAACTCAGGGAGACCAGCTGTAAATACTGTGTCTGCCATTTATTAGCTTCTGTGGACAGGTACTTGGCTTCTCCATGGGGTAGCTTCTCCATTCCCAAAATGCAAATAATAACTAGCTTGCAGTGCTCTACTAAAAGAGAAAGAGAAAGAGTTCTATTATAAGAGAAAGAGCATGTAAAGTAATGATTCACTCAACACATATGTACAAAGTCTCTAGTGTGAGATAGGAATTATGCTTAGGGCTAGAAGTAGAACATGGGACAAAACAAACAAAAATCCAGCCCCCATGAATCTACATTCCAGTGGGAAAGACAGAAAATTAACAAATTAATGAGAGAACACATACCATACCACTGATGGTAATAAGTGCTGTAGAAAAAATGAAGTCAGTAGGAAAGAAGAATAGGGAGTGGATGGTGGGTAATGCTGTCATCTTAAATAGAAGAGCCAGAAAAGGCCTCATTGAGAAGGGAGTTTATGAGCAGAGACCTGAGGAGGTAAGGAAAGAGTCAGGCAGACATTTGAGGGGTGAGTGTTACAGGCATTGAGAAAAGCAAGTCTGAAGAGCCCTTAGGTAGAAGCTTGCCTGGATGGGTGCCACGCCCAGTAAGGAGGCCACTGTGACCAGAGGTGACCTACTGAGAAGTGACAGCCCCTTCTCAGAATTCCCAAAATATTCACTGTCAGGATGGCTGTTTGGCCTGCATCCTAAGCTACTACTTTCCAGATATATATTGTTTTAACTTCCCAATTTCACTCTAATTATTTATCTGCTAAATAATACATTGAGAGCAGAGCCCAGAATACTTTTTTTATTGCTATTCCTATCCTAACCAAGTACCTCAGATAGGAAAGATCAAATGTCATGTGGAAACTGACCAAACATACACAGACATGTGGACACACACACACACACACACACACACAAATTGCCAACTCATTCTACTCCCTGAAATATTAGTCTCTTTGCCCAAGTGTCCTTATCTACATAATATAACTAAATCATTTTTAAGTTTATTTGCATTAAGAAGCATTGACTCTTGGGAATTCACTTTTAACATGGCAATTTCCACCAAAACTGGCTTTCCTGAAATTCCTTCAGCAAGGATACTGCTTGCATTGGTTGCATCAACAGTTAACCTGACCCTGGCAAGAATGAACCTGAATATCACACACCAGAATGCCTTAGCATTCAGGGTGCTTTATTAGCAACACGTGTTTTCTCTACAGTTCGTAAATACTGATTGTTCCAACGACCATAATTTGAAGAGTAAGTTTCTAAACAACTAGAAATGTATGTGGAGAAAGTTAGGAAGGACAATAAGTCTTCATAATTGCCCAGTGAACAAAGAATAGGTATCCCAGGGAAAATAATCACTACCATTTATTGAGCATTTAGGATCAGCCATGTAATAGTGCTAAGTGTTTCAATAAGCTCATTAAATTAAATCTTTACAATACCCTGCACAGCAGGTATTAGCCCCATATTACAGATCAAGAAATGTCATTTCAGAGAGATTAAATTATTGGCCCAAGGTCACATAGCTAATGAGGGGTAGAAGAAAGATTTGAACTCAGACAAACCAGTAATAAAAACAGCACACCCAATGTATATGAAACAAAGATCCAACAAGTGATTTCATTCTGAGACTTAGGGCAAAGTTCTCTTTGCAGAAGTAGAAGGGTTGTCCCTACTGGTAGCCATGAAAAGTTAGAGCTGAATACTTGAATGGATCATGATCAATTCCCAAGACAAGAGGAAGAAACATGCTGACTGACTGGACTCCTTTCCACAGGAACAAATTGACTGCTACTGCTACTGCTAAGTCGCTTCAGTCGTGTCCGACTCTCAGCGACCCCATGGACTGTAGCCTACCAGGCTCCTCCGTCCATGGGATTTTCCAGGCAAGAGTACTGGAGTGGGGTGCCATTGCCTTCTCCAAACAAATTGACAGATCAGTTGGTCCACGGTGCTAGAGCCTTTCCCCACGAATTAGCTGTGGGTGCTTAATGTTGATGACTGAGAGCAATTATACCACTCGGAGCAGATGGGAGCATACGGCGCCAGCCACAATGAATCAATGTGTCACAGCAGCAAGGTTCTTGAATAAGATTTAGAAAATGTTACCAAACAATGATTGTAATACTACCGTGGGGTGTAGGGCCAGTAGTTACATCTTTCTGCCAATAATGTATGGCCCTTTCTTTTACCCGTATCCAGTAGCCATTGTTACAGTTCCAGTCTGCTGATGGAGGTACAAAGTAGTTTGACTCAATTTACAGAGTAAGTCATTGGCAGAACTTGTGGGGTTTTGAGAGAGCCTAAAAAAAGATTCCTTTTTCCTGACTGGGTCTTGAACTGACTAAAAAACAAAAGAAATAAAATAGCAGAGGCAGAGATGGAGCACAAGATACCATCTTATTACAAATAAAGCTAAGCTGGAAGACAAATGGCCAACTCCCACACAATCAACTCAGCTACAGACAACCCAAGGAGAAGGTGAGTCTGGCCAGGCCACTGCCCCTACTCACTGGCCTGGACAGAGGAGAAGGGAGAAGTGCCCTGTTCTCAACATCTTGGTGAGATAGATTAGTTTCCAGTAAAAACAAAGACCAAACAGCCAACTAGATAACTCACTTCATCCACCTGGGGTGTCAGTCCTTTTAGGGATGTCACTCTCCCCTGTGATTTTTCTCATCATACAGTGTTCTAAGTGGGACAGGAGCTTCTGCTGAAGGAAATAGATGTAACTGTTATTAATCATCCTGGGTAGAGGTTGACCCAGACAGGAATGTAAGATTCAAGAAGACATCCCTTCTTTCCAGGGATGAACATATTATAGAGCAATTGGTCCTGTCTCCAGGGAAGACACAAAAGGAAGCATCCATGCCACCACTTTGGCTCACTCCTTAGATTCATGTTTCCAGGCCCACTCTGTCAGTGTTGCCTGATCCCACACAGGCATAGGCCCAACCTCAGCACCAGGCAAGAAGAGTAAACAAAAGTCTCACTGAGAGCTGGGCAGCACTAAAAGCCATTGCAGCACTGAGCAGATACTATCAGTTTGAATGTTACATTCAGAAGCCTCAGGTCCACAGACCAAGCCTCACCAGCTCTGAGCATCACCCTCTCTCCTTAGTCTCTAATCTGCAGTCTGTTGCCAAAGTTCTCAACTAAGATTTCTCATCTCAAACCTCCTTCTTCGGGTACTTTCAAAGGTAAGAGCATTTTATTCTCCCAACCAAAATATTCTGCTATTCCACTCAACTAAAGATGACATTCATTTTCACAGTTACTTTAGACATTTACTCCAAACAGAAGCAGTTTAGCCTCTGGCTGCATTAAACCTTTCCACTCCAAAATACGCTCTTTCATTTATCTTTACATAACCAGAAGGCCTATTCAAGTGTTGCTTTTGTTGTTAAAGGAGAAATCTGACCTCAGAAGTCAAGTCGAACTTCCATCTCTAGGAAAACAGAGAAAATGCTGGCAATTTTTAAATAGTTATTGCCTACCTCTATCCCAGACATTTGTTCTAGCCCTCAAGGTTTAAAAAACATGGATGGTTCCATCTAGTCCCATTACAAAAGTTCTAGTCCTATCTCAGAACAGAGTACAGACAGAGATAAACATTGTGCTTCTGGCCTTAACAGAATCTTCATATTTTCAGAGCTCTTTTAACATCTTTTTCTGCCCCAATACACTCAAGGAAGATAATAAACTCTGTCAGTAACAGCACCTCACATACTCCAGCAAGAATTCTTTTGGGGGGGTGGAGTACACAGACCTTACAAAGACATAGAATCTTTAAGGAGAAAAAATTCTGCAGTTTGGAAGGTAATTATAATACCTCTCACTCTAAATTCCTATCGTCCCTGCAAATAAGAATAAACTGTTTGGAGGCTCTAATTTGCCTACTTTCTTTTACATCAGCCATTATTAAATTTAGCTGGATATGTTTTCTTATAAACCTCATCACTCCTTCAAAAGCCCTTGTCTTTGCACTTTAATGTCTGCTTTCATTTTTCCTTATTTTCTGCCCAACAAGTTGTTAATACCTCAAGGTTCAGGAGGAACCCTACTGAGAAGCCTAATGCTCACCTCATTAGAACCAAAGTTTACATGTGCAAAGAGCAGAAATACTGCCTCAAAACACAAGGATCTGATTTCTTCCAAATTCCCTTATAGGTGTCCTAAAAAATAATGTGGTTTTCTTAAGAGTTTGGAAGAGTGCTGCCCTATAAACTTAAAGCCTTTCTGTGGTTTTTCACTCTTAATTTTCAGTGGTTTCAGGAATACTCCTCCTTTAAGCAAGACCAATACATGGAAATTACATTACATGAATGAAAAATGCATATTCACTTTGCAAAATCATTTACCCATTTACTCAATTTATTTGAAATTTTGACTTACATACACATGAGGGGAATCACCTTATAAAGTTAGGTATGTATGCGTGCATGAAAGCTAAGTCGCTTCAATCGTGTCCAATTCTTTGTGACCCTATGGACTGTAGCCTGCCAGGCTCCTCTGTCCATGGGTTTTTTTCAGGCAAGAATACTGGAGTGGGTTGCCATTCCCTCCTCCAGGGGATCTTCCCAACCCAGGGACTGAACTGCATCTCTTACATCTCCTGCTTTGGCATGCAATTTCTTTACCACTAGCACCACTTGGGAAACCCAAAATTAAGTTACACCTACACCCATAAAGAAAATTCTTCCTCACAAATTTGCCAGTCTATACATATCTTTATATACATATACATATATGTATCTTTATACATATCTTTATATCTATACATATCTGTATACTTTCTCTATACATATCTTTATATCTATATCTATTTATATACTATATATCTATAGTATATATTGATATATATCTATATCTATCTTTATGTCTATATTTATCTTTATATCTATATCTATCTCTATCTTTATCTTCTATATACATATCTTTATATCTATTTGTTATAGTCATGTATATCCCAAAGATACAAAATATGAATAATTACACAAATTATCATTGCTAGCTGTTATTTTGGGAACTTGCTGCAAGAAAACCTCAGGTTTCCACATCACATCAGGAAGGGGAACACATGTAAACCCATGGCTGATTCATGTCAATGTATGGCAAAAACTACTACAATATTGTAAAGTAATTAGCTCCCAACTAAAATAAATTAAAAATAAATAAATAAATAAATAAATAAATGTGAAAAAAAAAAAAAGACTGAGCTAAAATGTCTGTTTTCAGAATAAACACTTCAAAATGTGTGAATAGGTGAGTTAGGAACAGGTATCTCAGGTGTCAAAAGGCTCTCCCCTAAAATTTACTCTCTCCTGGAGAAAACAGCCATTTGAGTCAGAGGAAGGAAGATAAGAAAAGCTCTTTATATCTTCAAATTAAGTGAGTTGCCCGTTTTGCAACTGTGTTCACTTCTGACAGCCTGATAAACAAATATTTCAGGGGAAACTGTATATAAAGAAAATAAATTGCCCCTTGGAACTTTCATGCCTGGCACCCTTGAGAAATAAAGAGTCCCATCCTTATTCTGCACACAGCGCTTCCTGCTGTTTTGTTCTTTATTTAGTCCTCTTTAAAGTTCAGCAGCATATTTATTCTTTCTCAAATTCTCCAAAATTCCAAACCACTCTATACGTGACAGGATTTTGAATAAATCCTCAAGTTCTCAAAATACAAAGTCCTGAGCGGCAGCTGAAAACAGCAGCTGGTGGCTTTGTCAGGTACCCCCTCCCCTCTGGCCCAGCTTAGTGCCCTTGGCGGGCACATCTCTCCCTCCTACTGACCACAGCAGCCTGCAGTCTCCCAGTCTCCTCCCTTACATCTCTTGCTTCTCTCCTCAGTGCATGCATATTAGTCGCATCACCCTCCCTCCCCTCCTTCCTCAGGTTCACCTACTCAATTTCATTCATGCATGCTATTTCACCACCCATTCTTTCCATATAATGTTCCCTCCCCTGCAGTCCCCATACCCACCCCCCTCCCACACAAACACACACACAAGTTCTCCTTCTTCATCTAGATGAAGCCTCTTTGACTTTCAGCTATTGTGTCAGAAAGAGTCCTCACCTACCTCTTCCCGTCCTCAGCCAGACCATAAGTTCCTCCTCTGTGCTAGGAACTCTGTGCTTGAATCTGTCAAAATATTTATCTATCTCACTGTTCTGGGAATGTGTCTTTTGACCTCCATTTTGCTCCCTTGGATGTTGAGGTTGTGAGCTGCAGCCCACTCACAGGTGGGCTCTCAATACATCTGTAGCCCACTCACAGGTAGGTTCTCAATAAATGACTGCTGAATGAATGAATATTCTGGAAGGAAGGAAAGAAGAACAATAGGAAGAAAGAGGGAATTATTTTAATGCAAAAGAATAGACTGCATTTAAATCTTTAAGATTCAGAAGAAAATTGTGAATGAGACCTGAGAAACATTGTATCTACACCAAGGGGTGACCCTCCCTCAGCCACACCTCTGGTTTGACACAAGGATGTGTGTCATACTACATACCAATTTTCAAATTATGCATACTATAGAATTATTATTGGGGCTTCCCTGGTGGCTCAGATGGTAAAGCATCTGCTTGCAATACGGGAGACCCAGGTTCGATCCCTGATTTGGGAAGATCCCCTGGAGAAGGCACTGGCAACCCACTCCAGTACTCTTGCCTAGAAAATTCCATGGACGGAGGAGCCTGATAGGCTACAGTCCATGGGGTTGCAAAGAGTCAGACACAACTGAGTGACTTCACTTTCTTTCTTTCTTATAGAATTATTGAATGCAACAAAAGATAATCCAATATGAAATTACCTAGCTTATCTAAGCTAAGTCTTCCTATTAATACACATACCACACTTGTCTGGGATAGGCGTAAAAGACCACAGCAGCAGCTTTTAGGTGGGATCTGTATTGTGCACTATCACCCTGTAGGTAAAGATATGCTCCATCACTCACCTGTTACTGAGGATTGGACCCAATAGGAAGCCTCACTGGAGCAATGCCAAAAACCTTTCTCAGAGGCTCAGTCTCTAGGCTCAGGAAAGGAGAAGGAAAGCATACATCCTGTAGTGGAAACAAGTATTAATATCACATAACTAGGAAAGCTTGAGAGTTGATGTAATATACTGTATACTAAGAGAATAAAAATAAAACTCTTATATTTTCTTAATAGATGCAGAAAAGGCATTTGACAATATCCACTATCCCTTCTATGATTAAAAACACTTAATGAACTAATAGTAAGGAACTTAACCTGATAAATAGTATCTATAAATAAATCATAGCTAACATCATACTTACTGATATGTCAATTTCAAGATACACTTCTATGACACAATTTCCCTATACTTAAACCCGTAGCACTTATAGTTAGCACAATTTTTTCTTGATATCCTAAGAGGAAAAAATAAAATTATAAAAAATTACAGGTCAACAGGCTGATGATCCCAAAACAAATAATATCTTTCAAATAATTCTGATGCAACACATAGTCACACAATAAAATAAAAGGCAAGGAGACAGATTTCCCAATGTTCATACAAGCCTATTAGTTTCAGTTCTGTAGTTGTGCCTCACATGTCAAAAGTATTCAGAAGGGAGAACTGGTCACCTAGAGGTATAATATCCTTACTTTTCAAAGAATCAAATACTTTCATTCACTGTGGTGACAGGAAAGTACACCATGTACTGGTCATCCCTCTCCCCTCCCTGGTGGTGGGAAACGGAGAGGTCATGGGGAGCATCAAGTCGAGGCATAAATAGACCTTATCTGGGGTTCCCTGGTGGCTCAGATGGTAAAGAATCTGCCTGCAATGTGGGAGACCAGGGTTCGATCCCTAGGTTGGGAAGATCCCAAGGAGAAGGGACTGGCTACCCACTCCAGTATCCTTGCCTAGAGAGTTCCATGGACAGAGGAGCCTGGCAGGCTACAGTCCATGGGGTCGCAAACAGTTGGACACAGACTGGCTTTCACTTTTTTCATCTCCCTAAAGGCCAATTTTACTGAGTGATTTGAAGGGGGAACTGATGTAAAAACTGGAAAGTAGCTTAAGACATCAGTTCAGTTCAGTTCAGTTCAGTTCAGTCGCTCAGTCGTGTCCGACTCTCTGCGACCCCATGAATTGCAGCACGCCAGGCCTCTCTGTCCATCACCAACTCCCGGAGTCTACCCAAACCCATGTTCATCGAGTCGGTGATGCCATCCAACCATCTCATCCTCTGTCGTCCCCTTCTCCTCCCGCCCCCAATCCTACCCAGCATTAGGGTCTTTTCCAATGAGTCAACCCTTCGCATGAGGTGGCCAAAGTATTGGAGCTTCAGCTTCAACATCAGACCTTCCAATGAACACCCAGGATTGATCTCCTTTAGGATGGATTGATTGGATCTCCTTGCAGTCCAAGGGACTCTCAAGAGTCTTCTCCAACACCACAGTTCAAAAGCATCAATTCTGCGGCGCTCAGCTTTCTTCACCGTCCAACTCTCACATCCATACATGACCACTGGAAAAACCATAGCCTTGACTAGACGGACTTTTGTTGGCAAAGTAATGTCTCTGCTTTTAAACATGCTATCTAGGTTGGCCATAACCTTCCTTCCAAGGAGTAAGCGTCTTTTAATTTCATGGCTGCAGTCACCATCAGCAGTGATTCTGGAGTCCAAAAAAGTAAAGTCTGACACTGTTTCCACTGTTTCCCCATCTATTTCCCATGGAGTGATGGGACCAGATGCCATGATCTTAGTTTTCTGAACGTTGAGCTTTAAGCCAACTTTTTCACTCTCCTCCTTCACCTTCATCAAGAGGCTCTTTAGTTCTTCTTCACTTTCTGCCATAAGGGTGGTGTCATCCGCATATCTGAGGTTATTGATATTTCTCCCGGCAATCTTGATTTCAGCTTGTGTTTCTTCCAGCCCAGCGTTTCTCATGATGTACACTGCATATAAGTTAAATAAGCAGGGTGACAATATACAGCCTTGACGTACTCCTTTTCCTATTTGGAACCAGTCTGTTGTTCCATGTCCAGTTCTAACTGTTGCTTCCTGATCTGCATACAGGTTTTTCAAGAGACAGGTCAGATGGTCTGGTATTCCCATCTCTTTCAGAATTTTCCACAGTTTATTGTGATCCACACAGTCAAAGGCTTTGGCATAGTCAATAAAATAGCTTAAGACATAATTTGATATAAAAACAATTTATATATATTATAATATCCAGGAATTTTAAAGATTAAATGAAAAAAAAAAAAAAAAGAATGTGAGCTTGTCAAAGGCAATTTCAGCTTCTGACTCCAGTCCTCATTTTCCCCAACCCCAACCAGGCTGGTAAACACTCCCTTTTACCTTTGGGTATTTTTACCTTGGAAAAGCTTAAGAAGCACTGAATCCCTATAGATTTTAAGAAAAATTGAATGAGAATGAGGGCTGAAACCAAAAAGAGTGCTTGTGTACTCTAAATGTATGGAAAATACATCTGAACAGGATATAGGTCTCTCCATTCTAGAATCTGGTCTCCTTTTTTTCTATTGTATCGTTGTAACTGCCCCAATCCCTGCAAAAAATAAACTCACATACATATTTCTGTTGCCCCCAAGCATTCTCAGTCAGCAAAGCTTTATTTGCACTGATGATAATGTGCATCACCCATGAGCATATCCGTCTATCCCCACACCTAACAATCCGTGGGCTGGATACCTCTGAGGATACAAAGTGAGTGTGATGTTATCCCTACCCTGGAGAAATTCACAGGTAGGTGAGGGATCTAGATATCAATTTTCAAATGACTTTATAATGTGATAGATTCATTAAGGAAGCTCTGAAAGTGCTGTAGACACAGAGTGGAATGAGGGATTCCCCTGTCCTCATCGGAAGGATTTTCAGGGAAGACTTCTCAGTCTCCGCAGCAGCAAAGTGAGCCTCCAGCTGGGTGGAATCCAGATGTGCTCTGGAAACTCCTCTGTCCAGCTGGTTTCTTGCTTACGCCTCTCCTTCACCACAGCCCTTAGTGTCTCCACTGCCTGCACTTCCCTCAGTAGCCCAAACACACTTTTTTACTTTATAAGTTATATTATCATTACACCATTTGTTGAATATCTAGCCTATGAAAGGATGCCCTTGAATAGATTTTATCCGAACACTTGATACCTAAGGAGATTGAGCCTCAAAGAGTTTCAAACCTAGATCAGTCTACACTTTCCACTGCACCCACTGTCTCCCCTGGTCATAGAGCTGCCTTGGCCTGCAGGTATTTGACAAGCTTATGTTTATGAATGAGATACCAATATCTCATTTAATAGTCTGGCTATTAAAAATGATTCAAGAAGGATAGGGTCATTTTTGATGATGGAATTAAGGATTTTTAAAAAAAAAAAATCTTTCTACTTTTATATGGATCTAGAGATTGTCACATAAGTGAAATAAATCAGAGAAAGGCAAGTATCATATGATACTGTATATATATGAGATGTAAAAAAATGATACAAATGAACTTATTTACAAAACAGAAATAGACTCACAGGCATATAAAACAAATTTGTGGTTACCAAAGGGGAAAGTGGGGTGGGAAGGAATAAATTACAAATTTGGGATTAAGATGTACACACTACTACACATAAAACAGATAACTAACAAGGACCTATTGTATAGCAGAGCATACTCAATATCTTATAAGTAACCTATAATGGAAAAGAATATAAAAAGAAAAAATATACACAGATATAAAACTGAATCACTTTTCTGTATACCTGAAACGAAACATTGTAAATCAGCTAAATTTCAATAAAGATTTTAAAAAATTGCTTTACGGAATGTATAATATTTATAAAATGGAAACTGCACATTATTTATTTCTACTGAAAGAAGCAGGGCTTCCCTGTAGCTCAGTGGTAAAGAATCCACGTGCTAATGCAGGAGAGGCAGAAGATGCAGGTTCGATCCCTGGGTCAGGAAGATCCCCTGGAGAAAGAAATGGCAGTCCATGCCAGTATTCTTGCCTGAAAACTCCCATGAACAGAGGAGCTTGGTGGGCTACAGTCCATGAGGTTAAAAGAGTCAGACACAACTGAGTGACTGAAGCTGTGTGGCACTTAAGAAAATAATAGAGAAGCTCAAATTAGAAGATGCAGGTGGAGGGGGCACAGAAAAAGAGAAAGAAAACAAGCAGGCAGAGAGAACTGAAGTGAGGCAGAGTTAGAGGAAAAGGTCACACAGCCTAATCTCGATGTGCTTTGAAATTTCCAAGCCCAGGAACAGTGTTCACAAAATACTGAGACATTAGACTGCAAGGTGAGCCTGAGAAATGTCAGAGAAGCAAGGCTCTTGAATCCAATGTGCAATGGCTCAACTAGGCAACCCCTGGTGGTCACAAAGCACAGCGGTACTCAAGAGGGAGGACAGCATGGGCTTCCTGCCCCATAATCAGAAGTGGAGAAGGAGCTTTCACTTGTGTTGGCACTGTCAGCTTCTCTGAGCTTGGCTGCAAAGCCAAAGCTGCAACATGATTTCCCACCCCAGACTGTGCTGGACCCAGAGGGAGAATAGTACTACCTGCGGAGCTAGGATCCAGACCCAGGCTATCAGGGGATGCCGGGAGACCGTGAGCCAAGGGGAGAATCCCTCCCTTTGTCGAATCCCTGCCTTCTGTCATTTCCTGACAGTGATGAGGGGCAGCACGTCCACTGCCACTTTGTCAAGTAACATTTCTCAGGGTGGGTTTGTCAAGAGGTGGTAGGAAGAGCTTTCCATCAGAACCTTCTTCATTGTGACTCTGGTGGCTGCAAGAAGGGATCTCAAGATAAAGACTCAGCAACAGGAAAGCAACCTAAATTTGACATGTTCAACTGCACTTTGATTCCTACTCTACTTCTGTGAGGTCCTTTTCAAACTCCAAGTGGGGTCACTAAATGCTCGCTTAGACTTATTAGAAGTTGAAATGGAAAAAATCTGTAACTCCATTACTCTTTTTTTGTAGCTGCCACATCAAAGGGCTGGGGGATTCATAGTTGCCATTTTCCAGGAGCTAGTTATCACAAAAGAAAAGGATTTTATTTAAGGTGAAAAAATAAAAGCCAGAAAATTGACCAATTTATGTTTCTTGGAAGCAGCAAATGCCAGGGACTGGATGCAGATAATATTATCTGAACTAAAAGTGTAGCAGATAGCCTGTCTCCCAGTCCATTTCTCATATTCTACTGATAAAAGAACTGCCAGTTAGAGAGAACCTCAACCGTGTATTTCTGAAAAGGGAGAGTCAGTAGTCAAACTGAGAAACTCAGATGAGAAGTATCAGTAACTTTCCAGGAAGCAGTTGAGAGAAAAACAGTTATACTATATAAAACTATATCTATCTATCTATCTATATATGCTATAAACATATAGCCACTCTCTAGCAAGTTTTTCTTTTTTAATTGAAGTATAGTTAATTTACAATATTGTGTTAGTTTCAGGTGTACAGCATAATAATATACTATTTTTACAGATTTTATTCCATTATAGGTTATTACAAGATGGCTATAATTTCCTGTGCCTCCTAACAAGAATATTTTCTTTTTCTCTCTTCCCCTCTAATCTCCCACCCTGTACACCTCCTTCCTTCTACACCCATGCCCCAAACTTCCTCTCCTTTATTTGACAAAAAGGGGATGAGTTACATGGTAATCACATGAAGCTTCATCCCATATGGGTTTCCAGGGGGTTACATGAAACTTGGAGCTCACACTTATGTTTTCATTGAGCTGATTGAAACCCAGATTTTAAGAATTTTGAGACATGGCAGATAGTAAAACTATAGGAATTTACTGGCTGCATGAAGATTGCATCTAACCCTGCTGGTAAGGAGATATAGCAGAGAGAACATTAGTTTTTTGAAGCCTGCTAGACTTGGAAGTCAGAAACAACTAGATTCAAATCCAAGATCCACTACTTAATAGCTATACAACTTTGGACAAATTGTTCAGTAGTTCCGAGTCTCATTTTTCTCATCTCTAAAACAGTAATAGCAATGTCTGATTTTCCAGAGTTGTATTAATGAAGTGATAAATAAATGTAATAAATGTAAATGTGGGTTTGTGTTTTTTTTCCCAAAAATTCACTCTCCTTTCTTTCTCTTGATCAAAGTATCAGTGGTTTCTTTTGATTTTGACAGCAGAGAGCTCAGTTCCCAGTCCCACTTCCTGTGTCTTCAGCTGAAAATGTAGCTTTCAATATGGGCACTGGGTATCACATGCTGTAATCAGATGAAATCAATGTCAAATAACATGGAACCAGATGAAAACTACTGCCAGGCTATGTAACACATCTCTCCCTATCTTTATTTTCAGAAAAGTCTACTTGAATGATTAAAAACAACAAAATATTACCTCCTATCTGAAGCCATTCAAAAGAGTAATTGACTACTCTCTGTTCTTACTGGACAATGTTAATAAAATGGTGAGCAAAACAGATGACTCCTGCCCTCCAGGAGTAAATAATGTATTCACAGATACGCCCCTTTCATGAGACTCCAGAGTCAGAACCAAATATTTTTCCTTTTGAGCTTAGCATATCAGTTCAGTTCAGTCGCTCAGTCATGTCCGACTCTTTGTGACCCCATGAATCGCAGCACGCCAGGCCTCTCTGTCCATCACCAACTCCCTGAGTCCACCCAAACCCATGTCCATCAAGTCAGTGATGCCATCCAACCATCTCACCCTCTGTCATCCCCTTCTCCTCCTGCCCCCAATCCTACCCAGCATTAGGGTCTTTTCCAATGAGTCAACTCTTCACATGAGGTGGCCAAAGTATTGGAGTTTCAGCTTCAACATCAGTCCTTCCAATGAACACCCAGGACTGATCTCCTTTAGGATGGACTGGTTGGATCTCCTTGTAGTCCAAGGAACTCTCAAGAGTCTTCTCCAACACCACAGTTCAAAAGCATCAATTCTTCGGCACTCAGCTTTCTTCACCGTCCAACTCTCACATCCACACATGACCACTGGAAAAACCATAGCCTTGACTAAATTAGAGATACCAAGGGAACATTTCATGCAAAGATGGGCTCGATAAAGGACAGAAATGGTATGGACCTAACAGAAGCAGAAGATATTAAGAAGAGGTGGCAAGAATACACAGAAGAACTGTACAAAAAAGATCTTCATGACCCAGATTATCACGATGGTGTGATCACTCACCTAGAGCCAGACATCCTGGAATGTCAAGTCAAGTGGGCCTTAGAAAGCATCACTATGAGCAAAACTAGTGGAGGTGATGGAATTCCAGTTGAACTCTTTCAAATCCTCAAAGATGATGCTGTGAAAGTGCTGCACTCGATATGTCAGCAAATTTGGAAAACTCAGCAGTGGCCACAGGACTGGAAAAGGTCAGTTTTTGTTCCAATCCCAAAGAAAGGCAATGCCAAAGAATGCTCAAACTACTGCACAATTGCACTCATCTCACATGCTAGTAAAGTAATGCTCAAAATTCTCCAAGCCAGGCTTCAGCAATACGTGAACTGTGAACTTCCAGATGTTCAAGCTGGTTTTAGAAAAGGCAGAGGAACCAGAGATCAAATTGCCAATATCCGCTGGATCATCAAAAAAGCAAGAGAGTTCCAGACATACAGCTATTTCTGCTTTATTGACTATGCCAAAGCCTTTGACTGTGTGGATCACAATAAACTGTGGAAAATTCTGAAAGAGATGGGAATACCAGACCATCTGACCTGTCTCTTGAGAAACCTGTATGCAGGTCAGGAAGCAACAGTTAGAACAGGACATGGAACAACAGACTGGTTCCAAATAGGAAAAGGAGTACGTCAAGGCTGTATATTGTCACCCTGCTTATTTAACTTATATGCAGAGGACATCATGAGAAACACTGGGCTGGAAGAAACACAAGCTGGAATCAAGATTGCCGGGAGAAATATCAATAACCTCAGATATGCGGATGACACCACCCTTATGGCAGAAAGTGAAGAAGAACTAAAGAGCCTCTTGATGAAAGTGAAAGAGGAGAGTGAAAAAGTTGGCTTAAAGCTCAATATTCAGAAAACTAAGATCATGGCATCTGGTCCCATCACTTCATGGCAAATAGATGGGGAAACAGTGGAAACAGTGTCAGACTTTATTTTTCTGGGCTCCAAAATCACTGCTGATGGTGATTGCAGCCATGAAATTAAAAGATGTTTACTCCTTGGAAGGAAGGTTATGGCCAACCTTGATAGCATATTTAAAAGCAGAGCTTAGCATATAGGTGTTCAAAAAAAGTTTTGTTCAATGAATTAACAATTGATTAAATACAGTATTTCACAAAATTTGTGCTTTTTTAAAAAAAGGAGAAATCTTTCAGCAGATATAATTTCTGTAACTGGAAGTCAAAGAAAAGTAGAGGAATTATCTAAAGATAGTAGGTCTTCCTCAGGGAAAATGACCAAAACAGGTGAATATATCAAAAACACTCTGCTATGAACAACCCAGGAAGGACCTACATTCCTGTTCTGATTTACCTATAAAGCAGAAAAGCAAAGGAGTTAGGCAAAATGGTTGTTTAATTAACCAATTAAAAATGAGTCTCTGAAAAAAATACATTACTGTTCAGAAAGAGAGTAGAACAGTGGCTGTTTCATCAAAGACAATTAGAAGTAAACTCAATGTTCTCGAACATTCTGAAAGTGATACTCTTGGATCTGATTTTGAATTTCAAGAAAGCAGCCATACTTTATCACAGCTGACATAGGTCTAAATCTTTTAAAATTATGTTTTTGCCTTCAAATTTTAATAAATTACTTGTGTTTTTATTATAAAAAAAAGAAGTCAGGTATAGTTTAACTATATACTTTTTTTTTTTACTTTTAAAAATTAGTGTGTTTATTACTAATACATCTCTAGTGGATTGGTTACTGTTTTGGTCTGCTTGGGCTACCATAAGAAAATACCGTAGCCTGAGTGGCTTATTAAACAACAGAAGTTTATTTCTCATAGTTCTGGAGGATGATTAATCCAAGATCAAGGTGCCAGCCAATTCGGTCCCCCAGCTAGAGATCCCTTCCTGTTTTTCAGATGACCACTTCTAGCTGTGTCTGCACACAGCAAGAAAGAGAGAACCGTGATCTTTCTCTTTTTATCAGGGCACTAGTCCCATCATCTGGAGAAGGAAATGGCAACCCACTCCAGTACTCTTGCCTGGAAAATTTCATGGATGGAGGATCCTGGTAGGTTACAGTCCATGGGGTCGCTAAGAGTTGGACACGACTGAACAACTTCACTTTCACTTTTCACTTTCATGCATTGGAGAAGGAAATGGCAACCCACTCCAGTATTCTTGCTTAGAGAATCCCAGGGATGGGGGAGCCTGGTGGGCTGCCATCTATGGGGTCGCATAGAGTCGGACATGACTGAGGTGACTTAGCAGCAGCAGCAGCAGCAGCAGTCCCATCATCAACAAAGGTCCGTCAAGTCAAAGCTATGGTTCTTCCAGTAGTCATGTATGGATGTGAGAGTTGGACTATAAAGAAAGTTGAGCACCAAAGAACTGATGCTTTTGAACTGTGGTGTTGGAGAAGACTCTTGAGAGTTCCTTGGATTGCAAGGAGATCCAACCAGTTAATCCTAAAGGAAATCAGTCTTGAATATTCATTGGAAGGACTGATGCTGAAGCTGAAACTCCAATACTTTGGCCACCTGATGCAAAGAACTGACTCATTGGAAAAGACCATGATGCTGGGAAAGATTGAAGGTAGGAAGAGAAGGGGAGGCAAAGGATGAGATTGTTGGATGGCATCACCGACTCAACGGACATGAGTTTGGGTAAACTCTGGGAGTTGGTGATGGACAGGGAGGCCTGGCGTGCTGCAGTCCATGGGGTCACAAAGAGTGGGACACGACTGAGAAACTGAACTGAACTGAACTGAGTCCCATCATGGAGAGGCCCATGCTCATGACTTCATCCAGACCTAGTCATCTCCATCTCCAAATGCCTTCACATTTGGAATTAAGCCTTCAGCATATGAATTTGGAAAGGACACAAATATTCAGTCCATAAAAGATACTTTCTTTCATCAGTTACCCAACAGAGGTCAATGGGTATATTTTTTAAACAATGAGTTTCTTTTAGTTTTTAAAAAGAACGATAGAAAGTTTCCCAGGGGCAAATATCACATCTCATGGAAAAATCAGTCAGTATTTGTAGATCCTAACACTTGCTCCCTAACAAACTATGTTAGACTTTGATCAAGTCATTTCATTTTCTTATTCTTAAAAGGAAAGGAAAAGAGATTGAATAAGTGATTCTTGGGTCCCTCTCTAATTCTGCCATGCTGGGATTCTTGTGGTAGTAGCCATCATAACCATTATTTTTTAAATTTTAGAGTCCTTATTATTGCCTTTCCTTACTACAAAATGAAAATGATAGCTGTTTTCACTTAGGACTGCATGATCTGAAAGTTGGACAGTAGCTTTTAAGTCAATGAATTTAGAACACACTCTCACAACCTACACAAAAATAAACTCAAGATGGTTTAAAGACAAATATAAGATGTGGCACCATGAAACTCCTAGAAAAGAACATAACCAAAACATTCTCTGACATAAAATTTTTAAAATTTAAAAACATAAAAATCAGTGTTTTCTTAGGTCAGTCTCCCAAAGCAACAGAATAAAAGCAAAAATAAACAAATGAGACCTAATCAAACTTATAAGCTTTGTACAGCAAAGGAAACTATAAACAAAATGAAAAGATAATTTATAGACTGGAAAAAAATATCTGGATATGATGCAACTGACAAGGGCTTAATTTCCAAGATACACGAACAGCTCACACAACTCAATGACAACAAAAAACCAAACAATCAAATAAAACAATGGGCAGAAGAACTTAATAGACATTTCTTCAAAGAAAGCACAAACATGGCTAATAGACAGACAAAAAGATGCTCATCATTGCTAATTATCAAAGAAATGCAAATCAAAACTATAATGAGGTACCACCTCAAACTGGTCAGAATAGACATCATTAAAAAGCCTACAAGGAACAAATGCTGGAGAGGATATGAAGAAAAGGGAACCCTTATACACTGTTGGTGGGAATGTCAGTTCGTGCAGCCACTATGGAAAACAGTAGAGAGGTTCCTCAAAAAAAACTAAAAATAGAATCACCATATGATTCAGCAATCCCAGTCTTGAGTATATATCCAGACAAAACTCTACTTCAAAATATACATGCACCCCAATGCTCATAGCAGCACTACTTACAATAGTCAGGTCATGGAAGCAACCTAAACGCCCATCAGCAGCTGACTGGATAAAGAAGGTACAATGGAATACTACTCAGCCTCAAAAGAATAAAACAATGCCATTTGCCACAACATGGATGGACCTAGAGATTATCATACTAAGTGAACTAAGAAAGTGAAAGACAAACATATGATATAACTTATATTTGAAATCTAAAGTATGACATAAGTGAACTTATCCACCAAACAGAAACAGAATCACAAACCTAGAGAACAGACTTGTGGTTGTCAAGGGGGAAGAGTGGTAAGGTAGGGATGGATTGGGAGTTTGGGATTAGCAGATGCAAAGTATTATATATAGAATGAATAAAGACAAGGTCCTACTGTATAACACAGGGAACTATATTCAATATCCTGTAATAAATCATAATGAAAAAATATGAAAAAGTATGTGTGTGTGTATGAATCACTTTGCTACACACCAGAAACTAACACAACATTGTAAATCAACTATATTTCAATAAAATAAATATTTTAAGAAACAGCTCAGGAAAGCAACTGCCCTCTGTTTCCCCTCCCCTACATATGTTTATAGATCTCTGATTAAAGCACACAGATTCCTACTGGAGGCAATTTGTACTCATCTTTTTCAGTGAAAACACAAAAACAGAAACCAAACTGAAACTCCTTCAGAGGGTATCTGGAATTTGAAAACATACCCAATTCCACTTACATAAAAGATACTCCTTGGGAGTTTGTAACTGCTTATATTCAAGCCTAATATATTAAAAAAAAAAAAAACCAACAGAGAAACCATATAACTTCTAAATTTTTAAAAAGACTGAAGCTGATATAGTGCTGTTATTGACATATGCTGTATATCTATTTTGAATTCTGCTAATGTGTAACTGCAGTCAAAAAAAATATACTCACAGAATCCTCCAAGTACAGAAAGCCCCAGTTGACCTACTATTTAGAATGTTCATGTTGCTAGTTCAGGTTTCCTCTCTGTGTTTTCCCCAGATAACCTTAATCTCAGTTGGGAATTTTAATAAAGTTAGATTGGTAATAAAAATTAAAAGGACCTCTTTCCTTCCCCCTGCTGTTTTCTATCAGCAATATTTTGCATTGTATTATTTCCTAATGTTTACTTAAAACATCTCATAAATAGTAGATAGAGAACTTGGCTGGCAAGAATGGTGACCACAAAATAATTAAGAGTTGAAAATTAGATATTTCAATAGAAAAAATTCACCGACAATATTCACATGTGTAAAGGCAGTCCAGGACCCCCTTCAATGCAGTACACTCTGTGAAATCACATGGGAAAGATGTAGATTTGTTTTCTTTTGCATTGAATCCTACAGTTACTCCCTTTTTGCTGGTAGATGGTGACTCTGAAGTAAAGTACAAATCAGCAAAGTACTTGCCAATATGCCAAACTAACCATTTCTGATAACCCACCATCTGGCAGACCCAAGGCTAGAAACCTCCACTGTCTCATGCAATTCTCAAATATTATGTTCATTTTACAGGTAAGAAAACTAAAAGATTTTAAGAGATTTCTCCCGGGTCACTCAATTGGTAGGTGATAAACCCCCAGCTCTGACAGATTACTAAACTGTTTGTTTTTCTTCACTGTGAACAGAGAGCACAAGTCATCGATGGATCAAAAGACACCCTATGCTATAGACTAAACTATCACCCCCCACAAATTCATATGTTGAACTCCCAATCCCAATGTAACTATATTTGCAGATAGGACCCTTACAGAGGTAATTAAGGATAAATGAGGTCATAAGAGTGGGGACTCGATCCAACAGGATTGGTGTCCTTCTAGGAAGAGACACCAAGGAGCTCCCTCTCTCTCTCCCCTCTCTCCAAGAGCACACAAAAAGAAGTCATGTGAGCACACATCAGGAAGGCAGCCATCTATAATCCAAGAAATGGATTCTAACCAGAAACCCCATTGGCTGGAACCTTGATCAAGGACTGTTAACCTCTAGAATTATGAGAAAATAAATTTCTGTTTAAGCTAAACAGTTTTTGGTATCTTTCTATGGCACTCTGAGCACACTAAGACATTTTCATATCCTGTGAACCTACTCATCCTTCTCTAATCCTACCATTTCATCTCTCTTCTGTTGTACTGTCCTTGGTCCTCCCCCTATATCCTATCACCAATGTGATCTTTCCAAAAACAAATCTGATCCTCACTCTCCATGAAACATTTCCATTGGCTTCTGAACTATTAATAAGAAATCCACTCTCATAGACTTTTCTCTGTCATTGGAAGAAATTGAAACAGACATAAAACTTGAGCATAATAAACTTCAAACTCCTGAACTAGTGAGGCTCATCACAAAATCCCACTCTGCTTTTCCATTTTTATCTCTGATCATTCATACCACATTCCAATACATACCCTAACCAAATATATCCTAAATGTTTTTATACCATATTTTCTCCCCCCAGAAATACAGTTGCTCCTCACTCCATATTCTCCCCATCCATTTGGATAATTTCTATTCATTCTTCAAGACCTACTTTACTTCCTCCTTGAAACCTTCTCTGGGATTCCATAATAAATGATGCTTGTCAGATGATTAGTATTTATAAATATCTGGTTCCCTAGTAGGCCCTGGCATTTATCCCTATGCTTGACACACAGAAGGTCCAAATAAATGTCTGTTGTATGAATTAAAAAATGTGTTTTGCAAGAGGATTAAAAAGGCTATATCAGTAGTTTCCAAACATTGCTGCATATTAGTGCAGTGCTTCTAAATCTGACTTGTTATTGTTTGGTTGCTAACATGTCAGACTCTTTTGAGACCCCATGGACTATAGCCTGCCAGTCTCCTCTGATGGGGTTTCCCAGGCAAGAATAATGGCAAATGGCATGAGTTGCCATTTCCATCTCCAGGGGATTTTCCTGATCCAGGGATCAAATCCGAGTCTGCTGCTTAGCAGGCAGATTCTTTACCACCAAGCCACCAGGGAAGCTCAAACTTTACCAGAGAACTTACAAAAATCTCAATGCCCAAGCAGCAGCCCAGACAAGTTATGTTAGAATGTCTACAGGCGTTAATCAGACAACAGCATTTAAAAAAAAAATCTACAAGTGATTCTAATGTTCAAGATTAGAAACCACTGAACTATATATATATATATATATATATATATATATACATATATTACTTTGTGGATTTGGCAGTGAGGCACATGGTAAATGTTGTATACATGTTTTTAAAATGAATTTATAATCACTATCTTGTTGCCTGGGCTTTAATTATATACAGCTGTTGTGTTTTGTCTAACTTTACCAATAAAAAATGAAAGTTCTATGAATATAGGTCACTCACACCAAACTAAACCCTTCTGCCACTGTTGTCCACTGAATGCAATGTCCATGTTGCCCTCTGGTCGTGCCAAGAGAGAGGAGAGCAGAGGGACTGCCTCCCTCTGATTTAGAAGTCAAATGGCTCTTTCTCACCAGCAGGAAGGCTGCAGGAATTATGTTGAGATACATTCTTTCTATACATAATTTGGTAAGAGTTTTTATCATGAACAAATGTTGAATTTTGTCAAATGCTTTTTCTGTGTTTATGAGAAGATCATATGATTTTTTTCTTTCATCTATTAATATGATGCATCATATTTACTGGCTTCTGATTGTTTAACCATCCTTGCATCCCAGAAATAAATTGCACTTATTTGGCTTTGATATCAGGGCAATCCTGGCCTCATAAAATATTTAGGAGTGTTCCCCCTTTTTGAAAGGATTTGGGAAATATTGGAAATGATTCTTCTTAAAATGCTTAATAAAATTAGCCATTGAAGACAAATGGTCCTAGGCTCTTCTTTACTGGAAGATTTTGATTATTGATTCAATCTCCTTACTAATAATTGGTCTGTTCATATTTTCTATTTCTTCATGATTCAGTCGTGGTAAGTAATATACGTCTCAGAATTTTTCCATTTCTTCTAGGTTGTTCAGCTTGTTAGCATACAGCTGTTCATAGCAGCCTCTTGTTGTTCAGTCGCCAAGTCATTTCTGACTGTTTGCAACCCCATGGACTGCAGCATGCCAGGCCTCCCTGTCCCTCATGATCTCCTGGAGTTTGCTCAAACTCATGTCCATTGAGCCCGTGATACCATCCAACCATCTCATCCTCTATTGCCCCCTCCTCCTCCTGCCCTCAATCTTTCCCAGCATCAAGGTCTCTGCCAGTGAGTCAGCTCTTCACATCAGGTGGCCCAAGTATTGGAGCTTCAGCTTCAGCATCAGTCCTTCCAATGAGTATTCAGGGCTGATTTCCTTTAGGATTGACTGGTTTGATCTCCTTGCAGTGCAAGGGACTCTCGAGAATCTTCTCCAGCCCCACAGTTTGAAAACATCAATTCTTCAGTGCTATGCTTTCTTTATGGTCCAACTCTCACATCCCTACATAACTACTGGAAAGACCATAGCTTTGACTATATAGACATTTGTCAGCAAAGTGATGTCTTTGCTTTTTAACACACTGTGCAGGTTTGTCATAACTTTCATGCCAAGAAGTTAACGTCCTCTAATTCACGACTGCAGTTACCATCTGTTGTGATTTTAGAGCCAAAGAAGAGGAAATCTATCACGAACTCCACCCTTTCTCCTTCTATTTGCTATGAAGTAATGGGACTGGATGCCATGGTCTTAGCTTTTCTAACATTGAGTTTTAAGCTGGCTTTTTCACTCTCCTTCACCCTCATCAAGAGGCTCTTTAGTTCCTTTTGGAGCCTCTTAGGATCCTTTTTATTTCTGTAGTATCAGTTGTAACATCAAAGAAATGTTTTTTAGACATATTCTATACTTCTAAAAGATTATATTTTTCATTCTTTTCCTTACAGAAATGATAATATACTGTTAATGCTCTTCTGCATCTTGATTTTATTTAACTTAACAAATAAACTTGAAGGCCATTCAATATCAGTACACAAACAGCATCTTCATTTTTTCAGATGTTGATAGTTTTCCATTACATGGATGCTGCTGCTGCTGCTAAGTCACTTCAGTCGTGTCCGACTCTGTGCGACCCCATAGACGGCAGCCTACCAGGCTCTGCCATCCCTGGGATTCTCCAGGCAAGAATACTGGAGTGGGTTGCCATTTCCTTCTCCAGTGCATGAAAGGGAAAAGTGAAAGTGAAGTCGCTCAGTCGTGTCCGACTCTTAGCGACTCCGTGGACAGTAGCCTACCAGGCTCCTCCATCCATGGGATTTTCCAGGCAAGAGTACTGGAGTGGGGTGCCATTGCCTTCTCCGATTACATGGATATATCATAATTATTTACTCAGTCTCCTTTTGTTGTATAGTTAGGTTTGCAGTATTTTTCTACTACAGCAAAGTTGCAGTGAATAGCTTTGTGCATGAATCACCCCATACATGAATACTAACTTATTTTTGCCCATTGCCCAGGCATGACATTTATATGTTTCAGAATTTGCTCTTGGACCTTCAGAATTTATCTACTATTAAATGATTCACCCTTGTGCCCATTTTCTTGCCATTCCATTATTTCTCTTCTTTACTTTCACCTCCATCCTAACAAATGCCTTTTTAACTAGCACTGTCAACATTCTGTTTTATATTAAAGAAATATGATGAGGTTAATAATGTTCATGTATGACCTCAAAGTGTTAGTCGCTCAGTCATGTCTGCCTCTTTGTGACTCCATGGACTGTCAGGCTCCTCTATCCATGGAATTCTCCAGGCAAGGGTACTGGAGTGGGCAGCCATTCCCTTCTCCAGGGGATCTTCCCAACCCAGGGACTGAGCCTGCACCTCCTGCATTGCAGATTCTTTACCATGTGAACCACCAAGGAAGCCTATATGACCTCAAAACTAGATGCAAACAAGGCAAACATATTGAAGACAGTTAAGCAATGCAGTGAGTACACACAATCACAGAAATAACAAAGACTATGTATTCTTTTTTTATGATTTCACCATTTAATAAATATCATGAAGGAAAAAATATTGGGAGTTATGGAACATTTAACATGAGGGAAGACTATGTATTCTTCATGATCGAGTCTTTAAATTCTCAGAGCCTGTCTCTACTTGGCTTATAGGCAATTCTAATTAACAAAGTCCTCTGGGTTCTCTCCCCAGAAGATTAAGAGTAGCACATAATAAAGCTAGACATGGACACTAATAACAGCCAGAGTGATGTTTTACAGTGAAGGTGAGGCATCTAAAGCTATAAAAACATAAAAGAACACGCTAAGATAATTTAATGTATAAGAAATAGCCCTATATAAGCAAACTGCTCCTGAGGGCACCACTTACCATATTACAATACAAATAGCAGATGAACCAGAGTTATAAAATACTAAATTGTGTTTAATCTGCTCTTTTTGAGAAAACAGAATAAAAGGGGAGGGGAGACATGAATTGTCTACCTATAAAAAGATAGGGGTACTTTGAGAAGGATTTTCATATTACATTATCTTATTTGACCGCCAATTGCTTTGAGGTAGACATTACCATTTTCATGTTACAGATGAGATTCAGAGAGCATAAGTAATTTGCCCAGGGTTACCCAACTACTCAAATTCAGGTCTGATTCCAAAGTCCTTGTTTTTTACATTGCATCACACACTGGGTCTCTCTTGCTGTGCTCACTGCTACATTGAGTATTAAAGTGCTGTGAGCCAACCCAGGAATCTAATACCTGTTCATAGCATCATTTCCCTGGAAAGAATAGATGACCTGTATCAAGCAACCTACACACGGATTTTAAAAACTCAGCTTATTCATTCCTTGGGTTTTTCCTGTAGTACACTTGTTACCCCTTAAAATACTCCTTAGCGCAATTCAGGGAAGAGAAAAAGCTTCATAAATATTTGTTGTATTTTTAGATAGTTTAGTTTTTAGATAGTTTCTCATGTCTTCATATTATCTATTTAGACTACTATTTTAGGTATATCCTTATAATTTTATAATATTTAGGGAAATGTATGTCATGGAAATAAGTCATCTTTGTTGATTATGTATTATAATACATAGTGGATGAAAACATTTCCTTCATCAGATCTATTGGGAGGAAGTTCTCTGTTAGAATAATGCCAGACACACAGTAGGTTTTTTTTAAAAATTGCCAGTGAATGAATGCATAAATTCTTCATAAATGAGTGAAGAGTACGGCTTACAAAAGGCAACTCAACTTTGGCAAACAGGTTTGCCTGGGGAATCGAAATCTGGAAGTAAATCAACTCATTGAAAATCAATTCATTGAATGAGCTATTTGCCAGTGTTATAGCAAAACTGAAACAAATTGGTGAACTGATTTTCTTATTAATTCATCATTTGGCAAATTGATGTTGGCAAACTAGTTAACAGTTAAATTGGTCACTTGAAAAAGCAGTCTTGAGCAACAACTGAACCTTGCATTTTAAAAGCAGGAATATAGCCTGAACTGTTTCTGCAGCACTGTCCATCTGATCAAGTATATGTCAAAGCCCATCTATATACGTTTTCCTCTCCCTTACCTACGCAACACTTTCCTTCCCTTTTTTTGCATGTGTGTCCTTCTACTCCTCAAGCTACTGCCTTTTGTCACAATAAACTTCCCTTTCTCTTATCTCTGGTATACATTTCCATCACTCCTGTCAGGTTTACGGCTCTGGGCACAAACTGTTGAATCTTTGTGTCCTTTCTGCTCTCACTGCTCATCCTAGTTCTACAATAAGCCTCCATCCACATTATGGTCTATTTGAGGCAAACATTTGGTGACGGGAAAAAAAATGTCTTTTGACAGAAAACTATGCCTTCTCTAGAGGGTCCCTCTTCAGGTCATGTGCTTGTGGCCTTTCATTGTTGAGCACTGTCTACATACAGCACACTCTGCCACGTCATCTGATTTGAGCCCTTTTATTGTCTTTATTTTTTAATTCTATAAATTGAAATTTATTTCTATTTCTATTCAATAAATATATGTTTTATATGTTTTTGAATTCCCTTTTGAACTGATTATAACACCTACCAGTTCCCATTTTGAATGGGTTAAATAATAAATCTTTAATATATGTTCATTTTTATACCTATATGGTTTTATCATGTTTTGGAAAATTATCTTTTAAAATGTTGTTTTCCGGGGGAGGGCTGTGGAAAAAATAAATAAATAAATAAAATGTTGTTTTCCTCTAGTTTACCTACATTGCACAGTTTTAGAGTGTCACATGGAAACGGGAGTAGAGTGCACAGCCTGTGTGTTGCTGTCTATGGTCGTGAATAGCCATTACGAGTCAGAGTACTTTGGTTCACTGCTAACCTTTGGCCACTTACTGCTATTGCTCATGGTGTCCTCTTTGCCTTTAGTCTCTGTCATAGTGAAAATATTTGCAAACAGGTGAACCATGAGTTACTTTCAACAGTGTTATTGATATATAATTTATATACCATCAAGTTCACCCATTTAAAGTGTATAGTTCAATGAAGTTTATCACATTCACAGAGCTGTACAATCACCATTATGACAAACTTGGGAACATTTTTATCACTCCAAAAAGAAACTCCATATGGATTATCAGTCACTTCCCATTTACCAACAACTCCCCAAACCCTTGCAACCACTAATATACTTTCTGTCTCCATTAATTTGTCTATTCCAGGTATTTCATATAAATAGAATCATGTAATATGTGACCATTTGTAACCGGCTTCTTTTACTTAGCATTATGTTTTCAAGGTTAGTCATATGGTAGCATGTATCAGTACTTGAATTATTTTTATAAACAAATTACCAAATTATATTCCATTATATAATAGAAATATAACATTTTATTTATCTACTTATTAGTTGATGAAAATTTCGGTTGTTCTACTCTTAAGCTATCATGAAAAATGTTGATGTGAACATCGTGTACAACTTTTTTTGTGTAGATGTACATCTTTATTTCTCTTGGGTAACCTAGGCTGGGTCATATGGTAATTCTATGTTGAAACTTTTTAGGAACCCCCAGACTCTTTTCCAAGGTGGCTGCACCATTTTACATTCCTACCAGCAACACGTGAGGGCTCCCATTTCTCCACATCTCTGCCAACAGTTGTTATTGTCTGTTTTTTATACTGTAACCACCTGGTAGGTGTGCCACAACTTATGTTTCACAATTTGCATAATTGATTTCATTTTCTTGTGACCATTACTTTAATTATGACTACAATTTTTAAGTCCCCTCTGGAGAGTGTTTTTGGAATGGGAGTGACATGATATTAGCTCATGACTACTCATTCTACTACCTTCTTACCCCTTTCCTGGCTACCTATGAAGATATTGCCATTCTCCACTACCATATATGTAGAGACCCCATGTTATCTAACAATGCAAGAGGGTGAGAGAAGGAAGTAGGTCTCATGCCCAGTCTTAACACCATTTTGGCACTATTTATATCACATATACTGATCCCTTTGTATAGAAGTCATTCTTATGTATCATCCTCATCAAATCACTGCTGCTACTGTTTACCACCATGTGGAAAATAGTTATCCTCCTACGCTCATTCCTTCCTATTTCTCTCATTAGCATAATACTCAGTTTCAGCTGGACACATCATCACTACCAGGTAAAGAACACAGTCTCAGTCTCCCTTGCAGCTGGTATGGCCATACAGCGAGAGGTTATGTGGACAGTTTCTAAAACATCCTCTTAAAAGAAAAGGATATACCTTTCCCATTTCTTTTATCCCTCTTGCTTAGAGGTGGACATAGGGGTACTGAGCCATCTTTGAATATGTATACAAACACGCTTAACCTAGAGATGGCTAAGCAGTGAGAGGGGTGTTTAAGACATGACTGAACTGCCATGCCAGCTCCAAACTATTATCAGACTGCTTTATGAGAGAGAACAAATTTTGTACTGTAAGAGAAACACACAGCAAAGTTTCTAGGGATAAAAGGACCAAAATACATACAAGTTAATCTCAAATGGTTAAAAAAAAAAAAAAAGGTGTATTTATAAAAGCACACATGTGAAAGCGCTTGTGTGTGTGCATGTGACAAAACAGAAAGGACAAACTGTGGCTAGCTAGGTGCCTAAGCACAGGATGAGATTAGAGAAGCCTATTAATGTGGTTCACTTCCATGACACAGAGCAAGGAGTGGAGAGTATATCTAAAGGGATAATGAGAAGACATTTAGCATAGAAGACTACAATTCTCTAGTCTCTCCTATGAAATAATAGTAAAATTATTTTTAAATAATTACTTTGAAGTGCATCAAAAAACAAAATGGATTAGAGGAATGGATGGGTAAAGTAAATATGGTAACAAGTCAGCTACAGAATTTAGAGTTAGGTATGTCGGCCTTTGCTGCAAAATTCAACTTTATTGTGTGGTTGAATTTTTCATAATTACATATTGGGGGTAAAAAAGCTAAAGTGTTAAAAAGAAGCAGTGAAACTTCCTTGCTACACACCCAACTACTTTTTTCCTTCAATATGCTTTACATTTTAAGTGTAGCTTCATATTTCAGTTTGTCATAACCAGGTTACTGAAACCTTATGACTAAAGTAATTTTCAGAGTCAGAAAACAAAATGTTTCACAAGTGTGTCAGAATTGAGTTCAATTATAGGTCACCTAGCTAGTGTCAGAGGATTGTTTGGTGGGTGGTAAAAAATACATCAGAATTAGAGTCAGAAACATACATAATAACAGAATAAATTGGCCTAAAACCCAACTCATGTTAACCCAAGTCCAGTGTTAATTCAGATATACATATTTAAAATACTTATTGTCTACTATGAAATTTTTGTTTTAGAATTCAACATAAGTGATATTATTTAACTTTTTTGAATAATACTGATAAGTTATTTTAAATATAACAGTAAACATTCATACCACAGAAAATTTAGAAACTTATGTAAAAGAAAAAAACTCACTATTAAAATCACTATCCTAATATATCCTTATTACTTCCCTTTAACATTGTATCACAATGCTGAGACTTCTTGCATACATTTGGAGAAAATGCTTTTGTCAATACATTTAGTATAAGTGTGTTAGTTGCTCAGTTGTGTCTGACTCTTTTGAAACCCCATGAACTATAGCCCACCAGGATCCTCTGTCCTTGGAATTTTCCAGGCAAGAATACTGAAGTGGATTGCCATTCCCTTCTCCATTGGTACAAGAGTCAGTAGGAAACTCATCTTTACCTCCAGATCAGTTCCTATGTTCTGATTTCTGATGCTATCTCACTCTCTCCACTTCTGAGTTCTAGATCTTTGTATCTTCTTTTTGACAAATTAGATCTGGTTATTGAAATCTCTAATTTCTGATCCTTGATTTTTACCTATAAACTGAATTTCTTAAATCTATAACTTGAGATGGCAAATGTTCCTGGGCTCATGGGAAAGAACGTCATGATCTACTAAAGATTTGTCATGGAGCAGTAGGGAAGCATTAGAGTTTTTTGTTAATCTTGTTCTGGACCTTTATCTTTAAGTCAATTCTAATTTGGGTAAGTTTAATCATTAACTTAAAAGTTCAGAATATGGACTTCTACCTTCTCAGTTCAGTCCTCCTAATTTAACCCTGTTTTCTCCTCTTACCTTCCAGAGTGAACTAAACAAACTGTATTCATGATCTGAGATAAAGAATGGGGCTTTCCTGGTGGCTCAGATGGTAAAGTGTCTGCCTGCAATGTGGGAGATCGGGTTCGATCCCTGGGTCAGGAAGATCCCGTGGAGGAGAAAATGGCAACCCACTCCAATACTTTTGTCTGGAAAAATCCCATGGACAGAGGAGCCTGGTGGGCTACAGTCCATGGGGTCGCCAAGAGTTGGACACGACTGAGTGACTTCACTAAGATAAAGAATACTTTAAAGCCATTTGTATAAATTAGTTTGTGAAGACATTATAATAATACGAGAAAGTAATCATAGTATAATTTTAACCAGAAAAAATTATATACACAGTATTCTAATAGATTTTTTTCAAACATAATATTTTATTTCCAGGAAGCTGATGACTTCAGAATATTTCCAAAAACATTCTTTAACCAACTCACATAATGGAATTGCTAATTGGTTGTTGGAAGGTATCTTGCCTACATTCCCTAGTCACATAAGTTCAGAACAAAAATTTGACCAAATCTTTGTTCAAAGGCATTATACCAGGGAACCCTGACACCATGTTTTCATTTCAGCATGCAATTTAAGAAAAATAGTATTGGAAATATCACTGATGAGAGCAGTAACAAGGTATCAACTTGCCAGCAGAAAGCAAGACAGTCAGTTAAGATATATAATAGAAATTTTTAAAAAGCTATGCAAGGAGAAATACTACACAGAAAATGCTAAAATGTGAAAAATTACTTTTTAAGTGATTGAAATGTGGTATTTTTTATTTAAAATTTTCTGGCTTTTCCAATGTGTATATATATGTGATAGTAAAAAATAAACAGTATGAAAAACTATAACTTTTGAGAAGTGGCAAAATATTGTAAAAAAAATTAATATCATACATTTCTTAATTTTTAAAAAGCAATTTATTGTTGTTCAGTTACTCAGTCATGTTCAACTCTTTGTGACCCCTATGGACTGCAGCAAGCCAGGCTTCCCTGTGCTTCACCATGCCTTCAATCTTTCCCCGCATCAAACTATTTCCAATGAGTTGGCTTTTCTCATCAGGTGGCCAAAGTATTGGAGCTTCAGCTTCAGCATCAGTCCTTCCAATGAACATTTAGAATTGATTTCCCTTAGGATTGACTGGTTGGATCTCCTTGCAGTCCAAGGGACTCTCAAGAGTCTTCTCCAACACCACAGTTCAAAATCATCAATTCTTTGGCACTCAGCTTTCTTTATAGTCCAACTCTCACATCCATACATGACTACTGGAAAAACCAAAGCTTTGACTAGATGGACCTTTGTTGGCAAAGTAATGTCTCTGCTTTTTAATATGCTGTCTAGGTTGGTTGATCATAACTTTTCTTCCAAAGAGTAAGCATCTTTTAATTTCATGGCTGCAGTCACTATCTGCAGTTATTCTGGAGCCCAAGAAAATAAAGTCAGCCACTGTTTCCATTGTTTCCCCACCTATTTGCCATGAAGTGATGGGACTGTATGCCATTATCACTGTTCTCTAAATTTTGAGTTTTAAGCTACCTTTTCACTCTCCTCTTTCACTTTCATCAAGAGGCTCTTCAGTTCCTCTTCGCTTTTTGCCATAAGGGTGGTGTCATATGCATATATGAGGTTATTGATATTTCTCCCGACAATCTTGATTCCACCTTGTGCTTCATCCAGCCCAGCAATTCATATAATTTACTCTGCATATAAGTTAAATAAGTAGGGTGATGATATACAGACTTGACATATTCTTTTCGCAATTTGGAACCAGTCCATTGTTCCATGTCTAGTTCTCACTGCTGCTTCTTGACCTGCATACAGGTTTCGCAGGAGGCAGGTAACGTGGTCTGGTATTTCCATCTCTTAAAAATTTTTCCAGTTTGTTGTGATCCACACAGTCAAAGGCTTTGGGGTAGTCAATAAAGCAGAAGTAGATTTTTTTTTTTAATTCTCTTGCTTTTTCTATGATCCAGTGGATGCTGGCAATTTGATCTCTGGTTCCTCTGCCTTTTCTAAATCCGACTTGAACATCTGGAAGTTCTTATTTCATGTACTACTGAAGCCTAGTTTGGAGAATTTTATGCATTACTTCGCTAGCATGTGAAATGAGTACAATTGTGTGGTAGTTTGAGCATTCTTTGACATTGCCCTTCTTAGGGATTGGAATAAAAACTGACATTTTCTAGTCTGTGGTCACTGCTGAGTTTTCCAAATTTGCTGGCATATTGGGTGCAGCACTTTAACAGCATTATATTTAAGGATCTGAAGTAGCTCAACTGGAATTCCATCACCCCCACTAACTTTGTTTGTAGTGATGCTTCCTAAGGCCCACTTGACTTTGCACTCTAGGTTGTTCAGCTCTAGGTGACTGATCACACCATCGTGGTTATCTGGGTCATTAAGATCTTTTTTGTATAGGTCTACTGTGTATTCCTGCCACCTCTTCTTAATAGCTTCTGTTTCTGTTAGGTCCATACCATTTCTATCCTTTATTGTGCCCATTTTTGCATGAAATATTCTCTTTGTTATCTCTAGTTTTCTTGAAGAGATCTCTAGCCTTTCCCATTCTACTGTTTTTCTCTATTTCTTTGGATCATTCACTTAGGAAGACTTTCTTATCTCTCCTTGCTGTTCTCTGGAACTCTGCATTCAAATGGATATATCTTTCCTTTTCTCCTTTGCCTTTCACTTCTCTTCTTTTCTCAGCTATTTGTAAGTCCTCCTCAGACAACCATCTTGCCTTTTTGCATTTCTTTTTCTTGGGGATGGCTTTGATCACAAAGCCTCCTATACAATGTTACAAACCTCCATCCATAGTTCTTCAGGCAATCTATCTATCAGATCTAATCCCTTGAATCTATTTATCACTTCCACTGTACAATCTAAGGGATTTGATTTAGGCCATACCTGAATGGCCTATTGGTTTTCCCTAGTTTCTTCAATTGAAGTTTGAATTTGGCAATAAGGAGTCCATGATCTGAGCTACAGTCAGCTCCTGGTCTTGTTTTTGCTGACTGTATAGAGCTTCTTCATCTTCGGTTGCGAAGAATATAATCAATCTGATGTCGGTATTCACCATCTGGTGATGCCCATTTATAGTGTCGTCTCTTGTGTTGCTGGAAGAGGGTGTTTGCTATCACCAGTGTGTTCTCTTGGCAAAACTCTGTTATTCTTTGTTCTGATTCATTTTGTACTCCAAGGGCAAACTTGCCTGTTACTCCAGGTATCTCTTGACTTCCTACTTTTGCATTCCAGTCCTCTATGATGAAAAGTACATTTTTTTTTTTTTTTTTGGTGTTAGTTCTAGAAGGTCTTGTAGGTCTTCATAGAACCATTCAGCCTCAGCTTCTTCAGCATTAGTGATTGGGACATAGACTTGGATTACTGTGATATTGAATAGTTTGCCTTGGAAACAAACTGAAATCATTCTGTCATTTTTGAGATTGCACCCAAGCACTGCATTTCAGACTCTTTTGTTGACTATGAGGACTATTCCATTTCATCTAAGGGATTCTTGCCCACAATAGTAGATATAATGGTCATCTAAATTAAATTCACCCATTTCAGTCCATTTTAATTCACTGATTCCTAAAATGTCGATGTTCACTCTTGCCAACTCCTGTCCGACCACTTCCAATTTGCCTTGATTCATGCACCTAACATTCCAGATTTCTTTGCAATATTGTTCTTTATAGCATTGAACTTTACTTTCACTATCAGACACATCCACAACTGGGCATTGCTCACACTTTGGCTCAGCCTCTTCATTCCTTCTGGAGCTATTTCTCTGCTCTTCTCCAGTAGTATATTTGACACCTACTGACCTGGAGGGTTCATCTTTCAGTGTCATATCTTTCTGCCATTTCATACTGTTCATTGAGTTCTTAAGGCAAGAATGATAAATTGGTTTGCCATTTCCTTCTTCAGTGGACCACATTTTGTTCAAACTCTCCACCATGACCCATCTGTCTTGGGTGGCCCTACACAGCATCGCTCATAGTTTCATTGAGTTGAAGAGGCTGTGATCCGTGTGCTCTGTTTGGTTATTTTTTTGTGATTGTGGTTTTCATTCTGTCTGCCCTCTGATGGATGAGAAAAGAGGCTTGTGTAGGCTTCCTGGTGGGAAGGACTGGCTATGGGGAAAACTGAGTTTTGCTCCAGTGCGCAAGGCCATGCTTAGCAAATCTTTAATCCAATTTTCTGCTCATGTGTGGGACTGTGTTCCCTCCCTGTAGTTTGCGCTGAGCAATTAAAAAGCATTTTATAAATAATCAAATTTTCCTTTGTCAATTCAGTCAGAAGCCTAACATCAAAATGTCTATCCGGAATTTGATTTTCAACTTCCTGGCTGCCATGGTCTTCAAAGGTCCCAAATTTCTTAATTCCTAGAGGTGAGTTGCTTTTTGTCTCAGCGCCAATTGGTCCCTTCATCCCTTGCTACATAGGCTTATTGTAATATAGGCCACAGTTCATTAGCGTACCACAAAGCCTTCATAGGTGAACTACTATACATATAAAATTTACTTTTGCTATGAGTAAGAATATAAGGATATATACTGTTAACAATAATTTGTTATTAGACTTGTACATTATGTGAGAGATTAGCACAGAGAAGATACAACTTGCTGTAAATTAGTAATAAGAAATGTGATCGAGTATATGGTCAGTTCAGAAAAAAAAAATAATCCATGATTTGCTAAAACATATAAGAACTGAAAGCCTCAGAATAAGAAGGAAAAAGTAGACAAAAAGATCAATAGTCTCAAACGTAACAACAAAGAATACAATAAATGTGAAATGCATTTTCTATTTCCCAGAACTTTTTTAAGAAAAAAAAAATCCATCTTCTAAATTCCTCAAATCAAATGCCAAAATTTCTCTTCCAAAGTGCTTGACAAAATAAGTTTTGGGACACTGAGGTGGGTGACATTTTTTCTAATCTCTCCACATGTAATGCCTCTTTTCCTTTTCTCTCAAGCTCTGATAATAAAAAAGGAAAGCAAAACCTATGAAGCATATCTGTGTTTATTTGCTCTCAAACTGAGAAATATTTATCTCAAATTTGTATAAGAGCTTAATAAACTCATTTTAATCTCTTATTCAGACTAGAACTGGTAATTTCGAATTTCAAGCTTCCTTATTTGTTACTTATTTGTTCTACATAAATGGTCCCTGGCAATGAGTTTGACCCAAAAAATGAGCTTTAATCGCAAACTGTTTCTATTAAAGGGATATCTCCTACAATAGTACATTTTGAAAAAAACAAAATTAAACAAAGAAATTAATATTTATTTCTTTATATGGATAGTGAATCTTTCTGCCAGCCATTCAATAAAATTATCTTTACACTTGAAACTAACAAGCTTCATTTGCAGAGTGGTCAAATAATATATGATTTGATACCTAAGGTAAGAACATTTTGTTTCCTGTACAGAAGCTATCCTTCTAAGTGTTACTTCAAAAAAAAAAAAATAGTCAGGAGAAACGTATTTTAACTCTTTCAAGAATGCAATGGCTGGAAGGGAGGTTCAAGAGAAAAGGGACATCTGTATACTTCTATGGCTGATTCACATTGTTGTATGGCAGAAACCAACACAACATTATAAAGCAATTATCCTCCAATTAAAATTTTTTTTAATTCTCAAAAAAAGAATGCAGTGGCAATAAACAGACTCATGCAAAAATAGTGGAGTTCCATTTCATTTTGGACTTCTCTGCCAAGACAGTGTTTTAGGTAAGTTCGCTGACCCCAAGATTAATTCCCTTTTGCAGGAGACACTACTTTAGGATTAACAGCACTTAGCAAGTAATTCTTTTTTTTTTTTTTTCCACAGATATGCCTTGTCTCAACCATACCAAAGGCTTTCTAAACGAAAGACTCATACCTCTTGGCGTCTTCAGCATCTATATTGGCGTCTCAGAAATAATTTCAAAGATGATAAATGTGATCCTTGCTAAAATGTACTCTCTCTGCCTCATTTTCTTTTTCTGTAAATAATATTTGTACTTTATGGGGTTGTCTTCACAACAATGAGATATATGAGATAATGTAGACAAAATACCTAGCATCCATCCACACTACCTTCTGCACTCTGGCAATTGATTCTATATAATCTTTTATTTTCTCTGTTACTTTTACATTTATGTATGTATATTCTATATAACTATCATGCATTTTATATTTTCTTTGGAATTGTTCTTTTTCAGTATTTACATTTTGGTGTGTAGTGTTCCAAACCTGCTTTTATGCATCTATACATATTTTTCCACAAAAATGTGAGTATACACTTATATTCTATTATAATTGACTATAAGCATGATACCCCTTTTAATAAAGATTGTTCTTTTTGGAAAAAAAAGTACGAAAGTAAAAGTATTAGTTGCTCAGTTGTGTCTGACTCTTTGTGACCCCATGGACTGTAGCCCACAAGGCTTTTCTGTCCATGAAATTCTCCAGGCATGAATACTGGAGAGGGTAGCCATTTCCTTCTCCAGAGGATCTTCCTGACTCAGGGATTAAACCCCAGTCTCCTGAATTACAGGTGGATTCCTTACTGCCTGAGCCACCAGGGAAGTATAGTTGATTTACAAATTTGTGTTAAATTCTGCTGTATAGCAAAGTAATTCAGTTAGACATATATACACATTCTTGTTTATATTCTTTTCCATTACGGTTTATATCAGCATATTGAATACAGTTCCCCATGCTACATTGTAGGACTTGGTGTTTATCTACCCTATATGTGATAGTTTGCATCTGCTAAAGCCAAACTCCCAGTTCATCCCTCCTCCACTCCCCTTTGCCCTTGACCACCACGGGTCTGTTCTCTATGTCTGTGAGTCTGCTTCTGTTTCAGATATGTTCATTTGTATTGCATTTTAGATTTCACATAAAAGTGATATTGTATGGTAGTTGTCTTTCTCTTTCAGACTTACTTCACTTAGTATGATAATCTCTAGTTCAATCCATGTTGCTGCAAATAGCACTTTTTCATTCTTTTTAATGGAGTAGTACTCCATTGTGTGCGTGTGCATGTATGTGTGTATCACATCTTCTTTACCCATGCATCTGTTGATGATATTTAGATCGTTTTGATGTCTTGGTTATTGCAAATAGAGCTGCTATGAACATAGGGGTGCTGCATAGCCTTTAATTATGAAACAAAATATGAAACAAATGAAACATCTCCAGACTTCAGAAATTTTTAACACAAAAAGAGGGGAGAATTGAAAGCAGTAGATTAAAGACCAAAGTATGTTTTAAAATAAACTGTTATATTAGGGTCTAATGCACTTAAGTAAAGTCACCTATGGCTACTTTGGCTCCGAGTTTTACTCTGAATATGTTACCATCATGTTAGAACCACAGCCCTTCCCAACCTGCAAAAATGCAATGACATAATTTGTCCAGCTCATTAACTAGTAAAAAATCACATTTAAAATAACCTCTAACCATGACTTTAAACACATCAAATGGGAACAAAGATCATTTAATGGGGCATAAAGTTTATTATTTGCTTTAAAGAAAAGGCTAAAAATTCCTATAGCAGCCAAAAAACTTATCTGGGTCTTCCTACTAAAGTAAATTGCCCTCACATATTTATATGGTATGACTGATGCTTATGTGAGACTGAAGAAAAGGATACAGTTGAAATAAAATTTGTGAATCATAAACAGAACTGCAGGAGATGATGCACGCCATGACTCAGGCAAGTACAACAATCAAGACCAAAATTATGCTTGCATTTTTCATATCTAGCTTGTCATAGCAGTTGTAATTTGCAGTTGCCAGTTGATTGCCATAAAAGGAGCTGACATCAGATAAAAATAAATCATGACGTTCAAGGAAAAGCAAATAAGTGTTAAAATATTAATATGTATAATATTTTGGGGCAGTTGCAAATACTTTGGCCACTTGATGCAAAGAGTTGACTCATTGGAAAAGACCCTGATGCTGGGAAAGATAGAAGACAGGAGGAGAGGGAGGTGACAGAGGATGAGATGGTTGGGTGGCATCACCAATTCAATGGACGTGAGTTTGAACAAGCTCCAGGAGATGGTGAAAGACAAGGAAGCCTGGCATGCTGCAGTTCATGGGGTCGCAAAGAGTTGGACACAACTTATCAACTGAACAACAACAAAAACATGATGGAAATAATAAGTCTGTACCTTAGTAGAAATTGTTCAAGAAATATTTTATGTTTCAAATTTAATTCTTTCAGCAGCAACTAATCTTCCTCTAAATGAACTATTAATATTAAAAAAAAATTTTAAAGGCCTAGGGAAAAGGAAAGAGGGCAAAGAGGAGAGAGGAAAAGAAGGAGGGAAAGTATATGCAAAATGGGTATGCAATATAGAACATTACTTTCATTTGAAGGAAATGAAGGACAGTGAAGACTTTTGAAGTCCAAGCCCTGCAGGCTGAATTTATATAATGACTCTTTTGTCAAGTACAGTTGAAAGAATACATAATAAGCAGTTGTTGTTGTTTAGTTGCTAAGTTGTGTCCAACTCTTTTGTGACCCCATGGACTGTAGCCCGCCAGGTTCCTTTGTCCATGGGATTTTCCATGTAAGAATACTGGAGTGGGTTGCCATTTCCTTCTCCAGGGGCTCTTCCTGACCCAGGGATAGAACCCACATTTCCTGCATTGGCAGGTGGATTCTTTACCACTGAGCCATGGGGGAAGCTTGTAAAAGCAATAAACAGGACTAAAACAAAAAGTTTATCAACAATTTAATTCTTGAGCTAAGTAGTTTTGTAGTTTTGCTTCTCTGGCATTTCTTTTCTTTCTATAAAGTGAGTCCTGAAAACAACAACACTAATGTTTGTTCTTATGTTCTTGCTTGATGAATTTTTTTTACCATCCTATCTAAAACTCAAAAGAATGACACTAAATTCTTTGAGAAGGACATCTCTATTTACACTAAAAATTTCCCAAGACCTTAAATTCTGAATAGCTTAATTTTATGAAAAAGACTACTGTGCTTCATAGATTCTCCCCTTTAAAAAGGAAAAATACTTTAAATTGGAAAACCCTTTCCCTGGTTATTCCAGTAGACGGTATAATTTATTTGACCATACTATTGGATTCTTGCTTCCATGGTTGTGTTCTCTGGTATGAAGAAACAAATTGACAGTTGGTGACATCTAATGTAGACAGAAACTGAGAATTTCTTGCAGGGAAATAAGAGAAATCATTTTCGTTTAAAGTGGATTTCAACAAATTAGGCTTTATTTTCCTTTTCAACTGACTATTCTTTTTTGCAACTAAAAACAAAAATATTTTTATCTAGGAGCTATTTTTAAACAACGAAGGGGATCTAAAGTTAACCCTCACCATTATCATTAAAAAAAAAATTAAAATGGAATAAGTACACTTTTTAAAGAGATTTATCAATTCTTACAAAATAGCCTTCAGTGAAAGTTTCAAATCACTCTTAAATTTCTCAATCAACTAATATTTTTTGAGTGTCTATCATTGTGCTCAGTACAGTCCCAAACCTTATAGTCTATGTTTAAAGAAATACAGACATTAATCAAATAATCACACTAAAGAAAAATTATAGTTTTGATAAGTTTTCACTGTATAAATTTGAAAATTTCAATTTCCATGACTAATTTAAACCTTCTTAAAGGTATCATCTCAAGCAGCTGGTAATAAACATATTTGCTGCATATGTCCAAAACTTCTGACCTAGAGGTTGTAGAGTAAAAAGTCAAATTTCAGGTTAAGAAAAACTGTGGCAAAGATATTTTGAACAATAAAATAAATATATAACCTAAATTAACTTTAGATCTTAATGGAGGAGAAATTTACTCCAGGGGATCTTCCTGGGTCAGGAATCAAACCCGTTTCCTGCATTGGCAGTGGATTCTTTTACCACTGAACCACCAGGGAAGCTTGTAAAAACAGTATAGAAGGATAAAACAAAAAGTTTATCAACAATTTAAGTCTTGAGCTAAGTAATTTTGTGGCCTTGTTTCGCTGGTATTTCTCTTCTTTCTGGAAAATACAAGTCATCCAAATAAACAGAAGTCTGATTGCATTTAGAAGTTCCTGTCCCTAAAACCTTCCTTGCAAAGGGTTATCCTAGGATGTGCTAGGCCCAGAGCGACACCTTGTGACCATACAGAAACTTACACTGTACTAAACCTTCAATAAAATTTAAGTTACTCCTCAGTTAATCAAGGACTTCCCTGGTGGCTCAGATGGTAAAGCGTCTGTATACAATGCAGGAGACCTGGGTTTGATCCCTGAGTTGGGAAGATCCCCTGGAGAAAGAAATGGCAACCCACTCCAGTACTATTGCCCGGAAATCCCATGGATGGAGGTGCCTGATAGGCTACAGTCCTTGGGATCAAAGAGTCGGACACCACTGAGCAACTTCACTTCACTTCAGTTAATCAAAAATAATCATCTCTCAGAAAATGACATATTATTACTTGGCAGCTTGGGAGAATTTTTTTAAATGTTATTTATTGATTTATTTCTATTCTTTTAAAAATTCTTTTCCCATTAAGGTTATTACAGACTATTGACATAGATAATCAAGAAGGACCTACTGTATAGCATAGGGAACTCTGCTCAATATTCTGAAAGAAATTTTAAACTCGATAAAAAAATAAATATAAAATTAACATAGGTAGCTATATGGTAAAGTATAACTACACGCTAATGATATATTTTAATTATGATATATGAATATTCATGGTAAAATTCTTTTAACTTTGCACAATGTTGGGAAATATTGATAATAAAATATTGAAAAAATAATTTTTAAAATGTTTCATCACCCATATTTTTCTCACACATTTTTAGATATTGTTTTCAGTATATATGAGCATTATGTGTGTGTGTTCATAATGCACATCTTTGTAGCAATCTATTATACTGATGTGGGGCTTCCCAGGTAGCTCTAGTGGTAAAGAATCCACCTGCCAATGCAGGAGACATAAGAAATGTGGGTTTGATCCCTGGGTCAGGAAGATCCCCTGGAGGAAGGCATGGCAACCCACTCCCGTATTCTTACTTGGAGAATCCCATGGACAGAGGAGCGTGGTGGGCTCCAGTTCACAGGGTCGCACAGAGTTGGACACTATTGAAGTGACTTAGCTTGCACGCACCTTATACTGATGTGCAATGAATCATGAAACAATTCACTTGTTCTGTATTTATTCAATTTTCAATTCAACATTTACATAACTTTATTTCTGGTGTCATTTTCCTAAGACAAAATTTTAAGACTGGTATCATTAGGATCAAGGGGGAGAATCATTTTTATGGCTCATGAGACATAGGATCAAACTATCTACCCGTTTCACACTGTAAATGAAAACCAGCACCAACTTACTAATACCGTAAGACCTCACCATTTTAATTTTGCTGCTTTAGCATGAAATTTGCTTTTATTCAGAGGTCAATTTATACTTCTCTGATTGTTGAAAAAAAATTTTACATAATTATCTGAATTTTCAATTTTAGCCATCCTAGTGGGTATGAAGTGGTATCTCATAGTTTGATTTGAATTTGCTTAATGACTAATTAGGTTGAACATTTTCTCATGTGCTTATTGGCCATTCTTCTCAGGAGAAATATCCATTCAGAACCTTTGCCCATTTTTAATTGGTTTCTCTTTTTATTATTCGGGTGTAGAAGTTCTCATACTAACTACAAATCCTTTTGCAGATGCATGATTGAACATTTCTCCCATCTTGTGGGCTATCTTTTCACTTTCTTGATAGTGTCTTTTGAAGCACAAAATTTTGTAACTTAATAAATTCCAATATATCTAAATGGGGCTCCCCTGGTGGCTCAGATGATAATGAACAAATATACCTAATATTTCTTCTCTTTCTTATGCTTTTGGCATCATATCTAAGAAAGCTTGGCCTAACCCAAGGTCACAGAGATTTATACTTGTTTTCTTCTTTTTAGAATTTTATAGTATGAACTTGGTGTCTATGAATCAGTTTGAGTAAATTTTTGCAAATAGTGTCAGATAGAGGCCCAACTTCATTCTCTTACATGTGAATATCCAGTTGCCCCAGTATGATTTGCTGAAACACATCTTTCCTATTTTAACTGTCCTGGTGCCCTTGCCAAAAAAACAATTGATCATATATGTAAGGGTTTATTTACACACACATACATGCATATAAAAGTAAACTAGAAACTTTCAATCCTATTCCATGGATCTACATATCTATCCTTATGCCAGCACCAACACTGTCTTGATTATCATTGTTTTATAGTAAGTCTGGAAATTCAGAGTGTGATTCCTATTTATTTTCCTTTTTCAGTATTGTTTTGGCTATCCTGAGTCCATTCCATTTTCACATGAATTTTACGATCAGTATGTTAATATCTAAAGAAAAGCACAGATTTTGAGAGAGACTGTGTTGAATCATTAGATAATTAAAGATTATTATCAACTTAACAATATTTCAAATCCTAAAAGATGGTGCTGTTAAAGTGCTGCACTCAATATGCTAGCAAATTTAGAAAACTCAGCAGTGGCCAGAGGACTGGTAAAGGTCAGTTTTCATTCCAATCCCAAAGAAAGGCAATGCCAAAGAATATTCAAACTACCACACAATTGCACTCATCTCACACGCTAGCAAAGTAATGCTCAAAATCCTCCAAGCCAGGCTTCAACAGCACATGAACTGTGAACTTCCAGTTCATGCTGGATTTAGAAAAGGCAGAGGAACCAGAGATCAAATTGTCAACATCTGTTGGATCATAAAAAAAAAAGCAAGAGAATTCCAGAAAAACATCTATTTCTGCGTTATTGACTACACTAAAGTTTTGACTGTGTGGATCACAACAAACTGTGGAAAATTCTTCAGAGATGGGAATACCAGACTACCTTACCTGCCTCCTGAGAAATCTGTATGCAGGTCAAGAACCAACAGTTAGAACCAGACATGGAACAATAGACTGGTTCCAAATTGAGAAAAGAGTATGTCAAGGCTGCATATTGTCACCCTGCTTATCTAATTTACATGCAGAGTACACCATGAGAAATGCTAGGCTGGATGAAGTACAAGCTGGAATCAAGATTGCCGGGAGAAATATCAATAACCTCAGATATGCAGATGATACCACCCTTATGGCAGAAAGTGAAGAAGAACTAAAGAGCCTCTTGATGAGAGTGAAAAAGTTGGCTTAAAACTCAATGTTCAAAAAATGAAGATCATGGCATCTGGTCCCATCACTTCACGCAAATAGATGGGGAAACAATGGAATTGGTGAGAGACTTTATTTTCTTGGGCTCCAAAATCACTGCAGATGGTGACTGCAGCCATGAAATTAAAAGACGCTTGCTACTTGGAAGAAAAGCTATGACCAACCTAGACTGCATATTAAAAAGCAGAGACATTACTTTATTGACAAAGGTCAATCTAGTCAAAGCTATGGTTTTTCTAGTAGTCATGTATGGATGTGAGCTGGACTATAAAGTAAGCTGAGTGCCAAAGAACTGATGCTTTTGAACTATGGTGTTGGAGAAGACTCTTGAGAGTCCCTTGGATGCAAGGAGACCCAACCAGACAATCCTAAAGGAAATCAGTCCTGAATATTGGAAGGACTGATGCTGAAGCTGAAGCTCCAATACTTTGGCCACCTGATGCAAAGAACTGACTCATTTGAAAAGACTCTGATGCTGGGAAAGATTGAAGGCAGGAGGAGAAGGGGACAACAGAGGATAAGATGGTTAGATGACATCATCAGCTCAATGAACATGAGTTTGAGCAAGCTCTGGGAGTGGTGATGGACAGGGAAGCCTGGTGTGCTGTAGTCCATGGGGTCACAAAGAGTCAGACATGACTGACTGATTGAACTGACTGAACTGAACAATTAAGTCTTCCAGTCTATTAATATTTCTTTGAAGCTATTCAGCTTTGTTTACTTTCACCAATGTTTTCTAGTTTTAGTATACAAGTCTTATACTTCTTTTGTTTAATTTATTCCCAATTATTTTATTTTATTTATGATTTTGGAAATGAAATTGTTATAAAAATTTCTAGGCTACAGAAATGTGATTTATTTTTATGGAGTGAGTTTGGATCTGTAAGACATGATGAACTGATTAATTCTAAAAGCTGTAAAATGGATTTGAAATTTTCTGTATGCAAGATCAAGTTACCTGAAAATAGAAATGATGTTACACCTTCCTTTTCAATCTTGATGCCTTTTATTTCTTTTCCTTATCTAACTGCCTTGGCTAGAACCAACAGTACAATGTCAAAGAGAAGTGGCAGGAGTAGATTCCTTGACTTGTTCCTTATCTTAGGAGAAATCATCCAGTCTTTTACCATTAAGTACCATGCTGCTGCTGCTGCTGCTAAGTAGCTTCAGTCGTGTCCGACTCTGCGCGACCCCATAGATGGCAGCCCACCAGTCTCCCCCGTCCTTGGGATTCTCCAGGCAAGAACACTGGAGTGGGTTGCCATTTCCTTCTCCAATGCATGAAAGTGAAAAGTGAAAGTAAGTCACTCAGTTGTGTCCGACCCTTTGCGACCCCATGGACTGTAGCCTACCAGGGTCCTCCGTCCATGGGATTTTCCAGGCAAGAGTACTGGAGTGGGATGTCATTGCCTTCACTGAGTATCATGCTAGCTATGAGCTATTTATAGATACTATTTATCAGGTTCAGTAAATTCCTTATTATTGAGTTTGTTCGTAGGGTTTTTATCATAAAAAGGATATAGGATGTTGTCAAATGCTTTTTCTGCATCTATTAAGAAAATATGAGTTTTGTTTTCTTCTATTAATATAGTATATTACATTTATTGATTTTATTAAACTGGCTTTGCATCCTTAAGTCCCAGTTTTTAATGGAGAAATTTTGCATCTATATTCATAAGAAATAATTGTCTATAGTGCTTGTGTGTGTGACGTCTTTGTCTGGTGGAATTCACCATTAAGTCATTTAGCTTGGACTTTTCTTAGTTAAGAGTTTTCTAACTTACTAATTCTCTCTTTCTCCTCAAAGTGTATTCAGAGTTCCTACTTCTTTTTGTGTCAATTTTGCAGGTTTGTGTCTTTCTGTTCATTGATTTGTTGGTATTCAGTTGTTCATAGTATTTCCTTACAATCTTATTTCTATAAGGTCTGTAGTGAAGTCCCTTCTTTCAGTTCAGTTCAGTTCAGTCACTCAGTCGTGTCTGACTCTTTGCAACCCCATAGACTGCAGCACACCAGGCCTCCCTCTCCATGGGGTGGCAAAGAGTCGGCCACGACTATGTGATTGAACTGAACAATGACTTATAGTGCTTGCTAAGAAACAGACTGCCAGGCTCCACCCCCAGATTCTTCTTTATAAAATCTGGAGTGGAGCCTAGAATTTGCATTTCAAATAAGCCTCCAGATGATGCTGAGTCTGTTGATATAGGGACCACACTCTGACGTAAGGATTTACTCTCTCAAGTAACATGAAATTTTGAAGAGTAGTTCAAACAGTCCAGAATTACCAGGAACATCAGTTCTTCTAACTTGCTGCTCCATCCTCCTAGTTTATGAGCTTCATCCTCAAAGTTACCTCATGATCCAAGGAGACTGCTCAAATTCTAACCACCATGTTAGCTTCTAGGCAACAGGAAAAGGACAGGATAAAAGGGTACATCTCCAGTCTAAGTCAGCTCCTTTAAAGGAGCCTGACTTTGCAAAATTTAGTCAAAAAGCTTAAACTAAAAAGGAAAATGGTAAATGTATTCTTTTTAGCCAAGTACACTGCCATCCTAAACAAAACTGTTACATATTACTAAGGAAGAAAGAAAGACTAGATTTTTGAATAGGCATTTAGAGACTCTAACATACTACTTTAGTCCACATATCACCAAGCTCCAATCACCAAGTCCAACAAAACTTGGCCTATTGCATAAATCTGACCCATATGTTTCATCACTTTTTCTCTTTCTGTAGATCTTACTTTCATCACAGCTCACCTACTTTATAATAATATCCTTTTGATCAGTCTCCCTACCTCTTATCCTGGTAGTAGGTATAAGATGGATTTTGAGGGAGCCAAAGTGGTCTAAAAGTCTTCAATAGCTCCACATTTCCTATAAAATTATAAGGTATAAGGCATTTTAGTATTTCATATTATATCCCCCTATATGACTATTCTCTATTAAACACAACAAACTGTTTCTCCCCTCAGTGCTCTCATCATGCTTTCTCTAAGAAGGTACTCTTGATCCTCCTTCACCTTTACTATTCATCCTTTACGATTTAACTAAGGTAGTACCTCCTCCAGAAAGGTTTACCATGACACCCCTCTGCCACAGGATGAGTATCCCTTCTGTGTAATCACATAAAATCTGTCCAGAGCTATCATTAGATATTCTACATTGTATTATGAAGATCTGTTTAGATCTCCAACTTTCTCAACATATATATGTGCTTTTAAGTGTAAGGACCATGTTTAATTTATCTTTACATTCCCAGAACTGGGAATAAAGCAGATGCCAGCTATCATCTGTTAAACAAAAGTATCACCCTTCATCATGAGCTGGCCTACATACTGAAACTCTGTATAGAACCTGTCCAACAATCTAATAACCTTTTCTGTTACAAGTAATATAGTCTGATTATGCAATTTCAAAAAGTAACTACAGACAGAAAATACTTCCTTAACAACTCCAGTTAAATGAAATTTCAAAGTATACATTTTTTTTTTTTGCATAGCCAAACACCTTTTATTTTTCACAACTAGAACACCAAAGATACAACCCAACTAGCTCCAGAACACTTACAGATTTTTTTTGCTTATTTAACCAAACTAAACAAAGGTTTTAAAAGGAACATCTGCAACAACAAAAGAATACTAATCTATCAATCAAAGCTGGCTTCACCATTTCTTGTCTTTTCCTTATCTTTATCCAAGTTCTTCACCTTTAATTCTTCCTCTTTTTGGGGGATTAATTCAGTATCTTTTTCTGACTTTGGCATTGATTTTCCCTTTGGTAGCGAGAAACAGTCAGCATTCAAAACTTGCTCAGCAGTCACTGAACTTCTACAACAGATCAAGCTACAGAGGAGGGATTTGACATTATCATCCTGCAAGAAAAAAGAGATATTACAAAGCAAAAATAAAATCAAAATGAATGAAAGCACAAACTTGTAATAAGGAGTACCCAATTAAAAAATAATTTCAATTAATGATACAGAGCTAAGATCAATTTTCCTGTCCTCATTTTTTTAAAGCTTTTTACCAAAATCAACTAGTTTTTATTGGAAAGGGATTAATCTAGCATTAAAACAATGGAATCAAATTACAGGGGGGATAATGAAGAAAGGAAAAGAAAAGAATCACAACTGAAATATGTATCAAAAACAATGAAATTCCCCAAAAACACCCTAATATTTTTTTACTTTCCATTTTCCCTTTTTTAAGGCATTATTCAGAATTTGACACTGAAAATTTTACATTGAAGCACCTCTGTCTGAAACGGTAGCCTCCTTTACTTGGTCAACTGATTTTGGTTTCACTTATGAAATGATCTCTTGAAACACATCCACCACCACTAACATTATCATGATCATTATGGAGGTCAGACTTTATTATGTACCATGATTTCAAAGAATGCTATTTTGTGTTATCACATGTTAATAACCCTATAATGTTGCTCTTCCATTAATTCCACCTCCCAAAGCATGTTTTTTCTTTTTTGTTCCCTATGGATGACTCTAATCAGAGCACATTTCATATGGAATAAAAATCACCTATTTACTGCTAGTGTCATTAGACTCTAAGGAGTATAAGATCAGAAATTTTAGTTTCTCATTTCATCCCCAACAATGAGCACAGTGATACAACAGGTATTCAGTTTACATGTGCTAACTGAATGAATGTCAATGCCCATACTGCATTCTACAGAGTATGTTTTTAAACATATTTAAAATGTTTAAGATAGTGAGAAGAGTCAATCCCTAGGCAGGTTGATAAGAAGTCTGGGGGTCCCCAAGGAGAGAGGGGTCTACGATTCTTGAGGAGGAGACAGGGGTCTGGAATTCTCAAGGAGAAGGAAAGGACAAACTTTTCTTTTCCTCTACATTCCTTAGTCTTAGTCACATAAAATGTTTTTAATCTTTAAGCCTGATGTATCTGTAACTGATGATTACACAACAAACAACTCAGTTTAAACTCTGTACTAAGGATTATATAACAGCAATGTATCCTGCTTGAGGACAGTTTCTCCTTCTGGAAAACCTTCTGGCTAATCCTGTTATCTTAAAATGTAAATTATGGGAGTGAGTCTAGTAAGATCTTTACAACCTCCAGACATTCTTTTGATTTATTGTAATAACTAATTAAAAAGTATATAACTCCCTTGCTAACACACGCAAGGGGGCACTCTTTCTGCCCCCTTCTGATGTCTATGTCAGAAGCTTTCTCTATCTTTTATACTTTAATAAAACTTTGTTACACAAAAGCTCTGAGCAATCAAGCCTCGTCTCTGGCCCGGGATTGAATTCTTCTCCTCTGGAGGCGAAGAATCCCAGGGTCTTTCCTGGTTCAGCAACAACCTTTCAATAGTACCTTTAGTATGTATTGTTATTATTGTTTAGTCACTAAGGTGTGTCTGATTCATTTGTGACTTCATGGACTGTGGTCTGCCATACTCCTCTGTCATGGGATTTTCCAGGTAAGGAGACTGGAGTGGGTTGCCATTTCCTTCTCCAGGGGATCTTCCTAACTCAGGGATAGAACCCATGTCTTCTGTATTGGGAGGCAAATCCTTTACCACTGAGTCACCCGGGAAGCCCAATGAGATACTAGTATACATCTGTAAGAATGGCCACAATCCAAAATACTGACTGAATAGCAGTAAGGCTGTGGAGCAACTCTCATTTATTGCTGATGGCAACCAAAACTCAAAAATGGTACTTAGAAGACAGTTCTATACTATATTATTTAAAACTACTATTAAAAACTATACTATTTTAAAATACTATTACCATATAATCCAACAATTGCACTTCAAGGAAATAAAAACTTATGTCCACACAAAAACCTGCACATCGATGTTTACTGCAGTTTCATTCATAATTGTCAAAACCCGGAAACAACCAAGTTGTCCTTCAGTGGGTAAATGTATAAATAGACTGTGGTACATACAGATAATGGATGGATAAAGGCTAAGAATAAATGAACTATCAAGCCATTAAAAGATATGAAGGAATCTTACGTGCATATGATTTTGTGGAAAAAAGCCAATTTTAAGAGGCTACATACTGTATGATTCCAACTATATGACATTCTGGAGAAGTCAAAACTATGGAGACAAGAAAAAGATCAGTCTTCAGGGGTTTGGCGAAAGTAGAGATGAACAGGTAAAGTATAGAGGATTTTTAGAGCAGTGAAAATACCCTGTATATTAATGGTAGATACATGGCATTATAAATGTGTTCAAACTTTAAGAATGTACCACACTAAGAGTAAGCCCTAACGTAAATAATGGACTTTAGGTAACAATGATGTGTCAACTTTGTGTCAATGATGTGTCAATGTTGTAGGCATCAACTACAACAAATAACTCTGGTAGCGAATGTTGATAATGGATAAACTGTGTATGAGAGAGAAGGAGATATAAGGGAAATCTCTACTTTCTATTCACTTTTGCTATAAATCTTAAAATTACTCTTAAAATAAAGCCATAAAAGCAGTTGTAAAACATAAACAATTTCTTTAAAAAAACTGGCAAGAGAACTTTTACAGCCTGATCATTATACTTTTAAAAAAAAATTATTATTTTTTTTTTGGCTGCACTGGATCTTCATTGCTGTGTGAGACCTTTCTCTATTTGTGCTAAGAGGAGGCTGTTTTCTAGTTGCGATGTGTGGGCTTCTCATTGTGGTGGCTTCTTTTGTTGCAGAACAAGAGCTATAGGGCACGTGGGCTTCAGCAGTTGCAGCCCACAGCCCTAGCTGCCCTGCAGTATGTGAAATCTTCCCAGACCAAGGAGCAAACCCATGTCTCCTGCAATGGTAGGAGGATTTGTAACCACTGAACCACCAGGGAAGATCATTATACTTTTATAGACTTGTTTACTGCCATATTTAACCCCTTAACATCTAGTCACTCTGAGGATGATTCCATTACAAAAGACTTTAATATTTTCATGTCTTAGTTCAGATACTGTCTTTACCTGAAATGCCTAGTACCTCATTCTAACTCTCATAAAATCCTAATTCAACCTTGAAGATTCACTTCAAATAATTATGTGGTGGCATTTATGAATAGCTTCTTCCCTCCATCTTTTCCTCACAAATTAAATATTAGCTTCCTCCAAACTATTTTCTTAATATTCTATATATATAGATATTGGTTGTTTACTTGTTCTTATTTCTAAATCATTAATTTCTTCAATGTTTCAATCCTAAAAAGCAGACCTTAGTTCAATTCCTGATATAGAACAGATATTCAAAATATGTTGGCTGTATACATATGGATATCTCAAAGCAATATGAATAACATAGATGTATGACAAAGAAAAGATACAGCTAGGTACTTATAAAAAGTAGTACCTCGTACTTATAAAAAGAACACTAATTTTAATAAAATATTATCTTTGAAGATATAGAAACTACTGCTTTTCCTTAATTATTACAAAGATTATATATATAATTTGTTTGACAAATTCCAGTAGTAATCTCTAGCAACACTTTTCTGGCAATGGTGTAAGTAGGGCACTTAAATTTTTTCAATACTTCTTTACTGGGAATGTTATTTGTATTCTTACAAAAATTAGAGGACTTCTTCAGTTAAATAAGTTGATACTACTGCTCACACCTATATCACAGGTTTCCAACAAGAAAATGACAAAAAGGTCACATACCAAATGAAACTGATCCATCTTTGGGATTCCATCCTCATTAGTTTCAAATTCCTGATTCTGAACAGAAAGCTGTTAAAGAAATGAGAATGAATAAATTCCCAGCATACTAAAATACAGATCCTATAGCAAAGGCAACTCTGAAACTGTTCAGGTTCTAGAGAAAAGAGAACTCAAAGAAAGCATACTAGTCCTTGCAAGACAGAAAAAAAAACTTTCACAACAACAACTACCAAACAGTCCCTGGGGTTCCTAACATATCAATGCACACACTCTAAGCACATTTAATGCTTCATTTTACAAGCAAATATATTAAAATGCAGTGGCTTATAAGGTGTTGGTTTCACCAATACTCGTACATTAAACACAAAGAAAATTTATCATGCAAGTTTCCTTCTTCCCTAATACCTGTGTTCAAGAAATTCTTGTTAAAATTTTATGAATTATTAAATATGAAGAATTTCTTACATGCACAAAGATACTCTAAATCCCATGTATTCATCACCCAGCCCTGACAACCATCCACCAATGACCACTCTTGCCCTATGTACAAATCCACGCATATTATTTTTGAGGCAAACTCTACACATCTCATAATTTTATCTATAAATATTTTAGTATATACTTCTAAAAGATCAAGTCTTATTTTGACATAATCACAAAATCAAACTTGTTGTTCTGTCGCTAAGTTGTATCGGACTCTTTGCGAACCCAGGACCTGTAGCACAACAGGTTTCCCTGTCCTCCACTATCTGCCAGAGTTTGTTCAAACTCCTGTCCATTGAATCAGTGATGCTATCCAATCATCTCATCCTCTACTGCCTGCTTCTCCTCCTGTCCTCAGTCTTTTGCAGCACCAGGGTCATTTCCAATGAATCAGCTCTTCGCATCAGGTGGCCAAAGTATTGGAGCTTCAGCATCAACTCTTCCAATTATATTAAGGGTTTATTTCCTTTAGGATTGACTGCTTTGATCTCCGTGCAGTCCAAGGGACTCTCAAAAGTCTTCTCCATCACCACAATTCGAAAGCATCATTTCTGTGGTGCTCAGCCTTCTTTATGGTCAAACTCGCACATCCATACATGACTACTGGAAAAACCACAGCTTTGATTATACAGTCCCTTATTGGCAAAGCGATATCTCTGCTTTTTTACTTGCTGTCTATATTTTTCATAGCTTTTCTTCCAAAGTACAAGCAACTTTTAATTTCGTGGTTGCAGTCACCATCCAGTGATTTTGGCACTCAAGAAAATAAAATCTGTCACTGTTTCCACTTTTCCCTACCTATCTTCCATGAAGAGATATTTCTAAAAGATAGTCTTATTTTGACAGAATCACAATACCACACTAAAAATATAAAATATCAAGTTTTCAAATTTTTAATCATCTCATACTTTACTTTTATATCATTTAAATTCAGATCCAAATAAATTTAATTAAAAAATAAGCAAAGCCACTTCTAATCTCTTCCTGTTCTTCACCACTAAGTACAACTACAAAGGTTGGAAATAATATAAAATATAATCAAAGGAGAGCTCCACAGGTCAAAAGAGGAAGGTAAACTGATGAAAAGTCCCAGCACTGGACAAACAACATAGTGACAAGGTGTCTTATGACTTTCTTCCACTAAAAAGAGATAAAGTCTTATTTTGACACAATCACAGTATCACAATAAAAGTCAGTGATTCTCTTTAATATAAAATACCCAGTTTTTTAAAAAAGGTGACTCAAATAGGGTACACTCAAAGAAAACTAACTATATTTCTAAAAACTGAAAGGAAATTAATGAAATTAACAAAAATTAATAACATTTATGAAAACTGAAAGCAAAGAAAAAATCTTAAGTGAAAATAAGCATAAGAAACATTACCTACACAGTAACAGAAATTTGAATAATTGAGAATTTCTCATGCATAAACCATGGAAACAATAAGTGGCACATTTTCAACTGATAAAAAGAAAATTTTCAACCGTAAATTCTATATTCAGTGAAACTCTCAGGAAAGAAGGTGAAATCAAGAAGTTTTCAGATGACAGAAAACTAAAGGAATTTGTCACTATGAGACTTAAAGAACGGCTAAAGGAAATACTTCAAACAGAAAGGAAATAACTTTTCTAAAAAAGGAGTATTGGAGCATTAGAAAAGAGGAAATGACAATGTAAAGGACAGACACATGAATAAATGCCCAAGAGTTTCCTTTCTATCATGAGTTTCCTAAATCATATATGATGACTGAAACAGAAGTTATAACACTATTCTGATGTTCAACACAATGATATTTAAAAGTGCGGAGGGTAAAGGAACTTAAATAGAAGGCTTCAGCACTTTGGTCAAATTGTTAAAACACTCATAACAGTAGAATACGGGAAGAAACACAACTGTGAAAAAAGCTATTATCAAAAAGACAAGAAAGAACAAGCGTTGGAGAGGATGTGGAAAAAAAGGAACCTTGGAACCTTTGTACACTATTGATGAGACTGTAAATTAGTGCAGCTGCTGTGTAAAAAAGTACAGAGAATCCTCAAATAGGAACAGAACTTTTATATGATCCAGCTATTCTACTTCTGAATATTTATCCAAATAACACAAAACCACTCATTACCAGCCATGGGGATTTGGGACAAATCATCTCATTTCTCTTTGCCTCAGGTTCCTCACTTATAAGGCTATTCTAAGAATTAAAGGGGTTAAATACTTAAAAAGTAACTGATGCATGGCACACACTCCATAAGTGTTATCTACTTTTGTTTTTTTTTTAATTTCAGGTAACTAAGAACATATAGTTAGCAATGTATATGCTGTCTCTATGAGGGTCCCTGGTCTTATTACCAAGAACAACTATAATTAAATGTTGACAATAGTTGAATCTGGCTAAAGATAAGGGGTTTCCTTATTCCTTTACTTTAAATATGAACAACTTTCCACAACAGTTAAGGCAATAACTGTGCTTGTCCTAACTGACTGACTTGCTTTTCCTTAGGGATAATGATTTGTATAACAGATTAGGTTTCTCATAATGGTTGGAAGAAAGGTAAGAACTATCCTAGTGACTCATTCATCAGGAATGGGAACAGGCTTGTTTTTAAATACCAACCAACTCTGATCAGTCAGTGCTACTTCTTAATGGGTGCTGTTTGAGGTCATGAGAGCTCAGTGAACATGATTATTATCATGTTGCAGTGTCTACTATGAGCATAGAAGAAAGGAATGGCAACATATACATTGTATATTATCAGCTCTAAATAGGTTTTTGTGGTGTGCATTTTGAAGCACTCCCATTCATGGCTCCATTTTATGTCCACATCCTTTTTTTCTTTCTTCTCATCTTCAATATATAATGTCCTGCTCTGCTTTCAATACCCCCACGAACTGCCTTATAGCCTTTCTGGAACAAGACAAGGTATTTTGTAAATGAAGGTAATGTTATATACAAGGCTGAAACTCTGGGAAAAGGACTAGATTACTTTTTAAAAAATTAATTGATATATTTTTAATTGGAGGGACACTGTTTCACAATTCTTTGTTGGTTTCTGCTGTATAGCAATGCAAATCATTCAAGATTTACTCTCTTAAATGTGAGAACCACAACAAACAAGTGACATAAGAAGTTATGAAAATAAAAAACACCACCCAAGGGAGGTCTGTAAGTGAAAACTTCAGCAGGTTGTGAGCTAAATCCTTAGAAATACTAATGTTTATTAAGATAGGCAGTACTAAAGAGTATTAAAACAAATGCCCAAATATAAGGCAAAAAAAAATTAGTAGGTGGTGTGTCATAGAAAATAATTACTGTAGATATTTTTGCAGATAGATCAGACTTACCCATAATTTTAGGCTGAAGGAAAGGTGAAAAGTAAGAGAAATAGACTAAAGATACAGTGAAGACAGAAGAATGGTAAAAGTGAGGTACTAGAACAGGAGAGAGAATGGGTCGAGGGCACATACAGAAGGCTTGCAATGAAGGAGCACTTTAATTCTCTGAGACAGGAGTAGAAGACAGAAAACTGGGTAAAGAGACAACCAGTTTGTAGACAGAAGCACTGAAATTCGATGCAAAGCACATTACCATGATCTCAGGTTTTTTTTTTTTTTAAAGGCAAGGTCTACTTAAATGAATGGGGATGAGATTTAGGCAGGGGCCTGAGGAGAGCAGTAAAAGGTTAAAGTAATCACTGAGGGAAATATGAGAATGAACTGGCTGTGGGCAGGTGAAAGGACTAAAAGAAAGCTCTGAGGACCTAACAGAACTGAGACTGATGGGGTGTCAACATTCTGCAAAAGCATTCAGTTCCCAAGGTATTCAAGGGCTCCCATTCCACACTGGTATCCCCTATTAAATCTGAATAAAACACAATCAACAAACCTAAGACAACTCTGCAAAGTGGAAATGAGAAAGTAAAATGGAAAGAAGAAAGTGCAGTGACGAGGAACCTTGGGACTTAAGAAATGACACAACGGTGAATTCCCCGGGTTTTATTCTTGACTCTCCTATTATCTCACACTGGATGCTAGAAAGTCTGCAACCCAGAAATGGCAAGAGCCACAGACCAAAAAAGTCCCCAAGAAAAGCCTACTACATCTAGTCAAAGGACTGGGAATAGGGTCTTGTAGAACAGAAAACATTTTTGGTTCTGTTCAGTTCAGTCACTCAGTTGTGTCTGACTCTTTACGATCCCATGAATCGTAGCATGCCAAGCCTCCCAGTCCATCATCAACTCCAAGAGTTTACCCAAACTCATATCCATTGAGACCGTGATGCCATCTAACCATCTCATCCTCTGTCGTCCCCTTCTCCTCCTGCCTTCAATCTTTCCCAGCATCAGGGTCTTTTCAAATGAGTCAGCTCTTTGCATCAGGTGGCCAAAGTTGGAGTTTCAGCTTCAACATCAGTCCTTCCAATGAACACTCAGGACTGATCTCCTTTAGCATGGACTGGTTGAATTTCCTTGCAGTCCGAGGGATTCTCAAGAGTCTTCTCCTACACCACAGTTCAAAAGCATCAATTCTTCGGTGCTCAGCCTTCTTTACACTCCAACTCTCACATCCATACCTGACTACTGGAAAAATCACAGCCTTGACTAGACGGACCTTTGTTGATAAAGCAAAATCTCTGCTTTTTAATATGCTATCTAGGTTGGTCATAACTTTCCTTCCAAGGATCAAGCATCTTTTAATTTCATGGCTACAATCACCATCTGCAGGGATTTTGGAGCCCCCCAAAATAAAGTCTGACACTGTTTCCACTGTTTCCCCATCTATCTGCCATGAAGTGATGGGACCAGATGCCATAATCTTAGTTTTCTGAATGTTGAGCCTTAAGCTAACCTTTTAAGTTTCCTCTTTCACTTTCATCAAGAGGCTCTTTAGTTCCTCTTCACTTTCTGCCATAAGGGTGGTGTCATCTGCATATCTGAGGTTATTGATATTTCTCCTGGCAATCTTGATTCCAGCTTGTGCTTCCTCCAGCCCAGCGTTTCTCATGATATACTCTGCATGTAAGTTAAACAAGCAGGGTGACAATATACAGCCTTGACATACTCCTTTTCCTATTTGGAACCAGTCTGTTGTTCCATGTCCAGTTCGAACTGTTGCTTCCTGACCTGCATACAGTTTCTCAAGAGGCAAGTCAGGTGGTCTGGTATTCCCATCTCTTTCAGAATTTTTCACATTTTATTGTGATCCACACAGTCAAAGGCTTTTGCATAGTCAAGAAAGCAGAAATAGATGTTTTTCTGGTACTCTCTTGCTTTTTCAATGACCCAGCAGATGTTGGCAATTTGATCTCTGGTTCCTCTGCCTTTTCTAAAACCAGCTTGAACATCTGGAAGTTCACGGTTCACGTATTGCTGAAGCCTGGCTTGGAGAATTTTGAGCATTATTTTGATAGCGTGTGAGATGAGTGCAATTGCGCGGTCGTTTGAGCATTCTTTGGCATTGCCTTTCTTTGGGATTGGAATGAAAACTGACCTTTTCCAGTCCTGTGGCCACTGCTGAGTTTTCCAAATTTGCTGACATATTGAGGGCAGCACTTTCACAGCATCATCTTTCAGGATTTGAAATAGCTCAACTGGAATTCCATCACCTCCTCTAGGTTTGTTCGTAGTGATGCTTTGTAAGGCCCACTTGACTTCGCATTCCAAGATGTCTGGCTCTAGGTGAGTGACCACACCATCGTGATTATCTGGGTCATGAAGATCTTTTTTGTACAGTTCTTCTTAATATCTTCTGCTTCTGTTAGGTCCCTACCATTTCTGTCCTTTATTGAGCCCATCTTTGCATGAAATGTTCCCTTGGTATCTCTAATTTTCTTGAAGAGATCTCTATTCTTTCCCATTTGTTGCTTTCCTCCATTTCTTTGCACTGAACACTGAGGAAGGCTTTCTTATCTCTCCTTGCTCTTCTTTGGAACTCTGTATTCAAATGGGTATCTTTCCTTTTCTCCTTTCCTTTTCACTTCTCTTGTTTTCACAGCTATTTGTAAGGCCTCCTCAGACAGCCATTTTGCTTTTTTGCCTTTCTTTTTCTTGGGGATGGTCTTGATCCCTGTCTCCTGTACAGTGTCACATACCTCCATCCATATTTCATCAGGCACTCTATCATATCTTGTCCCTTAAATCTATTTCTCACTTCCACTGTATAATCATAAGAGATTTGATTTAGGTCATACCTGAATGGTCTAGTGGTTTCCCCCACTGTCTTCAATTTAAGTATGAATTTGGCAATAAGGAGTTTATGATCTGTTCCACAGTCTGCTCCCGGTCTTGTTTTTGCTGACTGTATAGAGCTTCTCCATCTTTGGCTGCAAAGAATATAGTAATAGCCTCTATTCCAGCCAAATACCAAGGGAAAAACTGTGTCAGCAAGGCTGAGTGGGGAGTTGGACTTCTACCCTAACCATCAACGAAGAGGCACAACAAAGTTGTATATGATGGCACTAGCTGCAATCTACCCAAACTGGTACTGCCAATGGGACCCAGCAGAGAGGTATCTTCTACTCTACCCTCAGAAGCAACAAAGCAGAAAAAGTAGTGTAGGCAGTATTAGCCAGCACTCTATTTTCCCTCTCTACTCCCCACGGGTCAGCAGGACCCACCCCAGTGGAAATGAAACTTATACCCTCACAAGGCAGAAACAAGGCAGTAATAGTTTAACACTCTGCTCCTCCTCTCCCCAGTATCAACAGGAGTCAATAGAGAGATGATTTCCTCTCCTACCCACCAGGAACAAGAAGAGGCAAAGCAGTACAAATCAGCATTTCACTTTTGCTGACGTGATGTCAGCTGAGCTCAGAGGGGAGCTGCGTATCTAATCTCATCTGAAACTGTACACTACACCTAAACAGGTGTAACTGTCTGCCAAAAAGAAAAAAAAATTAAATAGGATGCACAGTCTCAGAACATAATACCACAAATGTTCAGGCTACAGTTAAAAATCACATGTCAAACTAAAAACCAACAAGATCTTAAATGAGAAAAAGATAATCAACAGACATCAAGATGACACAGATGTAGGGGTTATCTCACAAAGATTTTAAAGTAACCATCATAACAATGCTTAGAGACCAATTAGAAACCTGCATGAAAGATAAAAAAAAAGAAAAGTCTCAGCAAAGAAGACAGAAGCTATAGAGAAAATCAAATAGAAATTTTAGGACTGAAAAACAACAGAACAACAGAAAGAAAAAACTCACTAGACTGGCTCAATAGCAGAATAAATATGACAATGAAAAGCCCTGATGAAACTGAAGACAGAAATACACAAAATACCCAATTTGAACAAGACCAAGAAAATGAACAGAGACTCAGGACCTGTGGGACAATAACAAAAGATTCAAAATGTGTATCATCAATCTCAGAAAAAAAGGAGAGTGTAGGACTAACAAACTATAGAAGTAATAGTTGAATCAAATTTCACATATTTGCTGAAAAACAAACAAAGTGAAGCTGAACAAACCCCAAACAAAGTTAAACCCAAAGAAAGCCATGCTAAGACACATCATAATCAAACTTCAGAAAAATAATGACAGGGAAAAGTCTTAAAACCAGATGGAGAGAAAAATTACCCACAGAGGAAGAATGATTCAAATAACAGTGGATTTTTTCATGAGAAACCAAGAAGGTCCAAAGAAAGCTGAACAGCATTTTTTTAAGCAATGAAAGAAAAGAACTATAAACTTGGAAATCTGTACCAGCAAAAAATATTCTTCAGAAATGAAGGTGCAGTTAAGATGCTCTCAGATGAATGAAAACTAAAGACTTTTTCATCAGGAGACTTACCTTAAAAGAATGGCAAAAACAAGTTCTTAAAATAGAAAGGAAATGATAAAAAAAAAACACTGGAACATCAGGAACAAGAGAGAACAAAGGAAAGAGTAAAAACACAGGTAGACATTATAAATGATCCTTCACTTCACACTTTGAGAAGTGAACTCCAAGTTCTCTGCATTTGGATCCAATAAGAAATCAATGATAAGTCTAAGATTCTTGGTTGGATCCCAGAGCAAGTTCAGAAACATATGAAATTCCTTCACAGAAGGCATTAGAGATGTTAGTAGCTCCATCCAGCTAGGAACCCTTAATCTTCCTACACCCAACTCCATAATAATGAGATTTATTCCACTCAGTCTACTTAATTATGATGTTAGAATCACTTCCAGATTTTAGGGGGCTGCCATCCATTTTCCTTCTCTGAGATTTCTCTCAATTGGAGTATTTTTTGAGAGGCACTCATCATTGATCACATTAGCTGGGTCTAAAAGGAAAAACAGGACATGGAATATTACTTTTCCCTTGTCTCTCATTTGGGGATTAAACATCAAAATGAAGTATAATGTGTCAAAGGTATACCTGAACTCTAAACGTTAAGTGTTACACACATCCACCCGAGACTTTCTAAAAAAAAAAGGAGGACGTCTCATCAAATAACTCAAGGTTGGAGATGTCTTAATAGGGTACTGTAAAAGGTAAGGGTCTTCACAGTAGTCAGTGCAATGGCATTTAGTAGCTTATCTCTGAAGCCTGAGCCCCTTCTGCAACTGTTCATCAATTGGCTTCAGTGAAGGCTGCACCTCCAAGGCTGAATGTGTGATGTGAATGCAGCAGGTGGTCTTGCATGGAGCCTCAAGACACAGAAATTCTGGAACATGACATTACTTAAGAAGTGGTATCCTTCTCTGACTCTCACATGCCTAATGTCTACACTTGGGATAATGATGTGCTCCCTTTACACAATTGTTTAGGAGAAAGCAATGAGATAAAGTTCAAAAAGTACTTAATAAGTACTTTAGTTCCAAACATGCACTATGTGCTCCCAACAACGGAGGATGTTATCACCATGTTATAAACAAACACAACAATGTCCTTAGTTAGTTAGTGAAAGTCACTCAGTCGTGTCCGACTCTTTGCCACCCCATGGACTATCCAGGCCGGAATACTGAAGTGGGTAGCCTTTCCCTTCTCCAGGGGATCTTCCCAACTCAGGGATCGAACCCAGGTCTCCCTCATTGCAGGTGGATTTTTTTACCAGTTGAGCCACAAGGGAAGCCCAATAATGTCCTTAAATGAATAAATATAATGTCTGGTCACACTTTGAATAAAAACCAAATACATGTATCTTTTATAAAGTTATTCACAAGAAATAAAACCTTAAAGGGAAAGTATTTTTCTAAAAGCATATAAAGTCGATTACAAAACATCTAAAAATGAAGATTGTGTAAAGAGGCTAAGCAGAAGAACAGGAGTCAAAGGGACTACAGGGTAGTCTAGACGTTCTATGATGAAGTTCAAAGCTGAAGAAGAAAGGAAGAGAAGCTAGGAGGTTGCTGATTGATTTGGCAGAAAGGGAAGATAGTTAACAGACACACAGTAGATGTAAGAGTAGTTATAGTAAAATGAGAAGACAGAAAGTCTTGTCCAGATAAAAATGTACTGGATTGGATTCTACTACTTTCATAAAAGAAAAATTATAGGAAATCACAAAATTCTGGTTTTGGAAAGTAATTGAAATTTCATGAGGCATGGGTCTCAAATTGTTAAGAAGGTCCAAAAAATGTTAGGGAAGCCTGGCAAGCTGCAGTCCATGGGGTCGCAAAGAATCAGACATGACTGAGAGACTGAACAACAACAATGTTGATCAATGGGTGATCAATATGGCCACTAACATCTTCTAGGATTATCTTTGGAGTTGGAACAAAAAAGAAAATCTTCAAATAAGGTTTCAAAGAAAGCTGTAAGTGGCCATGGTGGAGTTCATCTACTTATCTTGTTTCACCCAGGAAACAAGAAACATTTAAAAAAAAAAAAAAAAAGAAAGAAAGAAAAACCCAACACTTTAGCACATAATTGTGGCTAAAATTTAAATGTCCAATTTGCTATCCACAAAGGCATGCTTTTGCTCAGTTACTATTCCAGTGACAGCACTACACCAGGAACAGTTCTAGGCACAGGATACAGTAGCAAACAAGACAGACAAGCTGCCTAAAAGGAGATTACATTCTATGGGCAGAAGCAGATGATAAAAAAGAAAAAAGACATAAACAGTATGTTAAGAGAAAACTAAAGCAGGGGAAAAAGAGTTGCATTTAAAGAAGGCCAAATTGAACAAGCAATACTTGAATAAAAGAAAAAACCATTAACTCTTCATTTTAAAATTATTATGCTTCCTCGCAGTAGCACCCACAAAAAATTTTTTTTCAGTATCACATCAGAACTGCTCTAATTTTTAAAACTGCCTTCTAGAAATGCCTTTAAGAATTTCATTATAACCTGGAAATATACAAAAGAACCTTAATAAAAGTAACTTTAAGAATGTACCAATTAAAAGACAACTTACTGCTGGAGGTGGGAGGGTCGCCAATACTCAAACACTAGAATTTTCTGTAGTTAAAGGCAGTTTTCAGAATGTTTCTGTCATTTAATTTGGGTCTCACAACAAAAATGATCCTAAAGGAAAATATCTTTTATGGTACATTCCAAAATATTTAGTCAGTATTCCAGTGTTTTAATATTAAATAAGCTGTTAACTTTTACTTTTGCTAATTCCAAAATTTTAAAAGTCAAAATGTAACCGTAATCTATTCATGATTCTGGAAATGAGATCCTTTGCTAATGATTCCAGTTTAACTTTGAAGAACAGCCTTTGCATCCTGACTTTTTTGCCCTTCTACATATTTTACACTGTGGTTTCTATTGTAACTTACCTAGTTCTTTGAGGAGGAAGATCAAAGTATCTGTAAACTTTGGTAGTAACTAACTTTCCTATCAATAAAATAGTTGTTTCTAAAAAGAACTTGAACAACTAGAAAATAGTTTTTTAGTTTTTTTTTGGTATCACAATAGCTCCAAAAAATTAAACACTGAAGTATGAAATCTAACAATACATATATAGGCTCTCTAAGTTCAAAAATAACAAAATGTTGATAGAATTAATAAAAAAGGCCTAAATAAATGGGTTTGTGAATTAAAGGACTTAATAAAGATGTCAATTATTCAAAATGCTAATTCTCCCTAAATTGATCTACAGATTTAATGCAGTTCCAAGCAAAGTCACAGAGGTTTTCTGCATGTATAGACCTATAGACCAGCTGTTTCTAAAATGTGTATTGAAAGGCAAAGATATCTGACTTGCTACAACATTAGAACGTTAACAATGATGCAGAGCATCTGAAACTCTCATACAGTGCTGGTTCTGATAATGCAAAATGGTATACCCATTTTGAAAAAGTCTGGCAGCACCTTATAAAGCTATACATACAGTTACAATGTACCCAACAGTCTCCCTCTTGAGAATTCATTCTAGAGAAGTAAAAACAGGATTACACAAAAACCTATACCTAAATGTTCATCAAAGTATTTGGAATAGCCCCAAACTGGAAACAATCCAAATGTCCTGCAACAGGTGAACAGATAAACAAGCTGGTACAGTCACATAACAGAGCCACAAAAATGGAATCAACTCTCAATATACCACAAGGCTTGAATGCATCTCAAAGTCATTATGCTGAGTGAAGAAGCTTGTCTCAAGAGGTTACATACTGTAAGGTAACATTTATATGACCTTCTTAACAAGACAAAACTGCAGTGATAGAGAAAAGATTACCACTTGCCAAGGGTTAAGGGTTAGGGAGAGAGAATAGGGACAGCACATAGGACTTTTTTTTTTCTCTAATAGTTATGGAACTGTTGTGTATCCTAATTGTAGTGATGAGTATACTAATCTACAGTATGTTAAAAGTCACAGGACTGAACACCAAAATCTAATCAACTGTACTAAATGATAGTTTAAAAATAAAATTTTTAAAAGACCTTAGTTAACATTAAAGAGCAGGAATTCAGCACAACAAAACTCATATTCATACAGCTCTTTACTACCAGCTAACGAAGAAAGGAAACTGATGGAATAAAGAGTGCCATTACCATACTTCAGTTCAGTAGCTCAGTTGTGTCCGACTCTTTGCGACCCCATGAATCACAGCATGCCAGGCCTCGCTGTCCATCACCAACTCCCTGAGTCCACCCAAACCCATGTCCATTGAGTCAGCGATGCCATCCAGCCATCTCATCCTCTGTCATTCCCTTCTCCTCCTGCCCTCAATCTTTCCCAGTATCAGGGTCCTTTCCAATGAGTCAGCTCTTCGCATCAGGTGGCCAAAGTATTGGAATTTCAGCTTCAATCAGTCCTTCCAACGAACACCCAGGACTGATCTCCTTTAGGATGGACTGGTTGGATCTCCTTGCAGTCCAAGGGACTTTCAAGAGTCTTCTCTAACGCCACAGTTCAAAAGCATCAATTCTTTGGCGTTCAGCTCTCTTTAGAGTCCAACTCACACATCCATACACGGCCACTGGAAAAACCATAGCCTTGACTAGACAGACCTTTGTTGGCAAAGTAATGTCTCTGCTTTTTAATATGCTGTCTAGGTTGGTCATAACTTTCCTTCCAAGGATCAAGCGTCTTTTAATTTTATGGCTGCAATCACCATCTGCAGGGATTTTAGAGTCCAAAAAATAAAGTCTGACACTGTTTCCACTGTTTCCCCATCTATCTACCATGAAGTGATGGGACCGGATGCCATGATCTTAGTTTTCTGAATGTTGAACTTTAAACCAATATTTTTACTCTGCTCTTTCACCTTCAAGAGGCTCTTTAGTTCCTCTTCACTTTCTGCCATTAGGGTGGTGTCATCTGCATATCTGAGGTTACTGATATTTCTCCTGGCAATCTTGATTCCAGCTTGTGCTTCTTCCAGCCCAGCGTTTCTCATGATATACTCTGCATATAAGTTAAATAAGCAGGGTGACAATATACAGCCCTGACGTACTCCTTTTCCTATTTGGAACCAGTCTGTTGTTTCAGGTCCAGTTCTAACTGTTGCTTCCTGACCTGCATACAGATTTCTCAAGAGGCAGGTCAGGTGGTCTGGTATTCCCATCTCTTTCAGAATTTTCCACATTTTATTGTGATCCACACAGTCAAAGGCTTTTGCATAGTCAAGAAAGCAGAAATAGATGCTTTTCTGGAACTCTCTTGCTTTTTCAGTGACCCAGCGGATGTTGGCAATTTGATCTCTGGTTCCTCTGCCTTTTCTAAAACCAGCTTGAATATCTGGAAGTTCACGGTTCACGTAGTGCTGAAGCCTGGCTTGGAGAATTTTAAGCATTACTTTACTAGCGTGTGAGGTGAGTGCAACTGCGCGGTCGTTTGAGCATTCTTTGGCATTGCCTTTGAGACTGGAATGAAAACTGACCTTTTCCAGTCCTGTGGCCACTGCTGAGTTTTCCATATTTGCTGGCATATTGAGTGCAGCACTTTCACAGCATCATCTTTCAGGATTTGAAATAGCTCAACTGGAATTCCATCACCTCCACTAGCTTTGTTCATAGTGATGCTTCCTAAGGCCCACTTGAGTTCACATTCCAGGATGTCTGGCTCTAGGTGAGTGATCACACCATCGTGATTATCTGCATCTTTTTGTACAGTTCTTCTGTGTATTCTTGCCACCTCTTCTTAATATCTTCTGCTTCTGTTAGGTCCCTACCATTTCTGTCCTTTACTGAGCCCATCTTTGCATGAAATGTTCCCTTGGTATCTCTAATTTTCTTGAAGAGATCTCTAGTCTTTCCCATTCTATTGTTTTCCTCTATTTCTTTGCATTGATTGCTGAAGTGATATTTTATGATAACTCTCAGGAACATAAGAACATTTGAGACATTTACTTTCATCCTTATGACGTAAAGAATAAAGAGATTACTGGAGCAATGACACAAATCATGCCAGTACAATTATCATTTCTATGGCTATCATGGTTCTATGAAACCAGACAACTTTAAATACATATGACAGCATAAGGCTAAAACTTACATAGGATTAACTGGGGCATGGGATTCCCACTGATTACTACTTGGGTAGGTATAAACACCCTGTTAATAATAGCTTTATTGAGGTGTAAGTCATGTACAATAAACCACATGCATTTAAATTATATATGATATATACTCCTACAAAATCATCACCACAATCAATGAACATGGTGATCATGCCAAAAACATTTCCTTGGGCCCTTTTGTAATCTATCCCTCCCTTCCCCTCTACCCTCAAATGACAGAGCACTGCAAATCTCCTTTCTATCACCGTTGGTAAGTTTGCACTTTTTAGAATTCTATGTAAATAGAACCATAAGTATGCATTGTTTCTTTCCTTTGGCTTTGTTAACTTGGAAGAATTATTTTGAGATTCTTCCATTTTACTGGGTATAAAGGCATACTCTGGAGACAGTGAGAATTCAATTCCAGACCACTGCAATGAAATGAAAATTGCAATAAAAAGTGAGATAATTTTTTTGGTTTCCCATAACATTAAGTATGCAATAGTATTATGTCTATAAAACAATGTACATACTTTAAGAATACTTAATTGCTAAAAAATGCCAACCATAATCTGACAATGCAGAGTTGCCACAAATCTTCAATATATAAAAAACACAATATCTGCAAACTGCAATAAAGTGAAGAGCAATAGTACCAGGCATGCTTGTATTAATACTTCATTCCTTTTTATTACTTAGTAGTATTCCAATGGGGCTTCCCTGGTGGCTCAGGGGTAAACAATCTGCTTGCCAGTGCAGGAGACGTGGGTTCAATCTCTGGGTCAGGAAGACCCCCTGGAGAAGGAAATGGCAACCCACTCCAGTATTCTTGCCTAGGAAATCCCATGGACAGAGGAGCCTGGCAGGCTACAGTCTATAGGGGTCACAAAGAGTCGGACACAACTTAGCAACCAAATAAAAACGATAACAAGTATTCCAATGGATATACAGTAGACTATTTATCCATTTACCTGTTTATGGACATCTGGGTTTTCCCACTTTTGGTTATTACAAATGTCTCTACATGTTCAGAGACATTTTAATATATTGAAGAAAACCACTTCAGATCACCATCACTTTCTTATACTGAAATATAACACATCTGTATGTGTATATCTACACACACTATATATCCCTGTATAATGCATTACTATAAAGGCAAAAATGGCCTTTTTTCCTCAATTGTTTTCCTGTGAAAAGTGAAAGTGTTAGTTGCTCAGTGGTGACAATCTTGAGCTTCCCTCATGGATCAGACAGTAAAAAATCTGCTTGCAATGTGGGAGACCTGGGTTCTATCGCTGGGCTAGGAATATCCCCTGGAGGAGGTCATGGCAACCCATTCCAGTATTCTTGCCTGGAGGATCCCCAGGACAGAAGAGTCTGGTGGGCTACAGTCTATGGGATGGCAAAGAGTTGGACATGAGTGAGCAACTAAGCACTTAACAACAACAAAATTTGTTTCAATAAAAATGTAACATACCCACAATAAGAGGCAGCCATAAGCATACAAGTCAGAACTTGGAGAAGCAGGTTTTCCCATTTTCAGTTCAGGTGATAGCAAACTTAAGTCACCAACCATCATGTTCACTGATGCTCGCTGACTCTACAAAAACAGTAGGTCAAATATTTTAGAGGCAACACAGTTGAGGCAGCTTTCTGTGAAGTAATCTGCATTTAATCAACACAAAAAATATTCATTTGAAATATTTTATTTTCTCTCTGCTTTGAAATATTTTTACTTAATTTCCACTATTATAAACTGCTCTTAAAATCAGTCTCATGAAATCTAACAGTGAGACTACAGTTACACTGCACATTGTAGACTCCAGGTTAAATATTAAGAATCACTGATTCAATAAAATTTAGTACTTTCTTAAAAAATACACTTCACAAGGGCAAGAGGTAGCGCTATTTTCTAACTTCGAAAATTATAAGTAATTTAAAAAAAACACAAGTATAAAGTACCTTCCTTCCCTACTGACCATTTTCTAAGTATACCATTTCTAATGTGTCAAAAGGATGATCAATGACAAGAACATGAACCATGGATTCAGACAAACCTTGACTACAATACTCACTCTGTCATTTACTTGCTCTATGACCTTTGGCTTTAGTCTCTTTGAGCCTAAATTAATTAATTTGTACAAAGGAAATTAAATTGTAACTACCTTACAGTTATTTTAAAGGTAAAGGTAATCCACACACTAATTACTTAGCATGTATCACTAAGCATTAATTATCTTCTCCTACCATCCTTATCCTTGCTTCTCAGAGTAGGATAGTTTGGGAGTAGTACTTCCAAAGACCAGTAGCTATAGCAACACCTGGGAACTTGTTAGAAACACAAAATTTCCACTGCAGAAATGCTGAATAAAAATCTGCATTTTATGTACACATATAATGTCATATACTAATTTCACCTCAATTTCTAAAAACTGCATTTTAACAAGATTCCCAGGAGAATCACATGCAGTGTAAAGTCTGAAAAGCAATGTTTTTGACTATGGACTACTTTTCAAATTACTCTTCTGGTTAGTACTTCAACTGAGATTAGGGTGAAAAAATGAAGCAAGAGGTGAGTTCAATCCATATTTCAGAATAAATCATTTTAAGGGTTTCACCAGTGGCTCAATGGTAAAGAATCCGCTGAAGTGCAGGAGAAACACAAGACATGGGTTCAATCCCTGGATTGAGACGATCTCCTGGAGGAGAAAATGGCAACCTGCCCCAGTATTCTTGCTAGGAAAATCTCACGGACAGAGGAGCCTGGCTGGGGCGGGGGGGTCACAAAGAGTCGGACACGACTGAAGCAACTGAGCACACACGTAACAGCTGACAAATCAGTATAAGCAGGGAGAATACCTTGGACTCATATTTATAGCTGGGAGAATGGCATGCCTTGGTAAACTAACCAGGATTCCTAAAAATATAGAACTTTTAAAAACACACAGTTCAGTTATTTTTTAAGATGTTACCCTGATCTTTAAATAAATATAAAATAAACCTTTCAGCAAATTTTATTTGTATAAATCCTTTATAATCAAGCATTTTGTTACAGTTTTACATTTTTATTTTCTCATCTTTTTGAGGTACCACATGAAAACCCCTGAAACTGTATATAAACAGGTGGCATTATTCTATGACTTGCATATGACCAATATATAAGGCATTCTGACTTTTACTATTCAAAAAGGAACTCCACACATAATAAATATTGGCAAGGAAGTTGAGAAACTGGAATCCTCATATTATCACTGATGAGTATGTAAAACAGTACAGACACTTCGGAAAACAGTTTTGTTTCTTAAAAAGTTAAACACAGAGATCTACCATGCTGCTGCTGCTAAGTCGCTTCAGTCGTGTCCGACTCTGTGCGACCCCATAGACGGCAGCCCACCAGGCTCCCCTGTCCCTGGGATTCTCCAGGCAAGAACACTGGAGTGGGTTGCCATTTCCTTCTCCAGTGCATGAAAGGGAAAAGTGAAAGTGAAGTCGCTCAGTCATATCCGACTCTTAGCGACCCCATGGACTGCAGCCCGCCAGGCTCCTCCATCCATGGGATTTTCCAGGCTAGAGTACTGGAGTGGGTTGCCATTGCCTTCTCCGAGATCTACCATATAACCCAATAATTCCTTCCCTAGGAAAATGTATCTCCACACAAAAACTTGTATACTGATGTTCACAGAAGTATTATTCATAATAATCAAAAAGTAGAAACCCAAGTACCCACAAACTGATGAATGTAAAAACAAAGTACAGTACATCCATACAGTGAAATACTATTTGGGCATTTTAAAACCATAATCAAAAAAGACACATGTACCCTAATGTTCACTGCAGCACTATTTACAATAGCTAGGCCATGGAAGCAACCTAGATGTTCATCAATAGATCAATGGATAAAGAAGTTGTGGATATACACAATGGAATATTATTCAGCCATATAAAGGAATGCATTTCAGTCAGTCCTAATGAGGTGGATGAACCTAGAGCCTATTATACAGAGTGAAATAAGTCAGAAAGAGAAAGACAAATATTATATATTAATGTATATATATATGGAATCTAGAAAGACGGTACTGATGAACCTATCTGCAAGGCAGCAGTAGAGACACAGACATAAAGAATGGACTTATGGACACAGGTGGGGAAGGAGAGGGGTGGGAAGAATTGAAAGAGTAGCAATGAAACATATGGATTATCATGTGTAAAATTGTTAAGTTGGTGCAAAAGTAGTTTTGGTTTTGCATTGTTGAACTTTATCATTTGATACTGGAATATATTCTGAAATAAATGTGGTTATGTTAAAAAATTTTTAGAAAAGGAATGAAGTTCAGGCACATGCTACAAGATGGATAAATCTTGAAAACATTATGCAGAATGAAATATGCTAATCACAAATAGCCACATATTGTATGATTCCATACACGGAAAATGTCCAGAATAAGTTAAGTCCATAGGGACAGATAGTGGATTAGTGGTTTCCAAGAGACTGAATAGAGGAAGAAAGGAGGAATGACTGCAAAGCGGTATGGGGTTTCTTTCTGAGGGTGATAAAAATGTTTCAGAATTAGACAGTGGCAACTGATGTAGAATACTGTGACTATATTAAAATTAGAACTGAAATGTACACATTATATGTGAATTATATTTTAATAAAGAGAAATGCTCCCTTGTGATTGTATTTTGGAACTACTTACTCTACAAAAAAGAAAAAAAAAAACCACAATATTCTCTTTATCTGATATATGTTATTCCTACAAACTGCCTCTTCTGAGGTAACATGACACCAAATTAACAGCCAATGTAATTAAACTAGAACTTAAACTAAATGGAAAAGTCCAAGATTCCCAAGTTTCTAAAAATGCCCACTAATCAAAAAATAGCAAAGCATGTATATCTAAATCTAATCTATTGATTGGGAGAGCACCAGCAGATGCAGAGACAGGAGATGGCCATCTACTTTTCCTTGTGTATTCTAGCAATTAAATGTTTCCTGATGATGATAAAATAATTGTTGTTTGCTGTTGTTATTTGGTCTCTAGTTATGTCCCACTCTTTTGTGACTCCACGGACTGTAGCCCATCAGGCTCCTCTATCCATGGGATTTCCAAGACAAGCATACAGGAGTGGGTTGCCATTTTCTTCTCCCAAGGACTGAACCCACATCTCCCGCACTGGCAGACAGATTCTTTACCAATGAGCCACCAGGGAAGCCCTAACTGATAAAATAATTAATGCTAATGTTGTCAGTGCCATCGACTGTAATTGCAGGTTGCTCCTAAAACTTATGGTTAAAAAAAATTTAATGCACAACTTTAGAAACTCTTGTCGTAGCACCTAGCTGATAACAGATTAATAGCTTACACATGACATACCTTAACTGAAGGCAAAGATCTTATAATAAATTACCAGATGATGCAAAAGTGCCTAATAATATTAAATGAAGTCTAGAACTTATTTATAAAACCACTATATTTTACCACAGATTTGGTGAAGTCAAAATCTCCAACAATTCCATGTTGACGGTTTAAAGCAAAAACATTGTTCTGATGAAGTGATCCATGAATTATGTCAGCCTTGTGCAATGTATGAAGGCCCTGGGCTACACCTTTCATGACCTTTAAAGCTTCCTATAGATAACACAAAAAGAAGTCAGGAAGTAGACAAATCATTTTAATAACTGAACCTTTTCTCTACTTAAAAGACTTTTTCAGAAGTGACTAAGCTTCCTCCAAATGAAAACAATATAGCACAGAGAAAGAATTAAAGGCAAAAAGTCCTGATTATGTAACTGGTAATATCATGTAAACATATATATCACACATGTGTGTGTATATATATATTTAATGTGACTTAGAGACTATAGTCTCTAAGAGGACTTGGATTACAAACAATGACTATAGACCACCTAGAAAAGAAAAGAGGCTGAAAGAGTGTTACTGTGCAGAAAGAATTAGGTCATTATTTACTGTTATTACTAATTCAAATTTACAACAGAAATGAAAGTTACTGCTTAAGACCAAGTGCTATACTATACAATTTACGTACAACGCAGCCTAATAGTTATGAGGATTATGCTTTGGTGCCAAAAAGTTCCAACCCCAAGTCCCAACTCAGCCTCTGGATGAGGGACCCTGTACCAGTCACTTTAATCTCTGTGAGCCTCACTTTTCTAATCTGTGTATAATGGGATAACTCATATCCCAGGGGTGATATGACAATTAAATAATCAAAACTGTACATTGAAAGTGTGCGGCATACCCTCAACAAACTTTACGTGATACTTTCTCACTAGACACATCCATGGAAATAATGTGTTTTTTTTTACTTACTTCTGAAGTTAAAGGCATGCTGGACTGAACAGCATTCAGATTTGCCCTAGGATAATATGGGACCATCAGATAAGCCATAGGATCAGACTAAGAAGCAAAACAGAAAATGAGAATCTAAGTCAAAAATTCTTCAATATATCTTCAGTATACAATGATTGTACAAAATAACTTTTCCACAAAGAATTACTTCTCTGCTGCGCAAAATCTTTTAAATTTAACTAGGTCTCATTTGTTTATTTTTGCTTTTTTCTTTTGCTTAGGAGACTGAGACAAGAAAACATTGCTAACAATTTATGTCAAAGAGTGTTTCATAGATGTTCTTTTCTAGGAGCTCTATGGTTTCCTGTCTTACATTTGCTGCTAAGTCACTTCAGTCGTGTCCGACTCTGTGCAACCCCCTAGACGGCAGCCCACCAGGCTCCCGTGTCCCTGGGATTCTCTAGGCAAGAACACTGGAGTGGGTTGCCATTTCCTTCTCCAATGCATGAAAGGGAAAAATGAAAGTGAAGTCAGTCGCTCAATCGTGTCTGACTCTTAGCGACCCCATGGACTGCAGCCCACCAGGCTGCTCCATTCATGGGATTTTCCAGGCAAGAGTACTGGAGTGGGCTGTTAGGTATTAAATTATTTTGAGTTTATTTTTGTATATGGTGTGAGGGAATGCTATAATTTCATTGTTTGATATGTTGCTATCCAGCTTTCCCAGCACCACTTGTTGAAAAGACTGTCTAAATAAACTTAAAAGCTTTGCACAGCAAAAGAATCCATCAACAAAATGAAGACAACCTATGGAATGGGAGAAAATATTAAAAAATGATGTGACTAACAAGCAAGTCATACCCAAAATATACAAACAGTTCATACAACTTGATATTAATAGCAAAATAAGCGGAAGACAAGGACAGATATGTTTCCAAAGAAGACATACAGATGGCTAACAGGCACAGGAAAAGATGTTCAGTATCACTAATTATTAGAGAAGTGCAAATCAAAACCACAATGAGCTAGCTATCACCTCACAGCTATCAGAAGGGTTATCATCAAAAAAATCTACAAATAGCAAATTTTGGAGAAGATATGGAGAAAAGGGAGCCCTTACATCGTTGCTGGTAATGTAAATTGGTACAGTCCCTAAGGAAAACAGATGGAGTTCCTTAAAAAACTAAAAATAGAACCACCATGCTGCTGCTGCTAAGTCGCTTCAGTCGTGTCCGACTCTGTGCGACCCCACAGGCGGCAGCCCACCAGGCTCCACCATCCCTGGGATTCTCCATGCAAGAACACTGGAGTGGGTTGCCATTTCCTTCTCCAATGCATGAAAGGGAAAAGTGAAAGTGAAGTTGCTCAGTTGTGTCCAATTCTCAGCGACCCCATGGACTGCAGCCCACCGGGCTCCTCTGTCCATGGGATTCTCCAGGCAACAGTACTGGAGTGGGGTGCCATTGCCTTCCATACAATCTAGCAATTCTACTTCTGGGCATATATCTAGAAAACACTAACAACAACAACAAAAATCCTAAAGATATATACACTTCAGTGTTCAAAACAGCACTATTTACAGTGGTCAAGACATGGATATAACCCAAATGTCCATTTACAAATGAGTGAATTAAGAAGATGTGGTATATACAATGGGATATATATTGCCATTTGCAGCAATGTGGATGGACCAGAGCATATTATGCTTACTGAAATAACTCAGAGAAAGACAAATACTATATGATATCACTTATATATGGAATCTAAAAAATAATGCAAATGAATATATATACAAAACAGAACCAGACTCACAGACATAAAAAAAAAACTGTGGTTACCAAACAGGAGATGGAAAGTGCAAGGGACAAATTAGGGGTATGGGATTAATAGATGCAATCTATTATATATAAAATAGATAAGCAATAAATATTTACTATGTAATACAGGGAATTATACCCATTATCTTACAATGGAATATAATCTGCAAAACTACTGTGCTATTAACACAAAACTGTAAATCAACTATATATTCAATTAAAAAATGAAAAGGACTTAATTACTTCTATAAAGCTTGTAACTAAAACATATTTTAAATAAAATGTTTTCTGAAAGAGATTAGCATAAAAACTTTACCTTACACAAAAATAAGAATATCAGTGGTAGCAACCCAGATTCTCCTTTAGCTTCTCTCCAAGCTCTGTGATAGGCGGCTGCTCTCTGAATTACCCTGGCTTCTGTGTAGACATCTACAGAATAGCCCTTTTACCAAAAAAAGAGGAAGTGGCAGTCCTAAGATTAAAATCTCACTCTAATTATATATCAACTTAAATTTTATATAAGTTAAAATACATCTAAATTTATTTTTTAACTGCCTAAGTAGTTTTACTATCTGCTTTACATGATATAATTTAGAAGAAAAAAACAATTCTACCAGTAGCTTAATATATAGTCTACAATATATACCCATTAAGGCCAAATTAATTATCCAACTATTATGATTAACAGTTTTGCAGGTCAATGAAGAGAAGAAATCAAAGAATAAAAGACTGTGTTGGCGAAGTAGTTGAGATTTCAAATAGAAACGTAAGAAAAAGAAGAACTTTGAAGGGCTCTTAGCTATATCATATTAAGTTCTCCTGAAAAAAGAAAAGCAAGTATATCCTATGAAAAACATATATTATTTAGGGAAATGAGGGAAACTTTAAATACAAGGTAGTTATGGCAACCAAACTGGAAACATAACCATCATACCAGTTAATTCATATAATTTAGAAAATAAACAGTGGGCCTTTCCTTTGCTGTAAAAGTACCACCCCCACATGGTACTTCTCTGAATCTCTCACAAGTCCAAAGAACTTAAACTTACCTTTAAAAGAATTATCTGCCCGTTAACCTCAGAACATATCAAAGGACGCTTGCTGCTAAGCTCCTTCATAGGCTCAGCATCAAGAAGATCTCTTTCCAAGCTCATTGTAAGAAGACCACCAGAGTTCTAAGAACAAGTTTTTGTTACAGTTCAAGAAACCAAACCATAGCACTTTCAAATAACAAAATTAGTTACATACTATTAGATGGACTGGGCATCATCAACTCTACTGGAGACACCAATAAAATAAAAATATTTAAAGTTTTATATTTTTTCTATTTCCTGGCACTTGAATTCCCACCCAGAATGTAATCACCATACACTTAATCATGCTACACCCTTATAAGAGATTCTGAAAATGACTGGGATGAACTCTGCTTCCAAGGAACCCTGATGTTTATTTGGGAAACTTAATGTGCTTCCTAAAAAATAGTAAAATGATGAAAAATAAAAAGCAGGCTGTAGAATGGGAATGAGAAGTCTAAAAATTAAGACTACCATAGTTCTAGGGACTAAATGAGTTCTAACACCCCTACCTCTGTTTGAAATGGAATCCTCAAAAGCGAAACTTTCTTTCAAATAATTTAATTCTACTATGTATTTCTGATACTTTTTAAAAGGAATAACTTTTTGCACTAAAACATGACTATCGAAATTTTAAATCAAGCTGAGTTTTACTGTGGTATAGTCTTACTAATAATAAGAGGGATTGTGAAATTATTTTCTGTTTTTTTAAGTGTTGTCACCATTTTTAAGTAATCCACAATATATAATCAACCTACAGGGATTTCCTAAAGCACATATCATAGGAAAACACCTTAAAATAATTAAGAGTATCTATAAGCCATGATTCTACCCTTTTATAATCTTCAACAATAAAACAGATGAATGTATTTTTTAAAATTTTCAAGCCCCATAGAGTATCACATATTTACTCACGCGTCGTACATGAGATAGTCTCTAAGCAAAATTAAATAATTGCAAGGAAAATCTCACGTTATTTTAAAGTCTAGTCTGAAAAGATTATTCAGTAATTGCTTTAACAGTTTACAGGACTTTAATCTTATATATTTATCAGTTCAGACATCTATGTGAACATTCCTTTAGGTACTATATTTAAACTATTATCATGAATTTAATGACAATCTTCAAGAATAAACATCTCCTCTAGACCCTCATCGGCAGCAGACAAAATATTAATAAAAAACAGACTCTGCTCTGAGAGCCAGAGTTTACCAATCCTGCTCCACAGTGTCCTATCTAATACACTGATCTCCTAGCTTTGAATCCTGACTGCCTAGAAAATCATACTCACATTAACATACCTATCTTAGCTTCTACCTCAACTTCTCTAGAATAATTTTTCCAGCCTGCTTTAAAAGATACATTCTGTTATAAATTATTCATGACTATCAGAGTCCTGCTTTTATTCTAACTCTTGGAACAGGAGGTAAAATTGCTTCATTTCAAAAAATAAACACCTTTAATTCAAATAAGTGCCATGCAAAATGTTTTCTCTTTAGTCATGAGAAAAAGAGAAAATACAGAAAACATGCAAATTGATATAAAAATTAAAATACAGTATGCAAGTATTAAAGACAGTCTTGAGAAAGCTCTAACAATACTAAAAACCACTCAGCAGAAACATTTTTATAGTGAAAATATTATAGATTTAACACTGACACATAATTGTAACATCATCACTTTTCAGCACTCTGCATAGTAGTAATTCTCAAAGGAAACAAAGCTTACCATGTACTTAAGTAATCCTATTTCAGGATGAAGTAGAGGAAGCTCAGGGAACCATTTTTGTACTAAGCTACTCAGCTTCGCCTAAATTTTAAAAATATTTTTTTTATTATAGATAAATGTATATTCAACTGTACATCCTGGTACCTCCCTTATTAAATATTTAACAAGATTTCTAATCTAATATTATATATATAACCTCATAAGACATAAAATCACTGATTTGCCTTCTATTACAATAAATGAAAACCAAGCGTCAACTTGGATCTAAATTAACCACCTTACTAACAGAAGAAAAAGTTAATTACATATTTTAAGCTTGGCTTACATATACAGGCACAAAAATCTTGCCTAAGGTCAAAGTCCACACTCACTTCCAACCTAAAATGAAAAAATGTGATGAAAAATCAACCAGAATCATTAATTGTCACTAGTTCTCAAAATATAAGAACACAGTAACATTTTAAAATACTGGCTATTTCATGTAGGAAAAAAATAAATCATAAAAGCCTGGAAAGAAAAAAATAAACATGTAGCTCTACAAAAGCTACTTTGAAGCAAATATGTCAACTGAATATCCTTAGAAAAGTCACTTATCATGTTTTATTCAGTAAAATTTCCAGACATTTATCAAAGTTCACGGGAGCCAGTTATTTTATCCAAAGTTCACAAGGTGAATAATGAAGTACACACAGGTAAGTTTGCTAAATATCACATAATAAAGTGCCTATTATTTTCATAGTACCTTTATTCTTCACAGCACTGTTTCTTACCTTCCTTTTCTTCCCATAATATCCCTAAAATATAAAATGCAATATTCTTTCCATTTTAAAGACAAGATATGCTGACTGATTCTTCCGAAGTAACAAAAATCAGTGGTAAAACTTACCCTCAACCCAGTAGTTTTTTGTAATATTCAACTAAATTATGGTGCCCTGTTAATGTTTTCACTGCAGTTTTAAGCTAAAATAATAATCATATAGATTTTAATAAAGGAAAACTCTTTGAGCTTTACGTTAAACAGAAAACAAGTAGTGTGCAAAATTGTCTGTGATATAATCTTGATTCTTGTAAAAATAAGACTAAAAGGAAGGTAAGTCAAAAGTTTAATGTAATTATACTACTGTTACCACTGACTGAGAAAGGTATAGATATTTCTTTATATATTTCTGCAATTTTCACATCTGGAAAAATGGTTATGAAATATTTTGTTATCAGAAATTAATATCTAAGTTCACATAAATATTATTCTATCAACAGTTAGTTGCTTAGTTGTGTCTGACTCTTTGCGACACCATGGACTACAGACTGCCAGGATCCTCTGCCCAAGGAATTCTCCAGGCAAGACTACCAGAGTGGGGAGTCAAGCCCTTCTCCAGGGGATCTTCCCAACACAGGGATCAAACCCGCGTCTCCTGCATCGCAGGCAAATTACCATCTGATCCACCAGGGAAGCCCCCATATCAACATAACTATGCCAATATAATCTCTAGCCTTGTGATTACAGTCCACTTCATAAAAACAGATATTTGAATCCAATTTTTAGACTAATTCAACTAATTCAACATTTCAAAGAATGAAATACTTACATATTCTTCCTGCTCATGATAAATTCCCTGAAAGACACTATTCCGTAACTGAGTTATTTCTTGTTTTATTTTTTCAATCTCAGATCCATCATGGTCATCAGACTATAACCAGACAGAAAAAAGTGACTTTACAGGCTTATTAAAGTAGACTGAAAACAAGTCTTCCTAGTAAGAATTAATGCAACTTCTATGACAAATCACTCTGATTTTTACGTATCCTTTCATGTCTAGCACTTAACAGTCCCTCATAACATAACTGCTGAATTAATATTAGTTTAATATTAGTTTATTCTAACCCTGAATTTTCCAAAACCTACAAAAAGGGATTATAAAAATAAAGCCATAAAGTCTATTACATAGATTTTTCTTATCTCTTAATTTGCTGTAGATTTTCTCTAAGATGACCAACTGCCACCATAAAATAAATATCAAGAATAGGAACCAGAATACAATTAAATTCCATGGAATCTTTCTCCATGTAAGACTTGATTTTAAAAAGTCAGTAAACATGTGGCATGTCTACTATAGGAAAAACAATGTAGGACTCATAAAGACTCTGTAAACACTAATGATAATAAATAAGTCTCCTTAAAAAGTACATGTCTTTAAGGTTAGATGTATTTCTATAACAGTTAAAAAATTAAACTAAAAAAGACCTCACACCCTACAGCCCAGAATAGGATAAAACTAGAAAAATTGTAAACTATTAGATTAGTTTCACTCCATGCTTAACTGCTCCAATGAGGAAGAAAGCTAATTCAAGTTGGATTAAGATATAATGTAAACCCCTTTGATAAGTAAATGGAATCCTCAAGGGAACAAAGAAAGGCAGTTTATTCACAAAGTTTCAAGCCTAAAAGCTAAAAGTGTCCTAATTCTTCTTGTTTCTATTACATATGAAAACAACTTAAAATATCTCCAAGAAATACTATGTCCAGCCGTTAAAAAGAGAGTTAACAAAAGACATCCTGATCTTACGACAAAATTCTCCCTTGGGGGAGCACCCTGTCATCTCTCAGCATACAACAGGCTTGTTTTTAATAGACATTGTACAGTCCAAGTGAAAAGTTTTTTAAATAATTCAAAAACATTCATGTTACTAACAACCAAGGCAACCATGTAAAATGTTTTTAGAAAACATTTCATGACATAGGAAAATGTTTTACATTATTAACACAGTAATTTACAAACATAGAGGGGAAAAAGATAAAGTATATAAAACAAAAAGTGAATAATTTTAAACAATGTATTTAAGAAGCAGACTCCAAGTAAAATTAGGTACACACAGAGTTCATTAAGAACCAACTGTTTTCTTACTTCTTCCAAATTATTCTTTTCAACCAATTTCCATCTCAGTCGAGCCTTTAAGCTTTTCAGTGTCTTTTTAATGGAGAGCAAGTGATCCACGCTGGGGCTCTTATTTAAACATTCAATAATCTGTTTCTTAAACTAAGTGAGAGAAAGAGTTGTTATATTTTCAACACACAAACAGCAATATTTACTGAACAGTCACCTTCTGACCACTCTATTAAGATTCAAATAAAATTTACTGAGCTGAGATTGAAATAAAAAATTCTACAATTTCAATAAGACAATTCTACCCACTGACTCCTTGATTTTCTGCATATCTATTTAGAAGAATATTATTCTAGCAATCAAAGGAGCAAAGGTAAAAAATATTTCAAGCTGGACACACAGTGAGACACACTTCGCTACAGAAAATGCAAAAGGGAATTTCCAGTGGGGATGTAAACTGAATTTATCTTTTCCAAAAGTAGTTTGACAATATATATCAGTTTCAAGAATATTCATTCCTTTTGACTAAGTAATTAACAATTTTTAGGAATCTACTTGAGGAAATACACAAGAGTATGTACAAAAACTACATACAGTTTCATGGTTAAAAAAAAAAAAGGAAGTAAACCTAACATCTAACACAGATGAAAGGTTAAATAACATTGTATACCTATGCAAGAGATGATGTTTTATTCACTCACAATCACAGTATAGAAGAATTATTAATCATATAGGGAAATGTTCATGAAAAACCATTAAATGACAAAAACATTTTCAAAACAGTTTATAAAATGATGCAACACACATAATATTCATATGTACATATAATTTAGCATTCAAAAAAGAAATACTCCGAAAACTAGCACTGAATATCTCTTAAGCTAAGGGGAATACAATCAATGTTTTTATTTCTCCTCCTCATCTTTCTATATATAACAAGTTTTCTACTGTAAACTTGTATAGGCAGACAGAAAAAGATATAAGTTATGTTTTGGAGAGCATAAGAAAAACCAAAGATTAAAAAAAAAACACTCAATGTATTTTATCAGTAAAATTGCCATTTCGACTACAGAATGAGTTTAATTATATACCAGCAAACAACGGCTATAGTGTTTTTTCAGAAATAATACATAATTTATCTACACACTGGGTGTTAACTATTTAAGAAAAGTTTAAGTACTAAAAATTTCAAAGCATCTGTATATAAGACCAATAATATAAAGCATACTCCAACCTCAACACTGTCCTTGTACTTGGATTGTACTATGGCAATAAGGCTTTCCTCTGAACGGATCTTTTGTAGTACTTGACTACATGTTTTTAAAATGATCTCCTTGTCTGCATCACCTTGTTCCTAAATGAAATCACACACACAGAATTATATATAAAGGAGTATAAAATAATTAAAACCTCTGATAACAATGGACAAAATTCAAAATGATACCTTAAACAAATTTGTATATTTCAAAATATTTCTTAAACATAGATCTTTTTCTAGGGAGAAGAGAAACTGATGTCAAAGATGTTCATATGGGAAATTTTATTCCCATAACACTATTATTCCTAAAGCTGTCTAAACTAGAGTATTAAAGGAAATCAGGAATAGTACTATGCTAAATATAAAAACTAAACAATATATAGAACTTCAACACTATTTTTGTTAACAACTACATCTAAAATCAAGCCTGACAAAACCATCTAAATAAGGACAACTTGACAGTGGGGAAATACAGTAATGCATTATGTATTTTTTTTAATGTCTGTATAAAATTACAAAGGGAAAAGAGAAACAAGCAAAATAAAGAACATAACCAACCAAAATAAACAACATAACCAAAATAAAGAACATAACCAACTTAGTAAGCAACCTAAAAAACTAGTTAGGCATCCCAGCAAGCAGTATTAACATTACAAAATATACTAATTTTTAGCTTTACACAGCAATAGAGAATATATACAGTACAGAAAGAGAACTACTAATCAATCTTGTGTATTCACTTCCAAAAGGTCTCTCAGATTTTATTTGAAGTTTTTACAAACTCTAAAAAGTCTTATCTTGTGGTTACTGGGTATGACAGACTTAAGAATTAAGTGCTATTGAAATCTGATAGAATCAGATTAATCTAAGAGTTGTTTTCCTACAATTAAACATTAGATTTTTTTTTTTCTTGATGTGAAATACCCTACTAAACTGAAAATATTACCCTGTGGAAGAATAAGACTTCTCACTGTGTTTGGATTAGAACCTGGCAGTATTAGTATTTCAGATAGGCTTTTACAAGGAAAGCTAAGTCTACCTAGTAAAAAACAAAAACGCTTTGTTTTAAGGAATATGAGTACTCACAACCAGAGATATCTCCAGCTCCCTGCCGACACCTGACTCAGTATTCTCCAGGATTTCATCAATGTTATCAATTGTGTCATCAGAAATCAGTGGTTCTTCCACAGACAGATCAAAGGCCTCATTTGTAAAAATAAAAACATGAAGTATCTCATTTAATTATTTCAATTAGTATTATATCCTTATACTTGGAGCAGAGCATTAACCTATGTATTGCATAATGTGGGGGAAATAAACATAAGAAATATAAAGTACTACCTTCAAAAACCTTAAGCATGGGAAAAGAAAAGGTACACACACCTCACACACTTCAAGAAAATACGGATTTTGTTAAAGTGATCAGTGGTTAAGAGAGATGAGAGGACAATACAGAGGAAAAGCATGAGAAAAAAATAGGGACAAGATCAAGATGTTTTGAGGGAATAATAAAAGAAACTGTCCAACTAAAAACTAGTAAAGAATCTTGACTGCTCAGGTGGCAAGTTCAAACTGGACAGATAGTAGGTAGACAAAACCAGCATTTATACAAAGGGAGGGGTATGATTATACCTGGTATTTAATGATGACCCACTAGAATTGAGGAATCTAAAGAAAAAAAGTTAAAAATTAAATTCTGATAGTTTTCATTTCATTAGGAAAACTAAGGTAATTCCTATCAGGAAACAGACTTTATAATAAGGTATAAAATAGGATAAAATCATGGGCCAAAATTATAATATAGAATATAAAGGTCATAAGCAGTCACTCTGATTTCAGAGGTTCAGATTAGTGATTATTGAGGTCTAGATTTGGGAAATAGCAATGGAAATGAAAGATAACAGACAACCTAAACAGAAGGATGATTCTGAAACAAATGAACACAAAGAAATGACTTAGTTATGTTAATGTATCCATAAGAAAGCATCAAAAAAGAATTCTTGAAGTAGCTGGAGATTAAAAGATTTTCTTCCAAAACAAAGCTAGAAATGCATATTTGGAAACCAATCACACAGAGAGATAAATGATACCACAGGTGTCTTTGTCCTTGCTCAGAAGGTTGCAAAGCAGACAGAAGAACAGAGTATCAGTAACAAAACTAGGCCAAAATGCAATTAGGGTTCTGGGTACATTATACAAACCACATGCCTCAAAGCCTTTTAGAAAATTACGTAGTGTTTTCACAATAATAAATAAGAACTAAAAAATTTATAAGACATCTTTTCTAATATTTAATAATCGAGACTAACATTTCCCATTTTAGACATCTTTAAGATATCTAAGATAATTAAAACCTGAATGACATAAACACTGCCAAACATTTTAATCATGACTAGTTAGCCAACTAATGTTAAAATACATATACCGTTCTAAAAAAGAAACCAAAAAGAGGAAAGCTCTATCTTCTAAAGCACATACCCTTATCTCTACACTATAGCTGTAAAATAAACACTTCACTTGTAATAAACTCCAGATATTATCTTACATCTGTAGCTTGGTTGAAGTTGTTTTCATACACATCCTAAACAGAGAATGTAAATAGGTAAATCCCTCACTCTTCTATCCCAGCATTCTCATTCTTTTTTTTCTCCTTTTTTTCTCTCTCTCCCCCTCCCTCCCTTGCTCTCAGAAAGAATTACACGTGGAAAATTTAAAAATATATATTCCCTGGTTTATGCTATAGCATCACCAGGCAACAGAATTCCTGTTACCTTTAAAGTACTCTGGAACCACGTGACAAGACGTTGTAAACAAGTCTCTGTTTCACTTCTAACACTGGTGAACTCCTCTCTTTTATTACACCTCCAGTCATTAAATTTCTCCAGTATTTCTTCAGAGTTAATTCCTTCTTTGGCTTGTCCATATACTGATTCTAAAGAGGCTGACAAATCCTGCAGAGAGATACTTCTGTTTATTAAAGTTAATTAACTTTATATTAAGAGTAAAGCACCATATTAGAATTTGAGAGACAGTGAAGTGGTATATTGAATCCCTATCTTAGAGAAGTTTATAAATAAAACTTTGAATAGCTAGACATAAAAGCATAAAACTACCTAGAAGGTGATTTATTTGGATTATAATAGTAAAAGTTCATTAAATGAATTAAGGTTATAAACAGAAGGCTTTATGCTGCTGCTGCTGCTGCTAAGTCGCTTCAGTCGTGTCCGATTCTGTGCGACCCCATAGACAGCAGCCCACCAGGCTCCGCCGTCCCTGGGATTCTCCAGGCAAGAATACTGGAGTGGGTTGCCATTTCCTTCTCCAATGCATAAAAGTGAAAAGTGAAAGTGAAGTCGCTTAGTCGTGTCCGACTCCTAGCGACCCCATGGACTGCAGCCTACCAGGCTCCTCCGTCCATGGGATTTTCCAGGCAAGAGTATTGGAGTGGGGTGCCATTGCCTTCTCCGGAAGGCTTTATAGTCTTAGGTTTTCAATTAAGTAGAAAGTATCCTCTTTTCTCTGACTTTACATAAAAATTTATGTTGCCCTGACATGGAAGTTTCTAATGGCTACTGCTAAGTAAAAATAAACTCAATATATATCTAGACAGCATATTAAAAAGCAGAGACCTCACTTTGACAACAAAGGTTCATCTAGTTTTGATCTTCCCAGTAGTCATGTATAGATGTGAGAGCTGGACAATAAAAAAGGCTGAGCCTTGAAGAATTGATGTTTTCAAACTATGGTGTTGGAGAAGACTCTTGAATGTCCCTTGGACGCAAGGAGATCAAACCAGTCAATCCTAAAGGAAATCAATCCTGAACATTCACTGGAAGGACTGATGTTCAAGCTGAAGCTCCAATACTTTGGCCACCTGACACGAAGAGTCAACTCACTAGAAATGACCCTGATGCTCGGAAAGACTGAAGGCAGGAGGAGAAGGGGGCAATAGAGGATGAAGTGATTGGATGGCATTATCGACTCAATGGACATGAATTTGAGCCGACTCTGGGAAATAGTGAAGGACAAGGAAGACTGGCATGCTGCAGTCCATAGGGTCGCAAAGAGTTGGACACGACTGAGCTACTGAACAAGAATATACATTTAAAAGCATTTTTAGAAAGGACTAGAAGAGACAAGAGAGCTTGATGGCTCCTTCCAGGACTAAGACCCTAGAAACATCACAGAGACAAGAGGAAAACTTAATAGATCCCAGAAACTTTTATCACAAAACTGAAAAACCCCTGGAAAGAAAGAAGATGGTTTGTATTTAGCACTGAATGAATACAATCACTGCAAGTAGGAGACAGCCTGTACCACAGCAGAGAATCATCTTGGGAAAAGAGAATTTTCTTCGTTAAGTTCTTCTCTCTTCCTCACACTGGGCAAGAAAGCAGCAGCACAAGCAAGAGACAATGGGTTTATACAAGTACAGTACAGAAAACTAGATGAGGCAAAAATTGATAACCAGGACACCAAGCATTCTTCCCCTTCCCTGAATACCGAGTAGCATTTAGACCTAAGGGTAGCAGCCCCTGGAAAAGAGGAAAGGCTGAGGAAGAGGGACTGGGAGGTCCTCTGAAGAGTAAGATTATCTAGAACAGAAGCCAATAGGAAGTAGTTGAGCCCAGACTGCAACCCTGTAAGTTCTGAGAAGCAAGCCTATCCTATTCCCTAAATCCTCCTGAAGTCTCCAAAGTTATGGTCCAAGCTTTCACTCTTCCCAAGGTCCCTCTACCACACCAACACATACGCACATAACAGCACACCGAGACAGTTGATAATTCTTCAAAAGAATATGCAGTCCTGAGGAGAAGTACAGGGGAGGATGAAATGTGTCAATGACACAAGCACTTTGAAAGAAATACAACAAACTAAGCCATCTTATAAAAAGGAAGCAAAATCAATGGCCCAAATAATAGTAAGAACTCAAAATAAGCATAGTAAATCTCAAAAATAGAAAGAATATTGGAAAAATAAAGCAAAACCAAGTAATTATAAATAATAACCAACTGAAATTATTAAGCATGAAAGAAATAAAGAACACAATGGTTTGGTTAAATGGCAGAAGAAATACAGCAAAGAATCAATCAGTGACTATTGATTAGGACAAAAATGAGACTCATATCAACAACTACAGAAATAAAACAATGGATTATCATTGTCAACAGTCTTAAGAGAAAATGGCCTTTGGATCTAACATATTTTATAGCTCACTAAATAACTGTTGAAAAGAGTTTAAATGTAAGCAACTGGTTAAATATTTGAATTGTTTAAATATGATATGCTGAGACATTTAATACCTCACAAAGTCAATCGCTCAAAACCCTGCTTGAAAGGACTCTCAGAGAAAGTACTCTAAAATACAGAGTGAACCAAAAGATATCCAACAATTTATGAAGTAAGAGTCAAAAAATAACTGAACTCTACAAAGTTTGTTACTTGAGTTATCATATACAATACCTGTAACAATCTTTGAGTAAAATCACAGACAACAATTGTAGTTGTTTGGTTAGCTGGTAGTTGGGAGAGAGATACAGACAAAAAAGACCCACCAGAGGCAAGTGAGAATGTTCTAAGATATAAAGGGAAGCGGGTAGAAAAGGAGGGAAAAAAAAATCATGATAAACAGAAACACAAAACTAATTACAGAAATAAGTTCTAATAAAATAGTAATTATACATAAATCAATTAAGATACCCATTAAAAGGCAGATTTAAATGTTTGATTCTTTTAAAAAATGATCCATTGGAGTATTGTCTAAGAGAAACATATAAAGGGAAGAAAAAAAGAAACTATGTATAAGGCAAATATTAACCAGAAAGACAAGTAGGATAAGAATTTTAAAAGGAAACAAAAATAAAATTTTATCCCAAAACACCTTAAGGGAAAACTATTATTACATAATAGTTTAAAATACATAACAATCATGAATTCATTCACACTGAACAATAAGCTCTGAAATATTTTGAAAAATTAAATAAAACTAGAATATATATTAACTAGAAAATATAAAAAAATCTCAGAACTTACAAAATGATCAGATAAAAAACTAAGCAAAGATACAGAAGAGTAAAGCTTCAGATCATAGCTTAAGCTGTAGATCAGAAACTGCACACAAAAAACTTAGAATATATTTTTTTTTTGAATTCATAAAAACAGTCATAAAACATTAACCATGTATTGTAGGATACAAAAGAAGCCTCAATAAATGCTAATGAAATCAAATATCATGACATTTCACTTCTCTGACCTTCATTATAAAAGTATAAGTTATATTACTTAAGTACTTGAAGAAAATAAATAAAAATCTAACTATTTTTCAGCAAAATAAAGAGAGGTTTAAGAATAATCTGGTGACAGAAGGGAAGAGTAGAAAGGGAGACAAACCAGATTTGGCAAAAAGTCTTTTAAGATTAAACTTTAAAAAGAAAAGAGTTTTAAAATGATCTTGGTTGCCAACCCTTTAACTCTGCCCTGTAACAGTTAATGAGAAGAAATAAACCATCACAGAGTAAAGAAGCTGCACTGCAGACAGGTGAATTCTTACATCACTGTCCTTTTCTATGCAAATCTTATTTCACCATTCTGGAATAACCTATACTATTTATTCAACTCTATTTAAGAAGATGTTTCAAACAATGGCTCCAACGGTGCCTGAACCATACACAATAACAGGAAAACTACATCTTTAATCAAATTGTCAACATCCACTGGATTATATAAAAAGCTAGAGAATTCCAGAAAAACATCTATTTCTGCTTCATTGACTAAGCTAAAGCCTTTCAGTTCACTCAGTCGTGTTCGACTCTTTGCGACCCCATGAATCGCAGCATGCCAGGCCTCCCTGTCCATCACCAACTCTCGGAGTTTACCAAAACCCATGTCCATCGAGTTAGTGATGCCATCCAACCATCTCATCTTCTGTCGTCCCCTTCTCCTCCTGCTCCCAACCCTTCCCAGCATTAGGGTCTTTTCCAATGAGTCAACCCTTCGCATGAGGTGGCCAAAGTATTGGAGTTTCAGCTTCAACATCAGTCCTTCCAATGAACACCCAGGATTGATCTCCTTTAGGATGGACTGGTTGGATCTCCGTGCAGTCCAAGGGACTCTCAAGAGTCTTCTCCAACACCACAGTCAAAAGCATCAATTCTGCGGCGCTCAGCTTTCTTCACCATCCTACTCTCACATCCATACATGACCACTGGAAAAACCAAAGCCTTGACTAGACGGACCTTTGTTGGCAAAGTAATGTCTCTGCTTTTAGATATGCTATCTAGGTTGGTCATAACCTTCCTTCCAAGGATCAAGCGTCTTTTACTTTCATGGCTGCAATCACCATCTGCAGTGATTTTGGAGCCCCCCCCAAAAAAGTCTGACACTGTTTCCACTGTTTCCCCATCTATTTCCCATGAAGTGATGGGACCAGATGCCATGATCTTAGTTTTCTGAACGTTGAGCTTTAAGTCAACTTTTTTACTCTCCTCTTTCACTTTCATCAAGAGGCTCCTCAGTTCCTCTTCACTTTCTGCCAAGAGTGTGGTGTCATCTGCATATCTGAGGTTATTGATATTTCTCCTGGCAATCTTGATTCCAGCTTGTGCTTCTTCCAGCCCAGGATTTCTCATGATGTACTCTGCATATAAGTTAGATAAGCAGGGTGACAATATACAGCCTTGACATACTCCTTTTCCTATTTGGAACCAGTCTGTTGTTCCATGTCCAGTTCTAACTGTTGCTTCCTGACCTTCATACAGGTTTCTCAAGAGACAGATCAGATGGTCTGGTATTCCCATCTCTTTCAGAGTTTTCCACAGTTTATTGTGATCCACATGGTCAAAGGTTTTGGTGTAGTCAATAAAGCAGAAATAGATGAATGTCTCGAACTCTCTTGCTTTTTCTATGATCCAGCGGATGTTGGCAATTTGATCTCTGGTTCCTCTGCCTTTTCTAAAACCAGCTTGAACATCTGGAAGTTCACGGTTCACGTATTGCTGAAGCCTGGCTTGGAGAATTTTGAGCATTACTTTACTAGGATGTGAGATGAGTGCAATTATGCGGTAGTTTGAGCATTCTTTGGCATTGCCTTTCTTTGGGATTGGAATGAAAACTGACCTTTTCCAGTCCTGTGGCCACTGTTGAGTTTTCCAGATTTGCTGGCATATCCAGTGCAGCACTTTCACAGCATCATCTTTTAGGATTTGAAATAGCTCAACTGGAATTCCATCACCTCCACTAGCTTTGTTCGTAGTGATGCTTTCTAAGGCCCCCTTGACTTCACATTCCAGGATGTCTGGCTCTAGGTGAGTGATCACACCGTCGTGATTATCTGGGTCGTGAAGATCTTTTTTATACAGTTCTTCTGTGTATTCTTGCCACCTCTTCTTAATATCTTCTGCTTCTGTTAGGTCTCTACCATTTCTGTCCTTTAATGTACCCATCTTTGCATGAAATATTCCCCCGATATCTCTAATTTTCTTGAAGAGATCTCTAGTCTTTCCCGTTCTGTTGTTTTCCTCTATTTGTTTGCACTGATCGCTGAGGAAGGCTTTCTTATCTCTCCTTGCTATTCTTTGGAACTCTGCATTCAGATGGGAATATCTTTCCTTTTCTCCTTTGCCTTTCGCTTCTCTTCTTTTCCTAGCTATTTGTAAGGCCTCCTCAGACAGCCATTTTGCTTTTTTGCATTTCTTTTACATGGAGATTTTCTTGATCCCTGTCTCCTGTACAATGTCACGAACCTCTGTCCATAGTTCATCAGGCACTCTATCAGGTCTAGTCCCTTAAATCTATTTGTCACTTCCACTGTATAATCATAAGGGATTTGATTTAGGTCATAACTGAATAGTCTAGTGGTTTTCCCTACTTGATCACAACAAACTGTGGAAAATTATCTTAAAGAGATTGGAATACCAGACCACCTTACCTGCCTCCTGGGAAACATGTATGCAGGAGGTCAAGAAGCAACAGAATAGGATATGGAACTGTTCCAAATTGGGAAAGGAGCACATCAAGGCTGTGTATTGGCACTCTGCTTGTTTAATTTATATGCAGAGAGCATCATTAGAAATGCTGGGCTGGATGAAGCACAAACAGGAATCAAGATTGCTGGGAGAAATACCAGTAACCTCAGATATGCAGATGACACCATCCTCATGGCAGAAAGCAAAGAAGAATTAAAGAGCCTCTTGATGAAGGTGAAAGAAAGAAGTAAAAAAGTTGGCTTAAAACTCAAAATTAAAAAAACTAAGATCATGACATCCAGTCACATCACTTCATGCATGGCAAACAGATAGAGAAACAATGCAAACAGTGAAAGACTTTATTTTCTTGGGCTCCAAAATCACTACAGATGGTGACTATAGTCATGAAATTAAAAGACGCTTGCTCCTTGGAAGAAAAGCTATGACAAACCTAGACAGCACATTAAAAAGCAGAGACATTACTTTGCCAACAAAGGCCAGGTCCATATAGTCAAAGCTATGGTTTTTTCAGTAGTAATGTACAGATATGAGAGCTGGACAATAAAAAAGGCTGAGCACTGAAGAACTGATGCCTTCAAACTGTGGTGCTGGAGAAGACTCAATCTTGAAAGTCCCTTGGACAGCAAGGAGAGCAAACCAGTCAATCCTAAAAGAAATTGATCCTGAATATTCACTAGAAGGACTGATGTTGAAGCTGAAGCTCCAATACTTTAGCCACCTGATGCAAAGAGACAATTCATTGGAAAAGACTCTGATGCTAGGAAAGACTGAAGGCAGGAGGGGAAGGGGATGACAGAGGATGAGATGGCTGGATGGCATCACCAACTCAATGGACATGAGTTTGAGTAAGCTCTGGGAGTTAGTGAAGGGAAGGGAAGCCTGGTGTGCTGCAGTCCATTAGGTCACACAATCAGACACGACTGAGTGACTGAACAACAACACCTTCAACCAGGTGGACAGAAAGACACAAGTGCTCAGATGTCCCTTAATAACCTTTTTTCCAATTTTCCGGTAAGCTTATCCCCTTCCTACAGTCCAAAACAAGATAGCTAGTATTCAGCTTGGTATTACAGATACTGTCAAAAGCTGTAAAAATTCAAAGATATATAAAATGTAGGAGTAGAAGAGGGTTATTCTGTTCAAATGATATAATCACATAGAAAGTTCAAAGAGTATCAACTGACAAAAACTAGAAAAGAGTTCAGCGGAGTTGCCAGAAAAACATCAATATATAAAAATCATTAGTATCCCTCTATACCATCAAAAGAACAAGGGAACTGAAAGTAAGATATCATTCACAAAAGGAACCAAAACTGTAAACATCTTGGAGTTAAATCAAGAAAATGCATGAGGACTTAGAGAAAAATTTTAAACATCATTAAAAGATATAAAAGATCTCAATAAGCAGAAAGAAATACTATGTTAATAGGTGGAATGATAACACTGTCGTGCTCATTCACTCCAAATCAGTCATTTCTGAGATGGTAGGATATGACTGAAGATAAGGCTCCACAATATCTTATGAGCTACTGCACTCTATCTACAGATCTTAGAAACCATTATCACTCAAGGATCAAGATCCCTCTCCCTAACTCTGACATAAAGGCTTTACTAGATTTTCTGCTAGAAAAATGGCTAACCTGCTTGCTACTGCTCCTGTCTCTGTGAGTTTTCCCAATGAATGCTGCTCTAACAAGCCTTATATGCCTGACTATTTTACCTTGCTTGCAGGATACATACATACATACATATATATATAAACATATTAAATATATCAATATAAAATTGTAACATCATTGAAAAGTAACTAGGATTCATCAAAGAAAAGAAAAACTTCTGCAGCCATCAGTACTGTCTGAAGTCTACAGGCAAATGCTAATTTAGCTCTCAAATGGTAAACATATTTTAATGTGCATTTAATATCTTTTAAAATTCCAACCTGCAATGTTTTTAAGCGTTTATTAAGAGATAACTCATCAACTTCAAGAATAAAAACTTCTACTGCCATGTACAGCTTCTGTTGTACTTCATTTCTTTCGGCAATCAAAATATTCCCCTCATTCTGAAGGAAGGAAAAAAGGAATAACCATCATTAATGTATCAGGTGTTTTTACACACTGACCTATATGAGAAGAACTGATCTCTTAAAATTAGCAAATTTAACATTACATTCTCCAACACAGTAATATTTAAAACAAACCCCTCTCTTCTTAGATCACCAAACTGACAAAGTTTCTTTCCCTTAATTAGAAATAAGATTTAAATTCCACATTCTGTTAATCTTTACTTTTCTCACTATTTCTGAAACAATAAAATTTTAGTTAATAAAATTATACAAGTGTCTGTGACTAATTACATACTGCCTCCTTCCTACTCCCATCCCATGCTCAATTCCTTCATCTATTTATCTTTCAAGATTTAGTTAATCTCCAACAGGATAAAACCTCCAATTCCCCCAAGAAGCTATGCCTGGAAACAGATATGAGAGATATCCAAGAACCCTATACATTAGCTCTATTATAACTATATTAAAACTACCTATTTATATATTTGTCCTACACACAAAGTAAATAGAGGGATACGGACCACGTCTTAAATTTGTGTCTCTACTACTTGTAACAGAGGTACATACACTTAAAAGTCCGAATTTTAGAATATTTTTTTTTGTGTAAGCTCAATCAGACCATTATATAACTAATTATGAAGACAAAAGAAAAGACTCTCTTTCATCAAAAGTACACATGGTGGGCTTTTCTGGTGGTTCAGTGGTAAAGATCCGGTCTGTCAATGCAGGAGATGTGGATTCGATCTGGGAGGCATGCCATGGAGCAGCTAAGCCCATGTGCCACAACTATTGACCCTATTCTCTACAGCCCAGGAAGCACAACTACTAAAGCCCTGGTGCTCTATATACCCTGTGCTCTGCAACAAGAGAAGCCATGCAATAAGAAGCCCACGCCTCACAACTAGCGAGTAGCCCCTGTGTGCCAGAACTAGAGAAAAGTTTGTGCAGCAATAAAGACCCAGCACAGTCAAAATAAATAAATAAAAAATGTTTTAAAAAGTGCACACGGCAATCAAGTTAAAGAATTGTGCAAAATATATAAATGAAAATAACAATCTTAAGATGCAAATTAAATACAATGGAAATAAAAGGACAACTTTATCTGAGGGACAATTATGCCTCTGTCCTTAATAATCTATAGTAATCTACTCTTCAATCTGTCAAATGAACTTTAGGGCAATAAAGCCCAAAAGTAAGTCCTGAAATGTCAGCAGTAGTGCAGACAAATTGCTTTTTTAAAAAATCACATTTGTCCTACTAGAATACCAAGTCTGAGAGACATAATAAGACCTTCTTCCCTCCGTGTCCTCAATCACTTTCCTATATTCAAATGACAAAACAAAAGTCAAAAAGCAGTTCTTTTTCAATTTTCATCTTACTACATGAAAATAATTGTGAAATATTTTAATGATGGCAGTATGGTTTAAATGGAAATAGAATACACTTTGCAATCAAGACATCTGGGTTCAAATTCCAGATTAACATTTAGAAGTATGTCATCTTGAACAATTTCCTTAAACCCAGTGGGCCTCATTTTCCTGAGGAGCAAAAATGCTCATGTTTATAAAGTACTATACATACGTGTTTCTAAAAGATTCAAAAATTATTACTTCTGTCACCTTTTTTCGTCTATCATCAGAAGTGACCAGTAAAGGTCTAATGTGTAAAATAACCCAAATCTAATCTCTAACCAAATTAAATATTCCTGGCATTTCCAAAGGCTTAGTTATCCTATTTACTTTTCTCATTCACAGCCAGTTAGGCTGCCAACTGGCCAAACTAGGTATGACTAGGGAATAAGACTTTTAGGGTACAATCTTCAGAGGCAGAAACCACCAATACTTACGATAGGACAACTCCAAAACCAAGTATAGAGCTCATAAGGTACTAGGGAAAGTTATGATTATTGTATCAGATATCTTATATGAAAAACATGGAGTTCCACTCAGCTGAATGTAATAAAGAAAATTCCCACAGGAAAAAATATTTGTACCTACACTAATTAAGAATTCACATGAAATATTCCATTCTTCATATCCCTTCTCTACCCACATACAAAGGAAAGGAAAGTGAAGTCACTCAGTTATGTCTGACTCTTTTCAACTCCATGGACTGTAGCCTACCAGGCTCCTCCATCCATGGGATTTTCCAGGCAAGGGTACTGGAGTGGATTGCCATTTCCTTCTCCAGGGGATCTTCCCTACCCAGGGATCAAACTCGGTTCTCCCACATTGCAGGCAGATGCTTTACTGAGCCACCAGGGAAGCACCCACATATAACCATCTCTCAAAAACGGATGGTTTTAGAGAGCATTTAATAATAAGGCAGAGTCCTATACTGCAGCATAAAGCATGATCCTCACACCAGAAGATCCACATTAGCAGGTGTGGGAGTCATCCCAGCTTATAAGCCTCATGTCCCTCAAAAACCATTCTCTCTTATAGGTATAGCTTCCAGGGTCCCTCAGGGAGTATGCCCAGTTGTTTAGTATTTGTAGTTTGCAGTTTCTCCCAATCCAGATACAATTTACCAATCAGGGATTTTATTTACCCGAACAATGTTGCCAGTAACATGACTGAAATTTCAATTTATCAAATTACCAAGGGAACAGAGAGAGGTAAATTCTCAGGCAAAAGGAGAAAAGATTTTGTTAACCCTTTTCCACAATCACTACTCATTTATCTTACCTTTCTTCTAAGGCAACAAAAGAAATCAAATTACTAATATGAAGATACTCCAAAAGTCAAAGATTTCATATAAAGTATCATTACAATATCTGCAGTCCTTCTGCTTTTTTGAAAGATATTATCTCCTTATATTCAACAGATAAAAATCATAATGGAGAAAAATTCTTGACCCACCACATTCTCACAAGTTTGAATCTTCTCCTGAGCCAGATTATATTCTGCCCAAATTAGCTCTAATTCATTCAAAGAAGCTGGGATAGTAAAGCAGTCTTCATTCAACACTTGAATAGCATCTGAAAGGTCATTTCCAAAACGAACACTGATACTGACACGTCTATTTAAAAAAAAAAATAGCAAAAGGAAAAGATCAAGAAATTTTTGAGGTGGTGTGAGAAAAAAATTACACAAATAGTAATGGTCTAAAGTTACTATTTACAACAATGGCTATGAAGAGGTATTTTTTAAAACTATATAAAATCATAGATAACTTTGATACAAACCTTTAACTAAAAATACATTTCACTGGGAAAAAATTAAATATTTTATATAAAAAGCTTCAAAAGTCTGCAGAATTCAAATGATACAAAATTAGATTTGTAAATACTTCTTTAAAAATGTTATATTTAAGCCAATTTTACCAAGATGAAGGCACAGAGTCCTTGTACCTTAATAAGCAGACCAGCATTTGCCTAACCTTAAAAAAATCAAAAAAAAAAAAAAAACCAACAAAGCCATCAGAGGCCAATCAGCAAAACCAACAAGGCTCACCATTTTATTTGTTTTAGCTTCCAACTAGACTTCCACCATTCTAATAGCACACTATTTCCTCAAATACAGGTCAAAATATATTGAACTGCTTTGGTCTACAGTCTGTCTCACAGCTCTGCTGGTGTAATCACGTTGGCTGTGCATTAAAAGTTGACTAAGCTCTAGAGAGATCAAATTACTCAAACTATTTAAAACCTATAAACCAGACACTGACTGACAGATTTGTATTGGAAAATACAGATTCCCACTGGACAAAAGATGAACTCGTAGTATTAAATTCAGAGCAACATCTTAGTGTTTCCAAGTACATGAGGAAATGAATTACTGGTTTAAGTTTTATGCATAGCACAAAAAGAGAATTAGATTGTTTTGAGAACTACTTTTTCCACATTACAGAAAAGGGTGAAAAATTATCCCTAACCAACAATAAAGCAATTTTCTATAAAGTAAAATACCTACATAATTCACATATAGAATCTGAGACATGCTGATTAAACTGCATGAGACTTGCTAACCAATTTCTTTTCTTCTGACTCCATGAAGATCACTTTTCTTCTAATTTAGGAAGACTACTTTTGTCTTTCTTTAAACAGTATAATTAAATAATTTGGATTACTGAAATCTACAGTTTCTGTATAGGACTGAAAATAACCCCAAGCAAAACAATGGGACCTAGCAGTTTCCCATCAAACTATTACTTAGAAGTTGTGTTGGCTTTTTAATTCCATTCTCACATATAACTTTAGGACACTATCATCCCACACGGTGACAATAGAACACTATAAAAACAGTATGAAATTTGTCTCAGGAGTAACTATCTTTAGTTTCCCTCTTTAAAATAATGAAAATACAAAGAATAAATTTCAAAGTAAATATGAAGTGGGAGGGGACATGGGTAAACTTATGGCTGATTCATGTTGATGTTTGGTAGAAACCAATGCAATAACTGAACAACTATATATACATATATATATAGAGAGAGAGAGAGAGAGAGAAAACCAGGAATAAAACCATCAAGGGTCCCCACTAAAAAAATTAATTAATTTTAAAAAAGAAAAAGCAAAAATGAAAGGCACAGAAATTAAGCAAAGCACAAACTAATCAGCATGTTTTAAACCATCCTCCTCAAAAATACACTTTTACCTACCTAATTTCTTTCAATATTTCAACCTTAGCTGCCAGATTTTTCATTCTGGTACCTATACAAGTCTTCAGAGTGCTTTCCAAACGTTTAGTCAAATCCATGGTAGCTGCTTTCTCTTGCTAAAGCAAAGAACAAAACATATCTTAGTCAGACTCACATAGGAAACTGCTGGAGATTGAGTTCAACTACCAATGGTCAATGACTTAACCAGGCCCAAGTAATGAACCCTTGATTTTAAAAACCTCAGAACGATGAGGTCTGGAGGAAGCTTCCAGACTGGTGAACAAATCCATGTGCTGGAAGAGTGACAGGTCCAGAGAATCCTCCAAATGATCTCTATCTCCACTCCTATTGTAACCTCCCCTTTGCATCTCTTCTTTTTGTATTTGGCTGTTCCTGAATTGTATCCTTTATAATAAAACTGTCACCATAAGTACAGCACTTTCATGAGTCCTGACAGTTGTTACTGAATTACTGAATTGAGAGCAAGGTGTGGGAATGGGTCATAGGAAGTCTTAAACTGACAGTAAGAAAAAAATGTGGGTAGCCTGGGACCTGATTTGTGGCTGGTGCCTGAATTGAGCTGTCGGGAGCCGCGATAGGCATTACTGACAAAACGGAGGCACGGCCCCAATCCCCTCTCCTCATCCCCCAGGCACGGTCCCGGGACCAAGGAGTTAGGTCTTGTGATTCTGACTTGTCCTTTCCTTCCTCTGGTTGAGTTGGCTGGAAAGAATGTTATAATCCATAAAGTTAACTATTGACATTTGTTCAAGGATCTTTACAAAGAATGCTCCAGGATGAGCACATAGGCTGCAGCTTGAGACCAAGGGAAACATTGTTATCTGAAACCTGCCTGTAAGGGGAATGTTTATGGCAAAAGAAGTTTGCTGAGTTTAGGGGTTAGGAATAATTAAGAATAATTAGAAGCTAAAAGTTTAAGGTATGTTGTAGTGTTGGCATATTTTACTATAGCTTATGGAAACTATTTTAGAGATACTAATAGCTAAAAGCCTTTTTAGGAGATGATGAGCTTAAGTTACTAGGGAAGAGCAGGATTTAAAGAGATAAGAAATAAACTGAGGAATGTAATATACAGCCCAGAGACAAACTTGAGTTACAATGTTATCACAAGGACACTTAAGAGGGAACTCTGAAGGACAACAATGATTTATGGAGACAGTAAATATGGGTGAGGGGAAACTGAAGATGTCATACCTCTGACCTAATGCTTTTGTAAAAGTATAAAAGAAAACCTGATGCTTAAAATAAACATGCAGCCCAGTGCTTTGAGCGAGAGACTGCATCATTTTCTCCGCCGAGATGCAGTCCAAATGAGTGAGAGGCTGCATCATTTGCTGACCCCGTTCATCCCTTCAGGGCGATTCCCTGGCTGCTGGAGCTGGACTCCGGCATTGAGCTAAGTCTTGAGGGACTTAATCCTAGTGGAGTCTGAGATAACTCTTGGCATTTAGTGTCAAAAATGAACTGTAAGCCATTCAGTTGATGTTAGAGAAATGGCAACTCATGTTGGGGTAACATATTTGGTATTAGAAAAGTTACACATTTGAAGACTACACAGTATTCTGGGGGGAAAAAAACTGCCCTGAATCTAACCAAACCTTGATAATTAACTATCATACAAGGAAATACATGGAGATATAGCAGCCTGTTAAGGAACAACAGGATGCAGATGAAGCACTTTAAGAGATTTATCAAGCAAATGCAATGTATAGGCCTAACTGGAAATTGGACTGGAAGAAACCAAACATAAGATGACATTCATGGAACAATATGGGAAATCTGAACATTGGATATTAAACGATATTATGGGCTTCCCTGGTGGCTCAGCTGGTCAAGAATCCTCCTGCAATGCGGGAGCCCTGGGTTCAATCCCTGGACTGGGACAATCCCCTAGAGAAGGAAAAGGCTACCCATCCTAGTATTCTGGTCTGGACAATTCCATGAACTGTATAGTCCGTGGGGTCACAAAGAGTTGGACATGACTGAGTGACTTTCACTTAGTGTGAACATACTTAGTGAACTTAGTGAAGGGATTATTACTAATTTTTAAATGTAATTGTATTATGGTTATGTCTCTTTTGAATTTCTTTTCTATTAGAGATACATAATACATTAAAGCATATACATTAAACTATTATGAATGGGATTTGTTTTGAAATTACTAGCAGGCATAGATTTTTAAAGACTATCCATTTAATAATTGTAAAAACTGGGTGATGGATACATAGTATTAATTATTCAATTCTCTTTTTAAAATGTTTGAAAATTTCCAGAGTTAAAAAAAATTTAAAAGAACATAAAAGGAAATATAAATGAGAAATTATTAATCTTTCAAACATCCAATGAAATCCAAAGATCATTAGTTTGTAGCATAAGAAAAAATTTCATCTATAAACAGGTATGAAGAAAGGAGAGAATAAAGAGTAGGGAGAAGAAGGGAAGGAAAGAAAAGGAGACAGAAAAGTACAAAGAAAAATAAGAGCAAAGGCATGCTGCGGTTCATGGGGTCGCAAAGGGTCGGACACGACTGAGCGACTGAACAGAACTGAACTGAGAGCTTCCCTGGTAGTCAGGTGGTTAAGAATCCACCTGCCCATGCAGGGCACACGGGTTGGATCCCTGGTCCATGAAGATCCCACACGCCTCAGAGCAACTAAGACCATGCATCACAATTACTGAAGCCTGTGCACCTAGAGCCCATGCTCAGAAACAAGAGAAGTCACTGCAATGAGAAACCTGTGTGTCGTCAGCTAGAGAGTAGCCCCGCTCCTCGCAACTACAGAAAGCCTGTGCACAGCAATGAAGATCCCAATGTAGTCAAAAATATATATATGAATAAATCTTTTTTTAAAAAATAAGAGTAAATGAACACCATGATTTCCCAGTTGATCATTCTTTATCTTAAGCCACTGAAACATACCATACCTGCAGCTCCTGGGCAGTCTGTTCTGCTTTCAATTCTAATGCCTTGCATCTTTCAAGAAGAACCTCCTTCTCTGTTTTAAGTTTTTCATTTTCTTCAATCAGTTTCTGGTCCTGCTTAATTTTTGCCAGGCTGACATTAGACCCTAAATTAAAGTCAGTGACAGCCAAATTTTCCCTATTAAAAACAAATTCACTCATTTTAAAAATCAAATTGTTTTAAGTGTGACAGATCAAAACTTAAAATTTGGCTTTTTATACCATAATAAATATATATATATATATATGTGTGTGTATTTATATATATATAAAGTTAATTTTGGAAATTAATCTAATCTTTACCTAGTTTCAACATTAGAAAGCATTTTAATGCAAACTACATTTTATAACTCTTGAGAGTCCCTTGGACTGCAAGGAGATCCAGCCAGTCCATCCTAAAGGAGATTGGTCCTGAGTGTTCATTGGAAGGACTGATGTTGAAGCTGAAACTCCAATACTTTGGCCACCTCATGCGAAGAGCTGACTCATTGGACAAGACCCTAATGCTGGGAAGGATTGGGGGCAGGAGGAGAAGAGGATGACAGAGGATGAGATGGTTGGATGGCATCACCGACTTGATGGACATGGGTTTGGGTGAACTCCGGGAGTTGGTGATGGACAGGGAGGCCTGGCATGCTGCGATTCATGGGGTTGCAAAGAGTCGGACACGACTGAGTGACTGAATTTAACTGAACATTTTATAACTGAAGTCATACTTCAAAAACAATGCCTCCTAACCTCAGAGAAATCATATTCCAACTTTTTCATACCAGTATCAACTCCAGCAAAGACAGTAAAAATCATTTCTGTATCAGTTTCTTCCAATCTCTCCTCATTACCCCTACTCCATTTGACCGTTTAGTTCCTAAAGCACTGATAAGGTCCCAATAAAAAGCTTTATTACCCATGACACAGTATCATGGGCTGGATTATGATACAGAAGTAAAAGGATGGTTTGGTACTTTTAAAAATCAAATCTGGCTTTCTGCTTCAAGTTTATAAGTAAAAATTACCTAAAAAGTGAACATTATTGTTATAATCAAATTCCATCACAGTAAATTTTCACAGGAAGAAAGAAGAGCCTCTCTTTTGTTAAACAGAAAAGGCAACTCCCTAAAACTCATTAAAATATTCTCAGAGCCATAGGATAAACTTCAAAGTTTATCTGAAATTGTCTCTTGTCTGAATAGTTTAGATATAGGGGTAGATTTTTATGATAAATGTATTCAAAAGACTTGGAAAGCAGAGTTGGTATGTGAACTTCAAACAATTCAGGAATGATTTTTCTTTCAAAATGGCTTTTAATTAAAATATCCCTGATAAAGAGGAATTTTTTTTTCAATGTGTTAGAGAGGAATACCTGTTTGAGAAAAACAGAAATAATCAATATAATCCCTCAAAATCACTGATATAGGTGAGGACTCTAAAAACATAAGTCTTGACTACTATGACAAGAGCTTCTAACATCAATAAAAAAAAAGTAAAACTAAAAATACCACTAAAATCTTACTTTGGAAATTTCACATTATTTCCTGCATCATTTTCATTCTTCAAGTCAAGAGACATTCTCCCACTTAAGCGCCCCTTTTGCCGGGTGAAGGTTGATTGGCTTGATCTATGCCCCCACAAAGGAATGGGGCTTTTGAGGTTCCTGAGGACAAGCTGACCAGGATCTGATTTTTTTTCCTCACAGACATTAGTGCTGGAAGTGAGTCTACATTTTTCTGCAAATCCTTTCTTAGCCACCTCTTCCCCAATATCTACATTGCCATACTCAGCCTGAGCAATTACTGTTCCATCTTGATAGGTAGCTTTAATTCTCATTTTAATTTCCTTTTCAAAAATCAAGCTCCCCAAAAAGGTTCTGCCCTAAGAAAGATAAGAAAAAAGAAGATATTAACCAGTTATTCCAACATGTTTTTCTTATTTTTTCTATTAATATCTAGTTTTTCCAATGATCATTATTTCTTCATTCTGAAATCTCTACAAAAGTGGTTTTACCTTGTTGGCTAAATACAAATATACTTCCTCATGTGTATACTCTATCCAATTACATACTTGATAAATCCTTTCCAGAAGAAGAACTAAGACCTGTATAGGCATCTATATTTATACATTTTTTAAAGTGTACCAATTAAATACCCTAGAATAATCTCTTTAAATCAAGCAGATTTTGTTGACCATTTTGGTCCTAACTAAATATAAAGGTGTCCTGAGGAGTTACAGCATGTAAAAATGAAATCTGGTATACAGGAAAAAGGGGAAAATGTAGAAGCAGTGACAGATTTTCTTTTCTTGGGCTCTAAGACACTGTGGATAGTGACTGCAGCCATGAAATTAGGAGATCCTTGCTTCCTGGAAAGAAAGCTATGACAAACCTAGACAGTGTATTAAAAAGCAGAGACATCACTGTGCTGACAAAGGTCTGTATAGTCAAAGCTATGGTCTTTCCAGTAGTCATGTACAGATCTGAGAGTTGGACCATAAAGAAGGCTGAGAGCTGAAGAACTGATGCTTTTGAGTTGTGGTGCTGGAGAAGACCCTTGGGAATCTCCTGGACTGCAAGGAGATCAAACCAGTTCTAAAGGAAATAAATCCTGAATATTCATTGGAAGGATTGACGCTGAAGTTGAAGTTGCAATACTTTGGCTACCTAACGCAAACAGCCGACACACTGATAAAAACCTTGGTGCTGGGAAAGACTGAAGGCAAATGAAGATGGTGGCAGAGAATGAAATGGTTAGACAGCATCACTTGACTCAACAAACATGAATTTGAGCAAACTCTGGGAGATATTAAAGAACAGGGAAGCCCATGAGGTCGCAGAGTTGGACATGACTTGGTAACTGAACAACAACAACACAGTTCTAGGTACAGAAATGTTTCTTACAAGTAACTATAGTGCAGACAAAACTACACCAGGTGACCTAAAAGATTCTAAAAGCCAAACAAAAAAGAGGCAAAGAGAAGGTTTTCAAATTTTATTGTTCCTTCTAGTACTGATTATTTTCACATAAGTCATTTGAGCGGCTGAATATAAAATACATGTTTGATTACTTCACAGTGTAACATTCCTTCAATAGCAGTTATCAGTTACCAAAAGAATATTACGTTTGCACAGATTTAAAAGGAGGTAGGATTCCTGTTAAGACTACCACTTAAATTATGAGGTCTTCCAGAATCAGGTTGCTAACCTAAAATTTAATGGAAATGAATACAAACTGGAAGCTAGATTAACAGAAACGTCACTGCCAATCACTATGCTACTATGCTGAACAGTGTGAGCCTCTGCCAAGAAGATAAAATCTGATTAATTTACAACTCTGCTTATTTCAAATTTGTGATATTTATGGCCACAGCTAAAGATCACTTTTATACAATAAATATTTTCTCAAAAGCAAAAGACAACAATAATTATATGCATCATTCTCAATCATAAGAGACTATTCTTTGAAGCTTTCTCATCAGAAGAAACTATTTACATTTATTATATAAGTGTATACACACAAACACCAGTCTTATCTGATCTAGAATGTGTATTCTAGCAAAGATGGGCACAAATATATTATTACATAATTGTTTTTGAATTATTCCATAATTTCACATTTTTCACTAATTTATACACTTTCATATTATAGAAAATTAATGGATTTTAATCAGACATTTTTTTTTTCAAGCACATAGTTTTCTTTCCATTAAGAAAAATATTTTAAATCTGTGACTTGCCTGATCAAACTGGGTAACTTCTTGGCCAGAAGGAATCTGTAGTCCCCAAAGTCTATACTTCTTGGCAACACTAGAAAATTGCAGATCCAAAGGAATCTCCACTATATCCGATCGATTCAGAATTTCTGTATTTCCATAGTCAATATATCTCACCAGACACTGGAAAATAATCAGATAAATGCTAATTCAGAACTTAGATTAAATATCTCCAAAAAAAATCACATATTTGCTGCTTTTTGTTAATTACCTGTAAATCATGATAGCATTTTACCTGAAATTGTCTAAATGTGTTCAGAAACAAGAGCTCCAGCAATATCCTCAAAATACAGAAAACCCATAGTCCATGAGGTCCCAGGGATTTTTCTATTTGGTACTAGTTCAACTAGTACCAAACAGTACTATTTCCAACAGTACCATTTCTCATTTTGATTTTTTTAAACAATGGTATTTAAATAAACATTAAGTCTATGAAACTTATGACTCTCTTCTATCTCAAATGTTAAAATCAATCAACATTCTTAAATTCAAGTTGGAAACAATAAAATCTGAAAAGAAAGGCAAAGTTTTATGAAACTTTATTTGATAAACTTAACTCCAGCTATTAGACCTTGAAAATGAATCAAATTCACCCTTTCCTCCAGCTCTATATCTATAAAAGGTAAAAAAGATAAATAGTTTATCACAAGGTCAAAAGCCATTTTGCCCTTAATTTAAAAAGTTAAAGCCAAACCAAAAGCAAACACAAAATATCATCTCCAGTTGTCAAACTGTGGGGAACAGGTCTATTTTACTAAATCACTACCTATGACAATAACAAATCACGAGATTTTAAAAGCGTTTCATCTTACTTTATTGCACCAAGAACAATATTTACAAAATATTATATATTATAAAACATTTTTAAGTCCAGGAAAGCAGATATTTAAAAAAAATAGTAAAGGAAATTCTATAGAGATGCTTTTACACAGCTTGCGATGTCCAATTGCCACCAAACAACTATTTAGAATCCTATCTCCACAAATTCCCTTAAAAATATTCCAGAATTTCACAATGTAAAAGACAAAATAGCTAAATGAAAAGAAAATTCATCACATTTTAACCAAGGCACAAGAAAGAGGCAAGCAAATCTTCACTATTAACAACATGCACGTCTACTAAGTAAAATACAAACATCATTTCAGAGTCAAATGTTCTTTTTCTACTCAATCTTAATAGAATAAACTTTAACTTACTCAGAAAGACTCAAACATAATTATTAAGAACTAAGATACAAAGAATCAACTGGTCACCAAAAATAATCCACAAATTATGTAATCTATTCTTTGATAATCTGGGGTGATTATATGACAACTTAAAATCAGAAGAATATTTCTGAATCTAACTTTGACTTTTGTAAGCACTTCATTTCTTTTGTGCTCTTGGGGTGGGGGGATGTATGTTTTAATCAATTCATGTTATTCAACCATATTTTTTAATTAATTAATTTATTTAAATTGGAGGCTAATTACTTTACAATATTGTAGTGGTATTCAACCATATTTTATACTACTATGAATAAGCAATGAAAGGCTAAATAAGCACCAAAATTTGCAATGAAAATAAATATTCCCCATGGCAAAAAAAGTTGAACACTCGTTCTTGCCTTTTCATCTTTGATGACTTTCAGTACTTGGCATCTGTACCAACATTTATCTTCAGAAAATAATCCACCATAAATCTACAGACAGAAAAAGAAAGCAAAATTATTTGGCATTTTAATGAATAGTAATGCTGAGTAGATCAGCTCATTTACTAAGCACTTTATGTATAATAACTTATTTTATTCTCACAACCCTATGAGGCAGGTACTTTGTTTTCACCATTATATGCCGGAAGTCACAAGCTAGTAAGCAGCAGAATCAGTTCAAATTCAGGCAACTGACTTTAGAGTCCATCATTTTATTCTGCCTCTCCAAAAAAAAAAAGAGAAGACAAAAAGCATAAAAACTGAAAACTCAAAAAAAAAGGGGGGGGAGCACAAACGTCAAAGACTTAAAATCATGCTGTTTTGATGTCTGAAGACATTAATTGCTCTTAAAACACAAACATGCCAAGGTACATGCCACTTAACTATAATTCTCGACCATTATAGGATCCCTGTGTTCAACCACCCAAAAAAGATTCTCACATTTTTTACTTCATATAGAAGGACGCTGGTATTATTTAAAAGTAAATAAATGATATTATAATATCCTTAATACTGAACCTTCATTTATTTTAAATTTATATCTTAATTTAATCATATTTAATAAAAAAACAAAGAAAAATTTACATACTCTAAGTCAGTGTCTCAACCTCAGCACTACTGACATTTGACACAGGATAATTCTTTGGTGATACTGGTGATACCACCAACTCAATGGACATGAGTTTGAGTAAACTCCATGAGTTGGCGGTGGACAGGGAGGCCTGACATGCTACAGTCTGTGGGGTCGCAAAGAGTGGGACATGACTGAGTGACTGAACTGAACTGAATTCTTTGGTGGGGGAGAGAGGAAGATGTCTTCTCTCCTATACGTTGTAGAATGTTTAGCATTCCCCCACCCCGCCCTCCCCCACCTCTACCTCTAAGATGCCAATAGCCTTCCTTCCTGTTGTGACAAACAAAAATATTTCCAAATGCTGAAAATGTCTTCTGAGGGTAGAAATGGGATACACAAAGTCATCCCAAGTTGATAATTACTTTAAATCATACATCCTTAATGGCAGAAATAATATCCCTAAGGGAGTGAATACTGGTTCCTGGAGTGTGGGAGAGAATCTTAGATATTACAGTGGTTTATAGCCCTCCCAAGTTCAACCCTACTTGACAACATAAATAGATATGCAGTGTATCTGGAATGTTAAAATGTCTTGCAGAGAGGAGACCCACTGGCAGGAAAAGTGCCTTAGAAGGGCAAAATAAAAAAAAGGATTACTTTGTATTCTAAAATAAGGATCTACCAAAATCCAATAATTATTCCAATATAGGTAACAGTTAAGAAGGTGGGCTCTGTGAGTCTAAATATTTGATCCACCATTAACTAGCTGGTGACTTTCATTAAGTTATTCTAGCTGTGTCTCAATTTCCAAACAAAGGAAAAACAAGTATCTGCCTCATAGGGCTACTGTGAGGATTAAATACTTTGATACAAATGAATGAGGATTAAATGAGTTAGTAAGGAAGTGCTTAGAACACTGTCTCTGTCTTACAGAGGGTAAGAGTCAAATGCTAGCTATCATTATCATCACTACTACGACTGTATGTATTAAATGATATTTAGCTAATCTCCATTTTTGCCTATTACAAATAATGCTATACTGAGTATCTTTGTACAGACATCTCTGTGTACTTCCTGTACTTAAATGTCTAATGGGTAAGTTCTTGGCAGAGAAGTTGATGCATCCATGATTACAGGCATTTACTGTTTTGAAAAAGATGATTAACACTCATATATAGCCATCTGATTTAAAACAAAGATTCCAATAAATTCAACAAAGAAAGGATCATCATTTCAATAAACGAGGCTGACATAATTGAATATTCACATGGAAAAAGATTAAGTGTGATCTCTACTTGAAATCAGGGGCTTCCCTGATAGCTCAGTTGGTGAAGAATCCGCCTGCAATGCAGGAGACCCCGGTTCAATTCCTGGGTCAGGAAGATCCGCTGGAGAAGGGATAGGCTACCCACTCCAGTATTCTTGGGGTTCCCTTGTGGCTCAGCTGGTAAAGAATTCGCCTGCAGTGTGGGAGACCTGGGTTCAATCCCTGGGGTGGGAAGGTCCTTGGGGTGGGAAGATCCCCTGGAGAAGGGAATGACTACCCACTCCAGTATTCTGGCCTGGAGAATTCCATGGACTGTATGGTCCACGGGGTCACAAAGAGTGGAACATGACTGAGTGACTTTCACTTTCTACTTCAAATCACAACCAAAAATTTATTGGAGGTAAATACCATAGCCCTAAATGCAAAATCTTCTAGGGGAAAAACGAAATTGGAGAATATAGTCAAGGCCTTGGGGTAAGTAAAGATATCTTATGTTGGAAACAGAAAGCAGAAGCCAAAAAAGAAAAATTTAATAGATTTCAAATGTTATTAAGAAAGTGAGTAGGGAAGCCATGGACTAAGAGAAGACATTGGCAACACGTGTAAGACAAAGGATTCATTTCCAGAATATATAAAGAACACAAGCAGTTGTCCCTTGGTATCCACAGGGGACTGTTTCCAGGACCCCCCTCGGACACTAAAGTCCCTTATATAAAATGTCACAATATGTGCACATAACTTTCACACAGCCTCCCATACAATTTAAAACATTTTTAGATTACCTGTAACACTTAATACAACAAAAACGCTATGCAAATAGTTGCCAGAATATGGCAAATTCAAGTTCTGCTCATTGGAACTTTCTGAAAAATTTTTGGAATGTTTCTAACCTGCAGTTGGGTGAATTCATGAATATGGAATACACAGATAATGGAGGCCCAACTGTATAGAACTTCCTATAAATCAATCAAGACAAATAACCTTGAAAACTGGAAAAAGATCTAAACAGGTACTTCACAAAAGAGGATATACAAATGGCTAATAAAACTTGAAGAGCATGCTTAAGCTCAGATTCCTAAGGAAAATAAAAGTAAAATCACAAAATAACATTACACACCCACCCAGAAATGGCTACTATTAAAAAGACTGACAATGTAAGGATTAGTGAGGACACAGAAGAACTGGAACTCTCAAACTTTGCTGGTAAGGATGCAAAGTGGTTCAATACTTTGCCAAGCTGATTGGCCAGTACCTACTAAAGTGAAACACACCTACTCTATGACTTGGCAATTTTACTCTTAGGTATATACACAAAATAAATTAGTTAAAACATCCATCAGAAGTCTTGTATAAGGAGTTCATAGCAGTTTCATTCACCGTAGCCAAAAACTACAAACAATCCAAATGCCCAGCAAAGGAGACGAGATTAATTTTGGCATAGTTATACATTTGGGCTTCCCTGGTAGCTCAGATGGTAAAGAAACTGCCTGCAATGCAAGAGACACAGCTTTGATCCATGGGTCAGGAAGATCACCTGGAGAAGAGAATCCCAACCCACTCCAGTATTTTAGCCTGGAGAATCCCATGGACAGAGACGCCTGGCAGACTACAGTTCATAGGGTCGCATAGAGTTGGACAAGACTGAGCAACTAGTATTTTCACTTTCATACACTGCAATACCGCATAGGTTGAAAAAGAACAAACATACAATAATATGGATAAATCTCAGAAATTACGTTGAACAAAAGAAGCCATACATACACAAAACCGTATAACTTGCTGCTGCTGCTTAGTCGCTTCAGTCGTGTCCGACTCTGTGTGACCTCATAGACGGCAGCCCACCAGGCTCCGCTGTCCCTGGGATTCTCCAGGCAAGAACACTGGAGTGGGTTGCCATTTCCTTCTCCAATGCATGAAAGTGAAAAGTGAAAGTGAAGTCGCTAAGTTGTGTCCGAGTCTTCGCAACCCCATGGACTGTAGCCTACCAGGCTACTCCATCCATGGGATTTTCCAGCCAAGAGTACTGGAGTGGGTTGCCACTGCCTTCTCCAACTGTATAATTTAAGAATAGGCAAATGAACCTATGGTGACAGAAGTCAGAATAATGGTTACCTCTGTTAAAGGACTACTGACTGAGAGGGGCCTGAGCGAATTTTCTAAGCTGACAGAATTGTATCTTGATCTGAGTGGTGATCACATAGATGCATACATATGAAAAATTCATCAAGCTGTGTACTTAAAAGATATATACTGCATTGTAAATTATGTCAATTTAAAAATACATGCACATACACGTATATTATCAAACTGTTCTCCATAAACATATCTCTTATAAATTTTTGTGAATCAGGGTCAAGGACAAGGATTCTATTCTGTTCACCACCATTCTATTCTGTTCACCACTGTGTTAACTACCAGTGTCTAACACAGGGCCTGGTAGATAGCAGATAGTTCATAAGTATTTCTGAAAAAATAAATTTATAATGACTGTAGTCTATTCAAATTCTAAAAACGTGCCTCTTTCTTCAAACATAACAAAAATTCCAAAATCTATTAAATCTAAGATCAGGAAAGCTAACAGGAAAGATGGAATAATTGTATCCAAGAATATGGCTCACCTTCTTTGGATCTAGATTCCCAAAAACTGAATTGGCAAGGGGACAGACTTCAGACAGTGAACAACCAATCTTCATAATATCCTTATTTCTACTGATACTCTAGAAGGAAGGACAAACATAAATTCAGTAAAATATTAATATTTGCAATGTTACACAAACAAGGGTTCTACTATGATGATACAAAAGGTTTTGGAGCACTAGAAATTAAATAAATTCTCACATCATTACTTTTCATCATTCAAATGAGTTCTTTACTAGAAATGTTAATAGGCTATAGAAAATTTTTACCTCCCAATGAGTTCAAATTACATGGAATTCAAAATAAGATACTAAATATTATTAATATCATATGAAGAAATAACTTTGTCTCTGGATTTTACTTTAAATCAAATTTTAATTGCTCAAAATAGGTACCACATTTGGTCAGGTGACATGGGTCTTCTCACATATTTGTTGCTGTGTAAAGGAAAAAGATGTAAAACCAATTTCAAAATGTATAGGTTCCTCTATACACAAACACTGTTATCTACTTAGTAAATTTATTTCTCACAGGGGAATGGGGTAACAATTCTGAAACTACTTTAGATGTATACGAGAATTGAACAAATAAATAAATATATTGTACATAATGAAAGCAGGCAGAAAGAAATTATAAACAAGGAAGGCAGGCTAGAATGAACCTGCAAGGTTAGATTACAATTGCAAAGTATCAGTATGAATTCATGTATATATACATACATATGTATGCAAGCACACGTATGTTTATGTGTGAATATATGTATATATGAAAGAAATACACACAGATAAATATAGATATGCACATGTGTTAGTTATATGTATTTGTATTTTTGTATTGATAAATATACTTCCTAGCTCTGTCTGCTAAGAGGAACTAGAAGCAGTAATATTCAAGTAGCGATAAGCACACCTAGTACCCAGATCTTGATTTCTAAACACCATTCTCTGACAAAAGGAACAAGATTTCTTTGGAGAGTGGGTGATTCCAGGGCTAGGACAGGGAAATAAATGATGATCCCCAGGTTCATTCCCCAGCACCTCCACTTGGGAGACCTTGGAGAAGGAAATGGCACCCCACTCCAGTACTCTTGCCTGGAAAATCCCATGGACAGAGAATCCTGGTAGGCTACAGTCCATGGGGTCACAAAGAGTCGGACACGACTGAGAGACTTCATTTTCACTTTCTGGAATATATGGTGATGCCAAAAGTAAAGAAATATTCAAAAAAAGAATGGGTGTAGCTTAAATGATACAGTAGTCAATGTGAACAATCTCCTAACGGCCAAAGCTGGAACAATGTTAACAACAAAATAAATGGCAGTACTAGATTATAACCCACTGGTTTATATTAATATAAATAATTGAATAAACAAATGAAAGGTGGTGAGGAAACAACTCTTCCTTAATGAGTAATTCCAATTAATAAATGCAGAAGGAATGAGGAAAATAGAAAATCATCATCAAAGACCATAGTCATAAAAAAATATCTGCGGGTAAAAAGTTTAAGAAAAACACAATTAGATAGTCTCAATGTATCTTCTTCTAAAACACTCATTACTTACAAAAGGAAAAACAGTAACTTTACAATTAAGAAACGTAGCAGTTATCCCCTTAACCAAGTGGATCAAGGTTAATACCACCAATAAAGAAATATCTTATTATTATAAGTCCTCAATATGACATAATTTCAGTACATCATACTGTAGTGCTACAGTCACTTCTGCAGTACTACTGCCAATCTATTTATGAGAAACCATAAACAAATACAAACTGAGGGATCCTCTATAAAATAACTAACCAATACTCATTAAAAATGTCAAAATCATGAAAGATAAAAGTATAAAAGAACTACCAAATGTTGGATGAGACTAAGGATACATGACAACTGAATAAATTGTGAGATCTTGAAGCAGATCCTGGAATAGAAACAAAAGGAAAAACAGAAAAAAACTGGTGAAATTTGAATCAGTACTGTACCAATGTCAATTTCCTGACTGTGACCACTGTACTATGGTTATGTAAAATGTTAGAAACAGGGAAAGCCAGGTGAAGGGCATAATATTGAAAATAATTTTACAATTTTCCTGTAAGTATAAAGTTATTTCAAAGTAAACCGTTAAATACGTATGTTCTTTAAAAATATATCAATAACACAGTCAATAAAGCTAGAAAGAATATGATTATCTTCGATAAATGAAAACAAACTCTGAGTTTCTACGCACAGTAAAAATGTGAAGTGAATTCAAACTGACCCCAAAACACACTGGAATCAGTCTTTAATAATCCCCAGAAATGAGCTCTCTGAAGTTCAGAATACACTAAAACATTTTTACATAATTAGATTTTGTAGGTATATGGACTAGCATAAACGGAAGCTCTTTTTTCAAATGTCAAATACTTAAGATTCCTCCAACTGCTACTCAGCAAACTAGGCCTACTGCAATTTCCGAAGTGTTCCCATATAAGTGGCTTAAATGGCAGAAAATTCAAAGTGGTAGAAAAACATAGAATATATGTGAGCAGATCTGCACCTTGACCTGCCTCCGTATGTTTCTAAATCTCTATTTACTCTTCATCTACAGCCTATCAAAACCCTAATCAAATGTTATAATTAGCTTTTTTTCTGCTATATTCTTTCTGTAGGATTATCGTTTTATCGTTGCCTTTTCTGTTACACAGGATGTACAAATCAGGTGTTAAAAGGTACAATATATCTTATAACTGAGCAGGGGAGGAAATTACACTGAAAATTAGCGTTGTGCAGCATTTTGCAGAAAAAAAAAGTGACTAAAGTGGGTTTTCAGAAAAAAAAAGTGACTATTAAGTTACATCTAATATTTGATACTATGAGATCCAATACAATTATACAAAATATGTTAACATCAAATAATAAAACCAACATTAAGACAGCAAAAAAATCTAACTTTTTTTTACAGGAAAATACTCTTGAAGCAAGCATGTAACTGACCATTCTTTTTAAAGAAAATCCACTGCATGCAAAAATTATCAACCTCCAGAAAAATCACACATACTAAGTCTATTCTCACAAAATATACCACATGCACACTTGGAAAACACAAAAGTAAAACAACTGTAAGAAACAGGGTGAGCTTCATGTTTTTAAGAATATGAGAAGTCCTTTCATGCTTAGCTCTGCTATATAAAGGAATGTCTTTTGAAGTGAAATTCATGAAGTGTCCCCTTGATGGGACCACACTTTACAAAAATACTGTGTTCTTGAAATGACCTGGGCTTCCCAGGTGGCGCTAATGGTAAAGGACCTGCCTGTCAATGCAGGAGACATAGATGTGGCTTCGATCCCTGGATCAGGAAGATCCCGTGGAGAAGGAAACAGCAACCCACTAAAGTATTCTTGCCTGGAGAATGCCATGGACAGAGGAGCCTTGTGGGTTACAGTCCACGGGGTCGTAAAAGAGTCAGACAGGACTGAAGAGACTTAGCATGCATGTGTTCCTGAATTGAGATTACAGAGCAAGATAGAGCATCTTAGCAATGTCATCTTGAATTTTTTTAATTTTTAGTATTTTATCAAAACATATCAAAATTTCATCAATCAAAAGATGTCCCTTGTATGTATAGGATTCATTTAAAAAATTTTTTCCTAGAAACAACATACAAAGGAGAAGCACAGTTATTCCCAACCATCCTTCTGGAAGATGCTTCCCAAGGTTGAGAAGGGTCTTCTCTTCTTCTTACTGACTTTTTTTGGCTTTAGCATGTGTTTTCAGGTTAGCCAACCGAGGAAATCTCGTTACAACTGTCGAAGGGGCACACATAGGGCCTGTCTCCAATATGGATTCACACATGTGTGCACAAACAATTTGTTCCTTGAAAAAAAACTCATCTGATTCATATGGACACTTTAGTAGTTTTAGTTCTTAATGTTTTCATTCAATTAAGACAAACTTCCTCTCTTTTTGAAATGTGTTTAAATTTCTACAGGGGCCTCAACTTCATGGTTGAAATAAGAGGTTCAAAAACTATGAGCTCTGCTACCTGTTTTGGTAAATAAAATTTTACTTACAGATATACTTATTTATTTATATATTGTCTATGGCTGCCTTTGCACTACGATGGCAGCTTTTGTAAAGCTGAACAGTTGCAAAAGAGCCACAAGCCTTAAAATACTCACCATCTAATATTATACAGAAAAAGTTTGCTGCCTTCTGGTTCAAATCATAATTCCAAATTCAGGCTACAAATTCACATAAATGTCAATAAAAATCAAAGTCTAGAGCTGCATTGACCAATACAATAGCCAATTCTTACTTGAAATGTGGCTCATCTGATTTAAGTTGTACTGTAAGTCTAACATATACACTGGGTTTTGAAAACTATGAAAAAAGGAAAATAAAATATCTTGTTAACATATCTGTGTTCATTACATTTTTAAAAGATATTTAGGATGTGCTGAGTTACATAAAATGTTTTTACTAAAATTGATCTTGCCTGTTTCTTTTTCATTTTGAATGTGTCTTTTAAATTTAAATTACTTATATGGCTCAAATTATATTTCTACCAGACAGTACTGGTCTAGAAAATCTTATTTAAGATAGTAAATGTTGTTCCTATTTAATAAGCTTAAAAATATCATTTATCATCCAACACTGGACACTGCTGAGAGGGACACAGGTGCTATTAATGCAGAGAGAATCGGGAAATGGGCAAAAAACCAGAACATGTGGGCACCCTTTAGAAAACGTGTCCACATGTCGAGATACAAATTTGCTGAACATTTTCTATGAATATCACCCTTCTAAAATATGTTTTCTAATAGATTTAATAAGGCTGAGTTAATTTTATTTCTTCTTTAACCTTTCTTTTTCATAAATCCTGTTTCCCATATTGCCAATTCACTCTACCCGCACAAACAGGAGTTCTTGGGCTGTAGAAGTACACAGAAATGTTATTCCCTTCCCTCTGGTATTACACAGCTCATAAAATTAGAAGTTATTGAGTAACTGTATTTTAGAGAGATTCACCTTCTTAAATTCTGGAATATAAGCAATTTGGTGCTTCGCTTTGTATGTAAAATTGAGTAAACTTATTTGCCTTGAAGACTGCCAATATAAAATTACAGTACTTTCAATTATATGATGAAAAAGATATTGTACCTCAAATTCAAAATTAAGCCAACAGAAAAAAGACTGAAATTTAAAAACAATATCGCTTAAGAAATTTAAAAACAGTATTGCTTGATCCTTGGAAGAAAAGTTATGACAAACCTAGACAGCATATTAAAAAGCAGAGACATTACTTTGCCAACAAAGGTTCATCTAGTCAAAGCTACGGTTTTCCTAGTAGTCATGTATGGATGTGAGAGTTGGACTATAAAGAAAGCTGAGCGCTGAAGAATTGATGCTTTTGAACTGTGGTGTTGGAGAAGACTTTTGAGAGTCCCTTGGACTGCAAGGAGGTCAAACCAGTCAATCCTAAAGGAAATCAGTCCTGAATATTCTTTGGAAGGACTGATGCTGAAGCTGAAACTCCAATACTTTGGCCACCTGATGCAAAGAACTGACTCATCTGAAAAGACTCTGATGCTGGGAAAGATTGAAGGCAGGAGGAGAAGGGGACAACAGAGAATGAAACGGCTGGATGGCATCACCGACTAAATGGACATGAGTCTGAGCAAGCTCTGGGAGTTGGTGATGGACAGGGAAGCCTGGCGGTGCTGCAGTCCATGGGGTCGCAAAGAGTTGGACATGACTGAGCCACTGAACTGAACTGAATCACTTAAGAAACAATCGCATCAAGACCTCTAGATGGAGCTGTAACTTCACAAATACAACAGTTTCTCAGCATCTTCAGTAATTTATGCAGCCTAGATTGCTGATGTTAAATTAAGTGAAATTTTAAAACCTCACATTCATAATTCTGATATTAAGTTCAAGTTTTAGCCATCTGTCTTCTAATAACGCCCTGTGTTAAATAATGTTCAGTAAAAATTAAGCATGGAAAATAACAATGACATATACACATATATCATATTACACGGTTTTTATTTTCATTTTTGTTGGGGAGGATCTGGGTTAGTGGATAAAGAGGTGGGAGAGGAAATAAATCAAGCTACTATTTTACCTGGGCCCAAAATGTTACTGCGTCTTCCACATGACTTCCAACCACATCTTCAACTAAAATCAAATTATAATGCAAAGAAATTAGAAATTAGAATAATTAGAAATTAATCAAGATCATCTAACTCTTACATACAAAAATAATTTTTAGTGTCAGTACCTTTACTGCATTGTTTATCTTCCTCCATTTGGACAATTCCTGAAAAACTAAAACAATTCAATATGTTGAATTAGGTTCTATTAATCTGGCCATGAACAGTGAATTAAAGGCAAAACCATATAACTCCCAAATTCCTCTGAATACGTTTTGTCCCAAATAAAGTTATCAAAATCCAAACTCTATATTAAAAACAACTTCAAAGATATTTTCTGCAATAATTATTTTGTTTTGAGTATATATTGCAATTTCATCAGATGCAATTTCTATCTTTGAAATTCTCTCTTCAACCAAACTTTTACAAATTTACATTGAACAGTATAACTGATGCACTCTTTGCAGTTACATAAATATTTGAGTACAAAGTGTATATTCTTTAAAATAATTGACGCCTTCCTTAAACAAGAGTAGTGGCTTCCCTGATGGCTCAACAGGTAAAGAATCCACCTGCAATGCGTGAGACACACAAGAGGTGGGTTCAATCCCTGAGTTGGGAGGATCCCCTGGAGGAAGAAATGGAAACTCACTGCAGTATTCTTGCCTGAAAAAGTCCTATGGACAGAGAAGTCTGACAGGCTACAGTCCAAAGGGCTGCAAAGAGTGCAACACAACTGGGCAACTAAATACACATGCACTCCCACAATTTAAACAAAAAGAAACACTACAAATATATACATACATATACACACAAATGCTTCAGACTGGTATTTAATTTTTAAATAAGAATATCCACTTTATGGTTTCTGCTTTTGAAGATACCCTGCACTTAAAAACTGCAAAATGAATCAAATTTTGCCTGTAACTTCAAAAATAATTTTCATTATATAATTTGCTTTCCCAAATGCAAGATATTTCAAGATGTCTACTAGTTCTAATTTTGCCCTTAAAACACTAGAATATGACACTTTATATGCGGAGAAGGCAATGGCACCCCACTCCAGTACTCTTGCCTGGAAAATCCCATGGATGGAGGAGCCTGGTAGGCTACAGTCCATGGGGTCGCTAAGAGTCGGACACCACTGAGCGACTTCACTTTCACTCTTCCCTTTCATGCACTGGAGAAAGAAATGGAAACCCACTCCAGTATTCTTGCCTGGAGAATCCTAGGGATGGCAGAGCCTGGTGAGCTGCCGTCTATGGGGTCGCACAGAGTCGGACACGACTGAAGCGACTTAGCATAGCATAGCATATGCACAAAGGTTAGGTTTTTGAAGGGAATTGAAAATAGATCTTTCAAAGAATTTTAAGAGTTAAGTAAGAACATCACTATACCAAATCTCCAAATCCTCCCCCAACCACAGGAAAAGAAGTTAACCTTGTGTCACATTGGGGGAAAAGTCACAAAAAAATTAAGCTATTATGATTTTTGTTACAATTTTAATTTTTTTCACATACACTAAGTAGGATCAACCCATCTTTAAAACAAGGATTCTTGCTCATATACTACTCAAAAGTCAATTTTAAGTTGAGCTGCTGCTGCTGCTGCTAAGTCTCCTCAGTCGTGTCCTACTCTGTGCGACCCCATAGACGGCAGCCCACCAGGCTCCGCCGTCCCTGGGATTCTCCAGGCAAGAACACTGGAGTGGGGTGCCATTGCCTTCTCCGTTGAGCAAAAAATTGTAAAACCAAGTTAGAATCTGTTCAGAGAAACTATATTTCGCTGGAAGACACGGGCGTAAACTTAATTTAAAAGATGGGGGCTTCCCTGGTAGCTCAGTTGGTAAAGAACCAGCCTCCAGTGCAGGAGATCCTGGTTTGATTCCTGGGTTGGGAAGATCCTCTGGCGAAGGGACCGGCTACCCACTCCAGTATTCTTGCCTAGACATTCGCGAGTCAGAGTAACTGAGTAACTTTCATTTTGCTTTCTTTCTTTCTAAAATGAAAACCTTTACTTTGGAAATGGCACCACACGATGTAAAAAGTTTTTAAATCTTATTTTTAAAAGGGGTCAAAAAGACTTTTTGGACGGTTAACACGAAGAGTGGTGAAGGAAATGGCAACCCACTCCACTCTTCTTGCCGGGAGACTCCCATGGACAGAGTCGTCTGGACGGGGCTTCGGTCCACCGGGTCTCAGGGAGTCGGACACGACTGAGAGACTTTCACACACTCACAAGAAGGGAGTGGTGCTGCACCCACTATCTGCAAACCTGGATTACCAAACAGCGCTTCCAATTCACATCGATAATCGGAGTGAGTCCAGGTCGCTCTCAACGCCTGTCTTAGCAGGCATTTCGAAGTTTAAAAGGGCACAGAATTTGCCGGAAGAGAGAATTCCACCCGACAACTGGTCTGCAGGTCTCTGTCTTGACCCAGAGCAGCAGGCCCCAGTTATTGCAGGCCAGCTTCGCCTCCTGGAAGCACCCTCGGCAACTAGGGTGACTATCACCCTCAGAAGCGAGCGGGCAGCTTGGAAACCAAGAAGGCCAGGAGACGGCCACGCCCATACTTTTGGACCTAAAAGACAACCCAGGGTGAAATACGGTGCTACCACCACCGAACCCACCGAAAGGACTGCTACTGACCTCGCACTTCCTGCCACAGAAGTTCTAGAAGAATGCCCCGAGCCCCACATGCTGGGCCGTGAGCTCTCTGCCCACCGCCGCAAATGTGCAGACTTCTTACGTGTTCTGGCCACTAGGTCTCCAAACGGCGCTTGCGCCCTCCGTTGCAGAGCCAACATCCGGCCTTGGCTCAACTGCCTCGCTCACGTGAGCATCAAGGGCTGTGGCCTGGGGCGGGGCGTGCAGGCTGGGGCCATGCGCTCTGCGAGCAGCGCACGGAGTCTGCGCACAGCGCACGGAGTCTGCGCACAGGATTTATACCGCCGCATTCCCAGCACCTGTGGACTAACGGCAGCCTCGTTTAGCAAAACTTCAAACGGTGACGTGAGATAGTGGTGTGGATTTTTGTGTCCTTTCGTAATTTGTACATGTTGCTTAAAATTTTTAAATAGCCAAGTTGGAAGAATCCCAGCATTTTTTTTTTACAAGGTAGAAGGGAGAAAATGACTTGAGTACAATGAAAGCATGATGTTCAGGTTAGTAGCTTTACAAGCATTTCTCAGTCCAGCCTAGGGTCAGCTCTCGCTCGTGTTGCAGTGTTTTTCACGACATTAAGCGGGGGAAATTAATATAGCTTATCTGGTTATGAGCAGATGTTACACTTTATGGCAAACCTTGCACAACAGTTGAAAATTATCTCCACTAATTTTTGCCAGTTTTAAGTATTATATACAATAATATAGTAGTAAAGTAGTAAGAGTACACATATTGATGACAGAACATATGTATACGCTGTTGAAATTAACCTCACAATGAAGAGGACAGTCATTTCCTTCACAAACCCCCATGTCCCCTACCGCCTTTGGAAGTTTCTTCATATCCCTTTATGGTCATTGGCTCCGGTCTACTCCAAGTAATAGATTCTGCTTTCTGTCACAAGTTTGCATTTTCTAGAATATAATGTTAACCAAATCAAACAGTGTGTCCATTCGGTTTTCTTTCATTCAGCATAATTTTGAGATTCATCCACTTCATCACATATGTCAATAGTTCCTTGCTCTGTTTGCAGTTCAGTTCAGTCTCTGTCGTGTCTGACTCTTTGTGACCCCATGGACTGCAGGACGCCAGACCTTACTGTCCATCACCAACACCCAGAGTTTACCCAAACTCATGCCCATTGACTCGGTGATGCCATCCAACTCTCTGATCCTCTGTCGTCCCCTTTTCCTCCTGCCTTCAATCTTTCCCAGCATCAGGGTCTTTTCAAGTGAGTCAGTTTTTCGTATCAGGTGGCCAAAGTATTGGAGTTTCAGCTTCAACATCAGTCCTTCCAATGAACACCCAGGTTGGATTTCCTTGCAGTCCAAGGGACTCTCAAAAGTCTTCTCCAGCACCACAGTTCAAAAGCATCAATTCTTCGGCACTCAGCTTTCTTTATAATCCAACTCTCACATCCATACGTGACTACTAGAAAATGCATAGCCTTGACTAGACAGACCTTTGTTGGCAAAGTAATGTCTCTGCTTTTTAACATGCTGTCTAGGTTAGTCATAACTTTCCTGCCAAGGAGTAAGCATCTTTTAATTTCATGGCTGCAGTCACCATCTGCAGTGATTTGACACTGTTTCCACTGTTTCTCCATCTATTTTCCATTAAGTGATGGGACCAGATGCCATGATCTTTGTTTTCTGAATGTTGAGCTTTAAGCCAACTTTTTCACTCTCCTCTTTCACTTTCATCAAGAGGCTTTTTAGTTCCTCTTCACTTTCTGCCGTAAGGGTGGTGTCATCTGCATATCTGAGGTTATTGATATTTCTCTTGGCAATCTTGATGCCAGCTTGTGCTTCCTCCAGGCCAGCGTTTCTCATAATGTACTCTGCATATAAGTTAAAAGCAGGGTGACAACATACAGCCTTGGTGTACTCCTTCTCCTATTTGGAACCAGTCTGTTGTTCCATGTTCAGTTCTAACTGTTGCTTCCTGACCTTCATACAGATTTCTCAAGAGGCAGGTCAGTTGGTCTGGTATTCCCATCTCTTTCAGAATTTTCCAGTTTGTTGTGATCCAGTCAAAGGGTTTGGCAGTCAAAGCAGAAATAGATGTTTTTCTGGAACTCTCTTGCTTTTTTTGATGATCCAGCGGATGTTGGCAATTTGATCTCTGGTTCCTCTGCCTTTTCTAAAACCAGCTTGAACATCTGGAAGTTCACGTTTCATGTATTGTTGAAGCGTGGCTTGGAGAATTTTGAGCATTACTTTACTAGCATGTGAGATGAGTGCAATTGTGCTGTAGTTTGAGCATTATTTGGCGTTGCCTTTCTTTCCATTGATACTGGCTGTAGAGTTTTAGTAGATACTGTTTACCAGTTGAAGGAATTACCTTCTATTCTTAGTTTGCTGGGAGTTTTTATTAATGTGTCTTCAGTTTTATCAAATACTACTGAATCTGTCATGATGATCATGTGGTTCTTTTTTAATTCGTTAATATAATGAGTTATTGTCACTAAGTTGTGCCCTACTCTTTTGGGACCCTAGGCACTGTAGCCCACCAGACTCTTCTGTCCATGGGATTTCCTGGGCAAGAATACTGGAGTGGGTTGACATTTCTTTGTCCAGGGCATCTTCCCCCACCCAGAGATCAAACCCTCCTCTCATGCATTAGCAGGCAGATTTTTAACCACTGAGCCACCAGGGAAGCCCAGATGATAAATTTGGGCTTGATAAATTATACTGGCTAATTTTCAAATGTTAAAGGAAACTTGCAACCCTTGCATAAAACTTGGTCATGATGTGTTATCCTTTTTATATATTCTTGTATTAGATTTGCTAAAATATTAAGTATTTTAAGTATCTATGTATACTTAAGTATTTAAGTATCCATGTTCAAGAGGGATATAGGTCTGAAATTTTCCTTTCTTGTAATGTCTTTGTCTGGTTTGGTTATCAGAGCAATACTGACCACATAGAATGAGCTGTAAAAACTACTAACTTCCAATTTTCTGGAAAAGTCTACATAGAATTAGTAATCTTTGTTCCTTAAATCTTTGGTAAAATTTATAGTGCAGCCATTCGGACCAGGAATTTTCTTTGTGGGAATGCCACTAACCACAAATTCAGTTTCTTTAATTGATAAAGTCTAATCAAACTGCCACACAATTGCACTCATTTCACACGCTAGAAGTGTAATGCTCAAAATTCTCCAAGCCAGGCTTCAGCAATACGTGAACCGTGAACTTCCAGATGTTCAAGCTGGTTTTAGAAAAAGCAGAGGAACCAGAGATCAAATTGCCAATATCCGCTGGATCATCGAAAAAGCAAGAGAGTTCCAGAAAAACATCTATTTCTGCTTTATTGACTATGCCAAAGCCTTTGACCATGTGGATCACAATAAACTGTGGAAAATTCTGAAAGAGATGGGAATACCAGACCATCTGACCTGTCTCTTGAGAAGCCTGTATGCAGGTCAGGAAGCAACAGTTGGAACTGGACATGGAACAACAGGCTGGTTCCAAACAGGAAAATGAGTACATCAAAGCTGTATACTGTCACCCTGCTTATTTAACTTATATGCAGAGTACATCATGAGAAATGCTGGGCTGGAAGAAGCACAAGCTCGAATCAAGATTGCCAGGAGAAATATCAATAACCTCAGATATGCAGATGACACCACCGTTATGGCAGAAAGTGAAGAACTAAAAAGCCTCTTGATGAAAGTGAGAGAGGAGAGTGAAAAAGTTGGCTTAAAACTCAACATTCAGAAAACTAAGATCATGGCATCTGGTCCCATAACTTCATGGAAAATAGATGGGGAAACCGTGAGAGACTTTATTTTTCTGGGCTCCAAAATCACTGCAGATAGTGACTGCAGCCATGAAATTAAAAGATGCTTACTCCTTGGAAGGAAAAGTTATGACCAACCTAGAAAGCATATTAAAAAGCAGAGACATTACTTTGCCAACAAAGATCTGTCTAGTCAATGCTCTGGTTTTTCCAGTAGTCAGGTATGGATATGAGAGTTGGACTCTAAAGAAAGCTGAGCGCTGAAGAATTGATGCTTTTGAATTGTGGTGCTGGAGAGGACTATTGAGAGTCCCTTGGACTGCAAGGAAATCCAACCAGTCCATCCCAAAAGGAGATCAGTCCTGGGTGTTCATTGGAAGGACTGATGTTGAAGCTGAAACGCCAATACTTTGGCCACCTCATGCGAAGAGTTGACTCATTGGGAAAGACCCTAATGCTGGGAAGGATTGGGGGCAGGAGAAGAGGACGACAGAGGATGAGATGGCTGGATGGCATCACCGACTTGATAGACATGAGTTTGGGTAAACTCCGGGAGTTGGTGATGGACAGGGAGGCCTGGCGTGCTGCGATTTATGGGGTTGCAGAGTCGGACAGGACTAAGTTACTGAACTGAACTGACTGAATCAGCATATAATCAATCTAAGGCTGCTGCTGCTGCTGCTGTTCAGTCGCTTCAGTCGTGTCCGACTCTGTGACCCCACAGACGGCAGCCCACCAGGCTCCGCTGTCCCCCCACAGACGGCAGCCCACCAGGCTCCGCTGTCCCTGGGATTTTCCAGGCAAGAATACTGGAGTGGGTTGCCATTTCCTTCTCCAGTGCATGAAAGGGAAAAGTGAAAGTGAAGTTGCTCAGTCGTGTCCGACTCTTAGCAACCCCATGGACTGCAGCCTACCAGGCTCCTCCGTTCGTGGGATTTTCCAGGCAGGAGTACTGGAGTGGGGTGCCATTGCCTTCTCCGAATCTAAGGCTAGTCATCTATTATTGAATGAACTTTACAGTTTGTGTATTTTAAGGAATTTAAGCTGTGAAATTCATTGGCATGAATTGTTGATAACATTCCTTTACTATCCTAGAAACTATAGTAACATCACCACTCTTGTCCCTAATGGTGAATTGTGTGCTTTTTCTCCTTTGCTGATTAATCTAGCTATTAAATAGAGGTCTATCAATTTTTCCTTGAAAAAAAAGCCAAAACAGCATTTGGTTTTATTCATGTTTCTGTTACTTTTCTGTTTTCTATTTCTGCTCTGATCTTTATTATTTCCTTTTTCCTATTTAATTTTCATTTTCTCTTCTTTCTCTAGTTTCTTAAGGTGAAAGCTGAGGTCACTGACTTGAAATCTTCTTTTCTGGTATAGGCATTTGTCACTATTAGTTTCCCTCTAACTACTGCTTTAGCTGAATCACACATATTTTTATTTCCGTTCTCATTCCATTAAGTGGTCTGATTCCTTTTCTGAATTCTTCTTCAACCCATGGGATATTTAGACATATGTTGTATAACTTTCAAATATTTGGCAAAGTCCCAGATATTGGGACATCTTTGTTACTGATTTCTAATTTAACACTATTGTGGTCAGAGGATATAATTTATGATCTTAATCTTAAAAAAGCCCTGAGACTTGTTTTATGGCATAGAATGTAGTCAGTCATAGTAAATGTTCCATGCACACTAACATGTATGATGCAGAGGGGTTCCAGTGAGGATCCCAAGCTACAGTGTCAGAAGATCTTTAGATAATACAGCAAGAGAGTAATGGCATGGTCCCAAGACGGAGTGCCATAAAACAGCTTCCATGTGAAGCTGTCAGAAGCCTGCTTGGAAGTGTTTCACATCAGTTGTGGGGTTAGAGGGGGACCAAGAAAATCTGAAATGGCACACAGGAGGTGTCAATACAGTTATCAGTAATTCATAGTTAATGTGCATGATTACTAGGTCGCTTCAGTCGTGTCCAACTCGTTGCAACCCTATGAACCAGTGAAGTTGCTCAGTCATGTCTGACTCTTTGTGACCCTATGGACTATAGCCCGCCAGGCTCCTCTGTCCGTGGTTATCTCCAGGCAAGAATACTGGAGTGGGTTACCATGCCTTCCTCCATGGGATCTTTCCAACCCAGGGATCGAACCCATGTGTTCTGCATTGCAGGCATATTCTTTACCATCTGTGTCATCAGGAAAGCCCCTCATATTAACAAAACAACCTAAAAATCATTAGATACAACTAGAAAATAATTACATAATTTTAAAAGTTTTTATTTTAAAATATAAATCAACATTACAAAGTTTAGAAAATAACCTAAGGATTTTAATTTAACTATTTTGAATGAAATGTTTGTTCAAACCCTCAATAACATCTTAAAATTTTTAAGTAGCCTGAAAAGGTTAAATTATTATAAACTCAAAATAGCTACTGTACTTTAAGGTTTTGACTAACATGAAAATAGCCTCATTTGTTAGCAGAGAGAAAAAAGTTTATATAAAGTAATAAATCATGAATTTTGGCAAAAGTAATATAAGGTACTGCCACATGTAAATAAGGAAACATTCAAAAGACACTTTTACATAGAAAAATGTTAGTAATTTGAGGAAAAATATTATGTTTAAATAATTAACACACAAAAGACATATTTGGATGCTGGTTTTAATTTCCCCAGTAGCATTCATGAAGGTTTCATAGTTGATGGCAATGGTGCTTTTCCTTTCTGCTTAGCAGCCTTTTCCATTTTTATCTGAAAATTTAAAATATTTGTTGATATAATAATTTGCAAAACATCCTAAAGAAAAAAAAAATGTACATACCTCATTTGGATTCATGTCTTATTTATCACAGCCATTTTACACAGTTACTTAGCAGTTCTTAAGCTGCTAAATACTAAAGCCACAACCTGATTGTTGAAGGGACCTAACTGCATTTTTGAAATATGGTTTGTTAGGGTATGCAAGCTCCCAATCCCTCTTGCTCCTCTTTTTCTTTTCTTCTCTCTCAGAGCAAGGGCAGACTTCAGCAATGCCTTAGAGGGAGGGGAAGAGGCAGAGAGTCTCACTTACACACATACATAAACACATACACACACAGAGCTCAGCACACAAGAGAGACTTGAGGAGTGTTGACTGAACAGAGGACTCACACAATGAGCACAAAAGGAAGAACCCTGCAGAGAGGGGTCCTATCAAGGGCTGTGTGTGTGTGTGTGTGTGTGTGTGCGCGCGCCCGTGTGTGAAACATGGTCAAAGACTGACAAAAATTTCTAATTACAAACATAAGTATGGTTTGATTTCAACTTTACCAAAGCATTTTAACAACATAACATATAATGAATATTGATTTGGAGAAATGATTATTTTTAACTGCTTCTAATATTAAAAAAAAAAAAAGCTTGAATGCCTAACCTTACATCCATCCTGTGCACATTCCCTACAGCATTACAGGAGACATCTAATCCAGTTGCATTACCCCTGGAACACATACTGCTTAAAGGACAGTTTCCTACAATTCTTATTTCTGCAGTTCAACAGTTACCTTCCAGAAGGTTGTCTTTCTCCGTTGTAACTGAAACAAAGAAGCAGCTTGCATACCCTAAGAAGCAGCCTTCTGATCTTTTAGAAACACACAAAGTCTTTCCTAGGGAGGGGAAAAAAGACTTGGAAGAACACAAAACGCATCTTCCTCTTACTGCTACTTAACACTCACATACACCAATTCCCATAGGCAGCACCACTGCCTCACCCCTGCAGGAGAAGGGAAGAGAAATTTTGGAGCTGGGTGGGTGGAGGCAGGGCCTCTTATCTTCTCATGTGACGGGAAAAATACCAAGAAAGCAGAAGAGATCTAGTAAAATCAGTCTACCCAATCTCACCAACTTACAAATAACTTCATAATTACAAAATTGAATGACTCCCACCTCTGTCTCTTTCCCATTTTTTCCCCTTTCTCTCTCCTCTTTCAGTTGGTTGGGAACCTCATTTATACATATACTCAGGACTTGTCTGGTGGTCTAGTGGTTAAGACTCCACATTTCCACTGCAGATGACACAGGTTTGACCCCTGGTCAGAGAACTAAAATCCTGCATGCCGCACAGCACAACCAAAAATAAATATTGTACACTCATATCACACTTATACTCTGTACCAGTAGTCAACAGGCCATCTGTAGGTCCCTCAAAGAACACTCCATTCTAAGACAAAGCTTATAAGCCTTAGGATCAGACAGAAGAGTACTTGAATTCTATCTCTGTGTGTGTTAGTCGCTTGTTTGTGTCCGACTCTTTGCAACCCCATGGACTGGAGCCTGCCAGGCTCTTCTTTCCACGGAGTTCTCCAGGCAAGAATATTGGAGTGAGTTGCCATTTCCTTCTCTAGGGGATCGTCCTGATCCAGGCATTGAACCTGGGTCTTCTGCATTGCAGGCAGATTCTTTACCATCAGAGCTATAGGGAAGTCCCTTAAGTAGTGATTAACCACCTGAGGCAAGTTATTTAGCTAACAGTTTTGTAATTTGTAGAAAAGGCATAGTAATAGGAACTATGTAATAGGGTTGTTCCAAAGGTTTAAATAAGATTATATAAATATATAAATCTAGGTACTTAATAAGTACTCAATAAATGCTAGAATCCATCTACAATGCAGGAGACCCCAGTTCGATTCCTGGGTAGGGAAGATCCGCTGGAGAAGGAATAGGCTACCCACTCTAGTATTCTTGGGCTTCCCTTGTTGCTCAGCTGGTAAAGAATCTGCCTGCAATGTGGGAGACCTGGATTCAGTCCCTGGGGTGGGAAGATCCCAGGAGAAGGGAAAGGCTACCCACTCCAGTATTCTAGCATGGAGAATTCCATGGGCAGGTGGATGCTTTACTGCTGAGCCACCGGGGATGCCCATATATATATAATATTTTATGTTATATCTTAATATATATTTTATAATATATATATTATATATATATGGGCATCCCTGGTGGCTCAGATGGTAAAGCATCCGCCTGTAATGCAAGAGACACAGGTTTCATCCCTGGGTCGGGAAGATCCCCTGGAGAAGGAAATGGCAACCCACTCCAGTACTCTCGCCTGGAAAATCCCATGGACGGAGGAGCCTGGCAGGCTACAGTCCATGGGGTCGCAAAGAGTCAGACATGACTAAGCAACTTCACTGGTTCACTGGATATCTCAGTTCAGTTCAGTTCAGTTAAGTCACTCAGTCCTGCCTGACTCTTTACCAACCCCATGGATGCAGCATGCCAGGCTTCCCTGTCATCACCAACTCCTGGAACTTGCTCAAACTCAAGTTCATCAAGTCGGTGATGCCATCCAACCATCTCATCCTCTGTCGTCCTCTTCTCCTCCTGCCTTCAATCTTTCCCAGCATTGGGGTCTTTTCCAGTGAGTCAGTTCTTCGCATCAGGTGGCCAAAGTATTAGAGTTTCAGCTTCGGCATCAGTGCTTCTAATCAATATTCAGAACTGATTTCCTTTAGGATTGACTGGTTTAATCTTCTTTCAGTCCAAGGGACTCTCTAACACAGCAGTTCAAAAGCATCAATTCTTCAGTGCTCAGCCTTCTTTATGGTCCAACTCTCACATCCATACATGACTACTGGAAAAACCATAGCTTTGACTAGACTATCCTTTGTTGGCAAAGTGATGTCTCTGCTTTTTAATATGCTGTCTAGATATATATGCTTAATATCTTTCCATAATTGGAATTATTTGTACATTTTGGTGTGTTTATTTTTACTTAGAAGTAGCCCTTAGAAACTTCCATGTCAGGACAAAATAGATTCTGATGTAAAGTCAGATAAAAAAGGATACTTGCTATTTAATTAAAAACTTTCATTTTTTTAATGTTGAGGTTTAAGCCAGCTTTTTCACTCTCCTCTTTCACTTTCATCAAGAGGCTCTTTAGTTCCTCTTTGCTTTCTGCCATAAGGGTGGTGTCATCTGCATATCTGAGGTTATTGATATTTCTCCCGGCAATCTTGATTACAGCTTATGCTTCATCCAGTCCCGCATTTCACATAATGTACTCTGCATATAAGTTAAATAAGCAAGGTGACAAAATACAGCCTTGACATACTCCTTTCCCAGTTTGGAACCAGTCTGTTGTTCCATGTCTGGTTCTTAATGTTGCTTCTTGACCTGCCTACAGATTTCTCAGCAGGCAAGTAAGATGGTCTGTTATTCTCTTTTAGGATTTTCCACAGTTTGTTGTGATTCACACAGTCAAAGGCTTCAGCATAGTCAATGAAGCAGAAATAGATGTTTTTCTGGAATTCTCTTGCTTTTTTCTATGATCCAATGGATGTTGGCAATTTGATCTCTGGTTCCTCTGTCTTTTCTAAATCTAGCTTAAACATCTGGAAGTTAGTTCAAGTACTGTTGAAGCCTAGCTTGGAAAATTTTGAACATTACTTTGGTTGCCTGTGAGATGAGTGCATTGTGTGGTAGTTTAAACATTTTTTGGCATTGCCCTTCTTTGGGATTGGAATCAAAACTGACCTTTTCCAGTCCTGTGGCCACTACTGACTTTTCCAAATATGCTGGCATACTGAGTGCAGCACTTTCACAGCATCATCATTTAGTATCTGAAATAGCTCAGCTGGAATTCCATCACTGCCACTAGCTTTGTTCATAGTGCTGCTTCCAAAGACCCACTTGATTTCACATTCCAGGATGTCTGGCTCTAGGTGACTGATCACACCATCGTGGTTATGTGGGCCATTAGTATCATTTTTAGCAGATCTGTTTCTCTCTGAATTATTCTAAATAAGCCTCAAGGCCTAAAACCAGCTATAAGTAAAGATTTTAATGATGATCCACAATCAATATATAATTGCCCTACAGTGTCTCTGTTACAAGTAAATGCTTAATGTAAGCAGATTTTCCAACAGACTTACCCTCTCCTGGTATCGTCTTTCAAAGAAAGCCATATCATCCTCCTCTGGTTTCCTTAAGGAAGAAACTTGACTACTTGTACCTACTAACAAGGAAAATCAAATCTCAGTACAGTTAACCCTTGAACAATATGGGTTTGAACTGTGTGGATCCACTTGTGTTATTTTCAATAAATACCTACTACAGTACTATACGATACTAGGTTGGTTGTATCCCCAGATGTGGAGGAATTGCAGATATAGAAGGCCAACTATACACTTACATGAGGATTTTAGGCTGCACAGGGGTTGGGGCCCCTAATTCTGCTATGCTGTTCAAGGGCCAACTATAATACGTAACATTTGATATAATTATAAATTCTTCTGAAATAAAAAAAAAACAAAAAAAACTTTCCTCCTACCAAGTGATTTTACTTTTCAAACCAGAAATTATCTAAATGAATCACTGATCCTATTGCCTCTTTTTCAGAAAGCATCATAAGACAAAAGTAATGTTCAGGGGGTAGCAGAGAGGGACAGGATTGACTGTGAGTTTGGGTTTGTTAGACACAAACTTATTACATTCAGATGAAAAAAAAACAAGGTCCTACTGTATAGCACAGGGAACTATTTCAATATCCTGAAAGAAACTATAATGGGAAAAAATATTAAGAAGAATGTATATACGTGTTTTACTTAAAAAAAAGTAATGTTCATTGGTAAACGTTCTCCAAATATTCAAGTGGACTGTAGCCCAGCTAGGCTTCTCTGTCTATGGAATTCTCCAGGAAAGAATACTGGAGTGGGTAGCCATTCACTTCTCCAGGGGATCTTCTCAACCCAAGGACTGAACCTGGGTCTCCTGCATGGCAGGCAAATTCTTTACTGTCTGAGCCACCAGGAAAGCACTATTAAATAACACTACATAGCTATTTCACATCAGTGCTCAGTTTCCTTCAACTACATTTTACATTTTATAACTAAAAATTCATGTAACACTGCAACAGATGATGCACAGAAGTAACTGTTGAAGGTTTGTGCTACGGTCTGAATGTGTGTGCCCCCCACCACCGAAATGCATATGTTGAAATCCTAACGCCCAGTGTGATGATCTTAGGAAGTGGGCCCTTAGGGAGGTTCTTAGGTTATAAAGGTGGAGCCCTCATGAATGGGATTAGTGTTCTTATAAAAGAGACCCCAAAGAGACTTCTCAACCCTTCTACCATGTGAGGACACAACAAGGCAGCGCATGTGAATCAGGAAGAGGCCCTTCACCAGAACACAACCATGCTGGTACCTTTATCTGGGACTTCCCCACCTCCAGAACTGAGAAGTAAGTTTTTGTTGTTTATAAGCCACCCACTCTATGGCATTTTGTTACAGCCACCTGAATGGACTAAGACAGTTTGTATAGGCAACCCGAAGTGATGCTAATATCTGCTTTCAAATTTTTCAAAACTGAAATAATTTTTTAACCATCTCCAACTCACTATACCTTAACTAAAAAAAAAAAACAAAACAAAACATGACACAATTATGTCCTTTTGTTTTGATTTTAATTTCTTACTTCTGTCTACATTTTATAATTTCCTCATTGTGTGTTGTTTTGTAAGCAGCCTTAAAATCCTTTGTGGAAAAGGTCAGGGTACATGGAAAGGCTGTATGAAAATAAAAGGACAATTCTTATTTTAAAATATTTTTAAATATTAAATACCTCATAAATCATATAATCTTTCATTGTTTTTATTCTCATTTACAATAAAGAAAATGCAATAAAGTGCTTAAAAATAAATTCCATTCATTTTTATGTGTAACTTATGAATGATAACCTTGCTAACCTATAATTATCACTGGATTACATCTTACTTGGGAGAACCTGAAGGATCAAGGAGCAAGGCAATTAGTCCACTAGAGGGTGCTCTTATTCAGACATCAAAGCAATTACATGTACCAGAATAAGGTTTTCAAGCTCCAAACTATAGTATTATCAATCTTCATAATTTAGCAGTTTTTCCCAATTAAAAATGAAGTTCAGTGCTTTTTCTTAGTGCCTGGGTAATATGAAAGAAAAATGATAATCAAATTATGGTAATATTGGGGGAAAATACAGTAATCTGGAAAATGTATCTTTCTTATTTACTAAAACCAAAAATATTTCTCAGTTTAATTCCATTACCACCTGTTAGTGTTTCTGGAGAAGAGCTAGATGATGCCTGAAATGCGTTTAGAAATGGGTGGTCCATGGCCGTAACTGGAGAGTCTAAAAATTCAGCTGACGGTGCACCTGAGAACAAAAATGTGAAGAATGAAAATTAAATCTGTTAGGATACAAAGAAGTTATTTCAAAAGTGAAATAAATTAGAAGCCCAGTAGAATCATTAGAAAATCCTTTCTGTAAAAAGAAAATTTTTTTCGATTTTTATCTGCCACATAAAGTAGAGTCAAATGGGTAAAAGCATTTCTGCATTTCTGAGAGATCTTTTTCACAGAAAAAAAAAATTACACAAAAACATAACTGTACATCAGCAAAGAAGTATAAAACCTTAACACAGTCAAAAAACATAATAAAAAGTGAGACATTCAGAGAAAAAAAGCCTCTAGTTGAAGAGGCTGAATAAATGTATTGTCCCTCCATTCCTCACCAGGAAACCATCTAAAGACAAGAAATGCAAAAATAAAGAAAACTGATTCAATAGAACGAGGAAACGTCCACAACCCTAAACCACGAAGACCTACTGCTAAATACATTGACTTCTGGATCAAAAGGAAGGAAGCTGCAGAGAGAAGTGTTAAGTGCTCTACTTCATAAACTCCACCCTTCCCCCACATGCCTGTCCCCTTCCATGGGTAGAGAGGAGGAAATAAACTTTTAATCCCATTTGCTTTTTAAACTGAATCCTTTCCTATAAAGTGAACACTGTGGGACAACTGCTCAGGCCTTCAGATTCCTGCTCCTTCTTTTTCAGCTCCTCCCTCTTGTGACCTGTGGGAAGATCAGACAAGGGGGCTCAGGTCCAGCCAGGTCCCTGTGTGTCCTCTGGTTGCTACGTGCACTACTGATCTCAGATGCTAAAGGCTGGCCTTAAATTGGAATATAATCTCTCAGCTTCTTAGGGCCTGGTAGCCTTATACTCTCACACAGAAAGTCCAGACCCCTCAGCTGCCTGCCTCTTTTTCTGCTGACTCCCCCAGAGCTCAGCAGACCCACACTGAGCTCTGCTCTGCCGTCACCTTTGCCCTTTGCTATGACAGATGTCACGGCAGGCCCGCTGCCTCACAGCTCTGCTGCCTTCCAAGCACTCTATGAGCTGGGAATAGCAGCCTCCTTCAGCCTCACAAAGGAACCCAATTCCAGCAGGAGGCTCTCTACCCAGGACTGTACACGGCCAACAGAGCAGACGTCTCTGCTCCAGGCTCCCCTACACATAAAATCAAGACAAAAACATCTTATGTTTCCTCTTCTCATTCTCACCTCTCTTTACACCCACCATCCCTCAGGAGTCAAAAGGAGGAGGTTTCCTTTCTTTCTATTATAAAGATGCTTAAGTGATAAAAGACCAATAGTCACAAAAAGGCAAAGATGTCAGCTACTACCAATATTACTTAGCATTGTTCTTAAAGTACCAGCCATTTTGTTTAATCAAAAATAAGAAGAGTCATAAATATTGGAAATGAAGAGGCAAAAATATCATTACAGTCGACCTTTGAACTACGCAAGGGTTAAGGGTACTAACCCTTTACATGCAGTCAAAATCTGCATATAACTTTATAGTCAGTCTTCTGTATCCCCAGTTCCACATTCACAGATTCAACCAATTGCAGATCATGTAGTACTGTGGTGTTTACTATTGAAAACAATCCACATATAAGTGGACCCTCATAGTTCAAACCCCTGTTGTTCAACAGTCAATAATATTTGCAAAATCAACTAAAGATTTACATTTAAAATTCTAAGATTAAGTAATAATGACTGGTACCAAAAGCTGCATAAAATATTTTCTTTTTTTAAATAAATAATCAGCTAGAAAATACAAAGGAAGGGAAAAACTCATGCATCATAGCTACAAAAAATGATGAAATACCTAGAAATAAAATTAAGAATTGTGTAGGGCTTTTATGAAGATAACTTGAGAATTCCACATAATTATACAGAAGACAACAAAGAAATGACTCAATATTTTAAAACAGTATTTCTTTCCTATATTAATCTACACATTCAACTAAAATAATAGAATGTTTTCAAAAAGTAGTATCAAAGTTCTGAAAAAACTGAAAGGAAAGAATAGGTCAGGAAAATTCTAAAGTAATCAAATGAAGTCATACATAATAATTTATTATAAAGCTGTAGTTACGGAAACAATACAGCAGTTGCACAGAAACAGACGACAATGAGGCAGCCTAATGAGACCAGAACAATTTCTGGCTTGAGCTCAACCCCACCACTTACTTGTTGAATAACACAGAATAAGATGTTTTACTATTCTTCATTGATTTTCCTTGTCTGTAAAAAGGATTAATAATAGCACCTAACTCAGAATAGTTATGAGGATTAAATGAGGTAATAGACATAAAGAGGCTGAACTAAACCCTAGCAGTACAAAGCCATAATTATCAGTAACATCACTACCATCATTTTTTGTTTGCCACTGATAATTGCGTTTTCTGTAACAGACGCATGAGCCTAATACAATCATGTATCCATAAAAACTGAAAAGAATTTACTTATGGAATTTAACAAGCTAGTTGTAAAATAACCAAGAGAAGAAAATACATAAATATGTCAAGGCAATCTTGAAAAAAGAACACAAACAGAAAGAATTTAACCAAATATTAAAACACACTATGAAGAAGAATAATTAAAAATATGAAATATTTGCACAAAATAGATAAATAAGCCAATGCCATAAAATAAGTATGATGGAATATAGTAAAGATAAAGTTTCAAATTACTTGGGAAAAAATGTTTTTGGATAACTTGTCATCAATTTGGACAAAAACTGAAGTTATACACACCTTACTCTTTCACAAAAAACAAATTCCAGATACAAGAGAAAGCTAAACATAAAAACAAAAGAAAAATTAAGCATTAAAGTAGAATGAAATAAGTTGGAATGGCATTTAAAAAAATAAAGTGAAAAAAAAAAATAAAAAAAAAAATAAAGTGAAGGAGAGCATATTTATAAAATTAGAGTAGGGTAAGGCCTGCCTCCAACATTTAAAAACTGTAAAACCACAACAAAATCCCAAAAGACAAATGATGTATTGGAAGAAAACACGTCCAAAATAAATACAAAGGATTAGTACATAGCACATATATATATATAAAAGACGACTTCCTGTAAATCAATGGGAAAATATAAAACATAAAAATGAGTGACGTGTATGAACAGACAACTCACAGAAAGTAAAACGGCCACTGAATATAAGGAGACTCTCCTCTCACTAATAACCAGGGAAATCAACTGACAAACAATAGCAACATTTTCACACATTAGACTGGCAATAAAACTAAGGTTAATGACATCAATGATCAGTATAAATGTTTGGAAACAGGTAAACTATAACATCACTAGAAGAAGAATAAACAAGTACAGCATTTTTGAAGGGCAATTCAACAGAATGTATTAAAATTTCACATATGCAGACACTTCAACCCAAGAATTTTACTTCTCTCCATCTACCTTAGACTCAAATTTACATAGTACACAAGGAAACAATTTCAAAAGCAAAAATGAATAAATAAATAAAATGGAAATAATCTAAATACCATGAACAAGGAAAACGTTTAGATAAATTGATGTGTGTATATATATATATACACACATATACAAGTTGATGTACACATATACAAATATGTGTGTGTGTGTGTGTGTGTGTGTGTGTGTGTGTGTATATTCACATACATACATACATATATATGGGGTTCCCCTGGTGGCTCAGATGGTAATGAATCCACCTGTAATGCGGGAGACCCAGGTTCTATCCCTGGGTTAGGAAGATCCCCTGGAGGAGGGCATGGTAACCCACTCCAGTATTCTTGCCTGGAGAATCCCCACTGACAGAGGAGCCTGGTGGGCTCCTGGTGGGTCCACTGGGTTGCAAAGAGTCATACACGACTGAGCAACTAAGCACAGTATATATATATATATATATATATATACACACATAAAATGTGGAATACTATGAAGCAGTTACAAAAAACAAGAGATTTGTGTGTCCTGGCATAATAATGCTTTGAAAAAAAATTTTAAGTTAAAAACAGTAAATTATAAAAAATGTATGCTAAAAAAAATAATACAAATCAACTGATGTCAGCAAATTACCCTCTAGGAAAGAATCTGGGGTTAAGAGAAATGTTCCAGAGGGATTTGTACGTCATCTCTATTATTTGAATCTTTTATAACAAGAAAATATTCACTTATGTTTACATAATTTTTATAATAAAAACAAAGTAAATGCTTATTATTAAAAAATCCACATAAATAGAAGTATTTACAGTCGATACTTACAAAACAGAAAGAGACTCACAGACTTAGAGAATGAACTTATGGTTGTGAAGGGGAAGGATGTGGGGAAGGGATAGTTGGGGAGTTTGGGATGGACAGATACACACTGCTCTATTTAAAATGGATAACCAACAAGGACCTACTATATAGCACATGGAACTTTGCTCAATGTTATATGGCAGCCTTGACAGGAGGGGAGTTTGGGGGAGTATGGATACACATATATGTATGGCTGAGTCCCTCTGCAGTTCACCTGAAACTATCACAACATTATTAATAGGCTACACCCTGAAACAAAATAAAAAGTTAAAAAAAAATAAAGTAGATAGGAACCATAGTTCTTTTCCCTAGAAGGATCCAGCTACCTTCAATAGTTTTAGATATATCCAATTAAAATTTTCCATATATTCCTTCAAATTTTATATATGCAAGCACATATGTGTGTACATACATGTAAACATGCATGCATGTGATCATACATTACAAAAAACACATACACACATGCATGTGTATATATATACATGTACAAAAGCCTATGTTTCCAAAATGAGATAGTTATAATGGTGAAACTTACATACAATAGGATAACAAGTAAACTGTATCACATCAAATAAAACAAATATTATTTCACTATTACAAACAATGGAGCTGTGATTTGGGATAATCTAAATACCATGAACAAGGATCTTTCCTCTTATGTTTTCTAATTTTCCTGTAAAAATCAAACATAGCATAGTGACAATAAAATCTTTTTAAAAAAATAAAAATCAAATGAGAGAATTTTTTTGAAAATAACATAAAGAACTTAAAGTGCAAAACAAATATAAGGCTTCAGTATTGTTAGCACACATAAAAGCAAAATGACAAGCTCACAGTTCATGTATCATCACTTACCAATTCCACTGTCATCTAATCGCATATAGCCTTCTGCCAGCGAGCTGAAGCCAGTTAATCCTCCCATTGCTGCATAAGGAACGTCCTGCCCCACCGGTTTTCCCTGAGCCAGTCTTTCTTGCTTAGTTTCCACTACTGTGTCATGGGCATATGCAGGCTGACCACAAGCACAAGTGAAGCAACTATGAAATCCTGAACACTTAGAACCTGAATCAAGATGTAAAAGGAGTTCAATGTTTTCAAATATAGGTAATCAGTTATATGCCCTCTAACCTACTTAGCTTGGCCCAAATCACCTGAATTCTGGATCCTTCATACACTGTCCTCTGACGCCAGTGCTTCTTCTTATCTCTACCCCTCAACTCCTTTCCTCCAGCCATGCTCTTATTTCTAAAAGATGCTAAAGCATAAGGGTGTATGCAACAACAACAAAAAATTGGAAAAACCAACTAGGACTAAAGGAAACTGGGCTAAACACTGGAGAGCTAGGAAGTGAAGGCTCTCTCCTCAAATACTGAGTTAAAAGCAGGTGTGGGGGGACAACCCAGTAGTGAAGAAATAATGTAGAAACATGTCTCTGCATCAATTCCCCATAAAAGCCATAATGGAAGGCCAACTCACAGATACAGAAAGGATGCAATGGAATATTGTTTAACAATAAAAAGGAAAGAAGTACTGATGTTTGCTACAGCATGGATGAATCATAAAAACATTAGACTAAGTGAAAGATGCTAGTCAGGAAAGACCACATACTCTATGATTCCACTTACACGAAATGTTTAGAATAGGCAAATCCATAGAGATAGAAAGTAGATTACTGGCTGTCTAGAGTTGAGGGGTAAGAGGAATAAGGAATGACTGATAACGGATATGAAATTTCTTTTGGGAGTGATGAAAATATTCTAAAATTTATTGTGGTGATGGTGCACAACTTTGAATATAAAAGCCATTGAACTGTACCCTTCAATTGTTATGAATTTTTTAGCATGTTACTTATATCTTAATGAAATCACTATATATAAAAATACAAACCATATTGAAATAGAGTCCAGAATATACATTAACAAAACCCTTAAACATTCACACTTTTGACAAATATGTACAGAAACCAAGGCACATAATAAATAAGTTATATTCAAATACCTCCATACTTAGTGAAAGAATTTATGTCTGCCATTGTCAATAAAAATATTTTATAACATACTTAATCATAATATTTCAATTCAAGATACTACAAAGACAACTGGGAAAACTATCTCCTGAAGAAAAATACTGGACCTAACTTTAAAAATATTCTACCTATTTCAAAGGGCTTTTAAAAGGATGATCAAGGGAAAGAGCATATGAAATGGTGGCTGGGATTTGGGTACAGGTATTGAGATACAGTAGCTCAGTGGGTAAAGAATCTGCCTTTAAGGCAGGAGATGGGGGTTCGATTCCTGGGTCGGGAAGATTCCCTGGAGGAGGGCATGGTAACCCACTCCAGTACTCTTGCCTGAAGAATGCCATGGACAGAGAAGCCAAGCAGGTTACAGTCCATAGTGTCGCAAAGAGTCGGACATGACTGAAGGGACTGAGCACAGCACAAGCGTGTTGAGATAAGGGTGCCATTGTCTACAAAGTGTTAAAATCATCAAGCTACATTTTGTTTTTCCCATCAAACCATGTTTTATGCAATAACATAATAATCTGCAAGTGAATCATAAAAAAATTTTAGATCTGTAAAATCCTTTTTAAGGATGATTATTCTGTAAATGGAATTCAGTTGGTAGAACATCCAGAATTTGAAATTTTGAATTATATCACATCTAGTAATTCTTTAAAATCTATTACTGCTACTTAACCTTATTCAAATTACACGAGATTAGAGATCAAGGTCGATGACTATAAAGCATATGAACAACCAAGTTTTTCCACAAACTTTTAGAGTACGTATTCATCAAATTATTCCCAGTTGTCCAATGTCACTGTAGCTGAATGAAATTGGCACAGAGAGACATCAAACATTCAGTAAGGGGATAAAAGCATTCTGTTTATATGTTTATCATAATGTAACTCACAGGCATTGCATACAAAGCCAGGCGCTGCACTGTGTTGATCGGCAAAGTGCTTACACCTGCAGCGAATGGGCTGTGTGCCGTTCAGAGGCACATAGAGGTAAGCCCTGCAAGGGCAGCCCCTCACTTGGCAAGGCAGACTGATGGGGCGCTGCGGCGGAATCGTTTCAAAGTCAGTTTTATGTTGCTTATACCTAAAAGAAATGAAAGGGACAAAATAACAGCACAATGCAGGTACTGCCAGAAATTACAACTGGTATTCTCTTACAGGCAAAATGATTCTTTCTCATTTTTATTTTTTGTTCATTGTTCTTGTTAGTAAGGTGTAAATACACTCCCCTGAAATGCAGTACTTGTCAGTTACATTGCTTTGGTCAGAGAAAATCTTCACCCATCTAGACTTTTAATCAAGGAGAATTTTCACAGCAACATACAAAGATATAGCATATAATTCTCTTAAAATACTATTACAGATTCTTTAATACAGAAACACAACCCAAGAGTATGAAGAAAAGTTCATGAAATTCTCTTTATTAAAGTGCATTATTTACATTTATTTTCACAGGTTTGCTATTTAAAATTGAAATAAGTTCAATAAACACATATTAATATAATTTATTTTAATATACTTTAAACTTTAAACTTCAAAATAAATTATAAACACCTTTAAAAGCCAAAACTCTTTGCTAAAATGCTGTACGTAATTTTCTCAGACCACTGGCTTCCTTCTCATTCGATGATACTCAGTAAAATTACATTAAATTTATTATTCTCAATATTATACTATTATTTTAACAGAAGTTAAAATAATAATAAGATACCATTTTCACTTAGCAAAGAGAATCAAAGGTTTTTTTTAAACTGTACATATTTCACAACATGGTCAAGAGTGTTATAAAAGAACCAATCTCATTTAACAGGGTTTCAAGAAACAGAAAAAGAACCATCCATTAAGCCAGATGGTTCATTTTTGAGAAAACTAAACCCTAAGAAAATTATTCCATGTATATAAAGAGCTCTGTGCATAAGGGTAGTATTAGCAACAGTACTTTAAATAGTGATGTACACAACACAAACTAATAATAAAGGAATGGATAAGTATATTACAAAACAGTTTCTTAACTCTAACAGTGAAAACTTTTCTTCAAATAAAATATCTTACAGACCATAATACTATATAAAATAGATAAACACAGAATTGGCTAACACTAGGGGAAGAGCCATAAGTGGAGTCTGTCCTTCCCCTTAGCTGCCCCTCCACCTGATGAGCCCCTGAGATTCTGTGGGAGCTCTGGGAAAAATATGGTGAACACAACTGGATTAGCCAGAGTATCAATGAGGTATTAAAAATCGTGTGTGCAATTACTATGAACAGTGAGGAAACATTTCCATCATGAAAAACTGGTTCAATATTTATACACAGGTATAATTAAAAACTAAGGCTGTATATTACCTGCTTATTTAACTTATATGCAAAGTACATCATGAGAAATGCTGGACTCGATGAAGCACAAGCTGGAATCAAGATTGCTGGAAGAAATATCAATAACCTCATATATGCAGATGACACCACACTTATGACAGAAAGCGAAGAAGAACTAAAGAGCCTCTTGATGAAAGTGAAAGAGGAGAGTGAAAAAGTTTGCTTAAAACTCAACATTCAGAAAACTAAGATCATGGCATCTGGTCCCATCACTTCATGGCAAATAGATAGCGAAACAGTGTCAGACTTTATTTTCTTGGGCTCCAAAATCACTGCAGATGGTGATTGCAGCCATGAAAGTAAAAGACACTTGCTCCTTGGAAGAAAAGTTATGACCAACCTAGACAGCATATTAAAAAGCAGAGATAGTACTTTGCCAACAAAGGTTCATCTAGTCAAGGCTATGGTTTTTGCAGTGGTCATGTATGGATGTGAGAGTTGGACTATAAAGAAAGTTGAGCACTGAAGAATTGATGCTTTTGAACTGTGGTTTTGGAGAAGACTCTTGAGAGTCCCTTGGACTGCAAGGAGATCCAACCAGTCCATCCTAAAGGATATCAGTCCTGAATATTCATTGGAAGGACTGATGCTGAAGCTGAAACTCCAGTCCTTTGGCCACCTGATGCAAAGAACTGACTCATTTGAAAAGACCCTGATGCTGGGAAAGATTGAAGGCGGGAGAAGAAGGGGATGACAAAGGATAAGGCGGTTGGATGGCATCACTGACTCAATGGACATGAGTTTGAGTAGACTCCAGGAGTTGATGATGGACAGGGAGGCCCGGTGTGCTGCAGTCCATGGAGTCACAAAGAGTTGGACACAACTGAGCGACTGAACTGAACTGAACTGAATTATGTAAATAAAAAAGTACATACACTTTAAAACTTCTTAACAGTATCTGGCTTTAGGTGGTGTCTTCTTTCTACATTTCTTTATATTCTTTATTTCAATGTTTCCAATGTTTTCACTTTTCTTTTATACTTTTTAAAAAACTTTTATTTTTAATTGGAGGATAATTGCTTTACACTACTGTGCTGGTTTCTGCCATACATAAGCATGAATCAACCATATGTATTCATATGTCCCCTTCCACTTGAACCTCCCTCCAACCTCCCAAGTTTCACTTTTATAATACGGAGAAATAAATTTAGACAGAGATCTCAGTGAGCAACTGGTACTAAAGAACTTTTTCCATCCAAGTGGGGTTGGGTCAGTTTTGAAGGTCAATTCTATGCTGTACCATTATACGTAGATATGAGACTGGCATTAAACGTTTACAAGGATAAACAATAAAACTAACATAAGTTTACCATAAAACAGTGAAAGTGATAGTCTCTCAGTCATGTCCAACTTTTTGCGACACTATGGACTCTAGCCCACCACGCTCTTCTGTCCATGGAATTCTCCAGGCAAGAATACTGGAGTGGGTAGCCATTCCCTTTTCCAGGGGATCTTCCCAACACAGGGATCAAACCCGGGTCTCCTGCATTACAGGTGGAATCTTTACCATTTTCACTTCAATGGAAGTTTATCAAAGCCCTCTTCAATTCTGAACAATATCAACATAACCCTCATCCTCTGTTCCTCCAGTGTTTTTAGCTGGGGTTGCTAAATAAATTTCAAGTCAATCTACACAACATTACTCATCCTAGCAACTGCCTAACAACCTCTGGCAAATCTTAAGCGTGTAAACAGCAACTGCACAAAGACTATGTCAGGAAAGAGCCCCAGAAATGATCAGAACAGGAAGGCTCTCCCATGGCTCCTCTGGACTAGAAAGCTAAAGTTTTTACCTAAAACCACATAATAGTTTCTGTGATTTTTCCAAGAAGCAGCTTTGTCCTTCTGAGCTTTACAACTATGATCTGTAGCAGTGATAAAATTTAAAGTAGAAAATGACAAACACAGCCAAATGCAAATCTCAAGTGCAGGTAACACACATCAATGGCTGCAGCCTCATGTATTTCCTTTTCCTGTGGGCTTGTATTTTTGTTTAAAGAAAGGTATATACACATACACACACACACACACACAGCGCTGACCCTTGAACAATATGGGTTTAGAGTGTAGATTTTTTTTTTCAATAAATACACAGTAGGCCCTCAGTGTTTATGGGTTCCACATTTGTGCTTAAACTAACCACATATTGTGTTCCAAGGATCATGTTTATGATCCAAGATTGGCTGAACCCACATCTGCAAACAGGAGGGCCCAGCTATGGGGCATGAACATCCCCAGATTTTGGTATCCACGGTGCATCCTGGAACCAGTCCTCTGTGTGTGTGTGTGTGTGTGTATAAATAAAAGAGAAAGGTATTCATTTCTTAACGTATAAAAAGAGACGAGTAAATGTGAGGAAAAATGCTTCTATTTGTAGATTGGTAAATTTTTAGTGTGGGGCTCAAGAAACTTTAAAATCAGTTTACGGAATGCTACTCAATACTCTACAGTGACGTAAATGGGAAGGAAATCCAAAAAAAGAGAAGATACATATATCCTGATTCACTCTGCTGTATAGCAGAAACTAAAATGGGCTTCACTGGTGGCTCGGACAGTAACGAATCTGCCTACAATGCAGGAGACTTGGGTTCGAGCCCTGGGTCAGGAAGGTCCCCTGAAGAAGGGAATGGCAACCCACTCCAGTATTCTTGCCTGGAGAATTCCATGAACAGAGGAGTCTGACGGGCTACAGTCCATGGGGTTGCAAAGAGTTGGACACGACGGAGCAGCTATCACTTTTCAGAAACTAACACAATACTGTAAAGCAACTATACTCCAATAAAAACGAATTTTAAAACACATTTGACAAAAATAAATAAACAAAATAAAATCGGCTCTGAAACGTGATGACCCATTCTCTACTACCTTGTCCAGTGCTGGGAGAGGCAGAGTGAGAGTACTCCCCCGCCAAACTGAAAAACCCCCAGCAAAGCCCGGAGGCACCAATACCTTTCTTATCAATAGTAAGAGGAAAGATGCTTAAGGTGATGGGACTCCATAATGAGTTCTAACAGGATACAACAGAAAAAATGTAAAATATAGCCCCCAAAAGCCTTAGATAATTTCTGGCATATTATATAAACACCTGTTTTCAAATGTTTCTCAATTATCACCAATGTTATTTATAGAAGGAAGATATGCCCTGCTACAGTTTTGTATTTCCTAATCACCAGAAAACTTAGCAATAAAATATCTTACCGATGTGTACAAAAACACAGTGTCTCTGGACCCACAAGTTTACAATCCATTCCCGTGGGTGATCGCCAACTCACATACAATCTGTTCTGTAAACGCATAGGTAAGACTTTTCTTTTGTACTCTTCATATTCTTCAGGAGTAAAAAGTTTCCCTCCATCATCCTCACCGACAATTCTACAACAAAAGATACTTCTCTTAAGCCACGTGTATTTCTTTTCTGGGTTAAAAATAATAAACTCTAAAATTAAACTATACCTGTATAGTCAAATGTATAGTCAGAAGAAAGGCTGCTTTGGCTTTGTTCTGTTACATTAGGCTCATGTTAATAGCAAAATTACACATAATAGTAATAAAGCTTTTGCTTCCCATATGAAAAAGGATTATAAATAATAAAGTCAATGAATTCATAACATCTGACTTCACAGATCAGGTTTATCACTGGAGAATTACCACATATTCATCTCAATTTCTCCTTTGATTCTGAAGTAAACATGATCATTTTTCACATTAAAAGTTGGAGACTAAACTACAAAAAATTCTAATATTTTCCTCCTTTAAATATACTTTGCTCCCAAAACAAAATAGTACAAAAAACATCCATGCTGAAGACAACATGATTAATGTCCACACCTGACTCCAAAGCCTGGCCAGAAGTTTAAACTAAGATAGAACCCACAAACACCCTTAGATCTGCACCACTTCATACCTAACATATGCATTGAGTAATAAGGCATATCATTTTCTAATTCTGGAAGTAAGACCTCAAAATTTTATGGGAAAAATTAAACCACTGCTATTTCTTAATTTCTTAGGAAATTAAGAATTGTCCTCCTTGGAAAAAAAGGAAGCACAATCAAAAGCATGTGGTCAAAACTGAAGAAATTTCTTACTGAAAATACCCCCTTTAAAAGTCGTGCAAAGTGTTATTTGCAGAATGTTACGTAATTTTTAGTGCAGTCAGTGCCTTTCTCATACTTTCAAGACTTTAGCTATGGTAGATAAAATAAAAACCAATTCAGAAGCTACGAAATCATCACAACCTTCTTCCTTAAATAATTAAGGTACATAATAGTAAATAATTAAAACTAAGAGCATTTTATTCTGAGCTAAGTTTTGGGCTATTTCATCTTTTTATAGCCACCAAGAAGTATATCAACAGCTACCAAAAAGACCTTAAGATCAATGCGGACTTTTAAAGAAAGAGATCAATTATATATAGTTCTAAACCAGTGTTGCTCAAACTTTATTTACAGAATCCCCTCGAGATCTAGTTGAAATGCAGATTCAGATTGATATGTCTCAATGGGCCTGGCGATGCTCCCCAACGATGCTTACACTGTTGGTCCAAGATGGCTACACTATGAGCAGCAAGGCTCTAACTTCTACAGAGAACTATTTCAAGTAGTTTATGTTTGAAAAATAATTTGCCCCCAGGCCCCAACATTTCATGGGCCAGGTATGAGACTACAACTGAAGGCCCACATTCCCCATACCTAAACATCTAAGTATGTAAGGTGTCCAGTCAACATCAGGACCCAGCATAGTGCTCCTAGGGAAAAGGCCTGGAGAATTGGAGGCAAAGGAGCAGCTCTGCCCTAGGTGAGCGCTGGGTAAAATCTGTTCCGGACTGCTGGCCTTACGTGAACCTAACCGGGAATGGGACCTGACCCATCAAGCTTCTCATCCTCACTTTTTCTGGCTCAGAATTACTAGATATTTCTAGACGTCACTCAGAAGTATACCACCTAGACAGTCCGAGGGACGTGCAGTCAGATAGCAACCCCTTTACCCAAGGGATTTGGGGCGACCACCTTTAGACGGAGCAACCCATGGGGCTCAGGTTTCAGGCTGCACCTGTTTCCCATTGAGGCAGTGATCATCTGACTTCCCCTTTACACACATCCACACCTGCCTCTCACCCAGTTTCCCAACTGTCAAAAACCTTTCTTGGGAGACCTTAAAAAAAAAAAAAAAAGCACATTCTCGCAGGTACACCAACGTTTGTCAGGGCTCCAGGCAGTGAGTCACCAGCCCTAGGGGCGGCTGCGCTTCCAGTCCCCGGATAAGAGTTTCTCTAGAACCAAAGTCTCTCTCCTAAAACCAGCACCTAGTGGTCGGGGGGCACGTTTGGAAGTTCACGTCCCACCCTATTACAAAGTGAACCTGCGAACCTGATGTCTGCTTTTCCAGACCAGGTGTACTCAACGTGTGATCTACAACGGCAGTTAAGAAAAGAACAATGGACCCTTGCATAAATCTGGAGTTAATAATCCTTTCTCAAAGGGATCAGAGCCGGAGATCTTTTAAATTGCCTCGGAAGAGACTTACTAGAAAAGAACTGCGTGTCATCACAATACTAGAAATAGGAAATCTGCAATCAAAGTAAGCCACCTCCACCAGCCCGGGAACGGGTTTCCGGGAGCCAAGGCCACCCAGCGCCGGTCCCCTGCCCGCGCCTCCCGCACTCCTCCCGCGAAAGGGATCGGACCGGCCTCCTGCCTCCGCAGAGGCGCTGCCTCACCTCCGGTACTCCAAGTACTCGTCCACTGCTGCCGCGCCGCCAGGAGGTAACGTCAGCCGCTCCATGGCGGGCGGGGAACCGGGAGGCGCCGGCTCCAGCCGCCCTGCGCACGTGAGCCGAGCCGTGAGCAGCCAAAACCTGCCCCGCCCCGGCCGGCCGCGCCCCCTCTCGCCCGCTCCGCTATTGGCCCGGCAGGACGACCGCGGTGACCGCGATGAGCTCGTGCTTCCACCTGGTGGGTCACCCCCTGCACTAGAAACTCGCTCTTCACGCTGAACCCTGCCGCAGTAGGGATGCTGTTTACCGCCTTTCGCAAACCTTGCCCGTCTCCTTCTTCCTGGTCTGGCAGGTCTCCTTGTAGTAAATAAAATAATGAGTGACGACAGAGTGCAGTGCCTTGCATGTAATGGATGCACAGAATGGGCGTATTTCTTTGTGCCGCACTTTTCGCTGGTTCTGAGAAGATTTTGGATAGTTTGAGAGCTCTGATCGCTATAGTTGCCAGCTGTGTTTTCAGATTTGGCATTAAAAACACTGTGACGTAGAAAATCAGATAGTCTTTTTTTTTTTTTTTTCAGATAGTCTTGAGTGTGTTCAGTTTGAGTGTCACTATAGCAACATGGTCTTCAAAAAAAGTGAGTAGCAGATATAAGGGGTAACAGGAGAAACTAGTTAGGATTAAAACAAAAAACAAAAACCTTTGGAAATATTCTCCACAAAATCCATTTTAAAGTTGAATTACCAGCGATTGGTAATATGTCCAGAATTTGGTCTAGTTACCTGGAAAAGAGGTAGGAAATCCATTATTATTCAGGAGTCAAACTCTGAGGCTCCCTAGAGATCAGGTTGAAAGTGAAAGTAAAGTCGCTCTGTCTTGTCCGACTCTTCGCGACCCCATGGAATTCTCCAGGCCAGAATACTGGAGTGGGTAGCTGTTCCCTTCTCCAGGGCATCTTTCCAACCCAGGGATCGAGTCCAGGTCTTCCGCGTTGCAGGCGGATTCTTTATCAGCTGAGCTACCAGGGAAGCCAAGAGATCAGGTTGAACACCTTCTATAAATTGTCTGGGAGGGAAAATCCACAGTTAAAAAAAAAAAAAAATTGTTGAACTCCAATACTTTATTTCAAAAATAAAGTATTTTATTTTTGAGACCCATTGTTGGGTCTCAATCCCAACAATGACACCCTCACTACTCTTTGTTAATAACCCTTTTATCAGTGTTAGCTCCCATCTCAATCTTAACCAATAAACTCTGAAGTCTCTCCCAGCCACATTTGCATATTATAAACAGGTTTTAAAGTTAAAAGCTTTCAACACTCAGGTCAAGGAGTGATCCTGAAATGGGGCTATTTTAGGGGAAGGAGCACTTGCGCTCAATACTCTCCAGTCACACCTATGGGCTGCTGCTGCCTTTTATCTTGTTTTGAACTCCTGGCTCTGCTTTTATGCAGCAGCTAAACTAGCAAAGAAAAATAACATAAGGTGCTAGGTTATGTGAACTTACAGAAAAAGTGGCAAAGGAGTGTCTGCGTAGTCAAGTACAATTTAATGCATCTAGAGGGAAATAATTAAAATAGGCTTAGTGCAATTGTGGACCCTTACAGGAAGCTGCTCGAGCAGTAAACTCTCTGCTAAAAGAAGTCAACAAAAATATTAGGAATGACAAATAAAACTACAGAACAAAATGCAAAATATTATCGTAACCTTGGAGAAAACTGACACCTTTGTTAATTAGAGTATTATATATGGTTTTGACCTCTGTTTTAACTTTTTAAAGTATAATTGAACTATAATTTATCCCTAAAGGTATCTAAATTGATCTAGAAAATAAGATGGACAGAGGGACATGAGAGTGAGAAGCTTGCCTTGGCAAGTATTAGACATTTTACATATTTAGTTCTCATAAAATAAGATAGGAAATATCAGCATTTTACAGTGATGTATACATTAATATAAGTTTCTTCTGCAAATAACAAAATAATCTAACAGAAGCTTAATCAAACATAGGGTTTTTGTCTTTGTTACTCTGAAGAATTGTTGGGGTAAGTGATAGCTGGCATTTGCTCAGGGCATTTTCCCCATAGCTGCAAGAACTCCTGAAATTATATCCAAATTCCAAGAAGAAAGAAAGGAGGCAACCAATATCTGACATTCCTTTTATCAAGTAAGAGTTTTCTGGGAAGCCCCTCTAAACATTTTTCACTTATGTAGTATGATCAGACCTTTTCATATGGCTATCCCTCGCATATAAAGGAGGCTGGGAAAGCAAATCCAGAACTAATGTTTCTCAGGGTCTGTGATGAGGTGGTCACGGAGAGACTATTCTAGAAAAGTGTGTTTGGTTGGTCAATCTATAGAGTCTGCCCAGCTCACCCCTTGAATTGCTTAATACCCATGTACCCCCTTCTCCCAGATGCAGGCATTTTACATTAAATGTATTCATCAGACCCCTAAGGAAGGCAACCCAAAATCTCAGCCAGCTACTGAAACTGGTTTGAAGTCTTCTCTGTCATTCACTCTTTCTTCTTCTTTTTTTTTTTTTGTTTTTTGGAGTTTTTTGGACACACCACATGTCATGCAGGGTTTTAGTTCCCTTACTAAGTATAGAATCTGTACCCCCTGCAGCGGAAGTGCAGAGCCCTAACACTGGACTGCCAGGGAATTCCCACTATCATTCATTCTTAAAGATTTATCAGTCAATAGCTAAAGGACAAGAAAATCACTTCTCCCTGTCCCGAAATATCCTATATAATAGCTAGGATGATAGAATAGTGGGAGTGGGTTGCCCTTTCCTTCTCCAGGGGAACTTCCCAACCCACAAATCGAACCTGGGTCTCCCGCACAGCAGGGAGACTCTACTGTCTGAGCCACAAGGGAATCCCTACAATTAAAAAGCTCTCAGAAAAGGAAAGAATGGGGAATGTCCATGTACATCTCTCCTGGTGCAAATGTTTCCTGAGGGGACACTTAAAACAATTTTATCATATGTAAATTATATGTCAGTTCAGTTGCTCAGTTGTGTCCAACTCTTTCCGACCCCATGAATCACAGCATGCCAGGCCTCTCTGTCCATCACCAACTCCCGGAGTTTACCCAAACTTATGTCCGTCGAGTCGGTGATGCCATCCAGCCATCTCATCCTCTGTCGTCCCCTTCTCCTCCTGCCCTCAATCCTTCCCAGCATCAGGGTCTTTTCCAATGAGTCAACTCTTCGCATGAGGTGGCCAAAGTATTGGAGTTTCAGCTTCAACATCAGTCCTTCCAATGAACACCTAGGGCTAATCTTTAGGGTGGACTGGTTGGATCTCCTTGTAGTCCAAGGGACTTACAAGAGTCTTCTCCAACACCACAGTTCAAAAGCATCAATTCTTTGGCGCTCAGTTTTCTTCACAGTCCAACTCTCACATCCATACATGACCACTGGAAAAACCATAGCCTTGACTAGACGGACTTTTGTTGGCAAAGTAACGTCTCTGCTTTTTAATATGCGTTATAGATTGGTCATAACTTTCCTTCCAAGGAGTAAACGTCTTTTAATTTCATGGCTGCAATCACCATCAGCAGTGATTTTGGAGCCCAAAAAAATTAAGTCTGACACTGTTCCCACTGTTTCCGAATCTATTTGCCATGAAGTGATGGGACCAGATGCCATGATCTTAGTTTTCTGAATGTTGAGCTTTAAGCCAACTTTTTCACTCTCCTCTTTCACTTTCATCAAGAGGCTCTTTAGTTCTTCTTCACTTTCTGCCATAAGGGTGGTGTCATCTGCATATCTGAGGTTATTGATATTTCTCCCAGCAATCTTGATTCCAACTTGTGCTTCTTCCAGCCCAGCATTTCTCATGATGTACTCTGCATAGAAGTTAAATAAGCAGGGTGACAATATATATCCTTGACGTACTCCTTTTCTTATTTGGAACCAGCCTGTTGTCCCATGTCTAGTTCTAACTGTTGCTTCCTGACCTGCATACAGGTTTCTCAAGAGGCAGGTCAGGTGGTCTGTCAATAAACCTATAAATAAAATATAAATATATAAATACATATATTCTTGTTTAGTCTCGAAGTCGTGTCTAACCTTTTCAAACCCATGGACTGTAGCCTACCTTGCTTCTCTGTCCATGGGATTTCCCAGGCAAAAATACTGGAGTGGATTTCTTTCTCCAGGGGATCTGACCCAGGGATCCAACCCACATCTCCTGCATTGACAGGCAGATTTTTTATCACTGAGCCACGAAGGAAGTCATATATATATACATATCCTTAAAAAAAGTTTCTCTAGGACAGTCTTTTTTTCATTTTAATATACATTAAAATCACCTAGAGGACTTGTTAAAACAGAGTGTTGGCCCCATCCTCAGAGCTTGTGATTTAGAAAGTCTGGGAAGAGACTGAGAATTTTTACTTATAATGCCTGTTCTGCTGGCCTGGCGACTACTCATCCTCTCCCCTTGTTAGAACAAGTTCCTGCACCAGGCATACAGTGAGTCCAAGCAAAACAACATGTTGGAGTTTGGAACAGAGAAAGGTTTGTTGCAGGGCCATGCAAGGAGACAGTTAACTCGCGTCCCCCCAAAATTCAAAATCCCCAAAGGGTTTCAGCAAAGCATTTTTAAAGACCAGGTGGGTGTGGGGTGTTGTCTGAAGCTTATGTGATCAACTTGTGCACAAGTCACTGATTGATGGTAAGGAACAGGGTGGTGTCAGTCCTTAGGTGCCAGTAGGTCGGGGAGCTATGGTAAGTATCAAGTACTTACCATCCTCCACTTGGTGAGGAGTTTCCACATCTGTAAAAAACAACTTAGGAAGATGTTTGTGTGCATGTGTGTGGGCTAAGTTGCTTCAGTAGTGTCCAACTCTGTGATCCCATGGACTGTAGCCCACCAGGCTTCTCTGTCCATGGAATTCTTCCGGTAAGAACACTGAAGTGGGTTGCCATGTCCTCCTGTGGGGATCTTCCAGACCCAGGGATCGAACTCACGTCTCTTATGTCTCCTGCATTGGCAGGTGGGTTCTTTACCACTAGGGCCATCTGGAAAGCCCCAGAACATGCATTAGATAGTGTTATCTAGGTGTCAATACTTCAGACAGGAGCTGAAGCAGATGATATGCGGGAAGGGCCTGTCCTGGGAAGGCCCCATAGGGTCCTGCTCAGTTACAACCTGTAACCTGGAATACACAATTCTACCCACCATTCCTGCTTCAAGGCTGTAGCCTTGAGAGAGTTGTTGAGACCATCTAAACAGTATATGTGACTGAACCTACTTAAGGTCTGCATATAAAATATAAGATTCTTTAAGGCTGATGTGGTGATCTGCCTGTCCTGTGGCCACCAAAGACAAGCCCTTGTAAGTAATTTCCCTTGTTTGTTAAACCTGCCACCTGCCAGTCTGGAGTGGTCTGCCCCTTTCTTTAGTCTCTCCTTGCCCTCTGTGTACAAGGATCAGTTTGTGAATAAACACTTTACCTATGTCCCTCCTGATATATTTTAAAGTGTTTTAGAGCAAAATTCCAGGTGTCATATCTTTTCATACTCATAAATGCTTTGGCATCTATCTTTAACAAATAAGTTTTAAAAGATCGACAATATCATTATGATACCTAATAAATTAAGCAATAATTCCCTAATGTCATCTAATATCCAGTTTTCATTCAAATTTCCTTGATTTTGTTCTAATTAGAATCCAGGTAAGGTCGATACTTTGCATTCAGTTTGTATGTGCTTAACAGGGCTTCCCAGGTGGTGCTAGTGGTGAAGAACCCACCTGCCAGTGCAGGAGACCTAAGAGACACAGGTTTGATCCTTGGGTCAGGAAGATCCCCTGGAGGAGGGCATGGCAACCCACTCCAGTATTCTTGCCTGGAGAATCCCATGGACAGAGGAGCTTGGTGGGCTATAGTCCATAGGGTCGCAAAGAGTCAAATATGACTAAAGCAATGCAGCATGCAATATATAACAAGTCTTTTGTAATTTTAAACAGTTCCCTTTCTCCCATGCTGATTTTTTGTTTCATTTATTTGTTGAGAAAAACAGAGTCAGTTTTCTTGTAGAATATCTTTCTGGATTGTTTTGTTTACCAAAAAATGTCATTTAATATAATCTTCTAGCTCCTATCTTCTATAAATTCATACATGAATCTGAAGACTTCAGTTCAGTTCAGTTCCTCAGTCGTGTCTGACTCTTTGCAACCCCATGGACTGCAGCACGCCAGGCCTCGCTGTCCATCACCAGCTCCTGGAGATTTTTCAAACTCATGTCCATTGAGTCGGTGATGTCTGAAGACTTCACTGGCTATTACATTCAGAAGAAGTTCTTTTCAAAAGAGTTTTTCACTGATGATGCTATGTTCTGAATTCTTGACTTCTGGAGACAGCCTTGCATGAAAATTCCTATAAGGCCCACATAACATGGTGCTGTATACCTAAGAACCCGTTTTCTAGGACTTCCCTGGTGGTCCAGTGGCTAAGGCTTTGTGCTCCCAAGGCAGAGGGCTGGAGTTTGATCCCTGCTCAAGGAACTAGATCACACATGCTGCAACTAAGAGTTCACATGCTGAAACTAAGACCTGGCACAGCCAAATAAATTAATAAATATTAAAAACAAAAACAATTTCCCTTCTTTCCCCATCTCTCAACTAAGCTCTCAGTACCAAGGCCATTTTCTCTGTAGTCCTCTGTGGATGAGGGAGAGATTTTGGAAATACTTCATTTAGCCTTACACTGAGCCCTTTGGTGAGTCAGCTTAATGTGAGAGGGTCTCCTATTAGACATCACCTTAGACTTTATTTTTTGGGGCTCCAAAATCACTGCTGATGGTCATTGCAGCCATGAAATTAAAAGACGCTTACTCCTTGGAAGGAAGGTTATGACCAACTTAGATAGCATATTTAAAAGCAGAGACATTACTTTGTCAGCAAAGGCCCATCTAGTCAAGGTTATGGTTTTTCCGGTGGTCATGTATGGATGTGAGAGTTGGACGGTGAAGAAAGCTGAGCGCTGAAGAATTGATGCTTTTGAACTGTGGTGTTGGAGAAGACTCTTGAGAGTCCCTTGGACTGCAAGGAGATCCAATCACTCCATCCTAAAGGAGATCAGTCCTGGGTGTTCATTGGAAGGACTGATGTTGAAGCTGAAACTCCAATACTTTGGCCACCTCATGCGAAGAGTTGACTCATTGGAAAAGACCCTAATGCTGGGAAGGAGTGGGGACAGGAGGAGAAGGGGATGACAGAGGATGAGATGGCTGAATGGCATCACCGACTCGATGGACATGGGTTTGGGTAAACTCCGGGAGTTGGTGATGGACAGGGAGGCCTGGCATGCAGCGATTCATGGGGTCACAAAGAGTCGGACACGACTGAGCGACTGAACTGAACTGAACTCGAGTTTGACCTTAGTCCTCCTCCCTGAGCTAAGCCATCAAAACCAAAGCACAAGTTTGCCTGGAAGAGCTAATGTTCTCAGAGCTATTTTAGAGTAGGAAATTTCTTGTTCTTCACGCACAGGCAAAACCCAGAAGAGAACGTTAATGCCCTTGGGAGCAAAACTTTGACCAGCCAAGAATGTGAGCCAATAAATATGTCCCTCTTTCTCCCCTACAGTATTTCTGAGCTGTGTTTCATATGGCATCTCCAAAGGTCCCATGGGATTGAATGATTTCCTAAGCCATAACCTGTCCTTACTCTTTCTCTTTTCACTTCCTTAATCTCTAGGTTCTCACTCCCACATGAAAGATTAACTTTTGGGAGGAACTAGACTACGATAGGGCTTCCCTGGTGGCTCAGCTGATAAAGAATCTACCTGCATTGTGGGAGACCTGGGTTCGATCCCTGGTTTGGGAAGATCCCCTGGAGAAGGGAACCGCGACTCACTCCAGTATTCTGGCCTGGAGAATTCCAAGGGGTTGCAAATAGTCAGACATGACTGAGCCTCAGACAGTGTCCTAAACCTACTTTAATCTGTGCATTTATCCTTTTTCTCCCCCTTTGAATGTATTTATTGGAGACACTGGGCTGCTTTGTCCTATATTTTTTCCACATTGTGAGTTTCACTGATTACCTTCTTGTGGTTAGACTTTGTTCCTGTATACTCTGTACTTCCCCTGATATAGAGCCTTGATTAGATTGAGGTTCAAAATTTTAGCAAGACTATTTCATAGGTGGTGGTGGATATTCCCATGTGGAATGTACATATGAGGTTTGGTTGTCTCTGTAATGTTAATATTGATCTCTGAGTTTAGTTTTTGCCAACCTGACCCATAATGTTCCCCTTCCACTTTTCACCTAATCACTTCCTTCATTTTTTGCTTTATACATTTTGAATGCTAAAGTTGTTTTAGGCAAGTATAAACAATACAAGTTTAGAATTGTTATGAAAGTGAAAGTGTTAGTCGCTCGGTCATGCCTGACTCTTTGCGACCCTATGGACTGCAGCCCACCAGGTTCCTCTATCCCTGGGATTTTCCAGGCAAGGATACTGGGGTGGTTTGCCACTCCCTTCTCCAGGGGATCTTCTTGACCCAGGGATCAAACCCGGGTCTCCCGCACTGCAGGCAAACTCTTTACAGTCTAAGCCACCAGGGAAGCCCTGATATTGTTATAATTGTTACATTTGGTGCATTAAGCTATATGTCCAAATGAAGTAAATCCATTTCTAGAGGGTTTTTTTTTTTTATTTAAAGTCTATTTTATTTGCTATTAACAAAAGCTATACCAACTTTATTTTGACTATATATCTTTTTCCATCCTTTTATTTTCAATAAGAAGTAAGCAACATACATGAAAAACCTGGGATTTTCCGAACATATCTCCTAAAACTATAGCCTTGTTACAGTTGTGTTTTCTTAGTCACCAAACACAGCAGATGACAATTTGACCAATTTTTCCACTGTTATCACCAACCTAGAAAAGTTGTAGGTCCTCACTGCCCACTATCCTAACGCTTCTAAATAGCCAGTTCTGTATTTTAAAGTCTCTTGTTTTTAGTACTCCATTGTCGTACTGAATTTTCTAGAGTTAGAAATGCATTTTACAAAAATAATAGAAAACTCAACTGAGGCAGTTGATACAAATTCAGCTGGTTCAGCAGCTAAATTGCTGACACCTCTGCAGTGCCTTTGGCCTTTCCTTCACCATCACATAACTGCTAATGCAGCATCAGCCCTCCTTCCTGCCACCTCTACTTATCCAACTCCCATCCTCAGGAGTCAGCTCAAATTTCCCCTACTTTGGAAAGGAGGTCCCCTGGAGGAGGAAATGGCAAACCACTCCAGTATTCTTGCCAGGATAATCCCATGAGCAGAGGAGCCTGGAGGGCTACATATGGTCCATGGGGTTGGAAAGAGACTGAGCAGAGCACAGCAGAGTTGCCTGTCTAGAGCACGTTATGCACATTATGATATTAATGCAACCTCTTTGGGTGTGAGGGAAGCAGCATCCAGAATAAGTGGAGTAAGGAAGGGTAGGAGATGATGGAGTGAAATGGAGACAGTTCTTTTCTAATTTTTAAAATTAATTAATTTATTTTAATTGGAGGCTAATTACTTTACAATGTTGTGGTGGTGGTGGAATCAGCCATGGGTGTACATGTGTCTTTTTAGTGAAAAAAATTTTGGTCATGAAGGTGAAAGCAGAAAGACAGGCTGTTGTTCTGTCTGGAACAGTCTATACAGTAATATATATAAATATATATATATATATATATATATAGTTACATATGTATATATTCTCTTTCAGATTCTTTTCCATTATAGGTTATTATAAGATATTCAATATAGTTTCCTATATTATACAGTATCTTGTTTATTTTTTACAAAGTAGTATGTATATGTTAATTCCAAACTCCTAATTTATTCACCCCCCCCAAACCCGTCCACAATCCCCTTTGGTAACCATAAGTTCGTTTCTATGTCTGTTAGTGTGTTTCTGTTTTGTAAGTAAGATCATTTGCATCATTTTTAATGATATGTAAATAATATCATATTTGTCTTTCTCTGTCTGGCTTAGTTCACTTAGTATGATATTAATAATGTCTAGATCCATCCATGTTGCTGCAAATGGCATTATTTCATTCTTTTTATGGCTAATATTCCACTGTGTGTGTGTGTGTGTGTGTGTGAGTGTGTGTGTACCACATCTTTTCTTTTTTAAAATTTTTTATTAGAGTATAGTTGATTTACAATATTGTGTTAGTTTCCACAGTACAGCAAAGTGAATCAGTTTTACATATACATATATTCACTGTTTAGATTCTTGTCAGTACAGAGTATTGAGAAGAATTCCTCATCCTATACAATATGTCTTTGTTAGTTATCTGTTTTATGTATAGTAATGTGTATATGTCAATCCCAATCTCTCAATTTATCCCTTCCCCTCTTTTCCCTGTGGTAAATGTAAGTTTGCTTTCTACATCTGTTTCTACAAAACAGACTCTATTTCTGTTTTGTAAATTAGTTCATTTATGTCATTTTTTTAGATTCCACAAGACTTACTTCATTTTGTATGAAAATCTCTAGGTCCATCCATGTTGCTGCAAGTGATATTATTTCATTCTTTTTTATGGCTGAGTGATATTCCATTGTATACATGTACCACATCTTTATCCATTCTTCTGCTCATGGACATTTAGGTTGCTTCTATGTCTCGGCTATTGTAAATAGTGGTGCAATGAATGCTGGGATGCATGTATCTCTTCCAATTAGAATTTTCTTCAAATATATGGCCAGGAGTGGGATTGCTGGATCATATGGTAGTTTAATTTTTAGTTTTTTAAGGAAATTCTGTACTGTTTTCCATAGCGGTTATATCAATTTATATTCTCACCAACAGTGTAGGAGGGTTCCCTAATGTTCCTAAATTTTCCTCCAAAATTTTTTCCTTGTAGACTTTTTTTTTTTAAGTTTCCAAAGAATTTAAAGAGTATTTAACAGATGTTCACAGTACACGGGAGAATAAGGATTAGCAAAGAAAGCAGCATCTGATCTCTTTGGCTAGGGGCAAGAAATACATATCCATAGGAGCCTGGAAATACATATACCAAAATATTAACATTCTGGGGGTAGATTACAGGTGATTTTTGGCTTTTTTCCCTACCTTCTGATTTCTCCCAAGGTGTTTTTTTAATTTAATAATAAACATGTATTGCTTTTCAGCTGGGGAAATATGGTATTGGTGCAGGGGGCAAAAAACACAGAAGACACACAAAAAATCCAGTTGCATTTTTTCAATCTTCTAATTTTTAAACTACGAAGAATCATGATATCTAAATTTATGTATGAAAAAAGAAAATATGTAGGAAGATCCTTTTTTTCTAGTTGTAAAAATATCAAATACAAAAGAGGAGAAATTATTGCTTTACTTGAGAAACTTACTTCCAAATTACTTTCATGTATTTTAAAAAATCATAAAGAGCATCCAAGAAAAAATCACATACAGTTTCCATAGGAATAAGTACAAAAAAATGGGGTTGATGACTGCCCCAAATGATAATTCCTAAAGGAAAAAAATTTAATATTTAACTTTTTTTTTGAGGCAGGGTAAGTGAACTACACATGTCATAATAAAATTTTCTTACTTTACAAGGAGAAAGGACTGTGATCCTGTTTTTGATGCATATTAAATACAAAATCCACTGTTCTGATCAAGATGAGGGGGAAAAAATTATTCTTCAACACTTCAGTTCTCATGCAATGAAATCCAAAGGTCTGTTGAATCCACCTTTTCAATTCATGTACTGCCTATACTTTCTCTTCTGAGACACATTTATGGAATAGGCATTTACAGAGCCATCCACCTTTTTCCCTTTTGTGGAGTCAAAGGAGCCAAATCCAATTAATGTCATCATTTCTATTTCTTCCTCTATTTTGCCCTCCAAGTCTTCCTCAGTTAGCTGATGTTCTTTGCTCTTTGCTTCTTTTGTTTCTTTCTTCTTCTCATCTCTTCTTTCTTTCAGTCGAGAAGGGGAAGGAGATGTGGATCTATGTCTTCTTGGGGACCTGGTCCGCCTTCTGTGCCTGAACGAGAGCGGCTTCTTCTCCTATCTCGCTCCCCAGACTGGGACCTTTCTCGGCGCCTGGGTTCTCTTTCCCGGATGTGGACCCGGATCGCCTGTGCTCCATCCGTGGGGAGCCGCTGCGGCTGCGACCCATTTGGAATCTTCCTCCAATACAAGTCCTCTTTGTAGTCTTCTTGATGATAGTCATTCTTACTGAAGGGAGGTTATACCTCATTGTAGTTTTGATTTGCATTTAATAATTAGTGACGCTGAGCATTTCTACATATGCCTGTTGGCCATCTGTATGTCTTCTTTGAAGAAAGGTCTATTTAGATCTTCTGCCCATTTCTGGATTGCATTATTTGTTTTTTTAATATTGAGTTGTATAAGCTGTTTGGATATTTTGGAGATTAATCCCTTGTCGGTTGCATTATTTCCCCCCATTCTGTAGGTTGTCTTTTCATTTTGTTTATGGTTTCCTTTGCTGTGAGAAAGCTTTTAAGTTTAATTAGGTCCCATTTGTTTATTTTTGGTTTTATTTTCATTACTTTAGGAGGTAGATCCAAAAATATATTGCTGCAATTTATGTCAAACAGTGTTCTTTCTGTGTTTTCCTCTAGGAGTTTTATAGTATTCAGTCTTACATTTAGGCCTAAAATCCATTTTGAATTTATTTTTGTATATGGTGTTAAAGAATATTCTAATTTTATTCTTTTACATCTAGCTGTCCAGTTTTCCCAGTACCAGTTATTTGAGACTGTCTTTTTCCCATTGTATATTGCTGCTTCCTTTGTCATAGATTAGGTGACCATAGGTGCATGGGTTTATCTCTTGGCTGTCTATCCTGTTTCACTGATCTGTATTTCTGTTTTTGTACCAGTACCATTCTGTCTTAATTACTGTAATTTGTAGTATAGTCTGAAATCAGAAAGCATGACTCCTCCAGCTCTGTTCTTTTTACTCAAGATTGCTTTGGCTATTTGGGGCTTTTTGTGTTTCCATAAAATTTTTTAAATTATTTATTCTAATTCTGTGAAAAATTCCACTGGTAATTTGATAGGGATTATATTGAATCTGTAGATCTCCTTGGGTAGTATAGTCATTTTAGCAGTATTGGTTTTTCTAATCCAAGAACACAGTATAGCTTTCCACTTGTTTGCATTGTCTTCAATTTCTTTCATCAGAGTCTTATAGTTTTTGGAGTACAAGTCTTTTGCCTCTTTAGGTAAGTTTCTTCAGAGGTATTTTGTTCTTTCTGATGTGATGGTAAGTGGGATTTACCATCTCCTTCATTTCTCTTTCTGATATTTTGTTGTTAGTGTATAGAAATGCTACAGATTTCAGTATACTAACTGTATCCTGCAAACTTACCCATGAGCTCTGGTAGTTTTCTGGTAGTGCCTTTAGGATTTTCTATGTATAGCATCATGTCATCTGCTAATGCTGACAGTTTGCTTCTTTTCCAATTTGAATTCCTTTTATTGTTTTCTTATCTGATTGCTGTGTCTAGGACTTCTAAAACTATGTTGAATAAAATTAGTGAGAATGGCTATCCTTGTCTTGTTCCTGATCTTAGAGGAAATGGTTTCAGTTCTTTACCTTTGAGTATGATGTTAGCTGTAGGTTTGTCATATATGGCCTCTATTATGCTGGGGTAGGTTTCCTCTATGCCTTCTTTCTGAAGAGTTTTTTTTTTAATCATAAATAGTATTGAATTTTGTCAAAAGCTTTTTCTGCATCTATTGAGATGATCATATGGTTTTTATTCTTCCATTTGTTAATGTAGTGTATCACATTGATTTGCAGATATTGAAAAATTTTTGCATCCCTAGGGTAAATTCCACTTGATCTTGGTATATGGTCCTTTTAATATATTATTGCACTCAGTTTACTGGTATTTTTTGATAATTTTTGCATCTATATGTTCATTAGTGATATTGGCCTGTAATTTTTAGTGTGGTATTTTTGTCTTACTTTGGTATGCGGGTGATGGTGCCTCATAGAATGAGTTTGAAGGTATTCCTTTCTCTACATTTTTTGGGAACAGTTTCAGAATAATAAGTATTAAGTCTTGTCTAAATGTTTGGTAGAATTTGCCTGTGAAGCCATTTAGTCCTGAATATTTGTTTATTGGGAGTTTTTAAGTTACTAATTCAATTTCAGTACTGGTGATTGGTTTGTTCATAGTTTCTATTTCTTCCTGATTCAGTTTTGGGAGATTGTACCTTTCTAAGAACGTGTCCATTTCTTCTATAATGCCCATTTTATTGGTGTATAGTTGCTTGTGGTAGACTCTTATGATCCTTTGTATTCTGATTGTATTGATGTGCGCCCTCTGCCTTTTTTTTTCTTGATAAATCTGGCTAAGGGCTTATCAATTTTGTTTATCTTTCCAAAGAACCAGCTTTTAGTTTTATTGATTTTTTTCTATATTTTTTTGCCTCTATTTTGTTTAATTCTGCTCAGATCTTTATGATTTCTTTCCTTCTACTAACTTTGAGTTTTGTTTTTTCTTCTTTTTCTAGTTGCTTCAGTTGCAAGGTTGGGTTATTTATTTGAGATTTTTCATGTTCCCTGAAGTAAGCTTTTATTACTGTCAACTTCCCTCTTAGAACTACTTTTGGTGCATCCCATAAGTTTTGGATCATCGTGTTTTCATTTCCATATGTAATGGAATGTTATTCGGCCCTAAGAAAGAAGGAAATCCTGCTACTTGTGAATGGACCTTGTGGATATTTTAATAAGTGTAATAAGTCAGACACAGAAAGACAAACAGTGCATGGTATCCCTTATATGTGGAATTTAACCCCCCCCCCCAAAAGTCAAAATTATAGAAATAGAGAGTAGAAAAGTGGGAACTGAGCACTGGGAATGGGGGAGATAAAGGTTAGTAAAAGCATGCAAACTTTCAGCTGTAAGATGAAAATATCTAAGAATCTAATGTAAAAGTGGTGACTATAGTTGATAGTGATAGTTGCTCAGTCCTGCCTGACTCTTTGCAACCCCATGGACTGTAGCCTGCCAGGCTTCTCTGTGCATGGAATTCTTCAGGTAAGATTACTGGAGTGGGTTGCCATTTCCTTCTCCAACATTGATAACACTGTATTAAATAATTGAGATTTGCTAAGAATAAAACTTAAATGTTCTCATCAAAAAAGAGATAAATATGTGAGGTGATAAATGTATTAACTAGATTAATTGGTTATTAATTAAATAACTAGGTGGGAATGAAATGAAAATGAAGACAGCAAAAATTCCATATATATACATATGCACTGCCTTCAAATAGAGTCAAAGGAGATATTCTGTCCCTAAAGGATGGGATGCTGTGTTTTAAATTGCTATTAAGACAAGTTTATTCCCACTCTTCTGCCTCCATAATACACCTTGGGAAACTATAGCTTAGTACTAGAGGAATTTTCTCACTTACCTCACCTCTCATGATGTCCATTCTGTGCCAGGGAGATGGAATTGTTTAAAGGTATGCATTTATTACATTTAAAAAAAATGGGCAAACCCTGTAAACCAAGCGATTTCTTGTTATGGCATAATCTGCCTTAAAGAAATGCTCACAACACATGCACAGGGCATTGCTTATAACAAGAGATTTAAATTTAAAAGTTATGGAGTATATTTACAGCAGCACAGTACTTACAAAACTGTAAAATTATTTCTCCCAACTGAGAGAACTGGGGTAAGAATTTGGGTCCATGATGTAGGAAATGAAGGTTAAGGGCTTCTCTAGGCCTTGGGTTCTAATTTTATTTTACTGTATTATGAAATCTTCTGCATCAGGGTCTAGAGTGCACTATTGAAATCTTGTAGCCCTTTCAGGCTTCAATTGCATGTCATATATAGAATTCTTAAGGGTCTCATTAGTTGAAGATTTGGGGGAAATTTTTCAAAGCGACAGTAAGTTTGGTGAGATACAGTTACCAAAATATGATGGATTGTTCTCTTAGGCAAGAATTTAGGACAACAGAGAAAAGAATCCCTCTCTGTTTGTGAAACCTTGTCTAAGTTGTTTTTAATTCTGGATACCACACTTGAGCTGGGACACTGGCACATTGGAGTGTATTTTCAAAACACCACGGTGGTGAAGGAATCTGAAACCACCTCAATAGAGGCAGGGAGTAAAAAAAATTCTGCCAGGGAAAGAGGAAAACATCCCAGTATTGCACAAAATGGTATTAACTCAATAGCTGGTACCTCTTATAGCCCTGTCCTGTTCACCATTGTGTCCCTTGCTCTTAAGTCCACCGCCGCGCACACAGTGGGTCCTCAATCGATGTTTGTTGAATAGTTACGTTACGGTGTAATCTTAAGGGAATGATTGCCTGATCATAATTTAAATTAACTACTACATCTGAAGGAAACATTATTGCAGTTCTTGGGGGACGCAGTGGCTGAATCCTGGCTCCCGCAGTGGCGCATCTAGGGCATCTTCGGTTCCAGGAGGCCTTACCAGGGATGACCTTTCTTTCTCTTGCCCTTTTCCTCCCTCCCTTCTCCAGGCTGTAGATGACTCCGTGGTCACGAGGTTGCGACAGTCCGCGCCGTCGTGGAGACAGCAGGACGTGGAGAGAGAACTACATTTCCCAGCTGACTCTCGCGCGCGCGCCCCTGCTCCAGTGCGAGGGGCGATTGCAGCAGGCGCTCGCTCCCCGCCGAGCGCTCGTCGCCCGCCGGAGCCTCTGCCAGGGGATGAGGTGGGAGGCGCTAGAAACCACTTAGCTACAGCCAACCGCCCAATGCAGCACTCGCTCGCTCCCCCCACCAGCGGAAGCGCCCGCGGAGCACAATGCAGCACTGAGGCAGCGCCGCGGTGGAGGCTGCAGCGCCTGGGTCGCCACAGCTCGGGTCGGGGCTGGGAGCGGGTGGCCCAGGCTAGTCCCGGGCGCGGGGCGCGGGGCGCGGGACCCAGACGCGGCTGCCTGGGCATGAGGAGCTGAGCATCTCGGGCGAGGCGGGCGGACGGCAGCACCATGCAGGCGGCGGCGGCGGCGGCGACGGCTGTGTCCGTGCCCTTCTTGCTGCTTTGCACCCTGGGGACCTGTCCCCCGGCGCGCTGCGGCCGGGCAGGTAAGTTCGCCGCCCTCTGTGGCTCTGGGACGTACCATTTTCCGGGCATCTTTGCAGCCCTCAAGTGCATGATAAAGGGGCATCCCCATTTCCTGAGTTAGCGGGGAGATTTTTTTATTTAGAAGGGTGGTGAGAAGTGAACCAAAAATATATTGTGGGGGCGCTCGGATGCATTAGAAGCTTTAGGTCAAATGCTTGTTTTTCTTCGGAAGTAGAAGAGGAATGCGGAGGATAGAAGAGGGGGCTCTGCTTTTGGGCCCCGATCTTGGATGCTCTCAGATGAGCTGGTCCAAGGCTTTGCGTCTGGTGTCTCTGCGTCCTTCCCAGATGGGGTCCGGGAGGGAGTGGAGGTGAGATCTTCTCCGGGGAACCATCGGACCGCAGGATGGATGAGTGTCGGTCAGGGTCATTATTTTCGCCTTTCTCCCTAATTCTTCCTTCCCCCCTTTCCTGCCTGGAGGAGACGCCTCGTTGACCGAGCTGGAGAGGAGGAACGAAAACCGCTTCCTGGAGCGCCAGAGCATTGTGCCACTCCGGCTTATCTACAGCTCGGGTGGAGAAGACGAAACTGGCCACGACGCGCTGGACACGCGGGTGCGGGGCGACCCCAGCAGCGGGCAGGTGAGAGGCGCGGTCCAGGGGGTGGTCCTACGCGCGGCCCTGCCCACTCCGACCCTGCGTTTGCTCTCGGTTGCTCTGGAGATGCAGTGTCTTGGGTGAAAGCAACGCAATTCTCTTTCGAGTCATGTATGGCGCTCCCTGTGCAAGAGAAAGAAGAGAAAGGCGGACAAAACCCACAAAGAGTTACAGGCCGGGGGCTTTGCTCAAGAGGTGTTTGTGCGGGATGCCTCCATGTGTCTGGCAACCTGAGTGAAGGGGCGGAGACCCTCTCACCGCTGCCAAGCAAAAGCCATGTGTAGGCAAGAAGGGATATAATATTTGAGCAGGATTTACATCATCATTATTGTTGTGGTTGTTGTTGTTGTTTTAATTCTCAAAGAGAAGGCTTTGTGTGATTTAAGCCAAGGTTGATGCTGTAGGAAAATTGGAAAAACAAGCGTAGACATCCCTACCTAAACTTAAAATTAAGCTGAACTTCAAGGTTCTCAACTCACTCAATTTGTGGACATCGGAGATGGACCCATTCACCTCCACCTTTCAAAAAAGACATCCCCTTGTCCCCTTTCTTTATTGGTAGCAGTCCTCTTGGTGTAATTAGGGCAGTGTGGCTTTGGGGGCATTTATAAAGTATGTTTTTAAATTAAAATCTAACTACAGTTTACCATATTTAGGTCAATATCACACATTCACAGATATGCTTGAAAATTCTTTTTTGAACTTAACTGGTTAATCTAAGTAAATATTTTGGGGCTCTGTAAGCATTTTTTTTTATTTACATGTATCAACATGGCAACCAGTTCATCCACCTGTAAGTACATATTAAGATAGAACATGTTCATGTAGTTGAAAATTTTGCATACTTCACTAAAGTAGGCTGAATATTTTTACATGTCTAAATATATTCTTAATATTTTAAGATGTGTCTTGATGTGATAATCATAGTAATTTATTATAAATGTAAAATATGTAAAAATAGAAAAATGTTCCGTTTTTGTAGCCAAGTACTTAATTTTGTTAAAATCATAACATGATAGAAATTAATTTAAAGGGCTATAGTAATATCCATCAATTAGATTATTATAATAGAAAATTTAATATGTCAAGTTTTAGTGAAGGATCCCATCATTTGAATTAATGTTTGGTAAATACCTTTTCCATTATGATTTGTTTCCATAGTAAAACTAAAGAAGCATCGGATACTGTTAGAATTACTTCTGTAGAGGAATATTCTCACACTCATTTGCAACTTTTATTACAAAAAATTTTGAACACACACACACAAAAGTAGACAGACTACTATAATGAACTCTGAGCTTCAGCAATTAGCAACTCATAGCCAATCTCATTTTATATACATCCTATTTTCTTTTCCTTTCTGTGTTATTTTGAAACATTTCATAAAAAATTTAACTATGCACCTCTAAAATACAAGGATTTTTTAGAAATGTAATCATGATATTATCATAGCTAATGTATATTATATATGTCAATGTATTATATATAAATATATAAAATAGACATATAAATATTATATATATTTAAGTTTGTTTGAACCAGGATCCAGATAACGTTTATAAACTGCAATTCGTTTTTTTAAAGCCTCTTTAATGCATGGTTTCCCTCATCCTTTTTCTTCCTTTTTTCTATACAATTTATTCATTGAAGATATGGGGTCTCTCATCCAGTAGAGTCTTCCACAAGCCAAATTTTTGCTGATATAGACATTGCTTTAAAACAAATCACAGTGCTTTAAAACAACTCAGAGAGGAAGAAAGTAGAGATGGAGAAAAAGAAAACTGCAGGATTGAACCTGGAGACTCCTGGAGCCTCTGCCTCATGCTGGTGATGTCTTTAGGTACCCTCTGCCCTTCTCTCTGTTGGTGAAAGACCGCTATTCTCGGACAACAGGCCAGTCCTCCTTTTTCTCCCCATTTCTGGAATACCACTTTTGTGGGGTTTTTTTTTTGGTTCACAGATCTCTCCACTTGGGGCAGAAGGTACTTGGGGTCTGTGCAGCTTCTACGTCCTACAAGGATAAACCTCACCTTTGAGAAGAATGACCATGACCGCCAAATGCCCTCACTTTTGGAGAGGTGTGAATGAATTGGTAGGATTTAGCTTAAACAACAGCATGAGTAGTTCATTCATTCAAGTCAGAAATGAGAGTGAAGATGCTGTCTTGTCATCAAAGTAATTATGACAAGCAGTTATCTCCATGCTGGCACCCGATGAGGTACAAATAGTGCCTGTGGTTGGGTGCTGGGTCATCTGGGGAGCTACAGCAGTTTATCATGTTCCTCAGCTACAGTTAGTGATCACTGACTAGTAGGGCTGAATCTGGCAGAGTTGTAAAGACTTAGTTGCCATATGCCAACACTTCCTCCAGTTAGGAAACTAAGGAGTGGTCCTGCAATGTGTCATTTCTTATTTCATTGAGAACTGTTCATTGAATCCAAAAACATAAGTTAATTATGTATGGACCTTGTTATTTCTTTGGTGATTAAATGGATGTAATTTATACTCATAAATATGTTTAGCAACCTCCTTTCTAATAATAAGATTAGGATTCTTACTATTAGCTCACAAAGATCTATACTGATTTGTTTATTTAAAAGACATTTATATACTTGAGTTCATGCTGTATACCATTTTTTTTGTAAGACCCTGGGGATTTAGAAGAAAAAGACTCAGTTCTAGCCTTAAGGAGTTTACAGAGGAGTAGGAAGATGAATGAATAAATAGGTAGTTACACTGTGTCCTTGTGTGTGATTTTCTGGAGGTGATCACAGAGAGATGTGGAAGCAGAGAAGACAGTGCTTAACCTAGCTGAGCAGTCAGGGTGAGTTCTCAAGGGGAGGCACTATATGAGCTGTGTTTTGAGGGTTGGTAAGAACTGACCAAATTATAGGGAAGGGATGGTCATATCAAACGAAGGGTCAGCAGGTACATGGACGTGAAATCAAGACACATTTTTGACTGCAAATAGTTAGAATTTAAGGGACAGCAGAAACAAACCGGAAAATAGATGCTGCAGCCCTTTCATGACTTGCTGAGGAATTTGGGCTTCTCCTGAAGGCAGTTCAAGGATTTCAGTAAGTAGAGTTACTGACCTACGTATAGGTAACCTACTAGAGTTACTTAGGGTAACCTACTAGAGTTACCTATACCATCATATTGTTATGATATAACCCTAATTGTTAGAAATGAATAATGTTAATTTCAAAGGCTGAGTGAATGTGGTTGTTCACTTTAATTCATTGTTCAATGCCAATTCACATATTCATTAAGCTTCATAAGAACTTAGTTACTAAGCATACTTAGCTGCTTAGTATAAATGAGTTAATATTTATGTAGCACTTAGAACAGTTCTGCATGTTCTACAAGCACTATATGAGTTTTGTTAAATAACATTAACTCCCTTAGGCTGCTTGAGTACTATTTAGAAGTTTTATGACATCACTTTAATGCAAAATAGTGCCCTAAGTACCAGAATTTAACACTTTCCCAAAAGTAAGTTACAAATTACTCAAGTTTACATAACTAAGTGGAATCTTAATGATTATAAAGATGAAAGAAATATTATAGGCCATGTAACCTAATTGAAGAATCACTTCTCACCTGGTAAGATAGAGTCACTGATCTAGAGTAAGGAAACCGGCAATGTTTTACTTAATGTTTGAGAGAGCTTACAAGAACTCTGATGTTATAAAACACCTGGCTTTTACTTTTACTGTGTTCTTACTTCAGTTTTCATCCCAAAATGGAACTGCACCTTTTATATTTTTGGAAAATTTATTTTAGTTCTGTGGAAATACTGGCAATTTGATAGGTGTGAAATAATTAATTCTGTTGGTATGAGTCCATATCTGTATGGCCAGTTACTTGAATGTATACTTTTATTTTCATCCTGAATCAGATGACTGACCCATACTGAAAGCTTATTTTGCCATGAAGTTCTAGAAATGGTATTCAAAGGAATTGTATTTGATTGTGGGTAACCTTGCTTTCCTCAAGATTGTCTTCCTAGTCTGAAGTAATTTCAGTTTTGTAAAAGAGCACGCAGAACTGGAATATTCAAAGTATGCAGTCTTCCTTCCATCTGACTTGAAATTACTTGTGCTGAAAAAATTGTATGTTGCAGATAATAGGATAAAACATATTTTAACAGAACACCCATATAGGCAAGGTATCACCTACGGAGTCCTGCTATTGATTTGAAACCGATGGTCACGTAATTGCTCTTTTTAAGAGCAAGTACCTTCCTGGTTACTCTTTATTTTTGCAAGCCAAGCATGATAGATTTAGCGTAGCATCAAAGATAGGTTACTTGATGGTTTGTTTTGCCGTGTGGTCACCCCATACATTTTCAATAATTTGTTTGGCAGCCAGTAATTGCTTTTGCTACAAGTAGCAGAATTTCTTTTTATCAGAAGTCTTTGTCAGTGAAGAGACAGGCTACTTGTTTTCTATCTCATTCGCTGGAAAGGGTTTGTAAGCCTCTCAAGTAGTCAAGTGTCGAGAACATAGACCTACCATTTATTATAGTTTTGATAATCAGTAATGAATGGGGAAATGCAAGATGGACACAGGATGGCAAGAGATAGCTGTGCACTGTTTTTATGAACATAATTATCTATATGCCTAAGCATGCATGAGCTGCACCAAAAATTGGGTTGTTTCACTTGGGCACACTGCGTCAGCGTGACCATCCGTTGTCTGCAGTACTGCTTTCCTGGAGAAAAAGGGCTCCTAGGAATTACAGCTTTAGAAATATTTTGCAAGTATAGGACAAACATCTTTTTTTTTCCTTAATGTGCATTTGTTAAACCTAAATAGCTCAATATTGATAAAACTGTGCAACCAGTCAAAAATTTGTTCCACTATGATAAACGGGAAGGAGACATTCCCCAGCACATTTTTATTTTCCTACCAACCTTCTCTTACAATTACATAATTAAAAGAAAATAAAATTCAGAATTGTAGGAGTATTCTTACATCTTGTTTTCAGTCTATGAGATCCCAATTTGTATTTATTTCTTTTGGGAACCTTAGAAATTCTGCCCAGTGGTTTTACCATGCACAAAAGAATGTTACAGCTACACATGGAAAACTGTTACCAACGCTAAGAGCTTATGGGATGATAAAAATTGTCCTTAAGTTTTATTTGCTTTCTCTTCTTTTAATGAATGCCAAGTGTTCTGTTATTTTTAATGATGAAAGCCTCTTCTAAAAGTACATGGAGGAAGGCCTGTTTTCTTGTCACATAGGGTTCGTAGTACTCTTTAACTCCAGCGGGGCCCAGATACTGCCACATTCACCATTAAAGATTGTGGGTAAACCCCAAAGGGAAAAAGTATATTATTAAAGAGTGGAGAAGGACACAAGAAAAGGAAGACACCTTGAGATGAATGGTGAGAAGGAGGAAGGAAAGAGAAATCAGGAAGAGATAAATACTTACACCGTGTTGTCACGTTACAAAATACACTAAAATATTTAATAATATTTAATAAATGGTAATGTATGTGTCTACTTTTTATGTGCGAAATAGTTTTCTGAGTTCTTGTGACCTATACAACTCATTGCATCCTCACAAGAATCATGTGACAGGTAATATTTAACTGCAAAATTACAAGGCTGGTAGATAGCTGAGAGGGTTTTTGAACGCAGTCTCTTCAGTTCCACTGCACTGCCTGTGTGCTGAAGCACTATGCTAAACTGGCCTTTGTGCAGGAGGTCATCAACGTTTCCTCAGATATCCTTCAGTGGTGCTGGGGTAAATGATTTCTTACATCCGTTCCCCTGGAGCTATATAGTTCTTGCAGCACTTGAAAATATCTTTAAAAAGTTGTATGGTAGTAAAGAAACTTGCAGAAAATGGTAGAAATGATTCATTTCTACTACCTTGAGAATGAGAATGGAATATATAAAGATATTTAACATTTAAAAGGTGAACAACACCTCTCAAAGGATGTGTGTTTTGTTTTCAAACTGGATGTGCACATTTATCTAATCTTTCTTTGTAAATCAAAGATTTCAGTATCCAATCGTCAATACCAAAATTATATATGCTCTTTTGTGGTCTAAGCTTTATAAAGCAGAAACATGAAATGCTCAATAGAAATCCATATTTGTATGTAAATTTTCAAATGAAAAGATATAAAGTATCTTTCGTGTCTTCATAGAACAAGTAGCTCCAGAGTCCCAGATGTCAAAGCATTCAGGTCAAAGAGATACATAATCAATTATAACCAAAATGATAGCTTCTGTGAACATCTAGCTGGATATGTTCACTTAGGTAATAAAAGCATTAGAAAGCAAATACTGAGGGAAAGAGTTGAAAAATAAGAATTAATGTTTACTATTTATGTCAGGCACTGTGCTGAGTGATTTACACGTGTTATCTCTCATTATGAGGTAGGCATGATTATACCCATTTTATAGATGAGGAAACTGAGGCTTAAGGAAGCTAATTAACCAGCCCAAGGTTATACAACTGATAAGTAGTAGAACTGGGTTAAGAATTCTCAAAGAAAATGTTAGAGATTAACATAAAATAACCCTTTTATAATCTTTGCTACTTATTTAATATGTGGTTACCCATTTATCTATGAGTTGGAACAAATGTAACATATCTTGAAAACTCTTGACCTGATCTCCTACCTGATCTCCTATCCTACCCTGATCTCCTCCCTTGCTAACTTCATTTATGGGGTGACTTGATGTCATGTTTAGGACGTGTTATAGGCTTTCATTTCTAGAAATGGTTATGATTTCTACTTCTACCTCAGATTTTTTTAAAACATTTAAAACATTTATTTATTTTGACCATGTTGTGAGGCACAGGATCCTAGTTCCCCCACCAGAGATTGAACCCATTCCCGTTGCAGTGGAAGCCTGGAGTCCCAGTCATTGGACCACCAGGGAAATCCTACCTCAGATATTCTTTTAACCACAAGGAAATATCTACATGTGCATCTGAATAGCAGTAGAGCTTGTGCTTTTAACCACAAAGGAATATCTACATGCGCACTGAGTACTTGTTAGAGTTTTATCTGTCAGAAATTCATGTAACAGAAGTTATTTATGGAGAATTATCATCTGTTCCTTTGTAGGGCACTGGCCTCACCTCCAGAGATTCTAGGGTGGGAGTTTTTTTTTTTGTTTTTTTTTAAGTCTCCAGGGGATTCCAGTTTGCACCCAGGGTGGAGGAGCTCTTTGTATTCTCAAGATTTAAGTTATTTTTTCGTAAATCTCTTTGGATTTCAGTTAGTCACAAGGGAGCTTAGTATTTGAATTGGTATCAACAGGAGATCTGAGTTCAATCCCTGGGTCGGGAAGATCCCCTGGAGAAGGGAATGGCAATCCACTCCAATATTCTTGCCTGCAGGATTCCATGGACAGAGGAGACTGGTGGGCTACAGTCCATGGGTTGCAAAGAGTTGGACACGACTGAGCCGCTAACACTTTCTCAGTCACTCCTCTGACCACTTCAGTCACTTTCCCGGCTTTTTCTAAGGGATAATTTGAAGGAATCTTGTAAGAAATATTCCTGCAAAACCAGTTACATGATTTCACTGAAGTCGTGGAGAACATTAAGCATGGTTTCGCATCAGGACCAAAAGGAGAGATTTGTCTTACACTTTTGTTTCCTTCCTTAAAGTGGATGTCAAAAGTTTCCAGGAGAGTTGTGCTCTCTTCCAGAGAAGTCTTAGCATGAGTTTTCATAGTAGCTTCATTCCTAGCTCATTGTCCTGTCCTGCTCATCATCCCCATTTCAACACAAAAGTCATCTGAAATCCTCTTGACTCATGGTAACTTATCAACCTGGGAATTCATATCTGTGCACATTTTCAAGTGCATGTTAGATTTAGATTGAAGTAAATATTAGGCTTTAAAAATGTGATCTCAAGAGGTTTCATTTGTTCACTTTTTAAAAGTAACCCTATTCCACCCCTCTCCTTGTCACTAGTACTCTTGTTTCCTTCCTAGCACTTGACATTCCTTTTAACAATTGACTTGTTTATTGTCTTTCTTTCACTATGCCATCATCGAACTGTAAAAGACACAAGAATAGTGATCTTGTCTGTTTGGTCACCACACATCTTCCCTGCCTAGAGCAGTGACTGGCACAGAGTTGATGCTTAATAAATATTTATTGAATTAATGAGTTTTCTTTCTCCCCTGGTTTTCTCATCTACTTGAACATTTTTTTCTTGTAATTATCCACATAAAACAAGCTGAACTCTTCTTTGGAATACAGTTGTGTCCCAAATGAATAAATGCATGAATAATTTTTTGTGTTTTCAAATATAGAATGTACAGCTCCTTTGATAATTATAACTATTTGACACAGAAATGGAGCTTAAAATGCTGTATTTCAAAAAATATGAAGACATCATATAGAAAAACTGATTTTAAAGTTCTAGGTGTCCTTTACTTCTTCATTTTACCTTTTGAGTTGCTTTTAAGACAGAAATCTATTTTCCCCAGAGCAGACTATTATATATAAATTTATTTTGAAAATAAAACTTAAAATATAGTACTATGATCCAGAAATGTCAGTAGTTCTAAAGCTGAACAGAGAAGGAAAAAGTTTAATCCCTCTTTCCCTCTGCCCCACCCTGTCTCACCATCTATTTGTTGTTTGTATTGAAGAGATGTTTCAGAATTTTATTCATCTGTAAGGGTCCGTGCTTAGTCGCTCAGTCGTGTCCAACTATTTGTGACCTTATGAACTGTAGCCCACCAGGCTCCTCTGCCCATGGGATTTTTCAGGCAAGAATACTGGAGTGGGTTGCCATTTCCCTCAACATTTTTCTTCTCCTTTTTGAAAATTAATTTTGTATCAGGAGATTTTAGCACTTAGCAATAGTTGCCCCTTTGCTACATTTTTTCTTTTGTCCCAAGTAAAAGAACATTAGATGACTCTTTGAAGATGGGAAATCAATGATACTTTCCTGAAACTTGGCCTCAAGAGCTCACATTTTATAAGTTGTTTTAAAATGTTCTACGTAAGGCAGTAGAATGGGAGGACAGTTCTTTTCAACCACTTATTCTAATTGGCATGGAGTTATGTCTCTAGCTTTCCCCTCTGGTTGGTCAATTTCTATTCTTATATACTTTTTTTTTTTTTTTTTTTCAGTTTGCCTTTTAAGCAGGCTTGTTTGTGAGAAATTGAGGTCAGGATGTTAGTATCAGGCTGGTACACCAATTGCTACACCTGGTCAGAGCTTAAGGTCTGGGATCAATGGTTTCTCTTTCTTTGGATTAGATTAGCAAGATGCTGCAGAGGGAAATGCCACTTCAGAGACCTGATGTCCATGAATTCCCTCATGGGTTTTTAGTGCCTTTGGAATATCCTGTCCGGAGTCTGGCCTAGAACCTGGCTATGGATCCATAGCAGTCAAGGTTATGCAGGGCAGTATCGATCTAGGAGAGGCTAGAGTAGGAGAAGTTGGCAGACGAGTGATCTTGAGGGATCAGAACATGGACAGGAACAGACTGTGGGTATAAGGGTGGTGGAAGGTGAGATTCAGGAAAATAAAAATATCAGATCTAGAGAGAAGGTACTGGCTCCACTGTGCCAGCTTAGTCCGATATCCTCCTGGCTCAACTAGAGAAAGAGACCTGAAGGAGTCTGAGGCACTTTTCGAGGTTTTAATCTTAGCCCACGAGGTTTCAGTGGTTCGCTCCACCCTTATGTTTCAAAAGAGAACCTTGTGTGTTTTAGTCAGACTTGCTCTGATGACCCCTGAGACTGTTTCCATGCCCCCATGAGCATGTTTGGTTCAGGGGGAAGAGCTACTTTCTCCTCCTCCCTCTTCTTACCCCTTCAACTCCTCTCCCCACTCCCTCCTCCTCTTCTCTTCCCCATTAATCTAATTCAGACTGCAGACTGTGCCTCTCCTGGGTCAGAGATGATACTTACATAAAGATTGATTTCCTAACTCACGTAAGAGTTTATGCTCTGAAAAATCATATTTAGTTTGTACGAAAGGAGCAATGGGCTTATTTTACATGCACTTGGTATGTGTTCAAAATGTATGTTAATAATAGAAGAATCTTGTTAGTGGGAGTTTGGAAAATTTGTTCTTATTGAGATGGATAATTTTGGTGTCAGTCTCCATTTTCTATAAATACTGGGTCATTTTCACGATTAGTTTGGTATCACCTGCAGTTTAGCAATAGTTTAGGAATACTTTGATGTGCTTTTGAAGAAAACTTTAGGAAAGTGTTTAATAAGAAGAATGGGAAATTGTTTTTTGTTTTGTTTTTACAGATGCATTTACAAATTTACCATTGTGCTAAATAATCAAGCCGTTTCTTAGGAAGAGTTTTATTGACTATGATAGAAACTTAAACATCATTGAAGACCATGAGAGTTTTGATTCAGGATCACAAAATTGTTCTTACATTTTAGGATCTTATACAGCTAGGTTAGCTATAAATAGTACATTCCTATTTTTCAAACTGATTTCCTCATAAAAGTACCTGAAAGCTTATACAGATATTGATTGATAAGAAGGTGGGTGGGCAAAATTCAAGTTGCATTCATTGCTGTCACCAAAGTTGAAGCCATTTCTGACTGGAGGAGTGACTAGACATGAGGGTATTTCAAACCATGGTGTATAGTAACTTTTGCTGGTTCTCAGTGTCCTCCAGGGTGAAAAAAAGGGAGAAAAATATTGTTGCTGCAATGCTGTGATTTTTCGTTTTGTTTAGTTTCTGAGATAAGTTTAGCATGATGGCCTTAGAGTTCTTAATGATCTTGCCTGGACAATATTCTCTCATAATTAATGAAGGGAGCGTACTAGTCATTCAAACTTAACCAACTTAATATGAAATCTACTTGAGGTCATTGATTAATGTGTTGTCCAGGATGTTATTTTAAGTGTTCTGATTATGAAATCATGAAGTTTGCAGTTGTCCTTGGGTGATGGGATAAGAATGATTTCAATTTAATTGTAGGAAAAACATGGTGTTAAGGCATGCGCCCTCATCAGCATTTTTATTTCTTCCCAGTGTTGAGCTTAGAGCCTTGTAGGTAGCAAGTGCTCAACAGGCAAATGAGAACTGGATTTGATGCCATGAGGTAGAGAGTCTATTCCTTTCTTATGCCTCCAGACCCTTGTTGTTATAGTAGGTTTTCCCTGGTCAATTCTTTCTTTCCTTTCCTCTCATTTTTTCTTTTCTCAGCTCTCGGTGCAGGCTCCATCACATTCCCATTGCCTCTTTGCATTTGTCATTTTTCTGTGAACATAGTCTTGCTCTGTTCACTTTCTCTGTGACCCTTGGTTTATTTTGTATTTTCCCCCCTACTTTCTTTCTGTCAAGTGCCTCGTTTTCTCTTAGCAACTGAAGTAAAAACAAGCCTCTGAAAGGTTATTTATATTCAGTGTTGGGAACCATCCCTGTCGCTTGTTGCTGGACTGACTTATTTTGGGATTTGCAAAATGTGTTACAGTTCAACAAGCTTCCCACTCTACTACTTACCTTTAAGTTTTTTTTTTTTTTTTTTTATCTGGTTCTTCCTTTTGTTTCCCTTAAACTGCCCCTCATTCATTTTCTTCTTTGGGTATGGATTGCATGGAGTATCATTTCTGCTCTTTGCTGTTGGAATAGTCACCTTCCGAAAATCGTTCTCCTTGTTCTCACTGCTCATAATCCCGTGAACTTAAACTCTGAGTTATGTGCCTGGTCCACCCTCCATGATTGCTGAACGGTTATTTCTTGAAGTCTTCCAGAGAGGTTGACTGCTCCATTGCTGCAGGATTATGATGCAGAATTGTGCAATGATGAAGCACTTTAACAGATATCCTGAAAGTTCAGCTTGCCTCACAGGCTTGACATAAAATTGTAGGAATTTTGTGTGTGTTGGTGCAGTGGTATTGGAGTACTGGTCATTTGGGTGTATTAATAAAAGGTGCATGCGTACTTAGTCTCTTCAGTCATGTCTGACTCTTTGCACCCCATGAACTGTAGCCTGCCAGGCCTCTCTGTCCATGGGATTCTTCAGGCAGGAATACTGGAGTACGTTGCCACACCCTCCTCCAGTGAATCTTCTCAAGCCAGGGATAGAACTCATGTCTCCTATATCTCCTGCATTGGCAGGTGGATTCTTTACCACTAGTGCCACCTGGGGAAACTTGTCCTCGTGAGATGGACCTAATGCTGGGCTGGAACTTTGTCATTTGTGGTCACTATTATTTGTTCACTGCTTAACACTCTGCTTGATGGATAGTTGGTGCTCAGCAAATATTTACCATCTGCCTTTGTTTCAGTTTCAGAGATGCAGAAAAAGAGTTCTGGTGTGACCATTTATGTGACTGATTTTATGTACTTCTGATGTATTTCCAACCATCACAGTATTTCTTTATTTTGGATTGTTAAAATCTTTTGTTGGGAGGGGTTTGAGAGGAGTACGGGCCTCCTTCCACATTTATACCTTTATCTCTGACCTCTTTCTTCCTCTTCCCTCGACAGTCTTTTTCCTCCCTCCACTTATTTGGCCGCAGTAGGTCTTAACTGTGGCATGAAGGATCTTTTGTTGTGGCATGTGGGATCTAGTTCCCTGACCAGGGATCAAACCTGGACCCCCTGCCTTCGGAGTGCAGTTTTAACCACTGGACCATCAGGGAAGTCCCCCAGTACATTCTTGTCTGGCTGGCCTAACAGAGTCCCCCTGTATATATAGAATGCCCAGGTTCTGGGAGGATCCCATCACTCTGAGAGTCTGAGCTGCAGTAGCTGTCCCTCCTGTTTCACAAATGAGGTCGGGTTTATTAGGAAAGGCAGGGCCATGCGGATAAGCAGAAAGAAGGCTAGAGAAAGTGGCTGGCACTCAGACAGTAATAGGCAGGCTGATATTCTACCATATAAAGCAGCCTTGTTGTCTCTCAGCTGTTTTAATCACTGTGACAAACTCATTCATGTCATTTTCTAAGCCTTGTCTCTCTCAACACAAATAAATCCAAGCTATTTAACTTTTGTGTGTAACTTTGTTCATCAGATTGCCATTTGCTGCCTGGAGCTGCATTTTCTTTAAGACAGTGATGTCTGTCTTCAGGGAAAGTGACATATAGTATTTTTGATAGTTTTAAACTCATATGACATATTTAGCTAAGGAGTTTTCATGATATTTGTTTGTGGAGTACTGAATTTTTTTTTTTCTTTGAACCAAGGACAACATCTTTTTTTTTCTGCCTATAGCTAAGCCTCCAATAATTTCTTATCTAATATTTTGTTTTATTTTTATTTTTTACAAATCTTTACCTCCTTATTGTGGACTAACAAGTTAACATAAAATATTTACTTTGTCTTTTAGACAGTAGATACTACTCTTATGGTAACTGTTATTCCATGAAATCTACATGCTCTAAAAGATCTGCACATTTGGTTTAAATCAGAAAAAAACACTACTGAAGAATAGCCACTTTGGAATAAGTAGAGACCTAGGGAGGGATGGCACTCTGAGATGCTTTCAACCATTAATATCTTAGTGTGAATGAAAGATTGATCTGAAAGTAGATTTATGATCAGAAAAGAAAGTAAGGGCTTGTGTTGGTGAGGGATCCTACATTAAAATGTTAAGATTGAGAAGTGCTAGTCCCTCAGTTGTGTCCAACTTCTTGCGACCCCTGGACTGTAGCCTGCCAGGCTCCTCTGTCCATGGGATTCTCCAGGCAAGGATACTGGAGTTGTCATTTCCTCCTCCAGGAGATCTTCCTGACCCAGGGATTGAACCCTGGTCTCCTGCATTGCAGGCAGATTCTTTACTGTCTGAGCCACCAGAGAAGCCCAAGATCAAGAAGCTGGCCCACAGAAATGAACTCTTCAACAGTTTTCATGACATCAGCTGATCTAGTATAATCTCAGGAACAAAATGACTCATATTTGAGTTATATATTTATAAGACCATTATTCAAACATCATTTGCATACCATAGAATTCATCCATTTAACAACAGTGTACAATTCAGAGTTTCTTAGTATACTCAAACACGTATGCAGGCATCACCATAATCAAAACGTAATTTTAAACGTCACCTCAGAATGAAACAATTTCACCACCTCATATACATTTGCCAAACTCCCACTCTGCCTATCTCCACCCTAAGCCCTAGGCAACCACTAGTCTACTTTGTCTTTATAGCTTTGCCTGTTCTATGCATTTCAAATAAATGGAGTCATACACTATCTGGTCTTTTGTAACTCGCTTCTTCTACTGAGCATAATGATTTCAAGATTTATCCATGTTGTAGCATGTGTTTTTACCTCATTATTTTTTATTGATGAATAACATTCCATTATTTATCCATTCATTTTGAGAGAGATTTGGCTTGTTTCCACTTTGGGGAAATTATGCGTAATACTGCTATGAACATTTGTGTTGATGTTTTTGTATCAACATGCGAAAACACGACATGCACCAAAGATCAATACAAGTGTGTTGTGACACACACGGTGCATGCTTTTCATTCTACTTTGTTCTTTGTCATTTTCTAAAAAGTCCTGGCTGTGGTGCACTAAAGTGATTAGTCCTCTAATGGGTCGTATCTGACCCACAGTTTAAAAAACTGTCCTGCAGAGCCCTGACAGTGGAGCCCAGTGGTACCTGTGAGGCAGCTCTGGTTAAGGCTTTACAGATGGAGTCCTGTGCCTCTTAGCAACTTCCAGCTGCTAATTTTTGTTTCTTGTAGTTTTCCTGGCAACAGTATTAAAGACATACCTATGATTGTGTTACTCACCCCTGAGCTGTTATGTGTGGCACCAGTGAAAACTGATGAACATAAAATATGGCATATGAAAATTTATTCAAGACAACTTTTGTTACTTTTTTAAAAATTTGAAAATCTTATGTCTTATAATAGTTTAAACATATTTTAAAAAGTAGATAGAATATTGTGACAAACACTCTTGTACTCACCACCCAGGGTCAACAACATTTAGTATTTTTTTTTTTTTTTTAAGAGATAAATGTTATAGAGGCAGGTGATACCTTTCCTTCCCAGAGGAATTATCTTGCAGTTAGTGGGCATCTTTTCTGGCTTTGTTTTCATACTATATAAACATTTAATCGTAAATAGTGTATGTGTATTACTATTTCGTATTTTTTAAATGTATATATTTGGTATCATACATATCCTTTTGCCACTTCTCAACTTTGATTTTTAATCTCTTATCTTGACACAGATAAAATAATTCACTTCTTTTTACTGCTTTCTTTCCATTTTTTTATTCCTACCCTCATTTATGTATTCATTGTCCTATTAATGGCATTTATATATTGACCTTGATTTGTTGATGGTGTAAGTAGTGTCTGCCGTTGAAACATACATGTGTGTGTGTTTCTGCAGGGCATATATTTAGAAGTGAAATTGTTGGTTCTTAGGGTTTGTCATTCTCGACATCTACACATATAGACAAATCTCACAATGATATACCAATTTATACTCTATCTGCCATGCATGAGAATTTCTGTGTATCCTCATCTTTATAATTTGGAATCAGAAGACTTTAAAATTTCTAACACTATTATGGGTGTTAAATAGTGTCTAATTACTTTGCTTTCCATTTCCCTGATGATTCATGAGGTAGAGCCTTTGGTAATCTGTATTTCTTCCTTTGAATGGCCTAATCATATGCTTTCCCTATTTTTCAAGTGTCTTTCCTATTGGTTTATAGGTATTTTAAGTATGTTATGGATTTTTTCCTATTATTGGTTATCTCTGTTGCAGACACTTTAAATATTGGGTCTTATCTATTCATTCTCATGGTATCTTTTGTTGTAATAGATTAAAAGATTTTTCTTGATGTTATCCATGTCCATTATTTTTTTCATGATTGTGTTGTGTAATACTATACTACTTCAGACTCTACTAGAGTTTCAGAATAAATCTTCATTTTTAGTAAGATAACTCCCTGATAAACTATTTTCTTCTAAGAAAGTATTATAGGATAGAGATAGAGTTAGAGAACCTGGAATTAAGCACATGGATTCAAAGCCCACCTTTGCCACTGGCTGCACTTAACTTCTCTAATCCTGAGTTTTTAAATCAATAAAATAGAGCTAAGAATAGCACCCACATCATATGTGGTGAGGTTTAACGAGGTAATATGCATAAAGCTTGTAGCTAAGCATTTGGCATATAGTAAGAGCAGGTAGCTCAGCAGGTGAAGAATTCGCCTGCAATGCAGGAGGCCCCAGTTGGATTCCTGAGTCACTGAAAGATCCCCTGGAGAAGGGGTAGGCTACCCACCTCGGTATTTTTGGGCTTCCCTGGTGGCTCAGTCAGTAAAGAATCAGCCCATAATGCGGGAGACCTGGGTTCGATCCCTGCGTTGGGAAGGTCCCCTGGAGGAGGGCATGGCAACCCACTCCAGGATTCTTGCCTGGAGAATCCCCATGGACAGAGGAGCCTCGTGGGCTGCAGTCCATGGGTTCACAAAGAGTCAGATGCGACTAAACACAGCACAGCAAAACACTAGAACTGTATACATGGCTTCGCTGGTAGCTCAGCAGTAAAAAATCTGCCCTTATTTCGGGAGATGCAGGTTCAATTCCTGGGTCAGAAAGATCCCCTGGAGGAGAAAATGGTAACCTGCTCCAGTATTCCTGCCTGGAGAATCCCATGGACAGAGGAGCCTGGTGGGCTACAGTTCATAGGGTCGCAAAAGAGTCATACACGACTGAATGACTGAACACAACACAACAACAAGGGCTCTATACATGTTAGCTCTCTCCCTCTCTCTTTTTTTTAGCTCCCATAATGATCATTTCTTGGTGTAAATAACTGTCCAGTTTCTTGGGAACACAAATCACTGGATTTCTTCGATTGTTTTCACAAGAGCTGTGATTTGCATCAAACCTTCCAGAAGGTGGAACAGTTTAGACTCTCATGCTAATTTTGGGTACCAGCTCTGATCTCACTGCATTTTTTTTTCAGTAGGTTAACAAACTAAGTTAACATTGCCCTCTGTCTCCTCCCACATAATAATGGTTAAATATCCAGTGTAATTTGTTTTCTTACAATTAAATGAGTAGCAATGCAACTCCATTGCTTTGGGACGAGAAGCATCTCTGCATTCGCTGAACCCTCATGAATCCGCCTGCAATGTGGGAGACCTGGGTTTGATCCCTGGGTTGGGAAGATACCCTGGAGAAGGGAATGGCTACCCACTACCATATTCTGGCCTGGAAAATTCCATGGAGTCCAAGGGGTTACAAAGATTCGGACACGACTGAGTGACTTTCACTTTCACTTCTTTCAATAGTCTATATCCTCATAGGGCTGCTCCCTGCTGGGAGGTGAGGGAAGGTAAGGAGACCATGACTCCCTACGTAAGAGATTAATAGGCAGTGAGATAAAGTTTGGACCAGAGTTCCCAAGTTAGGCTGAGCGTTGGAATCTGTATTTTTAACTTTAGTAGAAAATAGGGTGCTCCATTTTAATAGCTTGTTTTATTTTATTATTTTAAAAACATGTTTTATCTGAAGAACTTCAAAAGGCAAAAATCTAAGAGGACAGACAGTTGAGGAAGAAAGGGCTCCCCAGAATTTTATAAAAGGTAGCAGTTGCTATAAGAAAGGCCATACCTTTCCTGCATTTGAAATATGTTTATGGCCACAATCTTGGTTTTCAACATAGTGTTTTAATAACAGCCTTATTGAAATATAATTTATGTACCGTAAAATTCATCCTTTGAAAGTGTACATTCAGTGGGGTCTTTTTATAAAGATTTTTTTTAAAGTGGATCATTTTAAATGACTGTCATAGTGTTGCTCCTGTTTTAGTTTTTTGGCCTTGAGGCATGTGGAATCTTAACTCCCTGACCAGGGACTGAAACAGCACACCCTGCGTCGGAAGGGGAAGTCTTAACCACCAGACAGCCAGAGACATCCTCAATCGGTGGTTTTTAGTATAGCTTTTAATGAACCTTTTAGTCATTCTCAGTTCTCAGTTTTCCCTTTCTCTTCTGTCTATTTTTTGTCATTCTGTTGTTTTCAGTCCCGTTGTAAAGCAGTCATAATCATCAGTTCCTCTCCTCATCAGCTTCTTGTTGAGCCAACTCGGCCCAGCATTAGATGTGGCCTTCAGCTCCATGAAAGAACTTCCATTCTCTTGCAGTGGATTCCCATATTTAATAAATATTTTTAACACTTAATCAATCAACCATGTGTTTCTGAATTTCCAACAATTTTCAACTAACAGTCTTTCCAAAATCTGTTATTCTGAAGTTAATTGTGTTATTTCTCTTTCTCAAGAAATAATTGGGTTAGAAGAAGCCCGTATGCTTTCCTTTTAGCATCATATGCTCCCTGCAGAAAGTGTTCGGCAAAGAGCAGCTCTAAGTGCAGATATTATCGTTGCTGGTGGTGGAAGTGATGTGCGTATGTATGTGTGTGTTTATCTGTCTGGAGAGTCTTCATGGAATAGCCCATCTCTGTTGGGCCCCTGGGTCTGTTTTAGTTCTCACATTTCACTGAATGAGAGAAAAATCTACACTTGTCTCTGGACCTCTGGCCCTTGTGCAGTTGGGTATTTTAGTTATGTTAGAGCTATTAATCATGCCTTTTTATAGCTCCTGTTCTCTGCAGCATGTTTTCACTAGAACTAGAGATTCTTGATTTCTCTTTTCCTTGTTCTATCTTTGAATAATGAGGGAGCTGAGAAGACTCCAAATATTTAATAGACTTAGATTCTGTTCCTTTTCTTATAAAGTTTAAACTTGCCAGCTTTGCAATTGAAACTTTTCCATTGCTTCCTTCATTTTTCAGATTAAGGTTCCATAACTGTTTTGGGCAATATTAACATAGGGGGTGTGTGTGTGTGTGTGTGTGCGCACATGCATGCACATGCATGAATGTGTGTGATAGAATTATTTCCTGTGATTTCATTTGTGAGCTGACATTTTAAAAACTTATTCCCTGAATATTTATTGAGGGCCTACTATAGGAAAGCACTATCTGGCTTTTTGGGGTATATAAATGAATTTAAAAAAAGCAAATTTGTTTCTTCATGGGACTTATGTTCCAGTAGACAGGCAAAACCATAATAAATGATAAATTATTTAGTATAGCAGGAGGTGATAAGTAGAATGAAGAACAAATAAAAAAGTACAGCATTGTAATGGATATTGGGAGTTCCTGCCAGGGAGGTGGGGAACTAGATTGTAATTTTCAATAGCATGATCCAATAGATCTCAGAAAGAAGGTGACATTGGGAAAAGCTTAAAGGAAGTGGTAAGTGAGCCAGGCTCTTCTGAGGAAGAGCATTTCAGTAGGAGAGAACAGCTGGTACAATGACCCTGAGGCTAGAGCATGTCTATCAAGTATGAGTAACAAGACTACTCCAGAGAAGATGGATTATGGAAGATCTCAGTTAAAACTGTATGTACTGGAGGAAATATTTTAAAGTATCCATATCTCTGGCAATATTTTCCATTTCATTCTATGTTCTCTCAAAAGAAGACCACACAAATTTTCACTATAGTACCTGAATGTGATCTGTTCCCCACACCCAATACAATGCACTTGGATTCTTTGCAAGACAGTATTACTTTAGGTTGGTAGGTAGGTAGGTAGGTAGGTTTAGTCATTCACTCATGTCTGACACTCACAACCCCATGGATTGTAGCCCTCCAGGCTCCTCTGTCCATGGGATTTCCCAAGCAAGAATATTGGAGTGAGTTGCCATTTCCTTCTCCTGGGGATCTTCCCAACCCGGGGATTGAACCAGTGTCTTCTGCATTGTCGGCGGATTCTTTACCGACTGAGCCAGCAGGAAGCCCAAGTATTACTTTGGTGAACTTAAATGTACTTCCCTTTTATGTTTATACTTGCATGGCTATGGATCAATCTGTAGGATGTTTTACCCTGTGTAGTTGGTAGATATTTTTAGTGCTAGCCTGCTATAAAGCTTACAAAGTAGCAGATAGTTTCTGCTGTGCCTAACAGAGGAAAGGCATACTTTCAAGTCATTTTTGAACATATCCTGTTTCACAAAGGGAGGAAATAGGTCTAAATTGCATTAAGAGAGTTCTGTTAGCTATTGAAGAGGAAAAAAGATAATTCAGCATTGAGAAAAACTACTATTAAAGGTTGTCTCAAAAATGTACAAAATAGTCTCCACAATCATTTTTTCAAGATGGTTTTGAGTTGATGTTTGTTTCTTTCTCAGGTGAGAAATGAATCACATAACTCACTGAGGTTCCCTAAAACTCAAAGTTTCATCCTTCTCCCTCTGAACTACAGATAATGCATATTGTAAGCCATGTAGCCAAATGGCTACAAATGCATCAACAAATATTGGTTGAATAAAATGAGCACAAGTTCCCAGGTAAGAAATTTTTAAGGAGAATCAATAGAGAGCATATGCTGTTAAAGCTTTTACCCCGTGTAACAGTGATGGTGCTTACAAGCTACTAGAGAACCAATAAAGAAACCAATAACATGATTGGTTTGTCTAACCATATGAAAGCAACCCTTATTAGGGTGATATTTCTGAGAACTATATTCCATTTGCAAAATGGAAAGTAATTCAAAACTTGCAAAATAATGTTTGTTAATCTTATTGTCAGATAAGTGTTGTCAGAATTATTTTAAATTTGTAAGTGAGCATGTGTCATGTGCCAAGGGAGGTACTAAGTGTTGGGAATACATAGGCAGTTGGTCCAGAGTTGAGAGTGGAGGGTAGCATAGCTGTTGGGCATGGACCTCAAGAGAGAGGAGCAGAGGAGCTGTCATCTGAAAGTGACTGGAGGGAAGCAATAATTCTAGGGAATTCCTTGGTGGTCCAGTGATTAAGACTCAGGGCTTTCACAGCAGCGGCCCGGGTTCAATTCTTGTTGGGGGAGATGAGATCTGGGAGGACATACAACCAAAAAAATAAAATATCTGACTCTGGATATAACACAGAATTCTCTCTCTCTCTCTCACATACGCACACACACTCAAACTTCACGTACACACACACTCAGACTTGTGCTGCTCATGCAGTGTAATAATAAATAGCTTTGAAGGATCTAGACTTTCTGTGTGCTTTATAGGCATCCAGTCTTCTCAGCAATCTTCAGAAGTTGATGCTACTGTTCCCATCTGCTAAATGGAGAAACTGAGGCACAGGGAGCTTAAATGACTTGCCCAAGATCGTTCAGTTTGGGAAGGGGTGGAGGGAGGCTTTGAAACAGGAAATTTGGCTCTAGAATCCGGAGTCTAAGCCACTACCCTCTGCCACTTTTTCTAAATAACTGCTCATAGTTTTAAAAGAGAGGGAAAACTCTTTAGGACAAAAGAGCTTGGTTCTGGATTATGTTAATGCCTTGTGCAAGAGTAGTAACATGTTTTACTAGACAATAAAAATCTGTAGACAGGGGTTGTATCTTTCTCAGAGTCTGTTGTGGTTCACACCTAGGGATTCAGAATTTGTAAGTGGTGATGGAGGTGGTGGAAACTGCCAGGAAGGCCAGAGAAGGACAAAAAGGTCGGCTTGGTGGCAGCATGCTGAGGATGCTGTACTAAGGAACGTTTTGATCAGGAGGCAGCTTCCCAGAAACTCAGTGGGGATAGTTCATAGGGATGACCTACACTTCTCAGAAGTAAAGAAATTCTCCCAGGGTAACATTTAATAAATTAATTGAAAAGTGAACTGTGTATGTTACTTCAAGGTATGTATTTGCTTCAGAGCAAGAAGAAGTTTAAAAAGAAAACAACACAAAACTATTATAAAGGGAACAGAAAGAAAGGCTGTGCCCAGCTCTTTTCCTTTGTAAAAGAGAATCAGGGAGAATTGCAGAAATCCTTTCTTTAACCCAGCATGTCAATTGCACAGAGGCCTCGTTAAACTGCTGTAATTTGCCCTCAGTAGAGGCAACAACTAGAGAGTTTGGTTTACTCAGCTTTATGTCAAAACATATCAACAGCATAGAAACCTGGGTCATGTATGGAACACTGAAAACAGTTGAGTGCCCCTGCATGCTTGCTCTTTTGTTAAGACTGAGAGTTGAAGCAGAGGAAGATATGAATAGCTCTAAACAAGCTATTGCCTCCCAAGCTCCACTGATCTGCCTTCACAAGGTCGTGACTCCTTGTGATCCTATCTGTGTGTCCTTTCTGGCTTTTTTTTTTTCCCCCCAACCATACGGGTTGTGGGATCTTAGTTCTCAAACCAGGAATTGAACCCAGGACCCCAGCAGTGAAAGCATGGTATCCTAACCATTGGACTGCCAGAGAATTCTCTATCCTTTCTCTTTCTAACACAGAGGTCAAGTTCCAGCAACCTCTGGCATGATATCGTTCCTATCTAGGGTTGAGTTCATACCAGTGAAGCAAAGAGTGGTCAGGGACTTCCCTGGCTGTTCAGTGGTTAAGACTTCATGCTTCCAACGCAGGGCGTGGATTTGATCCCTGGTGGGGGAACTGAGATCCCACAACCTGTGCGATGTGGCCAAAAAGGAAAAAAAAAAAAAGAGTGATCAGACCAGGATTTTGTTTTCTTTTTATATGCAGACACAAATTCAAAACAATAGTTAGAAATCTCAGAAATTTTGTTGTGTTATTTTGTTGTAATGACATTTTGGGCCTACGGGATAGTCTACATTTGATTCTGACTTTATATCACTAGATACTGTTAGCTTGTCCTAGGTCTAGACACACTCCAGTGAGGATCTATTTCCTGTCTTTTTTTTAGGGCAGCAGCTATTCTTTCTACCAGATCTTTTTAGAGTTGGACTCACCAGCACTTACAGAGTTTACTTGCTTCAAGTAGCAATTATTTTCTAGGTTACCATTGGCTACAAGCTCTGGTGTGTACACATGTACCCACGTGCATGCACGTGCAAGCATTATTGGATGTACAATGGATAACATTGACTTGGTTTGGTGAGTTTTTCTGTCTCAATAACAGTATCTCTTATTAGAGATAGAAATCTACTATAAGAGATTATTTACAGTCAGTGTATTTAAAAATTTATTTTTACAAATAGCACTGATCTATTTAATATCCTTTCTACATTCACACCTGAGTGTATTTTAAAATACAGAATGTCATCCATGTATAGATGTGTAAGTTTTACTCAATGAAAAATTATCTTGATTTCACTGACATAAATATTTTCTTCAGATCACTTTTAATATATCCAAAGAGCCCATTTAAATGGTGGTCTGTGTACATGAAGTGTCAACAATATTTAATCTAGTTTTCATTGATTCTATTATGTACCCTTTAATTTTGAATGGGTAACAAGTACAGTGGGGATATTGTAAAAATGCAGATTCTGATTCAGTAGTTCCAGTGGGCCTGAATTCCACTTTTTTTAATAAGCTCATTTAACTAGTGCTGCTACAGTCTCTGGTTCATTAACCACAATTTTAAATAGCAGAGAGATAATAAGGAACACAAAACATTCATACTTAACTTTGAACTTAAAATGTTTTATGGATTTTACACATCGAATAGAATAGTAAGCACAGCAACAATACTTTTTGAATATTTACTATGAACTCTGTATGTTTCTAAATTTCTTGCATAGTATTGAATGGATCACATAAATATTTAAAGAAAACTATTACTGTTCCTTTTTTTCAGATATTTTGTCAAACACTCAGTAAACGTTAGAGCTTGGATTTCATTCTACTTCACTTGAACTACAATCTATTTAAAAAGAACACTGAGAAATACACAAACCTAGCCTTAATTAACATTTGCAGTCAATGTATTTTTAAAAGTCATTTCACTTTTCCAGGGAAAGTGTTTAGTGCTAAGGATTAAGTAACATATTTGATCTACTTATCATAGGGGCCAGTAGCCACTAGTGCCAATAAATAATGGAAGTGTAAGAAAAAGTAATTTCTAGAGTTTCTTTTATTACTGTTGTCCAATAGAGTAATTTCATTGTTTTGCTACCTTTTAGATAGGTCCTAGTAATGTGTTTTAAATTTTTCACTCTTTAATTTCTTTCTTTCTTTTTAAATTGGAGGAACATTACTTGACAGTGTTGTATATTTGTTTAAATTCAGGTGGTTTTGAAGTTTATATCCAAAAGAGACTATAGACTAGATAAATGTAACAAAAATTTTCTCATTTGTATTTTCTAATAAACATGCACCATGAATGATTTTTTTTTTCAATTCCCCTGTAATTTAAGGGCAAGGACTTACTCTTCAAAGCAGCTTGGAGACACCAACTGGTAGTATGTGGAAGCCCATCAGTTTAAGCATTTGCCGGACACATTCATGTCATACTGAATCTCCATAGCAGATTCTTGCTATGTTGTAACCTATGTATGCGTTGAAAGAAGATGTGATTTTGAGACATGGTTTCCTCAGTGATCCTCAGTGATGACTGATAATCTGCATACTTGCTCTCAATCTCTCTCTCTCTCTCTCTCTCACATACATGCACACACACACGCAAATGCACACACATATATCCATTCCTTCCTTCACTTTGAAACTATGATAATTGAGATAACTGGTATGTTCTTCCAACCAATCTTCATTCTAACTACTTGGGAATCCCTAAAAATAAATAGATCGTTTTGCAGGGGTTTGTATTCATTTTATGTCCCAATAAAGAAAGCATTATCTATCAAGCTACAGATAAAAAACAAACAAACATCTTTTGAGGATCTTTGATGTTAGAGACTTCCCTTTTCTTCTTTTTCTTTTATAGTGAATCTCTGCTCTTGAAATATTTTACTTGGATTATTCTCAGCTAAGTTTTTGGAAGGGCTTACCTGGTGGCTCAGACAGTGAACCTGTCTGCAATGTGGCACACCTGGGTTTGATCCCTGGATTGGGAAGATCCCCTGGAATAGAGCATGGCAACCCATTCCAGTATTCTTGTCTGGAGAATCCCCATGGACAGAGGAGCCTGCTGGGCTACAGTCTATGGGATCTCAAAGAGTCAGACAAGACTGAGCGACTAAGCATAAGCATATGTTTTTGGAAAACTTGTATAGTTGAAATAGTAAAGAAAGAATCTGGTCATTTTAAAGTTTCAGTCAGTTCAGTTCAGTCGCTCAGTTGTGTCCGACTCTTTGCGACCCCATGAATCGCAGCACGCCAGGCCTCCCTGTCCATCACCAAGTCCCAGAGTTTACCCAAACCCATGTCCATCGAGTCGGTGATGCCATCCAACCATCTCACCCTCTGTTGTCCCCTTCTCCTCCTGCTGCCAATCCTTCCCAGCATTAGGGTCTTTTCCAATGAGTCAACTATTCGCATGAGGTGGCCAAAGTATTGGAGTTTCAGCTTCAACATCAGTCCTTCCAATGAACAACCAGGACTGATCTCCTTTAGTGTATGTGTATATATATATATATGTGTGTGTGTGTGCGTGTGTGTGTGTGTGTGTATATTATGTGTGTGTGTGTGTGTGTGAGCAGAAAGTCTCTATAATTATGTAGTGTTAGTCTTTAGTTCTAGGAGAGAAAAAACTTTCTTACCTTATGTAAATTTTTTCTTAAAGAAAATGCCATGGAATTCTTATGTACCAGTATTCATCATGACATTTTGGTCAGTGATTTCTTTCTTCTAACTCTGGGAGCTGGCCCTTTCATGGAATTGAGCCTTAAGTCTCACATGCCTCTGATATCCATAAAAGGAAGATGAAATTAAGCAAGCAAGCAAACAAAAATCCATTCACATAACAACTGGTTGAAGTGAATCTTGATGTGAAGAACTCACCATTCTTAATTTTATTCTTTGGACTTGACCTCTTTCTGATGTTGCCTCCAGGAAGGACTGTGACCCAGCTGGCAGAGACAATCTTTATTTCCAGGCCTGCTTTTAAAACTATCCGATTTAGAGCTGAACTGACTAGTCATTCATTTGATAATGTAATAGCTTAACTGCCTCTCCCCTCCTCTGCTCTTTTTACCTGTCTCTTATTCAGCTCTCAGTAGTTATACTGTGCTTTGCAGCAAGCTTTTACATATTTTTTCACCATAAACAAAAATTTTAAAGTATTTTTCTCACAGCATCCTGTAATTCATACTATTTTTAGTTGCCATTTGGGGAGAAACAAAATGAGAAAGTTTTAGTAGCTCCATAAATGAAATGTCAGGTCAGCAGTGGGGCCAGGAAGACCTGTAATCTTTCTCCCAAGACTTTCTTGCATTAAGGGAAAGTATCAGTTTCTCAGGACTGGTTCATCTGTGGGATGTTGTCTGCTGATTTTATTGCATTCAAACATTGGGGTTCCTTGCACTCAGATTTAATTACAGCTCAATATGACTACATATTGTATTGTTCTCAGGCTGCTAAAGATCATAAAGATCTGCTTCTACTTTCAGGCTTGTGTGAGTAAGCGTTTTCTTGTTCAGGACCGAAATGAAGTCCTAGTAATGGGCAGTTAATGGCCAAGATGATGGAGAGACTGATTTATCAGAATATAGCAGAGCATAAATAGGTAATGAGGCTGCCTAACTTCCTGAATGGAGATGAGAAAATCAGAGCTAATGCCAGTGTCTGCACAGCACCCTCCCACCCCAGCATGTTGGAGCAGCAGCCACTGGAGAGAAGGGTCATTGGCCACCAGGAATCACAGAATTGAGGGCTTTCAGTGAAGTCAGAACTGGAAACTCAGTAAGGCAAATTCAGAGCATGCCTCCCAAGATGTGTATAACTGAATCACTCTGCTGTATACCTGAAACTAACACAGCATTTTTTATCAACTATACTCCAATATAAAATCTTTTAAAACGAACTCATCTAAGAAAAGCCATTTTTTTGATGGTATGTGTTGCTTCACCTTGAGTTCCTGGGTACTGATATCTGCATAACATAATCTTTGTTCTTGGATAACACATCCCTAAACAGGTGCATGTCCACAACAATGGGACATGTTTGCATCAGTTGTAAAGTTTTTCACATCAAATAATAGCCAGAATTGGTATTTGCATTATAGAGCAAGTTCAACTAGAGAGGAATTCCATGGTAATTGATTATGTGTTAGACCTGCATGGAGATCTCTTTAAAAATTTTTGTTGGAATTCCAATCTAGTGCTCTTTTTCCTTCTTTTTTTTTTAAAGTTTTTTGAGCCTGCTGTGTGCAAAAGAGTATGCTGAGGTGCTTGTAAAGATGTTGCTGTAAACTTCTTGGCTTTCAGTTTATCTGGGAAGCCACCAGATGGAATCTCTTTTTATTCTTTTTTTTTTGCCTTTTCTTACTGTCCCCTTCCTTTTTTTTTTTTTAACTTTTAAAAAATTTATTATTTTGGTTGCATTCACAACAAAATTCAAGCAGTAAATTGTCAAAAGAACATACATTTTTCTTGCAAGAAATATGTGAGAATTTGGGAAGTAGATCATCATTTCAAAACTAAACATATATTGTCATAAACTGTGAAGAGATGGAAAAGGAGCTATTTATTGAACATCTATCATCTCAAAGGCTTTTACATCCATTTTTTATTGTTTCCAGGATAAAGAGTACATTTCTTACATTGCTTTATGCTAGTGGTTCTGAACCCTTGGCCACCCTCAGAATCTCAGGGTAGCTCTTTAAAAAATACTGATGCCCAAGATCCATTCTAGACTAAAAGAATTAGAATCTCTGAGTTTGGGGCCCAGGCGTTGGTATTTAAAAAAGTATATTTCTGAGAAGATGTGCTCCATATATATAATAGAATATTACTCATCCATAAAAAGGAAGAAAATTGGGTTATTTGTAGTGACGTGGATAGACCTAGCGTCTGTCATACAGAGTGAAGTAAGTCAGAAAGAGAAAAACAAATATCATATATTAATGAATATATATGGAATCTAGGAAAATGATATGGATGAACCTATTTGCAGAGAAGAAACAGAGATGCAGACAGAGGCTTGTGGATGCAGAGGGAAAGAGGAGGGTGAGACAAATTGGGAGAGTAGCATTGACGTATATACAATGCTATGTTCAAAACAGGTAGCTAGTGTAAAGCTGCTGTGTTAACACAGAGAGCTCAGCTTTTTGCTCTATGAGGACCTAGACGGGTGGGATGGAGAGAATGGGAAGGAGGTTGAGAGATCAGGAGGAAGGGGATATATGCGTACATGTGGCTAATTCACTTCATTGTACAGGAGAAACTAGCACAACATTGTAAGGCAATTATACTCCAAAAATAGTAAATAAATACATAATAAAAATAAATAAAGAGCTTTCTGAGTAAGCCTAATATGCAATCTTAGGCCTGCATGTGTAGCCTAATATGCAGGTTTCCCTGGTGGCTCAGACGGTAAAGCGTCTGCCTGCAATGTGGGAGACCTGGGTTTGATCCCTGGGTTGGGAAGATCCCCCGGAGAAAGAAATGGTGACCCACTCCAATAGTCTTGCCTGGAAAATTCCATGGATGGAGGAGCCTGGAAGGCTACAGTCCATGGGATCACAAAGAGTTGGACAGGACTGAGTAACTTCACTGGTTCACTGGTTCAATATGCAATCAGGATTGACAATCACTGGTTTGGAAATTCTTGCCATTGGGGTTCTAGCCTGTTCTCCTGCAATAGATGCCTCCCATTCTCTGTCTCAGGAATATAGTGTTTCCTTCAATCCCTGAATGTGCTGAGTTATTTTCTGTTTTTGTGTCTTTGTAGGTCCTTTATTAGGAGTGCTTTCCCCTGGATTCTTGGTCCGAGGAGTACCTCCTCAACTCTCTATAATCCTACGGTCAGAAGTCTGCCGTTGTGTGTTTTACGTATATCCGTTATTGGACTTGAAGAGATCTCTAGTCTTTCCCGTCCTGTTGTTTTCCTCTATTTCTTTGCGTTGATCACTGAGGAAGGTTTTCTTGTCTGTCCTTGCTATTCTTTGGAATTCTTCATTCAAATGGGTATATCTTTCCTTTTCTTCTTTGCCTTTCACTTCTCTTCTTTTCACAGCTATTTGTAAGGCCTCCTCAGACAACTGTTTTGCCCTTTTGCATTTTTTTTTTCTTAGGGACGGTCTTGATCACTGCCTCCTATACAATGTCATGAACCTCTGTCCATAGTTCTTCAGGCACTCTGTCTATCAGATCTAATTCCTTGAATCTATTTGTCACTTCCACTGTATAATTGTAAGGGATTTGATTTAGGTCATACCTGAATGGTCTAGTGGTTTTCCCTACTTTCTTCAATTTAAGTCTGAATTTGACAATAAGGAGTTCATGATCTGAGCCACAGTCAGTTCCTGGTCTTCTTTTTGCTGACTGTATAGAGCTTCTCCATCTTTGGCTGCAAAGAATATAATCAACCTGATTTTGGTATTGACCATCTGGTGATGTCCATGTGTAGAGTCTTCTCTTCTGTTGGCTTATATGCAGAGTACATCATGCAAAATGCCGGGTTGGATGAAGCACAGGCTGGAGTCAAGATTGCTGGGAGAAATATCAATAACATCAGATACACAGATGACACCACCCTTATGACAGAAAGTGAAGAAGAACTAAAGAGCCTCTTGATGAAAGTCAAAGAGGAGAGTTAAAAGCTGCCTTAAAACTCAACATTCAAAAAATGAAGATCATGGCATCCGGTCCCATCACTTCATGTCCAATAGATGGGGAAACAATGGAAACAGTGACATTATTTTCTTGGGCTCCAAAATCACTGCAGATGGTGACTGCAACCATGAAATTAAAAAACGCTTGCTCCTTGGAAGAAAAGCTATGACCAACCTAGATAGCATGTTAAAAAGGAGAGACATTACTTTGTCAACAAAGGTCCATCTAGTCAGAACTATGGTTTTTCCAGTAGTCATGTGTGGATGTGAAAGTTGGACTATAAAGAAAGCTGAGCACCGAAGAACTGATACTTTTGAACTTTGGTGTGGAGAAAACTCTTGAGAGTTCCTTGGACTGCACGGAGATCCAACTAGTCAATCCTAAGGGAAATCAGTCCTGAATGTTCATTGGAAGGACTGATGCTGAAGCTGAAACTCCAATACTTTGGCCACCTGATGCGAAGAACTGACTCACTGGAAGAAAACCCTGATGCTGGGAAAGATTGAAGGCAGGAGAAGAAGGGGACAACAGAGGATGAGACAGTTGGATGGCATCACCAACTTGATGGACATGAATTTGAGCAAGCTCCGGGAGTTGATGATGGAAAGGGAAGCCTGGCATGCTGCAGTCCATGGGGCTGCAAAGAATTGGACATGACTGAGCAACTGAACTGAACTGAACTGATTATTGGACTTTGAAATATTTTGTAATACTTTGGTTAATGATTACTCATTTTGACTGTGAGTTTCCTGGGTGCCATGTCTGACTCTTCTTTATTTTCCCAAAGCCCTGTGTATTTCCTGAGTTATGGTCAGTGCTCCACAAAGGTTGAATAGATTGTAACTTATCCTTCAGTTTTCACAATAAAGCTATAGAAGTGTTTATTATTATTTTTGGTCTTTTAGAGGCAGAGACTTTCAGTTCAGAGACATTAAACGATTTGCCCTAGTTTGTTCCATTAATAAATGGAAGACCTGGAATTCAAAACCAGTCTACTTGGCTTTAAAGGCTGTGTTTTTTTGCTTTCCTTCATTTTGTTTTAACATGTTCTGTTGTTGAACACTATTTGGTTCTTACAATATTAAATGTAGAAGGTTGGATTTTAAGAGCACTGTGGTTAAAGATAGTACATAAAGTTAAGTGTCAAATATAATGTAGATTATGACAGCTATGGGTATGATTGAGTTGAACAGATGAAAACAGGGAGGTATTTAACATAGAGTCATAGATATACAATTATGGGTAGAAAGCATTAATGTTCTCACATATATTCTATTAATTTATGTACTAAGTAGATCTACTGAGTATAATGCTCTGTTAAAAATGCTGTTGTTATACAATTCTGCTGCAATAAGTTCCATATCTTAACTAAGTAGACAGGGAAAAGCTATATTATTGATGTGGTTACAGGAAATTCTAGAATGAGGGATCTTAATGTTAATAAGCTATAGCAGTCTCTTTGAGCTGTTTTGTCAGAAGTTCCCATAAGACAATGGAGTAACTACAGAGAGGTTATGGTAATTCTTCAGTTGCCTTGTCTGATGTAGAAAAACAGGGAAAATAGATAAAACTAATTAGTGGTATTTTTGTTTTTTATTGAATTCAAAGTATTGGATGCAAAAAAATTACACTTGTATTTAAAAAAAAAAAGTAGAAGCTATCAAATGTCAAAAAGAATTTAGGATGCAGAATAGCTGAAGACTCTGTTATATGCATTGAAGACTTCTTTTTAATTTTGTTAATTATTTACAGAAGTATCCTGTTGCACAATACCGTTTGGCAGTACTCTCACTCCACTAATATTTATTGATTCATTATTTAGGTTGGCTTAATTTAAAATCCAACTACCTGTCTTTCTCTTGTGTCAAAGTTCTGATTCTACTGTGAAAGTTTTAGTGCATCTTTGTTTTAAAAAGAAGGTTATAAATAACACAAGCTCAAAAAGTTAATTTATAGCTGCTCTTTGGAATCTGTAGGTTGGCCCTAGTTCATAGGCTCTGAGAGAACTGAAGAGAAAAAGACAGGCTGCCAAGAAGCAAAATACTTGAGGAGCATGGAGGTTATATTAACTTTACATTTAAATGTTAGCTCTTGCCCGTGAATAATAAACAGGCCTCAATCTGGGGATTGTATCAGGTTTTCTGGTCCTAAAATCCTATGATTCATTTTTGAAATTTGAAATTTAAATTATCCTTATGTAATTATATTGATTTATTAAGTTTTATTGCCATCTGGATAGTTATTTTATATTTTTCCATTTTTCTCCTTCAGTCTTTTTTCACAACTATGGTCAAAGTCAGCCTCACTGCTTAAAACACAAACATTTCACCATTACCTATGTAATTTTTTTCCCTTAAAAACTGGTTTCTATGTGTGTTGTAAACTATAATTCTTAATTTCTAGGTTGTGGTTTGTGTCAGATGTGGTAATGTTTTTGAGTTTTCTGATGGAGTCAAGAGTTCCAAAGATTGTTTGTCATGGTTTGATTGTCTTCTCATGTGCTCTAAAAGTGCTCTTTAGAACCCAGGAAAATCTGCAAGCACCTCCAAACTGCAGAATGAAAGCAAAAAGATGAAGCGTGGTGGGAAAGACCTGCCAGGAGGTGAAATGCTGCCCTACTAACAATATGATTTGGAAATGACACTGCCCACATGCCTCAGTTTCTTTATTTGTAAAATAAGGATGTACCTTAAATGAGCTCCAGGGGTTCTCTCAATATTATTCTACGGTAACCAAGCATTTAAGATTTTAAAATCACAAGTCATTTTTACATAGTAACTTGAAAAAGCGCATTTCTGCAAAATAATAATTTTCCAATGTCTCTAAGGTCATTGCTACCTTTGAATCTTCTAGTTAAAGTTAGTTAATATTAGAATTAGGGGAGCAATATATGTTAGGCACTCCCCCACCAAAATAAAGAAAACCTTGAGTAGATTAGTTCTCTCTTCTTAAATATCTTCTTTTCCTTTGAACTAAGAAGGTAAGGTTTACGATTAACTTCTGTGAGCCATCCTGGCTCACTTCTAAAGTGTTGAGTAATAAGCTGGATTGTTAATATTGCCTGAATTCAGTGTAATTCTACTTAATTTAGTATGTCTCCAAGCTAACCCGAAGAAGTAAATATGTTTCTTCTCTTTGGCCGACTGGTTAAGTCAGACATATGGGGATGGCAAGTACCCGAGTGGTAGGCGATTATCCAGAATGCCAGAAAAAAAAGGCTAATGTGTATTTCAGTGATCACCACTGCAAGTTTGGTTTGGCTGGGAAGTTCTATATTTGGAGTTTTGTTTATTTGTCTGTTTGTTTTTTGTTTTTGTTTTGGCTACGCAGCTTGGCATGTGGGGTCTTAGTTCCCTGACCAGGGGCTGAGCTTGCATGCCTTGCAGTCAGAGCGTGGATTCTTAGCCACTGTACCTTCAGGGAAGTCCCTGTGTTTGGAGTTTGATCCTTGTGCCTTCATGAGTGTCAGTGCCTTGTTCATGAGTGCCACTGTTGCAAGTGCCTTGGTTTTTAACCAAGCCATGGAGGAAAATGACATTGAATACTGATGCAATCAACTTGTTATTGGAGTTATTTTTCTAAATGTTCAGGGACATTGCTAGTGATGCTACATTAGTTTCCCATGGCTGCTGTAACATATTGTACTGAAAACTTAATGTTAAAACAAGTGAATTAATTTTCTTCCAGTTCTGGAGATCAGAAGCCTGCATTGAGTCTTAAAAGGCTAAAATGAAGGTGTTCTCAGGGCTATGCTCCTTCTGGTGGCTTCAGGGGAGAACTGGCTCTAGCTTTTTCCTTTTTCTATTTTCTAGAGCTGCCAACATTCCTTGGCATGTGGTCTTTTTCTCACCTCAGTTTAATCTCTACTTCCATTATGACAGGGCTTCCCTGGTAGCTCAGCTGGTAAAGAATCTGCCTACAGTGCAGGAGACCCCTGTTCAATTCCACGGTCAGGAAGATCCCCTGGAGAAGAGATAGCCTACCCACTCCAGTATTCTTGGGCTTCTCTGGTGGTTCAGATGGTAAAGAATCTGCCTGCAATGTGGGAGACCTGGGTTCGATCCCTGGGATGGGAAGATCCCCTGGAGGAGGGCATGGCAACCCACTCCAGTATTCTTGTCTAGAGAATCCCCATCACATTTCCTTCTCTGACTCTGACCTTTATAAGACTGTGGTGACTACACTGGGTCCACCTGGATAATCCAATGTACTCTCCCCATCTCAAGGTCCTTAACTTAATCATATCTTCCAAGTCCTTTTGCAATGTGAGGTAACATGTTCATAGGTTCCAGAGATTACAGTGTGGGCATCTTTGGGGGCTGTTATTCTATCTGTCATAGATCCCTTTTAATCATTCAGGTCATCACCCAGATGTTACCTCCTCAGAGAGGCCTACATACCACCTAGAATCCCATCTATCCTGGTTCCTGATTACCCTATTTTGTTAAATCTGAGAACAGTGTGTTTATATTCTAAATTTATTTTTCATTTTGTGTCATTTTATTTAATTGTCACTTTCTGTCTCCCTCCACTGTAGGATAAGCCCCACTAGAGGAGAAGCAAGGGCAGCCTTCTCCACCACTTTGTCCACCAAATCAAAAGCATTCCAGCACTTGGTAGACTCTCAGAAGATATTTGTTGAATGAACCAATTTGCATAAAGTCTAAGGAAGCCTGTTTTACACTAAAACACTATTAATATAATTCTGTTCCTTTTACTATCAATAATACAAACATTTTTCACTAAACAGCAGTTAACCATGCTGTCAGTAGATTTCTTTTTTGAATTCAAGTTACGGGTTTCTCCTTAGGACTTGAGTGAGGTCAATAAAATAAAAGTACCAGCTGTAAACTGAAGCTGCAGGAAAAAGAAAATATAAGAATTAGACAGAATTAATACAAATTGTAAGTGTTGAAATGTTAGTCACTCAGTCATGTCCAACTCTGTGCAACCCCATGGACTGTAGTCTGCCAAGCTCCTCCATCCATGGAATTCTCTAGGCAAGAATACTGGAGTGGGTTGTCATTTCCTCCTCCAGCGGATCTTCCTGACCCAGGTATTGAACCTGGGTCTCCTGCATTTGCAGTCAGATTCTTTACCAACTGAGCCACCAGGGAAGCCCCACCAGGAAAGTCTTGTAAGATGGGTAGAACCATTTCTGGGAAATGGCCTTGGTAAAGATCACCACCTCAGGGTCTGGTTTTTAAAAGCACAAGCGATGAAAGCTACATAAAAGGTTGGAATGCACAAAACTTGTGCAATTAAAGAGAAGAAGAGAGAACTGAGTGTGAATGGCATACGACTGGGTCCCTCAGGACTTGTTTGCTGTTATGTCTGAGGTGGGGATGATGATTATGGAGGATCTTGATATGCAGAGAGAAAAAGTTTGTGTTTGATGTAGTAGAAAATATAGGACTTACAGTTAGGATTATATTTTGGTAAGGAGTCAGTTTTTCTTTTTTTTTTAATTGGAGTATAATTGTTTTGCAGTGTTGTGTTAGTTTCTGCAATTCAACACTGTCAATCAGCCATATGTATATATGTATTTATTCAGGCTTCCCAGGTGACTCTAGTGGTAAAGAATCTGCCTGCCAAAGCAGGGGACGCATGAAACATGGGTTTGATCCCTGGGTCGGGAAGATCCCCTGGAGTAGGAAATGGCAACTCACTCCAGTATTCTTGCCTGGAAAACCCCATGGACAGAGGAGCCTGGTGGGCTGCAGTCCATGGGGTTGCAAAGAGTTGGACACAACTGAGAAACTGAGCACTCATACATATATCCCCTCCCTCCTGATCCTCCCTCCCATCTCACCCCGCATCCCACCTCACTAGATCATCACAGATCACTGGGCTGAGCTCCCTGTGTTATACGGCAGCTTCCTACTAGCTATCTATTTTCACATGATAGTGTCAGTTTTGGAAAGATCAGGGAGGATATGAGCTGTGGCGTACATGGAAATGAAGAGTAAGGTGTGGCTCCAAGAACCATCATAAAAGAGAAGTCAGAATTTGGTAATAACCAGGGTGTTAATTGGGAACAGTGAGTAGTTAGGGGGTTGACTGTTTAATGAGGCTGAGAAGTAACCAGAGAGTTCACCCTTGGGATTTCAGGAGGATCAGAATGGGTTGGCATTCTCCCACGCCCATTTATTTCAAAGACTTTAAAACCGAAGGGCTATCCTTTGATTCCAGAAAGCTTTATGATTATTGAGCTCTCTCCTTTCTCCTGATACTGTAGTTTGATGAGAGTGGAAACCCCAGGTATGATTGAGGTGCCCTTTGTGTCCCACAGAATCCTAGGATGACCCTTACTGAGAGGCTCTGGTTCTTGGGGAGCAGCACCACCATCTCCCCCACATGCTACATAAATACAATTGCTCAGATGGTTTACATCTCTAAAATAGTGTTTGCTTTTTTTACTGAAGGAATTATACATGCTTACTGCAGGAATTATACATGCTTATTGTAGAAATTTTGGATGCTATAGACAAATATAAACCAAAAAAATCAAATAATTTATAGTTCTACTGCTTAGGTATAGTTCTGTTATATGAGGAGTTGGAATAAGTAGTTTTGCTTACTCTTTTCAGTTAATGCATGTGGTTATTCAATATGCTAATATTATTGGTAACACTGTATGTTTTTTAGAATCCCTTGTGATTTTCTCTTGGAGTCCCTAAAATGGCATAGGAAGTAGTGATGGGTTTTCCCAGTAAAATTTTAATGGGTGATGTTTGCAGTAGACGGGTGAGGGTTCAGTTTTTCTCTTAGGAATTGCAGAAACCTTGATGAAATCCCATTTGGTAAATTAGAACTGAACTATTACTTTTAAAGTATGTATTTGAGATAGGATAAAAAGGGTTTTTTAGAATTTTAGATAGCTTCCTTATAATAGATCACATTCATCATACTAATCTAGTCTGGCATTAACTTATTTTCCCTATTTCTTTTTTAATATGCAAAGGTTAATTTTGAAGGAGTCAATCATTTAAACCAGAATGAAATGTAGTTCAGTCTTCTTGGAAATGAAATATTTAGTCACTTGAGATAAAGCAGAAAGGGAGAGTACTTGCCTTCTTTGGTTAAGTGGTACTTTAGATTAGTGAATGGCTTCAAAGAAGGTAAAGTTTTACTTTGTTTTTATTTCACTTCCATGTTGAATTGGTTTTCTAATTTATATTATAAAACTTTCAGACTATCATGAGATATACTTATCATCAGATCTCCATGGCTGCATAATAAATTCCTCTTATATTTTTGATATTGCAGTTAACTCACGTTGACCAGGCAAGCTTCCAGCTGGACGCCTTTGGAACATCTTTTATTCTTGATGTCCTGCTAAACCAGTAAGTCTTTCCTGAGCTGCGCTCACTGTTTTCAGATGCACATTGAATCTACTTTCTTATCCTTCTGTAAAGTTTTGTTTGCTTCCTACATTTTACTTCACCTGCCTGTAACAGTTTGTAGTTATTTAGTCACTAAGTCAAGTCCAACTCTTTGCGACCCCATGGACCATACATAGCCCACCAGGCTCCTCTGTCCATGAGATGTCTCAGGCAAGACTACTGGAGTGGATTGCCAGTTCATTCTCCAATAACAGTTAAATGCTACATTTAAAACTATGGTACCTATGGACTGTAAGTTATAAAGTCTGGTAAATAACAGAAAATGGATATCCACTTGAAATTGAACAAGTGTAACAGTTTCAAGAATGTAAAATTGAAGGAAATACTTTAATATTTTGCATTGTTTTGTTCTTTGATCATGTATATTAAAAAGTGTAACAAAATTGTATTTCTACAATACTAATTAAAATAGTTTATTTCTTATTTTTAAAATTCATGGCTTAGAACATATATGTTAGATATTTTATACTACACTATGTTTTTTAGGGCATGAATTTCAATTTCATAGGGTGTGAATTTCCAATTTCATAGGGCGTGAATAAGATTGTGTTAATATGATCTGTCTTATATTCCTGCTTGATGTAAATACCATAAAATTTATGGTTGTATGATGCATTTTGGGCTTCCCTGGTGGCTCAGTGGTAAAGAATCTGCCTGCCAATGCAGGAGATGCAGCTTTGATCCCTGGATTAGGAAGATTGACTACAAAAGGAAATGGCAACCCATTCCAGTATTCTTTCCTGGAAAATCCCATGGACAGAGAACCCTGGCAAGCTACAGTGCATGGAGTCACAAAAGAGTTGGACACGACTTAGTGGCTAAAATAACAATGACTCATTTCAGTTTTTCAGCAATTTTGGTGTCGTAAAGTTTTTTTTTAAAAACTCATTATGAAGGAATACATGCTCCTTGGAAAAATAATGAAAGAGCAGAAAAACCATCTCATATAATTTTACCATTGGAGACTGATTGCCCTGTTTTAAGTTACCGTCTGTGTGCTTACCTCCCTATCTGCTGCTGCTGCTGCTAAGTCGCTTCAGTCGAGTCCGACTCTGTGCGACCCCATGGACGACAGCTCACCAGGCTCCGCCGTCCCTAGGATTCTCCAGGCAAGAATACTGGAGTGGGTTGCCATTTTCTTCTCCAGTGCATGAAAGGGAAAAGTGAAAGTGAAGTCGCTCAGTCGTGTCTGACTCTTAGCGACCCCATGGACTGTAGCCTACCAGGCTCCTCCATCCATGGGATTTTCCAGGCAAGAGTACTGGAGTGGGGTGCCATTGCCTTCTCCGACCTTCCTATCTACCTTATGCCTATTCTTTCCTGCTTAATTTTAAAAATAATATTACTCACCATTTAATATAAACTTTGACTCATGAAACAGACATTTTTGCAGGTCAAAAATTTGATGAGCAGCATTGTTGTATGGTCTACTAGTTCTCTATATTTTAATTTTTAACTAATTTTTGTTGTTGGTCTTTTTCCTCCCACTAGAATTTAAGCTCCTTGAGGAGTGAGATTTATTTTCCTTCACTGATGTATCCTTAGCACAGGATAGGCACTAAATTATAGAATGGGAAGTCATATTGACATAGAAACCAAAGGCTGGAGTAGGCCAGGAGATAGAGGAGATGATTGATGAGAGTGGAGGATGTCAGTTGGGGAAGAATGAAGCAGCAAAAAAGAAAGATGTCAGGGATTCCTGGTGGTACTGTGGTTGAGACTCTGAGCTTCCACTTCAAGGGGAAATTCCCTGGTTGGGAACTAAGATCCCACATGCTGTGCAGTGTGACTAAAAATTAAAAAAAAAAAAAAACATAAAAAAGAGAAAGAGGGCAAGTGTTTGGGACTGGCTTCTAAAAGTGGAAATATATATCTGGGTATGATTTGGAAAGTCTGGGTATGGTTTGGAAAGACTCTTATTTTAATGACACTTTCCCATCCTTCCTTTAAATCATTGTTCCTGGGAATAGCTCCTGCCTTGTTTTCTGGTTTCTGACAGTGGTAATGCCTTGACTTTCAGTACCCCAATGAAGAAGGGATATTTATTCATCTTGCCCAAGTCACCTTACTTCCTCTGGAGACATCTGAGCCCTAAAGCTTTCTGTTCCTGAAGGAGAGACACATATGGCCATACTTATCAGAGCATGAAACTTAGAATAGTAAGGGTGCAGCAAAATTTCTTTTGAGATAGGGGCAAGAAACTCCATCCTTATTGCAGTACAAAGGATAAAATAATGGCATAAATGGCATAAATAGAGATTGTCTGGACTGAGAAGTATGCAAACTGTTGTGTTTTGTTTTGTGCCTGTGATCTATATTAAACATAGATGTCAAGTATCTACTTTCTTTATGTTGTATGATCTAGAATAATTTGATACAAAGGGTTTTTTCCTTATTTTTATGGAGAATGTTTTTATTTCATGGTTTCACTTTATATATTGTCTTGTGGTTATGCTGGTTAGGGAGCAGAAAGATGAAAAATTGATTATTTTGCTCTTTAAGCGTTTCCTTCTTTCTTTCTCTCTCTCCTTCCCTCCCTCCCTTCCTCCATTGCTTTCTTTATCCTTCTTTCCTTCCTTCCTTCCTTCTTTTTTCTCACTTCATAGGTGTCATAATATTTATTTGACATACTTTTTAATTTACTTTTTCTTCTTAAGTTTTTAAAATTGAGATAGAGCTGGTTTACAATATTATAGTAGTTCCAGATATGCAACATAGTGTTTCAAAATTTTCATCGATTATACTCCATTTGACATTATTATAAAATAATACCTATATTCCCTGTGCTGTACAATATATCCTTGTAGATAATTTATTTTGTACATAGTGATTTGTATCTCTTAATCCTCTATCCCTGTGTTACCCACCCCCTTCTTCCCTAGCCCCACTGGAAACCACTGGTTTATTCTAAATATCTGTAAATCTGTTTCTGTTTTGTCATATTGATTCATGTTTTTAAATTTTTTAGGTTCCACATATAAGTGATAACATGAAGTATTTGTCTTTGACTGACTGATTTCTTTAAGCATAAATACACTCTAGGTCCATCCATGTTGTTGAAAATGCAAAATTTCATCCTGCGTATATGGTGAATTGGTTACTTTTCCCAGTGTTGGAGAATTGGCCTCTTGTAGTGTTCTAGTAGCTCTGGTCATCACAGCTATGTGCTATAGGGGTTCTCCCTACGTGGGCTGTGTGGGTGCTTCTGATGTAGTGTGCTGACTACTGTGGGCATGCTGCTTGACATGACTGGCCCCCCTGCTCCGTTGGTTGCCCCTTGTGTGGAGGCTTCTGGCTACTGGCTGGTGGGGCCAGGTAATGACAAGGTTGGCTGTGGAACCTCAAAGGTTCCCAAGGGGTAATGCTGGCTCACTGGTGAGTGGAACTGGGTCCCGAAGTCTCTGACTGCAGGGTCCTGGGAGTCCCAAGACTGGTGGGTGGGGCTAGACCCTAGGACCACTGTCTGAGGGGCCTGAGATATCTCAAATCTTGAATTGCCCTGTTGGTGGGCAGGGTCTGGTCCTGGGGTCTCTGTCTACAGAATCCAAGGGTCCCAGAACTGGTGTTGGGTCACTGTTGGTTGAGGCCAATTCCTGATAGAGCTGCTGGGGGGTCGAGGATGTCCTGAAACTGTGTTTCCCTACTGGTGAATGGAGCCAAATGCGGGGTGGGGGGGTAGGGGCGGATGTTGAGGGGTTGGAGAGGAGGGGGCGTGGCAGGGAAGAAGATTCTGGGGCTGGTGTGGGCAGAGCAGAATCCCGGCGCCTCTGGCTCCAGGCCCCTTGGTGTTCCGGAACTAATGTTTGCACCCTGGTGTGTGGAGTCAAGTCCTGGGACCCCTAGTGGATGCACAAAGCCGTGTCCAGGACTTGCTATGGACTCAGTGGGTCTCCAGTACTTTTGCCTGGAAAATCCCATGGACGGAGGAGCCTGGTAGGCTTACAGTCCATGGGGTCGCTAAGAGTCAGACATGACTGAGCGACTTCACTTTCACTTTTCCCTTTCCTGCATTGGAGAAGGAAATGGCAACCCACTCCAGAATTCTTGCCTGGAGAATCCCAGGGACAGCGGAGCCTGGTGGGCTGCCGTCTATGGGGTCGCACAGAGTCGGACACGACTGAAGCGACTTAGCAGCAGCAGCAGCAGCAGTGGGTCTTGAGGCAGCTAGCCTCCTGGTGGGTGGGGCTGTGTCCCCTCCTGCTAGTTGCTTGGCCTGAGATGTTCTAGTACTAATGCCTACAGGCTGGTGGGCAGAGCTGGGTCTTGGAGCTAATAAGCTAGAGGGAGGATTCCAGAATAGTGCCCACCAAGCAGTGTCCACGTAACAGAACTTGCTCCCCAAAATGGCTGCCACCAGCGTCTCGATCCTCGGGGGAGTGAGTGCCAGTTGCCTCCTGTCTCTCTGGAACACTGCAAAATCATCAGGTAGGTCTGATGCAGGCTCCTTTCAAACTATTGTTTCTGCCTTGGGTCCCAGAGCACGTGAGATTTTGCGTATGACCTTTAAGAATGGAGTCTCTATTTTCCTCAGCCCTCTGGCTTCCCCCAGAAGTAATCCCTGCTGGCCGTTAAACCCAGACATTCTGTAGGTTCATCTTCCTGGCGCTGGACCCTTGGGCTGGGGAGCACAGTGTGGGGCTCTGATTCCGCACTCCTAGGGGACAGTCTCTGCAGTTATAGCTCTTTTCCCATTTGTGGTTTGCCCACCCACTGCTGTGGGTCTCAACTATATGGCAACTGTCACCTCTCCTACCTGCCTCCTTGTGGTTGCTCCTTTATATCTACAATTGTAGAGGGTTTTTTTCTGGTAGGTTCTGGTCTTTCACATCAGTGGTTTCTCTGTAAATAGCTGTCATTTTGGGATGCCCTTGAGAGCAGGTGAGCCCAGGGTCTTCCTACTCCACCATCTGGGGAACTCTTCAACTTAAACTGTTTGCTTTATGAAGCAATTCCAGGGCTGTGGAACAGGTAGTTTTTTTTTTTTTTGTCTTGTTTTAAACTGGAGGCAAATTAAGTCCTTGTGTAGCTGAATTCCAGTTGCAGAATGGATCCCCAAAATATATATTTTTAGATTGGAGGGAAGGAAAAGTGTCATTATATAATACTCCTTCTGAATGTTCAGGAAGCAAGTTTATCTGTAACCAAATTATATAATAGTTCAATCTTTGGGTCCTAACTCATACAGGCAGCAGATAAAGACTATGGGATGGTTAAAAACGAAAAGAACAGCTAGTTCCTGTGTTATCAAGACTATGAAGGGTGGGAAGCAGTTCTCAATGCCTTTAAGGGGTCATACAGTTGTGGAATTTCACTCTTTTGGACAGATATGTCAATAAAACCAAACATATGCCTGTCCTGACCTGATTTGGCCTGGTCAAGCAAGTCTTGAGGCCAACACTGGATTGTTCCAGAGGTCAGCAACTGGTGTTATACTTTACTTTGAACCATTCCTCAGAAAGAAAAGGCTAAATAAAGACATTTAACTCTATTATTGAAACAATTCAGGCCAAGTCTGTTCCTGTAACTCTCTCCTTTCTTCTTCAAGAAGTAGATGATTAAACTATGTAAAGGAATGCAAAAATACTGAAGAAAATTTTTTTAGAACTCCTTGATTTTTTCCTGCAATAGGTGGCCTGACAGAAGTAAACCACACATACACATTCATGTACACCCCACACTCCACACCATGTAAGAAGCAAATATTCCATGTGAACTGTGGTTGGTTGTTCTAGGATGTGAAACACATAACAGTAAAGAGAGAACCCATCTGTTTTTTTGGATTATTTTTTAAAAATTTATTTTATGTTGAATTATAGTTGATCAACAATGTCTCAGTTTCAGGTGGGTGTACTGGAAAGGGATTCAGTTATACACATATACATGTATCTATATTCTTTTTCAAATTCTTTTTCCATTTAGATTATTGCAGATTATTGGGTAGAGCTCTCTGTGCTATACAGTAGGTCTTTGTCAGTTATCTATTTTAAATATAGTAGTGTGTGTGCATTTGGAAGGGATTCTGCTGTCCAGCTATCAGATCTTAGGATGATTCAACTTGTAAATTTTGACTTTTTAAAATAGATTGTTTCCTCTTCATCTTCTTACATCAATAACAACAAAAAAATAGTTTCTCTCACTCTGTGATTCTTTTCTTAAATTAAAATTCTTTTTATTGAAGTATAGTTGACTTACAATTTTTAAAAAATTTATTTATTTATTTAAATTGTAGGCTAATTGCTTTACAATACTGTGGTGGTTTTGCCATACGTTGACATGAATCAGTCATGGGTGTACATGTGTCCCCCCGTCCTGAACCCCTCTCCCACCTCCCTCTTACATGAGCTTTTTTTCCTACTTCACCAGGGCACTGGGGGTAAGGAGGACACCAAAGACTCAGACGTAACCGTAGATGGCGGTAGATGGGTTGCCCATGCAGATAGGAGGTGATGGAGAGCCAGGGTTTGGGGATGAGGATGTGGTGGGAGGAGAAACAGGAGAAAGCTCAGACAAGGAACACCCAAATTCTATTCAGATGGGCATGTCCAGTCTTCTTTCACTTAGAGGAATCACATGCTTGTTTTCCACTGGGACTCTTGAATTTGCAATAAAACTGGGAATCACGATAAGTAAAAGACAGGGCATGAATTCAGTTGGAACTGAAGGTTAAGTTTGGAAGTCTCATTTACTTAACATGTCCTATTTTCAGTGTGGTAAATAAGATGTTTACAGTGTGGATAAAAATAAGTGAGGAGGATAAGATTATAATTAAATGATGATGTTATGTGATGATAAATAACAGAGATTTCTCACTGTTACTAATAAATCTGTAACTATCTTAACTAATTCATTATGGTAAATATTTATTTATATAAGCATTTAATACAAATTATTGTGTAGAACACAAATCTGTGTTGAATAGTTCTTATCAATAATGGTCCTTACCTTCATTTTGTACACACACGTAAGTGTATATAAATATATGTGCACATATGTGTATACACAAGATGCATGCACACATATGTACGTAAGATACGAATGCAGACACACATGTGTTCATAATTCACATGTATACATGTGTGTTCATTTTTAAACTTTTAGTAAATGTTAAGAGTTCTTCTTTCCTCAACTTTCTTCAATAGAAATGAGGGAATAAGTATCCTATTCTTAGGGAGCCTGTATTCTAGTCAGAAAAAGCAATGAACATGTTAACAAACAAAGTAATTTTGGAGAGTGACAGTACCATTAAATAGCAGGTGCCTGATATGGAGGTGAGGATGCTGTCTGAGCAGTCTTTCCATCCATATCACTGTGATTGTTGTTGTTGGTTTGTTTTTTTTTTTAATTTAAGCAGCAGTTGTTATCAGGCCATCTCTGAGAAGACGACATTTGACTGTAAGGACAGAGAGAGCAGTGCATGTCAAGACCTGGAGGCAGGAGTAAGCGTAGTGTGTTTGAGAGACAGGAAGAAGGCTTAGGAGACTGGAACAGGAGCCAAGAGGTTATTAAATGAGGTTGATGGTGTGTGTGTTAGTTGCTCAATCATGTCTGACTCTTTGTGACCCCAAGAACTGTAGCCTGCCAGGCTCCTCTGCCCATGGAATTCACCAGACAAGAATACTGGAGTAGGTAGCCATTCCCTTCTCCAGGGGATCTTCCCAACCCAGGGATCAAATCCAGATCTCCTGCGTTGCAGGTGGATTCTTTACCATATGGGCCACTAGGGAAAAGTTTGATGGTAGAAGGACCCAAATCATGTAGAAGAGTAGAAGGATCCTCTTAGGCCACAGGAAAGACTTTGGATAATAGTCTAAGTAGACATAACTAATATTTTCTACACCATAAGTTACATTATTCACTCATTTCCATACTGACTTATGATCCTTTATTCATCATATTTAGTTTTTATATATTTTACTGTCTTCTGAAGGCAATCTTTTCTAAAGATCTGTTCATTAGTTATTGGGCCTAGTACCACTATCGGAGAAGGCAATGGCAATTCACTCCAGTACTCTCGCCTGGAAAATCCCATGGACGGCAGAGCCTGGTAGGCTGCAGTCCATGGGGTCGCTAAGAGTCAGACACGACTAAGTGACTTCACTTTCACTTTTCACTTTCATGCATTGGAGAAGGGAATGGCAACACACTCCAGTGTTCTTGCCTGGAGAATCCCAGGGACGGGGGAGCTTGGTGGGCTGCCGTCTATGGGGTCGCACAAAGTCGGACACGACTGAAGTGCCTTAGCAGCAGTACCACTATAGTATTTATCATAGCTTTTTAAAGTGTTTTAATATCTAGCACGGAAACCTCTCTTGTTAGTTTCATTTTGAAAAATTTCTTAAGATATTTTTGCCTGTTCTTTGTTGGAAATTTAGGGTAATTTTGTCACTCGCTTTTTGGAGTTTTAATTGGACTGCCACTAAACCTATAATTTAATTTGAGAAAAATGCACCTTTTATGGTACTAAGAGTTTCCATCCATATCATTGTGATTGTTGTTGTTGTTTTTTAAATTTAAGCGTCTTTTTTTCTGTCTCACAGTAAAATTTAGTACTCTGGTTTTTGTGGGTCTTACACATTTCAAGTAGAACATATTCGTGGGAATTATGTTTTTTGTTGCTACTGTGGAGATTTTTCCATCATATTTTATAATTAATAACTGGTATCATTCTTAATATTGCTAATGGCTGTTCATGTTTCTTTGAGTTTTCTAGTTTGATAGTAACATGACTGGAAAATCATGAGAGCTTTAGTTTTCTTTTGAAGATGATAGTTATTACTGTTACACACTCTAGTGCTTTTTCTAGAAGTTCCTGAACTCTATTATTTGATGATAATAACATTTTTCTCTTGGTTCTTTTGATGATAGGAGTATCTCTAGAATTTGTTGTTAAGCAGGATGTTGATTCTTGATTTTTGAGAGCTAGTCTTTATCATGGCATGCAGTCTGATCACTTCATGGCAAACAGATGGGGGAAACAATGGAAACAGTGGCAGACTTTATTTTTTTGCACTCCAAAATCACTGCAAATGATGACTGCAGCCATGACATTAAAAGACACTTGCTCCTTGGAAGAAAAGCTATGACAAACCTAGACAGTATATTGAAAAGCAGAGACATTATTTTACCAACAAAGGTCTCTCTAGTCCAGGCTATGGTTTTTCCAGTAGTCATGTATGGATGTGAGAGTTGGACAATAAAGAAAGCCAAGTGCCAAAGAATTGATGCTTTTGAACTCTGGTGTTGGAGAAGACTGTTGAGAGTCCCTTGGACTTCAAGGAGACCAAACCAGTCAGTCCTAAAGGAGACCAGTCCTGAATATTCATTGGAAGGACTGATGCTGAAGCCAAAGTTCCAATACTTTGGCCACCTGATGTGAAGAGCTGACTCATTTGAAAAGACCCCAATGCTGGGAAAGATTGAAGGCAGGATTTGAAGGGGACGACATAGGATGAGATGGTTGGATGACATCACTGACTCAATGGACATGAGTTTGAGCAAGCTTTGGGAGATGGTGAAGGACAGGGAAGCCCGGCATACTGCAGTCCATGGGATGGCAAAGAGTTGGATAGGATTGAGTGACTGAACAGCAAAGCCTTTATCATGTTAAACCAGTATCCCCTATCTTGTTTAAGTTTTTTCCTTTTTTTTTAAAGTAATGAGTATTGGATTTTCTTGAATACCTTTTTATTCAATGCAATGAACATACAGATTTTCTTAACTGACGTTTTGTGTTTTATTATGTTAATGTTTCCTGTTATGAGAAATTATTCTTGACTGTAGAGGATAAACTCTACATTGTTATGTTGGATAATTCATTGTTTCTGTCCTCTCTACTGGTGACTATAAAAGGGAACCACACTTCCTGTTTTTATTTAAATTACTATGGCACAAATCCCTGCTGGTTTTCCTGCTGTAAATTGCCTCCATCTCCAAGTGTTTCTTTCCCTCAACCGTTTGTGAGATTTGTTCTCTACTCTTTTATCTTGCCACTCTATTCTTGCCTCAGATAGAACCTCATGACAGCTGCTCTGCTGGGCACAGCTGTCCTCCACAAGTGATGGCTGCTAACATCTGCCAGGAGTGGTCCCTGTAAGAACCCAGAGGCCCAAACCCATCCACAGTCCTTCTTGTGAAGGTCAGTGCTACCACCAGCTGCACACAGACATATCCTCTGGTTAGAGTCAGGCGAGCAAAGAGGAAGTTCTGTCTGTTTCCTGTCCAAGGTGCACCTTACATTCTATTTCCAGGTAAAAAGCAGTAGGGACATCCACTGTCAGAAGGTGAAATTGAACCCCTGCTTTCAGAGTTACTTTCTGACTTGACTCCCATGACTTGACTCCCATGACTTGACAATACCTTTCAAAGGATGGCTTATTCAACTTTAAACAATAGCCCATGTGACATACAGTCTGGAACACCAAATACATCTTTGTCACAGTCGTTCTTCCTGCATGAGGTGTAGAAGAGATCAGGATTGCACAGCCTTCCTGCTTTAACTCTGGCTCCTAATTTCCTCCGATATTGTGCTTAGGCAAGGACAGATAGTTTTCAGGGCTGGGGCAGGTTGACAAGCAACAGATGTGTAGTGGCTTAACTCTGCAATTAACACCTTGAGGTGAGTGTAATTGGTTTTCTTTACTGGTTCAAGCTTTCCCCAGAGTTCCGAGAGCTCCGAGTATAGTTTAGGGGAACTTGCCCCTCCGAAAAGGGAAGGTTGCCCACTTACAAATTCTGGTTTCCATTTTAGAATGCTGCAACTGATTTTAAGGCAATTTCTAGCTTAAAATGATAAAATCCAGTTTCTTTTGGTACTCCATTACTAACTAATAAAATAGTTTTGCTGTTACATTGTTTAGAATTTTTGCATCAACTGTCATGAAACTGGCATTAGTATTTTTTTTTTGTATCAGAGATAAAAGCTATAAAAATGATATTTTCACTTATAAAGTATTCCCTGAAACATTATCTTCTGTAGTATAGGAATCATACATATATATTTTAATGTTTTAAAGTCCTTATCTTTACCCTGACTGGTCTGTAATACTTTTAATAAATAAGACATTGATAAACTATTCTTTGATGGATTGATGTATTCATCTACTTATTTTTAAGCCAACTTTGGGAAATTGCCTTTTCCCAAAATGTAATTTTTATTTTAAAATAGTGCATTTTTCCCGCCTTGGCTGCACCACACAGCTTGTGGAATCTTAGTTCCCACAGCAAGGATTGAATCTGGGCCCCTTTTAGTGGAAGGATAGACTGCAAACCATTGGAAGGCAGGGAATCTCCTAAGTGTGCTTTTTAGAAAATAATTTCTAAAATTTCGTCTGTACCTATTATATAATTTCTTTCTCAATGCTACTTTTATTTGTGCTTATCAAATATAACTTGATATATACAGACTTTTAGAAACTAAACATTAAGTTTAGAAACATATTTATTGCATAAAATTAAAGACTTTTCATAAAGTTTTTTACTGAGGTATTTTTGTTTGTCATAAAATTCAGCCATTTCAAGTTATACCTTTTAATGATTTTTTAAAGTAACTTTACTGAGTGGTGCAACCATCACCAAACGCAATGTCAGTTGTAAAACACTTTCCATCTCTCCCAAAATACCCCCTATTTCCATTTAATCTTAATTCGCATTCCTATCTCCAGCTCTAGATAATGACTAATTTACTTTTTATCTTTGTAAATTTGCCTTTTTTGAACATTTCATATAAACGTGTGGTCTTGATCTGGTTTCATTTATTTGGCATGTTTGAAGTTTATCTGTGATGAACTTCATTCCTTTTTATTGTGGAGTGTTACTTCATTGTATAGATATACCACATTGTATCTATCCACTGTTGTTTCCAGTTAGGGACTATTATGAATAATGCTGCTGTGAACATTCACAGGCAGGTCTTTGTGGGTATACGTTTTCAATTCCCTTCAGTTGAGTTCAGTCACTCAGTCATGTCTGACTCTTCGCTGCCCCATGGACTGCAGCACACCAGGCCTCCCAGTCCATTACTAACACCCAGAACTTATTCAATCTCATGTCCATTGAGTCACTGATGTCATCCAACCATCTCATCCTCTGTTGTCCCCTTCTCCTCCTGCCTTCAATCTTTCCCAGCATCAGGGTCTTTTCAAATGAGTCAGTTCTTAACATCAGGTGGCCAAATATTGGAGTTTCAGCTTCAGCATCAGTCCTTCCAATGAATATTCAGGACTGATTTCCTTTAGGATGGACTGGTTGGATCTGCTTGCTGTCCAAGGGACTCTCAAGAGTCTTCTCCAACACCACAGTTCAATACCATCAATTCTTCGGTGCTCAGCTTTCTTTATAGTCCAACTCTCACATCCATACATGACTACTGGAAAAACCATAGCTTTGACTAGACGGATCTTGTTGGCAAAGTAATGTCTCTGCTTTTTAATATGCTGTCTAGGTTGGTCATAACTTTTCTTCCAAGGAGGAAGTGTCTTTTAATTTCATGGCTGCAGTCATCATCTGCAGTGATTTTGGAGTGTAGAAAAATAAAGTCTGTCACTGTTTCCACTGTTTCCCCATCTATTTGCCATGAAGTGAAGGGACCGGATGCCATGATCTTAGTTTTCTGAACGTTGAGTTTAAGCCAACTTTTTCACTCTCCTCTTTCACTTTCATCAAGAGGCTCTTTAGTTCTTCTTCACTTTCTGCCATAAGGGTGGTGTCATCTGCATATCTGAGGTTATTGACATTTCTCCTGGCAATCTTGATTCCAGCTTGTGCTTCATCCAGCCCAGTGTTTCTCATGATGTACTCTGCATACAAGTTAAATAAGCAGGGTGACAATATACAGCCTTGATGTATTCCTTTTCCTATTTGGAACCAGTCTGTTCCATGCCCAATTCTAACTGTTGCTTCCTGACCTGCATACAGATTTCTCAAGAGGCAGGTCAGGTGGTCTGGTATTCCCATCTCTTAAAGAATTTTCCATAGTTTGTTGTGATCCACACAGTCAAAGGCTTTGGTGTAGTCAAAAAAGCAGAAGTAGATGTTTTTTGGAACTCTCTTGTTTTTTCAATGATCCAGTGGATGTTGGCATTTGATTTCTGCTTCCTCTGCCTTTTCTAAATCCAGCTTGAACATCTGGAAGTTCACATTTCACATACTGTTGAAGCCTGGCTTGGAGAATTTTGAGCATTACTTTACTAGTGTGTGAGATGAGTGCAATTGTGCGGTAGTTTGACCATTCTTTAGCATTCCCTTTCTTTGGGATTGGAATGAAAACTGACCTTTTCCAGTCCTATGGCCACTGCTGAGTTTTCCAGATTCGCTGGCATATTGAGTGCACTACTTTCACAGCATCATCTTTGAGAATTTGAAATAGCTCAACTGGAATTCCATCACCTCCACTAGCTTTGTTTGCAGTGATGCTTCCTAAGGCCCACTTGATTTCGCATTCCAGGATGACTGACTGTAGGTGAGTGATCATACCATCATGATTATCTGGGTCATGAAGATCTTTTTTGTATAGTTCTTCTGTGTATTCTTGCCACCTCTTCTTAAGATCTTCTGCTTCTGTTAGGTCCATACCATTTCTGTCCTTTATTGAGCCCATCTTTGCATGAAATGTCCCCTTGGTATCTCTAATTTTCTTGAAGAGATCTCTAGTCTTTCCCATTCTGTTGTTTTCCTCTGTTTCTTTGCATTGATCACTGAGGAAAGCTTTGTTATCTCTTGTTGCTCTTCTTTGGAACTCTGCATTCAAATGGATATATCTTTCCTTTTCTCCTTTGTCTTTCACTTCTCTTCTTTTCACAGCTATTTGTAAGGCCTCCTCAGACAACCATTTTACCTTTTTGCATTTCTTTTTCTTGGGGATGTTCTTGATCCCTGCCTCCTATACAATGTCAGGAACCTCTGTCTATAGTTCTTCAGGCACTGTGTCTGTCAGATCTAATCCCTTGAATCTATTTGTCACTTCCACTGTACAATTGTAAGGGATTTGATTTAGATCATACCTGAATGGTCTAGTGGTTTTCCATACTTTCTTCAATTTAAGTCTGAATTGGGCGATAAGGAGTTCATGGTCTGAGCCACAGTCTGCTCCCAGGCTTGTTTTTGCTGACTGTATAGAGCTTCTCCATCTTTGGCTGCAAAGAGTATAATCAATCTGATTTCATTATTGACCTTCTGGTGATGTCCATGTGTAGAGTCTTCTCTTACGTTGTTGGAAGAGGGTGTTTGCTAAGACCAGTGCATTCTCTTGGCAAAACTCTGTTAACCTTTTTCCTGCTTCATTCTGTACTCCAGGCCAAATTTGCCTGTAACTCCAGGTATTCTTAACTTCTTACTCTTGTATTCCAGTCCCGTATAATGAAAAGGACATCTTTTTTGGGTGTTAGTTCTAGAAGGTCTTGTAGGTCTTCATAGAACCAGTCAACTTCAGCTTCTTTGGCATTACTGGTTGGGGCATAGACTTGGATTGATGTGATATTGAATGTTTTGGCTTGGAAACAAACAGAGATCATTCTGTCATTTTTGAAATTGCAGCCAAGTACTGCATTTCAGGCTCTTTTGTTGACTATGATGGCTACTCCAGTTTTTCTAAGGAATTCTTGCCCACAGTAGTAGATATAATGGTCATCTGAGTTAAATTCACCCATTCCAGTCTGTTTTAGTTTGCTGATTCCTAAAATGTTGACGTTCACTCTTGTCATCTCCTGTTTGACCACTTCCAATTTGCCTTGATCGGGCTTCCCTGGTGGCTCAGATGGTAAAGTGTCTGCCTGCAATGTGGGAGACCTGGTTTCGATCCCTGGGTCAGGATGATCCCCTGGGGAAGGAAATGGCAACCTACTCCAGTACTCTTGTCTGGAAAATTCCATGGATGAAGCAGCCTGGTAGGCTACAGTCCATGGGATTGCAAGAGTTGGACATGACTGAGCAACTTCACTGTGGACCTAACATTCCAGGTTCCTATGCAATATTGCTCTTTACAGCATCGGACTTTACTTCCATCACCAGTCATATCCACAACTGGGTGTTGTTTTTGCTTTGGCTGTGTCTCTTCAGTCTTTCTGGAGTTATTTGTCCACTGATCTCCAGTAGCATATTGGTCACCTACTGACCTGTGGAGTTCATCTTTTAGTGTCCTATCTTTTTGCCTTTTCATACTGTTCATGGGGTTCTCAAGGCAAGAATGCTGAAGTGGTTTGCCTTTCCCTTCTTTAGTGGACATTTTTTCAGAACTCTCCACCATGACCTGTCCATCTTGGGTGGCCCTACATGGCATGGCTCATAGTTTCATCGAGTTAGACAAGGCTGTGGTCCATGTGATCAGATTGGTTAGTTTTCTGTAATTGTGATTTTCAGTCTATCTGCCCTCTGATGGAGAAGGATAAGAGACTTATGTAAGCTTCCTAATGGGAGAGACTGACTGAGGCGGAAACTGGATCTTGTTCTGATGGGTGGGGCCATGCTCAGTAAATCTTGAACCCAATTTTCTGTTGATGGGTGGGGCTGTGTTCCCTCGCTGCTATTTACCTGGGGCCAAACTATGATAGAGGTAATGAAGATAATGGTGACCTCCTTCAAAAGGTCCCATGGATGCACTGCTGCACTCAGTGCCCCCAACCCTGCAGCAGGCCACCACCAACCCACACCTCTGCTGGAGACTCCTGGACACTCGCGGGAATGTCTGGGTCATCTTTTGTGGCATCACTATACCTTTCTCCTGGGTCCTGTTGCTCACAAGGTTCTGTTTGAGCCCTCTAAGAGTCTATTTCTCAGTCCTGTGTAAGTTCTGGCGGCTCTGTGGTGGGGTTAATTGCGACCTCCTCCAAGAGGGCTTATGCCATACCCAAGTCTGCTGCACCCAGATTACCTGCCCCTGAAAAGTCCACTGCTGACCCATACCTCCACATGAGATACTCAAACACAGTTCTGTCTCAGTCTCGTTGGGGTCTCTGGGTCCTGGTGCACACAAGGTTTGTTTGAGCTCTCTGAGCTCCTCTGGCGGGTGTGGGGTTTGATTCTAAATGTGATTTCACCCCTCTTACCATCTTGCTGGGACTTCTCCTTTGCCCTTGGACATGGGGTATTTCCTCGAAGTCACTCCAGCGCCGCACAGCTGCCTCTCCTCAATTTCCTTAGGTGGAATTTACGTAGAAGTGGAATTTTTGAGTCCTATGGTAGGCTTATGTTCAATTGTTTTGAGAAAAGCTAAACCATTTTTCAAAGTGGACTTGTGAGTTTTTAGGTGGTGTGATAGTAGCTGTTCTTCTATCAACTCAATTTCACAGGCGGGGTGGTTGTCAAATATAAATAGTTGCTCGGCTTTCAGGTTTTCTATTCCATGTCCATGGCAAATCTGGAATTAAGTTCGTATTCTCATGATTATTATCTCATCCTCTTTGGTTCATAATAAAACTCTACCTTTGAAATATATATTGAGCTTTTGACACTTGTGCAGGAGTAGGTTTCTACCATTGGTATAATACCCTAAGGAACTTTATGTTAGACCTTACGGCTCATATTTCATATCCTTTTGTTTATTCTGAGTTGAAAAGTGGTAGTTTTAAAGTGAGAATCCTAAAACTAGACTTTAGAACTTCCTGTCACAGGCAGAAAGTCACCTGGGTTCATCCCAGGGTGGCCTTGGTTGTTAGTAGGACAGCTACAAAGCCCATAGCAAAGGGGAACTGGGTTACAAAGCACTGAAAAGTCCATTGGGTGTGTCTGGCAAAGAGCTAGAAAATGTTCCAATGCAGAGACCAATCCTAAAGCTAAGACCTGGAAGCTGTTTTGGAAGGGGCATCTGGAAGGACTCTCAGAAGGACCCTAGAGACTGGAGCCTTTTATAGCAGGGGTTCCCAACCCCTGGGCCATGGACCACTATTAGTCTGTGGCCTGTTAGAAACAAGGCCACACAGCAGGAGGTGAGCAGTGGGCAAGTGAGAGAAGCTTCATCTGTATTTACAGCTGCTCCCTTTCACTCACGTTACTGCCTGAGCTATGTCTTCTGTCAGATCAGCTGCGGCATTAGATTCTCATAGGAGCACCAACCCTACTGTGAACTGGGCAAGCAAAGGATCTAGATTGCATGCTCCTTAGTTGCAGAAAAACAAGCTCAGGGGTCCCACTGATTCTGCAGTATGGTGAGTTGTATAATTATTTCATTATATATCATATGTAATAATAATAGAAATAAAGTGCACAATAAATGTGGAGAAGGCAATGGCACCCCACTCCAGTACTCTTGCCTGGAAAATCCCATGGACGGAGGAGCCTGGTAGGCCACAGTCCATGGGGTCGCTAAGAGTCAGACACGACTGAGCAACTTCACTTTCACTTTTCCCTTTCCTGCACTGGAGAAGGAAATGGCAACCCACTCCAGCGTTCTTGCCTGGAGAATCCCAGGGATGGCGGAGCCTGATGGGCTGCCGTCTATGGGGTCGCACAGAGTCGGACACGACTGAAGCGACTTAGCAGCAGCAGCAGCAGCACAATAAATGTAATGTGCTTGAATCATCCCAAAATCATCCATCCCCAAATCCATCCCTGGAAAAATTGTCTTCTATGAAACTGGTCCCTGGCGCTAAAAAGTTTGGGAACTGCTGTTTTATGGGGTTCAGAAGGCCAAACTCTTGGGTGAGGAGCTAGGCAAGGCTCAAGTCAGCCGTTTTATAAGGAGCAGTCAGAGCTGAGCTGAGGAGTTAAGTCCTGGTGCATCTTCTTATTAAACTGGTCTATTTAAGCTTTCTGCTCCTGGTTAGCTTTTTAAAGTACAGCCTTAGTGCATTTACATTGTCTTTCATCTGTTTTTTAAAAATATGACCTTGAGTTGTTTTGGTATTACCTGCTTTTTGACTAGGGGAATCTGGTGATTTCAGCACACTTGTGAGAATATATTTAATTTGTAAATAAAATAATTGCAGAATTATTCAGTATGACCAAGACTGATATTGTTAGTCCTTCAAGGAAAATACCATATAAATGCTATTTTTTAGTTAAAATGATTAATGTATATTTTTGTATTACAGATTTGTTAGATAAGCTGAAAATGTAATTTGCTAGATACATTAAATACTCTTAATGTACAACAGTGAAACTTGTAACATTGATACATACTTGCATAGATATTCTTGTGCACTTTTACGGTGATCAGGAGACACATTGAAGATTAAATTATCAGAGATCACTACTGATTTTCTCCCAGGTGCCAAATTATTGAACTCTGTTAAATTATCTAGCAGTGATTGTGGCATAGCCCACTAACAGGGAACTTTGTCAGCAGGTATAGCAAATTTGATTCCCTAGGTTTATTTAATATAATCAGAGGAACCTGGTGGGCTACAGTTCATGGGGTCACAGAGTTGAACACAACTGAAGCGACTTACCACACACACAGCACACACTCAGAAGTTTATATGGTTGTTAAAATATTGGGTGAACAAAATCTTTGTGATTTACTTGGATACTTATTCTGTAATAGCAGTATTTGTTTTATAATAAACACTGTGTCTTAGAGTGAGGTGTAAGGTACATGCTTACCCAGGTGAACTATCTGCATAGAACTTGTTTGTTGCTCTTTATCTCTGAGATATTTTCTCACACATACAAAAAATATCTATCAATCTGTTGTCACACCCTGTGAATATAGGTGTATTTTCTCATGCTTAAATGGTTGGCATATGTTCTCAGCCAAGGAGATTTGATGTGGTAGATGTACTGGATACTCTCGTCCTGTGAATGTTAACTGTAACCATCCTCAGACAGAGAGTTACATCTTTGTGTATCCAGAGGACCAGTGTGGACTGGGTGCAATCTTATATATTGTCCATACTTATACCATTATACTGTTTTATATCCTATATGTGTGTGTGTGTGTATTCAGTTGCTTAGTCCTGTCCGACTCTTTGTGACCCCATGTACTGTAACCCACCAGCCTCTTCTGTCCATGAAGTTTTCTAGGCAAGAATACTGGAGCGAGTTACCATTTCTTACTCCAGGGGATTTTCCTGACCCAAGGATTGAACCCATGTCTCCTGTGTCTCCTGCATTGGCAGGCAGATTCTTTACTGCTGAACCACGTGGGAAGCCCATCCCCTCTAAAACAAAGTACATCTTTTTTTCTTTTAAATATTTTGAACATAGAATATACTTGTGGATTTTTATTTATACAGTGTTTATATTCAATCACAGTCATTAGTCTTTGTGATGCTCAAATTGTTCCAAAGTTGGATGGTGGGAACCCTTTCATTTTGGTTCCTATGTCCTTGTCACACAACCCCATTAATCTTTAAGTGCTTCTTTGCCTTCTGGGCCAACAAGAAGACTTCTTCTCTCTGGGACAATCAGGTTCACTTTTTACTTTTGAACTGATTTCTGTTTTTTAATAGCTTGATCCTTATCTTCATTTTGCTAATCAATTATAAATATCATCATCTTGTTATATAAAAAAGCCCAAGATTGAGAGCTGTCATTATTCTTATTTTAATCAAAGTTTGAGCCAACACATGAATAAATGACAAAAGCATTTCAGTTACTTGCCTTTTGAGAGATTATCTTACACATAACAAATTAAATGAAATGTAGAAAGAAAGAAAGAAAGACTTCCCTGGTGGCTCAGATGATAAAAGCAAATCTCATATAAAACTTCCTTAAGAATGTTATAGTGATTAACCATAAGGAGGTGATATGAGGTGATAATCAGGATTTTAAAGTAACATTAGAATTCTGAGGGAATAAGTTCTTAATATCTTTAAGGTTGAAGGAATCATTTAAAACAGAGTTATGTTTGTTTCCCTACCCACTAGTGAAATCTTCATGTCTTTTTCTCTTCCAACCAAAAGGGATTTGGTTAGAAATTGTAAACCCTAAAAAGATTCAACTCAGATAAATGATATTGGTGTTCAGGGTACTCTTGACCATGTGGAGGAAACAAATACCTATCCTGTGATCTGTACTGCAAGATGATCAAAGTTGATTCTAGTGGTATCAATTCGGGAAGGAATGAAAGATCTTGCCCAGTATAGGACTTCTGATAAAACTTCACACACAAAATATGATACTTTGTTCTGAGTATTCAGCTGTGTAAAACTTTGCTAGGGCAGGGATTATCTAAAGCAGAAAAAGGGGACAGAACAATGATATGGTAATGGGAATGTGCCTTGGGGCAGATTTGTATAAAGTTTGGGGGGCTGGAGAACTAGGAGATTAAACTGTTTTATTAGGTTGGGTCTGACAAGTATGTCTAAGTGATTTCTTGATTGCCACACTATCTGAACTTTTTCTGGTTGGCAGTGGAGGACTGTCAGTGTTTTTAAGTGATTAAATCATAAATTCAGAAAGATATTTTTACTAGTTGCTCAGAAATTTTATTAATCATGAAAACAAAAACCTGGTGTGTTTTGAGTTACCTAATAAGCTTCCTTAATTAGTGGTTTTGATTCTCAAAATATTTCCTTAATCCCATAGGTAGTATTAGTTTTTAGGCCTACCGTAGTGCTGATTTTACTTATTCATGTTATGAAATTGTTTTCCTATAGCACATTTTGATAATGAATTAGTTGGGATGCTTTGGGTTAAAAATGATGGAAAAGTCTGACTCAATGAGTCTTACATAATAGGAGAGTCCAGTCTCACATAGCTATTAGTCCAGAGGTTGGGCAGTCCCAGCTGTGACTTCAGCTCTGTTACTTTGCCATTCTCACATCCAGAGGAGACGGAAAGATCTGTCTAACTGTTGGGATCCAGAAAGGCTTTTACTGAAACTTCCAAAGTCTTGTTGGGCAGAACTGAGTCAAACCTCCTGTTAAACCAATCCTTGGCAGAAGGAAAAGTTTCTCTGTGATGAGTTGATAATTATCAGGATGACTCCGGAGTTGGGGTGAGTTCATCTTCCCCCTGTCGTATGGGAGAAGAGAGGATCTCTGACCGGTTCAGGGTTCTGAGAGCTAGTGGCATATGGAGTGGATATTGAGAGGTAGCCAACAGAGTCTGCCAAAGAGAACCTTGGATGAAGGTGACCTTCAAAGAATAGATGAGAGTGCTTTTGCAGTGCTGACGCTGAGTTCATTCCGCAGACTTGCTGACATGAGAACCCTCTGATCTTCCTTTTATACTTGATCCAAGAGGGACTGCCTTTACCAAAAAAATAATGAGTCAATTCTTATTGAATTTTATTCATTGACTTTTGTAATCCCATGTACATTTTCTTGTTCATATCTACTGAGACCATATAATAAATTGCTTTAACTTTTTTTTTTTCATTTTAGTAACTTTTGCTGTAAGAAGGTGAATGATCAGATTAAATATATCAAATGTCAGGTTTCTCCAAGAAAGCTCTAGGCATGCTGTGAAATTCAGCCCTGCGGCTGCCCAACTCTGGACCCCAACCTGAGCTATCACTTCCCTCTGTAGGAAAATCAGTGTGCCTCAGGCTGTTCCAGCCCTTGCTTTACCCTTTCCATTACCTCACCCTTCAACTGCGGTCTGTCCTGCCCCCTGCTGGGAGTCATTCACCTACCATGGTTCTGTTAAGAACCTGTTCTCTGATAAATTATTTCATAATAAATTTGCCTGGTTCTAGTCCCCTTCTTAGTCCACATATGTGACTTTTCAGAGGTGTTTCTGTCTGTTTGGAGTAACTCCAAGGATTGATTCTAAAAGGTGTATTTCAGGCCAGCTAGGATGACACAGATATACTTGGTTATTACTCGTGAGAGTCCCTTTGACTGCAAGGAGATCAAGCCAGTGAATCCTAAAGGAAATCAGTCCTGAATATTCATTGGAAGGACTGATGCTGAAGCTGAAACTCCAATACTTTGGCCACCTGATGTGAAGAACTGACTCCTTGGAAAAGACCCTGATGCTGGGAAAGATTGAAGGCGGGAGGAGAAGGGGACGACAGAGGATGAGATGGTTGGATGGCATCACCGTCTCGATGGGGATGAGTTTGAGTAAGCTCCAGGAGTTGGTGATGGACAGGGAAGCCTGGCGTGCTGCAGTCCACGGGGTCACAAAAAGTCAGACATGACTGAGCGACTGAACTGAACTGAGGACGACACAGAAGCATTTTAAGCACTGCATGTCTTTTCATTTTCACTGTGCAGAAAGCATCATATACAAAGAACTTGCCTTATTCAAAGGATGATTTGAACCTATGGACCCAGATTTACACTAGATTTCACTGAGAGATTCTGAACATTTAAGCAGTTATCATTTAGAGAAAACAAAATCAAATCATCTTAATAATTGAAAGCTTCAAAGTTTTCTGATATAAATAACACACTAAAAAACACACTCTTCTTTTTACAAAAACTATTTTGAGTAGTTTTAATTAATTCAGTTCCATAATGAAAATGATTGGCTGTCATTCTTCAACCACACTTCGTTGCAGAGATCAGATATCCTGTTGTCACTTGAGTAATTCTTTACCCCCATTTCTTTCTGCTTCTCTGGATCTAATTTTGATGTGGATCATATCTCTTTTTTAAAAATATTTTTTTCTGACTCTGGTCCCACCCCGATTCCTCTTCTAAAGCTTGTGGCTCAGATTATAACAGACAACGAAGCTTAATAGAGGTCACAGAAAATCCCAGTTCTCACTTTGCTATGTACCTTGCTTTTAAAGTGCAAGATCACACAAACTTGCTAATTAAAATTTATCATGTGAATAAATATTCTTCAAAGGCAAAGTGGTGAAATGGCTTTGAAACAGGCCTCTGGCAGTGGTTTTGTAGAGGTCTTTTAGTTAACTAATAACACATGGCCATGGATATGAATAGCAGACGATTTTAGAGAAACAGCACATGTGGCTTTACTCCTCCCTCTGCAGAAAGGATCTTGGAAATCACAATGCCTGGATGGAGAGGCCTAGGGTTTTCCCTGAAGTACACGGCTGATGGCTACTGGGCAGTGTCCAGAAGGGCTCTCCTTTTGATGCCCAAAAGGTCTCTTCTCACAGGCCTTGATCTTGCCTGCAGATCCTCCTTCAAGGACATGTTAGCTTTTGTGATAGGTTATCTCCATCATACAAATTAATACTAAGTTTCTCATTAATGTCTTCCTCATTACCAGTTTTCCTAGCCCAGTGAGCTCAACTCTGGCTGCATATTACAATAACTTGGGGATTTATAGAAACTGCCAACACCTGGGTCCCAAACCACAAACTAGCAGTTTCCCAGTTTGGTCCCGGGTGCAACAGCATCCACAAGATCCTCATCCAGACCTACTGAGTCAGAACTTCTGGTGGAGTGGGGCTCAGAAAACTGTTTTAACAAGCTCTCTGGGTAATTCTGATGTGTGTTCAAGTTTGAGAACCACTGGTTTATTTTTCCCAGGACATCAGTTTCTTCTCATGACCTTAATATAGTCCAGATCCCAACCCTGCATTTGTGTGGCACTCATTTTCTTAGGTGTATTACAAGAGGAGCTTTGCTTTTTGTTCAAAATTCATTTAAAACTGTTCTCACTCATATCATAATAAAGATAGCATCTTGTGGATAAATCTTGTTGAAAACTAAGATGGTTTTTTGTTGTTGTTGATTTTTTCAGTATGCTTGGTTATTACAGATTAGGTCAAAGAAGACTTCCTACTGGGCCCTGTGTAGCTTGCTCTGACCTGAGGTGTTGTATTCTTGAGCTAGAAAATTATGAATTGGTTCATGTGGTGAACTCAGCCAGTTACCATGAGTTTATTTTGCAGGCCCCCAAATCCCGTGGACAGAGGTGCCTGGTGGGCTACAGTCCATGGGGTCCCAATGAGTCGGACACAACTATGAGTGACTGAGCAGCAACAGTGTTAGTGACAAGGACACAACCATGACACAAGGTTATTCAGGATTTTGGATTCAGTAGTGGACATGACTTTCTAGAATTTCACACTATGATAAGGGAGAGAAAAGGCAGCACAGCAGGTAACCTTGGATAGCAGATCATACTGGTTGGCTGGTTAGTACACTGTGCTTCCTGAAGGAAATACTGTTGGGACTTGAGGGATCAATGCAAAAGTTCATATAGAAAAAGATTTCTCTTATAAATTCTAGGGTAGTGGGTACTTTGTGTTTACTGTGCCAGTTGTAGGTGTTTGTGTAAATGGTGCCTGTACCAACAGAAGCAACATCAACAAGTGGTTAGCCGCAAAGATTTTGCAGCTGGACTTCCTAGGTTTAGAAACTATGCCCCTAACTAGCTGTGTGTCCTCAGGCAAGTCAGTTAACTGCTCAGTGCATGGATTTCTCTACCTGTAAAACAGGAATGGGAGCAGTACTTTCTCATAGGGTGGTTGACAGATTAAATGGGTAAATGCATATGAAGCACCTGGAACAGCACCCGGCTGTGGAGGTGTTCAGTAAATGTTATCTATTATTGGCTAACAGAGGCACTGTCCTTTACATTCCTTTACTCAGAGTTACTCTCAGTCCAGCTGTCTTGAAGGAACTGGCTAACTTTGAAACCTTTAGAACAAAAAGGGAACTAGGTACTGAGGTTTTATTGGAGGTTTTTTTTTTTTCTTTCTTTCTTTTTTTTTTTAAATTAATTTTGACTGCTGGGTCTGTATTGCTTCCTGGGCTATTCTCTAGCTGTGGTGCTCCAGCTTCTCATTGTGGTGGCTTCTCTTGTTGCGGAGCATGGGTTCTAGGACTCGCAGACTCAGAAGTTGTGGCTGCCAGTCTTTAGAGCACAGGCTCATTAGTTGTGGTCATGGACTTATTGGCTCCGCGGCCTGTGGGCACTTCCCAGATCAGGGCTCAGACCCGTGTCTCCTGCATTGGCAGGTGGATTCTTTACCATTGAGCCGCTAGGGAAGCCCTTTTTCCTTTTTCTTTTTTAATGCATCTATAACAATGTTTTATCAAAAGTTTCAAAGGCTAGTTACTATTTATTAACTTGGTGATGTCACTGAACATATTTAAATAATGGAAATTAATAGTTCTGAATCCCTTCTGTGCAATTCTGAAACCCCAGAAGCTCTGAAAATGAAAAGATGTGATATATTTCCAGAAACTCATTTGGCCTTAAAAATCTCACTCTAACATACACATACTAGTTTTGTATTGCTGCTGTCACGAATTACTCTAAATTTAGCAGCTTAAAGCAACACAAATTGATTATCTCACAGTTTCCCTGAGTCCGAAGTCCAGCTCAGCTGGATTCCCTGCTTAGGGTCTCACAGGCCTCTATTAAGGTATTGTTCAGGCTATGCTCCTTACTGGAGGCTTTGGGGAAGAATTTACTTTAAGCATTTTTAGATTGTTGGCAAAATTCAGTTCCTTGAGATTATAGGATTGAGGTCCTTACTTCCTTGCTGGCTGTTGGCCATAGACTGTTCTTCTAGCGGCTGCCCACATTCATTGGCTAGTGGTTCCCTTTCTCCATCTTCCAAAGCAACAATGGCCAGTCAGGTCCCTCTCTCTGACCTCTGCTTCTGTTTCATCCTTTCTTTGCCATTTTCTTCCACCATCCCACTCTGACTGACGTGTCTGCTTGTCTCTTCTTTTAAGGGTTTCTGTGATTACATGGGGCTGCCCTGGGATAATCTCTGTATTTTAAAGTGTACCAGGATGACCTGGAGGGATGGGATGGGGAGGGAGGTGGAAGGGGGGTTCTGGAAGGGAAAAACATGTACACCCATGGTGGATTCATGTCAATGTATGGCAAAACAAACAAACAAAAATATCAGGGGGGGAAAAAGCAAAATAAAAGAATTAAAAAATAAATAAAAATAAAGTCAAATAATAAGTAACTTTAAGTCCATCTGCAAAATCTCTTTGTGCAGTTCTAGATTAGTAGTGTTGGCACTTCAATATGGGATTGAACTGCTCGGGCAGATTTTTTTCCCAATAAATATACAGTTTGCCCTTTATATATCTGTGGGTTTCCTATTTGTGGAGTTCACCTCCAGTAATTGAAATTTCCATCTGCAGTTGGTTGAACCTGAGGATGTGAAACCTGTGACTATGGAGAGACTGCCACATTCGTTGTACTACAGCATTTTATGTAAGAGACTTGAGCACCTGCGGATTTTAGTACATGTGGAGGTTCCTCGAACCAATCCCCCAAAGATACCAGGAGATGATTGTGTTTGATTGACTGATCAGAGAATGAGAATCTTACAGGGGTGGAAATCTTAAAAACTGTGCCTATCTCAATGCATCGTTCAGTTCAGCGTAGTCGCTCAGTTGTGTCCGACGTTTTGTGACCCCATGGACTGCAGCACGCCAGGTTTCCCTGTCCATCACCAACTGCCAGAGCTTACTTAAACTCATGTCCATAGAGTCAGTGATGCCATCCAACCATCTCATCCTCTGTCGTCCCCTTCTCTTCCCGCCTTCAATCTTTCCCAGCATCAGGGTCTTTTCCAAGGAGTCAGTTCTTCACATCAGGTGGCCAAAGTATTGGAGTTTCAGCTTCAGCATCAGTCCTTCCAAAGAATATTCAGGACTGATTTCCTTTAGGATTGACTGGTTTGATCTCCTTGCAGTCCAAGGGACTCTTAAGAGTCTTCTCCAACACCACTGTTCAAAAACATCAATTCTTCGGCGCTCAGCTTTCTTTATACTCCAACTCTCACATCCATACATGACTACTGGAAAAGCCATAGCTTTGACTAGACAGACCTTTGTTGGCAAAATAATGTCTCTGCTTTTTAATATGCTGTCTAGGTTGGTCATAGCTTTTCTTCCAGGGAGCAAGCATCTTTTAATTTCATGGCTGCAATCACCATCTGCAGTGATTTTGGAGCCTAAGAAAATAAAATCTGTCACTGTTTCCATTGTTTCCCCATCTATTGGCCATGAAGTGATGGGACCAGATGTCATGATCTTAGTTTTCTGAATGTTGTAGTTTTATGTCTTAGTTTTCTGAATCTCAATGCATAAGACTACTTAATAGTCTTTATTGATCCCACTTAGTGTGAATCTCATTTGGTACAGGAATCAGAGACATACCTTGGAGATATTGTGGGTTTAGTTCCAAACCATTATAGTAAATCTAATATCAAAATAAAGCCAGTCATAAAATTTTTTGGTTTCCCAGTACCTATAAGAGTTATATTTACATTGTATGTAGTCTGTTCAGTGTGCAGTAGTATAAAGTATAAAAAACAGTGTGCATATCTTAATTTAAAATTATTGCTTTTGGAAAAATGGCACCAATAGTCTTACTCAACACAGGGTTGCCACAAACATTCAATTTGTAAAATGCGTTATCTGGGAAGCATAATAAAATGAGATATGCCTGTATCTATATGCTTGATAAAGGATGTTGTCCTTGATCCTTCGATTCTGCTGGGAGCAGTATGTAATATATGATCTATGCACATTGTTACCTTTCTAAAATTAAAACATTTCTCAACTCCAGAATACATCTGGCCTCAAGAGTTCTTGAAAGGATTGTGAATGTGTTATAAAAAGTTACAGGTAAAAGATTTTTTAAGGCATTTATATTTTATTTATATTTTAAACTATTATGAAATGGTGCCTGTATAACACTTACTTCTTGAGAAAAGGGATGTTACTGTGTTCTCCAGACTCACACTAAAATGGACTTTATATGGGACTTTGAAGACAGACTCATTTTGAAGATTCAGGAGGCACCAATATTGCAGATAAGAAAGGAAAGGATGGCAGATAAAAACACATTGAACACTATGCTATTGACTTTACGTACATTCACACAATGTGTGTGTGTGATTTAATCTTTACTACCTATGTATGTTGTTCTTTTTTTCATTTTATACGTGCTGGAATCAAGAATCAGGGAAACTGAGTAATTTGCTCAGGGTCACACGGCTGGTTGGTGTGGAACTGGAGTTTGAACTTAGTTCTGACTTCAGAGTCTCCGTTTATCCATTTATCAAGGAAACTCCTATTTGGAAGCAGATCCGGGATTTAAACTATAGTCTCATGCTTTGCTCTGTTCAGATAGTTATTTTTAATACATAATTGTTGATTTACAAGTGCTTTTTGAAATATTTAAAACATTTTAAAACTTCTTACAAAACCAAGCAATTTATGATGCTTGGTTTTTACTAGAATTAATTTAATTTGTATTTAGGATTATCAATTATGTGGGATTAAAAATTTCCATTTTTTAAGGATTTTTTAAATCAGTTAAACCTTAAAATTAGAGCCAAGTTGAACATTTTATTCCTGGATGAATTCTCTATTAAAAATTATTTTTTGTAAATTGCCATCTCTTAAAATGAGATGGTTTACCAATTTAGCAGACAGTATTAAATGCTGGAAATAATACATTTTTCCAATACTGGAGCATTTCTTTACCTTCATTGTTGTTAAGTAATCCCTTATTATTTGCTGGATATCCGGTTTGTTATTCCTTTGATGTAAAATATTCTCTTTTGAAAAGTAAGCAGCTTCCCTGCTGATTTCTGTTTCATTTCCTCCTTGCTGTCTTGGTCTCTGTTTTCTCTGTGTAGTAAAGTGTTGACAGAAAGCAACTGTACAGAGATATAAAAATATGCATCAATTAGAACAGCAAATCACAGTGTAGTTTTTGAGAGAAGTATTTTAGCTAAGACATGAGAAACACAGTTGTAATAAATCTGAATAGGAATTTTTCTGGAATTTTTACTAAAATAATCTTATTGTTTTTCGTTTTATAATTACCACAGGATTAAAAAAAATGGAATAGACATGCATATTCAGGATTGTGTGCTGTTTTGAAAAATAAACGTGAAGAAAGATTTTTCTAAAGTCTTCATTCTGTTCCTGTTATTTTGTTTTCATATCCATAAAGAAAATATTCTAACTTACATGATTTATTGTGATAAAATATTTTAAATGTTGGCTGTTAGGGAACAGCTTTATGATTCAAAAAATAAATTTCATTCTGCATAACATGGATTCCTTAATGAAAATAATGTTACAAATGAAGCTTTGTGATAGATGCCTATACTGAATATGACTATTTGAATATTCATCCATTTAGACTAATGGTTTGGAAGATACATATTTCTTTCAGTAGGAATAAATGCAATTTTAATTAACTGTGGTATGTTCAGAAGGTAAGGAATTGAATAGTTGAGAAAAGAGAACTAGGTTTTGTTTTTACCCTGGTCTTGAATAAGATTGCACTCCATTTAGTTTGTTGTTTATAATTTGCTTTTGCTCTACAGACAAAATCAGGCACTGAGAGTATACTATTTTGGAATTGCTTCTATCTTTTTTGGGCTCAGAAGAATTGAGATTGGTTGGATTTTATCATCCATGGAAGGCAATTTCTATTCTGGTACTTGCTTATCTTTCAGTGACAAGGTATAGAAACGTACACAGAAAAATAATGTATAAGCTTTAGGCCAAGACAGAATGAAAGACAGTGCAAACTCAAAGGCCAAGACATTTAGGAATAAGTAATTCCCTCTTGTTTGGAGATCTAGTATATCACTGTCTCTTTGGAGAGGGGACTGAGGCTCTCTGATTTCCTGATTTTATATTCTTGTGTTTATACCTGGGGAGTCTGCTGCTCGCTCCAAACCCAGCAGAGATACCATTTTGAGCTTTAATGCTAGTACTGATGTGTGGTACACCATGTACTGCCATTAAATAACTTTGTATTTTCAAGGCTCAGTTTATGTATAGTATAGAAAACAGTCATCTCATCTCCCCTTTGTTTCCCATAGTCCCTAACAATGTCTGTGATTCTCTTGATTACCAACAGGTGAGTCTTACAGGATCTAGCACTTGGGTGAAGATCTGGCAGGGCAAGACTATGGGAGCAAGCACATTGCAAGCTTCTCTAATGAAAATTATGACAGAGCAGACACTCAGAAGATCCAGATTTGAGTTGTCGCTACTCTGTGACTTACTAGTGACGCAACCTTGGCAGAGCTGCGTAATCTCTCTAGGGATCAGTTTCCTTGGCTTTCAAATGGGGAATGTTCTTACTGTGCTTGACCTGGCAAAGTTGTGAATGTTTATAAACTTTTCTGGGTAGTCAAATATGTGTATCAGTTGGGAACCTTTCATTTGCAAGTGACAAAAACTTAACTCAGATATATAAAGGAAAATGAGATTTATTGACTCATGCTATTGAATCCAGGGGCACTTCTGGTTTTCATGTCCCTGTTGCTCTCCACTCTTAGTTCTGCTACTCTCCATTGTTAGTTTCCAGCTCAGTATATACCTCTGGCCACAAGCCCTGATGTGCCTCATGTGCAGTCCAGCAGGGAGAACTACCTACCTCTGTTCCAGTAAGTCTCATTGTCTTCCAGCAGCTTTGATTGATTCACATGCCCGTCTCTGAACCAGGTACCAAAACCAGAAAATATGATGTAGCCATTGTCTGCAACCAGTCTGGACCTACCCCTGGAACTGGGATCTTTCCCAAACCACAGGAACTGAATGTGGGGGAGAGGTGATTCCCCAAAGGACTTTACCAATGTCAGGAAATTCTGTCACAAGAACAACTTTCTGCTGAACAAGATGCTGATGTTTTCTTCTCTGTGAAGAGAATATTTCATGATTTAAAAGCTAAATAGTTGATGGGCATTTGTAAAAGTCAAAAAAGGACACAATTTCAAAGGGAAATTTTATTTAGTAAAACAAAGAAGAAAAAGATCAGGTACAGATTGAGGACAGATAAAGTCAATGAATTGGGTGAGGCAGGACCCTTTACTTTATGCAACTTGGAAGACACTCCTCATACCTAATGAAACTAACCTCCACCCAATTAGATGACCATTTTATGAGACTGTTTTCACTTCCTTCTTGATCCTAACTCAAAAAACAATCATTTTTAGGGAGATTGAGCTCAGTCCAAAGGAGAAGGATTAAGAAAAACTTCATCCTTGGCTGAAATAAAAGAAGGATGTAATTTTTGAAGTATTGAAACCTTTACTTAGAACCAGTAACTCTTTTGTGGGAAATGTACACATTATTGCCAAAAAAGTAGCTACGCAAATTGTAAAATTGATTCTGATTTTCAGTGACTAAGTGGGGTCAGAAAAAAAAAAAAGTTGTAGCAGGAAATTATGAAAACAATTTTCTCTGGGAAAGGCAGACAGCTGCCAGAGTCTGGAGAGATCTGAAATAAACAAAGGAGATATCAAAAGGCAAAAGGTAAAACACCTGTAACTCTGAAAGGAAAGTAACAATTTGAAGTGGCATTTTTTTGTTCCAGAAATTCATATGTATACCATCTCATTTAAACTTCATGATCATTTTCATTCACAGATAGGGAAATTCAAGCTTAGAGAAGTTAAATAACTTGTCAGTTACTACTACTGCAAATTATTACTACTGCTCAAGGTTAGAGAGGAGAAGGCAATGGCAGCCCACTCAGTACTCTTGCCTGGAAAACCCCATGGATGGAGGGGCCTGGTAGGCTGCAGTCCATGGGGTTGCTAAGAGTCGGACATGACTGAGTGACTTCACTTTCACTTTTCACTTTCATGCATTGGAGAAGGAAATGGCAACCCACTCTAGTGTTCTTGCCTGGAGAATCCCAGGGACGGGGGAGCCTGGTGGGCTGCCGCTTATGGAGTCGCACAGAGTCGAACACGACTGAAGCGACTTAGCAGCAGCAGCAGCAGCAGCAGGGTTAGAGATGGTGGTTTACCTAGAAATCAAGTGGATCCATGGTGGTCCTGCCATAACTCAAGTATTCTGTGCAGCTTCTTAGGAATGGAAATGAGCTTCATTCATCTGGATTTTCCCTCAGATCAGATATGTCCTGAGAATCACTGTAAAAATTTTTTCCAGGACAGAATTGTATGCCAGAATTAAATAAGATATTGGAAAATACTTGGCTATTTTAAATTTGGGAAATAGAAGACAGATTATTGTGTCCGAAAGTAGAGAACTCTTGTTCAGAGTAGAGAAATATTGTTCAAAGTAGGGGAATCTTGTTCTTTAAGAAAAGGAGACTCTGAGTCAAAAGACAAGTATTTTCAGAAACTTTGAAAAAGAAAAGTCTTGTCACTGTTTAAGGGCAGCTGATATTTCTGGATATGATTTTCAGTGCTCCTAAAGAAAAATTTTTATGGCCAGAGAAATTTGGGAAATGCTCTGCACTGTGTCTGCCTCTTGGATTTTTATGTAGATCAGCCTGTGGTGCCTGGGGAATGGGCTTGCTCTACCTGAGAGTCTCAACTGCATACTTGGTAAGGTAGGGGATTGTTATTGGTTGCTTGCATCCTGTGGACAGGCAGACACAAGGCCTGCAACACAACAATTAGGAGGGTCAGGGAAGACAATACAAAAAAAATACTTCAAAGCCTAAATAAATTTTAAACCATTTAAGCAGAAGTGCAGTGGCTTAGCTTTCTTGGAGATTTGAGGGCCTAGGAAGTTGACTTTTCTTTCTATGGAGAAGCCCTGAGGTAAGGAAACCTGCTTATTCAGCATTTTTCAAACTTACTTGGTCATGTGTTACTTTCTTTTGGTGGGAAGGGAGGGGCAGGCATGTCCTATTAGCATATTCAGGACCACAGCTAGGGAAAAAAGGCCAAAAATATGACCAGGATCAAATTAAGCATTTTAAGAGCACAGACAGTGAAGAGAGGATGATGACCATGTCAAATGTCATTTAAAATAAAAGAACACTCAAATGTAAAACCATGGTGCTGGAGAAGACTCTTGAGAGTCACTTGGATAGCAAAATCAAGCCAGTCAATCCTAAAGGAAATCAACCCTAAATATTCATTGGAAGGACTGATGCTGAAGCTGAAGCTCCAACACTTTGGCCACTTGATGAGAAGAGCTGACTCATTAGAAAAGACCCTGATGTTGGGAAAGAGTGAGGGCAGGAGGAGAAGGGGATGACAGAGGATGAGATGGTTGGATGGCATCACCAACTCGATGGACATGAGTTTGAGTAGGCTTCAGGAGTTGGTGATGGACAGGGAAGCCTGGCGTTCTGCAGTCCATGGGGTCACAAAGAGTTGGAAATGACTGAGCAACTGAACAACAATAATAAGATGAAAAATGAGGAAGTCTCACAAAGTTCTCATTTTCTAAATGATGAAAGCACTTACCACTTACTGTTTGCCAGGCACTGCTCTAAGCACTTCATGTCTAACTGTGTTCAAAATTTACAACAACAAACCAAGGAACAGAGAGATTAAGTAAATTGTATAAGTCCACCCATGAAGATTGTGGTAGAGCTGAGACTCAAAAAGGGGCAATTTAATACCAGAGATTATGCTGTTACACAGTATTTATTCTATTTCTCAGATCAACAATTTCAGTGCTTTTGAAAGTTGAATTTTTAGTAAAAAAAATTTTTTTCTGTCTCTTTCTCTCATTTTTCCCCCCATGGTGGGGAGTCTTGCTTCTTTAGAGCATTAGTTATCATCAGCATGGGCTTTCCAGGTGGTGGTAGTGATAAAGAACACACCTGCCAATGCAGGAGACCCAGGAGACATGAGTTCAACCCCTGGGTTGGGAACATCCCTTGGAGGAGAGAATGGCAACTCGCTCAACTATTTATGCCTGGGGAACCCCGTGGACAGAGGAGCTGGTGGGCTAAGGTCTTTAGGGTTGCAAAGAATCAGACACAACTGAAATGACTTAGTACACATGCACGCAAGCATCAGCATAGATTGACTTTTTGTTAATTCAGCACTGAATGTAGGAATTTTATGCTCTATTGTGTGCTCAGTCCCCTAAACTTCCCTTCTTTATGGGATCTTCCTGACCCAGGGATATAACTCGGGTCTCCTGCATTGCAGGTGGATTCTTTACCATCTGAGCCACCAGGGAAGCCCTTTATGTTCTATTACTATAATACAGTAATTGCACCCTGAATTTACCAACTTGCTTCCCAATAAATTATATAGGATAAGAGATTGTCTGCTTGCCAGGTTGGTGTTGCATCTTGTTCTGAACTAAGGGAAAGGAATCAGCATGTTCTGGGGAAATACCAGAGCAGAAGAGAAGGCCACTCTGGTGAGAGGGCCGGATCCACATTTGGGTGGATCATTCCCATCTTCAGTTGAAAGTCATAAATCAACAGTGTACAGTAAGTCCCCTACATACAAATGAGTTCCATTCTGAGAGCGCATTTGTAAGTCCAGTTTGTTGTAAGTACGACAAAGTTGGCCTAGGTACCCAGATAACACAATCAGCTATGTAGTTCTGTACTGTAATAAATTTATAATACTTTTCATATAAACAATACATAAAAAGCAAGCAAATAAAAATAAAGACATTTTCCATCATATCATTTGGTGCTTGTTAGCAGTACCGGCTACATCACTGCTGCTTTTATGCTTACTTCTGGATATCCTGGGCCTCAAAGATACTGTACAATAAACTCTATACACTGCTGTACAGTAAAGTATATTAAAGCACAAGCACTTGTAGGTGACGCCTGCACATAACAGTATACACCAGATATATGAACTAAGTTACATGATTGGACATGTGAACACACATTTGCATCTTTGAAATTTGCAACTTGAAGGTTCAGTTGTAGAGGACTTACCATATAATTCAAAGCTTTGGGGATTGTGAATGGTGGGCTCAGATTGAATTGATAACTTGGTGTTTGTCAGGAAGTTGGTGACAGCGTGACAAGGAAACAGGACTTGGAGGAAAGAGATACAAGAAGGGGGTAGCTCCTTAATGTTCAGGAATACAGGGCTGCCACCTTCTTGATGTCAGGGCCTGGGGAAGCAGGAAACCTTCAGGGCATTGCAGGGGTGGTAGAAGCTGTCCAAATGAGCAGAAGGTTCCTATTGAGAAGAGAGATTATGGTGCCTGTGGGCATTTAGTGCTGTCACCATCACCACAGGATCTGTTGCCTTTGAACAATTTGAGTTTTAAGGCACTAGGAAAGTACTCGTACCATACCCAACTTGTTCTTAGAGGTTTGTATTAGAATATTAACAGGTTCAGATCTTGGTTCTTGGACTAGATGAATGTGAGATCATAGGAGCCAGAGAGCCCCTAATTAAATAAAGATGCTGAAGTGGGTAGGTCAAGGGATCAGGCAGAGAGAGATGTTCAATCTGCCATATTGACCTTGACTCATGTAGTTTTAATTTGGGATTTTATTAAAATGACACAGAGCAGGATCCATGGTTGGCTCCAGGTTTCCTAAGGCCTGAAAATGACATAATTTTGATGACCCCTTAAAAGGGAAAAAAGATACGAAATGATAACTACAAAGTTAGCTATGGATATGAACATTCATACAGAATGAGAAAAGAAATTTTATATTTTTAAAGGCCAACAAATATAGGAAACATTACAAAATACAGGAAAATAACATTAAAAAATTAGTTGCCTGACATACCACTTTAATACTTAATTTTAATCTATATACAGTGTCTGCATACTTTCTAATTATCTCTCTTCATATGAAAATCATTTTGAAATATAATTTCCTATAGAGATAATTCAATCTTTCCAGTAGCAAGGTTGATTGAAATTTGCATTCAATTATTGGTGGTTTAGAAAGTTTTCTTTCAGCTTTCCATCTTGTTATTAATAATGTTTTATAAATTTAGGGAACTTTGGATCAAATTTGGGAAAACCTTTATCATAATAAATAGTAAGATTTTATGGCATTTCAAGTTTTGGGGGGATTGTAATTAATCTTAAATACTCTGAATTAATGACCCAATAATTAAATGGTTTGTCATTGACATTAATAAGTTTTGCATTATCTTAACTCATGTCAGTATTTCATATCAAATTAGTAAAGATATTTAAATCTTTTTCTAGTATGATCATTTGATTAACTCACTTTCATAACTGTATTTTTTTAAACAACTCAAGTCTATTCATTATTCTTATTTCTTTTTGATAGACTGCTGCTTTTCTTATAATACAGTATGAAAAAATTTTATAACATTTTCTTCTCAATGTCAAAATAATTTCAGTTGGTTACATGGCCATTCTTGGTTGCTTTTGTTTCAGATTCCATTAATTTTTTATCTGAATTTTCTCTTAGTCATTTAATAAATTTAAAAATGACACAAGAAGGTACCCTTTGTGTGTGTGTGTATGTGTGTGTGTGTGTGTGTGTGTGTGTGTGTGTGTATCCACATCAGGCATTGTAATTTTCACTAGTTTATTGAAATGTCTTTCAAATTGCAGTTAAACTGATGTATTTAAACTTTACAAAATATGCCATTGCCTTTAAAAAATATAGTGTCATCATACTGAATATATTTCTGACAGGAGAGCACTTTAAATTTTGACTAGGCATCAGTGCCTCTGCTTGTAATTTTAGATATCTGGTGACTGGGAAACTTTCCCACAGATTAGCTTTTATTTCAAACCTTTCATCTTCACAACTAGTATCCTTCAGGGTCAGCTATCATAGGGCAAATCCTTGGAGTGATAGGACTTTGACCCTGCAGCTGCTTGTCATCTTGGTGATTGAGTTGGCACAAAGCTTGGGAGTGTACCTGGATGCCATTCTGATACCATTAAGACCAGCAATAACTTAATGCTATATGAAAGTGATGTGAACCACAAAAATATTTTCCCAGCTTTGCTTTTCCTTTATCTGGATGCCAAAAATACCCACCATTCTTTCAGCCCATTGTGGTTAAATACCTTTTACAAATACAAAAAAAAAAAAAAAAAAAGACCATATGAAGATATTGCTAAGGTCTTCTGTAGGACTTGGAAGAAAACTGTGCTTGGAAGGGGTTCTTAGGTTCAGGATAAACCTGCATCTGGCTGTACTTCACTCAAAACAAATCATTTATGGTAATCAAGAAAGGACAGCCCATGGGGCAGTCTGGCTCAAAGGTGCCAGAAACTGACCTATTTTCAAATATGTCTCATATGAAATTGGGCAATCCCCTGGTAGACCTGTGGTTAAGACTCAGTGATTTCACTACTGTGGACCCAGGTTCAATTCCTGGATCATGGCATCCAGTCCCATCACTTCATGGCAAGTAGATGGGGAAACAATGGAAACAGTGAGAGACTTTATTTTCTTGGGCTCTAAAATCACTGCAGATGATGACTGCAGTCCTGAAATTAAAAGATACTTGCTCCTTGGAAGAAAAGCTGTGAGAAACCTGGACAGTGTATTAAAAAGCAGAGCCATTACTTTGTCAGCAAACGTCCGTATAGTCAAAAGCTATGGTTTTTCCAGTAGTCATGTATGGATGTGAGAGCTGGACTGTAAAGAAGGATGAGCACTGAAGAATTGATGCTTTCAAACTGTTGTGTTGGAGAAGACTCTTGAGAACCCCTTGGACTGCAAGGAGATCAAACCAGTCAATCTTAAAGGAAATTGATCCTGAATATTCTTTGGAAGGACTGATGCTGAAGCTCAAACTCCAATACTTTGGCCGCCTGATATGAAGAGCTGACTCATTGGAAAAATCCCTGATGCTGGGAAAGATTGAAGGCAGGAGGAGAAGGGGATGACAGAGGACAAGATTGTTGGATGGCATCACCGACTCAATGGACATGAGTTTGAGCAAGCTCCAGGTAATAGTGAAGGACGGAAGCCTGGAGTTCTGCAGTCCACGGGGTTGCAAAGAGCGGGCATGACTGAGTGACTGAACAGCAACATGTGAAATTATCAGAGATCTCTTGTCTGAATTGTATTTATGAATTTGGTTCAAGACTCTTCTGGTTGCACGTGACAGACACCCAGTTTTAACTAGTCATGGCTTTGGTAGAAAGAACTTCTTGTGCAGTGTAACAAAACCCTGAAAGATAGGCAAGTTGGAGCTCATGTAAGGGTCACGTAAATTTGAATAGCTTCACATCTGTTCATTCTGTATTTTTTCTAGCTTATTTCTCTATGTTATTTTTTTGCTTCATTTCTTAAAATAATCTTTTTCTAAAAAATGATTGCAGACAGCAAGGGAAGGGGCATGGTGGTTGACATGTGATAGTCGTGGGGGAGGAGTATGTCACCTGTAGAAGCAGGGCATCATTTGGTCAGATACAACCACAGTTGTCCAATGCAGTAGCTCAGGCTAAGGCTTGGTGTAGAGGTGGACGTGGAAGGCACACAGCTGATGAAACCCACTGCATGGTGCATGCCATTCCTAATGTAGACCCATAATTTATCCCCACTTTGAAGATAAATTTAGGCACAAAATTTACTAATTCTCAGAAAGTGACTTATCTGTGTTTGTTCATTATGTACCTTTTAAAATGTGTCATAGTGTATTAAGAGTTAATTCATGTAGCCCTTCCTTGATGCATGGATAAAATGGGACTAAATTAGCTCTAAAAAGCATTCAAGGCATGAATTCACATAATTTGGAATATAGCAGCTTGGTTGGCAGCTGGGAAACAAAGAGATCAGAGGGTCAAGAGACTTTCAGAAGCAACATTGTTAGTGTTTCTACTAAAATGGTTAAGAATGGAATGTTTAAAGTATTATTGATTTAAAGTAATTAAATAAAACAACTGATATTGGACATTGAAATTAAAGACTCAGCATTTTTGTTCTTCCTAAGTCAACCTGGTAGAGAATATTATTAGTTGGGCAATATTTGTCTTTGCATGGAATGTGAGCCCTGAAAAGAACCTTCCTTATATATCAAATATGACTGAAGTTGGACTGCATTATAATTTGTTTACATTAATAGGTTATAATAATTTCTTAATTATTTGAGATTCTTTAGTAATACCATGGTCATACATCAATTTAAAGAAGTGCAATTGACTTTGAACAATGTGTATATTAATCTGAATATAATTAATAGTCAGCCTTCTGTAACCGTGATTCCTTTGTATAGATTCAACCAAGCACAGACAGTGTAGTACCCTAGTATTTACTCTTGAAAAATATCCTTATATAAGTGCACTGGGACAATTCAAATCTGTGTTGTCCAAGGGTCAATGTGTAAACTTCATGGAAATGTAACATAAACTTCATTCTTCATTTACTGGATTCATACTCCTGTTCTGGAAGAAATATATTATTCATTGGATAATACCTTTGTGAGAAACATTCTCCTTGGTAGAATGTTACAATGACATTGTCTTATTCTAGTAAAAAATAGATAGTATCATACCTTTGAATGTGGTAACATAATTTAGATTTTGCTGGGTGTTATGCATAGTCATCCTCTGTCATCCCCTTCTCCTCCTGCCTTCAATATTTCCCAGCATCAGGGTCTTTTCCAATGAGTCAGTTCTTCACATCAGGTGGCCAAAGTATTGGAGCTTCAGCATCAGTCCTTCCAATGAATATTCAGGATTGATTTCCTTTAGGATTGACTGGTTTGATCTTCTTGCAGGCTAAGGGACTCTTAAGAGTCTTCTCCAATACCACAGTTTAAAAGCATCAATTCTTCAGTGCTCAGCTTCCTTTATAGTCCAACTCTCACATCCATACATGACTACTGGAAAATGAGATGAGATGGTTGGATGGTATCACCAACTCAATGGACATGAGTTTGAGTAAGCTGCAGGAGATGGTGATGGACAGGGAAGCCTGGTGTACTGCAATCCATGGGGTCACAAAGAGTCAGACATGACTGAACAACTGAACTGACTGAATGCATAGTCAGCATAAATGTAAAATTTATACATTTGGTTTTGAAAGAGCATACTTAACACTGTGTATGAACAATTTGTATGTGTGTGCCTGAGTGCTAAATCACCTCAGTTGTGTCTGACTCTTTGTGGCCCTATGGACTGTAGCCTACCAGGTTCTTTTGTTCCTGGGATTCTCCAGGCAAGAATCCTGGAATGGGTTGCCATGCCCTTCTCCAGAGGACAGTTTGTATACTTAATACAAAAAATATATAATTGCTCTTATGGGAGGAAAGATTTTTTGAGTTACTATATTTTACTTCCATGGCTGTCCAGTAGTTAAGACTTTACCTTCCAGTGCATGGGGTGTGGGTTTGATCCCTGGTTGGGGGGCTATTACCAGTGCGTTCTCGTGGCAAAACTCTGTTAGCCTTTGCCCTGCTTCATTCTGTACTCCAAGGCCAAACTTGCCTGTTACTCCAGGTGTTTCTTGACTTCCTACTTTTGCATTCCAATCCCCTATAATGAAAAGGACATCTTTTTTGGGTGTTAGTTCTAGAAGGTCTTGTAGGTCTTCATAGAACCGTTCAACTTCAGCTTCTTTGGCGTTACTGGTCGGTGCATAGACTTGGATTACCGTGATATTGAATGGTTTGCCTTGGAAACGAACAGAGATCATTCTGTCGTTTTTGAGATTGCATCCGAGTACTGCATTTTGGACTCTTTTGTTGACCATGATGGCTACTCCATTTCTTCTAAGGGATTCTTGCCCACAGTAGTAGATATAATGGTCATCTGAGTTAAATTCACCCATTCCAGTCCATCTTAGTTCGCTGATTCCTAGAATGTCGATGTTCACTCTTGCCATCTCCTGTTTGACCACTTCCAGTTTACCTTGATTCATGGACCTAACATTCCAGGTTCCTATGCAATATTGCTCTTTACAACATCGGACTTTGCGTCTATCACCTGTCACATCCACAGTTGGGTATTGTTTTTGCTTTGGCTCCATCCCATCATACTTTCTGGAGTTATTTCTCCACTGATCTCCATTAGCATATTGGGCACCTACTGACCTGGGGAGTTCACATTTCAGTGTCCTATCCTTTTGCCTTTTCATACTGTTCATGGGGTTCTCAAGGCAAGAATACTGAAGTGGTTTGCTGTGCCCTTCTCCAGTGGACCACAATCTGTCAGACCTCTCCACCATGACCCATCCATCTTGGGTGGCCCCACACGGCATGGCTAATAGAGTTTTGCCACGAGAACGCACTGGTAATAGCAAACGTCCTATTCCAATAACACAAGAGAAGACTCTACACGTGGACATCACCAGATGGTCAACACTGAAATCAGATTGATTATATTCTTTGCAGCCAAAGATGGAGAAGCTCTATACAGTCAGCAAAAACAAGACCAGGAGCAGACTGTGGCTCAGATCATGAACTGCTTATTGCCAAATTCAGACTTAAATTGAAGAAAGTAGGGAAAACCACTGGACCATTCAGGTATGATCTAAATCAAATCCCTTATGAGTATACAGTGGAAGTGACAAATAGATTTAAGGGACTAGACCTGATAGACAGAGTGCCTGATGAACTATAGACAGAGGTTCGTGACATTGTACAGGAGACAAGGATCAAGAAAATCCCCATGGAAAAGAAATGCAAAAAAGCAAAATGGCTGTCTGAGGAGGCCTTACAGATAGCTACGAAGAGAAGAGAAGCGAAAAGCAAAGGAAAAAGGAAAGATATTCCCATCTGAATGCAGAGACCCAAAGAATAGCAAGGAGAGATAAGAAAGCCTTCCTCAATGATCAGTGCAAAGAAATAGAGGAAAACAACAGATTGGGAAAGACTAGAGATCTCTTCAAGAAAATTAGAGTTACCAAAGGAACATTTCATGCAAAGATAGGCTCGATAAAGGACAGAAATGGCATGGACCTAACAGAAGCAGAAGATATTAAGAAGAGGTGGCAAGAATACACAGAAGAACGGTACAAAAAAGATCTTCATGACCCAGATAATCACGATGGTGTGATCACTCACCTAGAGCCAGACATCCTGGAATGCCAAGTCAAGTGGGCCTTAGAAAGCATCACTACGAACAAAGCTAGTGGAGGTGATGGAATTCCAGTTGAGCTATTTCAAATCCTCAAAGGTGATGCTCTGAAAGTGCTGCACTCGATATGCCAGCAAATTTGGAAAACTCAGCAGTGGCCACAGGACTGGAAAAGGTCAGTTTTCATTCCAATCCCTAAGAAAGGCAATGCCAAAGAATGCTCAAACTACCACACAATTGCACTCATCTCACATGCTAGTAAAGTAATGCTCAAAATTCTCCAAGCCAGGCTTCAGCAATACGTGACCCGTGAACTTCCAGATGTTCAAGCTGGTTTTAGGAAAGGCAGAGGAACCAGAGATCAAATTGCCAATATCTGCTGGATCATCGAAAAAGCAAGAGAGTTCCAAAAAAACATCTATTTCTGCTTTATTGACTATGCCAAAGCCTTTGACTGTGTGGATCACAATAAACTGTGGAAAATTCTGAGAGATGGGAATACCGGACCATCTGGCCTGTCTCTTGAGAAACCTGTATGCAGGTCAGGAAGCAACAGTTAGAACTGGCCATGGAACAACAGACTGGTTCCAAATAGGAAAAGGAGTACGTCAAGGCTGTATATTGTCACCCTGCTTATTTAACTTATATGCAGAGGACATCATGAGAAACGCTGGGCTGGAAGAAACACAAGCTGGAATCAAGATTGCTGGGAGAAATATCAATAACCTCAGATATGTGGATGACACCACCCTTATGGCAGAAAGTGAAGAAGAACTAAAGAGCCACTTGATGAAGGTGAAGGAGGAGAGTGAAAAAGTTGGCTTAAAACTCAACGTTCAGAAAACTAAGATCATGGCATCTGGTCCCATCACTCCATGGGAAATAGATGGGGAAACAGTGGAAACAGTGTCAGACTTTATTTTTTGGGGCTCCAGAATCACTGCTGATGGTGACTGCAGCCATGAAATTAAAAGACACTTACTCCTTGGAAGGAAGGTTATGGCCAACCTAGATAGCATATTTAAAAGCAGAGACATTACTTTCCCAACAAAAGTACGTCTAGTCAAGGCTATGGTTTTTCCAGTGGTCATGTATGGATGTGAGAGTTGGACGGTGAAGAAAGCTGAGCGCCGCAGAATTGATGCTTTAGAACTGTGGTGTTAGAGAAGACTCTTGAGAGTCCCTTGGACTGCAAGGAGATCCAATCAATCCATCCTAAAAGAGATCAATCCTGGGTGTTCATTGGAAGGTCTGACGTTGAAGCTAAAACTCCAGTACTTTGGCCACCTCATGCGAAGGGTTGACTCATTGGAAAAGACCCTAATGCTGGGTAGGATTGGGGGCGGGACGAGAAGGGGACGACAGGATGAGATGGTTGGATGGCATCACCGACTCGATGAACATGGGTTTGGGTAGACTCCGGGAGTTGGTGATGGACAGGGAGGCCTGGCGTGCTGCAATTAATGGGGTCGCAGAGAGTTGGACACGACTTAGCGGCTCAACTGAACTGAACTGAACTGAGCTGGGGAGCTAAGATCCTACATGCCACATGGCCAAAAAAACCAAAACATAAACCAGGAGCAATATCGTAACAAACCTAATAAAAACTTTAAAAATGGCCCACCTCAAAATAATCTTTTAAAAACGAAAGGATAAGAAAAATAGACGATTTTATTTTACCTTCATTGATTCCTTCTTTGATCTTCTTTCTTTCTCTACATAGGGCTGAGTTTCTGGCCTCTGACATTTTCCTTTTCTCTGAAGAATCTGTTTTAACTTTACTTGCAGGATAGGTCTGCTTGTGATGAATTCCTTCAATATTTGTTTGTCTGAGAAAGTCTTTACATTTATTCTTTACTTTCAAGAATACTTAAGCTAGACATAGAATTCTAGTTTGCTATGCTTTTTTCTTTCAATTTTAGATATTTTATTCCACTCTCTTTTTGCTTGCATGGTTTGTGTTGGAAATTCTACTATAATTATTATCCTTGTTTCTCTGTAGATAAGGTGGATTTTCCCCCCTAACTTCTTTCAAGATTTTCACTTTGTATTTTATTTGCTGCAGTTTGAATGTGAAATGCCCAAGTGTAGATATATTGGTATAAATCCTGCTTTTTTGTCTTTGAACTTCCTGGATCTGTGGTTTGGTGTCTGTCATGTTATCTTTGGAAATTTATCAGCTAACATTTCCCAACTCATCATTCTATTGAGAAATGTGATACCCCAGTGATCTCCAAACGCTGATTTTCAGACTGGCTGCAGCAGAATCACTTGGGGGCATCTGGAGGACTTCTGAAGAAATGATTCCCAAGCCAAGTCCCACCCACAGAAAATCTGATTCAGAAGTGTTGCAGAGGACCTGGGAATCTACTAGAGCAGAATCTTGTAGAGCTCCCCAGGTGATCCCCATATAGAGCCGTGAATATGAGTGTTCTGGTCTTTGTAGTGATCACTGGTATGGAGTAGAAACATTATCTAATAGTTCAGTGTACACTCTGACACTATGTATGTGTTATGTGAAGTTGCTCAGTCGTGTCCAACTCTTTGCGATTCCATGGACTGTAGCCTACCAGGGAATTTTCTAGGCAAGAATACTGGAGTGGGTTGCCATTTCCTTCTCCAGGGGATCTTCCCGACCTGGGGATCGAACCCAGGTCTCCTGCATTGCAGGCAGATGCTTTACTGTCTACATTACTTACTTTTAAAAAAGTACCAAGTACTAATAAAATACCAAGGGTTTAATAAAAAAAAAAAAGATCTGGATTTTGGGTATTGAATACACTATTCCTCTGGAGAGCAAAAGAACTTTCAAAACTATCTCAGAAGGAGTTAGGGGTTAAAGTTGGTTGCACTGATTTGAACCCTAATAAATGTCATCTCCAGAGTGGTCTTATGGGCTGAATGTGTCCTCCCCAAATTCATATGCTGAATTCTTATCTTCTAGTGTGATGGCATTAGGAGGTGACACCTTTGGGAGGTAATTAGGTTTAGATGAAGTCATGGGGGTAGAGCCCCTGGATAGGATTAGTATCCTTGTAAGAAGAGAAAGAGACTAGAGCTTTCTCTCTCTCTCAGCTATGAGAGGATAATCAAGAAAGTCACCCTCTGCAAGCTAGAAAGAGTTGTGCTCTTGAGACACTGAATCTGTGGGCACCTTAATCTTAGACTTCCAGCCTCCAAAACTGTGAGAAATAAATGTCCGCTGTTTTAGCCACTGAGGCTGGTATTTTGTTATAGCAACTTGACAGACTAAGACATTGGAAAGCACATAATAAACACTAGCTATGAGGTAGAAACATCTTGCTCTGTTTTTAAAGAGGTAGAAAGAGAGTAGTAAAATATCTAAATAATTTCTCCATATCATAGCAGAGTAAAGCAATTGTGGATTCTAGCCCTGTCCATGTAACTAGGCAGTCTCAATCATCCCTGATACCCTTCTTTGTACATTTGGAATCAATCATCATAGGCATGCATAGCTGCGAGCATTTGGTTTCAAGAAAGACGTTCAGAGAAGCTAAATGGCAAAAGGAATATGTTGGATCAAACAAAAAACAGCCGCAGTGATGAAACTTAAGGAGGAAATGGAACCAGATCTCCAGCCATCACTTTTCATCTTAGTGCATTAAACATCTTCTTACCAAAGCCAAGCAAAGCCCAGGAAATAAGAGCTTGACTTCTGAAGCCAGGTGGCTTGGATTTTTCTTTGAGCACATGTCCCAGCAAATGATGAGGTTTAATATTCTCATGTATTGTTCTCTTATTACTAATCTAAAAATCTCTGCTTTATTTTGTGCTAGCGAAATTTGTGGGGTGGAGCAGAGGCACTTAACTGTTTTTTTCCCCTAGAGTTTTTATATTTAATCAAGTTTACATATATGAATTTTAAAATAAATTTAATAGTTGAATAAATAAATAGTTGATAAATGAATAGTTGACTACTTTCCTCTCCCATGAGGCAACCACTTTCAATTCTTTCTTTTTCCTCATATGTATTAATAATAAATATAGAAGGAGAGAGAGAACTAGGAAATGTTTGCCATGCATGTGTGCATGCTATGTTGCTTCAGTAATGTCCCGTCTTTGTAACCCTATGGACTGTAGCCTGCCAGACTTTTCTGCCCATGGGATTCTTCAGACAAGAATACTGGAGTGGTTGCCATGCCTTCCTCCAGGGAATCTTCCTGACCCAGGAATCAAACCTCCATCTCTTATGTCTCCTGCATTGGCAGGGAAGTTCTGTACCACTAGCGTCACCTGGGAAGCCCAGTGTCTATCATACTTTTCCTCAAGACTCTGTTTTTCAAAGTATGTTCTGTGATCACTGTCATCAGTATTAGCTGGGATGATTGTTAAAAATGAGGTGTCCCATCCCAGACCTAATAAGTTAGACTTGCTGGGAGCCAGCCATCTGTATTTTAAACAGCCACAAAGTGATCCTTATAGAAATTAAAGTTTGAAAGTCGCTTTCCTCAAGTTTCTTGATTTTTGGCAGAGGATGTAACATGTTCTGATTTTATTTTTGTCTTCTTACCCATTGTCATGTGGGTAGAAGCCTTCCTAACAAAGATTATAGCTTTCGTGTATAATATTAATACAAACAAGAAAGAATAGTAAGTTCATCCCCTCCTGGAGCAATGGGAAATAGCTCTAGAGACTGAAATGTGAGTCCTATATGTGTTTATTGCTATTGAGGTATAGCTTCTAGGCTCTTTTAGGGACAGATGTAAAAGTTGTGAGCTGTTTTAAAATTAGAATTATCAATAGGTACTTTATAGTGTACTAAATTATATATCTTTTTTCTTACACTAAAATTCATAGTTCCTTAAAAAAAGTAACAAGTATACTTCTTGATAGTCATAAACTGCTGAATTATGTTTAAAGATAGAACAGTATTATGGACTCTATGGGAGAGGGCGAGGGTGGGATGATATGGGATTGATTTATTTTAATTGGAGGCTAAATACTTTACAATTTTGTGGTGGTTTTTGTCATACTTAGATGTGAATCAGCCATGGAGGTGCATGTGTCCCACCATCTTGAACCCCCCTTCCACCTCTCTCCCCACCCCATCCCTCTGGCTTGTCCCAGAGCACCAGCTTTGGGTGCCCTGCTTCTTGCATCGAATTTGCACTGGTTATCTGTTTTACATATGGTAATATACATATTTCAGTGCTATTCTCTCATACCCGACCCTCGCCTTCTCCCACATAGTGCAAAAGTCTCTTCTTTACATCTGTGTCTCTTTTGCTGTCTTGCATATAGGACGTCATTACCGTCTTTCTAAATGCCACACATACACGTTAGTATACTGTGTTGGTGTTTCTCTTTCTGGCTTACTTCACTCTGTATAATAGGCTCCAGTTTCATCTACCTCATTGGAACTGACTCAAATGCATTCTTTTTTGACCTTCTCCCTTCTTATAGGTAACCGTTTAATTTCTCACTTATCCTTTCATTATTTATATAAATATAAACATATATATGAAGAAGAAACCTTCATAATTTGCAACAAATGATTATATATATATAATAACATTTACATAAAACTTGTTTCTCGTTCTTTTTCACAACAAATACAAATCATATTTGCTCTGCATGTTTTTCTTCACATTTTCCCTTTCATATAGATCCTAGAGATCAAGGGACATCTTTGTAAACTGCCAGTTTCTCTGAACTCCCCAAAGATTCTGAGATGGTCCCATTAAGTCAATGGTTCCTTTTGTTCTTAGATCTTCTCTTGTTTCAGATCTCTAAACTAGACCCTTTACCTTAAAAGAGCTGTTGTTTAGGGTCAGTATTTACTACACATGCCAGTGAAAAGAAATTAAGAAATAGCACAGTGTATCTTGTTCATGTGCTATCTCATAGATAGATTATCCAAACAATATTGATGTCAGGTGGCTAAGAAGAGGTGATTTTGCCTCCCTTTGTCCTCTGAAAATAAAAGATCCAGATGTAGTATTCAGAAACCAGCATATTACCTATTGTTTCAGTTTGTTCTATCTAGATCCCACAGTCTATTTTTGTGTGGTTTTTCTTCCTTAAAAAACATTATTGAGAATCATTACAGAGCAGTGTCATTATTTGAGTTCTCTGTAAGGGACCTTTTATTTTGTAAATAAATTATATTAGGTAATCTAGATTTTTTCCCCCCTTCACTTAAGTGTTTTACCAAATTTGTATATTCACATTAACTAAAACAGAAAAACATGAAAAATAAATAAGCCAAATCTAATAGGATAACTAATATGATTGGGATTTGAGTAGAAATACAAAGCATTGGTTTTTTTTCTTGATTTGCAACATGTATTGACAGGAAGCCATATTGTAAAAAAAGAAATCCCTCTTTCCAAACAAAGATTTTCCAATTAAGCTCACTGAGACTCCCAATGGTATGTTCACTTCCTGTTTTCCTGTTTTAGGCACACAAACTTGGAACATGAAAATCCCTGGAGGTCAAGTGTTATTTGAATAGTTTCTTAGCAGTGAGTAATGGCTCCTAAGCAATAAATAGCTTTGATTCTGACACAGTAATCTTAGGAAGAAAACTGCATAATTACTTTGCAACAAATGATTGGATATATATAATAATGTTTGCATAAAGCTTTAGACAAAGGTGATATCAGTTCACATTCCTTTTGATAGATACCTTATGAGCTCTCAAATTTTTTGATATAAAAGATTGAGCTTAGTTATAATATCAAAATGTATATCATGGTATACTATTAATATATATCATTATATATCATATATAATGATTTTGTTTAGAAAAATGATTAACTTCATTCCGTTAACTAGCACTCCATTTTTGTATGGTGGGAAAAAACTCAAGCAATTTAGCATTGAGCTAGGGACAAGATACATTAGCCCTTTTTAAAGTTCAGAATACTGATTATGAAATTCTTATGGGGGAAACTTACTTTTAAATATGTTTTATTGTTAAAAAGGTGAAACCTTCAATGATGAAAAATGACTTTAGTGTTGTCATCTTCCATAATACTGATGAAAGTGAATTAAGTGTTAAGTTCCTGAATTTCACTAAGAATTGTGAAAGTCATCTTTTACATGGATAGTAAGTTTTTTTCTGGAGAATGCTAATGATTAATCAAAAAAGGCTTTGCTGTGACACTTGTGACTTCATTGCATTCTTATGAATGGTAGTGTGGTGTTAATGGGCAGGCATTAAAATTACCCATGGCATGCCCTCCAAGCCAATGGGGAAGAAATTGACAATAAGAATGATGCACTTGTTAGTATCTTTTCTTCTGGGACCTCATTCACGCCAGACCCATATAACTCTTCAATTGAAATTTGGGACTTGCTGGTGAAAGCCACGTAGGTTTTTATGTGCTCTGCCTATGCTGTGCAGAGAAGGGAGAGACTGAACATATGACTCCAAGTAACACTCTTCAGGGAGCGCTATACCTCACAATGCATCTCCACCCAGAAAGGAGAGCCCCTCTCTGCCACGTGCACAGGTTTGTGGGTACTTCCAAGCTGTCACTGGGAAGGAAGAAACAACACTCTTGTCTGGTTTGTTTCCTCCAATTTGTGTGGACGTTGGTCTCACTCCCTCCTTCACTATTCTAATCTACCTTGACAGTACTGCTGAAATTTTACCAGGTGAATTCTCATGAACTCTTTAACTCCTTCCTCTGCTTTCCAGGGCAATAGATCCAGGTAGTCACCAAGTCCTGCAGATTAAAAAAATATATTTATTTCTTAATTGGAGGATAATTGCTTTACAATGTTGTGTTGGTTTCTGCCATATATTAACATGAATCAGCCATAGGTATACATATGTCCTCTTCCTTTTGACTCCCACCCCTGCTAACTCCCACCTCATCCCACCTCTCTAGGTTGTCACAGAGTACCAGGTTGAGCTCCCTGCATCATATAGCAAATTCCCACTGGCTCCCTACATGTTTCAACACTACTCTCTTAATTTTTTTACTCCAAGATAGCAAACACACACACACACATATAAATTTTTAAAATTTTAGCTTGTATTCACATAATATATAATTCAAAATATGAAAAAGAGTGATTCAGTCAGGGGCCCAGCAGGCAGCAAATGGTATTCAAAATAGGTTATTACAAGAGAGTTTAATTGCAGTGAAATCTTTTGCAAAAGCAGAGGGGTAAGCATACTCCAAGGGATGATGCAGTAAACTGTTATTAACAGACCTGTTGAGGGGTGAGAGAAGGGAGTAGGTATCAGAACTAACGGGGTGAGTCCTACGGAAGAGTGGTCAGCCCTTACTAGAAACTGTGATCTGAGGAAAGATGACCAACTCCAGAGGACCTTAAATAGGAGAGCCCAGAAGAAATACTCGGTTCCTACATTTCTCCTTCCCACTGACTTTCTGTCCTTTTTCTCATTGTCCAACCCAGCAAGTAGCCAGAGGGCAGGAAACCCTTGATTCTAACTAACCCTGTGGGTTAGCCTCCTGGGGCACAAGCAAAGTGGCAGGAAGCAAGTGGAAGATACCTAGCACACAAGCCATACGGGGAAAATCTTTCTCTCCTTCCCCATCACCCAGTACCCCAGCTCAAAAACAACTGTTTACCAGAACCTTCCAGAGATCTTAAATCTTGGTGCTTTGTAAGAAAACAGGGCTTAAAGCAAACCTTGCTTCTGGGAAGGATCCCCCTGATGTGTGCCAAAGGTTTGCTAAGGATCACGTAAGACAATATGATGCATATCCTGTTCCTGCATTTTGGATGCTTTGAATGGCCCATTTTGGCCTTAAAAATGCTAAATAGGTTAAGTTTTTGTATTATTGCCTTGTGTTTCTTATTAGTGATCTGGCTCAGAAGTAAAACATGTAAAAATATATTGGCTTTTTTCAGACAAGTGATTATAGCATTTTTTCCTTAAACAGACTTTTTAATGGATCTAAAACAGAGTCTTCTAACTGTGTTCACAGATGGACACCGGCTTTTAGGAACTCCTGAAATTACATTAAACGTGAATTTTAGTAGAGCAGGGCCCTGGCTTTCATCAGATTCTCACTGAGATCTTTGTGACATAAAAGACTAAGAACACTGATCTGAGGAAAGTTTGATTCATTTAGAATTTCTTATTATTATTACATATTTTTAATGTGACCTCTGCATTCTTGGGTTCAGTAGCCTGGACAAAGTGAATGATACCTGACACACATTTCTTGATGTGGAAATTCAAATGATCTCAGTAACTTTCAAACTAAAATTCTCTAGTATGATTGATTAATATGTGCTAAATGATCTTTGAAATATAAAAGAGTGTGATCTTGGTCAAGAAATTCTGCTATGGCCAGCTTATAACATGGTTTGTGTTCAATGAGAATTTTTTTTTTTTTTTTGGATTTAACCAAGAGAAAAATGTTTGCTTAAATGATATGAAAGAAGATTTAGATAAATTAGAAGATTTCATACTACTTTTTTTCTACATGAAGTTGTCCAACAATGTTATAGTGTATTCTGTTGTGTGAAAGTTGTCATTGATTTACTTCATACATATAAGTAGACTTGATAAACAAAGACTTGATAAATTAAGCATATCTAAGATTTTTGTCATAAAATGATTGTTTTATGTGAATGATTCCAAAGACTTACCATATTTTGTATTCCTGCTTTATGTACTCTTTCCTCTGGCCAAATATTTTTCTGAGAATAAAAATTGAATTTAATATTTAAAATCTCTGAGTGAGTTCAAGCTATGATTTTTCTAGCAGCATTTAAAGGAAGGAAACTGTTAGTAGAGCAACATAATTCCTATTGCACTGTATAATGCATCATCAGTCTAGATTAGGTGAGTCAACCTTTCACTTCTCCTATATTCCTTTTTCGCTTAGGACTGATGCTTAGACAAGTGTCTGAAATCTAACTGACTTAAAACAGGGAATTTTTTTTTTATTTACATGGATTATACTCAGAATGATGGAGGCCAAGCTGGCATCAAGAATGGCTACCACATTCAGAGTTCCAGTTGCTTCAAGCCTCTTCCTTTTTATTTCTCGGCTCTTCTTCTGTCTGTATTGACCTCATTCTCTTGATAGTTTTTCTCTATGCTGAGAAAGACATAGTTATAGAAAGATCCAGGCTTGTAGCATTCCAGCCAGCAGACTAGCAAATTTATCTTTCCTCTTTCCTTAAGAATGTATAAAAATCCAAGGGAAAGACCTTGCTCAGTTTAGCATGTCCAACTGTTGGACTGAGTGTTAATGTCAACAGCTTATCCCATGATTAGGAGTCCATTCATTGAATAGTGGAGCCATTTCCCGAAGGAAGAGGGGCGATACTGTTAGCAGAGGAAGGGAACAAGGTTGCTGGACTGGCCTAACCAACAGCGGCCATGGGTCAGAAAATCCTGCTGCTGAATCAGTAACTAGAATGTCATCCTCTGGGCTCTACAAGCTGAGAATTAAATTGCTTGTTCTATTTTAACTATAAAACCACCAAGTCTGGGAAAATAAGGATTTGTTTGATCTCCACGTGTTCTTAATCTTCCTGTAGAAGAATGTTAAAGTGTATAATACTTAAATATAATCACCACATAATCTTTATTGTCACAGAAGGCTTTTAAGTTTCTGACTAGATGGTAAAATTAAGTATGAATGCAAATGAAAAATAAGTAGGTTATTATGTCTTATGCTTCTGACATATTTGGAAATAATTCCTACATGGTTATTTTGAATACAGTAGGCCTTCACTGCTCATTTTTCCATATCATCTTCCTTTTTTCTTTTGAAAATTGCAAAAAACCTTCACTAGAGGATTAAAAGAATCAAGAGCTACAATTGATACAAAGTTTATTGCCCCTCCCAAAGTTCAGAAATCCTCTAGAGTGAATATATTCTTTCCATTAATTTTTTTCATGGAAAAAAGCTAATAATACCTTTCTTAATAATACCTTTCTTAGTACCACTTAAGAAAGACACAGACACTAAAAGGAATAAAGATACAAAATGTTTTTCACAATCCCAGTTTCAATATATTAATTCATTTCTTCATTATATTTATTACAACTTATTATCCTTGGGATAAATTAACAATACATTAACAGTACAACGAGCCATATACACAGCCACCATGGACTAAAGCCATGAGAAAGTTTTTTTACTACTACTTTACAGTTCATTGTAACAGACAAACTGCAGCTTTTTCCTCTTTTTTGATGTAAAAATCTCTGAGCCCATCCTTAGTCTCTTTCAATGTTAGTAATTGTTCTTTGTCATTCCTCCTTCCCACCTAAATGATGAGAAATTAATTAGAATAAAATGAAAAATTTTCCTGATTTAGTCACCCTTTTTTGAAAGGCTACTTTATAAAAGATGTCCACAATTCATGACAAAAATAACAGAAATAAAAAGACTTACAAAATTTTAACATCCAAAGAAAACTACTAGCTTTTCCGTCTTCATTTCTTTCTTGTCCTTTTCAACGGGGATGGGTTTTTACACACACGCACACACGTATATATACACATACACATATATATATATATACACACACATACATATATACACAGGTATTTTCTGTCACTGTCATCATCCTTAGTTAGAATTTATATTCTGCCTATTCTATTTAACATTTGTCCTGTTTCCATATATTGCACATCCACTTTAGCTGCATATGGTCTAATTTGCTGATGTTCCGTAATTTGCAAAAGAATTAACATTTACGTGGATATGTGCATCATTTCTTGTCTTGACCTCATAAATGATTCATATATTATGAATATATTTGTACGTTAGAGCATTTGGGGGGATTATTTCCTCAAGAAAAATTCTAAATCATGGGGTCATTGGATCAAACAGTAAAAGGACTTTTTATAATGTAATTTTACAATGAATTTGAGATATTTTAAAATTTGGAGGGGCTCGCCAGGTGGTCCAGTGGTTAAGAATCCGCCTTGCAATGCAAGGGACACCAGTTTGATCAGTGGTCTGGGAAGATCCTGCATACATGCCTTGGAGCAACTAAGCCAGTGCACCACAACTACTGAGCCTGCCCTCTAGAGCCCAAGAGCTGCAACTACGGAGACCGTACTCTGCAACTGCTGAAGCCTGTGTACCTAGAGGCTGTACTTTTCAACAACAGAAACCACCGCAATGAGAAGCCTGTGCACTGCAATGGAGAGTAGCCCCCACTTGCCTAGTGCAGCAATAAAGATCCACCACAGTCAAAAAATAAAATAAGCCAACTTTAAAAAAAAAAATTGAAAATGTGTCGCTGCAGTGTTATAGTTTTTTTTTAATTGAAGTTATGTGAGTATTCATTGGCTCCATCCCATATGTTCTACCAAATTACCTTTTTAACTCTGTTAATTATGTGGGGAAAAAATGTAAACCTAAAGCATAACTTCACATGTGAAAGAAAGAAAAGAAAGAGAATGGTGAGGGGCCATGTATTGATTTTCTTTTCACCCTGCTGTTTGATTTCCATTGTGCGCCTGCTGCCTAATTTCCATTAGGTTTTCCTTCTACCTAATTTCCATTAGCTCTACCTTGATTTCTTTTATCCTTTTGTTGCTTATTGATAAAAGCTTATTTCATGACTGTGTCTGTGTGTCAACCTTTAAACCCAATCATTGGTCGATGAAGAATGGTGATTTAATATTTCTTTCTCTTTAAAAGAAACTTTTGGATGATTACCTTGCCCTCACCCTTACCACTGACATATACACTCTCCTGGGAATTTTTCATAAAGCTATATATTTTAAATGTTTTATGATGGGTATAATTGTGTATTCCATCTCTTTGAGTCTTTCTTTGAGAAACTGTGTTAATATTAAGAAAAGTCTTCAATACCTGTTGGACAGCTTGGAAAACCAAAGATAATGGATTAATTCTGAATATTGTACCTCATTACCAGCTTTTTTTTCACCCTGTGGACACTGAATGCTGTGTCATAGCTGGTATGAAAATGTTCAGGAGGTGTGAGCCACTTTTGGAGGCTTGAGAAATCAGATACCATCTTGTATTTCATTTGTGTTTGAGGGAACTAGTTCAGTCTTCGCCAAGTATGACCTTTTGCATGCTCCATGTCTCTTGGAGAGATAAGTATCTTCTTTTTCATTCTGTGGGAAAGAATATAGACTATAGAGGGGTGTCTCATGAATAGTTGACTATTTTGATGTAACATTAAAAATTATAAAATATTTATTCATTCTGTCAGCATTTTTAATATACAGTATAAATTCCAGAACATGTTGATTTAGGGTTGTCTGTCAGACATAGTCATTGCCTTGTAAACTCCAAAGTCCCTGGATGGAAACATAAGCTAAAGTCTCCATTTATAAGCAAGCTCCAAAAGTTTTTTTTTACATAAACAGAAAGGTGCATCTTTGTTATTCTACCCAGTAATTGTCTACATACATTTCTTAATCCACCTGGGCATTTCCAAATTTTTCCCAACTATAGATCTGCAAAGGATGATAGCCATAATCAACTTTATGAGAAAGAATTCTAAATTAGAAAACAAATAGTTTCCCAGAGACTATCTATAATTTCAAACCTTTCCAAATATTGAAGAATTCAAGGACAGGAATAGATAATAGGATTATACTTGAAATGTTTTTCATTCTTCATACATATGTATATATTCATTTTTAGGATGGTTTTGGTGATTATTTTCTGGTATTTATTACTTCTCTTAAAAAAGTAAAAATAACGAACTACTTTTTCATTTTCTCACTGACCACTTATTGTCATAGCTGAACTTTATTTCTGGAGATATTTCCTAAACATGATATCTTTCATGAGTCTTCTTCTCAGACTTCTGGTTCTTATTGCTACCTCTCAACAGACCAGGTTTTTGTAATCACTTCTAGATCAACATATCTGTTGCTAATCTCACCTTTATCAATACTTTCACATATCTGTAAGTGGTTCTACTTCCCTAGACATCCAGGTATATGGGATATCTGTTGCAGATGACTTGGTAAAGAGAAAATTAAAATTTTGATTAGGGCTAGTTTTCTATTGCTGTGTAACAAATTACCTTAAACATAGAGGCTTGAAAGAACACGATTCATTATCTCATTGTTTCTGTGGGTCAGGAGACCATTTTCAGATCAGCTGAGTCTTCTACACAAGGTAGAATAAAGGTGCTGGCTGGAGAGGTGATTGGATCTGAGGCTCAGGGTTCTCTTTCAAGTTCATTCAGGTTGTTGTCAGAATTCAGAATTAATCTGTAATCATAAAACTGAGGTCTCTGTTTTCTTGCTAGCTGTTGTCTGGAGACCCCTTTCATCTTCTAGATATCAGCCTCAGGTACTCGCTACATCGTCTCTTCCATTGGCAGTTCATAGCATAGCTATTTCTTTTTCTAGGTCTGCAGGAGTGTTTCTGCCGCTGCTTCTGGATCTGCTTAAATGCTCACCTGATTAAGTCTGGCCGACTCATGTTATCTCCCATTTCATTAACTCAAAGTTGGCAGATAAGGGACAGCCAAATCTACTAAATCCCTTTTTCCGTATCATGTAGCATAATCATGAAAATGATAGCCCATCTTATTCACACTCCTATAGATACTCAAAAGTGAAAGTGAAAGTGTTCATCACTCAGTCATGACTGACTCTTTGTGACCCCACAGATTGTAGCCCCCCAGGCTCCTCTGTCCATGGAATTCTCCAGGCAAGAATACTGAAACGGGTTGCCATTTCCTTTTCCAGGGGATCTTCCCGACCCGGGGACTAAACTGGAGTCTCCTGCATTCCAGGCAGATTCTTTACTCTCTGAGCCATCAGGAAAGGAGTTACGCAGGGTGTATACACCATATGTGGGAATTTTGGGGATCAGCATAGAATTCTGCTTACCTTAGGACAGATGAAAACTAGCATGAATGCCATCATTACTTATATAAATGATGACCTTAAGATAATTACATTAACATAGGTGGTGCCAATAGAATGCCAGTTTAAGATTTCATTAGTGTGTGTGTTTATGAAAAAGTATATAATTATATATCCACATTGGTATATATTTTTTAAAAACATATCTAGGAAATCTTTTAATATACATGCATCTTATGCTACACTATACTAATCGTATCTTTAGTCTGTCTTTGATGCTTCTTGGTACATGTTTCGCACAACTCAACCATATTTGAATGTGAAATTTAAGATTTCTTTTGGAATTATTATGTTTTTATTGAGAGATACAAGTGAGTACTTTTTGCCATTATTCCTTGTTGTAAAATTATGGAAAATTATGCATGCTTTTTTCCCCCAGCTGACGGGCAAGGTGTAATATGTGGTGACTGTCTTCATCTCCCTTCCAGATAAAGATAGTTGCTTCTGGTGAATAATCAGATTACAGCTTTCATCCTACTTCACTCTCTAACCTTTGGAGGAAAAACATTCTTATTTTCAGTTGTTTTGCATGTATGTGTGTGGGCCAAGCTACATTTGAAATGTTATTTTTCTTAGGAACAAATCTGTTAAGAAAAGAAATAAAAATGTAGGTTTCTTATTTGAATAAAGAGAATACTGTTTCTGCTCTGGTTTCCTAAAATGTATTTATAAATGCATCTGTTTCTACATAAATATAGAGATTTGTTACTTAATTTCTGCTTGTGTTGCTAAAATTGGTAATAGAGCTTTTCTTTGAGTTACTTTTATTTTGTATTCTTTGCTCTACTATCTAAACCATTTCCCCAATCTAAAGAAGAAAGTATCTCTTGGGGAGTCACTGGTTTCTTTTGTTGATTTTGCATTAGTCAGAGCCTATTGCCAATTTTTGGCTATTTATTCAATAGACTATAAAAAAGAAATATTGAAATGTTTGTATTTTACAGAGACTGGGATTCAAAAATTTATGATTTTTATAAATATGGTATGTTAGCCAGAGTATTTTGTAAGAAAAATCGAAGAAATAAATTTTGATTTTATTTTCACATCAGTGGGTTATCCTGATAAGATATCTAACTGATATGAAGTTAAAATTAAATCCTGACACTTTGAAGGTCTGTTTTGTTTATTTATTTAATTTGGAATGTCTATAGCTATCAAGGCCATTATGTGGAATAATATTTTACATATGTATTCATAGATTACTCTGCTGTAGTCCCTCTAACTTTGTACTTAATCTGAAGGAATTGAAAATGAGATTGGAAATTAATATGCCTATCTCTACCCACATGCACATTCAGTTTTTATTTCTTTTAATTGGCTTTGCATTTCTCCTCTCTTAAGGAAAAAAAAAAGATTTATGGCTTCATCAGTAATTGTATTCATCTTCCAGTTCAAGTCTTTCTTGAACTTGGTCAGGTCAGGCTGACATTTTAGATATATTAAGGAAACTTTGGTGATAGAGATGAATCTACAAAATAATGTCTTATTCTGGAGTGTCACTAAAATGTGTTTCTAACCCAATCTCAAGGTGTTTGATGTGTTTTAAGCCCTGGTTATCTTGTTCATTCATCAATATTTCTTCCTATTTCTTGGATGTACTAGATCTAATTTTGATAATATTAATAACCTTCCAAGGGATGGAATATACCACAACTGTAGAAGGGAGAATTTGTTGCTAATGGTAGGAAGAAGGTGGATGAAACACACTCTTGGCAGCATGGTCACTTTTTCTTTTTTTGGCCCCAACACTTGGCTTACAGGATGTTAGTTCCCCAGCGAGGGATTGAACCTGAGCCTCCTGCAATGGAAGTGTGAAGTCCTAACTACTGGACCACCAAGGAATTCCTAGCTTTTCAAGTAGCTTACTGTTTTTTTCTTTTAATGAATGTTTGATACTAGTTGCATGTATCAAATCTGCAGTTTCAAACAACTGTGCCATTTCTTACCGAAACATGGGTATGGGGGAAGTAACTGTTGGAAAAGTAATGATTAATTCAGTTCATTATTTGATTAAATGTGTACATTAGCACAGATATATTAACATATGGATAAGGAATGTTCTATTCTTCATGTTGGGGCTTCCTGGGTGGCACTGGTTCTAAAGAACCCACCTGCCAATGCTGGAGAGATAAGAGACGCGGGTTTGATCCCTGGATTGGGAAGATTCCCCTGGAGAAGGGTATGGCAACACACTACAGTATTCTTGCTTGGAGGATTCCATGGACAGAGGAGCCATAAGGTTGCACAGAGTCAGACATGACAAGTGACTTAGCATGCATTCTTCATGATAAGGATTGTAGCATTCCATATTGTAAGAAAATGTAAACTTAGAAGTATACGTTCCTTTTTATTTGAATAAATGAAGAAGTTGAATAATGATATAGGCAAGATACTTAAGGAGAACACTTGCATTATTTCAGATACATCCATGTGCATCTACACATGTTGATATGGGGGTGGAAATTGTGGAAAGTTTTCCATCAGCTTATGTAACGTTTAAAAGTACGACATTTAAAAGTACATCCCAGGGAAAACAGTTTCATCCTTAGCATCAAAGATACTTCTTTCCATCTATTCTTATGTATATGCATTACATAAATCAAATATACCATTCTTTTCATTATTACAATATGATATATTAAAACCAAAGAGAGGTACATCTTTTTGAAATTGGAATAGGGAAGTGAAACAATATGCAATCTATTAAAAAAGAAATATTTCAAATATTTGCCAAAATTATAGTTGTATTATGGCTGTTGATAATGCTTAGATATTACACTGTAGTTTCATTCTTATTAAGCTATTGGTAATTCCACAAGGTGACTTAATATGAAGTTGTTTCTCCCATTTGGATTGTACATACTGCATTGACATATCTGTGACTATGATGATGGCTTTTTTAGAAAGCTTATCAACTACTACATTATCTGCTCTTTTAGATGTTCTTATAATGAAAATATAAAGATGGATGAATATGAGGAATTTTCTACTAATCTACTCTAAATTGGAGAAATTAAACTAACACTTGTAATAGAGGCATTTTTATCATGAATCTCCTTTTCTAATCTTCTCTACCTACTGCAGTTAGGTTATTTTTAATAGGACTTTCATCTTGAATAGTGCTTTCACGTTCATTGGCCATCTTGTTGCTGTAGGATAAAACCCTTTTTCATTAATAGAGGGATGTGGCTTTTCAAGAGTGTACTCAGGAATCAGACGTACTGGGAATGAATCTGATGATGCTGTCATTGACCAGATGGGGAACTTTGGGCTTCCTCTTGACGTCTTTAGGGTTCTCCTTCTCACCTACCCAAACAGGATCATATTTATTCTTACCTTATTGGCTTATTGTGCACCTCAGTTCAGTTGCTCAGTCGTGTCTGATTCTTTGAAACCCCATGGACTGCAGCACGCCAGGCCTCGGTGTCCATCACCACCTCCTGGAGCTTGCTCAAACTCATGTCCATCAAGTCAGTGATGCCATCCAACCATCTCATCCTCTGTTGTCTCCTTCTCTTCCTGCCTTCAGTCTTTCCCATCATCAGGTCTTTTCCAAGGAGTCAGCTCTTCACATCAGGTGGCCTAAATATTGGAGTTTCAGCTTCAGCATCAGTCCTTCAAATGAATGTTCAGGACTGATTTCCTTTAGGATTGACTGGTTTGATCTCCTTGCAGCCCACGGGACTCTCAAGAGTCTTTCCAACACCACAGTTCAAAAGCATCAATTCTTCAGCACTAAGCTTTCTTTATAGTTCAACTCACATCCATACATGACTACTGGAAAAACCATAGCTTTGACTAAATGGACCTTTGTCAGCAAAGTAAATGTCTGCTTTGTAAAATGCTGTCTAGGTTTGTCATAGCTTTTCTTCCAAGGAGCAAGCATCTTTTAATTTCATGGCTTCAGTCACCATCTGCAGTGATTTTGGAGCCCAAGAAAATAAAGTCTGACACTGTTTCCCCATCTGTTTGCCATGAAGTGATGGGACTGGATGCCATGATCTTAGTTTTTTGAATATTGAGTTTTAAGCCCACTTTTTCGCTCTCCTCTTTCACTTTCATCAAGAGGTTCTTTAGTTCCTCTTTGCTTTCTGCCATAAGGGTGGTGTCATCTGCATATCTCAGGTTATTGATATTTCTCCTGGCAGTCGTGATTCCAGCTTGTGCTTCATCCAGCCTGGCATTTCGCGTTATGTCCTCTGCATATAAGTTAAACAAGCAGGGTGACAAGGTACAACCTTGACGTACTCCTTTCCCAACTTGGAAACAGTCCGTTGTTCAATGTCCAGTTCTAACTGTTTCTTTTTGACCTGCATACAGATTTCTCAGGAGTCAGGTAAGGTGGTCTGGTATTCCCATCTCTTTAAGAATTTCCCACAGTTTGTTGTGATCCACACAGTCAAAGGCTTTGGCATAGTCAATAAGGCAGAGAATCCCAGGGATGGCGGAGCCTGGTGGGCTGCCATCTATGGGGTCGCACCGAGTCAGACACGACTGAGGTGACTTAGCAGCAGCAGATGTTTTCTGGAACTCTCTTGCTTTTTCTGTGATCCAATGGATGTTGGCAGTTTGTGCACTTCAGTAAGCTACTAATGCATGTAAAGCACCTAGCACAGTGCTGGACACATGAGAAGCCCCACACAAACACTAGCTGTTAGTATCATTTCCTCAACTCTAGCCCTCAGCTCTAGGCAGGCTTATCTTTTCACAACCTCTGGAGTCACTTGTAGTTTTGTCCCTTCTACAACTCCAGTTTTGTTATTCCTCTCATTTGAAATGTCTTTCTCTGCCTCTCTCCACCCTACTAACATTCTGTCTTCCAAGAATGAACTCTTAGCACCTTCTTGAACCCTGAAATGACTGTTCTAATTCACTGAGATCTTTTATTTTTGTGGATTCCATGTGCCTGTGGTCAGTTGCCTTTACCATGACTCTCGGTCATACGTGTGCTGGGATCTATTCTTTTCCCATTAAGACTTGAAGTTCCATAGGTTCAAGTGCCCTTTAAATTCTCATGTCTTCCTAAGAATTAAACATGCAGGCATGTTAGTGAACTATTTTTTCTTTAAAATAATGTTTCTGCATTATTTACCATTAGCTGCATATATTTGCAAATTAAAACTGAATATCTACTAAATATTTTCATTGTTAACAATTTTATTAAATATGTGAGTTTGTAATGCATTCATCTGAAAATTTCTTTTGAAAATAAATTTTGAAAATTTATTTTGGCAGGGTCTTTCACAAATATTTATTTAAAAAGTAAAATGTTACATTATTAATATATGCAGGACACTATGTATTTATAAATAAATAAATGGATCAAATAAGTAAATATATCAAATGAAAGCATTTAAATAAAATTATGTGTGTATATATGTAAGAACAAAATTAAATACCTTTTTAAAAAGTAAAATAAAAATGGGAGTAAAAATAATAATAAGAAAGGTTAGGGATTTATTTTAGATTCAACATATGGGTAGAATGCAGTATTTGTCTTTCTCTGTATGACTTATGTCACTTAACATAATTTCTTCAAGATCTACCCATGTTGGCACCCCACTCCAGTACTCTTGCCTGGAAAATCCCATGGACAGAGGAGCCTGGTGGGCTGCAGTCCATGGGGTCGCGAAGAATCGGACACGACTGAGCAACTTCACTTTCACTTTTCACTTTCGTGCATTGGAGAAGGAAATGGCAACCCACTCCAATATTCTTGCCTGGAGAATCCCAGGGACAGCGGAGCCTGGTGGGCTGCTGTCTATGGGGTCGCAGAGTGGGACACGACTGAAGTGACTTAGCAGCAGCAGCAGCAGCTACCCATGTTGCTGCAAATGTCAGTATTTCCTTCTTTTTATGGTTGAATAATATTCCATTGTATACATTTACATTTTCTTTACCTCCTTATCTCTCAGTGGACCCTAAAATTGTTTGTTTGTCTTGGCTATTGTCAATAATGCTTCAGTGAGTGTGAATATAGCTTTTATATTCTATTTTTGGTATTTTATTTTGATAAAAGTGAAAATGGTAGTTCCTTGAACATCTCAGCCTTCTAGTATTCCGCTATGATTGTGTTTTCTTTTCATCTCCTGCCCTGTTTCTAGATTGTTGCCAATTATTAAAAAAAAAGTTTTCCCTGTTACATGTGTAAAAAGGATAGTATGTATGCTGTTCTGTGGCTTACTTTTATTTTTTACTAACTTTATTTTATAAATATCTCAACAGTAAAAGTAGATTCATATCATTATTTTTAATAGATACATAGTATGCCAGTGTATGATTGTTCTATAATTATTTAATAATTAAGCTTTTGGTGGATATTTTCATTGTTTCTAATATTTTGCAATTGTAATGTGAATATCCTTGTTCATATATATTAGTGTTCTTGACCTGTCTTTTTATTACGGACATATCTTTATTTATAATGCATATTGTCAAACAGGTTATGAGTTCTGGGAAATCCCTTAACCCATCTATAAAGGTTATATGCTAATTTATTTTCTCAGCATTAGTCTGTGTTCCTATAACTTCATTAATCTTTCAAAATGGTTGCCTATGATAGGTTATTTTTTTTTCTTCTTTTGAAATTCTTTATTCTTTGATTCTGGAAAGGTTGCACACATCTTTTGAAATGTTTATTGGTGTTTGTAGGCATTTTATTAATTATTTCTTCATGTATTCTGATCATTTTCTGTTGCGATGGTCACTTTTTTCTCATTGATTTATACATTAATAATATTAACTATCTGTTTGTTATACAGATTGTCACCAAGCCTGGAAACACAGAATATATAATGAATAATTTATAGGTATTATATTGTTATTCATGATCAAATAATATTACCTATGCTTCTGTATTTTATAGCCACCCTGTATATCCTACAAGTAGTTTTCCCTTTACCTCCAAGTGCGTCATTTATCATTAACTGAGTTTGATGTCGCTTGTCAAAGGAACTACTTAAATTTTTATGTAGCAAACTCTAGTATATGTTTTACTTTCTGTTTTGGTTTTAGAAAGGTCCTCTTCATTTAGGCAGTAGTCATTCAAATTTTCTCCTACTACTTTTATGTTTTAATTTTTAATGATTTTCTATTTTGCCCATTTAGAATGTATGTAGGTATTAGTGTGAAGTAGGTCTCCAGCTTTACTTTTCCAAAAGGCCTACCAGTTGGTCTCATTGGAGGCCTCTTCTTGAAGTATTAATGGCTACTGACAGGTTACCAGTTCTGGGAAATCCCTTAACCTTTCTGACTCTCAGTTTTCTTATTTCAAAATAGGGAGTTAGGTTATTTCCTACCTTAAATCAAAGTCCATGGAGGCTAAAGTGCTTGTCCAGGGTGTGATATATTATCTATTGTGGAGCAGAGCTTTTCCATGTCTACTCTTTGATGTGCCGTTTGGACAACTAAAGTTTGGGATGAATGGGATTTGTCATTGATCATAAGTTGAGAAATATAAGGTTAGAGTTGGGGCTTCCCAGGTGGCACTAGTGGTAAAGAACCCACTTGCCAATGCAGGAGATGTCAGAGACATGGGTTAGATCCCTGGGTTGAGAAGATCCCCTGGCAACCCACTACAGTATTGTTACTTGGGAAACCCATGAACAAAGGAACCTAGTGCACTACGGTCCATAGGGTAACAAAGAGTTAGACACAACTGAAATGACACAGCAGCAGCAAGGTTATAGTTGGTAAATGGCATATAACTTTTATTTTTGGTCTTTAGATGCTATTTTGGAAAAGGCAGTGGCACCCCACTCCAGTACTCTTGCCTGGAAAATCCCATGGACGGAGGAGCCTGGTAGGCTACAGCCCATGGGGTCGCTAAGAGTCAGACACGACTGAGCGACTTCACTTTCACTTTTCCCTTTCATGCACTGGAGAAGGAAATGGCAACCCACTCCAGTATTCCTGCCTGGAGAATCCCAGGGACGGCAGAGCCTGGTGGGCTGCCGTCTATGGGGTCGCACAGAGTCGGACACGACTGAAGCGACTTAGCAGCAGCAGCAGCAGCAGATGCTATTTTAAACTGGTGAAATATGGTATCACTTTATATAAACTGCTTTTTATAACAAACTTTGACACATGAAGTACTCTCAGAAGAGGAAATAGTAATGTGTACTTTATGAAAAAATACAACAAAAGGTCAATTCAGAAATAAAGTACAGATATAGAACATAGTTTTAATTTTGAGTTTCTCTTTTGAAACTCTTATGTGAAAGTGATTTTTAATTTATTAAATATAATAACTTAACATTTTGAAAAAAACTATAACATTAAGCAGAAGGGAAAAATATCCAGAGTCAATCCTAGAGATTTCAGTAAGATAATGTAGACAAACAAAATATCTCCTTGTTATGAAGATTCATTTGAGCTGAAAATGATCAAGGCCCAAAAGACTCTTTGACTTTCCCTAAAGCTGCCTAAAAGAATGTGGATAAGATCCTGTTCCATGAAGGGAGCCATTCCCACAGAAAACTGTAGTATGAACTAGGTGTGTAGACAGGGAGGAACCCAGCAAAATCTGTTTGTTAAGATTCCTCTCTGTGTCCCATTGCCTTTTCAGGGTCCAGCAAACACCTGCTTACCAAACATTTGCCTTTCTCTCTCCATGTCAGTTCCCTTCCTCTTCTTGGAAATCCCAAACCACTACCCTCAACGTCCTCTTTTGTCTTCAGTTGAAGATGGTATTTAAGGTGAGGGTTTTGGTCATTTTGGTGAATTGCTCAGCTCTATTGTAAATTCCTCTTAGGAACATCCTTGCTTCATAGTCACCTTTCTGCTCTCTTCCCTGGGAATCTTCCAGACCCAGTGTGGTACCCTATATGTGTGTGTGTGTGTGTGTGAAATTCCACTGCAAAAATAACAGATTTCTCTTGCATATATTTGTTACATGCTCATCACCATGAATTGTCCTGGTTCTTTACTCCTCAGTTCAGTTCAGTCGCTCAGTCGTGTCCGACTCTTTGCGACCCCATGAATTGCAGCACGCCAGGCCTCTCTGTCCATCACCAACTCCCGGAGTCTACCCAAACCCATGTCCATCGAGTCGGTGATACCATCCAACCATCTCATCCTCTGTCGTCCCCTTCTACCCCCGCCCTCAATCCTACCCAGCATTAGGGTCTTTTCCAATGAGTCAACCCTTCGCATGAGGTGGCCAAAGTACTGGAGTTTCAGCTTCAACATCAGACCTTCCAATGAACACCCAGGATTGATCTCTTTTAGGATGGATTGATTGGATCTCCTTGCAGTCCAAGGGACTCTCAAGAGTCTTCTCCAACACCACAGTTCAAAAGCATCAATTCTTCGGCGCTCAGCTTTCTTCACCGTCCAACTCTCACATCCATACATGACCACTGGAAAAACCATAGCCTTGACTAGACGTACTTTTGTTGGGAAAGTAATGTCTCTGCTTTTAAAGATGCTATCTAGGTTGGCCATAACCTTCCTTCCAAGGAGTAAGCGTCTTTTAATTTCATGGCTGCAGTCACCATCAGCAGTGATTCTGGAGCCCCAAAAAATAAAGTCTGACACTGTTTCCACTGTTTCCCCATCTATTTCCCATGGAGTGATGGGACCAGATGCCATGATCTTAGTTTTCTGAACGTTGAGTTTTAAGCCAACTTTTTCACTCTCCTCCTTCACCTTCATCAAGTGGCTCTTTAGTTCTTCTTCACTTTCTGCCATAAGGGTGCTGTCATCCGCATATCTGAGGTTATTGATATTTCTCCCGGCAATCTTGATTCCAGCTTGTGTTTCTTCCAGCCCAGCGTTTCTCATGATGTCCTCTGCATATAAGTTAAATAAGCAGGGTGACAATATACAGCCTTGACGTACTCCTTTTCCTATTTGGAACCAGTCTGTTGTTCCACGTCTAGTTCTAACTGTTGCTTCCTGACCTGCATACAGGTTTCTCAAGAGACAGGTCAGATGGTCTGGTATTCCCATCTCTTTACTCCTACTTCTGTTCAATTTATCTCCAGACTGTACTATTTTCATTTCTTTGTCCCAAACTCTCTCCTATGCCAACATGTAGTAGCGGTTCAGTAAATATGTTTTTGAATGAATTAAATCCATGTTGGGCTTCCCTTGTGGCTCCACTGGTAAAGAATCCACCTGCAATGTGGGAGACCTGGGTTTAATCCCTGGGTTGGGAAGATCCCCTGGAGGGGGAAAGACTACCCACTCCAGTGTTCTTCTGGCCTGGAGAATTCCATTGACTGTATAATCCATGGGATCACAAAGAGTCAGACACGACTGAGCGACTTTCACTTTCACTTTCTAAATCCATGTCAGAATTTTAGAGTTGGATGGGATCTTGGTGATTTAATCCCTCCAGCACATTCACTTTATTAGTGAAAAGTAAAGTTTTTCATGTTAATGTTCTAAATTCAGAATCAAGCAATTCATTGTTTTACTTTTCTTTAAGGGAAGAACTGAAACCAGTTGTGTTTTACTTGCCTTTGACTTTTTCTCTGGGCTCAAATCAATACCCCAGTACTACTACCCTTGATGTGGATGGTTTTTATCATGGAATATGCTATTGTTTCTTCAAACTTAGATAATACCAATCATTCCCTTCTATCCATTTCTTTTATTGCTCAATTGTCCTTTGTTCTTGGGACCTTGCTTGGAACAAGTTTCCCAGGACCTGCCCAAGTTTGGAAACACTAAGAGATGACAGGAAGCTGGAGAACAAATAATCACTGTTTTTACTGATAAAACAGTTGAAAAACATCATGCTTTAGTGGGAAGGCCAAATGATTCTATTAATGCTTCCTGTCTCCATGTCCTCCAGTGAAGTCTAGACTTTGGTATTTAGGACAGATATGGGTGTATGGGGTAGACACAATTTATAATAATCTCTGTGTTCACATTGGTTGGAGCAGAGAGGGAAAAAAAGAGAGGAGGTCCTCAATGTTTACAGTCTTGTAAAAGGTTGTGCTCAGTTGCTTCAGTCGTGTTTGACTCTCTGTGACCCTGTGGACTGCAGCCCGCCAGGCTCCTCTGTCCATGAGGTTCTCCAGGCAAGAATACTGGAGTGGGTTGCCATGCCTTTCTCCAGGGGATCTTCCCGACCCAGTGATGGAACTTGCATCTGTCTCTTATGTCTCCTGCATTAGCAGGAAGGTTCTTTACTACTAGCGTCACCTGGGAAGCCCCTCTAAAAGGTTAACTTTACCCATTTCAGAAATGTGGACCGATGTACACCTAACCAGGTCAACTCACTCCTTCAAGACAGGGCAAACAGTGGGAATCCAGGAAAGAATCCAGTACCAATCCCTCACATGATAATGAGAAGTATGGGAGGGGACTGAGAATCCTAACACATCTTTCTTAACCACTTCTCATTTTTAGTTACGACTTTGTTTTTTTTTTTACACACCTGTTTTATGTGTTATGTGTTCTTCCTTGCATCTTTCAGGTCTCTCTGCTTGAACTGTATTAACCCGGTTTTCTTACACTTCAGCCTCTCACTAGGACAAATGTTTACCTATTGTTTTGATTGCCAGTCATCTCAGACTTTCACAGCCCTAATATCATTCCTCATGGCCCAGGCATCTGCGTATAATAAAATCCCCACATGACTCTCAAGCATTTTGAGAAATGTCCAGTGCAACTTCTAGTTCCCATTTCAATTTCATTTCATTGCAGTTTTTTAATATTTATGGAATCCCTGACAACTGCTACAGTTTATACTTCTTGGTGCATCTGCATAGAATATTCATAGATTCTTTATTCTCCATCCTCGTTGTTTAGTAAGCAAGATAAATGCTCAAGTTTTATTAAAACATTCCCTCCAAATGCCTAGTTCATTTGATACTGAAACCTAAAATTAGAGCGAAAACCAGAGAGAGCCATGTGGGAAATATGTCAGCCTTGTAGATATATCTTGGGTCCTTTTCATTTGGATGTACGTATTAATGGAGATTATTTTGTTTCAGGAGCTCTGCTTATTCCACAGTAATTGAACATGAAGCCTACCGTTATGCACTGATTTCTCTTTTATAAAAACATAATTTGGAATTTGTGATTGAAAAGCAGCAATGAAAACACTCTTTTTCCTGGGTTGTTGGTTGAATTTAGATTGAGATCAATACAATAGTTCATCAGACAATTGTGAAGAGATGCCATATTCAAAGACCTTAGATAATCAATCCCTCTGTGTTTGGAGTTATAAGACGTGCACAACTGATGTATATGACAGCTTCTCCATTGCTTCCTTATCTCCTTTTGCATATTTTTTAAATACAAAAAGTTCAGTAATTTTCCACAAGAAAATGTACTCCTAAAAGGTTTCCCTAGAGGCAGTTTTGACCTAAATCAAATCCCTTACGATTATACAGTGGAAGTGAGAAATAGATTTAAGGGACTAGATCTGATAGACAGGGTGCATGATGAACTATGGATGGAGATTCATGACATTGTACAGGAGACAGGGATCAAGACCATCCCCAAGAAAAAGAAATGCAAAAAAGCAAAACTGCTGTCTGAGGAGGCCTTGCAAACAGTTTTGTGAAAAGAAGAGAAGCGAAAAGCAAAGGAGAGAAGGAAAGATATACCAATTTGAATGCAGAGTTCCAAAGAAGAGCAAGGAGAGATGAGAAAGCCGTCCAGAGGGTTCAGTTCAAAGAAATAGAGGAAAACAACAGAATGGGAAAGACTAGAGATCTCTTCAAGGAAATTAGAGATACCAAGGGAACATTTCATGCAAAGGTGGGCTCAGTAAAGGACAGAAATGGTATGGACCTAACAGAAGCAGAAGATATTAAGAAAAGGTGGCAAGAATACACAGAAGAACTGTACCAAAAAGATCTTCATGACCCAGATAATCACTATGGTGTGATCACTCACCTAGAGCCAGACATCCTGGAATGTGAAGTCAAGTGGGCCTTAGGAAGCATCACTATGAACAAAGCTAGTGGAGGTGAAGAAATTCCAGTTCAGCTATTTCAGATCCTCAAAGATGATGCTGTGAAAGTGCTACACTCGATATGACGGCAAATTTGCAAAACTCAGCAGTGGCCATAGGACTGGAAAAGATCAGTTTTCATCCCAATCCCAAAGAAAGGCAATACCAAAGAATGCTCAAACTACCACACAATTGCACTCATCTCACATGCTAGTAAAGTAATGCTCAAAATTCTCCAAGCCAGGCTTCAGCAATACGTGAACCGTGAACTTCCAGATGTTCAAGCTGGTTTTAGAAAAGGCAGAGGAACTAGAGATCGAATTACCAACATCCACTGGATCATCAAAAAAGCAAGAGAGTTCCAGAAAAAACATCTATTTCTGCTTTATTGACTATGCCAAAGCCTTTGACTGTGTGGATCACAATAAACTGTGGAAAATTCTGAAAGAGATGGGAATATCAGACCACCTTACCTGACTTCTGAGAAATCTGTATGCAGGTCAGGAAGCAACAGTTAGAACTGAACATGGAACAACAGACGGTTCCAAATAGGAAAAGGAGTACGTCAAGGCTGTATATTGTCACCCTACTTATTTAACTTATATGTAGAGTACATTATGAGAAATGCTGGGCTGGGTAAAGCACAAGCTGGAATCAAGATTGCTGGGAGAAATATCAATAACCTCATATATGCAGATGACACCACCCTTATGGCAGAAGGTGAAGAAGAACTAGAGTCTCTTGATGAAAGTGAAAGAGAAGAGTGAAAAAGTTGGCTTGAAATTCAACATTCAGAAAACTAAGATCATGGCATCTGGTCTCATCACTTCATGGCAAATAGATGGAGAAACAGTGACTTACTTTATTTTTTTGGGCTCCAAAATCACTCCAGATGGTGACTGCAGCCATAAAATTAAAAGAGACTTACTCCTTGTAAGGAAAGTTATGACCAACCTAGACAGCATATTAAAAAGCAGAGATAGTACTTTGCCAACAAAAGTTCATCTAGTCAAGGCTATGGTTTTTGCAGTACTCGTGTATGGATGTGAGAGTTGGACTATAAAGAAAGCTGAGCGCTGAAGAATTGATGCTTTTGAACAGTGGTGTTGGAAAGACTCTTGAGAGTCCCTTGGACTGCAAGGAGATCCAACTAGTCCATCCTAAAGGAGATCAGTCCTGAATATTCATTGGAAGGACTGATGCTAAAACTGAAACTCTAATACTTTGGCCACCTGATGTGAAGAGCTGACTCATTTGGAAAGACCCTGATGCTGGGAAAGATTGAAGGTAGGAGGAGAAGGGGACGACAGAGGATGAGATGGCTGGATGACATTACCAACTCGATGGACATGGGTTTGGGTGGACTCTGGGAGTTGGTGATTGACAGGGAGGCCTGGCGTGCTGCGGTTCATGGGGTCGCAAAGAGTCAGACACAACTGAACGACTGAACTGAACTGAACTGAATAGAATAGGATACCAAAGCATCCTTAACTTTTGTTTACAATTTTGTGTTTTTATTATTAGCTCTTAGAATATAGAAACTAATTCTGGGTCAGATCATAAGAGTCAAGACCCTGATTAGTTTTCTTTTCATTTATTGCTCATTTAAGCTATTTGAGGAGTGACTATGACCTAATGAAAGTTTTTTTAAACAAGTTTTTCAAAACTTGTATAGCCAGGTGAGTTGTCTCATTCAAAGTCACTACAGGACATTTATTACAATAATAGCTCTATTGCTCAAAGCAGTGTGAGATCTTTTCAGGAGGATTTGCTAGCAAAGTTTATAGCAGTTTTTTGGAATTTTTATGTTATGGTGGCATAACTTCATTCAGTACTGGTATATCTTTGTCTTGGAAGTAGAAAGTCATAATTATCTTTTCACTAGGATGGGTAATTGGCCTATTTATTGTTTAGAGGATGTGGTTTGGAAAAAAATGAGACTGGTGTCTTATGTGTCATGTAATCATCTCTGAAGGCAATTCCAAAAGAGAAATTTCAACAAAGTTTTCAGCCATTGCAAAGTTACTGGCATGAATAAAGAGGATCTCAAGAAGACAGCAGAGAAGGCAATGGCAGCCCACTTCAGTCCTCTTGCCTGGAAAATCCCATGAACGGAGGAGCCTGGTAGGCTGCAGTCCATGGGGTCGGTAGGAGTCAGACACAACTGAGCGACTTCACTTTCACTTTCCCTTTCATGCATTGGAGAAGGAAATGGCAACCCACTCCAGTGTTCTTGCCTGGAGAATCCCAGGGACGGGGGAGTCTGGTGGGCTGCCGTCTGTGGGGTTGTGCAGAGTCAGACATGACTGAAGCGACTTAGCAGCAGCAGCAGCAAGAAGACAGTTTTGAAAGTGATAGTGTTCAGCTGTTACTTAGTTCTGTTAAAGTTTTTAAAAACCACTCATTATAAACTGTAGCATTCTGGTATTGTGAAGAAACAAAGGCAATTTTCTGGAACAAAAATAAAATAGCTTGACTTGGTGTGATTATCATTTCCTTATTAGCTGGAAATGGTTCTTGTAATTGAAAGACAGGTCCTGAAATAACAGCTAATGGATTAGAATGAAATGTATGAGAGCAGAAAGGGCACCTTTTAAGGACTCATTGCTGGAGTTTTGAGACATGGTGAGATGTAATTTTCTTTCTTTGGTGTCTATTTCATATCCATATTTTCTGATTCCCTTGGCTTGGATTTAATTGTATAATTTTCCATTATAAAAATTGTATGATCATGATAGAAGAATAAACACTTCAAATGCCCTACATATTTCTGCCAGATTGAACCTTTACATATATCTTGTGTGTCAGACCAGATCAGAAGCTCATGTTTAGACATATTAGTTATGATGTGTTTATTTAATAAACGGCTAGGAGATGTTGAGTATGGAGTTGGACATTATTCTGAGAATTCTAAACTGGAGATATAAATCTGAGGGTCACCAGAATGTAGTTGTTATTCAAGGAGAGAAATTAGATGAAATCACCAAAGGAGTAAGAGAAGATTCAAGAACTTAACCTCCAGACACTACAATGTTTAGAGACTGGAGGAATGGGAAAAACCTAGCAAAAGGTATGGAAAAACAGCAAGAGGAGAAGTAGGAGAAAAACCAGGAGAGTGTGGTGTCTGGTAGAAAATCGAAGGAAGTATTTGCAAGAGAAGGGGGCAGTCTACTGACTCAAATGTTGCTTGTAGGTTGAGTCATGGGAAGATTGAGAATTGATGTTAGATATAACAACATGGAAAGGTAATTAGTGACTTCGATAAGAGTGGTTTTGGTAAAGTGTGGTGAAAATCTGATTAGATGGGTTCAAGAGATAATGGAGGAGAAAAAGGTAAATAATGACTATGGATAATTCTCTTTAGAGTTTTTTTGCTTAATGGACAGGATACATAGCAGTCTTTGGGCAGGAAAATTGTGTTAAGAGAATTGTTTTGTTTCTGGAAATGGGAGAAATAAGAGTTTATACAGTAATAGGAAAGAGCTAGTAAACAGGGGATTTATGATACGAGAGGGAAGACTGTCTGGTGGCCATATCTTCAGGTAGGCAAGGATTGCAGTGTACAAGTGGAGGGATTGACTTGGGATAATTACATGGGCACCTAACTCCTAGAACAGGAGGAGAGGCTGAGCGTATGAGTATGGAGGATGCTGGTAGGTACAAAGAAGTGGTGATAAAAGTCTATGGAACTTACCTTTTGATTGCTTTTTTTTCTCATTGTTGTAGGGAACATAATCATACTCCCAAAAGACATGGGGAGTAGATGTTGGGGATTTGAATAAAGAAGGAGAAGGCATAAAACGGTGTTGAGACACTGGAGAGTAAATGTCCTAGAAAAAGGGAATACAATTTCCAGGCAGCTTTAAGGGACTCCTTGAGGTTGGTGGTTGTCACCGTAAAGTGAGTACAGTCAGCCTGATGATATGCTATTCTTCAGCTCCATTAAGTTGCACCGAGTGGGTATGAAGCCAGTAAAAAGTTCGTTTAAACTAGAATTGGCTTAGGGAAGGGAGAAACATGTGTTAGGAGATGGGTAGGGAGATTTCCAAAACAGTAAATACCAAGATTGAGTTTAAGCTGAAAAAGGAAGGGAGTGAGACATGAGGACAGTGAAATTGTAGTAAATTCATGAGTTTTAGGTCTTATTGGGGTCAAAGGATTGAAATGGAATTTTGGAAGAGAAAGCTAGAAGGGATGAAGTTGGTCAGAGAGTGAGATGCTTGAATTTGAGAATGTGTTGTGTGAGTGATGTAAGGGTAATATAGAATGGAGAAGATCATTGGAAGACATGAAGTCAAGAGGCTGAGAAGCCAGAATTAGAAGGATCACTTAAGTAGATATCAAAATCACCAATAATTACAACAGGAGTAATGCTGGCAAGTGTGATTGTAAACTAAAAGTTAAAATCTTCAGGGAAATGAGGGGAAATGACCAGGAGTCAATAAGTTACTATAAGGATCAATGATAGATAGTACAATCTGATGATATGAGATATAAAATGGGGTGATTTTTAGTGAAATTGTTGCAGGAAGGGGTCCTCTGCAAGGGCCCAAGAGTGGGCTCTTACCTAACACTCCAGAATGAATGAGGATACACAGTGCTGAAAAAGCAAGAGACTTTATTGGGAAGAGGCACCTGGGCAAAGAGCAGGAGGGTAAGGGAACCCAGTAGAACTTCTCTGCCAATGTGGTTCCAAGTTTCTGGTTTTTTGGTAAAGGGATTCATTTCTGGGTTGTCTCTGGGATATCATTCTGACTCAGGGTCCTTCCTGGTGGCACACATATTGCTCAGCCAAGACGAATTCCAGCGAGGAGGATTCTGGGAGGTTAGTACCTTTCCCGAATTCTTCCGATTGGTGTTGGCTTGTTATTTCCATGTTCCTTACCAGGACCTCCTGTCATAAGATAACTCATGCAAGTGTTTACTATGGTTCCTGGCCAGGGTGGGTGGTTTCAGTCAGTATTTCCCTAACAGAATGAGGGAGAATGGCATGACATAGCAATGAGAGGTAAAAAGGGTAGCTTCCCCCGTCCTCCCCAGATGTACAGTCTCCACTTAAGGATTTGCAGGAGAAGCACTTCCTCCACTGGAAAGATGGTTCTCAGAGTAAGATGGTGAAAATGTGAAAGTGTTAGGTTCTCAGTCATGTCCAACTCTTTGCTACCCTGTGAACTGTAACCCGCTGGGCTCCTCTTTGCATGGGATTCTCCAGGCAAGAATACTGGAGTGGGTTGTCATTTCCTCCTCCAGGGGAAGATGGTGAAGGAAGTATTCAAAGAAGAGATTAGAGATAGGGGATTTCCCTAAAAGCCATGAGTAAGTTCTGAAAGGCATCATATCTGGACATGGGACATGATGGGAAAAGGGGCAGAACCACGTGGAGGTTAGAGAGCTGGAGATGAAGGATTATTTGGGAGCCTGAGCTTCTTGAGGCCACTACATGAACTAAGACAAAAGGCCTGATTTGGTTAATCTTGATGATTCTAAAGAATCATCACTGTGAGTTTTGTTGGCAAGTAGATGCTGTCTTGCCAGGAACTAACAGAGTTTGGGACTCCCATTTGATTCCACCTCAAAAGGTTGCACAAGTGAGAGTGTGGAGAAGTCTTATTTCGAGCACTGGGCTCTTGACCTATGACTATGGAGTCCAGCTAAGGGGTATGGTCTCACTCCTAGAACATGGATGTAGAGAGGAAGGAGATGAAGGTAAAGATGTTAATTAGGTAGATGGCAATAGAAAGAGAGAATTTGAGGCTAGCTCTGTCTTGATGATTTTCAACTAACTGATACAGAAATTGAAATCTTTCAGTTCAGTTCAGTTGCTCAGTCATGTCCGACTCTTTGCGACCCCATGAATCGCAGCACGCCAGGCCTCCCTGTCCATCACCAACTCCCGGAGTCCACCCAAACCCATGTCCATTGAGTCGGTGATGCCATCCAACCATCTCATCCTCTGTTGTCCCCTTCTCCTCCTGCGCCTAATCCTTCCCAGCATTAGGGTCTTTTCCAATGAGTCAGCTCTTCGCATGAGGTGGCCAAAGTATTGGAGTTTCAGCTTCAACATCTTTAATTAGTATAAATAAATAATTTATTTGAACCACACCTAAAAATTGCAACTGAAAAAAAAGAATACCAAAACCTCCCACTTCTAGGGTACTTACTGAAAATCTAAGTATATTTTTAATTAATTCTGTCAGTTTTTTTCTGAAAAAAATCAGTTCATGAGTTGGTTGTAATGGAGTTCCCCCCCTCCCTTCCCCATTCATTCTTTGCCATGCTATTTTTCAGGGATTGGTTTTAACTGCTTTGCTGTAATGGGTTCCCTTGTGTCTTTGGCTTTCAATGTGGTAATGAGTCATAATGATCAGAATATACCAACATACCATTATATTAATAGAGTTTTACTAGAATATTTTTAGATATAAATTGATTGTACTTTCATGTCCTGGTATATATATTTTCATATATCATCATGTATATTTTTCATATATCAGAATAAACCTAGGAGATTCTGATTTGGTAGGTGTGAGGATACCCAGTCATTAATAAACAAAACTGTGAGTCTGTTGTAAAGCCAGGTTTGGAATCTTTTGCCTTAGTAAGAATAAGAATTTTATAAATAGGAGTTAATGTTAATGACAGTACCTATTGCAACTTTCATCTGATCATATTTACTATAAGTCCCTAGTCCTTGATATACACAATGAAAGCTCCCTGAAAATATTCATCAGATTAAGACTTCCTCAGCAGAACATAGCTAAAATAGCCTCCCCTGTAGGTACAATAAGAAAATAAGAAAAACAAGAAAATCTCTTGTATATATATAAATAGGAAAGGAATTTTCATGTTTAGAAATTGGAAAAGAATAAAATGAAACTCTCATCCAAAAGGAAGGTCTTGGAGAAACTTTTGATTCACGTTTGTAGTTTCCCTTTAATTTAGGTTAAACAAAATAGGAATTTTAAGTACTAGTTATTATATACTGAGTATACAGATAACAGTTTTTGCACATAACAGTGCTAAAAACTGGATGATTAATTCTCAGTGATATGAAAGTTCAGGACATTTATCCATTTTCTGTAGTGAGGATTCTCAGTAAAGACATTAGCTTGTCAGAGAAATCTGGAAGATTAATGCTTGGCTAGACAGAGTAAGAAAATAAAGGAGAGAAAAGATGAAATGGGGGAAACAATGTATAGGATGGAGAGAATGGGAAGAATGTTTTCTTTAAAAAACTTTGTAAGCTTATCATTTTTTATTCCTCTTAAATAAAATAATGAAATTTGAGTCCTTAAAATTTCTATTTTCCCAGTTCTATACTTCTGAAAAGCTTTTCTTGGTCTAAGTACCTAACAGAACCTGTTGATTTTCCATCATGACCCATGAACTATGGGGCTTTTTAGTGTTTCACTGGGTGGATTATAGTCATATTTGAAACTTTTATAATTCTTTTGCAGAACTTTCTCAACTTATGACAGGGTTATGTCCTGATAAGTTGAAAATGCATTTAATACACATAACCTATGGAACATCATAGCTTATCCTAGCCTACCTTAAATGTGCTCAGAACACTTACATTTGTCTACAGTTGGGCAACATCATCTAATACAAAACCTGCTTTATAATAAAGTGTTTAATATCTCATGTAATTTATTGAATACTGTACTGAAAGTGAAAAATGGAAATGTTGGCATGGGAACAGAATGGCTGTAAGTACCTAGATTGGTTACTGTTTAATTGTGTGGCCACTGGTAGCTGCTGTTCTCTGACCTGCCCAGCATCACAAGAGAGTATCATACAGCATACTGCTAGGCCAGGAAACAGTCAAAATCCGAAATCTAAACATGATTTCTACAACATGCATATAGCTTTTGCACCATCATAAAGTCAAAAAATTGTAAGTTGTCTGTATGTTAACATCCAAAACAAGTTACATTGTGCACATTTTCTCTCTGTCTCTTTTTTTGGTGGGGGGGCGCATGCCACACAACTTCTGGGATCTTACTTCCCTGAACAGGGATAGAACCTGGGCCCTGCAGTAAAAGCATTGAGTCCTAACCACTGTACCGACAGGGAATTCCCTGGAGACTGCTCTAAGGAAAACATGATGCTGATTTTGTACAATGTAACAATCATTGAATATATGAATAAGAAGGCATGATTAGCCTATTGCCTTGCAGTGTATTATTTTGTAAAATTTTGTAGTTTGGGCAGTTTTGCTTCATGTGGTATTAGCTGGGGCACTATTATATTACATCTGGAAGATCCAAACTGGTCTCAATCACATGGTTAGGAATTATTGCCAGCCCTGGCTGGAAATTCAACTGGGGCTGTCAGCTAGAAACTCTACAAGGGTCTTGTTATATGGCTGCTTAAACTTCCTCACAGCATGGTGGATGGATTCAAATATTCAAAGATGGAGAGTTCCATATGCATGGAAGTGAAAGTTTCAGATCTCAGATGTTATACAATATAACTTCTATCTCAGTGTGTTTGTTCTAGGACCAGCTCAGGTGCAAGGAGAGGAGAAATGATCTCCACTTTACATGAGAGGAGTGACAAAGAGTTTGTAGACATCTTTGTTCAACCACAGTCTATCATCTGACCACAAATTATTTACATTTCTCACATATGTAAAATTCACGTATTCCTCCAAAGACTCCTGAACAATCTCATTCCATTATGCCATCAGGCTCAAACTCAAGGTTCAAATTCTTATCATCTCAATCTGGTTAAACATTTGTAGATGAGGTGACATAGATACAGGACTTTGAACTAAAAAGACAAGTTATCTGTTCCACATAGGCTCAATATACAATGGGAGATAAGGATAGGGTGATTTTAGTATATTCAGTTCAGTTCAGTCACTCAGTCATGTCCGACTTTTTGCGACCCCATGAACTGCAGCACGCCAGGCCTCCCTGTCCATCACCAACTCCCGGAGTCCACCCAAACCCATGTCCATTGAGTCGGTAATGCCATCCAACCATCTAATCCTCTGTCGTCCCCTTCTCCTCCTGCCCTCTATCTTTCCCAGCATCAGGGTCTTTTCCAGTGAGTCAGCTCTTCTCATTAGGTGGCCAAAGTATTGGAGTTTCAGCTTCAACATCAGTCCTTCCAATGAACACCCAGGACTGATCTCCTTTAGGATGGACTGGTTGGATCTCCTTGCAGTCCAAGGGACTCTCAAGAGTCTTCTCCAACACTACAGTTCAAAAGCATCATTTCTTCAGCTCTCAGCTTACTTTATAGTCCAAGTCTCACGTCCATACATGACAACTGGAAAAACCATAGCCTTGAATAAACGGATCTTTGTTGACAAAGTACTGTCTCTGCTTTTTAATATGCTGTCTAGGTTGGTCATAATTTTCCTTCCAAGGAGTAAGCATCTTTTAATTTCATGGCTGCAGTCACCATCTGCAGTGATTTTGGAGCCCAGAAAAATAAAGTCAGCCACTGTTTCCACTGTTTCCCCATCTATTTGGTGTGAAGTGATGGGACCAGATGCCATGATATTAGTTTTCTGAATGTTGAATTTAAGCCAACTTTTTCACTGTCCTCTTTCACTTTTATCAAGAGGCTCTTTAGTTCTTCTTCACTTTCTGCCATAAGGGTGGTGTCTTCTGCATACCTGAGGTTATTGATATTTCTCCCGGTAATCTTGATTTCAGCTTGTGCTTCTTCCAGTCCAGCGTTTCTCATGATGTACTCTGCATATAAGTTAAATAAGCAGGGTGACAATATACAGCCTTGACGTACTCCTTTTCCTATTTGGAACCAGTCTGTTGTTCCATGTCCAGTTCTAACTGTTGCTTCCTGATCTGCATACAGGTTTCTCAAGAGGCAGGTCAGGTGGTCTGGTATTCCCTTCTCTTGAAGAATTTTCCACAGTTTATTGTGATCCACACAGTCAAAGGCTTTGGCATAGTCAATAAAGCAGAAATAGATGTTTTTCTGGAACTCTCTTGCTTCTTTGATGATCCAGCAGATGTTGGCAATTTGATCTCTGGTTCCTCTGCCTTTTCTAAAACCAGCTTGAACATGTGGAAGTTCATAGTTCATGTATTGCTGAAACTTGGCCTGGAGAATTTTGAGCACTACTTTACTAGCATGTGAGATGCATGCAATTGTGTGGTAGTTTGAGCATTCTTTGGCATTGCCTTTCTTTGGGCTATTTATTATTTATTTCAGTAGATATTCCTATATAAAAATCAGAGAAATAGGAGATACCCAGCTATCAGTGGTCCACTGAAATTCTGATAGTCAGCCAGGTGTATGTCACCAGTTCCCCTGTTTTGGGAGAGGGGTTATATGTTGATTAAAGCTCTGTTCATCTTCCTGGTAGTGGTTGCCTATGGTTCTGGGCTCCACCGTGTAAGTCACCATTTTCTTTCCATGAGAAATGACCCATGCCTTAATCTAAGCATCTTTCTAGGTCTGCTTTCTGGCTGTAAATATTTGAATTAACTTGTGTGTTTTAATCCATGCTGGCTGTGGTTTTTTGGTGGGTTTTATGTGAATCTTTTTGGTATTTATCCCATAAGACAAATCAAATCCACAAGTCTTCTTGAGACAGGGCTTTCTCCACTTGGAACTTTGAGTTAAAATGCCCTTAAGATTCTGAGAATTCTTTTTGTTTAGGTGAGAATATCTATGAGTCATACCTTGAGGTTCTTAGAAACTTTTTGCTATAGCTGAGAATCTTAATAGGCAGGCTCTTAAAAATATTAGAAACTTTAAAAATATAGATGATATAGTTTAAGCAAAATAACTCTAAGATCTTCTGAGGGTCTTACTGTCATACCCTTGATTTGATCTTGTCCTTGAGGTCACATTTTTATGGAAGCACTTTGGATTAGATCTTTTCTCTGAGGCTATTTCCTTGAAAATCTGTTGCTAATTTGGATTTCTCTATTCATTTGTTTCTTTCTGATGCATATTTAGTGGGAATACTGTAATGAGGCATCCTCAGTGCATCACTGCAGGGGCTCATGATTTTGCTTTCTTCTATTATTGACAGTGTTAACTATTATCACTCAGTTAAGGTTGATGTCCCTCAGTTTTCTTCACTGTGAAGTTATTAGTAGGATACATTTTGAGTGGAAACTTGAATATTGGGATTTATCTGAGAGAGTTATGCATTAACCATATTGAGTTCTTATTCACGGAGGCAAAGAATGAACTTCCCAAACAAGGGAATAGGATTTATTAAAGAGAACGAAAGTACAAAGCTGTCAGCACAGACACTGAGAGGGGGTAAAGAGTCCCCCCAAGGTGGGACTTGAAGCAGTTTATATCCTTACCAGTATTAATCTGTACAGTTTTGGTTGGCTCCTGTCCTTAAAATATGTCATTTTTAACCAGTCAGTTTAAAGGTCAAGATGTTTAACATCTTTATTGCTTCTCTTGATCCTCAGATTAAGTCGCCACCCTTTTTCATGCCCCCTGGCCATTTTAAAATGGACCAGAAGTATGGGCTAAAGATTAATGATCACCAGTTGTTTTCCTTCAGGCATATGGAACAGAAGTTAATTACTGCCCTTCCCTGTATCTGAGTGCTTATAATTTATCAGACCAAGGACACATTCTAGGAATTCTCGACAAAGGGTATAATTTTAGGTTAATGGAGCGAGACGTTTATTGAAAATAAGATAGAGATCTCAGAGTCCTACACTGACTGCCTAGCAATTTCTATTTCACTAGCAGCTCAACAGCCAATGCCAGAGAGACGTGTGTTGATAGAAAAGAAAGTTTGCTTTTTTCTGCAGGCTGGCAACTGGGGGAGAAGGCAGACTCATGTCCAAAGTCCCAACTCTCCACCATTGATCAGTGGGCATGTTTTTAAGGGGGAGTTTCAGAGGTGTGTAGGCAGAGGGAAGGGGCTATATGCAGAACAGCACAGTTAGCTCTGACAGTCATCTTGAATTAGTCATGTAGTAGCCTGGTCAGCATCATTTTGATTATTTTAGGTGCAGTTGATCTTTAGTTCCAGGGTTGATTTTCTTGAGTCTGGTTCTCAGAATTGTGGCAACTTATGTCACGGCTGTAGTCTGGTCATCATGTAGTTAACTTCTTCCTCCTAGTGGGATTTCATTATCTACAAAACAGCTCACAGGATATGGCTCAGAATATTATCTATAGCCCTTGAGGAGGAACTAAATGTCTTTGACTTTTCTTAATGACTAAACTACTACTGTTTGGTCTTGTTTGACTGTTTTCCTTTGCTTCTGCATTTTATCATTTCTCTCATTATATTTATTATTTGGCTGAAGTTTTTCTACAAACAAGTCAGGCAGAGGGCATGGAGGAAGTTCTGTCCTGGGAAGGCCCCATAGGGTCTTATTCCATTTCAGAGACTGGCTCAGAAAACAGGGTTGTTGATAGATTGGAAAGATGAAGCAGCCTTTTTCTGTTTCCATTCTCTCAGTGAATATAGAAGTGAGGTCATTGGCAGGGAGTTATAATGAAGAAATGCCTTGGGGATTTTAGGAGAGAAAAATTTGGAAGGATCTTCTTAGAGTAAATTGACTAGGAAAATGCACTAGTGGATTTATGGGCAGTGTTGTGCTAAGGGGGACCACTCGCCATTGTATTCATAATTTATGTGGCTAGATGTATGACCATTCAGGATGTTCTGGTTCTTGGGGTCAGACTTTGATGAGTAGAAGAGCTAAGTTTTACCAAGGTTGAGGTTTGGCCAAGTGAGCATAGTGTAGAGAGGAAGAGGAACAAGGGAGCGATTTCATGATGAATCATGGACTGTAAACTAGATTAGGTGGACAAGAGAGAGATGAATGACAATGAAAAAGTAGTAGGTAGGGTCATTGGTTTAAAATCTCCAAATGAAGTGGAACTGGACACTGTAGGGCTCCTCCAAGGGCTATTCCATTTACCCATTTCTTATTTATGGATAATGGGCTTCATTCAGTCTCCTTGACCTTCCCTGTGTTCCAAATGGCTGAATCAATCAGCCTGGCATGGTCCTGGTTCCTGATACCTTTGGATTCTTCTGTAGAAACTAAGGCCTCACCCAGGTGGAGGATGGTAACTTCAGACTGAGGGCAAGATTCCTAGAATACTGGAACACCACCGTGTTACCTCATGTATGCATGCATGCTAAGTCACTTCAGTTGTGTCTGATTCTTTGTGACCCTATGCACTATAGCCCCCCAGGCGTCTATGTCCATGGGATTCTCCAGGCAAGGAAACTGGAGTAGGTTGCTGGTGCCCTCCTCCAGGGGATCTTCCCAACCCAGGGATCAAAGCCACATCTCTTATGTCTACCTGCATTGGCAAGAGGGTTCTTGACCACTAGTGCCACCTGGGAAGTCCCTGTGTTACCTCGCTACCAACCAATCTGAAGAAAGTTTGCACACAGTGGAAGATAACGAAGACTCTGACCTCCTCCCCAAATGATTCTCTCTTTAAAAACTTTCCTGGTCATGTAGAATGTTTGGAATAGGTTTTTGGACACAAATCTGCCTTCTCCCCAGAGTGCTGGGCTTTTGATTAAAGCAACCTTTTATTTCCAACCAACACTTGTCTCTCAGGTATTGGCTTTTGAGCCAAACCTGGGTTCGGTAACACAAACAGTTAAAGTGAGAGTTCAAGAGAAAGATGGGTAGGAGATGATGAGTAAGGAGTGGGATAATTGAAATCAGGATTTGGGAGACTTTTCACATATGTTCTGGTTTAATACCATACCAACTTTATAAGGAAATTTTTATTATCTTCATTTTAGACATGGACAAAATTGTGTTCATAAAGATTAAGTAACTTGGCCAAGGTCACAAAGCTAGTCAATGGCAGTTTGGGTAGGAAATAAAAATATTTGCTTTTGTTTTTCAATTCCAAAAGCTTTGTACTAACCCAGCTGCCTCTGATTCATGACAGTTGCCTGCTAGACAAAGGATAATCATTATTATGACTGAGAATGTTGACATTGTATTTGTTTTGCTTTTTCCAGGCTTATTATGGCATGCAAATAAATTTTAAAAAGAGGACCCCAGAATACATTTTGAATTTTTAAAACATTCTTTACTTCCTTTAGAAAGGAAGTGGGTTTAGAATTTGACTGGAAATGATTTTCACTTCCGTCTTTCAAAATTCACAAAGAAACATTCATACAGCAGTTTTGAGTAAACTGTTAATATGGAGTAAATTCTTCCTAATCAGATGAAATAAAATTTTCCATATGTTAAGGAGAGTCTTCATTTTCCTGTACTTAAAATTAAGTCGATTCCTACTTAATGATAAACAATGATGACTACAATCAAAATAGAACTTAAAAAGATAATTTTGATTATCTCTTCTTTAGGAGGCTTCAGAAATTTGTAGTGAGGTTCTAAGTTGGTGGTAGTAAGGATTTTTATGTTTCAGTAGGGGGAAAAAAAAAGATATTTTAAATAGAAGGTTTTTCAGCCCAGTAATTAAATAACAGTACTTATCCGACTTCCACAATATGGCAAACAAACAGAACCAAATAGTGTGGGCTGTTTTTGGTTTAAATTACATAGCACCCTTTCCAGCAAAACTTTAGGTATAGAGGCTTGATTGAAATAGCTGCATAATTTCTGAGCAGAGGCTTTTCTTTGCTGTAATTACATTTCTGTGGTGATTCATACTCTCTTAATTTCTTGATTTTATAATTCAAAGAAGAATATTCCCTTGAAATTTGAAAACCTGGAAGACTCAAAAGCTATTTTTTTTAGAAATTTATTATTATTATTATTACTCCCACCACTACTACAGTTCCTCCCCCTCTAAGTATCATTTTACATAGTTGCTCTTCATCTTACTCTTGCTGGCTCCAATAATGGGGGTTTACTCACATGGCAGTGAAGGAGAAAGGATCCAACATTAGGGATGGGCTGTTCTGGATTCAGTAGCTTACACAGTGGAGATTTGGGGCTTTTACTCTGATTTTATAAGCAAATAAGGTGAGGGGGAGGTGTCCCTGGAGAAAAAAGAACTAGATATAGCTTTTTGACATAGAAGCCATTTGTGATATAAGCCTGGCCAAGTGCTTGACCTTGAGCAGATCTCAGTAATAATGATCTTAAGGAAACAAAATAAACTGTTTTCAGGCAAGAGAAATAACAACAGCAAAGATAATAAATCAGTTGTAAAGACTCCCGCTTCTGTTTCAGTGGTAAAGACTGGCCTTAAGTACTTTCTTGAGCTGTTTTGCAGACTTTAAACTCACGTAGGGCTAGTGCTCAATCATTGCATCAAGGGGAACCTAAGGAAAGATGATGTTGATATTTTGCTGACCCTTATGACCTCAGTCAACTAAAGTGTGGACTCTATTGACTGTTCCCCCAATTCTTTGCTGAATTTTCTCAAGTCTTTTCATGAAAATGCACATACCCTTAACTTGAAACTTCCCAATTTTGCTCTTGGGGAAGACAGTGCTTTGGGCAAGGTGTTTTCCTTACTTGTTGCAAGTAATAAATTCTTTATTCTCCAATTCTTTGGCTTGGTTGTGTCTTTTGGCTTGAGAGCTACCAAGAGAGAGACCTGGTTTGAGGTGACAGGATTCACCCGCTGGCACAGCTCAATTTCTCTCAAGAGACTGCTTATTTTTGATTTTCTATTTCTCTTTCCTTCATCTGGTAATTTTTCTTTTCTTCTGAATTTACTAGTTCATATTCCCAAGAGAGGGAACCTGGCTGGCTCTGCTAATAAATGCTGCCACTCTCACTGATGGAGAAGTTGTTGGAGACTGATAGTAAGATTGGGGGCAGTGTTTTGAAAACATCTGGCTGGTACCTCTCCTGTTGCGAGTATGGTCTTGGATAAAGATTAGGATGTGAATGTGCTTTAAAAATTTAAAGACTTTAAAACTTTTCATGAATGTTGTGTCTAGAGGCACCTTATTAAAGGGGACATTTTTTCTCACACATAGAATTAGAAATATATTTAAGATGATGTAGGTATTTAAAAATTATTAATATACAAGAAACTGGTGGTTGTTTAGGAGAGATTTCAAAAAAGATTATTTTAAAAAGCTGAAGTATATTATTTTTCATTTCTTCTAAACTTCTTTGCCTCTGTTTAATTTTTTTTTTGTGGGGAAAACATTTTGTTAGATAAAATATCACACATAATACACGAGAAATGGTATCAGTTCAGTTCAGTCGCTCCGTTCATGTCCGACTCTTTGCGACCCCATGAACTGCAGCACGCCAGGCCTCCCTGTCCATCACCAACTCCCAGAGTCCACCCAAACCCATGTCCATCGAGTCGGTGATGCCATCCAGCCATCTCATCCTCTGTCGTCCCCTTCTCCTCCTGCCCTCTATCTTTCCCAGCATCAGGGTCTTTTCAAATGAGTCAGCTCTTCGCATCAGGTGGCCAAAGTATTGGAGTTTCAGCTTCAACATCAGTCCTTCCAATGAACACCCAGGACTGATCTCCTTTAGGATGGACTGGTTGGATCTCCTTGGAGTCCCAGGGACTCTCAAGAGTCTTCTTCAACACCACAGTTCAAAAGCATCAACTCTTCGGTGGTCAGCTTTGGTATAGTAGCAAATCAAAACTCTTTGAAATAAAGCTGGAGCAAAGATGTGGAGAAAGAGAAGAGTTGATCATTTCAAAGTTAGGGGCAAATCAGTTAGCTGTTGGGGAAGGCGGTGGCTGAACAGGAGGTGGGGAGTGGGTGAGGGTGAAAGAATTCCACCTTAGCGTGTTAAGCTTGATATGCCTATTAGATATTCAAGCAGAGATGTCCAGTAAACAGTTAAATCTCCAGTTGAGAAAAAAAGGTCTGAATTGGAAATAAAAAATTAAATATTGACAGTGTCTTAATACTTAAAGCCATGAGACAGGAAAAGAGCACCAAGGAATGTGGAGAGACTGTCTCCTGGGAGTACCTCACTATTCAAACGTTGGAGAAGAGAAACAGCAAAGGAAGCTAAGAAGGATGTAAGGAATAATAAAAATTTAAATTAAAATCTTTGTATCCTAAAAAGCTAAAGTAAAAAGGAGGAGAATAAGATGTCTTAAAAATAATGGTAGTTTCCTAAACTTGCTGAACTATATTGGTGGAATTAGCTCTGCTAAGCAAGGGGGTGACAGGTGGGTTAGTCAGTTCAGCTTCATATCTTTTTACAAGTACTAGGCTGTGTGTGTGGAGAAGGCAATGGCAACCCACTCCAGTACTCTTGCCTGGAAAATCCCATGGACGGAGCAGCCTGGTAGGCTGCAGTCCATGGGGTCGCGAAGAGTTGGACAGGACTGAGCGACTTCACTTTCTCTTTTCACTTTCATGCACTGGAGAAGGAAATGGCAACCCACTCCAGCGTTCTTGCCGGGAGAATCCCAGGGACGGTGGAGCCTGGTTGGCTGCCGTCTATGGGGTCACACAGAGTCGGACACGACTGAAGCGACTTAGCAGCAGCAGCAGCAGCAGGCTGTGTGTGTGTGTGTGTGTGTGTGTGTGTGTGTGTGTGTGTGTGTGTGTGTGTGTGTACGAAAGAGAGAGGCCTATGAAGTTTTATTTTTGCTTTAAAATCTATATTAAATAAATCATTCATGCTGGAATATTGCCAACAATGGTAATTTTCAAATGATTTACATATTCAAGATCCTCTTTCATCATCATTTCTTTTTTTTTTTTGCAGTGATTTACTGTCCTCTGAATATGTGGAGAGACACATTGAACATGGAGGGAAGACTGTAGAAGTGAAAGTAAGTAAAATTTTTCTCTTGGGGAAAACTCTGAGAATCTTTTAAGTGCTGATGATGATTTTAATTTTCCATGATGCTTCCAATATACAGTTTGGGGGGTTTTATATTTCAGAATTCATCATTAAAATGTGTCACTAGCTTAGGGGAAAACTTAGTTATCAGTAAAAGAAGTCTTAGTACACTACAGGAATTGTTGGAGTTATGCTTTGTGGGATTAATATTACTGCAAGTAGTTCTCTTTTAGATTATATCACAGAAAATAATTTCTGAAACTGGCTTATAAGGTTAGCACTGAGAATGAAGAGGTGAAACCTTGAGTCTAGGGTAGGTAGCCTGGCTTTGTATTCATTTGGAAAAATTTATCTGGAAAAATTATGAACTTATTATGTCAACAGGGATGTCCCAGAGAGTTTTAAATCCCTGGAAACAGAAATCTCAGGATACTGGTTCTTGTTGGGTAAACTCTGAAAAATAATTCATACAAACTTTTTTTTCTGATTTATAAGCAGTAGACCCAAGTTTGATCCTTGGGTCAGGAAGATCCCCTGGATAAGCAATGGCTACCAATTCCAGTATTCTTGCCTGGAGAATTCCATGGACAAAAGAGCCTGATGGACTACATGTCCAAGGGGTTGCAAAGAGTCAGACACAACTGAACAACTAGCACTTTCACTTTCATAGGCGTAAGAATGTGTTTTTCATGTCTATCGATGATGTCTGAGGTATATGAGACCAAACATCACCCAAGAGTTTCTTTAGGACCAATGTTTAATATAAAGAGTTTTAGCTAAGTGTTTATTTTCTTCTGAACAGGAGTTTAAGAAATAGAGCTTGTCCTGTTCTTCCATGTGCTGCTTTCCAAACCCAGGGCCTTCCCTCCTGTTATAAAACATGTAAACACTATCCTGACTTTTGTGGTTATTCTTTCCTTACTTTTGCTTATAGTTTTATTACCCAAGTGTGTCTTAGAGTTTAGTTTTGCTTAATTTTTTTAAAAATAAGTTTTTAAAAACTCTTTTATTCCATTGGTTTTCCCCTCCTCTTTCTTTTTATTCTTCCTTGCAGTTTATTTGTTGAAGAAGCCAGGTTATTTATCCTATACAGTCTCTCACCGTCTGGGTTTTGCTCTTGATTGTAATTTTATATTTACAGTAAAATGAAATACATTTTAGTGACCTTTCCTCAAGATAATGATTTGTATTATCTGCAAGGCATTCTATGTCTCATTGAAGGAAGTTTTATTCTGATCAGAGAGGTGCATAATCCTGATCTTTAAGTTCTATTAAACCTTTTTTCCCATCAAAGTTTACAAGAAAGGTTTTAGGCTGAAAAACATGATAAATACCTTTTATGTGTTTTTTTTAAATAAAATATATGAATATCATCTTTCACTTACATTTATTTCCAATTCATTTAAAAATTAAATTTGAAGTTTGTCCCTTAGTTTAGAGAGAACTTCTGTGTGTTTGATATAAACTTTAAGAATGTAAGTGCAAAACCTCAATTAATCAGAATACCCTGGGAACAAAATCTTTTTGTTTTGATTGTGTTGAGCAATGACTCTGGATTTTTAAGACAAAAGAAACTGGAGTTGATGAGCAGTGAATAAGTTTAAACCATGCAGTTTGCTGTTTTATTACTAGCTAGCTTTTTCTGTCTTGAAGCTGACAGGTGCCAGGATTTTGGTTAGTCAACATGTCCCATTACATAGGCTCTGGTTCATCAGTATTATAATCCTAATAATAGTAATCACTAACATTTATTGCTCATAATGTGACAGCCATATGAATTTATATATATTCAATTCTCCAAACAACCTGTGATTATAAAATATTATGCCACTTGACAGGGAACTGAGGTACAGAGAGGTTACATAACTGGCTGAAAGTAACACAGGCAGGAGGGGTAGAGCTGCAGTTTGAATCTAGGCTATCTATCTCTGGAGCTGACTCTTACAGTATGCTGTCTACCGTGTAGTCTACATTTATGTAAGAGATTGAAGGCGAAAGGAGAAGGAAGTGGCAGAGGACAAGATGGTTAGGTAGCATCACTGATTCAATGGGCATGAATTTGAGTGAACTCCAGGAGACAGTGAAGGATAACGGAGGCTGGCGTGCTGCAATCCATGGGGTCGTGAAAAGATGGACCCAACTTAGTGACTGACACAGCAAATGTCAAATAGGATAGCCGTACAAAGTGAAATGTATCTTATTTAGACTTATTATATACATATCTCATTTTCTGGAGGTTCTTAACAATTGCACCCTTTATAATCTTATCTTTAAACTGAAATGGTGGTCTGTGTAATGGGCCTTTAGGTATCCCTCTCAAATTTGGTTATGCATTTGGGTAGCTTTTCAGTAGCATCAATTGCCTTGGGCAAAAATGGTAAAGACATACTCTAGTACAAAGCCTGTTTTATTTTTCATATCTCAGGAAAATTGCCATAGTAGGAGTTTTAGAACACTAGGAAAGGAATGGTAAATCTTCTGTATTTATGGATGGGGAAGGAAGTAGATTTCCTTGGAGTCAAAAAGTAAAAATAGACATCTTGGAAGAGATATGATTATTATTGTATCATTACCAATGAATGATCATGACCAGTCACCAATGTTATTAGTTCTGATAGTATTTGGTTAAATTATTTGATCTCTGATGATAATGATCACAAAGTAATAACTGATTTGTGTCTTTTTTATTAGTTCAAATTATTTCTAGACTGAATGTGGCCACTCCTAACCTGTCCTTGAATCAGAATCCTAATCGTTAAGGATGGATATGTAGAGACACCCATTTTCCAGTATTGACTTTTGACTGTCACTTAACTGGTTACTGCCCATCACTTAATTGAATTGAGTGCACTCAGGGATCCTTGTCTCAAAGTCCTAATTGGTTCCATAGTGGCAGTAAGAAGATGGATAAGAAGGCATTGGAGAGTGGGTCAAGGTTGAAGTCTGGAGATTGGAGAGTGCTGTGTGTTGAAGAGCAGGTGTCAGAGGAGAATGTGTTCGCTTAAGGGGTGGGAGAGGTTATTGTGACTAACCTGCTCCAGTATGCTTGCCTGGAAAAAGCCCGTGGACAGAGGAGCCTGGCAGGTGATAGTCGTTGAGGTTGCAAAGTCAGACATGACTGAGTGACTGAGCAGAGAAAGGGAACCTTTTACTTTGAGGGAATGGTGGTGGAATTTTCCTTAAAAAATATTGTTTAGGCAAACTGAAATGGCCATGGTCATTTCTGGGAACTGAGTATCACGGAAGTTAATATAGAAGCAAGGAGAAAGCCTGAGTGTTTTCTTACAAGATAGCTTTTCTCCTACTGGTCACATCCATCTTCCCTCCCCGAGATTTGGCGGTTCATGCAAGATTTCTAGCTCAGCACAGTATGGTCCCCCTGCAGGAGGCTGTGCTACAAGGAGACTCCTTTTGCATTCAATTTTTAAAGTCAGATTTATAGCCCAATTCTATTTTCTTTAAAAAAAAAAGAGAGATATACCTTAAAAATCCTGTCTTAATCGTTTTGTCTTCCAAAATGAATGTGTCAATGATAGGCAAAAAAATACTAGTGGAGGACAGCTATAAGAAATCACTTAGAAAAATTTACATGTGATAACTGTCAGGACAATGGGTACCTTCCTGGCTTATGCTAACTTTCTAGTGTCTATAAACCTGAAAATCATCCATATAAAATTCCTTGTGATCTTGAATTGTATTCAAGTTTTATCATGTTGTTTTCTAGATTTCTCTATGAGGAACATAATTCTCAATACTTGAGTACTTAAAATGTGCACAATGTGTTAAAGAAATAATGTTTCTTAAAGTATCTTTTAAGAATTTTTTTTTTGCCAAAAAAACCCCACAAGTGATTATATTGTGCTATAAAATATTGTAGACTCCTTTATTAGGAAAAAATCTTCTCAATTATTAGTGACAGAATTTATTTAAAATGTACATTATAGTTTAGTGACTTCATTCTGCTTCTACTTTTTTTTTTTAAATGACACCTTTACTTAACATATCCTTTTGTGAGATGTAGATTTTCCCCAAACTTGTAGCATATAATTGAATAGTACATAAATGCTTAAACTGTTTCTTTTTTTAGTCATGGGGAGCACAAAAATAGCTAGTCAACTGCCAAAGTGTCATTACATATATTTATTGCAGCAGAAAAGATGAACAAAGGGGTTAATCTGTTTTTACTTATCCTGCATATCCAGTTTCCTTATTGATTCTCAGAACTGCATTACCATCCAGATTCTTGGTTCTTTCTATAGAAGCAAGAAGAGTAAACGATTAAATAGAAAAGAAAAACCAGACCTTGGTGTGCAGTAAATTTTGCTGCATGCATTAGTACAGAGCCTCCCATACTGCTGAATCAGTGATGAATCTTTTTTTCAAATAGCTTTTAGAATATCTTTGTTTTTGAGGCTGTCTTTGAGATGAAATGCAAGCGATAGCCATGGAATCTATACAAAGTAGCCAAGTAATCTATACAAAGTCTATTTAAAATCTCTTTCTCTTTTTTTTTTAAGGAGAACAACTCAGCAGCAGTACTTCTTTTCCAAAATGTCTTTCTTATTTACATCTTTTCCTTATGTTACAGAAACGGGCTTTCTATCTTGAATTCTCACTACAGTAGCTTTTCTAGAACTTCTTGGATATGGGAAGAATACTTAGTCACCTAGATAATAATGAAGTCATATGGCCTATGAAGATGCTTTTATAAAGGAATTTTTTAAATGAATCTATTTACAGTTATCACCTAAGCTCTTAGTTTTATCACCCTTAATTTCAAATTGAAGTTTCAGGCATTTTCCCTGACTCTGTGGTGACGGGGAGGCGTTTATCCAGTAAAGAAACCCAGTGATCATTTTAAGGCCAGCTGAGGGGCCGACTATCAATTAAAGACCTTTAGTTGGTCCTTGAGGGACTCCTGCTACAATGATAGGAATGTTTGGCAGATGTGACTACCCATATGTTAGAATCTGTATTTATGTTCTTCTGCTGCACTTTCTGGGAGATTTAGGTTAAGGGCTCTCAGCACTGAGCTTAAACTCTGAGAGCAGAACCTCTGGTGCAGGATGAAGGAAAACTAAAGATGCAGGTGTTGTAGGTGAGATGGGCATGCAGGGACCTCACACAAGTTATTTTGGCCAGAGAGAAAATTTCAGATGTCATAGCTATGGACGTGATATTTTTTTATACTACCCCAAAATAATTTAACCACAAGTATACATATTTTAAAATTAGATGACTTGGAAGCATTTTTTCTCAAGTGCATTCTCTGAAAGAGTTTAGCCATGACTTAACATCAATATGACTTGTGATTAAATTAGAATGATCAAAGAAATATTGATCAATATATTTTCCTTATACATAATAATTAGTTATTAGCTATAGCTAAACTAGTTTTAAACTTTATTATATTTAATGACTTCATTAGCTTCTAACAGCTGACGTAAAAGATTTTTCTTAACCTCAGGATATAAGAAGCCTGCAAGAATGAGATCTAAACTTTCTAAAAAATAAATATACAAACAGGGTTAATCTTCTAATGATTTAATTAAGAAATTATTGAATTGAATTTCAGGGATGGTGTGATTTAATTCCAGGATCTTCTAATTCAGAGATGATTCTGTAATTGCAAATAGGACCAGCACAGGAAACCTCCGCCTTTGGGTCCTGTGGGTTTGAGTGGCTTCCCATTTTTAAATGCTTTCATTTTAAATGGTGAATTATATCAGAAGAACGATTCAATTTTCTTGTTACTGTTGAAAGAGCCATGATATTCTCATAGAAGTTTTATGAAGTATTTTAAATGCTGAGCAAAAGTGTAACTGGAAAAACTATTTATTTGATGGTTGGTAAAGCAAGTTCTGGGCTTCCATGGTAGTTCAGTGGTAAAGAATCCTCCTGCATTCGATCCCTGGGTCAGGAAGATCCCCTGGAGAAGAAGATGACAACCCGCTCCAGTATTCTTGCCTGGAAAATCCCATGGACAGAGGAGCCTGGAGGGCTACAGTTCATGGGCTTGCAAAAGAGTTGAACATGACTTAATGACTAAACATACACATAGGGAGTTCTAGTGAGCTACTTTCATTGATTGATAATCACCATATGTTACTGTCTTACTGTCCTGTGGAAAGACTATGCTTTTGTTTGCTATCTATTAACTCCAAGACTAGTCTCATCTTAGAGGTGATGCTGCCAGCAGTTTAATGCTAGTCACTTAGAAGAGTTAACCACGTCTCACAAAGCCAAACTCATTTTGCTTCCTTAAGGCTGTCGGTGGCATATTCTCTCTGGCTAAAGAAACACTCACTTTACCAGAATTTAAAAATATTATGATTTGTTATAATGACTTTATATCATTCTAAAAATTTTGTATTTTTGCAAATAAATAATTATTATACCCATAAGTGCTCTAAATTTTACCATTCTGAATTTCCCATTTTGTACAATCTCTACCTCTTTGAATTATGTTGATATTCTCAGTGAGATCAATACTGCACTGAAGAATAATAAAAGTAGAATTAGTAGTTGCAGTTGGAGAAATAGCAAACATTTGTATGGTACTTACTATGCACCAGGCACTAGTCTAGTAAGTATTTTACGTATTTTAAGTCATTTACTCCCTCAGTAGTACCACTGGTATCCTCATTTTGCAGATGAAGAAACTGAGCATATAAAATTTAACTAAGTTTCCCTGGAATGTGGAGCCAAGCAGTCTGATGCTGGAATTCATGCTATTATTCACTATAATTTATGCTCTTTATGGAAACCAATAATTAAAGTAGCAGAGGAATCAAAATACAGATATTTAAATTACAGCATTTCATTTTACCATTTATAATTATCAATACATCTTCTTTAGCAGATGTTTTAGTAAGCCATGAATTGGAGATGTAATCGTTTGGTTTGGGTGAGTCTCTTTTCTTTTAAATATAAAATTTCCATTATCCTAAAGAAAAGTAAATGCCCTCTAAGAATGCCCTGTTTTTTCAATCATTTTCTCTTGGGGTTTATTTTTAGTCCTTCTTTGTACTCCTTAGAAGTTAGACTGAGTATTGTTCAGTAGAGGGAATGCTGTGGCTTTTAAACTGTAACCATATGAAATATGTTGCCATCTTGCATATGGCAAACACATGGCTCTGTTCTTATGCCCTTATTCTTACCTGTACATTTGTCTGCTGTGGAGGAAATGTAAAGTTTTATGGACAAGAGCAAGGAAGCTGAAACGTGTCATCATTCTGCAAAAAAACTAGACAATATTTTGTTGTATCCCTGCCAAGGTGCTTCAAAATGCCCATTCCCCAACACACACACACACCGAAGAGAGTGAAAGAGCTATACAAATCTCTTAAACTGATAAAATATTTGTTTCTTGATCATATGTAACAATTATTCCAGGTTTGTCTCCTAACTTTACTTTTTATCCACTGTTAGTCATCTATTTAGCATCTTTTTGATGAGCTGGACACTGTGCATTTTCCCCCTGGCAGGTTTATGCAGACATATGTTCCTCTGCCATCTTGTAATCAGTGTGGTTTCAGGGAGGTCTCAGGTTTCATGATTTAATTCTCTGTGTATTACTGGAAAAAAAATTCTTTGGGGATTAAGTAAATTTTGCTTTCTCTTGGAACCAAAGCAAGGTTGCTCTAGGTCAGTCATCATGTATAATGCATCAGCTGCCTTAATGGCATTGTTAATACTGCAAGTTGTCTTAACTCTGTAGTGTGAAGAAAATATATTGGCCCATTACCAGTTTATACAGGTCAGGTATCTCAGTGCTGGGAATAAGGAGAAATGGACTGTGACAGCTGGTGTCAGCATGAGTTCTGTTTCTAAGCTCCGTTTGTAACCTGTTTGAGTAGAAAGTCCTCTTTATTTTCTTTCTGTGTAAAAAATTTTTCAAATAAGTATCTAAATGATTATTTAATCTGTTAATATTCAAGATGTTATCTATAAACTTAAAAAGCCATGTTCAGTCATAAATTAAAAAAATCAAAGTAGCACTAATAGTGTTTCTATATATGAAACCAAGTAACTATTCTATAATAGAATATTTTCCCTGTTTTAATTCTAATTGCAGAACTAATCTTTGTATTACATAATGTCTTATACAGATCTACTTTCAGAAAAATTTTTGAAATCAGAGTGAACTGTAATTAAGCAGTAATTTGTGGAAATGTTTTGATCAGTTTGAAACTGGTTGGAAGCCAAAAAAAAAGAAATCACAAGTTATTTCCTTGGTGGTGTCCCATACTGGTATTATTTTCCTTTTCATTTATAAAAAATTCTTATTTTCTGGTGAATAAGTGGCTACTATAAAAATAAGAACAGGTAATAATAACTAGAAAATTGGCACCTTGGCATTTGAGCTTCCCTAGTGACTCAGTGGTAAAGAATCCGCCTGCCAATACAGGAGACCCAGATTTGATCCCTGAGTTGGGAAGATCCCCTGGAGAAGGAAATGGTAACCCACTCCAGTATACTTGCCTGGGAAATCCCATAAACAGAGGAGCCTGGTGGGCTGCAGTCCACGGGGTTGCAAAGAGTCAGACACGACTGAGTGACTAGCACACTGTGAGACAGAACAGGAGGGGGCGCCGGTGCATTTGATTCTCCCCATAGGAGGCTCCTAAAAATTTAGGCAATGTGGAAATTAAGTGAGATTAGACATTTAGACAGACAAGTTGACATTAGAGATTTCTGGCAGAATAGACAAAAGCTCCAATGGTCAGACACCCCACTTGTGTTCTCAGCCCTCTTTCATTCAATAGATATGTGCTGAGAGCTTGCCGTTGGGTCAGGGAGATAGCTGTGAACAACATATGATGTAATTCTTACCCTTGTAAAGCAGGTAGTTTGGTAGAGGTGATAGGCATAATGAAAATAACTGCCAGTAGGTCTTTTACAATGGCAGTTATGAGAGTGCCATAAAGAGAAGTTTCTATTCTGAGAGCATTTGATAGGAGACCTGATCTAGTCTGGTTGGTTAGAGAAGACTTCCTTGAGGAAATGAGATTAACTTTGAAGTTTAAATGATAAGTAGTAACAGGAGGTGAAATGGGAAGGGAACAGCTTTTCAAGGCAGTGAAATTAGTATGTACAAAGGCCCGGAGGCCTTGATGTGCAGGACCTTGGTGCATGGGAGGAAGAGGAAGAAACCAGAGGGTGGGGGCAGAAGAAGAGATGGAGACAGTTGTACAAGAGAGAGAACCTACACTGTTGGTGAGAATGTTAATTGGTGCAGCCACTATTGAGGTTTCTCAAATAACTAAAAATAGAGCTACCTAATAATGCAACAATCCCACTTGTAGGTATATTTTCTGATTAAGCTATAATTTGAAAAGATAACATGCATCCGTATGTTCGTAGCAGCACTATTCACAATAGCCAAGACATGGAAACAACCTAAATGTCCATTGACCGATGAATGAATGAAGAAGATGTGGCATATATATATGATTGTTAATTGCTCTTTGAGATCCCATGGAAGGTAGCCCACCAGGCTCCTCTGTCCATGGAATTCTCCAGGCAAGATTACTGGAGTGGGTTACTATTCCCTTCTCCAGGGGATCTTCCTGACTGAAGTATCAAACCTGGGCCCTCTGTATTGCAGTCTGAGCCACCAGGGAAGTGTGTGTGTGTGTGTGTGTGTGTGTGTGTGTGTGTGTGTGTGTGTGTGTGTGTGTGTGTGTGTGTGTGTGTGTGTGTGTGTGTGTAAAGGAATATTACATAACCATAAAAAAGATTGAAATAATGCCATTTGCAGCAGCATGGATTGACCTAGAGATTATCATACTAAGTGAAGTAAGCCAGACAAAGACAAATATTCTATAATATCACTTATATGTGGAATCTAAAATATGACACAAAAGAACTTGTCTACGAAACAGAAACAGATAGACAGAGAAGAGATTTGTGGTTGCCAGGGAGGGGGATGGTTAGGAGAGGGAAGGATTGACATTTGGGGATTAGCAGATGCAAACTACTGCATGTAGGATATATAAACAACAGGATATATAGCACTATATTCACGTAGTGAATATAAAACTATATATAGAACTATATTCAATATTCTATAATAACCCTTAATGGAAAAGAATATGAGAAATTCTTAATTATTCAATTATATATATATATAATTGAATCACTTTTCTGTACAAGAGAAATTAACACAACATTGTAAATCAACTTTGCTTCAATAAAATTAATTTTTTAAAAAAAATAGAGAGAAGGTAGGAGTATAATATTTGAGCAGAGCCTCAATCCAAACAATCAAGTATGACCTAGTGGAAACAAGACCAAGTTTGCCTTTGAACTTCATGTATTGATTATTTTATGCCTTTGTTTTCTCTTCTCTCCATATTCTCAAAATCTGGAAGTACACTTCTAAATGTCTTTAGAAGGCAGAGTGGTTTTTTGGATAATTCTGAGTGGGGTCAATAGGTAGTCCACACAGCAATTTGACTTTTCAGACAGAGTAAGTGCTGTCTTCTTGAGATCATGTTACATTTCTGATTTTTTTTAAAACGATTTTTTTCTCCACTAGTATTAATAAATGAAACTAGTCACTTCATTTGTTTCTAAATATAGGATAGATCTATAGTTTGGAGGCAGTAAAATTTAGAGACTGTGGCTATATTTAGAGATGCATGCATGCTAAGTCGCTTCAGTTGTGTCTGACTCTGTGTGACCTGACCCTGTGGATAGTAGCTTGCCAGGCTCCTCTGTCCATGGGATTCTCCAGACAAGAAATACTGAAATGGGTTGCCATGACCTCCTTCAGGGAATCTTCCCGACCTAGGGATTGAAGTTGAGTCTCTTATGTCTCCCACATTAGCAGGCAGGTTCTTTACCACTAGTGCCACCTGGAAAGTGAAAGTCCCTCAGTTGTGACCAACTCTCTGCAACCCCATGGACTATACAGTTCATGGAATTCTCCAGGTCAGAATACTGTAGTGGGTAGCTGTTTTCCTTCTCCAGGGGATCTTCCCAACCCAGGGGTAAAACCCAGGTCTCCCACATTGCAGGTCCATTCTTTACCATCTGAGCCACCAGGGAAGCCCAAGAATACAGGAGTGGGTAGCCTATCCTTTCTCCAGCAGATCTGCCCGGCCCAGGAATTGAACCAGGGTTTCCTGCATTGCAGGAGGATTCTTTACCAACTGAGCTACCAGGGAAGCCCAACGCCACCTGGAAGGCACTCTATTTAGTGATAGGTAGACCTACATTCTTATCCTGATATGCCAATTAATTTTCGTGTGGCCTTGGACAAGTTACTTATTTCTTCCATGGTTCATTGTTTCCTCATCTGTAAAATGAGAAAGACAGACATGTAGCTCAGAGCTTTGGTTATGGGAAGTGCTCAATGTTGAAATCGTTGAGGTAAAGTGGAAATTTGAAAAGAATTTCTGGCTAGGTCTTTGGTGCCCTCCACTTATTTTCACTGCTGGTTTCTGATTCTGCTCATGATGCAGGGAGCATATCACAATTACCAACAGCACTTCTTTATGTCCTGCTCCATAAGAAGGCAATCTTCTATGCCCTAGATTATAAATTCTATAAGAAGTTACTCCAAGAACAAATTCCGAAGGGAGCTGGGACTGCATACCTAGCTCTTGGCATAATGTATGTACCTCAAAGACAATAAATATATGTTGAACAACAACAACAAAAAATAAGTGAATGAAGTAAGTCACATGTTAGGAAATTGGGTAATTTCTCCTGTTCACCCAACAGTATGTGGGGAGAAGTCCACTTTGGATGGATCTGGGAGAGCAGATTATTCCCCCTGCTGTGAAAAGATGCAGTGAATATAAACAGGAAAAATGAAAGGCTTCCATCTGCTCACCTGATGCTAAGGTCATCCTGTGTACTGAGGCTCATATTCATGTGCTGTCTTTGGAAGGTATTTTAGAGTCACTTCTAAATTACTTTTAAATTTCAAGTCATGAAATCCCAGCAATTGACCTATGATAAAAATTTCAGTAACTTTGAAATGTTTCAAACATATTAGAAATTCTATAAAATATGGTAACAGATACATATGTAGATACATGTTAGTATTTTGCTAAATTTACTTCAAATCATTTTAGGTTTTTAAGGTCTGGTAAGGTCTGATAATTCTGTATCAGAGCATCTACTGTTTTGTTTCTAGTATATTTTATTTGTGCCTTTACTCTTACTTGGTTAATCTTATTTGAGTTTTTTAAAATGTTTGTTTCAAAGAATGAGCTTTACTTTTGTTATCAATGCCTACTTTCTTTTATTTAAAAAGTTCTCCTTTGTTTCTTTCATAACTCACTGAGCTAAAATTTAACTTGAAAAAGTGAAAAAAGTGAAAGTGTTAGTCACTAAGTTGTGTCAGACTCTTTGCAACCCTATGGACTGTGGCCAGCCAGTCTTCTCTGTCCATGGAATTCTCCAGGCAAGAATACTGGAGTGAGTTGCCATTCCCCTCTCCAGGGGATCTTCCTGACCCAGAGTTGGAATGCAGGCCTCCTATATTGCAGGCTGATTCTTTACCATCTGAGCCCATCAGGGAAACCCAAAATGTAACTTACTAATTATCAATCTTTCTTTTCTGTAAGCATCTAAGGATGATAAAAGCAGCTTCCTAAAAGTTCTGATTCAAACATTTTTCATTGCCTATAAATATGTATATCTTTTTATACTATGACTCATAAATTATATGAAATTTTATAAATAATTTTAAAATTGTTTAAAATTTTTACATGTAACATTTAAAACTTTTCCAAACACATCTTTCACTGTTGGTTTAATTTTTTAATGGTAAATGCAATGTAAAATATACTAACTCTTTGAAAGTTGGCCTGGTTATTTAAAAGAAATAGAAAGTTGGTAATCTTTGATTTAAAAAAATAGGCTACAATTCATAGACCCAGGAAAAACCTTAGAGACCACCAAATTCAACTCCGTCCTTCATTTTATAGGAAAACACCCCAAAATGGCAAATGACAATCAGTTACTAATAGAAATATTGCTGGAAAAAAATTTTTTTTTCAGATTTAGTGTCACTTTTTGACAGATACAATCCTTAAATATTAGTCTGCCTCCCCAAAGGACTTTGAGAAGTTTGTCGCTAGTAAGCCAACCCTTGTTTGTACCTTTAAATTAATCTTGGGCTAATTCAAAATCATCCGTGGAGGAATAGAAGCGACCATTGAATGCTAATGTTGAGTTCTTGAACACAGTTTGTTTGTTTTTTTTTTAATTTAAAACAAGAAAAAAAATAACATTTAATCTAATTATTAATATGGTTGGGTTTTAGCCTACCATCTCTTGGTTTGTTTTCTTTTTTTTTTTTTAATAAATTTATTTATTTTAGTTGAGGGCTAATTACTTTACAATATTGTAGTGGTTTTTGCCATACATTGACATGAATCAGCCATGGGTTTACATGGGTTCCCCATCCTGAACCCCCCTCCCACCTCCCTCCCCACAGTTTTTAAGGTTCAAGGCATAAGAGGAGAAAGAGATGCTGCGATGCAGCCTTCCTTTGGCAGCTAGACGTTTTCTCTGTTTATCCTTCCTTTTTTTTTTTTTTAAAGAGCAAATGGGTGGGTGACAAAATGGAAGTGAAATTAAAGGAGATAGTGGAAAAACAATGTCTTTTTTCTTTACCTCAAACCTTCATATAGTTACATTTTATTAAATAAAAGAAAGGAAGAGAAGAAAGAAACAAAAATGTTATTCTTTTCAGATGGAACAAAAATAGTTTTCTTCCTTCATTTTAGGGATATGCTGTCATTTTTTAGACCTATCTTCTAGACAATTATATTTTTTCTCCAATGATATTCAAACATCAGCTATAGAATAAGGTTTTATGTAATACGCATGTCTTATGCTAAAGAATTCATATAGAGCAATATATTTAAGCATCTATTATTTGTTAAAATACAATAATGCAGTAGTTTCCTGGAAAGAGTTTAATTTCATGAGTTTGTAATTATTTAGTCACTGTATGTGCTTTGCATTGATTTTCCATTCTCTCAATTTAGAACTGCATCCCAGAGAACCTGCCAAGTACCCTCTCTGTTTTACTGTAATTTGCTGCTGAGGAGCATTTTGTGGGAACCTAAAGTGTTTTCATAGTCTGCTCAGACATTGTTATATCATTGTGTCTGTAAACAATTACCTGACAGCTGAAAAGTAATTTCTCTTGCCTATTCTCTGGTTAAAAATAAGCAATTTGGAAGCTCTGTTTGACTTAATAAAAGAACTGAAGGTCAGGTTTACTGTGCTGTGCTTAGTCACTCAGTCGTGTCTGACTCTTTGTGACCCCATGGACTATAGCCACCAGGGTCCTTTGTCCATGGGGTTTCTCCAGGCAAGAATACTGGAGTGGGTTTGCCATGTCATCCTCCAGGGGATCTTCCCAACCCAGGGATCAAACTCGAGTCTCCCCCATTGTGGGCAGATTCTTTACTGTCTGAGCCATCAGGGAAGCCCAAGAATACAGGAGTGGGTACCCCATCTCTTCTCCAGGGATCTTCCTGATCCAGGAATCAAACCAGGGTCTCCTGAATCATAGGTGGATTCTTTACTAGCTGAATTACCAGGTTTACTGCATATCTGTGTAAAAAAGTGATGAGTATTGTTCAGTGAACTTATGGGAAAGTAGAATGTCTGGTTAGAGGTAATTAAGATATGGGTTAATCTTTTTAGATGAGGGCTGCTGTAGACACTTGCATTTTATTTCACTGAGCCAGGCTTCTTAGAAGCAAAATCTCTGGATTATGAATAAAAAAATTCACATGGTTACTTGAAAAGAGATGAGAATTTGTACTGTGTTGAAAAATGTCCCCACAAAAGTCATATCCCCTGGTACCTGTGAATGTAATCTTTTTTGCAAACAGGGTCTTTTCAGATATGATCAAGTTAAGAGGAGGACTCTAATCCATGACTCGTATCTGTATGAGAGGGAAGTTTAGACATAGAGACACAGGAAGAATGCCATGTGAAGATGGTGGCAGAGATTAGAGGATGCAGCTCCAAGTCAAGGAACACTAGGAACTTGTTGGCAACCATTGGAATTTAGGAAGAAGTAAGGAAAGATTTTTCTCTAGAGAGTATGGCTCTGCCAATACCTTGATTTCAGATTCTCATCTGCAGTTCTGTGAGAGAATAAAGTGTTTTTGTTTTAAGCCATCCAGGTTTTGCTAATTTGTTATGGAGGTCTTAATGTAAAAACAATTGGAGTATGTGCTGTAAGTGCCTGAGCCTACATATGAGAGGAGAGGGAGTATGTCTTTAACTTTGAAAAATAGAGTGCATCTCAAAAGACTTTAACAATTGTTTAGTTAGGATACTTGGGAGCTTTAACTCCTGGGAACCTGTCCCTGTTTTCATGTTTTGTTTTCAACAGCTAACATTACCCAAGGGAAAACAGGATAAGGAAAGATTCCTGCACAACAATAAAAATAGACTTTAAGTTCACTGGGTCTGTAATTTTTTTTTAACTCGAGAACTCTATGGTCCCTATTTTATGTGGTGTTCATCATTTTCCAATAAGAAGCTCTTTTCTGTATCACTTTTATTTATTAAAATATCCAGTGGCTTTCTAGTTCTTTCTTTTCTCCTTTCTTGTGGAAACTTTTGCTACAATATTTAAGAATGTTTGCTGCAACAATATTCTTATGTATCTTTCCTCTTCAGCAGGAACCATGCAGCTTTTTTAAACATTTTATTTTTAACTGAAGGATAATTGCTTTACAATATTGTGTTGATTTCTGCCATACATCAACATGAATCAGCCATAGGTGCATGCATCTTTTAAATAAAATTATTCTCTTTTCTGTCAGCTAGATTTGTCTCCTTTTAGTTTTTAAAATATTTTTTGGGTGATGCTTAATCTGCAAGATCCTAGTGCTTATCAATGAGTATTAAAGCAGTGCAGAGATTTTTTTAAGGATTACTTAGCTTTAGATGTTGGAATGAGCTGATAATTTGCATACAGCTCAAACACTTGTACCCTGGAATGGAATGGCAAACACAAATGTCCAAAGATACCAACCAGTGGCATAAATGAGAGACAGGCTAGCTATAATAAGATGAACAATGTGTGTCTTATCCTTTTGCAGCTAATTTGTATCCTACGGGAAAACGGGAATGTGGCAGTGGAGGCTCCTTGTTAACAAACTTCCTAATTTTCAGGGGAAAATGGAAATCCAAGTTTCAACAACTGTGAGGGTCTGAGATTTTATCCTACTTACAAATCAACAAGTTAGGCTGTTGCAGTTTCATCTATGCTGGCAGAAGACAAGAGATCCTGGGTCAGAGACAAAGAACTTTGTTACTCATGGCAATAGAAGTAGCCAGAACATCAACATTTTCTTATACTTGTAACTTGAGCCTCGATCCCTAGAGGGTGACAGAGGAAAAGGGCCAGGTGACACCTGCAGACACAGTGTGTTGTGTTACTAGAGAAATTCTGAATTTAAAAAACTTGAATCTTTTATCATAGGAAGTAAACATGCTTGCTCTTTGCTCTAGAGGGAGACATCTCTCTATCTTCAAAGGCTTTCCACTATGCAAACATCCTTGAAAGGATTGTCCAGGACAATCTCAGGCAATGAGGAGTTCTATATTATTATTAATATTATAGCAAAGTGTTATTGAATAACCTTTCAAAAATTATTTCCATGAGTTATATTAAAAATTGTGTTTTAGTCATTTAAATTAACCCTGTTTGTATAAGAGTGTTTCCCTGGACAAGGGATAGGCTACCCACTCAGGTATTCTTGGGCTTTCCTGGTGGCTCAGACAGTAAACAATCTGCCTGCAAAGTAGGAGACATGGGTTTGATCCCTGGTTTGGGAAGATCCCTTGGAGGAGGGCATGGCAACCCACTCCTTTATTCTTGCCTGGAGAATCCCCACGGACAGAGGAGCCTGGTGGGCTACAGTCCATGGGATTGCCAAGAGTTGGACATGACTGAGCGACTAAGCCCAGCACAGAACATACAAGGGTAGTTTAAAAAAAAGTATTTTGAAATCTACAGTGAGAGTAGAGTAGAGTCTAGGAAGTATTCATTCATACTCTTGATCTTGGACTTCTATTTCCCAGGTGGCTCAGTGGTAAAGATTCCACCCCACCTGTGAAAGCAGAAGATGCAAGAGATGCACATTCAATCCCTGATTTGGGAACATCCCCTGGAGCAGGAAATGGCAACCCACTCCAGTATTCTTGCTTGGAAAACTCCATGGACAGAGGAGCCTGGTGAGCTACAGTCCATAGGGTTGAAAAGAGTCAGACATGACTGAGTACACACATACATACTAATAAAACAAATTTTAGATCAGTATAGGGTTGCCAATCTTTTTATTTTGCCATATATGGAAACAGTGCCTTCAGAATACCTAAATAATATTTACCATTGCTACCAGTTCAAAAAGAATGTATATAACAACTAATGCAATATGGTAACCTGGACTGGATCCTGAAACAGAAAGAGGAAATTAATGGAAATACTAGTGAAATAATAAATGTTCAGAACCTCATAATCAGTAACATACCATGTCAGTCTTTTAGTTTTTGACAAGTGTTCTCAGGTGATGTAAGGTGATAACGATAGGAGAAATCAAGTGATAGATATGCAAGAACTTTCTGTACCATCTTTGGAACTTTTCTGTGAATCTAAAATTATTTCAAAATAAAAAGGCTATTAAAATAAAAATGGATAATCTTTATAATCAAAGAGAAGACAAGAACAAATCTCAGAACAAAGGACAGTCATATGAAAATTACTTTTAACTTTATGAAAAATTGACTGAATTGCCCTTTTTTTCTTGTTTTGGCATGAACTGGTAAAGAGTTTGGCATGCAGTAGTATAGATCCATGGATTATCAACCATGTGTTAGCGTTATTTAATTTTAATTTACTGTAAACTGAGATGAGATTGTTTTTCTCTGTTTCCCTTAGGGAGCCTGTGGAATCAGATACCCTTACACTTTGTAACTGAACAGATGTTTAACCTATGTCCCTTTTATGAATCCAATCTGAGTCTATATAATCCCAGGCTATACATTTTAATCAGGATAAGTTGCTGGATCCTCTCCAAAGTAAAATTTAGCTTTTCTAGGAATTTCCTTGATCCTAATGACCCTAGGGAGACTTGGAGTTTTCCTGACTTTAAACTTTCATTTCTCACTATGGAGAGGGAGAGGCAAGGTTTAGGGGAGGGCAGATCCATCATGTCAGTGCTGATCAGGAGGAAACTGAGAAGAGGCTATTGCAAACAATTACCTGGTGAAACAGGTTCCATCCTCAAACCAAAGTCTGGTCAGTGCACATGCCTGGGAGAAACTTAGGGTGCAGTCGAGTTCAGGGGTAGATCTTCAGTTCCTGCAAAGGGGAGTAGGCTAGAGCATAGCTTCTCAGCCTAAGGCAGCATGTTGGAATCATCTGGGCAGTTTAAAAAAAATGCTCAGGTTTCTTCCCTAGAGGTCCCGATATAAATGGCATGGAGTGAGGTTTGGTCTTTTATAAAAAGCTTCCCTTGTGCCAGTAATGTGACACTAATGTGAGCCCAGAGGGTGGTGAACTTCTCGTGTGAGCAAGGATCTCACTTATGCAGGAGGATGTCTTATCTGCAAGGCAGAAGCCGGTTCTGGACCTGGTGCCCACCAAGGGGGAGAGAGAGCTGTGAATCAGGGAAGACAGCAGGATCACAAGGGTTACAGGCTAGTCCTTCGGTCTGGAAATGTCCACACTAACCTGTCCCTTTTAGACTGAACTCATACTGATTTGCCTGTGACTTTCATAGATACTGCACTGAATGACCTGCATCCTGGGAGACCCCTTAGTTCCAGGCTAATGGGACGTTGATTGATCTGTCCCTTTTAGTCCTGGTCAAAGCATCCTGTATGGTACCATCTTACCAGCACCTACAAAAAGTAGCTTTGCTCTTCCTGTCTGTACATGGTAAAATTCTCACATATTCTTGTTTCTCCTTCCCCCCTCCATTTTGTTTCTGAAAAAACCAGCGTTTGGGGGTAACAAGAGAAGAAATAGAAAAGAGCTATGGGCGTTTATATTCTTAATGCTGCAGTTATAATAGAATCTACTCAGGAACTAGTGTAAGGTTTCAGAGAGCTCAATAAATGAGGAGTTTTAGAATGCAGAGGCAGATGTAGTGAAAAGCAGTTGTTTTCAAATTTTAGAGTGCGTGGAAGTCACCTGAGAGCTTCTAGAGCCTCCAATTGAGTATGTCTGGAGAGAGGCTTGACAATCTGCTTTTCTAACAACCTGATGCTTTGAGGCTGGACACGACTCTTTAAGAACCACCAACATAAGGAGACTTGACTCTGCATCAGACATACATGGGTGAGAAGGCTCACTTTTGATCTATGTTTTCTCACATTCATCAGTCATCATGAAATAGTACATTTATCACCAAGCAGAAGGCCCAGGATATGGCTGACACTTTCATTCTTCAAATGATGATTTGAAACATCTCAGTCTTTCTGCTATCTTCTACCTGGGGATGGTCTGGGAATATGAGACCACCTGACCTGCCTCTTGAGAAACCTGTATGCAGGTCAGGAAGCAGCAATTAGAACTGGGCATGGAACAACAGACTGGTTCCAAATAGGAAATGGAGTACGTCAAGGCTGTATATTGTCACCCTGCTTATTTAACTTTATGCAGAGTACATCATGAGAAACACTGGGCTGGATGAAGCACAAGCTGGAATCAAGATTGCCGGGAGAAATATCAATAACCTCAGATACACAGATGACACCACCCATATGGCAGAACGTGACAAAGAACTAAAGAGCCTCTTGATGAAAGTGAAAGAGGAGAACGAAAAAGTTGGCTTAAAACTCAACATTCAGAAAACTAAGATCATGGCATCCAGTACCATCACTGCATGGCAAATAGATGGGGAAACAGTGGCGGTTTGATCTCCTTGCAGTCCAAGGGACTCTCAAATGTCTTCTCCAACACTACAGTTCAAAAGCATCAATTCTTTGGCGCTCAGCTTTCTTTATAGTCCAACTCTCACATTCATACATGACTGTTTGAAAAACCATAGCTTTGACTAGATGGACCTTTGTCAGCAAAGTAATGTCTCTGCTTTTTAATATGCTGTCTAGGTTGGTCATAGCTTTTCTTCCAAGGAGAAGCGTCTTTTAATTTCATGACTGCACTCACCATCTGCAGTGATTTTGGAGCCCAAGAAAATAAAGTCTGTCACTGTTTCGTTTCCACATCTATTTGCCATGAAGTGATGGGACGGATATCATTATCTTTGTTTTTTGAATATTGAGTTTTAAGCCAGCATTTTCACTCTCCTCTTTCAGTTTCATCAAGAGGCTCTTTAGTTCTTTTTCTGTTTCTGCCATAAGGGTGATATCATCTGTGTATCTGAGGTTATTGATATTTCTCCTGGCAATCTTGATACCAGCTTGTGCTTCATCCAGTACATCAGGGCTGTATATTGTCACCCTGCTTATTTAACTTATATTCACAGTACATCATGTGAAATGCCAGGCTGGATGAAGCACAAGAAAGTTTCACTTTATGAAGAGGAGGGAATCTGAGAAAGCTTTTTGGAAAAAGATGACCCTCGTCCATCTTGGAGCTGATAAAGGTGTAATTTCCTATGAGAATCTGGGTTTAGAGCAAATAACCGTGGCTTTGTGGCTGTACTGGAATTGGTTTTCCTTACTGAGTTTTCATAGTTTTATAACCCAGGCTGGGTAACTTTCTTGGCATTATCATCTCATCCTATTTATAGTAAATTCTACTTTTCTTTTGAGATCTTTCTGTCTGCTTAATAAAAATGTGGTTTGTCTTTGAATTTTTCAAATAAATTATTATTTTGACTTTCCTAGAATTAAATTTGCAATAAGCTTTTTTCCCCCCAGGAAATAAAAACCAATATGACATGTGAACTAATATGTAGTTCATTTTTATAGAGGTAGATAAATTTTTTAGCTACAACTATCTAATTATCTATCTATCTATCTAATTAATCCTGTTAAAAATAAACATCTGTACTGTTATGACTGTGTTATTAAATCAAGTAGTATGAGGAAAGTTTCAAGGACAATGGATTTCTGGAACAAAAGAGATAGTAAGGAATAAAACCATGACTGGCAGTTGAATAAAGAGCTGAAGTCTATTGGGATGTGCTGGCTTTTTTCTTTTCTTACAACATCTGTCTTAGGTTATTATTTATATAAGACCTACTTCCATAAAGCATCTGTTTACTCAGGAAAGTCATATGAAAATATGGAGAACCTTTATTATTGGTAAGATTTGAGTAAGTTGGCTTAAGTGTTAGTCTCTATTGAAATATATAATTTTTAATAAACTGCATTTTATTATCTTAAAATGCAAAGCATCTTTTAAAACAGATATGTATAAAGGAATACAATTATATTTCTCCTTTAAAATATCCACTAAAATTTTAAATGCACATATTCTTTGACCTTCCAGGGCACAGCTGGTAGTCTAGCGTACATACATACTGACAGAAGTGCACCAAAAATTATATGAAAGGATGTTTGTTGCAGTAGCCTAACCATCCAATTGTACAGGTTTGTTTAAATGAATAATGGTTCACGCCTGTAATGGAATATTCTGCCGTCATTGAAAGAATGAGGTTGATGTCAAGGTTACGTTAAGAAAAAAAATCAAGTGGCAGAACAGTGTGGGTAGTGTAAACTACATGTGCACTGAAAGAATATGTTTATTTATGTATATGTACAATTCCTTAAACATGCATAGATGATTCCTGATGTGGTACACAAAATCTGTGGTGCATAAAAAAGGTAAAAGTATTTACCTTTTAGGTGGCAGTTGCAGCCTGGACAGTGTGTAGGAATGGGATATTTTTACTCTTTGTCGTGTACTCCTGAGTTCTTAGCATTTCGCCATAAGTATTTATTATTTTAAAAACAATGTATAAAAATACTAATTTAAAAACAAAAATCTATTAAATTTATTTATTTTAATAATTTAACAATATGTTTATATAAATTATTGGAGCCTTTAAATATTAATGCCTCTATTCTGGACTAAGAAATACTTCCAAGCATATTAAAGGAAAAAGAAATCTGTTTTAGTTCTAAGTTGAAATAATTATTGATTTATGGCAAATGATTCCTGAAAAAAATTGCAACACAAAAATTAATTTCCACTGTTATGTAGACAATTACAGATAATGCTGATTGAGAGCCTCAAGATTTGAATGATAATAGTCTAAATGGAGGAGAGCCCCTCTGGTGTTTATGCTTTTCTTGAAGGATCATGGAAATATTTGATAATGATTCAACCATATTGAGCTCTTCACTTCATTTGTTAGGTTTTTGTGCAGATGGATCATGATCATATGCTGTTTTTGGATTGACTCCTATTTTTCAGAACCAGAAAATTAGTGAAATATTTTTTTTTATATTATGTACTCATCTGTTTAGCCCCAGTATAATGAAGGATTGTTTCAAAACATAAATTCTTTGTCCTTTTTTATGATTTAATATAACATGTTTCCAAAGTTGGCATTTCAAAGAAAACTAGTAGTTTATAAAACATGTTCTATATGCCTTTAACTCTGATATATTTCCCCCCCATACAATGACTTGTCAACTTCCATTGTTCCCTCATCTGATACCGTAATTTTGTGATTACCATTTATCTTTGTTTCTACCGTCTTTCTAGCTACTTTTCACTGTGAGTGTTAGACCTCTGTGAGAGAAGATATCATTGGTGTGTTTAGCCAGTATCCAATTTAAAGAAATACTTTTAGATAGAATTCTCTTCCCAGGTCACTCCATTGACTGTTGGCCTTTTTGTCTGGCCAGTCAAATGCTGGGCTTCCAGGTGATGCAGTGGTCAAGAATCCCCCTGCCAATGGAGGAGACGCAGGTTCAATCCCTGGGTCAGGAAGATTCCCCTGGAGGAGGAACTGGCAACCCACTCCAGTATTCTTGCCTGGAAAATTCCATGGTCAGAGGAGCCTGGCAGGCTACAAAGAGTTGCAAAGAGTAGGACATGACTGAGCACACACATACAATCAAATGCCAAAGTTTTTATTTCTAGCCCAATCAGATGTGTCTAGGAAATCAAGGTCATTTGAAGCATAATAACCTCTCCTCCACTAATCTTGTGGATAGTTCACCAGTCCAAAAGCCCAACAGAGTGAATTTAAAGTTCTGCTAAATTTACTCCCCCCCACTGCTGCTCCAAAAATTAAAAACAAACAAACAAGCACAAGGCAAACAAGCAAAACAAAAACAGCCTAGGAAAAGCTTAGATTTGCACTGCATAGCTCACAGGTTCTAAGTCCAACTCATAAGTAGTATATGGGAAAGGGCATAGGTGTTGCATTCACACATTCACACAAAGTTTGCACCCCTACTTGGCAACTTCCCAGGCAGACAACCTTGACTCTCAGAGACTGTGACCTCCTATGTGAAATAGAGGTAACAATATTTCTTTGTAGAAGTGATGTGAGGATAGGGAGATTGTGTGTGTAAAATGAGTAGGACAATAAGTGACACACAGTAATTATAATAGCAGAAAACATTTATTGAGTGTGTACCAAGTGCCAAGCATTATGCTAAGCCCTTAATGCATGTTAGCTCCTTATTCCTCTGAACAACCTTATGTGGTTATTACACAGGGAGGCTCTGTGATTTGCTTGAGATTGTATGACTAGTAAGTGAAGGAGTTGATAGCTCGAGCTGTTAACATCTAAACCAACCCTTTCCTGGAAGCATGGCCTGACTTTGTTTCTGTCCATAAGTCTATGGCCTTCTGGGTTCCATCTACTGTCAGAACCACACCTGAAGTACTTCCCTATCTTATCCTCCATCCAATCCAACCCAAGTCCTCAGTTCATGATGCTCAATGACTCCATGGGAATTTGGAGGTGTCAGGGCTCGCACTGTGTGCCTTCCTGCCTGCTCTTTGTCCCTCAGCAAAGCTGAACTTCACCCTGTTGTTGGGATTATCTCATGAGGAGAAATAGGCTGCCTTCCCCAGAATTCCAGTGAAGATAATATCTTCCCCTTTGTTCCATTACTTATGTCTTCCTGTTCTCTCCTCTGCACTTGTCAAGCACTGTGTATTTTAAGTAGGTTAGTCCTTAAGACAGATTATGAAATAGATGACATTTGCCCCTTTAAACCACCCATTCCTTTAGTCCTTATGTCACTATTTCACATCTCAGTGAACCAGTTGAACTAGAAGCTTTCAGCTTCTGAGGAAATGAGAAATTAGTGGAGGAATGAGAAAGGTCCTTTAGACCTGTGCTTCTCAAACTTTATTGTGCATATGAATCACCTAGTGCTCCACTGTGTCCTCAGTCACTCAGTTGTGTCCGACTTTTTGCGACCCCATGGACTGTAGCCCACCAGGCTTCTCTGTCCATGGGATTCTCCAGGCAAGAATACTGAAGTGGGTTGCCGTTTCCTTCTCCAGGGGATCTTCCTGATCCAGGGATTGAACCCACGTCTCTTGCATCTCCTGCATTGGCAGGTGGATTCTTTACTATTGTGCACTTTGTTAAAATGCAGATTCTGATCCCAATCCAACTGGGATTCTGCATTTCTGACACGCTTCTGTTGATGCCAGTGCTGCTGCTGTTTTCTAGACCACACTCTTGAGCAGCCAGCATCTAAAGACTAGGGTACCACCTTGAGATGTCAGAGGCTCTACCCTGCTAATGTTTCCAGGAATATTTAATCCAAAGAAATGAGTCTCTTGGTGAAGTTTAGTTAATGTGACTTGCTAGTAGAAGAAAATTCTCAATTTTATACCCTGCTTTGGACTGCCTACCAGTAAAGCCATTCCTGGTTGGAGAAAAGAATACCATAAAGTTGTCAAGTTTTGATATAAACACTATGAAAGAGGGCATTTTTCTCCGTTAATTTAATTTAGTAACTCTCAGATGATTTGAATTCATTTTGCTTAATTTTGAGAAAATCGTCATTTTGCTGCTGCTCAGTGTTGAGTGAGCTTTCCAGGTGGTGCTAGCGGTAAAGAACCTGCCTCTTGATGCAAGAAACATAAGAGACATAGGTTCAATGCCTGGGTCTGCAAGATCCCTTGGAGGAGGGCATGGCAACCCACTCCAGTGTTCTTGCCTGGAGAATCCCATGAACAGAGGAGCCTGGCGGGCTACAAGTCCATAAGGTTGCAAAGAGTCGGACACGATTGAAGTGACTTAACACACATGCATGCAAGGTTGAGTTCCTCAGAGGAACTCAACTAGGGAAATAGCTCACTGAACTTTTCCTGGTGGTGGGGGTCACATATGCATTTCAATATGTGTTTCTTTGTTCCAGCTATCATCACCTACATAAAAGGAAATTTAAGTCAACTTTTATTTCCTTATCTTTTGATTTGGAGTCAGCTCACTGGGAGTGCTTATGAATAATTCTGTTAGAAATGGTTTGATAATACTAACCTGGATAATGAAACTTTGTACAGAGCTTTGCACATGAAGGTGCAGTGTGGGCAGAAGACTGTGAAATAACATGGCTGATTCTCTTTGTGATGGCAAAGGTTTATGTTCTCTATTTCTGCTTTCAGGGAGGAGAACACTGTTACTACCAGGGCCACATCCGAGGAAATCCTGCCTCATTTGTGGCATTGTCGACATGCCATGGACTTCAGTAAGTGTCCCCAAAGTTTTTGTATCATCCATTTTTTCCCAGTGATTTATTTTTAATGCACTCTGGTTGAAATCTCTATTTTGTGTCAAGAGCTATTAATAGTTTTAAAACAGTGATGGATCAGGACTTTTTCCTCTGTGGTTTGTATACCAAGCAGATTGTTAAATTAGAGTTGCAGAAATTAGAGGCGCTAATGATTATAATATGCTTCCTTAGTGATGTTTGAAACATTTTTCTAGTTTCATCCAGATGGAGTCAGGAGTGGTTTGCGTAACTTTGGTTTCTGTTTCCGTGGGTGTTTAGCCCCTTGGTACCAATTCTGTCCTTCCTCTTCCTTGATGTTCATTTATATATATATATATATATATATATATATGGAATAATAGAAATTTCAAGACAGGGAACTCCTGATTCCTTGCACAAAAATAAAGGGTGACCACAGGGGCTCATGTATTTTAGCCCTTTACTCAGCCAGAATCCCACCAAACCTACAGCAAACTTATGGGAGGGTCCATTTATTCTCAGACATTTCTATGAAATGGACTTCATTCTTCCTCAGGGTCTTGCTTCCTTTCTCATAACCTTCACTATCAAAGTGTTTGCTGGTGTTTAACATGGGAATATATCAGCTTCCTCCATCCTGTCCATGATGGTGATACCCAGGTGGCTGTCTATCTCTTTCTTGTCTTATGACCCCTTATAAAGCTACTTTGTCATCCCTCAGCATTTTGTTGTTGTTCATTCATTAAGTCAGATCCCATGGACCACATCACGCCAGGCTCCTCTGTCCTCCATTATCTCCTGAGTTTGCTCCAATCCACATCCACTGAGTCAGTGATGCTATCTAACCATCTCATCTTCAGCCTCTCCCTACTCCTTTTGCCTTCAGTCTTTCCTGGCATCACGGTCTTCTCCAGTGAGTCCACTTTTTGCATTTGGCAGCCAAAGTATTGGAGCTTTAGCTTCAGCATCAGTCATTTCAATGAGTATTCAGGGTAGATTTCCTTTAGGATTGACTGGTTTGATCTCCTTGCTGTCCAAGGGACTCTGAAGAGTCTCTTGGTTCTCCAGCACCACAATTTGAAAACATCAATTCTTCAACGCTCAGCCTTCTTCATGGTTCAAATCTCATATCCATACATCCTGCTGGAAAAACCATAGCTTTGATTATACAGACTTTTGTTGGCAAAGTGATGACTCTGCTTTTTAATCCTCTGTCTAGGTTTGTCATAGCTTTCCTTCCAAGAAGCAAACGCAGTGACTGTCCATAGTGATTTTGAAGCCCAAGAAAATAAAATCTATCACTGGTTATACTTTTTACTCATCTATTTGCCAAGAAGTGATGGCACCAGGTGCCATGATCTTCGTTTTTTGAATATTGAGTATTAAGCCAGCTTTTTCTCTCTCCTTTTTACTCTCATCAAGAGGCTCTTTAGGTCCCCTTCATTTTCTTAATGATAACATTAGAGTGGTGTCACCTGCATATCTGAGGTTGTTGATATTTCTCCTGGAAATCTTGATCAGCTTATGATTCATCCAGCTTGGCATTTCACATGATGTACTCTGCATATACTTCTGCTTTATTGACTACTACACCAAAGCCTTTGACTGTATAAATCACAACAAACTGTGGAAAATTCTCCCAGGTGGTCTGGGAATACCGAACCACCTTACCTGCATCCTGAGAAATCTGTATGCAGGTCAAGAAGCAGCAGTTAGAACCGGACATGGAACAACGGACTGGTTCCAAATTGGGAAAGGAGTATGTCAAGGCTGTATATTGTCACCCTGCTTATTTAACTTATATGCAGAGTACATCATGTGAAATGCTGGGCTGGATAAAGCACAAGCTGGAATCAAGATTGCCGGGAGAAATATCAATAACCTCATATATGCAGATGACACCACCCTTATGGCAGAAAGCAAAGAACTAAAGAGCCTCTTGATGAGAGTGAAAGAGGACAGTGAAAAAGCTGGCTTAAAACTCAACATTCAAAAAACAAAGATCATGGCATTCGGTCCCATCTCTTCATGGTAAATAGATGGGGAAACAATGGAAACAGTGACAGACTTTATTTTTTTGAGCTCCAAAATCACTGCAGTTGGTGAGTTCAGCCATGAAATTAAAAGACCCTTGCTCCTTGGGAGAAAAGCTATGACAAACCTAGACAGCATGTTACAAAGCAGAGACATTACTTTGTTGAAAAAAGGTTCATCTAGTTAAAGCTGTGGTTTTTCCAGTAGTTATGTATGGATGTGAGAGTTGGACTATAAAGAAAGCTGAGTGCAGAAGAATTGATGCTTTTGAACAGTGGTATTGGAGAAGACTCTTGAGTCCCTTGGACTGCAAGGAGATCCAACTAGTCCATCCTAAAGGAAATCAGTCCTGAATATTCACTGAAAGGACTGATGTTGAAGCCAATACTTTGGCCACCTGATGGGAAGAACTGACTCATTGGAAAAGACCCTGATGCTGGGAAAGGTTGAAGGCAGGAGGAGAAGGGGACAACAGAGAATGAGATGGCTGGATGACATCACCGACTCGATGGACATGAATTTGAGCAAGCTCCAGGAGTTGGTGATGGACAGGGAGGCCTGGCGTGCTGCAGTCCATGAATGAGGTCACAAAGAGTTGGACATGACTGAGTGACTGAACTGTACTGAACTCTGCATATAAGTTAAATAAGCAGAATGGCAATATATAGCCTTGATATGTGTGCGTGCATGTGTGCGTGTTCCATTTCTTTACTCATGTTTTGCTGTTTGTGACCCTATGGACTATAGCCCACCAGGCTTCTCTCTCCATAGGGTTCTCCAGGCAAGAATACTGGAGTGGATTGCCAAACCCTCCTCCAGGGGATCTCCCTGACCCACGAATGTACTCATGTCTGCCTCCATCTCCTGCATTGCAGGTGGATTCTTTACCCACTGGGTCAGTTGGGAAGCTCACAGCCTTGACATACTTCTTTCCCAGTTTTGAACCAGTCTGCTGTTCCATGTCAGGTTCTAACTGTTGCTTCTTGACTCACATACAGATTTCTCAGGAGACAGGAAAGGTGGTCTGGTACTCTAATCTCTTTAAAAATTTTCCACAGATTGTTGTGATCCACACAGTCAAAGGCTTTAGTGTAGTCAATGAAGCAGAAGTAGATGTTTTTCTGGAATTCTCTTGCTTTTTCTGTGATCCAACCAATGTTGACAATTTGATCTCTGATTCCTCTGCTTCTTTGAAACCCATCTTGTACATCTGGTAGGTCTTGATTCATGCACTGCTGAAGCCTAGCTTGAAGGATTTTGAGCATAACCTTGCCAGCATGTGAAATGAGCACAATTGTATGGTAGTTTGAGCATTCCTTAGCATTGTCCTTCTTGGGGATTGAAATGAAAACTGACCTTTTCCAGTCCTATGGTCAGTGCAGATTTCCCCAAATTTGCTGACATATTGAGTGTAGCCCTTTAACAGCATCATCTTCTAGGATTTGAAAGAGCTCAGCTGGAATTCTGTCCCTCTACTCACTTTGTTCGTAGTAATGCTTCCTAAATCCCACTTGACTTCACACTCCAGGATGTCTGGCTCTAGGTAAGTGATCACACAATCATGGTTATCCAGGTCATTGAAACCTGTTTTGTACAGTTCTGTGTATTCTTGCCATCTCTTCTTAATATCTTCTACTTCTGATAAGTCCTTACTGTTTCTGCCTTTTATCATGCCCATCTTTGCATGAAATATTCCCTTAATATCTCCAATTTTCTTAAAGATACCTCTAGTCTTTCCCACTGTATTGTTTTCCTCTATTTCTTGGCACTGTTTATTTAAGAAAGCCTTCATATCTCTCCTTGCTATTCTCTGAAACTCTGCACTCAAATGGGTGTATCTTTCCCTTTCTACCTTGTCTTTCACTTCTTTTCTCAGGTATTTCTAAAGCCTTATTAGACAACCACTTTGCCTTCTTTCATTCCTTTTTCTTTGGAATGGTTTTGGTTTCTGCCTCCTGTACAATGTTTTAAACTTTCGTCCATGGTTCTCCAGGTACTCTGACACCCAGATATAATCCCTTGATCTCTTTGTCACTTCTGCTATATAGTCATAAAGGATTTGATTTAGGTCATGCCTGAGTTTTTCATTTATGGAACCAGAATCTTCTATATATATGTATGGTGTTAGAATCTGCTTCGTTTATACTGTGTATCAAGATGTTTGAGTTCAATGAAAAGTGACTGATTTTTGCATTGGATACTAACCTAATTCAAGAGGAAACAGCCCCTGATACTGTTTAAACAAAGCCGTCTGCATGCTACTTAATCAGTGTAGTCCTGTGAACTTTGGCAAAGGGCAATTGTTTTGTACAGTTTTCTGGATGGATCTGACCAGTTATCAGCAGAATGTTCACTGCCATATTTGTCTACTGTTTTGAAAAGTTTCCCCCCACTGATTCCTTAGGCATATATTGTCAGTAATATCCTACAAACTGCATCTGTTTATCTTTAAATTCCAAATGCAGTGTCACTCAAATTCAGAAAGTGCACTTTGGATTGAAAACATTACAGACGTGTCAAGGGCAGTTCTAAGGGTATATGAAAGTTGAGAACATGTGGAAGATGTTACTGCAAGAACGAAAGAATGTGGATAGAGACAGAGCTGGAGGCCGTTATAATTATAGCTCAGGAAAACCAGCAGATTTCACTAAGTGATCAATGAAAGACACATACTGTTCTGTGGTTAGCAACTTGGGCTTCATGCAGTCTATTCCACCTAACACTGATAAATGACTGCAGAAGCTCACAACTTTACTCTTCTTAGATGCCTGAGTGGTCAAGACAAGTTCCTTCAGTATCAGGAGGAAACTGATATTAATAGAAAGACCACGATCCTCTAAAAGGAGGGGCTATCAGGATCTCTCTGAGTGGGAGTTGAGACAATATGTAGCTTAGGATGCCCCCAGAGAATTTCTCAATTGGCTGATAGTCATCTCTAGCCAAGGAGGTCCAAAATTGAACTCTGGATTTGCGCCCTGCATCCTGCATCCTGCTTCCTTGTGCCCATCCTATTTTGCTTTTCCTGCAGCCTTTTCCATCGTATTAAATGGATCTTATGAAACATCATTTTTCTAGTTGCTCATGCCAAAACCTTGGAGTCTTCACTGACTCTTCTCTCCCTTGCAAACTCCATTTTAAATCCACTAACTAGTTCTACTGATTCTACTTTGGAAAAATATTCAGAATTTGACCAGTTCTCACCACCCTCACCATTACCCCCCTGTTGTATGAATGAAGATGTGTGGCCAGTTGCGTTGGCTGGGTCAGCTACTTGTCAGCCACTTGTCTCTTGGGCTTCAGTTTCTGTAACTTGTGAAATGTGGGTAGTCATTGTACCTCCGGCATAAATTTGTGGAAAAGATGAAATGAATGTAAAGGATTTAGCTCATGGTGAGTTGTTAAAATATGTCAGCTCTTACTGCTAGAGCATCTTCCAAGTATACAGCTTAGGCTAGTCTCTGTATATCCCCTGTCCAACTGCCTCAGAATCACTGGGGGTTTGTTTAAAATGCAGTTTCCTGGGTTCCAGCCTGGAAGTCCGAAAGAGTCCTGAGAGTTTTGCATGTTTATATGCTTTCCAGGTGATATTTTGCATATTAAAGTTTTAGATTTATATGTTAGAGGAAGGAATAATGGGCCACAGTTAGAGGATGGCAATCCTGAGCCTCAGAGCTAGACACGACTGAAGCAAGTAAACAGCAGTAGCAGCAGCAGCAGCAGTCCTGAGCCTGGGGAAGAGTCAGGATGAGGGGACCCTGCTGCTTATGGGGAATCAGAGGCGAGGCCTTTCCTTCTCAGCAGTATGTGTGGGTGTGTGTAATGTATGACATGTGTATGTGTAAGATATGTGGATTGGGATATGTGTGTTGCGTGGCATATGTGAGTGTGGTATGTGGTGTTTATATATGTGGAGATGTAGTGTGTAATGTATGATATATAGGGGTGTGTGTGTGTGTGTGTGTGTGTGTGTGTGTGTGGTATGTGGTGGTATGTGTGTATGATGTGGGGGTGTATATATACGGGTGGGTGGTGTGTGTATCTTATGTGTGTGTGTGGTGTGTGGTGGTGTGTGTGTATGATGTGGGGGTGTGTGTGTTATGTGTGGTGTGTATGTATGTGGTATGTGGTAGGCACTCCATGTGATAGGTAGGACTGAAAAGTAGGGTTTGAGAAATAAACTGGTCCTCTGGCTGCTGCTGATTTTACAATGATCTGGTTTTGAGTTAAGAGTCAATTGCCAGGCCTAACTGTTTTCTTGTGCTTGGCAGCGGGATGTTCTGTGATGGGAACCACACCTATCTCATTGAGCCGGAAGGAAATGACGCCTCCCAAGTAAGTGCTGCTTCTGTTTGCCATGGCAAATGTAAACACTGCTGGGGGATTTCTTTCCCCCTCTTTTTCTTCTCTTTTTTCTCTCTATTTTGCTTTCTTTTCATATTTCAGAGTCAAGAATATATGTATAAACATAGACATATAATATATATATATATATAAAATGCGTATAATATATACACATATATTTAAAATTAAATAGTGAATAAGGAAAAACATAAATTTATCTTGTTTAAGCCATCCAAACTAAGACAGACCACAGCACATCACGGTGGAGATAGTAATGAAGGCTCCAGAACACCTCGGAAGAAAAGTATTTCCAGCAGGGGGGAAAAGTGAGAGGTAGATTTTTCTTTTAAAGATCACTGTGGTTTTGCCTTGTTGCTGTTCAGTTGCCAAGTCGGGTCTGACTCTTTGGGGCCCCATGAACTGAAGCACACCAGGCTTCCCTGTCCTTCACTATCTCCTGGTGTTTAAATTATGAATACTGAAGACAGTGAAGGACAGGGAAGCCTGGTATGCTGCAGTCCATGGGCTCGCAAAGAGTTGGACAGCAACAAGACAAAACCACAGTGATCTTTTAAAAAAAAATCCACCTCTTACTTTTCCCCTCTGCTGGAAATACTTTTCTTCTGAGGTGTTCTGGAGCCTTCATTACTATCTCCACCATGATGTGCTGTGGTCTGTCAGTCTAGGTGGCTTAAACAAGATATTTTCTCACAGTCTGGGGACTGAAAGTCCAATTTCAGTGTGCCAGTGGGGTCAGTGTCCATTGTGGACTTTCTCCTTGGAGTGCAGATGGGGTCCTGTGAGGTCTGGTGTCTCTTCCTTTTCTCATCAGGGCACCAGCCTTATCAGACTAGGACCTCACTCTTGTGACCTCTGTTAACCTTTATCGCATCCCTCTAACCCTATCTCCAAATACAATCAGATTAGGAATTTAGGACTTAAACATGTGTTTGGAAGGGACATAGACATTCAGTTCATGACAGATCAAATCCACAGATAATGTGATTTCCCACCCTTTTTCTTTTCTAGATTCCAGATTTTTCTCTATTGCCTATTTTCTTTAAGGCCCCATGCTGATGAAGTTTAGAGAAATCCGGGTTTTCTCAGTTCTCTTCCTCAGTTTAGTTTAAACATTCACTTTCTCACAAATTAGAAAATGGTTGCTATTACTGACTACAGAGAAACAGGATGCATTCCATCCTAGCTCTGTACACACAAATATTCTTGTGTGTATCATGGAACACCAATCAAGCACTTAGAGATGCAAATAATTTCAAGAAATGCTCATTGTTCTGCCACTCATAAACAGTCTTGTATGGGAAACTGGCTGTTTTGTGTTACTTTCCAAGTACCCACTGAAAGCTGTCCTGTCCCTTTGCTTGACAGTGTGATTTTTAAAAAAGTGGTATCATGAAACTTGACTATTTATGACCTTCCTTTTTTAGTAGTTGAAGGAAGCCAGATGAAATTATTTGAATGTTCATTAATTTTTCTTAGATGAAACATGGTTTTTTTATCTGTTGGATTTTTACAGATGTTTGTATGACACTTGAATTTTGAGGCAGGGTCTGCTGTGGGCATTCTGATTGTGCCAGTCACCCTGCTTCCCAACAGGAAGACTGTTAGCTCTGCAGTCTGCATAGCAAAGCTGTCAGGCTCTAACAGGAGGCAGGGCTTCATGGAAAGGAACCAGTCATAGAAAACATTAACCCCTTTCCCCAGATGTCTTATTTCTCCTTGGGGGAATAGGTGCATTCATTTCTTTTCCATTACCACAGGCTTTGGCTTCTCCATCCATGAAGGCATTTTACTTCTAATGGGCTATCACTGTGGTGCTGGGATAATACAGGAGTGAGTAGGAGGGATGTGCAAGGGCTCATTGCCTTCCCAAACTTGAGAGAATGTGTAGTCAAGCAATGATTCTTTTAAGGTTTCACCTCCCCCAGCTATGATCGCCTGAGCCTGGAGATTTCTGGTTGTATGTGCCTCATCTCTCATTTGTGTTATTTCAGGAGGATTTCCATTTTCATTCGGTTTACAAATCCAGACTGTTTGAATTTCCCTTGGATGATCTTCCATCTGGTATGATTTTCACGTAGTGATTTTTTTAAAAAGACAGCTTTAATAATTCATTTTAATGCTTTAGAACTAATTATATGTGGAATATCATCAGCCTACGACTGACTGCTCATAACAGTTTTAGAAAGTCAAGTGACATCAAGAGAGAGAAAAAAATGCAAACTGACCTCATGTTTATAGTGGGTGAGTTTGGAAAGATATTGCTTGAACTCAACAAAGAAGAGCTTATTAAAGTTATAAGACTCAAAGTAAAGTATTCCTTTACTTTGTTAAAGCAAAAATTGGTCTGCATAGGTAGAATATACAAAATTCACTCTTGGTGAAGTACTCAGTTTGTATACATAGAGATGAATTTGTAAATATTTTCCCATTTATTGTTTCCTCATTTCTTTTTGCCCCACCATTTTAATAAAGAACTATTGTAGATTAATACTTATTATTATGATGATGTGCTATTTGTGAAATTGATCTTTCCTTCCAATGTGTGTTTATGGGTCCATCTATTTATAGGTTTGATTTGAGAGTTGCATCCATGTCTTTTGGTGAGAAGGGCAGGGTATTCATGCTTTGGCCTTGTTAGAGGAGCAGTGATTATGCAGAGTGCATTTGTCTCTGTCCACACTGGACTCATTTTCGTGTTCTCCTTCTAAAGATAGGGTATAGCTGATGTGGAGATGCTTCCTCCCCTACTTAGCCAGCCCTGATTATGGCCATAGTATAGTCTAATTTTTAAACATTTTTCAGTCTTCGCAACAACTCTGTGAGGTCAATATTATTATTCCCGTTTTATAGATGAACAAACAGAAGCTCAGCTAGTTTGTCTTTTCTAGGGTTCCACAGCTAGTTAAGAGGCTGAGTGGGTGTTTGGATTATGGCACTACGAGAATGTGCCTTGGGAGACAGGCACCAGGGCAAATGGAAAACTTACTAGACTAAAGCAAAGTCTAAACTCCTGCTTAGGAACATGACTTAAAGGCTGCATTGTCTCCTCATTAGAAGATGAAGTAATTGTTTTCAAATGTTCCTTCCTCTGAAATACATTTGTAGCTCCTTGACCTTCTGCAGTTACCCAAAAGAGAAACAGAACTCACCCCTTCTCTCCTGCTGCCAAAGGGATAGAAGTTCCTAGTTTATAGAATTTGCTATTTGGAAAAATCTGCAAATGAACAATAGATACTTTCACTTCACATAGACACTTTATACTGTTCTTTCGTTATGAAACTTTTTACAATCCCTATTATGGTAAGAAAATAAATCATGATTAGCTGCTTGAGAACAAAGTTGCAATCCAATAGGCATTACTGGAAGCAATAAACATTAATTAATGTTTAAATTAATAAATAAAAGTTCCCCACTAAGGACTTTATTATAGGCTTGCTATGATATAATCTTAAAATTTTTTTAAAAAAACTTCATTCAGATTTTCTTGACAAAAGAAACTTTGGAGGTTACTCAGTTTTTCTGCTATGAAAAATGAGTTTTGACCTTATTCTTTGAAAAACCTCATTTTGTTCCTGGTTACCTTTTAGTATCAGAAGTTGAGAGTATTCATTTTAAGAGTATTATTTGCCTCAAGCTCTTTAGACTTACTATGACAAATTGGAAGGAAACAAAAAATAGACAAATGTCAAAAGTTGCAATTTTTTGTTATATAAGCTCAAAACGAAGCTTTTTTTTTTAAATTTTAGGTTTAATAAAGTGTCACTGGGTTGTGGGTTATGTTATATCTTTTTTGCTATGCATTATGTATTTCCCAGAGATAGAATATGATCAAGTGTTCCCCAATCTTGGTTGATTATGGAATGTTTTATTTTACATGACATATCTCTCAAGACTAGTTTTCCTAAGAACACATTTGAAGAAAAGATTTTTGTTTAAATATGATCACTTAGCGCTCACTGTTTAAAAATTACTATGATGAAAAACCAACCAACCAATCAACAAAAGCAAACAAAACAGAAATAGACTCATAAATATAGAGAACAAGGGGGTTGTGGCCAGAGCAGATGGGGGCCAGCCAAAAGAGGAAAAGGAGGTTTAGAGATACAAACTTCCAGTTATAAAGTAAAGAAGTCATGGGAACATAGTCAATAATATTGTGATAACTTTGTACAGATGCAGATGATAACTGGGTTTACAGTGTAACCATTTTTAAATGTATATAAGTATCAAATCACTATTTTGTACACCTAAAAATAGTATGATATTGTATGTCAGTTATACTGCAATAGAAAATTACTATGATGAAATACACCAATTTTGTGTACTATTTGCTGAGTTCTGACACTCTTGTACTCCTGTGATGAAAAATAGACTATTTCCATTACCCCAGTAATTTCCTTTGTGTCCCTTTTCTGTCAGTGTCTCCCACTTCTGCAGTCCCTTTTCTGACTTTTTTCACTGTAGATTAGTTTCACCTGCTCATACAAATGGATTCATTCATCATATTCAGCTTCTTTTCCTTGTTAGCACATGCCTGAGTAGGTGGGGAAACAGTGGAAACAGTGTCAGACTTTATTTTTTTGGGCTGCAAAATCACTGCTGATGGTGATTGCAGCCATGAAATTAAAAGACGCTTACTCCTTGGAAGGAAGATTATGACCAACCTAGATAGCATATTTAAAAGCAGAGACATTACTCTGCCAACAAAGATCCATCTAGTCAAGGCTATGGTTTTTCCAGTGGTCATGTATGGATGTGAGAGTTGGACGGTGAAGAAAGCTGAGCGCCGCAGAATTGATGCTTTTGAACTGTGGTGTTGGAGAAGACTCTTGAGAGTCCCTTGGACTGCAAGAAGATCCAACCAGTCCATCCTAAAGGAGATCAGTCCTGAGTGTTCATTGGAAAGGACTGATATTGAAGCTGAAACTCCAATACTTTGGCCACCTCATGTGAAGGGTTGACTCATTGGAAAAGACCCTAATGCTGGGAAGGTTTGGAGGCAGGAGGAGAAGGGGATGACAGAGGCTGAGATGGTTGGATGACATTACCGACTCGATGGACATGGGTTTGGGTAAACTCTGGGAGTTGGTGATGAACAGGGAGGCCTGGCATGCTGCAATTCATGGGGTTGCAGAGTCGGACATGACTGAGCGACTGAACTGAACTCTATGTTGTCAAAGGCAGCAATAGTTCTTTAATTATTGAGTATGTTCTTATGTATGCATATAGCACAATTTTTCATCTCTTCTGTTGATGGGCATTTGGATTGCTTCTAGTTTGGGGCTATTATGAATATAAAAACTATGAATATTCTTGTAAAAATCTTTTTGGGGGACACATTTACATTTCTCTATCAAATACCTGGGAGTTTAATAACTGCGTCACAAGGCTATATATCTTTAACTGTATAATATTGTTCTCAAGCTTCAGCATGTACCAGAATCACCTGGAGGGCTTGGTAAACACAGATTAATGGCCTCATCTTCAGGCTATTTTTTTTTTTCAGCCACTTTATTGAGGTATAATTGAAATACAAAAGGCTGTATATATTTAATGTATAGAACTTGATGAGTTTGGAGGTAAATATACATCCTGGAGAATCCTATGGATGGAGGAATCTGTAGGCTGCAGTCCATGGGGTCACTGGGAGTCGGACACAACTGAGCGACTTCCCTTTCACTTGTCTCTTTCATGCATTGGAGAAGGAAATGGCAACCCACTCCAGTGTTCTTGCCTGGAGAATCCCAGGGACTGGGGAGCCTGGTGGGCTGCCGTCTATGGGGTCGCACAGAGTCGGACACGACTGAAGCGACTTAGCAGCAGCAGCAGCACACATCCATGAAATCACCACAACCTATGCCACAAACATATTCATCCATCCCAAAAGTTTCCTCCTATACTCTTTATTTATGGTGATGATGATAAAAACTGTTAACATAAAATCTAACCTCTTAGCAAATTTTTAGGTATACAATACAGTATTGTTAACTGTAGGCACTAAACTGTACAGTAGCTCTCCAAGACTTATTCATCTTGTATAACTAAATCTTTGTCCACTTTGACTTGTAACTCCTCATATTCCCACCTCCTAGCCCCTGACAGCCACCATTCTGATCACTGTTTCTCTGAGTTAGACTATTTTAGATTCCTCATGTAAATGGTATTATGTAGCATTTGTCCTTCTTTGTCTGGCTTATTTCACTTAACAGAATGCCCTCCTAGGTTCACCTATGTTGCTGTAAATGGCAGGATTTTCTTTTATAAGACTGATTAATATTCCATTGTGTGTATATACCATATATTCTTTATCCATTCATCCACTGATGGACATTTAGGTTACTTCTTATCTTGGCTGCTGTCAATAATGTTGCAATGAACATGGGAGTGCAGACACTTCTTTGAGATCCTGATTTAAATTCTTTGGCTATTTGCCTAGAAGTAGGATTGTTAAAATCATATGGTATTTCTATTTAAATATTTTGAGAAATATTCATAATGCTTTTCATAGTGGCTGCACAAATTTCTAGAGCTTTTGATTAAGTATGTCTTGGGTGGGTTATGAGAATTTACTTTTCCAAGTTCTCAGGTAATGCTAATGCCACTAGTCCAAGGAACACAATTTAAGAACTACTGTTAAATGAAAAATCTCTGAACCTTTTCCTGAAGTGGTTATACCGTTGTATACTCTCAGCATTATATGAGAGTTCTAATTGTTCCACATCTTCACCAACCTTTGGTGTGGCATTCTTTAGTGAAGATTAGTGGTAGAAGGGAAGGTCAAGTGGCTATTTAGATGATTTCCCATTAAAATATGATGGTAATTATAAGAGAAATATGAGAAAAATTTTGAGATAAATTAGAACTGGAATAATGCTTGAGATTTTTTTGAATTGTATTCCTTTGTGGTATGTTTATTTATATTAATAAAAATGCAATTGCCTAGATTAATGTTCTATATTTTCATTAAAAGTAATATTTATATTATAAAATTAATAATAATTATTATAATTATATAATTTCTAGATTATAATTATAATAATCATTATTGATTAAAGTAAAGTTATATAATTTATACTAATTAGGGCTAGTAGAAGTTTGATTGCCCTTCATGAAAGAAACCTGGCACATGCACTAAGTTAAATTTATTTTTGTTTCCTTTTAGAATTCCAACAAGAAAATATCACTCCACCAAAATTTATTTTGAAGTCGAGACCAAAAAGGAGTAAACGTCAGGTATGTATTCACAGGTATATGTCACAATATTTTAAAAACATTTGGCAACTGCCAGTAAGTTTAATGGAGAAGGAAATGGCAACCCACTCCAGTGTTCTTGCCTGGAGAATCCCAGGGACGGGGGAGCCCGGTGGGCTGCCATCTATGGGCTCGCACAGAGTCAGACATGACTGGCACGACTTAGCAGCAGCAGTCAATTTAATCTACATTAAGTCTGGAAGAGGTAAGACTTAGTTCAGGCATTTGCCACAGTGTGGTAAACAGCAAGGGTGACACATTCACAGGAGCAGTGGAGTTAGGGCCATATTATTTCAGAGACTCAAAAAACACTCAAGATAGTGGCGATAATATGGACATTCATCATACAGATGGATTATGGGGCCCCTGCTGTGACATCTCAGTTTGTTTCTACCATAGGCCTCTTTCCTTGCCTGAGTATATACCAACCACACCATGAAGTCTGCTTGGATGGTCCAAGTCCTTATGTTTATCCCCTTAAGAATACCCCCTTAAGAATGACTCCATCAAGTTTTAAAGCTGCAAAATGCTGTTGTCACACTTGAACCACTCTTGAGTCTAGGATATAAAATCAGAATGTCTGCTTTATGAATGTTCAATGCATACTGAACTTAGTAATAATAATACTAGCAGTTTATTGTTTACTGTACAATGCTTTAAGCCACATGAAGTGGGTACTATTATTATCCTTTCACAGGAAAAAAAAATAGATGTCTCTGAAATGTGCAAATGACTTGCCCAGAATCATGGATCTGGTAAATGGTTTATACAAAATAAAAACTCTGGTCATCAGAATTAAGATATCATCACAGTTGTGGTGGTAGTTGTTGTAGGTGTGTGTATGACATAAAAACAGGATGAGAGCAATAGGTGTCTAGTAAGACAAAGCAGCTGAAGGGACCAGGTATTTTCTTTCTAATATATGTTTAATAAGTATGAAATAAAATGTGTTTACAGACAGATTTCTAACATGAATAATAGTTGCTAAATATTTTGAGTACTCACCATGGGCAATTGTATTAACGTATTTAATCTCATAACAATTTTTTAAGGAAGGCATTATCATTATTGCTATTTTAAAGACACTGAAACATAGGATGCTTAAGAAACTAGCCCGTGGTTGCACTGGGTTACCTAGCAGTGGAGCTGGGATTCTGACCTAGAAGTCTTGTCCCTGAGACACACAGTTGAATATTACTTGTCCTTAATAAAGAAGGAAATCTTGCCATTTGCAACAACATGGATGGACCTGGAGGGCATTAAGCTGAGTGAAATAAGCCAGGCAGAGATAGACAAATATGGCATGGAAACACTTACATGGGGAATCTAAACACAAAACAAACAAACAAATAAAAACACAGAAACAGAGTAGAAACAGGGGCTAGGCAGTGGGGGAAAGGGAGAGATTGGTAAGAGGGTACAGACTTTCAGTTCGAAGATGGATCATATCTGAGGACCTGATGTGTAACATAAGTTTCCCACAGCCAAGTTACCAGGGCTTATTTATGTGCTGTTTCCTTTATTATATTGCAGCTTCGTCGATATCCTCATAATGTAGAGGAGGAAACCAAATATATTGAACTGATGATTGTGAACGATCATCTCATGGTAGGGTTTGCTGAATTTTGTGTTGTTTGAACTTGCCCATGCCTAGCATAAACCTGGTGGGTGCAGAAATATGTTTAGACGAAAGAAGCCTATAAAGTTGTAACCTGGAGAAGGTATTTATATAATCGAACACTTCTGTTACCCAGCAGCAACCTGAAAACAGGAAAACACTCTTAGGTAAAGCAACTCACAGTATTTTATGAAGTTCCAAAAATATTTCTGCTATTCATAATGTTAACTCCTTGGATTTGCTTAGTTAATATAGGGGCTAATATCTTCTCTTACTAAAATGGCAAGGTTAAAAAAAAAGGGAAACTTCCATTTTATAATTGAAAAAGTGAAGCAGCAATAATGTGACACTTTAATTTGCAATGTTTAGCTTTATCCTAATAAAATAAAAGCATTTTTTTCTGTTTTTCTTTTGCTATGCAGTAAACTATTTGGAAAGGCTTATAGACTTATTTACAAAACAGAAACAGACTCACAGACTTAGAGAAAAAATTCATGGTTATCAGAGGATAAAGATGGAAAGAGGGATAGATTGAAAGTTTGGGATTGACCTGTGCACACTGCTGTATTTAAAATATATACCCAACAAGGACCTACTGTATAGCACAGGGAACTCAATATTTTATAATAACCTAAATGAGAAAAGAATTTGAAAAATAATAAATACATGTATATGTATAACTGAATCACTTTGTTGTATACCTGAAACTAACACAACATTGTTAATCAAAATATTCTCCAATATAAAATAAAAATAGAAAAGCTTATATAGCCAATCTGTGAAGATTTTTAGGATAAAAACCTAGCCAAACTTTTTATTGAGTCAGTTTTTTTTTTAATGCCCAATTTATGGGCATGTTTTATACTCAATTCATGGGCATATTATAATCATCCTGGTTACATTCAGTGCACATCAGTGAGTTATAATTGTTTCATGTAACCAGAGTTTTAAACTAAATATATTCAGTGATGCACTTTGTTGAATTTTACTTAATTTCAGGTACATATACATTTTAATTTACTTTGAATTATTTGGGAGAAAATGTGTTATTTATTTAAATATGATTAAGCTAATAGAGATTTTAATTAACAATAATAATTATTATTATTGAGTGCTTCTTCCTTGTTTATGGTAGAACTGAGTTTTGTATTTCTACCAATTTAATTTTGTGAATGTTATTTCTCCTGAGATTTTTACAGGATAAGCTGTAAAAACACATATTTTGGACATTTTAGGATCATAAATTCAAATGTCTGTAAGCATCTATAGGCAGAGAGTTTGAAGTGAGCCAGATATAAAACAATAGAGAAGGGTCAGGTCTATGGCAAAAGAGAAGTCACATGGTCTGTCTGTCTAATAGGAGTGACTGCTTTTCAGCCCTTGCCAGTTATTACCATGTGTGGATACTGATTTTAAATGAAGCCAGAAACCAGATTTTACACGATATATCTTGATTTTTAAAACAGCCTTGAGGTCAAACCAAAGATATATGTTGTTCACATCAAGCCGTAAGTCACCTCTTTGTGACCATTAGAGCTTTCTTCTCTTTACTGAGTAAATCTTGTGGAACTTTTCATACTTTCAGCATTATTCACATTCACTTTTTCTGGCTTTCACCCTACTTTTATTTGTATGTCTTGCAATTCATTGATAACTTTCATATATGTTCTCATTTTGAATAATAATCTTGTGACAAAATAATAAACTTTTGAAATGGATGCAATGGGTATTTTTTATTTTATCTCAAAGATCTGTGAGGCCTCAAACTTTAGGAGCCTTGCCACAGACGTTGTAGCATCTAAAGAGATAGGTGTCAACTCTTGAATTTTTTTGCAGAAAACTTTAAAGGCCTTTTAGTTACACCGTGTTTCCTCTGCTGAGATGAGCATTTGTTGATGACCTTGAAGTCCTTCACTTGTTTTCTTTTGCTTTCAGTTTAAAAAGCATCGGCTTTCAGTGGTGCTTACCAATACATACGCGAAATCTGTGGTGAACATGGCAGATTTAGTAAGTATGAACCCAATCCAAAATTGCCACAGAGGAATTTTATCTCCTAATTGCTAACAAATTGGATAATATTCTTATATTTTCACTGCCCTAAATTGCACTTTAGCCAAAGTGTCCTGTAAATCCTTGGTAACTTTGTCATGAACTTTATTTGACTTTGATCTCTGACTGGGAAGATGATAAAAGGAAGAGATCAGAGATACACCTTTATGGCTGAATTTTTTTTTTCCTGTATTTTTCACGCTGGGAAAGAAAAGGATGAGTCCTAGTCCCTAACAAAGATATTCACAGCGTATTTCTAGCAATGACAAAACAGCTGTGCGTTTTCAAAAGAGTGCCTGGTGCTGTGGGAATTATGCAAATAAGTAATTCTACTGTACCTACTTTCCAAATTTCCCTGACAAGTCTATGCCAGTACCTTCCCCATGAGTTTAATTAGGGCCTGTCAGAGTGTACAGAAATCATCTCCTCGGAGAATGTTCCATTTTTTACTAGGGAAACTCAAGAAAGCTTGAATCTTACAGGGTGCCAGAAAATGGACTCTAGGGGGACCTTGAGTAAGGGTGCAAATATCTGTCAAAAAGGGGTATTTTATGTCTAATTAGTACTCTTTTCTTTGGGTGTCACTTGGTAAACAGTTGGATTCTTATTACTCAAGGGAAACGTGTAAGTTAGAAAAACAATTAACTCCCTTAAAAATAGTGGAGTTTCTCACATTTCACTAAAACTACAGGATTTTCCATAAAAGGAGCTTTGTAGGCCTGTTCATAAATCATTTGATATTTTTTCCATGTGTATAGCTGGTGTGTTCATTTTGTTAATATACTAGATATATAAAGACCAACTTAAGACAAGGATAGTATTGGTTGCCATGGAAACCTGGGCAGCTGACAACAAGTTCGCCATATCTGAAAATCCACTGATCACCCTACGTGAGTTTATGAAATACAGGAGGGATTTTATCAAAGAGAAAAGTGATGCAGTTCACCTTTTTTCGTACGTAACTTTTATAATGATTTATTACTTTTCTTTGTTCCATGTTGAATACTCTTATTACTTGTGATGAGATGTACTGTTTGTACTGCATAATGCAATTAGGATTTGATGTAGCAGATATATTTGAAAGAAGTTTTAAAGCACAGATTGTTTGAAATTGTCACGAATATTCAAAAGGTTTAATTTTGAGTTATTTTATTATTGCATGTATATTTCATTTTTCAAGAGCTCTAATCAGAGCATTTACTGAGTGAAAGTACCATTAATTCTCATGAGTTCTCATATTCTTAACAACAGAATAATTATATTCTTTAAATTGCTGTCTTTTAAATGCTAATTTTCTCTTTGTTTTGGTCTAAGAGAGAGCTTAGTATCTCTAGGGTATATTTTATATTTTACTTTTTCTTACTCTTATGGTTTGTTCTAGTGGGTAACATGTATATTTAATATAAAATCATCTAAAGCCAGAGCTGTTGAAGAAAGTTATAAATGGAAGCAAAAGTGTGGTTTTGAGGTAGCTTTTTAAATTGTAAACAATTTCAAGTTTACAGAAAAGTTGCAAGAACACTACACTACAAGGAAATTCCATATGCCCTTTACCCAGATTCATCAATTGCTCTTAGTTTACTTCATTTGTTTTATAATTTTCTTCTTTTTATCCTTCTTTCTTCCTTCCCTCTATCCATCTCTCTATCAGTGTGTGTGTGTGTGTGTGTTTTCCCTGAACCATTTGAGAGTAAGTTGGAGACATTTACTTATTGGGCCTTTACTACTAAATACTTGTGTATATTCCCTAAGAATAAAGCCATTCTCTTATATAACCACAGTAGACTCTCAAAACCAGGAACGTTAACCTCAGTACAAGGTTTTTATCTAACCCACTGTCTGAATTCAGATTTCACTGATTGTTTCAATACTATTTTATAGCGTGCTACTCCTTCCCCTTGTCCACATCTAACATCCAATCCAGGGTAACACATCACATTTAATCATCATGTCTCTTTGGTTTCCTTTAATCTGTAATATTTCCTCAGCCTTTCTTTGTCTCATTTGAAGTTAACATTTTTGAAGAGTTTAGACAAGTTATTTTATAGAATGTTCCTCATTGTGAGAATGCCTGATGTTTTCTCATTGTGAGATCCAAGTTATATGCATTTTTGACAGAAATACCACATACATGTAACTCATGTCAGAGATTCTTTTTCAAGAGGTATAGTTCTATTTAAGATATTTGTTAATTGCAATGGAAAGCATTCCTCAGAAACTTTTTCTTTTGGTTATGTGTGTGAACAATTTTCATATTCTTCCCTTACCTCCAGAATATATAGTATAGTAATGTATGTGTATTGAGAAAATAAACGTGGTGAATTAATGATGAGAGGTGCTATGATATTTGAGCTGTGAGCAGTAAGCCTTTTTCATTTCCTTTTCTAAAAGGGGAAGTCAATTTGAGAGTAGCCGGAGCGGGGCAGCTTATATTGGTGGGATTTGCTCGTTGCTGAAAGGAGGAGGCGTGAATGAAGTAGGTGTGAACATCTGTACAATACAAAGTGGTATGATGGCTGGCGATGTTTTCCTAATATTTAGGGGACAATTTCTCAGTATTCCATATACTCCAGATATTGTTATTTTATTAACAGCCAACCTGGTTACTGCAAATGACCCAAGGACAGAATAGGAAAATAATGGAAGATAATATTGGATAATTCTGTTCATATTCTACTCAGAATAATTTCCAGGCTTAGCAATATGCAGATTATATAGAGAAAATCTTTACCTTTCTTGAAAATAAAACCCTATTTATCACTTTGACTGATTTTCCAGAGAATTGAGAAATTCCTGAAACATTGGAGTACTACTTAGGTGAAAATTTTCTTCCTCAATGTTTGGCAAAGTTTTGGAGGAAAAAAATAGACTAGGTTTTCCAAAGGGTGACTTCTGCCCCTTGAGCACTAAACCCGATGGAAGTTATCTAAAAGAAAAATACCCGAATTTTGAGAGGCTACATATTGAAAAGAAATATGCCTAGGTGTTTTCAAGTTTATTTTGACTGAACATCATCACCACCACCTCTAAACTCATATTGTTTGTTTTCTGAAGCAAAGTTCTATTTAATTTGGGGAATTTAGAAGTGCTAGTGGACAAACAAAGATGAGCAAGTTCAAAATAAATTATTTTTATTTTCTATTAACTGGATGACTGGCTTAATTGTATACAAGTATAAAGCTTTTCAGAAATGTCACTGGTGAAATTTGGACTCAAAAATTAGATTTAAGTTTCCAAATCTGGAAGTTGATGATTCTCTGGTTTCTTCTCTATAAGACTTAGTCAAACATGGAATTATTTCTTACTACCTCTTCCTTAATGCTTAGTAGTTCAGCACTAGCTATTATGTATTAACCTCTGCTAAATAAAATGCTTAGAAGTTTTTTTCAGTTATATTGTGACATGTTCCCTGGTTCATCTTAAATAAAAAATAATTTGCACTTATAAGTATTTTATTTTTGTTTTTCAGTTTGGAAAAACAGACTTAATGGCAGTTACACTTGCCCAGTCATTAGCCCATAATATTGGTATTATCTCAGACAAAAGAAAGTTGGCAAGTGGTAAGTTTAAGTACATGTGTGGTTTAGTTATATTTAAAAGAGACTATCTGTAAAATATTTTGCTGAATGAAATTCTTTAACTCAGTTGCTTAATCAAAAGCTTTTGAGTGATAGTATAAAGATAGCCTGGGCACAAAATGTTTTTTTCCAAAAGTAACACAAATGTTAATCTTTGCATCACACATGAAATTTCCTCCATGTATAATAAACATTAAAGCCAGGTGATGTTAAACTATGAATTTAAAGGACATAAGTTCAGTTTGGTAATTTTGAATGGTCTCGGCATAGAGGTTTAAGGTGTATGTTTTATTATCGTTTATGTAAAACATCTCTTAGTATTGCTACAGAGGTAGAATTTGCCTGCAGAATCAGATCTGATAAAGGGCTTAGTAAAATATGGGCCTAGTAAAATATGCTAGGTTTAGCATCTATGATGAATATATAGTCCCAGTAGGTAAAGTTACTTTACCAGGAATGATCAAACACTATATATTTGGAATAAGTTGACTATAATTGTATTTATTATTTTAGCAACAAATACCATAAATATGATTGTTTATATTAATTACAACTGTTACCATTTATGGGCTTCCCTTGTGGCTTAGTGCTAAAAAACCTGCCTGCCAATACAGGAGACTTGGGTTTGATCCCTGGGTATGAAAGATCCCCTGGAGAAGGAAATGGCAACCCACTCTAGTATTCTTGCCTGGGAAATTCCATGGACAGAGGAGCCTGGTGGGTTGCAGTACATGAGGTCGCAAAAGAGTCAGACACAACTTGCAACTAAAGAACAACATCAAAAATTACCATTTATGAAGTGCCCACTCCATAAAAGACAGTTGAATGCCAGAATTATCTGCATCTAGATGCTCATTTAATCCTCAAGATGATCCTGCAAGATATTCATTTTCAGCTGATAATGAAGATCCATAAAGTGTCTGGATCTTAAAAGGGTAATGTCTCCAAGATTACACACATATTAAGTGGTATACCCAGATTTTGAACCCAGGTGTATCTGATTCTGAGACTCTTCTGCTTAACCAATATACTGTACTGCCTCCTACCAGCAACCTTGAGTGCAGAGGTTTTAAAAGTGGATGAGAAATTACAGAAATTTCCATAAAAACCTATGAAACCAGAATCCTGTGGTCATGTGTCACTATTTCATTGCTATTTGATTGTTAAGCCATTTTAACTGAGTGCTTTAAAAATACGGCCACTTGTTAACATTTTTCAAAAGACTTTATTTTAGTAGAAATGATATAATCTCAATAGAGTCAAAGTAGATTTTTGTTGTTATGCATTGTGTAAAACACTTCAAATGTGAGGAAAATTGGAGGACTGATCCTTTACTGATTTGTAAATGTATATAAGGAATAAAGTGAACATATACTTTTAAAAATAGTAACTAATGCACGTGTTTTCACTTTGTAACAAGGTGCATGTATTCATTTTCTCTTAGGTGAGTGTAAATGTGAGGACACGTGGTCTGGATGCATAATGGGAGACACTGGGTGAGCCACTTCTATTTAAAAATAACTCACTGTTCCTTTCTTTACTGTGCTGTTGTCTGCTTAGGAGGATGGCAGTCAATAAGTTACTGCCTGGAACCCTACCCATAGGGATTTAAGACAAAATTGGCAGTTGATTTTCTCAGTGGCTGTGTAGGAAATATATTTTCACAAAATAGTCTTTTGTTTATGAAAACAATTGCTGTCTATTAAGCTAGTAAGTCAAAGATATTTTTTGAAGGGGGATTGGACTTTGAAATGTGGTGAGTCAGGGCTATGCAGGATAAATGATTCCACCAACTTCAGGTAAATATAATAATTTTTTTTAAAGAGTTGCTTTCTTTTTTAAAGATTATTGAAGCATAGTACAATATTGCATTAATTTCTGCAGTGCACCAAAGTGATTCAGTTATACATATATATACATTGTTTTTCATAGTCTTTTCTGTTATAGTTTATCATAGGATATTGAGTATAGTTCGCTGTGTTATACAGTAGGACCTTGCTGTTTATGCACTCCTTATATAATAGTTTTCATCTGCTAATCCCAGGGCTTCCCAGGTGGTGCTAGTGGTAAAGAACCTGCCTGACAATGCAGGAGACCTTAAGAGATGTGAGTTCAATCCCTGGGTCAAGAAGATCCCCTGGAGGAGGGCATGGCAACCCACTCCAGAATTCTTATCTAGAGAATTACCTAGAGAATAGGATCACAAAGTGTTGGATTCAACTGAAGTGAATTAGCATGCATGCATTCACATCTGCTAATCCCAAACTCCCAGTCCATCCCTTCTCCATCCCCTCTCCCCCTGGTGACCTCTGTCTGTGGGTCTGTTTCTCTTTTGTACATAATTTCATTTGGGTCATATTTTAGATTCCACATATAAGCGATATCATGTGGTATTTGTCTTGTTCTGATTTACTTCACTTGCTATGATAATCTCTAGTTCCATCTATGTTGCTACAAATGGCATTATTTCAGAATAAGGAAGGAATGAAATTGTTCGAACAATTTAAATTCAGTACAGCTTTATTTGGAGGGTTTGACATGAAACACTTGATAAATGAATTTACAGTAAATAATTGTAAATTCCATTAGTTAATTCACTTAAATATTTAACCCTTATGCTAAGAAGTGGGAATATAAATGAACAGGCTAGGGGGAGAGATTTTTATAAAAACCTATTTATTCTTATCTTAATTGTGTTTTCATTTTTATAAAAAGCTCAATGTAAAACAAGTTTTGAAAAATACAGAAAATAAAATTTGTACCACCTCTTTTCTTGCCATCAGGTGATAACTATGGTTAATATTAAAATGTGCTGTGCTGTGCTTAGTTGCTCAGTCCTGTCCTACACTTTGCGACCCCATGGACTGTAGCCCACCAGGCTCCTCTCTCTGTGGAATTCTCCAGGCAAGAATACTGGAGTGGGTAGCCTATCCCTTCTCCAGGGGATCTATTCAACCCAGGAATTGAACTAGGTTTTCCTGCATTGCAGGTGGATTCTTTACCAGCTGTGCTACCAAGGAAGCCCATGTTAACAGAGCGTTGTGAGCCAGAAAAATAAAATAAATCCAGTAGTTTTGTATTTTTTTCTCTTTACATTTTTATTGTTTTATAAAATTTGGATTATATTGGTTATAGCTGTTTATTCATTTTTTACTTAACATTATATAGTCAGCATTTTTCTAGGTCTTCATTCTTTAACACTATGATTATTAGTAACTGCATGGTATTTTAATTTTATTAATACATCACAGTGTAGTTAACAGTTTTCTGTTGACCATTTAAGTTATTTTCTTGTTATTTGCTGCTATAAATTGTGCCACCATAAATATCTTTATTCAGACATCTCTGCACACATAGCAAATTAATTCCTCAAGAAAAGTTTCTAAAAGTAAAATTACTAGATTTAAGGATATTTCACATTCTGAAAATTCTTAACACATAGGACCAACTTGCTCTATTGCCAGGTTTCTTTTTCTGTTGACCCTTGATTATTTTGGGGTGTGTGTGTATATATATATATTTATAAATATATATACTTTATTAATATATATTTATAAATATATATAATAAAAATTATATATATTTATAAAATGTATATTAATAAAGTAATTATATATATTTATAAAATATATATTAATAAAGTATATATATTTATAAATATATGCACACACACACACCCCCCAATGGCACCCCACTCCAGTACTCTTGCCTGGAAAACCCCATGGACAGAGGAGCCTGGTAGGCTACAGTCCATGGGGTCGCTAACAGTCAGACATGACTGAGTGACTTCACTTTCACTTTTCCCTTTCATGCACTGGAGAAGGAAATGGCAACCCACTCCAGTATTCTTGCCTGGAGAATCCCAGGGACGGCGGAGCCTGGTGGGCTGCCGTCTGTGGGGTCGCACAGAGTCGGACACGACTGAAGTGACTTAGCAGCAGCATAATAAAAATATATATTATTTGGGGATATATATATATATATAGTATTTTGAAGAATTGGAAGAATAGTTACAAAGAACCTTTTGTTTCTGAATCATAAGTTCTACCATGGTGCCTATCACTTCAAAATGCTAAACTCAATGTACATTTCTGTGGACATAAACTTGGGCAAACTCAGAGAGATGGTGAGGGACAGAGGCCTGTTGTGCTGCAGTCCACGGGATTGGGAAGAGTTGGACACTGGACACAACTTGGTGACTATAAACATCAACAACAGGAACAACAAAAAATGTACATTTCTATAAACAAAGGCATCTTCCTATAGGACCACAATTCAACCAAGAAAATCACCTAATTCTTAGCCCTCATTCAGGATTGGCCCTGTGTTTCTACAATGGCATTTTAGCAAAAACTTCAGAATCAGGATTTTTTTTTATCCCAGTCAGGTTTTGGTCTCTTCAGTCTGGGCTAATTCCTGTCTATTTTTGATTGTCACAACTTTGACACATTTGTAGATTACAGGTCAGTTATTTTGCAGAATGCTCTGCAGTTTGGGTTTCAGCCCGGGTTTAATATTTAGGAAAGACTTGTTGTGAAATAAATTATTTCTAACTCTCTTTGATGGAAATTACAGGTATGTAGGTGTGACTTGTTGTGAAATAAATTATTTCTAACTCTCTTTGATGGAAATTACAGGTATGTAGGTGTGTGTTTCCTTTGAATGGGTATGCAGATAATGCAGAGCAAATCATAGTTACCACTGGACTTCCCAGATGGCACAGTGGTAAAGAATCTGCCTGCCAATGTAGAAGATACAAGAGACATGGGTTTGATCCCTGGGTTGGGAAGATCCCCTGGAGGAGGAAATGGCAACCCGCTCCAGTTTTCTTACCTTGAAGATCCCATGGACAGAAGAGCCAGTGGCTATAGTCCGTGTGGTCACTAAGAGTCAGATTTGACTGAGCACATAGTTACCATTAGTCACCAATGAAGAATGTGTTGTTGTTGTTGTTGTTTAGTCACTAAGTCGTGTCCGACTCTTTTGTGACCACATGGACTGTAGCCCACCAGTCTCCCAGGCAAGAATACTGGAGTGGCTTGCCATTCCTTTCTCAATGCAGATGTTATGCATAAGTGGAATTTATTATTTATTTATTTAATATTTAGGAATAATGTACAGTGTTAACAGTGTTAAATTTTAAAACTAGTCTGCAAACAAGGGAGACAGAAATTATACCCAGCTATTGCTTTCCTTCTCTCTTATAGATATTATCTTCCTAAAAAGTTTACCCAGTGTAATATTGAAGAGTATCATGACTTCCTAAATAGTGGAGGTGGTGCTTGCCTTTTCAACAAACCTTCTAAGGTAATAAGTGTGATCAGAGTTATTATTAATCTTTCTCAAATATTATAAACAAATTTTCATTCATTGTGTCTTATGGAACGAAACTTTTCAACTTGGCTCAATTAATCATGGGCTATTCTGATGGGAATAAAAAGCAGGTATAAATTAGAGTTTTGCTTTCTGAAAAACGTTCATTTTCTTTTCGTAAAGCCAAATGAGGATTCATGGTTTGCTTACAAAAATAGTTTTACTTTGCATTTCTTTTTCATTTTCTTGATGCATTTTTCCCCCCTTTGGATACTGAATCGTAATTCATACTGATGGAAAAGGAGGTCTTTCTCCTCTCATTAATCCCCATCTCTGGGGCAAATTATTACTGCTGTTTTCTGCATAGCTAAGTTAATAGGTAGAGCTGAATTTTATATTAAATCAATGAATTTATTAATTTTTGTGATGTTTTCCTCATTGCCCACAAAATAACTTCGTTTCACAAGTTAATACAGTTGATAAAGAGCTTTTCACAGGTAATTGTATTTGATCCTCAGAACAATTCATTATGTAGATGGAAGCTATTATTATTATTATTATTGTTTTAAATATTAAAACACTTGGGCTCTGAGATGGCAAGCCATTTGCCTAAGATACATGGCTAAGCCAAGATTTGAATACAGACATTCTGACTCCAAATCCCTTGTTCCTGTTTGAAATGAAATTTTTAGAGTCCATCTGGCTTTGTTTTAGTCAATGCCTAGATCATCTTTTGCTTTGATGGCACTTATCAGACCCTATTTGGTGTGTGTGTTATATATGAAAATATGATTAAGTCTGAAATGGAATCAATACTAGACACTTCTAAACCTGTTCTAAAATTATACAGTCATACTTTGTAGCTTAGGAAAATAAAAATATGTTTTGAAATGATTGACAGGCCAGAAGTGTAGGTGTGACACTTGTGATCTCTCATATTATATTTGGTGCTGATTTTTCTACATTTTAGTGCCCTTCCTGGTTTTCATTCCACAGCTTCTTGATCCTCCTGAGTGTGGCAATGGCTTCATTGAAACTGGCGAGGAGTGTGACTGTGGGACCCCGGCAGTAAGTCTTTGTGTTTGGATGATCTCTTTAGGTTATTTGGGGTTATTCTAGATCCACACTAGAACTATATAGAGCAAGTGTTGTGCTTAGAAATTTCATAAGGTTTCTGGGATAAAGATGATAACTGTGAGGCTGTACATTTATTTTAGAAAATATCCTGATGCTTTCCGGAAAATGACACCACTTTCTGACATTTTCCAAATGTTTATATTCCTTAGGAATGTGTCCTTGAAGGAGCAGAGTGTTGTAAGAAATGCACCTTGACTCAAGACTCCCAATGCAGTGATGGTCTTTGTTGTAAAAAGTGCAAGGTAAATAAATGTTGATTGATAACCAACTGAAAGAAAAGAGGACATATTTGATAAGTTATTAAGGCCATAACTTAAATAGTTAATATTTAAGGTAAATATAAGCAAATAACAATAGACAATAGTAAGACCTACTGTATGTTGAGTGACAAGTGCCAGAGGCTTTATAGGGGTCTCACAAGTCTTGTGAGGAGTAGTTACTACTTTTTATTCCCATCTAACAGATTACAAAACTGAAGCTTGTAGTGATTAAATATACCAAGTAAATAAGGAGCTAGGGCCTGTGTGTTTGTAATCCCCAGAGTTTGTCCTCTTTCTACTGCCTCTCTGAAGAATGTGCACTTTAAATGAAACCATTTAATGTGCTATAATATATATGTAGTAATATTAATATTAATAACATAATGTAATATAATTTAAATGAAACTATTCTTTGAATAATGCATTTACTTTATTGTAAAGCCAAGTAGATATTCAATTCAGTTTAGTCCAGTTCACTTGCTCAGTCATGTCTGACTCTTTGTGACCCCTTGGACCGCAGCACACTAGGCTTCCCTGTCCATCACCAGTTCCCAAAGCTTGCTCAAACTCATGTCCATCGAGTCGGTGATGCCATCCAACCACCTCATCCTCTGTCATCCCCTTCTCCTGCCTTCAATCCTTCCCAGCATCAGGGTCTTTTCAAATGAGTCAGTTCTTCGCATCAGGTGGCCAAAGTATTAGAGTTTCAGCTTCAGCATCTGTCCTTCCAATGAATATTCAGGACTGATTTCCTTTAGGATGGACTGGTTGGATCTCCTTGCAGCCCAAGGGACTCCAAAGGATCTTCTCTAAAACCACAATTCAAAAGCATTAATTCTTTGGCGCTCAACTTTATTTATAGTCCAACTCTCATATCCATACATGACTACTGGAAAAACCATAGCTTTGACTAGATGGACCTTTGTTGGCAAAGTAATGTCTCTGCTTTAATATGCTGTCTAGGTTGGTCATAGCTTTACTTCCAAGGAGCAAGCGTCTTTTAATTTCATGGCTGCAGTCACTATCTGCAGTGATTTTGAAGCCCCCCAAAATAAAGTCTGTCACTGTTTCCATTATTTCCCGATCTATTTCCCATGAAGTGATGGGACCAGATGCCTTGATCTTAGTTTTCTGAATGTTGAGTTTTAAGCCAACTTTTTCACTCTCCTCTTCACTTCACTTTCATCAAGAGGCTCTTTAGTTCTTCACTTTCTGCCATAATGGTGGTGTCATCTCCTTCTTTTCATGGTGCTCAACTTGGTATATCTCTTGTATAGCTGTTGAGGCAACAAAAGAAATCTTTGTGGACATTAAAACACCTTTCATGTGTTGTACGTTACTGTTTAATGCATCTTTATACACCTTGTCTATTTTCCTTCTCCCAATAACATCCTCATGCCTATCTCCAAATATTTAAGCCTTTACATCAAGACTATGGTAATTTGGGGCTTACCTTGCTCAAAGAAATCTATTTTTTCTTTTCTCATATAAAATCTGGTATAATTTTATATTATTTCTAAGGTATAATATCTTTCTTTCCCTCCAGTCTGTACATTTTGCAGAGGCAGCCAGGCACTTACACTGTAATTAGAACAAGACTTCAGTAAATAATTGCTGAATGAATAAATAAATATGCACAGCATTCTCTTACTGATTCTTTGCTGATTGATCAGCTCTAATGAGTTGAGAGAGGGCAAAATATCAACCTATCATGTTAAATGCCCTATTGTGTGCCAGAAACTGTACTACTAAGTACTTGCAAATTATATCATCCTATATCCAGGTTTCTTAACTGTGGCACTGTTGACATTTTTGGCCAGATTGTTCTTTACTGTGAGGGTTATCTTATGTCTTATAGGCTATTTAGCAGCATCTCTGAATTCTACCTACTAGTTGCCAGCAGCACCCCTCCAAGTCATGATACCACGACGTCTTAAACATTGCTAAATATCCTCTGGTTGAGACTGCTGTCTTAGATAATGCTCATAGCTATACTTTGGGGATGGATATTATTATCCAGATTTTTTCCAGCTGAGCAATGCCAATCTCAGGGAAGTGAAATAACCTGCATAGTCTCACTCAGCTAGTAAAGAATAAATGTGCAGTTATACCCCAGATCTGCTGGCAGCAGTTTCTGTTGTTCCTACTTTACCACTGTGTCTATGGCAGGGTTTTAAGAGAAGCAAGGCACTGGCAGAGATCTCGGAAAGCACTCTCTAAAAAACGAAGACCAAACTAAATGTGAAATAGATATTTTTTCATTTTGTCTACCTCAACTGTTTATTCTGTCAGTTTCTCCAGCTGCCATCTGGGGATTCCCAATCATATACTTTAATCCTCAATGTTTTAAGTCTGCCCATCCATCAAATTGAAGCTGAAACTCCAATACTTTGGCCTTCTGATGCGAAGAACTGACTCATTTGAAAAGACCCTGATGCTGGGCGAGACTGAAGGTGGGAGGAGAAGGGGGTGACAGAGGATGAGGTGGTTGGATGGCATCACCGACTCAATGGACATGAGTGTGAGTAAACTCTGGGAGTTGGTGATGGACAGGGAGGCCTGGCGTGCTGCAGTCCATGGGGTCGCAAAGAATCAGACACAACTGAGCGACTGAACTGGCTGATCCATCAAATGCAGTCAATTATGCCATTTTTTTCTTGGATTTATAGAATTAAGCTCTTTGTGATATAATCATTGAAAGGAGCAAGTACAAAATAATAAAATATATAAAATAAAATGGTATGACTAACTGGCTTAGAATATGAGTCACAACTTTACCAGTCAAGTAAGATCTTTTCTTCCGCTTTCTCTACCTCATACTGCCATTCTCACCCCACCCAGGGCTCCTAGAGGAGTCAGAAGCAGAAGAGTGAATGGAAAAGAGGGATCAGGAGAACAAAATGAGAAAGCATGTCTGTTTTGTTTTCTTCTATATGTATTTATAATAATTTATATATAAGTCGGAGTTAGCAAACAATTTCTGTAAAAGGACAAATTTGTGGGTTATAAGGTCTTTATGTCTGTTGCTCAACTCTTTCTTTGAAAGCACCCATCAAAAATACAGAAGCAAACATATATGGCAGTGTCCTAATAAAACTTCATATACAACACAAACAGGAAACCAAAATTGTCCTTGAGGCATGATTTGGGAACTCCTTCTGTAAAATATTGCTTATTTACTTCTTTACTCATTTTCTCTTTTCTTTATAAGAAAATTCCTAAAGGGCAGTGATTTGGGTTGATTTACTGCTTCACCTCAGCACTTAGCACAGGTCCTCCTTTACCATGCTTATTTTCAGAAGTTTCCTGACAATTTGTGAACATTTACACTCTTGTATGAACTGTACCTTAAATCTGCTCATACTTCTGCCTCAGAAGTTCTAGAATTGTTCAGTTCAGTTCAGTTCAGTCGCTCAGTCGTGTCCGACTCTCTGCAACCCCATGAACTGCAGCACGCCAGGCCTCCCTGTCCATCACCAACTCCCGGAGTCTACCCATCGAGTCGGTGATGCCATCCAACCATCTCATCCTCCGTCGTCCCCTTCTCCTCCCGCCCCAATCCTACCCAGCATTAGGGTCTTTTCCAATGAGTCAACCCCTCGCATGAGGTGGCCAAAGTATTGGAGCTTCAGCTTCAACATCAAACCTTCCAATGAACACCCAGGATTGATCTCTTTTAGGATGGATTGATTGGATCTCCTTGCAGTCCAAGGGACTCTCAAGAGTCTTCTCCAACACCACAGTTCAAAAGCATCAATTCTGCGGCGCTCAGCTTTCTTCACCGTCCAACTCTGACATCCATACATGACCACTGGAAAAACCATAGCCTTGACTAGACCTTTGTTGGCAAAGTAATGTCTCTCCTTTTTAATATGCTATCTAGGTTGGTCATAACTTTCCTTCCAAGGAGTAAGCGTCTTTTAATTTCATGGCTGCAGTCACCATAAGCAGTGATTCTGGAGCCCAAAAAAGTAAAGTCTGACACTGTTTCCACTGTTTCCCCATCTATTTCCCATGAAGTGATGGGACCAGATGCCATGATCTTAGTTTTCTGAACGTTGAGCTTTAAGCCAACTTTTTCACTCTCCTCTTTCACCTTCATCAAGAGGCTCTTTAGTTCTTCTTCACTTTCTGCCATAAGGGTGGTGTCATCCGCATATCTGAGGTTATTGATATTTCTCCCGGCAATCTTGATTCCAGCTTGTGTTTTTTCCAGCCCAGCGTTTCTCATGATGTACTCTGCATAGAAGTTAAATAAGCAGGGTGACAATATACAGCCTTGACGTACTCCTTTTCCTATTTGGAACCAGTCTGTTGTTCCATGTCCAGTTCTAACTGTTGCTTCCTGACCTGCATACAGGTTTCTCAAGAGACAGGTCAGATGGTCTGGTATTCCCATCTCTTTCAGAATTTTCCACAGTTTATTGTGATCCACACAGTCAAAGGCTTTGGCATAGTCAATAAAGCAGAAATAGATGTTTTTCTGGAACTCTCTTGCTTTTTCAATGATCCAGCGGATATTGGCAATTTGATCTCTGGTTCCTCTGCCTTTTCTAAAACCAGTTTGAACATCTGGAAGTTCACGGTTCACGTATTGCTGAAGCCTGGCTTGGAGAATTTTGAGCATTACTTTGCTAGCATGTGAGATGAGTGCAATTGTGCGGTAGTTTGAGCATTCTTTGGCATTGCGTTTCTTTGGGATTGGAACGAAAACTGACCTTTTCCAGTCCTGTGACCACTGCTGAGTTTTCCAAATTTGCTGGCATATCAAGTGCAGCACTTTCACAGCATCACCTTTGAGGATTGGAAATAGCTCAACTGGAATTCCATCACCTCCACTAGCTTTGTTCGTAGTGATGCTTTCTAAGGCCCACTTGACTTCACATTCCAGGATGTCTGGCTCTAGGTGAGTGATCAAACCATCGTGATTATCTGGGTCATGAAGATCTTTTTTGTACAGTTCTTCTGTGTATTCTTGCCACCTCTTCTTAATATCTTCTGCTTCTGTTAGGTCCATGCCATTTCTGTCCTTTATCGAGCCTATCTTTGCATGAAATGTTCCTTTGGTATCTCTAATTTTCTTGAAGAGGTCTCTAGTCTTTCCCAATCTGTTGTTTTCCTCTATTTGTTTGCACTGATCGCTGAGGAAGGCTTTCTTATCTCTCCTTGCTATTCTTTGGAACTCTGCATTCAGATGAGAATATCTTTCCTTTTCTCCTTTGCTTTTTGCTTCTCTTCTCTTCCCAGCTGTCTGTAAGGCCTCCTCAGACAGCCATTTTGCTTTTTTGCATTTCTTTTCCATGGGGATTTTCTTGATTCCTGTCTCCTGTACAATGTCACGAACCTCTGTCCATAGTTCATCAGGCACTCTGTCTATCAGGTCTAGTCCCTTAAATCTATTTGTCACTTCCACTGTATACTCATAAGGGATTTGATTTAGATCATACCTGAATGGTCTAGTGGTTTTCCCTACTTTCTTCAATTTAAGTCTGAATTTAAGTCTAGAATTGTAGCTTGTACTAATTCCCAGGAGGAAGAGAACCAGAGTATGTGAAATTAACTTATCTTGCTTGTTTGCTTATTTTTATGGCCTATTTGTTGTTGTTGTTCAGTTGCTAAGTTGTGTCTGACTCTTTGCGATCCCATACACTGCAGCACACCCTGTCCTCTGTCATTCATTATCTCCCAGAGTTTGCTGAAATTCATGTCCATTGAGTCAGTGACGTTATCTAACCATCTAATCCTCTACCATCCCCTTCTTGTTTTACCTTCAATCTTTTCCAGCATCAGGGTGTTTTCCAATGAGTTGGCTTTTTGCATCAGATGGCCAAAGTATTGGAGCTTCAGATTTAGCATCAGTCCTTCCAGTGAATATTCAGGATTGATTTCCTTTAGGATTGACTGGTTAGATCTTGTTGCTGTCCAAGGTATTCACAAGAGTCTTTTCCAGCACCACAATTTGAAAGCATCAATTCTTCGGCATTCAGACTTCTCTATGGTCTAATTCTCACATCTGTGCATGACTACTGGAAAAATCATAGCTTTGACTATACGGACCTTTGTCGGCAGAGTGATGTCTCTGCCAACATCACAGTTTTAATATTCTGTCTAGGTTTGTGATGGCTTTCCTTCCAAGGAGCAAGGGTCTTTTAATTTCATGGCTGCAGTCACTGTCCGCAGTGATTTTGGAGCCCCAGAAAATAAAAACTGCCACTGTTTCCACTTTCCCCCCATCTGTTTGCCATGAAATGATGGGGCCAGATACCATGTTCTTCGTTTTTTGAATGTTGAGTTTCAAGCCAACTTTTTCACTCTCCCCTTTCACCCTCATTAAGAGGCTCTTTAGTTCCACTTCACTTTCTGTCATTAGAGTGATATCATCCCCACTAAAATCTAAGTTACTTGCCAACAAGATTCTTGTGTTTGTTTTCAGTTGAAATTGGCTGTGCCTAGCACATTTTAAATGCCTAGTAAATGCTTGATGAATGAATGAACAAACACAAAATTTTGTTCAGCTCTTCTGAAAAGTATCTGTTGGATTCCTGACTGGAGTTGGCAGTGTGCTGCTCATGTTCTATGAGCAACAGGAGACTCAACTGCCTGGAGGGTGGTGAACAAGGGAGAGAAGATGAAAGTTGTATGTGTGTATGTGTTGGGGAAGAGAAGGGGTCTATAATACTGTATGTGCTTGTGTGAGCAGAGTTAAAAACATAGAAGGACCCAGCCTCAAATAGTAACCTTTCAGAGCAAGAAAGAGTGGGATTGAAGAGGAAAAGAGAAAGATGGTAGCTTTATGTATCTCTTTTTGTTTTGTTTTAATGAATACTCTTGCAACTGATGAATCCAACAAGCATACAAGTTTATTTGTATGACTCCTACACTTAAAAGAAATATTTGAGTTGAAAACAGACCAAAGAAGACTCTCACAGACAGGTACAAATAATAGAAATGTTAAAAGGGAATAAAAGACCAAGCTATAGATCTGTAAAAAAAAAAAAAAAAAAAAAGATGCAGGAAGAGAAGATGGTAAAGGAAATCATGAGAGTAAATAGCTTTGCCATTTCCTCTAACTTTTACAATTCAGTCCAAAATGTAGCTTTCAAATTCTTAGCTGATGATGTAAAAAAGAATAATATGATAAAAGTACCAGTAAGAATGAAGGATAAAGTATAAATCCATAAGCTAGTTGGAAGAAAGAATTGCTGGAACTTGGACTGGCTTGTCATTCTGGTACAGATGTACCATCAAGCACATCCTATTTTAGCTAGATCTTGTAAGGCTATGTGTGATGACTATGCAAATTACTTCATATGTGAGAAACTCACCCTGAGAACTATTAAATTAACATTTTCATGCAGTAGCTATGGTTTTCACAGATTTTCATCTTAAACTAGTTTAAGGTATTCCTATCCAAAAAAATTTCATTTTGCATTTTTAAGATGATACTGTAAGATTTTTTTTTCCTTTGACAGTTTTGCACATTGAGTTTTGTTCATTTTAGTTTCAGCCTATGGGAACCGTGTGCCGTGAAGCAGTAAATGATTGTGATATTCGTGAAACATGCTCTGGGAATTCAAGCCAGGTAACTTATGAATATTTTCTCTGAATCCAAGGGGGAAAAAGTAGGAGTTTGTTTAGTGAGCTGACCCTCAGATGGAATGGAAATGGGCAGCATACTCATGTTTTTCTTTCATGTCAACTCTTTCTCTCCTTTCATTAATTTTTTGGGAATTGAAGTTTCAGTAATCAAAGCTTGAGCAGATGTTCAGTGTGATTTTGTCTTAACGTTGAAATAATCTTAAGACTGTATATCTGCCTTAACTATTTTTTTGTTGTTGTTAAAAGTAGGGAATAAAAGACTTTTGTGTTTAGTCTAGCTAGTGAAGGAGGAAACAGAAAGGCTGTTTCTCTTCAACTGGTTGAAACGAGCCAGATAAAGCAAAGAGAACCACAGGATATTGGGTTCTGAGACAGGGCCTGTCTTGGCTTTTATTTACCTAAAACAGCTTGCCACTAATTGCTGCTTTTGAATTTAATATTATTTAGTTGTCAGTAGGGAAGATAAAGGCTTCCCTAGTGGCTCAAATGGTAAAGAATCTGCCTGCAATGCAGGAGACATGGGTCACTGGGTCAGGAACACTCCCTGGAAAAGAGAATGGCTAGCCACTCCAGTATTCATGCCTGGAGAATTCCATGGACAGAAGAGCCTGGTGGGCTACAGTCCATAGAGTTGAAAAAAGTCATACATGACTGAACGACTAACACTTTCACTTCAGGGAAGATACAGAAGTTAATAAATTTTGACGGGATCACAGATCTCAGTGTATGTGTATACAGGCAGTCCTTGCTTTGCATTGTAATGCAGGATCACAGAAGTGACCATGAAAGCTGAAACCATGTGAAGTATTGTAGTAATCAATGGAAAAATTTACAATTATTCTATGATTTTTAAAAAATATCAGGTGATTAAAAACTCCCTTACTGTTGGTCTTAAATGAATAGGGAAATGAAAAAAATGAACTAATATTTATTTAGCTCACATTAAATTAAAGCATTGAAAATTAATGTATTTTATTTCTTTGTAAAAACTTATCGGTAATTTGAGCTGTGCTTGCCTTCTCCTGGTCAGAAACTTATGATACTTAGTGAGCATCTTTCCTATGCCTTGTTGAATTGCTACTCTCCTTTCTAAGTTTGGGTCAGTTTTTTGACATGATCCTTTGTGCTTTCAATGTCATGAAATATCCAAGAGATGTGAAGTTGTGAATGGGAAGATTTTTGCTGAACAGTGGTATCAGTATCCCATTCCCATAGTCATTGATTTTTTTTTTTTCTGTCATGCTATTTACATTTGATTTTAATTTCTCTTCCAGTGTTATCACTTTTCATTTCTTTGCTGCACTTTCAACTTTATTGGCCAGTTTCCTCTTTCAACTATTCAGTTTTATTATGTCACATGGTATCACCCAGAGACAGAAAAGCAGCAAGCTATGTCCTTTGTTGTCTGTACATGAACTGAATGAACAGATGCTTAGTGATCAATCCTGACAGACTTTGAGAGAAGTGACTAGATGGGCTGTTGACTGTGGTGGCTGTAACTTATTTACCAAGCGATTGGTGGACTGAAGAGCTAATAGCAAAGTTTGTTTTTCATGCAATTACTCACACTTAATCTACTATGGTAACTGAAATTGGAACTGTGTCCTTGGGATACTGGTGTGATTGAACAAAACCATAGTGAGTGAAATTCCTTCACACTGCTGCTGCTGCTGCTGCTGAGTCGCTTCAGTTGTGTCCAACTCTGTGCGACCCCATAGACAGCAGCCCACCAGGCTCCGCCATCCCTGGGATTCTCCAGGCAAGAATACTGGAGTGGGTTGCCATTTCCTTCTCCAGTGCATGAAAGGGAAAAGTGAAAGTGAAGTCGCTCAGTCGTGTCCGACTGCCAGCGACTCCATGGACTGTAGCCCACCAGGCTCCTCTGTCCATGGGATTTTCCAGGCAAGAGTACTGGAGTGGGGTGCCGTTGCCTTCTCCTGGAGCCATGCAAAAGTGAAGACTGCCCGCATCTTTTTTTCTCTAGAGAAGAGAGAATCAGTAGTGGTGTATCTGTGCTATGCTCAGACAGTCATGTCCCACTCTGCAAACCCATGGACTGGAGCCCTCCAGGCTCCTCTGTCCATGGAAATTTTCAGGCAAGAATGCTGGAGTGGGTTGCTATTTCCTATTCCAGGGAATCTTACTGACCCAGGGATCAAACCCGCATCTTTTGCATCTCCTGCATTGGCAGGCAGATTCTTGACCCCTGCGCCACCTGGGAAGTCCTACTTTAACCATTAAAAATGCTTTATTTTAAAAGCCGTCATCCTAAGAGATTAAAGATTTGTGTTCTTATGGTCTAGTTAGCATTGTTTTCCTAAGGTTGCACCTAGTGATGGTGAGGATACAATGAATGGTTACCTAATGGGCTCTGGGAATGAAAGTATATTAAAGCAACTTCTTTAAAATGTGATTATGTGATAAGCAGGATTTTAAAAGAATTCTAAATCTGAAAATTATGTGTATACAAAGGTGTTCTTGTTGCATTGGTTGTAACAGCATAAATTTGACATAATTGCAAGTAAGTATTTTAATACATTGATTATATGGCTTGTTAGCTCAGGGAATGTATTATAGCTATAAAGATGATACCTACAAAAAAGTTTATTATGATGCAAGTAAATTTGCATGATAAAACTAAAGGGCTGAAACAGAATATAAAGCATTATTTATAATTTGATTATACTTATAAAATACCACATTTTATAGAAAAAGGTAGAGGAAAAAATGTACCAAATTATAAAAAATAGTTATCTCTGGATGGTGGGAATATTAGAGACTTTGGTCTTTCATTTTTCCTGTTTTTTTTTATGTTTCCTAACTTTTCTCAAATAAGTATCTAATTACTATAATAATAGAAAAATGTATAATAAATTTTAAAGTTACACTCTGTTTCTATCCACATAGGAATGCTTTGCAGTCTTTTCTGCAATTGCTACAAGGGAAGAAAAGTGGGGGGAGTGGTGGCTATAAAACATGTCTTTTTCTGAATGTCCAAGGTAGACTTTCACTTGAGAATCATTTTAAGTATAAGAACTGTTAACTTCTCATGGCTAAAAAAGAGGAAACCACATCTATTGCTCCATCTGGTGGCATCCTTCTAGGTTTGTCTTGTGTTCTCGTTTTTCTTACTCTGAGGAGTAGTGTGTCTGTATCAGTTAGCTGAGTCTTTGCTGTTGGTTCTTTTTATTTGTAAATAAGGATTTGCAAATCAACTGCTCTTTTCCTCTGGTAGATCCATATTTTTAGGAGAAAATGCATCAATTGCTACATTTCCTTTTGTTTTCTCTTGATCTTGTTTATTTTATTTTCAGATGATTTGGGAGACTACCCTATATTATCAGACTTCATTTTCAAAATGAAAACCTTTAAAGAGATTAGCTCATCTTAATATCTTGCTGTGCATTTGGTTCATATTTCTGTTTTCTTTTCCTAGTGTGCCCCCAATATTCATAAGATGGATGGTTATTCATGTGATGGTGTCCAGGTAGGTTACTTCATCTTTACCTAAATGTTTCCTATAATATCAGCACAAAAGAAATACTAAGTCTCATCAAAGTAGGAAGATCATATTAAATGTTTTGTAGTCAACTCTGAAGATAAAATGCCTTTATAATACTCATCTACTAGTTTTCTTAGTCATATTTTTCAGTTACCGGATGGAAGTAGACATTGTGCTGCTAATGGGTTGCTTTTCCATTTTAGGGAATTTGCTTTGGAGGAAGATGTAAAACCAGGGATAGACAATGCAAATACATCTGGGGGCAAAGTGAGTAAATAACAAGGTTTGAGCCTTCTTCAAGTATGATATCTGGCCCAAGGGCATGTGAACTGGATGGAAGTAATTTTTCAACCACTTTATTATGACTCAGGGACTTTCAGAGCCACTGCAGCTCTTAGCAGGAGCACTTTTGTGGAAATTAGAGAAAAGCACCTCCTTTGATAAGATACAGCTCTGTATGTCTTGGCTAGTTAGCCATGTCTTTGGATGGAAAGTGCCTTTGCTGCCAGGCAGGTAAAATCCATTCTAGGGTATGCAACTTGGAGAACAAAGCAAACCTGGATTTCTGCTCCTCTTATGCTGTCTTTAACTTAGTATCCTTAGGCAAAACCCATCAACCATGTGGTATGGACGTGGACCCCGAGTGGGTCACCCTTGGATAAGAACTGTAATCTTTTAGCCAGAATTGCTTTTTCTTTCTTATCTCTCTTTCTTAAACTCTAGTTGGTTTTCTTAGTTATAGGTGAATTTCTGCTAAGGTAGCTCTGTCATATCAGAAAGAAATTTTAATGTTATTCCCTTCAAAATTTGGCAGATTTTCAGAAGGAAATATGCGACATTTACATCTAAAACATATTTAATTTAAATGCATATTTAAATGTTATATTTTTCCAGAAGTATTACTGGCCCTTCTGAAAGAAGTTTTTGCTTCAGACTCTTTCAAAAGATGATTTATATTGGAAAGCAAGATATAAAGATAATGATAACCCTTAACTGTCACAAATACTGGCTATAATCATTTTGGAAAAGGAAGTGTATGCTCTCTTTTGAACAACTAGAGAAACATTGGGATGGGAGAACATTTTAGTTACGTAGGCTTATGCTCTGGACAAAGAAATATAGTTTTTGCTTCCTCCTCTTGAGGAAAATTAGTGGCTGACAGCAAGAAGTAGGAAAAGAAAGTACCAAACATTATCAGTTTAAAAAATATACACTGACAGTCATCTTTTGATTAGTTTGCAAAAGTTGTTTTGATCTAAATCTTGGATAGCTCCATCAACTGACCTTGGCTTTAGCAAAAATAAACTCCTGACAAAAATGCTGACATGACTTAAAATGTTACTTGACAGTCAGAGATTTAACATGAATTCAAGTTTGCTTACAAGCAGAGTAACTTTTTGATGGCCGTTAAGAATTAATAAACAAAGTGGAAATACTGCTCTTTCTTGAGTCTTTAATTATTGTGTGTCGTTCTTTTAATAAAATTGTCTTTATGATTCATAAAAGTTGCTGAGTGAAAAATTCATGCTTTATATCTGGCATGGAGATTAAAGCATTGAACATTTGTCAATGAACCATTTGGTAGCATCTTTCTCCAATTATTGGCTAAATTCTCAGGAGTGTTATTCTTAGAACTTACAGCCTGAATCATATCAAAGATCTAAATAGATTTGCTTTCAAGTTTTAAATGAGCAGTTGTGAGAAATGTACCCAAGTGATGGATGCTTTTGATATGGGGAACTCTTGTGAAGCATGGGTATAACTTTTGCAATTGGTAACATTGTAGTGAAGAAGGAGAGTTCTTCACAAGCGTTTCCCCCTTACTGCAAACAGTTGAACAGCTCTCATGGTATATCTCTCACTGATAGAAAACTCTATTCTGCTTCAGATGTGATGTCATCAGACAAATACTGCTATGAGAAACTGAATATAGAAGGCACCGAGAAGGGTAACTGTGGGAAAGACAAAGACACGTGGATACAGTGCAACAAACGGTGAGATGGAGAAATTAGCCGAGTTTATACCTCAGTTCCAGGCACTACTTCTTGAGCAACCAGGACTTTCCTGTTTTCTGCATACCATAAAGCATTCCCTTTCCCTCATCTCTTCCCAGAGTTCCAGCATCACCTTTGCAGAGGGTTTCTGAATCTCAATATGTATTCTGACCTTTCTGCTAAGGCTCAGGCGATGCCTATGGCTGCCTTAGGTCTTTCTCACCTAGAAGACACCTGTCAGCATCTCAAAGGCAACAAAAATTAAAGCCAACAGAATGTTCTCAGTGCTGATAGATGGAATTATCTGACTCTGACTTTAACGAAGAACTCTTTTACCCAAAGATCTTAATATCTCACTCTCCTTCTGTTTAGAAGCCTCAGAGTGATCCTTGATGCTCCCTTCTCTCTGACTCATTATCCAAATAGCAAATCATGTTTATTCTTCTCTTTCACTCCTCCATAATTTGTCTTTAATTCAACTCTTCATTTCTGTGCCTATTGCATTATCCCAACTAAGACCTATGTCAATTCTTCAACTAATACAGAAACCTCTTAGTTTTGTGTGCCAGCAGCGTCTAGCATGATCCCATCAAAATAATCTTTTCCTGAACCTTTTTGATGATGTCAGTTCTTTGTTCAAATTTCACTGGTTCCACATACTTAATTGATAGTAAGAATAACATCTATTGAATGCACACTGTGTGTTAGGAACTGTATTACACTTTACATAAGTGATGTCATTTAATCTTCATGGTAGTTTGCCCTGTTTTATGGAGGAGGAAACTGAGACAGTTAGTTGACTAAGGTCATGTAGACAGGATATTATCGGAGCAGAATTAGAAATCAGCAGTCTGATTTTAGAATTCTCCCTTAACCACTTTGCTGAATGTCATACCATCTTGCTTAATACATGAAATGGAACTTTAGCTTGGCACTGTACCTCTTCCATAATTTTCCCCAACCTACATATTTTGTTTTTATCTTTTCCACTCTTTCAAAGTCTAGCAAACCTGGCCATTTCTAATATATTTTTTTGTCCTACTTCCACATGGGTATATGTGCTATTCATATTTTAGGAAGTACCCTTTATACGCCATAAAAAAATTTTACCTATCCAAAAACTTACCCATCCCCATCCCCTTGGATAGCTCTTACTCTGTAAATTATTTCTGGATTATTTTGTTTATTATTTTATTTATTTTATTTATTATTATCACCTTCCTCCTCTCCTGCATCCTTTGCATTACTTTTATAGTCCTTGTCACTAACTCTGTGTTTTATAGATGTTTAATGTATGTAATTTGTCTTCTTGCCCAGAGTATAATTTCCTTAAGAATAAAAATCATCTAATGTTTTTAATATATACTATTTAGTAAACTCTAATGAAAAATGTTGAATGTATATCTCTTCTATGTTAAAAAGCATTTTTATTTATGATAGATACAATAATGTGATGATATAACTTTTAAAAATTATTTTTAATACATATTTTTTTATGTTGGTGATAGATGCATGTCTTAATTTTTCTCTTTTTCTATATGGTAAAGTCTAATATTTCCATATATAGTTGCTTGCCTGCTAATAAGTCTTTGCAAGACATTTATTAGAAAATGTTTATCATTATCAATATTAATGATTAAAATGTATTAAATATAGAGAATATGTAAGATAGTAGTTAACACAAATGAAAATATTTTACAAGTTAAATTAGAAAATATGTGCTAGCTGGGGGAGAAGTAGAATATATTGGAAAAGGAATCATGATCCTATGTGGTTGAGAAGCCACAAAGTATATAATCTGTTCTTTAATTCTGGTGCCATTGGTTGAAGAAAACACTGTATTCTAAAAGAATACTCATTCAAAGTTCATTCATTCACTTATCAAATATTTTTTAAAATGTCTTAGTATATCCTGTGATGTGTTATGAGGAAAGATGTTCACATATAAAAGAAGTCCATTTGATTGATAATTTTCTTTAGATAAATGCTTAGGAGACAGTAAAGGAAAATCTAGAACATAGTTGGGATTTTGGTGTACCAAAAGTTTCAGAAAAGACAGTTTTTAAAGCCAGGAGTAAACTAATTTGAAGTTATTTTGTTTTGCTTGAGATTTGAAGAAATAGTACAGTTGATGAAAAAACAAATGCTTAAGGAAGATAACATTATTGTTCTAACTGTACGGACTTTGCTGTATCTTTGAGGGAAGAAGTAAATACCTGGTACTTTTTTAACACAGGGATGTGCTTTGTGGTTACCTTTTGTGTACGAACATTGGTAATATCCCAAGACTTGGAGAACTCGATGGTGAAATTACGTCTACTTTAGTTATACAGCAGGGAAGAACGTTAAACTGCAGGTAATGACCTAACCATTCTGTGAGAACATTAGCCATCTTATTTCCCAGAAATGAAGCTTAAGATTACTTCTGTTTTCAGTTCATGTGTATGTTAGTAAGGTGAAATGGATTCTAGTCCATAGGGATGATTAAGTAAATCCTGACAGAGAACAGATAGAAGGGAAGAATTAGTTGAATGTGGACTATTATATGGTAGCTAGAGTTATGTTTAATTGTCCAGTTAAATCTTGCAGGGTTTAGTTTGCATTTCATTCTTATCAGTGGATTAAATAGATGCATCTTCTTTTGCTCCCTTATGAAATCCCACTAAAATGACACTAAATAGATTTTTTTCTAGAATTTGTATATCCATAAGGAAGCAGAAAAAGGGAGAGGAAACAGCAGCAACAAAATTCTAGAACATGGAGAACAAATAGATGTGTGGCAGATGATTAGCAAAACTAAAAATGCTGAAGTTCTCAGTCAATAATGGGGAAAACTAAGAAACTGACTCAATATGTACTACCAGTCCCAAAAGGCTCAAAATGGGCAGCATCATCTACTTCTGGAAGAGTGAATAAAGGATTTGGGGATAGAGGAAGGAACTCAAATGAAAAAGATAGGTGAACTCTGTTAGAGAAGCTTCTACAACTACAGCTTACTTCCCTGACCCAGCTAAGCTGGTGACTGCTCACCCTCCCATGAAAGATTTGAGCTTTACAGACTGCAAAGAATAAAATAGAAGGTTTCCAAGCTGATTGCCAGCAGAAAAATCAGTTATCAGAGTTGTACAGAAGTGGTCTAGCCTCATTGATGTTCAGTCAGAAAGTCCCAGAACTTCCAATCATCTGTCTGGTTCCCCAACTCAAATATGAACAGATGATCAGATTTGTGAAGAAAGACTCTGACATGAAGAGAGAGAGAGAGAAATGACCAGAAAATGCAACAACTACCTATAAATATTTTAAGATACTTCTATCATGAAACAAGAATAGGGTAGAATTTTTAAAAATAAGGAACATAAAGAGAAAACAAAGGAAAGCTGTTAGAAATTAAAAAAAAAAAAATGAGGGCAAACGTTAAACTCTATAGTTGACATTATCTCCCAGAAAGTAGAGTAAAAGAGACAAAGAAAGAGACATAGAGTAAAGCTCACCGTGTTAGAAATAATAAAAAACAGAGAAAACAGCAGGGAGGAAATTAGCAATGACTAACTCCAAGAGCATTATCTAGAACCTTTGGACTTGAATTTCCATATTGCCAGGCTCACCAGGTGCAAGGTGAAATCTGTGAAATTAGTAATACATCAAAACTTATCATTATGAAATTTCAGAACCTAAGGAAAAAGAATCCCAACTGTTTCCAGAGAGGAGAGGAAAAAAAAAAGATTAGGCATTAGAATGGTTTCAAATCTATTAACAGGAGTGCTGGGATCTGAAAGACAATGGAGAAAATAATTTCCAAAGTAGAATTCTGTACTCAGGCAAAATATGAATTGAGTGTGAGGGTAGAAAATAAAGAGACATTTAGATATGCAAGTTTCCCCCAAGTTTACTCCCCTAAGTCCTTTCTCAGGAAGCTCTTAGAAACTGTGCTCCACCAAAATAAAGAAGAAAACTAAGAAAGAGACGTAGGGAATTTAGGAAACAACATATCCACTGTGGAGAGAGACCGGGAAGTCCTCCAATGAATAGTATCTTGGACAAAGCCGAGATACCCAGCTCTGTACCATTTACAGGGGCCAACCAGATCAGATAGGAGCAGGGGAACTACAAGTGGAAACTCTAGGAGAGATTATTTCAGCAAGATGAACTGATGTTCAGACACATCTTAAGTGGAGATTTTGGCAGCAGGGTTGGAGTAATTTTGAGTTAGTGATAGATAATTCATTTAACAAATAAGAGACTTACTAATCTGAGGGAAAATGAGAAGTAATACAAGTAAAAGAAAAGCTGTAATTATGGTGCACTACATCACTCGTTTACTAAGTCCTAACAATGCATGATTTGTTGTTGATTTAAATATTGATCAACAAAATGTGTGATGGAAGGAAAGGGGAAAGAGATGAATTCTGAAATTCCATAGAGGGCAGTCAACTGATAATACTGAATATAGGAAAACTAAAAATAGTGATACAAACTCATTATTTAAAAATATGTACATAAATAACAAAAGAATCAGTTAAGAGTAGAAAGTGATTTCCTCCAAGGAAGGATATAAGAGGAGTAGGGGCAATGTATCCCTTTATTGCATTGTAAAAACTAATTTGCCTATTTAACTCATAAAACTATATGCATGCATAATTTTGATAAAAATAAATAAACAATAAGAATGGAAATTTTTGTAGTAGCATTGACATGGTACTATATGAATAAATAGATTATGAATGTACATTTTCAGTCACTATCCTGTTTATTTAATTGTTTTTATCCTGTTTCTTTTTTACTCCTGCCTGATGTATGGGTTGCTATATTGAATAGTTGTTGCAATAGTTTAGCCATTCTCAAATATACAGCTGACCCTTGAGCAACACTGGTTTGAACTACAAGGGTCCATTTATGTGCATATTCTTTTCAGTAAATACAGGTCTTTTTTTTTTTTTTTTTTTTTTTATAAATATGTGCTACAACACTACATAATTTCCCATTGGTTGAATCTGTGGATGTGGAACTTGGATTTTCAACTGCATGGAGGGGTGGTACCCCTACCCCCTATGTTGTTCAAAGGTCAACTGTAGTTTGTAAATAGAACAATCTTTTTGGGAAATGTAACCAAAACTAAAAAATTCTCATCATTGTTTGAAATGTATTTAAAATCTTGAAGGTACTTATTTATCAAATCAAATATTAATAATGGCTTACTTGACTTGTATGTACATGGCATAGTAGCCAAAGGAAAATGATAAAGCCATTTCAGGCCCTTGTTATAATAATTATGTTTAAATCCTAAGGTATATAAATATCTCTGAAAATAATTAGATCAAAAGATTCAATTGCTTTCTCCATTTAGAGATTGAAAATGTTTATGCTACTTTTAAAATTAGGTAATAAAGAGAAAATAGAGAAAGTGATATTGCCTACTTTTAAGTTTTTAAATGTAGTCTCAAGATAAATGTAAATTAATGGAATACCGCTTTCTTTTTGCTCTCCATTTATTTTTAGTGGTGGGCATGTTAAGCTTGATGAAGATGTCGACCTTGGCTATGTGGAAGACGGGACACCCTGTGGTCCCAAAATGATGTGCTTAGAACACAGGTGTCTTCCTGTGGCTTCCTTCAACTTTAGTACTTGCTTAAGCAATAAAGAAGGCACTGTTTGTTCAGGAAATGGAGTAAGTATTCACTACCTCACCATAGGGATCTATTTAGTTATTTTACATCAGAGAAACAGATATGACCCTGAACAGCCTATTTCTGTAATAAAGGAAAATATGCTTGTCCATGTTTCTCCAGCTAGTATATAAACAGTCATGTGGTCATAGTCATTTGTGTATTTCTGTTGTGTAATCTGTGAAAGCTTGAGAATGAGAAAAAGTTTTATCTTCCTAACCAAATTCTTCTATTTCTCACTCTTATTAGGTTAAATGGGTCTAATTTAATATAATCTGAGTTTTCTACAAGTGACTTAGGAGACAAATTTTAACAAACTATAATGGGATGAAAAAGGGAGTACAAAGTAGGGGCAGTGGCCACAATACTTAACAACTGGTATGGTCCAGGCACTGACCATTTAGAACAGACCATAAGTAATTGCCTTGACCAAAACAGTGGGTACCAGCTGAGGATAACGTCTAGAAATAGAAGCAGAATAATTAAGGAAATGAATCTCAGAGATGAATAGAAAGAATGGTGGTGCTGGTGGTGCTCAGTCATGTCTGATTCTTTGTGACCCCATGGGCTGTAGCCTGTCTCACTCCTCCGTCCATGGGATTTTCCAGGCAAGATTACTGGAGTGGTTTGCCATTTCCTCCTCCAGGAGATCTTCCTGACCCAGGGATTATACCCACGTCTCTTGCATCTCCAGCATTGGTAGGCAGATTCTTTACCACTGTGCCACCTGGGAAGCCCAAATAGAAAAAATGGTGGTATTTAAATTCTATCTTCCTGCATATATTCTATCTTCCTCCATATATCTGACAAGATATAGGTAAATTTATAGGTTAAATAAACATGCTCTATTAGCAATTACAGTTTTGTCATTTTCAGTTAGGAATTCCTACACTAACGAAAATTTCTTGAATCTTTTTCTTTTAGCATGTGCCCTGATTTTCTTTTTATCCTCTCTGGGTTCCTTCGGGTTATACTATCCAGTTGAGAATCCTTGTCCTGGAAGTGTAAGCCTTCAGTCCTGGTCATTCCGTGTATATCCCTGAGGGATACACCAAGAATTTCCTAAGGGAGGTCTTACTAATTGTTACCTGTTGCCTAAGAATAGGAATTCTTCTGGCACAGGAGAATAGAGAAGGTATATAGGAAGTAGTTTTGCTCCTTGTTTTAAAGGAATCTGCTAAATCTTATAAGTAATAGAATGTTAGGGAGAGATGCTTTTTGGGGGATGGAGATAAGTACAATGGAATAATTTCTTGATCATAATGCTAATGAATAACTGTATCTTATTCATCTAGAAGTCCTGAGTATGTAACACAGAGTTGTGTTAATTAACTGTTTGTTTAAGGAATAAGTAAATGAGTGATGAGTGATGGGGCTTCCCAGGTGGCGCTAGTAGTAAGGAACCCACCTGCCAGTGCAGGAGACCTAAGAGATGCAGGTTCGATCCCTGGTTCAAGAAGATCCCGTGTAGGAGGGCATTGCAACCCACTCCAGTATTCTCTCCTGGAGAATCCCCATGGACAGAGGAGCCTGGCAGTCTCCAGTCCATAGGGTCGCAAAGGATTGGACACAACTGAAGCGACTTAGCACACATGTACACACAAATGAGTGATAGACACAAGTAAATCAGGTGGCAAATAGCATCCAATCATTTATAATAATTATGCATAATACAGAAAGGTTATATCCTATGTGTCTTTAACTTATAGTGACTCAACTTTGTATATGTGACAAAAATTAAAATGTAAAATACAGTAGGTATTCTCTATATACTCTACATCGTGTAGGTTAAGAGTGTGGGCTTGGAACCAGACAGTTTGAGTGTGAAATTCAGCTCTCCTCCTTACTAACTGGGTGAGATTGGGCAAATTAGTTAGCCTGTCTGTGTTTCACTCTATTCTTCTATAAAGTGGGAATAATAATATTGCCTAGGATACAGGATGCAGGATTGTTGTGAAGAATCAATGAATTAACACCTGTAACTGATACATAATGCTTAGATGGATCCCTGTGACACAGTGAATATTCAATAATGTCAGCTGTGACTGTGTTTATTATGATCATTGTGCAACAGTGTCACTGTTCTTGTCACTGTATCACTGGTGCTGCTGCATGATGTGGAAACATACTTGGAGAAACCAGTTGACCTGGTTATTGACCTGATCTGTTGAAAAGACAGTTGGTGAAGTGGAGTCTCAAACTCAGGCCTTTTTTTTGGTTTGTTTCTTCCTGCATATTTGTTAATCTGCAGAAAGTTGCTAATCTGAATTAATTTGAAATCTGCAATTTGTTGATCATATTTATAGTACAGTTAAATCTACATGTATGTTGTCTTCTGACAGATTCAAGCAGACAAAAATGAGAAACCCATCCCATCAAACCTGAGTCCTGAAGAACTTCTCTGAACTCAGCCCTAACTGAATTCTCTCCTACTTCTCATTCCTTTCAAATTTGCTTTGAATAATAAGATTTTAGAACAGAAACATAGGTTCTGTTTCCTGGATATATAAGTGAAGATTATTGTCTGATAATTTTTAAAAATTTGGTGCCAGTTTATGTGAATTTTTCTCCTAGGCTTTGTTTGAAGGACTTCTCAGTTTCCATGACCCCTGAGATAGCTAAGCTCTGGAGCTTGGGTTGAGGTGCCCAGGTTATGGTTTTGTGAAGCTTTCTTCTTAGACCACTGCAAAGCCTCAGGCCTCCCCTCTTCTTTGTCAGATTTCCCTTTATCTTATCTGCTTCCTAAAGATGAATAACATTTTGATATAAAGAGCCTTTCTTTAGAAGAAGAAAACTTTGTATTGGATAATTGGAAAATGATTGTAATTCTGCTTAATTTTTAAAAATCTCCCTCGTAAAATTTGAGTTAAAAAAATTCAAATTGATCATGGATTTTTGTGCAAGAAATGTAAATTCTCTTTTAAACTTTGTTGTTTTCTCGGGGTCGACTGTTGCTCTCTAGAAAATATTTTTTGAGTAAGATAATTAGTAAGTAATTAGAAATAGGAAGAAAGTACAATAAATGTCCAGTCTCATCTAATTCTAGGCGTGTAATTATTAGAAATTAATACAATTAATTTTTATTTTTTAAAATTAATGTTTATTTTTCATGCCTCTGTACCTAAGAGTTAGTGTTGATGCTAGATTGATTTTGGATTTCAGGTTTGCAGTAATGAGCTGAAGTGTGTGTGTAACAGACACTGGGTAGGTGAAGACTGCAGCACTTACTTCCCTTACAATGATGATGCAAAGGCTGGCATTACACTGTCTGGCAATGGTAGGTACTTAATTTGGTCCCATTATGTTGTCTTTATGCACAAGGAAAGAGAAAAGTGCCCTTCCTAAGCTGAGTTTGGATTACTTTTATATAAGTCAAATATAAGTTAAATCCATGTAATAATGAATTAATTACAATGTACATTTGGGGCCCTCATTATGAAACCAATTATTTCCATTATCTTGTAATATGAAATATTCAGTATAACTTAGTCTACTGATTTAGCCATATCTTGTTCTATATCAGGCTGATATTTTCCAAGTATTGTACTTATTTGGAGCTGACAGCAAATCCTAGTATCTTTTTTTTTAATATAATTTAATTTTTATTTATTGGCTATGCTGGGTCTTTGTTGCTGTGCATGGGCTTCCTCTAGTTGTGGTGAGTGGGGGTTACTCTCTAGTTGCAGAGTGTGGGCTGCTTGTTGTGGTGGCTTCTCTTGTTGCGGAGCACGAGCTCGAGAACATAGGCTCAATAGTTGTTGTGAACAGGCTTAGTTGCTCCATGGCTTATAGAATCTTCCTGGACCAGGGATCAAACCTGTGTCTCCTGCATTGGCAGGCAGATTCCTTACCACTGGCCCACCAGGGAAGCCCTAGTATTTCTTTTAAATGAAGAAAATAGTCAGAATTTTCAAGTGTATGATTTTATATTTTATACTTTTTATATATTGGGACTAAGTAAATGAGGAAAAATTTGAATTGATTTTAAAAATATTTTAACTTTAATATTCTCTCTTAAAGAACCACATCTATATTAAACTCCAATTCTGTAGCCTCTACTGTAGGTAATTCTAGAAGTAGTAACCTTGGCTAAGGTGCCTGGAAGGGGTTTGACATGGATAAGAAGCAGCAGGTGTAGTTCTAAAAGCAAGAGTGGCCCAAATGGAGAAGTAGAAATTACATGCAGATAGTGGAAAGAAGACATACCTTGAAGATGAATGTCCCTTTTTAAACTATTTTTATCATTTCATTATTGAGTATTTTTCTGCATAAAATAATGTTCAAGTCTTAAAGTCCATTCAGCTCCAAAGAATGAGGAAATTATTAGTTTCATTCTAATCATCCATACAGGTTAAATGTATTAGTCAATGTGACTTTCATAATAAAACTCAGAGTGACTAGGATTTTGGCATCTTCAGTCTTAGCAATAGTTGTGGGGCTGGTTCCTGCACTTAATGCAGAAAGAAGCCTCTTCAAGTCTGTGGATTTAACTGGCTTGTCAAAAGTCATACTGTTACTTAGAAGTAATCAGGACTAGCATTTGAGTGTATTGTTGTTGTTCAGACGCTCAGTCGTGTCTGACTTTTTGACCCATGGACTACAGCACGCCAGGCTTCCCTGTCCTTCATTATCTCCCAGAGTTTGCTCAAACTAATGTCCATTGAGTCATTGATGCCATCCAACCATCTCATTCTCTGACACCCCTTTCTCCTCCTGCCCTCCTTCCCAGCCTCAGGGTCTATTGAGCCCTGTTAAATTTCTGGAGCTTTCCCCATGGCTCAGTGGGTAAAGTATCTGCCTGCAATGCAGAAGACACAGGAGATGCTGGTTCAGTCCCTGGGTTGGGAAGATCCCCTGAGGGAGGAAATGGCAACCCTAGCATTCTTACCTGAAAAATCCCCTGGACAGAGGAGCCTGGCAAGCTAGTTAAAAGGATTGGAAAGAGTCAGACATGACTGAGTGACTAAGCACTCACACATGTTAAATTTCTGGAAAGAAAGGAAGGGGAGATGGGCTAGGTCTTAGAGTGGGAAAATCCCAATGCCCCAGGAGTCCTCTGGTATCTGCACCCACTATCGCACAGACGACTGGGGCAGGGTGGAGTCTGCCAGGCTCCTGGATGTCTGAGCCCTGCTGTCCCATGTGACTCCTGAGGGCTCCCAGACAGAGAGGCTGCCACTCCGTTATGGGGAATTGGAATCTGTTCCAGTCATCCATGATTACTGCCTTTGATTCCTCAGGAGTGCAGCAGACAAAGAGCTAACTAAGCTGCCCTGGGTGAGAGCCCTGCAATTTAGCATGGGATATAAGTCTTTATCAACCAAACAGGTCTTCTGAGCCAGGAGCCAGGCAGGCCTCCAGCCTGTGTTTTCTGCTCTTGGGCTTTTACTTGTGCTTGTTGTCCAGTCCTTTGACTCACTAGGCCCCTTTCACGGCTGTGATCCCTTAAGAATTGCATCACAGCCTGTCTGACCATTGTTGCTGCTGGACACGAAAGTACCATCACCCAGTCCTTATCTCCAGCCCTGGCCCCCTGCCAATCTGGTGCATCCTCGCTCTCACAGGTCATCAGCACCAGTCTCCAGCTCACCTGACTCTGTCTTTTCCATTGTTTTTCCCGGATACCACAGCCATTATTGGCAAGACTGGGAACTACAGTCTTTTATCATCTATACCACCTGACCGTCTGTAGCCATGTTTTCTCCCTTTAGAAGCTTATATTTACACAGACAAAATATCACACAAAATAAGGACCTTACATTAGTTGTGAAAATGGAGTGATAAGAACAATAACATTTCTAGAATTTCTAGGGAAGATGTTGGAGTCCAAAAGATGATTTCTAAGTATTCCTCCCCAGAGGTGTTGTGCTATATAGTGATACTCCTTTCTTCTCCTTATCTTTATTCTTTGTTTTAGTTCAATGACCTCATTATATTTTCCAGAAAGATACATGGAAAATAAAATCATTCAAAATGCACTTGGACAAGAATGAAAAGGGAACATCCGCAAATAATTATTTTTCAAAAGACAATTGATCAAATTGTTAAGTTATGGTTGATTTCTCTTCCTTTAAAATACCTACTTTTAATTTCAAGATATATAGGAATATCAAATCATTGTCATATGCCTGAAGCCGATATAGTGTTTTGTCACAATTACATCTGAATAAATAAATAAAATTTGGGATAAAGCTTCTCTAAAATTAAAACTGTGTAAAGGAAAAAATGCTCACTTTTTAAAACAAATATTATTAGTGTGATGATCATTAATCTGAGAATAAAGTTCCTGAAAGAACTTTATATCAAAATTTCAGCTGTATTCACTGATCTTCATTGTTTCTTTTCTCCCTCCAGGTGTTGCTGGTACCAATATTATAATAGGCATAATTGCTGGCACCATTTTAGTGCTGGCCCTCATATTGGGCATTACTGCATGGGGCTATAAGTAAGTGAAATGGCTCAGTATATTACTGTCAAACTGTACTTTAAAATATTTATCTAAATGATTCTAGAAATTTTTGTATCATTGGATAAATAAACCTTCAGTGAAGATCAGTCTGGTTCAGTATTCAATCCGTGATGATCCTTGGCATGATTAGAGGTAACAATAATTTATCATTTTTTAGATTTTGAGATTAACTCCCATCTATTCTAAAAATACTGAATATTATTTTAAAACCATTACATGAAGTAAAATCAGTCTAAATCGTGTCTCATACAAAGGCTGTGTTGGTTGGCTCTTTAGTGATGCAGATTCTCTTGACTTAAACCCATTCCCCCAAATCTAGGCAGAATGGTGTATTAGAGAGCATAGCGTTTAGTAACAAGGGTGATATCAACAAGATCAAGAGCAGGATCTGCTCCTTAGTGCTTCCTGCTAAGAGCAGGGATCCTGCCAAGAGCCAAACCTCTCCCCAACCAATGTGAAGAAGACACTGTTATTTGTTAAATATGTGTGTGTTTTGTGGGAAGGAAAAACTCTTCAGAGATGTAATGTGTTAAAATTAAAATTCAACTATAAGTTACAATTTTTAGAAACCTAATTCTTAAGCTTCAAAGTTCAGCTTACAATTCTTTGGTTCTATGTGCAAGATTTAAAAAGTTACACATTATGTAACTTTTGAATATTGGATCCCCTTAGCATTTAGCTAAGTCAATGATTTCACACATTCCAAACTTTTTGTATACTTAATGTGCTCATTTCCCTTGTTGAGTACTTCAACTTATGATGTGAAAAGTTTCCTTAGTATTCAAATAACTTATGTTTAATAAAATAAAACTTAAATGAAGCAAACTTTTTTGACTAGGCATTGACTAGCATAGTGTATATAATCATTTGTTATTATTATTATCACTGCCTGACATGGTTTTAATCCAACTGAATTAAAAGACACCTCTTTGAACTAGTATATGGGTCTTGCTGGCTGTGAGGTCAAAACACTGAAGTTATTTTGGCTGAAAAGAGAGAATAATTAGTTGACTGCCAGGATAAACTTTCTATGTTGTAAGTACTAAAACGCACAAAGACATTTGTGCAAGCCTGTGTTAACAAATAGCACAGACAACAGGGTAAAGTTTAGCATAATATGGTTAACATGGCCTAGCATAGTGTAGCAAATGCCTCTTTAACGTGCAGATTGTTTGGCACTTTGCATGCTTACATTTGCACCAGCTGATTTCAGCATAATTTGGAGTATAAAATTATATGTCTGAAAGAAAGGCTTTTCTGTACATATATTGTTTGAGCTCTCCTTATACCTCAGGTGAATTAGCCCTATCTTGGCGTCACACTATTTCCTTGACTTCCTTTGTGCAAGGCTCATGTAGTAGTTGGAGAAGGCAATGGCACCCCGCTCCAGTACTCTTGCCTGGAAAATCCCATGGGTGGAAGCCTGGTAGGCTGCAGACCCATGGGGTCGCTAGGAGTCGGACACGACTGAGCGACTTCACTTTCACTTTTCCCTTTCATGCACTGGAGAAGGAAATAGCAACCCACTCCAGTATTCTTGCCTGGAGAATCCCAGGGACGGCGGAGCCTGGTGGGCTGCCGTCTATGGGGTCGCACAGAGTCGGACACGACTGAAGCGACTTAGCAGCAGCAGCAGCATGTAGTAGTTGCCATCACAACCGTTGCTATTTTGAAGTAGCTCAGTGATTTCATTTGGTCATGCGAGAGGGAAAGCAAAATTGTTAGTTCTGTTAGTTTTCTGCCACCTACTGATGCAAACTGATATTTCATGTTTACAATCTTGGAAAAAATTACCCTTTCAAAAATATGAAACCTGAACATCTAATCCTACTGCTAATGAAATTATCTGTGTCTGTTTGTTTTAATGATTAGAATGAAAAGTACTTCTTTCTGTATATCATTTCTTATTTTTCTGAAATTCAAGTGGTTTCACTTTTTTGTTTCTGAATATATGTACTTTGCAGAATCTTGTTCATACCACAGTATTCTCTTCATAAATAATTTGAACCCAAATGATGAAAGTTTTAATGTTACTACATTTATTCAGAATTTGTATAAAAATAGAATAAGGATGTAGAAATTTTAATACAGTAATTAAATTCATGAATATGCTGTTTCACGTATTCTATTTAAAATGCTAAGCAAATTTAGGACTTGAGAACTCATTTTCTCATTAATCCTTCCAATTAAACTTTCTACCCCTTCTCCAAGTCTTGGGGTAATAGAAGGAATAGGAAATGAGGAATACTCATTTGTAACTGGTAGATCACTCAGGTAATCAGATTGAGAGGATAAAAAGTAAAACATGTTGAATTGAAATACTTTGGCTTATTTTTCTCCCGTATATGATAATTTCAGGAATGAAAAATATTAAGTATCAAATTGACACTTTTACTCTCATGAGCTCATTATTAAGCAAGATGCCCAGAGAATTCATGAAATAGATTGGCAGGTAAAAGTGCTACAAACAAAATCTATACGGCAACATTAGCCTTGATCTTGGAAGAAGGAGCCTACCTGTTAGTTGCTTGACCTTCCAACAAGTCTTCAAAATACTGACAGCTAGTTAGGTCAGGATAGAAAGTTTGAAATTAGCTTGTTTTATTTAAAAATTAAAAATCATTGGCACCTCCTTACCACACTCTCTAGAACACATTTTTGTTTCAGAATGATTTATTCTGAAACTCATTCAATTTTATTTTAGGAGACTTTGAACAAAGTGTTACCACTGTTGGTTTCAGTGAAACTTCAGTGAGTAAGTAGTGATGACATGGGAGGTCCATAAGAGCTGTCAATTCTCACTCTGTCATACACAAAATGTTCTTATGTACATTTATGTTTTCATATTTGAAATCCTTAGGAAGAGCTCTAGTTTGTGGCATATATTCCAAAAAGAATGAATTATCATTTTTATTTGCATGAAAACACATTTAATATATATAACTTGACTAATTTCCTTATTTAAATCAATGTGCATGTCTGAAAACCTGTATTTGAAATAAGGTTGACTTTAGGACATTACTATGATACAGTTGATATTGAGAAAACAATTACTTTTTAATAACGGAAGCTTTATGCTTTTAAACAATGGTTACTTGAAAATGTTGTCACTAACCCTTTGGTGTCATTTCTTCAAAAGATGAAGTGAAATTTGTGTATGTGAGTGTGTGTGTGTGTGTGTGTCTGTGTCTGTGTGTGTGTGTGGGGGCAGACTGTGTTTTTGATCTTCATTTTAATTCTGCAATTAGAAATTCTAGTGGAGATCTTTCATCAAATGTTTTTATGTTTAGTGATTTCTCTTAATGTATTTTTTTAGGTAACTAATTCTTTCTCTCTCTCTCTCTTCTTGTCCATAAAAAGAAACTATCGAGAGCAGAGGTATGTGATAAGAATAATCTGAACATATAACTGAAAACCAAAAGGTTTAAATCTTGTTGTCATCTTTGGAATTCATACATACTGTTATAAATTAAGTTTACTTTTGTTTTTATGTTGTAGTGGTCATAAACTAATCTTGATTTTTCATGGCCTTGAAATGATCATTTTAGTACTGTTGCTGTGGAATGTGTTAGTTTAAAATAGATCTATCATTATTTAGTTTTAATGGTTTTGTCATCCAACAAAACTATAATTAGTCATTCTTATTTGTGTTACTTTTTTAGTAATATGTATTTAGAAGTTGATTTTTTCCTACCTAAAACAAAACTCCTTTATGTTAAGGTGTCACCTTTGTTTACATTAGTTGATTGGCTTTTCTTCACATTTATAACACTTTTCTTGCCCAATGATTTCTAAAGGAATTTATTTTTAGTGATTGTTGTTATTTTGCTAACTTTCATTAATAAATGATAAAATTTATATAGGCACATTATTGTGATCAGGAGAACATCTTGGCATTTGAGGAATCTGTTTTATCTCTGCAAAAGAATTTTTTTTTTTTTTTACAGATTAGATAATTGTACAGGTATTGAAAGAAATAATTTGCATAGTAATAATCTCTGATTGCCTATCGCACTATATTTTTTTTAATAAACAAGCCCATAAAGTCAGACACTCTATTCATATAACCTTGAAATCTATGTTTAGCCAGGAGTGTCTAAAGAGATACAAAGCATTCATGTGATGGGGTATAACTTGCCTATTTTTTCTAAATCTAAATTAGCCCATGTTGAGGTACACTTCTCACTTTTCACATTTAAAAACTTATAATTGCTATTAACTATTGATACCAAAAAATTAAAATATCCTAGAAATTAACCATCTAAGACCACATCATATAGACTAGTTTTGTACTCAAGATGCCTATGCAGGCTCCTAACTTTTCCCACAATTGTAGGAAATGTCTGAGGCAGATTAGAAATAAGATGTAATAAATGTGACACTTTATTAGGCCCTAGCCACAGCTTTCATTTTTTTTTCACAAACTAGAATTTTAAACTTTGTTCTGTTTCCTTCCATGTTATAATTTAAAATCTGTATAAGGTTTTAGCCATAAGTGGTACCCACAGGGTACCCATTGAGATCCTGGCCAGTTAGCCGTAGATATTAGAAAATAATGATTTTGCTCTGGAGTCACTGACTTCTATCATTAATGGAGAAAGTAAAACTGAAACAAAATTATTTAAATAAAGGAAATAGACTTCTTTGTGACATGTTTTAAACTCTGTGTCCAAAAAACACTGAAGAAGAGCCAAAGCTATTTATGCTTTCTGTTGGGTAGATGTTGATCAGTTATACCAGAAATGTAAGCTTGGTGGCTTTCTTCAGTGAAAAATAAAATTATACTACAAAGATCAAAAACTGATGATTTAGCTCCATTTCCGTAAGAATTAAGGCTGTAGTGTAATTTAATATTGCTGACTATTTGAAAAGGAAAGCACAGTGTCATAAATACGTAACATAAGCAAAATTGTTATGGTGCTCTAAGACATGTTCTCACCAGGGGTATTCTCCAGAATAAAGGAATTGCCCACATTACAAAAAAATGGTAAATACGTAAACCTGAGCACCAATTTCTTATTCTAACTCAATATATGCATAGGTACAGTTAAGAAAATTTTTGTTGAAATGTCTTTTTTGTGCCTGATGTAATTTCATGCCTCCTGGTAATACTGGGAGTATTACCAGTATATGATGAATACTGAGTCACCGTTTCATCAATTTGGCCACTCTTTGAAGTCTAGTTCATATTTTGAGAATTGTCACTTTTCAGCAGGTACTATTTTTTTTTTTTTTATATTTCAGCACAAATTTTGTTTATTTTTGCCCTTATGATTGTCTGTAGCTAATGAATCTCAGGGCTATATAATAATTGTTAAAATGGAGAAGCTGCAAGGAATGAACTTTAGATCAGGAAGTTGTGAGTATATAAATATCTTCTGAAGGACTGTCCTTTATTAGAATGTATCTTAGTGGTTATAGAGAAGGTGATAAGACCAATGGACCAAAGCCTGCATTAGGAAATTTACAATCTTGTGAAAATATCTGAACATATTCCAATAAAGATGTGCCCAATTCCAGAGGATGCCAGAGAATAGAAATAAAAAATTTGAGTTGCTTTTAAATTAAGTTTTGCTCTGAGGTTCCATGGTGGGAGGACCAATCTAGAATGAATCAGAAATCTACCTGCTAGTACGTGGTCTTGGGAAATCACTTAAACTTTCCCCAATTCCAAATGCAGACAAAGTTCTTTGTAACCTGTGAAGCATTCTAGTAAAGAAAGTTATTAATATGTGGTCTCTGAAGACTTTGTGTTTCTCTAATCCTCAGATGAAAGAGATAGGTAGGTATGGTTGTCCTTAAAGAGAAAGGCAGCATTCCTGACATGAGTGAGGCCCACACATCCTGGTGTGAAAGCATTGGTGAACATACAGCTTTGCTTTGACACTAAATACATATTAAGTATGTAGCCAGTTGTGAGATTCTTTAATTAATGACACAATGGCTCAGAAATGCCAAACTCAGCATAACTTTCAAATGACTGGAAATGTAAGGTAAGTGATTCTGTGAAGAAACCTGATAACCTGGTAAATTTTCCCACCAAAGAACGTGTACCCCAGGTTTTCTTTATATTAAAGGAATGTGTGATAGGTTTAATTTCGTGTCTGGCAAAAAGATTAGAAGCAAGCCCTTTTTTTCTTTTTCTTTTTGTTTATAAACTGCCTAATAAAAGATAGAAGTCCCATTCTGGGAGATGGAGCTTCATACATGAATTATATCACTTTAGATCTGCCAGCGTTGGCGACTTCCCTGGCGGTCCAGTGCAGGGGGCAAGGTTAGATCCCTGGCTGGGGAACTAGGATCCCAAATGCCATGAATATGGCAAAAATAAATAAATAAAAATCTGCCAGTGTCATCTTGTGAAGGGTAGAGTCATGGGACTGAGGAGCCAAGGAGAATTCTTAGATATTGTCTAGTTAGAAGGATGACTATTGATTATTTTCTTTAAAATCTCCAGGAAGGAAGGCTTCCGTCTATTTTTCAGTTGATGCTATTGTTTCTATTTTAGCATAATTGCTTTAGGAGTTAGCAGCTATATACTTTGCAATAAGGATTAGAAGTTTGAATTTTAGTTTTCAGGCAGTTTTGTAAATAGCAATAGAATAAACTTGGATTTATGAAGTATCCTTATTCAGGTGCAATTAAACTTGAATTTAATTCAAGTTAAATTGAATTCATTAAACTTGGATTTATAAAGCATTAAACTTGGATTTCATTAAACTTGGATTTATAAAACATCCTATTCAAGTGCAATATTCTTTTGTCTGAAATGAACATACATTGTTGAACATACATAATATGAATCAGAATAAATAATTAGTTCATATCTTCCTGATCCATACCTTAAGCAGAAACTCCCTTCCCCATTTCTTTTCTCTCTCTTACCTGTTTTAGCCACTTTACTTTCTGCTTGTAAACCTCCCTCCTTTTTTTTCCCCAAGACTTTCTTAGTTTTTTAGTTTTTTTAATATTGTTATAGTGATATTCATGCATCTGTCAATGTGACTTAGTACATAGTACACAACATTTCTTCAGACAGCAATGTAACAATTCCAATAGCAGACAGCCCAGTCACCAACAAAGCTTTGGAAAAGTGCCTCCTTCAGTCTTAAGGCTAAGACTTAATTTTTTTTTATTAGGATCTCATTTTGAGTATGTGTAAGGATTATTAAGTTAAATATTATGGTTCAGTAGACCCTTTAAGGAAAGATCAGATTTCTCTTATAGCAGAAATCCTTTGTGAGGAAAAATAATTTAGCTAAATAAGTTTTATTTTCTTTTGGTTATTATTTATAGAAAAATTCATTCACATGTCTAAAATATTTGCTTGTGATGTGGGAGATTTGAGGTAATTTTTCCATTATAAAACTTAATACTGATCAGGCCACCTAATTCCAAAATTCTATGAAACTAGTAAAATTTAGGAAGAAAAGCATAAAGACTAGAAAAATAAATCCAATTTTAACACATTTGAAGCTACCTCTTACTTGGTCATTTATGTTCTTTTATAACAAATGATGAAGTAGTAGTTTATTGATCATAGGGACCTGATACTCTCTATCTTCACTAAAGGTTAATCAGGAAGAAATAGGTTTGTAATAAGATATAATTAGATATTGAAAAAGAATGAATTTCTGGACAGTGAAGGCTGTTAAATAGTATTAAAAGATCTTTAACAAAGTTTATCATCTGTTATTATTAACATTTTTATGCATTTACTGTGTGAAGGAGTTACATGCATTCTTTGTGGAACTTTAGGAAGAATGCAGTGTAATTTCTTTATTTTGAAGACTTCATGGTAGAGATAGACAAGAGTCTAGTTTGCCTGAGATGATAAAAGCAAAGCCATACCCCTCAAAGTTCACTGCACTTAAACTTTCCTTTCAACCCTTTGACTGAAGCCCATGGTTTATGGCATGTGTAGCATTTAGGTTGTTTGTGTGAAGTGTAAAAGATGAACATGGACTGCAGAGTAATTACATTGAAGGGTTTGTAAACCATGCTTAGCTAAACAAACAGGCAAAACCATTGAGCCCCATCCATTGTGAGAAGCAGTCCATTTAAGCCTGCAGTCTCAGATAAGTGAACCCTTGGTAAATGCCTGAATGCCAGAACCATGTAAAGAAAGAGTAATTTGGGTGCAAAGTCAAGTAAGTAAAGTCACAACTGGTATTTATTTGATTTGAATTTATGGGCTTCCCTGGTAGCTCAGCTGGTAAAGAATCCACCTGCAATGCAGAGACTCTGGTTTGATTTCTGGGTCGGGAAAATCCCCTGGAGAAGGGATAGACTACCCACTCCAGTATTCTTGGGCTTCCCTGGTGGCTCAGTCGGTAAAGAATCCGCCTGCAATGCAGGAGATCTGGGTTCGATCCCTGGGTTGGGAAAATTCCCTGGAGGAGGGCATGGCAACCCACTCTAGTATTCTTGCCTGGAGAATCCCCATGGACAGAGGAGCCTGGTGGGATACAATCCGTGGGGTTGCAAAGAGTCGGACACGACAGAGCAAGTAAGCACAGCATATAAATTTGAATTCATTGAGGCACATCTCATCAACTTATACAAATTATCATTAAAGGTAATAGTGATAAAAATGACTTGTTAACCATAAAGATTATTATTGGAAATGTAATGTTAATGGGATGTTCTTTGGCATTCTTTTATAAGTATTGATATGATACAAAAGGCAATTTTCCTACCTGAGGCAACTTACAAAACTTTGATTTTATTTTTTTTTTCAAAAAATTGATAGAGCATTTTACTGATAGGAGGCAAGACAGAAAATATGATTCCAGAGAGTTAAAGATCTCTTCCATAAACAGATATATCATTTGTATTATTAACAGTATAAATATGGGAATTACATATTTTTTATATAAAATTAATGTTTTATAATATACTGGGAAAAAAAGATTATATTTATGATCTGAAGTCACAAATATTTTGAAAGAATATGTATCAAAGAATTATATTAATACTACATACAAATCTAATGAGAAATTTGATTTCCTTAAAGGGGAGAGGTAGATCACACACATTAATATAGGTGCTTTATGTCAGTTGTAAAATTTTATTAGCCATGCCTGTCTGGGGGTCATGCACTGGCAAAAGATCAGATTAACTACCAAAGTAGGAGCATTGACAAGACAGTCCTATCTAAAGTTTTCTACCCTGTTCCCTTAGTAGAAGTAATAAAAATATGTTCCAATCTCAGTTAATTCAAAATCAGAGCAAATGGAGTTAGTAATAGTGCAGACTATGTAGATTTTCCCTTGTTGGAGATAAAGAATTGAGCTCATCCATCAGCCACCTATAAGTATCTTTCTATAGTATCAACAAGAATTCCATTATTTTTCAACTCTTTCTTCCTCTTGCTAAATTATCTTCCTTTACATATTCTACTGTGCAGTGTCAGAATTACATTATTGATTGACATTTTTCGATTTCTTTATATTTCTGCTAAATGAATACTGAGGCCCCAGATTGAATAGAGAATTCAAATAATTTATTTGGATCAAATTATAGAACAGTTTAGAAATCAATCAGTTCTTTTTTTTTTTTTTCAATCCTTTTAAGACCAAATCAAAATTACATTTATAGTATTTAGAAATTACGAATAGTTTACACACCACAGTGAAAAAAAGGATACCTTATCTGGGCAAGGACTGTCTGTCTTGATATGTCTCCTTCAGCACCAGGTTTTTTTTTTTGTTTGTTTGTTTTTAAAGACAAAATGGCAATTAACATCTTTAAGTGTAATGAAGTTACAGTGAAAAACCTCATCTTTTCATATTTTTCCCCTGAAGCAAGGGTATATTCATCCAAATTGTAAAGACTTCAGTGATTGCATTTCCAACCTCTACAATTAGAATGACTTTAACTTGTCACATTTATTAATAATCTTACATGTTGTTATAGATTTGATTCATGTAGATCATTATCCCTACCTCTTTTTTCCTAAAATAATATTTGTATATGTCTGTGTTCATGTGTGTGTCTTGTTTTCTGACTCTGAAATGTTTATTATGCCTTAGACAGTTACCCCAGGGAGATTATGTAAAAAAGCCTGGAGATGGCGACTCTTTTTATAGCGACATTCCTCCTGGAGTCAGCACAAACTCAGCATCTAGTTCTAAGAAGAGGTCTGCTTTTCTGTCGCATTTTCAGATTTCTACCTGTTCCATCACACATTATTCCATTAGTCAGAACATTTCATTATTTTGCAGCAGGTTTGATTACTTCTTCCTTCTTTCTTGAATGTTAAAAAATAGTATCCTTTGTTCTTTGATTACTCTACTTCAAAATGCCATATGCTCAGAACCAGTGGTTTAACAAATCAGGCCAGAAAACCAAACAAAAGAAAACTAAGCAAATAACAACCCTAAGTCTATATAGAAACTCCAGGGTTTTTCAATCTTGTTCTTCTACTGCTTCAGAAACTACACATAGTATTTTATTGTATTTTAAATGGTGAGCTTTATGTCATGTTTGGTAGTCAAAGAAAAAGGTTACTGTCACGCTTCAGTAAAAGCAGTTGTTAAAATAAATTGGTAATATAAATGCTGCATTGAATTATTTTAATTTTAAATTTATCAAAGCTAAGCTTGCTGTGAAAAAAAGATTGCTTCTCTGTGAATCATATATTTGAATATTATGGTTTTGCCTTTCATTCCTGGAATGATTAATTCTAGACTTTATAATTTAGAGCTGGATGCCAAATTAATTTAAGCATTTTTAATATTTGAGTTTTATAGCAGTCCAAATGGGGTTAATATATTATTTATATGTCTTAAACTTGAAGGCTGTATTCTTGCTCTATGGTCTTAAGGTATATAAGACCATTTAAAATTCTGCATGCTTTATAAATGCTTACTAAAATAAGCTGACAGAAGAAATAAATAGAATGCTTTAGGAAATGAGATCTTCATTCACATTGAAAAAAAACTTAAATATTCCTCTGGAAGAGTTTTTTTAAAATTGTTGGTAGGGCTGTAATGTATACTTTGGGCACAGTAGTTCTTTTATAGACTGAATGGGAAATTGCTAGTTTATTGAGAAGAAACACGATCTCTTCTGGAGTTCTAAATAGACGAATCTGCAAAAATTCTGCAGTGGATCTCACTCTTTATAAACATCAGGAAAAAAAAATTGAAGAAATTAGTGAGATTTGGGAACTCTGTGCAACTGTTCTCAGCTTGAAGGGTTGTTTTTACTCAGATGACATAGCTTAAAGCTAAAGTTAAATTATTATTCTTTGCATAAGGAGTACAGTTCTATAGAAGCATGTTCAAGCATTTTATTCTTTTAATTCATTGGGTACATTTTAGCTAAGAGAATAATCTTTTCCTAAAATCCTCACAGTATATATTTTCTTGATCAAATATTTAATTTTAAATCAAATCACATGGTAAATAAGTATAGAAATCAATAGATTCCAGGAGAATTTCTATTGTTCTTTTGTATAAAATAGGAGTCACTCTATACTTAGCAAATGATGGTGAAAAATCTAGGGAATTACATAATAATTGTGCTGAGTTCCATTTATTTTCATTCATCAGTAGAAGATTCCTTTTAAAATAGATGTTTTTAGCAATTAACTGGAATGATGTATGGAAAAGATTTAAATTATAGCACTATTTTCTAAAGTACTTCAAGAAGAGCTTAAAATATTGATTTGAATCATTACCAGATTTTAGCAAAATCTCAATGGGTTTTGACTTTTAAACAGTTAAATATTGTACCAAATTATGTGATTCCTCCTAAGTATATGCAATTTGTCAAAATGCTTTTCTTATGTGGGTCAAGGTAGGTGTGTAAATTTTGCTTCTTGTAGACAATTCATTTAAAGATGTTAGGACACAAAGAGCAGGAGGGCTTCATGGTACATGGACTTTGTGAGAGAAAACTCCATGATAAACATCTGACTCAGTTCAGTTATTGGACAGTTAACCAACAGTACTGTATTTGGGAGGAGGGTGCATATTAGTGGAGAAAAATGCCAATTCTCAGAAAATAATTTTATTGTTTAAGAAAACCTAAATATTAGATTTTGATAAAGATTAATCTTTGATAAAGGTTAACCAGATTCAACTGAGCAATTCTTATTGAAATCTCTTGGAAGTCCATGTTCTCATAATACATGAATGGAAGTCATTGCTTTACAATTAAGAAACATCTATGGTGGGACCCCATTATAACTCTTGCTGCATGGATTATATAACTGAAATACGTAGTGTATTTGCTCTGTGTGGTTCTTGGGAATGTAATTGGCTTGCACTGTATCCTGATACTTTTCAATTACAAACTCTTGTAATGGGGTTCCATTGTATTTGACTTTTCTTAAAATGAATGTTGTGTAATTCTGCCTTCTTCATGAAGACTTTCATGTTTTCTTCATTCTTTCATTTCAGATTTTTTCTTTCTTGATTTGTTTTAATGCTCAGTAATGCTTAGAAATGTTGCTTACTGATTTCAAAACATTCGTTTGATTATATTTTTGAACAGTATATACACGTTTTCAATTTCAGGTCAAATGGACTTTCTCATTCTTGGAGTGAAAGGATTCCAGACACAAAACATATTTCAGACATCTGTGAAAATGGACGACCTCGGAGTAACTCTTGGCAAGGTATAGGGCAGCATTCTGAACCCATCTGTCCACATAACCTTAATTCTGTATTGTGTGGTGCCTGGTTGTAAAGACTTGTTCTTTTTCATTAGTTCTTCAGCTCTTCTCCTAACAGACAGGAGGACATTTCTTATGAGAGAATCCGGTTCTTTTTTCTTGTTGGGAAATGATGGAATTTGGTATCACCAGTGCACTGGGTACATGAGAAGGCTGCACAGTGCTCTGAAGTCCTATGTTCTGGGCTGGTGCTGTTGTGAATTGCATTCACTTAGAATACAGTGTAGTTAAACATACAGCAATTTTTTTTATATTCAAGTCTAGCCATAAACCATCTTTTTCAGGTAACCTGGGAGGCAACAGAAAGAAAATCAGAGGCAAAAGATTTAGACCTCGGTCTAATTCAACTGAGTAAGTCTGAACCTCTAATGGAAAAAGACCCTGCAAGGTCCTGTGCAATTAGTGTGAAATGTTAATTAACCTGATCATCAAAGAACTGTAAACCATGCCTCTGGGTCTTGGTTTTGTCTTTTAAATCCTTTTATTTATTTATTTATTTTGCTGTTTTAAAATTAACCATGGCTTTTCTCTTTTACATAGGCATCTCCGCAACTGTGCCCATACCAATACCCCCTGATAGTGGGGGGGTCTCACCCTCGCTGCAGGCTTTGTCCTCCAGTAACCTGCCATTGTGGTGTTTTGGTTCCATTTGAAGGGAATTTTGATAACATTCCTTTCTTCTCATCGCCCAGGGTCCAGCCATTTCAGAGGGGTCACCTTTCCTCTCCCCAATATTCACACAGCCTAGAAGCATCAGGGGGAAGTTTCCACCGAACTAGAGCATGAGAACTGCCCGCAGTGTGAAACCACCGCTCCCAGGGCTTCATGGCCATCTAAGCATTCTCTCAGACTACTGGAATATGGGTCCCTTTTAAATTTTCCTTCTGAGGACATTTAAAAGGATATTGCCCGAAACTTGCTCTTTAACGGAATCATTGTCACTGAATGCAACACTCTGTATTTTAAATGATAGCCACATTTTTTTTTAAGTCAGATGAAGTTAGCAGTTACATTTAAAGTCATTTATAATAAGGTAAACATCATGAACTTTTAAAATTTGTCTCTTCACTTAAGAAAAATCAAGCAAAACCAAGCTTCTTGAAACCTTTATCTCCCATCATGGAATAAAACACATCCTTAGTTTTCTTCTGGACCTTGCCACCTGGTTTTAATTAACCATACTTTTTGGACTCACCTAATTTTTTTTTTTTTTTACTTATTTCTCACTGCAGTGCTAGTGATTATTCCCTGGATCTCTATTGCTTCTTCATGCCTTAATACTTTAAAAATCTGAATAGCAGATATTTGTTCACTGCTTGTCAGAAACTCATGTTAGCTTTTCCATCATATACCCTGCCTTTTTCAGTCCAGGACAATAACATTGCCCTGAAATTTGGAGCTTCCTGCTGATGGTATTGTCTTGTAAGTGGCTTGTCAGTTTACTAGAGGATATGTTACCTTAGCAACAATAAATAGGTTCCAGTGATACCACTGCATGGTCCAGAATGGCATCATAGAACTCCATCACAAATAACTAATCTGTTAGAGTTTATCTTCTACATTCCCAAAGCGCTTGGATGCTTTAGGGCTCATCATGGATAAACTCTCAGAATGTTTGATTTGTTTTGCATGAGGTCACCTGGTAAGAGCTTCTTAGCTTATCTCAGTTGCTCACAAGAGCACAGGTAAAACTGCTGAATGTTCTTCAGAGCTCTCTTTGTGTAACGGTGTAGTGTTTTAACAGTATTTCCTGTAACAAGGCTTTGAAAACTCCTAATTGAACAACCACCAAATATCCAATATTGTATTAAAGCTATGAGTTTAGGACCCAAGGAATACTTGGCATTTAGTGACATTTTCTAGCAAATCACTTATTTTTAAAAAATTATTTATCATGCAACAAATATTATGATACTGTAGACAGCCCTTTGAGAAATCTTGCCTGTGAGATAATTATTACATATAATAAGTCATCATAATGGAGTCATCATTATGAAGAAGAAGTATTAAGGATGCTCTCAGATTTTTCAGACTTTCAGATTTGGTTACATGACCCATATAAGCTAAATGGAACCCAGTTTCTGAAGCTGATCACTTCTTACATTCTCATGTACCTTATTGTCCAGACACCTATGTTTTGTTTTATTTTTCTTAAAAGAAATCCTAACACATAGCATATCAGGAATTTTGTCAACAGTTTTTTTTAAATACTTTCCATGTTTATTAAGTAATTGCAATTGCATCTGATACAACAATATCATTTGTAAGACTTATAAGAGGAGCAGTATGACCACAGACAAACATATCTTTTAAATTTTTTTTTAGGTTAAGAGTTACTATCAGTTCCATTATTTCAACATCCCCTTTAGTATCTGATCATCCCAAAGGATGATGAAACATGAGTTCATTAAAGAAACCGTGCACCACAAATGCAAACTGTGCTATAAAACATCCTTGTTTATTGTATTGTTTTTCCACTCAAAGCTTTTGCATCTTCCTCACTGTTGTACATGATGTAAAAACAAAAGGTTTTTGGCTTAGACTTTGTATTATATATTGTGTTTTTACAGGAGGGAGCCCCAAGCACCTGAGCCTGGGCACTCCCTCGCCCAGACAGTCCCATCCCAAGGCATAAGCTCAGGGGGCTCTGACAGCCCCCAGACAGGGAGTCTGGATCACAGGTCAGTCTCCAACTGCCCCTTCATTCTGGGCTGCCACTTAATCTCCCTCCAAGTCCTTTCCTTGGCTGAGAGCAGAGTCATTTGATCTCTGACTGACCCCAAATGTCTGCTCGGAGGTGCTCCTGGTCCAGCCAGCACCAGCTAATTTTCCCCTGCCTTTCCAATCTGGAGAACACAAAGGGCTCTCCTATCCTGTTGAACGCTTTTTTTTTTTTTTGCATGTTGCGCTACAAGCCAAGTCAAGCCACGTAGGCAGATGCATCGCAATTTGATAAAATCTCATCACTCTAGCCAGCACGACCTAGAGATTATTAAGAGGCCCACTGTGAAGACACTTTCACAGGCACATCCCCAGAGGGAATCTCGATTGAGAGCTCTCTTCAGTGACCTAGCGTGAAGTGATCACAGCTTTCTGAGATGCTCCCTGACACAGAGAAAGGCCTGCCATGTGCAAGTCAGGCCACATGGCTGTAGGTTTCCTGGAACAGCCATGGCTGTCCCTTGGAGCTTCTAAGATTGACAGTGAAAGGAACACATGTCTCCTCCTAGAAGTGGCCGACTGCCTGTGGGTGACTCAGTTTGCTGTGCGGCTATGTTTCACCCCGTAACAGCTGCATGGGCTTTTTCTACAGTTTTCCCCAGGCCAGAGCATTCACTAGCCTTTATGTGTGGCTGCACTTGCTTTTTGACTTTTTTCTTTTTGTTCCGAGTCTTAGTGGAAATCTTTATGCAAGTTTTAATTGGCTATCTCTGTCAAAAGCACAAGTTGGCAATGATTGTGGCTAAAGGCAAAAAGAAGTGTGAGTTGTGCCCAGGTCGGACACTATCTTAGCAAAAATGGTCTTGTTAGCATGAAAAGCAAGCAAGCCCTTCCCTCAGGAGGGAACTGACGATGTTATTTTGTAGTGTACATTGGTTATCACTAAAAAGGAAAGGGAAACTTGAAGAAAAGCACTATGGAAATATAATATAATATTGTTTATATAACTGTGGAAATGTATCTTGATTTAAATGTATCTACAAAAAAAAACCTAAATATAAAAGCAAGAAGCAAACTTTAACCACAAAAAAAGCAGCGTATTTTATAATTTCCCCTGGCTTGTTTCGAAATAACTTTAAACATTTTACTGAGTTTAAATCTTCATTGTCTATGGTATCTCTGGAAGTTACCTTTTAAATGAGACATCTCAGTGTAAAATTTCCATATTCTTCCATGACTGAATTTGTTGAATCTTTGTGTATTTGACAAGGACATATTGTAAGAGGATGTGTTTTTGCTTGGCTCCCAGGGTAAAAATCAAAAGAAACTCTAGAAAAAAATATAAAAACTCTTGTAATCATAATTTTACTGCCTTTAACATCTTCCTTTGTGCAGTAATTCTGATGGAGACTTTGTCAGATCCATTAAGAAAATGTTAGCTAAGGTCATTATTATCCTCTGGCAGTCACTCACCCAGTGATCAGATACTCAGAAGGCAACTTCTGAGGCATTTCCTACTGGAAACATGAATGTGAAGTGCACAAAGGGGATGAAGGATGGAATGGCAGCTGCGCCTGTTACCAAACCCACCGTCAAGATCATGGAGGCCTCCTGGGACTATACTGTGTGTTGGGGCTCCAGGATCAGAAGAGTGGGACCTTTTCTGCTCATTATAGAACCAGCTGGATAACCTTTCTCCTAAACTCCAGCTTGGGATCTGCTCTCAGGAATGAGACAGAAGCCATGTAAAATCTTTCCTTCCATGGGGGAAAGAGAACTTGGCTTCTTTTAATTGTTCTTGGGATGTTATATTCTGAAACACCAGGTTGGAATTGCAGCCATCTGAATATTTTCAAAAAGGCCCATTATCATTTGAAAGCCAAGGAGACAAATGAGTGGTGGCCTGGAAAAAGCCTTTGGAGGTGGGTGAAGGGGGCTGCTGACATTACTCTGAAAGAGAGTTTCTGATTCACTTTGGGAAACCACTGGAAGGGCTTTCCCTGAAGGGTTGAATATATGCTAGAATGCCTTGAGTCTTCTTGTAGCCAAGTTAATTGTCATGTTGTTGTACAGACTGCCTCGTAATCACCCAACATCCATCCTGGTTTATTTGCCATAGTCACTTGCATTTAGAGGGTGAAGAACATCCTTGCTAAGCTTGTGCTGTGTATTTTCAGATTTTCTATCTTGTTCTGCTTTCTTTGTTCCTTCCATTGCTTTCTGCAGGTATTTAAACCCATGGTTCAAAAGAGACTATAATGTAGCTAAGTGGGTAGAAGATGTGAATAAAAACACTGAAGGACCATACTTTAGGTATTTTATAAATTAATTTTATATCCTTTTCAAACTCTCCCAGCACATACAAATACTGTTGTGTGACTGGTTTTCTATCTTGTATCTCCCAATACAAGTTCCCATAGGTGGAAAAGGTTCTTGTTTATTTGCTGCCTTTTGACCTCTGTTTTTGGCTTCATGAGCAAGTCTAGTTCTTTTCTGAATGTTTCAAATGAACATATTTGAAAGGGTTGCCATTTAGTGCATGTCCCTATCACCATCTTGAGCTTTTTAGTAGCTTTCTCTTCATGTTATGCTATGTAGTGTTCTATGGGCATGAAGCATACTTTCCACTAATAAAGAAGCACTATTAACCTGAACAATTTAATTTCTAGAACCTAGCAGTTTCATAATGCATTTTTCCTACTTACTGCCTTAAGAGTGCATAGTACATACAAAAACTCAAGGAAAAACATGAAAAGTAACAAAATGAAATGTAGTAGAATTTTACTTTCAGTAAAAACAATTATTTGATGGAACTTGAAAATTACTGAGATACTATTGACCACAAGAGAGAGTATGGAATAAGATGAGGCTTTGTTTGTTCAGTACAGCCATTTGCTGCCAGAGAAAAGCTGTGCTGAGAAGGGTTTTAAAGATTCTCAAAAAAGCCTCTAAGGAATTTTTTATTCCAGTAAGAATGTTGTTGTCTAACCCTTCAGGTGGAATCAGGAAAAAGGTCAGAAACACGATCTTGATTCACAAAAAAGCAGACAGAGTATTCCTCTATATTGGAAACTAGCAAATTTATTCAACTCACTGCAGCTCAGTTAATATTAGAGGTCAGTGAGAATTTCCAAGAGCTCCTAATGGCATTTTTTCTCTCTTTACAATATCAAACTGATTTCCTGGATGTAAACACATGCTTTACATCTGACAACTTTGTGGACAACTAATGTAAAGAAGCAATATAGACTCAATTACTACCTCTTCGGAGCATAACTTCAACAGTTAGCTTTCAGATTCCTTATTGCCATGACTTGCATCAGCATTGATCAGATATCAAAATATGTATGTGTTTTCAACTCTCAGCACCCATACAAGGTGGACTTTCTCTTCCAGTGTACCATTTAGTTTAGACATGTATAGTTTGAGAAAATGATTAGAACAATCTGCATTTTAATTTGATCCATACATTTGCATATAACCCAAGGAAAGCATAACCCTGCTTGCTCACAAAAATATTTCCTGCTTTTATACCCCATCTTCCCCCTTCTTCCCTGCCTGTCTGCTAATACCACTTTCCCACTGAACTTCATACACATACACTCACATTCAAACATCCCACCTCACCTGTAGCTCCCAAGATGGCCAGCATCAGGAAGACAGGTAAGATGATTTTGAATGTTATTTGGAATCTTGGCTCACCTGCGGTCCTACTTCTTCTTTCTATTTTCCTCAGGCTTGTGGGCAGATTATAATTTGTATCAGCCATGGAGCCAAAACACAGTAACACAGTGACTTTGGTCCCATATGGGGTAGGGCTTACATGACCTAAATGGACTTAGCATTTTTGTAACACTGATTTGTGAAATGGTACTCCGGAAGAGTTGATTCACCTCCCCTGGGTGAGCTGAGTAGTTTATGTGGCTCCCAGAGCAGAGTTCACATTTCTTAAAATCAGCACCCAGGTCTGCCCAGAAGCTGCATGAATAAATGCAATTTGGATGGGGGAATGCTTCAGCTTCCCCCGTTGCACGTGAAAAGCTGCAAGGGCAGTGGTAGAGGGTTCCTTTATTTCCTCTCGTGATGAGACGTTGGTCCCTACAGTGGATAGTCATACGAAGAATTACTTATTAAATACATATGTATGTTTAAAGGCTAGATAAAATTTAGTGGAGGGTTATAAGTTAACTGTCATTTGGGGGTTAATAAGAGTTATGCCTGTAAGACCTGAAAGTCAACACAGAATTTTTGTGGAAGTGGTAAATAATTGAGATGTTCCAGGGCTTAGAACATGTGATACTAACACAACAGAGTGAATTTCATCCACTGTCCGTCCACACCAAGCCTCACATAGGAGACCTAAAGGCTTATGCTTTGCCAACCCTATGCTTAAGCTCAGGTCTGCTTCGTCTGCCGCCAGGTCATTCAGGATTACCTGCCAAAACCACCAATGAGGGCAAAGGTCACTTTATTAATCACCCACGTGGTATGGGGTTTGTGGCATCCTTATCAAAATGTAGTGGGGACTCTGACTACAGCAAACTGGTCCAAAAGACAGTCCAGCATTGAAGAAAGAAAAATGGTATCTATATCACTCTGAAGAGCAAATCCAATACAGGAAGATTTTGAGTGGTCAGACTGCCTTGCTTGGGCTCCCTTACCCAGTTCTTACATGACAGTATTTGTTCAAATTGTTGTCAGTATATATTCAGATCATCACAAAGGAGCAGGTGAGGTCACAGTGAGCGCATTATCTTTTCACAGCTAGATCCTGGGAGCAGTTATGCTGGCGACAGTGCTTTACCAGCTCTTGGAAGGTTTCCTTAGTGTTGTGTATTATCCACTTGATTACTCACTTCATCCATGGTTTGTTAGTTCTTTTCCATGATCTTGTGGAAATGTAATAACTCTGGAAAGAAACTAATGATAATAAGTGTCATGTATTGGGTGCCTGCATTGTTCCTTTATTTCTCACAACATCATGAGATGTAGGCATTCTTATTTCTTTTCTGTATATGGAGAACACTGAGGCAGAAGAGTAGCTCGAGGTAACACAGCTAGTAAGTGTCAGAACCCAAATTACGAGACTGGCTCTGACTCCTACATCTGGTCCTTTTCCATCAGACTACTATAACATTTGCATATGAACACAGCCAAGTGAATTAAGGGGTGGACATGTGTCCCATGTGTGTGTGACTGGTTTTTGCCTGTTCTGAGGGACAGAAGTGAACCAATATTGGCCTTGTCTGTGGACAGAAGGCAAACCCAGAAGGTCTGATGTAGCCCCCAAATACTCCACAATCCATCTGCACATGGACATACCTTCACTGTGTAATTCTCAGTGGCACCCATTATGATTATGGGTTATTACGGTTTTAAAAAATGCAGTAATGATAATGGTTAGCATTTGTCCAGAGTTTACTTTGTAAAGTGAATGAGCTGGGTCAGTGCTTGGTGAAAGCCAGATTGGAACCACCAGGCAAGTAGCCAGGTTCAGAAAAGGGCCTGGAGGCGGTTTTGAAGAAACATTTTTCTTAGATATTTGTGAAAATTTTGAAGCTTGTTTTCATTTTCCCTAAACTAATTTACCTTCCCTTGTTCTCTCCTCTTATTCTGACTCCTGCTCTGGTGCTCTGCATCCCCCCAAGATAGTCCCATGATGCTGTCACACACCACTCAATCCTAGACCTGGAGCCCCCCAGCCCTGCTAAACTGTGCTGCTTGGTTTCTCTCCCTGTTAGGGTTCAAAGTGTCAGTTAAGCTGGTGTGTTAATGTGAGAAGTAGTAGATGTGCAATTTCTTTGAGGTTCTGGAGGATACCTCTTTGTTTTTAACTCATTGTTGGCTTTGGCCAGGGAGATATTTGAGGGGGAAGCTGGACTTCCAGCATCCTCATTGGAATGGCCCTGTGTGTATACAAAGCTGGTCACTTGGAACCATGACCAAGTGAATGACTGGCATGACTTTGAAGCTGTAAGCCAATTCTTCATGCTATGGACACACATGTACCCAGCAACATGTTAAAAAGGTGACTGAGTTTGTATGATCCCCTAAAGTAAACGAGATTTAGTTGTTTGTGTGCCTCTTTTTTCTGAACTTGGATGTCTTATCAGTAGTGATTAGGCTAAAAATCTGAATCCAGTTTAATATCCTTAATTTTAGAAGGATGTATTTAAATATTTAATACAGAAGTATATTCTCATTTTGAACATACTGAATTTGTTTCCTAAAGATGACAGTCCTATTTGAAATGTTTTCCTAAAGTTGAAAAAAAACAAACATTAATTTCTGAGTTAGAAAAAGATGCAGTAGTACATTGCTTTAATAATACTTTAGAGGATTTGAAGTATTTATATATTCTTAGTTCCACCCATCTTCTCTTCAGTGGAAAGCTTTAATACAAGAGGCATCAAACAGTTGGAATATTCTGACAGTTCACATGAAGGTCCTAGACATTTTCCAGAAATAGAGGAAACAGTAGGAATTACAGATTAAAAGTAAACTGAGTCATTCTTGATTCTTAAAATTGAATCAAATCTCAGGATTTGTACGGAAAATTATTTTCAAACCTTAACTTGAATTCAGTGTCCATAAAGTAGAAACTGACTTGAAAACTACAGCAAAACCAGAGCAAAGACTAACCTGTGGATAGGAATGACAATTTAGAATCAGGGAGGAAAAGATATCTTTATTTGGTGCAGGCAGTACAGTCAGGTGATTTCCCTCTACCAAGGCTACCCCATCACCGACACTCACAGGCTAAATTAGTCACTCATAGCAGGTGAGATGAACCCCACTGAAATGAGTCCCAGGTGCTCCAGCACGGAGGTGTAACCACTTCAGTGATGTAGGTCATTACCACCTTGTACCAGGAATTGAGGAGTCATGGACGTGTAGTGGTAACATTTGTGAAATGGGTAGCTACTGCTAAATGATCATGCCTAGTTTTCATTGACACAGTGTAAGTTGAGGTTCTTCATTTTTAGCTGTGTTTTTTTTTTTTTCACTTTAAAGACAAAATAGCAGATGTGGGCTTTTCCAGTGTGCTTTGCTTAGTCATGGATATTACCACTGTACATGCTGAATAAAACAAGAGCAGTATAATACACCAAGAGCTCATGCAAATTTTTCATAGGGGATATCTCCATGATGAAAACACATGTTATCCAAATAAGAGTTTTTGTTGTTGTGTTTCAAAAATTCCAGTCATTAAAGTGTTGCCACCTTATTGACATGACAAGTATACCCTACGTGAGTTATCAAGATCTATGTCCATGGCTTAGAATTCTTCCCAATAGAGCTATGATGATTGTAGGGACTAATCAGACCATTTTTGTATGTTCTCATCAGACTCTGTTTGGCTGGAACTCTGCACTCCTTACCGCTTGCATGTTTACTAATTTGTTATTAAAACCCTCGTATCTGCCTTTGTTCTGTCACAACTAACACACTGGCCTCTGAATGCATGAGTTTTGTATAAACTGGTATGTGACTTAGTAACTAATAAATGTATCAATTGCATCATATTTTTCGATCTTAAAAATACAATTGGAATTACTGTACTAAAAATTTTTTTACATTAAGTCATAAGACCATTAATATGTTATACACTTAATTTACCATTATGAGCTCTTAGAATATTTTTCGTCTCTTCTTCATTTTAACTTTTTAAAACTCTGTTTAAAAAAAAAAACCCTCATTATTGGCTTTCTAGCTGAAAAGTATGATTCTGTGTACTAACATTTAAACAATCCATTGCAGTTATGAAATTAGGAAGATAAACACTAGCTAGCATTCCAGTGTTGTGAGTGACAGAGTATGTCCCAGTAGTTAAACCTTTGCAGTAGTGGCCTATGAAAGTAGAAATCAGAGGGTTCTTTCTGAACCCACTTTTTAGAATTTGAAAAGATTTTAGGCAGTTACATAATATGTATCTCATGTGTTCTCAACGTCTCAGGACTTTGTCTCCTGCCAAGTCTCCTTCTTCATCAACTGGGTCTATTGCTTCCAGCAGAAAATACCCTTATCCAATGCCTCCCCTTCCTGATGAGGAGAAGAAAGTGAACCGACAAAGTGCCAGGGTATGTGAGAGCTTCTTCCATTCATGTATTAACATCCTCAGTCATTATCATTTATTTGTGAGTCGATATTTTAAAAGAGAGAGCCATTTTCCTTTTTTTTGTAAGAACATGAAAACAATTGAGTTTGAAAAAATAGATGGTTCTTGGGGCTTTTGGGTCCAAATTTGTTTAATTACTGATGAATTTAGAAGTATTGGGCATGTATTAATCATTCACTTCTTTTTATTTATATCTTTTGTTATTCATCAAAGTTAATATTTTACAATCTGAAATAGATAAAATAGAGACTGTATTTTGTTTTATCAGTTTTTTCATATACCTGGAAATTTCTAGAGATTAAGTAAACCAACCTTATTTCTACGCACAGTTTGCTTACTCAGACTTCTCACTGGCAAATAACACCCAATAGGATTTAAGGACTAGGAACCTATAACAGGAAATCAGATCAGTGTCTTGAGAATGGGGGTGGAATTTAGATGCAAGGAAAGGAGCCTTGAAAATCTGTAAGATTAAGAGTATAACAAAGAATATAGTGAAATTTAGCAAATTTTTATTTAAAAAATTAAAAAACATATTTGGAGTTTACTATTTTTATAAAAATATGATTCACCAGAAGTTTCGTATAAATACTAAGTCCTCTTAGTCTCACAACATTCCCAAGAACACCTCCATTGTGCAAAATGTGAGATATAGTTGAGTTTAAAGAGGCAGACCAGCCCTCAGAGACTAAGTGAAAGAAATAACGAAAGAATAATTACCTTTATTGATGTACAGGCTCTGTTGTGGTTAGTTATGTTGTAACTTTGATCTGCTCAGAAATAATTTTGCAAAAAATTAAAATGAAGCTTTAAAAGCCTGACAGATTTATCTGCTAATGGGTCCCAGGTTCTTAGGCTTTTTGGTTTTGAAAGATATTTCAGAACCTCTTAGATTCTGAACTTAAATTACAGGATTCAAGGTAAATATGGATCATTTGAATTTTAACTTGATCAACTCAGAATCAGTAAGAAAACATAACTTGTTAAGAAGTGATTAGATCACTATAATCAAAAAGACTTTAAAAACCATCAGTGGTGTTTTACTAACCATACAAAAAATTACCTACATATGTTAATATGGGAAATGGTAAAAGATGGGAAGAAAAAAGATAACTCAGATTCTCATCACTCAGCTTTCTGTCCCTAAAAAAAAAAAAAAAGTTGTGAGTAGGCATCCAGTTATTGGTGACATAAGTATGTGGTAATGAAACCTTAGGTGATGTCATTCCTTCCCTCCTCAGGGAATCGTTGAAGTAGAACACCCCATATTTTCTCCCTGATAAACTGTCTACATCGTTGTTTATTCTATCTAGTTAGGGACATTCACTCACCTGTTGTCATGCTAGGGTGTGGGTTTTGGGGGATGTTCCCATATGAGAGCCCATGGAAATGACATCCCCCTTCATCATAAATGGCTGGCCCATGGCCTTCTCTCTAGGCTGAATGGGGTGGCTGTGAAGACTGTAGCCTTGGGGACATTTTGTGAAAGGTCTGCTTGGTTCCATCCACTGTGGAATGGTCACATGATCATGTAGCAGATCCCTCCAGTATAGGCAACCCCTATCTCTGGGATGTCTTCATGGGCTGTGGACAATGTAACAAGCAGATCTGTCTGTCAGCAACCCCTCTGTTACAGCCATCCAGATACGGCCAAGGTCATGCCTATTCCTAAAAGCGATGGCTTGGCAATTCTTTGCTCCTCTTTCCTCACTGGGTTAATCGTGGCCTTCAGGTTTTCCCAGTGTCATTCCTTTGCTCTTCTCTTCTTTATGTGAGCTGTAACTTAATATTTAATCTTTTTAACCATTTATGAAGAAACTGCGCTCACTGAAGCTGAAGTCTGAACTGTTTTCTACTTTGCACCATCATCTGGGCATCAATCGAGATCTTCTGTCCCTCAGATGCCCTGCAGACCTCCTGGTTAACCATTCGTTTTAACTTGTCTCCATCAACAGGTGTCATCCATAGCAGAGATCCTCACAGTTGGGAGATTTGGTGTCTTTTTTTTTTTTTTTTTTTTAATGAAAAGGACATATAAAGCAGACCTAAAACAGATAACAGAATATTTCCATGAAGAGTCAAGAGAACACATTAAGAAAATCTATAGAGAAACGCCCACTTACTCCCTTAGCTGTTTCTCCTTCTCCCCCACTCAGAAACCCATTAGGTATCCTACTATGATATGCCCCAGATCTCCTGTGAGAATGGAATTTGGATGGAAATTTGATGCAACCTATATCACTCTGGTCTTAGCTTTCTTTATTCACATCCATAATAATTATACCCAGATCATATTGCCTGGAAACATATTTTATCAGCTTGATATCATTTTTCTTTTTATAAAATTGGTCTTCCTTCTCTGGTGAACTGAATGGCACTTCTCTTTGATCATGTCAAGCTTGTTTTCAGTCCATTAAGGCAATTACTGAACATTTTAGAAGTTAGATATGAATAGGGCTGCTGTAAAGAAATGGTGGCAGAGGCCAGGAGAGGGAAGAGATGAGGGAATTAGGGAACTGACATCCTGCCCTGGATGGATTGTTCTACTGTCAGCTCCTGAGAGCGGCTATTGTTTAGGGGATAGCAATGGATTTGGAGCGTGTATAGCTGACCACAGGCCTAGGGCAGTGATTTTTAAGTGGGCAGTGGAGGTACTAATGGGCTCATACTTTCATAAGGCCAATAGTTCTCAGCTTTGACTGTACAAAATTGTCTGAAAGACTTTTAAAAATATGCCGATGCCTGAGTTTCACCCAGAGCGATTTTGATTTAGTTGATCTGGTGTGCTGTTTAGGCTGTGGAATTTTCAAAACGTCCCCAGATCAATGAAATGTACAGCAGGGTTGAGAACTACTGTTCTAGATGACTGTATCAGAATCATGGGGAAAACAAAGGTGCATGTAGTTTTAAAAAATCATATTTTAAATTATTCCTTTTGAGATACCATATTTAATTTATTCACAATTTCAAGTAATCTTAAATGAGGCTGTGAGGGTTTTTTTTGTATTAAAAGGGGGCCATTGTTTAAAAAGTTGAGATTCAGGCTTAGAGGAAAGAGAGAGCTAAAAACTAGATTGTTTATTTTATGTTTATTGATAAGACTTCACATCCACCATCACATCAGCACAGATGGAATCACTGAACGAACCTCTTTCATCATTGTGGCTCAGAATGCATCTGTTTCTTGCTTTCACAATGTGAAGTTTTGCTTTTCTCTGTTATGCAGCTATGGGAGACATCCATTTAAGATCAGCTGTTTACATGTGATACATCGAAACTGTTTACTTCAACTTTTATACAAACCCAGCCTCACGGAATCACTGCAAATCTATCTGCTCTTCAGACAATTCGGAAACATCTCTGAGAAGCCACAGAGGAGAGGAAGCCAAGCTTCACATCTGGATACCATTTTCTTTTTGTCATTGGCTTAGGATTTAACTGAACCATGAAAAGGACTACTGAAATGTTACACTATAACATGGAACAACAAAGGTACTGGTATGTTAATGGATAATCCGCATGACAGATATATGTAGAAATATCACTAAAATTAACTCACATGACCCAAATGTAGCAAGTTACTAAGGGACAATAGTGAATTCAGAACTTGACATTCTGAAGCACATCCTCATTGTAGACAGTCAGTAATGCTATGTGCATGAAGCTTCTGTTTATTGTTTTCTACATTTAAGGAAACAACATCCCATAATAGAAACTAGCATGCAGGGCTAAGGCATATAGGATTTCTTCTGCAGGACTTTACAGCTTGAGAGGCCAATATCCCATATGCTAACTGTAAACATGTATTTTTTTTTCTTTTTTACTTTTCATATTTATATCAGCATACAAGGACAATTGTACATATGTAAACATTTTAAAATTTAAAAAAAAGCAGCTGTTACACACAAGTGTATTTTGCCAAATGCCTAAAAACAATCAGTCACAATCACGTCATTGTCATCCATCAGCTGTTCTTTAAAGATTATAATCAGACGATGTTGTAAATATCGTGATCAGGGCTGTATGTGTGTCTCCCCTTAATTGATGTTTGTCCAAACCATATGCTAGCCTTTTAAAGTGTGCACAGTCTGGAGGTAGTTTTATTGAACAAGAAAACAAAATGTCCAACCAAACTTAGGGCCTCCACAGCTTGCTTCCTGCCTCCAGGCGCTCTGCTGCCTGTTGGCTGGCCTCTGGGGATCCTCCAGCCTGTCCATCTTCTTTCTGGGGGCTACAGTGCCTGCCTCAGCAGCTGTTCTTTTTCGGTACCAGAGCACATCTGCTAGTCTCACCCCAGGGGGCCTGTGAGCCCCACAGCAGTGTGTCCTGCTGAGATCAAACAAGTGCACCAAAGACACGGGAGACTATGGCTGCTGATGCATTAGTAACTCCCACCTTGCCAGTACTCCAACCCTCTGTGGCCTCAACTTTGGTTCTTTAGAAAAACTTTTTAGCCACCCTTATCTGTGACGTGAATGACTTGTTTTAATGAGAACAACTTTTACACAGTTTATTAAGGGTATTTATCATCAGTGGGATGTGAGTCCCAGCAAGTCATTCTGCACTGATTTGTAAATAAGATATGGAAGGTTCTACCAGGTGGGCTGGGAAGCCTCAACAGGCCACAGAGGGTTCAAAGAAACCTAAAACCACAAAAGTGAGCGACTGTGAAGTTACCCAAACAGCTGGCATGGGGAAGAATCTGATGTCCTGAACTCTCTATTTTTTTTAATCCATAGAAAAAGTGAGAAATCTATGTTAAATCCCCCCCTTTAAAACCAAAGTTCCATAGCTATCATCATGCGGCTCTGTCATTCTTAAAGAAAACTTCTCTCCAGAGGCTAACCTAGTGAGCTCAAAAATGGACAGGATCAATCAAATGCTTCAGTGGGAAGAGTACTTCTGCATTTCCCTATTTTCTCTCCTTTTTCTTGAGAGGAATGGAATCTGCAGACAAGATTTCAGAAATATCCTTTAAGTTTGATCTCTCCCAGTAATGAGAGAACAAAACCCGTTTCATCTCTAAGTATAATCATCTTGGAGTCCCAAACTGAAGGGCCCCATTAGAAGGCAGCATTTTCTACTTTATCTGTTTATGTCTTCTATAATGGACCTCTGTTTTGAAAGTCTTTGAAAACATTTGAAAAGCAATTTAATTATCCCAAATAATACTGTATAAGCAGCATTTTTCATGACAGGAAGGGATGTGATTGTCAAGACCACAATAAAATAATCCATCAGACTGAAGTTTGAGTGGGTGTTGGGTGATGTTGCCACATGGCTCAAGCCAAGGACAGGAGGGCAGACAGATTTAAAGATGTAGCAAATAAAGTGGCTTTTGACCAAGATCACTTTAATGTGCACTGAATGTTTTCTGGTACTGAGTGTATAAAAGCTAATGGTAGAAGTTTTATTTTGACTATAAAAGAGTTTATAGATTTGAATGTAAGGTACCTCATGTAAATATGCTTCCTAGTTATGGTTACACATCCCTCATTTGAAAGAATCCACAAATGATTAGCCATGTAGTCAATGAATCCCCTTTACCTTTCTCTCTCTTTCCTCATCTTCTCAATTATTTTTACATGAAGATTATTATTTCAAGTGAAAATCATTATTTGTGCCTTTGGAAGACATGGTTGCTCTAGAGGTATACAGTTTATAGTCATCTTCCTCGATAATAACCTTCATATGGAACTGAATGAAAAGTGTTTCATTTGCAGAGAGACTATGATTTTATAGTACTTTTAATGTTTTATTCTAGATTCTACTCAATCTAGGAATGTATAAACATCCTTACAGCCATTTGCAGCATTCTTTGACACATATATAATTTCAGTGGTGAGTAGTGAGAATTCCCTATATGTGTACTCATGGTTGGCGTTCTAGATGTATTGAATCTAAATATCTATGACTGTTCACCCACTGAGACAAGGAGAATGGAGCCAGAGCAGTAAACATAAGCACAGCATTATTATTCTTTTTTTTTAGTATCTATTTTGGAGAGGAACTTTGAGGCCACATAGCAGTTTGCATCATGAAACTAATGTCTATACCCCTCAGTCAACTATAGGACCATTATGAAAAGCAGAGAAAAGCAACTTTTTGGCCTTTGTGTCCCATTGTATGCCTTTTCCCTCTCTTTCTACAGTTTTGTGCATAGATAAGACTTCAGATTGGACAACTCTGCAGCCTGAAATGTTCCATCTATCCATAGTCATTATAGTGTAATATGCTCTGATTTAAAGCAACACATGGTTCTCCACTAAGAGTGGTGTGGTATCACGGAGCCCTGAAGGAACTGACTAGTCAAATGAACTGGCTGTCTGTCCAGCCACTCTATAGGGAGGAAGTGGCATACTCCTCTGGAGTCTTCCAGCTAGAAAGTGGCCCGCAGGCCACAAGTAATCTGTGGAAAGGGATAAACTGCTCAAACATTGCAGCATCAGGAGGGCTCGTCTGTGGTTGCTGTATTTTTTTTTTTTTTAAAGAAATACAGTGCTTTTCCTTTAAAAAAAAAAAGTTGACTAATAAAGTAAATGTAAGGTTAAAATGTCAAAGCTATTTTTCAGCCCGATATATAGGTGCTTTATTAAGTGATACTACAGTTTCTCTCTCCTGCCCCCTGCCCTGCCCCCTTGCTTTGAAAAGGCTTTCCAAATTGTGTAACTACATAAAGTCAATCTAGCATAGATTTCTGAGTGTAAGATTGATAGGGTTTCTAAAAGAAGTTGCTGAAAAGATAAAATCAGGTATTGTGTGCACTTCCACAGAAAGACTATGTTTGAATTCCCAGTCTTACATTTCTTTTTTCTGTTGATCCCCTTGAAGATTTGCATAATTTAATCCTGTCCATTGTCTCAAATCTCTTGTGGCTCCTTTACCTTTTAATATTTTCTCATTTACTTTTTATAGTTACCTGCGACCCAGAGGAAATACTTTATTTTTGTTCACTTTTAGTGTTTCAAAATCATTTGCTCATTTATTGATCTCAGCCATTCTTCATATCCTGTTGTCATGTAATTCTATTTTAACATATGTATTTCAGTTCAGTTCAGTTCAGTTCAGTCGCTCAGTCATGTCCAACTCTTTGTTACCCCATGGACTGCAGCATGCCAGACTTCCCTGTCCATCACCAACTCCTGGAGCCTGCTCAAACTCATGTCCATTGAGTTGGTGATGCCATCCAACCATCTCATCCTCTGTCATCCCCTTCTCCTCCTGCCTTCAATCTTTTCCAGTATCAGGGTCTTTTCCAATGAGTCAGTTCCAATATAAACATATATGTTTAGTGCTTTAAATATTTCCTTGTGTTATTCAACATGATAATAAATCCTTACCTAAAGAGAAGACTATTTTATTTCACTTAAATTTAAAGGAAAAGGAACTTACTGGAATTTACTGAGTATGTTGCCAGGACTATGGGAAGAGGACCACTGAATAAACGCAGTGAGGGAATGAAGGGAGGCAGGCTAGCCCCACCACAGCCTAGTAGGACACTGCCCCCTGTTACTGAGGACGCTGTTCTATGGGCAGCAAAAATTTTGGGGGTGGGGGGAGGGGGTGCCAAGCGGCATGTAGGACCTTATTTCTCCACTAGGGGAATCTGTGCTCCTTTCACTGAAAGCGCTGAGTCTTAACCACTGGTCCCCAGGTAAGTCCCTGGGCAGCATATTTTAAATGCAAAGGTGCCAGTTGGTAAATTGACAGGAATTTTACATGAAACGTCTGACTCCCATTTGCAGCATAATATCTACTTTTTAATGCTCCTAAGTATCTCCTCCCCCCCACCCCCCATCTGTGTTTCCTTTAAAACTGATAAATGCGTAAGTGGAGTCAAGAATTTGTTATTCTATTAGCTTAAAATATACGAAGCAAACATTTCTATGGAATAGGACTTAATTGGAGGCTCAACCTTTAAATTTTTTCTCCCCTGAGATATTTTCTGAATGGGTAAGACTATTCAAATTTTGGAGGCAGCAACTTTCCTCCAGCATGAGACAGCTAAGAAATTTCGCGAACAGCTTCCCGTGTTTCTGAGATTGTGAGGTGCTGAGAATGTGCTCCTGAAAATTAGCTGACAGGCAGCAGCCTATCCGGTTCTGTATGTTGGGGTGGGGAGTTGCGGGGGAGAGGATCAAAGCAGCGACACCTGTTGGGAACCTTTGGCGCATGCTCATAGCATATGCTCCCTGGGCAGGTGCTTTTAATTCCAAGAGACTTTTCCAGCATGCCTGCAGAGGCAGAGCAAACAAAGATAGAGTGGGATCTTAGAAATCAGATATTTCTGCTTGTTAGCTTGTCAGATTACCCCAAATGGAGCATCTTCTGGTTCAGTTTATAAGGAGAAAACAGTCGGAAACGGAAGAAAAAGCTGCCCAGCAGCTTTGTCCATTTTATCCAGAATCTAACAAACCATAAGCATTCTCACTGTGGGTTTGCGAGATGCTTCCAGACCCTTTCTACTTCCAAAGTCACTCTCCGTTCAGTAGCTGTCAGACCTTTTCTCCTGACTGGGAACCTTCACTGTCACGGAGGTAAGTCCCTCTGCCTGGACTGGCACTCGCGGAACCATTGGGGGCGCAGAATCGGGAGGGAGAGGCACGTTTAGCCTTGCATTGACTTCTGGGCGTGGATTGTGCAACTTGGGACGTCACCAAGAAGTTGGTTCTCAGGGTGTGTTTCAGGCTGGAGGGCAGGTAAGAAACAGCGAGCCTTGGGAGGTTATGGGGCAGTTAGCCCTGCGGAGGAGCAGGATGGAGAGCCTCAGGGAGAGCTCAGAAGAGCACAGGTTGGCCACTGGTGGTGTGTATTCTGTGATTAGGGCAGATCTGTGTGCTTTGTAGTTTTACTGAGCATTGGCTGTGTACTCCTCATTGTCCAGTCCTAATGGGCCAGTGACTGGTGTGGCATGTCCCTGTTCCATTTTTCATAGAACCTGTGTGGTATCTGGAGGTGCTTAAAGGCTGCAGGGGTTTGGCTTAAGGGCATCATCATTTCATAGTTTGGTATCCCTGAAATCAAAACCAGAGAAAAAGTGTATTATTATTATTATTTTTTTTACAAAAAGGCATACAATGAGACTAGCAATGTTAAGATAATGTGCTTACAAAACCATCAATACAGTTTTTGAAGAACTAATGAGTTTATGAAGAAAAGGGAGTTTTCCTTTCAAGTTGAAAATATATATGCATATAATACCAATTGATATTTACTTTAGGGCTTAGCTTCTCATTTTATGAAGTTTCAGATGTGGCTTTGTGTTTTGATGATCAAGCCCTTAAAAATGCAAATAGCCCCCAAATCTTTAAACACAGCGGTGCTAAGTTATACCAGATGACACAATACAGAAAGTGATGATAGAAATTAATACACTGATTCAGTGATAATACAAGAGTCCTTGGCTAAATTATACACTTGTATCACTGCCTGATGAGAAACCCCACTTTTCTTTTTTAATCCAGCACAAAATCAAACTGTGATTCTATAGCTAGTCTTTTTAATGGGAAAAAATAACCCAACATCTTTGTTTTGTATGGAAAAAAATTTTTTTTAACACTAACTTCAAAAGTGCTTAGCAAATGTTAATTCAGAATAATAAGCATGTGCTCCTTTTTTAACTTGGAAGAGACTTGCCCCTCCAATTTAGCATCACAAAAATACAACTTCATTTAGAAACAGCTTTTTTACCTAAACATAACAGTTATATGTTAGCCAGTGTAGGTCTGCACAAGTGTTTTCCACATCTGTCATCTTCAAGGGATAATGTCCCATCTACAGCTAGTGGAAGCCACTTTGTAGGAAATTGTTAATGGCAGCACAGTTTCACTTTCGGTAATCAGATAATTAGGTGTATATAGTTCGGCTTCATTTTAACATTCTGTTCTCTCTGCTACTCTGCACTTCCGGTTCTTAAGCTACTTTAAACGTTACTACTGGGTTTTGGCAAACACCAACTGAAATATATGGCAACTGCTTTCCAGATCAAGTGTGATTTGTTTCATGGCTGTTCAAGTTATAGTTGTTTTACTGTAGGTAAATAAAACCTTGCTGTTTTTATAGGTCACTGTAACTTAAGATTCAAATTTCTGGCACAGTTTTGTTAGTATTCACTTCTGAAGCTAATAAGGTACCACGGTTTTCTATGTTACTCTCATTGTAACATCAATAAAGTGACTTTCAATAAAAGATTTATGTTATTTTGATGATGACTCCCTTTAATCCTGCTTTTCTCCCAGTCACTGTTTCTCTTTCAGAAGCTTTGTTGGGATACTGTTGGGGGTTCTTTGTTTTCTGTTTCACGGTGTCCTTGAATAGACCATCTGCATGGGGAGAAATACCACACCCCTTAGAGGAGTCTGAATGGTTACTTTGTTGGACAATTATCCCAGCTGGATGACAGATGGAGTCTTCTCTATTTATCCTCCTGCCTTATTTCAGTAACACTTTCTCCCTCACCCTGATAAGGATCCATTTACTGTATTCTGTCCTAGAACCCCGGCAGTGATGCTTATTTAATGAGCTCACTTGTGTCAGACTGCATCCTGAATGGGTTCAGCTTAGGTGCAGGAATTCACTGCCTAAAAGATTCTTCCATCAGCCTTTTCATAGTCTCTTGAGCAGCCCTTTCACCCACCAGTCTTTACCCTGGCACTTGCAGTTTCCTTGCCTTCAGCTCCTAGTCTGTGGAGGGAAAAAGCAGTTGTAAGTAGTCAAAGTGCTGTTTTGTTTTTTAAATTTGTTTTTAATTGGAGGATAATTGTTTTACAATGTTGTGTTGGTTTCTGCTGTACAGCAACATGAATCAGCTATAAATACACATATATTCCCTTCTTTTCATTTCACTCTACAGAGTACTGTTTTAATGTGAGAAAACCAGAAGTCATTGACTAAGGGTTTATATATTTATTATGAGACTAAAAAAATGTATGGTGACTACATATTGCCCCGTTTCTTTCACTTAAATTTTTTGTTGCTGTTCAGTCATTGTGTCTGATTCTTTGCGACCCTGTGGTCTGCAGCACACCAGGCTTCCCTGTCCTTCACTATCTCCAGAGTTTGCACAAATTCACGTCCATAAATATTTTAGGCATATAATAATCCATTAAGATAAACACTGAAACAGTAATACACTCAGCCAAGCAAAGTCTAGCTCAGAGATAGCAGAAGTTTTTGCTCACACGTCATGTCATGGACTGATGGTACCGCCCGGAACATCACACTAAAGTGGAGTCTAGACTCTTGTTTGGCTCAACAGGAGTGAGAGCTGTGATTAATGAAATGTGACTGCTGTGGTGCAAATCCATGCCAGCTGTCGCCAGGGTTGCACAGGGCTCCTGCAGCCACACTGGTGTGGAAGTGCTCAGAAAGGGCTCTAAGTACTTAATCATCACTAATCTCTTGACACACCAGGATGAATTTCTCATCTCCAATATTAAATCTTGAGTTGGGGTGATTTGAGAAACTTAATCAATTCTCCATATGAGTGAAGTATTCAAGTTTGAGCTCACAGCTTCATTATGCTCCAACAAGATGCTCTAAGAAAAATAGACCAAAAACAACTCTGAAGAAAGCAGCGAGAGTGCACTGGATGTATGGATCTAATGAGTGAAACAGAACCCAACTTAAAACAGAAATAAGGCAACACAAGATAGACTTGTAATGAAGACTGTGGCTTTAACTGTAGGACTAGGATGCTGCTGTGGCTAAGTCGCGTCAGTCGTGTCCGACTCTGTGTGACCCGATAGACTGCAGCCCACCAGGCTCCCCCATCCCTGGGATTCTCCAGGCAAGAACACTGGAGTGGGTTGCCATTTCCTTCTCCAATGCATGAAAGTGAAAAGTGAAAGTGAAGTCGCTCAGTCGTGTCCGACTCTGAGCGACCCCATGGACTGCAACCTTCCAGGCTCCTCCGTCCATGGGATTTTCCAGGCAAGAGTACTGGAGTGGGCTGCCACTGCCTTCTCCGAGGACTAGAATAGATACATCAAATTTGTCAAGGGGAAGGAAACTTTCTGTGGGACATACTGAAGACCAGGCTGTATGCTTTCAAAAGGAAATTAGAAGTGGAGGAGATACGGAGACTTGCTCTATCAGTAATGAAAACTGAATTGAGTATTCCAGAGAGACAGTTTTAAAATACTTTAGCTCTTACCCAAAAGCAGACTCAGAACCATGACTGATGCAGCACACCCCGGGACCTACCAAAGCAGGATGGTTCAAATCTGGTACATGGTCTCTGGAGAGAAAGGGCCTTCTTCCTTACCACCTCCGTCACCTAGGAAATGACCACTGCCTTAAACCCGGATTTCCAGAGGATCCCGATGAGTGTGAAACAGGTGCTGGGACTCTGAAGGTGAGTTACCTGCCTCCTGGGCCTCCATCCATTCTTTTCTGGACAGCTCAGGCTCAAGCCAGGCTTTGTGACCTCACGGACTACTAGTATATCTGGAATGAAACCTAGGTTCCCCATGAAATTAGTATAAAGCAGGCTAACTCACATTCTGAGATGTAGCCTGGGTGTGATTATATGACAAAAATATGTAAGTTAGAGTTTAATAGACATTTGCTAAATGTGTTTATATATATATATATATATATATATAGAGAGAGAGAGAGAGAGAGAGAGAGAGAGCATGGTATTTGAAAAAATAGTGGGATGAGGCTAAAGATGCTTAGAAAATCTTTCATTTTTCATCTGTTGACAATTGATCATCTGAATGGTAATTCTATAAACTGAGAGATGAATTGCTGGCAGGGAGACTAACTTGTTTTGTCTGTTAAACACTTTTGCTAAAAAGAACAAACCAGGACAGCTTTAAATTTAAGAAAAAAGATTTTGATGCTTATTATGCCAACACTTTTTCACATTCACTTCAATTCAACTACCTCATGAGGTAAGTATTATGTTTCCAAAAATGGGGAAATTGAGGCTCTGAGATTATCTAAAATGATCAAACCACCTATCTAGTTAGAGGCACAGCCAGCATTAGAATTCAGATCTTACTTAAAAACATATGATTTAAAACTTAAAAAAGTCTACTATTAATATAAATGTAGTATCAATACTTGCTAGTAGAGAGTATTTGGCAAAGTAGTAGGAAGAAGGAAAGTGAACTCATGATTCTGATTTCCAGGGGAAGTCACATCAACATTTTTGTATACTCTTTCCAATCTTTCTTCTGTGTGTATTGTTTAATATGTGTGAACACATGGCGTATCAAAATAGATGTATCACTGTTTTAAAAATTAGCATCTTCTGATTGTAAAAGCAAAGTACATGCATTATAGAAAACCTGGAAAATACTGCAATGCACTAAAGGAATTGAAGTCATCTAGAATCCCATTAGACAAAAAAAAAAAAAAACCCCACAGTTAATATTTTCATATATTCTTTTATCAATTTTTTTTTACATAGTTAAATATGTATCTTATAATGTATAAGATTTGTTATGGGCTTCTCTGGTAGCTCAGCTGGTAAAGAATCCACCTGAAATGCAGAAGACCCCGGATTGATTACTGGGTTGGGAAGATCCCCTGGAGAAGGGATGGGCTACCCACTCCAGTGTTCTTGGGCTTCCCTGGTGGCTCAGACAGTAAAGAATCTGCCTGCAATGGGGGAGACCCAAGTTCATTTCCTGGGTTGGGAAGATTCCCTGGAGGAGGGCATGGCAAACCCACTCCAGGATTCTTGCCTGGAGAATCCCCATGAACAGAGGAGCCTGGTGGGCTACAGTCCATGGGGTTGCAGAGTTGGACATGACTGAGCGACTAAGCACAGTACAGAACAGAGGTCTACATGGATAATGAAAAGGCAGAACTTAGTGACAGATAATATTTGCCACTTAGATCATTCAACAGGGTTTTTTTGGCCAACCAGGAGTTGAAACCTGTGCCCCCTGCAGTGGAATCATGGAGTCCTAACCCTGATTAGGACTTTTCCTAGCCAGGAAATTCCCTTCAACAGCTTAAGTGTGTCCATTCATAGAGCCATCAATGTATCTGTACTCCTTAAAGCCTGTGTTAAGTTTCTACCAAGGAGAATCCTGATATGGATCACCAGGTTTTTTGTATCCAAGTGGGTATAAGCCATTTACATGATAAGAATACTCCACATATAAAGCTTTCACTCTGATGTAAAAGCCCTTCTAAAAGAGGGGAGGACAACAGCTGTAGTCTGATGAAAAGGTTTTAGTATCTTACAATGAAAAATACATCATGTGCCTTAAACAACTGGCACACCTGAATTTACATAAAAGAGGCTTAGCAAGAAAATAAGGCTTGATTGACAGTGGCTCAAGGAAGTTCTAAATGGTGTTTAACAGACTGGATCTTATGATAATATCATCTCAAAGCATTTATTATCAAAACAAAAAACTTCAGTTATACATTAAGTAATACACCTTTACAAGAGCTGTTAAGGAAAAGTGGCTGTGTAAGTCTGCACACAATTACTGAGGGCAAAGAGCAAAGGAGAACTCCAGTCGGAATGTGGATGATGTTCATAGAGCTTGCTCCCGATTTAAACACTCATGACACACTGGATGAACTGCAAGAGAGAAACCAGTGTTACACTGCAGACCCCAGAACATGGAATACACCTGTGCTTATTTTTATGCAGCTTACATTTTGGTATTCTCATTTGAATTGTGGATTAAAAAAAAAATAGTTTTAAAAATAAGAGTAAATGATGGGTGGAAAGGTTCAGTTTTTGAAAGAAGCACTCTAATATAAAATCCAGAGGGTTTCTCACATCAAACCTTCTTATAGGAAGCTGATGCTACCTTAATGCATAAAGAATTATTTAAATTCCAAATTAATATCTCACTCTAAATGTGATCATGATCAAAGGCACCTACTCACAAATATAAGCAACAGTGGAATTTATACTGTTCTGGCCCATGGGAACTTCAGAACTGCAGTCTTACTCCACTATTCTACCAGACTGCCTTTAAAATAGTTTATTCCTTTAAAATCTGCTTAATTAAAATATTCGTGCGTGTCAATATATGGACAGAAACAGCGTTCAGAAAAGCGTGACAAAAACAGAATATCTGATCCTTCTCCAGTAATTCAGAAACCTGAGTGGAAGCACCGGTTATTTGCTGTGAAAAGTTTGCTTCGCTATCAAACACACAGCAATAGTTTCTGCTCCTGTTCTCAGTTTTCTTTAGCTTTCTTCTACCACCAGCGAGGCCCTGGACACTGCTAATTCCTACAGCATTCCTGCAAGGACCAGCTGACGTTCCCTCTTTCAGGGAAAAGGAACTTGGGTCACGACATTCAGATAGATATCCCTTAAGTGGCCCCGTGAGAGGCCTGTGCACTTTCCACCCCACAGGCTGTCTCTCCATCCTTGGAAACAGAGCAGGACTGTTACCTGAGAACTTAATGCACACTGACGGAACACACCTTTTTGCAAAAGAAATAAACATATTTACGCAACAGCCTTTTAAAAGTGTACTCATAACTGCAGCTGCTGCTGAACTGAAAATATGTGCATGTTTGTATTTTGAAATGGAGAAACCTTTTAGTTGTCACAGTGATGTCCATTCTAAAAGTGGTTTATCAATGGCTGAACAACAAATGGAGATGCACCTAAACATCTCCCCAGCTGTGCTGTGTCGATACAACCAAGGCCATCAAAGACAGCACATGGTTATGCTCACAATGGTTATGTGTCTGTATCCTGACGCATTTAGTGTGGCTGTACAGTAAATACATTGTTTTAAATTATGACTTAAGTTTGTGCATTTTGTCCCCAATGAAGAACACAGACGTGCCAAGTGCAGCTTTGAGTCATTCAAGTTATTTCTCAATGACAGAGGTGATTTGTGTAAAGGAGACAAAAGCAGATACAACATCTGCATGGTGGTGTTTTACAAGGACATTTCTTATTGAAATCTCACAACAGTCTAGTGAAGACAGCATTATTATTCTTTCCTCAAATAGTCTCTGAGCAATGAAAAATCCTGCCTAAGTGATCCAGCTAATCAGTGAGAAAAGCTGGGCCTTAACCTAGGTTGTTTAATGCAACAAATGGTGGTCTATGCATAAGACAAATAAATGAAATTAATAAATTTTGGATGGTGACTCCTGATCATGTAAGCCTTAACTGCTCTGGGATCCTTAAGATGCTCTCAAGAGCCAGCTTCAAAGGGATGCCCAATTGCTGTACATCTTTTTTACTCAGTTATGAATTTACTCAGACTTACATCATCATATGGGAAATTCACTACACCTTGCTGAGTAGTATCCCGTCTTCGAAAGCTGTCTGTAAAACACAACAGTAAAATTTATTAGCTTTTTTAGAACATCTGAAATAATAATAGTTAATTATGTTAGCACTGAGTTTCAAATGCAGTAACAAACTGTACAACCAGCCAATAGAAACAAAAGGCCAAAGCAAAGAAATCAACTGTAGCAATATGAATGGATTTAATATGCAGCCAAGTAACACAGCAAGGAGAAGCTGGCCCACTGTCTTTCCCAGCCTGGAGTTGGAAGAAAAGGCCTTATCCCAAAGTCAGTAAAAGCTGCACAACTTCTGAGGCCATTCCTTAATTGTGATGGAAGTACAAAATTTCAGACTTCTTAATAACAAAGATATGTTAAGAAACAGATGCTTCCCCAGTGGCTCAGCCGTAACCACCTGCAACGTAGGAGACGCAGGTTTGATCCCTGGGTTGGGAAGAACCCCTGGAGGAGGGAATGGCAACCCACTCCAGTTTTCTTGCCTGGAGAATCCCATGGGCAGAGAAGCCTAGTAGACTACAGTCCATAGAGTCACAAAGAGTTGGACATGACTGAGCACACACACACAGATGGATGTCGTCCTTAATATGACAAACAGCTATGATCAAATACTCCATCCATTTGAGCTTTGTCCTACTAAATGAAAAGGATTTACTTTAACAACAAAAAAAGAATCTGCCCTCAAATTTGTCAGGATGCAAAAAAATTATAAAACCATATATTAAAAAGGGTAAAAAAACTAAAGAAAGGAATGGAACAAGAAAAAACATACAAAGGAAAGAAAAGGAGAGAGAAAAGCAGAGATTATTGATACAGCATCAATTGAGAAGGACATCTGAAACACAGACCACCATTTTAAATTACTCTCCAACAGGAGGAAAGAGGAAAGAGGGCTACCAATGGGTAATTTCACTTTTTTCAAGTATTTCACTTTTGTCAAGTAGTTCACGTTCTAGGGAGAAATCACAGAATACTGCTCATACTCGAATCAAAAAATTTACCAGTTAGCTTGGTACATTTATGTTATATGATACTGAAGTATAAAGTTTAGTTAGGACTTCTTTCTCCCCTCCTGAGCCGCTCAGCTCTCCAGGTCTTAGTCCCCTGCTGCTGCTGCTAAGTCGCTTCAGTCGTTTCCGACTCTGTGCGACCCCAGAGACGGCAGCCCACCAGGCTCCCCCGTCCCTGGGATTCTCCAGGCAAGAACACTGGAGTGGGTTGCCATTTCCTTCTCCAATGCATGAAAGTGAAATGACCAAGGCTTAAACCCAGGTCCTGGCAGTAAAAGCACCATCCTAACCACTGGACTGCCAGGGAATTTAGTTAGGATCATTTTAACGGCAGATTACTTAATATGTGAGAAAAATTTCTGAGGAAACAGAATTATCTGCCAGGTCTGCTAATAGCAATCTCAAAGGACATACCTGTTAGAGCTCGCAGCTTGACGCAACAGGCAATGTAATCATCAAAGGTGATCTTTCCATTGGTACTGTATCGTTTTGCAATTGAATTCACAGCCTGGGGACTCAACCTAAATCCTGAAAGGAAGAAAAATCATCCGGCAAAAAAAAAAAAAAAAGAGAAAAAAAATTCCAATTTCAAGGATTAAAAAAACCATTAAAAACAATTTAAGCCCAATTTTTAGGAAAAGGCTCACATAAATGATGAATATGTGCTATTTCTATAAATAGAAATGTAGCACTTAGTTTTATAAATTAAACAAAAAAACAAAACCAAAAAGCTACTAATGAACAGAGATGGAATCAGTCATACCCACCCATTGTTGTCAGGGCCTTCTGCAATTCTTGGGGATCCACTGTTCCACTCCTATCACTATCAAAACTGATAAAGTGTTGTCTCCAGCCATTCAGTACAGCCCAGAGTTCTTTAAATTCATTGAAACCCATTGTGCCTGACATGTCTCTCTGAACTGTAATCAAGGATTCGAGCATCTTTATTTTGCAACATTTTCTAATGATTAAATCAAAGATCAAGGATAAGGGAATTTAATGTTCTTTCTGCTGAAAAAAATATTATACATTCTTTTGGGCATGACAGGACAAAAAGATACACTAATGATATAAAAATAAAAGCCTATGGAGAAAAAGCTCTGAGTATTTTCCACGAGGAAAAAAGATCATCTATGTGAGTGACTACAAGAAAATTAAAAGGCCATTGTGAGCTACCTGTAACAACTAAAGTGGTCTGCATTTTCTTGGTGGTCCAGGCTATGCTGCTTACTTTTCTGTCCAGGGTCCCTTTAGCCCTAACATTCCCACGGTAAGCCTTTCCAGACCCACTGTTTTCACTTTTGGAAAATGAAATGGGATGAAGGCACCATACCATCAGCAGTAACTAAACTAGTCTAACAACTGTGATATGAAAAATCCCATTGTTTGAAGGTCAGTGTGACTCATGCAGGGTAATCAACGTCACAGCAAAAAAGCCGCCTTGACCGCTCTGGTTTCTATACTTGTTTGGTTATGATGCTTCCTCAAATTCTTAAATAACAAATGTTCTCCTTATTAAACCTCCTTCCTTTTTCACACCAAGTGACATCTTAAAAGCTAATGATTTTGGAAAACTTTTCTGTGGTCATTTGTCACTTTGTGTTTACTATTAGTTCTTAGACAAATTCCTTCAAGGTTTTTTTTTTTTTTCCACCCAGAAAAAAATACTCTAGACTGCCATCAAAGTAAAGGATACATCCAGCATCGAAACCATAAGCCGGCAAGTCTCCAGGTTAAAAGCTGTTAAATCAAGAAAGGTACATACATATTAATACGATTTCAAAAATTCACATTACATTGGATACATTCAAATTAATAGGAATGTGATTACTTATACACTTTTATTCTTACATGCTGCTCAATTTATGTGAAACTAAATTCATGGAGCTTTGAAGTAGGCTTATTTTCCAGACAGAACTCCTTCCAGAACCCAAATTTGATTTTAAAAAATTTAATAGAAATCTTTTATAAAAAGTATGGCCTAGAACTGTTAATATTTTTAGGTGTGATTCATGGCTTTTAAGTTGGAGGATAAAAGTGTCCTTATCTTTAAGAAAAGTATACACTGAAGTAATCTGTAGGTAGAATAATGTTAAGAGATCTGGAATCTGCTTTAAAAGAAAATGGCTAGGTTTATAGATAAAACAAGAAGAGCAACACATTGATAACTGTTGATGCTGACGGATGGGTACAGAGTTCATTGTATAATTATCTCTATTTTTGCAGAGGCTTACAGTTTTCTATAACATAGCTTATAAAAAGTATTATATTCTTTTTTGCCTTTGAAACTGTAATAAGAGTTCAATCCAACATAATGAACCACAATGTATTATATCCACCACAGTGAATGAGTGGATCCAGTTGCTTTGTTCCTACGCACAACTGACTTTAGTTGGTTTTGCTAGTTCTGTGTAGATCATGTTTCTTTCTTTTCCCTTTAACGTCAGACATTGAATGGTCACCTCCTACCCCAAATTGCCTATGGCCTCTTTTCATAGACAGTAAGATAAATATGCTTGCTAGAACTGTGAGTCAAATGAGAGCATTCTGGACTAAGACCCGATGACCCACTCAGTGATGGCCATTGTTCAGAAGCCTTTTCAGTTTACTTACAGAAAAGGGTGTTCTGAGGGTATTTCCACACCTCACTTAGACAACCAAACTAGAATACACTTGTTGGTTTATGGCCTAATAGTACTCTACCTAGGTACCAACAAATTAAAAATAAAGAATTCCTTGCCTCTTACCAAGACTTTGAGGAAGTATTCTTAGGTACAAAGAAGCTGTAAAACTAGGAGGAAGAAGTGACAAGGTTCGTGTGGGCAAAGCTAGCATAAATTTGACAAGGCTGTTGAGATGTACACAGAGTTAACATTATTTACAGCTGTTACCAGCTTCATTTTAATCTTTAACCAAAGTGAGTTTAAAACACTAGGCTAACTCTTATTGCTGTAATGTTTCCAAATGTTACCAACTACAGGTTTTCTACTTTTAATAGATTCATGTGTTTGGCATCGCTTAGAACCCTGAAATAAAAGGTTGGAGACTATTTCTGTTTTGGTCCCTTAATCTCCATCTGATCAAAACAAAGATAATTCTTGGAGGTGAGAAAAGGCAACACTTTTTAACACTTTAAAGAAAGAGTTGGTTGATTCTTTGCTGTGATTTTTAAGTTGTGTGGAGGTATGAAGTCTCTCTAGTCTAGACCAAAGGTTCTCAATCCTGAGCACTTACAAGAATCACCCAAAAGCTTTAAAAGACCCTGATATCTGGGCTATACTACAGAAAAATAATTACTACTTTTTCAGCTTTACTAAGATATGATTGACATACAACATTGTGTAAGTTTAAGGTATATAATGTAATGGTTTGATGTATGTATCTAATGACTGTAAGAAGGTTAATTACCACATGAATCGCCTCACATGGCTACCTTTGATACATGTGGTGAGAACTTTTAAGATCTACTCTCTTAACAACTTTTGTTAAAGTATAGTCAGCATCACCACAGAACAATTAGTTCAGAATCTGACCATGGGAATCAGGCATTAGTTTAAATGGACACTTCTGATTTACACTGATAATTAGAAGTAATGTATAATCCCTTAGGTAAATACCAATCTTTCTTAAGTCAAAATACAAGTAAGGGTATATATATATATTTTTTCCATTTTAGGCAGTCTCCCATCCTCATTAATTCATCAAATGCTATTAAGTACTCCTGATGTGCAGGGCGCAGGATACCAGGGACACTGGAGACAACAACTGTGAAACTGGATCCTGCCCTGGCTGACCCTTTGAAGTCATGTGCATAGGGTGGTGGTGGTTTAGTCGCTTAGTCGTGTCCGACTCTTGCGACCCCATGAACCGTAGCCTGCCAGGGTCCTCTGTCCATGGGATTCTTCAGACAAGAATACTGGAGTGGGTTGCCATTTCCTTCACCAAGGTACAGGGTAGAAGATGGTAAGCCATAATGGAGACACCAAAAACTACCAGATCTTGAAGTGTTAGAGGCTCCTTCATGTTGAAAGAAAGACTTGATAGAAGAGGTAACATTTAAGCCAAGTTGTGAATGACAGGAAAGATTTGGGATATCTGCAGACAGTCATGTAAAGATGGGGACCTGCACAAGCCAGGAAAGTAGCAGTGAAGTCCAGACAGGTCAAGAGCGGGGGAGAAAGTGTTGGGGGCTGCTGTGTATCTGGGACTGAATTCCTGGTAAGCCGTCTAACTTCCGTTTTATGTGGGCACCATGGAGCTACTCAGGATTTTTAAGAGGAGGAGAGTGACAGGTTAGAGTTCTTTGTTAGGGAGAACAGAAATCTGGTCTGAGAAGGGAGGGAATGAGATGGGCAGGAACAAAAGAGAAAATTCACTATTCTGGGCAGGCAGTTCTGATGAGTTAGAACACTGACATCTTATTAGTTTGGGTGAGGAGAACTCCTGTTCATTTCTTTTTTTTTTCCAGAAAGAGTTTTTACTAATGCTAATCCTATTTTAAATAACACTAATTTAAATAATTTTAAATAATGCTAATCCTACTTTAAATAATTTCAAAGAGCAACTTCCCTCATCAACACCACCTCTAGGCATGACTGCTCCCTCTTAAACTGGTTAAGATACCATGCGCTGTGTGTGCCCAGTTGTGTCCTTTGCGGACACGGACTGTAGCCTGCCAGGCTCCTCTGTCTATGGCATTTTCCAGACAAAAGAAGCTGCTATAGGTTTTACTATCTCCTGCATCCCCATCTGTGCTTTTCTTGGTTTGGAAGCTGGCTTGAAAAAGACCAATGGGTGCATAACTTCTCCATTACAACACACACTCTGACACTCACAAACAGGATGGATTTGTGGATCATTACAGTCTCACATGGAGAAGAAAATGGCAACCCACTCCAGTATTCTTGCCTGGGAAATCCTATGGACACAGGAGCCTGGCGGGCTACAGTCCATAGGATCACAAACGGTCGGACACGGCTGAAGCAACTTAGCATGCATGTACAACCTTCACAATGAGATGACAGCAAGCAAATTAATCACACAATCCAGGTGACAGATATGTCCTTTCTATAACTCGGTGATCTAAGGTCATTACTGAATGTGGCTTTCTCAAAGGAAATTTCTAAAGGGATTGCTCTACAAGAATACACTGCCCAATTTGTTAGATTTTAAAATTGGCCACACCTCTTCTACTGAACAGAAGTAGAGTAATAGTCTGTATTGTGACATAGCTCACTGGTGTAAACTCTGCTATTAGATCTCCTTTGTTCAGCAGCCCCAACTGCTTGAGGTTAACAATTTAAATGTACTGACTACAATAGTAAAAAAAAAAAAAAAAAAAAAACAAAAACCCTAATGGAGAAAAGGGCTTCTTTTGTGTAGGCTCAGAGTAAATGACAGAAATCCAAAAGGTTTCTATTTTGTTTTAATTCCCACAACTAGGAAATAGTAATTGGATACTGAAGTCATAAAACAAAGGATGATAAAAATGCTGATAGTTTAAAAAAGAGAACCACCTAGTTACTATGCCCTGTCAAACAGTCAAAAATGGCCACTACAGGTCCACAGGTGTGAATTCTAGTTTGCGGGGGGTTTTTTGTTTGCTTGTTTGTTTTTTGGCCATGCTGAACGGCTTGTGGGATCTTATTTCCCCAAACAGGGATTGAACCTGGGTCCACCGCAGTGAAAGCCTAGAGCCCTAACCACTGGACTGTCAGGAAATCCCCTAGTTTGAATGTTTTAATTCACAGCTTACCAAGAAGTTGAGGCTTCGATTAGATGTTCTGTCTCAATTAACAACAGGCAAAGAAGGTGGTAGGTCATGCATATCAGCCAAGACGCTGTTCTATCATGGTCAAGAGATAATTTGAAGGGAAGCATGTGGCATGTGTGGGATGATGAGAAGGGCCCTGCCAGGAATGAGCATACTGGTAAGAGTTCCCTCTCTGCAGCTCATGCAGAATTCAAAAGGAAGGTAGCGGGTATAAGCACAGGGGGAGTCTATGAGGAACTAGCGGGGCAGTGGGAAGAAGGACTAGTATAAAGAGTTTAGAAATTAGGAAGGGTACGTCTTACTCAGGCTGATGTAGAAAGAGCAAAGACCTGGGGGATGTCAAGGTGAGCATTCATGCTGCCAGGAGCTGAGAGCAGGAGTGTAGAACTGGCTCCTTGAGGACTAGGGGTGGGGGACTGGGCACTTGTGAAAAGGGAGGGTAGGACCAACTACTCAGAACTAGGGATGCAGAACAGGTCACCCTGGGACCAGGCGCAAAGGGCCAGCCACTGAAAGCCCTAAGTGACACCACGTTCGAGCCAGAATAAGCTCCTGGCAAACAGTGAGCAGCAAATGTTAGCTCTTATCATTAATGACACCTGACCTAGAGGATTTCATTTCAGCACATTACCTCGTTTTCTGAGGAGGCCACATGTCTTATTGGTTTGAATGGTTCCAGACACACGGAACCCAGATCCAAGAAACCCACTAAACTGGTGGGTAGTGTGGGATGATTCAGTAAGAACTATCTTCAAACGAGCATTTTGAAATACAAAACAAATAAATTCAGCTTCTGAAATTCTTAACTTTGCCATTTCAGAAACTCTCAGATTCCTTGAAGGCTGTAATAATCACAAGTAACATCTGAAACATGAAACACAAGAGACTTCCAAGACACTTTGGGGCTGCTAACTCACGTTTGTATCCTCCAGCAATGCCCGACTGTGTCAGGCATCTTTGCAGTTCATCAGCATCTATTTGTCCATCCTTTTGGGGAAAAAAAAAAATAGGAAAAGGATTTACAATAGTGACTGGTACCTTCCAGTTCTTTTGTTCATTCAGCATTCAGTATACCAATAACAATAAAGAAAATGAATATTATCACGCATGAGACTTTTTTTAAATGGATGACTTTCAAAAGTAGGCATTCTTTTTCTTCACTCTACTTCCCCAAACAATTAAGTTACAGAAAGAAAGGAAATTGTTCAAGGTTCCCCCACAAATGGATAATTAAGGACATATACCCAAAATACCTTAATATCTAGGTAAAGTGGGTATTCAATTTCAGGCTTTATTTGCAACAATCATTACACAAGAATTAACCAAGTCTGAAAGCTGCTTACACCTGTACTTTGGTATTACCAATATCTTTTCATCATTTCCTATAATTCTTGAATTAGACTTGGCATAACTTCTCAAGTATAAGGTTCCTCCTCTTAATAAAACAGTGAGATGAATTCAGTTTCTTCCACTGAGACATATTTTGAAACATATGAATACAACTAGCTTCTATCCTGAACACTCTCAGTCTGAACTAAGAAACTGCCAAGATAAGCAATTTAAAATACAATTATTTATGTATTTGATTAAAACTTCTATTACTTGTCCTAGCTTTTTTTTTTCTCCTGTTGAGGGGATAGAGAGCTGGGTACACAGATGACATCAGTAAATGAAAGTTTGGTTCCCACAAAGAGCAGCCTCTGTGATCGCCTTTGCTTAGAATATGATGAATGTTTTTTTCAGATCACAATTATATCTGGAAGACAGGTTCTCCGGGCCTATTCACTGGCTGACCTAGGTCAGAACTAGAAACACATTAAAGATTTTAAAATAAAATGCCTATATCCTCAATTTCATGACTATTATACAATCTAGATGACAGGCAGGATCAATAATGTGAAAGACGATGGACATGCTGCTGCAGACCAGGGCTGCTGAAAGCTAATCTGGTGGGGTCACTTTCATGGCTCCTGGTAAGGGCGATCTAAGAATGCAGAGACTTGAGCTTTGCCGTGTCTTGTGGTTTCAAAGATACTGATCACTAACAGGTGAAGCAGATACTTAAGGGGAAGCTCTTTCAGTTTTAGACTCAATTTTCCATTCAGTTTTTCAAACTATTTCTTCCAGTACTGTTCTAAAAGGTGGTCACATGTTTTTATCCCCTAATAGTCTATGGCACCCCACTCCAGTACTCTTGCCTGGATAATCCCATGGACGGAGGAGCCTGGTAGGCTGCCGTCCATGGGGTCGCTAAGAGTTGGACACGACTGAGCAACTTCACTTTCACTTTTCCCTTTCATGCATTGGAGAAGGAAATGGCAACCCACTCCAGTGTTCTTGCCTGGAGAATCCCAGGGACGGAGGAGCCTGGTGGGCTGCCGTCTATGGGGTCACACAGAGTCAGACACGACTGAAGTGACTTAGCAGCAGTCTACAGGCATTTTCACATTAAGACTGTGCTATTTCCAGCTTTTGATTAAAAGAAAGCTAGGTTGAATTCATAAGCACAGACCTCCTCTTTGAACATGTTGGATTATAACAGCAGTATGGTACATACAGTGACCTGGTAGCTGAGGAAAAAGGCCTCCTACAAGATGAACTACCATCTGTCACACAACTAGAACGTAAAGAAGTGAAAGGTCTTGGGGTGCTGACCTTAATTCTCTCTGGGTCAATAGACCACAACACCTAACAAGGACATGAAGGGCTGACCTAGTAATAGCATCTGCAGCAAAGAAAAACTAAACTGTCCACAAGATTAACTTCCTGATAGCAAAAAGTACCTTTCTTATTTTGAAGCTGGTGGGTTTTTACCTGAAGTACCCATTTCCTAAGGGGGTAATTAACAGTCAAACTCAATGCAAAGAAAATGTCCCTCTCAATCTGGCTACAGAATTACTGGTACTACATGCTTCTAATTATACAAAGAAAGGTTTAAAGTTCAGCTGACCTGGAATTTCTTCTCTGGAAATTCACTGTCTGGGCCCTGACGATTCACAGTTCTAAAGACATCTTTCTACCTTACGTGTCTACAAAGTATATTTATACTAGCTTATTGTGTTCAATCTGACCCTAATTCAATCATAAGTTTAGTTCTGAATTGAACATAAGCATGGGTAACAAGCTGTCCGAGTTTGTTCTGAATATTCAAAAATAAATAACTGCCCATGAACTTCCTTCTCTCTCTTTTTTGTCCAGAGGAATAGTCGTTTTTCCGTGTGACTGTAACAAAGGTTAATACAAATGTAGAATCTGAAATTCCTTTAATGTTAAAGGGAAGAGCTAACCTGTCCAGCTACAGCAGCAAAGTAACCATACAGCGGATCCTGAGTTTGTCCGGGAAACGCAGGCCCTCCGGGAGCCCCTCCATACTGTAAGACAGGGGACAAATGCATCAATCCGCTGACCAAGTTTCATTCTTTCACCGTTGAGTGCCTTGTGCAAAGTCAGGTTCACTGTCAGTCGTTTGCTCCCCTCCCCCCCACCTCCCTTAACTCTCTACGTACAATCACTTCTCCTCTTTCTCCCATTCTCACCCCAGTTATAATTTAAAAACCTGCAGCTAGGATCAAAATGAGTTGTCTTGACAATGACATCATTATAAATGAAGTAATCTCTGCAAATCCCCATTAACCTGCAGTTTACTGAGACGAATGCAACCTGGCCATGTAACGTACCAGCAGGGCTCAGAATTGTCTTGCATATTTTTTTCTAGCGTTTATGGTATTTTTTAAAGCGTTCTGACACAGGTGTAGCCTCGGGAGGGTGAGGTGTGTCACGGCTAGGGAATATTTTTAGGAAACAGTTCCCAAATGGATGCCCGTCCGGGACTCAGGGCCAGGCTGTCTTCCTCCTGGAAGTCTCTGACTCGAGCGGACTTGCCCTGACTTTCCCATTTTTCTCCTTTTCGGAGAGGGAGAGAAGTGGATCGCAGGACCATTCTAGATTAAAATGGCTGTTGCTCTTAGGGAAAGCGGAGAGGAAGGCAATACCCCATTTGCACGATTTCACGCCACGGATCCGGGAGGCACAGGGTGGGCTTCCTGGGTCAAACCTACGCGCGTCCCGGCCCCAAGCAGCAACCCGGGGGGAAGAAGGGACAGAAGGAAGGAGGTTGCTGGAGACCAAGGCCGGACGGCGGGGTCACTGGGCGAGGCGGCGGCCAGGGCGGGGGCGGGGCTGGGCGAGGGGGCGGCCAGGGCGGGAGCGCCCTGGAGCCTCCGGGCCGAGATGCCCCTTGTGGCTTCTCGGAGCCCCGGGCGTCCAGGGATCGCGCCCCGGCCACGAGCCCGCTCGGGCAGCACTCACCCCGCCTGCGTAGTAGCCGCCGCCGGCGCCAGGATGCCCGGGATACGCCATGCTGCACTCTGCGCCGCCGCCCAGCGCCTCCCGCCTCCCCGTCAGCCGGCCGGGACCGCCCAGGGCCGCACCACCCGGGGCCGCGGGGGACGCGGGGGACGCGCCTGGGGCTGCCGCCCGCGCTAGGCTCCGCTCCCGGCCTCCGCCCCTTCCTGCGCCCCGCCAGGTCTAGGGCGTTTTCTCTTCTCAGGCCTTGAAGAGCCCGAGGTCTGGTAAGTGACTGCACACGCGGGATGCAGTTCACACCTGGGATTCTCCTCCCTTCAAAACGAATGGCACGTTCCAACACAACCCATTTCGCCGGGTGTTGTTTTTCTCTTCCTGCTCGATCATCTTCTGCTACGTTTTGTATTTTAAACAACTTTATTGGACAGGCCTACGGGGCTGGAAGCAAAGTGTGGTATTGGGGGAAGGGGCTGAATGCCTTAGGGCAGCTCTGAGATGCTCTCAGGGAGAGGAGACGTCGAAAAATCAAGCTTCGAAAGCGCCCTTGGAAATCAGCAGTGAACTTCAGGACCTGAGCGCTTTTGGAGCGTCGGTTTGCGGTTGACCATTTCACTCAACCGTAACGGCGTGTTTCCTTCCTAGGCGACACTGTCATCTCCAGGTTAAGCTGGGTGTGACTCGGATTTGGCCTGAAGAGAACAGAGGACACTTACTGGGCAGGGCAGCCTCGGCCGTATTGTTCTTAGAAGTTGAGTTGTTCCAATTATCTGAATGATTCAGGCAAAACAATCCCGTCTCCAAAATCACTCAGCTACTTTTTATACAAGAAAAGTTTAGTGCAGGCAAAGAGTGTGTTGGTAAAAACACACTTGTCAGGAAGGTAAGAGAGCTGTATGTTGGAATTTCACTCAGGTGATTCAGGAAACAGTTTTCTTTACTTCACAGCTTTGTTTTTCAGTTTAACTGTTGCAAGCAATTCAGACGTGAGATTTTCTGGCTTGGTTTTGTTTCATACAATTTCTATCATGCAGAATTCTTTGAATTTCAACGTTTTAAGAAATGTAACAATAAGCAAGATTCACAGTATTTGCTATGGAGGTTGCACAGAAAATTGAATGAGTCATCAACATTTAACAAATATTGGAGCACGTTATGTGTGTGGGACAGGGCTTGCTCATGTGGTAGACTGGGTTCTCACTAGGGTCATTGTTTTCCTCTCATGTATAAACTTCCCTCTCAAGTTCTCTTTTTGGATTCCCCATACCTCAAAATGAAAGTTCTAATTGTGAGAAAAATTCTAATATTCCTTGTTGTCTTATATCAAATCAACTATACACTACTTGCTTTGTGTTTGCTTCAGGAAGTTGATTACTGTTTTCAAGTACCACAGTCATCATGAAGGTAGATTAGAGATATGAGTCCTTGGCCTATATGGAGGGTTTTATTTTTTCCCTAGTATTTTTGCTGTAGTAAAAACACAACCTGATATCTTCCCGCCCAAGTGTACAGTGCACTATTGTTAAAAAGCGTCCACAGTGCTGCATAGCAGATCTCTAAAACTTTTCCTCTCACATGACTGAAAATCTCTACCAGTAAACAACTCTCCATTTCCTTCTCAGAGGCCCTGGCAACCACCATTCTACTTTCTGTTTCTATGAGTTTGACTATTTTAAATGCCTCATGTAAGTAGAATCATGCAGTATTTGTCTTCTTGTAATTGACTTAGCATAGTGTCTTTGAAATGCAACCATGTTGTAGGATATGATAGGATGTCCTTTTTTAAGGCTGGATAACAATGCATATTATGATATATGCCATATTGAAAAACATTCATGTATATATGGACATTTGGGTTGCTGCCACATCTTGGTTATTGGTGAATAATACTGCTGTGAACATGGGTGCAAATATCTCTTTCAGATTCTGTTTTCTTTTTTTTTGGATATATATCCAGAAGTAGGGTTGCTAGATCATATGGTCATTTTATTTTTAATTATTTGAGGAAACTCCACACCGTTTTCATGGCAGCCTCACCACTTCTAGTTCCTACTAATAATGTGCAGGATTTCCAGTTTCTCCACATACTTGCCAATAGTTATTGTCTATTTTTTTTCTTTTTATAATAATAGCCATCTTGGCAGGTATGAGGTGATACCTTGTTGTGGTTTTGATTTGCATTTTGCTGGTAATTTGTGACATTGAGCATTTTTTCATATACCTGCTGTGCATTTGTATGTCTTCTTTGTAAAAATTTTAGAGAATAACTTCTTGTCAGATATATGGTTTGCAAATATTTTCTCTTGTTCTGTGAGTTGCCTTTTCATTCTGTTGTTTCTTTGCAGTGCAGAAGCTCTTTAATCCTACTTATTTATTTAGTTTTTGTTGCTTGTGCTTTTGGTGTCATAGCCATGAAATCATTGTCAAGGCCAATGTCACAAAACTTTCCCCTTAAGTTTTCTTTTAAGAGTTTTACAGTTTTAGATCCTATATTTAAGTCTTTATTCCATTTTGAGTTGATTTTTGTGGATGGTGTGAGACAGGATCCAATAATCACTCTTTTGCATGTGAGCATCCAGTTTTCCCCAGTGGCTCAGTGGTTTAAAAAAAAAAAAAAAAGAAAATGAATCCATCTGCAAAGCAGAAGATGTGCAGGAGATGTGGGTTTGATCCCTGGATCAAGAATATCCACTGGAGAAGGAAACGGTAACCCACTCCAGTGTTCCTGCCTGGGAAATCCCAGAGCAGAGGAGCCTGGTGGGCTATAGTCCATGGGGTCACAAAGAGTCAGACACAGCTGAGCACACACACATGCACTAATCCAGTTTTCAGAGGGCCGTTTGTTGAAGAGGTCATCCTTTCTCCATTGTGTACTTTTGGCATTCTTGTCCAAGATCAGTTGACCATATATGCATGGATTTATTTCTGGGTTCTCTATTCTGTTCCTTAGCCTCTGTTTTGAAGTCTGTTTCTTCCAACTGTAAGGAATAGATGGTGAGGGCTGAACTCAAAGTTGAGTGTAAGCTTCTCTAAGACTCAAGTTTGAATGAAGAATATAGCATAAAAAGTATTTGTAAGAATGCAGAACTGGTTTTGTGGATAAGCATCTATGCTCATTGTTATTTCAGTTGTCTTTAATACCTTCCTACTGCCCCTTGAATGTAATTGGAGTGCTACTAATGAAATTCTCAGTTGTTGCTAACAAACTGGTATGCTGCTGCTGCTTTAGTTTATGAAAAAAGTTGTGACAGCTAATAGTAACAGACCCATAGATGGTACTTAATATGCGCCAGACCCTCTTCTGAGCACTTTATACATTTGTTTAACCCTCATAAAACCCTCATTATTCATTGGAGGATACAAAGAAGATGAGAGAACTTGGGCAAGTGGAAGGAACCCAGAGCTGAACTCTGCTGCCAGGCTGTCTGGTTCCCATTGACTGTGCCCCATATCAGGGGGCAGCGAACTTTGTAAATGACTAGGAAGTATATAGGTTTTATGGGATATACAGTCTCTGTAGCAACTACGCAGTTCTGCTTCTGTACCATGCAGGCATCCATAGACAACACACAAGTGAATGGCTGTGGCTTTATTCCAGTACAACTTTACTTATGGACACCAAAGTTTGTGTCTCATATAATTTTCATATGTCAAGAAATACTATTCTTTATTTTATTTTTTCAATTGTAACAAATGATTAGGTCCTAGGTGTATAAAAGCAGGAAGTGGAGTAGATTTGTCCCTTGTGTAGTAGTTGCCAACCGCTGTTGTAGACCCCTCCAGGATTCTGGTTTATGACTCTGGGAGACTAGCACTTTAACAAATGATTTCAGGGTGAAGCTAATGGATAATGGTAGCTGAATCACCCTGAGGAATGCTGACCTCTCTGGGGTAGGATCCTATGTATAGAGTTCTCAGACTCTTCCCCATTGCCCAATAAGCTGGTCAAAAGGAAAACTGTGAAACTCTGACTTATTGGTTTCAGTCTTGCCCTGTGTAGTAGTAGTAGCGAGAGGGTGTGCCCAGTGATGACAAAGCTGGATGCAAAGCTAGCTTGTAAATGTTACCCATGTAACGTGGGTTCCTTTAATTATGTCTGAGTATTGTCAAGCCTGAAAACATTCAGGAAAAACTAAAGACTCAGTAAGAATTCTATAAGACTAGAGGTGAATACAGGTAATTTACTTTTATGGTTTTGATATTCATTCCAGTGGAAGCAGTGAAGGTAGAGAGTGAGAGAAAACAGCAGCTTTACTGGGTTCTTTGTATGTGCCAAGTGTTGTTCTGGGTACTTCCTTATAGATGCGTTTCAAAAAAATCACCTTGGAAAAGAGATGCAATTGCCCGCATTTTATAGATGAGGAAATTGAGGCATAGGTAACTTTCCCAAGGTTAAAGACCAGGTCTTAAGCCCAACTGATTTACTTAACTCTAAAGCATTGGTGTCTAAAATGTAAACAAACTACAAAGATAGTAAACCAAGCTTACATTTCCCCCTTCATTGTACTGCTTCCTGAGGAATTTGGGCAGAAGAGGAACTGCCAAAAAAAATTTTAGGTGTATAAAACCCTGCAGAGGTTATAAGTATCAGCCTTTGGCAAGACCACACAAATCATCAAAGATGTGATCTAGAGAAAGAGAAGCCATTCCTTGGATCTGTTTTAATTTTGAACAAAATAAAAACCACAGTGGGATAAGAACTCATCTTATTCCTGTGCCTTCAAATCACAGAACTCTAGATACGGACAATAAAATCCTCACATGATTTAAAGAAACTCAGCAACAGAGCTTCTGAGCTGTATAGTTAGAAGAGGGATTCCTAACTGGTTTGGACAGTGTGGGGAGCTAGAATACTGTGTTATTTGTCCTAACAATTTGCTAAGTCCTAGAAAAAGACTGTGGGAGTTATACAGCCATACCACAATGATTGAGGGTCCTGGCAGCAGCTTGGGTCAGAGAATGCGCAATAGGAGGTTTACATTTATTTATTATTTTTAAACTGAAGTATAGTTGATTTACAATGTGGTGCTAGTTGTTAGCTTCTGGTATAAAGCAAAGTGATTGTGTTATATGTATACACACATATACACATATATGCATGCTTCCCTGGTGGCTCAGTGGTAAAGAATCCACCTGCCAGTGCAGGAGACATGAGTTTGATCCCTGGATCAGGAAAATCCCCTGGAGAAGGAAATGGCAACCTACCCCAATATTCTTGCCTGGGAAATTCCATGGACAGAGGAGCCTGGTGGGCTATAGTCCATGGGGTTGCAAAAGAGTCTGATATGACTTAGTGACTGAACAACAAATATATATATATATATATATATATATATGTACACACACACAAACACACACACACACGCACATATAAAATTTACCATGGTGGTTTATTACAAGAAATTGAGTGTAGTTCCCTGTGCTATACAGTAGGACCTTGTTTATCTATTTTATATATAGTAGTTTGTATGTGCTAATCCAAAACTCTTACTTTATCTCTCCCTCCCTCCATGTTTCCCCTTTGGTAACTATAAGTTTGTTTTCTAAACTATACTTTCATTTTCTAAATCTGTGAGTCTGTTTTGTAAATAAGTTCATTTGTACCATATTTTAGATTCCACATATAAATGATATCATATGACATTTGTCTTTCTCTTTTTGATTTACTTCACTGAATATGATAAGCTCTAGGTCCATCCATGTTGCTGCAGATGGCATTATTTCATTCTTTTTGATGGCTCAGTACAGGAGGTTTTTAGACAGGCTCTGGATCAGAGTCATTCAGGGAAGTCATTGGAATCACAGGAACATTTGTAATCAGCTTCCCCAACCTTGTTGTTTTACAAATGAGGAAATGGAGCCTGGAAAAAGGTACATGGCTCAAGCTCTTGAAGGGCTTGCCTAGCCTGATTTAAATATTTGGCTCTTCCAATGAAATTTGTGGATTGATCCCGATACACTTCTCACAGAGGGTCCTGTTCTTTTGTGGTGTACTGTCCCCAGTCATTTATATTCCTACTTTGAAGACAAAAGACATGTGGATACTTTCTGTCCCTGAACAGACGTTAACATAAAGTACTGCATATGGCATCCAGAAATGTCTTAGTCAGAGAAGTGCCAGAAGGAATCCTCTAGCTAAGAAACTGCCATTGTTTCGCCATTTCCTACAGTTGAATTAATCATTGGTCTAACATATCAGGGAGAAGTGAGCAATAACCTTTTCCAGATTAAGGTCTCAGCTTTTGTTTAACTCTTAATCTGCATCTGTCACTTCATGATTTGAAAAACTCTGCCTTAGAGAGAACTCAGATCTCCGAATATGTGGAAAAATGATTGTTGGTAGCAACATCATAAAGTAGTGGAGCTGGATTCACAGGTAGAAAATCACTTATGTTCAGTTCCCTGAGGATGAGTGTTCCTAAGAACACTGGACTCATATATTACTCGGTGTCCTCCACTCTTAAAGACACTGTGTTCTAGAAGCTGAGTATTTGCAACTTGGGATATATTTTCCTATAGAAGTCATTTTGTGACTAGTTCCTAGGCAAGCCCCTCAAAAGTTCTTCATAACCCTCAATATTTTTTCTGAAAAGAACCAGTCCTGGGGCCAGGGCAGAGCAAGGCAGGGGGTGGGGAGCACTCACTTAGGCTTGTTTTCTGCCCAGTACCTTTATACCACCAGTCCTGATGTCACCAAGTCTACCCAGAACTGGGCAGGTGTAGAGGGTAGAGTCTCCATCAGCTCTATTAGTATGGAGGAGGTGGCATTGGTAGGGAAGAAAAACAAGAAAAGTTCAAACTAGAGCTCTAGGGGAAGAAGAATGACCTGTTTTGACTCCCAGGCACCCAGGTGGAGAAGCTATTTCCAGAAAGCCAAACTTGTGTGAAGCCTATACATAAATCAGTTATAATAATATGTAAATTGAGGATTTCTTAATTAAAGGTAAAATAGACTCTTACTTTGTATAATTTTTTTTTTTCAGAAAGTGACTTGCCTGTTTTCATATAGTGGGAAATCAGTGGCAAATCTAAAAAAGGAATCTGGGTGAATTAATTCTCATGCCTGTATTTTGCTGATAAAACACAAATTGTGATACTACTATTATGGTAAGCAAAGGATCAGTGCTCTTACGCACTGAGAAGCATCAGTTTGTCAAGTATCTGGGGCTTCTTCCCAGGTGGCTCAATGGTAAAGAATCTGCCTGCTACTGCAGGAGCTGCAAGAAATGCAGGTTCAATCCCTGAACGGGGAAGATCCCCTGAAAGAGGGAGAAATGGCAACCCACTCCAGTATTCTTGCAGGGATAATCCCATGGACGGAGGAACCTGGAGGCCACAGTCAACGGGGTCATAGAGTTGGATACGACTGAGTGACTGAGAATGTATGCACAAGTGTCTAAGACTCTATGGAAAAATCAGTCTAACTATTTCAGTCTAAAACATGATCAGAAGTGCTACAGGTATCTTAGCATCAATTCATCACATTCTTTGATGAATCTATTAGGATTACTGTTCTGTGAAACAACTTCTGCTGTTTCCATTTTATTAAAATGGGAGGAATAACTTTAACTTAGACCCAATTTTCTCAGAGCAAAATTAAAAATAAAAGGCTTTTCTCTTGGTAAATCAGATTAATTTGGGAGAACTAAATTCTCTCAGAAGCCAAAGCTACATATAACTTAATATTCTATTAGTCTATGCTAATATTCTCAGTGGAGAAATCCAATTGTCATTTCTGTATGCCTTTAAAAATCTCAAGATTGAGAACACATTTTTCTATTTTAAAATAATTTTGTACACTATATTTGTTCATTTCTGTGCTTCATTCTTAAACCTTAGTTCCCAAAGAGCATTTAGATGATATTTTATAAAAATTTTAGTTCCCCAAGAGTGTTTAGATATTTTATGAACCTAGCAGATTCTCAGCCAAAAACAATGAGTTAATAGAATTTCATAAATTAGGCACTTCCATATTTTTTTTTATCAGTAGAATTAGAATGTTTGTGTTATGGAACTAACCTTGCATACATATCTCTACTTACCTGCATCTTGATGTGAAGTCTTAGACGCAGAAGCTCGTGATTCTTAGAGGAGCATATCCTTGCTGGATAGTCAAAGAGAATGATCAGGAAGTATAAATTGTAACAGCAGATTCATCACATTGCCCTCTTGATCCTTGGCAATCAGTAACCAACTGTAAACATATTCGACAATATAGGCAGTTTTCCCGTTGGCCCCAGAGAGGTCTTCTATGAAACAGGCGTGTTTCAGTATTAGAACATATTACCTTAGCTAAGGCAGATAGGAGTCAACAGCAACAGTATACATAGCCCAGTGTTTGATATTGCATTGGAATCATTGCCCCCATTAGAGACTTCCAAAGACTTTCAGAGCTGTGTATTGCATCAGCAATGTGTGGGAGTTGGCCAGCAAGAGCCTGGTGGGCTGCAGTCCATGTGGTGGCAAAGCATTAAACATGACTGAAGTGACTTGCACAGGCAAAATTTCAACAGTTTGTCTTCAGGGCCATTGCATGCGCCTTTCTGGTCTTTTCTTATAGGGTCTAGAGCAGCTATCCAGGACTTCTAGGTGTCCTTCTTATGCCTTTGTGTCTGTCCAAAGTTCCTGCTCCACAGCTCAGCCCTCCCTGAAGAGTTCTTGAGCTTTAAAATCATCATCATGCCCTATTTATTTATTTATTTTTATTGAATATGATGTTAGCTATTTGTCATAAATAGTTTTTATTATGTTGAGATGTTCCCTCTGTACCTACTTTGGTGAGTTTTTATCACGAATGGATGTTATAATTTGTCAAATGCTTTTTCTGCATCTGTTGAGATGATCATGTGATTTTTATGCTTTCTTTTGTTCATGTGGTGTATCACATTGATTTGCAAATATTAAACCATCCTTGAATCACTGGACTAAATCACATTTGATCAAGGGTGAATGATCCTTTTTGTATATTGATAAATTCAGTTTTCTAACACTGTGTAGAACATTTTTGCATCTATATTCATCAGAGATATTGGCCTTTAACTTTTTTTTTGATGGTGTCTTTGTCTGGTTTTGGTATCAGGGTAATGGTGGTCTCATAGAATGAATTTGGAAGTAACCTATTTATATTATCATTAATAGAATATGAGAGCCTTTAAGTCTATTATAGAGAGGTGTGTAGGCTGTACAATGTTATTACATATTTCTCCCTCTATAGAACTGGACTGTAGACTGAGTTGTTAAAGTGAGTATCCTTAGGTGTTGAGTTTGTGGACATTTTTCTTTAATTTTCTTTGTGTATAAATTGTCATATTTTTTTAGTGAACATTAGAAGGAAAGAAGAGTCCTCTTAATGAAAACAGAAAATACCCAATAAACTTTATAACGTTAACAAAATCCTACTATTAACAAAAGACCACATACAAACTAGAATAAAAAAGATAGTTGCAACACTTTTAGTTTATATCCTACACAAGTATAAATCATTAAAATGAATCATTAAATTATTAAATATAAATCATTAAAATGATCAAACATGTTTGATTGAGATTCATCCTGTCCTTTACCTACTCTGCATTTTGACCTACCACCCTCTCATATATAATTCTATATGCACATACACACACACACACCCTCCCCTTATCAACCCACACTCACTCTTACCTATAATCCTATATCTACACATACACACTCTTGCCCATAGATACTTACTCTCATTTACAAAGCTGTATCCATACACATCCACACTTGACCACACCTACCCACCCAACAATTTGATGTCACATTTACGAAAGGCTTATAAACTATCTTAAATTAGTGGTTAACCCAGATCCCTGGTTAATGATTAAATCTGGAATTATGAAACCACCCTTTGGTTTGCAGATAGTTTTAAAAGATAAAGTGATTTAAGAAGATTGCACTGTTAGCAATTTCTAAGTCCTGAAAACTCAGGTCACCTGAGGCTGTATCCAGTGTCCTCCCATTTATACCTTGCCTGTCTATATACATCAGCTTAAATAAGACCTGCGATAGTGTCTTTAGTGAATGCTTCTCTCAATTTGAAACTGAGATGTAAAACAAAAGAGAGACACATATGTCCTGTGGTAACAGATTCCCCAGTAACTATTGCATCCTGGTGATGGTTGTCTGGAGCTTCCCAGGTGCCAATGCAAAAGATGTGGGTTCCATCCCTGGGTTGGAAAGATCCCCTGGAGGAGGAAATGGCAACCCACTCCAGTATTCTTGCCTGGAAAATTCCATGGACAGAGGAGCCTGGTGGGCTGCAATCCACAGAGTTGCAAAGAGTCGGACATGACTTAGTGACTGAGCATGCACACATGATGGTTGGTTGAATATATATCCAGAATGTATACAGAACCCTTACAATCCAATAACAAAGAAAAACCCTCAAGTGACCAATTAAAAATTGAGCTGAGAACTTGGCTAACCATTTTTCCAAAGAAGAAATACAGATGACTAATGCTCAGCACCATTAGTCATCAGGGAAATTAAAATCACACCCACAGTGAGATACCACCTCACACCCATTAGGCTGGCCATTATCAAAAAACAGAACATAGCAAATGTTAGCCATTATGTGAGAAGAACCCTTGTGCACTGTTGGTGGGATTATAAAATAGTGCATGGAGGTACCTGAAAACGTTAAAACTACCATATCATTCAGCCATCTCATTTCTGGGTATATATCCAAAAGAATTGAAGACAGAATCTCCAAGAGAGATTTGCATACCCTTGGACAGCAAGGAGATCAAACCAGCCAGTCTTAAGGAAGATCACCCTTGAATATTCAACGGAAGGACTGATGCTGAAACTGAAGCTACAGTATTTTGGTCATCTGACGTGAACAGACGACTCGTTGGAAAAGTCCTTGATGCTAGGAAAGATCGAGGGCAGGAGAAGAGGGCGTCAAAGGATGAGATGGCTGGACAGCATCACCAATATAATAAACATGAACTTGGGCAGTCTTCAGGAGATGGTGAGGGATAGGGAGGCCTGGTGTGTTGCAATCCATGGGGTCACAGAGAGTCAGACACAACTGAGGGACTGAACAACAACAGCAACAACTTCATTATTATTCACAATAGCCAACATAATGGAGGCAACCCCAATGTCCATCTACAGATGCACAGATTTTAAAAAATGTGATGCATAACATACAGTGAAATATTATCTAGCCTTAAAAAAGAAGGAAAATCTGTCATACGTTACAATGGAGATGAATTTGAAGACATTGTACTGAGTGAAATGAGCCAGTCACAAAAAGGAGAAATACTGCATGATTTCACTTATATGAAATAGGTAATCAAGCTCATCAAAATAGAAAGTGGCGTGGTGGTTGCTAGGAGTGGAGGAAGAGGGAGATATGGAGTTGTTCACTGGGATAGCTTTTTAGTCATGCAAGATGTAGGCAGAGTTCTAGAGATCTGCTGAACAACCGTGTACACACTGTGCACAGTGTATTGTACTGTACACTTAAAGATTGTTTAGATGGTAACTTGGTGTGTGTGTGTGTGTGTGTGTTTTAACCACAGTAAGAAAAAAGAATGAGCATAACATCTAATTCTGGCCAGTAAGATTAGAAGGGAAGTCATGTGGGGTAGCAGGAGGACATGTTTGCTTGCTCTTAAGAAAGCAATTGAAGAAGAAATAGTTGTCTGGGATTGTTACACGTGTTTCACTACTTGTTTGACACTGACATACATTCACCTGGAGACCCTCAGGGCATAGAGCCAGACCACTGACTTACTGCAGCTACAGTTGCCATACCTTTGAGCAACAGATTTCCGTATTTAATTTAGCTGAGTCACTGTTTCATGTTACTTGCAGCACATGTTACTTACATCTTCCTTGAAAAATAGAGGTGATTTCTAAGATACAATTTTATTCTTTAAATATCTTGACAAGTTATCTAAACTATATAGCTATTGAAAAATAGACCTAAAAATCTAGACCTACATTAAAGAGAGGGATTAATCTATACATTAAGATTACTTATTTAAAAATATAGAGAAGACTTTCTATTTTTAAATGCAGGTTTATTGAAGTGTGATTTATATATAGTGAAATCTCAGTTTTTAAATACACAATTTTGATTTTGACAAACATACTTGTTTATGGGTTAGTCTTTATGCGCATTTACTAAGTAAAAATAAATTATGATGCATTGTCCTAATTTCAGCTTTTCTTTCAGAAGAAAAATTTTCTCCATGGCGTAAACTCTATCTTTTTATATTTGTAGCTCCAAATTAACTTTAAAGAAGCTGTGAAACCATCTGTAAAGATAGAGATAAGAGTCCCATTTAGATCAGTATCTTGAGTGCCCGGAAGTGCTCTATACACAGTCACATTATTTTATTATTTTTTTTTGGCCAGTCATTTCTATTCATGTAACTCAGGACTTCGCTGATACAAGCCCTTACTTTGACTATTCTGTTCACATTCATTTTTGGTTGGAAATCTTTCCTTGAATGTTTATTTAACTCAGATGTATTTTCTGAATCTTTGCATAACCACAAATCTGTGTTCAAAATGGGGTAGTTGGACTACAAGACTTTTCTCTCATTGGTCTTTGGATGCTGATCTGTCTTCTAACATCGCATTTGAGATGTTCATTACCAATATCTTTAATAGACAACCCATTTCTTCTTTGTGAATGCTTTGCTTGTAAGGTTTTCCCTTTATCTTTGGAGTTTAGGAATTTCTAGAATATACCTTGAGGTGTGTGCATATATACATATATATATGTATGCTTTATTTATTTTGTATTTCAGTATAGTTGATTTATAATGTTTCAGGTGTATAGCAAAGTAATTCATGCATATATATAAATGTGTATACATATACTCTTTTTCAAATTCTTTTTCATATTATAAGATATTGAATACAGTTCCCTGTGCTATACGGAAGGTCCTTGGTTGTTCATTTTTTATATAGCAGTGTGTCTCTGTTAATCCTAAATTCCTAATTTATCCTCCCCCTGTTACCTTTTGGTAACCATAAGTTTGTTTACTATATCTGTGAGTCTGTTTCTGTTTTGTAAATAAGTTTATTTGTATTATTTTTTAATATTCCACATATAAGTGACATCTTACGCTATTTGTCTTTCTCTGTCTGACTTGCTTCACTTAGTATGCTAATCTCTAGATCCATTCATGTTGCTGCAAATGGCACTATTTCATTGTTTTTGATGGCTGAATAATATTCCATATTTTATATATACACACACACACACATATATGCCACACCTTCTGTATCCATTCATCTATTAATGGACACTTAGGGTGCTTCTATGTATTGGCTATTGTAAATAGTGTTGCTGTGAACATTCAAATGAAGGTATCTTTTTGAATTTGAGCTTTTGTCTTTTCTGGATACGAGCCCTATATGCCCAGGCATGGGATTGCTGGATCATATGGTAGCTCTATTTTTAGTTTTTTAAGGAACCCCCATTGTGTATATATATTTTAAAATCAGTCCTTCCTGGAACTTGTTGAGGTCTTTAGCCCTGGGAAAAATTCTTAATTCTTTAATTATAACCTGTTCCTTCTTTTATTTCTGAATGTCTGTTTGCATATTGCATCCATTGGATTTATGCTTTAATTCTCTAATATTTCCCCTCATGAATTTCTCTCTCTCTCTTTCCTTTTTTTTCTATGTTACTTGAAAGATTTTCTTCTTGGTCCCCCTTACCCTGAGCAGCTTTCAATACAGATACCCAAGGACACTAGTTAGCGTGTGTGTGTGTGTGTGTGTGTGCGCGCGTGCGTGCTGTTGCTTTAGTCGTGTCCGACTTTCTGTGACCCCATGGACTGTAGCCCACCAGCCTCCTCTGTCCATTGGATTCTCCAGGCAAGAATATTGGAGTGGGTTATCATGCCCTCCTCTAGGGGATCTTGTGGACCCGGGGATTGAACCTGTGTCTCCTGCAACTCCTGCACTGCCGGAGGATTCTTTACTGCTGAGCCACTGGGGAAGCCCCACTAGTAAGCACCTCAGAGTAAAAACCAGCTTTTGTACTCACTTATCTCTCGAGATAAAAGGTCTAATGAATGCTATTTCAGATTGGAAAAAAAAAACCCAGTTTACCAAAGAATGCACACTAGTCATCAGTTTTTATGCAGAAATAGCACAGTCTCAGACTCTATGAAGCAAAATTGATAGATCTACAAGGAGAAATGGACTAGTACAGCCTATTAGCAGTTATTACACAACTCTCAAAGACACTAAAAGGTCAGTTAAGCAGAAAATAAGAATGGAGAAGACTAGACTAACATCATTAACACGTAGAATCTAAAACACAGACTGAATTTCCCAGGTAGGTAAATAATCGGCCTGCTAATGCAGGAGCCTCAGGAGCCTCAGGTTCGATCCCTGGGTGGGGAAGATACCCTGGAGGAGGAAATGGTAACTCACTCCAGTATTCTTGCGTGGACAGTCCCATGGACAGAGGAGCCTGGTGGGCTACAGTCCATGGGGTCACAAAGAGTTAGACTCGACTGAGCGACTGAGCGCTCACAATACACAGACTACTGTGCTCCTAAAGCAGTGCACATTCTTTGAAGCATAGGATATCTTTGAAAATTCACCATGCAACAGACCACAAAGATGAAAGAAACCAAAAAATTGAACTTATTAATACAGTCAAAAGTCAGTTATTTAAGAAATCTAATAATGTAGAAAAATCTTTGGTATGATTGACCAAGGGGAAAAGAGCAATGGGAGCAAAAAAAAAAAAAAATATATATATATAAGCATTTTAACAGGATCTATGGTGAATGGCATAATTGTTCTCAGTTCATTACCGCTTCCTAAACCAGTAACCTTCCTAGTAAAGTAGAGTATATCCATTTCCATTCTTGATACAGGGCTGGGCCATGTGACTTACATTGGTTGATGAGTTTGAACTGAAGTGTTCCAGTTCTGAATCTGGTCCTAAGAGGTATCACCTATTTCCACTTATCTAACATGAACTTCTGCCATCACCATGAGAACATGTCTCATGTTTTTCTCATGGGTAGCCAGGTGGTCCAAGAAGGCTGTGAGACATGCCTTTAGATATGGAGCCAAACCACCAAATTAATCAATTCCCAACTGTCTTACAGGTGTGTGGGCTGAATTAAATGTTGCTTTATATCACTGATTTTGGGTGGTTTATTATACAGCATTATTGCAGCTATGCTATTCTAGCAATACATTTGAAAAAATTTTTTTCAAATCCAGATAATTTTTTAAGAAATGCATTTGGACAAAATAGACTCAAGAAGAAGTATAAAAATTGAATAGAGGAATTATCAAAAAGAAAAATGAATGATATTGCAAAATTCTACCATGCACAAATGACATATTCTACTAAATTTTCAAATAACGGATTATTTGCATTTTATACAGAACATGGAAAGAGATGAGATGCTATCTGGTTCATTTTTAAAAAAAGGTAATATGATGAAAACAATGCAAAACTAGGACAAAAAGAAAAGAAAAAAAATCATTGACCAAGTCTAATTGAACATGCATGCAGACATCCTCAATTACATAGGGGTGAAAAGTTATAGTTAGGAACCAAAACAGAATGTTGTGTTAATATAAGAACCAAAACAGAATGTTGTGTTCATGTTCAGTGGCTTCAGTCATGTCCAACTCTATGTGACCCCATGGACTGTAGCCCACTAGGCTCCTCTGTCCATGGAGATTCTCCAGGCAAGAACACTAGAGTTGGTTGTCATGACGTCCCCCAGGGGATATTCCCAACCCAGGGATCAAACGCAAGTCTCCTGTGTCTTGTCTCCTGCATTGAAGGAGGTCTCTTTACCCGCTGAGCTACCTGGGAAGCCCAAAACAGTATGTTAAATGATCATATACTTAGGAGCCAAAAGTTAATGATAAAGTTAATTAATAGTAAATACTGTAGTGTTGCTGAGACAGGGAAAATAAAAGTTTTCCTTTTTTCATACTGTTCTGTATATCGTTTGCTGCAACTAAGACCTGGCACAACCAAATTAAAGAAAAAAAAATCCTGATTAAAAAAAATAATTGTTTTCCTGATGCCTGAAATGGGCTATTTTAAATTTCTTTCAGACAAAATTCTAAAATAAGCAGATTTATAAATAAAGATACTAAGCATAATGCATAAATATTTTTCAACTCTTTGTAAAATAGTTTATAATACAAAGTTTATGTACATTTTCCTATTTAATATTTTAAAATTTGTGAGTTGTGTTTTAACCCTCATTTTACAGATGATTATACTGGGGCTAATTAAATTGAAGTAACTATCCCCTTATTTCTAATAAATAGAAAGGTTGGACTTGAATTTAAGGCTTTAAACTAACATTCTTGTTTTCTAATATGTTGCTCTACTAAACTTCTTTCCATAATAATTTAATTTTAAAACATGAAAGTGATTTAATTCTGCTAAAATAACTGGCACAAACATCCAAATAGTAATAGAAAGTTTTTAAGACCAGAATTTTAGTTTTAAACAGGAAAATTTAGAAAAGTTTATGGATGTACCATGATTCCATCACTGCTAATTTCATTGTCTCATACAAAAACAGAATTAGTTTACTAGGATTGGTTGTTATACGTTTAGTTTTCTTCTTGAAGGTTGAAAATTTTAATTAAAAAAGAAATCAACAGAGAAAACAGATAATGAATAGGAAAAATATTTTAATTATAAGAAAAGGTGAGGATCATTGATTTGTTTGGGGAAAAAAATGAGGTCTCTAAACTTGAGAAATTTATTTATTTATTTTATAAACTTGGGAAATTTAAAATGACAGTAAACTGAACTAGAGAAAGCTAGTCTAAGGAATGAGCTAGTGCTCTAGCACAAGGGATATAAAAGTGATTTTGCCAATTTATACTATTATCCTGTGTTATTTGTTATTCATTTTTCTAGATTAACTAAAACACACACACATATATATATTTGATTTTTTTGAAATTCCAAAGTATCTAATATCTTTGGTTGTTTGTGTAGCTCATGTTGTTTCACTAATGCTTGGGTTCATGCTATACTGATAATGTCCACGAGGTGGCACTGCAACATTATATTTATTTTGGAGTCGCCCTAGCATTTCCACTGTTGCTGTAGTCTGCTACAGCTTGGACTTACAGATATGCCCCTGGAGGTGAGCCAGACTGCTGGAGAGTCTGCTCCCAGGAGTTCTGAAAAAATCTGAGAGCTGAACTAACAAAGTTGCTGATGGGCAATGCCCACTAGAGCTGGAAAATTGAGAGGAGTGCTTTTCTCCTCTCCACTTATCTTTTACCTCCCTTTTGTGTCCCTACAAACAACACAATAGGAAGTCAGTGGGCAAAATAGTGGAATACAGTTTGTAGTCTCAGCACAGAGCAGAGTGGGCTTGGACAAGAGAGACAGTGAGTAAATAAGCAGCATGAATAAATCAAACAACCAGCTCTCATAGTAGAAGGGGGTAGTGGCTGGAGTTGAAACATTATTGGTGTTTGTGTTATTTAGAAGGAGAGTGAAGACACTAAAAATTCTTAAAGAGATGGGAATACAAGACCACCTTACCTGCCTCCTGTGAAATCTGTATGCAGGTCAGGAAGCAATAGTTAGAACTGCACATGAAACAACAGACTGGTTCCAAATTGGGGAAGGACAGGGAAGCCTGGCGTGCTGCGGTCCATAGCGTCACAAAGAGTCGTACATGACTGAGTGACTGAACAACAACAACAAAAGACATCGATTATCTTTAAACTTTTTAAAAGTTAAATATACATGTTACAATCTCTAGGGTACTTACTGAAAGTGAAAATGTTAGTTGCTCAGTCATGTCCGGCTGTGCCACCCCATGGACTATAGCCCACCAGGCTTCTCTGTCCATGGAATTCCCCAGGCAAGAATACTGGAGTGGGTTGCCATTCCCTTCTCTATAGGACCTTCCTGACCCAGAGATCAAACCCGGGACTCCTGCATTGCAGACAGATTCTTTTCCATCTAAGCCACCAGGGAAGCCCAAGGTACTTATTATAAGAACACAAATAGACTATAATTTTCAAAGTGGGAGAAGGAAAAACTGGAATGAAAGGAGATAGTCCATCAATCCAGGAGAGGACAAGAAAGGAGGAAAATGAATTATTGTAAACTAACAGATATGGAAAAAACAAAATAAGGTATTTGAAATAAATCCAAATATATCAGTTATCACAATCGCAATCAGTTTCAATGGATTAAACATTCCAAATAAAATAGATTAAAATTTAAAAGTATCTATTTTATGCTCTTTTAGTATATAGCCCTCAAATATAGAGATCCAGAAAGATTAGGAACTTAGGAAAACAGAGATTGGGCAGGGAGTAAAAGGCAAGTACTAACAGAATGAAGGCCAATGGAAATGATAGAAAAATCAGATTATATGACATATTCTGTTCAGTATGGATAGGAGCTTAAAAACATCTAATTCCCAACTGAGCTATAATTCCAGTCTGCCCTTATGGTTCTCAGAAAATGGGTACACATTGTCTGGGGAGACAAAGATAAAGATTCCTTTAATTTTATGGATCAAAATTCCATAGCTGACAAGCATTTGCATTAGACAAAAGTGGTGAATACTCTTTCAATTCAGTTCTCTCTCTCTTTTTTATTTTTTTGAAGTGGTTTAAATAAGTAATATCTTTTCATTTTGCTCCTAAATATGTTATTATATATTTGTATACAATAAGAACATTTTCTAACATAACCAGAATACAATTGTCATATGTAACAAATTTCCTAATAAATAGGAATGTTTGTAAATCCAGTCCATATCCCAATTAACCCAGTTACCCATTATGCATTGTATTTCTCTTTCATTTTTGTAGCTGCTTAGATCACAAAACCTTATGCTGTTCTACCTCCAAAGTTGACTTGCTTAACTTTCCTTCACTTTAATCAGTAATTTCAACCAACCTGGTCTTACCTTGGAATAAGGGAGAAAACAATCTCTAGGTTATAAAATTCATAAATATGGAAATGTGTTAGACATTCTTGTTTTTAATTTCTGGGTCATATAAGATACTCAGAAAATGTTAGTTAAATTCAAACTATTTGCACAAATGTGAATTGTACAGTGTGTTAGTTGTAAATCAGATTGGTCATTTATTGTATTTCTTTATATTCCCTCTAAAGTGTATTTTCAAATCCTTGTAAATGGATAGGCACTATGCACAGATGTGGAAAGCAAACTTATGGTTACCACAGGATTGGCGGGTAAGAGGTATAAATTGGTAGATTGGGATTGACATACACACACTACTAAATATCTTTGCGACCCTATGGATTGTAGCCTTCCAGGCTCTGTGGTGTTGGAGAAGACTCTTGAGAGTCTCTTGGACAGCACAGAGATCAAACCAGTCAATCCTGAATATTCACTGGAAGAACTGATGCTGAAGCTGAAGCTCCAATACTTTGGCCACCTGTTGAGAAGAGCTGACTCATTAGAAAAGACCCTGATGCTGAGAAAGATTGAAGGCAGAAGGAGAAGGGGATGACAGAGGATGAGATGGTTGGATGGCATCACTGACTCTATGGACATGAGTTTGAGCAAACTCCAGGAGATGGTGAAGGACAGGGAAGCCTGATGTGCTGCAGTCCATGAGGTCACAGAGAGTCAGACATGACTTAGTGACTGAATAACAACAAGGTTCTGTCTATGAGATTCTCCAGGTAAGAATACTAAAGTAGGTTGCCATTACCTTCTCCAGGGGATCTTCCTGACCTAGAAATCAAATCAAGGGTTCCTGCTTTGCAGGCAGATTCTTTACCAGCTTAGCTACCAGGGAAGCCCTGATGGAGAAGAAATCAAGTCTAAAGACTGAGACACAATGCGTCCTAAACCTGGAGGGTGGGAAAATGATGGAAGGAATCTCCAGCAAAGGAGACTATTTCCATAGAGGTCATTACAGAGTATTGAGTAGAGTTCCCTGTGCTATACAGTAGGTTCTTATCAGTTATCTTTTTTATATCTGGGGCTTCCCCACTGGCTCAGTTGTAAACAATCAGCTGGTAATGCAGGATTCTTCTAAATTCAAAATAGTTTGAATTTAACAGGAGAATTCCATGGACAGAGGAGCCTGGCAGGCTACAGTCCATGAGGTTGTGAAGAGTCGGACATGACTGAACGACTTTCACTTCACTTCTCTGTCTACACTCATGTCTCAGATGATTCATTCAATTCCAGGTCTGTATGTCAAGGGCTCCTGACTTTACATCTTCAATTTGGTTCTCAGACATGTACATCTACCTTCATATCTGACACTTTTACCTATATGTCTAGTGGGCACTTCACTTCTGACATGTCCAAAATGAAGTCTCCTCTCTTCAAGCCAGTTCCTTCTCAACCTGACCATGCCTCACCATATTCACTACAGCACTTCAGTCAAACCACAATTAATGTGTTTCTGAATTATCATCTTCTTTCTTCCCTTTCCTCACCCAGCCAAGTGAGTGATCCTTTTGAAACAAGTCACTCCTCCATCTAAAACTCTACATTGACGTCCCTTTCAGTGAGACTACACAGCTCCTCTCCTTTCCCAGGCCTCTGGGGCTCGCAGGACCTGTGACCTGCTTCTGTCTATTCTCCTGGTTCATCCTACTCCCACCACACTTGCCTCCTGGTTCTTCCATGAGCAGCAAACACCGTCCTGCCTTGGGGTCTTTGTACCTGTTCTTGTACCTCCCTGGGATTTCCACTCAGGTATCCACATGGTTCACTGCCTCATGCCCCTTTTCAGACCCCTGCTGCAGTGTTAGCTTTCACATATCCTTTCCGGGAAACCCAGTCTAAATTGCAGCCTCCCCATCCTGTTCACTTAATCTGGTTTACTTTTGTTTTTAAAACTTAACCACCTGACATAATATTTTTATTGATGTATAATAACATATAACACCGGAGAAGGCAATGGCAACCCACTCCAGTACCCTTGCCTGGAAAATCCCATGGATGGAGGAGCCTGGCGGGCTGCAGTCCATGGGGTCGCACAGAGTCGGACACGACTGAAGCGACTTAGCAGCAGCAGCAGCAGTAACATATAACATTACGTTATTTTCAGTATAATGCTAGAATGCGTTGCCAGCATTATATTCTCTTGATAGAATAAAAGTTACATAAAGACAGAATTTACCAATTTCTGACACATAGTTGACTTTCAAAAAGTACTTTCGTTCATTTTTGAATGAATTGTATTTTCCCTTGGAAATGTCACATTATGAGTTCTTAAGTCTTCACTTATTTAACAAAGTATTTGCAACCATTTTCTTTATTTCATATATGGATTAGACAAATTGGAATTTCCTGTTTAAAATTTCATTAATTGGTAGTTGAAATTCTCAGATAGAATAGCTTTTTTGAGCCCCAGCTGCACTATTTATAATATATGAATTTTATGAATTATGTAACTTCTGATGCTTGGAATCCATTTGTATAATGCAGACTAACCCCTGGTGAAACAGCCTCCAGTGACTGAATTCATTCTCCCCGAGATGATCAATTCTGTCTTCAGGCAGCAGTAGCCCTTACAGAAGAAGAATCTCATCCTGAGGTTCGATGGAAAGCGTCCCCGGATGGCTTTCACTCGCTGGTCCTAGTAATGGCCGACAGCATCTCCTCACCATTTCCACCCACCATGGCAGTTCATCAAATGTCATACTGAAGGACAGATATCATTCACCACATTTTGAATTCTGACCTTCCTTTAGAGTGCTGACACTGCACTCTCCGGCTCAGGATCAATTGTCGTCTTAATTGTAAGGTTTTTTTTTCCCCTGAGAGCCTGGATATTCATCTGGGGTTACAGCCCTGGCTGTCTCTTGAGGTACTGCAATACAACACTGAGAGAAGTTAACTCACCCACTCTTCATCTTTAGTGAGTGTGTACGTGTGCAGTTGTTTCTGACCTTTTGCAACCCCATGTACTGTAGCCTGCCAGGGTCCTACTTCCATGTAATTTTCCAGGCAGGAATACTGGAGTGGGTTGCTGGTTCCTACTCCACGTCATCATTAGAAGGCTCTTTATTTAATAGGGACCATTGATTACAAACCAGGGATAAGAATGTTTGAAAACAACTGGTCTTTGTTTTTCTGTCCTATTAATGAGTAAGTATTCCATCTACCGAGAAAACAGAAACAAGTGCCTTACTGAAATTGGGTGCCAGCATCAGCCACTGGAATTTGATATAAAACATTTGTCTGGGCTATGGCTGCAGCTTTTACATGCCATAGAATTTTAGAACCAAGAGACATCTTAGAAACAATGTAATCTAACCCACTTATTTCCCAGATAGGAATTCAAGAAAGTTATTCTGTTTAAGCTACACTTTCATGCTTTTTTGTTGTTGTTGTTGTTACTCAATTTTGTGCCCTCTGCTTGCCTGAAAAGGAACAGTCATATTACTTTCTAGTGATTGGGGTAAAGATGAGACATAAAGTGATCTAATTTCCCATCTTTACAAATCATGAGATCTGAAAAGATTAAATGACTTGTCAAATTCAGAAGATTAGTGTGAGGGCCTGACCCTAACTTTCTTCTGGACTTGTATTCTAGGGTACTTTCTATTGCAGTGGGGTTTTGATTAAATTCTTAGGTGATTGCTACTGCTGCTGCTGCAAAGTCGCTTCAGTCGTGTCCGACTCTGTGCAACCCCATAGACGGCAGCCCACCAGGCTCTGCTGTCCCTGGGATTCTCCAGGCAAGAACACTGGAGTGGGTTGCCATTTCCTTCTCCAATGCATGAAAGTGAAAAGCGAAAAGTGAAGTCACTCAGTCGTGTCCGACTCTTCGCGACCCCATGGACTGCAGCCCACCAGGCTCCTCTGTCCATGGGATTTTCCAGGCAAGCGTACTGGAGTGGGGTGCCATTGCCTTTTCTTCTTAGGTGATTAGAAAGCAGTAATTACCAGTAATCTAGAATCTTCCATTGTATTTCTGCAAAAGTAACGTGAAATACTTAAGCAAGCTGACAGAGGTCTTTGGGCCAACTTACTTTTAAAAATATATTTTTAAAATTTAAAACACATAAAAATAGAAATGATAGTATAATGAATGTCCATGTGCCAGCTTCAATCATTATCATCATTTTACCTCACTTGTTTAATCCATTCTATTTTTTTTTCTTTTTTGCTGATATATTTTGAAACAAATCCCAAATGTTGTTATTTTAACTTGGCATATATTACTATGCTTTGCTAAAAATGGACTTAAAAATCATGAAACCATTATCGCCACTAACAACATTGACAGTTCCTTGGTATAGTCTAACAATATTTATAACTCTACAACTGTTTCAAAAGTGTCTTTTAATATTTGATTTATTTAATTAAAGAACTCACAAGATTCACATTCTGCATTTGATTACATCTAGATTAGTTTCATACCCTCCTTGCCCTTGATTTATTGGAAAAAAAAATTGGGTGCTTTAACCCTTAGAATTTTCCATATTCTGGATTTGTCTATCTGCTTCCTGTTGGTGACTTTTAATTGTTACCCCACCCACTGTATTTCCTAAAATTAAGTGAGCATTCAAGGCTTGAAGAGATTTGGGTTCAACTTTATTAGCAAACATTTGTGGTCTTTGGGTGCTTCATAGACAGCATATGGTGTTAGTGTCTAGTTATCATACTTTTGTGATGCTGACAGGATGTAATTACCTAGAAACTTTTCACCTAGCCATTTCATCTACTGGTAAAAGCATTTTCACTGGGCAAAGTTGCACTTTTCTAATTTTCTTTTAACTTTTATTAACTGGGTATTTTTTATGGAGAAGAACATTCTGTCATCAACTCTTTTGTACACAGAAAGCAGGAAAAATGCTTAATTCTTTTCTTTCTACTGTCAATTTTCAAAATAAGGAAATGTTCTAAATACGATAGTGACCAACTAGATTTTTGCTTGTGTGTTTTGTTTATTTTCATTTTTGTTGCTGTCGTTTTTAGTGATAGAATGAATTCATGAATTCTAATTAATTAACAGCAGTCAGTATTTTTAATATGTTCTCATATTTTTCCAATGGGATTCTTGCTTATATTTGCTCCTGTTTGTTTATATTTGCTTCTGACATATCCCATTAGTCTTTGATTGCCTCCTTGCTTTCTGGCATAACTTGTCACAAACCCATTTAATGCATTTTCTTCTCCAAATCTGGAATCAGAATTCTGCCATAGGGCTTTGGATCCTGTACTGGGAATTGCTACTTAGAGACCAAAATGTGGGCACTTGGGGTACTCTTGTTTTTGGGTGGTCACTGACTGTCCTATAGATCTTCGCAGTTACAGAGCTAAGGAATATATATTTCGAACAGAAAAAAAGCCAATCATGCAATAATACTGATTTGTCTGTATTCAATATTCAATTCAAATTTAATATCAGGGAATTTTAATTTAACTTTTTAAACTTTAAACTCTTTTACACCAATAATTGTAATTCTTAACAATATTGACACTATTATTTGACTTTATGGAAAAATGTGGATCACAACAAACTGAAAGATTCTTAAAGAGACTGGAGTACCAGAACACCTTACCTGCCTACTGAGAAACCTGTGTGCAACTCAAGAAGAAACAGTGAAAACCGAACATGAAACAGTGGACTGATTCCAAATTGGGAAAGGAGTACATCAAGTTTGTATATTGTCACCCTCCTTATTTAACTTATATGGAGAGTATATCATGAGAATTGTTGGGCTGGATGAATCACAGGTATGCAGAAGATACCACCCTAATGGCAGAAAACAAAGAGGAACTAAAGAGCCTCTTGATAAAGGTGAAAGAGGAGAGTGAAAAAGCTGGCTTAAAACTCAACATTCAAAAAATGAAGATCATGGTATCCAGTTCCATCACTTCATGGCAAATAGATGGGAAAAAAGTAGAAACAGTGAAAGATTTTATTTTCTTGGTCTCCCAAATCACTGTGCATAGTGGCTCCTGCCAGGAAATTAAAAGATGTTTGCTCCTTAGAAGAAAAGATATGACAAACCTAGACAGCACATTAAAAAGCAGAGACATCACTTTGCCACAAAGTTCCATATAGTCAAAGCTATGATTTTTCCAGTAGTCATGTATGGATGTTAGAGTTGGACAATAAAGAAGGCTGAGCACTAAAAAATTGATGCTTTCAAATTCTGGTACTGGAGAAGACTCTTGAGAGTCCCTTGGACAGCAAGGAAATCAAACCAGTCAGTTCTAAAGGAAACCAGTCCTAAATATTCATTGGAGGGACTGATGCTGAAGCTGAAGCTCCAATCCTTTGGCCACCTGATGTGAAGAGCCAAATCACTGGAAAAGGCCCTGATGCTGGGAAAGATCGAGGACAGGAGGAGAAGGGGATGACTGAGGAGTGGGTAGGTGGATGGCAGCATCGGTTCAATGGACATGAGTTTGAACCAACTCCCAGAGATAGAAAAGGACAGGGAAGCCTGGTGTGTATAGTCCATGGGGTCGCAAAGAGTCAGACACAACTTAGTGAGTGAACAACAACATAAATATTTGTGTGTATTTGTATATGTATAAGCTAGTTTCAAATTAGTAATACTAACATTTATAATAAATATTGAATTGAATATAAGATTTATTTGAAGCTCTATTTGTAATTAGAACTCATTTCACTTAAGGGGCTTCCCCGGTGGCTCAGCAGTAGAGTCTGCCTGTGATGCAGGTGACGCAGAAGATGTGTGTTTGATCCCTGGAAGAGGAAATGGCAACCCGCTCCAGTATTCTTGCCTGAAAAAGCCCATAGACAGAGGAGCCTGGTGGGCTACAGTCCAAAGGGCCGCAAAGAGTTGGACACAACTGAATGACTAAGTACACGCACACACCATTTAGGATACACTCTCAAAATACTCAAAAGTCACTATATCTATAATTATAAATAAATAAATCTATTTTTTATATTATAATGTCATTAATTTGATATTGATAGGTCCAATTGTTTTCATTTATCTTAAGTTTGGAGGCAAAGTGTGATCTTTAGAACAGCTGCTTCAGTGTTACTTGTGGGCTTATTACAAATGCAGACTTTTGGGCCCCCTCCCAGAACTTTGAAATCAGAAACTTTGGGAATCAGGCTCTGAAGGTTATTTTTATGTACACTAAAATCTGAGAACCACTGATCTGGTGATAACCATTCTTATTAGGTTGTTTGTTTTTTTTTCCAAATTATAACACATTTGTGTATATGTTAATATCTTTTCTTATCTAAATGTTAGCAGAGTATATGTAATGTTCTGTATCTTGCCATTGGAAAAATACCCTTTGCGTACAAGTCATTTTATATTCTTTTACCAGGATTTTTTGATGGTAGAATCCTAGAACTGAATTTTCTATGTAGATTGCTGGAGTAATTTTTTTTAAGATATTGTCAAATTTCTTTCACTAGGAGCTGTACATTTTGTTTTCTCTTCAGCTGTTTCCTGAAATAACCTTCCCAGCAGAATATGTTGTCAGATTTTTGGATGTTTGACAATCAGATATATGAAGAGTTATAGCTCGTTGTCGTTTGCATTTACATTTCCCTGAATAAGAGCAAGTTTGAGCATCTTTGTATACATTTAGGTGCCGTTTTCATTTCTTCTTTTGTGAACGTCTGCTCATATATTTTGGCACTTTCCTATCAGATTGTTATTTTGTTTCTTCTCAGTTTGTAGGACAGATTAACATATTAAGATTATTAACATTTTAAATGCAAATATTTTTCTCAGTTCATCATTTATCGTTTAACTTTGTGTTGTTTTTGTGTCATGCCAGTATTTTAAGGAAAACTGACTTAATTAGATTGATCAATATTTTATCTCATAGCTTTTAGTTTTTGAATTAGTAAGTTTATCTTCAGATCAGATTATAAGGCAACTTTCTCATGTTTTATTTTAGTGTGTTTTTAATTTATACATTTAAATTTTGATTCATTTGGAATGCATTCCAGTGTGAAGTACTGACCTGATTTTATTCAAGTCTAGTTGTCTTATTAACTATAATAACCTTTTCCCTCAGTAATTTGAAATAGTCCCTATTGCTAATTTTTGCTCTTTTCCCCTAGTTCATTCTTGACATTTGTCAATTCTCATTTTTCTATCCTTCCATATTTTTTGCTGCACAACTTCTACAAATAAAGAATGTTACAATTCTTTCATTCTCTCAATCAGAAAACTCTTTATGGAGTTACCCCTAACCTAGCTAACAGCAAGTTCATAGAGTGGCTGATTCTCCTCACTGTTTTATCAAAGCTGAATCTAGGGATTGTTTAGGGTTTGAAGATAGTGAGGGGTTTGGCTCTGGGCCCAAGATGGTTGATATCTTCATTGTGGCTGCTCTGGATTCAGGATACTCCTGTTAAGAATTAGCTCAGTTTAGGCACTTTGCTTTGGGTGGCCTTAGAGGTGTTTCTTAGAGCATTCCACTCCAGTGGCTAAGACTCTTACTGAAACCTTTGTGTCACACCACAGTACAGCTCAACAAGACATCATACAGCATTTGAGATGCTTCACTCCACAGACTTCATTCCTTTGTCTGCCTCAGACTCAGATAGGAGGGATTAAATCCACACCTTTCTCTCAGATTTGGCCATTTTCCACTTTTGTTGCCCAAGCCTCTTACCTTCTTACCACATTAGCCCCTCTCTGAGACCATTAGTTTCACAATTTTAAGTGCAATAGAAACACATTTTTGTTCTTTTGTGTGGGTGTTTTAAAGGATATTTTATAGCTTTAGGCCTTTAGAAAAATATTGTCTTCCCTTTTATGGGTAGGGTATTAGAGCTTGGAAAAGTAGATGCAAGCTCTATTTAACACTTTACTAACACACTCTTGTAATGTGATTTTTCACTGATATATGCTTACCTTATTTTAATATAAATAGTTAATGAACCTAATTGTTGAAGGATATATTTGGGTGAAGGACACAATAAATGGTATGATAATTAAAATATAAAAAATAGGACTTCCTCATTGGCTCAGCAGTAAAAAATACGCAGTGGTAAAGAATACATCTACAGTGCAGGAGCCGCAAGAGATGCGGGTTCAATCCCTGGGTCAGAAAGATCCCCTGGGTGAGGGAATGGCAGCCCACTCCAGTATTCTTGCCTGGAGAATCCCATGGACAAAGGAGCCTGGTGGGCTACAGTCCACAGGGTCACAAAGAGTCAGACATGACTGAAGTGACTTAGCATGCACATATAATGTTCCCTGGTGGTTCAGACAGTAAATAATCAGCCTGCAATGCAGGAGACCCAGGTTTGGTCCCCGAGTTGAGGAGATTCCCTGGAGGAAGGCATGGCAACCCACTCCAATATTCTTGCTTGGAGAATTCCATGGACAGAGGAGCCTGGCAGGCTACAGTCCATGGGGTCACAAAGAATTGGACACGACTGAGAGACTAACATTTCCACTTTCATAATAAAAATAATTATTTTACAACTTTTAAACCAAAGATGCTTGCCAGTTTGGTCCTACAAGAAAGCAGACATCAAGATTGGTGTAGAGACACATTGGAGGAAATGCCTTGAAGAATAAAGGAGGGGTAAGCTTTCATACTGCACAGGTGTTACACCTGTGAAAGAGCAAAGGAAGAGGAAGATTGGATAGGAAGATACTCAGATTTCAGTGCAGTTGTGAAATACTCTTGGCTGAGTTTATGGGAAACACCCAAGCAGATATTGCCCGTTAGAGGAATTTTGCATGAGGAAGTAATGGTTCTGGTATCTCTGTCATGCACAGTCGTTGTCAGGGGAGCAGCCAAGGGCAACATGAATCATGAATCCAGTGAAGGAGGTGGTGCATTGCAAGGTGTGGCAGCTGGAGGCTGTCAATTAGCTATGCTCCCTTGCAGCAGGTGCTCTTGAAGGGACATGTGACTATCTCCATGGCTGCCTTGATGTCTACTTGATATATTGAGCCAGTTTCAAAGAAATATTTCTACTGTAAATTTCTTTATTTTAAAGCAGTTTGACAAAGACTCCTTCATAAGGGAGAGAAGAATCCTAACATTAAATAATGGACAACTTTTTGTTGTTGGATATCCCTAAAATGTCTACTAAGAATTTAAATATTATTTTAATTTAGAGAATGTGAAAGGAGGTAAAAATAAGATTTTATTATTTACCACCCTAATAATCATAGGATATCTAAACATACCATTAGATAATGCTATTCCTTTAGTCCAGTCATTTTTTAAAGGTAAACATTGCTGACTCAGTGGACATGAGTTTGAGTAAACTCAAGGAAATGGTGAAAGACAGGGAAGCCTGGTGTGCTGCAGTTCATGAGGTTGCAGAGTCGGACACGACTTAGTGACTGAACAACAACAACAATGTTGTTTACCATGTTAGCACTTAGTAAAAAGACCAAAATTGCTAACTGGATATACCTATTTCTGATCAGTCTGTCCTTTACACCCTTTTGATTTTGATCTGCAACCAATTTGTTTTCAGCTGAATCACTTGCTTCCAAAAGGACTAGAGAAACTCCTGGCCTGGGAATTGGAATCAGATCCATCTGTGGTCTAATTCTTCTTTGTTACCATGTAGCTGTGTGACCTTGCAGAAATTACTTTACTCCCTTGGGCTTTAGTTTCCCAATCTGTGAAATGAGTTTATTAGATTAGATAATCTCCAAGCTTCATCTAGGATATGAAATTTTGTGGTTGAAGGTGGAGGTTACAGTTAAAATGTTTCTGTATTTGTTATCAAAAGTGAAAAGCTGTATTTAGAAAATGTGTGAACAGCACATATATAGGAAAACGCAATTTAAAGCAATCTTCCAGGCTGAAGTAAGAGATTACTTTCCACAAGATAAACTTTAATAGAATGGATTTGTTTGTTTTTAAAAAAATAAATTGTTTAAGATAGTTTTAGATTTACAGAATTGCTGTGAAGATAGTACAGAGTGCTTATTTATTTTTGCTTTACACAATTTTAGAAATATTGGTGGAAATCAATGCTGAGTGGGTGGTATTAGTGATGAAAGGGGGCAGGGAAGGAGCCAGTGGGGTGGATGGTAGAGAGATGGACTTCACATTTTATGTGAAAAGAATTTAGGTGTATTCTGTGATGTGATCCTGATATATGTGACTTTCCAAAAAAGAAAAAAAAAAACACAACCCTAATAAATGCTCAACTATTAATACATTAACAGAGACTCATCATCCAGAATAAGGGAAGCAACAGTCATACTCTAACTTAGCTGTATCTTATCTGAAGTTCTGGGTTTTGTTTTCACAGGGACACTGAAATGTTTGTAGGTGATCCAAAGAAGAGGGAGCAGATGATGAGAGATATGGAAATTATATAAGAGGAGAGTGAATGAGCTGGAAAGGTTTGGCATGAACAAGAGAGGACTTAGCAGGAATCTGCAACCAGTTACCTTTTTTTTTGTTGTTTTGGCGACCAATTACTTTTTAAATTAAATTTATTTTCAAAATTAGGTAAAGTATTCATATAATTAAAAAATCACAAATGATGTAAAACAAATGTAGTGCATCTACTCTTACTTCTACTCCTCCCTCTCCCCATCCTATTTAGGTATGATTTTTTTATTACTTTTTTTTAATCCTTTCATTGTTTTTCTGGCAATACCAGCAAATGCACATATACAAAAGGAATCAAACTTTACATGTTATTTTGCACCTTGATTTTTTATTTTTGCTTAATAATATATTTTGGAGATCTTTTTGTATATGTATAAATAAGGTGACTTGTTTGTTTTAAATAGCTACATAGAATTTCTTTCTGTGAAAGCATTATAGTTTATTTGATCCATCCTGAAGATGAATGCTTGAGTTCTTGCCTATATTTTGTTTTTACAATGCTGTTGTTCTTGAAAAATAAGAAAAATGAATACTAATGTCTGTTTGTCATCTCAAATGCTTGCAGGCATATCTATAGGATAAATGCTCCTGTGCAGAGTCCCTGGGTCAAAACTTAACTCTGCATTTTTAATTTTTTATTTGAACATGCAAATTTATTTTAAAGTCACATAAATAGAAAACACAAATGAAAACCTTCATAACCAGATTTTTTTCTTAAGCCCAAAGTTCAGATTTTCTCATTTTTTTTCCTTTTTTTTTAAATTAGAGGATAATTACTTTACAATATTGTTATGGTTTTTGCCATACATCAACATGGATCAGCCATAGTTATACATATGTCTCTTCCCTCTCGAACCCTGCTCCCTTTTCCCACCTCATCCCACCCCTCCAGACTGTCAGAGAGCACTGGCTTTGGGTTCCCTGCGTCATACAGCAAACTCCCACTGGTTATCTATTTAACATATGGCAATGTTTCAATGCTGTTCTCTCAAATCATCCCACCCTCTCCTTCCCTCACTGTGTTGAAAAGTCTGCTCTTTATGTCCGTTTCCTTTGCTGCCCTGCAAGTTGGTTCACAAGAGTTGGGCACGGTTTAGTGACTAAACCACCAATATATGGTGTTCGTCTTTCTCTTCTGACTTTGTAAATCGATGCAGCCACTATGGAGAACAGTGTGGAGATGCCTGAGAAAACTTGTAATAAAACTACGATGTGTGCATGCATGCTCACTCACTTCAGTCATGTCTGACTCTTTGTGACCCTAAGGACTGTAGACCACCAGGCTCTTCTCTCCATGGGATTCTCCAGGCAAGAATACTGGAGGGGGTTGCCATTTCCTACTCCAGGGGATCTTCCTGACCCAGGGATCAAACCCCTGTCTCTTTACATCTCCTGAATTGCAGATGGGTTCTTTACCACTGAGCCACCAGGAAAGCCCATAAAACTGCTGTATGACCCAGCAATCCCACTACTGGGCATATACCCTGAGGAAACCATAATTGAAAAAGATATGTGTATCCTAATGTTCATTGCAGCACTATTTACAATAGCTAGGACATGGAAGCAACCTGGATGTCCATTGGCAGATGAATGGATAAGGAAGTTGTGGTAGATATACACAATGGAATATTGCTGCTGCTGCTGCTGCTGCTGCTGCTGCTGCTAAGTCGCTTCAGTCATGTCTGACTCTATGCGACCCCATAGACGGCAGCCCACCAGGCTCCGCCGGCCCTGGGATTCTCCAGGCAAGAACACTGGAGTGGGTTGCCATTGCCTTCTCCACAATGGAATATTACTCAGCTATGAAAAGGAATGCATTTGAGTCAGTTCTAATGAGGTGGATGAACCTAGAGCCTGTTATACAGAGTACATTTTTAATTTTGAAAGATAATGCCTAATTTCTCTGCTTAGGATTGTCCCGATTTACACACCCTAGAGTGATGCATGAGAATGTGTGTTTCCATAGCCTTGCTCACAGAGTGTGTGCTCAAACTTCTGGATTTTGCCCATCTGTGAGGTAAGAAATGGCATTTAAATGCAGGCTGAGTTTTCATGCATTTCTTTGGGAATGAAGTTGAGCGTCTTTTCACGTGTTGAAGTACCTTTGTCCCACTGTGATCTGTTCTGACCGGCTGTTCTGTTCAATTGTGTAGCTGTATTAGTGCTGACCCCTCACCCTCCCTATGAGTCAAAAACTGCTTCTGTGAGTACCTGTGACACCTTGACTGCAGGCTTTCTCTTTGGCCATGGTGTGGCATGTACAGTGAGCATATGGGAAAACTTCAGAAGATCCAAAAAGTTAGTGCCTAGAAGCTTCTCTCATCTGGTAATAAACAGGAATTTGGTATAGAACCCCCCTCCCCCTTTTTCCTTTCCTCTGGATGAGGATAACAGGTATGACACTGTTTTCCAGAGTTTCCCAGTGGAGTTGGACCTGTGGTGGTAACTGACTTGAGGACCCACACTTTATTCCTTCCCTGCTCTGTCTGCTTCCCTACGCTATGCCCCATACTTAATGATTTCATTTCCAGAATAAACTGCACATTTGCATTGGAATCCATGCCTCAGAGTTGGCTTCTGGGTGAACCCAGGTCAAGCCAGGTTGTGAGACCTCTCTATGAGTGCTTCTGAAAGTGTGGCCTGCAGATGGTGTGTGATCTATTTGTCACCTGTCTGATAAAGTCAGAAATTGAGCTTGAAAGTTTAGAAACTTCTATAGAAATTTGATGCTGCTGTGATATTTAAGTGTGGTGATTTTGTGTTTTACACACACACACACACACACGCACACACACAAATGTCTTTGATGAACTGAAAAAAATAAAAACACTGTAGGACTTCCCTGGTGGTCCAGTGGTTAGGAATCTGCCTGCCGATGCAGGGAACATGAGTTGGATCCCTTGTTGGGGAAGATTCCACATGCCTTGCAGCAGATAAGCCCGTGTGTCACAACTACTGAAACCTATGTCCCCTAGAGCCCATGCTTCACAGCAAGAGAAGCCACCCATCACAGTGAGATCCCCGCACACTGCAATGAAGCATAGCCCTTGCTCATCTCAACTAGAGAAAGCCCGCACACAGCAGTGAAGACCCAGCACAGCCAAAAATAAATAAAAAGTTAATAGATAAATAAATACAGTAAAACACTGCATAGGTGAAGAAGGCACAACTTTAAATGATGGCACTGAGACCAGTGGATGGAAGAACAATTAGGACAATTTGGGTTTGGTATGAGAGAGTTTTCTAATTGCCCAGTGTACCTAAGAATGGAAAGATTTCCTATTGGTGGCAGTCAGTATGCTTATCTTGAGAAGCATTAAGCCTGCTTGGCTGGCTGGACAGTTGAGACTATAAAGAATCCTTGAGTTTGAGGGCAGACCTTTTGTCTTAACAGACTTTACTTCTCTGCCTTAATGAAACTTGAACAGTAGTTCTCTTACTCTTTCATCTATTTCTGTGAAAGAAAAGATTAGTAAAAGTGAAACCAGTATATGAGTTGTATTCTTTAATACATACTTAATGCATGCTGATTCTCTAAAAATCCTAAGGGAGAGTTTAATTAGAGTTAATCCTGTTCTGATTGTTTTGATGCGTTGTGAGTTCCATTCTAATAGCCCTTCACATTTACAAAACTGAGAAACTGGCAACTTTGGGTAGTGAGACTGACTCTTGTTTTCTTTAGCACTAAGATTTCTCAACTAGTCTTAAAATACAAAGTGGAAAGTGTTATGAAATTTCTTCGGTGTGTCACTGGATCTCAAGAACAAATAAGTCCTCTTGTTGTCGTCGTGCGTTCTGGGAAACAAACTCACTCAGAAGGACAATGCAGGTAGTGGAGTGCAGTTTATTACACCGGCGGGCCCAGGCAGAGTCTTTTCTTAGCCGAGGACCCCGACCAGCATTTGTGAAAATCTTTTATACCCCAAGTGTACGTATCCGAACTCACCACCCCAAATTTCTTAAGACTTACATAAACAAAGGAAGGGTAAATACAATCGCAATACTCCCATCATTCATGTATTATGTGTTCAAACAGTTAAACAATTGGCCAATAATCAATAAGCCCGAGGTTACACTCCAATAGGTACAGAAAAATGTATGGCCTGTCCAGAGACAGGGGTGATTAGTGTATGTTTTCTCTTAGGCGAGTAACCTAGATATGATCTTCAAGGTTCCCCTGTCCGGAGGGGGTCTTATCCTTCTATTGTTGTTTCCATAGGCACTAAGCACAGAATTTAGAGTCCATTAGAGAGGTGGCCGAGCATGATCAGCATGAACAGGCCTAAGATGGAGTCCAGGCCCTATGAATTCCCTCTTCACTCTCAGTACACAAAGCACCAAGGTGAAACCAAACAGAAAGAAAACATTTGCCTTTCAGCTTCTGTAGAACTGTATTTTCATTGGCTGCTCCTCTGAGTGCTCGGGTCAGGGGTTTTTGCCTACCTACACCTGTACTACCTAGTCCCTACCTCCAGCAGTCTTTCTGCTGCTTAAAAAAGCTTGTGGCCAGACTGTGGTGGGAAGATTAAAGTGGTGCTTACAACAGAGCTGTGTTCAGTGCTGAAACCAAGGGATCACAGGTCCCTGCCACCTTAAATGGCATTCTAATATCAACAATAGGCAAATATGGAGTGCTAAGGATGGGGCAATCAGAAATATTTAAGGCTCCTGTTAAAAAACATTTTTAAAAAAGGTTGCCAGTGGTTCAGTCTACTCAGCCTAATATATGGATCCTCAGGCATATTTTGGAGGAGCACATGAGGGTCCTCCATTGTACTATAGTGTTGAAAGGTGGTGGCCCTGGACTCAGATGGCCTTAATGCAAATCCCAAGTTTGTCTCTTTCTAGGCAAAGCACTCAGTGTTTTTGAGGCTCAGTTTCTTCTGGAAAATGGTAATAATAAGAGTATTTTAGACAGTTGTTATGAGGGTGAAATAAGGTACTGCATGTCAAGTGCTTAGTGTTTGATCATAATATCATACAGTCAACATCATTAAAAGCCTTCCAAGATTCCTTCCTAGCAGGAAACAGGTAGAACCTTATGTGAACTGGAGGAGTCGGCTGTGTTTAGATAGTCAAACTGGTTTGATGGTTTGGGGAGGGAGAGACATTGGAAGGGACGAAAGGAGGAAACTGGCTGGGCTAAGGCAGGGTGCAGGACCCTGCTGGTCTGTGCTCCCCTTTACTCCAACTTTCATTGCTTTCCCTTTCACCCCTGATCCTTCTCCCCCCTCAACTGGATCGATTTCTTGTTTCTTCTTATCTGAGAGCTCAGGGCTTTGCTGTAAACTTCAGAAAGGTAATGCAGAGAAGGGTGACTTACTCCCTTTCTCCTCAGTGCTACTGAATGAAGCTTTGGAAGACTGGAGGGTTTTTCTACATTGTGATCTTAACTCACTGTAGAAAAGTAGAGGAGGATCAATCATATAAGGAATCTTTTGCCGTGTGTGTATTAAACAGGTAGTGCTGTGGACAGTCACGATGGAGAATGGAAATTGCAAGCTCTGTGTGCAGCAACTTGACTGCCAATCCACCTTGATTTGGGGAGGAGGTCCAGAACCTTTTGAGCTGCTAGTGATCAAATTCATTATATTTGCATTCATTGTTATCATGACTCTTCTGTGATCCTTGAACTGTAAACACATGGAGAGCTCTCTTGAATGTAATTTCTAGTTAAAGTAGCTTTCCAATAGGGACTTTGTTCTGTCTGCTTCTAGCTTACTCAAGGTTGCTGACCCTTTATTTATCTGTTTTTATTTTGCTTTCGAAAGAATGGCAACACCCATCAGGGCTGAAGTTGTTCAGTTGTCCAAGGCATTTCATGTCTGGTCCCACAGGTTAAAATTCAACTTGAAATCAGTCTACGCATTAAGGCAGTTGCCCTGTCTGGGTGGCATCCACCTGGGAGAAGGAAAGAAGGCCTTTTTTTCCTTCTGCAAAAATCCAGTGTGGGATAGTTTGACCCCTACCTGTTTGACGTGCTAATGCTTTTTTCCCTCTCTGAGGGTAAAAACTGAAACATGCAGGATGTTGGAATACGACATGTGCCGAGTGTAGGCATGTATCACATGAAGCTGCAAATCCCCTAACGTGCTTTCCAACTGCTATACTTCCTCTCCTTTTCCTTATCCCTGAAAGGAACTATTTTTAGTTCCAGATGCTGGAACTACTGTGATCCAAAACCTTCAAGTCACTGTTTTTGGAAAGCAGATGAGTCAACACCAGAATGATTATACAACTAGAAAGACTTTTAAAACAATGTTTAATGAGTACACATTTCCAAAAGCAGTCATCCCTTAATATGGGGAATACATACAAAAATAAAAGGTCTATCATATAATAAAAACGTTCCTAGAATACAGGAAACATATGAGGAGTGAGGAAGTTTAGTCTGACTTTTTTAATGTAGAAGAATAGTTTGGAACAATTAAAAAGAATGTAGTTCACACAACACACCTATTTCTGTTTCAAACTCTTTTCCACTTTAAGGAAACTGGGGGAATCAGCTGTGTTAGGATGGGCACGTTGGTTTGATGGCTTGGGAATGGATGTTGGAAGGGGTGAAAGGAGGGAACTGGCTTCTCTGGTCAGCTGGTGGGGCTTGGAGCCTTGTGGGTGAGGCTGAGGGTCATGCCCAGCAATGCACTGTGATGCCAAAACCACCAGGGATGCTCTGGAATGTCTGGCTTCCTGGATGCCTTTTGTGAAGTACCCAGGAAGAACATTTTTACTAGGTTATAAAAGCAGAATCCTTTTTACTGTAGGTAAGCTCTAGGTAAGCTTTTTTTTTTTTTTTAAAGCTGGGGTGGGTTGCCATGTTAAATCCCAGAGGATTTTCCTGACCCAGGGACTGAACCTACATCTCTTATGTCTCTTGTACTGCAGGTAGATTCTTTACCCATTGAGCCACCTGGGAAGCCCCTTGTTTAACCTAAGAGTGGCATTTTCTAGTCTTAGTAATGAACCAGATAGCCAGTAAAAATATTGCTCTTTTACCAAAGAAGGAACATGGTTAACCCCAAAGGTCTCCTTTAGATTAGCCTGAATAGTGCTTAACCTTTAGATAACCAATTCTCTAGCCAAAAGGCAGTGGCCAACCCTAGAACACTTGGCTATTTTGCATAAAATAGAATGAATGAGTAGTGACAGTTGCCCTGTCTTTCTCACTGATGCCCTGGGGTCTTCACCACATAGCACAGCTATGCTCAAAGTCACAAGCTTTTTTGAATCCTTGAGTAGATCAAGGATAAATTAATGGAGCATGTATTCTGGGTGTCTTCTCATTAACACAAACTGAAATTTAAAAAAACAAACAAAATCTGTAAGGGTATAATGGAAAAGATTGAAGGCTGGAGGAGAAAGGGAGAACAGAGGATGAGATGGTTGGATGGCATCACTGACTTGATGGACATGAGTTTGAGTAAGCTCTGGGAGTTGGTGATGGACAGGGAAGCCTGGCATGCTGCAGTCCATGGGGTCACAAAGAGTCAGACATGACTGAGTGACTGAACTGAACTGAACTAAAGGGTATAATGAAACTAACATCTTCATATGGTGCCAATGGTATTAACTTCAGAAATAATTTGGCAGTTATATTCAATGTTTTTTAACTTTTAATCCCAATTCTTCGCAAGTATTCTGAAGAAGTAACTTAAAATACACACAAAAGTTATAAGTGCTAAGGTATCCTCTGAAATGTTGTTTTAGTAAAAAATGGATATAACCTAAATGTTGAATTACAGCAGTGGTAAAATAAATGCATATTTGATGTAATATCAGGAAGCCACTGATTCAATACATATAGCATGTAAGTAAGCAAACAAAGCCGCAATATATTAAGTGAAAAAGGAAGGATACACAATTGAATATACAGTATAGGTAGAACTATTTTCAAAAAGTTTTATAGAAAAATATTCTGGATTGTGGGTGATGTTTTAATATATTATAATCATTTTGTATAATGTCATATAGAATATATGATAGTGAAAGTAAAAAGTAAAAGAAATGGCCTGTGTGAGGCAGGCAGAAAATTGTCAAATCCGAAGCCTTTTGGTTATTTAGGCTTGTGGAAAGGTCATACATAAGGCTCCTCTCTGCTCCATATATGAGCCAGGAAGGCTATTCCTGCTGAAGGTCATCTTGGAAATGGCCTCATTATCACAGAAGAGCAGAGAGAAACATCCTGCCTTCCAGCTAGGACCTGAGAACCAAGTTTCATATTACAAACTGCTGCTTATACCTCTCCTGCCTAAGACTTCAAAATTCTCTCTCATCTGTGTATTGGTCCAATTTACACTTTCATTATTCATTTAATTTCACTGCTTAAATTTATAACAAACTATGACAAATTATAGAAGCTACTTTTTTATACTAGCAGTTCATTTCATAGATGATTAATATTGAACAAATTTGGAATATGTTATTTACAAAGCATAGCACAAAACCTAAGTAATAGTAAACCTGATGTAGCACAAACTTATAAAATTTATTTATTTATTTTTTAACTTTTTGCACAAGGGCTTTTATCGACTCTTCTTCACTTATGGTACATTGAGAAAATCCAAGTGGATATCCTTCATTTTTAACTCAATCTTTTCTATACCTATTCCTTTGTGGAGGAACGATCTTATGACAACTGTATAAGTTTGCATATATCCAGTCCATGATTATTTCTAATCTTTTGTAAAATTTTTATTGTTTTATAAAATAATTCCCCACACTACATATCCAGGTTGGTAAAAAAAATATAAAAAATCACACGTAACTACAGAATTTACCATGGCAATATTTATAATCACCTGCACTTTCAAACACCAGGCTAAAAATCTCATTCCTTTTGCTTCCTTGGCCCTCTTTTTCAGACACATCTAATAAAGCCCTTATCAGAGGTAACCATCTTAGTATTTTCTCTTTCACTCTACTTAGCCCTTGAACCAGAGAAGCAAACTGTATGTACTTCCCCTGGATTTTGCAAGACATTAGGTCATGCATGTTGCCCACAGCAAAGAAGCTTCTTATTGTGAAACCACAAAGCTAATGGCGATTCAGCTCCGCACCTCCAGAAAAAGGAAAGGCAGAGACCAGCAGTGACTCAACATGGACCTGAGATTAAATGGTGTCCCATTTCTCAAAGTCAGGCATGATTTCTTTCTCTGTTCACAAACTTCAGCCCATGGTGGGAGAAAAACACTTTCTTCACTGCACTAATTTTTCTTCTCTAAACATGCAACACCGTGGTTAAGAAGTCCAGGTGAATTGAACTTTGCTTTAAATATCTGTTTTTCCATTCAATGCCGATTCTGAGTATTTCGGGTTCCTTTCCCAACCCTGGCGGATCCGCATGAGGGTCTTGTCTATACATGGCAGGATGAGGATGAACTTGGTCACCAGCACTGTGCAAGGGATGATCAGCGCAATCACGTAGGCTGAAGGGAGATACCACACAAGGTTTGAAGGGTTGAGGAATCTCTTCCCACCGTACACCAGGGTGTGGGCTGTGCACAAGATCAGGGTCAAATAACCCAGTTTGGACTATAAACAAGAAACAAAAACATGTACATTAACACTGTTTACATTTTCACGTGAAATACTGTGAGTCAGTGAAGGGTATTTGTCAAAGCCACAAGCCTTTGAAACCTGTAGTATTTAGAACACTGCCAAGAATTGAAAAAACATAAACTTTCTTTCAGGATGATCATTGTATCATTTTAAAAAAAGAAGAAAAGACTGCTTACAAATGACCTGGTGGCTTCATCTTAACCTAACTGGATGAGAAAGGTTCCCAGGAATAGATTCTTTTCATTTGAATAAGTAATGTACCTTCTTTTTAAATGGTAACACTGTTTCCTGGATCATCTTTTCTGGAGGCCAGAGATGAAGAAAACACAGTATGTCCTCAAGAAATACCACATTAGTGTATGTTGCTGACTAAAAGCAGATACTAGCTGAATTGTATCACAGTAAACAGTGGTTAGCAAACTTTACTTCCTGTTGGTTGTTTGTTTAGGCCTACATACAAAGCCCAATGTTTATTTCTGTCTTAATGTCTTGAATAAAGGTATAAACATGAGAAAATGTCGACTGCATTTGGTCCCTGGGAGAAACTGTAAGACTTTTGAATTCAAACAGTTCTATAAAGTGCAATTCTGACTTCCGTTACTAACGGTCTATTCTGTTACACTAGTTCTCAAGGAATATGCCTCAGAATCACCCAGAGGGCTTGTGAAAACAAACCAACTGCTGGGCCTTACTGGACTTGGATGATCTTGGATGACTTCAGCCTGCAGCAACTCGAAGCTGGGCTTCAGTTCGCAGCCAGAGACTGAGGACAGGTCGAGGTGGTGAGAGCACCAAATCCTAGCCACTAGACCAGTGGTCAGCGACAAGACCCTGACTCTTTGGTTTTGCAGAAAAGAATTCCCACAAAGACAAAAAGTAGTGAAGCAAGCAAAGTGTTTATTAGGAGGAAAAGAGTATAGTATGTGTGGGTAGACACATGGGCAGGCTCAGAGAGAGAGAGAGTTGCTGAGTCACCCTTGCATGGCAGTTTGAATTACGTTTATGGATCATTTCTTCTGGGTTTCCTTTGGCCAATCATTTTGATTTGTTTGGTCCTGAGGTCATATTTGGTATATCTCAGGATCCTTTCTTGTGTGGAAGCTCATCTCTTTGCCAAGATGGAGTCTAGTGAATAGTGAAGAGGCTCATGGGTAGTTGACATCACTTACTATGAGGTGTCACCTCCTCCATTTTTTACCTCCAAGAAGCCTTTCTGTGCACATGTAGTCAGGGAGGTCTCCTTAACTTCAAGAATGAGGAATATGTGTTTTTTTAAAATTTTGTATCGGGGCAGGGCACAGCCTCCTCCATCATCCTGCTTTTATGGAGTTTTTCCTATTATGGGGTTTTCGTCCACAGGGGAGAAATTGTTCAACTTGAGGCCCATCTAACTCCTGCCTCAATACCTCCAGAGTTTCTGGTTCAGTTTGGTAGGGGTGGGGCATGAGAATTTATATCTAACATGATCCTAGGCGATGCTGCTGCTGCTGGTGGTCCAGGTGCCACACTTTGAAGACCCCTGGTCTACAAGATTATTTACTAACTGCCTTTAATGACGTATCTGGTGGTTGATGTGTGGAAACACTGATTTTCCATCTTACAGACCAGCACTGAATCTGGTATGATGACAGGCTAACATAGAAAGTTTTATACCCATAAGTCCGTATTCTAAAGTTGATTTTCAGAAGTAGAAATTTTGTGTTTGGGTTTCTTTCTGCCTTGCGCCTAGTATATCTCCATACACAGGGTTCAATACTAGTTGGTGCTTTTCACTCTGTACTCTTAGCTGTGTCTCTGGGAGTGGTCAGGAATCTTGTCCTGCTAGGAAATCAAACCATTATGGAATCTGCCTTTGCATTCCAGAGTTTAGCTTTTCTAATCTGAACTTGTTTCAGTTGCTATTTTTATGTGATTGCTAGGGAACTGATGGAGCAAAATGAAAAGTTATGCAGGTATGAGAGAAAAATCAGAATATTTGTAAACTCAAAATCATTTTGCACTCAAAGTAGATTAAATCATGAAGTCCTTTTACCTGGACAAATCGGAACTCTCTCCAGTTGAGCATGTTGCTAACTGATGGCAAGGAAGTGATTCCCAAGAGTACAAACAGGAAAAATCCAAGCATTCCCAAAGCGACATATGAATCACTGAGCCAGGAGGTAGTGGTACTAAATGGATTTTCTTTCTTGGTTATTGCCTAAAATAGTTAGAAGCAATTTTTAAAAATTTCATTTTTTACAAACTTCCCAAACTTAACATAATGAAAAAATACCTCTGCATCATTTCTTTGCTTAACGCAAGTTGTATAACATTTTTGAAGAGTCACTGAAAATAATTACACTTAGAAAAATACACTTAGATATTATGTTTTTTGATAGAAAAAGTAATTGTTTCTATTGGGACTTTTCTATGATAGTTGACTCCAGAAATTGTATAGAGGATTTTAATTGACCCTGTAAATCCTAAAACAAAATAAACATTTACTTAAACGTTCTTAACCATATGGCTTCTTGTTCCCCAAGCAAAAATTGATGTTCTCAAATGATTACATCAGGGTTCTGTTTTCCTGCTTTATATGCTGATTATTCACACACGTGAAGTTTGAGTTCTTTTCTGTTTTTTTTTTTTTGGTAATGTAGTTTCAGGTCTGTTGTAACACATCTTGAGAGAAATCTAGCTCATGTAACATGATCATTACCCAAGAACATGCTATGTATTTGTTATGGAAATAATGTAGAGAAATCTCACAGATACACCGTCAATGAGTTACTGAAATAAACTTTGAGACTGCAGTAGGATTGATCAAAACCAATTATTTCCAAACCAGAACTGATGTACAGAACTTTTTCCGGGACTGCTTTAAGACTCCCTGAGCTGTTTCTCTCTGAATATTTTGACTGTGCAGAGTATAGTTTTTGACATTTGCTCAGAATTGTTTAGTTTTCTCGTCATTGAGGATGGCATCCCACAAGACAAACATTAACGGAGTTATAAACACCCTTTTGTAAATTTGTTTACATTCCTCTGATTCATGTTTGGACAGCCCCTTCACTTATAAGATGGTTGGTTTTGACTTCCAAAAGAAAGTAGCATGCATAAAAATAGAAACTTTAAATTTTGGCTTCCATTTATTGAAGTAACTCAGGTAGGTTCATTAGGTTTTCCTGAGCCCTCACATCTGTTACTTTGTACCAATGAATCCTGAGAATACAGATATGGATCCAAGTGAACCTGGGAGTCTAACTTTGACTCTTCAATAGTTATATGAGATTTCAACAGGATTTGTTAAAAAACCGAAGTAAAACAACAAACTCCCCAAGACAAACATGAAGTGTCTAATTGTAGCTGCTTTAAAAAATAAAGATGTTTAGAAGAGTGATTTTCTATAATTATGAAATGGAATATGATGTAGCAAGATTGCTCTTTGATTTAAAAATAGGAGAATACAAATGAGTAGAGATTTACCTGGGTAGCGGTTCTGTTGCTAATTGTCCATCGTACATAATAACGAATAGGGATCACAAGTGTGTAGAGGACATGAAGGAAGGCAAATCCCAGTGCTATCAAGCCAAGCTGTTTTCTGCAAAGCATCCAGTGGTCAAGCCAGTCTGGGAATCGGCGGTATTTTGTACCTCGGTACAGCTGCAGAATGGCAGCAATAACACCAGGGAGGTAAACCAAGGCGAGCAGTGTGAGTGCTGCTATTGGAAAGACACGATTTGGAATAGAAATAGGCAGACGGAATGTCCTGTCTCTTTTTTCATAAACATAAGGGTAGATTACTTCTCTTATTACACAGTAGAAAAAGAAGAAGACACACAGAACAGAAGACAAATAGAAGGGGAACTTCCACATTGGAAATAGTTGTAGCGGGTAGTTTTCAATTTCATTGGCTGCCACGAGAGATCCTTTATCCAGTGGAGTAAGTCCGAGACTTAGAACGACATCCATCACTCTTTGTTTGGCTTTGCTGTCATTTCCACAGATAAACACCTGGGTTAAAATAATTAATTTTGTATTTATTCTTTCTTTAGTAATGGAGGACAGTATTATATAGTAGTTAACTGCTTCTGAAATAAGGCTGTAGAGTGAACATATTTAACCAGATAGTGGTTTAGACTTGCACATGTGTGTTGGGTAGTTAAGTACCAGGATTTTAAGTTGAGAGTGGCTTTAGGCATATGGCATTGATATGATTGGACTTGGTTTTCTGCAGTGCAGACAACTTGAGTTCTCTTCTGTATTTGTGGGTGCCATATCACTTAAGGATTGCTTTTAATCTTGATGAATAAATGGAACCCATTTCATACAAAGTAATGGGAGTGGAAAGGATATCCATCAACAATTTAGTGGTATTTTTTTCTAGTACTGACAGGAGGCCTCTAAAGGTTGACACCATTGGGTTCTATCAAGCTGAAAGCTCAGGGTATAGATGATGGGAAATAAATCACTAAAATTGGTTACCCTACTTCATCAAACCTAAGAAAGCTATTCATGGCACATATTAGCAAAACAAAATATTTTCCTTTGGAATTATGTTTTGGAATCTTTGAGGTAAGTGCATATTAAGACATTTACTTTTTAAAGATGGAGTGTAAATCTATCTTGTAATCTTACCTGCCGACTTGCATCCAGTGCCCCTGACTGGAGAGCCCAGGCTGAGATGGTGTTAAATGCTTTTACCACGTGGGTTCTCGGCACCAACTGAGCAAGGTACTCTGCATTTGACTCTGGATACTGATTGATTTTGAGGTTGTTGCTGACGTCGACCAATATCTTCCCATTGAGAACCTCAGTTAATTCTGTGAGAAAATCATAATGTTCCCTGTGTATTGCTATGATTATAATGTCAGATTTCTGGGCCGCATCAGAGTAGCTCATGACCTCTGCACCATTGGGCAGCAGGCTGGACATCCGGGGGGTTCGACTTCCAAAAACAATAGAATAACCACACTGGAGCATTTTAAGTCCCAATGATCTTCCAAAATCTCCAGTTCCAAAAATGCATACAGTCTCTTGCTTTTCTGAAGAATGCATAGTGAGAGGAAATGCATCTGTAGAAGTTTTCTCCATAACTGAAAGACAATCAGATACCCAAACAAAATATGAATGTTCTTGTAAAAAGGAATGAAAATTATATCAAGGAAACAGTGATTGAGTGATGTTTGAATCTTCTGATGAATTATCTCAAGCACATTCCCTACAAAGTTTGGAAGGAGTAAAATCTGTCTCATATATTCTCATATGTCTTATTGAACAAAATCTTGTATTGGATAAAGAAATGCAGTGAAAATCCAAGACATTTGCCAGTTGCGGTCTTAAACTGTGGACATATATCACAATGATACTGCATTATTGAGTACTTACAGTTCCCAAAGTTCTCAAGAGCGAAATCTGACAAAGAATGCACTAACATGGAAATTATAGACCAATTTATTTATGTTTAGTGATGCAAAATCCCAAATTAACCAACAGTATCTGGTGGCCTGTTAAAAGACAGTGCACTTGGATCAGATAGGAGTATTCTAAAAATGTAAATATTAGTTCTATAAATTCAATATGAGAAAATCTATTATTAGAATACACCATATTAGAAGATTAAAGAGAAAAATATGACCATATTTATGTATGCTAAGTGGACCTACATTAAAATTTGACATTGTTTCTTTATTTTTATTTAAAAAGGAACAAATAGGTTTCCTTAACATACAAAGTATCTTTCTCAACCAAAAATCTAGTTTCATACTTTAAAGAGAATCACTAGAAATATTCCTAATAAAGTCATAAACCAGATAATATATATATCTTATATTATTGTTTGGATTCTAGCTAACATAATTGTACTGGATAAAGAAATTAGAGGTATAGAAATTCAAAAGGGGTTGCAGACAATAAAACTGTAATCTTGGAAAACTCAAAAGTCAATTGAAAAAGTGCTGTACACATAAAAGCAATTCAATATCTTGTCTGGGCACTCAATTAATATCAATACTCTTCTAATATGAGAAAAATAAACCAGTTTGAAGATTTAATAGAAGAAAAGGCCCTATTTATGGCTGCAATAGAGATAGTATTTAAGGATGAACTTAAGATACAGGGTACATATCGGGAAGATCCCCTGGAGAAGGAAATTGCAACTCACTCCAGTGTTCTTGCCTGGGAAATCCCACGGACAGAGGAGCCTGGTGGGCTAGAGTCCATGGGGTCATAAAGAGTCAGACATGACTTGGTGACTGAGCATGCACACACACAAGATATGTACAAGATCCAAATGAAGAAAAATTTAAAATTCCCCTAAGACTCAGAAGATTCATGTAAATGGAAATGTACAGCATGTCTCTGGGTGGGTAGCCTCAGCTTCACAAAAATGTCAGTTTTCTCTGTTTTAATCTATACATTCTGAAAAGTTGGCTAATTCTATTCTAATAAATAGAGGACCAGTTCTATTAAATATTTAAATATTTTAAATCTAAAATATGCCACTGTCACAGGAATAACAAATGTTCAGTGGAATAGAGTAAAAAAAAAAAGAGAAATGAACCTAAATTTATATGATAAAGATGAGCATCTCAAGTCGATGAGGAAAAGATGGCTTATTCAGTAGCTAATATTATGACAACTAAATAACCAATTGGAAGAAAAAGTTTAATCTATACTCACACTCTTCCCCAAGGTAAATTTAAAATATATTAAGGCTTGAAAAATATATATATATATTTTAAAGAAATGGACCTATAATAGAACTGTAAGAGGCCATAGAGAATTCTTTTATAACCTTAGAGGGGAAAGGTTATAAACTTTATGACTTCAATATAGTAAAAGATTTCTTAATCTTACCCAATGTAAAAGAAATGCGGGACAAAACTAAACTGATACAAAGTTATAAACCATCTGACTGTGTTGCTTTTTAAGATTTTGAAATTTAAATTAATAATAAAATTAAACTTCTTGAAGTTTTTATGATCTAATAAAACCATCTAGGATACTCTCTCCATTTTCAAAGAATATTATTTCTTATTTCGATACTGAATTTTCTCAAAAAATTTCTTTTCCCAATATTTAGCATATAGTGTAAGCTTTTAGTTAATCTGTTTTTTTCAGGGATGGGGTGTGGATGGTAGTCTCTTGTGTTCAGTGATGCATCCTCAGTGCTAAAAAGAGCACTGACTGTGATGGACCAGACACTTCTTGATAAATATTTGTGGGATGATATTGGAGGGGTGGATCGTTGGAGTTGTTAGCTGCAGTTTGCCCTGTGTCAGGCACAGTGAGAGGTGCATGATGAAGAGGAAGCTGAATGAGAACAGAGTGAACACTGGGAGGAAGGGAGGAGTAAAGAGAGAGAGAAGTTGGTGGAGGGGGGAAGGTATTAAGGACATTACTTCTTTCACCCAAATGGATTTAAAGTAAAACTCCATGAATTTGATGTGGAATTTCAAACCAGACCTAATCACTATTCATTTCCGACATGGTGAATTTCATGCAGATTGCAGAGCATATGAAGCTTTCACCTTTTTAAAAGAGGTTCACAAATTTGCGCTTTCCATTTTAGCCTATGGAAAATACCTGAATTTGTTTGTTTTTGTTTGTTTTTATCCAAGCATAGTTAATTCCCAATGTTGTGTTAGTTTCAGGGTATAGCAAATATATATATATTCTTTTCCATATTCTTTTTCATTATAGGTTCTTACAAGATGTTGAATATAGTTCCCTGTGCTATACAGTCAGTCTTTGTTTATCTATTTTATATATATATATATATATTAGTGTTTATATGTTAACCCCAAACTCCTAATTTATCTCCCCTCCCTACTACTCCTTCACTTTGATAACCATCACTTTTGTTTTCTACATATGTGAGTCTATTTCTTTTTTGTAAGTAAGTTTATTTGTATCATTTTTAAAAGATTCCACATGTGATACCATATGACATTTGTCTTTATCTAAATTACTTTGGGGTCTTCTCAGGTGGTGCTAGTGGTAAAGAACTTGCCTGACAATGCAAGAGACATAAGAGATGTGTTTGATTTCTGGTCAGGAAGATCCTTTGGAGGAGGGCATGGCAGCCCACTCCAGTGTTCTTGCTTGGAGAATCTCATGGTCAGGGGAGCCTGGCCAGCTACGGTCCACAGGGGGAAAAAGAGTTGGACCCTACTGAAGCGACTTAGCATGCCGGTCCATCCATGTTGCATTATTTCATTCGTTTTTTTTTCATTGTTTCTTTATTTCAGTGCATCTGAATTAAATTATTTCATTCTTTTTTAATGACTGGCTAATATTCCAGTGTTTATATGTACCATGTCTTCTTTATCCATTCATCTCTTGATGGACATTTAGGTTTTTTCCTTGTCTTGTCTATTGTAAATAGTGCTTCTGTGAGAATGCATGTATCTTTTCAAATTAGAAAAAAGGAATTCTTACCTGAGCTTATCTGAAGGTGTGTATTAATATCTATATCACAGGCAGATCATTCAGACTTTAATAAGTAGTCAGAAGTTATAGAGAAAAGGGATGAGACATACAAGACTTCTCTATACTTCCACAGAAACTCTTTGAATAATTGAATTAACCACAACAACTGAATCATTTTATAAACTAGCCGATGACTGATATCCTGAACTATGTCAGAGAAGGGTGTGACTTTATATGGGAAAGCACCTGGAGATGATCAGAGCCTATCATATGGAACCACAGCTATGCCTTTGAAAAACTCTTAGCAGCATCTTCAAATGCAAACTAGTGTAGCAATTTATATTATATTTCTAATCAGTTAACAATTAGTTGTTATAACTCACACCCTCAAACTGCTGAATGATGCCTTAATTTTTTACTTTGTGGAACTGGTTTGTAAGTGTATTGAAAGAATGCCAGTGTGCCTGTCTGTCCTATAACTTTTTTTCGTTATTTGTCCTAATATATTATTTTTCTCTCTTTTATATTGGAATGAACATTTGCAAGCAAAATACAGATTTGACAAAGTTGCTGGTGTCCTGCAGTGCGATGGATGATGTCTTTATTGACATATTCTCGTTTGGATCATCTTAATCATTGCAGAGAGAGAGAGTCCAGACTTTATTTTGGTCATGTGGCCCCCACATGCATCTATTCTAAACTTTTGTAAACGTAAAAAACACTGAAGATATTAATTACACTATACTAGTATTTTGTTCTCTACTTACTAGTGTGTGACCTTGGGCAAATTACTCAAGCTCTTTGTGTTTTAGTTACGTTATCTTTGAAATGAGAGCTCTATGGTACCTATTTCAGAGACATTGTAAGGGCCAGATGAATTAATGTATCCTAGAACAATTCTTGAGACATGATAAATACTCAATAAGCTGGCTATTCTTAAGAGAATATTTAATATGCTATAATTTAATCTAATTAGTCTATCTATTAATGATCTAATTAATGTAGTCTTTATGTAAATTCTATACATTTAGGGTTCATTATGCTTCTATAAGTGTGATTATTGGACATATATCAAATTTATTTGAAATAACATTCAGTAATTTTTAAGAAACGTCTGTTTTCCCTACTTGTTGTTATTTAGTCTCAGAGTTGTGTCTAACTCTTTTATGACCCCATGGACAATAGCCCACTAGGCTCCTTTTTCCATAGGATTTCCCAGGTGTGAATACTGGAGTGGGTTGCTACTTCCTTCTCCAAGAGATCTTCCTGACCCAGGGATCAAAACTGCATCCCCTACACTGCAGGTGGATTATTTACCACTGAGCCACCTGGGAAGCCCTTTCCCCACTTATTTCTTATAAGTAAAACCATGTGTGAAATGGCTTCAGCACATAAGAATTTATCAAAACATAGATGTAAAAACAGCTCAAGTGTGAATTTCCCTCATTTGTAATTCTTTCAAATTTTAATATTTCCCTCTTAAAATGCAGCTGGAAATCCAGTATAACACACTTGGGCTGTTACCCCAACCATTAACATTTATTTTCACTCTTAAATCTTCAGAGACATCCCTGGGCAAATTGAGGATACAGAAACAATAAGGAGATATTAAAATATTACTGATGGAGTTAATAGAAAGAAATATAGTTATTCCATTGGGCAGTTAGTCACTCTGTATTAAATTATAGAAGTTTTAAGGTTGATAATTGTGTTGCATACATCTTGAGTTGCCCTTCAAATCCTCCTGGTTCTACTTCTACTCACTGGGCAATAACTGAGCTCTACTCTGTTTCCACTGCCTAACAGAAGCTTACTTTGGGGCTTTAGATCTTTTATCTCTTGATCTTTGTTCTGGGCTTCTCTGAAATCTGTACCTGCTTGGCACTCAGACATGTACAACCCATGGCCCCATCAGAGGCCAGTAGGGGACAGGACTCCGTGGATAAGGGCTTCCCTTCTCATTGTTTGGAACACAGTTCTGACACATTTCATAAGGCTTCTTTGGGAGTCCCAGAGCAACAGAACACCACTCGTCTGTGTGTGTGCTGTCACCTCAGTCGTGTCTGACTCTTTGCAACCCCATGGGCTATAGCCTGCTTGGCTCCCCTGCCCATGGGAATTCTCCAGGCAAGAATCCTGGATAGAGTGGGTTGCCATTTCCTCCTCCAGGGAATCTTCCTGACCCAGGGATCAAACCCACATCTCTTATGTCTCCTGCATTGGCATGGGGATTCTTACCACTAGCACCATGTGGGAAACCCTCATTCATCTGTAACAGTGGTCAAGTTAATGGGCTCTTGTCCTGTCTTTCCCTTGTTCCCTGTTTTAAGCCCCTTGACCCTCATTCCTTCTCCTTGCAATCACTTCTGTAATAAACTATCTGCATGCAAACCTTCATCACAGGCTCTGCTTGCAAATCAACCCAGGGTAATACAATATTTTGATTATTATTATTATGTTTTTATGATACAAGAAAAATGATCAGATCTAAGGTTACCATAAGTAGGATGATGAAATAGATGTAAAAATAAAATGTTAATTAATTTTTTGGAAGAATTTGATTCCACACTCTTGAAACAAATATCCTAATGATAGGAGTTCATGAAAATGAGATGTATGCATACTCTAAACCGCAAGGGAGATCTCATTAAGGGTGTATTTTATAGGAAGTACTAGGTAAAGAAGGAAGTTATACCCATTTCAGACTATTTGTAATTCAAAATAACTCCCATTTATAAACATGGATTTATGAAGGTAGTAAGGCTTCTTGTTTAAAGACTTGGGGAAACAAACAAACAAACAAACTTTCCTAGTCCTCTTTTATTCACAGATGTAGGATGGAGGGAATAAAGAAAATAAGGAGGGTGGTAAACAGGAAGCAGAGTTATTAAGGGAAAGTTGGGGTAACTTAGTTATGGCTAAATTATGGCATAGTGATCTCCTTCCTTCAGCTCTTTGCAAACCTCAGTTACATAACAGGAAGGAAAACAAGATTACCCCCTGGTTTGGAAAATCTCCTGGTTTTGGCTTCCCTGGTGGCTCAGATGGTAAAGAGTCTGCCTGCAGTGTGCGAGACCCAGGTTCAATCCCTGGGTTGGGAAGATCCCCTGGAGATGGAAATGGCAACCTACTCTAGTACTGTTGCCTGGCAAATACCATGGATGGAAAAGCCTGGAAGGCTACAGTCCATGGGGCTGCGAAGAGTTGGACACAACTGAGCAACTTCACCTTGCCTCCTCTGGAAGCATTTCCCATAGAGGGAGGCCAAGACAGGTAAAGGAAACCCACAAGAGTGTTTATATACATTAGAGATTGGCAACCAATGATGCAAATGCAAAGGTGGCAGAGACAACTGTACGGGCCATGGGAGAAGCCACCATTAAGAGGCATGAATGTGTGTGTGTGTGTGTGCACCTATGTGTGTGTGATGAGGGGGGCACTGATGTGGGTCATGTAGAGTCAGTTTTAAAGGATTCTAGAGTATTAAGAATTTGGAAATGTCCAAAGAGGATACAAAAATTTCATATTTTAAATGATTATATTTAACAAATCAATGGTATTAGTAAAGAAGCCTTTTTATTGAGAGCAATGATAGATTCACAGGAAGTTTCAAGAGTGTACAAGAGGTTCTTGTGCTGCTAAGTTGCTTCAGTCGTGTCCGACTCTGTGCGACCCCATAGACGGCAGCCCACCAGGCTCAGCCGTCCCTGGGATTCTCCAGGCAAGAACACTGGAGTGGGTTGCCATTTCCTTCTTCAATGCATGAAAGGGAAAAGTGAAAGTGAAGTCACTCAGCCGTGTCCGACTCTTCGTGACCCCATGGACTGCAGCCTACCAGGCGCCTCCATCCATGGGATTTTCTTGTGCATCCCTTACCATTTCCTCCAACACTTACCTTTTACATAGCTAGAGGACAACATCAAAACTGGGAAGCTGACACCAGCACATTGGCTGTGTTGCTCTGTGCTGTTTCATCTCGTGTGTAGTTTCATGTGGCCACTACCGCAAGCAAGATGCAGAGCTATTCCATTACTACCCCCTTTATAGTCATACTTGACCCCCTCTCTGCCACCTCTCCCACCTCTGAAAGTCATTAATCTTTACTCTATAATTTTATCATTTTGAGAATTTTATGTAAGTGAAACCACACAAAAGGAAATATTTTCAAACTGGCTCTTTTTTTTTTTCATTTAGCATAATGCCCTTAAGATCAATCCAAGCTAGTGCATGTGTAAATAGTTTGTTCTTTTTTAGTGTTCAGTCCATGGTACGGACTTCTTCATTTGCTTATTTGCTATCTCAATGTCTTGTTTGGAAATGTTGGGACAGAATTACAAAATTTGCATGTTTTAAATGCTTTTACTTAAAATATCAATGCTATTAAATGCTCAGGTACCACCACCTGAGATTCTGAATCAATTGTTCTGAGATTGGGCCCAGGAATCTGTATTTTTTTGTAAAAAATAAACCAAACAAATGAGTTCTCAAGAGCATCCAGAGCTGAGAACCACTGAAAGTGGGAAAAGATAAGGATATATTTTTTGGAGAGAGATGGGGAGGGTAAAGGCAGAGGGAGAACAGGCTATGGATGAGCTTATAAGGGGCTGCAGAAACATTTCACTTGCTTTAAAATTTCTTCCTCTAAGTAATAATTGGCTGGGTATAATTGATAACCTAGAATTCCTATTTTTATGGTAACTGAAGAGTGTTCAGGCACTCCAAGAGAGAGGATCAAGGGATGCCAGACACAACACTTGGTAGGCTTTGCCCTGTAAGTTCCTTAAGGAAACTTTAATGAGTTGTCTTCCATGAGCCACAAGTTATAATTTGATCAAATCCAGCCATGAATCTACTACAGTCATTCTTCCATAGCATCTCTCCTTTGGTGCCATACAACATCCTGGTTACATTTGGATGGAACCAGTATTAAAGACATTCTATCCTTCTCTCCCTTTGAGAATTCAGCTTTGAATTCTGAACTGAGTTTTCACACAAGGTTTTGAATTCCTCCTACATTATCTTCTCCAGACACCCATCTCCCCTCCTTCAGGGTTACTGTTCTCAAGTCCAGTGATCTGGCTTGGCACCTCCCAGAGAGTCAGAATACAAATAACACTTTAAAACTCCATACGCTGTGGCAGGATTTTTCATTTTAATTTGATTCCTGTAAACAGGGATTTTTCTTAGTCCTTCCTTCTGTTTTATTATTCCTTCTGAATTTCACTCTGAAAGCCCTACATAAATTGACAACATATTTGTAATGAGCTAATTATTATTGAATAATTAAATAATTATTATTTAATTATTAATTATTAAAACTAATTATTTCAATTGTTTTGGGAGAAAATGTTACATATCTCATAGCACCCTAATTTACTGATGATTAGTTTTTATGCTATCCAATTGAATGACACAAAAGGAAACAAATCAAGTTGTACAACTTGATCAAGTAACAAGAACATAACTAAATATAAAACTTTTATGTTGAAGTTCTATGGGGATAAATATCCACGTGGATTGCTAGTAAGTAAAACTAGCTATGACATGCTGCAGCTAAAATGATTCTGTCAGTAACATTTCACTACCATCCAATGAATTATCAGGAGAGCAATGTGACGCAGCTCTGTATTACCTATTTGAATTATACTTTAGATGAAACTTTATTTTTAATATTAGTTGTTTGGTGAAATTCTGATCCAATTAAAGATCTTTCTAATATGTGTTTTCACATTTAGATTCCAGTTGCATCTGTCAAGATAAATGAAGATTGTTTTACGATTCCCTGACCAAGAATTTTATCATGTAGGTTCATTAGCCCCTGTCTAGGCTGGTTGCTGCTGCTGCTGCTAAGTAACTTCAGTCGTGTCTGACTCTGTGCGACCCCATAGATGGCAGCCCACCAGGCTCAGCCGTCCCTGGGATTCTCCAGGCAAGAACACTGGAGTGGGTTGTCATTTCCTTCTCCAATGCATGAAAGTGAAAAGTGAAAGTGAAGTCGCTCAGTCGTGTCCGACTCTTTGCGACCCCATGGACTGCAGGCTACCAGGCTCCTCCGTCCATAGGATTTTCCAGGCAAGAGTACTGGAGTGGGTCGCCATTGCCTTCTCCGCTAGGCTGGTTAGTTCATTTGATTAAAGCTGGAGCTCATGACAGAAAGGTCAGGGGTTCAGTCATGTCTAAGTTAATTTACCTTGACCTCTATTTACATACTAAATTCTGAACAACTTCTTATAGATCTGTCATTCACCTCAATTCACCATCAGGAAAACAACTCTATCTCACTGACTTGGTGGCATTTGACTTTTACATACTGTTAATACCTGACCACTTGCTTATTGGTTAATTTGGTGATTGTGAAAACCCACTTAATATTTACTGTCAATTAGTGGATTTTGCTTTTCTAGGATTGCTGTAGTCAGAAACATTTAGGAATTTATTCGATCATTTCAGAATTAACTTTGTTTAAATAAATTTCCTATAAATAGTCATTTATCCTCACCTTGAGGCCACTGGGAATTATCTGAATATTGATTACTGCCAACCTGTGGCTCTGATCCTGTTTCCCTCTCTCCCTTTCACCCTGCTGATGGTGTAAGCCAATCTGCTGCAAAGCATCTCCTTACAATGTTTAGAAATCTCCTGGGGGTGCTTTATATATCCTTTATATAGTCTCCTTCATCTTCTTTTGGCCCATTTTCTTTCAGTTTTGATTTGGCTTTGGAGGCAAAGATTCCCAATGGCCAGAGTACTGCTAATATTTGCCAAGACTCCATGAGCTCGAGCTGTATGGAATGATCTGGCCTTGCAGCTGCTCCATTTCTTACCCCAGGAAAGAAAGTGCTCTTGAAGCTCCTTTCCCCTTCTCATGTTATACTCTGATATACAAGCCTGACAGCACTGCTGGTTGTTAAATATATTTTAGTGAAACAGCTCCTCCTTTTTAATTCCTAGATTTTTAATCGCAGCTCTTTTTAGTGGTGTGGTGTGGCTGGAGCTGGCTTGCCAGCTGAAAGTTTGAAATCAGCCAACTTTGGAGATTTCGTGCTATAGAAATCAGCAAGTGCTCCTATTTAGGATGTCTTTTTTCCTTCGAGAGCCATTTACCGGCACACACTGGCTCCTTCTCCATCTCTCATCTTCTTCTCTCCAAGACTCTGCCTGGGACCATGGAAGTGGGAAAATAGTTAGACTGACAGGATGATACGCTTTCTCAACCCTGACTCCAGACTTTAAGCCTTAAAACCTCTTTCCTTAGAGCCTCTCCCCCTCTTCTAGTGAGTCTCAGGCTCATAGGTTCTTAATGAAAACAGAATCCATGTGGGTCCCTCTACCCCAGCAAAGGTCCCAGGTCCTTTCAACCCCATACATAGAGTTAACACGATTTGGGCTATAAGTCTGATATTGCTCGACTCTTGGCTCTCTTAGGAAGATAGATACCAGGACCTCTTTGTGTGTCATCATTCCCAAACACATATTTTTGAATTATTCAGACATGCATTTTTTTAAAAAAGGAGCTTAGGATCTTAGTTTGGGATAACCATTATTAGCTGCAATGTATCATTTATCAACTTGCTGATTGCTTTCTCCTCAAGTGCCTCCCATATCCCATACTATGTCAGGGCTATTGAATATAATGAAGAAATCACTTTAGTATCAATACTTGGGTACTGGAAAAGAAGTAGCCATTTCTACAATAAGAATGATTTAATGTAACTTAGCTCTTTTGAGCTAATCAGTAGGCTTCATTTCTTATGCCATGCCTTCAGGTATTAAAAGAAAGGTTCAAGTGTTTTATTTAAGTTAAACTAATTAAAACCTTTAACAATTCAATATTCCAACTTTCATGACCTCAGTTAAATGCCTTAATTGCATTATGTCACTCTTTAAAATGAATTAAACTCCAAAGTATTATAGTTACAAATTTATTATGAATCTTACCCAGGATAGAAACATAATAGGGTTATCAAATTAAGGTTAATTAGAAGAAATACCAAGGTTCCTACAATGTATTTATTCTTTTAAAAAAGCAGAATAATTTCTGCTACTTACTTTATGTGTATTGTAGAGTATAAAGCAATCTCATGCTTCTTCCCAAAGGTCAGGTAGTTGAAATCTGAATACTTTGACCCTCTTAACTAGTACAGCACAGGAGGTATCTGTGCATATAACCTCCTATGTCTATAATTATTAGCATCTTTTAAAAATAAAAATTAGTGTATCAACAATGTCTTGATACACTAAAACAGTGTCTTCATACACAAAAACACTGCATGTTTTTGACAGATTTATTGGACAGCCTCTCTGTGCAAGGCACTGTGCTACATAAGATGTGTAAAGTGATAAACTAGACTGTTCTTGTCCTCATGGGGCTCCTGTCTTGGGGAGGATGTAGACACATAATCAAACTGCTGTAAAACAACATGTAAAGACATTGAATGTACAGAAAAGGATGCTAATTTGCCTGAGAAGCAGAACAAGAAAGTTTACCAAAATCTATGCATAACTGTTTCAGCCACTGCTTTATTTGGGCTCAAAGCTATTTCCACACCTTGTAAAATGAGATGTATAGATGAAAGATGTATGATCAGTGTGGTCATTAGCCATGTTCTCCTATTCTGATTCTTCTCAGTTATTGAGCCATCGCCAGTGAAAATCTGATTGGAGCACTTGGCTCTGTGCTTGATGCCATTATTTTCCCTCAATTTATTTGGAGTTAAGGCAAAAGCGATGGTCTAATATGTGTTCTGATACCCCCCTCCCCAAGAGGTATGCTATATAGTTATATTAAGTTACCTCTTAGATTTCTTTGTATTCAGAATTATAGTTCCTGACTTTTCAAAATTATCCTTTGCATACATTCGCCTTCCTTATAAGATGAAAAGTGAACTTCATCCTGACATGAAGACTGATCATATAATCTACATTTAAAAGTAACATACTTCTCTCAAAATAACTTCAGAAATATGCAGCCATCAAAATTCAGTATGATAAGGCTTCTTTACACATGGCAGACAACACTCTTCTAGAACATTGTGGAGAAGCATTCAGATTAGGATGTCATGTCCTGCCTAGTCAATTAGGGTGGAAATGCTTCTTTGAGTAGAACATTGCATACATTTTTGCAGTGATGTATTTCTGAAAGATGATCTTCAAACAGTGCAAGCACTCTTTGACCCTTTTTCCATAATAATTTGCTACGAACAAATTGCTTAAGTATGTGGGCCAAATATGTTTTCTTACTATGCATTGTTTTCAGCATTAGTTATCCTTTAGTTATTAGCTTTATTCTTTGCAGGCCTGATTTTTCTCAATAAAATAACAAGTGTTATTCAAATCATTTTGGAAATGACCCAAAAGTAATTTAAAATATCATGGTAGGTGGGACACGTAATGTGGAACTCTTCATAGTTAACTGTCCTCATAGTTAACTAATGACCTGTTGTTCTCTTTGGATGTACAAAGCACAGAAGGATGTACAAAAGCAGTCAAACAGGTGACTTCAGAGGCCTTGTAAAGTTTATTACTTCTGGCCTAGTTGTAACTTCAAAAAAATAAAATCCCACACAGAAAACCTCACTATCCTCAGCATGTCCTAGACTCTTAGGGCAGGACTTATAGGTAGATGTAGTTGCAGACACTTAGTAATTGACCTCCTCTCCCTGGTGGCTCAGACAGTAAAGAATCTGCCTGCAATGCAGGAGACTGGGTTCAATCCCTGGGTCAGGAAGATCACCTGGAGAAGGAAATGGCAAGCCACTTCAGTACTCTTGCATGGAGAATTTCATGGGCAGAGGAGCCTGATAGACTATAGTCCATGGGGTAGCAAAGAGTCAGACATGACTGAGTGACTAACTTTCACTTTTTCTTTGGTTGCTTAGATGGTAAAGAATCTGCCTTCTTTGTAAGAGACCTAGGTTTGATCCCTGGGTGGGGAAGATCCCCTGGAGAAGGGAATGGTTATCCACTCCACTACTCTTGCCTGGAGAATTCCATGGCGAGAGGAACCTGACAGGCTACAGTCCACAGGGTAGCAAAGAGTTGGACACGACTAAGTGACTAACACTTTAAAAAAAGTTTTTCACTTTTTCAGAGGATAATCCAGAGGAAACCTACAAGATGCCCTGGCAAGTCTTCAAGTTTGAAAAGTGATTGTATTTTTTATTCTGTTAGCAGCTTATTAACTTTGTTAAGATTTTAAAAGGAAATAATTTTGAAATAGCAGTTGACAAAAGATCCAAATGACTTCCAAAGAGAACTGGTGGTGAGGATCATGAAACACTGGGTGTGTTTCTGAGGGTGACTTCAGAATCAGCTACTCAGGAAACTTTAAAAAGAGAATTTATACCCTTTTAATAATGTCATAAATAATGGTAGCATGATGGGGGTTGGTCCTTGAGGAAATGTGGAGTGACTGCTCAAGCGTTCTTCAATTTTGAAATTCTATGATAAATGAATCTATTTTTCTTAAAACTGTTCAGAACAAGGCTCAGGGTTTTCAATTTAAGCACAGGTTTATAAAAATTTATTTGGTTACTTCTAACACCAGTTAGCAAGCTTAAGCAAGGCAGGCATCTGGAAATCATTCTCAAGTTAGGGGTCAGGCCTTGAACAGGCTGGTTTCTGAACCTCAAGTTGCGTGAACTTCAGCAGCACCATAAACGCTGCCTGATGGAGAGAGTGCCATGACCCAATTTCTCCATACACATGTTCCATTTACTTTACAGCCTCCAAGCCTGATAAATACGAATGCTTCATCCTGTTTTCTGGGGTGGTGGTGTTTGCCATGCAGGTGGAATACAGGCAGGTAGAATTTGATACCGTGCTAAATCACAGCATTCTGAAAAACTCGGGGCCTTGCAAAAGGCCATATCTCAAAAAAGTTACTGCTTCAAATAATTGTACCATTTTATAAAATTACACCTACTGTATCAGAAAAAAAATGTTCTTTCATGTGAGTGACATTTATATGACTGTCATTTATACGGAATAGGACATTTTCACCCAGTAAGGCTGAAGAATTGGTTTGGAAAGCTGAGAGTATTCTCTGAATGATAAAAGTGGTGCAAGTCCAAGGTATTCAGTAGAAAAAGACTGTCTCTCCACAACTGGGTAATTTCCCTAAAAAAGTGAAACCTGCATTATTATGAAGAAAGAAATTTCTTAGTTACACGTACATCATTGATGAAGTTTTCAATGTATTTCAAATCAGCAAGCATCTTTAGTCATAAGTTTTTTACCTTGTTAGAGGTGGATTTTGTGGCTACTCTGCTCCAATAGTCTTTTATTTTATGTGTGTGGAAACTGAGACTGAGGTGTTGAATTTCTAATTAGAACTAGGAATAGAATTCTCCAGTCCCACCCCTGCCCTACTCTCCATCCAGTTGATTTTCCTTTAGACCAGTCATCTTCTAAAGAAATTTTAAAATTACTATCCAGAGGGGGAAAGTACCTTCCAGATGCCTCTGGACAAACAGGGAACCAAAGGTTTTATTTACTCTTCTCATCTCTGGAAAAACAATTGCTAAAGATCAAGGATGGAAGCAGTTGCAAATCTCAGGACACATTTTCAGCTCTTGGCCAGGAAGTGTACTCACATCTGAGATTGCCTTTATCTAGAAGTAAGATACAGGGAGGAGTCCAAAGCCCTGAGTTTTCCTTCTTAGGGCTCCTCTGCACCCCGAGGAAGCAAGAGAGAAAACTCCTGGAAGCAAGCCGCTTGCTGAATTGCTTAACTCCTCCCGCCACACCCTGGGGTGGTCGTGCACCTTCTTCCCAGGGCGAGCAGGTTTGCGGAGCGGAGTCCTGGAAGCAGGGATTCAAGGTGGGCAGAAGCTGATAAGGGAGGGGAGCCCTGTGGCGAAAGGTACGAGGCGTAGGCCGGCAGCAACATGACCCACCTGCGGGAGAGGTGCTTCCGAAGCGGCTGTGGTCAGCGCCACTGCTGCAGGGCGCAACGAGGGCCAGGCTGGGAGGGGACGCTGCTCGGAGCTCTGTGCTCCGGAGCGTAGCCACACACGGTTTAAGAAGCCCGAGAGCGGAGGGAGGGCTCGCTAGATTGCGCAAGAGAAGCGGTGAAGAAAGCGCTTCCAGGAAGAGTTCAAGCTGGGAATCCCGGACAGCTGGGAGGACCAGAAATTCCGGTGCTGCCACTGCTGTTGCTGCAGATGTTGACGTTGATCTCGGGCCAGTGGAGTTTTTAAAGGATTTTCCCTAGACCCTTTGGGATCTTGTGCATCCCAGGCAGATTGAGGCTTGGAGAGGCTGAGGAGGACCCCTTTTCTGAAGGAACCAGAGAGGCTACTTTGAAATGCTGAGAAGACACCACCTGGTTTTGGTTTCTAGGCATTTCCCTCTGTGCCATAGTGTCTTAATTCAGAGGTGACATCTTTCTCCTCTACCTGGAGACCTTGGGTTTGGGGGGGGGCATAGATTGGATGATCTTGAATTTGGAGGTCTTAATTTAGGTAGATTAAATGGTTCAAAGGAAACAAACCACGTAAGAGAGAGGGATGGTAATGAGGATGCCAATGTGTGTCTATACTTATATAATATTTGATAATAATGGTGCAATTATATATATTGGACTGATAGGTCTTTCTACTTAGAGCTCAAGAGTCACACCTGCGATGGCTTAAAATTTAACTAACCATGATAATCTACAGGGCAAAGCACAACTGCACTCCAAAACTCTGTGGTCTAGAGCCCAGAGCCTTCTCAGTCTGTCTCTCACCCAGTCACCTGGTCTTAGTGGTATGCTTGCCCAGGGAAAGATGTTCAGCCACACGGGGGGCCTTTTCCCAGCACTTTTGAGTCAAATCCCTTTCTGCCTGGATTGCGACTCTCCCCAGAGCATCTCATGGAGTCAGGTCATACACCATGTCTTCCAAAAGGTCTTCTTTGAGCCACTTGTTATAATTAAGCTTTTCTTTCTCCATACAGTGTTAATTTATTCTTCTACTACAGAAGTTAGGATATTTTGCCTCTTAAGAAAATTATTGTGTATCTCCTTTCCTGGTCTGCAAGCTTCAAGGGTTGATACTCTATTCTTTTCAGCCTGGAATTCTCCACCACACCTAGCACAGTAGTTGGCATATAATAGGTACTCAACATTTATTGCGCTCATTAGTAAATCTACTGCCAGTTATATTTTGCAGAAAGCTCATCAGGTAGAATTCTTAGGGGATGGAAGAATGTAAAAAGATATTCATTGATTTTATAGCATCTGATTTTCCCAGTCTGAAGACTCACAGGGTGGGAGAAGGGTGTAGCAAGGAAAGAAGGCTTCTTGCTGTGTCTCTAAGAAGCCCCACAGTTGATCAACACAGTTGCTGTGACTTGCCCCTGGTCTAGCATCTGGCTTTAAGCCTTGTGGGCACAAAAACTCGATTCTTAGCACATTGAACCTGGTACTTACAATTAGAATGCTGATTTGTTAGTGGTCAATGGAGTATAAAGCAAATAATTAGTGTGAAATATGGTTGCTATGGGCACCAGACATTGTGGCCACCACATGATCTCCCAGTAGGCACATCCCATGGAGGTCATTTTATGTAAAAGGCTGTTCCATAAACAGGGGAAGTGAGTTGTAAGATTGCAAAGTTGCTGGCATCTAGCCATCCACCAGTCATAGATGGTGACATACATGCCACCAGAAGCAGACAGCTGATGTCTATGGACCAGATCACTGTGGTTTCTGGGCAGAGTTTGGATCCTTTATAAGTTGACAAAATAGAAAATCGTATTCCCAAATGCAGCCTCCCATTAATAACTGAATCATTGCTTTATAAACACTAGTAGATGAAAAAAGAATTTTGAAACCTTATTTTTATTAGAGGCAGATATATTTCAGTTATATAAGCTCTTTTCTTTGCCAAAGGCAACTCCCCAGAAAGGGAAGATTAAAATGACTGGAATATAAAAGATAGAAAAAAAAACTGTCTTTATTAGTACCAAACTTAAGAGGTACTTGACTTATTTATCTTGTGGTTTAAGAATTGATTTTTCCCTTGGTCTTAGGAGGGATACACAGTTCATAAGTCTCCCAGTCTTTCCTTAAGCCTTTACTGTACGGCAAAATTAAGCTTCCAAAGATGCCAGGCATTGGAAAACCCGAGGATTTTTCCCTTGGCAGGATTCACCCTTCTCCCTGTAGCATTATCACTGGAACTCCAGATAAGCCTTCCCAGATGCTGCACACCACCAAAGAGGTCCTGTTCAGAGATTTCCATGGGGACGGTGCCCTGAGTCTTTCCTGTTATTTCTTCTCCTGCCAGCCTACTACCTCCGTTTTTCCACATGGCAGAACTTAGGAAAATTGATGAAGTATATCTAGGGCTTTGTTCATTAAGTGTCATTAAGTGATTGGATTAAAGTGTGTCTTTAACATCTTGTATCTCCTTTTTTTCTGTCATTTTTCTCCTCTTTAGGGCCCCTCTTCTGTGCAGCTCCAGGTCTTATCCATTTGTCCCTCTTCCCTATTGTCAGTGCTCATAGTATATATACCACACACATTTTTATGGGGTAGGGCTTTCAACATGTGCTGGCCCTGGATGTTATTGACTTGATAGCCTATCTAACTAGCATGTATTGAGGAAACTTTGATCAGCGTAAAGATTTATCTTCTAGCTATTTTGAGGGAAAAAAATTTGAAGAACCCCTCGGGATGTCTCTGCCTACTCAAAGGAATGAGTCTCAAGTTGGGGATTGCAAGCACACTGGGAGATAGTTTTGAATATGAGTGTAATGATTTTTTTATTTTTTGTTTGCTCACCATTCAGGGTCAGGATGAGGGTGAAGTGAGTGAGGAGCCCAGGGCAGAAAATTTGAGGAAAGGCTCACTGTCAAAACGAAACTTCCATGAATTAAAAATGAGTGTCTGATTAACTTAAATTTTGCCCTCTTGGTGCTTCTCTGGACTCCTCTTGTCCTGGCCTTGCAGAATCCATTTCCTTTCTGCTAATCACAGACCCATTTTTTTCTTTGAGAAACACTCTTGCACAATCCCTGGTCCAGATGGAAGTGGTAGCACTACTGGGATTTCAGGAGTAGACCCATTACTTAGGTCTGGCCAATACATAGCAATTGGCTCAGTGATTACCTAAGCTGGGCCAATAAGGAATCTTTCCAGAGGGTTGTTGAGCTGCTAGAATGTAAACCTGGGTGGCTGTGAAGAGAGAGTGAGCCTGAGAAAGCAGCCACTTCCAGGGAAAGGAGAGCAAAGAGATGGGAAGAGACAGATTTCTGAAGTTGCTGGAACTTCATATCCCTGGGTTTTTCAGTTACAAGAGTTGATATTTGGGTGTTTGCCTAATAAAATGGGACTAGGTACGATGAGAAGGTCACCTGATCGGTCTTGCTTCTCCAGTCACACCACATGTTCAAGGTGCTTGCATCACAGGAAAGGATGACATTTGCTGTTTTGGGAAAAAAACTTCCAAATTTTCTTATAGCAGATTTGGGACATGGGTAAGCAATCAATCCTGGTTGATGTTTCTAGGCTACTTCCTGGTGGACTTGGAAATTTAAATTCTTTTCCCAGAAAATTTCTTTTTCTACTCTTTTCCTACTTTTCCAGGAAGTGAGCTAATTGAACCATCCACCCTACCCCCTGAACTGTAAAACTGTAAAGGGTACAGTAAAGAAACCCATGCCATGGACCTGGTTTTAACTTATTTTTAGGATTCCTGCCAACACAGAGAAGGAAGCAAAACCAAACATTTGCCACCCACTTGTACCCAAAAAAAGTCCTGATGGGAAAATATGCCAGACACTGACAATAGCAGAGACTGGGCTAGGAGATGATCTCAGGAATGAAAATAAAGAATTTAAAAATAAAACATACCCTAAAGAAACTCTCACTAGACACTCAAGAGAAGGTAAAAGTGGAAGAGTTGAGTGTGTGAGATGAGTGAATGGTAATATTTTTAAAAGTCCCTGACTGCAAGTGAAGGGTGGCTACTTCTGGGAATTGGAAATAGGCAAGAAATCCCAGTCCTCTTTATCTGGGTCTCTGATTCTCCAGGTCACAAGGTCTGTGTTAATGTTGGACATTCCAAGGCCGCTGGCAGGTCAGTGAACTGATCATTCCCAGTAGAAATCTGGATGTGGGCCAAGCCACACCTGCTGACCTCAGAGGTGGTCACTTAGTTGGGACACTATCAAAGAGCAAGATGTTCAAAGTAGTGTGAAGAGATAGAGAAACTTTTAAGTTGAGTTGATGTTTTGATAAAAGACACTGTTACTAATAGAGATGTTCTTTGGTAATCCTAAAAGTGAAGATAAGATGCTCAGTTTCACCCCAGCCTCCCAGTAGACATGCTGATTTATCAAGCTGCGGGAAGAACTCTGATTCAACAGTGGGTGGTGACTACTGTTAGCACTGCAGGTATTAGTAAAGGCATTTCCAGTCCAGTCAATCTACGCTTGGTGCCAGTAAGGGCAGGTTAGTTGGATTTTCAGTTGCTAAAGAGGAGAAAGATTCAAGTGCATTTAGCTTCATCCATTGTCGTGTTCACCTTCAAACAAAGTTAGCAATGAGTCGATCATAGGAGGAAAAGAAAAGGACAAGAAGAATTAAAATATTAGGTTTGTTTTTGCATATTTTTTAATTTTTGTAAAGATAAATTACTTATAAGTGTTATTTTTCTTGGAATAGCCTTAAAGATAACTCTAAAACTTCCTCTATCATGCTGGCAGGGAAATACCAAATCTAGGTGATTTATTTTATATTCATAGATTATTTGCCACACCATTGATTTAACTACTGTAGGTTGTTTTGGGTTATATAAAATTTCTTTTTAAAGTATTAATTAAAATATTTGAAAAAATAATGCACAGGTGCAAAATTCAAGATATGAAAAGGGTACTTGAAAAACATTTTTTTTCCCCCCAGACAATGAGTTTTCCTGCCTAGAGGCTACTATGTTGATGATTTATGGGGCTCCTTTCACAGACAGACTGTGCACATAAAAACACACATACTTATTCTTAACAATACAAGTGGCAGCCTACTAGTCACATTCTTTTACAGCTTGCTTTTTTCACTTATTGTAAATCAGAGATCATTCAGAATAGAGCAGTCAAGGCAATTCTATTCAAAATTACACACATACACACCTAGCTCCCTTCCCTTGCTTCCCTTTTCTTTTATTTCTATACCACTCCTTACTTTGTAACACAGTGTACTTGAATTATTTATTATGTTTATTGTTGTCTTTCCCTTGGAATGGAAGTACCATGAAGACAGAAAATTCTTGTATAATGTATGTTTTGTTGTATATGTAACACCTAAGTGACTAGTGCATAATAGGGTCTCAAAAAGGGCATAATGGACTGGTCTAGATTTTATTTCCTGTGTTTAAAGCTCTTCTTTTGCAATTAAAAAGTCATTTTAAAACTGGAGAAAAAAAATACAAAAAACTTAAGGCAACATCAAAATCTTCACTGAATTGTTACACTTTTTGAAAATACTGTGACGATTGCTTCTTCTACCCTACCCCCCTCAACTAAATCAACAGATCTTCAAAAACTCATATTCTATTCTAATAAGGAAACTTCAAAGGATTATTGTAGGCAGTCGTAAATTTTCTTTGAAAAACAAAAATATTGTTTTTTCAAATACTGTTTGAACTATTTCAACAAATACTGATGAATGAATGAATGGTTTGAAGGGAAAATGATGGACTGATAGAAACCCATATGTAAAGGAGATATGTAGAAATATAAGATATTTGAAATCATTCATGTCAAAAACATTGGTGAGATTAAACCTGTGCTTCAGTAGCTAAAGTGACGTACTCACGTAGCCATCTGCTGATTTCCACAAAGCTGTGTGCTCAAGTTGTTCAGAAAAGGCCAAATGCCTTCAGCTACTTTATCTCTTCCTATTCCCAGGGTTCTGCTTTTCTTCAGACTTTTTTTTCATCTATAATCTTTTCACTTAATTACTTCTTTTCCAACTCCATATCAGCTATGTCTGCAATAGCATTTTGTGAAAATATAATGGAGTTCTTGGGCCTTTTTTGGAGAGTGTCTCTGTAGTGAGATATTGCTTGCTAAGTCCCAGGAGTTAGCAGTTGTCAACAGGCTGTAGAATGATGTCCAGGATTCGCTATATGACAGGGAGCAGAGACTCCCCTCTTCACATTTTGGAAATGCACAGTAGCCACTGAAAGAGTTTTGATTTCTCATAAATGTCATCTGTGTTTTTATGTGATAATTGCAGGAAAAGGAGATGTGGACATGTGCTTTCAATTGGCCTAAGTAAAAAATACTCTTATCATTAAAAGGAGTGGAGAAAAACAAAATAAAAGGCTTACTCTAATGGCCCCCTTTAGATACCTAATTTGGTTGGACTAGTGGCTATTTGGGAATATTCTTAATTTGTTTTTTGCATTTTGTAAAGCAGTGATAGATATTGTACATGAAAAAGGCTGCAAGAGAAAGAATCTTTAGAGGCTGTGGGGAGGTAGGTTATAATTTTCTGTGTCAGTCAAATGAATTATATAAAACCCTACATCAGAACTCTTTTAATGTTGAACTTAAAGCCAGTGCCCTTCATAACTTAGTAGCTATCCTGCAAGGAGGTCATTTATAAGCAAATGATGTATTTTAATTGAATACTAGAATTTAGAAAGAGAAGTTTATAAAATCTCATCAAAATCCACTTCTTAGAAATAAAAGCTTATTATTATTATTTTTGGTGGTGGCTGACTGCCTGTGTCCACTCTTCCTTTTTAAAGAATAAAGCATCATTTGAGAGAGGGAGGGAAACCAAGCAAAGGACACCTGAGAAAACTGATTCTTAGAAACCCAGTTTTCAGTCTACTGAAAGGAACAAAGGAAGAGACAGGAAAACTCTAAAAACAAAAAAAGCAGCCTTAAGGTCTTCAAATAAAGGTGTCAGGAATAATTTATTGTAGGGGCAAAACAATCAGAAAATACTGAGCCAGTTACCACATATGTCATAACATAATTAATCTTTATGTTGTTAACCTTATTATGACCAGAAAAATGTTTGATGTACTCCAATAATACAAGGAATGGTGTAAAAACCATTTTAATGGCATTTCTATCCAAAATGATTATAATAAGGAATTTAAGGTCAGTTTTTGATATTGATCCACCCTCCTACCATAGATACCACTCATGCAGTCACCACATCCACCTTTTCATTACCAACAACTGCCATACTTTCATTTTAAACATCTCATTTTCTGATCATTACCTCTTGTCTACCCAGCTCACTTACCCTGTTTAATCCTACCCTTGCTAGTTTCTAACTTCATCAATACCTCTGATTCCCTGCCCTCATCCTTTATTGTTTTATATTCCTCAGTTGCTTCCCTCATCTTTTCACTTAATCGTCCTACCCAGCTGATGTTTCATGTACTACTATGATTATTTTCTTGCAAATGCATCTTGATTCCCTTGGCCATCTTTTTGTTCACTTTCCTTGCCTGGCAAATACCAACCCTGATTTCACCCAAATAACTACCCACTATACACCTCCAAGCAGCTAACTGTTGCTGGAGAAAATCCAACGATTGTGCCAGCTAGAGTCGTTTCAAAACCATGACCACCGTGGTAAAGGCACAGTAACCTGAGTGCCATCCTATTGTACTTGCTTAGCGTATTCAATTTCTCAGTCTCTGAAATGATGCCTTGAACCTCTACTTTTCTCTCCCCCTCCCCCATCAATTACATGTTATGATCTCACTATTTTTTTTTTTTTTTTACCACTAATTCTGAGAGCCCATCATACAGATACTTGACTCTACCATGTCTCTTGGTCCCTCTCTAAGGCCATTCTCTCCGGGTATTGCTGGATCCGACCCCATGCCATCTTAATAAAGGCTTCACTCCTCTCACTATCCTCTTCTTTCTGCTAGTTATCAGTTCATCTCTCTCCACTGGCTTACGTCTGACAGCACTCAGGTAATGACTTAATACACCAACCTTGAGTGTTTGTTCTTTTCTTAGGATGCTTGTATATTGTAGTTTTTATCGCTTCTGCTTAGAAAGCTCTTTTCTCAGATCTATAAACAATGGCCTCATTATCCTGGTCTCAGCTTAACGTCTTAACCTTTGAGGACCTTCTTAACTTAAAGTTAAGGCTTAAAGTTAAAGGCTTAACTCACCAGGCTCCCATCCACCACCTTTCAGGCAGGCACTGTATGTCACATTTCACGATTTTATTTTCTTCATGGTACGTATTATTGTGTTTTTAATCACGGTGGTTGTATATTTCTTTTCCCATGGGAGAGTAAGCTTATTGAGGGCATAGACTGCCTCTTCTTTATTACTGTATTACTGTACCTGGCACAGCATAGATTCTCGATAAATACTGACTGACGGATTGACTGACTATGAAAACATTGTTCCCCAGCAACACTCAGTAAAAGATATATTACTGTACTTATTCCTTCAAACAATCCTATCTCTGGAAGGCTAGTGAATAATAACAGATGATACCAGTCTAATTGCAGAAATTGAAGAGGAATTAAAGAGCCTCTTGATGAGGGTGAGGGAGGAGAGTGAAAAAGCTGGCTTAAAAGTCAACATTTGAAAAACTAAGATCATGGCATCCGGTCCTATCACTTCATGTCAAATAGAAGGGGAAAACATGGAAGCAGTAACAGATTTTATTTTCTTGGGTTCAAAAATCACTGTGGATGGTGACTTCAGCCATGAAATTAAAAGATGCTTGCTCTTTGGAAAGAAAGCTATGACAACATGTCAAAAAACAGAGATATCACTTTGCCAACAAAGGTCTGTATAATCAAAGCTATGATTTTTCCAGTAGTCGTGTATGGACTTGAGAGTTGGACCATAAAGAAGGCTGAGCACTGAAAAACTGATGCTTTTGAATTGTGGTGCTGGAGAAGACTCTTGAGAGTCCCTTGGACTGCAAGGACATCAAACCAGTCAATCCTAAAGGAAATCAATCCTGAATATTCATTGGAAGGACTGATACTGAAGCAAAGCTCCAATTCTTTGGCCACCTGATGCAAACAGTTGACTCACTAGAAAAGACCCTGATGCTGGGAAAGATTGAAGGCAAAAGGAGAAGAGGGTGGCAGAAGATGAGATGGTTAGATAGCATCACTGACTCAATGGACATGAATTTGAGCAAACTCTAGGAGATAGTGAAGGACGGGGAAGCCTGGAGAGCTGCAATCCATGGGATCACAAAGAGTTGGCCACAACTTAGCAACTAAACAGCAGCCAGTGAATAATAATATTATAAATACCTCTAGTAATAAAAATGCTTGTCTAGCACTCTCTGTGTGCCAGACACTCACCTGGACATTCCAAATGTTAGCTTACTTAAATCTCACACCAACCCTTTGAAACATGTACAGCTATTACACCCACTTTACAAATGGGGAAACTGAGGCACCCAGTGCACCAGCACAATCAGGAGTTTCTCCAAACTCAGGCTTTATTGTTGCTTTAGTGGGAAAAATATTGAGCAGTGTTTATCTAATATGAATCCCCTCATATCATCACATCTGTATGTGGTCATTTCCATAAGAAAGAACAACCATTTAGTATAAAATATTAGGAAATCTTGTAGTTACCTGTGATCATTGTCGATTCACTATACACCAGAAACAGACTAGGTATTATGGAGGATACCAAAGAAGATTAAAACACAGTCCTTTCTAGAAATACAGGGGGTAATCTATGTAGTAATAGGCCTATACTATTACAAAAAAAAAAAAAAACTGTATGATATCATTAAACAAAATGAACAAATTGATAAAATATACCTTTGCATGCACACTTCTAATTTTTAGATGACAATGTGATTTCTGTTTCGAAGATATGGAAGATATTTGTTAAGTGGCCACATCACCATACCTTGGCACCAACTTCCGAAATCTTAGGATATATAAAGAGTGTTGGATCTAAACAAGAATATTTATGTTTGTACATTAGATAGTCTGCCCTCTCTGAACACCATGACTGGAAATATTACCTGGTTCAGATACTACTTTTCTCTGTACTATACTGAGTCTTTTTTCCCCACTAGTTTCAGTCTTTATGTAAACATAAAAAATCAGTAAAGTTCTCTACATATCACTAGATGAACTGTGATTTTTTTTTTAACTCACAAAGAGGTAATTTAAGGACCAATATAGACAGCATATCTTAAACAATCCAGTCATAGCTCCAGCATAGGTTGGGTGACACTCAGCCTATTTTGCTACATAACTGGGAATATCCTTAGGCAACAGTGACTAAGGGAGTTTGTCTCTTCATCCTGTTTTTCCATCCTACACTAGCCCACATCCTCCAGGGCCAGCCTGGGAAGAGCTTATTTCAGACATGATTGCCAGGAGTACCTGGTTTGTGTCTGTAATTTCTCTAAGTTAAGTCCCTAAAATATCTTAACTTTCTATCTAAACTATACAGTCTGCACTAACTCTATTTCAGTTCTGTAGATCCATACCTTCCCTGTGTTTACTGCACACATCTGCAGTGCTAGAAATTTATGATGTGCAGTTTTTTCATACACAAGTATCTACTAATATTTTCTATAAGGAAATTACGTGTTTTGTACTCCCTTTTATCATCTTTTATTCAATGCCTCTGTATCTAGGATGTGTGGAATTTTAGGATTTCTTGGTGGAATAGATTGAATTGTGTCCTCCCTGCTCCCTGAGAGGTATATGCCAGTCCTCACAGCCAGTAGCTGTGAATGTGACCTTATTTGGAAATAGGGCCTTGTGGACATAATTAAGGATCTTGAGGTGAGATCATCCTGAATTTAGGGTGGGCTGTAAATCCAGTGACTGATGTCCTTATAGGAGAAAGGAGAGAGAGATTTGAGACACAAACACAGAAAGGAGAAGGCCAGGGGCAGACAGAAGTAGATAGTTATGCAGTCTTAAGCCAAGGAGTGCCAAAGGTTGCTGGCCGCACGGAAAGGGAGATGACAGGGAACAGTCTCCCTCAGATCCTGCAGAGGCAGCCAACCCTACCCACACCTTGATTCTGTTCTTCTGGCTGCTAGAAGTGTGATGGAATAAATTTCTGTTGTTTTAAGCCAGCATTTTGTGGCAATTTGTTGTGACAGCTTTAGGAAACAAATGTACTTGATTTAAGGTTTCCCTGGTGGCTCAAACGGTAAAGAATTTGCCTGCAGTGCAGGAGACCCGAGTTCGATTCTTGGATTGGGAAGATTCCCCTGGAGAAGGGAATGGCTACCCATGCCAATATTCTTGTCTGAAAAATTCCATGACCAGAGGAGCCTGGTGGGTTACAGTCCATGGGGTTGCAAAGAGTCAGACACCACTGAGCAACTAACACTTTCACTTCTTTCACACTTGGTTTTAGGTGGACAAATAATAAATTCAGGCTTGGGTAATGCCATGAAGATCCTTGTCTACTTCATGGTTCATTCCTGTCTCATATATCATCAAATGCCTTCTTTGGTTCTAGTACCTGGGTTAGGGGCTATTTCTCCCAATCTTTATAGGAAGGACAATCCAACTCTAACAATCAGCCTACCAACTACCAAAAAAGAAAGCTGTACTTCTGTGCTTCTGTCTTTTTAACTATTTCATGTGTGTTTTACATATGATCTTATAAGAAAATTTCAATGGCCATATTTTTATTAATATTTAAATGAATAATGCCATCCTTAGAATTTTGGTGAAATAAATTTTCTGGTAGAATGTTAATCAAAATATTGCAGAGAGAAACATACTTAGCAACATGATCTTAGATACTTAATATTGTCATTTGTACAGTATGGATTTTCAGGATCCTTCTTCAGGGCCTTTCTTGGTTCCAGGTTAGTGGATTTCTTGGATCTTGCTTCTCAAAGTGTATCAGAGACTCTCCACATTCATCTATATACTTTAATCTTTTCCATGCTTGTCAACAGCCTTCACAGTTCTATGTCTGCCCTTTCTGGTCACTCGGTGAAGTCTTAGTAGTTCTAGGCCATAAAAACTTAATTTAGTTAATAATCACAGTTGTTGGTATTCACTTGCTAAGTTGTGTCCAGTTCTTTGCGACCTCATGGACTGTAGCCTGCCAGGCTTCTGTGTTCATGAGATTTCAAATCCCAGGCAAGAATACTGAAGTGGGTTGCCATTTCCTCCTCCAGGGGATCTCCCCGGACCAAAGATTGAAACTGTATCTCCTGCATTGACAGGAGGGTTTTTTTTTTTGTTTTTTTTTTTTTACCACTGAGCCACCAAGGAAGCCCCAAAGTTGGTGAACACCGACTGTATTTATACCGTTTATAAAAGGGACAACCAAGGGTTCTTATCCCAGATTCTGTAATCTTAGGTTCATAGCAAACCTTCTTTATTTATATTAAGCTCAAACTGAAACTAAGGATTTCTTTCAATTATGAATTTAGGCGTCAAACTATGGAGCCTAAAACTATAATGTATTAATATAAACCCGTGATTTTGTCACAATAGAAATTATTAATATTTCTGGATTTCCTTACACATTATGGTATTTTTAAAATGTTGTTCATGCTAATAGCTATATTAGAAATATAGTAGCTCCATCAGTAGAGCTGTTATGTAATATGTTATTACAGAAGTTGCCTATGGAGAAGGAAATGGCAACCCACTCCAGTATTCTTGCTTGGAGAATCCTGTGGACAGAGGAGCCTTATGGGCTGTAGTCCATAGCGTCGCACAGAGTCAGACACGACTGAAGCGACTTAGCATGCATGCAAAGAAGTTGCCTGTTACCATATCATAACACTTTCATTTAATATTTTCATAGTTTTGTTTCAGTTGCTTTTCAATTGTAATTTGATTTCAGCTACATTTGTAAATCTGTTTCTTTTTATGCATTTATACATTTTCTTTTGGGAGTAGTTAACAGGCTTCACCAGACTGTCAAAGACATCAATGGTACAGACAATTTTAAGAACCCCTGCATTAGCTCTTAGAAAGAAAGACAACTGAGGTTTGACGCCACTAAATCATTTACGTCTTCAGAAAATAGAGTTATTGAGCATATTTCCTTTTGATGGCATAGACATATAGCAATATGTGTATTCCAGTCTTCCAAAAATGATCCAAGCCCTTATTCTCTTTATTTACTTTACATTTTATTTACACTTTGTGTAGCAACTTTCTTTTTGGTGTAATATTGGGCAAATTTGATTAGATTTTCTGCACAAGGTTACAAAAGGTTGTAATCGTCAATCATTAGCAGCTCTCAGTTTTGATCTGGAACATGTGAGAATCTTTACCCTACATTACTCATAGACCTTATTTGATTTGTCACCGGAAATGGGAAGCATGCTACCCTTGGAATGTTAAGGCTGGAGGCACCAAGTCATTTCATAGGAAAACAGTGACATTAGAGAAAGGTCATGTGAACACAGGATGATAGAATTTCCTTTATGAAAATGAAAATGCTCTCTGTTTATATCACTTGCCTTTTATAATGACAAATTATTCTGCTGATGATATGGCTTCTGAGTGTACAGGTTGGGCTGAATTATCTCAGCTATGACATGTAATTACATTCCTCTTCTCTGATGTTCAAAGCAAGGAAGCTTATTGTTGTTTTTGATTCTCCTTAGGGTGAAAAACCATAGAATGCTCTCTTTTCTGAACCAATTAAAATAAAAAACATCAGCAGCAAAAGTACTTATGTATGTATTCACACATACATATTTGAGTAACAGATTCATTAATTCACTCGATGAACGTTTGTTAAGTGCTGATTATCTCCTCTGCCTCTGCTATAAGCTGTGATGTCAGGGCGGGCATTGTCTCTCTTAGACCTCTCCCACGATGTTACCGAGAGAATGCAAGACATCATGCTCATGTAGCTGTTTTCCTCTCTAAATCACATTTTCTATTTCAGGAACACACTGGTTCTTCTTTTCCCTTCCAGAATCTTTTTTTTTATTTTAATTTTTCTAGTTTTATTGCACTAATGTATAATTGACAGATATTACTGTATGTTTAAGGTGTTCAGCATCATGATTTGAATTACATACATCATGACATGATGACCACAGTAGGTTTAGTAAACATCCATCATCTCACATAGATACAACATCAAAAAATGGAAAGAATATATTTTTCCTTGTGATAAGAATTCTTAGGATTTAGTCTCTTCATAGCTTTCTCTTTTCAACTTTGAATGTTAATTATCTTTATCATATCATACATTACATCCCTATTACTTATTTACCTTGTAACTGAAAATTGTCCCTTTTAATAACCTTCATCTAATTCCCCTCCCACACTCTGTGTCTCTGGTAACCACAAATCTGATCTCTTTTTCTATGAGTTTGTTTGCTTTTGAAGTATAATTAACCTACAACACTGTAATTGACCTGGTATACAACATAGTGATTTGATATTCCTTTACATTTCAAAATGATCACTACAGTAGATCTAGTCACCATCTGTCATTATACAAAGATATTACACAATTGCAGACTATATTATCCACAATGTACATTTCATAGCTTTGACTCATTTATTTTGTAACTGAAAGTGTGTACCTCTGAATCTCCCTCACTTATTTTTCTCCTCCCCTCCACACCCTCCCCTCTGGCAATCACCTACTTATTCTCTGTATCTATGACTCTGCTTCTGTTTGGTTATGATTTCTCATTTGTTTTGTTTTGTAGATTCTGTACATAAGTAAATGGAATACTCATATACACTTATATGTATATAAGTGAAGTCATACTGTATTTGTCTATCCCTGTCTGACTTATTTCACTTAGCATAATAGACCTCTGGTTCTATCATGCTATCATAAATGGAAAGATTTCATTCTTTTTGATGGCTGAATAATATACTACTGTATGTGTATATATATATATATATATATATATATATATTGTGTGTGTGTGTGTGTATACATATATATATATACCACATCTTATTTATCATTCATTTAGGTTACTTCCAGTCTTAGATACTGTAAATAATGATGCAGTGAACCTAGGGTGCATATATCCTTCCGAATTAGTGTTTTTGTTTTCTTTGGGTGAATACCCAGAAGTGGAATTGCTGGATCATATAGTAGTTCTATTTTTAATTCTTTGCTGAATCCCAATACTGTTTTACATAGTGGCTGCACCAATTTACATTCCCATCAATAGTGCACAAGTGTCCCCTTTTCTCCATTCACACCAACACTTGTTATTTGTTGTCTTTTCGACAATAGGCATTCTGACACATGTGGGGTGATATTTAATTGTAATTTTGATTTGCACTCCCAGGTTGATTAGTGATGTTGAGCATCTTTGTTGTGCCTCTTGGCCATCTGTATATCTTCTTTGTAAAACTGAGTATTCACTTCCTCTACCCACTTTTAAATTGGGTTGTTTGTTTTTTGATGTTGAGGAGTATGAGTGTATATTTTGTATATTAACTTACCCTTTGTTGGATATATCATTTGCAAATATCTTCTCCCATTCAGTAGGTACCTTTTAGTTTTGCTGATAGTTTCCTTCACTGTGCAAAAGGTTTTTAGTTTGATGTAGTCCCTTTTTTTTTTTTCGCTTTTGTTTCCCTGGCCTAAAGGAGCTATATCCAAAAAATATTAAGACTGATGTCAAAGAGCCTACTGCCATGTGTTCCTCCAGAAGTTTAATGGTTTCAGGTTTTACATTTAAGTCTTTAATACACCTTGAGTTTATTTTTGTATATGATGTGAGAAAGTGTTAAAATAAGATGAAAGGATGGAATACAGGGCTAAGAGTACAGCTAGGCCTCCTAGGACTAAAATGCAAGTGATAAAGCCACTGGGTACTCTCTTTGTGTCTGTTCCTTGATTCTCTTTGTGCTTTTCCTTCATCCTGCTCTCTGCCAGTTCTTCTCTAACATTTGTTTTCAGGGAGGAACATGGCCCCTCAGAGCTTCTAAATTTACATTTCCTGGTAGGTGGAGAGAAAAACTCTCCTTAGCTTGATATCAATATCCAAAGGCTTCCTTTAGAAAACCTGCTTCTCTGGATTGGATCTATGTGTACTTGAGGCCAATTAACTAGGGCCTGGTTGAAGATGTTGAGGCTTCCCTGATGGCTCAGCAGGTAAAGAATCTGCCTGCCAATGCAGGAGACACAGGAGACGCCGATTTCATCCCTGGGTTAGGAAGATCACCTGGAGGAGGAACTGACAACCCACTCCAGTATTCTTGCCTGGAAAATCCCATGGACAGAGGAGCCTGGTGAGCTACAGTCCAATGGGTCGCAAAGACTCAGACATGACTGAGTGACTAAGCACCAGTGGAGTGGAGATGTTATATGGCACAACATGGCTGGGTACACTTTTATGATAGCAATGGGGAGGACAGTTCTCAGAGAAAGGAGAGGGGAGGAATAATTCCTGTATTGAGAGGAGGTTCCAAAGTGGGCTCAGTCAGAACTGGGACTCAGAGGTAGGATAATGGTAAAAAACTGGCTTGTCCACTTACTAGGCATGTGGTCTGGGGCAAGTCACTAAACTTGACTAATATTTCATAGGGTTACTGGGGGATCAAATGAGACAGTAATCTGAAAAATGATTTGTAAATAGTAAAGAACTATGTTCAGTTCATTTCACTCGCTCAGTCATGTCCGACTCTTTGCGACCCCATGGACTGCAGCACGCCAGGCCTCTCTGTCCATCACCAGCTCCCAGAGTTTACTCAAACTCTTATCCGTTGAGTCGGTGATGCCATCCAGCCATCTCATCCTCTGTTGTCCCCTTCTCCTCCTGCCCTCAGTCTTTCCCAGCATCAGGGTCTTTTCCAAAGAGTCAGCTCTTTGCATCAGGTGGCCAAAGTATTGGAGTTTCAGCTTCAACATCAGTCCTTCCAGTGAAAACCCAGGGCTCTCCTTTAGGAGATCTCCTTTAGGGATCTCCTTTAGGATGGACTGGTTGGATCTCCTTGCAGTCCAAGGGACTCTCAAGAATCTTCTCCAAAACCACAGTTCAAAAGCATCAATTCTTCAGCGCTCAGGTTTCTTCACAGTCCAACTCTCACATCCATACATGACTACTGGAAAAACCATAGCCGTTGGCAAGGTAATGTCTCTGCTATTTAATATGCTGTCTAGGTTGGTCATAACTTTCCTTCCAAGGAGTAAGCGTCTTTTAATTTCATGGCTGCAGTCTCCATCTGCAGTGATTTTGGAGCCTCAAAAATAAAGTCTGCCACTATATAATTGATGTTTATTATTATTGTTGACATCCTTAGTATTGTAAGATGCCAATAAGAACCTAGGAATTAAACATTTTCTCTTTATAAATAAATTGTAAGGCTAGACTTTGTCAAAGGCAGGACATTTCCAAGATCAATAAAACTCAACTCTAATATTTTAGCATATATTAACCTATCTAATGAGTGAATGTATCAGTCAGTAGGGGTATGAGTCAGATGGAAATCTTGATTGTTTGGTGATAGATTCTAGTCATACTTTCAGCGTCATTTCCTCCAGGAACTCTTTAATTAACGAATCATCAGTAGTCTCTTCTTCTATACTCCTATATGATTTATTCAACTCCTTGCCCAACTATCATACTGAAAAATTTCCTTAGAAGGCTTGGATTAACAGAAAGACAAGACATAGATACCCTTTGAGGAAATATATTTATTTATAGTAGGAGTGCAATACAGAGTGCAGTTAGGATAAACAGTGGCACAATTAGCATCATCATTGAGTACAAAGATGCAAGTTTCAGAGCACCCCCATCTAACCAGGGATTACATGATTGGGAGTGCAGACTGTAAGCCTTTCTGGAAGTGCAACTTATCCCTTGCCTTGCGCAGTGTTTATGCAAAAGGCTGGCGAATGTCTACATGTTGTTTTGTCTGGATCTCTGCTGATCTCCCTCACTTGGTCCAGATACACCTTATCAGGCTTGTGTGTGCGTGCTTAGTCACTTCAGTCTCATCTTTGGGACCCCTTGGCCTGTAGCCCGCCAGGCTCCTCTGTCCATGGATTTTTCCTGGCAAGAATACTGGAGATGGTTGCCATGCCCTCCTCCAGGGGATCTTCCCGACCCAGGGATCAAACCTGCGTCTCCTGCATGTCTACTACATTGCAGGTGGATTCTTTACTGTTGAGCCACCACGGACACTCCTTATCGGGCTTGGCATTGTCTAACACAGCACGTGACTGAGGCACTGCATGCAGTCCTCATCCATTAGCCTCAGACTCTTTAGCTGATCCAAACATGTTCCTAAATTCAGGATTATAGAAGGAGAATAGGCATCGATTCCCCAGAATTCTTTGGATCCATTTTAGGAAGATCTTAAATCATGTAAAAGGCATAACCTAGAAGTCTTAGAACATTAAAAGAAAATGTAGTCTTCTAATATTCATTTGTGTATTATCCTCTCTCCTAGATTATACACTTTTTAGGAAGGGACTATAATTTATTTTATATAAAATTATATTTTATAAAAACTTTAATTTATAAGCACAAACTTGTGCATACATGCGCCCAAAAATTCTTCTCTTAACAAGTGAATTCTTCATTATCCAGAACATGAATACCTACTTACTCCTTCTGTCTTTCCTATTTTCTGAAAATGCTTACTTGTCTTTCAGAAAACTTAGGTTGTTTATCATCACCTTCTCTGGGACATCTCCCTGAATTTTCCAAGCAGTTAGTGTCTCCACTCCCATGCCCCAGTAGCATTTTCATTATACCCGTATAAGCACTGTTTCCACTGTGTCATAATTACATCTCCTCCTCTAGAGTGTGAGTTTATCTAGGGCTTGAACTATGGGTCATTCATTTCTGTGTTTCTTTCAGGCAGCTAAAGCTAGAATCAATTCATCATGAAAGTTTATTGAAGGCATGAATCCTTAGGCTCTCCTTCCCCACTGAGTGCTTGTTATTGTAATGGAAGCCACAAACAATGTGATTAGCAGATCTTCTAATACAGAAAGGCAATGTAACTTACTAGGCAAAAGTGTGTCCTCCAGAATTAGATTGCCTAGGTCGAATTCCAAATCTGGTACTTACTAGCTGTGTGACTTGGGTCAGTTACTTAGCTTCTCTGTGTCTCAGCTTCTTTGTGAAGGAGTCCTTGGGCCTAGAAAATAAAACAAAGGTTTCAAAGGTGCTTGCTGAATCATCTAACTTCAGGGAAAACAAAACCAAACTTTAAGTCCCGCCCTGATGCTCTGACGGTTGCATCTACCTGGGACTTATCACCCTCTGCCCAGAAACCTCCCACCCCCGACATCTGCCTGGGACATATCGCCCCCTGCCCAGGGGACTTATCACCACCTACCCCAAACCTCCCACTCCCTGTTAAACTACAAATGCCATCTCAACTAAAGATTACCCAAAATGTCCTGCCTGACCAACGTTTCCCTTATTGCTTCCACAAACCTCCCTTTAAATATGAAGCCTCCCTGATCCCTCTCACACTCAGCCTGGTCGTTAGGCTAACTGTCACCCCTCCTTGCCTGAATAAAGGTAACCTATGTTGAGGTCGTCTCTCCTTCTTTTCTGCCTCGGCCTGAACTATACCTTACACTTTGTCTGTAGAGTGGAAAATGAATAGTATCTACCTCAATAAATTGTTTTATCAAGTGAGATAATATTTGTAAGGTGCTTAGAGAAATGCCTGGTTCCCTGTAAACACTATCTATTGTTCCCTGTAAACACTATCTATTGTTTACAGGTTCCCTGTAAACACTATCTATTGTTATTAGAAAATTTTTCAATACATGGCTACTGAATTTAGTAAATTGTGCGTGCGTGCTCAGTCATGTCTAACTCTTTGTGACCCCATGGACCATAGCTCACTAGGCTCCTCTGCCATGGAATTTCCCAGGCAAGAATACTGGAGTGTGTTGCCATTTCCTCCACCAGGGTACCTTCCCAACCAAGGGATTGAACCCACACCTCTTGAATCTTCTGCATTGGCAAGCGGATTCTTTACCACTGCAGTGTTAACAAATTAGAGAATGGGAAAAGAGTGGAATGAGGTATTTTACCCTATTATAATAATGATTTTATTTGTTTATTTGTAACATTGATTTCCCTTTTTTTTTTTCTTTTACTTTTCTATTCTGCTCCCTTTCTTATTGAGTGATAGGTCCTGTTAGTAGTAATCGAAGTCAGGATTGGGAGTTGAAAAAGCAACAGTTTTTGGAAGTCCCTAGACTGAACAGAGAAGGCAATGGCAACCCACTCCAGTACTCTTGCCTGGAAAATCCCATGGACAGAGAAGCCTTGTAGGCTGCAGTCCATGGGGTGGCTAGGAGTCGGAGACGACTGAGCAACTTCACTTTCACTTTTCACTTTCATGCATTGGAGAAGGAAATGGCAACCCACTCCAGTGTTCTTGCCTGGAGAATCCCAGGGACATGGGAGCCTGGTGGGCTGCTGTCTATGGGGTTACACAGAGCCGGACACGACTGAAGTGACTTAGCAGTAGCAGTAGCAGACAGCAGAGTAGACTGTGATAATAACAGGATTGTGATATGTATGAGTCATTTGGAAAGGTTTCGTGGATGTAGGCCTAACAGGTTTCAGAAGGAATATCCAAAGATGAAAGGAATGTAAACTGGCCATTGTATGAAATGCATTCAACATCTGTCACCCTACTTCGCTATTTAACAGTTCCTTGTTTAATGCAAATATAGTGTTACTAACATTTTGGGTGAGCTATACTTCCTTGTTTATAGATTTAGAACTTCAAGGGTCCAAGATTGAGATTTCCTTATTTTTAAGGGGCTTGCAACTATGGATGAAGATTCATGACATTGTACAAGAGGCAGTAACCAAAACCATATGCAAGGAAAAGAAATATAACAACACTAAATGGTTGTCTGAGGAGGCCTTACAAATAGCTGAGAGAAGAAGAGAAGCAAAAGGCAAAGGAGAAAAGGAAAGATATACCCATCTAAATGCAGAGTTCCAAAGAATAGCAAGGAGAGATAAGAAAGTCTTCCTTAGTGATCAATACAAATAAATAGAGGAAAACAATAGAATGGGAAAGACTAGAGATCTCTTCAAGAAAGTTAGAGATACCAAGGGAACACGTCATGCAAAGATGGGAACAATAAGGGACAGAAAAGGTAAGGACCTAACAAAAGCAGAAGATATTAAGAAGAGGTGGCAAGTATATACAGAAGAACTATACAAAAAAGCAAAAAACAAGAATGGTCTTAATGACTGGGAAAACCGTGGTGGTGTGGTCACTAACCTAGAGCCAGACATCCTGGAGTGTGAAGTCAAGTGGGTCTTAGGAAGCATTAGTATGAAAAAACCTAAAGTAGATGATGGAGTTCTAGCTAAACTACTTCAAATCCTAAAGGATGATGCTGTTAAAATATTGCACTCAATATTCCAGCAAATTTGGAAACTCAGCAGTGGCCACAGGACTGGAAAAGGTCCATTTTCATTCCAGTCCTAAAGAAGGACAATGCCAAAGATTGTTGAAACTACTGCATAATTGCACTCATTTCACATGCTAGCAAAGTAATGCTCAGAATCCTTCAAGCTAGGCTTCAATAGTACATGAACTAAGAACTTCCAGATGTACAAGGTAGATTTAGAAAAGGCAGAGGAAGCAGAGATCAAATTGCCAACATCCACTGGATCATAGAAAAAGCAAGAGAATTCCAGAAAAAACAACTACTTCTGCTTCATGGACTCTGCTAAATTTAGCCTTTGACTATGTGGATCACAACAAACTGTGGAAAATTCTTAAAGAGATGGGAATACCAGGCCACCTTACCTGCCTCCTGAGAAACTGTTATGCATGTCAAGAAGCAGAAAAACAGTTAGAACAGTTAGAGAAGAACAGTTAGAACCAGATATGGAACAACAGGTTGGTTCCAAATTGGGGAAGGAGTACGTCAGGGCTGTATATTGTCACCCTGCTTATTTAACTTATAGGCAAAATACATTGGAAATGCCAGGCTGAATGAAGGACAAGCTGGAATCAAGACTGCTAGGAGAATAATGAATAACCTCAGATATGCAGATGACACCACCCTTAGAACAGAAAGTGAAGAGGAACTAAAAAGCCTCTTGATGAAGGTGAAAGAGGAGGGCAAAAAAGCTGGCTTAAATCTCAACATTCAAAAAACTAAGATCATGGCATCTGGCCCCATCACTTCACAGCAAACAGATGTGGAAACAATGAAAACAGTGACAGACTTTATTTTCTTGGTCTCCAAAATCACTTCAGATGGTGACTGCAGCCATGAAATTAAAAGACGCATGCTCCTTGGAAGAAAAGCTATGACCAGCCTAGGCAGCATAATAAAAAGCAGAGACATCACTTTGCCAACAAAGGTCTGTATAGTCAAATCTATGGTGTTTCCAGTAGTCATATAAGGATGTGAGATTTTAATCATAAAACAGGCTGAGCACTGAAGAACTGATGTTTTCAAACTGTGGTGCTGGAGAATACTCTTGAGAGTTCGTTGGACAGCAAGGCGATCAAACCAGTCAATCCTAAAGGAAACCGAAATATTCACTGGAAGGACTGATGCTGAAGCCGAAGTTCCAATACTTTGGCCACTTCACGTGAAGAGCCAACTGATGCTGGAAAAGATGAAATGGCCTCATCAACTCAAAGGACATGAGTTTGAGCAAACTCCTGGAGATACTGAAGCACAGCAAAGTCTGGCGTGCAGCAGTATATGGACTCTCAAAAAGTCTGACACGACTGAGTAACTAAACAACAATAAATACTTCAAAGTGTGCATATATAACTCCATTTTTCAACCATTATGCTAATTTCAAAATCTCTTTTGGAAAGTTTTAAAAAAAGTCTTGCTGTTGATATAATTTGTTTTTGGTAGTTGTATGAAGCTCTTTATATTGTTTGTCCTTGAAATTCTAGATATATTTGACTATCTCCTTTCAACTCCTTGTAGTACTGTAGTTGGATATTACATAGCATAACAGAGCTGCACCTTTTTTACCTGGAAACTTTGGCCTGCTGTTTTTGTCTAGAACTTCCTTTTAGTTCTAGATGAGGATGGTGCCACAAGATACACTGTACTTAATGTTTTAGCTTAAGCAGAACTGTTCATTGAGAAGCAAGTATTAATATTTGTATAGCCAGATGTAAAGTTTAAGTGTATTTCCTTCAGTCTCTTAAAAAATGCTCTCTTTTTTATATAATCAATTATTTGGGGGGAATCAGGAGGTGTGGGCTGGCTCAGTGGGTAAAGAATACACCTGCAATGTCGGGGACCTGGGTTTGATGCTTGGGTCAGGAAGATCCCCTAGAGAAGGAAATGGCTACCCACTCCAGTATTCTTGCCTGGAAAATCCCGTGGAGAGAGGAGCCTGATGGGCTGTAGACCAAAGGGTCACAAAGAGTCGGACACAACTAAGCACAGAGGCATGTTCCTAGGCACCTGTGCTGGGACATAGGAGTACTGTCAAGCCATTATGTTTGAATGAAGTAAATTTTCAAGATTAGAATTAAGACTGACATGTAAATGCATTATTCAAGCACCATAAAAAAAAAAAAAGCCTAAACTCAAAGTATTTTTAAAAATGAATCTTACATGAAGTGAGTTTGTTCTAGTAAGTAGGATGTTTGGATATTAACAGGGGCATGAGAGAGAAACTTATATACTATGGTAATTGGAAACTACAACAAAGCTATCCAGAAATGACTAGAAATAGATTCTGATGACACATTAACCGCAAAGGTGAAGCTTGAGTGGCTTATAAGGCCATGAAAATTCAACAGTAAGAGCGTATGCTTACTCACAGCATTCTTTTATTTAAGATGCTGGATGAATGCCTTGCAAGGTCAATGAGAAACACACGTTTAATGATCCGCTCCTTTGGTTTTCTTCAAGGCTTCATTTAGTAGAGGTACCCAAATCAAATGTCCTTGTTGTCTTGAGTTTTCTGTAGCCAAGCAGAAATTTTGAATATATCCTCTATTTTCATATTCTTTTAGAACAGCATGTTTATATAATTCTTTGAATATATCTTTATTACTTTTGACTGCTCAATTTGAGTAAGTCAGTGGGTTTCTGACTAAGTTACTATGTCAATTCTGGCATCAGGAAAAATATCATGCTATTTGTGGATACGTGTTTATTAAGGAGAATATTTTCAGTGGAGTGGTTGGATATGTGAAAACTTTCAAGTAAATAAGAGATTAAGAGGGATTTTTCTGTTTCCTTTGGTTATTCCCCACAACCACAAAAATTAGCAAGTGGTGATGGATGACATTTAGATTCAAAGATCAAAATAACTGACTAAATTTTACTTGACTAGCAACTTTAAAATGCAACACTTGCTTATATTTTTTTCTTGTTTTAGTGATGAGGGGGTGAGTTGGGAGGATTTTATAAATGTGTAATCTGAAAGAACTTCTATTTAATACTTTAGAAATTATTTTTTATTCATGTTAAAATATACATGACATGAAATTTACTATCTTAACCATTTTTCAGTGCACAGATGAGCAGCATTAAGTGTATTCCGACTATGCAATCCCAGTCATCACCACTTATCTCTATAACTCTTATTTAATACTGTTTTTTGTTTTTTTTTTTGTTTTTTTTTTTTAATACTGTTTTGTGAAGTGAAATTCTCACATCTCAAATTCAAGCTGTCAAGTGTGGAAATGAAGGCATAGAGCTACTTTATAAGAAATGTGAATCATGACTAAGGTAGAATTTGTTATGTAGTTGTTAAGTGGTGTCTGACTCTTTGCAACCCCATAGACTGTAGCTCACCAGGCTCTTATGTCCATGGCATTTCCCAAGCAAGAATCGTGGAGTGGGTTGCCATTTCCTTCTCCATGGGATCTTCCCAACCCAGGGATTAAACCTATTTCTCATATATTGGCAGGTATTCTTTACTGCTGAGCCACCAGGGAAGCCCCAGGTGGAATTTAAAAATATGCAACTTATATGTGTAGAAAAAGAGGAGAAAGCAAATGGGCCATGGTTTAAGTGATTTTGTGGTAGGAGTCAACTTTATTGATCTAAAAATATACTCCATCTGGCTTTGTTCCTGCAAAATTTCCATCCCTTAAGCCTTTCCATGTGTTTAATTGTCAAGGATTAAATTTGATGCTATGTTGAGAGCTGCTTCGGCTACAAATTGGATGCAAGGGCATGGGTCACTGTGTCTATTCTGGGGCTGGGAAGAGGCTCTTCACAGCTCTCCAGAGGTTTGATGACTCCCTTCTTGCTACAGTCTCAGGCCTCTCACAATCATGGCTGGAGAAGAACTTTAGGTCAGAGAGATATTTTTATTTTTCTGGTGCTTAGTCATTCAGTCGTATCCAACTCTTTGCCACCCTATGGACTGTAGCCCACCAGGCTACTCTGTCCACTGAATTTTCCAGGGAAGAATACTGGAATGGGTTGCCATTTCCTCCTCCAGGGGGTCTTCTTGACCCAGGCATCAAACCTGCGTCTATTGCATCTCTTACATTGGCAGGCAAGTTCTTTACCACAGGCGCCACCTGAGAAGTCCTTCATTTTCCTAGGAAGGAGTGATTACTCTCCACATCCTTCATATTCAGATAAGTGCTGAGAAGGATGAGTAACTGATGTCAGAACTAGAAATTAGAGTATTCTGATCTAGTTTGGAATTTTTGAGGTCTAGAAAAAAGTCTGTTTCCCTTTGTACTAAGGGAGAGTGTAACCCTGGTGCTACAGGGCAGGAATGAACCTAACAGTGGCCAGAAATGGGAAGAACACATATTTTCCCCATGTAATTATATAGTGGAAAAGATTGGTTTTATAGGAATTTTTCAAATCTTAGGTCATGAACCGTTAAGGATGGTGAAATCAATAGTAGATTTCCACCAATATCTTAATAAATTCAAATAAAAAGACAGTAGAGAATGTCATGAGTGCTGCTTCATGAAACATTTTTTTAGGTTTATATGTGCATATTCATTTGTTTATGTGTGGGTATGAGTATTGTGTTTACCATCTGAGTAAATAGTATTTACCATCTGAATATTATATTTACCATGGTAAGGAATTTGCCTGCAATGCAGGAGAGCCGGGTTTGATCCCTGGGTTGGGAAGATGGTCTGGAGAAGAAAATGGCAACCCCCTCCAGTATTCTTGCCTGGGAAATTCCATGGACAGAGAAGCCTGGCAGACTACAGTCCATGGGGTTGCAAAGAGTTGGACAAGACTGAGCAGTTAACAGTTTCACTTTCATGAGTATTGTAAATTGGATACAATACAGTGCAGTAAATTGGATACTGCATTATCCAATGCAGTGGATAATATATTTCTTAACAAGAAGTCAATGTGAAAAAAGTTTGAATCTACTGAAATCAGAACTGCTTGCTTTCAATTTTTACAGAGTTTAATTTCAAGGTATTAACTAACATCTGGGTGCCATAAAATCATGTTAGTAAACTTTTCCCAGCTTCTGTTTTCAAATAATTCTTGTGAACTCAATAAACTCGGATTACTTACTAGTCAGTATGTGGAAATGGTGATTCACTACTAAGAATAGTTAACATTCATCCATATTGCCCAGTATTGTTCTAAGAGTGTTACATGTATTGATCCTTACTACTATTCTTTGGGATCGGAAACATTATCACCTTCATTTTATAAATAAAAGAATGGAGGCATGGAGAACTTTAGTAAATTGTCAAAGCTGCATGGCTGGTTTGTAGCAAGCCAAAATTTCAGCCCGAGCATCAAATTCTGAGTCCATGACCTTGGCCTCTACTCTATACTACTTTACACTATATTAAACAGAAATATTTTATAAACAAAAAAGTTATGTTTCTAATATCACTTTGTGGATTTGAGGTTTTAGTTACACCTGATTCAAAGTGATTGAGATAATGTTATCACTGCTCTTCTCTGATAACTCCATTTCAGAAGCTGTTTGCTGAGGACTTGCTCCTTACTCATTGGTCAGGTGCAAAGACACGGTGTAACACTGTCTAAAACTAGGCTAGCTTAGAATTAGTTGCTCTCAGTGTGAAGAGAAACAGTATCTGTGAACACTGAGTAGTGATTGTTGAACAAGTTGACTGTTAGTTCAAATTCTATGAGACATTTCCAATTGGTAGATGGCTGCTTAACGGGGCAACTATGCCTTTGTTTTACCCGTGAATCAAGTAATGACTGCTGAATGCTACTTTTCATGCATTTTATGGTCCTGGGAATTAAAAAGTAATAATAATAGTATTAAAATTGGAAACAAACTTCAATTATTAGAATAATTGAAGCTACCTATTCTAGATGGTTTACATCACTTTGAAGGATAAATGTGTGCTGCTTTTATCATTCACAGACAAGGCTTCATTATTATTCTGAGGACTTACTATTTCTGGGTATACCAGAAGATTCCCACTTGGAAGCCATACTATTGCTGTCAGTGACCAATGTCCTCAGAAGATGATAGTTTATGAACTCCTGATTCCAGTTATGTTGGTTCAGTCCCCTTTCTTACCAGAGAGGAGAAATATACCAAGTAAAACTATAGAAAAATACTGTTTTTGATATCATGACAATAGGATATGAGTATATGTGCGTACTGGGGAGCGTGCAAGCTTGGGCAAGGTAGGGAGAAATTAAAGCAAAGAAGTTACGATTGAAGGATAAATATATTCATCAACTTGCATAATGATTTTATAAACACTTTAAAGCAGAATTTTTTGTGATTATGTGGACCAAAATTTTCAAATTGTTTTGTTTCATGAACTATATGGTGATTGTATAAATCTAGCAACATAACTCTTTAAATACTTATCAACATACCTCAAAAATTAGAATAGTAATTAATATTTTAAATGCTGTTATCTTATTCTGCTTATGTCATCTCACAAAGAGCACTCTCTATGAAAAGTACAGTCTTCTATTTTTGATTATTTATTCTACCAGCATCCTTTTTCTAGAGAACTTTTACATTTGCTTGACATACAACTTTGGAACTATTAATATTACTTTGGTTTCCCATAGTAGCATTCTGACACTACTTCATTCTAAGAGTGGTTGTTATTTATTATCATTTCAGAGTGGCAAGATAGAGCTATATCTCTAAGAGGCAGCACACAAATTATTCTCTGTTGTTGCAATGAACCATTGCTTTTCTTTCCAATCTTCTGTTGTACATAGGTGCATTTCCTTTATCATACAGTTTAAAAATGCATAACACTTTTTATTAAAAGGCAATATACATTCATTATAGCTGATTTGGAGTAAGGGTACAGAAGCAATAAATAAAAATTATGTATAATTAAAATATTTAGGAACAACCACAAATAACATTTGGTATATTTCCTTCCAGATTTTTTTGAATAAATGCTTGGGTAAAAATGCACATTTATTTTTTGACTAATTTGACATTGTAGTAAGTTAAAAAACAGAATACATTTTAAAACTTAAAACTATATTGCATTTTTCAAATTCTAAACATTTTAACATCTTGTTAATAGCTTCATTATATCTCCTTGCACTGTGAATGTTCACGGTTTATTTTACTCAACCCCTTTCATTAGACATTTATGTTATTTCCAAATTTCCATGATTTTGATTACACACAATACCAACATCTTTGTAAGTGAACTTTACTGCATATCTATGATTATGCTCTTAGTCTAAATCACCAGAAATCAAAGATCAAAGAGAAGTACATTTTTGAGGCTTTTGCTAAATTTTTTCTTGAAGTGATCATACCTATTTTCACCCTCTAAGAGTCCATTTTTATATTTTTGTTCCTTTTGACAACATGAATTTTATATTCCATTGTCAACTAGTATGATACCTCATGGCTAAGTAAGGATCAGTTTGATCTATCAATCAACTATCTAAGTAAGTAACATAAGTACACATATATGTCATGTATGTATCCTCACATATTTTACTTTATAAAGGAAAACTGACATTTAGCAGTGGTGTACATTCATCTCTCTGGGACACTTTCTCATCCAAGCCCCTTGTAACCTGTTCCTCTGCCCATGCCCAGTGGGTTTGATAAGAATGGCAGGAAAAGGCCCTGTCATTATGTGCTGTATCCCAGCTCTATTTGTTTGGAGATCATTTGTAATGCAATTCATCATCCCTGTGTAAACCAGAATGACTGTCCTACTTGCTCTGGCACATTTTAAAGAAGGTTAGGAAATTCCAACAAAATGTATTTTGTGAGACATAGAATTTAGTATATAAAAACTTGAGTTTTCCTTTGAACCCAAGGGAAACTATTTTGCAGGTAGAGTGAGACTGTTGAACAACAAAGGTGAACATGCCCAATGTGGGCTAGTTTTCAAAACTAGAAGAGAATGTGCCTGGTTCATGTCTGTAGAATTACTAGAAAAGTCACTTAGCAAGAAGGAAAAGACTTGTAAGAGAAACCTGGTCATTTTCAGAGGAGACGTTTCAGCAGAGTTAGCTAGTTGGACATCCTTTTGCCTCCTCCCTGAGTCTCATCTCTCCTCCTTCACTCCAGCCTGGGGTTGCCCTTGTCAGTACTCACTGCCACATTGTTCTGGCTGCAGCCATTAAAGCTGCCTGGAACTCTACCTCACAGAGGCCTTCTGCCTTCTGAAAGCCTCTAGGCACTCATCACCTGGTCCAATGGCAGGCACGTGCTGAAGTGACATTAGAAGGAGGCCTGCTCCCTTAGTGGGGTTCAGCCTACACTCTCCTCCTAGGGTTTATATCTACTGTCCTTGTCCAACCCAGGAGCCATGAGAGACTGAACAAAGGTCATTTTTAATCCTACACATACACTCTTGACACTGTGCCTCCAAATGGAAATATCTCAATGCTTAGATTTTAACTGTTTATTTATTCACTCAACTAATAATTATAAATTGAGAACTTTCTATGTGTCAGACACTTCTAAGTGATATGGACTCCACATCAAAAAAATATTAAGTTCATGATCATAATGGAGATTACAATCTAATAGGGGTGTTAGATAGTTAACAAACATGTAGCAGTTTATCATGTGATGTTAGGCAGTAACAAGTGCTATGAAGACAAATTAAGTGGCATATGAGGATAAAGAGAGAGAGAGAGGCTACTTTTCTGGATAGGAGGTCAGAGAAGGTCTTTCTTAAGAGATGGCCTTTCAGCAGAGACCTAAAAGAAGAGCAAGAATAAGCCATATAGATATCTGTAGGACTTACAGATGTGCTGCTTGGGAAAACTGTAAGTGCAAAGGCCCTGGCACGGGAGTGTGCTTGAAAAGAATAAAGTATGGATGGGTAAGTCAAGGGGTTGGTAGGAGAAAGTGAGGTTGGAGATAGCCAAGGGTCAAGTAAGGTAGGTAATGTAGGGTCCTGCCAGTGGACAGGCTGAACTTATTTGAAGTGTGATAGGAAGCTAGTGGAGGATTTTGAAAGAAGCAATGTCACCTATAAACTTTCTGTTGCTTTTGTGGATTTTTGAAAATTTTACTTTTATGGTCTTTCCCTATGGCATTAAGATAGGAGGACATTTTTCCAAATTTCATTTGCTTTTGTCAACATCGCCATGTGGGAAACAGCTTAGACATGTAGATGCTCTCTCTCTGCCAAAGGCATAATTAAAATGTCTGAGGCTTTATATAAAACTTTACAGAGGCCTTGGAGTGATGAAGTTTCTTTCAAGTAACAGAATCAAACAGGTTACTTGAGCAGTCTTCATTGGAAATTGATGGTATGTCTTTCAAAATCCAAGGAAGAGGTCCCTCTAGGCATTGGGGAGCAGGGCTGCTCCAAGGGGCCTTCACAGCAGCTAGTTTTGATCCCTCTTCTGCAGTTTCACATTAAAAGTCCCCATTATTAGGAGAGAGAATTTGATTGGTTCAGCTTGACTCAGGCATCCTCTTCTACCAAATCAGTGAGTTCTTGTCAAGGGTGCAATGAAAACAGAAATAAAACAGCTCTGAGAAGTCCCATGTGGGTAAAGTGCGTGGTTCCCAAAGACAAGGCTGGACAGACAACTTTCTAGTGGTTTCTGACAGGTCTGTGGGCAAGCACCCAGATGCTTTGTTTGCGTACTTTGATGGAGGCAGACCCTTGAAGCAAGGGCTTCTGGGTAGTAACCATGTCTCCACTCTCTTCCTCTATGGAGAGGTGATATCCTGGGTGATTTGGTTGCAAAGTGCTTGACAGCAAGGGACACTTTTATCCCATTTTGTACCTCCTTGAACAAAATGAAGGGCAGAGGAGTTTCTGATGTTTAATTTTGCTTCAAGGCCCTAGGTTCTTTTGATCCTGAAGCTGCCCCTACAGCTCTCTAAAAATCACAGGTTCTGTTTTACATTCTTAAAAGATTTGCTGATAGCTTGGCAGGCAGATACGGTTTTATTGCGAAGAAATTTTGCCCATTCTCACATGTACTGTTGTGCCAAGAACGTGGAATTCGGAGTCAGGAAACTATATTAAGTCTGGTTCCTAGAAAACTCTGAGGTGGAGATTTGTGAGCAGGAGTTCTATTGGGGAGTGTTCTGGGGATCAGCACCTGTGAGGGAAGCTAGAGTGGGCAGAGGGAGAAGGTAACCTGGGGTGCCATAGCAACAGAGACTTCAGCCAATCCTACAAGGATCTCTGGAGCTAGGATGGACCTCCACTAGAAGAGAGGCAAGGGAACCAGGACTCTGTACATGGCAGTGATCAGTATGGGGCAAGGGCTCGCTTTGGGTGAGATAGCTTTCTTAGGTCTAAGGCAGGGTCCTGAGAGGGATGCGAACTCCCAGCCTCCAATCCGAGAAGCAGCTAGAGAATGAGTGCTTATCTCAGAATTGCAGGTTGGGGACAGGGAGGGTCTCCTTCATCCATCATAGCATATACTCCAGACTTAAATTTCAATTCTTCCCTACTACACTGGTCTGTGAGGTCTTGGGAAGACCATCTGATTTATTTGAATCATCATGTCCTCCTCATAAAAAAGTGAACCCAACCAAACCAAATGAACAAACCTCATTTTAAAAATGGTATGAAATAAAGAATGTTGTGAGCACTTTGGAGGATATTTTCATTTAGACTGTATTGTTTAATTCTTTCTACAAGTCTATGGCATCATCTATTTTAGGACAACTATACTGATAAGAAGACAAATCCTCAGAGACATGAGAGTAGTTTTCTTGAATTTGTACAGAGAATGCAGTCTCACATGTTCCAAATGTAAATTCTTATTTTGGCCAATTCACTCAGCCGTAGAAATAACATGAGTAATACTAAGACTAATAATGGTAAATAACCCCTAACTTACATGGTTGTTATGAGAATTGAATGAAAGAAATTTATAAGTCATAAGTTGCTAAAAAAATTTGAGTCAGTATCAGTGTTCCTCAAAATTGTTTTTGTCATCAGTAAGAGATGGGCATGGTCTGTTAGTGTGTTAGTTGCTCAGTCGTGTCTGACTCTTTGCAATCCCATGGACTGTAGCCTGCCAGGCTCTTCTGTCCATGGAATACTCCAGGCAAGAATACTGAAGTGAGTTGCCATTTCCTACTTCAGGAGATCTTCCCAACCCAGGGATCGAACCCAGTCTTCTGCATTGCATGCAGATTCTTTACCATCTGAGCCACCAGGGAAGCCAGGCATGATCTAATCCATCCTGAAAAAAGGAGAGAAGGTTTACACAGGATCCTAGAAAATCTCTCCTAGTCAACCTCTGAAAGGCACAGGGCATCGTATTGTCTCCAGTTTCTCTAACTGATGTTTCGATTTTTCTGGTTCATTCTTTGAAAGTTTAGTAAATTCGACTCACATATTCTGAGCTGAACTTTACTCTGTGAGAGTTGTGCTTAGGGTAAGGAAATGAAAGAAGTGTTGTCCTTTAGAGATAAAAATAAGACCATCAGTGACAGTGGTGGGGGCTCCTGTTCTGGAGGGAGAGAGACATTAAAGGAGCTTGGAACAGGCTCTGGGAGTCTGGGCCAGACTCTTAAATTGTCAAGGTGACTCACAGCATAGATGTCAGCTTGAACTTTATTGACTTTGACTTTCAGGACCCATTTTTTAAAAGGTGAGGAAGTCATGGAAAAGAACCAGGCTGTGGTACCTCTACCAATTTGAAAAAAAAAAAAGCTCACAACTCTATATGTAAGGCATCTTGCCACTGGCGCGTGAAATATTTTACGTGACACACAAAATCCTAAGGAAAATAAGTTGTTTTGAGCACATACATGTACTCAGCAGCATGTTTAGATTGGAATTGAAATAGTGTCTCCATGTTGTTGTGAAAGCCCACTTTTACACTTATCTCACAATTACCTTCCTAAAAAATTCCATGTTTTGATCGAATTTTTGCTTTTCTTCTTTCTTGGAAAATAATCAAATGTTACTACTAACATGTGCTATTTGACCAAAGGTATTACTCCTGAACTATTAGGTCTAAAGTTCTGGGTTTTCTCATGTTTATTTTCTCCTCTCTCGCTTCATTTAGTAAATTCCAGATTCTCCAGGGTAGCGAGTTCAGTAGAGGTCAATGGATTCTCATGTCACTGGTTTGTTTACTTTTTGTCTCCACTTGAACTAGATTAAAAAGTCAAGCCTTTTTTGGCAGGAGAAATCATTTGAAAAGGTATTGTAATGTTTCTAGGATGGTTAAAATGAATAGGAAAATTCTTTCTTTAAGTATAGAGAGGCTAAGTCCAAAATGGTTAGTTTGTTTAATCATGGTTTCCTTGGCTTCAATGGCAACATGAAAACATGTCTGCTGGGGCTATGTTTCTCATCACTGAGTGAACCAGTCAATGCAAATGACTGAGATTTAATTATGTGTTGGTAGTATAGACTTGGCTAATGTTTTGGGCATAGATGTAGCATAATATATCAAATTATAAAACAATATAGATATATATATCACGTGTGTGCTTAGTTACTCAGTCATGTCCGACTCTTTGCGACCTCATGGACCATAGCCTGCTAGGCCCCTCTGTCCATGGGGATTCTCCAGGCAAGAATACTGGAGTGGGTTGCCATGCCCTCCTCCAGGGGATCTTCCCAACCCAGGGATTGAACCCAGGTCTCCCCCATTGCAGGCAGATTCTTTACCAGCTGAGCAACCAGGGAAGCCTATATTATAGCGAAAGATAATTCTGGTTGTGATTTGTAGCAGAGAAGAAAAAAATAGTAAAATCTTTAACATGTTTATTTTACTCCTTTGTTCCCCAAACTGTTGTTGTCCTTTGACTCAGGATTGTGAACAAATGAAAAGTGTCCCTTGGCATAAGATGCAAAGCTCATGAAGACCGTTAAAAAATTGTTTCACATTTTCACTTATAAAATATTGGAGACAAGATATACTTAAAACAACAATTAGCCTTAGGAATGGATATCATAGCAGAAGCATCCTTCGTGTGTGTGGTCGAGTCAAAATTCCCTATTTTAATCTGAGGAATGTAAATACAATTATGAGGGACTTCCCAGGTGGCGTGAGTGGTAAAGAACCAGTGCCGGAGACTTAAGAGGTGTGTTTCAGTCATTGGGTTGGGAAGATTACCTGGAGGAGGGCATGGCAGCCCACTCCACTATTCTTGCCTGGAGAATCCCATGGACTGTGGAGCCTAATGGGGTATAGTCCACATGGTTGCAAAGAGTCGGACATGACTAAAGCAAGTTAGCATGCACATAAGTACAATTATCCGTCTTATAACACAGGCCAGGGTTATCTCAGTCTTAGCAGTATTGACATTTCATGCTGGAGAATTCTCTGTTCTGCATTGTAGAATGTTTAGTAGCATCCTTAGCATCCAGCCAGTAGATGTTGGTGAAGTGAAGTGTTAGTCACTCAGTCGTGTCTGACTCTTTGTGATCCCATGGACTATAGCCCATCAGGCTCCTATGTCCATGGGATTCTCCAGGCAAGAAAACTGGAGTGGTTGACATTTCCTTCTCCAGGGGAATCTTCCTAACCAAGGGATCAAACCCAGGTTTCCTGCATTGTAGGCAGGTCCTTTACTGTCTGAGCCACCAGGGAAGCTCCTAGATGTTGATAGCACCTCCAATCTCCCCCTTCCCCGGCCACAACAACCAAAAATATCTCCAGACATAGCAGAGTGTCCTGGGTGTGGGGGAAGGGGCAAATTACCCTAGTGGAGAATCCATACACTAAAGACTCCTGGGTTTCATGGTGAAGTTCCATATTATAATTTAAACACAAAATTTACCTATGGAAAATATTTGAAAGATCTATAATATTTGCTAAGAAGATTAAAAAAGGGAACTATATCATATATCTGGTACACAGTGGCTAGAAAAAAATGTCTTTGTATGAACTTTCCAGTGCTATGATTTAGTGAGACATTTAGAGGAGGAGAGACTTCAAGGCCTTTCTGTTTTTAAGCCCATAGAATCCAATGGCATGTTTTGAAAATTACAGCTAAAGTAACTGAAGTATAAATTGTGTAATTCTCATATTGCCTTCATTTCAAAAAGGAAAATAACATTTAGATTTAGAGAGAAACAAGTTGTCAGCAGTTTTGGGAAATCTCTTGGTAGGTCTAACTATACCAAAGACCATGGGAATCAGATTAGGCCTTTTCTCAGTGATGTTGCCGTGGAGAATCATATTTTTATCCTTTGTCCACATGATTTTCTCATTTATAGTATCCAAGTATAGGATTGTGAGTACCACTATTGTTAACATTTTCCTGTCAACAACTGTTCCTATATACTCTTCCGTTTTTCCTTTTGTTTTTGTTAAACTTATTTATATTTCTCTAGAATTAAATAAAAATGGAATCACAATACATTTGGCTTTAGAATTTACAATTGGCCTTACCATTTGACTTTTATGCATACATGCAAGTGTGTATGGATGAGTTCTTGGAGGAACCCCAAGTTGGCCTGCCTTTTTGTGTCCATTTATAAGTCTCTCTTTCAGCATGTCTTCCATCTACAGTATGTATGTTGTCCTTAGGAAAAGGTGTTTTCAACATTTTTTAGTTTAAATTCAGTCAGATCCAGATTTTGCATCAAAATGCTTTGTAGTCAGAATACCGTCAAAGTACAAAAGCTCAGTCATCTTCCTCTCTCGGGTCAGGTGTACATGCAGTGGTCTGACTTTCCTGGGACAGACTGCTCTGGCTTTTCAAGGCACACGTTTACTCCCACAGCCGCTTGCCTGCCCAGGACTCCCTGTAGTGCTGCCCCACAGCTAGTCTGAACATCTTGGCAAATTCTCTTATTAAGTATGTTACGTTGTGCAGTTTATTTTCTCCCATCATCTTCACCACCCCCCTTTCTTAGAGACAATTCACATTTTTCAAAACTTAAAGAAAACTGTGGAAATCTTATATTTGACTTTTGTCCCTTATCTGCCTATTTCCTGTCTTCTTCCAGCTACAGTTAACCACTATTGTCAGTTTCTTATGTGTCCTTCCAGAATGTGTGTATATATATATACCATTATCTCTTTTCTTTCTTCCTCAAAAGAGAAGATGCCATACATGAAGAGGAGCACTTTGCTTTTTCCACTTCCTAATTTTCCTTGGGGGACCTTTCCATAGTAGTACACAAAGAGCTTGCTTATTCTTTCTTATAGCTGTAATATCATTCAGTCTATGAATGTACATAATTTATTCCCATATAGATGGACACTTGGATTGGTTCCATTCTTTCACTATCACATTAGTAGTGAAGAATATTTAACCATTATTTTTTGTACAAGTGCAGGTACATATACAGGATAAATTCACAAAATGAAACTGCAGGGTCCAGGGGTATGTGCAGTTCTAATTTTGATAGATACTGGAAAACTATCTGCCATAAGGATAATTTTAACAGCAACATATGATTGTGCCTGCTTCCCCATAGCCTGGCCAACTGAATGTTAACACAATTTTAAATTCTAACAATGTGATAGATAAAGATCGGGTAGTTTTAATTCACTTTTCTTTTTTATGAATGAGGCTGAGATCTGTGGCTTAATCTTGATTGGGCCTTTTGAATTCTTATTAGATTGTGCCAGTTGAACTCTAATAATTTTATGCAATATGAAGTCATATGGGGGCTGCTCAGAAGGTAGGACTCTCCAGCTCTGTCTGGATGTCAATATTAACACAGCTCAGAGAATGTGCTTAAGTGTGTTCCACTATTTCTCTTAGAATGAACCCAATATGTATCTATCAAAATACTGACTTTCATAGCTACTAATTTGTGTTTTCTTCTGATAGTTTATGTATTCTAAGACTAGCAATTTGATTCAATCACTTGTCTTTATCTGTGATAACACTTTATATTTCCTCTGTAAGTGCTCTGGAATTATGACAAAAGAGTAATGCTTTCTCATTACAGTAAATATGAAATTCTGTCTCCATTTCCATCATGTGAAGGACAAAATAATGGAGAGGTTTCCTGTCAGAAATTGTCTTCTGGGTATCATCTTTCCCACTGCATTCTATTCTGTATAGATAGATGTAGAAGATACCACCAAGTGAATGCCTTCATATAGGCATTCATCATTCAGCCAGTATTTGTGGCATGTCTACTATATGCCAGACACCGTTATAGGCACCAAGCATGATCTGTTATAGCCTAGCAAAGACAGACACTGGGTATTCATCACATTTACTAGATTGAGTGTGAGTTGGAAGGACTATGCATGGACAACACGTATTGCACTGTCTGTCAAAAGATCAAGGCTGGCAATTGGGACACCAAGTTCTATCCTTGGATTTGCCCTTATCTTGCTGTGAATATTGGACAAGTTCTTTCATCTCTATGGGCCCCAGCTTTCTCATCTGTGAAATATGTAATGTTGACTAGAATAGATGACATTTACATCCCTTCTAGTTTTAACATTCTAAGATCATAATGCCCATATGCTACTTTTACGATTTAAAAAATACCCAAGAGTCCACATTTATACACTAAGAAGAATAATTGTGCCCCTTCCCATTTGCAGATACCCCTCCAAGTATTCATAATTATTTTTTTTCCATCTGGAGGTGGCAGAAATATATTAGAACTTGTCATGGTATGTAAACATTTGCATTAAAAAGTCTCCTAGGACATTAAATATTCAACATTTATGACATTTTTTTTGTCAAAGTATTTCTGAGTGAATAAAATGTCACGAGGTATAAATCTCAGCAAAGATCTTCAACAATAGACAGACTCTGGAGAAGCCAGCAGTACTCAGAGCATGGATATCAGAAACAGACATTTCAACATAGGTGATGTTGACCTATGCTCTGTAGGACCATCTGCTTTCTCACTCTGGAAGGATTCAGCTCCACTGGAAAGGAAGATACTGTAGTCTAACTCTTCAACTAGAACCAGGCTACCTGCCTATGAACCTGGAAGCAGTGAATTCATTTTTGACAGATGCTTGAAAATGTCCAACACCATCATTTTATCCCATCACCCTCACCTCTGCTTTCCTCATACCCCTTTCTGTTCTCTATTATATTCACCCTGGGGTATTCCTCAGGTTAAACAATTCCATCTCATGTGGTAGCAGATTAAATTGTACACTCAGTTTTAAAATGTATCCTATTTCATTGATTTGCAATCCAACTTTAAACAAAAATAATTTATCTTTAATGTAAAATATTTAGACTAATGATATTAACTTATCATTCATCATTTTGGATAAATAATCAGTATCTCTTTATTATTTTCAAGTTAACATGATTTAGTGGAAAAGAATGGAGTTTTGTAGTCTAGTTTTAAATGCTGGTTTCATCAATTACTGGTTGTAATTTACCAGCTTTATAATTTATATGACTTAAGTTTTTTTTCCTCAAATGATGATACTAATAACTTTCAAATCATTATGAGGTTAGAAATAATATATAAACATACAAAGCTATCTAAACACAGTAGGATTCAATAAATGTTCACTGTTTTATAATTATCATTGTCATTATTGTTGTGACTGATCAGACAAAATATCTGCTAGCAAATTTTTCTCTAAATTTTCCATATAAGGCAAAGATTAGGAAATTAGATATTGCTGTTTTTCTTTATTTCTTATTGGTATTTGAGAAATATTTATTTTTTATTGCTATCTGAAAACATCTAGTAACTTACTTAGATAATGAACATTCAAATACTGGACCTATTCAAAGAAGGATGAATAATTGCTCATATAATCTTGTAATTGACCTCTGTGTATAGAAAGTAGTGTATATATTTCTAAAATGTCAACAGCAGAGCTCTTATTTTTCTCATTGCTGTTATTTGCAAATTCAATATCATAAAAATATCAACACCATATTTTATTTAATGCAATTGGACTTTATTAAGTTTGGAGACTTACGAAGAAAGTAACTGTGTTTTTAAAGGAAGAGAAAAGGACACTGAAATATCAGAAAGGAGTGATCTGAACAGGAGTACAAGGATGAATCTCAGAAGCCAGTCTGACCTTCCGGGGACACATCTCACTGCAGAGCGGAGCCTCTAGATGGCGAAGGAACACCGCGGAGACTGCACGGCTTTTGCACAGCTCGGAGGTGGTGGAAGCGCTCAGAGCTCCGGTGATTTAACAGCCCGCACGGGGAACTATTTGGATTGCAATACCAATTCCGCAAGTTATTAATTATGCTCTCAACATAAACGCCGAACTCATATTTTTAGGCCACTGTGTACCCCTGCCTTAAAAGAATAGTTGCTTAAATATAAGAGACCACGATGTGTAATTCAGCAACGCATCACTTTTTCTAAAAGGAAAGCGTGTTCAGGAGACTGGCCTTACAGTGTTTGAGAAGTAGTGACCTTTAAGGAGTTGGGAGAGGTGCGAGACCCTCAGAGAGCGACCTGAGAACAGAGGGTTACCGTCCAGACTCAGAAATGATGTGGGTTTGAATCTCTGCTCCCCTGAGTCTCTCTGCGTTCTTGGATAAGGTATGGGCACTCTCTGAGCTTTGGTTTGTAGTCTAGAGATACCAAGGGCGCCTACTTCATTAGGTGGTTGTAAAGAATAAAGAACGTTTGAGGTAAAGCACTTGGTACAGAGATTGACACGCGTTAAGTACCCAATAAATGAAAGAATTGGAATTTGGTGAAGCACTAATACGAGTTAAATTGGTTTATTCAAGTTGAACAATCCGCATCATGGGAATGTGAGACATCTCTCCAATGTGAAGCAGTGATTAAGCATCCTATGAGCTTTCTATTTCTTGCTATTTAAATGAAAGAATGTGCCTAATTCTCTATGTCTGGCTGACAGAATATTTTGGAGAGGGGATGGGTGGCTGCAAAGTTCTGACAGGATTTTCAGGGTACACTTTAGCACAACACCCCAATGTAGCTTCTCAATAGAATTCTGGTGCTTTCTTAAAAGTCAGCATAAAGAGTCTTGTCAGCAGCTGATGTTCAGAAAGGAGAGAGATGAGGGGGTGTTTTTCCTGATGCCTGGAACAGAGCTTTATGCTACCAGATTCTGGATATAGTTGCTGCCCTCAATAAGCATCTCCAAAGGAATCATAGAAAAGTCACTTCCAGCTTCCCAACCCAGGGATCAAACCCAGATTTCCCGCATTGCAGGCAGATTGTTTACTGTCTGAGCCACCAGGGAAGCTCAGAGAAGTCACAGAAAGGGATATTTTGATTAGTTTTCCTATAGTAACTGAAACAGTGTATTGCTGCTGCTGCTGCTGCTAAGTAAATGTAGGAGTTAGGGGAAAACATGACATGTTAAACAAGAAAAATTGCAGCAAGGGCTGAGAGGCAATCTTTTATAAAATCACACTATCCTCATCTTTTTATATTTTGGCCTAATCTTTTCATTCTCAGTGAACTTTCAGCCATAACTTATCTGGGAAACATGTAGGTAGTGATGCCAGAACTTAAAGGAGGTAGAGCTTTAAGTATTTTATAAGTACCCACAGGGGCCTCCCTGGTGGATACAGTGGGAAAGAACCCTCTTGTCAATGCTGGAGATGAGAGTCGTGGGTTCATTCCCTGGTCAGGAGGATTCCATGGAGACGGAAATGGCAACCCACTCCAGTATTCTTGCCTGGAGAATACCATGGACAGGGGAGCTTGGCGTGCTATAGTCTATAGGTTTGCAAAGAGTCAGACACTACTGAAGCAATTTAGCATGCATGTGTAGGTACCCAGAGACATATTTATCTGAAAAATAAATGCAAAAAATAAACTCTTGTTTTTTATTCAGAAGCATCAGCATATCTAAATGCCAATATTTAACTTACACCCTATTCTTTGTGCCCTGGAGAGTCAAGCAACAGGGAAATTGGTTTTGTAGTTCTTGAGTCCGCATCCATGGGCAGCTGTGCATGAATGTAGACTTGTCCTTTTCCTTGTCTTCACCGCCCTGCTAAACTGGCCTCTCCCTGCCCTGTTCCTCCTCACCTCCCATGGACAGAGGACCTCAAGCAGGAATATCAGTCGTTCTGTGGGCATGAAGCAGGGGCCCCTCCGTGTGAAGCAGAAGTTCCAACTCTTGCCCAGGACCATAAGGTCTTCTCAGTGATCTTTGGCAAGTTACACATCATGGAAGTAATCCCTGTGTAGTTAGGTTTTGAAGCTTGGAGATACTACATAGGCTTCCATAGATTCTGCTCTAATCATGGCTTAAATTCATTCTTTCCAGCTGCAGTTATTTGTGCCTATTAGATGCCAGGTCCTGTACTGCATGCTACACAGACACATAATAGAGTAGGATGTGGTCCCTGCTCTCAGGTATTAATGAGAGTGACAAGCAGAGAAAGACAAAGAAGGCATTATACTGCCGGTACATCTGGTATGTGATTAGCCTACTGCTTCCCTGCTTTCCTTTTCTTTGAGAGCTGGGGTGGTTGGTGATGAATTAATTGTGCAGGTGGTGAGCTGGTGTGAGGGCAGAAAAAAAAAGAGATCTTAGCCTTGCACATTATGTCAGAATTATCTCAGCATTACATTTCACAGAGCAGCCGTTCCAGCAAAAAAATGTGGCGAGTTGGGCCCTGTGTATCATAACCTACTTTATTAGGGAATTTCAGGGTTGTCGGGGGCAATCTGTCATGTTCATGATAACTCAGAATGACGATTTTTTTTCTTTGCCAATTTTGGTCTCTCTCTGTTGGAAACACTCATCTCTATATGTACTATGAGCTTCCTGAAATCTGAGGCAAGAGGAAAGAGATAAAATTATCACTTCTTTATTCAACTGGAAGGAGGAAGAGGGGAATTGGTTAGGATCTGGTTAGTTCTCTTGATTTCTTGTATGAATACTTAGTGTATGAAACTATGGAACAAACTCTGGATAACTTGAACTGACAGTTTTGGAAATAACAGATATATAAATAGGTATAAAGGTCTTTTATTTTATTTTGTTGTTCAAGTTTAATTTTTATTTTATATTACAGTATAGTTGATTTTCAATGTTTTGTTAGTTTTAGGTATACAGTAAAGTAATAGTTTGTCTTTTAATGGCACAATTTTAAAATAAAAGCCAATATTGGTACAATGTTCGGAAGTAGAAATTTGGTATAATGTCATTTTCAAATGTGAGATTTTATTGCTATCCCTTTTCTCATGGGTAATCATAATTTTATTGTACACATAAATACTACTGCATCATATCATTCAGGTTTCTTTGAATGAAATATTAACACTAACAAGATGCACGCTACCATCTAGAACCTAAGGGAGAACTAGAATCATTAGGTTACTGGAGGCACATGAATAAATGGGGACCATCCATCTTTCTTACAGAAACTCAGAGGTTGACTCTTTGAATGTTGAGAGCAATTGAATATGAATAATGTGTGTGTGTGTATTCAAAATTTATAATGTGTTTCTGCCATCTTTATTAAAAGTCTTTGAAATGTAAAAATATGAAGAAACACATATTCATCTGAAGCATGAAGCAAGGCCCCAGGAAAGTCTTTCAAAACTCCATCTTATCACCCAGGAAGTGTCAAGTCATTCGTCATGTATAATTAATACATCCGCTCTTCCCTTTCCTCCTTGAGCACAGGCATTGCAAAATGAGTCCTGTGGTTTTGTAGTAAATAACACTATTTTCAACAATTTGTTTCCATGTCTGGACAGATGTATCGCTCAGTTTGTCGATTCTGAAAATTTATTTATTTTATTCCATTTTTGTTCTTGGATGCAAACAGGTACATACCTGCTACTGCAAACATAGAATAAAAATCTTAATTTGTTATGTTAAAAAAACAGCACTATTTGTATACTACCTTTGGCTTTCAGTATGACAGCATGATTTATCAAAGCATCACAGTATTTAAGGAAAGTGAGATAGCTTTTGAAATGAAAAAGTCTAGGTGCAGAAAGGTCATGAGACTAATATAAGCATAGTCTCTTCAATTTTATATATGTGCCGAGGTCAATGATTTCCCTCCTCCAGGATGGTTTTTCAATTAGAAATAAATTTTGGCATTTAGTGTGTTACATGATCATACAGAGTACATGTTCAATTAATGCGTAGCTATTTAAAGTTGATTTTGAGTTGTCTTCCTTTAAGGGAAGTAGCTTTTGCATAGCTAACCCGCAAGTATTTGTTCTAGTGTCTCACTGTGTGCTTTGAGTTTGCTTAGTTATCAGTGGTTTTATTGAAATGTGTGGGAATTCAAAATTTATGCCCAATGATTCAGTCATATAACCGAAAACTGACTCAGCTCTGTTTCTTTTTTTGCTTTTGCTTCCCAGTCCATGTGGGAATGTGATACTGTAATTTCTTAGAGAAATAAATCACCATAGTAAAGAAAACTCTGTCTTTTAACCTTTTCACCAGGTTGTTGTTGTTCGGTCGCTCAGTTGTATCTGATTCTTTGTGACCCCATGGACTGCAGCACACCAGGCTTCCCTGTCCTTCACCATCTCCCAGAGCTTGCTCAAACTCATGTCCATCAAGTCGATGATACCATCCAACCATCTCATCCTCTGTCATCCTCTTCTCCTGCTGCCTTCAATCTTTCCCAGCATCAGGGCCTTTTCCAGTGAGTCAGCTCTTTGCATCAGGTGGCCAAAGTATTGGAGCTTCAGCTTCAGCATTAGTCCTTTCAGTAAATATTCAGGATTGATTTCCTTTAGGATTGACTGGTTTGAACACCACAGTTCAAAAACATCAACATAAAGAAGGTGCTCAGCCTTATTTATGGTCCAACTCTCACATCCACGCATGACTACTGGGAAAACCATAGCTTTGACTATATGAACATTTGTTGCAAAGTGATGTCTCTGCATTTTAATATGCTGTCTAGGTTTGTCATAGCTTTTCTTCCAAGGAGCAAGTGTCTTTTAATTTCATGGCTACAGTCACCGTCTGCAGTGATTTTGGAGCCCAAGAAAATTAAGTCTGTCACTGTTTCCTTTGTTTCCCCATCTATTGCCCATGAAGTGATGGGACTGGATGCCATGATCTTAGTTTTTTGAATGTTGAGTTTTAAACCAGTTTTTTACTCTCCTCTTTCACCTTCATCAAGAGGCTCTTTAGTTCCTCTTTGCTTTCTGCCCTTAGAGTGGTGTCATCTGCATATCTGAGGTTATTGATATTTCTCCCGGCACTCTTGATTTCAGTTTGTGCTTCATCCCAGGTAGGATGGTGATAAAATATTTTAGTTTCAAATAATAAGCAAAAGAACACAAATATAAAGATAGCAGAAGAGTAACCGGCAAATGATTATAATAATTTCTTTAATCATGGCAATGGAAGTCTGAAAGTAAAACAGATTCTCACATTGTTAACCTTTTTTCCATGAATAAGTAAAAGGTAGCTGTATTAATTTTAATGAATGAACAATAAAAGATAGTTGGAAACTAAAGCAGTTATTTGAATTCTTACTAGTTACATATATGCTACATAATTTAAGCAAAGGCAGATATTTTAACTGAAATAGATAAATAATTCCTTTTGTTTGCTAATATGATTAATATTTATTTGTATCTGAATAGGTGTACTGATTTCTAAGGTTGTATTTTCTAATTTGGAGGAGCTCCCTTGTTTTTAGAGGCAGTTGTAAATTAAATTCAGTGTCTTTTTTTTATCCCTAAAACACGTCTTCAGGCCATCCAGGTGACAACCAGTATCAACAACGTGTTGCTGAGAGATGAAATTGGATTTTATAAGCTGCCTTGAAAATTATGTCATGTTGAGTTACTTGCTTTAGTGGAAGTTCAGCTCACACAGTATTGAGTAGAATGGATCTTTATCATGTCTGTTGGGTGAGAAACTCCTTTTCACTGAAACTCTCCTTGGTATCCTCAGAATCACAAAGTTCAAGTGTTCTATGTGTGGGAGGTGAAGAGCTCTTTGGCGTTAGGGGCTACAGGAAGTTCATCCATGTACTTCTCTGTTCTTTAGACCCATGTAGAGGGATTATGCTCCTACTCCTGGTATTCTACTCAAACTGACACTTCCAGCCAAAAGCTTAGTTATGGACAAAGATAGAAATGCAGAAGTCTCATAAAATATATATATATATAAAATATGTTGGTATACATTGGTTCTATAGCTCCAGGCACAGAGATAATACATAATCAATCAAAGGATGACAATTTTTGGGGAAAAAAAAAACTTTGTCTCTGAATTGAATAGTCCAGTCCTATAATCCTTAATTAAGAAGCCCTCTTGTCATCCCTTCTACATGGACATCTTTGATTTTTCTGCAAGTTGGAAAATCCCAGTTGTGTTCTTATTGGATGTCTCAGTGAATTTATGATACCCCTGTTTTCCGGCAGGGAGTAAGAGAATGCATGCACTTTGGTTTTCCTCTTTTGAATCATTCCCTTTGGAAGTCTTGCTTAGAAGTTACTCACTATTAATTTCAGCTGTGGCCCCATGCGAGCCTACAGTATCCATTAGGGTGCTTGCCCTTCATTCACAATGATGTGAACTCTTTCTCCCCTTTTTTGAATATATATGCCTTTAAATGTGTAAGTGTCAGCTGCTACATTTTCATAACTTCTGAGAATACATGACCAGCATGTCTGGGACCCCAATTTATTGCTCATCCTCTGTTCTGTACTCATACTTTATGGATGTAAAAGAAAATAATGCTATGACTTGATAGCTCACTGCATTTAGGAATCTCAGATATATGGATGAGGTAAAGTCCTAAGGAAAAGTTGCATAAACTGGGGTCATAACAAAAACACACTGCTGAGACTGTCTCTGAAAATGTGTAGTTTTGAGTAAAGGGGCTGATTTTGCCATGGCAGTAAAATTGCAATAGGTCAGCTCCTGCAGCTTTGATTGCTGCTTAGAACTTAAGAATTCAGATGTTATGTAAATGCAGGAGCTATCATGTGTGCATTTAAAAGGCATACTTTCAAGAAAAAAAAAATCAGATCACTATTAAATCTCTCCTTGTACAAAATGTAATTTTCTCTTATTTATTTATATTCAAAATCAGGCTCTCTATAACATGGGCACACAAGAAATTGAAAGGTATGGAAATTGCATAGTTTAATATTAGGACTTTTTAACTTGCCAAGAATAGGAACAGTTTTTATTAAATAGGACAGCTAAACATTACATTATATAATGCCATAACTCACACAATAAACCAATTTCAACTCAAGAAATTAGTTTTGCATAAGGCTGGCTATTAGTATCAGCTGCCAGGGGACTGACATGTTCATTATTTTTATTCTCCCTTGTTGAGGTTTTGCTGTAGTGGGATTTCTGTACATGAAGTCTTGAGAGATAGGTAAAATAGTGAGAGACTGAACATTTCTCTGAAAGGTTTGAGGACTGCAAAATTCCACTCTGACTTCAGTGGAATGCTCAGAGAGGTTAGCAACAATATTTTGGGAGAGCAGACACAATCGCTTCCTCACCTAGGCTAACTACTGAAAACCCAGGAACTTTCCCTGCTAAAAGATACTTTGAGAGGTAAGTCAAAAATAAACAAGTAGACTGTGTATCTTTAATATTCCCCTGGAGAATGGCTGCTTTTTAAGAAATATTGTGTGCCCAGGAGAAGGGAATTACTCTGTAGTAATCTGACTCTTGACTGAGTTCTACCTATTTTGCTCACTGTTTCATTTAAAATAAGCTTTTAATTTGCCATTTTCTTTTTAAAATAATGTTGATGTTACCATGGTAACCATGCTTTAGCAAACAAGCATGAGTGCTGCCCAAAGAGTACTCAAAAATCAGAGGGTAAAAGAGTAAAAGCATAGTGAGACTGCCCATATTCCCCCCTGTGGAACCTTGGAACAGCTAGCTGGTAGTGAGAAAATAGAAAAAAATGGACAAATGGAGGGTGTAACCTTGAATGGAGACAGGTGAAAGGAAAAGGATTGAAAAAAATGGTGCCTACTAATGGTTCTTTTCTTTGAAGTAACCATAGCATTTTTAAAGTTAAACTGGAAGTAACCAGAAAACCTGCACTCAGTGAGGTGGGCACAGGCAATTTAGAAAGCAATTCCAGTAGACCACCTAAAGAACTGGCTAGGTGGGGAATAGGGGAGGCTGAGGAGGAGAATCACCCAGACTATGGTGTGGATAAGGTCGTTTGGACAGACATCTTTCGTAACTCAATTGTAAGCCTATTTTCTAAAGGTATAGTATGTGTGTGTGTGTACATGTACATGGGTGTATGTAGGGAGTTATTTTCTAGTTGAGTCTAAAATAAGCTTCAAAATCTGGTTGTGTTTGTCAGAGGATTGGTGGCACCTTTCCTCTCCAGCATACATTTGTATGTAATTCTGAGGTGATTTAATCTTTTAAAAATGTGTAAGCCATTTTTTCTTTCTTTTTTTTTTTTTTTGGTAGTGCAAGAAACTCGTGAGAGAAGGCTACAGGGTAACAGAGCAGGACAGTGCACAGCCCTTTGCAGTCTGTCAGTTGCTGGTGCCATTACTGTGCAACCCATTACCAGCAACAGTTACCAGGAGACCACTAACATCCAGAGGGTTAGAGTGGCGACTAGAGGTCCGTTCTGCCATTGGTCGGCACCACAGCAGGTCCCTCCCCCAAGCATCATTGAGTGACCGTTAGTAGTTGTGCTCAGCCATTGGTTGGCTCTGCTGTGGGCTCCTCCCCCAAGTGAGCAACTGTCACTGAGCAACAGTTAGCGGCCGATTCAGCAAACGGTCGTCAGAATGGTGGTCGTCAGGTGGAGAGTGAGGTAAGAAGTGGATCCTGGCCTTCTCCCCGGTGCCCTCCATCTCACCCGGCCTCGGCCAGCGGGTGAGCTAGGGGGTCTAGGAAACAGGCTGGCAGCTCTGTCCTTCCAGAGCCCTTGACAAAGCTGCCCACTGACCTTACCCAGACCTTGAGGCAGCGGTAAACTTCTTCCCCCACTCCTGCCTCTGCGACATACTGGCAGTTACTATCTGCCTGGGTCACAGTCTGCAGAACCTGGCCCCCGTCAGGTAGCCTGAGGAGCTTGAGGGCCAGTTGGGTCCTGGGTGCCTGACTTCCTCAGCCATGGCAGCTAGACAGAGTCTGGGGACCCGGCCCTGAGGGAACCGTCAGCTGAGATCTGCCTTCTCTTAGCCAGGACCTGGGAGAGGGAAAGTTGTGCCTGGGGACCCCACCCTTTCTTGTCAGAACCGAGAATAGCATTTACTTGGTGGAGGTTTAAAGGAACATAGTTACCTGCCCATGACCTGACCTCAAAGGCAAAGGATCTGACACCAAAAAGTTTGCAACAAATAATCACACCCCTCCCTCATCTTTCCAGAAAAGGGCTTTGCTGAAAGCTTTTGGGGAGTTTGGAGTTTATAAGGCATGCGACATCCATCGCCTTGCTTGGGCCCTGCAATAAACCTTTCTCTATTTCAGACTCCAATGTTTTCATATTGTTTGGCCTCACTGTGCGTCGGGCACACCGATTTGGGTTTTGGTAGCAATATTGCTTTTAGCTTTGGTTTTTAATCACCTTTGTCCTGATGGCAGTTGCTCTTCAGCATTTTCTCTTTAGAATCCATCACTTGTTGGCAAAGTGATGGCACTGTAATTCTGGATCGATCATGACACTTCCTTACTTAAAATCTTATAATGAATTCTGGCTGCCTTTAGATCAAACCCTACCTTGTCTTTCATTATAAGTAGCTGTCTACCTCTGGCCTTGTTCATTGGTTGATTTCTTCTCCTTATCACTTGCCCTGTGCCATTAACAATCTCCTTCTAGTTCCTGAGTCCAGCTGGTTTCATGCCTCACCTTCTCTGTGTGCCTAGAACCATGCCTTTTCCCCTCCGTCTCCAACCTACTCTTCCCAGCCCAGCTAGCAGGAGGGGAGCGGTTAGAAAGGAAACTGATTAGTTGGTTGGCCTCATAACTCTATTTGTCCTTTATTGAAATGGCAACTGGTCAGAAAAAAAAAAAAAAAAAAACTTTGTTGATTCGTTTTCCAGATCAGTTTATACAAAAGGGCATTATGGTCTTTCTTAATTTCATTAGGAATTTCAGTTCCATTTGTTACAGTACATTGAGATTTATTGGTAAGATTTTATTATTTTAGTAATGACAATATTATGTGCATGAAGCAGTGTATAATACTAATATTTCTGAGAACAATCCACGTTTGGTTTTGCAATATTTAAAAAATCTGGTCAAAATAGGAAACTCTGATCAAGTTTAACTAATTAGCAACAGTGGCAGCAACACTAATCTCCATCTTGTGGTTCTAGCAGAGGCATCCAAAGTGAGCTAGGTGGAGGCAATATAACTGTGAGAAGGACCAGATTCTCTCAGAGTTATTTGAGGGATATTCATATCATAAGAGTATACTATGGACAGTATCCAAGTTCTCTTCCTTATGAATTTAGAGAAAACTAGATGGAATTACTGACCAATCCTTGATGGCAGATCAGTGCTGTTGTTTTAAAAAGTTTAAATTAAATCCATTTTGACTTACTTCATGTTGATGTATGGCAGAAATCAACACAACATTGTAAAGCAATTATCCTCTGATTTAAAATTAGAAGAATATACATATATTTGGGAGCCCAGTATATATATATATATATATATATATATATATACACATATCTGATTTGGGTTTGTTGTACAACAGAAACCAACAAAACGTTGTAAAGCAATTACACTCTAATTTAAAAAAAGACTATAAATAAATTTGAATAAACCAACTGTAAATAGAAAAAAATCAAAATCTAAATTAGAGACTTAGTCTTGAGAAATGAGATGTTAAAGATAAGGAGAACCTGTTGAAGTAGTTTCTGACCTTGGGTAAGTCTGCTTATCTTTCAAAATACTCTCCAGCCAACAGCAGTGCTTCTCAAACTTAGATGTACGTCAGAATCACCTGGAGGACTTGGGTGGGTCTCATCCTCAGTTTCTGAATTAGTAGCTTTGGGGTGGGGCCTGAGGATGTGCATTTCTAACAGGATCTCAGGTGATGCTGATGCTCCTGGTCTGGGGCTAGACTTTGAAAATCGCTGGACTATAGAATATAAAAGTGCCTGCATTCTACAATACTTCATGGATAAGAGTATAATTATAAACATGCCACTTCTCTTTGAGTTATAGTTACCTCTGTAAGATGTAGGCAAGAAATGGTTGCAACACACAGTTTGAAAGGGGAACAAACATCTTTTGTTGGTCTCAACAAAATTATTTAATACATTTTCCTTCGAAGGAAAAAATACTTGTAAGAGTAAAAGCAAGAGAGAATTGTATCAGAAGTTCCCAACAAGACTTGAGTCTTGACTGCATATGTGAGGTAGTTTAAAAAACAAATACACGGCACTCAGCGGCGGCCACAGCGCAGACCAGACTTCATTCACTCGCTCGCAGCTCGCTCCGCGCCTTCTGCAACCATGTCTGACAAACCCGATATGGCTGAGATTGAGAAGTTCGATAAGTCGAAATTGAAGAAAACGGAAACTCAAGAGAAAAATCCACTGCCTTCGAAAGAAACGATTGAACAGGAGAAGCAAGCAGGCGAGTCGTAATGAAGCGTGCGCCGCCAGTATGCACTGTACATTCCACAAGCATTGCCTTCTTATTTTACTTCTTTTAGCTGTTTAACTTTGTAAGATGCAAAGAGGTTGGATTGCGTTTAAATGACTGTGCTACCCCTTTTCACATCAAAGAATGGAGAACTACTGACAACGTAGGCCGCGCCTGCCTCTCCATCTGCCTGTGTGGCTGGCAGGGAAGGAAAAGAACTTGCATGTTGGTGAAGGAGGAAGCTGGGTGGGACGACAGTGAAATCTAGAGTAAAAAGCTGGTCCAAGGTGTTCTGCGGGCTGTAAAATGCAGTTTAATCAGAGTGCCATTTTTTTGTTGTTGTTGTTCAAATGATTTTAATTATTGGAATGCACAATTTTTTTAATATGCAAATAAAAAGTTTTAAAACCTGAAAAAAAAAGAAGAAAAAAAAACAAAAAAAAACAAATACACATGTACTCATATCACTTTTTAATCCAATATCCTACTACTTCTTAACTGACTGATAAATGAACAATGATCTAAAGCAGTGTCAAAATTATGGTAGACATTGCTGTGTGAGTTTCAAAATAGCTGAGCATTACATTTAATAATAGTAATAGAAAAGGAAGATTATTTTTCCTTGTTGGGGAAAATAAAAATATCATGGGAACTAAAATATCCAGCAAATACTTTTTATCCCTCTCAGTTATCCTCGTGCAATAACACTAACGAGAATCAAACCCATTTTCTTTTGCAATTCACTTTTTAATAATCTGACAAGTGATAATAGAAAGAAAGATTAGTATTTTTTTTTCAAAAGTAATGGTTAGGTTCTGTTCTGAGATGAGTACACTTTCAACACAATGTTGAAATGTTGTGCTCTTTCTGTTGCTTCTGTTTACAATTCTGTAAAATTATTTTTAATTTCCATATGATGATGGTTTTTATCATCTGTTATCACACAAAGATTAAAGTATGTGAACAACAATTGTCAAAATATCTACCAGTATATTTTCAACCTTAGGGATGGGATACTAAATCTTTTCAAGATAAGTCTCAGTTATCCAGAAAATGCAATTAATCAGAGAAACTCATTCCTTGAGATTTTGGTGTCACTTCATAGATGAAAATGAAATTAGTGGTCCCCTAGCACTTTTGAGTTACTTTCCAAATATGATAGTAGATTATGTTGAGATTCCCAAAGCAGCTGTGCCCACAGAGTAATTTGACATAGATCAAATACATAAACATAGTTTTATTAGCTTAGTATTCTAACCAATGGATAATTATATATATTCTAAATATATATATTCTAAATTCTGAAAAGGTGTATCATTCTTATAGGAAGTGAGTTAAGAAGCAAAATAGTTACTTTTATTGTTCTCTTTTGTAATATTTAGAGTTTATATATAATATGGTCATATATAAGTCAAACCAGTGGTCTCTTAAATAATAAAAGCAATAAAGTGAAGATATTCAGTAATATTGAAATCATTATCATAGTGAATGTTCTTAGATTTATAAAATTAACTGTCATCACTAGAGTTAGGGTGTGAGATAGAGCACTGAAATTTTTGGAAATTATTTTAGTGAGGAGAGTTCCTTCATTTTATTGCAAACATACAACTTAGAGGAGCATGATGAGAGGATTTACTTCAGTTCAAAACATATGAGCTATTAGCCTAGAATTTCAGACTTCCTGACTTACCCACAATATGTATTTAAGTGAGTTGCTGATGAGAACTCAACCTTTTGGAACTTCCCACCTCTCTTTCAATTTTGGTTTTAGACTCTTCTGTTGTTTACTTCTCATCATGATTATTTAATTTATAGATAATTTATACCACTTCTTCTCCCAAGAAAGATTTAAGGAGGCCACATTTAACTCAGAAACTACCATAAATATATAATGAGATGGAGTTCAGTGTCCTCTCTCTTCTCTCTTGGTGGCTGGAAGGTCACTTTTCCTTGCCTGGGAATACAGTGCAGCATAGCCTCCTCTGTCAGATCCCCTCTTCCTCCCACTTTGTCTGGCTCACTTTGGGGCAGTGCTGGGCTGACTGTCCTTATCTTAGTCATTAAAGACATGGGCCAGGTTTATATTCTGTTTCTTCCACATACTAGGTTTGTAGCCTGGGGCAAGGTACATAATCTCTGAACCTACATTCTGTCTTTAAAACAGGGATAATAATTGCAGTTATCTTATAGGGATGTTCACAGGATTAATGAGTTATTATACATAGAAACTTAGAAAAATTCCTGGCAGGTAGCAAGCACTAGGCATTGTTATTCTCAACTAGCCATAGCTGAGAACCCTTCTGTTTTCAACTAAGATGCTGTTTCTTCAAAGATTCTTCCCTGAGACAACACCTTAAGCCAGTGATATATGGCTATAAGAGCCTACACTTTGCCTTATGATTCTTATCATCATTTGCTATTGGTACTGAAGGCAATTAACCTGTTTCTCCTGTGAAGCTGTAAACTCCAGAAAGGGTGTAACATGTCTGCCTCAACACTCTATTTCTGACATTTGGGACAGAGCTCAGCACAAGTATGTCACTCGGTCACTGTTGAATGAATGAATCCAGGGAGCCTGTCTGTAAACATGCTAATTGAGATGAGATTACAAGTAGTTATCTTGTTAGTTTGCAAATTTTTATTTTCTAAATTTTACAATTAATGTGTGTTTTCTTTATGTAATAAAGTAAAATTCAGTGAGACTTCGTTTATTGTGCTATTGTTAAGTCACTGCAGTGAGGCAGCCTAGGGAGCTATAGGATGGAATTCATGTCGCCAAACTTGGGATTAGCCGATCACTGCTCAAAAGACAGTACAGAGTTAGAAAAAGGAAGGTTGCCTTATTCAGGAGGCCAGCAACCTGGGGAGAAGGCAGACTCATGTCCCAAATCTCTGAAGATTTTGCTTGCTCATGAAAGTTCTTAAAAGGAAAATGGCAAAGTATCTCAGTTAATCACTGAGGCAGGAGATCAAACTTATCATCTCCCACTGTGTGCAGGCTTCTTGGCTCCTTGTGATCCTCCCTTAAATGCTATCTTGTTCACATCATCTTATCATGATCTTCCTAAAGGGGGAGCTGGGGAAAAGATCTAGTCATCTATTAATTACTTATTCTTCATTTCTACTTCTTTAAGAAAAGAATCAACAGATTAGGCAAGGAATTATGTGATCAAAAGATACGAAAAGTGTGATTGAGCCAGAGTTTAGTTGAACAAGGGGGCATCTGGTGTAAAGGTTAGTTAAAATATACACACTAGTCACTGATAGCAACTTCTCAGTCAAGACAACCAAAAAGTGTCTCCAAACATTTCCATATGTCCTCTAGCAGACAAAATCATCCCCAGTTAAGAACCACTAATCTACTCTAACGTTCCCCCCGCCCCACAAAAAAGTGACTGTAACCAGCTCTTTGCAGGTATCCGCTCTCCTCTGGAATCAGCTTTCTAAAGGAGACCCTTTATCTTGTCACTTTAGCAAAGCTATATTTTAACTGGACTTACCTGGTGGCTCAGACGGTAAAAGCAATTGGGGATGATTTTGTCTGCTAGAAGACGTATGGAAATGTTTGGAGACACTTTTTAGTTGTCTTGACTGAGAAGTTGCTATCAGTGAATAGTGTGTAGAGGCTGGGGTTCTTCTAAACATCCTATGACCCACAGGACAGCTTCCTCCCCTAGTGAAAACCATCCAGTTTCAAATGTTAATAGTGCCAAGTTTAAAAAACCTCACCAGATGGAGACATCTGCAAAAAATGAGTTCATATAACTTTTAAGTTTGGTGAGCTGGTAAGTAATAGAACATCAGAATTTTGAAAGTTAATAAAATTGATTATCACTTTTAAAAATAAGTACTGGTTTGTATTTGCTTTGTGGTATGATTTTCCACAGTTGATTGTGATCCATACAGTCAAAGGCTTTGGCATAGTCAATAAAGCAGAAATAGATATTTTTCTGGAACTCTCTTGCTTTTTCAATGATCCAGCAGATGTTGGCAATTTGATCTCTGGTTCCTCTGCCTTTTCTAAAACCAGCTTGAACATCTGGAAGTTTACGGTTCACGTATTGATGAAGCCTGGCTTGGAGAATTTTGAGCATTACTTTACTAGCGTGTGAGATGAGTGCAATTGTGCGGTTAGTTTGAGCATTCTTTGACATTGCCTTTCTTTGGGATTAGAATGAAAACTGACCTTTTCCAGTCCTGTGGCCACTGCTGAGTTTTCCAGATTTGCTGGCATATCGAGTGCAGCACTTTCACGGCATCATCTTTGAGGATTTGAAACAGCTCAACTGGAATTCCATCACCTCCACTAGCTTTGTTCGTAGTGATGCTTCCTAAGACCCACTTGACTTCACATTCCAGGATGTCTGGCTCTAGGTGAGTGATCACACCATCGTGATTATCTGGGTCGTGAAGATCTTTTTTGTACAGTTCTTCTGTGTATTCTTGCCACCTCTTCTTAATATCTTCTGCTTCTGTTAGGTCCATACAATTTCTGTCCTTTATGGAGCCCATCTTTGCATGAAATGTTCCCTTGGTATCTCTCATTTTCTTGAAGAGATCTCTAGTCTTTCCCATTCTGTTGTTTTCCTCTATTTCTTTGCATTGATCGCTGAGGAAGCCCTTCTTATCTCTCCTTGCTCTTCTTTGGAACTCTGCATTCAAATGGGTATATCTTTCCTTTTCTCCTTTGCTTTTCACTTCCCTTCTTTTCACAGCTATTTGTAAGGCCTCCTCAGACAGCCACTTTGCTCTTTTGCATTTCTTTTCCTTGGGGATGGTCTTGATCCCTGTCTCCTATACAAGGTCATGAACCTCCATCCATAGTTCATCAGGTACTCTATCAGATCTAGTCCCTTAAATCTATTTCTCACTTCTACTGTATAATCATAAGGAATTTGATTTAGGTCATACCTTAATGGTCTAGTGGTTTTCCCCACTTTCTTCAATTTAAGTCTGAATTTGGCAATAAGGAGTTCACGATCTGAGCCACAGTCAGCTCCCAGTCTTGTTTTTGCTGACTGTATAGAGCTTCTCCATCTTTGGCTGCAAAGAATATAATCAATCTGATTTCAGTGTTGGCCATCTGATGATGTCCATGTATAGAGTCTTCTCTTGTGTTGTTGGAAGAGTGTGTTTGCTATGACCAGTGCGTTTTCTTAGCAAAAGTCTATTAGCCTTTGCCCTGCTTCATTCTGTACTCCAAGGCCAAATTTGCCTGTTACTCCAGGTGTCTCTTGACTTCCTACTTTTGCATTCCAGTCCCCTATAATGAAAAGAACATCTTTTTTTGGGTTTTAGTTCTAAAAGGTCTTGTAGTTCTTCATAGAACCGTTGTACTTGAGCTTCTTCAGCATTACTGGTCAGAGCATAGACTTGGATTACCGTAATATTGTATGGTTTCCCTTGGAAATGAACAGAGATCAATCTGTTATTTTTGAGATTGCATCCAACTACTGCATTTTGGACTCTTTTGTTGACTATGATGGTTATTCCATTTCTTCTAAGGGATTCCTGCCCAGAGTAGTATATATAATGGTCATCTGAGTTAAATTCACCCATTCCAGTCCATTTTAGTTCGCTGATTCCTAGAATGTCGATGTTTACTCTTGCTATCTCCTCTTTGACCACTTCCTGTATAACCATCTCCTGTTTGACCACTTGGGAATACCAGACCACCTGACTTGCCTCTTGAGAAACCTGTATGCAGGTCAGGAAGCAACAGTTAGAACTGGACATGGAACAACAGACTGGTTCCAAATAGGAAAAGGAATACGTCAAGGCTGTATATTGTTACTCTGCTTATTTAACTTATATGCAGAGTACATCATGAGAAACACTAGGCTGGAAGAAGCACAAACTGGAATCAAGATTGCTGGGAGAAATATCACTAACCTCAGATATGCAGATGACACCACCCTTATGTCAGAAAGTGAAGAACTAAAGAGCCTCTTGATGAAAGTAAAAGAGGAGAGTGAAAAGTTTGGCTTAAAGCTCAACATTCAGAAAACTAAGATCATGGCATCCGGTCCCATCACTTCATGGCAAATAGATGGTGAAACAGTGGAAACAGTGGCTGACTTTATTTTGGGGGGCTCCAAAATCACTGTAGATGGTGACTACAGCCATTAAATTAAAAGACGCCTACTCCTTGGAAGGAAAGCTATGACCAACCTAGATAGCATATTAAAAGCAGAGACATTACTTTGTCAACAAAGGTCCATCTAGTCAAGGCTATGGTTTTTCCTGTGGTCATATATGGATGTGAGAGTTGGACTGTGAAGAAAGCTGAGTGCTGAAGAAGTGATGCTTTTGAACTGTGGTGTTGGAGAAGACTCTTGAGAGTCCCTTAGACTGCAAGGAGATCCAACCAGTCCATCCTAAGGGAGATCAGTCCTGGGTATTCATTGGAAGGACTGATGTTGAAGCTGAAATTCAAATACTTTGGCCACCTCATTTGAAAAGACCCTGATGCTTGGAAAGATTGAGGGCAGGAGGAGAAGGGGACAACAGAGGATGAGATGGTTGGATGGCATCACCGGCTCAATGGACATGAGCTTGGGTAAGCTCCGGAAGTTGGTGATGGACAGGGAGGCCTGGCATGCTGCGGTTCATGGGGTAACAAAGAGTTGGACATGACTGAGTGACTGAACTAACTGACTGTGGTATCATTTGTTGGCAGTTAAGTAGAAATTATTATTTAATGTAGTATATTCACCAACATTTACTGTGTCAGTAGAGAACTTTGTATTGTCTTATATAGGTTTTTCCTTTATATCTAGTTGGAGTGATTTGAAAAGTGTCAACTGACTGCTTGTTTAAGCACTTCTAAATGGCCAATTTGACAGAATTGTTTTTAAGAGAGTAGTTTATGAGTCAATTTACCTAAATCTGTTGGGCAGAGGATACAAATAATCATATTGCTTACAGATTTTTTTTTTAATAGCTCTGGATTAATAAAACAGAAAGTAGGTAGGCCTCTTTAAAGTTTTTAGAGCTTGGTCTATTTGAATTTTTCTTTAGCATCTGGTAGAATATGAGCTAGTTTTTACCATAGTAACAACATCTCAGTGGTTTAATCCAACCAAGGTTTATTTCTTCTTTAGAGTCCACTGTGCATCTGTATGACTCTCGCAGATAATTGTCTCTGTGTGACAACTCAAGCTTCCAGAGTGAAGATTCCACTGTCTTGGAACATATAGCTTTATTAGTCATGTGGGAAGAAAGAACATAGGAAATTGTGTGTTTAATCTTTACTGCTTTCACCTGGAATGGACATTGGTGACTTCCAATCATTTTATTGACCTAGCAAATTATACTGGTATATTTAGGCACTTGGGGAATTTTTAATCCTCCCATATTGCATCAGAGAAGCTGGAATATTCCTGAGTGTGAGAAGTAGCTATCCTAATTAGGTTTTCATATTTGTTTACCTTTATATGTGGTTATTTAGAAGGTGTTGGTTGTTAGAAAGGTGATTAGGAAGGTATTTGCTAAGTGTACAGACACCATATCTCACACCAAATTATCCTAATTCCACTATGCTTACTTGGGGTCAGTATTTATATTTTATTTATATCTCACTATATTTATATTTCATTTAATGTATTTGTAATTTGCCTCTAAATGTTTGGGCTTCTAAGAGTCTGTACCAGATGCCATAGTCCCTGGTTTCTCAAATGGGCTGACACATTTCACAGGGTTTTGGATGCTAAAGGATAAAAATGGTAACCTTTGTATTTTACATAATGGTAAATAGTCACATTATTTTTGTGGTGAAACAAAAACAAACATACCTCAAAATACAAAAAAATGATGAATTTTTAAGATAAAATATAAGACCTCAATTAAGTTTTATGCTCAAGCAGGTTGCTTTTAGCTGTGTTGCAGAGGAACATATGTACTTTCCTCTGCAACCAAGGTGACTTCACTGGATAGGGCTAAAAAACACTAGCTTGTGCACCTACTTTGTTTACCTTGATTTGGATATTTCCTTAGTTGTCTTCATTTTGTTGCAAATGATCATATCATGTTTTTGAAAATGGAGCTCCTTCAGGAACCCATTGTTACACTTATCGTGAAAATAAGGTTTTCTTTTGCAAAGAGGAATTTAGAATTTCTGTTCTATGTCTTATGAGTAGTTGGATAGGAGAAATTGGATAATAAAATTGACAATTGTGTTTGTTATTCTAGACCATCTTATGGAACTCTTAGTGAGAAGATACTGAACTGTCCCCTCTTGCCCATTTTACCATGTGATTCTGTTTATGGTCCATATTACCTATAGCTATTTGAGTGTGTATTGATTCATTCATCAAACAACTTGTGAGTATCAACTGTGTGTGGATGGCATTGTGCCAGGTGCTGAGGATTAGGACAAGATGAAGAAGTCAGTTCCTATCCTCAGAGACATTGTGTCTAGGACATGATGGCTGCAGGGATTGTGAAAATTTCTCATTCACTTCACATATATTTATTGAGCACTGTTATCTGCAGGCACCCAACCATACTACAGTGAGTAAGAAGCAGTAGAGAGTAGTGTATAAAGGCCAGACAACCTGGAATCAGATTACACTTTGGGGCTTCATGGAAGCTCTTGAACCACCTTATGCCCCAGTTTCCTCAGATGTAAACAGGAGTAATGCAAAATTTATTGAGTGATAGAATTATTAGGAAGATCCTATGAGTTGGTATATATAAATCACCAAGTAACATTTAGCTCTTACTATTGTTTCTCACATTTTTTCCCTTCATGCTTTAGTCCCTCTTCAAATCTATATTCTTTCTCATTACTCCCTTTCTCTTAGACCAAGCGGTCCCAGTAATGAATCATGAATTTGAATATTGCTGTTTATCAGTACCCTGTTAAAAATATTGCCTGTTAAAACACAGTGAAAAAATATAACTCTGAAATAAATTGTCTGCTTTTTCCATAACCCTTTCTTTTGTTTCTTTGAAATCACGAAAAAAGCCATTGCAAATCACTTTCTTCAAAAGACTTAACCAGGCAAGGTGTTTGATCCAAGGGTAAGACAGGCGCAATCAGAAGTTGTGTTTTGCAGGAGCCTCTTCCACTTTGCCAGACGCTGAAGTCTGAAATGTCTCCTGTCCGCCTCCATTACCAGAGCCATTTGCTTGTTCCCGGAGCATATGTGGGCATTCACAGGGGACAACAATTGTCAAAAACCTGCCGGTCTACCTTGGCAGCAGAGAAGCTAATACCAGCTACTTAAGAATTTTATACTACTTTATGAAATGCCTCACCAGTGTGATTTAACTTTGCAAGGGAATAGGTGTAGAGAGAACTCAATAGAGACCCATTCTTTGGCAGTATTTGTATTTTATAGGAACCATACATATAAATTTCCCATTTTTGCAGTAATATGGCTTTAATCTTAACGAATGCCATTTTGGTGGTTTTCTTCAGAGATTAGAATTAACATTCACAGGGGAACAGAAAATGTTAAAGTATTATTAGTCTCCTGAGGATTTTGCTTCTTGCAGTGCAGTTTTAGAGATTTCATCTTGGTTTAGGTGTAGCAAAATACCACCATTTCTGCTTGTTAGAAAGAAACTCTCCAAGGTTTCTGTCTATTTCAGTCCAGGGTTTGATTTTTCGAAGCAGAAAAAAATGCTTTTTCTGGACCCTGAATATAACCTGAAGTCAAAAATCAATTGAAAAGCCAGCAAAAATTGATCATGAGTGCTGTTAGAAACCTTTATTGGTAACAGTTTTCTGGTCATTATTAACCCATTTCTTAGTTAACTGCCTAGGTTGTTAATATGGTTTGTGTAATTTTAGAAACTATTTATCTGTTGTTTATATCTTGCTTCACTCCACAAAGAGTGTAAGTTGACAAACCCTATTTTGTGCTAATGAAAACTTGGCTCTGAGTCATTAAAAGAAAAGTGGGTTTGAGAGTAGTGTTTAATTTCTTGCCTTTGCTGCCTGTCTTTTCTCTGAAATATGCAGCCTTTCTTTCTCAATCACATGGTGATTAGATAAACATGTATGTAGTATACCAGATTTTGGTTATATAGTAGTCAATATGGGGCTGTGAAACTTAACTTTCCTTAGTGTAACTTCATTTACACACACATACACACACATCTGCTTTTAATGTGTAAATTTTATCTTAAGGAATCTAAGTTTTCATCTTGCATACTTTAATGAAAAGCATAACATTCCAAATCCTAAAGGTGGTGTTGTAGGAAAGGGGGACCCCTTCCAGAATCCAAGAGTGGGCTCTTAACTAACACTCGAAAATAAATTGTCCAAGGAGATACAAGGGTTGACGAGTGTGCCTTTATTGGGAAGGGGCACCTGGGTGGAAAACTGCTTTGCCACGTGGCTCACAGTCTTCGGTTTTACAGTAAAAGGGTTAATTTCTGAGTTGTCTCTGGCCAAACATTCTGACTCAGGATCCTTCCTTGTGGCGTGTGCATTGCTCAGCAAAGGTAGATTCTAGTGAGAAGGATCCTGGGAGGTTAGTAGGATATATGGGCTAGCATTCCTCTCTCCTTTTGACCTTTCCCAGATTCTTCAGTTGGTGCTAGCTTGTTAGTTCTGCATTCTTTACCAGGACCTATTGTTTTTAAGATAACTCATGCACTGAAGAACAAGATGGCAGAGGAGTAGGTGGGCATAGAGTACATCTCTCTCCATGGATACATCAGGAATACATCTTCAGACACAGAAGTGCATGCAGAACACCAGCTGAGAGCGGACAGGAGTACCTGACCAGTGGAAAAGAATATATAGAACCATGCAAAACTCTGTAGGATGAAAGAACTAGGGGGAAAAACAAGAGTGTTAGTAGGACTAGACCTGCCCTTAGCGGGTAGGGGAACTGAAGCATGCGTACAATCCCCACATTGGGGCAATTGTCTGAGTCAGAGGAGAAACATTTAAGGCTGAGAGTGAAACAGCTGATCTGTGGCAGCCTAAATGGAATGAGAATCAGACAGTCCTTGCCTCAGCCATACATACCCTGGACAGGAACGCTGGTCTCCCAGAGAAAACAGTGGCTAGGAGCTGGAGTTTAGGGATTGTGGACCAATCCCAGGGCGAGGGCTGCTGTTGATTGCAGAGAGGCAGATTGAGGGGATGTGAGGGAGGAGATAGTGATGGGAAATGCCAGGCAGCCATGGAAGCAAGGAGATACTGCTGAGTCATGTGTAGGGGATGGAGCCATCACCATAGCCTCTCTCTCCCCACATGCCAGCATCGGCAGCTGAACAATAGAGAGGCTGGCCCATCAAACGCCTGATGCACTGAACTACAGAGTAGGACCCCAGCCAGGGTGTCCCCTCTCTGCCTGACGTGCGGAACAACAGAGAAGGACCTTAGGCAAGGGAGCCCTCTAAGTGCCTGAACGGGTGAAGCTACGGAGAAAGATTGGCCAAAGAGGCTTTCTGATCGACAGCTACAAGAGCCTTGAGAAAAGACTCTGACAGAGTCATAACTCCTGCGGCGGAAGCAGTCTGTGTCCCTACACACTTGGCACCACCAGGGTCCCCGCAAGCCAAGCAGCTCTGCCACCTTCACACTCAACTCTCACTGGGGCAGAGCTGCCACAGACAGCTTGCGTCTTTGCACACAGGGTCGCTTTGGTCGTGTCCAACTCTTTGCGACCCTGTAGACTGTGGCCTGCCAGCCTTCTCTGTCAGAGAGGGGGTTCTCCAGGCAAGAATATTGGAGCGTATTGGCCAATATTGTTTACCATACCCTTCTAGAGCATCATATTTCCTGCTGCCCTAGCCGCCAACCCTCCTGAGTACCTGGCGCTGCCAGAACCTCTGTGACCCAGGCAGCTGCACCACCTCCCCATTTGATCCTCACAGGGGCAAATCCAAGTCCTCCAGGTCATCCTCAGGAGCAAACCCCAGTGGAAGACCCACATGTAGAGGTGGAAATAAAACCACAATTGAAACCCAGGGGCAATGTGGCTAAGGAAGAAGACACAAAACCTTCCCACCAGCTGTACAAGCTGCAGATTAAATCCACACAATCAACTAGGCAGACCCTGTGTCTGTGGAATATATAAAAGGCCATTGAGAGCTCCCACAAAAGAAAACGCACTAGCTCTGATAGCTGTGGACATAGGAGGCAAGAACATACAGGAGTAGGACCAGGTTAGAATTTGAGCTGCCCCCAGAGCAGGTCCAGAGATCAGCACAGTGTTGGAGGGCATCCTAGGGAAGTAAGTTGGACTGTGACTCCCAGCGAGTGAAAGGACTCTGACAGCAGTGACTTAAGAAAAACATTTATTATTCTTATTTTTTGACTTGTTCTGTAGATTCTTTTGGATTCCCCCCCCCCATTTCCCCCTCTGTTGTAGTTGTCAGTTTTATTGGCACTAAGAAATCCAATTAAGCTTTTGAGCTTTTTTTTTCTCAGTCACATTTTTTATTGTTGTCATAAACTTCTGCCTCTACATTAGGCTTTTGCAGTTCTGTGGAGTTTTCTCTCTCTCTCTTTTTTCTTTTCTCTTTTTTAAATTTTAATTTTTTAAACCTATGTTATTTTTGTACATTTATTCCCTTGTTTGCTTTTCCTACTGTTCTTTTCCCCTTGCAGTTAATCTTTAACATATATAAATGTTCTTCATCTACCTCTATTTAACTTTGCATATCTATTCCTTGTTTCTTTTCTTTCTCTCCTTTCCTCTCAACATATTTGTTAGTTTTATTTTCATTGCTTTATTCCCCAGTTGGCACCTTGCTTTAGTATTTTTTTCTAGTTTGTGCCTTATTTAGTTTTGTTCTGGTAGATATACTTTTTGGTTTCCTTTTTTCACTGGGTCACTCTATTGTATTTTTGTTGGACTGTTTTGATTTTGCTTATGGGTGTGTATGTGTATATTCAGTTACATTTTCTATTGTTGTTATAAACGTCTGCCTCTTCACTGGGCTTTTGCAGTACTGTGGGGTTTTCCTTTTTTTCCTTTTTTCTTTCTTCTTTCATTTTTTTCTTTTCTCTTTTTTAAAATTTTAATTTTTAATTTTTTAAGCTATTATATTTTTTCTACATTTGTTCCTTTGCCTTTCCTACTGTTTTTTTCCCTTTCAGTTAATCTTTAATGTATATAAATCTTCCATACCTACCTCTATTTAATTTTGCATATCTGTTCTTTCTTTCTTTCCTTTCCTCTCAACATATTTGTTAGATTTGTTTTCATTGCTTTATTCCCCACTTGGCACCTTGCATTAGTTTTGTTTTCCAGTTTATGCTTTATTTAGTTTTGCTCTTAACTGGTAAATATAATTTTTTATTTCCTTTCTTCACTGGGTCAATCTACTGTACTTAATTTTTGTTGGATTGTTTTCACTTTGCTCATGAGTGTATATGTATATGTGTATATTTCATTATTTTAATTATTATATGTCTGGTTTTGTAACTCCCATTTGTCTGGGGATCATCTTTAGTTTCTCATTTTTGGTTATTTGTTTTAATCTCACTTAATGCCATAACAAACCACTTGTGGAAACTTCATTCCTGTCCAGAGATCAAGCCCTGAGCCTTTGTAGTGGGAACACTGACTCCAAGACCCTAGACTACCAGAGAACTAACCCTAAGGAGTGTCAAATAGTGAGAACTCACACAAAGGAAACCACTTGAATACAAGACCCAGCAACACCCAACTACCAGTAGCACCCTGTGCAGGACACCTCATCTAAACAACAAACAAAACAAACATACAAACCCAATCAACAGCAGACAGAATTACCACCTCACTCAGCCTTGCCCATCAGAGGAAAAACAAACAAACAAACAAACAAAAACTCAGCACAAATCTCACCCTATAAAAAGCTCACACAAACCATTGGACCAACCTCAGGAGGGCAGAAACCAAAAGAAAGAAAGAATTCAAACTTTTTCAAGGAAAGAATTCAACATGCCTTGAAGCCTGGGAAAAGGAGACTTCAAAACACAGTAAGTTAAAAAAAATAATGAAAAGGCAGAGAAATACTGCACAAGTGAGGGAACAAACTAGAAACACAGAAGTCCAAATAAATGAAGAGGAAATAGGCAAACTCTCTGAAAAAGAATTCAGAATAATGATAGTAAAGATGATCAAAAACCTTGAAAACAAAATGGAGAAAATGCAAGAATCAATTAACAAAGACCTAGAATTAAAGAATAACCATACAGAGTCAAACAGCACAATTCAGTCAGTTCAGTTCAGTTCAGTCGCTCAGTCGTGTCCGACTCTTTGCGACCCCATGAATAGCAGCATGCCAGGCCTCCCTGTCCATCACCAACTCCTGGAGTCTACCCAAACCCATGTCCATCGAGTGAGTGATGCCATCCAACCATCTCATCCTCTGTCGTCCCCTTCTCCTCCTGCCGCCAATCCTTCCCAGCATTAGGGTCTTTTCCAATGAGTCAACTCTTCGCATGAGGTGGCCAAAGGATTGGAGTTTCAGCTTCAACATCAGTCCTTCCAATGAACACCCAGGATTGATCTCCTTTAGGATGGACTGGTTGGACCTTATGCAGTCCAAGGGACTCTCAAGAGTCTTCTCCAACACCACAGTTCAAAAGCATCAATTCTTCAGCACTCAGCTTTCTTCACCATCCAACTCTCACATCCATACATGAATACTGGAAAAACCATAGCCTTGACTAGACGGACCTTCGGTGGCAAAGTAATGTCTCTGCTTTTCAATATGCTATCTAGGTTCGTCATAACCTTCCTTCCAAGGAGTAAGCGTCTTTTAATTTCATGGCTGCAATCACCATCAGCAGTGATTTTGGAGCCCAATAAAATAAAGTCTGCCACTGTTTCCACTGTTTCGCCATCTATTTTCCAAGAAGTGATGATGGCATGATCTTAGTTTTCTGAATGTTGAGCTTTAAGCCAACTTTTTCACTCTCCTCTTTCACTTTCATCAAGAGGCTCTTTAGTTCCTCTTTGCTTTCTGCCATAAGAGTGGTGTCATCTGCATATCTGAGGTTATTGATATTTCTCCCAGCAATCTTGATTATTCCAGCTTGTGTTTCTTCCAGCCCAGCGTTTCTCATGATGTATTCTGCATATAAGTTAACTAAGCAGAGTGACAATATACAGGCTTGACATACTCCTTTGCCTATTTGGAACCAATTACTGAAATTAAAAACACTCTAGAAGGAATCAATATCAGAATATATGAAGCAGAAGAATGAATCAGTGAGCTGGAAAGTAAAATGGTTGAAATAACTTCTGACGAGCAGAATAAAGTAAAAGAATGAAAAGAACTGAGGACAGTCTCAGAGACCTCTGGGACCATATCAAACACACCAACATTTGAATTATACAGGTCCCAGAAGAAGAAGAGAAGAAGAAAGTATGAGAAAATGTTTGAAGAGATTATAGTTGAAAATTTCCCCAACATGGAAAAGGAAATAGTGAATCAAATCCAAGAGGCACAAAGAATCCCATACAGGATAAACCCAAGGAGAAACATGCCAAGACACATACTAATCAAACTAACAAAGACTAAACACAAAGAATATTAAAAGAAGCAAGGGAGAAGCAACAAGTAACATACAAGGGAAACCCTATATGCTTAACAACTGATCTTTCAGCAGAAGCTCTGGGGGCCAGGAGGGAATGGCAGGATATATTTAAAGCACTGAAAGGGAAAAATCTACAACCAAGATTACTGTACCTGGCAAGGATCTCATTCAAAATTGATGGAGAATTAAAAAGCTTTTCAGACAAGCAAAAGTTAAGAGAATTCAGTACCACCAAACCAGCTTTACAACAAATGTTAAAGGAACTTATATAGTCAAGAAATACAAGAGAAGGAAAAAGATCTACAAAATCAACCCCAAACAGTTAAGAAAATGGCAATAGGAACATATATATCAATACTTACTTTAAATATAAATGGATTAAATGCTCCAACCAAAAGACACAGACTGGCTGAATGGATAAAAAACAAGACCCATATATATGCTATCTACAAGAAACCCACTTCAGACCTCAAGACCTATATAGACTGAAAATGAGAGGATGGAAAAATATATTCCATGAAAATGGGAAGCAAAAGAAAACTGGAGTAGCACTCCTCATATCAGACAAAATAGACCTTAAAATAAAGAAAATTACAAGAGATAAGGAAGGACACTACATAATGATCAAGGGATCAGTCCTAGAGGAAGACATAGCAATTGTAAATATCTGTGCACCAAACATAGGAGCACCGCAATACATAAGACAAACATTAACAGAGATAGAAGGAGAAATTGACAGTAACACAATGATAGTAGGGAACTTTAACACCCCACTGACACCAATATACAGATCATCAAAACAGAAAAATAATAAGGAAACACAAGTCTTAAATGATACATTAGATGAGATGGTTCTTATTGATCTCTTCAGGACATTCCATCCAAATGCAGAAGAATGCACCTTCTTCTCAAGTACACATGGAGCATTCTCCAGGATAGACCACATCTTGAGTCACAAATCAAACCTCAGTAAATTTAAGAAAATTGAAATCGTATCAAGCATCTTCTCTGACCACAACACTATGAGACTAGATATCAATTACAAGAAAAAAGTGTAAGAAACACAAACACATGGAGATTAAACAACACATTTCTAAATAACTAACAGGTTACTGAAGAAATCAAAAGGGAAATCAAAAAATTTCTAGAAACAAATAACAATGAAAATACAATTCAAAACCTATGGGATGCAGCAAAAGCAGTTCTAAGAGGGAAGTTTAGAGCAATACAATCCTACCTCATGAAACAAAAACATCGAATAGACAACCAAACTTTATGTCTAAAACACCTGGAAAAAGAAGAAGAAGAAGAAGAACAACAACAAAAAACCCAAAATTAGTAGAAGGAAAGAAATCATAAAGATCTGAGCAGAAATAAATGAAAAAGAAATGAAAGAAACAATAGTAAAGACCAATAAAACTAAAAGCTGTTTTTTTAAGAAGATAAACAAAACTGACAAACCTTTAGCCAAACTCATCAAGAAAAAAAAGAGAGAAGAATCAAATCACCAAAATTAGAAATGAAAAAGGAGAGGTTACAACAAACAATGCAGAAATAAGAGACTATTATGTACAACTATATGGCAATAAAATGGTAACCTAGAAGAAATGGATAGATTCTTAGAAAAGTTCAATCTTCCAAGACTGAACCAGGAAGAAACAAAAATTATGTACAACCCAATTATAAGCACTGAAATTGAAGCTATGATCAAAAATCTCCCCAAAAAACAAAAGCCCAGGACCTGATGGCTTCACAAGAAAATTCTATCAAACATTTAGAGAAGAGCTAATGCCCATCCTTTTAAAACTATTTCAAAAAATTACAAAGGAAGGAATACTTCCAAACTCATTCTATGAGACCACTATCACCGTGACACCAAGCCAAACAAAAACAACACACAAAAAAAGAAAACTACAGGCCACTATCACTGATGAACATAGATGCAAAAATCCTCAATAAAATTCTAGCAAACAGAATCCAGCAACATAGTAAAAAGATTATACATCATGACCAAGTCGCTTTATCCCAGGGATGCAAGGATTCTTTAATATTCACAAATCAATCAATGTGATACACCACATTAACAAATTGAAAGATAAAAACCATATGATTATCTCAATAGATGCAGAAAAAGCCTTTGACAAATTTCAGCACCCATTTATGGTTAAAACTCTTAAAAAAAATGGACATAGAAGGAACCTACCTCAACATAGTAAAGACCATATATGATAAGCCTACAGCAAACATTATTCTCAATGGTGAAAAACTGAAAGCTTTCCCCCTAAAGGGAGGAAAAAGAGAAGGGTGTCCACTTTCGCCACTCTTATTCGACATAGTTCTGGAAGTCCTAGCTACAGCAATCAGAGAAGAAAAAGAAATAAAAGGAATCCAGATCGGAAAAGAAGTAAAGCTCTCACTGTTTGCAGATGACATGATAGTATACATAGAAACCCCTAAAGATAGTATCAGAAAATTACTGGAGCTAATCAGTGAATTTAGCAAAGTTGCAGAATACAAAATCAATATACAGAAATCACTTGCATTTCTATATACTAACAATGAAAAAATCAGAAAGAGAAATTAAGAAATCAATCCCATTCACCATTGCAACAAAAAGAATTAAATATCTAGGAGTAAACTTACCTAAGGAGATGAAAGAACTGTGCACAGAATATTATAAGACACTAATGAAAGAAATCAAAGATGACATAAACAGATGGAGAGATATTCCATGTTCCTGGGTAGGAAGAATCAATATTTTGAAAATGACTATACTACCAAACACAATCTATAGATTCATTGTGATCCCTATCAAATTACCATTGACATTTTTTACAGAACTAGAACAAAAAATTTCACAATTCATATGGAAACATAAAAGACCTTTAATAGCCAAAGCAGTCTTGAGAAAGAAGGATGGAGCTGGAGGAATCAACCTTCCTGACTTTAGAGTATACTACAAAGCTACAGTCATCAAGACAGTATGGTACTGGCACAAAAAACAGAAATACAGACCAATGGAACAAGATAGAAAGTCCAGAAATAAACCCATTCATCTATGGGTACCTTATTTTTGACAAAGGAGGCAAGAATATACAATGGGGCAAAGACAGCCTCTTCAATAAATGGTGCTGGGAAAACTGGACAGCTACATGTAAAAGAATGAAATTAGAACACCTTCTAACAATATACACAAAGATAAACTCAAAATGGTTTAAAGACCTAAATTTAAGACCACAAACTCTAAAACCCTTAGAGGAAAACATAGGCAGAACACTTGATGACATAAATCAAAGCAAGATCCTCTATGACCCACCTCCAAGAGTAACGGAAATAAAACTAAAAGTAAACAAGTGGGACCTGATTAAACTTAAAAGCTTGTGCACAGCAAAGGAAACTATAAGCAAGTGAAAAGACAACCCTCAAAATGGGAGAAAATAATAGCAAATGAAACAACTAATAAAGGATTAATTTCCAAAATATACAAGAAGCTCATACAACTCAATACCAGAAAAACGAAGAACCCAATCAAAAAGTGGGATAAAGACCTAGACAGATATTTCTCCAAAGAAGACTTACAGATGGCTAACAAACACATGAAAGGATGCTCAACATCGCTCATTTTTAGAGAAATGCAAATCAAAACCACAATGAGATATCACCTCATACCAGTCAGAATGGCCACCATCAAAAAGTCTACAAACAATAAATGCTGGAGAGGATGTGGAGAAAAGGGAATGCTCTTGCACTGTTGGTGGGAATGTAAATTGATACAGCTACTATGGAAGATGGTATGGAGATTCCTTAAAAAACTAGGAATAAAACCATCATATGACCCAGCAATCCCACTTGTAGGCATATACCCTGAGGAAACCAAAATTGAAAGAGACACATATATCCCATTGTTCACTGCAACACTATTTACAATAGCTAGAACATGAAACCAAACTTGATGTCCATTGACAGATGAATGGATAAAGAAGTTGTGGTGCATATACACAATGGAATATTACTCAGCCATAAAAGGGAATGCATTTGAGTCAGTTTTGATGAAGTGAATAAACCTAGAACCTATTATACAGAGTGAAGTGAGTCAGAAAGAGAAAGATAAATATCATATTGTAACACATATATATGGAATCTAGAAAAATGGTACTGAAGAATTTATTTACAGGGCAACAATGGAGAAACAGACATAGAGAATAGACTTATGGATGTGCGGAGAAGGGAGGAGAGGGTGAGATGTATGGAAAGACTAACATGGAAACTTACACTACCATATGTAAAATAGATAGCCAACGGGAATTTGCTGTATGGCTCAGGAAACTCAAACAGGGGCTTTGTATCAATCTAGAGGGGTGGGATTGGGAGAGAGATGGGAGGGAGGTTCAAAAGGTTGGGTATATATGTATACCTAAAGTTGATTCATGTTGAGGTTTGACAGAAAAAACAGCAAAATTCTGTAAAGCAATTATCCTTCAATTAAAAATAAATTTAAAAAATCTAAAAAAAAAAAGATAACTTATGCATGTGGCTACTATCTTGACTGGCTGTGGTGGGCGGTTTCAGTCAGTGTTTTCCCTAACAGTGGTGTTCTGTCATAGTAAAGACAGCCCTCTCACTAAAATAGTATCTATCAAGGGTCTTACTGGACCATGCAGTTATCATTTTAAATCTTCCCATGGGCTGTACAAGGTAGACATTTTTATCCTCACATAACTGATAGTCTAACTGAAGATCAGAGATGTTAAAGGACTCGGTTAATGTCACAGCTTTTAAGTGGTAAAACTGGGATGGATTCAGTCTAGGCCAGCTCTAAGGGCAGCATGTTTTCAATGTGGTCCTTGGACTAGCTGTCTCAGTATCTCCTTGGGCAATATTAAAATGCAGAATCCTGGGTGCTCATATTATGGGGTCTGAATCTGCATTTTAAGATAATCAGGTGACTTATATTTGCGTGAAAATTTGAGAAGGGATGTATGGTTCTTAAAAAAAACTTGCAGGCAGTTAAATGTCAGACATTGAAAACATTCTTTTTAAGATGCTTTTCATCTTTGGGCCTTTGTACTTTTTACCTAATTACAAATTAGATTATAGTTTGTTATCCTTCAGCTGTTTTGCTTCTGCATCTGGCTTCAGCTAGTCTGACAAGGCGGAGAAGGCAATGGCATCCCACTCCAGTACTCTTGCCTGGAAAATCCCACGGACGGAGGAGCCTGGTAGGCTACAGTCCATGGGGTCGCTAAGAGTCGGATACGTCTGAGCGACTTCACTTTCACTTTTCCCTTTCATGCACTGGAGAAGGAAATGGCAACCCACTCCAGTATTCTTGCCTGGAGAATCCCAGGGACGGTGGAGCCTGGTGGGCTGCCGTCTATGGGGTCGCACAGAGTCGGACACGACTGAAGCGACTTAGCAGCAGCAGCAGCAGTCTGACAAGGATCAGGTGTAGTGCTGGCTTCTGTGATGTTTCTTAGTGATCTGTTTTGGTGGTATTATTGTTAGTTAAAATGACCTTGTGACTATAAAACAAATATTGATTCTGTCCTAACTGCTTAAGCTTTATGTGTATCCAGGTAATCTTCTTGTCGCATTCCTTGCCAGGCTTACCTTTGCTTGTTTAATTCTTGAAAAAAGTTGATTTTTTCCTTGTCGTTCAAAACATTAGAAGTGAGTTGTAATGATGAAACCCACTTAACATATGACAAGATAAAAGGAAAGATTGTAGAAACAAGTTTCAGAAGCTAAAACATACTTATATCATGCATATGAAATGAATTGGTTACTACCATTGAAAACTGAATTTAATTCTCTTCTTTGGGGCAGTGAAGTCAAATAGGGAAATATAAGAGGCTGCCGAGCTCTCAAAGCAGGATGAATAGAATCATTCATGTTCATCTGGAGATAAACACATTTTCTTGCTTCTGAATACTAAAAGGATATATTAGGTGTCTCTTTATATAAAAGGCCATAATGTAACATAATATATAGTGTCATATTTTTTAAAAAGAAAATGAGAAGAATTTTAAAATATACTTTTCTTTAGATTAGTCTTCAGTTCAGTTCAGTCTCTCAGTCATGTCCGACTCTTTGCGACCCCATGAACCGCAGCACGCCAGGCCTCCCTGTCCATCACCAACTCCTGGAGTCCACCCAAACCCATGTCCATTGAGTCGGTGATGCCATCCAAGCATCTCATCCTCTGTCGTCCCCTTCTCCTCCTGCCCCCAATCCTTCCCAGTATTAGGGTCTTTTCAAATGAGTCAACTCTTCACATGAGGTGGCCAAAGTATTGGAGTTTCAGCTTCAACATCAGTCCTACCAATGAACACCCAGGACTGATCTCCTTTAGGATGGACTGGTTGGATCTCCTTGCAGTCCAAGGGACTCTCAAGAGTCTTTCCCAACACCACAGTTCAAAAGCATCAATTCTTCAGCACTCAGCTTTCTTTATAGTCCAACTCTCCCATCCATACATGACCACTGGAAAAACCATAGCCTTGACTAGATGGACCTTTGTTGGCAAAGTAATGTCTGTGCTTTTAAATATACTGTCTAGGTTGGTCATAATTTTCCTTCCAAGGAATAAGCATCTTTTAATTTCATGGCTGCAATCACCATCTGCAGTGGTTAGTCTTCAATAAATGCTAAAGGTCATGAAATTTAGATTTCATGAAGTGATTTTGGGCGTGGAATGAAAATAGTATTATGATAGTATTTTGTTTCTTGATGATTAAACAGCTGAATACAGTGACAAGAGCTTGAGAGCTTTATCTAAATGTGTAACTTAAAATGTCCTTTGGACTGAGCCTCCCTCTTGCATTAGGTATATATGAAGTGGGTTTTTTGGCAGTTGAGTATGGATTTTCAGATGAGTGTGTTAAGTAACAAAATATTCTGCTGTTGGCTCAAGGAGGCTTAGAATACCAGGCATGTTGGCACGAGTGTTGATAGCCCATTGTGAAAGGCATTTTTCTTTTCTTTATGGAAACTCACTGTTGCAAATCTCTTCTGATGAGGTAATGGAGGAAACCAATTTTTGAGAGCACATAGGTTAGTTGGAAACCCTGTAACAAAAGAAGCAAACCTCACTATCTTCCCTAACTGTTATGGATGATTATTTAAAACTATGATTACATGGATATGTATATAGGCTGCTGAAGGCAGAGTTTTTAAAAATCCAGTCAACCATGTTTAAGTTCATTCAGCTTAAACCGTCTTGAGGCTCAGTTTTGTTCATTTCTTTGCTAAACAGTGACATAATTATTGAACAAAGCAGGACTCAAATCTCAAGGTGTTCCCAGACTGGTAAAGGAATAAACTCTCTTAACCCTTACTTAAGTAGAAATAATATTTTGTGCATTTATATTACAAATAAGGATATAGTCCTAAGAAAACTGGTTGACATTTTACCCCAGAAGCACTTGGAAATACTTGCTAAAAGTGCAGAAAGATAATTTATGTGAGTACCAAAATCTCCATTTTAAACTAAACTCCCTGGTGATCCAGATGCAGTCTTTGGTGGAAACTTTGAGAAATAATAGATGAGAATGGTAACCTTATATTTAATGGAATGACTCATCACCAACTCTCAGACTTTAATGGAATGACTGGATGCTTGGAGACCCAGTTAAAGTGTAATGATGAAGGTCATCTGTAAAGAGTGATCTTAATAATCACCTTACAATTTTATTTGATGCAAGTTATCCATGTTAATCTCCAGGCATGAAATGTAATGATCTGTTTTATTATTGTTAATTTATGCTCAAACTTCCTTTTGCTCTTCTTTTTAACCAACATAATAATTACGCAGGCTAACTATTTGCCTCAGGGAGATGCTGTAATAGGACTAATTAAATATTTAGTATTTTAAAGGACTTAAACAACCTTGTAATTAATATGTTAAGAGGAGATAAAATTGTGATGTTCCCTTTAGTTGGAGGAATGTTGATGAAGAACTAGGATCAGGCATCCCTTTAATACCCATGTCCTGTATCTGTCTGGAGGCAGGACAGCATAATGGTTAAATTAATGGCTTTGCAACTCATGGCAGCTCTTCTACCTCCTAACTGTGAGACACAGATCAATTTTTTCAGCCTTTCTAAGCCAGTTTCTTTTTCATCATCTATAAGCATGGAAATATGAGTAGTCTGCCTTTTTAGATTGTTGCAATGGCATGTAATATATATGTCCAGTAAAAGAAAGTGTTTTTTATGAATATGAATTTGTTCTATAGACCACAGATTTACCAAATATGAAAATTGCAGATTTCTCTTTTTGAACTAGAAATATGGCTAGGATTTTGGAAGTGGATATGCATTTTTAGAACTGATCTCAAATCTGGAAAGGAGGAAGAGTAATAGAAGAGAGAGAAAAGTAGAAAGAGGAGAAAATACCTCTAAGTGCAATCCCATGCATGGACTAAAAACAGAGAGAAAACAAGCTCTGTCCATAAGATGAAGACATATTGTACACATATAGAGTCAGTGTAAATTGTCCTCATTGATGTGGACAAATCACAGAATCATCAAATGTTTGTGTATACAGATTATATAGGATATGATTCATTTCCTAGGTTGCGGGTTAGCAAATGAATTTAATATTGGAATGTTTTCACCATGATTTTTTAAATGGCATCTTATTTTTTCAAAGTTCACTCAGAAAAAGAAACTAGACAAACAAAAATCTAGAAAAGTCAAAAATCCCTTTGACAACTAAATCAGAATTAATTGAGTAAGCATTTAAAAAATATATATAGGTACATCTAATATATTTTCTGAAAGTTTGTTTTCTGATTTATTAGATTCTTTTGAGGGTTTGTCCTTTATAACTAAAGAACACTTTCCTAAAGGAAAGTTGAAATGTAAAATTTGCGCATATGGATTTTCCCTGATGATATGAATTACAAAATTTCACTTCAGTTCAGTTCAGCCACTCAGTCATGTCCAACTCTTTGTGACCCCATGGACTGCAGCACGCCAGGGCTCCCTGTCCATCACCAACTCTCAGACTTTACTCAAACTCATGTCCATTGAGTTGGTGATGCCACCCAACCATCTCATCCTCTGCCATCCCTTTCTCCACAGGCCTTCAATCTTTCCCAGATCAAGGTCTTTTCAAATGAGTCAGTTCTTCGCATCAGATGGCCAAAGTATTGGAGTTTCAGCTTCAGCATCAGTCCTTCCAATGAATATTCATGACTGATTTCCTTTAAAATGGACTGGTTGGATCTCCTTGCAGTCTAAGGGACTCTCAAGAGTCTTCTCCAACACCACAGTTCAAAAGAATCATTTCTTTGGCGCTCAGCTTTCTTTATAGTCCAGCTCTCACATCCATACATGACTACTGGAAAAACCACAGCTTTGACTAGACGGACCTTTGTTGGCAAAGTAATGTCTCTGTTTTTTAATATACTGTCTAGGTTGGTCATAATTTCTCTTCCAAGAAGCAAGTGTCTTTTAATTTCATGGCTGCAGTCACCATCTGCAGTGATTTTGGAGCCCAGAAAAATAAAGTCACTGTTTCCCCATCTATTTGCCTTGAAGTGATGGGACCAGATGCCATGACCTTAGTTTTCTGAATGTTGAACTTTAAGCCAACTTTTCCCCTCTCCTCTTTCACTTTCATCAAAAGGCTCTTTAGTTCTTCTTCACTTTCTGCCATAAGGGTGGTGTCATCTGCATATCTGAGGTTATTGATATTTCTCCCGGCAGTCTTGATTCCAGCTTGTGCTTCCTCCAGCCCAGTGTTTCTCCTGATGTACTCTGCATATAAATTAAATAAGCAGGGTGACAATATACAGGCTTGACATACTCCTTTCCCAATTTGGAACCAGTTTGTTGTTCCATGTCCAGTTCTAACTGTTGCTTCCTAACCTGCATACAGATTTCTCAAGTGTCAGGTTAGGTAGTCTGGTATTCTCATCTCTTTAAGAATTTTCCAGAGTTTGTTGTGCTCCACACAGTCAAAGGTTTTGGCATAGTCAATCAAGCAGAAATAGATGTTTTTCTGGAACTCTCTTGCTTTTTCGATGATACAACAGATCTTGGCAATTTGTTCTCTGGTTCCTCTGCCTTTTCTAAATCCAGCTGGAACATCTGGAAGTTCACAGTTCACATACTGTTGAAGCCTGTCTTGCAGAATTTGGAGCATTACTTTGCAGGCGTGTGCGATGAGTGCGATTGTGCAGTAGTTTCCACATTCTTTGGCATTGCCTTTCTTTGGAATTAGAATGAAAACTGACCTTTTCCTGTTCTGTGACACCTGCTGAGTTTTCCAAATTTGCTGGCATATTGAGTGCAGCACTTTCACACCATCATCCTTGAGGATTTGAAATAGCTCAACTGGAATTCCATCACCTCCACTAGCTTTGTTCATAGTATGCTTTCTAAGGCACACTTAACTTCACATTTCAGAATGTCTGGCTCTAATTGAGTCACGCCATTGTGATTATCTGGGTCGTGAAGATCTCTTTTGTATAGTTCCTCTGTGTATTCTTGTCACCTCTTCTTAATCTTTTCTGCTTCTGTTAGGTCCATACCATTTCTGTCCTTTATTGAGCCCATCTTTGCATGAAATGTTCCCTTGGTATCTCTAATTTTCTTGAAGAGATCTCTAGTCTTTCCCGTTCTATTGTTTTCCTCTCTTTCTTTGCATTGATCACGGAGGAAGGCTTTCTTATCTCTCCTTGCTACTCTTTGGGACTCTGCATTCAAATAGGTTTATCTTTCCTTTTCTCCTTTGCCTTTTGCTTCTCTTCTTTTTGCAGCTATTTGTAAGGCCTCCTCAGAGAACTATGTTGCCTTTTTGCATTTCTTTTTTGGGGGGATGGTCTTGATCCGTGCCTCCTAAATAATGTCACAAAGCTCCATCCATAGTTCTTCAGGCACTCTGTCTATCAAATCTAATCCTTTTAATCTATTTCTCACTTCCACTGTATAATCGTAAGGGATTTGATTTAGGTCTACTTGAATGGTCTAGTGGTTTTCCCTACTTTTTTCAATTTAAGTCTGAACTTGGCAATAAGGAGTTCATGATCTGAGGCATGGTCAGCGCCTGCTTTTGTTTTTGCTGACTGTGTACAGCTTCTTCATGTTTGCCTGCGAAGAATATAATCAATCTGATTTTGGTATTGACCATCTGGTGATGTCCATGTGTAGAGTCTTCTCTCGTGTTGTTGGAAGATGTTTGCCTTGACCAGTACGTTCTCTTGGGAAAACTCTGTTAGCCTTTGCCCTGCTTCATTGTGTACTCCCAAGACCAAATTTGCCTGTTACTCCAGGTGTTTCTTGACTTCCTACTTTTGCATTCCAGTCCCCTATAAGGAAAAGGACATCTTTTTTGGGTGTTAGTTCTAGAAGGTCTTGTAGGTCTTCATAGAACCGTTCAATTTCAGCTCCTTCAGCATCACTGGTTGGGGCATAGACTTGGATTACTCTGATATTGAATAGTTTGCCTTGGAAACGAACAGAGATCATCCTATCGTTTTTGAGTTTGCATCCAAGTGCTGCATTTTGGACTCTTTTGTTGACTATGATGGCTACTCCATTTCTTCTAAGGGATTCTTGTCCACAGTAGTAGATATAATGGTAATCTGAGTTAAATTCACCCATTCCAGTCCATTTTAGTTCGCTGATTTTTAAAATGTCAATGTTCACTTTTGCCATCTCCTGTTTGACCACTTCCAATTTGCCTTGATTCATGGACCTAACATTCCAGGTTCCTATGCAATATTGCTCATTACAGCATCAGACTTTACTTCCATCACCAGTCCCATCCACAACTGGGTGTTGTTTTCACTTTGACTCCATCTCTTCATTCTTTCTCGAGTTATTTCTCCTCTGATCTCAGTAGCATATTGGGCACCTACTGTCCTTGGGAGTTCATCTTTCAGTGTCCTATCTTTTTGCCTTTTCATACTCTTCATGAGGTTCTCAAGGCAAGAAATTATAAAATTTAGGGAAGCCCATATAATGAGATTTCATTGTAACTTCCAAGTCTCTCAGCCTTTTAATTATCTTCATATTCTGTAGGCAAAGGAAGCCATGTTCCCAACTCGGTTCATTTATTCCACAAATATTTGTGATTGGTGCTATGTGCTTAGCCATTAGAAAAGAGAGTAGGGCTTAAAGTTTCTCAGAAATTATGTATTTTTTTCCTAGTCTTCTTAGTGTACCATCACTGAGTATTCTTGATTAATTCTTAAGAAATTTATTAGCTACATATAGCTTTCATTAGAACTTCGTCAAATTCCATTGAGGTTCCACTTAGCTTTCATCCAGGACAAATTCAGTTGATCTGTATTATTCATGAGTTCCACTTTTGTAACTTCCAGTCCTAGAATTTCTCAGTAACCCTAAAATCAACTCATGGTAATTTTTTTCTTTTTTTCTGATGGAACTGTTATATATCTTTTTTTTAATATGTATATTTTTATTTTTAAATTAAATTTTATTGGAGTATAGTTAATTTACAATGTTGTATTAGTTTCAGGTTTATAGCATAATGATTCAGTTATACATATATTCATTCTTTTTCATATTCTTTTCCCATATAGGTTATTACAGTAGAGTTCCCTCTGCTTATATAGTAGGTCTTTGTTGGTTATTTGTGTAATATATAGTAGTGTGTATATGTTAATCTCAAACTCCTAATTTCTCTCTCTTCCCCACATTTCCCCTTTGGTAACCATAAGATTGTTTTTGAAATCTGTGAGTCTTTTTCTATTTTGTAAATAAGTTCATTTATATCATTATAAAAAAATTAGATGCCGCGTATGAGTGATTTCATGGGATATTTGTTTTCTCTGTCTGACTTACTCCACTTAGTTGATATTCTCTTGGTTCATCCATGTTGCTGCAAATGGCAGTATTTCATTCTTTTTTATGACTGAATAATATTCCATTGTATATAAGTACTGAATCTTTTTTGAGGGGGAGGATCAAAAGTGAAAGTGAAAGTTGTTCAATCATGTCGAACTCTTTGTGACCCCATGGACTGTAGGTCACCAAGTTCCTGTGTCAGTAGAATTATCCAGGCAAGAGTACTAGAGTGGATACCCATTCCCTTCTCCAGGGGATCTTTCTGACCAAGGGATCAAACCTGGGTCTCCTGCATTACAGGTGGATTCTTTACTGTCTGAGCCACCAGGGAATGGGGAGAGGGTATCATATGTCTTTTTAAAAAATTTATTTTTAACTGGAAGATAATTGCTTTATAATATTGTGTTGGTTTCTGCCGTACAACAGTGTACCACATGTTTTTATCCATTCCTCTGTCATGCCACTTTTGAGGTCATTCCTAGACATGTTGGTGAAAAATTTGATTTGAGCCATGTACACAGTCCCAGCTGAGGTTAAATAAGGCTGACACTCTGCCCTTTTGATTTAGCTTTCCTATGGTAAACACACATTCTTGACTTGGTCTGTTTAGTGCCATGTTTATTCCATTCTTCTACTTTTAGATGGTGATTTAAGTGGTCTCTAAGCTTAGTACTGAAGGGCTCTCAAGTTTTTCTGTGCACAGGAAGGCTTTCATGTGACTTATGGAGAGACTATGTGGGGCAAACTTCACATGGGTATGTTGGCCGTGATTTCTATATTAATGAGTCAACAATATATATTTTAAAAAGGCATCTTTAAACTGAAACACATATTAATACAAAGTTAGGCATTGGTTGGTTGATGAAAATCCTGTGATCAGAGGCTTGCAGAAATCTAACCCTCTATTTCTCCTGGGAACTACCAGTATTTTAAGGTTTACAGTGACTTGAAAAGGAACCAGTTGTATTTGCCTTTTTGGGGGGAGTTTGAGAAATTCTTGCTGACCAGTTATCCTTTTTAGTGGAAGCCAAGACCATGATTTTTTCTGATCCATAAGCAACTACTAAGTAAATACAGTGAGATGGAAAAGTGAAAATTATACAGAAGATTTTTGTTTCTTTCCTTATAGGAAAATAAAACTGCTGCTAATGAACAACAGAATGAACCTAGAGGGTTCTGAAGCCTAGAAAAAGATTGTAAAATGATAAAATCTTCTTTGGTTGTAGAGATTTATCTATCCGGTTGCTTCCTAGCACAGTTTCTAACACATAAGGAGGGCTCAAGGTATATTTTAGAAAATAGAGCAGATATAAGTTGGCACTGCAAGTAACTTAGTGATTTGATAGGGGAAAAATACAAGAAGCATTTCCTTAATGGTGACTAGTCAGAGGAGAGAACTTCAGCCTCTTTTAGGGTTGAAGCATCTCTGGGAGAACCATCTCTGTCACAAGAGTTGAGTGGTGACAAGTATGTGTATCCCCAGACCTACCTTACTGGGGTTTGTCATTAATTCTCTATGTGACCTGGGTCAAATGGTTATGCTTTTTTGCATCTTTGTTTCTAATTATTACTTTGATAATCAACTTGAGCATAAGACAACAGAGAAATTCACTTAAAATTTTTTTTTTTTTATAAATTTATTTATTTTAGTTGGGGGCTAATTACTTTACAATATTGTAATAGTTTTTGCCATACATTGACATGAATCAGCCATGGGTTTACATGTGTTCCCCTTTTTAAAATATATATGAGACCTGAGAATATAGGTAGATATGAATTCTGAGGGCCTATACTGGAGAGAAAAAGGAGAAACACAATTTAAACTGAACTAAATTTATTTTGTATGAATTAAATGTTATCTGGAGCAGCTTCAGTTCAGTTCAGTCGTTCAGTCATGTCCGACTCTTTGCGACATCATGAACCGCAGCACGCCAGGCCTCCCTGTCCAATACCAAATTCCAGAGCCCACCCAAATCCTTGTCCATTGAGTCGGTGATGCCATCCAACCATCTCATCCTCTACCATCCCCTTCTCCTCCTGCCCTCAATCTTTCCCAGAATCAGAGTCTTTTCAAATGAGTCAGCTCTTTGCATCAGGTGGCCAAAGTATTGGAGTTTCAGCTTCAACATCAGTCCTACCAATGAACACCCAGGACTGATCTCCTTTAGGATGGACTGGTTGGATCTCCTTGCAGTCCAAGGGACTCTCAAGAGTCTTCTCCAACACCACAGTTCAAAAGCATCAATTCTTCAGCGCTCAGCTTTCTTTATAGTCCAACTCTCCCATCCATACATGACCACTGGAAAAACCATAGCCTTGACTAGACGGACCTTCGGTGGCAAAGTAATGTCTCTGCTTTTTAATATGCTGTCTAGGTTGGTCCTAACTTTCCTTGCAAGGAGTAAGCATCTTTTAATTCATTGCTGCAATCACCATCTGCAGTGATTTTGGAGCCTCCCAAAATAAAATATCTTACTGTTTCCACTGTTTCCCCATCTATTTGCCATGAGGTGATGGGACCAGATGCCATGATCTTAGTTTTCTGAATGTTGAGCTTTAAGCCAACTTTTTCATTCTCCTTTTTCACTTTCATCAAGAGGCTCTTTAGTTCCTATTCACTTTCTGCCATGAGGGTGGTTTCATCTGAATATCTGAGGTTATTGATATTTCTCCTGGCAATCTTGATTCCAGCTTGTGCTTCCTCCAGCCCAGAGTTTCTTGGGGTGATCTAACCTGTTTGCTTGTTTGCTGATGGAAACCTATGTGGTCTACACTGAACAGAATTGATGGACAAAACTCATTGGCAAAATACAAGGAGAAGAATCCAGAGTCTTGGGAATATAATAACGTTGAAGCGAATTTATCTCTAGCAACTGCTCACCTCTCATACTGTGACCTTTAAGTAGCATCAATTTGGCATTGATTTGATAACAACTTTTGGAATAAGATAAGAAAAAAAAGGAAGAAACACACTCTAAAATAATAAACCTAATATTTTTTTCTTGTATTACAACTGGAGATTGAATCTAGACCATGTTAGTAGTAATCAATATAAATACAAAATTTTTAAAAATCATTTTGGCCAGCCACAGTTATACCCAGCCCTCTAATAAGCTACTACTCTCTGTATTTGGGGATATGACCTTTTTAAAGCACTTTTAGCATTACAATAAGGCATATCAAAAAGTACCTGTTATTTCTTTGTGTTATATTGTTAACATACAGCTTCACTTTTTTAATGGAACTATGTCTTGCTGGACATTAAACATCACTTGAAAGTCAGCTGGAAGCTTTTGCTAAATAAATCATCAAAGCTTTGTGACAGGATTTCCCCACATATAAACTAGACAGACATACCAACAACTCCTAGCTTTAAAATGACTTTTATACAATACCTTTTCCCCTAAAGCTTTATACTAGTGTAATTTTTAGAAAGCGTTTTAAGGAATAGCAAAAAGTGTGATGTCATAAAAAATACAATGATACACTAAACGCCCCCCAAATAAACCAACAGCAGTGTCAATATAAGTGGCAATTGGATAAACAGTTACTGTAGCTTCCTGGCAGTGACAATTACTCTTCTGCGTGGATGCTTTTAGGTTTTTTTAATTAATAAAAATGTAAAAATGCCAGATTTCAGAAATCATAAAATGTGCATCCTATAATTAAATAAATGGCAAGAATGAAATATATCATTGTCTAACTTAACCATCACAGCAAACATATAATATGGTATTACCATACCCTCTCCTTTTAAAATTAGATTAGGAAGTGAGTCTAAGGCTAAAAGATGTGAAATAACTTTATCAAGATTACAAAGCTAATATAGTGTTGGGGCTGAGTTTCCAATGACCTAATGCTCAAGCTTTCAACCACGTTTGTATACTTTCTCTAAACTATAAGCTAAAGACTGGGTGATCTTTTCCTGGTCAGAAATACTATGCTTTTTGTTTATATTCCCTTTTGTTATTTATCAATATATGTACAAACTTTATAATTTCCATAAGCACTCTGTAGTTCTCTTTTGTATTCTGCTACTTTTTTTTTTACTTAAGTGGAATACTTATTAAGAAACAGAATCACCAAACCTTTAGTTTTAGTCTTATTTTTCCTAATTTATTTGAAAAAATACATATCTGGAAATAAGTCCAACTGAATTTGAACATAGTGTTCTTTCAACATGTCTTGCTATGATCTTTATTTTCCTATAAATGGTTAAACACGAAAGAAGAATCATCAAATATTAAAGGGCTTCGGCATGGTAGCAGAACTGCCTACCTGTGGCAGATATGATGCTTGACTCTCTCAACATCTGCTTCAATCTCCCTGAAGTGCTCTTTTCTGTCCTGCAGAGGGTGGTAGGCTAAATATTTCATTTCCTAGACAACCTTGCAGCTGGAAGTCCCCACCTGGTTTAGGTTCTGCCAATCAGGAGCACCTACAGGAGACTGGAATATCCTTGGAAATGCAACACCCATATGCTTGTGCGGATACATCAGGTGGGATGGGCTCTGGAGGCCACAGTCCTGGTAACATTATTTCTTAGGTCATGGCCAATTATGGTGTGATCCTGGGAACAACTTTCTGGTTACAGCAGTGGTAGTATACTCTTTGGCAGGGCAATTCTTTGGCAGTGTTTTGAGGGTCATTTCTCCTCACACCCTTCCAACAATGTTGTAAGGCCCTAATGTGCTCAGTTACTCAGTTGTGTCTGACTCTTTGTGACCCCATTGACTATAGCCCACCAGGGCCTCTGTCCATGGAATTTCCCAGGCAAGAATACTGGAGTGGGTTGCCATAATCCGTTCTTACATGTAAAGGCGCTAGAGTGGTTTCTGTTCTGTGCAGTTGAGTCCTAATTAAGATGAATTCTCTTACCTCTGGTTTGTAGAATGTTTTCTTCATCCTTACAAACTGTAAGATTTGGGGTAAATAGTTTGCTTTTAATCAAATAGGAGTTATATACTAAAATAACAGAAATTTCCCTTTCTTTCTGGAACTACTCAAGATAAGTATATGTGCTCAGTTATGTCTGACTCTTTGCAAGCCCATGGACTGTAGCCCATCAGGCCCCTCTGTTCATGAGATTTTTCAGGCAAGAATACTGGAGTGGGTTGCCATTTCCTCCTCCAGGGAATCTTCCCAATGCAGAGACTGAACCCATGTCTCCTAGGTCTCTTGCACTGCAGGCAGATTCTTTACTTTTGAGCCATTGAGGAAGCTCCTACTCAAGATAGGAACAAATAAACTTCTCTCCCTAGGAAACAAACCTAAAATGAGCAAAAATCTAAGATGTTGAAAGTCCTAAAGTTTAGTTTCATAAAGGTTTTTCTTTTCTAAATTTTTTTTAAATCTTTTGATTTGTATACTTAAGGCCGGACTTGCTGTAGGTTAATAAAAATGAACAGAAGACTTTCATTCATTATTAAGTTATTTACATGAACTTACTGAAGAAATAGAGTAAATTATTGTAACTTCTTTAATAGGCTCAGGAATTGTTATCTGGGCACTAGAAGTGTTTTAAAAAAGTATTTTTTAGTATGTTATTATGGGATATTGACAGATTAGTTAGTACATGTCAAAAATTATAAAGATTCCAACATGTCATATACAAATGATTTTTTACCTGTTCCTTTACTTTTACTGTTCAAATGACAGAACTAAAATATACAGGATAACCATGAGAGGCCTAATTATTTTGATGACATTTAGTATCCCATTACTGTTAGCCTCAAACATTTTTATTATCTTACTGTCAAAAATTCTATCTAAATTTATTTAGAAATTGGAAATTATAATGACATTAAATCAATTGAAAATTGGCTCCAGCTCCATTGTTATACTTCAGCACATCAATTGATTGAAAAAGTCAGCATCTTTTTAAATATGTTGTTAACATTTAATGATGAGCATTTGCAGTCATATTGTGTTTTCTCCATAAATGCCTTTCTTGCAATACCTAAGACATAGCTTTATACAGACTCAAAGTCAAGTTGTCTTAAAAAAGATATTCAGTAATGAGTTGATTATGGATCAGAGTTTCTAAGCAGTTGAGTTGATTATGGATCAGAGTTTCTAAGCAGTTCAGTCTTTGTTTTTAGTTGGAAATTTCCTTTTTAAATCTCTAAAATTGCTTCATTTATAGAGCTAGGTAATCAAAGTAAGGAAATCTTTATAATCTGCAGAGTAGTGTGAGCCATGGGGATTCTCCATGTATTCCTTCCATTCTGTCCTCATTGATCAGGACTTCTCTACTTCATATGTCAATGTTTCTATTACTGTCTGTCCTAGACTTCCTGGAATGGTTTTGGTCAGTTTCAATTCTTTTTTTTCCACTTGGTGATTGAAATTTCTTATCAGGATACCTGTACAGAACCCACCTGGGCTCCCCCCTTTGCTCTATCTACTGTGCTCCCTGAGTCCCCATAGAGACTTAATATTAACTCATGCTCATATTTTATTGTTCAAACATGATCTGTGTACTGTGCTACAGGTAACATTTAATCAAGTTTGTACACTCCCTTTTTGTTAGGCATGTGGAATGTCTCCAGTTTTTCACTATTATGTGTGTGTGTGTGTATTAGTCTCTCAGTCATGTCCGACTCTTGGTGACCCCATGGACTGTAGACCACCAGGGTCTGTTCATGGAATTCTCTAGGCAAGAATACTAGAGTGAGTTGCCATTTCCTTATGTAAGGGATCTTCCTGACCCAAGGATTGAACCTGGGTCTCCTGTACTCCAGGAAGATTGTTTACTGTCTGAGCCACTACTATGAATAGTTGTAAAAAGTCTCACTTTTTCTTTTAGATTAATTCTTTTGTCCATATTATCAAAAATGGAATTAACAAGTTAACGGGCAGGAACAGTTTCATTCACTCATTCCTTCATCAAATATTTATTCATTTCCTCATATAAATTGTGCCTGCTGCTGGGCATATGATGGTGATTATTAAAAGATAAAAAAGATATGGTTTCTGCCCTTAATTTTATAGGTCTTGTCATAAATGCCTGATTGCTCTCCAGAAAGAGTGAGCAATTTGCAGAACCCCCCAACTTTTATTTCCTCCAATCTTTCAATGTTTTAACATTTTTATTTCCTTTTTTCCCCTAGTTTAATAATTGTATCATGGCACCTTAAGATTATTTTGATTTGCATTTGTTTGATTATTTGCAGGTAAAGATGCAATTTTCTTTAAAAACCATCAATTTATTCATCTTTTCTCTTTGTTTTGTTTTAATGGAATAATTGGTAAATTATTTTTCCTTTTATTAAAAGGAATTTCTGTTTTCCTGTAATGCTATTCTGAATTTTATATAGACAGTAAGCAGACACAATAGAAGAATGAAGTTTCACAATTCTAATAAATACTCTCTTCAAATAAAACATACAATGAATTTAAAGATCATTAAAGTAATCATAATACAGTTGGTTTGAATGATTAAACAACCCCATGAGATCTAATAGCACTTTTGCTTATCCATAACTATGTTAACACTAATTTTATGACAATATAGCTAGAAGAAAAAGAGCATAATGAGGTAATTAATAAATCCTTTAGGAAACAAAGCTAAATTAAACACACTTTTATTTACTTAAAAAAAATCTTAAAGCAAAAATTATCAAACCATCATTAAATAGGTCTCTTCTTCAGGAGCTACAGACACAGTGAATTGAAAAAAAATCCCTCTTAGTCTGTAGTAACATAAATGAGTTTCCCAACCTATTAATAACACTTCTATAGCCACAGCACTCATAACCACTAAGCAACTTTAAATTCTCTGTTTAACAGAGACAGCTCAGCATTAGAACTTGTCTACCCTGCCTGGCTTTAGTGAGTCAGTGCCTTTCCTTCCTACAGCTCCCAGGGCTTCCCTAGGCTTCCTCCTCATTGGAGTTTTGGACCCCTAAGCCTCCTTTTTCATTGGTTTGTATTCATTAATTCATTAACTTGTATTCTATGGGAAAAGACTGAATATAGAAATCCTTTGGGGGGGAGTGCAAAACAACATATACAAACAGGCAACAGCAACAATACTCACAAAACTCAGATCAGAGTAGAAGTGCATCTGTTTTGGTCTTATTTTTTTAATTTTAGATACAAGCAACATAATATTTGAGCAAATTACTTCATTGCTCCCTCTGAGTTTCTCTGTCTGCCAATTTTCAGATTTCCTCATCTAATCTCCTGCTCTCCAGGACCCAAAAACACACATCACAATTGATGTGATGGGCTGACATTGATAAAATGTTTAAAAAGAAGTTCTTAGATTGAGCCACACGGGGTTACTGATGTTTTCTCACTGTTTAAACCAACACCAAGGCCAACTGTGTGTCTTTCTTTAGTCGGAATCCTCCAAAGCATATGAATGCTAATGGGGAGCAGCAAAGTGAGGTGATAAAATCAAACAGAAACCATTGTCTGTCACCACCCAGGTTGATAGTGTGAAATGAACAAGAAGTCAAACAAATCAAAATATATTATAAAGCAAACTTTTTCACTTGTACATTGGGCATGAATAGAAGCAATTATTTTTCCCTTCTGGTTACTAGAATACTGGTGCTTCAGGGTAATGAATAGGTCCTTTTGTTCTGTTTACTCATTCATTACTTTAGAAGAATTTATTGAGTGATGATTGTTGGGCAATGGATTCTGCTAAGATTCACGGGGAATACAGAAAATATCACAGTTTCTCTCTACCCATGAGGATTTAGCTGAGAAGCTCAAGACAGAAATCACGGAATAGTTTGAGAAAGATTCTAAGGCAAGCATATGACAGTAGAGAGCAGGTTGAGTTTCTAGATTTAATAGGAATTCAAAATGAGAGAAAGGTTACCGTAAGTATAGGTGATTAGGCCTGGGAAGACTTCTTGGGGAAGATTTCCAGGAAGAGAAGAGTTTTAAGCAGGGAGGCTGTGTCAGGAACCTGCTGAGTGTTAAACACATGTTAGGAACTGGTTTAGAAAAAATAGTGTGTCTTTAGGCTTGTCAAGAAGGTTAGTATGCCCTTTGATATTTCTGTTTGCTGCATTGTCCCTGAGATAATTTGATTCCATGTTGCTTTTCTAGATTGTTGATTTTTGACTTTAGGAGACATTAAGTATCTTGATGGGTGGGGCTGTGTTCCCTCCCTGTTGCTTGACCTGAGGCCAAACTATGGTGGACGTAATGAAGATAATGGTGACCTCCTTCAAAAGGTCCCATGCATGCACTGCTGTACTGAGTGCCTCTGACCCTGAAGCAGGCCACTGCTGACCCACGCTTCTGCCGGAGATCCTGGACACTCATGGCATGTCTGGGTCAGTCTTGTGGGGCCACTGCTCCTTTCTCCTGGGTCCTGGTGCACACAAGGTTTTGTTTGTACCCTCTAAGAGTCTGTTTCCCCAGTCCAGTGTAAGTTCTTGTGGTTCTATGGTGGGGTTAATGGCAACCTCCTCCAAGAGGGCTTATGCGATACCTGGGTATGCTGCACTGAGAGCCCCTGCAGCAGGTCGCTACTGACCCATACCTCCACGGGAGACACTCAGACACAGCTCTGGCTCAGTCTCTGCAGGTTGGGTGTGCGTTTTGTGCCCTTCCCAGGTCTGAGCGGCTCAGGCAACCAGGTGCTTGGCAAACGCACTGTCCCAGGTGGAACATGCACCTTAATCACATCCCTGGTCCTGGCCGCTTGGTTTCCCAGGTGTGCCATGAGAGCACCGTCTCAGGTGTGCTGTGTGTCTCCTCTGGAGAGCTGATCTCAGGCTGCAACCCTCCTGGTGGATGTCAACCATCCCAGGTCTCAGGAAGACATGGTTAGCAGCTGGGAGCCTGCTTACAGTTTGGTAGACGATACTGTCTCTTGGGCTGAGATTGTAGCGGTTCCTTGCCTTCCAGCTCTGGCTGTCACAAGCCTGCCTCTCTACCTCTGGCGGGGAGAGGCCTGTACACAGCCAGCTAGCTCTCCTTTGGTATTCCCTCAATCCTTTGTTCCATGAGCAGGCCAGGCTGAGCATTAGGTTGTTAGGTTAGAGCCTTTTGCAGAAAAGTTCTCTTTTCTGCAGTTGCCTTTAGGTGTGTATTCTGTCATTTTTTTTTTTTTTTCCTCTCCCGGTTATATTGCCTTCTGAGATTCCAAAATTCGCCACAGACCCACTTGTGAAAGGGTTTCCTACTGTGTGGAAATGTCTCCTCCTTCACGACTCCCTACCCAGGATAGGTCTCCATCCTTAACTCTTTTTGCCTCTCTTTTTGTCTTTTATATTTTGTCCTACCCCCTTTCAAAGAGAATGGGCTGCCTTTCTGGATGCCTGGTGTCCTCTGCCAGTGTTTAGAAGTTGTTTTGTGAAAGTTGCTCAGCATTCAAATGATCTTTTGATGAATTTGTGGGGGAGAAAGTGATCTCCCCATCCTATTCCTCTGCCATCTTTAAGCTTATCTTGAAGGCAGAGGAACCAGAGGTCAAATTGCCAACATCTGCTGGATCATCAAAAAAGCAAGAGGATTCCAGAAAAACATCTACTTTTGCTTTATTGACTACACCAAAGCCTTTGACTGTGTGGATCACAACAAACTATGGAAAATTCTTCAAGAGATGGGAATACCAGACCACCTGACCTACCTCTTGAGAAACCTGTATGCAGGTCAGGAAACGACAGAACTGGACATGGAACAACAGACTGGTTCCAAATTGGGAAAGGAGTATGTCAAGGCTGTATATTGTCACCCTGCTTATTTAATTTATATGCAGAATATATAATAAGAAACACTGGGCTGGATAAAGCACAAGCTGGAATCAAGATTGCTGGGAGAAATATCAATGCAGATGACACCACCTTTATGGCAGAAAGTGAAGAAGAACTAAAGAGCCTCTTGATGAAAGTGAAAAAAGAGAGGAAAACTAAGATCATGGCATCTGGTCCCATCACTTCATGGCAAATAGATAGGGAAGCAATGGAAACAGGGACAGATTTTTTCTTGGTTTTTTGGGACTCCCAAATCACTGCAGATGGTGAAATTAAAAGACATTTGCTCCTTGGAAGAGAAGTTATGACCAACCTAGACAGCATATTAAAAAGCAGAGACATTACTTTGCCAACAAAGGTCCATCTAGTCAAAGCTATGGTTTTTCCACTAGTCATGTATGGATGTGAGATTTGGACTATAAAGAAAGCTGAGCACCGAATAATTGATGCTTTTGAACTGTGTTGTTGGAGAAGACTCTTGAGAGTCCCTTGGGCTGCAAAGAGATCCAACCATTATATCCTAAAGGAGATCAGTCCTGGTTGTTCATTGGAAGGACTGATGCTGAAGCTGAAAATCCAGTACTTTGGCCACCTGATACAAAGAACTGACTCATTTGAAAAGACCTTGATGCTGGGAAAGATTGAAGGTGGGAGAAGAAGGGAACAACAGAGGATGAGATGGTTGGATGGCATCACCCACGCGATGTACATGAGTTTGGGTAGGCTCCAGGAGTTGGTGATGGACAGGGAAGCCTCGCATGCTGGAGTCCATCGGGTCGCAGAGTCGGACGTGACTGAGCAACTGAACTGAACTGAAGTATCTTGAAACCTGCCTCAATGAGTTCTCTTTGATTACATAATTGATATGCCTAGCATTGTCAGTAAGTTTTCTTGTGGATAGTGTTAAAGATAAAAAAAATTTTTTTAAGTGTTAATTGTATTTGTCAAGACTTGTGCTAGATTTTCAGAATGTATGGAAAAAATATTGACATTTAGCCAAGAAACTACTAAAAATTTCTCTACACACCCAATATTGATGATTCCCACCAAAGAGGGATTGTTTTTTCCTGATCCCTACTATCTGGGGGAGAAATTACAAGGCTTAGACATTTAACTACTGGGTGAGAGAGCAACTCATGAAACATAAAAAAATTATGCAATAATCAAGGAATTTTTTGGGGTGATGCTTTGCATTGAAGAGTGAATACAAATAAGCAAGGTTCTCCTCCCTTATATTTTTTAAAAAATGAGTCATAGGACCTCCTTATAGTTTGTGATGGATATAAGTTTTATACATATGTTGGAAGAGAAGAAATATAAGTCTGACATTCACATTTAGTGTCATCTTTTAAAGTATATGACTTGTCAGGATAAGACAAACCAAACTATTTAATTGACAGTTCCATAAAATGGGCATACTCTTGTATTCTGATGTGCAAAACATCTCTAAATGTCTATGGACAGCAGAAAAAGATAATAAACCTTACACAGAGGTTTCTAAAAACTGAAATAGACTTATTTACCAAGATGATTAGGAACAATCATGTAGGAAGATAAAGTTTATCATTTGTTATACATTTTCCACATAATTCCTTCTCTAGGATGTTTATTCTTAACCAATACACAAAAGTACATCTTCATTTATGGTCTCCAACAAGGTAGGAATGGAAAGTATTTAATTCAAGATCTCTGATTACTTGGTATACTGATCAATGATTTGCCCTTACCAAACAATGAAAATTCCTGGAATTGAAATCTGGGCATCACTCCTCCTTTCTTGCTATTTTCAGTTTTGTGTCAGCTTCAGTACTTTCTATCTATAGCAGAGAGCACCTGAAACATTGAAGCCTCTAATAGTTTAGTGGGACTTATTAAAATGTCTAGACACACCTGAAAAAGCCAAAGTATTACATAAGTTGGCACTTTATATGCTCTCTTCTGTCCTTCTCAAAGTGTTCATGCATATAAATGTGCCCTCCCAGATTGCCAGGCGCCTGGGCGCAGGTACTGTGTCTTGTGTTTCCTTTTCCTTTGCTTCTTTCTTCAACTCATCAATGTGGCCTTTGCTTCTCCTGCCTTCTCCAACCCCCTACCCCTATTTCAGAAGATAAAGATCATTCTTAATATTTACTGTTAAAATTCTTAATTCAAAATTACACTAACTAGAGAGAGAAAAATCTGTGCCAACCAATTCACCAGTACATCTGCACTTTTTGGTTTATTCATTGTGCGTTTTCATTTTATGGACTCCTTAACCTAATGGGGTAAGAAAAGCCATGAACAAAAAGGTAAAATTGACAAGACTTGTAGCTGGAGGCTGCCCCTAAACCTTTGTGCTAGGAATTTTGCAGGCAAGCCAGACAGGATCCTGAGAGAGCAATTTCAGGGCAGAGAGAGGCAAAATAAATTCTATTCAGGTGAATAGAGAAACATTTATTCATTTAGACATAAGTTGAAGGGAAGAGGAAGTGTAAGGGGCTACACACCTCTGAAGGAAGAAATAGTTACAGACTCCTGGGAAGAGATATTGTTCGAAATCTTAAAGTCTAAAGTACCAACTGAGAGTATTGTATTGCTTCCTCTTGGGAAAAAGAGGCCTAAGGGTTCAATTCATTTGTTTTGGACTAATAACAAAAAAAGTTTCTGGCTCTACCCTGTGATTTTAAATATGAACAAAACATATCCAAGAAAGGAAAAGCAGTCTACAGTATGTGACCACATTGTACTAAAGAACATTAAATTACAAATCAATGAGTGACTTGAAAGGAGATTAAAATTTGTGTTTGTTAGTCTATTTTTAAGCCTTTCTTTTATAAAGCTAGGAAAAAAGGTTATATAAAGTTTAGCCAGCTTTTGGTAAGATAATCTAAATCCACCTTTTCCACCTTCTGTTCTCATATTTGGCAGCAAAAAGTTGTTCCGATCACAGTTTCTTGAAGTATCATTACTTTGTCAAAAGAAAATATAATTAGAACTGATATTTTAAAATGTACCATAATTGTATTTAGAGATTTGGTAATTTGCTCATGTATGAAATATTCTGTTAATTTAGCAACAACCAACAGTACTGGGGTCAGGAAATGATCTGATAGTTTTTCTCTTTCCTGTTTTAGAAATACCATCTCTTCTACCTTTTTGTCTATTCAAAGAGATATAGTCAGTTTTAGCAGTGGATAGGATTAAATGCTTGACATAGCTTTAAGGGCATCAGGATCATTTATTTCCTCTCTTCTACTGTACTTTTTCACACGTCTCGTACCATTACTGCAGCAGCATGACAACAAAAGTACCTCTAGATTCTAACACATCCTTTCCAGTTTCTTCATTCATAACCCCAATCAGCATAAATCTCTCTTATTCCTCATTTCTGCCCTGAAAACTGTGCAAATCCCCTCCTTTCTACTATTTTCATTTTTCACTTAAAAGGAGATTTTTTTTTTTTTTTTTTCTATTTGGCAACAGTTTGGTCATTTGAATTCTCCCCTGAATGGTGAATTCTTGTCATGTTGCCTACATTCTGATTCAGATCAATGAATCAAAGCTTACTGGGATATAATATTTCTCATAAAGAAAGGGGCTCCTTTCCCACAAACTATAAAACTGCACACAGGCATACCTCAGAGATATTGTAGGTTTACTTTGAGACCACAGCACTAAAGCAAATATCACAATAAAGTCAGGCACATGCATTTTTTTAATTTCCTAGTGCATATGAAAGTTATGTTTACACTATACTGTAGCCTACTAAGTGTGCAATAGCATTATGTCTAAAAAAACCAATGTGCATACTTGAATTAAAAAATACTTGATTGCTAAAATAAGATAACCATCCTCTGAGGCTTCAGTAAGTAGTAGTAGTAGTAACATAGAAGATCAGTGGTTACAGATCACCATAACAAATATAATGCTAATGGAAAGGCTTGAAATGTTGTGAGAATTACCAAAATGTGACAGAGACAGAAAGTGAGCAAATGCTATTGGAAAAAAAGGTGGCCATAGACTTGCTCAACACAGGGTTGCCACATACGTTCAAAAGGTTAAAAAACACAGTATCTGTGAAGTGCAGAAAAGCAAAGTGCAATAAAATGAAGTATGCCTGTAACATATTGAGACATCAAGTATTAAAGTTGTGTAGAAAACAAATTAAGTGAATCTACCATTCTTCATCCACATCATCTAAGGTTAGAATCATCAAAGTCAAAAGAAATAGATGACGTTCTCCCTTTTTTCTACTGAGAACACTCTTCCTACAGCCCACTTTCCTACTTTCTGGAACCTTGGTATTGAGGTGTGAGGCTATATCTGAGAAAGTGTACTGTTTGGGCATAATTTAGAAGACTGTAAAGCGTCAAGGCCTTGGAGTCAGATACCCTGACCTTGAACTTGAGCTACTCCACAGAACTTTCAGCAAGTTACTTATCCTACCTAAACTTCTTATTCTTACCTGAAAAACAAGAGTAATGGTGGTACCTGGCTTTTTTGGTTATTGTGAGGCATTTGGAGTGATAAGTTACATGAGTGTTATGCTGGATTAAATACTATCTAGCCAAATATTTTAAACAAAGTATGAGCTGAGGTGGTTCCTACGGGATTGGAATATTTTCTCCTAGTATTTTACTTCTAATTAATTGACAATGACCCCTAATTAGAATCACAAACATTTCTAGTTAATTTCTTTCCTCTTCCTTCTCAACCAATTTCTAATTGAACTGAATCCTGCAATGAGCTTGTCCCAATATTACATTTAAAGTATAAATATGTGTAGAAATTATATGAATTCTGAAAATCAGTGAACAGAAACCTCAATGAAAATAAAATCAGAATGCTAGAGAGGTTACTCTTATACCTTGCAATGATAGAAGAGCCCAACAAGAAAAAGAAAGACTTCTTACTATCTAGTAAGAACTCAGCCAGTGTGAGACTGTCACAACTTAGCCAAAAAGAAGAAAGCCACTATACTTCAAGCTCTTACCTTCCTCAATGAACTCTTTGTTTATTATAGCCTTCCCAACTTTCTTTCCCCTCTTTAATGAGTTCTCCTCTCCTGTGGCATGGGGATTTTTACAAGTGACTTGACATAGTTGAAGACCCCAAATTGCAATTTTTTCTCATTTCTGAGTTTTGTTGTTTGATCTGATTTTCTAGTTGAAGAGAGAATAGCTTGAAGAGCAGAAAATTATATTTGAGAAATATAAATTTCAGAATCTCACTCTGACTAGGCCTTTCTGTCTCTGATATTGATTTGCAGAAATGAAATGCATGGAAAAAAAGAATTAAGATCAATTTAGATAACTAAAATAATTGAGCAAAAGAAGGAAATTTAATGTTTGCTCCAGCGGCAATACAGTAATGAATTCTCATTTGTGATATATGCTGTTTATCATGAAATTGATAAAGAATAGGGTTTTCTTCTTATAATACTTTATTTTTTTCTGAAACATTGGTATTTAAGCCATTTATTAACCATATTCCTCATGTCTTTCAGGTTAAAAATTGTTTTACTTGCCTAAAAATTTTTTCTATCAAATTATAATGACATAGGTAAATTTATAAATATTTGATTTTTAAGGACTATGGGATGATACTAGGGAGTTAAAAGTCTGCTTGGATTATCATTTGATATTCTAAATACAAATATTCTAACTTGGTAAAACCATAGAAACTGGACTTTTTCAGTGAATGCAATATCTTCACCTGGAGTTAAAAGATTAATCCTTCAAAAATGTGTGAAAATACTTTCCTATAAAACTGTTAGTTTTCAAATAATACAGGCCATTGAACTGGCTATGTGGATGGCCTTGAAAAAGAACAGCATAAAGATGAGTAGATGTAATCTTTTTTTGAAAAGTTGAAAAATGTTCTTTTAGAATGTTCTTAGAGAATTACTTTTTGGAAAGGTTAAGGAATGTTTATAGAAGTGAGTTTGGCCTAGTACCTTTAATTTTGGCTAAAGGTACAGTGATTTTAGTCATAAGAGTATACAAGCTAGAATCAAAAAGTGTTAAAAAGAAAAAAATCAAAGAAGTGAAGGATGGCTCTCTGTATTACCATTCTGACCATCAATAGAACTATGATGGACTCTCTGTAATTTTTATAGGACTAGTTAAATTTTCATTGTTGGCTAAAGGGAAGTAGCACATCAGTAAACATTCTAGAACCAAAGGCTAGAGATATAGAGGCTAAACAATATGCTATTAAATAGAAATGAGTTACTGAAGAAATCCAAGAGGAAGTAAAAAAAAATACCAGTCTATGGGATGCAGCAAAAGCATTTCTAAAAGACTTTTATAGCAATACAAGTCTACTTCAGTAAACAAGAAAAATCTCAAATAAACAACCTATTCTTACAACTAAAGGATCTATATAAAGAACAAAGAAAACCCAAGGTTAGAAGAAAGAAAGTCAGAGCAGAAATAAATGAAATAGAGACGTAAATAGAAAAGATCAACAACACTGAGAACTGATTCTTGGAAAAGATAAACACAACTGGTCAACCTTTAGCCAGATTCATCACGAAAAAGAATGAGAGGGCCAAAATAAACAAAATTAGAAATTAAAGAGGAGAAGTTACAACCAACACGAAAGAAATACAAAGGATCCTACGAGATTACTCTGAGCAATTATGCAGCAGTAAACTGGACAACCTACAAGACATGGATAAATTCTTAGAAATCTCCTGAGACTGAACCAGGAAGATATAGAAAACATGAACAAGCTAATTACCAGTACTGAAACTGAATTGGTAATGAAAAAACTCCCAACAAAACAAAGTCCAGGACTAAATGGTTTCATAGGTGAATTATACCAAATATTTAAAGAAAAGTTAACTCTGTTCTTCTCAAACTATTTCAAAAGACTGTGTATAAAAACACTTCTGAATTCATTCTATTAAACTAACATAACTCTGACACCAAAACCACACAGAGATACCTAAAAAAACAAAATAAAAAAAAATACAATTCAATATCACTAATGAACATGGATGCACAAATCCTCAAAAAATATTAGAAAATTAATTCAACCATATGTTAAAATAATCATACACATTTATTGAGGGGGATTTATCTTATGTATAAGAGGATGGTTCATATCCACAAATCAATCAATACAATAAATCATAGTAACAAATTGAAGACTAAAGATTACATGACCATCAAAATTCATAAAATGCTTAAAAATTCAGCATCCCATTTATGATAAAAAATGTTACAAAATGGATTTGGAGAGAACATTTATTCAAATAGTTAAAGGATATATATGACAGGCCCATAAGCTAATATTATATTCAATGGTGAAAAGCTGAAAGCATTTCCTCTAAGATCAGCAACAAGACAAGGATGCCATAGTCCTCAAGGCAATCTACAGATTTAGTGAAATCTCTATCAAGGTATTTAATGCGTTTTTCACAGAACTATAATAAATAATTATAAAATTTGTATGGAAACTTAAAAGACACCACATAGCCAAAACAGTCTTGAGAAAGAAGAACAGGGTGTCATGCTCCCTGACTATACTGCAGAGCCATGGTAATCAAAACTACATACCAAAAGCATGATAATGGAAAAAAGCAGGCATAGAGATCAATGTAACAGAATAGAGAGCTTAGAAATAAACCCACACTCATATGTTCGATCAATCTGCAACAAAGGAGTCAAGAATGTACAACAGAGAAAAGACAGTCTCTTCAGTAAATAGTCTTGGGAAAACTGGACACCTACATTCAAAAGAATTAAACTGGACCACTTTCTCACACTATACACAGAAGTAAAAATGGATTAAAAACTCATATGTAATACCTTAAATCACAAAACTTCTATAAGAAAACATAGGATGTATACTTTTAGACATTAGTCTTAGCAATGATCTATCCTCTCAAGCAAGGGAAACAAAGCAAAAATAAACAAACCCCTTCCCTCTGGCAGTCATCTGTCTGTTCTCTGTATCTATGATTGAAATAGGTGAGGCAGATTAAGAGGAAGAAATTTTTAGTTACAGAATAAATTTAAAAGCAGAGACACTATTTTGCCAACAAAGGTCCGTCTAGTCAAGGCTATGGTTTTTCCAGTGGTCGTGTATGAATGTGAGAATTGGACGGTGAAGAAAGCTGAGTGCTGAAGAATTGATGCTTTTAAACTGTGGTGTTGGAGAAGACTCTTGAGAGTCCCTTGGACTGCAATAAGATCCAACCAGTCCATCCTAAAGGAGATCAATCCTGGGTGTTCATTGGAAGGACTGATGTTGAAGCTGAAACTCCAATCCTTTGGCCACCTCATGCGAAGAGTTGACTCATTGGAAAAGCCCCCGATGCTGCGAAGGGTTGGGGGCAGGAGGACGAGGGGACGACAGAGGATGAGATGGTTGGATGGCATCACTCACTTGATGGACATGGGTTTGGGTAGACTCTGGGAGTTGGTGATGGACAGGGAGGCCTGGCGTGCTGCGATTCATGGGGCCGCAAAGAGTCGGACACGACTGAGCGACTGAACTGAACTGAACTGAAATGAGTCACAGGGATGATGTACAGCATGGAGAGTATAGTCAATAATATTTTAATAACTTTGTATGGTGATAGAACATATCTAGACTCATTGTAATAATTATTTTGTAGTATACAGAAATATTGAATACGCTATGCACCTGGAAATGATATAGTGTTGAAGTTGTTATACTTCAATAAAAATAGTTGTTTACAAAAAATAATAAATTTAAACAAATTAATGAAAGCAATGGGTTGTGTATCATAGTAATTCAAAATGATAGTATTCCTTTCGATTTGGTTCAAGTTTGTTTAGTATATTTTGGGTCTATACACTGTGCCAAGCTCTTTACTAGGCAGTTGGGGGTATAAAAATATATCATTCTAGTCCTATAGGAATTAATAAAATAAGGGTGATACTGACTCCTAAAAAACAAAACCAAACAATCAAAACTACAAACAAAAAATACTAAATATAATGTGTATTACTAGATTGAGGTGAAACAAATAAGGCTTCACTTTTTGGGGGATGGGTTTTTTTTTTTTCAGGAGGAGAAAGGAAAAGGGATTCCCAGTTTAGAAATATGCTGTGTCAAGGCAGAGATCTATGACAATTCACAGTGCAATTATGTAATCATGTGTGGTCCAGCTTGTGGTAAAATACAACATAGTTTGTTTCTACTTGTGATAAATGCCAAGAGCTTGGTCATCTTCTTTAACGGTCTTTCTACTTTATTTCTTATGAGTCCTGTAGTGATCCAGTGGTTAAGAATCTGCCATCCAATGCAGGGGACTTGAGTTCAGTCTCTGGTTGGGGAATTAAGATCCCAGGTTCCCCGATGGCTCAGTGGGTAAAGAATCTAGCTGCAATGCAGGAGACACAGGAGACACAAGTTCAATTCCTGGGTCAGGAAGATCCCCTGGAGAAGGAAATAGCAACCCACTCCAGGACTCTTGCCTGAAAAATCCCATGGACAGAGGAGCCTGATGAGCTACAGTCCATGAGATTGCAAAGAGTTGGACACAACTGAGCACCTGAGCCATGCTGAGGGGCAACTAAGCCCAATCCCTGAATATTTAAAAGATACAGAATTATAATTACTGAATACTGAATTAAAAACTGATCCATGGCATTACCTAATTTCAATGCTCAATGTACCATTTGACTTTATAAATGTTAAAACATTTATTAAAGATCTTGGAGTTGAACGGATGTGCTGTTTATTGTCTAGTTAAAGAACTTCACTTGAGGATTGATTATATTGTTGAATTAGAGGTTAAATCACAACTTTAATTTCAATCATTAAATAAAATGTGGGTCTAACTATACTCAGAGATGGCTTTAGCTTAGAGGTCAAATTTTAATCTGTGTATTTTTTAAATACTGTGATTCTCAGATCATAGAAATACCTGTATTGTATTTTTCAGAATATGAATTGACAAATTTTGTGGAAAGAAAGAAGAGATGTCTGAGGACACCATATCTCCCTTGGATCAGATAAAGTCCCATATATCTGCTTAGACTATTTACATTCTGCACTGGAGATAGTGTCGTGATAGTTAGGGTCCCTACTGCAGAATAATAACCGCTCTGAAAAAATGCAAAATCCAACACAAAACTCCAATCTAGAGTGTGGGGTAGAGAGAGTTAACTATATAGGACCATTTTTAAAAGAGTTGTTAGAAGTAGTTTGTGGCATAGTCCAATAATTGTTGATTATGAAAGTCACCAACTTTAGTGTCTGCTTGTAGTTTTCAGTTCAGTTCAGTCGCTCAGTTGTGTCTGACTCTTTGCGACCCCATGAATCGCAGCACGCCAGGCCTCCCTGTCCATCACCAACCCCGGAGTTTATGCAAACCCATGTCCATCGAGTCGGTGGTGCCATCCAGCCATCTCATCCTCTGACATCCCCTTCTCTTCCTGCCCTCAATCCTTCTCAGCATTGGGGGCTTTTCCAATGAGTCAACTCTTCACATGAGGTGGCCAAAGTATTGGAGTTTCAACTTCAACATCTTTTCAACATCAATTAAAGCATCTTTGAATTTCATAGTTGCAATCACCATCAGCAGTGATTTTGGAGCCCCCAAAAATAAAGTCTGACACTGTTTCCACTGTTTCCCCATCTATCTCCCATGAAGTGATGGGACCAGATGCCATGATCTTAGTTTTCTGAATGTTGAGCTTTAAGCCAACTTTTTCACTCTCCTCTTTCTCTTTCATCAAGAGGCTCTTTAGTTCTTCTTCACTTTCTGCCATAAGGGTGGTGTCATCTGCATATCTGAGGTTATTGATATTTCTCCCGACAATCTTGATTCCAGCTTGTGTTTCTTCCAGCCCAGCATTTCTCATGATGTACTCTGCATATAAGTTAAATAAGCAGAGTGACAATATACAGCCTTGATGTACTCCTTTTCCTATTTGGAACCAGTCTGTTGTTCCATGTCCAGTTCTAACTGTTGCTTCCTGACCTGCATACAGGTTTCTCAAGAGACAGGTCAGATGGTCTGGTATTCCCATCTCTTTCAGAATTTTCCGCAGTTGATTGTGATCCACACAAAGGCTTTGGCATAGTCAGTAAAGCAGAACTAGATGTTTTTCTGGAACTCTCTTGCTTTTTTGATGATCCAGCAGATGCTGGTTCCTCTGCCTTTTCTAAAACCAGCTTGAGCATCTGGAAGTTCACAGTTCACATATTGCTGAAGCCTGGCTTGGAGAATTTTGAGCATTACTTTACTAGCGTGTGAGATGAGTGCAATTGTGTGGTAGTTTGAGCATTCTTTGGCATTGCCTTTCTTTGGGATTAGAATGAAAACTGACCTTTTCCAGTCCTGTGGCCACTGCTGAGTTTTCCAGATTTGCTGGCATATCGAGTGCAGCACTTTCACAGCATCATCTTTTAGGATTTGAAATAGCTCAACTGGAATTCCATCACCTCCACTAGCTTTGTTCGTAGTGATGTTTCCTAAGACCCACTTGACTTTATATTCCAGGATGTCTGGCTCTAGGTGAGTGATCACACCATTGTGATTATCTGGGTCATGAAGATCTTTTTTATACAGTTCTTCTGTGTATTCTTGCCACCTCTTCTTAATATCTTCTGCTTCTGTTAGGGCCATACCATTTCTGTCCTTTATGGAGTCCATCTTTGCATGAAATGTTCCCTTGGTATCTCTCATTTTCTTGAAGAGATCTCTAGTCTTTCCCATTCTGTTTTTTTCCTCTATTTCTTTGCATTGATCACTGAGGAAGGCTTTCTTATCTCTCCTTGCTATTCTTTGGAACTCTGCATTGAGATGGGAATATCTTTCCTTTTCTCCTTTGCTTTTCGCTTTGCTTCTTTTCCCAGCTATTTGTAAAGCCTCCTCAGATAGCAATTTTGCTTTTTTGCATTTCTTTTCCATGGGGATTTTCTTGATCCCTGTCTCCTGTACAATGTCATGAACCTCTGTCCATAGTTCATCAGGCACTCTGTCTATCAGATCTAGTCCCTGAAATCTATTTGTCACTTCCAGTGTATAATCATAAGGGATTTGATTTAGGTCAGACCTGAATGGTCTAGTGGTTTTCCCTACTTTGTGCAATTTTAGTCTGAATTTGGAAATAAGGAGTTCATGATATGAGCCCCAGTCTGCTCCCGGTCTTGTTTTTGCTTATGGTTTTATTTAGTTTTAATAAATGGAAATCATGTTGTCCTCTACTGCCTTGCTACTGCTAAGTCGCTTCAGTCGTGTCTGAGTCTGTGCGACCCCATGGATGGCAGCCCACCAGGCTCCTCTGTCCCTGGGATTCTCCAGGCAAGAATACTGGAGTGGGTTGCTATTTCCTTCTCTACTGCCCTACTGAAGTTCATTACTCACTATGTTGTCTGCAGTTGGTTGTTTCAGGATTATCTATCATGCTTAGGAAGAAGGGCTCTTGTCACCCACACAGCTTCAAGGAAGGACAGTTTTCTGGAGAATGAAATTTACACAGAGCATTTGACTTCCGAGTATTTAGTTTGTATGTGTGACCCCATAGAAGGCATGAGAGGAAGACTCACAGATGGCCAAGTGGACATAGACTGAGGATTTCATGTATAAAGTGGACCCCAGAAATTCCTTTTGTGATATTCGCCTTATTGGTATGTCAATATTTATTACTGAGTATAATGATGATGAAATTTTATTTCATTAAAAATGCCAAGGGGAAGATTTAGGGCATAAATTTAACGTACCATATCATGGAACCATTTTACAGGTGAAAGTAAGACCTTTCAGTTGCATGATTCTCAAGTCTGGTTGTACTTTTGAATCACTGGGAGAGCTTTAAAAATCCTAAATCTAGATTTCACCCTGAATCAGTTAAATAAGAACTTTTAGGGTTAATGATTGCACAGTTGTAGGGTTAGGAAATCTCTCTCTAGTTTTTGTCTGGAAATAAATTAAATCTTACAGAATAATTGAAAGAACTGAATTATACTCTTTACACTTAATGATTCTTAACATTTTCCCACATTTGCTTTAGTGTTTCTGCTATATAGCTTAATATTTTTCTGAACTGTTTTAAGTATGTTTTGACAAGTTTACTTTATTTTTTAGCTTTTGAAAAACTATAGATTTTACCCAGGTTTATTGAGATACTGTTGATGTATAACATAGGTAAGTTTAGGTATATATACAACCTGATGATTTGACACATGTATATATTGTGAAATGATTACAACAATAAAGTTTACTAACATCTCCATCCCCTCACATCATTACCAGTTTTTTTTGTGTGTGTGTGTGGTAGTCACATTTAAGATGTGATGCAATGTGATTACCACAAATTTCAAGCTTTCTTAACTTCCAAATATATAATACAGTGTTGTTGATGATAGTCACCATGTTGTACATTAGATTCGTAGAGTTTATTAATCTTATAGCTGGAAGTTTGTGTACTTTAACCAACATCTCCCATTTCCCCCACTACCCAGTCTCAGGCAACCACTATTCTACTCTCTATTTCTATGAGTTTGGCTTTTTTTAGATTCCACATATAAGTGAGAACATATAGTATTTGTCCTTCTCTGACTTATTTAGCATAATGCCCTAAAACTCCACCCATGTTGTTACAAAAGTCAAAATGTGCTTATTTTATGGCCAAATAATATCCCTTTGTGTATATATGAATACATATCTTTATCCATTCATCCACTGGTGGACACCTAGGTTGCATCCATATCTTTGCTATTGTGAATGATGCTGCAGTGAATATGGAGGTGCAGATCTTCCCAAAGTATTGATTCTATTTCTTTCAGATACATACTCAGAAGTGGGGTGAAGGATCATACAGTAGTTATATTTTTAATTTTTTGAGGATCCTACATATTGTTTTCCATAGTGTCAGCACCAATTCATATTGCCATCAGTAATGCATGAAGATTTCCTTTTCTCTACATTCTGACTAATGCTTTTTATATCTTGTTTTTTTGTTACTAGCCATTCTAACAGGTGTGAGGTGATACCATATTGTAATTTTGATTTGTATTTTCCTGATGATTAGTGATTTTGAGCATCTTTTCATATGCCTGCTAGCTCTCTATGTCTCTTTGGAAATATGTGTATTCAAATCTTCTGCCCATTTTAAATTGGATTATTTGCTCTTGCTATGAATTTGTATGAGTTCTTTGTATATTTTGGATATTAATCCTTTGTAAGATAAATTGTTTATAAATGTTTTCTCCAATTTGGTAGGTTGCCTTTTTATTTTGTTGAGTTTCTTTCTCTTTGAAAAAGCTTTTACACCCATGGTGGGGAAAAAAAAAAGAAAAAGCTTTTAGTTTCATGTGTCCCACTGTTTTATTTTTGCCTTTGTTGCCTCTGCTTTGGTGTCAAATCCAAAAAGTTGTCACAAACCCCAACATCTAGATTTTCCCTTATGTTTTCTTCTAGGAGTTTTATGTTTTCAGGACTTATATTCAAAATTTTAATCCATTTTAAGTTGATTTTTGTGTATGGTGTAAGATAGCAGTCCAGTTTTATTCTTTTGCATGTGGCTGTCCAGTTTCCTAGCACCATTTACTGAAGAGACTGTCCTTTGTCATTGTATATTCTTGGATCTTTTGTCATAATTTAATTGACCATATATATGTGGTCGATTTCTGGGCTCTGTATTTTGTTCCATTGATCTATATGTCTGTTTTTATGTCAATACCATACTATTATGATTACTATTAGCTTTGAAGTTAGGGAATGAGATGCTTCCAGCTTTGTTCTTCTCTCTCAAGATTGCTTTGGCTATTTGGGGTCTTTTGTCATTCTGTACAAATTTTATTATTGTTTGTTTTATTTCTGTGGTAAATATCATTGGAATTTTGATAGGAATTACATTTAATCTATAGATAGCTTTGGGGCAAACTAGACAGTTTATCAACATGCTTATTTCTTTTGAGTGCTGAGTAACATTACATTGTGCTTCCCAGGTGGCTCAGGGTTAAAGAATCCTCCTGCCAATTCAGGAGACGCAAAAGATGGGGGTTTGATCTCTAGGTCAAGAATAGATCCCCTGGAGAAAGAAATGTCAATGCACTCTGGTATTCTTGCCTGGGAAATCCCATGGACAGAGGAGCCTGGTGGGCTATAGTCCATGGGTTCACAAAGAGTCAGACACAACTGATCACCACCACACCAATGTTACATTGTCTGGATGGTCCACAATTTATTTATCCATTTGCTTACTGAAAAACATCTTGATTGCTTCCAAGTTTTAGCAGTTATGAATAAAGCTGCTATAAACATCTGTGTGCAGGTTTCTGTTGTATCTATTTTGATGATAAAATTATCCTAGATTTGACCAGAGTCTCATCAAAGCTGACTCTAACTTCTGATAAATACCATAATTTTTTGAGTACTCTTTTTCTGGCATTAGATGATGTTCCAGATGCATTTTTGATGGCAATCTTGGGATTCAGCCATTTCTCCAAGGACTCATGGTTCTTTTTAGTGGGAAGAGGTATTTGGAAACCAAGACATGGGTGATATTATATCCTTTAACAAAGTCAAGCATTAGAATGAGCTTGGTGATATGTGTTTATGGAAGCACATATTATGAAAACTAGATTGTTTATTTTGAAGTAGTTTACTCACCAATTCCTGAAACCAAGAAGGATATATTTCATTAAGGAAATAAATAGTTAGGTCTTATAGTTTATTTTTAATTTTAAAAGAAAGCATTGTTAGAGTCAAGAAAAGGAAAGTGCAATTTCACAATCTATGATTTTCTTGCCAGTTAGCAGTGCTATTTTTGTTGTAAGAAACTGTCATAGCCCCATGCTTCTACAATATGAATGACACCATTTAGGTCTAAATCAGTTGCAAAATGACCAAGTCTTGGCAGTGGTGAAATTGACTTGACATATAACTGTATTGTAGATAAATATTTGAGAAATGGAATATTGATGCAATTGAAAAGTTTCAGAAACAGTAGTTGCTTCAGAATGGAGGACATGAAAAATGGACAGGTTGGTTCTGTGCTATAGCTTAATTCTGGGGAAGTAGCAAAATAGTACACCCCAATGGGGGAAGAAACTAAAAAGAATTAGGTACCAAAGAGTGAAATACAGAAATGAAAAGCTCAGTCTAGAAAAACTAAGAGTCTATTAAAACATATAAAAAGCAAAAAGCAAGTCCTCAACTAAGTACAGAAGCATGTTGTAAGAACACATGTAGAAGTAACCATCAAGATTCTAGGAAAAAACATTAAAACAAATTTTTAATAAATTTTAAAATTTGAGATAAATAAAATATATTAACACTCTTATATTAATGAAACTTATTAAATATGACTTATGTTGGGAGGTGTGGGATAGTGGTGGGTATCGTGGGTGGAGGGTTGGTTAATGACATGACTTTTAAAACTTAGGGACTTACCATGGGAAGAATGCATTTTCAGTCTTGACATCATACAGGAAGTAACTTTCCTGCGAAAAGGGTAAAAATACTTTGGTACTGTCAACATTTGAAGGATAGTAACGCTGATGTTTGAAGATAGAACAAAGACCCAATATACTGAAATTAGTTGGAGAAAAACAAGTCACTGATCCATTCAGTTTTTTCTTTTAGCAAGTAGAAGAGGAAGACTGTATTTTGCAGAACATGTTAAGGAAAGTGGTGTGTGAATCAGTGGATAATTCCTGGTGCTTAATGATTTTACTGCAACCAGTACAAGAGCAACAATAACACATTTTGTGCAATTTGTTAGAAAACTTAGAATTGGACTAGCATGTGGCACACAGTAAAGATCACTGGACCTGAAATTAGAGAACTGTAGGCCCAGACAGAGAATATAATATTCTTTGATCATTGTATCTTGAGGGGCTATATCCACTTCTTAGTGAACAAAAGTTGGAAATTGCTCTCATAACTTCATTTGTCCTATTTGCATTTATACATAAGGAAATGTGTACGATTCTTTTTCTTTCTTTCTTTTTTATGGATGGGTACTACGAGTTAGGAGAAAGCTTTGTGTAGCCTTGCACTTGTTACTTTGTCTCTGGGCCTATTTCCTCACTTATAAAATTAACTTTCTAGCCATGGTACAGGTGACCTGAGAGGATGCAGGTGACACCTTGGCATGTCATAGCCCACCGTTATAGCAGCAGTAGGACTAGTAGTGATCAGACTGTTTGTGAAGCCCTCCCTTGGCTCAAGTATTTCTAAGAGCTTTCTGAATGAATGTGTCCATCTGATAGAAGAGAAAATTGAGGAGTAAGAATTCCACTGACTTGGAGCTACTGTGTGGCAGAGACTTCTCCATAGTTTTCCTCTTGATCTCGACCCCAACTTGCTATCCCATCTGCCTGGCATTTCACCAAGTCCCTTGAGAGTCAGGTAGTACGAGCCAGTCACCATGCCCACTCTGTGCCCCAGCCCTACCTGAGGAAATGTGTATAGTTCATGTTATATAAGGAGGTGGAAGGTCTCTGCAGAGTTTAGTTGATGGATTTCACTTTGGAAACTATGATTAATACTGTGGGAAGCTGCTTATGGATAAGTTAACCCTCACTTAATATTGTTTGGGTGCCAAATTTCAGGATTTTGCTAGCACTGTGAAGCCAGAGATGTGCTTTTTGCAGGACAAGAATGATAAGGCCTTGAAATGGACTCATGTTATGTGTTCAATGCAGATAAGAATACAAAATTTGTGTAATGTAGTTGGTGCTAGAGACAATTATGGCCACATGGGAACACCCACATTTCCCCCTGCTGTGGATTGAATTGTATTCTAAATTTTATATGCTGCTGCTGCTGCTGCTGCTGCTAAGTTGCTTCAGTCGTGTGGGACTCTGTGCGACCCCATAGATGGCAGCCCACCAGGCTCTGCCGTCCCTGGTATTCTCCAGGCAAGAACACTGAAGTGGGTTGCCATTTCCTTCTCCAATGTATGAAGGTGAAATTTTATATGTTTTCATATAAAACATAGTTTTCAAGGAAGCCCTAAATCCCAATATGATGGTATTTGGAGAAGGGACATTAGGGAGGTAATAAGCATTAGATGAGGTCACAAAGCATGAGGCCCTCATGATGTAATAGTAACCCTATAAGAAGGGGAAAGGAGCAATTGTTTTCTCTTCATTATGTGAGGATACAGAGAAGAAGCTGCAAGTGAGCAAGAGAGCTCCTGTCAGGAACTGAATTGATTGGCACCTTGTTCTTTGGCTTCCCAGGCTCTAGAACTTTGAGAAACAAATGTCTGTTGCTTAAGCCACCAAGATTATGATATTTTGTTATAGCAACTCAAGCCGACTAATACACTCTTATAGTCACATATGGAATGCAAACTCATTCAGAAACTGCTTTATTAATTTATCATAAATTATCTTAATGGACTAGTAATACCCGAAGTCCTATTCTTCTTGATGAATTCTGCCTTTACCAGCATAGTTACATGGAAAATCAGTTCTTAATCAGACAGTGATTGAGTGAGCATGGAATTAGAACAAAAGGTATTAGATGAATTGAATGTTAAAAAGATATTTTGATGATAGTATTAAAAAATCCAAAGGGAAGTTTTCTCCATAGCAGTTTTCAACTCACTTGATTATCTCCTTTATTTCTAGAAACACCTCTCTTTGCTCCTAAAACATCTCACATTCCCCATTTTTCTCCCACCTCTCTGTACCTTCTCAGTCTCTTTGGATTGGAGATGGGCCTCCTATCCTGGCCTCAATGTATTATTGTAAGCAAAATATATTTTCATCTGAGCATGTCTTGAATGTTCCTGCCTTTATACTTTTCTCATGGTCTTCTTTCCCCACCTCGAATATTTACCTTTTTCTGTTCTATTCCAGCAAACCAACAACCTTCTAAGAACCAGCTCAAGTTATCCCTCCATTGTAGAATCTCTATAAAAGAGTAAACTTGTTTTCAAATCTCCTACTTAACTTTTCAGCCTGGAGAATAATTATGGGAATCAATGAACTGAATGTATTATACATAAGTGTAACAACACGGATGAAACTTGGAAGTAAGTTTGGAAAAATAAGTACATGCAGTGCAGTGCTATTTTCATGGAGTTCAGAAATATGTATATTTACATACATATGATAACATATATGATAAAATCAAAATAATAAAGATAGGAATTATAAGCATAAAATTTAACATAGTGGTTTCTTCACTATGGATTTGAGGATAGGAACTAGATGTAGCAAGTCATTCAGTTCAGTCGCTCAGTCATGTCCGACTCTTTGCAACCCCATGAATTGCAGCATGCCAGGCATCTCTGTCCATCACCAACTCCCGGAGTCTACCCAAACCCATGTCCATCGAGTCAGTGATGCCATCCAACCATCTCATCCTCTGTCGTCCCCTTCTCCTCCTGCCCCCAATCCTACCAAGCATTAGGGTCTTTTCCAATGAGTCAACCCTTCGCATGAGGTGGCCAAAGTATTGGAGTTTCAGCTTCAGCATCAGTCCTTCCAATGAACACCCAGGATTGATCTCTTTTAAGATGGATTGATTGGATCTCCTTGCAGTCCAAGGGACTCTCAAGAGTCTTCTCCAACACCACAGTTCAAAAGCATCAATTGTGCAGCACTCAGCTTTCTTCACCGTCCAACTTTCACATCCATACATGACCACTGGAAAAACCATAGCCTTGACTAGACGGACTTTTGTTGGCAAAGTATTGTTTCTGCTTTTTAAATATGCTAGCTAGGTTGGCCATAATCTTCCTTCCAAGGAGTAAGCGTCTTTTAATTTCATGGCTGCAATCACCATCAGCAGTGATTTTGGAGCCCCCCAAAATAAAGTCTGACACTGTTTCCACTGTTTGCCCATCTATTTCCCAAGAAGTGATGGGACCAGATGCCATGATCTTAGTTTTCTGAATGTTGAGCTTTAAGCCAACTTTTTCACTCTCCTCTTTCTCTTTCATCAAGAGGCTCTTTAGTTCTTCTTCACTTTCTGCCATAAGGATGGTGTCATCTGCATATCTGAGGTTATTGATATTTCTCCCAGCAATCTTGATTCCAGCTTGTGTTTCTTCCAGCCCAGCATTTTTCATGATGTACTCTGCATATAAGTTAAATAAGCAGGGTGACAATATACAGCCTTGACGTACTCCTTTTCCTATTTGGAACCAGTCTGTTGTTCCATGTCCAGTTCTAACTGTTGCTTCCTGACCTGCATACAGGTTTCTCAAGAGACAGGTCAGATAGTCTGGTATCCCCATCTCTTTCAGAATTTTCCACAGTTTATTGTGATCCACAGAGTCAAAGGCTTTGGCATAATCAATAAAGCAGAAATAGATGTTTTTATGGAACTCTCTTGCTTTTTCGATGATCCAGTGGATATTGGCAATTTGATCTCTGGTTCCTCTGCCTTTTCTAAAACCAGCTTGAACCTCTGGAAGTTCACGGTTCACATATTGCTGAAGCCTGGCTTGGAAAATTTTGAGCATTACTTTACTAGCATGTGAGATGAGTGCAATTGTGCGGTAGTTTGAGCATTCTTTGGCATTGCCTTTCTTTGGGATTGGAACAAAAACTGACCATTTCCAGTCCTGTGGCCACTGCTGAGTTTTCCAAATTTGGTGGCATATTGAGTGAAGCACTTTCACAGCATCACCTTTGAGGATTTGAAATAGCTCAACTGGAATTCCATCACCTTGGGTGGATGCAATGGTGAATGTTATGTTGTAGTGGGGGGGAAGTCACAGATACTTTATGATTATGCTAGTAACTTACAGTGTTGAACATATTCTTTTGTAAGTATCAAATATTAACAAATATTACCACATATTAAATATGTGAAAAAGTTTTATTTGCTACCTATCAGTTACAATATTCATTCAAAACTTAGTAAGTTGAATTTTATTTAAAAATTCTGCCACTGAAGAAGGCACCACCTGGGTAGACTGGCTAGAGGCCCAGACAAGGGCTCTCAAGTCACAGACCACTGTAAAAGGCAGCATCGTATGGGACTTAAGGACCCAAGATTGGGAGCATTCTCTGCCACTCACCAGCTGTGTAATCATAAGCAAATTCCTCATTTTCCTCATCTGTAAAATGAGGGTAATAATAATTCCTATTGCATGGGGGCTTCCCTGGTAGAACTGGTGGTAAAGAACTTACCTGCCAATGCAGGAGACATAAGAACACTGGTTTGATCCCTGGGTCAGGAAGATCCCCTGGAGGAGGGCATGGCAACCCAATCCAGTATCTTGTCTAGAGAATTTCATGGGCAGAGGAGCCTGGTGGGATACAGTCCATGGGGTCGCAAAGAGTCAGACATGACTGAAGTGACTTAGCAACAGCAGGGCTATTAGGAGGGTTAAAAATATTGATTTATATAAATTGCTTAGAGAATGTCTGGTATATGGTAAGAATGAGTTAAATGATAGCTATTTTTATTTGTTGGGGGAAGTTATAGGTGTGTGGTGCTCAGGTTCGATCTAGGTAAACAAAATCAGTTCGTGGTAATAGACATAAAGCAACCCATCTTGCATGGGAAGATTTATAAACCCTAAGGTCCACTCAAGGAGTGGTAGATTTTTCCAATGATAGAATGCCTGTGTGTCTTATCCAGATCATGTTTTCCTAGTACTGAGGGACCTAGAAAGTTCAGTTTATTATCAAATGGATATTTGAGAGCACAGCTTCAGAGAAAAAGGGAAGTATTTATCCCAGGCCACTGTGGCTTGATAAAGCGATTCCTACCACCCAGATAACTGGCTGTGCTCCTCTTGTTCACATTCAGAGTATTGCTCACCTGCAAAGTGCTGGTAAACACTATCAGCTTATGGTCTTAGAGTTTCTTCAAGTTTCATTTTTATCCTTCCATGTTTGTCTTGACTGCCTTGTATTCAGGCTTTTTCCTGAAAGGCTAGAATGCAATTAGTTTACTTCAGTAAAATGCAATCACAGAGTTCTTTATCCCCAAGGGGATAAATATTTCTCTGTGTTTGAGTTTGTGGTATTTCTAATCTTTTCAGAAGAGATTAGACATTCTTTTTAGAATTCTTTTAACCATTGGCAAAGCAAGGCCTACCTGTTTTGTGGAAGGGACACGTGTGCAGGGACCTTGGGCCTGAGCAAACGTTCTGTCAAGGGCACAGTTTCCTTCTGTCCCAGAACTCCATTTCCCATTCTACCTTTTCAGGAAGTTCTAAAAGATGACATGGAGAAAAATAGAGGCAGTTGAAGAGAAAGAGAAAAGAAGATAGATTTTAAATAGTTGCAAAGGAAGGGACCAGGGTGGTAAGTGAGCTACAACTTTTTGGTTATAGAATTTCAGGGAGGTAAAAAAGGATAATCCCTCCTCCCAAATTTATTTATTTATTTTTTTGATAACATTTTCCAAATAGTTCTATTTTCAAGGAAATAATCTTTTTTCCCCTCTGAGAAAATGAGGGAGTCTCTATCTCTTGTCCCCAAATCATTCCTGATGCTGCTTTATGAAAATAACAGAACAAACTATTACACATGAATTTTATGGACTGACTCTTGACAATAACTTATTAACAAGTTTTTGGAAACTGTTTCACTGTTTCTTCATGAGTGGTTTACAAGGACCATGGGATGTAAATAATAAGACTCTTGGGGCAAGGAAATGGGGTCACTGTTATAGGAGCCCCCAAAGTGCTCTTGATAAGTCATCAAGACCTGGGAACCTTCATACTTCTGTTGGCTGACCAAGAAGTCCTGCCCTGGGAGAAGGGAGAGGGAAAGACTATTTATGGCGTGACCTGGGATGTGCTAAAAGGGCTGTCAGAAAATATCTTCCTCATAGGCTTGACCTGGAGCTGTCCGTTTCCCCTGTTAGAAGGACTCTCCCTGTGCTCTCCAGAAAAGCCTCTATTAAAAATAAATGTTACCTTTGAGGCTGTAGCACATCAGTAAATGTCACCTTGAGGATGTGAGCCTGTAGCTGTGAGTTGGAAGGGACCAGGGTCCCTTCAGCAAGGTCAGCACATTTTGTAGGAAGGTTTTGGAAGATGAAGCGAGCAGGAAGCAGTAACTTCTCATGGGCCCCACCTCAGCAACGGACCTTAGATTCTGAGCAGCTGATGAAGGTGGGGTTGCAATCTGTGTCAGGTGGGGCACTCTTTTCTCTATAGCCATTGACTTTGCCTGTATTAAAATGATATTGCAAATGAGCTAGTCAAATCCTGACATTTGTGTAGAACAGACAATCATTGAGCTGCAAAAGGAATTTTTTTTAAGTTTTCCAAATCCCACTTGGCAGTTGTTTCCACCTCCTGGGAAGAAGGTATAATTTATAGCATAGCTACATTAAACTAACTACACTTAGGTGGCATACTAAGTCAATTAGGGTGCTTCATTTTAACAAGGACTTTTTCCAGTTCTGAGGTGTTATCACACAATCAGGTGTACATATTTTTATGATCCATGCCTCATGCCTTGACAGACCCTGAATATTTTTCTTTAGTTCCCCCCCAGAATAGAAAAGGTTCTCATGAAGACATTGCAAATAATCTTCTGGTCTTCCATTTTATAAATTGGAATGGAGCCTACTGATTTCAAAATAAGCCATATGGTTCTCTCTCTTTTGGAAGAGATGTCTTTCTTCTTAAAATTGATTGATCATTTTATGAGTATGTGTGTTATCTAAGTATCTATAAATTTGTAGGAGTTTTTGTTTTTGTTGTTGTTTTATTTTTAACTGTATAATATCCAGCCATTACCAGGTGATTCGTTAGGTTTTTCCCTTTCTATGACTCCAGGATTTAGTTCCTAAAGGATTGATAGTATTATTTTTACAGTGATATACTGTGTCCAAAAACTAATGTATCTCCACATGACTTAAGGGAGTTGATATTTGACATAAAATTATGATCATGTACAGCTCTGAAGTTATGTACAAAAAAGATGAAACAATAATTTCATTGAATACAGTACATTTTCTTCTGAAATTGATTTTAGATGAATTCCCTTCATCTCTTCCACCCTGCTGGGCCCTGCTGCTTGCTGTGAGACACAGCTAAATAGGAAGGAGGCTGTTGTTATTTGATGGCAAATTAATTCAACAATTTCAACAAACATTTATCGAATGCATAGTATATGCCAAATATAATGCTACATGCTAAGCATACAAAGAGGAATCAGATATAGTCTTTGCTTCCAAGAAGTTCACTGTTGAGTGAGGCCAGAGAAATGTTTATAATGAAACATAGTGTAAAGCGGTAAGTGCTGTCTTAGTGATGATGCACAGGACACATAGGGAAGGAAATGATGTTTTCTTGGGTGACATCTGCATGTGACTTTGACTCCTAGCAGGTGGAAATCACAGAATGGATGTCGCAGACAGAGGCAAAAAGTAAGAACAGCATTCTGTAAACTCTAGGACCTGCTGAATATCTAGTTACAAGATAAGCCTTTGAATCTGGGCTTGTAACAGAGATGAGACTTCAAACCCTCCCTTAAATTTATATAAAACTAACATTTATATAATGTTTTCTGCTTCCTTGGTGGCTCAGTTGATAAAGAATCTACTTACAATGTGGGAGACTTGGGTTCAGTCCCTGGGTTAGGAAGAGCCCTCGGAGGAGGAAATGGCAACCCACTCTAGTATTCTTGCCTAGAAAATTCCATGGATGGAGTAGCCTGGTGAGTTACAGTCCATGGGGTTACAAAGAGTTGGACACAACTGAGTGAGTAACATTTTCATTTTCATAATAGACAAAGTGCCTTCGCATGAATTAGATCATTTATGCCTCACAGGAAGCCTGTAAGATAAGAATTACAGACGTTCCTTTGCTTACAAACTTCCAGTTATGAACTTTTCCTAATCCAAATGGAGCTACCCTGCAGAGTAAAGGCAGAACAATTTATTTGCTGCTAACAGATGGTGATAGCAGTTGTTCACTATCTTTGTAGCTGCTCTGGGTCTCTCTAGTGCTCATGGTCACTTGTAGAGGTAGTCTTTGTACTTATTTTTGAGTATTTCATGAATATTATTAACTACAATATGTAGATTAAGTGCATGTAGCATATACAGCATGGATATGCTAGACAAAGGGTTGATTCACTTCCTGGGTGAGAAACAGCAGGATAGTGTGAGATTTCATCAGTACTCAGGATGGTGCACAGTTTAAAATTTATGAATTTTTTATATTTCATTTATTATTTTTGGACCCCAAGTAGACCACGGATAACTGAAACTGTGGAAAGTGAAACTTTGGATAACAGGGATCTACTGTTTATGTAATTCTAGAAATGGGAAAACTAATCTACAGCAATAGTGAATTAGTGATAACTTGTGGCCAGGGATTGGGGGATTCAATGTGAAGATGTACGAGGAAATTTTGGTGCGGTGAAAATGTTCCAAATCTGGGTTAGAGTGTTGATTAGTTGATTACATGGTTGTGCACATTTGTCAAAACTTATGAGACTTGTACACATAAAGTAGATGCATGTTACTGAATGTAAATTATACCTTAATAAAGTTAATCTAAGGAAGAAAACAAAAAGATCTTTTGTACCCCTTTTGACATGGATTTTCTTTCTAAATGATATTGTGTGGAAGCTCAAATGTTTAATGTTATGAAGCACTATTGCCTTATATGTTGTGAGTTATTGGTATAATAACAAAATGTTAGAATACAGTAACAATAGGTTTAATAATGTTCCCAAATTAAAAAAAAAAAAAACTTTGTGCATGTAAATTCTAAGTTTGAATTGTCATCTAAAAAATTCTCAAAAATATAGATTGTTATAGGCTTAAAAAACCCATAATTTGTGTAATATAAATAGTGACCCATTTATGTAAATTTTAAGGCACTTCTAGTAATTTTACCTGCAGGAGAGATGGGTACACAGATTTCCAAATGTCTTTTTCATGTGTGTTAACTTCTAATGTGGTTTGTTGTAATAATGTGAAAAATAGTGGCTCTCAAGCTATTCATCTCTCACATCCAATGTGTTCTTAATAGCAGGTTAAATGAGTGCAGATCATTCTAAAGCAAAGGAAGTCCACAGATTAAGTGTAGGATGTTTCTCCTGTTACATATAAAACTGTCAACTCAATTCAAGTAACCATGAGGCACAAAATGTGACCTGTCATAAAAACTATTGAAACCCAGGAACTCAGTAGACATTTCTGTTTCAGGTAAAACTTCAGCACCTTGAAATAAATGCAAAATTTGATGAATTTAAGCCATTTCACAACTAATCCAAATTACTTCCCCTGTCTTCTTCCCTTCCTTCTCTAGCCCCATTGCCATGACATCTGGTGGGATGATGGTGTTTGTGTCATTAGGAAAAGTCAGAAGTTTCTTATTTACATAAGCGTCCCCAGTGACAAGAAAAATATGTGACATATAACGGTCATGAAATATACATATGTTGAATGAATGAGTGTTGAAAACTACAAATGAACAAGTGTTTCTACTTCCAAATAATGACAAATGGCTCCAAGGTAACTTACACCATAGGAAAGAGTCTGGACATGTAGGAGAGTGGGCAGTGGCAGAGGTGAGGACCATGTGGAGAAGTTGGGGAGCCTAAACTAGATAGAAGACCAGACTAGTCAAGAGTAAAAAGAGTAGAAAGCAGGTAATAGAGAGATAGACACATTAGGACTGAGTGACTAAGCATAGCACAGACACATTACTACCATGAGAAGTCTTTTTTTATTTTCTGAATGGACAACTTGCCTGAAAGAATAAACAATAACTATGTGCATCTATTGTCTCCCCATATATGCACCCTACTTATACAAGTGTTTATTTTCAAGGAAGGTAAAGATTGGAGTTTTCAAGGAATGGTTAAAGTATCCTGCTGTCCATCACCATAAAATAACATAAAATATGAATATTTACTTCAGGATTTATCACTAAAATTTGTCAGTAAGTTGTTGCTGTTCAGTGGCTAATTCATGTCTGACTCTGCGACCCCATGGACTGCAGCACACCAGGCTTCCCTGTCCTTCACCATCTCCTGGAGCTTGCTCAAACTCATGTCCATGAGTCAGTGATGCCATCCAACCATCTCATCCTCTATCATCCCTTTTCCTCCTGCCTTCGATCTTTCCCAGTGTCAGGGACTTTTGCAATGAGTCGGCTCTTCCCATCACGTGGCCAAAATATTGGAGCTTCAGCTTCAGCATCAGTCCTTCCAATGAATATTCAGGGTTGATTTCCTTTAGGATTGACTGGTTTGATCTTCTTGCATTCCAAGGGACTCTCAAGAGTTTTCTTCAACATCACAGTTCAAAAGCATCAATTCTTTGGTGTTCAGCCTTCTTTATGGTCCAACTCTCACATCCATACATGACTAATGGAAAAACCATAGCTTGTCAGTAAATACAAGCCTACGTTTGACTGATGTTACTTCTATTAATAACCTAATGTGAAGAAAGCAACTATATTACAATTCTTTTGTTATCTTCTATGTAGAAGCTGGTGATTTATATTCTGTCTATTCTGTGAATCCATGAAGCGACTCTGGTCAGTGACATTGACAGGAAGCTCTGGGTCTATGTGTACACATACTGAGTTTGCAGATATGGTCCATTTGTTTCATGCCTAATCAATTAGTCTTTGTCTAATTTAAATTGACCTGTCATTATGAAGTTCCAGGTGCATAGATTTGATATATCTATTTTAATATGGATGCATTTTCTATTAGTGTAGACAGAGACATTACGTATATTTCCACTAGTGTTGTACACAGTTGGTACCTAGTACCTTATTTTGAAATTGTGTGATGAAAATCACATTTATGGAAATAAGGCTGTGTTTTTAAATTGAACAATAAGGTAACACAAATTGTAGATGATGTATAAGAAATAACTCACTGTAATTGAATATGTTATATGCATAAATATATGGTACATTATGCACCAATCAATTGACAATACAGCCAACTAGTACATCATATAGGACATAAATACTACATTTAGACCAGACAATAACAACGTAGGAGTGCAGTGAAATGTAGTATGCTTTCATTAATGTTTAAAATGAAACAACCTTTCTATTATCCTCTCTCTCACTGAAATCAACACAAAACAATAGATTTTTTCCCCAATTTTTATCTAGCTAGTCTGTTTAAGGTTATTTAGTATTTGAAATTTTAATATTTCTTAAAAATCCAACTGTATTAACCAGTCAGGTAAATCTGATGATCACACAGCTATAAATAACTGAGATAATTGATCAGTGGCTTAAAAATATTTTTTCTTCTGAAATACTCCTTTTGTTTGTTAGTTATCCTTTCTTCTCAATGTGTACTCTTACAAGTTCACTTTACTCAGCTGACACTGTTTCATACTTATTCTGGTAAAATTACCAGCTTCTCTTTAAGGCAGTGTATAACAATTCAAACTTGCTCATTTCCTTATCTTTAAATTCTCTGATTTTCTATTTATGAAGAGCCTTCAGCAAGCTCTTATTTATGTAGAATTTCTTCAAGTATGAAGATCATTTCAGAATGAGATATTTGCACTTAGAACCCTAGATTATTCCTTAGAATACATTTAAATTAATATAGCACACATACACACATTTTCTTGCTTAAGATCCCAGTGTAGTAATTAAATGTGTGTGAATATTAAAAAGTTGAACACAATGAAGTGGTAGAATTATATATGTGCTAGAAAGCGAACAAACTGGTTTTAAAATAAACTTGGAGTTTATTCTTAACTCACTTCAGTCCTTTCACCCATTAAATAAAGCCCATTGGACTGCAAGTAGCACATAACAGAGGAGCATCAGGTATCTGATAAACCTGGCTGCCTCATCTACTTTTAAGGGTCAGACCTTTCAGAGCCTGGGTATATCAGAATCTGTGAAGAACAAAGGCAATAGCATTTTATAGGTGCTAGGATCAAAAGCTTTCTCCTTCAGGGAGAAATTGCTCTATTATTTTCCATTTCTAGCCTTGGAGTTAGAATTCAGATTGATTCTCCCATGAGTATAGTCTGGCTAGAGCCTTCTGTAGAAAGAATTTCACTTACCTGGTTTCTTTATGTAACTTTGGGTCTCTAGCAGTGACATAGAGCAATTGGAGAAACATCCCTGGGATGTACAATTGTTTTTTAGAGTATTTTATTTTTCATCCCCCTGAACATATAGATTTGTGGGCTATTATGGAAAATAAATGAAAAGTGTGTCTGTGTGGGAGGGGGGAATGAGACAGAAATATCAATAAATAATCACCTATTTTGTTGGTAAGATATGAAAGTATTCAGCATTTAATTCTACATTTGTCTGTGTCTTCACTTATACTGAGTCAGTGATAAAAATCATGACCAATACATTGGCTATAAACTCTGTATGTTTACTCACTACAAAAAAAGTACATTTGTATTCTGTATTATACCTTTGTGTATGTGAGTTCAAATGTGTGTGTGTGTGTGTGTATGTGTGTGTGTGTGTTTAGTTGCTAAGTCATGTCAGACTCTTTGTGACCCCATGGACTGTAGACTGCTAGGCTCCTCTGTGAATGGGATTTGCCAGGTAAGAATACTTGAACGGGTGGTCATTCCCTTCTCCAGGTATTTTGCCAACCCAAGGATCAAACCCGCATCTCCTAAACTGGTAGGTGGATTCTTTACCACTGATCCCCTGAAAGCCCCATGATTTCAAATATGTTTTCTATGGAAGGAAAAACTTCCATGGAATATTTTCTCCTTTTCTTAATTATAAGGTACCAGACCATCAGGGAAAGAATCTTTTCTATTTACACTCTTCTGGATATACAATGCAAGGGATGGTGATATAGAGCACACAGTGCACTTTTCATCTGACTGTTTAGAGGAGGGTCCTGTAATCAGTAAGATTTGAACCAAATATAATTGGAGAGGAACTTAAAAATGAATATCACTCAATTCAAGGTCCAAAAGTGGAAACATATTCTATAACTCAGAAATGGAGGAATTGACCAAGTAAGATGTTCCAGTTATAACCTTTCTAGACCTGGTCAGAATATATCTGGTGGGTATGTAGGCAAACCTTTAAATACCACAGCAATACAAATCTGTGCCCCAACCAGTAATGCTGAAGAAGCTGACGGTAAATGGTTCTATGAAGACCTACAAGACCTTCTAGAATTAACAGCCAAAAAAGATGTCCTTTTCATTATAGGGGACTGGAATGCAAAAGGAGGAAGTCAAGAAATACCTGGAATAGCAGGCAAGTTTGGCCTTGGAGTACAACATGAAGCAGGGCAAAGGCTAACAGAGTTTTGTCAGGAGAATACGTGGTCATTGTGAACACTCTCTTTCAACAACACAAGAGATGACTCTACACATGGACATCACCAGATGGTCAATACTGGAATCAGATTGATTATATTCTTTGCAGCTAAAGATGGAGAAGCTCTATACAGTCAGGAAAATAAGACTTGAACTGACTGTTGCTCAAATCCTTATGGCAAAATTCAGACTTAAATTGAAGAAAGTAGGGAAAACCACTAGGCCATTCATGACCTAAATGATTTAAATAGAATACCTTATGATTATGCAGTGGAAGTAATAAATAGATTCGAGGGATTAGATCTGGTACACAGAGTGCCTGAAGAACTTGGAGGGAGGTTTGTAACATTGTACAGGAGGCAGTGGTCTAAAGAACAGAAACTGTATGGACTTAACAGGAGTAGAAGATATTAAGAAGAGGTGGCAAGAATACACAGAAAAACTCTACAAAAAAAGATCTTAATGAATGACCCAGATAACCATGATGGTGTGATCACTCACCTGGAGTCAGACATCTTGCAGTGCGAAGTCAAGTGGGCCTTAGGAATCATCATTATGAACAAAGCCAGTGGAGGTGATGGAATTCCAGTTGAGCTATTTCAAATCCTAAAAGATGATGCTGTGAAAGTGCTGCACTCAATATGCCAGCAAACTTGGAAGACAGCAGTGGCCACAGGACTGGAAAAGGTCAGTTTTCATTCTAATCCCAAAGAAAGGCAATGCCAAAGAATGCTCAAACTACTGCACAATTGCACTCATCTCACACGCTAGCAAAGTAATGCTCCAAGCTAGGCTTCAACAGTACATGAACTGAGAGCTTCTCGATGTACAAACTGGATTTAGAAAAAAAATAGAGGAACTAGAGATCAAATTGCCAACATCTGTTGGATCACAGAAAAAGCTAGAGAGTTCCAAAAAAATAACCAGTTCTGTTTCATTGATGACACTAAAGCTTTTGACTCTGGATCACAACAAACTGTGGAAAATTCTGAAAGAGATGGGAATACCAGACCACCTTACCTGTCTCCTGCAAAACTTGTATGCAGGTCAACAATCAACAATTAGAACCAAACAGAACAACGGACTGGTTCCAAGTTGGAAAAAGAGTATATCAAGGCTGTATATTGTCACCTGGCTTATTTAACTTATATGCAGAGTACATCATGCGAAATGCCAGGCTGGATGTAGCACAAGCTGGAATCAAGATTGCTGAGAGATATCAATAACTTAATATATGCAGATGACATCACCCTAATGGCAGAATGCAAAGAGGCACTGAAGAGCCTCTTGATGAATATGAAAGAGGAAAATGAAAAAGCTGGCTTAAAACTCAACATTCAAAAAACTAAGATCATGGCATCTGACCCCATCATTTCATGGGAAATAGATGGGAAACAGTGGAAACAGTGACAGATTTTATTTTCTTGGGCTCCAAAATCACTTCAGATGGTGACTGTAGCCATGAAATTAAAAGACACTTGCTCCTCGGAAGAAAAGCTATGACCAATCTAGACAGCATATTAAAAAGCAGAGGCATTACTGTGTTGACAAAGGTCTGTATAGTGAAAGCTATGATTTTTCCAGTAGTCATGTATGGATGTGAGAGTTGGACCATAAAGAAGGCTGAGCACTGAAGAATTGATGCTTTTGATCTATCATGTTAGAGAAGATTCTTGAGAGTCCCTTGAACTGCAAGGAGATCCAACCAGTCAATCCTAAAGGAAATCAGTCCTGAATATTCATTGGAAGGACTGATGCTGAAGCTGAAGCTCCAATACTTTGGCCACCTGATGCAAAGAGCTGACTCCTTGGAAAAGATCCTGATGCTGGGAAAGACTGAAGACAAGAGAAGGGGATGACAGAGGATGAGATGGTTGGATGGCGTCACTGACTCAATAGACATGGATTTGAGCAAGCTCCAGGAGAGGGTACAGGAGAGGGAAAACTTGTGTGCTACAGTCCTTGGAGTGGCAAAGAGTTGGACACAATTGAGTGACTGAATAACAAAAAAACGTATAGAGATGTGCCATTTAGTTAGTTTTTCCCAAGTGACAGGCACTATGTTATATCCTGTGAAATAGATATGATGACCTCCACTTCATAAGTAAGGAAATAATCCTAGAAGTCTGAAGTGATTTGTCCAATAACCAATAGCTTATAAATGCAGAAAAATAAGTTTCAATCTTTATCTGCACGGTTCCAGACTTGTGCTTGTAAGTACTTTACTCCTACAGACCAAAGTAGTTTAAAGTTAAGTTAGTATTGCTGATGCAGAGATATCCTCACCTGTCTGAAGAAATGATTGAAGTCTATTATTTGGAAGGCAAAAATAGACATGAATAATCTATCCAGTTATTTTTACAGACTCTATAATAACTTGAGATTGACTTATTAAGTTGATTTTATCAATGTATTCTCTTGAGTACCAGTAAAATAAACTTCTCAGCTAGGTTTCTTGGGAAGTTGCAAAATATAAACTTAAAAAGAAGACCTTAAAAATTATATGTCTTGATCCTCTCACTTTATAGGGTTTTTGTTTGTTCATAACATATGTGAGATTTCCTGAGAGAATGCTGTTGCATGTTTATATATCTGTGTTGGAGGTATGGACTAGACTGTCATATTCATTTGGAGAAAATATAATCATATTGTTGCATCTGAGAGACTCCCATCTAAAGGAAATAGAAATCTATAGTCTGTGAGAGGAATTAACTTGAGTCTGCTTCACCTTTTATGTTGAGTCAATTAAAATTATGACTGAATTAATTTTCTGTATACCTCATATGCTTACTTAATGGAGCCAGTATGTTTGCAGTCTGTATTATACCTTTTTGTATGTGAATTTAATTTCATCATCTTATTCTAGCTCACTATTTTCTAACTTCTTGAAGTATGAGAATTTTTTTTTAAAATCAAAATATTATCTGAATTCCTATAATAGTAATGTTTTTAGCATTACTAATTGAGAAAAGACACAATTTCAAATAGTTACTCTTAATTCAATAACTCTATTGAATACTCTTGTATTTCATGAATGACAAATGCATCTCCTCACATTTGAATGATAGTAGTAAATATATGTAAAGGGACTATTTATTCAATATGTAGATATATCTGATGTACACATGGATTTTTTTTAGGTTGCCATAATACCACTTCATTCATTCATTCACTCATCGCATTAACTTTTCATTTAAAAGGTATTGACAGAGCACACACTACATACTAGGCACTCTGTAAAGCAGTAGGCATACAGAGGTGGTCATATAGGATGGTTCCTGACTTCTCAGAGTTCTGAGTATGAAATGTGTAATGGAGGAAGTTTTCGTGGTACCAGAAGGGCATTAGTCATGGCACTCTGGCTAGCTTGCGGGTCAGAGAAGACTTCTTGAGTCAGTGACTTAACTGAAACTTCAGGGATGTGCAGCTTTGGGGATGTTGTAGAATGGCCACAATGCTAAAACTCATTGGCTGCAGACCCAGCTCCAACCCAGAGCTGTTTCCTATGGAATAATAGAAGCACATATGACAACCTCATAATATTCTCCATTGAATGAATGCTGTGGAATAATTGAGACCATGTCAAAATGTCTAGCAAGGCCTTAGTGAAGGCATGGGTTATCAGTGTAAAGGACTTACATGGGAAATTCCTACAATGGGAGCCTCAGTATGGATTTATCAGAGGCACATCACGTGTGCTTCCTCCAAAGCATAAAGGTCTGGCCAAGTCCCTCCTGCAAGGAAAGGCTAGTCTTCCCTCCACACACATGATGGAATTCTCCTGTAGTCATTTATTTATTAAACAAATACTTAATAAATGCCTCCTATGTGCTAACCACTCTTCTAGGCACTGGGGATATATATAAGTCCCTGCTTCAAAGTTTCTATTCTAGTAGGTAGGAAGACAGATAAATATGAGACACATAAGATGGTGGTAGCCTTCCCAGGTGGTGCTAATGGTAAAAAACTCTCTTGCCAATGCAGAAGATGTAAGAGACGTGTGTTCCACCCCTGTGTTGGGAAGATCCCCTGGAGGGAGAGCATGGCAACCCACTGCAGTATTCTTGCCTGGAGAACTGGAGAACCCATGGATAGAGGAGCCTGGCTGGCTATAGTCCATAGGGTCACAAAGAGTCGGACATGACTGAAGCGACTTAGCATGCAAGATGGTGATAAGTGTTTTGAAGAGACAGCATGTGAGGCAGAAGGGAAAGATCGAGGTGAGGGTGGGAAGGATGCTACTGAGTAGAAAATTTGCAGATTAAGTGTTTCTGACCAAATGACATTTCAACTGAGACCTGGAGAGAATAAGAAAGTCCCTCTACTGCCTGGGGGCAGAGTCCACACTTCCCACTTCTATCAAGTCAGAGATAATAATATGACCCTTCTGTTTCTATTCTAGAGCCTAACCTCTAAGGTCACGCTTTCTTCCCATGATTTTCTGCCTCCCATGATGACTGAAAATGTTAATATTTATTGCATTCTAGAGAAATCTGAAGGGAGAAACTAGTTTGTGAAGGTCTTCTGACCCTGTCTAGCTTCTAACAAATCTCTCAGCTTGGTCCACTAGTTTCAAATGGTTGCTGATGCCTATAAGAAATTATTATAACCTTTGCAATTTTAAGAACAATTTTTGTACCTCACATTGTGGCTTTATTTTATCTTTTTCAATGTTACAGTCCCCTAAGAATAAGGTACAACAAATAGAGCATACATGTTAGTCATTAGGGTTGGCTTAAAAATGAAACTTCTCTCACCCTGAGCATATAGTAGGATTGTTTTTCTCTGCCAGTTTGAACTTAGCTTGGCATGTGGCTTCATTTGGATAGTAAAATGTAAGCTGAAGGGATCTATGGGTGTAACTTCCACGAAGAAATTTTAAGAGCTGCTGTATAATTCACTATGTTTTTCTCTGCCTCTAAAATCATGAAAATGATGTGTTTACAAAAAGTTTTCTGTTAGCTGGGTTCCTAAATGATAACATTGAGTGATCCCTCGCATTTATATATGGTAGAGTAGGGAGTTAATAAACCTTATAATTTTAACGCCACTAGATTTTGGGGTTTTTTGATGGCCTAGTTTGACTTATCTTATCCTACTTGATTCAACAGGGGAGAGAGGGAGTGTTTTAGTCTTGCACACATGGCTAGGAGTAGTTAGTTGGAATTTACCTATAATAGGTTCCAACTGAGCTAGGAGCAATATTATCCATGGAAAAGGAAAGATAAAAGCATAGCTGGGAAAGAACCGGAGGTGAAGCTCAGGAGCAACTGGATCTTACATCAAGCTGTCTTCAGTTCAGTTCAGTTCAGTCGCTCAGTCATGTCCGACTCTTAGCGACCCCATGAATTGCAGCATGCCAGGCCTCCCTGTCCATCACCAACTCCAGGAGTTTATGCAAAACCATGTCCATCGAGTCGGTGATGCCATCCAACCATCTCATCCTCTGTCATCCCCTTCTCCTCCTGCCCCCAATCCTTCCCAGCATTAGGGTCTTTTCCAATGAGTCAACTCTTCCCATGAGGTGGCCAAAGTATTGGAGTTTCAGCTTCAACATCAGTCCTTCCAATGAACACCCAGGATTGATCTCCTTTAGGATGGACTGGTTGGATCTCCTTACAGTCCAAGGGACTCTCAAGAGTCTTCTCCAACACCACAGTTCAAAAGCATCAATTCTTCGGTGCTCCGCTTTCTTCACCATCCAACTCTCCCATCTATACATGACCACTGGAAAAACCATAGCCTTGACTAGACGGACCTTTGTTGGCAAAGTAATGTCTCTGCTTTTAGATATGCTATCTAGATTGGGCATAACCTTCCTTCCAAGGAGTAAGTGTCTTTTAATTTCATGGCTGCAATAACCATCAGCAGTGATTTTGGAGCCCCCAAAAATAAAGCCTGACACTGTTTCCACCATTTCCCCATCTATTTTCCATGAAGTGATGAGACCAGATGCCATGATCTTAGTTTTCTGAACGTTGAGCTTTAAGCCAACTTTTTCACTCTCCTCTTTCTCTTTCATCAAGAGGCTCTTTAGTTCTTCTTCACTTTCTGCCATAAGGGTGATGTCATCTGCATATCTGAGGTTATTGATATTTCTCCCAGCAATCTTGATTCCAGCTTGTGTTTCTTCCAGCCCAGCATTTCTCATGATGTACTCTGCATATAAGTTAAATAAGCAGGGTGACAATATACAGCCTTGACATACTCCTTTTCCTGTTTGGAACCAGTCTGTTGTTCCATGTCCAGTTCTAACTGTTGCTTGCTGACCTGCATACAGGTTTCTCAAGAGACAGGTCAGATGGTCTGGTATTCCCATCTCTTTCAGAATTTTCCACAGTTTTTGTGATCCACATCGTCAAAGGCTTTGGCATAGTCAATAAAGCCAAAATAGATGTTTTTCTGGAACTCTCTTGCTTTTTCGATGATCCAGCGGATGTTGGCAATTTGGTCTCTGGTTCCTCTGCCTTTTCTAAAACCAGCTTGAGCATCTGGAAGTTCACGGTTCACGTATTGATGAAGCCTGGCTTGGAGAATTTTGAGCATTACTTTACTAGCGTGTGAGATGAGTGCAATTGTGCGGTAGTTTGAGCATTCTTTGGCATTGTCTTTCTTTGGGATTGGAATGAAAACTAACCTTTTCCAGTCCTGTGGCCACTGCTGAGTTTTCCAGATTTTCTGACATATCAAGTGCAGCACTTTCACAGTATCATCTTTTAAAAAATTGTCTTATATGACACTAAAATAGAATCAGTCATCTTTACTGCAAAGAGAGGGAAACAAATGAAGTGACTATTAGGATGTCAGTAAGGGCAAGCATTTAGGAGATCCAACCAGTCCATCCTAGAGGAGATCAATCCTGGGTGTTCATTGGAAGGACTGATGTTGAAGCTGAAACTCCAATACTTTGGCCACCTGATGCGAAGAGCTGACTCATTGGAAAGACCCTGATGCTGGGAAAGATTGAGGGCAGGCGGAGAAGGGGACGACAGAGGATGAGATGGCTGGATGGCATCATCGACTCGGTTGACATGGGTTTGGGTGGACTCCAAGAGCTGGTGATGGACAGGGAGGCCTGGCATGCTGCGGTTCATGTGATCGCAAAGAGTCAGACACGACTGAGTGACTGAACTGAGGCATGTGGCAGAAGATTTCTTTTTATGATACTTCCCATATCCTGCTAGAATTAGAGTGTCAACTAAAATCACTGCTGAGGAATGGACAAGTACATTCCTCTCTAACACAACCCACACCCTGGTGTGGGATAGTTTGAGTATTTTACATTTGCTCTTCCAGAAACATTCTATATCTTTCGCTGGGCTACTCCCTTCTTAGGGAATATGACCTCTATGAGTTGCCTTGATCAATGGTTTTTAATTAAGCTTGAGCAATGGGAGGAACGATCAGATGATCAAGGATGAAGGGAGAATGAGACAGCTGTCCTCTGTTGAGGACAGAGGACATGAACCTGGCTGTATCCCTGCCAAGTTTCTGTGGGTTGGTTGTAACACTCTACTTAAAGTCACAGCTCCTGGTAGTGACCCTCTCCAGACAGACATTTTCTCAGGGTGCTGGAACTGCTCCCTCTTGTCATTGCGCTGACAGAGATGTAACAACAGAAGACTGCTGTTTCTGGCCTGGGATACTGCAACTTTCCTTGCTGGTCCCCCTAAACTTGCCCAGTTCAGTTTAGTTCAGTTGCTCGGTCATGTCCGACTCTTTGTGACCACATGGACTGCAGCATGCCAGGCCTCCCTATCCATCACCAACTCCTGGAGTTTACCCAAACTCATGTCCATCAAGTCGGTGATGCCATCCAACCATCTCATCCTCTGTTGTCCCCTTCTCCTCTCACTTTCAATCTTTCCTAGCATCAGGATCTTTTCAAATGAACAGTTCTTCACATCAGGTGGCCAAAGTATTGGAGCTTCAGCTTCAGCATCAGTCCTTCCAATGAATATTCAGGACTGATTTCCTTTAGGATGGACTGTATCTCCTTGCAGTCCAAGGGACTCTCAAGAGTCTTCTCCAACACCATAGTTCAAAAGCATCAATTCTTCAATGCTCAGCTTTCTTTATAGTCCAACTCTCACATCCATTCCTGACTACTGGAAAAACCACAGCTTTGACTTGATGGACCTTTGTTGGCAAATTAATGTCTCTGCTTTTTAATATGCTGTCTAGGGAGGTCATAACTTTCCTTCCAAGGAAAAAGCATCTTTTAATTTCATGGCTGCTATCACCATCTGCAGTGATTTTGGAGCCCAAAAAAACAGTCTGTCACTGTTTGCATTACTTCCCCATCTCTTTGCCATGAAACGATGGGACCAGATGCCATGATCTTAGTTTTCTGAATGTTGAGCTTTAAGCCAACTTTTTCACTCTCCTCTTTCACTTTCATGAAGAGGCTCTTTAGTTCTTCACTTTCTGCCATAAGGGTGGTGTCATCTGCATTGATATTTCTCCCAACAGTCATGATTCCAGCTTGTGCTTCATACAGCCCAGAGTTTCTCCTGATGTACTCTGCATATAAGTTAAATAAGCAGGGAAACAATATACAGCCTTGACGTACTCCTTTTCTGATTTGGAACCAGTCTGTTGTTCCATGTCCAGTTCTAACTGTTGCTTCCTGACCTGCATACAGATTTCTCAGGAGGCAGGTCAGGTGGTCTGCTCTTCCCATCTCTTGAAGAAATTTCTATGCTTTATAGTGATCCACACAGTCAAAGGCTTTAGTGTAGTCAATCAAGCAGAAGTAGATGTTTTTCTGGAACTCTCTTGCTTTTTAGATGATCCAATGGATGTTGGCAATTTGATCTCTGGTTCCTCTGCTGTTTTTAAATCCAGCTTGAACATCTGGAAGTTCATGATTCACGTACTGTTGAAGCCTGGTTTGGAGAATTTTGAGCATTACTTTGCTAGCATATACAAAATTCTGAAAGAGATGGGAATACCAGACCACCTGACCTGCCTCTTGAGAAATCTATATGCAGATCAGGAAGCAACAGTTAGAACTAGACGTGGAACAACAGACTGGTTCCAAATAGAAAAAGGAGTACATCAAGGCTGTATATTGTCACCCTGCTTATTTAACTTATATGCAGAGTACATCAGGAGAAACGCTGGGCTGGATGAAGCACAGCTGGAATCAAGATTGCCTGGAGAAATATCAATAACCTCAGATATGCAGATGACATCACCCTTATGGCAGAAAGTGAAGAAGAACTAAAGGGCCTCTTGATGAAAGTGAAAGGAGAGTGAAAAAGTTGGCTTAAAGCTCAACGTTCAGAAAACTAAGATCATGGCATCCAGTCCCATCACTTCATGGCAGATAGATGGGGAAACAGTGGCTGACTTTATTTTTCTGGGCTCCAAAATCACTGCAGATGGTTATTGCAGCCATGAAATTAAAAGACACTTACTCCTTGGAAGGAAAGTTATGACCAACCTAGAGAGCATATTAAAAAGCAGAGACATTACTTTGCCAACAAAGCTCCATCTAGTCAAGTCTATGTTTTTTCCATTGGTCATATATGGATGTGAGAGTTGGACAGTGAAGAAAGCTGAGTGCTGAAGAATTGATGCTTTTGAACTGTGTTGTTGGAGAAGACTCTTGAGAGTCCCTTGGACTGCAAGGAGATCCGATCAGTCCATCCTAAGGGAGATCAGTCCTGGGTGTTCATTGGAGGGACTGATGTTGAAGTTGAAGCTCCAATACTTTGGCCACCTGATGTGAAGAGCTGACTCATGGAAAGACCCTGATGCTGGGAAGGATTGAGTGCAGGGGGAGAAGGGGATGACAGAGGATGAGATGGCTGGATGGTATCATTGACTCGATATACGTGGGTTTGGGTGGACTCTGGGAATTGGTGATGGACAGAGAGACCTGGCGTGCTGCGGTTCACGGGGTTGCAAAGAGTCGGACACAAGTGAGCAACTGAACTGAACTGATGAGACCAGATGCCATGATATTAGTTTTCTGAATGTTGAGCTTTAAGCCAACTTTTGCCCTCTCCTCTTTCACTTTCATCAAGAGGCTCTTAGTTCTTCTTCACTTTCTGCCATAATGGTGGTGTCATCTGCATATCTGAGGTTATTGATATTTCTCCCAGCAATCTTGATTCCAGCTTGTGCTTCCTCCAGCCCAGTGTTTCTCATTATGTACTGTGCATAGAAGTTAAATAAGCAGGGTGACAATATACAGCCTTGACGCACTCCTTTTTCTATTTTAACCAATCTGTTGTTCCATGTCCAGTTTTAACTGTTGCTTCCTGACTTGCATACAGGTTTCTTAAGAGGCAGGTCAGGTGGTCTGGTCTTCCCATCTCTTGAAGAATTTTCCACAGTTTATTGTGATCCACACAGTCAAAGGCTTTGGCATGTCAATAAAGCAGATATAGATGTTTTTCTGGAACTCTCTTGCATTTTCGGTGATCCAGAGGATGTTGGCAATTTGATCTCTTGTTCCTCTGCCTTTTCTAAAACCAGGTTGAACATCTGGAATTTTACAGTTCACGTATTGCTGAAGCCATGGTTAAAAGTCTTTAAAAGAAAAGAAAACTTGTCTATTTTCTTTATTTGCTTAGTTTTCAATGTATTTATCAGTAGCTTAACTTCAAATTGTCTTCCAAGTTCCTAATCCCTTTTCTGATAGATTTTCTATTAAATTCATTCTCCTTTTTTTGCCAGAGAGTTATAACTACTCCAGTATAGACTGGTGGTCTTCTATATCTGGAACACAGATGTTGTCCTGAGATGTCCCTTTATTTTACGTTATATGATTTCTTTCTTTTTCTTTAGTGTTGCATTTCCTGTGTCCTGTACCTCAGACATTCTTTTTTTGGTGTTGGCTGCCTCTCATTCTTTGTACCTTCCAAGTTCATAGGGTTAAAATTTTAGATTTTAAACTTAGATAATATCTATTTCCAGATATACATTTGACTGGATTTTGGGCTTAATAGAGAATTCTAGGTTGTAAATATCTTTTCCTCAAGATTTTTGAAGCATTGCTTCTATTTTAGATCTGAAGCTATACTTTTTCCTGATCATTTGACTATGATCTGCTTTTCCTCTCTGGATACTTAGGGGAATCTTCTTTCAGTTTTCAGTGTTTTGAAATTTTACCATCCTATGCCTTGGTGAAAATCTATTTTCATGTAGTGCTGAAAACTTGATGGGTCCTTTTAATTTGGACACACATTCTTTAGTTCGGAGCACTCTGAACAGTTTCTTTAATAGGCTTTCCCCTTCTCTGTTCTTTTTTATTTTTATTTTTGGTTCTCCTACTTTTCGATTGTTGAACTCTGAACTTTATTGTTTTCGTATTTGTTTTTTCTGTTTCTCATATTTATCTGTATGTTTTTTTAAACCTCTTCCAGTTGAATTCTTCAAATTAATCTTCCAATTCTTCTAATGAGTTTTAAACAATGTTATTACATTTTAAATTTAAGCCTCTTTTTCTTTTGTTAGTCCCCAAACTTTTCTCTGTGTATGGCATCCTGTTCTCATTTATAGTCCTGGGGATTAATTATTTAGGAGTAATACAGTTACTGGCCCTTGCCAGTGAGACTTGGGTTTTCTTTGCCAGTGTGATTCCCTCAGAAACTTGGAAGGCTTCTAGTCTAGTTGCTTCTAGTAGATTTAAATGTGAGGAGCTACAACAATGCTGTTTAACTTTGAAGCTTGAGAATTTATGGCTTTTGGCTTCTGTGTTTTGAACACCCTCATTAGCTTAAAGGCTGCTGCTTTTTAGAAATCTGAAATAACCTCTTGGGTGGAATGACTACTCTTCCTGTGGGCTTAGCCCTTTTTTTCTTTACTGCCAAGAAACTTTTAATAGAATGTACTTAAGACAGCCCAGGGTCACCGACTTAATTTTCTGTCAAGGTTGCTGCTTAACAACTTGTTAAGAGTTGCAATATGGGGTAGAGAAGTAATTGGTTTTTTCATCCTGTAAGAATCATTGCTATGGGCTCCCAGTCAATCTAGATTGCTTGCTGAAGGTAGAGTGTACCTCAGTAACAATGTATTACTTTCCACTTGTGCAAGCAGAATAACTTGCTCTAGTCTGAGTTTATCCTTTTTACTGTTGTTGTTGTAGTAATTGGCTGAAGATTGCAAGAACTAACCATCATATTCCCAGGTTCTGGAAAGCCCTATTTTAAAACTACATACTGTGTTGAACTCCTGGTTTGTGTTCCAGAATGAGTTCTGCCCTAGCATGAGAAAGGTTACTACTATGCAGCCTGGAATGTATGGGTGTTTGATATCTGGTTGTTATCTCTTCCACTCAGGCAGCTCTATATTTTAGGTTCTGTTGCTTGCAGAACCCTGCTTTTGGGCTCCAAATTCTAGCGGAATCAGTTATTAACTTATTCAGCTGTTGGTATTAAAAAACAAAATTAATGGTGGTTTAAAGAGGTAAGGGTTTCATCCATCTCAGTAGAACCGATGAAACTGGAGCCCATTATACAGAGTGAAGTAAGCCAGAAAGAAAAACAACAATACAGTATACTAATGCATATATATGGAATATGAAAGATGGTAACGATAACCCTATATGCGAGTCAGAATAAGAGACACAGATGCATGGAACAATTTTATGGACTCTGAGGGAGAAGGTGAGGGTGGGACGTTCTGGGAGAATAGCATTGAAACATGTATATTATCGTATGTGAAACAGAACACCATTCCATGTTCGATGCATGAGACAAGGGCTCAGGGCCGGGGCAATGGGATGACCCAGAGGGATGGGATGGGGAGGGAGGTGGGTGGGGGGTCCAGGAAGGGGAACACATGTAAACCCATGGCTGATTCATGTCAATGTATGGCAAAAACTATTACAATATTGTAAAGTAATTAGCCCCCAACTAAAATAAATAAATTTATTAAAAAAAAAAAATAAAGAGGTAAAGGTTTTTTGTTTGTTTACCTTTTGTTTTCTGTTTTCACTTAATGTATCTGGATACTCATAGTCCAGCTGCTCAAAGACATTCTCTGTCTTCTGGATTTGCCACCCTTAATGTGTGTTTTTCACTCTTGTGGTTGTGAGTTGGCTGCTGTGCCTTTTACCTTCTAGGGAGAAGGAAAAAGACTAATACTGGGACACCTGCTTTTTTACCTTTGATAAAGTTTTCCTTAAACCCCACCTAGCAACCTCTGCTTATAGCTTATTGGCTTGCCATGGGTCACATGATCTGCACTCACCCAATCCCTGGGTAGGACAGGTGTGCTTTAGACAGAAGCTGTTTAGTCAACCCACAGTGTCAGCACAGCTGTGCCTGAGTTATTGGGTCATTTTTCCTAGCTCTTGGCCTGTCTGTGCTGACCTTTTATTTCATCTCTCTTGGACATGATCTCTCTCCTGACCAAGATCCAATCAGAGTCTATGCAGACTAGTGGGCTTTTCAGACTTTTAGTTCAATTATGCAGAGCTGTCTGGCTTTCTCCCTTCCATAATGTACTGCTGCTCCTTTCTTCCCTGAATCAGCCTCATTTTCTCTCTATCCATTTTCTTCTGTCTCTGCTTTGTTCAGTCAAACCCTATTTATAGGAAGTGTCTTATTCAGTCTTTAAACCACAGTGCATTCATATAAATGAACTCTATAAAGATTTTAATGTGGTCGGGTTTACCACCCTTAGGCAAAATATTCAATGCAGATTTCAAATATATTTAAAAATACTTCAAGGCATGTGAATAGATCTATGTTTAATTTCTGGTTCTATTAGAGGAAATATGGAGGGTAAGAAAATCCCTTATCAGTTTACCTAATCGTATGTAAATCTGGTTTTAATGAGAATGTGGTGATCTCTATTTCCACATTATCATTGTCGTTCTCATGTTGATCCTTCCTTGTCCTCTAATTTCTGTCTCTATTAGAGCCTAAAGTCAATTAGATACAGAATTCAGAACTTCTTCAAGTTTCTTTGAAAGAAAGCTTGAATAAGCATGGTAGATTTTACTGAAGGAGACAAAAGGAAGGAGAGGATTTATATCCTGCACCCCACAGAAAACAACTTAATCTCCATCTTAAACAATGTGCTTTCTTAATGGTTCTTCTGTGAGAAGTCTCTCTTTGACCATTTCCCAGTAAGTGCTCTGCTTTTATGCCACCTCTTCTTTTCTGCTGGATTCTAACTTCTGCCCTCCTTCAGCTCCCTTCTATCATATGGAGCAATTCAGTTCTGAGCTGACTCCCAGATGAAAAGTTGTCCACACAAGTTCAGAAAGGGGCTTATTAAAGCAATAATACTTTAATTGCTCTCCTTAGAAGACATAAAACTGTTTTAGGGGATAAAAAGGTTTTCTGTTACAATATAATCCCATAGTTTTCAAACAAGACTACAATCAGGAAAACTAGAAATGTATTTTTGGATTTTGATTATTTCAGCTGGGTTGTTATATTTTTGAGAGTCATGCTGGCCCATAGATTGTTTTGGCTAGATAGTCTTTGAAGTTTTTATTCTAGATAGAACACAGAGGTAGAACAAGAAGATGATAGTAAGAAGGTAGAACTCCTTTGTTTTTCTGTATATTTATTGGTACTTCTTTATGCATTAGACTGAATATCTTGGCTGTCCTCTTTTATATTAGAATCCCTGATTCTTATAGCTAGATATAGCCTTTTGAATAATTTATATCCAATAGGCTATTATTAAAATGTTGTGTGGAATTTATAAAAAGTGTCTTTCTTTGTCCATTTCTCTTTATTGCTGATTGAAATATAGATATGATGTCCAGACCCCAAGAATTCATCTTGGATGTTGAAGGGGAAGCATGTGTGTGGATGGCCCAGAGGAGGAAGACATAAGGAGCCTGACATCCCGGAGCACCAAGTTAGCTCTTGGAGTCTTATCTACAAAAGTTTGTTTACTTGAAAAAGAAACAAACTCTGTCTTGTTCAATCCTCTCTATTTTGTACATTCTGTAACATGCACCAAAACTAATTTCTAATGACATGTATATTTTATTCCAAGAATTTGATATATAATCAAAGAGCTGTCACTTTGTAGTTAGCGTGTGTGCATGCTCAGTCGTGTACTACTCTTTGTGACCCCGTGAACGGTAGCCTGCCACGCTCCTCTGTTCATAGGATTATTCCAGCAAGAATACTGGAATGGGTTGCCATTGCCTGCAGGGAATCTTCCCGACTCAGGGATCAAACTCACATCTCCTGTTGCTCCTGCATTAGCAGATGGATTCTTTACCACTGGGCCACCTGGGAAGCTCCTTTGTAGCTAGACTGACCTCTAAAGACATGCTTTCCAAAAGGAGTAACTGTGTACTGCAATATGTGCAAGAAACATTGGGATATAGGATGAAAATATTAGGGCATTTCTTTAAAAAATCTAGCAATAATGCAATAATGAAGTTAAGGGTTATTCATATTTAATTAGTGAATTGACTGCAATATCTTTACTCTATTTAAATGCTGGGCAATCATGTAGCTCAAGGGAAGTTCTACAGCTTGGAAGGACTGGTGGTCTCAGTCTCAATTCTTGGTTTCTTTTTAGTATATTACAGCTTTCAATATTTTACTTGCCCTGGTTAAGAAGAGTTATATATTGTATTCTCTAGTTTTAACTAAACTAATCCTCACAAGATGGCTAAATGACTTAATAATATTTCAGGAAATAAACTATAAAGTTAATAAACACAAATGAATACCAAGAAAATGACACTTTCCTTGTTTGATGATTTTAGCTACCTTTTTGACTGTGTTATAGAATGATTATATCACCCCTACTTTACCTCACTATGGTATTATTATTTTTTAGTGTGAGGAAAACAGTTCAGTACTGTTAGTAGATACAATAAACCTCTCAAAATATTGTTTATTCATATTAATTTTTCATTTATGATTTCTATTTTTGTATCTGATTATAGTATACATAGTATGAGTAAAGTCATATATAATTTTTACATAAATATATATTATGTATGTGTGTGTATATATATATATATACACATATATATTTATATGAGAGATTCTTTTTCCTGATGGGACAAATTTTTCAAAGTTCATTTTTTTTTAAACTTGAAGGCATTGCAAAGCTAAAAAACTGTATTTCCAAGCCTTCTATGACTGAGATTTGAAAAGTTGAAATGAGGGATGGACTTCCTTCATGCAGTTGTTAGGCTGTTTCTGAGCTAAAATTGTGATAATTCCATGCCCAGCTTGAAAAAAAGATTGTGGTAAACAAATTTTGTTTCTTCTCTCTTCTAGTGTCCCAGCAAAATATCATTTTCCAGAAAAGTTGAGCATTCATTGTTTCTTTGCCTCCAAGTATGAGATTCAAAGTAGAATCCAAGGTGTAAGATATTTAGAGTGATACACAGTGAAACACTTGTGGATGAATTTTTCATCAACCTGTCTTCTGTCCTATGTTACTCTGATATTGACTAAATGGTATCAGTGGACGGTACTTGATCCTTGCTAGGATTTTCTGAGGAACTTTATAAAATATGTGTCTGAACACTTCATCTGTGGGCCAAAGAATGGAATATTTAGCCACTGATTCCCACTCACCCATTTGTCAACAGTGATCTCAAGGGCATTGACTTCTGAGATGTGCATGGTGAATGCCAAGCTGGTTTCTGATGGTGTCTCATGCTGCATTGGAGAGGTCATGGGATAAGAAGCAATAACAGGTATATCCCACAGACACCAGGTAAAGGACTGCCAGGTGGTACCTGCGCTAACCTGGTTGAACTTCCATTGAACTTGTCATTATAGGAGGGGCTGAAGTAAGAGGTGAATCAAAAAGATCTGAAGTGGTGCACAAGTGACATTTATTCTAATGGGTAACAGAAATACTATCAATTCAGTTCAGTTGCTCAGTTGTGTCCCACTCTTTGTGACCCCATGGACTACAGCACACCATGCTTCCATGTCCATCACCACCTCCCCAAGCTTGCTCAAACTCATGTCCATTCAGTCGTTGATACCATCCAACCATCTAGTCTTCTGTTGCCCGCTTCTCCTCCTGCCTTCAGTCTTTCCCAGCATCAGGGTCTTTTCCAATGAGTCAGTTCTTTGCATCAGGTGACCAAAGTATTAGGCTTCAGCTTCAGCATCAGTCCCTCCAATGAATATTCAGGACTGATTTCCTTTAGGATGGACTGGTTGGATCTCCTTGCAGTCCAAGGGACTCTCAAGAGTCTTCTCCAACACCACAGTTCAAAAGCATCAATTCTTTGGCACTCAGCTTTCTTAAAATCCAACTCTCACATCCATACATGACTACTGGAAAAACCATGGCTTTCATTATACAGACCTTTGTCGACACAGTAATGTCTCTGCTTTAGAATATTCTGTCCAGGTTTGTCATAGCTTTTCTTCCAAGGAGCAAGTGTCTTTTAATTTCATGGCTGCAGTCACCATCTGCAGTGATTTTGGAGCCCCCCAAAATAAAGTCTGTCACTGTTTCCATTGCTTCCCCATTTATTTGCCATGAAGTGATGGGACCAGATGCCATGATCTTAGTTTTCTGAATGTTGAGTTTTAAATTAACTTTTTCACTCTCCTCTTTCACTTTCATCAAAAGGTTCTTTAGTTTATTCTTTGCTTTCTGCCATAAGGGTGGTGTCATCTGCCTATCTGAGGTTATTGATATTTCTCCTAGCAATCTTGATTCCAGCTTGTGCTTCATCCATCCTGGCATTTCGCATGATGTACTCTGCATATAAGTTAAATAAGCAGAGTGACAATATACAGCTTTGATGTACTCCTTTCCTGATTTGGAACCAGTTTGTTGTCCATGGTGATTAAGATGAGGTAAACTAGCATTATGGATCATTTCTGGTAATAATATCATTCATTTGATAGTAATTAACCATTCATTGTTTTTGGAAATGTCTCATTTAATCCTTAAAACTCAGGGTGATGGTTATTATTAATTCCTTTCTTAAGAGGAGGAAATGGAGACTCAGATATAACTGAATCATTTGTTCAAGGCCACACACTGAATTCTGTTGCTGCTCAGTACTGAGTGGAACGTTAGTGGGAGAAATACTGATGCTGTACTGTCTGACGTAAATATACTCTAACTATTCCTTTAGGTGAGGAGTTTCAAATTTGTGTGAGTTACAGGGACCAAGCAGGCAGAGTTGATGACTGAAGTGGGCACAGAGGGGCAATGGATCCTGTAGGAGCTGCTTTTCAGTTTCCAGTGACCTCCTCAGGTTAGAGTGGGCTTTCAGTGGGGCTAGGTTTACTAAATAAAATCAAACACACACTGGAATTGAATCTTATTTTAAAATCCCAATTTAAATGTGGGAAATAATAACAATACAACCCCACTTGGGTCAATGGAAATGCATCTTTGTGCTATATTTAGCCTATTTTTGTTCCATTCATTTCATTTCCTCTTCTCCAGAAACTTTAAGACCCCCTCAGGGAACTGCACCTAACACCACTTATTCTTCTTTCTAGAACTGGTTTTACAGCATGGTGATTTTGGGATGTGGTACTTTTGGCTTAAACTGACATACATGTGATCCATGATAAGAAACTCACTCTTGTATTTATTGTAAGGTTATTTGGAGGACACTGTTCACTGTATTGGTCCTCCTTATAAAAAACTAATGGGAAAAACATTCTCTCTGGACTCAGTGCTAGTACTAGTTGCACTTCTCATGAATAACTTTTAAGTCTTCTGGACACTAAATTATGAAACAGCACGTTTTTTTCACTTCTCTTGCTTTCTAGAAGGTTCAGAGCAAGATTTGTGGCCCATAATAACAAAAGATTAAGGTAATAGTGACACATGCTTTGCATGTTGATCTTGCAGTGAATTTTATATTTCATTTCCTACTTTTATTTTATCTTCAGTCTACTTTACTTACTCTTGAAAATAATCTTGTATTTAATGAACTTAAGAGCTGCTACACACACACGACAGGGTATGAATAACATATCTAGTAAAGGTGAGAATCCGAATTTAAACTCAGAGCTCCAATTCTAAGTCCAGCCTTTTCTCCTTCATGACACAATTTATTCTTGTTTTCAGACTTTGAAACTAAAAGTAGTTGAGTTGGAAGGGATGTACAGTTGGTTATTTCAGTACACTGCAGTGATTTTCCTTTAAAAAAAAAGCATGCGTCTTAGTGTATGAATATGTGTGCATGAGTACATATGCACATATAGGATGCTGTGAGGTTTGAGGGGGCTTGAAATTAATAACCCTTTTATACATTCACAGCAAGACTGCAAAAAATTTGACTGAGTTTAATGAAAATTAACATCTTCTCTCAATTTCAGCCATTTAGATTTACTTGGTTAGAAATTGTGTTCATAAGAAAGCTCTGAGTGTGTGTATGTGTGTGTTTGTGTGTGTGTGTGTGTTTTACATCTGCCTGTGAATTCTCTGTTTGTTTGGAGCTAGAGGCAATGCTTAGAGGAAGGCAAGATGACAGTGGCAAAATCAGTTCAGGCCACTGTCAGTTATGGCTAAAATAAAGCAAAGCATGTATTCTCTTCGTGTGGGGAGGGGGTGGTCAATAAAGTTTAAGGTACCACATTTGGTCTCACATATTCCTTCAGTACTAAAGTGTTTGGAAACTCATTGTGAAACTTCAAAGGAACACCAAAATTTCCCTGGCTACCCCATTATTGTATTATTAACTCAACATCCCAAAATCTATTCAGTTTCTTATTCTCCTTTACCTTCGGGCATTTAATTTATCTAAAATCTTATAAGACTATGAAAGCTTTCCAGAGGTCATTAGTTTAACCTTCTGCTGCCAAGCAAGTCTGCATTTTCCAGTGTTTCCAGAACAGTAGATTTTATAACCTCCTTTGGAAACACCTTTGGGCACTTAATCAGCTCTTGCCTTCTACTTAGCCTTCATCCCTCCAGCTGTATCTTGAGCAGAGTTCTTTCTAAGTGACAAAGAAAAAAAAAGTCAATGACCTTTACCAGTGTTTTTAAAACTTTGTATCAGAATAACCCACAGTGCTTGCTAAAATGCAGATTCCCAGGGCACCAGCATAAGAGGGATAGATTAAAAGAATCTTGGGTAGCACTGAGGAATCTATAGTGTTCTGAAGCTCTGCAGACAGGTTGCTTGCTGTTCCATGCTTCAGGAAACATTATTCTATGCCTTCCACCAGTGAGCCTCAGACTTTTCATTGAGTTCAAATTTATTGCATAGCCATCTTCCTAGAGAACGGGATTTTATGGATCACATATTGGACCTGGGAATTCAAACTCTTGGTGATGTTCACTGGTGTTTGAGATCTATAGTGTTGGGTCACCTCTAACTTTCTCCATAAATTTCAAGTTATTTAGTTTCTCTTTGCTTAAAGTCAATACTTCAGTGTGTTAAGTATTATTTTTTATATTTTAGAGATATTCACACAATATTAAATAATGTGTAAATATTCGCATGTCATAATTCTTGTCATCTTGGAGCAAAATTTCTTATTATACATAGTAAGTCATGTTGTTCACTTAGAGTGGTAATTTTGTGTAACATTAAAAAAAAGAAAACCCAAAACCATACAGGAAAGTAGGGAGAATTACATAACAAATACCCAGATACCTATTACCTGGATTTAACATGTGTTTCCATGTTACTGTATCTAATTCATGTTTCTTTTACTTTCAATAAAATGTTGTAGATAAAAATGAAACATCATTAGGATCCTACTCTCTTCAATTTCCATTCCCCTCCATGTTCTTGTAAGTAAATCTTAATCCACATATATATGACTTTTTTCTTAGGATACAATTTCAGAAATTTTACTGATGAGTCAGACACATAAAGATTTAAAATCTTGACAAAATTGCTCCAAGAAAGAGAGTATTAGTTTGTATGATTGCTATTAAATATATAAGCTTGCTCTTGTCTGTTAGACTATTGCCAAACCGGGGATTTGTTATTAACAGTAATTCCTAATTTTATTGGTATAGGTAGTATATTACTGTTTGTATTTTAATTTTTATTATTATCATTGAATTTACACATTTGTGATACATTTTTAAATTTAGGTTTTTTTGAGTATAGTGATATATTCACATTGTTCAAAACCTGCAAATTATTAAAAGGTATATAGTGAAAAGTCTCTCTTCCATCTTTGATAACAAATCCTCTCAAAAGTAACCATTATTTTTGGTAAATTTATCTACTTCCCGAGTTTTTGTATGTATATTTAAATATAACATGGATATTTCACTAGATTTTCATCTCCTTTTCTCCTTAACACACCAGAATTAGCATATTTATTCACTGTTCTGTATCTTCATGCTTTCCCCACATAACAGCATAGCTTGGAGATGTTTCTACAGTGGTACACAGAAAGGCCTCATTTATTTTTTTCTACTACTCACTCTTGCATTATATACCTAGAACATACTTTATTTAACCAGCCCCTATTGGTAGATATTTGGATTGTTTCCTTACTTTTCCTATTACACATAGCTTTGACATGAGTTACTTCAAATGTGTGTCAATCAATTGGTCAAGTCAAAGGGTATGTTTATTTGTAATTTGATAGATACTGTATTGTCCTCATTAAGTGTTGTACCAATTTACTTCACTCAGGAAATGCATGGAGTCCCTATTTCTTCACTGTACTACTGAGATGTGATCGAAATTTGAAACTTTGCCAATCTGATAAATGAAAAGTTTTCTAAGTGTATTTCTATCCTAATTTTGTATTATTTTAAGTGAACTGAACATCTTTTCATATATTTGAGAACCATTTTTTTTTTAATGTGAAAATTCTGGTTCATATCTTTTGGTCATTTTTATATTCAATTGTTCATTTCCTTATCAATTTCAAAGAATCCTGTATGTATTAGGGACATTTTCTCTCTGATTTGAAAATTATTTTTCTTTTTTTTCAGTTGTCTTCTGACTTCGCTTATCATTTTTATTACCAAAAATATTAAAAAGATTTTTTTGAGTAGTTAAGTTTATGTATGACTATATCCAGAATCTACATGAAAAGCTACCTTATCTCATGTAGATTGTGGATTTTGAGTCATAGAGAAAGTGACCTTACAATGCAATTCTTCCATGTCTCCTCTTGCTACTTTTATCACTTCATTTAAAAAATATTTAAACCTTTGCTCCATGTGTAATTTACCCTCGTGTAGATAGGAATTACATATTTATTTTTTCATATGGTTACCGAATTGTCCCAATACTTTTTTGATTAATCTATTTTTGCCACTGGCATGAGACTCACTCCATCTTTATCATACAGTGAATCATCATAGATATTTGGGTTAATTCTGGATTTCCTTTTCTACACCACTGGTCTATTCATGTCTCACTACAACACTGATTTGATTATTTGTATATAATATAATGTTTTAATATCTGATAATAGTAATCCCCCCTTTGATCTTTTTTTTTTTTCCTGACTATTCTATTTGGTTATTTTTCTATATGAACTCAAAGATCTACTCAGCTAGTTAACAATTTTTTTTTAAGCATTGTTAAATTTATACATTTCTTTAAGGAGAATTAAGATTATGATACTGAGTCTTCCTTCTCAAGAACGTGGTGTATCTTTCCATTTGTTCCTGTCTTTTGTGTCTTTTTGTAGCATTTTAAGACGTTCTTCATACTGGTCTTGTGCATTTCTTACATTTATTCATGAGATTTTATCTTTTACTTACCGCATTCTGTTTCGTACTTGGTTGTTATTTTTAGTTATGAAAATATATATATTTCCTCATCTGCTGTGAAGATTATTGTCATCTATTGAATTTTAAATTATAACAATTTTTATTTTCACAGAAGTTCTATTTAGTTATTAAAGCTCAGCTGGAGCTTTTTTCATTTTATTTATTGTTTTAGTTTCTTAATAATTCTAAATAGTTCATTTTATAGTATTTTTCAGCTCTCAGGGGCCAACTTCACCTGTTGGAGGAATCTGTTTTGTCCTTCATGGAACTACCTTTCTTTAGGAGATTTAAAATTTTGCTCTGAGTTTCTCTTCAGCTCAGCTACTTTTCCCCATAGGAGTCCCGTGAGATCCTGGTTGTGAAAATATTCCTAGAATGCTTCTGGGGATGATTCTTCTGGAGTCTTAACAATTTTCAGTGGTTGTGGAGAGATCTGTATCTTAATTTCTTGTCAAGATACCTTACCTTCTGATTAGTGTAGATTGAGACTCTGCATGTCTGGAGTTTGATGTCTCATGAGTTTACTTTGATCCTCACTTAGAGTCCTGGACAGATGGCAAACTTTCTTGCTTTTTCCTCAGGCTTTTCAGTTTTGTTTGTTTGTTTGTTTTCTCATGGAAGTGACAGCTCTTCAGCACTGTATATTTTGCAGAAGGTTCCATTTCAGCTTTTCTGCTTAACAGCAGGCAGAGGCCAACCTTCTGTTCCAGGGGAAGTGTAAACACTCCATGCTCTCATGTGCCCTTGGGCTATGTCTTCTCTAAAAAAATCCTAGGATTGATAAGGAAAGACCGTCCAAGCAGAAATTTAAATGAGTAATTTTGTAACACTGGGAAATATTGGAAAAGAATAATGGTATAAACATGGAGAAATTTCTTCCCTTTCTTATAGAGAAACATTGGAGAGAAAGACTGTAGTGCTTTTTTTCCAAATGAATGGCTCGGGGTTTTTGTCAATTTGTGCCTTTCTTTGAGGAAAAGTTGATAAGGTCTGCATTTTCTTCTCTCACCTTCATTCCTTTTTATGTCAGAAGTTAATTATCCAATCTATGTAATTATTACCAGCACACAGAGTCTCAGGGCCTGCAAGAGGTTCAGAATTACATACAGACTTAGCAATTTACACAGTATGGGCTTTGAGCCAATTTGAGAAACATTGAAAGCCATTATCATCTATCTGTAAAATGCCTTCCCCTATGTTTGCTGCCCTCAGAAAAGTGGGTTACAAGAAAGCCACAAAATACCACTGAAATAATTGGGCATGCAGTTCTGGGCATTTTGTAGATACCTATTTGCTAGCTGCACAGCCATTGTATTCTTATTGGCTTTTTTATTTTGAGAAAGTCAGGCAAGTTTTTCTTTTGTTCTAGACAATCACTGTCCTATACCAGCTAATCATTTGCTTCAGAGGATTTCTTGGCCATAATCCAATCTTCCCTGAAGATAATTTGATTTTATTCTAGGTCCATGAGTGTCACATCCTTGTTGGCTGGGTCAGTCATTTCACAGTGATATTAAATGTTTTTCTTTCTTTTCTTTGAGTCTAAGGATTGAAGAACTGGATTTCATCCAAAAGTTGACATTCTGACTATTTCTCTTCTTTATATGCCTTACTCTTCTTTTAGTATTTTTCTCCCTACCTCTTACCCTATAGGTATTCATACTAGAAGTCACCAACGCTTTTGGAAATACTGGGTGTTGTGTTTTTTTGGGGTTTTTTTTTATGGCCTTTTACAGTCTTTGGTAGAATGTTTCTGTCTTTTGTGTGAACTACCTTTTGGCCATGAAGAAAAGTCTTTTAAATTGTTTAACTCTCTTTAAATTATTTAAGTCTCTTGGGAATACCAGACCACCGGACCTGCGTCTTGAGAAATCTGTATACAGGTCAGGAAGCAACAGTTAGAACTGGATATGGAACAACAGACTGGTTCCAAATAGGGAAAGGAGTACGTCAAGGTTGTATATTGTCACCCTGCTTATTTAACTTATATGCAGAGTACATCATGAGAAACGCTGGGCTGGATGAAGCACAGCTGGAATCAAGATTGCCTGGAGAAATATCAATAACCTCAGATATGCAGATAACACCACCCTTATGGCAGAAAGTGAAGAAGAACCAAAGAGCTTCTTGATGAAAGTGAAAGAGGAGAGGGAAAATGTTGGCTTAAAGCTCAACATTCAGAAAACAAAGATCTTGGCATCCAGTCCCATCACTTCATGGCAAATAGATGGGGAACAGTGGAAACAGTGGCAGACTTTATTTTTGGGGGCTCCAAAATCACTGCTGATGATGATGGCAGCCATGAAATTGAAAGACAGTTATTCCTTGGAAAGAAAGTTATGACCAACCTAGAGAGCATATTAAAAAGCAGAGACATCACTTTGCCAACAAAGGTCCGTATAGTCAAGGCTATGGTTTTTCTAGTAGTCATGTATGAATGTGAGAATTGGACTATAAAGAAAGCTGAGTGCCGAAGAATTGATGCTTTTGAACTGTGGTGTTGGAGAAGACTCTTGAGAGTCCCTTGGACTGCAAGGAGATCCAACCAGTCTATCCTAAAGGAAATCAGTCCTGAATATTCACTGGAAGGACTGTTGCTGAACCTGAAACTCCAAGACTCTGGCCACCTGACACGAAGAGCTGACTCATTTGAAAAGACTTTGATGCTGGGAAAGATTGAAGGTGGAAGGAGAAGGGGATGACAAAGGATGAGATGGTTGGATGGCGTTACCGACTCAATGGATATGAGTTTGAGTAAACTTCAGGAATTGGTGATGGGCAGGGAAGACTGGCATGCTGCATTCCATGGAGTCACAAAGAGTCGGACATGACTGAGTGACTGAACTGAACTGAACTGAAGTCTCTTTACGGTTATATAAGATTATATCATCTTTTCACTAGGTAAAAACCAACAGCACTATGCATTCTTAGAAAATAAGCAGCATTACAACAATCAACAAGGAACCACAGGAAACCTCCAATTCATGATTGAGTGGAATAATGAGAGGAGGCTGGAGTTTTGGTGCATGTGCAGACCTCACATACCTGTTGGACTCAACTGCACACGTGGCTGCAGATCCTAAGAATAAACCATACACTTGTGTTGTTATATGGAAAGAAACATGTATCTTACAAAGGAAACACATAAGCCTCAGAAATATTTTGCCCAGAACATGTGAGCCAATGCAGATGGATTCTTTACCAGCTGAGCCACCAGGGAATCTCAAGAATACTGGAGTGGGTAGTCTATCCCTTCTCCAGAGGGTCTTTCCAACCCACTAATTGAACCGGGGTCTCCTGCATTTCCGGAGAAGGCAATGGCAACCCACTCCAGTGTTCTTGCCTGGAGAATCCCATGGAAGGAGGAGCCTGGTGGGCTGCCGTCTATGGGGTCGCACAGAGTCGGACACGACTGAAGTGACTTCGCAGCTCCTATATTTCAGGCAGATTCTTTACCAGCTGAGCTACCAGGGAAGCCCAATTTTGTGGCCAAACAGTGTAAAGTGAGATTTGCTAGCAGATCCAGAAGTCTGCCTTTGGTGTTCCTAAATTAATACCATTTTCCCTCAGGACAACAGACATCCCACCTAGAATGGGCCCTCGGATATGGAACTGGTTAGAAATGGGAACATCCTTCTCTCTAATGATGGAGATTCCATTTGTGCTGCATGCTGACTGCAAAGCTTTTATCCCAAGCCTCACTAGGGATATATATGGGGGAGAATGTGATGAGGACAGCAAAGTGGTACCTCATGGCTCCCTGGCCTGCCTGCACTAATGTGCTGATTTAATTCAAGGATGTGCTGAAAAAACACTTCTCTGCTTGGAGCACAGCTTCCAGAGAGAAGCACCTTTGCAGCCAATAAGAATGAGGAGATGACTTTTTGAACCAAGAGCATTTATTCCCGACTGGAATAATTTATCTCAAGACTTGATAATTATAATTGACGTGGAATTTCAGGAGAGGTGGACACTGTATCTGGCCTGTGGGATGGTAGATAACGGCTATATGTAGAGGCAATAACATACTTTAAACAGCCATTTGCCCCATCCATTCCTTCTTGCAGAGAATTATGGGATAATTTGCTCTAAAGTAACTTCTATCGGAAAACATTTGGCATGGACAACAGCCTATAGCACTATCATGATTTTATATACTACTTTTCCTAAGGAAATCCTGGTTTTATTAAATGAACAACCTGGCAGTACAAAACTCTCCCAATTTTTCTCTTAATGCCCCTGTAAAAGGCATTCAAATAGCTTAAATGAACAGGTTTCATTTTATGTCAGGTTTTTTGTTTCATTCAGATAGAATCTACTTTCAGTGCACTTTGTTATGAAGATATAATGCTATTGTTTCTAGGGCACATTGTTTAGGAATTGGCAGGCATAAGAAAACTATATGAATTCTTCCACTAGGGGAAGTTTGTTGCTTCAGGATAGGAGTTTTGTTTTTCAAAAAATAGACACACTATTAAAATACCTGTAAAGTACTGTGAAATACTATATTTGGCTAGCTACCCTCTCACCAATCTGGCTTCATTCAGCCAGCTTTTTAGCAACTAACGCTTCACTGTTTGACTATGCTGTTTGGGAAACTTGCTGGCCCTCAGTGTGACATTATTTTGTCCTTATTTACTAGTTTGTCTCTGACAGAGAACCCTTAAATTTAAGGACCTAAAGCATCCTTTAGATACAACAATGAAAACAAATCAAAGTGGAATTCAGTTTATGAAAGCATTCCAAATCACTTATACAGGTTGAATCCATGTTTCCACTTATCTTTTCATCAATACAACCCATCCCTCTGGTCATTGAGCAGATCTTTCCTAAGCATTCGGTGCTAAGCACTGACAAGAATATAGACCTTTACGAAAACCTGGTTTCCTTCCTTGGATGTGGCCCTCCCACCAAATAATCCTATTGTGTCCCATACTACAGGCTGTGAGAACTTTTTTGAATTTATTTTTAGAAGTACTTAATTTTTGCCATCTGTAAGTAATCCTCTTCCTCTGTGGTGGGGACATGGATTCATAGATGGTACAGTGGGAGTTAGGAGTAGGGGGAAAGAGGCTGTCAGTTCCTTCTGTGTGGAAACTAACCAATTTAAGCTTCCCTGAGTAGTGTGGCATAGGTTCTCCATAATTCTTAGTTCTTCCACTTTTGGATTGTCGTTTCTAAAGTGGAACCACATTGGCTTTAATGCATTTTCTACATTTGGAGTTTTACTGAAATAAAATAGTATGTAAGGATATATAATTTGAAATCATGTATGACAGTGTTCAAACGTGGGCTCACCAGTCACAATCTATGTATTTTCATACAAATTCCATCATCTCTCTGAGCTCAGTTTTCTCATTGTAAAATGAGGCTGATAATCATAGCAAGCCCATGACATTGCTTTGAAGATTAAATTGAATATTAAATGTTTACTATCTGTTACATAGTAGTTCCCTTTTTTTTGTTGTTTTTTAATGTAATAAGTGCCAGGAAACTAGTATCTCTGTTCTAAATTCTGCATTCAGTTCTTGACATCTCAACATCAGACGTTAAATTGGCAAAAGTTAAGGAAATTTAAAAGAAAGGGAGTTGAAGCAATTAACATCAATATAAGATTTATTTATGCAAGTAATAAGGATAGATGTATTCTTGTATAAACCATATGAACAACACACTTCTGCAAAGAATTCAAATATAAAAGCTTTAAAATTTTATTTTTAAGTTAATTTATCATAATGCTTATGCTTTTCACTCAAGGATTTTGAAGTTTTCACCCATGTTTTCAGTAAGTTTTCAGAATCCCATGACGAAGATGTGTGCATGTGCATGTGTGGTCTGTCTGTCTGTTAGTTGCTCAGTCATGCCTGACTCTTCGTGACTCCATGGACTGTAGCCTGTCAGGCTCCTCTGTCCAAGTAATTCTCCAGGTAAGAATTCTGGAGTAGGTTGCCATTATCTTCTCCAATGAGGAAGGTATTATCTCTAAATCATAGATATGAGGAGAAAAAGATGCACAGAGATAATATGATGGGAGCAAAGTCACACAATGAATGAGAAGTAGAAACTTGCCCTGGCTCTTTCTAGGCCTTCACTGTTGTAGTCCAGGAGCCTGAATGTACAAGGTCACCAGTAACAACTCAGAAATGTAACACATGCCACCTCGAGTCTACTTCTCAGAATCTGTCAAATAGGAGGGATTAATCAACCAGTGACCTATCACTTTCACATCCCCATGTCCAGCATAATGTCTACGCTCAGTGGCTATAATCTTTCTTTCGTGCCATTCCTTTCATTATACTCACTTCTCCAAACCAACTCTCTGGTTAAATATAACTCTAATTTCTCTAGACCAGCACCCATATGGCTTAAGAAAAATACATACTGAGACTGACTAGTCTCCTTAAATTCATGACCTTGAACCTCATTTGGACTCTGAATGCCCACCAACAATCATTCCAAACTTCACTAATCCATTCACTCTTCTACTCTACTTGATAGCTCGTTTACTCTTTTCTTTCTCCAGGCTCAACACTTTCATCCCTACCTTCATTTTCAGAGAAAACTGGGACATTGGAAAGGATTTCCAAAAATTCTCATGACATTTTACTTTCAAAGCCCCCCAGGGTCTGCCATCCCTATACTCTGCAGTCTTAGTTTAACCATAGTTGTGTGTCTGTATGCCAATCTCAGCCCCCAGGTCCTATCTTCCATCATCTACTCAAAGACATTTCTCCAGAAATTCTCCCCTTCCTCCCTGGTATCATTAGGTTACTTATTTATTTTATTTTTACTAGTCTACTTAATCATTGCTATTAGCATTCAAACATTTTTATTCTAAAATGTTTTAGAATAAATGTTTTAAATTTTATTCTAAAATGTTTTAAATTTTATTCTAAAATTTAAACTAAAAACAAAAGAAAACCAAAGAGAACTAAGAAAGCAACTCTTCTTTGACTTCCACTTTCTCCAGCTCTTGGTGCCCACTTTCTTTTCAACAAAACTCTTTGACGCTGAGTTGTCCAAACTCATTTTAGATGTCTTGCTTATTGCTAAATATAACGGTCACTTCTCAGTGCTCCTTTTAGTTCTGTAGTGGTGGACACACTGATCTCTCTTCTCTTTAATAGACTTTCTTCCACTGGCTTCCAGGACACCATGTCTTCTATTTTCTTTCTGCATCATTGGCTGCTCCTTCTTTGATGCCTTTGCTTTTTCCTTCTCATTTCCTAGACCTCTTAATATTGGCACACCCAGGACATAGTCCTTGGTTGCTCTATCTATGATCACATACAACCTTGTGGCTTAAATGAACAAATAAAAAAATAACTCCTAAACTTACATCATTCAATCAGATATCTCTTACTACCTCCAAAGTGATATTTTTGATTATTTTCTGCCCAGATATCTAACAAATATTTCAAATTCAGTGTCCCATATTCAACTGAGTTTCTGATCCACCTCTTAAAAAAACCCTGTTATTCTCATCATAGGCGATAGTAAATCCATCTTTCCTTCTGCTCAGGCACAGACCAGAGGAATCATCTTTCACTCTTCTTTCTCTCGTACCCCACATCCAGTTTAACCGAAAATAGTGTTAGTTCTTTCTGCAATGTATTTCCAGATATTTCACCAGAATTTGGCCGTTTCTCACCACCTTGACTGCTCTCATTGGTCCAAGGCACCATCACCTCCCATCTTACTTAATAGCCTTGTCACATGGGCTTCCTGCTTCTATCCATATCCCTCTGCCCATCTCCCACCACTGTATTGTTTACTCAAAACATAACACCCTGAGTGAAACTTTTTAATGTGTTAGTCTTATCACTTTTCTGCTCAAACTCTAGCAGCAGATCCCATTTAGGAAAAAACCCAGTCCTTATGCTGTAGTACAGAGCCCTTCATCGTCAGAGCCCAACCCTCTCTCCCCCTCCATCCTGTTATTCTGCCTCATGTCCACTTCACCCGGGCAACATATCCCTCCTTGCTTCTTCAAACTTGTCAAGCATGCTTCTCTCCTAGGATTTTTGTACATCTCTCAGAAACCATCTTTCCCAGATGTGCATATAGCAATCACTTAACTTCATTTAAGCCTTTGCTCAAATGTCAGCTTCTCCATGGGGTCTAATCTGACTGTCCAATTTAAAATTACAGCTTATACCATCTGCCTAGTGGCTCAAATGGTAAAGTATCTGCCTGTAATGCAGGAGACCAGGGTTCATCCCTGGATCAGGAAGATCCCATGGAGAAGGGAACAGCAACCCACTCCAGTATTCTTGCCTGGAGAATCCCATGGACAAGGAGCCTGGTGGGCTCCATGGGGCCCATGGGGGTGGTACAGAGTCAGACATGACTGAGCGACATTCACTTTCACCATCTGCACATTCCTGAGTCTCCTTGCAATACTGGATATTTTTCTATGGTCCTAGTCCCTTCTTGATATATGATTTGCTTTTTTATTTTATAAACAATTTGCTCATTTATTTTCTCTATTATTTCTTGTCTCTGTCTGCCAGAAAGTAAGCTCCCTGGGAGCTCGAATCGCCTGCATTTTTCACTAATGTATCCTGAGAAAGTACAGTTGTATCATGCAAAAAGCAGATGCTTGAAACACATTTGTTTAGTGAATAATGATTTAATGAATCTTGCTGCCCTAGAGTTGTGGTTATAGATAGAGTTGGCATTGGAATATTTTGGGGTTTGTGGTTTTCTATTCCTCGGCCCAGATGAGTTGTTGGAGTTAAAATTTTCTGTGAGGCACTATTGGCCCAGGGTGGATTTCTTTTGGAAGACATCAAAATTCTTTTTCCCTAAGGTTTTACAAAAGAATCCCATGTTTAGCACATTATCTGATATATTAACAAATAAAGGAGAAAAGTTCCAGACTTTATCTGCACTTTGAGTTCTTGTAAAATAATATGAGTTCTAAAACATACTTACTGGAGAGCAGAGAATCTGCTTTGGTCCCCTTCATGGCCAGCTCCTTGGACCTCGTGTCCACTTGGCATACAACATGTCATTGCGAAGCTATTGGATTGTTGAACCCAGGTCTCCAGCATTGCAGGCAGATTCTTTACCAGCTGAGCCACAAGGGAAGCCCTTGGATTATGCAATGGTTGTTAAATAGTTCATGTTGAGGTAAAAACAATAGAAGTCTGAAGTCAGATGTAGGACCGGGTCAGATCCTGGATTTAATGCTCCAAGGTTCTTCTTTACTATAAAGTCATTGCAAGGTTCACATGAAATAGTGTGTATAATGTTGCCAGCTCAGGGCAGGCACAGAGCAGGACCATTAAGGGTGAATTTTCTTTTCCTGGAAAAGAACTCTGCATTATCTCCTGTTATTTTCTGGGCATCACAAAAGAATTTACCTTACCTCAGTATACGAACAGACACCAAAGAGATTAATTTATGAACTGGAAGAAACAGAACAAAGGACTTCTTGCTTCTCTTTTATTAACTCTGAATGCCTCAGATTTACAATGGAAATTACAAGCTCTAGCAGTTTTCTAGGGAATACCAATGAAAAGACTACAAATCATCATTTCTGGAGATAAAAGAACTAAGTAGCCATTTAAATTTTCACTAAGAATATGTGATTGTGAATATTTATTGAGAACCTACTGTGAGCAGTATTAGATGTCTTATAGATATGAGTATAGAAGAGATGGGACTTGTGAATTCCAAAACTACTAAATGTTAATGTGCTTTAATAGCACTGGGCAAAATATTTCTATCAAGACTGTTGAAGAGCTTCTAAGGGACTTTCTCAGAGATTGTTAGGCACACTTCAGAGGATGCTGTTAGGAAGCTTTTAGGAGAGTTGTGCAAATGCATAGTCAGCTTAAAGCTGCTAAACACATTAATTAAAGCCAATTATTCTCATGTGGTGGCCATAGTTTCAACTGAGAATGACTGCACCACATCTGTTTCCTTCAGGCACAACTTTAGTCTTCATTTGAGAGAGTGTGTTGAAGACTGAGGACGAAAAAAAAGAAAAACTCTTAGGAATGTTAAGAAATTCAATTCCTATGTAGTCCTCTAAAAATCACCTACCCATTTAGTGCTACAATTAATTCGCCTGTGAAATAGAAATAGTAGCAATGCAAATAAGAATTATTTTTTGGGAACCTCTAATTGAAGTTCTCCAAAATTGAAGTGGGCTGAAATTGACCATGGAAATTATAATGCAATGTGATGACTGAGGAAGCTCAATTTCATTAGAAGTCTAAGTATAGATTGAATTAGTGCTTGTTCCCTTTTCCCTGAAGTTGCTGCTGCTTACACCAGGAAGGTAACACTTTGGTAGCCAATGTGAGTAATAACAGCTTTGAATTGAATTTGTCTAGTCTTCCATACTGAGTTATTTTCAGCTCTTCAGAAAAATGTACAAACGTCATATTCTCATGATTCAAAACCAGTTTGGACTCTTGAAACTATTTTATTTTTATTTATTTATTTTTATTAATTTATTTATCTATTTTTTAACTTTACAATATTGTATTGGTTTTGCCATACATTGATATGAATCCACCATGGGTGTACATGTGTTCCCCTTTCAGAACCCCCCTCCCACCTCCCTCCCCATCCCATCCCTCTGGGTCATCCCGGTACACCCAGCCCCAAGCACCCTGTATCATGCATTGAACCTGGACTGGCAATTCGTTTCACATATGATAATTTACATGCTTGGACTCTTGAAACTATTTTAATTTATTTTCAAATAATTGCAATGAAACAACTGCTGCTTTCTAAGTATTAACTAGGCTGACATAAATGATGACTTTAGGATACACTTTAATAGGCAGCAATAATAAAGCTATGTATATAATTTGGTATGTCCTCATCAACAGCTAAGTGAAAAACCAGAACACAAAATCGAAAATAAACTATGATCTTAATTATGCAAAAGTATTTACATACTTCACATTTTCTTCATGTATATATATGCACAGGATATATCAGAAATAAACATGGCAAATGTTAGCAGTGGTCATCTCTAGGTGATGAGATTATTGGTGCTCTTTTTTGTTCTATTCTTTGTATTTTCAATGCTTTCTGGGTTCCAGTGAAAATCTATGAATCAGATAACAGTAGGAAAAAGCCATTAAAATTATGCTTAAAGGTGCTTTGCATAGGACAGGGGCATAGAACAGTGAATGCTGAGTGAGTGAATGCATCTATCAGGAAAGCTGACAAACTTTACCAGCTCTCTGGCAGCTGCGTTCATCTTTCTTGTAGGATGAGAGTAAATGTCACATCACGAAGGTTTCATTACAAAGTAAATAATAACGTGTTATAAATCACTACCATAAATAATAAGTACGGACTAATCAAGTCCCTTTTGTGATGAGATGTCTCTAATTGCTTTTAATTTCATGCTTTCCCTTACTGTATTAGCTAATTCTTAAATGTGTAATCTCCACTGTCCTCTCAGTCATTAACATAAATTAGCAATGTTGTACTGTATGCAAATCAGTTGGCTGAAAAAGTCAGTTATGTGGAAAATACTATAAATAACCTTTTTCAACTCAATTAAACAATTTTGGTGTGAAACCACAGGCTTTAAAGAATAAGTAATTGACTAAAGCAGTTAAAAAACTCTGGGTCCCAATCCAGAAAACCTTACACAGACAAAATTCTCTCTTTCTTCAGCACTAATCTTCTACTCCCAAAAGTATAAGGATAAGGCCAGAGATGAAACCCTATGTGGACAAAAGAAGAGGGATATGAGATAACATTTCTCAGTGTTACACGCACTATCATAGTCTTAGTTTCCAAAGTAAAATAGCATTGGATACACAATTATTGAGGATTCCCGAGTGGCGCTAGTGGTAAAGAATCCAGTTGCCAATGCAAGAGAGATGTGGGTTTGATTCCTGGGTTGGGAGGAGGGCATGGCAATGATAGCTTACAGTGAATGACATCGGATTTGTGATCTCTGAATAAGAAGATTTAGCTTCGGGACCAGGGACCAGGCTTGATCACTCAAGAGCTTTTGAGTAGCAGATTTTTATTAAAATGAAAAAGAGACAGAGAAAGCTTCTGACATAGATATCAGAAGGGTCTATGGACAGAGGGGTCTGGCAGGTTACATTCCATAGGGTTGCAAAGAGCTGGACATAACTGAAGTGACTTAGCACGCACACAATTATATATAAACTGGATAATCAAAAAGGACCTACTGTACTGTACAGCACAAGGAACTATACTCAATATTTCATAATAACCTATAAGGGTCTATCAGAAGGGGGACAGAGAGTACCCCCCTCGCTAGTCTTTGGCAAGGGAGCTATATACTATTTAAATTGGTTATTACAATAAATCAAAAGAATGTCTCATGATTGTAAAAATTTTACCAGACCCACTTCCACAATTTATGTTTTAAGATAACAGGATTAGAATTTAATAATAGAAAGATTTTACCAGACCCACTCCTGTAATATACATTTTAAGATGTCAGGGTTAGTCGGAAGGTTTTCAGAAAGGAGAAACTGTCCTCAAGCAGGATACATTGTTATTATATAATCCTTAGTACCTAGTTTAAACTGATTCTTTTGTTGTGTAATCATCAGTTCTGGGCTTAAAGGAAAAAAAAAACGTTTTATGTGACTAAGACTAAGGAATGTAGAGGGGAAAAAAAAAAAAAACTATTGTCCTTTTCTCCTCCTTAAGAGCCCCAGATCCCTTTCTCCTCCTCAGAGACCCTGGACTTCTTATCAACCTGCCTAGGAATTGACTCTCTCAGCAAACCCACTCCAGTATTTTTGCCTAGAGAATCCCTTGGACAGAGGGGTCTGGCAGGTTACATTCCATAGGGTTGCAAAGAGCTGGACATAACTGAAGTGACTTAGCACGCACACAATTATATATAAACTAGATAATCAAAAAGAACCTACTGTACTGTACAGCACAAGGAACTATACTCAATATTTCATAATAACCTATAAGGGAAAAGAATGTGAAAATGAATCACTGTGCAATATACCTGAAACTAACATGGTATTGTAAACTGACTATACTTCAATTAAAAATATTCTTTTAAAAATTAAAAAAAACAAGTAATCACTATGCTAGCCTATAAAATTTTAAAGTTAATAGTGTAACCTAATAATAATTTTGCTATATGCTTAATGTATCTGACAGAGATTAATTAAAGGAAATTAAATGACAGTTGAAGATGCCAGATGGTTGAAATTTTTAAAAATGGCATTGAAATATAATATACAAATGTGTACTCTTCAGTGTTTTCTAAACTATGATCAGCTGCTGTGTACTCTCCCAGGATGCTTTGTTTGCAAATGGCAGTGCATGATAAAATGATTTGGGAAATTTTTATCATATGTACCTCTCTGGAAGGGTCACAAAGCACATAGATATTCAAGATCTGGAAACTTGCGCAATAAAGGAACATCTTTAAATTTGCTTAAAACAGTGTTTAGCTAAATTTATAAATAGAACTTTTTTTTTAAAACCAAACATCTGCTAACATCCCTTTGTGCTATTATTCCATAGGATACACCTAGAGACCTAAAAGCATTACATCAGTATTCTAAACTAATGGATGTGGATGTGGTGCACATGTAATTAAGAGGTCACGTCTATGGCTGCCACGTTCACTCTTTATCCAGTAAATAGTGTTGCAAGTAGATGCTAATACAGTCTTTTTTCTCGGAAAAACTATATAGTGAACTGGTGGCTCCTAGGAGCCACTTAGATGCAGGTATGTCTGATAAAAAAAAAAACAAACAAAAAAAACCACCTATTTAAGATTCTTGATTTAAAAAATTGACATATTTAAAAATAATTCAGTGGCACAGCATATATAAAGTGTCTTTTTCAGTCTGAAGAGGAATATAGTAACACAAAGGACGCTTCTTTCTGCCCTCTCTCACCTATTTCCATCTGCTACACTGATAACCATTACTTTGAGTGAAAAACTTTTTTACTTTCTATCCTACATCACTGGATTGTCAGATGGAGTGGGGCGGTCCAATGTCCAAGTCCCTGTTAGGTTTGTTGATCCACTGTCTCCTTATTTTTCCTCAAGGTTCTGACAAATCCCTTCTGCACAGAGCTCACTCTTCTACTCAACCACTTGTTTGGATCCTTGTGGCCAATCTGTATAAGCAGGAAACAAAATTAAATCTCTCTCTCAAGTTATCCTCTTCAAAGATCACCAAATTGTAGTTTAGAGGCATACTCAGGGCTGTAGGGCATCTATTGAAAGCTTGGCCTGATATGTTTCCTGCTTCATCTTACAGGGCTTTTCTATGCATGACTCATGTTCATTCACAGTATACTGACTGAATAAATGATACCACATATAGCAAACTACAGGCTTTCCAGGTGGTGCGGTGGTAAAGAATCACCTGCCAATGCAGGAAACTCGAGACATGGGTTCAGTCCCTGGGTTGGGAAGATCCCCTGGAGTAGGAAATGGCAACCCACTCTAGTATTCATGCCTGGAAGATTCCATGGACAGAGGATTCTGGCAGGCTATAGTCTATGGGTTTACAAAGAGTTGGACATGACTGAGCATGGACACACACACATGCAGATGCACAGCAAACTACAAAATAGGAGTGATCAAAAATAAAAAATGATGCATGATCTAGAAAAGAAATTGCTACCTTAACTGTTATCTTTAGCATAACTTTTATACTAAGACCCTAACATAATGATAATCTTCATTAGTTCCTTCTACTAAGAAAATTCCAGAAAATTGTGCTTGAAATAATAGAGGGATCTACAGAAAATCTTGCTTGCTCTTGGACCATAAGCTGCTAGGATGAATTTTTGTGCCTTTTTTTTCTACCAGTAATCCTTTTAAAGTTAAACTTACTATTAAATTAACATTTATATGAACTCTAAAGAAGAAACAAAGAAGAGCTTCAAAAGAAGAAATATTTATACACTGTATTTCTTGAGGGCAGTTGTGTTGGAGTTTATATGTGTTCAGTAGTGTCTCTGTCCAAAAACTTACATTCACACTTGATTTGCTTTTTAAATAGAAAGTTTGTTTATGAGCCATTGCTTATTATTTGCTGTTAGAATCTGTATGCTTCTCTTCCCCTCTGGGGATTTACCTTGTCTTTGATAATTATTATTTCTCTCTGGGATTTTTTTTTACATGTATATTATTTCTTTCTCTCTTGTCAAACTTGTGTTCAGCATTATTTTCCTAGTTTAAGGTGACTCCAGAATCTATTCTATGGTGATTCCTCTAGGGAGTTGGGTAAAATATTTGAATTTGAAAGCACTTTGAGGAATACATCTCAATCCAACCCACATATCTGAAATTTAGGGAAGGACCATATATCATAGAATGAGTAACAAACAGTTGGTTTTTGTCCTCGGTAGCTTGATAAGTTAGAACTGAAATAAGACTCTTATTTTCTTAGTGTGAAAAACCTGACCTTTAAATAAATGAGGAATATTTACAGTTACCAAATAGATTTTCAGAAAAAAAAATTAAAAATAAGACTGGGATAAAACTCTTTAAAAAAATTAGAATAAGTCTTTTGTCATCTGTCTAGATTAGCTTTTCAGTGGACATTAGTCCCCTCTTTGGAATATTTGACAATGTCTGGAGACATTTTTAGTTGCCACATTTGTGTGAGTTGCTACTGGCATCGAGTGGGTAAAGACAAGGGATGATGCTAAACATACTAAACTGCACAGGACAGTTCCTCACAACAAGAATTATCTGACCCCAAATGTCAATCATGCTGAGAATGAGAAACCCTGATGTGGATCAGTGGTTCTCAGAGTGTGGTCCCCAGACCTGCAGCATCAGGATAAGCTGGGAACTTGTTAAACATGTACACTCTCAAAGTGTCACCTTGGGCTTCCTATTCAGAGTGAGCCCAGCATCTGTACTTTAACAAACACTCTGGGGGGTTCTGATACATGCTCAAGTTCAAGAGCCACTGACATGGATATTTCTATCTTCTTCTTCCTTTCCAGCCTTTTAAAAAGATGTGAATTCTTGCTTTCTATTCAACCTTTTACTTTGACCAGTAGCTAAAGTCTGAAGTCAAGACCCTTCACAACAATTTCTTGTACCTCAAGAACCTTCTTGTCTGGTGGCCTCTCTCTAGTTCTCTGTCCCAAAGAAACCTCCTTCCCAGCAACAAGTGTGTCTTCTGTTGCGTTGTTCTAAAATGCTGGCAATGGTCAATCCTGTGCTTTGGTCTCCCAAGACTGGTCCACTCCATGCATTGTCTAAAGCTGGAGCTTTGTCCTCCAGTGAGTCAGTGCTGGGAAGTGGAGATTTCATGCAGTTGCTCAGGACATGGCATTAGTGAGCTTTTGAAGTTAGCATTCTGGGTCTTCTTTAGCCTTGAACCTGTTACACCCATTTTGTCAGGAGTTTAGGGCCATATCCCTATGCTTAGTCTTTCACCTCACACCTGCCAAATCACTTACATGTGGGGTTTCACATAAAACTAAAATCTATCTTGTAAAATGACTCACAGTACACATCTTAGATAACAGTGAGTGAGTTAACGTGGGCTTCTTCATATATGAACAAGTGCACTACATTTTCTTCCTGCCTGTAGTACAAGAAATGGAACATCCAAAATTGTGAAACCAGGCACTAAATTTTATTACTTACACCATTTGGTAACTTGAGAAGGACTGTTAGTCCTTAATTCTAGTTAGAAAGGCCTTTGATTTGCCAACCCATCCTTTCTCTATCATGTATTCAAACCTTTATTTCAATGAAGGGACAAACAGCTTTTGTATGAGCTTTCATAATAGAGTGGAGGAATGCAAATCTTATAATTAAGAACTTAGTCTTCATTATTAGCCTGAAAATCATACAATAAAATAAATCTGGCAGACGTAGCCAAATGTTCTTACTCAGTTAATTTGGAAATATATTCATCTGCTGTGGGCTGCTATTGCAGCTGACAGTTTTGGTTTCCTTCATCTCTGTTTAGGGTTTCTGGCAAATGAGTGCTGGAGACTTCTACTGATCATCAGGCTTTTCAACTGGGTGATGGCCACAGAGCCACAATTAAGGAAACATACACATACATCCTTTATCTTGTCAGATAAACTTGTATTCTGACTTGTCATCTGACCTCATCACATCTCATTCAGTGTCATTCTTCCAGAATGGAGCAGTAGTCATGCTCTTCGTGGTCCTAGACTCCTTTCTCTTTTTTTTTTGGTGTCAAAAAAGAGAGGTGGGAATCTGAATCTGTCTACATTTATCTAGCTTATTGACATAAATTTGGGTGATATCTCTCTTTCCTTCCCTCACACTCTCTTTTTAAGTAGGCAGTTTATTTCCACCCCTTGAAAATAGCCCTGGCTTCCCTTTTGGCTCGGCTAGTAAAGAATCCACCTGCAATGTGGGAGACCTGGGTTTGATCCCTGGGTTGGGAGGATCCCTGGAGAAGGGAAAGGCTACCCACTCCAATATTCTGGCCTAGAGAATTCCATAGACTGTATAGTCAATGGGGTTGCAAACAATCAGACACGACTGAGTGACTTTCACGAAAAATAGCCCTAGAGGTTTCTTACGCTTTGAGATAGCAGAACCTATTTCTGCTCTTTAAAAAGTAGTTGAAATTCAGTAGTAGGTTGTTGTGTTTCTTAAAGATGATCAATAAAATAAATGCAGACAGATTCCTTTAGAACAATGCTCACCCATCAAAACAAGCAATTTTAGGTTGACATTTATGTGTGTTGTGTGGAGAAAGCAGTTTTTACTTTCCTAAGTCTGTGTTTTGGGGAAAAGGCATTAGAGTGGGTGATGATAGTCCTTGTTGAGGGTGTATGTGTGTCCTTGATAGCAGTAGACAGTGTAGGTGATGTCATGGAACAAAGAAAGGAATACGTGTTTTAGAGTAAGACACAGTGGGTTACTAGGGTGAAATCTTCAGGCAGTTATCAAATGCTTTCTAATTCAGGCTTCCCTTTTTGGAACCCCTGCCTTGGACATTCTGATATCCTTGGCCATCATTCATTTCTCAATACTGATACTAAGTATTTTTCAAATAGGCCTTCTTCAGAAAAGCTGCCTATCTGTACTTTGCTACATCATGCTTATCAGAGAATTCAAGGTTCTATTTCATGAGTAAATATGAGATACATTAATGGACCAGCACAAAATTTAGTTTCCACTCCTAAAACCTCTAGAAACAAATAGAAGGCATATGGGCACATCTCTTGCTCTGTTAATATGTATTTTACACCATGCTTGTCCATTGCTAGAACACAATAATTTCTATCTCAAATGAATGAATATGCAACAAAGACCAGTTTGTGCTCCATTAGTAAAGCTAATACGGTTACCAAGAGCCAATAGAAATAAATGGTGCTTTTACTGGTCACTTAAACCACTCCTTTCTCTTAAAATGAAATTGTACATGATTTACTTCAGGTACAACATGAAAGATAATTTTACAGTTACCTTGTGCAACTGAGTTATCCATTTCAAACAGGACAACTTAGTCCAAACCGGTGTAGTGTTCCTACTCCCCACCAATAGACTTGTGTCAAATCAGATAATTTCTAGCTTGTTTTCCTTTTAGACTGTTACTTAAATATACAGAGGAGTAGTTACCCAGGTTAGATGCTGAAACTACTGATGATAGGCAGATTCCAGCTCAGTACCTTGAGCAGGGCGGAGGATGGGAGAGTAAGAACCGCATTCTGACTGCCAAGAGAGCTAACATAGGTGGGGATAAATCTTCTAAATTTGGGGTTGCCACCTTCATATCTTTCTTCTAGAGAGTTTCTCTCACTTAGATGGGCCCCTTTAGCTTTGTTTTCAAAGATAAACACCTTCTCCTCTTTTCTTGTAGTTGGTAGACTTTTAGATGGTTTAAATTTCTAAATTGACTATCCTATTTCCTCATTAGCTGGATACCTCAAAGAGCCTGGTAAATAGATGGCTTGGCAAAATATGAGATGTGGAGTTTTAAAAAAGTCTCCACTGGATCAGTTTATCAGATCAATTTCATCTCCTTATCTTGCCGAACATCATGCATATTGCCGTCTCAGAGGGAGAGGTGCTGGCACATACTGCTTAAATTCACATTTTTGCTTGAGGTTGGATCCTGGTTCCATCACTTTCTAGCTATGTGACCTTAGGCAGATTACTTAACTCTTCTGTGCTTCAGTTTCTCTATTTGTAAAACAGGGTTGGTAAATCAGCATGTGTGCATGCTTAGTCACTCAGTCGTGTCCGACTCTGTGACCCCATGGACTGTAGCCTGCCAGGCTCCTCTGTCCATGGAAATCTCCAGGCAAGAATACTGAAGTGAGTTGCCATTTCCTACTCCAGAGGTTCTTCCTGACCCAGGGATTGAACCCATGCCTGTTGTGTCTCCTGTTACCCTGTTGGAATCTATAATGTGATGGGGAGGTAATCATGGCTGCCACAAGCAGCCACATTTTCCTCTGGTTGAGAACCATCTGATACTACAGGATGACAGACACAAGGACAATAAAAACATATTCCAGTGCTTACTATATGCCAGAGTCTGTTCTAAGAGTTTTACAGATATTGACCCATTTGTAATCATTTGTATTAACCCATTTGTATGACCCTGATCTGTAAAACTCTTAGAACAGCCTCTGGCATATAGTAAGCACTGGAATATGTTTTTATTGTCCTTGTGTCTATCTTCTTGTAGTATTAGATGGTTCACAACCAGAGGAAAATATGACTGCTTGTGGCAGCCATGACATTATAGATTCTAACAGGAGACGCAAGAGATGTGGGTTCAATCTCTGGGTTGGGATGATCCCCTGGAGTAGGAAATGGCAACCCACTTCAGTATTCTTGCCTGGAAAATTCCATGGACAGAGGAGCCTGGAAGGCTACAGTCTGTGGGGTCACAAAGAGTCAGACACAACTGAGCACCACCACCACCAACAGAGAAGTAGGGCTTAAAGACACTCTCTAGAAGGAATTGTGAGGGAAGGAAACTCTAGTTGACATTCTTTTGCTTCTTTCTTTTCCCATTTTAATATTGATGATGAACATATTTCTAGGGAAATTAAAAAAATTTTTTTTCAGTACAACTTGGGTACCTTTATTGTATTGAATTCATTTTTAGGAATGGGTGACAGAAAAATAATGCCTAACAGAGACTTATTTTTCTCATGACACAAGAAGTCTAGAATATTGATTATTGGTTCAGTGGTTGAGGGTTGTTATGGCTATGACTCTAATTCTTGTGGCTTTGTCTTTGTATTTGTTACTTTATTGTATGTTTACTTTCATCTGAGAAAACCAAAGCTTTCCCAGAACTACCTCCACCTCCACCCTACTTAATATCCAGGAACTTTCTACTAATGTCTCATTGACTAGAAATGGGGCATTCAATAAGCCCTAGATGCAGAGGAGGCTAGGAATGTGAGGACAGAGTTGTCAGATTTGGTCTCAATAGATCATGATCCACTGCTTGTAATTACATACTGACTCTGTACATTCTCAGAATCTATTTGCAAAGAAAGTGGGGGCAGGATGGACATTTGCTGGGCCATTAGCAGTATCTTCTAAATCAGCATCCATTTTACTTTTCTTGCCCGTCTCAGTGGTAACCACCTTTATTTGAAATAATATTAATTATTAATCGACATGTTTTTAAGTATGTATATCATTTTGTAGTTGTGAAAAACAAGGCGGCTAATAGGTGATGGGGCATGATTCAAACTCAGGCCTCAGACGTCATGCTGGTGCTCTCACCCACTTTTCCACAGTGATTGTATTAGATAGAATTAGAGGCAAAGTGATTACCTAGCATCTCTCAGAGAAAATGAAACATGATTTGTCAGGCTTATTAATAGAGGGAAGATTCTCTGGAGTTTTCTATAAGAGAGTCTTGAGCTGAGAGTTATTTGTCATAGCAAGTGACCCAGAATTTCCATGAAGCACAGTTTCTCTTCTGAGCCCCTAAACACTTTCATCTCTGTACCCATTTCAGGAATTCTGTCTTGATTTATTGTATCCTTCTGTCTGGTATCCCCTTTTTCTGTCAATTTATGGTGAGTTCCAGGAAAGTATAACTCCTATAGTGTGGATGACCTTGGCCACTTCTTGACTTTTGTCAATTACCCTTCTGTAATGAAATCTTTTCAAGAAACACATACAATAAGTGTCCCTCCTTTTAGTGTTGGGAGGAGTTCATAGTTCACCCAGGATGCTGTCACATAATTTCTACTTGGATGGTGTTTACACTTGGTTTGAGACCCATCAGCTCTTGCTTGTGTGTCTAGCTGTGCAGAGGCAGAGAAGGTGCTGTGCTTACATAAAGGAAATTTAGCAGGAATCTTGCAGAGGACATCTTGGAGCCTTTTGTTTAGACTACAGAAATGCTAGGGCATCCATTTTTTCACCTCTCCTTTATGACAATGGTGGACCTGGGCATGCCATAGCAAGCACAGTAAAATGCAATGCTGTCATACCTGTTATTGGAGAAGAAGACTCTCTTCCCATTTAATCCACCCAATATCAACACTCTTGGCAGTGTTCCTTTTCCTTTTTCAACCTTCAACACTTACCTGAAAAGCCATTCCACTTACCTGAAACATCATTAATACTTTAATATAAGTATTTTCTGGTCTCCTCATAACTTTTCAAAATCTGAGAAATCTTTGGAAAACTTAGCACTTCCTCTACAGCAGGGCTTAGCAAACTTTTTCTATGAAGGTTCAGATAATGTTTTAGACTTTTCTGGTCATATGATCTGCTGAAAATAATCAACATTATCTATAACAGGTAAATGAATCAGCATGGCTGTGTTCCAATAAAAATTTATTTGGGGACTCTGAAATTTCAATGTCACATAATTTTAACATCCTAGAATTTTCTTCTTTCATTTTTTCTAACTATTTAAAAATTAAAAAAAAAAAAAACCCGACTCATCTCATCAAAAAACACTGGCTTAGGGGCTGTAGTTTGTTGAGCCCTGTTTTAAAGCACCTCTGTTTAATAGAACATTCTGTGATGGTGAAAATGTTCTATAATATCAAATACTTGAAATATGGCTAATGCAACTGAGGAGTTGAATTTTTAATTTTAATTTATTGAAATTTGATTTTTAAGAGCCAGCTGTGAATAGTTGCTGTTGTATTGGACAGACATAGAACTCCGTTGTTATCTGAAGATTCAAAATTCTCAGTTTTTGTATGTTTTAGATTAGAATCTTAACTTCCTGGAAGAAAAAGTCTGACTGGCCTAGTTAGGGAAAAATCACGTAGTGTAATAAATACTTGGCTCCCAGGAGTTTCCCTGTTAGTTGGGGTCAAGGTGGGGTGGTTCCTGGAGAAGAGAACCTGAATAAATAAAACAACAGGGGTTTGCTACAATTTCCTGAAGTCTTGCATTTCAAAAAGAGGTCTCTAATGGAAAGGAAAGGAATGACTTTAAAATGACATACTGTTGGTAGAATCAGTGTGGGAGAGAGATTTTATGGCTGTCCCTCACTTTAGCACCCCTTAATTCAAACTGCAATGTTGACTTCTCTAACCCTGGGCCTGTTAGAGAATTTAGCTGTCGTTTTGAAAGATGCTACTTGTATAGTTGGTCAGCAAGCATTATCAAGCAAATGCCATGTTCCAGACACAGTGCTAGGTGCCTTCACAAACTGTTTCAGACTTATTCATCTCATGAATGTTCTCACACAAAAAGCTGAAAATGCTGTTTTATGAAGATTTAAAATGAAAGTAAATGACCTTATCATGAACATAGTATGGATTATTATTCTGTTAAAGAAAACACGTCAAGACTATATTATGAGAAATTTAAGACTCGAGCCTTATATCAACTTCTGAAACTCTGAAAATGTTTATTAATATTCAGAGCTTTGACTTTACAAATTAATGGCATGTTTACCAACTTAAGCTGCTAGTCATTCTTACCTGCTTTGGGAAATCCCTACCATCTCTAGAAATGTCCTTATTTGTATATGATGGGTGTATGGGAGTGGGGATACTAATTCTGAGTGAGGAATCCGGTAAGGCACCCCTGACACTTCATTTAAGACTTAACTGATAAGAAGGTGCAAACTGGGAAAGCTGTGGAGCAGAGATTTCTAGGAACAGCAATTGCAAGAATCCCTAATGCAGAATGAGCTTCCTTTGTTAAAGGAAGGGGAGATAGTCAGAATTTAATGTAGAGAGAGAGCAGGGAGAGGTGAATTCTGGGGATGGTCAATAGTCAGATCACGACATAAGGCATGTTAAACACACAGCACAGACCCGGGAAGGTGTCTCATATTAGCATACAATAGACGCAAGTGACATCACTGACTTTGAAGACTTAGGACTGTTAATTTATGACTGAGTTGAATGTGAAGGATCAGCCTTCATGAATGGACATGCATCAAATTGAAATGGAAAGTAGGCGTATAGAATCATGTTTCTCGTGTCATTTTAGGTTTCACAGGCTGAGTAATTCAGAATGAAATGTCTCCTATGGAATGCAGCAGAGTGACCTGGTTGTCAAGAAATCTCTATGTGTATGAATTGGAATGCTGATAAATAGATGAACTCAGATGACCAAAAGAAACTAGCATATCAACTCACAGAAGATGTAGAACTAGGATATCTGAATAATTTCTTAAAGGGATATCAACAACAATGTGAGGAACTAGAAAGTAAAACAACAACAAACAAATAAAAACAAATGAACAAATTATTAAGTCTCTGGAACCCCAAAGAAGCTGAATATGCTGTTTAGTCTGTAGTCTGCTTGCTGGAGCCTGGCACAGCAAACCAAAGGTTTGAAACAGCATTGTATAGAGGTGCTTCAGCAGCAGTGTTTTAAATTTCTATGAATGGAAGAAAAAACTAGGATTCCATGAAAGAGATAATTTACTACTTTGATTATTAATGTCTGGAAATATACCTATGAACAGGGAATTTTCAAGGTAGTATTTTCCATGGAGGACATAGAAATCATTTTGAACACATTTATTTATGGTGGTAAAGTGGGGATGACAATTATTAATGAAAATACACTCACACTTGATATAGACAGAATGGAACTCTAAGGAACCTTCAAATAAGTCAACCCAGTCATCTAGGCTACTGCTTTGACATTTCTGCAGTTTTTGATCATTGGCACAAAGGTAGTATGATGTCATCATCAAATGTAATTTACTAAGCTCATTATGGGTATCACAGTTATTAGAAATCACACAATACTATAGAGAGTAGAGACTTGCTGTTATAAACATGTTTTCTGTTTATGAAGATGCAAACATTTTATCACTATCAATGCATGCTTGATCCATTGCTCAATCATGTCCGACTCTTTGCAGCCATATGGATTATAGCCTGCCAGGCTCCTCTGTCCATGGGATTATCCCAGCAAGAATACTGAAGTGGGTTGTCATTTCCTTCTCCAGGGGATCTTCCCCACCCAAGGATCAAACCCCTGTCTCCTGTGGCTAGTATATTATACAGAAAACTATTATAATTCCTAGAAAATTTTGTCAAGATTTTAAAACTTTATATGGCTATTTGAGGATAGAAAAGGCAACAAAGACATATTTGCCAAGAACTTTAAATATAGAGCTTAAAAATTATTAAAAAGTTTTAAGCTGTTCAGAAGAACTGACTCACTAGGAAAGACCCTGATGCTGGGAAAGATTGATGGCAGGAGGAGAAGGGGATTACAGAGGATGAGATGGTTGGATGACATCATTGACTCGATGGACATGAGTTTGAGTAAGCTCTGGGAATTGGTAATGGACAGAGAAGCCTGGAGTGCTGCAGTCAATGGGGTTGCAAAAAGTTGGACATGACTGAGCAACTGAAATTGTTCATGAGGTCAGTTAGCTCTTTTGTATATCTGTTTCATCACAACCATTTTGTTTTACTTGTAATTGTTGAAGAAGCTTCTTAATGACTGGAGAAGAACATGAAAGTGGTCAAGGAGGGGTTGCAAAGGCAGTGAATGTGGACGTGTAGTGTGGGTATGGGGAGATGTGATCCATTTTCCAAACTGCATGATATCTTTTTATTCAAAGATATAATTAGAAATAAAAAAATAAGCCACTAAACTTACCTCAAGCACAAATGATTACTGTGGCTAAGGGATTAGGTGTGATTTTATTGTATAAATATTATCATTCTCTTTCTAGCAAGGCTATTTTGCCTGCTTAGCTTTATAATTTCTTGTAAGTTTCAAAATAAACAAACAAAATACCTGTCAACAATCTAGTGCTTAATTCTCACCCACTTCAGTTCTTCTTCTTATAATTAGATATCTTAAATTATATCTTTGCAGCTGACTAATCGCCAGCCTGTGCCTTCTTCCCTAGATGGTATAATTTAAGAGGACCATTTCTCCTGGTGTTGAAGTATTGATCAGCCTTGCTGCCTACCATCAGATACACTTGGCCTTTTCAACCTAGAGAGGTAAGCACAGTTCTCATATATCTCTGAGTTTCAAAGGCAAGCCAGGGGTGGTAAGTCATTTTTCTGCAGTATGGCAGTATGAAGCCTTAGACGGAAATACCTACTCTTAACTTCTTTTAAAAGTGCTTATTTAACTATAACTATAGGAGAAGGCAATGGCACCCCACTCCAGTACTCTTGCCTGGAAAATCCCATGGATGGAGGAGCCTTGGTAGGCTACAGTCCATGGGGTCGCTAAGAGTCGGACATGACTGAGCGACTTCACTTTCACTTTTCCCTTTCATGCACTGGAGAAGGAAATGGCAACCCACTCCAGTATTCTTGCCTGGAGAATCCCAGGGACGGCGGAGCCTGGTGGGCTGCTGTCTATGGGGTCGCACAGAGTCGGACACGACTGAAGCGACTTAGCAGCAGCAGCAGCATTTAACTATAAAATAACTCAGTTTTAGAAAATGATCTTTTCCTATTCATACAATTTTAGGCTCTGTCTTTTAGCAGCATGCACATAAAGTAGAAATAAAATAGAAGTAAAGTATGAAGGGTGAAGATACCACCTGAGAAATAAATTATGGTTAAAATAACTGTTGAAGGAGAGTGAAGGTGATTTGAAGCCCACACAGTTCTAAATCTCTGCTTCCTGCTGAAGGAAGATTCTGCCTGGAGTATCATATGATGTAATGGGGGAGAAGGGAGGCTTTCCACAGACCACTGAGCACTTATTTTCTGGTAACCAGTTCATGGCCTATCCTATTCCTGTAATCTTTTTTGACAAACAAGAACAAATTTTCTTCACCTTTTGGTCATCAGAGAAATCTGATGCCCCTAATATTGACTTTTCAATGTAATTGCAACTTTATCTGATGGAATTTCAAACAAATGGGAGTAATAATAGTCCTGGGTGTCAATTCAAATATATGCCATAAAAGACTTAGTGATGCGAATACACATATACACCTACAAATACTGTTTTGGAATGGAATGAAGTGATTCTGATGGTTTTAGATTCTTCTTTAGAAAGATCATCAATTATTTAAGTTTGGAATGCAGCCCTCCAGGGGAGAATGTAATCTATAAGTGGCTGAGATTTTAAATTTTATCTAATTTTTTGTCAAATGTCCACTTCACTTATCATGAATGCTTATTGATAATTTTTATAATCTCTAGGTTACAATGTCTGACCTTTTTGATCACTTTTTCTTTTAATATTTATACCTTCAAATATAATTAGTGATTGCTCATCAATTTAAAAGTTACTTACTTACCTTTAAACATGCATTTTCAAATGCCTTTGGCTGCTTTAAATATCTTTGTGTGTGTGTTTGTGAAGTTTTTCCTAAATAGCCATGAAACAAGAGTAAAGCATTTAAGACTGGCTTAAATATACAAACTATTCAATTCAAACCTATGTAACTTATTTTGGGTTCAATTATGTTTATTCCATCTGTTTTTATCATCTGTTGTTACAATAATTTATCATTTCTACATGATATTAAAATGTAAATGCATCAAGAGAGGAAACACATCTGTGGATGGTTAGTTAATAAAACTACATTTGGCAAGTGAGCTAAGTCATAATAATTAATTAAATTTCACTGCCCATATATGCTTGTAATTGTATATTTAGTGTGTATTTGCATAATCACATAATGGTATCTATATGATTCATGCTTTATTGAATGTAATCTGGATGTACAAATTACCAGTTCCAAACTAGAATTGCTTATAAACATATCACAAAGATATTTGGCTTTTTTCAGGAAATGATGTACAGGAAGTAAATAAGAAAAAAAATCTTAAAAATGTAAGTTATATATTCTTAGAGCAAAGTAGAAGACTGAAAAGACAATTCAAGTCACAGACAAGTCCTGACTTTTTTCTTTGAAATCCTGCTTTTAAAAGTGTCTGGTATTTTATTGTATTTGTGACTTTTTTTCAGGGAAAGGTTTACTCTTTTGAAGAGGTGGTGTGGGCATGTTAGATTAGGTGTTATTCTGAGCCAGGTTATATGTTTAAGACCCCACATATAATAACTTTTCATTTAGTAATATTCCAATTATCCAGATCACACAAATAATTGATTTAATTTTCAAAATAGAGTCTCAGTTCAGTTCAGTTGCTCAGTCAAGTCCGACTCTTTGCCACCCCGTGGACTGCAGCACACCGGGCTTCCTTGTCCATCACCAACTCCCGGAGCTTGCTCAAACTCATGTCCATTGAGTCAGTGATGCCATCCAACCATCTCATCCTCTGTCGTCCCCTTCTTCTCCTGCCTTAAGTTTTTCCCAGCATCAGGGTCTTTTCCAGTGAGTCAGTTATTTGCATCAGGTGGCCAAAGTATTGGAGCTTCAGCTTCAGCATCAGTCTTTCCAATGAATATTCAAGACTGATTTTCTTGAGGTTTGACTGGTTTGATCTCCTTGCAGTCCAAGGGACTCTCAAGAGTCTTCTCCAACACCACAGTTCAAAAGCATCAATTCTTTGGCTGTCAGCTTTCTTTATGGTCCAACTCTCACATCATACATGACTGCTGGAAAAAACATAGCTTTGACTAGATAGAGCCTAGATAGTTCTTTTAGGGCCATATCCTGGGACAAAACTGTGCATCCTGGCCTTAAGCTCTTAAATGTATACAATTTACAGCATTTGCTGAAGGTGACAGTGGACCCATTTCAGGAGTGACATACTATAGACAGCAGACTCTAGACAAAATCTATTCTGAGTATGACCACCTCCACCTCCTCAAAACCCAGTCCTCTCCAGTTGCTCTGTGTTGAGCTGATCAAAATAACTCACAGCAAATTCTGAGTGACAAAGACTTAACTACTCAAGTTTATCTGCATATTGAAAATGAAGCTTGTAATCCAAATAGATTTCAAAGATGCTAATCTGCTCTAACCATCCCCATGCCTGCTACCATTTCCTACCCCCCTTAATTGATCAACTACAAGTTTAAATTTCTCAATTCATTTATTATAGCATGCTTGTCAGGTCCTTCATCTTCTGATCATCCTGGTTTACCTTTTCTGCCTTCCTTATCTCTCACAATTATCTGTCTAAGACTTAATTCAATTACCAAGAAACCTCAGTTTAGCAAAGGTTGACTATTATTTTTTTTTTAAATTGAAAAAATGCTTCAGACACTAGACTGTTTCAGTTTCAACTATATTCTTCCCTCTGCTAAGGCCAGATTCAGGAGGTCAGTTGGGTGGCTATTCCAGGTACCAGTCATTTGAAGATGCTAAAATGTGATTAGAAGAAATGAGAAATATGGAATCAGTTAACTCATGTATTTAAGTGCAATGCCTATAATAACCAGACAAAAATTTTAAACTGTTCCATTTTCTGCCAAAGGAGATAGTGCCCTTGATTGAAAATAAAAACACAGCACACCGCAGGTACTCCACACTGGTTTAACTGGTTTATCCACTGAACATTTTTCTAATGGGCAGAGCAGACTCAAGTTGAAGAGATGGAGCAGGCCACCAATCCAGCAAACAACCAGATACACAGCTGAAATTCCAAAGGAATTCAAGCATTACTTAATCATTAAGATTGAGCATATTTGTTTCAGTATTTAAATTTTAAAATCTTTTTGAAAGGCAGGAGGAGAAGGTGACGACAGAGGATGAGATGGTTGGATGGCATCACCAACTCAATGGAGATGAGTTTGAGTATTCTCCAGGGGTTGGTGATGGACAGGGAGGCCTGGCATGCTGTGGTCCATGGGGTCATGAAGAATCGGACACAGCTGAGCGACTGAACTGAACTGAACTTTTTGAAAAATATATGCTCCTTCCCTGCAAAAAAAATTCTTCTCAAAAATTTAAGAAAAACCTGCATGTAGAACAAAATCTATAGAAAAGATAGAAATGTTTTGTTGCTCTGGAAATAAAAGACAAAAATAAAAACATTTTAAACCTATTTTGAACGGGCTTAATTGGGAAAAAAAATCCTGTAATTCATGATATTCTCAAATAAGTTAAAATGCTATATCACACAAGTACAATAATTACTTACTTTGAACATAAAGAAAAGATGTGATTTTGATTAAAACGACATTTCTGTCTCTGTTAAACATTGAATCCTTGCTAGGGTGGTATGAAAAGGAAGGGCAAAGGGAACATGGAATGGGTGGTAGAAAAAAGATGTGTTAAAATATTAACAGTCACTCATGATCAGTTACTAGAAGAAAGACCAGAAAAGATATGTATGTTTTTATATATACAGTTATTCATATATGTAATGAAAAAGAGTTCTGTGAATATTGAAAAGGAAGAAAAGAAGCCTCTAATATCTGGTAACTGGTCTGCTGCTCATAGCTAGGCCCTGTTTTCTCCTGTTGGATATAAGCAGTTTCACAGAACATCAATATCAGACAAGGTCATCTGAAACCAGAATGAAATGAAACAAAAGCAAAGCCACTGAGCCAGCCACAAGCAAACATTCTCCTAGATAATAAGAGGACTGCTTCTTCCTTATCATTTATAGATTTGTCCTCATTCTAGTTTAACATGGTATAGGTAAGTTTTATTGAGTTACCAGATTATAGACTTGCCCCTGCTTTCTGACAATACTCCATCTAGGGGGAACCCCCACTTCCTCAGAGCCTCCACTAATCAACCAACTAAAATCCAAATCCTATCCTATAACAGGTTTTTTTCTAAACACGGTATTACTATGACACCTTTTAGTTCCCATACTATGTGTTCTGCGTGAATTGTTCCATTGAACAAGTTGGGTAATAAAACCCAACTTGTTCAATAGATGGTCTTTGGCTAAAAGACATTGACAGTATTAACCACTCATTTCTTTTTTCTGCCTTTTCCTTGTCCTACCATTTCATAAAAGAAACATACTCCTTAATTAACAAGTAGTTTTTAGGTTAGAGAATACCTTGGTAGAATTTTCGCTGAGTTAGATGAGAAACTCACACTGATGGGACATTCTCTCCTTTTTGAAGGAGAAAGTGAGAGTATATTAGTTTGTAACATGAAAGATATAGGCAAATGCGAGTAGTTCCTGTTGTATGAAGCTTTAATAGTCACAGAAGGTAAAGACAGATGCTGAGGAGCAGACAAGATAAACTGTGTAAACATCTGATGGTTCACTCACAAATAGAGTCCCCTTTTCTTCCACTACACTGTTTGGTTTCAGGGAGCCTGATCACTATAACCTGCACTACCCAGGCTTCCTTTCCCACTGGCTTCTGATTAGGCTTGGCCGAATGGGGAGCGTTGCCAGGACATTGGCCTGGAGGCATTAAGAAGAACTGATGGTGCTTCTGGTGATATTCAAGAGAGTAGCTACATCTCTGTGGTTCTAGATCCAGTTATACACACCACTATATATAAAATAAATAACTAACAAGACCTACTGCATAGCATAGGGAACTGTACTCAATATCTTATAATTACCTACAACGGAAGAGTGTGTCATAAAAGAATAGATGTATAACTGAATCACTTTGCTGTGTACTTGAAACTAACACAACATTGAAAATCAATTATATTTCAATAAGAATTCAGAAAAATGGTGTTAATGTCTATGGACATTCACGTCCTAAGAAGGCCAGCAATGATATTGCTAAAAAAAAAGAAAAGAAAGTCACTCCCTCCTAGTCACTTCTGTCTAGTTCCAGCTCACACACGCAAGCCTTCTCAATTTGCTTCTGATAATACCATCTAATCTGTTTGCTCATTTGCCTTTAAATGGTAGTAATTTGCTGCTGTTGTTATTTTCTGGTTGCCTCAACTTTCCTTGTTTTCATCTCTTCCAACATCTCTGTGCGTTGTTACCTGTACTTAATTTCCTCTACTAGGATACCTGGATTAAATTATGTTTTCCTTATCTTACACAAATTGATATACTCCATAAGCCTAATTTGCAGATTCATTTTAAACACCTTCACAGAAAATAGATCATGAGTTTTGGCACAGGTTATTTGATAAAGTTACATTTTCTAAAATGAGACAACTTAATTCTAAGAAGCTCAAAGTGATTTCAGATTACCAAATCCTAGCAAATACAAACCACAAAAAGTAAATGCAAATTCATCTTTTTCTCCACATTCTTTTTTTTCTTGGTTATATGCTGTTCCAGTTATACTTGTAAATATTTGAACCTATTAAGTAAAAACATTCTTAATAGTCACTTCCTGATTGAGTTTATAGAATAGACATAACATGAGGGTAGGAAGTTAAGATGAAACACACATCTTAATGATTCTTCTGTCCTCAGAAACTGGTTGAAGGACGTGATCTCTTCTTTTTGATGCAAATCAGCCTGGATTTAGCTAGAGTTAAACACAGATCTAACTGCAGAAAATTATCTTCATTTTTTAATTCTCTCAGTGGGTACAAGTCTGGATCTGCTTTCTTCTCAAGGCTAAACAATACTCTAGGGCACTTTCAAGATCAGAATTCAGTAAGTCTCAATATGTATATAAGAGACTTCTGGGGTAGGTCATCATCTTTGCAAATTGCCTAATACCTCAGCAAAGTGAAATAAAACCAAAGTGTAAATAATAAAATTAACAGAACAGTTGATATCTCTAAATTCTGGATACAGTTTATCATTAGAGTTGCGTTGATTCATCTTTTTTGTTGGCATATTTGCTTGGCTGCTACAATTATAGTTGTATCTGGAAGTATTTTTTTTTAAATTAATGGTTAAATTGTGAAGAAATAATTCATTTCAGAATAAGGAGGTCAGTGATTGGTGAATGTTCTGCTTAGCTTTAGTAAAACCAAAATGCAAAGTTCTGCTTCCTCTGTGTTAATTAACATGCTGTAGAGAGTTTGATGTTTCTCACTGGCTCAGGGGAGAGTCCTCACCCATCTTTGGGGCTCAGGGGAATTTTGTTTCTCTTTTGGTTTTTCACTATATACCCAGTAAATGGTCCCCTTGTGGCCTGAAAAAATTAATGCACCTACTTAACTGCCCAAATTACCTCCAGAGAGTGACTTAGAACTGTGGAAAATTTGTCTCGATGTCTTTGAAGAGCTTTGAGCAAGTTGGATGAAAGCAATCTCTAAGAAGCAAGGAGAAGTATATACTACTTATTGAAGTATTGAATATGCTTATTAGATGAGCCTATTAGCCACAGGGGATATTTTAAAATTTCAGCAAGTAAACATTCAAACCAGATTAGCTTTGTGCATCCCTGTTTGAGTGCACAAGTCATTTTATAGACTTACTCTTATGTTGATTCTGGAAAGGTCCCTTCTATCCCTTTTCTGTTGTTAAATAGGCAGAAAAGTGGGCAGAATTGTAGAGCTCAGTAATGTTAAGGAATCAGCATGAAGGAATGGAGATTTCCATTGTGTATACTGTACATGCACAACTTCAGGGCTTTGCGATATCAAATCACAAGTCATTTTAGAATTTAGATAAAATTTAAAATATAACCTGGGAATGTATTTTGATTCATACCATTTTCCTATGTCTGAGTCATTTCCCTTTTTCTCTGCAAATCTAAATGTCATTCACTTTTGAATACCCAGTTCAGCTCTCCTCTTCTGCTATTGGGAGTTCTCCAACAATAGTTTAATCTATAAAGATCTCCTTCCTTTTAAATCTTCTTGTTCCTATTGCCTGTATCTCTCTGGGGCAAAGTATTAGGTATTCAGTCAAACTCAATCGATGTTAGTGAAATGAATCAGTCAGAAATTTAATCTTTTATTACTTTGCGTTGTGTTGGAGAATCACATAGCTTGCATGTTATTTCCATTTTCTCTGTTTTAGACTTATTTCCCTTTCCGGACTATAAACTCACTGAAGGCAGAGATTAGTTTTATATCTTTTGGGTATCATTCACAAGGCCTCCTGTAGTCCTCAGATTGTATGTAAACCTATTTATTGGTTATTGATGACACCATGATGACTTTTTAAATCTTCACATATCAATGCATTGTTGGCCTGGAGCTCTCTAAGATGATTTCAGTGCTCTTCTCTAGATGTGGTCCTCCATCAGATAGTAAGTGATTTAGCACCCAAAAGCCTGGGTGGTTACCTCGTTAATTTCCCATGAAAAAGGTTCACTGCTTAGCACCAATCTGATCTATATTTCTTCAGATATAATGTTGCTCCTTTGAGTTTAGTGGGTCATAATTTGCCATTATGTTGTCACTTTGAAGGATTAGTATCTTAGACATTCCATTTTTGGTTAAAATATTTTGTTTTAATATAATTTTTTGCCTCTTAGAGCAGAGTTTCTATGTGATTTAAAGCAGGTTCACAACCTTTATCTGAGGAAGCATTTTTATTTCTCTCCTTACATCTGCCCTTAGAAATTATGAAATTTCAGAAATGGAAATAGGTTGTATAATTTGTTCAAAGGGGGCAATAAGGCTTGCTACTGCAGGTTTTCAGAAATTTAAATAAATGAAGATAGGTCTAATTTTTCAGAAAGAGGTTCTTTGTTGAATGGCTCGGTGTTGATAAAGACTTTTTCATATAGAACAACAGAGGCTGCCAAGATCTCAGAGTTCTATTCTGACTTTGAATGGAACAAAAGCAAGAAAATAGTATTTAAAGGTCCCCTTAAATCTAGCCAGTCAAGCACAAATAGGATTCAGTGCCTCCTGTGTGCTCCTTTGCTAGGTTCTGGAATAAATGCAAGTCAGACACAGGCTGTGTTATAAGAAGCTCATAATCTAATGCAGGAGACAGAATATACTTAATAGCATATGAAGACTGCAAGAATGAATGCACTTAGAAGATATAGAGCAGGGGCTGATTGTTTTTTCTCTGAGTTATCAGAAGGCAGATGACTATAAAGGCCTTAAGCAAGCAGATTTTGAACTGGGTTTTGAAGTTGGAATTATCCAAACAGGACATAGGAGTGTATATGTGGGTTATTTGGGAGAAAAACATGAAAAGGTGGGCATTCCAGGTGAGGCCACATCCTTTATAAAGAACAGGAGTGCCAGATGACATGGAAGTATAAGTGATATGGTGTGCTTGAGAGGCTGTAAACTGTTCTGAATTGCTGGAGCAAGTGTGAGAAAGTGGTAGTGGAAGATAAGTTTGAAGTGTTAGTCCATCCATCTACATCATGTTCTGCTTGTGAAGCTGAGAAATTTGAAATTAGGTTTGTAAGGGATTGGAATTCATGTAAATACTAGAAGAGGAAAGAGACGCGATCAGATTATCATTCTAGAAATTTCTCCTGTGTGCTCAGGAAGTTTGTGAAGAGACACAAGTAAAGCCAGGGAGACTTGAAAGAGACTTTACAGAAGTTTATGCAGGAGAGGAGCATATACCTCCATTTGTAGAAAATTAAAAATTGTTTATTGATTTTGTGACATTATTCTTTTTGGTGGGAATTCAAACAGGGAACACTTCATGCAAAGATGGGCACAATAAAGGACAAAAATGGTATGGACCTAACAGAAGCAGAATATATTAAGAAGAGGTGGCAAGAATACACAGAAGAACTATACAAAAAAGAACTTCATGACCTAGATGACCATGGTGGTGTGATCACTCACCTAGAGCCAGACATCCTGGAATGCGAAGTCAAGTGGGCCTTAGGAAGCATCACTACGAACAAAGGTAGTGGAGGTGATGGAATTCCAGTTGAGCTATTTCAAATCCTAAAAGATGATGCTGTGAAAGTGCTGCACTCAATATGCTAGCAAACTTAGAAAACTCAGCAGTGGCCACAGGACTGGAAAAGGTCAGTTTTCATTCCAATCCCAAAGAAATGAAATGCCAGACAATGCTCAAACTACTGCACAATCACACTCATCTCACATGCTAGCAAAGTAATACTCAAAATTCTCCAAGCCAGACTTCAACAGTACGTGAGCTATGAACTTCCAAATGTTCAAGCTGGATTTAGAAAAAGCAGAGGAACCAGAGATCAAATTGCCAACATCCGTTGGATCATCAGAAAAGCAAGAGAGCTCCAGAAAACATCTATTTCTGCTTTATTGACTATGCCAAAGCCTTTGACTGTGTGGATCACACCAAACTGTGGAAAATTCCTAAAGAGATGGGAATACCAGACCACCTGCCTCCTGAGAAATATGTATGCAGGTCAAAAATCAACAGTTAGAACTGGACATGGAACAACAGACTGGTTCCAAATTGGGAAAGGAGTACATCAAGGTTATATATTGTCACCCTGCTTATTTAACTTCTATGCAGAGTGCATCATGAGAAATGCTGGACTGGATGAAGCACAAGTTGGAATCAAGATTGCTGGGAGAAATAGCAATAACCTCAGATATGCAGATGACACCACCCTTATGGCAGAAAGTGAAGAAGAACTAAAGAGCCTCTTGATGAAAGTGAAAGAAGAGAATGAAAAAGTTGGCTAAAACTTAACATTCAGAAAACTAAGATCATGGCCCCTGGTCCTATCACTTCATGGCAAATAGATGGAGAAACAATGAAAACAGTGAGGACTTTATTTTTGTGGACTCCAAATCACTGCAAATGGTGACTGCAGCCAGGAAATTAAGAGACACTCCTTGGAAGAAAAGCTATGACCAACCTAGACAGCATATTAAAAAGCAGAGACATTACTTTACCAGCAAAGGTCTGTCTAGTCAAGCTATGGTTTTTCCAGTAGTCATGTGTGGATGTGAGAGTTGGACTATAAAGAAACCTGAGCGCCAAAGAATTGATGCTTTTGAACTGTGGTGTTGGAGAAGACTCTTGAGAGTCCCTTGGACTGCAAAGAAATCCAACGAGTCCATCCTAAAGGAAATCAGTCCTGAATATTCATTGGAAGGACTGATGCTGAAGCTGAAACTCCAATACTTTGGCCACCTGATGCAAAGAATTGACTCATTCTTTGCATGAGAGAAAATATTCTGGAAAAGACCCTGATGCTGGGAAAGATTGAAGGCAGGAGGAGAAGGGACTGACAGAGGATCAGATGTTTGGATGACATCACCAACTCTATGGACATGAGTTTGAGCAAGCTCCGGGAGTTGGTGATGGATAGGGAAGCCTGGCGTGTTGCAGTCCATGGGGTTGCAGAGTCAGACACAACTGAGTGACTGAACTAAACTGAACTGAACTGGACTCAGGTTTGCTGGGAAGGAAGATTAATTTTATGTTAGTGGGTATGTTTCTTTATTCTCAAATATATCTTACCAGTTATTTCTTAGGTATCATCCTTCAACCTGTGTGTGGACTTAAGTTTCAAGATCAGCTTTACAAATTCATATAAAAGACAAGCTATGATAATTACAAAAATACTTTTAGTTAATGAAAATTAACATACATTTTTCTCTATGTTTCTGACTATGGGACTTTCTAAGACCCCAGGACTATTTTATTTTCTCTGATTGAAATAGCATTTTAATATAACTGTTCCAGGTGGCACAGTGGTAAAGAATCCACCTGCCAGTGCTTGAGACGCAAGAGACGAGGGTTTGAGTCCTGGGTTGGGAAGATTCCTGAAGCAGGAAATGGCAACCCACTCCAGCATTCTTGCCAAGAGAATCCCATGGACAGAGAAGCTTAGTGCCTTCAGTCATGGGTTTGCAAAGAGTTGGACACATCTGAACACACACAAACACGTATCAGATCTTATTTAAAAGTTTAGACTATCAAACATTCAGATCATGTTGAAAAGAAATTGTCCTCTATCAATGGGAATGTATTTAAAAAACTAAGTCTCTGTATGACATTTTAGGACTTCAGTAAATTATGAAAACTTTCATCTAGTACCAGAGATATTAAAAGTCCATTTAGGACATTCACAGGTGGTTCATATGTATAGTAGTCCAGAGAAGACTTTTTATTTCTGGTGTAAGTTATTTAAAATTTGGAAGAAGCTAGACTCGTTCTCCTCTTAAACATTTTTAGCACATTTTAGAAGCATAAGTAGCCTAGGTAATGATTTAAAAATTTTTTGTACTTATTTCAGTGCCCTTTATCAAATAATTTATGGAATGAAATTTTATTAAGTGTTGCTGATGTATCAGAATATGTGTCACATTCAATTCCATTTATGATAGTGGTAAAAATATTCAACAGCATATGCTAAGTGAGACATAATTGATGAGTTTCTATGACTTTCTATTTTAAGACACATCAAAGACTTAATTGAGCATTATAGGCAATTTTCTTCTAACCCATAATGCATGAAAATATGAATGTAGCAAATAATGGTAAACACTTATATAGGACTTATTATGTGTCTGGCACATTTCAAGTCTTTACCAGTATTGACTAATTTGAATCAGCTGGCATATTATCCTATAAATTATGCCAACATGTATAGGATTCATGTCCCAGTAGGTGTAAAAGTCAGTAGTTATTGTTAAGGAGAGTCAGTGTTATCCTGGAAGTAATACTGAAGACTCCTGATAGTTCAAATTATGTTTATGACCAATATGAGCTACTTGTCAAACTTAGAGAGTACACATATAATCACCTCCTCTTATTGTCACAAATACTTTGTTGAGCCCCAAGCTTCATGCTGGTAGGGACCACACTCTCCTTTGCTGAATTATCCAAGGAAACTGGGAACCTGCTTAACCATAGTGTCACTGTTGATGCTGAGTTTGTACATCCCATGGACTGTTGTCCACTATAGCTTGGGCTCATCCCTGCATGCAGCTGTTGTTCTCCTAGGGAGGAAGGTTGACCTTCACTCCTCCACCCCAACCCCCAAGTGATGAGCACTGCCAAAGGGTCTATATTCTAGGCCTCTCAGGACCCAAATTCTTTAGCTTACACAGCAAACTGATCCATTTTACCTCATTATTTCCAATGTCCTCATCAGCCTGGCTGGACCTTTAGGTTTTCCAGCATTAGAAATGTACGGTTCAGAAATCAGCTCTCCTCCTATACTCTTAGTATGAATCCAGTGTCACCAACATTGATGGTCATGTTACTTTGGGGGTTCCATAACCATACCCTGATACCAGACTGTTATCAGAGCTATCTAATAAATCCTGATAAAAAGTTCCCTAGTTTTAAATTTCAGAGAGCAGAAATTAGGCTTTGAAAGTGTGAAAGTCACTTGGTCGTGTCCGACTCTTTGTGACCCCATGGACTATACAGACCATGGAATTCTCCAGGCCAGAATACTGGAGTGGGTAGCCTTAGTACTTAAGGAATTAAGCTTTAAGTACTATTTATTTATCATGTGATCTTTTTAAAAAATTGAATGGAAGTTTATTTAAATTGTATAGTTCCCTACAATTTTCAAAAGATTTCACATTCATGATTTCATATATTCTCATAATAACCCTTTTTTCCTCTTCCCCTGTATTACCCCTCCCCCATTCGCTCTCCCCACTGGTAACCACTAGCTTGTTCTCTATGTCTGTGAGGCTGCTACCTTTTTGTTTTATTCACTAGTTTGTTGTATTTTTTAGATTCCACATATGAGGGAAACATACAGTTTTTGTATGTCTCTGGCCTATTTCACTTAGCATAGTATCCTTCAAGTCCATCTAAGTTGCTACAAATGGCAAAAAGTGAAGTGAAAGTGAAAGTCATTCAGTAGTATCTGACTCTTTGCAACTCTGTGGACTATCCAGTCCATGGAATTCTCCAGGCCAGAATACTGGAGTAGGCATCCTTTCCCTTCTCCCGGGGATCTTCACAACCAGGGATTGAACCCAGGTCTCCCATATTGCAGGCGGATTCTTTACCAGCTGAGCCACAAGGGAAGCCCACAAATGGGAAAGTTTCATCCTTTTATATGATAGAGTAGTATTCCATAGTGTATATAGACCACATCTTTATATGCTGATGGACACTTCAGTTACTTCCATACCTTGGCAATTGTAAATAATGCTGTTATGAATATTGAGGTGCATATATCTTTTCAAATTAGTGTTTTTATTTTTTGGGGATATGTACTCAGGAGTGGAATTTCTGAGTTATATGGCAGTTCTAGTTTTAATTTTTTTAAGAAACATACAAACTGTTTTGCATAGTGGTTGAACCAACTTATATTCTCATCAAAAATGTAGGGAGAATCCCTTTTTTCTGCATTCCTGCCAACATTTGTTATTTGTGTTCTTTTTGATGATAGCTATGGGGTCGCACAGAGTCGGACACGACTGAAGCGACTTAGCAGCAGCAGCAGCATTCTGACAAGTGTGAGGTGATATCTCACTATGGCTTTTGATTTGCATTTTCCTGATGCTTACCAATACTAAACATCTTTTCATGTCCCTGTTGGCCAGTGCATTTCCTCTTGGAAATAAAGTTCTTGTGCTCATTTTTAAGTGGATTGTTTGTTTATTTAATGGTGAGATGTATCAGCTGTTCAACAAATTGTCAGAAAGAGAAATTAATCCCATTTACCATTGCATCAAAAAGAATGAAATACCTAGAAATAAACCTACCTAAGGAGGTAAAAGACTTGGGAAACTATGAGACACTGATGAAAGAAATTAAAGATGACACAAACAGATGGAAAGATATACCATGCCCTTGGATTGAAATAATCAATATTGTTAAAACTACCATACTGCCCAAGGCAATCTACAGATTCAGTGCAATCCCTATCAAATTGCCAATGGTATATTTCACAGAACTAGAACAAATATTTTTAAAATTTGTATGAAAACACTCATTTGTATGAAAATACTATGACCCTGAATAGTGAAAACAAGAAGAAAAGAGCTAGAGGAATCATGCTCACTAGCTTAGACTTAGACTTAGACTATACTACAAAGCAATACTGTTCTGGCACAAAAATAGACAAAGAGATCAATGGAACAGAATAGAGAGCTCAGAAAGAAATCCATGCACTTATGATCAATTAATCTCTAACAAAAGAGGCAAAAAATATACAGTGAAGGAAAGATAATTTCTTCAATAAATGGTGCTGGGAAAACTGGACACCTACTTATAAAAAAATGAAACTGAAACATTCTCTAACACCATATACAAAAATTAACTAAAAACGGATTAAAGCACTAAATGTAAGACTGGTTACTATTAAAATCCTAGAGGAGAACATAGGCAGAACACTCTCTGGCTTAAATCACAGCAATATATATATATATTTTTTGATCTGTCTCCTACAGCAAAGGAAATAAAAGGAAAAAATAAATAAAGAAATAAACGGGACCTAATTAAGCTTAAAAGCTTTTGCACTGCAAAGGAAACCATTGACAAAATGAAAAGACAACTTTATGAATGGGAGAAAATTTGAAAATAATATGAACTATAAGGGATTTAAACACTTTTTAATTCTAAAATTTGGACTTCCCTCGTAGCTCATTTGGCAAAGAATCTGACTGCAATGCAGGAGACCTGGGTTTGATTCCTGGGTTGGGACGATTCCCTGGAGAAGAAAATGGCAACCCACTCCAGTACTCTTGCCTGGAGAATCCCATGGAGAGAGGAGCCTGGCAGGCTACAGTCCGTGGGGTCGCAAGAGTCGGACATGACTTAGCTACTAAACCACCACCATCAATTCTAAAAGTTGCTTGGGTCCTACAATTTGACTTCGTTTTGCCTTATGAATAATCTCTGAGTACAAGGGTTTCAAGTAGTAGCGTCCCTCAAAGTGAAAGTGAAACTCTTAGTTCCTCAGTTCTAACTCTTCATGACCCCATGAACTGTAGCCTGCCAGGCTCCTATGTCCAATGAATTCTCCAGGCGAAAATACTGGAGTGGGTGGCTATTCCCTTCTCCAGGGAATCTTCCCAACCCAGGGATCAAACTTGTATCCTGCATTGCAGGCAGATTCTTTATTGTCTGAGCCAAACCACATCTAAATTCAGAAGAGTTCAGAAGAGTAGGTATATGTTTATTCTAAATTTCTAGAAATATATGAGCTCTTTAAATGATAAAAAATAAAACTTTTCCTATTAAATATAATGAAATCAAACAACACTGTACAATGTCACACCAAATCAAATTAAAACACAGGCAATAAAGAAAACAAAATTTCCCAAACTATATCAAACTACATACATATAAACAGTTTAAATGTATTTCTTTGGTTCCTCATTTTTTTTTTTATTTAAATATATTCTCTGTCTTCATGAGCTGGACTTGAATTCAAAATCCATAATCCCAAATAGGGCATACAATTTCCTTTGTAAATGATAATTTGATTCTATACTAATTAGGAATGCAGATTAAGCCTTCATGAAAACATTTAAACCCTGCAATATCTCCACTTTCATTCCTCTTTGTATAGAGAAAGAGAAGAAAAATAGAGAGAGAGGTAAAATGTGTGTGTGTGTGTTTCTTAATTCTTAGCTCAAAGGATGCAGAAGCAACAAAATTATAGAAAAACTTTGAAGGTCAGGAGGTGATTTTCAAGGTACAAGTGGCTCACAAAGTGATCTTACTGAGTTGATTTGCATAAGGTTTTTATACACCTGGATGTTATAATTTATAATAAGAAATATTTACAAGATTTGGTTTTTATCCTGTTTCTGTCACAGAGCTCCTTAATCCCTTGGACTTTCCTAAGTGATGAGACTACAAAGGGCTTTTATTATGTTAATGAAGTAACTTTTTGGAAGCACCTAAGAATGGGGGCTGTTTTCCAGGAGAACCAACCACATGATTGTGATTGCAGGGCTGGAACTTTCAATCCCACTGTCCAGTTTCTGGGGAGGCAAGAGGTGAAACAGGTTGAGTTTAGTCACCAATGGCCAATTATTTAGTCAATCAAGCTCCATAAAACCCCAAAAGGACAAGGTTCAGAGAACATCTGGGTAGGTGAACATGTGGAGGTTTGGGGAGGGTGCTGTGTCTGAAGAGGTCTTGGAAGCTCCAGACCTTTTCCCCATACCTTGTGCTGCACAATGCATTTCTTCCATCAGCCATTCCTGAGTTATATCTTTTTAATAATAAATTGATGATTAGTAAGTAAAGTGTTTCTCTGGGTTCTGTGAGCCACTCTAGCAAATTAATCCAACTTGAGGGAAGGGGTTATGGAAACCTTTGATATATATTCAGTTGGTCAGAAGCACAGATAATGACCTAGACTAATGATGGTGTCTGCAGTGAAAGGGATGGCAGTCTTGTAGGACTCAACTCTTAATCTTTGGGATCTGATGCTACCTCTGGGTAGATAATGTCAGAATTGAGTTGAATTATAGCACACACAATGGGGTCCAGAGAATTGCTTATCAGTATAGGGAACAAACCGCTACTCCACGACCCCCCCCCCCCGCAGTGGAAATTGTGTGTTAGAACACCCCAATACACCCTCAAAAGTCTATCATTTGACATATGAAATGGAAGCCAAGAGTTTAGATTTTGAGACTCAGCTGTTAGGTTTTATCCTAAATATAACGGAGTGCTAACAGAACCTTAAGGAGAGTGACATGATCAGATTTGCTTTTTATCTTATTTTTATTCTGGAAAATGAATTAGGCAAGAACAAATACCAGAATGATTAGTTATGAAACCATCTCAATTGTGCAGATAACAGATGGTAATAGTTTTATGGTGGATAATGAAGTCTAACAATCTGATAATATTTCCTAATTTCACCCATTCAGAAGATTAGCACATGGCACAAAATCTGAAATAGCATGTGCAATTTTTAGTTCAGGGAGAAAGAACACGTGGATTTTATTGCCATTCTTCAAAGGGTTGAGGAAAGACAAGATGAAAAGAAACTTATTTTGGGAGAGGTTATACAGCTGTCACATCATTGCTGACAGGTCTTCAGACAAGTAAATGAATATACTTATTTCTATGATATGTTTCAAGTTTTAATTTATATGATTTCTTCATGGAAGGAGTGTATGTGCTCAGTTGCTTCAGTCGTGTCTGACTCTTTGCGACCCCATGGACCATAGCCTGCCAGGCTTCTCTGTCCATAGACTGATCCTGGCAAGAATAGTGGAGTGGGTTGCCATGCCCTCCTCCAGAGGATCTTCCTGACCCAGAGAATGAACCCTCCCATTGATTAGAGATAGATTTCTATCAAAATAACATTTATCATATGGATATTATATTTTAGTCATTATCACATATTAATTATAAGCTTCCCAGGTGACTGAACTGTGAAGAATCCACCTACCAATGCAGGGGATGTGGGTTTGATCCACAGGTCAGAAAGGTCCTCTGAAGGAGGCCATGGCAACCCACTACAGTATTTTTGTAAGGATAAGCCCATGGACAGAGGAGCTTGGTGGGCTATAATCCATGGAATCTCAAAGAGTTGGGCACAAGTGGTCATGCATGCATAACATAATGCATATATTAATTATATAGCTGGGACTCAAAAGATGATTGTTGACTAAAAGCAAATTATTACAATTTTATTGTCTCACATATTAATGTATAGACATTGTGATCCTATACCTCAGTCAATATGGAAAACTGGTTTGGTCTATGAATTAGTAGAAATCTGGAAAGGAAATGGACAGGCAGTTTTGAAGCTCAATGCACTGATAAATGATTTTTAAATACTTAAGATTTATAGCTGAAACTTTAGAAAATCTTCCCCAAAGAGCAGAGAAACATAGGTGTGTTGCCATGATGACGATGTTTTTAAAGTATCTGACTCTTGAGAGTAGGAAATTCTAAAAGTAGAATCCTGATTGGATAATCTTCATTCATTCAAATGAGGGAAAAAAAAGAGAATATAGGACATGAAACTATCAAACTAATGTGTTGTTTTTAATTTTTTAGCTTATAATGGTTATTTTCAAATACATAGAAATAGAGAAAATATATTTAGATAGTTCCAATTGACTCAATAAATATCTTTTTTAAGAGTTGGCTTGTTTATATAGCCAGACACTATATTTAGTTGTCATGTTTGTTAAATCTCACTTAATTTCTAGCAAGCTTCTAGCCCCCCACTTCTTATATCATGTATTCGTCTCCTAGTGAGTTCCACATTGTTGACTTGACTGCCTGATTCTTCATGATTTGTCTTACTTGTTCTTCTCACCCCTGTGTTTCTTGTAAATGCATAGTTATGTCTAGAGAGTTGATTGGAGTCAAACTCAATTATTTTTGTCAAGAATATGTCATAGTTTGTGCTGTTTTCTCCTTATTGCATTGCATCAAAGGCCCATACCATCTGGTTGCCCACATTTAGCGATACTGAGTTAGATCAGGTGTGTCAGCCCACTTAGAGCTCCCTTCACCCTTATTTTCAATCATTTTAACATCCATTGATGAAGATTGATTAGATCCATAACTTCATTAGGGCTTTGCAAAATGTTAATTTTCAAATTTTACCTTCCCTTTTGTACTTAAGATTCACAAAGAACCTTCCATCATTAATAATTTGGTTACTTCAAAAGACTGCAAATGAAGTCTGATCCTTTCTCATTTCTCACTTTTCCTGATAAAGAGTTGGTACCTGAACAATATCCAAGGGTGACCAAAGAGGTGTTTTGCTTTTTAAATTTCATGCTAAATGAATGCATTTTCATGCTACAGTTTTTATTCTTCTTGATAATCCAATTGCCCATCTTTTGTCAGTGGGAATCCCTTTAAACTGGTTCTCATGTCCCCTTGACATGACCCTGTTTATATTGGATGTTTCCCTTGCTTTCTGTCACAAAGAAAAATATTCCTAGCTCTTGTGAATTTCTTGTCCCAGAACTGGAAGCAGCAATTTCTCTTTATTGTCCTAGTACCAATTAGGGGAAAGTCATACCAAACTTTAAAACTTTTATAAGTCATTATATTATGTTAAAACTTTTAATTTTATAAATATTTCCAGTATTAAGATGTTTTGCAGACAGCTTTCTTTCTTAACTTCTGATAACTTTGTAAGAATAAATTTTAAGAATTCCTCTGTCATAAAGCGGAGAAGGCAATGGCAACCCACTCCAGTAGTCTTGCCTGGAAAATCCCATGGATGGAGGAGCCTGGTAGGCTGCAGTCCATGGGGTCGCTAGGAGTCGGAGACGACTGAGCAACTTCAGTTTCACTTTTCACTTTCATGCATTGGAGAAGGAAATGGCAACCCACTCCAGTGTTCTTGCCTGGAGAATCCCAGGGATGAGGGAGCCTGGTGGGCTGCCGTCTATGGGGTCGCACAGAATCAGACACGACTGAAGCGACAGCAGCAGCAGCTGTCATAAAGCATCATTATTTTAATGCTGTTGTTACATATTGCCAAACTGTCCCTGGAAAGATTATACCAATTTGTGTTTATGCCAGCAGTATTTATAAGTGAAGTTATTCTATACTCTTGTCAATTTGCTATTATCCTTAACAGAAAGTAGTGGAAGGAAATTGTTTTTTTATTTTTATTTGTCTTTAATTATTAGTGTGGATGAACTTTTAATTTTGGAATTCAGGGGCAATCTTTTCAGTTAACTGCACTCTGTGGATCATAGTACATTCTTACTACGCATGCATGCAAGACTATCCCTCCATGTACCACTCATCCATCTATCTCTTATCTATCTTTATCCATTTTACATTGCTTATATATATCAACTTATATATTGATTCCTATGTGTTTCTGTACTTTATTCCCATTCTCCTGGTGTTGCATGTAACTATTGTATTATATTTCATCTATAACTTTTGGCTCAAATATTTTCTTTCAAAATGTGTATTGTTTTGTGTATAGGTATTTTAATTTATGAGACTTCCCTGGTAGCTCAGAAGGTGAAGAATCTGCCTGCAGTGCAAGAGCCCTGGGTTCAAATTATGTATATCATTCTTTTTCCTATTTTTTCCCATTAAATATTAATTCCTAGAATCTATCTTTGTTGCTATTTGTACAACAAATAACCACTTTGCTCTAACCACTGCAAAATTCTTCATGGTGTGCCACATATTGCCCACTTCTTATTTTCTATGATGTATTTCTAAGGAGCCTTCAATTTCCCACCATCATAAATATTCTCATATGGACCTATGAAAATTTCCCTGGAATTTCTGAATGTTGTGTATGCACTAGTTAATTTGACTAAATAGGATCATAAGATTTATTTCTGTAAGCAGTACAGTAATTTTTTCTATATACCCACAGTTTCATCAACATTTAGTGTTCTAATTTTGTGGGCTAAAATATGTATTATCTCATTGATTTAATTTGCATTTCTTCAAAATCAATGATTTTTGGCATCTTGTAATATGCTTGCTAAATTTATGTATGCATGTGTGCATTTTTAATTGCCTAATCATATCTATGGAGTTTTTTGGAAGATGATCATTATTTTCCCAATTATTCTCCAGCCCTATCACAATCAATGTTGGAGTGATTATTCATATATTCTCTTTTCCTGTTCTTTGATCTTTGCTTGAAAAACAGCAATCACTTTATTAAGGTATTGATAAGCCCTAATTTCCTAATTTCCACTTATTTTGCAACTCTCCTGGATAGTTTCTCCTTTGTTTGAATATTTATTTCAAAAATATTTTCACTGTTGGCTTCTTGCTGTACTTTTTGAGGGAATATATCTGGACTTATTTTTATTTTGCTTTTTTTTTTTTTTCACTTTTACACTCAATTTATACTGTGCTGGATAGAAAATTGTAAGTTTAAAGTTATTATAGCATTTAAATATATTTCTCAATTGTGTTTTTGCATGCAGAGAAGTCTGATGGCAAGCTTGTTTCTTTGTAAAAGATCTGCTATTTCTATCTATGAACACTTAGAGTTGTATCATTGCTTTCGTTAATATTAAATTCACTGTATGTCTTTGTAGGATTTTTTCCTTATCTCTCACTCTCTGAGACTTTTCAGTCCACAACCTTTTATTTAAATTTTTGTAACTCTTTGTTTAGCTTCTTAATACATTTTAAAGCTTATTTTATATTTTGATCTAGTATTTTCAATAAACTCAGTTGACATACTTTATCTAGTTTGTAAAATTCCATTGAAATCCTGAAGCTCCTTTTTTTGACCTGTGAACCCATTGTCACTTGGGGGATGAGCTACTCTGTTGAATAAGAGAAAGAGTTGAAAACAGGCTTCCAAGTGTTCACTTTTATCTTGAGCTTAAGAGGGTGGTGGGGATGAACCCCAGTGCAGCGAGCCTCAGGTACAACAGACCAGTCTTGATCACTCCCATTTTCCTCCTGTATATCATCTCTATTCTGCCTCCTCTAAAGCCTGCAGGCAAAACAGCATTAGGAAGATGCCTCCCTAGGTTGTAAGTCACCAGCAATGAGGGACTGGACAGGGAGGGAGGTAGAAGCAAACGTCTGGGCACTGCTGCTTAATGGGCACCTGTTTATACGGAACACACACCCCTGTGGGACTTTTGCTCCTTGGACCATCTGCACTGGCACCTAAAAGGCTGTGCCAGTGCACTGATTTTTAAGGTGAAGACATAGGAAATGATGATCCCAAACACAGAGGAGAGGGCAAAGCAGTATTTACAAAATTATTCTAATGTATTCTCTCACTGGTCCTCCAACTGTCCTCTCAAGTTTCAGGCAACTACTTCCGCTCAACACATCTTTAAAATCAGCTTTAGCATCTCTATGGAAAGGTTAGTTGCTGAAATACATTTTCCTTCTTACTTCTGTAGTTACTTCAGGGTTAATTTTATAGAGGGAGCCAGAAGTCCCATGTTAAGTTGCCATATGGGCAGGAACTAGAAGTTCCTACTATGTTGAGTAAATATTTTTTTTCACAAACTGGTGTCCTATTTTACAAAGCATCTGTTCATTCTCTTGCCCACTTATCCTTTAGGGTCTTTGTTTTTTAAAATTGATTTTATGAGCTACTTATCTATTATGGATATCATTATGTTCTATGCAATTTTAATAGAAATGTTTTAATGTAAATATTGAAATAAGGATATTTTCTTACTTTTTGGTTTCCTTTTGTGTTGTTAGTGAATGAAGTAAATTTTATACTTTCAGTGTAGATAGTTATATCTACCATGTCCATTGGAATGTCTCTCATTACTTTAAATCTTAGAAAGTTCTGAGGATCAGAGGAAATTAAGGGTAGGAAAAATTTAAATAACTTAAATATATAGGATATATATGTGTAGTGAACATCCTGATAAGCATTAAAAAAAATCATGTCCGTAAATGTAAAATGCATATCCATCAGTGACTAGTAATACTGGGAAAAATGCTCAGACAAAATTGAGACATATAAATTGCTGAAAATGTGTATAAAAAATCTTTTAAGACATCCTTTGAAATAAGGAAAACCCAAGATCCAGGAACCAGGATTCAATAATCTTGAGTTTCAAAGACCTTTGAAACTTTCTAAAGGAAAAGGTTATATATTATTTAGCCTCTGAGTATCAATTTAAAAAATCTGTTAAATGATGATGATAATTTAATTGAAAGTGTATAGTTTTAACATTTTAAATCTAATAAAAACTTTATATATTAACCAATGATAATAATGTTAGTAATAAAAGTAACAAGAAATGAAATGACCAACTGTACGAAAGTAAGAGCGAGTTGCTGCTGCTGCTGCTGCTGCTAAGTCACTTCAGTCGTGTCCGACTCTGTGCGACCCCACAGACGGCAGCCCACCAGGCTCCGCCGTCCCTGGGATTCTCCAGGCAAGAACACTGGAGTGGGTTGCCATTTCCTTCTCCAATGCATGAGAGTGAAAAGCGAGAGTGAAGTCGCTCAGTCATGTCCGACTCTTAGCGACCCCATGGACTGCAGCCTACCAGGCTCCTCTGTCCATGGGATTTTCCAGACAAGAGTACTGGAGTGGGGCGCCATTGCCTTCTCCTAAGAGCGAGTTAGTTGGCTGTTAAATTATTTTGTGTTTACCTTTTAAGAAGGATTATATAATATCTAGAAACAATATTCCCCACCCCCAATGATCTGACTTCACTAATGTAAAAAAATGGTAGAATGATACCTAGGGGTTTTCTTTTCTTATTTTTTATTGAAGTATAGTTGATTTACAATGACATGTTAATTTCTGTTGTACAGTAAAGTGATTTATTATACACATTATATACATTCTTTTTTTATATTTTTTCCCATGATGATTTATCCTGGGATACTGAGGATAGTTTCCTGTGCTATACTGTAGAACCTTGTTGTTTATCCATTCTATGTATATAATTTATATCTACCAATCCTAAACTCCCAGTTCATCCCTGCTTCTTTTCCCCCTTGGCAACCACAAGTCTGTTCTCTATGAATCTGTTTCTGTTTCATAGATAGGTTCATTTGTCATATTTTAGATTCCACATATAAGTCCTTTTCCATGGTGTTTGTCTTTCTCTTTCTGACTTACTTCAGTTAGTTTGATAATGTCTAGTTGTATCCATGTTGCTTTAAATGGCATTATCTCATTCTTTTTTTATGGAGAAGGCAATGGCAACCCACTCCAGTACTCTTGCCTGGAAAATCCCATGGATGGAGGAGCCTGGTAGGCTATAGTCCATGGGGTCGCAAAGAGTCAGACACGACTGTGCGACTTTGCTTTCACTTTCACTTTCATTCTTTTTTTATGGCTGAGTAGTATGCCATTGTATATATGTACCACATATTCTTTATCCATTCATCTGTCAGTGGGCATTTAGATTGTTTCCTCATCTTGGCTATTGTGAATAATGCTGCAATAAATATTGAAGTGTGGATTTATTTTCAGTATCCTGTTATCATTTACTCTTTCCATTTAAATGTCCTGCTAGAATGTTGCCATCATTTGTCCAATAGACCTCACCATTATGATTATGAGAGTAAGCCATATTGGATGGAAGTAAGCAAGGAAAAAGGACACATCTCTCCCTTTAAGAATATAATCCAGAAATTGCACAATTTACTTTCTTTTATATCTCAATGATGAGCCTTAGTCAAAGGTCTATTTTTGCTAAAAATTATAATGGGGAATTTGGTCTTTATTCTGAACAAATGTGGAGCTAAGCTTAATATTGTGAGAGTGAAGCAGAGGATGGATATCAAGGGGACTATTAGTAGTAGCCTCTGCACATTAATTCTTTGGACCTTGGACAGATTTTCTGTTCCAATCCAAATTTGTATTATTGTATTCTCTTAAATTCTTAACAATTACAGATTTGTAACCTGAATTTCTGGCAATTTTTGAATAAACATTTAGAAAAATATAAAGTGATCAGACAAATTCTACTTCATGAACCCATCAAGATTGATCCATTGTCAATAAAACCTTTGAAATGAATGAATAGTAGGAAAAGAAGCATTGGATAGAAGGAGAAAAAGGCAATCTAATAAAATATACTAATTCCATCATGCATTTGACAAACACATATTATTAAGTGCCTACTATATTTCAGTACTGATCTAGACGCTGTCATTAAAATGGTAAGCCAAAGCCACTTTGGTCCCTGCCAGGAAGAAAGAGAGCAAGCAGTTACTCAGATCATCACACAATTAAGTGTGAAATTGGAGCTGAGGCAGTTGTGAAGAAAGTCAAATGGCATCAAGGGAACATATACTAGGGGTATTTACCCAGTGAAAGAAATCAAGGAAGTGATCATTTAATGTGAGCTGAAGGATTCATTCTCTCTGGAAAGCGATCTAGTTCTCATAGAAGCAAGAGGTCTAAATGATCCCTTCTTCTCCCGTCTTCCTCCTCTCCTTTCCTCTTCCTTTTTCCCCCTCTCCTTTCTCCCCTTTCCTCCTTCTTATCCCCTTTTCCGCCTCCATTTTCCTTCTTTCCCTTCCCTCCTTTCTTTCTTGTCTCTTCCTTCTTTCTTTTTTTACAGAGGTTATACTCATCTCTGCTTATTTCTCTAGCTGGGTCATGACGCTGTTCTGAAGATAACTTGGTTCCAAGTCCAGGTTTTGTACACAGTCTATGTGCAAGTTAATGTTCCATAGAGATTTTTAAGAAACTAAGACAGGGATACCAGTACATGATGGGGTGAAATTTACACATGATGAATCGTTTGCCAAGTAGGACTACTTTCTTTACTCTAGATGATTTTGACTTGTGTTTGGCTACTATTACAGTAATAGAGAAAATGTTGATCTTGACCTTGCTGTTGAACAGCTCTGGGTCTGTTAAAATTTAAAACTTAGTCCTTCTTTGATAAATTCAATCTCTTTGGGTTACTGATCAGTTTCTTAGCATCTCTGCCCTCTTTCCTTTTTATATTTCTTCCTGTGCTTCTTGGCTGATATCTCCTCACTATCACTACCATCACCACCAAAGTCCTGCCTCCTGCCAACATTCAAGACCAGGAGAAAGATTATAGAACATAATAGTGATGGGGAGTGTGGTTTACTGGCTCCTGTTGACCTCTGGTTGATGTGTAGCTCCTCTTGCCAGCTCTTTGGAAGTTGATTTATATCCTTGCTGCCTTTGCTTCTGACCTATCTTTGGCTGCTGTAACCTGTAGTCTCCTTTCTCAACATAGGCAGTCCATGTAATTTATCCTACTGTGACTGTCCACCAGTATTTTTAGCCCCTGCCCTCAACCTTTCACTGGTGCTGCCGATTCCCCATGATCTCTCTTTTGGTTTCTGGTTTGGGAAGTTGATTCTGTATTATTCTGGTAGAAGATCACAATCTTTCATCTTTAACTATCTTCTGAATTTATCAGGAAGACAAAAAGGAATTTCTGGATCCCCTAAATGTCAAACACAGACTGAACCGAAACAGAGAGCTATTTCAAGTCCACCCACCTGGACCCTCCCCTCAGTCATTTATATTCTTATCACTCAGGCACCATGTTCAACGTGGCACCAAAAAGCCTCAGGGCTTCTCTGAAAGGCATACAGTCCTTGGAGGTTGTGATAAGGAATAACTCATTTATCTTGGAATTCTACCAAACTACTTGCATGTTTTTACAGTCACACCTTCTCCCCAGTCTCCCTGTTTGACTCTGGGGCTGCCTTGGAGGGTTGTTTAAAAAAGCCTTCCATCTTCCCCTCAGAATTCTCTTTCCATTCTCTCTTTCTGTCAGGCAAGGATGGTCCTAAATCATTTCGTTTTGCTTCCCAAGATGGTATTTGCCCTCCACTTGCTTGTAGAAATAAGCACTGAAGTCATATCTATACTAATAGCAGAAGAGCTGCAGAGAAAACTTCAAGTTACAGACAGGGAAAAATACCATCAGGGAATATTTTACAGTGTATCATCCTGCTATAGAGTGGAGGGACAGATATTCCAGACAGAAGGAACAATGTGTTGAGAGTCCCTGAGGTGGGAAGGAGCAAGGCCAGTATGGTCTGAATGGAGGAGGGAACAACTGGTGTCCTAGGAGACGGGGCTGGAGGAAGTGCTGACCAGTTAATGAAGAGCTTCCTAGACCATGTGAAAGGGGTCTGTTGAAAATGTTGCTATCCAGGTAAGGAACCTGGCTGTAGTTTCTTCTGAATCTTCAAAAAGCACAAACAAGAAGCAGCAAATAAAGTCCTTCCTCTTCTGAGCATCCTGTTGCATTTTATTTTAACCTAAGATCTGATAACTTTCATGTTTCCATGAAGTAAGTACAGAATAGATGCTGAACCAGAAACCCATATATGATCATCACAAGATGATCATAAGGTGATTTATGGGGTGGGAGATGTTACATTAAAGATGTGTTATTTTTTTCTATTCTTATATGCTGTCATCATTACTAGTGTGGCAAAGAGAAAGAGGAAGCAGATTCCAGGTCCAGATTGCACCAGGACCTTATAGGCCTGCTGGTCATTTTGGTGACAGTTTTAGAACCTGATTATGGTCTCTGTAGACAGCAGAAAGGAGAACAGTGAAAGCATAAGGAAACATTTCAAAGCAGTATGTATAGTCTGAGTTGTGGGCCTTTCCTTCAAGTCAATGTGTGCAAGAACTACACTGCTTGTTGTATTATAGCTTACTGTTATCATCCAGCCAAGAGAGAGGATTGAGGCTTGGATAGAGCTATTTGTTCAGGTAGGATTGTATTGCTGCTGCTAAGTTGCTTCAGTTGTTTCCAACTCTGTGAGACACCATAGACAGCAGCCCACCAGGCTCTGCCGTCCCTGGGATTCTCCAGGCAAGAATACTGGAGTGGGTTGCCATTTCCTTCTCCAGTGCATGAAAGGGAAAAGTGAAAGTGAAGTCACTCTGTCGTGTCCAACTCTTAGCGACCCCATGGACTGTAGCCTACCAGGCTCCTCCATCTATGGAATTTTCCAGGCAAGGATTGTATTACCTGTTGTTTATCTGTAAAAAATAAATATTGAAATTGGTTTTCTGCCTCCCGTGAAGTACTTTCACTCTTTGGAATAACCTACTACCTCAGCCTAAATTCAGCATTTGTTATTTTCAGTGTTAGAATCAGTTCAGTTCAGTTCAGTCGCTCAGTCATGTCCAACTGTTTGCAACCCCATGGACTGCAGGATGCCAGGCTTCCCTGTCCATCACCAGTTCCTGGAGCTTAGTCAAACTCATGTCCATTGAGTCGGTGATGCCATCCACCCACCTCATCCTCTGTCATCACCTTCTCCTCCTACCTTCAATCTCTCCCAGCATCAAGGGCTTTTCCAATGAGTCAGCTCTTCACATCAGGTGGCCAAAGTCTTGGAGTTTCAGCTTCAGCATCAGTCCTTCCAATGAATATTCAGGACTGATTTCCTTTAGGATGGACTGGTTAGATCTCCTTGCAGTCCAAGGGACTCTCAAGAGTCTTCTCCAACACCACAGTTCAAAAGCATCAATTTTTCAGCACTCAGTTTTCTTTATGGTTCAACTCTTAAATCCATACATGACTACTGGAAGAACCAAAGCTTTGACTAGACGTATCTTTGTTGGCAATGTAATGTCTCTGCTTTTTAATATGCTGTCTATGTTGGTCATAACTTTCCTTCCAAGGAGTAAGTGTCTTTTGATTTCATGGCTTCAGTCACCATCTGCAGTGATTTTGGAACCCAAAAAATAAAGTCTGTCACTGTTACCACAGTTTCCCCATATATTTGCCATGAAGTGTTGGGACTGGATGCCATGATCTCAGTTTTCTGAATGTTGAGTTTTAAGCCAACTTTTTTCCCTCTCCTTTTTCACTTTCATCAAGAGGCTCTTTAGTTCTTCTTCACTTTCTGCCATAAGGGTGGTGTCATCTGCATATCTGAGGTTATTGATATTTCTCCCAGCAATTTTGATTCCAACTTGTGCTTCATCCAGCCCAGCATTTTGCATGATATACTCTGCATATAAGTTAAATAAGCAGGGTGACAATATACAGAATTGACATACTCCTTTTCCTATTTGGAACCAGTCTGTTGTTCCATGTCCAGTTCTAACTGTTGCTTCTTGACGTTCATACATATTTCTCAGGAGGCAGGTCAGGCGGTCTGATATTCCCATCTCTTTCAGAATTTTCCACAGTTTGTTATGATCCACACAGTCAAAGGCTTTGGCATAGTCAATAAAGCAGAAGTAGATGCTTTCCTGGAACTCTCTTGATTTTTCAATGATCCAGTGGATGTTGGCAATTTGATCTCTGGTTCTTCTGCCTTTTCTAAATCCAGCTTGAACATCTGGAAGTTCACGGTTCACTTACCACTGAAGCTTGGCTTGGAGTATTTTGAATTACTTTGATAGCATGAGAGATGTGCAATCATGTGGTAGTTTGAGCATTCTTTGGCATTGCCTTTCTTTGGGATTGGAATGAAAACTGACCTTTTCCAGTCCTGTGGCCACTGCTGAGTTTTCCAAGTTTGCTGGCATATTGAGTGCAGCACTTTCACAGCATCATCTTTTAGGGTTTGAAATAGCTCAACTGGAATTCCATCACCTCCACTAGCTTTGTTTGTAGTGATGCTTCCTATGGCCCACTTGACTTCACATGCCAGGATGTCTGGCTCTAGGCGAGTGATCATACCATTGTGTTTATCTGGGTCATGAAGATCTTTTTTGTATAGTTCTTCTGTGTATTCTTGCCACTTCTTCTTAATATCTTCTGCTTCTGTTAGGTCTGTACCATTTCTGTCCTTTATTGAGCCCATCTTTGCATGAAATATTCCCTTGGTATCTGTAATTTTCTTGAAGAGATCTCTAGCCTTTCCCATTCTCTTGTTTTCCTGTATTTCTTTGCACTGATCACTGATGAAGGCTTTCTTATCTTTCTGTTCTATTCTTTGGAGCTCTGCATTCAAATGGTATAGCTTTCCTTTTCTCCTTTGCCTTTCACTTCTCTTCTTTTCACAGCTATTTGACCCATGCCTCTGCTGGAGACTCCTGGACACTTATGGGCAAGTCTGAGTTCATCTCTTGTGGGGTCACTGCTCCTTTCTCCTGAGTCCTAGTATGCATAAGGTTTTGTTTGTGTCCTCAAAGAGTCTGTTTCCCCAGTCTGTGTAAGCTTTGGGGGCTCTATGGTGGGGTTAATGGCTACCTCCTCGAAGAGGGCTTATGCCATACCAAGATCTACTGCACCCAGAGGCCCTGACGCTGCAAAGTCCACTGCTGACCCATACCTCCACAGGAGACACTCAAACAGTTCTGTCTTAGTCTCTGTGGGGTCTCTGGGTCCTGGTGCACACATGGTTTGTTTGAGCCCTCTGAGCATCTCTGGCAGGGATGGGGTTTGATTCCAAATGCAATTTCACCCCTCCTACCATCTTGCTGGACATGGAACAACAGACTGGTTCCAAATAGGAAAAGGAGTACGTCAAGGCTGTATATTGTCACCCTGTTTATTTAACTTCTATGCAGAGTACATCATGAGAAATGCTGGGCTGGAAGAAACACAAGCTGGAATCAAGATTGCCAGGAGAAATATCAATAACCTCAGATATGCGGATGACACCACCCTTATGGCAGAAAGTGAAGAAGAGCTAAAGAGCCTCTTGATGAAGGTGAAGGAGGAGAGTGAAAAAGTTGGCTTAAAGCTCAACATTCAGAAAACTAAGATCATGGCATCTGGTCCCATCACTCCATGGGAAATAGATGGGGAAACAGTGGAAACAGTGTCAGACTTTACTTTTTTGGGCTCCAGAATCACTGCTGATGGTGACTGCAGCCATGAAATTAAAAGACGCTTACTCCTTGGAAGGAAGGTTATGGCCATCTTAGATAGCATGTTTAAAAGCAGAGACATTACTTTGCCAACAAAAGTCCGTCTAGTCAAGGCTGTGGTTTTTCCAGTGGTTATGTATGGATGTGAGAGTTGGACGGTGAAGAAAGCTGAGCGCCACAGAATTGATGCTTTTGAACTGTGGTGTTGGAGAAGACTCTTGAGAGTCCCTTGGACTGCAAGGAGATCCAATCAATCCATCCTAAAAGAGATCAATCCTGGGTGTTCATTGGAAGGTCTGATGTTGAAGCTGAAACTCCAATACTTTGGCCACCTCATGCGAAGGGTTGACTCATTGGAAAAGACCCTAATGCTGGGTAGGATTGGGGGCGGGAGGAGAAGGGGATGACAGAGGATGAGATAGTTGGATGGCATCACCGACTCGATGGACATGGGTTTGGGTAGACTCCGGGAGTTGGTGATGGACAGAGAGGCCTGGCGTGTTGCAGTTCATGGGGTTGCAGAGAGTCGGACACGACTGAACGACTAAACTGAACTGAAACTGAACCATCTTGCTGAGGCTTCTCCTTTGCTGTTGGACATGGGGTATCTCCTCAAAGTCACTCCACTGCCACACAGCCACCACTCCATTGTTAGAATACACTTTATCTTTTTTTGGTGAGAAGAGATTTTGGGGAGAAGTCTAATGAGTTTTCTTGTCAACAATTTTTTTTTCCCCTTAAGTGTTAAAAGATGGTCAGTGCGGGTTTGGAGAACAGATTAAAATTGTTTGAAATTGTAAGAAGAGAATTTAGTCCTGCAATGAATGAAGACAAATCAAAAATGAAAGCGAGGAAAAAAAAAGGAAAAAGGTCACACTTTCAAGTTTCAAATGCACTTTTTTTGAAAACTAGTAATTTCCACAGTTATGAGATGAGGCATCTGTTATCTTACTCCAGCTTCAATACTAACAATCTTTACAGTTCGGACAAATCATTTGATATGCTAGTGGCTCGAATTTCAGAAATTAATAAAAGATTTGAACAGATGAAATGCTGTCTTATTTTTCCTCCTGTATCTTACTGTACTGTAATGGTTAATTTTATGTGCCAAGCTGACAGGGCCAATGCGTGACCAGACAGATGTCATTAGTATGTCTGTGAGGGTATTTTTAGACAAGATTAACATTTAGCAGTAGACTGAGTAAAGTAGATTGCCCTCCCTGATGTGAGCAGTATTGTTGTATAGTCGCTAAGCTGTGTTTGACTCTTTGCAATCCTGTGGACTGTAAGCCACCAGGCTTCTCTGTCAATGAGATTGGACAAGAATACTGGAGTGGGTTGCCATTTCCTTCTTCAGGGGTTCTCCCTAACCCAGGCATAAAACCAGCATCTACTGCATTGCTTCCCTTGGTTTCCCAGGTGGTGCTGTGGTAAAGAATCCACCTGCCAATGCAGGAGACTCAGGTGACACAAGTGATGCAGGTTTGATCCCTAGTTTGAGAAGATTCCCTGGAGGAGGAAATGGCAATCCACTCCAATATTCTTGCCTGGAAAATTCCATGGACAGTGGAGCCTGGCAGGCTACATTCCATGAGGTCTCAAAGAGTCGGACAGGACTGAGCAACTGAACACTTTACTACTGAGCCACTTGGGAAGCCCAAGGCACTAATACTAATGTGGTGGGTCTCATCCAATCACTTAATGGTCTGAAAAGAACAAAAAGACTGAATCTCAGGTGAATAAGAAGGAATTTCCCCCTGCCTGATTGTCTTGATTATTCCTGCCTTCTAACTCAGACTGAATCATTGGCTCTTTCTGGGTCTCAAGCCTGCAGACCTATGGATTTGGAAACTACACCATCATCTTTCCTGAGTCTCCAGATTGCTGATTGCAGATCTTGGGACTTGAAAGCCTCCATAATTGCTTGAGCCAATTCCATATATATATATGATAAAACTGAACTCATTAGTCACTTAGTTGTGTCCATTCCTTTGCAACCCCATGGACTGAAGCACTCCAGGCTTCCTGTACATTACCAACTCCTGGAGCTTGATCAAATCAGGTCCATCAAGTTGGTGATGCCATCCAACCGTCTCATCCTCTGTCGTCTCCTTCTCCTCCCGCCTTCAATCTTTCCCAGCACCAGGGTCCTTTCTAATGAGTCAGTCCTTCACATCAGGTGGCCAAAGTATTGGAGTTTCAGCTTCAGCATCAGTCTTTCCAGTGAATATTCAGGACTGATTTCCTTTAGGATGGACTGGTTGCCTGTCCTTGCAGTCCAAACACTCTCAAGAGTCTTCTCCAACATCACAGTTCAAAAGCATCAAATTCTTTGGTGCTCAGTCCAACTCTCACATCCATAGCTGGAAAAACCATAGCTTTGACCATATGGACTTTTGACTGCAAAGTAATGTCTCTGTTTTTTAATACACTGTCTAAGTTTGTCATAGCTCTTCTTCCAAGAAGCAAGCATTTTTCAATTTCATGACTTCAGTCACCATCTGCAGTGATTTTGGAGCCCAAGAAAATAAAGCATGTCACTGTTCCCATTGTTTGTCCTTCTATTTGCCATGAAAAGATGGGACCACCATCCTGAAGTCATGGGACTGTCATGACATATATATGATATATATATGTGTCATGATATATATATATATACACATACACACACACACACACACATATATATGTTCTGTTTCTCTGAAGAACTCTGACTAATACACATGCTGATAATTTTTGTGGTGGCTATTTTGGAAAATGAAGGCAAACTCCTTGCTGGCATCATGGACCTGCTCTTAAAAAATCAGTTTTTTTTGCTTCTCAGAATGTATATCTTTTCATTCTGAGAGGAAAGGATGTTGAAGAAATGTATTGCTTGTTGAGTTTTCATATCTAATTCCCTTAGACCAATTCTGAACATAAATGCAATAAACACAATCAAGGGATCAAATTTTTCATAATTAAAAAGTCTTTGGTATAAAATTAGAGATCAAATATTTTGTCTTCCCTTAATCTTCTGTCATTTTACTTATTTGCCATTCACTTTTACTGCCTTTAGGCTATTCCTGGCTGATACAGCCTCATCTCAGGAAGGAACCACTCATCTGGAATCTGGCCAGGTGCACAGCTTGGCTTCTAAAACCTCTTTCATCTTTCCAGGAAGCTGCCAACTCATGTCTTACTTTGCATTTCTGGAGAACATCAGTAGGAACGTGGGCCTAAGAGCTCATGTAGAAAATGTTGAGGAGCATATGATATACTTTGGTGCTAAAATTATAAGGAAACATATACCAGCACTTTATTTAGATTCAGTTTCTTATGGAAATTTTCCCAGATTTAAAATTCTGTACTGACAGCTTAACATCTAGTTGATAATTGAACATTTTTTCTATAAACAAATAGGTGGCATTATAAAAATATAACAATAGAGAATAAACCTCTTGTTTAATTTGGAGACTTAGCTAATGTTTCCTTACAAATCCTAAAATTAAAGGTTTTCATGTCTACTTTTGTGTCTTAAATATCTGAAAAGAAAGAGAAAATAATGAGAATTTTATCATGGACATTTCATGAAAATCATCTCTCTTAGAAATATGTGGCAGACCTATATCAGCAAATTTAAAAAAAAAATGGAATTATCCAGATATTTTAAGCAAAATGTGAATTTTTATTTATTACTTTAAGACCCTTCTAGCATTTATGTGCTACTCATTCCCTTGCTGTTTTTTATATCTATGTGTTATTTTGTTAATATAGACATGAATAGAGAAGCAATTTCAGTACTAAATGAAAATATTTATAACATAATGGAAATATTGCTACAGTAGTCCCTGTAACATGCTGCTGTTTTTGCAAATGAATTTGCACACTTCTTTAGAAATGTACTTCACCAGAAAAATAGTATAGAAATCATTGCTAGCAAAAAACTAAAAAACAGAATTAGGGTCATAATAATTAAAAGCCTAAAACTATTATAAAGGTGAAAAATTTCAAGGCTAACCTCTCTTTTGCTGCAAAGGTAGGTGAATTATAGACTTGTTCTTATAATTCAATTGTAAAAGCTTAAAGGTATTTGGAAGTGAGCAACATCAGGGATTAACATGCTTAGAATTAGATTGTAATAAGAAAAATTGAAAGGAAATTATTGTCATTGGTATAAAAAATGTCTTTGTAGAATACTATTTGTCATTTTTCTTAATCCATATTTTTAGCCAAAATTATTCTTGAGTAAGATCACCTTTTTAACCCCTTAAAAAGTATCAAGTCCCTATATAATATATATTTATTACATACACATATATGTCCTTTTTAAGGGGTTTAAAAGGCGATCTATATATCTATCTAGAAAAAAGTGGGGAGGAGGATGGGAGGGAGGGAGAAAGTTTGGAGAGACAGATGAAGGAGAAAGGATCACAGAACCTGCAGTAAATATCCTCTTGTTGGGCTGACCTGTTCCAGAAAAGTCCTTCACATAGACATGGGTTTCAGGTCAGAATAGGGTTATCATTCATTCTTTGTCAGTTCAGTCATGATTATTTCTCCTCTTCGATGCCAATCAACTAAATTTCATTTCATTTTCAGGTTATATCAGAAAATCAATATTGTTAGTAAATTAAGTCTGATAGAGTCTTAAATTCAGAATTAATTTTCACCTATGAACACATCATTGTCAAATTTCTCCTGGCTAGTGCATAGGGAAGACATGAATTGCACTATGAAACAGTTATTGTACTTTGCTGGTCTCATTCATTCAATCAGCTCTTTTGTTCATTATGCAATTAACAATTCACTGCAGTACTGCCAAGATTTTAATGATATTTTCCAACAATACAAAGCAAACCAGGAATTTAACTCTTTTTATTTTAATTTTTTTCACTGTATATCAGAAACAACTTAGTCTTGAAGACACAGACCAAGGTGTCCTTTTCTGGAAAACCCCCTTTGTTGCCCTCAGCTGTTCTCTAATATCCTGTGTGCTTTCTTTTAACATAGCATATATTTTATTATAATGATAATGTCAATTTTCTACTTCTCCAACTAGATTTTCAACAAGTAAAAATTTATTGGTCCTTTTTTCTGAATATTCAGTACCTTGTATATAAACAGGGACTCACATATTTGCTGAATGAACAGATCACTGGGAAAATTTCTTTACACTTTCATATCTCTAAGTCAATTAGATTTCCTTCTAGGAATTCAGCAGGTAGAAAAAGGATGAGCTATTTTAGGCAAACTATACTGAAAGGACAGAGAGAGGATAGGTGAAGATTACAATTTTGGAGGGGGGGCTTCCCTGGTGGCTCAGCAGTAAAGAATCCACCTGCAATGCAGGAGACACAGGAAATGGGGGTTCGATCCCTGGATCAGGAAGATCCCCTGGAGAAGCGCATGGCAGCCCACTCCAGTATTTGTGCCTGAAGAATCCCATGGTCAGAGGAGCCTGGGAGGCTACAGTCCATAAGGTCGCAAGACTTGAGCACAACTGAAGAGACTGAACTCACATGTACATGTGTATTTTGGGAACAGCAAAGGGTTTAATAGGAGTATCGCACTATCTGAGCTGATAAAGACTAGAGAACTAGACACGGTGCTCATATATTCTGTCTTTGGAAAAGGCTCATTAGAGCTTTTTCCTTTTCTTTCACCCCAATCAGAATTTACTGCTCCTTTTTGCCATTACTTTGTGCTTAGTTGCTCAGTCATGTTGCTTTGAGACCCCATGGATTGTAGTTTGCCAGGCTCTTCTGTCCATGGGATTCTACAGGCAAGAATATTGGAGTGGGTTGCCATTTCCTCCTCCTGCCATTACTTTACAACGTGTGTATTTCCATCCTACTACTTTGAATATTTTATTGCAAGTGTTTACTGGCCCATCTTGCTTCAGCTCTTGGCAGAATAGTGGAGACAACTTGGAATTTGCAGTTTGACATATTTTGGTTGAAATATTGACTTTGCTACTTAACTGGGTAATTGATCATAAACAATCACTTAGACTCCTTGAATCCTATCTAGTTTCTTTTTCAGTAAAATATGGAAAATAGTACAAACTCCACAGCAGTGTCATGATCACATATATTAGGTGCATGACAGATGTTCAATAAATTATGTTTCCTTTTTTCTTTTACCTTCTCTGAAGACAAGAATCATGTTTTATTAACGTGCCCCTAGCAGCTACATTCATTGACACCCAAGAGATGTTTAACAGATGCTGTTGAATGAATAAAGTATGTGTTTATTTAAATGTCTAATATCTGTGAGTATAATGTGTTTAAGGATTCCCTGGTAGCTCAGCTGGTAAAGAATCTGCCTGCAGTGCAGGAGATCCTGGTTGGATTCTTGGGTGGGGAAGATCAACTAGAGAAGGGAACAGCTACCCACTCCAGTATTCTTGAGCTTCCCTGGTGGCTCAGCTGGTAAAGAATCTGCCTGCGATGTGGGAGACCTGCCTGCAATGTGGGAGACCTTCCCTGGGTTGGGAAGATACCCTGGAGAAGGGAACAGCTACCCACTCCAGTATTCTGGCCTGGAGAATTCCATGGACTGTATAGTCCATGGAGTTGCAAAGAGTTGGACATGACTGAGCAACTTTCACTTTCAATGTGTTTAAGAATAGATATTCAGGAACATTTTTGGAACCTAAACTATTCCAAATTTAGTATTTCAGAATTTGTACTACTACAGTAGTTCCCATATCTGTCTATTCTACCATCCTGGCCACATTTCAGATTGGCCTGAATTTATATGTGGAAGATGGGAAGAACATTCTAGGCATTCCACTTGCTCAGGCACTCCTATAGGGAAAGCTGGGGAAATAATCATACATGACTTAACATAAATACAAATCATTTATCAGACTGCCAAAATTATAAGTCTTCCCTTCCCTGAGGAGGTGCACAGACAGTTAGATAAATTGAATTGGTGTTATTTGTTACTGGACTATTATAAATCATCAAGTGAGTGGGTATTATTAGCTAGGTTGCTTTAATGTGACATCTTCTTTGCATTCTCAAGCATAATTGCTGATTAAAGATTGCTTCCAAGGAGGCTCAGTTTTGCCTCTTGGCAGCATGTCCATATGAGCATCTTATATCATTTCTATAAATATTAGCCATCAGCAAGTGTGGATAAAGTACTAGGCAAGGTCTAAGGATGACTCAGTCTCTTTCAACTTTTCATTTTACTGTGAGTATTTGAAGTTGGTTGAGCTTGCTTTTTCTCTCCTCTTCCTATGCTTCTCTCCTCCTACTCTTTTCCTGCCCTTCCTCTCTTCTTCTTACCTCCCACTCTCCTCTCTTTTTTAATTAGCCAGGCTAGTGACAGACTGCAAGACCATGTGCCTACATCAAGGAGGTGTTGGTGACAAATAAACTTTTCACCCTGGGAATCCCATTTTGGCTGATTTCTGCCTCTTGAGAAAGGTGGCTTCTCTTGCTACTCATTTGGAAAGCCCAGTGACTTTGAAAAGTATCTGTGCTTTAGTGAAAGAAAGCAGAGAAATGAGATAATGTGATTATGAGGGGATGACTCTTACTAAGTAATGTATCTCTCTTGCTAATTGAGCTCTCAGTGTTCAGTTATTATGGGGGGGGGCAGTGCTTCTCTGGTGTCTCAGACAGTAAAGAATCTGCTGGCAATGCAGGAGACCCAGGTTTGATACCTGTATTGGGAAGTTCCCCTGGGGAAGGAAATGGTGACCCACTTCAGTATTCTTGCCTGGATAATTCCATGGACAGAGGACCCTGGCCAGCTACAGCCCATGGGGTCACAGAGAGTTGGACATGACTGAGTGACTAACACTATGCACTATGTATAACATACTTGAATTTTCTGTGTTAATAGGAGTTGGCTTTATTGCAGAAAACTGTAAATTCCCAGCTTAGTTTTATCTTATGTCTTTTGATGTTATTCTTATTTTTTTTTCAAATTAAATGTAGAATGATTTTATTCACACAGGCAACTTTCTAACATTTACTTTCTCATGTTTGCTTTGTGTCAAACTCTATTTTGACATTAATAAGCAGAGATCCCAGGATTTGTTTTTAGGTGCTCTTCAGTGTATGATACTCAACAGAGTCACGGTACATTTCAAAAAACTGTGCATTAAAATCTTAATTTTCATTAAATAATGAAAGAGTCTAAAAGTTGCATTGAAGAATTTTTTTTCCCCCAGTATGGGTTAAAAAGATACTTCAGACTGACTTAATGCCTTGTATTTAACCAATACCAAGCACATTTATAAGATTCTTATAAGCATATTCAGATATTAAAATAATTTCTCTAGATATGCTGAAAAACTGATGTGTATTAAGGAAGAGTCAAGAGCTTAAAATGTTCATGTGTTTCAGGGATGAGGTATTTTTTTGGGCTTCTTGCGCTTCCTATTTTGGAAGGCAGGCTTTCCCTCTGCTGAGCTTGTCAAAGCTGATAGCCTGGAACTCTGCCTCTGGCACTGAACTCAGTTCAGCATTTTAAGAGAAAAATGAAAAACATCAACATTCTGTGTTTACACTTTGCCAATTGTTATACATAAAAAATTCTCCTTTTGATGTTTTATATTTAAGTAGTGTATTTATAATGCTTTTTTCTTTTCACTAATCAACAAAGTGTATTGAAATGCAACTAACTATGCTATGTACTTAGGAATTCATCCCAATATCTTTGACATAGTTCTAAATGTGCTAATGTCATTATACCTTTTCCAAATCACACTAGGTTAAATTAAAGCATATTCTATAAAATGGATATTCCTTTACTATAGAGAAATATATTCAATTTCTTTATATGTTTTCTTGTATTAGAAACAATGACATTGACATTAGAAACAATTCCCAAGGGGAAACAAATGATCTATCTAACAATATTTTATACAAATTAGAAATAAAATGATCTTATCATTGACCCTATTAGTCTTATTTCATATATAGGGAAGCTAGAGTTTATCGAAAATAAATAATTTTGCCAAGGACACATATATAGGCAAAAGAGAGGTGGGATTTGAACCCAAGTCTTTCTGATACCATAGCTGATGCTCCTAAATGCAATACACTATATTTTTTTTAATATATAAAATAAAAGCCCTCAGAACAGTGGAATTGTGTTTTTCACATTTTCTATCTAAGCACCAAGCTGATGTTTTCAGATCTATAACATTTGGCACAATTCTCTTTAGTAAACATTCTTTAAGTATCTAAATGGGAACAAAGAAGACACCTGCTCAAAGTAACAATTCAATAGCAGTGAAACTGATGGTGAGCGTGGTAATGCAAGGACGCTCACAGTGAAGAGGAAGCTGCTGCTGTCGCTGCTAAGTCGCTTCAGTCGTGTCCCACTCTGTGCGACCCCATAGAGGGCAGCCCTCCACGCTCCCCCGTCCCTGGGATTCTCCAGGCAAGAACACTGGGGTGGGTTGCCATTTCCTTCTCCAAGGCATGAAAATGAAAAGTGAAAGTGAAGTCGCTCAGTCGTGTCCGACTCTTCGCGACCCCATGGATTGCAGCCTTCCAGGCTCCTCCATCCCTGGGATTCTCCAGGCAAGAACACTGGAGTGGGTTGCCATTTCCTTCTCCAGTGCATGAAAGGGAAAAGTGAAAGTGAAGTCGCTCAGTCGTGTCTGACTCTTCGCGACCCCATGGACTGCACCCTACCAGGCTCCTCCGTCCATGGGATTTTCCAGGCAAGAGTACTGGAGTGGGGTGCCATTGCCTTCTCCAAAAGAGGAAGAAATGACACCATTTCCTGGGTAGTTGTAGTGTTACTGATGATGACAGTAGAATGATTTGCCATTTTAGTTTTTCTTTCGTATAGTTTTATGTTCTATTTTTTTAAAATATATTGTGCCCTATCCTTGATATCATATTAATGTGCAGAAACGATACTGATTGATCCAGAATTAAAATTCCTTCGGAGGCTTTATGCTTAAGCAGTGCATTAATGTCACCATTATCTTCATTGGTTGTCTTTTTGAACAATTATTTTATTTTCTAAATATTGGGCCCTCTCTGAACTCATTCATAAACTTGGCTATTTTAGATATGATATTAATGTTTAGATTAAAAAATCATGTGGCCGATATAGACATATATTGTCTACAGATATGATTGGCTGTCAGCAGTTTCAAAAACTTCACATAATTCTCTACTACTGTCATTATCAGCCTATGCCTCTGTTTCCTTGAATCGCCAGAGTACCATGGTCTCCTCATCCTTTCTACATGGTTTCTAATCTGATTTCTGCAAAGAAAATCGACGTTGGGCTTCCCAGGTGGCTCAGGAGTAAAGAATCCAGCTGCCAATACAGGAGTGCAGGTTCAATTCTTGAGTTGGGAAGATTCTCTGGAGAAGAAAATGACAACCCATTCCAGTATTCTTGCCTGGGAAATCCCATGGACAGAGGAGGCTGGTGAACTATAGTCCATGGGGTCGCAAAAGAGTCGATGACTTAGTGACCAAACAACAACAATCAGATTTATGTCCCCATGGCTGTTTTATACAGCCACATCAGAAGTCATCAGTGACTCCTACCTAACAATCACATCACATTTTCTCATCCTCCTCTTCTTTGACTGGTCTCTGCTCAACACAAGTCCTTTCTCAAAATGCCCAGTTCCTGGATTCCATGACCTGGCCTTTCTTGGTTTCCCCGGTTGTTCTCTGAAAGGCTCTCAGAATCTTTCATGAGCTCCTCTTAACCTTCATTCCTTAATGACAAGATGTTTTCACTTCTTTTTCTTTGAGAGTTTCATTCATGCCTGGGACTTGAACTCTCACCTCTCTAAGGTTGACTTCCAATGTCATCTACTTTTCTAAGCTTTAAATCTCTTTATTAGACTTGACTCTTATATTTCTTACTACCTCTCAACTGATCTCAAACAGTTTTTAAGGACATGCCTATTTCCATTTTTTAAAAAGACACTGTTTTCCAAATTTAACTTTTTATCGTGGCTTTAAATCTTTCTCTTTCAACAACAAAACCAGTTTCTTGTTCTGTCTGTAGACTCTATTCCATGAGACTCTATATCCATTAGTTAGGAATTTATACTTTAGAACCAGAATGCCAAGTTAGAATCCTTTATCTTCCAATGAAATTCTGCTATTTTGGCAGTAAGTATTTCTTGTGATTATATTCCTTCTGTAAAACGGAGTTGCTTCCCTGGTGGCTCAGACAGTAAAGTGTCTGCCTCCAATGCAGGGGACCTGGGCTCGATCCCTGGGTCAGGAAGGAAATGGCAACCTGCCTGGAGAATCCCATGGAGGGAGGAGCCTGGTAGGCTACAGTCCATGGGATTGCAAATAGTCAGACACGACTGAACAAATTCACTATATTTCTACTTTTCACTATCTGTAAAATGGGATACTAATAAGGGTGTAGTGATAATGATTGAATGTGTTAACATATGTAAAGTATTTCATATAGTGCTTACTACAGACATCACTATGTAACATAAGTTTGCTGTTTTTCTCCTCATCATCACCATCATCATCGTCACTATCATCTCTAATCTTCTATTTTCACATCTATCCTGTTTCAGGTTCTCATAATATCTTGTTCAATGCCAAGATAGATATCTTTAATTGGTTTCTTCCATCCTCAATCTTTCCTTATTCTACTTCATTTCATAAGATATTTTAAAGTTGCCATTCCAGAAGCAAAAGCAGATCATTATGGCCGCCAATTGAAAAATATTCAGTAGTTCTCCAGTTAATCATTTGTGTGATATCAGCAAATCACTAGACCACTCTGGCTTTAGTTTTTTTCATCTCTACCATGAGAGTTAGGGCTGAATGCTCATAGCAAAAAGATTGATTCTGTAACTTTGATTCCCCATTGTCTGTTCTGTGCAACATGTATCCCAAATCATGGCATGCAAAGAATTTTCCTGCTTTGGCTCCAAACCACAGCCCCAACATTATCTCATTCTTCTTCTTCTTCTTTTTTTACTACTAACCAGCAAAAATGAAATATGGTATTTGTTATTCTCTGAAAACATCTGGTGCTGTCCTCTTTCCATGAATATAATTGTGACATTCTCTTTGCCTGAAATGTCCTTCCTCTTTATTTACCTAACAAAATTCCGACCTTTTTCCCATGTTCAGTTCAATGTCACTGCTTTCATAAATCTGCCGCACAAATAAGTCCCCACACATAATTACAATTCCTTTCTACTTCATAGTCTTGTAATGAATAGATCATATTATACAATTGTTTATCTGTCTCTCCTCCCTTAATTGTGATTCCCTTGTGATTTAGGGACCCACATTTATTCATTATTGCCTTTCCTGTTTTCAAACTTGGCATATGCACTATGCTTGCCACATAGTCTCTCCATGGATATTTATAAAATGAGTATGTTGGACACCTAGTGCCAGCAGCACTTTATGTGGCAGCAGAAACTTATGAAAATTCAGGGAAAACAGTACTATTGTGTAAGAATCCTATGATGTAAGAAGTGTCTTCACTGTAATATAGCTATAGAGAACCCCAAGTTTTTGTATCACCCACTGAAGGCCCTAGGCCATAGAGAGACCTTTTTGTCAGTGTCAGTGATTTGTGAGTCTATTTTGCTTTTGTTGTTTCAGATGACTTCATATTTTTCTGTTGGATTAGTCTCTTCTTTCCACTTCTGAGGACAAGTACTGTGTCCTAAATAATATATAGGAAAGCAGTGAATTGGGAACTTCTTATTCACTATGGCATCTCTGTGCAAGTGTGCTAAGTTGCTTCAGTCATGTCTGACTCTTTGCAACCCTATGGACTGTAGCCCATCAGGCTTCTCTGTCCATGGGATTCTCCAAGCAAGAATACTGGAATGAGTTGCCATGTCCTCCTCTAAGGGATCTTTCTGACCTAGGGATCAAACCTGTGTCTCTTATGTCTCTTGCATTGGCAGATGGGTTCTTTACCACCAGCACCACCTGGGAAGCCTGTGGACCCCCAGGGCCTGGCAAAAGGTGGGTTCTTTGTGTGTCTTTGCATGGGGAGCCAGAAAATCATGCATTTATGGGCAGTGCGTAACAGGCCCATAAGAAGCTTGCATTCAGTAGCTGAATTCATCTATGCCAAGACATGGCACATAGAGGCAGTAGAATCAGGGTCAACCATAAAGACAAACTCCATAGCCTCTCTCTGGATAAATAACACCAAACTGAGTGACGCTCATCTCTATTTTATTTAGAGATTTCCTAAAATACATACATTTGAAACAAGTGTCTGTCTTTTTTTTTCTGGTACGTGATTTGCAGAGACTTTTTTGAGATATTGGGGTTAAAATAGTGCTGTCCATTGCTCCATGCATTATTTAGAGGAGTCTGGTGTTATTTGTAATCCAATGCCATCTGTCCTTTGAAAGTTAATTGCTCTTCCTGCTTCTAATGCAAAATCGCCATAAACAGAGAGAGGGTCACTGGATTATCTAGGATTAAAATTCTACTTATTAACCTAAATTCTCTCACTGACCACATAGAACTAGTTCACAGTGTAATTGCCAATTGTCTGTTTGGTGGAAAAAGAGTCATAGTAGAAGAAACCTAAATAACTTGGCTGAGTTTGTACAGCAAATTAAGAATAAGGATGGGAACAGATGATGAACAATGATACAGTTCTTACAAACTTTTGTTTCCTTTGCTACCATTGAACATCTCTTTAGGGCTATGAGTAACTTTACCCTTGTTATTATGTTTGACAAAATTAGAATGATACATAAAGGTTTTGGGCTGTGAAATTATCGTCTGTCATATTAAAATTTCTACTGGGTCTTATTTAGTCTCACACTATGTTGGATTACTACATCTCAATTATTAAAATGTAATGAAGTGACCCCACCATCATGTGTATGCATTTGGAAATATGGGTTTCCTAATGAAATTTAGAAACATAGTTGGTATATAAACATGAATAATCCTCAAAGCCAAAAGCTTTGAGGGGAGTTCAAAGTTCAGCTGACTTCTGAAAATCTTTGGTTCAATTCATTATGTAAGCAATACCTCTCACAATTTTGCATGTGTTGTTTTTGAGTAACGCGACCAGCAAAAAAACAAAAAAAGAAAAATCTATCAGTAGACAACCTTTTTACTGGAATACTTCAAATACTAGTCTTCATAGATTTGAGAACCTCTTTATGTAAAACATTTCAAATCTGTAAGAATATATGATTTGTAAATATTTATTAAATGTGCTTTTTCATATTGCTTCTCTGAAGAAATAGTAGATATTATAGAAAGTTGATTACAGGAAGTTAAATAACTCTATAGAAAAAGCTGGGTTTCAAACTGGAACCTGAAGAATTTAATGCTACAACACTGATCTTTTAACAAGTATTAAAAGGAATCTGGGATTTTTCCAAAGACTCTGGATTGCATTTTTGCACTTAAAAAAGCCCCATCCACAAAATTCATTTATCATGTAAATATATAGATCAACAATCCTCTCAGGAATTTCCCAAGTAAACAACTCCCAAACCAGTAAATTTGTGAGAGAGGTCAGCAGAGAAATATATCTATTAATAGAGCATACAGCAAAAGAACGGTGGTAAAGTGCAGATGGCAGCACCCATAAATCATACAGTGTCATCAATGCCATGTTATTCAAGTAAAATGGATGGGTGTTTGTTCCAATTAGCCCAACATTCATTCAGTGTATTGATGCTGCAGCTGAATGAGTTTAGCGCATGCTAAGTATTATGTATTCAGGTGTCTGCTTAAGTTTGTATGCTCATGGCCACATCATCTTCCATGGTCCCTTGTTATTTTTTCTGTTAAATAATAGCCCCAGTTTTAACCCTTTTAGATAGTGCTTCATTCCAGTACAGTTTTTTACTTTTTCATGACTATGTTGTCTTTCTCGTTACTTATTTAAATGATTTGCTACTACTTCTCCCACATGGTTTGCTTTCAGTTTCCTCTTTGTATGTTCAAAATATCACTGAAAGATCATTTCTTCTAGGAAGCAACCCCCCAACCGCCACCCCAAGTCACCTTTTAAAGTCAGAGCTCAGTTTGAGTGAAAATCCCAAATAGATTCAGCTCTATGGAGTCTTTCAAGAGAGAAATTCATTCACCAACTATGCACTGGACACATAAAATATGCTGCAGCTATGCTCATTTCTATGGGGAATATAAATATTCAAAGGTCTTCGCTTTTTAAACATTGCCATAATGAGTTGTAATAAATATTAGGAATGAAGAAATGTATGTTTAGCTAGAAGGATGAAAAGGGAGTGTATTAGTATAGTATTTTCTTTGGAATTTACTCTCAAAGGCCTAAATCTGGCTAGTGACAACTAGCATTGCCAGGAGCGAGGCATACAATGGATTTCTTTTCCATTACATACTATTACATGAACACTGAATTTACAATTCACAAGGAATTCTTTAAAAATTTTTGTTGTGTATTTCAAAATTTAACTTTATAATAGATTTCACCCCATATCAACAAATGAAGGAAATGTGGGATGTAATTATTGAAAACAACAAAATAAGCTAAATATTATAACAAAAAAAATGGAGTGGGCATAATCTTAAATTTTCAAAGATGCAAATGATCACCAAAGCCAGAAGACAATTGGTTCCAGCTTCTAAGATTCTAGAGAAATAAGAAATTCAAATCCGTGGAAGATGCAACTGAACATTAGTACATTTTTAAAAATCAAGTATTATTTTTAGAAAAGGGCAGTTGAGGTTAGGTGGTCTTTAGATACGTTCCTAACATGTAAAAAATGCTTTTATTTCTTTCACTTTAGTTCTACAAATTTGAAAAAGATAAGGAAAATAAATTAAGCAATAATTTATATTTGCTTTCCTAAACTCAGAGCACTAAGAACTGTCAACGAAAAAGTCATGCTTTCTCATTAGTGTTTTAATTATATTATTAGGGTTTACAGTACAGTATGGGCAGTAGCTTCCTTACAAGCACAATATTCTTGCTGACAAGTACATTGAGATGAAACAACAGGAGCCAAAGAGCTTATCCAGAGTTGTTACAATTTCAAAAGGATAAATTAATGTAGTATTGTTACTTAATCTTCATGCCTGACTACTTTAGCTGTAGAAAACCTCATAATCAGAGCAGTGTCCTCATCTGGTCAGGTGTTTGATGGGATTGTATTACAGTAGAGAAACTTCCTTTTGCCAGTTTCCATTCAGAAACCTGAAGCATTTTCATGAATGTAACATTCTTTGGTTAAAGATACCACAGTGAATCCATGTTTAACCCTGAAATAATAGCCAAATATGATTCTTTCAGGTAATAGTGAATTGAACCATAAGACATTGCTCATGCTTGGCCATTTTTGACTTTGAAATGGTGTGTTCCTGTGGTTCAGCCCATCAGTCAGCAGTATTTTTTTAGTGCTTATTACTGCTAGACTCTTTTCTAAGCCGTGTCACACGTATCAGTCATCTGCTTCGTAGCATCCTTTTAAGGTGGGTTCTATTACAATTCTCCATTTCATAGATGAGAAAACTGAGGTGCAGAGAGGTTAAGCTGCTTGCCCAGTGTTCCCAGTGATTAGGAAGATAGCTATGAAATTCACCCATGTTGTATTCATATCTGTGAAGAAAAAGTGTTAACAGAGTAATGACTGTAGAGATTGTTGGTAGGCTTTTAGAAAAGTCACTCTTGTTGCATGCAGCATATGACAGTTGGACCTCTCCATACCTCAGTTTTCCTCTTTATAATGGGATTAATATTATTCCTACCTTATATATATATATATTAGTAGGGAGCAAATATTTTCCCACCCTGATGTTTCTTTGTGTGTCAGCCCTGTTAACTGCAGACAGGCCATACTGTCGACAACACATCAAGCCTTTAAGTAACAAAGGTAGTATTTTAATCTCCCACCTATCTTACCATCAGTTTGTTTTTCAGTTGATTCAAACTTAGGCATGAGAAAGGTTTTTATTCCCCTGCAAGTGCCTGACAAATAAGGTTGATGCAAGGGCTAGATAAAAAATGCATATAGAAAGTTTACAAAATAGAATCTGGTACTTATTAAGCCCTTATTATATTTACTATTATGACTTAAATATAATCCCTATAGCAAGTTCATACTATAAAATTCGTCTAAGAAATTTAAGTTGTGAATTAAGACTAGTTAAAATGAATAAAAATGCATTTTAAAACCATACTCTATGATTCAAATATTTTGCTTTTACTAACTGGAAATGTTATTTATTTTACCAACATATAGTGAGATTTAACTATGTCATACTTCATCTAATGCAAAATGCCAGCAGAAGTAGTACACACATTTATTTTATATGCCATTAAGAAAGACAAATGTTTCTAATTAATTCTGTGATGCAATAGATTAAAGATACATCACAATTTTGGGGGGTTAAATATGCAGAAGCTATGGTTTTTCCAGTAGAAATGTATGGATGTGAGAGCTGTACTATAAAGGAAGCTGAGCACTGAAGAATTGATGCTTTTGAACTGTGCTGTTGGAGAAGACTCTTGAGAGTCCCTTGGACTGCAAGGAGATCCAACCAGTCAATCCTAAAGGGAATCAGTCCTGAATATCCATTAGAAGGACTGATGCTGAAGCTAAAGCTCCAAAACTTTGGCCACCTGATACGAAGAACAGACTCACTGGAAAAGACCCTGATGCTGGGGAAGATTGAGGGCAGGAGGAAAAGGGGAAGACAGATGATGAGATGGTTGGATGGCATCACTGACTCCATGGACATGAGTTTGAGTAAACTCTAGGAGTTGGTGATGCACAGGGAGGCCTGGCGTGCTGCAGTCCATGGGGCTGCAGAGTCAGACATGACTGAGCAACTGGACTGAACTGCAATATGCAAAAATGACTTAGAATTGATGAAATGTAATAAAATCGATGAGACTGATTTTTCCCTTCACCCATGAGTTGTGATAGTTTGAGATTAAAACACAGAAGCAACAGGCAAGACCATCCATATTTCTGAGCTATATGAATGATTTCCCAGATCCTCCTGGCAGTACCAATGGGCTTTTGCTTCAAATGGGCCAAATTTGGAAAAGTTGTATGTACTGTACATTCCACAAAAATGTACCTTGATCATGGACATCAACTATGTCCTAAAATTTAAGCTGCTGAATTTCAATCCATATTCAAATTATGCTGTTTTTCTAAGGTACTAGCAAGTCAAAACTCTTTTTTTAAACACATTCAAAGCATATACTCATGGATGTGTATGCAGGACAGTTTACTGAACTGGCTTAAAACAGAACATTTACAAAAACTACTTAATGCAAAGTTAAAACATTAAAATAAATTCTGCAAAGCACTTCACATATGTCAGTATTTCTTTTGATTTGAGTCAGTGTTTCTAAGAATGAGAGATTTAAAGAAACCAAAATGAATGTATACACTTTATGCAAAAATATCACACAAGAATATTTACAGTTTTAGTAATGTATCATATCTTTCTGCTTTCAATTTTCAAAGCCATTAAAAAGAGGAAGAGTGAGTATAAAATTCCCCTCAGCAGAGCTTTTTTCTTCAACTACTGTTTCTTTTTCTTTTAACAGTACTCTACTGCCACATGGGCATGTTTATTCATGTGTCCCATTGATTCATGTGCTTACTGTACTCATTTACATCTGGTACACGGTAGTGTAAAGTATGGGTTTGTGGAGTGAGACTCTTGATCTGAAATAGCTAGCCCATAAAACTAAGCTATTAGATTAACAAGTCAGTGCACTAAAGGGAGGAATCAATGCAAGGTTGATTTTCAGTCTGTTTATCTCTTTCACACCAGATGAGATAAAAGAGTGACGTGGCATTTACGTAGTTCTTTGGTTTGTCTGGAAAGATTTCTGTGTGTTTTACTAATGTGCTGGCAACAGTTCAAACTTATAGTCTTCAGATTCCTCTCAGCATTTTGTGGGCTACTGTATGATAAGGCTTACCCAGAACATCAGTAAGCAAATACATACTTTGTAGCAATCCACTAGTACTGTAGTTTCCTGATAATTTCCATCCTTCAAGGCCAGCGACCAAGGTACAAGATATTTTCTGTTTCAATGTGCAAAATTTATTCTGTCTGGGGCCCAGTTCAGGTTATAGGTTTTTGGAGCAATACAGGTGACATAATATATCAGAATATTTAGGGCACCACCATATTAAGGAGCCATTTATAGAACAGTGTGGCATATTTTGCGGTTTAAAAAAATTATAGCTGATTGAGTGCTAATAGGGAGAGCTTGGTCAGTATTATCCTACCCCTTGGGTAGTGGCAGAAACCAAGTATAGATTTGGAACTTAACTCTTTTCCTTATTTCTTTTGATCTTTCAGAAACCTCGATCCCTGAGGTACTATGCCCTGAGAATGGTAGCAACAGTATTGATTTTGATTTTTTTATCTGCTTTACCTTCTATGTCATAGAGAGTGCACTGAGTATGAGCTGCCAGTGGGCTATTTGAAATGGGCTGAGACTCAAATTATACATGGGAATTGGAGGCTTAAACCCAGGTACTCATGGGTTCTATTTGTATGAAACAAGACTTATAAACAACACTTATATTTCTGAAGCAAATTTCTCACCTACTCCATGTGCTATGGATTGCAGTGTTTAGGGGGTGTTAAAGTGGATGGCAATCTTACTGGGCACCTGCTAAGGTCAAATTACACTGCAGTTCATCCATCACTTCTGATTCCAAGACCTCTGTTTTCATGTTCTCACTTATTACTTCGTCACAGACAGAAAGCACAGGGACAGCACTAAGACAGGACCTCTAAAGTTTACTGCTTATTTCTTTGACTAAACACCTTGCTTCAGCATGGAAGTAAAACTGATTTGAAACAAATGTTTTGCCTTGATTCCCTTGTTAAAGACAAATGTCTAGAGCAAATATATAAATTCTTTGTAACCACTCCCCTCTGCAAAAAACAAAAGCCCAAAATCCCAGCATAGAAAACAGACAGGTTTAGTTTAAATCCAAACAAATGGTTATTTGGAGAAATGTTAAGATGCCCTCAACAATGCACCATGGACTGTAGCACAGCTGAACTATTCCATGTCCTCTTAAAAGAATGACCATTCAGAGACATGAGATTGCTCCATACATAGACTGTTTCAGAACTTATAGGAAAGAATATCTGCTTTGGAATCATTCCAAGGTGGGTTTGAATCCCAACTGTGCCACTTGTTAGGCTTCCCTGATAGCTCAGTTGGTAAAGAATCTGCATGCAATGTGGGAGACCTGGGTTCGATCCCTGGGTTGGGAAGATCCCTGGGATAAGGGAAAGGCTATCCACTCCAGTATTCTGGCCTGGAGAATTCCATGGACTGTATAGTCCGTGGGGTCACAAAGAGTTGAACATTACTGAGTGAGTTTCACTTCACTTCACTTCTTCACCTGTGCCACTTGTTAGCTGTGTGAATTTGGGTTAATTCCTTCCTAACTCGGAGCTATGGGTTCCCCTTTTATCTCACTGACATCATGATATCACCTTACAGAGCTGTTGTGAGAGACAAGTCAAATCATATGAAATACTTACAGCTATTCCTGGAACATCCTAGATATACTGTCAGTGCTCTCCTGCCTTGACTCCCTCAGGATGAATTCAAGATCCTGGGAATTTCTTTGCTAAGAGTGTGTTTACATGAGGCAGATATTTCTTAACTGTATTGTATTGTTAGACTCCCAAACTTTTCTCCCTATCCTCTGTCTTTCTGTTTTTTTGGGGGTTCTCTCTTCCGGACAGCCTTATTCAGCGTCCTGTCCTTGCTGATCACTCTTGTGCAGAAGACCAGCAGTGATCTACCTTCAGCCCTGATCTTTCTCGACAGCTCTCAGCCCGTATTTCTAATTGCCTGTGGATGTCTCATGTTTGATATCCTGTCAGCACTTCTAAATAGGAGCACCAGACTGAACTGATATTTTTTCCTTTCATACCTGTGCCACTTTTTCCTTGACTGTATGTCAATTTAACCAACTGGCCTGGGAAGTTTGGGATTATATTTGATTTCTCTGTCCTTGACAGTCCATCAGTCACAAAGTCACAGTGAACCCACTCCTGGAAATTTCTCACTTCCATTCTATCCTCTCAATTTTCTTGATCCTCACCATGCCTCACACCTTGTCATATTCTGTCATAATTGTGGGAGTGGCCTTTCACTGATTTATTGACCCTTTACTTTCCGTTTTCAATCCATTCTTCACTCAGCTATGAGAGTCGTCACAGTCTCAAGACTGTCATTTTCTTTTTGGAAAACTTCACTGACTATTTCTTTTAGATTACAGTCTAAAACATCAGTGTGATAGTCATGTTTATGTCCCGATTTGGCCCAGACCTACTTTTTATATTAAATAAATATTAAAAAAAATTTAACATGAACTATTTCAATCATGTAGGCTAAGTATAAAGATTATACAGCAGAAACTAATACACCAGCTACTTATAATTAGCATTTGTTGATACTTTCCATATTTGTTTCATATTTTTATGTACATATTTTAAAGTAAAATCTAAAATGCTGTCTCCTCAACCCCTTTCCCTCTGTCCTTGGTATCTATCTACCTCATTTACCCTTTCCTTTCTCATCCCATGTTCTTGGTGGCTGTGGCATGAAAGAGGACTGGGAGTTGGGGACAAGAGAAGATCTCAGCAGACATAGCTTCTCTCAGGATAAGACTTCCATGTTAACGTCACTGACAGATGAGGAATTGGCAGTATGACAAAGTGATTTCTAGTCATGGCTATGACACTTGTAAGCAAAGTACTCAATTTCTATAAAACTCAGTTTTCTCATACGTAGACTGAATGTCACCATACCTACCTCAAAGATCATTGTGATGTTTACACGAGATAATGTACGTTACATGCCCAGATCAGAGCCTGGCATCGATATATCATTTCAGAATTGTAATCGACCATAATGCACTAAATGACACAGGGCTCTTCTTTCCTTGTAGGAGCAAGGCAGCTGGAATGTACACATGATATAAATATGACCCCAGGGATTTTTAGATAATTATCATGAAATATGGAATGTTTGAATTTGATTTGAACTTGAAGCTGGCAAATACTAAAGTAACCAAATCCCTCTCCCTTTAGCCTGGCCCTCTCCAGCAGCCTCTGTGTTAGCCCAGGTTAAAGTGCATAACCTTGTATTAAGGGGACTTCCCTGGTGACTCAGACAGTAAAGAATCTGCTTGCAATGCAGAAGACCCAGGTTCGACCCCTGGGTCAGGAAGATCCCCTGGAGAAGGAAATGGCTACCCACTTCAGTAATCCTACCTGTAGAATCCCATGGACAGGGGAGCCTGGCGGGCTATAGTCCATGGGGTAACATAGAGTAGGACACAACTGAGTGACTAACACTTTTCACTTTGTATTAACATGAGTGTGTGCATACTAAGTTGTTTCAGTCCAGTCCAACTCTTTGTGACCCTAAGGTGGTCATTGCTAATTGTCCCCAGGGAAACCACTGCTTCAGTAAAGGTCTTGCCTTTTGCTATAGGAACACCCCTCCATTTCATTCCATTTATATATGTATTTGGGCCAACAAATAGTTAAATGGGTTACTAACATATGTTTGGTTTGAATCACATTTAAGTGACTGCCTGAAATAAGAAATCAATGTTATATCTGTCACAGAAGCAAAAAAGAAACCCTGTATATATGAATGATTACATTCCTTGCCCAAGGCATGAGTCCCTCAGTGCCCCAGAAAAGTCCATCAATCCCTGCAGTATCCCTGACTACTGCATTTAACATCCAGGTCATAGAGTTACGGAAAGATATGTAGACTTGGGGACAGATAGAATGTGGGTTGCCTATACATTTGAAGAAGTTCTTGTGCCTTTCTTACTCCTGCTGTTCATTTTGTGCTCCTGAAGCCTGGCACTCTAATGCCCCTACCTACTGACAAGAGCTGATTAACTTGTGTACAGCTAAAATATATGTCCTGTTCAGAACCTCTCATCTTTGACAATTGGGTAAAGTCCTTCAGGGATAATATAATATCCTATTTAATACAGGAATTAGGAACAACCCTTTCTTGTTCTGTTATTGAAAATAAGTATTATTTGAAGGGTGATAGAATTTTTAGTGACAAATATTAAAACACCATTATATAAAAACCCCAATCTTTTACATTTAAAGAAAGAGTGATGTAAATGTTTCTTTGTGATTTTGGAAATTTTGAAAAGCATATTGACAAGGCCAATTCCCAGATAATATTTTACTAACTGAAAAGTCCAATGGCAGAGAGCTTAGGAAAGGGCAGAAATAGTGATTGGATTCTTCATATTTGCCTACCATTGAGAATAATTTACATTGAGAAAATAGCTAATTCACATATATTAATGAATGAATGAATTCAATTTATATTGAATAATATTCATCAAGGATTTGTACCCATGAAAAAGCTGGGTTGGAAAACATGGGTTGATGTTACCATTGCTTATAATGAAGGGAGGAAATATAGTTGAGTAGGCTGAATGCCAGGGGGTGCTCCAAAGAAGACATACAGATGGCTAACACATGAAAAGATGCTCAATATCACTCATTATTAGAGAAATGCAAATCAAAACCACAAGGAGGTACCATTTCACACCCATCAGAATGGCTGCTATCCAAAAGACTATAAGCAATAAATGCTGGAGAGGGTGTGGAGAAAAGGGAACCCTCTTACATTGTTGGTGGGAATGCAAACTAGTACAGCCACTATGGAGAACAGTGTGGAGATTCCTTAAGAAACTGGAAAGAAAACTGCCATATGACCCAGCAATCCCACTGCTGGGCATACACACCGAGGAAACCAGAATTGAAAGAGACACATGTACCCCAATGTTTGTTGCAGCACTGTTTATATTAGCCAGGACATGGAAGCAACCTAGATGTCCATCAGCAGACTAATGGATAAGAAAGTTGTGGTATATGTACACAATGGAATATTACTCAGCCATTAAAAAGAACACATTTGAATCAGTTCTAACGAGGTGGATGAAACTGGAGCCTATTATACAGACTGAAGTAAACCAGAAAGAAAAACACCAATACAGTATACTAACATATATATATGGAATTTAGAAAGATGGTAATGATAACCCTATATGTGAGACAGCAAAAGAGACACAGATGTATAGAACAGTCTTTTGGACTCTGTGGGAGAAGGTGAGGGTGGGATGATCTGAGAGAATAGCATTGAAACGTGTATATTATCATATGTGAAACAGATCGCCAGTCCAGATTTGATGCATGAGACAGGGTGCTCAGGGCTGGTGCACTGGGATGACCCAGACAGACGGGATGGGAAGGGAGGTGGGAGGGGGGTTCAGGATGGGGAACACATGTACACCAATGGCTGATTCATGTCAATGTATGGCAAAAACCACTACAATATTGTAAGATAATTAGCCTCCAATTAAAATAAATAAATTAATAAAAAAAGAAACAGTACTTAGTTTAAGAATAATGAGTCAACTATTAAAATTTGAAAGTGGCACAGAATTGTGGATTAGCTGAACTTCAATAAAAAATAAATGTAAAAAAGTAATAATTTATTAGCTGATTCTTTTATTAACTTCTACAACTAAATAATCTGTGTATATTGCTATGTTATTAGTTTAAAAATTTTAGGCTTTATCTTTTGATTTTTCCCTTAAGAATTTACCAAATTGTCCCATTTTGCCACTACTCACATATACACCTCCCTTTCCTCCAGTGTCCCAGTATTATTTTTAATCACCATTTTGGTTATATTAATGTTCATATTTATCTTCCTAAAATATGCAAATTAAGATGAGCCATATAGTAAACTATAATTATACTATTTCTTGCTTAATTAAAGATTATATTGTTTTTTCTTTATCTAAAAATATATTTATTACTAATATAATCTCAGCTATTCAGTATTATTAGTAATTCTATTGTTTTTGCTTGATTTTTGGATAAGGTATTTATCAATAATTTAATCTCAGAGTCTCTTCCAGATATCTTAATCTCTTTTCAAGGTGTTCATTCCTGTCAGGGATTATATCAGTAACATATGTTCTTCTCAGAGCATTCTGACCTGCTTCTACTTAGACTGCTTGCCCTCTATACACACAGTTAAATTTCTGAGACTTTTCATGTCTGAAAATGACATCACTTTATCCTCACGTTTGACTAATAATTTGGATGGATACACAGTTCTAGATTGGACAACATTTTCCCTCATGTTGTTGAGATCATTTATTTTCAACTATCTATAGTTGTTGTTGAGAAATCTTAGAATATAATTTTAGAGATTTTATGGCTCTTTGCATCCCTTCCTGTAGGCTTGTAGTGTCTTTTCTTTATCCTTAGTGTTCTAAATATTCTTTGGTTTCTTTTTGAGTAAATAATCTGTTTACTCAGTTTGTTTCTTTTAGTATGAAAGAAACAGTCTTTCAGTTATATTTTCAGTTATATTTTCTAAAATTATTTCTTTGATGATTTCTGCTTCCATATCTGTTCTGTTTTCTGTAACTATTGCTATTTCAGATATTAGACTTCCTTCATTGCCCCTCTATTTTTTTTATCTTTTTCCTTGTCCTATTTTTAATTACTTTGTGTTTTGTTATACTTTCAGGAAGAATTCAATAACTTCATCTTCCAACATTCTCCAATTGAGTTTTTACTTTCTGCTCTCATACTTTAAATTTCCAAATATTCTTCATTTTTTTCCAGTATGTTTCTTTTTTATAACATTCTGTTCTTATTCATGAGTGTAAGATCTTTTATTACCCTCTGAAAAATGTTAATATATTGCTGATAAATTTTTGTAGTTTATCTCTATGCACAGTCTTTGCTATCTTCATGCTGCTTTTTTTGGCAAGTTGTTTTAATCCTTGTCTTTCATAGTAGAAATTTTATATCTATGGTACTTGGTGGTGCTTGATAAAATTGCTTGATAAAATTATAGGACATTTAAAAATATATTAATAGTTGCTCTAGTCTCATAGACTGGGTTGGAAAACTGTGAATTTCTCCATAGGATGATTCTACATTTCCATTTGCTTAAGAAGTACTTGCTATCAGTGTCTTTGGGTCTCTTCTCTGATCTTGTTGGATTCTCCAGGTATCTTTCTAAAATCTCATCTGAAGTGTTTGGGGAGCCAAATTGGGGAAGAAAATTTGGAGCCTAATTGGGAGCCAAGGTATTAATCTTTCCTTAATTTCTTTGTTTACCCTAGTATACTGTAAGTGATACAGCTTTTAAGTGAGGTTCTATGATTTATGCAACCCCCTGATCTTCTCCCTGAGCTGGAATGGGGCTGCCACCTGGTTGCATGGAATAAGCAGATGGGATCTTAAAGTCCAAATGGTTCTTTAACAGATTTTTCAACCTTTAATCCTATTTTTGGTTATCAACACTTCTACTATCAGATCCATTTTGTTTTGCGGTATACATCCATTTCTTCATAGTTTACCCCACTGTCAGTCTAGGATTCAGTTTTCTTTGATTTTCTAAATCAATAAACATCTCTCCACCAGATTTTTGTGTGTGTGTGTGTGTGTATGTTGTGTGTGTTTTGTGTCTGTGTGTTCTGTCATGCAGTCCTTTCTAACTCTGTGAACCTGTGAACTATAGCCCAACAGGGCCCTCAATCCATGGGATTTTCCAGGGAAGAATACTGGAGTGGGTTACTATTTCCTCCTCCAGGGACTCTTCCCAACCCAGAGCTCCAACCCATGTCTCCCTACCTCCTGTGTTGGCAGGCAGATTCTTTACTGCTGAGCCACACATACATATATATGTACATATATAATTAGATTCATTACAGTATCAGTCCTAGTTCCATCAGGGATTAGATGAGTTACTCAAATTAGGATATTTTGAACAGAGTTTAATAAAAGGCTCTCATATTCACAAATATAAGAAGAATAGAGATATACCAAGAGAAATCAGGCAGCATGCTAGAGTTAGTAACAAGAAGATTTTACTAATCCTAGGGCTCAAGATGTGAAGAGAGGGCATGATTATCTGTACCCTGAGATAGAGACAGCTGCATATGGAGAGGGCTGCTCGACATAAACTGGATTCAGGTTGTATAGATATAGCCAGCTCATGGCAAGCCTGCAGGATAGAACTAGGGGAATAAGCACTGTGACCAATTCTGTTTCCTCCTTCATCTCTTGATGGTGTTCACGTTTGGTTAAGTTCACAGAGCAAATGTTAATGCAGCTGATCCTGGTTAGTGAGTCCTCTCTCCCACTCCCACATGCACAGAACAAACTGAAAGAGAACAGACATGGATCTGTAAAGGAAAATGAAAGTTAATCTTAACTGATTCTGTGATTCTGTTGTCAACATCATTTATTTTAAGAAAAGGTAAAGTTGAAGGGATGTAAACTGTGAACAGTTGAGTGGTAAGGAATAACTAAAGGAAATCATTCAAGACATTTGGAAAAACATAAAACGAAGTATTAGGTTTAATTATGCACTTTACTTCTTTGTAACCTCACAAATTGCCAACAAAGGTCCATCTACTCAAGGCTATGGTTTTTCCAGTAGTCATGTATGGATGTGAGAGTTGGACTATAAAGAAAGCTGAGCACCGAAGAATTGATGCCTTTGAATTGTGATCTTGGAGAAGACTGTTGAGAGTCCCTTGGACTGCAAGGAGATCAAACCAGTCCATCCTAAAGGAAATCAGTCTTGAATATTCATTGGAAGAACTAATGCTGAAGCTGAAACTGCAATACTTTGGCCACCTGATTTGAAGAGCTGACTCACTAGAAAAGACCCTGATGCTGGGAAAGATTGAAGGCGGGAGGAGAAGGGGACGACAGGGGATGAGATGGTTGGATGGCATCACCGACTCAATGGACATGAGTTTGGGTGAACTCTGGGCATTGGTGATGGACAGGGAGGCCTGGCATGCTGCGGTCCATGGGATCACAAAGATCTGTCATGACTGAGTGACTGAACTGAACTGAACCTCACAAAAATGATGAATTTGACTCACCAATTTATATACACATATTTAATGTGATTTGATTCTTGCAGCTTCTGCATAAAATTGCTCCTAGTTGGATTTCACCTCAACATCTTTCATGTTTACATTTAACAAAGATGACTTGCAACTACTATTTCATGAATGAAACCTATAGAATAAGTGCTAGTCACATAATTTGCATTTCAAATAATATGGTGGAACTTTTTCCACTCAAAAACTCCAGTGAATATAGCAGTTAATCTTGAAGTTCTATTTCAAAACTAATCAGAATAGACTTTGTGATTTCAAATTCAAGTACAAAGGCAATGCAAGGATCTTTTCTAGTAATCTTGGTTTTATTGAAAGTATTTCAAAGGGATCTAATTATAAGTAGAATATTCTCTGCATTGTGTTTCTCCATTTTCTTCTAATCCTAGAAAAGGCCATACAAATTTTGAATACAATGTTAATTATACACAAGGGAGTTCAAAATTTTAAAAAAATGAAGGGAAAAATTCTTCTAGAAGGTATTCAGTGCATTAACAAATAGAAACTTTTTTCTCCCAATATGATTGGTCATTGAAACATTTCTAAGCATCTGGAAAAACAGAGACATTACTTTGCCGACAAAGATCCGTCTAGACAAAGCTGTGGTTTTCCCAGTAGTCATGTATGAATGAGACAGTTGGACCATAAAGAAAGCTGAGTGCCAAAGAATTGATGCTTTTGAACTGTGGTTTTGGAGAAGACTCTTGAGAGTCCATTGGACTGCAAGAAGATCCAACCAGTCCATCCTAAAGGAAATCAGTCCTGAATATTCATTGGAAGAACTAATGCTGAAGCTGAAACTGCAATACTTTGGCCACCTGATGCAAAGAACTGACTCATTGGAAAAGACCCTGATAGTGAAGGCAGGAGGAGAAGGGGATGACAGAGGATGAGATGGCTGGATGGCATCACTGACTCAATGGACATGAGTTTGAGCAAACTCCGGGAGATAGTGAAAGACAGGGAAGTCTGGCATGCTGCAGTCCATGGGATTGCAAAGAGTTGGACAGGACTTAGCAACTGAACAACAACAACAACAAAATAGTTGATTTACAATGTTGTGTTAGTTTCGTGTGTACAGCAAAGTCAATCAGTTATACAATATATACGTCCACTCTTTTTTACATTCTTTCCCATATAGGCCATTACAGAATATTAAGTAGATTTCCCTGTGCTATGCAATAGGTTCTTATTAGCCATCTATTTTGTATATAGTAATGTGTTTATGTCAATCTCAGTCTTTAAATTTATCCTTCCCACCCCTTTGCCTCTTGATAACCATAAGTTTATTTTCTTCATCTGTAACTCTATTTCCTCTGGAGGAGAGCATGGTAACCCACTCCAGTATTTTTGCCTAGAGAATCCCATGGATAGAGGAGCCTAATGGGCTATAGTACATGGGGTAGCAAAGAGTGGGACAGGACTGAACGACTAACACTTTTACTTTCACTTTTTAGTTCAGTTCAGTTCAGTCGCTCAGTTCTGTCCGACACTTTTCGACCCCATGAACCGCAGCACGCCAGGCCTTCCTGTCCATCACAAACTCCCAGAGTCCAGCCAAACTAATGTCCATTGAGTCGGTGATGCCATCCAATCATCTCATCCTCTATTGTCCCCTTCTCCTCCTGCCTTCAATCTTTCCCAGCATCAGGGTCTTTTCGAATGAGTCAGCTCTTCACATCAGGTGGTCAAAGTCCTGGAGTTTCAGCTTCAACATTAGTCCTTCCAATGAACACCCAGGACTGATTTCCTTTAGGATAGACTGGTTGGATCTCCTTGCAGTCCAAGGGACTCTCAAGAGTCTTCTCCAACACCACAATTCAATAGCATCAGTTCTTCGCTGCTCAGCTTTCTTTATAGTCCAACTCTCACATCCATACATGACTGCTGGAAAAACCGTAGCCTTGACTAGACAGACCTTTGTTGACAAAGTAATGTCTCTGCTTTTTAATATGCTGTCTAGGTTGGTCAGGTGGTCTGGTATTCCCATCTCTTTGAGAATTTTCCACAGTTTATTGTGATCCACATAGTCAAAGTCTTTGGCATAGTCAATAAAGCAGAAATAGATGTTTTTCTGGAACTCTCTTGCATTTTTGATGATCCAGCGGATGTTGGCAATTTGATCTCTGGTTCCTCTGCCTTTTCTAAAACCAGCTTGAACATCTGGAAGTTCATGGTTCACATATTGCTGAAGCCTGGCTTGGAGAATTTTAAGCACTACTTTACTAGCATGTGAGATGAGTGCAATTGTGCGGTAGTATGAGCATTCTTTGGCATTATCTTATAAATGACGTAACTCCTGCTAGTTAACTGGATAACAGAATTCTACTCATTTGTACTACTTCACTGCTCTTTGCCTTGTTTATCTGTCACAAATCATGTTCAAATGACTCTACTTCCTGTATATTATTTCACACACACACAGAGCAATTCCAGCACATTTCGGTGACTCTCATTCAGTTTGAAATCACACTCCCATTCTTTTTCAAAATCTCACTATTTGTAAGGATACTGAAAAAGAGGCTTATATAGGGTACAGCAAACTATGATTTGTGTCCCAGTTCCAAACTGCTGTCTGAATTGTATATGTGGCTCATGTGCTGTGCTAAATCGCTTCAGTTGTGTCCGACTCTTTGCAACCCCACAGACTGTAGCCCACCAGGCTCCACTGTCCATGGGATTCTCCAAGCAAGAATACCGGAGTGGGTTGCCATTTCCTTCTTAAGGGGATCTTTCTGACTCAGGGATCAAACCCATGTCTCTTATGTCTACTGTGCTGGCAGGAGGGTTCCTTACCACTGACACCACCTGGGAAGCCCATGAGTTGAGACTAAATTTTGAATTGTTGAATGGTAGGAAAACATCAAAGTAGAATTCTATTTCATGGTCTGTGAAAATTATGTGACATTCAGATTTGAGTGTCCATGAATCAAGTTTTACTGTGACATAACACACTCATTAATTTATGTATATCTATGGCTGGCTTCTCCTTACAGTGTCATTGAGAGGTTGCTAGAGAGAGGGCTGTATTACCTGAAAAGTTTACCTGAAAAGCCTAAAATACTCACTGTTTAGCCTTTGGAAAAAAGTTTGCTCATCCCTGATCTAGAATTTGTCTCTGGATTTATTATGTAACCATATGTTTAGCCTTTTTTCCTTGCTCTTTAATGCATTTAAATTATTTAAAGGAAAAACGTTTTGACACTATACATTTTAATTTTTTTGATAGACTAACACATTTGATAAACTATTTTATTGTCCAGATTTTGCTCTGTCACTAATACATTCAGTTGATCTTTGTCAAAACCTTATAAGACTTTTAGGTTCACAGATATTGAGAATATAGTGCTGGTTACATGAATAAGCATAGTATACCAATATATAGTATATTACTTGGCTCTGGAGTCAGACAACCTCAGTTCATATTTCGTCTCTGTTACTTCCTTACTGTGTATACTTAGATAAGCTATTTTGGTTTCTTTGAGATATTATTCATACTCATCTCAGAGCTCTCTTGTATTAAGAACTATTAAAGAAGACAAGTTAATGTAACTGAATGATTTCCTTGATTAACACAACATTGTAAATCAACTGTATTTAAATGTTTTTTAACAAAGAAGCAATTTAGGTGATACAGACAAACTTTATTCAACACTTCATGAAGTGAGCAGTCTCTCTTCTCAAGGGTCCAGAGAACTGCAAAATGGGGCAGAAGTTGGGAAACTTTTATAGAAGAAAGTAATAACGAACAAGGAAGAGAAAGATGGGAAATGAATAAGAAGCAAGGAAACAAGTATAGAGCTCAGAACTGGCTCAGCATTTTGTGAACTGGCTGACTGGGTATATACTCTGGAGCATTTGCAGGAACAGGAAAGTTATCTCAGTTTCAGTTTGCTGATGTGGCATTTTGGGCGGGAGCCACTCTGCCTTGGGCCTAGAAATTTATTTCAACAGTTGTGACAGTATTTATGGTAAAACCTCAATGACAATCATATACTCATTTTTGTGGTTGGTGGAAATCCTTTAGAAGAAACATTTCTTTGCTGGTATAAGTTATTACACTCACAAACCTACATTGTTAGTAAGAGCTATCCCTTTAATTTATGGGCCAACTTGCAGATGAGCTTTATAAAATGCCTTATTCTAGTAATCTGCATTGATAACCATATGATGGGGAAATAGTTAGACTCACTTCAGATGTGCTCTAAAAACTCCAATTCTGTTGCTACTGCAGCTGACTCTGGTTTCATAGATATTAAAATTAGGAAGAAATAGGTGAGGAAAGTAGAAAGGAGGATATAACTGGAAAGTAGAAACAGTAGCCAATCCAGGTAGAATTCTGGAATCATATTCAGGATCTGAAATCACCATGATGAGGACAGAAAGTGAAAGTGAAAGTCGTTCAGTTGTATCTGACTCCTTGCGACCCCATGGACTATATAGTCCACGGAATTCTCCAGGCCAGAATACTGGAGTGGGTAGACTTTCCCTTCTCCAGGGGATCTTCTCAACCCAGGGATCAAATCCAGGTCTCCCTCACTGCAGGCGGATTCTTTACCAATTGAGCTATCAGGGAAGCATGATGAGGACACTATCCTTTAAATGGAGAATCTCTGCCTTTTGAAAAATATCAAAGGAGCTGATATGAAATGGTAACCAAGTCCAAGGCTGATTTTGCTTAAACTATGGCAATCTCAATTATGGACAGACTCGGAAAATATTTCCATGAGTTGGGAACTTTTGGTCCAAATATTTCTAGTAGCAGCATAATCATACATTTTACTTTGAATATACAAGTCTGTCCTTACCTCTTTTTGAATTGTTTATTGTATTTTGACAACAGAATCAATACAGCAGCCTACTTAAGAAGAATTAGTTTTGGAGAGAAAACTTGTTGGAAACTTGGCATCACAGAAGTTGTGTAATCTTGACAGGTCTTGTTTTTCTTTATTATCGTTTTGTTTTTCTTATTATTATTAGATGGGAGAATCAGAGATATCTCAAAAGATATTCTGTGGTGTATATAAGTAAATATATGTGAAGTTCCTGGCATATATTTAGCATTATGTAAATTGTGGCCATTATCATATTAGAAACAATTCCTCTTTGCCTCAGACTCCAGGAAAAGATACAATCATTCTGTCAAACACTTTTATTCAGAGTCATTTATCTTGGAATAATTTTCTCTAATATATCAATGCTTTTAAGTGTGTTTTAAAATGGATTTTCAGCAACAACATTCTTTTACAAAATTTGCTTTTCACACAAAAAAGAAGCTTATATCCTCATTAAACATCAATCTGCAGAATGAGAAAATGCATTTAAATGAACACAAAACAAATCCTCTTGGTACTTAGCTTAAAGCTTGGTAGAAATTTAAACAGTTAATTTTTAAAGATTATAGCTGGAAAAGTAATGGTGAGTTTTTAAGCAATGATTCAGTTACTTGGAGTACAACCATCAGGTTGAAAAATGATGTTCCTGACAAGTAAAGAGCCCAAAAGGATCAATGGTGATTAATAATAAAGCATGAGGCTGTTATCATCTTTCTTCATGTACAAAAACATGTATTTCACAGGACAGGACTGGAAAGCTGGCTGTAATTAAACATTTATATAGATTTATTTTCCTCCCCAGCTCCGTGGATGGCCTTAGCAATGTAATCTGTGACAGAGGAATATTGTATAGTACATCAGTGAGAACGAGAAGTTCATGGGGTCTAAGACTACAGCCTCAGATGAAAGGCTTAATAAAAATTCATGAAGAATTCAAAGTAAAATATAAAATAGTTTATCCTCTAAATTCTAAAACACCCTTTCTGCTCTAAGATTTATGTAATTGCCATTCTTTGGGGGAATGGTAAAATATGTTTATCACAGTTTTTTTCTGAAAAGAATATTTACCACTAAAAATTCATATGGAAATCAGCAAGTATTCAGTTCAGTTCAGTTCAGTCACTCAGTCGTGTCCGACTCTCTGTGACCCCATGAATTGCAGCACGCCAGGCCTCCCTGTCCATCACCAACTCCCGGAGTCTACCCAAATCCATGTTCATTGAGTCGGTGATGCCATCCAACCATCTCATCCTCTGTCATTCTGTTCTCCTTCCGCCCCCAATCCTGCCCAGCATTAGGGTCTTTTCCAATGATTCAACCCTTCGCATGAGGTGGCCAAAGTATTGGAGTTTCAGCTTCAACATCAGACCTTCCAATGAACACCCAGGATTGATCTCTTTTAGGATGGATTGACTGGATCTCCTTGCAGTCCAAGGGACTCTCAAGAGTCTTCTCCAACACCACAGTTCAAAAGCATTAATTGTGCGGCGCTCAGCTTTCTTCACCGTCCAACTCTCACATCCATACATGACCACTGGAAAAACCATAGCCTTGACTAGACAGACTTTTGTTGGCAAAGTAATGTCTCTGCTTTTAAATATGCTATCTAGGTTGGCCATAACCTTCCTTCCAAGGAGTAAGTGTCTTTTAATTTCATGGCTGCAGTCACCATCAGCAGTGATTCTGGAGCCCAAAAAAGTAAAGTCTGACACTGTTTCCACCGTTTCCCCATCTATTTCCCATGGAGTGATGGGACCAGATGCCATGATCTTAGTTTTCTGAATGTTGAGCTTTAAGCCAACTTTTTCACTCTCCTCCTTCACCTTCATCAAGAGGCTCTTTAGTTCTTCTTCACTCTCTGCCATAAGGGTGGTGTCATCCGCATATCTGAGGTTATTGATATTTCTCCTGGCAATCTTGATTCCAGCTTGTGTTTCTTCCAGCCCAGCGTTTCTCATGATGTACTCTGCATAGAAGTTAAATAAGCAGGGTGACAATATACAGCCTTGACGGACTCCTTTTCCTATTTGGAACCAGTCTGTTGTTCCATGTCCAGTTCGAACTGTTGCTTCCTGACCTGCACACAGGTTTCTCAAGAGACAGGTCAGATGGTCTGGTATTCCCATCTCTTTCAGAATTTTCCACAGTTTATTGTGATCCACACAGTCAAAGGCTTTGGCATAGTCAATAAAGCAGAAATAGATGCTTTTCTGGAACTCTCTTGCTTTTTTGATGATCCAGCAGATATTGGCAATTTGATCTCTGGTTCCTCTGCCTTTTCTAAAACCAGCTTGAACATCTGGAAGTTCACGGTTCACGTATTGCTGAAGCCTGGCTTGGAGAATTTTGAGCATTGCTTTACTAGCATGTGAGATGAGTGCAACTGTGCGGTAGTTTGAGCATTCTTTGGCATTGCCTTTCTTTGGGATTGGAATGAAAACTGACCTTTCCCAGTCCTGTGGCCACTGCTGAGTTTTCCAAATTTGCTGGCATATCGAGTGCAGCACTTTCACTGCATCACCTTTGAGGATTTGAAATAGCTCAACTGGAATTCCATCACCTCCACTAGCTTTGTTCGTAGTGATGCTTTCTAAGGCCCACTTGACTTCACATTCCAGGATGTCTGGCTCTAGATAAGTGATCACACCATCATGATTATCTGGGTCATGAAGATCTTTTTTGTACAGTTCTTCTGTGTATTCTTGCCACCTCTTCTTAATATCTTCTGCTTCTGTTAGGTCCATACCATTTCTGTCCTTTATCGAGCCCATCTTTGCATGAAATGTTCCTTTGGTATCTCTAATTTTCTTGAAGAGATCTCTAGTCTTTCCCTTTCTGTTGTTTTCCTCTATTTCTTTGCACTGATCGCTGAGGAAGGCTTTCTTATCTCTCCTTGCTATTCTTTGGAACTGCATTGAGATGGGAATATCTTTCCTTTTCTCCTTTGCTTTTCGCTTCTCTTCTCTTCCCAGCTATCAGCAAGTATTAGTAGAGCACTTACTCTATGCCAAACACTGTTCTTGAGAACAAAATTGGTAATGAACAGAGCAAGCAGGAATTTCTTCCCTTGAGAATCTTTTGTGGTCAGAGGCAGATGGCTATATTAATATGTACATGCATGTGTTGTAGAAGATGAAGTCAGGGTGGTCATAATTGGGAAAATTAGATCTTATAAGTTCTCATAGGTCTCTAATGACTTTCATTTTTACCTTTGGTGAGAGTGTGAATCACTGATCTCATGAGTGAAATAATCAATCTTATTTTAAAAGGACTGCTCTGGTTGCTGGGTAATTCATAGACTGTAAGGAACAAGAAAGGAAGCAGTTGGGCAGAATAAGGGTTTTGTATACTTCAGATGAGGTATGATGGTGGCTTGGACCTGTGTAGTAGTAGTGGTGGTACAGGAAAAGTTGAATTCTGGATATATTTTAAAAATAGAACCAGCAGGATTTGTTAGTAGGTGGCATATGAGATACAGTCTTTCCTCCTGAGTATTTGAAGGGTGGAGTTGCCAATTTCTGAGGGGAACATAATGGAGGAACAAATTTTGGAGTGGGGTCAGTAGTTCACTTTCACAGTACTAATTTGAAATAGTCCAGTTGGCTATAGTAATCTAGATTTGAAGGGAGAAACCCATGCTGGAGTTTTAGATATGTAGAAGTTTCAGGCACCTAGGTGTTATTCGAAGTCTCTGTTGAGATCACTAAAGGAAGAGAAAGTCCAAGGGCCATTCCCTGGGGCAGTCCTAAAATTCAGTTAGTGTTTCTCAACTTTAGCTGCACATGGGAATCACCTGGAGATCTTTAAACATACCTAATGGGGGATCTCAACCCTAATGGTTCAGATTTACTTGGGCTCAAGTTCTGTGGCAGTTCCATCCCATCACCTTTGCTCTTCTTATCCTGATCTTTAGAAGCAAGTCATGAGCTCCAGTCCACACTGCAGGGGAGGGGATCACACAGGTTCCAGTCCACACTGAAGAGAAGGGGATCACACAAGGGCATGAACATAGGGTGGAGAGGATCACTAGAACCATCTTTCAAAGCTGTCTACTATGGCGCTTATGTTTATCTTTGTGTATATTTGAAAAAAAGACTCACTTTTCCCCAGTTAAACTATAGTGATAACATTTACTTTATAAATAAATATATTGAGTCAAAAGAAAAATTCAGTAAATAATAATATGTAATAATAATAATAAGACAGTAGAAGAAAACACATACATTTGGGAAACAATGTATTAAAATAAATGACATTTTGTGTGTTAACATTATGTACTATTTTCTACTACTGTACTAATACTCCCTTGGCTGTTATAGAGATGAAAATCATAAGCCACTAGGCTCTGCCTTTTAGCAACTTCTAAAATGTATAATTCAAAAATATTGTCTGGGAACCATCAAAAATGACACTTGAAAACAGAGATAATAATCTATGTATTGGATCTTCATTTTGCTGAAACTCAAGAATGGTGAACTACTGTAGCAGCAATTACAGCAGTTGCAGAATTACACAGTGAAATCCTCCTTCCTTCCCAGACAGCTGCAAAGTTTGAATATTAACTATCATGTTATGTCTGGATAAAATAAAGGATGCAATAATACAATGAAATTGAAGACAGACACTCATGGGAAGTTTTATAGAGAAACTTTGAAATAGATACTCAGGGTTTTTGCCAATATTACATTATTATGAGATTTATCCTCTTATAAGTGTCATGGAGCGCCAACCTTCTGCATATTCCTCAGTAGAACATTATCATATGAAAACAGATTTAAGATTATGAACTGAAATATGAAACATTTAGGCTAAGCTGTGTGGAAGAAAAGGAAAGCACTAGTAAGTGCCTCTCATTAGTACAATTTTAATCTTGTTTCTTTCACTGCAGCCTGAAATGAGGCTCTTACAAACCCACAGATCATGCTCTGCACCTGAGGATGGCTGAGTCAGGGAGAGAGTGTATCTGAGAGCCAGAGTGATGTGTAGGGTTCTAGTCCTGAGTTTTTGAATAGATATGACCATCCATGTAATCAGGTTTATGGGTTGAAAAGAAAGGACTAAGACACATTTTCTCTTATTTCATGGATTCCTCTAACCATCTACTTCAGCAGATTGTGGCACAACTGTGTTTTCCTATGAGACTAGCTTTTTTTCACTGCGATATACCAGCAGCAAATGTCATATTGGACAACCTTTTTTACCTAGAAAATGGAAAATTACCTCTGTATAAAAACCCTTGTTCTTTAGCCAAATACTCATGGCCAACTGTGAATCACACCACCTTCACCCTTTTATAAAAACTAGAAACTGAAGTTCAGTTCAGTTCAGTCACTCAGTCATGTCTTACTCTTTGCGATCCCATGAACCGCAGCACACCAGGCCTCCCTGTCCATCACCAGCTCCTGGAGTCCACCCAAACCCTTGTCCATTGAGTCAGTGATGTCATCCAACAATCTCATCCTCTGTCATCCCCTTCTCCTCCTGCCTTCAATCTTTCCCAGCATCAGGGTCCTTTCAAATGAGTCAGCTCTTCGCATGAGGTGGCCAAAGTATTGGAGTTTCAGCTTCAGCATCAGTCCTTCCAATGAATATTCAGGACTGATTTCCTTTAGGATGGACTGGTTGGATCTCCTTGCAGTCCAAGGGACTCTCAAGAGTCTTCTCTAACACCACAGTTCAAAAGCATCAGTTCTTCAGCGCTCAGCTTTCCTTATAGTCCAACTCTCACATCCATACATGACCACTGGAAAAACCATAGCCTTGAGTAGACAGACCCTTGTTGACAAAGTAATGTCTCTGCTTTTTAATATCTAGGTTGGTCATAACTTTCCTTCCAAGGAGTAAGCATCTTTTAATTTCATGGCTGCAATCACCATCTGCAGTGATGGGTCTTCCTCTTATTAAATTTCTCTCATACTCTATATCCTGTATCCTAATTTGTAACTGAATTCTACAGGCTTTATTCCCTAAATATCCTTAAAATCCCCTGAGTCTTCTCCATCTTCATGATAACCAATTTTGAGCTACCATCGTGTATTTGCATTGATCATTGCAATAAGGAAGTGAATGATGTAATTTCTTAAGTTAAGAGTTTATGGGCATCAGAAAGGACTTGAGATTAGACATGATAGACTTTCAGATGATTGCTGTGGAGTAAGAAATAAATTTTGGAAGCCATCTTGTTGAGTCTGTCACTTAAAAATTAGGAAACTAAGAAAAGATTTGTCACATACAATGGTTCCTCAGAATCCTAACCCCACATGCCCAGATTGGGCTTGGTGTGGAGTTAGGGCATCATGTTGGTTAGTATCATGGAGTTTGGAATGGGGAGTCCTGACATTGACCCTTGGTGCTGCCAGTTACTAACATATGGTCTTCAGCAATTTTTTAAAATCTGTCTGGTCTATTTCTTCTTTAGTAGATCATCCTCAGGTGTGTTATTTATTCTTTCCAGGATTATTTTAAGTATCCAGTGCTACAACATAAGGAAATTGCCTGGCAAGGTGTTTGATGCACACTGAACATTTTGTATGTCCTTTAAGTCATACTCTCCTGTTCTGAATTTTAAAGGCTTAAGATATTAGAACAAAAATATTTTTTTTTCCAGGTGTGATCAAAATATCACATTGTTTTCTAAAGTTTCTCAACTGAAAGAATTTTAAACCCAACATCTTAGTTCTTCAAATGAGGAAACTGAGGTATAGAGAAGTGAGATGATATGTCCAAGGTTACATAGATAATTGATAATGTGCTGTGAACAGAAGAGGCTTCAATTCTACTGAGATCCCTTAGGAAGATACACACCTACATTTACTTCTTCCCTGATAGGTCTTATCAATGACTTAGCATGCATAATCAGAATTTACTTCAAATTCTGCCAAGGAATCCTTTGCAGATAACATATCTTTGTAGCAGTTTGACAAAGTTTAAGTGGCTTCTACTAAACAGTCACTATGTACTATCTCAACAAACTTAGAAAGGTTATATAGCTTTTGCAGGGAGTTAAATGAGATTTTCTTCAGTCTATTTAATCTTTAAAGCATTGAGTATTTATTTCACTATCTATATAAAATAAGACATAAATAAGTAAATTGGGGACTAAGACTTAAGAACTAGAGATGGTGGTTTCTCATTCTTTAGACAGATTTCATTTCATATTTGAAAGGACAAATGAAAATTCACACTGAACATGAAATAGACATTTATATGATAATGTATGTGTGATAGTTATGTAAAAATACATGGGTATCTGAGCAATATGCCTAGACCAGAGATCACTTTCTGAAAGGAGAATAACAAAATTTCTATGAGTTCAAAGCTTTTCCATAAACAGTCATTCTAGTTGGATTGATTCTCCAAGAAGTGGTTAGCCAGTGAGTGAAGAGCAGGGCAAATAAAATGGTAGCTGCACAATATACTTTTGGCTGGCATTTAATTACAATTACATTCAACTTAAAAAAAAGTTTTCTTCTCATAAAGTATACCTTTTTTCCTAATGAACATTTGTTAATACACATTTTTTTTCCTTTCTAAATAGGATGTCCAAAAAATTTATAATCCACAGAGACAACAAACATAAACCAGGACCATTCTGGGCAAACCAGAGTGTACAATAATCCTACCTCTGTTAGACATATAACCAATTAGAATAATGCATTGGGTTGACAAATTGGGAGATGGATGAAGTTTATTTTTGATGCCTTCCTCCTCTTTTCCTTTCTTTGCACCGTTTACCTGTTGTAAACTCTTTCACTGTGCTCCAGGCTCTCTTGACACTCCCAGTCCTGCCATCTCTAGGTAGCACCAATGTCAGTGTTGTTCAGATGAAGTTGCCATGGTCCACCATTCTCAGTTGTTAGTTATGTGCTGGAATCTTGTCCAACAAATTCACACTATGTGTAAAACGTAACTTGGTACAGAGAAAAAGCACATTAAAAAAACAAACAAACAATTACAGGTTTGAACTGTGTCCCTACTCTGGCTATGTGGCTCCTGACAAGTTTATAAGCTCTACAAACTGTTCTCTAGAAATGTTTGGATGGTATCTATTTATGGGATTAAAGCAGTTTGTTCAGTTAGAATGGACTGGACTCTGCTATGTGCCCAACTTGGAGAGCTTGCGAATCTATTATCCACCCCAATTTTATAAACTTAAGCCAAGAACATGACATTAGATCTTCCCAAACAAATTGTTTTCTCATAGAACAAGTCTCCTTTCCTACCTTTTATTTCTTTGCTTAGAGCCAGCTCTAGTTCTCCAGGATCTGAGATATAGATAGAGGAAATCAAATCTGTTTATAATTCTTACATTTTGTAAATATTAATACTTGGCTTGACTATGGTCATCAAATACCAAGATGTTGAGTTTAATGTAGATAGTTGAGACTTAGATTTTTCCAGTAGTCATGTATGGATGTGAGAATTGGACTATAAAGAAAGCTGAGTGCCGAAGAATTGATGCTTTTGAACTGTGGTGTTGGAGAAGACTCTTGAATCCCTTGGACTGCAAGGAGATCCAACCAGCCCATCCTAAAGGAAATCAGTCCTGAATACTCATTGGAAGGACTGATGCTGAAGCTGTAACTCCAATACTTTGGCCACCTGATGTGAATAACTGACTCATTGGAAAAGACCCTAATGCTGGGAAAGATTGGTGCAGGATGAGAAGGGGACGACAGAGGATTAGATGGTTAAATGGCATCACCGCCTGAATGGACATGAGTTTGAGCAAGCTTGGGGAGTTGGTGATGGACAGGCAAGCCTGGCGTGCTACAGTCCTTGGGGCTGCAAAGAGTTGGACATGACTGAGTGCGTGAACTGAACTGCACTCCCCTATATTTACTGTTGTGTAGTCGCTACATAGTGCCTACCTGTTTTAGACCCCATGATCTTCAGCCTACCAGGCTTCTCTGTCCATGTGTTTTCCTAGACAAGAATACTGGAGTGGACTGCCATTTCCTTCTCCAGGGAATCTTCTCCACCCAAGGACCAAACTCATGTCACCTGCTTGGCAGGTGGATTCTTTACCACTGAGCCATCTTGGAAGCCATCCCCTACATTAGGATCTTCTATTTCAGGGTGTTTTCTTAGTTGTTCCTTAGGAATCTAACTTCTACTTGTCCTTGTTATGATAGAAATTTGTAAAGAGTTTATTATTTCGTAGGGTTGTTTGTTTCTGTCATTAAGTTGCTTTGGTAGTGTTGGGATTATGGTCTCTTGATTGCACAAATTTCCCCATTAGTTTCATTCTAAACCACAGAAAGTTTATGTAAAGAAACCTTGACAAAGACCATATTTTCAACTGACACTCATTGGGTGTGGATAAATCTATGGCAGGAGTAGACAAGGGAGATAAGCAACCAATTACCACTGTCATTCCAAAGATATGAAATTGATTCTAGTTAAGGCCTAAAGACATCATTAAAAATATGTGCATGTGTGAAAAAATTAAATGAATGTTATTGAGATGATTAACAAATGAAACAAAGTGAAAAGATACTCTAAAACCTGTTTCACTAAAGCCTATAGAAGCAATATAATATTTGACCCAGTAGCATCAAAGCTAGAGCAAATTGCCTACGTGTGAAAGCATTCTGGGTTGGAAGAGAGAAATAAAATGGTTAAAATCAGAAATGCTGCAAGGAATTGTTTTAATCTCTGTGGCATAATTTTTTTCAAAACTTATCACATACAAATAAGAGAAAACAAAACCAAATCACCGTTTCCCTTCTTTTATATTTTTTGTTAGTTTTCTTGGAGGGGGGCATATGTTTTGTATCATTGGGTGAAGTTATATTTCTTTTTAACAATTTCACAATGTTTCAGAGAGATGCTTTTGTAAAATACAATAAAAATAAATTACTAGAAATATTAAACATAAAATTAAAAAATACAAGTCCATAGGGTTTTTTTAATTAAAAAAATTGTATCATGGTAATTTAAAAGAAAAAGTAGAAAATGAAAAACATATTGTAAAGTAATTAGCCCCCAACTAAAATAAATAAATTTATAAAAAAAAACCATAATAAATTACCATGTACATATCATCCAGCTACAACAGTTATCAACATTTTGCAATGTTATTTCCTCTATCTTTCCACTTTTTTTTCTAAATTATTTAGAAAACAATAGCCAGGTACCATAAATTCTTCAGAACACATTCCTTACAGGTAGTGACTTTTCATAGATACATTGCCATTTTCATTATTAATAATACCAACCATGCTATCTAATGATCAGTCCCTATTCAATCTGCCAATTGTCTAAAGCGTGTCTTTTTATAGTTTATTTAAATTGGAATCTAAACAAGTACCATGTATTGCACTTGCTTAATGTTCATATACATTATTTTTTCTCTCTAGTAATTTCTGCTTCCCCTTTTGGAAGAATTTTTCACAATCTAGATTTGGTTTTTATTAAATTAAACAGTTATCAAAATCAGTATATCAAACAGCTATAAAAGTTTACAGACACCGCCTTTCAGTTTCTCTGCTTAGCGTGTTGTGTACCAGTAGCTGGCAGTCATGGGCAGCAATGTGAGCAGTACTGAGTTAATAAAGGCAAGCATTACTGTTTTGAAGGTTAATATGCCAGAAGAAGGGCTTCCCTGGTTGACTCAGTAGTTAAGAATCTGTCTGCCAATACAGGAGATGTGGTTCAATCCCTGGGTTGGGAAGGTCCCCAGGAGAAGAATTGGCAACTCACTCCAGTATTCTTGCCTGGGAAATCCCATGGATAGAGGAGCCAGGTGAGTTATAGTCCACTGGGTCACAAAAGAGTAAGACACAACTTAGTGACCAAACTACAACAAATACCAGAATAAAGATATAGCAGTAACATATCCATTTCTATTTTTTAATTCATTTTTATTGAGGTAACATTGGTTTATAACACTGTATTAGTTTAATGTGTACAATATTATATTTGTTTTTCTGTGTAACCTGCATCCTGCTCACCACCAAAACTGTAGATTTCTCTCCTTCATTGTATAGTTGCCCCCCTTATCCATATCATCCTGCCCCCACAATTCATTATTTTTTTCCTTTTTATTAAATTGGAGTATAGTTGATTTACAATATTGTATTGGATTCAGATGCACAGCAAAGCAAACTAATCAGGACCCACAGTTCATTCTTTAGAATAATATTTACTCTTCCATTTACAATTCCTAGAGTGTTTACTGGTTGTTAGTGGCTTCTGTATCATAAGTTGATAAAGTGTTTAATTTCATAGGATAAATTTCCACTTAACATTTTTAACAAGTCACTGTCTTCAATAAAGCAGAGTTCTTAATACAGAGTTGTAATCTAAGATGACTGCCCTTCATGACAAGACTTATAAAGAATCATAATCAATGCATTTGTTAATAGATATTCTCTTACAGATTCAGGTAGTTTGATTTTCCTAAATATGCAGTCTATTGGGAAAAGGTTGAAGGGCATATGTTCTCGCTTTTCCTCCTTGCTCTGCCCTACTTCCCATGGCTTGATGCATTTTGTCCTGTTCCCCCTCTTTCAAGCTTCAATTGCCACAAATATACCATGCCTTTGATGCAACACCAAAGCAGCAGCAGGCACTGATTGTATTTTCACTATTGACTAAAATAAATTCCTTTGTTGATCAAAAGATGCTTATCAAAAGGATAAAGTGCAAATACTTCCAAAGCAATGCTAACTTATCTCTATTTCTGCAAAGACTTATTTTCACACCAGAAGTGTAAAACAGACAGAAACTGTTGCTTCAAAAACAGAAAATTAGAAATTTAGCTTTTGAGTTCAGAGCAAAGTACACCCATCCACCAAAATCACAGTGCTCCATAAAGTTTCATAACTTTCATTTCTAATAAAGTTGCTTCAAAACTGCATGCTGCATTTTTACATCTTGAATGCATGATTTATTGTACTTAGCTGGCTATATAATGAGATTTTGCATGAAGATTGATTAGTATATTGCCAGGTCAATCAGTATCATAAAAGGTTGAGAGTGAAAATATTAAAACCTGCATTAGCAGTTAAAACAGTGGGGCAGTGAGATGGTGGAGGAAACAGCTGCTGTGTTTATTATATAGTTTTGTCAGTCCATGTTTATGACAGTATTGGATGACATCATAAACAGTTCATAAATAATGTACATTCCCAGCTTATTTCTTCTTGAAATATCATAAACAATGGCTCTTTTCCAGTCATTGCACCTCTGTGTGTTTAATGGACCTTGCTGGGGGTAGTACTGTTTTTAGCAGAAACTCATTACATTGCAGACATTTCTGGAATTGTATGTGAAAGCAGAGAAAAACCCTGCAGCAGAGATACCCAGCAAGAGAAAATTACTGGAAATAAGATCCCGACTAGCTAGAAGTCAACGGACACCAACCATAATCTTTGTGGCCTCAAGGGATGATGTGGTTGAAATAGCCTGGTATAGAGCCAAAGAGTGGCTTATCTATTTATTTTGCTTATGTCTGTCTCTCCCCACTGGAGTGAAAAAGTCCATGAGGACATGGATTTTTGTCTTTTTTATTTGTTGTCAGATCCCCAGTGTTTGGCACATAGTACTCATTCAGAATAGTAAATATTTGTTGAATGAATGAATGCCTTGTCCTTCTGAATGGGCGAATGGGAGGGACATCACTTCCACCTCAGGGACTACTAGGACACCATAAAACACTGTAAGGGGACCGGGCTATGGTAGCCTTGGTAGCTTTTTACATTATATCCTTTCTCCAAACAATAGCAGTTTAAACATTTTTAATTAATGTAAGAAATATTTTCATCAAGAGGGATTACCAGTAAGTAGTTAAGTAAACAATGGATCCACTTGACCCTATTTATATCTGAGGGGGGAACTTTTAGGTTAGTAATAATGTAGTTTTTTTTTGTTTCTTTGTTTTTGTAAACAATTCACCCATTATTTCAAGATAAAATGAATAATGAGAGCACGTTGATGTGTTCTTCTTGAGAGAACATGAGGACTGTGCACAGTGAGGTACAGTGCAGGGTTGTTTAGCTTCCGTGAATGGCTCTACATCAAACACACAATGGATTTGGAGATTTAGCAAAAGCACTTGGGGATAGTATTAGTGATACTGGATAGGACCTCAGGGTTTCATATTGTTACCAAAGCAAGTTCATGTGTCCCATATACAGTGAGGCCAAACAAACCAAAATGTCAGAGTTTCAAGCAGAAAAAGTTTTGTTGCAGGACCATGCAAGGAGAACGGGTGGCTCCTGCCCCAGAACCCCAACAAACCCCAAACTCCCCCAAAGGGTTTTTGCAAAGCATTTTAAAAGGCGAGGTGATGGAGGCATATGGTGGCTGTTGCAAATTTCTTTGTGTAGGAATCTTTTGTTCTTATAGCAAGTAGTCCATGTAGGTCAAGTCATGATGTTTCTGTAAACCTTCAGCAAGACAAATTTATTCTCTGTTCTTCAACTTTTTATCTCTATATGAATGGAAAAGTGTTATATCCTTAAAGGTCAGAGCCTTCAGAAAGAGCTATCCCATATATTTCACTCTGGAGGCAACATTCTTAACTCGAAGCAATAGCAATAGAATACAAAAGTTAAAGTAAAAGAAACATCTAATATGGAGTCAGATTTGTTCTCCCCTATTGAAATTTGGTTATACGGAGCTTTTGATATGCCAATAGTCTTCAGTAATAGCATTTGCTGAAGGGGAGCTGTTAAATGCAGAGAAATAATAAGCAAGTCTTGTTCTGAGCATTCACTGTATACCCTCAGTTTGACTATAATTCCCTAATTATTCTAACTTTTTTTTTGTTTTAATTCTCCACCCTCATTAATCTCCTTTAATAATGACATCTTTCTTTTTTTTTCTGGAAGATGAGCTGGTAACTAAAGTGAGGTTCTTCAAGTAGAGATTTAACAATCTTTGTTCCTATCTTGTCTTCTACCCAAGCCTCTAATAGCAAAACAAAGTAGCAGAAAACAACTAAGAATGAATAGCTCTCTAATTTCTGAAAGGTATATGAAATCCATCCAGGATTAAGTGACTGTATTTCATGACTGACAGAATGGAAAATAGGCTAAAAGTTAACATAGTGTCCTTAATGGAATTTTAAGTTTAAAATATGAACACCTCTTTGGATAGAAATATGGGTGCCATGACTCTGCCTTAAACTTAGATATTTTTTTCTGCTCAATTATTTCATGTTTGGTATCAAGCATGTTAGCCTATAATCTGTAATTCTATACATCTCAGTGTCTGTAAGTCAGTTGCAAATCATTTTCAGAATATACACATGCGTATACACACACACACCAAATAAACACCACCCCTTCCTTTTAATAAAATAAAAAAGTTCAATCAAATCAACAAAATTTAACTCACACACTAAATTCATATTGTTCTGTATAAGTGTGGTTACAAATATTCATCCTGTATCATAGGTAAAGTAAACAAGAGCTATGGTAAGAGTATTTTCATTCAAAAAAATGGATGTTTTTATTCAAATCTTCTGTTACAAATCTGAATTAGTGTTTGTAGCTTTCTTTATAAGAGTCTATATTTTGTATTGTTTGGTGATTGACATCTTTTTCATCATGTTTTCACTTTAATTATTTTTGTATAAGGAAGACATTGATTTTTACATACAAATGTAGTGCCTAGTCACTTTTGTGGATATCTCACATGAATTCTAATCATTTTAAGATATTCTCTTGGCATTTTTATATAAACAGTCATATTATGTGCCGAAAATAATAAATTTGACTAATTTCTAATGCTAAGTCATGTCCCCTTGCATCACTGATGATATTTCTGATAATATTTCTATTAAAGGGACTGGGCTTTCTCCCTTCTATAATTTATTTCCAAAGGATCCTGACTGGGGAACTGAGGACAGGAGTAGAGGATGGAGAAGCAATAAGGGCAGAATTTAGAAAATAATAATTAGATATGGAGCAGCAAATGATGTTCCTATTAGTTAAGTAGTTGGGAATGTGTTAGAATGACCAGTCAGAGAAGATTAAATAAGGCTTTAGATTACAAATCTTACACTAAGAAAATAGCCTGTGAGTTTTATAAGCATATGATGATTTTTCATAAAAGTGTGAGTTGAAAGTACTATAAACAGACTGTAAAGATAAAACTTAGCAGTGATCAAGACCATCCCCAAGAAAAAGAAATGCAAAAAGGCAAAATGGTTGTCCAACGAAGCCTTACAAATAGCTGAGAAAAGAAAAGACGCAAAAGGCAAAGGAGAAAAGAAAAGATGCAAAAGGCGGAGAAAAGGAAAGATATACCCATTTGAATGCAGAGTTCCAAAGAATAGCAAGGAGAGATTAGAAAGCCTTCCTCAGTGATCAATGCAAAGAAATAGAGGAAAACAAGAGAATGGGAAAGACTAGAGATCTCTTCAAGAAAATTAGAGATACCAAGGGAAAAATTTCATGCAAAGATGGGCACAATAAAGGACAGAAATGGTATGGACCTAACAGAAGCAGAAGGTATTAAGAAGAGGTGGCAAGAATACACAGAAGAATTATAGAATAACCACAATGGTGTGGTCACTCACCTAGAGCCAGACATCCTGGAATGTGAAGTCAAGTGGGCCTTAGGAAGCATCATTATGAACAAAGCTAGTGGAGGTGATGGAATTCCAGTTGAGCTATTTTAAATCCTAAAAGATGATGCTGTGAAAGTGCTGCACTAAACATGCAACAAAACTTGGGAAACTCAGCAGTGGCCACAGGACTGGGAAAGGTCAGTTCTCATCCCAATTCCAAAGAAAGGCAATGCCAGAGAATGATCAAACTACCACAAAATTGCCCATCTCCCATGCTAGCAAAGTAACACTGGGCGTAGAACAACAGACTGGTTCCAAATAGGAAAAGGAGTACATCAAGGCTGTATATTGTCACCTTGCTTGTTTAACTTGTATGCAGAGTACATCATGAGAAATGCTGGGCTGGATGAAGCACAAGCTGGAATCAAGATTGCTGGGAGGAATATCAATAACCTCAGATATGCAGATGACACCACCCTCATGGCAGAAAGTGAAGAAGAACTAAAGAGCATCTTGATGAAAGTGAAAGAGAAGAGGGAAAAAGTTGGCTTAAAGCTCAACATTCAGAAAACAAAGATCATGGCATCCAGTCCCATCACTTCATGGCAAATAGATGGGGAAACAGTGGCTGACTTTATTTTTCTGGGCTCCAAAATCACTGCAGATGGTGACTGCAGCCATGAAATTAAAAGATGCTTGCTTCTTGGAAGAAAAGTTATGACCAACCTAGATAGCATATTAAAAAGCAGAGACATTACTTTGTCAACAAAGTTCCATCTAGTCAAGGCTATGGTTTTTCCAGTAGTCATGTATGAATGTGAGAGTTGGACTATAAAGAAAGCTGAGCACTAAAGAATTGGTGCTTTTGAACTGTGGTGTTGGAGAAGACTCTTGAGAGTCCCTTGGACTGCAAGGAGATCCAACCAGTCCATCCTAAAGGAAATCAGTCCTGAATATTCATTGAAAGGACTGATGCTGAAGCTGAAACCCCAGTACTTTGGCCAACTGATGTGAAGAATTGACTCATTTAAAAAGACCCTGATGCTGGGAAAGATTGAAGGCAGGAGGAGAAGGGGATGACACAGGATGAGATGGTTGGATGGCATCACTGACTCAGTGGACATGAATTTGAGTAAGCTCTGGGATTTGGTGATGGACAGGGAAACCTGGCATGCTGCATTCCATGGGGTCGCAAAGAATCAGACACAACTCAGAGACTAAATAACTGAACTGAGAATAACTGAACAGGGGTCAAATACCTACTTTGGATCCTGTAGGACTGTCTGATGCAGATCATGCTAACATATTAGAAATATATTTCTACCAGTGTTATGAACATTCACTTCAATTTTTTAAATGTAAGGGAATGAAGAAATTGGAGAGAAAGAATTTCTCGGGATAGGGTTGTCTGTGCATTATATGTCCGCCTGTTCCCTACAATGGAGAAGAATTATGGACTGTGTCCTGGGAACTGCAGTCAGCAGTCCTAGTAGTGAAACTTTGAATAACCTATGCAAGTGCCTCCCAAGTGAGAAATAAATCAAAATGAAACAGTACTTGCAAAAATCCAGCAGGAGGAACACCTCTAATAGCTATGTGATACTACATAGCTTATCTCTAATTACCTTTTTTCCTGGTCTTGGTACTTGAGGTATTAGAACAAAAATGAATAGAGAAGGTGAAAGAGGAATAGAGAAGAAGCAAAACAGTCCCCATCCTCCCTTGCTTGTTTAAGTCTGATGCAGATTCTATCAGGGACAGGGAGATGAGGGGAGGAAGGTGAAGGCTTTTAAATTGAATTAAACCAGACAGAGACAGTCTGTCACTAAAAGAACTTTGAAATTAGAGGGGCTCTGCCTGTGATTTCCAGAAGACTCAAGGAAAGAATTAGTTCACAAACATGTTTGAAAGCTGAATGGAAGAAAGAACAAACCTGGTCTCTGCTTGTACCCTATTAAGTCAAGCTGATTCAATGAAATATTTACACATTTTTGGAAGAGGAAATTTTACTATGAGGAGACATGAGAAATAAGAAAATCAATATATAATAAGGCTAGCCAGGAATGAGTTTTGTAAACCCTAATGCTGTAGATTGCAAAAGAAAGAACTGGACAGATATGAGAGAGATCTAACGGACACATTATTGTATTTTGGGGGGGATAGGGGTAGGGTGTGATGGCTAATTGAATTGAACAAGAAGATAGAAGATTAAAAGATTAATTTGAGATTTCAAGCTGGGAATAATGGTGGTACTATTTACAGAAAGAGAGTAACCAAAAGGAACTCATTGGGCAAATAAGGAATAAATGAGGAAAAAGAAATGTGTTTTGGAAAATGAGACTAAATAATAAAAAGGGAAATACTGAAAGGTCTTCGAAATCAGAACAGTGTAGGAACAAGTCAGTCTTCCAAGAAGATTAGTGATTGAAGATAATGATAAGGGGAAATCATTTACCATAGAACTTGTATCATCTCTGACACTATCTACCAATACCAAACAACTGTTATAATAAAAATTTATATCATTGATCCTAGGGGAAATACCAGTAGAATTATCGTGGGCTTCTTATGTGCTATGTACTAGGGAAGGGCTTTAAATGCATCATCTTATTTAGTTCATATAACAGCATTCTTAGATTTATAGCATTATTATATTTACATTAAGGAGAAGGAATGGGAGACTTATTGAGTTTAAGGAACTCACTAAAGTCTTTTATTTATCATTATTTAAATATCCTGCTGCTGCTGATATCCCAAAGGGATTATCAGATATAGAAATCACTCATTTCCCAAATACATCAATAGATAAGGAAATAACCTCTTGTGTATAGAATTTAAGTTGTATTACACATATACACATATATGTGTCTATGTATACACAGTTAACATATTGGTTGAACCTTTTTATAATGTTGGAATTACTTTTACTTCACTCTGTGAACAGAAAGTGATATTCACACTTAGGAAGTTAACAAAGTGTCAAGAATATTGGTACCATCATCACATGATAAATATATTTGTGAGCTTAACCACTGAAGGATATTGTATTACCTAACCTGTGTCACAAATCTGGTGAAAAAGTTTCTGATTAGAAAAGCATAATGATTCTGTTCATTCCATGGGATTGATACTGCGTCATAGAAAAGAAAGCTCAAACACATATGTTTTGTTTCATGTCCCCCAAAGGCTTCATTCTCATGCCATTACTGTTTAGTAGATATTTATTAACAATTTATTAACAATCTGATTGTCTTCAGGTGCTATAAATGAGACCCTACTGCTAAAGATAGATAATGCAAGAACATGATCAATTTGCAACATGTAGAAAGAACTGAAGTGCAAATGGAAATAATTCAGGGTCTGCTAGTATGTAACTAAAATGATGCTCAATAATTTTGCCCAGCCAATTTGCAAGAATTGGTGTCTGAACTTTCTACCCTGCTTCCCAGAAGACAAATAGGCTGAACTTATTATTATTTTAAAGAGCTAAGGATAACCTTACTAATGTATTTAGTATCATTTTTTCATTATCTTTAAGAAGAAACTAATGAAGCATGCTAAAATTTCCTTGGGGGAAGTTCACAGGAGATTTGTAAATGTACTCTGGGCTACAATTATTGGGTACCAATAAGAATACTTAGGCCATCTGATGCGAGGAACTAACACACTGGAAAAGACCCTGATGCTGGAAAAGATTGAAGGCAGGAGAAGAAGAGGATGACAGAGGATGAACTGGTTGAATGGTATCACCGACTCGATGGATATGAGTTTGAGCAGGCTCCAGGAGCTCGTGATGGACAGGGAAGCCTGGTGTGCTGCAGTCCATGGGGTTGCAAAGAGTCAGACACAACTGAGCAACTTAATTGAATTGAACTGAATAAGAAGCAAGTTTTCCATTGAACATTGAAAAATTGTGCATTTAAAGCTGGTTCTGCCACCTTCTAGCTATGTTACTTTGGGCAAGTCATTTGATGCTCCTGTTTTATCAGCAAAACTGAAATAATAATACCAAGATTATATAGCTATTTATCTGTTTATTCAGAGTCAATACATATTTGTTGAATGCCTCTTGTGTGTCACATGTGTTTTGATAGGCCTTGGAAATGCAGAAAGGGTTAAGAAGATCTTGTTAGATCAAGAAAATCTATCTTCATGAAGCTTTTATCCTAGTTAACAAAATAGACACTGTACAAATAATTGGTTTTGTGAAAAGAGCAACATAGATGTATAGCATATTATGAGCTTTATGTTGTGAGGAACACATAATTTAACATAAAAATATGTAATTTCTTGTACATATTTGGTGCTTAAAAGATATGAATACCATCTACCATTACCATTCAGCTGTTTATTTATTGAGTTCACAGTTACTGGCATCTTCTATTTGGCGGTTGGACTTCTTCTCAGTGGTAAAGAATCCACCTGCAATGAAGGAGACGCAGCAGACACGCGTTTAATCCCTGAGTTGGGAGGATCCCCTGGAGCAGGAAATGGCAACCCCCTCCAGCATTCTTGCCTGGAGAATTCCATGGACTGAGGACACTGGTGGGCTACAGTCCAAAAGGTCACAAAGAGTTGAACACAGCTGATCATGAGCACACACATACATTTGGCAGTGTAATGTGTATGAGCAGGCACCATGTGTATTTGTTACAATTGATACCCCAAATCCATAGCTTACCTTACAGTCTACTCCTGGTGTTGTAATATGGTGTGTGTTTAAATAAATGTATAATGACATGTATCCATCATTATAGTATCATATAGCTTATTTTCACTACTTTAAGAATCCTCCATGTTTCATTTATTCATCCTACCCTCCTACTCAACTCCTGGCAGTATTTTTACTGTCTCCATATTTTTGCATTTCTAGATTGTCATTTTGTTGAAATAATACATTATATAGACTTTTCAGATTATACTTAGTAATATGCACTTACAATTCCACCATGACTTTTCATGGCAAGATAGCTCATTTATTTTTAGTGCTGAATGATATTTCATTTTCTGGATGTAGCACAGTTTATGTTGTAGTTTTCCCACAGAGACTCGTGGGTTTTCTGTGCAATAGTTATATCTCCAGTGAAAAATTACAATTTTTGTTTATTTCTAATTTTTATTACTTAATTTTATTTTTATTATTTTGTTGCATTGATTAAAACTTAAAAGATCACATATTATCAAATTTTGTAATCATGATGATACCAAAAGAGTCAAAAAGTTTAGTATAATTGGTCTAATATTATCTTAGGTTAATAGTTTTAGAGGGAGAAATATTTTTTTCAGTGCATTTTTTAGTCTTTTTATTGTTTACTTTAATGATTCTTCAGTCTGTTTCAGAATTTATATTTTTCCAATTTTTAAAATTTCATAAGTTTTTAATTCTTGAAAAATTATTATATTCAAAGCAATCTTGAGAAAGAAGAATGGAACTGGAGGAATCAACCTGCCTGACCTCAGGCTCTACTACAAAGCCACAGTCATCAAGACAGTATGGTACTGGCACAAGGACAGAAATACAGATCAATGGAACAAAATAGAAAGCCCAGAGATAAATCCACGCACCTATGGACACCTTATCTTTGACAAAGGAGGAAAGAATATACAATGGAGAAAAGACAATCTCTTTAACAAGTGGTGCTGGGAGAACTGGTCAACCACTTGTAAAAGAATGAAACTAGAACACTTTCTAACACCATGCACAAAAATAAACTCAAAATGGATTAAAGATCTAAACGTAAGACAAGAAACTATAAAACTCCTAGAAGAAAACATAGGCAAAACACTCTCCGACATAAATCACAGCAGGATCCTCTATGACCCACCTCCCAGAATATTGGAAATAAAAGCAAAAATAAACAAATGGGACCTAATTAAACTTAAAAGCTTTTGCACAACAAGGAAACTATAAGCAAGCTGAAAAGACAGCCCTCGGAATGGGAGAAAATAATAACAAATGAAGCAACGGACAAACAATTAATCTAAAAATATACAAGCAACTCCTGCAGCTCAATTCCAGAAAAATAAACGACCCAATCAAAAAGTGGGCCAGAGAACTAAACAGACACTTCTCCAAAGAAGACATACAGATGGCTAACAAACACATGAAAAGATGCTCAACATCACTCATTATCAGAGAAATGCAAATCAAAACCACAAGGAGGTACCATTTCACGCCTGTCAGAATGGCTGCTATCCAAAAGACTACAAGCAATAAATGCTGGAGAGGGTGTGGAGAAAAAGGAACCCTCTTAAACTGTTGGTGGGAATGCAAACTAGTACAGCCACTATGGAGAACAATGTGGAGATTCCTCAAAAAACTGGAAATAGAACTGCCATATGACCCAGCAATCCCACTGCTGGGCATACACACTGAGGAAACCAGACTTGAAAGAGACACGTGTATCCCAATGTTCATCGCAGCACTCTTTATAACAGCCAGGACATGGAAGCAGCCTAGATGCCCATCAGCAGATGAACGGATAAGGAAGCTGTGGTTCATATACACAATGGAATATTACTCAGCCATTAAAAAGAATACATTTGAATCAGTTCTAATGAGGTGGATAAACTGGAGCGTATTATACAGAGTGAACTAACCCAGAAAGAAAAACACCAATATAGTATATTATCACATATATATGGTATTTAGTCAATCGGTAAAGATAACCCTGTACGCGAGACATCAAAAGAGACACAGATAAATAGAACACTATTATGGACTCTATGGGAGAGGGTGTGGGTGGGATGATATGGGAGAATGGCATGGAAGCATGTAAATTATCATATGTGAAACGAATCTCCAGTCCAGGTTCAATGCATGATACAGGGTGCTCGGGGCTGGTGCACCAGGATGACCTGGAGGGATGGGATGGGGAGGGAGGTGGAAGGGGGTTCTGGAAGGGGAAAACATGTACATCCATGGTGGATTCATGTCAATGTATGGCAAAACAAATACAATATTGTAAAGTTAAAAAATAGAAAATAAACTAATTAAAAAATTATTATATTACTTGTAATTTCTATGTACCATTTTCCTTTCTAATATTCTTTCTTTAATGCCTTATTTTCTGGAACATTACTTTTAGAGATTTGTTACTCTTTAAAATTTTCTCCAAGAGACCTCCTTTGATTTTGTTGATATTCCCTTTTCTTTGTTTTTCTATCATTAATAATATCTTTTATATTTGGTCATTTTCCTTCTATTGTATTTATGTATGCAATATCTTTCAGATTTTTTAAATTAGTTCTCTTTCCAAAATACATATCCCTGTGCTATTGCAGATCTGATGATCTTATTCACTGTCATCCCTAGGTGGAGTTCCAGCTCTTATCCAGGTCACAAACCCAAATCTCTTCTCCTCTCTAGTCTCATCGTTTGCCCTTCCAGATTGTCTTAGTTCTCCACATGCCTCATACCCTTCCTTCTACCTGTAATTCTGGTCACTTCCTTTCCTGACAAACCCTTCAGAATTGATCTCAGACATTCTTATTAAATCCTAGTTTGGACTAAGTGCTCCCCGTGTCCTGTGTACCATTGCACCTGGAGAATCTTTCCATTAAACCATTTAGTGCTAGAACTGAGTTGGTCTCTTCATTACTATATCTTCCCAAGTATGCTCCAATTATTGCAGGATAAGAGTCTTGTCTTATTCATTTTAAAACAGATGTTCTATTTTGAAATAATGTCAGACTTATAGAAAAGTTGCAAAGATAGTGCAGAGAATCCCTGTAAAATCCCCATCTGATTTTACTTCTTCTAGTGCTATCATTTATGACATATTTGTCAAATCTAAGAAACCAACTTTGACATATTTTATTAACTAAACTGCAAACTTTATTTGGATTTCACCAGTTTTTCCATTAATTTACTTCTGTTCCATAATTCAGCCCAGGATGCTATATTGCATTTAGTTGTCATACCTCCTTAGCCTTTGGGGATCTATAACGATTTATCAGTCTCCTTGTTTTTCTCATTCAGTTTTATAACCCAGCAACTAAGTGATCTAAACTGATATCTTAGAAAATAGACGATAAGTTATTCAGGCTTTGATAGTTCTGCTCTCTCATTTTGCTGTTTGCTCAGTTTTGATGTTTCTAACTGCTGCTAAAAGTTTGCTGCTTTATGCAATACACAAATTTCTGGCTCTAGTTCCAGCTAGCTTTACCTTTGGGCTTTATGCTAGCTACTTCTAGGCCTTTCCTACTTTGAGGACACAGAAATTTCCTGGCTGGCTAATATGAAAAGTTTCCATACATATGGTTAAAGTTTACAGAACTGATAAGCGCCAATGTTTCATATCCACTGACTAGTCAAAATGATATCAATGGATAAGGTGAGATCCCACAATTCTTTAGAGCTCTAGCATTGTAAATTCAATAGTTCCTTCATGTCCACAAGACCAGAGGATATCAGACCCTCCTCAGAATTTGGCACCATTGGCTCCTCGCTGTCTACAGAAGAGGATGGTGTGCTAAAGAGCATCCATTACGTAAGACAAACCTCTCTTTGGAGGAAATCCCCCCGGTGTATGGACTTTGACCTTGATTGGATCCAGCAGCAGTGAGAATGTGCCCCCAGAGCTCTGTATATTGCACTGGGACCAATAATTCACTATTTGGAACAACATAAAGTGGGTAAGATGAAGAATTCTGGAAATATCTGCATGCACTTCTGTACCTTTAGGCTTAGATTGTTCACTCATCTAAAAGCTCTCCTTGAGCCCCATGAATGGTAACTTTGACCTAACAGATATGCTTTTAAACAAAGAATTTTTGTTTGGGCACAACTTTTATTCCCTTGAAGTCCTCAATGATGCATAAGCCTGCTCTAAAAGCAACGAGTGAAAAAATTACTTGGTCTAACTGGACACAGAAAGTAATTTTATAAATTTACTAACAATATCCCAATAGACTTTTCACATTATCCCCTTTATAACCCTTTGACAAAAATATAATTTAGACAAATCACAGCTTTGGAAATACCTGCAGCTGAGAAATACAATAATGAAGATTATAGGGTTTTTCATGAACGTCATCCCCAAAGAGTTACAGCCAAATTATTTAGAACCTGTGGGGGGAAATAAAACTCAAGGTTGCATTTACATGTAATTTTATTTGTCCCAAGGCCAGCCTGACTACAGAGAAGCAAAGGCTGATGTCGGGCACAAAGTTTTTGCTCAAGATAGATGTTGGACTTTTGTATAATACCTATCAACATAGTAATTGGTACATGTATAATTACCTAAAAATTATATAATTACATAGGATAAAAATTTAAAGCCAAATCTGGAAACCTTGGCCATCGACATAAGACTGATGGCTCTGTTTGCAAGGCAATTGTTTAATTCTTTTATTCATCTTGCTAAATGTGTATGGCAGTTGCTATCTGCTAGCACCTGTTCACAGAACTTGCAAAACTTTGGTGATTAGTCTAGAGACTTGCACAAAGTAAGTAGGTGATCAAAAGATACTTGTTGATTGAATACATGATGATGAATTTAATTAATACAATAAAGTTTATGGAGCATTCCAATGCCTTCCTCAACTCTAAGAATTATCTTAAACTTGAGACTGACTTTGAGGGGGAAAAATGGTTATGCTTCATAAAACTAGAGTGGACTTTTAGGGGCCAAATGAGTTTCCAGTTTTTGTGTAGGGGAAAGGGGAATATTCTCTTAGGTAAACCAACAGTACTGAGCAAGATAATTCCTACAGAGAATATACCACCCAGTCTTTCATGAATTCTCACAGGACCCCTATAAATTGCATCCTCACTGAATTCCTATCCTCATATCTTTCCTTTACCTTAGAGAATTCTGCCTCAGTAACTCTTTTTTAAGCATAACTCAGATCATTTCAGAGATGCATGAGGAAAATGTTAACAGTTTTATTGAGATGTAATTGATACAAAGCATAATATACATATTTAAAGTGTACAATTTGATGAGTTTTGATCTGCATACATGTGCAAATCCTTCACCACAGTGTGGATAATGAGCATAACCACTACCTCCATCAACTTTCTTGTTCCCCTTATAATCTCTTCCTTCAACCCTTCCCACCCACCCCTTCCACATCACCTCCATTCTCAGGCAACCACTGATCTTCTTTCCATCATTGTAGATCAGTTTGCAATCCATAGAGCTTTATATAAAATGGAATCATACAGTAGGTACTTTTTTTTCTGATTACTTTCGCTCACCATAGTTATTTCAAGGTGTCGCAGAAAAGAACAAACCTGAATTCATATTAGATCTATTTCTTCAGGGCTAACTCTTATGCTTTATTGCATATGCTTTGTCATGCTGGCTCAGCATCTGTGTGAAGGAATGTTGCCTATGCCCTGAAACATACATGATGGCACATTCTCAAGGCTCTGGCCTTTCAAGGTGTAATACTTATTTACAGAACAGAAAATAATGACTGTCTTGTTGGAAGTTTATAGGAACATTGTAACCAGAGCTACGCTGACAGCTGCAAGTGCCAAGGATTCCTGCACCAAGAGGTTTGCAACAACCAGCCACATCCTCTCACCTTTTAATATATAAGAAGCCTGCATTCCGACTTGAATAAGATGGTTCTTTGTGACACTAGTCCACCATTTGGAAGTCTGCTGGCCTTCCAAATAAAGTCCCTATACCTTTCCCCAACAATTCATATCTCCATTTATTTGCCTGTCCTGAAATAAGCAGTATGAGCTTGGACTCTCTAACAAAGGTTCATCCAGAAGCCTATTTCTTTGTATTGCTAATTACTATTCTGGCTTCCCTGGTAGCTCAGTTGGTAAAGAATCTGCTGCAGTGCAGGCGGTCAATTCCTGGGTTGGGAAAAATCCACTGGAGAAGGGATAGGCTACCCACTCCAATATTCTTGGGCTTCTCTGGTAGCTCAGCTGGTAAAGAATCTGCCTGCAATGCGGGAGACCTGGGTTTGATCCCTGGGCTGGGAAGATCCCCTGGAGGAGGAAACGGCTACCTACTTCAGTATTCTGGCCTGAAGAATTTCATGGACTGTATAGTCCATTGGGTCACAAAGAGTCTGACACAACTTTCACTTCATTCTAGTCTATGAGGAAACCTCAGTCTGTTTATTGGCATATTTATTGATGGGTATTTGGGATATTTTGAGTTTTGGCTTATCTTAACACATTGTTGACTTAGAGGTTTTTGCAGAAATTAATGCCAGCAATTTGTTATGTAAGTGACTATTGAAACACACCAGTCCATAACATTGAGGTAACAAAAGACGTATTAATATGTCTGTGGTAAATAAATTGTTAATAAAATTGTTTGGAATGAGATACTAGACTTTGTATAGACACATTCTTTCATTTCTCTTAGGTAAATACAAGGACTGGGATAACTAGGTCATGTGGTATGTGTGTATTTAACTATTTTAGGAACTACTCGGTTGTTTTCAAAAGTGCATGTGACATTTTATGCTCTGATCAATGGCACTTGAGTGTTCCAGTTACTTCACAGTCTCATCATCACTTTGTATGATGAAATTTTTTTAATTGAAGAAATTCTTGGACAACTGGGACTCTAGGATGCATCTGGATCCCAAGGTGACAGCGGGAATCCCAGGCCCATAGCTTCCTCCCTATCCACCTGGTGTGCATTTCTTGGCCTGGGGCCAGGTGTGAAGGGATCTTAGAACCTGGGCAACTTTCTCCCTCAGGCTCCTGAGCCAGGGCTAACCACCAGGGAGGGGAAGGGTTCATCCCCAATATGCTTCTTGACATATGATGGACCGTCTCAGACACTGGAATTCGCTTTGAAGTTTCACTGCCAGCTGACTTCAGCTGGTGAGCATATTTAGAAATGTTGCCAAAAGAAAGACATCATTTTCTGTCAGTGGATACTGTTTATGCATGGAGAAATTTTGCTTTTTTATTTCCACTGCCACAATAATGAAGAAACATCAGAGAATTAGAGTAATAAAAATGCAGTAATATTAAAAAAAGTTGACATTTGGCAGAAACCAACACAATTCTGTAAAGCGATTATCCTTCAATTAAAGGATAAATAAATTTAAAGCTAAAAGAAAAAAAATAATGCACTGTCTTAAATGTTTTAAAAAAAGAAATTTTAATCCATATGTTGTGGCATCTCATTATCTTAATGACTAATGATACTGAATATATATTTATGTGCTTCAGTCATGTATTTTCTTTGGTGTACTCTCCATTCAGACCTTATATCTTGTATGGTAGACCATTTTTCTTACCTTTTAAGAGTTATTTATACATTCAGGGTACAGATTTTTTTTTATTAGATATATAATTTGCAAATACTCTCTCTCGGTTGGCAGCTTATCTTTTAAACACTTTAGTGATACCTTTCCAATAGTAGAAGTACAGGATTTTGATGACATTCACAAAGATTTTCTCTTATGTTCTTCTCCAGAAATTTTGTAGGTTTTTAATTTAGGTATCAGTGGTAAAAATATGGCTAGCATGAGATTTACTCTCTCAACAAAGTTTTTGGTATTCAACTACTGTGTTGGTAACTATAAGCACAGTGTTGTACAGTAGATCTCTGGAACTCTTCCTTCTCACATGACTGAAACTCCATACTATTTAAAAGTATTCTATTTCTCCTTCCTGCAGACCCTATCAAGTGTTACCAAATGCCAGTTTCTATAACTATGCCAAAACCTTTGACTGTGTGGATCACAATAAACTGTGGAAAATTCTGAAAGAGATGGACATACCATACCACCTGACCTGCCTCTTGAGCAACCTGTATGCAAGTCAGGAAGCAACAGTTAGAACTGGACATGGAACAACAGACTGGTTCCAAATAGGAAAAGGAGTACGTCAAGGCTGTATATTGTCACCCTGCTTATTTAACTTCTATGCAGAGTACATCATGAGAAATGCTGGGCTGGAAGAAACACAAGCTGGAATCAAGATTGCCAGGAGAAATATCAATAACCTCAGCTATGCAGATGACACCACCCTTATGTCAGAAAGTGAAGAAGAACTAAAGAGCCTCTTGATGAAAGTGAAAGAGGAGAGTGCAAAGTTGGCTTAAAACTCAACATTCAGAAAACTAAGATCATGGCATCCAGTCCCATCACTTCATGGCAGATGGAAACAGTGGCTGAGTTTATTTTGGGGGGGTTCCAAAATCACTGCAGATGGTGACTGTAGCCATGAAATTGAAAGACGCTTACTCCTTGGAAGGAAAGTTATGACCAACATAGACAGCATATTAAAATCAGAGACGTTGCTTTGCCAACAAAGGTCTGTCTAGTCAAGGCTGTGATTTTTCCAGTGGTCAAGTATGGATGTGAGAGTTGGACTATAAAGAGAGCTGAGCACCGAAGAATTGATGCTTTAGAACTGTGGTGTTGGAGAAGACTCTTGAGAGTCCCTTGGACTGCCAGGAGATCCAACCAGTCCATCCTGAAGGAGATCAGTTCTGAGTGTTCATTGAAAGGACTGATGTTGAAACTGAGACTCCAAGACTCTGGCCACCTGATGCGAAGAGCTGACTCATTGGAAAAGTCCCTGATGCTGGGAAAGATTGAGGGCAGGGGGAAAAGGGGACGACCGAGCATGAGATGGCTGGATGTCATCACCGACTCGATGGACATGAGTTTGGGTGAACTCAGGGAGTTGGTGATGGACAGGGAGGCCTGGCATGCTGTGGTTCATGGGGTGGCAAAAAGTCGGACACAACTGAGCAACTCAACTGAACTGAACTGATTCGCGATGCACAGTGAGGCCAACAAACCAAAACATTGGAGTTTGGAACAGAAAAAGTTTTGTTATGGGGCCATGCAAGGAAAATGAGTGGCTCATGCTCAGCAAACATGGAACTCCCCTAAGTCCCCCAGAGGGTTTCAGCAAAACATTTTTTTCAAGGCAAGATGAGGGAGGGGCATCCCAGGGTATGTGATCACCTTGTGCACAATTCTGATTGGTTGATGTTGAGGTAACAAGGTAGTGTCACAGGTGTTAACATTATCAGTCCTTAAGTGCAGAAGATCTGGGGTTACATGCTCATGATCATCAAGTAGTTCATTGATTCCTTTGGGTGGTGGATTTTAGCATCTGAAAAACTCAGGAAATCTGCATGAAATACTATTATCCAGTACATCAAAGAGGAGCTACAGCAGAGGATATAGGAGAAGGGAGACTGTTCCAGGAAGGTCCCCTTGGGTCCTGCTGGGTTACACAACCACCATTCTGCTTCTGCTTCTCTGAGTTTGATGAATTTAGCGACGTTTTGTGGTTTTCAGTGCGCACGTCCTTCACCTTCTTGGTTAACTTTCTGAGCATTTCATTATTTTTTTTGCATGGTGTTGGAAACAGGAATGTGTTCTTTTTTTTCTTCTTCTATTTTCAAAATTGAAGCATAATTAATTTACAATGTTATGTTAGTTTCAATTTACAGCAGATTCATTTCCATGAAAGGTTGTTACAAGACATTGATTATAGTTCCCTTTGCTATATAGTAGGTCCTTGTTTTTTATATATTTTATATATAAGTAGTATGTACATGTTAATCCCAACCTCCTAATTTTTCCTCCCCCTCACCTTTTCCCTTTGGTATGTTTTCTAAGTTTATTTTCTAAGTCTGTGGGTATGTTTCTGTTTTGTAAGTTTGTTCATTTGTGTGTTTGTTTAGGCTCCACATATAAATGATATCATATGATATTTGTCTTTCTCTGTTAAGGTTGAGAAACCTAATCAACCTACCACATACATAAAAATACAAATAACAATTTAGACAAAATGAGCTGACAAAGGAATATATTTCAAAGGAAAGAATGAGCTAAAAACCCAGAAGAACTAAGTCACTTGGAGATAGGCAATTTACCCAGAGATGTTTTCTTAATTTTCATCTTGAGTTGTTCACTGTTAGTATATAGAAATTCAACTGATTTTTATATATTGTTCTTGTACCCTGCAACTTTATTGAATTTGTTTATTAGTTTATAACTATTTTTTAAATTATGTAAAATGAAAGAGACCAAATAAAATCATCAAAAGGGGAAATCTCTTGCTTGTTTGGAAACTAAGGAAAAACATAAATTGGATAATTTTTATAGGAGCATTGAACAATGTAATGGGAGGTGTCTTCAGCAGCAGTTTTTTCCAAAGAGTTTCATCACAGAGCCCTTTATTATATCCGCCCTCAATTAAAGCTGAGGACATAAGGCTAAATCATAGTGCCATGAAGACATTTCTGGAGAAGGCATGGTACCCCACTCCAGTACTCTTGCCTGGAAAATCCCATGGACAGAGGAGCCTGGTAGGCTGCAGTCCATGGGGTCGCGAAGAGTCGGACACAACTGAGCGACTTCACTTTCACTTTCATGCATTGGAGAAGGAAATGGCAACCCACTCCAGTGTTCTTGCCTGGAGAATCCCAGGAATGGAGGAGCCTGGTGGGCTGCCGTCTATGGGGTCGCACAGAGTTGGACACAACTGAAGCGACTTAGCAGCAGCAGCAGCAGCAGCAGCAGCAGCATGAAGACATTTCTATGGTTGATTGATTTCCAATTATGACATGAACTGAAGGAAAACATGACAGTGTGACTTCCATGTGTCTAGGACTGATAGGCTTATTTCTGAAGTGCACACCGTAGAAATGGGGGGGGGGGAAGAACTTTATATTAAGTTGTGAAATTATGGTCAAATATTAAAAATGAGTATCTTTTCCATTTTCTATAGCATGAAGTATATTACTTCTATATTAGACTAAAATAAGAAATGTTTTATTGATTTTTATGAAGTTTTGAGGATCTTTGTGTAAAAGTCTATCTCAGTTAAAAGAAGCTCTTAATCTTAAAAATCTTAATTATAACCACAAAGTAGCAAAAGTCTTTAAATAACTTTTGTAAACTGTTGCAACTTAAATTGTGAAACTCTCAATTTCCACTTTAAATCATTTTAAAAGGAGACCTAATTAGGAATCTTTATATAAAGCACTTTAGACAAAACTTCTTAAATGAGGTGTAAACAGAAAAGCAAACAAGAAGGTAAACTATTGCTGCAATAAGGAAATGAAATGTGTGTAAAAGCGTTAGTAAGAATACAACAGGCTTCTACAACTACACTCAGGAGAGAGATGGGTGCTTACATATAGTCTTTTCTTTTTAAATAAATGAAGAGGGGAATACAAAGTAGGATAATCAAGATGGCTGGAACACAGCTCCTTAAAAATAGGTTTTCAATTTGCACAACTGAAGGAATAGTATTATTTTTTGTAAAGGCTCATGAGGAAACACAAGTAGTAAAGCAGCAGGCAAAACAAAATAGAAAAAGTGAATGAAACAGAATGGTTTGCATTTGGGATACTGAAATCAACAAGCTTGACTTAATAAATAATTTTGGGGAAGCCAAACAGAACTTGAAAACAACAGTATTATTTTTGAAAGCAATCCATTTAATAACAAAAAAAGCCAAGATTAGTGAATTCTACCTCAATTTTTATTACTGACTAAATCTGAGTGAATAAAAGAAGAGGGAAGAGATGCTGATGCTTTGGGGGATGGAAATGAAAAATGATAATCATTAGTGGTGATACTTTGTCCCACTTTTCAATGACTCATGAATATGATCATTGTGATCACATGCTCCTATGTGGCCTGCAAAATCTAAAATATTTACTACCTGGCCCTTTATGGGAAAAGTTTTCTCATGTCTAGACTGAAAACATTTGAATTATCTTCCACTTAGTTGTTACATCTGCAAGAGAAATGGAATAAAAACCATTAGTAGAAATGATTGTACGTGCTTGACAATATTGGAATCTAATATACATTTATCATGACAATAAGCAACTTAGTAGTAGGAAAATGACTTTAAAAGGATTTGTTGCTGAAAGAGTATTAATTCCTCTTTTTTGATCATTTGATTTCCAAAACTCAATGAAGAGAAATTGTGTTTTATTGTCCTTTCCCAATGATCTCAAAATGATTTTCATTGAAAATCATTAACTAAGCCTCCTGGCAAATATCATCCCTGTTTTACAAATATAAAATTCAGAGCAATGAGAACTTAAATTACTTCATTAGAACCAGGCGGTAAAATGATAGAGGAATTGGGAACAAAACTATTCTCACAAGTTAGTATTATTTTATCCCTGGATTATTCTCCAGCTTCAGCATACAGTTTAAATGCTTTTAGAAATGTTTCCAATTCTTTTTTTTTTTTTTTTTTGCCTCTTGGTTTAAAAGTAGGACAAATACTTACTTGAGAAGTTGTGACTATTTTGGCTATTACAATCAAACAAACCTACAAAATAAAACTTGATCAACACTTCATTCATATTCTTAGTCATCCCTAGAATGTTAGAGTCAGGTGAGGGCCAAGTAAAACAAAACATACAGTTTCAGAGGAAATTGAAATTATTCAAAATGGAAAAAAGAAAGAATTTAATTAAAGGCTTAAAATGTGCTGAAACTGTTCTTTCATTCTTTTCTGGGTATCAGTACGTTGGTTTAAGCCTAGAAAACAAAGTATACTGAGTTGTTGAACAAGGAGACATGGTTTCGTATTCATTCTGCAAGAGTAGAATAACCAAATCACTAAATTGAGAAAGAAGAGCCTGAAGGATTATGCCTCTTCTTGAGACTGAAGCAATTATCTCTCAATATCTGAAATTCTGCTTCTTTGTCAAAGTGCAGTTCAAAGGTTGAGTCCTCCTTGAAGTATTACTTCTGCATTGGAAGGCTTATCACATCTCCCTCTATACTCTCTCAGAATTTTGTTGAACCTCTGTCACAGGGGTGCTGAGTGTGGCACCCAGACCAGGGACCAAGCAACATGAGTATCACCTGGAAATTTGTTAGAAATGCAAATTCTCAGATCCTTCCCAGACTGTCTGAGGCAGAAACTCAGGGAGTGGGATCCAACAGTCTATCTGTTAACAAGTCCTCCAGGTGTTTCCAATCCCCACTGAAACTTGAGAACTATGGCTTTTGCAACTTGTACAATATTTCATTTCTGTTTTATTGTAGCTTGCAGTGATTCCTCCACTGGCTCTCCAAGGCTGCAGGTAGGTCTGTTTAGTCATTGTTTTTTTATCTTGACTCCTCATATTGCTAAGACCATGGAGTTTACAGTATTTTGCATTCAGTATTAACTCAATGAATATTTGCTGTTAAATTGATATTACACTTGACTTTGGTATGTCAGTACATCACATTAGTTGTAAAATATATACTATTGGATATTTTTCCTAGAAAAATAGCATAGTACTTGAGAAAATAATTTTACATATTTTCTCTTGATCCAGTGAGTCCTTAAAAAATAAAAATAAAAACTGACACAGGTTTTCAAAGTCTGGTATTCCTTGTACCATCCTCAGAGAAGGTTCCTTAGTGATTCTGCTGTGTGCTTCTTATCCTCTTGGTGAAATTGTAATGATTGACTGCAAGCTTTGAAATCAGATCAATAGAAATTTTATCCCAGCTCTGCTACATTTTCTCTGTGCTTGTTCAACGTAGTTAACCTTTATATGCTTGAGTTTCTATCTGAAAAACAGGGTATAATGCTCATTTTGCTAAGCTGTTACGAGGTTTAAAAATAAAAACTGTCACATGTAATCAATAAACATATGCTGTTATTTAATTTTTGGGTTTATTATTATCAACTTGAGGAAAGAACAAATATACATTTTATACTGTGAATAATCATAGTATGCTCAACTGATTACTCTAAAAGTATTGCATAATTGCTCTACTGTGAAAAAACATAGTATTTCTGCACTAGGGAAAAAATATCTGGACAATGGTTTATTCTCTAAATTGTCCAATTGATGAAATTACTTTTTTCTAAAGACTGAATTGTTACAAAACCCTTAAAAAGAGACAACATGCTGTTTAAGAAAGAATTGCAGACTTGAAATCAGAAGGCCCACATTAGAGTCCTAGTTCCCTTCTCTTCATGGTTAGGATTTGAGTTTAGGTTACAAATCAAGGTGCAAGTTACTTAGCAATCTGAACTTCAGTTTTTCACCTTTGTAAAATAAAACCAATAATGATTTATAAATTAGTTAATTTCACTGAGTTTCTAAAAGAAATAACAAAATCATAAATGTAAAAGTTATAAGGTAGTACATAAATACAAGGTGCAAAAACACCTTGCTGTGGCTACTATTATAATTATTATAAAATTGAGATTTTCTGCTACTCATTATTTGCTAGTTTCTTGTGTTATGTGGACATGATTTGTTTTGGAGTCCAATTGAGAACAAATTGAGTAATATTATTTTAATTAATTTACTTTTAATTTAATTTTTATTTTATATTTGAGTAGAGTTGATTTACAGTGTTGGGTTAGTTTCAGGTGTACAACAAAGTGATTCACTTTATATATATATATATATATGTATACACACATATATCCATTCTTTTCCAGATCCTTTTCCCATATACGTTATTACAGAATATTGAGTAGAGTTCCTTGTGCTGTAAATTAGGTACTTGTTGGTTATCTGTTTTATATATAGCAGTGTGTATATGTTAATCCCCTTTCCATGTTCTTGTTGATGTACTCATACCTGCTAAGAATGGGATTCAGAACTTTGAAACATTGTGCATGTGCTAATAAAATGCTATTGGACACAAATGACTTCTGCTCTGACAACTGACCCTGCTTGGATTTAAATTGGTGTCCATGAGGCATGTGGCATTGCACTGTATCATGCAGGGCTATCAGATTCTCTGCCTTTGAAGTGAAAACGTATTTTCTGGCTTACTGTCACTACAGTCCTAGTTAATCAGTTCCCTGGTGCTTCTCTTTATGACTTCAGGCTGTGCAGTAGTTCTGCAGTAAAACTACATTCTCACAGGGCTTTTGATTTTATTTGAAGTTCTCGTGCTTATGCTTGAATTTTCTATTTCCTAATATTTATGAATGGCATACGAGCTTGATGGCAGTTTTAGAATCAGCCAAGAAGTCCCCCAGGATGTCTGATCTGGCTGTTTTTATAAAAGAACAACCACCACCGGCCCCTTTCCTTTGCTTACTCTGGAGGTTAAATCAATAAAACCATAAGATACATGCCTAAAGTTTGGAGCTTCTCTTGCTTTTTTGATTGAGGGTTAGAGATAGATCCTATGTAACCATTAGATACTAAATATGATGCACACATCAAGGGAGGGTTCTCTGGAAAAGTAGACAGAAGGACAAGCTTGCCCCCCTACAGTATAAGACTTTGATAAGGAGTGATCTCAGTCATTGGGAAGATAGCTCAGGATTGAAGTAGTTTCCAAAACCCAACTGGGATGGACTATCCTGCCCTGGATACTAAGGAATGCAGAAACATAGGCTATGGCCACAGGAATAATACAGTAAGGAAATACAGAAAAGCATGAGAGGACACTGGAAGTATCATTAATATAACTATGTAGTATATTATGTTTCTTCTGTATGCTTTTCTATATCTTCCAAATTTCATGTAGTGAACATGTATTATTTTTCTCAACAAGGCAAATGTGCAGTGAGACATCAGAGGAAATAGTGTAACTTCTTACAAGATTTCTTCCTTCTCCATTCTTGTATTTCCAGAGCAGAGTATAGTGCCTGGATCCTTGTCGGCACTCAATAAATATTTGCTGAGTGGAAGAATTAATTCATCTTTAAAAAAAATTGCAGAGAAGTAAGCCTCGTATGGGGCTTCCCTGGTGGCTCAGTGGTCTTTACTGCTGCCAATGCAGGAGACATGGGTTCATCCCCTGGGTCTGGAAGATCCTCTGGAGAAGGAAATGGCAACCCACTCCAGCATTCTTGCCTGGAGAATCCTGTGGACAGAGGAGCACGGTCCACGGTCTCGCAAGAGAGTCAGACATGACTTAGCGACTGAACAATAATAGCAACAACAACAATGCCTCATAGGATGATGAATATATTAAAAGAAAAATATAACAATGTATAACATTACATTATGTGTGAAGTCATTGGAAGGTTTTAGTCATATGAGTGATCTAACCTGAATTATGCTTTACAAAAATATCACTTTGGATACCATGCAAAAGTGACCTTTGGGGGAAAAAACAGAAATGCTTGACCATTAGAAAGCTATTCGAGACAAAAAAAATGGTAAGTTGAACTGAAGTGGTTAGTAAGGAATGGTGGCTGTTAACTGTAGTTTTGCATAACAATGCAATTATTGTTAGCAGATTGGACATAGGCTATGGGGAACAAAGAGTGGTAAAAAAAATGACTGCAGGCTTTTTGGAGTGAGATGCAGGAACAATGATGTACCATTTCCTGAGAAGAATAGTGACGGGGGGAAAGGATAATTGGGGGAAAGTGGAGAGGACATAATTCTCTTTTGGTCATAATACATGTGAACTTGTCATTATGTATAAAAGATGCTCAATTAATACTAATCTTATTTATTTCTATAAATCTATATAGTTCAGGAGGGAAATCAGCACTGAAGACACAATTTGTGTGTTGTATGATCATTGAATATATTTACGTTTAAACCAACATTTATACATTTATACCAGGGGATTGGGTGATTCTGTGGATAGATAGATAAATAGATAGATTCACACACACACATATTGAAAATATTAGGTGAAGTCACTCAGCAAGATTGAGTGCTTTTCCTTAACAGTTCTCTGATGCTCAGGTTCAGGTGTAGATTAGGCAGACAGTTGGATTTAACCAAGACTTACAGTGTGTAAAATGAGTATGACAGAGTGAGAACAAGAGAGTGGAGGGGATATGAAAAGGAGTGCTTTACAATTACGGCAAACACTCTATTGTATAATGCGAAAATGTCTCATGTCTATCAATATTCTTATAAGAATATATCCAAATCAATTTATAACATATCCAAATGCATAACCATTTTTTTGATATCTGTCAATATTGATGATGTTTCCATAGCAGAATCCTCTGCACCTGCTCACAAGTAAAATACGGCATGAAAAAGTGGACGTTGCTTTTTCCTGTGCTTATTTCAATAAAAGTTAATGAACTCTCTTCCTGGGTACCAGAAACCTTTTCTCTACAATCAGTTTGACCAGTGGTTTCTAAAATTGCTTTGTTCTTGAGTCGGAAGGTACCACTTTCTCATCTTCCGTCCAGAACTGGCTCTGCCAAAAAAAAAAAAAATCCACAAGGCATGCACTGAGAGGAAACACATGGCAAACACATGCTATTCCTGTCTGGGGAAGGAAGCCTCTGTCCCCCTCTCACCCCACTGTAGGACCCAACAGCATTCCCTTTGGGTTTGGGCTGGTGGCTAGCCCTGCCTCTCAGCCTTCCCCTTTTCAGTTGCCGTGAATGTTCTGATGAAGCCTTCAGAGGAAAGCACATTTTACTAGAGAAAATCAAATCCCTGACAATAGACAAGAAGATTCACAACCACAGCAGGTGATGATAGGATAACGTGTGGCTGACTTCATAACATGGCTGCAGTGAGACAAAATGTGCCAACTGTTAGGAAATGAAATGTAATAAACTTGCTATAAAAATAGATTTCGAACACCATAATGTAAGGAGAAACAGGAAGCTGCAAAGGGAAAGTGGCAGGGCCCATTAGAGAACTGAGTATTCAAGCTTTCATTAGACTTGGCTGCAGTTGAATATGTGCTCCAAGTTAGTGGTATGAACTGTTTGAGGACTGCTGAAGTTGACTCAGTTTTGTTTAGAGGCCTTTTTTTCCTTCTTGTACCAGTATGCCATTGTAAATTAGGATTCTAACATTTCAGAAGTGCCCTTTTCCCTTTATAGCCAAACTTAAAATCCTCTTAGTGTCTACCTGAAGCTTTGGGAGATGTGCTAACTCTTTTAGTCCACTAAGCAAACATTAGCATTGTTGAGATGGAGCCATAAATATGTGTTGACCAAAAAGGAGGGAGGGCTTAGGGTTTTGGTTCACTCGAAAGTGACCAGGATGTGGACAATTCCCATGTTTATGTGACATTTGTCCTGGACAACAGAGATGGTGCTCTTGCGACGTCAGTCTTCTGTTTGCCTAATGCCATAGTGTGATATTTCATGACCTGAAGGTGGGAGTAAACCCTTCTGCATAAAGAAGGCAATAAACAAGCCAAGGAACTAGGGAGCTTTTCTTAATTTCCCTCTGGCAACCCAAGTGAAGTGAATTGTAAAAGCCACACTGTTTAGAATGTAAAGACAAGGCCCAAATGCTCTTAATTTACTCCCAGGGAGCACTCAATCCAGCTGACTGTAACATAAGGAATTTAATAAAGTAAAAGCAAGTTATCTAGTCAAACCTCCTGCTGCTTTTTTATAATATCAAAATGAAAATAGGCTTAATTTGGTGTTATTGTAATCGAATTCATTATGATATCCAAACATGTTTTATGCTTTCCCCCCCTTGGATATGATGTTGCTACTGATTGTATGGATGGGAAGGAGGTTAAATTGCTCACTTGTTGAATGCAGATTAACTAATTCTCGACACTGAGGAATTGCTCACCAAACTTTACAGATAATTTATAAAATATTCATTTCTAATGGAAATAAACTGGATAAACTGAGTCATTTTATTCTATTTAATGAAGAGCTTATTAGATAATTTTATATACAAGGTTATTATTAATCCAACATGAATTGTTTTTCTGCAAACTCATTGTAAGTACAAAAGATTAAATTTGAAATTATCAACAATGGCTATGTATCCTGGTCTGCTAGGTGCTCTGCAGGCTTCCTCAGATGATATGAGTGTGCTCTATGCCCATGAGGCTGTTGAAGGAGACAAAGGAATCACATTAGAAACTGAGTCTTAAAGAATACAGAGGACAACAGAAGTGTCAGCCATGAAGAGTTCAGAGAGTGAATTCAAACTATTCCCTTGCTGTATTCAGGTTATAGTACCCCTTAAATAGAGAATTTAAGTTTTCCAACTTCCTACGTGGTGGTGATTTCTCATACCTCTCATTTGCCTTTTTGAAGATTGTGATCAATCGGATTTCATTAAGAATAGTGAAGAAACATCATTAATTCAGACTAATCAGGCTGGCTCATCAGAATGTGCCAAACATAACAAGCTGATGCTTGTAGAAAACTAAAGTTTAACATACCATATAGAATGGGAAGTGATATGTATATGCTGTATTCTAAACTTCCCAAATGATGATAGAATAGGGTATTGGCTAAAAATGTTAAACATGGGAAGGATTATGATATATTGCCAGAGAGAAAATTGCTTGTAATACATAATAAAATCATCAGTCAATACAGGGAAGACTGTGATAACTGAGAAAATGGGTGAGATATACCTATAGATAAATGGGTAAGGCACACCATCTGTCTGCAGAATGACAGTGATGACTTGATTCCTGATTGGATTGGTACTTTATGTATCAATCAATGACAAATTTATCTTGCCTGGTGGCTCAGACAGAAAAGAATCCACCTGTAATGCAGGAGACCTGGGTTCAATCCCTGAGTTGGAAAAATACCCTAGAGAAAGGAATGGCTACCCACTCCAGTATTCTTGCCTGGAGAATTCCATGGACAGAAGAGCCTGGCAGGCTGCAGTGCATGGGGCTGCAAAAGAGTCAGACACTACTGAGCGACTAAGCACATACACTCACAATGACCGATTATGCTATGCTATGCTAAGTCGCTTCAGTCGTGTCCGACTCTGTGCGACCCCATAGACGACAGCTCACCAGGCTCCGCCGTCCCTAGGATTCTCCAGGCAAGAATACTGGAGTGGGTTGCCATTTCTTTCTCCAGTGCATGAATGAGAAAAGTGAAAGTGAAGTCGCTCAGTCATGTCCGACTCTTAGCGACCCCATGGACTGTAGCCTACCAGGCTCCTCCGTCCATGGGATTTTCCAGGCAAGAGTACTGGAGTGGGGTGCTATTGCCTTCTCCGCAATGACCAATTAAGGGAAGAGCAATTTCAGTGTGAAACAGAGACAGACCACAGCCAGTTCAGAATTCTTGGAGATAATTCTTAACTTTTCTGGTCACTTTCTAGGTGCCATGGGTGATGGTTGTTTGGACTTGCCATCATGTGTTTGTGTGTTGTGGGTTAGGATGAGACATTTCTCTTTTAAGTCATTAATTAGAATAAAAAGATCATATGCCATCTTACTTTCCCTCCTCATAGCCCTCCATTTGTGATGAGGGGTTGCTATTCTCCCAGATAATAGATTGTGATGCCTTCCTTCTAGAGGAGCCTGACTTTGCCTTTGTTCTTGATTCTTGAATAGTCATGGAAATAAAAGTATTAGTTATTTACTCTAGATAGGACTTAGAGAATTCAAACCCAACACAGTATTTTAGGATTTATGTTCAAGGAGAAAGAAGTGACCATAGAGTTGATCTGATGAGAATAGTATATTGTCTGTCAGTCAAGATAAACTATGGCTAAGTTATCAGCAATCCTTAGGATATTTGAGTATGAAATAGGACTATCTCCTGATTCACCCTCAGAGCACTGATAACCAACTGCAAGACCTCAGCCTACTGATAGAAGAAATTGCTAGTGGAGTAGTCTCAACAGCTAAATGGGAAAATTTTCTAAGTAAACAATAATAATTCCTTACATCTCAATGGGGCTTCCCAGGTGGTGCTAGTGGTAAAGAACCGTCCTGCTGATGCAGATATAACAGACACCTTCAGTCCCTGGATTGGGAAGATCCCCTGGAGGAAGGCGTGGCAACCCAATCCAGTATTCTTGCCTGGAGAATCCCATGGACAGAGGAGCCTGACCAGTTTCAATCCATAGGGTTGCAAAGAGTTGAACATGATTGAAGTGACTTGGCACACACACACGCATATCTCAATGGGACTCTAAAATTTAAAGTAAGCACCAACATATGCTATTTACTTGATTGTCAGTACAATCCCTAAACTATAAAATAAATGCAAATGGTAGGAAAAATGCACTCACTATTTCCTGATTTACTAAAACAGCTCATGATCTGTATGAGACAACATAAGTCCATATTCATAACTCATTCATTGCCTCTCTAAATCAATACCAATATATATGACACTGTTTTATTAGGTTAGGAAGGACACATACGTGCATACTCTTCTAGAAACTAAGAACTGAAGATAGAAATTAAATCACACAAGACCACAAAGCAATTAGAAGGTGAGCTGAAATTAGAACTCAAAATTCTTACTCTTATTCTAATGCTGATAAGGAAGATGATCTCTGCTAATTATTTAATGTAGAGGCAGTCTGAGCCTGTATACATAGGCTTAGATTATATATATGTATGTATATATGGTATACACTAGCCACATCCTTCCAATTCAATATTTAACTACACATTGCATATGATATTAAATTTAAAACTATCATTGACTTCCCAGTCAACATGTGGCATCCTTCTTTTCTAAATTTAAATCATTTCATTCTGAAAGTATAAAAAAGACCAGAGGCAGCAGCAAGACTTAACTGGACACATTTTTAAGTCAATGATGCATTTGATTTCAAAATTTTTGTCTTGTAAATCACAAGCCTGTACTAGCATTTTAAATGTAAGGGTATTAGATGAATAGCATAGAAAAGATAAATTGTCCTGAGGTGCCCTTGCTGGTGTTACAAAGGTTATTTTAGAAAGAATTTTTTTTTTACATCAAAGCCTTTTCAAAGAGCTGGTTCAGGGAAGAATTTGGTATTTACAAAAACTAGTATTTCTAAAACTGCAAAGCCCACATTCTATTAAAAAGAATTCTCACTTCTCAAAAATTTAAAGAACCCCTAGAGTGCTAAATTCAAAGCTCTTTTAAGTAAATGAAATGGACCAGCTGTGAGAAAAAGCTGCACTATGATCCAGTGGAAAGCGATGGTCATAAGTTCTGGCTCCATCACTCTCGAGGCTTGTGACCTTGAGAAGGAAGTAACATGAGACCTCAGTTTCCTCATGGGAGACCAAATGGGGTTGGACTGTATAATATGTAAGCATCATTTCAGTTTTAATAACCTATGGTTGTAAAACCTATATTTTATAGCATTACATGTTTGGATTTGACTCCCTCACCAGCCTACCAAATAAGCTTGTGTTAGCATTTCTACCCAGATTTCACTGAACACATTTCTTCTCCTTTTTTCCCCATAGACCTCAGCTTTTTGAAAAATTCACCCATGTATTTCTGGAGACTCCTGTTTGCATGTGCTTGTGTATAAATCTCAGTCTTGCCAGTGGCCAGGGTTGTTCACTGAGCCTCTGTCAGGGACACTCAGCTCCACCACATCTACCAAAGCATTGCTGTTACTCTGCTGGTCAGTTGCCATCTTATCCAGACACTGTCTCCTGGAACTCCCAAGCTGTAGACCTTTGAGATCCAAGCACTATGATGTATTTCCTACAATCTCTCTGCCTCAGAACCAGTTCAGAAATGCCTTTTCTTCTTAAGGCTGCAATCCCAGTCACAGGGCTGGACTAAGGAAAAGGCTGGGAAGTATTTATCTTTCTTAGTTATAGAACCCATGCAGAAATCTACTTCTTACGGATTCCTTTTCCACCTAGGCAAATTATCGGTGCCTAGATTTCTGAGAGGTTGTGGAGCCCATAGAATCCATCTCAATTTCTGCCAAATTAAGGCTTCTCTTTTACTGAACATTCACAAATATTTGTTGGTGGGAATTAATATTTTAGAATGGTGCAGAACACCTCTAGTAATAATTAGCTGCAATCTTCTTAATAAAGAGACAGGAAATTAGCACAACGACACATACCTTCAGATTAGAAGTATCTTGTTCTTGGATCACATTGATTTTCCTATTAGAAAGTCTTTCATCTAAGATTTACTCTTAGGACACTCTAAATTTTCTGTCATTATCTGAGTGATATGGGTTGCCACTATCATATAGATATTCATAAATGTGACTTCAACTTTAGAAAGAGGAGATAGTACTAATATAGGCATTGACTTAGAAAGGCAATGAATGAGTTACTAATATCAAGTATTATAAGGACTGATATTGTCTCATATATATTATGAGCTGTTTTAGGTAAGCTGCGAATAGTGGATACACTTTTCCTACCATTTATATTTATTTCACAGTTCAGAGATTATATTGACAATCAAATAAAATAGCATATGTGGGAGTTTACTTTAAATTTTAGAGTCCCAGTGAGATATAAGCAGAAGATATTAAGAAGAGGTGGCAAGAATACACAGAACTGTACAAAAAAGATCTTCACGACCAAGATAATCACGATGGTGTGATCACTCACCTAGAGCCAGATATCCTGGAATGCAAAGTCAAGTGGGCCTTAGAAAGCATCACTATGAACAAAGCTAGTGGAGGTGATGTAATTCCAGTTGAGCTATTTCAAATCCTAAAAGATGATGCTGTGAAAGTGCTGCACTCAATATACTAGCAAATTTGGAAAACTCAGCGGTGGCCACAGGACTGGAAAAGATCAGTTTTCATTCCAGTCTCAAAGAAAGGCAATGCCAAAGATGCTCCAACTATCGCACAATTGTACTCATCTCACACACTGGTAAAGTAATGCTCAAAATTCTCCAAGCCAGGCTTCAGCAATAAGTGAACCGTGAACTTCCAGATGTTCAAGCTGGTTTTAGAAAAGGCAGAGGAACCAGAGATCAAATTGCCAACATCCACTGGATCATTTAAAAAGCAAGAGAGTTCCAGAAAAACATCTATTTCTGTTTTATTGACTATGCCAAAGCTTTTGATTGTGTGGATCACAATAAACTGTGGAAAATTCTGAAAGGAATGGGAATACCAGACTACCTGACCTGCCTCTTGAGAAACCTGTATTCTGGTCAGACAGCAACAGTTAGAACTGGACATGGAACAACAAACTGGTTCCAAATAGGAAAAGGAGTACATCAAGGCTGTATATTGTCATCCTGCTTATTTAACTTCTATGCAGAGTACATCATGAGAAATGCTGGGCTGAAGGAAGCACAAGCTGGAATCAAGATTGCCGGGAGAAATATCAATAACCTCAGATATGCAGATGACATCACCCTTATGGCAGAAAGTGAAGAAGAACTAAAGAGCCTCTTGATGAAAGTGAAAGAGGAGAGTGAAAAACTTGGCTTAAAGCTCAACATTCAGAAAACTAAGATCATGGCATCCAGTCCCATCACTTCATGGCAAATAGATGGGAAACAGTGGAAACAGTGGCAGACTTTATTTTTGGGGGGCTCCAAAATCAATGTAAATGGTGACTGCAGCCATGAAATTAAGATGCTTGCTCCTTGGAAGGAAAGTTATGACCAACCTAGATAGCATATTAAAAAGCAGAGACATTATTTTGCCAACAAAAGTCCATCTAGTCAAGGCTATGGTTTTTCTAGTAGTCATGTATGGATGTGAGAGTTATACTATAAAGAAAACTGAGTGCTGAAGAATTGATGCTTTTGAACTGTGGTGTTGGAGAAGACTCTTGAGAGTCCCTTGGACAGCAAGGAGATCCAACCAGTCCATCATAAAGGAGATCAGTTCTGGGTGTTCATTGGAAGGACTGACATTGAAGCTGAAACTCCAAGACTCTGGCCACCTGATGGGAAGAGCTGACTCAATGGAAAAGACCCTGATGCTGGGAAAGATTGAAGACGGGAGGAGAAGGAACAACAGAGGATGAGATGGTTGGATGGCATCACCGACTCAATGGACATGAGTTTGTGTAAACTCCGGGAGTTGGTGATGGACAGGGAGGCCTGGTGTGCTGCAGTCCAACTAAGCGAAGATTCGGACATGACTGAGCGACTGAACTGAACTGAGATATAAGAAATTATTATTATTAGTAGTAGTACCATTAGTATTAACCACCGATAAACCTCTAAAGCCGATAAAGCCTCTAGCTTCTGAGGCTACTCTGCTAGTAGTCCCTTTTATTTGTATGGCTTTGTATGAGTTTGAAATTTGTAGTCATACACTTGGGATCAAATTTGACTGTATCCCTATGGCAGAGTAAGTTTTTCACAGTTTGAACCAATTTTCTCATCTATTAAGTGGAGATAATAATTCATAGCTTGTAGAGATTCTCTGAAGATTAAATGAGCCCTAATATTAAAAGTACTTTATACATTAAATCTTAACAAATGTCATATATCTGAAGGGGTTCTTTCCCCTAGGTTTCTTTTAGATTATTATTACCTCTTAGGATATAGGAAGTGCAGAATGTCACTGTGTGACATTTATTGTGAAAGTAAATTTACTTCTCTGGTCTTTAGATAGCTTAATGGGAAAATATGAAGTTTGGCTCCAGATGATATCTGAAGTCCCTGGAGTTCTAAAATTAGTGATTCCATAATTTTAAATGTTTGATTCATTAATTAAATAATCTTACTTTTTCCCTTTGATACCTGTCAAATCACTTTAAAAACTATTATCATACTCCATTTATTTTCTAATAAATTTTTGACAGCATAAATTAGACGTTCAAGAAATCCACTGGGTTTTGTTAAATTAAGCCTATATAATACTGAGAAGGGTTTGAAAAAATAAACTCTTGTATTATGATTATCACAGATATTGTTTAAAGAGGGATCATGCAGAGTTTCCAGATGCTACTTATTTTTAGTGAGACATGATAATTAACTTTATTCTACCTACCAGGCAATGCACTATAGGTTGTTTCCTCTTTTATCTTCATTGCTCTATGTATGCAAAAATTAATTGACTAAAATCAATCATTTTCATTTTTATTGAATGTATTTGTATACATGTTATGTTAGATTCGAGTGTACAATATAATGTTGTGACCTTTAATTACATTAAAAAAGATCACCACAATGAGCCCAGTACCCATTTGTCCTCATACAAAATTATTACAGTGACTGTATTTCTTATGGTATATATTATATCCCTGTGACTTATTTATTTTATAGTTGGAAGTTTGTCTCTTAGTCCCCTTTACCTGTTTTGCCTGATTCCCTAGCCCCATGTGGAATTCCTCTCTGTGAATGTGTTTTCATTTTGTTTGTTTTGCTTTTTAGATTGCACATATAAGTGAAATAATAGGTGTATGTCTTTGTCTAACTTATTTCACTCAGCACGATACTCTCTAGATCCATCAGTATTGTTACAAATGACAAGATTTCATTTTTTAGGATGAATAATATTCCATTGTGTGTTTATCTATATACATACCACGTCTATTCCCATTCATCTATCAGTGGACACGTAGGTTGCTTCCATATCTTGCCTTTTATAAATAATGCTACATGAATAGAGGAGTGTAGATATCTTTTTGAATTAGTGCTTTTGCTTTCTTCAGAAACATATCCAGTGGTTGAATTGTTAGACCATATGGTAGTTCTATTTTTAATGTTTTGAGGAATATCCATACTATTTTCTGTAATGACTGTACCAATTTATATTCTGAACAATAGAGTATCAAGATTCCCTTTTCTCCACATCCCCACCAAGACTTGTTATTTGTCCTGTATTTGATGATAGCCATTCTGAAAGATATGAGGTTAAATTTCATGGTGGTTTTGATTTGCATTTTCCTGGTAATTAATGATGTTGAGTATTTTTTCCCATATGTGTTGGCCATCTGTGTGTCTTCTTTGGAAAAATATCTTTTCAGGTCTTCTGCCCATTTTAAAATCAGATTTTTTTTTTGATACTGAATTGTATGAAATATTTGATATTTTGGATATTAACCTTTGAATATTTGCCTTATTAAATGTGTTGTTACAAATATATTGTCCTACTCAGTTGCTGCCTTTTTGTTTTTGTTTTCCCATGCAAAATCATTTTAATTTGCTGCACTACCATTTATTTTTGCTTTTGTTTCCCTTACTTGAGGAAATATATACAAAAAATACTGTTAAGACTAATGTGAAAGAGCATATTGCTTATATTTTCTTCTAGCAGTTTTATGGTTTCAAGTCTTACATTTAAGTCTTCAATCTATCTTGAGTTTATTTTTGTATATGATGTGAGTGAGTGGTCCAGATTCATTCTTTTCCATGTAGCTGTCCAGTTTCCCCATATAATTTACTGAAAAGGTTGTCTTTCCCCCACTGTATATTCTTATCTCTTTTATCATAGGTTATTTCATCTTATAAATCATATGGGTTTATTTCTGGGCTCTCTGTCCTGTTGACCTATGTCTTTTTTTTTTGGAGGGGAGGGCTATTTGAAATCAGGAAGTGTGATACATCAGCTTTGTTCTTCTTTCTCAATTTTGCTTTGACTAATAGAGGTCATTTTTGTTTTCATATAAATTTTAGAATTGTTTCTTTTAGTTCTTTAAAATTATCAATGAGATTTTAATAAAGATTGCATTAAATCCATAAATTGACTTAGGTAATATGGATATTTTAATAACATTAATTCTTATAACTTATGAGCTGAGCATGATATAGCTTTCCAATTATTTGTATCATTTTAAATGTATTTCATCAACATTGTACAGTTTTCAAAGTATAGGTCTTTCACCTCTTTAGTTAGATTTACTCCTAGTTATTTTATTCTTTTTAATATAATTGCAAATGTCATTGTGCTTTAATTTTGGTTTCTGATAGCTTGTTGTTAGTATATAGAAAGGCAACAGATTTCATTATCCTAATTTTTTATCTTGTTTAATGAATTCATTGATTAGTTCTGATAGTTTTCTTTATGGAATATGAAGTCAAGTGGGCCTTAGAAAGCATCACTATGAACAAAGCTAGTGGAGGTGATGGAATTCCAGTTGAGCTATTTCCAATCCTGAAAAATGATGCTGTGAAAGTGCTGCACTCAATAGGCCAGCAAACTTGGAAAACTCAGCAGTGGCCACAGGACTGGAAAAGGTCAGTTTTCATTCCAATCCCAAAGAAAGGCAATGCCAAAGATGCTCAAACTACTGTACAATAGCACTCATCTCACACGCTAGTAAGGTAATGCTCAAAATTCTCCAAGCCAAGCTTCAACAATACGTGAACTGTGAACTTCCAGATGTTCATGCTGGTTATAGAAAAGGCAGAGGTACCAGAAATCAAATTTCCAACATCATCTGGATCATCAAAAAAGCAAGAGAGTTCCAGAAAAACATCTTTCTGCTTTATTGACTATGCCAAAGCCTTTGACTGTGTGGATCACAATAAACTGTGGAAAATTCTGAAAGAGATGGGAATACCAGACCATCTGACCTGTCTCATGAGAAACCTGTATGCAGGTCAGGAAGCAGGTCAGTTAGAACTGGACATGGAACAACAGACTGGTTCCAAATAGGAAAAGGAGTATGTCAAGGCTGTATATTGTCGTCCTGCTTATTTAACTTCTATGCAGAGTACATCCTGAGAAATGCTGGGCTGGAAGAAACACAAGCTGGAATCAAGATTGCCTGGAGAAATATCAATAACCTCAGATATGCAGATGACACCACCCTTATGGCAGAAAGTGAAGAAGAACTAAAGAGCCTCTTGATGAAAGTGAAAGAGGACAGTGAAAAAGTTGGCTTAAAGCTCAACATTCATAAAACTAAGATCATGGCATCTGGTCCCATCACTTCATGGGAAATAGATGGGGAAACAGTGGAAACAAATCACTGCTGGTGGTGATTGCAGCCATGAAATTAAAAGATGCTTACTCCTTGGAAGGAAGGTTATGACCAACCTAGATAGCATATTTAAAAGCAGAGACATTACTTTGCCAACAAAAGTCTGTCTAGTCAAGGCTATGGTTTTTCCAGTAGTCATGTATGGATGTGAGAATTGGACTGTGAAGAAAGCTGAGCACCGAAGAATTGATGCTTTTGAACTGTGGTGTTGGAGAAGACTCTTGAGAGTCCCTTGGACTGCAAGAAGATCCAACCAGTCCATCCTAAAGGAGATCAGTCTTGGGTGTTCATTGGAAGGACTGATGCTGAAGCTGAAACTCCAATACTTTGGCCACCTCACGTGGAGAGTTGACTCATTGGAAGAGTCCCTGATGCTGGGAAGGATTGAGGGCAAGAGGAGAAGGGGATGATAGAGGATGAGATGGTTGGATGGCATCACTGACTCAATGGACATGGGTTTGGGTAAACTCCAGGAGTTGGTGATGGACAGGGAGGCCTGGCGTGCTGTGATTCATGGGGTTGCAAAGAGTCGGACATGACTGAGCGACTCAACTCAACTGAACTGAACTGATGTATAGTATTATGCAACTTGCAAAAAGTTACTTCTTTGTCAATTTGAATTCCTTTTATTTCTTTCTTTCATTGTTTAAAATATGCCTTTTCAAATTTTATGAAAGAATGAAATGAAATAATTGGAAAATAAGAATTATGTAGTTTTCATTAAAGAAAAAATGTTAAAAATCAGAAAACAGGTAAAAATAGAGGTCAGTCATCTGTACCTTCATATCTCTAATGTAGCCACTATTATTATTTATACTTGAGCAATGTGATTTTCTGGTGTTAAATTAGTCAGGTGCTTTCTTCTCACTTATTTTGAATTACTTAAGTGCATTCTTTTGTCATTTGTGAATAACAGATTTTTAGACAGGCAGGAATTAACCTAAATTTCATGTGAATATCTGAGACTGAATACTACTCATTGGAATTTAAAATGATTGATAAAAATATAACAAAATTTTATCATGTAGAATTCGAGTAAACCTATTATAGTATATAGAGCTTGAAACAGATAAAAATGTTGTGACATTTGGGAGACATCCAAATCCCAGATTTTATAACTCTTTCAAAGATACCTGCTGACCTATTCAGGAGAGTGATTATCCTGATTCACAACCCAAATATCATAAATTCCCTTTCCATGTCCTCAAGCACTAAAGAGAACCAACACTTGTGTTAATATAAATTTTCTTTGCCACCTTCCAAACTTTATGACCTTTCCATCCTTGACCTAATTATATAAGACAAATAGTAATTATTTTGCCTGTAGGTTTGCTTATCTCCTAGAATTGCACAGAGAGAATGGGTAATCATAAATGTAAGAATAGAGAATAGAAGGCATGGGAAGGAAACAGAAAGTGGTTATTTGCTTCACAAAAACATTCATTAAAAATAATGTTTAAAAGTCTTACCTTATTTTCTTCTGAAAAGAATGGTTGAATTTAATCACAGAATTTTTTTTCAACTAGTAAAATGAGGGATATTGGATTTGGAATTATAGTGTGTTTACAATCTCTCTGGTCTACTTATTCAAGAAATATTTATTGAGCTAAGTTATTTCTTATTTGAGAAATATTTTTATTGCTTTATCTTTTATAAATACTTTTAAGCAAGTATGCAGTACACTCAGTAGCTCAGTCCCATCCAACTCTTTGTAACCCCCAGGGACTGTTGCCTTCCAGGCTACTCTGTCCATGGGGATTCTCCAGGCAATAATACTGGATTGGGGTCTCATACCTTCCTCCAGGGGATCTTCCGAACCCAGGGATCAAACCCAGGTCTCCCACATTGCATACCGTCTGAGCCACCAGGGAAGCCCAAGAATATTGGAGTGGGAAGCCCAAGAATACTGGAGTGGGTAGCCATCCTTTCTCCAGGGTATCTTCCTGACCCAGGAATTGAACCAGGATCTCCTGCATTGTAGGTGGATTCTTTACCACCTGAGCTATGGGAGAAGCCCTTAAGCAAATATATAGTTGCCCTATTTGTGGAGGCATTGTTTAATACTAACACTGGTGGCTCAGATGGTAAAGAATCTGCCTGCAATGCAGGAAACCCAGATTAAATTCCTGGGTCAGGAAGATCCCCTGAAGAAGAGAATGGCAACTCATTCCAGTATTCTTGCCTGGAGAATCCCATAGACAGAGGAGACAGGCGGGCTGCAGTCCATGGGGTCTCAAAGAGTTGGACGTGACTAACACTTTCACTTTTCATACCACCATTACTGACAACCAGTTGTGGTGAGTTTTGCATTAAGACTTGTTTCAAAATTGTTCCAGATATTTTCCTTAGGGCATGGGATTAAGCACTGAGACAAGGGATGCTGAAATGATATTATTTTTTTTAAAAAAATATTGTTATCCCCATCCATAGCCCAATAAATTATCTAAGAAAGTAACATTGTCTAATACGTTCTGAGAAAATATTACTTTATATTTTATTTTTGATTATCTCACTTTGGGGGGTTAGAAAGAAAAAGTTGACAAGGATCAGTTTGTGTAGGGATTTCTTTCTCAAGTTTTCTCTCCCTTGGAATGTATAGAAAAGACTGTATCAATATTTAAATAGTAAGCATATTTTGACTCAAATGTGTTCATGATCTGAAGGTAACTTTATGCTGGTTCAAAAGATCCCAGTCAAGGAATGCTCTCATTTATTAAATCTGTCTCTTGAAGTCACTGAAACCAACAAGTCTTAGAAGGAAATACATGAAAGAGTAATAAGCACTTTATCTGCTGGTTCTGAGGTAGTGACATTGGATTGAGAGGCTGGTCGAGAAGTTAATTTTCTTTTATATAGAGTCTTGAGGGGTTGTAATAGAAGTCAGCTACCTATGAAAACTTTGTTGAAATTAGTTACTAAGTCGTTTTATAACAGCCAAATATTCTATAGGGCAAAGTCAACTAAGACTTAGGGAAAAGTCAAATAAGAAATGTTGGTCCTTAAATAGCCTAAATTCTGCAAAGGAAACAAAAAATGATGACCATGATGTCACACAGTACAAAATGTTATGACCTAACTATCCATCTAGCTATTAATCAATCATTTGCCATCATCTATGAGCTGTGGTGTTGGAGAAGACTCTTGAGAGTCCCTTGGACTGCAAAAAGATCCAACCAGTCCATCCTAAAGGAGATCAGTCTTGGGTGTTCATTGGAAGGACTGATGTTGAAGCTGAAACTCCAATACTTTGGCCACCTCATGCGAAGAGTTGACTCATTTGAAAAGACCCTAATGCTGAGAAGGATTGGGGGCAGTAGAAGAAGGGGATGACAGAGGATGAGATGGATGGATGGCATCACCGACTCAATGGACATGGGTTTGGGTAAACTCCAGGAGTTGGTGATGGACAGGGAGGCCTGGAGTGCTGTGATTCATGGGGTTGCAAATAATCAGACACAACAGAGCGACTGAGCTGAACTGAACTGAACTGATCTATCTATATCAACTTAGAACCGTAGACAGAATTCTACTGGGTTGATTTTTAAAAGGCTTTGGGGAAGAAGGGTACACTGGTGAGGGGATAAACATAATTAAGCTAAATAAGTAAAAGAGAGAAGCATGAACTTTTTCAGAATGTCATGAGAACATGTGTTGGGGATCATGAACTTTGAAGCTACAAATATGTGACACAAGAGCTCCAAGTAAGTATGATAGAGAGTTAGGCACTGAAACTGAGAGAGGTAGTCAGAGGAACAGATTCTGGAGGAATATTGGGTATAGATCCAATAGATCCAATAGATCCAATTCAGTGACAGACTTTATTTTGGGGTGGCTCTAAAATCACTGCAGATGGTGACTGAAGCCATGAAATTAAGACGCTTGCTCCTTGGAAGAAAAGTTATGACCAACCTAGACAGCATATTAAAAAGCAGAGACATTATTTTGCCAATAAAGGTCCGTCTAGTCAAGGCTATGGTTTTTCCAGTAGTCATGTATGGATGTGAGAACTGGACTATAAAGAAAGCTGCCGAAGAATTGGTGCTTTTGAACTGTGGTGTTGGAGAAAACTCTTGAGAGTCCCTTGGACTGCAAGGATAGCCAACCAGTCCATCCTAAACGAAATCAGTCCTGAATATTCATTGGAAGGATGCTGCTGAAGCTGAAACTCCAATACTTTGGCCACCTGATGCAAAGAGCTGACTCATTAGAAAAGACCTTGATGCTGGGAAAGATTGAAGGCAGGAGGAGAAGGGCACGACAGAGGATAAGATGGTTGGATGGCATCACCAACTCAATGGACATGAGTTTGAGCAAGCTCTGGGAGTTGGTGTTGGACAGAGAAGCCTGGTGTGCTGCAGTCCATGGGGTTGCAAAGAGGTGGACACAATTGAGTGACCAAACTGATTGGTTACATATAAAGATTTCCAATTTTATCCTTTCATCTCTAGGAGGGGCTTCCCTGGTGGCTCAGTGGTAAAGAATCTCCCTGCCAAGCAGGAGATGCAAATTCGATCCCTGGTTCAGGAAGATCCTGTGGAGTAGGAAATGGCTACCCACTCCAATATTCTTGCTTGGAAAATTCCATGGAAATAGGAGCCTGGTGGATTACAGTCCATGGGGTATTCATGAATATTTTCTACGTACTTTTATCTGATTAAGCTGGGTCATTGAGTTGCTTATTATTGATCTCCCTAGTTTATTTGGTTGAAAATAACAAAATAGCACTTCAGAAGCAAGCACTGTATATTATAATAAATTTAAATACACCCATGGCTTATTCGTGTCAACGTATGGCAAAAACCACCACAATATTGTAAAGTAATTAGCCTCCAATTATAATAAATAAATTTAAAAAATATCAAAATTTATACACAATCCATCATATGTATACAGATTACTGTGAATTTACATGCAAACACACATACACCCTATAAATATGTGGACATAATGTTGAATGTTTTCTGTTTTAAACACTTGTTGATTTTTTCCTAACGTGTTTGTTTCAACTCTTAGTAATTTATTCAGTTGCATTTGATAAATGACTCATGAAATTACATTTTTTATCATTTAGATACAGCAATACAGTATTGCCCTAGGTTAATTTACTATATCCAATAATTTTTAGTAGAACAATGCCTCCTGGCTAACAAATATTTTAGGCTGATTTCCATTTCTGTATAATCTACTCTTCTTTTGAATAGTCATTATATAAGAAATATGTAATACATTAACCTATGGAAATGGGGAACCAGCAAAAAAAATATGATGTTTGCAGAGTTTTTCCAATTTGAGAAGTTGTTTTAGCCAGTATTTTATCAAGATTTTTAGTTCATCATTTTAAAATGTTTTAAGTAAAATATAGCTTCCATTTATTGAGTACCTGTGTTAAAATCCTTTTTGCACCACTTATTAGCTATATGAACTTGGAAAAATTTCATAATATCTGTATATTTAAATTCCAGCATCTGTAAATCAGGGATGATCATACTAATGATGTCATAGGTTTTGTCAAATTATATAAATTAATGCATGTAAAACATTTAAAATAGTCATTGATGAATAACAAGCACCTAGTATTTATCATATTGTTATTTTACATGGTTAAGTAACTAGATTTCTGTCTTGTAAGTGTTAGGGCAAGTTAGTTGCATCTGATTCCAACTTCATATGTGTGATAAATATTATGTCTCTGGATTTTCTGCAAGCTGTAATGTTATAACCCTTTTCTCTTGCTTCACTGGTTTTAAATATCCTACCAAACTTCCAAGGATTCACATCTGTTAAGGTTTGTCTAAACATCTCTTCCTTCGAAGCTCGTTCCTTGTAGGTATCTTATCTTTTTAACGTATCTTCTCAAGAAGAATATTTCAATGTCAGAAAGATTTATAATTACCCAGTCCCTTGCAGAGTATGTGCTTGGTTGATAATTCTATTTCTTCCTCTTCATCATCATTCCATAAATGAAACACTAGATTACCTGGATCATAGAAATACTGAGTGAATTATTATTCAAATTATCTTACTCTTTCCAATGTGTCACCTTTATTAGCCATAACTCACCTATCTTTCCATTTATATTCAGTTTTAATTTTTTTTAGAAACTTTATATACCTTAACAGCTAAAGTTATATTGGAAGGATTTCTGAAATGCATATTTTTTTAAAAGTGCTACAAATAATATGCATTAGTCTTTTCCTAAATCACCTACTTGTTCTAGAAAAATTCAAATTTGATTGGCACAATTTTCATCTCTCAGAAAAAAAGCAGCTTTCAACTAGGAAAAGTGAAGCTTCATTCTACTGAGTATCATTACAGAACTCTTGCCCAGAACTGAAGCTACCTAAAATTCTAAGAAAGCTTAACTGAATGTTCTGTCCTGCAGTGATAATGAGAGAGTTGAGTCTTTCCTGATACTCAAAGTGACTTAGTTTTTTGTCTTAAACATTTTGATAAAGCAATATTTATGCATTCAGAAATTAATTTATACTTTGAGATATATATATATATATTTTGATTCAAAATCAAAATATAGGAACAAAATCCAATTTATTTTATTATAACTATAATGTATACTTAGTAAAATTTTAATAGATCTTTTAGCATTTCAAAGAGTAACCTTCCTGAATAGAATCAGTTCAGTTCAGTTGTTCAGTAATGTCTGACTCTTTGTGACCCCATGGACTGCAGCACGCCAGGCCTCCCTGTCCATCGCCAACTCCTGGAGTTTACTCAAACTCATGTCCATTGAATCAGTGATGCCATCCAACCATCTCATCCTCTGTCATCACCTTCTCCTCCTGCCTTCAATCTTTCCCAGCATCAAGGTCTTTTCAAATGAGTCAGTTCTTCACATCAGGTGGCCAAAGTATTGGAGTTTCAGCTTCAACATCTTCCTTCCAATGAATATTCAGGACTGATTTCTTTTAGGATGGGCTGGTTGGATCTCCTTGCTGTTCAAGGGACTCTCCAGAGTCTTCTCCAACACCTCAGTTCAAAAGCATCAATTCTTCAGCGCTCAACTTTCTTTGTAGTCCAACTCTCAAATCCATACATGACTACTGGAAAAACTATAGCTTTGACTAGATGGACCTTTGTTAGCAAAGTAATGTCTCTGCTTTTTAATATGCTGTTTACATTTGTAATAGCTTTTCCTCCAAGGAGCAAGTGTCTTTTAATTTCATGGCTGCAGTCACCATATGTAGTGATTTTGGAGCCCCCCCAAAATAAATTCTGTCACTGTTTCCCATCTATTTGCCATGAAGTGATGGGACTCGATGCTATGATCTTAGTTTTCTGAATGTTGAGTTTTAAGCCAACTTTTTCACTCTCTTTCGCTTTCATCAAGTGACTCTTTAGTTCTTCACTTTCTGCCATACGGGTGGTTGTCATCTGCATATCTGAGGTTATTGATATTTCTCCTGGCAATCTTGATTCCAGTTTGTGCTACATCCAGCCAAGCATTTCTCATGATGTACTCTGCATATAAGTTAAATAAGCAGGGTGACAATATACAGCATCGACGTACTCCTTTCCCGATTTGGAACCAGTCTGTTGTTCCACGTCCAGTTCTGTTGCTTCCTGATAGATGATTCTTTTATCTTTCCATTTTGGGGGTATAAAAATTTGGATTATTCATGATAAATGAAGGTGAAAATTACAGAGCACTTTTCATTTCAGAGAATCTGCCTGTTTCTATAAATAGTTTGTGACCCTCCAAATAGTGTATACCAATGTATCAACAGTTTGGAGTGACCTCTCCACAAAATGTTTTGGAGGCCATGTGGAGGGAAATTATCTCCATTTTGACCAAAAAAAAAAAAAAAGAAGTAGTAGTCATCCTCAGCACCTTTGGAGTCACTGGGATGGCCAGGAATCAGAAAGTTGAAAGCAAGAATCCAAGAGTTTTGGTGAATTTTACCTATTTTAATTAAAAAAAAATAGTATGCTTTTTACAAAATTGTGGTGCATTAAAGATCTCTCTCTTTTTACTTCACTCCTCTCTGTACACCTTAGTATACCTTCATGGTGGTTTTCCATCCTGTATCTTATTTTAGAGTCTTTTCTTAAAATAAACTGCCTTTATGAAATTGAGATACCTGTGCTCTCTGACTTGTGTTTTGAGTTGGCACTTATACAGGGGCTATTCATGGACAATGCTTCATGGATCACAGCCTTGTTGTGGCAAAGGGCCTTACATAACTTGATGAAGCTATGAGTCAGGCCATGCAGAGTCATCCAAGTTGGACAGGTCATAGTGAAGAGTTCTGACAAAACATGGTCCACTGGAGGAGGAAATGACAACTCGGTATGCTTGCATGGAGAATCTAATGAGCAGTATGAAAAGCAAAACATATGACACTGGTAGATGAGCCCCCCTAGTTGAAAGGTGTCCAATATGCTACTGGGGAAGAGCAAAAGGCAATCACTAATAGCTCCAGAAAGAATGAAGTGGCTGGGCTGAAGCAGAAACGTCACTCATGTGTGGATGCATCTGGTGGTGAAAGTGAAGTCTGATGATGTAAAGAACAATATTGCATAGGTGGAATGTTAGGTCCATGAATCAAGGCAAATTGGATGTTATCAAGCAGGAGATAACAAGATTAAACATCAATATCTTGGGAATCAGTGAACTAAAATGCATGGGAGTGGGCAAAGTTAATGCAGATGACTATTAATCTTCTACTGTAAACAAGAAACCTTTAGAAGAAATGGAGTAGCCCTCATAGTCAACAAAATAATTGGAAATGCAGTACTTGAGTGCAACCTCAAAAATGACAGAATGATCTCAGGTCATTTCCAAGGCAAACCATTCAACATTATGGTAATCCAAGTCTATGCCCCAACCACTAATGTCAAAGAAGCTGAAGTTGATCAGTCCTATGAAGACCTGCAACACTTTCTGGAGCTAACACCCCCCCCCCCACCGCCAAAAATGATGTCCTTTCAGCATAGGGGATTGGAATGCAAAAGTAGGAAGACAAGAGATACTCAGAATAACTGGCCACTTTGGTCTTGGAGTACAAAATAAACCAGAGCAAAGGCTAACAGAGTATCATCAACAGAAACTGCTGGTCACAGTATGAAAACTACAGGAAAAAACACCCTTTTTCAACAACCCAAGAGATGACTTTACACATGGACATCACCAGATGGTCAATACCAAAATCAGATTGATTATGTTCTTTGCAGCCAAAGATGGAGAAGCTCTATACAGTCAGCAAAAACATGACCTGGAGCTGACTATGTTTCAGGTCATGAATTTCTTATTGAAAATTCAGACCTAAATTGAATAAAGGAGGGAAAACCACTAGGCCATTAAGGTATGACCTAAATAAAATCCCTTATGGTTATACAATGGAGGTGACAAATAGATTCAAAGGACTAGATCTCATAGACAGAGTGCCTGGAGAACTATGGACAGAGCTTTGTAACACTGAACAGGGGTCAATGACCAAAATCATCCCAAAGAAAAAGAAATTCTAGAAGGCAAAATTGTTGTCTGAGGAAGCTTTACAAATAGCTAAAGAAAGAGAAGTGAAAGAAAAAGAAGAAGGAGAAAAATATACCCAACTGAATGTACAGTTCCAGAAAATAGCAAAGAGAGATAAGAAGGCTTTCTTCAACGAACAATGCAAAGAAATAGAGGAAAACAATAGAGTGGGAAAGACTAGAGATCTCTTCAAGAAAATTGCAGATATTAAGGGAATATTCCCTGCAAACATAGAAATAATAAAGGACAGAAACAGTAGGAACCTAACAGAAGAAGAAAAGATTAAGAATGGGTGGCAAAAATACACAGAATAACTAAAAAAAAAAGGTCTTAATGACCTGGATAACCATGATGGTGTGGTCAATCATTTAGAGCTGGACATCCTGGAGTATGAAGTCAGGAGAGCCTTAGAAAGCAGTACTATGAACAAAGATAGAGGAGGTGACAAAACTCCAGCTGAGCCATTTCAAACACTAAATGATGATGCTGTTAAAGTGCTGTACTCAATATGCCAAGCAAATTTACAAAACTCAGCAGTGCCACATGACTGGAAAAGGTCAGTTTTCATTTCAATTACAAAGAAGGGCAATGCCAGAGAATGTTCAAAGTACTGTATAATTGCACTCATTTCACTTGCTAGCAAGGTAATGCTGAAAATCCTTCAAGCTGGACTTCAGCAGTATGTGAACCAGGAACTCCCATATATTTAGAAAGATAAGCTGGGTTTAGAGAAGGCAAAGCAACAAAAGATCAAATTGCCAACATTCATTGGATCATAAAGAAAGCAAGCAAACTCGAGAAAAAACATTTACTTCTGTTTCACTAACTATGTTAAAGCCTTTGATTGTGTGGATCACAACAAACTGTAGAAAATTTTTAAAGAGATGGGAATATCAGACCACCTTGTCTGTCATCGCCTAAGTACTGTAGGCAGGTCAAAAAGCAACAGTTAGAACTGGACATGGGCCAACTGACCATTTCAAACTGAAACTGACCATTTCAAAATTGCGAAAGGAGTACAACAAGACTGTATATTGTCACCCTGCTCCTTTCACTTCTGTGCAGAGTACATCATGTGAAACGCTGGGCTGGATGAAACACAAGCTAGAATCAAGATTGTCTGGAGAAATATTAACAACCTCAGATATGTAGAAGATAACACTCTAATGGCAAAAGTGAAGAGGAACTAAAGAGTCTCTTGATGAGAGTGAAAGAGGAGACTGAAAAAGCTCTTTTGAAATTCAACATTCAAAAAACTAAGATCATAGCACCAGGGCCCATCAATTTATAGCAAATAGAAGGGGAAAAGTGGAAACTGACAGATTTTATTTTCTTGGCCTCTAAAACCACTGAGGGTGGTCATTGCAGCCATGAAAATAAAAGAGGTTTGCTCCTTGGAAGGAAAACTATGACAAAACTAAACACAGTATTAAAAAGCAGAGTTATCACTTTGCTGACAAGTTTGTATAGCCAAAGCTATGCTTTTTCCAATAGTCATGTACGGATGTGAGAGTTGGACCGTAAAGAAAGCTGAGCACTGAAGAGTTGATACTTTTGAATTGTGGTGCTGGAGAAGACTCTTGAGAGTCCCTTGGACTCTTGGAGATCAAACCAGTCGATCCTACAGTAAATCAACCCTGAATATTTATTGGAAGGACTGATGCTGAAGCTGAAGCTCCAATACTTTGGCCACCTGATAGGAAGAGTGGACTCATTGGAAAAGACACTGATGCTGGGAAAGATTGAAGGCAAAAGGAGAATTGGGCGGTAGAGGATGAAGGGTGAGATAATGTCACCAACTCAATGGACATGAATTTGAGTGAACTCTGGGAGTTAGTGAAGGACAGAGGAGCCTGACATGCTGCAGTCCATGTGGTTGCAAAGTCAGACACAACTGAGCAACTGAATAACAATTCATAGACAAGTATTTTGACCTATTCCAGTATTCCGTTTCCTAATCTGTAGAGGGGGTTCTGAATTAGATAGCATTAGGTATCTTCAAACTTCCAGATTCTACGACTTTAGCATGTTTGATCAATCTTTCAACATTTCTCCTTCACTGTTTCCCTTCTTTCCTTCTCTCCTTCATCTTGATGTCAGAAACTATTCTTGGAGTAAAATATACCACACCCCTGCCTTTACAGAGTTTATAATAACCATAAGTTGAAGGAAAATAAGTCTGGGTTTATAATGGTGGTGGGAACATAGGATCAGTGCGGTACCCCAGAGAAGGTGCAGAGTCTGGCAAAAGACATACCAATTATGGTCAATTAACCATGTGTTCTAAGGAAATAAAATTGACTGTTTCTACTTGATTTAATTAATTAAGACCTACTTAATTTGCAGGAAACTTAAAAATTTCAATCTGAAACAACCAAATAACTATTTTATTACTGCATACTCATTTTATTACCTAATTTTGTGAGCTGACCATCTCCTTTCTGGAACAAGAAGAAGCTTAATAAAATGATGCTATTATAACATTAAATATATGAGTTGTAAATGTTTTAATCTTTGTTCCAATTGATTGCTTAAATTAGAAAAAAATATTTAAAAAATTGGTGGAGATTATTGGATCCTGGCTTGGTGCTTACTAATTCCTGATGTTACAAAACATCACTGAAGTCTAGTAATAAAGGGAGGTATTGAGGGTAAGATAATAAATGAAAGTTAGGTAAATATGCCTAGAGAAACAATCAATCAGGCATAAAACTCCAGAATTTCTCCAATTCCTGATTGTATAATTATATAGGTGTGCTGGAGCCAGTTTGCATTTACTTACAGAGTTGATTATATATGTCTCTTTACAACTCTGCAATTCATTGACTTCACATTGGTAGCTCAAAGTTGACCATGGTAGAAATGTTTATGGAAATTAGCAAACATTGTAAATCAAGACATCTCTCCTATCAGAATGCTGTTATTAACAATTTACTATCAAAAGGCAAACAGCAAATCCCTATACTGGTTCCCTTTAATTTTTAATATGAGTTATCAGGTTGGAAAGGCAGTGGGGAAATTTGGGGTATGGCTATAGGAGACAGAGTTCTGGTGGAGTTGCAGGATATAAACTAAAAATTGTGTGCTGGTAGAGAAGAGGAAGTACATGTGCATGGGAGAGTTTAGATATTATTAGATGATGACATTTTGGGATTAAGGAAACAAAAATGTGTGTGTGTGTGTGTGTGTGTGTGTGCACGTGCATGCATGCGTTCATGTCCTCATGTACATGTGTTGAGAATCAAGTAAAAAAGAACATAATGGATTAAAGTAGAGTGACACTTCATGGGCTCAGTGATGCCCCAGTGATTGTTACCAAGCCTTGTTTCTGGCCATGGTTGATTAATTCTAGGACAGATACCAGAGCCACATTTGAATAATCAAATTTACTATCACTGGATTTGGATGTGAACTGAGACATCTGGAAGATGGAGGTCATAAGAGCTATATAATCTATGGCAGAATGACATTGTTTGTGGAGGGTAATAACACAGTCTTGGCCTCACTGGGCTTGGCTATTTCAACCCTAGTGAGATCAAGGATCACATTTTTATTCTTCCCTTGTTCACTAGAATTATCAGCCTAGTAAAGTGTTTTTCAAAGAAACTAGGATTTCCATCACCACTTTGTTCCTAATTGAAAAGTAGAATGAATAATTGACTGAACCCTGGCAATGAACACAGTGAGGGGGATGTATGGGTGAAATGTTCAAGATGTATCCAATCTAATATCATTTTTTCCTGTAGTCGTTGAATTCTTTCTTTGACATCAACTAAAGGTTTTCTGGCTTTTTAATATTACCTAACATGGGTCACCTTTTCATATAGTTTTGCTATGACTAAACCAACAAATTGTTGAAATCATAGTTAGCTGCCTGCAAGCTGCTGAGTTCCAAATTGCTCTGTGTTCACCAATAGCAAAGAATTAAGCCTTATCCAAAATCATACTCTATTCTTCATGACTGAGAGTTACCAAAATACTTCTCTACAAATTTCCATTTTTAATGATATAAAATTTTAAATCCATGAAGCTTTTTCTGGATATAAAATTTTAAATCCGTGAAACTTTTTCTGGATTTAATTATTTTATTCTCTACTCTGATTTTGCATTTCAGTTACTGGGAAAATTGAGAGGCTATGAATGTTAGAATTAGGTAAATTATTAGATCCATACAGCAAGAAAGATGCAGTGGGAACATTTTAGAGTCACTTTATGGGTTGGGGTTCTCCAAATTCTAACAATACTCCTGGATATGTTAATTTCAATGGATTCTCTAATTTTCTTATTTCAGAATTCCCTAATTTCCTATTCATATATCATACATTGCATAAAAATTAGTAATGTTGTGAATTTAACTAATTTCTTAGTTAACCATGCCCTAGAATCAGTTTCTATGTTTGACCTTTAGCAGCTTCACTCTGTGGCTACAAGAGATAGAAGATTTTTTTAGCATGGTAACATTTAGAAACTGAGTATCAGTCACCACATTGAGGTAGGATTTTCAAGAATTGCTTTTTAGGGTTCTCTTATTTTAAGTTACACTTTGCTATTAGATGTAGCAGAGATCCTACCATAGCCCTGGGCTTTTTCATCCTTAGTTGTTTTTCCAGTAGCCAGAGTTACCAACTTGACTGACAAATTCACTACTCTGTGCCATGGGCTGGCACTTTCCTAATAGGAAAGTATCCCAATGGTTTTGTTTGTTTGTTTTATGTCAACCTGATGACAAATTCCCAAAAGATAAATTTATCTGAGGATCTATGGCCTTTGTACTACTCCTAGTTGCCAATTCTGTGTTTGCTGGGGTGTTTGTGGTTGTAAGCAGTAGACTCAGTTGCTTGCCACAGACCTGCCAGCATTACATAGTATAATGCATAGAATATTAACACAAAAATATATTTTCATTACTTTATATCTGCAGAGATGGCATTGGAGACATAATACAAAATTGTATGTGAAACTTGGTTATTAGGATATACATGACCTGGCTTGCTAAATGATTTCACAGTCACAAAAGATCATCATTTTACAGTTTCAGGGCCATAAAATGGATAGTATAGGAGGCCTGTAAGCCCGTAGTAAGCTCTCTTATAGCTTCTCATGACTAGTTAGGATCTAGGGCCTGAGTAAAAGAATACCATACCTACCAACCTAAGTGTATTGTCCAAGACTACCTGGAGAGTCTTGAAAAATAACACTCACCCCAAAGCTTATTTGCTCCTTCTTTGTAACTTCTGTAAGAAAAATATATCAGAATTCTTTCTTCTAAAAGATTAAGCTTCCAACCTAAACTTATTAGAAGATTGATTCACAAATTTTGGTAAATATGAGAAAAAAAGAAATGCTTCATAGAAGGAAAGTGATATAGTTTACAGACAAAATAGCTGGATAGTTTTGGGTCTCAGGAAGAACAGAAAATTTAACTGAAACTGCCTTAAGAAATGAAAAAAATTCATTAGCTATTCAGTTCACTTCAGTTCAGTCATTCAGTTGTGTCTGACTCTTTGCGACCCCACGAATCGCAGCACTGCAGGCCTCCCTGTCCATCACCAGCTCCCGGAGTTAAACCAAACCCATGTCCATCGAGTCACTGATGTCATCCAACCATCTCATCCTCTGTCGTCCCCTTCTCCTCCTGCCCCCAATCCTTCCCAGCATCAGGGTCTTTTCCAATAAGTCAACTCTCCGCATGAGGTGGCCAAAGTATTGGAGTTTCAGCTTCAACATCAGTCCTTCCAATGAACACCCAGGACTGATTTCCTTTAGGATGGACTGGTTGGATCTTCTTGCAGTCCAAGGGACTCTCAAGAGTCTTCTCCAACACCACAGTTCAAAAGCATCAATTCTTTGGCGCTCAGCTTTCTTCACAGTCCAACTCTCACATCCATACATGACTACTGGAAAAACCATAGCCTTGACTAGATGGACCTTTGTTGGCAAAGCAATGTCTCTGCTTATATTTTATTTATTTTTTAATTAGTTTATTTATCTATTTTTTTAATTTACAATATTGTATTTGTTTTGCCATACATTGACATGAATCTACCATTGGTGTACATGTGTTCCCCTTCCAGAGCCCCCCTCGCACCTCCCTCCCCATCCCATCCCTCTGGGTCATCCCGGTGCACCAGCCCCGAGCACACTGCATCATGCATCGAACCTAAACTGGCGATTCGTTTCACATATTATAATTTACAAGCTTCATGACGTTCTCCCATATCATCCCGCTCTTGCCCTCTCCCATAGAGTCCATAATACTATTCTATATATCTGTGTCTCTTTTGTTGTCTCTCATACAGGGTTATCTTTACCGATTTACTAAATTCCATATGTATGTGTTAGTATACTGTATTGGTGTTTTTCTTTCCGGCTTACTTCACTCTGTATAATAGGCTCCAGTTTCATCCACCTCATTAGAACTGATTTGAATGTATTCTTTTTAATGGCTGAGTAATATTCCATTGTGTATATGTACCACAGCTTCCTTATATATTCGTCTGCTGATGGGCATCTAGGCGGCTTCCAAATATGCTATCTAGGTTGGTCATAACTTTCCTTCCAAGGAGTAAGCATCTTTTAATTTCATGGCTGCATCAACATCTGCAGTGATTTTGGAGCCCCCCAAAATAAAGTCTCTCACTATTTCCACCGTTTCCCCACCTATTTGCCATGAAGTGATGGGACCAGGTGCCATGATCTTAGTTTTTTGAATGTTGAGCTTTAAGCCAACATTTGCACTCTCCTCTTTCACTTTCATCAAGAGGCTCTTTAGTTCTTCTTCACTTTCTGCCATAAGGGTGGTGTCATCTGCATATCTGAGGTTATTGATATTTCTCCAGGCAATCTTGATTCCAGCTTGTGTTTCTTCCAGCCCAGCGTTTCTCATGATGTACTCTGCATATAAGTTAAACAAGCAGGGTGACAATATAAAGCCTTGACGTACTCCTTTTCCTATTTGGAACCAGTCTGTTGTTCCATGTCCAGTTCTAACTGTTGCTTCCTGACCTGCATACAGGTTTCTCATGAGACAGATCAGATGGTCTGGTATCCCCTTCTCTTTCAGAATTTTCCACAGTTTATTATGATCCACACAGTCAAAGGCTTTGGCATAGTCAATAAAGCAGAAATAGATGTTTTTCTGGAACTCTCTTGCCTTTTCGATGATCCATTGGATGTTGGCAATTTGATCTCTGGTACCTCTGCCTTTTCTAAAACCAGCTTGAACATCTGGAAGTTCACGGTTCACATATTGTTGAAGCCTGGCTTGGAGAATTTTGAGAATTACTTTACTAGTGTGTGAGATGAGTGCAATTGTGCAGTCATTTGAGCATTCTTTGGCATTGCCTTTCTTTGGGATTGGAATGAAAACTGACCTTTTCCAGTCCTGTGGCCACTGCTGAGTTTTCCAGATTTGCTGGCCTATTGAGTGCAGCACTTTCACAGCATCATCTTTTAGGATTTGAAATAACTCAACTGGAATTCCATCACCTCCAGTAGCTTTGTTCTTAGTGATGCTTCCTAAGGATGCACTTGACTTCACATTCCAGGATGTCTGGCTCTAGGTGAGTGATCACACCATCGTGATTATCTGGGCTGTGAAGATATTTTTGTGCAGTTCTGTGTATTCTTGCCACCTCCTCTTAATATCTTCTGCTTCTGTTAGGTCCATACCATTTCTGTCCTTTATCGAGCCCATCTTTGCATGAAATGTTCCCTTGGTATCTCTAATTTTCTTGAAGAGATCTCTAGTCTTTCCCTTTCTGTTGTTTTCCTCTATTTCTTTGCATTGATCGCTGAGGAAGGCTTTCTTATCTCTCCTTGCTATTCTTTGGAACTCTGCATTCAGATGGGAATATCTTTCCTTTTCTCCTTTGCTTTTCGCTTCTCTTCTGTTCACAGCTATTTATAAGTCCTCCTCAAACAGCAATTTTGCTCTGTTGCATTTCTTTTCCATGGGGATGGTCTTGATCCCTATCTCCTGTACAGTGTCACAAACCTCTGTCCATAGTTCATCAGGCACTCTGTCAGATCTAGTCCCTTAAATCTATTTGTCACTTCCAGTGTATAATCATAAGGGATTTGATTTAGGTCATACCTACTATAGTGTCAGTTTGACCACGCACCTCAGAACTTTCAACAAGAAATTAGCTTCTTTCTTTTCTCTTACCTGCTTTGTGTATCCCAAAGGTGACTCCTTTCTCATGTCATGTGTGTTTAGTCACTCAGTCATGTCTAACTCTTTGTGACCTCATGGACTGTAGTCCACCAGGCTCCTCTCTCCATGGGGATTCTCAAGGGAAGAATGCTGGAGTGGGTTGCCATGCCCTCCTCCAGGGGATCTTCCCAACTCAAAAATTGAACCCAGGTCTCCAGTATTGCAGGTGGATTCTTTATCATCTGAACCACCAGGGAAGCTCATTTGAGTGTCACAGTACCACAATTATAGGCTCATAAATCTTCATTCTTCCTTGTTTATGTCGAGCGTGAGTGATTGTGTATTTGTGTGTGTGGAAGGGAAAGAAAGAGCTTCAGAGTTTTAGAGAGATAGAAAGAAATGTCTGTTTCAGTCATTGAAAAAACAAAGTCCCAAGCTTCCGAATTTGACTAATTTGGCCCACGTTCATTCATGGAATGTCATGTACTAACTCGCTGGCTTAGACATGTGTTTCTTGGTAAATGATGAAAATCAGTTCTCTGAAAAAAAATTTAAGTGTGTTCTATATGTACATAAGATTATTATGAACTTTACTTGTGTAAAGGATGTTTTAGCACACAATTTATAAATAATAAGCATACAATACTTTTCAATATGAATTCCATGTGGCCAATTAATTTTCACATAGTACTTCTGTTAACCTTTGCCAGACTCATGCCTCTAGCCGATGTATAGTTGCAATCTAGTCATGATTTGAAAATATTGTAGCTGCTCAGAAACCTTACTGATTCATTCATTGATTATGGTAATTATTTGCTCATTTGAATAATACTTTTCAAATACTGGAGGAATATATATTATTTGGCTATTAATGTGATGTCACTGACTACAGAGTCAGGAAAAGATATGCACTTGCATGGGCTTCACTGGCGGCTCAGTCAGTAAAGCATCTGCTGGCAGTGCAGGAGACCCAGCTTCTGCCCCTGGGTTGGGAAGATCCCCTGGAGAAGGAAATGGGGACCCATTTCAGTATTCTTGCCTGGGAAATCCCATGGGCAGAGGAGCCTGGCAGGCTATAGTCCATGGGGTTATAAGAGATGGACACGACTTAGCAACTAAACCACCACTACCACCATGCAGTTGTAACGTCATTATATAGAATTTCCACCTTGTGCAGCAAATGTGAATAATCTCAAGTACATGGATTCTAATAAAGTGTAGTAAAATCACACAAAACACTTAGAAATGAATCTGGTTTGAGTATTTATTATATTTTCATAGAATTTAAATAAGTTTATATATATATATATTTTAATAATGGTGGTGTTAGTAAAAGACTACACATTTTCAAGAAATTTAGCAGCTGGCTCTTCAGAGCTGGTATGAAACAGGTCCTGCACACCCCAGGCTGAGGTCTAGGCTACACATTCCTAATTTATAAATGGTGGCATAGGGATGGATTATGCTATTGGCTTCAGCAAATTAGGACAGATCCTGAATGATGGATCAAATACCACTCAAACTACATGAATGAGGCCTTAGGGTACTGTTACAACTGGGAAAGGGAAAGTGAATTGTAGTATTGTGTGACCAGTGTGTGCATGCATGCTCAGTCTTGTCCAACTCTTTGTGAGCCCATGGACTGTAGCCTGCCAGGCTCCTCTGTCCATAGAATTTTCCAGGCAAGAATACTGGAGTGGGTTGCCATTTCCTTCTCTAGGGGATATTCCCAACCCAGGGATTGAACTCACATCTTCTGCAGCTCCTGCATTGGCAGGCGGATTCTTTACCACTGTGCCACTTGGGAAGCCCTCAGTGCTAGAAAGGTGACCAAAAACTTGTGCCACCAACAGGAGTCTGAGCTTCCTGGTATTGGCAGCAGCAGGAACATAGGGGCTTTTGCTACAGTGCTGCTCTAGTATGCTCAGCTACTTCACGTTCCAATTCTGTGTGTCTTATCCCAACCTTCTAGTTCCTGGGGGAAAAATATGATTGGTCTGCTTAGATCACCAGGAGTCAACATTTCCTCTGAATAAAATTGCTAGATGCAATGGAAGTAGGCAAAATGCCTCTGATATATACTATATAAAATGTAAAGTAATTTTCTCATTTTAATTCTCACAGTTGATAATGGATTCCAAATTTAAATAAATGAAATCTCAAATTATTATACCTTTGGAGGTTTTACAACTAAGCCATGGGTAAGAATTTCAAGGGACCTTGTATAGCCCTTGCTATTAGATTTACAAAGTTCTTTAAAAAAACAACCAGAATGAAGAAATGAATAACAATCTGATTGCTTATGATTATGTGATAATTGAATATAGATTTGGTTACAGGTAACAGAAAATCCCACACAACACTGGTTTTTATAAATAAGAAGTTTATTTCTTTCTTAAGAGTCTGAAAGTAGTCAGTTAAAAGATGCTGTGACACTCTGGAGTCTGAAAACCTCGTGACTTCCCTTTTTGTTCTGCAAAGACCTCAGTTTCCACAATAACCTCATGGAATGAGATGAATGCTTCCATTCTAACTTTTATCCTCATGCCATCTAGTAGTAAAAAGGACATGTTCTGAAAGTTTTATATTTGTCTCTGTTTATATTTCTGTATTGAGAACTTGCAGGACTACTTTGTATTGCTGCAATGTATACTGAGAAATGTAGCCTCTATTGTAGGACACCACGGTCCATCAAAATATTGAGGAAAAACAGGTATCAAAGGCCAAGGAGATATTGAGAGAAAAATAGCCATTTCTGTCACAGAATTCTGTTAACCTCTTCTTTTTAGTAACCTGATTTTTTTTCTCCAGTGTTAACACTCTCAAGTTTATGGCTCCTGAAAAATCCCTTTTGATACAATGTTTCCTTACTTAAAATGTTTTTCATGTTATCTTAATTTGCTGAAATTGCAGTGAGGCCCCCAATACTATTATTTGAGAAAAATACATGTGGTTTTGCATTTTTACATAAATAGTATACACACAAGAGGAAATTTTATGTTTCATCATCACTTTCCATAACTAGAAAACAACCACACACATATGTAAAGTGTAAGTAATGTTACAGTTTTCCAGATGGCAGTTGTATTCTGAAACAGTCTAGACAATTCCCTTTTTGTTATTTGTTTTGTTTTATGCAGCTTTATTTTTTTTTTTTTTTTTTTTTTTTTTAATATTGTAATAGTTTTTGCCATACATTGACAAGAATCAGCCATGGGTTTACATGTGTTCCCCTTCCCGAACCCCCCACCCACCTCCCTCCCCCTCCCATCCCTCTGGATCATCCCACTGCCCCGGCCCCGAGCCCTTGTCACATGCATCGAACATGGAATGGTGCTCTGTTTCACATATGACAATACACATGTCTCAATGCCATTCTCCCAGAACGTCCCACCCTCACCTTCTCCCTCAGAGTCCATAAAATTGTTCCATGCATCTGTGTCTCTCATTCTGTCCCGCATATAGGGTTATCGTTACCATCTTTCAGATTCCATATATATGCATTAGTATACTGTATTGTTGTTTTTCTTTCTGGCTTACTTCACTCTGTATAATGGGCTCCAGTTTCATCCATCTCAGTAGAACCGGTTCAAATGTATTTTTTTTAATGGCTGAGTAATATTCCATTGTGTATATGTACCACAGCTTCCTTATCCATTCATCTGCTGATGGACATCTAGGTTGCTTCCATGTCCTGGCTATTGTAAACAGTGCTGCGATGAACATTGGGGTACACGCGTCTCTTTCAATTCTGGTTTCCTCGGTGTATATGCCTAGCAGTGGGATTGCTGGGTCATATGGCAGTTCTATTCCCAGTTTTTTAAGGAATCTCCACACTGTTCTCCATAGTGGCTGTACTAGTTTGCATTCCCACCAACAGTGTAAGAGGGTTCCCTTTTCTCCACACCCTCTCCAGCATTTATTGCTTGTAGACTTTTGGATAGCAGCCATTCTGACTGGTGTGAAATGATACCTCATTGTGGTTTTGATTTGCATTTCTCTAATAATGAGTGATGTTGAGCATCTTTTCATGTGTTTGTTAGCCATCTGTATGTCTTCTTTGGAGAAATGTCTGTTTAGTTCTTTGGCCCATTTTTTGATTGGGTCATTTATTTTTCGGGAATTCAGCTGCAGAAGTTGCTTGTATATTTTTGAGATTAATTGTTTGTCTGTTGCTTCATTTGCTATTATTTTCTCCCATTCTGAAGGCTGTCTTTTCACCTTGTTTATAGTTTCCTTTGTTGTGCAAAAGCTTTTAATTTTAATTAGGTCCCATTTGTTTATTTTTGCTTTTATTTCCAATATTCTGGGAGGTGGGTCATGGAGGATCCTGCTGTGATTTATGTCGGAGAGTGTTTTGCCTATGTTTTCCTCTAGGAGTTTTATTGTTTCTGGTCTTACGTTTAGATCTTTAATCCATTTTGAGTTTATTTTTGTGTACGGTGTTAGGAAGTGTTCTAGTTTCATTCTTTTACAAGTGGTTGACCAGTTTTCCCAGCACCACTTGTTAAAGAGGTTGTCTTTTCTCCATTGTATATTCTTGCCTCCTTTGTCGAAGATAAGGTGTCCATATGTGCGTGGGTTTATCTCTGGGCTTTCTATTTTGTTCCATTGATCTATATTTCTATCTTTGTGCCAGTACCATACTGTCTTGATGACTGTGGCTTTGTAGTAGAGTCTGAAGTCAGGCAGGTTGATTCCTCCAGTTCCATTCTTCTTCCTCAAGATTGCTTTGGCTATTCGAGGTTTCTTATATTTCCATACAAATTGTGAGATGATTTGTTCTAGTTCTGTGAAAAATACCATTGGTAGCTTGATAGGGATTGCATTGAATCTGTAGATTGCTTTGGGTAGAATACTCATTTTCACTATATTAATTCTTCCAATCCATGAACACGGTATATTTCTCCATCTGTTTGTGTCCTCTTTGATTTCTTTCATCAGTGTTTTATAGTTTTCTATATATAAGTCTTTCGTTTCTTTAGGTAGATATATTCCTAAGTATTTTATTCTTTTTGATGCAATGGTGAATGGTATTGTTTCCTTAATTTCTCTTTCTGTTTTCTCATTATTGGAGTATAGGAATGCAAGGGATTTCTGTGTGTTAATTTTATATCCTGCAACTTTACTATATTCATTGATCAACTCTAGTAATTTTCTAGTAGAGTCTTTAGGGTTTTCTATGTAGAGGATCATGTCATCTGCAAACAGTGAGAGTTTTACTTCTTCTTTTCCTATCTGTATTCCTTTTATTTCTTTTTCAGCTCTGATTGCTGTGGCCAAAACTTCCAAAACTATGTTGAATAGTAGTGGTGAAAGTGGGCATCCTTGCCTTGTTCCTGACTTTAGGGGAAATGCTTTCAATTTTTCACCATTGAGGATAATGTTTGCTGTGGGTTTGTCATATATAGCTTTTATTATGTTGAGATATGTTCCTTCTATTCCTGCTTTCTGGAGGGTTTTAATCATAAATGGATGCTGAATTTTGTCAAAGGCTTTTTCTGCATCTATTGAGATAACCATATGGTTTTTTTCTTTCAATTTGTTAATGTGGTGTATTACATTGATTGATTTGCGGATGTTAAAAAAACCTTGCATTCCTGGGATAAAGCCCACTTGGTCATGATGTATGATCTTTTTAATATGATGTTGGATTCTGTTTGCTAGAATTTTATTAAGGATTTTTGCATCTATGTTCATCAGTAATATTGGCCTGTAGTTTTCCTTTTTTGTGACATCTTTGTCTAGTTTTGGAATTAGGGTGATGGTGGCCTCATAGAATGAGTTTGGAAGTTTACCATCTTCTGCAATTTTCTGGAAGAGTTTGAGTAGGATAGGTGTTAGCTCTTCTCTAAATTTTTGGTAGAATTCCACTGTGAAGCCGTCTGGTCCTGGGCTTTTGTTTGCTGGAAGATTTCTGATTACACTTTCGATTTCCGTGCTTGTGATGGGTCTGTTAAGATCTTCTATTTCTTCCTGGTTCAGTTTTGGAAAGTTATACTTTTCTAAGAATTTGTCCATTTCTTCCAAGTTGTCCATTTTATTGGCATATAGCTGTTGGTAGTAGTCTCTTATGATCCTTTGTATTTCTGTGGAATCTGTTGTGATCTCTCCATTTTCATTTCTAATTTTGTTGATCTGATTCTTCTCCCTTTGTTTCTTGATGAGTCTGGCTAATGGCTTATCAATTTTGTTTATCTTCTCGAAAAACCAGCTTTTAGTTTTGTTGATTTTTGCTATGGTCTCTTTTGTTTCTTTTGCATTTATTTCTGCCCTAATTTTTAAGATTTCTTTCCTTCTACTGACCCTGGGGTTTTTCATTTCTTCCTTCTCTAGTTGCTTTAGGTGTAGAGTTAGTTGATTTATTTGATTTTTTTCTTGTTTCTTGAGGTACGCCTGTATTGCTATGAACCTTCCCCTTAGTATTGCTTTTACAGTGTCCCATAGGTTTTGGGTTGTTGTGTTTTCATTTTCATTCGTTTCTATGCATAATTTTATTTCTTTTTTGATTTCTTCTGTGATTTGTTGGTTATTCAGAAGCGTGTTGTTTAGCCTCCATATGTTGGAACTTTTAATAGTTTTTTTCCTGTAATTGAGGTCTAATCTTACTGCATTGTGGTCAGAGAAGATGGCTGGGATGATTTCAATTTTTTTGAATTTACCAAGGCTAGATTTATGGCCCAGGATGTGATCTATCCTGGAGAAAGTTCCATGTGCACTTGAGAAAAAGGTAAAATTGATTGTTTTGGGGTGGAAACTCCTGTAAATATCAATTAAATCTAATTTGTCTATTGTATCATTTAAAGTTTGTGTTTCCTTGTTAATTTTCTGTTTAGTTGATCTATCCATATGCGTGAGTGGAGTATTAAAGTCTCCCACTATTATTGTGTTATTGTTAATTTCCCCTTTCATACTTGTTAGTATTTGCCTTATATATTGTGGTGCTCCTATGTTGGGTGCATATATATTTATGATTGTTACGTCTTCTTCTTGAATTGATCCTTTGATCTTTATGTAGTGTCCTTCTTTGTCCCTTTTCACATCCTTTATTTTAAAGTCTATTTTATCTGAAATGAGTATTGCGACTCCTGCTTTCTTTTGGTCTCCGTTTGCATGGAATATGTTTTTCCATCCTTTCACTTTCAGCCTGTGTGTGTCCCTAGTTTTGAGGTGGGTCTCTTGTAGACAGCATATATAGGGGTCTTGTTTTTGTATCCATTCAGCAACCCTTTGCCTTTTGGTTGGGGCATTCAACCCATTTACATTTAAGGTAATTATTGATAAGTATGATCCCGTTGCCATTTACTTTGTTGTTTTGAGTTCGTGTTGAAACATCCTTTCTGTGTTTCCTGTTTAGAGAAGATCCTTTAGCATTTGCTGGAGAGCTGGTTTGGTGGTGCTGAATTCCCTCAGCTCTTGCTTGCCTGTAAAGCTTTTGAATTCTCCTTCATATCTGAATGAGATCCTTGCTGGGTACAGTAATCTGGGTTGTAGATTATTCTCTTTCATTACTTTAAGTATGTCCTGCCATTCCCTTCTAGCCTGAAGGGTTTCTATTGAAAGATCAGCTGTTATCCTTATGGGGATCCCCTTGTGTGTTATTTGTTGTTTTTCCCTTGCTGCTTTTAATATTTGTTCTTTGTGTTTGATCTTTGTTAATTTGATTAATATGTGTCTTGGGGTGTTTCGCCTTGGGTTTATCCTGTTTGGAACTCTCTGGGTTTCTTGGACTTCTGTGACTATTTCTTTCCTCAATTTAGGGAAATTCTCAACTATTATCTCCTCGAGTATTTTTTCATGGCCTTTCCTTTTATCTTCTTCTTCTGGGACTCCTATGATTCGAATGTTGGGGCGTTTCATATTGTCCCAGAGGTCCCGGAGGTTTTCCTCATTTCTTTTGATTCTTTTTTCTTTTTTCCTCTCTGCTTCGTTTATTTCCATCATTCTATCTTCTACCTCACTTATCCTATCTTCTGCCTCCGTTATTCTACTGTTGGTTCCCTCCAGAGTGTCTTTTATCTCCTTTATTTCATTATTCATTCTATATTGATTCCTTTTTATTTCTTCTAAGTCCTTGATAAACATTTCTTGCATCTTCTCAATCTTTGTCTCCAGGCTATTTATCTGTAACTCCATTTTGCTTTCAAGATTTTGGATCATTTTTATTATCCTTATTCTAAATTCTTTTTCGGATAGATTCCCTATCTCCTCCTCTTTTGTTTGGCTTTGTGGGCATTTCTCATTTTCCTTTACTTGCTGAGTATTTCTCTGCCTTTTCATCTTGTTTAGATTGCTGTGTTAGGCGTGGCCCTTCTGTATTCTGGTAGTATGAAGTTCCTCTTTGTTGTGGAGGTTCCTCACTGCGGTTGGAGTTGGACAGGTGGCTTGTCAAGGTTTCCTGGTTGGGGGAGCTTGTGTCGGTGTTCTGGTGGGTGGAGCTGGATTTCTGCTCTCTTGAGTGTAATGGAGTGACCAGTATTAATTTTTGAGATGTCTATGGATTTGGTGTGCCTCTGGGCAGCCTGTATATTGATGCTCAGGTCTATGTTCCCGCGTTGCTGGAGAATTTGCGTGGTATGTCTTGCTCTGGAACTTATTATCTCTTGGGTGGAGCTTGGTTTCAGTGAATTTATGGAGGCTATTGGATGGTCTCTTATTAATTAATGTTTCCCCTGGCTTTCAGTCTTATTCTTGCAGTAGCCTCAAGACTTCTCCTTCCATACAGCCTCAATAATAAAACTTTTAGGTTAATGGTGAAAAGATTCTCCACAGTGAGGGATACCCAGAAAGGTTCACTGAGTTACATGGAGAGATGAGGTGGGGGGGGTGGGTTGAAGTGACCAGGAGGGGAAGAGGGGAATTCAAATGTGGAGAGAGCAATCTAGCCAGTAAGCACTTCCCTCTGTGCTTTCCACAGTTTGGAACCCTCAGAGTGATTCACAGAGATACATAGAGAGGGGGGAGGAAGGTAACAGAGGTGAGCATGAGTAGAAAGGGAGGAATTAAGAGGGGAGAGAGAGATCTGGGCAGTATCCTGTTCCTGAAGTGTTCTCCGGTACCCAGAACACCCTCAGAGATTCACAGAATTGGGTTGAGAAGAGAAGGAGGAGGGTGGGAGATAGAGGTTCCCTGGGGGAGAAGAAAGAGCATCAATAGGGGGAGAGAGTGATCAGGCCAGTGATCACACTCCTGAGTAAAAATGGGTCCTAAAGATTGGGTTCTTAAATGTACAAAGTTGATATCAAATATGTAAAACACAGATTAAAAATCTAGAGTAGAGGTTAGACTCTTATAAAACTTACAATCTAAAAAAAAAAAAAAAAAAGAAAAAAGGGAACAGTGTAAAAAGAAAAAAAAACAGTAAAACAGTAAAAAAAAGAAACAGTAAAAAAATGTAGAACAGGAAAAAAACATTAAAAAAAAAAACAACACAAAAGGTATAAGATATATGTATGTAGTTTGCTTCAAAAATAGGGGTTTTTTTTTTTTTTTTTGCAAGTTAATAGTGGGTTATGAAAATGAAAGTTAAAGGTGCAATAGAGGACTTGAAGAAAAAGGAAAGAAGAGAAAAAAAAATTTTTTTAATTAAAAAAAAAATTAAAAAAAAAAAAATTAAAAAAAATAATAATAGTAAAAAATATATATATCCCGGACTTTCTCTGGAGCTGTTGTGAGCAGTGTGGGATCTGCTCAGTTTTAGATAGATCCTTATTCCTGCTTATACTTTTCAAGATCTGTAGGTCCTTTTTAATGCAGTCGGTATTAGCTACAGGGATCTTAATCTGTTGGCCTGTCCCTTCCAAAGCACTTCCCTCTGTTTATTTGGCTTCTGTTTGGAGATCTCTTCAGTATCTAATTTCCGCCCTGCAACAAAGCGGTGGAGGTGATCTCTTTAGGTTCGCTTGTTCAATCGTGCTGTGGGGAGGAAGGAACACTGCAATTCTGGCGTGTGTGTGGTAAGCTCGCAGTGTCTCGGCCGCACTGGGTTCGCCCCCGCTCACGGCGTGTGTGCTTTCCCCGTCTACCCTGCTCAGGCTTCAGGTTACTCGGCCGGGGAGCGGGCCCTGAGCTGCGTGCACTTCCCAGGACTAAGCCGCTCAGGTTCAGGCTCCCGGTTACTCCACAAAGGCGCAGACTCGATTTTGCCCGCGGCTTGTGCCGTTCCCGGTCGGAGCTGCCCAGGCGGCCAGGAGTTTGGCGAGGGCGCTGTCCCCTGTTGGGGCGGTGCGGCTTATCACCTCCCTGGTCCCCGCCTCGGTTTACGGGCGCGCCCGGCTCCGGTGTGCTTTGTGTCGGTTCTGGGGAGCTGGTCTCTGGCTGCGACCCTCCCGGCTGCTGTCGACCCTCCGGGATCTCAGGCAGTCTTTGCTTAAAAACTGGGAGCCTGTTTGCAGTTTGGTAGGGGGTGCCCTCTCTGGAGCCGAGTTTGCCCCTTTCCGGCTCTGGCGGGCCCCGCCTGCCCGCTGTGTCCGGCGGGGGATGGCGCAGTCCGCAGCCGGCTAGCTCTCCTCTGGTATCGCTCAGTCCTTTGTTCTGTGAGCGGGCCGGCAGTGCCTTAGAGTTGGGCTTTTCGCGGGATAGTTCTCTCTCTCTCTCGCTGTCCCACAGTTTAGGTTACTATCTCACGTTAGCTCCCTCAGATTGCCCTCGGGGCACTCGGGCCCGGTCCTTACCCTAGGCAGTGCCGCCCGCTCCTCTCCGTTCAGCCCCCACTTGCTGGTGGCGGATGATGCGAGCGTCTGGGGTTCTTTGCTGAGAGTTGCTTTAGGCACGTAATCTGTCGATTTTATTTATTTTTTCCTCCCAGTTACGTTGCCCTCCGAGATAAAAAATCCTCCCCCACACCCGCCGGTGAGAGGGTTTCCTGGTGCTTGGAAATTCCTCCTCTTTTACGACTCCCTCCCCGGGACGGGTCTCCGTCCCTAACTCTTCTGTCTCTCTTTTTATCTTTTATAATTTCTCCTACCTCTTTTGAAGATAATGCGCAGTTTTTGTGAAAGCCTGACGTCCTCAGCCAGCCTTCAGAAGTAGTTTTGTGAAGTTTGGTCAGCGTTCAGATGTTCTTTCGATAAATTTGTGGAGGAGAGAGTGGTCTCCTCGTCCTATTCCTCCGCCATCTTCTGCTCTCCTTATGCAGCTTTAATTCACTCAATTCTTTTACCTCCTATTCTTCCTTTTCTTTCTTTTTTAATGTTACACAATGATCTTAATTTTCTTTTAAAATATATTTAACATGTATTTAAATGTAAATAATAGATATGTGTATTAAAAGAAGAACATATAAAGACCTTCCCGAACCTACCATACAATCTAAGTACTGTAGCATCACCAATAGCTTTCATCTCCTATGCTCTCCTCCCTCCCATTACTCTCCACTTCCTTAGGAGAACAACTTACCAAATTTTGTGTTTATCCTCCCATGAATTCTTATGGTTCATCACATGTTTATGTTTCCCTGAAGAGTCAATTGCTTAATTTTCCTGTTTTTAGTTTTATTAAATGTTGTACTTTTCACTCAAGTTATTGTTCATATTTATTGGCTCACCCATTGTTTTTCTGCTGTGAACTTAAAAAAAAAAATCAATAATATACTTGCATGTTTGTGTTGTGGAAAAAAATCATACAGAGGCTATAGTCAAAACAAAAGACAGATGTAACAGCTGAATTTCTGTAGCAATATACATTTTCTGAAAAATTTTTCAGAGATATCTGACTGTGTCATATATAGATATTTAAACATAAATTTTCAATGTGAATTAGGTTTTGTGATTTTAAGCCATTATTTATATCAATCACAATAAAATAAATGAAGCAAGTAGGCATTGGGTCTTAGTTTACCTTATCTTTTTTTTTCATAGAATAATTTAAGAAATTAAAGCCATATATCTTTTGACATATTAAGAGAATAATATTCTCTTTATAGGTTTTATAAACTCAGCACACAATATTGAAAAGATATTTGGACCATCCTAAGGAACATCCATCAATGGAAAGGATTGTTTGTAGTATATATAAAATGAAAAGGAAATCTGTATTTCAGTAGTAGATATGCATTCATTCATTCATTTACCCATCAGGTAATTATACATCAATGATATAAAGATACTCTAATCTGAGTGTGCAAGGTAAATAAAACACACACATAGATATCTGAAATTTTAATGATAGACTCTAAACAGATTAACCAACAAAGAAACATTTGCTTATAAATTATGATTAAGACTATGATGAAAATAAGCAGATAGCTATATAAGTTGGAAACTTGTCAGTAAAGTCAATGGTTGAAATTAATTTCCTTAAGAAGCAAAATAAATAAATCTGGGAGAGCTTCCTAGAGAGGCTTTTGATGGGCTAATAGAATCTGTAAAGATTAATAAGCTGGCAATAAGCTTAGAAAGGGTATTTAAATATATGGAAAATATAAGAAAAATGACAGATATCCAAAAATGTGGGATTTATTCAGAGTATTATACAGTCCTGTTTGTTGAAGTTGCATGTGTGAGTAGTATTAGTTATAATCTAACACTTAAGCAGCATGTTCCCTATTTCAAACACTGTTCTGAGTTTATCTTAATTCATTTACTCTGCACAGCCACCATTTCAGGTAGGTCCTGTTATTTTTCCCATTTTCAGATGAGCAAATTGAGGCATGCAGAGGATAAGTAAACTTGCTTACATTCACAGAGCTCTGATTTTAGAAGGTCTATCTCTGGACTCTACTCTTAACCCTTGGACTATATTGCTTTAAAAAAAGATAGTTGTCTCTGTGAAAGAGGTCCTTGATGACTGTACTCAATAACTTAGACTTTATTCTGCAGACAGAGGAAGCCACTGAAGACTTTGAGCAGAGATAAATGATATATTTGGACTTGTGTTTGGTAGATAGGGCAGATATTAAATAGTCCAAGAATGAAGTATTATTTGAGGGGAGTGATAGAAATGACCTAAAGAAAATCAATGTGAACCTTGACTGAATAATAATTAAAGCCATGGAGAGGCTTTCTGAGGCTGTAGTTTTCTTATCTACTGTGCAAATTCAGAATAGAATAAAACAGAAGGAAGTGTTGGCTATTTTTCAGCCATGAAGTTTATGTATTGATTATTAATCCTCCCTGCAATGGAAGGGTGAATTCAGAAGGGAGACAGGAATGTTTATCAAATATCTACTTTGTGCCTAGAATCAACTTTGGTTCATATTGTTTTCAGTTCTCAAAATGGAACCATATGAAATATGGCTTCTCACTGAGTTTCGCTGGAGAAGGCAATGGCAACCCACTCCAGTACTCTTGCCTGGAAAATCCCATGGACGGAGGAGGCCTGGTAAGCTGCAGTCCATGGGGTCGCAAACAGTCGGACAAGACTGAGCGACTTCAGTTCAGTTCCAGTTCATCCATTTGGAATATGTGCTCATCCATATGTGCTCATCTTGAGAAATGTTTTGAAATAAATGTTCCTTTGAAGTAGTCTTCTCTGAGATTGCCTTTGTTTTATATCTAAAGAACAACAGATTGAGGCACAATTAAAGAAATCTTCATCTATTTCTGAGTTACTCGCATGATTAACTTAAAGGTGCAAATTCAAAGACCTCTTTATTAAGAGGAAGATGTTAAATACTTCTTGAGATTCCCAAGCTTTCTTGTTTTGTTGAATCTTTAGTGTCTCAAACATGTCACCACCATGTCCTAAGGCCAAAAGAAAGACTTAAGAGTTCCACTTATTAAGCAGTGAAGTCCAAATAACTCAATAAACATTTATATTCTATGACTTAATAGATGTTTGAAGAAAATTATATGCATACATATATTTATTTTTAGATAAGCACAATTACTTACTAGTGGAATCTATGCATCAGGTGAGTACTGCAAAACTCTCATATACTGGAACTAAACTAGATATCACCAGGACCCTCATTTTACTTATTTCGCATTGACTTTTGCTTGCTATTTGTTTTATATCACAGCAGTCACTTAAAAAGCAGTTACACAAAGATATGCCATTGAGAGGAAGTTAGCGCAGTCTACTTTTGAAACTGAACTTCCTCAAGTTAGTAGTTTGCAGTAATCTGACAGATGCTGAGTTTCACTGTTAACCTTAAAATTTAAAGTATCCTGTAGTACCTGGTAAATTTGCCATGACATCCTTGGGCACAGATGTAGTTTGGGAAACATGGGTATACATTATGTGACACGTATCAAGAATGTTAACCTGAACACATTACAATCTGCATTCAAGCATGATTAATTCAAGATACGTTTTTCACACTGGATGTTTCTATTCCAAATACGGATTATTTTATAGAAGCATCCATTTGCTGGGGGTGGGGGGAAAGGCATGGATTTGAAGTCAATGTTTCAAATCTTTGTTTCATTATTAACCAGCAGTTTGTCTTTGATCAAGTTACCTAACAACTTTGAGTCTTTTTTTTTTTTTTTTAATCTTTAACATGGAAATAATAATAATAAATACTTCTCAAGGTGGTTGTCAGAATTTGAGTAAATACTGTATCTGAAATACCTACCACAATAGTTGATGCCTCATGGGCTTCAGTGAATATGGTTTTCCTTCTACCTTCCTCTACACAGACAGAATATCTCATAAAATTGACCATGTTTCTTTCCTGCATAACACACACTTAAAATGAGAAATCCCTCTGTAAAGTCTGTGAAGTGCAATGGTTTTTTAAATTAACATAAGGAACCTAATACAGATGAGATTAGATGTTTAACTCTGGAGAATTTTTGCTGCCAGAATCATTAACAATCTCCTTTCCAGGAACAATTATCTCAGCAGCAAAGTGAGCACTGAGTGAATAAGAAGCAAGAAGTAGTCAAGTGAAAGACAGATGAGAAAAAGAAGGATGAACAGATAGGTGTTCTGTAACAAAATATGTATGTTTCATATGCTCCTAAAACATAGCTTCTAGGGAATATCATTCTTTCTGATTTTTTCCTTTATGTTGAGTGCCATTGATCAACATTCTCATAGAGATGAATAATTTCTAATACATATTTTTTCTGTGTGTATGTCATGGCTGACTGTGGCTGAGAGAGACTGAACCACTGAATTTTCTTGTCCCCTCCACCAATCTTTCTTTCGTATCAGCTGTATGCAGTTGGGAAAACTATTTCTACTGGAGAGAAATCTCTTACTCATTCAACATTCTTCAGAGCTACATCAGATCATTAACAAGGATTTTCTCAATTAACTACTAAATCAGCAATTAAGGCTTAAGAGACATCCAATTCAAATAAAAGGGTTATTGATTTTAATTCAGTCACATCTTATAATTATTGATATTAATCACACAATATTTAACTGTAAAATATTACTCTTCCCACCAGTTAACATGATAAAAGGCGGAAAAGTTAAATGATTCCAAGTGGAAACATAGCCGTGATTTCGGAATGAGATTGTACAGTATGACACTAAATTAAAATAAAAATGTGTATGCTTTACAACATAATTTTTAAATGACTTAGAATTTATATTTAGGTTTAATTAAAATTTATCAGGCATATAATACATGAGCACATTCATTGAAGGACCATATGCAATTACAACATGATATATGAATAGTTAAAACTACACTCTGTGCTTGTACAGACCAGTACATATGCCAAATCATGTTTTCATTATATTACATGGAAATGTAATTTGTTAAGTACAGTAACCTAATTAATTATTTTATATTTAAATTTATTAAAATAACAGTGTAGGTTTTCTATATGGATATAATCATTTTAGTCTTTGAGAACATGTAAAGTTTCATAAAAAATAGAAAAAGTCTGCAGCCCACCTCTCTTTCTGTTTTACCAGATGGCAAGATTTTCTTTAGCATTCTTTCATATTTGTCAAAGCTCCAGCTATCAGCCATGTGTTAAATTTTGGCAACCTGGAAAAGACTATTCTGATTCTAGTGGACAGTGTTACAATTATGCACAAAAATTTTCCTTGCCCAAAACCAATTCTATTTAGGCTTTGTTTAAATTAGTAATCCCAAACTTAATGTTAATTTATGTAAGTGACAGCAGACTTTTCACAAAAAGATAGTTTCTGATTATATCTTGTATCAAATGCTGCTGCTTCTAATCTGCCTTTTCATGATTGCAAATTGGAAGTATTTTTTTTTCCTGTTCTAAAAAGTTTCACAAGTGTTAAACAGCTTAGGAAGGCTTTATTCAAGATTTTGTTTATTGCAATAGAATAGGCCAGACTAAAGTCTGAACTCAGTTCCACTGAGCAAAGGGTGGGAAGATTTTTAAGCACTGAGGTGAGAGGGAGAGTACAGGACATCTGCATTGACTAACTGGTTTTACCTGAAAGAAAGTAAACTTTTTCTCATGTTTTTGTTAAAGGAAACAGTTTCACAACTTGGAGTAAGGCATCCACTGCAGCTAGGCTCTTAACTTCCCACAGAGATTGGAGGATTGGACTACTGTGCCTTCCTTGATGTTGACATATCAAAGCAAGGGCTCCCAGGTCTGGAGAAAGACAGTCCTGGGTTGTCAAACTGACAAGATTTTTAAAAATTTACATCACAAATGGGCAGAGAAGGAATTTACATTTTTTTTTAAGTAAATGCTCCAAGAAAGGGATATCAAAGGCCTAGAGTCAAGAATAAGCTGTCTAAAGTTTAATCAAGTTGACAGGAACTCTAAGTCTGTCTTAATCACAGGTATTATTGGGAGTCAATTGTAAAACCTGATGTGGATGATGAAAACCTCAAAATAATGGCAAATGGTTAGATGAATTTCAAAATTTAGTAATACCATATTCCAGTGTTTATTCCTCATAGAGTCAGTTATGGTTATGATGATGTACTCATTTAGCATACTTTTGAAATCACTATGAAACCCATTCAGAAGGTGATAATTTTGTTCCCATTTGTATAAGTCATACTCCTCATTGATTCTCACTCTCTCACAGAAATGTATATGATTAAAATCCAGAACCTGTCATTATTTCCCCTGAAGTCATGACTTTTCTATGTATTTAACTGATTTTGGCATTTGAAAAAGCAGGTTATGTAGTAAGATTCTGACATAGCCATGCGTCAACCATGTGATAGGGTTTATAGTTTCAAAAGTACTTTCTTATTCTTTTTTCATTTGATCCATACAAGAACATCTTGAAGCAGAAGGGAACAGATATGATGACTGCCTTTTTCAAAGAGACAAAATATAGATTCCCAGAAGCTAAGCAACTTATCCAAGGATATAGATAGCAATTAGTAGAGCTTCCTTTTACTTTTATATCCAGGTTAAGTCTTCCCAAATACTACTACTGTAATCCTCTACTTGTGACTCAGCCAAAGTGAGATTTTCTGAGGCACATATATTGTTTTTGCTTTGGGGGTTTTTGAGTAAATCTGTCTTACTATTAAAGAGATAATGTCCAGATAATTGAGCAAACATTAGGCTAAATAATGTTGTCATTCCTGTGTCTTTTGGATGCTCCTCCTAATTGCTTTTCAAAACTTCATCAAATATTAAGATAACCAAAAACATTTAATTTCTTTATTTTAAATGGGTAGATGCCTTATATTTCTTGTACATCCATATGTATATATTTATTTTTATCAGCAAGCTTTAGTTTTATATGTGTCTCAAATTATTCCTTGATTTCTAATGTTTATAAAATATTATTTCATCATTAACACTTTCATAGTTTATGTTAGAGTTAGTTTCCTTATTTGGGGTCCAAACTGGCAATTCACAAAATATGTTCTATTATGTTTCCTCTTGGAATAAAGTGCAGAATACAAGTAGTATATGAGAATCTGTGGGAGTGGGTGCAAAGAATCTGCATTAAAGAAGGTTCCAGAGGATTCTGTGTACATTGTGGTTTAAGATACAGTGGCTCTGATTTTTAATTCTTCTATCACATCTTGATTGATCTGTTTTTTATTCTTATGCAAATCCTCATGAAAAAGCTAGTCTATCAGTGCTACTACCACTATAACTTACTATAACTTATGACATTATACCAATAACGTCAGCGATTTTATAGTAGTTTTTTTCAAAATATTTTTATCTTCTTATTAACAGCTTAGGACAACATTGTATGGCAAAAGAAGATAACTTCCTCAGAAACTGTCCAAATGAAAATAAAAGTCAAAACTAAAATTATAGACACAGAAGAGAGTTTTTGTAAAGTGTTTTTTAACCTTCACTGTGTCAATGCCCTGAAATGAGCTATATTTGTACCCCAAATCCTTAGGACACATTATGTTCATGTCTAATAGTAGACTTGTGACACTCCATATCGGGCTTTGGATTAATTATTTGAATTACTATTGATTGCTGATACAGCCAGAGTGAAAGTGAAAGGAAAGGGTTAGTCTCTCAGTCGTGTAAGACTCTTTGCAAACCCATGGACTATAGCCCACCAGGCTCCTCTGTCCTTGGGATTCTCCAGGCAAGAACACTGGAGTGGGTTTCCATTTCCTTTTCCAGGGGATCTTCCCAACCCAGAGATCAAACCCAGATCTCCTGCATTGCAGGCAAATTCTTTACTCATTGGGCCACCAGGGAAGCCCAATCCAGAATTTAAAGTAAGAAACATAAGGAAGTAATTATGAGTAGATTTATATCTTTTTCAAAAGACTTTTATAACATTTAGAATGTTCCAAAGATAGAATTTACTGGCATGGGAGGTAGAGAAGTGAAGTGAAGTGAAGGTCACTCAGTCGTGTCCGACTCTTTGCGACCCCATGGACTGTAGCCCAAAAGGCTCCTCTATCCATGGAATTCTCCAGGCAAGAATACTGGAGTGGGTTGCCATTCCCTTCTCCAAGGGATTTTCACAACCCAGGGATCGAACTGAGGTCTCCCCCATTGCAGGCAGGTCCTTTACTGTCTGAACCACCAGGTAGAGAACTCCCTGTTAACTAGTGGAAACTGAAAGGAATTACTGTACTGGGTGAAAAAGCAGACTATTTGATTTATAAAGCCCTTTTAAATACTCTTCTTAATCTCACAGTATTTAGATTTGCCATCTGTCCAGCCAGAGCTATTACTACTCTCCCATTTAATTATTATTCCTTGAATGGTAGTTGTAATTGACTTTACTTTCTCATTTTTGTGGGGCTAAATCTGTGAGATAATGTTAAATGAAGTATTATGCCTTGAACATCCTTGTCCTGAACATAGGCAAAACAAAAATTGAAATTCTTCTATTTGCCCAGTTAAATATACAGTTTGATCAGGTCTCATAATTGGTAAGTCATGTATAACCATAGTAACTTTGAAGGTCTATGGGTTCTTCAAAGACAATTTAAACTTGAAATTATCATTGGTATATTTCTATATACAAAGTTTTCTCTGATAATTTGCCAGTGATTAGTTTTTTCAATTTGTCAGGAGGTTTTAAATTGAGTTTTTAATATATTATTTTGTGAAATATTTTTTGTGCAATTTGGCTGATTTTTTTGTTGATAGTAAAATACACTTCAGTTAAAAATTGTCTGTTTACAGTCAACTGTCTGGTTACCTTGTCCTTGTTTTGAAAAGGACCCTGGAATTTCTAAATGTTCATGTAAGCACACTCTTTAATTTCCCATGCAACCGTATTGCATGAAAAACTCTCAAAAGACTGGAAAGGAACAGGTCTTCCTTCTTTCCTCCCCCCCTCTTATTAAAATTGTACTTTTCCTTCACTAGCCATTTTTTTTTTGGTTTTTTTTTTTATTTTTTTTTTTTTATAAATTTATTTATTTTAGTTGGGGGCTAATTACTTTACAATATTGTAATAGTTTTTGCCATACATTGACATGAATCAGCCATGGGTTTACATGTGTTCCCCTTCCTGGACCCCCCACCCACCTCCCTCCCCATCCCATCCCTCTGGGTCTTCCCATTGCCCCGGCCCTGAGCCCTTGTCTCATGCATCGAACATGGAATGGTGTTCTGTTTCACATATGATAATATACATGTTTCAATGCTATTCTCCCAGAACGTCCCACCCTCACCTTCTCCCTCAGAGTCCATAAAATTCTTCTATGCATCTGTGTCTCTTATTCTGTCTCGCATACCCAGCAATCCCACTGCTGGGCATATACACCGAGGAAACCAGAATTGAAAGAGACGCATGTAACCCAATGTTCATCGCAGCACTGTTTACAATAGCCAGGACATGGAAGTAACCTAGATGTCCATCAGCAGACGAATGGATAAGGAAGCTGTGGTACATATACACAATGGAATATTACTCAGCCATTAAAAAAAATACACTAGCCATCTTTGACAGATAAAAATCATTTAGCATGTTTTTAAGTTACTTTGTAGCATTTACTCTCAGCATAGCCATTTCCCCATGGGAAGCTTTCTGAAGACATCATTTGGCAGCTACTTAAAAGTGATTGAATTATAGTCCAAATGTTTATCTGCTACTCATCTTATATTTTTACCTAACCAGAGAAGTGCATTGAAGATAGGCTAATTTACAGTTCAAAAGAAACTAATAGAAACAGTTGCTTTGGCACAAAAACTTAATTTGCTGAATTAATTGATTTGAGAATTAGCAAACTGGAACTGTAATTCTAACTTCTAAGAAATAATGCATGTAAATTACACAGAGGATCTTGTTCTGAAACTTGTGGCCAGTGAAATAAAATAAAAAGAATGCCGTTTTGGAAAATGTGTTAAAGGTGGTATTGTTTTCTAATTCTTTTTGCAAATCTGTTTTTACCTTTAAGCTGAGGAGAATGTGTTTAATTTTGCAAGTGTGACTCTTGATGGAACAAAACTGCCTTAGTATAGAGGTGATTGTTAAGGGCATGCAACTACTAAAGCACTGAAAAGTGAAAGATAGTCACTGAGTCATGTCTGACTCTGCATTCCCATGAATTGTAGCCTGCCAATTTCCTCTGTCCATGGAAGTCTCCAGGCAAGAATGCTACAGTGGGTTGCCAATTCTTTCTCCAGGCAGTCTTCCTGACCCAGGGATTGAATCTGGGTTTCCCACACTGCAAGCAGATTTTTTACAGTTTGAGCCACCAGGAAGGCCCAGGGAAACACTAACTAGTTCTAAATGCAGAAGCATTTGTATTATCTATGAAGTTGTGGGAAAATTTCCATAGTAGTCTAGTAAATATTTTACATGACTCACCATACTTTAAAACTTATAAGTGATTTTTACTGTTAAACTATATACAGTTTATTCCTAATTTGTCAGAAAGTTTGTGGCAAGTTTTAAAGTCAGGTGTTTTGGAGTTCAGAATAAAATTTTCTGTAGAAATTACATTATACATGATGATTAAATCTTTAGGCTAATTCGTTATATATATAAAACACAAAACTGTAAAACTTCAAGAAGATAACAAAGGAGAAAATCTAGGTGACCTTGGATTTAGTGATGACTTCTTATATATAAACAAAAATCATGACCTAAGAAGAAAAAAATGATAAGTTCAGCTTCATTAAAGTTACATGCTTTTGCTCTATGAAAGTCACTGTTAAGAGAATTAAAATACAAGGCATAGACTTGGAAAAAATCTTTGCAACACATGCATCATTTAATAATAAAGTACTATCTCCAAATATACAAGAAACACTTAAAACTCAATAATAAAAAAATACTCAATTTAAAAATGGGTAAAATATGAAAAGATAACTCCATGAAAAAATATGTAGATAACAAGTAAGCATATAAAATATGTTCTGAACATCCTATTTCATCAGGGAATTGCAAACTAAAATAAGATACCACTGTACAGCAATTCGAATTACTAAAATCCAGGACACTGCCAACACTAAATGCTCATGAGAATGTGAAGCAACAGGAACTCTCATTTATTCCTGGTGGCAATGCAAAAATGGTACAAACGTTATGCAAGACAGTTTGGTATTTAAAAAAAAAGCTAAGCATAGTCTTACAATATGCTCCAGCAATTGCCCTTATTGCAGATTGATTTGCATTGCCCCAGAAAGATATATTGAAATCTTAACTCCTAGTACTTCACAATGTGATCTTGTTTAAAAACAGAGTCTTTTAGAAAGGTTATTAAATTAAAAATGAGTTCCTTGAATTGAGCCCTAATCCAGCATGACTGGTGTCTTTATAAAATGGGGAAAAGAGAACACAGAGAGACACATCACTGTAGACATGAAATGATGACACAGAGGAAAACACCACATGCAGAAGGCAGAGATTGGAGTAAATCTTTCCAGGAACACCAAAGATTGCCAGCACCTCACCTAGGAGAGCAACATGGAACAGTTTCTTCCTTACAGCTGTCAGAAGGAACCCATCCTGTTCTCATCTTCATTTCAGACTTCTAGCCTCTAGAACTGTAATAAATTTCTGTTGTTCATAGGGACCCAGTTTGTGGTACTTTGTTTCAGCAGCCCTAGGAAACTAATACAGAACTTCTGGGTAATTACTCAGATGAATCAAAAATTTATGTCCACACAAAAACCTGTATATGAATGTTTGAATGTGTAAGTCGCTCAGTTGTGTCTGACTCTATGTGATCCCATGGACTATATACAGTCCATGGAATTTTCCAGGCCAGAATACTGGAGTGGGTACCCTATCCCTTTTCCAGTGGATCTTCCCAACCCAGGAATCAAACCAGGGTCTCCTGCATTGTAGGCAGATTCTTTACCAGCTGAGCTACCAAGGAAGCCCTCATATGAATGTTTATAGCAGCTTTATCCATGATCTCCAAAATTTGGGAGCATCCAAGATGTATTTCAGTAGGTGAAGAATAAATAACCTTTGATGCATCTAAGCAAAGGAATATTTTTCAGTGATTAAAAAAATGAGCTATCAAACCATGAAGACACATGGAGGAACTTTAAATGCATAGTTGATAAGTGAAAGAAAACAGTTTGAAAATGCTGCATTCTGTATGATTCCAATGATATGACATTCTGGAATAGGCACAACTATAGATACAGTAAATGATCAGTGGTTGCTAAGGATCTGGCAAGAGGGAAAAAGGATGAAAATGTGGAGTACAGGTTATTTTTAGGGAAGTGAAACTATTGTCTGATACTGTTACAGAAAATATATGACTTTATGCATTTGTCCCCATGAAATGATATAACACAAACAGTGAACCCTAATGTAAGCTATGATTTTATTAATGAAAATGTATCATTATGTAACAAATGTACCATAATAGCAAGGTGTTAATAACAGGGAAAATGATGCCGGACGGTTGTGAGAGGGAAAAGAGAGTATGTGGGAGTTCTCCGTACTTTCTGCTCAATTTTCTGTAGACCTTAAACTACTGTAAAAATTGGTCTATTAACTAAGAAAAATGCACTTTAACCTTTAGTAGTTGTGAGGTCTGTGCCTCAGCTTTCTCTTCTCCAAAAAAGGACTAATAATAGAACTACTTTATAGAGTTATGAAAATTAAATTTACATGTCTTGTGTGATAAGACATGTAAATCACTCAGCATAATAGTGCCTTGTGTGTAGCAGGTAGTCAAGCATATTCTATCTATTTAAAGAGATGTTGGAGTTTCATAAATATCACACATTTGCATTTGTTTGTGAAATAGAAATTTTTGACATAGCTGGACACTAGCCTGTTAGAAATTTAATATATACATTGGCATAGAGCTTAATTTCATTACATTTGTGATTTGTGAGTGGTACATAGTGTTGAGACAATCATCTTAACTGAGAGAATCTTCTGGTAATATGTGTTTTTCAATGAGGGCTAAAGAACTTATGCAGCTTCTTGGCTTTATGCAGCAGATGCAAACATTGCATGAAATTTACTAAATGGAGTTACTGTAACAGATAGCTATGGACACATCTTAAATGCCTCATCCCTAGTGCTCTATTAAAACAATCCTTCAGACAAAAATTTAGAACAATATTAGTGCACATATGAGATCCTTAGGGACATTTAATGATGGCTTATTTCTTCTTATTTTATTAGAAAATTGCCTTTATTAGCAGGTGGGGTTGAAAATCAGCTTTATGTTGTCTAACTCAATTTTCAATCTCCAGCAACATAAAGCTTACAGGCTGGTAGCAGTATTTGTAAATTAAAGATTGCTTTAATCTTCAGTGGCAAAGATTTATGAAATATTGCTTTAAATTTGTGCTTCATGTGGTAAAGCAAATTGAATTTATTTTATAGACAAAAGCAACTTGAAGAAACCCATAGATTACTTCAGCCACTGAAGAGTATAAATTATGTCTAACTAAATTTTGTCAGTACTGTATGTTGAGTTATTTAGATAAAACATATTTTTGACATTTATTGCAAAATGATGCCTTCTAGACTCCTACATTCTCTGGAGTATGGAATGAATCATTAAGGGAATTAGTAATCTTTCTGTTGACATGAATCACATTGTACAAGATGTAAAAATTTAAATGTATTTTTCTAAGTACATTATTGTGAAAAGGTATCCAAACCTATTATGATGAATTTGAGGCATGCCAAAACATTATACAACCCACATATATAATTTCTAGGCAAATTCACTGCCATTATTTAGGATTTTTAATGTATATTTATTCCCACAGGGTATAATCACACAAAGAGGCAAGGTAAGTAAATCATTGTGATAGTAGTACCTGATTGTTTGAAGTAAAACCATTCTTACAGAGTGTGAGGCTTTCTAGTGGACACCCCACCACTAGTGTTGGTCAATGTTTTATTCTCCTCTAGAAACAGCATAAAGACATCCACTATGAAGAAAGTTTTGCACTAGAAAGAAAAAAACATATATGTTTTAAGACTCCAAGGAACAAAACATTTAATGGGCAAAAGATATATGTATATGTACATATACACATGGATATATGTATGTGTGTGTAAACATTAAAACATACACAACCAACCATAGGAGTCAACACCTGGGGGGGAATGAAAGATAAAACATGGGTAGATAGTTTAAAAAAAAAAACCCACTATAACTGGATCCAGAAAAACTACTATTTGGTAATATTTATAATCAAATTAGTGTTAACACTAAAATTTATCTGTATGGCAAATGCCACTGAACAGCATTTCAATTCAATTATTTAATTATGAATTATATTGACTGTCATTAATTTTGAAGGAGATAATGAGTCTTTGGTTCACAGTTGTTCATCTTTTTCTTGCAAAAAATGTTTGTCTAGACAAACCTAACCCAAAACATTGCAACTTACATTTGTTATTTATATCAAACTCTGGTGGCCCTGACATGCATAGTAGGTAGCCCTCTCTCCTACCATTATGTACTTCTCCACACAAAGAAAGAAGCACTTTGGTGATTCTTCAGTGGGCTTCTTTGTATATTAAAGTTGATATATTTCATATTTGAAGATGCTCTTTCAACCCTTTTACTGAGTAAACTCCAGATTTTGCAAGGAACTCAAAATAAGACAAGGATCTGTAACAGGCCGAGATTTCAGGATAACTTATTTTAATCCAGTAGATCCCCTTGCACTTGAAGGATAGAACGGTTGCCGCATGGAGCCTCCGCTTCATCCCGATGGGAAGGTGATGCGGACTCCTGGGCTTTGCAGTCGGCTTCTCCCGTGTGCTGTGTTCTGTAGCCTATTGTTGTTGTTGTTTAGTCACTAGATTGTGTCTGATTCTTCTGTGACCCCCATGGACTGTAGCCCCCCAGTCTCCTCTGTCCATAGGATTTTCAAGGCAGGAATACTAGAATGGGTTGCCATTTCCTTCTCTAGTCTGTGTCCTATATGGAGCATGATAAAAAAAATTCCATACCAGAAATAGACTGTTGTATTTCTGACTCAATGAAGAGGGTTTTATTTGGATGATAACCTGGGTATTACAGTGTAAAATAGAAAAATATCCCTAAAATAGAACAATATCCCTAAAGCTGGAACTATATTATGGTGTATCTACAATTGCATAGGCACTGCTTCTGCAAATCAGAGGCCCCTGGCCACCCTTTTGAACTAATCATTTAACGACCTTAATCTCATAGGAAGAGGCTGTAGTTTTTAAATCCCTTTTGTCTTCATTTCTGGGAAGTTCTAAGCCCTCTCCTTGTGAGTATTAATTAGTTCAATTCCACACACTTTTTTGTCAATTGAAAGAAGCCCCCATCCCTACCTATCAGTACTTTATTTTGTTAATCTAATTTATTTTATTTTTAATTTAATCTATTTTACATAAATTAAAATTGGGAACACCATCATCTTTTTTTAGCTTTTTTTTAAAAAAACTATAAGCTATTATACATAGCCTTATAAGAGGAAGATTCCTTAGAAGAATCTATCTAGTGACTCTGTTAAGTTGCTTGGTACCCTTGGATGTTACCTGTTTTTCTGGAAGGAGGTGTAGTTACTCAAGCCATGCATTTAAGGCATTTTCTATTTTCATTTCTTTTTACACAGAATAACTAGCATCCTAGAAACACTATCCTGTCTTGGACTAATACACTTAGATTCAGAGGAAAGTGAATGATGAAAGAATGAGAGCATCCTTCCTCCTGTATAGTTTAGCAAGTTGTAACACTTTGCCTGCTCCTCTTCATGGAGCCTGCTTATTCCTGGCAAACTCACTTAAAGACCATTAATGACAATGAAAGAATATTATCCTTGGTCTCTGGTTCATGATACAGTCAACTCAGGAGATAAGTGGCAATTAATGACCTGTAATTTGGATCTTTGTCATTGTTGAATCTTATCACTCCCAGAAAATTGCTTTCTTTTTAATTATTTTTTTAAATTTAAACCTTTTATTTTGTATTGGGGTATAGCTGATTAACAATGCTGTGATAGTTTCAGGTAAACAGTAAAGAGACTCAGCCATACATATACATGTATCCATTTTCCCTCCAAACTCCCTTTCCATCCAAGCTGCCATGTAACATTGAGCAGAGTTCCATGTGGCATACAGTAAGTCCTTGTTGGTTATCCAGTTTAAATATAGCAATGCACACATGTCTATCCCAAACTTCCTACCTCTCCTTTCCCCCTAGCAACCATAAGTTTGTTCTCTATATCTGTGAGCTTGTTTCTGTTTCCTAAGTAAGTCCATTTGTTTAATTTCTTTTTAGATTTCACATATAAAGGTTATCATACATTTCTCCTTCTCTGTCTGACTTTCTTCTCTCACTATGACAATGTATAGGTCCAAACATGTTGCTACAAATGACATTATTTCATTTTTTATGGCTGAGTAATATCCCATTTTGTGTGTGTGTGTGTGTATGTGTGTATGTGTGTATACCACATCTTCTTTATTCATTCTTCTGTTGATGCACATTTAGGTTGCTTCCATGAAAATTTTGTAACATTCAAATAAAATTACAGACAAGTACAAAGATTATATATGTATACTGAAAAGTCTTGTGGATTCACAGTCAAAATCCAGCTTTGGAAAAATGAAGTTTAAAGTGCTTCCTAATAATATTTAATTTGGATTGGAATTTTTAAACTGTTAATCTAAAAACAATTTAGATTGTTGCTCCTGTGGAAGGAAAAAAAAGTAACTTTATCAACTCTGGAATAGTGCTTGTGTTCTGTCCATTTTGACTTTAGTCTTACTGCCTCTGCTCATTTGGAAAATTATTCAATACTTAGGTGAGCATACTTTTTCCCAATCCACTTCAGTGAGATTGTTTTGTACTTTTGTGATGTTGTGTGTGTGTGTGTTGAGTCACTTCAGTCGTGTCTGACTCTTTGCAACCCCTGGGACTATAACCCACCAGGTTTCTCTGTTCATGGAGTTCTCCAGGCAAGAATACTGGAGTGAGTTGTCATGCCTTCCTCCAGGGGATCTTTCCAACCCAGGAATTCTACCCATGTCCCTTATGTCTCCTGTATTAGCAGGCAGGTTCTTTACCACTGGTGCCACCTGGGAAACCTCACACTTGTGGCACACTTATATTATTTTGTCACTGTCTGTATTCTCTCTTGGGATGCCCCCAAACTCCTAAATTATTTTTTAAAGTGTATATCCATTAGGGTTCACTCTGTGCTGTATTCTGTGAAATACTATGGGTTTTTCACAAATCCATGTGTGAAGCTACCATTGCAGTACCACACAGAAGACTTTTACCACCTTAAAAAAATCCCGTGTTCCACCTATTCATCCCTCCTCTCTTCCATTGAACCCCTGCAGTCACTGATTATTTACCATCCCTGTTGTTCACCTTTATCCAAACATCATATAGATGGAGTCATACAGTATGTAACCTTTTCAGACTGGTTTCTTTTACTAGAAATATGCAGCTAAGACTCATCCTTGTTATTTACATGGCTTGATAGCTCATTTATTTTAATTGCTGACTAATATTCTATATAGTCCATTATATGTATGTACCATAATTTACTTATTCATTCACCCATTGAAGAGTATCTTGCCAGCTACTAATTTTTGACAACTATGAATAAAGCTGCTATAAACATTCTAGTGCAGGATTTTGTGTGGAATTAAGTTTTCAGAACAGTAGGGTAAGTAACTAGGAGCACAATTACTTGATCACATGGTAAGATTATGTTTAGTTTTGTAAGAAACAGATAAATGATCTTTCAAAGTAGCTATGCACTTTTGCATTCCAACAGCAAGGAATGAGAGTTCTTGTTGCTCTACACCCTCTTTTTGCTCTATACCTTTGACAATTTAGCATTGTCAAATGTATTTTAGCAAGCGTTAACAGTTTACTGCAATCTTGATATTGTACTTTTAATTTTTATGATGACAAATATTTTTTAATATCTCTTTTATTGAGATGCATTTTTAGATCTTTTGCCTGTTTTTTCATTTGGTTGTCTGCTTTCTTACTGTTGAGTTTTAAGTGCTATTTTTATAATTTGTATATAAGTTTTTGAAATCAAATTGGTATTTTACAAATATTTTCTCTTAGTCCATGGCTTACCTTTTCATTTTCTAATCAGTATCTATTACACAGCAGAAGCTTTAGTTTTAATGAAGTCCAAATTACTAGTTTTTTTCTTAATTGGATTGTGCTTTTGATATTTTACCTAAAAACTCATTACCAAACCCAAGGTAACAGATTCTTTGCCAAGTTTCTTCTAGAAGTTTTAAAGTTTTTGTTTTTGTTTTTACATTTTGGTCTAAAATTCATTTTTGTATAAATTCATTTTTGAGTTAGTTTTTGTATAAGATTTAAGGGCTGTGTCAAGGGCATGTAAAAGTTTAAAAATTTTGTTTATTTATGGATGTCCAATTGTTCTAGCATCATTTTCTTGAAAAGACTATCCTTTCTTCATTGAATTACAGTTTTATTTCTGGGCTTTCTGTTCTGTTCCATTGATTTTTCTATTTGTTCTTTCTCCAATGACATGCTGTCTCAATTCCTAGAACTTTATATTAAGTATTTAAATCAAGTGGTGTAAGTTCCTCAACTGCATTTTTCTTCAGTATTGTGTTAACTATTCTAGATCCTTTGCTTTTCCATTGAAGTTTTAGAATTAGTTTATGAGTATCTACAAAGTAACCAACTAGAATTTTGATTGGGATTCAATTAAATCTATAGGTCAACTTGGGAAAAACTTAGCTGTGTAAGTTATAGCTATGATGTGCTATCTTAATTGATACTGAATCTTCCAATCCACAAATATAGAATATTTCTCCATCAATATAAATTTCCCTCAACTTCTTTCTTCAACATTTTTCTTTTAGTTTTATTTACAGATCATGTGCTATTCTATTAGATTGATAAAGTACTTCAGTTTTTGAATGTTATGGTAAATGGTGAAAAAGTGGAAGTGTTAGATGCTCAGTCATGTCTGACTCTTTGCATTCCCATGGTAAATGCTATTGCTTATTAAACTTCAAATTCCAATTGTTACTGAAATACAGTAAAGGAACTGAATTTTTTTTGTTCACTTTGTATCATTAGGTTTTGCATTCTTGCTTATTAGTTCCAGGAGTTTTTGGTAAATTCTTAGGGAGTGTATACATAAACAATCATGCCGTCTTTAAATAAAAATGGCCTAATTTTTTAACTTTCTAAACTGTATAACTTGTACTTCTTTTTGTTGTTTTAATGGACAAGCTAGGATTATTCAGCCTTTATCAAAATTACTGCTATTTGGCTCTGCAGGCATCTGCTCTCAGTAAGCAGATCAAGCTGTGTTTCTTGGTACACATATCTCTTCAGATATCAGGGTTTTAGTTTGTCTTGCGATATGACATCATTTCTCTGATGGTCCAAAACAAGTCATTGATTTTCAGTGTGCCTAACTTTCTTGTTGTTAACAATGGGAGTGACGATTTCCAATAACTTTGCATGTCAGAACTGATCCTGGAAGTCTCTTCATCATTATTTTAAATACTTAATATTAAAAACTTCTATTGCAATTTAAGTCCATTTTGAATTATCTCAAATGCTTTCTAATATTTCATGTTTCACTGAAAAACAAGAACTATTAAAGCTGAAGAATGATCACACTCTGAAATACAGTGATAGGAAATAAAATTATCAGAAATCATGTTGCTGGAAAAAAAAATTCATCAACAAAGCAGTAAAGCAATAAATACACTTCTGCAATTTGCTATCATGTGTGCAAAAATTTCTCATCAATGTTGACTACAATAAATTTGAAGACATCATCATTAAAATACATCAATCAGGAATTGTGTGTAGACATTCCAAGCATTAAAAAAATTATCAACATGAAAACAATCCCAAGTTTCTCCCTTAAATTTGAATTTAAGATTTTCTTTGGAAGTTTTATATAAATTCAAAGTTTAACTTGTCTATTAATTATTTATTATTTATTTTTATTCTAATTATTTAATATAAAGAACACCTAATGAGTTTTTGCACCAAGTTCCTCCTACCTGTTCTACAATCCATCCCAATTTGGTCCAGTGTGTAGTATAGGTATTATCATTTTCTCTGTGTGCCATGGAGTAAAATTGTGAAGGATGTAAGATGAAGGCTGTAAAATGAAGAATCAGAAGCAGAAACCATTGGTCATTATTTATTGCAGTATGCATAGATTCAGAAGTTCATAACTTCTTGTCATTCTGAAAAATGTCTTTCTGTGAGAGAAACTAGCATCAAGAAATAATTTTTCTGGGATCAATAAAACAGGTCAATTCATCAGTACTGAAACTGAACCTGAGAATGGTGTATTTTTTTAATTGGGGTAAGAAAGTTATGGATTTTTGTGTTCCTGAGGCCATTGTCTTCCTTTCCATTGTTTTATTTTGGTGGCTTGATGGAGGTGTTTATGAAGAGAAACAAAGCTTCTGTCTAATGTCAGTAGTGGGGCCATTATAAGATCTTGAGTAACCTTGAGACTATTTCCTGGGTTAGAAAATTTGAGATCTCTTCATTACACAGAAAATTGGATGTCACATCCCCCCTCCTTCAGTTCAGTTCAGTTCAGTCACTCAGTTATGTCCGACTCTTTGCAACCCCATGGACTGCAGCAAGCCAGGACTCCCTGTCCTTCACCAACTCCCGGAGCTTGTTCAAACTCATGTCCATCTAGTTGGTGATGCCGTCCAACCATCTCATCCTCTGTTGTCCCCTTCTCCTCCTGCCATCAATCTTTCCCAGCATCAGGGTCTTTTCCAATGAGTCAGTTCTTTGCATGAGGTGGCCAAAGTATTGGAGTTTCAGCTTCAGTATCATCCTTCCAATGAATATTCAGGACTGATTTCCTTTAAGATTGACTGCTTTGATTTTGCAGTCCAAGAAACTCCTTGCAGTCCAAGGGATGCCCCTCCTTAGCTTCCCATAACCATGGAAAGTAGTATGAAGCTGTGTTCCCTTTATCAGCAGGTTCAGCTCTGCAGCCCAAGCACCTCTCTCTGTGGAATAGTAGTGCAGGATCAGGGAATCCTTATGTTATGGTCTTGAGTTGTTGTTGGTGACTCTTACCAGACAATCATGTGTGTTGTTAGTGGTGTGTATTACTGGGCATCCTCTACATTTTCTGAACCATAGCTGAGGTTAGTTAAGAAAATTCCATTGAAAGGTCTGATTTCTTATTTCTCTCTTTCCACTTGTGTTCCTGGTGTAGTAAAGAGAAAAAACAATTCTGTAACTGATTATCTGCTACAGCCTTTATTTTTGTTATCTTGATGGTTAACACCTCAGTGAAAGAACAATCATTTCAGAATCCTAGAAAGCCTTGATGAGAATACAAAAGATAACAGATATTACAATGTGAAGTATTTAAGTTTGGAATGTTCCTTGGTGAGAGATAATTTAGCATCTGCAGAAGCAGCCTTGATGGCGAGTTCATAGGTTGGTCATAATTGATAATTAAAATACATTTCTCCTGGGAAAATAGAATACTTGATTGCATATGGCCTGTGGACATAGTTCACACTTAAGAGCCTTATTTGTAGTTCACTCAGAGCCTTTACTATATTCTTATCTTTTAACTATGATGTGACTATACTTGGAAAGAGCTATGATGTGACTATACTTGGAAAGAGCACAGGATTAGGAGTCTCTACAAGCACAACTTTGGATGACTTTGATCTTTTTCTGCTAGCCATTGATTGCCATATCAGCAAATTCCCCAATTTTCTGTTATAGCTTGCTCTGGACCCTTTGAAAATAATGTGATACTTGGGTATCACTCTACTGTGAAAATATGTCATTATCTGATGATTAAATGTGGTAAAATGCCATGACAGTTTCTTTATTTGGTAAGGAGTTTTGAATGACATATGTCTCTCTAAATTGACCTTTGAGACTGTATTCCTAATTAGCAAACTGGGTATTAGCATCATTTTATAAACTGCATACCTTTCTTTTAAAACCCCACATTCTCTGTGTTGCCCTAATTGGATTCTATTTGTGTTATGAAACGATGTAGTATATAGCTCAAGAAGAAATAACAAATTAGTCCTTTATTGCTTCAACATTTGGAGAAGGCAATGGCAACCCACTCCAGTATTCTTGCCTGGAAAATCCCATGGGTGGAGGAGCCTGGTAGGCTGCAGTTCATAGGGTCGCTACGAGTCAGACACAACTGAGCGACTTCACTTTCACTTTTCACTTTTCACTTTCATGCATTGGAGAAGGAAATGACAACCCACTCCAGTGTTCTTGCCTGGAAAATCCCAGGGACAGGAGAGCCTGGTGGGCTGCCGTCTATGGGTCACATAGAGTTGGACATGACTGCAGCGACTTAGCAGCAGCAGCTTCAGCATTTGTTTGGACAAAGCTATCACAAATCTAAATGCCCCCCCACCAAAAAAACAAAAAAGTGAAACTCGGAAAAATTGCCCACTGACATACATAAATTTACCAGAAACACCAAAGACATCTTGCCCCAAAAAGAAATGAAGATTAGAGTTGGTTTTTAGGTTGCATCAAAAATTGTGTAGGAGACAGGCTCTTCTTACTATAGCATATTTGACCAGGAAGAATTGGCCAGAATGAACTAAAAAGATTATATGATGTAGATGCAAGAGTCCTTAACTTTATTTTTTTTTAATTTTTTAAAATTAATTTATTTATTTTAATTGGAGGCTAATTACTTTATTGCTTATCTCTCCTAGACCTAGTCTTAGCCCTGCCATCTCTTCTCCTGGCTGCCTAGAGGCATGCTGTGCTTCCATCCTCCTGGAGGGGCCTTGAGCAGTTTACCTGCAGTCATCTTGTCTAAAAATATAGGAAAGCAGTGGACAGCCTATTGATTGATTCATTCATATATTCACTTATTCATTCATTTTTCCATTTCTAAGAACTGAAGGGCTAGAAATAAAATTTGTATATTCATTTTGAAATGAGTTCAAGACACTGAATTTAAAATTCATTTAGTTTCAAATATTCAGGTTCATTAAAAGTATAAGGGCAAGTGATCAGCAGCAGGCCTTCTACATGACTCTTTGAGAACCTCTCGTCCTTTCAGTGCTAATAAGAGTGTGGGCTTTAGAAACAGCAGCAGGAAAACAAGCCCAAATGTTTAGAAACAAAGATTAGAATCTCACAAATGCTTGGGTTGACCCCATGACATTTCTAACTGTTCTATTTATTGTGCTATATGTTAGCCAGTCTATTTGAGCGGGCTTATTAGTAACAAACTCATGCACGATCACATTGAGTGTATGAAGCTATTAGCGTTGCCAGATCATTTACATGCAGCAAATGCAGCAGGAGGTTCTCATACACTGCTGTCTACTTTTAATTGGAATTTTGTATTGAAAGTTCCCCTACAAGGGAAATATTTAGCTTCAATTGGACAGACAAAAGAAAACCAATCTAATGCCATTTTTATCCTTATGCTCGATTCAACTCATATTTATTTATTCCACAAATATTGATATAAAATTAAAATCTTCTTTGTATATATATATATTAACTATATATGTGTACATATATATACATACAAATAAACTTAATATGAAGGAAGGGTTGTAAAAGAGTGTCTGTGGCTGCATTTTTTAAGTAAATGATATTGAGAAATTTTGTTCTAGAGAAATTCAAAATAAAATTTCACATTATACCGTACTCTGATTTCCAGATGGAGAACTAAAGAAAAATTTTAAATCATAGAATACTGGAGAAAATATAGAAGCATACAATGGATTTGACAACATACATTTTTTAAAAATTTGGTACATTGCAAATATAATACATGAACAAATGATGTAACTAATTAGAGAAATATTTTTAACAAATATGTGAAGAGTTAATCTCAGTATATATATCTCTTACAAATGAATAAGTAATGATAAAGGACTTAAATAGATGAATTAAAAAGGAATGAAAATGGTCAAGAAATCAAGTTATTCAATATCATTTATAATCAAATAAATATGTGGGGTATTATCACTTTCCCCCCATATTTGTAAATGTTTGATATGTGCACAAATAATATTGAATTTTACTTTCTTCCCATTCTCAGCTAACATTTTTACATACTAAATATTTGCTAGGCACTTTCCTAAGCACTTTGCATATATTCTCTCAATGTAATTTTCATGATACACCTATGAGTTTGGTCCCATTATTATCTTCTTTTTATAACTAAAAAAATCAAAGCATTAAGGTATTATATAAGTTTCCCAAAGTTACAAAGCTAATAAGTGGTGACCTGAGACTAGAATGTAGATGTTCTGGCTTTGACTTTTGAGCTGTCAGCCACTCCTACTACTTTGCCTCTCAATTCTCAGTAAGGGCAAGGTGAGACTGTGCCCATCAAAGCGTATATTGATGGATCACTTCTAGCAACCAGTTGGTATGGAAGCACACATACATCCATGCACATATTAGTTTCCAAGAACTTTAAGTATATAACACAAAGGAAAACCTAATAATAGGCAGTGAAATCAGGGCATGCAATTTTCTGTATAGTATGACACTCACAGGAGATGTTAGCCACGGATAAATATAGCTGATTTTTTTTAAAGCATTCTTTTCTGTTTTAAAAATTTCCTAAAATGATTTGCATAACCTTTCAGTTCAAAATCTCAGTAAAACCCTATTCAAATGTTAAAATAAAAAATAGTAACACATGGGTTCCTTAAACCTTAGAGGGGTTACAAGTTACACTCACTGACTACAAAAAAGGGTTATCTCATCAATATTTATCCTTTGTTTACTTGCCCAGTTAAGTAGGCTAAAAAAATAAAATAAAACCTAAGCCTGTATCATTTGCATTTGACTCACTAATTCAACAAATACTGACTGTGGGCATACTATACGCCAGGCATTCTTCTAGAGATATTGCAGCAAACAAAATATAACAAATTTCTGCACTTGTGGAATTTTCATTCCAGCAAGGTGAGACAAACAATAAACAACCATATATATGATAAACAAAGAAGAAGAAAGCAATAATAGGACTAGAGATTTATGGGGGATGCTAGTTTTATAGGATAGTTAGAAAAAGACATCCACATTTAGTGACATTTATTGCAAAGACAAAAAGATAGAAGAAGTTATTTAAGGAAGAACATTCCACGCAGAAAGAACAGTAAACATGAAACCCTGGGGTGGGAGTGTGCTTAGTTGGCTGGGAAATGGCAAGGAGGTGATAATGGTGCATGGAAAGTTGGAATGGGGAATGGGGAGGAAGTTGGAGACAAATGTACTCTATGTAGGGCTTTCTAGGGCATTGTTAGAACTTTGCATTATACTCTCAATGAGTGTAGGTTTTGACCAGTGTAGTTAAAAGTTCTGACTCAATTTCGGAAGGCTCATTCTGAATATTGGGTGGAAAATAGATGCTAGGACATCAAAGATGGAAGCAAGAGACCAGTGAGAAGACTGTTACCATAATGCACATGTGAGATTATTGAAACTCAAGCTAGGTTCCTATATAGCCATGGAGAATGTGAGAAAAAATCCAGTTTGGTATACGTTGAGAAGGTAGACCCATTGAGATTCTCTGCTGCTGCTGCTGCTGCTAAGTCGCTTCAGTCGTGTCCCACTCTGTGCGACCCCATAGACGGCAGCGCACCAGGCTCCGCCATCCCTGGGATTCTCCAGGCAAGAATACTGGAGTGGGTTGCCATTTCCTTCTCCAGTGAATGAAAGGGAAAAGTGAAAAGTGAAGTCACTCAGTCGTGTCCGACTCTTAGCGACCCCACGGACTGTAGCCTACCAGGCTCCCCCGTCCATGGGATTTTCCAGGCAAGAGTACTGGAGTGGGGAGCCATTGCCTTCTCCGTGAGATTCTCTAAATGGATTGGAAATTAGGTATAATGAAAGAGAGAAGTTTAAAAAAATGAGTCTAGAGTGAGACAGAAAGAACGAGGTTAACGTCGCTTAAATTATAACAACATTTTTTATTTTTCCACATCAGAGTCCTACGCACTTTTTGTCTTGCCCAATTCTGAGTTGACATGGGAAAGTGCCTCCCCTTTGTGATTTCCTAGCACCCCAAGTTACCTTTTTGACCAATCCATGAGCCTCTTAGGGAGGGATATTGTTTTACTGTTATTTCTATCTTCAGTACCTAGTACAATATCTGGCATGCAGTAAATAGTACATGTAATATTTGTTGAATGAATATGCTATTTGCTTAAGTAAGTAACTAAAGTCGCTCAGTCGTGTCTAACTCTTTGTGACCCCGTGGACGGTAGCCTACCATGCTCCTTTATCCATGGGATTTTCCAGGCAAGCGTAATGAAATGGGTTGCCATTTCCTTCTCCAGGGGATCTTCCCAACCCAGGGATCGAACCCGAGTCTCCAGCATTGCAGGCAGACGGTTTACTGTCTGAGCCACCAGAGAAGCGCTTACATGAGTGGTTAATAAGATGAATAAATAATAATTGGAATTTCCGTGTAATTCACTGTGACATTTTATTCTCTTTTCCAAGGTAAGCTCAAATTAATAAATTAATTGTATTTATGTGTTTGATAAGATTTCTCTCATTCTAGGCAGTCTTGAGTTTATTTTTTAAGTTTGTTTACCTAAATTACATATACTAAGCAACATGTAATTATTAAACTGGTCTCCAGATCCTCTGGCAAAGATCCCGGAATCACAAGCTGAGTCCAGATCAAAATACTAATTCACTTTAGAGGGGCATGGAGCCTGTCCTGTGGGGATGACTAAAATGTTATATATCCTGGAACTTCCCTGGTGATCCAGTGGTTAAAGCTCTGTGCCTCCACTGCAGGAGGCACAGGTTCAATTCCTGGTCATTTGGAAACATTTGTTTCCTGGTCAGGAAACTAAGGTCCCACATGCCACACCACCGTAAAAAATGTTGTTATATATCCTGTGTTGAGAGCTTCATAAATATTTCTGATGACTTGATTTGAAAATCCAAAAGCCATTTTTACCTTTTATTTATTTTTTTTTACCAGCCATAAAACCTTCCAATTCTTCCTTTATAGAAATTTTTCCGTTTCTTCATTTTCGTGTATCTAGGCAGTTATAACCTAAACTCACATTTCTATGTTTTTTTTCCTAACTGATATCAGCTGTGATATCAGTCCTTCTTCCTAATTTTTCCTTCATACTACGTTCTAACAATTTTTTCCCCCGTAAACCTCAGGATTCATTAGATCATTCCTCTTAGAAAAAACTTAAGATCTTCGGTCAAGGGATACTGCCCATGTTCCTCAGCCTGATTTCTAGGTGTCTTCAATTCTGGCCAGTATTTATAGAATGGTTCCATATGCAAGACATTTCTCCATATTACCTTGCCTTTCTTCTCCGACTGTATTCCTCACATTCTCCTGTTGTAGGTAGAGTCTTCTTTGTTGTTTCTCTTCTCTGCATTGCAACTGTATTATTATCATTTCTGTCTTTTATTTGATATATTTTCCTGATGAGCAAAACTTTGAACTCCTTTTCATCAATCTGAAAGCAGCATAACCTTTCAGACTGTGCTCTACCAGCCATCTCAGCCTATTCCTGCCTCAGCTCTCGTAAAGACATTATGTACTGCAGGCATTTCAAACCTTTAAAACTTTTATGATATTGTAAAGTTCCTACATTTTTCACATGAGTTTTTTATTTCCAATTAGACTGTAAGTGCCTTGAAGGCAGAAGATACATATCTTCTTTATTTTCTATTCACAAGTTTTTGTTGGGACCTCACATGGTTTAACATACTATGAACTGTTAATAAATGTATATTGCCTTGATTTAAGAAGTATAATAGTAGATGTTATACAGCTTTTATATCAAATTCTGTGTGACACTCAGGAGCAGGGTTGTATATAATAGGGCTGGTGATTAGCAACCATTACCCAAGTATCACCTTGTGAGCACAAGATTTATTTTTGTTGAGCTTCTTGTCAAAGAGTCGATCTTAGTCTGTGACCTCAAATGTTATGAACCAAGCTTTATAAACTATATGAAAATCCAATGATGATACCCATTGTCCGTTTATGACTTTTAGTATGATGATTCGCAGAGTCAGTATAGACTGGTAACGGCAGAACAGAGATTTTAGACTCAGACTGGAAATAAAATCCAAGATACATGTTTATTTACTCTAACAACAGGTGATATCGTTTCTCTAGTCCACTGTTTTCTTTTCTGTACCATAGTACAGATGATAATACTTGCTTCTTTATAGGAATGTAATGAGACATGCATGTAAGGCATGTAAAACAATGCTTGACACTTGGGAGTCATCAATAAATTTTAGGAATCATTATTTCTGTTATTGTTATCATCTTTATTATTGTTATTTATGTACAACAAGGCCTAATTTAGTCAGACTATATTATAATGATGCAAATCACATTAAAAATAATTGTCAACTCATAAGCCAAGAGAATAAGAATTGAGGATGGTGGACCTCCAAAAATGTAATTATCAAAAAGCTTTCTTTATGTCTAATTCCTTTGTAGAGCCAACCTAATTTTGAAAGTTGTAAGTAAAATAAGGTAGAATAGAAACCACAAGTTCATCCCATTGGTAATGCTACATTACAAGAATTGATTAAAAGTAAAGAATTAGAGAAGAGAAGTAAAAAACAAGAAAAATTAGAAAAATTGGAGATCATTTAGTATAACTAGCATTACATATTATGAAATAAAATCTTGAGGATATCATCTCTTATACCAAAACAGTATAATTGATGTATTAAATTACCATGAATTCTCAGAAAAGGTAAAATTATTTATGATAAACACTGTTTAAGAAGATAAAGAAAACATAATAGATATTTCTGCCAAATAGAGTAAGAACATTTTATTAACTTGTAAAGCATCTAGCATATCCAGCTAAAACTGACACTGAGCACACAAATTAATATCACCTCCTCCTCAAATACCACTAAAATTATAGTAATGAGATTTTTTAAATGGGTATAACACAAGTGGACAAAAAGCTGGGAGAGGAGAGAGAAAAAAGTAACAGAATTTTATTAACTGGAAAGTACATAGACAAGTGGTAATGACCTAGCAGACTTCTATTGTCAGTTGTGGTAAAGACAACTGATTTGCAAATAAAATTTCTCCAAAGCATCAGGTTTTAGTTACTTCTTGATATCAACTTGTTATCTCTAGTTGTATAGGTACCCCATTATTTATCTACTTTTATTGGAGTATAATTGCTGTACAATGTTCTGTTAGTTTCTGCTGTACATCGACGTGAATCACCTATAGGTATACATATGTCCTCTCCCTCTTGAACCTCCCTTCAACCCTCCCCTCCATCTTACTCCTCTAGGTCATCACAGAGCACCAAGTTGAGCTCCTGTGCTATATAGCAGGAGTTAATTATTATCTATTAATATTTTACGCACAGTAGTACAGAAAAGATCTTTGCAACCCAGATAATCATGATGGTGTGATCACTCACCTAGAGCTAGACATCCTGGAATGTGAAGTCAAGTGGGCTGTAGGAAGCATCACTATGAACAAAGCTAGTGGAGGTGATGGAATTCCAGTTGAGCTATTTCAAATCCTGAAAGATGATGCTGTGAAAGTGCTGCACTCGATATGCCAGCAAATCTGGAAAACTCAGCAGGGGCCACAGGATTGGCAAAGGTCAGTTTTCATTCCAATCCCAAAGAAAGGCAATGCCAAAGAATGCTCAAACTACCACACAATTGCACTCATCTCACACGCTACTAAAGTCATGCTCAAAATTCTCCAAGCCAGGCTTCAGCAATATGTGAACCATGAAATTCCAGATGTTCAAGCTGGTGTTACAAAAGGCAGAGGAACCAGAGATCAAATTGCCAACATCTGCTGGATCATTGAAAAAGCAGGAAAGTTCCAGAAAAGCATCTACTTCTGCTTTATTGACTATGCCAAAGACTTTGACTGTGTGGATCACAATAAATTGTGGAAAATTCTGAAAGAGATGGGAACATCAGACCACCTGACCTGTCTCTTGAGAAACCTGTATGCAGGTCAGAAAGCAACAGTTAGAACCAGACATGGAACAACAGACTGGTTCCAAATAGGGAAAGGAGTACATCAAGGCTTTATATTGTCACTCTGCTTATTTAACTTGTATGCAGAGTACATCATGAGAAATGCTGGGCTGGATGAATCACAAGCTGGAATCAAGATTGCCACAAGAACTATCAACAACCTCGGATATGCAAATGACACCATCCTTATGGGAGAAAGTGAAGAAGAACTAAAAAGCCTCTTGATGAAGGTGAAAGAGGAGAGTGAAAAAGTTGGCTTAACGCTCAACATTCAGAAAAGTAAGATCATAGCATCCGGCCCCATCACTTCATGGCAAATAGATGGGGAAACAGTGGAAACAGTGGCTGACTTTATTTTTCTGAGCTCCAAAATCACTGCAGATGATGATTGCAGCCATGAAATTGAAAGACGCTTACTTATTGGAAGGAAAGTTATGACCAACCTAGACAGCATATTAAAAAACAGAGACATTACTTTGTCAACAAAGGTCTGTCTAGTCAAGGCTATGGTTTTTCCAGTGGTCATGTATGGATGTGAGAGTTGGACTATAAAGAAAGCTGAGCACTGAAGAATTGATGCTTTTGAACTGTGTGTTGGAGAAGACTCTTGAGAGTCCCTTGGACTGCAAGGAGATCCAACCAGTCCATCCTAAAGAGATCAGTCCTCGGTGTTCATTGGAAGGACTGATGTTGAAGCTGAAACTCCAATAGTTTGGCCACCTCATGCGAAGAGTTGACTCATTGGAAAAGACCCTAATGCTGGGAAGGATTGGGGGCAGGAGGAGAAGGGGACGACAGAGGATGAGATGGTTGGATGGCATCACTGACTCGATGGACATGGGTTTGGGTAGACTCCGGGAGTTGGTGATGGACAGAGAGGCCTGGCGTGCTGCAGTTCATGGGGTTGCAAAGAGTCGGACACGACTGAGCGACTAAACTGAACTGAACTGAACTGAAGGTACCAAGTCTGAGTACAAAAAGACATACAAAGAGAACATGAGATGGAATGATACCAGTGCAAGGTAAGTCTGAGATCACAGGCCACATTTTATCCCACTTTAGCTGAAATCAGAGAAGTAGAGAGACTTTGAATTAAGACAGCATTGGTGGCCGCCATCAATCCCTACGGTTCAGGGCTAAAGAGCTCTTATCTGAGATTGTTACAAGTCATAGTTCTTCAGAAGAGTTCTTTAGGAAGGTGCACTGGATAGATTATCTTGACTTTTTAACATAACTGAAGACACAACTGATAGGAGAGGGTAGGCTTAGAAAATGTACTGATAGATTATATCTGTAAAAAAATAGAAAACTAAGGAAAAAATATTAATTCCAAAGAATACTATTATTGGGCATTAAATTGGAATTTTCCAAGCTAGAATACTGGGAGTGGGTTGCCATTTCCTTCTCCAGGAGATCTTTCCGACTTAGGGATAGAACCCACATCTCTTGCATCTCTTGCACTGGCAGGAAGATTCTTTACCACTAGTACCATCTGGGAACCCAAAGGATAACAGTCATAAGCATGCATGCACATGCATGCCTCAGTAGTGAGTATTATTTACATGGTAATAACAGTATAAATACTGAATACTGAACTAACTAAAATTATGATATAACTACATTGAGAGTTGTAGGTAATGGGAGTATTCATTTGGGGGGTCAATGAAAGAATGAGGTGCTAATAGTAGTAACTAAAATGTTAGAAGTTAGAAGTAGCAATATAAATACAGCTTTCCTGGTGGCTCAGACAGTAAAGGATCCGCCTGCAATGCAGGAGACCCAGGTTCGATCCCTGGGTCAGGAAGATGCCCTAGAGAAGGAAATGGCAACCATTCCAGTATTCTTGCCTGGAGAATCCCATGGACAGAGATTGCAAAGAGTCAGACATGACTTAATGACTAACACATTGGACATTGGACCCTTAAACATTTCAGTGGAGGGGAGGGAACTGGGGAGAGGAGTTAGAGGTACTTATCCTCCCCACAGTTAAAAATCATGTATAACTCATAGTCAGTCCCCTGCATCCTTGATTTCTCCACATTCATTCCAGATTTAACCAACTGTGGATCCTGTAAACCCCCATTGTTTAAGAGCCAACTGTGTATCATTTAGAAATATGGAATACATCAGGAAGTAATGTGAATATTTTCATTTGTCTGCATGGCCAAGGCTTTCTGAACAGTGTAACAGAAGATAGAAAATGCTTTTTTCCCAAACTGCTCTTCACACCGTTAAGGGTAGAAACCACTTGTCCTTCACCTTGGAACTCTCTGCTCCTGCTAAAAGGCAATTAGGGCAATAAAACTTCTATCTCCCACAAAGACAAGAACCTATATTTGAGGGTAGATACTTTCCTCTCTTTCCTTAAGAAAGGTTCTTTGTCTTTGTTACTCTCTCTCCCTCTGTCTCTTGCTGGAAGGGAGGAGGAGTATATGTGATATCTCCTAGATAATCTCCCAATTTCATAATTTCTGGAATCAGATATACAGATACTTCCTGCCCCCAACACACACACACACACACATATGCAGCAAAGTGATATCTTCCATCATCTTGTTGCCCTGTGGATGAAAACAGAATGTGGAGAACTGAAGCAAGGTATTCTGTAGGGAAATAGTAGGTTGCCTCTGGTACTAAAACCTAATGTTTACTGTTAGGATAAAATTAATTCATATAAGTGAAAAAACTTATAAAAACTGTCTAAAAAAAAAACTGTCTAAAATAATTGAATTTGGTTATTTCAAGATTGGTTATTAGAATTGATATCAGTGATATCAAGGCTCTTTTTCTTATTACAAGCCTTTATATCTCTGTGACTCAAAACTGTGTGTGTAACTTCAATAGTGAACTTTGAGTTAAAATTTTAAATGATCACCTATAAACCTCATTATCAAAAAAAAAAGGGTAACTATTTGACATTGACCTTAAAATCAGCACTTGTACAATGTTTACATAGCAGTTCGGTTTTACTTTTACTGAATTTTTTTCTATATCTTACCAAGAATGAATTAACCTGCGTTACACACTTGTGGTTCAACACATGAATTTAAGACCTTTATGGTTAAAGGAGCTGAGCTCATACTACAATTATTTAAGTATGGACACAAATAGCCTTTGAAGAGTGCTTTGGGATTTTTTCATTTTCACTGGGTCAAACCTTTCCTCTCCAGGACCTTTGCTGCAAATGTAATTGCAGTTTATCAAGGCAGTTAGTCATACACAAAGGATTTCTGAGATGCCAGTTTGAGAAGGTCTGCACAGTATTTTTCTAGCTGCTATCAGCTATATAACTTGGTGACACAAAGATTTTATCCTTGTCCCACATTTTTTTTTCTTAACCTTGAACAGTACTTTGTGTATTGCAGTTATCTCAACAGCTTTTGTTGAAAAATAGATGAAAATTGTCTAAGGAACTGTTAATACGTTTTGATATTAACATGAAATCTGCTGCTTCAAAGATGGAGATTGCTAAGTAAAGAGTAATGTGAATTTCCAAAATTTGCTGCCAATCTGAAGTTATTACATATGCAGAACTTATTGCTTCTTACATAAGTGCTATTTCTTTCTATAACTAAGATATTTGATAGATATTTGACTTTATTTGGGGGAGTCTTGAAGACTAAATTTTGGGGAAGTTTACTTCAGTGATATCCCATTTTCTCTGCAAAATTTAATATTGCTTTTTAAATTTATATTTCCCTGTAGTAGTTGTGATTAAAAGTATTCTGAGAAAAATTTATTTTAAAATATTGTATCATCATTACCATGATTTATTTGTCAGGTGGAGATTAGAGATAATAGCTAGAGGGGATAGTAGAATAAAGCAATTGTTAAAAATATTTTTTCTTTTGGGGTAATTTTAGATTTACAGAAAAAAATTACATAGAGAGCAGAGACTTGTGTTGACTGAAATAAAAATATACAACATGAGAACTATGAGTTTTAGTTTTATGCTGAGGACTACTCCGTGAGTGACAGCCTCTCAGATAGCTCTGAGGAACTGCTCCAAAAAGGGAAAGGGAAAGGGTTGATATACATATGATTTTGGTGAAGGAGTGCATGCAATCAAGCATACATCTCAGTAAAAGAATACTGTTAATCACCAGCAACTCAGTAATGATGTTAGTGCTTTTCTTATATGGGAAGATACAAAAATCCAGGTTCATAAAATATTTCTCTTGAAATATTTCTAATTATCTAAGGATTTGTTTTCCCAAAGCACAGAGTGCCTCATCCTGATCTTTCCCTAAATTCCTTTCAGGGTGTATTGTAGGTCAGTGACTTCATTCTTATGGAACCACATTCTTTGTTTTACAGTTACTATAAAACCTGCATCCTGTTTCAGCTTCCCCTATTGTTGGTAGCTTCCATTGCCATGTACCTTTTTCAAAACTAAGAAAATGGTACTGATACTTTGTGCTGTGCTTAGTCACTCAGTCATGTCTGACTCTTTGCAACCCCATGGACTGTAGCCAGCCAGGCTCCTCTGTCCACAGGGTTTCTCCAGGAAAGAATACTGGAGTGGGTTGCCATGCACTCCTCCAGGGGATCTTCCCAACCCAGGGATCGAACCCAGTTCTCCCACATTGCAGGTGGATTCTTTACTATCTGAACCACCAGGGAAGCCCAAGAATACTGGAGTGGGTAGCCTATCCCTTCTCTAGGGGATCTTCCTGACCCAGGAATCTAACTGGGGTCTCCTTCATCGCAGGTGGATTCTTTACCAGCTGAGCTACCAGGGAAGCCCACTAATATTTTACTATTAACTAAATACTTCATTTTATTTGGATTTTACCATTTTTTCCATCATATGTTTTCTTTCTCTTCCAGAAAGCAATCCAGTCTAATATATGCCATTTAGTAATCTTGTCTCCTTAGTTTCCTCTGGTCTTTAATGGTTTCTTAGTCTTTGCTGTATTTTGTGACCTTGACAGTTTTAAAGAGTGCCAGTCAAGTATTTTGTAGAGTTTCCTTCAGTTTTGTCTGATATATCATTTCTCATGATTAGACTGGAGTTATGTACTGTCAGAAAGAATGCTATAGAGATGATATGTGTTTTTCATCCCTTTGTATTAGAGGTACATGATATCCACATGACATCATTGGTCACGTTTCTTAGGTAGATAGACTTTGCTAGGTTTTTGTGCTGTAAAGTTACTAGTCTTCCCTTTCCAGTTTCTATTATTTAGAAATGAGTCACTAAGTCCAGCCCATACTCACTGGAAGTACAGGTAGGAGAATTAAACTCCACCTCCATTTATGACAACTTTGTCTCTTTTCTTTTTATTTATTTATTCAATAAATTTATTTATTTAATAAATATAGACTCATGTATGTTTATTTTACAATTTAGGTTATAATCCAATACTACATTTCCCCCGAACTTTGTCCATTAAGAGCTCTTTCAAGATTTGCTCAGTGTCTTCTTAACGTGGCCAAATGGAGTTACTTTTTAAGCACTTTCTTACCTTGTGATACTTCAAGACACTCTAGGCCCTTGTTATATTTTTACTGTTCGACTCTACTCTCAAGCAAGAAGCCCCGGTTTCTTAAAATGGAGAATGGTACTAGAAACCAAAATCTGAGCATTGGGTATAACATGATTGTTTTAAAAGAATATGGACAATGAGTACATTTGGTTAAGAGAGAAAAGTTGCAATGGAGGAGACTAAAATAATAAAAGAAAATGGTACAACTGAAGATATAAACAATAGGTAATAGGAATTAATAGATAGCAAAAATAGTCGGGAAGACATTAAGTAAAAGGCATCACTCATGTTTCTGATATTTAAGGGAAGAATGAGTGAGTCAGGCATAGCTTGAAATGGAATTGATGGCAAGAAAGAAAACACATATGAAGTTTCCTTTTATTTATTTTATGAATTCATTTCATTTCATTTCATTTTGGAAATTAGATTCTATCCAGAACCACTGATGTTGAATATGGGATTGAAGGCTTGACTTGATTAGAAAGGATTTTGAACCGTTGGTGGAATGATTATGCTAAGTAGCAGGGGTTGTGTCCATTTGAAGTTAGAAAAGCTAGCAGTCAAATTAGTTTCTTGTTTCTCCAAGAATGCTCTGTAGGATGCAAGAAAAAGAAGAAAAAAGGTGAATTTAATGGTGTGATTTTGGTAATGACAGATAAGTATTTGTAAACATAATGGAGTATTTTCCAAAACAGTTTTTAAACCCTGTCACTTTAACATTTTCAGGAAATTTGCATGCTGGTTTACAACCTCTTGGTAGCTTGAAATCCATCCTAGTGGGAGTGTTTATATCATAGGCATTGGAAAAAAAAAAAACAAATGAGGCCTTTATTTTCCCAGAGATGATTGTTGAACACATACCACTGCTTTTTCTCCTCTCACCCTACTTTTGAAAAGGTTATCTGTATCTTTCACTCAATTTTGCCAACCTGTAGAAACCACCAAGGTAGAGTAATGGTATTCTCATGAAACAAATAGGCAATTTGCGACTTAATATCACTCTGGTGGTGGTGGGAGGATTGGTGGTAGATGGACTTGTTTATAAATCAGTTGTATTTAGAGTGTCAGATGAAATAAGCCTTTGGGGGAGAAGGGAAAACTCAAGGATCTGGGAAGATTCTAACACTTCTCTAGTCCCAAGTTCAGTGGTCACAGTCCTGAACTGATGGCAGATATTTGAGGTGAAGATAAAAATTGAGGCTCAACATCCATGAAAAAGCAGAAGTTTTACTTTGGGGTAAAACCAGATCAGTAATTGACGATGAATTTAAGTGTGTTAATAATTAACTAAAAACGGGAGCTTTTGTGGTAATAGTTATTCTATGTCTTGATTGTATTGGTGGCAACATGATTTTATTGTTATTGTTCAGTCACTAAGTTGTGTCTGACTCTTTATGACCCCATGGACTGTAGCACACCAGACTTTCCTATCTCTCGAAGTTTGCTCAAACACATGTCCAATGAGTCCGTGATGCTATTTGACCATCTCATCCTCTGCCGCCTCCTTCTCCTCCTGCCCTCCACATTTCCCAGCATCGGGGTATTTTCCAATGAGTCAGTTTTTCACATCAGATGGCCCAAGTATTGGAGCTTCAGCTTCAGCATCAGTCTTTTCAAAGAATATTCAGTGTTGATTTCCTTTAGGATTGACTGGTTTGATCTCCTTGCAGTCCAGGGGACTCTTAAGAGTCTTCACCAGCACCACAATTTGAGAGCATCAATTTTTTAGTGCTCAGCCTTCCTTATGGTCCAACTCTCACATCTGTACAGGACCACTGGAAAAACCGTAGCCTTGACTATACAGACCTTTGTTGGCAAAGTGATGTCTCTACTTTTTAATATGCTGTCTAGGTTTGTCATAGCTTTCCTTCCAAGGAGCAAGCCTCTTTTAATTTCATGGCTACAGTCACAATCCTTAGTGATTTTGGAGCCCAAGAAAATAAAATCTGTCACTGTTTCTAATTTTTTCCCATCTATTTGCCATGAAGTGATGGGACAGGATGCCATGATCTTAGTTTTTTGAATGTTGAGTTTTAAGCCAGCTTTTTCACTCTCCTCTTTCACCCTCACCAAGAGGCTCTTTAGTTCCTCTTGACTTTCTGCCATCAGAGTGGTTATCATCTGCATATCTGAGGCTGTTGATATTTCTCCTGGTAATCTTGATTTCAAATTGTGATTCATCCAGCCTGGCATTTTGCATGATGTACTCTGCATATAAGTTAAAATAAGCAAGATGATGATATACAGCCTTGTTCTATACCTTTCCAATTTGAAACCAGTCAGTTGTTCCATGTCCAAGTCTAACTGTTGCCTCTTGATCTGCATACAGTTTCTCAGGAGGAAGGTAAGGTGGTCTGGTATTCCCATCTCCTTAAGAATTTTCCAGTTTGTTGTGATCCACAAAGTTATTCCATTATCTTGATTATGTTTGTGGCAACATGACTACAGCTGTCCAAATTCATACAACTGTCCAGCTAACAAGGGTGAATTTTACTATATGTGAATTTTATCTTGAACCTATTTGGAAATAATAAAACATGGGCAAAGGTATACTACTAGGTGATATCAGATTGAAAGAAAACAGAGCTCATAATCATACCTCTCAAGGCAGAAATCAGATTAAAAATCAAAGAGATAAATAAGCATACTTTATCATCTTAAAGGCTATATATCACAAACCGCTTAAGAGAGGAATACTTATGTGTAAACTAACACAGCAATAGTTTTCATAAAGCATAAAATCAAAAAATTAAAAGGAAAATACACAGAAATACTACTTAGAAACAAAAGAATAATGACACCCCTCCCCCTGAAAATAAACTCAAATAGAATATTCTACCAGAAAACAACAACAAAATGTTAAGAAATGTTTGGGTGAAAATTGAAGAATAAAATGTTAAAATTCTTTCAAACTAATGATACAGTATGATACATAAAAAGTCTGTGGGGTAGCAGTAGAACAACCACCAAAAAAATATAAATACCTATATAAGTAAAACAAACTCCCTCAAAAGAATTAAACACTTAAAGAAAGTAGAAAGAATTAAGAAAGATAAAAGTTAATGGGTTGGAAAACATAAAAACAATAGAATTAATGAATAAATGTAAAAGCTGATTTCTTTCAGAAAAAATAAACAAAACAGATAAACCACTAGCTAATTTATCAAAAGAAAAATTGGAACCAAGGGAAGGTAAGCATTAAAACTCATATTGTGGTAAAATCTTCAGGAAAAAATAACTATTTCTACAAACACACAAAGAACTGCAAGGAGAAAAAACAAACAAGGGGTTGTTAGATGGTTAAGAAGGACCTTTAACCATTTAAACCAAAGAACTTCATTTGATATCTACCTTAAGCAAGCAGCCAACCAACCAACCAACCAACCAAACAAACAAACAACAAACAAAACTGGAAAAAAATGAGAAAAGTGAGACATTTGTGCAAATACTAAATAAATAAGAAATTATTTTTAGGTATGATGATAGCATTTAAAATTATATTTCAAGATGACTCATTGTTTTCTGAGTTCAACACTGAAATATTTATAAGAGATGAAGTGATAATCCCACATTGTGGAGTAAAGAGGGAGAAGCAGATGAAATTGAAGATGAAATAGGAATTCCTGAGTTAAGATTATTGACAGTAGATGAGGGCTACATGTAGGTTCATTACATCAGTCTCTCTACTTTTGTATAATATGTGCTTATTGATTTCCATAATAAGTTGGCAATTGTATGGAGTATAAGACTTCACAAGTTTAAGCATGCTACATAGATGAGGCAGAATTAGGATGTCCACACATGTAGGAGGCAGAAAATACAGATTTGTCCATAACTAGTCTCACACCCTTAAAGGTGAGCTGACCATACTTAATAACATAGATAAATCTCATAAGCCTAATATTGAGCAAAATAAATTGTACTGTGACTTCAAATAAATTGTACTGTGATTCCATTTATATTTCAAAACAAGCAAACTGTGGTTTAAAAGTTTGTTCTCTTCTGTTTAGTCATTAAGTCATGTCTGACACTTTTGTGACCCCATAGACTGTGGCCCGCCAGGCTCCTCAGTCCATGGGATTTCTCAGACAAGAATCCTGGAGTGGGTTGCCATTTCCTTTCCAGGGGATCTTCCCCACCAGGGATTGGACCTGCATTTCCTACATTGGCAGGTGGATTCTTTACCACTGAGCCACCAGGGAAAGAGAGTGATTGTTCTTTTGGGAGCAGTGACCAGAACATTAGTTCACAAGGGGCTGCTGAGGCACTAGTGATTTTGCCTCTCTTGCTATTGTTCAGGCAGGTTAAATTTGTGGCAATGCATTGAGTTATATTCTAATAATTTGTATATGTCTCTGTATACATGTTATAATTCAAGAAAAAGGTAAGAACAGAGAAGAGGTGGGAACAGGTGTTCTAAGTTTTCTCATAGCCTCCCTTGGCATTGACATTATCTAATCATAATTCTGGGCTTCCTTTGTAGCTCAGCTGGTAAAGAATCTGCCTGCAATGCAGGAGATCCTGGTTGGATTCCTGGGTTGGGAAGATCCCCTGGAGAAGGGATAGGCTACCCACTCCAATATTCTTGGGCTTCCCTGGTGGCTCAGACAGTAAAATCTGCCCATAATGTGGGAGACCTGGGTTCAATTCCTGGGTTGGGAAGATCCCGAGGAGGAGGGCATGACAACACACTCCAGTATTCTTGCCTGGAGAATCTCTATGGACAGAGGAGCCTGGCAGGCTGCAATCCAAGGGATTGCAAAGAGTCAGACATGACTGAGCAACTAAGCACAAGCACAATCATAATTCCATTACTTCACGTGAAATAGATTAAGCAGTCCCACTCTGCTCTTTAATAACACTATTTAAAAGCAACCAAGCACTGTTTCGGACAAATTGCTTCTAATTGTAATTTTGTGAACTTATTGAAATAGCTTTAATTTTATTTTTATGAGAAATGTATCCTGTCAAAATGGTACATATACTTGAGAGAACAAAAAACACAGTGAATTGGTTATTTCCATCTTCCAACTTACAGAAAAACAGTGAATGAATTTCTGGGCATTAGGGGACTTAAAGCCTAGAAGGGGAATTGACTAAGAATTGTGTTGAACTGGAGATATGATATAGAGGGAAAAAAAAATGTGTGGCACAAAATTCCTATCTTCAACAGAATATCAGTAATCAAGATATCTGTAATCAGATGATAAAGGAGAAGCTTAAAATGTTCTATTTAGACAGCAAAATCTTGATATCAAATAACTAAGGTCAATAAAGTTTTATAAGAGACTAATATAAAACAGGGCTTCCCTTGTGGCTCAGCTGGTAAAGAATCCGCCTGCAACGTGGGAAATGTGGGTTAGATCCCTGAGTTGGGAAGATCCCCTGGAGAAGGGAAAGGCTACCCACTCCAGTGTTCTGGCCTAGAGAATTCCCAAACAAAAAGTCTTAAAAAAGCAATAGTCCCTCTTGAAAAAACAAAAATAAAATATTCAGACCAAATTAGATTTGTACCTCCTCCAAACTTTAAGTCTTATAAAGAAAGCCTGATTTGCAACAGGCAGATTTGCAACCACACAGCGGTATGAAAACCTACTGATTTATTATAATTAGAAATTTTCTCTCCATCAAAGGATGATAGTGATTGCAAACTTGAAAAGTAAAAGACACAAGGAGTATTATCAGTATTAACAGAAAAAGGTCATTAACCCAGGTTCAGTAATTCAAGAAATCCGAAAGTGAATCAGACTTCCCTGAGTTTCCAGCATATTTGCAGATTCAGCGCTGCGCAACTAAAATGTAATTTTCACTTTTTGCTATCTAATTTCTGTTATTTTATGGAAAGGTTTTACAATTTATTAAAAATCAAAGCCAATTAGCTTATTAAAGCTTACAAAAATAGATCTAAAAGACATAGATTTATTATTATTTTTAGCCCTTTAACCTAGAAACGTGTTTGATCACCCTATGAGATGGTGATACTTTTCCTATAACTGAACACTTTCCTGTTTGTTTATATATTTTTATAAACTCGATTTGATTCCTTTCTTTCTCCAGTAGTATGTCTGTCATTGCTATTACTTCTTCAGTGAGGAGAAGCAATTTGATTGAACACTTATTTTTCATCTTTTCCCTGATTTGGCAGCTTGCAATACCACAGGGAACTCTCTCTTAATATTTCTCCTATGTCTGTCATCTTCTGTATTTACGACTGAAGCTGAAAATCACAAGCGATTTTATGTTCTTCCATACTGCTGACTATCCACCTTTGTTCAAAACAATGACATCCCTGTTGTCCCACATTTCACTTCAAAGACTTTCCAGAACCAGGGAAGTATGGGAGGAGTGACTTCAAAAGGGTAAGGAACAATATTTGTTGAGTGTCTGTGAGTCAGAGGCTGTGATGAGCATCTTAAATCCGGTATCTCACTTCATCCTCATGGCCTCATTATTTCACAGAAGGCATCACTTTGTGTCAGATAGATTAAGTAAGCCATCGAAGAGCAAACTCAAGCTTATCTCACTCCATAGCTCAGAGGTATAAGGATTTTGATGAGAAAATGCAAGAAAATTCTAGGCACTCTTCTAAATGATTTCTAAGCTTGGTCAAACCAGCCTTTCCTATCCTAGGGTCGTTGTCCTCTGTTGCTTTGGGAGAGGGTTGAGGGTGGCAGACACTGTTTTGTTTAGATTGGTCAGATCTACTTGAGGAGTTATAAAATAATGAAGTTACTAATGACTAAGTAGCAAGGGAAGAGAGTCTTTTTGAATGCCCCTTCTTCAGAAATATGGTCTAGCCACACTGAGTTCCCCCTTCCTGACCATCTTTAGCAACTATTATCTGATCTAAAAATCTTAGCACTTGTCTAGTTTAGATGTATATTTTTGTCTTGTCCCACTGGGGGTAAAAGTCAGTTCTTTAAAGGCAGTCTTCTTGATAATGTTTTTCTTTAGTATCCCCAAATTCCCAAGAAAGAGGAACAACTGAATACAATTAAGCTTTTTGATCTAAATTGGCCCAGGTCTCAACCTCTGTCTTTTCTGATTTTTACTGGTTCCACATTCTGTGATGTAGACTGCAGCAACATTTTATAGCGCTGTTCCTTTCTGTGTTGATGTTATTTTGGAAGCAGTTGTGATGTTTGCAGGGATAAGGCACCCCTCTCCTGCAACTTTTGGAAGAGGCATACACAATTCCAAATGAAGCATTTTAAAATTAAAGCCTTTGACTTGTCAGGGAAATTTCTTCATGTTGACTGTTGTGTGTGTGTGTGTGTGTGTGTGTGTGTGTGTGTGTGTAATATGTGTATTTATGGACTCTGTGTATGTATACATGAAATACATATATATGAAGTGAAAGTGAGGTGAAAGTGTTAGTTACTCAGTGGTATCTGACTCTTTGCGACCCCATGAACTGTAGCCTGCCAGGCTCTGTCCGTGGGATTCTCCAGGCAAGAATACTGGAGTGGGTTGCCATTCCCTTATCCAGGGGATCTTGCCAACCCAGGGATTGGACCCAGGTCTCCCACATTGCAGGCAGATTCTTTAATGTCTGAGCCACCAAGGAATCTCCTATACACACAGACACACATGTAGAAATAGAAATAGGAAGTGTCTGGGTCAGGAAAAAAGAGTTCTGTATTGATGCTTACAACCAGATTCACCTTAACATTGCAGCATTGGTTCACCAGGGCTAGTCTACCCACATCTAAATGAGCTCCTATGAAAACCTTCAAGGCTAGTGTTGAGTTTCACTCTGTAGAGAAGAAATGGGGAACAAAGGATTTATTCACCAAAAAGACAGCTGCCCCTCTCCCCTTCTGAAAAGAGAGAAAAAAAAATGTTTTTTTTATCTTTTGAAATGAGATGGAAATGATCCTAGATTCTCACTCACTCTAACCTTTGGAATGTAAATACATCTTTTCAGGAACAAGTTACCCTGGGGTCTACAGCATTTATGACCTGAGGATATAACAAAGGTCTGGGTTTCATCCTTCTTGAATTGTAATGTCCTAGGGAGAAGCTCTTTTTGGTAGTACCTTGTTGACTTAACCTAGGGCCATAATTCAGACTATAACTGTTTGCTCTCTAGGAGAGATAAGAGAATTTTTATCATACTTTTGGATCAGAGCAATTAACTGTACAGGTAAGTACAGACCTAATCCTTACAGGATGTGGAAATTAAAAATGTTATTAGGGAAAGTGAAAACAAGCATTTTTATATTTCCATGTCTCAGGAGGGCAGGACTTTTTACAGCAGCAGAGAGAAATCTAAGGGAATTTTAATTCACGGTGTGCTTTCACTATCCCCCTATTATTATTATCACTCAAGTTTCTCCTTAATATATAGCATGTTTTGCCAGTGGAACTATTCTCTGGACCTGGTATATGTCTCAGAAATTTTGCACTTCTGCAGCTTTGCTTGTGATATTCCTTGATGGAGAATGTCCTCCTTTGTGCAACTCACTTCTTTTTTTTTCTCCACATGGAATATGGCAAATTTCCTAACTGGATAGCTTCTCTTTCTTCTTCTAGTCCTCTTTCATGGCATTTAATCATGTTCTGTTTTGTATCATAGCTATTTAGATATCAGCGATTTTTTTCTACTAGACTGTGCACTCGTTGAAGTAAAGCTTATGATTCTGGTTTAAGGTAATACTGAATGTTAACTTTTTTCCCAAGCTGAAGGTATCTCATTTATTTATTCATTTTTCTCTGATGACCTCTTATGTTTGTCTTCAATAATATCATAGGAACCTAATATTTTTATTGAAAGATAAACTGTTTACTTTTGAAAGATAATTTAGGTTATTAATTCCTACTCTATCACAGGCAGTCTAAGAACTAAACTTCATAGAAATAAGCATTTTGAAACCACATTAGAGACTTATTTATTATATAATACTTAATATAATTATTTATTGTATTAATGTGCTTTTGCTTGTGCTAACCCACTCCAGTATTCTTGCCTGGAGAATCCCTAGGACGGCGGAGCCTGGTGGGCTGCCGTCTATGGGGTTGCACAGAGTCGGACACGACTGAAGCGACTTAGCAGCAGCAGCAGCAGCTAGTGCTAATTCACTTCAGTTATGTCTGACTCTTTGAGAGCCTGTGGACTTGCTAGCCTCCTCTGTCCACGGGATTCTCTAGGTAAGAATACTGGACTAGATTGCCATTCTCTCCTTCAGTGAATCTTCCTGACCCAGGATTCGAACCTGCATCCTTATGTCTCCTGCATTAGCAGGCAGGTTCTTTACCTCTAGTGCTGCCTGAGAAGCCCTATTATATTATACTTAGTTATGATTTTATTATATTATTTATTTATAGTAGATTGGTGCAAACATAATTATGGTTTCAGACTGTGAGTTTTAAATGATTAAAGCTAGGCTCGAACAATTCTTTATTAATCAAAATAGGAACCACTACAATCAACTTATTTTTGACAGTGAGAAATAAGTTTATTCATGTAGTATAAAAATCAATGTTTTGGGATTTGATGAGTTCTTGGAAAGCATTTTCGGTGTCTTCCTGATTGTGGAAGCATTTTCCCTGCAAAAAGTTGTTGAGATGCTTGAAGAAATGGTAGTCAGTTGGCGAGAGGTCAAGTGAATATGGTGGATGAGGCACAACTTTGTAACCCGATTTGTTCAACTTTTGAAACATTGGTTATGCAATGTGGGGTTGGGCGTTGTCATAGAAAAGAGTTGGGCCCTTTCTATTGACCAAGGCCAGCTGCAGGCATTACAGTTTTGGTGCATCTCATTGATTTGCTGAGCATACCTCTCAGATGTAGTGATTTTTCTGGGACTCAGAAAGCTGTAGTAGATCAGATGGGCAGCAGACCACCAAATAGTGACCATGGCCTTTTTTTGGTGTCAGATTGGCTTTGGTAAGTGCTTTGGAGCTTCTCGGTCCAACCACTGAGCTGACCATCACCAGTTGTTGTTTATCTTTTTGTCACACTTTTTGTCGCACATAACAATTCATTGAAGAAATAGTTCATTGTTGTTGCATGTAGTAAGAGAAGACAACACTTCAAAATAATTTTTTGATTTTTGGTTAGCTCATGAGGCATCCACTTATCAAGCTTCTTCACCTTTACAATTTGCTTCCAATGTAAAACAACTGTAGAATGATCAACATTGAGTTGTTCAGCAACTTCTCATGTAGTTATAAGAGGATCAGCTTCAATGATGACTCTTAGTTGTCATCAACTTCCGATGGCTGGTCACTACGCTCCTCATCTTCAGGGCTCTCGTCTCATTTGCAAAATTTCTTGAACCACCACTGTGCTGTATGTTTGTTAACAGTTCCTGAGCCAAGTGCATTGTTGATGCTGTGAGTTGTGTCTGCGGCTTTACGACCCATTTTGAACTCAAATAAGAAAATTTGCTTTTTGTCTAACTTAATTTCCATAGCCTTAAATAAATATAAAATAAACAGCAAGTAATAAGTCATTAGCAAAAAACATAAAGAGAGAAATGCATGTTAAAATAATGTATAACATAACCACATTTATTTAAAATATATTCCATATCAAATGGCTAATTTCAACAATGCAAAAACCGCAATTACTTTTTAGTTCACTTCAGTTGCTCAGTCATGTTGGACTCTTTGTGACCTTATGGACTGCAGCACGCCGGGCTTTATTGTCCATCACTAACTTCCAGAGCTTGCTCAAACTCATGTCCATTGAGTCAGTGATGCCATCCAACCACCTCATCCTCTGTCATCCCTTTCTCCCCCTGTCTTCAATCTTTCCCAGCATCAGGGTATTTTCCAATTACTTTTGCACCAATCTAATAATATTTATTATATTATGCTTAATATATTTATATTGATTGGTATTAGTTGGTACTTATTAATATGTGTGTGTGCTAAGTCACTTCAGTTGTGTCCAACTTTTTGCAACCTGACCCCATAAACTCTAGGCCACCAGGCTCTTCTGTGCATAGAATTCTCCAGGCAAAATTACTGGAATAGGTTGTCATGCCCTCCTCCAAGGGATATTCCTGACATAGCAATCAAAGCCTTTTTTTTTTTTGTCTCCTGCATTCGCATGCAGGTTATTTACCACTAGCACCACCTAGAAAGCCCTTGTATTAACATATTAATGTAATTCCTGGATTTGAATTATGATTTAATAAATATTAAATAAAGTACATTTTAATTTATTGCTAACATTACACCTTTTGAATTACTCTCAATCATTTTTGAAGGAATCATTTTACAGGATCAAACTAAGATAAAAACAAGGCTAAGGATTTGAAAAAAAGAAAACTTTCTTTGAATTATTTTGATTCTTAGCTGTTTATTTTAAATATTGCTAAGAGTAGTTGACTAATACTAGCAGCAAATATTTAAACATAGACTACAGGCTGAATTTGAACTTTCCACTTCCGCATCACTGCTAGAGACTTTTGATTTGGCCTAATTTTGAGGGAGAGTTAGAAGTGTACATGATCTTGCTGATATTTACATTTTGTTCTCTGCTTTAATTCTGATCTACCTTTATTGCAATTATAAGCCTTAAATGCTGGATTGTAGACCATTCGAAAACTATGAAACTGGATTTTCTAAGTGTGTATGCATTTTTTGGCAAAACTGTCAGGGGGATGAAAGTGGGATTGTGTGAGTGAAGAAACCGATCATTTGGGGGGTTGTAGCATGATTATTTTTATATTATCCACCTACATGTGTGGTATTAGACAACCTACTTTCCTGTTAGGACTTCCATAGAGAAAATTTCAAGATTCAACCCTAAACTGAGAGATTTTCAAATAAAGTTTTTGTCTCCCTCTCAGTTGAAGGAAAAAATTATGCTAGTGAAACCAATTAAAGTTTAAAAATTTGAGCTAGGGTTAATTGCATCAGAAAAACATGAGTCCTTTTCTTTAGAAAAGTGCGTGTTTGAAAATTATAGAATAATGTTTTTTTAAAATTGATTTGCATTGTCAAACCCATCAAATATTTGAAAACCATAAATCACTGTACTGTCTCCATGAATTCCAAAATACTCAAGCATATCCATAATACTTATTTTTAATAAAAATAATAAAAATTATTCCTACTCCATATTTCTGATTGCTGTGAAATTTTAAAAAATACTACGTATAATTTCTGATCAATTTGAAAATTCCTTCTGTGCTTGTGAGAGACAAATTTCATTTATATAAATAAAGCTTTTAACTTCATTTTGTTTAATTCTTTTTCTTTGTTGGTTTGTGCATTAGCGGTTGTGATGATAGAGCAACAATAAGAACTAAATATGTACCTGTTCAAAGAGAAATCTTTTGTGATTTGCCAATTTGAGTGGGTTAAATTGTATTGTTCTCTTGTATTACATTTAAGAGGAGTGAGTGTTTAGAAGTGTTCTGGTGTGTGTAGCAATCAGAATACTTGAACAACAATCTTAGATAAAGCTTATTTACATTGAGACTCTCTAATGCTTGCATGTATATATCCTGTCTTACTTTTAGAATTCCCTTAGAGACAATGTGACTCTTTTTTTTGTATGAAGAATACTGTAGGTTATGATTAAACTTTCTTTTTTTCTGCTTTAAAAATGTAAACAGCAACATTTTTTGTTGTTGTTATTGTTCCTATTATACTCTGCCCTTGAAATGGAAAGCCTTGATGAATTCACAATGAAGTGTTTTTCCCCTTGGAATGTATTTTATACGAAATCTGAGGCAACTAAACCAAACCATTTCTCAGAATATCACAGCTGGATGGTGGTAATAAAGTTAGACAGAGTTCCCCTGTCCGATGACTTTTGTCTTGAAATACTTTTAGAATCTGTCTCATCTCTATTTCAGTTCCATCTATTTCTAGATTGTTCCTTATTCCTTGCAGCTGGACTACAAATCATTCTTGATTTATCTCTGAGTTCATGAACCCTTTCATTTGCCTCATATTTTCTAATTTACCATCTCAAATATTTTTCCATTTATTCTTTATTTGTTGTTTCATCATAAACTAATTTTTCAAAGATAAAAGTATTACTCAATACCTTATTCATGGCACAAATTCTGTAAGAGAACTGAGATTATAATTCAATGGCTACTTTCATGGGGCTTAGTAATTCATTTTTCTATGTGCATGCTACTTAGTTTTCCTAATGCACAAGGTCAATCCAAACACTTTCATTTTTCCCAAGTTATCTGTGTTATAGCTCCCTTAATTTTACCAAATCACTCGGTTGTAATACATGTGTTTATTAAACAACTGTGGCACTCAAAGGACTGTGCTCTCTGATATTCTTTCCTAATATGACTTAATATGTTTCCCTTTGGAAAGCCAGATTAAAAAAATACAGGATGCCTCATTAGTCTGAATTTCAGATAAACAATACCTTTTTAGTATAAGAGTATTAATGCAATATTTGGGACATACTTATTCTAAAAGTATTCACTGTTTATTCATGTCAATGTATGGCAAAAACTACTACAATATTGTAAAGTAATTAGCCCCCAACTAAAATAAAAAAAAAAAAATTTGACTGAGCAATCTATGTTTTTATTTGCTATATCTGGCAAGGAGCATTTTAGAACTTTCCTTCCCTTTGTGGAGACTGAGTGCTTCACTCTGGGTTTCTTGGTGATAATACAATATTCTTAGCACTTTATACATCTTAACTCAGGTAATCCTCAGAACTACCCAATGATGTAAGAACCAGATTATCCCCAGTTTAGATATGAAGGTGTTGAGATGCAATAGTCAATAAACTTGCCCAAAGTCACCCAACCCAGCTAATAAATATCATTTCTGACTCTGAGCCAGTAACTCTGGAACAAGAGCTTGAAATATGTGTGTGTGTGTGTGTGTGTGTGTATGTATATATATACATATATATATATGTATTCTTTTTCATTATGGTTTATCACAGGATATTGAATATGGTTCCCTGTGCTATACCTATGAGGACCTTGTTTATCCATTCTATACAATATCTTATATATACAACGGAGTCTTAATCATTACATATTACAGCTTCTGTGGAACAACAGCCTTTTATTGGTGTCTAAAGTTGCTCCAGGAAATATACTTGATAGTGACACTTGCTATGACACTTTATAATTATTCATTCTTAGAAGTGTTAAGTGTATTTTTCAAGTGTCAGTCTATTTATTTTTTCGGGCATTTCTAGACTCTGAGTGCATAGACACCACAAATATCAGTAGGCACCCTCTTATCTGTTACCTGGTGGCTCTGAAAAGAAAGTGATGCTGTAAGGAGCCTATAAGAAAGATATTGGCTTGTACCAATGATCACTTCTCCAGATGCTGAGATATTAGGACATGTACTCTTTCTGAGTCCTATAGTTACACATTCTGAAACCTGCTGAGAAAAATTCCATTCCTCCTTCCACTGTAAAATTGGGCTAAATCTCCTGAAGATCCATCCATAGAGTCTCAGTATTTTGGTGTGTGCCAAATTCTTCAGTGATGGTCAGAGACTGTTTCCTATCTGCATCATTTTAGCTAAGAATCTTTCCCTTTCTTTTGCACTGGGGTCTTGGACTAGGCAATAATAAAGCTTGTAGTACATAATCTGTCTCTGTGAATCTGTGTATTCATGCAAAGGCAATGTGGGCAGAATTGTGTCATCCCCAAATTCGTATGTTGAAGTCCTAGCCCCTCGTACTTCAGAATATAACCATATTTGAAGGTCTTTAAAGAGGTGATTAAATTAAGGCAAGGTCTTTAGGGTTGACCATAATCCAGTGTGACTGGAACGCTTCTGTGAAGAGGAAATTTGGATGTACAGATACTGGACACATGCATACACAGACACAACCAATTAAACACATAAGGAGGCAATTATCTGCAAGCCAAGGAGAGAGGCCTCAGAAGGAATTAAATATGCTTACAACTTTATCTTTGAGCACTACCCTCCAGAACTGTGATAAAATACATTTCTGTGTTTGATACCACTGTAGTACTTTGTTATGACAGCCCTAGAAAATAAATACAAAAAGTTACTTCATTTAGGAGAAAAAAGAACTTGATTCTAGCTCTACTTCTGAAAATAGACATCAAACTAATATTGATTAATGCTTCCATGAACATGCACTCCCATTTGACCACATAAGGTTTAAACTACTGAAAATTTAGCTGTCCATAGTACAGATGCTGCTGTCATTAGCCACATTACTAGCTATTATTTATTGAGCTTGTCTATGTGCTAGTATATGGGACTTCCCTATAGCTCAGATGATAAAGAATCTGCCTGCGTGCAGAAGACCTGGGTTCTATCCCTGGATCAGGAAGATCCCATGGAGAAGGAAATGGGAATCCACTCCAGTATTCTTGCCTGGAGAATTCCATGGACAGAGGAGCCTGGTGGGCTACAGTCCATGGGGTCACAAAGAGTTGGACACGACTAAGTGACCAACACAACAAGATGTGCTAGGCAATGCACTAGTGATTTTCATAGGATGCCTCAACTAATCCTCACAGCTCTGGAGGTTATTATATATTCCTACAGATAAAGGATTTGGGTCCAAGGACCATTATTGATTTAAACAATGTTCATTGTTTCTTGGGCAGAGTGTTGACATTCAATTAAATTGCAAGCTAATTAAGATCAGGTTCAATATCTGGGATTACCCAGAGACCCAGTACATGATTGGTGCTTAAATACATATTGAGAATCTCCCCCTAAGATGGCAGAGGAATAGGACGGGGAGACCACTTTCTCCCCCACAAATTCATTGTAAGATCATTTGAATGCCGAGCAAATACCACAAAACAATTTCTGAACACTGGCGGAGGACACCAGGCACCCAGAAAGGCAGCCCATTGTCTTTGAAAGGAGATAGGAGTTAGGGATGGAGACCCATCCTGGGGAGGGAGTAGTAAAAGAGGAGAAGTTTCCAAACATCAGGAAACCCTCTCACTGGCGGGTCTGTGGGGAGTTTTGGAAGCTCAGAGGGCAACAAAACCGGGAGGAAAAAATATATAAATAAAACCCACAGATTACACTCCTAACTGCAGCTCCCAGCAGAGAAGTAGCCCAGATGCTTGTGTTGGCCGCCAGCAAGCAGGGGCTGAACAGGGAGGTGCGGGCTGCATGCTTAGGGTAAGGACCGGGCCTGAATGCCCTGAGGGCTATCTGAGGGAGCTAATGTGAGATAGCAACCCAAACTGTGGGATAGCCAGAGAAAGAGAAAAAAAAGAGGAAAGAGAGAGAGAGAGAACTTTCCTGCGAAAAGCTCTAACCTAAGGCACTGCCAGGCCCTCTCACAGAACAAAGGACTGAGAGAATACCAGAGGAGAGTTAGCTGGCTGTGGACAGGCCCATCCCCCGCTGAGGGCAGGGAGGCAGGTGGGCGACAGCGAGAGCCAGAAGGCAAGGGGCAAACTCGGCCCCAGAGATGGTATCCTCTACCAAACTGCAAGCAGGCTCCCAGTTGCTAACTAAGTCTTCCTGGGATCCTGGACTGTTGACATCCGCCAGGAGGGTTGCAGCCAGAGATCAGCTCCCCAGAGAAGACACATGGCACACCTGAGACTGCACACCCAGGAAACCGAGCGGCTTGAGCGGGGGAGGTGATAAGACACACCGCCCCACTTGGAGAGTGTGTGCTCGCCAAGCACCTGGTCACCTGAGCTGCTCGGACCTGGCAAGGGCACAAAATGCAGGCCTAACTGAGCCTGTGCCTTTGTGGAGTACCCGAGAACCTGCACCTGAGTGCTTAGACCTGGGAAGTGCACGCAACCCAGGGCCCGCCTTAGACAGTTCCCCTGCAGAGCAACCTGGAGCCTGAGCAGTGGAGACCGGGAAAGCACACACACTGTGAGCAGGGCCAAACCCAGTGTGGCCCAGACACTGTGCGCACTCCCCCCACACACCAGTGATATTTGTTTGCAGTGTTCCTCCCTCCCTGCAGCACGATTGAACAAGTGAGCCTAAATAAATGACCACCTTCACCCCCTTGTGTCAGGGTAGAAGTTAGATACTGAAGAGACTTGCAAACAGAGGAAGCCAAAATAAACAAAGAAGAGGGAACCACTTTAGAAGTGACAGGTGCAACAGATTAAAACCCTGTAGTTAGCATTGGCTACATTGGAAGGGACCTATATAGACCTTGAGATGAAGTATAAGCTGGAACAAGGAACTATCTGAAACTAAACTGACTCCACATTGCCCTCCAAAGCACCAGAGAAATTCCTGGATATATTTTACTATTATCATTTTTTAATTTAAAAAAAAATACTTTTAAGTTCTTTATTACTCCTTGAATTTTCACTTTTAAAACCTACTGCTGCTGCTGCTGCTAAGTCGCTTCAGTCGTGTCCAACTTTGTGAGACCCCATAGACGGTAGCTCACCAGGCTCCGCTGTCCCCAGGATTCGCCAGGCAAGAACAGTGGAGTGGGTTGCCATTTCCTTCTCAATTGCATGAAAGTGAAAACTGAAAGTGAAGTCGCTCAGTCGTGTCCGACTCTTAGCGACCCCATGGACTACAGCCCACCAGGCTCCTCTGTCCATGGGATTTTCCAGGCAAGAGTACTGGAGTGGGGTACCATTGCCTTCTCTATAAAACCTACTATTACCTTGCAAAAAAAAGACCCTATTTTTAAAGAAAATTTCATATATATTTTTTATAACTTTTGCCATTTTGGTTTTTTTTTTATGTTGTATTTTTGAAAGTCTAACCTCTACTCTAGATTCTTAATCTTTGCTTTTTGGTATTTGTTATCAAATTCTATATCTTTAAAATCCAATCTGCAGTATCCATTTTTACTTAGGAGTATGATTACTGGCTTGATTGCTTTCTCCCCTTTTGACTCTCCTTTTTCTCCCTCATGTCACCTCTATCTCCTCCCTCCCCCTTCTCTTCTCTACTTAACTCTGTGAATCTCTTTGGGTGTTCCAGTCTGTGGAGAACACTTAGGGAACTGATCACAGGCTAGATTGGTCTCTCTCCTTTTGACTCCCCCTCCTCTCCTCCTGGTCACCTCTATCTCCTTCCTCTTCTCTTCTCTATGGAACTCTGTGAACCTCTCTGAGTGTTCCAGATTGTGGAGAGCAAATAGGAAATTGATTACTGGCTAGACTGCCGTCTCCCTCTTTGATTCCCCCTCTTCTCCTCCCGGTCACCTCTATCTCCCTACTCCCTCTTCTCTTCTCCATGTAACTCTGTGAACCTCTCTGGGTGTCCCCCCACTGTGGAGAACCTTTTCACCATTAACCTAGATGTTTTATCATCGGTGCTGTATGGGTGGAGAAGTCTTGAGGCTACTGTAAGAATAAGACTGAAAGCCAGAGGCAGGAGGCTTAAATGCAAAACTTGAGAACAGCAGAAAACTCCTGACTCCAGGGAACATTAATTGACAAGAGCTCATCCAAAAGCCTCCATACCTACACTGAAATCAAGCTCCACCCAAGAGCCAACAAGTTTCAGAGCAAGACATATCAAGCTAAGTCTCCAACAACTACAGGAACATAATCCTGAGCACAAAAATATGGGCAGCCAAAAGTCACAACAAACCCATAGACACCTCAAAACTCACTATTGGACACTTCATTGCACTCCAGACAGAAGAGATCCAGCTCTATCCACCAGAACACTCACACAAGCTTTCCTAACCAGGAAACCTTGACAAGCCACTCATCCAACCCCACCCACAGGGAGGAACCTCCATAATAGAGAGGAACCACAAACTTCCAGCATACAGAAGGGCCACCCCAAACATAACAACCTAAACAAGATGAACAGACAGATAAATATTCAGCAGGTAAAGGAGCATGATAAAAGCCCACCAAACCAAACAAAAGAGGAGGAGATAGGGAGTCTACCTGAAAAAAAATTCAGAATAATGATAGTAAAAATGATCCAAACTCTTGAAAACAAAATGGAGTTATAGATAAATAGTCTGGAGACAGGGATTGAGACGATGCAAGAAAAGTTTAACAAGAACCTAGGAGAAATAAAAAAGAATCAATAATGAATAATGCAATAATTGATATCAAAAGCACTCTGGAGTGAACCAACAGTAGAATAACTGAGGCAGAAGATAGGATAAGTGAAGTGGAAGATAGAATGGTGGAAATAAATGAAGCAGAGAGGAAAAGAGAAAAAAGAATTAAAAGAAATGAGGACAACCTCAGAGACCTCTGGGACGATGTTAAACACCCCAACATTCAAATCATAGAAATACCAGAAGAAGAAGACAAAAAGAAAGGCCATGAGAAAATACTTGAGGAAATAATAGTTGAAAACTTCCCTAAAATGGGTAAGGAAATAGCCACCCAAGTCCAAGAAACCCAGAGAGTCCTAAACAGGATAAACCCAACGCGAAACACCCCAAGACACATATTAATCAAATTAACAAAGATCAAACACAAAGAACAAATATTAAAAGCAGCAAGGGGAAAACAACAAATAACTCACAAGGGGATCCCCATAAGGATAACAGCTAATTTTTCAATAGAAACTCTTCTAGCCAGAAGGAAATGGCAGGACATACTTAAAGTGATGAAAGAGAAAAACCTACAACCCAGCAACCTACAACCCTAAATTACTGTACCCAGCAACCTACAACCCCAGATTATGGTACCCAGGAAGGATCTCATTCAAATATGAAGGAGAAATCAAAAGCTTTACAGACAAGCAAAAGCTGAGATAATTCAGCACCACCAAACCAGCTCTTTGACAAATGCTAAAGGATCTTCTCTAGACAGGAAACACAGAAAAGATTTATAAACTCAAACCCAAAACAACAAAGTAAATGGTAATGGGATCATTCTTATCAATAATTACCTTAAATGTAAATGGGTTGAATGCCCCAACCAAAAGACAAAGACTGGCTGAATGGATACAAAAACAAGACCCCTATATATGCTATCTACAAGAGACCCAATTCAAACCTAGGGACACATACAGACTGAAAGTGAAGAGCTGGAAAAAGATATTTCATGCAAATGGAACCCAAAAGAAAGCAGGAGCAGCAATACTTGTATCAGATAAAATAGACTTTGAAATAAAGGCCATGAAAAGGGACAAAGAAGGACACTACATAATGATCAAAGGATCAATCCAAGAAGAAGATATACCAATTATAAATATATATGCACCCAACATAGGAGCACCACAATATGTAAGGCAAATGCTAAGAAGTATGAAGAGGGAAATGAACAATAACACAATAATAGTGGGAGACTTTAATACTCCACTCACACCTATGGATAGATCAACTAAACAGAAAATTAGCAAGGAAACACAAACTTTAAATGACACAATGGACCAGTTAGACTAATTGATATCTATAGGACATTTCACCCTAAAACAATGAACTTCACCTTTTTCTCAAGTGCACCCGGAACCTTCTCCAGGATAGATGACATCCTGGGCCATAAATCTAGCCTTGATAAATTCAAAAAATTGAAATCATCTCAAGCATCTTTTCTGATCACAATGTGGTAAGATTAGATGTCAATTACAGGAAAAAAACTATTAAAAATATAAACATATGGAGGCTAAACAACACATTTCTGAATAACCAACAAATCACACACAAAATTTAAAAAGAAATCAAAATATGCATAGAAATGAATGAAAATGAAAGCACAACAACCCAAACCTATAGGATTCAGTAAAAGCAGTGCTAAAGGGAAGGTTCGTAGCAATACAAGCCTACCTCAAGAAACAGGAGAGAAATCAAATAAATAACCTAACTCTACACCAAAATCAACTAGAAAAAGAAGAAATGAAGCACCCCAGGGTTAGTAGAACTAAAGAAGTCATAAAAATTAGGGCAGAAATAAATGCAAAAGAAACAAAGGAGACCATAACCAAAATCAACAAAGCTAAAAGCTGGTTCTTTGAGAACATAAATAAAATAGACAAACCATTAGCCAGACTCATCAAGAAAAAAAGGGAGAAGAATCAAATCAACAAAATTGGAAATGAAAATGGAGAAATCACAACAGACAACACAGAAATACAAAGGTTCATAAGAGACTACTATCAGCAACTACATGCCAATAAAATGGACAACTTGGAAGAAACGGACAAATTCTTGGAAAAGTACAACTTTCCAAAACTGAACCAGGAAGAAATAGGAAATCTTAACAGACCCATCACAAGCACAGAAGTCGAAACTGTAATCAGAAATCTTCCAGCAAACAAAAGCCCAGGACCAGATGGCTTCTCAGCTGAATTCTACCAAAAATTTAGAGAGAAGCTAACACTTATCCTACTCAAACTCTTCCAGAAAATTGCAGAGGAAGGTAAACTTCCAAAGTCATTCTATGAGGCCACCATCACCCTAATACCAAAACCAGAAAAAGATGCCACAAAAAAAGAAAACTACATGCCAATATCACTGATGAACACAGATGCAAAAATCCTTAACAGAATTCTAGCAAACAGAATCCAACAACATATTAAAAAGATCATACATCATGACCAAGTGAGCTTTATCCCAGAAATGCAAGGATTCTTCAATATTTGCAAATCAATCAATGTGATACACCACATTAACAAATTGAAAGATAAAAACCATATGATTATCTCAATAGATGCAGAGAAAGCCTTTGACAAAATTCAGCATCCATTTATGATAAAAACCCTCGAGAAAGCAGACATAGAAGGAACATACCTCAACATAATAAAAGCCATATATGATAAACCCACAGCCAACATTACCCTAAATGGTAAAAAATTGAAAGCATTTCCCCTAAAGTCAGGAACACGACAAGGATGCCCACTCTCACCACTACTATTCAACATAGTTTTGGAAGTTTTAGCCATAAGAGTCAGAATAAAAAAAGAAATAAAAGGAATCCAGATTGGAAAAGAAGTAAAACTTTCACTGTTTGCAGATGACATGATCCTCTACATAGAAAACCCTAAAGACACCACCAGAAAATTACTAGAGCTAATCAATGGATATAGTAAAGTTGCAGGATATAAAAGTAACACACAGGAATCCCTTGCATTACTATACACTAACGATGAGAAAACAGAAAGAGAAATTAAGGAAACAATTCCATTCACTATTGCAACGAAAAGAATAAAATACTTAGGAATAAATCTACCTAAAGAAACAAAAGACCTATATATAGGAAACTATGAAACACTGATGAAAGAAATCAAAGATGACACAAATAGATGGAGAAATATACCATGTTCGTGGATAGGAAGAATCAATATAGTGAAAATGAGTATACTACCCAAAGCAATCTATAGATTCAATGCAATCCCTGTCAAGCTACCAATGGTATTTTTCAGACAACTAGAACAAATAATTTCACAATTTGTATGGAAATACAAAAAAACCTTGAATAGCCAAAGCAATCTTGAGAAAGAAGAATGGAACTGGAGGAATCCACCTGCCTGACTTCAGGCTATACTACAAAGCAACAGTCGTCAAGACAGTATGATACTGGCACAAAGACAGAAACATAGATCAATGGAACAAAACAGAAATCCCAGAAATAAATCCATGCACCTATGGACACCTTATCTTTGACAAAGGAGGCAAGAATATACAATGGAGAAAAGATGATCTCTAACAAGTGGTGCTGGGAAAACTGGTCAACTACTTGTAAAAGAATGAAACTAGAACACTTTATAACACCATACACAAAAATAACCTCAAAATGCATGAAAGATCTAAATGCAAGACCAGAAACTATAAAACTCCTAGAGGGGAACATAGGCAAAACACTCTCTGATGTAAATCATGGCAGGATCCTCTATGACCCACCTCCCAGAGTAATGGAAATAAAAGCAAAAATATACAAATGGGACCTAATTAAACTTAAAAGCTTTTGCACAACAAGGAAACTATAAGCAAGGTGAAAAGACAGCCTTCAGAATGGGAGAAAATAATAGCAAAAGAAGCAACTAAGAAATAATTAATTTCAAAAATATACAAGCAACTCCTGCAGCTCAATTCCAGAAAAATAAGTGACCCAATCGAAAAATGGGCCAAAGAACTAAACAGAGATTTCTCCAAAAAAGAAATACAGGTGGCTAATAAACACATGAAAAGCTGCTCAACATCACTCATTATCAGAGAAATGCAAATCAAAACCACAATGAGGTACCATCTCACGCCAGTCAGAATGGCTGCTGTAAAAAATCTACAAACAATAAATGCTGGAGAGGGTGTGGAGAAAAGGGAACCCTCTTACACTGTTGATGGGAATGCAAACTAGTACAGCCACTATGGAGAACATTGTGGAGATTCCTTAAAAAACTGGAAATAGAACTGCCATACGACCCAGCAATCCCACTGCTGGGCATACACACCGAGGAAACCAGAATTGAAAGAGACGTGTGTACTCCAATGCGAGGAAACCAGAATTGAAAGAGACGTGTGTACTCCAATGTTCATTGCAGTACTGTTTACAATAGTCAGGACATGGAAGCAACCTAGATGTCCATCATCAGACGAATGGATAAGGAAGCTGTGGTACATATACACAATGGAATATTACTCAGCTATTAAAAAGAATGCATTTGAATCAGTTCTAAAGAGGTGGATGAAACTATAGCCTATTATACAGAGTGACGTAAGTCAGAAAAATACCAATATGGTATATTAATGCATGTATATGGAATTTAAAAAGATGGTAACGATGACCCTATATGCAAGACAGCAAAAGAGACACAGGTGTAAACAACAGAATTTTGGACTCTGTGGGAGAAGGTGAGGGTGGGATGATTTAAGAGAATAGTATTGAAACATGTGTATTATCATATGTGAAATAGATCGCCAGTCCAGGTTTGATGCATGAGACAGGGTGCTCAGGGCTAGTGCACTGGAATGACCCTGAGGGATGGGATGGGGAGGGAGATGAGAGGAAGGGTCAGGATGGGGAACACATATATAACCATGACTGATTCATGTCAATGTATGGCAAAAACCACTACAATATTGTAACATAATTAGCCTCCAATTACAATAAATTAAAATAAAATAAAATAATCTCTCACCCCCAAAAAAATACATATTGAAAGAGAGGCTGGAGGAGGTAGTAGTCTGCTATCTTCTTGGCAACACATCTCCCACATCATCCCTCCTGTGTTACTCTGTGCCATTTTGATGGGGAGACTGCCCATCCATGCACTCACATCAATGATACTACACTGACCCCATAGATAATTTAACCTTGACTCAGGAATGGACTTTTTATGGCTTTGATCTAAACCCCTGTGCATATATGAGAACTTTGAGTAGTAGAAAGAACATTTGACAAGAGGCTATAGGGTCTTGTTTCTAGTACCAGTTCTGTTCCATGATGAAAGAAAACCAGGAGAAGAATTTAATCTTTCCAAGTCTTGAGTCTTCAGCATTCTAATGAGGACAATTATGGAAGCTTTACTTGCCTCATAGGAGTGATGGAAGGACCAAATAAAGCAGTATGAATATGATTTGAAACACTTGCTCCCTGGAGCATGGGTTATCTTTCAGAACAATGTGGGTTATCTTCTTTCACCTTCATCCAAATTTTCTATCCTTCCCACTCTTTTCACGGTCTTCACAATTATTGCTGGATAATGTGAACTGACTTGCTTATTAATGCTCTATTATATTGTACATATAGATGATATTTTATTTTTTGCAGATCTTCTTTTGTTTTGCTGATTTAAAATTTTTTCTTGTCAAAAATAGTGAGTAAAAGGGCTTTGCTAATATTCTAAAGTCACTGTACTTTGATGGCAGCTGATATACCTTAGCATTTCTTGTCAAGATTCAACTATTTTTCTAACAGCAGGGCATAATAATATCGGCAATCATAGATGACACTTATTCAACAATTATGAAACAGGAACTCACCTGAGATCTTTTCATATATTATAACACCAACAACTGTATGTGGTAGATGTCATTATCTTTCTTACTCTAAATATGAGAAAAATGAAGACTAGTTAAGCAAGACTTGCCCAAAGTCACATAGTAATTGCAGAGTCAGGATTTGAATGTTGATGGTCTAACTCTGTGCTCTTAACCACAGCTTTGGGTTGGAGGAGTAGCAGGTAAACAGAAAACCAAAATGATAAAGCATTCCAGGCAGAAGAGAGGAGGTGGACAACGAGGAGATGCATTTCAAGCACTGGTCCTTCTACTCATATACATTATTCCATCCTCAGTGCCTGGCATGCTGTCTGGCAAAGAGTAGGTATTTAATAAATATTAATGAAGTTAATGCCTGAGACTTGGAGTTTCCAGGAACTACAAGGAGATTGACATACTTGGAAATTAGAATATGATGGGGAAAATAGCAAAAAGTCAGGATATGCAAATAAGTGAATAAAGATTTCTGGATAAAATATTGTTTGAAGCAAGTCTAGTCATTCATTCATTCATTTGTTCATTCTTTAAAAATTTATTAACCACTATTATATAAAATATTTAGAAATAAAATATATAAATAATGAAGCTAGAATCCCTGCCTTGCAAAGATACACTTTAAATATTTCAAACAAGAGCTTTGAAGAAGACAGACACCGAAATTATCACTTTGGCAGCATTTCTAGAAATAAAAGCTAGTGAACTGATACCTAGATAATACAATCAAGCAATTATCTCCATTACGTAGTATTAGCATTCTAAATAAGAACTTTTTTATATCAATCAAACCTCCAGTATTGATTATGATATTTACATGTCAGGAATCATTCTTTTAAAATAAGATAGATAAAAGAATTTACTATCATTTGGTAATAAAGTAAAAGACATATATATGAGTTAAAAGATTTCATAACTGAAATGTTTTGCCCAATCAGTAATAACAACTTGTCATGATAAACTTACTGATGAGATTTAAGCATGCAATATACAGGAAACACACAGCAATAAACAACTAATAATGTTTTCTGTATATCCCAAACACGTAATTTCAAGTTTGAGGGTAAATAATAGGTAGAAAGCAGTTCATCCTTGACAAAAATGCAAAAGAAAAAGGTGGAATAAAATGAAGAGAAAACTATGTTAGTGAAAGTGAATTTTATAGACACATATATTCTCTGTTTTACCGGCTAATTGTTCATTTGTTGTGTATAGCATTGAATAAAACATCACTGGTACTTTTTTAGCCTTTAAACCACGTATTTGTCAATGTAACACCTGTCCACACTGGTTGCCATAGGATGGGTTTCCTGGGAAACACACAACTTAGCATACAATTTGTTTATTATCAAGCATTCTTGAGATTAAGCCTTGTGGAAAGGAATAAAAGGAAAGCCGAAGGAGAAGCCAAGCTGTGGTGGAGTTCCAAGGACAGTATCAGCTGACCTCTAGGAGCTAGAATGTCCCTTAAGAGTTACCTGTCCCAAGTTGGGTTGAGATGGCCCTGCCCAACTTCAGTCCATCATTAAATACAGGCTGCTTGGGAAGCTACTTTACTTTGGAAGAAATGGTTTTTTTTCAGCTAAGACCACCACAGAAAAGGCTGATAGTTGAAGGCAGACTGTCAGCAGCCCTGTTGGCAGCCAGTGCTATCTTTTTATAGATGGTTCAGAAAGTATTTCAGGAAAAGGACAGTCTCCTCCTCCACCCCCATCCTATCACCAGTACTACTCCCCTCAGCCAATATTTTTTTCTGTGATTTCTGTTTGGGTATTTTCTAGTGATTACTCTTGAGTTCTAGATTATATACTTTTATATACTCTCTTTCTTCAGTCATGGTCAGGTGCTATGCTTTTAAGCATGGATTTATTTTGGAGGGAGAGACATTTGCCAGAAGAGAAAATAATAAAATATTCTAGGCAGAGGAGAAAGGGAGAACAGCAGTGAGATGCCTCTAAAGCATCAGTCTCTTCCTCCCCCTCCCATGTGCAATACTGTGTCCTCAGCACCTGGCACAGTGCCTGGCAATGAATAGGTATTTAAAAAACATTGTTGACTCCTTTGCTGAAATGTGGGGTTTGGCTCACTTTTTCCTCCCCCTCCTCTCAAATGTTTAAAATTTAATTATTTTCAGTTTATCTCCACTGCAATTCTAATGCTATGTTTAGTCTTCTTCTTCTTTTTTTTTTTTTGAATGTACTCTCAACTACCAATACCTCTTAGCTCCCACTAATGAGAATAGGACTCCAATGTCCCTACCCTTTCCTTCACCTCTCCCACTTTTTCCTTCCTATCGTCAATCCACTATAGTTTACTTGTGTATTGTTCAGTGTGTTGACATTTTATATTCTTTTTCTGAACCACAATCATGTTATATAATGCTTTTCCTCCCTGGCCTGACTGCCAGAATCAAGTGTAATAACAGCTACCAACTGCTCAAGTAAATAAAATTTTTGAAAACCTCTGGCTGAAGACCACCATTTTGGAGGTTCTGTCAGCTGATGGTTTCCATATAATGGTTGTCAGCTGGTGCCTATGGCCTGGACTTATGCTGTATGTGTATTTTATTTGGTCTGTGGAGTATTTTATATATTTAGGCCAATATTTAAAAGCTGGATGATTTTAGGTTGACACTAAAAGTGAAGAATCAGTGAACAGCATTTATATTGCTGTGACCTTTGTCAAATTGTGAGCTAAGATCAGATTTCCTTTCTATGGGAACAATGTCACCATGCCTGGGTTGCTGGTAGGAGAAAATTTCTAGCTTCTTGAGTTTTTCATTTTGCTACTTAGTGTGTGTTTTTCTTATCCCAGAGTTACCTCCTCCTGGAGGCCCTGTTTCCTCCTCTTGGCATTCTGTACAAGTGTTCTCTGGGTTGGCTGCATTTAAGCCCGTTCTCTTATTCAGAGGCTGTATCTCTTGGATTGGTCTTTTATTTTCCTCTTTTCATTCATATTTTATGTCCATATTTTATTCTCTGCACTTTAAGATATTTTATGCTGTTTAATTTGAACAATTTTAATATAAATCTCTGAGTGCTTTAAAAAATTCTCTAGGTGACACTTTACTCAGAATCCTAGTTTGTCTAATTTCTCTGATCATGTCAGAGGTTTCTCTTCTGATTCCTGAGTGATTTTAAATTTTTGTCATTTTCTTTCACAATGTTGATTCTCCTCTTATAACTAAGAATTATTGGCTGTCATTAATAGTCATCAGATGAAGGGTTGAGTAGATGGTGTGGTGTTCCTTACTATTGTGTAAATAGGTGTGTTTTCCTTTCAGATCTTTGCTGCAGGTGGTATTCTGACTGTGAACTCTCCATAGCATAAGGCATAGAGCACCATTGTATGTGCAAGGCTCTTCTTTGGAGGTGAGTGGTGGATGTGGTCTAATCACTTTCAGCATCAGGATCCACTACCTTCTAAGTGACACTTTTTTTTTTTCACTGTCTGGAAAGCTAGAGACTTTTTATTCCCTAGACTCCCCAGCAACCAGGATTCTGGGAGTGAAGTAGGTTCTACACATTAGAAAAAAAGATCTTCTTCCTGCTGTCTTTTGGCTGTTTTCTGCTGGCAATAAAGGCATCAGAAATGTACCTCTGCCGGAAGGTTTCAGTTTCTCATCTCCAGTTTTCTGAAGCTTGTCAGGTAGTAGGCAGCAGCTCATTTCTAATCTGTTTTCTAATCTGTATGTTCACAACTTCAGTTGTTTCCAGAGTTCTATTTTTTGCAGAAGTAGCAACTGTTTTAGTGATCAGGATCATTTCTATACTGTTTAAAACCTGACTGTATATACTACGGCTCCATAACCTCCATTGATTTTAGAATCACTTAATTCCCATTATTTTATCCTGTGTTGCTTAGAACAAACAAAAACAAAGAAGATCAGAGTGCTTTTATTCCTCTACTGACTCCAAACAGACAGAATAAATAAATGGGGAGCTGGGGATCAGGCTATAGGCTCTGAAATGTCAACAGGAAGGAGATTATTCTGGGAAGTTTATACTAGCTTTCTTGATAACTTTGTTGTTTTTGTTTTTGTTTTTGTTTTTTAGAAAAGGACCTTTTAGGATTGAAACAAGGCTAGGGTAAATGCCACATGTTTGTGCTTTGAGTTGATATCGGGAGAAGAGTGAGGGTATCTGCTCCTATTGTTCTGTGGCCAGATACTTAGATCTTCAGCTAATTTCACGATTTTCAGACCCTACCTCACACCATCTTCCATTACATCTGCTGCCTTTGGGGTTTCACTGGACAGACTGAGCAACTCTGGAGCTGTGATTCCCATGTAATATACTCTCAACCTCTTGTTTTTACCAACAGCGATGTTCCAATATGTTTTCTCTCTTCCAGAAATGTTTTTGATTTCTTGACCTACTGCAGACACCCACACCTATATTCTTAATGATTACTTCAATACTTTTTACTTCAATACAATATTTCATTAGAATCTCTGAGATAAATGAGAGATTTATGAGATAAATAATTTAGAGATGTATGAGATAAATGAGAACAAACAAGCTTGTTCTCAGAGTGGATCTTTAGACAGGTTCTCATCTGGAGTACCTGCTTCACCAGTTTCAGAAGCAGAGGTTGAAACATAAATACTTTCTATCATATAAGTGATCTATCTGGCCATTTTATATTACTAGTGACTTTTCTATATTTTCATAACAGTTGTAAAGTTTTGTAAACCAATCTTTATTAAATTTATGACCTCTTTCCCATTAGAAGGAACATATCTAAAACATTTGAATGTTGTATTAGTGGCAGCCAAGCAGACATCATCATATTCTATTTAAATCTACTCATTAAAAGTGGGAAAGCATAAGAATCTGAGGTAAAACTTGTACGTAAACTTTCATGTTGCCATTTATAACCTTGAAACGTAGGTCAAGTTACTTAATCTCTCTGAGCTTCAGTTTTTAAAATTTGTCAAAATGTTGATAAGGAGATTTCCTGTGCAGCATTCAAGTGGTAATTAAATAGTATGAGGTGAACCAATGAAGATGACATATATAGTGCTTATTGCATAGTATTTGTTCAACTTATAAAACAAAAGAAAACTTCTTCTCTGGATAACTGGAAAAATTCCCCAGTGTGAATTCCTTAACGTTATCTCATGAACATAAAGATATCAGTGAAGCATCAGGAAAATGTTATAGGAAACGTATATAGAAAATTCTGCACAAATCTGCAAAGAGAACAGGGTTCATTGTTTTGCCCCCAAAGTTATCATGACAATAGTGATACACACAGAAGAGAATATGGTTAATGTCTTTAAATTATGCTAGATAATAAAGACAACACTGGTTATGACTTCTGAAGAATATTTCAAACCTCTAGCCTGAATTTTTCAAAAGAATGCTGTTAATAAAGGGAATACAATACATTGAATCTGAAAGATATGTCTTGTTTTTCTTTTAACTCATTACTTTGATCAATTCAAGTAGCTTTTGAAACCATGTATAAAGTCCATAATTTTGGAGACAGAATTGAGAAAAGGATGGTATGAACAAATATCCTGGGCCTTTATCTAGGTAATCATTTTCATTCCTTTCTGTGCTGAGTAATATTCTTTTGTTTATATATACCACATCTGCATTTCTATTAATTTAGTCATCTAGGTTATTTCCATCTTTTGGCTATTGCAAATAATGCTGCAATGAATGTAGGATTGCCCATATCCTTTTGAAATAGTATTTTCATTGTCTTTGGATAAACACCCAGAAGAATTGATGGATTTTATGGTAGTTCTATTTTTAATATTTAAGGAAAATGATACTGTTTTCCATAGAGGCTGCACCAATTTTCACTCCCACCAAGAGTATGCCAATTCCCTCTTCTACACTTGTCAACACTTGTTATTTGTTGTCCTTTTGATAATAGCCATTTTAACAGGTGTGAGATAATATCTCACTGTGGTTTTGATTTGTATTTCCCTGATGATCAGTGAGCTACATTGAATAACTTTTCTTGTGCCAGTTTGCTATCTGTATGTCTTTTTTGAAGAAAATTGTCTATTCAGATACTCTGCCAATTTTTTAACTGAATATATATATATACATACATACATACATACATACATATATATATATATATATATATACGCATATATATGCTGCTAAGTCGCTTCAGTCGTGTCCGACTCTGTGCGACCCCATAGACGGCAGCCCACCAGGCTCTGCCGTCCCTAGGATTCTCCAGGCAAGAATACTGGAGTGGGTTGCCATTTCCTTCTCCAGTGCATGAAAGGGAAAAGTGAAAGTGAAGTCGCTCAGTCGTGTCCGACTCTTAGCGACCCCATGGACTGTAGCCTACCAGGCTTCTCCGTCCATGGGATTTTCCAGGCAAGAGTACTGGAGTGGGGTGCCATTGCCTTCTCCATACACACACACACACACATATATATATATATATATATATATATATATATATATATATCTGCATGAGTACTATGAATCTTGGCTATTAATTCCTTATCAGATACATCATTTATAAATATCTTTACGAATTCAGTAGGGAGCCTTTTTATTTGGTTGATAGCTTCCTTCAATCTGCAAATGCATTTTAGCTGATGACCTCTGTTTGTTCATTTTTGCTTTTGTTTCCCTTGCCTGAGGAGACATATCCAAAAAAAAAATATTGCTAAGACCAGTTTCAGCAAGTATACTGCCTATATTTTCATGAAAATTTTTATGTTTTTAAGTATTATGTTTATCTAATAAGTTTTTCACTCATTCTGATTGTATTGTTGTATATGGTGTGAGAAAGAAGGACAGTTTGATTCTTTTGTATGTCACTGCCCAGTTTCCCTAACACCAATTATTGAAGAGTCTTTTTTTCCCAATGAATATTCTTGCTCTTTTTGTCATAGATTAATTGCTCACATAAGTGTAATTTCTGGGTTCTCTGTTACATTGGTCTATATATCTGTTTTTGTATCTGTACTGTACTGCTTGGATTACTGCAGTTTTGTAGTATAGTTTGAGATCAGGGAAATTGATACCTCTAGCTTTGTTTTTCTTTATCAAGATTGCTTTGGCTACTCAGGTTCTTTTTGCTTCCCATACACATTTTAGAGTTATTTATTCTAGTTCTGTGAAAAGTCATTAATTTTTTGATAAGTATTTCATTGATTCTGTAGATTGCCTTGAGTATTACAGTCATTTTAACAATATTCATGATTCCAATCCATGAACACAGTATTGTCTTTCTATCTGCTTGTGTTGTCTTCAGTTTCTTTCATCAGTGTCTTATACTTTTCAGAGTACAAATCTTTTACCTCATTAGTTAGATTCATTCCCAGGTATTTTATTCTTTTTGATACTTTGGTAAATGGAACTTTTTTCTTAATTTCTCTTTCTGATAGTTTGCTGTAAGTGTATAGAACTGCCACAGGTTTCTATTAATATGGTATCTTGAAACTTTACCAAATTTATTGATGAGTTACTCCTGTTTTTTAGTGGTGATGTTAGGATTTTCTATGTATAGTTCATGTCATCAGCAAACATTGACAGGTTAATTCTTCATTCCCAACTTGGATTACTTTTATTTCTTTTTCTTGTCTGATTATTGTGGCTAGGAGTTCCAATACTATGTTGAATAAAAGTGATGAGAGTGCATCTCCTTGTCCTGTTCCTGATTTTAGAGGAACTCAGGAAATTTTTCACTATTGAATATGCTACTGGCTATGGTATATTTCTTTTTTTGTGTGATATCTTTGATTTTTGTATCAAGGTGATGCTGACCTCATAGAATGAATTCAGAAGCATCCCTTCTTCTGCAGTCTTTTTGGGAATCATTTGAGAAAGATAGGTGTTAACTTTTCTTTAAATGTTTAGTAGACTTTATACCTGTGAAGTTGTCTGGTTCTAGACTTTTGTTTGTTGGAAGTTTTCTTTTTGGTTATTATTATTACTGATTTATATCACTGGTAATTGATCTGTAATATATTTTATTTTTTTCTGATTCAGTTTAAGGAGCTTGTACCTTTCTATGAATATGTCCATTTCTTCTAGATTGTCCATTTTATTGGTGTATAATTGTTCATAGTGATCTCTTAGGGTCCTTTGTATTTCTGTGATATTGGTTGTGACTTCTCCTTTCTCATTTCTGATTTTATTTATTTGGGCCTTATCACTTTAGTTCTGGATGAGGCTGGCTAAATATTTATCAATTTTATTTGTCTTTTTAAAGATATCTTTCTTTGAAAAGAACTCCCAAATCTTAAATATCAACAACACTGTATAGATTTTTAGGAAAATATTGAGAACATTTACTCGAGAATGTGCAATAACAAAGTATTTTGAGTAATTATATAACTAATGCCTCTTGAAATATTATTAAGGGAAAATATGTGTATTTTCTTTCATTTAAGGACTCATCTATGGTAAGATGTATGGCTTTTTAAAAACAAAAGCAGTGGGAACATGGAGAAAAGTGCAATGTTTATGCTGAAATACACATTTTCTTAAGAAAATCCAATGGCTCTAATGATTTTAGTGGCCTTCTGTTTCACAATAAAAAAAAAAATGGCAACTCAGCATGAAGTAACTACTATATACCACAGCAGATATATTTCAGCTATTTGAAAGCTGTGTTTTCTCTCCTCTGGGCTATGGATTCTGCTTCATAATTCACTTTCTGTGTGAAATTAGACAAGTCATTTAACCCTTCTTCACCCCATTCCTCTGTGCTGTAAATGGCAATTATGAAAACTCTATAGTATTTTCTCTATGAGTAAGCCATGAAATCATGAGTAAGCCATAATAGCATAGTGGAAGTAAAGTCGGATGCTATACAGAGCAATAGTGCATAGGAACCTGGAATGTTAACTCTGTGAATCAAGGCAAATTGGAAGTGCTCAAACAGGAGACGGCAACAGTGCACATTGACATTTTAGGAATCAGTGAACTAAAATGGACTAGAATGGGTGAATTTAATGCAGATGATCAGTATATCTACTACCATGGGCAAGAATCCCTTAGAAGAAATGGAGTAGCCATCACAGGCAACAAGAATATGAAATGCAGTACTTGGATGCAATCTCAAAAATGATAGAATGATCTCTGTTTATTTCCAAGGCAAACCATTCAATATCACAATAATCCAAGTCTATGCCTCGGCCAATAATGCTGAATAAGCTGAAGTTGAATGGTTCTATAAAGACCTACATGACCTTCTAGAACTAACACCCAAAAAAAGATGTCCTTTTCATTATAGGGGACTGGAATGCAAAGGTAGGAAGTCAAGAGATACCTGGAGTAACAGGAAAATTATGCCTTAGAGTACAGAATGAAGCAGGGCAAAAGCTAATAGAATTTTGCCAAGAGAATGTACTGGTCATAGCAAACGCCCTCTTCCAACAACACAAGAGAAGACTCTACACATGGACATCACCAGATGGTCAATACTGAAATCAGATTGATTATATTCTTTGCAGCCAAAGATGGAGAAGCTCTCTACACTCAGCAAAAACAAGACTGGGAGCTGACTGTTCCTCAGATCATGAACTCCTTTTGCCAAATTCAGAGTGAAATTGAAGAAAGAAGCGAAAACCACTAGACCATTCAGGTATGACCTAAATCAAATCCCTTACGATTATACAGTGAAAGTGACAAATAGATTCAAGGGATTAGATCTGATAGAGTGCCTGAGGAAATATAGATGGAGGTTTGTGACATTGTACAGGAAGCAGTGATCAAGACTGTCCCCAAGAAAAAGAAATGAGAAAGGCAAAATGGTTGTCTGATGAGGCCTTACAAATAGCTGAGAAAAGAAGAGAAGTGAAAGGCAAAGGAGAAAAGAAAAGATACACCCATTTGAATGCAGAGTTCCAAAGAATAGCAAGGAGAGATAATAAAGCCTTCCTCAGTAATCAATGCAAATAGAGGAAAAGAATAGAATGAGAAAGACTAGAGATCTCTTCAAGAAAGTTAGTGATACCAAGGAAACATTTCATGCAAAGATGGGCACAATAAGGACAGAAATGATATATAAGGACCTAACACAAGCAGAATATATTAATAAGAGGTGGCAAGAATACACAGAAGAATTAAACAAAAATGATCTTCATGACCCAGATAATCACGACGGTGTGATCACTCACCTAGAGCCAGACATTCTGGAATGCGAAATCAAATGGGCCTTAGGAAGCATCACTACGAACAAAGCTAGTGGAAGTGATGGAATTCCAGTTGAGCTATTTCAAATCCTGAAAGATGATGCTGTGAAAGTGCTGCACTCAATATGGCAGCAAATTTGGAAAACTCAACCGTGGCCACAGGACTGGAAACGGTCAGTTTTCGTTCCAATCCCAAAGAAAGGCAATGCCAAAGAATGCTCAAACTACCGCACAATTGCACTCATCTCAATTCAGTTCAGTTCAGTCGCTCAGTCGTGTCCGACTCTTTACGACCCCACAAATTGCAGCATGCCAGGCCTCTCTGTCCATCACCAACTCTCAGAATCTACCCAAACCCATGTCCATCGAGTCAGTAATGCCATCCAACCATCTCATCCTCTGTTGTCCCCTTCTCCTCCCGCACCCAATCCTACCCAGCATTAGGGTCTTTTCCAATGAGTCAACCCTTCGCATGAGGTGGCCAAAGTATTGGAGTTTCAGCTTCAACATCAGACCTTCCAATGAACACCCAGGATTGATCTCTTTTAGGATGGATTGATTGGATCTCCTTGCAGTCCAAGGGACTCTCAAGAGTCTTCTCCAACACCACAGTTCAAAAGCATCAATTCTGCGGCACTCAGCTTTCTTCACCATCCAACTTTCACATCCATGCATACCACTGGAAAAACTATAGCCTTCACTAGACGGACTTTTGTTGGCAAAGTAATGTCTCTGCTTTTAAATATGCTATCTAGGTTGGCCATAAACTTCCTTCCAAGGAGTAAGTGTCTTTTAATTTCATGGCTGCAGTCACCATCAGCAGTGATTCTGGAGCCCCAAAAAATAAAGTCTGACACTGTTTCCACTGTTTCCCCACCTATTTCCCATGAAGTGATGGGACCAGATGCCATGACCTTAGTTTTCTGAACGTTGAGCTTTAAGCCAACTTTTTCACTCTCCTCTTTCACCTTCATCAAGAGGCTCTTTAGTTCTTCTTCACTCTCTGCCATAAGGGTGGTGTCATCCGCATATCTGAGGTTATTGATATTTCTCCCAGCAATCTTGAGTCCAGCTTGTGTTTCTTCCAGCCCAGCGTTTCTCATGATATACTCTGCATATAAGTTAAATAAGCAGGGTGACAATATACAGCCTTGACGTACTCCTTTTCCTATTTGGAACCAGTCTGCTGTTCCATGTCCAGTTCGAACTGTTGCTTCCTGACCTGCATACAGGTTTCTCAAGAGACAGGTCAGATGGTCTGGTGTTCCCATCTCTTTCAGAATTTTCCACAGTTTATTGTGATCCACACAGTCAAAGGCTTCGGCATAGTCAATAAAGCAGAAAAAGATGTTTTTCTGGAACTCTCTTGCTTTTTCGATGATCCAGCAGATGTTGGCAACTTGATCTCTGGTTCCTCTGCCTTTTCTAAAACCAGCTTGAACATCTGGAAGTTCACGGTTCACATATTGCTGAAGCCTGGCTTGGAGAATTTTGAGCATTACTTTACTAGCATGTGAGATGAGTGCAATTGTGCGGTAGTTTGAGCATTCTTTGGCATTGCCTTTCTTTGGGATTGGAACAAAAACTGACCGTTTCCAGTCCTGTGGCCACTGCTGAGTTTTCCAAATTTGCTGGCATATCGAGTGCAGCACTTTCACAGCATCACCTTTGAGGACTGGAAATAGCTCAACTGGAATTCCATCACCTCCACTAGCTTTGTTCATAGTGATGCTTTCTAAGGCCCACTTGACTTCACATTCCAGGATGTCTGGGGCTCTAGGTGAGTGATCACACCATCGTGATTATCTGGGTCATGAAGATCTTTTTCGTATAGTTCTTCTGTGTATTCTTGCCACCTCTTCTTAATATCTTCGGCTTCTGTTAGGTCCATACCATTTCTGTCAGGTCCATACCATTTCTGTCCTTTATCGAGCCCATCTTTGCATGAAATGTTCCTTTGGTATCTCTAATTTTCTTGAAGAGATCTCGAGTCTTTCCCAATCTGTTGTTTGCCTCTATTTCTTTGCATTGATTGCTGAGGAAGGCTTTCTTATCTCTCCTTGCTATTCTTTGGAACTCTGCATTGAGATGGGAATATCTTTCCTTTTCTCCTTTACTTTTTGCTTCTCTTCTCTTCCCAGCTATCTGTAAGGCCTCCTCAGACAGCCATTTTGCTTTTTTGCATTTCTTTTCCATGGGGATTTTTTGATCCCTGTCTGCTGTACAATGTCACGAACCTCTGTCCATAGTTCATCAGGCACTCTGTCTATCAGGTCTAGTCCCTTAAATCTATTTGTCACTTCCACTGTATACTCATAAGGGATTTGATCTAGGTCATACCTGAATGGTCTAGTGGTTTTCCCTACTTTCTTCAATTTAAGTCTGAATTTGGCAATAAGTAATTCATGATCTGAGCCACAGTCTGCTCCTGGTCTTGTTTTTGCTGACTGTATAGAGCTTCTCCATCTTTGGCTGCAAAGAATATAATCAATCTGATTTCGGTGTTGACCATCTGGTGATGTCCACTTGTAGAGTCTTCTCTTGTGTTGTTGGAATAGGGTGTTTGCTATTACCAGTGCGTTCTCGTGGCAAAACTCTATTAGCCTTTGCCCTGCTTCATTCTGTACTCCAAGGCCAAACTTGCCTGTTACGCCAGGTGTTTCTTGACTTCCTACTTTTGCATTCCAGTCCCCTATAATGAAAAGGACATCTTTTTTGGGTGTTAGTTCTAGAAGGTCTTGTAGGTCTTCATAGAACCGTTCAACTTCAGCTTCTTCGGCGCTACTGGTCGGGGCATAGACTTGGATTACCGTGATATTGAATGGTTTGCCTTGGAAACGAACAGAGATCATTCTGTCGTTTTTGAGATTGCATCCAAGTACTGCATTTTGGACTCTTTTGTTGACCATGATGGCTACTCCATTTCTTCTAAGGGATTCTTGCCCACAGTAGTAGATATAATGGTCATCTGAGTTAAATTCACCCATTCCAGTCCATCTTAGTTTGCTGATTCCTAGAATGTCGACGTTCACTCTTGCTATCTCCTGTTTGACCACTTCCAGTTTGCCTTGTTTCATGGACCTAACATTCCAGGTTCCTATGCAATATTGCTCTTTACAGCATCGGACTTTGCATCTATCACCAGTCACATCCACAGTTGGGTATCGTGTTTGCTTTGGCTCCATCCCATCATTCTTTCTGGAGTTATTTCTCCACTGATCTCCATTAGCATATTGGGCACCTACTGACCTGGGGAGTTCATCTTTCAGTGTCCTTTTTTTTTGCCTTTTCATACTGTTCATGGGGTTCTCAAGGCAAGAATACTGAAGTGGTTTGCCATGCCCTTCTCCAGTGGACCACTTCCTGTCAGACCTCTCCACCATGACCCGTCCGTCTTGGGTGGCCCCACACGGCATGGCTTAGTTTCACTGAGATAGACAAGGCTGTGGTCCGTGTGATCAGATTAACTAGTTTTCTGAAATTTTAGTTTCAGTGTGTCTGCCCTCTGATGCCCTCTCGCAACACTTACCGTCTTACTTGGGTTTCTCTTACCTTGGGCCTTCGGTAATTCCTCTCGCCGCCGCCGCCGCCGCCGCCGCCGCCGCCGCCGCCGCCGCCGCCGCCGCCGGCCCCAGCCCCCAGCCCGGCCTAGCCCCTGTCGGCCGCTACCCCCGGCCGCTGGGCCCCGGCCCAGCCTAGTGCTGGTCAATTACCTATAATCTAGCCCTTTGCTTGGTGAATATCAGTCTTACCTATGGAGTCCTTACTAACATGGTTCTGATTCTTCCCCTTAGGTTGCCTGATGTTTATAATCAAACAGAGCCATTCAGTTTATGGTTACTGCTTGTCAGTGTGGTCTATTAGTGACACTTTGAAGAAACTTCAAAAAGCCATCTTAATTGGATCAAGTGATTCTTTTGTAGACTTTTAAGCCCAGGCAAAAGTATAAAGTTTTTCAATTGACCATATTTAAGATAATCCTATTTCATTCATCACTGGGCAGGGGACTATCATCACATTATTGCCCTTTTGCCTGATATTAATATCACTAAGGGATTTTTTTCTATAGTTTTGGACCTAAATCTGAGGCAGATGATCACAATGGCTTATGTATATGTTAGATGGAAATCTATTGATTATTTTCAAAGACAGTTTTAAGTTGCCAACATGTAGGAGAAATAATAAAAGTCCTGATGACAGAACTACATTATTTTTTGCTTGTAATTACTCACTATATTTTAACTTCAAGTTAATAAACTATTAATAATAATATACTAAAATTATATATTGTAGAATTATAATTTTTACATTTAATAAATAATCCAGATTCATGAAGAATTTGGCATAGGCTTGATTTTTTACTTGGTCATAGCTAGAGGCTGAGTTATTACTGAAGATAGTATTATTTTACACTTTTATAGCAGGTATAGTATGCTCAGCACTTTGCCAAACATTGGAATGAAATTTGACCTATAAGAAAATCAGAATATGACAGGTTGATGTATGTGTTTCTTTTCAGAGGTCTTTCAGAAGTTGCATGTATGTCAGGTAATTATCTTTTCCATAGAAAAGTAAAGATTGCCTTATGAAAACTTTTAAGTTTCTAGAAACATCAGGAATATTTCGTTAACATGTAAGCCTTAGTTCTTTTCATTAATGCTGAATTTTTATTATTCTACTCAAAGGGAATATCAGAAATGACTGTGGAATAGGAGTACATGTACTACCTTTTGTTAGCAACATCCTTTTTAGAAAATGCAGTTGTCATATGCACCATCCTTGAAAAGAAAGAAACATTATGAAGATGCACTATGCTATTCTTGACTGCTATGAACATTAGACTTCTACCTACTGTTTTCAGGTGGAGGGTCACCCAAGTCAGATATACAAATATATCAATAATAGGCTCAATTCTTTTTATTGGAAATTTCTTAAATGAACAAAAATATTACTTGAGAACAAACATATATTTAGGAATTGAACCATGCACTTTTTAGTATGTATTGATACATTTGAAAACACATCCAATATTTACATAAATGTTGTAAAGCACTTTCTGACATCGATACTGAGTCTTCTTAGCTTTCAAATGTAGTACTGCCAGAGGTATAGACTCTATTTTTTATAGGCGGCATTTCTACTTGAGTTAACCTATTCTCCTCATCCCACATGTATATGCCCCATGTCATTATTGTACCACAGTTTTGTACTGTGATAGTCATTATTTTTGGTTAATTCCTAAAAATCCTCAGTTTTGCATTAATAAGTATTCAAAGTTGACTTTACACATCATAGCTTAGGTAAATTCTACAGTGATTTTGCTCCCTGCTATTATGTTCTACAGAATGCTGGCTGCATTTTGCAGGACTGGCTTCTATCTGTCAGGTTATATAGCTTTCACTTTTTCTTAAATGTGTGCTCTTTTGTTAACTTCTGATAGACAAATGTGACCAAGAGTATCCTTTCCTTGGGAAATTTCCTTTTATCTTGAAATCTCAGTTGAGAAATAGATGCAAAGGGCCATGTAGCTTCTTAATAATACTACTAAAGACTATGGATCCCTCTGCCCTAGCAATTATTTCACCAGTGCTACTATTTAACATCCTTTCTTTTTTTTTTTTTTTTGCCCTGGCACAGTATCTTAGTTCTGAGATTTTAGTTTCCCAACCGGAATCAAATCCAGGCTCCTTGCAGTGAAAGCATGAAGTCCTAACCACTGGACCACCAGAGAATTCCATAACATGTTATTTACTGTTTTAATAGCCTGAAATTCTCACCTTGCTTTAGGCTCTGATTGGAATAGGGAAGAATTCTGACTCAAGAAATATGCTAAGTGTTTCTTAGGTTCCGTTGAGGTAACTAGAAGCTATCCTAGGTCTTTTACTTTCATTACTGAAAGTGAATGCATCAGTTGCTCAGTTGTATCTGACACTTTGCGACCTCATTAACTGTAGTCCGCCAGGCTCGTCTATCCATGTAATTCTCCAAGCATAAATACTGGAGTGCCATTCCCTTCTCCAGGGGATCTTGCCAATGCAGGGATTGAGCTCAGGTCTCCTGTATTACAAGCAGATTCTTTACCATCTGAGCCACCAGAGAAGCCTTTCATTATTCTCACTCTTAAAATCTATTCTAATAATATCTGTCTTTTACATACTTGATTAACTCTTGATTTTTTAAGTTATAACTTGTACATTATATTTTGTAGTTTCTCTAAAGATTCCCATATGCATTTATGTATAAATAATAATGTATACTTTAATATAAGATGTAGTAACTATAAAGGTCTCCTCTTTCCCTTCACCATCTACACTATGGCTTTTATGTTTTACATTTATATCAAACATATGTAATATTTGTTTTAAACAATCCTATGGATTTTAATGTAGTGAAAGGGAAATACAGCCTTTTCTATCTGCCTCCTCCACAGTGGAAAAAAAAAAAAAAAAAGAAAATCTTTTCTAGGTTTTTCATTCCTTCCCAAAGAACTGAGTGTTCACATGGTATGATTTCCCTTCAAGCTGAGGACTCCATTTGACATTTCTTATACTAATGAATTTCAGCTAGCAGTGAATTATCTTGGTTTTAACTTAGAATATTATGTTTCATTAAATGTTTTTATTATAATAAAATTCAAGATTGGTAGCTTTTCTTTACTACTTTAATGATGCCATTCCTCTGCTTTTTGGCCACAGTGATTTCTGATGAGTTATTACTAATTCAAACTGTTATTTATCATTTTTCACTGGCTGCTTTCAAGATTTCTCTTTCAGAACTTTGGCTGTGATGTGCTTTGGCCTGTATCTATATGAATATTTGTGTTGTTTGGGATTCACACAGCTGCTTGAATCTGTAAATTTCTGTTTTACTAAATTTAGAAAAATTTATCTATTATCTCTTTAAATTTTTTGTGCTTCATTTTTTTTAATCATCTCTTCTTATGGGACTGCAATTGCACTTATATTAGATCTTTTGGTTTTGTTCAAGAGTTCTCCAAGGTATGGCTCATTTTGTTTTCAATCTTTTTGATTTATTTACATTAGATAATTAGATCATATTGATCAATTTTTATATTCAATGACTTTTCTGTCTTCTCTATCTGGCTTTACAGTAAACCTAGTTTTTCAAAAAAAATCTCAAATATTATTCTCTTCAGCTCTAGAATCTAATCTCATTTCTTTCATCAAAGAAAAAAATTATTATGGTAAAATGCATATAATGAAAATTTTACCTTTTAAGTATTTTAAAGTGTACCCTTTATCCTAAACAATGATGCTGTTAAAGTGCTGCACTCAATATGCCAGCAAATTTGGGAAACTCAGCAGTGGCCACAGGATGGGAAAAGGTCAGTTTTCATTTCAATCCCAAAGAAAGACAATGCCAAAAAATGCTCAAACTACCATACAATTGCACTCTTTTCACATGCTAGCAAGATTATGCTCAAAATCCTTCAAGCTAGGCTTCAGCAGTACATCTTCAGCAGTACATAAACCAAGAATGTCCGGAGTTTCAATCTGGATTTAGAAAAGGCAGAGGAACCAGAGATCAAATTGCCAACATCCATCGGATCATAGAAAAAGCAAGAGAATTCACAAAAAAAATCTATTTCATCTTCACTGACTATGCTAAAACCTTTGACTGTGTGGATCATAACAAACGGTGGAAATTCTTGAAGAGATGGGAATCCCAGACCACCTTACCTACCTCCTGAGAAATCTGTATGCAGGTCAAGAAGCAATAGTTAGAACCGGACATGGAACATCAGACTGGTTCCAAATTGGGAAAGGAGAAGGTCAAGGCTATATATTGTCATCCTGCTTATTTAACTTATATGCAGAGTACATCATGCGAAATGCCAGACTGGATGAAGCACAAGCTGCAATCAAGATTGAATGGAGAAATATCAATAACCTCAGGTATACAGATGACACCATCCTTATGGCAGAAAACGAAGAGGAACTAAAGAGCCTCTTGATGAAAGTGAAAGAGGAGAGTGAAAAAGGTGGCTTAAAACTCAACCTTCAAAAAATGAAGATCATGGCATCCGGTCCTATCACTTCATGGAAAATAGATTGGGAAACAGTGAGAGACTTTACGATTTTGGGCTCCAAAATCACTGCTGATGGTGACTGCAGCCATGAAATTAAAAGACTCTTGCTCCTTGTAAGAAAAGCAGTGACAAACCTAGACAGAATATTATGGCTTCTGTTATTGTCTAGCATCCTTTTACTTCCCCTTGCAAGACTTTCTCAAAACATTTCCTGAAGGGCAGGTCTACTGATAATGGATTCCTTCAGCTTTTGTTTATCTGGAAATACCTTTGTTTTACTCTCACTCTTAAATAGTTTTTCAATATATAGTATTCTTAGTTGGAAGTGTTTGTTTGTTTTACCTTTTAACACTTTGAATATATCAGACTTTGCTTTCTGGCCTCCAAAGTTTCTGATGAGAAATCAGTTGACAGTCTTATTGGGGATACCTAAAGCTTGCTCATCCTGTCTCCCACAAACTGTGTGCTGGCTTATTTAGGAATATGTGCACAGCTACCTGACACCAGGTATAGAGTGGATTTGAGTAGATTCTACTGTGCTAAGGGCTGAAATTACCTGCAACTTCCTATTCAGGCCTCTCCTTGAAGTTGCAAACCTTTTAGGCACTAGAGTTCCAAAACAGTTATATCAGATTCTTCAAGTGTAATGTTGTCTAGTTGGAGAAACAGATTCCTGATGCTTCCTACTTTACCATCTTTCCAGAATCCTCTCTTATTTGGTTCTCTTTTGTAGCTTTTTATTTCTTCTCAAATGTTTGATTTTCTTTTCTCATTTTGATCATATTTTTATGGAGCATAGTTATAATAGTTATTTTATATCATCTTCTTATGATTTCAGTACCTAATTCTTCTTGGGATGGATTTTAGTTGATTTTTTTTTCTAGAATCTGGGTTACGCATTCCTGATATACTTCATGAGTAAAGTAGTTTTTAATTGTTTCCCATGCATCATGGATTTTATCTTATGGAGTCTCTGGACTTTGTTATATTTCTTAGAAGTGTGTTGGTGACTTGTTTTAGTTGGTCATTCCTTTGGTTGGGGTCAAATTACAAACTTTGTCTCTTGGCTGGCAGCTTAGATATCAGTTCAGTTATTTTATCTTTAACTGTATATACTTAGGTTTTCCCAGTACATATGCAGTTTAGGGGTCAGCTAAATATATCAACAGAGTATAAAAGCATAAATTTGGATTCACAACTATGACTTTGTTATTTCTTTGATTTCACCTTTACTTTTGAATATGAGTGAGTTTCCTGAACTTTTCTCTCATCTTCTAGTATAGAAAGACTGTGGGTTTTGTATTGAAATCTGAGCCACTTTTGTGATGCTAACTTCAGTCTGCCTTCAGGATAAAAGCTGTAATAACCAAAAACTTACTCCAACCTAGCCCCTTCTAGTCCTGTAGAAACTTAGTTATTATGGAAGACTGGTTTTGCAGTATCTTCCAAAATTTTGTGGACTTTAAAATTATTTTAATATCATAATTTAGAGTTTTATATTATCACCTCATTTTATATTCAAATGCTGAATATTTCATATTGATTAAATCTTTCTGTACACTCCTTCAAACACTTTCCAAAATTGAATTTTCCCAAATTATATTCAGATACTGATAGAGTGATTTTACAGCTACGAAAATAGAATGTTTTTCACTTTGGGCATTTAAATTAACCAACAATATGATTAAACTCTATTGAGATGCTGAATATTGTGAAGCAAACTAAAAGTCTCTGAAGCAGGTATTTCAGTATTCAGAAGGCTTCAGTGGGAATTTTGTCTCTGCAAAGTCCAAAGGTTTGTGATCTATGTTGGTGGTGACCTTAGAAAAAAATTCAAGGGAATAAATTATAGTGTCAAAATTACCTTTATAGGCAATGTTTTGGATGTCAGAGGGCAATCTCTGCTTCCCTTTCTTCTTATAATTGTATCAGTTTCTTATTGTTAAAGAATTCCTCATCCCAAGCTACTCTATTATTTCTGGAATTTGTAGAAAGGTCAGTGAGTCTCAGGAGTTGTGATTACTTTTTCTAGCTGACATTTATTGATCTCATTACCTTCATGCTCATATTTCAAAAACTTTTTTTCATTCTGTTACCATTTCAAAGATGACAGAAATGCTGCAGTGCTCGCTGTATTAGAACTGTATGTAATTAAAATTGGTACTCTGTGTTTCATCACAATTTCACTGTCAAAACCACAGCATGTGTTGTTTATAAATTAGATTGTAATAATTAGAATACACAATGTGCATAAAATCAAGGCTGAGCACATATTATAACATATGTATTTTATTTCTTTTCAAGGAAGTGAATGTTGTAAAATCTTTGGGCATAAACATTTTGTTAATACTGCATAACAAATTCACTTGATTCTCACCTTTGCTTGCACTTAGTTTTAAATGACTACTTTCAAAAAAGTTTACACTTTTGCATAAGCAGTTATTTCCTATAAAATCCTAAAGACAATGGTAATAAAAAGTTGGGAATAGACATGATTAAATAAATAAAATTAGACATGAACTTCTTTCAAATATCCTTACTAAGACTGAATCATAAATAAATACATTTATTAAATAAATGTATATCTGATATTTCTAAATAGTTATCAATTCAGCACAATTCAGCCCAATTCAATTTGTCTACATCAGAAATTATTTAAAGGGATGGTGAAAGAATTTTTAATTTACATTTGGATAAGAGGTAATAAGAGTATATATGTAAAAGTAGTCTTATCTTTTGTCTGTTTAAACCACAGTTATACTTACGGAATCTGTCCTACCTATTTGCCAGGAGTCCATTCAACCAGAAAGATTTAAGGAGTTTCTCTATGAGAATCAAAAATAGGCCCAGGGCATTCAGCTGTCATGATGAATCAGAAATCTAATATATGAATCATTTTCCATAGTTTATGTTTTAGATTGATTCATTAACAAATGGCTCTGATTTACAGGAGTTAATAAATTGTACTTGATAGTTGGGACTAAAACTACTCTTGAGTAAGTATGCCATCGTTTACTATGTAATTTTAGTCCTGTTTAGACTTGATTCCTATTAAATAATTTCTGAGAATCACTGATTTCTTTATTCTTCCTCCTAACTTGTATAAGTTTCAGAGAAGCAGGGTCTTCCTCTCACTGCCATGCATGATTTTGAGTGATCTATTAAGACTTTTAATTTAAAAATTTTATCCGTGTTTCTTATAAACACAGTCTCTTTCTTTATTTATATCTGTATAATGATCACTGACACTTTGTATTTGTCAGACAAATGTGGATCATAAAGTTTACCGAAAACAAAGACATAGTAATTTTGACTTTCCCATTAGGCTCCCCCACCAACAACAACAAAAAAGAAAATCTAGATTGAAGTCTCTACTAGCTATAATAGAATATGCTAATTTCAGGAAATAAGTGTTTTGATGGACTATTTTATAGAGTAAGCTTGGCATTTTCTTGGAAAATCTGACTTTTTATTATTTTAATGACAAGTATGTTTTATAATACATGGATTATATATGTAGTATTGAGATAGTCTCTATAATAATTGCATTCAGCTAGGTGGGCCATAAACCAGTTAAAAAAATAAACGATCTGTTTTAATTATGGGGCTTCCCTTGTGGCTCAGCTGGTAAAGAATCCGCCTGCAGTGTGGGAGACCTGGGTTCCATCCCTGGGTTGGGAAGATCCCCTGGAGAAGGGAAAGGCTACCCACTCCAGTATTCTGGCCTAGAGAATTCCATGGACAGTATAGTCCATGGGGTTGCAAAGAGTTGGACACAACTGAGCCACTTTCATTTCATTTTCATTTCATTTTAATTATATCCATGTCTTCAAATGTTGCAGGCCACAGCTCTACTTGTCACCATCAAGAAGCTTTTTCTGTGAAATTTGTTATGATTAAAGCTGATTATTTGAAATCAAATCAACATATTCATTGAATAGTACATTGATTAGGAACCATGCTATCTTTAGTAGAAAATATGAGAAAGGTTCTGGTACCAAGGACTGGGTTAGCCAATTCCAAACATTATTTTATTTATTCCCAGAAAGATAGAAAATATTTGTTTCATTTTATGGCTGATGAAATAGGTTCTTAGTTACTAAGTAGGATAGAAATTATTAGATTCCAGAAATGCAAAAATACAGTTTCTTGCTCTATGGTAATGCCTTCAAACTTCTTTGCTCACATAGCCTTTAAGCTGATAGCTAAAAATCTTAGTTGAAATTTTCAATAGTCATAAAAGTACAATTTTACATATTATATTTTCACGTAAAAATTGATCTCCAGATCACTCTCTTAAAAGTGTATCTAATTAAACCTAAGTACCACAATGATTTGATGCTTTCAATCTGTTTTTTAAAAGCACACAGACATTATGTTTGGTGGTGCTAGTGTTAAAGAACTGCTTGTCACTCCAGGGGACATAAGAGATGCAGGTCCAGTCCCTGAGTCAGGAAGAGCCCCTGGAGGAGGAAATGACAACCCACTCCAGTATTCTTGCCTGAACAATTCCATGGACAGAAGACCCAGGTGGGCCATAGTCCATGGGGTTGCAAAGAGTTGGACACGACTGAGTGTCTGAGTACTTCACATAATACCTTTTTCTCCTCAATCTTTGAGTTTGATTTTACAAGCTTCAAAAAATTTTGTCTTTAATTAATACCTTTATGCTTGATATCTTTTATTTATCATCCTATTATACTTCTTAAATATTAATTATTTATTTATAATAATATTAATTAATTAATTATAATTATATTTATTAATATTAATTTTTAATTTCCTATAATCATAAGGCTCTAAGGTACTAAAAATACCTTCATAAATAATCTGTCAATACAATTTTTATTAGTTCTAATGTGATCAGAACAATATATATATTAAAAGATTGATAATTATTACATATGAAAATTAAGATTTATCAGTCATACATTTGTAAATGAGAAAGATAAAACTTTTCAATTCCTCTAGCTATGGATGAATATTAAGAATCATTAGAATAAGTTGTAGTTCAGTCAAGTTTGTTGGTCTTAATTTCTGCTTTTATGAATGTGATTGCTCAGAATCCATTTCACATAATTAAGTGGATGGGAGTAGAAGTATCAATGTTATTCAATTCTTTTGAAATTTTTATAGATATGCCAAAAGGCACAAAAATTGTTTTTAATAGCATAGGTTATTTATTTGACAGGACATGCCGTCAATTTTGTTGACAGCAACTAATTTAAGTTCAACTGACTTGCAAAGCAAGTTGTTAAACAGTCATTAGAGTCATTCACTTGGTCAACATCAACACCAATATTTTAATCAAACCGGCCTTGTTGCAGAGAGAAGTCTATTCTGACTCCATGTTGGAACTATTTCTTTGACTTGTTTTCCATTGCTTTTGTTATTATTAATTTAATCATACATAATAACCGGGCTCAGAGAATCCTACTCCTCAGCCTGACAATTAAGCTAAAGTTCAGAACCCTGTCCACCTGTCAATGCCATACTAGGAAATATTTTTAAGACTGATGGCCTTTTTACTTTGTTTCCTCACTCCCCCCTTCCCCTTCTCTGATCCATAAAAGAACCTGGAATCCAGATCTGACAAGATGGTTGTTTTGAGACATTTGTCTGTCATCTTGGTCAGTCAGCTTTCTGAATAGTTATATTCCTTGCCTCAACTTCTCTCTCAGATACATTGGCCTGTCATGCAACTAGCAGAGTGAGCTTGGACTTGGTAACAGTCTTTCATTTAATGCCTGGGCTAGTTTTATTTGCTAGGGTTACACTTCATAGCAAGATTCTGGGTGGTAAGAGAGAGTCATTTCTTGTGTAAAGTGGGAGAAAGGGTTATGAAAGGGGAGTTGGGAATAAAGAACCAGCAAAACCTATATCTTCCTAAGATTGTTATTGGAAGAATTCACACAGAAGCTAAGGATATGAAAAGGATCAATGTTCTTTGAAAAATTTAACCCTTTGGAAAAGCTTTGAGTGTCCTCTGATATATATATATATATATATGTGTATATATATATATATATCTCCAACAAATATGAAAACCTGGTATATATATATATCATCTGATATATACATATATCATATATCCAACCAGTATGAAAATCAGTGCCCTACCCCACACTATGGTAATTGCAGTCTAATTGAAAAGAATGAACAGGTATTTAATTTCAATAAAACTATTTATGCTAAGTTGCTTCAGTCATGTGTGATTGTTTGCAACCAGGACTGTAGTCCACCAGGCTTCTCTGTCCATGGAGTTCTCCGGGCAACAAGACTGGAGTGGGCTACCATGCCCTCATCCCAGGGATCTTCCCGACCCAGGGACTGAACCCACATCTTCTGTGGCTCCTGCATTGCAGGCATTCTTTACTGCTGAGCCACTGGGGAAGCTCCAATAAAACAATACAAATTTTAATAAAAGTAGTTGAAGTACACAATAAACAAATGTCACAAGATTTGTTTCTGATTAGTTGAAATCACACTGCATGTAATTTTTTTATCCCGAATTTTGTCAATAATGGTCTTCCAAACACTGACATAACTATGCGTAAGCCAGGATACAGTATAAAATTAAGTCAAAGAAATGTAGCAGGTTTTTTTCTTATTTGGTTAAAACACTCAACTTTTTGTATATCTTATCAATAAGGGGAAAAGAGCAAGAAATTGTTATTCTTTCAGACTGTCTCACCTCAAGGCTGCCCTAGAACTAAGGGCAGTACTGAAATGCTATTTCTTAATCTGTCCATATTGTTTCTTATCTGTTCTTGCTGCCATGGACCCCCAAGTTCCCTTTAACATATAAACTCTGTGAGTCCCATCTGAGCTTGACAAAGGTGTACTACCAACTCTCAGAAATCTTTCTATCAGTTCTGCCTGTACATCTCATGTTTGACTTTATGTATTTTATGTAGCAGACACAAGTGTGTGGCTGTTACAGCTATAGGGTAGATTATAACTCTTTGGTCAATGTAAATAATCCTAGTTGCCTCTGCAGTTTTAAAATATCTACTCTGTTAATGTTGACACTTCTGCTTTTTTCTTTCTTACAGAGTCCAGGAGAACAGCATTCAGTAAATGTTAGCTATTTGTATTTCTCCTTCACAGTTACATTAAAGATACTTATCCTGTTTTAAAACCTACTAGATTTTTATTATACATTGAAACTGTATTTGTCTAATTACATATAATATCTATTTGTATGTAATATCTAATGATAAGTTTAACACACATTTGCTATTAGGTATGTCCTAGTTTTTATTAATATTCTATATGATGTCAGGTCTCTATGATAAATTACCAGAAAATTGAAGACAGTGAAGAAGACTGCAGTGCTGATTTACCAGGAAAGGAGATTCATAGGCAAAGAGAACACAGACTCCTGGGATGAGTGAGGGCCAGATATATTCTAGAAAATAGAAGATATGCCACTGTGACTAGTTGTAAACAGGACGGAATGGTGAGAGATGGAATCAGAGAGAGATCTTGTTGGGCTAAATGGTGAGGGGCTTACAAACTATGGCAAGGACTTAGGCTTTTATTCTGAACATGTTGGAAAGCCATGGGAGGAAGAACATGAACTGACTTTTGTTTTAAAAGGATGGCTAAAAAAAAAAGATGGCTAAGGATACTATGTGAAGAAGAGACTGCAAGGTGATAAGATAAAGATAGTGATGTGGACCAGGGTGATAGCCATAGAGGTAATTAGAGTTAGTTTCCCCAGAATTATTAAATTATGGACCAATTTTGAAGAAACAGTGAGAGTATTTGTTGTTTGTTCTATATAGTTATAAGGAAAGGAGAGAACTCAGTTATGCCTCTCATGTTTTGATCTGAACAACCTGAAAAAGTGGAATTGCCATTTTCTGAAAAGTGGAACCGTGGGAGGAAATGCTATGAGGGAGGTTAAGAGTCCACTTTTAAATATGTTAAAGATGCCTCTTCTTTATGTAGCTGGAGAGTTTAAGTAAGCTATTTGAATATATTAATTTAGAGTTCAGGAGTGAGGTTTGGCTTTGAGATGCAAATAAGGAATTTTCAGTAGATTCTATTTAAAGACAAGAATTTGTATAAGATCATTTAGGAAGTGGATATAAATCAAGATTAGAAGAGTACAAGGAGAAAGCCCTTGGGCAAGCCCTAGGGTAAGAGCCTTACTACTGGCAAATAGTAGGAAGGCTGAGCACACATATCTTGTTTAATAGGCATTTAACACTCAAAAAAAGAATATCTCAAGGCTTCTCCCATGAAAGTCAAATGTCCAATGTGGTTTTGAGATCATCACATACTTGTCTGAAGTTGTCATCTCATACCAGGGGCCAAATTATATACTTATGAAATTAGATTAGAAATATTTAATTTTATTAGTAAATATTGTGTATGATTATGGATAGGTCCACCCCACCCTCATTCCAAAATAAAAGAAGAGAAATATAGTTTGTTGGAGAGGAGGTATGTGTTTGGCAAATATCATACTCAAATTAGAGTGAAATTACTGACACTAAATACAAACAGAAATATTTACAACTGTTTCTTACTGACAAAAATACGAATAATTTATTGATGAGCTGTGGAAGTTTTTAAGCGTAACAAGACAGAAATATCCAAACACATTCCACTACAGCAGCTAAATAATCAGTCTTAACCAGGTGAATTTAACTGACCAAGCAGTACAATTTTTACACTCTACTGGAATATATTAAACTTTACTTGTGTGTTTTTAAGACTGCCTTTCTGGACATTCCCTCCACCTGACCTTAAATTACACATCATTGTATGTCAAAGAGAATTTTCAGAGGAAAAAATTAAAAATGGTTGATAATTTATGAAAAGAAATACAATTTGAAATAAAATGAGATAGAATATTTGAGTTCACAAATTGGCAAAAGTTAAAAATATTAATCTTATCTCTCATGGAAAGAGCATGGAGAAAAGACACTATCATTTACTCTGGGCTAGAGTTTAAATTGACTCATCATTTTTGAAGAGTAATGTGGTGCATTGTATGTTAAAATTGTAGTGTCATTAATTCAGTTTCTAGGAATTTATCCACACAGAACACTACCACAAGTGTGCAAAGATGAGTGTTCAAGTAAATTCAATAGAACATTGTTTGTATCAGGGAACACTGGAAATAGCTTAAATATTTATCATGTAGGATTTATTAAATAAGTTACAACACATCCTATAACCTCTAGACAACAGTTAAAGAATATTAATTAGAAAAAAAGTCCAACATATGCAGTTATATTTTCCACTTAACATACAGAAGAGGAGACTTCCCTAATGGTCCAGTGATTAAGACTTCACCATCTAATCAGGTGATGCAGGTTCAATCCTTGTGGAGCTAAGATTGCACCTGCCTCCTGGCCAAAAAAACATAAAACAGAAGCAATACTGTAACAAATTCAGTCAAGACTGTAAAAATGGTCCACATTAAAAAAAAAAAAAAAAAAGATGGCAGAAGATAATGCTAAACTGGAAGGCAAGCACCATGATAACTGTCTGTTTTGAGTGCAGGCAATATGGGCAATAAAAATGATAGAGAATTTCAGTTCAGTAATAAAATCAACTAAAAGTGGTCTGCCTTTAATTGTTACTATGAGCTGGCAGTTTACACAATATAAGTAAAAAAAATACTCTTTCCTCTGAGCTTGCTGTTTGTAGTTCAGTCGCTAAGTTGTGTCTGGCTCTTTGTGACCCTGTGGATTCAGCATGCCAGGCTCCTCTGTATCTCCCTTGGAGTCATCATTCCAATTGCACTTTTGGAACCCTGCCTTTGGTTGGATATTGCAGAAGATGAGAAGTGTGAGTAAGAGATGGAGAAGGGAGAAGAGAACGTTAGCAAATAGTTAATTGGGGCATGGATTCAAACGTTGAATCTTAATGTAAGTTTTTGTTGTATTGTGAAGAGCTTTATATGCCATGACAGGGGGTTTAGCAAACATAGTTTTTATAAATAAGTTTTATTGCAACACAAATACATTCTTTTACGCTTATCTAGGTTGCTTTCCTCCTACGATGACAAGATTGAGCAGTTGCAACAGAAATTGTTTAACTGAAAAGCCTAAAATATTAACAATTTGATCATTTACAGAAAAAATCTTATAGACCCTTGTTATAAGTAATGGAATATTTAAATTATATTTAAGAGCAATTATTGCTTTTTAGGTTTGAATTACTTTACTCAACCTAGACAGCATATTAAAAAGCAGAGACATTACTTTGCCAACAACAGTCCATATAGTCAAGGCTATGGTTTTTCCAGTGGTCATGTATGGATGTGAGAGTTGGACTACAAAGAAAGCTGAGCGCCAAAGAATTTTACCTTTTGAACTGTGGTGTTGGAGAAGACTCTTGAGAGTCCCTTGGACTGCAAAGAAATCCAACCAGTCCACCCTAAAGGAGATCAGTCCCGGGTGTTCATTGGAAGAACTGATGTTGAAGCTGAAATTCCAATACTTTGGCCACTTGACACGAAGAGCTGACTCATTGGAAAAGACCCTGATGCTGGGAAAGATTGAGGGCAGGAGGAGAAGGGGATGACAGAGGATGAGATGGCTGGGTGGCATCATCGACTTGATGGACATGGGTTTAGGTGGACTCCAGGAGTTGGTGATGGAACTGAACTGACTTTACTCAACTATTGACCTAGATGTTAATGGCTGTTTTCAGTTCAGTTCAGTCACTCAGTCATGTCCAACTCTTTGCGACCCCATGAATCACAGCACGCCAGGCCTCCCTGTCCATCACCAACTCCTGGAGTTAAACCCAAACTCATGTCCATCGAGTTGGTGATGCCATCCAGCCATCTCATCCTCTGTCATGCCCTTCTCCTCCTGCCCCCAATCCTTCCCAGCCTCAGGGTCTTTTCCAATACATGAACTCTTCACATGAGGTGGCCAAAGTACTGGATTTTCAGTTTCAGTATCAGTCCTTCCAGTGATCATTCAGGACTGATTTCCTGTAGGAGGGACTGGTTGGATCTCCTTGCAGTCCAAGGGACTCTCAAGAGTCTTCTCCAGCACCACAATTCAAAAGCATCAATTCTTTGGCACTCAGCTTTCTTCACAGTCCAACTCTCACATCCATACATGACTACTGGAAAAACCATTGTCTTGACTAGACGGACCTTTGTTGGCAAAGTAACGTCTCTGCTTTTTAATATGCTATCTAGGTTGATCATTACCTTCCTTCCAAAGAGTAAGCATCTTTTAATTTCATGGCTGCAATCACCATCAGCAGTGATTTGGAGCCCCAAAAAATAAAGTCTGACACTGTTTCCACTGTTTCCCCATCTATTTCCCATGAAGTGATGGGACCAGATGCCATGATCTTAGTTTTCTGAATGTTGAGCTTTAAGCCAAATTTTTCACTCTCCTCTTTCGCTTTCATCAAGAGGCTTTTTTGTTCCTCTTCACTTTCTGCCATAAGGGTGGTGTCATCTGCATATCTGTGGTTATTGATATTTCTCCCGGCAATCTTAATTACAGCTTGTGCTTCTTCCAGCCCAGCATTTCTCATGATGTAGTCTGCATATGAGTTAAATAAACAGTGTGACAATATATTGCCTTGACATACTCCTTTTCCTATTTGGAACCAGTCTGTTGTTCCATGTCCAGTTCTAAATGTTGCTTCCTGACCTGCATACAGGTTTCTCAAGAGACAGGTCAGGTGGTCTGGGATTCACATCTCTTTCAGAATTTTCCACAGTTTATTGTGATCCACACAGTTGAAGGTTTTGGCATAGTTTATAAAGCAGAAATAGATGTTTTTCTGAGGCTCTCTTGCTTTTTCAATGATCCAGTGGATGATGGCAATTTGATCTCTGGTTCCTCTGCCTTTTCTAAAACCAGCTTGAACCTCTGGAAGTTCACGGTTCACGTATTGCTGAAGCCTGGCGTGGAGAATTTTGAGCATGACTTTACTAGCATGTGAGATGAGTGCAATTGTGTGGTAGTTTGAGCATTCTTTGGCATTGCCCTTCTTAAGGATTGGAATGAAAACTGACCTTTTCTAGTCCTGTGGCCACTGCTGAGTTTTCCAAATTTGCTGGCATATTGAGTGCAGCACTTTCACAGCATCACCTTTGAGGATTTGAAATAGCTCAACTGGAATTCCATCACCTCCACTAGCTTTGTTCATAGTTATGCTTTCTAAGGCCCACTTGACTTCACATTCCAGGATGTCTGGCTCTGGGTGAGTGATGACACCATTGTGATTATCTGAGTCGTGAAGATCTTTTTTGTAAAGTTCTTCTGTGTATTCTTGCCACGTCTTCTTAATATCTTCTGTTTTTGTTAGCTCCATACCATTTCTGTCCTTTATCGAGCCCATTTTTGCATTAAATGTTCCCTTGGTATCTCTAATTTTCTGAAGAGATCTCTAGTCGTTCCCATTCTGTTGTTTTCCTCTATTTCTTTGCACTGTTAGCTAAGGAAGTCTTTCTTATCTCTCCTTGCTATTCTTTGGAACTCTGCATTCAAATGGGAATATCTTTCCTTTTCCTTTATAAAGATAAAATAAAACTTATATTTTCCCTGCCCCTTTACATAAACATGTGTAGAATGCAAGTGACCAGGTTGTTACATATTTTTGGTGAATATATCTTCCCTGTTCTCATTAAGTTCCAGGAACAGAACTACTGTGTTTATTCAAAACCACATGACGTAATTTAAATTAGAAAATCATCCTCTGAAAGAGGTCTGAGTGATTTATACAGGGCTACATTTTTAACATATATTCTCATTTGAAAATCTATTGTTTTTTATGAACCTCTTCCCCCAACGGTTTAAAGGTATCTTACATACCTTTCTTAACAGAAAGTTTGCCGATAGTAGTTATTCTCTAAACATCAATCAATTGAATTGTGAGTCTTCTTCTGATTCCACACTGAAATGTTTATTGAATGGAGTGATAGGAAACCAAAACTCCCAGAATACAAGGCAAAAAGAGATTGTTGTTATTTGGTAGAATGTTCTCAAAGACCAAGTCCCTAGGGTTTGTTGTTGGTGGTGGTATTTTTTTTTTTTTTCTATTTTACCAAATCTGCCTTGAAGATAAGCTTGTCCAATTTTGATCAACTTTATTTGTTAGAGATTTATTTCATTATTTGAACTTATAAATGACACAGCATGAACTACTTATATTTTTTTCACTTTAAAATTATTGCCTTTCTACAATTTATTTACCTTACAACTAACTAGTGAGCCCTTAGCATACATGAGGCTGTTTTCTAACCACACAGGAATAATAGTATCTATTCTTTTCAAATTCTTTTCCTATATAGGTTATCACAGAATATTAAACAGAATTCTCTCAGATATAATTAGGTCCTTGTTGGTCATCTGTTTTAAATATAGCAGTGTGTACATGTCAATCCCAAGCTCCTAATCTTCCCCTCCCCATAACCTTCCTCTCAGTAACCATAAGTTTGTTCTCTAAGCCTATGAGTCCATTTCTGTTTTGTAAATAAGTTCATTTGAATCATTTTTAAAAGATTTCACCTATAAACAATACCATGTAATATTCATCTTTGTCTGTCTTACTTCATTTAGTATGATAATCTCTAGGTCCATCCATATTGCTGCAAATGGCATTATTTCATCCTTTTTATGGTTGAATAATATTCCATTGTGTATATGTATCACATCTTTGTTATCTGTTCATCTGTTAATGGACATTTATGTTGCTTCCATATCTTGGCTATTGTAAACAGTGCTGCAGTGAACATTGGGGTGCATTATCATTTTGAATGACATTTTTCTCCAGATATATGCCTAGTAGTATATTGCTGTATTTTTAGTTTTTTAAGGAACTTCATACTTTTCTCCATAGTGACTGTACCAATTTACATTCCCATCAACAGTGTAGGAGGGTTCCCTTTTACCTTCACCCTCTACAGCATTTATTGTTTGTAGAATTTTTGATGATGGCCATTCTGACTGGTGTGAGGTGATATATCATTGTAGTTTTGATTTGCATTTCTCTAATCATTAGCAATGTTGAGCATCTTTTCATGTGTCTCTCAGCTATCTGTATGTTCCTCTTTGGAGAAATGTCTATTTTGGTCTTATGCCCATTTTTTGATATTGAGTCCCATGAGCTGTTTTGAAGATTAGTCCCTTGCAGGTTGCATTGTTTGCAAATATTTTCTGCTATTCTGTAATTTGTCTTTCCATTTTGTTTATGGTTTCCTTTGCTGTGCAAAAGCTTTTGAAAATTAACCTAAATAAAATCTCCATCTTCAAAGGAGTGTATGTTCTATATTCAAATGTTGACATTCTCATATATAGTCTCTCTTTTCCACCCCTTTCCCTTCTTGTGTCTTCAAACTTTATTTTTACTAAACTAAACCTTTTGTGAAAGGGTTCTGAGGAGAATGGCAGCCTGAATGCTTACCAACGTTCCACCTCTCAATTGTTTCTTTGTTGAAGGAGGCAGCAAGAATACTCTACCAGTCCCAGAGAGGTTCAACACTTGGTGATCTGTGATATCCCTGGGGGAAAGTAGTGCCCACCTGCCCATGAAGAGCCCTGGGAGTGTAGCCTCTGTCCTGCTGATCTTCAGGACCTGCAGGAAAGTTGATAGCTGAGAGAGGGCTACCTCTTAAAAGTGAGACACTAGAAATGTTCTCAGTAGTTGATATCTGGTCTGTAGTTTTGTTTTGCCATCATTTTTTCTGTTGTTTCTGTTGACTTGAAACAAATAGACTGTCAGATATTTGTCCAACAAAGATGGGTTTATTGAGGACCAGCAGAGAATTGCACTTGGGGATCTGCAAATATGGCAAGCTATGTGAAAATCCCCACAGGGCAAGGGAAGGAAAAAGCTTTTATAGGAGGAAAATAAAGTTGGGAAAACAACAAAAGGTCTGCGGCTTTTCCCTGGTTGAGTCCTTGCCAGGAAAGGAGAGGAACTTTCTTCTTCCTATTGGGCTCTGTTACTGTAGCAGGGTGTGAGAGCACCCTCTTCTGGTCTCCTAACTCTATTTAATTGAGACCTGTTTATTAATTTTTACATTTCAAAATCATATACCCCAGTAGATGTATAGAAAAAATGAGACAAGAATAGGAACATTGAGTGATAAAGTAGATGGTTTTATTAAGCAGCAAGCACATATATAAAAAATATAACTTCAATGAGTATGTGTAAAGAAGTAAACTAACAACTTCAGAGTGTTATTGGGAAAAGCTATATGTGGAATAATCAGGCAATTACTTGAGAAGACATATTGGAAAAATAATTGAATTTGAATGAGATTTGGAGATATCAGTTTAATGAGGGATTGTGTGTAGATGAATAGAAACTAAAAAGATAATTTGAGTGAAGCTAGACTAGATTTCATGAAAAATGTTCATGTGGTTTTATACATATAACTTGAACTTGGACAAAATTGTGGTGTTGGCATTTACCAGAATCTTTTCTACTTTAGACTGAAATTTAAAATAATTTCAACAATTTTTTTCATTTACATATCTGATACAAATTATGCTTTTTAGAACACAAATCAACTAAAGCAGATTTTACTCATATAACTCACACATATACACATATACATAAATATATATATCTATGTATGATGATTTTGCATAGAGTCTAAAAAATTGCCTTTTCTTATACACTCACAAATTAAAGAGATTTGATCACTGTTTTGGAAATGTCCACAAAATAATAAAGCCTTCTCTGGGGACGTTAATAATAGGCCAATCTGATGAAAATGAAAAGACACATTGAAATGCAGAACATGTTCTTCTTGAAAAGATTGATGTATTAAATATTTATGCAAACACATTAAATTGGCAAGTGTATGAAAACATTATTACATATTCATCACCTTCACATCTCATCTTTTTCTAAGAACTTCTTTCCTATAAAACTAAAAGAGATGACTGTAAGTTTTCCAAAGTCACATTTTTCAAATTTTATAACATGGAATAGTTTGTTTTTCAGAGTTTATATTAATTCACATAAATAACAAAATGAGTGTTGGAACTAGAAAAGACCGATAATTTACTCGAAACAGGAGTCAAGCGCTATTTCATCCTCAGCCTTTCTCCTGCATTGCTCCAACCCTGCACTGGAGCCTCTTCATATAAAAGTTGCTCCCCAAGAGTGAATGTTCACTTGGAGGAAGAAATGAGCTCTTTGAGCTCGTGAAGTCATTTAGCAAACAATGGTTGTGTGGCAAAAGCTAAACGTCAAAAGGGAATTAATGTATTTCCAAAGTACCTAACGTCTCCTAGAGTGCAGTAAGTCCAAAATTCTATGATCTTTAGAAAGTGGTACTTAAATTAAAATTAAAATTTACTACACTTCTCATTAAAAGCTAGAAAAGTTGAAGTGATTCTATATAGGCTCTAGAAATATTCAAGTTTAATATAAACTGTCATGTTCTGCTGATACAGTGTTCTGTATTCTAAGCCTTCCTTCATCTCCATTTCTACCTCTTTTTTCCTGCTGAACTCTCTTTTCATCTCTTACTACTTTTCCTGACTTCTCACTGTTTATTTGATTTTTACCCTACTTTTATTATTATTTCACTCCTATATCATCCTACGTTTTCATTCCTCTACCCATTTCCACAAGCTTCTCTTGCTTTACTGTTCCCTTCGGCTTGCATTTCTTTCCTTTTCCACCTTTTCCCCACTCTTTGATTTATTTTAAATTAATTAATTTATTTTATTTGAAGGCTAATCACTTTACAATATGTACACCCATGGCTGATTCATGTCAATGTATGGCAAAAACTGCTCTTTGATGTTTTAAAGACTTCCACTTTAATTTTTTTTTTCCCCCTGAGGTTGAGTCCTCACCATCTCTGTGTTTTGATAGTTTGTTGTTGGTAATAACCCTCGAGTGGGGTAATGTCATTGGTATTGGCTCTATTTAATTTAACTTGACTGTGCCTACCATACATCATAGTAAAAAAAATAACGACCCAATCAAAAAATGGGCCAAAGAACTAAACAGACATTTCTCCAAAGAAGACATACAGATGGCTAACAAACACATGAAAAGATGCTCAACATCACTCATTATTAGAGAAATGCAAATCAAAACCACAATGAGGTATCATTTCACACCAGTCAGAATGGCTGCTATCCAAAAGTCTACAAGCAATAAATGCTGGAGAGGGTGTGGAGAAAAGGGAACCCTCTTACACTGTTGGTGGGAATGCAAACTAGTACAGCCACTATGGAGAACAGTGTGGAGATTCCTTAAAAAACTGGGAATAGAACTGCCATATGACCCAGCAATCCCACTGCTGGGCATATACACCGAGGAAACCAGAATTGAAAGAGACGCGTGTACCCCAATGTTCATCGCAGCACTGTTTACAATAGCCAGGACATGGAAGCAACCTAGATGTCCATCAGCAGACGAATGGATAAGGAAGCTGTGGTACATATACACAATGGAATATTACTCAGCCATTAAAAAAAATACATTTGAATTGGTTCTACTGAGATGGATGAAACTGGAGCCCATTATACAGAGTGAAGTAAGCCAGAAAGAAAAACAACAATACAGTATACTAATGCATATATATGGAATTTGAAAGATGGTAACGATAACCCTATATGCGAGACAGAATAAGAGACACAGATGCATAGAACAATTTTATGGACTCTGAGGGAGAAGATGAGGGTGGGACGTTCTGGGAGAATAGCATTGAAACATGTATATTATCATATGTGAAACAGAACACCATTCCATGTTCGATGCATGAGACAAGGGCTCACGGCCGGGGCAATGGGATGACCCAGAGGGATGGGATGGGGAGGGAGGTGGGTGGGGGGTCCAGGAAGGGGATCACATGTAAACCCATGGCTGATTCATGTCAATGTATGGCAAAAACTATTACAATATTGTAAAGTAATTAGCCCCCAACTAAAATAAATAAATTTATAAAAAAATAAAAAAAATAAAAAAATAAATAAGCAAAAAAATAAAATAGTATATATTGTAACATGGAAAAGAAGGAGGAGGAAGAAAAAGAAAAAGGTCAGAGTGTGGCCTTAGTTTGCTAATTTTAAAAGAAACTTGGCACTTAATTCTGGCTGCAATTGACTTCTTCTTGTATAAGCCAAACCTCCATTTGTCTGTGTTTGGCCATTCTGTGGCCAGTTTTCCTTTTTTCTGCAAATGTACTCACTGGAGCCCCATCCTATGTACTATATGAAAGGTCCCCTGCCTCCTCCAAATCCCTGAAGATTTCCAGGTGTTTGTTTCTGCTGCTCACTGCTCCTGACTATTCTCGTGCTGCTGCTGAACGCTGGATTCCTCCTCTGTTCCCCCCCTTCCTTGCACTGCTTTCTCTTCCCTGTCCTGTCTCTCCATAGACATGAAGTGCACACCATGGTCACGCAATCCCTGAAGCACCATTCTTTTAAGAAAAACAAGAAACCATTTACTGAAGAATAAGGGGTAAAAGATAGTGATTAAGCGCAGAACATCACAGCAGCAGATAATAACGTCAAAGTAAAACAAAGTTGTTTAGTTTGACAGCTGCTTGTTCATCCCTGCCTTGATCTGGCTTGCATTTTGTACTACATTATTCTCTCCCAAGAGATTGGTTTCCCATATCCTCCTCTTCTTCCCATTCAGGGACCCCGAAACATGTTTTCCTGTGGTCAGGAAAATATTCTATATTCTTGCTATTTTATTACGCAGAGTGATTTATTTCATTTTTTATAACCACTCTGCATGTATTTCCCGTGGACGTTGTACCAATTTACTGCAGACTGTGGCTTAAAACAACAGAAACTGTCTCACAGTTTTCAAGGCCAGAAGTCTGAAATCAAGGTGTCAGCAAGGCCATTCTCTCTCCCACGTTCTAGGGGAGATTCCTTACCTCGCCTCTTCCCAGTCCCTGGTGAGGCCAAGCATTCCTTGGTGTTCCTTGGTTTCTGGCTGTGTCACTGATTTCTGCCTCTTTCTTCACATGACTTTCTCTGTCTCTTACAAAGATTCTTGTCACTGAATTTAGGGGTCACTTGAGTAATCCAAATGGTTTCATCTCAGGATCCTTAGGGCATATCTTTTGGCAAGCCATCACTCAGCCCATTACACAGTCTGTCTAAGCAGACTAATTTTCTAAACCTTCACAACAAAAGACAGACAAAATTTCCCAATTTAATTTAAAGAAGAAAAAAGAATACTGTTTCTCAGAATAATTCTATAATCCTTCTAGGGCTTTTAGAGTGAATTACTGTTAGATTTTAAGTGATGTTTGTCTTCTCATAAAAATACTCCAACCTTCAAAAAATGGTTAAAGGAACATAACATTTAAAAATAGGGGAAATTTATTTATAATTCCAGAAACTTAAATAAAACTCTGTATATATATATATATTTATATAAATGCCTTTATAATTCATATTTTTATATGTGTTTGTGTATACATGTATTTGTAAAAATACATACTTGTAATTATGAAGTACTTGCAGTTCTATACTGTTCTTAATCTTAATATATAATAAATCTCTTCAGTATATTAGAATATTAAATTTACTATTTTTTATTTTTCATTTTAATGAGGAAATATTTAATAATTGTAGAAAATACAAATGGAAAAATTAATCATTTAAAATTATACCCCCAAAATATCAATTTTGGGACACACACCTCCTTATTTTTCTCATGCAGTTATGTCTCCTTAAACCTATATGGATCTATACCTGTAATTAAATTTACATTTATTTATAGTTTTAATTAGAACAAAAATCATACCATACTTTTCTAGACTTGATTTTTTTTCATTTTTCCAGTTAATGTTATGGTATACTTTTTATTTTAAATTGCTTTATAATAGTATTATTATTCTATATACAATATATATGTGTATATACGGTGTATCACTTTGATGCTCTATAAATTATTTTCATTTGAGATTATTTTCACTATTAAAATGAACACTTAATAAACATACTTTATTAGAGTCTTTATAAATATATGTAATTATCCTCTTAGAATTAATTGTGTATAATCTTTATAAATATATATAATTATTTCTTTAGGATTCTCATAGGTGAATTTGCTGAATCATAGAGTATGTATGTTGTGGCAGAGACTGGTAGTCAGTCATCCATCCAAATTTCTGTTCTCTGCTGTTTAGGTACCAGGAATTTTATTTCCCAGTTTCATGTACAGTTGCATGTGACCATGTGACTGAGTTCTAACCAATGGATAGAAGAGTGTTATTTCACACCATCTGTGGGCTAACTTATTTACAAGCAGATGTACTTCCTCTGGGCTCTCTTTCCCCTGGGCTGCCTATAAGCATCAGAGACAGAGGTCTGAGGGACAAAAGAAAGCTGTGTCCCTTAGTCACCATGTGGAGGGAGCGACCCTTTTACTGGACCAGGAATGTCTACCTCAGAGGTTACTCAATTGGAAAAATTAGCTTCTATTGTGGTTGAGCCATTACACATTTTGCCTCTTTTAAAAATTATTGTTCCAGGCTAAGTAATACACTGGTTTTGGAAGTTTTGATCCTTTATATTAAGTTGCATTTCCTAAAGTCTAAGCAGTGAGTCTATCCTTGATGCTTTTCAACAAAGTTATACTCACATGTTTATAATCAATTTTAATATTTATAGAAAAGGCCTGTCAACACTTTCTAGAGATTCTCTTACATTTATTCTTGGACATGACCATTATAATCATGTTGGCAATTTCCTAAAAAGTCTTGAGAGATTGTTAAGGCTGCATCTGATGTAAGATTATTAATTCTAGCATTTTTTTCAGGGTTAACCCTTATATATTCTTTTAATGATTCATTGTTATGTTGCTGTCATATAATATTTTCTACATAGAAATTTCCAATGGTAAATTAAATGCTTGTATGAATTTCCCAGAAATGTGGAAATTCAGAAAAATGGTAGGAATAAATCTGCAATTTTTTTATATGGGTTGTAGTTTCAGGTACAAGTGATGATAAAAATGATCACAACAATAAGTCCAGTTAGCATTCATCACCACATATAGTTACAGCATTTTTTTCTTGTGATGAAAACTTTCAAGATCCATTTTCCTAGCTACTTTCAAATATGCAACACAGTATTATTAACTAGAGTCACCATGTTGAACATTATATCCCTATGAGTTATTCACTTTATAACTGGAAATTTGTACATTTTGAACCTCTTCCCACCACCCTACCTCAGACAGCCACTGATCTGTATTCTATATCCGTGAGCTCATTTTTGTTTTATTATTTGAAAAACAGGTATTTTTGAGAGCTAAAAATATGTTATTTATTGCTTAAAATGAAATGAAAATAAATAGTAGTATATGAAGGATTCTCCTTTATTTTAAATTCAAATGTACATGTATATTGCAGGGGTTTTGCCTTGAAATATCACCATAACAGAAAAAAAAGCTATGTTAAAAAATTATGACATAAAAGCCCCATCAGGGCTTCCCTGGTGGCTCAATGGTAAAGAACCAGCCTGTAGGAGTTGCAGGAGACATGCGTTCAGTTCGATCCTTGGGTCAGAAAGATCCCCTGGAAGAGGGCATGGCAACCCATTCCAGTATTCTTGCCAGGGAAATTCCAGGGGGAGAGGAGCCTGGCAGGCTATAGTCCATGGAGGTCTCAAAGATTTGGACACAGGTGAGCTACTGAGCATGCATGCATGCATGCCCATCATCCATGATAACTGCATTGTTCTCATATTCTGCATTTTCTTTAATATGGAAATCTAGAAATCTATAAGAAGATTAGCTGCAATGACTCAGACAGTAAACAATCTGCTGCAGTGCAGGAGACCTGGGTTCAATCCCTGGGTTGGGAAGATTTCCTGGAGAAGGGATTGGCAACCCACTCCAGTATTCTTGCCTGGAGCTTCCCATGGACAGAGGAGCCTGGTGGGGTCACAAAGAGTCTGACACCACTGGGCAACTAATACTTTCACAGTTCAAGGGTTAAAATGAAATGTTCAATATTGAAGGAAATTAAGAAATAAAGCTCTTTGAGGAGGGAATGGAACTATATTTATATCTAGAAGTTAAGTAGATATTATGTCTTATAACTAATGTAGTTTAATTCATAATGAAAGTATTTCATTAAAAAAATGTTTAAATTTTCATTAAGATTTTTGGTGTTGGCATTTTGCCTGTATAGTTGATTTGCATGAAGTGTGATTAATGATAAGCAAAGAAACACTCTTACAGGTAGAGGGAGATGAAAAATTACCTTAGTAAAATAACATTTTATAGGATAACCATTTCAACAACAAAAAACCCCTCGATATATTAAAATTTTATGACATAAAAAAGCTATGTGAAATGTTAATGAGATAAACTTATTAGTCAGTATTAGTTTCATTTGTTTACCCCAGGAATGAGTTTTCTAGGAGAAAGGCTCACTGTCCCACTTCTTTCTAGAAACTGCACAAGGTCACAAGGCAAATAACCAGTTCAGCACAATTTGACAGCACAAATGGAAGCATTACAAACCAATTTATCTGTAAATAATTTAAAATATGAAAATAAACATAGTAAAAACTGAAGTCATCTGGTATATTATTATTCTGTTGCTAGATTACATTCTCTATTTCCATTCCTTTGAAAGCAGGAATACCTTTAAGAAGACCAGATCCATTTTATAACTCATATGGGACTTTTTATATAGCTAATGGAATAACTGCTTTTATATACCTTTCATAAAATATAAGATATAAGAGCCCTGGGTCATGTGATATGAATGATAAATATATAAAATTATATTTTAAATATAATATGTGTGTGTATGTGTATGCTAAGTTGCTTCTGTTGTCTCCAACTTTTTGCAACCCCATGGACTATAGACTACCAGGCTCCTCTGTATATGGGATTCTCCAGACAAGAATACTGCAGTGGGTGCTATGCCCTCCTCCAGGGGATCTTCTTGATCAGGGATTGAACCCTTGTTTATGTCTCCTGCATTGGCAGGTGGGTTCTTTACCACTAGTACCACCTGAGAAACCCCACAGTCCTATATAGATTTTTATAAAACCTAGCCTTCAATGCAGAATCATTCATTATGATTGGTTCTCACGCTTCTAATTTAGAACATCCACATTTGCTAATTTTCCTCCAGAGGATTTTCAGCTTGATGAAATTAGGAGCCCATGGCTTATCCTTCTCTGATCATCCAAAGGCTGAGTGATGCTGGATAAAAAGACAACATAGGTGTAAAGAATCTAGGCTTTGAGTCAGATGCACATGAATTCTAGCTCTACCACTTAGCTCTGTGACCTTAGATAAAATATTTAAATTCTCTGAGCTTCAGTTATATTACCTGCATTAAAACAATTGGTGCAGAAATGGAATGGCATGATGAATATAAAGTAACTAGCAAATGGATGAACTGGAACTGAACTGAAGTTGCTCAGTCATGTCCGACTGTTTGTGACCCCATGGACTGTAGCCTACCAGACTCCTCAGTCCATAGAATTTTATAGGCAAGAGTACTGAAGTGGGTTCCTGTTTCCTTCGCCAAGCAAATGGATGGCACTCCATAAATATTTCCTCAACTCCCTTTCCTTGATTTATGCTGATACTGAGATTTTGGTATTGTTTCCTTTTTTCAATATGCAAAATGGGATTGAGAAGAAGAAAAAAGGGAAATGTTCTGTATTCTTAAGAATCTATATGTCTTGTATCATCTCTAAAGTGATGAGAAGCAATTTAGCAGAACTGTGGTGTTGGAGAAGACTCTTGAGAGTCCCTTGGACAGCAAGGAGATCCAACCAGTCCATGCTAAAGGAAATCAGTCCAGAATATCCATTGGAAGGACTGATGCTGAAGCTGAAACTCCAGTACTTTGGCCACCTGATGCAAAGAACTCATTGCAAAAGACCCTGATGCTGGGAAAGATTGAAGGCAGGAGGAGAAGGGGACAACAGAGGATGAGATGGTTGGATGGCATCACCAACTCAAGGGACAAGAGTTTCAGTAAACTCCAGCAGTTGGTGATGGACAGGGAGGCCTGGTGTGCTGTAGTCCATGGGGTTGCAAAGAGTCGGACATGATTGAGTGACTGAACTGAACTGAACTGATACTAAGATTCATTTTAAATTTGAAGAGTATATACAGTCAGGTTGTATTTTAGAAAAGTGGCCCTGGGAAATCAAGAACGGTCAAATCTGGAAAAGGTTCTTTGTGTTTAAATGAATTGTTCTTGCCCTTTAATATGATAGGGCTATGTTCTAGGAAAAGCAGAAGGGGATCAGATTTATAATGAATTGCACTACCATCTATCCTCCAGACCCTACCGGGATTCTGAGCACCAGCAGACATGATAGTAGCTGTTTTTCTTGGCATTTGCAGGCAGCAGGGCTCTCTTCTCTCTCCACAGTGTTGTCAGATTAGTGGCATAGCTTTGGGAAACTGTGAAATGAACAACATGCTAGGTAAGCAGCAAGGCCTCCTGTTTCGTTTGCTTGCTTGTGTGTGTGTGTATGATTCTGTCATTTAAAGTTTTTTTCCACCTTGTGTATACTTCAGGGACTCTTCCTTGAGGAGAGGGAAGAGTGTAGAATGGATTTGGTACTCTGCAGTTGGAGAGTTTTGGATAGGTCATACTTGATTGGTTGTGTATCTCTGAATTATTGTGGGGCTGTTGTGTCCTTCTCTTGGTGACTTGAGGCAACATCAGTCAGTATTAATCATTTCTCTATGAACGTAGTTTTAATTAATCCAAATGACTGAACTGATTTTTTTACTTGAACGCTTGTTTTGGAAAATAATTTTAATGAATTCCATGAAGTCAGTTTGGTTTCATATCCTTTGTCCTGTATTCTTATAGTTCACAGTATAGATTTAGCTGTATGACTTACTGTTGTCTTCTTGTCAAATTAGATGTTGAAGTCTGAAGGAATCTTATCTGTTTTCTTGACTTTGATTAATTCATCATCACAGTCTTTGTTATTTGATCTGTTAGGAGACAGTAGTCAAAATGCTATAACTGTGTGTTAACAGAGACAGGGCCCCTTAGTCTCTTTTAACCCAGTTTTAAACTCCTGTAGGTTCATTTCAGAGAGAAAATATCACTATCTCACTATCTTAAGGGTTTTAAAGTTGCTGCAGAAAAAGAATGCTTTCTCATCTTCTCTCCTCACCTTTCTTCCTCTCTTCTTTTCTCCCTGCTCCCCACCTTCCTTTTTTTTTTTTTTCTTTCTTTCTGGCAGTCTCTCTTTCTTGGAATGCCTTAAGCATAAATGGGACTTTATCTCTGAAAATGTGTAATTAGTCATACAATCAGAATGATTAATTTTAATGAAAGAATCAAATGTATCTGTGGTCTCGCATACATATACATCTGACAAAATTAAGAAATTCTTTCTTTTTTCCCCCTGGCTCTGTGGTGGTCCAGGTTAGCATTGTTGGGGCAGCAGGGTGCTACACTTCTGTGCTGCTAGTTCTGTCCCCCCATGGAAGGGGGCAGCCTAATTCATTTCTGTTGAATGAAGCCCACAGTGGAGCCCACAGAGCTAAACATCTTAGGAATCAGTGAACTAAAATGGATGGGAATGGGCGAAGTTAATTCAGACGGCCATTATATCTACTACTTTGGACAAGAATCCCTTAGAAGGAATGGAGTAGCAGTCATAGTCAACAATAGAGTTGGAGATACAGTTCTTGGGTACAGTGTCAAAAATGACAGAATGATCTCCGTTCATTTCCAAGGCAACCCGTTCAACATTACAGAAATCCAAGTCTATGCTCCAACCACTGATGCCAAAGAAACCGAAGTTGACCAGTTCAGTGAAAACCTACAAGATCTTCTAGAAATAGCATCAAAAATAGATGCCTTTTTCATCATAGGGGATTGGAATGCAAAAGTAGGAAGTCAAGAGATACCCTGAATAACAGGTGAGTTGGATCCTGGAGTACAAAATGAAGCAGAGCAAAGGCTAACAAAGTGTTTAAGAGAACATGCTGGTCATAGCAAACACCCCTTACACATGGATATCACCAGATGATCAATACTGAAATTAGATTGATTATGTTTTTGCAGCTGAAAATGGAGAAGCTCTGTAGAGTCAGCAAAAACAAGACCTGGAGCTGACTGTGGCTCAGATCATGTACTCCTTATTTCAAAATTTAGGCTTAAATTGAAGAAAGTAGAGAAAACCACTAAGTCATTCAGATATGACCTAAATCAAATCCCTTATCATTATATAGTGGAGGTGACAAATAGATTCAAGAGATTAGATCTGGTAGACCTAGATTGCCTGAAGAACTATAGATGGAGGTTTGTAACATTGTATAGGAGACGGTGACCAAAATCATCCCAAAGAAAAAGAAATGCAAGAAGGAAAAGTGGTTGTCTAAGGAGGCTTTACAAACAGCTGAGGAAAGAAGAGAAGTGAAAGGCAACGGAGAAAGGGAAAGATGTACCCAACAGAATGCACAGTTCCATAAAATGGCAAGGAGAGGTAAGAAGGCCTTCTTCAATGAAGAATGCAAAGAAATAGAGGAAAACAAGAGAATGGGAAAAGCTAGAGATCTCTTCAAGAAAATTGGAGATATCAAAGGAACATTTAATGTAAGGATGGGCATGATAAAGGACATAAATGGTAAGAACCTAACAGAACAGAAGAGGTTAAGAAGAGGTGACAAGAATACACAGAACTAACATACAGAAAGGGCATCATTAAGATGATCCAGATAACCAGGATGTGTGGTCACTCACCTAGATTTGGGCATCCTGGAGTGTGAAGTAAAGTGGGCCTTAGGAACCATTATTATGAGCTCCTAATAGAATTCCAGCTGAGTAGTTTAAAATCTTAAAAATGATCCTGTTAAAGTGCTTCACTTTAACTTTAAATTTGCCGCATGTCAACAATTTGGAAAACTCAGCAGTGGCCACAGGACTGGAAAAGGTCAGTTTTCAATTCCAATCCCAAAGAAAAGCAATGCCAAAGAATGTTTAAAGTAGCATATAATCGCACTAATGTCACATGCTAGAATGGTTATGCTCAAAATTCTTCAAGTGAGGCTTCAGCAGTACATGAACTGAAAACTTCCAGATGTACAAACAAGCTGAGTTTAGAAAAGGCAGAGGAACCAGAGATCAAATTGCCAACATCCGTTGGATCATAAAGGAAGCAAGAGAATTCCAGAAAAACATCTACTTCTGCTTCACTGACTACACTAAAACCTTTGACTGTGTGGATCACAACAAATTGTGGAAAATTCTTAGAGATAGGAGAACCAGAAATCAACTTGCCAACATCTGTTGGATCATAAAGAAAGCAAGAAAATTCCAGAAAAACATCTACTTCTGCTTCACTGACTACACTAAAGCCTTTGACTGTGTGGATCACAACAAATTGTGGAAAATTCTTAAAGAGATAGGAGTACCAGACCACCTTTCCTGTCTCCTGAGAAACCCTTTATGTGGGTCAAGAAGCAACAGTTAGAACCGGAGATGGAACAACTGACTGGTTCAAAATTGGGAAAGGAGTACATCAAGGCTTTTATTGTCACACTGCTTATTTAACTTATATGCAGAGACATCATGCAAAATGCCAGGCTGGATAACACAAGTTGGAATCAAGATTGCTGGGGAAAATATCAACTACCTCAGATATGCAGATGACACCACTCTAATGGCAGAAACTGAAGAGAAACTAAAGAGTCTCTTGATGAGGGTGAAAGAGGAGAGTGAAAAAGCTGGCCTGAAACTCAACATTCAAAAAAGTAAGATCATGGCATCCTGTCCCATCACTTCATGGCAAATAGAAGGGGGAGAAGTAGAAACAATGACATATTTTACTTTCTTGGGCTCCAAAATCACTACAGATGGTGCCTACAGCCATGAAATTAAAAGACACTTGCTCCTTGGAAGAAAAGCTATAACAAACCTAGACAGTATATTAAAAAGCAAACACATCGCTTTGCTGACAAAGGTCCATCTAATCAAAGCTATGGTTTTTCCAGTAGTCATGTATGGATGTGAGAGTTGGACCATAAAGAAGGCTGAGTGCAGAAGATTCGATGCTTTCAAATTGTGGTGCTGGTGAAGACTCTTGAAAGTCCTTTGGACTGTTAGGAGACCCAACCAGTCAGTCCTAAAGGAAATCAACCCTCGATATTCATTTGAAGGACTGATGCTGAAACTGAAGCTCCAATACTTGGGCCACCTGATGTGAAGAGCTGACTCATTGGAAAAGACTCTGATGCTAGAAAAGACTGAAGGCAAAGGAAAAGGGGATAGTAGAGGATAAGATGTTAGATAGCATCATAGACTTAATGGACATGAATTTGAGCAAACTCCGTGAGATAGTGAAGGACAGGGGAGCCTGACTTGCTGAAGTCCATGGGATCACAAAGAGTCAGGCACAACTTAGATATTAAAGGAAAACAAACCATACTGGATTAAGGCTCACCCTAATGACCTCATCTTAACTTTGTCACCTTAAATTTTTTTTAAATTTTAAAAATTTTAATTTTGTCACCTTATATATTTTTACAAAACTCGTAGAATATACAACACCAAGAATGAACCCTAATGTAAACTATGGCCTTTAGTTAATAATATGTATTAATACTGACTCATCAATTATAACAAATGTACCACACAAAAGTAAGACATTGATAAAGGGAAAACTGTGTGGGGGAGGGGGAGAAAAAATATGGGCCCTCTATACTTTCTGCTCAGTTTTCTATAAACCTGATGATATCAAATCATCAGATGATTTAATAAGGATGGATTAAGATATGCTCTATGTTTTAAAAATATCACTCTGGCTGTGAGATGCAAAGAATAAATTTTATATGGAGGCAACATTGAAAGCAGGAGATTAGCTAGAAGATAATGCAATGAGTCAAGCAAAAAGTAATGATGGTTTGGGCTAAGGTGGGAGCTGTGCATATGGAGATAAGGGGATCAATTTGGGATGTGTTGATAAAGAGTGGATTTCTCATGATATAAATCATCTATGACACAGCGATGAACCTGGAATCATGTGAAATATCATTTGGTTATAGGCTGAAATCTATTTTGCCATTCATATCCCCTTCCTTAGAATGAAAATTCATCAGATCAGATATTGCTTTAAATAAAAGGGCCTTGTAAAACTGCATGTTGTTTGCTTTTCACACTTGTTGTAATAGGATTTGACTTGTATCTAAAATTCATTTAATATAGCCTTAAAGTGTTTTCCTTTCTTTCACCTTTTCTGAAAATTTTTAATTACTGAAGTTGGAAGGAATCTCCTTTGATAAAGAAGTCAATACAACTGGTCAACTTTGTATTTATTGCAACTCTGCAAATAAAAGCACACATTTATGTTGTTTAGATTGGGTAAAACACATTTAAAATAGAGGCCAGGAGTGATGGAGAATTATTGCATATGATGACATCACACTAATAGACATCAGTCACAATTTGGCAAGGAAAAGGGAATTGTTCTTTTGTTTGTTTTAAAAACTATTATTAAAATTGGCTGAGAATAACAACTGTGTCAGTATTTTTTTTTTTTTGCCTAAATATTTTAAGATGGGTGGCAAAAAATTAGAAAGCCAAGAACAACCATGGTGGTAATTTAGTCTATGAGTTGTGTCTAACTCTTGTGACCCCTATGGCCTGTAGTCCTCCAGGTTCATCTGTCCGTGAGATTTCCTAGGCAAATATACTGGAGTGTATTGCCATTTCCTCCTCCAGGGGATCTTCCTGACCCAGGGATTGAACCTGCAGACCTGCATTGCACGTGGATTCTTTACCGCTGAGACACCAGGGAAGCCCGCCCTAATTGATTTAAAAAACACGGCAAATTAACAGAATTGGTGTCATTCATTTCTAACAAATAAGGACCTCAAAAAGTAAATAATTTTTAAGAAATTAGGATTTTTTAAAGAATTTAGAAAAATGACTTCAGTCTTTGAAACATTACTATAAAAAGGGATTAGATTACTTTGTTTCCTATGGGAAAACTCAAATGCACATAATAATTAAATGAACAAGATTGTCAGGATAGCTAATGGATACTTTGAATAAAAAAAAATAAGATGGTATATTTGAATTATATACTTTTTCATTACTTAAGTCAATCCTTTCATTTTAGAAAAGCATACCTAATTCTTCAAAATAATCAAGCATTATTAGGGATCATATTTACTTAATGAAGAAGGCAAAGCATCCTTGGAATTGTTAATTCACAGCATGTGACATCATTCATTTTTCTATTCCATTTAAGAATGTTTACACTTAGGTCCTGAATGCTGTTTGCTACTTACATTTATGAAGAGTGAGATTGTAATTATAGACTGAGCCACACGATCTTCTTTTCAACCCCCACCCCCCTTTTTTTCTGGCAAATATTTCACCTGGTTTTGAAATTTCACTCTTTATGAACACATTTTCTTTGTGTAGAATATATCTGAAAGTATATATATGAGCAACATTAGTCACTTTCAGCTTTATGAAAACATTTTACAACTCTAAGTCAAATAAATACAACATTATTAAGTAAACACATCTTAGTAGAAAAGGAAAAGTGTTTATATTGTATCTATTGTTTCTTAATTTTTTTTTTTAATTTCAAAAGTTCTTCCCAACAAGATAGTTACAAAATAATTCCTGCAAGGTTTACATCGCAATACCTCATTATCAGTAATTTTCAGCTTGAAGTTTGAAAGAAATTGGTATTTTCACCTTATATACTAAATCACTTTCTAGTATGTAAACACTTTTAAAACGCTTGAAAGATATTATACAAAACCTTTAAAATGAGAAATACATCTGTGTGCTTCTTAATAAAACATTAAGGATATTGCAATAATGTAAACAAAATCAAGACTTTATTGGGCAGTTACAGAGGTTATATTCATGGGACTATTTTAAAGAGTTTAATGAGTTACCAGAATAGGGGAATTTTAATTTCCTGCTTCCTTTTTTACCGGTTTCTGTCATTTGTGAGAGGTCTTCGATGTTATCCAGGATGCAGATGGGGATTATGTTAGAAGAGGAGAAAACTAGGGAGGCCTGGGTACATTAGCCTTAATCTTGCGATTAATTCCAGTGCTAAGGCAAAGGAGGGAAAAGGGATGACCTTTCCTTTTCTCCCAACACAGATCTGAAGATGAGAGAGATCACCTAACTCCGGAAAATCAGCTCGCGGATGGGGGCGGTGGGGGCGGACGTACTTACACCTGACTCTGCAAGACCCTCTTTCTTCTTCCAGAGCTCATTTCTGCACAAGTCTTTAATTTTCAGTGCAGCTTCCTCCCTGGTGACTTTATTTGCCCTAAATGATACAACGTCCATTAAAAAAAAAAAAAAAACAAAACACTTTTTAAGGGTGATTGTTCGAGCTTGTGAGGAAACAAACGTCCTATATAGAGCAAAAATATCTGCCTCTTTAAGGAAACAAAAAAGACTTGAAAGTGCATGTTTATAACTCTGAAGACAGATAAATAGATGGAAAGAGACACACGTATGTGTGTTTCGTTTCTATTCCTAAACAAGTTTTCTATCTAAAACTTACTTCCTCCTCCATCCATTACTTACTATAGCGCCTCTAATCTGTTTGCCCTATTTGGGGCTGCACAGCACATTCCTACATCCGGGTGTGGAGCTGTTGCTTTGGTCAGCGCAGCCGGCAGCCGGAGCACGGAAGAAATGCTGAAGGCGAGCAGGCAGGGAAAGAGTAAAGAAAATGCTCTCCTCCCGCTCAACTCCTCCACCGTGCACACCCCCGCGCAGGACCCCGCCCCCAACACAGCACAAAGTTGGCCCAGAGACACAGGGCGGAGAGGGACAGGGGTTCAGGGCGGCTAATGGTGGGATGCTGGAGCCGCGCCTCCCGCACCCAGAAGAGCCTCCTGACGCCGCCGCAGCTGTCACCGCCACGCCGAGCCGCTGGCGAGCCCCTCGCCTCCCAGGTGGCTCCTAGCCGTCGCGTTGACAGCCCCCACTCACAAGTCTCCGCGTCCCCAACTCCCAGTTCTCACCCTGCCCGCCCGTCCCTCCCTGCCCCCTTCCCGCCACTGCAGCGGGGGCAGCGATCTGGCGCTCTGAGGACTCCCCACCACTCTCCCCGCGAAAGGCTGCCGCTGCTGCTGATTCGCGGCGCCGCAGACACAGCCCGGCCGCGGACGCCCGGGCCAGACCGTGGGGACCCGCGCCTGAGCATCCCCTGAGCGCGCACTGAGTGCGAAGGCGGGGGCGGGAGGGAAAGGGAGGAGGAGTTGCTGATCCCCTAGCAGACCCAGGAAGTTGTCCTTAAAAAATACATATCGTCGATCGGCGGTTGAGCAGCCACCTGGCCAGAGCAGCATGTGGACTGGCTCGCCGGGTCTCCTAAGTGCTCTGTGGCTGCCGCTGCCGCCACTGCCGCTGTCAGAGCAGCTGCTGCTGACAGCAGGAGCGCCGCGCGGGGCAAGGAGCCGGGAGGCGCGGCCGCAGCGTCCCCTGCTTACTGCTGGCCGCTTCATCTCGGGAGGTGGCAATCTCTGTTGCTGCTGAGAAACCAACCCGCATTTCCGACGCTGGTCGCCTAGTGAGGGGTTGAGACCCTATACCTCCCGCCCGGAACCCACATGGCTTGTTACCTGGTCATCAGTTCGAGACATCTCAGCAATGGGCACTACCGGGGCATTAAAGGAGTCTTCAGAGGGCCCCTCTGCAAGAATGGATCTCCCTCTCCGGTAACCTGCACACACGCGCGCGGACACACACACCACCATTAGAATTAATATAAATAGAAAGAAATGCTGTCCTGGCACAATGAGGGGGAGATGGGTATCTACCTTGCTCATAAGTATATTGTGTCTGTTCATGCAATTTGTTGAGAGACTTGCACTTGAGGGGTGTGGATTTACATGTGTATTTTCAACACAGTCATTAATTAGTATCTATAGTGCTGAGGATGCAACTATTTACTGAATTCAGTACAGTGCGGGTTTGTGAAAGTAGCTCTTGAGTGCTGTGTCAAGTTATGAATCTGCTGATTTGGGCAGTATAGAAAGTTTGAGTGGCACTTTATAGCCATGCTTTGTGAAGTCATCAGTTGGGATTAGTTTAACCATGCTTCACTTACTTTATAAGAAAATAAACTCTTTAAAGATTTTTGCATCAGAGTTCTAGCCAAAGGAAAAGTGTTGGATGCCCATATGGTGAAATATAATGTTTCACTATGCAGGTACTTTAAGAAAAGCCAAAGAGTTCTTTGTGAAAATATAAATTAGTTTTTTTGTACTATTTATAGATGGATTGATATGCAAATTTGAGTGACTGCTACTTAACTTAGTAAACTATTCAATTTAGTTTACTGTTTGTTTTAGTATTTTTTGTTAAATGATCTTGATCAGAATCTATGGCTTCAATATATATTTTAGTTCATTCTTAGTACATACTATAGATGAATTTTTTAGGGATTCAAATTTTTTTCCAAAAAAGTCATGATTTACTTTTTAAAGTTTTGAATTATTAGTAAGCGACTAAGGGTCTAAACTTCAAGAACATATTTTTCCAGTTTAATGTGAAAAACCAGTACCTTAATGTATAATATAAAGAGGGAAAACTGAAGTTGTCTGATTTTTATTTTTATTTTTTGGTACTTTCCATTGGTTTTTAATTCTTCATTAGCATGAATTATTCAAAACTGCAATATATTATAAAAACCTGTGATTAAAGACTACGTGTGGTTTGCATGAGAAATCTGAAATCAGAAAGTGCAGGTACAGAGATATCACTAGGACTCCTGATTGTGACAAACTATTTCTTCACATGCTTTCATGCACTGAAAAAGTAGGTCATTGCAATCCCCCTGCAACTATTTAGCACTGAGTCAAAAGTGTAAAATGGAATATACTGTTCATATTGGCATTTGCAATGAAATTCATAGAGTTAGAAGGGTCTTGGGGAGTTTTAGTTGAATAAAGCCCATATTCAGTGTTTCTGAGCAGTTGGTCTGAATCCTTCCTATTTTTAAAGATTCTCAGAACTAGAGTTTCCCCAGTCTCAGCAAATCACCTTATTATTTAACAACCCGTGGTGTTAGAATCTTCCTTAGAGCAGACTTAAATCCTTCAAACTTTTCTTTAAGCTCATTTCATCTAGAAAACCTAGAATATTCCATCTTCCTCACAGGTATTATTTTTTTCCACCCTTTGATAAGCTCTGTGGCTGTCTTCCCAAACTCTCTGATTGTAGGAATCTGAACTGGATAGTGTATTAGGTGTATGTCCCTTGATCACTCAAGGAATAAAGGGAGAATTACTTCATAGTTCTTACATTGTTTAGTTCTATTTAAGTTGGTTAGAATATGGAAGTGTTAATCTTCCAAAATCTGAAGGGTTTGCAAAGAAAATTTCTGTTATGTGGTCAAAAAGAGTCCTTCCTCTCCCCACACCCGCCATCCCACTATGCTCATTCATTTCCTAGGTGCTTGAATGACCCCAATAGGGACCAGACATATGAATGTGGATGTAAGAAAATAGCCCATAATCCACATGTTTCTCCTGGCTGACCAGAGCTGACACCTACAGGACGCTATTATTGTTTATTATTGGGCTGGTTTTCACTAAAATACTGATTTGTTTACTTTTACCTAGGTGTCACATTTTGACTCACTGGACTGTTCTCTCCAATGTTTACAGTTTACACGTTTAACTATACTTAAATTACATTTGCATAATTTAAAAATATCTGAATTAGTCTATGTATTTCCTAAACCTGATATATTTTGTCTTCTTTTGCATTTTACTATGGAATTTGAATCATTATTTCAAGGTTTGAAAAGTTTCTCACATGAGATGAGCAGTATGTGAAAACTGGTATTTATGCATTCTCTGCCACTGGCAGGTTGTTGAGACAAGTCAGAATTTCCTTCACCTTGCATAACATTTAGTCTTTCTCCTTAAATTGAAATAGGTCACCATCTTCTGGACCCTAGACCCTTGAGAACTTAAGTAACAGTTTCCTGGTCCAGATGAGTTTATATATGCCTTCTTCATTAATGAGTTGTGAAGCATAAAGGTGAAAACTGGTTACACATCATTTCTTTTTTTTTTTTTTCAGTTACTTTCAGGTTAGCAGAAGTTTATTGATTTTTTTTTTCATCAGCATAAGTATTGAGTATTTATAAGTATTTATCATCAGCAAATGCACAGATCTATGGTATACAATCATTTATTTTTTATTAAAACATAGCTACTCTGAAGGTATGTTTTTCAAATTTAATGCCCAGAATCATCTCAAATTGACCTCTGTGTCAATAATTTAGTTATTTCTACTCACTGAAACTCAGCTTATCTGGGACTATGAATTGGGGTATTTAACTCATTTTCACTTAGTTCTACAGTAATTTACACATTGGTTTTTACTTTCTTAAATCGACTGTCTTTCCTATTTTAATCCATGTTTTTCTGTTTTAGTAGAGCTGTTTCAAAGTAGCACATAACAGAATCATTGAATAAGATTATTTTGTAACTTTGTTTAGAATGGAGAATAGCCACAATTCCTTTTTGATGTAATAAGAGTTTCTTTCTTTGATAGTTCTGATATAAATATACCTGGGTAGTATGAATTTAACATTTCAATGTCTTATAGATATAATTCTTCAGTTATATATTTAAAGTAGTTGTATAATTTGTCATGTTAAAATGACATGTCTGTAGAATCTGAACACACGATATATTAAACTGACAGTAAAAAGGGGATGCTTATATTTCTATACATTTTTATTTCGAAGGATTTCATTTAGAAAACATTGAATCATTACATGGAACTCTTGTAATAAATACTTAATGGGATACTTGAGAAATAAATAAACCATTTTACCCCTAAACAGTTTTCACAGATCAGTAAACTAAAAATCCTAGAGTGAAATTCAGTTCCCATCATCAAAGTGAAAACATGAAAATGTCTTATCTGTTGCATCTGTCTTCTTTTTGGTGACTTGGCATGAAGAAATAGCATATTGCTTTTTATCCTAATTAAGATGTGAATAATTGATTTGAGATAGTTTATGTTACTTTAAATACAGGAACAGATTAAAGAAAAATGATAGAGCATCACATAGTGCTTATTGGTAAAAGTCTCCAATTTTAGAAAATATTATAACTCCCACATTTTAGTATATTTATCTCCCACCATATTCCAAATATATAATAAGATTGAATGATGACTTTAAAAATCACAGATGCACATACACACACACACACACACACACATGCCCGTGCATGCCTGCATATATTTATGCATAAATATACAGATACATGGGCTTCACAGTTGGCACTAGCTGTAAAGAACCTGCCTGCCAATGTAGGAGACATAGACAGTTTTATCCCTGTGTCCGTACGATCCCCTGGAGGAGGGCATGGCAACCCACTCCAGTATTCTTGCCTGGAGAATCCCCATGGACAGAGGAGCCTGGAGGGCTGCAGTCCATAGGGTCACACAGAATTGGACATGACTGAAGCAACTTAGCACACATGCATACAGATACACACTTGTTACCAGTGCTCAAGTACAGGAAGCTACCTATATATTATGTTATAATCTTTACTGTCAGAACTGTTAAAAGTTAAACTTCCTTACAACTCAGGAACTTAAAGTTCTTCTACCACCATGTTTGAATTCCAATAAACAAGTAATATCCTCTATGTAGTGTCAAAAATATTTGAATATATTCTTAGCTATCTTAAGTAATGTAAAATATGATATCAAATTTAAGAGTTGTGTATGCTTTATTATAGTTTATTTAATCTGTGTGTGAACAATAGTAAGACTGTCATTCAGTTTATCTAGTGATTAAATGTTAACTATAATCATAATTTTATCTGTGGTACATCGTCAGCTTATTACCTTTCTTTGGAGGTTTAGAGAAAATGATACTTCTTCAAAAGTACTTATTCCTGGGAACTCTATAGACACCCAGGAATATCTGTTTCTGGAAATATCTGTTGTCTTCCCCTGAAACACTTGATGTGAAGAAAATTCTTGGGATTTTCATCTCAGCAACATATCAGGAGCCTTGGATGATGATATTGTTTAATTCTTATCTTGTTTTGTTTAGTGATCTTATTCTAAGTTATATGACTGACTGCATTACCTAATTGAAAGAGGTGATATATAAACAAATGAGCATTTTAAATGGACTAAAAAATTCTATAAAGTTCTCTTTTAAAAATTATCAATGCATATGTGTAAATGAACGAAGTTCTAGTACAGATTAATTACCTTGAGGATGCATTTATTCAGCGAACCCCTTATGAGGAAATTAGTGCAATTACGACCTTGCTCTTTTTTTAATGACTATAATAATTGTATGTATTTCCATTATGTTTAATAAGTACATGGTTAAGCATATCCAAAAATATTCTCAAATTGTTGTACTTTTCATGTGCCAAGAATAATTATGAAGATATGTTCTCCAACAGAGAAGTCACCTGCCTCTTCTTCTTGAATTCATGAATACATATACTGCCTTTCATATTGAAACTTTCAGATGTTTTCCTTAAGGAAGACTCAGTTAAAATTCTTACAGAGCATGTTTTCTTTGCTATGTCAAATATTGTATTAAGCAATCTCCTTTCCTCTCAGAGCCTTTTCAACACATTTCTTCTCTCCCCCAACTAAATGATTATAGAAACTTGTAGTTGGCATTTGTGCTTTCCAGAATAACTTGCAACTTTCTAGGACTTAATTTATGTTTCTGTAACTTCAGAAAGTTTCCGTGATAAGAATCCAATGAATATTTGAGTGCTATAACTTGTGGCTTTATTAGCTCATACTGCATTTATTTCACAATTATAATTTAATGGGTCAATTTCTTGATTTGTTTCTTTTAGATGAACAATTAATATAAACTCTATTTTAGGTTTATTTCCCATATTTTGGAAACAGAATAAAACATATTTTCATCATGTGGCTAAATGAGGATGTTATTTAACATAGAATTTAATCATTTGTACTTTTCTTAAAAAAAGGCTTAGTCATAGCTGTAAAATCTTTGTTGTGTAAGATTTCACTTAGAGATATAGTTTTCATGTGTTAAATATTAATAGGGCTTGAGATGTCAATAGGATTAAAGCTGCACTGGGAATAAAAATTGAGAATAGTAACTTGTATTTTTAATAACTTTATGAAGTTTTTCAGTATGAATTTGGTTTGTTAAACTACACAAAGCTAGAATAATTCTTTAGGATACACATACATATTGTGTAGAAAATAATTTGAATGAAAATTGAAATAAAAATGATACTTTGCTTGAAAATATCTTCTGGTTTTAACAGTTTTCCAGGTAATTCTTATAAAATGACAAGCAGCAGTCTTGTAGATAGATTTTGTAAATCAGACTTATTTAGTGGATAAGGTCTAGAGACAGATATTAAATATTTGATATGCTTTCTTAAAATTCAGAGTTATATGATAATAGGAATATATCAATCACCAAGTTCCAGAGTCTTTCTTGCATTGGAAATGCTTATTGGATATGAAAAGAAACTGTGGAAAGGTGAATTACATCATAGGTAGACAGCGTTCTCATCTGTAACTAAGACATTGTTAGCTTATTGAACACAAGAATGCAAAGGAATATTATATACTATCAGTCATTAAAATGGAAAGGACTTTTAAAAGTATTCACTAATGACCTTACTTTTCCTGAGATGGATCCCTAATAGCATACATTGAATTAAAAGTGAACACTTCTTTCATTTAAATTTGATACCTAAAATTTAAACATTACCTGCTAAAAAACTGATAATGTAATTTTCCTTGAGAGATAAAGAGAAGTGTATCATGATCTATATTCCCTTTATTCTTGGACTGTTAGGAAACCTAGAGACCAATCTGTGGCTTCCCAGAGTGATGGGGATTGATGCTGACCTTCAAAGCAGCATGAGGTTCTCACCCCTAGTTATCTCCTATTCCTGGTCTAGCTTTTATTTTTAGTATATTTTTTGTAACTCTCATTCTTTTACATTTATTGTTGTAATGTATAAAGTTTCTTTTAGATGACTTAAGTCTGTTGTGAAAGCAAGTCAGGCTATAAATAAATAATGAAATATAGACTATCCAACTATCAGGATGCTACTTGGGATTTTAGACTAGGCAGCTTTGAACGTGATTCATGGAAGAGTATTCACTTTATTCATTTGTAGTAAGTATAATTATAGCTGCCAATTTTTGGCTTTGACAATTGGCAAATTCCTTTTGGCAAGTTTGGTTTCACTTTTGTGTGGGTGTAAGAACCATAAAATAGTTTATTTTGAAAGGAGTACTGCCAATTAGCTTTTTTTCCTAAACAGTCTTTTACCTCCCTGTTATTCTTCCTGCCATTGATCCTTATTCCTTTCATTAGCATGGTTACCAGTTTCTTCAACATCCTTTTTTGTTCATGACTAAATGTTGGCATATACTTCTAACTTCAGAGGCATAGTTCTTTGAAAATTGTAAGAACCACCCCATTCTGTCTGCTCCGCAACCTGAGCATGCATGTTCCTTCTCTGTTCATCAATCACACATATTAATAATTTTCATCTCTAGTTGAAAATTTAGAGCTTCCACCATATCTTCTTTCAGAACCCACATACCATTGCTACTCCCCTGCCCTTTTCCCACAGTTATGTGCTATGCTGTGCTCAGTTACTCAGTCGTGTCTGACTCTTTGTGACCCCATGGACTGTAGCCTGCCAGGCTCCTCTGTCCAAGAGATTCTCCAGGCAAGAATACTGGAGTGGGTTGCCATTCCCTTCTCCAGAGGATCTTCCCAACCCAGGGATCGAACGCGAGTCTTCTGCATCTCCTGCATTGGCAGGCAGATTCTTTACCACTGAGCTATTTGGGAAGCCTTTCCCACAGTTACACAGCAGTTCATTAGTCTCATGTTACCGCCTCAATAGCAGAAAAATACTGGCAGTTTCTCCCTACATATGATATCCTTTTCAGATCCCCATTTTGTTATGAATAATTTTATTCTGTAACATGCTCCTTGGCAAGCAGAGGTGATAGGCATTTCCTCTTTGCAAATGATATAAATACCATTTTGTAAAGAGAAAGTAAATATTGAGCTCCTTATTGAATAATGGAGAGAATGGAGGAGGCTGCACTGAAATCTGACCCTTCTTGTTGATTTGCTTCGTCTGAATATGAAGTCAAGAGACAAGAGGTGTCCATATTACTTGCATTCACATTATCTGAACATGTTCATAGTCCTTGGGTGGTATCTAAGAGTCTTCATGATCTAGCCCCTTTGGACATCTTCAGCTTGAACTCTCTTCTTCCGCCTAATCCTATGGTTCAGTCACATTGAACTACTCAAAATTCTTTACTATGACGTGTGTTTATGGAACTTTTTGTCATTGCACATACTATTCTGTTTGCTACAAATCCTCTTCTTTTGCTATCATTTCTTGGGACATGTTTAAATTATTCTTTCAAACTGAAAGAGTTGTGTTCTCATGTGAATCTACACGAAGTCCCTTATCTCATGGATCAGATGCTTCTGTTTCAGGCCACAGTCACATCATTGCTTGTAATCCCTGTGTTTATTTATCTCCATTTCTCCATGGGTTGTGAGATCCTTGAAGTCAAGTTTGTCATTTTCTTTATATTCTCAGAGCTGAGCATAGCTTCTGGTTTATTATTGGTTTCAGTGGAAAACAAAAGAATTTCAATAGAAATTTAATTGTTATATATATTCCCTTTGGTCCTTCTGGTAGCTCCAAAATGAAAGTATTTTCATAGAGAATTGTTTTTCCCCAAGTTAGTTAGAATCTGTTAGAATGCAAACTATTCTACTGGATTTTGTGGTCACTCTTTTCATGGTGATGCTTCTCACTTCAAATTCTACCAAGATGCTTTGGTCAATTGACTCAAGTATAATATAATACTTCCTATTATTCCAAATTGCAAAGTGCTTTATTCCATGTAACTGTTTCAGAACATTTTTTGTTAAAGGCCACAAGAGGCTGAAGAATGGCTATATATAAATGGATGAAATTCATACCTGAGTTAGTTGAGCCATATTTTTCATTGGCACATATTTAATAGCTTCTATGAAATGAATTACGTTAGGAACTTGACCGTTCTCTTCCCATTTAGAAGTGTGTAGTAAGAAGGAAAGATAGTTATTTTCACACCATTTCTCTCTATCTTGTTCTCATTTTCTTTCTTTTGAAAAAGAGACAATCATTTCCTTATCACTAGCCACTGTAGCCCTTGAGAAAGCACCATCCTCGAGCAGCTGGAAAGTGGTTGTTGCATAATTGCCTGCCCTCTCCAATGCCTTAAACTTATCAGTCACACACTTTCCAATAAGGTTTTGCTAGTACTGATACTTTTTTTTTGTCTTGGGTAAGTCAGGATGTAGTCACTATCCTCAAAAGAATCTTGGACTTTTTCTAAATAATGAGTTTTAATTAAAATATCCAGCCATTTCAAATAGACATACAGAAAGATAGTAATACTCTCTGGATTGGAGAGAATCAGGCCTCATGTATGGTCAGTTTTTTTATTTTTATTTTTTTACAGTTGTTAACAAATATATGACTTATTTGTCTTATTTAGAGGATATAAAAATTGGAAAGAATTTTAACAATCTGGTTTAGCCTCTCACTATATATATTTTAAGATATCATTATGGTAGCAGAATAATGACTTCTCAAAGATGCCCACATTATAATCCTTAAAACCTTTGGCTCTAACTTAACAGAGCAAAAAAGACTGTACAGATGTGACTAAATTAAGGATGTTAAGAAAATTTTCCTGGATTATGCAGGTAAACTCATTAGAATCAAAGGACCTTTATAAGAGGAAGGCAGAAGTGTTAGAGTCAGAGAGAGAGATTTGAGATGTTATACTGCTGGCTTTGAAGATAGAGGAAGAGGCCACAAGTCAAGGAATGCATATGACTTCTTGAAGCTAGAAAAGGCAAGTAAATAGATTCTCCTGTAGAGTCTCCAGAAAAAATCACAGCCCTGCTAACACCTTGATTTTAGCCTAGTAAGACTTCCCACTTAATAGACTATAAGATAATAAATGTGTTATCTTTTAAGCCAGTAAGTTTGTAGTTATTTGTTAGAATAGCCATAGGAAGTGAATACAACTACTCTTAGCATGGGCAAACATTTCCAGTGGTAGGGTGCCTCTCTGCTCACCAAAGTGACTGATCCTCTAGTGAGACTGTGTCTCCTTTTGCCCTCCCCCAATGTCTCTGCCTCCTTTTTACTCAGTATTCTTCCTCAGGGTGGCCCTTGGAAACAAGAGGATACATCTACCCTGTCTTCAGTATTATATCCTTTCAACTATTCAGAGACGGTTGATTTTTCAGTAGAGGATTGAAAAATTTGTGAGAACTAACCTTCTTCATGTATATTACTTGCATTATTTTCTTATTTATTAATTGAATTTTGTGCAACTCAAAATACTTTATTACATTGTTTAATGTAATAGATGTTTTGAAATACAATATGCTGATGTTTCTTATGTTCTTGAAAGATGATAATAAACTTGGTAAAATATTATCATATATTTAGAAAAATAGCCACACTTTTAAATCATGTCTATTTTTTTAATAGTTCCCTTTCATACTGTATACATCCTTTATATAGAAGATAAACTTAAGACTACAAACCAGATCATTTTAAAGGCATGTTTTAAGGCCATTTTTCTTGGTTTGTTGAGTCTTTGATTTAGATATCTGCAAATTTCCTAGGTGATGAAAAACATTAGCTATAAATAAAAAGTAATGGGATGAGTCAAAATAACAATTATAATTTCATAAAATCTTCAACATTCCTATTCTAGACATAGTGGTATCTAAATAGAAAGTTATTTTTTACATTTTGTATTAAAGAATAACGTAATATATAAATTGCCACAAATTGTAAATGTATAGCTTTTTAATACCCCAGATATGGACATATTACAATTTCCTGGAAGCACCAGGTGTGCCTCTTATTAAGCATCACCCAAACCAAAGGTGACTATTGTCCTAATCCCAGATCATAAACTGCCTTATTTTTTTAAAAAATGATATTTGAAAGAGTTGTAGTAAGAAATACATATCCTTGCAGCTCAGCTGACAGCAAAGTCCTCTTTTTGGGTAGGTATAGGTAACTAGATAATATTTCAGGTGCTTACTATCCTACTTCACTTTGACTGACACAGCTAACTTGTTAACTATTTGAAATAAACAAAAGAATACTGATCTGGTAAGAATGAATGGATTCATGCTAATACAACACAGAGATCATATCCAGGGTGACATTTGTGAAGTATTTCATTATCTTTCCTTCAGTAGTACATGTTGAAATTAAAAGATCTGACCATCAGGTAGATTTCGATATCTTTGGTTAGGAATGGCTCTGTTGAATTCTGATTATTCGAGGATATGTGAATTATGTATTTAGTAGCAAGCTAGTAAATGATTAAAGGAAAGAAACCTCTATCTTGGACTTCTCATAAAAAATGAAATTTATGTGCAAATGATATGTAAACTTTGTTACAAAAGTTGTTATAATCTCACACACATGCATAAGGATAAAATACAAGCCTGTGTTGCTATGGAAACAGGATTATTGCCAAAAAGATTATAGATAAAACCCAAACAATGCTCATATTAATCAATCCTAAATTAAATGAATTTAAATATGTCTAAAGAACTGATCATATATTTTCAATAAAATGCTCATCTTCCAGTATCCATATTCTACATGCTGTGAGTTCAAGAGCTCTGCATGATATTGCTGGAGCAACCTTTAGTGACGATCACTGATGATTTGTTTTCTTATTATTATAGAAGGAAGATTTGTGAAATTGCATTATAAAGGAAAAGTAATAAACTGTAATAAATTTTCTTTATGTGTTCCTACCAATAGTAAGTCACTTTGCTATAAACTTTTTAATAATTATACTCAGTTCCATCCTCTGTGATCATCAGGATAGACTCCACCCCTGAAAATGATAGAGAAGATCAGTTTTCTGCAAGAAACAGAGCAGGTGAGAAAGCATGCATGCATGTGTGCTCAATCACTAAATCGCCTTCAACTCTTTGCAGCTTCATGGACTGTAGCCCACAGGCTCCTCTCTGTCCATGGGATTTTCCAAGCAAGAATACTGGAATGGGTTGCCATTTCCTCCTTCAGGGGCTATTCCTGACCCAAGGATTGAACACATGTCTCCTGCATTAGCAGGGGGATTCTTTTACCACTGAGCCTCTTGGGAATCCCTGAGAAAGCATATCTGGAACAAAATTATAATTGGTATAAACATATTCATAGGGAGTATTATGTGAACTTATATAAGCATCATTGAATCTGAAGATCCTAGAATTAGCTCGAATAGACAGTAACTGGAATACAACTTGTGATCTACTTGTGTGACACCAATTTGGGTACATAAAGTTTTAAATTCTTCATTAAGTTGTGAATATAAGGCTAGCTCTAAGTTTCAGTTTCTGATTATGATGAGCACTGTCTTTGATGAAATATGGGAGGAACCTACAACCTCACAATTTCTTACCAGCCTGTTTGGAAAGAACTCACTGATGTTTGATCAGTGGTTTTCATTTTGTAGTTGTTTTTATTTTTTCATATATTCTTAGTTCGAAGGAAATCTTTGGAGCCAGGCAAAATAGATGGAAGCATGCATGTACGCTCATTCACTTCAGTTCAGTTCAGTCGCTCAGTCGTGTCGACTCTTTGCGACCCCATGAACTCAGCACGCGAGGCCTCCCTATCCATCACCAACTCCCGCAGTCCACCCCAACCCATGTCCATCGAGTTGGTGATGCCATCCAGCCATCTCATCCTCCGTTGTCCCCTTTTCCTCCTGCCCCCAATCTTTCCCAGCATCAGGGTCTTTTCCAATGAGTCAGCTCTTCGCGTCAGGTGGCCAAAGTATTGGAGTTTCAGCTTCAGCATTAGTCCTTCCAATGAACACCCAGGACTGATCTCCTTTAGGATGAACTGGTTGGATCTGCTTGCAGTCCAAGGGACTCTCAAGAGTCTTCTCCAACACCACAGTTCAAAAGCATCAATTCTTTGGCGCTCAGCTTTCTTCACCGTCTAACTCTCTCATCCATACATGACTACTGGAAAAACCATAGCCTTGACTAGACGGACCTTTGTTGGCAGAGTAATGTCTATGCTTTTCAATATGCTATCTAGGTTGGTCATAACCTTCCTTCCAAGGAGTAAGCGTCTTTTAATTTCATGGCTGCAATCACCATCAGCAGTGATTTTGGAGCCCCAAAAAATAAAGTCTGACACTGTTTGCAATGTTTCCCCATGTATTTCCCATGAGGTCACTTCAGTTGTGTCCAATTCTTTGTGACCCTATGGACTGTAGCCTGCCAGACTCTTTTGTCCAGGGAATTCTCCAGGAAAGAAGGCTGGAGTGGGTTGTCATGCTCTCCTCCAGGGGATCTTTCCCACCCAGGGATTGAACCCTCATCTCCTGTGTTTCCTGCATTGCAGGCAAATTCTTTACTGCTGAATCACCTGGGAAGACCAAAATAGATGGAACCTTTGGATAAAGGTGGGGGGAAGCTCTTGAATGGTGAAAACCTTCTCTTTTTCTTCTGGGCAGGGATGCTGGGCAGGGAAGATACATCTAAGCATAAGCGCTGGAACTTTATGATTTGAATACCACTTAGATGGACCATAAGGGGCAAGTATCTGCTGTTTCCAAAACATAATTAAAATGCATATATCTTATCCAGAGTAACTTAATTAACTATTTGACACATTGCCAGTTAATTTCATCACTAGACACTGATTATCTATTACATTCACTCTAAGTTTGAAGTTTTTATAAAAAAACATTAAGGTGACTTTGGGATTTCAGGAACACCTTAATGAATAAGCTCAAGGAAGCTCAAGTTTTTCCTAAACTGAGTCCCTAAGTAGACCTTAGAGTCAGTGGGAAATAACCATTGTGTGGGACAGAAATCTGGATATAGGAACCTGGTCTGGGAGAAGCCTAAGGTTTCTAGAACTGAAAACAGAATAACATTTCAATTGGGAAGTCAGTGTCATTAATTCACTTATTCATCCAATCATGTTTAACAAGTATTGTAAGGGTCTGCTATGTGTCCAACACTTATTAGCTATGTGGAAAAACTGAAAGATAAATCACACTATCAGAAACGAAGGTATATTTTCCATGCAGCAAACACACTTGAAAGTAATTCTATCTGCACGCTTTGGTAAGTGACTAAATTCATTTGGATAAAGCAGAAGAAAGAAGGTGAGGGAGTCATCTGAATTGTATGAAGAGAGATAATGGTCAGTTGGCCCATGGCACTGATAACTTAGGTCAGAACTTAAAAGTAATTTTTACCTTGACAGTTCTAAACTTTTGTCTGTAGATTTTACCATTTTGTTCTTTTTGTTTTGTTTTATTTTGGATCTTCGGAAGTTTTTTTTGCTTGTTTTTTGAAACTTTGACTGCTTATGTGAGACCAAGGGAATGACAGCAGTTGAAGACAGGGTTTCTGTGATCCTGCTGATGTCCCTGAAGGATGTAGCCTACTAGGCCAGCATTGAAAGTATAATTGGCTGAGGGATGAAAGGATGTGGTAGAGAGAGTTCCTAGAGGAGAGACTTCATCAGAGCACTAGACAGGACTTTGTGTGGGGGTGTGAGGATCTGAGTGCTTCCCTTTCCCTTGGGAGAAGGCATGGTTGGCCACCCCCTTAGAGAAGATGCTGTTTCTATTCTGTGGAGAATCTTCTGTTCTTAATGGCTAATGCCAGACATTCCCATTTGTGTGTGTGTGTGTGTGTGTGTGTGTGTGTGTGTGTGTGTTCAGTCATGTCCAGCTCTTTTTGACCCCATAGATTGTAGCCTGCCAGGCTCATCTGTCCATGGGATTCTCCTGCCAAGAATACTGGAGTGGATTGCCATTTCTTTCTTCAGGGATCTTCCCAAACCAGGGATTGAACCCAGGTCTCCTGCATTGCAGGAACCACCAGATGCAAATATATATAAGAAATATCCTTTATCCTGCTACTGATGTACTCTTTGATGTAAATGAAGGAGCTGGAAAAAATTCTTCTCTTAACCTAATAGCTCAGGTGTTAGGTGCCCGAAAGAAAATGAAGAAGACCAATGAGGAAATGAAAGCATAAGAAGGGAGCAGTAAAGATGAGTCTTAATTCAAAGTTCTGCTTTGAAAAGTCTTTAGGTGCCCCTTGAGAGTGGAGACCACTAAGAGGAAGGCCCCAAGAGAAATAAGAAGACTTAACAGGTCCTGGAAGAGCTCTTTGCTATCCTGCTTAGAAGATAAACTCACCTGTCACCCAGGTTCCCAGTGAAAGATTCTCAGGGCAGTTATAACTGTCTTCAGAGCTGAAGCCATAGGGCTGGAAAAGGTCAGTTTTCATTCCAGTCCCAAAGAAATACAATGCCAACGAATGTTCAGCTACCATATAATTGTGCTTATTTCACATGCCAGTAAGGTTATGCTCCAAATCCTTTAAGCTAGGCTTCAGCAATATGTGACCCAAAAACTTCCAGATGTAGAAACAAGCTGAGTTTAGAAAAGACAGAGGAATCAGAGATCAAATTGCCAGCATGCATTGGATCATGGAGAAAACAAGGGAATTCCAGAAACACACCTACTTCTGCTTCACTGATTATGCCAAATTAGCTTTTAATTGTGTGGATGATAACAAACTGTGGAAAATTCTTAAAGAAATGGGAGTACCAAACCACTTTTCCTGTCTCCTGAGAAACCTGTAAGCAGGTCAAGAAGCAACAGTTAGAACCAGACATGGTACAACGGGCTAGTTCAAAATTGGAAAAGGTGTAGAAGAAGGCTATATATAGCTTATTTCACTTATATGCAGAGTACATCATGCAAAATGCCAGGTTGGATGAATCACCAGGTGGAATCAAGATTGTCAGGAGAAATATCAGCAGCCTCAGATATGGTGGATGGTACCACTCTAATGGAAGAAACTAAAGAGGAACTAAAAAGTCTCTTGATGAGGGTGAGAGAGGAGAGTGAAAAAGCTGGCTTAAAACTCAGCATTAAAAAAGATCATGGCGTCTGGTCCCATCACAAAAGTCTGTATAGTCAAAGCTATGGTTTTTTCCAGTAGTCATGCATGGATGTGAGAGTTGTTGTTGTTTTTGCACAGTTCCAAACAGAAGGTTGAGCACCAAAGAATTGATGCTTTCAAATTGTGGTGCTAGAGAAGCCTCTTGAGAGGCCCTTGGACTGCAAGGAGATCAAACCAGTCAACCTAAAAGGAAATCAGCCCTGGATATTCATTGGAAGGACTGATGCTGAAGCTGAAGGTCCAATACTTCGGCCACCTGATGCGAAGAGCTGACTCATAGGAAAAGACCCTGATGCAGGGAAAGATTGAAGGCAAAAGGAGAAAGGGGTGGTAGAGGATGAGATGGTTAAATGGCATCACTGACTCAATGGACATGAATTTGAGCAAGCTCTGTGAGATCGTGAAGATCAAGGGAGCCTAGCAGGTTGCAGTCCATCAAGTTGCAAAGAATCAGACAAGACTGAGCAACTGAGCAACAACAACAACCTCACAACTGATGAAGTTCAGATCCTGTTTTCACAAATCATTTGGGACCCTAACTACATGCTGTACGGGCACTGTCCAAGGTGCTGATGAGAGTGAGGTAGACACAATAGACATGGTATCTAAGGGGCTTGGTGGTGGTTTAGTTGCTGTCGTGTCCAATTCTTGTGACCCCATGGACTGTAGCCTGCCAGGCTCCTCTGTTCATGGGATTCTCCAGGCAAGAGTACTGGAGTGGGTTTCCATTTCTTTCTCCAGAGGATCTTCCCAACCCAAGAATTGAACCCGGGTCTCCTGTATTGCAGGCAGATTGTCTACTGACTGAGCTATGAGCAAAGCCCCATCTAAGGAGCTTAAGGGCCAACCACATAGGCTCCTGTAGGCCATGTGACAAGGAAATAAAGATACCATCTCAGTTGGAAATATGGTTTTTAATCTTAGTACTGAACTAAACATTCTGTGGTCCTGACATGGGTACTGCTAAGTATTTCTTATGGGTTGTACCAAATGAGATAGGAACCAGGGCTTTTTATGTTGTTACAAACAAAAATCAGAAGTGATTTACAAATAAGAAAATAAGAGTATGGGATTTGGATCATCAGTAATCATTTGTGTAAATCCATTAAAAATAGGCCTTATAAGGGAAGAAGAACTGAGGATTGACTTCATAGATCTATACAGAAAAATTATATCGTGATTTCAGCTTCACCCAAAATACTCCTCTTTGCTGTTTTAGGGTAATCTGGGGTGGTCTGGCCAAATGAATATTTTCTTGTTTTATGGCTATATAGCACTTTTCTATCCAGAAAGCAAAGGAAAATAGAGGGTTTTTAGAATGTTTTGAATTAATTATAGAAACTCATTTTGTCTTTTTTAGGAAAAGTCAATCAGACAGTATTAGAAACAATTAAGACAATAACATTAAAGACCCAAAGTAATAATCACTGACTTCCTTAGATGAGGTGCTTCTGCATCTCTGAAATACATGTGTTGTCACTAAAAGAGGAGTTCCTTCCAGTGTTGCTTGGTGACAAAGGTTGCATGTTTTTATATCTATTTAAAATTTTAAAATAAAAACGATGATGTGTAGGGTTTTGTGGTGTTGTCTGTATACCTATGGATCATCGAAAAAGCAAGAGAGTACCAGAAAAACATCTATTTCTGCTTTATTGACTATGCCAAAGCCTTTGACTGTGTGGACCACAATAAACTGTGGAAAATTCTGAAAGAGATGGGAATACCAGACCACCTGACCTGCTTCTTGAGAAACCTGTATGCAGGTCAGGAAGCAACAGTTAGAACTGGACATGGAACAACAGACTGGTTCCAAATAGGAAAAGGAGTACGTCAAGGCTGTATATTGTCACCCTGCTTATTTAACTTATATGCAGAGTACATCATGAGAAATGCTGGGCTGGAGGAAGCACAAGCTGGAATCAAGATTGCTGGGAGAAATATCCATAACCTCAGATATGCAGATGACACCACCCTTATGGCAGAAAGTGAAGAAGAACTAAAGAGCCTCTTGATGAAAGTGAAAGAGGAGAGTGAAAAAGTTGGCTTAAAGCTCAACATTCAGAAAATTAAGATCATGGCATCTGGTCCCATCACTTGATGGGAAATAGATGGGGAAACAGTGGAAACAGTGTCAGACTTTATTTTTTTGGGCTCCAAAATCACTGCAGATGGTGACTGCAGGATGAAATTAAAAGACGCTTACTCCTTGGAAGGAAAGTTATGACCAATCTAGACAGCACATTAAAAAGCAGAGACATTACTTTGCCAACAAAGGTCCATCTAGTCAAGGCTATGGTTTTTCCAGTAGTCATGTATGGATGTGAGAGTTGGACTATAAAGAAAGCTGAGTGCCAAAGAATTGATGCTTTTGAACTGTGGTGTTGGAGAAGACTCTTGAGAGTCCCTTGGACTGCAAGCAGATCCAACCAGTTCATCCTAAAGGAGATCAGTCCTGGGTGTTCATTGGAAGGACTGATGCTGAAGCTGAAACTCCAATATTTTGGCCACCTGACGCGAAGAGCTGACTCATTGGAAAAGACCCTGATGCTGGGAAAGATTGAAGGCAGGAGGAGAAGGGGACAACAGAGGATGAGATGGCTGGATGGCATCACTGACTCGACGGGCATGGGTTTGGGTGGACTGCGGGATTTGGTGATGGACAGGGAGGCCTGGCGTGCTGCGGTTCATGGGGTCGCAAAGAGTTGGACACGACTGAGTGACTGAACTGAACTGAACTGTATACCTATTTTGCCTTGTTTTCTCCATGTCTGTACTCTCCACCCCCTAGACTTTCAAGGTGAGAGCATGGACATTTTCCCTTCCTGTATTTAGTATAGAGAAGTAGTTAAACATATAGATGAGTTGGACTGAACTGGTTTGACCTCCAACTCCAGTTCTAACTTTCTGTATGACTGCTTCAGCACTAAGAGCCTCAGCTTGTTCATTGGTGATGATAGTCACCTTATGGGCCCACTGGAAGATGTGAATGAACTAATGAATGCTAAGTTCTTAGCAAAATGTTGGGTGTATAGTAAGTGTGCAATGAAAGGCAGTTGATGGTTACTCCTATAGCACTTGGCTTGTTCTGTTAGAAACAGGTTTCCTTGACCCCTTAAACTGTTTTAAGCACAGACTGGGAACTCAGCACTCACAACAACTTGTTGAAACTGTTGCTGTTTTGAATGGTTCTTTAAAATGGCTCTTTACTGTAGCTGTGTTTTCTTGGAAGACAAGTGCAGGCTGGTTAGCTTTCTGTTTAAAAGAACTGTTGCAAGTAGAAGCCCTGTGTTTTCACAACTTTTATCATGAAAATGCCCAGTATGCCCTGCTTTCCTGATACAGCTTTAATTCAAGACAATGATACATTTGAAGTTGTTTTTCCATTTCTCTTGTTTTCATCAAAGTGAATTGCATTAAACATGAATTGTTTTTATGATCTTGCTGCCATGTGTAATTTTCCTCTTCTATAGAGATAGATATTTAATCTAAAACTACTAACTCTGTGATGATAAGCATTCACACTCTTACTGTTTAAATATCTTGAAAATTCTGATGGACCAACCATGCGATTTCCCCTTCCATTATTTTCTCTCTTCAGGAACAACCTGCTTTAATAGTAAACTATTTGAAGTGAAGACATATTAGGTAACTAAAGGTTGTATATGTTATATCTATGTTCTATGTTGCTTTATCGGCAAATATTAAAGTCCTTGTGTAGGTATAAGCTTTTATGCACATATGTTCTCTTAGGAAAAAAAAAACATTCTCAGCTTTTCAAACAGAGAAATACAATGCAAGGAATTGTTTATGAATGTGTTGAAAAGGCTGAAGGAGAGAAAAGGGAAGATGCTATTACCAAAAGGTTAGTAACTACAGGAAATCACTGCAGCTCCTAGGGCTGGAGAAACAAAGGGGAAAGTGGTGCTTAAACCCTACAAGCCTTTCTCTGGTTGTGATTCTGCTTCTTACACCATGTCACCACTGCTCTGCAGTCATCCAAGAGCTGACAGCCCCACTGGTGCTGGTGGATTTGCTGCCTGAGTGACTGGTATCTACAACTGCTGGCTGCTGGCACCACTGTGCTTCTACTGCAGAGGCTGGCAGTTGTCTGAGGCTGCTGCCACCACTATTAGATCCTTTGAGTGCTAAGTGCTAAGGTGTCAGGAGCCAGAGCCAAGAAAGAAAATCATGGCTTCCTTCCTTTTGCTAACTTCCACTCTCATACCTCTCTGATTAGGCTTGCTCTTTCCATTGGCAGACCTAACCAGAAACCAACTGGAAAGGAGTTATGGCATACACAATTTATGTGTCCCAGTTCCTAGGGAGAGAGGAATAGTTAGGATAGAACAGACTGGCAACAGAGAAATACCCAGGATTACATTTACATCACTTATTTCAAGAGTGCAGAAAGTAAGAGGGAGGGGCATTAAATGATAGAGGAAATTATGCTGTATCTTTTATATAGAAATCTGAAGGATGCATATGTTCAACCCAGACTTTATGTGTATTAGTTTCCTATTTCTGCTGTAATAAATTACCACAAGCTTAGTGGCTTCAAACAACACAAATTTATTATTCTTCAGTTCTGTAGGTCAGAATTCCCACAGAGGTCTCACTGGGATAAAATCGAGGTGTAGGTAGGGCTGCTTTTCTTTCAGGAGTATTTAAAGAAGAACCAATTTATTTGTCTCTTCCAGCTTCTAGAATTAGCCTACGTTCCCTGGATCATGGCTTCCCATCTCTATTTTCAAAGCCAGCCAGTTCTTCTCCGGCTGCCATCTCTCTGATTCTCTGTAACTAGAAAAAACTCTGTGCTTTGAAGGATTTATGGGATTATATTGGACCCATCTGGACAACCCAATCTCTTCTCCTCATCTGAAGGTTCTTAGTTTTAAAGTTTTAATCACATCTGCAAAGTCGCTTTTGACATGAAGATAGTATTCACAGGTTCTGAGAATTAAATCATAGGCATCTATGGGACCATTATTCTGTTTACCGCAACACAGAATTTTAGATTCATAGACATCTGTGGTTATTCACTAGTCATTATCTCCCATAGATATCTTAAACACATAATATCCAAAACTAAGTTAATCTTCTACTGAGTGCATGCTTTCTTGGCTGGGGACATCATTGAACAGTCTAGGCTTGAATTTTGAGAATATTTTTCTTTAATCCCTCAACAGATTAGTACATCTGCTCATTTTAGCTCCTAACTATTTCTCCAATCTATCCCTTCCATCTTTCCTACCACTCCCATTTCCTGGCATAGAAGACTTTTCCATTTTCCTGAAAATAATTCTTAATTAACTGTGTCTGGCATTGTGATAGTGAAGTTATTGATATGAATGAGTCCCCATGTTATCTGTTATGGAATTTACAGTCTAGAATGGAAAGCACACATTAGACAAATAAACTTGTATGATATGTTTTGGAAGTAGACTTTTCTCATCTTTGATTCATTTTTCAATAATTGGCATTAAAATATTGTGAGTATTCTAGAGAAAGACCATCAAGTTGTCTGATTTAAATGCAATCAGTAATGAGAACCTTTGGTATATGTATGTTACTTTGTCCTGATTCTGGAAGATTAAGAGGGAAAATAAATTGCATGTCAAATACGGCAACTGAGTTAATTGTAGTAAAAATCAAGCTTGTCATTGTTGTTCAGTCACTAAGTCATGTCTGACTCTTTGCAACCCCATGGACTGCAGCATGCCAGGCTCCTCTCTCCTCCACTATTTCCCAGAGTTTGCTCAGATTCATGTCCATTGAGTCAGTGATGTTATCTAACCATCTCATCCTCTGCCACCCATTTCTCCCTTTGCCTTTAATCATTCCCAGCAACAGTGTCTTTTCCAATGAGTCGGCTCTTTGCATCAGGTGGCCAAAGTATTGGAGCTTCAGCTTCAACGACAGAATGGCCTAGCAAAATCAAGCTAGAATGGCCTTAAGAGCCTATCTTCATTGGTTATTGTCTAAAGGGGATTAAGCTGCAGATTTAAATAATCAGTGTGCCTTGAGTCAGGCCTGGCTGTATAGTTTAAATAAGCAACCCATGACTTTGTTGTATATATTAACATTTTGTAAAATTATTGAACCAATGTGAGCTTGCAAATACTCCTTTTGTTTAGAACTTCAGAGGCGAGCATTGAGGAAGGTTTTATGATTTGCTCATTCTCCTCTCCTCCACTGGTAACTCTTAGGAATCCTCTGTAGTGCTTGCCTGGAATGATAGTAACAGACTGGGAGCACTCATTCTACATCAGGCATACTGTTCCCAAATACACCTTTCACACACTGTCTTCTTTAATTCTTAAAACAGTCTTAAGATGGTGTCACTATTCTATTTGCAAATGAGATGAGGCTCCACATTTTACAGCTACTGAGGGGGAGAGAGTTGTAGTAGGACCCTGTATCTTCAGAATCCAAGCTCAAATGTGAAACCACTTGACTGTCATGCCACCAAGACAGTTTTAACATTCCTTTATTAAAACAGAATGGCGTTTTAATTGTTGGCTCACATGCTTGTTTCTCTTTCATTGAGTCTCCTGGCAGTAGGATCTGTGTCTTCTTCATCCAGGTAAATGACAGCACTTGGATGCTGCAGGGTTTGGGGCTCAGTAGGCACTTAATAAAACTGTAACCCCTTGGTCATTCTTTTATGCATTCATTCAATCTTAGTTGATTAGATTGGGTAAAAATATACTAACTAGAAGTAAATGTAAGATTTGAGTATCTACACATACAGTAAAATTAAATTTTGACAAAACATTCATTTGTACAGCAATGTGTTCAGTTTAGTTCAGTTCAGTTGCTCAGTCATGTCCAACTCTTTGTGACCCCATGGACTGCAGCACACCACATTTCCCTGTCCATCACCAACTCCTGGAGCTTGCTCAAACTCATGTCCATAGAGTCAGTGATGCCATCCAGCCATCTCATCCTCTGTCATCCCCTTATCCTCCTGCCTTCAATCTTTTCCAGCATCAGGGTCTTTTCAAATGAGTCAGTTCTTCACATCAGGTGGCCAAAATATTGGAGTTTTAGCTTCAGCATCAGCCTTTCCAATGAATATTCAGGACTGATTTCTTTTAGGATGGACTGATTGGATCTCCTTGCAGTCAAAGGGACTCTCAAGAGTCTCCTCCAACACCACAGTTCAAAAGTATCAATTCTTCAGTGCTCAGCTTTCTTTTTATAGTCCAACTTTCACATCCATACATGACTACTGGAAAAACCATAGCTTTGACTAGACGAACCTTTGTTGGCAAAGTAATGTCTCTGCTTTTTAAATGCTGTCTAGGTTGGTCATAGCTTTTCTTCCAAGCAGCAAGCGTCTTTTAATTTCATGCCCCCCAGAATAATGTATCTCACTGTTTCCATTTTCCCGTGGACTTTACAGTCCATGGAATTCTCCAGGCCAAAATACTGGAGTGGGTAGCTTTTCCCTTCTCCAGGGATCTTCCCAACCCAGGGATCAAACCCAGGTCTCCCGCATTGCAGGATTCTTTACCTGCTGAGCCACAGGGAAGCCCAGGAATACTGGAGTGGATAACCTATCCCTCTCCAGCAGATCTTCCCGACCTAGGAATCAAACCAAGGTCTCCTGCATTGCAGGAGGATTCTTTACCAACTGAGGTATTAGGGAAGCCCATCTTTCTAATAAACATAGATATTGAGTACATTCTTGGATGACATCCTGGTTAAAAAACATCCAAGGTAAGAACATTCTTTGTTTCTTACAACTGATCACTGAGCTGCTCACCCCTCAAAATTCAACTCAATAATCATGTGACTAATGTATCAAACTTTAAATACTTTACATTTTTGCATGTTATTTGTGCTTTGTATGACTGTAGAAAGTAATACTTCTTATTATGTGGATTTGGAGAAATATTGTGTTCCAAGAATTAGGCAGTAGAGCTGTAGTCTTGATTTCACTAGAGGGAGTGAGATAGGTGTAGACAATATCTAGTTCTTGCTTTATTATCAATCAGTGCTGTGCTTTATTAAATCCCTACTTGCTCATTTTCCTTACTGAGGGACCTAGGCTGGGATGGACAATATTTAATTAGCTTATTATAACTCTAGTATTGATGTGCTTTATTTTGAGAGGGGGTTGCTTTCTTGATTTTTTTTTAAATTGAAGTATAGTTGATTTACAATGTTGTATTAATTTCAGGTGTGCATCAAAATAATTCAATTATACATACATATATACATATATTTTTCAGATTCTTTTCCTTCATGGTTATTACAAAGTACTAAGTACAATTCCCTGTGCTATACAGTAGGTTCTTATTGGTTATCTATTTTATATATAGTAGTCATGTGTTTTCTTAACCTATATAATCTTAGAGAGATAATAGTCATGTTTTTGATAAGCAGTAGATTTTTTTTTTTTTGCTATACTTACGTGACTTTTGGGATCTCAACTCTTAGACCAGAGATTGAATCTGGGTCACAGGAGTGAAAGCCCAGAATCCTAACCACTTGATCACCAGCAAACTCCCAACAAACCATAGATTTTTAAGAGGTATTGATCTTTGTTGAAGGTGGGTCATTGATATATGGGTTCATTTTACTATTTACTTTTTTGAATGATACTTTTTAGAGAGAGAAAGAAGGACATAGCTGTAAAAAATAGTGGCAATGATAAGGAAATGCTGAAAGAAGAAGATGACACGTCTTCATCCTAAAAATCGTGGTATGTTCATTTTTATGGGGCACCTAAGCATGAAAGGTGATAGAAGTGATAGGAAGCAGAAATAGAGAAATTAGAAAACCTTGCAAGTTTCCTTGAATCATTTCAGTTGAAATGCTTTAGCATTTTGTTGAGAATGCCATATGAGATGTACTTACAGTCAAGTTTAATGAATATACATTACAGGGATAAATGGTTCATGAACTCACCATCATTTTGGATTATGCATTATTGCTCTTTAAAATCATTAGTTTGGAAAATTGAGATTTGATTGTAATTTGCAATTTCTTAGCATGCTCTGACCGGGCAAAAAAGGAAGCAATCTGGATAAGGGCCAGATTTCAGAGAAAAATTTACAGATGCAAAGTGCTTGATCCATAAAGTAGATAAAGCACATAATCTGCAATCAACTATAAAGTTTGACCATGGAAACAGTTGTTGAACCCAAGTCCATGTGCCCAAAGCACAGTGAGGCCAAACCAATGGGAACATCAGAGTTTCGAGCAGAAAAAGGTTTACTAATCACAGAGGCACCAGCCTGGAAGATGGGAGACCCAGATTGATCTCAAATCCATCTTGCTGACTGACTAGGGTATAAGATTGTTAAAGGCAAATGGGGAGGAGAGGGTCCCTATAATCCTGAGTTCAGATAAGATGCTGCAGACTTTCTGGCACCACTTTGTGACTTCCTTTGCCCCCAGTGATGGTAGTTATTCTACTTGTTACTAGTTTGGTCTAGTGATCCTTCAACTTTCCTCTAGAAGAGAGCAGAGACAGTAGTTGAGGCATTTTATTATCTGTTTAGGGCCTATATTATGGTTCAGGAGTTTCAGTTCTCAAGTGACCCTATTTTTAAGTCTGCTTGGGGCCAGTAGGTTGAAGCCACAGGGTGTTACCTCATCAGTTTGGGGTCATAAATCAAGGCATTGGCTTAAGCTAATAACTATGGAAAAGATTATGTTGCACTTGCTTTCTCTTTAATTTTGCGTTCCCTCACTTCACGGTTTGAATCTGTACTTTGGAACTGAGCGAAGTTCTAGGACTCTAAGGCCTTTTTTTCTATAAACAGAAAGGCATATTGGGGCTGTCTCTCAGGGTTCTGCTTGGTTTCAGTCCCCCCTTTGCTTTGAAACTCATCAATCTTGACAGGAACAGGAGTTGAACAAGAAAGGGAATAGAGATTAATCATAAACTTGGCAAGGGAACTTGATTTAAGGTGGACTTAGTTTCAGAAATACCAATAAAATAACCCAAACTTTGAGTTCTAACATCAGAGCTCACACATACTCTAAAGTTGCTTTCTGTGCCAATAGGTTTTTTCTAGAGATTAGTGCAATTCTTTATCTAACCCAAATGTTTATTGAGCAAAATTTCTTATCCAGAACTGTATAAATAGTCACTTGAGGACCTTTATGGTACAAGACTGTATTTTTGCATTTTGAAACTGAATAGAGTTTTTTACCCCTTGGGCCATGATTGGATGTTTAATCTCATATAAAATCACCGATTCTTTCCTTGAAACCTGAATAATTCGGTGGTCTTCCTTTTAACAAAAAGGATTTTTAAAAAGGGCTATTATATTCCCCATTTGATGCTACAAATTCACTAACAACTCAACACCCAAGCCTTTAGAAATGTTGTGTATACTTAGCCTATTTTTTCATCTAATACTCACTCCTGAGCCTGGTTCATCCTTCTTTTGCCTGCTAGACTGTATAAGTCACACTTTCCAAGTCACCAATGACCTCATTGTCATAAAATCTACTTTTTTAGTCCATTTCTCACTTGACTTTGAGACAGTAGTTGATGCTGATAAGCACTCTCTTCTTTAGGAAATGTTATTTTCCTTTGGCATCCATGACACTACTGCCCTCTTCTGCTCTTCTTTTGTCTGCTTCTGGGCAATTTAAATAATGACCTCTTAGGCTTCTTTGTGAGTCCATATTCTTCTGTCCTTTGCCTTCCTTGGGATTTTGAAGTAGGCTCTCTTCTGTTGCACTCTATATACTTGTACCAGATGATAGTATTACTCCTGAAGCATCAGTCATTGTCTTTGTGATTTTCAAATCTCTATCTCCAAGTATGACCCATCTCCTGAGCTTCAGGACAATGTATCTACTTCTCTTATTGAGAGTTTAATATTGATGTTTCTCATACACCTCAAATTCAACACATTCCAAATGGAAAACTTCATCTTACTCCCTGTGCGACTCCAGCTTGCTTCTCTTCCAGTATTATCGTCTCAGAGTGTGGCACCACCACCTGTCAACTGCTTTTTGTCTTTGATGCTTTTCTCTTCACACTTTCTTCTTTCAAGCAAATATCAAGATATGATCTCTTGATTTTTGCTTTCTCTTTCTATTCTTGTTGCCATTATCTTTGCATTTCCTATCATTATCTTAGATTTCCTACCATTTCTTTCCTTAAATACGGTAATGGTCTCCTAATTAGCGTATCTATCCTGGCTAGTTCCCTAGTTCACTTCCAGGCTCTTCTCTCAATTCCAAGTGGTCCTTCTCTAATGCATTTCTAATCAGGGCATTTCCATGATTAAACCATGTCTGTATCCTGTCTCACTTGAGAAGAAATCATGGTAATTATGTAACTTTAACTGTCTGTATAATCTAGTTCATTGCCCAAATACTAAGGGCTTCCCAGGTGGAGCTCAAGGACCCACCCACCAATGCAGGGGACATAGGAGACACAAGTTTGATTCCTGGGTTGGAAAGACCCCCTGGAGAAGGGCATGACAACCCACTCCAGTGTTCTTGCCTGAAGAATCCCATGGATAGAGGAGCCTGGTGCTCCACGGTCCATATGGTTGCAGGGTCAGACACAACTGAAACGACTTAGCATGCACACAAGCAGGCATGCCTAACTACTATCTAGTCTCATCTCTTGTGAGTTCCTTTCCTATTTCAGGTCTTCACTTACTGAAATTCTTTCCATTCTTCTAGCACACTATGACTCTTCTTGCCTTTAGGTTTTAGAACATCCCTCTGCTAGGAGATATATATATATATATCCTCTGCCAGGAACACTCCCCTCCTACTCCTTGCCTTTTATTTGGCTCACTTCTATTTAACTTTCAGAAATCCTTGTATTTTTTCCCCCTCAGAAGCACCCCCTGATCCTTTAAACTAGGTAAAGTTAGGAAAGGAAACCATTGCAATTTGTATACCCACTATGATAACAATTATCATAATTGTTTCATTTTCTTTTATGTGTTTGGGGTAGTGGGAGACAGAGACTGTGTACTCTCTAAGGTAGAAATGATATGTATTTGCTTGTGATTACATTGCACCCCTGAGCCCCCATGACTGGCAAACTGTCTGACAGAGTTTTTCAGTTCATACTTGCTGAATGACAAATGCAGAGAGAGAATAAAATTCATTGTATGAGAAAAGCAAGAGGCAAGTCATTTCAATATAATGCCAAAGGATACATTTTCACTTACATTTTTATTGCAAATGGAGTAAATGGTGTACCAATGGATCTGGAGGGGGCTCTATGGAACCTTCTATGTTTGTGGCTTACATGGCTCCTAACACATGACTGCATGTATAGAAGGCAATCAATAATTATTGAATTAAATGTTTGCAATGACTTTTATTTGAATAAGGGAAGGAGTTAAACTCAATAAGTGCTGTTTATTTTTGGCTCCACTAAATATAGATATAAGATTAAGGGAAGCTGTGGTGGTGAATATTAGAATGCAGGGTAATTTAGGGGGTAATTTCTCCTTCAGCTTTTTTTTTTTTTAATTTACCACACTGTTTTAATTCACTTTCTTTCCTAGAAGTTACTTACTTATATCAGAAAACATACCTTACTATTTATCTGTTTCAACAAAGTATCAGATTTCATATAATGCATATGCTCTAAAGTTCATCCAAAGATATTAATTATTAATGGAAATATCAAACAAAGATTGTTCCAGTCTGATGTGTTATATGTCATTAATTAAAAGGAATATTTTCCTACAAACTGTATACTCCTTGTATATTTTCTAACTCAGGAATAGTACTATCCTGTTGAAAAAACTATAAAAACTAATGTATTTGACACTTTTCTCTCCCTCATAACCTATGTTCATTTACCTCTTGATTGGCTTTCAAACTGGTCTCCTAGATCCATTTTCACTGTTGTTAATCTAGTCCAGGCTATTTTCTTCTCCTGCCAGAAAATTTGTTACAACCTGCTAAGGAATTTATCTGCACCACCATGTCCCCTGCCAGCTTACTCTCCACTCAGCAGCCAAACCAATCTGATTATGTTCTGCTTAAAATCTTCAGTGACTTCTCATCAACCTTAAATAAAAATGTCCCACTCTTCACTGTATCTTCTGACTCCACAGTGCTACCACACTTAATATTTAGATGTATAATCTCATATATCAATTCCTGACTTTTCAAATTCCCATACATCTTTTCACTTAAATGGATGCAATAAGATAGATTTTTTTTTAAAGGAAAATGTTGGTATTTCACCACAAATACTCTCTGATAGGGTGAATTAGTCATCCATTCAGACATTAGATTTCAAATTTTTAATAAAAATACTTGATCCTATCCTCTGACTGATTATAAGTTAACATAGTCTTTCCTTTTGCCCACGTTTTTGGATAAGTTCAATGGCTCATGTGCTTTCTTTATGATGCTCATAGATTCTACAGTGTATATGAGCAGAGATCCCTGAAGGAATAAATCACTTGTTCAAAAGCACATAATGAGAACGCATAGAAGAGATCAGTCATCTTGCTTTAATGTTCTTTTTTTTTTATTCTGGTGAGAATAGGACATGTGCTTAAGAACTGTCACTTTATAGGACTGAAAGTGGAGAATCAAAGAATTAAAATGTTGTAAGGTGTGTAGTTTTTATCTATGGTAAAATGCACCATCTTGTTGAGTAGTCTATTATTTTTGATTTCAAAATGCAAAGTAGAATAGAAACTGGGAAGAGAGGGAGGGGGAAGGTGAGACTTGAGTCAGAGAGATCCCTGAGAGGAGGTCATTGCATTAGTGTGGATTTTGGTAAAAATGTAAATGTATTCAGTACTCAGACATTCATTTTTCCCTTCATAAATCAACACTTTACATTTAATGTCTTGTTTTAAAAAATTTCCTTAAAAATAGCTGAGTATTATAAAAACAGATCAGAAATGCAAATTACATCGTTAAAATGGAATCAAATTTATACTTTTATAATAACCCAGGCAAATATGGATATAAATTTTAGTCTTATCAAGCATATGTCTCAAAGAACAGATAAGTATAGATACTGAAAAAAGGACTTAATGAACATAAATAAGTCACTCTTAAGTATGGAATAAAGGTCATATACCTTACTAGTAGCTTATCCAGAAAGTATTTTTAATCAAGTGAATTGGGAATGAGCTCTTTTTTCAATGGGTAGTATTATATAAAAACAAAAATTTGACTGAATCACTCCCAGAATATATTCCTAGTATCCTTCCAAATTTGAGTGAAAGAAATTATGTGCTTAAAACTGAATATTTCAGGGAAGGTGTCACCATGTTTTGACTTGCTATTTTAGAGAGCTTCATGAACAATGGCCAAACCCTGATGGGTCAGATAGGAATATTTTAATATATTGAAATTTCATAACCATTTTGATAAAAGTAGAATTAACATCATGGAGAAATTCTTGCAGATATTTTAAATGACTCCTTTTAAAAATGAGGAGCTAAAGATACAAATATCAAAAAAAATCTCATGATTATTGTTTACAAGTTGTTGGGAAATGAATATAAAATTAAACAGCAGCAATAAGACAGAAGACTTGCCAAAAGGTGGTTGAGGATCATGTATGGTGAAGACAGAAAAGAGTATCTTGAATTCGCCCCGCTTCACAGAGGAAATAAGATTTAATCAATAAGCAGAATTTTGGTAAGAGAAGTGAGGAAGGAAGTTAAAGTCAAAAAGCATGAAAATGTTAGGAAATCATTAGAGAACAAAGTGTGAGAAAGAAAATGGTGGTTACAGATGAGGGTGGGTCATTTAGTAAGCAAAGATCAGAGAATCAATGCTTTGGAGATCATTTTAGAATTTTGCTTTTTGTCTTGATGAAAAGGAAACCATTGAAGAATTTTGACTAGAGGAATAACGTTTATTATTACTTACTGTATGCTAGCTAAATATTACCATTATTTCATGCAGTATGCATAACCAATCTTATAATGTAGGTACTGTTTACCACACTCACTTTGTAGGTGAGAAAACTGAGGTGAAAAAAGGTAAAGAAGCAAATTACGGCTCTACAAACTTTCAGACCCAGCTTTCAATACAGCAGTTCAATGCCATAGGTGGGTTCTCTACCTCTTCTGCTATACTGCCTTTAACTTTGATAGACATACTACACTGAGTAGAAAGACAGAGAGGAGGAAAAAAGATTGGAGTGAGAGAGATCCCTAAGGATGTCACAAAAACAAGGCCAGACACGAAACACTGTGGAAAAAAATGGGCGGGGCTTGGATTGATTGCCTGTCAGTGAGATAAAAGGGAAGGGAGGAAATTAGGACAACACTCAAGTTCTGATTTTTCTTTTTTTTCGGCTTCCCTGATAGCTCAGTTGGTAAAGAATCCACCTGCAATGGATGAGATCCCATTTTGTTTCCTGGGTCCAGAAGATCCATTGGTGAAGGGAGAGGCTACACACTCCAGTATTCTTGGATTTCTCTGTGGCTCAGCTAGTAAAGAATCTGCCTGCAATGCGGGAGACCTGGGTTTGATCCTTGGGTTGGGAAGATCCCGTGGAGAAAGGAAAGGCTACCCACTCCAGTATTCTGGCCTGGAGAATTCCAAGGACTATACAGTCCATGGGGTCGAAAAGAGTCAGACAAAACTGAGCCACTTTCACTTTCAAGTTCTGATTTAGCAACTGTGTGGAGAGTGTACATTTTACAGTAATGGGGAATGCAGGGAGCAGACTGAAGGAATAATAGAGACAAGAAATGATGAATTCTATCCAGAACACGTGGAGATGGAGATGTCAGTCAGATGTTTAGAAAAGGCATTATGTGAGGGCTGGAGCACAGAAGGGGTGTGGTGGAGTAGTGAAGAGAGCTGTGTTTGTGTTAAATCGCTTCAGTGATGTCTGACTCTCTGTGATCCTCTGGAGTGTAGCCTGCCAGACTCCTCTGTCCATGGGATTCTCCAGGCAAGAATGCTGGAGTGGGTTACCGTGCTCTCCTCCAAGGGATCTTTCCGACCCAGGGATTGAACAAGCATCTCTTAAGTCCCTTGCGTTGGCACCAGGTTCTTTACCACTAGCACCACTAGCACTTAGAGTCAAATCTAGACCACTAACCATGACTGCATGCCTCACTACAGTTAATTATTTAAAGTGATGAAGTGGAGATAGGGGACTAGTGTTACCAACTATTGCTTTTACTGTGCGCAAAACGCTTAATGTCTTTTTCTGCAAAGAGTTAGGGGTCGGGGGGATGGGTAGAACAGACATTTGACAGATACCTTTGGGGTTTCTCTTTATATTTTCTTGAAAACTATGCACTATGTTTATTGTATAAATCCTATCAGCAGGTAATCTGGAAATTTACATAATTGACCACAAGAGGGAGAACTCTAATTCTACATTAAGTCACTAGTCACTGCAACTGTAAAATGGCCTTAAAGTACTTGCTATTTTCAGTTGGTGTTAAGCTGTCCCATTTCCACTTCCTCATGGAAGTCTGGGGAGTTCTCTGCTAGAGATAGGTTTCGCTGAATTGAAATGTGGTGTTGTGGTGTTAAAGTTATGATAAAAATCACTGAATGTAAGAATCTCTTTGTATTAAGCAATAATTCTCCAGGAAGAAATCCAGATGCTTCTTTAATTAAAATGAAGACAGTATGAATTTTAAAATTCACCCTGGGAGGGTTTTTCCTTCCAAATAACATTATTTCAGTTGTCTTTCAAGAAAACTATAATCTTTCTGAAAGTCCTTGGTTACACTGAAAGAAGAAGAAAGTCAACCTGTCACTCTGTTGTAAAGTTATAGGTATCAAAACAAATGGATTAGAATGGTGCTAGCCATATAAATGTCATATGTTCCTTGACTATATATGAGTGCATGTTACATGGTCATTGTTATATGAACAGTGAACATATGTTCAGTGTTTAAATGCTCATTTTCTTTTCAGTTTAACTTCTGTGCATGGTTTTATGTAAAGTGTAATTGTAAGGAAATTATAATCCTCATTGGGGTGAAAATTACCTTATGAGACTTTCTAATGTTTAATGAGCTACATTTTTGGACTTGATCAAATTAAATTACATTTGTAAGATATGAGTATAGTATTTCTGCATTTTATCAGAAACAGACACAGCTAAATGAGTGTTGTCCCCTTTAAAGATATGATACTGGTGAGCTTTATAGGACTCTCAATAATGCAGCTGTGATTGCAAACTTATTTGTGTTTCCCCTTGGCAGTGTCACATCCTTTTAATATGTTCAGTGTCAGCAGATTTTCCTTTGAGAGGGAGTTCAATATTTAAAAACAAGTCTTTCTATGAATGAAGGTTGAATATTAAGTGAAAGTGGCTCAGTCGTGTCCGACTCTTTGTGACCCCATGGACTATACCCTCCGTGGAATTCTCCAGGCCAGAATACTGGAGTAGGTAGCCATTCCCTTCTCCAGGGGATCTTCCCAATGCAGGGATTGAACCCAGGTCTCCCATGTTGCAGGCAGATTCTTTACTAGCTGAGCCACAAGGGAAGCCCAAGAATACTGGAGTGGGTAGCCTATCCCTTCTCCAGCGGATCTTCTTGACCCAGGAATCAAACTGGGTTCTCTGCATTGTAGGCAGATTCTTTATCAACTGATCTATTAGGGAAGCAGGTCACCAGTCAAATTGGAAGATATATTATTTGGGGTCCAAAAAACTAGATATGACTAAGATATTTTAACTCCCTTTGATTTATAAACCTCCTTAACTTATCTGCCATAAAAAATTCACACAATGTTTTTAGTAATGATGCTGTCACTGAAATAAGTTTAAACTCTCCTAAAGGTAACTGCTTTCATATGAATAAACTCATTCTAAAATGTTCACTTAACAAATAAGTAGTTTTATTTATACTTACTTTGTGCTTATTTTCCAGTTTTCACAACTGATAGTCCAAAAACCCTTTAAATGTAAGATAATAGTCTACTAAGTAAATCAGTGTTTTCCTTTAGAAATTTTCTATAACTTCTTTCAAAAATGACTCAGGTTTTTTATGTTTTTCTTTGACTAGATGAATTAAGTTTCTGTCAGTATGTTTCACACCAGAAATTATTATAGATCAATAAAAAGTCTATGCTAGGAAGTGTCATGAAGTAATTCTCACCCCAATGAGGGTTATAATTTCCTTACAGTTACACACATCTTACTTCTGCTTCCATACCCAGTGACTAGCACAGTGCTTGGTCCCCTGGTAAATATTTACAAAATATTAGTTGCATACATGAATGAATAAATAAATATGTACACATATAAATAAATATATATATAAATACATATATATACACATATATATATAAATAAAATATACATATAAAATTATTCCTGTTATATATTGGTGTTCCAGACTGCTATTATAAACATCCACTCAGAACTTAGTAGCTTGAGTCAACACGATAATTTCTGCTGTTCACAGATCTACAGTTTAGACAGGGCTCAGTGTGAACAGTCCATCTCTACTCCACTCCTCCGCACGGTGTCAGCTGGCCTGGCTTGAAATCCAGGGTTAGCTGGGAACCTAGAGTCTGGAATTACCTGAAGGTTCACTCAGTCACATGTCTAGTGGTGATACTGACTGTTGGCTGGAACCTCAGCTGGGGATGTTATCTAGAAACCTGCTTGGATTGCTCACAGCATATTTTAGGTTCCATTCAAGTGATCAACGCAAAGTGCAAGGCATTTTTAAGACCTTGGAGGTCACATTGGATCACTTCTGTTGTAGTGTTGGTCTAGGCAGTCACAAAGGTCTACCTGAGTTCAAGGAGAAGAGACTCAGAACCCACCATGCAATGAGAAGTGTTTAAGGTCATATTGTAAGAGCGTATGGGATGAGATATATTGCAGTGGTCTTTTTTTTTTTTTAGAATATAATGTGCCATACTTTTATATACTCAGATATGTAGTTTTACTTGTAAACTACTTCTATTCACTTTAGAAAATATTGTTCCCAAACAAAATTTACCCTGTTAAATGGATTCATCTGCTCCAAAGAACATTTATGGTTCATTTTCTCTTTCCTGCTTTTGCTTATATCTGTTCTCTTAAATACGCTCATCTGCCCTTCAAAACCTCTTCCTCACATACATTCAAAGACTAAGACTGAAGCTTACTCACTTTCTTTTTTTCCTCCCTACCTCTCTTCCTTTCTTCACTTCTATTTCTTTCTTCTTCTGTTTTTTTTTTTTTTTTTTCTTGGTGGCCTGGAAAGCTTTTACTCTAAACTCAGTTTGTCAAGAAAACACTTAGTATCAATAGGTGACTTCTCATAGTTTAAAGAGTAAAAAGCACATTGCTGAATATTAGGTGTTTAATATTTACCAAATTGATAAAATGTTTATAGATTATGTATTATTTCTTAATTGGAAGAGTTTTTTTCTCTAAAATATAGTTTTTGTTATTAAATTTAAATGAAAGGAACTTCAAGTTCAGCTTAAAGTGAAAAATGCCATTCTTTTTCTAAATCTATTTTACTAAATTAAAAAATAGGAATGGTCTTTCCTGAAATTTGATTCTGATATGGAACAAATTATGATATTTTCTGCATATGACAAATCTGAGGTGAGTGCTGAAATGGCTTTTTTCCCAAAAAGTGACTGCAATAAACAGTAAAAAAATGAAAATAGAATGATATAACAGTATTTCCTCTATTCAGTCCAAAGTCTGTTTCATAGATTGAAGCAATCTAGGGATAAATATCATTGAAGTAGTAAGACATTTATGTTGTTTAATTGCTTAAACTAGAAAATTTTAAATAGTGCAAAAAAGCATTAACCTTAGTAAAGGAAGGAGGACACCAACTTAAGTTGTATAGGAATTGCATATAATTAATTGCTATCCATGGAGAAGAAAATGGCAACCCACTCCAGTATTCTTGCCTGGAAAATCCCATTGACAAAGGAGCTTGATGGGTTACAGTCCATGGGGTAGCAAAAGAGTCAGACACAACTTAGCAACTAGAAACAAACAAAGAAAACAAACTTGAACCTAACAAAACCCCTTAACCCTTTGTTATCTAATTTGTAGTTTGACTTGGGGTTTTGGTTTCATTTTGCCAATACATATTTATTAACTTTCTGACTGTCCCATAATTACACAAAATTTCTGTGCTGTTCATTTGAGCTATAATAAACAAGTATGTTGACCCTTCTCCAGCTACAATGAAGTTACAATCAGTGCTTTAAAAAAATTGTTTTGCACTTAGTTAATGGGGACTTCCCCGGTGGCTCAGTGGTAAAGAATCTGCTTGCCAATGTGGGAGACAAGGGTTTGATCCCTGGTCCTGGAAGATCCCACATGGCACAGGGCAACTAAGCCTGTGCACCTCAACTACCGAGCCCACACTCTAGAGCCCAGGAACCACAACTGCTGAAACTCCCACGCCCTAGAGCCTGTGCTCTGCGAACAGAGAGGCCGCCACGATGAGAAGCCTGATGTCATAACTAGAGAGTAGCCCCAACTCAGCACAGCTAGAGAAAAGCCCAAGCAGCAATGAAGACCCAACACAGCCAGAAATAATTAATTAAAAAAAATTAATTGCTATCTAGGAATTGCATGGAAAAATAACCAATTTGTTTATCTTACAAAGACTTTCCAAGGGAGGAATCATCCTAACATATCCCTGTCATAAATGTCTGTCCTGTGAATGGTGCTCAGTATATGATTTGCGTGAAAGAATTCAGTGCTTTCTGACAGTGTATTTTCTAGTCATTTCAAAATATTGTGTTCTTTAGCTTTATAATTGCCTCAATATTCTTAATTATGTCATCCGGTATGTCACATATTTGCCTCCAACTTTAGGTTGCAATCAACTGAAGGGTTGTATTTTTCCCTGAAATAGTATACGCTTAGAACACATTACTGTGTGGTGGCAGTTGCTCATTGATGGTTAAGAGAATGAATGAGAATCTGAATCTAGTGTTTGTCCTCTTTCATCTCTATTTTTCATTAAAAAATTAAGTTTTTCCATCAAAATGATATAAGCCTTTGAGAAACTTATAACCTTAATAAAACCCTTCACCTTTGAAAATAATGTGTTGAATTTAATATTAGACCAGATAAGTTTTCAAGTTTAATTCAACATATTTTTTAAAGATTAATCTATTACCTTTGTGTAGATTTCCATGTTGTTTCTTTATAAGGAGAGAACTTTAGGCATATTTTCTTTTTATTTAAGTAGCATACATTCCTTAAGAGATTTGATCACATTGACCACATCATCTCTCTTCATCCTAGAAATGGGAAGGAGCGGGCCATACCACCTCAGAATCCAAGGTGACATGTATGGGTTTATTGTACATGTTTATAAAACCTTCTGGGTCCATTAATTCTGCAGAGTTGCACAAGTACTTTATTATCTGTTCTGGGAGGAGTAATTCAGGTGCAGCTTGGTGCAAATTGTCGCCTAGTCCTTTAGGGTTCACTTTCACAGTCTTAAAAAGATGGAGTGCTAGTTTGTGTGTTTGGATGAGAAATTCTGTCATGACCTCTTGTAGGGACTGTGACTGTGTCACATCATCTAGATACATGACCGGTGCTTTTATTACTGAAACATGCCACTGCATAAAAAGCCTTGTTGGGATATTGTGGGAGACGACTATAATCTTCATTCCTTGGATAAAAAATGCCATTTCATCCTTTTCATGGCTCAGGTAATCTAAAAGAATTTGGTAAAAAGTACCACTGGAGGACTCCAGGATATGCAGAATGGAAGTAGGATATATGAACAATAATCCTGTCACTGCTTCTCCTAGGTGACGTTTCAAAATTGACTGAAACAATTGTTCGTAGTAGTCAGCAATATCTTTTTTTTCTATGTTTGCTGTTATCCTGGCCACTAGGAACATCCTATGAAGAAGGAATTTCTTTAGTTGTAGTCTTTGCTTTTCTTCCTGAAAATGCAAGTAATTGCTACGTGGAACTTGTGGCATTAGAGATTCCAGTGGCAAATTCTTTTTGTTGGCCTTTCGGGGATGGGCTATGAAGGACATGATGAGTCTTATTTATTCTGCCAGATGATTCCGGTTTTAACTTATTACAATAGTTACATTACCAGGCTACTTCTTTGGTGATAAACTCATTTTTGTTTCTTGTGACAAAAAAAAAACAACAAAAAACTTAGTTGTTCAAATGCTTCCAAGTGTTATCAATAAATAGTGTCTTTGAAATAAAAGAGACTGTTGAAACAAGAATCAAATTACAGAATTTTGTTTTAAAATTTACAATGAGATAACTAACACTCATATCCTGGGAAGAAACTCTCCAACAAACTGGGTGGTGGGAAGAAGATAGAGCTTAATCTAGAATAAGTTCACTGTGTTGTTGTTTATATGATTATTATTATTTAATTTATAGAATTTTTTTCTCACCATCTTGAACCATATATACACACACACAAAGATGAATGTATCTGCTGATACTCACTAACAGTAGCCTTGGCATTACATTAAAATGTCTTTTCATTTATATAATGGTAAATACAGATTCTTTTTGGTCAAAATTTTTAAAGGACATCTTTTATGATAAGTCCTCAATTTATACATTTAACTGACCAATAAATTTTAAAAAATCTGGGGATCTCTTAACTACTAATTGGCTTCTTTAACCTTTACTCAGTACAGTGAAAGTTAATAGTATTGCTTGGATAATTACAGTGAACTTTTTGAAGTAAGCAGTTTGGGTTCTTTTTTTTTAAACTCCTATCAATAGACCTCAGAAATGGCTCTTTTTTCTTTTGTTGTTGTTGTAGGGGTGAGATAAAAAATTCTGTCACTTTTGACTTAGCCTTCTTACCAATCTTTTTCTCTTTGCTGCAAGTCAACTTATCTCTTCCTTTCTTCGAGTGCCTCTCCTTTTTACCTGTCCTCGAGGTCCCACTGGTCCTTCATCACTCTTGCAACTGCCAGTATCTTGGGTGCTCTCAGGTGTCCTGTGTTCTATTCTGGTTTCCATGGTGCCCTGGGAAATCAGAATGTCAATGGTATTAAAGGGCCAAAGTACACTGGCATCTCAGCTAGATGGTGGACCTGGAAATCCCAGACATTTTCTCTTCTTTTTGTCCACGATTTATAGAAGAGGAAACCGAAGCATGGATTAGTTATGTACCTTGCATGCAATTAGCTGAACTTGATTTCTACATGGAATATCAGATTATAGAATTTTGCTTTAAAATTTCTTTCTAACCTTTCACTTTAGAACACTCTAAATTCCTTCTGCTATTTTTCTCAGAGCGCACCTTTATCCTCCGGAACCAAACGTTTCTGAAGAAACAATCTCCCAATGTCCTTTTGTCTTTGTAAGACAAGTAGAACAGATTAAATACCATTAATTGGTTATTACTGTGTGTCATGTAAGCATCTAGTCAAGAACACCTGTGCTGTGCTTTGTTGTTTCAGTCGTGTCCAACTCTTTACAACCCCATGGACTATAGCCCGCCAGGCCCCTCTGTCCGTGGGGATTCTCCAGGCAAGAATACTGGAGTGGGTTGCCATACCCTCCCCCAGGGATCTTCCCAACCCAGGGATCGAACTCAGGTCTCCCCCATTGCAGGCAGATTCTTTACCATCTGAGCTACTAGGGAATCCCCCCTAATAGCATACATTGAATTAAAAGTGAACACTTCGATACCTAAAATTTAAATGTTACCTTCTGAAAAACAGATAATGTAATTTCCCTTGAGAGATAAAGAGAGCTGTATCATGAACTATATTCCCTTTCTTCTTCAACTGTTAAGAAACTTAGAGGCCAATCTCTGGCTTCCCAGAGTGATGGGAATTGATGCTGACCTTCAAAGCAGCATGAGGTTCTCACTCCTACTTATCTCCTATTCCTGGTCTAGCTTTTATTTTTATTTTATGTAATCCTCACTCTTTTAAATTTATTGTTTGAATTTACAAAATTTCTTTTAGGTGAGTCTGTTGTGAAAGCAAGTCAGGTTATAAAAAATAATAAAATATAGATTATCCAACTATTGGGATGCTACTCAGGATTTTAGACAGCTTTGAATGTAATTCATGGAGAGTATTCATTTTGTTCATTTGTAGCAAGTATAATTAGAGCTGCCAATTTTTTGCTTTGACAATTGGCAAATTCCTTTTGGCAAGTTTGATTTCATTTTTGTGTGGGTGTAAGAAGCAGTATATAGTTTATTTCGAAATGATTACTGCCACTTAGCTTTTTTTTTTTTCCTAAGCAATCTTTTACCTCCCTGTTATTCTTCCTGCCATTGATCTTTATTTCTTTCATTAGCATGGTTACCATTTCTTCAACATCTTTTTTGGTTCATGACTAAATGTTGGCATATACTTCTTATTTCAGAGGCACAGGTCTCTGCAAATTATAAGAACCACCCCATTCTGTCTGCTCCCCAATCCAAGCATGCATGTTCCCTCTCTGTCCATCAATCACAAATATTAAAAATTTTCATCTCTAGCTGAAAATTTAAAACTTCCCCCATATCTTCTTTCAGAATCCACATACCACTGTTATTCCCCTGCCCTCTTTCCCACAGCTGTGTGCTATGCTCAGTCGTTCAGTGTCCAATTCTTTGTGACTCCATGGACTGTAGCCCATCAGGCTCCTCTGTTCAGGAGATTCTCCAGGCAAGAATACTGGAGTTGCCATGTTCTCCTCGAGGGGATCTTCTCAACCCAGGTCTCCCACATTGCAGGTGGATTCTTTACCATCTGAGCCACCAGGGAAGCCCCCAAGAACATCTAATTTTGCCAGGAATTTATAGAAGAGGAAACTAAGGTATGGGGTATGCAAGTACCTTGCACACAATTTAAATATGCTCTCAACAGCCTCCCCACTCTGTCTACCTGAGGTAAAGAGGAGATGAATTATTCCGTCTTTTCATGATCACAGGGTCATTCTTTGCTCTTCTATGACATGAAAGTTCCACTGCAAATGGAAGTTAGCATATGGTTTTCATAAAGTAAATTGAAAGGAAAACTCCTACATTATACCTGTGATCCAAAAAATTGATGTACTGTCTTTAATTTCTCATTCATTTTGGATTTATCTACACCTTTGATGTGCCAGATAATATCATTTGCACTGTAAGAATCACAAATGTGGAAAATACCTGGTTGCTAATTTTAGGGGTTTAGAGTCCATTGGGATGGGAGATGGCTATGACAAACAATAAAACCAGACAAATGTTCAGTGCTTTAGAACACCAAGGTAGAAAGGATGGCTGGGATTTCTTAGAAAGTTTAATGAGAGAGTTCGTATTTGGGCATGGCCTTCAGGGAAACAACTGGGGAGTGGCTTTGTGTAAGCTTTTTGAATTCATTACTTTAGAATGTCAGGATGAGCTGAACTTGATTTCTACCTGGAATATCAAATCCCACTCTAACCTTCCACCTGTGCTCCTGTACTTGGGAAACAGAACACTCTAAATCCCTTCTACTGATTCTCTTAGTGTGTTGACCCATCTATACATTTAGTGTAAGAGAATCAATGGTCTAAAAAATTGGCTATCAACTTGGGTAGAACTTTTCACTAAGCATTTTATTATTATTTTTTAATTGAAGTACAGTTAATTTGGGCTTTCCAGGTGGCACTGTGGTAAAGAATCTTCCTGCCAATGCAGGAAACATGGGTTCAGTCCCTGGCTTGGGAAGAACCCCTGGAGTAAGAAATGACCACTCCAGTATTCTTGCCTGGAAAATTCTATGGACAGAGTAGCCTGGCAGTCTACAGTCCATTGGGGTTGCAAAGAGCTGAACAAGACTGAGCAAACATGCATGTGGTACATAGTTGATTTATTTTTACAGTAGTTCAGGTATACATAAATTATTAAGCAGACAAAACATACTTGATTTAGCAGAGCAAACCAGAGTAAGCTTAGTTACCAAGAGATACTTAGGTGTTTTAAGATTTATTTAAAAAAAAGGAAAACTAGTTTAATTCTTGAGTGTTTTTTCTCTTGGCAAAAACATTATGGAACAGTGTTTGGTAATTATTTATCAAAGAGATTCAGGCTAGAAATACTTTGTTATTTAGTATAAGCATTTAACAGATGTCTAGTCTTTGTAGAAAAATATGCCAGACAGTGTGGAGGTATTCTTGTGAGTCAGATATCGTACCTGCACATGAAAAACTCAATCCTCTTAGTGGAGCTTAAAGTCTACACAATTACATTTAATACAGGGCTGGAGAGAAGAAATACTACAGTAAAGACAAACAATGAACACTGAAAACACAAATGCCAGAACAATTAAATGTTGCTGGAAGAATAAGCAAAGCCAGGCATGAAAAAAGACGTGATTTGTATGTCTGGTGGGTGGTGGTGGAGTAGAGATGGGGGTCAGGGAGGGTTTGGAAAAGACTGTAAACTTGAAGCATAGGGAACAGAAGACATATATTCACTTCATTAAGAAAATGAGAATAGTCTGGCTTGACTAGAGTAGTTCTCAGACCACAGAATCTGCAGGTTTGTTAAATTGTTGATTCCTGGCCTCTAGGCCTAAAAGGTGTGAGTTAGTCTGCTTTAAGTGAGGTCCACTTAAAGTGAGGTCTGCTTAAAGTGAAGTGATTTTCTGACAGGTTCTCCCAATAGCTCTGTCTGTTTCACTTTAAGGCAGAATGGTCTGGCCTGTGGTGATTTAAACCCTGGCTATTAGAATCATCTTGTGGAGAACTTTTTTTCAAAGCTGACTCCTGTTCTTATTTAATTAGTGTAGAATGGAACTCTATATATTTGCAAAAGCCTCTCCTGGAGGAGATTTGCTGGCATGGACTCGAGGGTAGGCAGAAGAAGGGAGTGGAAAACAAGAAAGGAAGTTGCATCCAGTGTTTGGAGGACCCGGACACATGCTCAGAGGTAGGAGAGACTCGTTGAGCACATGTAATCCTAACTGTGGTTTGGAATGTTGCCTGTGAAGAGCAGAGGATTTAGAGGTGGGGACTGGAAGCAGCCAGAGCACTTTTCAGAATTCCGCAGTTGCCAAATTAGTGCCCTTACTGTCTGCCAGTCGACAACTTTGGTTTAGCTTTTTCTGGAAAGCAATTTGATGATATAGATCACAAGCTTAAAAACTCCTACTCTTTGATTAAGTAGTATGTCTTCCAGATACATATCATAAAGAAATGAAGAAATAAAATTGACAAAGATTTTAATGTAAAGATGGTTATTAGGGAATTAAAAGAAAACTTTGAAAATTGAATAGATGTATTAATTTTGGATTACTATGATGCCGTGAAGCCATTTCTGAAGAATATTTTAAATGGAGGGAAAAAGGGCATTCTCTAAAGTAAATAATATAACTTACAAAATTATATGTACTATGTGATCTTAATTTTATTTTAAAAATATAGAAACCAGAGTAGAGAGAAATCTAGCCAAGTGTTAAAATTAGTGGAATTTGGTGGCGATATTTGCTTTGTATATTCATAATATTCTAAGCTTGTCTACATTATTGTTCTGTTTAGAAAAAGAAATTAACACTAAAAAAAAACACAAGGCTGTGGTGATGGTTCAAGGAAAGGTAATGCACATTTTGTTCTGCTTGTGACTCTGGGATAGGCTCACTTATCAGCCCACTGATGGATAGAATTTATAAAATGTTGGATCTTCAATCAGGCTCAAGAAGGGGTGTTTGGGCCTAATGACTGAGTCAAGATAGGAAGACATAGAGATGAAAGATGAAGCAGTTATCAAGACACAGTGCAGGAGTCCAGAAAAGCCTTACATGAAGTGAAATGTTTGCATAACTAGCCTAAGGCATACTACTGAGAGAAAGGTAGATCTTTAAAAATTTTAGCCCAGTTGGACAGTTAGAATCTCAACTAAAGCAGTTGCTGAGATGGAGGAAATATGCATGTCATCACCAAGATTTTCATGACTTAATTGGACATGAGACGTGAGAGATGCAAGGATATAAAGATGCTCTGTCGGTTTGAATGTCAGTAACTACAAAGTCTATGTTTCGTTTTATTTTGTTTTGTTTTAGTAGAGATGGAAGAGAAAGGAGAAAACCTAGATTTTGGAAGAAAAACAGTTTGTATGTATTATGTTGAAATGGAATTGCCATAGAAAGGTGCAGGTATAAATGCAATTAGAGTCTGGAGAACTGGAGAAGTCTGGATTATGATGCAAATTTGATAGTCTTCTGCATTGAGGGAAGAGTTGAAACCATGGGAACTAAAATGATTGTGAGATAATGAAAGGAAATGAGACAGTGTAGGTGGAGAAGAGTACCATGTAAACCTAATTTTAAGAAGTGGGCAAATGGGACTCAGTGAAAGAGGTGGCAGAGCATTACAGGTGCAGAACAAAGGAAACACAGGGCCATGAAAGTCAATATAGGAGAGCGGTATAAAAGTACATGGTGGAGTAAAATTCCAGAGAGGTCAAAAAACTTGAGGACTGAGATGACCTACTAATATTGGCAATCACAGGTTTCCTGGAGCCTTAAAAAGTAAAGTTGCTGAGAGAAACCAGTTTGCAATTGGTCAGTTAGTCATTGTGGTCAAAGAGTAGACCACTCTTCAAAACATTTGGTGGTAAAGAATGAAAGTATCTGATAGTAAATTATAGAGGAGGAAGATTATAGGGTAATTATGCTTCAGTGACCCTAGGTTTTTCTCTATTAAAAACTAGAATGCTGTGTTTTACTAAATTGCTGTTGTGTCCAGCCGGTAAAGTGGAGCTTGAGAATGGAATCCATGTGTTGTATGCTTTGGAAATATGTTAGGATCATCCCTTCTATACAGAGATGTTGGAGACTGCTAATAAAACTAAACTCTGAGCTTTGTTACTTTTCCTCCCTTACAAGATTTATTTTCTGGTTATTTGACGTTTGGAAGAACTCCAAAGATATATGGCTTACTTAAACTTGCTGTGCTCTCTATGTCATGTGACATCAACACAACAAATCACAATTTAGTTTTTCAAAAATCTCTCTGTAATGGATCTTTGAGTATCAAAAATATCTGAGTATCTTTCTGTACACAAAGATAATTATTATTCACTTCAGTTTAGTTTCTCAGTCGTGTCCGACTTTTTGTGACCCCGTTGACTTCAGCATGCCAGGCTTCCCTGTCCATCACCAACTCCCGGAGCCTACTCAAACTCATATCCATCGCGTCGGTGATGCCATCCAACCATCTCATCCTCTGTTGTCCCCTTCTCCTCCCACCTTCAATCTTTCCCAGCATCAGGGTCTTCCAATGAGTCAGTTCTTCATATCAGGTAGCCAAAGTATTGGATATGATTATGATTGGAGTGGGGCTTCCCTGATAGCTCAGTTGGTAAAGAATCCGCCTGCAATGCTAGAGACCTGGGTTCGATCCCTGGGTTGGGAAGATCTCCTGGATAAGGGAATGGCTACCCACTCCAGTATTCTTGCCTGGAGAATTCCATGGACTGTTTAGTCCATGGGGTCACAAAGAGTCGGACACGACTGAACAACTTTCACTTTTCACATGATTGGAGTAATCTTTATAATTTCAGTACAAATATTTACTCTGGTCCATATATTATATTTACTAGGACACAGCATCAATAAGCTAATATCTACTTTGGTTCTTGCTTTTGGTTTAACTCTGATCAATGTGCTGTGGGGAATGACTGAATGGAATTGCTGACATAACAAATTCCTCTTGCTGTTAAGGAAGACATCGGACAAAGAGGCTAACTAATAATATGACACTCCAGTTGCTTATCTTATAGGAAGGATGACAAGAACATGTGTACATGAAATACTGAAAGAGGGAAATGATATTTCTTCCTAGAGTACTTTTGAGGAAATATGATAGATGTTTCAAGCTAGAGCTATTCAAGAAAGTTATAGGAATCTGAATTTAGTGATGCTCAATAGAGAACCATTACATATTTTTACACAGGGAAATAATATGTGGGTGCCATATTTAATGGTATTAATAACTGTATTCCAGATGTTTGGAAAGGCACAATTTTAGAGTCAGAAATGCCTGCTAAAATATTGTTGTACTCCATAAATGTAATGAAGATTTAGGCTACAATGATACTTTTAAAAGCATTTCTTTTTAAAGGGAGAGTATTATTATTCCAAGTCTAAGTAATCATATATTTTTGAGTAACCAGAGAAACATTGTAAATAGTAAAAGAAACAATAATGAAATATTTTAAAATATTGGCTGTCCTAGACAGGTAAATGGATTTTTGTTAATTTAGCCAGCAAACCTTTATTATTGTGCAACCTTTTCAGCCTATGCTGAATTCAAAGCTCTTTTGCTCATTCTAATTCAGGAAAATTTCATATTTCTTCAAAAATATATGAACGACAGCAGTTTTGGACATTTCAGAGCCTTATGGGATACTAAATATCATTGTTTTAATATATGTGATTATAAATGCCACTTTATTTGTGAAGTGAGTTACAGAAAATGAGTTTACTAAGGTGACTACTTTGGAGGACAAATTCCAAGTCTTTAGTAACATGACAGTGGGGGCAGTGTAGGCATTTGGTCTTCCATCACCATTTTTCAGTGTTGGCATCTGCTGGAGATGCATAAAAGCCATTTTGGTCCATGCCTCACCTGTCACTATACTTCCTTGTTTCTACGACAGAGACCTCTCAGCTATATATATGCCACTGTTGACCTCATAGAAAAACTGTTTCAATATGGGTACTTATTCTTGGAGGGATCCTAGGCAAATCTATCCTGGACTTGGTGTGTTGTTGTATGCTGAGATATTGATAAATAATTATATTGTGCCTCTTTCAGCCTGGAGAGGTTCTGAGACTTAAATTTTGTAAGATATTGGCTGAACTAACTAGAAGGTCTTAACTCCTAACCCAATAGGATCTAGTTAGTAGAAATAATTATGATTTTTGTGTGAATATTTTGTATTCTTGTAAAACTTTTCAATCGGCTATGCCACTTTTGTTCAGTTGTGATATACTCAGAAAAATCCAGCTGTCATTATAAGATGCCTAAAAACATAAACACAAAATTCGCAGAATCACATCGCAAATTTTAGGATCAAATATTAAGGCCCTTAGGATCACCTACTCCTTAGAATTATCAACTCTTTTGGCCAAACAACTTGTTGTTTGTGTTATAATTGCTGTGATTATACCTATTTACAATGATAATTTTTATTAAACTTTATTTTGAAGTCTGCACTTTTTGCTTTTGACTTGATGAGAAGGGTAACTTTTTTTTCATCATAAACAGAGCTGAAGGTATAAGATTACTTTCATATCTGGCAGTTTTATGGAGTCTTTCACAAGGTAGAAAAATAGCCTGGCCTAGTCATTGCTTGACAAGTTAAATATCTATCTATTCCACAAAATATTATACCTAATTACCATGTACCCATATTCAATTACCATGGACCCATATCTCATTTGTGTGTGTGTATGTGTGTATGTGTGTGTATATGTGTGACTTTTCAGTAAGATAGCACTATGGTAAAAAGAAAACATACTTTTAAGCTTCATCTCTTGACTGAAGGCTCACAGGATTGTGTGGAGTGATATTTAATGAGTTTCCAGATGTGAAGACAAGTAGTGTGATGTGTATTCAGTGATCATCCTTACTTGTTAGAATTTGCTTTCAGTGATATATTTAAGGATCAGAATAGCCTTAGATTTTTCATAAGGTCATTCTCTAAGATCTATGTCTCATAAAAGGAGGAAAATTGTTGTAGGTCATGTTTTTATTGTATCAAAAAAAATACTGGCTACTACATATCCTCTTTGCCTTTAACAAACTGAATTAAAGAAATTTAAACATGTAATAGCTTTTTGGAATAAAGACAACTTTACACTTATAAGGTATACTTTTAAAAAGCAGATCTTTAGAATAAAAATCTTTTCAGGGAAAACTAGAGCATACTCATGCTCTGCAAAATTTTAAAATTAAATGATAAGATTGTGATTGCTATTTTCTACTTGACTTATTTGTTTTGAGTGACATACTTTTACTATCATCCTTTATAGTTAAGCCATTTTTCTACAATGAAATAGAAAGGGGAAAATAAGAAGTTTCTGCTATGAAAAGTTAAAAAAGAGATTTGTATTGATAGGGGTGATGGTAAAGTGGAAAAAAAAAACTCAACCACATCGTACAGGGAGCTAGATTAAATCTTGAATGCTTTGTGTGTTGTGAGTGGGAAAGAGCCATCCTCTGAATACTAGATAACGTCTGAGTGGAGAGAGTGTTGCTACAGAAGTATCTGGGAAATACAATCAGGGTGTCTGAAGCCAGCATCTATTTATCTTAAATTAATCATTTTTCCGAGTAGGCAGATAATAATCCTGGTGCTGGATGCCAATGTCTTTTTATTCATGACATAGATAAAATGGGATCTCTTTTTAGATTGGTGAGAACTATACAAGGATTTCCAGCTGTAACTCTTCTGCAAGATCGTGGACTGCTTTTTTTTAATTTCTGACATTTTTTTGGCATTGAGAATCAGTAAATAATTGTTTCTAGAATAACTTCTTGAGCACAACTAAATCTATTGTACCTTTTTTCCTTCAGGAGAGTATAAACAAGGTATTCTAAATATGAGGAGGCAGCATTTTTTTCTCCTTCACTTTTAAATTCTATAGTCAATGGCATTCCTATAGCTGAAATGAAAATAACTTCACTAAGGTGCTAGGTTCTCCAGGTGTTGGGACTCTGCTGTCAGTGGGAGCTATAGGGTGAGTGGTAGCATGGTGGCTCTGATGCAGCTGACCTCCTATGCCCATGTGACACCACATTGTGGTCCAAGCAATTGAGCTTGCACTTTAACCTCTCTTTTCCAAAAAAGTAGACTGGAGAAGTGATTTGATTCTTTAGAAATAAATAATAAATTTTTAAGAAGTAGAACTTACTTCCTAACCTTTGTCAGTTAAACATTATATTATCAACTTGCCTGGGTTAGGAAATAAGACAGCAAAATTCCTTTGCCCCTAAACTGACCAGTTTACCAGCAATTTAACCATCTTCTCACTCCTGCTTTCTCTACAAAATACACGTGCATACATACATATTCATCAGGAGAAAGACTTTATGCATTATGATTGCTTGGTGTGAGAGATCTAACTTTTAATCAAATGTTATGAAATATATGCAAGTGTAGGAATTGTAGTCCTAATGGAAAGAATCTAAAAATAATTCAGAACTGAATGAAGCAGTGACTCACATTGTTGGATTCAATTAAATATCATAGTTAATGGGATGAAAGTTAATCTAACTTAAAATATGGGAAGGGTATGAGTAAATCTATAATATGGGCTATGTCACTTTCAAGGCTTTTGAACTCAACCCTCATTAAATCCCTGTAATAGACCATGCTTCCCTTGATTGTGGTTCATTTGGTAAAGAATCCGCCTGCAATGCGGGAGATGTGGATTTGATCCCTGGGTTGGGAAGATCCCCTGAAGAAGGGAAAGGCTATCCACTCCAGTATTCTGGCCTGGAGAATTCCATGGACTCTATAGTCCTGGGGTCACAAAGAGTCAGACACAACTGAGAGACTTTAACTTCACTTCACTTCAATAGACCATGAATAGGGCTCAGTTCAGTTCAGTTCAGTCGCTCAGTCATGTCTGACTCTTTGCAACCCCATGATTCGCAGCATGCCAGGCCTTCCTGTCCATCACCAACTCCTGGAGTCCACCCAAACTCATGTCCATCAAGTCGGTGATGCCATCCAACCATCTCATCCTCTCTCATCCCCTTTTAATCCTCGTCCTACTGCCCCCAATCCTTCCCAGCATCAAGCTCTTTTCCAATGAGTCAACTCTTCGCATGAGGTGGCCAAAGTATTGGAGTTTCAGCTTCAACATCAGTCCTTCCAATGAACACCCAGGACTGATCTCCTTTAGGATGGACTGGTTGGATCTCCTTGCAGTCCAAGGGACTCTCAAGAGTCTTGTCCAACACCACAGTTCAAAAGCATCAATTCTGCAGCACTCAGCTTTCTTCACAGTCCAACTCTCACATCCATACATGACTACTGGAAAAACCATGGCTTGTATTACATGACCTTTGTTGGCAAAGTAATGTCTCTGCTTTTTAATATGCTGTCTAGGTCGGTCATAACTTTCCTTCCACAGAGTAAGCGTCTTTTAATTTCATGGCTGCAATCACCATCTGCAGTGATTTTGGAGCCCCCCAAAAAATAAAGTCTGACACTGTTTCCACTGTTTCCCCATCTATTTCCCATCAAGTGATGGGACCAGATGCCATGATCTTAGTTTTCTGAATGTTGAGGTTTAAGCCAACTTTTTCACTCTCCTCTTTCACTTCCATCAAGAGGCTCTTTAGTTCTTCTTCACTTTCTGCCATAAGGGTGGTGTCATCCGCATATCTGAGGTTATTGATATTTCTCCCGGCAATCTTGATTCCAGCTTGTGCTTCCTCCAGCCCAGCGTTTCTCATGATGTACTCTGCATATAAGTTAAATAAGCAGGGTGACAATATACAGCCTTGACATACTCCTTTTCCTATTTGGAACCAGTCTGTTGTTCCATGTCCAGTTCTAACTGTTGCTTCCTGACCTGCATACAGGTTTCTCAAGAGGCAGGTCAGGTGGTCTGATATTCCCATCTCTTTCAGAATTGTCCACAGTTTATTGTGATCCACACAGTGACTTCCCTAGTGGTTCAGATGGTAAAGCATCTGCCTGCAATGTGAGAGACCCGGGTTCAATCCCTGGGTTGGGAAGATCTCCTGGAGAAGGAAATGGCAACCCACTCCAGTATTCTTGCCTGGAGAATCCTACGGACAGAGGAGCCTGGTAGGCTACAGTCCATGGGGTCCCAAAGAGTTGGACATGACTGAGTGACATCACTTTCACTTTCACTTTCTTATTGTGTTCCACACAGTCAAAGGCTTTGGCATAGTCAATAAAGCAGAAATAGATGTTTTGCTGGAACTCTCTTGCCTTTTTGATGATTCAGCGGATGTTGGCAATTTGATCTCTGGTTCCTCTGCCTTTTCTAAAACCAGCTTGAACATCTGGAAGTTCACGGTTCATGTATTGCTGAAGCCTGGCTTGGAGAATTTTGAGCATTACTTCACTAGCGTGTGAGATGAATAGGGCTCAAGGTGACCCTTAATGGCACTGACCAAAATCCAGTCAGCAGCTTGATTGAAATCTCCAACCAACATACAGCTTCAATTGATTGAGAAGGTAACCTGAAAACTATTTTTAATGATATCCATTCCTTCATGGATAAAAAGTTTTTAGCCTTGGAAGATTTATAATTTACAGTAGAAATATTTTAAATAGTTAAATATTTTAGCAGCTATATTTTTGTGTAAAGAAGAGATCTATGTGTATGTGGTATTTAAGAATTTCTCGTGTGTAAGAGAATTTGGCCTACCAAGTAACATCTTAAAATGATTCTGTCGAGAATAGCATTGAAACATGTATATTATCATATGTGAAACAGAACACCATTCCATGTTCGATGCATGAGACAAGGGCTCAGGGCCGGGGCAATGGGATGACCCAGAGGGATGGGATGGGGGGGGAGGTGGGTGGGGGGTCCAGGAAGGGGAACACATGTAAACCCATGGCTGATTCATGTCAATGTATGGCAAAAACTATTACAATATTGTAAAGTAATTAGCCCCCAACTAAAATAAATAAATTTATAAAATTAAAAAAAAAAAAGTGTGTACTAGAGTAAATGATTTAGATTTTTAGATTGACTCATTTTAAGTTGAAATCTTACCAAGTTACATATAGTATTGGATCATTCAAGATTTTATCTTGTGTGCATGCTCATGCTCAGTCGTGTCCAACTCTTTGTGACTCCATGGACTGTATCCTGCCAGGTTCCTCTGACCATGGGATTTTCTGGCAAGAATACTGAAGTGGGTTGCCATTTCCTACTCCAAGGTATGTTCCCAACCCAGGGATGGAACTCACGTCTCTTGCAACTCCTGCATTAGCAAGCAGATTCTTTACCACTGTGCCACCTGGGAATCCTTTAAGATTTTATATATGTATCTATATCTATCCATCTGTTTATCTACCTATCTAACCTATTCAGTTTATCAGACAGACAGTTTTTAAAGGGATTGCTTTTAAAATGATTATTTTTAAAAATTGGACAAGTGATTGATCAAAATCATTTAAATTACTATTAAAATATTTTACACTAATAATTTGTAAATTGATCTAAAAACTTAAAGGTGAGTTAGGCTTTTAGATTTGCACCTTGAATAGATTTAACTTTAAGCTTTAAAACCAAAGGAAACCTAGGAATGATCTTTTCTATGCAGAAAGTCTTCTTTCAAGGACACAGAAACACTCTTTATTGACAACATTGATTTGTCTTCTCCTTTATCAGATTGTGAAGAGAGAGCAGTCAACACTTTCAGTTAGAGTGAATGCCTCCTGCCCAGGTGTTTTCAGCCTCTCGGCTTTGTTGCTTTCTCTGGCAGCAGAAGGTTGCCATTTTCAATAATGGTGATCAGCCCAGAGTCTCAGAGACCAAGGCTAAGTGGGATGAACCAACTTGAGAAATGACTCACATGCATTCTGGCAAGGCTTCTACTACTTTATTATTTTATATAACCAGGTTGTATACATTTCTTATAGAAAATGTGGAAAACAAAGAAAAGGAAAATGATATTTACCTGAACATCATAATTTAAGAAATTAACAATTGTGCATATTCTGTGATTCTCTTTTTCTAATTGCAGTTGTGTGTAGGTATGTTTAGTTTCACATATAATGAGTTTACACAATAAACATCGCTGCTCTTACACACACACACACTTTTCACACCATTATTACACATTACACACCATATTATTATATGGCTTTCTACTTTGATTTCACCATTCAGCAATATATTATGAATGCCTTTTAGAGTTAATAAAACATAAATAAGTACAAAAGTACATAAAAATATATTTTAAAAACCTGTGTAAAAGTAATAAAAGCATACAATGTGTTAATAAAATATAAATCAATAAAATTTTGTTTAATGGCTATATAGGCCCTTACTAACCAAACCCCGACTGTTGAGCATTTTGTCTACCTCTTTGTTAAAAATAAGCAAAACTAAGTATACATCTTGGAATCATGCCAATGGACAGATTTCATTTTTGTTAATTCATTTCATAATTTCATTAAGATACTTTCAGATGTGAAATATCTGGAGAAATGATTATATATTCTTTAAGGATTTAGAATCATATTATCAAGTTCCCCTCCAAAAATAAGAACCAGTTACCACCCAGTTATTACTCTAAAGGGCCTATTTTCTTTTAGTTAAGAATGATGTTTAGAAATTAGTATCTGGGCACTAGGTCTACTAGTTGCTATTGAAGTGAAACTAAACCCAGGTCATTCTTAGTGAACAGGGCACACACACACACTTACATTGATGTTTCTATGCATATATTGAAAACCATTGTTCATGCTGAAACCTCCAATTCTAATTCATTGCTACAGCATGGTGTTCTAATTTTCTTTCTTTCCGCATTTGTAACTCTTTAACAGCAGGACATCTGGTGCCTTCTCTCTGTGTGATTACTTATTCACCACACTTGAACTTCATCCTTCCTTAACAAGCTGCCCTCTACATAGGCAGTTAGCACTTCCCCATCCAGTGACTTTATGACTGAAATATCCATGAAGGGGAAGGAATGAAAGGGAAATGGTACAAAGAATATATTAGGGCCATTTTTTTTCTGTTTAAAAACTTTTATTCATGATTCTATTTATAGAAATAAATATTTAGAATAGTTTTAGGCTTAGTGAAAAATTGCAAAGATAATACAGAGAGAGTTCTGGTTCACCCCACATTCTTCTTATCTGTTGTTAAGATCATACATTAGTATATTTGTCATAACTAATGAACTGACATTGATATATTTTAATGAAATAAAGTCCATACATGATTAACATTTCTAGTAACATTTTTAAAGGAAAAAAATATTTTATCCCTATATCTCCAATATTCTATTTTCACTGCAATTTCCCCCCTGAACTTGATTGTTATTTAAATAGAGAACACTAAAATTGCTGGTGTGGTAGGAATTCCTAGGAGATCATCCTCCTAATTTATAGATTTTCTGGGGTTTTGCTGCAGCAACCTATTATCTGTAGCTCAGAGTGCTTTTTTTTTTTTTTTTTTTTTTGCTGCACAGATAATCTTATGAGGTAAGGTCTGCAGAGTGCCTGGCACAGTGCCAAAGGTCACTTTATTTATCAGGCACCAGACACACAGCATTAGGGGGCTACAGGTTTTTCAGTGGTCTGCAAAAATAGGTTTGAAATCAAGAAAGAAAATTCTCTGGAGATTATAATAAAAAGACAAAATCTAAATGAATACATGTTTTATTAAATGCCTATGAAGCATAACATCATTGTCAACTTCGTGAGTAGTTAAATTTGGTATTCATAAAAATGTCATATTTGAAAATAATCTATAGACTAGATTTTCTACAGAATGATTGCTAAGAAATCAGAGCTTATCCTAATTAAATGAGAGACTTGTAGCCAATAATTTCAAAAGCAAAATGATAATAGTAATTATGTCTTTTTTTCCCAGCTAAAATTATTTTAATGTGGGACAGGAATGAATTTTAATATGCTTGTTAGCTTGTTAGAATATCTATGACAATCATAAAAATGTCCCACCTAGTAAATAGTGAGTCACCAGCGAATGTTTTTTTTCTTTCCTGGTTTTTCTCTCTTTGAATGAATAATTTATACCATAGGGAATAATGACTTGATAATGTATAAAATACATTCACTGGCAAATTTCAACAGATTTGGTGATTTTAATTCATTTTGAAGAATATAGTAAAAAATAGGATACAGTGAGAAGAAACTCAGACTTGTAGGCTTAAGCTTTTGCTGACTTACTTGCTCTGCCACTTATTTGCTCCTAAATATCAAGCTGGTTTCCATTGCATCATCTGAAAATGGGGATACTAATTGTACTGTGTATCTACATGGAAGTAAAGCTCATGAAATCGCTTACTGTGAACAGTCAGGTAAGCAATTTACCTGACTTACCTGACTATCAAAATGTTAAATGAAATTACTGATCATAAATCTTATTGTTGGCCCCACTATGGTGTTGATTTAGATATATGTTAGAAATGATAAAGTTGCCATAATCAGAGTATTTTTGGCTCTTCCCATAGTTTTAAATGACAGTTTTTACAAAGTACAGATTTTGTAAGTAAACAGCAGCAGGAAATATTAGAGTGCTTGGCTATATTCTCTCCACTCACCATTGTGATTCCCTATGAAAGTACATCCTCACCTTCTCTGTCTTCTTGATTTATTCTTGGTTCCAGTGAAGATTGTGATGCCTGAGGCATTTTAGGACCATCACCCAATGATGGTCCTAAGCACTCATCTAGAATGCTTTCTAGATGATAAGAACTCACTTAGAATGCTTTCTCCATACTGATTTGTCCCAGAGACAACAATAGTGCTATGGCTTTACCCTTTCTCATAGGTTTTAGAAATCTATAAAGATGGAAAAATATCTATTAAATTTTCCTCTCTGAACAATTATATGAAGAACCTGAATTTTTAAGTAGTGAGTCATTATAAAAACCTATAAACTGAAAAAGGCCTTCACTAATAAGTTTAGCAAAATAGTTCTAAAAGACAAAACAAAGATAAAGTTCTCTTGTTTAATTGACAGACTGGCATTTATTGAAGATTCCATTCCTCAAAATGGTTGATCCTTATGTCTTGGCAAGCTCAAGAGACTTATCCAAGTTTATAGTTTGTCATGTTAAGCTTTTTAAAGGTAACTTTTGGAGATCCTCTAATAATTTTTCATCACTTTTCTGAACTTAGTATCATCTTAAGTCATAATGAAAGCTTTATGTTGTATGGAAGGACAAGTAATAACTCCTTTTTCCTATTTCCTTTAATGGTACAGCCATGACCTTTTCTTTTAGTCCAAAGCTAATTTAAGAACTCTAAGGTGGGCATATAGATTCTTAATTGATGATATCTTTTGCAGGATAGATACTTTATTATGGACTTGCTGTCTAGGCTTATCATAGCTTTTCTCCAAAGAAAAGCTATGACAAGCTTGCTCCTTGAAAGAAAAGCTATGAAAAACCTAGGCAGTGTTTTTAAAAGCAGAGACATCACTCTACTGGCAAGGTCTGTATAGTCAAAGCTATGGATTTTCCCAGTGGTCATGTATGGATGTGAGAATTGGACCATAAAGAAGGCTGAGTGCCATAGAATTGATGCTTTTGAACTGTGGTGCTGGAGAGCACATTTGAGCGTCCCTTGGAATGCATGGAGATCAAACCAGTCAATCCTAGAGGAAATCAATCCTGAGTATTCATTGGAAGAACTGATGCTGAAGCTGAAACTCTGATACTTTGACTACCTGATGCAAAGAGCCAACTCATTGGAAAAGATCCTAATGCTGGGAAAGATTGAGGGCAAGGGGGGACGGGGGTGGCAGAGGATGAGATGGTTGGACAGCATCACCAACTCCATGGACAGGAGTTTGAGCAAACTCCGGGAGATAGTGAAGGACAGTGTAGCCTGGCATGCTGCAGTCCATGGGGTCGCAAAGAGTTGGTCACAACTTAGTGACTGAACAACAGCATACTTTAGTATGTAATACATTCTTGACAAATATATTTGAGAAATCGAATGTTTGAAAAACAAACAAAATACTTGATTTTTTTAGTGATGTGTGTGGTGTTCCATTTTTGGAAAACTAAAAATTAGCACTATTTTGTTAAATACCATCCCTGCAGGCATTCCAGTGGGTGGGTGTGAACCTTTGCAGGACAAGGGGAAGCAGCAGCTGAATGGAATCCTGCAGCTCCCTCCTAGAAATCAGAGACATCAATCTGTGAACCTCCCTCACAGGTCTCCTGCCTCTGTCTGATCTCTCCCATAGAGCCTTGATCTGAATGTTGAGTGGCCTTCAGCCTTTAAATCTAGAGTGGATGTTCACAGTGTTCTGGAGCATGGCTAAGACAGAAGGAAGTAGGGAGATAGCCCACACTTGTTCACAGACCCCGGGGTGAGGAGACTCTCCAGCTGCCCTCCACAGGTGCTTCCTCTTCTCATTGCCACTCTCATACCCTAGAGTAGAATTAGGACTGAGGAGGCAGAAAGGGTTTGGAAGGAAAGGGGAGACTCAGTGGGGTAAGGGGTAATTTTAGTTGTGCATGATAAAATGTATTACCTGATAACTTAAGGTGTCCTCTAGTGCTAGGAATCTGCATAAGACCCCTCAGTGTGGAAGAGAGGGGTGGGATAGAGAAGCCTGTACTGTCCTGCGGTGAATATGGTCAGAAAGCATTTGAATTGCTTGGCTTGGCTGATGCTGCTACAAATAATAGTCTACAAATGCCACAGTCACATCATGAAGGCTGACCTCCCTTCCCTTTCCAAATCTCCATGGGTTTCGCTAAACCACTCACAATCACTTATAGTGGGAAATTCTGAATTTGGCCTATGAAAGCTGGTTTAGGGCTTGGATTTATAATACCCAAAAGTATCTATTGTGTAAATGTCAAGAACCACCTTTGTGGTGTAAGTTTACAAAGAAACTACAATAAAACCATAATCCCCTGGTCATGATAAATGCCTAGCCAAGTTAAAATGTCCAGGTCCAGGGGGCATCGCTACGTGCTCATAGTGATCCCAAGACTACAATTTGTATTTGTTGAAATCTTGCTTCAAATGAAAGAATTGTTTTTTAAAAGATGGCCACATAAAAAGAATTTGTGATTTTACCCAATATTCTCAGTTGTTTTCTGTGTTTTCAACAACCACGAATGGTATTCATAACCCCCAAAGTTTCCAACACAGATTTAGTTTAAATTTTGAAATATGTGTCTTGTACATGGACCTGGGAATGAGGAAAAGATAGTTAGGGACAAAGCAGTAATAGCAAGGATTGCAAAGGAGTAGCATTTTCAAATACAATGACAATTACTCAGTAGTGACTCATATCTCTATACAATATCCTTTAGTTGCATGAAAGGTTATCAGGTGCTTGCAGAAATTCAGAATTACAGCCTCATAACCAGTGGGGGAAGATGAAGTTGTTATAACAGATGTAACATAATCCACCCTATTACATATACACAGCTTTTAGATCACAGGTCTATTTATATTTTTATTCTGCCACAATTTATACTATTTGTGCTTTATTTGAGGCTCTTTACATCATGAGAAGGAATACTGGATCATCATTGGTTTTTGAAAACATTCTTTTATGATAATGTAATAGTTTGTTATAGATGGAAAATCTAAAATTTTCTCTGTGGTGTGGTGATAATATGAACTGTCCAATATTGGGATACTGATAGATATCCAAAACCAGCTGTAACATTATTTGGAAAAATTACATGAGTATGACACCAACTCGTAATATTACATTTATTCATTTTGTTTTACCATAATGATGTTCTAATCAGAGTTCTCAAGACAATGGAACTATGCAGAAAAATCATTTTATTATTGTGAGTTGAGACTTTTGGTTTTGTTGTTTTTATTTTTTTGAAGCAGATTTTATGGACTCTTTATTTTTATGATGAAATTGAAGTATATTTGATTAATGAAGTGTTAGTCTCAGATGTACAACAAAGTGGTTTAATTATACATATGTATCTATCCTTTTTAAAATTCTTTTCCCATTTAGGTTATAATAGAGTCTTGAGCAGAGTTCCCTGTGTTAAGTTCCCTGTGTTAAGTTCCCTGTGTTAGGTCCTTGTTGGTTATCTATTTTAAAATGAGCAGTGTATACATGTCAGTTTTAAAATCATATTTGAGTTGAGACTTTTGAAATATCTCCAGTTTTATGAAATTTTTATACAAAAGTGAAATACCAAAAACAAGCTTTATTTTTATGGGAGCAATAACAACAACAAAAGGACACTAAACATTGATCAGATAGCCTTGTGACTGTCTATCCACAAATAATCCTGATTTGTTTGGTCATTTTTTCTGCTTCAAGTTCATTAACATCATTGACACCCCTGTTTATAGTTTTCACTAAATGCAGCCCACAGGCCAGCTGGTAATGAGGGGAAGCTGTTTTCTCCTAGAATGTTTAATTACCTCTTTCAGCCTGGGAAAGTATGGGCAAAAAGATAGTGAGCTTTAGTGTAAGAACAATTGAACTAAGTTCTATTTAGTCTGATGCTTTTCCTCAATTGTAAAATTGATCCTCTTAATCAGTATTGTAGAGAGAAAAAGAGATAATCCCACAGAGAAACAGGGTGGAAAATGATAAAAATTCAGTGAGCCTTGACATTAGCACCACAATTTTTTAGTAACATAAATTACAAGAATAACTCTGTTCATGACTACTTTTAAATACAAATAAAATACGCAAACACAATATGAATGATTTTCCCTTTTGATTTAGCCACATTCTTGGTTCCATTATCTTAAATAATCTAGGACCCTCCAATCAAGCATTCACTTGGTAGAAAGGAACTTATAAAAGTTCAGTAAAAACATAGTACATGTACACATTAGGGCTGGCATCAGAGTACAAAGCACTCAAAATGAAAACCTCAAAGGCCATCTCCATGATGGCTGTTACACAGCTACAGCCCACCTGGTCCAGTGGTACTCCTAGCAATGTAAGCATTCAAAGTCTATCCCTATTGGAGGTTCATAGATATGCTGGCATGTTTGGCTAATTCAGTATCTCCTGACTAATGCCACAATGATGGGACAAAGAAGTTTCTAAGAGTAAAATGTCACCATGAGAATGTTAGGAGTTGGCAGGGGTCATCAGACTTAGGGTCATGGAAGGCCTAAGTGGTGAGGGTGCAAATGGGGAGGAGAGTGATCAGGAATGGTATCAATTCCTAGTACAGTAAGATGAATACTCTTGGCCACAGCCCTTCTTGGTCCCCAGACACCATGTTGTTGTTCAGTGGCTAAGCTGTGTCTGGCTCTTTGTGACCCCATGGACTGCAGCACGCCAGGCTACTCTGTCCTTCACTATTTCCTAAAGTTTGCTCAGACTCATGTACAATGAGTCAGTGATGCCATCCAACCATATCATTCTCTGTTGCCCACTTCTCCTCCTGCTCTCAGTCTTTCCCAACATCAGGGTTTTTTTCCACTGAATTGGCTCTTCGCATCAGGTAGCCAAAGTATTGGAGCTTCAGTATCAGTCCTTCCAATGAATATTCAAGGACAACTTCTGGCAAACTGAAAAGTGCTAGATGGACAGAAAGCTTCTGCTATTGGGGCGGATACATTTGTTAACGGCTGGACACTAGAAGGGGAGGGTGTTTCTTTACTGGTTTGAGATAAACATGAGATGAAAAGATCTGGAAACCAGAAAACTACTGATAAAGGCACTAAGTTCCCAGGGGCAGCAGAAGCCAAATGTTCCCATAGTGGTGACACCAGAAAGAATGGGCAGCAGCCTCAATCCCCAGAAGGGAAAGGGGAATCAGACGGCTGCAGCCAAGAGACCTCTGTGCTGATTCTGACTCTGAGATTTAGTTAACATGTGATCACCTTCTCCCCAATCCCCATGATTCTGAGAGAATTTGAACAAAGAAAGAAGCTTGAGTATCTGGTAAATGAAGACTTCCAATTCCGTAGAAGACGATGGGTAGGGACCTAAATTTGTCGAGCACTTTCAAATTAGTGTTGTTTAAACACCAGTCCTTGATATGTTCCTGGTCCCTTGCTGAGTCTTTTGCCTAATTCTTTGCAATTTCCTATAAACCTGATGCTGAGTTCAGCCCCTTTTGCACTATCACTGGCTTTCTGGCTCTGTCCTTAATTTTTAAATTACATCTGACATATCCCAGAGCCTGCAACCCTATCCCAGAATTCAAGTTAAATTTGTCCTGTCATTTCAGTGGCTGGATTTGCCAAAATAATATGAGCCAGACTTTTACAATCAGCAGTAATGATTAACTAGGTCTATGAAGGAAGCTTAGGGCAAATGGCTAGTGGATTATAATGCTTCTTAGTGAAGAAGGCAAGATTCATCAACTAAAGCTATATAACTGAAGGAAAATTCAATAATCAAGATTTTGACAAAGGCCTTGGTAACCCCCAGGTCTAAAAGGAAATGAATGAAAAATTAGAGTTTTTCTGGTACCTTTTTGTCCTCATCTAGTTCTGTGTTCAAAGGGTCACCATTTAAAAAAGACAGAAGGATGGCTTTGGGAGAGTAGGATGAACTGAGTAGAATCCTGTGAGGAATGATCCTGGGCAGAAGCAAAGATATTGATCTCATTATGCAGAATCACATTTCTCAGGATGTCAGGTACTTTGTGAGCAGAGTTACAAGCATTGTCATTGGTGATGGTTTTAATACCACTGTTTATGTGCTATGGAATTTCAGTCATCAACAAAGGAAGAGAAGGTTTCATGAGGAAGAAATGACTTATTTATGGAATCCAAAGACTTCAAGGTGCTAGCCTCTGAGTATCTGGTTTGTGGAAGACCGGAGGTACCAACAAGATACTCTGAGAACCCAGGGGCACTCTCAGATTATAGCCCAGCTTGCCACTGTATCCCTGAATTGTCCACACATGTGATGGTCTGCAGAAAACTGGTCTCCATAGAGTGGTGAAGTCAAGCGACATATTCTATTATATCCCAGGAGACTTGGCCTCTAACCCTGACTTATTCCCCTGACTAGTAAAAACCCAAGTAAGTCACTCTTTTCCTCTGGCCCTCAGTTTCCTCATCTTTTTAAAAAGAATTTGCATCTAGCTTATTTCTCATATTTCTTCCAATACTGGATCTTTCACTTTATCTTTTGAGAAAATCTTCCTCAGTATCATTCTGCACCTATCTGATGATTCTTTGAACTCATCTCACATGCTAGCAAAGTAATGCTCATAATTCTCCAAGCCAGGCTTCAACAGTATGTGAACTGTGAACTTCCAGATGTTCATGCTTGATTTGGAAAAGGCAGAGGAACCAGAGATCAAATTGCCAATATCTGTTGGATCATCAAAAAAGCAAGAGAGTTGCAGAAAAACATCTACTTCTGCTTTATTGATTACTCCAAAGCCTTTGACTGTGTGGATCACAACAAACTGTGGAAAATTCTGAAAGAGATGTGAATACCAGACCACCTGACCTACCTCCTGAGAAATCTGTATGCAGGTCAGAAAGCAACAGTTAGAACTGGACATGGAACAGCAGACTGGTTCCAAATTGGGAAAGGAGTATGTCAAGGCTGTATATTGTCACCCTGCTTATTTAACTTATATGCAGAGTACATCATGTGAAATGCTAGACTGGATGAAGCACAAGCTGGAATCAAGATTGCCTGAAGAAATATCCATAAACTCAGATATGCAGATGACCTCACCCTTATGGCAGAAAGCAAAGAACTAAAGAGCCTTTTGATGAAGGTGAAAGAGGAGAGTGAAAAAATTAGCTTAAAACTCATCATTCAGAAAACTTAGATTATGGCATCTGGTCCCAACACTCCATGTCAAATAGATGGGGAAACAGTGGAAACAGTGACAGATTTTTTGGGGGCTGGCTCCAAAATCACTGCTGATGGTGACTGCAGCCATGAAATTGAAAGATGCTGGCTCCTTGGAAGAAAAGTAATGACCCACCTAGACAGCATAATAAAAAGTAGAGGCATTACTTTGCCAACAAATGTCCATCTCGTCAAAGTTTTTCCAGTAGTCATGTATGGATGTGAGAGTTGGACTACAAAGAAAGCTGAGCGCCGAACAATTGATGCTTTTGAACTGTGGTGTTGGAGAAGACTCTTGAGAGTCCCTTGGACTGCAAGGAGATCCAGCCAGTCCATCCTAAAGGAAATCAGTCCTGAATATTCATTGGAAGGACTGATGCTGAAGCTGAAACTCCAATACTTTGGCCACCTGCTGCGAAGAACTGCCTCATTTGAAAAGACCCTGATGCTGGGAAAGATTGATGGCAGGAGGAGAAGGGGCCAACAGAGGATGAGATGATTGGATGTCATCACTGACTCCATGGACATGAGTTTTCGTAAACTCCGGGAGTTGGTGATGGACAGGGAGGCCTGGCGTGCTGCAGTGCATGGGGTCGCAAAAAGTTGGACACAACTGAGGGAATGAACTGAACTGAACTGATGATTCTTTTGTCTTAAGCCCTATCTGTGTCTCAACCAAGGTCCATTAAGTTCTGTTTGACTCATCTTTCTCTTTGAATCAAAAATTGTCTGGTCCATTCCTGCCTCATTTAAGACAGGGCAATATAAAATAAGGAGTACTTTCTTTATATGTGTATGTCCTTTTTGAGAATTTAATTTTGAACTACAAAGTCAGGAAATATTTTGTTGAGAACGAGTCAGCTTATTTTTTTTTTAATAAATCAGGAAATGTTCTCATAACAAATGATTGAAAATTCCTGCAGGCCTGTGTGCTAAATCACTTTAGTCATGTGTGACTCTTGGGGACCCCATGAACTGTAGCCTACCAATCTCCTTTCCATGGGCTTCTCCAGACAAGAATACTGGAGCAGTTTGCCATTTCCTACTCTGGGGGATCTTCCTGACCCAGGGATCAAACTCATAGTTTAATGACTATTCACTTTGTCATCATAAGTGAACTATGTGAAAAAATACTTAAAAATGAATGATATGATAGTGTCGGAAAACACTGTAATCTAGGTGCTCACACTTAAATCCAATGAGTTTAATACTCCTATTTCTTTTTCTACAACTGATTTTATGTTTTTGATTAGAGGAGCTATTTTGCAACATTTCAAAACCTTTTAATTTCATACAATACCCTTCAATACCGGTTACAAATTTTGATTTTGCACATTGTTTCTAAGCAAGTCACTTAACCTCACTGAACCTCTTCTTTCTCATCTGTAAATTGTAGAGGTTGAAATAGCTAATCTCAAAGGTGCCTTCCAGTTTGCAAATGTTATAATTTGATGTTGCTTCTCATCTATTGTACACAGTGAGAAAAACTATTTTAGCGGCCAAGCACAATAGGAAAATTAAAGATTATGGCCTCAACAGTGGTCTGATTAGGGCATTTAGATATAACTTCAACTTACACCAAGGTCTTTCTCATGAGACTTGCTTGAATGTTGGTTTTAAGGGATATTACTAGGCTTGGATGAATTTCAAAATTCCTTATTTCATGGCTCCAATATTTTTGCCTTACAATAAAGTCATACTTTTGTTGTTCTTCAGTCACTTAGCATCCTACTCTTTGTGACTCCATTGACTGCAGCATGCCAGGCTTTCCTGTCCTTCTCCATCTCCTGGAGCTTGCTCAAACTCATGTCCATTGAGTCAGTGATGCCAGCCAACCATCTCACCCTCTGTCATCTCCTTGTCCCCCTGCCTTCAATCTCTCCCAGCATCAGGGTCTTTTCCAATGAGTCAATTCTTTGCATCAGATGGCCAAAGTATTGGAGCTTCAGCTTCAGCATCGTTACTTCCAATGAATAGTCAGGACTTATTTCCTTTAGGATGGACTGGTTGGATCTCCTTGCAGTCCAAGGGACTCTCAAGAGTCTTCTCCAACACCACAGTTCAAAAGCATCAATTCTTCAGTGTTCAGCCTTTTTTATGATTCAACTCTCACATCCATACATGACTACTGGAAAAACCATGGCTTGGATTACATGACCTTTGTTGGCGAAAGTGATGTCTCTGCTTTTTAATATGCTGTCTAGGTTGGTCATGGCTTTTCTTCCAAGGAGCAAGTGTATTTTAATTTCATGGCTGCAGTCACCATCTGCAGTGATTTTGGAGCCCAAGATAATAAAGTCTGTCACTATTTCCATTGTTTCCCCATCTATTTGCCATGAAGTGATGGGACCAGATGCCATGATCTTTGTTCATTGAATATTGAGTTTTAAGCCAGCTTTTTCACTCTCCTCTTTCATCATCATCAAGAGGGTCTTTCGTTCCTCTTTGCTTTCTGCCTTAAGGGTGGTGTCACTTACTGTTAAAAGTTTATGGTGTAAAAAGATTTTGATAATGGGGAATTTTTTTAAAGGAGGATGCTGAGTATGTTTTGTATAGGATTACATAATTTCCGAGCCAGAAAGGATACTGGAAAATTTATGTAGACTTAACTTGTGTAGGATTCCCTGGTGGCTCAGATGGTAAAGAATCTGTCTGCAACACTGGAAACCTGAGTTCGATACCTGGGTCGGATATATGCCCTGGAGAACAGAATGGCAACCCACTCCAGTATTCTTGCCTGGAGAATCCCATGGACAGAGGACTACAGTCCATGAGGTCACAAAGAGTTGGACTAACGCTTTCACTTTCAACTTGTATAGGAACAATGCTAAAAACAAGGCAGTAAATATATGGACCTCATTCATTGATTGGAAGATTTTATATAGATAATACACAGTTCTTTTAAATAACCTTTTGAATCAGGTCAACTTTAAGAATTTTGATACAGATTAAAATATAATTTAATAATTATAAAGAAAGGATGTCAGTGTGAAATTTAAAATTCTACTATGTGTTATAAAACATTCAGCTTAAAAATATTTGTGGTTTATGTTGCTCGTGCAAGTGTATGTGTGTGTTTATTTTTAAACTAACAATCATTTGGGCAAATATTTAAAAGGGCTTGCCTTTGTTCTGACCTGTCTCACAGAGTTGCGTTTTCAGTTTTTTCTCTCATCTCAGCACTAGGTCCACTTTTTAACTTCTTACTTAGTATCTGAACTTTACTATCTTACTTTGCCCATCTTCCTCTTCATGTGCCTTCTTGAAGAGGAAGATGCTTCATCTTAGTAAACACGATGCACCCTGTCTTGTATGTCAAAAATCTGGGGACTGTTCTTCCAATGAATTACTACCAAATAATTACATAATTAATAAGTCCTGTTAATTTGATCTTCTAAGAATCTCTTGAACACACTCCATTCTTTCTATCTCTGCTGCCAACAGATTTAAGCTAAATTTGTTGATCCATGGGATCACAAAGAGTTGGACATGACTGCGTGACTGAACAACATATAACTTACTTTGGTGTCCTGTGTCCAAAACACTGCTTCAGAAAAAAACCTGTTATACTTCATTCAACTTGACAAGCTTTTAAAAAATGTAACTTTTCATCTCTGTTATGGATTACTGATCTCTTTCATATGCACAGGTATAATAGTCTCCTAATTATCTCTCCAGTATACTTTCCTAAGTTCTTTTTTTTTATTGTTGTATTGATAAACACTTGAAACACAAATACCATAATACGTCTCCTTCACACAATAATAAGTTAGTTTGAAGAATAGGATTTTTCTGTAATAAAATCATTGAAAAAAATGGATAACAGTTCTGCCAGCTTTTCAAAAACACATACACACACAAAGTGAGACTGTTTTGAAGAGGATCCAGTATTCATTTTGTCCATTTCCTGAAATCAGAAGAACTTATTTTTTCTCTAGCTTTGTTGCTGTTGTTCAGTTGCTAAGTTGTGTCCGACTCTTTGAGACCTCATGGACTGCAGCACGCCAGGCTTCCCTGTCCATCACTATCTCCCAGAGTTTACTCAAACTCATGTCCATTGAGTTGTTTGATGTGGTCAATGAGTTTCCTGAGATCATCAAAGACAGTGAAAGTGAAAGTGTTAGTTGCTCAGTTGCATCTGGACTCTCTGTGGGCCTGTGACTGTGGCCCAATAGGCTTCTCTGTCCATGGAATTCTCCAGGCAAGAATAATGGAGTGGTTTGCCATTCCCTTCTCCAGGGGATCTTCCTGACCCAGGGATTGAACTTGCATCTCCTGCATTGCAGGCAGATTCTTTACCATCTGAGCCACCAGGGAAGCCCCCCCAAGTCAGATTAAGTACGCTGTAGTTGTAAGAGTGCCTTGTGTTCTCTTTACTGCTCCACCAAATAATTTTGCCTTTACTCAGTTACTGAACTGTTGGTTATGAACATAGAGAGAGGAGGCAGTAGATTGTTTTGTTGGGCTTTTTCATTATCCTTTATCTGTTATCACATATCTATTGTGGAGATTAGCTGTCTTTTTTTTTTTTTTTTTTAACGATCTTTGAGGTCATTGTGAGAGCTCTGACCAGATCATAGTGCTGAATCCATTCTACCAAAGCAACATGGACCCAAGGTCTGTTCTCTAATTAAATATCAATCATTGTTTCAGGAATGCCTCCTTGGTGAGACATGTCTTCTGGTGGTAATGAATCTTAAAGCTCAAAGAAGACAATTAAAGGAGTAACCAGTGACCCTTCATGGTCCTCTTAAAGGGAAAGTGGCTAACTCTTTTTCCAGGATTTAAGGTTAAACATCGCAATTGATAATTTAAATGATTTCCCATACTAAGATAGCCAAGAAAGTTTCATATAACAAAATGATCTAATGTCCCATAGTATGATTTAACTAACAAAAAGAGAAAGTTGGCAACGTGTTATTTTAATAGCTTATGTGACTTTTATTCATGAGTTTCGTGAACCTCTTGTAGCCTGGAAGGAAATCATGATTTGTTTATTAAAATGTTGAAGAGTTAAAGCATTGATTCTTTTATATAAAATTCTCTTTGAGATGAAAATAAGATCATGTTATTTGTTTAATCATAAGTTGTGCTATATATTTTACTCTGAATATATGCTGTTTCACTAATTTTAATAGTGTCATCAATTATGTTGTTGAAAGCATCTTGAATATCCTTGTATCTTTTGATTTTTGTTCACATATTAAAAGCATTTCTGAACCATATATTTTAGTGGTTTGGAGAAAGTTGAACTACTGTTCATCACTGATTTATGATTCTGTAATCTCTCATTGGGCTCACTGACATTTTGGCACAGTGCTTCACTGGCATGATTTGCTTAATGAGTGTGCTCTAATGTGTCTAAGGGAAATAAAAAATACTGCAGGTACTTCTGGAGAATTTCTTACAAACCAGCTCATGCTTGATTATTAAAAAGGAATTAGACTGAAGCTTGTATTGCCAAAGGGCATTAGTGAACACAAATTATGTAATTAAAGTGTTTATGTTGATCAAATTAAACAGAGCACAGAGTAATCTGTAATAAGGATGAAAAGTTATATTTTTAAAAATCTTGTCAAGTTGAATGATGCATGGCAGGTTTTCTCTGAAGAAGTGCTTTGGACATACAACATCAAAGTCAGTTATATGTTATTTTATATGTAAATGTAATTTCCTTCTGGAAATTCTAAAAGCAACTGTATGCTCTGATTTATTGGGAAATAATATGTATCGGAGGTTTATTTTAGATTGCAGAATATAGTCTAAAATATAGATTGTGTATTTGTGGAAAAATAAGGAAAAAAATATGCAAAGGCCATTCCCAGCTTGCTTACCTCTCTCAGGCAGGTAAAGATATAGCCAAAGCATCTACTGGATTTTTTTCCTATTCTTGTAATTACAATTTCTCCACGCCACAAACATGTTTAAGTTAGAAATTTTGGAAAATATAGAAGTACCCATCCATGTACATACACACACAAAAATGTAAATCATTTAAAATTGATATCTCTTAAAGATAAAGTAATTTTTTATTCTATCTTTTTGCTTAGTTTGAAGTGTGTGTTGTACATGAAACAACAGACTGGTTCCAAATTGGGAAAGGAGTACATCAAGGCTGTATGTTTTCACCCTGCTTATTTAACTTGTATGCAGAGTACATGGTATGAAATGCTGGGCTGGATGAAGCATAAGCTGGAATCAAGATTGGCTGGAGAAACATCAGTAACCTCAGATATGCAGATGTTATGCATACCCTTATGGCAGAAACCGAAGAAGAACTGAAGAGCCTCTTGATGAAAGTGAACCAGCAGAGTGAAAAAGCTGGCTTAAAACTCAACATTCAGAACACTAACATCATGGCATCCAGTCCCATCAGTTCAGTTCAGTTCAGTCACTCAGTCATGTCTGACTCTTTGTGACCGCATGGACTGCAGCACGCCAGACCTCCCTGTCCATCACCAGCTCCCGGAGTTATTCAAACTCGAGTCCATTGGTCGGTGATGTCACCCAACCATCTCATCCTCTGTCGTCCCCTTCTCCTCCCACCTTCAATCATTCCCAGCATCAGGATCTTTGAGTCAGTTCTTCACATCAGGTGGCCAAAGTATTGGAGTTTCAGCTTCAGCATCAGTCCTTCCAATGAATATTCAGGACTGATTTGCTTTAGGATGGATTGGCTGGATCTCCTTGCTTTCCAAGGACTCTCAAGAGTGTTCTCCAACACACAGTTCAAAAGCATCAATTTTTCAGCACTCAGCTGTCTTTATAGTCCAACTCTCACGTCCATACATGACTACTGGAAAAACCATAGCTTTGACTAGATGAACCTTTATTGGCAAAGTAATGTCTCTGCTTTTTAATATGCTGTCTAGGTTGGTCATAACTTTTCTTCCAAGGAGCAAACATCTTTTAATTTCATGGCTGCAGTAAACATCTGCAGTGATTTTGGAGCCCCAACAAGTCTCTCACTGTTTTCACTGTTTCTCCGTCTATTTGACATAGAATGATGGGACCAGATGCCATGATCTTAGTTTTCTGAATGATGAAGTTTAAGCCAACTTTTTCACTCTCCTCTTTCACTTTCATCAAGAGGCTCTTTAGTTCTTCTTTGCTTTCTGCCATAAGTGTGGTGTCATCTGCATATCTGAAGTTATTGATGTTTCTCCCAGAAATCTTGATTCCAGCTTGTGCTTCCTCCAGCCCAATGTTTCTCATGATGTACTCCACATATAAGTTAAATAAGCAGGGTGACAATATATATCCTTGACATACTCCTTTCCTGATTTGGAACCAGCCTATTCCGTGTCCAGTTCTAACTGTTGCTTCCTGATCTGCATACAGATTTCTCAGGAGGCAGGTCAGGTGGTCTGGTATTCCTATCTCTTTCAGAATTTTCCACAGTTTTTATGATCCATACAGTCAAAGGCTTTGGCATAGTCAGTAAAGCAGAAATAGATGTTTTTCTGGAACTCTGTTGCTTTTTCGATGATCCAACAGATGTTGGCAATTTGATCTCTGGTTCTTCTGCCTTTTCCAAATCCAGCTTGAACATCTAGAAGTTCATGGTTCATGTACTGTTGAAGCCTAGCTTGGAGAATTTTGAGCATTACTTTACTAGCATGTGAGATGAGTCCAATTATGCGGTAGTTTCAGAATACTTTCACATTGCCTTTTGGGGTCAAACTATGGTAGAGTTAATGAAGATAATGGTGACCTCCTTTAAAAGGTCCCATGTACACGCTGCTACTCTCTGTGCCCCAACGCTACAGCAGGCCACTGCTGACCCACACCTCTGGCGGAGACTCCTGAACACTCACGGGCAAATCTGGGTCAGTCTCTTCTGGGGTCACTGGTCCTTTCTCCTGGGTCCTGATGTGCACAAGGTTCTGTTTGTGCCCCCCAAGAGTCTCTTTTCCCAGTCCTGTGTAAGTCCTGGCAGCTCTATGGTGGGGTTAATGGCGACCTTCTCCAAGAGGGCCTATGCCATACCCAAGTCTGCTACACCCAGAGCCCCTGCCTCTGTGTCAGTCCACTGCTGACCCATACCTCCACAGGAGATGCTCAAACACAGTTCTGTCTCAGTCTCTGTGGGGTCTCTGCATCCTGGTGTGCACAAGGTTTGTTTGAGCCCTCTGAGTATCTCTGGTGGGTATGGGGTTTGATTCTAAATGTGATTTCACCCCTCCTATCATCTTGCTGGGGCTTCTCCTTTGCCTTTGGACGTGGGGTATCTCCTCACAGCTACTCCAGTGCGGTGCAGCCACCACTCCAGTGCCACGCAGCCCATCACTTCATGGCAAATAGATGTGGAAACAATGGAAACAGTGACAGACTTTATTTTCCTGGGCTCCAAAATCACTGAAGATGGTGACTGCAGCCATGAAATTAAAAGATTCTTGCTCCTCGGAAGAAAAGCTATGACCAACCTAAACAGCATATTAAAAAGCAGAGACATTACTTTGTCAACAAAGGTCCATCTAGTCAAACCTATGGTTTTACTAGTAGTCATGTACAGATGCGAGAGTTGGACCATAAAGGAAGCTGAGCACTGAAAAACTGATGCTTTTGAAGTGTGGTGTTGGAGAAGACTCTTGAGAGTCTTTTGGACTGCAAGGAGATCCAGCCAGTCCATCCTAAAGGAAATCAGTTCTGAATATTCATTGAAAGGATTGATGCTGAAGCTGAAACTCCAATACTTTGGCCACCTGCTGTGAAGAACTGACTCATTTGGAAATATCCTGATGCTGGAAAGGATTGAAGGTGGGAGAAGAAGGAGATGACAGAGGATGAGATGGTTGGATGGCATCAGCGAGTCAATGGACATGAGTTTGAGTAAGTTCCAGGAGTGGGGGTGATGGACAGGGAATCCTGGTGTGCTGAAATCAATGGGTCACAAAAAGTCGGACACGACTGAGCAACTGAAGTAAACTGATGCATTCCTTTTTATCTTTCATTTTAAATTTGATATGTTAATATTTCTTTACATCTTTACAAAAATGTTTTATTTTTGTAATGGTTTTAGATTTACATTAAGTTGTAAAAATAGTAATTTTTCTCTGTGTCTGTGCCCAGCTTCCCCCATTGATAACATTTTATATAACCACATTTATGTGTTTATATAACATTTTATATAATCACAGAGTACAATGATCAAAAGTAGGACTTGACATTGTCACAATAATTTTGACTAAAGATCCTATTCAGATTTTGCTAGGTTTTATTTTTACACAGACTCACTGTGTATATGAATATATATTTTATAAAATTTTATCTTTAGTGTAGCTTATATTTGTGTTTCTTTTATGGGGAATGAAATTTTAAATATCTTTTCATGAGGTTAAACATCATTTTCACTTTGTGTATTTTATTCATTTTTCTGATTTTCAGATGCTATTCATTATTAAGTTGTTAAGTTTTGTCTGACTCTTTGTGACCTCATGAACTGCACCAAGCCAGGATTTCCTGTTCTTCACTCTTTCCCAGAGTTTGCTCTGTGAACTCATGTCCACTGAGTTAGTGATGCTATCTAACCATCTCATTTTCTGCTGCCCCATTCTCCTCTTGCCCTCAGCCTTTCCCAGCAGCAGGGTCTTTTCCAATGAGTTGGCTCTTCACATGAGGTGGCCAAAGTATTGGAGCTACAGCTTCAGCATCAGTCCTTCCAATGAGTATTCAGACTTGATTTCCTTTGGGATTTATGGATTTGATGTCCTTGCAATCCAAGGAACTCAGCTGTATTTATGGTCCCACTCTCACGTTTGTGCATGACTAATGGAGAAACCATAGCTTTGACTATACAGACATTTGTTGGCACAGTGATGCCTCTTCTTTTTAATACACTGTCTAGGTCTATCATAGCTTTTCTTCCAAGGAGCAAGCATCTTTTAATTTTGTGGCTGCCACCATCTGCAGTGATTTTGGAGCCCAAGAAAATACAATCTGCACTGTTTCCACTTTCCCCTCATCTATTTGCCATGAAGTCATGGGACTGGGTGCCACGATCTTAGTTTTTTGAATGTTGAGTTTTAAGCCAATTTTTTCACATTCCTCTTTCACACTCATCCAAAGGCTCTTTAGTGCCTCTTTGTTGTTTGCCATTTGAATGGTATTATCTGCATATATGAGGTTGTTTATCTCTCCTGGCAATTTTGATTTCAGCTTGGTGATTCATTCAGCTTGGCATTTTGCATGATGTACTCTGCATAAAAGTTTTCATATGACCTACCACAAATTTTAAGGGTTATTTAAATATTAGAGAGTAAACTCTTTATTTAGTAGCCATGCTTCAATATTTATTTAAGCCATCAATGATTATTAAATATTTAGATCATATCCAAATTTTCATATTAAAAATGATACAATTAACATCCTAATGGATTCCTTGTCATGTCCTAAATATAAATTTTAAGGAATCAGTTGGTTTGGTTAAAGTGTAGGCACATTTTTTAATGTTTTTGTCAAGTTGTGTCCCTTAATTTTGAGAGATATTTTCAGTTTAAACTGTTTCCAACAGCATATACCTTTACCAAAAACTAGTATCAGAGATTCAAAAAAAAATCTTACTTGAAAGGTGCCTCTAACTCTTTGATTAACAAGGATTCTAAACTTTTCTGCCTAGATAATTGAATATTTGTGTTTTTCTCATAATGGAATGCCTGTTAATATTCTTTGCCCCTTTAAATTGAAATGATTGTTTCTTACTGATTCCTACAAGTTCGTATGTAAAATGACAAATTTTCTGTCATATATGTTGCCAATTTTCTCAGCTCTAGTTGCGTCTTTTAATTTTGTTTTTGCTCTTTATGTTGTATAAATCTTAAAATATTTATTATTATTGTTATCAGTCTTTATACACCCAAAGAAATACTCTTTCTAATTAATTTATTGCTTTTACCCATCAGTGTATGTAGAACTTACTAGCTTGCCATGAATATTAGGTAGAACTCTATTTCTCCAATTAATTAATGAAGTTTGCCATGTGTTCTCTAGAAGGCAATGGTTTTGTATTTCAGCCCAAATTTACACTGTTTCTGCTCAGAAAACCCATCAGTGAAAATTGTTTTGTATCTTCCCATCCCATAAATACTGGGAAATTTATCTTACACATTTGCTATAAAGTTATTTAAATTATTAAATCACTAAGCATACACTAGTTTAGAATTGCATATGTTTTCTTTTTCCTTTCACTCTCAGTCTGTAATTAGAACACAGATCATCTTGGTGTTACAAAAATTCAAGAGAAGTGTTTGTACTAAAAATAGTGTTGTAGTGTTGTCATGTTCTCCATCAGTCATTTTGTCTCAATTGGAGGATAATTGCTTTACAATATTGTGTTGATTTCTGCTATATAATAGTGGAATTCTGTCATATATATATATATATATATATATGTATATATATATATATATATACCCCCTCCCTCTTGAGCTTTCCTTCCCCTTCCCATCCCACCCCTGTAGGCTTTCACAGAGCACCAGGCTGGGCTCCCTGTGTTAAAAAGCAGCTTCATACTAGTTATCTATCTTATACATGGTAGTGTGGGGCCTCCCAGGTAGCACTAGTGGTAAAGAACCCACCTGCCAATGCAGAAGACATAAGAGACTAGGGTTCGATCCCTGGGTCTGGAATATCCCCTGGAGTAAGAAATGCAACCACTCTAGTATTCTTGCCTGGAGAATGCCATAGATAGAGGAGTCTGGTGGGCTACAGTCCATGGGGTTGCAAAGAGTTGCACTGCTTCATGACTTCATGACTTCACTTCATGACTGAAGTGACTTAGCACATGGTAGTGTGTATATGTCAGTGCTACTTTCTCAATTTATCCTCAGTCATTTTAAGTGTCATTGACTTCAGTCATTGCTGTTGAAATTTCCTCTAGGCTGAACCCAGCCCAACCTTCCACCTGCTTTTTACCTGTGGGGAAAGCAGAACAAAACAATATGGACAAAAATATCAACCTTCTCCTACCATCTTGTCCCTAGGAACAGATCTCTTAGTCAGATTGAAGAAGCAGAGCTGTTCTACATCTTGTCTAGCCATTTATCTTTTCCTTTATTTATTTTTTAATTTTATTGTAGTAAGAGCACTTAACATGAGATCTATACTCGTGTATAGATATGAACGCTGAAGGATTTCAGCTGGACTGTCAGTTTGAAAGTATCTCAGTGTATCTTTTTAGTGCTAAACTCAATTTGTATTTGATGCTTTTATTTAACCTCCTATGAATTTAGACTCAAGTAATGCAAATTCTCAAATCTAAATTTCCTATCCTCCTTTCAGTGTTTCCTTTCTGCTTTCTTTGGATCAGCTGTCTTCCTCTTCTTAAGAAAACATTTTACTGCTAATGTAAAATTAATCCTTTTCAAGGATTTCAAGGAAAAAAGGATCACCTCTGTAATTAGAGTTACCCACCTTTTTTTTTTTTTTTTAAACTTTGGGAGATCTGACAATGCAATCTTACTTTTGTCATGTACAGTCCTTGGGATTTCAAGGCAATTACTTAACCTTTCTGATCCTATTTTCTTAATCAATAAAATGGATTGAAAACAGCTTATCTTTTAAGGTGGCAGTGAGGATTAACTGAGGTACTTCAGTTAAATTAAAAGAAAAATTAGGTGATTACATGTGCAGGGTATGTTGCTAGGGTATTAAAATGAGGAAGGTAGGCACTCAGCCCTTAGGCGATTTTAGACAAATAAAGAATATAGAAAGAGTTTGAGGGTTTCAAAAAGAATGGTCTAGGAGGCCAATGTAGTTTCAATTTCATTATTTCTGCTAATAACATAATGAAAAAAGTATCATGCCATTCTATTTAAATGTCTGTTTTATCATTAGTTTAATGGAGAGCTTTAATTCTATTGATCTAATGTGAGAAGGTCAAGTTTATCAAATAGTCTCTGCTATTTGTAAAATAAGAGCCAAAAAGATTAAAAAAAAGAAGTTTGAGAATAGCTGATTCTACATTTGTGAGTTTATCTCTGTTGGATAAGGAAACAGAACCAGAGATATTCAGAAAAGTGAGAGTGTTAGTCACTCTGTCCTAACTCTTTGTGACTCCATGGACTGTAGGCTCCTCTGTCCACAGAATTTTGCAGGCAAGAATGCTAGAGTGGGTAGCCATTTGCTTCTCCAGGGATCTTTCCAACCCAGGGAGCAAACCCAGGCCTCCCACATTGCAGGCAGATTCTTAACCATCTGAGCCACCAGGGAACCTCACAGTTTAGTGATTAGAATAGGGCTAGGTAGAGGTTCCTAGTTGTTTTACATGTAAAACATTTCCACAGTTACATCAAAATTGCTGAATTTTTTTCTACCAGAAACACTATTAAGAAAGTGAGGTTAGACTTTTTCAGGTAAGTAAAACAATTTTAAAAAATTACAGTGAAAGAGGTCTTCTTTATGAATGGGACTAATTTTCAGCATCTACTTACTTTTTAACATATACCAGTGAGCTCTAGTCACTTGAAGTTTACCTTTGAATGGGAGGCTATGGTCAGAAATAATTTGAACTCCACATATTATGGATACTTATTGAGAGTGTCAGTTCTGTGTAAAAAGTCTTTAAATAAGAAAAATTATGCACAAAATTCTCTTTATAACTATTCTTTAACAAAATGCAATTGTAATAACATAAAAACTACAGAGGAATATAGCCTATATTGTGACCTAGTCTAAAGATTCATGTTACCAAAGCAATATACAGATTCAAGAATGAACATTCCTAAATTTTGTATAAAACCATGAAAGATACTGGATAACAAAGCAATGTTTGGAAAGAAGAACAATGCTGGGCGCATCATGCTCTCTTATTTTAAACTATACTACAGAACTATATAATTAAAACAATATGTTATTGGCATAAGAACTGACACATAGATCAACAGACCACAGTAGAGAATCCAGAAGTAAATCTATGCATGTATGTTAATTAATTCACAACAAAGGAGCAAAGAATATACAATGGGGAAATTATAGTCTCTTCAATAAATGTTCATTATGGGAAAACTAGACAGCCACATGAAAGAGAATGAAAGTAGAACACTATACCATACACAAAAATTATACCATACACAAAAATTTAAAATAGAATTAAATACTAGAATGTAAAGCCTGAAACTATAAAACATAGAAGAAAACATAGCCTGTAAAGCTTGAAACCATAAAATATATTTAAAAAAAGCATAGGCTGCAAGCACTTTAACATTAGTCCTGGACATGAGTTTTTTCTTTTTGAATTTGACACCAAAAGCAATGGCAACAAAAGCAAAAATAAAATGAATGAGACTACAACAAACCAAAATGATTCTGTATAACAAAGGAAACCACCAACAAAATGAAAAGACAACCTATGAATGAGAAAAAATATTTGTGAATCATGGATCTGAGAAAAGGCTAGTATCTGGAATATATGAAAAACTCATAGGACTCAAAGAAGAAACCAAACAATTCAATTTAAAAATGGATAAAAGATCTAACTGTGTATTTTTTTTCCAAAGAAGACTTTCACATGGCCAACAGGCAAGTAAAAAGTTGCTCTACATCTTTTCTCATCAAGGAAATGCAAATTGGAACCACAATGAGATACCATCTCATACTTGTTAGAGTGGCTATTTTTAAAAAATAAAAATAAAAAATACTCAAGAGAATATGGAGAAAGGGAACCCTCAAGTACTGTTGGTGGGATTCTAAATTTGTGCAACCACCATGGGAAAAAATCTAGAGCTTTCTCAATAAAAATATTACAGAACTACCATATGATACAGCAGTTCCTCTTTTGGGTATTTTCCTGAAGAAAACAAAAACACTAATTTGAAAAGCTTTTGCACCCCCATGATATTCATTGCATCATTATTTACCATAGCCAAGATATGAAAACAAAGTGTCTATCATCGGTGGATAAGTAGATAAGGAAACTATAATACACATACACATTCCATTATATATATTGGAATATTATTCAGCCATAAAAATAATAAAATCTCGCCATTTGTGACAACATGAATGGACCTTGAGAGCTTTATACTAAGGAAAATAACTCAGAGAAAGACAAATACCCTATTATCTCTATTTTATATGGAATCTAAATAATAAAGAATAAACAAGCTTATAGATACAGAGAATGGATTAGTGGCTGCCAGATGCATGGTGTGAAGGGTGAAAGAAATGGGTGAGCTGTCTTCATTTTTTTCTAGTTTGAATAAGTTTAATTAAAAATTATTAAATTGTACCACAATAAAGTAGATTTAACAAAACCTTATGTTGAAATTTGATCTCAGATGTTCTGTTTATCAGTTTGCTTTTCTTTATTTGGTTTCTTAGATCCTTGTACTTTGGGTTACCAGAAATACAGCTTTAGGGAATAAATACTTAAAAAATCTTAACAAAATATATGATGGAATGCTAACATGCAGAATGTGTTAGAACAATATATAATGAAATGTTGATATCTATGGAAGTCACCTACTTTCCATGAAGTTCCACAGCAATATTTTGTGCACAGAGCTACCTAGATATGGGTTCATATAGCATTGTTCTGGGTTTCTGTCATGACCTAAGGGAAGCTTTCACAACCTCCAGAGCCCTTGGTGTCCAACAAATGAAGGAAGGGGATGTCCTCAAATTCCTTGTAGTGGGAATCCTCTGAGCTGGCATGGACCTTGACTTCCATAAGGAACACTACATCTACAAAAGGAAAAGTGATAATGTTTTGCATCATAAATCTGAAGAAAATCGGAGGGAAGCTTCTGCTAGAAGCTTATGCCATTGTTCCCATGAAAAACCTGGCTGATGTCAGCGTCATTTCCTCCAGGAATACTGACCAGAGAGTTGGGCTGATGTTTGCTGCTGCCACTAGAGCTACTCATATTGCTGGCTGTTTCACTTCTGGAACCTTCACTCACCAGATCCAGACAGCCTTCTGAGAACAGCCTTCAGGAGGTTACTGATACCACTGGACCACCAGCCTCTCACAGGGATGTCTTATGCTAACCTGACCACTCTGCTCTGTGTAACAGAGACTCTCTTCTGCACTTTGTGGACATTGCCATCCTAGGCAGCAACAAGGCTCACTCAGTGGGTCTGAGTGGTGGATGCTGTCCAGGAGGTTCTGCACATATGTGGTACCATTTCCATGGTAACATCATAGGAGGTCACACTTCATCTCTAGTTCTACAGAGAGCCTGAAGAGACTGAAAAGCAAGAATGAGCCACTGCTGAAAAGGTAGTGACCAAGTAGGAACTGTTCCTGGTTAATGGGCTGGTCCAGCACCCGAGTTAACTGCTATTCAATTGAGATCACAGAGGTATCTAGAGGTTCAGGTGTTCTGGGGCCTGTTCAGCAGTCCCTATGGCAGGCGGGGGTGCTCAGCCCACCACTGAAGACTGGTCTGCAACCCATACTGCTAAGGTCACTGAATGGATAGGTACAAGCCTGAGTAGCCTGAAGTTGTTCATCCAGACTTTTAAATAGAAAATAGAAATAAGTTTGAGAGAAAGTGTTTCTTTAAAAAAAAAAGAACTTTCATTGCTCTGTCACTCCTGAACAAAACTACAGTGCTCATTGTCTTAGATAATTGATGTTTGTATTACTTTAAAATCAGAAGTGTTAACAGAAGCTGTTACATCTTCTCATGTGCACCTCCTTATGCCAAGATTATGATTTTTAATCTCAATTGCAAAAAAAGTGAACTGGAGTCTCTTCGAGAGGATTTTGTTCTATTCTTGAGCAGAGATAATTCATGCGCATAAAATCTTCTATCATTGCCAAAAAATAGGGAAGTTTAAAAAATGTATCAGGAAAATTACTAAATAGATGCATAATCAAGCTGAAGGAGTTGGTCATCAGCTAAGAGAAAAAAATATAAGCTTGAAATCTTAAGTAATGGAAACATTTCAAGTCTATTGAAGGCCATAAGTTAAAAATGAAACCTAAAAAGTGAAAATACACATTGGAGTAGTTGTAATGCCAAAAATGGAAAACCTTGATAGATGGTAGATGGCTGGTTTTTTATTGATTTTAGTAAGTTTTTATTGATTGTAATAATTTTAGTATGTGTATATATATTCTACATATCTTTAAGTATAATTATACATGTATATGTATACATATATTTATATACACATATATATGTATAATTATTACTGATAAGCAAGATAGAAACATATGCCTAAAAGAGAAAGTCAATATAAATATTTTGAGTTTACTTTTTCCTGCACGTACAAATTAAATATGTATACATATGAGTGTCTGTGTAAAATCATAATCTAAAAGAAAGAATGAAGAGGATTAATTTTGAGTAGCCACATATTGTCTAACAAACAATAAGAATTCTGCTGAGAAGTCTACAAGGACATTGTAGCAGATGCCCATTTATCAAATAATTTCAGCCCATGATGGCTAGGTGGGAAGGTTATCCATCAGTTGATCAACTCTGGTGGTAATGTGCATTAATTATTATAACATCCTACTTCAGGATGCTAATTTAGTCAGACATTCTAAATGGAAGAATTACTGTGTCAGATTCAAACCTTCATTTTCTAGTGGATAAAACGGCTGGATGAGCATACATATGATCTTAAATTACAGATAAAGCCAACAGAAGCTTTAAGCATAATAAAAAATTTGTATAGGTAACTATACAAGTATGATAACCTAGGTAATACTGACCATTTAGAAAGTAAATAACAAAAAAAGTAAACAATATTTCCTGGAAGTGAAGAGAAAGGATAGGATTTACTCAGTGCAACAAATCAAGTCATCTGAGTTTTGCCAAGAATCACTTAGTCTTTAATCCAGAACCAGCAATGACATTTAACCTGTGGTAAAATTCTTGCTATTTTGAAGTGGGAAATTTTTTGTTAATCTAGGCTTCCAAAATAAATATCTAGTTAAAATGCTAAGCCTCAGGAGGATATAAAAGTAGGAATAATAATAATATAATAATAACATGAATGAATAAATATTATAAACACACACATTGAATAAATGTATTGCTAATCATCATCCTAATAAACACTTGAGGAAGACCCTGAAAAAATTTCCAGGGCTCTCTCTTTGTGTTGTTCACTTTTCTTTCCTGTGAACACTTAGCCACTTGGATTCTCAGTCTGCTCAACTCAGAGAGTCCTTGAGCCCTTCTGCATTCTCTCTCTTTGTGCCATGACCTAGAAACTCTCCTGAAGGAATGAAATAGGGCACTTGTAGGGATGACTTCTTTTGTTTCCCATCTGTCAAGAATCAGTGCTTTTTTGGTTGATACCCAGTGTTTTTGAAAACATTTGATTCATATATTTTGTCTGTGTTTTTGTAGAGATGGGAGGAGGATCTATTCTGTCCATCTTGTGCACAAGCAAGAGAACACATGTCTGCTTAATATTTTCTTTGACAAATTGAGAAGTACACAAAAAAGCATTTTTGACTATCATGGATTTCTTTAGAAAGAGCACTTGTCCATTTGAGTTGAGAGTTGTAACAATCTCCTTCTTTTCATGGAATACAATTTTTACTTGAAAAATTAACTGACAGACAAAATATGGCTTTTGTGTATTTGGCACACATTTACTTTAAAATAAAAGAAGTCATCTTGTCACTTCAAAGAAAATCAACTGGTAGTGTTTGTTTGCTATGAAAAATTCGTGCTTTTAAGAGGGAATTAGAATCTAGGAAAAATTGTGATAGCCACTGTGAGTTTGAGAGATTCCCAATCCTTACAGAGTTTTCAGATAAAGATGTTGGTGATATTAACAAATATATTTTTATAAAATATGTTAATATTTGAAAGAATGGCATAACTCAGTGAGCTAGTATTTTTCAAGTGATCAATGTAGAAAATTGATCCATTTTCTACAAGAAAAGACCAAAGTGAAAAATAGACAATTCAGTGTAACAGAGTATAATGTAAGAGAATGTAGCAATGTGCATTGATTCAGTTTCAGACTGCACACTGCAATGAAGTTTTAGTAGACAATCACTTGTCAAATTTTGGTGTCAGTATCAAGAAGAATGGAATAGCTGAAGTTTTCTGAAAAATCTATTAAAATAGTCCTCTTATTTCTAACTACATATCTGTGTGAGTCTGGATTTTCTTCAGATACTTCAACCAAAAGGACATAGTATTACACACCACATTCAGAAGCAAATATGAGAATCTAATGTCTGACATCATAGACGTCAGGTAAAGACTTGTGCCAAGATGTAAAATGCCACCACTCTTCTCATTATTTCTTGGGAGAAGATGTAGTTATTTTCTACTAAAATATATTGTATATTTGAACATATTTTATTTTTTAAATGAATTAATGTTTTAATTTCAATTTTAATTTCCTGCATGGTTATACATAACCAACTTAAACAAAACATCTTGAGATTCTCAATATAGGAATTCAGAGACCAGAAATTTTGAGAACTGCTTCTCTAATCATTGTGATATTTTCAAATATAACTAACACCTTAACTGACTGTATGCCTGATGTTATCAAAGTTCCGCTGATATACTCGCGACTCTCAAAAAATTCTCACAATTGGACAATGAGATAAATATCATAATCTCCTTTTTATAGATGTGAGATATGAGGCACAATTTACCCAAACTCATACAGATATTAAGTGGAAGAAGTCAGAATTTGGATATGGCTGAATTTGGAGCCATATGATGGTATGGCTCCATAGTCCATACTCCGACACATCATTTTATATTCCTATGCTATGTTCTGTCTAAATCTTACAGTGCTTTCAATATTATAAAGAATTTATATTAGAAGTATTTTCTTGTTATTGTTCAGTCATAAAGTATTGTCTGACTCTTTGTGATCCCATGGAGTATATCATGCCGGGCTTTCCTGTCCTTCACTATCCCCAGAGTTTGCTCAGACTCATGTCCATCGAGTCGATGATGCTATCTGACCATGTTATCCTCTGCCACCTCCTTCTCTTGCTCTCAATCTTCCTAAGCACTGGAGTCTTTTCCAATGGGTCAGCTCTTTGCATCAGGTGGCCAAAGTATTGGAGATTTGGCTTCAACATCAGTCTTTCCAATGAATAGTCAGGGTTGTTTTCCTTTAGGATTGACTGGTTTGATCCCCTTGCTGTCCAAGGAACTCTCAAGGGCCTTCTCCAGCACACCACAATTCAAAAGCATCCATTCTTCAGCACTCAGCCTTCTTTATGGTCCAAGTCTCACATCCATGCAGGAGTACTGGAATAACCATAACTTTGACTATATGGACCTTTGTTGACAAAGTGATGTCTCTGTTTTTTGTTTTTTTTTTAAATACACTGTCTAGGTTTGTCACAGCTTTCCTTCCAAGGAGCAAGTGTCTTTTAATTTCATGGCTGCAGTCACCATTCAGAGTGATTTTAGGTCAGGAAAATAAAATCTGTCACCATTTCCACCTTTACCCCATCTATTTACCATGAAGTAATGGGAGTAGATGCCATGATCTTAGATTTTTAATGTTGAGTTCCAAGGCAGCTTTTTCACTCTCCTATTTCACCTTCATCAAGAAGCTCTCTAGTTCCTCTTTACTTTCTGCCATCAGAGTGAGATCATCTGCATATCTGAAGTTTCTGTTTCTCCTGGCAATCATGATTCCAGCTTGTGATTGATCCCACCCGGCATTTTGCATGATGTACTCTGCATAGAAGTTAAATAAACAAGGTGAGAATATATAGCCTTGTCATATTCTTTCCCAATTTTGAAGCAGTCAGGTGTTCCATGTCTAGTTCTAACTGTTGCTTCTTGACCTGAAAACAGGTTTCTCAGGAGACTGGTAAGGTGGTCTGGTATTCCCAACTCTCTAAGAATTTTCCACAGTTTGTGTGATTCACACAATGGCTTTAGCATAGTCAATGAAGCAGAAGTAGATGTTTTTCTCAAATTCCAATATTTATAATGTTTTATTAAGTTTACAATCAGTTTTAAATATGAGAGATAATTTACCAAATTCACAACTTTTTTGTGTGTGACAGCATTGAGTTAGCACTGAGGAATATTCATTATTTAATGTCTAAAGAACGTTCACTGTTTATTGGCGTTTTAAGGCTTGTATGTTGAGTGTTAAACCAAGTAGAGCAAATAGTGAGGGCTCCTCTCCATACACAAAAGCTGAAGTTTTGGGGATGAGCACCATCTGGATCCCAGATACTATTTTAAAAATGATGACAAATCACATGAGAGCCTTGAGATGGACTTGAATTCAGCATGTAGCAACCCTGTGATTTGTACATCTTTTTCATTTAAGGATGATGATAGTACTTAACTGTGACAGGAGCATTTACTGAAGACTTACAGATACTTTCACTAGCGATTCCAGACAAAAGTCATTCTATTCATATTCAGACTTTCTGAGTCAGTTAAGATTTATAAGACTTGGGTATCTTTTGATTTAGTCTCACTTATAAAGTTGAGATACAGAAAATCAAATTAAGAATATTCCCAATAAAGTACCAAATGAATACTTTGTTCTTCAAGGATTCATGAGGAAGTATTAAGAAGTGAAATACTGGGTATACAACTTAGTTTCAAAATACCAACCCACCATGTGTGTGTGTGTTTGTGTGTGTGTGTGTGTGTGTGTGTGTGTGTGTGTGTGTGTGTGTACGTGTAGAGGAGCTTCCCAGATGGCACTAGTGGTAAAGAACTTACCTGCCAATTCAGGAGACACAAGAAATGCAGGTTTGACCCCTGGGTCAGGAAGATCCCCTGGAGGGGAGAATGACAACCTACTCCAGTGTTCTTGCCTGGAGAATCCCATGGGCAGAGGAGCCTCATAGGCTACAGTCCATAGGTTTGCAAAGAGTCACACATAACTGATGTGACTTAGCACACACACATGTGTTTGTAAAGGAAAGGCAAAGTATGTATAGCCAAATGGTATCACTGATTAATCTAGATAAAATGTGTATATGCTTATTGATTGTACTATCATTTCAATATACTTTTCTGTGTAAATGAAAGTTTTTACAGTAAAGTTTTGGAATGAGAGAAAGAACTCCAAGTGAAAACTAGGGTTGAAAACAGAAGCAAACATAGTTTTTGGAGTATGCGACCTTGTATTCAAGGCCACAGGGAGTCACATGGGAGCTCCTTGTTAGAGTTTTTAATGTTCCCTTTATATTTATTTGGAAGGGCATTGAAAGTAATTTTCTATAAACAAAGTGTACACTTGTTTTTGAATCCTTAGATAGAAATCTTTTACCTATACTATCAAGTAGGTGTTAATATACTTAATGTCTTTTATTTCATAGATTTCAGCTACTTTTGACCTAGAGAGTCAATGCATTGTAGTAATAAGAAATGGGGCTCAAATTTCTTTGGCTCTGACCTTGTGAGTCCTTGGGCAAGCCATTTCAACTCTATGTGCCTGTTTTTAGTCTGTAGAACTGAGATAATAATAGAAGCTACCTCATAAGAAACTTGTGAGAATTCCTTGAATTAACATACGTAAACATCTCAGAACCTTTCTAGCAGCATGGTAACCCTTCAATACATATTAACTGCTTCTGTTGTAATAAGCAAAGAGTGTTAGGCAGTCACTGATCAGTCACTAATATCACTTAAATAGAGTTAAAAGTCTTATACATAGAATCAGACCTTGAACTCCTTGAGTTCAGCATTTCAGTTAAATGTAACTAGAACTTGTACGATTTCAGTTCAGATGTTCAATTAACTATATCTTCCACCTTCATGTATGATTATTGGGCAGTTTTAGCTCTTGTAATTGCAATTCTCAACTTTGTTAGCCTTAAAAAAAAAATGATGAGCAGATCAATTACCTTAGGCATGACTTATCTTCACTCTTTTTTGTCAGTATTGGGTCAAGTTTATATTTGCCTGGTATTTAAGATGCTTTATCAAAAAACCTGGGTTCCTAGCATCAAACTTTCAATCAGTTTTAATGCTGGGGTCCTTTGTGTTTGTCTCCCAGAGAAGCTGCTGAGCTGTCCCACACCTTATTATCAAGTATTATGCTAAGTGCTTTATTTACATTTTCTTATTTAATGTGTACAGAAAACCTATGAAGTTGGCTATGTCATACCTAGTTCACTTAGGAGGAAAACTTGTGTAGAGAGTTGAGTAATGTGCTGAAGTTTGTACACTAGCAAGTGGCAGATAGATATTTGAAGACAGGCTGACCATCTCATTCCCTAAAAGTTATTAGCATCTCTATCTTTCTTAGCCTCAAGAAAAAGGATTGAAACAATCAGATCCATCAATAAGGCTATTCACAACACTAGATTCAGAGCAACTGGGCCATTTTGGTATGACCTTGCAACAGGTGAGACAATAGTATGAGAAAAAATAGTCTTTGGAATACTATAAAGTGGGGATTGACTCTTTCGCTGGCCACTTTAGCAGCTTCATCTGGGAGAGGTTCTTCAACCATTGTGCACCTAATTTCTTCCTCAAAAATAAAAGTAGAAGAATCTTTACAGGAGGATTGAATTAATAATATATACATAGCACATGATATATAATAAGCATTCAATATATGTCATCTTGTTCTTTAGACTGGGGACTAGTTTTACTTTGATTAAAATGAGCCATTTTCCACTAGAAAAGAGCTCTTAAAAAAAGACATCTGCCCTCAAGATTTCAGTAAGTGCTGGTCATATGTTGGCCCCTTCATGGTGAATGCCAAATCATTGTAGATGATCCTTAGAGAAGTGTAATATGAATTAATATCAGCATAGGAGACATCCTTTAAAGAAAAATAGTCCTACAGACTAATACTAAGTTCTGGCACAGAAGCAGCATCCCTGAAGACTTCCATGGACACAGGGGTGTTTTTCAGCACCATTCATGGCAAAGCTGTATTCTGACTCCAACTCTGCAATCAGTTGTTCATCTAAAGTGTTTCCTTCTTCGTGATCATGGCATTAGGGTAACTGGCAGCATTTTCTTTCCTATTGCTGGGTTCTCTGCTTATAGATATTCTCTATCTGGATAAATAATATTTTAAATGGAAATTTTCATGAAAAAATTATACAATTTTATTTATACAACAAGTATTTATAAAATCAATATGCCTTGTATTTTGTTCTCAGAGTGGCACCAGATAATCTTATTCATTTTGAAAATGTTAGTCCTTATGAATAATTCTCCTTAAAAATGGGGATATTAGTAATCATATGTTAGAATTGATCAGACTCAATAATTAGAATCCCTAAAATATTTAATTCAGGTCTATTTGATGGTCATTAACTCATTTCCATCAAATTAAATTATCTTCCAAGGGATAGTTTTAAACTGAAATGAGACTGAGCTAATAAATTAGCTGAGAAGTCCCTGAACTGGACAAAGGGTGAACTAAGAGTTAATATTGTTATAATTATGTTTAAGAAGGTGGGAGAAGGTGGCATGTGGTCTGATGAAAAGCTTTCTTAGTGAGTCAAAAAACAACTCAGAGTAGACATGGATCTATAAAAATATTTGATGATTAAAATAAAGTGACTTGAGATTAAAATGCTTTTGGAAGTCTCAATAGTGGAGAGGTTGGTTATGCATCCAACTACATAAACTGAATACTCATTGACTTCTAGGGAATAGAATGTTTAAGAGTAGATGATTATATTGTCCTAGTTAAGAAAATTCATAGTGAAACCGGAGATTCACAATATACTTATCTATTGATATTACTTATTTTCTTTAACTTCACACCTATGTGTGAAATAACCATTTGATATTCATTGTGTAGTAAAGAATTTGGCCTTGCTCAAAGAAATATCTCACTTTTTCCCTTGGTTTCTGAGATATCTATTTAATACCTGATAGGAGCATCTTTGTTTGAGGTGGGGGCTGGCTACATTGGATGTTGGGGTCAGGTCATCTAAACCCAATGGCTTGAGAATGGGGGATGTCCCCACCATAAAGACCAACAGTGTGACCTAGAGTGGCAGCTTTGGCTCTTGTGGTATCAATTGACCTAGAGACTGGGTTCAGCCATGTAAGCAATCAACCAACAATACCTGTGTATTAAAGCTACAGCGGAAACTACAGAGACAAAATCTTGGTTGTGCTTCCTTGTTTGGAAAATCTGTGCCCATTGTTACATGTCATTTCCAGGAAAGGAGAATGCAAGTTTCATGTTTGGAAACCTACTTGACTCTGCTTTATGTGTTTCTTCCTTTGACTGCTTGCAAAATTTGTATTTTTCACTTTAATTAACAGTAGCCATAAGTTTTCAGGGAGTTCTATGAAAATTCTTGAACCTGAAAGTGGTTTTAGAATGCCCCTGAACTTGTTAGAAATTGGAACACTGTTGGAAACTATGCTTTCATGCTTCACAATTTGACTATTTCTAGGCATTCTTAATAAACATTATAAGCATTGTTAAATCCTGAATTGCCTTCTGAATTTTCTCAGCCTAAATTATATTTAGTGCAGTTTTATTATTATTTTGGAAATGTTCTATTTCTTAAGAAGATATAAACACTCAAGTAATAGAATATATATTGGCTACTTGCCATATATGCCTGGCTGATATATATGATTACTTTATTACTCCAGGTATTTTATTGTTAGGGATATGTCATAGTTTTAGCCATGCTCTGCCTTCTGAATAGACTATTCAATATAAACTGTACATTTTCCATTTAGTGATACAGCATAAATATTTGGGTACAATCAGTTCAGTTCAGTCGCTCAGTCGTGTCTGACTCTTTGCGACCCCATGAATTGCAGCATGCCAGGCCTCCCTGTCTATCACCAACTCCCGGAGTTTACCCAAACCCATGTCCACCGAGTCGGTGATGCCATCCAGGCATCTCATCCTCTGTCGTCCCCTTCTCCTCCTGCCCCCAATCCTTCCCAGCATCAGGGTCTTTTCCAATGAGTCAACTCTTCACATGAGGTGGCCAAAGTATTGGAGTTTCAGCTTCAACATCAGTCTTTCCAGGGAACAATAGTTACATTCTAGTCCACATTCATCTCAATTTTTGTATTTTTACCATGGGTCAAATCAAGCACTTTTTGATTGGCACTTTTTCTCCAGTCTAATCTTCCCTAAGGCTGTCTTAGTGACTTAAGAATAGTCACTAATTATTTTGTTGTGTCCTCATCAATTGTACAAATGAATTGAACCAGCCAAGAAAATTGGTTTCATTTGATTAGTTCCCACTCATTCTGTTTCAGCTGTGATCAGTTCTTAGGAAGTGAGCTTAGAGAGATCATCTCTCCTGTGAAGTACAACACTGCCTTCTCTATTGGGGGAACATACATTCTATCACAGTTTTATCTTAAATCTATTATTAACAAAACCTTGCATTGTGGGCTTCAGCCTACAGCAGACATTTATAAACAGGTAAGAAAATGAGGAATGGAAATTGAAACACAGAGCCTTTGATGACAACTGCATAAATGGTAGCACTATAGTTACCAAATTATTAAAATTCAATTGAGGAAGGTGGTCACCTGATCTTTCTGTGCATGATCTATTTAATTAGGGAGTCTGTTTCTGATAGAAAAGATTTCTAGACTCTGAAACTTTAACAGTGTGCTGTTTTATTTAGAAAGTATAATCCAGAGATTTCAGGCACTGTTGTTTTAAAAGAACATGTATAAGAAATAATTCCATTGCTCTGCACCAATTATCAAATCTCTAATGCAAATTTGCTGGGTAAATTCATCTGGTATCAAATGTAACAAAGTGTTTGCAAGTTAGTCCTGAAACCTCTTGAGTATTTTATAATTTTTATTTAAAATGCTCACTAACAAATAATCTGAATGATTCCACAATACAGGAGAAAAATCTTTCTTTGAAACGTGTCCATGCTTATGATTTTTATAATCCTTAAATCATAAGGAGAATTTAGGATTTTGGTTCTACTTTTTAAGAAATAGCTAATCTGGCATATGCAATAAAGTTTGCTGTAATTCTTCAATAGGAAAACTGCTTAAAAGGAGATGAGGAATGCTCTGAAGCAGGAAAAAAAGAACTTTTGGAAAATAGTCTACCTTTATAATTATACTTTTAATGTCAGTGACACCACTATTTGTAAAAATGCCACCATTCACTTTGTTACCATTGAATTCTAACACCTTATACTTAGTAACTTACTTATTCCTCAAAAAATATGTGTGTGTGTGTACTCAGTCATGTCTGACTCTTTGGGACCCCATGGGCTGTAGCCCGCCAGTCTCCTCTTTCCATGGTATTTTCTAGGCAACAATACTGGAACAGGTTGCAGGGGATCTTCCTGAACCGAGCATTGAACTCACATCTTTTGTATCTACTGCATTTGCAAGTAGATTATTCACCACTACATGATCTGCACTTCAGGCAGATTCTTTAAAGCTGATCCATCAAGGAAGCCCTATATAATATGATATATTTATTAATATCCTCATTTTATAGCTGATAAAATTTAAACTCAGATGGCTTTAGTAACTTGAGCAAGTATATCTATGAGACATCAAAATTAAAAATTCAGTGATTTCTGGAGAATGATGCGACTATAAATCATTTACTGAATGAGAAGAATAAATGAAGAATGAGTGAGCAAATGAAGTTAGTGTCAAACTCATTGTATCTTACATCTGAATCATAATAGCAATTGTGAAAATTTTATTGGCTGTTTTAGGAACATTATATATAAAAGATTCCTATTGATGTCATTAATCCATTTATACATAAAAAAGTAATGTTAACAAGTTAACATCAAACTTATTATATCAATTTTTAAAATCCAGTTCTTAATAAAACTTCTCAGTTATATGGAAGAATGTAGAATATAAAATGACTCACGTTTACTCATTACCTTGATTTAACAAATATCAGCATTTTGTGACATTTGCTGTTTTCATTTTCTTGCTGAATAATTTTAAAGTAATTTACATATGTATTAAGAACATCTCAATCCTAAATATTTTTGTACCAATCCTAAAAGGGGACATTTTCTACCATTAAAATATCAGACAATATCATGTAATCATTAATATTAATGTTATCATTAACAAAAGTTCATCTATTACATTTTAAAATTTCACCAGTTAGTCGAAAATGTTTTATGAAGTTGACTTGTTTAAGATCCATTTAAGGTAAAGCATTGTTTTTAGTTGCTATGTTTCCTTAATCTTGTTAGACTGGGCACCTTTCCTCTCCTACCCTCTCCCCATCTTTTTTTGATATTGACTTATTGACTAATGGGTCCTGCTTATTTATTCAGTTGCTTCTTCCACCTCATAGTGTCATCTAACTTGTTTCTGCATTCCTCTAATTGGAGAAGGAAATGGCAACCCAATCCAGTATTCTTGCCTGGAGAATTCCATGGACAAGAAGTTAGATTTAGCAGTCTGGTTATAATCATGTTATTGGATCTTAGGAAGAATTCCTTGTAAGTGATGCTGTAAACTCATTCCATTCTATCTGAATGCCCACAAAGTCTACTTGTCCCAGGATTCATTTTTTCTAAGAATGATCTATGGGTTTGGTGGTAACATTTTGGACCCTCCGTGGTAGATTCTACTTTACCTTCCTCATCTGAATCTTTCTGTGTAAAGTACAACTGGGGGATACATGTTTTAAATTTTGAGTTTCACGCTAGTTGCTCCAAGTTCTAACCATATTCATTCTATTTTACATTTTCCTTTACTTGACATATAATTCTGGGTTTTATAGCAGGAGACAAGGGGAGTTCATCCTTGAATGTTTTTGGCCTTATTCTAGTTGGATTAGACTTCAAAAAATATGGAACTTTTCATGTTTATGGTTTGCAAGCTGGAAATTCTCCCAGTAAAGCAGAACCATCATAGAAATATTCTTCTATAGGTTTATTTTTGAAGGGGCCTAGTTTCCTCCTTTTCTGTAATTCTACAAGGCAATCAGAAGCACTGTTTGCTTCTGGAAAACTTACAAGCCAAGTTGTTGATGCTTTAGTGAGGTGAGTGGCTGTTAAGTGGAAAATCATACTAGCAAATGGTTCTTTCTTCACCTAAATCATGTCACCTCCCTTGTTATCTATTTTCTGTTGAGCTTCTGATTCTATGTAAAATTTTATTTAAGTTTTATGGTATAAAAAGACAAATGAAATCACTCACATATGCACATAACAACAAACATTACACAATAAAGTTCCAATTCTTATCCGTGTGGATCTTAGTACATGGTATAGGGGCCTGAGAATCACTCAGATGGCATCACCCCTGAGGAAGAAGTTGGCAATCCTGATCACTGCTACCTTCTCAAGATGAGGGGCAATAGACAGCCATGTAAAGTTTGCTAGTGTAACCCAGATGTACGTGGTCCATAAAATATTTTTATGTTTTCAAATGACACTGTCTATTTCAAGTCAGCTTTTGCTCAGGCTGTTTTTTTGGGTTTTTTTTCCTCTCATGGGACTGTTCTTCCTCCTTTTTTCTGCCATGACAACTCTAAATTATCCTTTCAAAGCAGTGTACAAGTTGTCTCATCACTAAAGCCTTCCCTGAGCCTCTGTTCTAGCTTCTTAGTATAGAACTTACCAGTTTTCAATTGATCTGTTGGTGGAACTGTTTTCTTTCTAAACTGAGAGGCCTCAGAGTTAGGTACAATGTCCTTTTCATCTCTGTTAGTGCCTTGAATTATATAAAACATGTATATGTGTTTAACAAATGTATGGAAAAAATGGTAAGCCTGTGTAACTACTGGAAAAGAGATAAAGAAGAGAAAACTGGGGGGAGGGGTTGTGGGGAAGGAGAGTAATAATCACTATAGTAGTCTGAGGTCTGATTTAAGTCTCTGGGTTTGGATTGTCACCAACTTCTAAAGCAGAAAGGCACCAATAGTGAAAGATATGCTGACTCTGGCATAACATTGTGCGTTAAGACAAACATTTAACTATAACATTAGCTTAATGTCCATAACTCTTGATGTCCAGCAACTCCCTTCCCTTATTGTTTTAAATTCTCAAACAAGCATCCTTTAGAGTATGATATACTGGAGCTGAGCCTAGTGCATTTTGTATTCATAAAATCTCCCACAGAGTCACTAGTAGGTATTATGTATGCTTATTGAGCTAAGCAGAAATAACTACCTGCCAAAAAATGATAACTGTGAAAGAAGTATCCCAAGAAGAGACCAGAAAGTGTCCAGCTTTCTGATAGTTTACAGAGCCCCACGAAGGATAGGAACCAAGGTACAGGGGAAAGAGGCTCCAAAAGACAAATATTATCTAGTATTTCCTCAGTGTCTTCAGGAATGTGCCAGTTAGAACCTGTGAGCAGACATTTATTTATCAACAGACTCACTCTGGGTGCCTTGGAGTTTGTCATTGTCCTGTTATTACCAGAGAGCAGGATAACCAGGGATTGGAGCTCAGCTGTTCACAGCACTTCTTTCCACAGGCACGAGGAGCAGCAGGAAGGATGGAGGTTCATTTCTGCTTTAGTTTCATATTTGGTTCAATGGGATGATGAAAAAGAGCAGATAGTTTGTATGTGTATGTATATATATATATATATATATATGTGTATATATATATAATATATGTATGACATATATAAACTTATGTAGACCACACACACACACACATGAGTATTTAAAGACATGCCACTACCAAATATTGGCCAAGAAACTTAGAAGAAAATAGAAATTGATGGAAGAAAAAAAAACAAACTAGAAACAAACTTTCAAATTTTGGCAAAGATTATGCCAAAAGTAATGTTTTAAGTTTGAAGATGGATCTGGAGTGCTTGAAGATGCATTTAGTCTAAAGTAGAGTTTATTAAATTTAGCAAAATGACCTATATTTTAGAAAACATAATAAAATGGTATATACATATGTATATGAAGTAAAAAAGTAAAGCACAGAAAACTCTTCAACAAAATCCTATGCATTGTAATATTACTCAGGCTAATTCTTGTGAGTTAATATTTTCCTCAATTATGTTACTATCCAATCAAAATATTTGTACACACAAAAACTGTGTTTCTAATGCTGCATTAAGAAAAAAAATTTCTTTTCTTTAATAAAATATTTATTTTTATTAAAAAGTTATATCAGTTTTGAAGCTTAATTTTTAAACTGTTTCATTTTTTAGACACTGACTTTTTAAGCTTAATTTTTATCTTATTTATTTATTTTGGACATATCATTGCTGTACAATATTACTTAAATTACAGGTATGCAAAATGTGGTGGTGTGGTCGCTAAGTCTTGTCTGACTCTTGCTACTCCATGGACTATATAGCCCAACAGGCTCCTCTGTCCGTGGGATTTCTCAGGCTAGAATACTGGCATGAGTTGCCATTTCCTTCTCCAGGGAATCTTCCCACATCTCCTGCATTGCAGGTGGTCTTCTGCACTTCAGGCAGATTCTTTAATGCTGTACCACCAGAGATCCTTTTACAAAATAGTGATTCAAAATTTTTAAATGTTATACTCCATGTATAGTTATAAAATATTGGCTCTATTCTCTGTGTTGTATTAATGCAATATACCCTTGTACAACAAGTAAAACCATTTTTAATCTACCATGGTTATTAAAACCATAAAATAAATATTAAGAGCTTTTAATACAATTGGATATGTGTACAGGTTGTTTAATAAAGATAATCATCAGAAAAGATTATATTGAATGCTTTCTTCAATAACTGTCTGGTACATTCATGCCTGGCTGGGAGCTACAGGGATTGTTTGGATTCACATTATTTTCACATTCCTTTATTGAGATAAATTTTAAGAAAATAAATTCTGAGGAAGTATGATGAAGGCAGCAATGGGAAAATGCATATGATGTACACATGTAGAAGCAGTAAGAAGAAAAAGATAAATACTGCCTATGGACCTGGTTATGCTTCATCAACACAGAGATACCTAAATCATTGTGGTCATTGTGGTAGTTTTATGGTAGTTGCTTTTATTTCTTTGTTGGTTTGTCTTCTAACTGTAAACACAATTCTTTAAGTTTTCACTTACAGGAATAGTATAAACGGAGAAAGAATCATGCTGATAGAGGTATGGACACATGAATCAGTGTACACTGTTTGGGGAATTATTACTAAGCTGGTATGGCTAGAGTAGTGGTTCTTCATCAGGGATCATTTTTGCCTCCACAAGAACATTTGGCAATGGCTGGAGACATTTTTGGCTCTGATGGGGTCAGGGGTAATGTAGCATCTAGTGCAAAGAAGATAGCAATTCTACTAAACATCCTGCAGTATGAATAGGACATGCCCCACAATAAAGAATTACCTAGTCTTAAATGTTGATGATGCTAAGCTTGAGAAGGCCTTGACTAAAACAGGAAAACTGAAGTGATAAGGGGGAGAAATAGAAGGAGATAAGGCAGATAGTATTTACGTTATGGGGACGGTGGGGATGACTTTGAATATCAACCTCAGGAGTAAAAGAATAGCATGAGTATTATCAGTGATGACAAAATAAAAAGATAAGGAGGGATGCTGCCCAAACATAAAACTGTTCAGGTATGCATGGAACTCGTATAGAAAGTGCATTACCTAGGCTATGGTGCATATAAATAAATAAAATAAAGTTAGTTTCTAAAAAATAAATAAATGGAGGGGCTAGTATGGGAAATACTAAGCCATGAGATAAAAACATATAACAATATTTTATGGAGGGCTGTTTGTTGGAAGTTTAGATTTGATGCAGAGAGATAGAGTCCTTGTTAAGTTCCTGAATAGGAAAGAGATGAATGAAAATGGCCTTTGAGTGATGTTGTTTTTCCAGTCCTGTGTTAGATCATAGCATGAAGAAAATGAGGCATATGACAGGGAGACTGCTGAAGTTCTGCCCTCAATTTACAAACAAAATAGCTGGCACCCATAAAATATCCTTTCATATACATGAACCGTGCTGGTAAGTTTCTTTTCAATTTTCTTGGGTGTGTACACTTACTTAGTCTTTTAGCCTTTCCTCTTCAAGTACATTTCCCAACATTTCAGTGATTTATTTCCTTTTTTCAATTGTGTTTTTTCTGTAATATATCTCACTTCATTTACAATGATGATTCAGATTGAATAGTATATGCTAATACGGTTCAGATCAAAACTTATGAAAAGGAAAGTATATTCAAAAGAGATTAGATGGATAGATAGATAGATCGATCTGCCTACACATATATTTAAGGAATTGAAGATATAAAAAGGCAAGGATAGATTCAATCTAATGTTTTATATTTTTTATAAATAGTGAATAGGTAACAAGATGTAATTAACTGATTAACAAATGTGAGAATAAGGAAAAGTAATATGTTAAATGTTATTTCTTACAAATATAAACTTGTCTTCAGTCTTTATTCAAAGCCATTGCATTAGAGTAACATAATTTTTTAAATAATTGAAGTTAAGGCAAGTTTATTTTAAACATGTAGAGTTAAGTTCTCCTTATATTCTTGATTAGTGAAAAGAATCTGACATCCTCTTGTCTTCATTATAAATAAAATAAAAATCCACCAGCAAAATAGTTGAATGGAAATCAATCTAGAAATTCTTTCCAAGCTCGACAGATTAAATGATAAAAAAGAAATTTCCACAGCAGTCAATAGACTGAATTTAGCTATCTGAAACAAATTTTTCTTTTTAAAAGCAACACTGACAATAGCGCATCATAGAGTTTATAACGCATTTAGAAGTTAAGTGTTTAAAAACCAGAGTACAACACTTTGAAGGGGATAAATGGACACACACCGTTTTATGGTTCTTACATAGTATGCGTAGTAGTATCAATATAAGGTGTCTTGATAGTGCATGTGTGTGTGCTCAGTCACTTGGTTGTGTCCAACTCTTTGAGACCCCACGGACTGTATGTAGCCACCAGGTTCCTCTGTCCATGGGTTTCTCCAGACAAGACTACTGGAATGGGTTGCCATTTCTTCCTCCAGGGGATCTTCCGGAACCAGGGATTGATCGAACCCATGTCTCTTGTGTCTCCTGGATTGCAAATGGATTCTTTACCCACTGAGCATTAGGTATAAGGTGTCTTGTTAGTAGATTGTGTTAAATTAAAAATGTATACTATAAGCCTCAAAAACCAGTAAAATATCACAACAAAGAATTGTTGCTAAGGAGATAAAATAGAATTACAAAGAATTTTCAATCCGAAAGGTAGAAAACAAGGGAAAAAAGGAACAAAAAGAGTTGGGACAAATAGGAAAAAAAATATCAAGATGGTGTTTTAAAATCCAATCATATCAATGATATATTAAATACAAAGTTAAAAAATGTAAGGAAGATATTGTTAGGTTGGATAAGAAAGACTCAACTTTATGCTGCCTATAAAAAGTCCACTTTAAAAGCAAGGACACACATAGGTTAGCATTAAAAGGATGAATAATAAAGTAAAAGGATGGTAATATATGGACTTTACTCACACTAATCAGTGTAAGACTCCATTTGATGTGTGGAATGTGGGCGGGCACCGAGCTCCTATAGGTTGGCTTTGTCTGCGTCTCATAACTGGCTTGGATTCTTGTAACAGTGCATTTTTCATCACTTTGCTAAGTACCTTGGAGTAGGGAATCTGCTAGATTATGGTACAAAGGCTGGTAGGTAATTTCTCCATACAACTATATTTCTGCATACAAACTTGTTGCTGTTTAGTCATTAAGTTGTGTCCAACTCTTGCAACCCCATGGACTGTAGGCCACCAGGCACTACTGTCCATGGGATTTCCCAGGCAAGAATACTGGAGTGGATTGCCATTTCCTTCTCCAGAGGGTCTTTCAGCCCAAGCATCGAATCCATGTCTCTTACATCCCCTGTATTGCAGGTGGATTCTTTACCATTGAGCCACCAGGGAAGTCTTATAAACTCGCTTGCATTGAAAAAAGAGCAGGGGTTAAAAGTCTTGAAAAAAAGCTAATTTTTCATAATTTTCAGAACATATTAGACTCTGTGAAATGCAAAAGGAAGGAAGCAGAGGCCAATTAATATATAAAAAACTGAGATATTTTCCTTTTCACCTTTAAGTATTGGGAAAAGGAACAAGATACTTTTTGTCCTTTTGTCAGTATACAGTTCTCTCAGAGATATGCTAGGAAATGGATTATAGGAAAACATGGAAGATTGGAGAGTACAAGCAGGAAGCAGGTTCCCTAAGTGATCATGCAGTTCCTTGGAATGAGCACCATCTAATATAAAAGACCTCAGGGATGCAGATGGCTACTGTACATAAAGGAATATCTCTAGTTTTCCACTGATAGCATCTCCAAGTCTAATTAACCTGTGGTGATTACAGGAAGGCAGGAAATTCATTGTGGTAGATGTCGTGTTTGAAATGAATACCACAGTGAAAGAAGTTTGAAAAACTCTTTCTTAAAGAAGGGATGTAAAAGTCAAAAGAATGATTCAGCATCAGATTCTCCTTGCAGACAGGACAAAACTGAGGGTTGGTACCCCAAGAACATGCATCATCAGTGTAAAATTTGGAGATCAGTAAAGTATTGTTTGACATAATGAATGCAAAACCTTGATGGCATCCTCCTTTAGGGATTTGAATAGTTCTGCTGAAATTTCATCGCACCCACTAGCTTTATTAACAGCAGTGCTTCTTAAGGCCCACTTGACATCACACTCCAGAATGTCTGGCTCTGGATGACTAACTACACCATCGTAGTGATCTGATTCATTAAGATCTTTTTTATACAGTTCTTCCCTGTATTCTTTCCATCTCTTCTTGATCTTTTCAGCATCTACTAGGTCTCTACAATTTTTATCCTATATTATATTTATCTTTAGGTGGAAAACTCCCTTGATGTTTCCAATTTTCATGAGGAGATCTCTAGTATTTCCCAGATGACTAATTGGAAAAGTCCCTTATGCTCAGAAAGATTGGGGGCAGAAGGAGAAGAGGGTGCCAGAGGATGATATGGCTGGACAGCATTGTCGATGCAATGAACATGAACTTGAGCAAACTCCAGGAGATGGTGAGGGACAGGGAGGCCTGGTGTGCTGCAATCCATGGGGTCACAAAGAGTCGGACACAATTGGGCAACTGAACAACAACCACTAAGTATTAGTTTGATCTCTAACTTTCCAATTAACACATATAGCTTCAGAGCAATACAAAATATGTTTCTTATCATGAATCAGGGCCAAAACAAGTTTGCAAGTGAATGTTCTGAGAGGAGTTCAAGTCTTTGAACTCAGCTAAAAAGATCAGCTAGTGGAAGTTCATTCAGTTCAGTTCAGTCGCTCAGTCGTGTCCGACTCTTTGTGACCCCATGAATTGCAGCACGCCAGCCCTCCCTGTCCATCACCAACTCCCGGAGTCTACCCAAACCCATGTCCGTCGAGTCGGTGATGCCATCCAACCATCTCATCTACTGTCGTCCCCTTCTCCTCCCGCCCCCCATCCTACCCAGCATTCGGGTCTTTTCCAATGAGTCAACTCTTCGCATGAGGTGGACAAAGTATTGGAGTTTCAGCTTCAACATGAGACCTTCCAATGAACACCCAGGATTGATCTCTTTTAGGATGGATTGATTGGATCTCCTTGCAGTCCAAGGGACTCTCAAGAGTCTTCTCCAACACCACAGTTCAAAAGCATCAATTCTTCGGCGCTCAGCTTTCTTCACCGTCCAACTCTCACATCCATACATGACCACTGGAAAAACCATAGCCTTGACTAGACGGACTTTTGTTGGCAAAGTAATGTCTCTGCTTTTAAATATGCTATCTAGGTTGGCCATAACCTTCCTTCCAAGGAGAAAGCGTCTTTTAATTTCATGGCTGCAGTCACCATCAGCAGTGATTCTGGAGCCCAAAAAAATAAAGTCTGCCACTGTTTCCACTGTTTCCCCATCTATTTCCCATCAAGTGATGGGACCAGATGCCATGATCTTAGTTTTCTGAACGTTGAGCTTTAAGCCAACTTTTTCACTCTCCTCTTTCACCTTCATCAAGAGGCTCTTTAGTTCTTCTTCACTTTCTTCCATAAGGGTGGTGTCATCCGCATATCTGAGGTTATTGATATTTCTCCCGGCAATCTTGATTCCAGCTTGTGTTTCTTCCAGCCCAGCGTTTCTCATGATGTACTCTGCATATAAGTTAAACAAGCAGGGTGACCATATACAGCCTTGACATACTCCTTTTCCTATTTGGAACCAGTCTGTTGTTCCATGTCCAGTTCTAACTGTTGCTTCCTGACCTGCATACAGGTTTCTCAAGAGACAGGTCAGATGGTCTGGTATTCCCATCTCTTTCAGAATTTTCCACAGTTTATTGTGATCCACACAGTCAAAGGCTTTGGCATAGTCAATAAAGCAGAAATAGATGTTTTTCTGGAACTCGCTTGCTTTTTCGATGATCCAGCGGATATTGGCAATTTGATCTCTGGTTCCTCTGCCTTTTCTAAAACCATCTTGAACATCTGGAAGTTCACGGTTCACATAATACTGAAGCCTGGCTTGGAGAATTTTGAGTCTTACTTTACTAGCATGTGAGATGAGTGCAATTGTGCGGTAGTTTGAGCATTCTTTGGCATTGCCTTTCTTTGGGATTGGAACGAAAACTGACCTTTTCCAGTCCTGTGGCCACTGCTGAGTTTTCCAAATTTGCTGGCATATTGAGTGCAGCACTTTCACAGCATCATCTTTCAGGATTTGAAATAGCTCAACTGGAATTCCATCACCTCCCCTGGCTTTGTTCGTAGTGATGCTTCCTAAGGCCCACTTGACTTCACATTCCAGGATGTCTGTCTCTAGGTGAGTGATCACACCATTGTGATTACCTGGGTCATGAAGATCTTTTTTGTACAGTTCTTCTGTGTATTCTTGCCACCTCTTCTTAATATCGTCTGCTTCTGTTAGGTCCATACCATTTCTGTCCTTTATCGAGCCTATCTTTGCATGAAATGTTCCCTTGGTATCTCTAATTTTCTTGAAGAGATCTCTAGTCTTTCCCAATCTGTTGTTTTCCTCTATTTGTTTGCACTGATCGCTGAGGACGGCTTTCTGATCTCTCCTTGCTATTCTTTGGAACTCTGCATTCAGATGGGAATATCTTTCCTTTTCTCCTTTGCTTTTCGCTTCTCTTCTCTTCCCAGCAATCTGTAAGGCCTCCTCAGACAGCCATTTTGCTTTTTTGCATTTCTTTTCCATGAGGATTTTCTTGATCCCTGTCTCCTGTACAATGTCACAAACCTCTGTCCATAGTTCATCAGGCACTCTGTTTATCAGGTCTAGTCCCTTAAATCTATTTGTCACCTCCACTGTATACTCATAAGGGATTTGATCTAGGTCATACCTGAATGGTCTAGTGGTTTTCCCTACTTTCTTCAATTTAAGTCTGAATTTGGCAATAAGCAATTCATGATCTGAGCCACAGTCTGCTCCTGGTCTTGTTTTTGCTGACTGTATAGAGCTTCTCCATCTTTGGCTGCAAAGAATATAATCAATCTGCTTTCAGTGTTGACCATCTGGTGATGTCCACTTGTAGAGTCTTCTCTTGTGTTGTTGGAATAGGGTATTTGCTATTACCAGTGCGTTCTCGTGGCAAAACTCTATTAGCCTTTGCCCTGCTTCATTCTGTACTCCAAGGCCAAACTTGCCTGTTACGCCAGGTGTTTCTTGACTTCCTACTTTTGCATTCCAGCCCCCTATAATGAAAAGGACATCTTTTTTGGGTGTTAGTTCTAGAAGGTCTTGTAGGTCTTCATAGAACCGTTCAACTTCAATTTCTTCAGCATTACTGGTAGGAGCATGGACTTGGATTACCGTGATATTGAATGGTTTGCCTTGGAAACGAACAGAGATCATTCTGTCGTTTTTGAGATTGCATCCAAGTACTGCATTTTGGACTCTTTTGTTGACCATGATGGCTACTCCATTTCTTCTAAGGGATTCTTGGCCATAGTAGTAGATATAATGGTCATCTGAGTTAAATTCACCCATTCCAGTCCATCTTAGTTCGCTGATTCCTAGAATGTTGACGTTCACTCTTGCCATCTCCTGTTTGACCACTTCCAATTTGCCTTGATTCATGGACCTAACATTCCAGGTTCATTACAGTATAGCAATTTGAATTTAGGTAACTAAGCTATGTTTGAAAATACATATGCAATTCACTTAGGGCTATATTTCAAAAATTTTAGTTACTTTATTTTCTGGTAAGCACCAAATTCTCAAGCTCTAAAATTTAGAGTTTCCATGTGTGTACAATAAAAATATCCACTCCGATCTTTTTCTACTAGATTTTCACTTTCCCTTCCTGCTGCTGCTGCTACTGCTGCTAAGTCACTGCAGTCATGTCCGACTCTGTGCGACCCCATAGACAGCAGCCCACAGCAGCCAATAAGTAATATTTTACATGTTTCTTTTCAGATATATTCTACTCAGTAGCTATGAGTGTCAAAACAACTTGAGGATTTTTTTTTTTTTTTTTTGCCTTGATTGATGAAGTCCCTGAATGGTTGACTCCCTTTCTTTGGCTCAGGCAGCCTGACCTCTAGGTACTCAATACTCACACTGAAGTTTTGCTGCTCAACTCCAGTTACCTCCCAGTAAGACTTAGATTAAATCTGGATGACCCTATGAGAAAAAGCAAGCCCACTGGCCTGTTCTTCAAGATACGCACCTAACCATGCTGTATTTTTTATTGAGATCCAGAGTAAACTTCTGATAACAATGGCTGACATTCAGTGTTTACTCTGTTCCATCATGATGCTGAGCAGTTTACACATACTACATCACTGATTCTCACACACACACTAAATAGTCCCTATGAGGCCAGTGCTATCATTATTTTACAGATGAGGTGACTGAAACATTTAAGACACTGTACAGTCACACAGCTAGCAAATGATGGAGCTCAGATCCAAACCAGGAAATGTCCAAGGTTATGCTCTTTATTTCTGTGCTGTCCACACTATACTGCCTCTTATCGACACTGATGAAGCTATTCTCTTTTCTTGCTAGAATACAAGCATTGTAGCTTTTTAGTTCGCATAACTGTTATTAAGCAATGGTTTTCTTCTCTACCAACCCCTTTCTGTGCCACAGGAGTGACCAAACCCTGCACTCCTCTTTAACCAAATCTCAGGAGGAGTGAAAGACTACACTACAAAACAGATGTGTTTGTGTGTGTGTACATGCATGCACACATGTGTTTTTAGACATATTGTATGAATTGGTATCAGCTATCTAGAGAAACGATAACCCGCTTTAGTATCTGCTAGAATTAGAAAATTATTATTTCATCAGAGAGACAAACATATGCTGAAACAAGCTAAGATAGTGGCCCTAGGTCTGTTTTACACTTCCCAAGACAAGTGAATGGTGAATAAGGAGGAACACAGTTGAAAGCAGAGCCAGCAGAGTTGGCACATGAAATGTGTGAAAGATTTATTTAGTTATATGAGGAGGGTTGTCATACATGTCAAGTCTGTCATATATGTCAGATATGTCAGATACGTCATCTTTATCAAATCATAAGTAAAAATCTGCATTGCTCTCTAAGAGTTCATGGTAAAGTGGATTTACTGTGGGGAAAGCAGAGGTTCCAATGTTAAAGAACTCGTGCCTAAGAGATATCTGGGTTATGCTATCATTAATTTTACACATTCTCTTCAAACATTTACTGAGCTAGACAGAGTCCCTATCTATCACTAAAATGCATAATTCAAAATATAGGATAAGTGATACTATATCATATTAAAATGAAATAACCCCCAATATAGAGAAATTTATTCCTCTCAGATATTTCATTAATGTGTATGTGTATTCACTGAACTAGCAATATGTTATGTGTCTTCAAATTATAGACTTAATTTTTGGCCAAGAATTTAACCAATGTATAGTAATGCTCAAAAGATGACTAGGCAAAGAATGATAGCTATTAAGATGATATGGCCTCTTTGGATATAGACTGTTCTCATTTAATTCTAACTTTCAGAGCTTTAAACACACATGGGGACTTTGTAAATGTATGCTTAATGATGATAATAATGAAGATATTTGAATGTTTTGAAAGTTGTTGAAATTGTGCATTTTTAAAAAATATGGAATCCCATGAAGAAACTATTTAGGATATATAGTTGATAATAATTAGTTTGAGGTTTATCAACGGCCTTTATTTTTAAACAAAATGTAAGATTTAACTTTTGAATATCTTGGTAAGCTTTGCAAATCCTCAACCCCAGAACTCTACACCACCTACTGTTCTTATTTGCTCTTCTACACAGGCAGCTGAAGTTGCAAGAGGGAAATTTTAAAATTGTGCAACAAATTTATGGTTTCCATAATTCATGGATATTCCAACCTCAGAGTAATAACTTTTTTTTTTTTTTAACTTTTACTCTAAGCCAGGCAACGTGCTAGACTTTTAACAGGGGTTACCTTGTTTAAACCTCAGGTGACTCTGATGAATTAACTGTTTTACCTCCATTTTATATATGCCAAACAAATGCTAAAGTGAAGTTTTCATTTATCCAAATGTCACACATTTAGGGAATATTGGGACCCACCCTTAAAATCAGGAAGTCTGATTCCAGAAGCTGTACTCTTAAGTAGTGTATGCCTTTACCTATAATTATCTGTTCTTCCTGACCCATAATTTCTCTAATTCATAAATAGCAAAGGAGATTTAAATACTCCACCTCTCACATTAGAACAGTTTCTGGCCTTTCCTAGATGAATATTACCCACATAAGTTCCTTTCTTCAAGGTTTTCTGTTGAGGATAAAACCTCTTGTGGCAGTAATAGTTAAAATTGATAAATTTTTGATCCTTTCTTGCAAAAGATGGAAGGTAACTTTAGTAAAAAAAAAAAAAAAAACAAACCCAAAAAAAGAATAAAAATCAAAACTAAGAACTCACACAACTTGAAGTCAAGGAATACAGATGGGGTTATAATTTCTTCCATGGATTAAGGCTGACCAGTTTATATCCAGTTGATAATAGTTAAGATGCTGCTGCTGCTGCTGCTAAGTTGCTTCAGTCGGGTCCGACTCTGTGTGACCCCATAGACAGCAGCCCACCAGGTTCCTCTGTCCCTGGGATTCTCCAGGCAAGGATACTGAAATGGGTTGCCATTTCCTTCTCCAATGCATGAAAGTGAAAAGTGAGAGTGAAGTCACTCAGTCGTGTCCGACTCTTTGCAACCTCATGGACTGTAGCCTACCAGGCTCCTCATCCATGGGATTTTCCAGGCAAGAGTACTGGAGTGGGTTGCCATTTCCTTCTCCATAGTTAAGATGAGATGGAGAGAATAGGACATGTAACTGAATTTGATGAATATTTTATAGTAGATGAAAAATACAGAAAATATTCAATAAATGCTGCCAAATTTCATGGTCCCTGAAGTGCTAGGGCACACTGAATATAATAAAGGACGTTGAGGCAAGTACAGACCTGGTAGGAAAATCATGGACAGTGATATCATAATGAATTATATTTATATTAAAATCAGATTAATAATGTTATTATTAATGTTTCATAAAGAGTTTTAGGAATGTTATAGCATAGAGAAATGCAGGGATATTCCAAAGAATAATGACTTTGAAAAAGAACTATTACATTATGAATTTAGGAAAACACAATCAGCAACAACTGTGGACTTGATGACGCCAATATTTTCCAGCTTTATATTCTGTTTTTCTGGTCCTACAGCTGTAAGATAGAAATATTTTCAATAGTATTTTCAGGAAATAAAAAAGCTTGAGATAGATTATTAATGGAGATTCTTATAAATATTTCCTGAATGTTAAGGTATAGATATATAAATGAACAGTCTTATGAAAGCATTAAAAATATAGTACATTATAAGAAGTATACATTTTGCTTAACATTGAACCTCTTTGTCTAATGAGCAGGTAGACTTTGTTGGGTTGATTTTTCGGGCAACACTCTTCATCAGTAAGATGAAGGAAAATGTAAGAATGTTATTTCAAGAGCTTTGTGTTTTTTGGGGGATTATGTTTCTGTATAGATTGTACAAGGGGATGTTTTTCTAGTAAGTATTTACAAAACAACTCAATGGAATGACTTAAAATCAATGAATTAAACACAAAAATTGGATCAGGCCATTTTTTCATGTGATTTACAAAAGTTAATATAAGCCATATGTTAATAAAAGAGTGTAACTTTATTCTAACTGGTGATATTATCAGGCATTGCAGAATTATAGTTAATTAAGTTTGTTTTTATGAATGGACTTGACCTAGCAAAATTTTATTTGGGTAATAAGAATAAATATACTCTTTGATGCTCTTTCCTGACTAATTTGAAAAATCTCTAGGGATCACAATTTACAGAGGCATAAATAATGTATTTTGATTTAGATCTTATAATTTAGATCCGATGATCTGAAAAATAGTTTGTTAATCATCAGACCCCTAAAGTAAAAATATTTTCCACAAGCAACTATGTGTAACTAAGATCCCAAGGGAATATTTGCATAAGTATCCATACACATATATGTAAATATAGTTTTACTTAGGTATAAAATAATATCTAGTAAGTAAACTAAGATTCATTTCAGTTCAGTCTCTCAGTCATGTTCGACTCTCCAACTCCATGGACTGCAGCACGCCAGGCTTCCCTGTCCATCACTAATTCCTGGAGCTTACTCAAACTCATGTCCATTGAATCGATGATGCAATCCAACCACCTCATTCTCTGTTGTCCCCTTCTCCTCCTGCCTTCAGTCTTTCCCAGCATCAGGGTCTTTTCCAATAAGTCAGCTCTTCACATGAGGTGGCAAAAGTGTTGGAGCTTCAGCATCAGTCCTTCCAATGAACATTCAGGGTTAATTTCATTTGGGATTAACTAATTTAATCTCCTTGCAGTCCAAGGGACTCTCAAAAGTCTTCTCCAACACCACAGTTCAAAAGCATCAATTCTTTGGCACTCAGCCTTCTTTATGGTCCAAATCTCACATCCATACATGACTACTGGAAAAACCTTAGCTTTATATGATAGATATTTGGATAATCCAATTAAGAAAATGTGCTTATAGTCAAGAGTATTTTCTAAAATTTATCATGTTCATTTTGAAATAACCAAATGAATATAAATTGACTCGTCTACCTCAAAAAGAATAAAGTCATCAAAGAACTAAGTGTGTAAAGATCTCTATTGGGAGAATAAGTAATTTATAAATAAAATTATAGAAAAATGTCAGATTAATATTTAATGTTTACAGAGTCTAAATTATATCATCTTATGTCCATATTTTATTTCAAAACTGGTTATGTTGACTTCTTTGGATAAGATTGTTAATTCTACTCTGTTACTAGTTGGAAAATCAAAATTTACTCGATCTCATCTGATAGGAGATTCTCTTGCTCAGTAAAATCCAGCTTTATGTTATTACAGTATAAGATATTCTGGAAGATAATATTGTATTTGGCAACATTTTCTTTGAACAAGTACCAAAAAAATGTATAACATTAAGCTTATTACATTTATACATGTACAATTAAACATAATATTTTAAATTTTGTTTGCTTAATGTTGGAATATATTTACTTTGTACTTCCTCTGAAGTACTTCAGGTGATGTATGTGTTGCTTATATTAAAAGCAAATTAAAGTGTATTTTATTGAATATTTTTGTACATACCCTGTTGGGTAGTTAAACTGTTTTTAGATATCTTTGGCTTCAGTAAATTTTTTATTTTTCTTGTTCAGAAATAATCTTTTTAATTGGAACAAAGCAAGTTACCCAAAGTTCATCTGAACTCAGTAGGATATTGAGCTATAAGAATATAAGGTTTATATTTATAGGTCTGTGCCTGAAATAACTGGATTGCTTTTGCAAAGAATTATGTTAACAAAAGAAAAATGGAAAGAGAATGAGAAAAAAAAGAAGCTTGATTCATATAAAATCAATTCATTAACTAATGTGAACTAGAAAGAAATCAGAATATTTAATTTGTTTAAAACAATGGACCCTCAAGACTTCTTTCTTGTCTTTAACTGGCATCTTCAAATACCAATTTAGCAGCAGAACTTTGATTATGTTATATTGTTTGGGTAACACTTTATGTTTTTCATTCCATATTCAAAGTAAGCTATTCATTCCTGGCAAAAACAAAATTGAGCAAAGTCTATCACAGAATCACACTAGTTTGTCACAAGACATTCCTGTCCAGGTTGCTGACTGCTTTGTTTTAACATATGGGTCTAACTTATTTCCTTATTTTCAGTTTTATTCTTTTTTCAACAATTATATATTCATCTACCATAGAGTTACAAACATTGTTTTAACTGCCAGGGAACATAAAGATGAGTGAGACATAATCTGTCCCCATGGGAATTTCTACCACAAGAGAATTTCTACCACAAGAGAAACCCTGTCCCTTAAAAATATAGACTTTTAACATGAGTTTGCATGCATGCTCAGTTATTCAGTTGTATCCCATTCTTTGTGATCCGATAGCCTGCCAGTCTCCTTTGTCCATGAGATTCTCCAGGCAAGATATTGGAGTGGGTTGTCATGCCCTCCTCCAGGGGATCTTCGACCCAGGAATCAAACCCGTGTCTCCTGCATCTCCTACACTGCAGATGGGTTCCTTACGGCTCAGCCACCAAGGAAACCTTTAACATGAATAGTTATTTAAAGCACTAGTTAAATACCAGACTGCTACGAAATGATCTGTGTTAGTTCCCTTAACATTTCTAAACTGTGAGTGGATTCAGAATGCCATAGAATCAAAGAAAAAAATCTGGGACCAGGAGGCTTCAGAAAGGAGAGAGTAATACATTAGAGAGAGAATTTTTCTGCTAAGGTAAGATATTTAAGTCAGATTATGGAAGAGCATTGGAGAAGGGAATGGCAAACCACTTCAGTATTCTTGCCTTGAGAACCCCATGAACAGTATGAAAAGGCAAAAAGATAGGACACTGAAAGATGAACTCCCCAGGTCGGTAGGTGCCCAATATGCTACTGGAGATCAGTGGAGAAATAACTCCAGAAAGAATGAACAGACAGAGCCAAAGCAAAAACAACACCCAGTTGTGGATGTGACTGGTGATAGAAGCAAGGTCTGATGCCTTGGAGTACAGAATGAAGCGGGGCTATTAGCCCCAGATGGTGACTACAGCCATGAAATTAAAAGACGCTTACTCTTTGGAAGGAAAGTTATGACCAAGCTAGACAGCATATTACAAAGCAGAGACATTACTTTGCCAACAAAGGTCCATATAGTCAAGGCTATGGTTTTTCCAGTAGTCATGTATGGATGTGAGAGTTGGACTATAAAGAAAGCTGAGTGCTAAAGAATTGATGCTTTTGAACTGTGGTGTGGAGAAGACTCTTGAGAGTCCCTTGGACTGCAAGGAGATCCAACCAGTCCATCCTAAAGGAAATCAGTCCTGACTGTTTATTGGAAGGACTGATGTTGAAGCTGAAATGCCAATACTTTGGCCACCTGATGTGAAGAGCTGACTCATTTGAAAAGACGCTAATGCTGGGAAAGATTGAAGGTGGGAGAAGGGGATGACAGAGGATTAGATGGTTGGATGGCATCACCAACTCAATGGAGATGAGTTTGAGTAAGGTCCAGGAGTTGGTGATGGAGAGGGAGCCCTGGCATGCTATGGTCCATGGAGTCATGAAGAGTCAGACACGACTGAGAGACTGAACTGAACTGAACTGATGGAAGAGCATGAGGCTGGAAACTGAATGGCGCAAATCTAATTGCAATGCATTTAGTATTTGATACTGAGGATTTTGGACTTCATGCTTAGCAGAAGTAGGAAGCCATTAATATTTTTCTTTGCTTGGGTATTACTGATTTCTTAGGTTTGCCTGTCAAGTTTTCTACTGTAGTCTCTAAAATCTTTGATACCTACAGTCTCTAGCCTAACGTTCACTGCATTAAGAATCCTTTTTATATTTTAAATCTGTATTCATTCTTTACATTTTCAGTATACGTTCAAATAAAAGATCTCATTTTATTCTCATCAAAATCTAATGTATAGTTTATACCATTTTGGAAAAGGGAGAACAACAGCAAAGTGCCCCAGGGACCACCATAATATCCTTCTGGGTATTTATCAATAGAAAACATCTAGAATTGTGTGAATAAGAAAGAGACTCACCAGTGTGCTTTGGGGGAGAGTCAGTGGTGAATAGGGAAGGAGAGATGAGAGTAAGGGCAACTAGCAATCACTTCCTCATCTCCCATCAGCTGACTTCACTCAGACACTTAACAACATTGCTTCTATATCAAGCTACTATCTGGCATTGTTTGGGTGTGGAATGTTTTAAAAAATCAAATATTCTATTTAACATAACATTTAGACTGAATTATGTGCTTTCAAATAAGCAGATAAAAAGACATGTAATATATAAAATTATGCAGCCAATATTTTAAGCATTCTTTGATCATTCAAAATTTACTTTAGGGTTACCAAGTCCTTTTAGATCTTGATAAATTTTTTTAAAAAGTTATTCATGGATTCAAAGCACCATGTCTGGCATTGAGAATGCAGACTACAAAGATGAAAGGGCCTTAGGGAGCTCACCACTGTGTCAATAATGGTCTTTCTACTGATTAGAAAGCATCTAATTATTCATGACAAGGTTAACAACAGACCTAAGAATAGTGGTGGAAAACACAAGAGGATAGATGGGAAAATTAAGCCCAAATACACAGAAAACAATGTTATGAATTGTAGCTATCACTATAAATATGCAGAAATTGAAAGTCATAGAATGTTCTGGGTGATGATTTGCACCATAGGTCTTAAAATCATCCCTTCATAGATTATTTGTTGTATTATTTCTTATTATTCAGATTTGAAATTGAAAAATTCAGTCCATGAAATGTTACAAAGCTTGTGTTACTTCCATGAAATGCATAATCACCATGTCATGTTTGTCTGGCTTTGACTAGGGTAAAAGAATAATTTCCCAATCAAAAAAATTTTTATTATGTTTATCATTTTATGATTTATATCCTCTTATCCTGAGTTCATTTTTATAAGCTGACCTCCCTCTTATACTCAGCAAGTGCAAACTATAAAACTGGATTGTGTTGCTGTTGATTCTTGGGTATTTATATTGTGATTTTTTTTTCATTCTGTCATCCTTGACTCTTAATTAGATCATTCACTCCTCTGCACTGCTTTTCCCTTTGCCCTCACCTTTGTCTCACACTGAGAATCCACCATCTCACACCAGAATGAATGCAGTGGTCTTTCCTCTCACCCTACGTTTCATTGTAGTCACAAGAATCTTTTTGAATGACAAACTGGATCATCACTCTCCTTCATAACACCCATCACTGGCCTTATAGGATCAAAGCCTCTAATATGCTACAAGGCCCTTCAGTGGTTTGGTCCTTGCCTCTCCTTCCAGCCTCTTCTCATACTATAGAGGAAAAGTTAAAATTTTGCATAATCTCCACTCCTTCTGCCTCTGTAACTCAGCTTGCCCCTTGCAAAGTCTATATCAAGTAGGTTATGTAGTCTCAGAAAGGTGGGACTTGCAATACTAGGAACTGGAGTTTATCTCACTTACCCTTGTTCTGCTCTTTGCAATCACCCAGCCCCTGCAAACCTGCTTAATCATGCCTGTCCAGGCCAGGCATCCCCCTCCCCATCTTGACTGCTGTTCCTGAGCACAAAACCCCTTAGTTTAAACCAGCCTATTAACAGCTAGTGTTGCCCACTACAGTCTGTCTATAAAAACTCTGTAATCCCTTTGTTTAGGGCTCAGAGCTTGGAGTGTTAACTCCTATGGGCCCGCAGGCGGAATAAACTTGAGTTCTCCAACTATCTAAGTGTGGTGCTTGGTTTCTTGAGTACTGGTTTCTGCAACACTACAACCTTTCTCTTGTTCACAACGTCTCAGCGAAACTGACCAACTTTCAGGTATAGGAATACATTCTGCTACTTCCTGTCTCAGGGCTGTTCATATGTTATTCCCTCTCCCTGCAATGCTCTGATACTCTGCCCTTCTGCTTCCCACCTCTTTTTTTTTTTTTATTGGAGGCTAATTACTTTACAATATTGTGGTGGTTTTTGCCATATATCCACATGAATCAGCCATTGGTGTACATGTGTTCCCCATCCTGAACCCCCCACCACCTCCCTCCCCATCCCAATCCCTCACTCCCTTAATGCTTACATATCCTGTTATCAGCTCAAAAAACTCTGCCTTAGGGAACCCTTTCCTTGTCTTTCAGAAAAGGCTGGATGTCTTTCTAGACTTTGCTGTGCCCATTCATAGCTTTAATCTCAATTTGTAAATTTTTTGTCATTTAAAAATAATTTGATTCATTCATTAGCAAGTATTTACTGTATTTACTAAACACTATGGAATTATATTGAAGAGAATTATATTGGAATTATGGAATTATATGAATTATATATGGAATTATATTGAAGAGAATGATGGACATGCTGTCTTTACATTGGACTTACGTTTAAAACAGGTTTACATAGTTCTAGTTTCTATAGATAAAATAATACCAGATGATTTGGTAGAAAGTGATATGAGTAGAGATATTGGGATTAGGCTACAGAATTTCCAAACAAAGGAAAAGGCCAGTGCAAATGTTTGGAGGCAGAATCAGGTTTGGCAGTTGGAAAAAGAGGCAGAGGAGATTTAATTCAAATTGAACTGTCTCTTTCTCTAGACTGCAGCTGTCTGAAACGTGGGTTCCATTTCATTTATCTCTGAGGCTTCCTGTGCTGAATCACATTTTAAAACTTGGCTCAGCAGTTACCTCCTTTGTGGAAATCTTGTGTGCCTACCTCCTACTTCCTGGCCATCCCTACCAGATAATGACACACCTACAATCACCCTAAACAGACCTGCTCCCCCTTCATAAATTCCATGCTACTGCATTCATATTTTGTCCTTAAATGGAAGGGTACTTTCTTGTACTTTTGTTTTTATACCTCTCTTTTTTCTCTCAGTGTCTTGAAGGTAGGGTTTCTTTCTGATTCATTTAAATATTTTTAATGGCTTCAATGCTTAGCATAATAAGTTAATTAGCATTCAATACATTTGTGTTTTGCAATGAATGATACAATAAATGTATGCCTTATCTCTGCCATCCACTCTATTTTTACATTGGTTAAGGTTTCCTGGAAAACAGAATCTGAGGTGAGATTTAAGTGACAGTGTGCTTATTGAGATGAGCAATCTCACAGCCTGGAAGTGGGCAGTGAAGCAGGCAGAATGAGACAGATATGATGTTACAGTTGGATCCCAAGGAGGCCATCTAGATGATTGGCTATGTGAGGTATCATATGGACTGTACAGAAAACCCACTCCTGAGGGAATATTCAACAGAGGGAGTTTGGAGGGAATATATCTATTGGCATTGCCCTTCCTCTAGTTCCCCATTAGGCAATATACTGCTATTAACACCCCTGGACCAACCTGGCCTCCTGTGGTCTTGGGGAAGCTAGATCCCATGCTTGTGTTTCATCTGAGATGCAATGGAAAGAACCAGACTTCTGGCATTTGTCTCAGGCAGTGGGTGCATTGTGGGTCTGTTGTTGTAGTGACAGCTGTGATAATGGCCAAGGGTCTGAGATACAAGTGAAGATGAGAGACTCTGAGAAGGTGCAAAAGCACTGATTAATGAAATCGTCAAACCTTGCTTTCTCCTAGGCTCCTTCTTCTCAGCCCATAAGAACGTGTAAGTCAGTCTAAAAAGCAACAACAAAAATGAAACAAACTGCTGGGACCTTAAATTCTTCTTCAATTTTATACCCTCTTTTTCTCTCTTTTCTGCCCAAACTTATGTCTAGCTTGTCTGTGTCTTTTACTTGACACACTGAAGGGCCCGGTCCCAGTGCCCTTCAAATCGCTGTGTACCCTGTCCTCTCACATGGCTTCATTCTTTTGATCCTGTAGTTGCCTCTACCTTGAATGAACTTTTCTGCTTCTTTCTCTCTTTGTGACTCAGTCCAGATGGCATATTTGCCAGGAGACCTTTGCTGGTCCTTTCCTCAGTTCAGTCTGAGTGTTGTGCCTTTCTTAGTAATTCTGGCATCCTGCCCTTACTCAAATCATATTTATTACTTTGGTCTAATATGGTATGTTTTATGCAGTCTCTTAAGATTGAATTATCTCACTTTTTTCATTCATATTTATATATCAGTTGTTAGGTTCAATGTCTGGTCCATAATGCTGCTGCTGCTGCTAAGTCGCTTCAGTCGTGTCCGACTCTTTGCAACCCCACAGACGGCAGCCCACCAGGCTCCTTCGTCTCTGGAATTCTCCAAGCAAGAATATTGGAGTGGGTTGCCATTTCCTTCTCCAGTGCATGAAAGTGAAAAGTGAAAGTGAAGTCGCTCAGTCGTGTCTGACTCTTCGCGACCCCATGGCTGCAGCCTACCAGGCTCCTCCGCCCATGAGGTTTCCCAGGCAAGAGTACTGTAGTGGCTTACCATTTCCTTCTCCAGAATGAGCAGTTAATAAATGGTTAAAAAAAGTTGTACTAGTTGGGCTAAATGGTCCAAAATCTTGGTGACCAATATAGATCTTTTGTCCTATCTACTTTTCATCTCTGGGGACAAAGAACAGTAAATATATTTTCACCTGACCACTAATAAAATATTTAATTCATGCTTTAGTTGTTATAATTAAAAATAATATTTTAGAGATCTTGGAGTAATGATTATCTATGATAGTCTTTAAAATGAGCCTGATCAGTTATTTCCCTTCCTGTGTTTATTGCTTTTCCATCAAGAGGTAGTGTCGATTTCACATTCCCATAAATATAAGCTGAGTTGTTGACTTGTTTTGGTCAACAAAATGTGGAAGAAGTGACTGTAAGAAGATTAAAGGCTTTCATTTTCACTTTGTGGACATTGACTGTAATATATGTGGTATATCTACTATGATACCACCATACTGTCAGGATAATTAAATAGTCATGTGGAGGAATAGAGGCCACATGAAGGAAAACAGGCCATGTGAAGGAAAACTGAGGCCCCGGATACATGAGTAAAGCCCTTCTGTACATTTTAACGCAGTCCTGCAGCCAAGTTAAATGCACCCAAGTGTGTAATGCCAGGCACTTCCATGGAACAGAATAACCATTCAACTGAGTTAAACAAACCAACAGAAATAACAAATCATTGCTTTAATTCATAAAAGTTGGATGGCTTGTTGTACATCAATGGATTACTGAATTACCAGGTTTAACTTTGCATTCCCTTTAAAAATCTATCTTGACATTATAACTTTGTACTACAAAGGTTGATTTCTAATTATGGCTCTAGCTGTGAAGAAAGTCAAGCATGGTCACTCAGTTTATAAGAATTTATTGAGTGTTTCTGTGGGTGGACCCTTATGGAATGCACTATGGAATGAGCACAACCAGAACTATGCACGTTGCCCAGTGGTGATAAACACACAGTAAACCATCATTAGTTGAATAATGAGTACAGAAGAGCTAGAAAAAAGAGCAACTGGTAAGGAGATAATAGGTAAAGGAAAAGCATTGACATAATTAAGAATAAACTTACTAACCTGAAATCATGCAATTCCCTAACAATTTGTCCAATATAATGTAGTAATGACACTAGCCATAAGAAATCTTTTATGGAGTTTTTCTATGTGCCCAGGGAATAGCATCTCATTTAATACTCAGAACAATCATATAAGATAGTTATTATTATGAAATTCACTTTACTGTCAATGAAATTGAAATATAGAGAAGTTAAATAACTTATGCCAAGCCACACAGCAGGAGTTAGAGTCTGAAAAGTTCTCTGACACTGCACCCTTCAGGGTTAACTACTAGTTGTACTAATATGTAATTTTTGTTTGTATAATCACCTGTATTATAGATGTATACACATATAACACATACAATGTAACATAATATTCATAAAAATACTATGTGTATATATTATATATATATATACTTATATATGTATATAGTATTTATTTATCTTAATAATGCATACTGCTATTCCAAGATGTATTGGAATATTGAGGTAGTGATTTGCCTTGATTAGTGGTTTACTGACAGTCTGACCACACCTGCCTCCCCCTCTTTCCTTCCCTTATCTGGACATTGTTGTAAAATTCTCACTGCTCATTGGTCAACCCATGAACCAACTTGCCCTGCATATCCATTACTAAAGAGTGAGAATTTGATGGTCGAAGAGAATAAATACATTTTGAACATAGTGAAATCTGTTATTTACTCATTACTGTGCTGTGCTGTGCTTAGTCACTCACGCATGTCCGATTGTTTGCAATCCCACAGACTGTAGCCCACCAGGCTCCTCAGTCCATGGAGATTCTTCAGGCAATAATACTGGAGTGGGTTGCCATGCCCTCCTCTGGGGAATCTTCCCAACCCAGGGATCAAATCCAGGGCTTCCACAATACAGGTGGATTCTTTACCATCTAAGCAACCCAGGAAGCCCAAGAATACTGGAGTGGGTAGCCTATCCCTTCTGCAGGGGATCTTCCCAACCCAGGAATCAAACTGGGGTCTCTTGCATTGCAGGCAGATTCTTTACCAGCTGAGTTACAAGGGAAGGCCTTGCTCATTACTATTACCCCAATTAATTATTATCCCCAAGTTTTACAAGTCAGAAAAATTCTTTTTACCTCCTCTGTGACCAGAATAGGAGGGTTGGAGAAGTCGATTTTAACCATTCAGGCACATACTCCCATATACACATTCTGAATGCTATTTCACCCGTCAGCTCTTTGCCACCAATAATTTATTTGACTCACATCATGGCCAATCACTGCCAGCTGCAGTTGGCTGACAGCCTTTATTGATGTTGTCAGGGCCTTTTATTCATATTTCCCATTAATCTGAGAGGCTTTACAGCATATCTAAAGACAGGAAAACATATTGGGTCAAATTTAGAACTATCTTTGAACTCAGTGGTTGAATCTGCTAAGCCAAATCTAGATTTTAACCAGCAAAGTAGCTTTGAAATGTTGGTTTGAAACAACTCAAAAGCTTTCTTAGGTGTCAGTTCCTTGTGGGAGAAAAAAGAAGGAAATCTCATCTTAATGATTTAAGTCTAGTTATATCACAAGTACAACATAATCATTTTTTAGTAGGGTGAGAAGAATTATGTATTGACGATGTTTTGCTATATATATATATATATGTGTGTGTGTGTGTGTGTGTTTAGCCTGTTTTCCTTCTTTAAATACAACCTTAACACATATTAGAGAAGCAATACATTTGTAAAAATCACATATTTTCCTCTTAGAGAATATCTTAGTAATAACATAATTCTTAACCAGAGTTATGAGGCAAAAGCAGATTAAGATGCTCACACTAGCTTTTAAGTATTTATAAAAACTTTTCATCATAATTTCTTGGAGAATAGGTCTGGCATCAGCCTCAGCTGTAAAATATGATTATATTTTTAAGGCACTTTCACCTTTCTCCCAGTTTCTTTTTTCCCCATTAGGTAAAACTATCCTGGGACCCACCTTTCAGTCTTAGAGCTCAGAGCTATAACCCACTACTGTTAAAGTCAACAGTTTTTATTGTGGGCAAAACTAAAAAGTAATTAATCATCCCTTTTTTGGTCTTTCTGACAGCTTTCAACATTCCCCATCTCTCATCACCTCCTTTTCCTTCAGGTGTTAGAAAACCTCCTCTTTCCTTCAACAACCCATAAAGCAAGGAAAACTAATGTTGACAATCATTTTTCATTGTCTAATCATAAGCCAAAAAAAAGTAGCCTTTAAACAAAATATGCACTTTACCAAAATTTGTTCTTCAAGTTCTAATTTTGGCAATGTAAGGTTAGCATCTCTTAAACATATTTTTTGGTATTAAAGAATGAGAGGTGAGATGTTTAAGGATAAAGGGCTTCTGAAGTGCATGTTTTATCCAAGGATAGGTCTGAAGGTATTATTGATATGGAGACTGGAGGGGCGTTGTAGGGAACGCAAACCCCCTATGTCTCCCTATGTCTTTCTTAGGAGAAGAGATAATTCACAGGGTAACAAGTCTTTTCTTGCTAATTATTTGTCTCCTAGATTTAAGAATGCATCAAGTAGAGTTTACTCACGTATAGATAATTGAAAGCAGACTACCAATGCAAAGAGAAAATCATTTAAAAGTAGGGAAATGCACAATTATAAAGTATTTGGAAGGGCTGAATGACCAGGCACTAGGTTGGGTACCATAATCTCAGTATAAACCAGTCTCTCTAAGAATACTGCTAATAGAAAGTTAGGCAGCTGAAAAATGGACACTTCCTATTAGTCTTAACTGAGATTCAGAGATAAGGAAACTGCCTTGTCATCTTTTTAGAACTATATCAGCTGAAAATGGGTACATCAAAGTCATTTCCTCCATCCCCAACCTTAATTGAAATTCAAATTAAAATCTCACCAATGATTGTGAGAACCTATCACTTTCAGAGATCTAGCTGCAAGGGAGTCTTAAAAATGTAGGGTTTAGTTTTCTATACACTGTAGCACAGAAAGATATTGGAAAAGAGGCCAAAAGGAGCCATATTTTGTTGTTCAAAATGTTAAAAATTTGTTCAAAATTCAAGTGCTTAAGAACCATTTTTATCTCTCCAATTTAAACAGTTACACCTAACAAAAGAAAGCATTACATATATAGGCAAAACTACTGAATCATTTGTTGTAAAGTAGGATACTGTGAAGAGGGTCTGTACTTTGTTTATTTTTAGGACTTTTCTCTGTGTGTGTTTATTACTGATGTTAATTAGATATTAATATCTAACATGTTTTCTGTAAGGAAGGATATTAACTTTTAGTAAGATTCAGTAATAAGATAATAATTTAATATCATTTGCTTCTCACTATGTCTAATTCCATATTAATTTCAAAATATATCTTATGAAAGGACTGGTAATTCTAGATCAATTCTACAAGGTCAGGGGGATGATATAAACTAATTTTTAAAATAAACCTGGGAATCATTGAGGAATAAATAACTTAGTATGGAATTGGTTCCTGCAGTGAGGTAAAGGTGCCTAGAAAATAAAACGTACTATTTTTTCATTTTTACTGAGGTGATTGAAAAAGATCAAGTATGGTAATATGAACCATCTCTGTGAACTCTAATTAACTATGCAAATACAAAGAAATCTTAACTGAGGCCTATGGCAGGCAGATGAGAAGGCGCCTTGGTCCAGTGCAACTAGAGGGAAAAGGGAATAACTTATTGTTATTTTGAAAGTGAAAGTGTTAGTCACTCAGTCATGTCCGACTCTTTGCAACCCCATGAACTGTAGTCCACCAGGCTCCTCTGTCCATGGGATTTCTCAGGCAAGAATAGTAGCAGAGAAGTAAAAGCACAATTTACCTTAGTAAAAGAAGGCAATATAAAAATCTTAAAGACATTAAAGGAAACACAGCCATCCCTTGGCATCCATGGCTTTCATGTTCACAGATACAGAGGAAGGTCTGACTGTATTACACCATTATTTATAAAGGACTTGAGCATCTATAAATTTGGGTATCCCTAGAGATTCCTGGAGGCTTCCTTGGTGGCTCAGATTGTAAAGAATCTGCCTACAATGCCAGAGATGTGGGTTCAAACCCTCAGTTGGGAAGATCCCCTGGAGAAGGGAATGGCAACCCATTAAGTATTCTTGCCTGGAGAATCCCATGGACAGAGGACAGCCCCTGGTGGGGCTACAGTCCATGCGGTTGCAGCTGATCCCCCATAGATTCCAAGGGATAGCTGTATGCTTTTTAAAATCTTTAATTCATCAACAGCAGTTAAAATGTAATATAAAATTCATGAATGATATATAAGAGAAAAATTATACCATATTGAACCTGAAGAAAATACAAATATATAAAATAACATATAATATATATTATATATTTAAACTTAATTAGACAGTATGATGCTACTTGTAGGATTTTTTTTCAGTTACAGATTTAAAAATTACCATCTGAGAATACCCTGCCTAATTGAGAACTGAAAATGAAAGCTAAAGTAAAATAAATAATAATATGTAGGAGATTTTTTGGTTTACAAAATGTACATAATAAGTTTCCATGGTGAACAATCTCCATAGTAAAATATAATTTTTTTTTAACAAAAGCAGCATTTCTTAAGCATTTTATGGAAACTCAACTAGGAATTTTGCATGCCATCTTTTTTTATTGAAACACTAGAAAATAGGTAAACATATTGCATTAAGATTCATAGAGTTTAAGTAGGCAGAGTCAAATACTGTATTATCTAGATGACAAGTAGTGTATCTAGGAGAAATTGAATTGATGTTTTAAAGTCTATGATCTCCCATGCTGTGTGATAATTCCTACTAGGAAGAATTGATTTGCATGTTGGCTGATGAAATGATTTCCCCTTATTTTCCACAAGTCCATCTTTTTTCTCTTCCAGCTTTCCAGGACAGACAGGCTTAGCTTCTCTAACAACATCTTTAACTCAAGGCTTTATCACTCTATCCAGTCTTTGCAGAACTGCCAGATCCCAGCTTTCTCTGAAACAGGTCTCTTGACTTTCCTGTCACATTAGATCTAAACTTCTTTTCCAAACCCTCTATAATATGATTGTGTCTAATTTAGCTGAATCTTATTTCACTACTGATTCTCAATACATTCTTGCCCCCAAATGAGTCTAGGCTTCTTGAATTCAAATGAACTAGAGATTATTATTCCACTGTCTATGCCTTTGTTAACAATTATTATCCCCTAAGCCATCATAAGCGTGTGTGTGTGGGTGGGGGGGGCGATAGAGGACATTTGGGAAAATATAATATTGAAACAAAATCAAATCACTGATGAAATTCTGTGTGGATATTGACTGATTAGAACTAGAAAGTACTTAAAAGTCTCTAAGATTAGTGATGTAAATAACTCTCCAAATTAATCTTTTTTTGTACATCTCCTAAATATACCACTTAATTTCCTATCTCCATATCTTAATAATGCAACTATGCCGAAATACCTATCCTGTGTGTGTGTGTGTGTGTGTGTTAGTCACTTTCTTCATGTCCAACTCTTTGTGACTCCATGGTCTGTAGCCCGCCAGACTCCTCTGTCAATGGAATTCTCCAGGCAAGTACTGGAGTGGGTTGCCATTCCCTTTTCCAGGGGATTTTCTTGACCCAAGGATCGAATCTGGGTCTTCTGCATGGCAGGCAGAGTCTTTACCATCTGAGACACCAGGAAAGCTACCAATTATATTCATGATTCAAGTCATCAAGGCCAAAGGTTACCCTGTTGGCTCTATAAAGGCAAGAATCTGTTAGGATGGTGGAAAGGGAGATGTAAAAATGTTGGCAGGTGACTGAGACATTCATGAAGTGAATTAGGAAAGATTGAGAGACTCAGCATGGGGGTTTAGGGAGCAGGGGATTGCAAAGATGCCTTCTAAGTGTCTGGCTTCTATAGCTGATTACATATTAGTTCCACTTACTGATATAAAAATCCTTGGTGGAATTGTGTTTGAGATGAAACAATTACATTTGTTCTGGACATGTACAATTTAAAGTGCCCATGGACTATATTATCCATGTAGTCTCAATGAAGGTGATATCATTTCCAAAGAGGTGAAAGTTATTTCTTGAGTGGTGACAAATATCTCCCATTTTTATGCACAAGCACAGAAAGGTACATAGTACAAATAAATATACAGTATATAATAGTATTAATGGTAATGGCAATAATGGTATCATGGTATATAAAGTATATAATGTTATTAAAATTTCATAGGTGATAAGTAGTTAAAAAGTGTCTAAGACTCTTTGGGAAAGGACATATATGCACATATAGATGAATGATTGTTGCTGAGCTGTCAAAGACGCTGAGATTCTTGGCCTCCAGAGGAGAGGAATTCAATCCAGGACCAGCGAAGAGGCTTTATTACTCAGAGCTTTTGTGTAATAAAGTTTTATTAAAGTATAAAAGAGATATAGAAAGCTTCTGACATAGACATCAGAAGGGGGCAGAAAGAGCGCCCCACTGCTAGTCTTTAGCTAGATGTTATATAGCTACTCAGTTCAGTTCAGTCGCTCAGTTGTATCCAACTCTTTGCAGTCCCATGGACTGCAGCATGCCACCATGCTGCTAGTTAGAGAAAGGAAATGTCTCAAAACTCAGAGACTAGCACCAGGCCCCTCACCCACAACATGCATTTTGAGATAACATCGGCACAAGGTGAGTTGTCCCAGAACATAAAACGATTAACATAAATCTTGAAGAAAAGCTGGTTTCCAAGCAAAGACATAATCTCATTAACATAGCTTAAGAGAACATTTGCATGAGTAAAACATACTGGTTTGTCAAGTTGGTTCTGAGTCTTAGGGGAACTGACTGAAGACAGAGTCTAGGGTAAATACATAGTGCATTAACATAGCTTAAGAAAAACATTGAAAATATTGAAAAACATTTCCATAAGAAAAAGCATTGGTTAGCTCAAGATTTGAGAAAAATTTTAAGTTCAGGTGGAACCAGGTGTCATCATGGCAACACAGAATTTTAAAAGAAACCTCCTTTTAGATTTGTGTAGAGAAGGGGAAAAGAAAATCTGACACTTGTAGTTTGTTTCCTCCTGCTGCTTAAGAGAGAGAGAGAAAATGTCTGACACTTGTAGCCTGTTTCCTCCATTTGGAGACCTCTAGCCTTCCTGCCTGTTACCCTCTCATATGTATTGTCATTGTTATTTAGTAGCTAAGTCAGGTACACCTCTTTACCACCCTATGGACTGTAGCCTGCCAGGCTCCTCTGTCCATGGGATTTCCCAGGCAATAATAATGGAGTGGGTTGACATTTCTTTCTCCAGGGAAGTTTTCCTGACCTAGCAATTGAACCCAAGTCTCCTGTGTCTCCTGCATTGGCAAGCAGGTTCTTTACCATTAAACCTCCAGGGAAGCCATACACACACACACACACACACACACACACACACATAGGGCAGTAGGAGAAGGGGGCGACAGAGGATGAGATGGTTGGATGGCATTACTGACTCAATGGACATGAGTTTCTGCAAACTACAGGAGATAGGGAAGGACTGGGAAGCCTGGCATGCTGCAGTCCATGGGGTTGCTTAGAGTCAGACATGATTTAACAACTGAACAACTATATATATATAAAATTTTCTGGGCATAATACTATGGAAATACCACTATTCATGTCTTCTGAGTTAAGCCTAAAACATAGCCAGGGTTAAACTCTACTGACTAATGAATAGGTGTATATAATGAATAAGGATTCTGTGACTAAACCTTGAGGAGTTAGCTCCCAAAGAGGCCAATTCAGAATACCAACAAATATGATGTTTCCCTAGAAAAAGCATGAAAAAATTCCAATGAGAGACTGAATTTTACATCTACTGATTATGCTGAGAATTTAAAGCATTTCATAATAATGTTCCCTGGATTTAATACAAGAGAGATCATTGATTTTCTTAAAGTTGTTTTGGGAAAGCAAAGGAGAGTTGAAGACAAATTATAGTGAGTTGAGGGAATTGTTAGAAACTGGAGACAATGAGTACAGGCAACTCTTGTGAACTGACATACTCTTTGTAGTGTAATAAAATACAGGAATTTTCTAATAGAAGATTTAATATTTGCTTAGTTTGAGGCAGTACTGTTAGGGGAAGCACACTGAAACCGCCCACCCTGGTCAGGCCCCATAGTAACCATTCGCATGAGTTGTTTTATGGCAGGAGATCCTGTTAAAGAATACAAAGAATACGGAACTAATAAGCCACCACCAACCGGAAGAGATCGGGAAATGTCAAAAGGAGACACCGCGTGTCTGTCCACTTCCCAGAATCCCTCTTGCTAGCATCCATCTTGGCTGAGCGATGCGTGTGCCACCAGGAAAAGACTCTGAATTAGAATGATTGGCCAAAGACCACCCGGAAACTAATCCCATCACCATAAAACCGAAGACTGTGAGCCACGCGGCAGAGCTGTTCTGGGTTCCCTTACCCTACTGCTCTCCACCCGGGTGCCCTTTCCTATAAAATCTCTTGCTTTGTCAGCACATGTGTCTCCTCGGACAATTCATTTCCGAGTGTTAGACAAGAGCCCAGTTTTGGGCCCTGGAAGGGGTCCCCCTTCCTGCAACAGTACCATTAGGAAGGCTCTGTCTTTCCTCTTTTACAGTTTCTGGTTCTACTTAATAACATAACCTCAACCTTAAGTGGACTGAGTGACACAGTGTTTTTCCCTTGGAAGAATGAACAAAGATGTCTTTAGATATGCGTGGAACTAAAAACCTCTCCCACATACCAATTTTGAGAAAGCTACTTGAAAACATACCCCAGAACAATAAGGAAAGAAAAAGAAAAACAATCAAGAAAAAAAAAAAAAACACACAAGGAAAAGGAAGACTAGAAACTAGTGAGATTCTTTTCCTTAAATGCAAAAGTATGTCATAGAGTGAAATTATATATATGAAGATAGATTTAAACTTTTGATAGATGTTAATTGTCTCTCAAGATTATTGTACAAAGTTTCACTCCATCTGATAGTTTGAAATTACATCACATTTGCATATGCTAGACAGATCTTAGTATTAGAGATATTTCAGTGTTTGAAAATACATTAGATAACTAGTTTGTTTTGTTTGAAAATAATTTTGAGTGAGGTTAAGCATTTATTTCTATATTGGTTGTCTAGTTTGTATATTTTTCCTAAAAGGATATATTTAATTATAATCCTTTGGATTGTCTTTTTTTTTATTGATATAGAAAAACACCTGTAAATAAAGAAAACATCATTTGGTAACTGTATTTCAGACTTTTTAAAAGTTTGCTTTGTTTTTTATTGTATTTCTTTTAAATTTAATGTTTTGTTTTTCCTTTTTGAAGTTAAAATATTATGCACCCTATTATACCAAGTATGGTAGAACAGCCTTAGAGCAGACACTAGGTAGAAGCAGCTTTTATATAATGGGATCCCCTGGTGGCTCAGATAGTAGAGTCTGCCCGCAATGTGAGAGACCTGAGTTTGATCCCTGGGTTGGGAAGATCCCCTGAGAAGGAAATGGCAACTCACTCCAGTATTCTTGCCTGGAAAATCCCATGGATAGAGGAGCCTAGTGGGCTACAGTCCATAGGGTCTCAAAGAGTTGGATGCAACTGAGCAACAATGTGTCTGACTCTTTGCAACCCCATCGACTACACAGTCCTTGGAATTCTCCAGGTCAGAATATTGCAGTAGATAGCCTTTCCCTTCTCCAGGGGATCTTCCCAACCCAGGGATGAAACCCAGGTTTCCCACATTGCAGGTGGATTCTTTACCAGCTGAGCCATAAGGGAAGCCCAAGAAGACTGTGGTGGGTAGATTATTCCTCCTCCAGTGGATCTTCTCACCCTAGGAATCAAACCAGGGTCTCTTGCATTGCAGGCGGATTCTTTACCAGCTGAGCTACGAGAGATATGTATATATGGGGCAAATTAAGAAAGAGTGTCTGTGGCTCAGATCATGAATACCCTATTGCTAAATTCAGACTGAAATTGAAGAAAGTGGGGAAAACCACTAGACCATTCAGGTATGACCTAAATCAAATCACTTACGATTTTACAGTGGAAGTGAGAAATAGATTTAAGGGATTAGATCTGATTGACAGAATGCCTGAAGAACTATGGACAGAAGTTCATGACATTGTACAGGAGGCAGTGATCAAGACAAGCCCCAAGAAATAGAAATGCAAAAAGGCAAAATGGTTGTCTGAGGAGGCCTTACAAATAGCTGAGAAAAGAAGAGAAACTAAAGGCAAAGGGGAAAAGGAAACATATACCCATTTGAATGCAGAGTTTCAAAGAATAGCAAGGAGAGATCAGAAAGCCTTCCTCAGTGATCAATGCAAAGAAATAGAGGAAAACAATAGAATGGGAAAGACTAGAGATCTCTTCATGAAAATTAGAGATACCAGGGGAACATTTCATGCAAAGATGGGCTCAATAAAGGACAGAAATGGTATGGACATAACGGAAGCAGAAGATATTAAGAAGAGGTGGCAAGAATACACAGAAGAACTGTACAAAAAAGATCTTCACGACCCTGATAATCATGATTGTGTGATCACTCACCTAGAGCCAGACATCCTGGAATGTGAAGCGAAGTGGGCCTTAGGAAGCATCACTAGAAACAAAGCTAGTGGAGGTGATGGAATTCCAGTTGAGCTATTTCAAATCCCCAAAGATGATGCTGTGAAAGTGCTGCGCTCAATATGCCAGCAAATTTGGAAAACTCAGCAGTGGCCACAAGACCGGAAAAGGTCAGTTTTCATTCCAATCCCAAAGAAAGGCAATGCCAAAGAATGCTCAAACTACCGCACAATTGCACTCATCTCACACTCTAGTGAAGTAATGCTTAAAATTCTCCAAGCCAGGCTTCAGCAATACGTGAACCGTGAGATTCCAGATGTTCAAGCTGATTTTAGAAAAGGCAGAGGACCTAGAGATCAAATTGCCAACAGCTGCTGGATCATCGAAAAAGCAAGCGAGTTCCAGAAAAACATCTATTTCTGCTTTATTGACTATGCCAAAGCCTTTGACTGTGTGGATCACAATCAACTGTGGAAAATTCTGAAAGAGATAGGAATACCAGACCATCTGACCTGCCTCTTGAGAAACCTGTATGCAGGTCAGGAAGCAACAGTTAGAACTGGACATGGAACAACAGACTGGTTCTAAACAGGAATAGGAGTACACCTATTATTGTCACCCTGCTCATTTAACTTACACGCAGAGTACATCATGAGAAATGCTGGGATGGATGAAGCACAAGCTGAAATCAAGTTTGTCTGGAGAAATATCAATAACCTCAGATATGCAGATGACACCACCCTTATGGCAGAAAGTGAAGACGAACTAAAGATCCTCTTGATGAAAGTGAAAGATAAGAGCAAAAAAGTTGGCTTAAAGCTCAACATTCAGAAAACTAAGATCATGGCATCCGGTCCCATCATTTCATGGCAAATAGATGGGGAAACAGTGGAAACAGCGGCTGACTTTATTTTTCTGGGCTCCAAAATCATTGCAGATGGTGATTGCAGCCATGAAATTAAAAGACAGTTACTCTTTGGAAGGAAAGTTATGACCAACCTAGATAGCATATTAAAAAGCAGAGACATTACTTTGTCAACAAAGGTCCGTCTAGTCAAGGCTATGGTTTTTCCAGTAGTCATGTATGGATGTGAGAGTTGGACTGCAAAGAAAGCTGAGTGCTGAAGAATCGATGCTTTTGAACTGTGTTGTTGGACAAAACTCTTGAAAGTCCCTTGGACTGCACGGAGATCCAACCAGTCCATCCTAAAGAAATCAGTCCTGGGTGTTCATTGGAAGGACTGATGTTGAAGCTGAAACTCCAATACTTTAGCCACCTGTTGCAAAGAGCTGACTCATTTGAAAAGACCCTGATGCTGGGAAAGGCTGAAGGCAGGAGGAGAAGGGGACGACAGAGGATGAGATTGTTGGATGGCATCACTGACTCAATGGACATCGGTTTGGGTAAACTACGGGAGTTGGTGATGGACAGGGAGTCCTGGCATGTGGAGTTCATGGGGTCACAAAGAGTCAGACATGACTTAGCGTCTTATCTGAACTGAAAGGTGTCATAGTTATATTTTGGTTAAATGTGATAAAGAATCTTGGATGGAAAGTTATCCATTTTTATTATGATGAATAGAAATTTTCTTCTTTTGTGATCCTTACATGTATTAATACTTGTGTTCTACTATTTGCACCATTAATTTAATGGTCAGTGAGGATTATTTTAATTGAAATTTCCTTTAACATCAAAACATTTAGTTAAGCAAATTAGTAGAAACAGATGAACACTATTTCATTAAAGACTTGTATGACCATTATATCACCACTGAACTAAGGATACCTCATAAATGTTTTCTCTCATTGTAAAATGAGTATAAGGATCTTTCCATTTTTCAAATAATGCTTTAAGTATAAAAAATATCATTATAATTACTAAAGTATCATAGAGATAGTTTAAATTATAACAACAGTCATGGAATGATTTGTAATGGATTATAGGCTATTTGTAGAAAGGAATGAATGGAATATAAAGAGGAATTAGAATAAGCTATGTTTCATACAACAGCCTTTTGTCATACAAATAATATTTTTTGAACAGTGAAAAACCTATGTCTAAATGAAGATTTCATTCTGTAATTACAAATGCATCATGAGAATATATTGACTGTTTGGGCCTGTGGAAACTGTGATTCCACGTATTTTCTCTGCTAGATACCTGGCATAAGGCAGCTTCTCCATCAGTATTTGTTAGAATTTAGATTTAGCCAATCTTCCAACTTTCACAAAGAAAGTTGTTAGGTCTAAAACATCTGAACATGTTTCAGAATATTTATTGGTTATTGAGAGAACATATTAAAATGGTTTAGTTTATAAATACTTTCCTTTTTAACTCATCCTTTTGCTTGAATAATGCAATTATAGGGCATTTCACAGCAGGGCAAAAATTAAAAAAAAATAAGAAATCAATAAACTTGGGCATTTCGTTTTCTAAAATTATCATCATAGACTTTCACTCTCCCACTATATATTTATTCTGGTCACTTTTGAAGATATTGGTCTTGACAAGAGGTAATTGAAATTACCACGTTGCTGTGCACATCCTGGGGTCAGGGATCATGAGTGATTCGTAGCTGCTTACCAAATGTATATTGAATAGCCTAGTAAACAAAAAAGCATGGAGTGTTTCAACTTAGAATGATTTTAAAACATCATCCCTCAAAGGAGAACATTAACATTTCTTTTTAAAAAAATTCTTCAACAGAAAAAAAAAAAAAGCTGATGCAGACGTTAATTTTTTGTTTGTTTCTGTAAAAGCCATAGCTCTTAATCCTTTCTCCCTTTCATATGGAACAAGACTCTGTTGGAGGAAACAACAAAAGCTTCAGTGATTAGTATCAGCACATGAACACTTCTTTCTTCACTTGGCATTTAAGATTGTCTATAGGGAGATGGTCTTCAATTCAAAAATTAATACTGATACAATTCTACATTAAAATATGTCCTCAGAATATTTTTAAATGGCTGCTTCTTCTAGAAAATCAGGTTGAAAAAAAATTTTTTTAATTACTCTTGAAGGAAAACATGATAGAGAAAAAGGGAGAAAAAATATCTAGGAATCATTCTCAAATTTCACTATGTCTAAGAATATCATGAGAAAGTTGTTGAAAATGATTATTTCTAGACCACAGTGCTGAGATTCTAATCCAGTCCGGGTGGTGTCTAGGAAACTCCAGAGATTGCATCTACCCCACTTTGAGAAACAACGAAAAGGAATCCTATTTCACTGCCTCCATGGAGTTAGATTTAGTCAGAGACTTCCTGTTTCCTATTCCTGTGCATACAACTGGATTAGATTTCCAGGACACTCATATGTGAGGTGTGGTCGTTTAACTGAATTGTAGCCAATAGAATGTGAATAGAAGGCAATTATCAGTTTTGGCTCATAAATCTTCAACACACTTGGCTAAAACTCTTTTCCCTTTCCAGGCTAGCTTACATGGAGGTGACCACCACGGTGACCTTGACAGTCAACTGAAAAATGTACAGAACTAAGCATTTTCTTCTAAATCAGTGGTTCTCCAATTTCAGTGAACTTATACATCATCTTGTGTGCTTATTACATCTATAGATTCTCAAATCCCATCATCAAAGATTTTGATTCAGTAGGCCCTGGGAGGTACTCAGGAATCTGCATTTTAAACAATTACTGGGTGATTTTGATATGTATGATTCTGAGTCTCAGCTTTGAGAAATACTGAATGTGTGTATGTGTGTGTGTAAGGAATATTCAGTGTTCTTAATGTTTGTTGTCACTTCACCTATTGAACTATATCTGTATCTACATCAGTAGATTTCTTAGAAGAAAGTAGCATTATATATTACAGAAAAAGGAAAATGGATTTCAAAAAGTCATCTAGTTCAAGTCATATCCTAATGAGGATAGATGTCTAATATTCCCCTTTCTTAGCCACTTTATCTCAAACTAAATAATACCAGCTATTTCAACCATTCCCTTAAGGTACTATTTTATATCCAAAATCATTTCTTTTTTTTTTTTTCTGAATGTTCTCAATACCCTTTACCTCTTTTGAAAAATAGACCAAAATACAACATCCTGATAAATATTAACAATGCAAGATATTACAGAAATATAATTATTGGGTTTTACAGAAATATGCTTTATTTATATCATATATTTTAAATATGAAACATTATTCAGTTTCCTAAATATATGGAACTTTCAAATGTGAAGTACATGCACCTTATTTATTTACATACCTGACTGAGTTATTCTTGCACTTTAAAAAATAACTTTCAGTTTTTTTCTCTTTAAATTAAAAAAAGAAGACCTACAATACTATATACATCATTATGGCCTTGATTTCCCTCTAGTGGTTTCCTATCTACATGTTGAGGAATTATTATACATCTAAAACAAAGAGCTTGGCATGTTATAGAAATTTAATATTTGAAATAGCCTTTATGTTTCATTCTGTATGAAAGATGAAGAAATAGGTCTTAGATGTAATAGCCTACTTGCCCAATATCATTCACCTAGTAAATAGCATTGCAAATTAACATTCTTTCTTATTCTTTTGTCTACAAAATATTAAAGCTTGTGAGAAAATCTTTTATAATTAACAGTTTTCTATAGATACTTCTTATTTTACTGTGAAATGAATTTTCATCATAACGCTTCTGCTATTGCGAGGAAGTTGCCGAACCGGTGGTCTACAATTATGTATATTAGTTTTACCCATTGAATCACGGTGCACACATTTCCTTCTGAGAAGGATGCTAATAATAATTTTCTCTTAATGCTTTTCCACTTTGAGCTCCAAGTGGTCCTGAATACATTACCAAACTAAATCACCCTATCAACCAATGCAAAATAGAAAGCACTTTAATGCATATGTAATTGTATCTCTTCTTCAAATGCAATGTTTGATTTTTAGTCACCCCATATTTGGTGATTCTAATTTTTGAGTGAAATCCAAAGTTTAGGTACTCAGGATGCTACTGTCAAAGTGAAAATAGTTGGAGATCACATTACATTATCTGCCATCTTTCTCAGGGTGAGAATATTCTGTTTTGGATAAAAATTGTCTTTTGTTTTTCTTCAGCAGGGTATTGAACTGTTCATGGTTTAGAATCCAAATCTCTAAATGAGATCACTAGCTTGTGTTCACTATGCTAATTCATCTTTTCTCTTAAAACAATACAGGTATTTCTCTGTGGCTGTTGCTGTTTCAGTTAGGTATTGATCTGACTTTGGCTGAACAATACAACATTGCTAAAGTCTGGTTACAAAGACTGAGGAGCACATAAGATAATTTAGTACAACTTTATACCATTTCCTATTAGAGAATTTGATTTTCTCCTTTGAATAGTCTATTTTCCTAAGTCAGACAATATTAAAAATGCAGAAGTGTGAGAAGCAACTATGGTGGACAATTTTATAGCATACTAGATATAGGCAATCCATTGAAAAGAACAAGTCTCTTAGGAATTATATCTCTTGTGTGCCTCTTTCAGAAATTAGATTTTTAATTTTCATAACCTTCCTTTAGATTACTTACCAGTATATCTAAATTATTTTTTCACAGTTAGATCTGTAACACACAAAAGCCTGTTTACACCTGATGAAATATTGTAATGAAATTGGAAATTAATCCCCATATGTTGTGTGCAATAAAACGATGCTTTATTAATTATATTAGCACTCAGGTCACTAAGAAAGTAAAATGTTCTTTATTGAATTTACAAGTTAACCTTTTGCTCTGAAAATTTACTACTGAAGAAAAGTTGTTCGATGGAAGTCTAAATGTAATGGTCTTGTAGCTGTCTTTTTTGTTTAGGAAACTGAGGTACTTTTTAAATTGTCCATTAGCAACAAATACAGGCATATCTTAAATTTTACCATAAAGTATTTAAAAAATTTAGTGGATGAGTTAATCCAGAAGAATAGAAAATCTATTATAGGCTGTTAATACAAATAAAGCAATTATAACATGCATTTATTCAAAAATGATAGCTGAAATCTGGGAGATTTTTTGGTGAAGGTAGAAGAGGTCAGGGAGGGTGTTTCTCTGTTGAGAGGGAAAGGAGATTTGTGTAAGTAGATGTGGGTGTTAGAGGCCCTGCTTGCTTACAGATACTTGGTTCTCTGGGCTACTTGGTAAATTAACCCAGGTATTTGCTATCATCTTCCCTATGAAAAGCCAGGTATTAATGATAATTGCCCTCTCCTTTGATAGTTGAATGCATTTTGGTTTGAATTACACCCAGTGGGGATCCCCCACTCCTTCTAATATCTCACAGAGTTCTTAAGAATCATAAATTCCTCCCAGTCTCCTCTGACTAGAACTTACTCCTTGTCTCTTCCAAGACTCTTGTTTCTGCTCCAAGTAAATTCAGAAAAGGAACATGACTCCTTAATATGAACTGCCCCTAACCTTCTCACACAAGGTGTGCATTTGCATGGGCCTTATTAAACAGTCTGGTTTTTACAGTTTGAGGTCACCAGTCTTTCCATTGACATTGCTTTTAGTGTCAATTTCTCTTCTTTCCCCACTTTAAGTTGTATTCTTCTTCCTCTTACCGTGCTATGCTCTCCTCACCTATCAATTCTCTGATTCTCATCAGAGATGTTTAGCTTTCTCTTTGTGTTTCCCAAATTCTATCCTGCAAACTGTAACTTTTAAACTCAGTGAAAGGTAGTTTGCCCAACAAAAGTCAATTTTAGTAGAATAAGTCACTTAAATTAGTTGTGTTAACTGTCAGTAGTTGAATTACTTGGATATGACTCTGTGTTCTACTTTCATAAAATTTAAACTGATCTGTAAGATGGATATTATATCTGCTTACATAGGTTTGGAGCACAAGTAAAGGGAACAAATACTCACTTGAAGCCTAGCGCAGCTCCTACACAGAAGCATTGCTCAGTAAGTGCAAGTTCTCTTCCCTTTCCCTTATGTAGGTAACTCCTCTCCACCCTCTGCTTCTCAGTCTTCTAACTTCCCACTCCCCATTTTGCTGCTAAATCACTCCCCACATGATTCTCTGACCCACACAGGCACAGCTTGTAATATATGACTGTAATATGTTGTAACATATGATTCTGTTTTACTTCTTTGCTTATGAATATCCATCGTTTACCTGTAAATATGGAGTCCAAATTTCTTAATATGGACTTGAAAATCTCACATGCATAGATTCCACTTTGTTTACATCTTTTATTTACCTTTTCTTTTCCGCTGCACACAACTTACTCTGCAGCCACAGTAAAGTGTCAGTTGATTCTAGAATGTATGATTCACTGTTACATCTCTGGGCTGCTATTTCTGCCATTTCATGCTGTCACTTATTACCTACAAACAGCACCTCCCAACTTTAGCTTTCCTTAAGATCCAGAGTATATTAACTGCTACTTTATAGCACTTACTACACTGGGTTTTATTTACTTACTTGTCTCTTTCTACACAACCCTTTCTCTGCCATTTGTATTAAGCCTTGAAATATATGTTTTAATCATCCTTTTAGCTTGAAATTGAACTTCATAGAATCATCTTCCACTATCACTGTTATTATACTAACATTATAACTTGGGATAAATAGTAAGCCATGATTTAATAAAATTCCTGGCACGTGTTTCCACAAGGAACCTGTGATTCCCTCTATATTGCAGAACTGAGGTAAATTATCAACCTATATCTAGTGTCCTACCTCCTTTTGTTACTGCTTTCCCAAGTCAGATGGCATCGGGAGCTCCTGCTTTTCTGAGCTCACTGGAGAATAAACTTCTTTAATTATGTGTCACAAAATGGGAAGTATTCTCAAGTATAATGTAAGCCACATATTGTATAATTAAATGATCAAACTATTCATAGTACCCTATGGTTAATCAACCTTTAAACCTATGTCTTTATCTCAAAATCATTTGCTTGTTTTCTAACTGATTATTCTCAAAATATGTAAATATGATACCAGACAAAATATTTGAACTCACCTTACAATTGCCATTTCATTACCCACTTAGACACTGAAACTGGGAAAAAAAAAAAAAAAAGCAACAAAGGTCAGCACATGCACCAGATTTTAAGTCTGTCTTATCCTAATATCTTCTTGTCCATAGATAAGCATGGTCTGTATCAGCTCCAAGCCCCACTTCTGAGATTTCTTGGAATCTTATTCATTCCTTGGAATCCCCTGTTGTTCTTGCCATTAGTAGATAGTGCTATCATTATGCCACTCTTTAAGAAATTTGAGTGTTCCGCAAATCTTAGCTGTGAATATTGATCATAATGTTATCACATCAAGTTATGTTTTAAAAAGTATTAAAGGAAGCTCTGTATGTGTCTTTGCAAAAAGAAAAGCATGGATCCGTATTCACCTCACATACACCCTCTTCCCATTTCATCTCACTATAGTCTTCCCAGTGAATCATACATTAATAATAATTTTATTCTTTGTTTTCTGTATTCATATACATTGTATCTGTAATTTAGCTCTTAAAGATGGTCAGTGCTAGAAACTAGAAGCAACTATCAGCTGAAATATTTCATTTTAGATAGAAATATTATTTAAAAATTGATTGCCAGTCATATATGCCATATGGAAAATTACATATTTTTCTGTTGCTGCTGATATTTGAATGTTTTGTGATGAAAAAGATTTTATTGTATTGGCCACACTGCACTATTTCTCTTTTGAATTATAGTATAATGGAGAGATTGGCTATTGATCCCTGACCATGTCTTTAATTGAAGAGAGGGGGAGAATGCTACTTAAAATACAATGAAAATTATTCATTGGAAATTATTACTATAAACTTTAAAAAAAAATGAACTTTACAGAGACAATGGATTATTTTAATTAGGAGTAATTTTAGAAAATTCACAATAACACTTTCCCATGGGTGCAGAAGTACTCTTTACAAATAATTACTATACTTTACTATACTTTTATCTCAATTCTTCAGCATTATTTTCTTAATTTCAAATTAAAATGTTAAAATTATTAGTTTGTATGATAGTAAATAGTGTTTTCATTATCTTTATAACTGATTAAATTACATATTTTGCAAGTAAAATGTTAACCACATAACTGCCTTTCATTTTTTACATTATATTAACAATGAGTCTAATTAGTTGAGGAAATAAACTTCTGTATTTTGCAGGGATTCTTAATCAAGTAATAGACTTTAACTTATAATAATATGGAAATGTGTTATATATTTCAATTATCTAGTACAAAATTGGTGAAATAAAGTGAAAGTCGCTCAGTCGTGTCCAACTCTTCACTACCCCATGGACTATACAGTCCAAGGAATTCTCCAGACCAGAATACTGGAGTGGATAGCCTTTCCTTCTCCAGAGGATCTCCCAACCCAGAGATCGAACCGAGGTCTCCCACATTGTGGGCAGATTCATTACCAGCTGAGCCACAAGGGAAGCCCAAGAACATTGGAGTGGGTAGCCTATCCCTTCTCCAGCAGATCTTCCCAACCCAGGAATCGAACCTGGGTCTCCTGCATTGCAGATGGACTCTTTATCATTGCAGATTGGATCCTTTACCAATTGAGGAAAGCTCAAAAACTTGGAAACTTACTATAGTTCTTTAGCTGAAATTTTCTTTGTGAGAACTACAAGTACAAAGACCCTATGGAGGTTTTTAAAGAATCTCATAAGAACAAGTGTCTGATTTATTAAAGCCTATAAACTAGAAAGTGAAAGTGAAAGTAGAAGGCACGAAAAAAACAAAAACAAAAACAAACCTTTACATGTAAAGTTACAAAAAAGTGTTATATAATGGTTTCTGCATGCTTTTCCAGTTAAAATTGTGTCATTCATAACATCAGATTGCTAAACGGTTTTACATATAAGTCATTTAGATCCATAATTGAGAAATAATATTCAATCTGAAATTGTTTTTTAACATCTCTGAAAGGTCCGTTTGTAGAATAGGTAGGTTGGTAGACAGATAGTAGGTAAATAGATAGATAGATAGATGTAGATGCTACTTATTTTGGGAATATGATAATAGTACATTTATCTGATTTTCTATGTGTTTGCTATTTTAAAGCAAATCATCAGATTGTTCTATCCCTTGCCCACTTTAACTCCCTATAACAATGCCTGTAATGAATGCTGATTTTGAAAATTATGATGGATATCGAGAATAAAAATTACAAATAGCTATGTAATTACTGTTCCTGCCATTTTATAAGGTTATTGGAAGCTATCATCTGTTAGGTTGTTGAAAGTATCTTATCATATAAAGATCCATGTGTCACATGGCTTTTCAGACTAAAGGCCAAGAAGCAGATGTGTCTGAGTATTTTTTCTTGTCATGTTTCTTTATGTCTATTATCCTTTGGTGGCCACACTTTTAAGTTGGGTTCTATCAAGTTGAACACTCTATTTTGATAGATATTCTTTGTGTCAATTCCTAGTATGTTAATTTATATTCTACTGTATGGCTTTTGATATTTTGGAGATATTTTAATGATTGCATAGTTTATATACTTTTTTTTAAAGCTAGAAATAGATACAATTTGTATTTAGCAAATATATACATTTCATTTTAAAATTATTTAAAATATTATTATTTAATATTTATTATTTTAAAGAGTTTCATATAATAATGGGTTCATCATTTCAAAATTAATCCACTTCAGATAAGCATACCCCCAAATGATAGATGACATATTTTAAATACCTTTTAAAATTCTTGGCTTAGATGGTGAAAAAGCAACCATATTCTGCAGAGGACCGAAACTATAATAAGAAAGTAATTCATATGGTAAGCAATCACTAGATTTGGCATTTACCCTGGAGGTATATTTGAGAGCTGCTGACCTAGATTTTGAATGTAATGACCAAAATTCTTGAGGGATATGAAGCAAAACTTGGAATGCAACAAATAGGCCAAATCTGAAACCACCATTAAAAGCCCATGAAACTCCACAAAGGGCAACCTCCTCTGCAGATAAACTAGTTAAAAATTACTCTGAAAAGGAAAACAGTCAGAGAAGAAGAAAACTTTTTTTCTAAGAATTTCTGATGAAAATTCAAAATCTAAACAAGTTTAGGCCTAGAAGTGACAATACTTATATAATTAAAAAAAAAACACACCTATTCTCTTTGATGTACCCCCAGTTAGTGCTCCTACTAATGTGTGTTGCCAAAGAGACAGAAGATATGAAAGTTTAAGAGACTTACAGGAGAAAGAGATACTATTTTAGAGGGAGACTAAAGAAAAAAGTGAATATTGAAATAATTAATAACTCAGAATTTCCAGAATTAATGAATGATGATATTTTGCCTTTATGAAAAGCCCAGTGTATCCCAAGGAGAATAATTTTTTTAAAAGTCTACAATAAAATAAATGGCAGTGAAACTGTAGAACTTATAAAGGAGTCAGAGGTAAGAGATGTCTCATACAAAGGATTGACAATTAAAATGACTTTCCAACTGAAAAAATAGAAGGCAGAAGATAATCAAATGAGAAAAATTTGCCATTAAGCTAGAGATATGCTCCTAACAAAGCAAGTTTTTCATCAATGAAAGTGATATTAAGATCTTTGTATAGACACAAACTGCTTATGAATGCATCTTAAAAACTATCATTTCCTAAAGTAGCACATAATGTCTACACTTTAGGGATAATGAAAATTATCTGAGCAGGAAGGCTTAAGACACTACCAAAAAAAAAAAAAGCTAGAAATCAAGGAAACTAGAAACAATATGTAAATCTAAATAAACACTAACTGTATAAAGCAATAATGAAATGAAAGCATTGAAGTTATTAGTAGTGTGGCTGAGTAGAACACATTACAAGGCCCTTTTGTTTTTAAGAAAGATGGTAAAAATAAAATTAACTTTACACTTAGGGCTTCTCTGGTAGCTCAGATGGTAAAGAATCTGCCTGCAATGCAGAAGACTCAAGTTTGATTCCTGGGTTGGGACGATCCCCTGGAGAAGGGAATGGCTACCCACTCCAGTATTCTTGCCTAGACAATTTCGTGGACAGGGGAGCCTGGCAGGCGTCTGAGCAACTAATACAATACTATAATTGCATTAATTAAAGAGTGTAACTAAATAATGAAAGAATATAGCTGTATTAAAATGTGTGTAAAACAATCTCATTGAAATGGGGGATTAAGGTTTGTTGAGCTTTTTCTTTTAATCAGTGTAATTTAGGAAATTATTGGAGATTTAAGACTAATGATAAAAGGAATTGTACATAGATACTGTACTCTAGTTGATAAATTTGTTTCCAAAGAAGTTCAATTCTGAAACCATTATATATAAAGATTCAACTGTAAATTGATGGCAGGTGGTGGGAGCCAGGTTTCTCACCAGCTCCAAGATCTTGGTTTCTAATATCATTCTCCAATAACACCAGAGCTCCTTGAAGAAATGACTGATTCTAGGGCTGATGGGAAATAGTCAAGATGAGCCTAGAACATCTGGAAGTGCTAGAAAATAAGGAAGTGCTTCATAAATAAAATGATGGAGTACATCAGAAGGTTAAAGGAGCCAACTGCAAAAGCTCCCAGTGCTCAATGCTGAAACAATTTGAGCAACAAAATAAACTATGTTGGATTATAATCTGAAGTATAGAATGACTATCTAGAATCTGTGCGATATAAAAAAAATGACTGAATAACTAAATGGAGAGAATAGACAAATTATAGAAGAATGCCAAATAATATATGTAGAAATAATTGTATTAAAAGGTAGATCATAATTCCCCACTCCTTATATGTGGGCTGCACATTGCAATTTCATTCCAAAGAGTAGAATATTTAAAGGGTAGAGGGTAGACAGAGTTAAGTACAATGGAGAAACTTGACAAGTACTGCCTCAGGGGATGAAGCTTAACATCATTAATGACACATCATGTTGACAGAATGTACCCTTAATATAATGTGCTGAGATAATGCTTATCACTGTGGTCTTTCTCCTCCAACCCACTACCCTAGTCTAACCACGAGAAAGACAGCTGAGGGAATCCAAATAAAGTATGGGGTTTAGTTTATAATAATTATAAGATTGATTCATTAGTTTTGTCAAATAGATGTTGCTAATCTAGGATGCTAATAATATGGAAAATTTGGTATGGGGTATATGGGAACTCTGTACTTTCATACACCTTTCCTGTACACTTAAATTTTCCTAAAATAAAAAGCTTATTAAAACAGCACAGAAAACTCAAGAAGATTGAAAGCAAAATTCAAGATAGTATTTGTTTCTGGCAGGAAAAGTGAGAGGAATGAGACACATGGGGGACTAATATTTCATTAAACAGGTGATATTTACATTTTTATTGTTCTTAATATTCGTGTATACTTCACAAACTATTTTATATGTATATTTTACAACCTTATAAAAGTAATGATTACCTGATCATTAGTGGTACAGAGATGATAGAAGATATTCTAAGGGCTAGGTTACTCAGGTTTCTCTGGAAGGCAGTATATACTCAACTGGCCAATGAATTTAATTGGAATGCTGTAGCTATAATTGATTTGGATTTGAAGTTGCAGTATGAAACTGCAATTATGTGATGTGCCCAGTACTTTTAAAAGAGGAAAGTTAGAAAGGTCATCTTTCCAAAGTGAGAAATTTATTTGGCAGGGCATTTAAAAGGGTATGCTCTGAGAATTATGCATATTAATTCTCTTTAAAAAAGTGAATAAAATGTCCAAAGTGATAATAATAGCTGCACTTTATTTATGCCTATTATGAGCTCAATCACAAGTTGACTGCTTTCCAACTTCTGTTGAAGGCTGTGCATAGAGAATTGATAATCAAGAGAGATGTTCAATAAACTTATTTTGTTGCTATTTTAGTATTAATTTTATGATTACTCACATTCTGCTAGCCACTGTACATACATTGTGGTAGGCTGGATAATGAAAGATATCTAGGTGCTAATTCTCAGAATCTGTGAATAAAGGGTCTTATATGGCATAAGGAATTTTGCAGATGAGATCAAATGTAAAATCTTAAAACAAGGATATCATCTTGGATTCTGTGGGTGGTCCACTGTAATCATGAGTCCTCATAAGAAGGATGAAGGATGAGTCCAGAAAAAGAGATGTGGCAGTGGAATCAGAGGTTTGAGTGATATGGTTTGAAGATTGAGGAAACGTCCATAATGCAGATATACAAGCAGCTTCTACAAACTGGAAAAGACAATAGATTCTCTTCTCAAGCTTCCAGAAGGAGCACAGCCCTAGTGACACTGCTTTGGCGCTTCTGATGTCCAAAAATTCAAGGAACTTTAATTTTGTTGTTTTATACCACTGAGTTTCTGGTAATTTGTTATAGTGACAATAAGGAACAAATACATTGTGTTATGAAATCCCACCAGAATTCTCTAAATTGGGACTCAGATTCTCAATTTATAGATGAAGATTTAATTTTAGCAAAGTAAGGAATGTGTTCAGCTTCTCTTGACAAAGTTGAGTTTTGAACATGGGTTCCTCTTCCTCTGAACTTTATACTCTTTCAGCCCTTCCATCACCAACATAGTGCAGAGGCCCTGGAGCTAAGCTGCCTCAGTTGGAATTCCACTTTATTATTTCCAGGGCAGAGTTATTCAACATCTTCAGAAAGAATCATAACTCCATTTTGCCTAGGATTCTTCATCAACAAACAGTAGAATAGCAGTACTTAATCTACAGTTTTGTCATAGGAAGTAAAGGAAATAGTCTAAGTATTTAGTAACACAGCTTCATATCTATCTATATAGTCTGGAGTCCTTTATAACCAAATACATCCACAATTTAATTTATTATCCAAAGTCTCAAACCTGCCCCACCTCCTATATAGTCTCTGGATTCTTATAGCTTCATCATCTACCTTATATTTTTTGCACCTGATTTTCTCTTCCAACCTCCAGCTAGAAAAGAAAACTTGTCACCTGTGATTTTCCCTTCTGTTGTACACACATTCTGAAAATCTAGTTGTTTATGTGTAAAATGTATCACTTGGAATCCAGTTATGGGTATTGCATCTCATTTATATGGTCAACTGTCTTCCTCTCTTCCCTCCCACACAATCTAGAAGCTTATCCTCCTGTGATTACCAGTTATTTTCTGAGATCTCCCTCTTTAGGCTTTACCTTCCCTTAGAAATTGTTAAATAATTCCAGAAACTGATTCCATTCAAAGAAAGTCACTTTTTCTTCCAAGAGCTAGATGAAGCTTTACACTGATAAAGAGAAGCCTGGGGGCTTTGTTTACTCTGCAGGGAAGTCTCCACTGGTTCAGGTCCCAGCACAGGGAACAGGTGCCCATGGGTTTCTGCTTCATGGTTGTGACTCTCTTGGTTTATGTTATCATGTTCAGGTACTGTTTCCTAGAAATATACACCCAGGCCCGGATGGTGAGTCCTGAATGCATGCATTCTTAACCATCGTCTTTTCCAGAACTAATCAAACACAACTCTTTAGTTCCAGTTCTGACACCAAGTCAACAACTCAGACACACGTCCTCATTCAGCACAACTCACCAACTTATAGTAAGTTCCATTGTGGGGTCCTTTCTTTCCTTCAGAAATCTTCCTGGTTCGTAGTGGCATAGTTTCTATTATTTGAGCAGTGTGAGAAGAAAAGATTAATATTTTGTTCTTAAAGCATTAATAGTTTTATTCCTAAAAAGTCTGTGTTCTTCATGTGTGATATTTAAGTTTTTTCTTACACTCTCAATACACTAAGAGATATTGAAAAAGAACAGCTAAAATAAGTCAAGGAAATGATCCTATCAAAACTTTCTGACAATGATTACCTAGTCACCTTATGTAACATCTCATAATAAGAAAAATCGGCTCCAACTTACATACGTCTCCATACATAAACATTCAGATGACATAATTTCTACAACTGTGTTTCACTGGTCATGCTATTTCTCTTTGTCACTGGATGGCATAGCTCTGACCTCTCTCAAAGCTAACCTCCCCTGTTCATATTCAATGCCCTCGTCTTCATTCAAACCTATATCACCTTTCACCTGAGACTTCCTCAGCTTCTAATCAATCTTCTCACCTCAAGACTCTCCCCTTTCTAGTATGCCCACTACTTTCACTTTTCCCTTCAAACAAAAATAATGGATTATTTGCTCTTTTGCATAAAAATTTTTTAAAAAACATTTCATTGCTTATGGGATCAGTTTCAATATAATTCAACAAATTTTGATATAAAGTTCGGTAGAAATGGGCTACAACCTGAATTTCCAGGCTGAAATCCCAGCACTACTACCATCCATAGTTACCCAAATCTTCTATACACATAAAAACCATTGTTCCAAGATATGTGTATTATATAGAAACCCATTTTTCAAAAGGAGAAAAAAGCTAAGTCCTTACTTTCTACATTGTTAGCATACAATTTATCTGTTTTAATTGTCATATAACATTCATATGTAGATTAAAATGAATTCAGTTTGAAACACTGTGATTTATATGACATAAAGTATTATGAATCTGATGTTTTTCAAAATTTAAACTTCATAAATAGTGCAATCAAATAATGAGCTTGTTTTCTAAAACTACGTTTAACATCGTAGGTTGAGAGTTTCAATTTTTTTGAGATTTCAACAAGATAATATTAATAAATTTTAAAAATTGGTTTTAGGGCAACAATATTAGCTGGCACACACACTTTATATGTAATCATTTGGGTTTCTTTTGATTTATGCAATAAGGCAACAAGATAGTCAGTGAGTAAACACAGATACACATTGAATAGATTTACTATACAATAGAAAGTAGTCTAGGAAATAACTCAAAATGCCTTCCCTGTGGAATTATTTATTCACCCAAGTAACAATATATGGATTTTAAAGAAATTCTGTTTCATGATTGTCTTCAGTGAGAAGGAAATTACTCCAAATTAATTCATTAAAATCAGATAGATTCTCAGAGTAAATGTGGCTTTAATTAATTGAGCTTTGTTCTCTTATGAAACATTTATGTCTTATTATAAACTCCAAATATCTCAGAGAAAACTTTTCCTATAAAATATAAGTTACTTAAATATTAGTGACTTATATAAGAACGATTTATAGTCACTCATGCTAAGATTAATGAATGTGTACTAAAATTTTAAAAAATAGTATGTTATTGTCATTCCATGTTGAGGGTCTTAGTTGGGACAATAAATGGCCAAATATAGGTATTCATATTTTCATTGTCCACAGGAATTAGACCAGAAATTGTTATTGTTAAAGTGAAAAATTCTGATAAGCCAAATCTCTGTTTTAAATATAAGCTTCCTGTAATTCCCTCTCCACCAGAATTTTTAAGTGAACAACAAATAAAGGGAAAATTAAATAGCTACAAATTATAGTTTATATATCTCAGTGCCTTTCTCATCTTCAGATGGTAGTATTCATCAACAGAAAAATGGCTAAATGGCTGGCTGCAGTAAGAAGGAAAATTGGAAGTTGGAGAGCTAGCTGGATGTCACATGCTGAATATCAAACCTGAATTCAAATCATGATAGATAGACTAGAATGTCTAATAAAAATGCAAATAAAAATGTGAAGAATATGTAGTTTTGACACTTTTGTCTTATTTAAGGAATATATATGAAAAGCCAGGGCAGCAATGAAAAACATTATGGTATTAAGTCAGTTCAAATAATATGCCTGGAAAACAGGGCAAATAGTGCGGGCATTGTGGAATTTTATTTTATTGGACCATTGTACACCTTTTGTGCCTCTGTCTCTCACTTTATCTCATCACTTTGCCTTAATCTTACCCACACATTATTAAAATACTGGCCCTGCCTCCCACCCCACACACTCCAGTGAAGCCTCTTTTGATTTTTCCAAGTGCAGTGACCATGTCCTAACATATCATGTTGGTATTCTGAGCTCATGTTTATGTCCTTTTTACATAGGCTGGACATTTTAAACCTTCAAGAAATGTGTTATTATTTATTGAATGCAGATATGGATTAATATTCTTGGAGATAAACAGGTAGAAAAACTCTGAGCTGTTAGTGGCACTCTGAAATGGACATGGAGAAGCTTATCAGGTATAGAAAAATTGTTTTCATTCATTGTATCATATCCTCTGGGCAGGTTGGCTACTCTCTAATAGCGGCAGGATGCAGGGTGAGTGACAGATTGTGGCCACAGTCACTAGCGACAAGAACCAGCAGACAGAAAACACCTCAAGACAGCCTTGCTGTCTTTCAGCGGGGATTCCTTGACACAGGTGTCTGGACAAGGACAGCGCTGTCGATGTGGATCTAGGAGCACCTGGTTTATTCACTATAGTCACCACCATGTTGCAGGAAAAATGACATGCCAAGTAGAGCAGAAACTCAAGTCTCAATACAGGCCTTCTCTGCAGAATCCTAATTACTGTCCTTTTCAGAAGTTCTTCCCAAACTCCACTTTCCCTCTTTATTGCAAACACCTCTGAAACGTTATCTAATTTTATTGGCTTAGTTCTGTATCTTTCTGCCAACAAAATGCAAAAATAAAACATACTAGTAGTTAACATGGATGATCACAGATAACCTCTACCAGACACATCCTTATACATGTTAGATTAAGAATGTATTTCAGTCCTTTTTATTTTTTCAGTCCTATCACTCTCTCTTATATGTTGATTTAATCCTCAAAATGTAAGAGTATCCATAATGTGGTGAAGGGGGAAAAGTGGAAGAAGTGACAGATTTTCTTTTCTTGGGCTCCAAAATCATTACAGATAGTGACTGCAGGGTTGAAATTAAAAGACACTTACTCCTTGGAAGGAAAGCTATGTCAAATCTAGCAGCATATTAAAAAATAGAGACATCACTTGCTGACAAAGGTCTGTATAGTCAACACTATGGTTTTTCCAATTGTCATGTGTGGATGTGGGAGTTGGACAATAAATAAGGCTGAGTGCCAAAGAATTGATGCTTTCAAATTGTGGTGCTGGAGAAGACTCTTAAGAGGCCCTTTGGGCTGCAAGGATCAAACCAGTCAATCGTAAAGGAAATCAGTCCTGAATATTCACTGGAAGAACCAATGCTGAAGCTGAAGCTTCAATACTTTGGCCACTCATGTGAACAGCTGACTCATTGGGAAAGATCTTGATGCTGGGAATGACTGAAGACAAAAGGAGAAGGGGGAGGCAGAGGATGAGATGGTTAGATAGCATCACTTATTCAGTAGACTGAGTCAGTGGAATTTGAGCAAACTCCAGAAGATAGTGAAGGACAGAGGAGCCTGGAGTGCTGCAGTCCATGGGGTCACAAAGACTTGAACACGACTCAGTGACTGAACAATAAAGTGGTGATATTTGGACAAATTGCAAAAGAATCATTGAATATAATTCCATAACAATTATATAAAATTTGCTACGTATTTAGTGTACAAAGTATAAAACTATCCGATTTTTTTATCTGAGATTCCTAGTAAGAATACATTTTGTTCTTTTCGGTTATGGTTTATCACATGATATTGAATATGGTTCCCTGTGCTACACAGTAGGACTTTGATGTTTATCCATCCTATATGTACTAGTTTGCATCTGTGAATCCAATCCTTCCCTTTCCCACCCTCATGTTGGTAACGACAAATCTGAGAAAAAGAATGTATATATATATATATATATATATATATATATATACACATGCTGCTGCTGCTGCTAAGTCGCTTCAGTCGTGTCCGACTCTGTGCGACCCTATAGACGGCAGCCCACCAGGCTCCGCCGTCCCTAGGATTCTCCAGGCAAGAATACTGGAGTGGGTTGCCATTTCCTTCTCCAATGCATGAAAGGGAAAAGTTAAAGTGAAGTCGCTCAGTCGTGTCCGACTCTTAGCGACCCCATGGACTATAGCCTACCAGGCTCCTCCGTCCATGGGATTTTCCAGGCAAGAGTACTGGAGTGGGGTGCCATTGCCTTCTCCATATATACACATACACATATACATATATATATATAACTAAATAACTTTGATGTACAGCAAAAATTAACACATTGCAAATCAACTGTACTTCAATAAAATTTTAAAAATACATTTTATATTTAAAATTATACATATTCCTACCTACATACATATTATATATTTTATAATTAAAATTACTTCAGGTAATGTTTAACCTGAATAGACAATAAAATAAAGTCAAATTAATATAAAAGCATTTATTATAATTTAACTACAATTTGGAAAATATAACAGCTTAAATAATTAAAAATGTTTCCTATGAGCCACTAAATGGATTTTGTGAACATCTAATAGGTGATGGACTGTAATTTTAAAAAGCATGCAGAGTTCATTATAATGCATTATAGTAGAAATAATGTACATTGCTATTCAGTTTTTAAAGAAACCAATTATAAACCAGTTAATGCCTCCCTTTTAGAATATGTGTGTGTGTGTGTAATTGGAAACAATCAAATGATATTCTACCTGTTTACTATGTAAATTGGAGTTTTGTCTTTCATTTAAGGCCAGGTTCAGTGAATACCTATATATTCAGTAAAAAAAAAAAAAAAATACTATCTGTGTTAATCATTTTCAATTCCATTATGAAATCATTCATTCCTGTTCAAATTAATTGATTTTGCACATTTTAATAGTTGCTATAACTTTTATAGTCCAAAACTGAGTTCAATTATATTGACAGATAAAAATTCTCTTCCATCAGGAAATCTGATTTCAGTCAAAGAAAGTAGGGAAAACCACTAGGACCATTCAGGTATGACCTAAATCAAATCCCTTACGATTATACAGTGGAAGTGAGAAATAGATTTAAGGGAGTAGATCTGACAGACAGAGTGGCTGAACAACTATGGACAGAGGTTCGTGACATTGTACAGGAGGCAATGATCAAGACCAGCCCCAAGAAACAGAAACACAAAAAGGCAAAATGGTTGTCTGAGAAGGCCTTACAAATAGCTGAGAAAAGAAGAGAAACTAAAGGCAAAGGAGAAAAGGAAAGATACACCCATTTGAATGCAGAGTTCCAAAGAATAGCAAGGAGAGATCAGAAAGTCTTCCTCAGTGATCAATGCAAAGAAATAGAGGAAAACAATAGAATGGGAAAGACTAGAGATCTCTTCATGAAAATTAGAGATACCAGGGGAACATTTCATGCAAAGATGGGCACAATAAAGAGCAGAAATTGTATGGACCTAACAGAAGCAGAAGATATTAAGAAGAGGTGTAAAGAACACACAGAAGAACTGTATAAAATGTCTTCATGATCCAGATAACTACAATGGTATGATCACTCACCTAGAGCCAGACATCCTGGAATGTGAAGTCAAGTAAGCCTTGGGAAGCATCACTATGAACAAAGCTAGCGGAGGTGATGGAATTCCAGTTGAGCTATTTCAAATCCTAAAAGATGATGCTGTGAAAGTGCTGCACTCAATATGCCAGCAAATCTGGAAAACTCAGCAGTGGCCACAGGACTAGAAAAGGTCAGTTTTCATTCCAATCCCAAAGAAAGGCAATGCCAAAGAATGTTCAAACTACTGCACAACTGCATCCATCTTACACGCTAGCAAAGTAATGCTCAAAATTCTCCACTCTAGGCTTCAACAGTATGTGAACTGTGAACTTCCAAATGTTCAAGCTGGATTTAGGAAAGGCAGAGGAACCAGAGATCAAATGGCCAACGTCCACTAGATCATCGAAAAAGCAAGAGTTCCAGAAAAACATCTACTTTTGCTTTATTGACTATGCCAAAACCTTTGCCTGTGTGGATCACAACAAACTGTGGAAAATTCTGAAAGAGGTGGGAATACCAGACCACCTGACCTGCCTCCTGAGAAATCTGTGTGCAGGTCAAGAATCAACAGTTAGAACTGGACATGGAACAACAGACTAGTTCCAAATCAGGAAAGGAGTACATCAAGGCTGTATATTGTCACCCTGCTTCTTTAACTTATGTGTAGAGTACATCTTGAGAAACGCTGGCCTGGATGAAGCAGAAGCTGGAATCAAGATTACCAAGAGAAATATCAATAACCTCAGATACACAGATGACACCACCTTTACGGCAGAAAGCAAAGAGGAACTAAATAGCCTCTTGATGAAAGTGAACAAGGAGAGTGAAAACTTGGCTTAAAAATCAACATTCAGAAAACTAAGATCATGGTATCTAGTCCCATCATTTCATGGCAAATAGCTGGGGGAACAGTGCATAGAGTGACAGATTTATTTTTGGGGGGCTCTAAAATCACTGCAGATGGTGACTGTAGCCATGAAATTAAAAGATGCTTGCTCCTGGGAAGAAAAGCTATGACAAACCTAGACAGTATATTAAAAAGCTGAGACGTTACTTTGCTGACAAAGGTTCATCTAGTCAAAGCTATGGTTTTTCCAGTAGAAATATATAGATGTGAGAGTTGGACTATAAAGAAAGCTGAGTGCTGTAGAATTGATGCTTTTGAACTGTGGTGTTGGAGAAGACTTTTGAGAGTCCCTTGGACAGCAAGGTGGAGAAGGCAATGGCACCCCACTCCAGTACTCTTGCCTGGAAAATCCCATGGACGGAGGAGCCTGGTAGGCTATAGTCCATGGGGTCGCACAGAGTCGGACACGACTGAAGCGACTTAGCAGCAGCAGCAGTGGACAGCAAGGAGATCCAACCAGTCCATCCTAAAGGAAATCAGCCCTGAACATTCATTGAAAGGACTGATGCTGAAGCTGAAACTCTAATACTTTTGGCCATTTGATGTGAAGAACCTACTCATTGGTAAAGACCCTAATGCTGGGAAAGATTGTTTGTGGGAGGAGAAGGGAATGACAGATGATGAGATGATTGGATGGCCTTTTCTAAATCCAGTTGAACATCTGGAAGTTCTTAATTCATGTACTGTGAAACCTAGGTTGTAGAATTTTGGAGGATGTAGATGAAAACAAAAAGAGGCTGAAAGTTGAGACATAGAAGGACAGAAAACATAGGGCGTTTGACTTAAAATTTAAAAGTAAAAAAATAAGTTAAAAAACTTAAAAGTAGTATCTATATAAAGCCTATTTACAATGTGCATAGAATTCTAGAAGGTCTTATGCAAATTGACTCCCATTGAGGTGCAGAGGAAAGTATCCGGACATTAGTGATAGACCTGGAACTAGTCTAGTTGTGTTCAGTTCAGTTCAGTTCAGTCGCTCAGTCGTGTCCGACTCTTTGCGACCCCATGAATTGCAGCATGCCAGGCCTGCCTGTCCATCACCAACTCCCGGAGTCTACCCAAACCCATGTCCATCGAGTCGGTGATGCCATCCAACCATCTCATCCTCTGTCGTCCCCTTCTCCTCCCGCCCCCAATCCTACCCAGCATTAGGGTCTTTTCCAATGAGTCAACCCTTCGCATGAGGTGCCCAAAGTATTGGAGTTTCAGCTTCAACATCAGACCTTCCAATGAACACCCAGGATTGATCTCTTTTAGGATGGATTGATTGGATCTCCTTGCAGTCCAAGGGACTCTCAAGAGTCTTCTCCAACACCACAGTTCAAAAGCATCTAGTTGTGTAGCCTTAAGTTAATCAGTTATGAACTACAGTGGTCTTTTATAAAGAGAGATTAAAAATACTCAGCATTTACCTTTCATGCAGAGATTCTGTACAGACATAAATCACTTCACATGCCATGGCCTCATAAATGTGAGCCCCCCTTTCTTTTGAGGGGATTTTGTTTAATCTTTGTTGGCATGTTAAAATGGACTCAAATTACTGCTTTTATAATCTAAAAATGGAACTCATTCAGATATGTGTAGGCATAGAATGTTCTAGTTAAATGTTACTTAGATAACATGGCTACCCAGCAGCTGTTTCAATAATGTGCTCAACCTTGACTACTTATTTTAAGCCCAATAGAGTGTTTTTCTGAAAGTTGGTTAAAACTTCATTAAAATTTAAAACTAAATGAAAGCAGACAGTAAAATTTCTCTTAATTATTATTGGTTATCATTTTACAAACTGGGAGTTAATGAAGGACAGGGAAGCCTGATGTGCTGCAGTCCATGGAGTTGCAAAGAGCTGGACATAGCAACTGAATAAAAACAACTGTTTTAACTCTTCCCCTCCTGAGCTGTAAAAATGTATTGCTTCTATATATGAAGTGACGATCTGGCAACAATACAATTTTGTAAATTTTTGAAAAATGCCAAATAGCTGCATGCACAGGATTTGTTCTCCTGACTATAGGGCCATGCAGAGCCAGAATACTTCTGTTCAGCTTAATACTATATAACTCTGAGGATGTATATGGAGAAGGCAAAGATATCTCAGGTTGGCAGAAGGATAATGATATAGAAAAAGTTCTTTCATCGAGTTATGACCTCATGTTTCCTTCATTTCTACTTCTCAACCAAAACATTCATCCCAGTCTGTCTGCTGTATCTGTTTTTTCTTATGTCATAAATAGATTTTGTCCCTGGTTTAACAAAATGGAAAAAAAATGTCATTCTGGAAGGTGAAACATTAGATCATACCGATCACTTACTCCTCAGAGTAAAGAAATAAATCAAATTCCTTCATGAAAGCCAAGCTCAAAGGTGAAGTAAGTAGCAGAACAGAAGAAGGTAGAACTCTCACGGGAGGAAGTAAAAGTAAGAAGAAAATGATGCAGAACAGGGAAATTTGGTGAGGGGATATTGTATCATTGAGATAAATTTAAATCAATACAATTAATCCATTAAAATATGCTATTCCAATAATGAAATATATATTTCACACATATGAAATATGTGTAATCTAAATTCTAAAATAGGAGATATTAATATTAGATAGCATCATATAGAGATCTAATACAAGAAAAACTTCGTGTGACAGCTAATTACATGTAATGGTAACACAGAAAAATTCTTGAAAGGTGATAACAACTCTGAGGTGTGAGCTCTTTTCTCTGCTGTTTATTCTACCATACAGTCTATTCACATGGAAGCAGATTATCATCTACAAAGAAATGTCAAATCCTATTGCTCCTCCTCAGTGGTTTCCCATTTCATTAAGTGCTAAGGTGCTCATTCTTATAATGTTGCCAGGACTGATTCAATCTGGCCCTTGCCTCTGACCTAATTTTCTGTTTTCTTCCTTCATTCTGTTTCTGCCACTCTGGCCTTCTTTGAGTTTCTGAAACACACTAGACCTACTCCTGCTTCTTTGCTGTGTCTTTTGTCTTTTGAAATTCATGCCCCCTGTATGTCCTCATGGCTAATGTTCTCATCTCCTTCCTGTCTTCGCTCTATGAAGTCATCCCTGAACAAGTAATGTAAATAGAAAACTGCTTTGCTTCATTTGTTTTCCATAACATTTAACAACTTCTGACATGTTATATACCTTATTGTCTGCTGTTTTGTCCAAGACTGTATGGCTATCATCTAGAACAGGTCTGGCACACAGTAGGAATTCCATAAATTATTAGTGGATAAATGGAATAAGTAAAAGAATAAGCATGGAATTCTACTTTTATTTATTTTCATGCTTTCTTTGAACATACAGGGATCATCCGTATGTTACAAACATTTATATCCACCGAATCACCATGAATGTGTCAACTTTCAATACTTAGAATGATACTTTAAAAGCTTGACTATAAGTCAAGCACTTTTACTGATATTAAAATCCATGTGTTTGTAAATAACTGAATAGCATGTGCACGATGATCCATAATGTTTTTGAAATTTACACAATAATATATATTCAGGTGTCTAGTCAACTTTCCTTACTTTTAGTTTACCTTAGTTTAGTTGTGTACATTTTTATTTAGATCATTTTGTTTGATCCTTGGGTTAAAAATCATTACACATGATGAACCATTTGTATACTTTAATAAATATATATATGCAAATTGAAATGAATAAAGATATGGGTATTGGATTTCTGTTAGATTATACTGCCTTTAAAAAAGAATATAGAACAGAATCTATTTGAAAATTTATATAAGCCAGAATACTAATAGTTTGAAATTAAAAAACTATTACAAATGGAGAATTTTTTTTCATTTTCATCTATGAACTTTTTGATAATAAATTTCATTTAAATTTGATGATTTCAAGAGCATTTGTTAAGCACCTGGTGTGCACCAGGCATTGTGTTAAATGTCAGAGAGGAAAACAAGAAAAATCCCCTTCTTATTGAGACTTGAGTAATATACTGCCTTTCCAGGTTGAGACAGACATAAGAAATAGTAGTTGCAATACTATATAAAAGTATTTATGCAATGTCTTTTGTACTTTAGATGACCATCAGATATTTCTTTTCTTCTTTTTAAGTTAATGGTAATAATTTTAACTACGAGAGATTAGCTGTATTATCAGATTGACCCGTGGGGATAACTTCATATAAATTTGTTCTATTTTTTGTTTATGTTCAAGCCAAGCAAAGGTAAAATATATGTTTAAAATAACTATTCTATCAGATGGCTCATAAAAATAATTTTAATTATGTTTATAGAGATTTGTTATCTCTTATGTTCAATCTGTCAAGTGTATCCTCTGTTATCTTTTCCTTTTTTCAAGTTGTTAGTGGCCTTTTCCAGCTTTATCTTGGTACTCTAATCATACTGAATCAATGAATTTTTTCTTCAACAGAAATAAAATGGAAGTTTATGAATGAGCTATCTTTTAACATAATTTATTAGAATCAGAGTTCAACATTTTTATCCCTTTTCAATATGTTTCACAGACTTCCCTGGTGGATCAGACGGTAAAGCATAGGCCTACAATGTGGGAGACCCGGGTTCAATCCCTGGGTTGGGAAGATCTCCTGGAGAAGGAAATGGCAACCCACTACATTATTCTTGCCTGGAAAATCCCATGGACAGAGGAGCCTGGTAGGCTATAGTCCATGGGGTCACAAAGAATCGGGCCGACTGAGCGACTTCACTTTCACTTTTCACTTTTCACTTTCAGTAGGTTTCAATGTTAACATTTGAATCTAAATCAAAGAAATAATCATTAAAGACCAAGTGCATTAATCCTATTTACTTGCCTGAAGTGAAGTTGTATAAACTCAGGCTTAAAAAGTTATTTTGCATTCAGAATATTAACAATTCATTTCTCATCTCAGATAATTACTGAAAGTTTTTAATAATCAGTTTCTATAGAATTCACCAAATCGTGGAATTAATATTTGTTCTTCATTCCATAAAACGTATAACATTACCAGCATGAATCAAGCCTAGAAATTAGAAAGAGAAAAAACAACTTTGATACTTGCATTCCCTTCTCATTGGCTTTAGAATTAAGCTAGCACTAGTATAGCATTACTACATACCAATAATTAATTTAATACTTCAATGAATTACTATTATTAATGTCCATATTATACATGATGAAGTTGAGGCTCAAACAGATTAATTAATCACCCCAAAGTTGTAAGGCCATTAACCTTGTAAGTGGTGGAGACAGTGTTTAAAACCAGGCACCTTGGCTCCAGAGTCCATGCCTTAAATCAGTACCAGTACAACTTTTTTACAAAACCCAAAGCCAAATTCCATGTGCCTGAATTTTAGCCTTCAATTCTCCCCTGACAAAGACATGTATTCACTAAAAAAGTAAATTTTAATTACCTATCAAATAAATCCATGTTAACTGATTTCATTCAAGAAATATCAGTCTCTTCAATTAAATAGCTAGTTTAAATTTATTTTTTTAAAACTGCATTGCCTATATGACTAAATTGGCTGGGAGAATACGCAAAAACTATCTGACTCTGAATTAAAGTGACAGACTTTAAATTATTGGGCTCCAAAATCACTGCAGATGGTGACTTCAGCCATGAAATTAGAAGAAGCTTACTCCTTGGTAGAAAAGCTATGACCAACCTAGATAGTATATTAAAAAGCAGAGACATTACTTTGCCGACAAAGGTCCATCTAGTCAAAGCTATGGTTTTTCTAGTAGTCATGTATGGATGTGAGAGTTGGACTATAAAGAAAACTGAGTGTCAAAGAATTGATGCTTTTGAACTGTGGTGTTGGAGAAGACTCTTGAGAGTCCCTTGGACTGCAAGAAGTTCAAACCAGTCTATCTTAAAGGAAATCAGTCTTGAATATTCATTGGAAGGACTGATGCTGAAGCTGAAGCTCTAATATTTTGGCCACCTGATGCAAGGAACTGACTCACTGGAAAAGACCCTGATGCTGGGAAAGATTAAAGACAGGAGGAGAAGGGGACAACAGAGGATGAGATGGTTGGATGGCATCACCGACTCAACTGACATGAGTTTGAGTAAGCTCCGGGAGTTGGTGATGGACAGGAAAGCCTGGAGTGCTGCAGTCCGTGGGGTCACAAAGAGTCGGATACCACTGAGCCACTGAACTGAACTGATATGCAAAAACTGTGTGACTCTGAATTAGAAGCTTAGGAACAAACAATCTTGGTGAGATTCCTTAGTTAATAATATTTACCGAATGCACTCTTTGAGAGGGTAACAAAGATATAGTGTTTTCGGTCTGTCTTTTCTTATGAATTATACTTATTTTAAGAAAAATAATTAATGCCTTTATGTTACAATTTGAAAAGAAATCACAGCTTTTCTGTCACAGATGGCTAAAAACAATCATATTAAACTTTGGCAAGCACATCTTTTTTTATCTGAATAAACATTGCTGAAAATTTGTTTGAAATGGATTAAAAACACTTCTACCAATGTTCATATTGTCATTTATCATTTTCAAAGAATATCTGTTTGAACTCAGGGCTTCCCAGGTGGTGCTAGGGGTAAAGAACCCACCTGCCAATGCAGGTTAGAGGTAACAAGACACTGTTTCAATCACTGGGTTGGGAAGATCCCCTTGAGGAGGGCATGGCAACCCAGTCCAGTGTTTTCCAGTATGTCCTGGAGAATCCCATGGACAGAGGAGCCTGGAAGGCTGCAGTCCATAGGGTCACAGCAGTCAGACATGACTGAAGGAACTTAGCATGCATGTTAGAACTCAAGAGAATCTTTAAGGCATTTTTTTTTTTTTTAGAAAATCATTGGATTGTAATAGATTTACAGTTTGTTAATTTCAGGTGTATAGCAAAGTAACTCAGTTACATATATATATATATATGTAATTTCTCAGGTTCTCTTCTCATATAGCTTATTATAGAATATTCAGTAGAGTTCCCTGTGCTAAGACTTCTTATAATATACAGGTTGAACAAATTTTTCTTTCTATGCTAACTTATACTTTGCCAATCCTCCCCTCCCCCAGTTTACTTTATAGAAGATTTTTGAGAAGAAGGGGAGCATTTCACTTACTGTGACTGTCATGTGATTATTTATAAAGATGTGTTCACTGTCATTCAAGGTAGCATGATGTGATGAGCACAACACTGGTTTGGGAATGGGGAATCTGTCCCATTCTCCATCTGCCACTGTTACAGTTCAATAAACAGCATTTCTGCTTATCTCTGAACATTTAATTTATTTATCTTAAAAATGATAGGATTGGACCAGATAAAGCATAAAATTTTATCATTTTTGAAGTATTTACACACACACACACACACACACACACACACACACACACACACACACACACACACACACACACACACACACACACACACACACACACACACACACACACACACACACACTACCGCAGGAGAAATTCAAAGATTTAATATGACAAGTATCCTGACTCTAAAAAAATTACCTTTCAGTGAAAATAGATGAGAAAAAAGAGTTAATATTTATTGTTAAGAAGTTACAGATTTTTCGTTGCACAGGCTTGGAGTTTGCTTGATTGCCTTGCTCTTATTCCCTAGCAATCAATTTAGTTCGACTGATATTTGTTATGCAGCCTAGTAAGTTCCCTTCACTTGAATTTCATTTATAGAGCTTTTTTCCTACTTCCTAGCAATCAGTTCGACTTGATTGCTGTTTACTTCCTGACCTGTTGATATTGCAAGATTGCTTAAGTGCCCTAATTGCTGGCATGCCCACATGCGAATTTGGTTTTCTCCACATATTTTATGTTTCTATTATTAAATAACTTCATGTAAACAATTGCCACTGTCAATGTGGACAATTTTGGAATTTATAATTGCCTATTTCTAACTTGGAATGTAAAATAACATATTACATTGTCATGAGATACCTTATACCAATTATTTTTTAAAAGTCTCCAGTAGATTAAAAAACATAACCAGGGGAAAGACTGAGTTGGTGGATACAAATAGACTGTGGAGACAGCCTTAGGCTATCTTAGAACACAGCAGGCATACCCTGCACATCAGGTCTCTCTCTCACCATTGTGAATTTTTAAAAAATAAACTAGGTCACTAAAAGTGGTCTCTGTTTCTGAAAGTAATTTCAGACAGCATTGATAAACTGAATAAATTCTTCATGTTTCAGAGAGTTTGAAGCAAAGATCCCTCAATTTTGCACCAAAGTGAAGTAGAAGCTTCTTTGGAATATCATATTTCTAATAGTTCACTGAGAAATTTGATTGCATTTTCTGTATATTAAAGCAATGCTTTGCTTGGTCCCATGAACTGCCATACTCACCTTAATAAACACTCAACCCTATAATCTCTTAAAAATCTTGAAAATTAATTATCCAAAGGGCTTATTCAGTAGCTGGTAAATACTAGATTCTCATTCAAGGTGGAAAAACTGCTCTTGGACCTGCTTTATAATCTAAGAGATTCAAGTTGTGAATCTTTATGTGTGTGTGTGTGCTTATGTGTGTTCGTTACTCAGTCATGTTTGACTCTTTTCGACCCTATGGACTGTAGCCCACCAGTCTCTTCTGTCCATCGAATTCTGCAGACAAGAATACTAGATTGAGTTGCCATTCCCTTCTCCAATGAATCTTCCCAACCCATGGATTGAACCCAGGTCTCCTGCATTGCAGGCAGATTCTTTATCATCTGTGCCCACCAGGGAAGCCCTTTATACTTTCCTTCTTTTTATTCAGCTGAGTGTATATCTCACCTGCTCTCTACCTTAAACAAGCTGTTGTATCATCCTCACATTAGCTCAGTATTTATGAAGACCAGGTCCAAAGCAAGTGTGATTGAAGAATCAAAAGGAAAGTTCTGTAAACTGAGATTAGGCTCTCTCTACCTCCGGTAATCCTATCAATTCTGAAAACTCACAATATCCCCTCAGAAGTTTTTTCTGCATTCTTGGGTTTTCCAGTGTCATACGAGTTAAGAAGTTTCAAATCTAGAAGAATAATAAATACTGTATCACAGAAATATTAATGTATAGGGAACCAGAGCAGGAGAGTTTTCAAAGAAAACCAGGTATAACGAGGTGTATATGTCATCCAGGATTAAGGAGAAGGAGGTTGGACTTTGAGACTTCCAAAGAAAGGAAGGCAATTCACAGGAAGATGTAAAAGAACAAATGCTTAGTAAACATTTGTTGTAGGGAAATGATGGGACACAGAAAGGAATTTTAAGAAACAGATTTTGCTAAATTCTCCACTGTCTGCCACACCCAGTTCATATTATACTAGAGTTAACTGTGGTGATAACAGCCCTTCCTGGAACAGGTCCTCTATTTAAATTCTTTCAGGACATCAGGGAGGTAAGAGGTTCTTTCTGAGTCTTTGGGGTTTTGATTGATCTCAGCTTGAAATAATTTACATGCCAAAGAAATACATATTTGGGGTGGCAGATTTTGCTTCTCTAAAATGCCTTTGACTTTTCTGACATGGTAAGCTTTTCAGCATCTGACTATTTCTTACCTCCTTTACCTCTTTGAAGAAGGCCTTCTTTATCATTCAAATTCTATTTCTTCTTTAAGGCACAACACAAATGTATCTGTGTGTATGTGTGTGTGTGTGTGTGTGCTTAATAATATATATATATACATGCTTAATAAATACACGTTTATAAGACTCTTCTGGTCCACTCACTTAACAATCTGTTACTGTTTTGAAGCCAACTTTTGTTTTTGCTATTGTTTTTAATTGAGTACAATTTATGTACAAAAGAAAACCAAAACCTTTGTTTCATAGATTGTTCTTCTGTATTACTAAGTAATATTCTATTGTATGAATATACAAAAATTTACTAACCCATTTTTCTATTACACATTTGTGTTATTTCCAGTTAGAAAATGATTGGTCTATGTTAACTTTGTAAGAAACCACAAAAATAGTTCTCCAGGGTATTATACTAATTTGCACTCCCCCCAGAAATGTGTGAGATTTCCAGTTGCTCCACATACCTGTCAACATTTACTGCTGCATGTCTTCTTGATTTTAGCCATATTAATAGTTATAAAAGAGCGTTGTTTAATTGTAGCTGCAATTTGTATCTCCCTAATGACTAATTATGTTGAATACTTTTACATGTGCTTTCTAATGATTGGTATACCTTCTAGTGAAATGTATGTTCAAATCTTTAGTCTATTTTTATTGGGTTGCTTGTTTTTTCATTGTTGGTTTTTCAGAACTCTTCATACATTCTGGATATAATCATGTCAGACATATATATGTGTGTGTGTATATATATATATACCAAATATTTATTTCCCCAGCCTGTGGCATGACTTTAAGTTTCTGAAGTTCTCAAGTTTCTTAATGCTGTTTCTTGGTGAGTGGATATTTTAAATTTTGATCAAGTACAGTGTATCAGTGTTTTTCCTTTTATGGTTGTTGCCTTGTGTGTACTGCTTAAGGGATCTTTGCTGACACAAAGGCCACACATATCTTCTCTTGTGTATTCTTTTGGAAGCTTTATGGTTTCAAATTTCACATTTTGTCATATAATCATCCCAGGATAATTTTTGTGTATGGAATGAGATTAAAAACCAAAGTTCATTTATCTCCATTAAGCCTTGTGGGTTTTAAAACAAATTTATCAATAAGGTCTCCATTCTTTGTATTAGTCAATTTCTTTTCACTTGAAAGCCTAATCTTCTTAATTTAGTTGTAAGTCTATTGAAAACCGAGGGTTTTTTCATACTTCTTTTTATCTTCATAGCATAAATTCAGGAGTTTTGCTTTTTTTAAGAATAAAAATTGTATTTGAAGTGATTCTAAATGTTGTGCATATTATTATTATAATTATTAGGCTTAAAATGCTTAGTTTTTTTTTAACCTAGATTCATTTATTAAAATGAATCACAACTTGTATAGGACTTGCAGATGGAATAGAAGAAGAAAACTATTTAAAAAAAGAAAAGAAAGATTGATATTTCCAAGACATTTTCTCTCAGAAGCTATTAGAATAAACTTTTGGAGTTAGATTGGTCCTGATATTTTCAAAACATTAGATAAGGTTGTTTGCAGGTCAATGAAGGCAGCAGTCCTCTTTTATTTAGACAAAATACGTGGCTTCACAGGCATGCAGCAGTATCTGATAGAGTTACCTCAGTGCTTTGATTGAATGGATTCTTTCTTATTTAATACCATTGTGCTATATGATTGCTTGAGAAGTGAGACTAGAATGTAAAGCATTAATGAAATATTGAAATAATATTATACCTCTCTTTATTAAAAAGTTACAGATACAATGTATTTAGGTTTCACTGGTGGCTCAGATGGTAAAGAATCTGCCTGCAATGCAGGAGACTGAGGTTTGGTCTTGGGTTAGGAAGATCCATTGGAGAAGGGAATAGCTACCCATTCCAATATTCTTGCCTAGGAAATTCCATGGACAGAGGATCTTAGCAGGCTCCATGGAATCTCAAAGAGTTGGACATGACTTTTCATAATGTATTTAGCAAAATGTATTAAATTCATTACTTCTGTGAGTTTCTAGAAATGGCACGAGCAGTGTTATTTCTAAAGAAGCTTAGAATCTGATGCATTTTTAAGTATCATCTACATTTTTAAGCAGTCTACTGTCTTTTTGTCTATGTGACACACAGACTTGTTGATGAAGTCATTTAGTTAACTGTCAAAATGGTAATAATTTCTAGCAAAAATAGTAAAAGATAACCTGCTTTCCAAGAAGCCTGACTTTACTTTGTGAGTGCCTGAGGATTGCTAAGAGGCTATGGCTGCTAAAGTAGCAGGCTGCAAATAGAGGAAACTGAGCCAAGTTGCCAAGGGAAATTTGCAGACTTTTCAAAAAGGGAAACTAAACCCAAAGCACTGATTGTAGTTGAGATGTGAATTCTGGGAAAAAGTCTTACTGATTCCCATTGAATATGCCTAAGGGGTTGCTAGATGCCAGGTGGGGTTGTGGGCAGATGTTCTGCTTGTTTCTCTACAACTTCACTTTTACCTCTTTAAATTTAGCACACCAACAACAAATTAAACCTAAATTTGAAGCTGAAAATGATGCTTCTCTTGTGCAAACTTTGGCTTCACTTTTATTCCACTAAAGGAAAATCTGAAATCATATAGAGGACTTCATAGGTCTTTTCATACTAGAAGGGTCATGTCTGCCATGCCCTCACAATTTTCCTTAGTTTTGTTTTCTCTTTCTCTTTTTAACTCATACCCCTGCTAAAACTCTTCCTCTAATTACATACGAAATTAGGGTGGCCTCAAAAGATTTTCTTTCCTGGTGACAGATAACCAGTGCCAGCCATGGAGCACCCATCTTTTGACCCTAGTTAGCAGCAGCAGCAGCAGCAAGACCTGATCAGTATCTGAGATGCATTAAAGAACTGCCTGCTCAATCACCAATATAATCTTTAGAATTTTTCACATAAATAATGACCAATAATGACCTGGAAAAAAAAAGCCAATTATTTTACTAGTAAAGTGAGTTTATTCAGGAATAACAGAATTACAATTCAAGACAATTCAATTATGGTGAAACATTGGCAACTCCTAAGAATAGAGGAAAGGTGTCGGCTTTTATAGAGGAAAGGTGGAAACTGCGAATGATTGTGGGGCTCTTTATTGGCTGCAGGTGGTGGGCAGATTGTTTATAGATAAGAAGGAAATCTTTCCTCCTGCTAGGGTCTGCAAGCTGCAGTTGTATAATACTTGCCTGAGACTTCTCTCTTAAATGCTTCATGATTCTATTTTAAGTGAGGTTTCTTTTATTCCTTTTCACAAGAGAAAGTGTTCAATTTTGTTTTCTTTGCACAATTCAGTAATACATATTTAATGGTTATGTTTCATTGTAAATTATATAGAAATATCTGAGAATCTTTTTCTTGAGGATGGTCTTGATTCCTGTCTCCTGTACAATATCACGAACCTCCGTCCATAGTTCATCAGGCACTCTGTCTATCAGATCTAGTCCCTTAAATCTATTTCTCATTTCTACTGTATAGTCATAAGGGATTTGATTTAGATCATACCTTAATGGTCTAGTGGTTTTCTCCACTTTCTTCAATTTCAGTATGAATTTGGCAATCAGGAATTCATGATCTGAGCCACAGTCCGCTACCCATCTTGTTTTTGCTGAATGTATAGAGCTTCTCCATCTTTGGCTGCAAAGAATATAATCAATCTGATTTCAAGTTTGGCCATCTGGTGATGTCCACGTGTAGAGTCTTCTCTTGTGTTGTTGAAAGAGGGTGTTTGCTATGACCAGTGCGTTCTCTTGGCAGAACTCTATTAGCCTTTGCCCTGCTTCATTCTGTATTCCAAGGCCAAATTTGCCTGTTACACCAGGTGTTTCTTGACTTTCTACTTTTGCGTTCCAGTCCCCTATAAGGAAAAGGACATCTTTTTTGGGTGTCAGTTCTAGAAGGTTTTGTAAGTCTTCATAGAACTGTTCGACTTCAGCTTCTTCAGCGTTACTGGTCGGGGCATAGACTTGAATTACCATGATATTGAATGTTTTGCCTTGGAAATGAACAGAGATCATTCTGTCATTTTTGAGATTGCATCCAAGTACTGCATTTCAGACTCTCTTGTTAACTATGATGGCTACTCCATTTCTTCTAAGGGATTCCTGCCCACAGTAGTAGATATAATGGTCATCTGAGTTAAATTCACCCATTCCAATCCATCTTAGTTGGCTGATTCCTAGAATGTCGATGTTCACTCTTGTCATCTCCTGTTTGACCACTTCCAATTTGCCTTGATTCATGGGCCTAACTTTCCAGGTTCCTATGCAATATTGCTCTTTACAGCATCGGAACTTGCTTCTACCACCAGTCCCATCCACAACTGGGTGTTGTTTTTGCTTTGGCTCCATCCCTTCATTATTTCTGGAGTTATTTCTCCACTGATCTCCAGTAGCATATTGGGCACCTACCGACCTGGGGAGTTCATCTTTCAGTGTCCTATCTTTTGCCTTTTCATACTGTTCATGGGGTTCTCAAGGCAAGAATACTGAAGTGGTTTGCCATTCCCTTCTCCAGTGGACCACATTTTGTCAGACCACATTTCTGCTTTATTGACTATGCCAAAGCCTTTGACTGTGTGGATCACAATAAACTGTGGAAAATTCTGAAAGAGATGGGAATACGAGACTGCCTGACCTGCCTCTTGAGAAACTTGTACACAGGTCAGAAAGCAACAGTTAGAACTGGACATGGGACAACAGACTGCTTCCAAATAGGAAAAGGAGTACATCAAGGCTGTATATTGTCACCCTGCTCATTTAACTTATATGCAGAGTACATCATGAGAAATGCTGGGCTGGAGGAACCATAAGCTGGAATCAAGATTGTCCGGAGAAATATCAGTAACCTCAGATATGCAGATGACACCACCCTTATGGCAGAAAATGAAGAACTAAAGAGCCTCTTGATGAAAACGAAAGAGGAGAGTGAAAAAGTTGACTTAAAGCTCAACATTCAGAAAACTAAGATCGTGGCATCTGGTCCCATCACTTCATGGCAAATAGATGGGGAAACAGTGGAAACGGTGGCTGACTTTATTTTGGGGGGCTCCAAAATCACTGCTGATGGTGATTGCAGCCATTAAATAAAAGACGCTTACTCCTTGGAAGGAAAGTTTTGACCAACCTAGACACCATATTAAAAAGCAGAGACATTAGTTTGTCGACAAAGGTCCGTCTAGTCAAGGCTATGTTTTTTCCACTAGTCATGTATGGATGTGAGAGTTGGACTATCAAAAAAGCTGAGCACCAAAGAATTGATGCTTTCAAACTGTGGTGTTGGAGAAGACTCTTGAGAGTGCCTTGGACTGCAAGGAGATCCAACCAGTCCATCCTAAAGGAGATCAGTCCTGGGTGTTCATTGGTAGGACTAATGTTGAAGCTGAAACTCCAATATTTTGGCCACCTGATGCGAAGAGCTGACTCATTTGAAAAGCCCTGATGCTGGGAAAGATTGAGGACGTAGTGAGAAGGGGATGACAGAGGATGAGATGGTTAGATGGCATCACCGACTCAATGACATGAATTTGGGTGGTGGGAGTTGGTGATGGACAGGGAGGACTGGCGTGCTGTGGTTCATGGGATCACAGAGTCGGACACGACCGAGTGACTGAAATGAACTGATCTGAGAATCATTAATAGATAAATAAAAATGAAAACAGTGCACTTTGCAAATTGAATATATGGGTGTAATTTTTCAAAAGACATTGTTGACAAATGAAGTATATTTTAACTTAAATATGATTTTTATTTTGGTATGTATTTTTTATTAAACAAATTAAACTGCAGTAGAAAATATCAATCAAGAGATTTATTAGCATATGCAATATTACATTCTTCTGATAAAAATGCTTTACTCTAAATTAGAATTTTAAATGTTTTCAATTGAGAACTTTGTTTCCAAGTTGTATACAGATTTGAATTTAACCCAGTTCAGTTTTTAAAAATTGGACTGGCCTATAGCACATTATCTCTCTACCTTCTTTTAACAATCTATTATTATTTATTGATCTACTAAGATAAATTGGTGTACATATACTATATGTATACTTTCAGGTAGTTTAGCACCATTTTGATAATAATAATCAAGAATTACAGGAAAATAAGTTGTTTATCTTTAATGGAAATTTCTACTACCACTGACTTCTATTTTGGTAGTACAATCTCCTAACAATACAAACATTTTCCAGATATGCATTCTTACACTAGACACTGCCAATAATTTTACCTGCTCTGACTAGCAATGTTAGTTCATGAATCCTAAATTCCCAAAGTGCACATTGTCACAAACAGAATCAATGATATATTAAAACTCTTTCTGGTTATGCATGAAATGCTATTGGACAAATATTCCCAATAGAGATTCTATTCTACCTTATCCAGAAAATTAAAAATGAGCACACTTGATGTACAAATACATAGCTGAATTTAGTGGTGAGATGACCTATACCTCATAAATAGAAGGAAGATTAGTGGAATAAAATTATATTAGGTATCTATTTATGAATTATTTAATCTTCAGAAAGAGATCTTTTGTTTCATATTTACCTTTTATGTTTAGAGTCTTACAGAAATTGAACCATAAGGAAGAGGTTATTGGACACTGAATTATTTTCAATAGCTAGAAGTTAATATGATCCCCCAAAATCAAGAAGATACTTAAATACAGTGTTATATTGGAAACAGGAAAGAATTGGCAGGATGTGAATGCAGTAATTAATGTTGGTAGTTGAGATTCATTCTTCAAACTAAATAGACACTTGCTGACACTGTAGGTTCATCATAAAAATAAGAGTGTGTAATAACATCTATGTTGTAATATATTTAAAACTATATATTAAAAATGTTATGAAAGAATTTGTGCCCTGTAGTACAAGCTAGTAAAGTAATGCTCAAAATTCTCCAAACCAGCCTTCAGCAATACGTGAACCGTGAACTTCCAGATGTTCAAGCTGGTTTTAGAAAAGGCAGAGGAACCAGAGATCAAATTGCCAACATCCGCTGGATCATCGAAAAAGCAAGAGAGTTCCAGAAAAACATCTATTTCTGCTTTATTGACTATGCCAAAGCCTTTGACTATGGGGATCACAATAAACTGTGGAAAATTCTGAAAGAGATGGGAATACCAGACCATCTGACCTGTCTCTTGAGAAACCTGTATGCAGGTCAGGAAGCAACAGTTAGAACTGGACATGGAACAACAGACTGGTTCCAAATAGGAAAAGGAGTACGTCAAGGCTGTATATGGTCACCCTGCTTGTTTAACTTATATGCAGAGTACATCATGAGAAACGCTGGCTGGAGGAAACACAAGCTGGAATCAAGATTGCCGGGAGAAATATCAATAACCTCAGATATGCGGATGACACCACCCTTATGGCAGAAAGTGAAGAAGAACTAAAGAGCCTCTTGATGAAAGTGAAAGAGGAGAGTGAAAAAGTTGGCTTAAAGCTCAACGTTCAGAAAACTAAGATCATGGCATCTGGTCCCATCACTTCATGGCAAATAGATGGGGAAACAGTGTCAGACTTTATTTTTGGGGGCTCCAGAATCACTGCTGATGGTGACTGCAGCCATGAAATTAAAAGACGCTTCCTCCTTGGAAGGAAGGTTATGGCCAACCTAGATAGCATATTTAAAAGCAGAGACATTACTTTGCCAACAAAAGTCCGTCTAGTGAAGGCTATGGTTTTTCCAGTGGTCATGTATGGATGTGAGAGTTGGATGGTGAAGAAAGCTGAGCGCCAAAGAATTGATGCTTTTGAACTGTGGTGTTGGAGAAGACTCTTGAGAGTCCCTTGGACTGCAAGGAGATCCAATCAATCCATCCTAAAAGAGATCAATCCTGGGTGTTCATTGGAAGGTCTGATGTTGAAGCTGAAACTCCAATACTTTGGCCACCTCATGCGAAGGGTTGACTCATTGGAAAAGACCCTAATGCTGGGTAGGATTGGGGGCAGGAGGAGAAGGGGACGACAGAGGATGAGATGGCTGGATGGCATCACCGACTCGATGGACATGGGTTTGGGTAGACTCCGGGAGTTGGTGATGGACAGAGAGGCCTGGCGTGCTGCAGTTCATGGGGTCGCAAAGAGTCGGACACGGCTGAGCGACTGAACTGAACTGAACTGAGTACAAGAGGTTCACTTAGTTAGTGGTATCAGAAATACTTCAAATGGCTCCAATGAAAAATTTTTGGAATCTATACATTAAGGTAAATAGCCATCTTATTTTGTAAAGAAAGCAAAATATCCCTTTGGATTTAAAAACCATACTAGTCATTTAAAATTAAAGCTCTTTTGGGAGAAGTTCTTGAGCTATACTGACTTCCAAGACCCTTTTGACTTTGGTTGGGGTGGCTAAAGAGTTTATGTATTTATTTATTTCCAAATTAATTTGTATAATTGGATCTCACGTTCTTTATGTCACATAAAATTGTGTCACAACTGAAGTTAAGATATAGACAGCTCAGATTTGAACAGTTGAACTCATCTATTAAGTGTGAATGACTGACAATCACCAGTTCTCATAAACACTTGAGAGTTTCTTAAGTAAAATAATGTTTATAAGATATTTTATGAGTCTTGTACTTAATAATCTGTCATAATGATATTGGTAATGAAAGCAATGCCAGTGTTTGCAGTTGACCATAATTGCTCCATCCACTGTATTGTGTTGCTACTGAACTACTTTGGAGATTGTATGCATCTTGAAAGCCTTAGTTTGATGAAGAAAAATTAAAGATTGGTGGCAGTTATATCTTCGTCTCAATAGAATAAGATGTAAACATCATATGCTGCTGACTTTTCCCCAATATTTAGAAATCTAAAGGAATACTTACTTAATATATACAAGTCAGATTGTTATATTTCTCTGTGGCTTTTATTACTGTTACATTATAAAACAGAATACTCTACTTTCAGACATATATCGTATTACAAATCACTAACATCTACTTGAAATTTAAGAAAATTATGCACTGTGGTTTTAGAAGGAGCGTAATATCACTCATACTAAGGCTATGTGTGTATTTATGAGTTTCAATAATATAGTTTTTAGTGATTTTAGTGAAAGATTATTTGTTCAAATATGCAGGGCTAGGCCTTCCAACTGACAGAACTAGCTGAAATATAAAGTGCTTTAAAAATGAATATTTAAATAATCTGAATACATTGACTGCAGTAGTGACATTGCTGTTATTAGAATCTGCTAAAATGTTGATATTTGCAAATGGTTGTGGTTGTATGTGCTGAAACTAAAAAACAATATGAAGATTCTACAGGAAATACAGCGAAACATTTCTGTTATTGTTCTTCTACAGTTGTCTACAACATTTTGGTCTGGTATAGTGTTTGATTCAAGTGGTAATAAGAGAGACTCAGCATCTTGCTCTTTTTAAGTGTATCTTGGGATCATGAGACCAACATTCTGTTCTCAGAATAGGGTGACACGCATTATACAACTTTCATATAAGCTCAACCATTTCTTTAGTGAAACAACAATTGTAAGGTATTTTCTGAGAATCTTAAAAATGGCATCAAGATTCCAGGCTAAATGTGATGGCTAAGTACTAAATTTTGATGATGCAATACAAAAAGGTGTGAGGGGGTAGGTATTTTCTTGCCACATGATTTTGGAAGATTGCTCTGAAAACCTGATGCCATTTCTTTCATTTTAATTTATTTTTCAGTTAGGAGAAAGTTGTGAACAATTTGAAGGAAATGCAGAGAAGCTTTGAATATTGAGTTGTTCAAAATACATAGATAAATCAGGAAATAAGAATTCAACATTAGTCAGTAACTGAAAGAGACCAAGATACCATTTAAAGAAATAAATTATTATTTTGAGATTTATCTAGAATTAAAAAAATAAATTAAGGAATATGTGGACATTATTATCAGCGAAAACCACCTTAGTAATGAAACTTGAGTGATAAAGAGAATGATCTCTTATGGAAAGATAATAGAATTTCTTTTCACTTAGAGCATTTTGAAACTCAGCAAGATAAACTGTCAGCAGCAGTGCTAATGTCATGCAAAAAAAAAAAAAAAAAAAGATAAGTAGCTAGTTTTAGTGTCATAGATCAATAAATTCTTTTAAAGAAACATGAGAACTTATTGCCATGTGTTTTTAAGAAATTATAAAATACCATGGCTGATTCATGTCAATGTATGGCAAAAAGTATTACAACATTGTAAAGTAATTAGCCCCCAACTAAAATAAATAAATTTATTAAAAAAAAAAAAGAAATTATAAAATAGTCAAATTATTGGCAATATTTGAATTATATAGGTTATTGAATTTACTGGTTTTGGGTTCAAGTTCAGTTATGATTAGGAGATTTTAGATTTCTTAGCATAAGTTAAAATTCAGGAGCATCATTGGCTGGTTCATTCAAGGGATGTCTGCTGCATTAAATTTCATAATGGTTCTTTGTATGAGTTATTGCTTTATCTGCTAAGCAGAGTTGAGATATGTGTCTTATTTCATTAGAATCTTACTTTAATTGTAAACATTTACAGAAAATGTATATATTATAATAAAATCATACATTAAGATTTAAAATTTCACAATGGAAAATGAATTGTAGAGTATCATTCATGCCTCTTCACATGAAAAAAATGAATGTAATTAATTTTACCACTCTCAAACATTATGTAGTAGTTTCTCAAATGGGACTGGAATGGTTGTATATATTCATAACTCAAGATGAATTTTTATTTCAGTAAAATGCTCTATGGCTTCAATGCCTAAAGCCTTGTGACAAAACATAGATCCTTCTGTAGTAAAATAAGTGTTTCTCAGGGAGCTTGTATGTATGCACATCTATTTTTGTGGTGAATTCTCTGACTATATTTCTTACATACAGAGTGAAAAGCAATTGAAACACATCAAAAGAATATATGAGATTCAACAAAAAGCAAACAGAAGGGATGAAAATTTTAGTTGACTTGGGCTAGGAAAATGTTAGTTAAAGTAATCCTTTATTTTGGGAGGGAATTTAGTTGCTCAGCTTTTAATCCTGAATGGTATTATTTATTATTTCTGAGTGCATTTTATTTCACTTTAGAGCTTCATGTTTAAATATAACTGTGGAAGTATCGTCATACACTGCATATCCTTCTTTTTGTGCTTGTAGAGTCTTGGATAGAGCTTGTTCTTATAAACTGTTGATGTTTTAAGGCAAATTAGCTCACCAGGAAGTGTAGTGAAACAAATTTTTTTTTTTAATAATTGGGATTTAGTTATTGGGTAATATGAAACGGATTCATTCATTGGACTAGAGAGGAAAAGGAACTTTAATGATGCAAGAGAAAATGGAAATCAGGCTCAACTGTTAACCAGAAAAAGATGCTGTACTCTGGACCAACAGTACTGATAGCCTATATGTTGAGAAGGATAGTATTCTTTTTTATCAATTTTTTAGTTGAAGTATAGTTTATGTACAATGTTGTATTAATTTCTGCTATACAACAAAGTGATTCAGTTTTACATATATGCGATTTTTTTATATTCTTTTCCATTATGGTTTATCATAGGATATTGAATATAGTTTTCTGTGCTGTACAGTAGAACCTTGTTGTTTATTCATTCTATGAATAAGAGCTTACATTAGCTAACCCTAACCTCTCACTCCACTCTTCCCCCAAACCTTTCCCCTGGCAACTACTCGTTTGCTTTCTATATGATTCTGTGTGTTTCATAGATAGGTTCACTTGTGTCATATTTTAAATTCCACATATAAGCGATATCATGTGGTACTTGTCTATCTCTTTCTGACTTACTTCACTTAGTGTGATAATCTCTTGCATCCGTGTTGCTGCAAATGGCATTATTTCATTCTTTTTGATGGCTGAGCAGTATTCACACACACACACACACCCCATATTGTCTTTATGAGAAGGATAATATTCTTAAAGCAATACATTATAAAATCCACTGGGTCCCTTTCAAAAGAATCACTCTCTAATAAAACATTTAAGATTTTGCTAAGGAAAATTTTGGGGTTTTTTTAAGCCTTGTTATAATTGGCTCATGAGCAGCTGCATTTTAGTAACTGTGATTCCAAAATTTGAAAATTGAATAAAAGTTTAGTTTATTTCCCGTGATCACATAGATCTGATCCTTGAATGACTCAGAATCTATCATCCAGGTACACTTTATCATAGCTCTACTAAAACTGCAAAAATAATAGATTTCTGCAGTGTAATAATTCTGATTAACAGCCTGATTTTTTAGATAAGCCTGATTCTGAATGTCAGACATGATTTCCTATATCCTATTCATTACACAGATCAGTAGAGAAGAACAATAGTTGAATTTGTATTTATGTGTTAAGTGAAGAACCCATCAGAGGTGAAGGTCTATCTTTCAAAGGAGTTCAAAAAAGAAAATGGCCACGGACTCTGAGCCTGCATATTATGAGGTGGGCTTGACAGATGTAGAAAGAAGAACTTTAGGTGAATACAATTCAAGTCTAGTTAAGGAAGGAATTATGTCTTATCACCAAAATACAACCAGATTAAGTACTGAAGTTAGTACAGAAAGTTTAAAAGAATTTTTTTTTTTTTTAATTTGGAACTACTTTTAAAAATCAGCGTTAAGTCAGGACCCTTCTTAGTAACTGTCTTGTAATTTAGAAAATATTGTCTGTAAAAATGTTTAATCATTTAAAAGGAAACTAACTCTCGTGTTTTTATTTTTAATTGTAGATAGTTGGAGTCATGGATGAGATTTTTTCTCATAATATAACATTTTTACTAACATTCATCTGGTAACCTTTAAGCTAGATGTAGCAAATCACTATTATCAGCTTTTGGTCTGGTGAGAATGGGTAGTGTTTCATGGGGTTGGATGACAAATGAACAGGACTGCAGGTCGTTGTAAAAACTGAACCAAAAGTTTATTTTCAGATAGTATCCAATAGACTCTAGCAATAAACATATTTATGTATCTGGGATTTTATTTATCCTAGTGTGCTTGTGTGCTAAGTTGCTTCAGTCGTGTCTGATTCTTTGCAACCCTATGAACTATAACCCACCAGGTTCCTCTGTCTATTGGATTGTCTAGGCAAGAATATTGGAGAGGGTTACCATGCCCTCTTCCAGGGGATCTTTCCAACTCAGGGATCAAACCAGCATCTCTTATGTCTCCTGCATTGGCAGGTGGGTTCTTTACCACTAGCGCCAACTGGGAAGCACTTATTTATCCTTATACTGTTCTAAGAAGTATTTAATGCAGTTTGCAAAACTATGCCCTCTAAATGAGAAAAGCAAATCCATGAAGAAATCTAGGGCAGATAGGAAATGTGATCACAACATTTAAAATGAAGCAAGGATTTGAAGTTAACAAACCAAATGCATGTTGCGAATGTGCTCTCTTGCTGGAGGTGAGCCTTAAATGTGACTCCTGGGTCTCTAGGGAACAATGGGAATAAGAAACAGGACCAGTTGTCTACCTCTGCCCACAAGATAAAGAAAGAACTGTTGTCTAGAAATACTAAAATATAGGAGATATTTCTCTTATGGGTCTAATAAAAAGGAAATTATAATTTTAACAATGTTTTAGTAACATTCTCTAGGAAATATGGTTTGTGTGTTCAGATGTGCAAAAATCAAGTCACTCCTGATTTTACATAGAACAGGACACAGTAAAATGGTGTAACTCCACATTTTTTTAGGAAAAATTGTAATCCTTTACCTCAATGTAACATAATAAAGATTTATATTGTTTCTTACCACTAATCTTAGAATATTATATAAAGATGGTGTTTATAACCTATTTCATATAGGATAGACTTATTCAAGAATTCAGTTGAAATCAACTTTGCTTATATCAATTTACCTGAAGATCTTCATTAGTAAAAAATATTTTATAAACACATATTAGTAGAATAAACCCTCATATTAGTAAATTATTTTCCCCATAAATAGATTATATAGATCTCAAATCTAGACTTACAAGTAAGCTTATTGAATCATCTAATTCATTTGCTCTCTAACCTGATTCATCATCAAATGATATCTGTATAATTCATATTTACAATATATATTTGTAAAATAATATTTATGTACCAAAGATTCCAAATCTTACAAAAATTAGTACTTAGAACTAAATGCTAATTTCAGACACATTAATTTTTTTATTTGCCTCATGGATAAGTATATTGTATAGTTAATAAAGGATGTAGTATGTGATCTTTACAGCTATTGCTGTGACAGCATTTCATCTATTATGTAATTTTGATTTTCATAATAGTAATGGATTAGTTTAAAAGACTAAGTGCTGCATTTATCTTTGGTTTTCAATTATACTTTGCTTTGGAGGAAAGAGTAAATTCAATTCATGGCCTTCTAATAAGTTAGACATACAAGTTATTCATCTTAGATTTCTAAAATTGGAAAGAAAAAAAATTGAATATCAAAAAAGGCCGCATAAAGCTATATGATTTTAAACCATATTCAATTCTGCTAATAGATTAAGAACTTATTGAGGACCAAATCTCACAGGGAAGCATTTTATATCCCATATCTTTCCTGTCTGTCATCATTTTCTGTTCTTAATTATAAGGCTCAGCAAATTAGGATCTCATTACTGATATCTGAAAACAAAGATAGGATGGATGCAGGCTTTCTGTTTTGGTATCATGGGTGACAGGAGTTGGCTTTGATAATAAAGATGTCTCAGAGTGTTCATTACTGAGTATATATGTACATAAGAGGCCATATAGAATTCCATAATGCTATTTTGTAAGTCTATGCCATAGTACTGCCTCATAATAATTTCTCATCAGTGAATAAAGATACCATCAAATTCCTATCCATGTTACAATCTCCTTGTTGTTGAGTTTTATTTTTAAAATGAAGCTCACATAGTCACTTCTGGACAATTGTCTCCTATCTTTTTGCTGTTGGAATAAATTTAAAAAAAAGTCTGTAATGCTTACCTACCTCTTTTTAAAATTTATATGATTAAGGTTGTATTTATCAAAGGCAAAGTAACTGATTCAACCTGTTTCACATGGTCAATTCATTGAAATGCTAAACCTAGTTAGGTGGTGTTGCAGAGACAGAAATATGGCCAAAAGCTTTCCTTTCTCAAATATCTTGAAAGAATATGATTTAGTGAAAATGTCACTTGAATACATGTTTTTCTCTCACTTAAAAATAATAGTAAAATAATAATAATTAATTCCAACATCTTCCTCATTTTCCTTCTGAAGCAATGAATATTATTAGATTCATATATATCTTTCCACAACTTTACTCTGTCCTCATACAAATGTACAGAAATAAAATGGAGATTTTAAGTTTACTTTACAAAATAGGGATATAGCAGTTAAGTTTGCTTTCTATGTTTAGCTATTTCTCCAGGTTAATAGAAACAGTTTAAAAATCATTTAAAATAGTTGTATAGTATTTCCTAAGTATAACATATTTTGATTCATGCAACCATTCTCCTAGCTATACATATTTATATTGTTTCTAGTTGTGTTTTTTTGTGGCTACTACAAATAATGTTTCAACATACCTTCCCAAATGGTATACTTTTCACTTTAGGGTAGATTTCCAAGAGCTGAATTGCTGAGCCAGAAGATGTGTGTGCATTTAAAGGTTATTGCTGGATTGTCTCCAACAATACAAATTACATTCTAAACAGTTGTTTCTGAGATTGTCCATTATGATATGCATTCTTGGCATTCTAGACTGTCATTTCTAACCTTTTTTCTCATCCTCTTTTAAAAAAATCTGATCAGTGAAAGATTATACATTTATTGTTTGAACTTGAAATTCTTTCTCTGTACAATATCTTGAACATGCTTTCATGCATTCTTTGACCTTATTAGATTTCCATGTCTGACTTTCCTGTTCTTATGTCTTCATTTATAATTTTCTCATCAATTATAGGTACTCTTGATATACATAGACATAAACATTTATTCATTGCATGTTTGGCAAATATTTATTCCTTGTAAGTTATTTCAAAATAAGACACTCTTCCACTTTGTGTCTTACCTCTCTACCTCTAACTCACCTGCAGCCACCCTGATTTCCTGAGTATTCTGCAAACAACTGAACATTTGTACCCTCTAAACCCTCCACCTGAAAAGCTCTTCCACAAGACATCCACATGATCTTCTCATTTTATTCAGAAGTGAAATAACACTACTGTAACTCTGATTCCATGCTGGGCTTTATTTTTATTTGTAGAAGTAACATTTCTCCTTACTATGTATTACATAGCTTCCATTTTGTTCATGATCTCCTCTGTCATACACCAGTCCCAATGAGGACAGGAATGACATTGTTTCGTTTACTCCTCTGCCCACAGCATCTAAAACTGCCCTTGTTGTTCAGTCACTCAGTCATGTCCAGCTGTTTCCGACCCCAAGGGCTGTAGTAAACCAGGCTTCCCAGTTGTTCACCATCTCCTGGAGCTTGCTCAAACTCATGCCCATTGAGTCGGTGATGCCATACAATCATCTTGTTCTCTGTCATCCCCTTTTCCTCCTGCCTTCAGTCTTTCCCAGCATCAGGGGTCTTTTCTAATGAGTCAGTTCTTCACATCAGGTGGCCAAAGTATTGGAGCTTCAGCTTCAGTATCAGTCCTTCCAATGAATAGTCAGGACTAATTTCCTTTAGGATGGACTGGTTGGATCTCCTTGCAGTCCAAGGGACTCTCAAGAGTCTTCTCCAACACCACAGTTCAAAAGCATCAATCCTTTGTTTCTCAGGCTTCTTTATGGTCCAACTCTCATTCATACATGACTATGGAAAAACCATAGCTTTGACTATACGGACCTTTTTCAGCAAAGTAATGTCTCTGCTTTTAATATGTTGTCTAGATTGGTCATAGCTTTTATTCCAAGGAGCAAGCATCTTTTAGCTTCATGACTGCAGTCACCATCTACAGTGATTTTGGAGCCTGAGAAAATAAAGTCTGCCACTGTTTCCACTGTTTCCCCATCTATTTGCCATGAAGTGATGGGACCAGATGCATGATCTTCATTTTTTAAAGTTGAGTTTTAAGCCAGCTTTTTCAGTCTCCTCTTTCTCTTTAATCAAAAGGCTCTTTAGTTCCTCTTTGCTTTCTGCCATAAGAGTGGCTTCACTTGCATATCTGTAGTTACTGATATTTACGTTGGTAATCTTGATTCCAGCTTGTACTTTATCCAGCCCGGCATTTTGCAAGCTGTACTCTGCATGTAAGTAAAATAAGCAGGGTGACAATATACAGCCTTGACATACTCCTTTCCCAATTTGGATCGAGTCCATTGTTCCATGTCCAGTTCTAAGTGTTGCTTCTTGGCCTGCATACTTTAGATTTTATAAGTACATTTATTCATTTTAATTTTAATCTCAGTTAATGGTGCCTATAGTGGTAAAAAATATTTAGAAGTCATTGAAATCTTTCAAGTAACTTGTAATAAAAATTTTGACCTAGGATTATGTTTTGGTTGTAAGTTTGGTTAAAAGACTTCTTTTCCAAAACTCATGTATAGCAATATAGGCACCACTTAGTATTAGTTCCTAATGATCTGCCAATGGATTATTCTTTATTTACTGTTCCAAAGTCTCACGTGAGTGAAGTTTTTGGCAATAAATATGTAGGTAAGCATATGTACCATTCTAGGGCCTATGCCACCACCAAGGAAATTGGTTCTTCCTACCTGTTACGGGTTGAGTCATGTCCTTCCTAAATCCATACGTTGAAGTTCTAACTCCCAGCATCTGAGAATGTGACCCTATTTGAAGATAAGGTTTTTGAAGAGGTGACTAAGTTAAAGTTGGGCTCCTATCCATTCTGACTTGTATCCTTATAAGAAGAGGAAATTGGTGTACATGGAGGGACATCAGGAATGTATGTTTTTAGAAGAAAAGCCATTTGAGGACATAGTGAGAAGGCGACCATCTGAAAGGCAAAGGGAAAGACCTCAGGTAGGACCAAAAGTGCTTGAACTTCTAGCCTCCAGAACAAAAAAAGCATGAATTTCTATTGTTTAAATCACCTAGTCTCTGCCATTTTGTTATGGCTACTGTAGCAGACTAATAAACTGCCACATCCTGCTCTTCCACTGGACATAAACCATATGCCTGGGGGTATGTACAAGCCACATTCTCAATGGCTCTGAGTTTCCTATGGTATCTCTGTCCAAAGAGGTTTAGTCCTTCCTAATTATGTGCTACTGTGGGGGCAGCAGTAGCATCTGAGGACAGCATAGCCTCCACGGGGTCGTGAATAAAAAGAAAAGTGAATGGTTTGTTTAGACTCTAGTGATGTAGCCAGGGATCTGTATCTACAATCTAGTTTAATGTTTCGGTTAGTACATGATACATTGAAGATATCATATAATACCTAGCGTGTTATTTCCAAGGGGAAAATGACCATTCTGAAAATAACACATTTGAATACTGATTTGCCACCATTTTATTATAATTGGTGACGGCTTCTATATGAAGAATACAAGGGATTGAAAACAACAAGGATAATAGAAAAGAGAAAAAAGTCATCTCTGGATGTCCTTCTCAAAGAAGCTGAGGAAACCAATCTGGCTGTGGCAGCTGGCCCCTGCAGGCAGAGCTGGGCCATCAAATGCACAGAATAGAAAGGATGGGATTTGTTTGTTAAGAGGAGACTAGTGTCAATGGCAAGATTTCTGGTCCAGCAGACAAGGCAAAGCATAACAGACGAGAGCCCTGGTAGTGAAAAAGACTGAAATCAGAGTGAGGGGATAGATTACGATTCTAGGTGATTTTTACAACTGTGGCATGTTTTCTGTGAGGCACAGACAAATTGGAGGCAAGAGATGGAAAATATGGGCTGGATGCTAAGGGACCCACCTGTAGACTGAAGTTGGGTCCCAGAAAGAAATGGGTTTTCTGGGCCAAAATCTTAAAACAGAAACCTCATCCTTTAGACCAGGTTACCACAGCAGGCAGCAAATAGGAAATACTGAGACTATGTCAGTATGTGACAATTTAGAAGTCATTACTTCATTCCAGACAGCAAGCTGCAGACCCACTAAACCTAATGCAAACATGGCTTGAGGAAAAAGAGGCGACCATCTGTGGTCTCAAAGATGAGGGTCTGGGGAAGCTGTAACAGACATATTTAATTCTGCTCTCTTCTTTTCTTTAACATCAAAGGAATTGTCCACATCATATGATTTCTTCACAAAGGCCCAAATGGAGGGACAAGAGAGGGGAGTAATATCACTCCCCATGTGGTTACGTAGTGTTTCCTAATCCATCTTTTCCCTCATCCACATTGAAACATACATAACATCAGCTACTGGACATTTTTCTTAATTCCTGCTACAGAATTACCTGTAACACTAATCTAAAATAACACCAACTTGCATTGTTACAGAATTTGTATATTTGCTGAATGTTTTGTGTCTCTGATTTAATTTTTTTAGCATGTTGCTTTATTCTGATGTCTTCAGTTTAGTTCAGTTCAGTCGCTCAGTGGTGTCTGACTCTGCGACCCCATGAACCACAGCACGCCAGACCTCCCTGTCCATCACCAACTCCCGGAGTTTACCCAAACCCATGTCCATCGAGTCGGTGATGCCATCTAGTCATCTCATTCTCTGTCGTCCCCTTCTCCTCCTGCTCCCAATCCTTCCCAGCATCAGGGTCTTTTCCAATGAGTCAACTCTTCACATGAGGTAGCCAAAGTATTGGAGTTTCAGCTTCAACAGCAGTCCTTTCAATGAACACCCAGGACTGATCTCCTCCAGGATGGACTAGTTAGATCTCCTTGCAGTCCAAAGGACTCTCAAGAGTCTTCTCCAACACCACAGTTCAAAAGCATCAATTCTTTGGCCCTCAGCTTTCTTCACTGTCCAACTCTCACATCCATACATGACTACTGGAAAAACCATAGCCTTGACTAGACGGACCTTTGTTGTCAAAGTAATGTCTCTGCTTTTAAATATGCTATCTAGGTTGGTCATAACCTTCCTTCCAAGGAGTAAGCGTCTTTTAATTTCATGGCTGCAATCACCATCAGCAGTGATTTTGGAGCCCAAAAAATAAAGTCTGACACTGTTTCCCCATCTATTTCCCATGAGGTGATGGGACCAGAGGCCATGATCTTAGTTTTGTGAATATTGAGCTTTAAGCCAACTTTTTCACTCTCCTCTTTCACTTTCATCAAGAGGCTCTTTAGTTCTTCTTCACTTTCTGCATAAGGGTGGTGTCATCTGCATATCTGAGGTTATTGATATTTCTTCCGGCAATCTTGATTCCATCTTGTGCTTCCTCCAGCCCAGCGTTTCTCATGATGTACTCTGCATATAAGTTAAAAAAGCAGGGTGACAATATACAGTCTTAACATACTCCTTTTCCTATTTGGAACCAATCTGTTGTTCCATGTCCAGTTCTAACTGTTGCTTCCTGACCTGCATACAGGTTTCTCAAGAGCCTGGTCAGATGGTCTGGTATTCCCATCTCTTTCAGAATTTTCCACAGTTTATTGTGATCCACACAGTCAAAGGCTTTGGCATAGTCAATAAAGCAGAAATAGATGTTTTTCTGGAACTCTCTTGCTTTTCTGATGATCCATCAGATGTTGGCAATTTGATCTCTGGTTCCTCTGCCTTTTCTAAAACCAGCTTCAACATCTGGAAGTTCTCGGTGCACGTATTACTGAAGCCTGGCTTGGAGAATTTTCTGATGTCTTAGGTTCTGCTAAATTATAGTTCAGTGCTAGATGTTTTCCAGGAAAGAAAAGAAGCAGCTGCTCTGCAGTTTGTTACACAAGTGTAGGTGTTCTCAAAGAATTAAAATGTGAGTGGCAGCTCATATATGCTGGGTATTTAGGGAAGAGGAGCTAGGTCCTTCAAGATCTTGTTAAAAATGTTCCTATGTTCCCAGATGTGCCATGATCATAAAATAGTGCAAAAATTGGTGGATTTTTTAAAAAAGAATTTTTAGAACTTACAATTCAGATATAGCAAGTCATAGGCAGCTCTCAAAACTGCCCCATTGAAGAGTATCATTTGGAGCAACCGTGATTGAGTGAATATTCATTCTGTAGCATCAAAGGCAGTTAGCAACTTTGATTAAATTGGATATATTAGAAATAGAGATATAGAAGTAAAATTAAAAAAAAAAAAAGCTTCAGAAAATCAGGTGCTTTTCTGAGAAAAGCAGAGTCATCTCGGTAAAGAAACAAATGGTTAGTGTTTGTACTAGAAAACAATATTGTGATTTAAACTAAGGGGTTTTTGTTTCACTCCTTTCAAGACGTGAGGAAGAGTGTCACTTTTTGGAAGACCAAAGACATCAAGCCCACTTGGAGTCATAATTTAAACATTCAGAGAGAGATTAGTGAATTCATGACTCTATTTCCCATCTTATAGGCAGCAGAAAATTGGCCTTATCCCTTTCCTTTAAACAGGTCTTGTCTTAGGACACCAATTTGTTGATGGCAGAAGTTCTCTGACTCCTTCTCTCCAGTCTCCTCTCTCTTCTCCTGGATGTCTCTCTGATGTAGTTTCCAGTAATTGGCTTCTAGCCTTTTGCCCCTTTGTCAGTTTCACAATCGTATCCTCATTACCTCTTCATTTACAACAACAGAAAGTGTACCTTGTCTGAAACTTGTCCTTGAATTAATATGCATTAAAATTTTTCTTCTACATGCTTAATTCTTCTCATGACTGAAATATTTTGTAAATCTGCCTTCAGCAAGCCTATATTTTGTCTTCCTGAACCCCAGTTTATCCATGACTATATCTTTAATGTCACCTGAAAAACCTCATTAGTGTGATCATTGACCATCTTTACATTTCCAAGCTGTTAGGTTCACTCCAGCTGTGATAGCCTACTCATTAGAATTCTTGTGGAAATTTAGGTGTAAGTCCCATCTACCTCTTTAATCTTATGGAATGCTCTTAAATTTTGATACCTTCCTTTAGATTTACACAATCATCTATCCCACACTCACATACCATTGACTTTACTCCTATGTATAGAGAATTTGAGCTTCTTAAACTAATCTTTTCCATTCTGAGCCATCCTGCTTCCACCTGAGTTCTAATCATGAAAGCATATTCCAAATAAATGATACTTGGAAAAACAATCTTTGACTTATAATAAAGTAGCATTATACAGTGTATTTTTAGCTACCAGCTGTGCAAGCAATAAGTAGGAGACTTTGAAGTGCTAAAAATATTTAGGATGTGTCAAGTGGGAGTTGGCAAATACCTTGGGGTGAGAAAAGTCCTAGATAAGATACATCTGGCATACATTTTTAGGATGTCCTATTTTTAGTCTGTATTTTGATTTCTGCAGAGATCCAGGGGTGTTTCCCTAAAAAGGAAGCAAAATCACAGACTATCTTTAGTGAACAAGATAATCTCTGAAGTTTTCTCTCTCCCTTCCTTTTGCCCTTCAAATTAAAATTGTTATGATGCCTGACCTTAGTCTTAAATCATAAATAATAAGAAAACTTTGGATAAAAAATGATATTATGAGTGATAAAACACCGATTGTAACATTAAAATGTTTTGTTTTTTGGTTACAGCTATGAGTGTTATCACTGCCATGATTGTTTTCCTAGTTAATTTTATTGACTAATTATTGCAAACCTTTCAGCAAATTCTCTTTTTTTGGCTCACATTTAACGCATATATTTATTTCATACAGTATATTTAATTGAATTCTTATCATAAGTAGTTCACTGAAGAGAGAATGAAATCCAAGGAAAAATAAAATTTTGTGATAGCGTTTATTTTATGTTCTAGTCCTAATATTACCAGTTCTCAGCATATATCCTGACTTCTATTCTCAACTTGAATATAACATTGAGTCCCTAGATAATGTCCTTGTATCATGGTCAGAAATCAGGCTAAAAATTTTCTGTGGCCATCGGTAAAAATTCAACCCCCAAACCTCCTAATAGGTATGGAAATGGAGGAGGGCGAGAACGAGGGTATGAGTATGCTCCTGTATAGAGGTGGGATAACCATTCAAGTGTTCCTAGTGAATTCTGCTTTTTACTACATACTTAGGGTCCTGATGAGAGAGTATGGATGTAAGAGTTGGACTATAAAGAAAGCAGAGAATTGATGCTTTTGAACTGTGGTGTTGGAGAAGACTCTTAAGAGTCCTTTGGACTGCAAGGAGATCCAACCAGTCCATCCTAAAGGAGATCAGTCCTGAGTGTTCATTGGAAGGACTGATGTTGAAGCTGAAACTCCAATACTTTGGCCACCTGATGCGAAGAGCTGACTCATTTGAAAAGATGCTAATGCTGGGAAAGATTGAAGCTGGAAGATAGGGACAACAGAGGATGAGATGGTTGGATGGCATCACCGACTCAATGGACATGAGTTTAGGTAAACTCCAGGAGTTGGTGATGGACAGGGAGGCCTGGCGTGCTGCAGTCCATGAGGTCTCAAAGAATTGGACATGACTGAATGACTGAACTGAACTGAACTAGTGTCCTGAAAAAAAGAAAAAAATAATATGATTAATTTGTGGGTTAAGTGTCTCAAACTTACACACTTACCCATAAAGTCTGCTAATTAAAGATTTTTAGCTAAAGGTGAGTGTTGATCATCAACAGATCTTTATCCAGTTTTTACCTCTGTCTTGCTTTTTGTGCTATGGATTATGAAACCATTATTTTCTTGTCAGCTCCCTGTCAAATCTTCTACAGTTTGTAAGAAGGACATTTGATGAACAGGCTTTTCTTTAAAAATCTGCCACTTTCTCCATCTACATGAAACTTTCATTCTCTCTTTGTGATAGCTTTGGGTTGCTGTAAATATTTCCTGAGTCTATTTGTCAAGACAGTGTATTATTTGACAAAATATAGCTCTGTTTTGGAAACAATATATTAGAAGACTTCTATTGCAATTCCCTTATAATTGTAATGGTGATTTTTAAGTATTTTCAAGATACAATAATTTTGTGACTTGTCTTTTCTCAGTGATTTAAATTTACAAATTTCAACTTATTCACAATTATAAATTTATCTTTAGTATATTTATGTCTCCAAAACCATTTCAACCTTCTGGTGAGCCAAGATTTTTTTTTCTCCCAACTGAAGAAATGTATTTAATTTAGATTTCTCTTTATAGAAAGAAGGTTTGGGAAAATGTGTTTGGGATAATCAGTGTAGTTATGGGGTACCTCTGTAAAATTTTACAGAAATCTTAAATTTGTTATATCTGTTAATTCTCTACAGATCTTAAAATTTTCATAAAACCAAAAGATTAGGTTCAGTATCCACTAGAAGATAAATTATACACATTTAATATTACTTATATTTTTTAAAGTTGCTATTTTGTCACAATGTCTCAAGTTTTAAATCACATTTTAAAATGCAGTGAGAAGAGAAATTTACTTGATTGTCTGCTGGGACACAGTTGTCAGCAGTATTGACATTTGGTAAGTGTTCTATACCATCTTTGAGAAGAGATGGAAAGAGTTTCTGTGTCAGATTTCATCACAAATAGACAACTAACCTTTTGACAATGTAAAAGGCAACCTATTTGATCCTAAGACAGAGAGAGAGCTGGCAAGAAAATTGTATCTTTAAAAAGTCATATTTTCTACTTGAGCAAGTAACTGAATATCAATCTAAACTGATGTTCCAAAACAAGTCTCAGATTGCATTTGAAAAGTGACTCAATTCATGTCTCTTGAATTATCTTTATGATTCATGTATTGAACTTTTATTACCATTAAAGGGAATTACTGGAGATATGTATATTTGAGTGTATTAAGACACTATTTTTGCAATAGTTGATTAGAAACTGAGGGAGTGTTAATGGTTTGGCATGCTGACATTTTATGGATTGTGGAAGAGAGTATTCATCAGGAAAGGGAAAATTTTTGATGCTTCTGATATTAAAGATTCATCAAATAAATTAAGGTTAAAATATCTTCTTCTTACCACCACCCAAAATCAGAAAGGCTGTCCTCTTTCACTCTACTTGTGAAATGATACTGCAAGTGCTGAAATAAAGAAGAGAGTTATCAAAGGCTTTTTTCCTATGAGAAAATGTCATTCCTGTCATCAGTAGATAATACAGTCCACCCATCACTGGCCATTACATTGGCTTTCTTTCCTTGGTCAATAGCTTAGGAATTGAGCCATAGCATTTATAATTCAGTGGTTTGTACATACCTGTCTTACTTTGTCACTGGCTCAGGGGAATTTGATGTATGAGTTTTGCCTCAGTGAGTCAGGTTGATTGATGCTCTTTTTGTAAAAGTTGCATAAATAAGACCAACTTTCCTGGAAAAGATGCTTCTTGCAATAAGACTTTAAACTGTTCATAAAATAATTCTAATTTTAGTCTAGGAGATCTAAATTTAGACATTAAGCCCATAAAATCAAGTTCATGGTTATTTCATGCATGATAATTCAGTTCAGTTCAGTTCAGTCGCTCAGTCGTGTCCGACTCTTTGCGACCCCATGAATCGCAGCATGCCAGACCTCCCTATCCATCACCAACTCCCGGAGTTTACCCAAACCCATGTCCATCGAGTCAGTGATGCCATCCAACCATCTCATCCTCTGTCGTCCCCTTCTCCTCCTGCCCCCAATCCTTCCCAGCATTAGGGTCTTTTCCAATGAGTCAACTCTTCGCATGAGGTGGTCAAAGTATTGGAGTTTCAGCTTCAACATCAGTCCCTCCAATGAACACCCAGGACTTATCTCCTTTAGGATGGACTGGTTGAATCTCCTTGCAGTCCAAGGGACTCTCGAGAGTCTTCTCCAACACCACAGTTCAAAAGCATCAATTCTTCAGCGCTCAGCTTTCTTCACCGTCCAACTCTCACATCCATACATGACTACTGGAAAAACCATAGCCTTGGCTAGATGGACTTTTGTTGGCAAAGTAATGTCTCTGCTTTTAAATATGCTATCTAGGTTGGTCATAACCTTCTTTCCAAGGAGTAAGCGTCTTTTAATTTCATGGCTGCAATCACCATCAGCAGTGATTTTGGAGCCCCAAAAAATAAAGTCTGACACTGTTTTGCCATCTATTTCTCATGAAGTGATGGGACCAGATGCCATGATCTTAGTTTTCTGAACGTTGAGCTTTTTTAAGCCAACTTTTTCACTCTCCTCTTTCACTTTCATCAAGAGGCTCTTTAGTTTTTCTTCACTTTCTGCATAAGGGTGGTGTCATCTGCATATCTGAGGTTATTGATATTTCTCCCAGCAATCTTGATTCCAGCTTGTGTTTCTTCCAGCCCAGAGTTTCTCATGATGTTCTCTGCATGTAAGTTAAATAAGCAGGATGACCATATACAGCCTTGACGTACTCCTTTTCCTATTTGGAACCAATCTGTTGTTCCATGTCCAGTTCTAACTGTTGCTTCCTGACCTGCATGATAATTCAGAGAAGTAAATAATTGAAAGTATTATAAGAAACACAATTTTTGTTTTTATCCACAGAGGTGAATTTGACAAAATCAAATATTCCCCTAAGTCCAAAAATAAAGAGGGAAATTAAATATAATTATACGCAAAAGCCCATTCTATAATGATTCACTAGAATTCTGTGGTATAAACCATAGAGACTGTGGGCTAGAAGTCTAATGCCTATTTTTAGATAAAGAAATGCTTCATCTCAAGCAATGGACTATAACCTAGATCTGTGCATTTAAGAGTCTGAGATTGTTCTCTGCTCTTGCTGAGTAAGAAAACTCTACTCACTGACCTGTTAAAACAGTAAGGAAACTGTTTAATCCAGTGATTTAAACCACTCTTGAGGAGTATCACTGGTAATCTGTGAAAACCCCAGTTTCCCTATGAATGGATATAAGGTGAAATTTTATTAACTTCAGAATGCAGGAATCTTCAGGATAAGAAATGTAAAAGCAGGACCAGTATAATTGATACTATTTAAGCACTAGACAAAAACAAGTCTCAGACTTCCTTATAATGGCATTTTCATAGTCTAGGGCACACTTGTATATGTGAATAATCTAACATTTAGATTTAGATTACTATTTAGTTAGCAAGATGTATAAAAGAAGAAAATAAAATGAGTAAGAACCAAGGGTCAAAGAGAGAGTGGTCAATAATATTTTCAGAAATGAAAAGTCAATATGTATCTCCGTATTGAAGAATCACAGTATTGAAGAAACAGGATAATATAAAACCCCACCTAAATTTAACTTCAGAATGCTAAAATGAAATTATCCTAAATCTTTGAGGGAAGGAAAAAGAGAAAAAACACAACAAATCACACCTGGTTATCTAAAAAAGAATAATGGTTGGAGTAGAAGAAGAAGTCTCGTCAGCAAAGCAGTGAAAAAAATACAAAGTACTGAGAGAAAAAAAAAATCAACTTAGAGTTTATACTCAAGCACATTAAGAAGCAACTCAACTTTAAAATGGGCAAAAACCCTGGATACTTCACCAAAGAAAGTATAGAGAGGGAAAGTAAGCATACGAAAAAGAGCTCAACATCATATATCAGTAGAAAGGTGCAAATTAAAACAAATGTCACTATACCTTGATTAGAATGGCCAAAATGCAGCACACTGACAAGACCAAATGCTGGTGAGGAAGTGGAGCAGCAGGAACTCTGATTTATTGCTGGTGGGAATGCAAAATGACTTAATGTATTCTTACCATACTACCCAGCAATGATTCTCCTTGGTATTTGTCAAAATGAATTGAAAACTTAGGTCCACATAAAAACCTGCATGCAGGTTTTTTGCCCAGACTTGAAAGCCCCCAAATATCCTTAGGTAGATGAATGGATAAATAAACTGTGGTACATATGGACAATAGAATATTATTTAAAAGGAAATGAACTATCAAACCATAGAAACATGGAGAAAACTTCAACCTGTGTCACTAAGAAAACCAATCTGAAAAGACCATACATGCTGTATGATTTTTAACTGTATAATATTTTAGAAAAGGCAAAACTGTGGAGACAGGTGAAAAAGTCAGTGGTTGCCAAGAATTGGGCTAGAGGTGAAGGGTGAATGGCTATAGCATAGAGAATATTTCAGTCTGTAGAATTATTCTGGGTGATACCATAATGGTAGATACATGTCATTATACATTTGTCAAAATCCATAGACTATATTACACCAAGAAAGAGCCCTAATGTAGACATGAACTTTGCATGATAATGATATTTTAATGTAGATTCATCAGTTGTAACAAATGTACCCCTCTGGTACAGGATGTTGATAATGAGGGAGGCTGTGAATGTTTGAGAATTCAATTCTGCTGTGAACCTGAAACAACTCTTAAAAAATCTATCAAGAGATAGAGCATATCAACAGGCCAATAAAATAGAAAATTTGGAGGATAAGACATGAAAAAAGACTTAACATTTAAGTATAAAATAGGCGACATAATTATAGATTCAATAGTGGTTTTAAAACCATGGAAAGCTCATTTGGATAAGGCAAAAATTAGATGAAATTTCTTATGAGGAAATAAAGAACTTTCTAGTTCCATAAGCATTAAGGAGAATAAATTGCTACATAGATATATAATACTTTTTATCACAAAAATATTATGAAAAGAAAAAGCAGATTAATAGCATTTTGAGAAAGAAGCAAAATACCATTTACGATAATAGATGTAGAAATCCTAAGTAAATATTAACTACCTATAATCAACAATTTATGTAACTATCAGTACAACTATATTTAACAACAAAACATTATGACCAAGCAGTTTGTTTTCTTTTTCTTCCCAAAAATGCCTTTGTAGGATGGAACTTTTAGATATTCTACTCCCTTTCTCCCTGAAACTCTCAAATTTGATTCGCCTCTTATTAAATGATGCCATTGATTTCCCTTTATTTCTCAAAGACTTATACCTGGTCTCCTATCATTCTCTCTAAAGATACTCTTTTCTGAATTCTTAGATACATGGACATGGAAATGATGCTTCCAATATCCTGGCTGTTCAGATACCCTTAATCTGCTCTCCTAAAGTGATCTTAACTTCTCTCCTGGTTCATCCATTCAATTCTAAGGTCCCATCCAGAGTTTTCATTATCAGTAACTTAACTGCACCACAATTTTGCTTTACCTAACTCTCTTTCTGATCTTTATTTTTCCCCCTCTTCGCAACACGCTTTCTCTCTTATCAGCTATGGATAGGATCAGTTTTCCTTCATCTGAGAATATATTTATTTCCCTTTCACCTTAAAGAACATTTTTGTGGAGTAAGGAACTCTGTATGACAGCATGTGAAAACCCCTCATGACATTTCCATGGTTTCTGCTGAGAAATCCATTGTCATTTGAACTGTTTTTTATGTAATGGGCTGTTTCTCTCTTGCTGCTCCTAGCACTTTTCTGTGTTTTTAGTTTTCAAAGTTTGAATATGATATATTTTGGTATTTGGCCTTTTTAGTTCATTCAGCTTATTGAGTCTTTGACTGTATTATATCTTGGACAAAACTGAAAAGTTTTTATCCATTTTTTTCAACACTTTCTCATCCCCACCCTCGTTCTCATCTCCTTCCAGGATTCTGACATAAATTTAGGTCTTTTGTTACATTCTCTTGTTTCTCATTTTTTTCTCCCTTTCTTCTCTCTCTCTATTTTTTTTTTAGTATGTTTTCACTCTGTTGTTCAAATTTGGTGATTTCTACTGTTCTACTTTCCAGTTGAGTGGATCTTCTCCTCTCTTCATTCTGCTGTTGAACCCCTATACTGACTTTTAAAATTTTGGTTATTGTATTTTTTAGTTCTAAAATTTTTATTTAGTTCTTTTTTATATCTTCAATTCCATTGCTGAAACTTTAAATTTTTTGTTTCACACATGCTCATAATTGCTTTTTGAAGTATGCTTTGGGTTTTTTTTTGATGGCTGCTTTAAAATTTTGAAAATAATTCTAATATCTTTGTCATTTTAATGATGTCTTCTATAGATTACCCATTCTCAGTCAGTTTGAGACCTTCCTAGTTATAGTAAAACAATTGATTTTCCAATGAAACCTAGCCATTTGTAGTATTATGTTATGAGACTCTGGATTTTGTTTAAACCTCATATTTTGGCTGGTTTTCCCTGCCACCACTCTGGCAGGAATGAAAGTGTTACTACCTTGTTACTGCCAGGTGAGAATAGAAGCCCAGATTCTTAAATTGGCCTCCATTGAATCCTGGGGCTAGGGTTCCTCATCACTGCTGGGCAGGGATGAGAGTTCTGGCTCCACATTTGGCTTCCATTGACATCACTCCAGAGGAAGCATAAGAAATAAGGCACCTCTTTCCTCTTTATGCTTTGTCAGGGATGAAATTCCAGACTTCCCTCTGCATTGACACAGGTGGGGGATGGGGTGGGGTGGAGCCTGGATAAAAGTCCCAACTCTCTATATGACCATTTCTGACATTACATTAGTGGAAAAGTCAGGGTGCCCTGTTATAGGCTGAAGAGTGTGGAAGTTTAGACTTTTTACTCTGCTTTTACTAGTGTCCGTATTAGTATGACCAAAGGTTTTTCCTTAGATTTGGCTGAAATAGAGCAGTTATTGTGTAAGATTTCTGTCTTGGTAATCTGCCCCTGCCCATTTTTCTTCTTTTGCTTGAACAAACAAGTTTGTGTTGTGGCTTTATATTTATACCCATGGTCGTTTCTGAATCACCAGCTTCCTCAGCTCCAAGTCAAGAATATATAAGGCAAAATAAACAAACAAATAACCCAGGTTACTCCTCCTTATTTCATTCCTTGAGTCCTGAAGTCACTTCTCAGTGTGTTTCTTATCTCTGCTTTCAGAATCTCCTTATGTTTATTTTATATAGAGTGTCTTAGGTGTCTACTTATAATTAACTGGAGGATGCTCTTCTGTTTTCTCAGAAGTGGAAGTCTTCATTTCCACTTCAAAAAGAAAATTGAAATAATCCAAAGAGAACCTCTAAAACTCCCACAAAATATTTATTCATCTATGATATTTTCACTTACACACACTTATCCCATATCCTAATTATCTGTACTTTTCTTTAAAAAATTCTCCCCAACTCTGCATCAAATCCCTTCTAATTTTGCCTATACCAAATTACTGCTTCAACAAATCCTTAGTTTTCTTTCATCATCAACATTTCACTTTCTACTTGACCTTTGATTTCCACTTCCCATTTTATACTAGACCATTATGTTCAACCTTTTCTTGCCTCAAGTTCTGTTTAGATAAACCTTTTGCAGCAAGTGGATAGCTGAGAGTAGTGATCATAATAGACTGAAGGAGAGCAACATAGAGTGAAGAGAGATTTTATTTGGGGGTAGATAGTTGCATTTTATTTTGTGTTGCTGTTGTTACTGAATTTTGCTGGGTCTTTATCTTAGCCACTGGTGTATCTTTTCATCCTGGAAAAGAAGCCTAGCATAATCAAGGTGCTCAGTTAAAATTTTGAATGAGTGTATGAATAAACAGAGAATTACAGAAGACAAAAGGCCAATGATATTGAGACTAAATGAAGTGCTAATATCCAGTGAAAGCATGAAGAGGTCTTGTCTAGTCTTGAGTTCTTATATGTAAATGTATATTGGTTCTTCTTGACATTTTTCTTAAACATTTCCATTTTCCTTTAAGTGTTTTTTCACTATCTTTTTATATTATATATGTGTATCCTATTGCACTGACTATAATAGACCTCATTTTTAGGGGCAATATTGAGGTACACTGATTTGGAGTCACATAACAACATTTAGATGCAATAAGGTTCATTGATGGTATTCTTTCCCAAAGACCAGAATGATGATTATATGCATGAGTATGTGGATGTGACTTGTCATACATGCTGATGCATTTTACCATTATATTTTCCAGCCGAAAATAATCATCATAGAAAATTCTCAACAATTCTAATGGAGCAAATAATAAAGAGGAAAAAGCTTCTCTCTGTCTGTTTTCACTTAGTTTTACTACATACTGAATATCAAAGGTAATTTATCAGGATTCAAAAGATTTTTGTGGTTTCAGAAGGGATATTTCTCTATTTTATGTAAGTGAAGTTGGAGACAGTCTCTGTTGAAGCTCATTACCTGGCAGCCATCCCCTCCACTCCTCTCTGGGTCCAGAAAGTAAAGATGTATAAACTATAGAAGTGTAAATACCAGCATAGGTATTGACAGAGAGAGAGAGAAAAAAATATGACATTTTCTCCCTAAGACCACGCATCTTCATACTGAGTCAAGAGGATTCATGTCCATGGTTTCAAAGTTAGAAAGGGTAGGAAAATGCAAAGTGTTTAACATATTTTAGGAAAGATACTAAGAATACTGTGTTCTAGAGCAGCGGTCCCCAACCTTGGCGCCAGCAACTGATTTCATAGAAAACAATTTTTCCACTGACCAGAGATTGGAAGGGTGGTTTTGGGCTGATTCAAGCATGTTTACATTTATCGTGCACTTTATTTCTAATGTAAGGCCATAGTTGATCTGACAAGAGGTACCAGTCCACAGCCTGGAGGTTGGGGACCCCTATTCTAGACCACACAGTCTTACACTACAACTTCATTTTTCATTGTTTGGTTTGCTTTCATATTGATGGGACTTTTACTCAAACCCAAATCAGTCAATATTTGATGTGTTTCACTGTATGATAAGGAACAGAAAAGAAATATGACATATTGTCCCTGCCACTAGGAATGCTGCAAGTCCTTGCTATAAAGAATTTATATTTCTGATGATTTTTTTATTTATAAGCTACTGTCTAAAATCTTCTTTTAAACAACAACAACAAAAAGGCTTAAAGAGTCTTGGCATTAGAAGAGAACCTTAAAGGACGTTTAATTTAGCTATCATCTAGAACACGCTCTTTATGCTACATGGTGTTCTTACAATTCCTTTTAGTAATTCCATGTCTCACACGCTAAAGGCTCTAATAGAAGAAAGAAATAAGATGTCTATCTGATATTGTTTAAACCAAGATTTCCCAATATTTTTGACCATTGTACTTTTTTATTTTCCACAGCTATTAAAATGTAGTTTAAGAAACATACCACAATGTCCTCTGTAGGTAACGTACTACATTTGGACTGTGAACAAGTACTTTCTTATGTTGAAATACTTGTCTTTGTAATTTCTGACTACGTTAAGCCATAAAACCATGAACTGAATAAACTGAAAAGTTTTAAGCTTTAATTTCTCTTTTACAGAAAAACCAAAGCCTACGTTTTCATTTGCTTTCTTGGTCTGGTTTATTGTCATGATAAAATTTACCCTTTCTGGGGTACGTCTATGGTTTCAGCAAATGTAAACAGTGTCACCACTGCTACAATCAAGATACAGAACATCCGCATGACTCCAAAGAGTTTCCTTGGGCTCTTGTGTTGTCAGTCTCCTCCCTATCCCGAGCCCTTGAGAAACAGGTCTAATTTCTGCCACTATGAATTTGCATTTTTTAGAATTTCATAGAGATTGAATCATATGATTATGTACCCCTCTGTATCTGACTTCTTTCACTTAAATGCTTTTGAGATTTATCACAATTACTCTGTGTAGCAGTGGCTTATCTCTTTTTGTGACTGACTAGTAGTCTGATACGTGATGTATCAAATATTATCCATTCACCATTTGTTGGACATGTTGATTGTTTCCAGTTTGGGGCCATTGCACATGAGGGAACTATCAATATTTACCAATAAATATATATTGAAAATGTTTCATTTTACTTGAGTAAAAATCTAGAAGAGATATTGCTGGATTTTGGTAAGTAAATATTTACCTTTATACAAAATACCCCAAGTGTTTCCAAAGTGGGCTGTATTATATCACAGTCTCACTACAACAGTCTTATAAAAACAGACTGTATTATACTACAGTCTCACTAACAACATATGAGAGCTCAAGATTGCTCTACTTTCTTGCCTTACCAGAGCTTGGAACTGTCATTGGAAAAAAAAAAGGAAGAAAACAATGTTAGCCATTCTAAGTAGCTGTTTAGAGGTTTTACAATGCAATTTTTGTTTGAGTTTTCCTAGTATATAATGATGATGACTATCTTTTTATATGTTTTTTGGCATTTGTATCATTTTCATGACGTGTTCAAATATTCTGCCTATTTTTATCATATTTTTTATCTTGCAACATTGAGTCATAGATTATTTATTCTGAACACAAGTCTTTATCATATAGATGTTTGCACATACTTTGTTCTTGTCTGTAGCTGTTTTTTAGCTTTTTATGTGTCTTCAAAGGGCCAAGTTTGTGTTTTGTTTTGGTTTTAATTTTTATGAAGTCCTATTTACCAATTTTTATTTTATGTGGCATTTATGAATCCTGTTTAACAAATCTTTAACTGAAGATCAGAGATGTTTTGTTATTTTTTCTCTAGAATTTCATAGATTTATATTTTACATTTTGATATATGATACATTACTTTAAAAATTGATTTTTTATCTTATGTTATATGAAACATGAATCAAGAAGGCCTTAGTTCCTTTTTTAAAAATTAAGTTGTCATACAAATACGCTTTTACTTTTAGATTTTACATTCTATTCTACAAAATTTATACAAATATCACACTGGTATTAGGTAACGTGAGCCATCCAAAGTTGTTCTTTTTCAAAAGCCTTTGGTTGTTCTAGTCCAGAGTGTCTCAGCTGTGGAATTATTGGCATTTTGCACCAGATAATTCTTGGTTGTACAGGATGTCATGGTCATCGTAGGATGTTTAGCAGCATTTCTGGCTCCTGCCTTACAACTTACAGCTAAATATCACCTGTTCTTTTTCAGTCACTCAGTCATGTCCAACACTTTGTAACCTCATGTATTCAGCACGCCATACTTTCCTGTCCTTCACGTCTCCTGGAGTTTGCTCAAACTCACGTGCATTGAGTCGGTGATGCCATCCAACCATCTCATCCTCTGTTGCCCCCTTCTCCTTCTGCCCTCAATCTTTCCCAGCATCAGGGTCTTTTCCATGAGTTGGCTCTTTGCATCAGATGGCCAAATATTGGAGCTTCAGCTTCAGCATCAATCCTTCCAATGAATATTCAGGGTTGATTTCCTTTAGGATTGACTGGTTTGATCTCTTTGCAGTCCAAGGGACTCTCAAAAGTTTTCTACAGCACCACAGTTTGAAAGCACCAATTTTTAGACTCTCAGCCCTCTTTATGGTCCAACTCTCACATCCATACATGATTACTGGAGAAATTATAGCTTTGACTACATGGGCTATGTTAGAAAAATTATGTCTCTGTTTTTTTTAATACGCTGTCTATGTTTGTCATAGCTTTTCTTCCTAAGAGCAAGTGTCTTTTAATTTCATGGCTGTAGTCACCACCACAGTGATTTTGTCTGCTTAATCCTTATCTATAATTTGTTTCCCCCATCAAATAGTTTTTGAAGAGAAATTTTGAAAAATAAGCCATTCAACAAAATAATCTGAGTTTCTTTTAAATTACAAAACTTAAAATGTTTTCTATCCAACAATTTCTTATTTTACGTTGTATTGGGAATCTAAATAGCAATCACATAACCTTGAGTCTATGGAAACACAGGTAGAATTCTTTATCTCTTGCCAGTGGCTGACATGTAGACTAAAGCTTTACTCTATAGAACATTTAGCACTCAGCACCCTCTCCTTCCATTTGTAAATCTCTGTGCTATTGACAAGTTGCTGTACACCAACAGAAGTTTAGTCAAAGTAGCATGAGAATTATGTTACATGTGTATAAAAAAAATTTTTTTCTCTTTATGTTTTTGCAGGTTTCAAGAAATTGCTAGTTATATTTGAGACCTTATATTTGTTATAATGGTCAAATTAGATTATGTGTATGAAATCATATTTTGAGCTAAAAGATGAGAGATAAATGTTAGTAATATAGTTTATAGATCCAATATGCTCCATAAATACTTTTTGAATTGGCAGTGCATTTAGGGATGCAAAATTTTCTGTAGAAACTTAAATGCCTTGAAAAAAAAGGAAAGCAAGCTATGTTTTACTGCTTTGAGTTTATTCTAGTTATTATTACATAAAATATGTATTTATTATTACATAAAATACTTTGGAAAAAAATAGCAAGCAATTAGGAAAATGTTGCTCTTGTGAGATTCAGTGTAATCTTTTAAATACCATCCAACCAATGTACATAAGTGCCTAAAGAATGTTTATACTTTACAGGAATTTTTGCAAGTTATTTTTGATAAGAAATATTTGAGGAACTCCAATATGACAAAAAGATTTCAGTGGGTCTGAAGTGCCTAACACCACCTACAGGAAGGATGATGTTTCTTTCCTGTGTTAGTGCTCAGTCTTTGCTTCCTTCCTCTGTATTCTTGCAAATATTTTTGAATAGAAAACTACAGGAACAACTTAGTTATACACTCATCATGTTTCATTATTTAGTATTACGATGGACCCTTTGGTCAATAATCATGCTAATTTTGATTTGAACAAGAAAATGACTTTGAATCCTACCCATTACGTGCTGATTCAAAGGGCAATAGATTTTGTAAGCACACACACAGATACACCATCTATATGTGTATATTAATACATATTATGTATAGTGTCTACTATTATCTTTTGTCATAAATTCTGTCATGATATACTTACTGCTTTTTATGATAGTCTCTTTGAAAATGATTGAAATTTTTAAAATACACTTACTTCTGTGACAAATTACTTTTGCATTCAAAGAATTCAGGATATCTTTTATATTACAAAAGGTTTCTTAGGAAATATAGAACTATATATCCCTGGATACAAGAGATTGGCATTTGAAGATAGGCTAAATGACCATTAAGCTCTCACCAACTGAACTGAGCTCAAACATTTTTAAAATATACCAATTAATGCATATGTAGGCAAGTCCTTCACATTATAAGGTATTTCTGAATATCTTCTAAATGGACAAGTTAAAAAGAAAAAAAAAAAAAACAAATGATGAATCTTCACGTTTAAACTATATAAACACTAAAAAAAAAAGTGGATTACTTAGCCAAGGGTAAATTTCTCTTTATTTATATCTGTACCCAGCTCGCCGTGGGTGGTATCTCATTCCTGGAAATTCCTATCTTGAAAAGCAAATGCTTAGGGGAATATTCACTTAGCCATGAACAGTGGTGTCTCCAGCTCTGAAATGTCATTTTGAGAAGCCTCTGATGCAAGAGAGAGAAATGTGGCTGTGCTTTGGCAGACTCTGTAATGCTCAGTTCTCAAATTAATGGGTTTTGTCAGGTACTGATGGCTTTGTGGACCATGCTGTGTACTGTGATGTGCCTGATGTGACTGGGGTTATGCCATATCCATACTGATGGAATTACTGTCATTAGTATCATTAATATGCATACATTCTCCTTGTTCTCTGGATCTGTTTGGAATTTTCAGAGGAGCTGACTGTTGGTAAGGCTTCAAACTGATGAACATGCTTGCTTTTATTTTTAAACCAAGAGCAATGTATTATTAACAGGCTTGGGAGTGAGTTGGACATTAAAATGATGTGGTTCAGAACAAAATGCATTTGTTTTTGTATGTGCACTTTTGGTTTGTGATAGTCATTATCTCATTTGTTACAATCTCTGCTTATGTTTTAGTATTTTGATGTCACTGATTATATTATACTGGCATGTCCAGGCTTTTATGAATCTAATAATAAACCAGGTTAAAGAAGAAAAAAACCTTCCTCTATGGATTGATTTTTGAATACCTTTTATTCTTATTTACTAAAAGTAAAATATTGTCATATTAGGCAACTTGAAAAACAGTGGAGTAAGAAAGCCCAAACAAAATGATGTACAACCCTTATTCCCACAGATATTTTTATATTCTGGATCTGCTTGTCTTTCCCAGCTTAGGGAACTCTGTGAAAACAAAGTTGAGTCTCTAAGTATGAGGCCTTGAACTCTCTCCTAGGTTGGTGTTGAGCCATGTCCTCACATAGTGAGTCAATAAAAGTGACAGATACATTAAGAATATACCATTCATAGTTGACTTGGAGATGATATCTCTGAGCACAGGCAATGAGAGTTATCCTGTTAAACTATGAAATAAGTTGTGTTGGTACATTGTGTCTGGATCTCAGTTCTTGGAGTTGTCCTCTTGCTTGTGCATGCTTCTGATATCCCTGGTAACACTTGTCTCATGGTCCCCTGGTCCCCTATTCCAAGTGTTTCCACTACCACATGTCAATTCTATTGGTGTCAGGATTGAGTCACATGTCCAACCTCCCAGGCTTAGAACTTCTTCCCTGACTTTCCCTCATTCTTCTCTTGGACCTTAGATGACCTATAAAGCACTACATGGTTTGGTTCTGGGCTTCCACTCCAAACTGATCTGCTATGATCTTCCCTTTTGTTCAATGAGAACCAGTTGTATATTCTTCTGTGTTTTTTTGTTTCCCCTTAAAACACATCAAGATCATTTCCTACTCAGGGCTCTGGACTATGTTAACACATCTGCAATGTTAATATCCTTGATCTTTACTGGTTGCTAGCCTAGATGTAACCTCTCAGATAGGTCTTCCTTGACTGCCTTGTTCAAGTAACTCTTTAGTAAGAAAATCTTTCCTTTTCTTGATTCCATTTTTATTTTTTTTAAATTGAAGAATAGTTGATTTACACTGTTGTGTTAGTTTCAGGTATTCAGTGAATCATATATATATATATATATATATATGTATACACATATTCTTTTTCAGATTCTTTTCTATTATAGGTAATTAAAAGATACTGAATATAGTTCCCAGTGCTATACAGTAGGTCCTTATTGTTTATTTATTTTCTGTATAGTAGTGTGTATTGTCAATTCAAAACTCCTAATTTATCCCTCCCTACCCCTATATCCTCTAAAAGTAGAGTTACTATATGAACCAGCATATCCACTGCTAGGCATATATCCAGAAAAGGTGAAAATCCTAATCCTAAAAGATATATGCACGCCAATGTCCGTATGTGTGTGTGTGTGTGTGTGTGTTAGTTGCTTATTTGTGTCTGACTCTTTGCGACCCCATGGACTGTAGCCTGCCAGGTTCCTCTGTCCATGGGATTCTCCAGGCAAGAATGCTGGAGCAGGTTGCCATTTCCTTCTCCACCAGTGTTCATAGAGCACTATTTTCAATAGCCAAGAAATAGAAGAAACCTAAATGTTCATCAACAGATGAGTAGATAAAGAATATATAGTACACATATACAGTGTAATACTAGTTCTGGAAAAGAATGAAATGATTCCATTGCAACAACATGGATGGACCTAGAGATTATTGTATTAAGTGAAGACAGAGAAACACAAATATTCTATGATATCACTTACATGTGGAATCTAAAAAAAAATGATACAAATAAACTTATTTACAAAAGAGAAATTGACTCACAGACATGGAAAACAAACTTATGGATCCCATTTTTTAATAGCACACATGGCCTAAAATTGCTTGTGTGTTAATGAATTTATTGTGTATCTTGATTCTTGCCCACTGCCCTCTGCTCATTCTTACACTACAATTTAAGCTCCATGTAAATAAGAGTTTGTTTCATTCACCTCTATGGTTCCCTTGTTTATATTAGTCTAGCACAGAGAAAATATCTGAATGATACTTCCAGAAAGTATCTGAAATGCTAAATGGATGCTGGTTATTAGAGCTTGGTTATCTTATAGGATGAATGTGATTATTGGATAAGTTCCAGATCATGGAATACTGAGAGTCTTTTTACACTCTATTGGGACAGTGGAGGGCTCATCTGCAAAAACAAAAAGCTCTACACTTTCCCCAGAGAAAATGAGAAATAATTTTCAGTCCTTCCTAATGTAAATATATGCATACTACAGTATAGCTTTAATGACTTATTATATTTTATCGTATGGATATAACACATTTTAAATCACCAATCCCTTAGTTTTGGTCATCTGGTTTTATTCCTTCTATCTTTTCTGTATTGTCAGTGTCACTTCCATGTATATCTTTGTACATATGTCTTCTGTACACTTTTTATCATTTCCTTCAGCTACATTTGTTGAAATCAAATTGCTGTATTAAAATGTATTCTCCTCTTTGAATACTTCCCATACTATTATATGATAATCTATCTCTTAACATACTAATATTTGAGACACTTACAAAAAAATTGATCTTTTCAGAAAAGTTTAGAATTCTTGAATCCACTTGTGAGCTTTCTAGTTTTAATTTCAATTTAACTGCATTATTAAAGTGAATAAAGATTGATTTTTTTTCCCCAGAAGAAGAGCCAGAGAAAAGTAATTTGTCTGTCTCACTCTATAGCCAGTGCAACCAAAGTAGGAATGTGACTGGCTTCAAGTTGTCACTCTTTTTTTGCTCTTATTTACTACATTACTCTTTAAATAAATGAAGTTCAGAAGAAACTAGGCTCAAGATATACCAAAAAAGAAATAGTATACATATTGCTCACAGTGCTAATAAATAGAATCCTTTAAGTCTACTTACAGAGATGTGACTCTTTCCTCAAAAGGTGAACTTTATGTTTTCTCTTGAAAGGATGGCAATTCCTTGATATAAGACTGTAAAAATGCTTTCTAATGCAAGAGAGTTTTTTTTCCCCTCACTTGGCATGAGCAAAGAAATGTAACGCACTTGCTGCCCTGTGAAAAATACCGAATATATTGTGTTCCAAAAATGTCTCACTTAAAAAGAAAGGAAGGCATAATATTTGTCATTTGTGGTCATATTCTTAACATACAACTTCCCTGGTAGCTCAGATGGTAAAGCGTCTGCGTACAATGAGGTAGACACGGGTTTGATCCCTGGGTCGGGAAGATCCCCCGGAGAAGGAAATGGCAACCCACTCCAGTATTCTTGCCTGGAGAATCCCATGGACAGAGGAGCCTGGTGGGCTACAGTTAGTGGGGTCGCAAAGAGTCGGACACGACTGAGCGACTTCATGTTCACTTTTTATTAACATACAGTCTAGCAGTCACACTCAGGTATTTACACAGTTGACTTGAAAACTTCTGTCCACACAGAAACCTGCACAAGTATTAATAGCAGTTTTATCTATAATTGTCAAAACATGGAAACAAAACAAGATATCCTTAAATAGATGAATGGATAAACAAATTGTGTTGCGTGCATACAGTGAAATTCTACTTAGTGATATAAACAAATGCTCTATCAAGCCACCAAAAGGCATGGAGGAACTATAAGTGCATATTACTATAGTGAAAGAAGCCTATGTGAAAAGGCTGTATACTGTACAACACAAACTATATGACATTCTGAGGGAAACCTATAGAGACAGTAGGAACACGGGGTTCCACAACCACAGACAGTGGTTGCCAGGGACATAGTGGGAGACAGATAAGGAAGAATAGAGATTTTTAGTTTAGTGAAACTATATTGTAGATACTCAAATATTGATACTTGACATTATATATTTGTGAAAATGAACAGAACTATACAACACAAAGACCGAGTCTTAATATGAACTGTGGACTTTAGTTATAGTAAGTGATTGACACTGACTTGTTAATTGTCACAAATGTACCACTAAAGCAATATGTTCATAAAAGGGAAAACTGTATGCTGGGAAATAGTGATATATAGAAACATTTAGTGCTACCTTCTCAAAGCATTTGTTCATTGAGTTATCCTAAACCTTGTTTCTTCCAATTTAATAATTAAGAAACGTTTGACTAACAACCATGATATCATAATTTGCTAATAGAACAATAGCTTTTGCATCAGTGTCTGCTTATTTGTAGGCAGAATAAAGAGACTAAAGTGAATTTACGTAGATCTCCTCAAGCACAATTGTATACTGATAGAGGGTTACTGTATGAAAAGTACCTGAAGAGTGTATTTTAAATCATTCTCACTATTGGAATTTGGCTTTTCTTTAGATGGGATTTTGAGGAAAAAAAAAAAACTATTATTTTGAACTAAAGTTTTTTTCTAACAACATTGATAGAGAAATTCAACTCTAAGCTACAATTTCATTGAGTTATTTAATTATTTTCTTCTTGTCCAGATCTCTAAATTTTTGAAATTCTTTGAAAGGAATTTCTCTAAGCAGAGAACTATACCTGAAATGAAATTATAATTGATAATTTACTTTTAAAGTGTTGAGATAGTCTCTGCATTCATAGAAATATATATGAATATGTGCATATATATACACATATATAAGTGTGTGTATATGTGTGTGTATGTATATATATATATATATATATATACAAAGAGAGAGAGAACTTACATTTTTTTAGTTATAGATTTAGTTAATTTGGAGTGGAACAACAGCTGACAATATTTTCTTAAAGGCAGCTAATGTTCCACAACAGTGAACAATGACATCACATCATAGCATCCTAGATTTCTTAGCCACGAAAGTAAGACATCAATTCAAAGGCAAGAACTATGAATATTTATCATGGACAACACTTGCTAAACATTTGAAACCCACTGGATCCAGAATTTCCCTTAGAAATTCAATTGATGATGACAGTTGGTAATTTGCTTTCATATGTTGTTATTTCTCTTGTATGATTATTTTATTTTGTAAATTAATGAACCTAACCACATAAAATATAACCAAAAGTTTTGTCATCCTTAAAATTATTCATAAAATGAATATTCCCTTATACATATGACAAAACATACATTTAAGTGATAAATGATATATGTTTTATTCAAACATCAAAACTTTTTCATACATCTTATTTATGTAACTATTTTCTTTCTTTTTTGCTGCATGCAAGAGAAAATAATTCAGTATGAGATACACAGAGCTGTCCACAGATGTCACCATGAAATATTACTGGCTTCATAGCATTTGCTCTATTCCATTCACTCTGGTCATTATAAAGTATAAGCAACTTAAGATGACTGGCCACCTTGTGGCTTACCATATCTCTCACCATAATATTTTTGACTTTGAGGTTATAGATATACAGTATGGTTTTCAACTCACCTCTGAAGATTTTCAGATTTAATGCCAAGTCCAACAGTAACCTTTTGTGTTTCAGATGCAGATTCTCATGATGTAGGGTGCCTGTGTTATTCATGATCTTTCCCTTGTTCAAGACAAGTACAGATTAATGATGATGTTGGGAAGAATTCTGTACCCATTCCATTCTGCATTAATCTAAAAAATGAAGAGGCATACATGTTTTCTCTTTCACATTGTCTTTCTACAGAGGAATTATGATTTTAAACCTAATCCCCCAAAGTGGAATCATGATTCCTAGAGACACGGTATCCTCTCAGGGCTTACTTCATCTATGCCTACAAAATAAAGCAAAAAATAGTCAGTCTCTTTTGTACTGAGAGTTACTCATCTGCTTCATGCGTTGAGCTTTGTTCACTGTTTCACATGTTCCATCGCTCTCCTTGAGGTTGGCTGCTTCCTGATTTCTCATTTTCATACCAAGATTGTTCTCTGTGAAGTGTTTTTCTTCAATTCCAGTAGGATTCATAGGTTTTTCTTGTCACCTAGTATACAATGTTTCACGTATCATTACTGTTTATGGCAAGTTTACCCTTTCAAGTATGATTTGAGATGAAGACGACTCAACTTTGTTATATTACCTTATTAATACATTTTATGCACCAGGTGAGATTTTGCTTTAACAAATATGTGGGTTTAGATGGTTTGCAGCAATGCTTTGTTAATGATAAAGTTGGATGTTTGTGAAACTATATTGAGTTGAAAAGCTACCTACACGAGATATTGTGTATGCCTGAGTCATGTCATCATCTTTAGATAAAGTGTAGTAGATTTTTAACAATAAAAGCTATTAAAACAAGAAAAAAACCCAGCATTTAATAGGCTGTTAGTTTTCTATTTGGATAAAGCAAAGAAAAATTTTTATACTTCTGCTTCTGAACTCACCAATGATTTTGTCATTTAAAAGTAGACTTAGATGATTAAGATTTATTCAGTATAGTAACTCTGAATAGATAATACCTGTGTAGAAGTGTTAGTTTATGAAATATATTTCAGACATTTAAGAACTGAGTGTGAGTCCACCCCCACGCCAATCCTATCACATGTGCGCTAAGGCACAAATAATGAGAAAAGGCTCAATTCTGCTCCAAAGAACTTTGACTTGAAATTTCACTTGTCCTTTAGAGTGCGAAGGAAAGTTTTCTAAATGGAGAATAATTATGTTTAAATATTTATGTATGTATTAAAATGCTGTTAGAATGGTTATATCTTATGATTTTAAATGGACAATGTATACCTTCTTTGGTTGTGTGGGACCATTCTTTACTGATTTTTAAGGTGGTTGGTTGCTGATTTTCTACAATTATGTCTCGTAAGTAGAGTGATTTGTGAAGATTCACATGTTAGATGAAAGTTTATTTTTGTCCTGACTGCATCTTTGGTGAAGTCTCTTTTTCTACATGACTATTCTGTTTTGAAGTTTTCAACAGCATGTAGCCCTGAATGCAGCATTGACCTCTTTATAGCTTTTAAAATGAAAAATCAGAAGGAAGAAAAAATCAAGCACTGGCTTATAAAGTAGACCCTGAAATGAAATTCTTCAAGAGCTCTAGTGTTTAGTTTATTCCATATCTTCTCAAAACATTTGCCTTCATGGGCATGAAGTAAAAAACAATGTAAGATCTCAGTGGTTCATAATTAATGTCGGGGAACTATGATCTGGCATGACACAAACTATATCCCCAAAAGAAAAAGGTAAAGAAAAATGACGATTGCTCAGCAATTCACACCAGAGGATGCAAGGGAAAGGCATCTTAAATTAATGGTCCTAAAGCCTTGATGCTGCCCTGGCACATCTCATCAATCTTTTCTAAGTTGTATCTCCTGTGAAAAGGGGACCTCACAGGCACTTAGGGAATACCAAACAGTAAATTTTCCAAAAGAAGGCAGCTTTTACATTGTACTTTCGAATTTTCTCTATAGTCCATAAGCTTTTAGTGTGGAATTTGATTAAAACACACTTTGCTGCCTGGAAAAGCTTTTCCTTGTAAAAACTGTCTAGTTTTATGGTCAAAATGGTATCCAATTGCAATATCTTTAATTGCATTGAAGAAACTTATAGTTACAATTCATTGTCCTGAGGTTTTTATAGACCTGAAATGCATTGTCTCTGTACCCACTTTCATAAGGACCAGAAAGTTGCTTTTGTTGAATTTGTATAGAATATTTTTTGTACTATCAAATTGTGGTCTTTTCTTTAATAGCACCTGTAAGTGCTCTTCTGTCCACTCAGTACACTATCTAATGCTTCAATTTATGTAGCAAGCAGATGGCTAGAAAAGGATATGGAGCTGTATCAAAATAACTAGAAAATCACTAGTCAGGTACCTGGAAAGGAAGAGTAATGAATGCTGTGATCTGATTTGAACTTTCTCCTCACTGAACTCAATACTGCTCCTTTTTAGGTCACTTTTTTTAAAGACTCAGAAGAAATAGTGTGTAAGAGAATGGCCAGACATCTGCACTTAAGAGGAAGCATATTTCATGACTGCTCTATTTTACAAATTATGCCTAAGTCATGAGCTAATTATGAAAAAATATATAATATTTTAAAAATTATTTCATTTATGTGCAACTAATCAAAGTGGCTCTATGACATTACCTTATTTTCAGAGAACAGTGTTGTGAATTATATACACAACACATGTATAATAACACATATATAATATATATAATTTCATATATACTTGCACATATATTAATACATACTTATATGTGGATAATTCACACCTAGTTAGACCATGGTTTGCCTAAATATACACTGCAGTTCAGAAAGAACTCTTGGCGGAGAGCTTTCTGTTTGAAGTACTGATTTCATAGGATATGAAGATTTGTGACATGCAGGGTGTCAATAGTTGAATAGAATCTTGCTTTACAACCCAGGAAGGAATGTAAACACTTGAACTCTAAAATGATAAAGGCGACAAACAATATAACAGATAGAGGTATTTTTCTCGACAAGGCTACGTAGTCATTCTACCTTTATCTTATCATGGTATAATCACAAATTTCACCTTGACTCAGCATCTTGTTTTTTTTATAGGGGAAATCTATTTTTCTTATATCATGGGCTGAAATTATGTGTTCAAAAGACTTGGGAGACATTATTGATCAAGGAGATTCCCTACTTCTTTTCTATCTGCTTTAGAAGCTAAATCAGTGGAATTTCCTAACACCATTAAGCAAAATTAGTCCTGCATGAATCTGTGTAAGTTCACACATAAAGTGGATGTATGAGTAGAAACTATTTTCTGCTCTTAGAATATTGGATGTTCTTCTACAAAAGTTTAACCTTGAAAGGAGAAATGAGAAATGGCAAACCACATACGAAGAAGGCCATTTTCCCCTAATGTTTGGCTCTCACAAATATGTCTGAGCTATAAAAAGATGAGAAACTTGAAAACAGATGGCCCATCTATTTCTGTCTATATGAATTGTAGAGTATTTGAAAGAAATGTCAATCATATAAATTGAAATCTGAGTACTCTACCATTTCATAAGTTTTTCCTTATAAGCCATTTGTTAATTGCTGCATTATCTTTCCCTTGTTCCACTGAATTGAGAGTATTTGCTGCTTATTAGGATAATTTTGGTATCTAATAACATGTCATTTATCTTTAAGTAATACAAAGCAGACAGGGATTGATATAGCAATCAATTAGAATCATTTGACTTTTTCAAATGTTTATTATATATTTTACATATGCTTACTTGTCTATAACATAGTGTTATGTATAATTTTATTGTATATATGTTTTCATAATTTTATATGTTACATAAAACTTCCAGATTTTTTGGGGGGGATGAGAACAGGCATAGGGGATAACTAAGTTGATTCCAACATTCATCTATAACTGCAATAAACAATCAGAACTGTGCATCAAAACTACAAGAGGAACTAGATGAAAGACCAAGAGACCTAGACCTCACTTTCTAAACTGTCTCAGTAGGTTTGGGATAAAGCTAAGTATCATCTGTTTGTTTGTTTGTTTTTAAACTGATTCTGAAAATTTTCACTTGCTTTCTCTTTATATTTATATATAGGAGTGAAACCTTAGCGTTTCTGTATTAGCTAATTGCCCCCTAAAATATGTGTTATAATTGTAACCCATAGGTAGAATAAATGAGACAGGCTGGGTTTATTTATATCCCTTCCTGTCCTTCTAATGTAGAAGGCAACGGCAACCCACTCCAGTACTCTTGCCTGGAAAATACTGTGGACAGAGGAGCCTGGTAGGCTGCAGTCCATGGGGTCGCTACGAGTCGGACACGACTAAGCGATTTCAATTTCACTTTCACTTTCATGCATTGGAGAAGGAAATGGCAACCCACTGCAGTGTTCTTGCCTGGAGAATCCCAGGGACGGGGGAGCCTGGTGGGCTGCCATCTATGGGGTCGCACAGAGTCGGACACGACTGAAGCGACTTAGCAGCAGCAGCTAAACTTCTAAACTCATAGCAAGTGGCTATATTTTCTTAACTGTGTTTAAATTTTGGGTAGTTGGACTTTTAGAGTCATTTTCAAATAATAAAGTCATCTGGTTATACACAAACATGCACACAGAGTATTCTCACTGTAGTCATTAGTATTTCTTGACAGGTGTAATACTGTAAACATCTCTGTGAGCTTCTATCAAAGTTAAAACCTCCCCCTACTTTAGCACAGCTTTAGTGATTAAACTGGAGTTTGTTGCATAACAGATAAGCCTGCCACCCATGGAATCCAGTACTCTACATTTTTCAGGTATAAGTCAGCCTTAGTCCATGGTGTCCTCCAAAGTCTAGGTAGAACACACCTACCAAGCTTCTAAATGGTCAACTTGAAACGTCTTTCATCTAATTTTCATTTAATTTACATATAATTTACAGAATAATGGGCATCCCAGGTGGCTCTAGTGGTAAAGAACCCACCTGCCAATGCGGGAGACAAGAGACGCAGGTTCCATCCTTGGATCGGGAAGATCCCTGGAGGAGGGCATGGAAACCCATTCCAGTATTCTGGCCTGGAGAATCCCATGAACAGAGGAGCCAGGCAGGCTACAGTCCATAGGGTCATAAAGAGTTGGATGTGACTGAAATGACTTAGCATGCACCTAGAGAACAACATAAACATTTTTCAGCTTCAGTCTTGCCTGGAAAATCCCATGGACAGAGGAGCCTGGTAGGCTGCAGTCCATGGGGTCGCTAAGAGTCGGACACTGAGCGACTTCACTTTCACTTTTCCCTTTCATGCACTGGAGAAGGAACTGGCAACCCACTCCAGGATTCTTGCCTGGAGAATCCCAGGGACGGGAAAGCCTGGTGGGCTGCCATCTATGGGGTCGCACAGAGTCGGACACGACTGAAGCGATTTAGCAGCAGCAGCAGCAGCAGTATAAAAGGAAAGATACAATAGATAGATTTGGAGGGGAATTCAGGAGATGGTGAGTAAGGGAAAGTTATCTTTATGTAAAGATCTAAGGTTGATGATACAAGAGGCAGAGATTTATGAATACAATTTAAATTGCAAAAGTAACCAATAATATTACTAATAAAAGAATAATAAACAGTTTTGAAGAAGCAAGAAAGAGAAAAGTTGATGAGCAATATAAATGGACATGTTCTTTCAGGGTGCAGAGTTCATAAATGATGACTAGAATTGGTAAATATAAAAACTATGTATAAAGAGGTTTATAGATAGAAAAATTATCAACAGAAATTTTAAAATATTCTACAACCACCCTCACCCTAAAGTGTCTGTGAAACTGGAGAAGACTGTGATTCAACATTGTAGCCCTTCCCTAATACTAACTTTCTTAGAGTTATTAAAAGCATTTAAAAATAATAGGAATTTACTATTCAGACATTTCTAAAATTGGAGAAGGCAACGGCACCCCTCCAGTACTCTTGCCTGGAAAATCCCATGGATGGAGGAGCCTGGTAGGCTGCAGTCCATGGGGTCACTAAGAGTCGGACACGACTGAGCGACTTCACTTTCACTTTTCACTTTCATGCATTGGAGAAGGAAATAGCAACCCACTCCAATGTTCTTGCCTGGAGAATCCCAGGGACGGGGGAGCCTGCTGGGCTGCCATCTATGGGGTCGCACAGAGTCAGACACGACTGAGGTGACTTAGCAGTAGCATTTCTAAAATATGTTAATTGGGTTTGTCTTTTCTAGATATACTGGAAATTTAATAATAAAAATTGTCGGCCTTAACTTTTTTACCGGTAGTAATTATCCAAAAGTAATGTTAGATACTTATCATGTAATGATATTTAGTAAGACAATAATTAAGTTGCTAGGGACCTTACATTATGTTGAAACTTACTAATATTATTACACTTTTTTAAACAATGTTTTGTTAAAATAGCATTGAGGATCTCTATGGTCAAAAATCAGTGCACAAATTATATCGTCCATGATGCAAAAAAAAAAAAAAACCCAAAACTGACCCCTTATTTCCTTCTCTAAGTGAATCTTTTTTGCTCTTGCCACTAATTTGTATCCGTTTTTTTCTTTTCTGTAAATGTGAGTGCTCTCTAATATTCTCAGTATTGTGCTCTCCTATTATCTATCTAGTTCTCTCCACTTTCACAGTTTTATACAGTTTGATGTGGTATTGGTTCATATCTTCCCTTACCTACAAGACCGTTTAGTTTCAACTAATTTGCTGAGTGTAGGGATCACACAGTGTCTGGAACATGGTGACTACTGTGAATGAGGTGCCTAAAATGGGCTAGGTTATGCATGAATAAATTTGTAGGAAGAAAAGATTTATAAATTGCTTTAAAAATATAAGCAGATTCTTCAAACAGAAAATGTTGCTCCATAACATTTAATTACTGAAGTAATTAATTCATAGCATTAAATTATTAATAAAAGCTCAGCTGTTTCCTAGCCTAGAGTGGTGACCAGAAGCACTGTGCTGCCTTAGATAGTTGACTATATCCTGTTTACATCCTCAATCCATATGGCATTACTAGTTTTGATTTCTGAATATACACAATTTTATTGGACATATATATTTTATTATTTTCACATATGTATTTATTATTAAATATACATTTTAGAATTTTATTGTTTTACATATACAATGTTTATATTAACCCTTTATCAGATTATTTCCTTTTTCATTGTCAAGTAGAAATTGGATGGTGATTAAAGTGCTGATCTTCTTCTAACTTCCTTCAGTTAGGTTAAAAAGTGCCTATCTGTTAGTTTTATGGATCAAAGAACCTATAGCCCTATCAAAATAAAGCCTATGTGCTACTAATTACATTTGGTATACAGTGACATGAAATTCATTTTCCATGAGGACTCTATTACTGAAAATTCATTTAGTCACCAGTAATGAGGATTCTGACTGTCTTAGTCACCCGCTTATTATTATAGCAATGTGTAGCATTTAAAAGTGAATGGCTTGATATTAAATTCAATTTTATAAAACATCAAGGTGCATTTGCTTTGCCCTGTATAAGAAACTGATGAGTATGCAAGATGAGGTTAATGCAATGGGTAAAGTAAATCAATTCCATGTCTTAACTAATACCCTTAATAGTTTAGCAAGCCACATAAAAGTTTGCTTTTAAATGGACACTTAGGCTAATTTGACAGCATGTTTGCCATTAGGCAACAATTACTGTCCTTAGAGTGACTTTTTTTTCCTTTTATCTCTAGTCAAATCTAGGAAAAAACAAGAGGGAGGAAAAAAGGAGGACAAATTGTTTACTTCTAACATTAAATTCTGGTGCCTGCAAGTCAAACTCATTATGTTTATGTAGTTGAAGAAACCAATAAATTTTTGCACATTTTGTGGTTATTAGTTAAAGTTATATGCCATATACATGATTGCTTAGAGAGAAGGGAGATTTTTTTTAAAGCTGTGTTTTGTATCATAGCATTAGTCACTTTCTTCCAATTGTGGAAACAAGATAGAATCTTTCTGTATAAATTGCATAAATATCAGGGTTGTAAAATTTTTTAGCTTTAGTATTGCAATAGAACATGGAACAGAGTTATTTCTGAAAATGTGAATCTTGCCAGGCAAATACATTTCAGTATGGATATAAAACCTGAAGCAATAACACACACTGGTCTCTTCCTTCTCTTATTTTTTCTTCCTTTCCTTCTCTCCTCCTCCCCCTTATTTTCCTTCCTCATTTCTGCTCTCTTCTCATCTTTCTTCCGCAAAGCAATAATAGTGCAAATCCTTTGCTGCTTTCAAAGAAAATAGATCTTTAAGCAATATAATTCAGTAGTATATTGCATAATTTTCTTATGGACTCCTCTAGATCAAAGGAGATTAAAAACTATAGATCCCTAATGCCTTATAATAAACAAACAAGTTCTGAAATTTCTTTTTGTAATTTTATAGATCTATTATTAATTTTGTTTTGTTTTTCTCTAATATCTTTTAATGGTATAAAAATTAAGTATATAAAGTTTTATTTCTTATCCATATCTTTAACAAAAGCACACAAAGTCAGTGGGGCTTGGGAATCCTTCTTATTGCCTGTTCTTATAAATAAAATTTAACTGGCACAAGCCATGTCTATTTCTTTATCTATTGCTCCTGGCTGTCACCCTCCCGCTGGTGGCTCAGACAGTAGGGAATCTGTCTGCAATACAGGAGACCAGGGTTTGATCCTTGGGTCAGGAAGATCCCCTGGAGAAGAGAATGGCAACCCACTACAACATTCTTGCCTGGAGAATCCCATGGACAGAGGAGCCTGGTGGGCTACAGTCTATGGGATCTCAAAGAGACAGACATGACTGAGTGACTAACTGGCTGTTTTCTCACTACAATGAAGGAGTTGAAAGGTTGCAACAGCTACTCTCTGACCCTAAAAACCTGAAATATTTACCGTCTATCCATTTACAGCCAAAGTTTACCAATTGCTGCACTAGAGCATACATTTCATTTGATATTTTGACTTTGTAGTCAAAGACTGAATAGTCACATATTGTTAGTTTGGAAGGCTGCTGCTTCATAATGTGTAATTCACCATTTAGAAATTTCTTTCTTTATTCAACCATTCTTAAGCATTTCCTGTGGGCTAAGTATTTTTCCAGGTGATGAGAAGACAAAATCTGATAAGATAGCCCTTGATGATATGGAAATATACAGTTATAAATTTTAATATAATGTGCCAACCTCTACTAGAGAGATTCATTCTGCCACTCTTACTCACTTTGTGGGCATACTGTGAAAGTTATATGTATCCCTCCACCTTTCCAGTTCTTCTAATTAGTAATTCTCTGAAGAGGGAAGCAGTGCCTTTAACTTCTGAAATCACTCATCTGCAAACCTTTTGTGATATGCAGAGAATTTTCAGAAATTATAGGCCACATAGCTATAAGAACGGTATTATTGGTTTTACTAGAATAATTATTCAATCATTTGGATTTGCCTCCTTACCGATTATTCCTTTCATGCATATTTTTAGAATTAAACTCAAGATGCATGCCCTTCTTCCTTTTTTGAACATTATCTTTTTATTTTTCTTTAGACAGAAACTGTTGTGTTGCTCCAGAATTTTCTTCTAGCAGCGTGTACTTTTTGAGGACACACTTGCTCGGCATTAATTAAAGGGATACTCGGGGGGCCTAGACTGGAAGACATGAAGCAGAACTTTCTCTCTCTAATGTGTTGTAGCTCTTGCCTCCTTCCTAGTTTATCAGAGCTATGGATGGAGAGCTGCAGGTGTTTTTTGTTGTTTTTTTTTAAGAACGTCAAACGTGCTGAACAGATACAATTATAGGATGAGGAATCAATATTTCCTTATCCTGCGTCTGCTGGAATCATTCAATCACCACATGTTTACTGAAAAGCTATTACATGTCCACTAAGGTACTAAGTGATGACACAAAGCCTGAAACTTCAGTAAAAATGGAATCTGAATTGTCGTTTTCCTCCATCTTTCAATCATTCATATGCCACAAATATTGTCCCAGTCTCCCTTTTCCTCCTTTCTCCCCTTCTTAAAATGTCTTCTCTTTTGAAATTGTTTCCAGTTTATCCAGGCAGAGTTAATTGTTCCAATCTCTATTAAAATAGCCCATTATTCATCTCTTGTAGCAATACCTAATTTTTTTGGGAATTGTGTATTTACTTGTCAGACTCTATTCCTAATTGTCAGAAGATGTGTTTCATTCATTTTTTCCCCTAGATTCCAACATAGTTCCTGCCTGGCATAGCATCAGTGCTTAATAAATACTAGTAATAGAGTATGATTTAAAAAAATCCCCCCTTCATTATCAGTTTTTCATAAACACACATTCAACATTCCTTTGAGAAATAGAAGAGGATTCTGATCTAAAAGATTACTTTTAGATCAACATTTAATCATCTTTAGAGTTTATTGTCACTTCAACAAATATTTTGTTAGAATTGATAATGTCAACAATATTTGGAGTCTGCTGAGTCTGAAAAAACTCAGAATTCTAATACTTCTATAATTCTCCTTCCTAGCAGTATACCTAATTTTACATCAAAAAGGGAAGCTGTGTTGGGAAAAGGTGACATATTTGAGTCAATATAGTGTTGTGAGTGATAATTAGACTTGCAGATTGAATTTCAACAACTTCTAGCCTAACAAGGCCTTATTATGAGCTATGAAACTATGTTACTTTACTTATTTCATATTTTTTAAGAGGCAAATTTTCATATCTTCCAAAGCCAAAGCCTGGCATATAGATGTTCCCCAGAGATTAACGCAATTATTGATTGAATGTTGAACTATTGGTATTTTAATGCTTTTCTCCTGAAAATAACTCAGCCACTCTTTACCCGCACAATAATTCCTTCTCACATATGCCACTTTTAGGTGTTCATTGAAATAATGTGGAGGGCTTTTTTCTGTACATACTATAATCCCTAATGTCTTCTAAGCAGTGTAAGGGGATCTTTAGTGAGGAAACCTGTATCTTTGTGAATAAAGTTTAGTACATGATACGTAATGCCAGATTGGTTCAATTCAGAGCTTATAAGCTCTGAATTAATAGGAAATGTTTTGTTTTGAAATAATAGAAATTAAAACCCACAAGAAAGGTCAATTATGGTAAATTTCCTTGTATATATTTTTCTTTTCAAACCTGGAGGTTGATATGTTTTGATCAAAAGCCAACATACATCAGTAAAACCTACAAACCCATTTAATTGTGGTTTTTAATTTCCTAGCAGTCAGTGTTCTCTTCTAGAGCACTTTAAAATGGATTTTTTTTTCTTTTGTAAGAAAAAATGTTATTGAATCAAAGCTATAGCATGCAGATGTGCTGTTAACAGGAAACTTCAAAGTAAATAATTTTAACACATTTTCATTCTATAGTGACATATTCTCTTGATCTTGGTAGAAAATGTGTATTTTATTGGCCATTTATGATGCCGTGATAAAATTCAGTGTTAATTCTAGGATCCAGCTTTTCTTTGTAATTGATTTAATGATCAGTGGTTTCCCTTTCATCTAGCCTTTGCTTATTTGAAGAAAAAAACTACATATAGTGCATATAGGACTTTATACAACACCTAGTCTTTGTATTGAATAAACAGGACTCACAAAATGCCATTATGACATTGACATGACTATTCATTTTTGGTCTTCCCAACTGGCGCTAGTGGTAAAGAACCCTCCTGCCAATGCAGATGACTTAAGAGACATGGGTTTGATCATCAGGAAGATCTCCTGGAGAAGGAAATGGCAACCTGTTCCACTATTCTTGCCTGGAGAATCCCAAGGACAGAGAGGCTGTTGGGCTACAGTCCATAGGGTCGCACAGAGTTGGATACAACTGAAGTGACTTAGCACAGCACAGCCCAAAACATTCTTTTAATCTCCACAACCTTTCTCCCTTTTCTTTTCTTTCTTTTTTCTTTTTTTTTTAGTGAAGCAAGGAAAGTATTTATTAAGAGGAAAAAGCATGCAGTATATGTGGATAGACACACGGGCAGACTCAAAAGGAAAGAAGTCTCTGAGTTGTGCCCTTATGGCAGTTTTACTGTTATGAGGCATTTCTTCCAGGTTTCCTTTGGCCAATCATTTTAATTTGCCTGATCTCGTTCCATATTTGCTATATCTCAGGAACCTCTGATGTGCATGCACACATCTCTTAGCCAAGATGGATTCTACCAAAAAGGTGTATGGGTAGAACATCCCTTGGCATCACTCCCCTTTTGACCTCCGAGGAGCCTTTCTGCACATGTGTGGTCAGGAAGGTCTCCTGACTTCAAGGATGAGAAATATGTGTTCTGGGCAAGGCCCAGCATCCTCTCTTAATTGTCCTGCTGTTTTTGTCTTAGATTTCAGTCCACAGGGGATGAATCTCCAATGGATTTATGCTGGGGGGCAGGGAGTATGGTGGCATCTACCTTTGACCTCAGATCCTCCCTCAGAAACATAAACCCCCAAAAAACTTTATTGGGAAGGTGAAGGGCAGAGATCTGTCTTCTATAACTTCTTCAACCTGGCAAGGGGCTACCTAGTTAGGGTCACTGAGCTCTGGCCCTGTCTCATTAAAGGGGCCCCTGGGTGACTTCTGTTGTTATTACAACAGGATCTGTTGTGGTGAGTGACTGGAGTCCCTGCGTCACCCTTGCCCTGTGATGTTCTAGAGAAAACACTAATTAGATTAGAGAAGAAGGAGCTAAAGATCAGTAGAAGACTATTATCCTTGTGTTGTTAAGGGGAGGATTAGGCAAGAGGCATTAGAACTTTCTTCAGTAGGAAAAAGAATGCTAATGTTCTCTACATTAATGTTCTGAGTCTTGGGTCTCTGGTAGAAGACCCTTTTCCACCAGAAACTTGGCTAAAATTCCTTACAGAATGGACAAAGGTGATCATCAGAAAATCCTTAGAGATCATCAGAGATCCTTCCTGGTTTGGAATGTAGGGTTTCAGGGCTCTTTCTTAGCTGACCTCTTTGGATTTGTAAAAATATTAAAGATAATAAGTACAAGTACATAATACTTATTTTGTACATCTATAAATATGTATCATATGTAAATGAAATATATTATATTTAAAATACTCTTTCCCTCATGTGTGCTGTCACAGATACAAAACAGTCTCCATTGTAAACCCCTTTAGCTGTAATTCCCAGAATAGCACTGAGGCTCTCTATCTTTGTGTGTGTGTGTATGTGTGTGTGTGTGTGTGTGTGTGTGTGTTTGTTCTTGAGTATATTTCCCTGTACTATACAGTAGGTCACTGTTGGTTATCTATTTTATATAGGGTGTTGTTCATTCACCAAGTCATGGACTCTTTGTAACCTCTTGGACTGCAGCACGCTAGGCCTCCCTATACTTCACCATCTCCCAGAGTTTGCCCTAGTACATGTCCATTGAATCAGTGGTGTCATCTAACCATCTCTTTATATAAGGTATGTGTACCTATTAATCCCAAACTCCTAATTTATCCCTCCTCCACCTTTCCCATTTGGAAACTATAAGCTTGTTTTCTATGTCTGTGGGTCTATTTCTGTTTTGTAAATAGGTTTATTCATATATATATATATATATATATATATATATACATTTTCTTTTTTTTTTAAGATTCAGCATATAAGTGATATCATATGATATTTGTTTTTCTCTTTCTGGCTGGGGCTCTTTGTTGACCAGCCATTCTCCACCAGTTTTCTCTGGTCCATTGAATCCAGGATCTGGCTGTGAAATCCTGTTGTAGCTTTCATGTAATCCTCTTGGTCAGGACTAAAGGTGTTTTGAGGTAAGTTTTCATTTCTTCAGGGTTCACATTTGGACCACAGAAAATCACAAACATCCATTACCCACCTTAAAAGGGAATTTATTCCCAGGCACAGCACGACTCACCTTGGCTACCCTGCCAGAATAAACTCACTGCCATTGTTCCTACTACTGCAGGTGTCATGGGCAGGAACTTGAAGACAGAACACCGAGTCCTCCCAACTCTAGGAGAACTATTGCAAATTCTTCAAGAAGCCTCCTTAAAGTTACCCTTACTAAGCTTTAGGTGAAAGAAGTACTAATGACATTATAGCCTGCCAAGGGAGGATGGGACTTGCAGCTCTTTCTCCAAATCTGCCGTATAAAACTCTGCATAGCCTCTTTCAGATTATAGACCTGTGTTCTCAACCCTGGGGGTTACACTGGGGTTGAGCACCACTGCTCAGTCCCTGGTTAACTCAAGTATCATCTGGATCAACAGCATCCACATTACTGGAAGCTTCAGTTCAGTTGCTCAGTCATCTGTGACTCTTTGCGACCCCACAGACTGCAGCATGCAAGCTTTCCCTGAATACCACCAACTCCTAGAGCCTCCTCAAACTCTCGTCCATCACGTCAGTGATGCCATCTAACCATCTCATCCTCTGTCATCCCCTTCTCCACCTGACTTCAATATTTCCCAGCATCATGGTCTTTTCCAGTAAGTCAGTTCTTTGCATCAGGTGCCCAAAGTATTGGATTTGCAGCTTCAGCATCAGTCTTTCCAATGAATATACAGGACTGATTTCCTTTAGGATGGACTGGTTGGATCTCCTTGCAGTCCAAGGGACTCTCAAGAGTCTTCTCCAACACCACAGCTCAAAAGCATCAGTTCTTCGGTACTCAGCTTTCTTTATAGTTCAACTCTCACATCCATACATGACTACTGGAAAAATCATAGCTTTGACTAGACAGACCTTTGTCAGCATAGTAATGTCTCTTCTTTTTATTATGCTATCTAGGTTGGTCATAGCTTTTCTCCCAAGGAGTAAGCGTCTTTTAATTTCATGGCTGTAGTCATCACCTGCAGTGATTTTGGAGTCCCCCAAAATAAAGTCTTTCAGTTTCCATTGTTTCCCCATCTATTTGCCATGAAGTGATGGGACCAGATTCCATGATCTTAATTTTTGAATGTTGAGTTTTAAGCCAATTTTTTCAGTCTCGTCTTTCACTTTCATCAAGAGGCTCTACAGTTCCTCTTCAATTTCTGCCAGTGTAGTGGCATCTGCATATCTGAGGTTACTGATATTTCTTTCAGCAATCTTGACTCCAGCTTGATTCCATCTTAATTAGAATCTTCATCCAGCCTGGCATTTCACCTGATGTACTCTGCATGTAAGTTAAATAAACAGGGTGACAATATACAGTCTTGACATACTCCTTTCCCAATTTGGAACTAGTCTGTTGTTCCATGTCTGGTTCTAACTGTTGCTTCTTGACCTGCATAAAGATTTCTCAGGGGGCAGGTCAGGTGATCTGCAATTTATTTAAGAATTTTCCACAGTTTGTTGTGATCTACATAGTCAAAGGCTTTGGCATAATCAGTAGAGCAGAAGTAGAAGTTTTTCTGGAATTCTCTTGCTTTCCTAGGATCCAACGGATATTGGAAATTTGATCTCTGGTTCCTCTGCCTTTTCTAAATCCAGCTTGAACATCTGGAAGTTCATGGTTCATGTACTGTTGAAGCCTGGCTTAGAGAATTTTGAGCATTACTTTGCTAGCATGTGAGATGAGTGCAATTGTGTGGTAGTTTGAACATTCTTTGGCATTACCTTTCTTTGGGATTGGAATGAAAACTGACCTTTTCCAGTCCTGTGGCCACTGCTGAGTTTTCCATATTTGCTGGCATATTGAGTGCAGTACTTTAACAGCATCATCTTTTAGGATTTGAAATAGCTCAACTGGAATTCCGCCACCTCCGCTAGCTTTGTTCATAGTGATGCTTCCTAAGGCCCACTTGACTTCACATTCTAGGATGTCTGGCTCTAGGTGAGTGATCACACCATTATGGTCATCTGGGTCATGATGATGATCTTTTTTGTATCTGGTAGCTTTTTTGTAACTGGAAGCTTATTTGAAATGAAATAGCTCAGGCCCCACATGGGACCTATGAACCAAATTCCACACTTGGCAAGCTCCCTAAGTGATGTGCATCCATATCAGTATTTGAGAATCATGCTCTTTTAAACTAGTGGTGCTCAAACTTTAGTGGATATCCTAATTAATGAAGAGCTTGTTAAAACACAGAATGCTAGGCCTCACCTCCAGATCTTATTCATATATCTGGAATGGATCTGAGAATCTGTACTTCTAGCCAAGTTCCCAGGTGATATAGACCAGGAATCATACTTTGAGAACCACTGTGTTTGTCCCTACACTGTCTGATACTCCTGCTATAGTCATGTGGTATTATCAAGCACTTGAATTGTGCTCTGCATTGACACATGCATATGAATATAGAATACACACCTAATTTCAGATTTAGTATTGAAAATGCACTACATCACATAATTTTTATGTTGATTACATGTTGAAATGCTATTAAATCTATTGAGTCAAATAAAATATATTATTAAATTATTTTCACCTTTGTTGTTTTTATTCTTTTTAATGTCACTACTGGAAACTTTCAAATTACATGTATGGCTTACCTTATATTCCTATTGACCAGCATTCTTTATTTTGATCTCTATCTGACTAAAGGTTTCCTGAGGGATTTCTGAAACTGATTCTCGATCACTTCCATTACAAATTTATTATTTGGTGATGTATCTTTGGTATGTCATATCTAAATCTTGGCAACTTAGGGAAAGTTACAATTTTAACATTTTGGGTTATACATATAATAGCCTGTTTATTCTTAGTAAAAGCCTATGAGTGTTCTGTTGTGTCCGACTCTTTGAGATCCTATGGACTGTAGCCTGCCAGCCTCCTCTGTCCATGGGATTGTCCAGGCAAGAATACTAGAGTGGGTTGCTATTTCCTCCTCCAGGGTATCTTTCTAACCCAGGAGCTGATCCCACGTCACCTATGTCTGCTGTATTGTCAAGTGGATTCTTGACCGCTGCACCACCTGGGAAGCCCAAAAAACATAGGGTGATGGTGATTTAGTCACTAAGTCATGTCCAAGTCATTGTAACCCCAGGGACTATAGCCTGCTAGGCTCCTCTGTGATTTCCCAGGTAAGATTACTGGAGTGTGTTGCCATTTCCTTCTCCAGAGTATCTTCCCGACCCAGGGATCAAACCCAGGTCTCCTGCATTGCGTATGGATTCTGTACTGAATGGGCCACTTGAGAAGCCCAAAGGCTATTATTATCTGCTTTTTTCAAATGAGAAAACTAAGAAATAACTTACTGAATTTCCTCTTCCAGCAAGTGAAATCCAAAGATAGGTTTTCTGACTTTCAAATCTATACTTTTCTACCTCACTGTGCAGCCTCTACTCTGGAACAGCAATGTGAGAAAATTTGTTCTTTTGAGTTGTTTAGAGACTGTCTGCTCAACTTGTACAAATTGAAATCTGTAAGAATTTTACATAGGAATAAATACTGTCTGTTGGCAGCTTATTTTTGAATAAGGCAATCATTCCTTCTTAATGAAGCAGTGTAATCTTCATGCTGCAAATCTAAGTACTTTTAAATGTATTGCTTCTCTAATTGCTTTTTGTTGATTGACCAGTTCAGTTCTGTTCTTAGACTCAGACACCATTACATATGTTTTATCTTTTTTATAGTTATTATTTAATTATAGTACATTCTATGAAACTGGACTCTATTTGGCTGTTTCTTCTATATATGTGACAGACTTCAGAGTAGTCCTTATTCTCTTAGAGTTCTTGAGTGGCCCAGACACAAGTAATGATGCAAAGCATTGGTTGGGTCAATGGAAAGTATCCTTGATTATTACATTCCAAGTCAGCCATGTGGAAATAAATGACTCAAGCTATTTGATGTACCTCTGTGTTGTGATAATCATGATGGTGTGATCACTTACCTAGAGCCAGCCATCTTGAATGTGAAGTCAAGTGGGCCTTAGGAAGCTTCACTACGAACAAAGCTAGTGGAGGTGATGGAATTCCAGTTGAGCTATTTCAAATGCTAAAAGTTGATGCTGTGAAAGTGTTACATTCAATATGCTAGCAAATTTGGAAAACTCAGCAGTGGCCACAGGACTGGAAAAGGTCAGTTTTCATTCTAATCCCAAAGAAAGGCAATGCCAAAAAATGCTCAAACTACCACACAATTACACTCCTCTCACTTGCTAGCAAAGTAATGCTCAAAATTCTCCAAGCCAGGCTTCATCAGTGCATGAACCATGAAATTCCAGCTGTTCAAGCTGGATTTAGGAAAGGCAGAGGAATGAGAGATCAAATTGCCAACATCCATTGGATCATTGAAAAAGCAAGAGAGTTCCATAAAAACATCTGTTTCTGCTTTATTGACTATACCAAAGCCTCTGACTGTGTGGATCTCAACAAACTGTGGAAATTTATTAAAGAGATGGGAATATCAGACCATCTGACCTGCCTCCTGAGAAATCTGTATGCAGGTCAAGAAGCAACAGTTAGAACCAGACATGGAACAACAGACCAGTTCCAAATCAGGAAAGGAATACATCGAGGCTGTATATTGTCACCTTGCTTATTTAACTTATATGAAGAGTACATCATGAGAAATGCTGGACTGGGTGAAGCACAAGCTGTAATCAAGATTGCCAGGAGAAATACAATAACTTCAGATATGCAGATGAACCACATTTATGGTAGAAAGCAAAGAAGAACTAAAGAGCCTCTTGATGAAAGTGAAAGAAGAGAGTGAAAACTAAGATCATGGCATCTGGTCCCATCACTTCATGGCAAATAGATGGGGAAACAGTGGAAACAGTGACAGATTTTATTTTGGGGGGATCCAAAATCACTCCAGATGGTGACTGCTGCTAAGTCACTTCAGTCGTGTCCGACTCTGTGCGACCCCATAGATGGCAGCCCACCAGGGTCCCCCGTCCCTGAGATTCTCCAGGCAAGAACATTGGAGTGGGTTGCCATTCCCTTCTCCAACGCATGAAAGAGAAAAGTGAAAGGGAAGTTGCCCAGTCGTGTCTGACTCCTAGCGACCCCATGGACTGAAGCCCACCAGGCTCCTCTGTCCATGGGAGTCTCCAGACAAGATTGCTGGAGTGGGCTGCCATTTCCTTCTCCCCAGATGGTGACTGCAGCCATGAAATTAAAAGGTGCTTGCTCTTTGGAAGAAAACTTATGACCATCCCAGACAGCATATTAAAAACCAGAGACATTACTTTGCTAACAAAGGCCCATAGCTTTAGTCAAAGCTATGGTTTTTCCAGTAATCATGTATGGATGTGAGAGTTGAACTATAAAGAAAGCTGAGCACTGAAGAATTGATGTTTTTGAACTGTGGTGTTGTAGAAGACTCTTGAGAGTCCCTTGCACTGCAAGGAGATCCATCCAGTCCATCCTGAAGAAAATCAGTCCAGAATATTCATTGGAAGGACTGTTCCTGAAGCTGAAACTCCAATTCTTTGCCATCTGATGCAAAAAACTGACTCATTAGAAAAGATCCTGATGCTGGGAAAGATTGAAGGCGGGAGGAGAAGAGGATGACAGAGGATGAGATGGTTGGATGGCATCACCGATGTGATGGACATGAGTTTGAGTAAACGCCGGGAGTTGGTTATGGACAGGGAAGCCTTGTGCGCTGCAGTCCATGGGGTCGCAATGAGTCGGACACGACTAAGTGACTGAACTGAACTGAGCTGTATGTTTTTTTCTTTAATAAGTAGACAGTGTCTTTCTCTTCTAAATTCCTATAACCTTTTTAATAATTATAATTATAGCACTTAAAATTTTACTGAAGTTGTCTACTGCATGTTCATCTCTCTGATTAGAAGATGATTCTCTTAAGGACAAGGGTGAAAATACATGTGTGTATGTGTGTGTGTGTGTATATATATATATATATATATATACACATAATTTATATATATATATGTGTGTGTGTATATATAAATATAAATACATATGCATGCAGTGAATGGTTTGCCTTGAAATTAACCCAATGTTGAAGTGGTTTTTAAATCTATCAGAGAAATCCTTTTCCTTCATTCATAGTTTTCTCTTGACCATCAAAATGAGTACCAAGAGTTACAGTTTTAACACGTTAAAACTTTCCATTTTGCAGACACAAGCATATCTCTATTTTAAACGTTCTATAGTCTGTAGTAGAGGTTTAAAGGTATATGGATGAAAGGACTAACATTTTTCCAAAAATATTGGGAATAAGATTTTTATTGTTGTTGTTCTTTAGTTGCCCAGTTGTGTCCGACTCTTTGTGACCCCGTAGACTGCACCACCCTAGGCCTCCCTGTGATCCTCTTCTCCTTCTGCCCTCTTTTTTTCCCAGCATCTGGGACTTTTCCAATGAGTCATCTGTTTGCATCAGGTGACCAAAATACTGGAGTTTCAGCTTCAACATCAGTCCTTTCAGTGAGTATTCAGAGTTGATATCCCTTATGATTGACTGGTTTGATCTCCTTGCTGTCCAAGGAACTTCCAGGAGTCTTCTCCAGCACCAGAGTTTGAAGGCATCAATTCTTCAGTGCTCTGCCTTCTTTATGGTCCAACTCTCACAACTGTATGTAACCACTGGGAAGACCATAGCCTTGACTTATATGGACATTTGTTGGCAGAGTAATGTCTCTGCTTTTCAACAGACTGTCTAGGTTTGTCATCGCTTTCCTGCCAAGAAGCAATTGTCTCCTGATTTCATGTCTGCATCCGCAGTGATTTTGGAGCCCAAAAGAGGAAATCTGTCACTATTTCCAGCTTTTCTCTTTCTATTTCCATGCAGTAATGGGGCTGGATGCCATGATATTAGTTTTTTTTTTAATATTTAGTCCTAAGCTGGCTCTTTTAGTCTCCTCTTTCACCCTCATCAAGAGGCTCTTTAGTTCCTCTTTGTTTTCTGCCATTTGAGTGATATTATCTGCATAAAGAAAGCTGAGCGCCAAAGAATTGATGCTTTTGAACTGCGGTGTTGGAGAAGACTGTTGAGAGTCCCTTGCATTGCAAGGAGATAAACCAGTCAGTCCTGAAGGAAATCAGTCCTGAATATTCATTGGAAGGACTGATGCTGAAGCTGAAGTTCCAATACTTTGGCCACCTGATGCGAAGAACTGACTCATTAGAAAAGACCCTGATGATGGGAAAGATTGAAGGCAGGAGGAGAAGGGGATGACAGGATGAGATGGTTGGATGGCATTAATGACTGGATAGACATGAGTTTGAGCAAGCTCTGGGTGTTGATGATGGGCAGGGAAGCCTGGAATACTGCAGTCCATGGGGTTGCAAAGAGTCAGACATGACTGAGCAACTGAACTGACTGATCTACATATCTGACGTTGTTGACGTTTCTCCTTCCTATCTTGATTCCAGCTTGTAACTCATCCAGCCTGGCATTTCTCATGATGTGCTTAGTGTATAGGTTAAACAAACAGGGTGACAGCAAACATCCCTGTCATACTCCTTTCTCCATCTGAGCCAATCAGTTGCTCCATACAGAGTTCTAACTGTTGTTTCTTGACCTACATATGGGTTTTCAGGAGACGGGTAAGATTGTCTGGTATTAACATCTCTCTAAGAGCTTTCCACAGTTTGTCAGGATACACACAGTCAAAGGTTTTATAGCATAGTTGATGAAACAGAGATAGATGTTTTTGAAATTCGCTTGCTTTCTCTATAATCCAGAGAATGTTGGCAATTTGATCTCTCGTCCCTCTTCCTTTTTTAAACCCAGCTTGGACATCTGGAAGTTCTTGGTTCATATAATGCTGAAGCCTAGCATGCAAGATTTTAAGCATGACTGACTTTACTAGCATGGGAGATGAGTGTAATTGTCTGATGGTTAGCACATTCTTTGGTATTACCCTTCTTGGTCATTGGGTATGAGGATTGATCTTTTCCATTCCTTTGGCCATTGCTGGGTTTTCCAGATTTGTTGACATAATGAATGCAAAATCTTGATGGCATCATACTTTAGCAATTTGAATAGTTCTGCTGGAATTTCACCACATCTACTAGCTTTATATTGGTATGCAAAACCATTAAACATTTGTGTTTCTTTAAATAAAAAAATCTACCATCTCACTCATTTTATAAAGACGTTAATTTTTAAAGGATGTAATCTAAATTAAAAACTGTTTTTTGAAAATATAAATTTATTTTTATTTAAAAATTTAATTTACTAAAATCATGCTCTTTCCTGCATGTACTCTACTTGTCAGTGGTCCATGAACTAGGAGAGGGCAGCTTCTGTGAGATGCAGACCATCATGTAGATGTATGAAGGGTGGTGAGGGAAATCTGGTGACTCTTCCTTATTTGTGGGGACTTCTGTACACAGCACACAGCAGAAACTCCTCTGTGATTGGTTCAAATGCCTGAGTTCCTTAACCTTGCATCTTTGGCTTAGTAGGACTGCCATTATAGAAAAAGGAAGAAGCACAAAAATTCATGCTCTAAAATAGTTGAAAAAGTGAAGTCATTCAGTCGTGTCTGACTCTTTACAACCCCATGAACTGTAATCTGCCAGGCTCCTCTGTCTATGAGATTTTCCAGGCAAGAATACTGGAGTGGGTTTCCATTTCCTTCTCAAGGGGATCTTCCTAACCCAGGGATCGAACCTGGGTCTCCTGCATTACAGGCAAGCTCTTTACCATCTGAGCCACCAGGAAAGGTCGTATGTTCTGTTTTAATAGGAAGATGTGAATCAACATACCTTATATAAAGGACAAGGATCAGAAATACTAGAAGACTGTAACAGGTACAGGAACCACAGACCCTTTAGCATTGTAAAATAGTTTTATACCCACCATGGATGATTTATTGATTCTTTCTTGTTGACAAACTGATTGCATACATGCCAAAATGAATAGATTGGAAGCAGAAGTAAATTTAGATGTAAACAAAACCATTATGGATGATACATTTTTCTTCTAGTAGGAGCCAATAAACCCAAGTATTCCTTCAATATAATGCACCCTGTGCCTCAAATATTCCCATGTAAATGGAGATATAATTTCCAGTATTTTTTTTTCTTTGGATGAATCCTCAATTCATAAGAAAGTAACAGGGCATATCCAAGTTTTGGCAAACAGATTCTGATAGTAATATAATATATTAATGTAATATTAAAGCAATATAGCTAGGTTAGAAGGCCTAATTGTTTAAATTCCTTCTCCATTTTTCTAGTCCCTATTCCAATAATAAATATTTTCCAACGTCCTCATTCAATTTATTTCCTTCTCATACCTCCAATTCTCTTATGGCACTAATGACTACCAATGATTTGTGATTCACCATATTTTTATTAATTGTGGAATTTCCTTCCTGCCCCACAGCACAAATAATCTATTTTTAGAAAACAACACCAGTCTATTTTCTAGCTTTTGCTGTGTTTAGCTTCTTAAGGAGTAAAACCAAATTCCTTTCCAAAGTGCTTAATGCTTACTGCCTGCACAAATGATGAGCATTTCAATGGCTTAGTGATAAAGAGTCTTCCTGCCAATGCAGGAGACCCGGGAGACATGGGTTCAGTCCCTGGGTTGGGAAGATCTCCTGGAGGAGGAAGTGGCAACCCACTTCAGTATCCTTGCTGGGAAACCTCACAGACAGAGGAGCCTAGCAGGCTACAGTCCATAGGGTTGCAAAGAGTTGGACGACTGAGCGTGTGCACACATACACACACACTCACCCAATATACTTAAGAACCATGTATCCAGTAAAATGAAATACCAAGGATCCCAGTACATAAACAAATTCCAGCTCTTGTTTGCCTTGCTCTGCTCTGTAGCTTGCTTTATTCCTTGTTGCTAACATCTTACTACATTTTTCTTTGTTTGCTCTCTACACAGTGTATCCCTTTTACTTGATGTATCTCTTCTGGCATTTACCTCTGACTCACCTTAAATACCAGGCTGCATTTGCCCTCATCACAGTGTACTTCCAGAGCTTGATACTTATCTTTTCTTCTCCCCCTAAATCTAGTTCTAGACCTTAAGGCCCTATGTTAGGCCTATTTCATTCTACAAAAGAAAAGTGGGCTTAAAGCTAAACAAAGTTGAACAAAGCCAAATGCAATTACTAAATAAACTTAAGTGGTACCTTATTTCCAAGCAAATAATTTCTTAAATAATAGTCATACTTTCTTAACTTGAAATAATTTAAGTCATTTCTTCTCTTCGAGTCTATTATTCAAAGTCCTCCATCAAATAGCTCTGACTGAAGTGACTCGGCAGCAGCAGCAGCAGTACAGCTTGGGTTTTTTTCCTATGCTTTTCCCAGAAGATTATTTACATAATCCTCAAATGCTTGATTCTTACATTTGTATGTCATTGTCTTCTGCACAATAAACATTTGTAACTATTTCAAAACATCCTTCAGCTCAAGCTCTTTCAATAAGCGATTGTACATACCTTATGACAGCAGCCATGTGGCCTCCCCTATTTCAGAGTGCACATACAGGAGTTTGATTTGTATAGAATTTATATTATTACATTGTTATAAGGAGAAGTTTCAAATGTAAGGCTTGTCTCCCCAACTGGACTCTAAGCACTAGAAAGAAATCATATATCTTGTCTATATATCTTTGAGTTGCTTGAAAACCTAACATATTTCTGATAGAAACATGATAAACATCAACAGTCTTGGCTTTGTAAGGAACTGTTATTGTTGTTGTTTAGTTGCTAAGTTGTGTCTGACACTTTTGCAATCCTACAGACTGTAGTCTGCCAGTCTCCTCTGTCCCTGAGATTTCCCAAGCAAGAATACTGGAGTGGGTTGCCATTTCCTTCTCCAGGGAATCTTTCTGACTCAGGGAAGGAAACTGCAACTCCTGTATTGCAGGTGGATTCTTCACTGCTGAACCAATTGGCCTCCCTTTTCATACTTTAATTTTATTTTGAGAACACATTTCTTATTAGTGTATTAAACAAAACTTCTCTGTAGCTAAAGGAGTAAGAACACACTAAAAACTGTTTTACCACCATAAAAAGAAAAATAAAATCTCTCTACATTATGAGAGTATAAATTCAAATGACAAAGAAATGAGATGTGGAATGAAAATAAAATATCACCAGAGAGAGATCAAAGCTTTATTTGTTCTTTTGAAAACATGGAGATGTGGATATTCAAAGTTACTGTCTGAATTGTTGGTCAACATAAGAGAGATTTATTCTTCTCTTTCACATAGAGTGATACTTGACATGGGAGCATATATTTTAAACACCATTTTCAAATGGGCAAAGAATATATGTGTTCACTGATGTGTGTACAGCATAAATGCTTAATTATAACAGTAGTTATTGGAAAGCTTTATATTATAAGAAAAGGAGCAGAGATCAAACCACAAGTTTCTTTTTTGTATCTGTGAGTCTGTTTCTGTTTCGTATATAAATTCATTTGTATTATATTTCATATTCCACATACAAATGATATCATATAATATTTGTCTTTGACTTACTTCACTAAAAATAGTATTCTCTAGGCCCATCCATTTTGCTGCTAATGGCAATATCTCATTCTTTTTTATGCCTGAGTAATATTCCGTTGTATATGTATACCACATCTTAATCCAGTTATCTATTGATAAAAATATGGAGAGCTTCACAAATTTGCATGTCATCTTTGCACAGGGGCCAGGCTAATCTTTTCTGTCTATAGTTTTCCAATTTTAATATATGTCCTTTCAAAGCAAGCAGTAATTAGCGTTTGTTTTTAAATTTTCAGATGGCTTGTGTCAACGCTGCTTTGATTATTTCCTATAAAAGAGCAAAAGTATAGGTTATTGCTAGATATAACTAGACATACTACTTGCACTGTAGATATGGCAGAATTGCTGTCCTCTTCCAAATTTCCTACACTAAGCTTTTCATCTAACTCCACCCCAAAAGAGGCAACAAAGCAATGAGAAATAAGCATCTGCTCATTTCAAACATGCACAAGCTCATTTACATGCTAGGACATCTATGTAATATATAAATGAAAGTATAGGGTCTTGCTGCTGGGCTTTGAGAAAAGCAATGCCATTATTGGAGTAAGGCTTCATTTCATTCATTTTAAGAAAGTTTACTTTATTTTATTCTTATAAAACTAATTAGTCTTTGTTCTGAGCTTTGGAGTAAAATGTAAAGTTTGAAAAAAACAAGAAATTATCCAGGCTCTTTCCCAAAAGCTTTCATTGTCAATATAATATTAGATATGTTTATTCCAGACTTTCTTTCTAAGCAGATTTTTCTTAGTTTTGATCATATATGTGTGGTGATTTATTCAATTAATATTACAATTTGTTCATGAAATCAATTTTATCTCATTGATTCTTCATCTTACATAAGTTTCATTATAAATAATATTATCTTACATAATTTTCACTGTGCTTGAGTTAATGTTGCTAAATCTGAGTGATTTAATTCTTTCATCATAGGCTAACTCTTCCCTATTGATTTCTTTTATTCAACTGGCTTATCTAATGCACTAAGTTGTAGAAAATTTCAAAATATAATATTATGGAGTATTTATATAAAATTCAGCAGCAGAATTATTATAAGAAATTATATTTCTTATTTCTATAGCATCTCTTTCATATTCATTAAATGTGCAGAGATGATGACAATGCATTTATGTCATTTTGACCTATTGCAACATCCCAGTGAAATTGTTTTTTGAGATATTTCATGACATTTATAATTAATTTTACTCAACTTTAGGATATTGATTTTGCTAAAGAACATTGTATTTTACTTTATTTGTGCTCCTGTCTGTCTCTTAAGTAAGATTGCTCATGTTCTTTCTTGACTGATGTATATCTTAGTTCCCATAACAGATTAGAACTATCTAAAGTTTTAGTAAATTAATCAACTAATGCATATTTATAACTATGTTTGTTTGAATGTATTTACAAAGCCTCTAAAACATCTGAAAAATATGTTTGGCTTAAAAAGTAGACAATATTTGTTGGCATGGCAGTTTTCAAATGATAAGCTAAATGTTGAAGTTTTTTCTTGGATACTTTTAATTTTTATAGTGTAGTTTTCAGCTACTTGTCAGCTAAAACCTTCAACTAAGATAATATTGTATTTATTCAGATTGTTTGACTCAAGTGTACACTTCAGAAATCTTCCATAGAAATGTTCCTATCTTTAACACCATCCTTCAAGAAAAATAATTCTGTTTAGAGATCTTCCCCTGGTTTATTGGTTTATCACATATTTATTTGTTGCAACACTTTCTTAAAAATACTCCAATTGTTTTTTACTTTGTTTTAGTCACATTCATTTCTTTTTATCACATTCATTAGTATAATAAGGCTTACATAGGAGATGGTTATAAAAACTTATCCTCTTCGTCAGTTTCCTGTGGATCCATTTTCCATAGAGAAGAAGCAAATTAAAACATTAATTCCAGGCTATATGCCAACTTTCAGATTGAAATCAGTTAATGCACACAAAGAAACAGTCTGGACTAGATTGTTTGATTTTGTTGTTGATGATGTCATTCATTTTGTTTTGTTTTCTGGAAGAAAACTAAATGCTAAGTGGTGCCTAGTTCTTCAAGAACTTCAAATTTCCAAAGATACTGGCATATTGCTTGCTTTTTTATTGCTACAGTTCTATTCTCCCAGTACCTGCAGGCATGTAAATGACATGAAAAATAATGAGAGGGAAGATTAGGTGTCAGAGAAGGAAGATCTTTGATTTGCACATGGAAAAACAGATGGGCAGAGATGAAATTAAGTGGTTAGAAAATTGAACCTGTGTTACAAAATATTATAAGGAGTTATGAATTTTAAGTCACGTGAAATACACTATAGGTATAGCACACATAATAGACATACTATCTAGCTAGCAAGGATGATTTTAATTTTATCAAATTATATCCCAAAGAGAATCTTAGGAAAACTTTAAGAGTGGCAGTCACAACTAAAATAATCCACGGTGCTATTCCAATACCATAAAAACATGCATCTGACTCAAGATTGATTTTGTACAAAGAACAAGCCATTGCACATTTCCTCCTAAATTCTTTCCCTTAATCCCAAACAAGCCCCACCTCCAGTTGGACTGATTGTACGCATTCCAAACCAGAGCCTTGTTCGTGACTCCTTGGCTCTTTGTCGAATTTTCTTTCTTCCCTTTCAAGAGATCTAGTGTAAGCTGTCTTCATCTAATTTTTTCTGCTGGCATTTCTTATAGTTGTGAAAGTACACCTTTGATAATCCTTTTTTTGTAAGTACACATAAATTCTTTGTAACACCTCTGTACCCTTTCTGTTCTCCATTTTCTGGCATGTATCTTAGAAAATTACTACCACTATTAATTATTATAAAATACCTGGATTATGATTGAAATATAAGACTACTTTTCATGCAAATCATGTTACTAAATACTCATTATGTTTTCCTCCAGACTTCTCTTCCTACTACACCCTGTTTCTTGATTAATGGCACCAAAAGATGTCCAATTAGCTTCTCCATCTCTCAAATCAGTGAAGGGGAAATCATAAAGGTTCATTCCTCCCCCACCCCAATAATAACTAGTAATTGAAACCAAATGTCTATCTCTTTATCACCTCTCATATCTGACCACTCTTCCCCTTCCTCAGAATACTGGATTATTAATTTAAGTCAGGCTTTCATCTCTTGTTTCCACCATTTCAATATTTTTTAATTGATCCTGCCTCTTTTGTCACCCCTTTCTTATCTATCCTTAAGATTGTCATCAGGGTAATGTTTTTAAGTTGCTAATCAGATCATGCCATTCTTTCACATACAATTCATCGTTGACTTCCCATTCCCCTAAACTTAAACCCCATCTTCTTGGCATAGCACATGAAGGCTACAATAATTGTGTTTCTGCTTGCCTGTCCAGGCTTATTAGAATCCACTCTACATCACACTCTGTGTGTTGTAGCCATCTCAGAATTCATCATGCCGGTTTGCCCCTTCACAGATATTTTCTCTGCATTTAATAGACTTGTAACTCTCAGGCCTTGCTTTCTTTACCTAAGCAGTTATATCTAAGATTAATATAACACTACTTCTTACTTGTTTTAATGTTTCCCTTTCTACTTACTAATGTTACATTCTATCATTTTTAATTGCAATTATATACCCTTACAATTATATTCTGGGTTAAATAGGCTGTTGTGAGCTAGCCTACAAATCTTACCAGTATTTGTAAAGTGTTTCAATTAAAACAAAAGCCACAAGTTCCAAATGACTGACTGGGAAGCAAATATTTGGAACATAACCTATTTCTAATTTTGGTCCCACTGGTTATAACACCAAATGAAGAAACAAGATCAACCTCGGAGGAAGACTTGCTTGGTTGTTAAAACATATGTTTCTAGTGATGTAGACATGAGAGAATAAAGAAAGGTATATTTCTATTTAACATTAAATTAAATGCCAGATGCTATTTATATTAAAAAAATTCTGGAAACAACAGGATTTGGCTCTAAGTTTAAAAATGAACTTCTAGGGAATTAAGCACTTAACTGAATAATGGATGGCAAATAGTAGAGTTGAGTTTCCTACTGTTTGAGTGGGAGATTATAGATTAGTAAGAGGAGAAGTATGTTTAGGGGAGCAGTAAACACACACATATACATACATATGCACACAGGATAGTATACATAAATATATTATCTTGCTTTGTCATCTGAGAAAGCCTAGAAGGCAATGACACCCCAGTAGCAATAAGCACACAATGCACCCATGTCTTGGTTTCTAATACCCTTCTCCAATTAAAGAAACCAAGGACCATTAGAGAAATGCTTAATGGCCTGATTCTAGGGCTTGGCAGAAAATATACAAGATTATCTTGGAGCATCTTGATATGCTAGAAAGTAAGGAAGTACTAAAAAAAACACAAAACACATGTCATTGATGGTTGTATATCAAAGAGACATATGAGTCAATTGAAAAGTCCAAAACTGGAATAATTTGACCAACAAAATATATAAAGTATAGTGGATTATAACCCAAAGTATAAAACAAATACCAGTTAGTCTATGATGATATAAATGATTGAGTAAAGAAATAAATGAAAGCATAGACAAATCTCTTGTGCAGTAGAATCCCAAATAATTAATGTCGATATTTAGCCATCAAGGAAGAGGAATATAACTGCCACTTCATTCCAGGCTGTGTATTTTTACTTTCTTCCAGAGTATAATGTGGAAAGGAGGAAAAAGAGTAAATCATAGTAGATAAACCTAACAGATATCCCTTTAGCCAAGTGAGAAGGTTTACACCAGTAATGATAAATTATGTTGACAATATATACCTTTGTTATGGTGTAATAAGGATAGCTGTTTACCTCTGTGATCTTCCTCCCAAACCCTATAACTTTAGCTTGATCATGGGGAAACTTCAGACAATTCCCAATGAAAGACATTCTGCAGATATCTGACCAATTTTCAAAACTGTCAGGGTAATCTAAAACAAGGAAAGTCTGAGAAACTGTTATAGTATAGAGGATCTAAAAAAATATGATGACTAAATATAATGTGGTGTCGGGAATGAGATCCTGGAACAGAAATGGGCATTCAGTAAAAACTAAGAGAATGTGAATTAGCTGTGAACTTTAGTAGATCATTTGTATCAATATCAATTCCTTAATTTTAACAAATTTATGATATCAACAGGGTGTTAATAATATAAGAAACAGTGAAAGTCTCTTGATTGCAAATTCTATGTACTTTCAAAGAAAATATTTTATACATCCATCTTGTATTTTTTGCATAAAAATAGTGGCTTTATTTGTGTTTTTGCATAAAGGAACTTGTATCATATAAGGTTAAACCTTTCATCCTTTGGGGAAAAAAATTGCATTGGTTTCAACTGGCCACATCTCATTGCTAGTGTTCACAGACAGGATGCTCTTTTATGTAATTCTTTTTTAATGGCTCTTGACCATGATTCTCCTGCATATTTAATGTCCTTGGACTATCCATCTAATACGTTTTAGTGAACAGACACCATTGTCTATCTCTCAAGTGTTGTTTTTTTTTTTTTTTTTAAATAACACATTAACATTACTTTTACCATGCCTACTGAACCAATACGTTGTGCCTTTGGATGACAACTCTGAATGGGAGGTTGTGAATAATTCCGTTGAAACATAACAATTTAAATTTTTCAGCATTTACAGTCTTACCTGTATGTAGAGTCTAGTCATCATAGGGTATTTATTTTAAAGCAGTAATATGACTTTTTTTCTTGTTACATTATTTAAAACATTTACAACATAGATTGACAAAGAACAAAACAAATCACTACTCTATTAAGTAGCAGGAGTGTGTGAATGGCCTCAAAGGGAATTTGCAAATCTTGACATAATGAGATATAAAGTATAATTGATTGGTAGGGAGCCAAGACTGATGCCCTCACTACCATGACATTTAGGTTGGAAGACATCTGTAGTTTCCTTCCATCTGACTCAACAGATGGGCATGGTAAAAGATTTGTGCACATGGGGGGTGTGTATGTGTGTGTTTGTATAAACTAGACTGCTATAGCATATTGAATGCAATTCTTTCTTAGAAATGTTGTGCATAACATTTTAAAAGCAGTATGTGTTTTACTGATACACATTCAGAATGTTTAAAATGTGAGCTGGGGGCCACCATCCCATACTAGATTTGGGAGATACCCTTAGAACCATCTAATCAACCTTTAAGTTAGCATCATTTTTTTTTTATCTGTCATCACTTGTTTATATTTAGGGAAAGTGTTAGTCGCTCAGTCCTGTCTGACTCTTTGTGACCCCCTGGGCTGTAGCCTGCCAGTCTCCTCTGTCCATGGAATTCTCCAGGCAATAATACTGGAGTGGGTTGCCATTCCCTTTTCCAGGGTCTCTTCCTAACCCAGGGATTGAAACTGGGTCTCCTGCACTACAGGAGGATTCTTTACTGTGTTTATTTAGAGTGGTCACTTTTTATGGTTATCATCATATCCAGTTAATAAGGAATGTGATTGAAATTCTGTACGTGTCTTGGTACCAATACCCTTTTTAGTCTCTCACTCCTGGAGAGGACTATCTTCCCCTTTATCACTCTTAGCCTTACCAGGCAGAGGCACTCTGCCCTCCAGGTAAGATCACTACCCAAAACCTTATATTTCCACCCTGTTTTTTAAAGTTTGCTCCTCCTACTCACATTCATACTCTGCCCCAGGTATGTCATCTCTAGTCCTCCTGTTCTAAGGATCTATTATTTCTAGTACCCTCCTGTCCATTTAATCCTAGCTAGTCCTCTAGTGGTGGTAGTGGTTTAGTTGACAAGTCATGTCCAGCTTTCATCCCATGGACTGTAGCCTGACAGATTCCTCTGTCCATGGGATTTCCCAGGCAAGAATACTGGAGTAGGTTGCCATTTCCTTCTCCAAGGGATCTTCCGGACCCAGGGTTCGAACCCAGATCTCCTGCACTGTAGTCAGATTCTTTACTGACTGAGCTACCAGGGAAGCCCTAGTCCTCTACTCATCTAGTAGAAGCAAGTCCTCTACTCATTTGCTCTCATAAACCTCAGAGCTTTGGGGGAAGATACTCTAATCCCACAGGATATTGAAGAAGTGGAGAAGTGGGATTTGCCCTTCAAAACAAAAGCATGAGAGTGTCAACTCCAAGTATGCAAGAAATGGAAGAAAGAAGACACACTAGATGCAGAAATGCAGAGAAAAGACTATTCCGTAGACTAGAATCACAGTGCATAAGAGAGATCATCCCCAGGATATAAGAAGAGCAGAGGAGTCGATGTTATTTCCAAATTTACTTAATCATAAAAGGTACCTTGCCCCTTTGTTAAAATGTAGATTCAGACACCCTACCCTAAGTTCAGCAAATCATAATCCCATGAGGAAGGGGTCTAGAAATCTGATTTTAAAAGTTTCAGAGTGCTACTTACAATTGTTTAATTTTGAAAAACCCTGGATAAATTGATGGTAAGGTCACAGAGACATAAAATGTCAAGAGAACTAGTGAGCAGGAACAATGGTCTTCCTCATCCCACAACATGGCATAATTGGGCTAAAAGCAGGGGTAAGTGCAGAGTCCTAATGCACAGAGTGCTGTGGCTTCCTTAATGAGCCTGCATTAACTCTGCTGGCTGCAAATACTTCTCAGTAAAATAGAATTAAAAAGGCTTTTACAATAAGACTACCAAGATTTTGTTAAATATGTTTAACCATTAAGAAAAACATGTGGGATGTTTACTTCATCTAAAGCAATCATTTGCTATTAGTCTTTAGCCATAACTTTATTCTCTTTTTTGTTCAAAGTTTCTCAATCTGTGGCAGGGGACTGAAAATATTGTTTGAATGGCATATAGAGAAATCACAAGACTTCCATCAATTTTAGAACATAGCCAATAATTTATGCTTTAGAGATTATCAATATATTTTCAGAGAATCATCCTAGACTCCTGTTCCTTACTGATAAAATTAAAACAAGTACAATTTACTTAAAATTTTTTATAAAAATAATACATAGTTTCTAATATTAGTACTAAAATGTCTCATACCAATGGTGTGTAAAGTTGCTGTCCCTATTTTAACCTAAAGACTAGCACTAGAGGAGAATAATTTGCTTATTCATCATGTTTTATTGATTTTTTTCAATTGGATTTATAATTTGAATGATTGAAAGAGAAAAAGGTGGACAAGGGCAATTCGTAATTAAAGAACTTTTTATAACTTGTCTTGTAGTATCTACTGATTTGATTACTGCTTCTCCAATAAAGATTCTATTTCTCATTCAGTGTACACAAAGATTAATTGTAATCAAAGCATTTTTATCACCTTATTCTTTAAAAGGTTGGTACTTTTCTTACTAAAATAATGAATAGCTGTTTGAAATTTAAAAATAGCATTTTATGGAGAATAGGGGATAAATGAATCAGTATATCAAAATGTTTGTCCTTTTTATGAAATGATGATTTAATTTTTAACACTCAATTCAGAAAATTCACAAAGGGATAAGCAGAAGGGAAGTTTGTTTATGTTCTACTGGTTACTAAAAAAAAAAAAATTACTTCCACATATTTTCTTTAGGCACATAATTAACATTCTATTTAGTCTAATCCCTTTGAGAATTTGTTAACAATTATATTCTTTGTTTCATCCCTCAGTGATACTTAAAAGTAAAATATCTTTTTTAACTCAATGCATAAATGAGAAATCCCTTGATTATTCAGTATTTTCATCATTTCCTTGAGTAGGACTGAGAAATGTTATTTGCTAAGAAAGAATTCAAGGTTCTAGAGATTCTTGGAATGGAACTGTCTTTTAACACAAACCTGCTGTCCCAAGAAGACTCAAGAAGGCCTCAGCATCTGCAACAACTGTTATTAAATATTCCTTCACTGATTCTCTCCTAATTCAAGATATTTTTTATTTTATATTAGAGTATAATTAACAATGTGTTAGTTTCAGCTATACAACAAAATGATTCAGTTTTACATACACATGTATCTATTTTTTTTCAAATTCTTTTCCTGTTTAACTTATTACAGAATATTGAGCAGAGTTTCCTGTGCATAGGTCCTTGTTGGTTTTCTATTTTAAATATGGCAATGCATACATGTTGGGTTTCCCTGGTGACTCAGACTGTAAAGGATCTGCCTGTGATGCAGGAGACTGGGATTCGATTCTTGGGTTAGGAAGATCCCCTGGAGAAGGGAATGGCAACCCACTCCAGCATTCTTGCTTGGAGAATTCCATGGCCAGAGGAACCTGATCAGGTACAGTCCACAGGGTTGCAAAGAGTTGGACAGGACTGAGCAACTAACATTACACACATACATGTCAGTCCCAAATTCCCAATCTCTCCCTCTCCCTGACTTTTCCCCCATGGTAGCCATAAGTTCATTTCCTAAGTCTTTGAGTCTGTTTCTGTTTTGTAAATAAGTTCATGTGTATCCTTTTTTTTTTTTAGGTGCTGTGTTTAAGTGATATGATATTTGTCTTTCTCTTTCTAACTTCACTTACTTCTGACTTACTATACTACTTCACTTGGTATAATAATCTCCAGGTCCATCCATATTGCTGCAAATGACACTATTTCATTGTTTGTAACGGACAAGTAATATTCCATTGTATATATGTACAACATCTTCTTTATCCATTCATCTGCCAATGGACATCTAGGTTGCTTCCATGTCTTGGCTACTGTAAACAGCATTACAGTGAATATTTTGGGTGTATGTATCCTTTCGAACCATGCTTTTTTTTTTTTTTTTTTCTGTATGTATGCCCAGGAGTGTGATTGCTGGATAATATTGTAGCTCTATTTTTATATTTTTAAGGAAACCCCATACTCTTTTCTATAGTGGCTATACCAATTTACATTCCTACCAACACTGTTGGAGGAAACCCTTTCCTCTATATCATCTCCAGCATTTAGTTTTTGTTGACATTTTGGTGGTGGACATTCTAACTGGTATGAAGTGATATCTCATTGTAGTTTTGATGTGCATTTCTCTAATAATTAGTGATATTGAACATTTTTTTCATGTGCCTCTTGGCTGTCTGTATGTCTTCTTTGAAGAAATATGCATGACACAAACAGGTACATTTTCCACATGGTAGTGAAGTTATCTAATTTCAACATACAGTTGTCTTAAATTATAATTTTATATGTAATTTTATAATTATACATACTATGATGCATTTAAGTGTCTAAGTAGAGGAAGGATGCATTATTAATGAATTTTATGTTTAGGTGAGTTAATCATTTGTGATTTTGATTGATTCATATTTTATGTACAACAACAGTACATCATTAAACAATGGACTATAGAAGAATAATATGAAGATAATTTGATTATTTCAGTAGGTAACTGCTTTGGTCACATGTCTATAGGGTGATTTCAAGATAAATACCCAGTTTCTTGATGAAATTCTAAGTGAACCTTTAAACTCTGAAAAGAAAAATAGCATTAAAAGGTATCCAATCCAGTAATTTTACTGGTTTCCCATTTATGTAGTGAACTGACTTTTGGGGAAAGAATTTCATACTTCCTGTCTTCTCTTGCTCAGGTCTTCATACCTCAACCTACTGCTGCTGCTGCTGCTAAGTCGCTTCAGTCATGTTCGACTCTGTGCGACCCCATAGATGGCAGCCCACCAGGCTCCCCTGTCCCTGGGATTCTCCAGGCAAGAACACTGGAGTGGGTTTCCATTTCCTTCTCCAATGCAGGAAAGTGAAAAGTGAAAATGAAGTCACTCAGTCATGTCTGACTCTTAACGACCCCATGGACTGCAGCCTACCAGGCTCCTCCATCCATGGGATTTTCCAGGCAAGAGTACTGGAGTGGGGTGCCATTGCCTTCTCTGACAGTGTGCTAGAACAGGTTTGGTGGTAACAAAAGTTAGCTCCTAATTTGCAAAATCCAGTAGGTTCTCTGCAGTCTCATCTCCCTTGTCCTCTGTAGCATTGTTGCTGCTGACTCAGGTCTTCTTGAAATGTTCTCTTCTTTTGTGTACATAGTATTAATATTTCCCTCAATCTGATTTCATCTGCTCAGTACTCTCCAGGGTCTTAGTCAAGGTTCTCTTTTCTCCTTATTTTATAATCCTCTTTTAAAAAAAATGTAGTATAGTTGATTTGCAACATTGTGTTAGTTTCAGGTGTACATTGAACATATAGTCCTCTTATACAATCACACATATGGTCATGGTCCATATGCTAGGGACCCCTAAAACTCCACCACCAGTTTCCCAACTCTTCCCTGCTTTCTTGGCATTTCATTTCCTTCCCATTCCTGCGTAGAACATTCAGGTATTTCAAGTACCAGATGATCCAAATAAATGTGTTATGTTCCCCTCCATTCTCTGCACAGCTACGCTGTTTTGACTCCTGAATAATTTGTGTCTCTTTAATGGCATCAACATCCATCCATGTCTTCAAGAATTCCCATAATGTCCTTTTAGATTACCACCTCCCTTATACTACATTATATTTGTCATAAATTCCAGTTAATTCCCACTCAAGAATATCTCAAGGTATGAAGACTAAGAGTCAGGGTAAAATAAATGTCAGTTAGAATTTGTAATAGTGATAGAAAAGGAAAAGTAGGAGACATTAGATACAATTCTCTTTCTATTCCACCATCCCTCCTTGGTTAAAATTCAAGTATGTCTCCATATTTCTTACTGGATAATATTGAAAACTGCTAATGAGGCATGATCTTATCCAATTATTTTCCTAAATGCCCTACATTTTTCCCTGTTGAATGTCATTTTATTCATGAGTACATCTTCTACTTCTATACTATGGTGCCTTTGTTTATTCCACTTTCTTTCTCTGCAATGTCTTTCTATTTTATTTTCTTCTGGAAACTCCACCTGTCTCCACTAATTCTTTCCCTGGAGCCTCCTGTGACAGCCCACAACTACCTTACCACTTTTGTGCTTCCAAGACTTTTGCTGGTCTCTTGAAGTCCCTTCTTCACTAGACAAATCTTTTTCACCATCTGTCTATCTGCAAGCTTTGACCTCTTCAAGGGTGGAGACTGTTAGACACTTTAGTACATATTCATCCAGAAAGCTGATACTAAATGATAAGTGACTGATTTCCTTCAGGAATATTCCTATTATGTAATTGTGGGGGATATTAATTGGTTCTTCAAATTATTTTATATCAGTAATGGCCAGACCAAATTTTCTCATGTTTAGTCCTAGTTACCTATTTTCCTACTTCTTGTAGCATAATCTGAGTATGACATTTGGTTGGTGCTCATTAAATCACACAGGGGCTTCCCCAATAGCTCAGCAGATAACGAATCCACCTGCAATGCAGGAGACACAGAAGAGGCAGGTTCAATTCCTGGGTCTGGAGGATCCTCTGGAGAAGAAAATGGCAACCTATTCCAATATCCTTTGCTGAAAAATCCCGTGGACATGGGAGCCTGGCAGGCTTCAGTCAAAGGGTCTCAAAGAGTCAGACATGACTGAATGACTAAGCATGCATAGTCACATAGATCATAACAAATAGAAAAGGCTCAATAAAGAAAACTTCACTGGGAATGTGGTCATCATAAGGAGGACTCCGTGCTTCTATTCAGTGCAGGCTATTAGATCTGTAATGCTAACAGTATAAGAGTATTTGCTCATTCAGTCAATAAATACTTCCTGAGAACCTGAAACAATATGCACAGTATAAATTAAAATGATTTATCTTGTAAAAAATCTTTCCTAGTTTTTAGTTAATAACTTCTAAACAGGGAGCAATCTTCTATTGCCAACACAGGAAATGAATGAGTGCAGAGCAGGTGAATGGAGAGCAGGACTCCACTGTTGCTCCTGGAGCACTTTATAGGACTCTATGGGCAATTCTGGTCTCCTTTTGTCCTTCGAAGATCCTCTCTGTGAATCCAGTCATTTAAATCCAACTTTATAACACTCCTGGGAAGGGAGGGTAAATAGGAGAGAAATACCCTTCAAACAGAAGCTCACACCCTCTAGAGACACCTGAGATAGAAAAGAAAGGAGATAATTGCCTAATTTCCTATTCTACCTAAGCCCATTTGAATGAAATGGGAAGAAATAATCATTTTTACATGACTATATAAAGATGAATCATTTCCTACTTTCTTTTGTAACTGAGATGGAAGCAGCAAGGGGCTGAGTCTAATGAGAAAGATGGCTGGTCCCCATCCCAGAAGATCTCAGTTCCAATACTGTGGCCTTAGGCAAGTCTAAGTCTCTTCTCTAGGATCTGAAGGTTCTCACAGTTTCTTTGTATAATGAGGCAATGCATATGGTATCCCAGAAAGCACATCCCTACTTTTATGAGTTTCATTTCCAGCTAATTACAAGAAAGATTACCAAGGGTACCATGAAACATCATGGGACAATTTATACACTGACTCAAAGAAGTGGTAGTTTGAAAGGAGGTTATTTCATTTGTAGACAAAGAGAAGATAGAGGTTTTTTTTACTCAAAAATACTAACTATTGTGCTTTAGATAAAGGATTTGCTGTATCACCAGGAAACAATGCGCTACTTCTTTGGATGCAAATTAGGATTTTTAAATGTAAAAATTTTATAATATATATAAATTTAAAGCACTTCTAAGCAACCATCATATAAATGATTTTTGAGTGTAATGTATAGATAGGGCCATACTTTTTAAGTGCATAACTTAATTAAGTTAGAAAGTAAACATAGGAAGATATAATAAGCTTCACAATGAACAACAGTTTACAAATCTTATTTTAGCGATTCATCTTTAGCAATGATACAAAAGATGAAGTCCCTTGTTATAAATACTCGAGAAGGGACTGGAATCCACAGTTATTTCCCTTCAAGTGCTGTGTTGTTAAAGTTTTATTGACCCTGCCTTTCATGGACTTAAAAGCTCCTGTGCCATATTCAGGGAAGCAAATCAGCTGCAGCCTTCTCATCTCATGTTGTAGGATATCTTCAAGCTAGATCTATGAACAATCAACAATTGGCTGAGAATAAAAGGAAAGTGAACCAAATGTGTTGTTGGGAACAATATATTCATAAAAATGGTAGAGGAGAATAAAGCCAACAACTGTTAAAAATCAACTGATCACACTGCTTTCTATATGGGCACAGCTGGAGTCCATGCTAAGATAGAATTCAACTCAATTCTTAAATGTGAATTCAGTCTAATTCTGAAGATGTCTTCGGCAGCGATTTGAGACACAGTTATTACACAAGATCACAAATTACACAAGATCACACTGATATCCTGTACTTTTTTTTTCTTTCCAAAATCCTTACCAATTTCCAGAGGCCAGGGTTGCAGTAAGTGGATGTGCAACCAGATGCATTTCAATTTCATTTGCAGAGTAATAGCTAACTATTTCCTATCTGAGAAATTTCCTCTAGACTATAAAAGCACAGAAATGATATGTATAGTGTATCCCAAGGTTCATTTACTTCTTTAGGATGCAGCAATGTAACAGAATTCTCCAAAGGAAAAAGACCCAGAGTTGAATATGGGGATAAGTCACTGCAGAGTTAGCTGAGATGTTTGATTTTCAAAAGCCCATAATACCTTTAGTTGTTTTGCTGGATATTGTGCAGATATTTTGGAATAGTATGCTTCATTTTGCCAGGTTCAAAATGTTCACTGGCACAATTTGTGATCTGGAGCTTGCTGAATGCATGTAAGAGCTGAGACAAATTGGCAGAGAGAAGATATTGGCAAAACTTTGATATGCAATTCCTAGAAACTGACTAGTGACTAGTATACAGAATGATTTTTGATCATAATGTTTTAGTACCAGACTGAGTCATTTAGCATCTACTCCCTCAATTTATCCATAAAGAAATTAAGGCTCAAAGAAGTTAAAGTGACTTGTCTGAAATCAAATGGGTCCAGAATCAGAATGTAATCTAAATTTTCAGATATATTGAGCATCTTACCTACTGCGTGCCAAGTCACTTCAGTCATGTCTTACTCTTTGCAATCCTATGGACTGGAGCCTACCAGGCTCCTCTCTCCATGGGATTCTCCAGGCAAGAATACTGGAGTGAGTTACCATGACCTCCTCCAAGGGATCTTCCCAACCCAGGGATCAAACCCAAGTCTCTTATGTCCCTCCTTCATTGGCAGGTGGGTTCTTTACCACTAGCGCCACGTGGGAAGCCCTATCTTACTTCCTGCTGTCTCATATTCGTCTACCACTGTTCCATAAGCTTAATGCAGTTAGTCAATTTATAAATAGTGTTCTGTTCTCATAGCCAGGATATAACTAATGTGAATGAAAACCCATTCGTTACTGGTGCCAATTCAATTATATCAGTTGTGTTTCAGCATGTGGTAGAGTCCACTCTGACTATATATGAATACGATAGTCTCAGGAGGAATACATTTGTGTAGCTATTCTGAAAATGGAGTTTCAGGCATAAATTTGTATGTTCAGTTTATCAAGTAACAAGATGAGAAGGATTTTACAATATAATGTGAAGATCAGATACTGAATATTTTTTAAAAAAAGGACATTCCAACAATTCAAAATTTATTTCCATGTTAGGCAAGGATTAATGGATTTGTTGCTGGTAATATCTGTTTGGAGATATTTAAACATATTAAGAAAAAGAAGTCAATGAAAGTTAAATTATTTTTAAATTGCATTTAACTGTTATTTTTTAAAACAGTTGATATAAAGCTGACCTATTTAAGAGAGGGTGATTTTTGTTTTTCTTCTGAATTTGGTTATACATTTTCAAAATAGTACTTTTTAAACTTTGAACTCCCATGAATAATTTAGTCATTTTAATATGAAGCTTTTTTGTCAATGGACGTGAACTTGGGTAAACTCTAGGAGATAGTGAGGGACAGGGAGATCTGGTGTGCTGCAGTCCATGCGGTCCCAAAGAGCCAGACACAACGACTGAACAATAACAATATGAAGGTTTTTTAGGAAGCCTTTGACTGTGTGAATCATAACAAACTAGAAAACATTTAAAGAGATGGGAATGTTAGATCACCTTACCTGTCTCCTGACAAACCTGTATGCAGGTAAAGAGGCAACAGTTAGAACTGGACATGGAACAACTCACTGGTCCCAAATTGGGAAAGCAGTATATCAAGGCTCTATATTGTCATCCTGCTTATTTAACTTATATACAGAGTACATCATGTGAAATGTCAGGCTGGATGAATCACAAGCTGAAATCAAGATTGCCTGAAAAATATCAACAACTTCAGATATGCAGATGATAACCATGCTAAAAGCAGAAAGTGAAGACGAACTAAAGAGCCTCTTGATGAAGATAAAAGAGGAGAGTGAAAAAGCTGCCTTGTAACTCAACATTCAACAAACTAAGATCATAGCATCCAGTCCCATCCCTTCATGGCATATAAAAGGGGAATAAGAGGAAGCGGTGACAGATTTTATTTTCTTGGGCTCCAAAAATCAATGCAGATGGTGACTGCAGCCATGAAATTAAAAGATGCTTGCTCTTTGGAAGGAAAGCTATGACAGACCTAGACAGCATATTAAAAAGCAGAGACATTACTTTGCCCTCAAATATCTGTATGCTCAAAGCAATGGTTTTTCTAATGGTCATCTGTAAGAATGTGAGATTTGGACCAAAAGCAGGCTGATTGCCAAAAAATTGATGCTTTAAAACTGTGGTGCTGGAGAAGACTCTTGAGAGTCCCTTGGACTGCAAGGAGATCAAACCAGTCAATCCTAAAGGAAATCAACCCTTAATATTCATTGGAAGAACTAATGCTGAAGCTGAAGCTCCAATCTTTTGCCCACATGATGCAGAGTTGACTCATTGGTAAGAGCTGACTCACTGATACTGGGAAAGGTTGAAGGCAAAAGGAGAAGGGGCTGGCAGAGAATGAGATGGATAGATAGCATCACGGACTCAGTGAACATGAATTTGACCAAACTCTGGTGTAGTGAAGGACAGGGAAGTCTGGCATGTTGCAGTCCATGGGGTTACAAAGAGTCAGACATGATTTGATGATTCAACAACAAGAACAATATGAAGTGTGATTATAAAATTAAGGAAATACATATAGAACAGTTGAATTACTCACACAAGAAATGCACATTTATATTTTGAAGCTGTGAGCCTAGTTGATTTAAACAGTTTCTGGTTTGGATTTTTTTGTATCACTGTTTCAAGATTATTTTGTATTATGTTAGGCTATGATTGTGTTATTCACAGGAATGAATTGTGTAATAATAGTGTGCTGATGCCATGCAGGTAACCATGACTACTACTATTGTTCCATCAGTTTTTGCTCTATGCAGCAGTGGATATTTTTAGTGGTTCTATTATTTTCTCTTTTAAAATTTGGAACCTAAATTATAAGTCACTTCTATTTTTTAAAAATTTTGCATAATTTTATACAGTGTTTCCTCCTTTTAGATATTTAGGTGTGGAATACCAGAAAGGAAGCTTGGGCAAGAGTCTTCTAATTTAAACAATAAATGTCTGTCAATGAGGCCACTGTCTTCCTTATTTCCCAGGGTATAATATTTATATTTCTTAAAATGTCTTTCTAGCCTTTCTCTCACTATAATCATTAGTTACCTGCTATTCTTTATTATTGGCTTCCCTGGTGACTCAGTGGTAAAGAATCTGCCTGCCAATGCAGGAGATGTGGGTTCCATCCCTGAGTCAGGAAGATCCGCTGGAGAAGGAAATGACAACCCATGCCAGTATTCTTGCATAGGAAATCCCATGGTCAGAGGAGCCTGGCAGGCTATAGTCTATGGGGTCGTAAGAGTCAGAGGGACTTAGCAACTAAACAACAACAACAACCACACCATTCTTTATTATGAGAATTCTAAAATCCTCCCCTTCTAGCCCATTCACACAAACATCAAGCCTTCACTATTTATACTGATCATTGAAATAGCCTTCTGACTGGGCCTTACACCATTCTTAACATTATTTGTGAATTCATCTCATCTCACTAACATTTCTGACTCATTTCTTTCCACCTATTCTGTTCCAATGAAGCATCTTTTCTATTACAAAAAGTTTTGTAAAACTGGGCATTTCTAATATCAGATTGTGGAACTCGATGTGACTGTAAAATGAAGTATCCATTAAGTGGGGAGCATTATGGGTTTTATGGGGCCTCCCACTGGCTGGGTACAAAACACTGAATGGCATAGTATTTGGAAGCTTTGTAGTCTACATCACAGTTTTTTGGTGGTTGTTGTCATTCTTTTGATAGTTATAAATTTTATCATAAACAAAATTACAAGGTGAAGGTCAAGGGGGATTGCATAGCTGAAATACTTCCAAGTATGTCGATTGAAGAGCAAATAAACTATTGCTGTTGATTTAGGTGAGCCAATTTATTTTTCTCAGGTAAAAACAAAATACTCAAGTTAATAAAACCCTTCATTAGTGAGATTTTCTACTGAGGAAAAGTTACTTAGTTATTGCAGACATAAAATATGATACTGCTTATATGAAAGTTACTCATAAATTCTAGAGCCACTGATTCAATCTGAAAGCAGTGTTATGATCAAAGAAATGGAGTCCAGTAACCAAAAGTTATATCAAATAGTTCAAAGTATTTACTTGCATGTCTTAAAAAGTATGAAGTGTTTCAAAACATAACACTAATAAATTTCTCCTTTTTCCCTCTGAAACTGCCTTCATTGCAGACCTGCAACACTCCTCAGAAACTCACCCCTCCAACTAGCTTTGAGTCTTATTTTTTTTTTCTTTTCTGCCCCAGATTTTTTATTATGTAAACACACCTGGCAGTTCTCTACAAGGCATAATTATTCTTCTGTAATTTAGGGAACAAAGGGAAAATTGGACTAGGTTTTCTCTTTGGCAGGATAGTTTTCAGTTACAAAAGTAACTGTTTCTGCAACTAGATTTTTGATAGACAATTTTATAGCAACATATACATCATGCTATAGTAGAACAGACTGTACTGGAATTTGTCAACAAATCCTTTGGATTTAAAGGGGGTTCAAGAGAAGAGAATTCAGTGCTAGATAAATAACGTTTTTTATTGTTATTGTTACCACACAATCTTAATCTCCCAGATTACAATCCAAAGAGATCTTGTTTTTTAAATTGTTTTAATCTATTAAACCAACATTTCTTTTCTGTTTAATCCCTGTATTGAGATGCTTTTCATCATGGATACATTTCATTTTTGAGGCACTTTATATTTTATGTGGTCACACATAGGAAAATATCCAGCAGAATGTACAACAAATTTGTATAACTCATTTTCATCATTGTGAAGGATCAGTATTTTGCTTATCTGATTTTCAATCTTATATGGAATAATATTTTGAAAAATATAACAAAAATCCATTAAAACAACTAGTGATTATTTTATTTATAATAATTATGTAACAAAAATTACATGTGGTTGAATGTCATGGCTATATCAAAATTTCCTGTTACATTCGATGTCTGTACTTACCTCACATAAGATAAGAAGGAACAAAAAGTTAGAAAAACAGTTCTCTACCAGCAAGCTCTGCTGATAGACTCCGCAAGAGGCATGTTTTTCAGGAGAGGCTTCTCAGCTCTTTGACTCAATTGACCTCCTCCGTAAATGTAGATATTTTAACTATTTTTTTGATCATGTATATTATTTTCTTATGCACTAACAATGTCACCATAGACCATTAAACATTTCTCGGTGACTGACAAAAGGTATCCTTCTTAATAACTGGGACAACCAGTTGGCCCCAGGGGAAACTGGTGTCTGCCTCCCTTGTTTTCTGGCTGAGCCCTCTGGGCCATACACAGTTTTCACCCTTAGATGCAATAGCTCTCATCTGGTTAAACTCATTGTGATTTCATTCCAATCCCCAAGTTGGTTTCTCAGTCTTCACAAGAAGGAGAGGGGAGCTAGGCAGTCTTTGGAGGATGAAGTGGCTTACTCTGGATAGAGCATGATTTTTTTTACAGTAGGATTTTATAGTTAAGTTGGAAGAGGCAAATCTTAATCTATCATTTATGCTAAATGAGCCTCCATTTCTCACTTACACTTTCCAAAATGTAAAAGGCATTTTATTAAAGGTCTTGTTAACCTAATTTATGTTTATATTTGCTTAAGTCCACAAGGTTGGGGTGCTTATTTGCTTGGGTTTTCCAGGTTCAGGAAACTCTTAAGAGGAACTCAGTCTTTGAATGTATTATATAAAGCTATCTATGGTGCAATTAATATATATATATTATAAAATAAAATATTATAATGCTTTTAAAACTTGCAGGGACATAGACAAACATTTAAAAGCATTAAACATTTAGAAAAAAAAAACAGTTGTATAGAAGCAAATAAAAAGAGGCTCAGATATTAAGACCGGTTAAAAAGAGAAATTTAAGGAATATAGGCAGTCAGGATGTTGAAGTAAGTTTGCTAATGCATATAAAACTAGTTAATTACATGTAGAGCAATAAAATGTCATGTTTTCTAGAGAAAGGAAATCAATTTTATCTCAAATGAAATTCATTTGCGTTGCTATGGACAGTAATCATTTGCTTGACAGTTCTGTGCAAGGTAACTTCAACTTCTATTGTGGTCTAGTTAATAGAAAATTAATTAAAAGTACATACCCTTATTGAATGAGAATTTCTTATTAGCTTTCATCTCTCCCACTCTCCAATCTCACCTGTACCAGATGACCTTAGCCTCTACTTAAGAAAGATTGAGACCACCTGGCATACTTTCCCTCCGGCATTTCTGTCTCCTGCTTAGTACATGCCTCGCAGAATTCCACTCAGCCTGAGGTTTTCTTTCTCTTGCAAGTAAATCTTTCTACTCTTTTCATTCCCATGTCTTGAGTCCATCCCAGGTTTAACCGCTCATTTTAAAGTGTTTTCAACTTTCCTATTTCAATGACTATTTCCTTTTCACCTGTGTTCGAGTTTCTCTCATATTTTCACCGCTCTCAGCTCCCTTTCTTTCTGTGAAGACTTTTTTTTTTCCTTCATATGCCAGCTGAACTCCTAGATAAGGAGTCCTCATCCTTGCTGCTTCCACAAGGTAATTATTTATTTCATTACTAAACTTTGGGAGTTTGAGGTTCATCTTTGCTGTCATGTTACTAAAAGAATCGTTTCTCAAATATTATCCTCTAGTGTTACAATTCTTTCATAAATCCTGCAGTATCAGCGTCTTGATTTTCAGTTTTCTTTCTTACATCTGTGATTCAGCATTCTCCTGAGGCTTCTCCTTGCCACTTTTTGCCTGGTTATTACAGCATTTATTGTCAGGACTCTACCCTTGATTCTCGATCAATCTCTGAATATGAGCCATACTCATAATTTCATTGTTTTAATACTTGAGCCAAAAATATACCTCCAGGTTGAACCTCTCAAATTCTAGTCACTTAATTCCAGTTGCTCCTAAAAGATAAATATTTCTCATGGAAAATTTAATACATCTCAAACGAAAACACTGTATCTCTTCACAAATGGAGTTCCTTTTAGGCCAAACTAGTTTCAAAAAATATTAACACATTTTTCCAAATCTCACGGGAAGAAAGACTTTCATTTACTTCCATAAACACAATGTTATTATTGAATCTTATCAGTGTTATTGAATGTTATCTCCCAAACTTGTCCTCATCTTCAAATCCATCACCAAATCCTTATATTAGTGTTACATTTATTATTTTTGAGTATCACTTATTTTACTTCCCAGCTAAATTATAAGCCACCTAAACAAAAAGGTTTTATCTTTTTCTTAAACAGTTCAAGTAACTAGTAATTAAAATATTAATACATTACATAACTTTATAATCTTCAAAGCATATTATTTTCTAATGCAATCTAATGACTGAAGCTCGGAGAGGTCAAAGTGTGTTGCTACATTTCATAGCCTGTAAAGGACAAACAGAAAAGAAAATTGTGTTGCCTGAACTTGCATTCAATGCTTCTTCATAACTATTCATCAACTTTTTAGTCATCTAGAATGATATAACTTAGAAAAATATCAAGCCCATATTTAACTGTTAATCTAAAGCTGTTGCTACTAATTCTTTCTTAGTATAGAGATTATCTTTTTTCCTTCTTTAGCATTTAGGTAGCAGGAGAATTCCTGGAGTGGGTGGTAGGGTTTGTAGAGTAAAAAAAGATATGGAAAGTTGAAAAGCATCTCTACAAAATGGGCAACATTCACTTATTGAAAATACAGTCTCCACAGAAGCATTTAATAGGATTTTTCACTCTACTCTGGGAAAGCAAAAGCTTTGTTAGGTGTTATTTGCTTCCTTTCCCACCCAAAACTTTGAGAGCAGATATCCTTGCTGTAAAGGGTTATCTTTACATCTTATAAAACCCTCATTTAAGGGCTGCTTTTCTCACCCACCATTAGGGAGCCAAAGTTACTGTGTGTTTCAAACCAGAGTCTAAGGCTACTGAAAGGTCATACAAAATTTACAGTTTTTAATCCCACTTTGGAACACATTTCTTCTGTAAAATATTAGATTTTGATTGCTAAGCTTCTTCACAGGAAAAGTCCAGGATGTTCTGTTGTACAGAGATAATTTATTATTGTGTAAAAGGTTTTGTCAGAGTAAAAATAGAGTTATTTCAGTATTTTATCCTGAGAGTAATAAGATTTTATCACAGAAAGGTAATTTTAAATTAGTCATGCTCCTGAGAGCAATTAAGACAGAAGAAACAGGTGGGAATTAGAAAAGCTAGTACTCACTATTAAAAAAGCTCTAGCTCATGAGCCATTTACTTAAAAGTGAAGCATGGAATCTACGTCATTTTCTCATGATGGTGGACAGCTGGCATCTGTGCACTGTGAGGGCTCCATTAATGTGCAACTTACCTTCCTTTCTTCACTTAAACTTGAGAATATTGTCAGACTGTATCTTAGGCTTTTCTTGTTGTTTTGTTTTAAATTACTTTGTTTTCTTACAATTCCAAGTTTTGATGAAAATCTAATTTAAATTTCTTTGCTTGTTTGTGCTGTGAATGATTACTGAAGGGCATACAGGTGTGTGGGACAGGGTTTCTATAATTTGCTCAAGGGAAGATTTATTTCTTGATCAGCAGTGCCTCCTTTGAAAATAAACTTGAGAGTTGTTTCCCTAATTCTTAGATAAGGACATGGTATCACAGAGATACTTAACTATTCTTAACATCCACTTTTTGCTCATCAGTGAAAGAGAACATGAAATACCACATGTGAGTTGAGCAAGGCAAAATTAAATAGAAGAAAACAGTGGCTGGATAGAGAAAGAAAATAGAAGGGGAATCGAATGTTTTAAATAATAACTCATTTTAATCCACATTCATCCATGAGACAAGGTTCACATAGTCTAAGAAAAAATTAACCTGGTGGGTAAATAAACGTACATACCACAAGCACTGACTTCCACAGATTTTTGTCATCAAGGACAATGAGAGAAGTTGGCCATATCCACACATCAGACTTTCAAATCCAGAAATATCAAATGTTGATCACAAAAAGAATCATGCAAGAATTTGAGGGGAGTATTTGCTCCTTCATTACTGGTATTCCTTTGCCATTTCTACCACTTTCTTTAATAGCTGAATAGGTAGGTGGTGGCTGCCTTATGTGTTTTTTCAAATGTAATTTCCAACAGTAAACCGCATAATATGAAGTTCCCCAGTGGGTCTGTCTGTCTCACTAGTGAACTTGTTTGGCTCAGTTAGTTCAAACACCCGAGTGAGGAATCTCAAGACTTGTGTTTAAGTCCCTAGTGGGAAAATGTGTTAAGATGATAGAGGTTTTTCCTCACTGAACACAGTGGTCAGTATGTCTTGACAGAAACAGATTATCATTCCTCTGCTTTAAGGAAAAACACCCCAAGAATTCTGTTTTCTTGACACAGGAATGAAGTAAGATTATACATGAAGTTCAGCTAAACTAATAGTTTAAAAGGTGGAATTTTACATTGATTAGTTCATCTCTACTAATCATTTCAAGGGGTGTCCCTGGTGGCTCAGATGGTTAAGAATCTGCCTGCCGTGCAGCTGACCCAGGCTTGATTCCTGGGTTGGGAAGGTCCCCTGGAGAAGGAAATGGCTACCCACTCCAGTATTCTCGCCTGGAGAATTCCATGGGCAGAGGGCTACAGTCCATGGGATTGCAAAGAATTGGACACGATTGAGCGACTAACACTTTTACTTTTCAGTCATTTCAATGTACTTGGACTTTTCATCAAATTTAATCATTTCCCATTAAGAATGTAGTCTTGTGCAAGACTCAGTGTCTCATATCACTAAAGAAAAACACATTTGTTCACACCAACCACATTCAGGATTCACATACATTTGCGTGAGGAACACACAGAAAATCAATCCATGGAGGGGTAATGTCCCGTATAATGCTTTTTTCATTAATTCTCTTGTATGGCCATTCTTGACCCCCACTGTAGCTGCTCCTTCCTTTCAGGCCTCAGCTCATATACCTGGACTTTTCTTGACTGCAGCATGGGATTGCTCTTGTGTCATTGTTCATCCCACATTTTCCCAAGGAATAAAGAAGTTTAAAGTGGAGAATAGAGTATAACAAAACTAAGCTCGCATAGGATTCTTAACTTTGTCAAATTGTAGGCAAGACCCTGCCAAGCGGAAGGTTTCTGGAGCTGCACTTTGACCCTTTCTATATGTCTTCTTACAGCCCATGACATGTCTTTAGATGGTTCATATTTTAGATTAAAACAGTGAAGGTTTCTTTGCCAAGCAGCTGTGATTTTTGCAGAACTCTCATGTCTAATAATATCTCAATTGAGTAGATGAGATATAGCTTAGCCCTCATGAAACTAGACTATGAATAACCATTTATTTGTAGTTGAGAGAAAGCAGGCATGATTTCTTCTCCTGATAGAGCCTACCCCATAATTTCCTTTACAGTATTTGATAGTCATTTATTTTGGGTGACAGTATTGATTGTGGGAGTTATGTTTCAGTGCTTAGTTTTTGATAGTTTATTGTTATGGAATTTTAGCCTCTGTCTCCCGAATTAACTAGTAATTTAGCTCACTAACTTATGGTTACCCTTCCTTTTACATATCATGACAACTACAGATGATAATATTTATTTTACATATGAGGTAAAAATGTGACTAAGGCTCTGTCTACTCCAAAATCTGGAAAATCACTGCCTTCACACATGGTTAGCTGTTCATTTATAAGCAGTGGCATAGTCAGTAGGAGGCTCTGTAACTGCCTTTTCTGGGACTTGTTGAGAAAGCTATTGCTTTCTCTTTTTTTTTACTTTATTTTTTTTAATTTTAAATTTATTTATTTATCTATTTTTTTACTTTACAATATTGTATTGGTTTTGCCATACATTGACATGAATCCACCCTGGGTGTACATGTGTTCCCCTTCCAGAACCCTCCTCCCACAACCCTCCCCATCCCATCCCTCTGGGTCATCCCGATGCACCAGCCCCGAGCACCCTGTATCATATATCGAACCTGGGCTGGTGATTCGTTTCACATATGATAATTTACATGCTTCAGTGCCGTTCTCCCATATCATCCTGCCCTCGCCCTCTCCCATCGAGTCCAAAATACTGTTCTATACATCTGTGTTTCTTTTGCTGTCTCACATACAGGGTTATCTTTACTGATTTACTAAATTCCATATATATGTGTTAGTATACTGTATTGGTGTTTTTCTTTCTGGCTTACTTCACTCTGCATAATAGGCTCCAGTTTCATCCACCTCATTAGAACTGATTCAAATGTATTTTTTTAATGGCTGAGTAATATTCCATTGTGTATATGTACCACAGCTTCCTTATCCATTTGTCTGCTGATGTGCATCTAGGTTGCTTCCATGTCCTGGCTATTATAAACAGTGCTGTGAAAACATTGGGGTACACATGTCTCTTTCAGTTCTGGTTTCCTCAATGTGTATGCCCAGCAGTGGTATTGCTGGGTCATATGGCAGTTCTTTATAAACAGTTTCCAGAGTCCTCTCAGAGAAGGGTTTCCTCTTTTCTTCTGATGAGTAACTAGGACAGTGTTCACTCCTTTGGGTGGTCCTGATTAATACCACTTCCCATGTACCTGCATTTATGCATTCCAGCTGTTACCAACCTTGGGCTCAGAGACAAACGTAGTGGTATATACCTGAAGTTGTTGCTATTTCCTGCAATTAAAAAAAAAAAAAACATAAGTAAATGTCTGAAAGAATTGAAATTTCCTTGAAAGCACTAATAATCAGAAGCATTGCCTTAGCCAGGATTTGAAAAAAAAAAAAAAAACCCTACATTTGCTTTAGCTTGAATCTCAAAATACCCACTGGAGAAGGCAATGGCAACCCACTCCAGTACTCTTGCCTGGAAAATATGGACGGAGGAACCTGGTAGGCTGCAGTCCATGTGGTTGCGAAGAGTCAGACACGACTGAGAGACTTCACTTTCACTTTTCACTTTCATGCACTGGAGAAGGACATGGCAACACACTCCAGTGTTCTTTCCTGGAGAATCCCAGGGATGGCGGAGCCTGGTGGGCTGCCATCTATGGGGTCTCACAGAGTTGGACACGACTAAAGCGACTTAGCAGCAGCAAAATACCCACTAATCTCAGGTGTCTTCGGTCTCTGCATTGCAGGATCCACTTAGAGTTGTCTTTAAAAGGAACCCTTAAAGGCTTGATGGCAAGAGAATTTAAGGCATATTCTGAGCTTTGAGGTTGCCTCTTGGTGAAAAAAAAAAAGTTTCTTTCAAATCTCTGCATGGCTATATAGCACCAAAATGCATTGGTGATTAATGCTAACAGGCCTTAAGGTACATATCTATATGAACCCTACCAATATAGAAATATGTCTTAACAGAAGCATGTGGTGCCCATTTCAGGCCTTTAGGGAATGGGAAGGGATGAAATTTCTCACGAAGCTGGTTACATCCATTCCTATGGAGACAGTAACACAAGTCACTCTTACGGTACAAGATTTGCCCACTTTTACTACTTCTAAACTCTTTACTTTTCTTCTAAGTGCTTACTACACAACTTAAAGTAGTGATCTAACAATAGGTCTTAAACATTTTCTTGATTTTCAAGTACTCATAACTGAGTTTGAACAGATTGAACTCAGAGGTATTTTAAACCTGCAGAGACAACTCAGTCATCACAGTAGAGATGCTTTAAAATGAAATTGAAGTGGGCGGATGTTGTACTTAATGAGTGATATAGGTCTTGTTATTTGTAATTAGTTAACATCTAGATATAAAATTAAGCATGCTACAGCTTGAGTCCTTGACTTGTCATTTGTTATGAAATCAGTGAATTACAAAGTAATTAAGATAACCTGTCTGTTAATTAAAGTCTGTATTACAAGTGAACACATATTTGGATAATCGAGATGCCATGTCTCGATACCATTCCATAATTAAATATAATTTTATTTAATGCGTTATAGAAAATCAAGCTGCTTTGAGGTTATTCACATGTTTAATAAGACAAATTCTTTCTTGGAGCAGTTTCAAACCACTGCTATAAGATGGGAATCACATTCATTGCTCTGTTTCCTCATAGTTTGTCAAAATGAAATTTCATTAATTTTATTTTTAATTTTCAAAATTAATTGCATATATGTGGTACATATATGTACCACTTTTCTTTACCCATTAATACATTGATGGACATTTAGGTTGTTTCCATATATTGGTTATTGTAAATAGTGCTGCTGTGAACATGGAGGTGTACATATCTCTCTGAGTTCATGATTTCAACTCTTTTGAACATATATCTATAAGTAGGATATATATAAATAGATATGTCTAGAAATGAAATTGCTCATATGTTAATTCTATTTTTAATTTTTTTGAAGAAACTTCACACTGTTTCTCATAGAGGCTGTACAATTTAGTGATCCCACCAACAGTGCATGAGTTCTGGTTTCTCCATATCCTAACTGACACTTGTTATTTTCTTTCCTCCCTTAATAATGGCTATCCTAACATGTATAAAATGACATCTCATTGTGGTTTTGATTTGCATTTCCTGTATAGTGATGTTGAGCATCTTCTCATATCTGTCTTGGTCATTTGTTTACCTTCTTTTGGAGAAATGTCTGAGTCCTTTGCTAATTTTAAAATCAGATTATTTGTTTTTTGTTTAGTTATTGAGTTGTAGGAGTTTCTTGATATTTTAGATATTAATAATTATCAGATACATGGTTTATAAGTATTTCTCACATTCTTTATACTGCCTTTTCATTTTGTGGATTGATTCCTTTGCTGTAAAGAAGCTTTTTGTTTTGATGTATTCCCACTTGTCTAATTTTGCTTCTATAGATTGTTCTTTTGGGTTTGTAGCCAAGAAATCACCACCAAGCCCAGTGTTATGAAGATTTTCACCAGTATTTTCTTCTAGGAGTTTTATAATTACAGATTTTACATTTAAATCTTTAGTACATTTTGAGTTCATTTTTGTGTATAGTTTAAGATGTTTAACTTTGTAGTATCTTTCAAAATTAGGGAGCATGATGGCTCCAGATTTTTCTCATTATTTTAAATTACTTTGGCTATCCAGAGTCTTCTGTGGTTCCACGTGAATTTTACAACTGTTTTTATCTATTTTTGTAAAAATGCCATTGAACTTTTAATAGGGACTTCATTGTGTCTGTAGATCACATTGGGTAGTGTGACCGTTTTAACAATATTAAGTATTCCAGTCCATGAACAAGATATGTCTTCCCATTTGTTTGTGAATTCTCTAATTTTGTTCATCAGTAATTTTCAGTTTTCAGTGTACTAATCTTTCACCTTGATTAAGTTTATTCCTAAGTATTTTAATATTTTCAATGAGATTGTGTTCTTAATTTCCTTTTCAGGTAGTTCATCATTAGTATATATAAATGCAACTGATTTTTTAATGTTAATTTGTATTCTGCAAATACACTATATTCCTGTAGTAGTTCTAATAATTGTGTGTGTGTATGTGTAGAGTCCTTTGGATGTTCTACATCTAAAGATTGTGTCACTTGAAATATCAATATTTGAAGTGTCAATAAGGAGGAAAGAGTTCACAAGTGAAATAAAACATGAAAGGCAGGAAGAAAATGATGATAATTAAGAAAATTCTTTAGATACAGAGTTTCAGAGTGATAGATCAAATAAAGTAAAGCATTGACTGAGAAGTCTCCATTGGTTTGTGTAAAAAGCAAGTCATTGTTGGCTTATGCAATAGTGATAGAGCTTAACATGTTTAAATGCCAGAGAAAAGGAGACAGAAGAGAGAAATATTTGAAGGTACAGGGAACAGAAAGAAGAACCTTCAGAGCTAGCTCTCTGAGGACATTGTGTGGGACAAAGTTTTGTACAAAATTGATCTTAACATGGGAGAGGAATTTCAATGAAGTAAAATATAAGCAAAATCATAGTTAGAATTGTAATTTTAGAGCCTATGGATGAGAAAAGAAACCAACCATAGATTTCTCAGCACTTCTTCCTGCCATGCAGGAGGCTAATTAAAACTTTGTAATTTTAACATCCAGTCTCTGAAACTACAAACTAACTTAGGAGGGTGCAGTGGTCAAAACATGGAATACTATATGTATTGCTCTCTTTTTTTCCTTTTCTTTCTTTTTTTCTTTTTGGTTATATATACCTCTTCTAGATGATTCTACATTGGTACGTGCAAAATTTAAATGTAGAAACAGAGAATGTTGTGGGAGACTCTGTCCTTAGAACATGGCTTTTTTTTGCATGGCAAGACCCTAGGGGTTGGTTTAGGGCAGATGCAAATCTTAATTTCATCTCTGAGATAGACACATGACTCTCTAGCCTAATGACCCTACCTGTCTCACTTGACATCCTCAGTGTTCTGCTTCTTGTTACAGAAAAGATTCTGCAGTTGGTCAGCTCCTTATTTGGCTTGTCTGCAAATATGGAAGGCTTATCAGACTGGTCAGTTGGATAATCCTTTGACTTTTTACCTCTGGATTTTGTTTATTATCATTTGTCTAGCAAGGATTTACTTTACATATTTACTGAACCCATGATTCCTGGGCTCATCATGTTTATTCAGCCTGAGACCTCTGAAATATTTAGGTAACACATAATTATATAATGACTTGTTACATGTTACTTATTTTTAAAAATACCAATGTATAATGTAAATAACATAGAAGGGTATTTTCTTTGATAATCTTAGCACAAACATTTGCAGGAATTTGAGGTGGTTACAAACATTAACTTGATTAGCTCCTGTGAAATAGAAAGCAGAGCCATGTACCAGGAGTGAGCAGGAAGTAGGGTATTTGTTGGTTTCAATATGAAATGGAAGATACAGGAGAAACATGAAATGGCATTGGAGAGAACACTCTAGAAAGAAAAATAGGATAGTTGGGCAGCTTCACAAGCCATTTGAGGTTGGAAACCATGGAGATATAGTGACTTGATTGCACGCAACTGTCAAATGTGTGATTGTGGTGGTGCATTTATGGTGCTGTCTCTGTGGCTTTGAATGCCCTTTCTATTAATTTATTAAGAGAAACCTGATCCTTTAAGTATCAACTCACATGCTTCATTCTCTGTGAGGCATTTTCAAGCAAGAAATGCTATACAATAAATTTTTGTTAGAAAGATTAAAAATTATGCTTCCTTTATGCTTACTCTTCTATGGTCATTTTCTTAAATTCTTTGTGCTTAAGCTTCTCTATCTATCAAACATGGATATTAATGATGCTTATTTCTTAGGGCCATTTTTTGGGTTGAACAAGTTCATACATATGAGTTAATACATATAAAGAATGTGAAGCAGTGTTTGGCTCAGTTTAAATGCTCAATTAAAATTACTCATATATTATTATTTATCAATGATATTCTTATTATCAAGCTTAGTACAGGCTTAACAAGTGTAACAGTTCTATGTCAAGTGCTTGTTGAACAAATGAATGACAGTGGATAAGATAATAAATACTTTTTTTGGAAAAACTGATGGTAACAGTGGAAGGATATTCTGAGATGAAAAGGAAAGAAACATACAGGCTTTGGAATCATACTGAGTTTGTAACTGGTTGATCTTGATTGAGCAGGTTGCTAAATTTCCCTGAGTTTAAAGTTGTTCATTTGCAAAATGAATATAATGGTATTCGACTCATGGAGTTGTAGTGATGACTATACATACTTTCACTCAAGAAGTGAATGGTGGTGTGGTGGTGTTGTTTTAGTCTCTAAGTTGTGTCTGACTCTTTGTGACCACATGGACTATAAATCACCAGACTTTTCTGTCTATGAGATTTCCCAGGCAAGAATACTGGAGTGGCTGCCATTTCCTTCTCCAGGGGATCTCCCCAGAGATTGAACATGTGTCTCCTGCATTGCAGGCAGATTCATTACTGACTGAGCCACCAGGGAAGCCAAAGAGGTGACCACCAGCTTCATCACTGAGGTCACTGTTGCCTTTCTCATGTCACTTTTTACCTTTTAATTGTTAGACTTAAAATATTATGACAAAGCACCTCAAATAATAGTAATTTTTCTCCTTCCTAAAATGTAACTTTCATCTTCATTTTAACTAACTTCTCCACCCAGTAATTATCCTGAGTGGTAAAAGTTGGAGTGATGGGTGCTGCTTACAAATTTCAGGTGGTATGATGTTAATAATATTCTGATGTTTGCCTAAATAGCAGAGCAGCAATGCTGCACAAAAGACAGGGATCAATTTTGATACAAAATCTGATATACAAAGAGACTTATTTTGGGAACAAAACAACTAAAAATACTGGGGTTGTGTTTAAGTTAACAGCTGCAGACATTAGTCATGAGTGTGTTACAGAAGAGTTAATTAAATTCTTTGGGTGAAAGAGATGCAGAAGGAAGTCAAACACAGTCTTCTGATGAGATGAGTCACTGTGATCATAAGAGAAAATAACATAGCAGTTGAAAAAAGCTCTGACTCCTAATTGGTTGCTACATTGCAAGATCAGCCTCTCTAAAAAGTCACAGACCAATAGTAAACTCAGAGAAAAATAGTTTAGTGCCCAGTAGGACCTCATTGATTCATAAACAATTTGAATTTTCCATTACATTTTTTTTAAACTATATTTTCAAGGACCAACGGAAAGTGAACCAGTTCTTTGATTCTTTGGTGGAGTAAGAGAGGGTTGAGTTGAGGCAGTCGTTTTCCCCATCTTGAATCCAAGTGTTAGAGAGTATATTTATTTCTTAATTAATATGAACAGCTGTTTATGACAAAGAAAAGATGAAAGATAAATACATCCATTAATACTTCTTTCAGCCTCATGATTTACTACATTGTTCTCATTTTTCTCTTTCTGTCTCACTCACCAGTCTTATATTTTAAGGTTCTACCCTTAAATGCAGTGTGTCCATCTCTATTGATCCAGCTTCATTTCTCAATAATTCTTTGAAAGACTAGTTTCAATTTCCTTGTGTTTTCCCTGAGTTATTTTTCACAATAGATGAAAAGTATCATTCTCAAAACCAAATCATCCACATCACTTCACTTCAGTTGCTTCCCTGGGTCTCCACATTCACTTTGTAAAGACATGTAACCTTGACGACCTCTCCAGTCTTACTGACTTGTGGTTTCTTCTTCTGACATTACACTGTTGTAGCTATTAAATGCATGCTTCTTTTGCATATAATCTTGCTGATGTCTGTTTGTATATACTGTGAGCCTTTCCTGGGCTGTCCCTCCTTTGGCCTTCATCACTTGTCAGATGTTAGTTCTTCCTTCAAAACCCCACTCAGTTATTCCTTCTACTGTTAAACTTTCTCTGTGTCTCATGTAGAAACAGATATTCACTCTTGTCCCTGTGCCATCATATACAGTGTTTTTCTATGGCTGCCTCACTCTCTCTTCCCATCATGGTTTCTGTAACTACCTTCACCACTAAATACTGAGCTACTTAAGGGCACAGCACATTCAGCTTCTTCTCTTTAATTTCCAAAAAACTTGATACAGGGTAGAGGATAAAAAAAAAAAGTTTGTTGAGCTTAATTCATAAATTATAGATAATGATAAACTTCATCAACAACATAGTATAAACAAAAGCATAAACAATGAATTCTACTTCTTTTCCTTACTTTGCCATTAAAATTTATAGGATGTAGGAAAGATAGATATTCTCTGTAGACTTTGGATTTCTGCATAGTTACAGAAAGAGTTGGATAGATCATAGTCAAGTCCCTTTTCAGCAAAAATACATTTTAAGCCTATATTGAGACCACTGGAATATGCTAAACAAACTCTTTTTTGTGTCTCTTATAATGGCTACATGACCTTATTTTTCAAACAATTTATATAATATTTTAGGTAGTTATAATAGGAAAAAGGAGTCCAAAATGGTGGTGGCTAAAAGACAAAGAAAGAGAAAAGCCTGTGAAAAAGGGACAAAAGAAGACACGTGGACCGGAGTGAGAACTTCAGGTGAAAAAAAACACACCCCTTTCCTGGCTAGCCCAATATTCACAGGGCAGACTTAGCAGGGAGAAGACAAATGTATAAAAGGAGGAAGCCAAGACAGATTGAGGTCTCTCCTTTGGCCCACCCTCATGCCTCAAGGATGTACTATTCTTTGCTTGCGAATAAAACTCTGAGCTGTAACCGAGCTGTACCACTGGCCTGCTGTTTCAAATCTTTGCTGGAGCAAGACAGAACCAAGGAAATTACACACTCCCTCGGCAATATCATGCCAATACCATATTCCAGAGACTAGTAGGTTACTTCCTGCGAAGGACTGTTGAAAGTGAATTTACATCTTTCGGAGAAAGGCAGCCTTTTCAATAATCAACGTGGTTCCAAAACTGAGGTACATAAAGAGAGCAGGTTTGTTTGGCATAGCTAGAATTCATTTTGTATTGGCCAGTACTTTAATATTTCTACGCTACTGTTTTTTTCTCCTGATACAACCTATTCAATGACTTGGAGGCAAATACTCTGTGTTCTCCTTTGTTTTCAAGCTTTCAATTTTGGAGTATGAATAATATATTATGTAAGTTTCAGGCCAAGATTACACAAACTATTTTACTTTGAGTTGAAATACAACTCAAGCTACTCAATATGATAGGATTAGCTAATCCTTGCAGCATTTTCAGGAGGCTGATTTTTTCCCTCAATTTTTATGTCACAGTGATATGAGTATTTCAAAGAAAGTCAGAAATGATTTCAAACTTTTGTGACTTCAGAGGTGGAAAATATATGCCCTGATAGATTTTTGTAATACATTCCAGGTACCTGGAGAATTCGAGTGTGCTGGTGGGGTGATAGGGAGAAGGAAGGGAATAGAGAGAATGTATATAGGGGGAAAGTGACAGTGTTATTCACTCGTTTCCAACTCTTTGCAACCTCATGAACTGTAGCCCATCAGGCTTCTCTGTCCATGGTATTCTCCAGGCAAGAATTCTGGAGTTAAAGGGCATTCCCTTCTCCAGGGGATCTTCCCAACCCAGGGATCAAATCCTAATTTGTCACATTACAGGCAGATTCTTTACCTTCTGAGCCACTAGGGAAGACTATTTAGGGGGAAAACTTAGAGTCAATAAATATCTAAATGTTTCTGAAGATAATCGGGCTAAGTTTTAAAGTAAGTGTTAAATGTTAGGAATACGTGAACCGTGAACTTCCAGATGTTCAAGCTGGTTTTAGAAAAGGCAGAGGAACCAGAGATCAAATTGCCAACAGCTGCTGGATCATCGAAAAAGCAAAAGAGTTCCAGACAAACATCTATTTCTGCTTTATTGACTATGCCAAAGCCTTTGACTGTGTGGATCACAATAAACTGTGGAAAATTCTGAAAGAGATGGGAATACCAGACCATCTGATCTGTCTCTTGAGAAACCTGTATGCAGGTCAGGAAGCAACAGTTAGAACTGGACATGGAACAACTGACTGGTTCCAAATAGGAAAAGGAGTACATCAAGGCTGTATATTGTCACCCTGCTTATTTAACTTATATGCAGAGTACATCACGAGAAATGCTGGACTGGAGGAAGCACAAGCTGGAATCAAGATTGCCGGGAGAAATATCAATAACCTCAGATATGCAGATGACACCACCCTTATGCAGAAAGTGAAGAAGAGCTAAAGAGCCTCTTGATGAAAGGGAAAGAGGAGAGTGAAAAAGTTGGCTTAAAGCTCAACATTCAGAAAACTAAGATCATGGCATCTGGTCCCATCACCTCATGGGAAATAGATGGGGAAACAGTGTCAGACTTTATTTTTTTGGGTTCCAAAATCACTGCTGATGGTGATTGCAGCCATGAAATTAAAAGACGCTTACTCCTTGGAAGGAAGGTTATGACCAAACTAGATAGCATATTTAAAAGCAGAGACGTTACTTTGCCAACGAAGGTCCATCTAGTCAAGGCTATGGTTTTCCAGTAGTCACGTGTGGATGTGAGAGTTGGACGGTGAAGAAAGCTGAGCACCGCAGAATTGATGCTTTTGAACTGTGGTGTTGGAGAAGACTCTTGAGAGTCCCTTGGACTGCAAGGAGATCCAGCCAGTCCACCCTAAAGGAGATCAGTCCTGGGTGTTCATTGGAAGGACTGATGTTGAAGCTGAAACTCCAATACTTTGGCCACCTCATATGAAGAGTTGACTCACTGGAAAAGACCCTAATGCTGGGAAGGATTGGGGGCGGGAGGAGAAGGGGACGACAGAGGATGAGATGGTTGGATGGCATCACCAACTCGATGGACACGGGTTTGGGTAAACTCCGGAATTGCTGTTGGACGGGGAGGCCTGGCGTGCTGCGATTCATGGGATCGCAAAGAGTTGGACACGACTGAGAGAATGAACTGAACTGAATACATGGGAAACAAGAGTAATGAGTTTTTCATTTTATATGAGACAGACAATATAGATTTATTTGCTTATCTTTCTTTATCTTGAATTTAGAATACTTTTATTTTATTTTTTCCAGAATACTTTTTATCAGCCTTAATTTAATAAGGTTTTTTACATATAAAGAGATATCATATTCAGAAACATAATAATATATATAAAACTGGGTTTAAGAAGCAGTGCATGTGTATATATGGTCAGGAGGAAGGCTTGGGACTTTACAAGTTGAGCAACCTAGAGTATGAATGTCAGTTTGAAAACAGAAGGGACATAAATGAGTAGAGAAGGGAAAGGCTACCCACTCCAGTATTCTGGCCTGGAGAATTCCATGGACTGTATAGTCCATGGGGTCACGAAAAGACAGGATTGAGCAACTTTCATTTCACTTTCAAATGAGTAGAAATTAGATGTGAAATTGTTACAATTTCCAAACAAGATCTACTTGAGAATGCAGAAACCTTTACCTTTGGAAGACAAATATATGTCCTTTTAAATTTAAAGTCAAATTTGAAACATGAATTTATAAAATTTCTATGTAAATGATTTTATCCATTAGGAAAAAATGCCATCTTAGATAAATAACATAATTAAAGATACTGGAAAAGAAATATCAATTCAAAGACTGGGTATGATTAGCCATTATAATATAACAAGGAAATAATGAGAAGTTTATTAATAGGCAGATGAGAAGTACTTTTTTTCTGAAATTCCAGATTTTCCAATCATAACATTCATGAAATTAACCACTAGCTAGTTAAGGAATTATGCACATCATTCACTATATCATTTTAAATTTTATTTATCACTAGTATAGTATCAACATTTACAAGTATGTTTCATTATTCTATTTTAAACACAAAACATTAAAATATGATTTTTTTATATTTATCTGCTTTATTAAGATATAATTTACATGAAGTAAAATTCAGCATTTAATTGTATAGGTTGATGAATCTTAACAAATGGTTACATTTGTGAAGGAACTACAGTGATAATGATGTAGAATATTTCCAGGACCCCCAAAATTCTCTAGTACCCTTTTGTGGTCAATTTCCTCCTCTAAGTTGTTGAGTGCATTGGCCTAAGTTGTTGTTACTTTATTATTCTTTTAATGTCTGAAACTTCTCAAGTGATATGCCTTTCATCATTCCTAATATTGGAGATTTATATCTTCTCTTTTTTCTTTTTTAAAAAAAATTATTTATTTTTTTAATTGAAGGATAATTGCTTAACAGAATTTTGTTGTTTTCTGTCAAACATAAACATGAATCAGCCATAGGTGTATATATGTCCCCTCCCTCTTCGACCTCCCTCCGATCTCCCTCCCCTTCCCACCCATATAAAATTGACACAGAGCCGGTGTTTGAGTTCCCTGAGACATACACAAAATTCACATTGGCCAACTATATTACATACAGCAACGTAAGTTTCCATGATACCCTCTCCATACATCTCAACTTCTCCCTCTCCTTGTGTCCATAAGTCTGTTCTCTATGTCTCCACTGCTGCCTTACGAATAAATTCATCAGTACCATTATCTTTCTCTTTTTTGATTTATTTCACTCTGCATAATAGGTTCTAGTTTCAGCCACCTCATTAGAACTGACTCAAATATATTCCTTTTTATGGCTGAGTAATATTCTATTGTGTCTATATACCACTGCTTCTTTATCCATTCATATGTTGATGGACATCTAGGTTGCTTCCATGTCCTAGCTATTATAAATAGTGCTGCAGTGAACATTGGCATACATGTATCTTTTTCAATTTTGGTTTCCTCTATATATGCCTAGGAGGAGGATTGTGGGATCATATGTTGATTTTATTCAAAGTTTTTTAAGGAATCTCCAAACTGTCTTCCATAGTGGCGATATTGATTTGTATTCCCACCAACAGTATAAGTTCAGTCCAGTTTAGTCACTCAGTCATGTCCAACTCTTTGCGACTCCATGGACTGCAACATGCCACGCCTCCCTGTCCATCACCAATTCCTGGAGTTTACTCATACTCATCTCTATTGAGTCAGTGATGCCATCCAACCATCTCATCTCTGTCATCCGCTTCTCCTCTCACCTTCAATCTTTCCCAGCATCAGGGTCTTTTCTAATGAGTCAGTTCTTTGCATCAGGTGGCTAAAGTATTAGAGTTTCAGCTTCAGCATCAGTCCTTCCAGTGATCATTCAGGACTGATCTCCTTCAGGATGGACTGGTTGGATCTCCTTGCAGTCCAAGGGACTCTGAAGAGTCTTCTGCAACACCACAGTTCAAAAGCATCAATTCTGCAGTACTCAGCTTTCTTTATAGTCCAACTCTCACATCCATACATGACCGCTGGAAAAACCACAGCCTTGACTAGATGGACCTTTGTTAGCGAAGTAACGTCTCTGCTTTTTAATATGCTGTCTATGTTGGTCATAACTCTTCTTCCAAGGATCAAGTGTCTCTTAATTTCATGGCTGCAATCACCATCTGCAGTGATTTTGGAGCCCAAAAAAATAAAGTCAGCCACTGTTTCCATTGTTTCTCCATCTGTTTGCCATGAACTGATGGGACCAGATGCCATGATCTTTGTTTTCTGAATGTTGAGCTTTAGCCACTTTTCCACTCTCCTCTTTCACCTTCATCAAGAGGCTCTTTAGTTCTTCTTCACTTTTGCCATAAGGGTGGTGTCATCTGCATATCTAAGGTTATTGATATTTCTCCAGGCAATCTTGATTCCAGCTGTGCTTCATCCAGCCCAGTGTTTCTCATGATGTACTCTGAATATAAGTTAAATAAGCAAGGTGACAATATACAGCCTTGACATACTCCTTGTCCTATTTGGAACCAGTCTGTTGTTCCATGTCCAGTTCTAACTGTTGCTACCTGACCTGCATATAGATTCTCAAGAGACAGGTCAGATGGTCTGGTATTCCCATCTCTTTCAGAAATTTCCACAGTTTATTGTGATCCACACAGTCAAAGCCTTTGGCATAGTCAATAAAGGAGAAATAGATATTTTTCTGGAACTCTCTTGATTTTTTGATGACCCACCGGATGTTGGCAATGGATCTCTGGTTCCTCTGCCTTTTCTAAAACCAGCTTGAACCTCTGGAAGTTCATGGTTCAGGTATTGTTGAAGCCTGGCTTGAAGAATTTTGAGCATTACTTTACTAGCATGTGAGATGAGTGCAATTGTGCGGTAGTTTGAGCATTCTTTGGCATCGTCTTTCATTGGGATTGGAATGAAAACTGACCTTTTCCAGCCCTGTGGCCATAGCTGAGTTTTCCAAATCTGCTGGCATATTGAGTGCAACACTTTCACAGCATCCTCCACACTCTCTCCAGCATTTACTGTTCGTAGACTTTTTGATGATGGCCATTCTGACTGGTGTGAGGTGATATATCATTGTAGTTTTGATTTGCATTTCTCTAAAAATGCGCGATTTTGAGCATCTTTTCATCTCTTTGTTAGTCATCTGTATGTCTTCTTTAGCGAAATGTCTATTTAGATCTTTTCCCCACTTGTTGATTGGGTTGTTTGTTTTTCTGGCGTTGAGTTGTATGAGCTGCTTGTATATTTTGGAAATTAATCCTTTGTCAGTTGTTTCATTTGGTATTATTTTCTCCCATTGCTTTTCGTCTTGTTTATAGTTTCTTTCACTATGCAAAATCTTTTAAGTTTAAATAGGTGCAATTTTTTTACTTTTGTTTTCATTTCCATTACTCTAGGAGGTGGGTCATGGAGGATCTTGTTTGGATTTATGTTATTGATTGTTCTGCCTATGCTTTCCTCTAAGAGTTTTATCATTTCTGATCATACATTTAGATCTTTAATCCATTTTGACTTTATCTTTGTGTGTGGTGTTAGAAGGTGTTCTAATTTCATTCTTTTGCATTTAGCTGTCCAGTTTTCCCAGCACCATTTATTGAAGAGGCTATCTTTGCCCTATTGTACATTCTTGCCTCCTTTGTCAAAAATAAGGTGCCTATAGGTGTGTGTGTTTATTTCTGGGCTTCTGTCTTGTTCCATTGATCTATATGTCTTTTTTTGTGCCAGTTCCATACTGTCTTGATGACTGTAGCTTTGTAGTACAATCTGAATGAATTTTGAAGTATATTCAATCTTTTCCTGTGTATTCATATTTATGGTATTATTTGCCATTGAATACCAGTAAATAATTTCAAAATCATTTTATGTCTAATCCTCTCAGTAAGAATCTAGTGAGTATCACAGGCATTAATTCTTCTGTAGGTTGGAGATAATAGATAAATAAAATGCAGTCTCTGCCTTATAATCAAATAGAATAGTTTTTTGGAAAAATATTGTTAACTGTCAAATCACATCCACTAAACCCAAAGTAGCCTATGCTTGAATGTAACTTTTCCTGTCTGATTCAATATATTTTATTAGAAAAAGAAATTTAAAATTTAGTGCATAATTTACTGATTACTTGCTACTCTCATCATATATGAAATTTTGAGCTGATAGTTTATCACTCAATTTTCTGTTGAGGGAACAGTAGAGACTAAATTTCTATAGTTGTACACTGTGCATTCACATATCAGCATAGACAGTTACATTAAGAAATGATATTATATGTGCATAAGCATTCTGGAGAAATACAATGGTGAAAGCAGTGATAGCTTACAGTGAAAGATGTCAGATTCCTGATCTCTGAAGAAGAAGATTTAGCTTCAGCACCAGAGACCAGGCTTAGCCACTCAGCGGTCTTGTGTGGTAGAAGTTTTATTACAGTGAAGAGGGACAGAGAAAGCTTCTGATATAGACATCAGAATGGGGTGGAGAGTGTCCCTCTCACTAGTCTAAGCAAGGGAATTATATACTTTTTAATTAGTAATTACGATAAATCAAAAGAATGTCTCAAGATTGTAAAAATTTTACCAGACCCACTCCCACAATTTACATTTTAAGATAACAGGATTAGTCAGACGGTTTTCAGGAAGGACAAACTGTCCTCAAGCAGGATACTGTTGTTGTTATATAATATTTAGTATAATCTTTAAACTGAGTTGTTTGTTGTTTGTTGCAGTTCCAGGCTTAAAGATAAAAAACCATTCATGTGATTAAGACTAAGGAATGTAGGAGGAAAAAAGACATTTGTCCTTTCCTCCTCCTTGAGAATTCCAGACCCATATCTCCTCAAGAGCCCCAGACCACTTTCTCCTCCTTGGGGATCCCGGACTTCTTATCAACCTGCCGAACAGTTGACTCAACAGTATTTTAAAAGATAGAATTTTTTAAAGTGCTTTACACCAGGTATCACTTTCAAAAATCTTATCTTTTAAAATACTTCTGAAAGAGTCAATGGAATTAAAAGATGCTTGCTCCTTGGAAGAAAAGTTATGACCAACCTAGACAGCATATTAAAAAGCAGAGACATTACTTTTCCAACAAAGGTCCATCTAGTCAAAGCTATAGTTTTTCCAGTAGTCATGTATGGATGTGTGGACTATAAAGAAAGCTGAGCACCAAAGAATTGATGCTTTTGAACTGTGGTGTTGGAGAATACTCATGAGAGTCCCTTGGACTGCAAGGAGATCCAACCAGTCCATCCTAAAGAAATCAGTCCTGAATATTCATTGGAAGGAGTGAGGCTGAAGCTGAAACTCCAATGCTTTGGCCACATGATGCAAAGAACTGACTCATTAGAAAAGACCCTGTTGCTGGAAAAGATTGAAGGCAGAGGGAGAAAGGGATGACAGAGGATGAGATGGTTGGATGGCATCACCGACTCAATGGACATGAGTTTGAGTAAACTCTGGGAGTTTGTGATGGACAGGGAAGGCTGGTGTGCTACAGTCCATGGGGTTGCAAAGAGTTGGACACGACTGAGGAACTGAACTGAACATCAAGTATCATTTATTTTTTGTTACACAGCCTATTTGGAAAAGACCTACCTGCTCAAAAGAACAAACATTATTACTACTATAATTTTTTATTCTGAGGGGATGCTATGGGAGCAGGAATATCACAGGAAATTCATTTTAAAAGTTCTATCACTAGCAATGAATAGGGTTTAATTTTATTATGGTTCAAAAGTCTCCCAAGGTATTATTCTGATTTCTTGCTGTGGGAGCCAATTGTGTTATTAGAATAACAAGATGGTATATTTTTTTAATCACCTTCATTGGCTTTTTATTTTGAAGTGACTGTATGTTTCACTTGTGATGGAAGAGATGAGTTGAATTAGATGTAAATCTTTAGAATAAAGCCTGGGAATGAAGTGGATATTCTGGGCCAAGATCTAAGTGACAAGCTTTTGATTAGTCTTTCTTAACCTCAGGCAACTTCTTGATTGGTTAACAATGAATTAGGCTTTCAGACATTACTCAGCTAACATGATCCTATTTCAAAAATATAATGAACAAAGGAAAAAGTTGGCAGATTCCAAAATCTAGGAAGATATTGATTCAAGCATACTGGACACATTCAAATGTGGTATTTCTGTTAGGACGTTGAAGGGAAAACAGTTCACTGAGAACTTTGTGATCATTCATATATATATGATTTATTTACAATTTGAAACTCTTTTCTCTACACTTGTTTGATGTGGATTGTAAAACTAAACACAGGATTCTAGTTAAAAGGAATAGAGTGTAGTTTATCACTCAATTTTCTGTTGTGGGAACAGTAGAGACTAAATTTCTATAGTTGTACACTGTGCATTCACATATCAGCATAGACAGTTGCATTAACATAATATGAGGCACCTACAATGCTCACAATAGTTGAGCACTCAGTTTTAACTCTGAATTTCCTGGAAACCAAAGCAGAATGAAACCTATATTGGGATATATAGTTCTTAGACTTGCTGGGTTGCTGGTTTGACTCATCAACTTAACAGCTGTAAGTAAATTATTTATTTTCTCTCTCCCTCTCTAATCCTCAGGGCTTCCCTGGTGGCTCAGACAGTAAAGAATCTGCCTGGGATTCAGGAGACATGGATTCAGTCCCTGGATTGGGACCATCTGCTGGAGGAGGGCATGGCAACCCACTCCAGTATTATTGCCTGGAGAATCCCCTTGGACAGAGGGCTCCAGTCCATGGGGTCACAAAGTTGGGCAACTAAGCACACTCTAATCCTCAAGCACAAGAGGAGATAACAGCACCTACATCATGGGGCTGTTTTGGGAACCAATGCTATTGCTACATGTAAGACACATAAAAGAGCGCTGTACACATAGCAAAAGCTCAGTATAGTTCAATAAGTATTAGCATGGAATATTAATCGTGTTATTATTGTCTGCTAAATGAGAGTATGATCATTTATATAGGTAGTTTCTTCCTCCCTTAGCCTCCCCCAATAACTACATTCATAAAAGCACATAGGGCCAGGATAACCTGAAGGGAAATTCGTTAGTAGAATACACTCCTTATTTAAGTGTGACATTCAAAAAGGCACAAGAATATATTCACAAAAGTATGTTTCTTTTACGAACTCTACCCAGAAACCGAGACCTGAACATTAATGCATAATGCAGGAAAGCCATTGTTGCAGCAAAGTGATCAAACAGTATAGTGTGGACACCCAATTTCCTGTTAATCTACTACAGGAGTAAAGGTCTGAGAACTTGGGATATTGTACTCATGAGGCCACCCCTTCAATTACTAAGAGTCCGAAGTAGCTTTTGTTTGGCTTGAGTCACTTCCCAGCTTAATTCTGTTAAGTGAAGAGGCACTCTTCTGTGTGGTGACTAACGTGAGGACTACATGCTTGAGTTATCAGACATGAAAGAGCCAGACTTGGCGTGCTGTTGTGAAGATGTGGAAACGAAAATTGTTTTCTTGCTACAAGATTTAACTTACTTTCTCACATCAGTTAGCCTCCAGAATGCCTGTAGGTAAAATGGATATTTTTCTGAAAAATGAGCTTTAAATCTATTTAATTACTTGCTGCATTACATGGATGAGAAAATTTTAATCTAAAGAAAATTTAAGGACAGATGTTATCAATATATCATTCTAACCCCCAAAAAACAAAAAAGAAAAATTTGTGTGAGTCTTGTGAACAAGGTCCACATTTCAATAGAACTCTTTTTTAATTGGTCTGCCAGAATCAATTGGCTCCTAAAAATATCAGTAGGAAGTCAAATTGACATTAAGATTACTAGTACAGACAGTCCTCTAAATAGTATAATTCTAGTGTTGATCTTGTACTATGATTTCAGATTGTTGCCTGGAGTTGTATTTTACCACCATATGATAAATGCCATCTCACTAGAAAAAAACATTAATTGTGCTAGTTTTTGTAATTGAACCAAATCAGTTCAACACATATATCAAAATATTTAAATATAAATTTTACTTTTTAAATTTTTTTTCTATTTTTTGATTTTACAATATGGTATTTGTTTTGCCAATTAAATATAAATTTTAAAATTGTGTGTGCATCTAGGACATAGAAGTAATGAAAGATAGTGAAAATGAAAGTCGCTCAGTCATGTCTGACTCTTTGTGGCCCCATGGACTATACAGTCCACGGAATTCTCCAGGCCAGAATGCTGGAGTGGGTTGCCTTTCCCTTCTCCAGGAGATCTTCCCAACCCAGGGATCAAACTCTAGTCTCTCACATTGCAGGCAGATTCTTTGTCAACTGAGCTATCAGGGAATAGTACAACTTAAACTTAAGATTCAGAGTTATTTTTTAATAAATTATTCCTTCTAGTGGAGTAGAAGTATGATAAAAGATCAAAGAAGACTGTGAAATGAGTTACACTTTTTCTAGTTCAGCTCAACTACAGATAGTCGCAAGGGTACTGATAAAGAACACCAATCCTGCCTATGGATTTAGAGAAGGAATTGAACTTTAGTCTCAGTTTTAACATTTACTTGCTGTGTACTTACTGTATATAGATATGAGAATATTTCTGAAAGTTCTTTTTGAAGTTTTCTGACTTTGGAAGATGAAAAGACCTATTTGAGGAATTTCATGAGGATTTTTTAAAAATAGAAACTATTGTTAAAATTGTCTCACTTTGGATTAGATACAGGACATGCCTACTTGGTGTTGATTGAGATAGTGATAATGATTGCCTTAAAATGTTTGCTAAATGAGGTTTTTCACTACTGACCTTCATATTAAAGGATTTGGATTTCTAATGATTTTTAACTTTGCTTTCCCATGTAATTAGCATAAAGTCCCTCTAAGTTTTAGGGGAAAAAAATCCCAATATGAAATGAGCTCTAATTTCAGCTATAATAATTTTGGACCAGTGCAGAACTGGTGCTACTCTGAAAGATGGAAAGAAATGTGTTCTACTTAATGAGTTATTCATCCCCTCTAAGATAACCAAGGGAATCAGTAATGACATTGAAATCTAGAGTTTATGAATGAGTTTTATCCTTTTAGCTTCTGAGGCAAAATTAGCTGAAAACACTTTTTTTCATAGACCAGAATATATGATACTAGTATTATACAGATATGAGATGGAAGCAGGTTTTTAAAATCTGGATGAGAGGTAACAAAATACTGTATATAATGTACACAAGACATATAATTAGCAATTCAATTTTTGCTAATAAAGTATGAGAGTATATTCATTTCTATGCTTCCTTACATGTTTTATTGATTCTTATACAGAGATTGTATGTGTAAAACTAATATGGAAGTCAAGGATAGCTGTGAAGTAAATCAAAGTCAAAATGCTGAAAAAAGAAATTTGAGATGCTCCTTTTAAAAAAATAAAATGATTCCTAAATCAACTCATGGATGTCTGACATTCCTCCAGATGAATGCCAGGGTTCTCTGAGGCTTACTAATAGGATACAGAAGGAAAATTTTAATTCTTTGACGAAAGATGAGGGCCATTTTAAAGATATGCATTCCCAAGATTTATTATTTAACTGCAAATATTTGCAGCCTAAGGTAGAAATTGCTTTGATGTAAATATTTACAGTTAAACACAGTGGTGTTTAAATTGTCTTACATCATCAATCTTCATTGTTTGAAATATGGCACAATAAAACTAATTCCTACTTTTAATTACAAACATTGAATTATTTTTTGTTTAGTTAAATGGAATATTTTGAGTGGGTTATAGAGTACATTTAGCCATGGAAGTGCCTGAAACGATGTCATTGAGAAAACATAATATAGCATCAGCCATAAAATGTCATGGTTGATGAGAAACTCACTGAAAGCCGTTCAAAGGATTTCTCTATTAACTTTTGCAAATGCATGCTTTGAATCTATAAATCTTTATGGGAAAACATTTTAACAAATGTACTGTGGTTTACATTTAAAAGCGCTATGTGGTTTATAGTTAAAAGTAATTATGATTCACTCTTTCTGCTGATCTGGCTAAGGGCAAAGTGCTCACAGAACACAAAAACCCCGCTTAAGGACAGTAAGGATAATTGTTTACATTCAGAGCATCAGCCACCCTCCAAAAGGGGTCAGTGACATCGTTGTAATAAGACCAACTTCACTGAATATATATTAAGAGATATTAGGGGCCAAAATAAGTTTATAGGGGGAAAAAAAAACAGGAAAAGATTGTGGTAGAACTTTCTGTTGCCTATATGTACCAGGATATTCTCCCAGGTGCCTCAGACTTAGGAAAAACTCATGACCTGGCCCTCTCCTCCTTCCTTCATAGGTTATTTCTTCTTTTCCTTATGCTCAGTTAGTGGTGTCATCTTGTATCCAAGGGTTCAGTTAGAAACCTCAGAGTCATCCTGAATTTATTTCTTTTCTAGCTTCTTCCATATTAAAGCAAATCCAGATCTTAACTTTCTGTTTTTATTTGTTGTCATTATTTCTTATCGTGTTGTTTTCCTGCCTCCATCTCTGTTAACTCTCTTCATTGCATCCTCCACTCTGTGGTTAAAGAGAACTTAAGAACCAAAACCTCGAATATGGCTGCTTGAACATTTCATTGTTTTGTCCTTTCACAGAATTAAGTCCAAGTACTCTAGCATGGTGCTGAAGGGTCTTGAAAAGCATTCTGAAATGTAGGTTCTAGCCGTATTTCTTGTCTCATTCAGCTCTTTTCAGACTTTCCTGTTATATTTCAGCTACTTGTTGCTTTCCTGGGTTCCAGATCTTGGTATATCCTGAGTACTTTTTGCTGTGTGTTAATACATCCACTATTTAAATTACTTCAAATTATGCTTCTCATCTATTAGTTCTTGTTGTTCAGTTACTCAGTTGTTTCTGACTATTTGTGACCCCATGGACTGCAGCACATCAGACTTTCCTGTCCTTCACCATCTCCAGGAGCTTGCTCAAATTCATGTCCATCGAGTTGATGATGCCATCCAACCATCTCATCCTCTGTCATCCCCTTCTCCTTCTGCCCTCAATCTTTCCCAGCAATCTTTTCCAATGAGTTGGCTCTTTGCATCAGGTGGCTGAAGTATTGAGCTTCAGTTTCAGCATCAGTCCTCCTAAAGAATATTTAGGGTTGATTTCCTTTAGGATTGCCTAGTTTGATCTCTTTGCAGTCCAAGGGGCTCTCAAGAGTCTTCTCCAACACAACAGTTCAAAAGCATCAATTCTTCAGTGCTCAGCCTTCTTTATGGTCCAATTATCACATCCATACATGACTACTAGAAAAACCATAGCTTTGACTAGACGGACCTTTGTTGGCAAAGTAATGTTTCTGCTCTTGAATATGCTGTCTAGGTTTGTCATAGCTTTTCTTCCAAGAACAAGCATCTTTTAATTTTATTGCTGCAGTCACCATCCACAGTAATTGTGTAGCCCAAGAAAATAAAGTCTTTAACTATTTCTGTTGTTTCCCCATCTATTTGCCATGAAGTGATGGGACAGATGCCATAATCTTATTTTTTTGAATGTTGAATTTTAAGCTGGCTTTTTCACTCTCCTCTTTCACCTTCATCAAGAGGCTCTTTGGTTCCTCTTCTCTTTCTGCCATAAGGGTGGTGTCACCTGCATATCTGAGGTTATTGGTATTTCTCCCAGCAGTCTTGATTCCAACTTGTGCTTCATCCAGCCCAGCATTTTGCATGATATGCTCTGCATATAAGTAACATAAACAAGGTGACAATATACAGCCCTGATGCACTCCTTTCCCAATTTGGAACCAGGCTGTTGTTACATGTTCGGTTCTAAGTGATGCTTCTTATGAAGCTTTTTAAAAACCTCACTTGACCTCTTCCTTGTGTATTTTGTGACTCCCTTTTCACAAGATTTTGGATTAATTGCCCCACTGAATTATGGCTTATTGATTTACCTTTCTGACTTTCCTATACTCAAAATAAGTATCTTATTTAACTTTGTATTTCATAGACTAACTTAGATGTTTTCCTGTTTAATACTTATTTGCTGATTGAGAAACTGATAACTAGAAGACCTAGATTGTAATTCTGAGTTTATGCTAATTTACTACTGTGGTCTATGCAGGGCACTAAATTTGGCTAAGCATTTATGGAATGAATGGTGGAACAAGACAAGTGGTTCTGAAACGTTACTAGGTCTTTAATGTATTCTAAATTCTAAATCAGTGCACATAGAGAACATAAACCATATTGTGTTCACTCTCATTGAGCGAAGTGACAATTTTTTCTGCAAAGTTTTCATGTCTCATCATTTAATCTCATTTGATTTCATTTCAAGGGACTGGGAATGATTAAAATCAAGGACTGACTGGGATGCCAATATATAGCCCACAGCTAACATTGTGATGTGCATAATCAGTTGTTCAGTCATGTGCAACTCTTTGTAACCCCATGGAACATAGGCCACCACGCTCCTCTTTCCATGGGATTTTTCAGGCAAGTATACTGGAGTGGGTTGTCATTTCCTCTTCCAAGGGACCATCCCAACCCAGGGATTGAACCCACATCTCCTGTGTCTTCTGCATTGCAGGCAGATTCTTTACCACTGAGTCACCTGGGAAGCCTTCACATTATACCTCACGTTACTCACCTCACTTCTTTGTGCACACAAATATCGGTAGCCACAGATAATTCCCTAACACCAATAACACGTAGGCTTTCATGTCTTGGAGTTTATTGGAAGTAATGTTGCCTGCTGGGAACATTTTATTGGAACTGTTGGGAACTATTTATTGGAAGTAATATTGACAATCAAATACCATTAAGCAAAGGCAATTCTCAGTAATGCAAATGCCAGTTATCTTATTAAAAAATAGGGAAAATATAGTATAGACTATCAAAATAGAGCTGAATTCAGATCTTGGCACTGATATTTACTGTTTGTGTTGTTTGTGTGATTTTAAATGTTAATTCTCCCAAACTCTAATTTCCTTTACTTACTCATAGGGAAAAATAACAGTTGTTTGACCTTTTTACAAAAATATTGGATATAGCGTATATTAAAAGATCAAGAATAGTGATTGGCGGTTTTTACATATTGCTGTGCTGTGCTGTGCTGTGGTAGGTCGCTTCAGTTGTGTCCAATTCTTTGAGACCCTATGGACTGTAGCCTACTAGGCTCCTCTGTCCATGAGATTCTCCAGGCAAGAATATTGGAGTGGGTTGCCATGTCCTCCTCCAGGGGATCTTCCTGACCCAGAGATTGAACCCGCATCTCTTATATGTCTCCTGCATTGGCAGGTGGGTCCTTTACCATAGCACTGCTTGGAAAGCCCTTTTACATATTACTATGATGATAATCATTTTAACAATTGATAATACATTATAATTAAAAGTAAGTTTCTTAATTCAATTATGTTAAGAAGGTAACTTAATTAGAATATAAACCTGCTAACTCTGGTACTGTTACTTCTCTTTGTCAGGAAGATCCCCTCAAAGAGGAAATGGCAACCCACTCCAGTATCCTTGCCTAGAGAATCCCATGGAAAGAGGAGACTGGTGGGCTACAGTCCATAGTGTCACATAGAGTTGGACATAACTGAAGTAACTTAGCATACACGCCAAGTTGAAAGATGGTCTTGAAATAAGAGAAGAAATTATGTAATGCAAAGATGTTAGAGAAAATTCTAAGCTTTTATTACAAAATTTTTATTTACAAAATTTACTTAACTGGTTATAGTACATGTCTTACCATTCCCTAAGTACCGCTCTTAATTATTTCCTTTCTTTGGATTAGCTAATGGTTTTGCTTAACCTCTTCTTGTGCATTTAATTAGATAAGTCAAAGCCAAATTCAAAGTAGAATAAGGATTTCTTTTAGGTTAAGCAAAGATCTTAAATATGAAATTTATATGACAAATTGTTTAGCCTTTTGCTTCAGTTTTATGATTATGTTTCAGTATAAAACACTTGCTGACAAAGTAAAAATATATTTTTATTTTCTCATTAAATAGCCAAACATGCTTGTAGTCAGATTTCACAAGTGTCTCCTTTTTGGATTGTTAAAACCAGTTATTGCCCATCATTATCATATCATAAATAATCATGTCTGTGAGCATTTAATAATTATCTGGCATGTTCTGGGACTTTTTGAGGTACCATGTATACAATAAGAATGGGAAATCACCTTGAATAGTACAAGGTCAATGAGCAGGTTATGTGGGAGATGATAGGAAGAAGCAAGTTTTCTCACCAAACCCAATATTCCACCAAATGGAGGCTGCCATTTTGCTCCCTATCAGCTTGATCATCACTCTTGGAAGATCATAATAACCTGTGGTTCACTTAGATGATGTGTTGGAGTTGACTTGTACTGGTTTGTAAGAGCTGACTATTATAATTTTAGGATATTTTCCACCTAGTTTTTAAATATTTAATAGCTTGAGATTGGCCATAGTGTAAATATTTATAGCATATACATTGCAAAATGCCTCTGCCCTTCTAACCCTAAAGATCCTGTTGTTCAACATTTGTTAGCATATCTGGTTCACTTCCACCACTTCAGGATTCAAAATGAATGTCACATAACCCTAAATCTAATCACTGTGAGGCAGAGATACAGACATCAGGAGTTGATTGAGGAAACCTGATTTCTGTTTAATTTAGCTATTACCAAAAGCAACAGAATCCTGATGCATATATTCATTCTCTGTTACCAAGTTTCAAGTGAAAAAGATTTAAAATATACGTCTGAATCTATACTACTCTGGATGTAACTCCTTTCAAAAATTTCCATCTAAATCTAGAAATAAGTACACATAGAAATAAATATAGTTTTCCATTAATAAACGGTATCACAGTTTGGCTGTTCTAGGTTCAAAGTGCTGATGCTTAAATTTAAAAGCATATTTTAGAAAATAGATTAAAGTTTTATAACATTTTTAAATGGAGATGACAAGAAAAGATTATTACCAGGTGACTTACATATGGAATTTTATCCACCAATGCAACATCATGAAATTTCTGTAGGACTTCCTTTCTAGTTCCAGATGAAAGGGGGTTATAGTTTATTGCCAAATAAGAAATCATGGAAGAGAATCTTAAATTAATATTCAAGTGGTTTTAAATAATTGTTTCTCTAAAACAAAGTCACACCATTTTCAATCTATATTATAATTTAAATGGAAAATTGGCAAAATTCCAATGCTTGCTCTATAGTTAATGGTTCGACAACTCATTCCCTATAAGTACATGAGCCTTGAAGTTATGTCCTGAGTGATCAGTCACTTTATTAATTCACTGTCCATCAGGACTTATTTATAATACACTTTTTCTTCTCAGAGATGGTTTAATGTTCAATAGAGAATACAATGCTGATCTTTTAAAGGTGCATTAAATATCTTTACCTGCTAAAGTATTACTTATTAAAAGACCTTTCAGTAAAATAATTAGGAAATTTTCTTCCTTTTCCAAAACAGTGTTCATTTTTCATTTAACAAAACTTGCTTGTTAAATAAGTGACATAATAGAGACAAATAGAGAAAACAATAATCACAACTCTAGTTCTTCTTAATTCTTACCTTCTATAGTAACAATTTTTGACAGTGTGTATGTCATTTCATATTCTCAAAATATACACAAATACATACACACATTAATATATTTTATTATTATTTTGTTTGAGATTTTACTGAGATGAAACAACAGCATGAACTTTGTCTTCCAACTAGGTTTTTACTCAAAAGTTTATTATAGGTATCATTTTTTCAACGATACACTCACTCACAGACCTTGTGTGCATCCCTGTGTGTATTCATTATCTACTTTTACTGCAGTAAAAAAAATATATAAGTTAGGTTATTGCTCTCTGAATTTTAATTTTAATAAATATTACCAAATTTGTCTTCAAATATATTACTGATGGACAGGGAGGCGTGGCGTGCTGTGGTTCATGGAGTCGCAAAGAGTTGGACACGACTGAGCGACTGAACTGAACTGTGCTTAACAAAATCATTCATTTCTTCCATAGAATTAAAACATTTTAAACACTACCAAAAAATCTGGTGATATAAATAAATTTAGATATAATAGCTTCATAATATTTTATAAAATTGAATAGAATCCGTTTCTTATGGGAGAATTTTGCAAAAGACATTTTGGTTGTGATTTTTACAATACTAGTTGTCAGAAGCATATTCTATCAAATGCATGAATTAAGTTACAGTACCTTAGTCAAAACCATGCCCTTATTGCATTTACCTTCTCATTGTCTTTATAGCAAAAAGTCATCAATTCTAATCTGACAGACACTTGGAATCTTGTTGCTGAATTCAGCAATGTTTCTTGTCACTTTTACTTTACCTCAGGTGCTTTCATTTCTGTGTTAACTCCAGTATCTAGGAAACAATAAAAGTATATTGGCAGCTTAAGCTGAATAGTAAAGTTGATTTGGATGAATTCTCTCTTCAGCTACTAATATTGAATATCTACTGTAGTAATATTAATATTAAAAATAAACTAATTTGTATGTGAACTTTCCTGTGGGGATCAAAGAAGAGTTTTGCATAAATGTTATTATTTTTGACAGAGGCTTATGCCTAGACTTTTTTTGTTGTTGTTTTTTGCTATAATAATTGTTTTTTGTTTTATGATAAGAATCATTCTTTGTAATTTCCTTCCTTTCTTCCTCGGTGATTTTCTTCTCTCTCTTTTTCTTTCTGTCCTTTGTTGAATAAAACAGATCAGATGTTCTTACTGATTTTGAAAAACTCCCCAAATCTGTATAGGGACTCTCTTGTATTGAAGGTAATGTTAATAATATGGGAGTAATACGAGAATTGAAGGTAGAAATTGAAGTTCCAACATAATGCTGGTTACTGGTCTTCTATTGATATAGTAGTGGTATAGAAGGGAGAACATAGGGAATAGGTGCTATGTTGAAGTGTTATCGCTACTACTTCCCAATGTAAGCACTCTCATGTGACCTTAATCTCTTCTTACCCTGTAAAATCACATGTTCACAACCGCAGCCATCCTGCTACTTAATGTGGAGTGTTTATCCTTAAAACTCTTCTTTATATATATTTGTATATATTTGTTAATCCCAGTCTCCCAGTTTGTTCCTCTCCTACCCCCTTGGTCACTGGTAACCATAGTTTGTTTTCTATTTCTGTAACTCTGTTTCTGTTTTGTAGATAAGTCCATTTGTGCCCCTCTTTTTTAGATTCTGCATATAAGTGATACCATATGATATTTGTCTTTCTCTGTCTGATTTATTTCACTCAGTATGATACATACCCACTGCTATATATAAAATAGGCAGCTAATAAGGACCTGCTGTATATATAGTGCAGGGAAATCTACTCAGTACACTATAATGGCCTATATGGGAAAAGAATCTAAAAAGAGTGGATACAGGTACATGTATAACTAGTTCACTTTGCTGTACACTTGAAACTAACACAACATTGTAAATCAACTATACTCTTATAAAAATTAAAAACAACAACAGAAGACTCTTCTTTACCCACCAAGTTTCATGCAGAGTTCAGAGCCCTGTCTCCTAGGGTATGTGACTTACCTGGCAGGCAGAGGCTTTCATAGCAGCAATTGTCCTTAATTAGCCTGGTCCTCTCCCTCAGTGTTCTCTGTCCTGGAATTCATGCGGTCTTTCAGAAAATTAATTCTTACCTTTTATATGGTGACTCCGTAATAATAAAACCATTCAGACCTCCTGGGATGGAGAAAAAAACCAGACACCAGTGCAGTGCCTAGCACATGATACATGTTTGATAAATATTTGATGAATTGGTTGTGAATATATGAATCATAGCAGAATAGATTTTTTTTCCCCGAAGACTAGTTTTTTGAAGAGATTCCTGGAGCATATCACCACTTAGAAATGGTTGTGGCATAGAAAAGAAGAAAACTGAGAAATGAGACCCAAGAAGGGACAACGAAGCACTAAGTAAATCTGTTTTCATTTTTATTTCTCAGTGGATACAAGGTAAACTAGGAAAAGGCACATCTTCTTTCCAAATGTCTCCATCTTCCAACAGGAAAATACCTTGCCTATTTTAGTAGACAAGTCTGAATCATTCTTTCTTTCTTTCATTTTTACAGTGTGGAGTGAAGAAGCAGTCAGATATTTCCTGGGAAGTTGATCTCTACCCCTCCCTGATTACAGACCCTCTCTCCTGGCATCTGTCTTTTTTCTCTCTCTCAGTTCAGTTCAGTCGCTCAGTCGTGTCCGACTCTCTGCGACCCCATGAATTGCAGCACGCCAGGCCTCTCTGTCCATCACCAAATCCTGGAGTCTACCCAAACCCATGTTCATCGAGTCGGTGATGCCATCCAACCATCTCATCCTCTGTCGTCCCCTTCTCTTCCCGCCCCCAATCCTACCCAGCATTAGGGTCTTTTCCAATGAGTCAACCCTTCGCATGAGGTGGCCAAAGTATTGGAGCTTCAGCTTCAACATCAGACCTTCCAATGAACACCCAGGATTGATCTCTTTTAGGATGGATTGATTGGATCTCCTTGCAATCCAAGGGACTCTCAAGAGTCTTCTCCAACACCACAGTTCAAAAGCATCAATTCTACGGCGCTCAGCTTTCTTCACCGTCCAACTCTCACATCCATACATGACCACTGGAAAAACCATAGTCTTGACTAGACAGACTTTTGTTGGCAAAGTAATGTCTCTGCTTTTAAACATGCTATCTAGGTTGGCCATAACCTTCCTTCCAAGTAGTAAGCGTCTTTTAATTTCATGGCTGCAGTCACCATCAGCAGTGATTCTGGAGCCCAAAAAAGTAAAGTCTGACACTGTTTCCACTGTTTCCCCATCTATTTCCCATGGAGTGATGGGACCAGATGCCGTGATCTTAGTTTTCTGAACGTTGAGCTTTAAGCCAACTTTTTCACTCTCCTCCTTCACCTTCATCAAGAGGCTCTTTAGTTCTTCTTCACTTTCTGCCATAAGGGTGGTGTCATCCGCATATCTGAGGTTATTGATATTTCTCCCGGCAATCTTGATTCCAGCTTGTGTTTCTTCCAGCCCAGCGTTTCTCATGATGTACTCTGCATAGAAGTTAAATAAGCAGGGTGACAATATACAGCCTTGACGTACTCCTTTTCCTATTTGGAACCAGTCTGTTGTTCCATGTCCAGTTCTAACTGTTGCTTCCTGACCTGCATACAGGTTTCTCAAGAGACAGGTCAGATGGTCTGGTATTCCCATCTCTTTCTCTCTCTACCTTTTATCTTTTCTCTTCCTTGTTTTCTTCCTTCCTTCAAGTATTTCCTCCTTCTGTTCAAGTATTTCTTGAATGTCTACCATGCTGTAGACTCTGTTCATGACATTGTGATAGATCTGTAAACACAATGGGCTAGACTCTTGCTACTGTGAAGCCTTACATTTTAAAGCTGGGAGGCAAATAATTAAAATAAATACTTAGGTACAGCATTTTAAGATCATTGTGGTTGCTATAAAATGTAGTGGGATGAGCAATGAGGGTATTGTTGAGTGTAAGATTGGGTGACCATGGAAGACCTACCTGAGAAGCTGTATGAACAAAAGAGAAAAACCATTAGTCTGAAGTTCTAGGACAGAGGGAGAAACACTTCTGAGGAAGGACTGAACTGGCGGAGGAGGCCCTTGTGGCTGGAACATGGGGAGTATAGGACAGATAGTGGAAGATGAGATCCTGGAGGCCACTGAAAGTTCAATGGGAGGAAAATGAATTGTTATAAGTAGCAAAATGCTAAGATCTATTCTGGAGTTGGTTGCTGTGTTGAGAAAGTATTGTTGGGATCAGCAGAGAGATCATTTTGGGGACAGGATAAATGAATGAGCATCATAATTAAGATGACGAGGTCCATCTCTAAGATTTGTATGTTGCATGCGTTAGTCATTTAGTCATGCCTGCCTCTTTGTGAGCCCATGGATTGTAGCTCACCAAGCTCTTCTGTCCATGGAATTCTCTAGGCAAGAAACTAGTTCAAGAACAAATGAAGAATCCTGGCCAAAGAACCTCTCCACCCCACCCCTACCCCCCACGGGAAGCCTGGCATGCTGCAGTCCATGGGGTTGCAAAGAGCCGAACACAACTGAGCTACTGAACTGGACTGAACTGAGGACACTCTTTCCCTCTGTGCATAGCCTCATGCAAACAAGTGAACACTACAGTCACTTGAGCAGGAAATTCCATGAACCCTTGTATTTGGAAATAGATGTGGAAATGGGATTGTGGAGTGTTGAGAGGTATGAATGCCTTGACTCAACGATTCCTTGCCCTTAGGAAAGGGTGAAGCTGGAAGTGAGCAAGAGTAGGCCTAGTAAAGCTGGGAGCCCAGGGACAGGCACGCTGGTTGTTTAGCTATAAGGGAAGTGCTGATGCCAATTTAAATAAGGAGTAAAGTAGAGATAGCTGCACAATTTGGAAGTAAAGTCAAAAGAGTGATCATAGGGTCATGTTGTTTTGATGTTACCAAGCCTAAAAATTGACCTCCGCCCGGAAAGTCTGTAACACTTCTCTCCTTTCCCATTTCCACATCTATTTCCAAATACAAGGGTTCATGGAATTTCCTACTCAAGTGACTGTAGTGTTCACTTGTACGTGTGAGGCTATGCACAGAGGGAAAGAGTGTCCTCAGTTTAGTTCAGTCACTCAGTTGTGTCCGACTCTTTGCAACCCCATGGACAGCAGTGAGGAAAATAGAGAGTGTGTGTCTTCTTTGTCACAGGGAAAGTAGGCACAAGATCAGGGGGAGACTATGACAAAACTAGAAGCCCACTATACAACAAATAAAACACCTCCCATTTGTAAACCTGATGTGTCCTTTGTGTGGAGCAGTTTTGTTGTTATAACACTCAAATAGACAGGATGGAACCATTGCAGGAAAAGCATAACAGCATTCAAGTTTCAGAGAAGCAATCAATGAATTACTTTTCTTTAAATGGGATGAGGTAGAAGGTTAATTATCTGTCAGAATGGGCTTGAATTTGACCAGATAGACCTAATTTCCTGAAACCAACTAGACATCTAAGCAGAGGGCAGTAAGGGAAAAGATTAAAGAGAAAGGGAGGCCATGAAGCAGGTTGTACAGTCCTGGCTGGTGGCAGGGTTTCAGAGTGAGGACCCCAGCTCCTTCAAGGACTTAGGATGCAAAACAGACTCTCTTCATTTAGCTTTTAAAAATTATTAATTAATGAAAAAATATTTACTTCTGGGTACAGAGAAGTGGAAATAAAATTTACATTATCCTTGGCTTCATAAATGTCCAGTTTAATAGTAGGACATTGAGGGGGTGTGGGAGATGGAGAGAGGTGGGTCTTGTTAGAGGGGGGAGGAGTCAGATGATAAAGAGGAGCAGTGAGAGTGTGTCTGTGGAGTGGACTGGAAGTAGGAGCAAGAGGGGATTATTTTTTTTTTCAAGTGAGTAAATGAAATACTGATTCTGTAGTTTAATCCTGTGCTATTACATTACCAACCGAAAGCTTCTTGGTTCCCTCCCCAGATTGAAGAGTTTAGTGCCTGACTTAAGAGAAAATTGTGCTTAGAGATTAGGTTAAGGCATCCTCATGTCCAACATAAAGAAATGCACAGATGAGTAGTAAAGTACATCATTATGAAAATCCATCTAGATGGTGACCTAACCTAAATGTAGAGGTGAAGGAGGAAACTGAGGCATACTCGGTCCCAGGAAAGGAGATAAGTGTTACAGACTTTCTGGCAGGAGGTCAATTTTCAGGCTTGGTAACATCAAAACAACATTGCTATAACATCCTATTTCACTGACTTGATTACATTTTTCAAGATGCTTACTTGCCCTTATAACTGTTAGTAAGATGATTTCCTTATATTTATTAGAAAAACAACTTTTATATTAAAGATCTGCAAATAAAATGTGTTGAAATACGGGGGCATTTTGAAACTGCTTAGGTATGGTAGAGGTTAATGCTTTCAGTTATATCTTAATAATTACTGTCATCGGGTTTCTACCGTTACAGTTTTTTAATTGTTTAAAGATCATAAACCAGAAAATTTAGTACAAGCTTGAGAAAGATCCTTTATGGTATAACATAATTTTATACTGATATTATCACTATAAAATGATTCACCAGAAAAGTGTCTTAATGGATTTTACTTTCCACACTTCTGATTAGTATTTTTACTATAATACTCTGTGCACTCTGCAGTGTGCTACAACATTGCTGCTAAGTAAATATTTTTCTTTTATTTAAAGCAAGCATTTTAAAGTTTTACCTTTTATCAGACTTATCATGAGGATGCAGAACGAGGAATAGTTAAGTCTGACAAAAATCAAAGAGCAAAAGGAAGACTGTACTCCACTGAGAGAAGCCAAAATGACCCCTCAGAACTCACAGGTTCTTTTCAAGTCAAAGAATTCTCTTTTGACCAAATTCATTTGCCCTGTTCAAATATGTCGGGACTATACTTATGAACTGCCATGTGTGTGTTGATATCAGGGGAAAGGACGCATCAGAGAGCGTGAATTTCAGCTTGTCTGTGTTCAGAGATTCAACTGCCACCTGTGTGTTTAGTTCTGAAATGTACATGTCCAACACTGCTCGTGCTCTCTCCCTAGACCCACACTTACTTCTACAAGGCAGTACAACTGTGGATAATGCATGGATTTTTTTTTTTTTAATAAAGCAAGAAGAAAGGAAATCAGAAATGAATGGGGAGAGACTGAGATACATTACATGTAGATTTTGTGCCAGGGTCTGTGTTTGGCTCCATATCAAATTCTGTTTGCCCCATTGTGCCAAGTGGCACAACACCTAGCACAAATAATCCCTGCTAGTTAGTAGTTGTGTTAACTTTTTAGTTGAAGAAACTATTCTGCTCCTTCCAGTATTGCCCAGCTAGTGATAGTCTTCCTTAAAAGCCATCTAAATATAACACCTCATACATAAAAAGGTTCAATAATCTCCAAAAGTCTTTGAGTAAAATGTAAGCTTTGGAACAAGATGGTCTTAGTTTTGTCTTGTACCAGCTGTGTGAGCATGTGTGAGTCAATTACTTCTACAACTCACTTCCTTCTTCTTAGATTGCATAATGATCAGAGGAGTTAATATATGTGAAATGCTGAGAACAATGCCACATAAATGATAATATTTATCAATATTACTTCTTCTGCCTCTAGTTCATCTCTATGGAGATGTCTCACAAACAGCTAAGCTCAGTATGTGTCATCTCTCTCCCTTCTGCTTAATCTCCTCTTCCTGTCTGTACCAAATGTTGACTATTACCCAGGTCAGGAATCTTGGTTTCCTCATAATTGCACTGTATCTAGTTAGTTCCTCAATCCAGCAGTTCTGCCTCCTGTACCTATCAAAAGTGGTGTCAGCTTCATTCCAGCTTCCTTCTCCTGACTCGACTTACACCAAGTCCAGACTGGACCTCCATAATAACCTTCTGATGAACTTATCTTCCAACCTGTGGACTCTTCCAGTCCATCCTCAACACTGTTGCCAGAGGAATATTTCTGAACTACTGATCCAGAAAATACAGTTCTGTCCACCTTCTGCTTGACAATCCTTCCACGGGTCTTTATTCTAAACAGAAGAGCGTTTGAACTTCTTGACAAGAAGTGATCGACACTCGCTACTTTCTTAGCAGCTTCTTGCCTTTTATCCCCTACCTCCTGTTGGACCGTGTCACCTCCCCATTTCTGTCCCTCCAAAATACTCTTGGTTTAAGCAATATTGAAATGAATGCTCATATTGTTGTATATACTGTATTATAACAGGCTTCCATGCCTTCATCTATGTTGACCGCCTGCCAGAATGTACTCTCTAGGTACTACTTTATCCACCTATTTCCTATTTACACCTCAGACAGTTGAAAGGGAGCCTTATTTGTGACAGCTTCCCTGGCTTCAACTCACCTTCCACCCCCTAAAAGTTAGTCGTTTCTCTCTGTGCTCCAGTAAGAGAGGAACAATCAGTCCATCAGATCTGGCATTTCTTATATTGTCTTATGATTTCTTATTTATACATTAACTTTTGTCTTTACATGATCATAAGCCCCTTGAGGGCAAGTTTATAGCTTGTAATTTTTGCTTCCTTGTACATAGAGGAGATCCCAGAATATATTAGGCATTCAAATAAATATCTGTTGAATTAGTGAATAAAATAATCTGAGATAAGTGTTCACCTATTATTTCCTATTGAGTGGACATAAATCAACTCTTAATTTCTCAGGTTAACTGAGGTGAGTAGAATTAATAATAATTTAAATATATGCATCTAATTATGTATATATTCAAATTTTATGGTTGTTTTCTACTTGCTGATATTCTAAGGATTCAGTTATGAAATAGTGCATTTATGGCATATGAAGAAACTTGCTATAATTAGAACTTAAGACAGACTAATGACAGACTTCTTTTGAATGTTTACTTGCTCTTACTCATTTCTGATCTTAGGTGATATACTTTAACTTTCTCAGATACATCCTCAAATTTAATATAATAAAATTTCATTTCACATGAATTTTGTGAGGAGATAATCCATTTACAGTACTTGGTACACTGCTGGACATGAAAATAAATGCTTTGTAACTACTAGTAATAGATATCATTTATACTCAAAAGACACATTCCTTCCCATTGGAAAGAAATATGCAGAAGTGCTAGTCAGACTAAGCAACTTTCTCTAATCTTTATCATCATGTTGTTGTGGATGCTTATTCACGTCTGACTCTTTGTAATACAGTGGAGTGTAGCCTGTCAGGCTTCTCTGTCCGTGGAATTTTCCAGGCAAGAAAACTGGAGTGGGTTGCCATATCCTACTCCAGGGGATCTTCCCAACACAGGGATCAAACCTGCATCTCTCGTGTCTCCTGCATGGGGAAGTGGATTCTTTACCACTGCACCACCTGGGAAGCCCTCTTTTATCATCGTAGTAATAGCACTAGTGTAAATTGCTCAGGCGTGTCTGACTCTTTGTGACCCCATGGGATTTTCCCAGCAAGAATACTGGAGTGGGTTCCATTCCCTTCTCCAGGGAATCTTCCCAACCCAGCAATCGAACCTGTGTCTCCTTATTGCAACGGATTTTTTTATCGTCTGGACCACTAGGGAAGCCCCTTTATCATCATAAGAGAGGTCAAATTTGAGGCATTTTGGCGACTTTTTATATACATCAGATGCTGTGCTAGACTCAGAGAGTGTAAATCTATGTAAGACTGAATCCTCAGTATAGGATCTCATTGTCTATGTTTCATCTTCTTCAAAATGTCCATCCTGGAATGCAGGATAGAAGCAAAAGAAAAGTAGAGACCTATCTTAAATGTAAATTGAACTGAAATGTCAGCAGAACAAATGATCAATCAACAAATGCCTATTATATTTCATCCCAGTGGGACTCACAGGAGGAAGTTTCATACTATTCATATGATTATTGTAAAGGAATGTTGGCAGTGAATAAGGTGGGCCAGTGAATAAGTGATAAGGAAAGTATATGTAGACCACCCTATACACTATGATTTATAGGAAGTGAAAAAAAATGGAGAATTGTTCATTTGGAGAAGGAGGAAGACCATGAAAAAGTTTAAAATACTGCCCTTGCTTTCAAATGATTTAACTAAAGTTGTTTGCATTTGTGGAGGAAGAGCTTACTATCTCACTCAATAGTCCATTTGTTTGTTTATTTGTTCATTTAATGTGTTCTAAATATTAACACATATAGCAGACAATGAATCGCAATTTGTGGAGTAAATGCGTGAGTAGCTAGGCACTGTTCTTGGTGCTGATTATAGCTAATGAATAAAAAAATTCCTGCCCTCAGGAAGATTTTGTTTTAGGACTATTAACACTGTGTATTTCTCTTAATAAACTATCCACTAATATTTATAGGACAGCTGAGAAAGTCATCATTCTAATCTTTAGCTTTCGTCTTTACACTGTATTCTTTTTCTCTAATTTTTGCATTCTCTTTATGAGAACACTTATGACTTCATTGTCCCCATCTCCTGATAATCCAGGATCATCTCCCCTGGAGATGTTTACTTTAACACATCTGCAAAGTCTTCTTTGTGTTAAGTTGACTTATACAGGCCTGAGGATCAGCAGGTAGCCATGCTAGACAGCTATTATTCAGTTTGCCACAGTATGATCACACAGTTGCATACAATAAGTAGAAGTAAGAAAATTCTTACACAATCAGCTAAGGTGGCTATTTCTTTTAGCTTCTTTTAACTCAAGTCTGGTCATTCTTGTCAGCATTTTGGGTTCTAATAGTAATTTGGGTTGAGGATGCACTTAGTTTGGCTTTAATAGGATGTATATATAAGGTGTAGCTGGTCGTCAGGTGTGGGAGTGGCTCCCAGGAGTCCTACTGCCTTTTGTGCCAACTTACTAAGCATTGTGCCTTAAAGACTCTGCGCCCAAGGTCATACTTCAATATGAATACATCCTATAGTACCCAGCAGTCTAAGTACATGGGTAGTGAGGGAGAATAGGACTCAACATACGTGGAGCCTTAAGCCAGCCTGTGGAAATGTATTGCAGCCATCAAACATGTTAAAATTATAAGCAAAGAAATGATTTTTCATCTGACATCTAGTCAAAATTATTATTCAGTTCAATTCAGTCACTCAGTCATGTCTGACTCTTTGAGACCCCTGGGACTGCAGCACTCCAGGCCTCCCTGTCCATCACCAACTCCCAGGGCCTTCCTCAAACTCATGTCCATCGCGTCGGTGATGCCATCCAACCATCTCATCTTCTGTTGTCCATTTCTCCTCATGCCTTCAATCTTTCCCAGCATCAGGATCTTTTCCAATGAGTCAGTTCTTTGTATCAGGTGGCCAAAGTAGTGGAACTTCAGCTTCAGCATCAGTCCTTCCAATGAATATTCAGGATTGATTTCCTTTAGAATGGACTGGATGGATCTCCTTGCTGTCCAAGGGACTCTCAAGAGTCTTCTTCAACACCACTGTTCAAAAGCATCAATTCTTCGACACTCAGCTTTATAGATACAAACCTTGTACTGCCGAACAAAATACATTTTTTATTGTCTTTATAGAAAATTGTATTACCAAATTTTTGTTATATGAAGAGACAATGAGTTAAAAATTTTAGAGAAAAAAAGTATTTTAAACTTGTACCAAACACTTCATGATAAAAATATTAGCAAAAATATTAGAAAATAACTTTTTTCTGGGTTATTTGATCTTGTGATATTCATCAGATTTTAAAAATTTACTTTCTGTGAGTCTTTTTTTACCCTGCATACTTACTTTGATACCTAAATGTCTTATTTTTTTGTCTTAAAGAGGATCCCATGGTTCTACAGATGCCTCAAATTATGTAAAATTCAGGCCCCATAGAATCAGAATCTGTCACTGATAACATTTATATCAGCCAGGATTTAAACAGAAAAGCAGTTTATCTATCTCTGTGTGTTTATCTATCTACCTTTCATCTGTCTACCTATCCACATACTTATCTACAGGGAAATGTGTAGTGCAAGAAACTGGTTTATTTGATTATGTTTGAAGGCTGGTTAAGCAAGTCTGAAATCTATAGGGAAGGTAGTGAAAAAGGGAAAATCCAGGGAAGGGGTAGCAGTTGTAGACCAAATTGTTGCTGGGGTTCTCTTTTACCAGGAACAGTTTAGCTGCTTTTAAGGGCTCACCTGGCTAGACTGGGCCCATTCAAGATAATCTCTCTTCTTTAAAGCCAGCTCATACAGTCGCCTCTTGAATAAGATGATCTGAAGTGTGTGGGTCCACTTATACATGGATTTTTTTTTTACACTAAGTATTATAATCCTATACAATTTTTTGGTTGGGTTCACAGACACTGAGGACTTGCTGTAAGTTACATATGAATTTTCAACCATTTGAAATTTTGGTGCCCTAACCCCTGTGTTGTTCAGTGGTTAATTATATCTGCAGAAATACCTTCACAGCAGAACTGAGATTAGTGTTTGTTTGAATAACTGGAAAAAGGTGTGTGTCTGGTACAAAGTGACTACTCCTCTCCCTTCCTTTCCCATAGCTAAGTCTAGTAAAGTTGACACATCAAAACTCCATGACAACACTCTTAGTGTTATTAGGGAAAATAACAATAGGAGTTAGAAGATTGCCCTCCTCTTACAATTTGTGCTTATTATCTTATTTGCTTCACAAGTATCCCAGCCAGTAAATTCTTAGAAACGGAAGCAGGCTAATCCCAGGTGACTCAGTGGTAGAGAATCTGCCTGCCAATGCAGGAGACACAAGTTAGATCCCAAGGTCAGGAATATCCCCTCAAGGAGGAAATGGCAACCCATTCCAGTATTCTTGCCTGCAATATTCCATGGACAGAGGACCCTGGCGGGCTACAGTCCACAGTGTCACAAAAAGTTGGTCACAGCTGAGTGACTGAGCATGTATGCAGGCAATAACAGTAATTACCATAGGAGCTCTGAAGTCACAGGATCTAAGTTTAAGTCCAGTATTCATCACGTTCAAACTGTATGACTTTAAGTAAATAACTGAACCATGGTAACTTCTTAGAGAGCTAATGCTTAAAAAATAGAAAGTTTGAATGAGATAATCCATGCAAAATGATGAACACAGTGGGGTGATAAAACACTTGAATATTGGTATTCAAGAGTATTTTAAATATCAAATATTTTCTACCAGATAACATAGTTAATTCTTTTGTTTGCACCTTTTCATTTAACCTTTGTAGTTCTTGTTGGAAAGTTATAATGACAGGGCTGGGTGATTCGGAAAATACTATGAGCTTTATCTTTTTAAAGTTATAGAAACATATCCCATCTTGTGACTTTTTATATATTATGTAAGTATGACATGTATGTAAGTAGTCATGTATAGGTGTGAGATGGACCATAAAGAATGCTGAGCACCAAAGAATTGATGCTTTTGAACTGTGGTGTTGGAGAAGACTCTTGAGAGTCCCTTGGACTACAAGGAGATCCAACCAGTCCATCCTAAAGGAGATCAGTCCTGAATATTCATTGGAAGGACTGATGCTGAAGCTGAAGCTCCAATACTTTGGCCACCTGATGCGAAGAACCAACTCATTGGAAAATACCCTGATGCTGGGAAAGATTGAAGGTGGGAGGAGAAAGGACAACAGAGGATGAGATGGTCGGATGGCATCACCGACGCGATGGACAGGAGTTTGAGTAGGCTCCAGAATTTGATGATGGACAGGGAAGCCTGGTGTGCTGCAGCCTATGGGGTCACAAAGAGTTGAACACAACTGAATGACTGAGCTAACTAACTATGACATTTGGAATAATGTGTATATTACTGTAGCTTGATACTATTTTTATTATATTCTACCTAATTATGTAGGCTGTTGTGTTGTATGAATATTTTATGAAGTAGAAACAATGCCCCTAAAACCCAAATGTTTGCCTGAGATCATTACCAATTTATAAATAACTTCTGTTCATTGATCTCTTTGCAAGGAGAGTGAATGTAATCAGAAGTATTAGTATATTACTAAAAAGAAACACTTTATTTAAAAGAAAGTTATCCTTACATTTTTCTAAATGAAATCTTATGCTAGGTTTAGTTACCCTGAATTGAGAATAGAGAGCAAATTACTATACAAGAAATACAGCTACAGACTAGATATGTTATAGTCCTGAAGAGATCTATCTGGGATCTTTTAAAATTTGTGATTTGCCATTTAAAAATCCACATTGTGACTGAGAATCTCACCATTAACCGCCATGTGAACAAGATTAATTGCAAAGTCATCCAAGAATATGTAATTGAGAAAAGAGACAATTGTGCCTAACTAGTCTAGAAAAATTTCCATTGTGAGGAACAAAACTCTTAGAGACACTTAGAAGGCTGTAGACAGTTGTAGAAGCAGAGCTGAGTTTGTGCCCAGGAGAAAAGACCTCTGAGATAACTGAATAAAGTCTGGTGCTCAAGGCTGATGACTGGGTTTCACTGAACATGATTGGACAGTCAGGCACTTTCCTACATCAACAAAACCAACATTGACTTAACCAGTATCCAGTAGACAGAAGACAAAAGTAGGGGAATTTCCAGGGTTGGCCTATTTATTTATCATGTGTCTGTGCTAATGAAAGAAGGAAACACAAAAGTACCAGGCTTTCCTGCCATAATGACCCTGAATAAGGTAACAAGAAAAATTCTTTAAGCCTCTTTATCCATAAGAATTCAATTGAGTAGACAGAGTGTGAAGGGGTACAGTGTTTAAAGGGCAATCCTTTCCCCCAGGAGGACTCACATACAGTTAGAGTCTAAATGTCTCTAATGAGACTGTGTATATGAAATGAAAAGTCAGTATATTTGAATCACATTAAGAATAGGTAGAACATTTTTTAAAGTAGAAAAAAAGATATTCATAGTCTAGTCATGCAAAGACAATCACTGATTCCTTCCCTTCAATATTTTTAAAGCACAATTAATTTTTTTCATTTATGTAATTGATCACATGATTTTATACTTTTTGAACTTTAATGTTCAATAAGCATTTTGAGTGTTTTTCTATGATCTTTATATAATAATTTTCATGACTACACAATATTCTATTTTGTGATTCTGTTGTATTTGGATCTGTACTCTATGATCTTCACACTATTGAAAATAATCACTATACATCTGTTTTACAGTATTTTTTTTCACTATTTAGCATTGTGCTTAAAGGCATAGATGTTCAAATTGGATAGACTCAATTTTAACCACCTTTTATTTGAATGACCTTGGAAAGTATTTCTCCTCACAAAGTTTCAATATCATCATCAGAAGGTTAAGATAATATGCCTGCTAGTGGCACAGGGAGTTAAATGAAATAATAGACATAAAACAAGACGAGATATGCTACCACACACTTAGTGTTTGATAAATGTTAACTATTATTGAGTTTGTTTTCCTAAAAACAAGCAAATGATTGTTTGTTTGATACTTCCTGCCTAAATATGTTTCCAAACACAGATAATTAAGAACTAAACACATCAGTCAACAAGATATTTTAGACTGTGTTTTGTGCAATGAAGGAAGTGAAACTGTAAGGGGTCCTGGAGATTAACATCACTTGTGGTAATGGGTTGGAGGCAGTTAGAAATTACTTTTGTTGTGGTCTTAGAATCCAAGTGAAAAAATTTTTGAGGAAACAGTAATAATACAAAATCCTGGTTTGTGAAAGGGCTTAGCAAGTTTGAGAAACAGAAAGTTGATGAATGGCTGAGGCACACTAAGAATGAGTGAGTATAGAGGGGAGGGCTCAGGCAGCCCTCAAGGTCATGATAGAGATCCCAAAGTGGTGTAGAGTGTACTGTGACATCATTGGAGGGTTTAAACGCCCTGGTGAGTAAAATATTAGCATTAGGCTACTAATTTCATCTTAGCTGGAATAGTTTAATTCCTTCATTGGGTGAGCTGGGAGCAAGTTAACCATGGTTTCTTCCTCTATAGCTTGATGGCAATAACAGGATCTAACTCCTTGGTTTGTTTTGAGGACTAAATGAGTTACAGCATATAACAATTCTTAACATTCTGCCTAGCACATAGTAAGAATTTAATAACATTTAGCATCTCTGGCTAATTGTAGGTGCAACTTTGGTAAAGCCAAATAGCCTGTTAATAGTACCCTTTCCTCGAACTAAAGGGTATGCAGTCCCTAAATGGGTTTTCAAGTCTCCACTTGTAGAGAAAGAGAAAAAAATTTCTCTCATATTATGACATTATCCCAATTCCTAGTTATCAAGATTTCAAAATACTATAAAAACTGGCTTAATCAGGAAATTTCAGTGCGTAAATAAATCTTTGATAGGAATGTTAAATTTTAAATTGCCATCTCTGACTTAAGTATTTTTAAAGTTAAGAATGTTTCTGTAGGGTCATTTCATGTGATGAAAGGATCAAGGGACTCAGACAAAGGCATGATTGTCTAAGAAATATAGATATGAAACTGTAGTATCAGAGGAGAGTCCTTCCCATAGAACATAATTCACAGCATAATCAGTTCAGTTCAGTTGCTCAGTTGTGTCCGACTCTTTGCGACCCCATGAACCACAGCACGCCAGGCCTCCCTGTCCATCACCAACTCCCGGAGTCCACCCAAACGCATGTCCATTGAGTCGGTGATGCCATCCAACCATCTCATCTTCTGTCATCCCCTTCTCCTCCTGCCCTCAATCTTTCCCAGCATCAGAGTCTTTTCAAATGAGTCAGCTCTTCACATCAGGTAGCCAAAGTATTGGAGTTTCAGCTTCAGCATCAGTCCTTCCAATGAGCACCCAGGAATGATCTCCTTTAGGATGGACTGGTTGCAATAATCAGTAAGTGGCAAATTCAGGCACTAGCTTGTAGCCTGATTTCTATCTCATTTGTTCACAGTTTTCTTATTCTCAAGTCAATTTTGCTCAATTTTCAATTTAAAATATATGACAGAACCACATTTTAAGAAAGGAAATGTGCTTCTCTAATAGTATAAATATTTGCAAGTATTTCTTTAAATAAATATTTTTAAGTATGCAGAAGAGATGGTGTGTATGTACACACACACACACACACACACACAATACAGTCACACACATATATTTACCTTCCAAGTGCATCCTTCTGAGAAATGCCCCCCCCCCCACGCCACCCAATCGTCAAATCCTTTTTGTCATTCCTGCAATTTGCTGAAAAACTCCATTTGCTCTCTGTCTAATTTATCAGAGATGGAACGTGTCCCATGCTGGGTCAGTCAAAGACCAATCCACCCTGGCAGAAGGTGATTAGAATGGGGAAGAGAGGATGAACTAACCTAGGGAGGGCAGAGATTTTCCAGAGATTTAACGTGGAAATAGAAGGGTTAAGTCTTAGCTTCTCTGCAGGTGGAAATATGAGGCTTTAGAGGAGTGCTTTCAATGACCCATCCAGCTTGGCTGGATCCATCCACCTTGGGCTGGATGAAGCACAAGCTGGAATCAAGATTGCCAGGAGAAATATCAATAACCTCAGATATGCAGATGACACCATCCTTATGGTAGAAAGCGAAGAAGAACTAAAGATCCTCTTGATGAAAGTGAAAGAAGAGAGTGAAAAAGTTGGCTTAAAACTCAACATTCAGAAAACTAAGATCATGGCATCCAGTCCCATCACATTATGGCAGATAGATAGGGAAACAGTGGAAACGGTGAAAAGCTTTATTTTGGGGGGCTCCAAAATCACTGCAGATGGTGATTGAAGCCATGAAATTAAAGACGCTTGCTCTTTGGAAGAAAAGTTACGACCAAACTAAACAGCATATAAAAAAGCAGAGACGTTACTTTGCCAACAAAGGTCCAGCTAATCAAAGCTATGGTTTTTCCAGTAGTCATGTATGGAAGTGAGAGTTCGACTATAGAGAAAGCTGAGCACTGAAGAATTGATACTTTTGAACTGTGGTGTTGGAGAAGACTCTTGAGAGTCCCTTGGACTGCAAGGAGATCCAACCAGTCCATCCTACAGGAAATCAGTCCTGGGTGTTCATTGGAAGGACTGATGTTGAAGCTGAAACTCCAATACTTTGGCCACCTGATATGAAGAACTGACTCATTTGAAAAGCCCCTAATGCTGGGAAAGATTGAAGGCAGGAGGAGAAGGGGACAACAGAGGATGATATGACTGGATGGCATCACCGACTCAATAGACATGAGTTTGAATAAACTATGGGAGTTGGTGATGGATAGGGAGGCCTGGCATGCCTCAGTTCATGGGGTCCCAAGAAGTTGGACATGACTGAACTGAACTTCCATGGCCCAGACTTTCTATTTAGTCTGAAATAGAAAAAAATGAGATCAGTCAGCAAAAGACAGAAAGCTGCATAAATGATAGAAGGAGAACACACTTGTCTCCCATGTTCTTGAGTCCAGTTTTCTCTGAGGCTTTAAGTTCATTTCCTTTCCCATGACTTGGGCAGCCACCTCTTGAAACTCTAGGGATCCAAGCTTATAGAAAGTACTTCTGTGCTTTCCTTTCCTTTTTTGGTTCCTACTGCCCAGCCGATTATATAACTACACAATCAATGCTTCTCAATAAAAGAATGAGCACTGGAACTAGACTACACTTGAAATATTCTTTCAATAATTCTTAAACATGTGGGTATCTGATAGAGTATGAACTTTCTTTAATCCATCTAAACTGACCTTCTCTTCAAAATTATTACCTGAAATCTGGGACACTGCAGCAGAGGGGGCCAAGTATTGTACTCTCCCTTTAGGTATCTGGAGAAGTGACTTAATATATCTGTGTGAATAAAAACTCTATACAAAATGAATAAGGAACTCCCAATAAAAGTGATTTCAAAAGAGTGGCATGAGGATATATAAATATAATCAGAAAGGCAACACAGAATAACCTGTTGTTGAAAGAAGAACTCTAGGGACTCTTTTTGTTATATTTTTTTCTCGTTTCAACTGTATTCAGAAAATGAAAATACATAAAGAGGAAATAAGGCTCTTGCTTGGGAATCACAGACAAGCTCTTTTATTTTGATCTACTATATATCATAAAGAGGAAACTCAAGACTTAGAGATGCACTTGGGTAATAAACAATTATTTTTGAAATGCATTCAGGTCAGGGTCTTCAAATAGTTTGCTCAAGAAATTAGAAAGTAGTTAAAAGTCTTCAACCAGAGCTTATAGAAAACCAAAGCTTGAAATGATGACCAATTATAAAAACTGATAAAATGATAAATTCCACAAACATTTTTAATTAATTTTTTTTTTTTACTGAAGGATAGTTGCTTTTCAGAATTTTGCTGTTAAATTTCTGTCAAAACATGTTAAGTGAATTTTAAAAAGATTAAGGTTTCAGTTCAGTTCAGTTGCTCAGTCGTGTCCGACTCTTTGCAACACCATGAACCACAGCACACCAGGCCTCCCTGTCCATCACCAACTGCCGGAGTCTAACCAAACCCTTGTCCATTGAGTCAGTGATGCCATCCAACCATCTCATCCTCTGTCGTCTCCTTCTCCTCTTGCCCTCAATCTTTCCCAGAATCAGGGTCTTTTCAAATGAGTCAGCTCTTCGCATGAGGTGGCCAAAGTATTGGAGTTTCAGCTTCAACATCAGTCCTACCAATGAACACCCAGGACTGATCTCCTTTAGGATGGACTGGTTGGATCTCCTTGCAGTCCAAGGGACTCTCAAGAGTCTTCTCCAACACCACAGTTCAAAAGCATCAATTCTTTGGCGCTCAGCCTTCTTTATAGTCCAACTCTCACATCCATACATGACTACTGGAAAATCCATAGCCTTGACTAGATGGACCTTTGTTGACCAAGTAATGTCTCTGCTTTTTAATATGCTGTCTAGGTTGGTCATAGCTTTCCTTCCAAGGAGTAAGCATCTTTTAATTTCATGGCTACGAGTGACTAAAATAAGACAGTTGCCACTGTAGAACACACATACACACATACACACAAAGGAGCCCATGAATACTTTTGATTAAGTCCCTTATTGCTTTCTAGAAATTATGTATATATTTTGCAAAATAGCACTTTGTAAGTACAGCTTAGAAAATATTCAGCTTGTTCCTTGAGGAGGTATGAATTAATAAGATGAGGCATTCTCTACGTTGGGGAAGGGTGTTCAAATGTACGAGTGAAGAAGGTGCTTACTAAAATAGATTTTTAGTAGAAAAAAATAATTTCTTATATTGCTATTGTACCTTAAGTTTTATTATAAAACACTACTTATTTGTACTTAATTGATTTTCTGAGTATACTGACATAATGATATGATTATTTCTTTTATTTTGATAGATTTCTTATATCAGATCATTCGTGCATTTTTGTATTTGAAATGCTGCTAGATTCTTAATGCTTTCTGGACTTTGGCTATATTCAGAAGTGAAGTTAGTCTATTATTTTGTTTTACTCCATTTTGTTCTATTGGTTTTGTTGGATTAATGATAAAATTTAGTACTTGAATAATATCAGAATTATTTATTTTTCAAAGTTATATGAAAGTCAGCTGTAAAATAACTGTTGCCTGCAGATTTTAAATATTTTTGATCTATCAATTATTATTAACCACTGGTCATTGAATTATTATTATAAAATTATTCCTTGCTTCTAAATTTTAATTTTCTTGACAGAGTTTAACAAAATATTCAAGATGGTGCCAATTTTAAATTCCCTCTCTCAGGTTACAGAGATCGATTCTGAGATGATCTCATAATCCCAGTCAGGAATTTAGCATCCACATAGGTCTTTTGCTGCTGTGAATAGGGTTATTCACCTGTGATGCCAGGGGACACCACAGGGAAAATATCTGTAGGAAACAGCATAACACAAAACGAAACACCAGGGGAAGTAAAGATGAAAAATGGAGAAAGGTAGAGTATTGATGATATTATTTAAGTTCTGGATACAGCTATGCCTGAAACAAAAGCTGTCTCCCTGAGTGTTCATTTATGTGAGTCAATAAATTCCACTTATTTGATGCCAGTTGGAGTAGGGCATTTTGTAGAGTCAAAAGAGTTTGGTTAAAATGATCTGTACTCAAAAGAGTTTGGTTAAAATGATCTGTACTCTCTTTCTTGGAAAAAAAATGTAGATACATATATTCAGGTCGATGAAAAAATCAGTTATTAAGAATATTTTTCTACTTATAAGAAAAAAACATTGCTGAGCAATACAATTACTTAAGTCCAAATAGCTTTTAGATAATATGATTGTGATATTTAGTAATTATTACTGAAAGATTCTTAGAGGAAATTTTTGTATAAAATGAACTGTAGTAGCTAAGCAGCATGATGGTAATGAGAATTATTAAAAATTGTAGAGGTTTAAGCATGTTTGCAAACTTATAGGAAGGATGGAATTGTGAATGTTTGAGAAAAAGAGTTGATTATAAGATGGTTTTCTGAGGACAGAAGGGGTTGGGAATGTCAACTAAACAAACATACTCACAACATAAAAGTTGAGAGTTATGTTTTATTTGGCAGGGATTTTTAGGACTTTAAACTCAGGAGGCATCATCAGAAGTAACTCTTGAGAGAACTGTTCTGAGGGAGTGAGGAGGGTGGTGGTGGAGCTAATTGATATGTAGGAGCTTTGCACCAAAGGGCAGGTAATGTGAGCAAAAGATTACTATTAAAAAGAACTATGAATAGAAATCTCAAGCAAAGGAATTTAGTGCTTTTCTATGTATGGGATGATGCACGAGTGTGGACTCACAGAAATCATTCTCTTTAGCACGCACCTCAGCTATCTGGGACCAGTATCCTACGTTGGCACATCCTGAGTTTCCTCAGGGATCACTGGAGCGAGTGGCTGCAGTCTGATGGCTGCTAGAAGGCAGGTATTCTTTTCCTTCCTGAGTTCCCTCAGGGATCACTAGTTTACCATAGGTTGTGGCAGCAATCACTGATGACTGTGACATCCTTTGCTTACTGATAGGGAAGGCGATACTCCATTTATTAGGAATTAAAGTACTGCTGAAAGAAGGAAGTGAAAGCAATAGGAAGAAGAGCCATTCTGGGGCAGCCCAAAAGGGGCAGTGTGTTGTGAGAATGGTCCTGTCTAATGGCTTCAATTTCCTACAAAATATTAGGTGAGATAATTTATAGTCTGAGCCACCAGGGAAGCCCAATTTATAGTCAGGATATGTTAATGGGCTGTAGTTAGGAGAACAATGGAGGATATTGGATATAGAGACAGTAAAGAGCTATCTACACAGGCAGTTTAGAAGGCTCCTTTGATGTTGCTTTCTGTGTAAATTCAGACTCAATAATCAGTTCTATTGTGTCACTTGTTTCAAAAGACTTGACTGCTTCAGGGAAGCTACCGGGAACTGCTTTCATGGGATCCTTAAAAACCACAGAAGTTTAAATGGGGAGTGAGGGTAGGAGTAAAAGCAGAGAGGTAGGAGGCTGCAGACATTTGACAGGAGAGTTATTGATTAAAATAATGGACCACAGAATCATAGCAAATCAGTGAAGAAGGAAGTTTGACAATGGTCTTTAGTTTTATTAATGTATAATTGGCAAATGAAATTATAATATGTTTAAAGTGTACAATGTGGGATTTGATACATATACATATTGTGAATGGGAACTCACAATTGAATTAACACATCCATCACCTTACCTATTTACCTTTTTAAAATTGTGAATGCTTAAGATCTTGACAAATTTCAATGATGTGATACAGTATTGTCGACTATAGTCAACACGTTATGCATTAGATCCTCAGAACTTATTCATTTTATAACTGAAAGTTTGTATCATTTTACCAACTTCTCAACGTTTCTCCCACCCTCAAGCCATTCTACTGAACTCTGTTTCTATGAGTTCAATTTTCTTTTTTGAGGGGAGGAGAGGTTTCCACATATAAGTAATGCCAAACAGTATTTGTCTTTCTCTGACTTATTTCACTTAATGCTCTCCTGCTTCATCCATGCTATAACTGATGATAGGATTTCCTTCTTTTTTAAGGCTGAATAATATGCTACATTTTCTTGATTCATTCATCTGTCAATGGAAACTTAGGTTGTTATTAAGGATATTATGAATAATGTTGCAATGAACAAGGGAGTAGTTATTTCTTTGAGATAATGATTTCATTTCCTTTAGATATGTACCCAGAAATGATTTTGTAAATCGTGATAGTTTTATCTTTAACTTCTTGAGGTGCCTCCGTAGTGTTTTCTATAGCAGTTACATCAGTTTACATTCGTACCAACAGTGTGCAAGGAAAAGTTATCTTTCCTCCACATCCTTGCCAGAACTTATCACTTGTCTCTTGATTATAGCCATCCTAACTGGCATGAAATATTATTTCACTGTGGTTTTGATGTGTGAGTCCTGACAGTTTTTAATGTAGAAGTTTCCAACTTCTAGAAGGTATAAAATTGCTTACAAAAATTAAACATTTAAAAATTGGAATTGTTTTAGTTGGGTGTTGTTTTGAGGGAGGTAAGTTAGTGAAGTTGATTGTTCTTCAGTAAGATTTTGAAATAACAGAAAGAGAAAAGCAGAGAACCTAATGGCTCTTGGTGCTATAGCAACTTATGTTCTGCTCAAGTTCAAAAAACAACTTTTTAGAACTCTTGAATTTGAAGATATGATTGATATTTTGATTAGAAACACTGCTCCTTCCTAATCATTTATTTTTTTTTCTTTTAATGAAAAATATTATATTAGATTTCCCCAAGGTTATGCCTTTCTTAAGCTAATCAATGGAATTCAACAGAAGCTAGGTGAATTAACAATGAAAAATATTTAACTTATATCAGCATAAATAAAAGCACCTAAACTGTTATCCAACTTAAAAATATTCCAGAAAGACTAACAGGGAAACTTTTTATAAGACATCTGGTTGAACTATTATTTTCACATTTATTCAGGTTAATTAATTGCACATTCTATTAAAGCCTTTTTCATATTTAAATAGTTTTTGTAATAAATGAGGCTAATAAGAACCATACTCAGAAGGCATTACTCTTTAATAGAAGCTTTCTATGACTATTGAGAGTCAAGAGGACAAGATTTTATTAACATTAGATGTTTACAAACTTACTAGTTGGATAATAAGTTAGAATGTTGCAAGTGTATAAATTGTTTTCCATTAGTATGGTAGATTGTACCATGAAGACAAAATAACTTTTTCAGACTTCCACAGTATCTCAAAGTATATTATTGCTTCAGTGACTTGAGCACTGAGGGCAATAAAGTGTAATCAGTATATCTGGTGCTAGGAAAAACAAATCCCAAGTTTTATCTCCCTTTAGCACAGCGTGAAGTCATTGGAAATACTCAATTAAGAATTTTAGAAATGGTTGGTCTTGCTTCTAATTTGTTATATCCTCTAAAGACCAGCATGAAACAGTCTTTGGAATTAATAGATTGTTGTGAAAATAGACTCTGTTTCATATTTTAGCTAGAAAATGTTTCTTTTCTTACTGTTCTCTACCAGTACATGAAATTTCATGGCATTTTATTGCCATCAATGAGGGATATTTATTATGATAGGAAAGCCTACCATAGTAAAGGTTTTCTTCTTACTAAAATATTATCTAAATATTTTGTAATCTGATGAATAAAATAAGATATTAGGGCAATATAAATATTGTTAAAATTATATGTTTTACATTATATAATTTTTACCACACACACAAACATTTAAAAACAACAATAACAACAAAAGTATTGTGGTTTAAAAGTTTGTTACCTGTTTTAAATATTTTCTTTCTGCCTAAAACCTTTTCAGTTGTTTCCAAAAGCATCTACAGTTTTGCCTGTTCCTCTATAAGGAACTAAAATGACAATTGAAGAAACTCGGGAGTCTAAGAAATAGAATTTTTCAGTTCTTTCTTAACTTTCTTTTCTTTCAATCATTACACATTTGAAAAAGTATTTTAAGTTTCATTGGATTTAAACCATAATTTTGTTAATATAAGATAGAACAAGTTTAACTTCACTTTTTCAGGAGACATAAAGAGATGGAGTATGGGGCTATTTAATATGACAATTAGAAAGTAGCATTTATGGCTCTTGTTCTTTTTCTCCATTTAATTTTTTTTTTATTTTTATTTCTCTTTTATCCATAACTCTTTCAGCTTTGAAAGGCTCAGAGTAGAACTGCCACATCTCACATTCAAGTGTATCAAATCTCTTAATTTTCCAAAATATACATATCCATTTAACAAAGAATGCATTTTGGCAAAGGCCAGAACTACTGGACTTCCCTGGTGGCTCAGACGGTAAAGCATCTGCCTACAATGTGAGACACCTGGGTTCGATTCCTGAGTCAGGAAGATCCCCTGGAGAAGGAAATTGCAACCCACTCTATTACTCTCGCCTGGAAAATCCCATGGACGGGGAAGCCTGGTAGGCTACAGTCCATGAGGTTGCAAAAAGTCAGACATGACTGAACGACTTCACTTCACAATCTTCTTCAAGAACTACAGAGATGATATTTAGGAATGAAAAATAAGAGTATGGAAGTGCAGAACATAGATATAGATACTCTAGCTCAAGTTGAAAAGTTAAATGTTATTTGATCATTTTTCTACCCAGAGTCAAGTTGTGGGGCACAGCCTTTATATCTGGACATTCTCGTTGCAGTTCTGTGTTTAGAAGCAAATGCAGCGTAAGAACGTTAGGCAGGTGTCACAAATTAGTAAAATACCATGAAATAAGAAAGACCCAATTTGACTACAGAGTCCTTTACTCATAGCCATATGGCCTTCAATCAATTATTCAACATCTGGGAGCTTCACTTATTTAGTCATCAAATAGTGATTAAACCCTTTTCTCTCTTCAAATACCCTTATGCAAGTATTACAGTAAATAAAGCTGTCCTTACAAGACTTACATTCTAGCTGGGGCAGACAGATAACTTAAAAAGATGAAAAAGTAAAATATATATAATTTAGATATTAAGTGAAGGGGAGATACACGCATAGAATGGGGACAATGACTGATACATGAAGACTGATATTTTAGGTATGGCCCAGAGAAGGCTCCTCTCAGAAGTGACTTCTGAGTGAACTAACCATACAGATATCTGGTGTAAAAGCTTTCCAAAATGAGGAAATACTTTGTCTACAGCTTTGAGATAAGATTCGTACTGGCATGTTAAAGGAGCAGCAAGAGGCCTGTATGGCTGTTACATAGCGCACAAGCTTGAGGATGGTGGTAGGAGAGGAGAAGATGAAAACAATGGGAACAGAGTCACCTGGGGCATGAGATCATGAAGCACTCGACAGGTCCTGGGAAACCAGTGAAGGCTTTCACCATAGGCATGATGTGATCTGACGTGTAATTTTACAGGATCACTCTGGCTACTGTGTTGAGAATAGACTGAAGATAGGGAAGTCTGTGACACAGGGAAGGTATTTAGGAGATATTACAGTCATTTAGGAGAAATAAGGTGGCTTGGATCAGGGTGGCGATGGTGGTGGTGAGAAGTAATCAAAATCTAGATACATTTTCAAGATATTTTAGTCAAATCCCATTGAAATTAATTGAATTTGAAAGAAAAAGACATTGTGAGAGAAAATGAGAAGAATATTGCAGCTTCGGTCTATTCACCTGAAAAAAAATAAAAACAAAACTGAACATCTTATTTGCTCTTTTGCTTATGGGATTATTGTGCAATACATGTTGTAAGAATTAAATAAGTGCCAGTTGCTATTTGGGGCATTTGCAGTATCTAAAATCAGACTTTTCCAGAGCCTGAATGTGCAGGATTACATCATTTTCAGGAGGTGCTAAACTTCCTTTTTGAATATAGGAAACCATATAGTAAGCTCTTATGTCCAGTTAAGTTCAGTTCAGTCACTCAGTCATGTCCGATTCTTTGCAACCCCACGGACTGCAACACGCCAGGCTTCCCTGTCCATCACCAACACCTGGAGCTTATTCAAACTCATGTCCATTCAGTGGGTGATGCCATCCAACCATCTCATCCTCTGTCGTCCCCTTCTCCTCCTACCTTCAATCTTTCCCAGCATTAGGTGCTTTTCAAATGAGTCAGTTCTTCATATCAGGTGGCAAAAGTATTGGAGTTTCAGCATCAGTCCTTCCAATGAACACCCAGGACTGATCTCCTTTAGGATGGACTGGTTGGATTTCCTTTCAGTCCAAGGAAATTTCAAGAGCCTTCTCCAACACCACAGTTCAAAATCATCAATTCTTTGGCACTAAGCTTTCTCTATAGTTCAACTCTCACATCCATACATGACTACTAGAAAAACCATAGCTTTGACTAGATGGATATTTGTTGGTAAAGTAATGTCTCTTCTTTTTAATATGCTGTCTACACTGGTCATAACTTTTCTTCCAAGGAGCAAGCATCTTTTAATTTCATGGCTGCAGTCACCATCTGCAGTGATTTTGGAGCCCCCCAAAATAAAGTCTGCCACTGTGTCCATTGTTTCCCCATCTATTTGCCATGAAGTGATGGGCCCAGATGCCATGATCTTAGTTTTCTGAATGTTGAGTTTTAAGCCAACTTTTTCCCTCTTCTCTTTCACTTTCATCAAGAGGATCTTTAGTTCTTCACTTTCTGCCATAAGGGTGTTGTCATCTGCATATCTGAGGTTATTGATATTTCTCCTGACAATCTTGATTCCAGCTGGTGCTTCATCCAGCCCAGCGTTTCTTCAAGATATAATCTGCATATAAGTTAAATAAGCAGGCTGACAATATACAGCCTTGACATATTCCTTTCCCGATATGGAACCAGTCTGTTGTTCCATGTCCAGTTCTAACTGTTGCTTCTTGACGTGCATACAGATTTCTCAGGAGGCAGGTTAGGTGGTCTGGTATTCCCATCTCTTTAAGCATTTTCCACTGTTTGTTGTGATCCACACAGTCAAAGGCTTTGGCATAGTCAATAAAGCAGAAGTAGATGTTTTTCTGAGACTCGCTTGCTTTTTCGATGATACAATAGATGTTGGCAATTTGATCTCTTTATGTCCAAAGAAAGATTATTGAATTTGCATTTGTCAGGATTTTGATTAATAAGGATACTGATCTGCAGAGATCAAAGCAACTCTTTGTAGTTTATCTCTGGCAGCCATGTCATCCAGCCTAAGTCTATGTCTTGAGGAATATTCCCTTTGATAACTGGATCAGTTCAGTTCTGCTCCAGCATGCTCCATCTGGAAATCTCCAGAAATGTGAGAGGAGATCTGTGATAAAGAGTGGTCCTCCTGTAAATTTTAAGTGCATTTTGTAGCAAGTCTAAAGCATGATATAGTGTTTTCATTTTTGTTTTTTTATAATAAAGAATCTTCACTTAGACACTTTAAACTTATTGGGAAAAAATAACTAAATCTTAACTACATATTTAAATCCATCCACAGTTATCTATCAAAAAACAATAAACTGACAATTTTCTTTATATTGAAATATGAAAAGTGTGATGTGTCCTGAGTGTTTTGGTTGATACATAAAAGTTGATGAAGGGCTCTATAAATGCTATAACAGAGTTGGACTTTCAGAGACAAGGGGCAGATAGCCAAAGGGATGTTGGAACAGTAGGGATAACCTGGCTTTTGTTATTTTGCATATAGTAGATCTAATATTGCTCTCGTAGAAAAAGAAAGGAAAAGGCAATGGCACCCCACTCCAGTACTCTTGCCTGGAAAATACCATGGATGGAGGAGCCTGGTAGACTGCAGTCCATGGGGTCGCTAAGAGTCGGACACGACTGAGCGACTTCACTTTTACTTTTCCCTTTCATGCATTGGAGAAGGAAATGGCAACCCACTCCAGTGTTCTTGCCTGGAGAATCCCAGGGACAGTGGAGCCTGGTGGGCTGCCGTCTATGGGGTCACACAGAGTTGGACATGATTGAAGTGACTTAGCAGCAGCAGCAGCAGAAAAAGAAATCACCCTTCATCAGAGACATTGGTCAATTTCAGGGCCAGAAATTTGAAATTTAGTTTTAGTAAAAGAGAATAAGAAATAAAATTGAAGGCAGGATTGAATCAAATTATCAACTAGTCAGGGAAGGAAGTGAACTGGACCACCTGTTCTTTGAGAACACCTTCCTAACCTTTCCAACTTGATATACTTGCCTCATTGGATGTTCTCATAACTTGTTGAATGCTTCCTTATCATAGTTATAAATTTACATTTTTCTATTTGATCAGTATTGCTCACTGCCAATCCGCTATATGCTTGTAAATTCCTCCAGGGCTGGTTTTGTTCACCACTGGGAACATTATGCATAACCTCGGCATATGGTAAGTAAGTGAACTCAATCAGTTGTTGAAGGAAATGAGGGAGCAATGAAGGAGAATAGGTCATCAGAGGATCAAGATTTGAGCAAATTAATTTTAAATTACATGAAGATCATTCTAAGGTACAGCTACAAATTTAAATGATCTTTAAAATGAACATTTTTGGAAAATGGATTTTCTTACATTCCTTCACTATTTAAAAAATCTGTGTTCATTCTTCTCACTTTCTCATCTCTACTGAGCAAATTGTTCATATTTCTCTACTTTAGTCTTATGGATTATTCTGTTGATAACCTGTGAAAAGCAAATTACTTTATACTCAATTTTCTATAGTTTTCTTCTTTGAAACGTCCCTTATATTTGAAAGAATTTAGTCCTTTTTTCAAATCTAAAGAGCCACCTTCTCTTCCTTTAAATTCCATAAACTTAATGAAATGATTTCTAAGCTTCAGGAATCTCTAACATTATCCAGTTCTAATAATTATTTCTTTATAGAATACGGAGGGAACATTTCCACCTTTCAGCTTGTACTTTTTGAAACAGATATTGTGTCAGTTGTTCAAGATCTATATGGTATTTATTTTTCCATGAGCAACCAAAAGAACCGAACTATATACGAAGGGATCTTGGTAAATGCCCCTGCATATTGTATGTAAATTCCACTAATAATAATAATATTGAGCTGGTGAAATAGAATAGATGAAAGAGACAACTAGCGAGTCATCCTAAATAATTTTGAGACATATATGTGTCTGTTCAAGTGCAAAATAGATCATTGAAATAATAGAAAATAAGATCCAGATCATCTCTTTGTTTTGTCTACATATGTTTCCCAGTTAGGCTTTCTCAAACTCAAAATTGTATATTAGGACAAATGGATTTAAGTATTCCTTATCATTTCTTTTTCTCACAAATACCTACCAGGCTAATACTCACTTTATATTTTTCCATTCAAATTCAAAACAAAATAAAAATCTTTAAATCTTTCTTACTTGAAGGAATGGAAGACTATACTATACAGTTTGTTGTATGACCCACATGAAGTTAAAAAAAAAAAAGAAGAAGAAAGAAAAAAAATTATCTTTGAGTGAAAGGCCATTGATAATCAAGTTAGTGCTTGGGGTGAGAGTGGATCTGAGGGTCATAACCCTGAAATTGTACTCTTACTTTCCTTCTAACTAAGCTAACCTGTAAGGACTAACCTAAGTAGTTAAAAACAAAATAAATCACCACTTAGATGAAACCCTTATTTGAAAAAAATGTGATGTTTTATGGATCTCACAATATTCAATGGAAAATATTCTTAATGATTAAGTCAGTGTAAAAATCTTATGGCGTGTAAAGGAAATTAATTTGCTGAATAATTTCAATTCTTCAAATTAGTAACTGTTGACAATTCCTTAGATACTCAGTTTTTAGGTGACCACATTTATTGGGAACATGAGGGTTGATATCTACTATTAACATAAAAAGTATTTTAATAACAACCTGTTTTCTTTGATGTTCTTTTTTTTTTTAAATATTGAAGTATAGTTGATTTACAATATTGTGCCAATCTCTACAGCAAAGTGACTCACTTATACACATGTGTACATTATTTTTTTATGTTCTTTTCCATTATGGTTAATAACAAAATATCCAATATCCTGTGCTATACAGTAGCACCTTGTTGTTTAACTATTCTAAATATAATAGTTTATAATATGCTCTTATGTTCAATGCTATTTGGAGTTAAGAAGTTTCAAAGGGATTTTATTTTTTGTGAATTCTTGGCCAAAAAAGATCCTCTTTGCAAAAAAGGGAATTTTAAACAAAATATTTTAGTATACCATTTAATTGAAATTCTGCAAATTGGCCTAGCAAGGGTAAATATACTATGTTTACTAAAAATAAATATAGTATGAAGCATATTTCACAAACACACACACACACACACACACACACACACACATGCAGATTGTTGCTGTTCAGTCACTCAATCGTGTCCAACTCTTTGTGACCCCATGGACAGCAGCATACCAGGCTTCCCTGTCCATCTCCCAGAGCTTGCTCAAAGTCTGCATATCTGAGAATATTGATATTTCTCCCAGCAATACAGATAAAAACATTAATATTACAAAGTTTTCCTGAATAAATATGTGTAATTATTTGAACTTTCTGAAATATTGTGAAATAAGAAAGAGTAGATGCTTATAATCAAATTTGTTAGTAATTTCAGCTCATTGACTCCTTTCCAAATGAACTCTCCTAATTCTGACTCTCTAATCATCTGGGGGCAAATCAGGGCAGGGTTACAAAAAATAAATATAAAACCAAACCAAGAAGGAATGATCATGATTGTTATTATATACTTCAGATACTCTTATTTCCCACTTCTTCCCAAATTGTTTATTATGATATCATATTAATAAATCCATGTATTTAAGGATATGTGAATAACTTTTTATGGTTAGATAAGATATGTTCACACATTTCAAGCCCAATTCAGTTCAGTCACTCATTCATGTCTGACTCTTTGCTACCCCATGGACTGCATCATGCCAGGCTTCACTGTCCATCACCAACTCCCAGAGCTTGCTCAAATTCATCGCATATACATTGAAAAGAATTGCAACCATTATAAATACTGTTTCCTCTAACTTAGTCAAGCATCTTAAGATATTTTACCTTTAGAGGTATTTTTGTTTCCAAAAAGTAACAGCTGCAACCTATGGGGCAGATTCATACTGGAGAGAAACTTATTTCTCCTGTTTGTCTTTGAATTGAATCCTAGAGGATGGGAAGATATGGTGATTAAATGTCTCCAAGGGTATTTCAGATGTGGGGTAGGGGCCATTTGATCATGCCTGAGGCCCAGTTCCAGTACAGGACCATGATTTCAGCCATGTTGTTGTATCTACAGTGGTTTGGTTATAAAGCCTCATGAGAACAGTTGGGGAAGTAGAGGAAGCTGGGCATAGATGAAATAGGACAAAGATTATGCAACAGCTTGTAGGCCAAATGCTCTTGGGGAGTGGTCTAGGTATTCAGGTCCCTGATCAAAATGGCAAAGAAACTTGATCTACAGGTAGAGCCCAGAAGATGAAGAAACTCAACTGTCATAATCCCATAAGTTATGTGAGGAATATATTCCAGGGGAGTTTCACAGCCAGTGAGTACTTTTACCAGTCTCACAGAGTGGGGGTGAGTGGGTAGAAGAGGGTTGGAAAGTGGGAGAGAGAATGATAGAACCCTAGCAGGCTGATTGGATTTCAAGAGAAAACTCAAATCTCAGGAGGACCAACTATTGTGAAATTGAAATACTAAAAGAGAGGTTGGATGATACAGAGTAAACTATGCTGTGCAATTAAGCAGAGGCTGTAGATCACAGACCCTTATCTCAGGCACAGTGGAGCTAGCCTTACTGGGCAATGGCTGCTAATATTTCCCACCATGGCAAGGGCTTAGCATTGCTATGCATGACAGGCCAATCTTAGTGACACCAGAAGCAGGCTTATTCATATTAGTATTGAAACTCGAACCATTTATTTTAGTACTGCTGGAACTGACATAGATTGTTGTATCAAAAAGTTCAAGTAAGAGGCATACATACTGAGACTGATTTTGGAATGTCTCTACGTGTGTGTGTGTGTGTGTGTGTGTGTGTGTGTGTGTGTGTGTGTGTGTGTGTGTGTGTGTGTGTGTGTGTGTGTGTGTGTGTGCGCGCGCATGCGCGCATTCAGTCACTCAGTCACTCAGTCATGTCTGACTCTTAGTCTACCAGACTCCTCTGCCCATAGAATTTCTCAGGCAGGAAACTAGAGTGGGTTGCCATATCTATAAATGCCTTGAAATGTTTAGATAATAGCAAGTAGTTTTATTTAACAAAATAGTTTCCCTAAATTAGATGAATTCTCTAAAATAACTGCTAATTATTTATCTGATTTATTTTTACATATTTTTCTTTTTCAAGCCAGATTTTTAGTACTTATTTCCTAATATTTTTTACTAATGTTTTCTTATGAATAAAATTATCATAGTGAAATCTGAAGTATGGTAATTTCTGTAAATAATCATTTAAGCTATCATTTTATTGTATTAATAATAAAAAAGATGAATATAGTCTTTGAAAAACATGCACTGTAGCTTTTTTCATTTCAAGGGGATGAATTGATTCTGTATACAATTTAATTTTCCTTGAACCCTTCTTAGATTAATGTTTCCAAATGGAGTAACCCTGTTCAGCATGCATTCTATAAGCTTAGAATATGCTTGTTCAAATCAAAGTCCTCTTGAAAAATCAATGCTGCCTTTGTTGGTGAGCATTATAAATGGAGATGTTTTCTGTGTTTGGAAAGTTCTACTCTCATCCCTTTTTTCTGCTTGTTTTAAGGTTTACAATAGTTGGCCAGAAGAAATGATTAGATTTTTAGTGTTTATAGAATACCAAGTAGTGAATCATCTATTGTGTTTATTGGTCACCTACAGTTCCTGAAGAGTTTTGAACAGGAACTCTTATTTGCCCACGTAAGGATAGCTTTTCTAGTTGTTGAGAAACATTCTTGTAGTTGATGAATTGAACTGTAATTATTTTCTAGCTTTTAATTACTTCCTAAATCTGCTATGTTCATTCTGCAAGAGTGAGTGTTAACCCATTGAAGCATAGTTAATTGTGGGCTTGTAGATTTAATGATGTTTGGATGTTTCACTTGGAAGCATGAATACTCTGTGTATCACTCAAATGAACACATTCTGTTTGCCTTACAAGTGTCTCTGTGACACTTTGTAGGATGTTTTGTTTCTGTGCAAAGGAGGCACACAGCTGTAAATTGACAAGGTAAGTAATCTGCTGATTTCAGTAGTTAAATGCTATTCTCTAATGGATTTTACTTGTCACTTTTAATTCTTTTTAGTCTTTGTCTCCATTTCATTAGATTGGCTTTATCATTCAGATTGCCCTCCTGTTGGCTAATTTTAAAGATTTAATGGTTTATCTTCAAACTATGGCAATTCCTCAAAAATATAATAGAAAGATATTTAGATTCTTCAGGGACTTTTTAAACTTGATTGCTTTTCCAACCCATTTTTCCTCTTTACACTTTACATTTTTGCAAACAAAGTATTTTACATTTTCTACATGTCCTGAGCAAGCTTCTACTTTAATCTTCCATGACTTAATCTACTGACTAAATATGAGATTGTTGGTGAGGCGGTGAGGGGAGAGTCTGTTATCATTTCCTGTTCTGCTTGCCTGATATGATTTGAATTTTTTTTAATTTACAAGCAATAAGCTTTCACTGTGTAGTTTCGTAAGAGATGATTCAGGTACTGACAAAAATATTTGTAAGCCTTTTCAGGGTCTAGCAATAGCACTGAAATGAATTTGTAAAAGATGGCTTATTATGCATTTCATGATGCAAAAATGTGATATTCTGATGTTATTTATTCTATTAGAGAGTGTTTTTGATCATGCATATGATCTCCTGTATATGAAAATGACAATTCACATCCAAATATGTATCTTGAGATCATATCTCATTCTTCTATAGCTAGTGCATTTACCACATAGCCATTTTATAAGGTATACTCTAATTAGTAATTTATGGTGTTTGGTTGGTGGGAACAATTAATTGATATAAGACTAATATGAAAGATAAGAACATACAAAAAGTTTTGGTAGTAGTGATAACATAGACTCTCTAGACCTTTTCATACTTAATAAATTGGGGTAAAATTACCCTATCTTAGTTGCAAATACAATGGAATTATTTAGCAGTCCTATCGGGCAAAGGTTATATGATGTTGAACCATGCAGCAGATGGTGGAATTACAGAATGCAACATTTCATGGGTGCTTTTGCAAAGTTTGCTGAAGTGAGATCTAGTACATGACTTTTATTACAAGTTAGTTCTGCCTGGAAGCTTGTGTATAAGTAATTTGTCAATATAGCTATAATGGAAATCTGTCTTTGTATAAAATGGAATCCATGCCAAATTATACTCTTTAGTGTTCAGAGCATAGATTCTTGAAAATGAAAGGAAACATAATTTTCAAAGAACTCAGTGCATTTATTGATTTTTAGAATGCATCAGTGAAGTGACAAGACAAAATTGATGCATGCTCAAAGGTTTAAGTGGATTTCATTTTTTTGCTAATGTAACCAAGAGGTTTAATGCATAAGGGTGAAAATGGATGACAGTCATCATTTTCAATTTTTGATTTCCCCTTATTTAAGTTTGTAGTTGTGCCAAAATGATATTCATCTCAATTGCTGTATATTTTCTGGTTAAAAAAAAAAAAGGTCCACATTTTAAGCAGTTAATATGACCGTTAAGCTTGAAAATCCCGGAAGTCATTTCAAATCCTTTAAGAGACTAGGTAGATAAGAAACAAATAAAGATCAACATTAATTTAAAAAATATAGCATCAGTGTAAAAAGAGTAAATGTTAAAATTAATTGAATGTATAAGCACAGTTGCTCACTTAAATAGTTTAAGTATATACTTAAACTTTTTATTCACATGCTGCTACTGCTGCCAAGTTGCTTCAGTTGTGTCCGACTCTGTGCGACCCCGTAGACGGCAGCCCACCAGGCTCCCCAGTCCCTGGGATTCTCCAGGCAAGAACAATGGAGTGGGTTGCCATTTCCTTCTCCAACGCATGAAAGTGAAAAGTGAAAGTGAAGTCGCTCAGTCGTGTCCGACTCTTTGTGACCCCATGGACTGCAGCCTACCAGGCTCCTCCATCCATGGGATTTTCCAGGCAAGAGTACTGGAGTGGGGTGCCACTGCCTTTATTCACATACTTCAACACAAATCATATATTTAATTCTAGCTTTTAGTATCTGTTGATTCTTAAATCTTAAAATATACTTAACTAAAAATTTTTGGCTGTGGAACCCATTGGCCATGAGCATTTACCCTAAAGTATTCCACTTATGTTTGTCTTATATGTAATACAAATAATTGGGTGATTGATTCCATTTCCCATTTTTTCCTTTTCACAAATCTTTTATTGTATTATTCTCATTACCTACTACAAGAAATATATATTGTGTGCTGGGCAGAGTGCTGTCTTCTTGGCCACAACCAAAAAGAGATTATAGAGGTGATGGCCATGTTCAGTTAGAAAATCTTTCACAGTAAAAATCTCTCAACAATCATATGGCTGTGATATATACAGCACTTATATTGTGGCAGGCCCTTTTCTACGTGTTTATATGTATTAACTTATTTAATTTCCACCACTACTCTACAAGATAGGCATGTTTGGTACTATAGATGAGAGAGTAAGTTTTCCCTGGATTAGCATAGTTTCTAAGAATTAGAGGCAGCATTACAATTCAGTCAGGATGACTTGAGAATTTGCTTTTTTTTATCAGTGTTCTGTGGCTTATGTGTTTAATGTTTTGGTAATTATTAATATTAAAGCATGATAAATAAGGTCAAACAGACAGGGGGAGATATCTGAAAACTAGATCAATCTAAAAGGGAAATATGAAAAGGGAAAAAACTAAATACTAAAATATGAAAAGAGAAATAACAAGTAAAATACAAATACCAAGAGGGAACTAACAAGTAAAACATTTTCCATTCATAAAGACATAAACAATACAGAATGGCAATAGGAGACCGTAATGGAGCCTAAACAATTAAACAGTTTAGACTATATGGTAGTCCCTTACAATTCATTACAAGCTATTGTTTACCTATGACATGTTCTTGTTGGCTTTTAGTAGAGCAAAAAGATACAGTCTGAGTTAGACCCATGGGTCAAGTTCTCAGGCAATGTGGATTCAACTAATACTTTACCTTGGGTCCTGCACTTGCCTTTACTTTTTCTTCAGAATGGCCTAGGTAATACTTAAACCACTTTTGCATCCTGGAGACAAGTTAGCTCCTGCCTCAAATGTTGCTTTTGATGTTGGGAAGCAAAACCCTACTGTGACCTATGCCTCCAATTTCTGGGTTTCCTTGTTGCCTTGGACCAGCTCCACTCAATCTGAACATACTGGGATTTAGCACTTTGTGGAGGTAAAGCTGAACAATGGAAGATGGTAGCTAGCAGTTATTTTCTCTCTTCTTCTCCTAAGCTAGACTTTTCAAAGATGCAGCTGTTATACATCGCCTCTCTGAAGAGGTCTGGTGAGACTAAGCCATCGATCTCCCCTAGAGCTATACCCATGTAATGCTTCATGCAGTGGCCTTCAATAATCCTCCTTAACAGATGTTTATTGTTATTTTATATAGTAAAATGTATTTCTCAGCTCAGTGCTAACTCTTGAACAAGGAATTCTACAATGTTAAAATTACTATCCTTTTGATATAACAGAATATAATGTTTTGTGATTGTCAGCTGTGATTATTAGTTGCCTAAAAATGCACTGTGCTTAGATACAGATCACTGTATCTTGGGAAACATTTTCTCATTTCTCTGGATAGGTATCTATGGAATCACACACTTAAGTATGTAGTGTTTTTATTTGTATTCTGCTATGACAGCAAATAATGTCTGAAAGATTTCCTAAAAGTGAATTGTACTTTAAATCAAGTATTTTTATTTTAAAATGCTTTATAAGAGGTAGAGGAAAAACTCTTTTTATTTATTATACATACACAAAACATGTACACACATACCAATGCACACACACACATCCAGTACACTTGCCTATTACAAAGGCAGAAACACCTTCAAATAAAACATCTAAATATGTTGTAATATAAATATTCAAATAGCATTAAATTCAATTCATTCTCAGGTCACTGTAATTTTAATTTGATACTGCTGCTGCTGCTGCTAAGTCGCTTCAGTCGTGTCCGACTCTGTGCGACCCCATAGACGGCAGCCCACCAGGCTCCTCCGTCCCTGGGATTCTCCAGGCAAGAACACTGGAGTGGGTTGCCATTTCCTTTTCCAATGCATGAAAGTGAAAAGTGAAAGTGAAGTCGCTCAGTCGTTTCCGACTCTTCGTGACCCCACGGACTGCAGCCTACCAGGCTCTTCTGTCCATGGGATTTTCCAGGCAAGAGTACTGGAGTGGGGTGCCATTGCCTTCTCCCAATTTGACACTATGTACTTGCAAATGTGCAGGTGGCAAGTGCATATTCAAAATGCAGCTGTTTTAGTTTCTGCTAATTTTACTTTCTAAAGACATTTCATGTACTGATTCTTAAGGAAAATTACACTGAATAATCCTCAGCGAGACAGTATTTACCTAGAATGGATTCTAGGCTGAGCTATCTGAAATATATGAGGAAGAACCTTCCAGAGATCTATATATTTGGATTGGTTAGAAAAAAATTATGAGGCCTGAGTTTTTTCTCAGTTTTAAAGTAGTTGTTAAATTTAGAGAAAGTAAAACAAATATAGTTAGTCATTACAACTGTGAAACACAAAAAGAAATTGAAGGCATATTCTGAGCTTTAAATATCTAGTGGGCAACTGGGCTTTCTCTTCTTATCATTAATTAGTGGTGGATAATTGATTGCATTCATGCCTTCTATATTAACTTTTTCTCATCAAAATTTCAATATCCAAGCAGGAAGAGAATAAAAAGTCCACATGATAAAATTTCTGTTTTGTTCATTTCTATAGCTCTAGCTTATAGAAGGCTTCTTGGCATATAGTAAGTGCTCAATAAATATTTGTGGCCCGAGTAAATATGAAATAAAAATGTTAGAAAGATATAAGAAGAGATGAAATATATCAGGGGATAGTGATCGATACTCAGGATGGGTTTTCAAGATATGATTATTTTCTTTCTCTTTATCTCCTAAATGAATAGTAAAAATGTTTAGCACATAGGAAAGAAGGGTTATCAAAAAAAGTTGACAAAGTAAATTTAAACCAAATCATTGTATATAAGTATAGTTTTAGTTTCTTGACTACTTCTGGATAATCAGCTGCCTCATGATGATTATTAGAGTATGCTGCTGCTGCTGCTGCTAAGTCGCTTCAGTCGTGTCCGACTCTGTGTGACCCCATAGATGGCAGCCCACCAGGCACCCCTGTCCCTGGGATTCTCCAGGCAAGAACACTGGAGTGGGTTGCCATTTCCTTCTCCAATGCATGAAGGTGAAAAGTGAAAGTGAAGTCGCTCAGTCATGTCCGACTCTTTGTGACCCCATGGACTGCAGCCTACCAGGCTCCTCTGTCCATGGGATTTTCCAGGCAGAGTACTGGGGTGGGGTGCCATCGCCTTCTCTGATATTAGAGTATAAAGGTAGGAAAATAGAACATTCAGCTTTGCTGACTACTTTATCAAGAAAACCTATCTGGTAATTTGGGAACTTTGGACTGCTCAGTTCCCCATAATACAAAGGCCCTCCATAATATGACCTCTTATAATGTAAAGTCTTTTCTATACCTCCTTTACTCTTCATAAAATTTGAAGATACTATACTGATCTTAAAGAGTTTTGTGATATATTTTGGTAGACTGAATACAAACACATGCATACATGTGTAAGGCAGAGACATGCACACTTATATACGCAGGATATTAAGGCACCAAAAACATTTAATAAGCAATTAATAAGCACAGACTGATACAGACTGAGTCAAATGCAAAAATGCTGAGGGAACACATATGTCATTCAGAATAAAAGGCAGCAAGTAACACATTTTGAGGAAAGTTTGGACATGCATTGAGCAGCAAAGAGCAGATTTACTTATTACTTTTGTCTAATTTTCATTATATCCTTCATTTTATCTTTTTATGAATTCTACTTCATTTTATCAAAACAATTTGATAATTTTATTATTAGATTATATAAAATATTCACTTTAACAATTTGGAGCAAGGCTAAAATTATATGGGTTTAGGGTTGTCAATCACCTTGGGTAATGTCAGTTAGGGAAAGTAAACAATTAAAGTCTTTCAAATTAGCTAACTTAGATGTAAATTAGCTGCAAATCACATCGTTTTAAAGAGAAACAAACAATTTTCTTTCAAACATGGTAGGGTAGTTAGTTAGTCGCTCAGCTGTGTCTGACTCTTTGCAACCCATGGACTATAGCCCACCAGGCTCCTCTGTGCATGGAATTCTCAAGGCAAGAATACTGGAGTGGGTTGCCATGCTCTCCTCCAGGGGATCTTTCCAACCAGGGATTGAATCCAGGTCTCCTGCATTGCAGACTGATTCTCTACCGACTGAGCCACCAGGAAAGCCAAACATGGTAAGATCTAACTAAAACAGTAACAGTAGTAGTAACAGGTGTCACCTTTACCGTAAGGCAAATGGTTTATTATTTTATAAAAATCTTCCACCAGATTTGCCTTAGTTTGGGGGGATGACTAATTTCACAGCTTTGAGTAAATACATCTGAGTAAAAATAGAGCATAGATAAGTAGCCTTAGTCAAACTAAAAGTCTGTACAAAAAATGAAAACATGGCACAGTCTTATTAATTGAAAGAGAATAAACATTTGGATCCTAAGAATTTTGAATATATTTTGCCAGGAGCAATAGTACATAGTAGTAATGGGCTGGCTTTTGTCTTCACTTCCCCTCCGTGGCCTCTTTTTCTTTTCACTGAAACCACCCACCAAGATTCTGTGCATTCCTACACCACACTGTCTGCTCAGGGCTTCCCACAAACGATTTCAGTAAATGAGTGAAACTATGAGTTCCATGCATTTTGTTTTTATTTCCTTTTCCTTCATCAACATGTGCCTGTTCAGAATCTTATGCTCTACCTGCTTGTCAGTCTCTACATAGAGTACATGGAATTGTTAGAGGCATAAAAATTCTCTGTTCTCCCTATTTATTCATGTGTATATGGACTTCAAATATTTATTTTATACTTTGGGTTATATTCCAATATTTGTTGCTCAGACTGTTCCAGTTTTGACCAGTGGGAGCTCTTTCCATTGTTTTTTTGGCCCCTTTACATACTTCCATTCTTGTCATTATTTTCCCTGCTGTTTCAGTTGAAGGGCCTAGAAGCAATGGCACATCAGTAGCAATGAGTATACCTAACATTTACATCTTGGTTTTTAATATGTGTATACTAACCCATGCAAGGTCTTACCTGGTGGCTCAGAGAGTGAAAAATCTTCCTGCAATGCAGGAGACCCAGGTTTAATCCCTGGGTCAGGAACTTCCCCTGGAGAAGGGAATGGCTATCCACTCCACAATTCTTACCTGTAAAATTCCATGGGTAGAGAAGCCTTGTGGGCTATGGTCCATGGGGTCACAAAGAGTCTAGATCTATAAATTTTCTATGTGTAACCACAGATATCTATACTAGGCTAAAAAGGAGTTCATTCTGTTCTCTCCAACTTTGACCCATTACCACATGAATCCTTCTAGCTTTCTCTTATTTGTCTATAACCTCCCACTCTGACTGTAAGAAAACTGACTCTAACCCATTTACTTAACTTTCCAGTGTACATGAAAAGTAGTTTCATATCTCTACCACTGTGGGGAATAAGTTCTTCAACTAGAATACAGTGCTATGTACAATTCCCTTTGCCTCTAGTCTTGAGGACCCCTCTCATTTCTAAAGGGGAGCACACTTTCCCTCTATTCTTGAAGTGAGATTGTTTCATAATTTGTAATATAGTGAGATTCTTTTATCACATTCCATTCTAGAAATCCCTCAAACTTCTAAATGATTTTTTAAGTCTTAAACTTTAAAGTTTGCTTATTGTGCCTTAAAGGTCTATGAGTATTGAAAAATACATAGCTTCATTATTAACCCCTGCAGTGTCAGACAGAACAGTTGCAACTGCCCTAAAATGTCCCAATATTCTATTATATACTTGAAATTGCTAAGAGAGTAGATCTTCAGTGTTCTCAGCAAACACACACACACACACACACAGAATGTGGAGTGTTGAATGTGTTAACTAAACTTATGTGGTAATGCAAATTCAACTTATACAACCAGGGAAGCCCAAGAATACTGGAGTGGATAACCTATACTTTCTCCAGCGGATCTCCTGACCCAGAAGTTGAACCGGGGTGTCCTACATTGCAGGCAGATTCTTTATCAGCTGAGCTACCACGTATATAGATACATATGTACCGGCTGTATAAGCCCAACTTATACAACATTATGTGCTGATTATATCTCAGTAAAGCTGGAGAAAAAAAAACCCAAAATATGTCTGACCTCATTTAAAATATGTCATACTTTAATATCTTGTAATAACCTGTAATGGAGAAGAATCTGAAAATGGATGGTGTGGGTGTGTTCAGGTATTTTTTAGGACAGGAAAAAACACTGGAATTTTGATGTATTTGCACCTGAGGTGCCATTTATAGACTGACAATGGGCACCTTCCTCCATTCCTACAATTTAGTTCTTATTAATATCAAAAGTTTGTTTATACATTTTGAGTCTGTGCCTCTTTTCCAAAACATAAATGATGATTGCACCTTTATATCAATTTCAGTATGAGTTGAATTCTCAACTCATAGAGAGTTGAACAATAGAACAATACAACATGTTCTATTATATATAGTTGTACAAGAGACAGTTGTGCCACAATGAGAGTATGTGTTGAAAGGTATATGTGGGGCCTTGCCTGATGTTAGACGAAAGATTATACAGACATGCACAAGTATGAGGAGAAGGCAATGGCAACCCACTCCAGTGTTCTTGCCTGGAGAATCCCAGGGATGGGGGAGCCTGGTGGGCTGCCGTCTATGAGGTCGCACAGAGTTGGACACTACTGAAGCGACTTGGCAGCAGCAGCAGCAGCAGCACAAGTATGAAATAAATATCAGTGTAAATCATCATTTTTCATAATCAGTGATGATAAGTTACAAAAGTTTAAGTATATGCTATGGGAAAGCAAGTAAACACTTTCAAGATCTGTATAAAATTGAATTATCAGGTAACTACAGAAGTTAGCAAATGAGATTTCCAACATGTTAAAATTTGATACACAATACATTTGCATTTTTCTCTTTCAAGTTTTTTAACTCTTTAAAAATATATACCACAAAATATATAAATATATATAAAATGTTCATATATATATGAAATTCATATATATATGTTCATATATATTTATATATATAAAATATATATATATAAATATATACAAAAGTGTTTTTGGTTGAACTTCTGCAGCTCTCCTAGAGCTTCCTATAGGGCTTATTAAAAATCCATCCCTGCAGAGCCCAATTTGAAAAATCAATATCACAGCAAATAAGAAATGTATTAATCTAAGGCATGACCAGACAAATAAGTATCAAAACTGAATACCAGGAAGAAGTATGACAGGTCTGGTGATACCGGCAAGGATGAGACAAGTTTGATAGGCAGAAAGGAACCATGGAGATGACAGTTGTCCAAGGAGCACTCAATGGGAGCATTGATCCTGTGGCAGGTGTTGACCAATAGTTCTTATCAAATGCTCCTTTTCCATGGAATTGCCTAGAGCCTTCTTCAGTTGCCTTTTGTGGTCTTTTTTGACCGAAAGTGACCTATACATTGTAGTATGAGAAGTAATATGTTTGCTGCTATTACTACCCAATTGTTTCTTGGATGAGTGTTTTTAATTTTTTTTTTTCTGTTCCTGATTTTAAGGTAATTTAGTCTTAAAGATAAGTATGGAATTTCAGAAAGACATCTTAATTTCTTCTGTACCCCTTATAAATGAGATTATCTATTTCATTTGTATTTTTGAATGCAAGTTTCCTATGCACTCCTCTTCAAAGTAATTTTTATCATACATGTACTTTTTCTGAGTTGATTAGCTACTTTTAATTTAGATGGCTGACAAACAGATCCATTTATAGGGTACTACCTACATGTATGTAAAAGAAAATCAAGTTGAAATTATGCCATGAAACTGGATATTTTATTCAGCTATGGACATTCCCAGTAGACACTGTCCTCAGATCCTCATGTCATCCTCATGCGTGCAGTGTTGAACTATCCCCACCTTACATTTCATCCCTGGCATCGTTGATCCTTAATCTTTGCTTATCATGAAAGTCGTTTCGGTTGCAAAGACCAACATCCTGCAAGCCTCACAGATTGCTTCCAGCTAAATCCTATATTCAAGTTCATGCTGAGTCCCTAACCGAAATAATGGGAAACGTGCAGCTGCATCTCCAGGTGGACCTCATTTTCCCTCGCTCCCTTCATTCCTCCTCTCTTGCCTTTTAACCACTTTAAGGGTTGTTGTGACTGCTTCAGAGCAAAGCACACACTCTGTTCCAGTGACTTTCTTGCTGGCTCATTTCACTTGAAGGCTGAATTTTCTTGTACTTGGGCCACAGATCAATTTCAGCAGTGTGGATGTTTGTAATACACATAAATGAGTTGGATGAAAGCAGTGAAACAAAATTTCTGAGTCTGCAAATGAAGCTGGAATTGGAAGCAGAGGAAATAATGAAGGGCAATGAAACCTGATTCAAGGAGAAGAAAGTTTGAGTGTGAGTACTAAGAGGCACTCAATCAACTTAAGTGATGACAAATATTAAATAATTTAGGCGCAAAGAACCAAGCTGGAGACTATCAGTTAAATAGAAGAATGAATCAGCATAAACCAATCAGTATATGATTTGAAAGTTATTATAGAAAATCACAAAAGCTTTCAACTCAAAACCTAACAAGAAATGAATAGAAACACAATAACAGTTTATATTTTGGAAGCAATAAGATGCCTACCACTGTTGCAGAAACCAGTGATTGAGAAACCAAACACCACACTGGCAAGTTGGAGAACTCGGGTTTATTACAGTGGCGGGCCCAGAGAGGTTAACACTCCAAACTCTGAGCCCCGAACAAAGGGGTTACAAAGTTTTTATAGGCAGACTATAATGGGCAACACTAGCTGCTAATAGGCTGGTTTAAACAAAGGGTTTTTTTGTGCAGGGGGAACAGCAGTCAAGATAGGGAGGGTGATGCCTGACCTTTACAGGGACAGGCATGATTAAACAGGTTTGCAGGGGCTGGGCAATTGCAAAGAGCAGAACAAGGGTGAGAGAGATAAGCTCCAGTTCCCACTATTAAGTCCCCACTTTCTGAGACTACGTGACCTATATGATCCAGACTCTGCAAAGAGCAAGCTGAGTTACAGAGGCAGAACAAGCAGGAGGTTATGTAAAATTGTAACTTTTCCTCTTCATCACAATGAAAAAATTATAATTCAGAACCTTGATTATATTACTGTAGAAATATTCTCAATTACTTAAATTAGTGAAGGACTTTATTGAGTTGGAAGTCTCACGAACTTGCAAACTCTGATTTATCTTATGATGAAGCTTCTTGAAGGAAATTTTGTTTTATCGCAAATGGACCACCCCCTTTTTGCATAAACTGTTACAAAACTTTTCAGTAAAATTATCTGCTTTGATAAAGTTGTGATTGCCTCATCATATCATTGAGTTGTCATATATCTAGCATTTTTAAAACATTCTAAAGTTCTATAATAATGTAATAATTATATTTAATGCTGATAGTGTATTAGCTTGGACAATGACTCAAACACTTCACATTTTACATATATTATCAAGTATAGTCTCTTACAAAAAAATCCTTTGAATAATTTATATCTCAATTTTAAACCTGGATTGGGGTGGGAGTCAAGGGAGGCTGGAAAGTAAGTTGTCTAAGATCACACACAGTAAGAAGGGGAGCATAGGTTCAAGCCCTGGATTACCTGCATGTTCTTCATCACCATGCTATCCTTACAAATTCTGTGCCAAGCAAAAAGCATTGTAGTAAGCTTTTCTAATGAAGAAACTGAGGTACAGAGTAGTTCCCTTAACGTGCCCATTAATGTGGCCATTCAGTGGCTCTGCACTCAAATCCCAGTTGTCTAACTTTGAATTCTGTGCTCTTCCTATACCACATATGCTTCCTATACTCCCCAAACTCTTACCTTTCCGCCTTTGGGTACAAAACAGAATGAAGGAGAAAAGCCCATGATTCTAGACTGTAAACTGCCAGGATGTTATAATTTCAATAAATAATCGTTCACTTGCTCAGATACCTGTTCTAAGTCCATTGAAATTTGCATTTTTACCCCTGGCCATAATGAACATTGATAAACCGATCCTTCTGAAAGCTTTAATCATAAATACCTTAATCAACTTTTCCTTATAGTAAAATTTGAATGTGACTGAAATATTTTCTTAAGTGAAATGCCTAGATTCTATCAGTGCCTTCAGGAACATGTGAGGAAATATAGTAACTGAGACAGTTATTAATAAACACCTTATATTATATCAGTTTTTTTCTAAACTGAGTGCTTTGTTCAGAAATATGCTAAGAACAAAGCAATAGACTGGCTAGATACTGTGATGAACTTCTTATTGGAAATCCTTGAGGACACCCTGAGAAAGTGAGATCATAGAGCTAAGACCTGTGAAGTGCCTGCTCTTATGCTGTATCATAACTTGACATCCTTTCTTTGAAGTGATGATCTAATGATTGCTGTGCAAGAAAAATAAGGTAAAAGGGAGAATAGAATGCAAAGCAAATTATTTCCCCCCAAATGTTAAATTACATGTCCTAATGTCTTATATATATGGAGATGTGTTTTGAAATCTCCCTGTTTCCTGGAAAAGGAGCAGCCTCAAGGAAATAGACCCAGTCCCAGGGACTGGGACAAGGCACAGTGAAAAAAAAAGGTATTCAGATGTGACAAACACAAGGAGCTGGAGGTTTAGGCAGACGATGGGCATCCTGGGTATCAAACCTGTATAATGGAAGTGCTGTAGGTGGTGGATTGGAGTAGTGATCACAAGTTCAGGGCCAAATCATGTCCATGATTTTCTTGTGGAGAGATCTCTGCCTGGGGGAAAATGCTCGGTAGGGTTTGGACTGGGATTTTGAGGTAAGACATCATCTCAACTGCCAAGAATAAGGCACACCTCTAGTTTTAGAAGTGTTAGTCAAGTTATAAAGACAAGGGTCAGACTCAGAGATGCAAAGCTGAAGCAGCTTGGGTATAGTAACCGGGTGGTGTGATATCTGAACTGCACTATCTGCAGAGATGACCCCATGCCAATCCCCAGATGCTTGCACAAAAGCGTTGTTACTCTTTTTTTGTTGTTGTTTCAATCTGGGAGAGGCTTCAACCTTTGGATGTTGAGTCATATAGCACAGTTTAAAGAAGAGGTAAATTTTGAAACCTGGAATCCAGGTGGAGGGTAAAAGTATGCATTTAAATCACCTCAGAATAATTTAACTAGTGTATGAAGCACATATATTTTACGAACATATTTTTTCTCAGGAAAATGACAATGATAAACCATATTATCAAGGTAGTTTCAAGGTTATATACCATGTGTATGGTATACGTATATCAGGGTTATATTGATATTAGATACATATTTTACCTCTGTTTCATCAGAAACTTTCAAATGTAATTCATATCAAGCTACTGCCAGAAATAAAGGAACCCATTCTTTTTATTTTAATCATTTTTCTTCAAACCAGAATTCATTAATGGAATATAAAAAGCAATACAATTTCAGAATGAAATCCTTTAATGTAGCAGTTTTAGTGCATACAAACACTCCAAAGCATCTCATTTCCTCACAGTCACTACAGCAAAACTCAATAATCTGTATTCATTATATACACTAGCTCCTCCAGCAGGCAAGCTTAGCTTTGAGCTATTTGCATGGTGTGCAAATTGCCAATTTGGCACAGTTGGCATTCACACAGACAGGTCAGGAGTGAGTATTTTGCATTATCAGATATATTTCATTCATGACAATATTTCTATCCTTCTCAAACTCTCTTCACAGTAATCTGCATTAGTTTAACTTAGTGTGATGTTAGAGGTGAACATAAATAGCTACCCCTCTTAAAATATACAATCATATCTATTTATAATGATCAAATATCTCAATTATTTTTCACTTTTAAAACTATAAAGCAAATTAGCTCACATTTATAAAAGGAGTAAAACTTTCAATTTCCTGTAAGAAGAAAGTTGACTATACAAAAAGTTGACTAATTTTGTATGTAGAATCAGAAGTAATTCATTTTAAATAACTAGTGTATACACAATGCGGAGAAAGCAATGGCAACCCACTCCTGTACTCTTGCCTGGAGAGTCCCATGGACGGAGGAGCCTGGTAGGCTGCAGTCCATGGGGTTGCAAAGAGTCAGACATGACTGAGCGACTTCACTTTCACTTTTCAGTTTCATGCATTGGAGAAGGAAATGGCAACCCACTCCAGTACTCTTGCCTGGAGAATCCCATGGATGGAGGAGCCTGGTAGGCTGCAGTCCATGGGGTCGCACAGAGTTGGACACGACTAAAACGACTTAGCAGCAGCAGCAGTATACACAATGCAAAAATTATATTGCTTTTCACATTTAATTTGTGGATAATGCTATCAATTTATTTAAAAGAACTTCTAAATGAAGTACAAGTTGCAAGAGGGCAGAAGTGGTGTCAGTCTTAGTGCCTACTTTACATGTAGTACCTAGCATGGAGTTCAGCATGTGTAGGCCCTCAGGACACACTTGCTGAAGCATGAATTCAAAGCAAATTTAATAGATTTATGAAATATAATTTAACATTATATTTTTGTTTCCTCAGTGGACAGCTGTTAAAAACATACTCATTTATCATGAGGTTTCTGTGACACTTTATATAATTATTTAAACTCTTGGGAACTAGTGTTTATATTACAGCGGCTCTAAGGATATTGAGTATTATGTGCTACTTTTTCAGTGTTTTAAATCAAATAATACAGTAAGATGCTCATAGTCTATGGCTTTATACCACTCAGTTTAGCATTCAGAATTTAGAGAAGTAAAACTCAGTCTTATAGAATACATAGGACTAGAACAAGAAAATACAAAATGCTTTTAAGGCAAGATATATGACATAAACTAAAAGGAGGGATGGGCAAGTGACCATGAATGAATGCCTTTGGAGGCTAGCTGGAGGCAGAGGGTTCATGTAGAGAGAAACTGGAGAGTTAGATGAGAAAAGTGGAGACTCTTAACTGAGAGGTTTGACTATCAGAATTCTAAATGAATAATTGGTAGTACAATTAAAAATATTTTAAATCCCAGTGAAGAGAAATAAAATTAGAAAAAAAGGTATATTTTACAAAAGTCCATTACTTCTACCAAGATGTGCTGGAAAGTGGGAAGACCAGGTAGAATGTTACTGTGGCAATGCAGACATGAGGTTTAAAAAAGTCTGGACTGAGATGTGGTAGGAAAAATTTATGAGTGAAAAGATAACTCAGTGCTATGTTTTATAAAATGGAAAGAGGACCAGTTGAATATGGAAGAAGAACTAGAATGGGGGAACAAAAGATGGATCAAGTCTCTAACCAGGAGACGGTAACATCACTGCAGGCAGGTGATGTCATTGAATATACTTTGGACACCATAATTTTTATTTTGGGGGTGATTACTTTGGTTTGGAGCTTAAAGCATTTGATGACTGTGATTCCTACTGGAAGTGTTCAACAGAAATAGTAAATATCATTCTGGAACTCAGATAAAGAACATATTCTAAGATGGAGCTATAGTTGTTAAAAGCTTAGTTATTAAAAGTAAAATGAAAAAAATGGGTAAGTTTTCAAGAATGCAGTCCAAATGAAAAATTAACCTGCTAGTTCTAAATATTAGCTAACATATAAACAATTTTTATTTATAATTAGTGTCAAAAGTTTATGGATTTCACTAGTGCAATAATTTCTAATTCTTTTGATACCAAGGATCACTTTTTAACATCATGCATGATGAAAGTTATTTTCTTAATATGTGAAAATATTCTGATGAACTATAAATTCAGTGATTTTTTACATGAAAATTTATGTTAATCACTACCAATAAATATATTTACCACTAAGTATATTTGGAATATTTTTGCATATTATGAGATATTTATGGTAGAGTGGCATGTGAAATATAAGTTTATAATAGAGTGGCATGTGAAATATAAGTTGATAAGCTTTTCCCAGACTTTCTCTTACAGTCACTGAGACTCCCTTGTTAACAGGGGAGGACTCCTAGTGCCTTAGGAAGAATCCATAGCTGAAAACGTTTTGCATTTTTAAGATTCTAAGTTTTAAAGATAGAGATTTTCAATTGATTAAGGGACGTGCGTGAATAGATAAGGGCTTCCCTTGTGGCTCAGGTGGAAAAGAATCTGCCTGCAGTGCAGGAGACCTGGGTTTGATCCCTGGGTCAGGCAGATCCCTTGGAAAAGGGGATGGCAACCAAATCCAGTACTCTTGACTGGAGATTTCCATGAACAGAGGAGCCTGGTGGGCCACAGTCCATGGAACTGCAAAAAGTTGGACACAACTGAGCGACTAACACTACCACTACACTAAAATCACTGCAGATGGTGACTGCAGACATGAAATTAAAAGATGCTTACTTCTTGGAAGAAAAGCTATGACAAATCTAGACATCATATTAAAAAGCAGAAACATTACTTTACTGACAAACGTCTGTCTAGTCAGAGCTATGGTTTTTCCAGTAGCCATGTATGGATGTGGAAGCTGGACCAGAAGGAAGGCTGAGTGCCTAAGAATTGATGCTCTTGAACTGTTGTGTTGGAGAAAACTCTTGAGAGTCCCTTGGACTGCAAGGAGATCCAACCAGTCCATCCTAAAGGAAATCAGTCCTGAATATTCATTGCAAAGACTGATGCTGAAGCTGAAACTCCAATAATTTGGGCACCTGATGTGAAGAACTGACTCACTGGAAAAGACCCTGATGCTGGGAAAGATTGAAGGCAGGAGGAGAAGGGGATGAGATGAGATTGTTGGATGGCATCACTGTCTTGATGGACATGAGTTTGAGCAGGCTCTGGGAGTTGGTGATGGACAGGGAAGCCTGGCATGCTGTAGTCGATGGAGTTGCAAAGAGTCAAACATGACTAAGCAACTAAACTGAAGCTTCCAGTAATGTGGGTGCTGTTGATCCAGATGATACTTGAGTTAACAAGGGACTGAGCAGTGGTTCTCAACCCCAGTGTAACCCTCAGGGTTGAGAACACAGGTCTATAATCCAAAGAGTTGGACATGACTGCACGGCTGAACTGAGGCTAGAGAGAATTGGGGGTAGAATGGTTAACTTGGGGAAGAAGAAAGGTGCAATGTGTACATGCGTTCACATGCGCTCTGTTCCCTCTCCCATGAACCTGGGGTGAGGGATTCCCTTGCAAGTATGAGAACATGGCAGAATTGTGTCCTACATCTCAGACTTAATCTAAACAAAACGGATAAGTGGAGTGGGCCATTGACAACTTCCAAAAGCTTTCAACAATTACTAAGTGGCACAGGAGGTAACCTGTAAATCTCCTGTGAGTTCTGTGTAGGGCAGTGAATTGAAATGGGAGCAAGAGTGGATGCTCCCTGGAAGTCTTCTGATTTAGATGAAGAGCAAGACTTCAACAAGTTGTGGCATGGGTCACTTGTCTGGGGCTAGAGAAGGTAACATCTCAATCTTCTAGGATTGTCACAACCAGGAAGTCAGAGTTATCAGAAGGAAAAATAAAGCAAACATGAATCATCTGAACAATAAAAATAATTAATAATATAATGAATATTTTTTTCTTTTTAACAGTCTCTTAGGAAAACCACATGTTTATTTCTCTGTTATCAACTTCCGACCTACATCCATATGGGTGCACATGTCTTTACATGGCTGTAGCAATGACACATCTATTTTATGCTTTCTGTTGCTGGCCTTATTATAAGCATTTTCAATATAAAAACAAAACCTTTATCATTATGATTTGGTATGACTGCATGGAACAAATCTCAAGTGTCCCAAATAAACAATGAGAGGTGACAGTGTAACCATAAGAACTTGGTGTTTCTTGTTTGCTTGTCTCAACAACTAAAGCAACGTAGAATGTAATTTTTCTATATGAAAAAGAGGAATATAGGCATAAAAAATTTGTGATTAAAAGAGATTAATCATTTCCTCCCATTCACCTATTAGTGAACATAAGTTATGATATAATAAAAGTAATTAATTGTTTTATTTTCCTCTTTTTCCACCCACAGAGAGCTGGGATGGGTGGCTTGTATCTCAGACAGAAAGTTCAGAGAGAAGAGCACTGACTTGACTATTGATCTTTCAAGGGATTCTCAGGGAGAGAAGAAATAAAAGTTGTCATGGGGTCAGTGGTTTCTAAAGAAAGATGAGGCATGAGATAGGAGAAAGATGGCTGATCATTTCCACAAACAATAAGGAAGTAAAACATTTCAAGAAAGAAATATCTTCAATACCTTTTATGTTACAGAATAGTTTTCAGAACTTACCTCAAAAGGGACTCACATTTAAAAAGTTTTCCCTATTCTAGAATGATTTCACTCCCTTTAAGTAATCTTACAGGTCCTCTCTGGAATGATGGTCATGCTTACTTGGAAATGCAGGGACAGTGCAGCAGACAGGTCACAGAAGGTCAAGGAGGATGATTCTATCAGATGTGGCAAGATCTAGGTCAATAGTGACCTTTTAGAAAACCATGCCTGTACAAAGGCTGGCAGAAGACAAATTGCAGGGGTTAAGTAAGAAATTCTTGATGAAGGGAGGAGAGAAATGGCTGAAAATCAAGATATGTGCCCACAATAAAGTGGTTGGTAAAAGGGCAAATGTTAGGATAACTTATGTAAAATGTATGCTGGAAAGGAAGACTCCAAAAGAGAGATAGTGCTTGAAAATCCTGGGGGGAGAGAAGAAAAAGAGCTCCTGATTTGCTGTTACATTTAAACTGTAGATCTATTTAATAAATAAATGCTTTCCTGCAGAGTTGTGTCATTAGTGTAGGAGAAAAAAATGTCCAGCTAATAGTTATCATCTATTCATAAGCACGGAGTAAATCATGTTGGGGTATAATTAGTAAGAGAGCATCAATAAAGGAAAAAAATATTTTCAATCACTAATAGTTCTGGAATAAATCATGTGTTAGGTATAATTACTGGAAGAATACTTAGATCTTTGCAAGTAATTTGACAGCATGATTCTATTTAATTTACCGACCTATTTTAAATGAAAACATGATGCTTGTGATGTATTTTATTGTCTATTTGTTATAACAGCACATTGAAGTGAGAATAAGACTATTGTGAGATAGCAAAGGACTGCATGTGCTCCTAAAGGGTTGTGATAGTAGTCAAAATGTTCTAACTTTATTAAATTTTCTATTATTTTAATTTATTTGAAATTAAATCTCTCTTTCCTTAATGGGAAAGGCCATTTCTGCAAGCCGTTTTGTAGTCTGTCAGCTGTCCCAGTGCTGGTTGCTGATCTGGTAGAATCTGAGCCATGACAGTCCCTTGGACCCAGTCACCAGGAACCATTGAATTTTGTCATCCTTTTACCTTCTGATTTTATTTTCATTGCCACTTCCCTTCCACAGACTCTTATTGCCACATCTTTGCATCACTGTTGGTGTCAGGGGTCAATCTCATGACACATCTTTTTTTTAATTCTCTTTTTAAATCCAGTACCTAGTTGGTCTTAACCACATCTGCAATCACTTTTACTCTCTTTTTCAAAAAACCGCTAGTACCTCTCAACTTCTCCATTGTTATCAGTTAGTTCATTTTTTCTCATCTAGCAGATGAAATGGAGAAGGCAATGGCAACCCACTCCAGCACTCTTGCCTGGAAAATCCCATGAACGGAGGAGCCTGGTAAGCTGCAGTCCATGGGGTTGCTAAGAGTCGGACACGACTGAGTGACTTCACTCTCATGCATCGCAGAAGGAAATGGCAACACACTCCAGCACTCCAGTGTTCTTGCCTGGAGAATCCCAGGGACGGGGGAGGCTGGTGGGCTGCTGTCTATGGGGTTGCACAGAGCCGGACACGACTGAAGCGACTTAGCAGCAACAGCAGCAGCAGCAGATGAAAAATTATATTTTGCCACTCTGACCCTAAAGAGAATTATATATTCACCATTGCGTAAGTCATTTATCTCATGTGGTATGCTTAATTTACATGTGGAAATTAAATGTATGCTTACTTGAACAAAATTCTGTTCTGGATCCTAATAATTATAAAGATGGCTCTGCAACAGGGAAAAGACAAACATCTATGGCATTTGCCTTTGAGGAGCACACCTGTATGGTGTAGCCAGCAGGTGATAAAACCAATGACTTCAACATTAGAATTAGAATTCTTTGCATAGAAATGCGAAGACAAGTTAATGTTTCAGAAGAATAAGCTAGTCGGTGAGCTGCTAGGTACAGGTGGGTAGTTGAGTCAGGGGTGTCCCAAGCAAATAAAATAGCACAACAGAAATGTCATACCATTTAGTACATTCACAAAGTTGTAATTAGTTTGCTATTGCCAGATAATAAAAGACAATATGGGTTAAATAGTGAGCAAGTAGGCAGGACCTAAATGACTTGAAACAGTGAAGTACCATAATAAATTTTTCAATGTTGAAGCAAACAGCTGGAAGCAGTGTGGAGGATGTATTCAAGTTGAATGAACTGAAGGCAAGTTGACTAGATAGAGGGCTATGACAATAAAGATAGCTGAGCTGTAATGTGGCTCTGGATGAAGGCAGTACCAGCATGGATGGACAAGTTTAAGTAAAAACTCAGTGCCTTTCCTTTAAATTGATTGACTTTATATTTTAGAGTAGTTTTAGGTTTGCAGAAAAATTTAGGAGAAAGTGCTGAGATTTCCATATACTTGCTCCACAGACACTTCAATTTTCTCTATTGTAAACATCTTGTATTACTGTGGTACGTTTGTCACCACTGATGAATAATGGATTGATGCATTATTAACTCTAGTCCATAGTTTACATTAGTGTTCACTCTTTGTGTTATACAGTTTTATGGGATCAAACTGTGAATCAATGTGAATCAACAAGAATTCACAATACCATGTCTACCGATACACTATGATAACAGAATAGTTTCTCTTTCTTAAATATATCCTGTGTTTACGGATTCATCCCCCACCTCACTAAATCCAAGGAAACCACTGATCTTTTTACTTTTTTACCTTTTGTCATACAGTTGAATCATACAGTATGTAATCTTTTTAGACTGCCTTCTCTACGTTAGCAATATGCTTTAGGGTTTCTCTATGTTTTTTGTGGCTTGATAGCTCATTTCTTTTTATTGTGTATAATATTCCGTTGCATGAGTGTACCTTAGTTTGCTGTCTATTCACATACAGAAAGACATCTTGGTTGCTTCCAAATTTTGGCAGCTATGGATAAAATTGCTGTAAGCACCAAAGTATAGTTTTTTATGTGCAGACATAAGTTTTTAACCCATTTTAATAAATACCAAGAAGTGTGATTGCCAGATCATTCAGTCAGGGTATGCTTAGCTTGCAAGTATCATATTTGATTCCTGTTAACAATAAATAAGAGTTTCTGTTGCTCCATGACTTTGACAGCATTCCGTGTGTGTTTTGGGTTTCTACCATTCTAACAGGTGTATAGTGGTATCTCGCTTTAATTTGTAGTTCCCTAATGACATATAATATTGAACATATCTTCATATGCTTATTTTCCTTCTATATATCTTTTTTAACAAGCTATCTGTTCAGATTTTTTCATCACTTTTTAATTGGGTTGTTTCTTCCATATTGTTGAGTTTTAATAGTTATTCATATATTTTGAATGAGTGTGTTTAGTAGATGTGTTTGAAAATATTTTCTCCAAGTCTATATCTTGTGTCTTCATTTTTTGACACTGTCTTTGCAGAGCAGAGATTTTTAATTTTAATAAAATCCTACTTTTCAAGTTTTTCTTTCAAGAATCATCCTTTTTGTATTGTATCTAAAAACTATTTACCAGTACAACTATGTGAATGTAATTAAAATCAATGAATTGTACACTTAAAAGTGGTTAAAATATTAGGCTTTATGTCATGTACATTTTCACACACACACACAAGGACACATATACACAAATTCATTTCCATACCCAAGATCACCAAGATTTTCGCCTGTGTTATCTTCTACAAGTTTGACAGTTTTACATTTTACACTTAGGTCTAAGATCTATTTGAGCTAATGTTTATGAAAGGTATAAAGTCAATGTGCAGATTCATTTTGTTGTCTGTGGATGTCTTGTTTTTCCAGCACCATTTGTTGAGAAGACTATCCTTTCTCTATGAAATTGCCTTTGCCCTTTCATCAAATATTTGTTGGTTCTATTTCTGTAGGTCTATCTCAAGGCTCTCTATTCTGTTCTATTGACATATTTGTTTATCTTTTGTTCAATACCACACTTTCTTGATCACTCTATCCTTGTGCTTAGTCTTAAGGTTGAGTAATGTTAGTCCTTTTTTTCTCTTTTTTTAAAAAACAAAATGTCCTTCTTTTTCTTTAATATTATGATGGTTAGTCCAGGTGTTCTGCCTTTTCATACAATCTTTAGAATCAGTTTATAGATGAACATAAAGTAACCACTAAAATTTTGATTGTAATCATGTTGAAAACATAGGTCAAATTGGAAATAACTGACATCTTAATAATATTAACAATTTTGTGAATTGCTATGAACATTGCAATTTTAAGTTGTTCAGTGCTTATTTTAAGTAGAGAGTAAAAACACAGGAATTTAGGGATCACTTTTAGATCTTTGATTGGGTCTTGTCAGTGAGTTGGGCATAAGATTTTGATGTGATACTGATGAATTGGATATTGACTATTTAGAATTTGAATTTCTACATGAAAAACCAGATAGATAACAACCAAGATGCAATTGAACAAAGCAATCTGGAATACTGGGGCTGGTTGGGATATAAAGATTTGGAAATCTTCAGCATACCTATAACTGAACTCATGGGTATGCATGATATTGCCTAGGGAGAACAGATGATGTGAAAAGAGATATAAAAACATGTTAGAATATATAAAAATTTAAGGATAGATATAAGAAAAGTTGCCCAGAAAGGAACCACTGTGAAAATGCCAGAGGTGAAATGAAGTAGAACAATAAACAGTAGAAAAAATTGCTTTGGAAGCCACAAGAGAAAAGAATTTAAAGAAAGCAACGTCCTAGTAGTGCCAAATATAATAAAATAGCGTGAAGAGTAGAAGTGAGAAAGTCATAACTCACGAATATGAATTAATAGAGCCCTGAATGTAGACGACTCATTAAAAAATGCTTATCCTGAGAGAGAGAGCACTATAATTAAGGATGGAGGAGCCTAGGGAGAATTATAGTAATCATCATTACTGTTGTCACCATTAGCATCATTGTCGTCATTGTTATCATCATCATCATCCAGCCGATATAAATTGAAGTGCCTTTATATATTGAGGGCAAAGAACTAGTAGAAGCCTAGAGCGTGAGATAGAAGGATGTTTTCCCAAAGTGATGACTAAGAATGTGATTCCAATCACAAATGTAGAAATTAACCTGGACAAGGAATTTTCTCTCAGTCAATTAATAAATGAATAGAGAAACAATCAAATGACAGAAAACTTCATGTTTGGGGCCTAGAAAAAAATGAATATAAATTCTAAGTGTTTAATAATCATTTTCAAAAGTTAATATAGAATATTTTCCTCTGATCCTGAATAAATATTTAAGAAAATATTAAACTAACTTACCTCCAATGTCCTACTTTAAAACTTAGCATTGATTTGTTGGAAGCAGAAATTTTTGACTTTTTCTCCCTGAATTTGTGCAAAATATGCAGATGAAATTGAGACATGAGTCAAGAAGGCAGCTCCTCAGGCTCACTCTCATTCCTGAGAGTAAGCGCAATGCAGTAATATCAGACATTGTTGTAAATTTGTATTTCCCAGCATACTTTACACAAACCTTCAACAGTCCAGTTCTCAGATAGATAGATAAGGCATAGAGTCTGGCTATAAGTTTGTTCCTTGAATGAAATCTGGTGCCACTGATTTTGGTATATCTTACTGACGATCTTTTTTTCTTTGTTCTCTGTCCTTCATAATCCAATTATAGAGAATTTAATGCAGAGAATTGATTACATAGACATTGAAAGGCTTGGAAGAGCAGGACAGAGAAACATCTTAGATTTTAACTTCAGAGGTAAATGATCATAGCTGGGGGAAGAGCAATAAGATATGAGATTACCAGTGCTCCTAATCCTGAAGTATTTCCTGGATCTAGTTCAGAGAGACGAAGGAAATCCGTGCAGGTGCTGGGAACTCTGAGAGGATCTGAGTACTGAGGCTTGGGCTAAGTATGGTGTTCTCCCCTACAGAACTGCATTTAGCTTTACCGTGTGTGCAGAGACTGGCAGCAAGAGAATCTTTTTCCTGTCTTGCTGTCTCCCTTTTTCCTATGAGTTTCTCTAGTGGAAAAAACAATATGGCCAAGGAATTTGGAAAATGTGGTTTACAGGAAGGGCCTTGGCTTCCTTAAAATGCACAGCAAAACACAGAGAAGTAGGGAAGGGAACCAAGAGCAAAACAAAATTATGACTGGCAAAATGAAGTTTCCATTAGAAGCATTTTTTGACAAGACTGTAGGGTAGAAGAGGGTTTTCAGTAAAAATTGCCATGTTTTCTACTAACCACTCAACAATGTATCTTCATTCAGGACATTCCAAACATGGAGAAAAAGACTCAATATCTAATGCCAAACTTTACTCTTAATGGAGAAATAAGACATCTGCAACAAACTTATTATCTGAGGAGAATTCACAGAGACTGATGATTGAAGCTGATGCATTGTCTGGTGTCCTGGAGATTTTCCCACCCCAGGGAGCAACATGATTAAAATAACACTAGACAAGATTACACCTGTAATTGTTCAGGGGGAGACAGGATAACATGGTAGAAATAAAGAGCAAGACATCTTGACCTCAGAGGCATCTTCAAGTAGATACATTCTAAATCACTGTGGAAGTTGAGGGTCTGAAAATGGATTCTTGTAAAAATATCGTAACTCTATATTTCTTGGGAATTTTTGTGAACGTCTACATGTACTTCACTTTGAAGACTACTGAAATAGGTAACTTTGAAAAATGTGGTGGGGAGTCAAAATTTATACTCAAAACATGCAAAAGAGAAAAGAAACATTATTTTCTATAATGCTTTCACCTTGCTCTGAATTCTTCTGTTAATTACTATTAATGCGACTTGGGTAACATGGAGCTTAAATGCTCTATTTAAAGGTCAGTTTAAAATTTGAAGTGACCACTTTGATTCAATTTAATATTTAATTTATCCATCAAGAATGATTTGACTCTTGAAAAGGGTTTCCTTTCATACTCCTCTTCCCAAGCTGTTTGGAGTTTGAGGTGGGTATGTGTATTCAATGGTTGTTTTCTGCTGCCTTCGCTTAAAATGTCCGTCTTCCCCTCTGAGGGGCTCCTGCAGGTTGCTTGATGACTAGTCCAATCTTTTAGACAGGTTTCTAGCTGCTAAAGTTGGGAGTGTTGTCTCTTTTTAGCAGATTTCATATCTGGGGCCTCCTCCTCTCAACTTCTGGCCACTTTTGAAGTTGCACGTTTTCCCATTTTCTTTTATGTCTCCATCTAGATTCCTCTGGCAAATTGCTATATTATTGGCATAGGCCAAGAGCAAGTGGAAACATTATCCTAGACCTCCTCAACCTGACACACTGCCTCGAGTATGTACTGGCCTCATCATGAGAGTGTACAGCTAAATATCCCATTGACAAAATAGAAGATGAATCTCCTACCCCATCCCTGTTTAAAACACACATCTTCACTCCAGCCTTAGAACCATAAATAAGAGGCAGTTTGGTCTCAATCCTAATCTCTATCTTTAATAATCTCATTTAATGATAAAGTACTACTAAGAACAACATAACTAATTTGAGACTCAGAACAAGCATTGATCCTTTTGTTCCAGAGTTAATCTGCTCTATTCCTAAAATTTTTTAAATGGAAGAAAAATTGCTTTGCATTGTTGTATTGGTTTCTGCCATACAATAATGAGAATCAGCTATAACTATGCATATATCCCCTCCCTCTTGAGCCTCTCTCCCCTCCCTCCCCATCCCACCCCTCTAGGTCATCACAGAGTGCCAGCCTTGGCTCCCTGTGTAATATAGCAACTTCTCAGCAGCTATATATTTCACACATAATAGTGTATATATGTCGATGCTATTTTCTTCATTTGTTCCACTCTCTCCTTCCCTCACTGTGTCCACAAGTCCGTTCTCTACATCTCCATTCCTTTCCTGGATTCATCCATACGATTTTTAGATTCATCCATACCATTTTTAGATTCATCCATACCATTTTTCTAGATTTCATATATACATATTAATATAAGCATATTTTTCTCTTTCTGACTTCATTCTGTATAACAGGCTTTAGGTTCATCCACCTCACTAGAATTGACTCAAATTTGTTCTCTTTTATGGCTGAGTAGTATTCCATTGTATAAATGTACCACATCTTCTTCATGCATTCATCTGTAAATGTACATCTATGTTGATTCTGTGTCCTGCTATTGTAAATAGTACTGCAATGAACATTGGGGAAATAGTGGTTTTTTTTTTAGAATTGTGGTTTTATCAGGGTATATGCTATTACCTCATTATAGTTTTAATTTGCATTTCTCTAGCGATTAATGATGATGTTGAGCATCTTTTTGTCTGTTTATTGGCCATCTTTATGTCTTTGGAGAAATGTCTGGTTAGGTCTTCTCCCCATTTTTTTGTTTGTTTGTTTTGATTGAGTAATTTGTTTTTCTGATACTGAGCTGTATGACAGTTGTTTCATTTGCAATTATTTTCTCCCTTTCTGAGGGCTGTCTTTTAATCTTGTTTATTGTTTCCTTTACTGTGCAAAAGCTTTTAAGTTTAATTAGGTCCTATTTGTTTGTTTTTATTTCCATTACTTTAGGAATAACTTCTTTAAGTCAAAGAAGATCTTGCTGTGATTTATGTCAAAGAGTGTACTGCCTATATTTTCCTCTAAGAGCTTTATAGTTTCTGGTCCAGGTGGCATTAGTGGTAAAAAAAAAAAAAAAAAAAAAAAAAAAAAAACCTGCCTGGCAATGCAGGAGATGTAAGAGATGTGGGTTCAATCCTTGGGTCAGGAAGATCCCCTGGAGGAGGGTATGGAAACCCACTCCAGTATTCTTGCCCGAAGAATCCCGTGGACAGAGTAGCCCAGTAGGCTACATTCCATAGGGTCGCACAGAATCAGACACGACTGAACCGACTTAGGGTGCATGCATGGGCTTACATCTGAGTCTTTAACCCAGTTTGAATTTATTTTTGTGTATGGTGTTAGGAAGTGTTCTAGTTTCATTCTTTTACATGTAACTGTCCAGTTTTCCCAGCACTATTTATTGAAGAAGCTGTCTTTGCTCCATTGTATATTCTTGCCTCTTTTGTCAAAGATAAGGTGCCCATAGGTGTGGGCTTTTATCACTGTGCTTTCTATCATGTTCCATTGGTCTATATTTATATTTTTGTGCCAAACAATACACTTCTCAATAACCTAGAGGTCACTGAAGAAGTCAAAGAAGAAATTTTAAAAAATACCTAGAAATAAATGACAATGAAAACATGACAACTCAAAATCTATGGGAGCAGTAAAAGCAATGCTAAGAGGGAAATTTATGGCAATACAAGCCTACCTCAATAAACAAGAGAAACATCAAATAAGCAACCAAATCTTACGCCTAAAGCAACAAGAAAAAAGAACAAAAAGTCCCAACTTTAGAGGAAGGAAAGAAATCATAGAGAATAGAGCAGAAATAAATGAAAAAGACAGTAGCAGAGATCAATAAAACTAAAAGCTGTTTCTTTGAGAAGATAAACAAAATTGGCAAACCATTAGCCAGACTCATCAAGAAAAGGAGCATAATTAAATCAATAAAATTAGAAATGAAAAAGAAGTTAAAACAGACAATTCAGAAAAAAGATCTTAAAGATCCTTTAAGAGGCTACACTGAGCAACTATATGTTAATAAAATGGACAACCTGGAAGAAAGGAATAAATTCTTAGAAAAGTATAACCTTCCAAGACTGAACCAGGAAGAAATAGAAAATATGAACAGATTAATCACAAGCATGGAAATTGAAACTATAATAAAAAATCTTCCGACAAACAAAAGTCAAAGGCCAGATGGCTTCACAGGCGAATTCTACCAAAAGTTTAGAGAAGAACTAATACATATCCTACTCAAATTCTTCCAGAAAATTTACAGAAAGAAAACTCCCATACTCATTCTACAAGGCCACTATCACCCTGATACCAAAACCAGACAAAGATAGCATACACATTAAAAAGAAAATTACAGGCCAATATCGCTGATGAACAAAGATGCAAAAATCCTCAACAGAATTCTAGCTAACAGAATCAGACAACACATTAAAAGGATCATACCTCATGATCAACTAGGCTTTATCCCAGAGATGCAATGACTGCAATATAAGCAAATCAATGTGATATACCATATTCACAAACTGAAATATAAAAACATTATGATCATCTCAATATGTGCAGAGAAAACATTTGACAAATTTCAAAACCCATTTATGATAAAAACTCTCCAGAAAGTAGGCATAGAAGGAAACTACCTCAACATAATAAAGCCATATAAGACAAATCCACAACAAACATTATTCTCAATGGTGAAAAACTGAAAGCATTTCCTCTAAGATCAGGAATAAGACAAGGGTACCCACTCTCACCACTGTTATTCAACATAGTTTTGGAAGTCTAACCGCAGCAATCGGAGGAGAAAAATGAATAAAAGTAATCCAGATTGGAAAAGAAGTAAAACTCTCACTGATTGCAGATGACAGGATTCTCTACATAGAAAACCCTAGAGATGCCACTAGAAAATTAGTAGAACTAGCCAAAGAATATAGTAAAGTCGCAGGATATAAAATTAATACACAGAAGTCTCTTGAATCCCTATACAATAACAATGAAAAATCAGAAAGAGAAATTAAGGAAACAATCCCATTCACCATTGCAACAAAAAGAATAGAATACCCAGGAATAAACCTACCTATGGAAACAAAAGATCTGTATGCAGAAAACTATATTCCTAAAAATTAATGCTTCACATTGAATGGATGAAACAGCTAACCAATCAGTGAACATGCTACCTCAAAAAAATGTTTCTGTCTTTATGTGTATTTTATGGGTGTGGGGTTTAGTCACTAAATCATGTCTGACCCTTGCAACCTTATGGACTGTAGCCTGCCAGGCGTCTCTCTCCATGAGATTTTCCAGGCAAGAATACTGCAGTGGGTTGCTGTTTCCCTCTCCAGTATTTTATGGGTAGAACTAAAAAATGTTTATTTTTTACATAATCTGGCTTTCCAAATAGCTCATTCTGCTTTATATAAGGTCAAACATCCATAAAATATGTTGTTTGAGAAAATAAATTATATTGCAGGTATAAAATTGCTTTAAACTCCAATTATAACTTTTTAAAGTACTTACCATATCCATATGTTGCATGGATATAGTGACAAAATGAAGTTAAATGATCTGAAGGCACTATAAGTATTTTTTTGGCTAGAGGTTTTTTCAAGACTCTTGTTTATTTAAGTATAACATGCCTAAAGATATATTCATAAATCATAAGTCTATAGAACCCCTTACTAATGATATAGATTCATTGTTTAAATTCTCAGGAAAAATAATTGAAACCAAATTGAAACCATATTTCTATCGATACCGAAACAATTCCCATTTGACCTCTGCTCATGCTGCACAGAACTACAAATGTGTGGCTAGTGAAAGTTGCTCAATCGTGTCCAACTCTTTGCGACCCCATGAACTACACAGTCCATGGAATTCTCCAGGCCAAAATACTGGAGTGGGTAGCCTTTCCCTTCTCCAGAGGATCTTCCCAACCCAGAGATCGAACCCAGGTCTCCAGCATTGCAGGCAGATTCTTTACCAGCTGAGCCACCAAGGACAGAACTACAAGTGTATGGTTAAGGTGGATTAAAAAAAAAAACAACTCAATTTTTTTAGTATGTCACCAATTTCCACTTTATTTAGGCTCTTCAAGCTACCAACAGTGATGCATTCTCATTACAGCAACATTTTCTTTCTCTATTTAAAGTTTTTTTTCCAATAGTTTTAATATGCTCTTTGTCCTAAGAAACAATAGGTACAGAATTTCTGAAACATGTTTATTTTTCTAAGCTGCTAGTGTTCTGATTGTCTGAACTCTAATAGACTTGAGAATCTCAATAGAAGGTAGAATACTTGAGTTCTATCTCCCTTAGCTTTTTCATAGTTCCCTGATTAGACATGCTTTTGATTACACTAAGAAATTATGTGTATTTTAGTAATGATAAAGTTCTAAGGAAATTGTACCGTGGCCTTAAAAGTGAAATAAAAATTGTTAGCAAGGTTTTACCTATTGTAAACATGTCTAATTTCTTAACAAAAGATTGAGATTTTGGCTAATTACAGTCATCATTATTAGTGAATATTAATTAGTCAGTTATTTTAAAAAATCAATGAAAAAGATTTTTTTTTTTTTAATTGAGGACAGAAAGAAAAGACCATCAATCCTGGATAAGGTATTTGCATTGTCTGCTCATTCTCAGTTGCTTCAGTCATGTCCAACTCTTTGCAACCCTATGGACTGTAGCCTCCAGGCTCCTCGGTCTATGAGAATTTCCCAGCAAGAATACTGGAGTGGATTTCCATGCCCTCCTCCGGGGGATCTTACCAACCCAGGGATAGAACCTCCATTTCCTGTGTCTCCTGCATTGCAGGTGGATTCTTTACGGCTGAGCCACAGCGGAAGACTGGTTCAGTAGGTGTATAATTTATGACAGGCATGGTTATTAAAAACTTTATGTTGCTATCTTAATTAAAAGACTTGGAAAACAAAGTAGCTTCATTATAACTGAGGATTCTGCATCTCCAGATCCATGTGAAAAGTCCTCAAAAGAGTGTGTCTTCATTTGTATATTTGGCCCATAAATCCCAAAATGGGATATTTTGAGTCTTTATAATCTCTGTGATTAAAATAAAATTATAAAAACGTATGTCTTGTATAAAGAATATGAAATAAATTATTCCTAAAATTTATTTTAAGGATTCAAAGATTAAGCTTCAGTTCCAGAGATAATAAAGGCTTGTTACCAATTATGCTGATTAATAGTGCATAGACTTCATTTTCATGAAAGTTAGTAACTTACAACACTCATCTTCATTGTTTATTGATGCACCAGCATAGTTCCTTATATCTTCTTCTAATGACAAAATTTGGAGGTAATAATTGCAAAAAAATTTTTTTTTCCAGAATAGGCTCTTCAATGGGCTTCTCTGCTTGCTCAGCTGGTAAAGAATCTGCCTGCAATGCAGGAGACCTGGGTTTAGTCCCTGGGTTGGAAAGATCCCCTGGAGAAGGGAACAGCTACCCACTCCAGTATTCTGGCCTAGAGAATTCCATGGACTGTATAGTCCATGGGGTCATGAAGAGACAGACATGACTGAGTCACTTTCACAGACTCTTCAATGGAATGTATTCCAAGTATTCTATTAGAGCACTGCAGTAGACTGAATAACGGTCCCTGAAATACTGGATCCTGATGCCTAGCACCTGTATATGCTACTTTATATGGCAAAGACTTTTCAGATGTGATTAAGAATACTGAGATAGACATATCCTTGATTACCATAAGTGAGTGAAAGGCACTCAGTCGTGTCCGACTCTTTGTGACCTCGTGGTCTATACAGTCCGTGGAATTCCCCAGGCCAGAGTACTAGAGTGGGTAGCCTTTCCATTCTCCAGGGGATTCCCAACCCAGGGATTGAGCCCAGGTCTCCCACATTGCAGGTGGATTCTTTACCAGCTGGGCCTCCAGAGAAGCCCATGATTACTGTGATGGACCCTAAATACAATCAAGTATGTCTTTATTAAAAGGAGGCAGAGGGAGATGAACTACACAGAAAGGAGAAAGAAATGTGAAGATGGAGCTGAGAGAGACTTGAAGATGCTGGCTTTGAAGATTGGAGTAATGTGCCATAAACCAAGAACTTCTGTTAGTCATCAGAAGCTGGAAGACACAAGAGACAGATTCTCATCTATAGCCTTCAGAAGGAGTGTGCCCCAGCTGACAACCTGATTTTGGCCTAGTGTTATTGATTTCAGACTTCAGGCTTCCCTGATGGCTCAGACAGTAAAGAATCCACCTGCATTGTGGGAGACCTGGATTCAATCCCTGTGTTGGGAAGATCCCCTGCAGAAGGGCATGGCAACTCACTCCAGTATTGTTGCCTGGAGAATCTCCATGGACAGAGGAGCATGGCAGGCTACAGTCCATGGGGTCACAAAGAGTCGAACATGACTGAGCAGCTAAGCACAGCACAGCTCTCTAAAGTATGACAGTGTAAGTTTCTATTGTTTTAAGACAATTTGGTAGTTATATGTTATAGCAGCCATAGAAATTAAATTGGGCACCATGCATTATCTACAGATAATCATATTTTATGACAACAGCTAGGTTATACTAGGTCAATATAACTCGCATATGTTTCTTTCAAATTAAATATTACTCAGATAAAAGAGTTTTCCAAACATTATTTTTTTAAAAACTACATTTTATGTTATTATAGCTTAGTCACTGTAATCAATTAACTCCCTGGTTACCTTCTAAAATAATTTAAATTGTACTTTGTGAAGACTTTCTCCAATCATGAATCTAAAGAGCCATTACCCAGTATAATACCCAGCTGGATAAGTTCAAGTAATTTGCTCAGTGGAGTGAAGTCTGAAAAGGTTCAAATTGTGATACTTGTCAGCCATAACGTTGATGCTGTCTAGACTGAATTGTAGGTATATTAAACTTAGGATATTTTTGGCATTGAGAAAATTTATCATTCATATTCTCATATTCATAAACCACATGACTGTTGAAAAACAAGCTTTAAAAGCTCGTAATCATGATGCTTTCTTTTAGAGTTTGTACATAAATATAAAATCTTACATTGGAGTTTTAAAAATATTCCAGTAAAGTTTTTAGAGTTTGAGCCCTGTGACATTTTCTCAAGGTTGATCATGAATACGTTTTCTGCATTTCAAACTACCTTTTAAAAAAGTGATGGAAAGTGTTCCATTTGTCAGCAGACCTTTAACTGTGTTGTACACTTGATGTACAATAGAAAAAATTCTTTTGTGCCTAGAAGGTTTTTGTGTTTGAACAAAGAAAATTCAATCAAGGAGCAATTAATCTTAACCGAGATCAGAAGGAAAATGAATACACCTTATTTCACAAGTGGACTGAAAAAAAATTATTTTGAAAATTGACATACACATTTGAATGCTACAACATGCTGCACTCTTAATCTTATAATTATTTTATGAAATATTTATTTTTGTTCTCATTTTACAGCTAAAATAGCTAAAGCTTAGAGCAATTAACTATCTTCTCTTTGGAGTACTGAGTCAGGCCTGGGAGCCAAGTCCAACTAGCTCTTTCCTGCCTCCATTTAGCATTGCCTTAATATTACAATCATTTGATTAATTATTGTAACAATCCCATGGTTCCTAGACCATTTAACTTTATTTGCACATAGAAAATGGGATTTTGACTGTCCGTACACTTTATAAAATCCATCTTCTCTCAGAAATTGAGAGAGGAGTTGGTGATGGACAGGGAAGCGTGGCATGCTGCAGTCCATGGGGTTGCAAAGAGTAGGACATGACTGAGCAACTGAACTGAACTGAACTGATGATAATAGTGATGATGATGATGATAGATGATGGCATATCTGACAAGAAAGAAAGTTCAACCATGAAGAATTCTGTGATACATTCCCAGTCATGACCAGGTCAACATTAGTTTTTTTTCAACATATGCACCCTTTTTAAATTTTATAAGCCAATTGCATCTATAAATGCATCATCGTTAGACTCAGTTCAATGAAAGAGTAAAGGAATATGACATTTGAGTACTTACTGATAATATATTCCAAACACTAGACTGAACTCTTGTCATGCATGACCTCACATGGCCACTGTGGTCTTTAAATCACTAACAGTGCTTTCCTACCCTGGCTGCATGTCAGCAATATCTAGAGACATTGCAAATTATTGAAGCCTGGCCTAGACAGCATTCTAGAAAAATCACATGAGACTCTTTCAAAAGGTCTGAGACAAATATCAGTTTTTGTTTTGTTTTGTTTTTCTAAGTCTCCCATGTGAATTAAAATATGAAACCTGGGTTATGGAAGGATCATAAGCTTTAAGGTAAAAATGTTATACCATTTACCTCTATTTGGTCAGCTTATAAAATTTGGGAGGCCTTTATTCATTGAACAATATTTCTGGCAAAACCTCTATTATGTATGAGATATTGAAATATTAATTCAGATTGCTGTCCCTCATTATTCCTCATAATCAAAATAAATCAATAATAAAATAATTTTCCCAGAGGACTCTCACCTCTAGCTCTGATACAGTTCAGTTTATCTTCTTTATACTTAATGTATTTATTCCTTCTATAAGTCAAAAACATGTATCTTGTCTGGGGAATTCCAGTGAAGAGAATTAGAAAAGAGCGCATGAAACATTGCACCTGGCTATGTCCAATTACTTCAGTGTAGCAAACTAATCACTCAGGCAGAACCAACCTTGTTTGATAATTGTAACATGGGAGACTACTAAGGCATAAAAGTCAAATAAAAGTACATAATTTTTAAAAATATGAGCTTTTATTGATTTTCTCTCTTCATTTTTGTTTACCCAACATGTTAGATATCTCCAGCAAAGTTTATTTTTCCAAGTGAGTTGGGTTCCTTTGACCTGTGTAGCATCTTTTTTCATCTCATTGGTTGAAAAAGAGATGGAATAAGGTGTAGAGTTATTAGTAAAATTCAACTAATGGCCCTCATGAGTCACAGAAGAGTCATCACAAACAGCAAATTATTTCTTAAAATAATACTATTTCAGGTGAAGCTTTTCTGATCCTTTAAAAAACAAAGATTAGATGCATGGAAAGAGTAACACGGAAACTTACATTACCATATGTGAAATAGATAGCCAATGGGAATTTGCTGCATGGCTCAGGAAACTCAAACAGGGACTCTGTATCATTCTAGAGGGGTGGGATGGAGCAGGAGATGGGAGGGAGGTTCAAAGAGAGGGGATATATGTATACCTATGGCTGATTCATGTTGAGGTTTGACAGAAAACAACAAAATTCTGTAAAGCAATTACCCTTCAATAAAAAATTAAATTAAAAAAGAAAAACACACCACTTTTCCCCAAGTTAAAAAAAAAAAAAGCCCCAAACTATTATTAATCATCAACAGCTAAAGTTTGATGCCTTGGCTTTTAATAGATATTTTTTATTTATTTGTTTGTTTGTTTTTTACTTCCTTTTTTTTTATGTGGCAGAAGACAAAATTTTTTGTCAACTCTTCAAATATTTTGCAAGCAGAAAACAACAATAACTGTAGTGATTGTCTAAAAGTAGGACTGTGTTAATGCCTAATGTGTTGAGTTGAAATACTTAGGGAAACTGCATTGCTTTTTCTAATAAAAGTAGAGCTACCATTGATACGGCATGTACTGTACAAGATGTTTTTATCTCCTCATCTTGTAAGGGTAGCTGCTGAGAACCAGGGAGATTAACGAACTTGCCTAAGAGGTGGCAGAGCCAAAATGTGAATTCTCAGCCCTTGCTGAACTTCATACCACCAAGTCCTCTGCTCCTCAAGACTTAATGGCCCGTCTGTAGAGAGCTAACTGCTTTGTGGTTAGAGTCACAACTTGCTATTTAGCTTGGAATTCACAAAAACCTCTTGATTTCCTCTAGGAGTTGGATTGATATATAAGACCCATATGAGTCCTACTTGTAATTTTACCTGGGAACATAAATTCTGCAAAGTCTCTATGTAAAGTGTTAAGGTATCTTCAGTTTGGAGGTATACCTGGCATACTTGACAGCCCATTTTTAACATTTCCTCTCTAGTACAGAAGTAGTAATAATCATGGAATGAATAAATGGCAAAAATAACCAGAGAAGTAACGCAGTTTAAAAAGTTTATTGAAATTTTACATAAACATACTTAATTCAAGAAAACAAATAAATACTATAGTACAAAAAAGTGACCTGTAATACTTTTAAATTACATAAATTTGTTTCTAAAAAACACAAAACACCTACATATGGGTCATTCATAGTAATGGATCATAAAATTAACAAGTTATTTTTCTAGTCTTCTGTGAATTTAAAAAATTTTAATACAGAGATTCCTACAAGTTATACAGAAAGATAGAATAACTTCTTTCTCCATTTTTATAATCATTATGTTATTAATGTCATTAATGGAGATCTAGGTAATGCCACCAGCCAATGTAGGAAACCCAAGAGATGCAGGTTCGATCCCTGGGTTGGGAATATCCCCTGGAGGAGGAAATGGCAAACCACTCCAGTATTATTTCCTGAAAAATCCTATGGAAGGAGGAGCCTGGAAGGCTACAGTCCATGGGGTTGCAAAGTCAGGCAGGACTGAGTGACTGAGCATGCAACAACGCAGGTAGTGCCACAGAGACATAACCTGCACGGAAACAAGCTTTGATGACTCCAAACTGCTTTGAACTTATTCTCAAATTGTGTGTGATTGGGTCTATGTGTGTAGAAGGGCAACTGCATAACTAAAAAAATATCTAAATTAATATCCATATACAATATAGGGTTTATTAAAAGGTGACCAAATGTGCTTATTTCTTTTCACATTCTGATTTCCTGAAATGATATTCCATGCTTGTCTCCCATTCATTCTTTGTTCCATTGTAATCTATATTCTGCAAAACCTTCTCTGGTCATAGCCATTCCAAAGTCCATAGGAAGTCATCCTTGGCCCACTTCTGTGCTTCAACAGCATCAGTGCATACTGTTTTCATACTGCTTTTACAGTGCACTTGACAGGGGGATTTGCTTGTCTCTTATGCTTGAGAAAATGTGAAATCCTAGAATATATTAGAAATGACACATCCAATTCTGAGCCTTCAGGACTCAGTTCATGGCTTGTTTGTAGGGGTCACTAAGTAAACATTTGTGGAAAAAAGAAATAAGGAAAGAAGGGAGGGAGTTTTACTATTATTTTGAATAACTTAGTTGTAAGTTCAGAGTAGGGACAAGAGGACCAGAGTTAAAATGAAGTGCATGTATGTCTGCTACATTGTCAGGACTATAGAGTGCATAAGAAAATTTGTTAATATGACAAGCAAATTATTTTTGGATATATCAAAATTTTCCATAATGCTCAAATTATTAGAGGTGTAATCAATATTCTGAAATTCTTCATGACTCTATTCAACTCAGTATAAAACATCATAATGAGCTTACTTCATGTTAAGAACTCTGGTAGATACTGAGGATACTAAGAGGACTAATATATTTTATCTGACCTTAATATGTAAGTTTACTTGTTAGGAATAAGACACAAAAAATTAAACATAATTATGATGATGGTGATAGCTAATGTCCATGTACCACTCACCATTCTTCAGCCCTCAGGGCTTCTTCTGCATTTCCTTATTCATGTTTTCTAACAGCCTATGAAGTAGGTGGTAACCTTATTACCATGTTACAGATGAGGAAACAGACACAAAGAGAGAATAAGTAATTTGCCAAAGGGCACACAGAGAGTAATTGGGGGAGTTGGTATTGTATCTAGGAATAGTATGACAATTTCAGATATTTTTAAGACTCTGTAAAACTGCACAGAGCATAATTACCTATGACCTTCATTTTAACCGGAAAGATGTGATATGGTAAGAGGGAACACAGGCAATCATTGGGGTTCTAAGACACAGCTAGGTGCACACTCCCCTCAGGTCCTAACTCCCTTCAGGTCCTACTTCACACACAGATGGGCTTTGCCTCCACATTGTGCCACCAAGAGCTTTGTAATAAATTTGGCTTTGGGAAAGTTTAATGTAAGAAGTTGCTGGTAGGGTATGTTATACCCTTCAGTTACTAGTCTTACTAGGACTCCCCCAGTGGCTCAGATGGTAAAGCGTCTTGGAGAATGGCAACCCACTCCAGCATTCTTGCCTAGAGAATCCTGTGGACAGAGGAGCCTGGTGGGCTGCTGTCCATAGGGTCTCATAGAGTCGTACACGACTGAATCAACTTAGCATGCATGTATACGTTGGAGAAGGAAATGGCAACCCTCTCTAGTATTCTTGCCTGAAGAATCCCAAGGACAGAGGAGCCCAGTGGGCTGCCGTCTATGGGGTCGCACAGAGTCGGACACGACCGAAGCGACTTAGTAGCAGCAGCAGTGAGGAAGATACTCTTTTTAAATGCTCAAAGACAAAATTTTTATTAATTCCAGTATAATGGATATACCTTGTACATATTTTTCCTTTAATTCACACCTCTAGGTCTTTATATTTTTTTATAGAACAGAGTGAGTACATTATAGCCATCATAGTTTGTGTGTGTATCCTTTGCTCTCAAGTGCCTTCAAACTGCTAATTTCAGAACACTATGCTAAACTCCAATAATCTAAGATCATTTAAAGGATAACATAATGTTTATGATGAAATAATATATTTTATACCAGATATTTTCTTCAATTATTTCAAAAGTGGTTTGAGTTTCTGAGCAAAAAAAAATGACTCCAGTGACCTATTGATATTTTGGTTCCTTGAAATGTTAATTTGTTGTTTAGTCACTCAGTTGTGTCCAACTCTTTGTGACCCCGTGGACTGCAGCACACCAAATTTCCCTGTCTTTCGCCATCTCCCAGAGTTTGCTCAAACTGCTGTCCATTGAGTCAGTGATGCCATCCAACCATCTCATCCTCTGTCGTCCCCTTCTCCTCCTGCCTTCAATCTTTCCCACATCAGGGTCTTTTCCAATGAGTCAGGTCTTTTCCAATGAGTCGGCTCTTTGTATCAGGTGGTCAAACTATTGGAGCTTCAGCTTTAGCATCTGTCCTAATATTGAATATTCAGGGTTGATTTCCTTTAGGACTGACTGGTTTGATCTCCTTGCCTTCCAAGGGACTCTCAAGTGTCTTCCACCACAGTTCAAAAGCATCAATTCTTTGGTGCTCAGCCTTCTTTATGGTCCAACTCTCACATCCGTATGTAACTACTGGAAAAACCATAGATTTGACTATACACACCTTTGTTACCAAAGTGATATCTCTGCTTTTCAATGTGCTGTCTAGGTTTGTCACAGCTTTTCTACCAAGGAGCAAGCGTCTTTTAATATCATGGCTTCAGTCACCCTCTGCAGTGATTTTGGAGCCCAAGAAAATTAAGTCTGTCACTGTTTTCATTGTATCTCCATCTATTTACCATGAAGTGATGGGACCAGATGCCATGAACTTAGTTTTTTGAATGTTGAGTTTTAAGCCAGCTATAAAGTGGATTTTGATGGAAAGAAATTGAAAAATTCTGGGCAACCCATATTGCATAATGTTATTTTATATTAATCTGTACTATGCTAATTTTCTTACATAATTTAGAAGGGTAGTGACATAGACTGGATTTTCCAAAAATACTTACCTCCGAATCTTTCTTAAAGAGGAACTCCTTGATGATTCCATGGTCATGGATTGTTCTTTGGGAAATACTGGATTAGAAAGTCTTAAAGCTTCTGGGAAATGGAACTGAAGCCAGTTTTGGATTAGCACCAATCTCTAGTCAAAACATGAAATAATCCCCACATAGACTGCTGGGTTTATTTTATTCACAATGCCTACTTATCTTACTAATAATAAGTTTTAGAGCTTATCCATATCAAAAATCAGAATACAAGGACAATATTGTTAGTTATTAAAAAAATGGAGTATCAGAATTTTATATCAAATTGCTAGAATTTAAAGACTCCTGCTTTCTGCAAATTTTAATATTGTTTGTTTTTTTGTTTTGTTTTGTTTTGATGACCCAATGGTTTTTGAAATATATGAAAGACTCAAATGTTCATATTTTTCTACATATTCAGGGATCAGGGATTCTTTAGTTTGCAGGATCTTTTGAGATTCAGATCTTCCATTTCTTCTGTAAATTTTACATGATATGATCTCATATGAAGGCCAGTAACCTGTTAAATCACCATTAGAATGCTGAAATAGTGGCATGACAAATAGATCTTACACAAATAGCTTTACCTTTTATAATGTAGATTTTTCCAAAGAAAATGATACCTGTACTGCCTACTTACCAGGGTTGTCAGAAAATCAAAATGAAAATAATACACTGTGTGTGAAAGTCTTTTATAAATTGCAAAGCAGTCTACAAAGACCAGAGAATTCAATAATGATGATGATCATGATTCCCAATTGTACCTGATTATTTCTGAAAGATATAACAGCTCATAAGCTAGCAAAAGCAAAACATTCTCTGGTTCAAATACAGATTTGTCAAGGCAAATGTTTACTTCAAAACATAATTCATTTTGAAAAAATACTAGAAGAGATAAATAAATGTTGATATTGATTTTAAGCACTTTCTAAATATTTAGAGATCAGCTCTTTAAAAAACTATGAAAGTGAAAATAATTAACTGTGGTAATTTTTGTTTTGAAGTGGTTTGTTTTTGACTATTTTTCTTCTTACAACATTGGAAGAGCACACGTACCTATAAATACATTTTTTTTTTTTAAGTTGCTGTGTTCTTCAAGGTAGAGTTATTTTAAGTGAAAGTCTCTGAGGCAGTGAAGAAAATATACTGAAATTGCCTCAATGATCAGAATGTTTTCTTCTTGGAATGTTTTCTTCTTGGAAAAGTTTATAACAATAAACTATTGTTATACAGTGATTTTTAAAGATACAGGTCAGAATGTGTCTTTGCTCTCAATTTTGATGTTTATATACTCCCAGATGTTTCAACAACAGTTGGGTCTCTACAGAAATAGTTAAGGAAAGAAAATGTAAACCCAGCAAACATGTAGTTCTTTTTGGTCCCATAGGAAGGCCATACTGTTATTACATTACTGAATAATGTATTTTTAGGTTAACACAAATCACATAGAAATCTGGTTTAAACACAATAAATACATCTTTTAGTTTTAAAAAAGCAAAATGCAATTGTACTTTCTGATGATAAATTCAAGCAAAAACAAAGGGAAAGGCAAAGAAAATTCATCTAATATCCAATTTTACTGTATCTAAAATATTTATAATTACCATTTTGATATAAAATCCTGAGCATGTTGCTCTACCATGTGAGAAGAGATTTTCTTTAGAAAAATGGGATCATGTCATGTACAGACTTTCATAAGCTTTTGGCACTTAAATATTTTTTGTGGACATCATAATTGCATATCATAATATTTCATACTTTCATAGTATTCCATTGAAGTGAATATCATAATTTTTAGCCTGTTTCAATTATTGGACTTTTTTTTTAAGTTTATATTTTTCCCTAGTGTAAAACCTATGATGACAAAATATTTTAAATTAACATTTAAATATTAACATCAGACAATTATTTATTAAGATTCAATTTGATATGTGATTGTTACGCTTATTCAAAATTTAGCACTCCTCAAATTTTATGCATATTGCTAGATATCCTTTGGAAAAATGTGGCCATTTTCTCTTCAACAAATTATATGAAAATGCCCTTTCCCCATATTCTTATTACGATCAAGATGTTAACAAATATGTTTTTCCCTTACCCAATCTGATGGATAAAATGTGACATCACATTGTTTCCGTCTGTATTTATGTATTAGTAATGAGGTCAAGGCTTCCCTAATAGCTCAGTTGGTGAATAATCCACCTGCAATGCAGGAGACCTCGGTTATCTTCCTGGGTTGGGAAGATCCACTGGAGAAGGGATAGGCTACCCACCACTATTCTTGGCCTTCCTTCATGGCTCACCTGGTGACGAATCTGCCCAGAATGAAGGAGACCTAGATTGGGTCCCTGGATTGGGACCCTGCGTTGGGAAGATCACCTGGAGAAGGGAACGGCTACCCACTCCAGTATTCTGGCCTGGAGAATTCCATGGACTGTAGAGTCCATGGGGTTGCAAAAAGTCTGACATGACTGAGTGACTTTCACAATAAGGTCAAACATTTTCCCATATCTATATTGGCCTTTCATTTTCCCTTTGTGGAATTTGCTGATTTTTCTTTCTCCCTTTTGCATATAATTTGCTCATAACTTTTAAATTAGTATTAACAGTTTATTTTAAAGATACTTTCTCATTTATCTGTATTTTTCTATTCTTGTAGATAATTGTCTTTGTGTTTGATACAGTACTAATAAATACCTGTTTTTTTCAATGTATTTTATTAAAGTATATTGAAGTATTGATTTACAATGTTGTGTTAATTTCTACTGTATAGCAAAGTGATTCAGTTATACATATATATACATTCTGTTTCATATACTTTTCCGTTATTATTTATTACAGAATATTGAATTTAGTTCCCTGTACTGTGCAGTATGACTTTATTGTTTATCCATTCTCTATCTAATGGTTTGCATCTGCTAATCCCAAACTCCCAATCTATCCCTCCTCTAACCCCTACCCATTTGGCAATCACCAGTCTGTTCTCTGTGAGTCAGTTTCTCTTTCATAGATATTTATTTTGTCATATTTTAGATTTTATGTATAAGTGATATCATATGACATTTGTCTTTCTCTCTTTGACTTACTTAGTATAATAATCTCTAGGACCAACCATGTTGTTGAAAATGGCATTATTTCATTCTTTCTATGGCTGACTAATATCCCAATGTATACATATACCACATCTTCTTTACCTATTCATCTATTAAGGGACACTTAGGTGTTTCCATGTCTTGGCTATTATAAATACCTCTTTTACTCTGAAAATGAGAGGGGAGCTTATGGGCATGAGATCTGGACCTTCCAAAAACAGCCTGACCCCTGATGTGAGATCTTCATAAGCTTGCCTTATCTGTGGCTCTTTAATGGCTGGTCTCAGATAAGAGCAGTCATGCCCATGTTTGGCTGAGGGTTTCCTTCTACCCTCCTTGCATCAGAGTTCATTGTGATGCTTGCTCCACAGCCACTTTTTGCTCTCTCTGCTATCCTGCTATTTCCAGGGCAGACCTAGAAACCTGCATTTGGTTGCTAGGTGTTTCTTACATATGGTAAATTTTGAGACTCCTGATTTCATTAATACTTGAACATTCATCCCTGTGTATATTCAGGACATCATTATCAAAAAAGCTATTGAAGTTATTTTTTTATCTTTTATCTTTCATTTTCAATACTCTAAGAAGCTTAATAACTCAGTAAATGATATCATTTTGTTAGATGAGAACTGCATAGAACCTTTTTTCCTTTGGTCACTATGGCTTCCACTCAGTCCAAAGTTAAAATTAATGCTCAGTTTTAGAAAATTCCATTGATTTATACTTCTGGTATAATTATCGATCTTAATAGGTTACATAACCTATCTTAATTCTTCCATTGCATTTCTATCACTTATTATAAACTACCACAAATCATTTGGAGAACAAGGAAGGAAAAATAATAAATGTGTATTCAAGTAAGCTAATGTAACAATAGTAGAATGTGATCTTCTCTTGCTAACTGGACTTGAGGCCTCCAAGGCTGAGAATAATACAATAGATGCCAGATTATTATGTAAATAATAACTAAAAATGTTGAGTCCTTATTACATTTGAGGAACTGTACTAACATCTTTATGTTTATTGATCCTCTACCTTATTGGGTTGTGTGTGTGTGTGTTAGTCACTCAGTCATGCCCGACTCTTTGCGACCCCATGGACTAGAGCCTGCCAGGCTCCTCTGTCCATGGAATTCTCCAGGCAAGAATACTGGAGTGAATTGTCATTGCCTTCTCTTGGGTTAGGTAAAATGCTACAATCTATTAGTATCTCCATTCACAGATTAGGATACCAGACATGAGGAGTTTAAGTAACTTCATTAAGTTTATTTAGCAGATTGGTGGCAGAGCTAGGGTTTATACCCAGGTTGCCTGGCTCCAGAACAATGCTCTTAGCTACCAAACCAGACTAGCTGCCTTCTATCCTGAGAGATAATGAAATTAGTGGCGTTAGCCTGCAAAGAAAAAAGATGAATTTGGCAAGATGTAGAGGTTCCTATCATTAACAGTGAGAATGTATTTGAAGAAAAAATCATTATTCCATTCAGCCCCTCCTGGAAAAACTGTGTATTCTTCCCCTCTCCCCTTAAATAAGAAAGAGGTTTCAAGGGAACCTCTTGGAGACTTTATTATAGTGATTAGTGTCAAAACTTACCAAGAGAACTTACCAACTGGAATGGTTTGTCTGGCCATAGAGTAATGAGAGAGGAGTCACACTCCAGATAAAAAGTAGATGAAGAGGCCTTTTTCCTGGGGCAACATGAGGGCCTTAACTTTGGGAAGATGTAGGTGGTCCATCCCTGTGAAGGGACATATCCAAGGAGCTTGACCAAAGCAGAAAGACCTAGGAGAGCACTGAGCAGCCGAAGTAGAACAAAGCAGATTTCTAGGGAAAGCATTGACCACTTAAAGGAAATTTCAATACAGACAACCATGAAAAATGTGTAGCCCACTGCTTGGCATGAAGTAGAATTCAAGCATGATTGTATTTTCCCTTTAAAAATAGGGTGTTTTCTTACTGAAGAAACACATTTGAGAAAAGTTATGTCAAGTTTCCAGTATTTTAGAAACTTCAGGACTAAGTTTTATGAAACCTTTTTATTAGCCCAAACTATTAAAAACCTCAGGTATTAGCCTATAGTGTTGAAGAACTGTTTCATCAACTACTCTCAAGCTGACTCATTTCTATTTTCCATTTTGTTTTTCTTGGCCAAAGGGTTTGTTTGGGTTTTTCTGAACCACCTTAGGAAAAAACAAACAAATTTCTTGGCCATCCCAATATATGCAAGCACATCTCACAAGCTTCTCCTTCTTTAGATTGTAATGATCCTGGTACCAAAGCCAGACCTGGTATGGCTTTGGATTCCTGTCTACTGTTCTTACAAAAGTTAGAGACAAGTTCATATATTTGCAAAGAGCTTTGATTTCAGAGAACATAGAACTGAACTTTAGTTTATGCAACACTTTTTAGAGAATTAGGTGAAAGAAACTTAATATCTAAATCTGCTTTGTTCTAATTAAAAAAAATAATCACAGTATCTTCACTGTGGGAGGTCTCTCAGTAAACAGGGATTTAAATTTAGCACAATTTATTTGAAAAATAGAAAGGCTGCCAAAATGATCCACACATTAAGTTATTTCAGTTTTACAGGACACATATTAATTAGTGAGAGTAATAAAATATTGCCAGCCTCCATAGGCAGCCGTCATCACTACTGAGACCCAGACAAGATGAAAAGATCCATTTTACATAACATGGACAAATGTTGATTAAAGGGTAGACTTCAGAACTGCCCTAGCCATTTCTGAAGGTTGTCAAGTCACAGAGGACTTGGGGAGAAAATGCTCAGAAAACAGCAAAAGCTGCAAGGAAGAGTCATCTGATGAAGGGGAAAACATGGGGAAATTTAAAGGAAAATGTCAGAGGAAATTGCTTGGTAAGAGCTCTACTTACATATGACTCTTAAGAAAATTGTCTTCTTAGGAAATTGTAAGTTCTCAAAATGTCTTAAATAAGAAATGGACATAACTAAGTATGCTATAGATCAAGCTTAGTATTTTCAGACTGTAGAGAAATTATTTCTACATGTCATAGCTCCCCATTCTTCAGAGAAAGACTCAGGATTTGTCTGAGTTTGGGCTGTAAAATAGTTTCAGAGAGATACTTGATTTCCATTCAACACAAAAATTGAGATAAGACCTCATCAACACTTAATTGAGTAATATCATATGTGAATAATACACAATTTTGAATGAAATAACCTAGTACAGTACTACATAGGTAAGGTGATATTGTGTATATATATTGAGTATTTATTAAAATGAACTCAATACTGTGCTCTGGATGTGGAGGATAAAGAAATCCTAAAATGAAAGTTGCACAGTGTGTCTGACTCTTTGCGACCCCATGGACTATACAGTCCATGGAATTCTCCAGGCCAGAATACTGGAGTGGGTAGTTGTTCCCTTCTCTAGGGGATCTTCCCAACTCAGGGATTGAACCCAGGTCTCCCACATTGCAGGCAGATTCTTTAGCAGCTGAGCCACCAGGGAAGCCCAAGAATACTGGAATGGGTAGCCTATCCCTTCTCCAAGGGATCTTCCTGACCCAGGAACCAAACCGGGCTCTCCTGCATCAAAGGCAGATTCTTTACCAGCTGAGCTACCAGGGAAGCCATAAAGAACTCCTAGCTTTCTACTTACTTGAAGGCTCTTAGGGAGAAAAAAAACAACATACATGAGAAAAATTTTAAAAAACAATATAATGTATTGTGCAATTAAGTACTGTGTTATGGAACATAGGATTATGACACTTCAGAAAAAAATTAATGCAAAGAGACTGAAAGGATGTTCTGGAAAAGGAAGAACTTGAACAGGAGCTTGGAAAAATGTATAAGCAACAAAAACTCAGAGATTGAAAGGAAGGATATTTCAAGGAGGAAATATAGCAGCCAAAATGTTCAAGAAAGGCAGAGGCAAGGAGATTGAACTAGGGAACCAGTGTAGCATAGTACCTAAGAACAGTCTCTGGAGCCACGTTTATCTGGATTTGAGTGACAGCAGGTGTAACGTTAGACATTATGTGGTCATTCTGTGTCTTACTTTGCTTGTCAGTAAAATAGCACTTCCATTTTAAGGGATTATTTTGAGCACTAATGGGTTTATATATGTAAAACACTTATATTAGGACTGAGTACCAAGAAAACAATCAACAAATGTTAGTTATTATTACTTTTGTTATTGTTGTTGTGCACTGTTACAATATGTGGTTTTCATGGCTAGAACGAAACTGAATTATATAACAACAGGAACTACCCCTTGTTACAGTCTGGTGGACCCTGTGCTCAATAGTTTGCCTGTTTCTCTTGTATTCCCAGCCACCACCCCCTGGATAAGGAAGCATAATTCTTCTCACTTTATAGATAAAGGGTCTAAGACTTGGCAAAGCATTTTTTTCTCAAGAATTCTGCAGCTAATAAAGAACAGCCAAGAGTTTGAACTCAGGTCTTTTGGTCTTCACCCTGGTGTTTTAAACTGATGCATTACCTTGCTTTAACTTAAATCTTAGGGAACACTGAGATTTTGGCAGGGGATCAGACAGAAGTATGCAAGATGAATTCAATGAAGAAAAAAGTCCAAACTCAAGAACACCAGCCAGGTAGCCGTTGGTGTCAGTGGCAGTACTGTAGGTAAGGTAAGGTGAATGAACTAAGATGGCGTCACTGAGACTGAGAAAGCAGAACCAGGGCACTAGATTCCTTCAGCAGGAAAAAATGTGGATAGGATGTTATTCTGGGACTTGAACATAAGAGATAGTGACTCTTGGTTATGGAGTCCAAAAGACCAGGAGAATGGTGGCTTCTGAAGGGCTGGCATGGAGAGTGGTGCAATACCTTTCACATAAGCCCAGAGCTATGGAGCCTGTCTTTCATCTCCTTATTTTTTATGATGCTAGTTGGACCCATCCTCTTTGCCTTCATGAGATTTGAAATTAGCTCTCCTGTTAACCTGTGTTGCATTTCACTTACCCCTCGGGGACTCTTGCTGACATGACATTCTCTGAGCTGCTTGCTATACAAAAGTCACTTACAGAAGGACAAAGTATTGTCTGGAAGAGACAGACAATATTAACTGCTCCTAATGCAGTTGAGTTCTCTGTTTTGTAGCCTCAGACTCTTTATGAGCAAGGAGTAGAAATAGACATCAGGGCTAATGCACTTCAGCAATATAAAAGGTTTCTACAAGAAAAATGCTGCTAACAGTAAATGGTTTGTATAAAGTAAAGATAAATCATAATGGAGTGGTAATTTGAGTTAATACTGTACCTCTCCTTGGGGAACTCTAAGTGCTCAAAAGACATCATCTCATTACTATCTTGAGTACCTCTGAGAAATATGTAAAAAGCATCCTTTTCTCTAATTTTTGCATGAGGACCTAAGTCACAGGGAAGTGACTTGTTAGTACATAGAAGTGGATTACTTATTTTCATGGAAAGGATTGTTTCAATGAATTGGTTGAGTGTCTCATGAAATTAGTCACTCAATTTAAGGGGAAAAAAAAAACATAACTAAAGTTCTCTGTAGAAACCAATAAGCTAGAAAAAACCTCTTTACCTATTTCAGTATGTATTTTGGCAACACTTTGTGGACTTGTTTGAACTTAATAAATAAAACTAAGTACAGAATAATTCTGTGTCTATTAGAGTAACTAACCATGTGGTTATTTGAAAGTTCTTGGTGAGAAAGATGAAATTTTTAAGAGAAAATGTACGAAACCTGAGGCTTCTGGGCCAATGTGTGACAGCAAGAATGGAGCTGCCATTTTCTGGGCTCCATTGTCTCAGTCAGGCCAACTCTGCTCAGTGACAAATTGACATCTCCACCAGAGCATGATCTTTGCACCCAGAAATGACAATAAAAACTGACAGATCACTTCCTTGGAGTTTCTAAGGAAATTGCAGTGACATCCGCTAACTCATTTAGGTGTGCTGCTCAATGGAATACCTACCACTCACTGCTCAGCAGGAGCGTCTGCCCTACTGCTCTCTGCACATTGTTCCCACAACTGCCCCCCCCTCCCCCCCCCAGTCATTCCAGCTCACCTCAGGTGCATAGATTCAAGAATCACTCAAGTCAGTTCTGAAAGATTCTAATGCTTGTCATCTTTGGTGGTCCTTTTGGATAACTTCTGTATAAAGCAGTTAAGGTCATTATGCTTTATCTTTATTTCTAGAGACGATATTTCCTATTTTCTTTGCTCTTAATTGTATGTATTGCTAAATATCCTGTTCTCCTCCCACTTTCAAAGGTAAACTATATTTTAACTGCTAATTACAGCCTTCTTTGTGGATGCAGATCTCTGGCCAATAATTAAAATTTGTTATTTTTAAACAATTCTATCCTCTTGGCCTTTTTCCTTTAGATAGGTAGGTTTAGTTGCTCAGTCGTGTGCAACTCTTTGTGACCCCATGGACTGTAGCTGGCCACGCTGCTCTGTCCATGGGATTCTCAGCCAAGAATACTGGAGTGGGTTGCCATTTCCTTCTCCAGGGGATATACCCAACCCAGGGACTGAACCCGGATCTTCTGCATTGTTCAGTTCAGTTCAGTTCAGTCGCTCAGTTGTGTCCGACGCTTTGCGACCGCATGAATCACAGCATGCCAGGCCTCCCTGTCCATCACCAACTCCCGGAGTTTACCCAAACTCATGTCCATCGAGTTGGTGATGCCATCCAACCATCTCATCCTCTGTCGTCCCCTTCTCCTCCTGCCCCCAATCCTTCCCAGCATTAGGGTCTTTTCCAATGAGTCAACTCTCCGCATGAGGTGGCTAAAGTATTGGAGTTTCAGCTTCAACATCAGTCCTTCCAATGAACACCCAGGACTGATCTCCTTTAGGATGGACAGGTTGGATCTCCTTGCAGTCCAAGGGACTCTCAAGAGTCTTCTCCAACACCACAGTTCAAAGCAGGCAGACTCTACCAACTGAGCCGCCAGGGCAGCTACAAGAAGATTAAAAACAAAGTGTTTATTTCTTGATGGTGATGAAACCATTCAGATTTACTATTTCTTCTGGAGTCAGTTTGAATGGATTCTTATAAGAATTTGTTCATTGCTTCTAAGTTTCCATGAGTATAGAATTTTTTCCTTTATGTATATATATTTCAATAGTGGGGAAGCAGTATTTGTATTACAAAACCTACATTGATGGTCTGTTAAATCACTCAATATGAACCCTTGTTCTCAGCTACAAAATTATTAGAAAACACTAATTGTATTTGGTAATTAATTACTGATTTGAAAACAATAGTTTTATTTGGCAATTATAAAATTAATGAGGACTAAATTGAAATGCTTATCACCATTCTTTTTCATGTCTGACCTCCAGTAGAAATCTACAAGTGTTAAACCCTAAGTTATTTTTTCTGATTCGAAAAACCTGAGAAAGTTGGGCATTCTCTGGTACATATTTATGTGAGATATGAAGCCATATATAAGCCAAGAAAGTAGCTTACATATTTACTGCTCTTGGATATTTTCCAAATGTTGCAAAAACTCTCTGTGCAACTGTCTTTTCTCTAAGCCAGTGGTGCCTCTGTTCCTCTTTTACTCCTCCTCAGCAGCTCTTGATAGTCACATTTTCTTCTGCTTGTATCAGATTTTAATTTGATTTGCCACATTTTGACTTTGAGAAGGTATAGCTGAATAACATTTGCTTTATCTCATGTAGCTATTTCCCATCAGGACTCCTATCATAAAGGTCTTTGTTGGCTGTAAATTCTTTAACTGTACAAGCCATCAGATATGTTGATATTCTTATATCTTCCTTGTACTTTCTATAAAACGCATACCCTATGTGATGCACAGGGATAGTATTCAGTTGAAGGCTTTTCCTAAGCTCATTGTCATCTTACTCCTACTATTAGACTTGATTTTAATATTTTGAATATATTTTTGTTCCAAAAAATGACATTACAAATCTATACACTTTTGCCATCTTTCTACACATTCTTGTCTGACAGGTAACATGAATGTGCCTCTCACCACCTTACATGAGTTTACCCCTAGCGAGAAGACAAGATTGGTGACTTAGATGTTCTAAAATACATTTGAAACTGGCATAAATTAACAGAATGTGAAGCTGTCATTTAGCTTAATATTCTGTAGTGATAGATTATATCACAGTAAGGAGAAAACTTAGAAATATCAACTGTATTTTTGTATTGGAATTATTTTTTAACTTTGGAAAGTAGTTTGAAATTTATGAGCTTGGTACTTACTTGTGGCATGCTGGTGTCGTGTCCTAAAATGATAACAATATAAGCAGCAGATGTTATGTAGAACAGATGATTTTTTAACATTAACTGCTGGGATTCCAACTACTCTTCATTTGTTTTTCCACTGAAGAAGAAACAAGCCCAGGCATTTTGATATTTCCTTTAGGTAAGGGTACTTTGACCTTTTTTTGTGTTTTGTTTGGCCTGGTTAATATTTTGCTAAAAGAGTACTTAACCACATTTGTTTCACCAGGTAGGAATGTTATTTTCTTCTGTTTGTCTTTGTACTATTTTTCATTATGATAAAAAAAAAAAAAAAACACAGAATAATGTTTAAATTTTTAATACCTTTAAATTTTTTGCATAAATTTTAGTCTTTCTGTACCCAAGAGAGATTATGCACTCTAATCTATTATACATTCTTAACCTGTTCTTTTTTACTTTATTGTGAATACAACATGAGAACTAGCCTCTTAATTTTTAAGTGTACATTAGTGTTGTTGATTATTGGCACAATGGTTATATAGCAGATATCTAGAATTTACTCATCATACATAACTGAAATTTTATGCCCACTGATTAGTAACTCCCTATTTATACCTTCCCCTAGCCTCTTTTAATATGTGTGTGAGTGTGTGTGTGTGTGTATATATATATTTATTCACTTATTTGTCTGCTCTGGGACTTAGTTGCAGCACACAGGATCTTTCATCTTCTTTGCAGCAACTAAAGCTCTTCTAACATCTTGAAATCACCATTTCACTCTGATTCTATGAATTTGACTATTTTAGATACCCTATATAATGGGAGGACTTCTCTGGTGGCTCAGATGGCAAAGAATCTGTCTGCAGTACAGGATACCTGGGTTCTATCCCTGGGGTGGGAAGATCCCCTGGAGAAGGGAATGGCAACCCAGTATTCTTGCCTGGAGAATTCCCATGGACAGAGGAGCCTGGTGGACTACAGTCTATGGGGTCACAAAGAGTTGGACATGATTAAGTAACTAACAGTTTCACTTTTATTTCTTCATATGAGGGGAATCAAAGATTTAAATAAAAGTGTTTTTCTTTCTGTGCACTTATTTCACTTAACATAATATCCTTAAAATTCATTCATGTTGTTAAATTTTGCAGAATTTTCTTTTTTTCTAAGACCCAAGAAGAATATCCAACTGTATGTATACACCATATTTTCTTCATCCATGTATCTGTTGATAGACATTTATGTTGTCTCTGTATCTTAGCTAAAATGAATAATGCTATAATGAGCATGTCAATGTGTATATTTCTTCAGGATCCTGATTTCAATTATTCTGGATAAATACCCAGAAGTAGAATTGCTGGATCATATAATAATTCTATTTTTAACTTTTTGAAGAACTTTCATGCTGCTTTCCAGAATGAATGTGCATTTTGCATTGCCACCAACATTGTTCAAGTGTTTCAATTTCTCCACATCCTCACCAGCACTAGTTGTCTTTTTTTTTTTATTGATACTTGCATGTAATATTTTTGAGGGTACAATTACGTCACGCTGGGTTCGTTCACACTGTTGTACAGTCATTACTAATTTCCAAAACTTTATCATCATCATCCCAAACTGAAATGAAAAATGAAAGTTTTAGTCACTCAGTTGTGTACGACCCTTTGAACCCCATGGACTGTAGCCTGCCAGGCTCCTCTGTCCATGGGAATTCTCCAGGCAAGAATACTGGAGTGGGTTGCCATTTCCTTCTCTAGGGCATCTTCCCAATCCAGGGATCGAACCTAGGTCTCCTGCATTGCAGGCAGATTCTTTACCGTCTGTGCCACCAGGAAATCTCGAATCTCAAACTGAAATGATAAATCCACAAATAATAATTTCTCATCTACCCTACTTCCAGATTCTGGTAATTACTATTCTATCTTATGTCTGTATCAATTTGACTATGTAGATAGCTCATTTCAGTGAAATCACGCAATATTTGTCATTCTGTCTGACTTCTTTCACTTGTCATGCTTTCAAGGGTCATGTGTGTTGTAGCATGTATTAGAATTTAAGTCCTTGTTAAGGCCTAATAATATTACTTGTATGTATATACTACATTATGTTTACTCATTCATTCATAAGTAGACATTTGAGTTGCATCCACCTTTTGGGCTATTGTGAAAAATGCAGCTATGAATATGGTTATACAAATATCTGTTCAAGCTTCAGCCTTTAAAACCATCAGATTTTGATTTAAAGAGTGGTTTATACCTTATAAAACAATTATAATCCTAAACAAAATCATAAATTATGATCACTTTGGTATATTAATCGATTCATTCCACAAAAATATACTTACTTCCCACTGTGGGCCAGATCCTCTATTCCATATTAGAGAGCAAGAGTGACAAATGCAATGTGCTTCCTTGCCTAGGTTGCGTGGGGTCATTTGTTACAAAGTATTCTGGATCAGTGCACTAATCCAGAGGATAAATCCTCTCTCTCTCTTTTTTTTTTTTCATTTTCAGTTAGTTCTGTAAGCTTAGTTTAGGAAATTAAAAAAAAAAAAATCTGTTCCTTAATCTTCTAAATTTAAAGTCAAAAAAATTAGACATATTTTCTATTTACTTCCCGGATTCTGTGCTGCATTCAGTTCAGTTCAGATCAATCGCTCAGTCGTTTCTGACTTTGTGACCCCATGAATCACAGCACGCCAGGCCTCCCTGTCCATCACCAATTCCCGGAGTTTACCCAAACTCATGTTCATCGAGTCGGTGATGCCACCCAACCATCTGATCCTCTGTTGTCCCCTTCTCCTCCTGCCCCTGATCCTTCCCAGCATCAGAGTCTTTTCCAGTGAGTAAACTCTTCGCATGAGGTGGCCAAAGTATTGGAGTTTCAGCTTCAACATCAGTCCTTCCATTGAACACCCAGGACTGATCTCCTTTAGAATGGACTGGTTGGGTCTCCTTGCAGTCCAAGACACTCTCAAGAGTCTTCTCCAACACCACAGTTCAAAAGCATCAATTCTTCGCCACTCAGCTTTCTTCACAGTCCAACTTTCACATCCATACATGACTACTGGAAAAACCATAGCCTTGACTAGATGAAACTTTGTTGGCAAGATAATGTCTCTGCTTTTTAATATGTTATCTAGGTTGGTTATAACTTTCCTTCCAAGGAGTAAGCGTCTTTTAATTTCATGGCTGCAATCACCATCTGCAGGGATTTCGGAGCCCCCAAAAATAGTCTATCACTGTTTCCATTGTTTTCCCATCTATTTCCCATGAAGTGATGGGACCAGATGCCATGATCTTAGTTTCCTGAACGTTGAGCTTTAAGCCAACTTTTTCACTTTCCTCTTTCACTTTCATCAAGAGGCTCTTCAGGTCCTCTTCACTTTCTGCCATAAGGGTGGTGTCATCTGCATATCTGAGGTTATTGATATTTCTCCCGGCAATCTTGATTCCAGCTTGTGCTTCCTCCAGCCCAGCGTTTCTCGTGATGTACTCTGCATATAAGTTAAATAAGCAGGGTGACAATATACAGCCTTGACGTACTCCTTTTCCTATTTGGAACCAGCCTGTTGTTCCATGTCCAGTTCTAACTGTTGCTTCTTGACCTGCATACAGGTTTCTCAGGAGGCAGGTCAGGTGGTCTGGTATCCCTATCTCTTGAAGAATTTTCCACAGTTTATTGTGATCCACACAGTCAAAGGCTTTGGCATAGCCAATAAAGCAGAAATAGATGTTTTTCTGGAACTCTCTTGCTTTTTCGATGATCCAGTGGATGTTGGCAATTTGATCTCTGGTTCCTCTGCCTTTCTAAAACCAGCTTGAACATCTGGAAGTTCACGGTTCACGTATTGCTGAAGCCTGGCTTGGAGAATTTTGAGCATTACTTTACTAGCATGTGAGATGAGTGCAATTGTGAGGTAGTTTGAGCGTTCTTTGGCATTGCATTTCCACTCTCAAAAAGTTTTTGGCATGATACCAGAATGAACTGGGATCTTCAGCATGCTCTGAAACAGTGCCCAAATAAAAGACCACTGAGGTTCCAAATGACATATAAACTCATTATCTTCCAACAGGGAAGCATTAAACTATCATCCCCTAGATACATTATTACCATAGAACATCTGTAAACAGCAGTACGTGGTCAAAGATATTGATGGGATCCACTTTTTTGTAAATTTAAACATAACTCCAAAGATGATAGCAAAAAATCAATAAAGATGATTGTGTCATGTATGTATCAGTAATGAGACAAAAAACTAACCTTATAGCATTAGCCCATTTTGTAGGTTGCAATAATCTACCCATTAAGCTACAGAATTACTTATAAACATATTAGAATGTGACATTTATCTAAATGTGGGGATAAAGAACATGGCAATAAAAACTGCCAATCAAGAATTTCTAAGAGTGCTTGTCTTGAAATTATGGGCCTATAAATTGTGTTAAATTTAAAATTCATCAGTGGGCTTAATTGACAATCTGTAGGTAGCTTTCCCATAGATGTCTTGTAGACATATGGAAAGAAAGTCATTCAAACATTAACAGACAATATTTTTTTATTCCTCATATATTCCATATAAGTAGACAGTTCTCAAAATGGTACACCTCGAAATATTTTAGAAGTAATTCCTGCACATGTTTTAAACTAAGGAAATCAGAATAGCAAAGGTAACTGTAATTTGGACAAACATGTATTCTGTGGCTCAGATGAACCAGGATAAAATGAACTGTGTGTAAATTAAAAGTGTTAAAGATAGGTCGTATCCTGAAAGTGTTTATACATGAACATGTAAAATATAAAGAAATCCATGACTAAAATGTGATTCTACAAGTAGTCCTAAAAGAAATTTTATCATGTTATAGGCAGACCATGTATATGCTTCCATCCTCTGGCCAATCACCAGCTGAATCTCTAACCTAGATACTGGAGAGTAAAGACCATGTTCATTGGTTCTATTATCAATTAGAGAATGATAATGGTTCCATTTCTCATCTTGCACCTGTGTTTATTTTCCTATTAGCAACTACTAGCAGGTGATATAAAAAATGATCTAATATTCATGAGGGAAAAGGTCAAAATAATTGTCATGTTGAATTAAACAGCTTTTTTTTTTGGTTCTTGAATGTAGTAACTAACACTTATTACATGATTTGCATACATATAATGAGAGGAAATATACCACAGAGAGGAGGTATTCAAGAGTGTGGCTGACATGAGTTCATGTTATAGCTCTGCTACTTTCAATACCTATAACCTTGAACAAATCACTTAACCTCTGTAAATTTGCATATTCCAAGCTTCCCAGGTAGGATGTAATGTCTATATCAGAAGATTTTATAAATGGTTAATTAAACTACTTCTTGTAAAATACATAGCAGGGCACCTCACAGTACTTTTCCAACAAATTGTTAGTTATTTTACTGATTGATTATAATTTAGTTGTATTAGTTGCTAGTAAAAATATTCCCAGCATGCATAGTATAAATAAAAATGATATGGCTTTCAGATACTTCTAGCATACAAACAGCAAATATGAGTATATGAGCAAGAAATAGAAAAGAAATAGGCAAGATGCTCATTTTCTTGTAAAATTCAATCTTACTTTTGCTTCTAGCTCTGTCTACTATAAACAAAGAAAAATGAGGATTATATTACTGAAGCAATTCCAAAATAATGTTATCTATTTTAAAATATTAGTATCAGTATCTTGCTGAGTAAAATAAAAACTAATTTGGAAATTAAATCAGTATTTTCTCTAAAGAAATCAAAAGAACTTGATTTACCCACTCACCTACCTTCCCAACATCTGCTGTTGAAACGCAGAAGCTCTAGAGGTTTGTGAATAGAACTTTTGATAATCACATAACACAGGCCATTTTGTCAGATAGAAAATACTTAGCAGAATCTAATAAATTATGTGACATTGACTGCATCTGCTCAATAGTCCCTTATGTGGAGTCATTTCAGTTTTTTTCTATTCTCTGAAGAATATATATATGTATTTTAATTTCAGTTTCACTCCCTTTTCTCTCTGTTGCTGCCTTTTAAAAAAAGGAACAAGCTCTCCGTAAACAATCAAGTCGACAAATGCCCATGAGAATTATGTTGCTCTTTCTGAGTCACTCCCAGGGCTTCTTTAGAAACTCTGAGTTTCTGCCCTGGAGACAGGCTGATTTTCCGCTTTTGACTCCTTATCCTGTCGCTTAATAGAAGAAGGCACAAGAAGGTTACCACTGAGCTGAAATTGAAGTCAGAGCCACTGACCCTACTGCATGAACCTTTCCTTTTGTTCCCTGGGATGGGTCATATCTTATTTGTCCATTGTAAAATTTTAGTGTCTTTTCACTGAATTCCCATTCAGTATTTTAAATCAATTTCCCAAGGGCTTCCTAGGAAAACATGTCCAAAAGAACAGAATTTGAACTGCCAGTCATGAACTTACCTGTCTTATCTTTGCTAGTGGGATCCATTCTAAATAAAGTTACAAAAGCTTGATCGAGAATTTCAATCATATATATATATATATATATATATATATATATGTCACAAAGTTGTCATTCCATTCAAGGTAATTATAGTTACCTGGTGTTAGCTAGTACTGTTAATAAATTAACAAGGGAATTATTATTTTGCTTCTTTGTAAATAATATGTAGTGAGTGAATACACAGAGGCGGTAATTTATGTCTTCTCAGCTATCGTAAAAATGGTAAGGCACTTTTCAAATCTTAATGTCAAAATAGTCATTATCTAAAACCTGAGATAAGAGTTTTATCACTTAACATGTAGTGAGAAAAATCCTGAATTCTATTTTCATTGTAAGTGCTTAATCTTAGAGATTCTATCCTTCTAAAAATTCATGCAATCCCAGCCCAAGGAAGCAAACAGTAGACTCCTTTTTGAAACACACCCTGGCAGGAGCCAAGGGTTTATTCAGGAGTTTTCAACATCATATGAAGTCAGCACTGATGTTCATCTGCTAAATACCACTTCAAAACATCCATTGTTGACAACTGGACTAGATTTTGCTCCATTCTGAATGGTCCCTATCTGTGCCAGAATAATTATTAAATATTTTGAATACTGTAGGTCACTGTCTCTCTGGAAAAGCTGATTTGATGATTATCTGATAGGGCCCAGGGAGCTACAAATGTATATGCAAATGCATTCTTATTGAGAAGATCTAGGGAACACAGAAAAACAAGAGAAGCACACAGCTAGGAATCTGTTGGCCTGACCTCCAATCCCACTTTTTGTAAAAGTTAAGTCTCTACTATTAGGTAGATCACTTAATGTCTCTGTATCTCACTTTATCTGGAAAGTATGAGGACTTTAAGATTTGTTTAAAAGATATAAGAGCTATAGAGGTCATAGATCCTTCTAATGGCTCTTTCATTTCTAAAGTGATATTTTTATATTGAGTCATTGCTAAGTAACTGTCAAGTGATAGAGTTGGGAAGTTAAGTATTTATCCCCACGGGCAAAATGGGAAAGCTCAAAGAGTCAAGAGAAAGTGTAAGCAGTATTCTGGAAAAGGAGGGAGGAAGGAGAACTGGCTCAGGCTTTCTGAGGGGCTAATGTTTCCTGGAGTACATAGTAGGCTCTTTGGATGTTGTCTCAATATTGTGATGTCCTTGAATATTATTCTGTGCATTTCTACTTATAAAGCTAGTGTACACTTTAAGCAGCTGAGAAATTGGGATCTTAAGGAGTGTTAGACTAAAGAGAGAAGGATAGATTATTAAAGATTAAACTAAAATTAGTATATTAGAACTAGAATTAGAACTGTTGCAGAGTATACTAGAGTGGACATTTCAGAAAGGAAAGAAAAAGTTGGATAAAAGAGATATGGACATAAAATTATTAGATTGTGAAAAAATAATGTTTAGTTTGATCCATTTTTCAAAATGATTAAATTAAACACAGAAGACTGAATTGAATGTCTCCCTTCCCAGCCACCACCACATCTGAAATTTGGAATACTACATTTGATGTTTATGTGAGAAAGCAAAAGATGGCATTTTTTTGACCCTTGAAACTTCTCCATTCCTAGTAAAGGCTACATTGAGATTCTGCTGTATTTATTTTATTAATAATTCCTTGATCCAATGTATTATTTTGTTAATAATAGGACTTCCCTGGTAGATCAGTAGGTAAAGAATCTGCCTGCAATGCAGGAGACCCAGGCTCTGTTCTTGGGTTGGGAAGATCCCCTGGAGAAGGAAATGGCAACCCACTCCAGTATTCTTGCCTGAAGAATCCCATGGACAGAGGAGCCTCGCAGGCTACAGTCCATGGGGTCTCAAAGAGTCAGACACAACTTAGTGACTAAACCACCACCAGTCTTATCACTGGCATCTTTATCTATCCATTCCTATATGATAGTAAGACACATACTTTGATTTAAAAATTGTTTTAAACATTAAAAACATTTGGGGTCTCTTCTCAAGAAACAAATTAATGCCAAAGTGGAACTGAACTCACAGAAAATAACTTATTTCATTGAGTAGGGAGACCACAGGTGTTTTTCATGATTACTGTCATTAAGCTTCATCATTCAGAATGTGTTTTTGGCTGCAAGATGGTAAATGAATTTGCTACAAAATGTGAAACTCTTTTAAGTATTCTAGAATATAGACCAAGTTGTAATAGAGAATGAGCATCTAAACAAACCTATTACCTCCTGAAAAAAGCAATTTCCCTCAAAATAAGTGGCACAGTCCCAAGAAGCCTGTCTCAAGACTCTTTGATTAGAGCTATAAATTCAGAGCACAGTTAGGCAGGGTCGATGGAGATACAGGAGAATCCACATTCATGGGCCATATTTGCTGTTGAAGACTTACCCCCAGGGAGGAACATTGTGTAAGGGTTACACCACAGGATGCAGATATGGCTGTGTTTGTTGGTTTGTTTGCCTGTTTTTCAGGTACAGGTGTTAGATATTATTGAAAAATTTGGGGCATTAATTTTGATAATCCTTTTAATTTTCTCTTTTTTAAATGTTAACATATGAATTACACTAATATAAATATCAATGTTAAAGCATCTTGGTGTTCCTGGAATTAATCCAACTTGGACAAGATGCGTAGGTGTGTGTCTGTGTGCGTGCTAAGTTGTTTCAGTCATATCCAACTCTTTACGACCCTATGGACTGTAGCCCACCAGGCTCCACTGCCCATGAGCTTCTCCTGGTGAGAATACAGGAGTGGGTTGCCATGTCCTCCTTCAGGAGATCTTCCTGACCCAGGGATCAAACCCATGTCTCTTAATTATCCTGAGTTGGCATGTGGGTTCTTTACCACTAACCCCACCTGGGAAGCCACTGGACAAGGTACACTATTATTTATATTGATTTATAAATAGTTTACATTATTTTTATTGATTTATTATATATATCTATATGGATTTGGATATTTCGTTTAGACTTTCCCCATATTTATTTCAGATAAGTGAACTAATTTCTTCGTCTTTCATAGCAAAGAGTCAAATAATACTGTTTCAAATTACAGCACATTTTGAAATTTGGTTTTCCAATTGTCCTTACTTTAGGGAAATATTTTAGGAATTCATAGGTCTTATTAAGAGAGCATTTGTGTACAGTTCAGAAGTTTCTTCAGTTTCAATGAACTTCCTTTCCTTTTGTTAAATTTAAACAAAATCAAGACATTTTTATTTAAAAATTAACCTTTTTTTTAGTCTGTTGAACACTCCAGACACATGAAAAAAGAGATGTCAAAAATAATGGTCATACATTTTTAAATGATCATTATTACTGTCACCCTGCTTCTTTAACATATGTGCAGAGTATATCATGTGAAATGCTGGGCTGGATAAAGCACAAGCTGGAATAAAGATCGCTGGGAGAAATATCAATAACCTCAGATATGCAGATGACACCACCCTTATGGTAGAAAGCAAAGAAGAACTAAAGAGGCTCTTGAGGAAAGTGAAAGAGAAGAGTGAAAAAGTTGGTTTACAACTCAACATTCATAAAACTAAGAACATGACATCTAGTCCAATCACTTCATGGCAAAAAGATGGGGAAACAATGGAAAGTGTGAGAGACTTTATTTTCTTGGGCTCCAAAATCACTGCAGATGGCAAACTGCAGCCATGAAATTAAAAGATGCTTGCTCCTTGGAAGAAAAGCTATGACCAAAACCTAGACAGCATATTAAAAAGCAGAGACGTTACTTTGCCAACAAAGGTCTGTGTAGTCAATGCTATGGTTTTTCCAGTAGTCATGTATGGATGTGACAGTTGGACTATAAAGAAAGCTGAGCACTGAGAAATTGATGCTTTTGCACTGTGGTGTTGGAGAAGACTCTTAAGAGTCCCTTGGACTGCAAGGAGATCCAACCAGTCCATCCTAAAGGAGATCAGTCCTGAATATTCATTGAAAGGACTGATGCTGAAGCTGCAAGTCCAATACTTTGGGCACCCGATGCGAAGAACTGACTTATTGGAAATGATGCTGGGAAAGATTGGAGGCAGGAGGAGAAAGGGATGACAGAGGATGAAATGGTTGGATGGTATCACTGACTTGGATATGAGTTTGAGCAAGCTCTGGGACTTGGTGGTGGACAGGGAAGCCTGGTGTGCTGCAGTCCACGGGGTTGCAGAGAGTCAGACAGGACTGAGAGACTGAACTGAACTGGTTTCTCAGTTTTATTTCATTTAAATTTTTATTCTCTGTCTTTTCTGTTGTTTGATTTTTTTCATAAAGATGCTTTAATCTTTCAAGAAAAAAAAGAATTCTTTATATAAAAATACAAGATATAGTTACTTATTTTCTTGCTGTTGATATCAACAAAACTAAATTCACCTTGATATTTTCTTGTTCCAAAATTTAGTCTAAATTACTACAGTGTTGCTGATAGAAGTATTTGTGTATATATTGAGCTTATGCCAGCTGATATTCAGATGACAAGAACCTGTAGGGAGTGAAGACTGGAGTGTGTTCTAGATCATTGACCATCTGTTCTGATTGGCCTTTCCCATGTCCCTTTGTCCTTAAGCATTTTTAGTATCATCCATGGGTATATACAAAGATATTAACAACAAAAACTAAAATGTCATATTCAGATAGGAGCAAGATCAAAGCCCTCAATTAAAGTAACAACCTTTTGCTTTCCCTTCCGTTATCTTGTTTTAAACAGCCGCTGCTTATCAATCACTGCTTTCCTTTCTGTGATCTTGCTTGCTGGTTACATCCGTGGGAACTAGGGCTAACTGGAAAGGGGAGGGATCTAAGATGTTTGAGCGGAAGTTTACCATTGATGAAAGATACCCAGAACAAAGTCGGGGTGCTCCGCCTTTGGAGGTGACTCCACTGGGCCCTCACCAGTGCTGAATAAACCCTGCTGTTCTGCACCTTTGAGTGCCACTTGTCTCTTTCTAATGCCATGGTTTCCATAACAAGATCTTTTTAAAATGAATATTATAAACTATTTTAATATCTTTAGATATCTACCGGGCTTCCCTCATAGCTCAGTAAAGAATCCACCTGCAATGCAAGAGACCCCAATATCTACCAGCTTACTCTTTTATTATGAGTCTGACTATATCTGTATCTAACCTACAAATCTTATCTATCTCACATATACATGTGATCACACAATATTTGTCTTTCTGTAACTGGCCTATTTAATTTAGTATAATGCCCTTTAGGCTTAATGGTGGTTACCAGTGCCTGTGGCATGGAGGAAAAGGGGGGAAGAAGGAAGTGAAGGAAGAAAGATAAAGGGGGGAAGAAGGAAGTGAAGGAAGAAAGACACAGGGAGGAAGAGAGGAAAGAAGGAAGGGGGGAGGAAGAAAGAAAAAGAAAAACAGAGAGAGACAGAGAGCAAAAGAAAAAGTAAAGGATGGGAGGGAGTGAGGATGAGGGAAAGGAGGAAGGAAAAATGAATAGTGGTTGCCAGGGCTGGGAGAGAGGTGTCATGAGGATTGTTTAGTGGATAGTCTTAGTTTTGCAAAATGAAAAGAGTTCCAGAGATGGATGGTTGTAATGGTTGCACAAAAATATGAATATACTTAATGCTACTGATTATTGTTGTTGTTTAGTCATTTTGTCACATCCGACTCTTTTGTGACCCCGAGGACTGTAACCCACCAGGCTCTCCTGTCCATGGGATTTCTCGAGCAAGAACACTGGAGTGGGTTGCCATTTCCTTCTCCAGGGGATCTTTCCAACCCAAGGATCCAAATCGTGTCTCCTGCTTTGGTGGGCAGATTCTTTCCCACTGAGTCACCTTGGAAGCCCTAATACCACAGAACTGTACACTTAAAAATGATTGATAGTAAGTTTCATGTTATGAATATTTTACCACAAAAAAAAAGTCATGATGGCAAAAAACAGAAAACCACACTTACTAGATGCTACAACTTAAAAAGTATACTGAAAAGTATACTATTTTGTAAGTATCTTCTTATTTTTTTATCACAAGCATGAAACTTACACGTGCTCTATGAAGCCTTGTATCATATTATTGTTTGAATCTTGGGGAGGACTCCAATCAGATGACCAGACAACAGCCTGAGTAGAATGAGGGTTTGTAGGAGAAATGAGGAAAGGACAGGAGACTGAACTTCCAGAAGATTTTAAACCAACAGGGATCCCCAAAAGGAAAGAGGGTGGAATTGTTGGGTTTTTATTTTGATGTCTCTAACTGGCTGCTCTGTAATACTTCATGCTGGATGAATCTGACACATCCATGTGATCATCCAACCATAAAGACAAAAGTCAGCCCGGATTTCTCCCTTTGCCGAATGCCCCATGTTACTGTCCTCTGTGACTATCTCACCATCTCTCAGTCGGATCATTGCAGACTCTTTCCTACTTGGCCTTCCAGCCTCCAGCCTCACATCCCCTGATCTGCCTTCCAATTTTCTGTCACCAAGGTTTCTAAAATACACAGCTATTTTGTTCTCTGCCACTTCTCTCCTCCATTTTCTATAAAATCCCTGTGTCATGGCATCATGTCTTGGCAAAGGGGGGCTTTCTTTACTTGGCTCTTTTTGGTCTCACCAGCCTTCCTCTCCTGAGCTCGCTCCGCCTCGCAGTCTTGTTATTGCTACTCCAACCACCCTGAATGCCTTGCACACGTCTAAACATAACAGTCTCTCTTGTGTCTTTATATCATTTTTCATTCTATAGTTTTTCCTAGAATGCCTTCTTTGATTATGAACACTTGCTTTCTTTTCCCCCCCCAACATTTTCTATAAATATTGCACTATCTAAGAAGTTTCCTCACCTCTTCTTTCACAAGAGGAATTTATTTCCCTGGCATGTGTTCCCTTGCTGTGTTTTAGTGTTACTTCATTTATAGCATTGACATTGATAACACTTTCATCTTATCCCCTCTTCTAGATTATATCCCCTTTCAGATAGGAAATATGTCTTCATTTTTGTAAATTTCTATTTGCCTGTAAATTAGAGGTAATTAATATAAAATTTGCAATGAATGAATACAAATGAAAAATGACATTTATTTGAAAAGATGTAGTATGGCATCTATAGGAGAACCAGATTTTAATATCTTGGCAGACCTTTTCTGAGTGAGTAAATTTGTCATATTATAGCCCTCTCTGATTATCCACTTCACAGCTATAGAATGGGAATAATAACTTACCCTTCTGAACATGGCTGTGAGAGTAAAATGAGATAAGGTAGTTAAGAAATGCCAGGAATACATAGTAAGTATTCAAAGTGTTGACTCTTTTTTCTTTATCTTTGTGTCGTTGTAGAAACTTGCTTCCTCTGTAGTTTTATTGTAATTGTTGTTATGATATTGTTGTTATTATTATTAATTCAATTAAATGGTTACTTTTGCACCACTTCCATTAGACAATGTTAAAATAGATTTCCTTTGGACATCATCTCTAAGTTTGGAAAAGATGAGAGGTGTATCTGCATACATCAAGACTGAAGGTCTACACCTGTCAAGAATAAAATAGGCTCAAGTAATTTAGCCTTGCCTTCTTTTCCCCCCAAAGATGGCAATTACTGGGTGTTTTATTGTTGTGTGCTGCGTGTGCATTGTCACTTCAGTCAAGTCCAACTCTTTGAGACCCTATGGACTGTAGCCAGCCAGGCTCCTCTGTCCATGGGATTCTCTAGGCAAGAATACTGGAGTGGGTTGCCACGCCCTCTTCCAAGAGATCTTTGCAACCCTGGGATGGAACCTGTGCCTCTTCTGTCTCCTTGCATTGACAGGAGGGTTCTTTACCGTTCATGCCACCTGGGAAAACCTTATTGTTGTTCAGTTCAGTTCAGTTCAGTAGCTCAGTCGTGTCCGACTCTTTGTGACCCCATGAATTGCAGCACACCAGGTCTCCTTGTCCATCACCAACTCCCGGAGTTTACCCAAACTCACGTCCATCAAGTCGGTGATGCCATCCAACCATCTCATCCTCTGTCGTCCCCTTCTCCTCCTGCCCCCAATCCTTCCCAGCATCAGGGTCTTTTCCAATGAGTTAACTCTTCACATCAGATGGCCAAAGTACTGGAGTTTCAGCTTCAACATCAGTCCTTCCAAAGAACACCCAGGACTGATCTCCTTTAGGATGGACTGGTTGGGTCTCCTTGTAGTCCAAGGGTCTCTCAAGAGTCTTCTCCAACACCACAGTTCAAAAGCATCAATTCTTCGGCACTCATCTTTCTTCACAGTCCAACTCTCACATCCATACATGACTACTGGAAAAACCATAGCCTTGACTAGATGGAGCTTTGTTGGCAAAGTAATGTCTCTGTTTTTTAATAGCTATCTAGGTTGGTCATAGTTTTCCTTCCAAGGAGTAAGCGTCTTTTAATTTCATGGCTGCAATCACCATCTGCAGTGATATTGTTAGTAAGAGTAATTCAGAGCCTGATAAACACTGAGGGAGCGGAGAAGAGGAAAAGACAGTTGTGAAATTTACCCTTCTTCCCGTTCCCTTTTCCTCTCACATACCAGGCACTTTAATCACCCTCATGTACTTGAGAATAGCACAGGTGTAGGAGGAGAGGCATAACAAAACCGATGTGTGACAGGCCATCTGCTAAGGTTGCTCTTTATATTTAAGCCAAGGACACACAAACAAGAAAGATATGACTTGGAGGACCTGGAGTAGCTAGCTCTATATATGGGATACAATTAGGTTGAACATGCTACTGCTAAGTCGCTTCAGTCGTGTCCGACTCTGTGCGACCCCACAGACGGCAGCCCACCAGGCTCCTCCGTCCCTGGGATTCTCCAGGCAAGAATACTGGAGTGGGTTGCCATTTCCTTCTCCAGTGCATGAAAGGGAAAAGTGAAAGTGAAGTCGCTCAGTCGTGTTCGACTCCTAGCGACCCCATGGGTCTGCAGCCTACCCGGCTCCTCCATCCATGGGATTTTCCAGGCAAGAGTACTGGAGTGGGGTGCCATTGCCTTCTCCGAGGTTGAACATAGTTAAGTGCAAAATTCCTCTTATTCTTTCAAATCATTTTAAACCCAAATAGTTTTATCTGAAATACAAATTAATTAACACATCCTATGTAATAAAAAGGAAATGTCAAGATCTCCTAAACTAATTAGTGGTCCATCTTTCTCAACTATCACTTTTCCTCCACAATTAGCGAGAAATTTCTTGATTGTTGTAGCTGTCATTTTCTCTTTTTATAAGCTGTAAAACATGTACTCAAACATTTCTTTTATGAACATATTGTCACCTAGTAAAATGTAATGGGATATCATTTTTTTTTCAACAAAATGACATAGAATAAAGTCTTTGATAATAGTATTCTTTGATGTTATAAAAGTTATCAGATTTCCAATCTGGTGCCTGCAATTTTGAAGAGGATTCATTAATCACAGTGGAGTAATTATCTTTGGCAGTCATCTTTTTCTGAGTCATGAAAAGCCCTGAAGGTGAATGTTATTATACAGTGGAGAGGAATAGAATATTCATGGTGTTTGGTGAACAAAGATTTCCAAGTACAACAAGCTATATTTGAAAGAGAGTATGTAGTGTAAAAAGCATAGCTCTATAATCATGTAATGACCTCCAGGGCTTGCTCCTGTGTTTACTACAGAATTGACATTGACCTTTCAACAGGAACAAGCGACAGGGTATCACACAGTAGATTGTCTGTACATGAACATCAAAATTTCCTAGACTTAACAATACTGTGCCTCTCTCAACTCCCCAGGTGTGCCTCACTTTACAAATAAGCTCATAAACTAAATTGATGGGAGGCACATAAGGCCAAATTTTTCTCTAGTGTGTGGTTCAAACATTTTCTGTCTTCTCCTTTGTTTGTGCACAGTTATATAGAGAATGCAAAACACAGGTCAGGTGTGAACTTGACTCTGAGCCAGGAAAGCAGATGTAATTTGAAAAATTCCTTTCATAAGAGGCTGAGAATAAGTAATTGAAACAAAAGTAGAAAATACACTGAAATTTGATACTGTAAATTAGATGAACTTGCCAAATATACTTAGCTTAATGACTAACAGCACAAAGTACAATTGGTGGAAATTAGCCTATTATTTTAATATTTTGGAATACATGTGTTAATTTCTGAAAATGTCATAAGGATGTTCTTATGACAACAGGCCTCATTAAATCCTAACCCCAACTTAAGCCTTCGAAAAGGAATATATCTCAACAAACTTACATGATGAATATATTTTGAATTATTTTCTTTGATCTGGCCTCAAACTCCTTTATGAGATCCAGACTCTGGTTCAAACATCTGCTAAATGATCCAGAGTTGTTCAATTCAAAAGTGTTTGTCACTAGATTTCTTATCTCCTCAAAGTAAATCATCATATTGTTGTTCAGTTTCTAAGTCACATTCGACTCTTTGTGACCACATGGACTGCAACACGCCAGTCTCCTCTGTCCTTTATTATCTCCCAGAGTTTGCTCAAATTCATGTCCGTTGAGTCAGTGATACTATCTAACCATCTCATCCTATGCTGTCCCCTTCTTTTGCCTTTAATCTTCCCCAGCATCAGGGTCTTTACCAATGAGTTGACTCTTTTCATCAAGTGACCAAAACATTGGACAGCTTTAGCATCAGTCCTTCCAATGAATATTCAGGGTTGATTTCACTTAAGATTGACTAATTTGATCGCCTCGAGTCCAAGGGACTCTCAAGAGTCTTCTCCAGCACCACAATTTGAAAGCATCAATTCTTCATATAGTATTATGTTTAAGTTAAAGGTACTGCCTTCCATAAAATATCCTAAGCTGAAAATCTCCTGTTGTTCAGTCACCCAGTCATGTGCAACTCATTGTGCCTCCACGGACTGTAGCCCTCCAGGCTTTTCTGTCCATGGGATTCTCCAGGCAAGAATACTGGCATGGGTTGCCATTTCCTTCTCCGAGGGATCTCCTGGACCCAGGGAATGAACCCAGGTCTCCTGTGCTGCAGGCAGTCTCCTGCATTGCATGTGGATTCTTTACCAACTGAGCCACCAGGGAAGACCCAGTCACCTTTTACTATCCTCTCTTCAACCCTCCATCCTCTTCTGTTGCCAAGTTCTGTCAGCTTCATTTCTGAAACACCTCTAGGATTATTTTCTCTTTCCTTTGCTCAAGACCAATGCATCAGTTCCTGCTCTCATCTTTCCTAACTTTGATTATCACTCTGACTTTCTAACTGCTGTCTTGGTCCTACTCTCATACACTCTAATTCTCCTTCTAACTGCCACCAAAATAATAGTATAAATATAAATCTTCTCCCCTTGCTTAAAATGCCTGTTTTTAAATGAATTACTGTTTATGTTATCTTCTAACATGACCCTAAACAACTATCTTAAATTATTCTCTTATGCTTTTTTCTTCTCTTCTTCAACCCACCTTTTCATCCTCCATATCTTTGAAGAAGATTTTTCTCTACTAAAAGTTCCTGTTCACAACCTTACATATGTCTTTCTCCACCTGGCAAATAAATAGTGATTCTTTAAGTCTCTGTTCAAATGTCCCTTCTCTGTGACACATTTACCTAAAACCCCAACAAAGGTCAACCTCTTCTTGCTATGAACTTCATGAGTACTTTTAGAAAATCCTTATTTATCATATAATGCATAGCTTATTCCTAAACTTGCTGATTACCAGAATCTCTTGAGGAACTTTTAAACAAGAGAACTACACAACATATGGAACTCTACTGCACATTTCTTTCGAGTTATTTCTGGGAATGGAGTCCCAGAAGCTTCCAGGACTTGAAGACAATGGATTTGCTTGGTCATCTCTTTATTCCCAACTGCAAGTGTGTTGCCTTGTACATGAAAAGACGTTAGTGAGTCCTGGCCAAAGAAAAGGTGAAGTTCATTAGTCAGTCTGTCCTCCACTCAGATCTGCAAGTTTACTCTGCCCTCATCTTTGACATTAGTCTGGTGATAGCTTGGGCTAGTACATACTAAAGCCCAGAGTAGATAAGCAACTGGAAAGCTACAGAACTTTGTAGATCAAAGAGCTCATGTTACAGAACAAATTGAGCAAGGGCTTTGAAGGTGGAAAGAGTCTGGCTTTACCATTTTCTAGTTCTGTGATCTTGGATATGTTATCTAATTAATCTGAGCCCTAGATTCTTCACATGTAAAATTGGTATAAGATTACATTGCTGTAGAGAGTTGGGAGATTAAAGGAGCTGGTGAAGGTAAAGCACAGAACAGAATAGACGTGTATTAAATGGTGGTCCCTATTATTAAAAACCTTTAGTGATCTTCACTAACTTCATGAGTCAACATCTGATAATATTTCATAAATGAGTACTTTCCTCTAACATTTATCTCTGAAACCTTTAACTATCAGTATAGAATTGTTCTCACTGACATGAAATAAAATATTTACATAGTTTCTGCTCAATAATCCTTTAATAGGAAAATATTCAAGGTAAAATAAGAAGCCTTTATCTATGGTTTAAAATCCTGCATCAGTTTAGGGAAGGTTTAAGAACAAACTCTAAGTTGGTTAAGAATATAAATTATCTGTAATGTTCCTCAAACAGTCATCCTTTCTAAAGGGTCATGGGAACACTCATGAGCACTCAAAGTCAAGTCCAAATCAAGCTAATATCTCGTGTAAAGATAGCTACCCAGCTGCGTGGTGACGTAAGAGTATTTGGGTGGCCAAATGATGCTGTGATATTCATATCTACTCATTATTTTCTCTTCATCTTGATACTTTTAAATAACGGTAATTCGAGGGCAGACACTACCCTTTAGAATATCCCATTGTTCAACATATTTCTGAAGGAATTTTTACTTCATAATGAATTATTCTGGTTTAATTTGGCTTGGACGATCTATAATTTGGCAGCTGCACTTTGAGACAGCACTTCCTGGGATATCTTTGTTTATACTTTGTATGTGTGCACGTGTGCAATAAATCAGGCTCAATAGCATCTCCCCTGTCCTATTCCATCATATAACACTAATAAAATTTGACATGCTCTGGGATCTCATGATGAATAACCATATGTGGTGACAACTTGGAGAATGCTTAAAAAATATGCTCTGCAGTGGTTTGAAAACCTTACATGTACTTCCAAGTTGTTGAAGTAACCTTTATAAAATAAAATTCTCCAGCCACAAAAAGATCAATTTAGGACTTTAGTACAAAACTCATGGAGCAATATTCACATTAAGCTTATCAATAGCCATTATATAACACAGGGTTATAAAATGTAACATACCTAATATTACAAAAAAGATATTCCATGTTTTATATGAATATCAGAGCTATAAGACAATGACATGAAAGAATAAAGACATTACAGATTTAAAAACTTAATCTGTATGCTTTTTTTTTTTTCTTTTGGTTGACTTTTGGATGAGTCTGTCTCCTGAAATAGTCATTGCTGCTGCTGCTGCTGCTAAGTCGCTTCAGTCGTGTCCGACTCTGTGCGACCCCATAGACAGCAGCCCACCAGGCTCCACCGTCCCTGGGATTCTCCAGGCAAGAACACTGGAGTGGATTGCCATTTCCTTCTCCAGTGCATGAAAGGGAAAAGTGAAAGTGAAGTCGCTCAGTCGTGTCTGACTCTTAGCGACCCCATGGACTGTAGCCTACCAGGCTCCTCCATCCATGGGATTTTCCAGGCAAGAGTACTGGAGTGGGGTGCCATTGCCTTCTCCGGAAATAGTCATTATTTATATACTATTGAGCTAGGTTCTGACCTGAATGCCTTGCCCATGGTAAGCACTTTATAGCCCTTAGTTTTGTTGCCATTCTGTATCAATATTGCCATTTGCTAGTTGAAGAGAATGAGGCTAAGCCAGTGAAATTAACAAAAGTCAGGTAGCTAATAAGTAGTGGAGAGATGACTAGAATCCAAATATTTTGTTCCTTTTGCAAACACTGCAGTCTCCAGGTTCTGCAGCTCACTTGTCCTCTTAGACAAAACTGAATGTCCTGCCCAGACACCATATCCTTGTGGCATTCAAATCACCTTTCCTGCAGAGCTTGCCTCGTGGCTAGAGTTGTATTCACCAGGAAGGGAAGAGGTGATTTCTGCCTAAGAGCTGAAGACTGACTCCCACAGCTGTGCAGAGAGACCTTTGTCGCCTGTGAAAGCATATTGTGCAATTCTGCTCTGATTAGCAGCACAGCATGACTTCTGAAATCAAGCAATTTCTAAAACCCAGCAGGATTCATCTAGAGAAAGCCCTGTCAACACTCTTCTTAAACCTATACATACTAAATTTGGTGCTAAGCTTTGACACTGAAGCCCACAGAATATTTCCTGGGTGTCGTGAACTCAACATTCTACGATTTTATATTAAAAACAACTCTGCTATTGGAACAAACTGATGCACATGAAACAATGACTAAGGTAATATTAGAATTTTCATAATTTTATTAGTATTAAACTTGAAGATAGTAAAATTGGAGTTAAAATTATTAAAAAACAAGAGTTTTTCTCTTGCTTTAATTTAAACATTTTTATTTTTTCTGAATAGGAAATTCTTCTTTTTTAATTTATTTTTTTTACTGAAGGATAATTGCTTTACAGAATTTTGTTGTTTTCTGTCAAACCTCAACATGAATCAGCCATAGATAAACATATATCCCCTCCTTTTTGAACCTCCCTCTCATCTCCCTCCCATCTCCCTCCCCATCCTACTCCTCTAGGTTGATACAGAGCCCCTGTTTGAGTTTCCTGAGCCATATAGCAAATTCCTGTTGGATATTTTACATATGGTAATATAAGTTTCCATGTTATTCTTTCCATACATCTCACCCTCTCCTCTCCCTTCTCCATGTCTATAAGTCTATTCTCATGTCTGTTTCTCTACTGTTGCCCTGTAAATAAGTTTTTCAGTACCATTCTTCTAGATTCTGTATGTATGTGTTAGACTATGATATTTATCGTTCTTCTGACTCACTTCACTCTGTATAATAGGTTCTAGGTTCTTCCACCTCATCAGAACTGACTCAAATGTGTTCCTTTTTATGGCTGAGTAATATTCCATTGTGTAGACGTACCACAACTTCTTTATCCATTCATCTGTCGATGGACATCTAGGTTGCTTCCATGTTCTAGCTATTGTAAATAGTGCTGCAATGAACAATGGGAAACATCTGTCTTTTTCAATTTTTATTTCCTCAAAATTCTTAATAAAGAATGTTTTGCCTATTTATGGAGAATTGGAATAATGTCCCTAAACTTGGGTAAAAGTGAATGAACATTATTAATTTCACTTTGAAGAGTTATTAAATTATGAAATCATTCCCTCATTTTCTGACCTAGGAAGTGTACTATCATAGTGAATAAATTATTAACTTCTATACCAATACAGGACAGTGAATTTTATCCCACATTTATTATATGTATTTCTCGTAAGTAACATATTATAATGGCTTACACAGATAATGATAATGGATAATGTGATGGCAAAGAAGAACTTGTTTAGTATTCAACATATGATGTATTATTTTGACATTCTAATATATCAATTCTTCTGGAATCAGCTTAACATCTGTGTACCTTTGTCTGTAGCATGTGGACAACATCACCACTGGGGGAAAATAGAAAAGTATTATTACATGTGAATATAACTTGCTACAGTTGATAACTATTTTGAAAAAGAAATACAGATATATATATCTTCCTAGTCCTCTTCCTTCTCTTTAGGTTTTTTGCTTAAACATTCAGTTTGAAGCTTTATTAGGAATTCATCTTATGCAGGACTTTAAAGCTGGGATTGGAAGTGACTGCGGAGATACCATCTAACCCTGTTGTTTTTCAACTGCACTTTAGGTATAGTAGAGTAAAGTCAAGTCACTCAATCATGTCCTACTCTTTGTGACTCCATGGACTGAGTCCATGGAATTCTCCAGGCCAGAATATTGGAGTGAGTAGACTTTCCTTTCTCCAGGGGATCTTCCCAACCCAGGATTGAACCAAGGTCTCCAGCATTACAGGCAGATTCTTTACCATCTGAGCCACCAGAGAAGCCCTTAGGTATAGAATGAAAATCAAATCCCTAAGTGACTTTTGAGCCAAAAATAAAATCCAGGAAAATACAGTGTAATTGTTGATTCAATGCACTATAATGTAGATATCAAATAAATTTTCCCTCCAGTTTGGAAAAAAAAAATGCTCCTTAATTCTTTTAATTTACAAACATCTTTTATTTTTTCCAACAGTGAAGCCACAGCTGCCAACAGAGGCCATTAGCAGCTTTAATGACTTTAACACTTGAAGCCTGAGTTAGGAGTTCAATATTCCTTAACTTAAAAACTTTATTTAGTGTGTGTCACCTTTTAAATTGAGAAACACTTTTTCTTGTTTTGGAAGGAGGAGGCAGCAGAGAATAGGGCTTTAACGTATCAATTCATTGTCTCTATGGCAGAGAAAATGTTACAGAATCAGCCAATGCAATGATATTATACATTTTTGTGAAAGATGGGAAAAGTGAGTTAAATCTAATGCTCTCCTGTCATTTAGTGTTGTCCTTCTTTCCTTTGCATATTTGTTTTATTTCCATCATTCCTAGGTAATCAGTAGAAACTCGAGTCAACAAAAGTCAGTTCTAACTGAAAGTGTTAGCTAGTAGAGGTAGTGTAGTTGCTAAGTCGTATCTGGCTCTCATAACCCCATGGACTGTGGCTGGCCAGGCCTCCCTGTCTATGGAAATTCCCAGGCAAGAATACTGGAGCGGGTTGCTATTTCCTTCTCCAAAAGTGTTATCTGCTTCTAAGGTTAAAGATATCTTTAGGAATCATTTATGTATTCTCAAAGTATTACCTAGAGTTTGAGTAGACAGTAGAGAAGTGGCTTGAATCTATTATTCTTCATAAATCTTTTCCACATAGAGCTTCAAATTAAAAAAAAAAAAAAAGATTATCCTAAATGCAGATATTGTCTTTTTAATCAGAACTATTTTCTTCTTTCACTTTTTCCTTTATTCTTTCATTGCCCTTTTCTTCCTTCTTCCCTTCTCCCGTTCCTTTTCTCCCTCCCTTATTCTATTTCTTCCTTCCATTACTCTTTTCTTCCTTCATTTCTTCCCCCTAGATATCTTGGCAAATATCACCTCATATTTTAACACAAATGAATAACCATTCTGTATTTCCTTAGTTTGAAAGGATTTCTTTCAACAACAAAACCAGTATCTCTCAAACAATGCTTCCCCAAGGATTCTTTAAGAGCATTAAAATGTTATTCAACATTAACAATGTTGTATCAAATATTTAAAAGTTTCTAAGAGAGTAAATCAAGTTCTCATCAAAACAAAAACAGAATTTGTAACTATATGAGGTGCTGGATATTAATTAAACTTATTATAATCATTTCACTATACATATGTATCAAATCATTATGTAATACACTTAAAACTAATACAATGTTGTATGTAAATTATGCCTAAATATCCTGAAAAAATTAATGAAATATGCTATCCAAAATACTCATTTTGTAATCAAATGAGTTTTTATAACTTTGCTACTCCATGAACTGTAGCATGCCAAGCTCCCCTGTCCTTCTCTATCTCCCAGAGTTTGCTCAAACTCATGTCCATTGAGTCAGTGATGCCATCCAACCTTATCATCCTCTATCACCCTCTTCTTCTACCCTCAGTCTTTCCCAGCATCAGGGTCTTTTCCAGTGAGTTGGCTCTTTGCATCAAGTGACCAAATTATTGGAGCTTCAGTTTCATCATCAGTCCTTCAAATGAATATTCACGGTTGATTTCCTTTAGGACTAACTGGTTTGATTTTCATGCTGTCTAAAAGAGTCTTATTGTCACTAGTATATAAAGGGATAAGTGAGAATAACTGCAAAAATCTCTGTGTCTCACCCATTAACATTATGTGGCACTGTTTTCCCAGGGACAGCAATTTAAGAAACACTGAACTGAGCTAATTATAGTAGTATAAAACCATTCATGTAATCTCACAAGTGTCCCAGTTCTTTACACCTCTGAGGAAGGTATCACTGGGAAAAATTATGAGTAAATTAACTTTAATAGATTGGATATTTTGTAAAGCAAGCATTATGATAAACAATCTTGCTTCTGATGTCATAGTCTAAGGAAAGCTCCCGGGGAGAAGGTTTCGGGCACTTATGTGACTCCCTTGTTGTGGTTTTTGTTCTTGACATTGATGTTCCCAGTAACTCTCTCCATCATGCCTTTAAACAACACAGAAAAAAATGTCCTCTTTATGTGTTTATTTCAATACCAGACTTATCTTTACTATTTTGATGGCAAACTTTCTAAAATTTATTACAGGTTCCCATATTTTCTTAAAGGCTCATATAAGTTTGATGGTTTAGATGTATTGCAAACCCTATTTTACTGTTGTTGGTGTTCAGGTGCTAAGTCATGTCTGGCTCTTTGAGACTCCACGGATTGTAGCATACCAGGCTCCTTTGTCCTCCACTATATCCCAGAGTTTGCTCAGATTAATGTCCATTGAGTCAGTGATGCTACTGAACATTAACACTAATGTCTATTAACTATTTTCAAAACTATTTGTTTTTATGATAAATAATGAGAATGATAATTTAATAGTGACAATTTACAAAGTGTTTTCCATGTGACTCTGTACCACATATTTCCCATGTTATGTCATTTAATCCTGACGGCAGCTATAAATGACATGTATTTCTACCTTATTTTCAAATATGAGTAAATAGTGTTTTCTTAAGATTAAATAGTTTACCCAATATTATAGAGCTAACAGGTAGAATATTCAGGATTCAAACCCACATCTGCCAGATTCAGAGCTTGTGTTCTAAACTGATTATTCTACCTCATACTACAACTAGAAAGCTACAAGTGGAATTAGTTTATTTTTATAGTATTCTCTGTCTTTCCACCAGTGTGGAAATATATATATAACTGAGGAAGTCCATCCAACACTGAGCTCTCTCTGAATTTTAGATATTCTGCTAATGAGATATGGACTCGGTAGATAGTGAAGTGTCTAGGGTCTCTACAAAGTATAGTGGATACAGAGAGGAATTTCAGAAGATGATAAATACAAGAGAGTTAGATCGGATTGAAGAATATAATGAAAACATTTTATTTCACAGAAACATAAAAAATGGCAAAGTAGAATGAGGGAAACAATTAAAAGAAATGAGAAATTTTGGGGCGAGCACATTTGTCCAATGATGGAGATTTTAATAATTTTTTGAAAGTCAGAAACATCCCTGACTTATAGCTCAGGAATAATCCAAGACAGGGGTTTTAGCATGGAAACTACAGGAAGATTTTTTTTTTTAGATTTCTTAAAGAACCCAAAGAAAAGGTAATCAAACAAGAACTGAATAAAAGCACCAGGATGCAGCATCTGAAATCACCTGTAGAGACATGTTTAAATGCTTGTATTATGGGTTAGCCTATATCCAGCTGAAATTAATACAAATTTTTTGTGCAATAATTTTTCTCTTTATACAGTCTGTAAAGAAAATTTACACTGCATACCAAGCAGCAGATTCTGTTTAGAACATGTGATTGTGAAGTATTGGGCCAGGCTTAGATTATAGAACACAGACTTTAAAAAAAATACATCAATTTGACTCACCTTCTCTGAGGAACTATGAAATTAAACAACCCAAGTATACAATAATGTTATTAGATGATTTTGGAGGAGAAATAAGAGACTTCCTAAATAGAATTATTGCATATCAGTGTGAACCTACTGCATGGTTTCCCATGCATTTGTTATCAGAATGTGTTTGAGGTAGTTTTATAAAGCATTTCACTTTATGCCTTGAAAATTACATTGTGTTTCCTTAAAAAATGACTTTTATGTTACTAGTGACCCTTTTTGGCATAGAAGTGATTTCAGAATGCTATCATAATTTGCATAACTTTAAAAAGAGTTTTTGGACTGGCATTCCACCCTCTGGTCCCCATACATGCAGTGCTGGCAGGTTATACTGCCTAGTAGGCCATTATTTTCTTTAATGTGCATTTGTGTACATTGGGATTCCAACATGAAATGAATTTCTATGCATCAGAAAAGCATGGGACTTAATTACCATGTTGGATTTTAAACAAAGCAACTCATTCCTGACAAAGGAAGTTAGAACATATGCAGAGTGTACTTGCTTCTACAATGCTTTTAAAAGATGGTGAACAGTTGGTATGAGAGTTGCCAAAATTAACGAATAACTTTTATGAGGAGAATAAAAGAGAAGTCCTGCTATAAAAATTCTTTAGAGTTCACTGAATGCTGCATATTCCAGCTCAGGTAGAACTGCAAATTATGACATTTATTATGATACCAGGCTTAAATCTCCAACAGAAAAATGAGGGGCCCAAGTGGTGACCATTAAATTATACAACTTGTCATAAACTATCTTATTATTCTGCTATTCTATGTAGCCTCACCTTTTATTACATCTTCAATGCAAACTAAAGAAACCACCAAGAAAAGACCTTTTCTAGCAAGAACAGTGAAGTAAAATAGTCATTAAAGCACAGGCATAAAGATTTAATAATAACATACAGTACCTATTCAAACAAAATCAGTACATTGTTCTTAACTTTGAGTACCAATAATCTAAGTTTAAACATGGCATTCAATAAAATGATTAGGGAAATTAACTATTAACAGATATAGACCTATCGACTAAAAAATATAACTATCCCATTCAGTTCAGTTCAGTTCAGTTGCTCAGTCATGTCCGACTCTTTGCGACCCCATGAACTGCAGCACGCCAGGCCTCCCTGTCCATCACCAACTCCAGGAGTTTACCCAAATTCATGTCTATCCCATTACTCTCTTTTAAAAATGGGAATTTTTTTCTTTTATTTCTTCCTTCTGTAGTTTTTGTAGTATTTATCAATTATCATAAGCTTTTTCAGTAGTAAATCCTGTTAGGAAAACAAACCTGCGGCGTGAAAATTAATGTTTACAGACCTTCTGAAGCTAAATGAAATCCCTATAGTGTTTTTTTTAAGATACATGGGCAAGCTGTTCTACTACATTATTTTAACACATCTCAAAGCTAAATTGAGGGAGAGAAAAAGTTAGTAAAAGATTGAGCTGCAGTTGTGCTAATACCTCTTAATTTTTTTATACAGTTAAAAGGGAATTTTATATTCTTCACTTTGGGCTTCAAAAGTTCTAATGGGCAGTTGAAACCTTAGTTAATATTATTGGGACTTGTGGTTGGTGGTTGGTTCATAAAAAGTGAACTATCAAACCCAGAGATTATAAGATATAATATAGAGAGAGCTTACAGGTTTTAATTTAGAATAGTTCTTAATCTTTTTTAGTAGAGTTAAATACTTTTCTTTGAGCATGAAAATTCTTATTGAAGTAGGGCTGTATTTTGTGTCTTTTTACTTAAAACATAGCGTAATTCATTGTCCACGATTTCTTAGGGTTATTCAAAGTAGAATGAAAACTTAATTGATAATTGTGAAGCAATACGAATGCCAAATCTTTCTAGATGTGTGCTATTTCTCCTCATATTTTAATATCATTTTTCTCACATGTAATTCAATAACATCAATTCTTGAGTCTTTCCAAAGCATTGAACCTGTTTTTCATAGAAACAGCTTTTACATTTAAAACATTTGTTTTAACAATATATAAAATATTCAATTCAATATAATTATATAAGAATATAGTGCCATGAATAGATTGGGGAAGAAATATAAATAGTTTATGAAAGCATACGACTTGAGTGTTGGGAAGTCAAGTGCTCAAATTCAGAAGCATGGTATACAGGACAAGTTTTCACCGTATCCTAGGATTCAGAGAGTATAGTTAAGAAAGAACAAGAAGTTACAGGTAAGCCTTCAAGTCAGTTGTTTAGAGATCAGTTCAGAGTGCTTTTACTGAAAAATTTCAAAGGTCTCTAGATAAAATGAAAAACCAACTTTTAGTGCACTTCAAATCTACTTCAACTTTCTGTTTGTACATTTAGAACCCAGACAGAAAAGATCAATGAAATAGTTATTTGGAAGGTTTTGTAGCCACTGACTTTAAATGAAGTCACTAAACATGTTTTTGTGAAGTTTTGTGTGAAAATAAATATTGAGTTGAGTTTGATATGACCAGACTTATAAAACTTTACTCTTTATATCAAAATGGGGGCTTCCCTAGCTCAGACTGTAAAGAATCCGCCTGCAATGCAGGAGACCTGGGTTCAGTTCCTCGGTTGGGAAGATCCCCTGGAGGAGGGCGTGGTAACCCATTCCAGTATTCTTGCCTGTGAAATCCCCAAGGACAGAATAGCCTGGTGGGCTACAGTCCATGGGGTCACAAACAGACACAACTGATATCAAAATGGGGAAAAATAGATATTTTTTTCTTTTTCATAATGCAGTAATACCTGAAGTTTGATGTATAACCCTGAATCATTTGGCAAATTACTAAATGTGTCCATCTGTTTTTTTATTTAGTAATTAACATATGCATGCAGAAACTATAACTACACTAGTGACTTTGCCTTTGTTCTTTACAGCAGTGAAATGAGAGATTACTTCACTGCTAGGCTTCTCTAAGCACGGGATGATCTCTTTGCTGTACAGCAGACAATAACACAACATTATAAAGCAACTATACTCCAATGTAGAGTATAGTATAGAGTTAGTATAGTCTGTCTTTCCAAATATTTAAATAGATACCCCAGTAAAACTCTTCAGTTAAGCAAAATTTGTGTCTAGAGAGCTTGTGCCAATGGCAGTCAACTATAAATAGAAGGTCACCTAGCAACAAGGGTTGCTTTTATTCCCTCCAATGTATTTTTTTTTTTTCCACTAACTGTAGAGTTACTTTTTCCCCCACCTAATAGAATAAACTTGAGATATCTTACCAGGTAGGTTTTATAGCAATGTAACAAATTAAATGTGCTTAATTTACATATATATAACTTGGCATTTGAAATATAGGTGTTTATAAATAACCAGAATTTATTGTGGTTAAGCAAAACTCAGAGAATTGAGTCTCATTCATAGTTTAAAATTTAAAGCAGGCTTATCCTCTCCCACTCCTCCACTCCGGTTTGAAGTAATAAAACATGATCTTTGGTTCAGAATTGCCCTTTAATGGAATAAAAGTTTAAGCAAGTATTTTGATGCACCAATAGCATATATTTCATCTTCATTTTCCCTCAAAATGAATAAGCTTTGAAAAATAGAGCTAATTCTATCACAGTATTTGCTTAGAATGCTTAAAACAGAAGGTAATGAGTGATTCTAGTGGCGCCATAGAGACTCATGGCTTCTAGAAACAATTCAAGGCACTGATTGCAGTTTGAAAGCTGCTGCATGAGCCCACCTGGGGCATCAGTTAATCCCTTGAACTCTTGCTGTTACACATTATTTAACAAAGGTCCTAATATTAATGGCACTACTTATTTGACTCAAAAAGTTAATCCTCGACTGTGTGAAACACGTGTCTGGCTTTCCTTGTAAATTGTGATTCAAAGTTGCAGAATTTTACATTAAATCCCACCCTTACCCAGTCAACAGTAATCTTCTCTCTTCCCTGTATTTTTTATTATTATAGTGGTACCTATATTCTCCTTATCTAGTCAGATTTTAACATTTGAGTAATTTGACATAAAAGTATTATAGATTACTGAGTATCATGTAAGTATGAAAATGGTTACATTAAATCTGTATATAAAATATTGAACAAAGCTGAACATTTGCGTATGGTATGACCCAGCAATTTTACCTTAGAAGATATGTTAACATATTTATAGCAGTTCCATTCAACATAGTCCCAAACTAAAATATTTAGATGTACTTCAAGAATGGAATGGATAAATGACAGTATATCCATACAAGGGGATACCACATAGCAATGAAAATGAACACAAGATCAGAAGTAATTATATAAATCTGATAACCATACTTTAAAGCAAAAGAAGCAAGACACAAAAACACATATGTTAATGAGTCTAATTATCTTCCTACCTACCTACCTTTCTGTTATGAACTGTACATTTACATCCCAGCCTAATTCATATTTTAAGATCTTAATCCACAGTGTGATATTATTTGAAGGCAGGGTCAGTGGGAAGTGATTAGGTTATGAGGGTACAGGCCTCATGAAGGGGCTTAGTGCCTTTACAAGAGAGACCTCAAAGAGCTCCTTGCTTAGTGCCTTTACAAGAGAGACCTCAAAGAGCTCCTTGCTTGTCTTCCCATGTTAAGACAAAGCAAGAACTATTCATAGAATTGTTATAAATAGCACATTTTGTGAAATGGAATTGCCCTTTTTGAACTGGAAGTGAGCTCTCACCAGACATTGAATCTGCTGGTTCTTTGATACTGGACTTTCTAGCCTTGAGAACTGAGAAATTAATGTTTAAGCCACCCAGTTTATGGTATTTTTGTTATAGCACTATGAATGGACTAAGACAGTCTATTACAGGCAAAACTGATCTGTACTAGTGTTAAAAGTTGGGATAATAATTATCTCCGGGGAGTCAAAGTATGAGAAAGGTTGATGATATTATATAGCGCTGATGATTTGCTGTTTCTTGATCTGGGTGCTGGCTAAAAGAAGATGTTCACTTTATAAACATTCATTGAGCTTATGGTTCATTCCCTTACTGTATGTAAGTTATGTTTTAACGAAAGTTGTGTTTTAAAAGCATATTTGCTGAGAGAAGCTTCCTAAGAGGCCTGTTATGTGCCAGTTTATTCCCTATTAGCAAACAAATCAATAGGATGCAGTCTTAATATTTCAACCTATAAGCTTTCTGAATTCTGAATTAATTGAAATGGAAACTACAACAAATTAACTTTGAGCAGATGACATTTAATTCAAGTAAGATCAAATAGGAAATTGCCCTTTCCTAAAGATGCTATTACAGTTGTGTACTACCTAATTGCAGATACTAAATCACTTGCTTTTGTTCACTCTACTTTTAGAAGCATGGTATGGTGGGTAACATTCATGAATCAAAAATTTAAATAACATGTGAGAAGACACCTAGAGGTATTGTTAACATTCTCCAAAGTCAGATGAAGCTAATTTAAGCTTAACCTTATCAGCAATCCAAATTCAGCAACTACAACATCCTGAGATGTTCATAAAAATTGTATGTGGCGGTAGAAGACTTTAGATGTCAAGATGTGCTAAGAGAGGGCTAGTATAGTTGTAGTTACTGTCCATAATAAGCATGTACTAGGTAAAAACCCGAGGAATAATTTCTTACTATTGTTGACCAACAAACTTGAAGAAATGTACCTTATCATTAGCTATCAGAAACAGAGTTTTGAAGTGACATAAAAGAGGAAATGTTAAATTCAGCTTTTCTTGAATACTTTGTAAAAGACAAGCTTGCCTCTCCCTCCAGAAAACTAAGGGAGACAGTGTGAATGCTTCTCTCCTTCTGTTTCCATAATGATGGGTAGTACAGAGAATATGCCATGATTATGGAAAGTTATTGTTTAGTGGAAATTATCAAAATTGAACTGAATATTTTCATGATTGTATTTTGGCTACAACTAGAGCATCTCTGCTCACATGTGAGGGCATTTCCATTTATTTGTTCAAAAATACATACTTTGAATGTCTATTCCCTACCAGGAAGTGTGTTAAATTCTAGAAAAATATGGAAATGAGTGCATGATCTTTTTCATGAAATAAACACTAAAGACAATATAAGTAGGAAGGACAAAATTGTTACAGGTCATATAAAAAGAGTAGAGGGCAATGGGAGCTCATGGAAAAATATTACCTTTGGCCATCATGATAAAGACTTCTTGATATCAACTTTAAAAAAATGCACAGCCTGAGAGCTGTGAGTTAAGTTTTATTTGGAGCAAAATGAGGACTACAACCTGGGATATAGCACCTCAGTTAGTCTGAAAATCTGCTCCAAAGAGGCAAGGGGGAAGGACAGTATATATGTGATTTTGGTAAAGGGGAAATGTATGCAATCAAGTGTGTGTGTGTGTGTGTATATATACATATATGTATATATATATATTTTTTTTTTTTGGTAGAAAGTTTCTGCTGGATTCATAAAGCTCCTGCTAGTCATGAGAAAGAGTCATCACCCTGAAGGATTTTAGTACTTTTCTAGATATGAGGAGATAAATGAATTGGGCTCATAAAATCAGCTCCTAAGAATATCTGTCTGAAGACCTTTGCTGCCAGTTTTCCCAGAGCAGAGTGCCTCATTTCTGCTCTTCACCCCAAACTCCTTCAAGGGGTGTTGGAGGTCAGCAGCAGCAGCATATGATTTAATTCTTGTAGCGATAGATTGCTAGCACCCATGGCAAGTGCCAATTTGTATCTGAAAGTGGCATAAGCATAGCAAATGCATTGAGCTGGCTAAAGCGTAAATGTGAGGAGACATCAGAATGGCATTCTAAGAAGAAGAAGGATTCAAGCAAAGGTAGAGAGGAGGAAAAATAATAGTCACTCATAGTAATAGTGAATCATTTATTGTGACAGGAACATGAGACATGTACAGGAACACTATGAGAAATTAGACTGAACTATGTATTGGAGCCAGATCATGGAGGAATTAAGCACTGGTATTTTGTTCGTTAAGCAAGTAACTCAAATGACATTATTTATTGGGGAACTGTGTATGTGTGTGTGTCCTAGGTTGCTTCAGTTGTGTCTGACTCTTTGCAACCCTAGGGACCATAGCCCGCCAGGCTTCTCTGTCAAAGGAATTCTCCAAAGAAGAATACTGGAGTGGCTTGCCATGCCCTCCTCCAGAGGACCTTTCCTACCCATGAATCAAACCTACATCTCTTTAAGCCCCCTACACTGGCAGGCAGGTTCTTTACCTCTAGCGCTATCTGGGAAGCCCTTTGGGCAACTGTATGTAAGATGTATTGCTGCATATTGTAGGATGCATTACTGCATACAAAGAACCCCTGAAGAAATACTGTAACTTGGTCTACTGAATTTATGCAAGAGAAAAGTCAGGATAAGCAATGGCAAAAAAAAAAAAATTGACAAAACTTGTTTGCTTTAATTTTTTTCTTCTTTTATTCTTTAAGGAAGGAATATTCTTTAAGGCAGCAAGCTTTCCTCCTGCTAAATTTTTGTTGTTGTTTTCGTTCCTTTACCTCTATACCCTGCATTCCTAAGTACATTTGCAAGCTCAGGTAGAGCACATCTCAGTTGTGAATAGAATACAGAGGAGGAAATGACGGCCCACTCCAGTATTTTTGCCTAGAGAATCCCATGGACAGAGAAGCCCTGCGGGCTACAGTCCACGGGGTCACAAAAAGTCCGACATGACAGAGTGACTAATACTTCCTTACTGGCAAAATAGCTGTGACAAGATTGACCAGGATCATAACACCCATTTTATGAGGAAAAATAAGAAGACAGTGAGAGTCATTTTATTTATACAGCCATCTGCACATTCATATCTAAATCCTTCTGGGATTTAAATATGCAGCTTCCAAATTCAGGAACTTGTTGGGAGGCCTGAGTCACTCAGAAGCCGGCAGGAATGACAGGCTCCAACGAATCTTTCTTGTGGGCCCTTAATTCCAATCTTTTATACAGTTAGCCTTTTTATGAGTGGTTGTCACTGTGGAATCAAACAAATTCCAGTAAATAGGTACACAGTTTCTTGGCTTTCCGTCATGCAAAGGCTGGTCTGGTTGAAAAGGAGATGTATGGAAGGTGGTTCAGAATAAGATCAGACTCAGATGACGCAATCATCTGAGCTGAACTTTACAGTGTGCAGAGATGCTGTAAAGATCTCTGGGCAAGCCCTTGAGTTTCAAGGACTGCAACCTACGTACACAAACACATGAGCACACAGTCACACACACGCACATGCACACACACTTCCATCAAAGCAGCACCTCTTTGGTCTGCTTTAAACACAGTACTGAATTTTTCTCTGATAAAATAGCAGTGGAAACTGCATGCCTAGTATAGCAGCTCATGGGATCCAGTTTAGGGATTCATTTCATAGATGCTATAAACAGTTTAGAAAAGGATAAATAATTTGTCTTTTGCTTCTTCTTCTTACCCTAGCCTTCTGTTAGAGAATGAATGGTTAATAATATAGTCTTTATAAGGTATTTAACATAGATTATGTTTAACTTTAAATGCAATTTATTTCTCTTTTAAATTCTTTAATGTTCTTTGTTAATGACATTTCATGATTTCAATCTTTAGAAACAATGCTTCTTTGGTGCTTATTTCCCCTAGTATTTAAAGAATACTCTTAACTCTCTTCCTTTCTACAGACATAGATTTCATCATTGAGTTCTATAATTTCGATGACTTTGTGTTATCCTACTTATATAAGCTACTCTCCCACCTTTAGAGACTAAAATCCAAGTTGTTCTAGAAATTCTAGAGAACCATATATGAGACAGCCCACAACTTCTAACCTAGATGCCTATTTGATATCAATATTATAATTAACCTATTTTCCAAACCTAAAATTGGTTGTCTTAGCGACAACCAAACAGGATATTTGGTGTTAGGACTCTCCCAGAAAGTCTGGGAAATTTTTGAGTTTTGAGTTTTCTTTAAAACACTTACTGCATTAAAAATATGGAAGGCATGTGAAAGGATTCTATCATTGTATTAAAATTTATTGTGCCTACACACAAATATTGATATGTTAAACTATTTGAGCCTTGTACTTTTACAGTCGAAGGTTGGCCATTAAAAGGAAACTATGAAAATTAAACATCCATAAAAATATAGATGTTGACATTGTATTAACAAAATAATTTTATAAATAAAAGATATAAAACACCATTTGCACATATATAATGAAAGTGAAAATATTTATCAAATAAATTACCACTGCCACAAGTGAGAATATCTTAAAAATATTATTATACACAGTATAATGCTAATTCCTGTTTTAAAAAATTTGATGAACTTTTTAAAAGCAAGTTGATTTTGTACCACCTAAAAGTTAGTCTTTGAGTGAGTAGGAAGATATCTCAGTATAAATAACAACATTTTTATTCTTATATAGAAAAAGTCTTCGATCATTGGATATAGTAATATTTCTATATTATTTTATAAGAGCTACCCCCAAAAATAGGGGCAAAAAAGTAAAGTTAAGAGAAAGAAAGCTATTCCTGTCATGAAGTCAAATGCATAAAAACAAACATCTAAATATAATTACTTTCTGAGTTCATTTTCCCCAACATGTATATTTATTTTAAAGATTACATCTCATGCCCCAACTCTTCATTTGTGCAGAATAAGGCAAAAGACTTTGTCTGTATCTGAAGGATTATTCCTAATATGCCTTATACCAACCATCTGATTTTAAAAAAAGTAATTCTCTCTCCTTGCCAGAGTAATCTTTTCTTGATTAAAAATGACATTTAGAAAAGGAAACAATATATTTGTTCACCTACATGAGCCAGGAGTGATATGGCTTCCTAGTTGTGTTGCATTTATAAATACATTTTTTGGCAACTGAGAAAATCACTTTTCTTATGCTCACTTAGAAAATGATAAGAGCCCTTTGCAATATAATCTCCAAGGAAACAATCATTCTGAGGTCCTAGATAGACAAGCCTCTGCCTTTCTAATCTAAATCTTTCTGCCAAGATATCTGATAGATTCTGTCAACCTTGATAACTCTCTTATGATATAATTCCAAAGTTACTCTCAGCATTTTGTTTGCAAAAGCACAGATATCAGAGTCCTTTGATTTTTTTTGGAAATTCACTTTATCCTTAGCTCTGCACTTGGAATGTTGCCTTGTGGGGCTCCACATTTGAAATGCAAGGGCGCATCTCCTCTAATCATTCCATTCACCACCATGGGCAAAGAAATAAACTTGGTTCTTAGTGGTTGAGCTTGATCCTCTCAATTTTCCATCTTTTCCTTTTGTTTTCTGACATGGAAACTCATTTAACTGAAAGAGAATATTTTCTACCTGAAAATTTCAATCCATCATATTCTTTCTTATTAGTGAATTGCAAATATGGCAGTTCAGCAGTAAACAAGTATGTTAATTTCTTTGAATCATTTATCTTGGGTGAGTAGAAGCTAAGGGGGCACCAAACAAGCAACTGAAAAAAACAAAAACAAAGTGAAAATCAGGCTAAATAAGTGGTGTCACACATCTAGGTTATAATTGTATAATCAGATGTCTTTTTCTTTTTAAAAATCAATTTTATATCAAAGCGTAATTGATTAACAGTGTTGTATTAGTTTCAGGTGCACAGCAAAGTGATTCAGTTGTAAGTATACATGTATCTATTCGTTTTCAAATTATTTTTCCATCTAAGTTTTACAGAATTTTGAGAGGAATTCCTGTGCTGTGCAATAGGTCCTTATTGGTTATCTATTTTGAATGTGATAGTGTGTACATGCCCATCCCAAACACCTAATCTATCCTTCCACTCCCATCCTTCTCCCTAGTAACTGTAAGTTCAGTCTCTAAGTCTGAGTCTCTTTCTGTTTTGTAAATAAGTTCATTTGCTTCATTTTTTTTAGATTCTGCATATAAACAATACCATATGATATTTGTTTTTCTGTCTCCCTTACTCACTTAGTATGTACATCTCCAAGTCCATCCATGTTGCTGCAAATGGCAATATTTCATTCTTTTTTGATGGCTGAGTAGTATTTCATCATGTATGTGTACTGTATCTTCTTTATCAAGGTATTTATTGATGGGCATTAAGGTCGCTTCCATGTCTTGGCTATTGTAAGCAGCACTGCAGTGAACATTCTGGTGCACATATCCTTTCAAACCATGTGTTTCTCTGGATATATATGCCCAGGAGCAGGATTTCTGGCTCATATGGTAGCTCTACTTTTAGTATTTTAAGAAACCTCCATACTGTTTTCCATAGTGGCTGTACCAATTTACATTACCACCAACAGTGTAGAAGGGTTCCCTTTTCTCTACACCCTCTCTGGCATTTATTATTTATATATTTTTCAATGATGGCCATTCTAACTGGTATGAGGTGATACTCCTTGTAGTTTTGACTTGCATTTCTCTAATAATTAATCATGTTGAGCATCTTTTCATGTCTTGGCCATCTGTATGCCTTCTTGAGAGAAATGTTCCTTTAGGTCTTCTGTCCATTTTTTGATTGGGTTGTTTGTTTGTTTTGATAATTGAGCCACTTGAACTGTTTGTGAATTCTTGAGACTAATCTCTTGTTGGTTGCATCTTTCATAGATATTTTCTTCCTTTTTGTGGGTTGTCTTTCTGTTTGGTGTGGTTTCCTTTGCTGTGCATAAGTTTTTTAATTTAATTAGGTTCCATTTGTTTATCTGTGTCTTTATTTCTATTAGTCTTTCATTTTGGCACAAATAAGTTGAATCAAGATATTTGGAAGATTTTGATATGCTGTTAAATCATAGGAAGGTGTAACAAATGCCATTTAGTATAGTGTCTTTTTGTGTCCTGGGCTTTGTCAACAGTAGAAAAGGTTTGGAGAAGTAAATGAGTATCTATCCATTCTAAATGAATGAACCCCTGTGGAAAATAGGGAGGCTGAAAAATTCAGCTTCCTCTTCCCAAATTCTTTCCTCACTTTCATATTTTACTGTCAGAAATATTCTATTAACTAACTCTTTTTCTCCTCAAAAACATACATCCATATTTAAGAAGACTGTCCCTAAAAGTCAAAAATTAATGGCATAGTCTTGGAGTTCAAAAGAAACTTGTCAATTAACCAAACCCCTATTTTAGAAATACGAAAGCTAGAGACAAGACACTAGAGATAGGTAGTCATGCAAATCAATCTGGAAGTAAAGCTAGATATTAACTTACCTAGTTTCCCTGTCTCCTACCTCAAAAGAAGAGTCTCATATCATTTACTGCATTTTCTCTATATGAATGACTTTTTAAAACTGTATGTCCAATTTAGGTAAGATAAATGTTTGCTAAACATAGAATTTTTAAAAAACCAACATAAATAGAACCAAGTTTTTAAGAATAACATAAATTAAAATTTACATAAAATTTTAAAATATTCTTTTAAATATCAAAATTTCCTATATATTTCACAAAAGTAAGTTAGCTATTTCCATATACATTTGTATCAATGTTTTAATATTCAATATTTATTATGAATTTACAAAATGTTCAAGTGAGCCATTAATTGCAATATATAATTCAATATTGATTAGGCATGATGTTCAGCAACCACTGTCAAGTAGTCATAACGTGCACAAAATTATCTTTTATGATGTAAAATTGTCACCTAAAAGTTAATGCCTCGTAAACACTGATGGAATGCAAAGAATAGCTCACCAAATTATTGAATTTGCTTTCAACTAAACGCTGAATAACTTATCAGCTGTTATGTTGATGCCTACAGAGTATGAGTTAACTATCTTATCAATTGAATTACTTGTTATCACTTCAGGAATATTTTAATATCTCTCTAATGAACCCTATATTAAAAAAAATTTGAATCATATTCAGTTGTATTCTCATTTTTCACTCAAGCATTCTCTACTACTACTACTACTAAGTCGCTTCAGTTGTGTCCGAATCTGTGTGACCCCATAGATGGCAGCCCACCAGGCTCCCCCGTCCCTGGGATTCTTCAGGCAAGAACAATAGAGTGGGTTGCCATTTCCTTCTACACCCAGACCAAACACATGAAAAAGAGAAAAATACCTGCCTGAGGATATTACATAGGGAGCAGAATGAAAAACAATGTAAAGAAATTTTATTCCAATAAAAAAAAATAGGTGTATACTGAAAAAAAATTATTGATGCTGTTCTGTTTGGGATAGTATCTACCCAGATCTTTACTCTACTGTGCAAGAATAAAGAATTCTTAACAAGAATACAGGAAATAAATGAGAAAAGCCAATCATTATCTTTTTCACGTACATATTTAAAGTGTGCAGTTTAATCAGTTGTGACATACATTACACAAAGTCACAACTAAAATCCAGATGGCTTCACATGTCAGCACCAAACATTTCCTAGTACCCCTTTATGCTTCCTTCCTTCTACCCCTCCCTCTTGTCCTCCAGTTGAGAATACCACTGAAGAGTAGCCAAGTGCCTATTAACAAGGGGATGGATAACTGTGACAAATCCATATCATAGAATGCCATCCTACAATTAAAATGATCAAGTAATATACACAACATGGATTAATGTCAAAACAACTATGCTGAGTGAAAAGTCAGACAAGAATACATTTTTGTAAAATCTTACGAAAAACAAACCCATTGGATTCTATATTCTAGAGACAAATGAAACATTAATATTTAGTTAGTTGTTTTTGATAAGGTGTATATGTTATTTAATTAAGAATTCAGTTTCATATCCTTCAGTTCATATGGCCCAAACAAAACAGTAAAAAGCAAAAAGTCCTCAGTGCCTGACTGTAGCAAGTTTAAGAATTCCTTTAATACTAATATAGGTTTCCACAAAAGTGTGACAGGAAGAGGATAAAAAGCAGATGCAAAATATGTAAAAAGTTTAGTCACAAAACCACCTCTCCATTTGTTGATAGCATGTATTTGCACATTTGTCTTTTACTACAGAGCATATCTATATGATTCCTTCTTCCATTTTTCACCTTTTTTCCCCTTGCATTGGCTGTATGACTATAATTGTTTTTATACATGTTATGGTTTCATATGTTATTTCCATTTTGTAACTTCTGCATTAATATAAAAAGGGAAGAAATATTTTTGAAATTTTACTTATGAGAAAATGGGAATCTTAGCTATTAATTAATTGCTAATATCTTTGAACTTGGTTACTCACTGGAACACATATGAAGTTCATAAGAACCACTTACAATCATGATTTTTCCCCTTATTATAATAGACGGTTTACACATAGGTTGGTGAAGTTTAATTTAGTTAAATGGAGACACAAGAAAGAGGATAATTTTCTGCATTATAAATTGTTAATATTGAGGAAACATGACTTAATATTTATCTGAATAAATTATGCTTCAAAAGATTAGCAAATTGAATTTTTCAGTTCAGTCGCTCAGTTGTGTCCATCTCTTTGCGATCCTATGAATTGCAGCACTCCAGGCCTCCCTGTCCATCAACAGCACCTGGAGTTTATCCAAACTCATGTCCATCGAGTCAGTGATGCCATACAGCTATCTCATCCTCTGACGTACCCTTCTCCTCCTGCCCTCAATACTTCCCAGCATCAGGGTCTTTTCCAATGATTCAACTCTTCACATCAGGTGGCCAGAGTACTGGAGTTTCAGCTTCAACTTCAGTCCTTCCAATGAACACCCAGGATTGATCTCCTTTAGGATGGACTGGCTGGATCTCCTTGCAGTCCAAGGGACTCTCAAGAGTCTTCTCCAACACCACAGTTCAAAAGCATCAATCCTTTGGTGCTCAGCTTTCTTCACCATCCAACTCTCACATCCATACATGACAACTGGAAAAACCATAGCCTTGACTAGACGGACCTTTATTGGCAAAGTAATGCCTGTTCTTTTTACTATGCTATCTAGGTTGGTCATAATTTTCCTTCCAAGGAGTAAGCGTCTTTTAATTTCATGGCTGCAGTCACCATCTGCAGTGATTTTGGAGCCCAAAAAAATAAAGTCTGACACTGTTTCCACTGTTTCCCCATCTATTTCCCATGAAGTGATGGGACCAGATGCCATGATCTTAGTTTTCTGAATGTTGAGCTTTAAGCCAACTTTTTCACTCTCCTCTTTCACTTTCATCAAGAGGCTCTTTAGTTCCTCTTCACTTTCTGCCATACGAGTGGTGTCATCTGCATATCTGAAGTTATTGATATTTCTCCCGGCAATCTTGATTCCAGCTAGTGTCTCTTCCGGTCCAGTGTTTCTCATGATGTCCTCTGCGTATAAGTTAAATAAGCAGGGTGACAATATACAGCCTGCACATACTCCTTTTCCTATTTGGAACCAGTCTGTTCCATGTCCAGTTCTCACTGTTGCTTCCTGACCTGCATACAGGTTTCTCAAGAGGCAGGTCAGGTGGTCTGGTATTCTCATCTCTTGAAAAATTTTCCACAGTTTATTGTGATCCACACAGTCAAAGGCTTTGGAATAGTCAATAAAGCAGAAATAGATGTTTTTCTGGAACTGTCTTACTTTCTCGGTGATCCACCGGATGTTGGCAATTTGATCTCTGGTTCCTCTGCCTTTTCTAAAACCAGCTTGAACATCTGGAAGTTCACGATTCACGTATTGCTGAAGCCTGGCTTGGAGAATTTTGAGTGTGAGATGAGTGCATTTGTGTCATAGTTTCCACATTCTTTGGCATTGCCTTTCTTTGGGATTGGAATGAAAACTGACCTTTTCCAGTCCTGTGGCCACTGCTGAGTTTTCCAAATTTGCTGTCATGTTGAGTGCAGCATTTTCACAGCATCATCTTTCAGGATTTGAAACAGCTCAACTGGAATTCCATCACCTCCACTAGCTTTGTTCGTAGTGATGCTTTCTAAGGCCCACTTGACTTCACATTTCTCGATGTCTGGGTCTAGGTGAGTGATCACACCATCGTGATTATCTGGGTCGTAAAGATCTTTTTTGTACGGTTCTTCTGTGTATTCTTGCCACCTCTTCTTAATATCTTCTGCTTCTGTTAGGTCCCTACCATTTCTGTCCTTTATCGAGCCATCTTTGCATGAAATATTCCCTTAGTATCTCTAAATTTCTTGACGAGATCTCTAGTCTTTCCCATTCTGTTGTTTTCCTCTATTTCTTTGCATTGAATGCTGAGGAAGGCTTTCTGATCTCTCCTTGCTATTCTTTGGAACTCTGCATTCAAATGGGAATATCTTTCCTTTTCTCCTTTGCTTTTCACTTCTCTTCTTAGCTATTTGTAAGGCTTCCTCAGACAGCCATTTTGCTTTTTTGCATTTCTTTTCCATGGAATGGTATTGATCCCTTTCTCCTGTACAATGTCACGAACCTCAGTCCATAGTTCATCAGGCACTCTATCAGATCTAGTCCCTTAAATCTATTTGTCGCTTCCACTGTATAATCATAAGGGATTTGATTGAGGTCATACCTAAATGGTCTAGTGGTTTTCCCTACTTTCTTCAAACATCTTTTAAAGTAATGACTTTTTATGGGTTTATTTTGACATACAGATATGGACATTAAAGATTGATGAATGGAACATTGACCTTAGGTCATCCAGTTTTTCATGAAAATGTTAAATGGAAAAACAAAAGAAAGACTGAAAAACATCAGCAGATAATTGTTGTTGTTTGGTCACTCAGTCGTGTCTGACTCTTTGCAACCCTATGGACTGCAGTATGCCAGGACTCCCTGTCCTTCACTGTCTCCAGGAGTTTGCTCAAACTCATGTCCATTGAGTCAATGATGTCATCCAACCATCTCATCCTCTGTCATCCTCTTCTCCTCCTTCCCTCAATCTTTCCCAGCATCAATTCTTTTCCAATGAGTCAGCTCTTTGCATCATGTGGCCAAATTATTGGAGCTTCAGCTTTAGCCTCAGTACTCCAATGAATATTCATGGTTGATTTCCTTTAGGACTGACTAGTTTGATCCTGCTGTTTAAGGGACTCTCAAGAGTCTTCTCCAGCACCACAGTTCAAAAGCATCAATTCCTGGGCACTCAGCCTTCTTTATGGTCCAACTCTCACATCCATTCATGACTACTGGGAAAAACAAAACAAAACAAAACTTGGCTTTGACTATATGGGCTTTTGTTGGCAAAGTGATGTTTCTGCTTTTGAACATGCTTTCTAGGTTTTCATAGTTTTCTTCCAATGAGCTAGTGTCTTTAAATTTCTTGACTGCAGTCACTGTCCACAGTGACTTTGGAGGCCAACAAAATAAAGTCTGTCACTGTTTCCATTTGTTCCCCGTGTATTTGTCATGAAGTGATATGACTTGATGCCATGATCTTAGTTTTTGAATGTTGAGCTTTAAGCCAGCTCTTTTACTCTCCTCTTTAACTTTCATCAGGAGGCTCTTCAGATCCTCTTCACTTTCTGCCCTTAGTATGGTGTCATCTCCATATGTGAGGTTATTCATATTTCTCCCGACAATCTTGATTCCAGCTTGTAATTCAACCAGTCTGGGATTTCACATAATGTACTCTGTATATAAGTTAAATAAGCAGAGTGACAATATACAGCCTTGACTTACTCCTTTCTCAATTTTGAACCAGTCCATTGTTCCCTGTCCAGTTGCAATGTTGCTTCTTGACCAGTATACAGGTTTCTCAGGAAGCAGGTAAGGTGGTCTGGTACTCCCATCACTTTAAGAATTTTCCACAGCTTGTTGTGATCCACACAGTCGAAGGGTTTAGCATAGTCAATGAAGCAGAAGTAGATGTTTTATGGAGTCCCCTTGCTTTGACTATGATCCAACAGATGTTGGCCATTTGATCTCTGGTTCCTCTACCTTTTCTAAATCCAGCTTGTACATCTGGAAGTTCTCGGTTCACATATTATTGGAGCCTAACTTGAAGGATTTGAGAATTACTTTGCTAACATGTGGAATGAGTGCAATTGTGTGGTAATTTGAACATTCTTTGGCATTGCCTTCTTTTGCAAATAGAATGAAAACTGACCTTTTCCAGCCCTGTGGCCACTGCTGAGTTTTCCAGATTTGCTGGCATACTGAGTGCAGCACTTTAACAATATCATTTTCAAGAATTTGAAAAGTTCAGCTGGAATTCCATCACCTCCACTAGCTTTTTTCGTAGTAATGCTTCCTGGGGCTCTCTTGACTTCATACTCCAGGATGTCTGACTCTAGGTGAGTGACCACACCCTCTTGCTTATCCAGGTCATTAAGAACTTTTTCGTACAGTTCTGTGTACTATTTTTGCTCTTCTTAATCTCTTCTGCTTCTGCTAAGTACTTACCATTTCTGTGCTTATAATTAAATCTTCACAAACTCATGTTTGATTATGATACTATCTTGATAAACTTATGAGTTGATTTAAGGCACATAAGTTAAATGGGAAATTTTTTTGGAAATACTACCACACAAATGCATATACACACACAAGTCATTTTTAAAGTTTTTACTTGCTAAACAGACAGAATAATTTGTGTGGGTCTAGACAGACTTTTTAGTTAAAGTCCATAAAATTTTATCTTTGTCATTTTTGTTATTAATAATAAAATGCTTAATGTTTAAATCACCTTCTAAATTTGTGGTCACCCTGGGTGTTTATATCTGTACAATAATAGTAGTATTTGTAAGAATACATTTTTTCTTCCTTTAATGAAAACATTATAGAATCAATTAGATTATAAGGCTGTTAGTGAAAAACACTAAGTTGATACATGTTTTATACTAAATAAAAAATTAACCTTGAGGCCCTGAAATTACTTGTCATGTCACATCAGGAATATGGTCACATAAATGCAATGAAAGTTAATACACATCCTTGTAGAATGAGTATATGTTATTTATTGCTAATATCTGAGGTACATTTCTGTATGTTATAAACTGATGAACTTTCAAATCATGATTTTTGTATAGGGTAGTAAAAATGTAACAGAAAATATCCAAAACTTTTAAAAAATCAAAAGCAAAGTCATTAAAACATTAGTCCCTCTGTACTTCTGCCAAAGGCAGAAATCCAAAAGATACAGTAGCAAAAGGACAGGTCAGGAAGACAGCTCAGTTCACCATCTACAGTAGAAAGCAAAGCCTGTTTACAGAAAGAAAAAAATGTATGTTTAATGCAAGGAACATTATTTCTAACAAGTAACTTATCCAGTATATGGCACTGTGGGGAGTTTAAAAATAAGAGAGTCAGCAATAAAGGGCACTTGTGTCCTCATAGGAACATGATTGTGTCTGGCTGAGGTTTCTGCTTGTTTTTGCATTGGATTTCCCCACCTTTAGTTTGTAACACAAAGACAGATCTCATGGGAAGAAAAACTTGTCATCCACATAGTACATCACTCAGCTGGGAAGACAACTTCATCTCTTCCCTGTGGGAGGGGGGAAATGCTTTTTATTGAACTTTGTGGGCCCATTCTTTATACATTGTTTAGGTGTCAGTTATGGGAAACTAGGCTCCCCTTCCCCAACAGAGCTGGCATTTTTTAGTGCAGTCCTCATGGACCACCCTCCACCCAATTCCCATCAAATCTCCATTCCCAATCCAGACACTTCTTGTTCTCACGAGCCAGATGTCTGTCTTCAGCTGTCACTGTGTATTGCATTCAAGTCTAATGCCATGTTTTTGTCTTTGCTGTTAAACTCTGAAAAAACAAAATGGAACAAAACAAAATCAAGAAAGTATAAACAAATAGCAAAACAAATAACAGTATATGGCCGGTACTATACAAAGTATTTCATTTGATTTGTTTTCACAATCAGTGTCACAGTCCTATGAGTTAGTTACTGATATCAAGCACTCCTGATTTGGGATGAAGACACAGATAAAGATGAAATTTCTGGGTGCCCCTCATGAAGAACAGACCTTTGATTTAAATTCAGTCCATCTGATTCAGAACTATATTCCTAACCACAAGGACATATCGCCTCATCTATTTTTAATGGGCTTCCCTGGTGGTCCAGATGCTCAAGAATCTGCCTGCAAAGTGGGAGACCTGGATTCAATCCCTGGGTTGGAAAGATCCCCTGGAGAAGTGAATAGCTACCCACTCAAGTATTCTGGCCTGGAGGATTCCATGGACAGAGGAGCATGATTCTTAGCAATCAATTTCAAAACTTAGAACTTCCTAGACACCCTTCCTCCTGGCATATTTTCATTTTGGCCACTGCTTCAGCATTTAACACTATAGTTTTTTTGGTTTTTTTTTAATCTATATCTATATATGATAGGAATGTAGGTAGGTCAATAGACAGATAGATAATGTGATTGCTGAGTGATACCTAGAAGGATATTGAATGTGAAAGTGCTAGTGACTCCATTGTGTCTGACTCTGCCACCTCATGGACTGTAGCCTGTCAGGCTCTTCTGTACATGGAATTTTCCAGGCAAGAATACTGGAGTGGGTTGCCGTTCCCTTCTCCAGGGCATCTTCCTGACTGGGGCTCGAACCCGAGTCTTTGCATTACAGACAAATTCTTCAATGTCTGCTCCACTAAGAATGGTATTAGGTGCTTTTTATGTTTGAACTTATTTAATCATTATACTCATCATATGAAAGTGACATTATTATCCTTGCTCTACAGTTTCCCTGATAGCTCAGTTGGTAAAGAATCCAACTTCAATGCAGGACCTTGGTTTGATTCTTGCTTCTGGAAGATCCTCTGGAGAAGGGATAGGCTATTCACTCCAGTATTCTTGGGTTTCCCTTGTGGCTCAGCTGGTAAAGAATCTGCCTGCACTACAGGAGACCTGGGTTTGATCCCTGTTTCGGGAACATTCCCTGGAAAGGATAAAGGCTACCCACTCCAGTATTCTTGCTTGGAGAATTCCATGGACTAGTCTGCCGGGTCACAAAGAGTCAGACATGACTGAACGACTTTCACTTTTAGTTTTTCATTTATTGAATACCATGAAGTTTGCAAGCAGTTGAGCAAGGATTCAGAGTCTTACCCTGATCCTGTTCCTCCCTAGATGGCCATCCAAAGTGCCAGCTTGTGGTATTTGGGCACACAATAGACCAAGAGGACTGCTCCTTCGTGAGTGTTTGCTGCTACTCCTATGGAGTGCCCTAAGGGTATTCAGAAGTTTAAGGGCATTGTCATTTCTTATCAGTGAAATTTGTATTTTTTTTAATACTATAATGACTTTTTTCCTACTAAAAGGTTTATATGCATCCCTGCCATCACTGCAGCTAGCACAGAACAGAGATTTGCTGAGGAATGGCCACTAGTGAGAACACAGACTCCAGCCCAGTGTTGTAATAGAATATTCAGATAGCAGTCAGTCAAGATTTTCCAGGGCATATTGAGTGGAGGGAAAGAAAAAAAAAAATATATATATATATATAGGAATCAATTTTAAAAAGTAACTTAATTTTGCTTTGGTATTCAAAGTGAATTCAGACTTTGTGTAAACACTCTGAAACACAAGCAGAAAGTCCAAGAGAGACGTCCTGGGAAAATAATCACAAGGAAGACACAGGAACAATATGGGCAGAATCATAATTCCTGTGTTAACTATTGCTCAGAAATGACACCAGCTGTAGTAGAAGAAGAGTCAGAGTGTAGGAATTCATCCTCTCTCTAAAGTGTGTATGACTTCCTGTTTATCAATACATAGAGTGAAATCTATACTACTCTCATTGCAAAATGTGAGTTTATTCATTCTCAGCAATATTTTATGTCACCTTCTTAAACTCCAGAATTAGATCATCAACTGCCGTTTATTTTTTGTATGTAAGAGTCAAATGCAAGACAACTAATTTAGTCTTTTTGTAAAATTCTCTTAATAAGTTTATTCTGCTTTGGTATGTAGGCACATTATAAAGTATCAGGTTATTTCCCTACTTTGAAAATACGTAGCACTTTAAATCCCCACCATGTGACTGTATATTCCTTTCTATTGTCACTTGCAATTTGTGAGTTAATTCTATCCCTTCGGGTGGTCTGGGAGCCTCTTGAAAATAGGAGTTATGTGTTATTATTATTTTGCACAGTAGAATAACACAGCAACTAATCCAAACCTTTATAATATAACTAAATCCCCACCATACACTAAATTCCTTCAAGGGCAACACAGGAGTTAAAAAAAAAAATCATTTCAGAAATAAATTCTTTTTTCTTCTGCTTTTCCTTTGTTTTTATCTAAGATATCCCTCCAATATCAGAAAAGAAGGTAGCTTCCTCCTTTCTAAAGCCAGTTTTAGTACTGGCTCAGTTCAGTGTTCAATCCACTGAAACTATCTATAACTAACAATCTATAGACTAGCAAAGCTCTTAATATTTTTTTAAACCTTAGGAAAATAAAAGTAGGAAGAAGTCCTCTCCTGAGACTGATTCTGTCTCTTTCTGTAAGAGATGGTTTGAAACAAAATATTTTATTTCTGGCATTTCAGGAGTAAGAACATACTTTCTAAATAAGTTCTTAAACAGATTTTGATTGTGTTGTTTAAGAAGAGAAAGAGTATATATAAGTATCTAATATATCAGCTTTAATACTAGATACTCATTTGTATATGTCAAGTTTCAGAGATGCAAAAGCTCATCTTTTAGATCGATCTCCTCTTCCAAGTAAGAAAATAGACTTCATAGAATTTGTGGCTCTGCTGTTGTTTTCAGAAGTTGAAGTCAAGGACTTAAATTAGTCCAGATATACTACTTATCATTCTACATCAATCTGGGCAAAACCAAAGAACTTCTGGATTAAATATTTTTTAATTAGAAAAGAATTTCTGAAGTCCCGTGCATGCCTACAAGATGATTCTAATTTTCTTATTCCACTTCTTTTATAGTGGACCTACAACCTCTGTTCTGTGTAGCTGACTTTCTTTTTAGTCTAGCTCTACACAGTGTGAACACACACAATAGATTGTGATACAGCTATATGGCTTATTGAATTGGTGCTAATGTTAACAATAAGTACAGATGCTCTAACTGCCCAAGCAGCTGTGAAAATCTGTTTCAACTCTTCACCAAAGTCTAAGTAGGCTGTACTATGCATTCTGCTATTGTGACGCATATTAACTTTTGCTCCAGTTTTCAGCTCATCAGACTTTGACTTCAATTGACAATTGTATTTGTTTTCAATAAAGCAAAAGTGTATCTGTAAAACTGGTATGCACAATTTCTTTTGAGGATTTGTAAAGTCAGTGACCCAAGTTTTACAAAGTTCTATGAGAATAATAATAGATAAAATATGTGACAAATATTTGTTCCAAAATATATGAAAGCAGAGCCAAGCTTTTGTACATCAGTTCATGATCTTGAAATGAATATAATGTAGTTTAGAGCATTTCCTTTAGTCCATGTGAATGACTTCTTCTCAAAGGAAACTAGCATTCTAATAGACTTTCCTCACTTTTGAGACATTTTTCCCAGCTTGAAGTTAATATTTCAAGATTTGAGACACAGAGCTTTTGTATAGCATACTTCTTTCACAATTGCTAGTTTCTCTAAGTTTGAAAGTAAATTACCTATTAGCATTTCAATAGATAGAAACCTGCAGCAGCCAGTTTGAAACAATGAAGTGCCTTTGTGAGCACAATCACTTTTTAAACATTTCTGGTTATAGAACAAGTAAACCAAATGCAGCTGACTTTTTATCAAACAAGATAGCAAACATTCAGAAAAACAGAGAGAAAGTCCTTGGAGTTTTGGCATTTATCTGGCTCATACGTCCTTTTTTAAAAGCAAAGACTTTGGCTTTATTCCATTTTAGCCCATCATTTTAGGAGTTTCTAAGCCTATTTTAGTGAAAGAGGATGGGAAACAGGGCTTTTTAGAAATGTACAGATTGATTCCAGAACCACCTGAGAAGGCCTTAGAACAATTTATGTGACAATCACCTGAATCTTTTTGAAGGGAACATATTTGCAGTTAATTCTCAAGTAAAAGTGAAACAACGTCTAGGTCAGCATCACTTAATGACCATTTCTTCCCTAGACAGCTGTTGCAGATGTTGAATTTTAAAAAAATGATTTGTAATTTAGCCGGTGTCACTAGCAACTTTCCAGAAAACTTAGTTACCTGACAGTTTTCATTGATTTCTCCTATATTAGAAAATGAAATGTCAGACACTATTAATTGCATTTTTACAATAAGTAGTTACAGCAGGAGTAATGGCTAAATGAAAGTATTTCCTGTCTAATGCACAATAGTTTATTAATTTAAATGTATTCAATATAGATGAATGCAATATGTCTATATTCATTACAGTTTACATATATGTGGGCTGAATTGATGGGGTAGTAATTACTACATTTATAAATGGGACACTATTGTCATTCTGAGGAAGAAAATATGTTTTATTTTCATATTTTACACACCTACATAATAACACATTCCAAAATCTTTCTTTTGAATATAGAAATTTCACCCTTTGAATTTCCAGTGGGTCTAATGATTCTAAATATGATCTGTCAGTAGTTCTGCTTTGCTCAAGGGTTGCTGAGGGTCACTCTCTCTCAGGGAAAATAACAGAACAGAACTGAGGATTTCAAGATATCTCCATACAGAGGAGCTCTCTTTGTCATCTGGTCCACCTGGAACTCAGCCATGTACATTACAATAACAAGGATTATTTTTATACCATGTATTGTTCTTCCTGAGTTCAATGAGGGTAGGACTATCAAAATGTGATTTCATTGTACACTTTTATTTTTTTAAGTAATAGGCAATTTTTTATAACTTTATTTCTTTATTTTTGGCTTTGCTGGGTCTTCATTGCTGCATGGGCTTTTCTCTAGTTGTGATGATCAGGGGCTACTCTGTAGTTGCAGTTTATAGGCTTCTCATTGCGCTGGCTTCTCTCATTGAGTAGCATGGGCTCTAGGGCATGCAGGCTTCAGTACTTGTGGCACATGGGCTCAGTAGTTGCAGCTCCCAGGCTCTAGAGCACTGGAATAGGCTGAATAGCTGTGGCACACAGGCTTAGTTGCTCCGCAGCATGTGGAATCTTGCCAGATCAGGGATCCCACCCTTGTCTCCTGCACTGGCAGGTGGATTCTTTACCATGAACCACCAAGGTTTTAGGCTCATAGACATATAGATCAGAAAGTACAGAAGAGTATCCATATACTCTCTTCTAATTTTATACATAGTTTCCCTTATTATTAACATTTTACATTAGTGTGATAGATGAACGTGTTACAATTGATGAACTGATATTGATGTGTTATTATTAGCTAAAGTCTATAGGTCACATTAGGGTTCACTCTTTAAAGTGTACAGTTATATGTGTTTTGACATCACCATACTCATTTCAGACTTTCTGGTTCTCTCCCTTTTGACACAATAAATAAATAGGCAAAAAGTCAGAAAGACATTAAATGTATTTATTCCTTCAGTCACTACATATATTCATTCATGAATTCATTAATGATAGGCATGAACTCCAGGACAAGGACTGTTATTTAATAGATTTAACCTTGTTTCTGACATTGGGCAAATTTATGTATATTTCATGCACCCTCTTTTTCAACCCCTCCAAAAATATTGCCTATTTTAACTGGTAAGGGCTGGGATGTTCTCTGTAAGAGACAGGTAGTCCTTGCATCTTCATGGGCTCATACTACATGGTGTCCAGTTAAGTCTCATTGGTTTACATGTGTTTTACTATTGCACTGATTGCTAAAAATACTCTGAAAACCAGTTCATAACCCTATGAACTTGTGCAATGCAGTATCTGTAAGTGATATGGAAATTATACCTGCCCCCTTTTTCCTTTATGGCAGACATTCACAGGTAATAAAGCAATAGCTACTCTTATGATTATTTTAGGGTGCAACTGGAACTGCATTATATGCTTATGTGTTTTTCTAGTAGAAGAACTGTATATTAATTTATGCTGAGAAAGATGAAGGTGGTATAGAATACTGATGAATAAAAAATGTGCTTTTCAAAAATAATCTCTGTTCAGATGCAGCCATTAGGAATCTTCTCCAAAATAGTCAGTTATATAAGCAAGTTTTAAATATTTAATTGTTGTTTCATGAACATAAAGGTAGTCATCACTCTGGCATCTTGCCAGTGAGTCAGAAATGTGTCATTCTTTCCGAATCAGAAATGATACTAAGATGTACCCAAAGCATGCTACCCAGTGACAAGTTCATGTATTTAATATGGTTATCTTCTGAGCAGCTTGAATGAATCACTAATAAGAGGGGAAAGCTCTTTTTTTTTTTCTTCTAAATCCAGGATGTGGCTGATGTTATTTTTACCTGGCCATAGATGGAAAGGTCTAAATTTAGTTATGTCCAGTTCAAGTCTGGGAAACAGATACTTAATTCTTAACAAATAGTAAGGAGAACTATTGATTATGGTAAAATGAGAAGAGCATTGGAAATCAGTAATCTATAGTTCTGATTGTGAATCTGTATGCAGTTGCTGCCCACTATTACTTTAGGATAATTCTTCAGTAGGCTCCTTAGGATCTATAGTTTTTTTTGTTGTTGGTTTTTTTTTTTTGGATCTATAGTTTTTAAAAGGATTGTTCCAAAAGTTCCATATGTTTAGAATCATACTCATATTCTAGTCCCATATGTTTAGAATCATACTCTATTTATTCTGCCATAGTTTCAACAGTTTAATTCCCTATGATATGATTTAACATTGCCAAGGTAAGCCAAGTTATCTGTTACATAGTAGGAAAAGTTATACCTTTTATCATTAATTTACTCAAAAAATACCGAGTTTTTTTCTAAGTAACAGGTGACAAACTAGATACTATAAAATACACAACCATTTTTTAATAAAATAAGCCAGTCACATATTTAGGGAAACTAATACTAGTAATATTAATGTTAAGGGCATGCAATGCTCTTTTGCTTATTTGTGGAATTTAAGCGGTCCAAATGTTAAAAACAAATTGTGAGATAAAAACATCCTGAAAATTCTATTCAAATAAACCAGATTTGAATTTACTATCAGGACTGTGCTTTCACATGAGATGGTGAGTTGAAGAGGACAAGGGCTCCTATCACTTGCTCATATTTTCAGCAGAAAATGAAAGTTACTTTATAGAATCATAGAATGCTATGATATTTTAAAAAAACTAATGTCACATGAATATAATGATACACACAAAAGAAAGACACATACACACACAAAATATACAAAAACATCAAGTACCCACTTTTAGCATACATGCTACTAAGTACTTCCATGAAATTGATCTCATTTTATATTCTCAACAATCCTGCAAGCCACTAATTATTCCCCTTAATTTCTAATACTGATAAAACTAAAAACTTAAGAAATTAAACTTGTAAGAGGCTGAGATCCAAGTTAGTCAGTCTTCAAAGATTATTTTTCCCTGTCACAAACATAAAATAAATACATAAAGAAAACTATCTAAAGCAAGTTTTTCATTACCCAAACTGTTGCAGAGATGCACAAAGACAGTGGGGACCAAGAGAGGTTTTTGAACCAGTGTTAGTCACTTGATCAGAGGAGGAGGAAAATTCACTATCTTTGAAACAGGATTTTATTTGTGGCCAGATAAAATAAAACAGGATTTTATTTGTGTAACAGAACAAATGAGAGAATATTAAAATTCTTAAAGCAATCTCTTACACATAACAGTGAAAGGTCAAATGTGAAATTTTCATAGAAAGAATATGAATTCAATTGTCAAAGCTCCAAGCTGTATTACCATCAAGGAGATACTAAGAACAGCAGTTGATTCCTTCTTTTCCTTTTCAATAATCAGGGCACATATGCACATCCAGTAGAAACGGACTACCACTTTGTATTTTCCTAGTGCCCGTCTCTCAGCTTCAAGAGCTTTATAGATTTTAAAAATTATAATCAGTCCTCTGACTCTCTCTGGGACCTAGAGGCTCTGTATTATTCCAAATCTACTAAAACAAGTAGCGTAGGTACCTCAGAATTATGCAGCATCTGGATAAAGGCTAAGTAATTTGGGCAGCCATGTGCCTGGTGATTAATAGCTCTGAAGTCAGATAGATCTGAGTCTGAATCCTGTCCCTGCTCGTCAACATTGAGTGAATTTCTAGATGTGTTTTTGCCTTGCCTTCTTTATATGGGATAAGAAGAGATGATATTTTATAAAGTTGCTGTGAAGACTAAAGGAGTTAACAAGTGTGAAGTGCTTGACAGTTTTCTGTTTATCAAAGAGAGAGCAGTGGGTTTTAGAGTGTAAGCATCATTACAATAAGAATAATTTGGTAGAAAGCATTCATATTTCTAACTAAATGCTTTACACTAGTCAGAACACTTGCCACCTTACAGGCTACCAGTTATATGCATGAATATGAAATTCTTGGTGTGAAAAAGTGTATTTTGTCTCTTTGCACCCAAAATATGAGTTATTAAAAGTAATTAATTACTATGAAATTCTTACTGAATTGTAACATAAATGCCTACTGGCAATGCCTAATATTTTAAAGTGACTTATTCACATAACTGTCATATTAAATTTACTTTTTCAACATTTAATGAATCACTGAGAATGGTTAACAAGAAGTTTTCTTTTATTTAATAAATGTTATTTTTTTTATTATTAAATAAGCTTCCAGTCTCCTCTTCTAGGTAGTCTGTGAAAAGGGAACTTTTTATAACTAGCAAATCAATGATGGAATTTTGCATCAAATGTTATATATCTAATGTATTATTATGAATTTTATTCCTTTTTAATTTAAAAAATTTACTGATACTGAGAATAGGTGGGTATTTTTGCTCCTTTCATATTTAATCGATACCTGTGAATATATCTAAAGACTGTGTAATTATTTCAGAGAGTAAATCTCACCTCAATTTGCTTTCAAGGTTATTTGACCAGTAAAAATATCTTGTCATTCAACAAAGAAGGCAAGGAATGCCAAGAATTTACAGTATATCTAATGCTATGTGTGAAAAAGAGAAAAAAATTCTGACATTTTCTTCCAATTATTCTTAACTAGTGTGAACTAGGCACATTCTATAACAACTTATGATTATTACTGTATTGCAATTTATAGTGTTCATCTCTTCACATGTAATTCTTCCACTTTGCTGCTGTTTTTGTTTAGGTGCTAAATCATGTATGAATCTTTTGTGACCCCATGAACTGTAGCCCACCAGTCCATGGGATTTCCCAGGCAAGAATACTAGAGTTGGTTGCCACTTCCTTTTCCAGGGGATCTTTCCAAACCAGGGATTAAATGAACATCTCCTGCATTGCAGGTAGATCCTTTACCACTGAGGTACTGGTTGTTGTTCAGTGGCTCAGTCATGTCTGACTCTTTGAGACCCCACGGTCTGTAGCACACCAAGCTTTCCTGTCCTTCACGATCACCCGGAATTTGCTCAAACTTATGTTCATTGAGTCGCTGATGCCACTAGGGAAGCCTGTAATTCTCCCATGCTTGACTGTTAAAGTCTGAAGAAAGGCTTCTTAAGAAATCAACAGTTAAAGTTGCCCAACAAGAGATTCGTGACTGTACAAGTGCTTGATAATAGCAGGATGAAAGTATGGTTAGATGAGTGGGAAAATGAGTGGATGACAGCATGATACAATGGAAAATGCACTCCTGCTTTAATGTTACTTGATTTTATTCAAATCATTAAATTACTCAGTATCGGTTGCCTGTTCTGCTATTAATAAATTGCAATATTAAATTACATGATGGCTTCTCTACTAGTCTGAGACCTTACCCTCCAGCCTGCTGGCACGTATACAACTGGACCAACTCAGCTCTGTCTCCATAGTCTACCTTCACACTTCAGAACTTGTCTACTTTATTCCAAGCAATGCCATGGACAACTAGGTTGTGGTTCTTTCACTGAAAGTCAGCTCTTGCCCTAATCTCAGTTTCAAGTTTTGCCAAAAATCCTTAAGAAATTTTTTTTTTTCTCTTTTTCCTCTATGATTCTGCTATGCCTACCCAGCTCTGGGATTGTAGTTTCCTCTGCCTGAGACTCTCAGTTTTTTTCCCATTTCTATTCCCTAGTCTCTGCTGTTGGGCTTATGCATTTACTTCTGGCTTTGAAGGACAAGCTATACTGTGAACCCCGTATGGTTTGCTAATTTATCCACTTATGTATCCTACCTCTTTTAATCAGGGGACTAGGATATGCCATGGGGAATATCAATAGCCCCTTAGAGGAAAGAGAAATGGGTATATTAGCAGCATATCCTGACGAGAAAAATGAAGCAAGAAACAGGATATGTAATTTAGTCAGATGGCTTTGTAAAATGTGAACATTTATAGGGAATGATATAGACTAAAGTGTTGGTAGAACTCTCATAACTTTTTTCATTTAGAGCCATGTAATATCTTAATTAAAGGGAGTTTTAGAAATAAAAGATGTTTAGATATAAATGCTGAGACTAACTAGAAAAGCTCTACTCTGGCCATGGAGCTATTTATTTTTTAATTAGTCTATTTTCTATTTTTTAACTTTACAATATTGTATTTGTTTTGCCATACACTGACATGAATCCACCATGGGTGTACATATTTTCCCCCTCCAGAACCCCCCTTCCACCTCCCTCCCCATCCCATCCCTCCAGGTCATCCCAGTACACCAGCCCCGAGCACCCTGTATCGTGCATTGAACCTGGACTGACGATTCGTTTCACGTATGATAATTTACATGCTTCCATGCCATTCTCCCTTATCGTCCTGCCCTCGCCCTCTCCCACAGAGTCCATAATACCGTTCTATTTATCTGTGTCTGTTTTGATGTCTCGCATACAGGGTTATCTTTACCAATTGACTAAATACCATATATATGTGCTAGTTTACTGTATTGGTGTTTTTCTTTCTGGCTTACTTCACTCTGTATAATAGGCTCCAGTTTCATCCACCTCATTAGAACTGATTCGAACGTATTCTTTTTAATGGCTGAGTAATATTCCATTGTGTATATATACCACAGCTGCCTTATCCATTTGTCTGCTGATGGTCATCTAGGTTGCTTCCATGTCCTGGCTATTACAAACAGTGCTGCAATGAACATTGGAGTACATGTGTCTCTTTCAAGTCTGGTTTCCTCAGTGTGTATGCCCAGCAGTGGGATTTCTGGGTCATATGGCAGTTTTATTCCCAGTGTTTTGAGGAATCTCCACACTGTTCTCCATAGTGGCTGTACTAGTTTGCATTCCCACCAACAGTGTAAGAGGGTTCCCTTTTCTCCACACCCTCTCCAGCATTTATTGCTTGTAGTCTTTTGGATAGCAGCCATTCTGACAGGCGTGAAATGGTATCTCATTGTGGTTTTGATTTGCATTTCTCTGATAATGAGTGATGTTGAGCATCTTTTCATGTGTTTGTTAGCCATCTATCTGTATGTCTTCTTTGAAGAAGTGTCTGTTTAGCTCTTTGGCCCACTTTTTGAATGGGTCGTTTATTTTTCTGGAATTGAGCTGTAGGAGTTGCTTGTATATTTTTGAGATTAATTGTTTGTCCGTTGCTTCATTTGCTATTATTTTCTCCCATTCTGAGGGCTGTCTTTTCACCTTGCTTATAGTTTCCTTTGTTGTGCAAACGCTTTTAATTTTAATTAGGTCCCATTTGTTTATTTTTGCTTTTATTTCCAATGTTCTGGGAGGTGGGTCATAGAGGATCCTGCTGTGGTTTATATCGGAGAGTGTTTTGCCTATGTTTTCTTCTAGGAGTTTTATAGTTTCTGGTCTTCTTACACTGTCATAAAATCCTCTGTATAATACATAATCTGGAATAATATGAAAATAGATTTTTAATGACAAATTCACCCTGAAGTCTCAGTTGCCACCCCTACTCCAACTCCAGTTAATGAAGCTGAGGCAGAGTTGCTCAATGTCCAAGCACATGGTCAGTTTTCTGAGGCTGTGTCATTGTAAAGTAAGAACTATGGATAAACCAAAGTAGACACTCGTTCCAATGCAATTGCTAAAAGTATACTGAGAAAGACCATAATTTCTAGTGAGAAAGACTGGATGAAAAAATAATGATTTCCTCTGATTCTAAGTCTACTACTCAACAGTAGCCTACTACTACTGTTCCCACAGTTATTAAGTAACTATATAATCTCAATTCCTTCAGCAGCTGGTTTTTTGGTCTTGAAATTGTTGTCCACATTATTGTTTCTGAATATATCCTATCAAGTAGCTTTGATATGCCCCATTAACCTAGAATGTAACCAGATTTCTACTTCAACTCTCTTAGCTAGGCAATCTGGATATTTAGTCTAACTTGCTCTTTATTAATGTACTAATGTCCTTCCTGCTTCTTGCCATTTGTGTTAGACTCATACTGGGGCTTGAATCACTATGTTCCCATATCTAGATTAATTGCCTCATCACTTCATCCAACCCTGTGAGAATCTTCCCAGATTGCTTTTTTGTCTGGGCAATGATACCCCTATGATTTAGACTTATGGCCCAGTTTCTTTTCATAGAAGGTTAGTCATTTTGGAGAAACAAAGCTAAAATCCATTCTTTATTTTGTTCACCCATTCTTTATGTATATTTGTTTGGTATCCTTTATGTGCCAGCCATTCTTTTATCTAGGCACTAGGATAATAGAGCAGAATTGCAGGATGGTAAGAGGCATGAATATGTAAGCCGTCATTATCCATTAATTTACGTCATGCATATTAAATAAGCACCTATTCTGGGCTAGATAATATGTATGATACTGTTGACACAAAAATGAATAAAACAATTCTTGCCTTCAAAAGATTTATGGGAACCATATACATGAAAATAATTTTTTAAATATCATATGGCATGTCTGATGATAAAATTAAAGAGGGTAATATGGGAACATGAATTGCTATTAATGACACTGATGAGGTAAGAAGGAGCTGGTATGGTATATTAAGGGTATTGGCCTTGGAAGGCCATGGTAAAGCACAGCTATTTGTTAACAAAAGAGCTAGACATTGATTATTTGAATTCAAATCCCTTTCCAGTTGTTAACTCAGTGACCGCAAGTGTGTAATCTCTCTGAATTCTGGTCAATGCATCTGTAAAATGTACATTAACATAGAACTTATTTTTATAGAGTTTTTATGAGGAACTAATGAGGTAATTCACATACTTATCCTAATAACTGGCACATAGTTTATGTTCAGTAAGCATTTGTCACTATTATTCTATAGACAATGAGAGAATTCAAGAGGATTTTAAGTGGGGGAATTATGGGGCCAAAATTCTGTTTGAGATAGAGCATAGTTAAAATTGTAAACAGTTAACTAATAAGAAGTTACTATATACCTCAGGGAGCTCTATTCAATGCTCTCTGTTGACCTAAATAGGAAGGAAATCCAAAAAAGAGGGGATATATGTATACATGTAGCTGCTTCACTTTACTGTACAATAGAAACTACAACAACATTTTAAAGCAATTCTACCCCAATGAAAATTAATTAAAAGTAATTTTGAAACTTGTAACACACTCATTAGCAATGCCTAGCAGGAGCTAATGTATGTGGAAGAAGCTTAGGCCGAAGTTAGAGATTTTGGATAAATAAGGCTCTAACTATGGTATGAAAGGGACCACCCTGGGAGAGTGTGTGGAGTGGATAAATCAGTTGTCTGAAGATGGAACTGTGTGGAATACAAAAATATAAGAGGTAAAATCAAAGAAAGAAATGTCTGTGAAAAAAACAAAGTAGGAATCATCATAAATGTGTTTGGTAATAAGCAACATAATGGAGGCTTTTCCCTCCTTGAAATGCCATGGAAAAGGATTCTGAGAGGGTCAAAGAACTGGGTGTTGAGAAAAGGCTCATCAGTTATCAAGGTGGGAAAGGCATAAAGTAAAGAGAGAATAGTAAGTCCCAACACTTAAGATCTCAGGTAGGCTAAAGTACATGAAGAAGTAGGTGAATAATACAGAAGAATGCAATCAATGCCCAATAAAATATTATAGTAGAGAGGTCTTACAGTTTTGGGATGGGTCCCTGGATAGGTAGAGAACATGGTGGTGATATTATAGTTAGATGAGTCAGCAGTACCACATCTGGAAACAGGTGGCAAGAAGACAAACAGTAATGACCATACTGAGGCTGAGGGCTCAGCTCCTTTAGGATAAGTCATTATATGTTCATTGATGACTTAGGATTAGGCCAAGCTGAAAGTTGCTTCCATTGTGCCATAGATTTCTTAAGTATAATGAGGCTAACCATTTCCTTTGAGTCACAGTAAAATTAAATTACCAACTTGATTAATATGAGATCTGGTTATGCTATTATAGAGAAATCTAACCAACATTTTTGCCTTTTTTTTTTTTTTTCCAAAGGATTTTCCAGAAAAGGAGAAGTCCACAGCAAAGGCCCTGGAAGATGTAAAGGCGAACTTTTACTGTGAGTTATGTGACAAGCAGTACCACAAACACCAGGAGTTTGACAATCATATTAATTCTTATGACCATGCTCATAAGCAGGTAAGTTGAAGTGGGAAATAACCATATTCCTGGATTGCTACTTTCAGAATACAACATATGCAACTGGCCTTATTTATCCTCATCTAAATTGCTGAGATGTTATACCATTTTTTTTCTTGAAAGTTTTGTTTTTTGTTTAAATATTAAGTGAAATACTTTTTCCTAGAAAGAATATAGGATCCAAGAGTAGACTGACATTTATTTTAGGATTATATACGTGAGGAAACCAGGACTCAGTAAAAATAGGGCCAGATTCAAAACCACCTAACTACTTAGTGGCAAATCTAGAATACTGGATGAGTATTAGGACAAGATGTAGCATAGAATATTTTTGAGTTCCAAGGTATAGGGAATACTTAAGTTTGGGGGGAAATTTTTTTCAATAAAATGTTATATTTTTGTAGGAATATCTTCTTAGGAAAATCAGAGTGATTACTTAATAAATGAACCATTGCAGACAAGCTAACAAAGACAATCTCAGACAAAGGCAAAGTTGAGGGGTAACGGAAGATATAAACATATAAAAAAATCAGTGTTGATATTCTACACAAAATGCTAAGATTCTCTTTTTCCATTTGTCTGTGAAAGAGTGGGTTATTGTTCTCATCTGTTAAATTTTATCACTGCTGCATGATGTATGAGGATATTAGCACTTTAGGAATTATAGGTGTCAAATACCACTAAGAAAGAAGTCCCATATGGCCATAGGATTATTGCTAAGAGCTGAGAAGTTGCACAATCCTAATATCTTGGAATATATGGATAAATCTTGTATAATCTAGACCTACAATATTTATTCAGAGTGTAAAGCAATAAATATTTTGAATAACATCACTAATATGTATTGAGTACATATAAAATATATGGCTTTGACAGTTTCTATTAATATCTTTAAAGCTAGAGCATGAATATATAATTGACTGGATGTCTCTGACAAGAACAAGAACAACGAGAATCATTGTTCAGGACTGAGATTTCCAAATCTTAGTGTGCGTAATCATCACTTTGGAACCTGTTAATAATGCAGATTTCTAGATTCTCCTTTAGCTATTCTAACTCAGTAGTTCTAAGATAGGGCTCAGGAACTTGCATTTTAAAATGATACAAAATAGAATTTTTCAAATGTATATGTAAAAATGAAGCATGTGACTACCATCCAACTCCATCAATGATCTGTCTTGTTTCATTCATACTACCACAATTTACTCCCCACACCTGCTATCACCTTGGATTATTTTGAAGCAAACTCCAGATACTGTATAATTTTATGTGAAAATATTTCAAGATGTTTAATGATGCTTAAACAACATAGCCATCATCATACCTAAAAATTAACAGTATCTTGGTATAGGTCATTTGTCTCATAAATGATTTGTGAATTTGGGTTTGTTGAAATCCAAATGTATCACATTTTAGCTGATACATCTTTTAAGTTTCTCTTTAAGTTTCTTTTAATATTTATTTAAACTATGGGTTTTCCACTCCCCCTTTAAATTGTGCTCCTTGCAATTTGTTTGTTGGAAAATTGGATTGTCTCACACATTTGAGATTTTGCTGAATACAACTCAGTGTTTTCTTTTCACATTTTTTCTGTCTTCTGTATTTCCTTTAAACTGCTTGTTACAGATAAAATCTGGTCAAATGCTGGTTCCTTGGCAAAAAAAATATTAGAGAGTGTTGTATCTTTCCATAAGGAAGTATATGAGATCGAGTTTTCTTTCTTTTTATGACTTGCAGTTTGATCAGTGGGTTTAGGTACGATTGCCTTGATCATTATTTACCCCACCTACATTTTTCCACTAATGGTTCTTGTATCCATAGATGATCATTTGCTTAAATCTATTACTTCATTTGGAGCTCTAAAATGATTATATTATCTTTGTGTCTTTTATTAGATAAAATGTGTCTATAAAGACAAATCTCCCAAAGCATCACCCAAAGTGAATTTTATGTAGGAGTGCTTCAGTCTGTATATTAAGAAAAAATTATTCTGGAGATTTGGAGAAATAAGTGACCATGGAAGGTCTCACGGGACAGTGATATTTATCTGTGTTTTAGATGTACACAAGTCAATATTGAAAAAGAGATTCGAGATGGGATAGCATTCTTGAGAGTGGAAACACAAGGAGCTAAGGTGAGGAAATGAAGGAGTAAAAGGCCTCTTTTGTAGAAGGTATTGGACTACAGGAGGGTGAATTCTCCACACTTGATCTGCATTCTACAGCCTGCCTTTCACTCTGGAATTCTGCCTCATCAGTTCCCTTTTTTATCACTTTCCTTAATTTTATTTCTATTGTCTTTCCAACATTTCGATAAAACAAGCCTTCCTCAATCCTTATATTCCATCTATTTCCCCATTTCTGCTTTTTTTTTTTTTTTATGCTTCCTAGCTTTCTAACATTTCTAGGCATGCTCCTTGTTCAAACAGTGATTGAGTTTCCATTATTTGCTTTTGTGCTGGTTATAGAAAGTAGAAAATTTTGATCCTTAATTTCAGGAGGCCTATTATCTTGCCTGGAAAATTCTATGGACAGAGTAGTTTAGTGGGCTACAGTCCATGCGGTTGCAAACATTCAATATTAGAGAAATTATTATCTAGGATACTGAGAGAACATATAAAAATTATTTAAGAATGAAGAGTTGACAAATGAAATAGAAATTCTAAAAATGAATTAGAAGTTAGCCACGTTAACCAACTAAGAATGGAAAGTTACCTTTATGGTAGAAAGGCATGGGGCAGTTATAAAGCATGACCCAGACATAAAGAAGCTGCAAAAGAATTCATTGTGATCACTAAAGTCATCATCAGTGTCTTGGGGACTTTAAAAATCTTTGAAACTCTCCTCATTCCTCCCATTCTACTCTTGCAATAGACCTCATTCTCTGTCTTCCTTTTGCATTCTCTTTTCACTCTTTATGTTAATCTCACTCCTGATTCTTTGCTAGCACCTTCTAACTGGACTCCTTGCTTCTAGTATTTTCCATGTTCCACACAGACCTATCCATTTACAGCCAGATTGATCTTTCCAAACTCTCACATTTATTCAATCACTCCCCTTGGAAATCTTCAATGACTGCTGGCTGACATTTTGTAAAAGTCTGAATTACTTAGTCTGTCATTCAAAATACCCGCAGTTTGGCTCTTGCATCTATTTCCAGATTTATCTCATCCAAACCCAGAATTTTCCTATAGTTTCTTAAAAGATTCATTATGCTTTTCCACCTGCTCATATTGGCTCATAATCTTCCCTCTGTCTGGGATCCCCTCCTGTCTTATGGCTGTATTTCAACATATGCTTCAGTAGATTTAATACACAGATTGATAACTTACATCTTGATATGAAAAAAGCTGAGATCTCATGGTAAGCTGACTTAACAGCATTTTCGAAATTCCTTTTGATCAAAGGATCTTTAATATTGTGCAGAATTTTGTACTTGCTGCCCACTTTGGGTAACACTGAAATAATTAAATTTACCATAGACCTCATAAGACTACTTTCTTAGATAAATATTGAAATACATCCATCTAAAGATTTATTTTGGCCCAAAATATTTTGAAAGTTACCTGAACTCTAAATGTATCTGAGTTTACAAGTTGCCTTTTAAATGAAACAATTTTAGGTACAGAAAATAGGAAGTGTGCACTAAAGTGAAATATGCAAAAACCTTTTTTTTTTTTTCAAATTCCAAAGCTAAATACGTCTGTTTGGTTCTTGCTTCAGTAAGGGCTCTTCTTGATTGTGATGCTGATTATAATAATGGTAGTAGGGTTTTGGATGAGAGTATTTTCTAGCCTAACTAATAGGAACAGTTGCCTTAATTTTATTTTCCATGGGGATTCAGAGTAAACATCTGGCCTCTTCTGTTGACAGGGTAACCCTCTCTACTTTCCTTCTCTCATTTATAATTACTCAATATCCTGCAGTTTAATAAGTGATTTCTAAAGCATTTGTGTCACTTGTATCTAAATAGCAGTCCTATGTGTTTAATTCATTTTATTACAAAGATCATATTATACACAGATTTATTGTAATTATAGAGAAGTAGGTTAACACATAACTTAGTACCCGGAGGGATGGATTGGGGAGGGAGGTGGAAGAAGGGTTCTGGAAGGGGAAAACATGTACACTCATGGTGGATTCATGTCAATGTATGGCAAAACAAATACAATATTGTAAAGTAAAAAAAAAAAAAAAAGAATGAAGTAAAATAATCTGGGACTAATAGCTTTAAATTAATTCCATTGGACATTTAATAATGTTTTCTATAATTTAATAAAAATTGAGATATGATTCTTCTAGAAAAAGCTTATCAATAATTACAAATCTATTTTTTTGTATTTCTTCAACAATAAAAAATGAATTTCTAGATTTGACAATCATGTTCTATATATAACTCAAGTTTTTGAAAATAATGATTTTTTTAGCTATTGCCTTGAACTTCTTAAAATTCTGTGTAAATGCTGGGCATTACTACTAAAGCAATTTGAATGTGTATACAAATTACAATTGCTTGGATAAAGAAAGTATTGTAACTATTAATATAGCTAACATGTCAGTAACAATTAATTCCTTCTGAGACTATCAAGTTATAATCCCTTTCTCGGGACTGTTAGCTGCAAATGCATAATACTGAAACAAATAATACATATTCTCAGAAGCAATACAAGTTTCTTCTGCCCCAGAGACATTCTGACTCATCTCAATTTAGAAAAAACAAATGAACCAGATCTCCATACAATTAACCCATAAATATATCTTCAGTTATAAAAAACAAATCCACTTTTAGATCCACATGTGACATTTAATCCTACTAATATTCATTTGCTTCACAATAGGATTTTTTTTCACTGATGAGTAGCTGTTCACTTCTCAAGCTTGGATTTGAACTCCTACTGATTCATAAATTATTGTTTCAGATTCTTCTCCATCTTTACCTGCTGAAGATAAAATAAACAAAACAAAATTATCTCTTTTGATCTTGACTCCAAGTGGAAAAAATTCCCAAAGCTGCTAAATGAATTTGATTTAATTACTCTTGCATTGTTCCTATAATTTGAGTTATGTTTTATCTAACTACTGCTCAATGATACATTTCATTATATCATATTTAAACTACTACTCATCTTAATATGGCAACAGCATTTAAAAGTATATTTGATTTGTATGGTTTGTAAGATTAAAGAAGAAATACAAATTATAGTGTCTAGAACGAACACTCTCAGAACCATAAATGTTGGTAAAGCAGAATCATACTTATTTCCTGCTGTATTTTGCATTCTGTGAACTCAGGTTTCAGGTAGATTTTAAATTTCTATATCTGACTCACACCTCTCTCTCCCAAGAATTCAGTTTCAATTCAGTCGCTCAGTAGTGTCCGACTCTCTGCAACCCCATGAATTGCAGCACGCCAGGCCTCCCTGTCCATCACCAACTCCCGGAGTCTACCCAAACCCATGTTCATCGAGTCAGTGATGCCATCCAACCATCTCATCCTCTGTCGTCCCCTTCTCCTCCTGTCCCCAATCCTACCCAGCATTAGGGTCTTTTCCAATGAGTCAACCCTTCTCATGAGGTGGCCAAAGTATTGGAGTTTCAGCTTCAACATCAGACCTTCCAATGAACACCCAGGATTGATCTCTTTTAGGATGGATTGATTGGATCTCCTTGCAGTCCAAGGGACTCTCAAGAGTCTTCTCCAACACCACAGTTCAAAAGCATCAATTCTTCGGCGCTCAGCTTTCTTCACCGTCCAACTCTCACATCCATACATGACCATTGGAAAAACCATATCTTTGACTAGATGGACTTTTGTTGGCAAAGTAATGTCTCTGCTTTTAAATATGCTATCTAGGTTGGCCATAACCTTCCTTCCAAGGAGTAAGCGTCTTTTAATTTCATGGCTGCAGTCACCATCAGCAGTGATTCTGGAGCGCAAAAAAATAAAGTCTGACACTGTTTCCACTGTTTCCCCATCTATTTCCCATGGAGTGATGGGACCAGATGCCATGATCTTAGTTTTCTGAATGTTGAGCTTTAAGCCAACTTTTTCACTCTCCTCCTTCACCTTCATCAAGAGGCTCTTTAGTTCTTCTTCACTCTCTGCCATAAGGGTGGTGTTGTCCGCATATCTGAAGTTATTGATATTTCTCTCAGCAATCTTGATTCCAGCTTGTGTTTCTTCCAGCCCAGTGTTTCTCATGATGTACTCTGCATATAAGTTAAATAAGCAGGGTGACAATATACAGCCTTGACGTACTCCTTTTCCTATTTGGAACCAGTCTGTTGTTCCATGTCCAGTTCTAACTGTTGCTTCCTGACCTGCATACAGGTTTCTCAAGAGACAGGTCAGATGGTCTGGTACTCCTATCTCTTTCAGAATTTTCCACAGTTTATTGTGATCCACACAGTCAAAGGCTTTGGCATAGCCAATAAAGCAGAAATAGATGTTTTTCTGGAACTCTCTTGCTTTTTCGATGATCCAGCGGATGTTGGCAATTTGATCTCTGGTTCATCTGCCTTTTCTAAAACCAGCTTCAACGTCTGGAAGTTCATGTTTCACATATTGCTGAAGCCTGGCTTGGAGAATTTTGAGCATTACTTTACTAGCATGTGAGATGAGTGCAATTGTGCGGTAGTTTGAGCATTCTTTGGCATTGCCTTTCTTTGGGATTGGAACGAAAACTGACCTTTTCCAGTCCTGTGGCCACTGCTGAGTTTTCCAGATTTGCTGGCATATCGAGTGCAGCACTTTCACAGCACCACCTTTGAGGATTTGAAATAGCTCAACTGGAATTCCATCACCTCCACTAGTTTTGTTCGTAGTGATGCTTTCTAAGACCCACTTGACTTCACATTCCAGGATGTCTGGCTCTAGATGAGTGATCACACCATCGTGATTATCTGGGTCATGAAGATCTTTTTTGTACAGTTTTTCTGTGTATTCTTGCCACCTCTTCTTAATATCTTCTGCTTCTGTTAGGTCCATACCATTTCTGTCCTTTATCGAGCCTATCTTTGCATGAAATGTTCCTTTGGTATCTCTAATTTTCTTGAAGAGATCTCTAGTCTTTCCCAATCTGTTGTCTTCCTCTATTTCTTTGCCCAAGAATTACCCACCAGTAATTGGAAACTCTATTAGCAAAGAAGTATAAAAGAACAAAGACTGATCTTATAATAGCTTCTGGATCATAATTCAACTTTTCCAAAATACTGTTTTCACCCTAGTTAGAGGCCTTTTGATTTTAAGGTTACCTCCCAACTGAAAAATCAACTTAAAATCTATGTTCTGGCTTTGTTTTTCAGATGTGCTAAGTGATTTCTTGCCTTAGTGCATTTGTCATATCTCTTCCAGAAATTTTCTTTCAGATGATTTTCAACTTTCTGATTCCTCTCTTCATTTGTACTTTAGCTCAGTGTCATCTGTATGCAGGGTCTTTCTTTGACATTCTAACTCAAGTAGTTAGTTGCCAGTTCTCCAAATTCTAATACCCTCTTGGTATTGTCAATGGGTTGGAATCAACTTATACTGGCACTCCAGAGCAAACTGTCTAATATTTAAGAATCTTGTGAAGTGGTTCTTAAACCATTGGTAGGTTGAAATTATCCATGGTAGGAGATCCACAAAAATACAAGCAGGGCTTTATATATTTCATGTGATTTTTCCATAGACTTGATAAACCAGCACACCATTGTTTAATACTCCTTTAAAAAGCAAAAACAAGTTACCTTTTGAAATTTTTGCCCCTTACCCTGTTCCCTGCCATTACCTTCACAAAGAGAAGAATAGGGCATTGTTGGCTCTATTGGCTATGTATCCCCATATTTCTAGAACTTAGGGCAGGTCTAGCACATAGGAAAGACTCAATAAATATTTTTTAAATGAATGAGTAGTTGAATAAGTGAGTTTCTAGAATTTATCATGCTACTCTGTCCTACATCAATATATTCACACATCATTGATTAATCATAGCTTTTTGCTGCTAATTTTATTGAAATATAATTGCTATACATCAATGTGTAAGTTTTAGGTTAGCATGATGATTTGATTTACATATATTGTGAAATGATAACCACAGTAGATGTTATTGAGCTTTTTGCTAAGTTATATGAGTTCTTCATATATTTTGGATATTAATCCCTTATCAGATAGATAACTTTAAAATGTTTTTCCCATTTCATTGGTTATCTTTTCACTTTTCTACTGGTTTGGATTTCTACTTGGGCACTGTAGGTATGAACTCAGTCTGCCAAGTCCAAGTGCTGGCTGTTTTAAGACCCTCCACCTCACTACTTTGTCACAATAAGATTCCCAGTGGTCTAGCCCTACAGATTCCCTTGCAATCTGGGGCAAGATCAAGGAAGGGGCTCCCACAAAGTGACACACAGTGTTGGGGATAGGGGTTGGCTGTCCACCCTGGATTCTCCTGGCTCACTGGAGAACCTGGAGACTGAGGGGAAACCCCTCCATGTGGTATTCACTGGCCTCCTGGGGAAGGGACAATATTATCCATGTGTAACTGCTTCTCTCACCTTGCAATTCAGTGTCATGGTCTCCATGATGCAAGGGGTGCTTTAGCCTCACCTCTTAGCTGTTCTCACCAGAGGGAACAAAGTCAGGAATGACCTATGTCACCATCTTTGTGATGTTACCCTTAATCACTCCTTAGATAAGTAGAGTGAATGTAGTGAGCAAAATCACAAGTTCTTTATAGTTAAGAAAAGACTGTCATGAAAATCCATTTTTATAATTTAAGAAAATTCTTGGACCCATATTAATGCTGATGTAGTGTTCTGCTCTAAGACTTTTAGACTTTACTCTGTGGGAAATTATTAGTCTTCAAGGGCTTTTAAGTAAGCAAATGATAGTATCAGATTTGTGATTCAGAAGAAAGAACCTAAAAGCAGTTTAAGGATCAGAAGGTAAGAGAGCTCAGTTCTGCAGTCAGAGGGAGCCTAAGAGAGATGACTGAAGTATTTACAGCAGTGACAAGGAGAGGAAGGGAGAAGGGTACATCTAGAAGATTGTCCATGGCTTGCAACATGTGAACACATGATCTTACATCATTTGTGATCAGCTAAATAAAAATTTGGAGAGTTTTCAAAAAAATGTGTCAAATATGAAGATAGAATTTTACTACCCACTGTTGACATGATGTAAGATACTAGAAACTGTAAAACATTGCTGGGAGGATATAAATTGTTTCAATCTTTGATGTTCAGCTTTGGATTATTTATCAAAAGACTTAAAATGTGAATTTTCCCTATAAACAGTTCCATCTGGCATATATTCTAGAAAAATAATCACATTAATGCCAAAGACTTATACACAAGGATATATAAAATAGCCAAAAGCAATCTAAACATAGAGTGAAAAGAGTAACTAAATTATGATACACATAAACCAAAGTTCTTTGTACAATTTAAAATCACATTGGATCTATATTTTATACGAAATTAATTCTTAAAAAGAATGCTTGGATACTTGTTTATATTAAAAATTAAGGAATACATAAGTACTGAACATTGAGTAATAGTACTTAATTGCAATTTGGTCCATAAGTTTCTAAATGCTTATTATCAAATCATAAACTCTTATATAAAAGATAGACATAAAATATTATGTTATACATATTAATCTGCCTCATGTTTTTGTTTATATCTTTCAATTCATAGGACTTATATTTTATTGTGTTAATTCAGTTATCAGAATTTATGTCATTGTGACTTGTAAATATTTTTTATTTCATCTCCATAAGGCACTATGCTATCTTTATAATCATATTTTCTTTCTTTTACACTTATTTTATTGCTGGAGTTAGAACTGCCTTATTCTTATATGTGCTCCATTATTTAAAGTTGCTACCTATTTCTAATTCATCTCTGAACTATCAACCATAAATAGGAAAAAAGTATCATTACAAAATATCATATAAATGAAATAATAGGTCAATCAGTCCTAGTCCAGCCCCTTCCCTTTCTGACGAAGTCCTCTGTCTTTCTGCTCCAGTGCTAACAGGTTGCTCTCCAGATCTGCACAGATCTTCTTTCAGAATTTCTCATTGTCATCATCCTTTGAATGCTTTTATTTCTCTCCTAGATTATACTCCTTGTTTCCCTGATCTCATGACTTTCTATATCATATTTCCTCCTTTTGGTGGAACCTATTCTCTAGAAGCTTCCTAAGAGCATACTCACAAGGTAAAATTTTACAGCCCTTGTCTATCAGTAAATATAAATGTGTTTATTCTACGCTTACATTTCATTTATTTTTCAACTGGCTTTTAGCCTTTAGTGTTGCTCCTGAAAAGTTGTATGTCATTTGGGGTCCTAATTCTTCCCTTCAGAAACTTATAGACTTTACTCTTCCACATTTCATTTTATACCAAACATTTTCTTAGTGCCTGCTAGGAGGTACCAGTTCAGATGAGTTCAGGCACTCAGTGGTGCCTGACTCTTTCTGGCCCCACGTACAGCAGCATGCCAGGGCTCCCTGTCCATCACCAACTCCCGGAGTTTACTCAAACTCGTGTCCATTGAGTCGGTGATGCTATCCAACCATCTCATCCTCTGCCGTCCCCTTCTCCTCCTGCTTTCAATCTTTCCCAGCATCAGGGTCTTTTCAAATGAGTCAGCTATTCACATCAGGTGGCCAAAATATTGGAGTTTCAGCTTCAACATCAGTCCTTCCAAAGAACACCCAGGACTGATCATCTTTAGGATGGACTGGTTGGATCTCCTTGCAGCCCAAGGGACTCTCAAGAGCCTTCTCGAACACCACAGTTCAAAAGCATCAATTCTTTGGCTCTCAGCTCTCCTTATAGTCCAACACTCACATTCATACATGACTACTGGAAAAACCATAGCTTTGACTAGATGGACCTTTGTTGGTAAAGTAATGTCTCTGCAGTAAAGCTGTCTAGGTTGATCATAGTTGGCTTTTCTTCCAAAGAGCAAGTGTCTTTTAATTTCATGTCTGCAGTCACAATTTGCAGTGATTTTGGAGCCCAAGAAAATAAACACTGTCATTGTTTCCACTGTTTTCCCATCTATTTGACATGAAGTGATGAGACCAGATGCCGTGACCTTAATTTTCTGAACGTTGAGCTTTAAGCCAACTTTTTCACTCTCCTCTCTCACTTTCATCAAGAGGCTCTTTAGTTCTTCTTCACTTTCTGCCATAAGGGTGGTGTCATCTCCATATCTGAGGTGATTGATATTTCTCCCAGCAATCTTGATTCCAGCTATGCTTCATCCAGCCCAGCATTTCTTGTGAGGTACTCTGCATATAAGTTAAATAAGCAGGGTGACAATAAACAGCCTTGACATACTCCTTTTCCTATTTGGAACCAGTCTGTTGTTCCATGTCCAGTTCTAACTGTTGCTTCCTGACCTGTATACAGATTTCTCAAGAGGCAGGTCAGGTGATCTGGTATTTCCATCTCTTTTAGAATTTTCCACAGTTTATTGTGATCCACACATTCAAAGGCTTTGGCATGGTCAATAAAACAGAAATGGATGCTTTCCTGGAACTCTCTGGCCTTTTGGATGTTCCAACAGATGTTGGCAATTTGATCTCTGGTTCCTCTGCCTTTTCTAAAACAAGCTTGAACATCTGCAATTTCATGGTTCATGTACTGTTGGAGCCTGGCTTGGAGAATTTTGTGCATTACTTTACCAATGTGAGAGACGAGTGCAATTGTGCGGTAGTTTGAGCATTCCTTGGCATTGCCTTTCTTTGGGATTGGAATGAAAACTGACCTTTTCCAGTCCTGTGGCCACTACTGAGTTTTCCAAATTTGCTGGCATATTGAGTGCAGCACTTTCACAGCATCATCTTTTAGGATTTGAAATAGCTCAACTGGAATTTCATCCCTCCAGTAGCTTTGTTCATAATGAAGCTTTCTAAGGCCCTCTTGACTTCACATTCCAGGATGTCTGGCTCCAGGTTAATGATCACACCATCATCGTCAAGATCTTTTTTGTATAGTTCTTCTGTGTTTTCTTGACACCTCTTCTTAATATCTTCTGCTTCTATTAGATCCATACCAGTTCTGTCCTTTATTGCATCCATCTTTGCGTGAAATGTTCCCTTGGTATCTCTAATTTTATTGAAGAGATCTCTAGTCTTTCCCATTCTATTGTTTTCCTCTATTTCTTTGCATTGATTGCTGAGGAAGGGTTTCTTATCTCTCCTTGCCATTTTTTGGAATTCTGCATTCAAATAGGTATATCTTTTCTTTTCTGCTTTGCCTTTTGCTTCTCTTCCTTTCACAGCTATTCTTAAGGCCTCCTCAAACAGCCATTTTGCCATTTTCCATTTCTTTCTCATGGGAATGTTCTTGATCACTGCCTCCTATACAATGTCATGAACCTCCGTCCATAGTTCTTCAGGCACTCTATCAGATCTAATCCCTTGAATCTATTTGTCACTTCCAGTGTATATTCATAAGGGATTTGATTGAGGTCATACCTGAATGGTCTAGTGGTTTTCCCTACTTTCTTCAATTTCAGTCTGAATTTGGCAATAAGGAGTTCATGATCTGAGCCACAGTCAACTCCCAGTCTTGTTTTTGCAAACTGTATGGAGCTTCTCCATCTTTGGCTACAAAGAATATAATCAGTCTGATTTTGGTATTGACCATCTGGTGATGTCCATGTATAGAGTCTTCTCTTGTGTTGTTGGAAGAGAATGTTTTCTATGACCAGTGCATTCTCTTGGCAAAAGTCAAATAGCCTTTGCCCTGCTTCATTGTTACTCCAAGGTCAAATTTGCCTGTTACTCCAGGTATCTCTTGACTTCCTACTTTTGCCTTCTAGTCCCCTATAATGAAAAGTACATCTTTTTTGGGTGTTAGTTCTAGAAGGTCATGTAGGTCTCCATAGAACCATTCAACGTCAGCTTCTTCAGCATTATTGGTCGGGGCATAGACTTGGATTACTGTGATACTGAATGGTTTGTCTTGGAAACGAACAGAGATCATTCTGTCGTTTTTGAGATTGCATCCAAGTACTGCATTTCAGACTCTTGCTGACTATGATGGCTACTCCATTTCTTCTAAGGGATTCTTGCCCACAGTAGTAAATATAATGGTCATCTGAGTTAAATTCACCCATTCCAGTTCATTTGAGTTCACTGATTCCTAAAATGTCGATGTTCACTCTTGCCATCTCCTGTTTGACCACTTCGAATTTTCCTTGATTCATGGACCTGACATTCCAGGTTCCTATACAATATTGCTCTTTACAGTATCCAACTTTACTTCCATCACCAGTCACAGAATCAGATATTCTTAAAACTATATTTCTACCTGGTTCACTTTCTCAAGAGAGCAGGCATCAGTTTTCTCTCAGAACAGGATAGGAGTCTAGTGGCTCATTTATTCTTTTGTGTACTTTAGCCAGTTCTCCTGTTTTTAGCCCCAGTCTCTGCTTTTCCACTTCTACTTCCATAGCAGGGGTTTGCTAGATTAATGTCAATTTATCCTCATCTCAGCAGTCTGGTCTGCCTTGTTGCACATCTTTCCCCTCCCTGCCTGCCTCTGTCCCTTTCACCCTCTTCTTCTCTCACTCCCTCTGACCCTTCCTCTCTCCTTCCTTCTTCCTTCCCTCCCTCCTTCTCTCTTATTCTCTTTCTTTCAATGTACCCCACTACCTCCTTTATTTCTTAGTAAAATAGAACCAATGCTACCTTCCTCAGAGAGGTACTGTGACAATTAAATTTAAAAATGCACAACAATTCCTAACCCATGTCTAGCATAAGTACACAATAGAGCTGATGGAGGCATATTTAGGGAGATTCATACTCAGTCTTCGTGTCAGACTCTTTGTGACCCCATGGACTGTAGCCCACCAGGCTCCTCTGTCCACTGGATTTTCCAGGCAAGAACACTGGAGTTGGTTGCCATTTCCTTCACCAGGGATCTTTTCAACCCAGTGATTGAACCCATGTCTTCTGCATCTTCTGCATTGGTAGGAAGATTCTTTACCACTGAGCCACCTGGGAAGCCCCCGTCAAAGGAAGGCTAGAGGGTGATTTTTTAAGAATAATGTGTGAGAAATTATTTCATCAAATGGAGACTAAACTGGAAAAAACCTCCAATGTATCTTTTATCTCTGAAATTATTATTGTATAACTTTGTGGTTAAATACAACTTTCTTTCATTTAAATTAATCTTGGGCCTGAACTAGGCAGTGAGAAAAAAATAGTAATTTGCTATTGCTCTTCGGCCCCTGGAGCCATAACATCTACTGGCCTTTTACTTCATGAACATAATTTAGCAACTTCACTTTGATGTAGGTCAGATTTCAGACAGCATGAAAAAATGTATGGCAAAGTCTTGGTTATACAACATGTATATGCTTTTTGTGTTGGCAGATCCATAGGTTTTATTTTCCTAGCTTATTTTTTAGTTTTTTCAACTTCCATTATAGCTTCCTGACACAATATTCCAGCATACTATGACAGCTCCATACTGAGTGAGTATTGCATGAAATTAATTCTGCAGTGTTTAATGGTAGCATCTATTATCTCATTGTTCAAAACTTACAAGTGACAGTATTATTCTTTGTACTTACTGAGTAGTATTATCTTTTGAATATCTGGTTCTAGACGAGATCCTCCATATAACAATATAAATTAACTGCTGGTAATTTAGGTAATAAAATAATATCCAGTATAATAAAATAGCTAAAATATTCCAGAGGTGTAGGTCAGGCCTGAGTTCACTGCAAACACATGTTAATGATAAAGCCAGAGGATAGAAAGGGGAGCAACATTTTATATGTAAATCATTTTTAATTCATTGTTTTTCTCCTATAGTCATGTAATTCTACCAGGCATACATGGCAATCATTCAGTAATTCACTATTTTAGGCATTTGTTCAAAAATCATTTGTGCTGTGTATATAGAACTGTGTGTTCTATAAATACAAAAATAAATAAGCACCTCCAATTTCTAGTCCATTATATATGAAACTTGAAACTTGTCACTCCTATCCACATAACCAGGAAAAAAATTGAACAACCTGAAAATCAACAACTTTTCTTTGATCCATCAGAGAACTAAGATTCCAGGGAAAATTGTTCCACTCAAAACTAGAGAGATAGATGAGTGGATACAGGAATCACAACTTACTAAAGTGTAGGAATTCAGAAGGAATACTGGAATGAGTAGCCATTCCCTTCTCCAGGGGGTGGGGTCATTCTGATCCCGGGATCAAACCCTGGTCTCCTGCATTGCAGGGGGATTTATTTTATTTCCCTGGTCTGAAGCACCAGGGAAACCCAAGGAATCAGTAGCAGGGTAGGAAAAAATAAACTATAGTTGAGGAAATGCCAGAAGCTCAAAGTAGATGAGTTTGAATTACAACTCTGGTGGGAAGGGTGCAACCTTAGGTAGACCATCATGAGTTTATGAATTTTACCTTTGGAAGCTCTATTTTACAGTGAAGATGGGGGCAAAAATCCCCTTGTGCTTTTGGCAGAGGTAGAGGAAAGGTAGCCATTTAAAAATATGCCAGAGAATTCTGGTGTTCTTAACAGGGTTTGTCCTCAAGAAAAGCTGTTTTACCAGAGCCTAACCAACATTGGAAATAGAAATACCCATCTCTGTCTCTAACCTTCCTCTCTCAACCAGTGGTGGTGTGGAGGGGGATAGCCAGCCCTGAGAAGCATTTAGGAAGGTTATAGCCCAGGGGATCAGTAGAGACTGAGACATAATCAGAGGACTACAGAACTCCTTGTCTTTTCCTACCAAGCCCTTACCAACACATCAGTAGGGCTCCTACAAAATAATAGAAGAATACATCAGAAAGAATATATTTCTAACCTTACTTAAGAAGTCTCTAGGAAAACCTGAAGTGTGACAGAGGAAATAAAAACATGTATACCAGATGAAATTTAGCTCCTTACAGCTGCAATTGTACCAAACAGTAAAGACAGCCAAACCACTCGCCAAATAACTACAAAACCTTACTCTAAAGATCCGTTTGTTTCTGTTCCATTTACCCAGTACAGTATGTCTGGCTTTCAAGAAAATAATTGCAAGACATACTAAAAGACAAAAAGCACAATTCGAAGAAACAAATCCAAAATCAGCACAGGACTCAAATATACAAAGTTTTTGGAGTTCTAAGATTAGGGATTTAAAACAACTATGATTATTTTACTAAAGATTCTAATGGGAAAAATGGATGCATAAAGACAGGTGAGTAATGAAAGCAGATATTGCTAAGGAAATAATCAATGAGCTTGGAAAAAAATGCTAGTAGAAGCTCCTGAAACTGAATGGAAAAAAAAAAAAAAGAAAAGAAGACAGAGTATCCAAGACTCAATTGACAATTACAAAAGGAATAATTACAGAAGAAAAAAAAACAAGAGTTTGAAGCACCTCCAATTTCTAGTCCATTATATATGGAACTTGAAACTTGTCACTAATTATGACTGAGAATTTCCCCAAATTAATTACAGACAATAAACTAAAGATTCAGGTAGCTCAGATACCAATAAAATGCTCAACAGATACATATATAACCTCAGATATGCAGATGACACCACCCTTATGGCAGAAAGTGAAGAAGAACTAAAGAGCCGCTTGATGAAAGTCCCATCACTTCATGGAAATAGATGGGGAAACAGTGGAAACAATGTCTGACTTTATTTTGGGGGGCTCCAAAATCACTGCTGATGGTGATTGCAGCCATGAAATTAAAAGATGCTTACTCCTTGGAAGGAAGATAGCATATTTAAAAGCAGAGACATTACTTTACCAACAAAAGTCAATCTAGTCAAGGCTATGGTTTTTCCAATGGTCATTTATGGATGTGAGAGTTGGACCATGAAGAAAGCTGAACACCGCAGAATTGATCCTTTTGAACTGTGGTGTTGGAGAAGACTCTTGAGAGTCCCTTGGTCTGCAAGGAGATCCAATCAATCCATCCTAAAGGAGATCAATCCTGGGTGTTTATTGGAAGGACTGATGTTGAAGCTGAAGCTCCAATCCTTAGGCCATCTCATGCGAAGAGTTGACTCATTGGAAAAGACCCTAATGCTGGGTAGGATTGGGGGCGGGAGAAGAAGGGGACGACAGAGGATGAGATGGTTGTACGGCATCACTGACTCCATGGACATGGGTTTGGGTAGACTCCGGGAGTTGGTGATGGACAGAGAGGCCTGGCGTGCTGCAATTCATGGGATCGCAAGGAGTCGGACATGACTGAGCGACTGAACTGAACTGAACTGGGTAAAGATTCCACCCAATACAGAAAGCGGGGTTCAATCCCTAGGTTGTGAAGATCCTCTGGGCAAGGAAATGACAACCTACTCCAGTATTTTTGCCTGGGAAATCCCATGAACAGAAGAGCCTGGTAGTCTGTAGTCCATGGGGTCACAAAAGAGTTGGACGTGATTTAGTGAATAAACAAGAACAACACATATCCAGGCATATTGTATTCAAACTGCATAAATTTAAGAACAAAGAGAGAACCTTGAAAGAAGCCATTGATAAGTGGAAAACACCTTAGCTATAGAGGAGCAAGGATAAGAATTACACTACCTCTCTCTTTAGAAACCATGCAATCAGAAAGAACAGAGTGATTTATTAAAATGTTGAAAGAAAAAAAAATACGAATTTAGAATCCTGTGTCCAATAAAATTGTCCTTCAAAAGTGGTAGCTAAATAAACATTTTCTCAGGCAAAGAAAAATTGAGGGAATTTATTGCCAGTAGACTTACCTTATAAGTGTTAAATGTGTCAGAAAGAAGGAAAATATATGTCAGAAATTCCATTTATATAATGAAAGGAAGAGCATTCGAGAAGAGATAATGAAGGTAAAATAAATCATATTTTCTTATTCTTAATTGTTTTAACAAATAACTGTTTATTCAAAATAATAACAGTATCAACCATGTATTCAGTAATTATAGCTTATGGATAAGAGCCATGAATGACAGCAGGAAGGAACTGGAAATAAGTGACAGGAGGGAGGAGTTGGAAATATTGTGCTATAAGATAATTGCACTACGCAGGAAGTAGCTAGAATGTTATCTGAAAGACTTGGATTTCTTGTAAATTTTTTTATAGACTTAAGGGAAACTGCTAAAAGAAATTAAAGAAGTATAATTGATATGCTAAGAAAGGGAAAAAAATAGAATCCCAATTGAAACTAGAAAAGGCAGAAAAAGAATTAAAAACAAAAAATAAGAACAGTAAGAGCAGTAAATAGAAAAGAGTCACAAGTATGATAGATATTAATCCAACTATATCAATAATCACTTTAAATGTTAATGTTCTGAATTTATCAATTAAAAGACAGAGACTGTCAGTGTTCATTTAAAAAAAAAAAAGACCCAAATATGTTTTGTTTGAAAGAAACCCACTTTAAGTAGAAAGACACAGATTAAAAGTAAAGTGATGGAGAAGTATATGCCTTGATAACACTAATCAAAAGAAAGTTGGAGTAACTATATTAATTTTAGATAAAGCTGCCTTTAAAGAAAGGAAAATTATCAGATATAAAGACAGGCATTACACAACAATAAAGAGGTCAAAATATTAAGTGAAAGTGAAAGTCACTCAGTCGTGTCTGACTCTCTGCGACCTCATGGACTATACAGTCCATGGAATTCTCCAAGCCAGAATACTGGAGTGGGTAGTCTTTCCCTTCTCCAGGGGATCTTCCCAACACAGGGATTGAACCCACGTGTCCCACATTGCAGGCAGATTCTTTGATTCTCTACCAGCTGACACACCAGGGAAGCCAAAGAATACTGGAGAGAATAATCTATTCCTTCTCCAGCAGATCTTTCTGACTCAGGAACTGAACCAGGGTCACCAGCATTGCAGGCAGATTCTTTACCAGCTGGGCCACAAGGAAAGTGCCCAAACCTCAAAGACATAATAATACTTCATGTGTATGTGCTTAACAACAAAGCATCAAAATACATGAGACAGAATCTGATAGAACTACAAGGAGAAACAGATAACCCACTACTAGCACTATTAGTTTTTCTATCAGTAATTGATATATCGAACAGGGAGAAAATCTGTAAACACATGGCTGAACTGAATACTGACAGGTCCAACTGCCATCTATATACTACTTCATCCAACAGTATCAAAATACATACTCTTCGCAAGCTCATATGGAACATTCACCAAGATATTCCAGTCATAAAACACAAATTAAAGAAATAGAAATCACACAAAATGTGCTCTCAGATAAAAATGAAATTAAGCTAGAAATCAATAATGGAAAGATATTGGAACCTCCCCCCAAAATAATTGGAGGCTAAAGTTATTTCTAAATAAATTGAATCAAAGAAGAAAGTCTCAATGAAAAAATTTAAAATATTTTGACTTGTTAAAATAAAAGATAATTTATCAAAATTTGTGGGCTGCAATCAAAACAGAGCCTAGAAAAAATTATAGAATTGAATGTTATTTTAGAAGAGAGATCTAAAATCAACAATTTAAGCTTTTACCTTAGGAAACTACAGAAAAGAGCAAATTAATTTCAAAGCAAATGAAAGAAAATGAATTAGAAAATTAGAGCAAAAACCAATGAAATTAAAAACAGGAAAGCAATAAATTTAATAAAACCTAAAGCTGGTTCTTGAAAAAAAGATCAGTCAAACTGGTGTACCTCCAGCCAGGCTAACTGAAAAAAAGAGAGAGCCTAGACACAAATTATTAATATTAAAAATGAAATATTAATATTAAAAATGAAACAGGAACCATCTCTACTGATCTCATGGACATTGAAAGGGTAATACAGGAGTATTATGAATAACTATATGCCTATAAAATTTATGCCTACACAACTGATAACTTTTTTTTTTCTTAAAATATTTTTCACCAATTCTGAATCTTTAGAGCAACAGTAACAGTGGCTTTCATAAGGGTAATTCAGTGGGAGAACCAAAGAAATTATACCAGGGTATAAATATATGTGGGCTTCCCTTGTTGTTGACCTGGTAAAGAATCAGCCTGCAATGCAGGAGACCTAGGCTTGATTCCTGGGTTGGGAAGATCCCCTGGAGGATGGCATGGCAACCCACTCCAGTATTCTTGCCCAGAGAATCCCCAGGGACAGAAGTGCCCGGTGGGTGACAATCCATGGGGTCACAAAGAGTCGGACATGACTTAGTCGGAGTGACTAAGCACAGCACACATAAATACATGCGATTGTATGAGTTGCTCAGAAATTAATTCTGAGCAGAACAATAAGTGCATAGTGAAGTTTTCTTTCAATAGCCATACATTTGAGGCGTTTTTGGTAAGTATGAATATAGTCATTTCATTTGCAAACTAAAGACATACCCTATGCTTTGGTCAGAGAAACAAACTTAAGTTCATCTCAGTATGGAAATGGGCTTCTGTTTGAGGGCTAGGTTATAGGAACACTGAAAAACATAGCCAAGATTTTTTTTAAGAAGTAGTTTTATATCTATTCCGGTGCAGAGAGTAAAATTCTCAATATTTTATAAGTGAGCTTGACTCAATTTTAGACAGAAAACTGTTAGGAAGCTGTCTGAACAACTTGTGGAAAAGTGAACTATATTTTCAGTGTACTAATAAACTCATCTCAGTCAATAGCCATTAAAATTTTTATCTCAATGATATAGTTTTCTGACTTATACCCCAAGATGAACTATGAAATGCATATCTAATTAATATAATGAGCTTGTTCTAAAAGTGGAGTATTAAATACAAGCTGATTAACAGTTAAATATATAAACTTTCATTTACTCCTTTTGATTGGAATTATCATTCTGTAGTAGATTTTCCTGCTTTTCTTTCTTTTCTTTATTTTTTAATTGTGGTAAAATCTCTTTTGTTTTGAAATAATCAACTAAATAGGAAGAATAGTATTGAATTGACTTTGAGTAAAATAACTTTTCATACTGTTCATGGGGTTCTCAAGGCAAGAACACTGAAGTGGTTTGCCATTCCCTTCTTCAGCGGAGCATGCTTTGTCAGAACTCTCCACCATGACCCGTCCGTCTTGGGAGCCCTACATGGCATGGCTCATGGTTTCATTGAGTTAGACAAGGCTGCGATCCCTGTGATCAGTTTGGTTAGTGTTCAGTGATTGTGGTTTTCATTCTGTCTGCCCTCTGATGAGAGAGGAGAGTGAAAAAGTTGGCTTAAAATTCAATATTGAAAAACCTAAGATCATAGCATACTGTCTCAACGCTTCATGGCAGATAATGGGGAAACAATGGAAACAGTGACAGACTTTATATTCTTAGGCTTCAAAATCACTGCAGATGGTGGCTTCAGCCATGACATTAAAAAATGCTTGCTCCTTGGAAGAAAAGCTCTGACCAACCTAGACAGCATATTAAAAAGCAGAGACATTACTTTGCTGACAAAGGTCCATCTAGTCAAAAGCTATGGTTTTTCCAGTAATCATGCGTGGATGTGAGAATTGGATCATAAAGAAAGCTGAGCACCAAAGAATTGATGCTTTTGAACTGTGGTGTTGGAGAAGACTCTTGAGAGCCCCTTGGACTACAAGGAGATCCAACCAGTCCATCCTAAAGGAAATCAGTCCTGAATATTCATTGGAAGGACTGATGCTGCAACTCCGATACTTCGGCCACCTGATGCGAAGAACTGTCTCATTAGAAAAGACCCTGATGCTGGGAAAGATTGAAGGCAGGAGGAGAAGGGGACAACAGCAGATGAGATGCTTGGATGGCATAACTGACTTGATAGACATGAATTTGAGCAAGCTCCAGGTGTTGGTGATGGACAGGGAGACCTGGCGTGCTGCAGTCCATGGGGTTGAAAAGAGTCAGACCTGACTGAGTGACTGAAATGAACTCAACCAAACTGAAAAGAACTCTTGCAATCAGACTAGGTTCTAACCCTAGACATAATAATCTACTCAACCTCTTTGAGTTGTAAACGATACCTACTTCATAGAATTTCCAAAAAAAGTAAATATCATAATAAAATTGCTCAATGCAGTGCTTGATCCAAATAAATGCTACTTGTATAAAGACACTCTTAAAATTATGTGTATAGTAGAATTTTTATCTTGCTCTTTTCTATTAGGAGTTTCAGCTTTCAATCTCATAGAATATCATCAAATGACAAACCTAAAAATTAAAAATATAATCAAATTCGTATTCCAGAGGAATATCAATGAATCTGAATCTTAAAGACTTTTGCAGTATAAATCTTCATGAGCATTAGCAGTTAGTAGTGTATTGAGTATTCATTTCTTATACCATATCCAAATCCTCTTCATAAATTCAAAAGCTAAAGGGAAATAAACAAAATGAGATTTTTTCCCCACAAAGTAATGGTGATAAATTTGGGCTTGGTCTATAATAAAGTCTGAATGATCTTCAGACTCTATGGAAGTCCATATGTTCAATGCATCATTAAAGAAACTGAAATCAATTTGATATTCAATTTTGAATAAACTAATGTGCATAAAATTTGAAGTGCAAAAGTTGCCCTTTGCAAGAAAGTATTCTTAATCCAGAGATATAACTGAAAAAAAATAATTTAATTGGTCATGTTACTAAGAGTCATGATCACCTATTCAAAACAGGTGGTTTTTTGGGTTTTTTTTTTTAATGATTGTGGGTAACAAAGTTATTCTTCTTATACTGGAAAAACTTGATGACCATCTTAATTTGGGCCAACATTATTATTTTGAAGAACTGAACAACTGGCAAAACTGAAATAAATTTGCTTTCTTTTTAAATTTTTTTCTGAAGTAATTTCAAAATATTAGCTTTATTGGCTATATATAATATTGGCTATATAAAATGGTCTTCTTATCACTTTCCATAATGTGTACTCAGAGCAAATGTTTAGTGTTAGGTACTAAATGAATACTTGTTTAAAACCTAAAATTTTAAAATATTTTGAATCAAAGCTACCTTTGAAAGTCACTTTCATTCTGAGTAATTAATTGAAAACCACATATGTATTATTAAAGTTGATTGCCAATTTTATGTAGCTCCTTAAATACAAATAAAATTGTAATATATGTGAGGCTAATTGCCTTTGCTAATGACTATAATGGGTAAATTCTTCCTACTCTTATATTCAACCTTCAAATTCAATTCAACAAACATTTGTTTAACCCCTGCTATTTGCCAATACCTGCCCAAATTGATTCAAGAGGAAAATCTGAAGAAGACATGTTGCCAGTCTTCAGGAAGTAGATACACGTGTGGTAAACAGCTATCTGGATTTTATTTTTGAAACTGGTGAACAGAAACTGTGAGGTGCCTAGAAAAGTGAGATGAGAATAATACAGATATCCATATATTCTAATATGCTAAGTCAGGTATCATGACAGTTACAAAATTTTCCATGGAGATTGAAAGAAGGGAGAAGAAGTCAATATGCAGTTCACTGTGCATATGTGCTCAGTCATGTCTGACTGTGACCCCCATGGACTGTAACCCACCAGACTCCTCTGTCCATGGAATTTTCCAGACAAGTATACAGGAGTGGGTTGCCATTTCCTACTGCAGTGTATCTTCCCAACCCAGGAATCAAACCTGTGTCTCCTGTGTCTGAAGATGATTTCTTTACCACCGGGCCCTCTGGCAAGCCCAATAATGTATAGCAAAGGTCCATTCAAACAGAGAGAACTGGTTCCCTCTCAAGATGATTAAAAGTGGAATGTTCCAATTTATCTGAAATACATGCAGCATTCAACTGTTCACTTAGTATTATTAGAAATTTTTATTTTATTGTATTCATTTTTTCACAAGCTATAACGCTTTTAGGATCCTAGACTGTCATGAGATTTGAATTTATACTTATTTTATATATTCATTATATATAATGAACTCATTAATTATAACTGAATTATATATATGTATATATATATATAAGCGTGTATAATTTTAAATTTCAGAGTTGGTGCTATTATACAAGGAAATGAGCATGGCTTATGTTAGTAAATTATATCTCACAATATAATTTTTGGATTTCCATTGAAGTGTTCTGATGAGTAAGTTTAGAATCCTGCAACCTTATTTTTAGGGTTAGGATATTGTTTTCCAATTAATTAAAATTAGATTCGAATTTTAAAATTCAAATGTATTCTTCAGACTTTATATGCTAAACATCAGGAATGATTTTAACATTGTTAAGGATATAAAGGTAATGTGGAAAGTGGGCAGACTGCCTGGCCAGAGTCTAAAATTATGACTCCACCACTAATGAGCCATGAGAATTTAGGAAAGTCACATAGTTTCTCTTAGTTACAGTTCTTCATCTGAAAACTATGATAATAATACCTGTCTCCCCTATCCCACAAGCAAAGAGTAATTGTGAAAATGCTTAAGAGGGTTCTAAAATTATAAGATATTATGTAAACCTGAATAACAATAACATTTGTAACTCAATATTTGTGTAGAGCTAGTAGTTTTCAAAATGTATTCTTAAAATCCTAGTTGTCTAGTAGAAAACATGCTTATAGCTGACTCAGGAGTATGGAAGAGCCTGACGCAGTGAAAAGGCCTTGCTTTCACAGTCAGAAGACAGGGTGGCTCCCTGGCTCATTCACTTTTTAACTTTATTATTTCAGCCAAGTCTTTCAAGCTTAATGAATCCCTTCACCTTCCTCAGATGTGAAGTTGGTCTTGAAGACTGGCCCCATCCATCTGAGAAAGTTGACGTGATGATGACGATGAATTAAGATGATGTGTGTTTAAGTACTCCATCAACTCAGAAACAAAAACAGACTTAATTTTTCTCATCTTGACTTTCGAAACAAATCTAGCTGCATACTATCTTAGCTCAAAGCAGGAAGTACAGAGATTAGAGCAGTCCAGAAAAGCTGGGATGAGGTAGTTATTGGATCCCAGGCCCAACTCAGATCTGCAGAAGTTTAGGTTCAAAGCTAGGGATGCTCCAGAGAAGCTGGACCACAGGCACTGCCTGTCATGAAGTTCTCCAACTATTCCAGTTATTCAATGCATGCTGACTGCTGCCAGCACTAAGCTATGAAATGCAGAAAAAAGTATGCACCAAAGAGCGATGATAGGCAATTGCTGCTCTCAAAGCATTTACAAGTCCTGGCAGAGAAATAATAAATAAACATAAAACTGTGATAAAAAATAAATTCTTTAAATCACTTATCAGGAGTCACAAAGAATATAAATTAATTGGCAAATGATATTAATAAGGCTGACTCAAGACGAGGCTCTTTTTTTTTCCCCAAATTATGAGCAAACTGACCTGAGTATATCTGTCTATAAAGTGGGAGATCCAAGTTGGGGAAGGTGAGGTTTAAAATGCAGGGGTGGTTGAGGATGAGGGTAGTGGTGATAATCAAACAAAAACTTTTCAGTAATCAAAACGGGATTGGATCAAAGCATGAACAAAGCAGATTTGGAAAGGAGGAGAGGAGCAGAACACTGAGAATCAAGGCATTGGTAGAAGACTGTTTATAGCAATGCATATTTGACATGTAGAAGAGAAAGATGAAGAAACTTAAATCTTAGCATCTTGACTTTCACAGCCTTTTACTGAACATACATGCCTAAATCATAAAACTAGTAGTTTTCCACACATAAGGTTATGATCGATTCCTGGGTCATAACTCATTTTCAGATCATAAAATCATTTCAGTGGGCTGCAAATGAAATGTTCAAAATAAAATTGTATATTCAAAAATAGAATTACATAAAACAAAAAATATCAGAATACATTTTGTAAGGGTAACTCAAGAAATCTTGTTGCTGTTAAATATATATGTATGGGTATCTGGGATCATGATATAAAATAGATTGTTTTTCTATGGAGTGTAATAAAAAAATTCAAAAGCCACTGAACTGCAGGATCTCTGAATGGAATAGTAATGTCGCCAAAAGGCAAAGAGAGCTTGGATATAGTTTGCTGATTTAGATCCTTGGGCTAGAGAGTTTGATGCCCTGCCTTTCTGTAGCGATGCCAGCAAGCCAGAGCACAAATACAGAAAGAAACTAATGATATTGATCTAAGGTTAGAAATTAGGCCCAGTGGAAGCAAAATTAGTGACAGTATCCTGCTGGTTGTTGAGGCCTGGTCTAAGGTGTCTTCAAATAGGAGTTGGTGATGGATAGGGAGGCCTGGCGTGCTGCAGTTCATGGGGTCGCAAAGAGTTGGACATGACTGAGCAACTGAGCTTAACTGAACTAAGGTGGCAGGCCTGAGTTTCTAGACTAGTATAGGGTAATCATCTATTTTAAACAACTTTAGCTGTTAGAAAATATCTTTTCCTTTGAGCCTCAAGTTTACCTTCTTTTAAAGTCTACCTACCTATCTATAGTTCTCTCTTCGGGTGCCACACTATAAAATCTAATCACTTCTGTACAATAAGGATTTTATGTATTTGAAAACAGTGCCTGTCATTCGGATCAATTTGTGTCTAAATGTAGGGGCTCAATCTGAAAGCCTCAGAGGCTCAGATATTCAGAATGGCAGGTACAAGAAGTTGGCTGAAGTTCTAAGCGTGGTAAGGGGCTGGTCTACGTAGGACAGAGTCTGGTGGATTTGAAAATTCCCAAAGTGAATGGAATATGTACATGGATCAGTAGAGGCCAGAATGTAAAATTAAATGCAGATCATGAAATGAGACTGAAGCCACAGCATCATTATCTGACCTGGTGCTCCAGAGGTCAGAAGTGTGACCCTTTTATATCCTAAATCTTCCTAGTTCTTCAGCTTTTTCTCAAATCATAATTTTTCAGCCCTTCTCACATTCTCAGACCAACACAGCACTTTAACTTTTCTAAATCCTATTCTCAATCTTATTCTTTCTACAACACGTCAAGTGTCTATTACTGGCTGATTTATTATGTGTGTGAACATGTAAGGTATTTATCAGTTGAATTTCAAATTAAGCCCTTGAAAAGTATTGAGCTGTCAGCTTTTTTTTTTTTTTTTAATGACTTATTGTGTGTTTGGCAATATTGGTAGCTCATCTAGCCATAGGGGCTCCTTTACACAGATCAGTTTATTTATACCTAGAGGCAAAGTGACATGAATAGATATTTTGCTAATACTTTTACTAAGCTTTTGACAATATGGAATTTCTTGATATACATGGAATTTAACTGACTTTTTATTCCAATGGTTTCAGAAATATTATTGAAAATATTCAAAGTTTTATGGAGATCACTTTCAATATATATGATTTCTTTTTATTCATGAGTATTCAATATTGGGCAAGCACATTCTCACATTGGTAAATCAGATCCAAATTCTAAATTAAAATAAATACTTCTCCATCCTTACAACTGTAAATTACTCATTAAATGGGGATGAAATAACAGTTCATTAATTATTATAAATACGTTGAATAAACTATTCTGGTTTCCAACTACTAATATGTTTAAAAGGGTTCCCTTTTATCTTATATATCGTCATATTCAAACTATCATTTTACAAGTAGAAAACAGTTCTTTAGAAAATGGGTTCTTTTAATAATTTTCTAAAGTCATTTTGCTTGTGAATATTGACAGAACCTGGCCTTTATTTCTAGTTTGAAAATAATTTTTATCTTCCTCCAGTTTTTCTGAGGTGTTTCTGAAGTATTTTTAGAAAGAATATGTCTATATATCCTCTCATGATTATGTGAGCTCTGCCTGCGCTTGTTTATACAAAGCCTGTGATGGGGTGAAAGGCCTTTCCTTTCTCTTCTTTTTCTATAAAATGTGTGTTTTGTGGCACTGGCATTGTCTTGTGGTTACTTTTTTAACTTAAAACTCAGTATGTAGTTGACCATGTATCTCGTCCCTCCCTAAATAACCTCTGCTATTGATAATTTAGAAATGAACTTTCTCTTCACTGATCTCTTGCTTGATTTATAATTGACATGGTTCTTATATTTTTTGCTTATATCCTTATTTCATATTAGATACATCTCTATTTTATTTTGATACATCTCAGCTTTATTTTATTTTGGTACCTCTCAGGTTTATTTTTTACTTTACCTTAGATTTTTTTCTCATTCATATTCATCTTATTCAACTCTCCAAATATTGTTATTAAAACATGGTCTCAAACCTTGGGGGCAGAGCATAATTTCTTACTCAGCACTTGAATTTTTCCTATTATATTTTAATCTACAATTACTTTATCCACTGGTTAGTAAGAAGATAAGACTTCACTATTTCAACATGGGCTTAGTACATTACTTTAAGGACGTGATAGACTCAACTTATTTTAGCCCATTTATAGTTGTGATTTAGTCTTTATTCAGATTTAATTACTCTTCCAAACTGTAGAGTTTCTGTCACAGACGCCCACAGTGCCCCATCCTCATCATTCAGAATTTCCAGTATTCCCTGGATTTCTCTCAACTGTCAGTACCTACCTCTCTATTCCTAAATTGTTTATTTCTGTTTCTCTACCTGAAACAACAGAAGCCCAATCTTACATATAAAACAGACTGTGCTAACACTGACCCATCCACAGGAATCCCAAACAAATGACTCTCCTGGGTATAAATATCCCAGTCCCTTTCTCTATATGCAGGACAATTCCCAGGCATATGTTTCATCTCTTTCCCAGTACAGGTGTCCCCTACCTTTTGAAACATTGCATTGCATCACTTTGCTTTTCTGAAACACTTATATTTATACCTGTTTTCTGCTAATGGAAAGAAATCCAAAGAGGTTTTTTGCTTTTGTTAAAAAAAAAAAAAAAAAACTGCAAAGGGAAAATAGTGTTTAGCATTGTTTGTTTCACTGTGAGCACTTATAGAGAGGCCCTGTGCACTCCAAGTATCAGAATGGCGCCACCAGGCTTCTTCCTTGGGAACTGCACTCAGCATTAAGCCTACACAGCTTTGAACTCTGTCTGTGGGCATCTGTGCTTTATCTTAGTCTTGTATCCATTGGGCTTCTCTGATGGCTCAGTTGGTAAAGAATCTGCCTACAAACTACCCTGGGTCAGGAAGATTCCCTGGAGAAGGGAATTGCTACCCACTCCAGTATTCTATCCTGAAGAATTCCATGGACAGAGAAGCCTGGCGAGCTACATACAGTCCATGGCATTGCAAAGAGTCGGACACGACTGAATGACTAACACTTTCACTTTTTATTTGCACCCGTTAGCAAGGTGTGTCCTAAGATCACGCTTAAAACCATTTTAATGTACAAGAGTTTTCATAGGGACAGTCTAGTTTCAGATACAGGAGAAACCTGTACTTTCTCTGAAATGAAGCTTCAGCTGCTCACTAGATCAACTGTTAAATAGCATCAGTCAGTCATTCATTTCAGTCGCTCAGTTGTGTCTGACTCTTTGCGACCCCATGAACCGCAGCACACCAGACTTCCCTATCCATCACCAGCTCCTGGAGTTTACCCAAAACCATGTCCATTGAGTCGGTTATGCCATCCAACCATCTCATCCTCTGTCATTCCCTTCTCCTCCTGCCCTCAATCTTTCCCAGCATCCGGGTCTTTTCAAATGAGTCAGCTCTTCGCATGAGGTGGCCAAAGCATTGGAGTTTCAGCTTCAACATCAGTCCTTCCAATGAACACCCAGCACTGATTTCCTTTAGGATGGACTGGTTGGATCTCCTTGCAGTCCAAGAGACTCTCAAGAGTCTTCTCCAACACCACAGTTCAAAAGCATCAATTCTTCGGCGCTCAGCTTTCTTTATAGTCTAACTCTCACATCCATACATCACCAGTGGAAAAACCATAGCCTTGACTAGATGGACATACCCTTTATTTATTTATTGGCTTTCTTCTCTCTCTACCACTACACTTATTCCCTGCCAGTTTTCCTGGCTCTCCTAAATACACTGCTTGCCCTCTAATCCTTGTCTCAGCATCTCCTCCAGCATTTTCTTACAGTCATGGTTCCCTCATCTGTAAAGGAGTAAATTTGGGAAGAAGTATTGTACAGAGCCTAACTTAATAGCACATGCTCTAAAATCATTGCATCTAGTTAAAATAAGCTTTATAATCTCTTGCTGCTAAGTATTCTCTCCTAGATATAACTCTGGTTCTTCTCTGCCTCAATAGGATGAGTTATTTCTCATTGGGTGGATAGGACCATCCCAGTGGTCACCAGTGTGACAAAACTCATGGTTGCCTATGAGAAGCTTGCACACTGTCATCGATGTCTGTGATTCCATCAACAGTCATACACTGTCATGTGGTGAGAATAGTCTTTTTCTTGCAGTTCTGTCTGAATCACTACAAACACTAAAGAGAAGGAAGTTCCAATGAAAGGCTATGGAAGAGCCTATCTTTTTAATTTTCTTTTTTATCCCCATAGAAGAACAATATACTATGATCTTTTACACTTTTCACCAACTTCTCTTCACCAGACTATTTCCTACACATAGTGTAAAACTCAGTTTACAGGTCTTCTACAAACCTTGTCCTACTCTTTCAAATCTTTTGAGTTACCTTTGTTTATAAACTGCCATAGCTTCCAATATTTATTCCTTTCATAGCATATTATCTACTGAATTACTAACTTCCTGTTTATCCCATTAGCAATGTCCTAAATTGGTTGGACTGGAGTATTTGTTATTCCAAATCCGGCACCTAGAACAGTATTTAGCATGTATAGACACTAAACAGTTAGATAATAAATTATACTTATCAGTAGTGTTAAAAAGAAATAAGTTATTACTAGATATTGAAATGGTTTTAATGAAATCTGTACAGTTATGGAATATTTTCTATACTACTGCCTCAAATGAGCACAGTTAATACTGGCCTTCTCATTTATTGACCTTACTTTTATGGTATCATGCAATTAACCATACCCCTTCATTTCCAATTTGTGACCAACATTAAACTTGCTGGCAGATAATCTCTGAATATTTTTGGTTTTAGATACAAAGAAGGCATTAAGTCATCTCTTACATCATAAGGAAAGGTAAAAACAACTTAAAACATTAGAATTTTATTTAATTTCTGCATAAGTGAAAGCAGAGAAAACTAGGTGTCAAAATATGTACTATTTCCAAAGCCTATATGACATGAAAATAACATTTAATTATTTAATTTCTTATATTTATATTACCAACTCATTTAATTATTTAATTTCTTATATTTATATTACCAACTCAATGGACATGAATTTGAGCAAACTCTGGGAGATAGTTAAGGACAGGGAAGCCTGGCATGCTGCAGTCCATGGGGTTGCAAAGAGACATGACTTAGCAAACTGAAAAACAATTATTTATCACTTAAATTTTTATATACTGATCTTCTAAATGCTGGAACATAGAGTTTATCAGTTTGCTAAAGGGTTAAATGATGTGCTTTACTTGCTTATTAAATAACTATGTATCAGAGCAGTGCTGCAGGAGAAAAACTTAAATAATCAAATGCCACTGAACACAGGGCAGTGATTACTTTTGCCTTAAGGCAATAAATTTCAGTTTTAAATGTCAGCTTGCACAATTTGTTTTTAATTTTATATATATGCATTTGTGAAGACAGCTGGGTTTTATTAAGAAATGTTGTACCTGCCACACTGGGAACATTTTCTTTTATGGCAAAGAAAGCAAATAAATTGGCAGTTTTAATATTTGGAAACAGTATGTTTGGAATAAGAAGTTTATTTCAATCATTACTATCTAAGAAATATCTAGCAAACAGAACAGCGATCCCTTTACATTTAATGGCTAGATAAGCTAAAGTTTGTCATTAAATGTTGGATACGGAGGAATTAAATTTGCTGCAGTTTAAAGTGAATACTAATCAACATGCAAATGAGCAATTTAACCCTCTTTAAATTGGAAAAAAAACCCTTGGGACAGTTAATTTCATAGTTGTTAGCGACAGCCAAATCACTGTCAGATGATTCTTCATATTTCATTATATAAAAAATTACCGGAGCACATTATCAGACTTCTGTATTTAGAACAGAATGAATGACAGTCCTGCCTGGCAGAAAATGCTTTATTATTTTGTTTGTGTAGTGATGTTTAATTCTTCCGGAAGAGTGGAAACAAAAACATCCAGATGGAAACTGTGGATGTGTTAAGTGGGGAATGTACAAGAGAAAGAGTTGTCGCAATAATGTTCTGCATCATTTGGTGAACTGCTTAAGATTTGAGTAAGTTTGGGTAACAGCATTACCTAAAGCACTGAAATTTTAACCAAATGCTGTTCTATCCCAGATCCGAAAAGCAGGCCTATTCCATGCCTTTCTGCTTCTTAGGTCTTGGGGTTCTTGCAGAGAGGATCAACAGAGGCCACAGAGAAATATTTGAATAAACAATGTAACTCCCCCGATGACTAATAAAAAAGGCACCCAAAACAAACTAATTTGAAACACAAAATAGTTGCGTCTAGAGATGCTATTCGGAGAAGGCAATGGCACCCCACTCCAGTACTCTTGCCTGGAAAATCCCATGGACGGAGGAGCCTGGTAGGCTGCAGTCCATGGGATCGCTACAAGTCGGACACGACTGAGCGACTCCACTTTCACTTTTCACTTTCATGCATTGGAGAAGGAAATGGCAACCCGCTCCAGTGTTCTTACCTGGAGAATCCCAGGGACAGGGGAGCCTGGTGGGCTGCCGTCTATGGGGCCACACAGAGTCGGACATGACTGAGGTGACTTAGCAGCAGCAGAGATGCTATTGGTATTATATAGCTAATAAAACAATATTATGAAAACTTTATGCATATGGAAACTTAGAAGCAATGAACAAATTCTTATAAGAATCCATTCTAACTGACTCCAGAAGAAATAGTAAATCTGAGTGGTTTTATCATCATCAAGAAATAAACATTTTCTTTTTAATCTTCTCATCATGATAATGCTAGGTCTAGGTAGTTACAAAAGCAAGCTTTTTTATTCAGATAATTTCAATTTACACCATTTCTTCCAGACCATATAAAAAAAGAAATATTGACAACAAAGAGTAAAGAGTATAAAAAGTTTAAAAAGAAATTACAGGCCAAAATAACTCATAAGCAGAAACAAAACTGTTAAATATATTATTTGCACCTAAATCCACTTATGAAATAAAAATATGTGATCTGAACTAGATTTTTCCCAAGAATGCAAAATCCATTTACTACTAGAAAATGAATCAACTAATTCATCTCATTATTCCTATAGTAGATGTAGGGGGAATTTTAACATTCAAATGTTACTTCAGGATAAAAATTCTTAGGCCACTAAAAATAGAAGGAAACATTGTTAGAATGGTAAATGATTCTTATTAAATATATATGTATAATATATACTGTCATGTTAATGGTACATGTTGCAAGCTCTCAGTTAAAATAGGAATAAGAAGCAAATAAATTATCCTAGTATCACAGTTTCTATTAAAAATTGTATTAGCCCAAGTTAATGCAGACATATAACAAAATACAGAGAGATGAATTAGAAAGGAAGATACAATGTTATCATTATATCTAATACATAATTGAATACACTGAAAATAGAATTAATAAAATTATTTAGTCAGGTTATTGTTTAAATATCAATATTCAAGAGGAAACTACATGGTATACAACAGTAAAACTCAATTATTGTTGTTCAGTTGCTCAGTCGTGTCTGACTCTTTGTAACCCCTATGGACTGCAGTACACCAGGCTTCCCTGTCATTTACCATCTCTTGGAGCTTGCTCAAATTCATGTCCATTGAGTTGGTGATGCCATCCAACTATCTCATCCTCTGTCGTCCCCTTCTTCTCCTGCCTTCAATCTTTCCCAGCATCAGGGTCTTTTCCAATGATTTGGCTCTTCACATCAAGTGGCCAAAGTATTGGATCTTCAGCTTCAGCATCGGTCCTTCCAATGAATATTCAGGGTTGATTTCCTTTAGGATTGTCTGGTTTGATTTCCTTGAAGTCCAAGGGATTCTCAAGAGTCTTCTCCAACACCACAGTTGGAAAGCATCAGTTCTACTGTACTCAGCCTTCTTTGTGATCCAACCCTCACATCCACACATGACTACTGGAAAAACCATAGTTTTGACTAGACGAACCTTTGTCAGCAAAGTAACATCTCTGCTTTTTTATACGCTGTCTTGGTTTGTCATAACTTTTCTTCCAAAGAGGAAGCGTCTTTTAATTTCATGGCTGCAGTCACCATCTGCAGTGATTTTGGAGCCCAAGAAAATAAAGTCTGTCACTGTTTCCATTGTTTCCCCATCTATTTGCCATGAAGTGATGGGACCAGATGCTATGATCTTTGTTTTTTGAATGTTGAGTTTTATGCCAGCTTTTTCATTCTCCTCTTTCACTTTCATCAAGAAAAAAAAAAAAAAAAGAGGCTCTTTAGTTCTTCTTCACTTTCTGCCATAAGGGTGGTGTCATCTGCATTTCTGAGTTTATTGATATTTCTCCCAGCAATCTTGATTCCAGTTTGTGCTTCATCCAGTCTGGCATTTCACATGATGTATTCTGCATATAAGTTAAATAAGAAGGGTGACAATATATAGCCTTGAGGTACTCCTTTCCTAATTTGGAACCAGTACATTGTTCCATGTCCAGTTCTAACTGATGCTTCTTGAGCTGCATACAGATTTCTCAGGAGGCACATAAGGTGGTCTGGTATTCCCATCTCTTTAAGAATTTTCCACAGTTTGTTGCGATCCACATAGTCAAAGGCTTTGGCATCGTCAATAAAGCAGAAGTAGATGTTTTTCTCAGGAGACAGGTAAGGTAGTCTGGTATTCCCATCAACTGGAGAATATAATTATATTAAAAGATACACAGACATGCATGCTTAGTTGTGTCCTACTCTTTGGGAGCCTGCCAGGCTCCTCTATCCAAGGGATTTTCCAGTAAAGAATACTGGAGTGAATTGCCATGTCCTCCTCCAGGGGATTTTCCTGACCCAAGGATCGAACTCATGTCTCCTGCATCTCCTATATTGGGAGGTAGATTCTTTACTATCAAGCCACCTGGGAGAAATCCATATAAAAAGATAGTAATTGCAGTTATATCAAAAATATAAAATACCTAAAATGGAAACTGTGACAGATTTTATTTTCTTGAGCTCCAATATCACTGCAGATGGTGACTACAGCCATGAAATTAAAAGACACTTGCCCCTTGGAAGAAAAATCTAGACAGCATATTAAAAAGTAGAGACATCACATAGCTGACAAAGGTCCATCTCGTCAAAGCTATGGTTTTTCCAGTAGTCATGTATGGATACAAGAGTTGGGCAATAAAAAAGGTTGAGTGCCAAAGAATTGATGCTTTCAAATTGTAGTGCTAGAGTAGGCTCTTGAAATCAACCCTGAATATTCATTGGAAGGACTTGTACTGAAATTCTAATATTTGGCCATTTGATGGGAAAAACTGACTCATTTAAAAAGACTGATACTGCAAAAAAGTGAAGGTGAGAGGAGACGCAGGCCACGGAGGATAAGATGTTTGGATGGCATCACGGACTCAATGGACATGAATTTGAGCAAACTCTGGGAGATAGTGAAAGACAGGGAAGCCTGGCATGCTGTAGTTCATGGGGTCACAAAGAGTTAGACACAACTAAGCTACTGAACAACAATATTAACTAAACTACCAAGAAATGAGCAAGCTCTTTGGGAAGAAAAATACATATGATTTTATTGAAAGATATTAGAAAAACACCTGAATAAAGGAAACAACATGACCTTAGATATAAAATTTTGGTATTGTATATGTCAATACTCTGTAAACTTATGATACTCAAAAAACAACAATAGCAACAACAACAACTCAACAGTATTTTCTGTGGAATGTGGTAAAGTGATTCTATATGAAAGAGTGAATGATCAAAAACACCCAGGGAAGCCATTTAAGATGAAAAGTAAGGTGAGGGAATTTCCTTTTAGGCAGCAGGTTATATTAAATACTGCAGTTACTAAGACAGAAAAACGTTGATGAAGAGAGAGGCAAGTAAACAAATGGAATAAAATAACAGGCCCAGAAACCATCTTTTTCATGAATGCAAATTTGTTTTATATCATAGTGGGCATTACAAATCCATGGGCAAAAAAGAGACTATTAAATAAATAATATTGGGAAACTTGGTCATCTATTTTAATAATAAAATGGAATTAGATTTCTATCTCATATTCTATACAAATAAATATTAGATGTATTAAATATTTATATGTATGCACAATTATATGAAAATATTTTATAATTGGAGGGAATTTTGAAATCAAATTATGGGAAGTATAAAGTCTAAAGGAAAAAATTGATAATTTTAGCAGTATAAGACAGTTTAAAACTTGCATTTATCAAAAGACACTTTATAGATAAGCAAAATACAAGTAATAATTTAAAAAATATTTCTGGTATTTACAACTGGCAGAAAATCAATATTCAGAACACAAGCAGTAATAATAGGTGGTTATAAAAAATGGATGAAAAACTTGGATAGGCATTTTGTAGAAGAAGAAATATAAAGGGTCCATAAACTTATTTTACAAATACTTAAACTTTAGTAGTTGTCAGAAAACCCCACCCATTTCCAAAACATAGACAACAGATTGCAAAAGTTAATAATTTTTCAATATTTGTGTTGAGATGAGTATAGATGATAGAAACCACTTTGGTGATTTTAACTAAAAATAGTTAAGCATGAATATACTTTGTGAACAAGCAAATCTTTTCCCATGCATACAGACTAATTCACATTTGCTTCAAGAGATATTTTTCTACTATAAAGGGCGTATTCTTAAAAAAATTACTTGTAATGGCAAGAAATTGGAAACAACTCAAATAAGCTATCAAAAATGACTGGCAAAAAGTACTGTGGAAGAGTTATACATTGAAATGCTATAAAGTATAGCAGATAAACATTCTATCACTAGTATATCCACACAATGTACTTCGATTCACATAAATCTGCAAACCATATGAAGCAATAACATATTGTCTAGGCTTACATGCCTTGGTGGCAAAATTATAATGCAAGTTAGATGAATGATTTACACTCTTCAGAAGAATGGTTACCTCTGGGACGGGGAGTGGGGGGGCAGGTTAGAGGTGCAGTGTTGGTACAACAGAGACATTTATAGTGCTGGCAGCTGATGATACCTTCTTAAGTCTGGTAGTGATTACACAGGTCCTTTTAAACTTATTCTCTAAGCTGCATATCTTTAGTTTACTTTTGAAAGTGAAAGTCGCTCAGTAGTGTCCAACTCTTTGCGACCCCATATACAGTCCTTTCCCTTCTCCAGGGGATCTTTCCAACCCAGATATCGAACCCATGACTCCCATATGGCAGGCGGATTCTTCACCACTGAGCCATCTACTTTTAATTTATGACAAATATTAGAATTACCATTTTTTAGTATAGTATATGCTTATGAAATATAAAATGCCATTGTGGGCCAGACGTTTGAGTTAGACAAGTTGCTACTTTTCCTAATGTGTTACTACTCTACAAAATGGCTCATTAAGAAACAAATTTTAGCATATTTTCTTCTCATCAGTTGTGCTGAGTTTAATTAAAATTGCACATAATTACCTGAACTAAGAGGCTGGATTCTCTCCTGTAGCAGAAGAAATTTCCCTCAATTACACAACAACATTATATCCTGAAATTAATTCCTAAAAGAAATTATCAAACATCCTTCTATGAATCCTCTTAAAATTTGCTTTGAAATAAGCATATGATATATATAAAGTTCTGTATGATTGGTCCTAAACAAAATGCCATATATCATGGTGTGGCTGAAAGAAGAATTTCAGTTCATGTTGGTTTTGTGTATTATAAACCTAATCTCTGAATCCTAATTTCATCATATAATGTCCATGCTTTTGTTATGTAAATAGTCACAAGGAATTAAGCTAACAGTAATGTCCTTTACGTATGAAGCAGATTACTACTCTTTAGCTGTAATCACTATTTTTTTTTTCCAATGAGAAATTCTACCTGTCTTTCAGGTACAATATATAGACCTTGGTATATCATAATCTCCCTATCCAAATGTGCCAACCTTGAATGATCCCTCATCAAAATACATTTTTATTCCCCTTAGCTGCTCAGTGTCCTGCTCTCCTGGGCTAATAAGGAATGAACATTTATCCATGTCAGAGAGGTATGAGTAATAATGTCATGGTATGCTTATTAATTTTGATTGTATAGTTGTATTGTAACAAAATAATTTAGAAAAAATCATATAGGATGAATCTTTGTGACCCTATGAACTATAAATTGCCAGGCTCCTCTGTCCATGGGATTCTCCAAGCAAGAATACTGGAGTGGGTTGCCATGCCCTCCTCTAGGGGGAACTTACCCACCCAGGACCCAGGGATTGAACCTGCATCTCTTACATCTCCTGTATTGGCAGTTGTATTCTTTACCATTAGTGTCACCTTGGAAGCCCAAATAAATAGGCAAGACAACACTTTTGTAATTGGAGAATGAAATACAGGTGTAAATAGTAAGAAAATTTATAGATATACTTATAATGAGCTAGGGCTTCTCTGGTGGCTCAGACAGTAAAGAATCCACCAGCAATGCAGGAGACCTTGGTTCGATCCCTGAATCAGAAAGACCCCTGGAGGAAGGCATGGCAACCCACTCCAGCGTTCTTGCCTGGAGAATTCCCATGGACAGAGGAGCCTGGCAGGCTACAGTCCATGGGTCGCAAAGAGTCAGACAGGACTAAGCAACTAAGCACATCACATAATGAGATAGTATCCCATAGCCTAGTCATTTGAATCTTCTTTCCATGTGAATCACTCTCTCTGGGTGTATTTATGTTTTAATGTTGATTATCTAGAGATAATATTTTTGGAAAATTCAACTCCAGGATTGAATAATCTTTCCCTAATTAATCTTAATTTGAAGAAGAAAGATGTTTTTAGTAAATCTTTTTAGGGGATAAAAACACCTTGTGAATTACAGAAACACCCATTCTTCCACTGTCAACTTTGTTGATTATCCTGGACCCTACAAAAGAAAATAAAAATAGAGTAGAGATAGGGCATTTGTCATTTTGGGCTTTTAAACTTTTTAATCAGTTTTGCTCTCAGAGAAGTTCTATGTCTTTCTTCAGTTAAGAGAGTTTCTCTACTATCATTTATTCAATTAGGCCTCCTGTCCAAGCTTGTTATTTTCATGCTCTAGCAGTTAAGCATGATGATTAAGACTGCTATGAGGATGATATCATCCTCTAGCTCCCTGTTACTATTAATATATATTTTTAAAACTCTATTGGAATTGCTCTTAACTCTCTGGACACAGGTAAGTTATCCATCGATTAGATTTCCCGTCTTTCTTTCAGGGTTATTTAATATTTGTGACTCATCTGTGCACTTATCTCTGTAGCTGAAGTGTCCTATAATGACTGTCTCCTCTTTTTTGTTCAGAGAGATGCATGCAGGCTGATTTGTGGCTGTCCTCTTTTTAAGTGACGGAGAGAGTGGCATCCCTTGGCAGTTGGTTTTCTGAGGCTGGGTACTCAAAAATAGTTAGCCGTTTGGGATTCGTCTGTGCCTCCCTTTCTCTAATCTCCTTCACTTACCGTTTCTACCTGGAAAACTTCTTCGCTGTTGCCAAGGGTAATCTAGCTGTCTGCTTCTATGATACCATAGCTAATAACTCAGCGGGTTCTTCCTCAGGCCCCTCCTGTTCATGGGCTTCACACCCTCCCAGTAGACTATCATGATGTTATTTCTATATTTTACCACTATGGTTTGCTCTGTGGCATTTTCCCTTTTTGCTTTCCATTACTCAGGGATTCTCTAGTTTCTGGTTTATGCAGAGTGACTTTTTTGAGTAGTGCTATGTATTTCTTTATTTTGGTATATGACAAAAATCATATCTTGTCCTCCTATATCTTACCATTTTATCTGATTTAAGCGATTTTTTTTTATGGTGTAGGAGATGTTCAAATTGGATCTAGAATGATAAATCATTTTTATCTCAAGCACCATATCCTATTGACTTGTAGAGGCTGCCTAAAGTGAGGAGTGAGAAAGACAGAGAGGTCACCTCCAGAGTCAGAAGAAAGATGCTACGATTGATGACAGACAGACAAAATGGCAAGGCAGCATCTGGCCCTGAATTTATTTTCCAGGATCATAGATTATAAAAGTCATAGGACAAGTGTGTATTTGTATGTTTGTGATTTATGATAAATTATTACAGCAAATAAATGGATGAGCCCCAAAATGATGTGTTAGGCAGTGGGAACAAAACCAGAAAGGGTTGGAGGTGGGGAAAGGAGACACTAAGGAGAAATTCAGAGCTTAATTTGTGTGGAGCCAAAGCTCCTGTTCAAATATAAGTGATGGGAGAAAGTCAGGTTGGGCCCTAACTGGTTAAGGCCATTGATGCTAAGTTAAAGAGTTGGTATTTAAAATAATATGAAAAGATAGAATCCTGTCCTTTCTTGTAGTGCTGAAATTTACTGTTTTATTCCACTTGAACTTTACATTTTTTAGAACCATTTTTATAGGATAATTTGAAAGAATAAAATGATATATTAATAATATTCCAAGAAAATAGCAGTATTTTGTGAAAATGCAGGTGATTTTTCCACATTAATTAAGAACCAAGAGCAGCAGGAATAAGGCATTTTCTGTCTGCAGTGTGACCTGTTCCTTGATCTGTCTGCAGTGTGACCTGTTCCTTGATCCCTGGCAATAGTTCCAGGCAGAGATGAAAACCAGCCCCTGGAGTGGATGCAGCCACATTAATTTGCATTAAGGGCTCAGAGTAAGCTCCCATATTGCAGTCCTTTCAGGGCATGATCTCTGGTCACTCCACTTTGCGACAGACATCCTGGCTAGTGGAGGAAGTAAGAATTTTAAGGATTCTTTGTAGCAATGAGCACAAGTAATTGATGCAAGTATTCTACTATTACCTGTACTTAGATTTTTTCCTCCCACTACTTCTCAGAGGATTTGAGGTTTACAGATCTGTACTTGAAAATGTCATCCGGCGCTTTCACTGACCTCTGAAATAGGGTCATTTCTATTTCTCTTCTGAGCCACATGTCTATGTGTCTTTAACAAGCCACCAGAATAGCTGGCCTCACAGCCCTGCTGTTGCTATTTCTGATGTTACCAGTCCAGCACCAAGGTTGACTTCTTTCCTCTTTACCATAATCATTTAGGACAAAAGAAGTGTTCTTCATGACAAAGGTCATATTTACATTTGAGAATTTTGAGTGACTGCATTGCCACATGTTAATGCATATAGTAGATAAGATGGACTCTCACATTTCTGAGTAGCATTGACCATAAATAACTACACCACAGCAAGAATTATAGGAGGGCTACATACTACTGATTCTATCTAGTTACAAAAATGTAGATTTAACCTAGAACATTCTTTTATCTAATATGTAATACAATTCGACGTATGCAGCCAAAATGACAAGTGCAGTCCAAATAATCCCAAAGTTCTTCTTACACGAATCACCTTCCTACAGATGTTATCCTAATATTGATCTCTCTTTTAACTTCAAGGTGAGCTAAATTGTCACTCTGAGGAATCAGACTTTGTACTTCTTTTGCCACTTTAGCCACACATCCTTTTTCATTATGTTTCATTATTTGATTCCAGAATTATTGTAATTGTGATAAGTATAGTTTCCATCAGGTGTTATAAAAAGATTTATTTCTCCTTTTCCAGAAATAAAAAGGTGGAAAAATGGTTCCAGAAACTTAGGAGCAATGCAGAGAATTTTACTAAAGTTGCATATAATGAGTTGTATCAGTATCTTGTAAATCAACTGGAATAGATATGTGCTTGGAGAAGGCAATGGCACCCCACTCCAATACTCTTGCCTGGAAAATCCCATGGACGGAGGAGCCTGGTAGGCTGCAGTCCATGGGGTCGCTAAGAGTCGGACACGAGTGAGCGACTTCACTTTCACTTTTCCCATTCATGCACTGGAGAAGGAAATGGCAACCCACTCCAGTATTCTTGCCTGGAGACCCCCAGGGATGGCGGAGCCTGGTGGGCTGCCGTCTACGGGGTCGCACAGAGTGGGACACGACTGAAGCGACTTAGCAGCAGCAGCAGATAAACTGGGAAAATTACTTAAAAGGTTTTTTTTTTTCTCCCCCATAATTAAAAAGTTGATTGGTTGGAGTGATCTGCATTTGTGTGTGCTCAGTCACTCAGTCGTATACAACACTTTTCGACCCCACGGACTGTAGTCCGCCAAGCTTCTCTGTCCATGGAATTTTCCAGGGAAGAATACTGGAGTGTCTTACTATTTCCTCCTCCAGGGGATCTTCTCAACCTAGCGATCAAATCCATGTCTCCTGCATTTCAGGCATTGGCAGGCAGATTCTTTACCACTGCACTACCTGGGAAGTTGGCCAACTGGTTATTTTATCCTTCTTCAGATCTTGATCTAAGCCCTATTTTATATCCTTGCATTCCCTGCCTTGATTTTTTTGATATAGATACTTCGTTTCCTCTTATTGGTACCTCTAGACTATGGAATACCCCTACTTCTTTTCAAAGATACACTTTCCACTGCTGGAAATTAGATCCCCCTCCTCCTCTGTGAACTTAATTCTATCCATTAGTAATATTTCTCTTCTGTATATTTGACAGTGGCTGATACTGTCAGGATTCTGGTGGTTGCAAATCACAAATCAAAATAGTGTAATTATCTATGGAATTTATTGGTTTACAAATTTGAGAAGCCAAAGAAAGACCTAGTTTTAGACATGACTGCATTCAGGGGCTCAAATGATAATATCTTTCTTTCATCTACTCACTGTGCTTCTCTCTGTATTTTGGTTAAACTTGCTTCCACCAAATATAGTCTAGTTCCACATGGGTCACTTGCAGGTACCTAGATACTTTGTTTCTCCAAGCCAGTAGCTTAAGAAAAGAGACAATTTCCAGATGTCTGATGTATTCTTAGGTTGGGGCTTCCCTGTTGGCTCAGATGGTAAAGCATCTGCCTGCAATGCAGGAGATCCAAGTTCGATCCCTGGGGTGAGAAGATCCCCTGGAGAAGGGAATGGCAGCCCATTCCAGTATTCTTGCCTGGAGAATTCCATGGACAGAGGAGCCCGGAGAGCTACCATCCATGGAGTCACAAAGAGTTAGACATGATTGAGCAATTAACACACATTCTTAGGTTAGAACTACTGCCAGAATCAAAAAGAATGAATAGTGGGGAAGAAGTTGTTTTCTAATAGAAGGATTTTTCTTACTGGGAGAAGAGAGGATGGAATATGCAAGCAACAGAAATCCTTTAAATATGTTTGTTTCTCAACCTTCCTTCATTATGGTTTCATTCTTCCTTTTTCTGCAAATGACTCTCTTTTTCTCTTGTCATATAAAAGGTGCCTACATTTCACCTTATTCTTTCTATTCATCTTGCTAAGATGGACACTTTGACCCAAAATCTACTGAAAGTTTTGTTCCTATATTTTATTAAGGACATCATCCTTCCTAAAATTACTGCCTGCTTTTCTTTTTTACGTAGTACCTGATCACATCATCTGTTTTTGAGACTGTCTTAACTTTTATAATACATCTCTATCCTACAGGATACTTTCTAACTTGTACCTCCTTTTGAATTTCTTTCTTTTCCTCCTCTATCTATTCATTAAATAAATCTTCCCCTGAGTTCTGTTTTTACTCCAACATGAAATATCCTTTCATATTTGATATAATTTTCATAGCTTTTATTATCCCTAAATGACAATAAGCACAAATTCGTTATCTGTTTCCCAAGACATTATCCTAAAGTACAAGTCAGTCTTTCCAACTGCATATCAATGGGTACAAACAAAAAGCAATCTATAAAAAAAAAATCAGACTTTTTGTAATAACCCCTCTGTTTCCCTCTTCTCTTTCTGCATGATTGAATGACTGCCGAATTCCTAATTAAAGCACCTAAGAATATAAGAAACAATGTTAGCTTCTTACTTTTTCATCTGCACATGAAAAATGTCAGCAAATCTTATCTGGAGACTATTTCCTATTTCCCATAAACATTGATAGAACTTCATCAATAGAACTTCCTTAAACTATTTCAATAGCCTCCTATTGTGTCAACAGTTTCCAATCTTCCCTCATTCTAGGTAGCAGGCATAATGTACCTAAACCAGATGTCTGTCTTTTAGGAAACTGGGGATTATTAAAACATTTCAATGTGTCTCTTTGGCTTATAGGGTAAGGTTCAAACTCCTTAACATTAAAATTTTCTTTTAGTGTCTCATTTTCTCAGTCCCACAATTGCCCATTCCATATTTCATCCACTTTAAAATATTTGCCATTTTCCCAACATGTTATGTTCCTGAACACCTTCATCTCTTTGCTCATACTGTTCCTTCTGCCAGGAAACCCTTCCCCACTGAACTCATACTCAAAGGATGTAGAAAGGTCCTTAGCACTTAGTAGATGCTCAAAAAATATGTATTGATGTATGAATAAATGAATTATATAGTACTTAACTTATCTTCATTTTCATATTTTCTAAGTTGGTATAAAAAGGTATAACGTTTTTTTCAAAATTGGTTACAATTTATTAACTAAAATGCATATTTTAAGCAGGTGATGATGTGATACCTAATGTGGTAAACTTGTCCCTTAAACAAGTAAAATAGGAGCCAAAAAAAACTGTGCACATATTTACAGCTTAATTAGTTGGAGAAATGTTCTTAATAATTTTAAATAAAGTTAATGAAAGTCAAAGACAGGGTTCAAAATAAAGATGCCTTCTCAGAGTATTATCCTTTAATATATTCCATAAAATGACTATTGAGATTTTGTTACTGAACTCGGGTTTAGTTGCTTACTGTTCAGAAACCAATAATTGAGAGGCAAGAGTCCATAGAAAGGAAAAATGATTTAATGAAAAAACCCAGTAATCTTAGCAGTACATGCACTCATGTCCCAAGGAGACTAACTCCAAAGATTCTGCTCAGCCATGACAGTTTTTAAAGAGAACAGGGTGTGTAAGATCTCAGTAAATTACTGAGGCAGGAGTTTGGATTCTGGATCATTCTCCATTACATGCAGAATGCCTGACTCTCTCTTCAGAAGTTATGTTGCTGCATGATCTATGGCATGCAGAAGTGCTAAGAGGGCTGTTGGGGCCAGAGAACTCAGGTCAGTCACTCAGTCATGTCCGACTCTTTGCAACCCTATGGACTGCAACACGCCAGGCTTCTCTGTCCATCACCAACTCCCGGAGCTTATTCAAACTCATGTCTATCAAGTCAGTGATGCCATCCACCCACTTCATCCTCTGTCATCCTCTTCTCCTCCTGCCTTCAATCTTTCTCAGCATCAGGGTCTTTTCTAGTGAGTCAGTTCTTCGCATCAGGTTGACAAAGTATTGGAGTTTCAGCTTCAGCATCAGTCCTTCCAATGAATATTTAGGACTGATTTCCTTTAGGATGGACTGGTTGGATCTCCTTGCAGTCCAAGGGACTCTCAAGAGTCTTCTCCAACATCACAGTTCAAAAGCATCAATTCCTCAGCACTCAGCTTTCTTTATAGTCCAACTGTCACATCCATACATGACTACTGGAAAAACCATAGCCTTGACTAGACGGACCTTTGTTGGCAAAGTAATGTCTCTGCTTTTCAATATGCTATCTAGGTTGGTCATAGGTTTTCTTCCGAGGATCAAGTGTCTTTTAATTTCATGGCTGCAGTCATCATCTGCAGTGATTTTGGAGCCCAAGAAAATAAAGTCTGTCACTGTTTCCATTGTTTCCCCATCTATTTGACATGAAGTGTTTGGATCGGATGCCGTGATCTTAGTTTTCTGAATGTTGAGTTTTAAGCCAACTTTTTCTTTTTTCTTTTTCAAATAAATTTATTTATTTTAGTTGGGGGCTAATTACTTTACAATATTGTAGTAGTTTTTGCCATACATTGACATGAATCAGCCATGGGTTTACATGTGTTCCCCTTCCTGGACCCCCCTCCCACCTCCCTCCCCATCCCATCCTCCTGGGCCATCCCATTGCCCCAGCCCTGAGCATTTGTCTCATGCATCGAACCTGGAATGGTGTTCTGTTTCACATATGATAATATACATGTTTCAATGCTATTCTCCCAGAGCGTCCCACCCTCACCTTCTCCCTCAGAGTCCATAAGACTGTTCTATGCATCTGTGTCTCTTATTCTGTCTCGCATATAGGGTTATCATTTTAAGCCAACTTTTTCACTCTCCTCTTTCACTTTCATCAAGAGGCTCTTTAGTTCTTCTTCACTTTCTGCCATAAGGGTGGTGTCATCTGCGTATCTGAGGTTATTGATATTTCTCCTGGCAATCTTGATTCCAGCTTGTGCTTCATCCAGCCTGGCATTTGTCATAATGTACTCTGCATATAGGTTAAACAATCTGGGTGACAATATGCAGCTTTGATGTACTGCTTTCCCGATTTGGAAATAGTCTCTTGTTCCATGTCCAGTTCTAACTGTTGCTTCTTGACCTGCACATAGATTTCTCAGGAGGCAGGTCAGGTGGTCTGGTATTCCCATCTCTTTAAGAATTTTCCACAGTCTGTTGCGATCCACACAGTCAAAGGCTTTGGCATAGTCAATAAAGCAGAAGTAGATGTTTCTCTGGAACTCTCTTGCTTTTTCGATGATCCAATGGATGTTGGCAATTTGATCTCTGGCTCCTCTGCCTTTTCTAATCCAGCTTCATTCTTTACTTAATTCTTTATTCTTTTAACTCAGGAAGAGAATCAATAGGTTAGGCAAGTCATGATGTGCATTCAGGAGGGCATAAGTCAGGAGTCAGCTTAAATTCCCTACTGATCTCATTCATAAAATTAGGTCTTTTAAGGTTAGAGGGAAGCAGAAATGGGCAAACAGGAAAGGAGCAAAAGAGGTTGCTTTCATTTTGTGGCTATCCCTTTATTTTCCTGTCACTTCTTAAAATGGTCTTTTGAACTTTACTTGTAGCACATCAACTCTCTGAGAGTTATAGAAGAAAATAGTTACTTCATCCTCTCTATTTCCCTCTTTCAGATTTATAGGTGAAATGTTCTTTTTTTTTTTAAGAAACAGTATATACACCACCCACCATCAGATCAAGAAAACTAAACAAGCATTTAATTAACTCCCTCAGACAGAACATTGGAAAGGCCAACTCCAATTCTGTTTATCTACTCCTTGGCTTTTGGAAAAACATTGCATTTATACTGCCTTCATGTCTTCTGACAGCGTTTGTGAAGCAGAGAAAAACAAATACTATTAAATGGATTTTCAAATGCTTGTATAGCTTCAGGTTTAAAAACTAAAACAGTTCTGTCTTTTGATTCTAGAAAATGTTTTAACTGATTAAAAGACTGTTTCTCAATTTTTATAACAACCCTAAGCACTGTGTCCCTATATGTAGTTTTGGGGCTATTTTACTAAAATCAGAGTTTAAAACAAAAATTCAACTTCAGACAACAGACTAAAGCAGTAAGCTTAAGCTACTCACTACAAAGAAGTGACTTTAGATAATAGGGCCATCAAAATGGAAACCATGTCATGTATAATGAAAAGAAGGACTAAATTTCTTTTCACTTTTTCAAAGAATACTTCCATCAGGATTTCAAAAGACATCTACTAGGTTATAGATAAAAGATAAGTGCAAATGCTAGGTGGGGTTCTTGTTAAATGTTTCATTTTATTGCAATTAATTTCTAACTTAAAATTTAAAGTGGCTGGGCTTTAACTCAGTATTAGAAATTTGTCTGCTTTTAGCCAGTTTATAAATATGTACTGTCAGAAGCTCTCAAACAATTTGCTCAGTTTAATATTTTTCATTTGCAAAGTATAATGTGATTAGGAAACTGACAACTAAAAAAGATAAATGGAATTTAATCTATTATTTCTGGGATATCTTTCATATTCATGAAGCTCCCTTGTCAATCTCATCTTGATACCTGTGCTATGCTTAGTTGCTCAGTTGTGTCCAACTCTTTGTGACCCCATGGACTGTAACCTGCCAGGCTCCTCTGTCCATGGGAATTCTCTAGGCAAGAATACTGGAGTTGCCATGCCCTCCTCCAGGGGATCTTCCCGATCCAGGGATCGAACCCAGGTCTCCCATGTTGCAGGTGGATTCTTTATCGTCTGGGCCACCAGGGAAGCCCAAGAATACTGTAGTGGGTAGCCTATCCCTTTTCCAGGGGAACTTCCCAACCCAGAAATTGAACCAGGGTCTCCTGCATTGCAGGTGGATTCTTTACCAGCTGAGCTCCCAGGGATACTTAGCACATATCATAAGCTGAAATACTTAATGGTTTATTGACCTACAGATACCTAGTAGGTGTTTTGGGTGGTAGGTTTAATATTCCCCAGAACTCCCATTTAATTCTCATTTCTTGGGTCATCAGAATTTCCAAGTAAAATATTGAAGAAACAAAATATGGGCATCTCTCTGAACAATGATAAAAATGACAACATTTGAAGCAGTCATTCTCTGTATCAGTAAGTTCAGTTCAGTTGCTCAGTCATGTCTGACTCTTTGCGACCCCATGAATAGCAGCACGCCGGGCCTCCCTGTCCATCACCAACTCCCGCAGTTTACCTAAACCCATGTCCATCGAGTCGGTGATGCCATCCAACCATCTCATCCTTTACCATCCCCTTCTCTTCCTGCCTTCAATCTTTCCCAGCATCAGGGTCTTTTCAAATGAGTCAGCTCTTCATATCAGGTGGCCAAAATATTGGAGTTTCAGCTTCAACATCAGTCCTTCCAATGAAAGCCCAGGACTGATCTCCTTTAGGATGGACTTGTTGGATCTCCTTGCAGTCCAAGGGACTCTCAAGAGTCTTCTCCAACACCACAGTTCAAAAGCATTAATTCTTTGGTGCTCAGCTTTCTTTATAGTCCAACTCTCACATCCATACATGACTACTGGAAAAACCATAGCCTTGGCTAGGCGGACCTTTGTTGACAAAGAATGTGTCTGCTTTTTAATATGCGGTCTAGGTTGGTCATAACTTTCCTTTCAAGGAGTAAGCATCTTTTAATTTCATGGCTGCAGTCACCATCTGCAGAGATTTTGGAGCCCCCAAAAATAAAGTCAACCATTGTTTCCCCATCTTTTTGCCGTGAAGTGATGGGACAAATGCCATGATCTTAGTTTTCTGAATGTATATCAGTAAGGTTGCAAGTTAATTTCAATAAAAGATTTTCTCTTTTTTCTCAAGTCAGTCACCACATTCTGTACAGAATAGTCCAAATTTATTGTTTAGTCATGAAGTTATGACCAACTCTTCTGCATCCCCATGGATTACAGCCTGCCAGGCTGCTCTGTCCATAGGATTTCCCAGTCAAGAATACTGTAGTGGGTTACTATTACCTTCGCCAGCTGCTAAATCACTTCAGTCATGTCTGACTCTGTGCGACCCCATGGACTGCAGCCTACCAGTCTCCTTCATCTAAGGGATTTTCCAGGCAAGAGTACTGGAGTGGGTTGCCATTGCCTTCTCCGGGATCTTCCAAATCCAGGGATAGAACTCATGTCTCCTGTGTCTCCTGCATTGGCAGGCGGATTCTTTACCAATGAGCCACCAGGAAAGCCCAATAAACAAAATAGGGGTCTTCCAAATCTGAATCTTGGTCAGTCATACTAAAAGAGCACTCTTTATGTACTCTCCCACTCTGATAGATGGTTGTTTCACATCCTCTTTTCTGCGCTAAAATCTCCACCACTACCTCTCCAGTCACTATTCTTAGCTTATAATCTTTTTTCCTATTTGAATGAGAAAATTGACACACTTAAAAGAGAGATTCCCTAAACTCCCAGTAGAAAACAACCCACCTGTCTCAACTATAATCATTTCTTCTTCCTTCAATCCATTTATGAAAAGTTTGTACATCCATCCAGAGCCTTCTATCAACTTCTCTATTTGTCTTTCTTTCTCAACTACTTAGTCAAGTTTTCCATCCAGGATACTACTCTACCCCAATTCTCCTTCGCTCTCACTGATCACTCTTTTTTCAGTCTCACTTGTGTATTTCTTCTTATCTCCCAACTTTTAAATGTTGGAATATCCTGAGGCTCAAGTCATGAACTCCTCTCTCTTCTGCCTTTATGTAGTCTCCTGGTAATTTTTTCTGGTCTCATTGAAACAGAGAATACAAAACTTTAGAATTTTTAGCTCTAGAATGAACCTTTCTCCTGATTCCAGATTTTTATGTGAATTAACCAGCTGACATCAGCTTTTGGATTCCTAACAGACAGCTCAAAATTAAAATGTCCTTAACAGATACAAAAAATACATTAAAAAAAGAAAAGCTTACTCCTGATCTTTCTTCTTGAAAACCTTCTTTTCCTCAAAACTTTTCCTTCTCAGAAAGTGGAAATTCCAGCCTTTCAGTCACTCAAGCTGAAAACTTTGACTACTCTTTTTTCCTCTTATTGAATATAAAATCAAGAAAACATGTTGTCACTATAAAAAGGTAGCAGCTACTTATCACCTTCTTGGCTATTACCTTGGCCTAACTGTAATAGTGTTTCAACCCATCTGCTCTTGCCCATTCCCCACTTAGTGTACTCTCAGAAAAATAGTCAAATCATTCTTATCATTGTATCAAAACCTTCACCTCTTGCATCTGCCTCACAGTAGAAGCCAAAGCTGACAAAGATTCACCCCCTCTTACTCATTTATTCTATTTCATTGCTCTCTAAGCACTAGCTACTCTGTCCTCAGTACTCTGGTACTTGTAGTTTTATCTGGCTGGAATGTTTTTTGCCCACACAGCAAATTCATCGATTTATTTCAGATCCTTGATTTAATTCCATCTTTTGCAGAAGGGCCTTTTCTGACTGTCTATTACATTTGCAACCCATCCATTTGTTATTTCACATCACTCATTTCCTACTCTGTTATTCTGTATATTTTTCTTATGAATTTATTTTTTTGTCTTCCTCCTACAAGAAAGTAAGTGCCACAAGGACAAAGATTATTTCCTGTTGTGATACTGTTTTCCCAGCATCTAGAAAGCTTACCTGCACCTATTAGACTTTCTAAAAGTGACCTATTAGCTTTGTATAAATTGCCCAATGCATAGTTACTTAGATAACCTGGCTACAAAAAGTGCTTTTAGATATATGCATATCTAGTATATATCAGCTGTGTGTTATTCCCAAAAGCTCTACTATGTTTTTATGGGGAAGATTTACTAAAACAAAAATACTTATTTTTAATTTTACCAAAAAAAAAAAAATGCTTACTTTTGAGAGTACAATAGATTGAAAATTCTGAGATAAACTAAAGATATATTTTAAAAGCTATTTTATGCATGTTTAAGGGTGAAATTTTAAATATATTGTGATGGTTAAACTAAAACCATAAAAATTTAATGCAGGACTTAAGAGAATGAGGCTCTTTGAAATGATTTTTATTATAATCATAAGACCTCTTTAACTGGACACTTGACCATATTTAGATAAATTTTGAAATTAGCTTGTATTAACATATTTGGAGAATTGACCATTTTAAAACTTTCCTTTGTATTTGTACTTAATATGAATTGATGGGTGTTGCAATACCCCTCAGAGTCTTTTTATCACATCAATCTGTTGAACAACACAGATAGAATTCTCTAAATCATAGAAGCTGTGTTAATAAATTTTTTCCTTTTTCCTGAAAATTATTATGTGTGTTCTAGTGTATATATTTTTGTTTGAGGGTTGTGTGTACATCCTGAATTTGCTTGCATGGGCAATAGAAATGTACACTCAAATAATTTAATATAATTTGGTTAACTGTCAAATTTAGTTGAATTTTTCAGTTTAGTACTAGTTGTATGTGTGCTATAATTCATATTTTATGCTAGAGATCCAACATCAACAACATGTAAAAGAATTTTCTAAGATGCTTACATTTTAATATCTGTGATATGATAGCTAATCTGAATTCAATCATTAGGCTTTATATGAAACTTCAAAAATATCGTGACCATCTGCATCTTTAACTTCATGACTGATGCTGAGATTTTAGCAGCATAATTGTGTCTGGTGGATCTACTCATATATCCTGGTGCTCATGGGTTTGTATTATAGAATATTTTTTCTTTAAGGGATACTTCTTTAAGGTCTGCATACTATTATAATAGCTATAGGTGATAGGCTAGCATGGTATTGAATTTATTTTCTAAGTTGGACTGCAAACATTACTTAGTAATCTTTTATTTGGCTCCCAGGGGAGAAAAAAACAACAACAACTCTACATTAATTATCTTATGTGGGAGTCTTAGAAACTTCTGGAGGACTGGATTTCCACCAGTATTCTCTCACACAAATATTAAGATAGCATTTTAAATGCCCATAACTAATGCTAAATTCCAGTGGATCATCTAAGGAAAGAGATCTTGCACAAGCATGAATGTATTTCAAGCAGGATAATTTGTAATAATTCAAGATTTAGTTTTTTTTTCAAGTTAATACTGGTAAAGAGCACAAGTTAATAAAAAAGCTAGAATTTCTGGTCCAGATGATGTGACAAGTCTAGGTTATGACACAGTTCTCTGCTTCAAACACATGGCAGAGCCAAGTACAGTATGAACATAGACAACAACAACAAATGATATAACTGGGTTCCAAATGAAATAAATATCTCAATAGATTACAAAAATATCAGAAACACAAAGCATGACAGAGTCCTGGTAGATTCTGGATCCTAAAGCAAGAAAACATATCCCCAAAATTGCAAAGTAAAGAGAAATAAATGTAAAGTACTCCGACAGAGTCTAAAACTCTGCTGGAAATGTAGCCTTGAGTTAGACTTCATCATGCTGGAAAGAAAGGAGATACAACATGTAACTTCAACAGTGGCAAACCACCAACTGTGGCTACTGCTTTTAACAAGCTGCCAGTCAGAGAGACTAGGAACCATGTCCCAGGGATATTAGACATAACATAAAGGGGTGGAAAGTCCACTTACAACAAGGAAACCTGATTAACATGAGAACCCTGGGATAGGTAACTTAAAAAGTGATAAAAGAAAGAGTTGAAAAAAATAAAGGAACTAACAGAAATAAAAATAAAGACTTTCCACTCAGAGTGAGCCTCAGAGTGAAATGCCAAAACAATGAAGAAATCAAATGACAAGTGTAGTCAGTCAGCTGAATAATAGTCCCCCCAAATATCGGGTTCTAATCCCTGCAATCTATACTTGATGTCTTTTATGCTTAAAGGACCATTGCAGTTGTGATTAAATCAAGTGTCTTGACATGGGGATCTTATCTTGTGTATGTGTGTGTGTGTTTGATGCATATGCTCAGTCATGTACAACTCTTTGCAATCCCATGGACTTTCACCCAAAGACTCCTCTGTCCATGGAATTTTCTAGGAAAGAATGCTAGAGCAGGTTGCCATTTCCTACTCCAGAGGATCTTTCCAACCCAGGGATCAAACTTGCATCTCATGTCTCCTTATTGATAGGCAGATTCTTTACCACTGCACCACATACGGGGCAAATGCAATCATCAGTTCAGTTCAGTTGCTCAGTCATGTCCAACTCTTTGTGACCCCATGGACTGCAGCACACCAGGTTTCCCTGTCCATCACAAACTCCTGGAGCCTACTCAAACTCATGTCCATTGAGTCGGTGATGCCATCCAACCATCTCATCCTCTGTCCTTCCCTTCTCCTCCCACCTTCAATCTTTCCCAGCATCAGGTCTTTCCTAATCAGTCGGTTCTTCGCATCAGGTGGCCAAAGTATTGGAGTTTCAGCTTCAGCATCAGTCCTTCCAATGAATATTCAGGACTGATTTCCTTTAGGATTGACTGGTTGGATCTGCTTGCAGTCCAAGGGACTCTCAAGAGTCTTCTCCAATACCACAGTTCAAAAGCCTCAATTCTTTGGCACTGAAAATGCAATTGTATGGATGCTTATAAGGAGACACAGAGAGAAATTTGACCTCACAGAGAAAAGCTTCCTCTCCTGTGTCATCACTGTCATCACAGAGGCAGAGAATGGAGTGATGCAGCCACAACCCAGGAAGAATGGTGGCCACCAGAAGTTGGAAGTAAAAAGGAACACATTCTCCCCAAGGCCCACTGGAGAATGCTTGGGCCTCTCAGCACATTGATTTCAGCCCAGTGAAACTGATTACAGACTTCTGGCTGCCAGAAAGGGAGATAGTACACTTCTCTTGTTTTCAAGCTGCCAAATTTGTGGAAGTTTATTACAGCAGCCATAGGAAACTAATATAATAACAAATACAGCTAACAAAACGAATCAGAGCATGAAATTAAAGGGAACTTATTTCTATCCCTTTTTTTCCTGGTTGGTGGGAATAATGACATTGTCAGATTTCTACATTTTAAGCAGAAGCCAGTCTATTTTAGATTTTAATTCCAATATCTTTGAAAATATTTTTATTTTGCCCTCAAATATGAATACTGATTTAATAACGTATAAAATTCAAGATTTAAAATCATTTTCCCTCAGACCACTAATGATATTGCTCCATTGTTGCCTAGCAATGAATATTGATAATGATAATTGAAGTTTTTCAAGTTCAGTGCAAAGATTTTCATGCCACTAGTTCTTCTCAATTATGATGATTCTTGGCAGGGAGTAATTTTTGTGTTTGCAAGTTGCTGCTGCCTGGTCTTTGGATGGTAGTTCAACAGATCTTGTTCTATCTCTGATAGTAATGTAGGAGAAGAGGATGTGTCATTATCTGAGATTTCTGATAGGTTTTTTTTTTGAAGGTGAGGGCTTCTTGCTTCTAAAAGCCAGCAACTATCTAGGCTCATTTTTACAGCTCTCTGCTCTCAATGTCTGTATCCCATCCTAAAGTAGGAGTAAATATCACTGCTGTCCACTGTTCAATACAAGATTCTGGGTAGCATAGTTACTCAAGATGCAATTCTGCAGTGATTCACTTTTTGGATTTATGTGAGGTTCTCTTATTGACTCTGACTTTACATGTCACCTGGAAACTTTCTCACCTTGAAGACTGTATTTTTCTGCAAATGTTTTGTATTCCAATTTCCTACTGAATGATTTCCCTTAATTAATCATCTTTCTGAAATGGTCAAAATAATCAGTCTCATTTTTGTTTGATTGTTTTCCACTGTTCAATTTACTGTATCATAAAGTTGTGTTGTCTCATTTCATTGGTTTTGGGTCAGGATGGAAAATACAGATTATGTTAAATACGCAAATTTGAATCGGTCTCAAGTTCAAATATATTATTTGATTATAATGATGTCTGTTCATTTTCATCACAAACCATTCAATATCAGAGTAATCCAGGTCTATGCCCAGACCAATAATGCTGAAGAAGCTGAAGTTGAATGGTTCTATGAAGACCTACAAGAACTTCTAGAACTAACACCAAAAAAAGATGTACTTTTCATCGTAGGGGGCTGGAATGCAAAAGTAGGGAATAGAGAAATATCTGGAGTAACAGGCAAATTTGGCCTTGGAGTACAGAATGAAGCAGGGCAAATGCTAACAGAGTTTTGCCAAGAGAACGCACTGGCCATAGCAAACACTCTCTTCCAACAACACAAGAGAAGACTCTACACATGGACATCACCAGATGGTCAAAACCAAAATCAGATTGATTATATTCTTTCCACACTAAGATGGAGAAGCTCTATACAGTCAGCAAAAACAAGACTGGGAACTGACTGTGGCTCAGCTCATGAACTCCTTATTGCCAAATTCAGATTTAAATTGAAGAGAGTAGGGAAAACCACTAGACCATTCAGGTATAACCTAAATCAAACCCCTTATGATTATATAGTGAAAGTGACAAATAGATTCAAGGGATTAGATCTGATAGAGTGCCTGAAGAACTATGGACGGAGGTTCGTGACATTGTACAGGAGACAGGGATCAAGACCATCCCCAAGAAAAAGAAATGCAACATGGTTGTCTGAGGAGGCCTTACAAATAACTGTGAATAGAAGAGAAGTGAAAGGCAAAGGAGAAAAGGAAAGATATACCCATTTGAATGCAGGGTTCCAAAGAATAGCAAGGAGAGATAAGAAAGCCTTCCTCAGTGATCATTGCAAAGTAATAGAGGAAAACAATAGAATGGGAAAGACTAGAGATCTCTTCAAGAAAATTAGAGATACCAAGGGAATATTTCATGGAAAGATGAGAACAATAAAGGACAGAAATGATGGGCCTAAAAGAGGCAGAAGATATTAAGAAGAGGTGGCAAGAATACACAGAAGAACTATACAAAAAAGATCTTCATGACCCAGGTAATCAGGATAGTTTAATCACCATCCTAGAGCCAGACATTCTGGAATGCAAAGTCAAGTGGGCCTTAGGAAGCATCACTATGAGCAAAATTAATGGAGGTAATGGAATTCTAGTTGAGCTATTTCAAATCCTAAAATGTGAGGCTGTGAAAGTGCTGCACTCAATATGCCAGCAGATTTGGAAAACTCACCAGTAGCCACAGGACTGGAAAAGGTGTTTTCATTCCAGTCCCAAAGAAAGGCAATGCCAAAGAATGCTCAAACTATTGCACAATTGCACTCATCTCACACGCTAGTAAAGTAATGCTCAAAATTCTCCAAGCCAGGCTTCAACAGTACACGAACTACAAACTTCCAGAGGTTCAAGCTGGATTAGGAAAAGGCAGAGGAACCAGAGATCAAATTGCCAACATCCGTTGGATTGTTGAAAAAGCAAGAGAGTTCCAGAAAAACATCTATTTCTGCTTTATTGACTCTGCCAAAGCCTTTGATTGTGGGGACCACAACAAACTCTGGAAAATTATGAAAGAGATGGGAATATAGACCACCTGACCTTCCTCTTGAGAAATCTGTATGCAGGTCAGGAAGCAACTGGACATGGTTAGAACTGGATATGGAACAACTGCTAAGTCGCTTCAGTCGTGTCCGACTCTGCGCGACCCCATAGACGGCAGCCCACCAGGCTCCGCCGTCCCTGGGATTCTCCAGGCAAGAATACTGGAGTGGGTTGCCATTTCCTTCTCCAGTGCATGAAAGTGAAAAGTGAAAGTAAAGTCACTCAGTGTCCGACTCTTAACGACCCCATGGACTGCAGCCTACCAGGCTCCTCCATCCATGGGATTTTCCAGGCAAGAGTACTGGAGTGGGGTGCCATTGCCTTCTCCGTATGGAACAACAGACTGGTTCCAAATAGGAAAAGGAGTATGTCAAAGCTGTATATTATCACCCTGCTTATTTAACTTATATGCAATGTACATCATGAGAAATGCTGGAATGGATGAAGCGCAAGCTGGAATCAAGATTGCTGGGAGAAATATCAATAACCTCAGATATGCAAATGGCACCACCGTTATGGCAAGAGGTTCCGAAGAACTAAAGAGCCTCTTGATGAAAGAGGAGAGTGAAAAAGTTGGCTTTAAAGCTCAACATTCAGAAAACTAATATCATGGCATCTGGTCTCATCACTTCATGGCAAATAGATGGGGAAACAGTGATAGACTTTATTTTCTTGGGCTCCAAAATCACCACAGATGGTGACTGCAGCCATGAAATTAAAAGACACTTGCTCTTGGAAGAAAAGCTATGACCAACCTAGACAACATTTTAAAAAGCAGAGACATTACTTTACCAACAAAGGTCCATCCAGTAAAAGCTATGGTTTTTCCAGTAGTCATGTATAGATGTGAGAGTTGGACTATAAAGAAAGCTGAGCGCCGAAGAACTGATGCTTTTGAACTGTGGTGTTGGAGAATACTCTTGAGAGTCCCTTGGACTGCAAGGAGATCCAACCAGTCCATCCTAAAGGAGATCAGTCCTGAATATTCATTGAAAGGACTGATGCTGAAGCTGACACTCCAAGACTTTGGCCACCTAATGCAAAGAACTAACTCATTTGGAAAGACCCCGATGCTGGGAAAGATTGAAGGCGGAAGGAGAAGGGAAGGACAAAGGATGAGATGGTTGGATGGCATCACCAACTCAATGGACATGAGTTTGAGCAAACTCCGGGAGGTGGTGCTGGATAAGGAGGCCTAGCATGCTGCAGTCTATGGGGTCGCAAAGAGTTGGACACGACTGAGCAACTGAACTGAACTGATAACAAAAAATTGGCTTTTTTACAGTATGGCAGACTCCCTTCCTCATGAAATTAATAAATGTTTAAAAATGGACAATCAAGATAATATCAAACTCTGGATCTATTAATATCATCCTCATTTATATAGATTTACATTATTTTTCCCTGACCTTTTCCTTTTCATCTAATTTTTAGTATTATGAAGTTTTATGATGGGTGATAATCAAGGGCTAAAAAAGAAGGTATATTTTAAGATATACTCACTTATGGTGTCTTTAGCTAGGGAATATTTGGGTGCACAAAACTCTTTTCAGCTTTTTAAAGACAAACAACTTTCTCCCTAATGAGCTGCTGGCCCAACTCTCTTAACTCCTGCGTTAAATGAGGAGAGCCTGAGTTTCCAAAGAAAGTATTTTAATATTGATTTGTTATGTGCTCACTTTGTTGGAAAATCACTTGAGTCAAGTATGACTACTTGTAGTTTTTGTTGCTCTATATTGGCTAAATAACTGTGAGCATGGAATTGGACTGATTAAAATGGTACACAGTTAACATAGTTCTTAAGGTGTTAACATTCTCATGAAATCTAAATCTTTCAATACCATCTTAACTGGTATAGGTAACAAGTGTTGTGGCTGACACAGTCACTATTTCAAATAAAGCCCGCTAGGACTATGTTTTAGTTTGCTTTCTCTATATTACCTTTTTAGTGACCTTATACTAAGTTCAATTTATTGCACACATGCTAACCTGGAGTAATAAAACTAGAAATAGATGCATTTCTTTGTATTGATGAAATGCTTTCTTTTTAGGGATGGCTGGTCATCCCTGGAGGCAACTGGTCTTGTTATCTAAATAGAGAAGAATCACTTACTCTTAAACTACTAAGTTATATTCATCACCTTTGAAAGCTATTTTCCAAAAATAAATTGTCCATTTCAGTATATCTCACTTCCAGAAATATAACCATAAGTTTAAGCACAGTTCAGTGAAGCTTGTCTGAGATTCTGTTCTGTCTGTGGTACATAAATTGTGAAATAGTTTCTGAAAGTTGTTGTGCCCAAATTAACTCTGGCATATATTATATATCCCTTAGAACTTTGAGATTTCAATTTTACATTTGTCACTTTTCTTTGGTGATGTGTGTGGATACTTTTTATTTTAATATAATTTTAAATTTATATTTGAAAGATATATATATGTTTATATATATGTATATATAAGAAGTATATGTATTTATAAGAATAGTACAAAGAACTCTGATATAGCCAATTCACCAATTGTTTGTATTTCTATTTTTTTGTTTCTTTGTTTTCTTTCTCTAGAAACGCAACTGTATTTTTTTCTCTAACCACTTGAGTAAGTTGGAGACCTCATGTCCCTATAACTTGAGTGTGAATTATGGAAGAGTAGGAACATTGTTTTTAGTTCAGTTCAGTTCAGTCGCGCAGTCATGTCTGACTCTGCGACCCAATAGACTTAGCACGCCAGGCCTCCCTGTCCATCACCAACTCCCAGAGTTTACCCAAACTCGTGTCCATTGAGTCAGTAATGCCATCCAATCACCTCATCCTCTGCCCTCCCCTTCTCCTCCTGCCTTCAATCTTTCCCAGCATCAGGGTCTTTTCAAATGAGTCAGCTCTTTGCATTAGGTGGCCAAAGCATTGGAGTTTCAGCTTCAACATTAGTCCTTCCAATGAATATTCAGGACTGATCTCCTTTAGGATGGACTGGTTGGATCTCCTTGCAGTCCAAGGGACTCACAAGAGTCTTCTCCAACACCACAGTTCAAAAGCATCAATCCTTTGGCACTCAGCTTTCTTTATAGTCCAACTCTCACATCCATACATGAATACTGGAAAAACCATAACCTTTACTAGACAGACCTTTGTTGGCAAAGTAATGTCTCTGCTTTTTAATAGGCTGTCTAGGTTGGTCATAACTTTTTTTCCAAGAAGTAAGCGTCTTTTAATTTCATGGCTGCAGTCACCATCTGCAGTGATTTTGGAGCCCGAGAAAATAAAGTCTGTCACTGTTTCCAATGGTTTCCCCATCTATTTGCCATGAAGTGATGGGACCAAATGCCATGATCTTAGTTTTCTGAATGTTGAGCTTTAAAGCCAACTTTTTCACTCTCCTCTTTCACTTTCATCAAGAGGCTCTTTAGTTCTTCTTCACTTCTACCATAAGAGTGGTGCCATTTGCATATCTGAGGTTATTGATATTTCTCCCAGCAATCTTGATTCCAGCTTGTGCTTCATCCATTCCAGCATTTCTCATGATGTACTCTGCATACAAGTTAAAGAAGTGGGGTGACAATATACAGCCTTGATGTGCTCGTTTCTTATTTGAAACCAGTCTGTTGTTCCATGTTCAGTTCTAACTGTTGCTTCCTTGCCTGCATACAGGTTCTCAAGAGGCAGGTCAGGTGGTCTGGTATTCCCATCTCTTTCAGAATTTTTCAGTTTGTTGTGATCCACACAGTCAAAGGCTTTGGCATAGTCAATATAGCAGAAGTAGATATTTTTCTGGAATGCTCTTGGTTTTTGATGATCCAGCGGATGTTGGCAATTTGATCTCTGGTTCCTCTGCTTTTTCTAAAACTAACTTGAATATCTGGAAGTTCATGGTTCATGTATTGTTGAAGCCTGGCTTGGAGAATTTTGAGCATCTGACATAAACATAAAAGATGCAGGAAATTAAAGATTGAGATAGCACTGTTTTCTAATGCTCATATTCAAATTTCATCAATTATACTAATAATATCTTTAGAACTATTTTTTCTGGGACTAGGATCCAAATAGGGATCAGAGATCACATTTACCTTCATCTTTTCTGGTCCTCTCTAATTTGAAATACTGCTAATCCATGCTCCTTTTGTATATAGTTCTTTTCTTGGACAGGGAGGTAAAATTTCTGTATAGTGAACTGCATATATTTAATTTTGATGAATGCCTGTTATCAGCACTACTATCAATATGTAGGATATCCCCATCATCTCAGTTCTCCTTATAGGTGGAAATATGTAGTTTTTGATATCTTGTGTTCGGCTTCTTGAGCTCAGCATAATGACTTTGTAATGTGCTCATGTCTTTGCAGAGCAATTGTTCATGCTGTTTGTTACTGTTTTATTATTTGTATATACTGTATATTTATTCAGCAGTGTGAATTGGTGGGAAATTTTTGCTTTTTTGGATGTTATGCTAAAGTTACTTTAAATATTTTGTGCAAGTTCTTTTTAATTTAATTTTGTGTATGTCAATTTTAATTTATTTTGAGTAAATACTTAGGAATGAATTGCTATGTCATAGGATAAATACTGTTTTACTTTTACAAAAACTTGCCGAAACTGTTTCTAAAGTGGTTGTTTCATTTTGTATTCATATCAAATATATGTGAGAGTTGCCAGTTCTAGAATAGGTTAAACTAATCGATGGTTAAAAAATAAGTTTTTAGAGTTGGAATAATTCCATAACAATTATTTTTGCAGCCAATGCCCATTTTCACAGATAACACCCTTGTACCTTGATAAGATTAATAGTCAGATTTCTAGAACTCCCTAATAAACATTTAGCCATTCTTTCCACCTCTGTTTTCTGAAGCTTATGATCTGTCAATTATACAATTATACAGATTGCCAAGCTCTTCTCCAAGATCTTAAGAGTTGTCTGCTCTTCAACTTTTATCACAAGTTTAACTGAGGGACTTAATATTCAAGGAAGATAGTCTATTCAACCAACTATTCATGCATTACTGTAGGAATTCTATGTTATATTTGATTATCAAGTTAGGCAGCCTATATACAGTTATCTGGAATATGTTATTTTGCCACTCACAAATTTCCTTTGCAATTTAAAATAAATTTTTCTTAATGTTGTTATTTTGAAGTTGAAACTTCATTGATTTTTTCCAGCTTTATTGACATATAATTGGCATATAACATGGTATAATCTTAAGGTGAACAGTATGAATTCAATACACATATATGTTGCACGATGTTTACCACAATAAGGTTAGTTACACTAACTAATCACTTCATGCAACTACAATTTTTTGTTGTTATGGTGGGAACGTGAATGCTGTACTCTTAGCAGCTTTAAAGTGTATAATATAATAATGCTACTGTAATCACCACACCATATATTATGTCCCTGGAACTTATTCAACTTATAGCTGAAAGTTTTTATACTTTGACCAACATCTCCTCATTTCACCCAACTCTCAGTCCTCAGCAGTTACCACTCTACGCTCTGTTTCTATGAGTTTGATGTTTTTAGATTTCATGTATAAGTAAGATCACACAGTATTTGTCTTTCTTTGTCTGACTTGTTTCGCTTAACATAGTGCCCTTAAGATCCAATCATGTTGTCACAAATGAGTGGATTTCCTATTCCATTGTATATACCAGGATTTTTTTCCATTCATTCCTTTGTTGGACACTTAAGTTGTTTCCATGTTGTGACTATTGTGGATAATGCTGCAAAGAATATGGAAGTGCAGATGAGTTTTTGAGATAATAATTTCATGTTCTTTGGATAATTACTAAGAAATAATACTGCTGAATCAAATTGCACTTCTATTTTTAATTTTTTGAAATATCACCATACTGTTTTCCACAAAGGTTGTGTCAGTTTACATTACAACCAACAGTGCATCAGGATTCCCTTCTTTCTACATCTTCAACAGCATTTCTCTCTTTCTTTTTGATAATACCTTTTCTAACAGATTAGAAGTGATATCTCACTGCATTTTTGATTTGCTTTCGAAGATTATCAGTAATTCTAAGTATATTTTCATACTTGGTGAACATTTGTCTGCTTTCTTTGGGAAAATGTCTATTCAAGTCCTCTACTCATTTTTAAAATCAAGTTGTTCATTTTTTATTATTGATGTTTATGGATTTCTTATGTATTTTGTATATTAATCCTTTGTCATATATATGTGTGTGCTAAGTCACTTCAGTCGAGTCTGACTCTTATCGACCCTATGGACTGTAGCCCACCTATCCATGGAATTCTCCAGGTATGAATACTTGAGTGGGTTGCCATGCCCTTCTTCAGAGAATCTTCCCAACCCAGGGATTGAACCTGCATCTCTTGCATTTCCTGCATTGGTAGGTGGGTTCTTTACCACTAGTGGCTCCTGGGAAACCTATCATATATAGTTTGTCAATAATTCCTTTCATTTCATACATTGCCTTTTAATTTTGTTGACTGCTTCTTTTGTGGTAGAGAAGATTTTTAGTTTCATGGTTTAATGTACTACTATTTATTGATTTTTGCATTGTGGCTTATGTTTTAGATGGCATAGCCATAAAGTCATTGCCAAGACTCTTATCAAGATTATTCTCTCTGCTTTCTTCTGGGAGTTGTGGTTTCAGATCTTACATTAAATCTTCAATCCATTTTGAGTTAATTTTTATATGTGGTGTAGAATAGGAATCCAACTTCATTATTTTGCCTGTGAATACTTTCTCTAACACCATTTATCAGAGAATCTTATTTCCCAGTAGAGAATTATTGGCTTCCTTATCATATATTAGCTGACCATATGTATGTGAATTTATTTCTGAGGTTTTGAATCTGTTCCGTGAATCGGTGTGTCTATTTTTATGTCAGTGTCCATTGGTCTATGTGTCTGTTTTTATGCCACGTTTTGATTACTATAATTTTGTAATATAGTTTGAAATCAGGAAGTTTGATACCTCCAACTTTGTTCTGGCTCATGAATATTTTGTCTGTTTTGAGTCTGTTATAGTTATATATATGTATTTCATTGCTTTTCTGTTACTGTGAAAAATGTCATTGGAATTTTTATAGGAATTGCAATTGAATCTATAGATGACTTTGAGTAGTACGGACATTTTAATGATGTTAATTATTCTGAATGTGAACATAAAGTATCTTTGCATTTATTTGTGTATTCATTTCTTTCTTCAACATACTGCATTTTTTGTATATAAATCTTTTGTTTCCTTGTTTAAATTTACTCATAAGAACTTTATTGTTTCTGATGATATTATACGCTAGATTGCTTTTTTTATTTCTCTTTTAAATAGCTATTATTAGTGTATAGCAGTGCAATTGATTTTTGTACATTAATTTAGTATCCTGAAACTTTACTGAGTTAATTTATTATGTCTGACCGGTTTTTGGTAGTCTTTAGGATTTCCTATGTACAGGAATATGTCATCAGCAAAGACAGATATTTATACTTCAACCTCTATACACTCTTCCTAGCTAGGGAGTTCAGTTTTCATGCCAAGCAGTGCCAACCTAAGGAATAGGGTGTTGCAGGCAAAATGAAGCCAACTTCTTCCCTTGTTTGTGCTGTTATTCTCAAGTCTTTAGTTCTGTCATGTTGCTGAAATTTCTTATGCAGACTGTACAGCTCTCCCAGAGCTGTTTTTGTTCATGGATAGCTGTCTAGTTGTTAAACTTTGTAAGGGAGAAAGGAAAATAGAGGCTGAAGTCTCCCATGTCTCCATCTTAGTGATGTCACTCTTGAAATTGAACTTCACAAATGGGAGTATTTGTTTCTTTCTTCTTTCTGGGATTATGATATCTGAATCTGCCTTAAGTTTTATCATGTATGACAACTAGATGCATTTTTAGAGAAGTGAGATATCATGTTTTTAAACCTTCAAAAACAAATGCAAACAAAAATTCCAAGAAAAATAACAACAAAACTCAGCTGCTTAATTCTGAACTTCTTCAGCAACATTGTCATTTGGGGAGTATCTAGTTTTTATTGTGGACTAAACACCTCTGACCTGACTTATTGCTCTAAAATCTCCAGTGCCTGATAACAAGCTTTGTTTTATTTTCCCTAAGGATCTGAGATTTAACTGCTTCCTTGCATTTTAGCTCTTAAAAATAAAATACATGTGTCTATTTACGATATCTCTTTCTCATTATCAGAGCAAAGTTTCTTGTTTAATTGGACCCCTAATGGCCTTAACCAAAGGAAAGTATCTTCCTGAAACAAATTATTTGTTTTGAAAATAGTAGTGTCAAGAGTACAAATAGATCTTTAATTGATGAGTAATATCCCAACAATTAGTTCTGCTGCCTAAGTATTCCCCCGCTGCTAGCCCCTCATCACACTGCTTTTCATCTTAGGCCAGGACCCATCATCTCCTGCTTGGCTAGTTTTTTTGGCTCCCATCTTGTGCCCCACTCTCCACGCCCCAGCAGCCAAACTCATCTTTCTAAAATGCTGTTATATCTATATCCCACTTCTCTGATTAGAACATTTCATTACCTTCCTTCCCAAGTACCTCTCTATAGTTCAAAATAATGCTTAACCTTCTTATGTTGATGGGCAGATCCCATCTTGCCTCTCTTGTCTCCTCTCTTACCTTGCCTGCTTTTCACCGCTAATCTGCTTGCAACTGTGCTCTATAGCCTTATAGGTGCGCTTCTGTGTATGGAACTTTGTGCATGTTCTTTCTTTGAGCTGGAAAACTCCACAGTGTTTTTGCCCTTTACCAGTTAATTATTCTTCCTTGATGTACTAGTGACTAGGGGAAGGAGGTGACAATTATTTCTAATTGGTCGTGTATACATCTCTGACTGCAGGATCTTGTATTCTGAAGATGAGAATACATTAGCATCTAAGGAAAAATGAAGATATTCCAGAAAGGGCATGATTCCTGAGTTCAAAAAGATTATGGAGCACTAAAGCAATAGAAAGAAGCCAGACGAGCTGAAGAGCAATAGAATGGAATAACCAGGGTAGGGAAAATGATAAAATATAAAGCTGGAGAGGGATAGAGTGTTTAAATCATGTATAGTATCACAGACTATACAAAGGATTTGGAATTTAGTTGATGATCATTTCTAAATCACTGATAAGTTTTAATCAGACAAGAGGCTTAGTCTAAAGATATTTTAAATGATTTCTCTGTTTGCTTTATGAATAGTGGATAAATGTGAGGGAGAATGAAATTGGCAGGTGAGAGCCCAGCTAGAAAGTTTCTATGATGTTTGGAAAGGATATGATGATAGCTTGGGTTAGAGTGGAAGCATTGGATCAAAAAAGCTATTAATATAAGCTATAATTTAGAAGTAGAGTCAAATAGACGTGCTAATGGATAGGGAGTTGAAGAAAATTGTCTTACATTTAGGTAGAGAATTTAAAGACTAGTATTTTTCAAGTTTTTTTTTTTTTTTCTGAAATAACAACTGATAGACAAGAAACTGTAATAGATGCCTGAAGCTTACATGCTTACTTATTTTGACAACTTTCCACCTTGTTAGACTTCAGCTGATCTCTTGGCTATCCAAGTGCATCCATGTATGACTGCAAGATGCTTGTTATTTATATTATCTAATAAAGCGGACTGCAATAGATGATCTTGTCAGCACAATGCATTACTCTCCTAGCCGAATTGATATGACATGTCATTCTACCTTCCAACCCAAACTGTAAACCCATCTCACTATCATCACATTGATTTTCCTCAGTAACAAATTCCATTAATGTTTTCTCCTGCTAGACATGGTTTTCATGACCCACAATGTTTAGGACAAAATTTATCTTTCAGGCTTGGTATCGCTTACACATCCCATGTTTCAACAAAAAAATAACTGCTCGGTGTTCCTTAAGTACTCCAGAATTTTGCTATCCTCTTGCTTTGTTCTGTATTCTTCAGTAAGACATATTAGGATCCTATCTCTCTAATAAAACTCTACCATCATCAGGGCTTGGAATGACAGTAATACACAGTGAGTAAGAGAATTAATGAAGAAACATGGGTTAGCATCTGCCTCTAACTTATTAGATATGTGGCCTCCAACTAATACTTGTGCTCAGTTGTGTCTGACTCTCTACAACCCCCAGGGACTAGCCCACCAGGCTGTTCTGGCTGTGGGGTTTTTCAGGGAAGAACACTAGCGTGAGTTGCCATTTATTCCTCCAAGAGATCTTCCTGACTCAGGGGCTGAAACCATATCCTTTGCATCTCCTGTGTTGCAGGCAGATCGAACCTGCTGAGCCACAATCTTATCTTCTCCTAAGGGCCAATTTTCCTTTCTCTAAGATGGGGAAAGTAACAGTATCTATCTTATAATCTTGCTTTAAAAATTAAGTGGCATATTATAATAACCAATTTCATGAGAGTGACATAAATTAAGCATTTAATGATTGGTATTGATAGCTTTATGAAGACTTACTTTAAATGCTATGAAAGTGTTAGTTGCTCAGTTGTGTCCAACTCTTTGCAATACCATGGAATGTAACCCACCAGGCTCCTCTGTCCATGGGATTCTCCAGGCAAGAATACTGGAGTGGGTTGCCATGCCCTTCTCCAGGGAATCTTCGTGACCCAGGGATCAAACCAGCATCTCCTGTGTCTCCTGCATTGAGGGTGGATTCTTTACCACTGAGCCACCAGAGAAGCCTTAAATGCTATATCTATATTACAAAAATCTCATGATATTCATTTGAACTATCAACTTATATGGAATGTTATATAATACAATTGTTTATACACATCCACACAAACACACACACACTCATATATATGTGACCAAAATTAACCTCCTACATTTTCACTATCATAACAATTTTATCCTCATCTCTTGCATATTTATCTTATTCTGATGTACATTGTTTGTGTATATACCACTGAATAATTTCATGTGCTGAACATTTTTTCCTCTGCTCTACAGCCAATTTTTAGAAGACTTGTTTCCTTTTTCCAAACTGCTTGTACTCGCACCTCCTACTAAATGAGAGTAAGCCACAGCTCTCACTCCTCTGTTACAGGGAACTGGGACTTGGCTAGAACCCTGGTGCTTGTTTATGTGGTATATTCTTTCCCTTCTTGACACAGAAATTAAAGTTAGAGAATCTGTCACTTTGAGCCCAGTAAAGCCAGAGCCTGCAGTGGCCATGTTGGAGTCTAATACATTCCAAAATAGACAAAGGCATGGTGGAAAGATATACTAGAATAACATTTGAGGGCCCAAAGAGGGAGAGATGGAAATCATCTAATCTATTGACAGATAAAATCATGTTAATTCAAAACTTTCTTTTTTCTAGTGTCAGTACTTTCTGCAGCCTAACCATACTTCCTGCCAGGTCTTTAAATTGAGGTATCCTATGACCTTCCATGAAATCATCTCTACTTTGAGCAAATTTCTGTTACTAACAAGAAAGTCAACCTTGTTGAAGACTACATCCATATATTCTTTCCTTTTGTGTGCTAGTAGCTATATGAGCCGGAGAAGGCAGTGACACCCCCACTCCAGTACTCTTGCCTGGAAAATCCCATTGATGGAGGAGCCTGGTAGGCTGCAGACCATGGGGTCGCTTAGAGTCGAAAACGACTGAGCAACTTCACTTTCACTTTTCACTTTCATGCATTGGAGAAGGAAATGGCAACCCACTCCAGTGTTCTTGCCTGGAGAATCCCAGGGATGGGGAAGCCTGGTGGGCTGCTGTCTATTGGGGTCACACAGAGTCGGACACGACTGAAGCGACTTAGCAGCAGCAGCCATATGAGCATCTTTTTCAACTTCTCTTATGCACAACCCCTAGCTCAGTGCCTCACACAGAACAGTATTAACAATCTGGATAACCCTTAATTGTTCTGAAAGTGAAAGTTCTAGTTGCTCAGTCATGTCGGATTCTGTGATCCCAAAGACTGTAGCACACCAGGCTTCTCTGTCCATGGAATTCTCCAGACAAGAATACTGGAGTGGGTAGCCATTCGCTTCCTCGAGGGACCTTCCCAACCAAGGTATCAAACCTGGGTCTCTTGCATTGCAGGGAGATTCTTAACTGTCTGAGCCACCAGGGAAGTCGATCGTTTTTACCATCTATAATCTTGAATTTAATACTGTTCTGCTGAAAGTACTGAATCAGACGTATTTAACAAGAGAATTTAAATTGATTTTCTTTGACAACTTTGGTAGCATTTTGTAAAATCCTTGAGATTTTCTCTAAGCCCCTGGATTGGGATAAACCTGTGCTGGGAATTACTAAATTTGACTGAAGTATAATAAGGAGCATAATTGGCTTTTCTTATTAGTAATTCACATGCATTTAGAAAAAATCAAAGCTATTTCCTGAGTGGGAACCTTAGTAAATAATAATTTTTGTGAAGTAGAATTGTATTCCAAAGATTTCACTTGTTAACCAAGGAGAAGGCAGATGTTCTTAGGTTGTTGGCCCAGAGACATTCTAAGTTTCAGATGTTAAATCCCAAGTGAACATTTCAAAGCTTTCACAGATGCATGTTTTTAAAACTACAATTTAAGTGAAATGGAAAATATAACGCGAAATGTAATTTAAAAATCTTGGCCCTGTAAGGATGGCAATGGCAGGATTCTAAGGGAAAGTGATGCTGGGTAACAAAGTACGTAAAGAATCTATAAGAGGAAATAGAGTATAGAGGTTACCAGCCAGATGGAGTCAAGCAGCATGGACTTCAAGTAAATTCTGTAAAACTGATTTTTAGTTGTATACTTCTGGGCAAGTTACTCAGCATCTCTCAGCCTCAATTTTCTCATCAGAAAAAAGTAAGTTGTGGGTACAAATAGTAGCTACAGGGCTTCAGGGGAAATTAAATCATATTATTTAAGTAAAGGGCTTAGTGTAATGCCTGACGTGAAAATCTCATAATTTATGTGGGCGGATGCTGTTCTTGTTTTGTTGTAGTCATTATAGGCAGATTTTCATCTGATTTTACTCGTTTTATGACTCTTATAAATTGGTTGGAAAGGACTATAAAACTTCATCATTTATTTATAAATAAATGGTGCTTGAAACTTGAAAGGGCAAACATCAAAATGTTAACAGGGATTTTGCTAATAAATTAGCTGAATGAATATTTTTAATTCTTTCTACTTTGTGCAATCAAAATGGCCATAATGCTCCCCTCAGCTTTTACTGAATTTAGACAAGTTTCTTCCTCACTATAGACCCCTGACCTTCCTTTCCTTGGAGCATTTATTTTGGAAAACATGCAATTTTAAATGTTTTCTCTGTCAGTTTAAGATGTAAATGTTCTATATTCCAGAGATGTCTTTCTTAAGACCTGAGAGTCAGTCCTTTGAAATACAATCACAGGATGAGAAAGAGTCCCTATCACCCAGTCTCTGGGGGAGGATGGGAGCCTAATTTCAGGAAGGGACAATTGGTAAACACAGATGGCCTGCTTCCATTGATGGGCTTCCCTGGAGTATCCTTTAGTACTGTTTCATTAGCACATCCTAGCCTTTGAAAATCCTCCTGCTTTTTGTTTCACTGGAGTTACCCTCAGGGTCTCTCCTTTGTTGCAACAGTCCACCTCCTTTTTTGAATACAATCTTCCTTGCTTGTTCAGCTTGTCCGGTGCAATCTTTTCTTTTATATCACGAGCATATTTATGGTAAAAATGAAAACACAAGGGGGGCATGTTTGTCTCTGTGTACATAAGAGAATGTTTGCTGGCTAAAATATCTAAAGAAGAACTGAAGTTTGGTCTCTTAAAGCATTTGCCTTCAGACAGACTTGTTTCTTAGGAGCTTATAGTAGTTGTATTTCAGCACAACCTGCCAGCTTCCAACACTTAGCTCTAGGGATGAGGGGAGTGTCAGCCCCAGAGGCCTAGTAACTGATTTTCAATATTTCATCATAATAAGTATGATAAACATAAACATTATATATCCCCAAAGAAAAAAAGGGCTTTGCTAATCAGGTATCAATCTCCACCAGATTATTTTATATATTCATATTTTCCTTTTTCTGGTATTATTTTTTAAAAAAGATTTTTTTCAGCCCACTTACATTTGAACTTCATGTGAAATTGATTTACTTATGGTTTCATACCTGTTATACTTGGATATTGATGTATGCTTTTTTATGATCGTATTGATTCTAATAAATTTGTAAAGCAGCTAATGGTCACAAAGAGTCGGACATGACTGAGCACACACACACACAATGGTTGGATGATTTTGTTTAGAAAAAATGATATCTGTGGCCTTCTGAACTTATCATTTCTAATATATTTAATAATTTTTGCCCATGTTTTGAATTACCATAGTTAATAAGGTTTAGGAAATTTGATTAAAAATAGACTAAATGAAATAATGGGTAAGTAGAGAACACCATTAAATAGCTGTTGATAGCTGAATTATCTAAACAGATTTCATTTTGTGAGGCATAATTTAACTCTAAATTTCAGTTCATTGCCTAATCAAATTATAGTTGTGTCTTCATGATACTTTTTGATTTGAATGTGAAGGCAGGTCAAATATTTAATAAAGAAGGAAATAGAAAAAAAGATAATCTTTGCCAAGGTCAAGAATCTCACTTTGCCTGTCTCTCTTCTTATTCTGTCAAGTCCTGAAATCTTATTTCCACTGTACTTTGATTCACAACTGTGAATTGTATTTATTTATTTATTTAACTTAAAACATCCTCATATCAACTGATGTTCTTTTTTTATTTTATAGGAGTATTAAAAGCTGTAATATTATGTGACTCTTACATTGGGAAGATAAAATTTTGAGGCACTGAGTTTGATGATTTCATTAGTTTCAATTGTTTCTTAAGACAACAAAAACAGCAGAAATAATGTGGTGGACTTTCTCTTTTTTAAGTCAGCTAATTTCAGAACTGATGGTAAAGATCTTAATATACGAAGGAATTAAAGCAAGACATCTTATGACATGACTATAACTTGCGTATCATTCCCAGAAGAAGCTATCATAGGCAATTTGAGTAGTTGTTAAGAACAAAGACTCAAGAATTAGACTTTTTTTCCTAAACTTATTAATAATCCTTGCAATATTATTACAAGGAACAGCTTTTGTTCATTTGAACAGTTTTATCTAGGGATGAGTTTCTAGATAAGGAATTGCAGAGCCAATGGGTTAGAAATATAATTGCTATTGCCAAATTCCCTTCTGAAGGGATTGCACCCCTTTTGACTCACACCAAAAGTGAATGGATGTGCCATTTCCTCATACATCCAGTACTACTGGGGAAATCTCACAGACAGAGGAGGCTGATGGGTTACAGTTCATGGAGTCGCAAAAAGAGTCAGACACGACTTAGTGATTAACCAGCAACAGTAATTATAAAACACAATGACAAGTCTGTTCTCTATGTCTACATCTACATTCCTGCCCTGCAAATAAGTTCATTCAGTTCAGTTCAGTCGCTCAGTCGTGTCTGACTCTTTGCGACCGCATGAACCACAGCACGCCAGGCCTCCCTGTCCATCACCAACTCCCGGAGTCCACCCAAACCCATGTCCATTGAGTCGGTGATGCCATGCAAACATCTCATCCTCTAGCGTCCCCTTCTCCTCCTGCCTTCAGTCTTTCCCAGCATCAAGGTCTTTTCAAATGAGTCAGCTCTTCACATCAGGTGGCCAAAGTATTGGAGTTTCAGCTTCAACATCAGTCCTGCCAATGAACACCCAGGATTGATGTCCTTTAGAATGGACTGGTTGGATCTCCTTGCAGTCTAAGGGATTCTCAAGAGCCTTCTCCAACACCACAGTTCAAAAGTATCAATTCTTCGGCTCTCAGCTTTCTTTATAGTGCAACTCTCACATCCATACATGACTACTGGAAAAACCATAGCCTTGACTAAACAGACCTTTGTTGGCAAAGTAATGTCTCTGCTTTTTTATAGGCTGTCTAGGTTGGTCATAACTTTCCTTCCAAGGAGTAAGCGTCTTTTAATTTCATCACTGCAATCACCATCTGCAGTGATCTTGGAGCCCAGAAAAACAAAGTCAGCCACTGTTTCCCCGTCTATTTCCCATGAAGTGATGGGACCAGATGCCATGATCTTAGTTTTCTGAATGTTGAGCTTTAAGCCAATTTTTTCACTCTTTCACTTTCATCAAGAGGCTCTTTAGTTCTTCTTCACTTTCTGCCATAAAGGTGATGGCATCTGCATATCTGAGGTTGTTGATATTTCTCTTGACAATCTTGATTCTAGCTTGTGCTTCATACAGCCCAGGGTTTCTCATGATGTACTCTGCATATAAGTTAAATAAGCAGGGTGACAATATACAGCCTTGACGTACTCCTTTTCCTATTTGGAACCAGTCTGTTGTTCCATGTCCAGTTCTAACTGTTGCTTCCTGACCTGCATACAGGTTTCTCAAAAGGCAGATCAGATGGTCTGGTATTCCCATCTCTTTCAGAATTTTCCACAGTTTATTGTGATCCACACAGTCAAAGGCTTTGGCATAGTCAATAAAGCAGAAATGGATGTTTTTCTGGAACTCTCTTGCTTTTTCAATGATCCAGTGGATGTTGGCAATTTGATCTCTGGTTCCTCTGCCTTTTCTTAATCCAGCTTGAACCTCTGGAAGTTCATAGTTCACGTACTGTTGAAGCCTGGCTTAGAGAATTTTGAGCATGACTTTACTAGCGTGTGAGATGAGTGCAATTGTGCGGTAGTTTGAGCATTCTTTGGCGTTGCCTTTCTTTGAGATTAGAATGAAAACTGACCTTTTCCAGTCCTGTGGCCACTGTTGAGTTTTCCATTAGTAACATCTTTCTAGATTCCGTGTCAGGGGAAGGAGAGGGTGGGACAAATTGAGAGAATCGCACGGAAACACTTATATTACCATAGGTAAGATAGATAGCAAGTGGGAATTTGCTGTGTGACACAAGGAGCTCCACCCAGTGCTCTGTGACAACCTAAAGGGGTGGGATGGGAGAGAGGTTGAGATGGGAGAGATGGGAGTGGGGTTCAGGAGGGAGGGGACATATGTATACCTGTGGCTGATTCTTGTTGCTATATGACAGAGGCCAAAGCAATATTGTAAAGCAATTATCCTCCAACTTTAAAAAAAAGTTAAAAAAACAAAATGACTGTTAGTTTGACAAGTGAGAAAAATGGAGTCTCTTTGATGGATATACTTCTTTATGAATATGATTATTTTATTTTTAAAAGTAAAAATGAATCTAAGTCACTTTTCTTAGTGCTTCTCCATTTCAACCTGAAAGTTTTAGTAATAAACATATCTGTAGATATTAATACAAAACACACAATGAATAATGCAGTTTTAAAAAAAAAGTATTAATATGACTAACCCTTTGTTAAAATATTTTTAAAGCAGTAAATAGCATTCCTCAAAATTTTAAGTCATTTAAACCTGGACAAATTGTATACAAATGTTATACATTTGCCTAAAGGCACACTAATGTTTATATCCTACTTACATATCAAAATGTACTGAAAAACCCGAGAAAACTAATTTTGAAGAAACTTCTTTCAATGTTTAAAAGTTTAAGATTTGTAAAATATCTTGGTATTTCAAAGTAAAGTATAAGTTTGATCTCGGTGGTAATTCATTCACTTGGAATACTTTTCCAAGAAGATTTTGCAATCACTAAGAGAAAAAGAAAGAACATATGAAGTGCTATTTTTGATTAGCAATGGCTATGGATGTTGATAAAATTTTGTCCAAGTAATTTAAATTTTGCAAGGAATACATTGCCAATTAAATTATTTGCTTGTCAAAAAAGTGCCAATTATTGAGAAAATAACTAATGTGAACCTAAGTTTCTATTATCCAGGAAGTACAATTTTTGAAAATAAGCTCTTCTCTAAAAATAAATAAAATCCAGTTTATTTTAGGAGATAAATCAAGAGTTAAATTAAAAGAGAAGACGTTTGCTCAACTTTGCCTAAAATCCACTTTTACTTAAGTATACACTCAGTTACAACTGTGGTTTCCCAGACTCTTAAAATTAGCAACAAGGCATGTGATATAGTTTCTCACAATGCATCTAATAAATGGAGCTATACTTTTGAAAAAAAAAAACAGAATAAAAGTATTTTAAAAGAACACTTATCATTTTCACTGGCAAAAAATAAAGACTTCTGACTTTTTCTTTGGCCTTATGCAAAAACAATGCTTCTTTTTTATCTTTGGCTGGGTTGGAGGGGGGTGGGATGTCCAAACACTTAACTATATTTCTCTTATTTCTTTTCTCTGCAGTACCTCCAGGCAAAGATAGGCAAAGTATAGAAAAGGCCATGAATCTTATATCTGCCTAATGTTTTGTGTGAACAATGCTGGAGAAACATTTGAAATAAGAGATGATTCCATCTGTTGACTTCTGAAATTAGTTGTGCATTAAGTTGTTCTGGGGGATTCTATTCAGCAAGAATATTCAGGGCTTGATTTGTTAACAAAGTCAGGCTTTATTCAGTTAGACTTGCTGTAGGAAAGTTGGGAATGTTAAAGGTAAGTCAATATCTTAATAGAAATACAAGTGTATCTCCTTTTATTATGCTTTACAGATTTTGTATTTTTTAGAAATTGAAGGTTTGTAGGACCCCCTGAGCTATCAGATAATGTTTAACCTGTTTTGCAACAAAGTGTTTTTAACTAAGGTATGTGTATTTTTAAAGACATAATGTTATTGCACACTTAATAGAATTCAGTAGAGTATAAACAGAACTTTTATATGGAATAGGAAACCAAAAAAATTGTGACTTGCTTTATTTTGGTAATCACCTTATTTTAGTGATCTGGAATTGAAGCTGCGGTATCTCTGAGGTATGCCTATTCTAGAAGTTATCCCAGAAGCACTGGAGTTTCTTGGGTTTCATATTTATTACTATCAGTTAAATGAAACTGGATCTTCCTCCAAATACCATATGTCTTTCTCCCACTGCTACTATCTGCTTCTTTACTGCTTTCCTTGATCATGTTATGTATTTCTCACTGGGAAAATATCTCATGTGGTGTGTAAATATGGAATTAATACTGCCCTTAACCTGAACTTACAAGAACAGGGTGATTTCTCTCTCTGGGGTTGGCAAACTTTCTAGAAAAGGTCACATAGTACATATTTTGAATTTGTGTGTACATGGTTTGTCTCAGGGACTTTACCTCCACCATTATAGCTTGACAGTAACCAGAGATGAGATGTAATCAAGTGGGTGTGGCTATATTCTAGTAATACTTCATTGACAAAAATGGGCTGAAGGCCAAATTTGACCCAGGGACCTAACTCTAACACTGTATACCTAAGTAGAAAATCAATTCCAAATCTTCTTGAAAGAATTAGTAACTTTAAATTAAGGTCTATATAATGCTGTAGAATAAAAGGATCTGGAAATTTCTCACTATCCTGCATTGCCGTCCAATTCCTTAGATCTTGTAGAGGAGAATTTTGTATTTGAAGGAAGTCGTGCTCTTGATTGAACACTAACTGCACTCATCTCTTTTGACAACATTTGGCAACTTCATTTGGGCAGATGCTGCTAGTCAGCTACTCACTGACCATTCCACCCTCTTTCCTTATGACAAAATCCAGATTTGTGTAAGGTATGGCCACACACCTCACCTCTTACTTAAGTGTCAATAGCATGAGACATCCTCTAGTAAATGATATTGCAATGAAGTCTACTTGGTCCAGTTTCCAAAACATTGTTGCCTTTAAGATAAAAATAGTAGAGTCAGCTTTTATCCTTGGCTCTTCCTTCTTATTACTTGGAGAGCAATTCTGATAACTGATATTTCTCAAGTATATTGCCACCAGGAGGATAAAGTGGCAAAAAACTGATAGCTGAAAGAAGATTGGGTTGTGGACTTCCTTAAGAAGGCATAAGTACCATGGTTTGCTTAAATATGGATTCTTGGTTAAGAGTGAAATAAACTTCATTTGATTATGTCACTATAGCCAAGTTTCTGATACATATAGCTCAACTCATTATTAACTGGTATCTGGTATCATGAGCTTTAAAACATCAACTTTATTTGTATGAGTCACATGATACAAAATTCAATTTTATACCAGAGTCTGATTTCATTTATTTCTCATGTCTGTTTCTATCTCTATTTGAATAGTTTCTTCTTAAAGACAGTTCTATTTCAGAAAAGCATTTAGACAGGGAATTGAAAAAAATCTCAGAAACACTTTCTCTGTGCTAAGACAATCTTAGTTTGCAGGTTTGTTCAAGTTAAATACTTTTGCCTGCAATATTCTCAGCAGGCATTGCTGACCCTAAACGAGGGTATGAAAGAGTGGGAGGATGAAGTGGAAACTGAAAGAGCTTTTAAAAATCAATATAATGCTAGGTTGTATAAGATGCTGAAATACAAGAAATTGCTCTTAAAGAAGGAGCTGGAGATCTGGGTCAGAGTGCATTAGGTCAAGTTTTCTTTATGAACTGAACTAGGAGGAGTTGACGGTGGAGGCGTCACACAGCTGGGAAAGAAAGCTACAAAGCAGATAATAACCTGCTAAATAAAGATTGTGTCATGACAGGAACCAAGCAGTCTTCCAGGAGGGCAGAGGTTGTCCATAGGATTTCTTAAGATTTTCTTTTGAGACTCCTAAAATCTAGTGCAGAAACACTTATTTCCTAAAATGTCCCCACGAGGAATGTGATTAATTCTCTTGATATTTAAAAATAAATAGTTTCTCTTAATGCCTTTGCCTTCTACACATGTAACTGGGAGTGTAAGAAATAAAAATTGGACTCACAGAAAAATCGCCATAATGATTGTTCTCCCAGTACCCGTTGTAACTCTCCTGATAACCAAAATCTCCTGATACTCATTCTAATTCTGTATTTTGATATTTGAAAGTATTGCTAAAAGAAAGAAGTTTATAAACTATTTGAACACTTTTTGCATGAATAAAATTTTTAAGAGAAATTATAGGTAATTTCCAAAATAGACTATAATGTATGAAACATTCTGACACTTTCCAATATTTTTCTAAGGGAATAATTTTGAAACTTTGTTGCACGAAGAAAAGCGTGTGGATTTTCCTGGTCTAGAATCTTTCTTTTGTTTCTCATATTGAGTTTATTCTCCATGGTCTAGGCTATTGTAGAATACAAAATGATTTTTTCTGAGGTCTTGTTAACTAAGTTTTAGTTTAATCAATGTTTACTCAAGACTTAATCTTTAATTAATGAATTTTTATTTGCTCATTTCAGAAATTGTAGATTTCTCCAAACCTGAACATACTATCTGTAGACAATTCATGGGAATTAATATTCTAACATGGCAGGTGTGTTCACACTATAAACATGAAAAAGAGTAGAGATTGAAAGCCCTTTGACTTCTCCTACAAAACCAGTATAAAAAGCAATTCCAGTGCCCAGTCACCAAAGTACTTCCTTTGTATTGCTGTTAGTTATTTCACAACAGCAATCACTAGAGATATTTATATAGTATTTGCTATATTCCTACCTGATTTAATGTGGCTTACAAAAGCATTACAAACTTTAGCTTTGGTTGTGCCATGGTGCAGAAAGTAAACCTTGCAGTTAAACCAAATGAAAATCTGTGCCTATATCACTACTGACTTGGATCCTGACCATAATATCTAGAGGATGGAAGGATCTGGGTAACTTCTCAGAAATAATGGGAACACTGCAGCCGTCCATTTGCTATTTGAAGACAGGGAATCATGGGCCTTGGAAGGGGATGGTTGGTTGCCTTGCTTGGGGCATATACTTTAATTACCTAGTTATATGCTCCTCCATAAGCTGTGGAAGTGTCCCAGGCTACTTTGAATTAGAAAGAATATTATTTTCTGCATGAACAACATTTTCAGGTTGTCCTAGAATCTAGAAACATCCCCACCCTAGCATTTAGACAGTGGTGTCTTCAGGCTTGGCTCTATCTCTTTGGAACACTAAGTTCAGCCCATCGAAGAATCCAAATATGAGCCCAGTATGGCATCTCCAGGTCCTAATTGTCGAAGCACAGTTGACTGACTACCAGCAATTAAATCTAGAGACCAGAAATTCATATTCCAGCATGTGTAAGAAGAAACTTCCAGATCCTGTTGTTAAGTATTTAACTTAGTGCTGGAATGTGAAGAAGAAGTTTGAGACAGAATATCTGCCCCAGGTTCATTTCTTCTCAGCTATTTTTAGCTTGCTTGTGGCATGTCTGGTCCTTGGAGCAAGGAATCACATTGAGAGATTATACTGAAATGCATTCATTCCAGGAACCTCCTTCTGGTCAGTAGCTTGAACTGTAGCTTCAAAAATGAGAGGATAGTGAATTCCCCAGGGCTTCCTAGGTGACTAGTGGTGAAGAATCTGCCTGCCAATGCAGGAGACACAGGAGATGCTGGTTCCATCCCTTGGTCTGGAAGATCCCCTGGAGGAGGAAATGGCAACCCACTTCGTATTCTTGCCTGGGAAATCCCATGGACAGAGGAGCCTGGTGGGCTACAGTCCTTGGGGCCACAAAGAGTTGGATACGAAAGAGCAACTGAGCATAGTGAATTCCCAGGTGCTCCAGAGCTTAGGACTCCACACTTCCACTGTAGAGGGCACAGGTTCAATCCCTGCTTGGGGAACTAAGATCCTGCATGCCTCATGGGATGGCCAAAACTTTTTTTTTAAATAAGGGCCTTTTAAAACAACAAAAGGATCTATATATATCCCTATATATAGCACAGGGATCTATATTCACTATCCTGTAATAAACCATAATGGAAGAGAACATGAAAAAGAATTGTACATATATGTACAACTGAATCACTTTGCTGTACAACAGAAATTAACATAACATTGTAAATCAACTATATGTCAATAAAAATGTTTTAAAAAATAAAATGGGAGATTTAAAAATAATAGCTTATTTTATTTCACTATCTGTGTTTGTACAGCTTCTAGACTGCAGTAAAAATGATGGCATGCAAAAAAATAGGAAATAAAGAAAGTCCCATTTCAACATGGAGAATTTTTTTGACACATACTACTTTTTATATAATTTAATTCTTATATCATGATCATATTGCTGTTCAAATTATATCCACTCCTGTTCTCAATTATTGCTTAACGATCTATAAATGTCTTCCAAATCATTTTGGCACAAAACATTTCAAGACAATTAATTAAACATTTCAAGACTTTTAATTTCACAAAGTGGAACTGTTTTCAGTGTCTAGACTTTTACGTAAACTCTTCTCATTTTTCCTTACTCTAATGAAGATTAGACATCCTGTTTTCAAGTCACAGTTCTTTTCTTGGCCTCTTTGTTGATGTGGATCAAGTCATTTAACCTTCTATATGTTTGGTTCTTCATATCTAATATGAAGTTAATCATTTTGACCTTTTGCATTGGGGTTTTGTTCTGCTGTGAAGAAAAACATTAATGTCTGCAAAGTGCCCTGGGATCTATGGATGAGAGTCTAGAGATGGAAGGAATTATTCTACATCAGAGAGGAAAACATAAATACGCTTGAGTAAATTCATCTCACATGTGTGTTCTGCTTCAGTGAAGGTGAACGGAGAGTGTTTACTGGAGTGGGACACTGTTTGTAGGCATGTTCTGACTCAGAAGCAATAATATTGGGAGTATTGCTATTCAAAGCACATGGAAACTCACTGCCCTGATCAATTTGCCTCTTCATTTATTCATAGCTGAATTCCACTTTTGCAATGCATGTGCCAAGCATTCTTGTTGGCAGGTAGGGAAGTAAAGATTGCTTAATTTGTGCTGTTAAAATGAACCTGAGAAAAAAATTAAATCTCACATATTTCATAAAGGTATTTAAACAAGTTTACCTCCATAAGCCTTATTTTGTTTATTGCTGATAGAGAATAAAATGCACTGTGAAAGTTGGAGAAGATACCTAAGAATTGTTGATACTTTTCTTTCTTTACCTGGACCTCTGCATTAGTCTTTTACTGCACTGCTTTTAACCTGGGCAAAGACCAAGTTAAGTAGCTGCCATTTAGGACCATAAAGAATACATCTCTACCGTTTCTCTTAAACTCCTTTTACAAATACAAGGATATGAACTGGATGTCCCTGTTTTCCTCTAGAAAACATTATATATCTGGTCTTTTACCCTCTTCCCTGATTGAGTGTTATTGTGGATAATATTAATAACCCTATGCTGAGATGTTTATGTAGAAGACTAAAAATTTAGACAAAATGACCATGTTTACAGTGCTTTATTTAAAATGTGTCTGGGACAGAGAAGCTCGTCAAGATTAGGAGACCAACTGAGATGAGATCAAGGGAGTGCAAGCTGTACACACACCCTAGTCTTGTCAGAGATCCCACCCTTGAACCATTGTTATAAACCCCCTCATCAATTCTTTAAACTTGAGGGACTTAGTTTTTTAGGCAGGAGCCAGCTATGTCCCCCTTTACCTGGCAAAGTAATAAAGCCATCCTTTTCTACTTAAAAATATGGGAGGAGCATTCAAATTTTAGCTAATTGGGCAGTGATAAAGGGTGAAGCATATTTGGGGATGTTTTTTAAGAAAAATTATTGTTGTTTAGTTGCCAAGTCATGTCCAACTCTTTGTGACCCCATGGACTGCAGCACGCCAGGCCTCCCTGTCAATCAACAACTCTTGGAGTTTACTCAAACTCATGTCCTTTGAGTTGGTCATGCCATACAACCATCTCATCCTCTGCCATCCCCTTCTCCTCTCACCTTCAATCTTTCCCAACATTAGGGTCTTTTCAAATGTGTCAACTCTTTGCATCAGATGGCCAAAGTATTGGAGTTTCAGCTTCAAAATCAGTCCTTCCAATGAACATTCAGGACTGATCTCCTTTATGATGGACTGGTTGGATCTCCTTGCAGTCCAAGGGACTCTCAAGAGTCTTCTCCAACACCACAGTTTAAAAGCATTGATTCTTCGATGCTCAGCTTTCTTTACAGTGCAGCTCTCATATCCATACATGACTACTGGAAAAAACCATAGCTTTGACTCAACATACCTTTGTTGGCAAAGTAATGTCTCTGCTATTTAATATGCCTACCAGCCTTAGAAAGATCTCAATTTTTTTTTTTTTTTCTTCTCTAAGGTTATCCGGCTGTGAGCCAAGGAACCAGGCAGGACTTATCACCTAGCTATAGTAGAGGAAGTTCTGTATTCTTTACTCAAAGGGATCTAACTTAATCCCTACTAGTAGCTGCTATCAGCATAAGGACATTTTGCATAATGCTTTATTTATCTGTAAAAACATGCTCGTAAATGATCTCCTTGATGTTTGCAACAGCCTAGTGAACTTGTTAGGGACCTGCATCATCTCCACTGGGCAAATAAGGAAATTGTAATACAAAGAAACATATCCAATATCATTACCGCTCTGTAAGACACACAGATATGTATAAGATACATTCTGTTTTACAGAGAAATTTTGAGGAACACAAATTTTTATTTTTCATTTCAAACAGACAGCTATCTGAAGGTTTAAAAGGAAAATGTTTTGTTTCGGTGGTGGTGCAAATATGATATCCTATATAATGGAAGGCAGTAGGCTATCATAGGGCTTTGTTGGTGGCTCAGATGGTAAAGCATCTGCCTGCAATGCAGGATACCTGGGTTCGATCCCTGGGTTGGGGAGATCTGCTGGAGAAGGACATGGCAACCCCCTATAGTACGCTTGCCTGGAAAATCCCATGGACAGAGGGAACCTAGTAGGTTACAGTCCATGGGGTCGCAAAGAGTCAGACACGACTAAGCGATACGTTCGATAGGTTCTAATAACCAAGGGCAAAAGTGAAAGAAGTGAAAGTTGCTCAGTCGTGTCCAACTCTTTGTGACTCCATGGACTGTAGACTTCCTGGCTCCTTTGTCCATGGAATTCTTCAGGCAAAAATGCTGGAGTGGGTAGCCATTCCCTTCTCCAGGGGATCTTCCCAACCCAGGGATCAAACTCAGGTCTCCCACATTGCAGACAGATTCTTTACAGTCTGAGCCACTAGGGAAACCCAAGAATATTGGGATGAGTAGCCTATCCCTTCTCCAGGGGAACTTCCTGACCCAGGGATCGAACCAGGGTCTCCCTCATTGCCGGTGGGTTCTTTACCAGCTGAGCTACCAGAGAAGCCCAAGGGCAAGCTTCAAATAAATTTATCAAGGAAAAGTTTGATAACAAATCAATGCTTTAATCCTAAATTTATTATTTTCTTCACTAGTGATATATGCTCTTGGATTCATAGAAAATACAAATATTTCCATGAAACATTATAAATTATTCAACACAAGATGAGGAATGTACTCAACATGCTTCCCTTTTCGGTCCTCTCCTTTAGAAAAGGCTCCACCCACTGACCTTGTAAAACTGTTCAGATGTCTTAGTCATCACTATGGTTATTATTTCTGGTGTCATTGTTTTTTGTGTATATATATATATATATATATATATATATCCATCTACCTGTTAATATTTTCCTTTTGTCCAATGATATTCTTTAACATTTCTTATCATGTGGTTTTCTGCTGTTGAATTCTTTCAGATTTTAGTGTTTGATATCATCTCTATTTCACCCTTTTTTAAAGGATATGTTCACTGGGTCTAGAATTTGATTTTTAAAAGTTTTAAATTTTCTTTCAGAAATTTTAAAATGTTGCTCCATTATATCCTCAATGCTTGTTTCTAGTGAGAATTCTGCCATCCTCACATTCATTATTCTGTACAGAAATATGTCTTTTCTCTCTGGATACTTTATTTAAATTTTCACTTTTTTCCTGGCTTTGAAAAATTTGATTATGCTGAGTCTTGGTTTAGCTGTCTTCACATCACTTGTGCTTCAAGTTTTTTTAGGGGAGAGGGGAGAGAGTCTGTGTATTTATAGTTTTCAGAAAATTTGAAATATTATCACCCACTGTATTTTCAAATACTCCCTCCTCTTTCTTCAGAGACTCCAACCACATATTTGTCCACTCTCTTTTCTACTTTTTTGAATATATGGTATGCAGTTATAACTGTCTTAATATACTTTTCTGCCAATTCTAGCATCTGTGTCAGTTCTGTATTGGTTTTGATTGGTTGACTTCCTCATTTTTGTATGTGTTTTCTCACTTCTTTGCATGCCTAAAAATCTTTGATTAGGTGACATGTATTTTTCCTTGTTTGTGAAAGTTTATATTTTTATAAATATTCTTGAGTTTGGTTCTGAAATGCAGTTTAGTTGCTTGGAATCAGATTTATACTTTTAGCTTTGATAAAATGATAAAAATCATTTCTTAGGCAAATGTAAAGTAGTGCTCCATTCGTGGCTAATTATCCTCTGCTGAAGCAAGACTCCCTGAATTCTCTGCTCAGTGTCCCAGGAGGTTTTCCAATTTTGTTGGCTACTATTGACTACTGTTGGCTACCAGAAATATGAATACTAAGCATTGTTTCCTTTAGTTATTTCAGGTGGTTATTTTCTTGGCCTGGAATAGTTGCCTTATACACATGTAGTGCTGATGAGTATGCTGAATTTTGAAGGCCCCCCCTCTGCAGATCTCTGCAGGGATTTCCTTGTGTAGTCTTGAGCACTCAGCTTTGGCCAAGACAAGACTGCGACTTCAGGTCATTTTCTAGTTTTCTGTGTTCCTTAAAAATATTTTAGCTTTGCTGATTTCCTCAACACAGCAATTCTTCATCCCCACCCCCCAGTCTATCTTAACTTTTCCTGTATGCTTCTAAAGCAACTTGTCCACTCTTAAGAAACTAAACACTATATTATAAAAATATCTGTTCACCTGCCTGTCTCCCTTGAGGGAAAGATAGTTGATTTGTGCATTTCTATATCTGCAGTACACAGTAGGAATTAACAGTATTTGTTGTAGGATGAATGAGACAAAATTCTCAATCATCTCTGTAACTCAGAAATAGGAGTACAATATTGGAATCTGAAAGGCTAATGAAAGAACCAGGTATACCTGGAAATTTCAAACAAGATTTGAATAATGAGATACATCAGATGTTGTGAGTAAATGAGAACAGGTTTCCTCTCATAGGCTATTCAGGTTTTATATCCTAGTAATATCAAATATTAAACAAATATAGAGTATTTTATGTTCAGTAGTAATTGGGAGTGAAAAATAAAATAAATCCCTCTCCTCTTTATCAAAGAAGCCATAGTCTCTCTTTCACTCAGTTGAACTGCATTCTCTGTGGGATCTTATGTTGGACAATTTCCAAAATGTCTTTGCTCATAAGATAATTAAACCCAGTAACTAGATAATGTGCATATGGGGGCTGAGGAGGTGAGAGGAGGAGGGTAAGTAGGAATGGGGATTTTTATAAGCTTCTCAGTCTTCTGACCAAGGCTAGCCTTTAAGGTTTAGGTCGTGCGTGCACTGTTATCAGCTCTAGTGAGTTGATGACCCTTTTTTTAAATTTTCTTCTGATAACACATGGGCCATAATTTTATTTTTTGAAGTCTCTTGTTTTTTAAAAGGCTCTGAAGCATTTGTCAAAAACCAAATTTAGGTTGACTCTACTTTTCTCTCTGTGGTTGTTTTTAACTTCTGTGAAACTCTTGCTCTTTCAGCTCAGAATATTTTCTTTGAAAAAGTATTCTGTTTCCCTCCTTAAATACTTAGCCTGAGAACAGTGATTTGACTACAATCTCCTCTGAACATGTTCCCTTTCAAAAAGGAAACTAATGATCGTTAACGGTCTTGGCCCTTGTTCTGTAGGTGGGAAATAGTCTACCACAATGTAATTGCCTATTTTGCCTTTCCTGGAAAATGTCTTTTTATACTTGATTTGGGAAATGAAAGCAGATTAAATGACACATATTTCAGGCAGTTTAAAATCATTTTATATGGGTTAAGAGGGCTATTCTTCAAATATACTCTTAAATCAGAATTAAGCCCCAAACTTCAATATGCTCATTTGATTGTGGCTGTATTTCAATTTGTTCATTATCATTAGGCTTCCCTGGTGGCTGACATGGTAAAAGAATCTACCTGCAATGTGGGAGATCTGGGTTCAATCTCTGGGTTGGGAAGATCCCCTGGAGGAGGGCATGTCAACCCACTGCAGTATTCTTGCCTGGAGAATCCTCATGGACAGAGGGGCCTAGCGGGATATAATCCATGGGGTTGCAAAGAGTTGGACACAACTGAGCAACTAAGCACAATGGCATATTCTGAAGTAGTGATCCAAACAGGTAATGAGTAGCATCCAGACTTCACATAAGCCAATTGTTTTAGAGACAAGATTAATGAAAAGAAGTTGTAGGCCAAACCTCCATCCTGAATTTAAGTCCCTGACCCATTCTTGTCATCCTGGATACAATATAGAAATCAGTTGGATAAATATCTCCATGAGAGAAAAAAATGAATTAAGAATTCCATTTAGAGCTTTGAACTAAATCTTACACAATAACAGATTTCTTGACTGAAATAAGCTCATTTTACCCAGTGTATTTCATCACACCAATTTTCAGGAATAAGAGTAGTTATGTTTTATAAGTGAGAGAGCTGGTGACATTGCATGGAGGAAAGTGCATTGCATAACTTTCTCTCCCTTTATACCCATCAGTCCTGGGTGTTCATTGGAAGGATTGATGTTGAAGCTGAAATTCCAATACTTTGGCCACCTGATGCGAAGAGCTGACTCATTGGAAAAGACCCTGATGCTGGGAAAGATTGAGGGCAGGAGGAGAAGGGGACGACAGAGGATGAGATGGCTGGATGGCATCATCGACTCGATGGACATGGGTTTGGGTGGACTCCAGGAGTTGGTGATGGACAGGGAGGCCTGGTGTGCTGCGGTTCATGGGGTCTCAAAGAGTCGGACACGACTGAGTGACTGAACTGAACTGAACTGAACTGAACTGATATATTGCACAGTATCCTCCATTTATGTTTTCACAGGCACAGAGATGATTGCAATTACATACCCACGGTGGTCCTGGTTAGGACTGGGGTCCAGCTTTGCAGTACAATTCTGTAGTGATTGTGACAAGCTTTGATAAATAACCCAGTTGACAACTAAATTGATCTTGGAGCAGAGAAGAGAATTGATGGAGAAGGTGCTTCGCTATTCAGAAAGTCACCTCTGTACCCTGGACAGAGTTTAATAATGAAGCTTTTGGATGGAAAAAAGATACATTACTTATTCATAGCATCCTTTCTGTTTTGCTTCTTTGTCCACAGAGACTGAAAGAATTAAAGCAACGTGAATTTGCTCGAAATGTAGCTTCCAAGTCATGGAAAGATGAAAAGAAACAAGAAAAAGCACTTAAGCGACTTCATCAGCTGGCTGAGTTAAGGCAACAGTCTGAATGGTAAGAATTCAAGGTGCCTCAGGAAGGCAATGGCACCCCACTCCAGTACTCTTGCCTGGAAAATCCCATGGACGGAGGAGCCTGTAGGCTACAGTCCATGGGGTCGCTAAGAGTCGGACACGACTGAGCAACTTCACTTTCACTTTTCCCTTTCATGCACTGGAGAAGGAAATGGCAACCCACTCCAGTATTCTCACCTGGAGAATCCTAGGGATGGCGGAGCCTGGTGGGCTGCCGTCTGTGGGGTCACACAGAGTCGGACACGACTGAAGCGACTTAGCAGCAGCAGCAGGTGGTTCATAACTCTCTTCAGCTTCTCAGGAAATTTCAGTGATATATTTTTTTGGTTCTCTAAACAATGTAAACAAATTATAATTAATCAACAGATATATCTGAAGGTATATATTTCTAATAGATAAAGGGTTATAAATCAATGAGTTTGACATCTATGTTTTTTCTTGCCTAATATTGTTAATGTGTTCTTTAATGAAACAATCCAAGAATGATTCTAATATACAGGCATTTATTCTATCCAGGTGATTTATATGTATCTTATATATCTCTATAGTGCTTCACAGTTATTTTGTCTTGTAATATTAATTTTAAAAAAATCATAAGTAACAATGCATCTTCTGGGAGAGGAAATAAATCTGTGCATTCCTCTGTACACACCTGAAACTAAAATAAATGGTACTATCATTGTGGATGACAAACAAGATGTAATTAATGCAGTTAAATTTACCACATGGTGCCATTTAAATTGATACTTGCAACAAGCATTACACTAATACATTCTTGTAGCTGAAAAATAGCAGTTTTACATGAGCTTGGAACTCCTGAATGTTTTGTAGTAAGGAGATTGTTACCTGGAGCTCAATTACATTTGCAGATTGTGATTTGTGTTCATATGAATCATAATGTAGAACACTAATGTAGCTAATTAATGTAGCTGACAGCAAGCTGGTGAATTCTAACATTTGTAGTTCTGTGCCAAAATTTAAACTCCTATTGTTTAAATGAAAAACAATATACAGTAAGCTTGGGAGTGAATGACTCAATTATAGTAGCATAAAATATTGGACCTCATATTTACTTTTAAGAAAATATTTTTTAGGATCAACTTTGAATTAAGTTGCAGTTAGCAGTCACCTTGAAAGTACTCAAGTATTTTTGTCACTATTTAGAATATTTTAATTTGCTTATAAAGATATAAAAAATATAACATGAAAAAATAAGTGAGAAATTTGGTATAAAGAAAAAAAATAATAAAGGTTAGAAGACCATGTGTCCAGAAGTGAGGTTAATTCAAAAATGCATGTTTTTAGGGCACATGCGATCACAGAAACAGGACATATAACTGGTACTGAACATATTACTTGTCAACACAATAAAGACGTTAAAATATATATTCAAACATATTGCCAACAAGATATCAGACAGGATATCTTGTCAAAGCAGGGCTTAGAAGGAAAAGTCTAACGGTCATTAGGATGGTATGCAGGAGATAATTGAGGGAATGTGTTAATTCCTAGATGATTAATTATGAGGTACAAAAAGTCAAATTAGTAAATCAGGGCAAGTCTCACTGTAAAGAGACCCTTTAGATAGGTTCTTTTTCTTTTTTAATTCTATTATTCTTTGAATTGAAGTGTAATTGTTTTACAATATTGTGTTGTTGTTGTCGGGGAGGCAGTGTTGTCGATCGCTAAGTGGTGTCAGACTCTGTGTGAGCCCGTGGACTGCAGCGCTCCAGTCTCCCCTGTCCCCCACTGTCTCCTGGAGTTTGCTCGAATTCATGTGCATTGCGTCGGTGATGTCTTCCTACCATCTCATCCTCTGTTGTCCCCTTCTCCTTTTGCCTTCAGTCTTTCTCAGCACCAGGGTGTTTTCCAGTGAGTCAGCTCTTTACCTCAGGTGGCTAAAGTACTGGAGTTTCAGCTTTAAAGTCACACAACAACAAAAAAATCCGAGTAGTCTTAATATACAGAATTTTGATTCCTTTGTTATTATGAAAGTTGTCACACTTCTACATTTCTCCTCACTCATTCCATATTTTCTTTTGGAAGAAGTAGACAAAGGATCAGAGGAGCCTTGATGGTGAGGACAATGATGGTGATGATGCTTTTATTTAAAAGTTCTAAGTATACAGAGTTATCTAGGAAGTGTCTTGAAAATTAAAATAAATGATAAACTCTATTGGAGTTAAGCTGCCTTTGGAAATCTTAATAACTAAACAAAAACAAACCTAGGCATTTTCTTCCATAGAGTATTTAGGCTCTCTGGGTCACAATCTGATCATATTGTTAGGAAATGATAGATATTCAGCTTCCCAGATACAGAACTTGGAACTAGGAAAATTACTTCATTTTTTTTTTCTGTTACCCACCATCTGCCCTCCAGACAATTGTTCTCTCAGATTAGTAGCCACTTGCCCTAAGGGAAGTCTGTTCATAGCATTATTAAATATTTTCATTTTTGGCAACTGAATTGACAAGTGAAAAAAGTCATCTGTGTTACTTTTCCTCGGATAACCTTCTTTGTCCTTTGTTCTCATAATGAGGGCTTCTGAGTAAGATGACATAGATAACAGAATTCTTCCATGACCCTACGGAGAGGAGAGGTGAATTTACAGGTAGTAAGAATATTTGAATAAGATTAATTTTAAAAAAATGATGGCAGAAAATTGTTAATGGATCTTATAAAGGGCAATCAACCTTAGCCACCTCTTAGGTAGATCAACATAACATGATTCTTCAGTAAAACTAGTTCTCTTATTGGGAGAGGAAAGAGATTCACTCTCTTCATAAATTTCTATATGTATAAGTCTAATGCATCTTGATATGGACATTTTTTTCAAATTTTAAAAGTTGTGACTATTGCTTCTGAGAGTATGACATTCTTTATATAAGAGCTGGATAATGTGGAACATTAGGAAATTACATCACTTAAAGAAATTATGTTATTTTGATATGCTTTGCTTCCTATTTGAAAAGTGTACTTTTTGCCCAGGAGAGAATTAAATTATGTGTGTGTTGAGTTACCAAGCATTGGATTTGGGAGAACTATTGAAATGGACAATCCATTAATAAGAACTAAAGGGTAACTAATGTCATTTCAAAATTATAAGTAAAAATAATTAGGTAAAAATACAGAAACAAACTAAAAATTATTCTAGAGGAGAGAGTGAAATTGTAAATGGGAGTATGACAGCAAAGATTAAGCCTTTATGTCACAAGGCATAAACTTGAATTAAAATGATAAAATTTAAAATATCACAAAGATAAAAACCTAGAATCTTCAAAAGTAATAAAAATAAATTAGATTTAAGGCATAGGAAATTAAATTTTGTAAAGCAATGAGATAAAAAGTTTAAAGTATAAATATAAGAAATAGATATGAATAATGAGGATGAAATATTAACACTGTAAAAATATAATCATAAATGTATATTAATTTGTAAAGTGAGAACAGAATAAGGACAAGAGCAGAATGTAACACATAAGAGTAATGAAGTTTAAACATATTTGGAATACTACAAAAGGAAGAAGCTTTTACACATATTAGAAAGATAAATGGTGAAGTGAAACAGCAATATGGAAAAGAATATTTAGACTAACACAAAGTAAAGAAAGAAAATGCATAAAACAGTGCCAGAATAATAAGCAAGACCATTATTAAGGAAAAAGAGAGTATAAAAAATAGTCCAATATGTACATCATAATGGAATAATTCAAGAAAGGAGATCAAAGTGATGAATAAGAGAAAAGTTTTCATTATGCAATAGTTACTGTAAGGAGCAGACACTTTAAATTTTTTTCCAAATTTAGTTTTCTACAATATTCAAGAATACACCTCTAAAGCTATAGGCATTATTAGTTCATGGAAAAAGAGCCATCTGAAATTATTAAAGACTAGTGACTAAAATTATTGTTTATAAATCAAAACCCATATAGATATAATAAACAACAGATTGGACATTGAAAAATATTGAATCTATAAAATAGAAATTAAAAACAAATTCTTTCTCTGAACTAGAACAAGCGACTAAAAGAACTAGAGTGTTAATATTAGTAATAAGACCAAAGCATATAGTCATAAGAGCAAATAAATTTAATGTATAAATTATAGGATAAGATACTAGGACAGGGAAGGGCAATAATCAGATAAATCAGAGAAGAAAATGTACCTGAGCTGAAGAAAGTTAGATTGAAAGTTCCTAGAAATGCTGGCAAAAATTAACCAAAAGAAATCAATTTGTAACTATAGCTTGGTAAAGTAAAATATACACATAATTATTTGTATGTATTAAGTATAACAAAATACATATACATATATGTATATGTGAGTGTGAAAGTGAAAGTCGCTCAGTCGTGTTCAACTCTTTGTGACCCTGTGGGCTGTAGTCCATGGAATTCTCCAGACCAGAATGCTGGAGTGGGTAACCCTTCCCTTCTCCAGCGGATCTTCCAAGATAGGAATCAAACTGGGGTCTCCTGCATTGCAGGTATATGCTTTACCAACTGAGCTATCAGGGAAGCCCTACATATATGTATATGTATATATAATAAAATATATACATGTAAATTATGTATATATACATAGTTCATTGTTTGAAATAAATATAACAAAATATATTATGTATACATAAAAAGGAAAATTTATAAAATCATGCAAATACACAAGTGGATTTGTTTCAATATGAATAAAAGTAGGCTAATTAAATATGTCTCTGTAATATTAAACATATAAAGACAGTGAAGGAAATCAATGAAATTTGGTGAATACAAGGAATGTCATGACACCAGAGTTCTATGGCAGTTGATCAAATAGTTAAGCAAAAGCAGTAAGAAAGAATTTGTCAGAACAAAGGCTAGGAAAGGACTCCTCCCCATTAAAATTTATGCTATATGTGAAAAAGATATCTGTTATTTTAGTACTATTTTCTCAAGCCATAAATGACTGCATAAAAATGAAGTAAAAATCTAAAATAGGAAAAGGACAACAAAGTATGTCCAAAAATAGGGAGGGAAAATAAAAAAGGAAAATAAAGCCAGGTCAAACCCAACAAGCAAAGCAGCTGAAAGCAAGTCAGCTCAAAGCAAGAAAAAGGAAAACCAAGCCAGCTCACAGTGATGCAATTTGTATTGCTTCCCCCTGCAATAAGATTTGTTTTGTAGTAGGTGTTTCACAGAACATTAGAGAAAATTTTACTCTAAAGAGTTTCATCTAGTTTATGTATCACCCTTTCCAGTTTCTGATTGAATTGCTAGTCAAACTCAAAAGAATAATCTTTAAAAATCTGTTAAAAGATAAAACATATATATGCAAAAAAGATAAAAGGAAAATATTTTAATGAGTAAGAAGCTAAAAAAAGGGTTTCAGACTAATTGAAGACATTGAGGTGGAATGTAAAAATGTGTGTTACTTGCTTAGAATTGATCAAATTAGTGACAAGTCATAAAGACAGAACTAATCACCCTGTTTCATAAGAAAACAAACATGAAGGGATTTTAAGACTGAGAAAACAAAAATTATATAGTGCTTGAATTTGGCATCACCAACTCGATGAACATGAGTTTGAGAAGCTCTGGGAGTTGGATGGACAGGGAAGCCTGCCCTGATGCAGTCCATGGGGTCGCAAAGAGTCGGACATGACTGAGCGACTGAACTGAACCGAACTTTAAACTAAAAAAGTGAATAAAAAAGATATGTTTATGTTTTGGAAGTGACTTTCAGTTCCATTTTTTTCCTATTTAGGTGAAGGCACTGATTGGAAAACTCTTTGCAAAATAAAGTGAAATCTATATTCCAAAGAATTAGTAGTCTCTGGGGGACATATTGTGGTGTAAATACAATGCTTTCTTTTCTTTAGCATCACTAGCATAAGATATTAACTTGCTATTGCTTTTTGCTAATTTCAAAAAAAACGACTTAAGCAAAGCATTTTAGAAATAGCAACTATAAAACATAGAGATACTAAGTTACATAAATGCAGTGAAATTGTTATATTGCAATAGACATAGTTAAAAAATAGTATCAGAACCCATCATCATACACTATGAAATGTTCATCTATAGATAAGATTTCAAATCTGATGTCTTAATCATTTAAATATTTGTTTTATTTACAGTGTTTCTGGAAATGGACCAGCATACAAAGCCCCCAAAGTAGCTATAGAAAAACAACTTCAGCAAGGAATTTTCCCAGTTAAGAATGGCAGAAAGGTATCATGCATGAAGAATGCTCTTCTCCTTAAAGGAAAGAATCTCTCCAGAAGCATTGCCGATAAGCAGCGGTCCACCACAGCAAATCGACACCAGTTGCAAACAGACCAACGTCGTTTGTTTGGAAATAGGGTACCACAAACATCCTCAGATCTCAGCAATGCAAATCATAGGACGGGAGTGTCATTTTCTTTTTCCAAAAAAGTGCATCTAAAATTAGAATCTTCAGCATCAGTTTTCAGTGAGAACACAGAAGAAACCCACGATTGTAACAAGTCACCCATCTATAAAACAAAATCAACTGCAGAGAAATGCATGCGCTGCAGGTTTGCAGATGAAGGTACACATCTCACTAAGGAAAAAGATGTAAACATCTCATCAAACCATCTGGAAAGTATTTTACACAATACCCTCTCCATAAACTCTCAAATTTTGCAAGACAAGAATGACTTTGTTGATGAAAGGCTGGAAAATTCGATTGACATTCATGCTTCATTCAGTAAATCTAACATTCATCTTTCAGGTGTGGATTTTACTCCTTCCAGCAGAGCAAAGGAAACTAGAAATACATTGAAGGACACTTCAGAAAACCACATTAATCACTCATGCCAAGCCAATGTTTCCTCTAGCCCAACAAACATTTACAAGCATAGTGATGCCAGGATATTTGAATGTCTGGATGGATTTCCATCAATACAGCCAAGCGAACAAAGCAGTTCAGTTCATCTGAATCCCAGCTCCAGAAAGGAGAAGAGAGAAAAATCATTAGATAAAACAGAAAGAGTTAGCAGAAATGCACAAAGTTTTATAAGAGAAGCATATCCCCATGATGTGAAGTCCAAAACATTGCCTTTTCTCCATGTAAAAAGCAAGGATGGCCATACCACTCTCCAATGGCCAACAGAACTTCTTCTCTTTACAAAAACAGAGCCCTGTATCTCTTATGGCTGCAACCCATTATATTTTGATTTTAAGCTTTCTCGAAACACAAAGGATGGCCGTGATCCAGAGGATTTAAAAACAGAATTGCAGAAAGAGCACTCAGAAATGAAGACTACAATGGAGAACCAAGTCTCAGGTTTAATTAAAGACCAACAAAAATTGATCCAAGAAGATAATCAGTCTCTGAAACCAAAGATGAGGATAGCTAATCCAGATTGGGAGAATTTCCAGAGGAAATATAATTTGGACTGCAACAATTCTGAGCCCAGTATGAGTGAACGTAATTTTAGTGCAAGCGATTTGGAAATGAAAAATCCTGAAGTGCCTTCTTACCTTGATATCTCTCTAAAGACTTGTGTAGGAAACAATAAAAATGGTAATAATGAACTTCAAGAACCTTCAAGGGCTCATTGGCAAAGCTGCCAAAGGGTAATTCTAAATGATGCAAATGAAGGCCTATCTTTTTCTCCTTGCATCTCTAGAACGAAAAAGCATAAACTGATTTCTTGTGATCCTCATCTGGATGTTGAAGAACGGAATCAGTTCACCTGGAAGTCTAGTCCTTACACAATAAGGGACCACAGTGACCATGGGAAGGATTTCAGTGTAATTTTGAATAGTAACTATATCAGTATGACCAGCGGGGTTTCTGGTTGTGGAAGAGCAAGTTACAAGATAAGTTCTCCAAAGGTGTCTCTGAATAGATGTTCTAGCCCTTCAGACACATCCCACATCAGTACATCCAGCTTGAGAAGTTCTTATTCCAATCATGGGTCCAGTGGACATGGTAGAGGTAATTTGCTCTACTTTTGCAAACGAGAACATAACTCAGTTGAAAGGCACAAATGGAAACGGCGAAAACACAGTTGTCTCTGCTTGTCTGATGAGCTAGCAAAGAGTGACTGCCCACAGTCTGAAACTGAGAGAGGCAGAAGCTGCAAATTGTGGGAATCAATTAAAAATGAAAAATATTCAAAACATGCTTATGGTCATTGCAGAGAAAAACATAAACTGGGCAAAAATCAACAATTTTCAGGGCCAAAAGCCGAAAGAATCACCCAGTGTGATTCTAGCTCACAGGTTTCTTGTGCTGGAAACAGTGAAAATCCACCTAATTGCCAGGGACCTCAGCACAGCAGATTGGGCTCTCACTCAAGAGAGAAAATGTGTTACTTAAATAAAAGTAAAAGGAATCAACAGTCTTTGGACAGCCCTCATATTTGTGATCTGGGAAAAGTAAAACCCATGCAATGTAACTCTAGGAATATCAGCTACCTTCTAAGGAACTGTTCAAGAAGCCCTTCAGATACCACTGAGTTGAACCCTATAGAAGGAGAGAGGACCTCCCTGACAGCCAAAAGCCTTTTAGAAAGAGTACAAGCCAAGAAATGTCAGGAACAATCAATTCATTTTGAGATCTCATCAAACAGCTGTAAAAATGAATCAGAGGCTCTTTCACAAATCCAACGTGTAATTCCATTTACACCACCAGGCTGTAACAGACTTTCACTGCCTTTGCCTGAAAAAACACCAAACACAAGTAGAAGAAGAAAGGATAAAGGCAGTGCAATGCAAAGAGCTATTGACAAAAACAAAGTCAAAAGTTCCCCGACACATGATTTTACTGTTTTAGTGGGCACTGATTGTGATAATCATTTTTCTAAAGGTATAGCAGAGTCTCACTCACCAAACATGAAAAAGAACCCAACAACAAAAGAACAACCAAAATCATTAATTAGTGAAGTCCAACCTTCTATCCAAAACTGTGACCCAGTACCAAATGGTTTCCCTGGTGCTTTTCCATCTAATAGATATAGTGGTATTACTGATTCAATGGAGACCAAAGAGAACAATATAAATCTAGACTTACAGGATGGAAGCATGCAAATAAATCAGATAGAGGGGAATATAAACTCTTACTATGACAGAACTATGCAGAAGCATGACAAAGTAGCAGATGACTTAGAAGTGTGTCATAAATCTCTCTCTCCTCCGTTAATTCAACAGCCCATAACATTTTCTCCTGATGAAATAGATAAATATAAGCTCCTACAGCTACAAGCCCAGCAGCATATGCAGAAACAGCTCCTATCAAAGCATCTTCGAGTTTTGCCTGCTGCAGGCCCCACCGCTTTTTCTTCGACCTCCACTGTACAGACAGTTCCAGGTCACCAGCAGGCTTCTATCACCACCATCCACAACACATTCCTGCAGCATATTGTTTCTGCTTCCATAAATGCCCACAGCAGTCACCTCCCTATAGCTCATCTACATCCTCTTTCCCAGCCGCGTTTTAACCCATTCACATTTTCACCTTTGACCCCAACCATCATCCCTGCACACCCCACTTTCTTAGCAGGTCATCCCCTGCATTTAGTCACCACTGCTCCCTTCCACCCATCTCACATAACATTTCAGCCCTTGCCCCCTGCAGCATTTATCCCCACCTTGTTTGGCCCTCACTTCAACCCAGCCACAACTTCTATCATCCACTTAAATCCTCTAATTCAACCAGTGTTTCAAGGTCAAGATCTTTGCCATCATTCTTGCTCCAGTCAGATGCAACCATTAAATGGAGTGAAAGAGGCCTTAAATGTGTCATCTCACTTGAACTAAAAGCCTTTCTTCTGGATAAATAAAAAAAATTATCAGTACCTACAAAAGGATGTATTTAAAGTGGTCTGATTACTATTATATTTAAAAGAGTGGTGCCAATGCAAAATGTGACCAATATAGAAATGTAAACTGAATTGCCAATATTGTAATAGAAGCATTTTAAGACTCTCTTTTAATTTGCTAAAAATAATTAGACAAATTTAAAGTAATTTGATGGAAAGGCAGAGGGGTATTTTTGTGAGTTCTCATGTAATGTAAAAAAACAAAAAATTTAGACATTAATATTAAAAAATTAAATGGAACATAATACTCTATCTTCTAGGTGTTCGTTGAACGAGTGAGTGAATGAATGAATGCCCATTTGGTTTTATTCATCAGGTAATAATAAAAGGTCAGTGAAACAAACTAATTATGTGGTAAAAATAGTTCCTATGGTTCACTATTTACTAAGCTTTCAATCAATGTAATCTGTTTCAAGCAATATAAACTATATTTTCATAGGAAATGAGAGATGGCAAGAAATTTTCTAACTAATTCAGATTAAAAATTACTCTTCAATGCAAAACAATCTTATCCACATTGTATAGCTGAGCTTGTGTGGAAAATTGAGTTATCTTCATTTCACTCACTTCTATGTTAAGAGAATTCTTTATGTAAGAATCACCAATATCTAAAATTAAGAATATCTAATTTTTGTATAAGAAAACACATATTTGCAATCTTTAGTATTCGATCATGCAAAATAAAACTAAAAATATACTAGGAATAATATTTTAATACATTGGTCAAACTTTCAAATATTATTGGGATTAAAATATTAAGTTTTCTTTATTCTCAGAAATCTGTGTTCAGCCAACATATGTATATTAATTATATATACACAGAGAGAAAGGTTTGAAAATGTCAAAAGTCTTACCTAATGTTTATTGAGAAAACTTTAAAGTATTTGGTGTGTTTTGTTCAATTTTATTAGAAATTAATAAAATACAGTGAATTATGATTAATAAAATCATAATGATTAATAAAATGATTAATAAAATCATTCCTGTAACTTTGCAAACAATTTTAAACATTCATTCAAAATACTTTCTGACCCACAGAATTTGCATTTCTTATATCTATATTTCTGACTGGCCCTTCAGTTCAGTTTATTATTTTATATTCTTAAAAGCATAAAAAGCTTGTGTGACTAGATAGCCTCCATAAGCACAAGTTTCAGAGAAATTCAAATTAAACAAAAATGGAGGTAATCGGACATCACCACTGTGTGTATGATGATGCAAACTCCTCTATCACTAAAACATGAGAATGATGGCTTATTCAGCCTTGACTTCACAGGTAAGAGAGCTGTCCTTACAGAAGCTCTATTTATCAAGAGAGTCAGGCTGAGCACTAGACCCTCATTATCTCATTTAATCTTCACAAATGTATTTTGAGATCAATATTATCATTCCTCTGTACAGATGAGGAAAAATGAAGTTGAAGGTTGAGTCCTTAACACTTGCAAACAATAAATGATGCTGGTAAGGGAGAGATAGAGAATAAATTGAATTAAAAATTTTAGCGTAAGGAAGTGACATAGTTTCCTAGATACCACCAGAAACTTGTGGGATGGAAGTTTTGACTGGAGTATGCAGTGAAGAAGCCTATTTTATCTAAAAGAAATAGAAAAAAAAAATGGAAAAAATCATCAAATATCAAAAAATTCCATACTTGTGTGGAACTCCATAAAAGTTATTATGAAAGACCATTGATAAACATGAATGATTTAAAAAAAAAAAAAGACAAATGACCCAGCACATAAAAAGAAAACTAAAGTGAATGACTGTTTCCTAAAACAGTTTACAAAGTTGACATAGAGCCAAGACAGAATAATTACAGGAACTCACCAGGAGTCTTATCATGAAAAAGACAGCACCTGATTAATATTTATAATTGTCTTGATGACAATTTAATATCTCAGAAGCTTAGAACAGAGAACCTTTACTTGGTCACTTAATTTTGACTAACAAGGGTAGACTGATAAGAATTGATGGCATGGAAATGACTATCTTATATTATCAATGATGAAAATGTTCATTGGATATACTTACTCTCTTGTACTGTGGGAAGACAGACTTTGCAATCTAAATAAAAGATAACTTGTACTCCACATAGGAAATTATAAAAGCTGTAGCATCACATGAGCAAATCTACCATTATAAAAGATTTCAGTGAGAAGAAAAATGTAGTCCTTTAAACATCCCAATATAAACTGCATAAGAAAAACATTCAGAGTAACTGAAGAATTCATGTACATTCATAAACAGTAAGAAAATAGACATAAATGAAAAATGAACAGAGACCAAGTTAACACCTTTTAGGTAACCCAAATACTGGGAAAATCAAAACAAATTGCTTTTTTAACTTTGATGCATGAAGAGATGATCTAATAATAATAATGTTACTTCAATCTGATTTTGTTTTGCTTTCCTTATTAAGGAGAAATATTCTTTAAAGTGGAAATTGTAGAATGAACATGGATAGGAAATTTGGGACATACAGAGAAAATTATTTCCTGGCCACTTCAAATGAGTTTGAACCTTCATATTTAGGAGAATTTTACAGAGTATATTAAAATTACCTAAAGAAAGTCTCATGATATCAATTGTTCTTGAGGAAATAGGCAGACTAGAAGAGAAATTAGAACAAGCATCTCTGCTTTAATAAAATAAAGAATATTTAATGTAGATATTAGTGATTTAGTTCAGTCAGTTCAGTTGCTCAGTCACGTCTGACTCTTTGTGACCCCATGGATGGCAAGACACCAGGCTACCCTATCCATCACCAACATCCAGAGTTTACTTAACCTCATGTATATTGCGGAGAAGGCAATGGCACCCCACTCCAGTACCCTTGCCTGGAAAATCCCAAGGACAGAGGAGCCTGGTAGGCTAGAGTCCATGGGGTCGCTAGAAGTCGGGCACGACTGAGCAACTTCACTTCCACTTTTCCCTTTCACGCACTGGAGAAGGAAATGGCAACCCACTCCAGTATTCTTGCCTGGAGAATCCCAGGGATGGGGGAGCCTGGTGGGCTGCCGTCTATGGGGTCGCACAGAGTCGGACATGACTGAATCGACTTAGCAGCAGCAGCAGCAGCATGTATATTGAGTCGGTAATGTCATCCAACCATCTCATCCTCTGTTATCCCCTTCTCCCACCTTCAGTCTTCCCCAGCATCGGGGTCTTTTCCAATGAGTCAGTTCTTCGCATCAAGTTGCTAAAGTGTTAGAGATTCAGCTTCAGCATCAGTCCTTCCAATGAATATTCAGGACTGATCTCCTTTAGGATTGACTGGTTGGATCTCCTTGCAGTCCAAGGGACTCTCAAGAGTCTTCTCCAACACCACAGTTCAAAAGCATCAATTCTTCAGTGCTCAGCTTTATGCTCCAAATCTCACATCCATACATGTCTACTGGAAAAACCATAGGTTTGACTCAATGGACTTTTGTCGGCAAAATAATGTCTTTGCTTTTTAATATGCTGTCTAGGTTGGTCAAAACTTTTCTTACAAGGAGCAATTGTCTTAATTTCATGGCTGCAGTCACCATCTGCAGTGATTTTGTATCCCCCCAAAATAAAGTCTGTCACTGTTTTCACTATTTCCCCATATATTTGCCATTAAGTGATGGGACCAGATGTCATGTTTTTAATTTTCTGGATGTTGAGTTTTAAGCCAACTATTTTACTCTCCTCTCTCACTTTCATCAAGGGGATCTTTAGTTCTTCGCTTTCTGCCATAAGGGTGGTGTCATCTGCATATCTGAGGTTGTTGATATTTCTTCTGGCAATCTTGATTCCAGCTTGTGTTTCATCCAACGCAGCATTTCTCATGATGTACTCTGCATATGAGTTAAATAAGCAGGGTGACAATATACAGCCTTGACGCACTCCTTTCCCGATTTGGAACCAGTCTCTTGTTCCATGTCTAGTTCTAACTGTTGCTTCCTGAACCGCACACAGATTTCTCAGGAGGCAGGTCAGGTGGTCTGGTATTCCCATCTCTCTAAGAATTTTCCAAGTTTGTTGTGATCCACACAGTCAAAGGCTTTGGCCTAGTCAATAGAGCAGAAGTAGATGTTCTTCTGGAACTCTCCTGCTTTTTCAATGATCCAGTGGATGTTGGCAGTTTGATCTCTTCTTCCTCTGCCTTTTCTAAATCCATTTTGAACCTCTGGAATTTCATGGTTCACATACTGTTGAAGCCTGGCTTGGAGCATCTTGAGCACTACTTTACTAGCATGTGAGATGACTGCAATTGTGTGGTGGTTTGAGCATTCTTTGGCATTGCCTTTTTTTGGGATTGGAATGATGACTGAACTTTTCCAGTCCTGAGGCCACTGCTGAGTTTTCAAAATTTGCTGACATATTGAGCACAGCACTTTCACAGCATCATCTTTTAGGATTTGAAATAGCTCAACTAGAATTTCATCTCCTCCACTAGCTTTGTTCATAGTGATGATTCCTAAGACCCACTTGACTTCACATTCCAGGATGTCTGGCTCTAGGTGAGAGATCATACCATCTTGATCATCTGGATCATGAAGATCTTTTTTGTACAGTTCTTCTGTGTATTCTTGCCACCTCTTCTTAACATCTTCTGCTTCTGTTAGGTCCATACCATTTCTGTCCTTTATTGTGCCCATCTTTGCATGAAATGTTCCTTTGGTATCTCTAATTTTCTTGAAGAGATCTCTACTCTTTCCATTCTCCTGTTTTCCTCTATTTCTTTGCATTGATCACTGAGAAAGGCTTTCTTATCTCTCGTTGCTATTCTTAGGAACTCTGCATTCAAATGAGTATGTCTTTCCTTTTCTCTTTTTCCTTTCGCTTCTCTTTTCTCAGGTGTATGTAAGGCCTTCTCAGACAACCATTTTTCTTTTTGCATTTCTTTTTCTTGGGGATGGTTTTGATCCCTGTCTCCTGTACAATGTTACGAACTTCTGTCCATAGTTCTTCAGGCACTCTGTCTACCAGATCTAATCCCTTGAATCTATTTGTCATTTCCACTGTATAATTGTAAGGGATTTGATTTAGGTCATACCTGAATGGTCTAGGGGTTTCCCTACTTTCTTCAATTTCAGTCTGAATTTGGCAATAAGGAGTTCATGATCTGAGCCACAGTCAGCTCCCGGTCTTGTTTTTGCTGACTGTATAGAGCTTCTCCATCTTTGGCTGCAAAGAATATAATCAATCTGATTTTGGTATTGACCATCTGGGGATGTCCATGTGTAGAGTCTTCTCTTGTGTTGTTGGAAGAGGGTGTTTGCTATGACCAGTGTGTCCTCTTGGTAAAACTCCATTAGCCTTTGCTCTTCTTCATTTTGTACTCCAATACCAAATTTGCCTGTTACTCCAGGTATTTAAAGTTAGCATATTATAGATAAAATTTTAAGCAGAATATTTAATGATGGTCTTTAATTAAAAGACAGTTACTAGTAACTCTAACAGGCACACTAAAACCAAATAGTATGAAAGCAAAAGTATTTTTTCTCATGTATTCACTTTATTTTATTTCTTATTCAACAAATATGTACTAAGGACCATGTGCTAGGCAGTAATCTGACTGTTGTGGGTATAATAATAATCAAAACTAAAAATAATGCCATAATGTAATTCTAACTGAGTTATAGAAATAAAACCAGAACAGACAACTAAATTAATATAATACTATGGTAGATGATGATAAATACTACTGAGGAAAATAAATAGGGAAAGTAGTTAAAGATGCTTGGTCAGGAGTAGTAGCTAAAATACAATTTTAGGTAGGTTAGTCAGAGGAAGCTGTACTGTGACAGTGATATTTTACCAATAACCTGAAGGAAGTGGGCATTCTAGGCTAAGATCAGGTTTCAACAACTCTTTGTGTGTGCTCATCAAACTTAAACTATGAGAAAACTGTGACTAGAAAACAGGGTTTCAGAGAATTATGCGAGATAAGATTAGAGAAGTAATTTTGGGGCAAAATCATGTGGGAATCACATCAACCATTATAATGACTGGCTTTTACTGTGAGATGAGAAGCTATTGGATAATTTTAGCAGATGAACAACATGGTTCTTACTAGATTTTAGCAGGCTCATTCACCTATTGCACTGTGAATAGTTGCTGGGGAAGTGAATTTGGAGAACAGAGACCAATAAGTAGATTGCAGGTCAGGAAGATTCCCTGGAGAAGGAAATGGCAACCCACTCCAGTATTCTTGCCTGGAAAATTCCATGGACAGAAGAGCCTGGAGGTCTACAGTCCATGGGGTCACAAAGAGTTGAACATGACTGAGTGCCTAATACTTTCATTTTTTGAGTGTTTCTGGCAAGAGAATGCAATGACTTGCTCATTGTTAGTCTAGTGGAAATATTGAGAAGAAGTAAGATTCTGGATATTTTGAATGTAGGGCTGAGAAAATGTGCTTCCTATTGGGTGTAAAGTATAAGACAAAGTAAGAAATCAGAGGTAACATCATACTTTTTGTACAAGTGACTAGAAGGATGGATTTACTGTTAACTGAAATGCAGAACACTGCGGGAGGATAATTAGTTCAAATATTCTGAGAGCCCTTTTAAATATTGAAGTAGAAACATTGCATTGGTAGTTGGTAATAAGAATATAAAGTTTGAGTAGAGGTGTGGAAAGGACAAATAATTTCAGAAATTATTAACTTATAGAAAGAGTCTGAAGCCATTACCCTGAATAATACCAACAAGGATAGGTAGGATGGATAAGAGGTTCAGAGACTGAGCCCTAGGTCACTCTGACTTTAAGAGTGGAAGTAGAAGGAACCATATATCCATTCTTTTTCAGAATTTTTTTTTCCATAAAAGCAAGACCATGATGAACTTCCAAGTTTCATAGGAAAAAATCAGAAAAATGTGTGTGCCTATCAGGCAAGTAAAGAAAGTGACTCAAAGAAGTGAGAGTGATCAACTCTGTCACATGTTGCTGAGTCAGGTAAGAAGACAGAAAATTAAGTATCTCATTAGTCATGTAGTGTTTCTTTGTTACCTTCACCAGAGATGTGGTGAAGCGACTGGGAGCAAAGTACAGTAAAATGTATGGGTATTTTTTAGAGAGACATTTTATAAATATTCTTATGAACTGTAGTCAGCACTGTATGACAAATGTGCTAGTTAAACAAGGTATATTGAGACCTGGACTAATTCCAAATTTGAGAGAGGGTTATAGAGACTGCTTATAAGTCTTTGTGTAGTACTCAATTACAGTCAACCTTTTATAAACAGGGACAAAATCATGGAAGGCATGTATATCAAATAGGAAAACACAAACCCAAGACTAGGGATGTAGTGAATGGCACAATGCAATATGAAATAAAAAAGGATAAAAATGGGACAAAATTTGAAAGGTGAAATTTAGCATGAATAAATGTCAAATTCTACATTTAATTAACAGAGCTTTGTACATGTAGATTATTGGGGAGACAGAGCCTAATTCTAGTTCATCAATAAAATGAAGGGTTTAGTAGGTTCAAGCTGCATATGATTCAATGATGTTTAAGAAGTTGCAAAAAGTTATGAAATATTAGGTTATATCATAGGAATTATACAAAATTAGTAAAAAGGGGTTCATATTTTTAAGATTGCTTTTATTAATATATAACTTACATAACATTAACTTAAGGTATAAACCGTAATCATTTGCTATTTGCTATATTACGAAATGGTCATCATAATAAGTCCAGTTACCATTCATCACCATACATCATTACAAATTTTTTCTCATGAGTACTTTCAAGATCCACTCTCCTAGCTACTTTCACATATGCAATGCAGTATTATTAACTATAGTCACTGTTCTGTACATTATACACCCTTAATTTATTCATCTTATAACTGGAAATTTGTCCTTTTAAACCCCTTTCATTCTGACAGCCTCTGAGCCCTACCGCCCTGCCTCAGGCAACCATCAATCTGTTCTTTATATCCATGAGTTTAAGGTTTTTGTTTGTTGATGGTTGCTTTGTTTTGATTTTTAGATTTCACTTGTAAGTGCGATCACATGGTATTTACTTTCTCTGAATTATTTTGCTTAGTATAATGCCCTCTAGTTTCACCCCTGTTGTTGCAAATGTCAAGATTTCATTCTTTTTTATTGATAAATAATATTCCATTGGATACATATATATATATACACACATTTATATATATATCACATTTCCCTATCCATTCATCTGTCAATGGACATTTAGGGTGTTTCCATGTCTTGGCTATTGTAAATAATACTGCTATGAACATGGAAGTACATGTATCTTTTCAAATTAGTATTTTTGATATTGCTTTTTTAAATACCTAGAAGTAGAATTACTAGACGATATGATAGTTCTATTTTTAATTTTTTGAAGAGTTTCCGTACTCTTTTCCATAATGGCTACACCAATTTATAGTCCCACTATCAGTGTATGAGGGTTCCCTTTTCTCCATCTCTTTTATCTCTTATCTTTTTAAATAGCAGCCATTCTAACAAATGTGAGGTGATATCTCATTGTGGATTTTATTTTTATTTCTGATGATTAGTGATGTTGCAAGTCTTTCCATACACGTGTTGGCTATCTGTATACCTTCTGAAAATTGTTTGTTCAGATCCTCTGCCCATTTTTTAATCACAATTTTATTTTGCTATTGAGTTGCATGAATTCTTCATATATTTTGAATGTTAACATATTATCAGATATATGACTTACAAATATTTTCTCCAATTCAATAGGTTAGACTTTTCATTTTGTCGATGGTTTCCTTTACTGTGCAGAAAATTTTTAGTTTGACGAACTGTTGTTTGTTTATTTTTCCTTTTATTTGCCTTAGGTTTTGGTGTCGTATCCAAAAAATCATTGCTAAGACCTATGTCAAGAAATTTACATCCTATGTTTTCTTCTAGGTGTTGCACGTTTTCCATTCTTACATTCAAGTCTCTAATCCTTTTTGAATTAATATTTTTGTGTAGTACAAGATAGCACTTTAGTTTATTCTTTAAGGATTTTTTATTTTTTTGGAACTTGGATAGAATAGACCATTTGTGGAAAACTCTGTGTTGTTCCAGGACACAATTTAAGACAGTTGTTGGCAAACTGAATTGGATCCATAAATGGCAGATGTGACCAGTTAAGAGATCAGATTAATTTTATGCTTTTACACTGATGAATAACATCAGCTCTGTGAATTAACAAAAATTATTAACTAAATACAAGTTAAATTTTCAAATATTCTAGAGAAATATTGGGTTAAGTAGTTTTACTTCTTTACTTTGGTGTATCTCAGAATGTTTGACAAGCAGTATGCACTAGACATTTCCAGGAGAAGGACAGAATATGTTGAATTTCCAAAAGTAATGAAAACAGATTTTTTTTTTTTGGCTTGTGCACTGTTTCATGGAATTAATGCTTTGTAGAATAGACTCTGGTAATTGCCATATGAAAAATAAAGAAATCAGTATGTGCACTGCAAAGAAAAGAACACTTGCTGTGAAAAGAACTATATGGGAATAACTTTCTAACTTTAAATATCTAAAAGGTAGCACAGAAATGTATACAGTGGAAGAACACATTTATTCTCTTTAAGGCAGAAAGGGTAAATACTACAAAAATGTACGTGTTGACTCAACATGAAGAATAACTCAACAATTTAAGTTATTTGTATAAAGTTATAAAATCTCCATCCTGAAATATTCAAGAACTTTTGCATATTTGGATGAGCAGAAAAAAATTAGAGCTTTCAGAATACTTTTCCTAGCATTTTACTTGTGATCAATAACATATCCAGTTGTTCTCTAGTATAATTTCCAAGTTGTTGATTCATAGGTTTTAGTTTTAAATTAACATTTTTTTATATGATTATACTAAAAATATTCCTGCTACAGAGAACATTCTGAGCCATTCTCTTACTTCCCCCAAATTAGTCATGTGGGCTCAATGTTTTTTATTTTTTTATTTATTTCACTTGAAGCATACTTTGGAAGAAAATGAAATAAAAATTCTAATTATATATTGAATTATAAATTAGGTTATTTTTAAATGATTTCCACTGTGACAGATTTTATTTTCAACTTTGTTTCTTTCACTTGCACAATTATTAAACAGTTGACTTTCCTTTTATGCCTATTACTTGGTTTTTATGGAGTTATTCTCTTTATGGGATTACTCTTTCACACTTGGATCATAGAGACAAATTTTTGTGTGTCTTAAGCTATAAATGCTTAATTAAAAATGAAAATGTTTTAAGAAAGACTATAAAATCTTTACACATACAAATACATACACATACCTATCAATATATTTTTCTTGGAGATTGAGAATGAATCCAGCCTCATTGGATTCAAGGGATCATTAAATAAAATAAATGCTTTGTATAAAGAACTGTAAATTTGGGAAACTTCACCTACATTTTCATTCCCTGTCATATTCAGCAAGAAAAATTAGAGTGGGTGATAAAAAACTATATTTCAATATTTCCTTTGAGTTCACTTTTATGTATGTTATAAAATAAAGGAAATAATTAGAACATAGGGAGTAGTTTGGAAAATTCCCAGCTCCCAGGAATTTTTCACTCAGGCAGACATTTCATAGAATGATCCCCTGAAATTTCTATTTCACTTATAGAAAATGGATTTTGACAGTGACTCCTTTTCTTCAGTTTCTGCCAGGAGTTAATGGAATCTCCCTGTTATTTCTGAATACAAATATATTCAAAGAAATTAATCCTAACAGCCTTCCCATTAGACAGAATATTTAATAAGCAAAATTACTCAGGATCATATTTCCAGCTCTGGCTATCTCCCTTGTGCATGAAATTTTTGGTTACTTATAAAGTTCCCAATAATGGTAGCAACACAGCTTCTGAATTTTACCATAGTACTTTCAAGCTGATCTAAAAACGTGTATTTCAAGCATTTGGATCAATAACTGGAGATAGTGAAGATGGCTCTCCCTTGTGGAGTACCACCCCCATGGACTGTAGCCTACCAGGCTCCTCCGTCCATGGGATTTTCCAGGCAAGAGTACTGAAGTGGGGTGCCATTGCCTTCTCCACCCAGTGTTCTAGATGTCTATAAATGAAAAGTCTAGTGCCCTCCCCAGGCTGTATGGAGAATTCACTGCCATTTTAATAGTGAAATGATATTGCCAAACATTTCAAATCAGTAGCATATTTTTCTATCTTCCCTAAAAAGTTTTCCATGAGTTTTCAGAAAGATGGTTTTCTGAAACATTCTGAAGAAATATATGTGAGTATCAGATCCAAAGAATACAAATCTCACACATCAGTGTGTGTAGCTAATGTACTTAGGAGAAAAACTGACCTAGTGCTTATCTCTGGCCCAGCAGGGGTCAGGAAGAATTTTAATTTTGATTCCTTAAATGAATGAACGCCTGAAAACAAATGTCCTCTCATTGGAAACTAAAGTATTAAAAAGCAAGTATGTGACCACATGCACACAGTAGTTAGGAAAACGGTTGACTGCCCTTGTGTCTCAGACTGAAACTAAATTTCCGCCTAAAGTATGTTTTCCTGGGTCTAGAGGATTTTCAAAGATTATCATTTCATTCCAGCGAAAACATTATCCACTTCTATTAGGTAGACATTTGAAGGTGATTGCCATGTTGCTTTGGATTAAGCTGTATTAAAATGGAAACAGTGGCTGAATCAGTTAGGTTTAGAATAAGCTAATATCAGAAAGATAAGCCAAAGGGTCTTTTTTTCATTTTATGCAGTCTTGAATCAGAAGGAGACCTCCCAATCCTTTTCTTAAATCCTTTCCCAAAGTCAATGCCTCCTTTTGCACCCCATCCCCTTTCTTAAATAGCGAGAATAAGAAAGATAAATCAGGCAAATTGGAATCTGTAAAATGTGTGTGTGTGTGTACATATGAGTGTGCATATGAGTGTGTGTTCCTAAAAATATACTCTTTAGTCTTTAGTTAAAGATCTTGACCTTTGTTCAGAATAATGTTTTTCAAAACACATCCACATTTTAAAAGAATCAACTTCTAGAAATATTTATTTTCTGCCAATCGAAATTGTCAGTTCCTTCTATTTGTGAGAAATTATAAAATAGCTAGTAATGTAAACTGGTTATGTAGCTTTTTAAAACAAATTCTCACTTTAATTCTATTTAAAGTATTTACTTTGTAACTAAACTGGACAATAATCCAGCAATATCATACACAATCCAATAATTTTATTTTGTATCCTCTGTACAAAACATTTTTTATTATACTGTGGTGAAGTAAATTGCACTATTGTACATGCAAAGCAGCTTTTTTAGTTTTCAGTAAATTACCTGGACTGTAGTTCAATGCAATAATATTTTTTTTCAATAAAGAGCATAATGGTATAAGAGTGTTAGTCGTGTATTTCTAACAAAAAGCATACCAAAATAAAATAACAAAAATCAGGAGCAAAATGATATGGAAATATGCTGTATTTTACATTGCTGAATTTAAAATACATTTAACATTTTATTTATTATTGTATATATTTATATTATATATTTAAATACTGGGATTTCTTAGAGTATTTCTTAAAATTTTAGTGTTACAAAATAAAGCTGTTTCCTCAAGCTGAAAATAAATATAACTTTAAAAGTTACCTAGATGTATTCTTTGTTGAAACCTAATATACTATGTGAAGCCCTGTTTCTGTCTGCTTACTTAAAAAAAAAAAAAAATCTGTGATCTAATAGTTTGTAATGGTCTGACAAAGCTTTATAAACACTCTCTGGAATATATTATCTAGCTAATAATACAATATAGACACACTGGCATTCTGCCTGTTACAATGATTTTAATGTAAACTTAGAAAAATAATTAATGGCCCCAATCAACTGTTATCCTCAGAAGGACTCAACTCACTAGGAAATCTCTTTAATTAAGCATGACCAATGATGTGGGATTACAACTTGAGACTTCACTTAACTGTCACTCCTCACTTTATTTTCTTTGCCTTTGCTTTTCCCAAGACAACATTACTGAGCCCTTATCTGCTAGATTTTAGTATGATTTATTCTGTGCAACAACTCAGACTAGGTGTTCCTAGAAATGAACACCAGTTGCTCTCTTGTTCTTAAATCACGTTGATCCTTACTCTTTCTCCAAGCTTTATCCAAGTCCAAAACTTCTTGTTTCTGCACTTTAACTGGATGCCCTGTCGCTGCCTGTATATTAGTGAAAAAGAACTCTGCTTTGCACTCTAACCTGGTGTCAAACCTAAGCTTTCAATGGAGAAATTCTTCAGCTGCCAATCGTATGTCTCCCCAGACTTCACCCTACTTTCTCTATTTCTATGTTGGATGCTTTTTCAGAAATCTCCTAAAAATTAAGAAGTACCTTTCACAGAACACACACACACACACACACACACACACACACACACACACATTGGCTATTGACAAGAGTCATGATAGAAACTCTCATTTCTTAGTCAATTTGTCACCATTTATTGATCATCTGTGAGGATCATGTCTTGTTCAGCTATCCTCCCCACGAACTAATTTCCTGAATTTCCTTTGAGTAGGAAAGTCAATTTTGCTTGCAAATAAAAGTTGATATTACTAATTGCACAGAGATGTAGAAACAAATGGTGATGCATGGTCTGTATACTCAGTGTCTTCTCCTCCCTCATGTGTGAAGCTTTTGCTGTTTTTGTTCACCATCCGTGTAATTTTCTGTTCATCATGGAAATATTTGACTCTGACATAAAATGGGTATTACATACTCTTGAGGTTGTGGTCTCTTATTACATCTAGTAGAATTGAGTCAATTCCCAAATGGCATTTTTTAATGGTTTGAATCAGAGAGATAAAACTATCTGAACTTGTGAATTTGCTCAGCCATAAATAAATGAGATATTCCACAGCCTGGCACCCTCATGAGAGTGCTATGCTACGTTAAAAAGTCTTAGGGGAAACGATTTATAAATTAAATATTTTCCTCACTTCCATTTTATCAGAGACATAGTTCAGAGACATCATATTTCAATTATTTGGCATGGTTAGAGCATATAACATCTTCAGAGAAGTCTCTTCATGAGACTGTTTCATTCTTTAAGAAAATATTTTAATAAGCTCTTGTCCTTTGTCATTAGTTATTCATAGTTTCTGGGCAAGAAGTTTAGTTACATATTTCCAAGACTTTGACAAACTAAAAATAAATTTATTATGGAAATAGTTCATTAGGAAACAACTAATATAGTCTTCGAATTACTCATTCCTTACATAGTTGTAAGGATTATTCAACGTTGACTAAAACAAAGGCAAAATTAATGTTGACTGGAAAAAATTATGTGAGGAGTCTAGTCAATGTGGATTATTTTTTAATCTGGATGTGCATCCTTATCTGTATACACTGATGTTGACTATTAAACTCTCAATTTAGTTTAATGATATTACATTATCCAGTTAGAGCTAACATTTACCTTTAACTTGACTTAATTTTAATCTTAAAACAAGTATTTAATCTTAATATTTATCATAAGTAATAAAATACTTAATTTTTAATCTTAATACAAGAAATTTCAGTAGGCTTTATGGAGTTTGTAGAGTCCTAAAAGTTATCTGTATACAATACATGAAGTATATAATATTGGAAACACTGCTATAATTGATTTTCAGAAATGAATTCAAATACATTGTATTTAAAGTACTCAGGACATGAGATGAACTCAAATAGCACATCTTAATCAGCCAGAACATTCCTGAGAAAGGTCTCTTTCAAACCTCATAATAATCTATTCTCAATAGCATTTATTGATCTTCTTCTTTGGAACAATTTCTTCATTTTTGACTCTTGAACAGGATGTATTTGTACTTTGTCCTTAAGCCTGCTTGGTTTCTTATTTGTACCTTTTTTCTCTTCCAGAGCTTCTTTATATCCCAGTCTTTAAATGTTGGCATAACCCAGGGTTTATTCTTCAGATATCATCTTGTCTCTATTACACAAACTATGTGATCTTATTCAGTATCTGAACTTAAAGCATCCTTTATACACTGCTGGTACTTAACTTTGTTTCTTCGGGTATGATTTTCCTTGTGTATTCAACAGCCAACTCAAAACCACCATTGAATGTCTCCTGGTAATCAGGAACTTAAGGTCCAGAATGAACTCTTGGTTTGCCTTCACAAATCCATTCCTTCCCCAGTGCTCCACACCTCAGAAAAGAGCTCGATCAGCCCCTCAAGTTCTCATTTTAAACTCTTGAGCATACTCTTGCATCTGCCTCTTACAAATCCCACATCCTTATCACCAACTTATCATCATGTCCCTCTAATCCTACCTTCACAATATATCCCAGGCGGATCTCTTTTCCTCATCTCCATTGCTACCACCACAGCATAGTTCATCATCTTCTCCCACTTGCTATTATTAAGACAGAAATAATCTCCTACTTTGTCGCCCTGCATCTCATGGTCCTAGAGCTTAAATTACAGTGAGGAGACAGACTACTATCATAAAAATAGAAATCTTTTAAATTGTTTCACACTGTTTTGGAATAAAATCCGGTGTTCTCACAACACCCTTTAAGATTCGGTTTCATCTGCAATCTCTACAACTTCCTCTTCGTCAACTGTCTTTTGGTCACAGGGACCTTGAGGTTTCTCAAACAGACCAAGCATTTCCCATACAGGTACTGTTTTCTCTGACTAGAAGGTTCTTTTCTCAAGTACTCTCATGATTCCTTTCTCTTTCCAATCAAGTATTTTTACAAATATCTCCTTCCCTGAGAGGACTTTTTTAACCACCAGTCTAACAGAATATTTACTTTACTATTCATACATTTAGCCTTGAATTATTGCTTCCAGCAATTTGTAATCTACTATTTTACTATACAGGTTCCCTCATAGTTTAGTTGGTAAAGAATCCACCTGTAATTCAGGAGACCCTGGTTCAATTCCTGGGTCAGAAAGATCCCTTGGAGAAATGATAAGTTACCCACTCCAGTATTCTTGGGCTTCCCTTGTGGCTCAGCTGGTAATACATTTATTTTTTTATTTGTGTTTATATATATTTTTAATTGCCTCATCCTAGAAATACATTTTTGAGAGGAGACATTTTATGAGAGCAGGAATTTTTCCTCTCATTCAATGTTATTTTTTGATTTCTTAGACTCATACAGGGAACACAAGAGAGACCTTATAAATATTTGTTGAGTAATAGAATGAGATGAAAAACATTCTTAGCTTGTCAGTTGATTTGGGGTAATACAAATTTACAGAGCACCAGTGTGCAAAGTTTCATGCAATTTATTAAATAAATTATATAATTTACATATTAAAGTCTAGATTTTCAACCAAAGAATAGACGTGAAAAAAACCTTCTTGATTAATTGATAAAATATTTAATAGATGTGAAGTGTTGTTTAGTTATTTTAATTTTCAGATTAGCCATAGGTAATGGTGTATTTTCTTGAAGATATAAAATTCACAGGCCTACATAAAGCTGTAACACATACTTGAGAGTTTACATTGATTTATAAAGATATTTATCATATAATCTTTATAAATTCCAGGATTTTGTTTGATCCTGTTGGTCAGAGACAGTATCACTATTATCATCTGGGTGCATATTTCTACTCCTCCATACATAATGCTCCTACTGCTCTCTGCAAGTATCAAGACAAGCTGGAATTTCTCCCCGGGAATGGTTTCCTCAATTATTCAATAAAAATAAAGTTATTAGCCACTATATTCAAGACAGATATAGTGATATATAAACATTCATAAAGCCTTGTTCTTATGGAGCTTACATTTTACTGGAGGAGGAAAAAAATCTAAATTAGCAAAATACGTGTTAAGATGCTGCTGCTGCTGCTGCTAAGTCGCTTCAGTCATGTCCGACTCTGTGCGACCCCATAGACGGCAGCCCACCGGGCTTCCCCGTCCCTGGGATTCTCCAGGCAAGAATACTGGAGTGGGCTGCCATTTCCTTCTCCAATGCATGAAAGTGAAAAGTGAAAGTGAAGCCGCTCAGTCGTGTCCGACCCCTAGCGACCCCATAGACTGCAGCCTACTAGGCTCCTCCGTCCATGGGATTTTCCAGGCAAGAGTACTGGAGTGGGGTGCCATTGCCTTCTCCACGTGTTAAGATAAATGATAGCAAAAGCTGAAAAGTTACTGGCAGTCTGTGCACAATGGAAGAGGCTGTATTTGTATCTACATATCTGTTTTGTTCCCAAATCCATGTTTCTTCTATTACCTGACATGGTGTAAGATAGACATCAATGTCTGGTTAATAAATAGTGCTTCTTTGTTTGGTTGCTTCCTTCAAAGAAGGATGATGAGTTCAAGAAAATCCATTTCTTTTGAATGGCCTTCAGAGAATCTTTAGAGAATTTACCCAAATGTCATCTACGTATTGATTTTGAGACTGTAATTATACTAGTTCAAAATCTCTTGGTACTGAATAATTAAAAATGTGATGGCTATGCATGGGAGAGGTAATAATGAAATATGGAATCATGACATATTTACATAGATAGGGGAATGTGCTATGGTTAGATTCTTCTGCTGTCATTGGCAACTAATGCGTGTCCAGGAAGGGAAAATCCAATTTTAGAAAAGGACTGGTGAAGTTATCTTTTGAGATCTCTGTTTTAGGAAAGTAGTTTTGTATGAGGCAAACCTAAAGCTTTTGGAACTTTCCAGGAAAATCTCATTTTTTTTAAGAGGCTAGGCACTCTAGGATTTGTTGCTACTCAGTTCAACTAGTTGCTGTATTTATTCAAGTGTGACCATTTCTTATGTCTCTGATATGCAGCTATTGTCTTACATATTTTGTAACCAGCAACCCTTTACTACGTTTTTTCATTGTCTATTATCCCAATCATTTTATTTTTTCTCACCAACTTGAATAATAGCCAGATTCCTTTTTATCCTAACTTGAGCAGAAGGAAAATAGAAAAAAAAAAAAAAAGCCATATGAAAACCTGAACTCTTTCAGAAAAGTCTCTTCCAGATTTCCTAACTTCTGATTGGTTGTCTTTGCCAATGAGAAAGAAATGTGCTGTCAATAAAGTCTGACTGATAAATGAGGCTCTTTTGGCAATACTATTATAAAGGGAATGGTGTTTTTTGGTCCATATCCAGTAAGTCTCCTTGGAAGATCATACTTTGAATTGCAGCACCAGCCTTCACTTCCTTGTTTCCAATTGAGCTATTTTACCTTGATTGGCAGCACGAGGTTGGTTCTTTTGCTATTTATAGAGATGTTTCAGTGCTTCTGGCTGATTTCTGGCACAAGCTTGAAGCATTACACTGCCCATCCTGGAGGCCTCTTCCATTTCTTAGATATTCTGCTGCCCTCATCAATTTTCTTCTCATGCCAGTCCTTGTCAGAGTTGAGTTTTCACAATCACGGTGTCAATTTGAAGAAGCAAATGCATCTTGAACCCTGACCAGCAGGGATTTTATTTTGCCTGCTGAGGTTGTGTGGGTGGTATTTGCCTTAGAATTCAGAAACTGGCTGTGACATGCAGAAAAATCCTCATAAATTGTTTGGGACCACATAATCACTTTGTCTCCTTGGTTCTTGATAAAGGACACAGTGACGGGGATAGTGTTCCTTAAGAGACAATGGGTTCAGATGCCAATCTGAGGGGACTATCACTAACAAAGATTTCAGGGAGAAGGGTATTTAAATATTTTCTATAGAAGAGTTAGCTAATCCAGAAGTTGCCAGTGTTACATTTCCTCAGTCAAGATCTGCAGCTCTACAGTAGGAAAGAGCATAGCAACCAGAGTTGATGGTTAAAACATAGTTGTCACAGTCTACTTGTCTCATCTAGACTCAGAGGAATGATAGAAACATTACTGCACTATGCCACAATTCTCAAGCTCTGGAGCAGTGGTGTACTGGTGATATTGTACCCTATTTTTTTTTTTTTTACTTACTATTATAACTTTCATAATACATTATTTCTTAGCTAGCATTCTTAGCTATCATTTTAAATTACACAGAAAATTTCATGGAGTGAGAATACCACAACTTACACAATCATTTCTCACTTTATTGTTATTTAGACTCTCCCTCCAACTTTTTGCATCAGTGTTACGTAGGTTTCAGTAAAGAAATCTTTCACTTCTTTGGTTTAATTTAATCTTCAGCTTTATATTGTTTTTATTCTATTGTAAATAGGGTTATTTTATTTATTACCTTTTCAGATAATTTATTGTTAGTAACACTACTGATATTTGCATTAAACTTCTACCTGCAACTTTACTAAATTTGTTTACTAGATCTAGCAGTTTTCTGGTGAAGTCAGGACTGTAAGGCCTGGTCCAAACAAGCTTCAGGTGTTCCTACTTAGGCTTTCTGGATGCTAAGAACCTGGAGCTACACTCAGCAGTGGGAGGGGCTATGAATTAGCTCTTCTGCTTTGTGAAGTAAGGGAAACCTCCAAGCTTGGCAAGGCTTTTAATCTTTAGTCTTGACTCAAGCTGACCTGCTCTCCAAGTTCACTGGTTGAGTAGTGTCACTGACTTTGCTCTGTAGACTGCATATTCTGCTTGCTGTACCCTTGGCTCAAGCATTGTTGGGCTATGCAGTTTCCAGGTGTTCCTGATCAGGCTTTCAATTTGGGAAGAAGCCAAGGAGCTTCCTTTAGCAAGGAGCCAGGCTATGACTCAGCAACTTTTCCTGATGACCCCTGCATCCCACCGCGTTTTCTCCTGAGACTTCCACCATCTTGGCTCTGCAAACAGCAGAGCTACTGGCTGGGACTACAACTTGGATGCTGCAGGTAGGAACTCCCGTTTAAGATTTTAGTGCTGGGTGTTGTAAACCCTTTCCCCCATCTCTCCCCACAGATTCCCCTTCAATCCTTGTAGGGGTAAGACCAGAATGGACACTCCCCAAAAGTGACCCTAGTCTCTCTTTTCCCACTGGAGGAAAGGTAGGCTTGGGTAGACCTCTGACCATGCTGCTGTGCAGGCCTGGGGGAGAGATAGTGGTGTCAGCATGTAACTGCTTTTCTTACCCTTCTAAAGCAGTCGGTCTTGGTCTTCCTGTTACAACCCCTGTGTTCTAGGATTCTCTCAGTGGCGCCTTGTCCATAAATAGTTCTTGTAAAAGGATGTTAAGTCAGGAACAACCTGCATGGCCCTCTCTGCGTGTTCACTCCTGTTCCTACAAATGTAAAAAATTTCCTAGCTGTGGGTCCTACTTAGTATAGATGTATATGTATATATATGTATATGAGTTATAGTTATATATTTTGGAATTTACATAAAATGAGAATGCTTGTGAGAGCTTGTGGTTTCTGTTTTTTAATGGACTACAAATAATGCCGTGCCTTAATCATCATGCTGTGTGTTTTTATTCCTTGACTTGCATGCCTGTACTTTATACACCATCAAGTATGTAATTGCCTGACTAGGAATCAAATATTCTCCTCTAGAGTCTTGTTTCTTGGCATTGCATTTTTCATATTTCCTTTAAGAAGAGAAAATTGCACTAAAAATAAGTGTCGACTAGCTGTTTCAGAGCTATTTGCAATGGAAAACTGCTGCACCCTTATAGTGGAGTATCATGTGTTCTTACAGTTAAGAGATTTCAGAGCTCATTTAGACCCAGAACAGTGGCTACAACTGTAGACACTAAGTAAAATTTTCTTGACTTAATGAATAAAGTACCAGGTTTAACTTTATACACACTGTTTTTTAAAAGTTTGTCCCAGAAGTACAAAAGACTTTGCCAAGATGAACGGGTATTCTATAAAAAATAAACTAGTTTTTCATTACAATACTCTGCCATCTATTTATTAATAGATTTGAATGAATGGTTTTATTTGAGTATTAGTAATAAAAACTCAAAGTGTGGACTTCAGTATCAAATTGTGCAATTTCAAAACTTGGCTCTTTTGTTTACCAGCTGTGTGACCTGAGGTAAGTCCCTTAACCACTTTGAGCCTCAATTTCTTCATTTAAAAGTGTAGATAATGATAGCACCTGTCTGTGTAATAGGAAATTTGGCTCAGAGATAGACTCCTAACCATTAGGAAAAAGAATTTGGCTGATCTTTGACCTGGGTTTCTAGGAAGTAGTATTTGTGAAATTTCCTAAGTAATAGAAGTGTCTTTGCTATTCATTGTAAGCCCTGATAATTTAGCCTAATGAGGTCACTCAGGTCTGTCCCTAGAAAGTTTAAGCTCTCGACTCAGGATAGAAGTTAGTTCTGCCAAGAAGATCAATCACGTTATCAGAAGGCTGGGGCTTTGAGCCACATGATATGGGCTCAACCTCTAGGGAGAAGTAGATTGGAGATTGAGTTACATGGCTAAGATTTCAATCAATCACGCTTATATGAAGATGCCTCATTGTAACTGTGGACAACTAAGCTCTCTGTTCCCTGTTTAGTAACAATATGTGTCCTGACTCCACAGAAGGCACAAAAGGATAGTGAAAGCTTCACATTTGGAGCCCTTCTTGACCTTGCTTTATATGCCTCTGTTTTTGGATGGTTCTGATGTGCTTTTTTTTGACTGTGATAAAGCTATGCTCACATATATAGTATTTTCTTAAGTTCTGTAAGTCATTGAACCTGAGAGGGTAGTAAAAATATCTAAATTTGTAGCCAGTTGGTCAGAAATAAGGATGGCCTGTGCACCCTTGAACTTGAAGCTGGTGTCTGAAGTGAGGGCAGTATCGTGCAGGACTGTGCACTTCATCTGTGGTGTCTGTTGTTAACTGTGGGTAGTTGATGTCAAAAGTTACCGCAATATCTCAGAGTTATTGTGAAACTTTAATGGTTCAGAGTATGTGAAATACTTAGAATAGGAACTGGATGCAGTGATTGTTATGCAAGTGTTCTCTATTATAATTAAAAGTTCAGGTTCTTCATGATCGATAAATATTATGACAATAAGGGCTATTCTTTTTTTAATATGTTTTATTTAACCTTTAGGAGCGCTCTAAGATGTTACTATAAAGCTACTTTTCGAATTGTTTAAGCAAATATATTTAGTAAGTAATAAATAGGCATTAAAAAAAGTCTGTGGTTCTTATTACAATGTAATGTAGTATTTCCCACTTATTCTCACCTAAGGCTAGAATCTCCTTTTCCAGAAGAAAATATTGTGGTTATAATCACTTAAAATTTTGGCCTGATTTTTCTGTTGGTAAAAGAAGAGGAATGGAAAATTCATCTCTATATTTCCTTATTATTGAAACACTCATCATTGTACTGTATAGAATGCTCGGTTATCTTTCATAACAAATAGACTGCAAAAATTAGAATAATCCAAGCTCAATATGTTTATTTTAATAAACTTTACTAAAGTTATTTTTAGTGAGTACTGGGTATATACATCCGAGGGGCTGCTGTCTTGTGGGATACAAAAAACTCAAATGGATAGAGAATCTTGTGTCTGCACGTAATGGTGCCCAAATCTTCCTTGGGTGTCATCTCCAATTCATCTGAACAGAAGTCATGGGAAAAAATGAGGAGAAAATAGGAAATGTCTATATAGTTTAAGCCTAGAAATAATTTTAATTTATATTCTGTTGACTAGATCTTAGTCATATAGACACATCTAACTGCAAGGGAATCTGGGAAATATAGCATAACTGTAGAAGAAGAGGAAAAAATGCAATACTAGCAGTTCAGTATATCATTGTTAATTTTTCATATACTTTCTGTGCATCCCCATTAAGTCCTGGCAGAAAGTAGTCAATAACAATTAAGTGGCCATTGATTATTTCATTAAAGTCCTCCCCTTCAATGAAATACTCTCTTGCCTACCACAGCTGAAAAGAATGTTATTTTTCACTGGTTGGTCCCTTTTGCCTAGAGTTCCCCCACAGACATTTCAAGCTTTTGGTATTCACTGTAGAAACTTACTAGAGGCATTTCTGGTGTAATTCCCTATTAAAATACAAATTACATCATCAGGGATAAATGTTATCGCCATTTATACCTTGGAAAGGATGAGTTTATCACATGATTTCCTACTGGCTCTAGTTCATTGTAAGTCTTTTCATTGATGGGAGAATGGGGAGAAACACAAGCAGGTAGGTCATAAAGTGAAACTGGCAAATGTAAAATCTCCATCACATCTATTCTCACAACTCTGTCTAGAGACAGCTCGAATCTTTTATACATGCACCATCATGTGTGCTGGGTGTCTTTACTTGTTCAGTTCAGTTCAATCACTCAATTGTGTCTGACTCTGCGACCCCATGAATCGCAGCATGCCAGGCCTCCCTGTCCATCACCAACTCCCAGAGTTGACCCAAACTCATGTCCATTGAGTTGGCGATGCCATCCAGCCATCTCATCCTCTGTTGTCCCCTTCTTCTCCTGCCCCCAATCCTTCCCAGCATCAGGGTCTTTTCCAGTGAGTCAACTCTTTGCATGAGGTGGCCAAAGTATTGGAGTTTCAGCTTCAACATCAGTCCTTCCAATGAACACCCAGGACTGATTTCCTCCAGGATGGACTGGTTGGATATCTTTGCAGTCCAAGGGACTCTCAAGAGTTTTCTCCAACACCACAGTTCAAAAGCATCAATTCTTCAGTGCACAGCTTTCTTCACAGTCCAACTCTCACATCCATACATGACTACTGGAAAAGGAGAGTGAAAAAACAGTTCTGATTCTGGCAGTCTTAAATATCCATTTCTTCTCTTGAGTTAATGAAAAGCAAAATGTTTAAGATTCTTCCTTTTGTTCTTACCTTTTATACTTTTTATCATAAAGCTGAATGTTGCTTCTCTTAATCCTTCTCTTGTCCTAAATCCTGTGGCAAGAATAAAAGAGTGGAGAGATGGTGTTTGCTAGTCCCATGGATATGGAAATACCAGTTGCAGAACCCTGGGGTTTAGGAATGGAAATTGTGCTGTTCTGATAGTCTGATATTGTCCAGGTCAGTTATGCAACCTCTGACTCACACCACCCTTTTCTCCTGACATTTGCTGTCTTTTAGTTCCAAAATATTAGATTTTTAAAGCATTTCTCCATTGCAAATATAGTTTCTTAAACATTGCATCTATTACTAAATTTCCCATACCCCCCCTTCTAGTTCATTAAGTAACAGAATATTTCACTGCATAATTACTAATCTTGCAGATCTATTGCAAAGTCTATGCAATAGACAACCACAGGTTTTATTAAAGTTCTTGCCTGTTTGGAAAACTCAGCAGTGGCCACAGGACTGGAAAAGGTCAGTTTTCATTCCAATCCCAATGAAAGGCAATGCCAAAGAATGCTCAAACTATTACACAATTGCACTCATCTCACATGCTAGCAAAGCAATGCTCAAAATTCTCCAAGCTATGGTGGATTCATGTCAATGTATGGCAAAACAAATACAATATTGTAAAGTTAAAAAATAGAAAATAAACTAATTAAAAAAAAAAAAAACAATACTTGAACTGTGAACTTCCAGATGTTCAAGCTGAATTTCAAAAGGCAGAGGACCTAGAGATCAAATTGCCAACATCTGTTGGACCATCGAAAAAGCAAGAGAGTTCCAGAAAAACATCTATTTCTGCTTTATTGACTATGCCAAAGCCTTTGACTGTGTGGATCACAACAAACGGTGGAAAATTCTTAGAGATGGGAATACCAGACCACTTGATCTGCCTCCTGAGAAATCTTTATGCAGGTCAAGAAGCAACAGTTAGAACTGGACATGGAACAACAGACTGGTTCCAAGTTGGGAAAGGAGTTCGTCAAGGCTGTATATTGTCACCCTGCTTATTTAACTTATATGCAGAGCACATTATGAGAAATGCTGGACTGGATGAAGCACAGCTGGAATTAAGATTTCTGGGAGACATATCAATAACCTCAGATATGCATATGGCACTGCACTTATGGCCAAAAGCAAAGAAGAAATAGCCTCTTTATGAAAGTGAAAGAGAAGAGTAAAAAAGTTGGCTTAAAACTCAACGTTCAGAAAACTAAGCCATGGCATCTGGTCCCATCACTTCATGGCAAATAGATGGGAAAACAGTGGAAACAGTGACAGTCTTTATTTTTCTGGGCTCCAAAATCACTGCAGATGATGACTGCAGCCATGAGATTAAAAGACGCTTGCTCCTTGGAAGAAAAGCTGTGACCAACCTAGACAGCATAATAAAAAGCAGAGATATTACTTTGCCTGCAAAGGTCCATCTAGTTAAGGCTATGGTTTTTCCAGTAGTTATGTATGGATGTGAGAGTTGGACTATCAAGAAAGCTGAGCATCGAAGAATTGATGCTTTTGAACTGTGGTGTTGAAGAAGACTCTTGAGAGTACCTTGGACTGCAAGGAGATCCAACCAGTCCATCCTAAAGGAGATCAGTCCTGGGTGTTCATTGGAATGACTGATGTTGAAGCTGAAAACTCCTATCCTTTGGCCACCTAATGTGAAGAACTGATTCATTAGAAAAGACCCTGACGCTGGGAAAGATTAAAGGCGAGAGGAGAAGGGATGACAGAGGATGAGATTGTTGGATGGCATCACTGACTCAATGGACATGAGTTTGAGTAAACTCTGGGAGTTGGTGATGGACAAGGAAGCCTGGTGTGCTGAAGTCCACGGGGTCGCAAAGAGGCAGACACAACTGAGCGACTGAACTGAACTGAACTTGCCTGTTAGTGCTTGGTGATATCCAACTGATCTATGGAATTATATATTTATTACTAATAAACATTTCTTATGGTTATAATACTTCTTTTTACTAGGCCAAGTGCCGGGCAAGTGTACAGATATAGTCAGGCTAAATTCCCTCTCAACGAAAACTTCATCTCTCTTGGATTGAGGTAGGAAAACATTACCAAAATGATCAATGAGGATGTCACAGCTACACTAATCCCTCATTGTATGTGACCTAACCTGGGGATAAGCATATCCTCAGTAGATATTACTCTGAGTCATCATTTCAGATCTCTTATACCTAGAATCAATACTGCATATGTAAAGGGAGGACCAAGAAGGGAGAGAGGGAGGAGGAGGGAGAATTACTTCTCATCTGTGGTTTCCAGGAAGGTGGTGTATACTTAGATGATGAAATTAGACATCGCTACCATTTTGTCAGGGTAGACTTTATCTGGTGGCTTAAAATTATCAAAAAAATTAATGGAAGGCAGATATGTTAAAAAAATTACATGATAGGAATTTAGGTCTGACATTTCATATTTTTTTCTCAAAGAAAAAGTGTACATTTGAAATATCTTGATTTGTTACAGATAATGCCTCTATTTCTTCCATTATTTGTACATTTCTTTTGCTTGTTTAGGATTCTGTTTCTTCATAGATATTTATACATACACACAGATATACTACTTTATATACTATAAAGTGTATTTTCTTTCATAGCAGGTTTGTTTTCAATCAGAAATAAAGATGGAAGGAACGTTAATAACCAATGGGAGAAAAACTGAGGCATTTTCAAAAAATATTTTGAACTGAACAAATTCGTATCAGTTCAGAGAATATTTTGACAGTATGTCTGGTGTTCAATCCAGCACTTTTAAATAACCCAGCTTTATTTCATCTTTATCCTGGTTCATTTTTGAGTATTAGTAAAAAAAACAAAGCAAAGCAAAAAAAAAAAATTGTGCCACATATCAGGAAAAAAACTATTCAAAACTATGCATATTAGCATAATATGCTAATAGCGTATGAGCAACTTGGAATAAATAAATTCAGGTTAAGTCATGGCTGATTTCAAGGCTGAGTGACCTGTACTGGTTAGGTACTTGTCAGGACCTACACTCCCGGGAGAGTGTCTCTGCACTATTTCTAGGGACCAGTGTTACTGCAGGTAGTACAGGAAGCTCCAGATAACAATAAATTGTCCTGTATATTTTATATACAGTGTGACTAGAATAAACTAGTATGTGATAGTTAAATTTTAATTTTTTGCCCAATAATCTGTATCTTAAAAAGTATAGCCTCTGAAAGGCATGCTACAAAGGATTGAGAACAAGACCTATGGGCTCCTACTGCCTAAGTTCAGATTCCAGCTCCATCTTTTGACAGCTATGGAAATGGGAAACTCCTTACCCTTCTGAACCTCAAGTTTCTCCTCTATCAGAATAATAGTGATAATTTCTACATCATGAGTTTGTAGTTTAAAGTGTTTAGAGTCTGGCACAAATAAAGGTTTAGTTAGTAGCAACTACTGGTAGGATTGTTTACCTTCCACTTAAAAGCAAAGTATTTTACCACAGTAAGGAGAATGGCGGGGGGGTGGGGGACATGGGGGGGGACTCAGCTTGAGTTCAGCATAAATTAAAAAGACCACAAGCCTCACTACCCCTTAGATGGACCCAGTCACTCATGCTCTTTTATTTCCAGTCTCTCTGCTTATCTGTGGACTTCAGGGTAGAGAGGAACAGAACCCCTGCTTTCCTCAGTTGCCTTAATTGACTGAGCCCTAAACACACCTGACCTTTGAACTATATATCACACTGGTATTAATATAGAAAATAGGATCCTGACATACCCTGAAAATTCAACTTTGACTATCTTAGAGAGAATTCTTAAATAGGCAAACTTACTATCTAAATTATTGATATCAGCAAGAAACTCATAACATGATTATGAGCAATTTTATTGATCTCCAGCTTTTCACCTGAGTAAGTTAGGGTCTTCTGAGAAGCGGATGCCAAATTGGGATTATCTGTGCAAGAAAATTATTGGAGAAAATGCCTTTGAGGAAAACTCAGGAAGTTGTCAGCAAAGACTGTCAGAACTCTCAGACCAAGATGCAGGTCTAATTCCTCTGAAGAAGAGAAGGAAGCAAGAAAGGTTGAGTAGGAAAAGTTTTTGCAATGCAGTTGAAAGGAAGTTTTAGCAAAGCTAATGAGGGTAACTCAAGCTACCAGTCATAGGAGTCTCAAATCTCCCAGGAAATGGCCTGGCTTCATACCTTTGTTTTATTCAGTCACTGGCTGTGAGCAACCTGGTGGGAAGTGTAACCCCTGAGCAGACGCATCGGTGGGTTTCAGTATACATCACTTGGTTCCTTCGGTCAGTTATTCTCGCTGCCATGAGATAAATGAGAGGATACTTCATGGTCACCAAATCACCTGATTCTTGAACCTCTTCCTCAACAATATCTCCACTCTGCAATGATGAGATTTCACCATTTCTTCTACTCAGACATTGGCTTGGGTCCCACCCCATCCCCTCAGCCTTTAATTCAACTGATTTTCAGAACACCCCTTATGCCTTTGTGAATATCACAGTAAACTCTAAAGACAACTGTGATGTTCAAATTTTTTGTTTAGGTTTAACTATTACCAACTTTAGAGATATAAATAATTCCCTGAGCAAGCATGATCTCTAGTTGTTATTAATATTTACTAAGATAAATTATGATAGAGAACTAATTACATGAAACTTACAGACACAGGCAGATCAGTATGTTAAAACAGAATATAAGCAACAATCTGCATTAATATTGTGCTTTGTTAATTGAAGCTCTTTATCACTGGAGAAGGAAATGTCAACCCACTCCAGTACTCTTGCCTGGAAAATCTCATTGATGGAGGAGCCTTGTAGGCTACAGTCCATGGGGTTTCAAAGAGTTGGACATGACTGAGCAGCTTCACTTTCACTTTTCATGATTGTACAAACAAATGAATATTCAAATATCCTGATATGTTTCCAAATCTATAAAGAGTAACCTTTCCCTTCAGTTTTGTTTTCCTTTCATCAGTGTTTACTAGTTTAAACGATACGAAAAATGATAACCAACAATAATAACATAACCAATTACAAACCTGACTTTACAGAAAAGAGCATTAAACTTCAAACCAGTGACAATAATCAACTTACCAAGCTTCCAGATATACATGGGTCAGACTTCTCATTAACATTTCAAAACATTCAGATGTGGTGGAATTTTGTAGCAAATTATAAATGATTTATAAAAAGAAAAATTTGTAGTCTATCTCAGGCTACAGAAGCAGGTAAAGAAAGAAACTCAGAGCTAATTTTACTGCGCTTTGCAGTTAGTTTTGTGAATTCCATGTGACAAAAAAAGATAAAAGAAAAAAAAATCACTTTTTTCTACTAGTATCTTAGCTCAAGTTTTCACAACAGAATACCACAGATAAGGTGATTTAAACAATAGGAATTTATTTATCATAGTTCTAGAAGCTGGAAGGTCTACCACCAAAATGCCAGAAAGGTAGATTTCATGTTGAGGCCTTTTCTCTTGAGCTTGTAGATAGCTGCCATCTTGCTGGGGCTCACATGACTTCTTTTGTATGCATGTGGGGAGACAGAGCAAGCTCGTTGGTATCTCTTCTTATAAGGACACTCATCCCATCATGCGGACCACCCTACACTCATAATTAAATTCAACTCTAATTATGCCCCCAAAGCCCCATCTCCAAATAGTATTGCATTGGGGGTTAGGGCTACACTATGTGAATTTAGGGAATGGGGGTGCAAACATTCAGTCCATAATATAAAGTCATTGCTCTAGCTTCAGATCTCACATCTGTAACATAGCATGGATTCACAGCATGATCAAATGACAGTACCTCCCAGGTTAGCTGGAGGTCCATTCTTTTCCATCTGTAGTCTCTTTGCAAATTCTCTAGTGGATCCCCAGGGTTCTTTACTCAGATCTTTGTGTCATTCCTCCTTTGTATGAAAGTGATCTACTGTGAAATTGAGGTTTCAGGGGTGTTCCTCAGGGTCCATGGCCACAGTGGTGACCTCCTGGTCTGCTGTTCTTGGTTCCTACCAGAGTTACCCTAACCACATTGAGATCTCAGAGTTACTGATTAAACCATTACTACATGAAGAAATGCCCCACATGTAGTACACCATCACTGCTTTCACAGTGCCTTCTCAGTGTCTCTGTGGTGCTGAGGTAAGTATCTGCTGTTTCTCCCAGGACTATGTATATGGCTCAAGTATCCCATAGTAAAACTCACTTGAGCACCAAGTATTAGAACTCATTGTCACCCAGGTTGTCATGCACATGCAATGTGCATGCTCACACACACAACACAGTGTTGTTTCCCTAACAAGGTGCCTAGAGTGGTATCAGTGGGTACTCAGGATGCAGAGACCAAACTACTTCTGTCCCAATACTCAGATAATATAGACTATTAAATGATGCAAATTCAGACTCTTCTCTGCTTATGGTTAAGTTTATCTCAGAGGTCTCATTGGCCTTTTACTTCATATTGCTGTCAGTCTTCTTCTGTTTCATTCTGTAGGTTTCAGTACACATAAAATCTCAGAGAGAAAGATAAGAATCTTTTGACAAAGCTGGTCTGTTGCCATGTTTGGCCAGAAGTTTCGGCTTTTAACTTCTTCGTGATGAATTGGGTATATGCTTTATATAGGGGATTCCCAAGTGGTGCTAGTGGTAAAGAACCCACCTGCCAATGCAGAAGACATGAGAGATGCCAGTTCAATCCCTGGGTTGCAAAGATACGCTAGAGGAAGGCATGGCAACCCACTCCTGTATTCTTGCCTGAAGAATTCCACGGACAGAGGAGCTTGCCAGGCTCCAGTCCATAGGGTCAAAAACAATCAGACATGCCTGAAGCAATTTAGCACACACATACTTATATCATGATAGAAAGTGGGCTTTTACTCTGAAAATTTCACCTGATAATAAAAACTTTGTAACCTATTCTATAGCACTGGGAACTATAGTCAATATCCTGTAATAACCTACGATAGAAAAGAACATGAAAAAGAATATATGTGTGTAAGAATATGCTTATAAATATAATATATATGTTCTTATATAATACTAATATATATGTATAACTGAATCACTTTGCTGTACATCTGAAACATTATAAATCAACTATACTTCAAGGGGAAAAAAGCACTGTATCTTATGAGCCAAAACAAAAATGGCAGGGCCCCACTGTGAACCTCAGTGCCCTAGAGAAATAACCGTGACACTCTGGACTGCTTTTCCTCTGACTCCAACTTTCATGCTCTTTTATGAGGTTGAAGAATAATAAAAATCATGTCAGTTCTAATATGTGCTTCCTCAGTTTGCTTTGAATACCTCATTCTTGGGGTGAAACACTACAACTCTCTAAGCGGTCTTAATCGGTAGGTCTGACTTTTACAGGAAGCTCTACGGCTGAAAGATACGTGTGCAGGTATCTGTGCCCCAGAGAAATGCAGTCGTCTGGCTCAATCTTGCCTTGGGGTGGTCTCCCAGGGTCTGAGGTTGTGCCACATCCCTACTCAGTGTAGACTCTGAAGTTCTTTCATGACCCAGAGCCCAACAAGGAGCTGGGAGATGGGAGCTGAACATAAGTCAAGGTCTGGGAGGAGGCAGTGCACCCTGGAGGCCACTAAACCTTTGGCTCTTGACCTGGGAACCAGGATGGCCACAAAGATGGGTCTAGTTGGAGAACTGCTCTTCAGTACTGATCACTTAAAATGTGGCTGTTTTCCCCAAGCTCTTGTTATAAAGCCGAGCATTGCAATTTTCATCTTTGGTTCTATTTCTACCTCCTGAACTGTTGGCATTTCTTTAACATCAATCATGCGGCTGCTGTGAACCTTCCCTGTTTGAACTCAGTTGATGCTGAATTTATTTTTTAGGTATCTAATTTTATCATAAAGTCTTAGCTCTGAAATTAAAGCTGGGTTATATCAAGTCTCTTGGGATTCTGAAGTTTGTGTCATACTGGCTTTCTCAAGTTTTATTTCTTAACATGAAAAAAAAAAACCTCCCTTTCAAGTCTTAGAAAAGAGGATACACAGACTTTGGGAATTGAACAGCATCTAATCACAGCAGCAATACTCACAGTAATAGATCTGTAGTCACAACAGTGTGGTAGTTTAACTGCTTGTTGCTCTCATAAATCTTCACTCTGTCACTCAACTGTCCCTGTGTCTCTGTCATGCCATGCTAGGGGCAGATTTCTTTTTTTTTTAATTGGAGGATAATTGCTTTACAATTTTGTGTTGATTTCTGCCATATAAAAGCATGAATCAGTTAAGAAAATATTATCAGAATAAAGTATATTATTATTGCTATCTTATCTATAATAAATTAATTCATGGTAAGGCAATGGAATCTTCTATCAGATACTCTAGCAAAGTCTGGTCACACTGTAAATTAGGCAAGAATTGGACAATTTTGTATTAAGTTCTGAAATGAATGCACTTTGCATTGGGTTATGTATTGAGATATAGGTACTGGAGGTAGTCCCAACAAATGAAGCAGCAGATGAGACCAGTCTCAAAACTATTTCATTCCAGTTGAGAATATCAATGCCTAAAATGAAAATTTATCCTACCATCTAAACTGGAGTAACTTACCGCAGGATGACATGGCTTATAAAATCATAAAAATGATAGTTATATTTTGCCTTTACATGTACTGAGAACAAGAGTTGCAATAGGGACAGCTCTGGGAATCATACCCCTTGGAAGGATCAGAAGCCCCAAGTAATCACGAATGCCCTAAGGCCTAAAGAAGGGGGTGCGTCCTGATATGAAAGATGCAGCAGCCCCTGTAACAGCCCCAGATGGGCTGATACCTAGGGCATCATCCCCTCATCCAGGGCCAGGCTTGGAGCAACTGATGCTGCTCTTTTACTGAAGTGAAAGTTTCTGGAGGCTCTCTCCCACATCCCTTTACTGCAAGCCTTCAGTAACAGTGTTCAACCTGCCCCCTGTTCACGTGCATTTTTTTTCATGAAGAAAACCCTATACTTTGAGATGGGGGGAGAGGGGTTACTCTTTGTAGCAAAGCCTTCTCTGCATTTTTAAGTTGACATAGTTAGTAGAAAATAGTATTAACATATACATGTCATGCAGAATATCTCAGTTGTGTTGACAAAGAAGGATGCCATGAATTCTTTAGTCTTGTGTGTTAGTCATTCAGTCATGTCCAACTCTATGACCCTATGGACTGGAGCCCACCAGGCTCCTCTGTCCGTGGGATTCTCCAGGCAAGAATACTGGAGTGGGTTGCCATTTCCTTCTCCAGGGGGTCTTCCCAACTCAGGGATTGAATCCAGGTCTCCTGCATTGCAGGCAGACTCTTGACAGACTGAGCCATCAGGGAAGACTAATGAATCTTCTTAGCTTTTTAATTTAAGAGCTGTATAATTTTTTTTGAGGGGGCGGATGGTATTTTTCTACTTAAAATGATAGTAGAATTATGTTAAGTCCCCAGGACTAGAAACCTAAAAACAAAAACAAGGCTCCATAAATTTGCTGGAAGGCATCTTTTTGTAAATTAAACAAATTGCCCAAATGCCTCTTTCTTGCATTGTGAAATCATTCTTCATGAATAAATTCCCACTAGGAGTAAATATGTACATCCAAGAAGTTTCAATAAAGCATCTAGGAATCTAGGCTTTTGATGTGGGGTTAGTTTTCCATCCTAATGTGTCCTCCCTATGTGTCGAGTTTAGAGATTTTTCCTTGTGCCTGTCCCCGAGTCCCATCACATTTATCAAGGGACAGTCCAGCTTTTCCCTCAACAAGTTCCAGAGCTGCAGCTTTCCCTGGACATTTTATCACATTGAATTTGGGTGCAAGCAAATGTTCATTCCTGTTCCATTTTTTTAAATTCAAGCATTCTCAAAGTATTAGAATCTTGCTGAATGAATGTGTTAACCAGTAATATAGAGTATAACAGTGAGGTATACTATTGTATTCTTAAGACCTTTGTCATTCAGAAATAAAGACTGGAGGCAACTCTTTGTTTTACTCACCATCTTATCTCCCGAAAATACAGATTTTTGGCACATAGTGAACCCTCAGTGTTTATCAATGAATGAATTAATAAATGAATGAATCCTGATGCTAGAAAAGGTCATGTAAATTATCTTAAGAGAAAAATAAAACACTTTGCCTTTTGGGATCTTTGACTATCCTATCATGGGACCAGAGATGACACTTTGGATGAACACTCTTCAATTAATAACCCCAAACACAGCTGGGAAAATTTACAGCCCTACAATTGTAACTCTTTTATTTGGTTTTCTTTCAGTGTGAGTTGATTACTGCAAGTCTAGTTAACATCTGTCACTGCACAGACACAATTTCTTTCTTGTGATGAGAACCTTTAAGATCTATTCTCTTAGCAACTTTAAAATATGCAGTACAATACTATTAACTATGGGCTTCCCTTGTGGCTCAGACAATTAAGATTCTGCCTGCAATACGGTAGACATGGGTTTGATACCTGGGTTGGGAAGATCCCCTGGAGAAGGGCATGGCAACTCACTCTAGTATTCTTGCCTGGAGAATTCCATGGACAGAGGAGCCTGGCGGGCTACCATCCACGGGGTCAAAAAGAGTCAGACAGGACTGAGCAACTAAGCACAGCACGTTATTAACTTATAGCCACCAGGCTTTACTTTACATCCCATGACTTGTTTATTTCATAACTGGAAGTTTGTCCATTTTGGACCCCTTTATCCATTTCATCCATCCCCTATCTCCCTGTGAAAAGTTGTTTGCTGAATCACGAAAAGAAGGCCGGGATTCTTGGCCTCCGGAGGAGAGGAATTCAATCCGAGGCCAGAGACGAGGCTTGATCACTCAGAGCTTTTGTGTAATAAAGTTTTATTAAAGTATAAAGGAGACAGAGAAAGCTTCTTACATAGGCATCAGAAGGGGGCAGAAAGAGTACCCCCTTGCTAGCGTTAGCAGTAGAGTTATGTACTCTAAGATAACAGGATTAGCCAGAAGGTTTAATCCAGAGACTGTCCTTCAGGCAGGATACATTATTGTTATAATCCTTGTAAAGACAGACCTACTCCCATAATTTACATTTTAAGATAACAAAATTAGTCAGAAAGTTTAATCCAGAGACTGTCCTCAGGCGGGATACATTATTGTTATATAATCCTAAGGAATGTAGAGAGAAAAGAAAAAGTTTGTCCTTTCTTCCTCCTTCAGAATTCCAGAACCCTCTCTCCTTGGGGACCCCTAGACTTCTTATCAACCTGCCTAGGAAATGACTCTCTCACCTGTCTCTGGTAACCACCAGTCTGTCTCTGTATCTATGAGTTCGCAGGTTGTTTTTTTTTTTTTTTATTCCACATATTAGTGAGATCATATGATATTTCTTTCTCTGTCTGACTTATTTCACTTAGTGTAATGCCCACAAGGTCCCTTACCTTACTGGACTCTCTAGTGGACAGGGCACAGCTTTAGTGTTGGAAAAAGCTGGAAGAGTTCACCTTCCTGTTATTTCTCCACTGCTACCTTTTTTGGGGGGGTGGGGGGGTGGGCAGGGTCTTTTATCTAAGCTCAGTATTTGATATCCAGACACCAGATTCAGCCCAAATGTTCCCTAAAGGCACATAGAATAACTCTTACTGATGCCAGGTCCCAGTGGATTCTGAAGACAGAGAGGGCTTTCTCATGCAGAGATAGGATACGTTCGTTGTACCTTATGGAAAGATACTCGCAAGTAAATTCCCGAGGGAAACAAATACACGGCACACAGAAAGAAGAGAAACATATTTCAGTTCGACATGTAGGTTTTCAGTGAAAGAAAAGCTGAGGTCTGGAAGGATAGGTTTGGGCAAAGCAGTCTTCTTTCTGTCCCTTCTCTATGGTGAGGTTGTCCCACGTCAAGGCTTTTGTTTCTTCCTTTGGGAAGGTCATTTACCTATATCATCTCATGAATTTTTTATTCACCAGATTCAGGCACAGGTCAAATTTCCTCTCTGCAGAGATCCTTCCTTGACTACCTAACTAAAGCACTTCCCTGTTGGTCTGTAACATTAGCCTATTTTATACTCTTCATAGCACTGAACAATATTTTACATTTTTTTCATGTTTTCTAGGTTTATGACACTTTTACACTCTTTCCAGTCATTCCTTTCCACTGCTATGTCCAGGTGCCTGGCCAAGGGTGTTAAATAACTTGGTGGAGACTTACTGAGGGGTAGTAAAGGGCTTTGAGTTCTAGACTTTTTTGAGTGTACAAAAGGGAAATTCATTGGAATTCCTTCAGCTGTGAGAGGGCACATGTCCAGAATTGTGCCTCAGAGAAATTACATTGGTGACAACATGCAGTCTGGATTAAAGAAGAGAGACCCTGGCACAGGGAGTCCAGGAAAAATAAGGGTGTCAGATTGCTCTTTCCCTATTTGATGTGGAAAATATTGCTCCAAGTTATATTTCTTTGTATAGTATAGTAGCTATTTAGACTAGAAACAGGTTTTAGACTAAAGGAAGTCTATTATTTAAACCTGTTAAATATCATACATTATACATATTTCCCAAAGCAGCTGTTAGTTGCATGTCTGTGTGTTTAACAAAGTCTTATTTGGTTGTTTAAAGTTATCAACATGTCTCTATAAAGATGAAGACAACTATTACCCAAAGAACCTAAGCATTTTAACCCAGATGATGCAAGGAGCCTTGGAATTCAGAATTTGCTGTAATTATTGCAGTTAAAAAATAGTGAAAGCTTGAGATGGTATGTCCTTGTATTCCAGGCACTTAATGAGGGATAATAATAATAATTATGATAATGATAATCTCATCAAAATCATGCAAGTATGTTTAAAAAGCTTAAAATGAGTTTCCTGCAGAGATGATAAAAAGGATTTTTTTCAGGCCAAGGAGAGAATTTAATTTCTACATAGTCCAATTAACTTCATACAGAGGAAACAAACAAACAAAAAAACCCACACACAGCTATTACATGACTCCGTGATTTTTACTCTCAACCATGTGTTCAGTTCAGCTCAGTCATGTCTGACTCTTTGTGACCCCATGGACTGCAGCACGCCAGGCCTCCCTGTCCATCACCAACTCCCGGAGCCCACCCAAACCCATGTCCATTGAGTCGGTGATGCCATCCAACCATCTCATCGTCTGTCATCCCCTTCTCCTCCTGCCTTCAATCTTTCCCAGCATCAGGGTCTTTTCAAATGAGTCAGTTCTTCATATCGGGTGGCCAAAGTCTTGGAGTTTCAGCTTCAGCATTGGTCCTTCCAATGAATATTCAGGATTGATTTCCTTTAGGATGGACTGGTTGGACCTCCTTGCAGTCCAAGGGACTCAATTCTCCAATACCACAGTTCAAAAGCATCAATTCTTTGGCACTCAGCTTTCTTGATAGTCTAACTCTCACTTCCGTACATGACCACTGGAAAAACCATAGCTTTGACTAGATGGACCTTTGTTGGCAACCATGTGTAGCAACCACAACAAATCAACAATAAAGTTATTGAGTACTGATGATTGAAAACTATTTACAAATATATGTCACTGGCCAAATAGGAAACTGAATGAAGTATGGATGAGTCAGTGCAAACCTCACAACTATTGGCCAATGTTAGGAAAATAAGTCGTTCAGAGGAAAATCATCTTTTGAGGCATTCAAGAACTGGCTGTTGTGTATATCTATTGATCCCCTATGATTTTTCCATTTTAGCTTATTGTAATTTTTCAGGAAAAAATTTATTCCCATATCTGTTTTTATCACATTGCTTTCAAACCTCCACTTCAGTCCTGCTGCTGCTGCTGCTAAGTCGCTTCAGTCGTGTCCAAATCTGTGCAACCCCATAGACGCACCCCACCAGGCTCCTCTGTCCCTGGGATTCTCCAGGCAAAAATACTGGAGTAGGTTGCCATTTCCTTCTCCAATGCTTGGATGCATGAATGCTAGCTGTTTCAGTCGTGTCTGACTGTGCGACCCTATGGACAGCAGCCCACCAGGCTCTTCTGTCCACAGGATTCTCTAGGCAAGAATATTGGAGGGGGTTGCCATTTCCTTCTCCTAGGTGTCTGTTTAAAACATATAATGTATATGAGTCAAACCATTATGCTGTACAGCTTAAACTTATACAGAGAGGTAGGAAAAATATAAATAGGTCAATTTTTTTAATTAACCAATTCATTAACGACAGATCTGATCATGGCTCATCTCTGTTCATAACCTGTGAATAGATACCCAGAATCAGTAAGAAAAAAAAAAAGCCCTCTAGACATGGAACATAAAAAGTTCCTCCTTTGTGGTGCCTTGCCTTATTCTTCAGACACGTTTCCTAAACCCCTCCACTTTACACTTAGTGGATTAATACCAAGCTTATTTTTGTATCTATGTTGTTTCATAACTGCTTGATTCTATTTGTGTTGCCTGGAATGCCCACCTTTCCTACCACCTTCTTACTTCCTCTTCTAAGTCTTAATTGAAACTTCAATACCAAATTTAAACATCATTTCCTCAATGATGCTCTCCCTATATCTTCACTTATGGCTTAGTTAGACTTAGGCTTTAACCTAGACTTCCATTTCATTCTGGATATTTCTATCATATACTTATCATAAAACTTATTGCTAACCATTTACATCACTTTGCCTAATTTTTCAATAACATCTGTACTCATTTAATTCCAAGAATTCATCATCCTCACTACTTCTTTCAAATAGCTTATGAAAGGATCACCAAGGCCATTCTTTATATGAAATATAAATCACCATTTAATTCTTACTGTGTTGCTTAACTAGTTGCAATGTTTGATATAGTTGAACATTCCAAATGTTAATATTTAATGAAGTATAGTGTATATAACAGAGAAGGCAATGGCAACCCACTCCAGTACTCTTGCCTGGAGAATCCCAGGGACGGAGGAGCCTGGTGGGCTGCTATCTATGGGGTCGCACAGAGGCGGACACGACTGATGTGACTTAGCAGCAACAGTATATATAAATCCCATAAATTATACAGATATAGGTAATAATTCTTTTTTTACAAATTGAACATGCCCATGTACTTACCACATGTCAAGATATCAAGCTATAGAATATCTCCAGCACCACAGAAGCCCCATCTAGGACCTCCTTGTCATTATCACTAATTTCTATTAAAAGTTAATTACAAAAGATTAATTTTGCCTGATCTTGAACTTCAGCTGAGCCACCAGGGAAGCCCTTATATAAATACAATGACATCATTTGTACTCTTTTGTGTTTCGGACATTTCCCTCAAGACTGGGTTTGTGAGATTCACCTTGACCTCTCATGCAGAAATAATTCTTTATAAAGCCAGGCAGATGGGTGGGTTCCCTTGTATGAATATACCATGAGTTGCTTACATATTCTTTGTTTGATGCTTATTTGTTTTTTTCAAGTTTGTAGCCATTGAGAATAATTCTGCTCCAAACATTGTGTACTTATCTTTCGGTGCAAATATGTATGTGTTTTGATTGATTATATACCAAGTAGTAGAAACTCAAATCTGGATTTCCCAGGTGGCCCAGCAGTAAAGAGTCCACCTTCAATGCAGGAGACTTGGATTTAATCCCTGGGTCAGGAAGATCCATTTACTGGAGAAGTAAATGACAATTTGTTCCAGTGCTGGGACATCTTATGGACAGAGGAGCCTGTTGGGGCTACAGTCTGTGGGGTTACAAAAGAGTGAACATGACTTAGCAACCTAAACAACAACAAGAAAGTCAAGTCACATGATATGTATGTGTTAATCTTTAGTGAATACTGATAGTTTTTCAGAATGGTTATATCAAGTTCCCATAAATAGTGTATGATATTTCCTCTTGTTCTGTATTGTCTCCAATGGTTCTAACTTCAGCTATATATTTATGTGCTTGTGCTCAGTCATGTCCAACTCTTCGTGACCCTATGGACTATAGCCCACCAGCCTCCTCCATCCATGGAATTTTCCAGGCAAGAATACTGGAGTGGGTTGCCATATCTTCCTCCAGTGGATCTTCCCAATCCAGGGATCGAACCTGAGTCTACTGCATTTCCTGCATTGGCAGGTGGATTCCTTACCACTAAGCCACCTGGGAATCCATATTTATTTAATATATGCAGTTAAATTACTTGTGGTTTTAATTTGCAATTCCCTATTAACAACAATGAGTTTTGTTTCTCCATACCTGTACCCACTCCAGTATTCTTGCTTGGAAAATTCAATGGACAGAAGATCCTGGCAGGCTATAGTCCAGGGGGACACAAAGAGTCAGACACGATTGAGCACATACACACATTAATATATAATTGGTATATAATGGGTTGTATCAGTTTAAGATGTACAATGTGATGATTTGATACATGTAGATATTACAAAATGATTAACAAGATAAAGTTAGCTAAACATATCCATCCCCTCACATGTTCACAATTTATTTTTTTATGGTGAGAACATTTAAGATTTATTCTTAACAACTTTCAACAATATAATACGTTTTTGTTAAATGTATTTAACAATCTAATATTTGGCATGTAGTCACTGTGCCAAATATTAGACCCCCAGAATGTATTCATTTTATAACTGGAAGTGTATACCCTCATTTCCCTTACATCCCAGGCCCTGGAAACCATCATTCTACTGTTTCTGTGGGCTGAGTTTCTTTTTAGATATCACATTTAAGTGAGATTATACATTATTTGTCTTTCTCTGATTTATTTAGCTTAGCATGATGCCCTCAAGGACTTCCCTGGTGGCTCAGTGGTAAAGAATCTCCTGCCAATACAAAAGACACAAGTTCCATCCCTGGGTTGGGAGGCTCCACTGAAGAAGGAAATGGCAACCCACTCCAGTGTTATTTTTTTTAATTTATTTATTTTGATTGGAGGCTAATTACAGTATTGTGATGGTTTCTGCCATACATCAGCATGAATCAGCCACAGGTATACATGTGTCCCCCTCATCCTGAAACCCCCTCCTGTCTCCCTCCCCACCCTATCCATCTAGAAAATCCCCAAGGACAGAAAAGCCTAGTGGGCTACAGTCCATGGGATTGCAAAAGAGCTGGACAGGACTTAATGACTAAACAACAACAGTGCCCCCGAGGTCCATCCATGTTATTCCAAATAGCAGGATTTCTTTTTTCCCATGACTGAATAATATTAAATTGTATGTATACAACCACACTATCTTACTTTATTCTTTCATCCACTGACAAATAGGTTGTTCCCATATCTTGGTGACTGTAAATAATGCTGCAACAAGCATGATAGTACAGTATCTTTTCAGTATCCTGTTTTCATTTCCTTTGTATGCTGAGAAGTGAAATTACTGGATCTTATGATTGTATTTTTTATTTTCCCCCTAAACTTGAAAGCTTTTATTTTTTATTGGAGTATAACCAATTAACAATGTTGTGGTAGTTGCAAGTGAACAGCGAAGAGATTCAGCCATATGTATAGATGTATCCATTCTCCCTCAAACTCCCCTCCCATCCAGGCTGCCACATTAGCATTGAGCAAAGTTCCATACAGTAGGTCCTTGTTATTTTTTGATGATAGCCATTCTAAAAAGTGTGAGGTGATATCTCATTGAGATTTTGATTTACATTTCTCTGATGATTAGTGATGCCTGTTGACCATTTGTATGTCTTCTTTGGAAAAAAAGTCTTATTTCAGTCCCCTGCCTAATTTTTAATCAGTCTGAATTTTTCTGCTATGAGATACGTGAATTCCTTATAGGTTTTAAATAGTAATTTCATGTCTGATATATGATTTGCAAATATTTTCTTCCATTGTGTAGCTTGGCTCTTTCTGTTTACTGTAACTTTTGCTTTGCAAAAGCTTTTTAGTTTGATACAGTCCTCAGTCAGTTCAGTTCAGTCGCTCAGTTGTATCCGACTCTGAGCGACGCCATGAACTGCAGCACGCCAGGCCTCCCTGTCCATCACCAGTTCCCGGAGCTTACCCAAACTCATGTCCATCTAGTCAGGGATGCTATCCAGCCATCTCATCCTCTGTCATCCCCTTCTCCTCCTGCCCCCAATCCTTCGCAGCATCAGGGTCTTTTCCAATGAGTCAACTCTTCGCATGAGGTGGCCAAAGTATTGGAGTCTCAGCTTCAACATCAGTCCTGCCAATGAACACCCAGGACTGATCTCCTTTAGGATGGACTGGTTGGATCTCCTTGCAGTCTAAGGGACTCTCAAGAGTCTTCTCCAACACCACAGTTCAAAAGCATCAATTCTTCACCGCTCAGCTTTCTTCACAGTCCAACTCTCACATCTATACATGCTGCTGCTGCTGCTGCTGCTGCAGAGTCGCTTCAGTTGTGTCTGACTCTGTGCGACCCCATAGGCAGCAGCCCACCAGGCTCCCCTGTCCCTGGGATTCCCCAGGCAAGAACACTGGAGTGGGTTGCCATTTCCTTCTCAAATGCATGAAAGTGAAAAGTGAAAGTGAAGACGCTCAGTCGTGTCCAACTCTTAGCGACCCCATGGACTGCAGCCTACCAGGCTCCTCCGTCCATGGGATTTTCCAGGAAAGAGTACTGGAGTGGGTTGCCATTGCCTTCTCCACTCACATCTATACATGCCTACTGGAAAAACCATAGCCTTGACTAGATGGACCTTTGCTGGTAAAGTAATGTCTCTGCTTTTCAATATGCTATATAGTTTTGTCATAACTTTCCTTCCAAGGAGTAAGTGTCTTTTAATTTCATGGCTGCAGTCACCATCTGCAGTGATTTTGGAGCCCCAAAAAATAAAGTCTGACACTCTTTGCTCTGTTTCCCCGTCTATTTGCCATGAAGTGATGGGACCGGATGCCATGATCTTAGTTTTCTGAATGTTGAGCTTTAAGCCAACTTTTTCACTCTCCTCTTTTACTTTCATCAAGAGGCTTTTTAGTTCCTCTTCACTTTCTGCCATAAGTGTGGTGTCATCTGCATATCTGAAGTTATTGATATTTCTCCCGGCAACCTTGATTCCAGCTTGTGCATCTTCCAGCCTAGCATTTCTCATGATGTACTCTGCATATAAGTTAAATAAGCAGGGTGACAATATACAGCCTTGACATACTCCTTTTCCTATTTGGAACCAGTCTGTTGTTCCGTGTTCAGTTCTAACTGTTGCTTCCTGACCTGACTTGGTTATTTTTCGCTAGTGCTTAAAAGTTGTATCCAAATGCTCACTGCCAAAACCAATGCCAAGATTTATTTTCCATGTGTTTTCTGTGTGTGTTTTTAATTCATTTTGAGTTAAATTTTATGAGTGGTATATGTCCAATTTCATTCCTTTGTATGTGACTATCATGCATATTCTGGTGTGTTGGATGGAATGTTTTATATATATTTGTAAGGTACATTGGTCTACCTTATGATTCAGGTTCACTCTTTCCTTATTAATTTTTCATCTGAATGAGCTATCCAATATGGAAATGGGATAATGAAGTTGCATACCATTATTTTGTTGCTCTCTATTTTCCCTTAAGTACTATTAACGTTTACCTTATATATTTCAGTTCAGTCGCTCAGTCGTGTCCGACTCTTTGCGACCCCATGAATTGCAGCACGCCAGGCCTCTCTGTCCATCACCAACTCCCAGAGTCTACCCAAACCCATGTCCATCGAGTCGGTGATGCCATCCAACCATCTCATCCTCTGTCGTCCACTTCTCCTCCTGCCCCCAATCCTACCCAGCATTAGGGTCTTTTCCAATGAGTCAACCCTTCGCATGAGGTGCCCAAAGTATTGGAGTTTCAGCTTCAACATCAGACCTTCCAATGAACACCCAGGATTGATCTCTTTTAGGATGGATTGATTGGATCTCCTTGCTGTCTGAGGGACTCTCAAGAGTCTTCTCCAACACCACAGTTCAAAAGCATCAATTCTTCGGCGCTCAGCTTTCTTCACCGTCCAACTCTCACATCCATACATGACCACTGGAAAAACCATAGCCTTGACTAGACGGACTTTTGTTGGCAAAGTAATGTCTCTGCTTTTAAATATGCTATCTAGGTTGGCCGTAACCTTCCTTCCAAGGAGTAAGCGTCTTTTAATTTCATGGCTGCAATCACCATCAGCAGTGATTTTGGAGCCCCCAAAAATAAAGTCTGACACTGTTTCCACTGTTTCCCCATCTATTTCCCATGAAGTGATGGGACCAGATGCCATGATCTTAGTTTTCTGAACGTTGAGCTTTAAGCCAACTTATTCACTCTCCTCTTTCACCTTCGTCAAGAGGCTCTTTAGGTCTTCTTCACTTTCTGCCATAAGGGTGGTGTCATCTGCATATCTGAGGTTATTGATATTTCTCCCGGCAATCTTGATTCCAGCTTGTGTTTCTTCCAGCCCAGCATTTCTCATGATGTACTCTGCATAGAAGTTAAATAAACAGGGTGACAATAGACAGCCTTGACGTACTCCTTTTCCTATTTGGAACCAGTCTGTAGTTCCATGTCGAGTTCTAACTGTTGCTTCCTGACCTGCATACAGGTTTCTCAGGAGACAGGTCAGATGGTCTGGTATTCCCATCTCTTTCAGAATTTCCCACAGTTTATTGTGATCCACACAGTCAAATGCTTTGGCATAGTCATTAAAGCAGAAATAGATGTTTTTCTGGAACTCTCTTGCTTTTTCGATGATCCAGCGGATATTGGCAATTTGATTTCTGGTTCCTCTGCCTTTTCTAAAACCAGCTTGAACATCTGGAAGTTCACGGTTCACGTATTGCTGAAGCCTGGCTTGGAGAATTTTGAGCATTACTTTACTAGCATGTGTGATGAGTGCAACTGTGCTGTAGTTTGAGCATTCTTTGGCATTGCCTTTCTTTGGGATTGGAATGAAGACTGACCTCTTCCAGTCCTGTGGCCACTGCTGAGTTTTCGAAATTTGCTGGCATATTGAGTGCAGCACTTTCACAGCATCACCTTTGAGGATTTGAAATAGCTCAACTGGAATGCCATCACATCCACTAGCTTTGTTCGTAGCGATGCTTTCTAAGGCCCACTTGACTTCACATTCCAGGATGTCTGGCTCTAGGTGAGTGATCACACCATCGTGATTATCTGGGTCGTGAAGATCTTTTTTGTACAGTTCTTCTGTGTATTCTTGCCACCTCTTCTTAATATCTTCTGCTTCTGTTAGGTCCATACCATTTCTGTCCTTTATCGAGCCCATCTTTGCATGAAATGTTTCTTTGGTATCTCTAATTTTCTTGAAGAGATCTCTAGTCTTTCCCAATCTGTTGTTTTCCTCCATTTCTTTGCACTGATCGCTGAGGAAGGCTTTCTTATCTCTCCTTGATATTCTCTGGAACTCTGCATTCAGATGGGAATATCTTTCCTTTTCTCCTTTGCTTTTCGCTTCTCTTCTCTTCCAAGCTATCTGTAAGGCCTCCTCAGACAGCCATTTTGCTTTTTTGCATTTCTTTTCCATGGGGATGGTCTTGATCCCTGTCTCCTGTACAATGTCACGAACCTCTGTCCATAGTTCTTCAGGCACTCTGTCTATCAGGTCTAGACCCTTAAATCTATTTGTCACTTCCACGGTATACTCATAAGGGATTTGATCTAGGTCATACCTGAATGGTCTAGTGATTTTCCCTACCTTCTTCAATTTAAGTCTGAATTTGGCAATAAGCAGTTCATGATCCGAGCCACAGTCTGCTCCCGGTCTTGTTTTTGCTGACTGTATAGAGCTTCTCCAATTTTGGCTGCAAAGAATATAATCAATCTGATTTCGGTGTTGACCATCTGGTGATGTCCACGTGTAGAGTCTTCTCTTGTGTTGTTGGAATAGGGTGTTTGCTATTACCAGTGCATTCTCGTGGCGAAACTCTATTAGCCTTTGCCCTGCTTCATTCTGTACTCCAAGGCCAAACTTGCCTGTTATGCCAGGTGTTTCTTGACTTCCTACTTTTGCATTCCAGTCCCCTATAATGAAAAGGACATCTTTTTTGGTTGTTAGTTCTAAAAGGTCTTGTAGGTCTTCATAGAATCGTTCAACTTCAGCTTCTTCGGCATTATTGGTTGGGGCATAGACTTGGATTACCGTGATATTGAGTGGTTTGCCTTGGAAACGAACAGAGATCATTCTGTCGTTTTTGAGATTGCATCCAAGTACTGCATTTCGGACTCTTTTGTTGACCATGATGGCTACTCCATTTCTTCTAAGGGATTCTTGCCCACAGTAGTAGATATACTGGTCATCTGAGTTAGATTCACCCATTCCAGTCCATCTTAGTTCGCTGATTCCTAGAATGTCGACGTTCACTCTTGCCATCTCCTGTTTGACCACTTCCAATTTGCCTTGATTCATGGACCTAACGTTCCAGGTTCCTATGCAATATTGCTCTTTACAGCATCATCGGACTTTGTGTCTGTCACCAGTCACATCCACAGTTGGGTATCGTTTTTGCTTTGGCTCCATCCCATCATTCTTTCTGGAGTTATTTCTCCACTGATCTCCATTAGTATATTGGGCACCTACTGACCTGGGGAGTTCATCTTTCAGTGTCCTATAGTTTTGCCTTTTCATACTGTTCATGGGGTTCTCAAGGCAAGAATACTGAAGTGGTTTGCCATGCCCTTCTCCAGTGGACCACAATCTGTCAGACCTCTCCATATTTACTTGCTCCAATTTTGGATGAATGGATGGAGGTGTGTGTGTGTGTGTGTGTGAATGTGAGTGTGTGTGTGTGTGTGAATGTTACAGTCTCTGTGTAATGACCTGCACAGCTTAGTAACTGATTTTTTCTGAAAGTCTTTTTTTTTTTCAGATATAAGTTCTCTCTCTCTCTTTTTAACAATTTTCATAGAGTATATTTTTCTATCTCTTCATTTAGGGACACTACACACATCTCTAAAGCTGAAGTGAATCTCTTGTAGGCAGCATATTGTTGGATCTTATTTTTTATCCATTCAGTCACTCTGTATCTTTTGCTTGGAGAATTTGTTAAGTGTGCTTTAATTCCTTTCTCTTTATGTTTGTGTAATTAGTGTAGGTTTTTCCTTTGTGATTACCACTAGTCTTCCTTGAAACATCTTATAGACCTCCCAGTCCATTTCAAACTCTAACAATTTATCTTCAATTGCACACAAAAATTCTGTACTTTTACTTCTTTCCCCACATTTTATGCTACTGAGGCCATGCTTTGTATCTTTTTTAAGTTTGTTACATCCATTAACAAATTTTGGAGTGGCTAGAGCTGAGTTTTGTTGTTCTTGCAGTCACTAAATTGTGCCCAACTCTTTGTGACCCCATGGACTGCAGGACACCAGGCTTCCCTACCCTTCACTATCTCCTGGAGTTTACTCAAACTCATTTCCATTGAGTTGGTGATGCCATCTAAGCATCTCATTGTCTGTTGCTCCCTTCTCCTCCTGCCTTCAATCTTTCCCAGCATCAGGATCTTTTCCAATGAGTTGACGCTTAGTATCAGAACCAAGTTTAGGGATCTTTTAAGAAATTTCTCAGGTACAGACATGACTGTCTTGCATTTCATCTCTGCCACCAGAACTGCTCATGAACTGTGGCTGGAAGAGATTGGAATCAACTGTAGGATACTTTCAGGTTCTCCTGGAATGCAAACATAAGTATCTCCCACTTCTTCCCTGGTTAGCATTATTCCTCAAAATGAGTAGTGATAATCAAATTTTGGAAATAGACTCTGATGAAGTAGGCTCTGACCAAAATATATATATATATATATATATATATATATATATATATATATGCAAGCAGTGTAATAATTACCCGAAATATTCTGAAGTTACAAGTGAAGGAAAACGAGTGAAATATCAGTTTCAGGACAATGATTGCCTAATGGTAACAAATGGAAATGTGGAAGACTTTGAGCTGCAAAGCTGATCTGGTTCATAGGGCCTAGAGCAGAGCCAAGTCAGGTGACAGACTCCACCAAAGAGCTTGCCACAACTCTCCCCAGCACAGCTTGCTCCGTATACAATGTGTAGAGCCCTTCTTTCTCCTTCACTCTAAAAACAAAGTCCCAAATATTATAATCTATACCTTCACACAGGAAGAACAAGTTTTTTGGCTTTCTGCTCACACTTCAGTTAAATACCAAAAGTTGTCAGAACACTCTTTAGTACAAGGGTTTCTACTGCTGTATTCAGAGTCCCTGAAATGGAAACAAATTGTTTTCTTGAAAACGAAATAAGATAAAATTTGAGTTTAAAGTGGACTTAAAATTGAGACATCTTTAGAAATGTTTTTGTTATTTCAACTCTGTGAAATACAAAAGCTGAAGAAACATCAATAAAATTTAAAGGAACTATGAAATTGATTTGACTTGATACAATCCTAAGTGGAAGCTTTAAGTAAGCCTTCTTCTTTCTTGTAAATTACCTTGAACACTGCTCTTTTTGAAATAACTTACCATTTACCAAAATCCTCTCTTGGTATTTTACTGTTAGTGAATATTTTCCACTAAGGTTGGGCCAATTACAGAGCAGAAATGTTACTTAAAATGCTTTTCTTCTTGCTACCACAAAGGTCAAATGTCTGAGAAAGCTTTGTTTGAGTGGACTGTTTTCTCTTTGTGATGATCCTAATTCCTGGAGAAGGCTTATGAAGCTCCTGATATTCATTCTTACATCACTATTCAGGCTACAGCTAAGCAAATGATGAATTATCTGCAAAGATTTTTTGCTTAACATACTAATTTCTCTATCTAGTGGCACAATGAGTAGTAACAAAGGGATTTTTCCAGCACAAATTGTTGGTTTGCTTCAACTTGAAAATTAATTTAGGAGAAACAGGAACTAGTTAAGGTCAATTTCTTAACTTACTACAGAGCCGACAACTTAATTGTTATTAGTAGATTTTCATGCAGTTTTACACTAAATTGCATAAGATTCTGTTGCTTTTGACATCTCTTTGGCTTGAGTCTTGCTGACCAGAATATTTTATAGTATTCTGATCATATATTTAAATGGTGATTCACTCAAGTGAATCCAGATTTCCTATCTGTTAATAACTTCAACATCTTAAAGTGATCAGTCTGTTATAAATCCTGAGAGGAGACAAAGGAAATGATGAATAAAGAATCAATATATTTTTTTATCCTTGATTAGAGATTAATTTTTCTCTTGGAATATGATCCCAAATAGATTAACATTTCCATCTCCAGAAATATGAACCAGAATAGTCACCGTAGGGGCTCAAACTCCTGAAGCTAGTGATTTCCCATGATTGGTATTTTTTTTAATTTATTTTTAATTGAAGAATAATTAAAATATTGTGTTGGGTTTTGCCATACATCAATGTGGATCATTCTATTTTCTTACTCATTTGTACGTGCTCTGTTTCTGTCAGCAATGGATAGTTAGATTCTTAGTTATGTATTTTAACATTTGAGTATAAATGAACGTACCTGTCAATTTCTAAAGATAACTTAGTGAAAGTTCTTGAGAAATATGATTTTAAATGTTACCTGTAGTGAAAATGTGATTTCAGGACTCTATCCCACACCGTTGCTAATGGAATACAGTGATAACAGAGATTGACCAGAAGACCAGGGACAATCCTATGTCACATGGATTCAACTTGATATTACTGCATTTTTAAAGCACATTTATCTATCTGGTTTAGTTAAGTTGAGGTGAATTGTCAAATGTGTTGGTTTCTCCTTGGAGAGTGAAACCTGGACATTGTTGAATGCCAGAATAAATGAGAATAAATGCCAGAATAAATGTCATTACTATATATGTCGATCACCATCCACAGCACTGATGAACTGTATTAGTTCTTAAATTAGACTAATTATATAGTATGGTTATTCAAAGTATATTGTTGTTGTGCAGTTGCTAAGTCATATCCAACTCTGCAACGCTTTGGACTGCCACATGCCAGGCTTCCCTGTCCTTCACTGTCTCCTTGAGTTTGCTCAAACTCATCTCCAGTGAGTCAGTGATGCCATCCAACCATCTCATCCTCTGTCATCCACTTCTCCTCTTGCCCTTAATCTTTCCCAGCATCAAGGTACTTTCCAATGAGTCAACTCTTCGCATCAGGTGGCCAAAGTATTGGAGTTTCAGCTTCAGCATCAGTTCTTGCGATGAATATTCAGGGTTGATTTCTTATAGGATTGACTGGTTTGATCTCCTTGCAGTCCAAGGGACTCTCAAGAGTCTTCTTCAGCATCACAATTAAAAAGCATCAGTTCTTTGTTTCTCAGCCTGTTTATAATCCAACTGTCACATCCATAAATGACTACTGGAAAAGCCATTTCTTTTCTATACAGACCTTTGTTGGCAAAGTTGTGTCTCTGATTTTTAATACACTGTCTAGGTTTGTCAAAGCTGTTCTTCCAAGGAGCAAGTGTCTTTTGATTTCATGGATGCAGTTACTGACTGCATTTATTTTGGAGCCAAGAAGATGAAATATGACACTATTTTCACATATTATCCATCTATTTGCCATGAAATGGTGGGACCTGATGCCGTGATATTTGTTTTTTGAATGTTGACTTTTAAGCCAGTTTTTTCACTCTCCTCTTTCACATTTATCAAGAGGCTCTTCAGTTCCTCTTCACTTTCTGCCATTAAAGTGGTATCATCTGCATATCTGAGTTTGTTGATATTTCTCCCAGCAATCTTGATTCCAGCTTATGATTCATCCAGTCTGGCATTTCGTATGATGTATTCAGCATGTAAGTTAAATAAGTGGGGTGACAATATACAGCCTCAGGGTACTCATTTCTCAATTTGGAACCAGTCCATTGTTCCCTGTCCAGTTCTAACTGTTTCTTCTTGTCCTGTACACACGTTTCTCAGGAGGCAGGTAATGTGGTCTCGTATTCCCATCTCATTAAGAATATTCCACAGTTTGTTATGATCCATACAGTCAAAGGACTTAGCATAGTCAGTGAAGCAGAATTAGATTTTTTTTGGGGGGGGGCGGAATTTCCTTGTTTTTTCAATGACCTAACATATGTTGGCAATTTGATCTCTGGTTCCTCTGCCTTTTCTAAATTCAGCTTGTACATCAGGAAGTTCTTGGTTCACATACTGCTGAAACCTAAGTTGAAGGCTTTTGAGCATAATCTTGCTGGCATGTGAAATGGATGTAATTATATGGTAATTTGAACATTCTTTGGCATTGTGTTTCTTTGGCATTAGAATGAAAACTGACCTTTTCCAGTCCTGTAGCCAATGCTGAGTTTTCCAATTTTGCTGGCCTAATGAGTGCCACTCTTTAACAGCATCATCTTTTAGGATTTGAAATAGCTCAGCTGGAATTCCATCACTTCCACTAGCTTTGTTCATTGTAATGCTTCCTAAGGCCTACTTGACTTCACACAGAATGTTTGGCTCTAGGTGAGCGACCACACTATCGCGGTTATCCAGGTCATTAAGAGCTTTTTTGTCCAGTTCTTCTGCGTATTCTTGACACTTTTCTTAATCTCTTCTGCTTCTTTCAGGTTCTTGCCATTTTTTTTTCCCTTTATTATGCCTGTCTTGCATGAAATATTCACTTGGTAGCTTCAGTTTTCTTAAAGAGATCTCTAGTCTTTTCCATTGTATTGCTTTCATCTATTTCTTTGCACTGTTCACCTAAGAAGGCTTTCTTATCTCTCCTTCTGTCTTTTGGAACTCTGTATTCAATTGGGTATATCTTTCCCTTTCTCCTTTGCCTTTTGTTTCTCCTTTTTTCTCAGCTATTTGAAGGCCTCCTCAGACAACCATTTTGCTTTGTTGCATTTCTTTTTCTTGGGGATGATTTTGCTCACCACCTCCTGTAAAATATCATGAACCTCAGTCCTCAGTTCTTCAGGGACTCTGTCCACAAGATCTAGTCCCTTGAATCTATTCACTAGCTCTACTGTATAATTATAAGGGATTTAATTTAGGTCATACCTGAATGACCTAGTGATTTTCCATACTTTCTTCAATTTGAGCCTGAATTTTGCAATAAGAGCGGATGATCTGAGCCACAATTGGCTCCAGGTCTTGTTTTCCATGACTGTATACAACTTCTCCACCTTTGGCTGCAAAGAATATAATCAATTTTGCTTTAGTTACTGACCATCTGGTGATCTCCATGTCTTGTGTTGTTGGAAGAGAGTGTTTTCTATGACCAGTGTGTTCTCTTGGCAAACTCTGTTAGCCTTTGCCCTGCTTCATTTTGTACTCCAAGGATAAATTTGCCTGTTATTCCAGGTATATCTTGACTTCCTACTTTGGTATTCCAGACTCCTATGATGTTAGCTCTAGAAGACCTTTTAGGCCTTCATAGAATTATTCAACTTCAGCTTCTTTGGCATTAGTGGTTGGGCATAGACTTGAATTACTGTGATATTGAATGCTTTGACTTTGAAATGAACCAAGATCATTCTGTCATATTTAGATTTCAACCAAGTACTCTATTTGGAACTCTCTTATTGATTATAAGGGCTATTCTATTTCTTCTAAGGGATTCTTGCCTACAGTAGTAGATATAATGGTCTACTGAATTAAATTCACCTATTTCCATCCATTTTATTTCACTGATTCCTAAAACATTAATGTTCATTCAAATATATTAGATGGTAATAACTTGATAGCCTCATTGTTCTTAAGATATTTGAAAGCACTTTCAAGACATTGGTGAGGCCTTAAGCTTGTCATTAAAAAAGAAAGAATTTGAAAGAAAATTTACCATAGATTAGTGACCATAAAAACATCATCTTTTTTTGTGTAATAGTGTCACTTTTTTCCTCTAAGGTGTTATTCTTGGAATGATGCTAGTAATGATCACCAAATTACATAGCTTTTGACATTTCATGCATTCTGAGAGTTTGTAATCTTTATGTATAACTTTCTTTCAATCTTTCGTTAGCTGCAAACATTATTTTTAAATAAGGGAATATAATTAATTTACATGTGGTCCACCAATTTATGAGCCTATAATCTTCAGTTCCTTGACTTGAGAATTGATGGTGATTTTTCGTGAGACCCACATTAATACTTAGAAGCCAAAAAATGAAAAAAAGTCAAGGTGTTAAATATATACTATTTTATACACAGCTGGTAGGACGATAAATACAACTCTCTGCAAAGGAAACATTAACACTCTCCTTCTTAAAATTTGTATGTCCTTTGTTTCCAAAGTTCCACTCTTGTATTTCTCTCATTAATATCCTAGTGTTAGGTGGAAAGTTCATGGACAGAATAACTCACTGAAAAACTATAAAAAAATTATTTAATGTACAATTGCATCCTTGAGTGGAATATTGTCATCAAAAAGAATAAAATAAAATCATGGGTACAGACAAAAGAGTGCTGAAATATATTTTTATAGGAGTGAAATAAGGCAAATTTTCGTAGTATATAATAGATATAGATACACATATAAATTGCAAATATGCCCACTTGTGATTGTTTGTGAATTATGCATACACTATATACTCCATAGTAATAATAGTAGTAATTTCAGCAGGGTTTCCATTATTCTATTCCTGCTCTAATACTATTGTTTAATTATTTTAGCTTCATATCTTGTTTTTCATATTCAGTGATTTTTGTGTGAATTCAACCTTGTACTTTAGAAAAAATTGTCCTTTTTTTTAAACACAATTATCCTTTTAATAACTTTTTAACTCAACTGTGAGAGTTTGTAAAACTCTGGTAGGATTTTGAAAGATATTAATTTGGATCTATAGAGTTTATAAAAGGAATCTGTATCTATGTAAAACTTCCATTGTCACCCTCAACATAGCATGACTCTGGAATTTTAGACTTTTGTCTTTCTATAATTTGTCTTTCTTTGGATTGTCTCCATAAAATTCTTGCCCCACTTTTTATAAATTACAAAATTTTCAATTTACATTTTGTAAATGTAAGATAACAGTAGTATTGTTGCTGCAATGCATCATTTTTCTATTATAGGTTTTAATTGGTTGTTGCTTGTGTAGAGAACACAAAATAATAAGAAATAATTGAACTCTTATTTTGATCTTGTATAAAGCAAGCTTGTTGAGTTATATCACTTCTATGCATTTTAAATTTGTTGATTCACTTTGTTTATAGGAAAAAGCCCTACATTTTCTTCTACCCTTAGGTAATGCCTTGTTAGATCAATTGGTCTATAACTCATCTGGTTCTTTGCTCTAAAACAATTGGTATAAAATGATAATTACTTTTTCCTTGAGTAGCATATGAGCTTGGGTAATTTTGTGTATGTCTGTGTATGTTTTAATTATATTTTAAATTTGTTTTTAATAATATTTGCATCACTAGAAACTCATTTTATCTACATTTTTTAATCTTCCTGGTATAAATTTACCAACATTACTCACTAATTTTTAGTTCTTTTTTCTACTGGCGCTTAATTACTACTTGTTTTTCTTCATTAATTCCTCCCAGTGTCTCTTCTCTCCCTCACTGATTAAGTTGTGTGTTTTTTTTTTAGTGTTTTTTTTTTTTTTTTTTAGTGATTATACTTTAGTAAGCAACAATCTTTCATTTTCCCTATAATTTTCTGCTCTTTTGGTTTTTATTTTATGTGTAGATTGTTTCTTTGTTTTGGAGTGGTATGGTTGGCTTTTTTGTTGTTTGTTTTGCTTGATTCTGAAAGGATTTCTAAATTTGATCTTTGAGTTCACTGTGTTGTTGTTCAGTTGTTAAGCCATGTCTGACTCTTTGTGACCACATGAACTGCAGCACACCAGAGTTTGCTCAGACTCATGTCCATTGAATCAGTGATGCCATACAACCATCTCATCCTCTGTTGTCCCCTTCTTCTCCTGCCCTCAATCTTTCTCAGCATCAGGGTTTTTTCCAATGAGTCAACTCTTCACATCAGGTGGCCAAAGTATTGGAGCTTCAGCATCAATCCTTCTAATATATATTTAGAGTTGATTTCTTTTAGGATTGATGGGTTTGATCTTGCTGTCCAAGGAGCTCTCAGGAGTCTTCTGAAAAGTTCATTGTACAGTTATCAACTATATATAATCTGCTCTTTATCCATATATTTTGTCTCATACCAATAACTAAATTTTTAAATTAAATATCTAACTTGTTTTCTTGTCCTCTTTTTTTGTTTTATACTATCCTGTTTTAATTTTAGCAATGATTCCTTTCATTGTCTCATAGACTCATTTTTAAAGCTCCTTTCTGATTTTTTTAGTAACTAATTTCTTTTAATATGAGATCTCTATTGTATCTCTATCAAAATATTAGCCTTTTTTGGATTTTTCCCCTCACTCTCTGAATCCTCACCAGCCTGGTAGCTGAAACTCTTTCCTCTGTGGATCCAGTGAAGTGAACACCTACTAAAATGATGGACTAAGTGTTTTTAGTTGGAACTGTGCCATCTTTTGGGATGCCCTTGCCTATGGCAAGCACCAGCTTTACCCTGAGACATGACTTGTCAGGCATGCCATTATAGCTGCTGTCTACTGTGAATTCCTTTTTCTCTTTAGGAGTTTGCATTTGTAATATTATACTAAGTTTAATTTTCATATATTTTCTGTCATTTTTCAGGTTATGTGTAGACGAGGGGAATTTAAACATGATTTCATTATCTGGATGTATAAAATACTATGTTACTCTTATAATGGAAACTTTAAAGTGTCTACAGAGTCCTTGGAATGTGTTACTATCCTTGCTTATATTGAATTTTATAGTTTCATGTAATTAAAATGTAATAAGCATAAATCTTGATATTTTAACTATCTTTTTCAAAATCAAACAATCCTTTATTGCTATTCATTTTCAGATAATACACACTCTTATAATAATACAAAGTCATTTATTTACTGAATCACAGAATATGCCATAGCACAACTCCTCAGCACAGAATCCAGATCTATTACATGGCTGCTCTTTATATGGAAATTCTAACTAGTCTTCCTTCATTATCACTTCCTTAAGTTGTCTATCCTTCACACTGAAAAATGCATAATTTTATAGGATGTCTTCATTAACTTACTAAAAAATCATAATGAGATCATGTAAATTAAAAACTACCATTCACTTGACACAGGGGGCAGGATTTTCTTTTCTAATATTTATGGTATAACCTGAAATGTTACAGATGCTTATGCTCAGAAACTCACTCTAACTTGGCAACTTTTTCTGATAATTTTACTTTATTTGCCTCTTGCTCCCTAAATTCTACAATAGATTTTGTCCAAAAGTAATAGAATTTGACCTGAAGATAAAAGCTTGTGTTAGGGATGAACTCTGAAGTTAACCTTATTTAAAAATAACCATTTCTTAAAATATCTGAGCAATTTAGTATTATTATATAAGTATTAGGCTTTTTCAGAAAAAGGCAGATATTAACATATCTATCATGCATAGAAAGGTCTTTCCTCTAATTCTGAACCACACAGAGAGATCATGTGATGAGAAAACGTTAATGTAGAATGAGAACCTTGAAATAATGCTTTACAAACCTGGTTAACTACTTCTTCCAGTGTTTAAGCTAATTGCATTGTTAAATTTTAGGCCTCCTTCCCTGGTGGCTCAGATGGTAAAGCACCTGCCTACAATGCAGGACACCCAGATTTGATCCCTGAGTCAGGAAGATCCTCTGGAGAAGGAAGTGGCAACCCACTCCAGTATTCTTGCCTGGGAAATCCCATGGATGGAGGAACATGGTAGGCTACAGCCCACGGGGTTGCAAAGAGTCAGACACGACTGAGCAGCTTCACTCTTCCTCTAAATACTGTGCATTTTCTAAAATACTGGCAGGAGGCTCATGGCCCTTATGCCCATAAAATGATTTTAGATGATATGATAGCTTCTGAAAAGTATGTCTTACTTCAGTATGACATAGAACAGCTTGGAGAAAGTGAGTAATATTGAAGTTAAGTGTCAAATAGTGTGTCATTTTATTTCTATTTTATACTAGATAAACCACATCACAGTGATATTGGTGCAATTTTAGATTTACATCTCTTTTCCTTTCCTCCACTTCTATGATTTCTGTGGGGAATTTATTGATATGGAAGACTTTACTACTGAGAAGATTTATTTATTTAGTTTTTGGTTGGTTTTATTTCAAAATAACTAACAGCATTTTATTGAAATGAAAATTGATGAGCCTAGTATTACCATACTGGTAAAGTCTCCACTGTTCATTATGGCGGAGTGGGTATTTGCTCCTTTTAATCCCCATAGTCAGTGAGGGAGGCGATTTGGGAGGCAGGAGAGATTCTTTTGCAGTGAGAATGGTCTCTTATTGAAAGCATGCTCATTTCTTAGTTTTGGTCAGCTTTGTGAAAAATATTCACATGGGATCATCTTGTGCTAGTTTATGGTCTAATTATACAGCATTAAACACTTTTGAAATCCATATGAGGAAAGTAGAGCCTTTTTCCTGCCCTAATGTCATTTTCAAGGTCAGTTTTGCTTTCACGTGAGGACTATCCAATAGGGAGAAAACCATCCACATGACTTTCTCCAAAGGCAAGATCTGAAGGCCAGGATCCAAAAGAGTGGGATTGCCAGGGTGATGGAGTTGAACTCATACTTTTACCTTTCACTAGGATACAGTTTATTGCAATTGATCAAATATTTAAATATAGAAAATTAAACCATAAAATTATTGAAGAAAACATTAATATTTTAAAAAATCTTGGAAAAGTCTGAGTGTTAAAATTGATTTATGTTAAAGTGCTAAATTTTTGTATAAATGTTAAAAAGTCACATTAGAAATGTGAGATATTTAGATGATGCACAGAAAATTAAAAAGTAATTGACAAACAGGAAAAAATAGTTGTAAGAGACCAACAGTCTCTTATATATATTTCTAATAGAGGAACAAAAATTATCAGACTACCCATGGAAAGTTCATTAAAAGATGCAAATGTTCTTTTTTTAAAAAATACAATGAATTAAATCTCATTTAACTAGAAATTCATTCTGAAACTTCAAAAACAAAATTAAAAAGACAATGTGATACATTCAACTGTCAGGGGAGTTTATAATTTCCTTGGTTCTGTCTTGTTGCAACAAAAATTTGAAGCAACGGATGGACCAGTGTTACAGCTCCATGTTACAGCTCAGTTTTTTTAGAAAGCAAAGGAAAATACATCCTTGAGACAAGAGGGTGGATCAACCCAAAAGACAAGAAGAGAAGCCCCCAGCTCAATTTTGGCTCCTCTTTTTATATGTTTTTTTCTCCTCCTCCTGAGCCTGCCCTATATAAATTGGGCTAGCCAGGAGGGCTGTTTGTTTTAGGTGAAGGCCTCACTTCCGTCCTTGGACTTTCCTTTGTTCTATTTTCGCAGGCTTTTCCGTTGTCTTTTAGCCACCGCCATTTTGGATGCCTTCTTCCTATTCGAACTACCTAACGCAACCAATAGAATTCTATACGTAACATGAAAAAGTGAATTACCAATATTTGAAGGAACATCATGTTGCATAAAAAAATCAAAAACAAAAATATTCATAAAAGGACAGGGAAGCCTAGTGTACGGCTGAACAAAAACAACATAATTTAGTTTATATTCATGAATAAGCATGCCTTCTATTGTGATAAAATTCTGAATATTATCTCTTGGTAGGCTGGATATTGACTTGCAAAAGATCAAGAAAGATTCTGGGATACTGGTTATAAGTCTTGATTTTTGAGTAGAGGTTGCACAGACATATACAAAATTTCACTGAGTTGAACAATTTTATTACATACAAAATGTGAATAAAAAACAAAATATTCAGTGAGATATAATGTTTTTTCTCTTAGATTAGCAAATATAAAACAACCTAATATTGATATATATAATAGTTATATAATCGAATAATATGCCTAGTAATAGATACAGTGATTGGTTGATTAATAGATACAGCTACATAGATACAAAGATAAAATGGATAGTAAATTGGTGTAGCCTCTCTAGAGTACAACTTAGTAACATCTATTAATATTACAAGTAGACATAGGTATAAAATGAATATATGAAGCACTATTTGTAATTCTCAAAGAAGAAAAGAAAGCTGTCAGTCAGTAAGTTGTACAAGTAATCCACAGATGGGAAGACCTAAAACCTGCCGTAAAAATGAAGGGAAAGCCTTTTATGTACCATTATGGAATAACTTCTAAGATATATTAATTAGAAAAAGCAAAGTACAGGGCAGAATACAGCACTATTTCATGATAATGAATTGAACTGAGTCATTTTCTTGCATATGCATAAAATATCTCCAAAAGGGTACACAAAAAAGTGGTAAGATTTATTTTTCCAGAAAGGGGAATTTACGTGACTGAGGCTGAAGGTGGGAGCAAATTTTTGTGCTTTTTTGGGGTAACTTTACATTATTGAATTATGTGAGTACAATATATACTCAAAATATTAAAAGTATAAACCATTATAAAAGCTAAAGACATTGTTAATTTGTGGATAAACAAGAGTCTAACAGTAGTAATTGCCTCTTGAGTAAATACATAATAGTGGTCATAGAATAGGGGTGGGAAGGAGACTCTATTTATATTACAGTTTTTCCTTGGCATCCACAGTGGATTAATTTGAAGACCCCACCCTTATTCCTTACCTGCCCACAGGATACTAAAATCCACAGATGGTTAAGTGCCTTATATAAAGTTAAGTAGTATTTGCATGCGGCCTAAGCACATTCTCTTGTATATTTTAGATCATCTCTAGATTATACTAATAATACCTAATGAATGTTAATGTTATGTAAATAGTTGTAAATACATGTGAATACTCTTTAAACAGTTGCCCAGTGTGTGGCAAATTCAAGCTTTGCTTTTCTGAACTTCCTAAAACTCTTTCCCAATACTTTCAATCTATGGTTGGTTGAATTCACTGTTGCAGAACTCACAAATATAGAGGGTCAATTGTATGCATGTTGATATACTTTGATATTTGTCTACATATCATACTGTTATATTTCCTGTTAATAATCAATGACAAACATTTTGCAGAGCACTGGAGGAAGTAAATGATTTTGGAAAGACAAATAATTAGGATGATTGCTACATGTGTTTGAAGTAAGTTCCTATGGAGGCATAAGTAAAGACTCTGATATAAGAATGTTACTTCTCGAGAGACAGGAATGACATGAGTCGTATAAGTCACCTAAAAGAAAGTTAAGGCAACTTGAGCAAGAAGATGAGGAACTGAGACTTTTTCTGATGCAAATAAATTAAAATTGTTTCACAGTAAACAGATGCTGGGAAATACCAACTAAATCTCCCTATAGAAAATTAGTTTGTCTTTTTTTACAGAAGTTTTTAAAAAGGGGACAAAACTTGACTTTTAGGTCAATAACTAATAACAAATTATTGGTCAAGTAAATGAAAGGAACAAAATGTTTAATGTAGGGAGACAAATTAGGCTTTATAAAGTGATGGTTGGGATTGACATTTTGTTCCTCTCTTACTGGATCTGAAAGAATTTCTTTCTCAGCTTCTCTATTTCCCTCTCCTCTTTTCTGTCCAGGTCTGCCTTTTCCCATATAAAGTACTCTATGCCTCCTCATGCTCAATACAATACCACTGCCAGGCTTTGGGTCTGCATGATCCTAGTTTCTTAGCTTAGCTGCCCATTGAAAGCTGACTGAATATATCTGCGTTCTAGTTTATGGACCTTTGAGGAAAAGGAATCTTACTACTTCAGTCCACTTGATGTTTGCTCTCAGATTCGGGGATCTATTCAAGTCCTTGTAACCATGACCAACACATGTAAGATGTGAAGATTACTTTGTTCATACATCAGAAAGGGCAAAGGAAGATTACTTTGTAATGACAATGTCTGATCTGTATATTTTGTGATGAAGCTGACTGTATGTTACATGGAAATAATTCTCATTTCAATAGGTAATTTATTTATTTTGTAACTTAATTTTTTCTTCATAAAAATATGAATTTTGAAAACAACAGCAGTAGAGCAAACCCTTCTATATCCTGTTATAGAAATATCTTTCTCTAAGTTTTTAGATTTTCTTCTAGCATTATTACAAGATGCTTATGTAACTAACAGTCATCACTAAGCAATATACTCAATATTTTGCTTTGATCTTGAGAACAGATTTTATTGAGCAAGGATCGCAAGTGGGGTGTCTAATAAGCTGTTGAACTGAAAGGATTGTGTTGATTAGCTAATGAAATTTTTCATTTCTAGCATATTACATTAACTCCTCTGTAAGCTATTAATAATAATAGAAATACCTCACACTTAGTACACAATTGTCAGGGTCTATCTTAAATGTTTAAATCATTTTCCTAACCCTCAGGACAATCCTACAATCAAATATTATGTTCTCATAATTTTACAGATCAGAAACCTGTTGAAATAAGTAGCTAAAGAGACTATTTACAGATGTGTAGAAAGGATTGTGGAAACCAGAAAGGCATAAAACATTGAAAAAAAGACAGTAAAAACCCATTATACCTCTAAATTTCAGTGGCAAGAAGAAAAAGAGATGAAACAGCAGTACTGAAAATGTACAAGAGCTGAAGTAGAAGAAGGGCCAGTATGGAGCATCCTTAAAAAGCTAAAAATAGAGTTACTATACAATCCAGCAATCCCTATTCTAGGCATATATCCAGAAGAGGTACAAACTGTAATTTGAAAAGATGCACCCAAGTGTTCATAGCAGCACTATTTACAATAGCCAAGACCCAGAAGCATCCTAAATGTCCATCCACAGATGAATGAATGAAGAATAAATGAATGAGTGTATGTGTGTGTTGGCTATTGGTAAAAAAATCTCCCTGACAATGCAGGAGATGCAAGAAACACAAGTTTGATCCTTGGGTTTGGAAGACCCCCAGACAAGGAAATGGAGCCCCACTCTAATATTCTTGCCTGGAAAATTCCATGGACAGAGGAGCCTGGCGAGCTACAGTCCATGGGGCCACAAAGAATCAGACATGACTGACTGACTGAGCATTATGTGTACACACACACACACACACACACAATATTGTTCAGCCTAAAAGAGAATGTGATCCATGCCATTTGCAGCAACATGGATGGACCTAGAGACTATTAAGTAAAGTAGGTCAGACAAGAAAAAGACAAATATCATATGATACCACTTATATTTATATTCTAAAAACATGATTCAAATGACCTTATTTAAAAACAGAAAGAGACTCACAGACAAAAGGCAAACTCTGGGCTACCAAAGGTGAAAAAGGGAAGGATGGAATAAATTAGCAGTTTGGGACTAACAGATGCAAGCTACTATATGTAAAATAGATAAACAACAGGAACCTACTGTATAGCTCAGGGAACAGTATCTTGTAATAACCTACAATGGAAATGAATCTGAACATTTGTATCAAAGGGTTCTCTGGTGGCTCAGATGGTAAAGAATCCACCTGCAGTGCAAGAGACCTGAGTTCGATCCCTGGGTTGGGAAGATCCCCTGGAGGAGGGCATGGAAACCCATTCCAGTATTCTTGCCTGGACAATCCCCATGGACAGAAGAGCCTGGTGGGATACAGTCCATGGGATAGCAAAAGAGTTGGAAACGACTGTGCAACTAAGCACAGCAAAGCACTTATATATCAAAGAAACAACCAGATTCTGTCAAACAGAACTCTGGGTACTTGATTCTCAGTCTTGTTATCTTTCCTGATAGCATGCAGTTGAGCAGATGACGATCTTCAGATGTCCCCAGTGTCATAGCTTCAACCAACAGGCAAAATACAATATCCAGCTTAGTTATGGTTGGTTTTCTCTGGGTTCAAGATCTCATTCCTACTGTTGAAAAGTGGGGTCTTGAGCACTAAAGGCAGTTACTGCTAATGTAGTAACAAATATTATGTAGGCATGAATATCATTTACTCAAGGCAATTAGGTAAATCATCCAAGTGGTCTTTCATCAGTGGGGCTAAAGGACAGGCAGTGGAATGTAAATCAAGGAAAAGTATAAGACAGTTTGAAATCAGGAATAGAGACAGAGCCTGCTAAGTGTTCTAAGATAATCCTATAGTAATTGTTTAATGAATGCTTTTTAACTTGCTCATCTGAAAATGCATTATATGAAAATGAAAGCTGCTCAGTTGTGTCTGACTCTTTGTGACCCCATGACTATATAGTCCATGGAAGTCTCCAGGCCAGAATACTGGAGTGGGTAGCCTTTCCCTTCTCCAGGGGGTCTTCCCAACCCAAGGATTGAACCCAGGTATCCTGCATTGCAGGCTGATTCTTTCCTAGCTGAGCCACCAGGGAAGCCCAAGAATACTCGAGTGAGTAGCTTATCCCTTCTCCAGGGGATCTTCCCAACCCAGGAATTGAACTGGGGTCTCTGGCATTGCAGGTAGATTCTTTACCAACTGAGCTATCAGAGAAGCACTTCATATCATACCAGGAAAGCCCATCATACTTGGCATATAATGTGGATCATTTTGGAGTATTTCCTAGAATCCATATTTTTAGTTGGCCAACATGCATGTGTAGAAGAAAGCCAGGTAGAAAATGTGAGATTCTGGAAAGCCTATGTTCCAATGATGAAAGAAATGGAGATATTTATCCTGGAAAAGGAAAATATCTTAGTGGAGTCTGGTGTTAGACTAAAAGTTAGCCTGTCTAGTTACAATGAGCAGAACTGGGACCAGTAAGAAAAAAGGAATGATCAAAAACAAAACTTGATTTTGATGTAAAAAAAAAAACAACATTCTATTTATAGTTCTAACTGCTAAATTCTATCTAAAGTGGATTGCCTTGAAAGGTGGTGAGTTCCTTGTCACAAGATGATATCAAAGATACTTTTGAAGTTTAAGATTCTGTGAATGCCATTAAACTAAAATATCAAATTTAGCAACATTTCTGGCCTCTCTATGGTTTCTTGTCTTACAGAGAGAGATTTGCCCAGACAGTTCAACTGGTTTGAAAGTGAGTTCCCAAAAGTTTCCAAAAAAGCAATTTTAAAAATGCTTTCTTCTAAATTGCTTTTTTATGAATTCAAAATAAATTTTAAAACTCAACAGGATGTTGCCAAAATTTATAGAGTTTTATTACTCTATTTTCATTTGATTAGATCTTTGCAGTATACATCAATTCCTTAGCCAGAAATCAAAGAGAATGAGAATTTTAATGTACAACTCCCATTAGTATTCTACCATTAGTGACCTAAAGCAAATTAAATGTCTGCTGGTACAATGTACTTTTCCTAAGACAAGGGAATCTTTTGCATTAAAGAAATTATTCAAAGTACAGGATATCATATCACTAACTCATCACCATCTTCTGATTAGACTCTTCATATTAGAGTGTAATGAGAGAATCAACAATTATGTGACCTTGGAGCAGACAACATAGGAGACTTGACGTGAATCCAAGGAATCATACAATGGATGGCAAGATTCTAAAAATCAACAGATCTTATGTTTTTTTAATAGGGATTACATTGAATCTGTAGACTGCATTTGGTAGTATAGTCATTTTCATAATATTGATTCTTCCTACCCAGGAGCAAGGAATATCTCTCTGTTTATGTCATCTTTGATTTCTTTCATTAGTGTCTTATAATTTTCCATGCATGTTTCTTTTGTCTCCTTAGGTAAGTTTATTCCTAGATATTGAATTTTTTGTTGCAATGACGGATGTGATTTATCCCTTAATTTCTCTTTCTGATTTTTCATTGTTAGTATATAGAAATGCAAGTGATTTCTATGTGTTGATTTTGTATGCTGCAACTTTGCTAAATTCACTGATTAGCTCTAGTAATTTTCTGATACTGTCTTTAGGGTTTTCTATGTACAATGTCATGTCATCTGCAAACAGTGAGAGCTTTACTTCTTCTTTTCCAGTCTGGATTCCTTTTATTTCTTTTTCTTCTCTGATTGCTCTAGCTAGGACTTCCAGAACTATATTGAATAATAGTGGTGAAAGTGGACACCCTTGTCTTGTTCCTGATTTTAGGGGGAATGCTTTCAGTTTTTCACCATTGAGAATAAGTTTGCTGTTGGCTTACCATATATGACCTTCACTATGTTGAGGTTGGTTCCTTCTATGCCCATTTTTTGAAGAGTTTTAATCATAAATGAGTTGTTCATAATTTCTATTTCCTCCTGGTTCAGTCTTGGAAGATTGAACTTATTTAAGAATCTGTCCATTTCTTCCAGGCTATCCATTTTATTGCCACATAGTTCATAATAGTCTCTTACAATCCTTTGTATTTCTGCATTGTCTCCTTTTTCGTTTCTAATTTTGTTGATTTGATTCTTCTCTCTTTTGTTCTTGATGAGTCTGGCTAAAGGTTTGTCAATTTATCTTCTCAAAGAACCATATTTTAGTTTATAATCTTTACTTTTGTTTTTTTCATGTGTTTTTCATTTATTTCTGCTCGGATCTTTATGATTTCTTCTACCAATTTGGGGTTTTTTTGTTGTTGTTGTTCTTCTTCTTCCAGTTGTTTTAGGTGTAAGTTCGGTTGTCTATTCGATGTTCTTGTTTCTTAAGGTAGGATTGTATTGCTATAAACTTCCCTCTAATAACTGCTTTTGCTGCATCCCATAGGTTTTGAATTGTCGTGTTTTCATTGTCATTTGTTTCTAGAAATTTTTTGATTTCCCTTTTGATTTCTTCAGTAACCTGTAGGTTATTTAGAAACATGTTGTTTAATCTCCATGTGTTTGTGTTTCTTAGTTTTTTTCTTGTAACTGGGTGTTCATTGGAAGGACTGATGTTGAAGCTGAAACTCCAATACTTTGGCCACCTCATGCGGAGAGTTGACTCATTGGAAAAGACCCTAATGCTGGGTAGGATTGGGCTCAGGAGGAGAAGGGGATGACAGAGGATGAGATGGTTGGATGGCGTCGCTGACTTGATGGACATGGGTTTGGGTAGACTCCAGGAGTTGATGATGGACAGAGAGGCCTGGCGTGCTGCAGTTCATGGGGTCACAAAGAGTCGAACACAACTGAGCGACTGAACTGACCTGAACGCACAGCATTGTGGTCAGAGAAGATGCTTGATATGATTCAATTTTCTTAAATTTACTGAGGTTTGATTTGTGACCCAAGATGTGGTCTATCCTGGAGAATATTCCATGTGTACTTAAGAAGAAGGTGTATTCTTCTGTATTTGGATGGAATGTCATGAAGATATCGAGATCCATCTCATCTAATGTATCATTTAAGACTTGTGTTTCCTTATTAGTTTTCTATTTTGATAATTCATCCATTAGAGTGAGTGGGGTATTAAAGTCTCCTACTATTATTGTGTTACTGTCAATTTCTCCTTTTATGTCTGTTAGTGTTTGTCTTATATATTGAGGTTCTTCTATGTTGGGTGCATAGATATTTACAATTGTTATGTCTTCATCTTGAATTGATCCCTTGATCATTATGTAGTATCCTTCCTTACCTCCTGTAATCTTCTTTATTTTAAGGTCTATTTTGTCTGATATGAGGGTTGTTACTCCAGCTTTCTTTTGCTTCCCATTTGCATGGAATATATTTTTCCATCCTCTCACTTTCAGTCTACATGTGTCTTGAGGTCTGAAGTGGGTTTCTTGTAGACAGCATATATACGGGTCTTGTTTTTGTATCCGTTCAGCCAGTCTGTGTCTTTTGGTTGGAGCATTTAATTAATTTACATTTAAAGTAATTATTGATATATATGTTCATATTGCCATTTTCTTACTCGTTTGGGGTTGATTTTGTAGATCTTTTTTCTTTCTTGTATTTCTTGACTATATAAGTCCCTTTAACATCACATGTGATGTAAAGCTGATTTGGTGGTACTGAATTCTCTTAACTTTTGCTTGTCTGAAAATCTTTTTATTTCTCTATCAATTTTGAATGAGATCCTTGCCAGGTGCAGTAATCTTCATTGTAGATTTTTCCCTTTCAGTACTTTAAATATATCCTGCCATTCCCTTCTGGCCTGTAGAGTTTCTGCTGAAAGATCAGATGTTAAGTGTATGGGGTTTCCCTTGTATGATATTTGTTTCTTCTCCCTTGCTGCTTTTAATATTCTTTCTTTGTGTTTATTCTTTGTTAGTTTGATTAGTATGTGTCTTGGCGTGTTTCTCCTTAGGTTTATCCTGTATAGGACTCTTTCCTGCCTCTTGGACTTGATTGACTATTTCCTTTCCCACGTTGGGGAAATTTTCAACTATAATCTCTCCAAAAATTTTCTCATATCCTTTTTCTCTTCTTCTTCTGGGATCCCTATAATTTGAATGTCGATGTGTTTGATATTGTCCCAGAAGTCTCTGAGATTATCCTCAGTTCTTTTCATTCTTTTTACTTTATTCTGTTCTTCAGAAGTTATTTCCGACATTTTATCTCCCAGCTCACTGATTTGTTCTTCTGCTTCAGATATTCTGCTATCGATTCCTTCTAGAGTATTTTTAATTTCAGTAACTGTCTTCCTTGTCTCTGTATGTTTATTCTTTAATTCTTCTAGGTCTTTGTTAATTGAGTCTTGCATTTTTCTCCATTTTGTTTTCAAGGTTATTGATCATTTTTACTATCATTATTCTGAATTCTTTTTCAAGGTTTTTGATCATCTTTACTATCATTATTGTGAATTATTTTTCAGGTAGTTTGCCTATTTCCTCTTCATTTATTTGGACTTATGTGTTTCTAGTTTGTTCCTTCATTTATGTAGTATGTCTCTGCCTTTTTATTATTCTTTTTTAACTTATTGTGTTTGAGGTCTCCTTTTCCTAGGTTTCAAGGTTGAAGTCTTTCTTCCTTTTGGTTTTGCCCTCCTAAAGTTGGTCAGGACTTTCTTGGTGGCTCAGATGGTAAAGTGCCTGCCTACAATGAGGGAGACCCAGGTTCAACCCCTGGGTCAGGGAAGATCTCCTGGAGAAGGAAATGGCAACCCACTCCAGAAGTATTCTTGCCTGGAAACTCTCATGGATGGAGGAGCTGGTAGGCTACAATCCATGGGGTCCCAAAGAGTTGGACATGACTGACTGACTTCACTTTCACTTAAGGTTTGTCTGTTTGTTTGTTTTTCCTCTGATGGGCAAGGCTGAATCAGTGATAATCCTGTCTGCTAATGATTGGGTTTGTATTTTTGTTTTGTTTCTTTAGATGAGGTGTCCTGCACAGGATGCTACTGGTGGTTGGGTGATGCTGGGTCTTGTATTCAAGCAGTTTACTTTGTGTGAGTTCTCACTGTTTGATACTCCCTAGGGTTAGCTCTCTGGTAGTCTAGGGTCTTGGAGTCAGTGCTCCCACTCTAAAGGCTCAGGGCTTGATCTCGAATTGTGCATGGGTCTATATATTCTTTTCTGCTGGTCAGGTACTCCTGTCTGCTCTCAGCTGGTGTTCTGCATGCACTTCTGTGTCTGAAGGTGTATTCCTCATGTATCCATGGAGACAGATGTACTCCAAGTCTACCCACTCCTCCATTATCTTGTTCTCCAGGATTCGTTTTTAAAGAGAGAAACTTTGAATGACTGGTTACACATAGGACATCTAAAATAGAACGGTCTGTTCTCTCTCTCACACACACATAGACACAAACACACACTCACATGCACATATTATAAATATAATAACAATGAATAGATCCTTTATCTACAGTAGAAAATGGATGGGGCAGCACTGAGGAAAGCAAGGAAGTTCAGGCAGCAGTCAAGGAATTTCAGAGAAGTAAAGCCATCAGCAATTCATAAAAATTAGGCTCCAGTGGGTACAGAAGGCTTGAAAAGTTAAAATTCTTTTAATAAGCCACACAACAGCACTAATCAGCCGCAACGACTTGGTAAAATGTCACTGGCAAAATACCAACTGGTTGTATTCTCAGTATGGTTCTGTGCCTAAATATTGATCTCACATTTATTCAAAAGCTTTTATTTTTAAGAAGAAAATATTACAGCATTCAACTCAGATGCAGTTGGCTCATCATACATGGATCAGGGGGAAATAGTGCTTATAGTAAAAACAGTAAAATACTTAGCCTCTAACAGTTCATTTACATTCTCTCTTTTCTCCTTGATTCTAATCCTTTCCTCCCCTGAAGCATACACATTGGAGATAAAATAAACTGTCCTAAATGCAAATTGCCCTCTTCACTGTGGGTTCATGCCCTACATTGATCTTAATGTTTTGGCATAGACATGATAGCATGATACCCATTGGGGATGAGGAATTTTCTAGAGTACATGCAATTTCTCTTCTAATTATAATACCTGCCATGCTGAGTCTTGTCTGCAGCCTCCACATCTTTTTGAAAAGAATGAAATCACTGTTGCCTGTCAGATAAAGCCAGCAATTCCCATAGATTGGTCCTACTGTTAAAATAAGAGAACTCTCTTTTAAAGGGAGATCTCAAAGCAAAGCCTAACAAAACATTTTGTCTTCTTACTCCCTAACTCTGCTTGTTATACCCTCAAAATTACAAACAGCTTATCAGCAAATTTAGCAGTGGGAATCTATAATTTCACATATTCTCATATATCTAGAGAAACTTTTAAATCTAATTAACATTGTTATTAAAGTGAATGTTAAAATGATCTCCTGATATCTGATTCATGAGTAAACAGAAAATGGTGGACTTCACCAACCTAGGGAACAGTATGGGAGAAAATGCTAAAGGAAAATATGTGGTTAGTGTTCCGTAGCCAGTTTTCACTTTATTATCTGCCATGTGTCCAAGCTAAAAATCTTGGAGTCACTCTTAATTCTTTTTTCCTTTACATACCAGATCTATTTTTAAGAACTGGGTCACTTCTCCATGGCTTTCATTGGCTACAGCATTAGTGTCAGCATCTCCTGACTGGTGGCATTACTTCTGCCCTGACTTCGTCCTAGATTTCATGCTCAGAGGAGTAGCCAGCCAGCTTGTTTTTAGAAAGCATATGTCAGACTATACCATGCCTCTGTTTATACTTTTTAGTGGGTAAAGCCCAAGTTTTCTCAATGCCCGATAGCACCCTATTATATCTTATCTTCTATGGTCCCAATTCATTCTGATCATTTCACTCTTCCTGGGAAGAATAGACCCACCACTGTTTCAATGACTTTGCCTTGGCCATTTGTTTGATCTTCCCCAAAACTTCTTTCATGTCTTGACTCAAATACCACCTACCTGGAAAGACCTTATTGAGCCACTCTATCTACTGAACTCTTGAACTCCATGCTATGGAGATTTCTTAATTTTGCCAGCTCATAATTTGTCTTATATTTAAAATGGAGGCAACTGATAGCACTGAGTTGTTGTTTCCAAAGAAAAGAAACTAATATGTGAACACATATGGCTTATTGTACAGACCAGTGAGTGATTATCTTTTATTATGAAAAATATATATCAAAGAGAGTATATGTATCATGTAGGTCTCTGAAGAGATTATACCAGTATTCACTTCCACAATGCGTAGATTGAGTTTTCAGTATTCCATATCCTGACCACAACTTTGTATAGATAGTTTTATGTTTTTCATTTTGTAATATAAAAGGATAGTTCATTATAAAATTAATTTCCCTGATTACTAATGAGTTTGCACATCTTTTAATATTTTGATTAATCATTCATACTTCTCTCATCAAATACCTCTTTGTGGATGGTATTTTTTTCCTTCTTTGTCTTCATTTAGTGGTCTCAGTCAGTTCAGTTCAGTTGCTCAGTCGTGTCTGACTCTTTGTGACCCAATGGGCTGCAGTACGCCAGGCCTCCCTGTCCATCACCAACTCCCAGAGTTTACTGAAGCTCATGTCCATTGAGTCAGTGATGTCATCCAACCATCTCATCCTCTGTCGTCTCCTTCTCCTGCCTTCAATCCTTCCCAGCATCAGAGTCTTTTTAATGTTTCAATTCTTTGCATCAGGTGGCCAAAGTATTGGAGTTTCAGCTTTAGCATCAGTCCTTCCAATGAATATTAAGGACTTATTTCTTTAAGATGGACTGGTTGGATCTCCTTGCAGTCCAAGAGACTCTCAAGAGTCTTCTCCAACGCCACAGTTCAAAAGCATAAACTCTTCAGCACTCAGCTTTATTTATAGTCCAACTCTCACATCCATGCATGACTATTCGAAAAACCATAGCTTTGACTAGACAGACCTTTGTTGGCAAAGTAATGTCTCTGCCTTTTAATACGCTATCTAGGTTGGTCATAATTTTTATTCCAAGGAGCAAGCATCTTTTCATTTCATGGCTGCAGTCACCATCTGCAATGATTTTGAAGCCCAAAAAAATAAAGTCTGTCACTGTTTCCTCTGTTTCCCCATCTATTTGCCATGAAGTGATGGAACCAGATGCCATGATCTTAGTTTTCTGAATGTTGAGTTTTAAGCCAACTTTTTCACTCTCCTCTTTCACTTTTATCAAGAGGCTCTTTAATTCTTTGCTTTCTGCCATAAGTGTGGTATCATCTGCATATCTGAGGTTATTGATATTTCTCCTGGCAATCTTGATTCCAGCTTGTGCTTCATCCAGCCCAGGGTTTCTCATGATATGCTCTGCATATAAGTTGAATAAGCAGGGTAACAATATACAGCCTTGACGTACTCCTTTCCCAATTTGGAACCAGTCTGTTGTTCATGTCCAGTTCTAACTTTGCTTCCTGACCTGCATACAGATTTCTCAAGATGCAGGTCGCATCATATGGTATTCCCATTTCTTGAAGAATTTTCCACAGTTTGTTGTGATCCACACAGTCAAAGGCTCTGGCATAGTCAATAAAGCAGAAGTAGATATTTGTCTGGAACTCTCTTGCTTTTTCAGTGATCCAACAGATGTTCGCAATTTTACCTCTTGTGTATTCTAATTATATTCTAATTGAATACTTTCTATTTAATGCCGGTTTCTTATTGTAAAACTTTTAACACATTTTGGATACGAATTCTGTAAGTGTTTTAAAGGATCTTCTCCAAATTTGTAGCTTATAATATCTATTGAGTCATTTTGATGTAATCAAATATGTATTTTCTATTATGATTTGATCTCCTTGGAATCTTATTTTTAAAACCCTCCCTATCCCAATGTCCAAATACATATTTTAATATTTTCTAAATACTTTTGTGATTTGGCCACCCATACTTGTCTACTTTTAAGTATAGTTGACTTACAATGTTCTATTTGTTCCAGGTTTACAACATAATAGTTCAGTATTTTATGGTTTATACTCCATATAAAGTTATTATAAAATAATGACTATGTACACTATATCTTGATAATTCTTATGCCTAGTAGTTTGTACCTCTTAATCCCCTTCACCTATTTTTCCCTCACCCCTCTTGTCTCTCCTCTGGCAACCACTAGTTTGTTCTTTGTATCTGTGATTCTCTTTTTATTTTGTTATATTTTGTTTATTTTTTAGATTTTACATATAAGTGAAAACACAGTATTTGTCTTTCTCTGTTTGATTTGTTTCACTAAGCATAAGTCCAGGTTCATTCATGTTGTGGCAAATGCCAAAATTTCATTGTAATATTCCATCATATATATGTGTGTGTGTCTGTCTGTCTGTCTTCCCTGGTGGCTCTTTTCTGGGGGCTTCCCAGGTGGCTCAAATGGTAAAGAATCTGCCTGCAATGTGAGAGACATGTGTTTGATCCCTGGGTTGGGAAGGAAATGGCAACTCACTCCTGTATTCTTGCCTGAAGAATCCCCATAAGCAGAAGAGCCTTGGAGAGTACAGTCCATGGGGTCGCAGAGTTAGACATGACTGAGCAACTAAGCACATGTGTGTGTCTACCATATATTTAACTGAATTTTCAAAAATATTCATATTTTAAGATTATAGACATTTTATTTTTCATTTGTGTTGTTAACTAATTGTCTCAGAATCATTCAGTAAATATTAATTTCTCTATTGATGTCTATTAAAATACATCTGAATTTTTTGTGTCATTTATCATTTTTTATTTATTTTTGACCCCTGTGTAAACTTCCCAATGAGGATTTCTTGGATTTCCTTATTTAAATTGAATCTCATCTGCTCTTTCACAACCACACACATTTTGCACACTTTGTACTTTCTACTGCCTTCCTTTCTTGATATTTCTTCATAGCATCTATCACTATTTGAGATTATTATATTTTACTTTTTCATCTCATGTATTGCTTTCCTCTCAATTACAGAAACTCTATAGAATTTTAGTTTTATTTACTCTATCATTACTGTATCACATCTAACAAATCAGAATATATAACAGGTGTTGAAAAAATAGTTAAATTATATTGAGTTGATAGTCTACATGCTTATTGCCATTCTGATGCAAATTGTACTTTATAAGAAACTGATATTTTTCATCTTGATCCTATCACCTGGTCTTCATTAAGAGTATCTTGGACCTGAGTCTTTGATCTTCCAGGAACATTTGAGAGTTAGCTTTCAAACCTATAAAGAGAAAATTCTTTGGGGAAGGTTGGTATTAAATCTGCATGCCAACTTGGAAGGAACTGAATTTTTTCTTTTTATATATAGAGTTTCCTCTCCACAATTATTTATCTCCATGTAAAATTTAGATCTTATTTAATTGCCTTCAAAAACATTTTATAAATTTGTACATAGAGTTCTTACATACATTTTGCTAGTTTAATTTCATTATATATTCATTGCTACAATGAATAATAATTTTTAAAATTAGAAGTTGCCATGATGGGATATTAAAGGGAAACATGCACTCACTTTATTTTATTATTATTTTTAAAATATATTATATTGAAGTATAGTTGAGTTACAATGTTACAGGTGCATAGCAAGATGTTTCAGTTATAAAAATACACATATATTATTTTTGAAATTGTTTTCCCTCATAGGTTATTATATGGTATTGACTCTAGTTCCCTATATTCTACAGTAAACCTTTGTTGCTTGTTGTATACATTTTTTTTTATTAGAAACCTATCATTCTATTCATACTAAGTCAAACAAGTGAAATCAAAATGTTATAACATTTTAGTTAGGCAAAATTCATAATTTTCTAAAATATATATATTATACATACATATATGTATACAAAAGTTTTTCTACTACACTTGGTAAAGTCTTGAGAAAGAACAACAACAACAGCCAAAAAAAAAGGAGATGGAGAAATGTGAGAACATAAACTAAATGAAATGGGAACACTGAAAATGAAATAGACAATGTGAAACAAACTAGATAAAACTAAAAAATTATCATAGTCCAGTTGTTTTTAAACATGACTGCTCATTAGAAATATATCTGGAGCTCTGAGGAAAAAAAGGAATATCTGAGAATTTGTATTTTTCAAAAATTTTAAGATAGTTCTGATAAGCATCTGGATTTTAAAATGTGATTACAGGTTTTTCTATTAGATCCTAGTTTTGGTGATACAGAGTTCTGTTATATTTATGTTGATCAATAATGATACAATGGTATTGAGTAATAGTTGCATAATCACAATAGTTTTCACTATCAACAGCCAGACAATAAAAGACAATTGCAATTACAAGCCATAATGGGAACATGATTAACAACAATATAAAATAATTACAGTTTGTGGCGGTGATGGAGTTTGTGGAGGTGATGGAGCTAGTGGAAGTGATGGAATGCCAGTTGAGCTATTTCAAATCCTAAAAGATGATGCTGTTAAAATGCTGTACTCAGTATGCCAGCAAATTTAGAAAACTCAGCAGTGGTCACAGGATGGGAAAAGGTTAGTTTTCATTCCAATCCCAAAGAAAGGCAATGCCAAAGAATGTTGAAACTACCACACAGTTGCACTTATCTCACATGCTAGCAAATTAATGTTCAAAATACTCCAAACTAGGCTTCAACAATATGTGAACTGACTACCAATTGTTCAAGCTGGATTTCAAAAAGGCAGAGGAACCAGAGATCAAATTGCCAACATCCGTTGGGTCACAAAAAAGCAAGAGAGTTCCAGAAAAACATCTATTCCTGCTTTATTTTCTACACCAAACCTTTGATTGTGTGGCTCACAACAAACTATGGAAAATTCTTCAAGAGATGGGAATACCAGCGTACCTTCCTCCCAAGAAATCTGTATGCAGGTCAACAAGCATCAGTTAGAACTGGACATGGAACAATAGTCTGGTTCCAAGTTGGGAAAGGAGTACGTCAAGACTGTATATTGTTCACTCTGCTTGTTTAATTTATATGCAGAGTACATCATGTGAAATGCCAGGCTGGATGAATCATACACTGGAATCAAGACTCCAGGGAGAAATTGAGAATAAGAAATAATCTCAATTGCTGGGAGAAATATCAATAATCTTGGATATACAGATGACACCACCCTTATGGCAGAAAGCGAAGAGGAACTGAAGAGCCTCTTGATGAAAGTGAAAGAGGAGTGAAAAAGCTGGCTTAAAGCTCATCATTCAAAAAACTGAGGTCATAGCATCCAGTCCCATCACTTCAGGGCAAATAGTTAGGGAAACAATGGAAACAGTGAGAGATTTTATTTTCTTGGGCTCCAAAATCACTTCAGGTGGTGACTTCATCATGAAATTAAAAGACGCTTACTCCTTGGAAGAAAAGCTATGACCAACCTAGACAGCATATTAAAAAGCAGAGACATTATCTTTCTAACAAAGGTCTATCTAGTCAAAGCTATGGTTTTTTCAGTAGTCATGTATTGATGTGAGAGTTGGACTATAGAGAAGGCTGAGTCCAAAGAATTGATGCTTTTGAACTGCGGTGTTGGAGAAGACTCTTGAGAGTGCCTTGAACTGCAAGGATATCCAACTAGTCAATCCTAAAGGAAATCAGTCCTGAATATTCATTGGAAGGACTGATGCTGAAGCTCCAATACTTCTGTCACCTGATGCAAAGAACTGACTCATTTGGGAAAGATCCTGATGCTGGGAAAGATCAAAGGCAGGAGGAGAAGAGGACAACAGTGGATGAGATGGTTGGATGGCATCATCAACTTGATTGACATGAGTTTGAACAAGCTCTGGGAGTTGGTGATGGACAGGTAAACCTGGTGTGTTGCTGTCCTTGGGATCACAAAGAGTCGGACACATCTGAGTGACTGAACTGACTGACTGACAATTTGTGGGTATCAAGCAGGGGGATTTGGTAAGTGGAAGTGCATACAGGCACATGTTTTCATCAACCCAGCCAGTCTATGTCTTTTGGTTGGTGCTTTTAATCCATTTACATTTAAGGCAGTTATTGATATGTATGGTTCTATTACTGTTTTCCTAATTATTTTGGGTATATATTCTTAAAGCTTTTTCCTTCTCTTGTGTTTCCTACCTAGAGGAGTTCCTTTAACATTTGTTGTAAAGCTGGTTTGGTGGTGCTGAATTCTCTTAACCTTTACTTTTCTGGGAAACTTTCGATATCGCCATCAAATCTGAAGGAGTGTTGCTGGGTAGAGTATTCTTGGTTGTAGGTTCTTCCCTTCATCACTTCAAATATATCATGCCATTCCCTTCTGGTTTGTAGAGTTCTGTTGAGAAATCAGCTGATAGCCTGGTAGGAGTTACCTTGTATGTTATTTATTGTTTTTCTCTTGTTGCTTTTAATATCTTATCTTTCTTTAATTTTTGTCATTTTAATTATTACGTGTCTTGGTGTGTTCCTCCTTGAGTTTATCCTTCCTGGGACTTGTTGTGCTTCCTGGACTTGGTTGACTATTTCCTTTCCCATGTTTTGGAAGTTTTCAGCTATTATCTTTTCAAATGTTTTCTCTGGTCCTTTCTCTCTCTCTTCCTTCTGGAACCCCTATAATGTGAATGTTGGTGTATTTAATGTTGTCCCAGAGGTCTCTTAGGCTGCCTTCATTTCTTTTCATTCTTTTTTCTCTATTCTGTTCTGTAGGAGTAATTTCCACCATTCTGTCCTTCAGGTCATTTATCTATTCTTCTGCCTCATTTATTCTGCTATTGATTTCTTCTAGTGTATTATTCATCTCTGTTGTTTGTTCTTTAGTTGTTCTAGGCCTTTGGTAAACATTTCTTGCATCTTTTCAATCTTTGCCTCCATTCTTTTCCTGACACCCTGGATCATCTTCACTATCATTATTTTGAATTCTTTTTCTGGAAGGTTGCCTATCTTCACTTCATTTAGTTGTTTTCTGGGATATTATCTTGTCTCTTCATCTGAGATATAACTGTCTGCTTTTTCTGTAATATAGTTTTCATTTTAGCTCCTATGAGATTGTGTTGCTTCTTGATTCTTCTGTCTGTCCTCTGATAGACGAGGCTAAGAGGCTTGTGTCAGCTTCTTGATGGGAAGGATTGGCAATGGATAAAACTGGGTCTTGCTCTGGTCAGCAGGGCCTTGCTCAGTAAAGCTTTAATCCAATTATCTGCTGATGGGTGGGGTTGCACTCCTTCCCTAGTAGCTGTTTGGCCTGAGGGTTAATGGCAATCTCTAAGAGGGTTTATGCCAAGGGCCCCCATCCCTGTGGTGACCCCGTGCCAACTCATACATCTACAGAAGGCCCTCTACAGCAGGTAGTTTTGGTTCAGTCTCCAATGTGGACATGTGCCAAATTTTGTGTGTGCCCTCCAGGACTAGAGTCTCTGTTACCCTCAGTCCTCTAGAAATTCTGTAATTAAATCCCACTGGCCCTCAAGGCCAGATTCCCTGAGGATTCCCAGTCCCTTTGTCAGATCCCCAGGCTGGAGGCCTGACACGGGATTCAGAACCTTCACAATAGTGTGAGAACTTGTTTGGTATTATTGTTCTCCAGTCTGTGGGTCACCCAATCGGTGATTCCAGTAACAGCTAGTGTTGAAATACACTGTTCTAGGAGAGTACATTCCAGGAAAGCAAGCTGTAAAGATATAATAATATTAGTATTATTAGATAACACGATTAGATAATAATATATTGAATGCCCAAACTTTAATTTTTATATCTTATTTGACATAGACTCTCCATATCCTATGGCTAATTAAAAGATCAAACATTGTATTTCACTATTAATGTCCCGTAACAGGTCCTTAAATGTATATAAGGTAACAAAACGTTTTAGCTTTCAATGTTTAAAAGTGGTAAAAGTATTTTGAGATCAAAGGATGTATAGTCAGGATCACTAGATAGTATACAAGCAAAGAAAACTAAATGTAACAAACATCTCAGTATCAATCAATGGAAATTTTTCTTCATGGATTTAATAATATAAAAAAATCTAAATTCTTAGAAAATTTATTAAAATAATCCACATAAAACAAAATTTATATTATTCTAAAGACAGTAATATGGGAATATTCTCTGAATGATAGGGTCTGTTGCATTTCAGCTACAGAACAAAGGCATGAAAAGTCCTGAGCAGGAAAAGGAAGAAAAAATAGGGAGACTAATATTGAGCATAATATTATAACAGAATATGCTTGTGTAAGAATTCCTCTTAGGAAAGCAATTCTTTTTATTTAGGAAAATTAGTGGAAGATATTTTTGGGGGGTTAAATGTGTTATGGGTCCCTCTCCATAATCAGAATGGGGATAAATAAATAATTAGTATGATTAAAGTTGAGAATTTTTTCAGTTTCCTGATAAAACCTGAGTGAATCAGGGAGGGAAAACACATAGCAACATAACTGAATGCCAGAAGTCTGGGGGAGGAGGCTGACAAGGTTTGCTTTGCCTGAAAGAGAAATCATGGCTACAGAGAGTGGAGAAAGGATACCATACTAGGAAGGAATCTACACTTTGGGGTCCTTATCTATTTCATTTCATTCTAAATTTTAAGAAGAATGACTTTATGTGACCAGAGGACTTGAGACTTTCCAGGCACAGAACACCTGGGTTATGCACACATGACAAGCCCTACTAGGTATCCCAGAAATAAAGTTCACTGATATCAAAAATCTAAATCTAGAACTCTCAAATCAGGGCACTTCAGAGTTGGCTTTTGTGTGGGAAAGGAGAGATTATGATGTAGGATGGTCATCCTAGAGTTTGGTCCTCAAATTAGGATATACATACTGGGGCTTACATAAAAACTTATAAGGGAGCATCATAGGCATAAATATTGAGATAGGTAATATTCAAATTGTAAGTTTCCATATTTACTCTTTAAAGATATAACTGCAATCTAGGTCTCTTGCTGGGTCTCTATTCTCATTTTTCCTTTCAAAATGTCCCCTCTCAGTCTACAAAAGAAAAGCACTTTTCCCAAGCTTGGCAGAATCTCTACATGCTGTATTTTGATGCAGTGAACATACTTCAAGGGGAAAAAGTGGCAATTTTAATTATTGGTGTTGAGAGGCTTCCTTCAATCAAGACATCTTTCCATATTTTTTTCATATTTAATGTCCATGACATTGGATATTAGAAATAGGATATGTTGTACTCTGTTGAGATATTCTGAGTTTAAGTATATCATAGAGCATGGTGGTGGGATTGATGACAACTTTCCCTTAATTACTTTTCTTTTCCTTTCCAATGACCATTGTCAAAGAATTCATTATTCTTGAGGAAGAATTCTTTGAGATGTTTGGCAAAAGTTTACATATATGAAAGATTTGAATACATTTGTCTTCTAAAAATATAACTTATAAGATTTCTGAAACCTATTAACAAACTATTCAGTTCAGTTCAGTTCAGTCGCTCAGTTGTGTCCGACTCTTTGTAACCCCATGAATCGCAGCGCGCCAGGCCTCCCTGTCTATCACCAACTCCCAGAGTCTACCCAAACCCATGTCCATCGAGTCGGTGTTGCCATCCAGCCATCTGAACCTCTGTCGTCTCCTTCTCCTCCTGCCCCCACTCCTTCCCAGCATTAGGGTCTTTCCCAATGAGTCAACTCCTCGCATGAGGTGGCCAAAGTATTGGAGTTTCAGCCTCAACATCAGTCCTTCCAATGAACACCCAGGACTGATCTCCTTTAGGATGGACTGGTTGGATCTTCCTGCAGTCCCAGGGACTTTCAAGAGTCTTATCCAACACCACAGTTCAAAAGCATCAATTCTTCGGTGCTCAGTTTCTTCACCGTCCAACTCTCACATCCATACATGACCACCGGAAAAACCATAGCCTTAACTAGACAGACCTCTGTTGGCAAAGTAATGTCTCTGCTTTTAAATATACTATCTAGGTTGGTCATAACTTTCCTTCCAAGGAGTAAGCGTCTTTTAATTTCATGGCTGCAATCACCATCAGCAGCAATTTTGGAGCCCCCCAAAATAAAGTCTGACACTGTTTCCTCTGTTTCTCCATCTATTTGCCATGAAGTGATGGGACCAGATGCCATGATCTTAGTTTTCTGAATGTTGAGTTTTAAGCCAACTTTTTCACTCTCCTCTTTCACTTTCATCAAGAGGCTCTTTAGTTCTTCTTCACTTTCTGCCATAAGGGTGATGTCATCTGCATATCTGAGATTATTGATATTTCTCCCGGCAATCTTTATTCCAGCTTGTGTTTCTTCCAGCCTAGCGTTTCTCATGATGTACTCTGCGTATCAGTTAACTAAGCAGGGTGACAATATACAGCCTTGACATACTCCTTTTCCTATTTGGAACCAGTCTGTTGTTGCATGTCCAGTTCTAACTGTTGCTTCCTGACCTGCCTACAGGTTTCTCAAGAGACAGGTCAGATGGTCTGGTATTCCCATCTCTTTCAGAATTTTCCACAGTTTATTGTGATCTACAGAGTCAAAGGCTTTGGCATAGTCAATAAAGCAGAAATAGATGTTTTTCTAGAACTCTCTTGCTTTTTCGATGATCCAGCGGATGTTGGCAATTTAATCTCTGGTTCCTCTGCCTTTTCTAAAACCAGCTTGAACATCTGGAAGTTCACGGTTCACATATTGTTGAAGCCTGGCTTGGAGAATTTTGAGCATTACTTTACTAGCGTGTGAGATGAGTGCAATTGTGCGGTAGTTTGAGCATTCTTTGGCATTGCCTTTCTTTGGGATTGGAATGAAAACTGACCTTTTCCAGTCCTGTGGCCACTGCTGAGTTTTCCAGATTTGCTGGCCTATTGAGTGCAGCACATTCACAGCATCATCTTTGAGGTTTTGAAATAGCTCAAGTGGAATGCCATCACCTCCACTAGCTTTGTTCGTAGTGGTGCTTTCTAAGGCCCACTTGACTTCACATTCCAGGATGTCTGGCTCTAGGTGAGTGATCACACCATCGTGATTACCTGGGTCATGAAGATCTTTTTTGTACAGTTCTTCTGTGTATTCTTGCCACCTCTTCTTAATATCTTCTGCTTCTGTTAGGTCCATACCATTTCTGTCCTTTATTGAGTCCATCTTTGCATGAAATATTCCCTTGGTATCTCTAATTTTCTTGAAGAGATCTCTAGTCTTTCCCATTCTGTTGTTTTTCTCTATTTCTTTGCATTGATCTCTGAGTAAGGCTTTCTTATCTCTCCTTGCTATTCTTTGTAACTCTGCATTCAGATGGGAATATCTTTCCTTTTCTCCTTTGCTTTTTGCTTCTCTTCTTTTCCCAGCTATTTGTAAGGCCTCCTCAGACAGCCATTTTGCTTTTTTTGCATTTCTTTTCCATGGGGATGATCTTGATCCCTGTCTCCTGTACAGTGTCACAAACCTCTGTCCATAGTTCATCAGGCACTCTGTGTATTAAAAACTATTAATTTTTAATTAGAAAAGATCAATATTAGTGAAATGTAAATAAAACTAATAGTATCTTGCAGTTAGCATTACTGTGAAAGCCTTCTCCAAAACAGCATTGCTCTATGTGAAAGCTAGAAATTATTCATGATTGCAGAATACATTGTAATATCTGTGGCACTTATTCATAGTTTAAAAATATTAGATACCAAACTTGTTGCAATTAAATTGGTTTCTCCTATTCAAATAACACTATACTTTGTAAAGATCAGATAGGAACATCTGAAATCAGATAGAAACATCAGGGAACATTGTTCAATATTTTGAGAGATATTGTTGTAAATAAAACTTATATTCCTTGGGTACTGAAGATCTAGGGATAGCTCTTGTTATTATCAGTAAATAATGTATGTTTATATATATAGGGAAGAAAATCAGCATTGGTAATTATGGTGTGGTATGCAATTCTTGCCAAATAATCACTTAATAGAGAGGTTTTCTGAACATTAGACAGTGATATTTGAGTTAATTCTGGCTGAATGGACAATGATCAGGTACAAGAATGGTTTATTGCTTATTCCTGCATCTTCAAATCTTAATTTATTTTGAGAAGGCTATTTTTTTTAAAAGCCTCTTTAAATTATGTGTCAGCTGGGACTTTAGTAAGTATTGAAAAAAAATAAATTTAAATACAATCTTAAAATCACACATAGAGTGAGGGTAATAGAAGATTCTCAGTATACAGATCTGAAAAAATCAAGTTGTTAATGATGTCACCAGGGCTTGGGAAGTAGACTGAACTACTCAGTCTGAAATGGTAGAACATAGAGGCTTTAGTAAAAGCATGAGTTTTATGTTTATGGAGAAGAAGGTAGTCTAGGAAATATAAATTTACCCATTTTCTTCTAGGCTGAATATTCTTAATCAAAAGGCAAAAAAAACGTGAATGTCTTTAGTTTCCATGTCAAGATCAGAGCACTAAAAATAAATTGAACAGTTAAATGAATGTTGACCACAGAAAGAGTAAATATGCTAATTTCTTCATTTATACTTGATTCATTTACAGATGTATAATCTCTTATCCTCAATTTCAAAATCTAGTTATATAGCTAGTTATAAGGTAATTATATAGCTTATTTGGGAGCAAAAAACTCATGTGAGACTATTTTTAATCTTTATGTTACTTTACGTTACTAATTATGTGTTATTATATGTTTCAGTACAGAAATAGTAATAGATTTGATTATAGGGTGCTGTCCTCACATCAACTGAGAATGTTACACAGTATATGATGTATATACTTAAAAACATTAAACCAAAACACTGAAAAAGAGCTGTTGATGCATGTTAATGCTAATTTGTACAAATAGAGCTTTCAAAATATTCTAACCCCTCATTGTTTGTTCAGTCTCCCAGTTGTGTCTGGCTCTTTGAGACCCCGTGGACTGCAGCACGCCAGGCCTCCTGTCCCTCACCATCTCCTAAAGTTTGCCCAGTTCATGTCCATTGCATATGTGATGCCATTCAGCCATATCATCCTCTTCTCCTTCTGCCCTCAATCTTTCCCAGCATCAGGGACTTCTCCAATGAGTCAGCTGTTCGCATCTGGTGACCAAAATAATGGAGTGACAGCATCAGTCTTTCCAATGAGTATTCAGGGTTCATTTTCCTTAAGATTGATTGGCTTGATCTCCTGAACAAGAACATAATATGTCACTCATCTACTTAGCAACTTTTATAGAATGCTCCAAGTGTGCCTGACAGTGTTCTAGGTGCTGGGAATGTGTGGTCATGCACATTTGCTTTATTTGTTTGGTTTTTTTTTTGGCCACGTAGCACATTTTGAGCAGTTGCCTTATATATAGGGAATTTTCTATGTTGGGAACCACACTTCTAAAATGAGAAAGCTGAAACTAACTTTTATTGCCACTGCCCTTGATCGAGAGCTCAGCTTTATGACCTAGAATTCGCTAATCACATGCACATACTCCAGAATTTGGTCCTGAAAGAAAGAACTATAGGAAGCAGATACCAAAGTGAGTACTTTTCTAAATGCTTTTCCTGATAGGTTAGAGCCCCCATAGCTGAAAAATTGAACTTCCAAGATAGGATATTGTCAGCATGTGGACAGTGGTCTCTGGCTCTGGTGGCAATTGTGATGGAGTGTGTTGAACCATCCCCACTGTGAGCCTTCCACACTTTTCCTGGTGGCTTAACCTCCCAGCCTGGGTAATCTTGCCGCCTGGAGAGTCCATGAGCAACTATTAGCTTTTAATAAATTTATTGCTGTTTATGATAACTATGGGTTATGTATTTTTGCAATTAACAACCATGATTTATATAAACAATGAAAAAAGTCCCTAACCACATAGGGCTAGAAGGGGAAACAGACAAGTTAATATGCTGATCAGCACAAAATAGAATATAAGGCTGGTTTTTTTTAAGCACATGAACGGAGGAAGAAGATTATTTTAGAGGCATGGCAAGGGCAGAACTCTCAGAAAAGGAGGCACTGAAGTAAAATCTAACCGAAGAGAGGAAGTGAGCCATGTAAATATCAGGTGGAGAAACCATAAATGTATGCTTCTATGGAAGCTTGATTTAAATATTTCACAAACAGCAAGAAGGTTTGTGACTGAACTGAGTCAAGAGAAATTTAGAGGAAATAAGGTCTGAGGACAGCCAGGGACAAACATGTTTAAGACTTTGTATACTACCGTTACTGTGTTTAGGACTGGGAGGAATGTCTCTCTGTCTATCTGAAATGGAGAAATACTGAGTCTTTAATTTACAAACGGAGAAGGCAATGGCACCCCACTCCAGTACTCTTGCCTGGAAAATCTCATGGACGGAGGAGCCTGGTAGGCTACAGTCCATGGGGTCGCTAAGAGTCGGACGACTGAGCGACTTCACTTTCACTTTTCCCTTTCATGCACTGGAGAAGGAAACGGCAACCCACTCCAGTATTCTTGCCTGGAGAATCCCAGGGACGGCGGAGCCTGGTGGGCTGCCGTCTATGGGGTCGCACAGAGTCGGACACGACTGAAGCGACTTAGCAGCAGTTAGCAGCAATTTACAAAATCCTTAAAATAAATCTTATTATATAATGTCCACTAATCAATGTGACAAGTTATAAAAATTAGTTTTTGTGGTTTTTTATGAGTTAATAGAATTTATAATAGTTTTTATGCTAAAATTGCATAGTAAGATGCAAATTTTGCATGAGCTTTAACGTTGTAACAAGAGGGCCCTAAGATAGTTTAAATTTGTGAACAATTTATGGTAAATTTCTCAACCTCTTTTTGGTATGGGTTTCATATTAATATCTTGTACAACAAGGTATTCTTAGTAGCAGAAGTTTGAGAAGAACTACATTGATAAGCAGTGTGCAATGAGAAGAGTGAAATATGAATTAAATGGGTAGTAACAAAATTTTGCTCATTTATATAAGATAATGTGATTTAGTGACAGAGCATGGAATTTCAAGTCACTCAATATTGGATTCAAAGTTTGTTCTGTTCAGCCATTTACCACCCAGATGACCATGGGAAAGTTACTTTAATGTTCAAGACTTGAATTTCCTTATCTGTAAAATTAAGGAACATAAAACATATCATACAAATTGTTATAAATATTAAATAAGGCAGTATCTCTAAGGAACAAACTAAGATGCTTCCCATAAATGACAAGATTATGTATGTTTTTACGTTTTTTTAAAGTTTTAACTTTAGTTTGTTTCACAGCACAGCTCAAGAGCTGAAAGGGAAGCAGAAGGAACAAAGGATGCTTGGAATAATAATTTATCCTCACAACAGCAATAAAATCAAAAGACGTGTTTAACAAGAAACTTTTTGTGGGTTTTCACAATACAGCTTGGGAGCTTCATGCCTATTGATAAAATCCATAGGTTTTAAGTGTGTTGAACTTACCATCATCATCTTTATTGCTCCCTATCTGTCCAAAGCACCTGGAGATATAAAAGCTGATAAGAATAAATCAGCACGCTTCCCACACCTGAAAGTAGAATGGGAATAAGCTCAAGATACTGACTTTAAAAACAACTGTTAGGGAAGTTTAGCAAACATTGTAAATCTTACCAGTGAGGGAAAAGCTCAAAAGCTAACACTGAAGATATGTCCTAGAACATACTAGGACATATCTATATGGATATTTGTGGACAATACAGAACTAGAGCCAACTCAAAACCAGTACAAAGATACAACCATTAATAGTCTAAGACATTCTGAAAGATGTGTACTGAGAAGAGGTTACAGTCAGAAATGTAAAAAATTAAAATTTAATAATATAATAAAGCAATTAATGGATATGTAAAATAGTCCAACACCATTTATGAAACTGTGAGGGACTATGAATAAAAGGGTGTGTGGTAAAACAGTGTGATAGTAGATTTTTTACAGTTAAACGTGCATCAAATGGAGAATGTTACTAGCACAAGAAAGATTTGGGGAAAGACATGGAATTTGTTAAGGGACCAAAAGGGCTCAAATTGCAAATAGCAATTTCCTAGTACAGGACAATACTAGGTAGTTACTGGTGGTGGGCTTGGGGGCATGCATATATGGGCATCCAACTGGCATGGAAAACCTGTGTTGCATTCAGTTGTTGTTGTTCAGTTGCTAAGTTGTGTCCTACTCTTTGTGACCCCATGGACTGCAGGACCCCTGTCCTTCACTATCTCCTGGAATTTACTCAAACTCATGTCCATTGAGTCGGTGATGCAATCCAACCATCTCATCTTCTGTCATTAATAAGGTTCAGTTAATAAAGTTCAAATAATGACTTTGTGTTACAATGCAGGATTTACAGTTTATTGGCATCATTCCATGTATGGCTTCAAATCTTCCTCTTTCATGTAACTGTGAGTGTAGTCTTGGGCAAAGACTCCCATCTGTAAAGCAGAAATAGTGTCTTCTATCTGAATAGCATATATGAAACAACTGATACATATTTTGGTACCCAGCAGGTTCAGTTCAGTTCAGTCGCTCAGTCGTGCCCGGCTCTTTGCGACCCCATCGACTGCAGCATGCCAGGCCTCCCTGTCCATCACCATCCCCCAGAGTTTACCCAAAGTCATGTACATTGAGTCGGTGTTGTCATCCGACCATCTTATTCTCTGTTGTCCCCTTCTCCTCCCGCCTTCAATCTTTCCCAGGATCAGGGTCTTTTCAAATGAGTCAGTTCTTCACATCAGGTGGTCAAAGTATTGGAGTTTCAGCTTCAGCATCAGTCCTTCCAATGAATCAGTTCAGTTCAGTCGCTCAGTTGTGTCCAACTCTTTGTGACCCCATGAATTGTAGCACGCCAGGCCTCCCTGTCCATCACCAACTCCCGGAGTCTACCCAAACCCATGTCCATCAAGTCGGTGATGCCATCCAGCCATCTCATTCTCTGTCATCCCCTTCTCCTCCTGCCCCCAATCCTTCTCAGCATCAGGGTCTTTTCCAATGAGTCAACCCTTCGCATGAGGTGGCCAAAGTGTTGGAGTTTCAGCTTCAACATCAGTCCTTCCAATGAATACCCAGGACTGATCTCCTTTAGGGTGGACTGGTTGGATCTCCTTGCAGTCCAAGGGACTCTCAAGAGTCTTCTCCAACACCACAGTTCAAAAGCATCAGTTCTTTGGCGCTCAGCTTTCTTCACCGTCCAACTCTCACATCCATACATGACTACTGGAAAAACCATAGCCTTGACTAGAAGGACCTTTGTTGGCAGAGTAATGTCTCTGCTTTTAAATATGCTATTTAGATTGGTCATAACCTTCCTTCCAAGGAGTAAGCGTCTTTTAATTTCATGGCTGCAATCACCATCAGCAGTGATTTTGGAGCCCAGAAAAATAAAGTCAGCCACTGTTTGCACTGTTTCCCCATCTATTTCCCATGAAGTGATGGGACCAGATGCCATAATCTTAGTTTTCTGAATTTTGAACTTTAAGTCAACTTTTTCACTCTTCTCTTTCACTTTCATCAAGAGGCTCTTCAGTTCCTCTTCACTTTCTGCCATAAGGGTGGTGTCATCTGCATATCTGAGGTTATTGATAGTTCTCCCAGCAATCTTGATTTCAGCTTGTGTTTCTTCCAGCCCAGCATTTCTCATGATATACTCTGCATATAAGTTAAATAAGCAGGGTGACAATATACAGCCTTGACATGCTCCTTTTCCTATTTAGAACCAGTCTGTTGTTCCATGTCCAGTTCTAACTGTTGCTTCCTAACCTGCATACAGGTTTCTCAAGAGACAGGTCAGATGGTCTGGTATTCCCAGAATATTCAGGACCTATTTCCTTTAAGATGGAGTGGTTGGATCTCCTTGCAGTCCAAGGGAATCTCAAGAGTCTTCTCCAACACCACTGTTCAAAAGCATCAATTCTTCAGTGCTCAGCTTTCTTTATAGTCTAATTCTCACATCCATACATGACTACTGGAAAAACCATAGCTTTGACTAGACGGATCCTGTTGGCAAAGTAATGTCTCAGCTTTTTAATGTGCTGTCTAGGTTGGTCATAACTTTTCTTCCAAGGAGCAAGCATCTTTTAATTTCATGGTTACAGTTACCATCTGTAGTGATTTTGTAACCCCCAAAAATAACGTCTGTCACTGTTTCCACTGTTTCCCCATCTATTTGCCATGAAGTGATGGGACCAGATGCCATGATCTTAGTTTTCTGAAGATCATATACCTAGCACGTTCTTGAAGTAATATTGTTAGTATTAATAATTTGTTATTGATATTATTATTAAAAGTTGTTATGAATGTCCCTTTTCATAATTCTTTTTACAGTTAATTGCAGCTATCTCTGCATCTCTTTCTAAAACTTAAAAATAATATATACTATAGATGATACTATATTTTTATACTCACTTTTAAAGAATAAGCAAGATAGTCAAGATCAAGATGTCATATTAACGTATTATTAGCTCTTGTTATTTCTAACTAAAACATAAGCATCACGAACATCAAACTAAAAGGCCTAAGGGAAGGATGTAGTCTTTTTAGTCAAAAGGAAAAAAAAAAACACTGCTAATGCTTCTGCATGATATGACTGAGACCTTAGTATATTGTTTCAGATTCTTTCCATTTAAGTTTGAAGACAAATATTTTATTTTTTTTTCTTTTCCATAAGCAGATATAAGCTATCTGGTGCCCTAATTCCCTACCAGTACCCAGAGATTCCAGGAGCTATTCTGGACTCAAGATTCTATGGGAGGTTTAACTGTTCTCACTTAAAAGAATTATTTCAAAAATACCAAGTTCAGGGGAGAATTTCCCTCTGGAGAGAATTTAAAAGATGGTGGTGCTAAATATGCAGCATCTAGAAGTTTTCAGCCCCACACACTTTTCGTCAGCTTTCTCTGAGCCCTGTAGGATTTTATCATTTCATATCTCTTGCTCAACCTGTCTCTGTAATAAGTATTGTGGGCTGTATTTTTGATCAATCAACCCGTCTATCAGTTTGTGCCCATATACTGAGGATAGTTACTAGATTGACAAATCTTGGGATTTAAGTTTGGTGAATACTTCCTCTCTAACAGAACACAGGAGCTAGAACCAGCTCCCATTTCCAACTCTTTATTAAAATGCTAGGAAATACTTTTTAGCTTCTGAATTTATATGATGAATTAAATATTTTTCCACCAACTTGACTGATAATCTGGAGAAATGCATATTTGGGGTTTGATTTTTGACTAACCTGTGAGCCCAGATGTAAAATTGGAGCCATCCTCCACATCAGTTTATTGAATATGCTACAGATTTGGTGGCCCTTGTGGAAGTTGATGAACAAACAGTGCAGCTGGTCAGCTTAATACCTCTGCTCATGACTATGTAAATCAGTGAAAAAATTGAAATTAATTTTGCCAAGATTGTAGTGACAATAATAACTGGCTTAGGTTCTCCTCTGTGGAATTAAAGACAGTATTTTTGCTTTTGAAAACTTACTGGCATTTATATATTTATTGAAAACCATTTCACTTTTTCATCAACTGAAATTTCTTTGTAGAACTACAAATGGCCCGACATTAGACAAAGTCTTTTGTCCTAAAGAGTTATTACCCCCAAGTGGAGAAATAACTCTCATTTCAAGGACTGGTGCCAGAGGAGTAGTTTTCTTGCTGGAGAAGAAATTGAATACAGCTTCAGGTGAAGAAAAACACTCAAGGCCGCATAATTTGGCTTTGTAGACACAGCCAGCACAAAGCAATTGTTTTAAAGGTGTCTTCTAAACATATTCAGATAATCATCTCAATTTGTCCATTTTGCAGAATGGATAGGTTTCATAACAAACTGTTGTTTGGATAGTACGGCTTATGGGAAGGATATAGTCTAGATGCCAAGGAATGGGTGGAAAGCCAGTTGTCAAAATTATTTCTTCACCTGCCTTTCTCAGGGTGTGTGTTATGATGTCCTCCTCTGCATTCTGAAAGTTGCATGTTGGGCCAAAGTCCCAGTGCATACTGCATGGATTTTAAATTAGGATAAAATGTTAGATGCTCCCTCAGATTCATGGCCAGGAGAAAATGAACTTGCCTGTGGCAGACTGAGATGACATCTTTTGAATAAGCAGCTGTAAAAATTTAGGCAAAGTATCCAAAATTCACAAATCACTGAACTCAAAGGAATTACATAGCAATGCTCATGAAAAGAAGAGAATCTAATGTGAAACACTTTGCAGAGCTTTTCACCATGCTTTGACATTATCATTCACACTCTAGTCTACTTCAGAAAACAAATGGGGAAAAATGAGAGAGGGTACTTGATAAAACAGCCCCAAACATATTGTCAGTAACTGCCTAAAGAGTCTACACACTTCAAAAAATCTTAAGATTCTTGGTTTTAGAGTTGGGCAATGCTCTTATCTGATGAACAGACAAATATTCATATGCCTAATGGCTGAAAACTGTTACTCAATTATCAAACAATTGTTAGTGCACAGTAAATGCAAGGACTATTTTTGTGCTAGCCAGAACCACTGTTTACTTCTCCATGTGTTTCTAAGAATCCCCTATTAAGTTGCCCCTTTGAATTAGTATTTATTCAGAATATTTAAATAAAAGGCAACCACATAAGAAAAGTTCTTCATTTCAGTTTTACCCTAAAGGTGACTGTTCTACCAAAGCCAGATCAGAGCAATTTCTCAGTCTCAGGCATCTATGAAAAAGCCACTTGATTCTTCCCATCTCATTTTTAAATAAAGAATAGAAATGAGAATGTATGAGTGTAAGCTGGACTAAGGCAATAAGTGGAAAAAGTGAACTAACTAGTAGTGTTGAACTCTACTTCTGACTCCTCTTCATATTTCTGAGTCTCATTATTCTTTTACATAAAATAATCTAGATTAAAGTGGCATCTGTTATAAATGTCATTTGTAAATTTCCTTGGCTATAAAGTATCATGAATCTTTTATCATGAATCTTATACATGTCCATGATGTGTATATGCATAAGAAACAACAGTGCCTTGCATTTTGGAAGGTCTTTAATTTTCAAAATTTTAATAATCATTATCCAATCCATCTTTATCTTTCACAATCCATTTTTTCAATATATTTAATTTTTATAGAATTTTTAAATGTTACTTTTCATTTACAGTTATTACAAAATATCGGTTATATTCCCCATGTTGTACAATACATTACTGAACCTATCTTACATACCCTACTTTGTACCTCCAACTTCCCTACCACTACATTGCTTATCCCCCTCTACACCCCCACTGGCAACCATTAATTTCTTCTCTATATAGGTGAGCCTGCCTCTTTTCTGTTATATTCACTAGTTTGTTATGTTTATTAGATTCCTTGTATAAGTAATTTCATATAGTATTTGTCTGTAACTCATTTCACAAAGCACAGTACCTTCCAAGTCCATCCATGTTGCTGCAAATGGCAAAATTTTATTGTTTTTTTATGGCTGAGTAATATTGTGTGTGTGCGCACATGCGCACACACCATATTCATCTATTGATGAACATGTTGCTGCCATATCTTGACCATTGTCAAGAGTCATGCTGTGAACACTGGGGTGCTTGCATCTTTTCAAATTAATATTTTTGGTGTTTTCAAATATAAATCCAAGAGTAGAATTTCTGGGTCATATGATAGTTCTATTTTTAGTTTTTTGAGACATGTCCATACACTGTTTAACAGTGGCTGCACCAGTTAACATTCCCATGAACAGTGTACAAGGGTTCCGTTTTTTCCACATGCTCTCCAACATTTGCTATACCTGTTCTTTTTGAAGATAGCCATTCTGACAGGTGTAAGGTGATTTCTCATTTTGGTTTTGAGTTGTATTTCTTTGATGATTAGTGATGTTGAACATCTTTTCACGTGCCTAAAAAGCAGCCAGTGTAATTGAGGAGTTTCTCATTTGTGGCTCTTCTGCATTTAGGCTCCAGAAGTTTCCGAAAATTACCACTGAAATGTTCCTACAAGTTTATGTTTTTGGGGATTTCTATCTCAGGTAAACATTTCTCTCCTGTGACTCTAAATTTGGCTGTCTTTCCATATTTTATGGTGACAGTTGGCCCTATAGGTTCAATTCTCTGAGTCCAAGAAAAGTTTATCATTTTAAGGGTTTTAACTGTTTCTTGTAGTAAAAACAGGAGTGACAGATTTAAACTCTTTACTTTTAGTTTAAATTTGAAATAGAGTTCATATTCTGTTTATATTCCATTCACTGTTGAAAATATAATTTTCCCTTGATGCTTATACAAAATAGAAACAATAGTCAGTGATGTGTCAATCATTTTTTGATGTTTGGGTCAAACTGAGAAAAGTAGTATCAAAGCTTCCATTTGCTTTTTCCATTTTTGCTCTACTTGATGGAACAAGGAGATTAGCCATGACAGGTCAGGGTGTGTCTGGAGTTAGAACTTCTGCTGACTCACAACTTGGTTTCTACACACTCCCAGCATAGATTATTCTCTATAAGAAGTAGTATTAATTTCTACAAATAAAGCAAACTCAAATATGGTCCCAGAGTCAGCACCTTTTCAGTTATTCTCAGGCCTAAAATATGGAAAAATACACTACTATTAAATAAGATAATTATAGCTGTTGCTTTTCCTTTTTCTTATCATTTTTGTTGCTCTCTTCCTTTCCCCACCTGTTTTTCTTTATAGAAAGCATTTTTTTATATAACCTAGGATAATTAGAAAGTTAGTAGTAATTATCAAGAGTATAGTTCCTTCTTCTTTAAAGCATAAAACTGGTTGAACAAAATGTATAATATTAATCTCAGTTAAATTGGTTATTTTAATATAGACAGATGGAAAAAGGAATCATTTTTCATCACTTTAGTAAGTTTGACCCACAAACTGTTATAACCAGGAAAGGATAGTCTCTCGAGGGAAACGTTTTCTCATTCCTTCAAAAGCCCAGAGTTCTTCATTTGTAATGCTTTGGTGTCCTCATTTCCCCTCTGTCTGGGTTGTACAGTATCAATATACATTGATATTTAAGCATAATAAAAGAAAACAGTAAAATTTGAACACAAATATTAAAGCACAAGGATTCCTGTGAATGGCTAGAGAGTTTCTGGAGAAGATTTACTTGTCAGGGCTAAGCCCAACATATTGACAGAGTGAAAATAACATCTACCTTATTGGTATAATAAGAACTTTCAGTAGACGAAGAATAACCTTGTCTTCTATTTATTGAGAAAAAGTAGCTAAAATTCTAAAGTGTAAAAAGTAGTTTTTAGACAAAAAATACCTGAATTTTAATCCTGCTCTAGCTAAGTAGCATCAATGAGTATCACAATCTTTTTAATCTGTTCCTTTACTCTTAAAATGGATGTTCAAATACTTAATTGGCAGGGGTTTTGAAATATTTAATATTAATTATTAATTAAATAATAATATATTTAATTCTGTTTCACCAATATAAAATATAGAATGGTAGATAGTCAATAAGTTATAATTATTATTTTTTAGTATTTTAAAACACTAAAAGTCTCAGAGGCATATATTTCTTTAAAAATAATCATAACTTGCAATTTGAAATGGAGAGAGATCTGTTACTCTGTTTATAATTTTATGAATCTGGATAACATGATCTTTTTGCCTGTAAGAAAAGTAAGAAAAGGAAAAAAATCAGGAAGAGGAGAAAGAAGAAAGAATAAGACAAAGATGGCTCCACTCCAGAATATTTTTATGTGATATAGTATTTAGGCACTTCATCCAACCCCTTTGAAAGACAGTAGGAAGCCTCTACTACTTTTATTCATGCCGAGGAAAGTCTGTCTCTTGATCAAATTTGATAGTAATTAAAGTTTGTTTTCAGGTTCCCCAGTACTCTGTTTTAGTGCTATTTCCAACTCCCATGGACCGAAGAGCCTGGTAGACTACAGTCCATGCGGTCGCTAAGAGTCGGACACGACTGAGCGACTTCACTTTCACTTTTCCCTTTCAAGCACTGGAGAAGGAAATGGCAACCCACTCCAGTACTCTTGCCTGGAGAATCCCAGGGACGGCGGAGCCTGGTGGGCTGCCGTCTATGGGGTCGTACAGAGTCGGACACGACTGAAGCGACTTAGCAGCAGCAGCAACAGCCAACTCCAGATTAGACCCTGCCACCTACTCTCAGAAGTTTTAGGTCTTCTTCACTCAGTTCTGTTCTCTCAGAAAGACTGATAACCTTGATATATATATATTACTTTTCATATATGTGTTGATATTTGAAGTCTTATTTTTAATTAGGGGATTATAGTTAGGGATACTGTAAGGAATAGGATAAGGATATTGCCGCAGGGATAGCATAAAGCACTCCTAGGTAAGGGGTCTCAGGTATCAGTCAGAAGGAAAGAATAATATGCTTGTGTGTGTATGTGTGTATGTCCCAACTTATGACCCTGTGGACTTTTGTATAGAACACGGAGGATAGCAATGCCGAGTAGCCTGAGAATGTAGATATTGTTACACTTGGCCTTGCAAAAGTGTCTTTTTTTTTGGCATACTTGTTTTCAGAAATCCTTAAAAATTAAACAAACTTCAATAGAGAAAGAAATATCACTTTTTCAGTTTGTTTATTTCATAAATTTGATACAACTTGTGAATATTTGGAAGGAATATTAAAATGTGTTACTTACTCCAAAGAAAATCATAAAACATTGAGAACATGAAAAAAATGTTCTATGTGTAAAATATCTTCATAAAACCCACAAATATTGAATAAGCAAATTCATTTCAGTAAGCCTGAGATTTTGGTTGTTGTTTGTGATAGAGCTGGTGGTGATAAAGTATGTGTTTGTGTGTAGATGTGTGTCTGTTATAAATTACTCTGAAACCCACGCATCTTTAATACTGGAACCACAGTTTTCATGTGGAGTTTCACCAACCTATGTGTGAAAGACTGCTGGGAGGGTAAAATACTTCACATGTTCCTAAGAAAAAGAAATCATGAAGTAAATCCACTATTTAGATCTGAGTGTTATTGCAGCCTCATTAAAATAACAAGGAAATTATAATTTTTTCAAATAATAAAAAATTTAAAGTGGTTTAAAATAGCCTTAAGTGAACACATGGCAACCAAAAATAGAGGTGAAGAATAGAAATTCAGCTCCTACCTTAAGTCTGAGGAAACTTAAGTTATCAGAACTTACATATTAATACTTTGTTTCTATAGTGGTACCACGGAATTTAACAGCTACTTCCAAAGTGCCTGCAGTTCTCACTTACAATGAAGTCTCCATCTAAAAGAAAGAGTCATCCTCCTTTCTTAGCAAAATTGTAAGACCACTTATAAACATAAGCAATCATTTGAGGAGAAAAATATGGTTTTCACTTTGTAATGGATGAATCGAGGTAGAAGTTGCTGGAACTCCAGTCTATGAAGCTAATGTCTATAGAATAAATGGCAGGCTGAAAACCAAACAAATGAAACCCTATCCATAAACAAACAAAAAATTTTTTTAATTAAATTGAATTCAAAAGTGCGAATTGAGAGAAATTTTCAAGGGAAATGGCATCTTTTTCTTGGTCCTGCAGGAGAAGCAGAGAAGGAAACCAACATGTGAAAAGAATATTCCATATCAGAGACCAGGGAAAACTGTAGAACATTCAGTTAATGGTAAAATTTGGGATAAAGGAAAAAGCAAAAAGATAGTTTCCAGTCTCCTATCCACAAACCCATATCTACATTGTCTGTCTCTCTCTCCTTTTCTCTGTTTTTAATGTTATTGCTTTGGAATTCACCAAGTGATATTTAAAGGCATAATTACCTTCCCCATTGTATTTGTTAGTAACATAAGCTTCAGAATATACTCCCTAACTGCATACTGGATCTGGGAGCCTACTGTGAGATAAAGGGCATCTATCCTAAGAGACTGTTTTAAATGGTAATTCTTTCTTAATTTTGTTGCCAATCTGATACAACTTCAGATTTATTTCTATTATAGAGACCGTTTTACACATCAATATATTCTGAAAGTCTACATGAAAATATTTTTATAAAGTCAAATTTAATTTCTAGTTAATCCATATTATAGTTTCTGAGGTGCTATAACTTCATCCTTTAAATCTTTCTTTGAATCAGCTTTATTGAGGTACAGTTTATATGTAATTAAATGCACCCGTTTTAAGTATAAGGTTCAATAAATCTTGACAAATTTATATACACATGTACCACTACCATAATCAAGCTAGAGAACGCTTCCATGATTGCAGAAAGTTCTCTGATGTTTCATTCTAGTAACTCCTGCTCCACTGAAGTCCCAGAGAATATCTGATCTAATAATATATTAGCTTTGCCTATATATAGGTGGAATCATAAAGTATGTACGTTCTTGTATCTGGCTGATTTGATTCAGCACAATGATTCTGGAATTCATCCATATTGTTAAATGTATTAAGACTTGATTTCTCCTCATTGCTAAATAATATTTCCATTGCACTGCTTATATATTTGCCAGTTAATGGACATTGTTTATTCTCAAATTTTGCTACATAAATGAAGCTGCTAGGAATCTATGAACATATAAGAACACATCTTTGAGAAGACATTATATTTTCACTTATTTCAGGTAAATAATTTCCCTGATGACTTACATTGTAACCTTGACAAATATTTTAAGATTTCCCAGGTATTGTTTCTGATTTATAGTTGAATTCATTTGTATTAATAATACATACAATTTCAATTTTTAATACTTTTGAGGCTTATTTTATAGCAGTATATATTTTGAAAGCTCCATGTGTACTTGAAAAGAGTATATATTCTACTTTTGAAAATAGATTTCTATAAATCTCAAGTTGAATAATTTGTTTTATATTGTTTAAGTCTTCATACTCTTAGAAATTTTGTGTTTACTTTTCCTATCCTATCAATTATAGTAAGAGGATGTTGAATTCCTCTTATATAACTAAATTTATCAAATTCTTTTTATATAAGATTTTAATGTACTTTGAAGCTCTGTTATTAGTTTGATACATCTTTGATATTTTAAGTTTTCTTTCTATTGAGGTAGCATTGTTTAATAACATTAAGTTGCATATGTAGAACAGTATATTTCTATTTCTATATACACTGCAATTGTTATCACCACCGTAAATTTAGTATTTGATATTTTATATATTCTTCAAATAGACTTCTTCTTATTATAAAATCTCTGTTTATCCCTTACAATATTCTATTTTGAAGTATGCTTTTTCTGATACTGATATAGTCCTCTAGCTCTCTTTATTTAGTCTATGCAAGATACATCATTTTCTATTATTTTACTTTTAACCTTTCTAAACCTTTAATACCTTTAGAAACCTTTCTAAAGCAAGCATTTCTTATACACAGTGTATTTTTGCTCTTACTTATTTAAATTCAGTATAACTGTCTCTACCATGTAATGGAATACTTAGACCATATAAAATTAAGGTAAAATGATAACGTGTGTGGTAGGAAAAACAATGGTCCCCTAAAGATGTCCATATCCTAACCTAGAAGACCTGTGATGTTATGTTATATGGTAAAGGAGATTAAGGTTGCAGATAAAATTGAGGTTACTAATCAACTGATCTTAAAATAAGGAGAATTATGTAATTTATGTGAGTGAGTTCTATATTATCCTAGTGCCTAAAACTGGAAGAAGGAGGCAGAAAAAAGAGATGGTAGCCTGAGGACTTGCCCCAATGCTGAAGGAAATGGACCATAAGCCAGGAAGTGTGGGTAGCCTCTGCAGGCTAAGAAAGTGAAAGTGGAAGTCCCTCAGTCATATCTGACTTTTTGTGACCCCATGGAGTACACAGGTTGTGGAATTCTCCAGGCCAGAATACTGAAATGGGTAAGCCTTTCCCTTCTCCAGGGAATAGGTCTCCCCCATTGCAGGCAGATTCTTTACCAGCTGAGCCACCAGGGAAGCCCAAGAATACCAGAGTGAGTAGCCTATCCTTTCTCCAGAGGATCTTCCTGACCCAGGAATCCAACCAGTGTCTCCTGCATTGCAGGCAGATTTTTTGCCAGCTGAGCTATGAATTCTCTCCCTGGGTATCTAGAAGGAATATAGCCCTATTGACTCCATTATTTTTTTTTTTTTTTAATAAATTTATTTATTTTAGTTGGGGGCTAATTACTTTACAACATTGTAATAGTTTTTGCCATACATTGACATGAATCAGCCATGGGTTTACATGTGTTCCCCTTCCTGGACCCCCCCACCCACCTCCCTCCCCATCCCATCCCTCTGGGTCATCCCATTGCCCTGGCCCTGAGCCCTTGTCTCATGCATCGAACATGGAATGGTGTTCTGTTTCACATATGATAATATACATGTTTCAGTGCTATTCTCCCAGAACGTCCCACCCTCACCTTCTCCCTCAGAGTCTGTAAAATTGTTCTATGCATCTGTGTCTCTTATTCTGTCTCGCATATAGGGTTATCGTTACCATCTTTCAAATTCCATATATATGCATTAGTATACAGTATTGTTGTTTTTCTTTCTGGCTTACTTCACTCTGTATAATGGGCTCCAGTTTCATCCATCTCAGTAGAACCGATTCAAATGTATTTTTTTAATGGCTGAGTAATATTCCATTGTGTATATGTACCACAGCTTCCTTATCCATTCATCTGCTGATGGACATCTAGGTTGCTTCCATGTCCTGGCTATTGTAAACAGTGCTGCGATGAACATTGGGGTACACGCGTCTCTTTCAATTCTGGTTTCCTCGGTGCTCAACATCACTCATTATTAGAGAAATGCAAATCAAAACCACAATGAGGTATCATTTCACACCAGTCAGAATGGCTGCTATCCAAAAGTCTACAAGCAATAAATGCTGGAGAGGGTGTGGAGAAAAGGGAACCCTCTTACACTGTTGGTGGGAATGCAAACTAGTACAGCCACTATGGAGAACAGTGTGGAGATTCCTTAAAAAACTGGGAATAGAACTGCCATATGACCCAGCAATCCCACTGCTGGGCATATGACTCCATTATTTTAGCTCACTGAAACTCATTTCAGAGCTTCATTGTCTGGAATTTTAAGATAAATTTATATTGTTTAAAGCACTAATTTTATGATGACGTATTACAGAGGTCATAAGAAAATAATGCAGATGTCATAATAATAATGCTAGTTGTTCAGTTGTGTTTGACTCTTTGTGACCTCATGGATTGTAGGTTCTCATGGACTCCTCTGTCCATAGAATTCTCCAGGCAAGAATACTGGAGTTGGTAGCTGTTCCTCTCTCTAGGGCATCTTCATGTTTGATGGTGTCACAGAGCTTACCAAACAAAACTTGTCATAACCAGAGGTATTTGGGAGAAAATAATGTAAGCCACTTCCAAGTCTAGCCATCTAAAACATCTCATGACATCTTCTACTCTTCCTCTGTGACCTTTATGGCCCCGTATTCCAGGTAAAATAACTATATATGGGAGAGGCTTGACTTCATGAACCACTTGTAGAACTATTTACATTATGAGAGCTGCTGGATTCACATTAAATGAAATAAGAGCTAGAAATAAACCTTTATTTAGTAAGTTATTGACATTTTAGGGTTTCATTGTTGCGGCATCATATCTCACCCTGTTTGTAAATATTGAAATAGATCAATAGTACCTTATTTATGGAAATTCTGATAATGTGTTGTGTACTAATAAGTTACCCTTAGATTGCCAACCAGAGAAATTAAACTCTTCACTGTTGACACAGTGTGATCCCTTACAAATAAATCCCTACTTCCTCTGTGAAGATCTGATGGAACAAATAAGATGTCTTTGTTTGATATAATCTAGAAGAGATGCTACCTATGAAAAAGTATAAATATCAGTTTGTTATAGTCTTAAAGAAGAAATGTCACTTAGGGTATCATGATTTTCATTGGCTTTAGTCTTTCGTCAAATAATCAAATCTAACAATAAGTCATTAGACCTATATGTTATTAAGTTCCTGGTGGCTCAGACAGTAAAGAGTCTGCCTGCAGTGTGGGAGACCCAAGTTTGATCTCTGGGTCAGAAAGATCCCCTGGAAAAGGGAATGGCTACCCACACCAGTATTCTTGCCTGGAGAATACCATGGACAGAGGAGCCTGATAGGCTACAGTCTATGAGGTCTCACAGAGTTGGACACAACTGAGCAACTAATAATTTACGCAATTATTATCTAAACTAAACATGAACATTTATGATTGGTAAATGGATCTAATTCTTGGAAATAATATAGAAAAATGAAAATTGGATGAAAATTTTCATTGTATTAGCTGCAATACACATATTCCCCTTACATACATACAATTCAATAGTATTTTAGTGCCTTCATTATGTAATTTGCTAGTTTCAGAAATATCCGTCCCTAAATAGGTTATATCTAGTGGACATGGTAAGTAATAACTGAAGAGGTTATAATGCAAAGTGTTCTGTGATATTTAACAAAAGTCAAGCACAAATTAAATAAAAATGCTAAGGAATACAATTGCTAATCTATTATAACAAATGAAGGCTACAAAAGTCTTTATGGAAACCTTTCCACTAATATACAATTAAGAGATGAATATAAGTAGGAAGACTACTGTATTTGACCTTTGAAAACCTTCACAACCAGGACTTTTGTTGACTTGAACTTAAGATTTTAAAATTAACAAGCATGAGAACTTAGAAAATGGTTCATTGCTCACTCCATGGACTTGTAACAATAGATTCTTATTTATGCAAAAGCATGAAATTATTCGTTAATGTCTATCCACTTGTGATGTCTCACTTAAAAATTATGCCCCAGCTTAAGGAAAAATATTGGAATATTTACAGACATGTATATATTTTTAAAGACTTTACTCATTATCACAACATAATTCTACTTTATAAAGCAATTAACCATTGCCTATTTAATGTATTCTATAGACAGAGCCTAGCAACTAAACAAGAACAACATAGAGCTTGTCATTTTTCATTTCCCCTAATGTATTAATGTAATGTAATAAAATAATTTGTTTGAAAAACACTGTTACTTATGGGTATAATATAAAGAATTAAGTCGGTAGTTTAACAATACTTGGCACCAAACTTCTTAGAGATATGTCTACCTAACTTACAGAATTTTGGGTCCTTGTAGATGAATGGCAAAAAGACCTTCATAAAAGATGATTCCGTTAGCTCTCTGAGTTATGACAATGTTAATGGGGCAGAGGATATAATACTGGTTTCATAAGCTCTTCCTTCATGGATTTTTGCCATTGACTCGCAAACTGCCACCTATTGAATTAAAAGTCTTTATTACTTCAGAAGTTCATATCAGCCCCAGGGAGAGGAAGATATAAAATAATCAAATAAAAATAAGAAAGTTAGCTGAGAATCTAAATGGATTTCTTTTAACTCATAGCAAGATACAATGCTTAAAATCTTTTTTGATTTTTTCAATCATGTATGATTTTTAGGGGGAAAAAAAGAGTTTTCTGAGTTCAAAGAGCTTGGCTTACAATATTAAAAGATGTGAGCCAGTAGGTAATGCTTAGATGACAAAATAAAGATGTTTAATGATAGAAAATCTGTCTTTCTTTCCCCAAAAGCAATAAAGTAGACTGGTTGGCAGAATAAGGGACAGCTAAGAGCCGAAGAGTAAGAGTGAAAGATTATATTTTAGAATTTGAGATATGGCCTCATCACTACTTGCTCTCACCACTTGAATCTGTGGGAAACTGTTTAGAACATCTTGTTCTAGAAACATGTAGGAAAGAGTTACCTGTATTGCATACTATGAAAGATAATAAATTCTGAAAAATTCATTTCTAATAACACATAGAAATAAGATTTTTAAACGTAGCTATGTTTAGACTTTTATGTCGATAGACCTCTCCAAAAATTATTAATCAAGTTATTAGCAAAATTTAAAAATAAGAAAATGACTTACAGCTTATGATTTCATTGGCAGAAGGACTCCCAAGTTTGGGAGAAAACAGAAAATCACTTCTCAACTATTTCTGTAACTTATATCAACAGTAAACCACAAGGTTATCAATCCCCAACCTTCCAAAGGGGAGACTAAACATAGCAATACATGGTGCGCTTTTGGGAGACTGACAAGGAGACTAACAAAAAGCAGGTACAGGGCAAAGCTGATATTTCTTCCTTCCTTTTGAAATTTATCCCTTAATGTTGTTGCCAAATGTGGGGTTTTGGCTGTAGAAAGACGATAAACAGTTTTAGAACAAATACATAGCTGTAAAATCACTACCAACAATGATCCAGAACTTCAAGTCAGGGTGGAAAATAGAGCAGTAATTAATTATTGTCCCCGCTTTCCCCACAATCTCTGAATAACACATGGGGTTTTGTATTTGAGGAGTAAGAAATGGGGAATAAGTTAATTGTGTAAAGAGGTGGAACTAAAAGGGAAAAAGGGAACAGAAACGCGTGCAAAAATCAGGAAACGTGAGTGTGAGGCCACATTTTACGGCTGCCTCTGCTTCTCTGGTTGCACACACCCATCTCTTTCCTGGTCTCAAGAGTTCTAAAGATGCTGTGAACAAGCAGCAATCAGTGGTGCCAGAAGATAATTTCTGTAATGTATTAGGTCTATAACAATTCTCATTATCATCATATTACCTTTTACATTCCCTGCTCCCAACTCAGAGTGCAAAATGCAGATGGCAAGTTCCTATGAGAAGGCACATTGTTTTGCTGCTTAATGTTACCAAATGAAGATGTATAATGAATTGTGCATAACACATAATTACAGCTTATTTACTGTATTTAGCATTGAACAGTTCAGAACCAGATGCAAGTGTCTGAAGAAAACCAGGAGAGTCTCTTACTAGGCACATGACACAACATGTGTAGACCTAAATTTATAAATCAGAAGCATAGTGCTTTTGAACAGGTATTTGACTACAGTGACAAATCATAGCTCTAGTGATGATTTTCAAAAGTCCCATCAGGGTGAAGGCTGAAGTTAGGACACAGAATTTTGCAGCCTCTTCTGTTTTGTTTGTTTAATTCTGTAATTATTTATTTGTCATTAGGAAAAGAAGGAGAAACTGTAGTATCTAGCCTCAGGGAACACATTTCTGGAAGCTGTTCATAAAGAATATATCAGCAAGAGCACTAGCATTCTAGTTATATTGTAAAACATCAGCGATTTATATTTTATTCAACTATTGAGTGTAAAACACTGTTCATAGTCAAAAGAAAAGTCATCCTTAAGCCTTTTATCAGAATTTCTCATAATGTTATTTAGACACACTGCCAGCATGCCTTTTTAAGATTTCCTTACAAAGCAGATGTAAAATTCTAGGCTGTCTTTGAAATAGGGTTAAAAGTGATTTAAGTTTTATTCCAGTAATAGATACCTCACGGAAATGGACTCCTGAGTTTTGCCTGTATGTTTGAAAATAAATGAACATGAGAATAATCCCATCACCTTCATCCTTGAATATGAATTCATAAGAAAAAGAACAAATATTTCTAATTATCTGATGTTTGGTCAGAATGCAGAGTGGACTCTCTTGTTGTGTGGATGTGAAATTTGAGTCATTTCGTAAATAAAACATTTGAGCTATGTAATGAGCTATGTAAGTTTGCTCTGTGTAATGGAGAAGGCACTGGCAACCCGCTCCAGTACTCTTGCCTGGAGAATCCCATGGACGGAGGAGTCTGGTAGGCTGCAGTCCATGGGATTGCACAGAGTCGGACACAACTGAAGAGACTTGGCGGCAGCAGCAGCAGCTCTATGTAAAGAAATTCTTTAAATGAGATTCACAGTGTTTGCATTGCCATGCATCTACTTTTTATTAGGATATTAATGCTTAATTTTATTTTTTATTTAAGTATAACTGACAAAGGTAGTGGAGTTGATGGAATTCTAGCTGAGCTATTTCATATCCTAAAAGATGATGCTGTTAAAGTGCTGCACTCAATATGTCAGCAAATTTCAAAACCTCTGCATTGGCATGGGACTGGAAAAGGTCAGTTGTCATTCTAATCCCAAAGAAGGCAATGCCAAAGAATGTTCAAACTACCATACAATTGAACTCATTTTGCATACTAGCAAGGTTATACTCAAAAACCATCAAGCTAGGCTATAGTAGTATGTGAACCGAGAACTTCAGATGTACAGGCTGGGTTTAGGAAATTCAGAGGAAGCAGAGATCAAATGGGCAACATCTGTTGGATCATGGCGAAAGCAAGGGACTTCTAGGAAAAAAGCAAAACATCTACTTCTACTTCATTGACTATGCTAAAGCCTTTGACTGTGTGAATGACAACAAATGGTACAAAATTCTTTAAGAGATGGAAATCCCAGACCACCTTACCTGTTTCTTAAGAAACCTGTATGCAAGTCAAGAAGCAACGATTAGAACCTTACATAGAACCGACTGGTTCAAAATTGGAAAAGGAGAACGATAAAATGTATATCGGCACCCTGTTTATTTAACTTCTATGCTGAGTTCAGTTCAGTTCAGTTGCTCAGTCATGTCTGACTCTGTGACCCCATGGACTGCATTACACCAGGCTTCCCTGTCCATCACCAACACCCAGAGCTTGCTCAAACTCATGCCCATCGAGTCAGTGATGCCATCCACCATCTCATCCTCTGTCATCCCCTTCTTCTCCTGCCTTCAGTCTTTCCTAGCATCAGGGTCTTTTCAAATGAGTCAGTTCTTCACATCAGGTGGCCAAAGTATTGGAGCTTCACCATCAATATCAGTCCTTCCAGTGAATGAATATTCAGGACTGATTTCCTTTAGGATTGACTGGTTGGATTTCCTTGCAGTCCAAGGGACTCTCAAGAGTCTTCTCCAACACCACAGTTCAAAAGCATCAATTATTTAGTGCTCAGCTTCCTTATGGTCCAATTCTCATATCCATACTTGACTATTGGAAAAACCATGGCTTTGACTAGACAGACGTTTGTCGCCAAAGTAATGTCTCAGCTTTTCAATATGCTGTCTAGGTTGGCCATAGATCAATGCAGACATAGCTCTCTGCATACATCTATGCAGAGTATATCATACAAAATTCTGGGCTAGATGAATCACAAGCTAGACTCAAGATTGGCAGCAGAAATATCAACAACCTCAGATGTGCAGATAATACCACTCTAATGGCAGAAAGTGGATCACCATAAACCGTGGAAAATTCTGAAAGAGATGGGAATACCAGACAACCTGACCTTCCCCTTGAGAAACCTGTATGTGGGTCAGGAAGCAACAGTTAGAACTGGACATGGAACAACATACTGGTTCCAAATAGGAAAAGGAGTATGTCAAGGCTGTATATTGTCACCCTGCTTATTTAACTTATATGCAGAGTACCTCATGAAAAATGCTGGGCTGGAGGAAGCACAAGCTGGAATCAAGATTGCTGGGAGAAATATCAATAACCTCAGATATGCAGATGACACCACCCTTATGGCAGAAAGTGAAGAAGAACTTAAGAGCCTCTTGATGAAAGTGAGAGAGGAGAGTGAAAAAGTTGGCTTAAAGTTCAACATTCAGAAAACTAAGATTATGGCATCTGATCCCATCACTTGATGGGAAATAGATGAGGAAACAGTGCAAACAGTGGCAGACTTTATTTTTCTGGGCTCCAAAATCACTGCTGATGGTGATTGCAGCCATGAAATTAAAAGATGCTTACTCCTTGGAAGGAAAGTTATGACCAACCTGGACAACATGTTAAAAAGCAGAGACATTACTTTGCCAACAAAGGTCCATCTAGTCAAGGCTGTGGTTTTTCCAGTAGTCATGTATGGATGTGAGAGCTGGACTATAAAGAAAGCTGAGCTCAGAAGAATTGATGCTTTTGAACTGTGGTGTTGGAGAAAACTCGTGAAAGTCCCTTGGACTGCAAGGAGATCCAACCATTCCATCCTAAAGGAGATCAGTCCTGGGTGTTCATTGGCAGGACTGATGTTGAAGCTGAAACTCCAATACTTTGGCCACCTGATGTGAAGAACTGACTCACTGGAAAAGACCCTGATGCTGGGAAAGATTGAGGGCGTAGTGAGAAGGGGATGACAGAGGATGAGATGGTTAGTGGCATCACCAACTCAAATGGACATGACTTTGGGTAAACTCTGGAAGTTGATGATGGACAGGCAGGTCTGACGTGCTGCGGTTCATGGGGTCACAAAGAGTCGGTCACGACTGAGCGACTGAATTGAACTGAATGGCAGAAAGTGAAGAGGAACTAAAGAGGTTCTTAATGAGGTTGAAACAGGAGAGTAGAAAATCTGGCTTAAAACTCAACATTAAAAAAGCTAAGGTCCTACCACTTTATTGCAAATAGAAGGGGAAAAAGTGGAAGCAGTGACAAATATTCTTTTCTTGGGCTCCAAAATCACTGCAAATATGAAATTAAAGACACTTGCTCTTGGAAGGAAAGCTATAACAAACCCAGACAGTGTATTAAAAAGCAGAGACATGACTTTGCCAACAAAGGTCCGTCTAGTCAAAGCTATTGTTTTTCCAGTAGGCATGTACAGATGTGAGATTTGGACCATAGAGAGAAGGCTGAGTGCAGAAGAACTGATACTTTCGAATTGAGGTACTGGAAAAGACTCTTGAGAGTTCCTTGGGCTGCAAGGACATCATATCAGTCTATCCTAAATGAAATCAACCCTAAATATTCTTTGGAAGGACTGATGCTGAAGCTGAAGCACCAATCCTTTGGCCACATGATGTGAAGAGCTGACTCATTGGAAAAGACCTTGATAGTTAAAAGATTGAAGGCAAAAGGAGTGGAGGGTGACAGAGGATGATATGGGTACATAGGTATTCTAGATAGAAAATTCAATGGCCATGAATTTTCAGCAAATTTTGGGAGATAGTGAAGGACTGGGAAGCCTGGTGTGCTGTGATCTAGGTGGTCACAAAGAGTTGGACATGAATTATCAACTGAACACCAACAAAAAATAATTGACTTGCAATATTATGTTAGTGATTCTATATTTCTGTATATTATGAAATGATCACCTTGCTATGTCTAGATACCCTTTGTCACCATACAAAATAATTGCAGTATTATTGACTATATTCCCCATGCTGTACGTTACAACTCTGTGACTTTCTTTTTAATAATTGCAAATTAGTACTTCTTAAAGTCCTTTCCATATTTCTCCACCTCTTCACTGTCTTCCCCTCTGCCAGTCACTAGTTTGTTCTCTGTGTCTATGAGTCTGTTTCTCTTTTGTACTATTGGTTCATTTGTTTTGATTTTTAGATGTGACATATAATTGAAAACATAGAGTATTTGTCATTTTCTTATTGATTTCACTTAGATTCCTCTAGTTCCACCTTGTTGTTGCAAGTGACAAGATTTCATTTTTTTTTTTAGTGGCTGAGTGATATTCTGTTGTATATGTGTATGTGTGTGTCTCTGTATATGTCCAGTTCAGTCGCTCAGTCATGTCCGACTCTCCGACCCCATTGACTGCAGCACGCCAGGCCTCCCTGTCCATCACCAACTTCCGGAGCTTACTCAAACTGATGTCCATCAAGTTGGTGATACCATCCAACCATCTAATCCTCTGTCGTCCCCTTCTCCTCTCACCTTCAATCTTTCCCAGCCTCAAGGGCTTTTCCAGTGAGTCAGTTCTTCACATCAGGTGGCCAAAGAATTGAAGTTTCAGCTTCAGCATCAGTCCTTCCAATGAATATTCAGGACTGATTTCCTTTAGGATGGACTAGTTTGATCTCCTTGCTGTCCAAGGGACTCTCAAGAGTGTCCTCCAACACCACAGTTCAAAAGCATCAATTCTTCTGAGCTCAGCTTTCTTTATAGTCCAAATCTCACATCCGTACATGACCACTGGAAAAACCATAGCTTTCACTAGATGGACCTTTGTTGGCAAAGTAATGTCTCTGCTTTTTAATATGCTGTCTAGGTTGGTCATAACTTTTCTTCTAAGGAGCAAGCATCTTTTAATTTCATGGCTGCAGTCACTATCTGCAGTGATTTTGGAGCCCCTCCACAAAATAAAGTCTCTCACTATTTCTGTTGTTTCCCCATCTATTTGCCATGAAGTGATGGGACTGGATGCCATGATTTTAGTTTTCTGAATGTTGAGTTTTAAGCCAAATTTTTCACTCTCCTTTCTCTCTAGTCAAGAAGCTCTTTAGTTCTTCTTCACTTTCTGCCATAAGGTTGGTGTCATCTGCATATCTGAGATTATTGATATTTCTCCCTGCAATCTTGCTTCTTATATATTTGCATCTTCTTTATACACATATGTGTATGTGTATATATGTATATAAAGAATATATAAGTATATAAGATATGTAGATATGTGTATAAATATATATAATAACATTTTCTTTATAAAATCATCTATCAGTGGACCCTTAGATAAATTTTATATCTTAGCTACTATAAATAATGCTTCAGTGAACATGGGGATACATGTATCTTTTCTATCATTAAATAGAATATATATCATTATATTTTCTAATGCTAAATGCTCAGAAGTTTAATTGCTGTATTATATGGTAGTAGGAGATCAGTCCTTGGTGTTCATTGGAAGGACTGATGTTGAAGCTGAAACTCCAATACTTTGGCCACCTCATGTGAAGAGTTGACTCATTGGAAAAGAACCTAATGCTGGGAAGGATTAGGGGCAGGAGGAGAAGGGGACGACAGAGGATGAGATGGTTGGATGGCATCACTGACTCGATGGACATGGGTTTGGGTAAACTCCGGGAGTTGGTGATGGACAGGGAGGCCTGGTGTGCCGTGGTTCATGGGGTCGCAGAGTTGGACACGACTGAGCGACTGAACTGAACTGAACTGATGGTAGTAGCATTTTTATTTTTTAAGGGATCTATGTAATTTTTTTTTTATATTGGTGTACCAATTTGCATTCCCACCAATGATGGGTTCTCTTTCTTCCACATCTTTGCCAATTATTGTTTTCTTTATAGCCATTCTGACTTGTGTGAGGTGATATTGGATTGTGATTTTGATTTATGTTCCCTTGATGGTTAGAGATGTTGAGCATCTTTTTATTCATTTGTTTATTTGATTGTGCTAGGTCTTAGTTTTGGCACATGGAATCTGCAATCTTCGCTGCAGTGTGCAGTATCTTTAGTTGTGGCATCTGGGATCTGAGCATCTTTCAAGTGCCTATTGGCCATCTGTATGTCTTCTTTTGAAGAATGTTTATGTCCTATACTAATCTTTTGATCATATTGATTTGTTATTGAATTTTATTCTTTATATGTTTTAGATATCAACCCCTTATCAGATATATCATTTGCAAATATCTTATCCCCAATAGGTTATCATTTTGTTTCATAGATGGCTTCCTTCACTATGAAAAGCCTTTTAGTTTGATGTTGTCACATGTTTATTTTTACTTTTGTTGCCCTTGTGGAGACAGATTTAAAAAAATAGTGCGTAGACCAGTGTTAAAGAGCATACCACATACATTGTTTTCTAGAAGTTTTATTCTTTTAGGTATTACATTTAAGTCTATAGTCCACTTTGAGTTTGTTTTTGTATATTGTATAAGAAAGGGGTAAGTTTCCCTCTTTCACCTATATCTGTCCAGTTTCCCCAACACCATTAATTGATGAAACTTTCTTTTCCCCATTTTATATTATTACCTCCTTTGAAATATACTCATTGACCATATAAGTGTGAATATATTTCTGAATTCTTCATTCTGTTTCATTGATCAATGTGTCTGTTTTTTTGTGCCAGCACCATACTGTTTCGATAACTGTAGTTTTGTAATACAGTTTGAAATGAAGACACATGATACCTCCAGCTTTGTTCTTTTTTCTCAATATTCCTTTGGCTATTTGGAGTTTGTGATTCTATACAAATTTTAGAATTATTGGTCCTAGTTCTGTGAAAAATATCATGGATATTTGAAGTATTTAAACAAAAAAAAACCATATTTTTTTATCCTCATTGAAAACTGTTTCCGTTCCCATACTGGTGTGTTAATAGGTATATCAAACTTTAACATGAAAGTGAAATTTGTTCAGTTGTGTCTGACTTATTGTGACCCCCATGAACTGTAGCCTGCCAGGCTCCTCTGTCCATGGAGTTCCCCAGCCAAGAATACTGGAGAGGATAGCCTTCCCTTCTCCAGGGAATCTTCCCAACCCAGGAATCAAATGCAGGTCTCCCATATTGCAGGTGGATTCTTTACCATCTGAGCCACCAGGAAAGCCCAAGAATACTGGAGTGGGTAGCCTATCCCTTCTCAGGGAATCTTCCTGACCCAGGAGTCGAACAAGGGTTTGCTGCATGGCATGCAGATTCTTTACCAGCTGATTTATCCTAACATACTGATACAGAAATCCTGATGCCTACCTTCTTCCTTCCCAGATTTGCTTTTTTTGAATTCCCTCCTCTTTTTCAGTTCATGGTTCCTCTTTCTCTTTCTTTTTCTCTTTGTTTCTTTCATGATTTTCTTCCTCCCTTCCTACCTCCATCCTTCTCTCTGTCTCTTGCTCTCTCTCTTATTTTTTTTTTTTTGTGTAATTACAACCAGAGACACAATATAAAATTTTATATGTCTATATCTACTAATACACACATATTAGAGTTTCTTTAGGGTTTAAATCAGGGCTGTCCAATAAAAGCTTCCTGTGATAATAGAATTATTCTATAATCTGTACTGTCAAATAATGTATTCACTAGCAGTTGAAATATATCTAGTGAGACTGAGGAATTAAACTTTCAATTTTATTGATGTTATATAAGTTTAAATAATTTAAATAGTTACATGTGGCTAGTATTGGAGAGTTCTAGTCTATCCCAAGGAATGGAGTTGCTTGGGAATCATTTATGCACATTTAAATGTGAGCTAAAGTCAACTTGTTCTCTAGAACAGACTTTAGTGTCTGTATGCAATTACATATGCAATTTCTTATGCATGCAACTATTCCTTTACCTCCTTGACTATATTTAGTATTAATAGGTTTTTACACTTTTTGTGTAGTTAAATGTGTGACATTAGTATCTCATTAATCATTTAACCTGTATTTACCTTCATCGTCTTATATTACTCATACCTTTATTTGCCAGTTGTGTTTTTTCTTTTCATCACCTTCTTATTTTTCTGTTGAAATATTTATTTACCATCTTCTGATTAAAAGGTATGCTCATATTATGTTCTTCCAAAGAGGAAGTAGGTCTCTGTTAGTTTAAGTCCAGTCTTTAATATTTGAGCTTGAGGAATAAAAAACTGATGTGCTTGACTTGTCTTTAATTTTAATGAATTTGAAATTCTAAATGAATCTGAAAATATTTTTCTCATGTCCATGAAAAACTGAGGGTTGATCCTAGTTTCATAAAAATATAAATAATTTGACACGGAGCCATCTTATCTACAAAAATGACATGTGTCTCAGATGATTGATTTTTCATGTTTGTAAATAGCTTTTTGTACATTTATCCAGGTTTATTTCCAAGTTAATATATACATTTGCTAATGTAGATCATACTTTTTTCACTTACTTATATTTTTAATTATTGTTGGTGGATAGAATTGTGTTCACTTTTAAAATATAGATCTTCAGATCAGTAAACACAGTGAGTTGCAAAATTATGAGCTAATACAGGATTATTGTTTTAAGCCACTAAGTTAAGGAAAATTTGTTATGTAGCAATAGAAAACTAATATGACTGAGATGTCTTTAATTCTAAAGTAAATATTTCTAAAGCTCTACAGTTACGTAAACTGTTATCTTTATGGTCTTAACAAATGTATTTCATCAAATTAAAGAATCTCCTTTCTTTTCATTTATAATTGTTTAAATTAAAAATGAATGTAGAATATGTTTAATGATTTTTCTGCAACTAATATGATCATACGGTGTTTCTCTACTATAGTAAAATTACTCTGTAACTTTGGATGTTACTATTGTTATATTTTCTAATACTGAATCTCTCTTGCATTTCTGAATTATGACTACTTGTTTTATTATTATTTTATACTAAAACAATTTGTACTTGTAACTAATCTGTGAAATCTATGGTGTCTATTTTCTCTCATTTTTATATTCTACTGGATATGCTTTGAATCATTTTAAGGTGATGGGCAGAGGTGCTTAAACAAGTATGCTTACATTGATTTCCTATCTGGAAGCTGTAACTAAGTGCTTTTGAAAGTACATCATTGCCCAAGGATCTTGAGATAAATTAAAAATGGGAAGGTATAGTCATGACCAGGTCTCCCCAGGAAGCAGATTTGGAGAGAGTTGAGCATGTAGCTAACATCCCTGGAAGGAAAAGGAAGAAGGCAGAAGTGGGCTGTGGGCAATGTGAAGCTACTGTACAATGTCAGTCTGGGGAGTTCTGGACTTGGAATGTTTCTTTGGAGCTGTCCTGCATTGGCCTGAGATGACCCCACTTTTGCGTATCCATGTTGTGTAGTCCTAGCTCATGGGTTACCCAGGATAGAGTATGAGATTGAATAGGGCAGCTCTCTGCAGCTAAGACTGTCCCTGAAGGAGCTGACCATAGAAAACTGTCTACTGTCAGCACTCCCAGAAGCTGGAGCAGCGTGCTCATTCTTAAACTGAGAGTTTGTTACACCCCTCAGTTTCTGCCATGGATATGTATGGATAATGAGAAAACTTTGTTAGGCCTGAATGACCTGTTTAGATAGGGTCAGCACTGATTTTAGCTGACTTATATGGGATAGTTAGGTACTCCAGAATAATCCCAGGTACACTAAAAGAGACCTTGTGTATATTGTAGATGTAAAAATAGTATGTGTTGCTTTGTAGCTCATGCCTCTAAATTAATTAGTGAAGGTTCTTGCAGAATGACTGTTCAACATTTTCAGTGTTTGTAGTTTCTCACTTCTCTAAAGCCTGTGAAGCACAGTGATGGTCAAAATAACCTAGCCAGTGAGAACTGGGAAATTGGCAGATATCCTGAGCCGCAGTTGCTCAAACTGCAAATTTGTGAAAACAAAATAAGCATTTGGTGTCTGAGGTTTTAGCTGCAACAGTGCCTGCCCTGCTCTAACGTTGTGCCACACGGGTGGTGTAGACAGGACAATGTCAAGTTTAGTTCCCTTACTTCCTTCCTAAACTTCACTTTCTCTTTGCTCCAGCCTTCCTCAAATGCCTAGTTGATAAAGAGGTTGTTTTATTCTCCTCAGCCTAAGAATTTAATTTGAAAAGAAGATCAGAAACCAGGGAATATTTGATTTATGCTAGTGCTACATCCAAGGACTCTATAGAAGAATAATATGCTTTTTTATGAGACAGTAGTGATATAAGTTGGGGTACAGAATGGGAATGGTTTATGGTTTGGTTATAGGCTTGTAGTCCAGAGACCAAAGTCTTAAGTCTCTGCTCATTTGTTAGCAGACTTCACACCAACTCGTTTCACCTCTATTGGATTTATTTTTCCAGTCTCCCCAAATGGAAATGATAAACTATATTATGGAGATTTATATCACAGTTTCACACTGTTTCCTCCATTTATTTAATTCAAAGAACTTTCCATACACTGTTTCACTCATTTGTATCTCTGTAAAAGCAGCATGTCTTGCATTAAAACCCTTCCGCAGGGTAGGAGGTAGATGAAAGACCTAGGGTCAGTATTTTAATGGATGATACAGTGTATATTGAAAATCCAGTATTTTGAAGTAAGACACAAAAATGTTTGCCACACTGCAAACATTTATGTTATATTGTGGCTGGCAAATGATGATATCATTAATAGGTGGTCCAATTCTAAGATAAAATCTGGCTTATTTCATCTCTTTTGTTTTTATAGTTTTCTTATCAGTGTCAAATATTTTTGATTTGGTAACTGATAATTTATCCCTTCAAGGAAGCTTTAATCCTTGTTTAGCTCTCAAATTTCAATATTAAGCACCCTGAGTGGGAATTTTACCTAAAGTTCAACTTGTTGAAAAGATATTCTCTTTACTCATATACAATCACTCCTGTAAACATCTGAAACTATTAAGAGCCCCATAAATGTTATCTTTCAAACAGACTTTATGTGAATTAGATTTATTAAATGTGTAAATAAGCAGTAAGTTAAAACAGGCTAAGTTGTTACTGATATGCATAGCTTCATATAAATATGACAACAAATGATTTCTCTTGTATTTCCTTTTTGAAGAGAAATAAGATACACAGGAGACTCAATATTTTTAGCAATCAGAACAGCCTTGGGTAAGATTTTTTAAAAGATAAAAATAAGATTCTAAGAAGATCACTGATCTGAGAGTCTTCAGACTCTCAGAATAAACAGGACTTTAAATAATTATATTTGCCTTTAGGTAAGTACACTGATGTACTGCATATTGAGAGCATGTTGTGATCTTATGTAGATTAGAGTTAAAATACTCTCAGTCCCAGGTATTTGGAACAGATTAGATTCTTAGTTTCTACTTAACTAAATCATAAGAAATAATATCACTCTCTTTGGATTTTATTTGGCTTTAACTTTAAGGTATATACACCTCTTTCTAGTGTCACTTATTTAAACAGTGGCCTCAACCTTTAGACTCAAATGAGAGAATGTATACGAAAAACATTCTGTGTATAAATCTACCAATTATTTTTATTGTCTTCACATATAATGCAACCCTGATAAACCCCATTAGAGGGGAACATTCATTAATAAAACATAATTCCAGAGATAAAGATATAAGTCTTATTTCTGCCTTAGAGAATTTCTTTGACGGTCAGCTGCTCACCTAGTTTTGCCTTCCTAGAAGTTAAAATTCTGAATTTTAGAGAGAAAAACAGTGCTGTTATTTCTTAATGAGTACTCACTGAGCATTAAATTAAGGGCAATAATTACAACAACAGCAAAAAGTCTAAGAAAATATGACAATCCCTGCTTGAATTCTAAGACAATATGTCATCTTCTCTTTACCTCTATGTTAGTTAACTGTTTCCCCCTTGACACTTGATATTTTCCCTTACTTCATTGTAGGATATATTTTGATTTGTGGAATTTTCTAAATGATATGAAGGAAGTCTTTCTGCAGCTTTGTCAGAATCCTTCCCTAACCTATTAAAATGGATTGAAATTGGAGTTTGAAATATCTGCTGGTGGGAACTGGCAATCCATTTTTCTTAGGGTGACCTAATATTAATGAAATTAATTACTAAGCTGGAGTACCCACCAGCACACATGAAAAGCCTCCAGCCTACCATTCCAAGCATAAACTATTTCAGCTTGGTTTTCCAATCTGTAGTATCAAGATATGAACAAAGTCCTATGCCTATTTCTTTCTCCAATAATAACTGATTTCTAGTAACAGTTTCCGTTTTGGTTAGTCTATTTGATTTTTATTTTTCTATGCTTATTCTTCCTACCTCTCACCTCTGATTCCAATTTTTTACAATTTAACAATTTGGTTTTAAACAGTTAAAGCTAAAATATTTCATATTTAAATATTTAAAAGAGAAATTATCATCCAAAAGTCTACAAACAATAAATGCTGGAGAGGGTGTGGAGAAAAGGGAACCCTCTTACACTGTTGGTGGAAATGAAAACTAGTACAGCCACTATGGAGAACAGTGTGAAGATTCCTTAAAAAACTGGGAATAGAACTGCCATATGACCCAGCAATCCCACTGCTGGGCATACACACCGAAGAAACTAGAATTGAAAGAGACATGTGTACCCCAATGTTCATCGTAGCACTGTTTATAATAGCCAGGACATGGAAGCAGTCTAGATGTCCGTCAGCAGACAAATGGATAAGGAAGCTGTGGTACATATACACAATGGAATATTACTCAGCCATTACAAAAATACATTAGAATCAGTTTTAATGAGGTGGATGAAACTGGAGCCTATTATACAGAGTGAAGTAAGCCAGAAAGAAAAACACCAATACAGTATACTAATGCATATATATGGAATTTAGAAAGATGGTAACAATAACCCTATATGCCAGACAGCAAAAGAGACACAGATGTATAGAACAGTCTTTTGGACTCTGTGGGAGAGGGCGAGGGTGGGATGATTTGGGAGAATGGCATTGAAACATGTGTATTATCATATGTGAAACGAATCACCAGTCCAGGTTCGATGCATGAGACAGGGTGCCCGGGGCTGGTGCACTGGGATGACCCAGAGGGATGGGGTGGGGAGGGAGGTGGGAGGAGGGTTCAGGATGGGGAACACATGTACACCCTTGGCGGATACATGTCAATGTATGGCAAAACCACTACAATATTGTAAAGTAATTAGACTCCAATTAAAATAAATAAATTTATATTTAAAAAAAAGAAAAAACAAAAAAAATAAAAGAGAAATTAAACCACACTTTTTATTCCAAATATATAAACATACACTTAAGCTGAAAACATGGCCTGGCTCCCAGTTCAAACCACCTGACTTTGGGGACATGATTACAGGCAGAAACTGTGACTTAGGTCCAATTATGTGCTGGGCCCGAGTTGGGTGCCTCCTGTTTTTCAAAGATGGGTAGCCAGAATTAGAATTTAAATTGTCAGCTCAAAGAAATTCAGGGTATATTTGGTTTCTTCTAGTTAAAGTGTCATATGGGAATCCAGAGGGGCAGACTCCTATGTCATTCACTTCCTTCCCTGACTTGACCCAAGCCTAGGTTTCTCAGAAACTGATAATAAAACACAGTTCTTCTCAATTACTTATCTTTGTTCTTTATGAAAACACTTTATTGCTGGAATGTATTTGTGTTCAGTTTAAATGAACATAACTCTATTCTCCCACCCTGCACATATGGATGGGAGTGGAGGGGGAAGGGAAATGGAGGGGAAATGAAAAACTCTTGAAATCATAGTGTAATTAGTTTCTCTATTTGGAAGCTCTAAGTTTAATTAAACAGCAGTGATAGCCAGCAATAAACTGCTACCCCTGGGAGAGAGGGAAAATGTCAAATTTCATTCTGAAAAGACTTCTACAAAAACACAGACACAAAGTTGATTCAGTTTTATTTTGAAGATTTATTTCATACCAGTTCAAGCTACTCAAGATTAATTCAAACCTGTCTCCCAGATGCAATAAGTGTGAAGAACTAAAACTTGCTGTCAGATGATTTTTGTAACATCTCACCATCTCTAAATATTGTATACTGATGTCATAAATACTAGTACCCAAAATCTTTGTTAAGAAATTGTTAGCTCAAGAAAATATATATGCTATTATAACATTGTATGGGTATATTATATGTGTACGTGTGTGTGTGTGTGACAGGGAAAGGTTTTTCTTTAGAATGATCCATTTGTGTATATAGGCTTCCCAGGTGGCTCAGTGGTCAAGGTGGCCTGCTAATGTAGGAGACATGGGTCAGGAAGATCCCTTGGAGGAGGAAATGATAACCCACTCCATTATTTTTGCCTGAAAAATCCCATGGACAGAGGAGCCTTGAGGGTTACATGGCCATAGGGTCACCAAGAGCTGGACACAACTTAGTGATTGAAAGCAAGCAATGATGCCTTACTGCTCAGTGCATATTTGTGAATACATAAATTTCCTTTTCTTATCACATAAATGTAACACAATGGGGAAAATTATTTTAGCTTTCTTAAAAGGAAAGTCTTACTGCTAAATGCTATGTTAAATGATTTCACTCACTACAAGAGGAGAAGCAACATGTTTGGAAAACAATACAGCAGTTCCTCTGAAACTAAACTAAGGAGTCCCAGAATTAATTCAGGGGATAAATAACTGGTTGTAAGGCCAAACCACAACCCACATGTTGCAACTAAAAAGTAAACAATCAGTTCATTCACTATCTAACTTTTCCTTGTGAACTGACAAAGAGACATCGTAGAATGTAGTATCAGGGAACCTATTACATACATACTTAAAAATGTTTATAGAAACTTTGATTCCTTTCAAGGTGGATTTGAATCAAAATTGTTTAAACTAAAGGCAGTATATCTCAAAGAAAATATACAGATGACAAATAAATACATAAAAGATGGCCCACATCATATGTCATTAGGGAATTACAGATTAAAACAACTATGAGGTATCAATATGCATCTGTTTGGTCAAAATTCAGAAGACTGACAACACTAGATACTCATAGGAATGTAGAGCAACAGGAACTCTGATTCAGTGCTGCTGGGAATGCAAAATGGTCCAGCCACTTTGGAAGATAGTTTAGTATTTTCTTACAAAGCTAAACATGCTCTTACCATATGATCCAGCAAAAGCTCTCCTTGGTATTTGCTCAAAGAAACTGAAAACTGTCATCCACACAGAAACCTACATAGATTTTTATACAAGATTTATTCATGGCTTCCAAAGCTTACAAGCAACCAGGATGTCCTTCAATAGCTGAATGGATAATTGAACTGTGATACAATCTAGACCATAGAATATTGTTCAGCAGTAAATATGAATGTGCTATCAAGGCATGAAAAGACATGGAGGAACATTAAATGCATATTACTAGGTGAAAAAGGCCAATCATAGAGAATTACGTATTGGAGGATTCCATCTATATGACATTCAGGAAAAGGCAAAATTATGAAGACTGTTAAAAAAAGCCTATGGCTACCAGAGGTTTTATGTAGGGAGAGGTTGGAGGGGAGAGGGTAGTAAGGGATGACAAGGCAGAGCACAGTGGATTTTTAGGGCATGAAAAGGTTCCATGTGATACTATAATGATGGATAAAGATAATTATACATTTATCAAAACCCACAGAATGGATAACACCAAGAGTGAATCGTAATGTAAACTGTGAACTTTGGCTGATTTTCATGTCTGTGTAGCTTCATCCTTCAGTTCAGTTCATTTCAGTCGCTCAGTCGTGTCCAACTGTTTGCAACCCCTGTGAACCACAGCACGCCAGGCCTCCCTGTCCATCACCAACTCCCGGAGTCCACTCAAACCCATGTCCATCAAGTCAGTGATGCCATCCAGCCATCTCGTCCTCTGTCGTCCCCTTCTTCTCCCGTCCTCAATCTTTCCCAACATCAGGGTCTTTTCCGTTGAGTCAGCTCTTCGCATTAGGTGGCCCAAGTATTGGAGTTTCAGCTTCAACATCAGTCCTGCCAATGAACACCCAGGACTGATCTCCTTTAGGATGGACTGGTTGGATCTCCTTGCAGTCCAAGGGACTCTCAAGAGTCTTCTCCAACACCACAGTGCAAAAGCATCAATTCTTCACCGCTCAGCTTTCTTCACCGTCCAACTCTCACATCCATACATGACTACTGGAAAAACCATAGCCTTGACTAGACGGACCTTTGTTGGCAGAGTAATGTCTCTGCTTTTGAACTTGCTATCTAGATTGGTCATAACTTTCCTTCCAAGGAGTAAACGTCTTTTAATTTCATGGCTGCAATCACCATCAGCAGTGATTTTGGAGCCCAGAAAAATAAAGTCAGCCACTGTTTCCACTGTTCCCCCATCTATTTGCCGTGAAGTGATGGGACTGGATGCCATGATCTTAGTTTTCTGAATGTTGAGCTTTAAGCCAACTTTTTCACTCTCCTCTTTCACTTTCATCAAGAGGCTCTTTAGTTCTTCTTCACTTTCTGCCATAAGGGTGGTATCATCTCCATATCTGAGGTTATTGATATTTCTCCCAGCAATCTTGATTCCAGCTTGTGCTTCCTCTAGCCCAGCATTTCTCATGATGTACTCTGCATAAAAGTTCATCCTTACTAATCTCTTAAGTGATTTTGACAATGGAAGAAGTTATATAGGTGTGAAGGCCTAGAGTATATGGGACATTTCTGTACTTCCCCCTCAATTTTACTATGAATCTAAAACTGCTCTAAAAAATTAAAGTGTTTTAGCACAAATTCAGTATTTTGCCTTTGGTAAGGCAGATACCACTAACTGTGCTACCTAAAGTTGATATAATATAAAATAGGAACAAACACCAAAATCACAAAATGATATGACTCACATATTATAATAAACAATAATGTTAATGACAGCAAAAGCGTATGCCTACTAATCATATGAATTGATTTCCTTCTTTGGCTTCCCACTCACCCAATAACAGCAACCAATATCAATGAACTTTTTCTAGTGTTATGCATTATACTAAAGGAGTATATGGAGAATACACAGATGTTCTTTCAAGTGAGTGTGAATTACCCTTGTCTGAGACCCCAAGACATCCAGTCTGACAAGTTGGCAACATCTGAACTTTAAGAATGTATACTAAAATGTTAATTTCTTTTTACTCATTTATATGGCAGCCATTTCTTTCTACCTTCCTCTGCCAAAGTTGCGACACATTACATGCCCTGTCTCTCCTTGGGAAGTCTTGTGCATCTTTGGAATCAGTAAACACAAGTTTACTAGCCTCAGTTCTCTCATGGGTTCAGTGAAGTCATCATTCTACAGATTATCTGGATTTTTCTTGGTGCAAGTAAAGAAGACAGTCTTTTCAGTTTCCTACAAATTATGCAGTAGAGGAAGTGACCTCAAATACATTTGTTCATGTTTTTAATAGGTGTGTAATATTTATTGCAAATATTTTATCATAATTTCCTTTACTATCAATACTGTTGAATATTTTGGTTTTTTCCAAATTTTTTTTTTACCATTAAGAAATAATATTATAATAAGCACACTTATGTACACAGCTTATTTTTTTATTTAGAATTGTTTCCTGAACAAAATTACTTGGTTAAAAGAGAATAGGGTCAAACTTCAGGCTGATGGGTTTGAATTATGTTCTGCCATTGATTGTCTGCATTATTTTCAGGTAGTTATTAAGCTCATAAAGCATTTTTTGCAAAATATTTTCATATTTTTTGGAAAACAGGGATACTAATATCTATGTTATAAAATTTTGTGATATGTACATGAGATAATCCACATGCAGTGCCTGAGAGTAGATCATCATAGGCTAAACATGCAATTATGGTTAGTTATAAACCAACGATGAATCTTTTTGCAGACTCTGCAAATGACTTTCCAAAATGATTGTGACAATTCACATTGTAGTTACAATGCACAACAATAAAGTCCTGCATATTTAAGTGGTTGATTTTTTACTTTATCTAGGAAACAAAGTTTTCATATATGTATTGTATAGTATGACATAAGCAAAACACCAGAGCTTTGTATGAAGACAGATATAAAATACTTGGGTTCAGATCCTGATCCTATATTTGCTACCAATGTGGACTTGGAAATTTTTCTTAATTTCACCACTTTTCACATTTCTCAGTCTTAAAAATGAGAATAATAATAACTACTTTTAGCCATAGCAGGCATTAGAAATAATATAGGCAAATTACTTAGCCTGGATTGCATTCTCAAAATGAGATTCTCACCTTTAAGCATTGATTAGAATTACTGGGAGATCTGAGGATGTTCAGTTGCATCCCAAACTAATCTCATCGGGATTTCTGGAGGTGGGTTGCAAGTATCAGTATTTTTCCACAGCTCCCCACTGGGTGTTACATCCTTACCCATGTTATAGCAACTAATATGTATAAATGATTTCACAATTTATAAATAATTTCATTACCATAATTTGATTTGATTACTATAAAAACTTTGTTTTTATTGAGAATTCCTACATATTTTAAAAAGTAAGTAGATTCTGAGCTATGATAGCTAGCAAATTTGACACAAATTCCCTTGCCTTGCTCAGCCTTAGACTTAGTGTATTGCATATATTGGCTTTTATGATGGTCCTGAATCTGTATATATCTCTTGCTACATTTATATTGTGTATGACAGAATCTGTAGCACAAATTCTCTATACCAGGGCCAGTCAAATCCTTTTACAAAATATTTGAAGGTAATGCTCAGGATTTTATTTCCTTCCTAGTTGGTGCCATGATCTTATATACACAGAATATCAGCACATTGCTCATAACCCTGATTTGCCTGTAAAAGCATCCCATTCTTTGTTTATAAACACCAGGAACCTAAGTCCATAGACACTGAAAAAAGCTAAGTCCATAGGGTTGCTAAAAGTTGGATACAACTGAAGCAACTTGGCATGCATGCAAGAGAAAAATAATTGGATGGAGTTTTGCAATGGGAGACCTTTACACAGAATCCAAGAGAATAGGCTTGTTGATGAGTAAAGAGGTGGTTTTCTAGATTCTGTCTTAATGCAGGGACCAGACTAACAAGTACTTGGACATAATTCCAAAACCAAAAAAATATTTTTTCTACATAGGTGAATAAGCTAAATCTCTCTTTTTCTCTAAGCTACTGTGTGCTAGTCTGTGCATTATTAAGGTAGCCTAAAGGAAGGATTTTTGTAAAGCTGTGTCATATGCCACTAGCCAACACTACCTAAAAAGCTATAGTATGCTTTTCCTGGCCCCTCTACATATTCTTGATTGAAAATTGCTCATGTGGTCCTGTAAGTTTTTGCAGCTCAGTTCTGAAATTGATTTTGTATCATAACCTCTCTTAAATTAAAAAAAAGGTCTTTTTCTGGACTGCTGAAAAATTATGTTTGAGGCTCTTTCAAAGATATATGGGGTTCCAGTGTACTGGTTAAAATAAGAATATTGGTGATATAATGATATAGCTTGAAAGGAAAATAATATACACTCAAAAGAAATAATATATCTTTAACAGAAAGCAATATATCAACACCACTAACCAAGTTTTAGTGTATGTAATGTAAAAGCTCTAACTGAATTTATGACCAACCTAGACAGCATATTAAAAAGCAGAGACATTACTTTGCCAACAAAGGTCCATCTAGTCAAGGCTATGGTTTTTCCAGTAGTCATGTATGGATGTGAGAGTTGGAATATAAACAAAGCTGAGCACCGAAAAATTGATGCTTTTGAACTGTGGTGTTGGAGAAGACTCTTGAGAGTCCCTTGGACTGCAAGGAGATCCAACCAGTCCATACTAAAGGAAATCAGTCCTGAATATTCATTGGAAGGACTCATGCTGAAGCTGAAACTCCAATCCTTTGTCCAGCTGATGCTAAGAACTGACTCATTTGAAAAGACCCTGATGCTGGGAAAGATTGAAGGCAGGAGGAGAAGGGGACGACAGAGGATGAGATGGTTGGACAGCATCACCAACTCAATGGACATGAGTTTGAGTAAACCTCAGGAGCTGGTGATGGACAGGGAGCCCTGGCATGCTGCAGTCCCTGGGGTCACAAAGAGTCGGACACAACTGAGCGACTGAACTGAACTGATAACTATTTTGATAGTCAGCTACCCCTAGGTGTCCTTATATCCTTTTTGGAGATGTGATAATATTATGAAACACCAAAGACACAAGCAAATAAAAAATTCTTCTGTTGGTTCAGTTTCTTTTACATTTTAACTTAATAGTGATACATTGAAAATGAAGACTCTGTACGCTATAGTATATGTTTTAATTACACTTTTATAAACCTGAGTGAAATATAATTAAAATGCACTTATTATAGAACTATAACATGAAAAGTCTTTTATATTCAGGCACACATTATAGAAAATGTAATTGATTTCTTAACCAAATGAGGAACTCTCCTAGAAAACCAAGAAAATTAATTTATTTGCTGGGTAGATTTATTAGCAGTTATTCTTATCCTAGGTTAAACAGTTGAACAAAGTAAATGTTTTATAAGACAGCAGCGATTCTGCTTCCTACCCCCAGAATTGTTTTTACCCATAGTTCACTTAAGGAAAATCAGGTTGACTGTACTGTTTATTTTAATAGTTCTCAATCAATATATATCTTAAACGTACCTTGTGGGTATTGGGTCTGATATTTCATGCTGGTACACTGTAGTACGATTATCACTATAGACCAAAAAAAAACAAAAACCCACACAAGACAGAATTCAAGATGGTGCTCCATGTCATATTACTTCTAAAAACATAAAGTTTCCTTTAGCAGGAACATAATATACTTGTTATTGTGGATAAGTCTCATTGAATAAGACAAGAACAGCCTACATTCAACATCATCTACAGTTAGTTATTTAAGCTGTACCTAGACAAGGCAATTATTTAATACTAATACAAACAGAAAGATCTCGTTTTCTTCTCTTTCACTCTACCATTAAAAATCCAGAGAAAGATGAATAATCCTTCAGCAAAAGTGTTCTTAATGAGTCAGACCCTCTTGGTTAAAAATGTTTTGATGAAATATTTAAGTATAATTCAATAATAATAAAAGCTAGAGTGTGTGTGTGTGTGTGTGTAGAGAGAGAGAGAGAGAAAGAGAAAGAGAGTATATATGCTTCCCAGGTGGCGCTAGTGGTAAAGAATCCACCTGCCAAAGCAGGATACGCAAGAGACAGGTTTTTAATCGCTGGGTTGGGAAGATCCCCTAGAGGAGGAAACGGCACCCCACTCCAGTATTCTTGCCTGGAAAATTCCAAGGGCAGAGGAGCCTGGTGGGTATAGTCCATGGGGCCCCAAAGAGTTGAATATGACTCAGCAACCGAGCATACGTTGTTAAATACATAGAGTATATATACAGTTTTCTTTAAAAAAAGAAAGAGACCAATCATTTGATATAAAAATCTGATTAACTACTTTCATTTGAGAATAAAGTAAAATGAAACTAATTCCATGCTCAAAATAGATTAAATGATGAGGTTAGGTTTCTCAGGAGAGATATTTATTTATCAGTATTATAATTTCTAAATCTATAATCTTTGAATAAATATGTTAATCAAATAGGTAGGCTGCCTATATTTTTCAGCATAGATGTGATATTTTACACTTTAAATTTCCAATTAGTATCAGGTAAAACATTGCTGGTCTGAAGTCTCTAGGAATAATTTGAGTTCAAGTTTTTACGTTCCTTTCTAATACCTGACAATTTATGATATGGACTTTACCCTGGAAATTTCCTCATTATCTCTAGAATGTCTGCCTCAGGGAGCACAGAGTGGCTAACTCAGTCTACTGTCAGTAAATTTCCAGGATTTGGTTGTTTTCAGAACAATGTTTTGTGTGTGATTTAGTCAGTGATGATAAGCATGCTAATTCAACAACCCCAACCTTTTTGGCACCAGGGACCAATTTTGTGGAAGACAATTTTTTCATGGAGCGAGGATCTAAGAGATAGTTTCAGGATGATATAAGTGCATTACATTTACTATACACTTTATTTCTAATCTAATGCTGCCACTGATCTGACAGGACAGACATACCAGTCTGCGACATAGAGGTCGGGGACCCCCACACTAATTGATCACTTTGAGGTCAGAATACTACAAATGTGGTCAGGTTCCAAAATTGATATTACAATCTCAGAGAAAACTTGCTATGTTCATAGAATCTTGTCATCTCTGAAGAGATGATGGCATCTTTGAAGCCAGTGAGGGGACAGCTAAGATCTCAGAAGTGAGTTGATAATTCCCAGGGATTCCACAGGACATTTTCTCTTCCCTCCAGAGACTAATAGGCAGAGCAAGAATATTATTTGTAAAAACTATCAGTTTGTCCTCAGCCAATGTCATGAGCATTTCAGCAATAAAGCACCAAACAAATGTACTGTATTCTGCACATTTTCATGTGCTAGAGAAACAGACATAATTTACTTGGCAATAATAGCAAATATCACAGACAGGGCAGAAGTGCTTTCAAGGAGATTGAATCCATGCTCTGCGCAATTAAACAGTGCTACTCACTCAGTGAGGATGCTTTATAGTGTCTCATATTTTCATAACAGCCAGACTGTTGGTAAATTTAAATAAAAAGTTTAGTGCATACAACAGTGACTGACCCAGCTAATGAGATGTTAAATCAAAAAAAGAAGGAAGGACAGAAGGAAGAGAGAAAGGAAGGGGAAGGGAAAGGAAGAGAAGGGACCAAAAAAAGATAACTTAAACACAGATCACAATTACAGTAAGACATAGAGCTAGATACATCGTGGTTTAGACTAATCCAAAGCTATGCTTCAATTTACAAAAAAGGAAACAAAATTTATAAGATAAGCAGCAATTAATGTGTCCTGTGGCTCTTAGGATATAATTTTAGAGTAGCTTTGCTATAGGGCTTTCCAGGTGGCTCAGTGGTAAAGAGTCCACCTGTTAATTCAGGAAATGCGAGTTCAATTCCTGGGTCAGGAAGATCCCCTGGAGAAGGAAATGGCAACCCACTCCAGTATTCTTGCCTGGAGAATTGCATGGGCCGAGGAGCCTGGCAGGGCTACAGTCCATATGGTTGCAAAGAGTTGTATATAACTTAGCAGTCAAAAAGCAGCAGCAACAGCTTTGCTACTGTTTCAGACTAAAAATGCACAATATTTTTTACTATATTGTTCCCATAGATTTTAGCCAAAAACAAGTTGAAACTATTCAGTAGCAATGGCTAGAATTTCCATGATGAGCCCAAGTTTGAAAACCATGGTATAATGTTAAAAAAAAAACCTAACATTTTATTATGATTAAAGGCTTTTGCCAAAAAAATGGCCCTTTTGCTTGTAGATGTATTTTTCAGGTTAGAGGGTAGAAGGAAGGGAGTGAAGGCAATATTTTTTGGGTGCCTAGTATGTGCCTTGGTGCATTCTGTTTTTATCTACGCTAAACATCACCTAGACAGCATATTAAAAAAGAGACATTACTTTGTCAACAAAGGTCCACCTAGTCAAGGCTATGGTTTTTCCAATAGTCATGTATGGATGTGAGAGTTGAACTATAAAGAAAGCTGAGCACCAAAGAACTTATGCTTTTGAACTGTGATGTTGAAGAAGACTCTTGAGAGTCCCTCAGACTGCAAGGAGATCCAACCAGTCCCTCCCAAAGGAAATCAGTCCTGAACATTCATTGGAAGAACTGATGCTAAAGCTGAAATTCCAGTACTTTGACCACCTGATGTGAAGAACTGACTCATTTGAAAAGACCCTGATGCTGGGAAAGATTGAAGGCTGGAGAAGAAGGAAAAGACAGAGATGAGATGGTTGGATGGATCACCGATTCAACGGACATGAGTTTGAGTAACTCCAGGAGTTGGTGATGGACAGGGAGGCCTGGCTTGCTGTAGTCTATGGGGTTGCAAAGAGTCAGGCATGACTGAGCAACTGAACTGAACCTACTGAACGTCATAGTGATTTTGCTAGATAGACCAGTTGATAAAAACTGAGATTCAGAGAAGTTGTCTAACATTTTGCTACTAGATGAGATAAGTGGGATTTACCTATAATTTAATTTTTCCCAGATATGTTGAATTATCATGAATGGAACTGCCATCTGGTCACCAAACCAAGATTAACCAAAATATTTTAACTCATGCAAAGTGTTTAGTGCAATAGCTAACACAAAGGAAGCTTTCTATAATGTTTAATGATGATAATGATCATATCAAAATTTTCCTTTGTATCCAAGTAGTCCTACACATTTCTCCATATTATCTGCTAACATTCTCTATTAGTTCTTTCTTCAGCTGTGTTCTAAAGCCTTGATTCAAGCTCCTGTCATCTCTTCTTTTGATCATAAATATTTTCAAATGATTTCTTATTTCCAGTTTCGCCACCTCTTCCCAAAGCTACGTCCATTCTTCATATTGTTGTTACCATGGTTTTACTAAAATGAAATTTATATTATTGCCTATTGCATAAGATCCCTCAGTCATTCAGAGTAGAAGGTATGGATCCTTTTTTTCAGGGTATATAAATTGTCCTATCATATATCTAAAATATAAAAGCTAATATTTACTTACTTAACATGTATTATCTCTCAACATTTCTATTTCCCAATAGCCAAGTTAAAATTCTTAAATGGTATAAATAATTCCATGCTATCTGACAATCAGCCCTATTTTTAATTATTAAACATTAGCTCTCACCACTCCCATTTAGCTCATATTCTAGGACCCTAAAATTCAACTATCATTTTCTTAAGTCTCCCAGAATATATCATGGCTTCATGCTTTATACTGATACCCTTTGACAATTAATTTATTGAAGGAAATGTATACTTGCATATAAATATTGTTGTTCTGTTGCTAAGTCATGTCTGACTCTTGGACTGAACCCCATGTCTGAACCCCATGGACTGTAGCACACTGGCTCCTCTGTCCTCCACTATCTCCTGGAGAGTGCTCGGATTCATGTCCATTGAGTCAGTAATGCTATCTAACCATCTCATTCTCTACTGGCCCCTTCTCCTTTTACCTTTAATCATTGCCAGCATCAGGATCTTTTACAAAGAGTCAGCTGTTTGCCTCAGGTGGCCAAGGTATTGGAGCTTCAGCATAAGTCCATCCAATGAATATTCAGAGTTGATTTCCTCTAGGACTGAGTGGGTTGATCTCTTTGCAGTCCAAGGGACTCTCAAGAGTCTTCTCCAACACCATAGTTCAAAAGCCTCAATTCTTCAGTGCTCAGCCTTCTTTATGGTCCAACTTTCAAGTCTGTACATGACTACTAGAAAAGCTATAATTTTGACTCTACAGACTTTTGTCAGCAAAATGATGTCTCTGCTTTTTAATATGCTGTCTAGGTTTGTCACAGCTTTTCTTCCAAGGAGCAAGCATCTTTTTTCATGGCTACAGTCACCTTCCACAATGATTTTAGAGCCCAAGAAAATAAAATCTGTCACTGCTTCCAGTTTTTTCCTTTCTATTTGCCATGAAGTGATGGGACTGGATGCCATGATCTTGTGTTTTTGAATGTTGAGCTTTAAGCCAGCTTTTTCACTTTCCTCTTTCACCCTCATCTAGAAGCCCTTTAGTTTCTCTTCACTTTATGCCATTAGAGTGATATTATCTGCTTATCTGAGATTATCTTCTCCTGACAATCTTGTTCCCAGAATTTATCCAGCCGAGCATTTCACATGATGTACTCTGCATAGAAGTTAAATAAACAAGGTTACGGTATACAGCCTTGTCCTACTCCTTTCCCAAATTTGAACTAGTCAGTTGTTCCATGTGCGTTCTAAATGTTGCTTCTTGACCTGCTTAAAGGTTTCTCAGGAGACAGGTAAAGTGGTCTGGTATTCCCATCTCTTTAAGAATTTTGCACAGTTTGTTGTGATCCACACAGTAAAAGGCTTCCACGTAGTCAATAAAGTAGAAGTAGATATTTTTTGTCTGGAACTCCCTTACTTTCTCCATGATTCAATGTATGTTGGCCATTTGATCTCTGGTTCCTCTGCCTTTTCTAAACGCAGCTTGCACATCTGGAAGTTCTTGTTTCATGTATTGCTGAAGCCTAGCTTGAAGGATTTTGAGCATAATCTTGCTAGCATGTGAAATGAGCTCAACTATATCATAGTCTGAGCTCTTCCAAAGAGTTATAAAGAGGGAGAAGGGAACAGAGACCATGAGGGTGAAGTTCCCGATCCTTTAGTATCTGAGTTGTTCTGTCACATTCTTTGATGATAGAAACAGGTTATATGCCAAATTTCAGGCTTTACCCAGTGCAGGCTGCCAATGTTAAGTAGTGTCTGGAGAGGAAAAATGCAGTAGCACTCAAGATTCTCCTATAAACAAAAAGCTAATTTGTGAAGCGGAGAAGGCAATGGCACCCCACTCCAGTACTCTTGCCTGGAAAATCCCATGGACGGAGGAGCCTGGTGGGCTATAGTCCATGGGGTCGCTAAGAGTCGGACACGACTGAGCAACTTCACTTTCACTTTTCCCTTTCATGCACTGGAGAAGGAAATGGCAACCCACTCCAGTATTCTTGCCTGGAGAATCCTAGGGACGGCGGAGCCTGGTAGGCTGCCGTCTATAGGGTCGCACAGAGTCGGACACGACTGAAGTGACTTAGCAGTAGCAATTTGTGAAGAGGCAGACAAACTGATTCTGGTATAGTCTATTTCTTGTGGCTTTCAGATCATCTTGCAGATTCTAATGAGATCTGGCTCTCATATGACAATAGGATATCTTTGTAGCTTTTCCAACAGGAACTGCACAGGTTCTATTCTAAAGATAATAACAAACTTTAGCAAGATGAAACTATGGTCTACAAAGCTGCAGGGAGCCCCAGAACCAAGACTGATATTTATCATCCCCCTCTTCCACCACCCATTCAAGATTTCTGTCTTCCTTGGGCATTACTTTCTCTCATCTGGTTTGCTTGTTTGCTGAAATGACCTAGATATTAAATTCAAACTGAGAGTCTAGTTTCTCAGTTGGGCAAAAATCTTAGTGGTCATGGAAATACCAAATGATGTCCTATTGAATCACTTGGGTTTCTGATCTACTTTTCATTCCTCCAGTGCATAGTTTTAACTATAGGTCTCTCTGGTAATCAGTCAGTTTCCATTTCTAGCAAAGTAACTCCATTTTTGTCTACTAATATCTCTGCATGAGAAGCTAAAAGTAATCAAGTGATAGTTTCAGGTATCAGCAGAGAAACACCTGCATTGTATTATCTGGTGGAAGTACTTCCCCTGTGGCTTACAGAGAATCAAGGCCTTTATCCAAGCTGAAACTGAAGATTTGGGAATAGAAATTTTAAAATCCAAGAATAAGGTTGTTAACTATGATAGAGAGGTTGGTCATTCCTCTTGTACCCATAGGTTTTAGACTCGTCTATTCTAGCTGTCCAAGACACAGATCCATGTATAGGTCATTGATTTAGATCATATACCACATCCTAGAACACAATATTCAAGATCTTATTTTCAAGCTAAGCTGATACAACGGTTGTATCTTCAAGAAACAACTCAAAACATCTATCTACCTGGTTGCTTCTCCGGTAGATCTTTTGGTCATGTATCTGTTAATATAACATCTTTCTTATTTAATGTTCCTTGAACTGAAGTAGTATTATAGAATATTATGACTAAAAATATCTGAAATTTTGTATAATCTTAGGTTTAGGTGCGGGTACTGGCACTGAAAATAGAAAAGACAAAGGTTTATATGGAGTATGTGTCAGGTGCAGTAAAGAAATAGTGTTCTCTCCACCATGGTGGAAATGGTCTAGTGTAATCAGCCTGCCACCCAGTAGTGTGGCTCTATGGAGAAATTGTACCAAATCAAGTGTTCAACATCAATCTCTGCTGCTAGAGGTTTGGGTATTCATCAGTGGCAGTGGCTACATCACTCTAGGTAGCGGAGCTCATGTTGCTAGATTCATGCATAGCTTCCAACTATGCCACTATGATCAGTCTGTTCACAGATCCATTCACACTTAAGTGCCAAGAAGTAACTTCCAGAGTTTCTGTCCATCTGATTGTTGAGAGTTTACTCTATGGTGGCTGCTTTCTGGTAGTCATTTACCCAGGATACAAAGATCTGCAGTCTTTCTGCCTATTTATGTAGGTTTATTCACATACTTTCCCTTCTTTAACACTTTCCCCTTCTTTACTACTTCAGTAATTTTTTTCATACTTCTGACCAACTAGCCAAGGTATTAATTTTTATTCAGAAGTTAGTGCATTATCTATACTATTATTTTTCCTCAGTATGAAGTGGATGTTAAAGCATCCGGCTCACAGATCTAGCCACTGGAAAAATATTTCTTTACCTGTGGTTTACGAAATCACTCTTTAATGGGGCTATAATCTAGCAACAGATTAATTCCAGCTAGTATCATCATATTATGTGAAACTACTCAGTGTCCCATTGTCATAGTCTCTACTAGAGCACAGGATCTGCAGCTTAATACATTTCATTTAACGAGCATTTTTAGTTAAACAAAACACTACTAAATAATCTCCAATTAAAAGATAAAGTCCCAGACAAAATATTAAAGACACATCATATAAAGGAAAATACAACATATCAAAATTTATGGGAGGCATCACAATCAATGACAAGAAGGAAACTTATAGTCCCAAATACAAAAATTGTAAATCAGGAAATAATCTAAACTCCTACATCATGGACATAGAAAAGAAGAGCAAAATAAAAGTAAACCAAGCAGAAAGATAAAAATGATAAAGATAAAGGCAAAAGTCAATTAATTTAAAAACAAAGAACAATAGATAAAACCAGTAAACAAAGATCTGGTTTCTTTAATCAATAAAAGTGACAAATGTCTAGCAAGACTGAACAAAGAAGAGAAGGAGAAACACAGTGTACCAGTGTTATGACTGAAACAGAGGATATCACTATAGAACTGCAAGACATCAAAAAGATGAAGACTTCCCTGGTGGTTCAGTGGTTAAGAATCCACCTGCCAATGCAGGGAATACAGGTTCCATCCCTGATCTGAGAAAAGTCCATATGCTCCAGAGCGGCTAAGCCTGTGTGACACAGCTACTGAAGCCCATGTGCTCTAGAACCTGTGAGCCACAGCTCTTGAGCCCGAGTGCCGCAACTACTGAAGCCTGTGAACCTAGAACCTAAGTTCCTCAACAAAGAAACCACCACAATGAGAAGCTCATGCACCACAATGAAGAGGAGCTCCTGCTCACCACAACTAGAGAAAGCCTGCATGCAGCACTGAAGACCTTGCACAGCCAAAAATAAATAAATAAATTTTAAAAGATATGAAAAGTTCTATACGTGTAAATTTGACAACTTAGACTGAATAAGCCTTGCATTGAAATACACAAATTACTATAACTCACTTAATATGAAACAGATCATTTGTATAGCCATATAGGTATTGAGTAAATTTAATTCATATAGCTCTCATTTATTCCCCCAGAAAAAAGTCTCTAGACCCTAGGTAGTTTCACTGGAGAATTCCTCCAAACTTTGATGAGATTTTTAATACTAGTGCTACACACACAAATATTCTAAACCCCAGAGAGTCTCTACAATTTAAAAAAGATCCCAAATGGAAAAAAAAATCCCAGTATGATGTAGACTCACAGATTGTGATCAAATTCAGGTCTAGGTATATGATCATAAGGTTATCAAACCTCCATGGGTATTTAATTAGCATCCTCTAAAGGTTTTTGATGTTAATGCCAGCATCATGATAGAAAAATTGATTAGATTGGGAAAATGCAAGTGGGTAAACCTGAGACTCTTCAAATTCTTCTTACCCCTCCTGCCTAGTACAGACAATCCCTTGCCACTTAACCATAGCTTCCCCTTTTCATGGAGATCCTGCAAAGACCTCACCTAAGCACATGTCCTGTAAAATACTGTTCTCCTGGAATCCATCACCACCTATTGCCTCCAGCCTAATAACCAGAATCAGCTTTCAGCACATTCTAAATGGATTGGAAAGCAATCCTATAAATGTAAAGCAGGATACCTCAAAATATGAACCACCAGCCACTGAGCACATATGTATGGTCATGGATCATAAAGAGCAGTAGATGCAAAAGATAAAGCTAAGCAGAAAAGAATTTATTCAGGAGGGTATTTAGCCATGACTCAGGATATGAAATATTGGCAAAAATACCTGTACATTTACCTAATAATTTTATGGAATGGCTCCTTGAAGCCTGAGCATGACAACAGTCGACATTAAATGAGATCGAGATGTTGTACATTTATTTGACAGTATTGAAGAAGGACTCAGAAGCCTTAGGAGTTGGGAAAGTTAGAATGAATCGATTCTGTAATGCCTAGGAAAAAACAATCTTTCTATTTTTATGAAATAAGCCCAGAAGGCATTTTAAGATTATTATTGATATGGTAAAGAATGCCTTAATAAGTGAAACATCTGAACTTTGAAAAACGAAGTAATGGCTAGTGACTGCAGTCCAGAGGCAGTAAGAAGTGTTGCTACGTAATTAGAGTGCCAACTCTTGATGGGAAGGATGGGAATCCAGAATGGCATAGCCTAGGAAGCTGAACTTAGCTGTGAGAAGTAAGGGAGGCATAATTACTGTACCAGGCAGCAGTGCTTCTTCCTATTGGAGACTAAGGTAATAGCTAATAAATCATGACATTCTTAGGGATTTGACTGATGGGTACCTGACGAGGATATTCCTCCATTTATATAACAAAACAATTAAATGCTGGCGAACAGAGTGGAAATTAGAATAATCTCAGAGTACATGAAATGTTAAAAGCACTATGCATTTTGATAATCATTAGTAGAATCCTCCTTCGGATGACTCTTCAGGGAAAAGTGTGTCATTTTATACAGAAAGATTATTTTTTTTATGGTCATTAACGAATAATAAAAATTTCTCAAATTGTGTTTTTTAATAGTCAAGTTTAAAGTCTCACCAATTTATTGAAAGAGGCAACTGAAATCATTTTGAAAGTGCTTTCAGTATATTAAGAACAATGGGATTAATAAAAAATTATTTTTGTTTAATATATTTAGGACAGCCCTACTGTACAGTTAGCTCTCATTTGAGAACAAATACAGCCCATCAGTGTTGTGGACACTGATCCACAGAAACAGCAATAATAGGTTCATTTATCCTGGCATCCAACAAAGTTTAGGTTTCTGTCTCCAAGGGGAAACCAATACATTTGACTCTTCACCTCAACTAAACTGAACCAGAAAAGTAAATCTGCTTTGAAAATACAGTGTTCTCAAGTTGAGTCTATGTGACATAGGATAATTCTTGCTATTCTGGACAATCTCTGCTGACACTGTACTCCACTAGCAAGGGGAAGGGATAGTGGCCTGAAATCACATCTTATTCATAGACAGCCTTTTAAATCATATTTGTCAAGGGCTTCACTAAGTTACCTTTAGAAATTGTCAGGCATATTAATTTATACTCACATATGAAGCTGAACTGAATAACAATCTAACTATCCATTGCTGACAGGAACACTGAGTTTGTACACAAATGAGACCAATGTACACAAAATAGACCAATTGTGGGAAATCCCTAGGTGCAGGAGTTTGTGTCCCTACTCTCACTGTTCTAGTTTACATTTATGGAAATGGTATATTAATCTACTTGGGGTTATGTCTCAGTAGAAATGTTCATCTCTAATCAAGAGTATAAAGTATATTGATACTTTTCTTCATTATTTTCTTTGTCTCCTCTCAGATAGGATTTATAACTGGTTGATCATTCCAAAATGTTGAAGTTAGTATCCAGAGAGAAAATAGAAATATGATATACACTAGAACACATGAAATCAACATGTAAAAATATGATCAGAATACTATAAAATATTCTGGTCAGAAATACTCTAGCCAAAGAGATGTCAAAAGCAACAGAATCCTATGCAATTAAATGTAAACTGCATGAAAATCTATTAATAAAAATTAAATTGTTAGCTCTGTAGTAAGTTGAGAGATTGACTTTAGTTACTGTTTCTCTTAAGTTAATTTTGCAAATTGAAGCAAAACCAACAATTTGTGCTGGGAAAGTCCTTGGGTACTACACACTGTGCCACTAGATAAATACTACACCATGAGAAAAATCCTTGAAGTTAATTTATTACTTGCTCAGCTGTAGCCTGAAGAGGGATGTAAGGATGAGCATCAGGGTCTTCAAAAGTCTCCAGGAATTCAAAGTGTTGCAAGACAAAAGCTCAGTCAACCCAAACAAAGTTCTTTTAGACATTTGAACTTTGTGGCAGCAAGAAGCAAAACATTTTAAACAACATCTGTGCTCTGTAATTGGCTCAACCTTAATGGAAGATATTCACTAACAGAGTAAAACACCAAGGCAGGATTTCAGCAAATGGCAAGTTATTTCATAAAGAACTCTGCTCAAGATAATTTATAAGAAAGAGGAAGGCTTACTTAAAGCTGCCACTTAGGATTGAATGAAGTCAAATCAATTTCATAGTTCCTTTAAATTTTATTGATGTTTCTTCAACGTTTGTATTTTACAGAGTTGAAATAATAAAAACCTCTCCAAAGGTGCCTCAATTTTAAATCCATTATAAACTCAATTTTTATCTTCTTAATTTCTTTTTTAAGAGAAAAGATCTGTTTCCATTTCAGGGACTCTGAATACAGCAGTAGAAACCATTGTACTAAAGAGTGTTCTGACAACTTTTGGTATTTAACTGAAGAGTGGGCAGAAAGCCAAAGAACCTGTTCTTCCTCTGTGAAGGTATAGATTATAATATTTGGCACTTGTGTTTAGGGGTGAAGAAGAAAGGAGGGCTCTACATTGGAAAAGACCCTGATGCTGGGAAGGAGTAGGGGAAGGAGGAGAAGGGGACGACAGAGGATGAGATGGTTGGATGGAATCACCAACTCAATGGACATGAGTTTGGGTAAACTCCAGGAGTTGGTGATGGACAGGGAGGCTTGGCATGCTGCAATTCATGGGGTTGCAAAGAGTCAGACACGACTGAGCGACTGAACTGAACTGAAGCTGTGCTGGAGAGTATTGCAGCAAGTTGTATGATGGAGTCTGTCACGTGACTTGGCTCTGCTCTAGGCCCTGCAGACCAGATCAACTTTGCAGCCCAAAGTTTTCCACATTTCCATTTGTCACCATTAAGCAATCATTGTCCTGCAACTGAGAAATTCTACTCATTTTCCCTTACTTGTAGCTGCAGAATACTTTCAACCAATAATTGTATTTATGCAACTGTAAAATAGCATTTTGCTTTTTAAAAAACGTTTAATTGGAGGATAGTTGCTTTACACTATTGTGTTGGTTTCTGCTATGCAACAATGTGAATCAGCCATAATATCCCCTCCCTCTTTGAGTCTCCCTCCCATGGATCCCTCAACTCCCTATCCTTCTATATAAGCACAGAGCACTGGGCTGAGCTCCCTGTGTTTTACAAAAACTTCCAACTTATCTAGCTGTTTTACACATGGTTGTTTATATATTTCAGTGTTTTGTCAGAGTCTCCCTCACCAAAAAACAGCTTTGAGAGCCTTGTTGCTCTCCTGGTAGAATAAAAACTCAGAGAACTAATGTAACAAAGTCTATTTCCAAAATTTGATCTTCACTACTCAGAAGCAATACCATATTGTTACATTGTAATATTGATATTTTAATGTGTATCTACATTTTAATTCCTCCCCTCCCTTGAGTTCAGTTCAGTTCAGTCACTCAATTGTGTCCAACTCTTTGTGACCCTATGGACTGCAGGACACCAGGCCTCCTTGTCCATCACCAACTCCTGGAGTTTACTCAAACTCATATCCATTGAATCAGTGATCCATCCAATCATCTCATCTCTGTGGTCCCCTTCTCCTCCCACCCTCAATCTTTCCCAGCATCAGGGTTTTTTTCAAATGAGTCAGTTATTCACATCAGGTGGCCAAAGTACTGGAGTTTCAGCTTCAGCATTAGTCCTTCCAATGAATATTCAGGACTGATTTCCTTTAGGATGGACTGTTTGGATCTCCTTGCTGTCCAAGGGAATCTCAAGAGTCTTCTACAACACCACTGTTCAAAAGCATCAGTTCTTCGGTGCTCAGCTTTCTTTGTAGTCCAACTCTCACATCCATACATGACTGCTGGAAAAACCATAGCTTTGACTAGAGGAACCTTTCTTGGCAAAGTAATGTCTCTGCTTTTTAATATGCTGTCTAGGTTGGTCATAACTTTTCTTCCAAGGAGTAAATGTCTTTCAATTTCATGGCTGCAGTCACCATCTGCAGTGATTTTGGAGCCCCCCAAAATTAAGTCTCTCACTATTTCCACTGTTTCCCCAGCTATTTGCCATGAAGTGATGGGACTAGATGCCATGATCTTAGTTTTCTGAATATTGAGTTTTAAGCCAGATGTTTCACACTCTTCTTTCACTTTAATCAAGAGGATCTTTAGTTCTTTGCTTTCTGCCATAAGTGTGGTGTCTTCTGCATATCTGAGGTTTATTGATACTTCTCCCGGCAATCTTGATTCCAGCTTGTGATTCATCCAGTCCAGCATTTCTCATGATATACAGTGCATATAAGTTAAATAAGCAGGGTGACAATATACAGCCTTGACGTACTCTTTTCCAAATTTGAAACGAGTCTTTTCTTCCTTGTCCAGTTCTAACTGTTGCCTTTTGACCTGCATACAGATTTCTCAGGAGGTGGGTCAGGTGGTCTGGTATTCCCATCTCTTAAAGAATTTTCCAGTTTGTTGTGATCCACTCAGTCAAAGGCTTTGACATAGTCAATAAAGCATAACTAGATGTTTCTCTGGAACTCTCTTGCTTTTTCAATGATCCAATGGACTTTGGCAATTTGATCTTTGTTTCTTCTGCCTTTTCAAAATCCAGCTCAAGCATCTGGAAGTTCAGGGTTCACATACTGTTGAAGCCTGGCTTCGAGAATTTTGAGCATTATTTTGCTAGCATGTGAGATGAGTGCAATTGTGCGGTAATTTGAGCATTCTTTGGCATTGCCTTTCTTTGGGATTGGAAGGAAACCTGACTTTTTCCAGTCCTGTGGCCTCTGCTGAGTTCTCCAAATTTGCTGGCCTATTGAGTGCAGCACTTTCACAGCATCATCTTTTAGGATTTGAAATAGCTCAAGTGGAATTCCATCACCTCCACTAGCTTTGTTCATAGTGATGCTTCCTAAGGCCTACTTGACTTCACATTCCAGGATGTCTGGCTCTAGATGCGTGATCACACCATTGTGATTATCTGAGTGGTGAATATCTTTTCCATATAGTTCTTCTGTATATTCTTGCCACCTCTTCTAATATATTCTGGTTCTGTTGGGTCCATACCATTTTGTCCTTTATTATGCCCATCTTTGCATGAAAAGCTCCCTTGGTATTTCTAATTTTCTTGAAGATATCTCTAGTCTTTCCCAGTCTATTTTCCTCTATTTCTTTGCACTGTTCACTGAGCAAGGCTTTCTTATCTCTCCTTGCTATTCTTTGGAACTCTGCACTCAAATGGGTATATCTTTCCTTTTCTCCTTTGCCTTTCGCTTCTCTTTTTATCCTCAGGTATTTGTAAGGCCTCCTCAGACACTGTTTTGCCTTTTTGCATTTCTTTTTCTTGGGGATGGTCTTGATCCCTGCCTCCTATACAATGTCACGAACCTCCTTCCATAGTTCATCAGGCACTCTGTCTACCAGATCTAGTCCCTTGAATCTATTTGCCACTTCCATAATCGTAAGGGATTTGATTTAGGTCATACGTGAATGGTCTAGTGGTTTTCCCTACTTTCCTCAACTTAAGTCTGAATTTGGCAATAAGGAGTTCATGATCTGAGCCACAGTTAGCTCCCAGTCTTGTTTTTGCTGACTGTATCAAGCTTCTCCATCTTTGGCTGCAAATAATATAATCAATCTGATTTCAGTATTGACCATCTGGTAATGTCCATGTGTAGAGTCTTCTCTTGTGTTGTTGGAAGAGGGTGTTTGCTTTGAGCAGTGCATTCTCTGGGCAAAACTCTATTAGCCTTTGCCCTGGTCATTCTCTACTCAAAGGCAAATTTGTCTGTTACTCCAGATATCTCTTGACTTCCTACTTTTGCCTTCCAGTCCCCTATAATGAAAAGGACATCTTTTTTTCGTGTTAGTTCTAGATGGTCTTATAGGTCTTCATAGAACCGTTCAACTTCAGCTTCTTCAGCATTATTGGTCGGAGCATAGACTTGGATTATTGTGATATTGAATGGTTTCCCTTGAGTGTCAGTGTTCAAATTATATCTATGTTTTGTTTCCTGATTAAACCACAATTGTTTCATTTTTTTCTGCATAGATTTACTTTCATAAATGCTTATTTACACTAATATAATTTTGTTCTTTTAGTTTAATAAGATTGTATGTTAAGTATTTTCCAATGTTTTTACATTGTTCTAATAAAACCTAGTGCCCAGTGGAATTTTTCCCTTCCTACTTTTTTTTTTTCTTGTAGCCTTTTCTTCTTCACTTAAGAAGAGTCTTTAACACTTCTTATAAGGTTAGCTTAGAATTAATATTGATGAACTCTTTCACTTTTTGTTTGTCTTAGGAGCTCTTTATTTCTCCAAGTCTGAATGATGACCTTGCTGGGTAGAATATTTAAATTGTAGGTTTTTCCTTTTCAGGACTTTAAATATATCATGTCACTCTGCCGACCTGCAAAGTTTCTGCAGAAAAATCAGCAGTCAGTCATTCAGTGGTTCCCTTGTGTGTGTCTCTGTTTTTCTCTTGTTGCCTTTAGAATTCTCCCTACTTTGATGTTTGCCATTTAATTATGATACGTCTTGGTTTTTTCTCCGGGTTAATCTTGTTTTGGACTTGCTGTGCTTCATGTATCTGGCCATCTGTTTCCTTCTTCAGGTTGGGGTAAGCTTTCAGCCATGATTTCATCAGATATATTTTCTAAGCCTTTTCATGTTTTTTCTCTTTCTGGGACACTTATAATGCAAATGTTAGTACACTTGATGTTGTCTCAAAGGTCCCTTAGACTATTTTTATTATTAAAAACTTGCTTCTTTTTGATATTCTGATTGAGTGACTTGATTTCAGGTATTCTATCTTCCAGATCACTCATGCATTCTTCTATATCACCTAATCAGCTATTCATTTCACTAGATGGAGTAGAAAAAGGAGTCCAAAGTGGCACTTAGAGGAAGTGGCAACTAGAAAAAGCCCTCAAAAGGGACCTGTGAAAAACCACAGCTCAGAATGAGAGCCTCTGACGTGAAAACACAGCCAAACACACCCCCTTCCCTGATTGTCCTTGAACATACACCCTACTTGCATTCCCTCCCCTGATTGGTGATGGGTACAGGCCCCAATTTGCATGGGGAATAGCCAGTGGAGCCCCAGGAATGGCCAAAAGGAAGAGACAAAAAGCATAAAGAGGGAAGTCAAATGAGTTGAGACCATTCCTTTAGGGTTTAGTCTATTCTCACATCTTGAGATTGTATTGCATGCTGCCTGCTTAATAAATCCTGCCTGCTGGAGCTGTAACTAGTCTTTTGTTCCAGTTCTTTGCTATGATGAGACAAGAACCGAGGGAGAAAAACTGACCTGACAATTGCCTTTAGTGTACTCTTTATTATAATTACTGTATTCTTTTTCATATAATCTAGTTTTTGTTAAAATTATCACTAGGTTCATCTATTCTGTCCTGTGTTTAGTTAGCATTCTTATTACGATTACTTTGAACTTTCTATCAGTTGAATTATTTATCTCTATTTCATTAGGGCTTTTCCCCAAGTTTTTCCCTTATTCTTTCATATGAAATATATTACTCTGACTTCTCAGTTCAACTTTTTCTGTCTCTGTGGAATTATGTGAAACAATTATCTGTTCTGGTCTTGAAGGTATGTACTTGTGTAGAAGTGTCCCTGTGCATCTGAGCAAACCCAGTGGCTTTGGTGGGAAAGCTGGATCTGAAGTAAGTGCAGGCTGTGTCTTCCCTGGAGGTGTGCTGGCAGTTCTAGCCTTGATGGGAGGTAGGGCTGAAGTTGGAGAGGATAGATCTAGAAACAGGTGTCTAGAACCATAGGCTTCCTTTTTGCTCAATGGCCTTATCAAGGACAGAGGTGAGTCCAAGGGCGTGAAGTAGAAATATTGAGAGAATTGGGTTTCTCCCAGTTGTGATGAAAGTCTCTGCCTTGATTTGGGGCATGGCTGGGTTGTGAGGGCTTGGGGCTGCACTTCTGTGCTGGTTTCACTTTTCCCCCTAGTGTGCACATCTTGGTTACAGGCTGTGTTGTGGCAAGAAGAGTTGGTGTCACACTACTGAATTGGTTTTGCATTCACCCAAGTGTGTGCAGGGACTGATGCTCCTGCTGCGGTGTTTATTTTTTTCTCATATAAGCATTTAAGATCAAAGGGTTTGATGAAACTACAGCTGTACCTATATTTAACAAGTACGGACATATTTTATTTTCATTATTAATTTAGTTCTTAATATATTTCAACCTCTATTATAGCTTATTTGGATCATGAGTTATTTGTAAGATTCTGCATGATTGTTTTTTAGCCATATATTTTTGGATGTGGATATTTGTTTCCTACTGTTCATTTCCAACTTTTCAGTTTAGCTGACTTTTGCTCAGTTCTGTGTAATTCAGAGTCTTGGACATTCCTTATGATATGTTGTATAATCTAGTAATTGGTAACTTTTTAGAATGTTTCTTTTATATGCAGTAGTCAGTAGTGCTATTTAACAAAATACTTCCAATTCTTTCTAGTTGTTATGAAGCTTGTATTGTATTGCTAAGTGTCTAATAATCACCATGACTCAATGCTTAATTGCACTGTTATGTGGCACTGGCATGAAAGACATTTTTGTTGTGTTAACCCACTGAGATTTGATTCTTTTTGTCACTGCGGGATTATAAACCAATCTTGATTTGTGGATAGATGATGTTAGAAGCCTGGCAGTGAAAAAAGGTGGTAATCCATGTTATACATTATCAAAATACTTAATAAGACTACCACCTGTTACAACTTGGATGTCCAATCATGTATCTAATGATTATGTAGCACTAGGAGAAGTAGTTGCAAATCCAAACAATATTGGCATGTATCAGTTGGCAGTAGTTGTTTTTATGAAGCTATTATGAAAGAGACTTAAAGAATGTATGCTTATAAAACATTTTATCTCATCATTTGGCGCAGGGTTTCTTTCTAGTCTATCAGATCAACTTGTTAATTTTGTTGAAATCTACTATATTAAATTCTGTCTAGCTATTACTTTCTGAGATTATTTTAAAATCCTTTACCATGTGAAAGGTAAACATTTCTTGAACAGAGCCTAAAAAATATTAAGCAAAACATTCTTGTCAAATTAGTTGTTAATAGAATTACAAACTTCTGTTGCTCAAAAGACACCAGTAAAATAATGAAAAGGCAAGCCAGGAAATAGAAGAAGATATTTTCAGTAAAAACAGCAAATAGCTTAAATCTGTAGTACTCAGAACTTCCTGCAAATCAATTAGAATAACAAAAAGTTCAAACCAAAAGAAAAAAAAAATATATATATATACACACACACACAAAAGAAGTATGGACACTTCATCAAAAAGCTAATAAACCTTTGAAAAGATTCTTAAGGAAATGCAAATCAAAATCTCAATAAGAAACTGCTATATACCTAAAACTGTTCAAGTGAAAAAATAAAAAAATACTCTCATACACTGCTGCTGGGAGTGTAAATTTGTACAACCTCTTTGCAAAAGTGTTTTGCAATATCAATTAAAGCTCAAATTGATAGCTATGTCCTAGCTATCCCAGTTACACAATAAAGATCTTTGAGGATCCCAGCTTTATGTAAAGGAAACCCACTGCACTCAGTGAGCTAGGCTAGTCATAGGACTCATCTTGCTTTTTTGCCTTCTCTCAGAAAGAACTGTTCTTTGCTGCCTATTGCCCAATATCTTAAAATCACCGTTTCAAATATTTAACTGGTTTTTAGTATTTCAAGGCAGGAGGTTAAACTGGTTCATACTGCTCATCCATCTTGGCTGAAAACTGATGTTGTGTGACTTTTTGTTGACTTTCTGCTCTGGCCATTTCATCCCCCTGCTGGGTCACAGAACATGCAGCTGCAGTTGCCCTAGTGGCATACCTGTGCTGTGATGTCTGTCTCAATTCCAAAAATTTTTGCCAGTAACCTGAAACACTTTAACATCACGCATAGTTAGTTTGTGATTTTTATTTTGAACTTTTCTACCCTTTTTCCAGGAATTTAACAGGAAATTAATTTTTTTTCCTTCCACATACTTTGATTTTTTTAAAAAATCTCTTTATTACAAACATATGTTCACATTTTCCCAAAAAGGAAATGTAAATCCTAGCTGATAATTGTATTTCAGTTTGGGGGTTTGTAATGAGATCAACTATCTGAACTTGCTTTTCTGTGTTGATGACAGCAGAAAATTCTATTCTTATGTATTATTAAATTTTGTGGTAAAACTCTCTAAAATGCTTGGAATTGCTTATTAAGATGCTATAAAACTAAAACTATTCTTGAACTTAAAATTTCTATGAATATGGATAAGCTACTAAAATGTGTGATGGCCCAAGTGTAAAACAATGGTAGTTTAATTTCTCTTTAAGTTCCTTTTTTTGTATCTTATTTTATTCAGCAGAGAATGAAAAGGTGTATTCTTTTTGATATTTTGTTGTTGTTTCTCTTGATGTGGAAGAAGTATGCATGTAATCAGGGTACCATTAAATAGCCATAGTAATTAACAGTGACTCAGAAACTTACTAAAGAACCTGTATTTAATTTTTAAAGTTTTTATATAATTTTAAAGATTACTTTCCATTTACAGTTATTGCAAAATATTGGCTATATTCCCTGTTTTGTATAATATATATTTGAGCCTATCGTACAGCCACTAGTCTATACCTCCTACTCTCCCACTTTTTAACTTCACTCCTTTGTTTAGCAAGGCACTGATTAGCAAAATGATTAAATAGCTAAAGTTGATTTTTTTTGGTGTGAAAAGTGAAAGTCGCTCAGTCATGTCCTACTCTTTGTGACCCCATGGACTATGCAGTCCATGGAATTTTCCAGGCCAGAACACTGGAGCAGATAGCCTTTCCCTTCTCCAGGGGATCTTCCCATCCCAGGGATGGAACCCAGGTCTTCTGCATTGCAGATGGATTCTTTACCAGCTGACCCACAAAGGAAGCCCAAGCATACTGGAGTGGGTAGCCTATCCTTTCTCCTGACCCAGGGATTGAACTGGGGTCTCCTGCATTGCAAGCGAATTCTTTGCCAACTGAGTTACCAGGGAATTCCCCTCCTCCCCATAGCCTTTCCCTTCTCCAGGGGATCTTCCCATCCCAGGGATGGAACCCAGGTCTTCTGCATTGCAGATGGATTCTTTACCAGCTGACCCACAAAGGAAGCCCAAGCATACTGGAGTGGGTAGCCTATCCTTTCTCCTGACCCAGGGATTGAACTGGGGTCTCCTGCATTGCAAGCGAATTCTTTGCCAACTGAGTTACCAGGGAATTCCCCTCCTCCCCATTTTTTTTTTTTTTTTGGTTACTCCCATTGAATTCACCTCTACTTCCTCATTTTACTCTGGGGTAGCCTGCAGCTCATATGCCTTTCCAGGATGTTAGTACCTATGGCCATGGATGTCTATATTGTCCTTTCAGGTTCTCTTTTGCCTGCTTCTCTGCAAAGTAGTATATATTGAATCTCATAAGCATAGTTGAAATTAGTTGTTACTAATGGTTTAATACAGTCAGCAACTTTCTCTCAGTAAGGGGCTAGATAGCTGGTAAATATTTTTCAATTTTAGGCCCTTCAGACTCTGTTGCACCTACTCATCTCTGTCACTGTGACACAAAAACAGCTCTAGGCACGATGTAAATGAATAGGTGAGGCTGCTTACCATTAAAACTTTAGGTACAAAAATAGGCAGTGGGCCAGATTTGGCCTGTGGCCATAATTTGCTGAATTCTAATTGAATATCTTCCCAAAGCAGTATGTTAGAATTTTAACAAACTTCTGGGAAACCCTGTAACTGAAGGTTTAAAAGTGGGCTTTCATATGGCAATAGAACTGTAAGTCATACATTTTTAAGCCATTCAACATCCAGAGTAAATCATCTTACTAACCAGATATATATGCATATGAAGTGTGCCTTATGAAAAAACTTTTCACAGTTTTTCATATTTACAATACTATAGGCAGTATATGAGAGTTTAATTTCCACTGCAATTAAAGCAATACAAAAAATAAAAGCAAGGCTGATTTTTATTAACTTTCAAAAGCATTGTCAACTGATGATTGTAGTACTTGAGAAACATTTTAAAATAACAGAAATTATGCAGTGGTCAGATACGGAGTTTGGTAAATTACTTAGTATCCCATTTAAAAGAAGCCTCGTTGTTTTTCAAAATTATTTTCTAATATGGATATATACTCATTGTTTTTCAAAATTATTTTCTAGTGTGGATATATACTCATTTTCTAATATGGATATTTTAAGAGTGGAGGTCTACCCTTAAAATATCCAAATGAAAATCCATACATAAGCTATAAGTCTCAGTGGGATGAAGGAACATAAGCATGATTTTCTGTTAACTAACTTTGAAAAATATCATCAATGTAATTTCTCCCTAACAAAGGAGCAGTTCTCTACTGGTTAATCTTTCTCTACTGCTATATGTAGACTGTAGAGTTGCATTTCTTTCCTTCAAAAAAAAAATCTAGTTTGAATAAATTTTTCTTTGGAACTTGTCAGAAATACCATGGGCTTTCAAATAAGACTTAAATGATTTTACTAAAAAGTTGTGTGATGGCTTTGAAGACTACATCCATGGTTTCAGGTGATTTGGGGGGAAAAAAATTAGTCAACCAGTGTGTTTTCTGCCATACTGTCACTTCTAGCTCTTTAGGTGTCTTTTGTGTTGGTAGCTTTGCTGTAAAATATTCCAGCTGAGATATATTTGGCCATAGTAATGAAATTCTTTTCTTGGCTAAATCCAGGTGACTTAATAAGTTTCTTGAAACTACATACAAGAAGAGAAAGTGTTATTAAACCATTTAGAACATTTTTAAAAAGCATTTTCAAAGATTACAGTGGTCACTAGGCAGGAACATTCCATTTCTTAAAAATTCGATGAGCTTTTATAATAACAGGTCAGGATCTCAAGTAATTTTTCAAGTCATTTCACAGTAATTCCAAAGTTATACATTTATTCTTGAAATTAATAGTGTACCATAAATCTTGACTTAAATTTTTACTTAAAAACCCATGCCTTCATTTGTTCAAGAGATGCATTTTGAACCTACTATGTGCTAAGATTTAGGAAGTGAAAGACGAACAAATTAGGTGTAATTTCTGCCCTGATAAAATTAACAGTCAAGCTGGCCAAATCAGACACTAAACAAGTAGAAATTATGTATAATAATTTCATTATATACTAAACAGATTCACATGCATATAAGTGCTTCATGAAAGAAACTGTCTTTTCACATATTTACCATGAATACTGTATGGGGATTTAATGAAAGAAACAACCTATGACATTAAAGAGTGACAAGTTATTGTACCCTGTACCAACCAACAAATGAAGATCTCAGCAATTCCTCTGCCAAGGAAAAGTGCAAAAGAAGTAGTATGTCACTGTTACTCTGTTTTCTAAGGAGTTTTCCTAAGGAACAGAAATGTCCTAAGAAATCAGGGCTACTTTATGATAGTAGTAATCTATAGAATGGAAAAAAAAATTTCAGGTTTGTTAGTGCACATTAAAATGATTTATGATTTCCTTTAACTTTAGTTTCTTAAACTTCTCAGCTCTCTAATCTCATGGACATGCCCACAATAACTCTTTATTCTTATCATTTCAACTTTGAGAAACCCTTAGGTCCTTCACTCCAGTGCTGTTCTGAGTGGAAGGCTGCAAGTCGGGAGAGAGAAGCCACATAACATCTTCTTCCCCTAACAACCTGGTTTGGTTCTGATTGACAGGTGGTAAATTCTTGGTCAATCTGACATCACAAGATGGAGCCTAAGCTCCCACAGAATTGTTTCTTTTGAAATGTCAGGCTTCTGTGCAACCAGGGTACTCTTCTGAAATGGAGTCAAGATTCAGGACCTTCATCTCATTTCTGATTTAACTATTCTCCACATTAGTCTGTATTTGGAAAGCTGTGGTCACACTAGAGAGCTTATTCTTACTGTTCTCCTGAATATCTAAACATCTGCATGGCACTCTCAGATCTAACTTAATGCCTTAACAACGAAAACAGAAAAGTACTGTGAAAAAGTCACACCTGTGCAAGAATCTGAAACACAGAATGGCAAATATATTAAATAGGATTGCATTTTTCTGCAAGTAACAGACAACCTGAAAAGCAATGGCTTAAATTACTAATCATCTATCTTTATCTTGTTAATAAGAAGTAACAATCCACTGTTGATCTCATGGAGTCATCAAAATCCAGTTTCCTTCAAGCTCAGCCTGTCTTAGCATGTGGTTTTCATCCTCAAGTTATCTTTTCAGTTATTCTCAAAATTTCAGAATTTTACAGACATTGAAGAAATGTAACCAATATTTGCTTTCTAATGACAGTAAAATGGCATTGGATGCTATATAGTCACAAACCTTTGTAAAATCCGGGTAACTACAGAGAGCAGAGAGAAAGAAGTTACTGCTTTCTTTACACTTGACATCAGTGTTGTCTGAAACCTGACAAAGCATAGCACCAGCTTCTGAGGAACCAAAGGGCAAAGCCTGGAAAGTTTGCAGGACTAGAGATGAAGGAGAGGAAGGCAATGTAAGATGAATGCTGTCCTCAAAAGCTTGTGATGACAAACCAGGAAGGGCAAATTGCCGTAACTTTTTAGGATCCTTGTTTGACTGACGCACTGTGTATGGTGGGGGAGCCTCATCTTATGGAAGGAAGGAAAATCCTTGGTCTCTACTTAATCTTCCCTAACACCAACTCAGGGGCTTGGGAGGCACATTTTACCACTCCATGTGGGTGGAGATCTAGGCTCACTATTTAGTCTTTGCTGGAGTGAGTAGGGGTGGGAGTCCAAAGGTTTCGTCTGCAGTGTTTGGTCAGAGTAAAGTGGCTATTGTCTTAAAGTTTTCTTTGGCTTGACTGTCCTAGATTGTTCCTTTGGCTACATGGAGCAGACTTCTCTGGTGCTTTTGTAGTGTGCACTGTTAACATTTCCAGATTGTGGCTTCTTCAGCTCCCAGTCTGGGATTGTTGTTATTCCATCGCTCAGACATGTTTGACTCTTTGCAACCCCATGGACTGCAGCATGCCAGGTTTCCCTGTCCTTCACCATCTCTCGGAGCTTGCTCAAACTCATGTCCATTGAGACAGTGATACTATCCAACCACCTTGTCCTCTGTTGTCCCCTTCTCCTGCCTTCATTCTTTCCCAGCATCAGTGTCTTTTCTAATGAGTCATTTCTTCGCATCAGGTGGCCAAAGTATTGGAGCTTCAGCTTCAGCATATGTCCTTCGAATGAATATTCAGGACTGATTTCCTTTAGGATTGACTGGTTTGATTTTCTTGCAGTGCCAGGGACTCTCAAGAGTCTTCTCTAACACCACAGTTCAAAAGTATCAATTCTTTGGCACTGAGCCTTCTTTATGGTCCAACCCTCACATCCATACATGACTACTGGAAAAACCATAGCTGTGACTATCAGGACCTTTGTTGGCAAAGTGATGTATCTGCTTTTTAATATGCTGTCTAGGTTGGTCATAGCTTTTCTTCCAAGAAGCAAGGATCTTTTAAGTTCATGGCTGCAGTCACCATTTGCAGTGTGGGATATGTGAGGCAAAAGGAAAGTCCAGGGAACACATCACTACATTGTTCCTCAGGTTGGAATCATCCTAGCCAATCTGGCTTGTGTTCAGTACTTGCTAGCATCGTCTCATGACTGTTTTATATAATGTCCAGGATTGCCAGATATATTTACTGGGAGAAAGAAAAGTATGTTTAATACATCTTCTTGGAAACAGAAGTTGACTAGAGCCAAGCACAATTTTTTATTTCTAGGAGATAGATTTACTGAATGTTGAAAAAAAGTTTTAAGTGAAATCCCTTTTATTTAACCCAATATATTCAAGAAGGCCTCAGCAATTCAAAATGTTAATTTTGATGTACTGTGCCAGTGTAACTTGCATTCTATGTAAGCTTAAAAACTTATCTCTAAACATATTCCAGCTTCAAAAGAGTTCCCTCCACCCCTAAATCTAAAGGCAAATCCTGGAGATAAATAGATTATTTGAAACAGATTATTTATATTTAAATAAAGTAGCCATTCAGCATTTAGTATTTCTTACAGGATATCTTTTGTTTTGCCTTCAAGTTGACTCCCTGAAAGAGAAATTCTTTGTCATTAGTCAGAGGATTGAACAGTTGAGGATAAGTTCAATAAAGGAAGGTCTTCTCTTGTGGCTCAGGTAGTAAAAAATCTGCCTTCTTGCAAGAGACCCAGGTTTGATCTCTGGGTCAGGAAGATCCCCTGAAGAAGGGAATGGCTACCCACTCCAGTATTCTTGCCTGGAGAATTCCATGGACAGAGGAGCCTTGCAGGCTACAGTCCATCGGGTCATCAAGAGTCAGACATGACTGAGTGACTAACACTTTCACTTCACTAAAGGAAATTTGCCATCATTCCTTTGCACACTCGCTGATTTCAGAATGTGTCATCAAAGGTTAAAATGTCCTAATTCTAATGCCATGCTTGAACTTTTAAAGGAATGATGTGCTTTATTTGTTCTGGGTGCATTTTTCATCCACATATTACCATCTCTTGAAATCCAGTGCCTCTTGAGAGTGTGATGGGATGATTGTCCTTGCTGCCTGCATGCAATGCAAGATCAAAAGATGCAGATTCGGTGCCAGTGGCTTAGAGGAGAATCTCAAAGACAATACTGTAGTCTTCTTTTATTTCCTAGGAAGCAAATGGCTGTGAGATTGTGGGATATGGTCAAATAGAGGGCTTGTGCTTTATTCCTAAACCCAGAAAGCAAGCAGACTGACTGTATTCAGTTACAAGTCTCCTCAGGAATTATCTCTAATGACTTTTAGAGCTTGTTAGATTATTTTAAGAAATCCCGTGCCACCAACACTTTGATGGAACAAAGGTTACTATTTTGCAGAAAAATATGGATATTCATGACTCAAATAGAAAAGTGCTTCCAAATTCCAAACTCTAAACATGAAAAATGTTTTAGGAAAATGTTAACCATTTATTCACTTATATTTTTATACATGCACAGAAGTAATATTGTGATAAATTTCCATGAAAACATATCTTTCTATAAATTTTTTGTGTTAAGAAACGTGTCATGGTTTACTTGGCAGTAGGTTTCTTTCATAGTTCTTAATAATGGACATGTTTCTTTAAAACCTTTTTTTTTAAATTTTTATTACAGTATAGTTGCTTTACAATGTTGTGCATAGTACAGCAAAGTTATTCAGTTAAATGTATATGTGTGTGTGTGTGTGTGTATACATCTGTTTTGTATTTCCTGCCCTTTTAGGTCACCCAGAGCATTGAGTAGAGGTCTGTGTGCTATACTATAGGTTCTCATGAGTTATCTATTTTACTAATAGTGTATACATGTCAGTCTCAATCTCCCAATTCATCCCACCTCCCACTTTCCCCCTTGTTATCCATATAGTTGTTCTCTGCATTTGTTTATTCTCCACTTCTGCTTTGTAAATAAAATTGTCTATACCAATTTTTTCAGATTCCACATGTATGCATTAATATACAGTATTTGTTTTTCTCTTTCCAACTTACTTCACTCTGTATGGCAGTCTCTGGGTCCATCCCCATCTCTACACACGACCCAATTTCATTCCTTTTTATGGCTGAGTAATATTCCCTTGTGCATATGTATCACATCTTCTTTATCCATTCCTCTGTTGATGGACATTTAGGTTGCTCCTCTATCCTGGTGATTGTAAATAGTGCTGCAATGAACACTGAGGGGCATTTATCTCTTCAAATTAAGGTTTTCTCTGGATATATGCCCAGTAGTGGGATTGCTGGGTCATATGGTAATTCTATTTTTAGTTTTTTAAGGAAAGTCCATACTATTTTCCACAGTGTTTTTATCAGTTTACATTCCTGTCAACAGTGTAGGAAGATTCCCTTTTCTCCACACCCTCTTCAGCATTTATTTTTTGTACATTTTTTGTTGATGGCCATTCTTACCATGTGAAGTATAGTTTTGATTTGCATTTGTCTAATTAGTGATGTTGAGAATCATTTCATGTGCTTCTTGGCCTTCTTATGTCTTCTATGGAGAAATGTCTATTTAGGTCTTAAGCTCTTTTTTCTTTTTAATGGGTTCTTTTTTTTTTTAAGTATATTGAGATGCATGAGCTGCTTGTATATTTTGGAGATTGATTCTTTGTCAGTTGCTTCCTTTGCAAATGTTTTGTCTCCCAATCTGAGGCCTGTCTTTTCATCTTGTTTATGGTTTCCTTTGATGTGGAGAAGCCCTGAAGTTTGATTAGGTCCCATTTGTTTATTTTTGTTTTTATATTCATTATTTTAGGAGGTTGGTCAAAAAAAAGATCATGCTGTGATTTATATAACAGTGTGTCCTGCCTATGTTTTCCTCTAAGAGTTTTTACAGTGTCTTGCCAGACATTTGGATCTTTAATCCATTTGCAGTTTATTCTTGTGTATGGTGTTAGATAGTGTTATAATTTCATTCTTTTATATATAGCTATCCAGTTTTCCCGGTGCCACTTATTGAAGAGGCTGTCTTTGCTGCATTTTGTACATTCTGGCTTCTTTTGTCATAAGTGCATGAGTTTATCTCTGGGCTTTCTATACTGTTCCATTGGTCTCTATTTCTGTTTTCGTACCAGCACCATCCTGTCTTGATCACTGTAGCCTGTAGTGTAGTCTGAAGTCAGGGAAATATATATATATTTTATACATATATATATAAAAACTAAAATATGTATTATATATAAAGAATATATGTGTAAATTATTATATGGGCTTCCCTTGTGGCTCTGCTGGTAAAGAATCCACCTGCAATGTGGGAGACCTGGGTCCGATCCCTGGGTCAGGAAGATCCCCTGAAGAAGGGAAAGGCTACCCACTCCAGTATTCTGGCCTGGAGAATTATAGTCTATATATATATATAGAACTGTATAGCCCATGGGGTCTCAAAGAGTCATAATATTATATATTATATAGTGCAAGCATATGTACTTTAGACACCAGTAGTTACAAATATTAAATATTAATCTGAAGCCATTCTCAAAGGCTTTACTACATGAATGCATATGTTGACTTTTTAAAACAATGTTATAGTATTCAGATTTTTCACTCATTTAGTCATAGGATATTTTTTTCTCATAAATCCTCTTACTCAGACACCTGGGAATATGGTTTGGATCACATCTGTCTAGCTTCTTTTATGTCATAGTGCTCCAATGTATATTCTAATATTCTACACAATGTACTATTTTACATAGTAAGGTCATAGTACTTAACAACTGCTACAAATGTACTGTTACTTTTATGTTAGAAATGTTTTTTAAACATATTAACTTATAAGACCTAAGTGTGCCTAGATACATAGTAATTGTTCAATAAATGCCCATGAAATAGAATCACAATAGTTTCATTTCCACAGTTCTTAAGAGAGGCACCTATGAGGGGAAGGTTCATGGGGGGAGGGTCATTGCTGAGACTCTTACCCATATCATATTATATATATATATCACCCTTCTATTTTTATCACTTCATTAAGTCGGTGAAAAATCAACCCTGTATCCTCAATAATTAGTAAAATAAGAAATCAAATCTAGGCCCTTTGAGTGCATCTCTGAATCAACTGCTTACTCTTTCATCTTCACATACAGGCAAAAATCCATTTTCTTTCCAAATTATATTGATTATCATTATCTAGCACTTTTTTTCATGTTGCTAAAGTATTCTGAATCATGTATATTTATTTTCTTCTGGCATTTCTTAGTCATTCTATAGGTGAGTGTTTCTTTTAGTCACATGTCTATTTCCCTTGGACCCAAATTCCCAGACAGTGGAATCTGTGGTTTATTGTTGCAACACATACCAAATACTCACTGCATGCATATACTCAACATACTACATGCATGTTGAATGGAAAAATGCAAATCTGACATATTTGTCAAAGAATCATGAGAAGAGCAATTAAAAAGAAAAACTTTGTTTGCCTAAGATAGATGTCAGATGCTCTCCAGCCTCATGATTAAATTTTTCATGTTCAAAGAAGGTTGAAAGGGACTAGACAAGAAGTATTTTGTACAAGGAAGTAGTTACCTCTTAGAAGCATTTTTAAATGAAAATTCTTTTCAAAACATCTTTTAAAACATTTCGTAGAAAATACAAAATTGTAAGTGATTGACTTTTTGTTGTTATCCTCATCGTGCTGTGATGCTTGGTCGTATCCGACTCTTTGCTACCCCATGGACTATAGCCCGCCAGCCTCCTCTGTCCATGGGCTTCTGCAGGCAAGAATACTGGAGTGGGTTGGCATTTCCTTCTCCAGAGGACCTCCCTGACCTAGGATTATACCTGTGTCTCTTATGTCTCCTGAATTGGCAGGTGGATTCTTTACTATCAGCACCACCTGGGGAGCTCTTTTGTTGTTATAAAGGGTACATTTTGGTCAACAGTAAAAGTATTGAGATTATTTCCCCTCAAATGATAAATTCATCATATAAAGTATTTGGTCTATTCACAGTGGCTCATTATGGGACTCAAGTTATCCAGCTATTTTTCCAGAAAAAGTGACCAGTCATTTATTTAAAACATGGGGCTGAATAGATTAAGCATGAAAAGGAAGGAAATTACAGGCAGTGAAGCCCTCAACTTTTAAAGCACCGGATTTTTTCTTTCGTTTCCCTCCTCTCTCTCTCTGTCTCCTTGTCCCCTCCCCCTTGGTATTTCTGCTCTCTACCATTCATTCTGAGGAGTGCTCATTATTCTTTTTTAAATGACAAGGGCCATTCCAATCTTATTAAGTGGAAACTTGACCGATAGCAATGAAAAGGTCACTTGTGATTCGGGCTACAAGTGATAAAAATTTAGGAGTTAAGATCAACAGAGACTGGGAGGAAAATTGAAAAAAAAAGAAATAAAGATTTATAGACATGAGGCTATTCAAAGAAGACCAAGCCCTGCCAGTTGCTGAGAAATCAAATTGATGACCAGAAAATAATATCAGATTAAGAAATATGAGGTTGGTAGGGCCTCCTGAAGCACAGACAGGGGACGCTGAGATATATTTTTAGCCGATTATAAAGGATCCGGGAATGGATAACTCTGAAATCCTTTTACACTGCATCACAATGTGTCACATATTCCTTGAGAAACTCAATTACCAAGCATCCCAGACAACATGAGTGGCTCTTGTTGAAGTGAGAAAAACTTTGAAAGTGACATGAAAAGCTAAATTGGCTTTCAGGGTTCAAGAAAGTATTTTATAAGTAGCCTAAACCCTGATTTTATTCAGCACAAGAAGCTCATATCTATAGGCAAATACTCATGCCCTGTGAAAGGTAGCTAAGTAGATTTTAAGAAAATTTAAGATTGTTCTGAGCCCTAAAAATGAGCACAGACAAGCTTTTTTATTTATAATTATTTAAGGTCTCTTCTTTTTTAGTTTATCCTTCCTCAGCTTCAGTTCACCCAGGACAGGTGCTTAGGGATTACTCAAAAGTAAACAAATACAGGGAATTTATATATATATATATATAGGATTGCTTATGAAGGAAAGTGGGGAAGAGGTGGATTTTTTGTTGTTGTTTTTTAGTTTTGTTTTCAGGGATGGAACAAAATAGAGTTTTTGAAATAAATACTACATAAAAGAAATGAACTCACTCTAAGAGCAATAATGTACTTAAATAAATTAACACATTAACCAATGCTTCTCCCCCAAACCAAATTAATTGATGGGGTAATAATGGTAGGTAGCATTTAAATTCAATTCTTGGTATGGGATAGTAACTAGTTTAATTGTTGATGTAGGGTCTTTCATTAGTATACCCACTTTACAGATGAGATAACAGGATTGAGAGAGAATAACCCCTAGATCTGAGTTGACCCAGGCTTTGAGTTCAGGCTATATAGGTTCTGGGCCTTGAAAACCTATGTTGCACTGCCTTACAAGCAAATAGTTCCTTCTCTTAATAAAAATAGACTGGAAACTACTAACTGTAGTAAAAATAGCTGCTAAAATGTGCCCTTGCCGTTTTCCAAGCGTTACCTTTGTCACAGTAACTCTTCAAATGACTATAAAAGGTACTTACAGTCATTATTTCTGTTTGGCAGAGGATGGACCTGAGTTTCTATATAAGGTTAAGTAATTTAACCTAGGACAGTGGTTTTCAATGTTAAATGTACATAATCATCACCTTCAAAGTTTATTAAAACACAGTTTCCTGGACCCCAGCTCTGGAGCTTCTGATTCATTAGGCCCAGGGTATGGCCAAGATTTAGTGATACTCCTGGTCAGAGGACTACATGTTGAGAACTACCACTCTACATAATAATGTTAGCAATTGAACTCAAACAGTTTATGTTTTAAGCCCTTACTTTTATCAACACATGAGTCTATAGAAGTTTTGTGATGTTTGTCAAGCACATAGTGACTAATACATACCTTTTGGATGAGAGCATCTGCCAATTGACACCTAGATTATATTCCAGATACCACTAGGGCTTCCCTGATGGCTCAGTTGATAAAAAAAAAAAAAAAACTGCCTGCAATGCAGGAGAGCCCAGATTGATTCCTGGGTTGGGAAGATCTGCTGGAGAAGGGATAGTCAACCCACTCCATTATTCTTGGATTTCCCTTGTGGCTCAGCTGGTAAATAATCTAAAAGTAATGAAACAGACCCAGGTTCAATCCCTGGGTCGGGAAGATGCCCTGGAGAAGGGAAAGGCTACCCACTCCAATTTTCTAGCCTAGAGAATTCTGTGGGCTGTATAGTCCATGGTGTTGCAAAGAGTTGGACATAACAGAGTGACTTTGACTACCACTACTACCACTGGGGCAAGGTTTCAATAGTATGTTTATATTATGCTTCAATAGTAAGTGAACCAAAAACTTCCAGATGTACAAGCTGGATTTAGGAAAGGCAGAAGAACCAGAGATCAAATTGCCAACATCTGTTAGATCATAGAAAAAGCAAGAGAATTCCAGAAAAAAACATCTACTTCATTGACTACACTAAAGCCTTTGCCTGTGCGGATCACAACAAACTGTGGAAAATTCTTAAAGAGATGGGAGTACCAGACCACCTTACCTGTCTCCTGAGAAACCAGTATGAAGGTCAAGAAGCAATAGTTAGAACTGGACACAAAACAACAGACTGGTTCAAAATTTGGAAAGGAATACATCAAGGCTGTATATTGTCATCCTGCTTTTTTAATTTATATGCAGAATACATCATGAGAAATGCCGGGCTGGATGAAGCACAAGCTGGAATCACAATTGCCAGGAGAAATAGCAATAACCTCAAATATGCAGATGACACCACTCTAATGGCAGAAAGTGAAGAGGAACTAAAGAGCTTCTTGATGAAAGTGAAAAAGGAAAGTGAAAAAACTGGCTTAAAACTCAACATTCAAAAAAAAAAAAAAAGATCATGGCATCTGGTCCCATCACTTCATGGCAAATAGATGTGCAAAAAAATGGAAGCAGTGACAGACTTTATTTTCCTGCGCTCCAATATCATAGTGACTGCAGTCATGAAATTTAAAGACACTTGCTTCTTGGAAGAAAAGCTTTGACAATCCTAGACAGCATATTGAAGAGGCATTACTTTGCTGACAAAGGTCCACATAGTCAAAGCTATGGTTTTTCCAGTAGCCATGCATGGATGTGAGAGTTGGACCATAAAGAAGGCTGAGCACTGAAGAACTGATGCTTTTAAACTGTGGTGCTGGACAAGACTCTTGAGGGTTCCTTAGACTGCAAAGAGATCCAACCAGTCAATCCTAAAGGAAATCAGTCCTAAATATTCATTGGAAGGACTGATGTTGAACCTGAAACTTCAGTACTTTAGCCATCTGATGCCAAGAGCCAATTCATTGGGAAAGACCCTAATGCTGGGAAAGATTGAAGGCAGGAGGAGAAGGAGTGACAGAGGATAACATGGTTGGATGGCATCACCGACTCGGTGGACATGAGTTTGAGCAAGCTCCGGGAGATGGTGAAGGACATGGAAGCCTGGTGTGCTGCAGTCCATGGGGTCACAAAGAGTCAGACACGACTGAGCGACTGAACAACAACAACCACTGGGGCTCGAGCTCCTTCGTGGCTTCATAACGTACCTTCCTTTCTAGTCCGTTTGGCTCTGGAAATGGCAAATCGTACCATCTCTGGTTAATTGGGCACATTGATACTGTTTCTTTGTTATTGCTTTGCATTAACATATCTTAGTTTGAGCCATCCTGATGCTGAATCTGGCCTTTGTACCCTGACATCAAATTAAATCTCAGAGACGGAGTTTTGGATGAAGTAGAAAAGAGAAGTTTTATATCTTTGCTTGGTAGAGGAGACCAGAGTAGGCTAGTGTCCTAAAAACTCTGTGTCCTGACCTGGAGGGTGTTGTGAGGAGTTTTATGACAATGGTTCAAAGAGGAGGGCATGATCATCTCATGAACATTCTTCTCGTTGGTTTGTGATGAGGAGATTGGGAGTCAGCATTGTCAACTTTCTGATTCCAGCTGGTCTGGGGTCTAAGTGCTTGCAGGCAGTGTACAACTAACTTCTCCCACCTAGTGGGGGTTTCAGTATCAACAAAACTGCTCAAAGATACTGTTATTTATATCCCTTGAAGGACAATCAGGACCCTGCCCAAAGGCTGCACTATTGTTTCTTAACTGCTCTTCTCTTGTCTTCACTTAGCCTCCCTTCCCTGACTAGCAGCTCTTTGAACCTGCCCTGTGATACTCAGGGAAGGTTTTGGAGGCTGAGTGAAGTCAATTTCCTGTAATCAAGAAATGAGAGACACAAACACTTTTGTGCCCAGGAGTCCCACAGGGTCCTGCTTGGTTTCAGTCCTTTTCCTGCAGAGACCTTAATAGACAAAAATAATCCCTGCTTCATAAGTTTTTTGTAAAGTTTAACTGAGTTGATAAATATAAAATGTGTAGTATATATTGCCTAGTTTATAGTAAACTTTCAATAAATCATAGTAATTTCTCCATCCAAAACATGTAAATAGTAAGGCATTATTCATAAGGATCTTCTGTGGACTAAAGAAGCAATAGTTGTAAAATATTTTGCAGAGTTACTGGCATACAATTGATACTCTATGCTTTAACTTTTACCAAAGGATTAAATTGAATACATGTACCGGGGGTTTGGAGAAGGAAATGCCAACCCACTCCAGTATTCTTGCCTGGAGAATTCCTTGGACAAAGGAGCCTGGTGGGCCACAGTCCGTAGGGTCGCAAAGAGTCAGACATGACTGAAGCAACTTAGCGCGCATGCACAGGGGGTTGCTTTGTGTGAGCTTTTTAGCAAGATAAATTCAAAGCACAACAGTGAAGCATATTTTTCACCAAGCAAATAGATGTTGTTTCCTGAAACTGGCATGTGAGTGAACTTGGTTTGGCCCCCAGTGGGTGCCTGAGAACTTTCTGGTATGGCAGTAGAAGGACTAACCCTGCCCACAAAATGGCAGACTTGTTCACATGGGAGCAGGAATGAGGGATGCTGCACAAGGAAGAGCACAAAGCAACCCTGATCAAAGTGCAGAGAACAGAGAAACTATCAGACCAGTCCTCCTTACCAGAGGTAACTGGAAGGGAGGGGAATGAGAGTTTGAAATAGTACCTCCTTGGCAGGTAGGATTGATTTCCTAGCATGTTCATTTTAACGTGATACAAAGGCAGTTACTGGGCTCCAAAGCAGAGTAGCTACCTCAGGAATACCCACTGCTTGAGGTTCACTGAAGAACGAGATCCAAAGCTAATGAAGGTTAACATGCTGCCTGGAACTGATGAAGCCAGGATAACCCAGTCTCAGCAGCAAGAAGCAAAGGAGTGAGAGGACCCAATCTGGCGATGAGACACAGAGAAGGCAAAATAAAGGCCAAGAAGGGAATTCTTGGGATAACAGGGTCAGTTAGTCTCAAATGTGAGTGAGAATTGGTAATTCAGAATTTTGTCTTAAATCTGGGTTTTGAAAGGCTCTAAATTTCCTTTCTTTGAAGATTAGAAGTGTTAAAGGGAACAGATTGGTTGAACCTTAAATCAGAATATGCTATGGGTTGAATCATGTCCTTCTGTGAAATCCTAAGCTCCACGATCTCAGAATGTGACAAGAATGTGATCGGGTCTTTTATAGAGGAAATCAAGTTAATGAGAAGTTATTAGAATGATCTTATCGACCCTATGCTGGGAAGGATTGGGGGCAGGAGGAGAAGGGGGTGACAGAGGATGAGATAGTTGGATGGCATCACCGACTCGATGGACATGGGTTTGGGTAAACTCCGGGAGTTGGTGATGAACAGGGAGGCCTGGCATGCTGCGGTTCATGGGGTCACAAAGAGTCGGACATGACTGAGCGACTGAACTGAACTGAACTGATCAATCCCAAACTATTTCATTCAGTAATTTCTTTCTGAATAGAAGAACATGTAATTAAATATTTCCTACTTTCTAAAAGATAATTGATTTACATTGATTGTTAGTTTCAGGTGTACAGCAAAATGATTTCTCAATGGAAAAATCATTTAATATTTTTTGTACTCATTTTACTCATCTGTTAGAAAAGCCTTATGATCTGATCTTAGTAAATTATGATTTCTGTGATTTATATAGTGAAGGATCCCATGGATCTAACACAGTCATAATTTTTGGTCATGTGTAATTTAGCTTTCTTTTTTAATAATTTCCTTATTTAAACTTTAAGTTAAAAAGTATTCATTTAAAAATATATTGATCATAAAAGTCTTGTATACTCATTGTTAAGCATTTTTATGGAGAAATTATGGAGAGGAAAGGTAAAATCGTTGATGTAACTATGATTCATAGATAACTATTGTCAGTATTTCTATGTGTTTTATTCAATCCATTTTTTTTAGAACAATGAAATTTAATAAGATGCAATATTGGTTTATTGTTTAACGCTTGTTTAATATCTCTCTTATTGTGTCTTTTAAGTTGCAACATGTTCGTAAGAAAGCAGAGATTTAATAATTAATGCATAAGGAGAATTCATTTGGAAAATGTCTTTTACAACTACTTTATCAGATTCAATTAAATGCACAAGTCACCTTCCTTTAAATTAGAGAGTTGCTTATCTAATGTATTCCCATAAGGAAGTCATTCATGCAAATTAAATTATTTCTTTCTAAAGGTCTTAGGGGTAAAAAAAAAAAAAAGTAACATATCTTATCAGTCATGCAAAGATGTTGGGAAACAAAGAAAAATTGTATTCTTCAAACAAAAGTGACCACCAGAGAAGCACAACTGGGCATAAGTGTTTTGTACAAAGACAAGCAGATAGTTTGATAAACATTCCAGACACCTGATAAAACAAATGGCTGATGACTTGACATAGTAGCTTCTCCTTGTAGACACTGCTTGCTCTCTTAGGTGAACAACACTCTAGCTCTTTGAACATGACACATATATCTATTTATGAAAAAATATAATTCTAATATAAATTGCATTTATATTGAAAATATCATTGTTTTCTTGAAAAGTGGAAGTGAAGGTCGCTCAGTATTGTCTGACTGTTTGTGACCCCATGGACCATATAGCCTGAATTCTCCAGGCCAGAATACTGGAGTGGATAGCCTATCCCTTCTCCAGCAGATCTTCCCAACCCAGGGATCGAACCCAGGTCTCCCACATTGCAGGTGGATTCTTTACCAGCTGAGCTTTGATTCTTTACCATCTATATGTGAAAGCAGTGGCTAAATGATACTTCTTTCAAAGAGCACATACAGACACATACATCCACAAACACATTCTTCCAGAATGCTGAAACACATGAAGCAACTGAAATTTAATGTTAAGTTAACTGGGAAAATTCTAGCACAATCATAGACTCCCATGGAAGATCATTTATATGCAAGAATATTCATACATGTGGAAAATCCTTACTAGCTAACTCTACTCTGATTATTTTTCAATGTATAAGAGTTTGTATATGCTATTCAGCCTACCACTGGAACCTGTATTGTACTTGTAGAGTAGACATCCAAAGGAAAAGTGCTCTGTGGCCAGTCACCAGTCCTGTAATGAAATTAAGTTCTGATGACAAAGCAAGATATTACTGGAACTTTTCTAGGCAAACATAATCTATCTAAAACTCACCAACTCATAATGAAAAAGCAGTTGGCATGGCCATAGGGATGTGGATTGAAACACATTAGAATAAGAATAGAAAATTATGGGAAAAAAGCAGCTTCCTGGATATTACTTACAGGAAATGGATTAAAAGCTTCAGTGAAAGCAATACAAGCAAGCTTGAGTCTTTAGAGAAGAGAAACCATAAAAAGAGAAATTGGCCATCAGGCTTGAGTAAAAGCAGGTTGACCTTTGTATAAAAGAACTAGGATATTTCAAGATTTTAAAATAAGGAAAAGCATCTCACTGTTCACTAAACAACTTTACCCACATCACTTCTAGCATCCATCTGGGATATGTTTCATAGAGAAGGAGAGCACTGTTAGGAATTTTCCCAGTAGCCAAGCAGGTACTCTACTTTCATTTATCCACTGTGCCAAATCCAATTCAAAAAGATTGAGAACATAGGCACAAAAATAAGATAACGGTAGTCCTTGTTCATTTCAACTTAATCTTTTAGGTAAAAAAAATGAATTTTTCTAATTTAAAACATGAATCAATAACAGCACTTCATAAACTTGGCCTTCTCTCCTAATTTCCATAGCTCTCAGTCCATCATAATGATAGCAGAAGACCTGCCACCTAAAGATTAAAATTTCAAAAGAAATACTACATCCAAGTGTGTTTATGAAATAAAACGGTGATATTGGCTTGAGAGGCTTGTTCTTGAGTGAGAAGTTGTAAGCAATAGAGATGGAAAACTTGTCTATAAATTATGTTTAACAGTTATTAAAGCATTTTCAATAAATTACTTCATAACATCCTGAAAACTGTGCTGAGCTAGTGAAATAGGTGTTATCAGCATTTCAAAGGCAAGGGAACTAAGACTGTGAGGTTAATGAAATAACCAAGGGCAAAGTTTTTTTTTGTTTTTTTTTCTTAATACTGTGACATCAACTAAGATTCAGTACTGGAGTATTTCTATTGTGTATTTTATATATAACTATACAAAATAGCCATGAATCCTCCTCTACCTCTTTTGTCAAATGAAATCACCAAGGCTACATTGTATTGGTATATAATCCTTTTCTATTAAAACTCAGGAGATAATACTCCTTTATTTTCGAACATGTCACAGTGCCCATTGATCACTTATATGTTTACTGGAGTCATACTTCTCTAGAAACATTTTACAGTCTTCTGTTTTTCCTTACCTTTGTGCTCTGAAAGTTCAGAAGCTTTTGTCAAAAGGTAGGACTGACTATTCTACAGATAGCTGGAGGACCATATAATCTAAAGAAGATTTGTGTTCTTCTTTTAAGATTTGTTTGTTTATTTTTATTTTTTGGTTGTGGTGGGTCTTTGTGGCTACACACAGGCCTTCTCTAGTTGCTGCAAGCAGGGACTACTCTCTAGTTGTGGTGTTCAGGCTTCTTATTGCTGTGGCTTCTCTTGTTGCAGCACACCGGTTTCAGTGGTTGTAACTTGTGGACTCAGTAGTCATGGCTCATGGGCTCTAGGTTGGGGCTCAGTAGTTGTGGTGCATGGGCTTAGTTGCTCTGTGGCATGTGGGATCTTCCCACATCAGGGATTGAACCTGTGTCCCCTGCATTGCAAGACAGATTCTTAACCTCTGGACCATCAGGGAAGCCCCAAGTGTTTCTTAAAATATGGGAAATTGATTCAATTATTTCTTATAAAATATTCCCCTCAATTTTTATCTGCTATTTTATCTTCTATAACAATTATTTTATCCCCTTTTTATTCAGTTTTTGCATTCTGCCAAGTCTCTCTGTTTCTCACTTTCCCTCCCTCCTCCTTCCCTTTTCTCCCTCTTTGCCTTTCTACCTCTCTCTGTGTGTGGTTTCTGAATGTTACCTTTGCAGAGCATTTGCTTCTAATTTTATGCATTTGTCTGTGTATAACATGCAGAATTCTAAAAATTCTTTACTTCCTGAATTAAGTTCAGTTCAGTCACTCAGTCGTGTCTGATTCTTTGCGACCCCATGAACTGCAGCATGCCAGGCCTCCCTGTCCATCACCAACTCCCAGAGTTTACCCAAACCCATGTCCACTGAGTTGGTGATGCCATCCAACCATCTCATCTCTGTCGTCCCCTTCTTCTCCTGCCCTCAATCTTTCCCAGCATCAGGGTCTTTTCAAATGAGTCAGCTCTTCGCATCAGGTGGCCAAAGTATTGGAGTTTCAGCTTCAACATCAGTCCTGCCAATGAACACCCAGGACTGATCTCCTTTAGGATGGACTGGTTGGATCTCCTTGCAGTCCAAGGGACTCTCAAGAGTCTTCTCCAACACTACAGTTCAAAAGTATCAATTCTTCTGAGCTCAGCTTTCTTTATAGTCCAACTCTCACATCCACACATGACTACTGGAAAAACCATAGCCTTGACTAGATGGACCTTGTTGGCAAAGTAATGTCTCTGCTTTTTAATATGCTGTCTAGGTTGGTCATAACTTTCCTTCCAAGGAGTAAGCGTCTTTTAATTTCATGGCTGCAATCACCATCAGCAGTGATTTTGGAGCCCAGAAAAATAAAGTCAGCCACTGTTTCCACTGTTTCCCCATCTATTTGCCATGAAGTGATGGGACCAGATGCCACGGTCTTCGTTTTCTGAATGTTGAGCTTTAAGCCAACATTTTCACTCTCCTCTTTCACTTTCCTCAAGAGGCTCTTTAGTTCTTCTTCACTTTCTGCCATAAGGGTGGTGTCAGCTGCATATCTGGGATTATTGATATTTCTCCTGGCAATCTTGATTCTAGCTTGTGCTTCCTCCTGCCCAGCATTTCTCATGATGTACTCTGCATATAAGTTAAATAAGCAGGGTGACAACATACAGCCTTGATGTACTCCTTTTCCTATTTGGAACAAGTTTGTTGTTTCATGTCCAGTTCTAACTGTTGCTTCCTGAATTACTTCTATAATTTTTTGGTCTTTGGGTCAGTAGTTCTGTTATTTATTTTTTATGATGTTGAAATGAACATTTCATTTGTCTAATTATCGTTTACCATTTATTTATATCTGAAGAATTAGAAGTTGGTTTAATCTAAACAGCAGGCATGCATTTCCTCCATTGTGTGTTTTGGTCTCTTTCCCTCATCAGCTACACACCAAAATGGAAAGATTGGCCTGACATGCTATAAAAAAGTAATTTGTAGTAGTTGTAGGTTGTAAGTTACTAGGTTCTGCTTCAGGTCTAAGTGGTGAGAATATTAGTTGGAAAATCACAGATGCCAGAATATGAAGGATTTTAATTAAGGATGGTTACAGCCACAGGCCTGTTTCTCCTTTAAATAAGCATCAGTACCTCAGTTAACACTCTAATCAACTCTAAAGAGAGAAATAAATGCCTACAGCTATAATATTTAGACTTCCCATGGCTGTAATTCTATATCTTCAAATACTGGCTGGTAAATATCTTAGAAATCAGTAATCCTTTTGAAATCCATTCAGTTACTCTGTTTTTGTGTATAATAATTTGTGATTGGGAGTATTAGGGTGAGAGGGGTACAGGAGATGCAATAGGGTTTTATAACAAAATATATCTATTAGCCACATGATACTATTTGCTTTGTGAAGGTGAATCAAAGAAATTTCCAAATAAAACAAATGTGAGAATCCATCATTGATGAAATAATTTTCTCAAAACAATATTCTAAAAACGGGCTGTGTGGTTCACTACTTATGAGACTTACAAGCCATAAGTGGGCAAAAAGATGGATTTTTAGTTTTACCCCCATAATGTGAAAAAGTTATTAGTCAATTCATAGCACAGAGCAAAAGCATGCTGAAGTCAATGTGGAACAGTAAATAAATAAAAAAGGACAGCTTGAAAGAATCTCATTCTGAAGTGAAATCGCAGGATAGGCTTTCATCCTGAATCAACACAACAGTCTTCACAGTCCAAATTGCTAGGTAATAGCCTGAGCAGATGATCACCAGAAATAAAGCAGGAAGTCCCAGCCACCCTTCCTGAATGGTAATCACAGGACCCAGATGCCAACCTTTGAAAGACCTCTCACTAGCAGCAGGATTTGACACATTGGCAAGCTTTTCAAATAGTTTCCCTAGCAGCTTTGAAGTTGTCTCTAAGTCAGTTATGTGATTAGATTCTTCAGGAAGCCTGGATTTGCTTATCTTCCTCTGTGCTGTATCTTTGGACAATGCAGCTTCTCATAAAGACAGGTAACTGTGCCGTTCCCATCAATTTGGGCTGCTGGTTTTCCAAAAGTGAATATTTTGTTAAACTAAGTAAATAGTCAAGCCAATTTTCCAGAATATATTTGCCTAAGCAAAAATTCCTGAGTGGCCAGAGAGAAAATATATTTATGATGTTTTCAGTCTTGGTGCTAGTCTTTCTTTCTTCCTGGTCCCCATTCCTATTTGAGTTTCCAAAGATTCTTTTTCATCTTCTCTTACTATAATAACCAATCACTTCCTCTTGGATCACTCTAAAATTTTATTTTAGGGCAGAATTTGAGGGGGAAAAAAAAAGGAAGATTAAGAGTGGTCATTGGAAATGTCTTCCTGGTTTATATCATCATTATGTGTTTTGCCATTGCATGGAACCTGAAGACAGATAAATTTCTTTAATTAAATCACATAAAATTAAGGAAATAAATAACATAAGCTTTCTCAGTAACCATGTCAACCAGTGAAATGAGGTCCCTAGGGCACTTGTACCTGTACACATGGGAAATAAAGGCATCTTTTTCAAAAAGTGAAGTGCATCACATGAGAATTTGATCTTATTTGTATTTTGTTGGACTGAAAGTGACAGTGTTTGAGTTATGCTTTAGTAACTATCAAGGTGGAATCAAGATTGCCAGGATAATTATAAATAGCCTCAGACATGCAGATGACACCACTCTAACAGCAGGAAATGAAGAAAAACAAAAGAGCCTCTTGATGAGAGTGAATGAGGACAGTGAAAAAGCTGCTTTCAAACTCAACATTCAAAAAACTAAGATCATGGTGTCCAGTCCCATCCCTCCATGCAAATAGATGGGAAAAAAGTGTAAACTGTGACAGCTTTTATTTTCTTGGGCTCCAAAACCACTGCAGTTTTAATGAAATAAAAAGATACTTGCTCCTTGGAAGGAAAGTCAAGACAAACCTAGACAGTGCATTGAAAAGCAGAGATATCACTTTGCCAGCATAGCTTTTACAACTAGTCAAAGCTATGGTTTTTCCAATAGTCATATATGGATGTGAGAGTTGGACCATAAAGAAAGCTGAGCACCGAAGAATTGATGCTCTTGAACTCTGGTGTTGGAGAAGATTCTTGAAAGTCCCTTGGAGACAGGAGATCAAGTCAGTCAATCCTAAAGGAAACCAACCCTGAATATTCATTGGGGAATATTTCATGCATAGATGGGCTCAATAAAGGACAGAAATGGTATGGACCTAACAGAAGCAGAAGATATTAAGAAGAGGTGGCAAGAATACACAAAAGAACTCTACAAAAAAGATCTTGACGACCCAGATAATCATGATGGTGTGATTACTCACACTCACCAAGAGCCAGACATCCTGGAATGAGAACTCAAGTGGGCCTTAGGAAGCATCACTATGAACAAAGCTAGGGGAGGTGATGGAATTTCAGTTGAACTATTTCAAATCCTAAAAGATGATGCTGTGAAAGTGCTGCACTCAATATGCCAGCAAATTTGGAAAACTCAGCAGTGGCCACAGGACTGGAAAAGGTCAGGTTTCCTTCCAATCCCAAAGAAAGGCAATGCCAAAGAATGCTCAAACTACCGCACAATTGCACTCATCTCACACGCTAGTAAAGTAACGCTCAAAATTCTCCAAGCAAGGCTTCAGCAATACGTGAACCGTGAACTTCCAGATGTTCAAGCTGGTTTTAGAAAAGGCAGAGGAACCAGAGATCAAATTGCCACCATCCGATGGATCATCATAAAAGCAAGAGAGTTCCAGAAAAACATCTATTTCTGCTTTATTGACTATGCCAAAGCCTTTGACTGTGTGGATCACAATAGACTGTGGAAAATTCTTCAAGAGATGGGCATACCAGACCACCTGACCTGTCTTTTGAGAAATTTGTATGCAGGTCAGGAAGCAACAGTACTGGACATGGAACAATAGACTGGTTCCAAATAGGAAAAGGAGTACGTCAAGGCTGTATATTGTCACCCTGCTTATTTAACTTCTATGCAGAGTACATCATGAGAAACGCTGGGCTGGAGGAAGCACAAGCTGGAATCAAGATTGCCAGGAGAAATATCAATAACCCCAGATATGCAGATGACACCACACTTAGGGCAGAAAGCAAAGAGGAACTAAAGAGCCTCTTGATGAAAGTGAAAGAAGAGAGTGAAAAAGTTGGCTTAAAACTCAACATTCAGAAAACTAAGATCATGACATCTGGTCCCATCACTTCATACCAAATAGATGGGAAAACAGTGGGTGACTTTAGTTTTCTGGGCTCCAAAATCACTGCAGATGGTGATTGCAGCCATGAAATTAAAAGACGCTTACTCCTTGGAAGGAAAGCTATGATCAACCTAGACAGCACATTAAAAAGCAGAGACATTACTTTGCCAACAAAGGTCCATCTAGTCAAGGCTATGGTTTTTCCAGTAGTCATGTACGGATGTGAGAGTTGGACCATAAAGAAAGCTGAGCTCAGAAGATTTGATGCTTTTGAACTGTGGTGTTGGAGAAGACTCTTGAGAGTCCCTTGGACTGCAAGGAGATCCAACCAGTCCATCCTAAAGGAAATCAGTCCTGGGTGTTCATTGGCAGGACTGATGTTGAAGCTGAAACTCCAATACTTTGGCCACCTGATGCAAAGAGCTGATTCATTTGAAAAGACCCTGATGCTGGGAAAGATTGAAGGCAGGAGGAGAAGGGGATGACAGAGGATGAGATGGTTGGATGGCATCACCAACTCACTGGACATGGGTTTGGGTGGACTCTGGGAGTTGCTGATGGACAGGGATGCCCAGTGTGCTGCGGTTCATGGGGTTGCAAAGAGTCGGACATGACTAAGCAACTGAACTGAACTGAACTGATGCTGAAACTGAAGCTCCAATACTTTGACCACCTGATGTGAATAGCCGACTCTGGAAATGATCCTGATGCTGGGAAAGATTGAAGGCAGTACGAAAAGCAGATGAAAGAGGAATAGATGTTTGGATGGCATTGCTGACTCAATGGACGTAAGTTTGAGCAAGCTTCAGAAGTTGGTGAAGGACCAGGAAGCCTGGCGTGCTGCAGTCCATGGGGTCACAGAGTCAGACACAACTGAGCAACTGAACAACAGGGCCCTGAGATGACCAAACTTATACATGTATTATTCTAATGATGTTCAGTGGAACTGTGATGCACCTTATTTTCAGAACATAAAAGCAATGCCAAATAATATATTTAGGATATAAGTAGTGTTCCTTATTTTTTTCCATTGTGCCAAATTCTAAAGAATATACTAAGGCTGCATATGATAAAACACCTCCTTAAATTTCACTTTGATAACATAATTAATTTATCATTTCTTTTACTAGTAAAAGTGATCTTCCCTTCCTCCAAAGAATCTTCTACATTTTAATGACTGCATATTTGATTTATTAAAGTATGGGTCACTGTGAAGTTAGAAATGAAATAATAATAGCATGTCATCTCATTTCAGCTGTCTCTACCACAGCACTCAGTGACTTTCATTTTTTTCTATATATTTTGTTCTCTATTCCCATCTGTCAAAGAAGGTCTGACTAGTTAGAGCAGAGGTTATTCTCACTGGGTCTGAGGGTGGAGGCAGTTGTGTTCAGAACCTTCTTCCTTAGCCACGGGTACCAAGAAAATTACAAATGAGACAGGCTTGATCTTCAATCAGGGGAGATGGTACTCATCAATCTTAACCATCAGACCATCCCCTGCTTGAGTTTTCAGGCATCTTGAGAGAAGGTTAAACAGAGTTTTTTCCCATTTTCTTCTTTTCCGTCCTTTAATTATTTTTGCTGATATTATAAGATGAAGGATGGAGGAGATTTAAATAGAGCTTTTATTCAGCAAATCTATTTTATGACTCCCAAAGTAAAGCTTTCAGCACTGTAATTGGCTGGGGAAATTAACAGAGTAATATTTAATGTGTGAACTACAAGTTTAACTTGTTTCTAGAAAATCTTGTTTTATCCTCTGGCTGAAGAGGATATTTGGAAACTATCCTCTTTGAAGAGTACAGAATACAGATACTGACCCAACATTTCAAATAGTATATTCTAGATTGACATTCAGGAACCTAAATATTTAAAGATAAGGTAGTAAAATAAAAGCAGCAATGTTATATTATGGAAATGTGGAGAAGTAATTTTCTTTCATTTTTAAAAGCAAAATTCCATCTCATTTGGGTGGTGGCAATGTTAATGGCAAATGTATGAATAAAATGATGTTCATTTTCTTCCATTTCCATTCTGTTCAATCTGCTTTTACCACTTTCCATTATAGAACTTCTTTATTTTTTATTAAAGTTAGGGCTCCAAGTTGCTCAGTCACATCCAAACTTTGATAAATATGTAAAAACTCAAATTACTTTGGTATTAATATCAAAAATTTTTGTAGTGCTTTACATGCTCATATATTCCATACACCACGTGTCATTTGAACCTCATGTAGTGTACCCAGGGGAGAGATTGTTATCTGACTCTTATAGATATGGCAACACTGATTCAGAGAGGTTAGGTGCCATTACCAAACTAGTAAGTAATGCAGTCAGAATGCAGTTTTTTAGAGCTAAAGCCAGAGATCTCTAAGCTGTGCATTCCACTATTTTGATCTCCTTAGCCTTTTCCCACTCAAGCAGAGTTTAGGTACCACTAATCACCTAACCAGTTGCCTCCACCGATAAAAAAAGCCTAATCTTTACACCCATGGGTGATACACCCATTTTCCTTTTTATCTGCCCTATGATAGAAATATAGTAGGGAAGTATTGCTACCCGCTATCAGTGTTCCCTAAAACATTTACCACCATAGTTTAAATTTTATTCTAAATACATTTCTAAAATTGGATTAATATATCTTTTGTTCTCATGTTTAAGCTACTTTTGTGTTTGTTTCAGTCAGCAAAAATGGCCATAATTAATACAGTGATTTTATCAATTCCAAACTTTTCATTCAGTAATTTGTTTCTGAAAGAGAACGTGTAATTAAATATTCCCTACTTTTTAAAGAATAATGGATTTACACTGCTGTGTTAGTTTTTGGTGTAAAGCAAAGTGATTCAGTTATATATATTATATATATATTCTTTTTCAGATTCTTTTCCTTTTTAGGTTATTACAAAATGTTGTCTAGAGTTACCTGTGCTATATAGTAGTAGATCATTGTTGGTTATCTATTTTATATATTGTAGTGTTTACATGTTCATCTCAAACTCCTGATATATCTCCCCCCTTCTTATCATGTGGGTTCATGTCAATTTCTTTCTTCACACTACATACCAACCCCTGACCAGAAAATATCTTACTATTTTTCAAGAAGATGACAAAAGAATATATGTATGTAAACATTAGGGGGAGGGAGAGAATGAGAGAGAGAGAGAGAGAGAGGGAGATAGATAGTTCAGGTACACTGGCATACCTCATTTTATTGTGCTTTATTGCATTCTGCAGATATTGTGAGTTGTTTATATTTTATTTTGTTTTACATACTGAAGGCTTATGGCAACCCTACATCAAACAAGTCTGTTGGTACCATTTTTCCAGCAGCATTTTCTCACTTCATATCTCTTTGTCACATTTTGTTTATTCTTACAGAATTTTGAACTTTTTCATTATTATTATATTTGTTATGGTGATCTGTGATCAATGATCTTCAATATTACTAGAACACAAAAGATTATGACTCTCTGAAAGCTCAGATTAAGGTTAGCATTTTTTAGCAAGAAAGTAGTTTTTAATTAAGGTTCATATATTACTTTGTAGATATAATGTTATGTCACACTTTACACCTTACCATATAGTGTAAACCTAAATTTTTTATACACTGGAAAACCAAAAATTTATGTTGAGTCACTTTATTGTAATATTTGTTTTATTTTAGCAGTCTGTAACTGAACCCACTGTATCTCCAAAGTATGCCTATAAATATAAACTATATTTGTTGCTCTAAATCTGATTAATTCATCATTTTCTTCTCAAGGAGAAGTCCCACTTATCTCTGGAAGCCTTAACAATAATGGAAGCTCAATAATGGAAGCTCATCCCCATTCAGTAAAAGTAACCAAACAGTACTTTAGAATGTTGATTTGCTATTCACAATTTACCAAGTGCTTTTATGTGTGTTTTGTTTTGATTTCTCAAAATAAGTATGTGAATCAGCTATCACTATCCCCGAGTTTCAAGTCAAAGTGTTTGTGAGACATAATTTCTCCTCCAATTGCTTTAAACTGATGTTTCAGTCTAGCACTTCCTAGGAGTTCTGAGTAGTGATCCTGACTCACCGTGTCGTACCTGTCAAACTGATGCTTCCGCTAATGTTTATCACTCGGTACTCCTTGCAATAACCCATGAAATTCTTGAAATATTGCTTATTTCCTCTTTCTTTGCCTAAAGTACCCTGCTTCTGAACAAGTTGCCCAATTCTCCCTAGCAAGATCATTAATTCCAGCCATCTCCTCACACCTTCAGGATCCTCATACCTATCTAAAATAAGTGGTTTAAAGTGAACTACAAATTTCAATGTAAAGGTAGCTTAATATCACTGAAACATTAAGAGACATAACTTCCACCAAGGGAAGAAGATGGCCATTTCATCACAGATAGTCTTCATAATTGGCATCTCCTGACTTACAGCACATTTGCTAGTGGTTGCCCTTACTATTAGAGGATAATCAGCTCACAGCAGTGGATGAGAAACACACAGCATCAGGTGGGAGCTATGAAGCCAGAAAATCACATGACCAATACCTATTCAGAATCCCAGACGCCTTTATCTACTGCCAGAACATTCTGACTCTCAGCAAAAATAGTACCATCATTTGCTCCACAGCCCCAAAGTCACACTCAGTCTCCATCCTCACAAATATTTCATATTATAAAACCCCTTTAGAGCCCTGGAACTCACTCAAGCTTCTTTCAAAATGACAAATGACCCTCTGCTCTAGAGAGACAGATTTCACTGACTTCCTCAATGTATGTTTCGGACAGAGTGTTCTATGATGAATTTCAGTAACAACAGTTATTCTGCTGCTCACAAGCCTAATAGCCAGACAGCAATGAGGAGCCTTGACACCAAATTCCTAGTTTTAGGCTCAACAGCCAGACAGCAATCTACCTGGCTGTCTGGTAGATGGTGTCTCCCCTTTGGTGTTTGATATGTGGCAGATCATTAACTTCAAAATGCTCAGACTGAAAAACAAGGGAAACTGTTATCTAAAGAGAGCCTGAGATTTGGAGTAACTGGTTTTTTAATAGTAGCTAAGGACTCATAAGAGTATATATTCTAATTGACCATTATATAAAGATGTTAATAACACTGACCTAAAAACAACAGTCTCAAGAAATTTCTTTAACTAAAATGCCTCTATTCTTGGACACAAGCCAAATGATTTTCTTCTTCATCAGCCTGTAAGCTTCTTCAGTGTTCTCAGACTCAGTGTCAGACACACTTTCAGTCTGAATTCCACCAGACCAAACATGATAAGAAATTAGTGACAAGACAAGGATTCAGTGTTGACAAAGCATTTTCCTGTTTTATGCATCATTTCCATTCATTCATTTATTCATTCAGTCATCTACTATGTTAACACAGTATTACTATATTCTGGTCAGTGTTCCAGACACTGTTTATAGAGTGGCAAGTAAGATAAAAAACCAAGTTCCTGTAGCAGTCATGAACTATGAATCCTATATTCTAGTGGAGTCATGGGGTGTATGTGGGTATATGTGTGTGTGCATGCATAAAAAAGTGCTAGGAAGTAATACTAATAGGAACCCATGGGCCAGATAATATAGGACTTTGTAGGCCACAGAGGATAAAGTTTTGTACATTTCTAAGTTTAATTAGAAGCAAATAAAGGGATTTGAGTAGAAGAAGGACATAATGAGATTTACTTTGTAAGAATATCCTTTTGGCTACATGGTGGAGAATTTGAAAAAATATAGAAGTAGAAAGATCAGTTAAGGGTCTAAGACATCAGTGCTTGATAAAGCTGAGGGTGTTTGGGTGAAACAGGCAAGGGGGAGAAAATGTTGATCAATTGTGAACCAGTTTTAAAGTTTGACCTAATAGGAGTGAATAGGAGGGTCTGAGAAAACACCCGTGAGAGGCTCTTAATTGTTCCTATAAGCTGCTGGATTTTAATCATAGGAGACTGTAATGCAAAAGTAGGAAGTCAAGAGATACCTGGAGTAATGGGCAAGTTTGGCCTAGGAGTAAAAAATGAAGCAGGGCAAAAGCTAACAGTTTTGCCAAGAGAACACACTGGTCACAGCAAACACCCTCTTCCAATAATGCAAGAGATGACTCTACACATGGACATCACCAGATGGTCAAAACCAAAATCAGATTGATTATATTCTTCACAGCTGAAGATGGAGAAGCTCTATATAGTCAGCAAAAACAAGACTGTATTTGCTTGTTATACGAAGCCAGGAGCTGACTGTGGCTCAGATCATGAACTCCTTATGGCCAAATTCAGATTTAAATTGAAGAGAGTAGGGAAAACCATTAGACCATTCAGATATGACCTAAATCAAATCCCTTACAATAATACAGTGGAAGTGACAAATAGATTCATGGGATTCGGTCTGATAGAGTGCCTGAAGAAATATGGATGGAGGTTTGTAGCATTGTACAGAAGGCAGTGACCAAAACCATCCCCAAGAAGAAGAAATGCAAAAAGGCAAGTTGGTTCTCTGAGGAGGCCTTACAAATAGCCGAGAAAAAAAAGAGAAGCTAAAGGCCAAGGAGAAAAGGAAAGATATAGCTATCTGAATGCACAGTTCCAAAGAATAGCAAGGAGTGATAAGAAAGCTTCCTCAGTGATCAATGCAAAGAAATAGAGGAAAATAATAGAATGGGAAAGACTAGAGACCTCTTCAAGAAAAGTAGAGATAACCAAAGGAACATTTCATGTAAAATGGGCACAATAAGGGACAGAAATGGAATGGACCTAATAGAAGCAGAAGATATTAAGAGATGGCAAGAATACACAGAAGACCTATACAAAAAAGATCTTAATGACCTAGATAACCACGATGGTGTGATTATTCACCTAGAGCCGGACATCCTGGAGTGAGAAGTCAAGTGGGCCTTAGAAAGCATCACTATGAACAAAACTAGTGGAGTTGATATAATTCCAGTTGAGCTATTTCAAATCCTAAAAGATGATGCTGTGAAAGTGCTGCACTCACTATGCCAGCAAATTTGGAAAACTCAGCAGTGGCCGCAGGACTGGAAAAGGTCAGGTTTCATTCCAATCCCAAAGAAAGGCAATGCCAAAGAATGTTTAAACAATTGCACAATTGCACTCATCTCACATGCTAGCAAAGTAATGCTCACAATTCTCCAAGCTAGGCTTCAACGGTACATGAACTGAGAACTTCCAAATGTTCAAGCTGGATTTCTAAAAAGCAGAGGAACCAGAGATCAAATTGCCAACATCCATTGGATCATCAAAAAAAGCAAGAGAGTTCCAGAAAAATCTTCTGCTTTATTGATGACATCAAAGCCTTTGGCTGTGTAGATCACAGCAAACTGGGAAATTCTTAAAGAGATGGGACTACCAGACCACCTGAACTGCCTCCTGAGAAACCTGTATGCATGTCAAGAAACAACAGTTAGAATCAAACATGGAACAACGGACTGATTCCAAATTGGGAAAGGAGTATGTCAAGGCTGTATATTGTCACCCTGCTTATTTAACTTCTACACAGAGTACATCATGAGAAATGCCAGGCTGGATGAAGCACAAGCTGGAATCAAGATTGCTGGGAGAAATTTCAATAATCTCAGATACGAAAATGACACCAGCCTTATGGCAGAAAGAGAAGAGGAACTAAAGAGCCTCTTGATGAGAGTGAAAGAAGAGAGTGAAAAAACTGGCTTAAAATTCAACATTTAAAAAATGAATATCATGGCATCTGGTCCCATTACTTCATGGCATACAGATGGTGAAACAATGGAAACAATGACAGACTCTATTTTCTTATGCTCCAAAATCACTGCAGATGGTGACTTCATGCATGAAATAAAAGATGCTTGCTCCTTGGAAGAAAAGGTGTAACCAATCTAGATAACATATTAAAAAGCAGAGATATTGCTTTACCAACAAAGGTCCATAAAATCAAAGCTATGGGTTTTCCAATAGTCATGCATGGATGTGAGAGTTGGACCATAAAGAAAGGTGAGCGCCAAAGAATTGATGCTTTTGAACTGTGGTGTTGGAGAAGACTCTTGAGAGTCCCTTGGACTGCAAGGAGATCCAACTAGTCCATCCTAAAGTAAATCAGGCCTGAATATTCATTGAAAGGACTGATGCTGAAGCTCCAATACTTTGGCCACCTGATGCGAAGCACTGATTCATTGGAAAAGACCCTGATGCTGGGAAAGATTGAAGGCAAGAGGAGAAGGGAATGACAGAGATTGAGATGGTTAGATGGCTTCACCAACTTGATGGATGTGAGTCTGTGCAAGTTCTGGGAGTTGGTGATGGACAGGGAAGCATGGGGTGCTGTACTGCATGGGGTGGCAAAGAGTTGGATACAACTGAGCTATCTAACTGAACTGAAACTGCTGGATATCCAGTGCCATTTACTGAGGATAGCAAGACTTTTGTAGTAGATTTACAATTCAAGATGTCTTTTAGATAATCGATGGAATTATTACATTGGCAGTTGAAACAAAGGTCAGGGAGAGGTTGGCAATGAAGTTAAAATTGAAAATTGATCCACCCACCACATAGGTGATATTTAAAGAGAAAGGATTAGAGAAGATTGGTCTGAGGACTGAACTTTGGCAGACTTTATCATTCAGAAGTAGTGGAGGGAATGATGCACCATAGGAGACTGAGCCATGAATGAAGTAAGAGGAAAGGAAAGTCAAGGTAGCATGTTACTTGTTTGTATTATTACTGGCCACAGGAATCATTGTGGGAAGAGCACGATTTTGTTACTAGGAAGAAGTTATCATAGTTCATCCAGTGTTTCTTTTTCACATTGTACAATGCTGAAGTAAGAGTGCATCTTGTAATTGATGGTATCTTAGGACTGTGTAATAGTTAAAATGGCAGACTTTTTCTTTAATATTGGCACATAAAATAATACTGTATCTTAAAAAATTAATGCTTTTTTAATAATGAAATTTAGTATCATGACTATATAACATAGCACACACACAGACAAGTTAGTTGACATTCATATTCTCTCTCTGTCTCTCTCTCTTACATCGTTAAATGTTTGAACATTCTTTTTTGAGGAAGTTTGAGGATGACATAAGGGAAATTTCATTTTCTTCTTATAAAATAGCAGAAAACAAATTAATAAGCTAACTGTGTGGATCACAATAAACTGTGGAAAATTCTGAAAGAGATGAGAATACCAGATCATCTGATCTGTCTCTTGAGAAACCTGTATGCAGGTCAGGAAGTAACAGTTAGAACTGGACATGGAACAACAGACTGGTTCCAAATAGGAAAAGGAGTACATCAAGGCTGTATATTGTCACCCTGCTTAGTTAACGTATATGCAAAGTACATCATGAGAAATGCTGGGCTGGATGAAGCACAAGCTGGAATCAAGATTGCTGGGAGAAATATCAGTTACCTCAGATATGCAGATGACACCACACTTATGGCAGAAAGTGAAGAGGAACTGAGGAGCCTCTTGATGAAAGTGAAAGAGGAGAGTGAAAAAGTTGGCTTAAAGCTCAACGTTCAGAAAACTAAGGTCATGACATCTGGTCCCATCACTTCATGGGAAATAGATGGGGAAACAGTGGAAACAGTGTCAGACTTTATTTTTTGGGGCTCCAAAATCACTGCAGATGGTGATTGCAGCCATGAAATTAAAAGAAGCTTGCTCCTTGGAAGGAAGGTTATGACCAACCTAGATAGCGTATTTAAAAGCAGAGACATTACTTTGCCAACAAAGGTCTGTCTAGTCAAGGCTATGGTTTTTTCAGTGATCATGTATGGATGTGAGAGTTGGACAATGAAGAAAGCTGAGCGCCGAAGAATTGATGCTTTTGAACTGTGGTGTTGGAGAAGACTCTTGAGAGTCCCTTGGACTGCAAGAAGATCCAACCAGCCCATCCTAAAGGAGATCAGTCCTGGTTGTTCATTGGCAGGACTGATGTTGAAGCTGAAACTCCAATACTTTGGCCACCTCATGCGAAGAATTGACTCATTGGAAAAGACCCTAATGCTGGGAAGGATTGGGGGCAGGAGGAGAAGTGGACGACAGAGGATGAGATGGTTGAATGGCATCACTAACTCGATGGACATGGGTTTGGGTAAACTCCGGGAGTTGGTGATGGACAGGGAGGCCTGGCGTGCTGCAATTCATGTGGTCGCAAGGAGTCGGACACGACTGAGCGACTGAACTGAACTGAACATATGATATTCAAGAAGGGTATTCTAAAGTCACATGCTATATTATTTATGTTTCTTATTGTATATACACTTTTTTATTTCGTGGTGTATATATTACTCTCATGCTATAAACCCTTCCAATTACAATTCACTCCTCTCTCAAGCAAATAATTTTACAATAAGATATAACTTGATAAAAGTTATTGAATTACTTTAAATTTTCTAAAAATAAAGGAAAATCATGGCCATAAAAGAACACTAACAAGTTTTTGTTCATGCTAATTTTGCAACTGAATTTCACCTTCAAACACATAAAAATTGCTTTTTATAATAAAAATTGACACTGAAGGCGATTTTCAACTATACAGCTATCAAAGGCCTTATGTAACTTGAAGTAGCAAACAACTCACTGTTGTACCAAAGAGTAGGGCATCCCTGGTGGCTCAGACAGTAAAGAATCTGCTGCAATGCAGGAGACCTGGGTTCGATCCCTGGTCTGGAAGATCCCCTGGGGAAGGGAATGGTTACCCACTCCAGTATTCTTGCCTGGAGAATTCCATGGACAGAATGGACCGAGGAGCCTGGTGGGCTATAGTCCATGGGATGGGAAAGAGTCGGACATGACCAAACGACTAACACACACACAGTGAGTTAAACGGTACATATAGTCACTGTACATTGGTCATGTTCAGGAATTGGTTCTGCATCATAGCAAATTGATATTAAATATTGAAAATAATATTGAGATTAAATAGTAAAAATATCAGCAAATATGCTATATGTATGGATATAGGACATTACCAATTTATGCAGCTTATTACTGCTATCAGTGATTTTTAAATAATAATTGAATAGGATACTGCTTGATTTAGGCTGTTTTAAAATTTCCATGGTTATTCTGTTTCAAAGCTGGAGATGCGTAATTATCCTGGCTTACCATTTTGTAAACAACTATTCATGTCTGTCTATGTCCCTAAGTTGTTCAGCTGCAGTAATGAGTCAAAGATCAATTAACCACAAGCCCCATAATGGATCAATCAAGTCACAATTTTTTTTTTTTTTCCAATTCATTTGAATTTAGAAAGAGACAGCCTGGTTTAATCTGTCTTCTGAAATGCAAGGTTAGCAGACTGGGGGATATCGGCTGTCACTCTTTTTGACACTTCCAATCAGTCAACCTTGATTGGTCATGCAGTTGGACTTTGGAGTTAAGAAAATGATGTTTCTTGCCTCCTCTACTAATGCTTGATATGAAAGTAAAATGCATCTTGATTTCAAATTTTAAACAAGTTGTGAATTTTAGTTTTCCTGTATTCAAGTCTGGTCTGTAAGACATAAAAACTTAGGAAGCTAAAGTACATTTCAATGAAGAGCCAGGTTGCTGTATTTTCATTTGAAAACAGAATTAAATTGAAAAATAACCATAATATAACCATAAAGCAAAATTCACTTCCAAATATATATCTTATAGAATCCTTTATTTTTTACTCACACATCATATTTCTATCTAAAAGGAAGAGGAATTCTTCCTAACAAGATGAAATAGCAAAAGAACTTGTAGTTTCCATTTTCCTAATGATCATGAAAATGATTTACATTTCAGAGACTGGAACGAACATGTTTATTAGAAGAACTATAGGTTCAAATGGGACCCAGATAATCTGTCTACAAAGCTAAGTAGAACAGTGGAAGCAGTATGATCCAGAAGATTTAGGGTCATGCTCATACAATATCCAAAATTAGAAATCGGTCACTTTATGTGTTGGGAGGCATTAAAAAGGATTCTTTATTTTATTTTATTTTTCTGGTGATGCTTTCCTCATTAGACAATTTATTCTATGAAATGGTTGTATAAAAATCTCTCTCCCCGTCCCTGTTGTTCTTTCCATGAGCATGGCCATGATCTTGGCCTTGGCATAGATCTTTGCAGAGATCGACTATCTGTGACCCCATGAACTTAGCCTTCCAGGCTCCTCTGGCCATGGAATTCTCCAGGCAAGAATACTGGAGTGGGTAGCCTTTCCCTTCTCCAGAGAACCTTTCCAACCCAGGGACTGAACCTAGGTCTCTCACACTGCAGGCAGATTCTTTACCATCTGAGCCACCAGGGAAGCCCAAGAATGCTAGAGTGGGTAGCCTATCTGTTCTCCAGGGGATCCTCCCAATCCAGGAATTTAACCAGGGCCTGCTGCATTGAAGGTGGATTCTTTACCAACTGAGCTACCAGGGAAGTGCCATGTTATCATCACCCAGCAACACATTCTCTTTGAGCAGATGAATTTGCTTTTGCTTGAAACATCTAGTTGAAGGAACTCTTTACTTATCCTTGTGAAAATTTGTTTTTAGCATATTCTCCAGCAGTGTGATACACTGTCTTTTGAAGTCCATGTGTGAGAGTCACAGTGGAAATATACCACTGAAGTGGAATATAGAACTAAACGGACAATGGAGAGGAATAGACAGAGAAATGGAATGTATATCATAAATTTAAGAGCTTATGATATAGTGTGGGAGACAGTTGTTATAGTTGTGCTATTTAGTTATGCTATTTCATGTGGTAATTTCAACTGGGACATATGCAAAAGGCACCTGTCAGTAGAATGAAACATTGCACTTAATTACATTGAAGAAATAATCTTTGCAATAATAATGGCAAAGTGGGCTCAATGATATGAGCAACATATCCTAGGACATTCATAGGAAGAATAAAAGTTTCTTCATTAGAGAATCAGGGAAGCTAGTTTGTAACTGATAGTCCTAAAAGTATGAGGTGTAAAGAGATACAAGGGCTAAATAATGCAGAATTTGTTTACAGATGGTAGTAGTTGGTTTGGAACACTGAATATATGTTGATAAGATGAAGGAGATATGAATAAAATTAAAAGTAAGAGAAATTAATATTGTGAACCTGTGGTATTTTGGCCATGGTGTATTGAAATCTACATATAGTATTCATTAAGTCCACAATGACATCATCAAAGTGAGCGCTATCGTCAATTTAGTGATAAAGATGTCTGTGTGTGTGTGTTAGTTGCTTAGTCATGTCAAACTTTTTGTGACCGCATGGACTATAGCCCACCAGCCTCTTCTGTCCATGGAATTCTCCTGGCGAGAATACTGGAGTGGGTTGCCTTTCCCTTCTCCAGGGGATCTTCCCGACCTAGGGATCAAACCTGGGTCTCCTGCATGGCAGGTGAATTCTTTACCGTCTGAGCCACATGGGAAACCCAAAGACATATAGACCCAGATAATTATAACTTAAGTTAGATCAAATAGAAAAAAAAAATGGGAAAACAAGAATTTGAATCGATTATATTGGATTCTTTCCATTATACATGTTGCATTTAAAAAAAAAAAAAGTTCAGATGAGACCAAAACTCTTTCTTAAACCAAAGCGTGGGAGCCTCCTGGATTGGTACATGAACTGCCCTAATTCACTGCATGAATTGTCCTCAATAGTAACTTAAGAAGCATTTTCTCAAATTTTTTCACACTATTCCATCTCATTCATCTTATGGCTTTTGATAAGAAAGTACCCAAAACACTTTGTCCTTTTTCCTTCCAGTGTGAGAATTAAATATAATAAATTATGTTCAAAAGTTTGGAATAGGACGAGAAAGAGGTAGTCCCACATTCTGCAGTGTTTTGCCAAAATCAGTTGTAGGCATGACATTCAGTCTTCAATCATATATTAATTCATTAAAATCACTTAATGTTATGTTACTGACAAAATAGCAATACTACATGGGTTTGTGCTCTTTACTAAGAATATTTACTCTTTTAAAAACACAAAGAATATATTTTTTCTAAAAACTTATTTGGAGTCCTTAATCATAAGGATTAAATAGATTGAATGAATGATATTTCAGAAAGTGGCTAGCCAGGTATCTGACATATTTAGATTATTAAGTGCATATTAATTCACTTATTCATTTATGCATAGAATTTAATTACATTTCATTAATTGAAACTTCCCCAGTGGCTCAGCAGTAAAGAATCTGCCTGAAATGCAGGAAACCCTGGTTCAATCCCTGGGTCAGGAAGATCCCCTGGAAAAGGAAATGGCAGTCCATTCCAGTTTTCTTGCCTGGGAAATTCCATGGACAGTAGACTGGTGGGCTATAGTCCACGGGGTCACAAAAAGAGTCAGACATGACTTAGCAACTAAACAAAGCAATGCCAATGCATTAATTGAAATAAATCTGCCGTGGGGAGTTAGTTTAGATATCAAAATATTGGTCATGATACTCATTGCATGAATGCATCCCTTCCCAAAAATGTATATTTGTATTCAGACAGTACCTTGCAGTGTAAAGTATCAGAAGGCAGTATCATGTCTTTTGTTTGCCTTGTGAGAGCAATGCAAGCAGGAGGTAAACTGGATGCTCTTAACAAGGATAACTAACTTCCTCTCTGTCTTCTATTCTCCAAATAATTACCATTATTTTTCCTCTATTTATGCTTCCTACCCTTCTGAGCATTTTGATTACTACTGACCACTCTCAAATCCATTGCTATGTTTGTGAACAAACAGGAATATTAAGGGTAAATAAAACTTTAAAATGTCAAAAAGAATTCTTGGATGTAGATTTGGTAATAAAAAGATACTCTTCGTCAAAATATATTATTTTTTTAAGTTGAGTTTCCTAACAATAAAAACTGAGTGGTGTGGATTATGCAAGGGGTTTACTAGGCAGAAATCTGTAGGAAGTGAGGGAGGCAGCACTGCGTAGGGAAAGAACCTTGGTGAATAAAGAATGTCAGCCAAAGCCTCACCATGGCCTCATCTCCTGTGGATCTCAGGAGAATGGGTGGCACCACGCAACTCTCATGATTTTCAGCAAGGTGGCTGGACTTTCACACCCACATTTCAGTCAGTCAGTGACTCTGGAGGGTAAAACCTCCCAGGAACCGCTGGGGCAGGTGATGCTTGTCAGCCTAGACAGTTGTTCTCAATATATGCCAATGCATTCCCTAGATCAGCATCACCTGGGGAACTTGTTAGCAGTGATAGTTTCTTGGACCTTAGCCCAGACCTGCTGAATCAGAACTTCTGGGGTTGGGGCCTGGCAGTCTCTGGTTTAACAAGCTCTCCAGGTGATTCTGCGGCACTGAAGTTTGAGAACAATTGGCTGAGGGCAGTTCTCCAGAGGAGAAAGCTGTGAGCCCTTAGCTGCTGATCCTCACTGCATTGTTGGTTTAATTGCCCTACAGTACCCACACACATGCTAAATGCTTCAGTTGTATTATAAGTCATCCTTGTCTTAATCACCACTGTAGTCTCTGTAAGCTTCATAGTTTAATATCTGCCCAACACGAATATGCTAGTTATACCCCAATCTGAAGAACACGGCAGTCTACCTAAATCACCTTTCCTTGGCATCCTGCTGTTTTCATCACCCCACTCTCCTTCTCAGGAAGAGCTTCCTCTTTGGGACTATTTATCAAATATAATCCCCCCCAATCCAGAGCCCACTTCCCCAATCCAATGGACCAGGCCGCAATATGCCTGCCCTGATGACACCCCCAGAGCCAAGTATAAGATAGCCCCTTTGCCCCAGAGCCCACTGAAATTATTCAAACTAGCCAATCCTGAGCCTGTATATTTGTCTTGCCTGTTTCTTCCAGAATCAAGACCCTTGCTGCTGCCTCCAGACCAGCCTGGCGCTTGGTGCTTTCCTGTGTGTCCTCCTGTGGCGTGCCTCACCTCCTCTTCCTGGGAAGGGTGAGTAACATTTTATTATTATTTTACATGGCTATCACTTTCCTGACCTGTTGGCCTTACTATAACTCGCATTTCCATTAATGTACTCTACTTGAAATCACGTCTCCATCACAATCTACTCATAAAGATGCACAGAAGATTCAAAGGTGGATTGAAGAGTCATACCACAGTTTGTGTGAAACCAACTGGTAAGTCACTCCCATGGATTTGAATTAAAATTTCAAGTTTGGTGGTTAAAGGGAAAAAAGATTCCAAACAGATAAAATTCTGTCTCACATAATTCTCACAATGTGAAAGCAAACAGACTCAAAGTTCACTACAGAGCTCAGGCAAATATTTGAGTCTCCCACATAGACTTTGCCTGGAAAAGAAATTCAACTTGCCCCCTGTGCAAGTATTTAAATAATCTTTTCCTTGGAACATCACACTTTGATTGCAAGCATCACTTTCATGCTCACATGCAAAACACAGTAAAGATTTTTATTATAAAAACTCTGGTATGAATATTTTTGGCCAAAACAAAATAAAAAAAAAAATTCACTGTTTGCTTTCACAGTGAGTATATATATGCCAAGGTTGAAACTCAAGGTGACAAATAAGCATTAAAAATACTGAATGTGAAACAAATGTAATTATATTACAAAACAATTTCCCTGCAATAAGTAATGTGACATGTATTTTTTGGCATTGATTTGCATTGATTATTTTTATGAATTGTTCAGTCAGAAGCAGTGCTTTATGATGTGTTGATGCTTGTTCATGAATGTATGTTCCGCTTTTGAGTGAAGGTAGTTTATTTATCAAGGACTGAAATTCAAAAGTATGAATGCAGTCCTAGTGCTGGTGACCTTGTCTTTCAGGTATTCTCTGGTGTGCCAAACTGTGAAAATTGCAGGAGATACATTTATCTTCATCATGTGTGTTTGATAGCAGTTATTGAATTTTTAAAATTAAATAGTTTTCAGGCTATTTTAGAGTCCAAAATTTGCTGCAAAATTTTCTGTCTTATGAGTGATTTATTTGTGGGTCCAAAGCACCAAAGGCTATAAAGCTATGGGCCAAAAGATTCTTGTCCTGTATATAGGTTAAAAGTTTTATCTCACTGGAGGTGCAGCTAACTCTTTGCACAGATGCCAAAACCCAACGATGTTTGACATGGACAAGTTGTATAACCTCCAATGGTCAGAGCTGGGCTGGACATTGGTATCTTTCTCCCTTGTGAAATACTCCATGGCTAACAGAGTTTTCAGTTACTTGAGGATTATGAATCATTGCTGGCATAATTCAAGACTTAATGCTGCTTCTGATGTTAGCAGAACAATGGAAGGAATAATGTTGGATTGTTTAAAGGATGGTTATCTTAACTTTTAAAATGGCAAAATGTTACACAGCTTATCATTCTTGGGCAAGCTAAAACACACTGTGATTATACAACAGAAGGCTGTATTCCAAGACACAGAGATTTGTTTATACGATTTAGTTTATACTTAGGGGGAAAAAAGATTTAGAATTACTATTTGAAAAGCACAGTATTTGAAATGCATTATTTTCTCCAGCTGGTAAACTTTTTAAGCACAGAAAATTGCTTTACTGTATTAGCACCTCCTGGTTGACTTTTTCAGCACTGCTAACAAATTCAATTAAGCATGATGATTGTGGCAAAATAAAGATAACGGTAAAATGACAATATTAGTAATACTGGCTATACTTTCACAGATGTTTGTAGTTGTCTAGGTGCTTTGGATGTGTATTTACTTAATTAATCATCAGAACAACCCCATTAGGTCCATTTCCCAGGTGAGCAGGAGTTGCACTCATAACCTATGTATGGGTAACTGTAATTGGGCAGACTGGGTTCAAATCCAGGCTCTTCCACTGATAAGGTGGGTGACCATGGGTGAATTACTTGACCTCTGACACACATTATTTGACCTTTAATTTGTTAACTATTTAAAGGATCCTTAATGAGAATACAGTTTTCAATGTGAATAATACCTCTGATATGGATTGATAGCTTGCCTTCTATACTGTCACATGATTGAATTCCCTCCTATCCACACCCACAGTGACTTTATTAGTCCATATCCTCATTTATTTCATCTAGACAAATCCCATTCTTTGCCCTTGCCTCCAATGATATTCTGGAGCAAACTGTGCTGACTCATGAGAACACATAGTTACATTTCCAGGACTTCTGAAATTCTGTTATTAAACCATTGGCAGCTTGAAATCAGCCACAGTCAGGAGTGTTAACACCAGGAAAATCTGTAAGCTCTGCAAATCAGGGCTTTCTCCATCGATGTCCTGCAAGAGATTCAGTTTGCCAGCACATCAACCTTTTTACTATCAGCAGAGAAATATTCAAAAACATGCATTGAATCACTTTTTGATACACTTCTATTCACTTCCCAATTCCTACAGTCCAAACTACTTAGGCATTGCTTATAATTATTTTTATACTTGAATGCAATCCAGTCTTTCCAGCCACTCCAGCTCTCACCTTTTCATACATGTTTATACTATATTAGAGCAACTCTTGACCTCTTATTCCTTAAACATATTATGAACTCCCTGCCTCTATATTGTCATTCATGTTTTTTTTTTGTCTACCTAGAATCCCCTTCATATTATATATACTTAGCAAACTTATTTTTGAATTTTCCTTGTTTAATTTTGTCTTCCAATCTGTCTAACTTCTTAAAGCTCCTCAGACTCCTGGGGATAAGAAGGAGGACAAAATCTCCCTTACCTGTTCTTTATAGCATATTTGTAAATATGAACACTGTGCTTATCACACTCATTTATATTTGTTTAGTTATCTAGCTGAGTATATCCAAGGTTCAAGCTGATCGTTTATTACCTAGAGTACAGTAGGCATTAGTCAAAGAAAAATTGTACCAAGGTAGGCAAGGAAGATTTTGGTCACTACTACTATAATAGGGGAGAGGTACTGAACTCAACTGAAACAAAAGTTAAAAGAGTTCTTAAGTGCTGGGGCAAGTGAGTGGCAATGTAGTAGATAATGTTGGAGAAGCGAGTTGGTCAATGTGATTACTGCCTTCCATCTAATTAGAATGATCAAAATCGGGCTTCTACACTCCCCAGAGACTGGGATTTAAGAGCTCTGCTTTTGTGATGTTTACATTTCAAAGAGAGAGTTTTCAGGTCTTCTTTTCTTAGTTTTTCTTCCCCCTAGTTTTATTGAGATTATTGACACAAGACATTGTTTAATGTATATAAATAGTCTTGATAAATGCATATATTTTAAAGTGATTAGCACATAAGTTTAGTTAATATACATTAGCTCATGTAATGTTACAGTTTTTTTCCCCAGTGACAACTTTTAAGATAACTTTCAGGTATACAATACAATATTATTCACTATAGTCACCATGATGTAAATTATATCCCCAAACTTATTTACTCTAAAACTGTAAGTAACTTTCAACAATCTTCACCCATTTCACGCACTCCCCCATCCCTACTGTATCCCCATCTCTGTGCACCATCAATCTATTCTCTGTATCTATATGCTATGAGGTTTTCTTTGTTTGTTTGTTTTTTGCTTTTAAGATTCCATATATAGGAAGTGGTATCACACGGCATTTGTCTTGCGCTTTCTGACTTAATTTTACTTAGCATAATGCTTTCAAGGTTCATTCATGTTGTTGCAAATGGCAGGATTTTCTTTTTATTGCTGAATAGTATTCCTGTGTGTGTGTCTGTCGTGTGTACATATTCACATTTTCCATGTTCATTCATTTGTTGATGGAAACTTAGGTTGTTTTCATGTCTTGACTTTTATAAATAATTCTGCAATAAACATAGGAATGCAATTATCTTTGGAAGATAGTGATTTTGGTTTTTTTGGATGTATACCCAGAAGTAGAATTGCTGAATCGTATCTCCGTCCTATTTTCCACAGTGGCTATATGAATTTAAATTTCTACCAGCAGTGTACCCTTTTCGCCACATCCTCAGCAGCATTTGCTATCTTTTATATTTTTGAGGATAGCCATTCTCATAGGCATGAGAAAGTTCATATTATGATTTTGGTTTGCATTTACCTGATGATTAGTGATGCTGAGTCCCTTTTCATGTACCTGGTGCCTCTTTAAATATCTTGGGGAAACTGTCTACTCAATCCTTTGCCAATTTTTAATTGGACTTGTTTTTGTTATTCAGTTGTATGACTTCCTTATAAAATTTGGGTACTAACCTCTTACCAGATGTGTAGCTCACAAATATTTTCTTCCATTCTGTAGGTTACTTTTTCATTTTGTTGATCCTTTCTTTCACTGTGCAGAAGATTTTTAGTATGATATAACACTTCTTGCTTAGTTTTGCTTTTGTTGATTGTGCTTTAGGTATCATATCCAAAAAAGTCATTTGTAAGACATGTCAAGAAGCTTTTTCCCTATGTTTTCTTCTATAAGGAAAATGAATTCAGATTTTACATTTAAAGTTTTGATCCATTTTGAGTAAATTTTTCTGCATGTTCTAAGATAGAAGGTCTATGTTCATTCTCTTGCCTGTGAATATCCAATTTTCCCAGCACTACTTATTAAAGAGAGTGTCTTTTCCTGATGAGGTTTCTTGGTTTCCTTGTCAAATATTAGTTGACTTTATATGCATGGCATGAGTTTATGGGCTTAGTTCTGCAGTCAAGAATACACCAGTCTAAAGTCTAGTGAAGCTGAAGGAAACATCAAGTTCATCTTTTTTTTGAATTTTTACTTTTTAAATTGAAATATATTTAACATATGGCACTGTAAATTTAAGGTATACAAGTAATACATACCTTAAAGTACTGTTAATTTGATACATTACCATTTTAATATGATTTCTCTCTCTCTACACACACACACACACACACACACACACACACACACACACACACACACACACACACACACACACACACACACACACGTTTCCCCTGGGTTTCCCAGGTGGCTCAGTGGGTAAAGAGTCCACCTGCAATGTAAGAGACACAGGAGATGTGAGTTTGATCCCTGGGTTGGGAAGATCTCCTGGAGAAGTTCAGGGTAACCCAGTATTCTTATCTGGAGAATCCCACAGACAGAGAAGCCTGTAGGGCTATAGTCCATAGTGTCGCAGAGTCAGACACAACTGAAGTGACTGAGCAAACAGTGTGCGTGCACACACACACACACACGTATTTATATATATATATATATATATATATATGTTTATATGTCGTATGATTACTATTACCATTGTACCTCCATGTCACATGATTATAATTTCTTCTTAGTGGTTGGAATAATTAAGATCTCGTCTCTTAGCAAGTTTGATGTTTATAACGCATTATTGTCTGTTTTCACTATACTGTGCATTTGATTTCTAGGACTTATTTACTACTTCTTGCAAGCGGTGTGCCCGTGAACATCTCTTCCCTCTACCCACTACCTAGCATCTGGGAACCACTGCTTGATACCCTGTTTTTATGAGTTTGGCTTTTTTACATTCCACATATAAGTGATATACACTATTTGTCTTTCTCTACTTAATTTATCTCACTTAGCATAATGTCTTCAAGGTCCAACCATGTTGGGTTTTTTCCCTTACCTTTTATTATAATTTTTTAAATAAAAAAGTAGAATATAATGAACACCCAAATATTTACCACCCAGCTTCAAAAATTAATTCATGAACAATCTTATTTTATCTCTATTCCTACCTACCTTCTTGGTCTCCAGGGTTTTTTTTCCTTCAGAAATTTATGTTTTTGAATTTTTATTTTATATTGGAATAGATTTGATTAGGGGCTTCTTTGGTGGCTCAGTGGGAAAGATTCTGCCTGCCAGTGCAGGAGATACAAGAGACACATTTGATCCCTGGATCAGAAAGATTCCCCTGGAGAAGGAAATGGCAACCCATTCTAGTATTCTTGCCTTGGAAATCTCATGGACAGAAGAGCCCGGTGGGCTATAGTCCATGGAGTCACAGAAGAGTCAGGCACCACTTAGCAACTAAACAACAAACGATTTGATTAACAAGTATGTTGTGTTAGTTTCAGGTATATAACAAAGCGATTCACTTATACATGTATCTATTCTTTTTAAATTCTTTTCCCATTTGGCTTATTTCAGAGTACTGAGCAGCATTCCCTGTGCTACATAGTAATTCCTTTTTGGTTATCTATTTTAAACATAGCAGTGTATACATATCCATCCCAAACTCCCAATCTGTCCCTTCCCCCTCTCAGAACCTTCCCCGCATAACCATATGTTGTTTTCTAAGTCTGTTGGTCTGTCTCTGTTTTGTAAATAAGTTTGTTTGTATCTCTTTTTATAGGTTCTACATTCACGATATCATATGATATTAGTCTTTCTCTGTCTGACCTACTTCATTCAATATGATATCTCTAGGTCTATCCATCTTGTGCAAATGGCATTATTTCCTTCTTTTAATGACTGAGTAATATTGTACTGTATATATGTACCATATCTTCATTATCCATTCATCTGTTAATGGACATGTCTTGGCTATTGTGAACAGCACTTCTATGAACATCAGGGTACATTCATCCTTTGAAATTACGGTTTTCTCTGGATATATGCCCAGGAGTGGGATTTCTGGATCATATAGTAGCTCTATTTTTAATAGTTTCTTAAGGAACCACCATACTGTTCTCCTTACTGGATGTACCAACTTAGATTCTCACCAACAGTGTAAGAGGGATCCCTTTTCTCCACAACCTCTCCAGTGTTTGTTTGTAGATCTTTTGATGATAGCCATCTAACTGGTGTGAAGTTGATACCTCATTGTAGTTTTGATTTGCATTTCTCTGATAATTAGAAATGTTGAGCATCTTTTCTTGTGCCTCTTGACCATTTGTATATCCTCTTCAGAGAAATGTCTTTTTAGGCCTTCTGCCCATTTTTTGATTAGTTTGTTTTTATGATATAGAGCTGCATGAGGTGTTTTCAATTTTGGAGATTAATCGTTTGTCAGTAGCATTGTTTGCAGATATTTTGTCCTAATCTGTGGGTTGTCTTCTTGTTTATGGTTCCCTTTGCTGTGCAGAAGTTTCTGAGTTAGATTAGGTCCCGTTTTTTATTTTTCTTTTTATTTCCTTTACGAGATGGACTGAAAATGATATTGCTGGAGTTTAGGTCAAAAAGTGTTCTGCCTATATTTTCCTGTAGAAGTATTATAGTATCTGGCCTTAAATTTAGGTATTTAATCCATTTTGAATTTATTTTTATTGATCACGCATAATAATGTCTTAAGACTTGTTTTAACTGATAATGTGCATCCCATTAGTCAATGCATTCTCACCATGTTTAAGAGCAAATAATATGTTAACTTTTTTATGTAGACTTTTAGTAATTTTCTAAATGGTGACTACCAATTGATGTTATTTGAGGTTATTTTCCTATCAGTCTATTTAAATAAATGTTCCTAAAGAGCTGTGCAAAACTTTTTTTTCTTTTTTAACAAATAGCATCATATTTTGAATATAGTAAAATAGCTGACTATTCAAAGGATCCTTCAAGGAAAGGTTATCTATATTGGTGATAATTACCACAGAAATAAATGTTTTATAAAAATATATCTCTTATACTGATCACTCTTGAAAAGAACTGAGGTACTTTTGGTGTTCTGTTTCTTGATTGCAATGCAGGTTATACAGGTGTTTATGAAAATCCCTTAAACTTTACCTTTGCATGTGCTTTTCTGAATATAATATTTTATATGCACATTTTTCTGATTATTATGCTTCAATATAAAAGATATAGAAATATGACAGGAAATTTGAAATTCAGGCATTGGCTTAACATACCTGAGACAAGTGTCTTAACGTCTGTGTGTGTCAGTTTCTGCATGTGTAATATAATATCACTTACCTGATGTACTCATTGTTTAAATCAAAAGGAATCATGTTTATAAAGTACAGTGTATTAACTATAAGTTATGTGAAAATAGGTATTATTAATGTATTAATATTCCTAATATTCCATCTTATTTAGAGTCTTCCTTGTAACCCTATAGTGGAAAATGATTGACATGCTCTGCAATTCGTTTATGTTAAATTTATTTATAAACTTTTCATTTATTTTTAATTGAAGTCTATTTGATTTACAATGATGTGTTAGTTTCAAGTGTATAGCAAAGTGATTCAGTTATACATACATAACTATTTTTTTTCACATTCTTTTCCCTTATAGGTTATTACAAAATATTGAGCATAGTTCCCTGGTCTATACAGTAGGTCTTGCTGAGTATCTGTTTATATATATACATGTATATGTTAATGCCAAACTCCTAATTTATTCTTCCCCATTGGTAACCATAGTTTTGCTTTTTACATCTGTGACTCTGTTTCTGTTTTGAAGATAAGATGATTTGTACCTTTTTTAAAGATCCCACATATAAGTGATATCATATATGTCTTTCTTTGACTTCATTTAGTATGATAACCTCTAGATCCATCCATATTACTGCAAATGACATTACTTTATTTTTTAATAGCTGATTAATAATCCATTGATAAATATATTACATCTTCTTTAACCATTCATCTGTTGATGAACATTTAGGTTGCTTCCATATCCTGGCGATTGTAAATAGTGCTACTGTGGACACTGGGGTGCATGTATTTTTTCAAATTATGGTTTTCTCTGGCTATATGCCCAGGAGTGGGATTCCATAATCATCTGGTAGGGCTATATTTAGTTTTTTCAGGTACCTCCATACTGTTCTTCTGCTTTATTGACTATGCCAAAGCCTTTGACTGTGTGGATCACAACAAACTGGAAAATTCTTCAAGAGATGGGAATGCCAGACCACCTGACATGCCTCCTGAGAAATCTTTATGCAGCTCAAGAAGCAACAGTTACAACTGGACATGGAAAAACAGACTGTTCCAAATCAGGAAAAGAGTATGTCAAGGCTGTATATTGTCACCCTGCTTATTTAACTTATATGCAGAGAACATCATGAGAAATGCTGAGCTGGATGAAGCACAAACTGGAATCAAGATTGCCAGGAGAAATATCAATAACCACAGATATCCAGATGACACCACACTTACGACAGAAAGCAAAGAGGAACTAAAGAGCCTCTTGATGAAAGTGAAAGAAGAGAGTGAAAAAGTTGGCTTAAAACTCAACATTCAGAAAACTAAGATCATGACATCTGGTCCCATCACTTCACACCAAATAGATGGGGAAACAGTGGAAACAGTGACAGACTTTGTTTTAGGGGGCTCCAAAATCACTGCAGATGGTGACTACAGTCATGAAAGTAAAAGATGCTTGCTGCTTGGAAGAAAAGCTATGACCAACCTAGACAGCATATTAAAAAGTAGAGACATTACTTTGCCAACAAAGGCCCATCTAGTCAAGGCTATGGTTTTTCCAGTAGTCATATATGGATGTGAGAATTGGACTATAAAGAAGCTGAGTGCAGAAGAATTGATGCTTTTGAACCGTGGTATTGGAGAAGACTCTTGAGAGTCCCTTGGACAGCAAGGATATCAAACTAGTCCATCCTAAAGGAAATCAGTCCTGAATATTCACTGGAAGAACTGATGCTGAAGCTGAAACTCCAATACTTTGGCCACCTCACGTAAAGAGTTGACTCATTGGAAAAGACCCTGATGCTGGGAAGGATTGGGTGCAGGAGGAGAAGGGGACAACAGAGGATGAGATGGCTGGATGGCATCACTGACTCGATGGGCATGAGTTTGGATAAACTCCAGGAGTTAGTGATGAACAGGAAGGCCTGGCGTGCTGCGTTTCATGGGGTCACAAAGAATCAGACACGACTGAGGGACTGAACTGACCTGGGCAGCTCATCTGCTGGTTTCATACCTTTGCCTTTTCATGGTGTCCATAGGGTTGTCTTGGCAAAATTACTGGTGTCTGCTGCCATTTCCTCCTCCAGTGGACTCTGTTTTATCAGAACTCTTCACTATAACCTGTCCATCTTGGGTGGCCCTGCCTGGCAGGGCTCATAACTTCATTAAGTTACACAAGCTTCTTTGCCACAACAAGGCTGTCATCCAGGAAGGGGTAACCTATATAAGTGTACTGTATTGTGAGTTTTGACAAGTTCATGTAACCACCACCCTATGAGGATATATTATATTTCCATTATCCCTAAAGTTCCTGAGTATCAGTCTATGGTTATTCTCTATACTCTGTTCCACTCCCCTCTACCAATATCTAGAAACAACTGATACAATTTCTGTCCCTAATAGTTTCACATTTTACGGAATGTTATATAAATGAATTTTTATAGAATGTAGGCTTTTGAACTGGATTTTGTTTTCACTTAAAATGATGCCATCGAGGTTCATCAATGTTACTGCTTTTCTTAGTAGTTATTTATTTTTACTTGCTGAAATTTATACCATTATTTAGCTGTACCATAATTTATCTAATCACTAGGTGGTTAACATTTTAATTACCTCCCACTCTTGTCAATTATGAATAAAGTTGCTAAAAAGATTCACCAGTATTTTTTTGTATGGAAGAAACATTATAGTTCTAAGGAGTGAAATTTCTGAATCATATGATAATCTGTGTATAAGTTCAAATGTCATTGCAAAAGTATTTTCCAAGGTGATTGTATCACTTTGCATTCTCATGACAGTGTATATGAGGACCCTCATTAACACCTCATCTTTGCCAAAACCTGGAATTTTCAGGGGGTTGGCAGTTTTTATTATTATTATTATTTTTTTTTTGGTGATAGATGTATATATCTCATTATGATTTTAGTTTTCATTTCCATAATGATTAATGATATTGGGTAACTTCATGCTCACACATTTGTTTGTTATCCATGTCTTTCCAAGTATGTCTGTGCAAAGTTCGTCCTTTAAGGAAAAAAAAAATTAACTGTATGTTTCTGTTCTACTGGGAAAATTGTGAGTTCTTTATATTTTCTGTTTGTGTTTTTTTAATCAGTATTCCTTACAAATATTTCTCTATTTTTGTATTTGCATTCATATTCATTTTCAATTCCAATTTATTTTTCCTTCTTTCTTCCTTTGGGTTTAGTTTTTTCCTCTCTAAGATGCAGGATTAGATTCACTTTGAGATTTTTATTTTACTTTCCAATGTAAATATAAGATGTACAAACTCTTATTTAGGCACTTATAGCTGCATCTCACACATTTTTGTATGTATTTTTTACTCAATCCAGAATATTTCATTTCCTTTGTGACTTTTTACTTGACACAATGTTATTATCAAGTAAGTTTCTAATATTCAAGTGTTTGTGTGGATTTTCCTGGTATGATTTTGATGTTTAGTCTATTTAGTTTGTTTCCAACTCTTTAACTTTGTTGAAATTTATAAAGTCCAAAATATGGTCATGTGGTGAATCTTTAATAAGAGCTTGAAAGTATGTATTCTGTTGTTTTTTGTTGCAGGGTTCAATTAAACCAAGTTGATTGATGGTATTGTTAAAGTCTTATATATCCTTAGTGTTCTCTTGTCTCTGAGAAAGAAGTGAAGTCTCTATCTGTAATTGAAATCTTGTCTGTTTTCCTTTCAGTTCTATTGGTTTCTTCATAAATTTTGAAGAAAATATGTGTGTACCTATATAATTGTTATATCTTAATGAATTGGTGTTATCATCTTTATGAACTTTCTTCATAAAGATAATATTTTTTATTCAGAAAGCTATACCATCTGATTTTGGTGTATCCAATCCATTTCTCTTCTAATTACTGTTAAATATTAAACATCTTTCTGTTTTAATTTTAGCATATCGATTTTCATACATTTAAAGTAGATTTCTCTTAGGTTTTTCAAAAACCTAGAAATTATATGCTGTCTACCGATCTGTTTTTTATTGGGTGTTTAGCACAATTGTTATAATCCAGTTGATGATGGAATTTAAATCTGCCATCCTGATAGTTTGTTTTGTTTGTCCCATCTATTTTTTCCTCCTTTTTATTCCTTCTTCTGAAAAACAGAACAGTGATTTTTTTTTTTTATAATGACTCCATATTGTTTCCACTATTTTATTCTTAGATTTTTTTTTTAAATTTTAGTGGTTTCATTAACACTTGAACTAAAAATTAATATATCAGAGTCTACTTTTAAACAATATTATATCACTTTACATTGCATTTAAATATTGCAGCAATACATTTGAATTTTGCATATAAATATCAAAAGACTATTACTTTGTTTAAGGTGGTCTTATGTTTTCAAGTGAGTAAGATTAGAAAAAAATAAAGATACTCTATATTTACTGTCATTTTACTGTTATTAAGCACTCTTCTCTTTGTGTAGATTCAAGTTTTATCTGGGATCCTACTCTTTCTCTGAAGAACCACTTTTAACATTTCTTGTAGTACAGTCATTCTGACAATAAACCATCTTAGCTTTCGTCTCTCTTGTAGCAAAGTCTTCATTTTGTCCTTATTTTTAAATATTTTTTTCTGGAATAGAAGTTTAGGTCGAAAATTTGTTTTTCTTTAAGTGCATTCTGTGTGGCTTACGTAACTTCTGATAAGTCTGGTGTTAAAATTTGTTTCCCTGTCTTCTGCTTTTACCATCTGAGCCAGCAGGCTCAGTCCCTGGGTCAGGAAGATCCCCTGGAGAAGAGCATGGCCACCCACTCCAGTATTTTGCCTGGAAAATTCCATGAACACAGCAGGCTGGTGGGTTACAGTCCATTGGGTCACAGAGAGTTGGACACAACTGAACAACTAAAAATACTTCTCCTTCTAAGTGTCTGATTTGTACATGTTAGATTTAAGTAGCCTGACAGTATATCATGACCCTTGGATGCGCTCATATTTTAGTTTCACTCATTTTCTCTTTGTTTCATTTTGGATAATTTTTATTGATGTGCATTCAAGTTCACTAAGTCTTAACACTTTTTAGTCTTCTGTTAATCCTATTGAAGAAGAAGGAATTGTTTGTCAATGATAGTCCTTTTTATTTCTAGCACTTTAATTTAACATTTTTTATGGTTTTAATCTCTGTGCAGAAATTGCCTATATTTGCGTATGGTGGCCATCTTTTCCCTTGAGTCCTTTAACATATGAATCATAGTTATTCCAAAATCATTGAGGTACTTTTATTAAGTAATTAAATTTGAATATAAAATTTTTAATTATAAGGCATCCTGGCATAATAAACAAGTCACAAAGGAGAAAAGTCAGGGGGTCTCAGACTTATCAACATCAGTATATAGTGTCCTAAAACAATTTGGTACTGTTCAATAAAATTTTATATAGTCAAACGTACTTAAGCATCAACACAAATAGGCATTCACAAGCATGAAGGAACTCAAGGAATTTACTAGCATTTATTAACTAAATTTTGAGGAAAATCAGTCTTAATTATTCACTGAGCATTTAATTGATTAAAATATAAAATTATACTGTCCTAAAAGGAAAACTGCAATCTATAGTCAATTTTATTTATCTCGAATTTTTTTTTTTTTACATAAATGCACAGAAAAATGTGTGCAGTCACCTAATGCCAAGTGTAACTGTTATGATACAAATGGGATAAACTCAGTAATAAATATGTACTTTTGAGTAGTTCTATAAAGTAAAAAATGATCATGTATTAACTTTACAAATTGTTTTTCTTTCAAAGGAATTTTATCAAATTAACTACGCAATTCCAGTTTAAAAACATTCTGCCTGTAGAGTTCTCTTCAGCTAATTTTGTGGCTGATGATTTCTTTGAGGTTTTTGGTTTTTTTTAATCATTCTTGATAGGAAATGTTTCTTGATTTATATGTGGCAGGAATTTTGCTAGGTCTTAAAGGATTTGTTTTAAAAACAGGTACCTATACTTTTCCTAGAAAAAAGGATATTATGTATATTTTTCTCTGGATTATCTTATATTGAGTCACTTTATTTTCAGTATTCTGAGTCTGTGTTTTTCATTTTAGCTGAGAAAGCTTATCTAGAAACCATACCAATTCTGATTTTATTCTTCTGCCTTGCTTTACTCACCCTCATACATTTCTATCTATCTACATTCCTATCAGTGCTTTACTCTGAGAACTAGATACTAGTCAGTTTGCTAGTACTATTTGGGAAACTTTGTAGTAGCTTAAATTGTCCTGGATAAGTTTCTCTTTTTATGCCTACTTCTTTGCTCTTTCTTACCCCAGGGCAGTTTTTTTTTTTTCAAAGTGCCCTCATTAGGTTTGTTGTTGTTGCTTAGTCGCTATCATGTCCAACACTTTTGTGACCTCAAAGACTATAGCCCACCAGATTCCTCTGTCCATGGGATTTCCTAGGCAAAAATATTGTCATGGGTTGCCATTTCCTTCTCCAGGGGATGCTCCCAACCCAAGGATTGAGCCCACATTTCCTGCATTGACAGGAGGATTCTTTATCACCGAGCCACCTGGGAAGCCTGCCCTCATTAGTATATCTGTCCAAAAACAGAAAAGTTCTTATGATTTAGCAACACAGAAGTATGTTGAAATACATGAGTATACATTTGTAGAATTAGTTTTTAAAACATTCACTATTTTAAAGAACTATTTTTATAACTTCCACCATCTATTTTCTGGTAAGCCCTTTTACAAGATGAAATTGACCCCATAATATTATAAAAATAGTAATTATTTTCAGGCACTATGCTAATGTTTTATATACATTAACTCATTTAAAATAATCCTATGGATCAGGTAGTATTATCTCTACTTTGAATATAATGAAACTGAAGCAGAGAAAGCTTAGAACACTTAAGTAACTAGCCTGAAGTCCTAGAGTATGATGTGGTACCACTAAGAAGACAGATTTTGGTTAAAATTTTACATTAGAGTCATATTATCTTAATTTCATGAATAGTTTTAATTTATCCTTGGTTTTATAAATAATGTCATGGGAATTTTTCATATAATGCATTGAAGGAAATGGCAACCCATGCCAGTATTCTTGCCTGAAAAATTCCATGGGTAGAGCAGCCTGATGGGTCCCAATCCAAGGGGTCGCAAAGAGTTGGACATGACTGAACAACTAGCACACATGTTGAAAAATATAAAATGTTTACTGCTTAATTACTAAATTTTTTAAACTGCCTTTCTATCAAATAAGACAAAACTTATTTTTAAAAATTTGGATTTTAGAATACGATGTTGTTGTTTAGTCACTCAGTGGTGTCCGACTATTTGCAACCCCATGGACTGCAGCATGCCAGGCTTCCTTGTCCTTCACCATCTCCTGGAGCTTGCTCAAACTCATTCCCATTGAGTCAGTGATGTCATCCAACCATCTCATCCTCTGTCATCCTCTTCTCCTCCTGCCTTTGATCTTTCCATCAGGGTCTTTTCTAATAAGTCGACTCTGCATCAGGTGGCCAAAGTATTGGAGCTTCAGCTTCAGCATCAGTCTTTCTAATGAATATTCAGGATTATTCTCCTTTAAGATTGACTGGTTTGATCTCCTTGCACTCCAAGGGACTCCCAAGAGTCTTCTCCAACACCAGACTTCCAAAGCCTCAATTCTTTGGTGTTTAGAATTCTTTAAGGTCCAACTCTCACATCTACACATGACTACTGGAAAAACCATAGCTTTCACTAGACAGACTTTGTCGGCTTTTTAATATGTTGTCTAGGTTTGTCATAGCTTTTCTTCCAAGGAGGAAGTGTCTTTTAAATTCATGGCTGCAGTCATCATCTGCGGTGACTTTGGAACCCCCCAAAATAAAGTCTGTCACTGTTTCTATTATTTCCCCATCTGTTTGCCATGACCAGATCAGTTCAGTTAGTCCAGTCGCTCAGTCGTGTCTGACTATTTGCGACCCCATGAACCGCAGCACGCCAGGCCTCCCTGTCCATCACCAACTCCCGGGGTCTACCTAAACCCATGTCCATTGAGTTGGTGATGCCATCCAACCATCTCATTCTCTGTCATCCCCTTCTTCTCCTGCCCTCAATCTTTCCCAGCATCAGGGTCTTTTCAAATGAGTCAGCTCTTCGCATCAGGTGGCAAAGTATTGGAGTTTCAGCTTCAACATCAGTCCTTCCAATGAACACCCAGGACTGATCTCCTTTAGGATGGACTGGTTGGATCTTCTTGCAGTCCAAGGGACTCTCAAGAGTCTTCTCCAACACCACAGTTCAAAAGCATCAATTCTTCGGCGCTCAGCTTTCTTTATAGTCCAAATCTCACATCCATACATGACTACTGGAAAAACCATAGCCTTGACTAGATGGACCTTTGTTGGCAAAGTAATGCCTCTGCTTTTTAATATGCAGTCTAGGTTGGTCATAGCTTTTCTTCCAAGGAGTAAGCGTCTTTTAATTTCATGGCTACAATCACCATCTGCAGTGATTTTGGAGCCCAGAAAAATAGTCAGCCACTGTTTCCACTGTTTCCTCATCTATTTGCCATGAAGTGATGGGACCGGATGCCATGATCTTCATTTTCTGAGTGTTGAGCTTTAAGCCAACTTTTTCACTCTTGTAGAATTTAGGGCATTACTTTGCTAGCATGTGAAACGAGTGAGAATAACATGAGGATTGTTCAAAAAGAATCTATGTTCCCCACTTTTGAAAAATCAGTGAACGCTACTGGTAAATGCTTCCCTGAGAGCTCAGTTGGTAAAGAATCTGCCTACAATGCAGGAGATCCCAGTTCAAGTCCTGGATCAGGAAGATCCCCTGGAGAAGGGATAGGCTACCCACTCCAGTATTCTTGGGCTTCTCTTGTGGCTCAGCTGGTAAAGAATCCACCTGCAATGTGGGAGATCTGAGTTCAATCTATGGGGTGGGAAGATCCCCTGGAGAAGGGAAAGGCTACCCACTCCAGTTTTCTAGCCTGGAGAATTCCATGGACTGTATAGTCCATGGGATCACAAAGAGTAGGAAAGGACGGAGTGACTTTCAGTTTCACTGGTAAATGCTCTTGCTTTAAGAACTTAAAAGTATGCATGGATAACATATTTAATAGAAACAATAACAGCACTGTGATTGTTGTGAGCTAGAGATAATTTTCTCATTATTTTATTCAATGTCTCTAAATGATTATAGTTCAACAAAGAAAAAAGGGTTTAATTTCTTGGATATTCTTTAACTGTTAGTATTAATGACAGCAGTGCTTGTATTAAAAGCTTGTGTTATATAGAAACAGAAAGAATGCTGTTTAAAATGCCTAACTCTAGGATACAAGAGTGCTGTTATAAGAATAATGTTATCATGTAATCAAATGCATAATCATGACTAATTTAATTTATCATCTTGTCATAATTTTATAAGACAATAGAACCTATGGTATGAGGTTTTTTTCCTTTAAAACAAATGAAGCTAAAAGAAATCAAACAAGCAAGCATGTGTGAAAATGACACATTAAATTCTTGTATTCAAATGGCGTCTACCATATATTAATGGTAACAATTGCAAAATGCCATGCCATTTACTGATCATGTGTTTCTTTTTATTTCAGTTCAATATAATTCTGGAATGCAAAGACTACTTTAGATGTGATTTTCAAAGATTTAATCAGACTTAGAGAAATGAAGTCCTGGGGGAAATATCAACCTATTCTTAGAGGACATGAAAGATGGAATTTTTAATAATTCTGAAAACTGAGTGAAGTCAAGTATTATCTTTAACTCTTGATAGAAATTTTGTCAATCATTTGACTTTTTTATTCTTATGCCATCAAGAATGTCAGGACAAGTCAAGATCATTTTACTAGTCAGTCATTGTGTCCTATTGATTCCTATCAGCACTTCTCTCATCTCCAATGACACTGCCTAAGGTCAAAACTGTCTTTTTGATGTAAATAATCTCTTCACTGGTATCTGACTTCATTCTTCCCTTCCATATCACAACCTCTCTCCCCTAAAACTGGTCCATTTTCAGTGCTGTCTTAAGGACTTTTTCTAAAACTCCTGTCTGATGTAGTCACTCTGTAAAATCTTGAACAGGAAGCCAGGTTGCCTGGATTGAATCCTGCATCTTTTATCTAGTAGGTTTGAAACTTTGAGAAAGTCATTTAATTTTTTAGTGCCTCGGGCTTTTTGTTTCCATCTATAAAATAAGGATAATAATGGTAGGTAACACAGTATGGTTGTTGTAGAAATTGAATTAATGTGCATAAATTAAGAGTAGGACCCAATACGGAGTAAGCAATATAGGCACTATTTTATGGAAGAATAAAAGAAGAAAAAAATAGTACACATTATCACTGAGGGTAGGCAGCCATCCTATCAGTTATATTTATGTAAATGTATAGGGCTTCCCGGGTGGCTCAGTGGTGAAGAATCCATCTGCCTGCCAACGCAGGAGACGTGGGTTCGATCCTTGGGTTGGGAAGATTCCCTGGAGGAGGGAATGGCAATCCAATCCAGTATTCTTGCTTGAGAAACCCCATGGACAGAAGAGTCTGGAGGGCTACAGTCCATGGTGTTACAGAGTTGGGAACTACTTATCAAATAAACAACAAAAACAACAAACAAATATATATAATTAAATGTGTGTTTAGTTATATATGTATACAACTAAATGTAATGACTTTCTACGCTTGTTTAAAGATGTGTGCCTGTGTATACATGTAATATGGAAGCTCCTATAAAAAAAGTATATATTATAGACACATGTATTCATATAAAGGTAAATAATTAAGCAGCTGGTTTAGTGGCAGGCCCATCCTTATTTGACATCAGAAATTTTTATTCACTTCCAAAATCCAGGATTAGAAGAAATGTAAAATTGTCAGAGGAGTAGTTCAAAGAAACTTGAATAGCTTGTTCTAGATAACAGAATGACAAAGCAAGCAAAATAGACATGGACCCAAGTTATGTTGGTGGCAGGAATCCCCTTCTCTGGGATATAGAGAATGGAGGTTATTGATCCCTTGGAAGTAATAAATCAACAGCAGCATGCAGGTTAGGTTCAGATTCTGAGAACCACATAGAATATAATATAGCCAAATGAGATAGAACAGGTCTACATCTGAGGTAGCTGGGCAGGACATACAGAGTATGGGAATCTAACAGGGATTTATAGGGATCTAACCATAAGCAGAAACCTATCCAGCATCTTTGGAGCTTGGTGTCTGCCTGTGATTTCAAATTTTACTCCTATAAAACTGTTAGAGAAAACTTTTGCCAGAAAGTTTGATTCTTTCTACATAGTTACTCTCCAATGGTTTTGAAGCAATCAGAAGCAACCCTGAACACATTGCTTCAGACCTAGTTCTCAGATGGGTGAAAAAATAGAAGGTAGATGGAATCAAGCAGCAAATTGCCAACCAATCTGGTGATCCCTTTGGCTCCTGGGACTATGTCCTAGACCACTGACGTCAGACCACTTTATCTGCAGTCACTTAATCTTGCTCTAGTTTTTCAATTATTATATAATATTATGTAATTGCCACCCATCAGTAGAGACAGCAGACATCTCAGGATGTTTTGATCTCTAGTTTTTGTAGTTCAGTTCCTTAGTTTTCTTGCATGTTCTTGTTACCCAGTCTTTGCATTATGTGATCTCCAATCCTTTCAAATAAGCCTGCACTGGAGCAGAGAGGACTCATTTTCAGGGATGGTTGGCTATAGGTATGAGCAGATACTGGGACTCTCCCCTGAATACTTCAGGCAGACTAGAACGTACTGTATATGTACATTCCCATTATAGCAATAATGATATCATTGTGCAGTGTTTAGTCTGTTTGTGAATCTCTCCACTAGATTTTCAAGTACTTTTTGGCTAGAACAATCATTTTTTTAACTTGGGTATTTATCCCCTGTGCCTGTGTCAGTGCCTAATTTATAATCAATAATATAGAAAAAATTAGTTAATGGATCAAGGAATTGGATGAAAAAGGCATGAACTAATGCTTGACAGAAGAAGAGCTGAATCCGTTGCTAGACAAATATTGATAGGGAAGCTGTCCAAGTATCTTTTACAAAATGAGGCCTTTTCCTAAAATAGTCTAAGTTTCCAAGACTTATTTATCTTGTATACTAACTTATTCAAGTCTCCCCTAGGTATGGCAAGAGTATGTGTATCTCTATTGTTCTGAGGGCTAGAAATCAAAGATGTAATGGAGAATCTACTTTCACTTTATAACAGAAACTCATATATCTATTTTAAATAAACTTAGAATTAAAGGATTCATACCTCAAATGTGTGCTAACTCATTTGTAAAGGAAAGTTATCAGATTGAAATTATGATTATATCATACTGGTGCTTTATAGTCCCTGTTAGGAACTGAGCTATTTAAATTTCTGGAAAAGGATGATAAGACATTTAGAAGCTTAAGTGGAATACATCCATGAATGAACATAATGTGTGCTATAGAGGAATCAAAGTAGGGACATTTAAAAAATAGCCTGAAGATAACACACCACCTATCTCCAGTCTTAAGTGACATAATTTAATAATGTCAAAATGTGCCATTAGAAGATTTTCTGAAATCCTTATATAGTTGTATTTCATGATTGGCAGCTCTTTTTACTCCTTTCCCTAAGCTTGACTTTCTTTCAACAAGGATATCAGTAAATTTCTAGATCAACAAGGCAAAATTTCCCTTTTCTTCCCCTAGATTGTTCCTCCAATTAGCTTGAGCTACAATAGAAATAGAACATATTAATAGTATGTTTGCACTAATTGGAAAAGTCGATTTTTTAGCCTTTTCACTTTTTCATTGGTGGTAGCAGAGGAGATTAGTTCCAATATTAGAGAAAAGAAAGGGAAAATACCTGTAATTTATTAAATTCAGAATTTGGGGGACTTTTCTATAAATAATAGTTATAAAAATATAAATGCATGTACCTAAATGTATGAAATTTCTCAAAGATACTGTATTCTTAATTAAGTACCATAACTCCTAGTAATAATAATAGTATTAGGAGTAAGTGAAACATGAAAATTACAGAATTTACCACTTAAAATTGCTACCTTTGCCAACGCAAAACTAGAATTTGCAAAAGTTCCAAAATTATTACTTTGTTATTGAAATAAAGATCATGATAAGAATCTCTTCTTTCATTAATTGTGCATATTTCATACTCATTCCTATCATTCATTCAACTAATTTTTATTAAGATATGTAGTAGCTTCTGATATTGTCAGTGCTCAAGGTAGGATTAAGAAACAGACAAGGTCGTTGTTCATCTGACATTCATATATTGGGGGAGGAGGGGAAGAGTAGAAAAATATCAAATGAACAAATACATAAAAAGATCATTTTAGGCTTTCAAAGTGACATAAACAAAATCTGGGCAATAGAAGAGGACATGGAGAGGCAACAGAGTTATGTTTGTCAGTTAGGCTGTGACATGAATGATAAGAAGGAGTAGGCCAAGGTAAAGTCTTGGGGGAAGAATATTGCAGGCAGCTGTTGTTGTTCAGTCACTAAGTTATGTCTGACTCTTTGTGACCTCATGGACTGCAGCATGTCAGTCTTTTCTGTCCTTCATTATCTCCCAGAGTTTGCTCAAAGTCATATCCATTGAGTTGGTGATGCCATCCAACCATCTCATCCTCTGTTATACCCTTCTCCTGTCCTCAATCTTTCCCAGCATTAGGCTCTTTTCCAATGAGTGGGCTTTTCATATCAGGTAGCCCAGCAAAATGCAAGGGTAGGTATGAATTCGGGACAAAGGGGCTGGTTTGGAGGGAACAATAAGACACTAAGTGGTTAACAATCAAGTGGCAGAGTTTGGCAGAGACCAAGTCATAAAACAAAATGAAGTGTAGAACATGATAAGGATCTGAATTTTCAAAGTGCTCTGAAAAACTATAGAAAGATTTTCAGCAAGGCCAAAAACATCTAATTTTCATCTACATTTTAAAAGATGCATTGGCTGTCATCAGTGAATGAATTTTACCTGACCAAATTTACTTACATGGAAAACTCAGTGTAGATGTCAGTGTCATGGCCTAATGAGTGATGATAGTGTCTTAGACTAGGGGAGCAGCAATGAAGAAGTAAGCATGATCAAATTTGGCGTGTATATTAGAGACAAACTTGACATGATTTAATACTGAAGTATACATTTTATGTGTGTGTGTGTCGAGGCAAGTGGTGGTGAGGGAAAAAAAGGCATTAAGACTGACTTCAGGGTTTTTTGTTTTGAGCAACTGAGTGAATGATCGTGTTCTATATTGAGATAGGAAAGATTGATGGAAAATCTTGTTGTAGGGAGGGAGACACAAATCAAAAAGTTCTATTTTAGACTTGTTTAATTTGAGATGCCTATTAGTCATTCCAGTGACAGTTGGGTTTATGAATTTGGAGCTCAGAGGAAAAATTAGATGCAGGGACATATGTTTGGAACTTATTGCCCAGTTCATATTATTTCAAGCAGTGCAACTAGGTGAGATTATAGTGGAAGACTTTTTAGAGAAAGAATGAAGCTTAAAATCAAATTCTGGGGTCCTTCAATATCCAAAGTTTGGGTAGATACCATATTAGATAGTTGTCAGTTGTGTTAAATTGTGCTGGGAAGCATGAGATTGTTAGTAGAAATTAATGAGAGCAGTTTTAGCAAAGTGGAGGACAAAAGCCTGATGAAAGAAAACTTGAAAGAAAATGGGAGAATGGGAGATGAGGACAAGGAGAAAACCAGTATAACTTAAAATTTAAGTATTCTATGAAAGGGTCAGCCAGTTCAGTCACTCAGTCGTGTCCAACTCTTTGTGACCCCATAGACCGCAGCATGCCAGGCCTCTCTGTCTAGCACCAAATCCCAGAGTTTATACAGACTCATGTCCATTGAGTTGGGAATGCATTCCAACCATCTCATCCTCTGTCGTCCCCTTCTCCTCACACCTTCAGTCTTTCCCAGCATCAGGGTCTTTTCCATTGAGTCAGTACTTCACATCAGGTAACCAAAGTATTGGAGTTTCAGCTTCAGCATCACTTCTTCCAATGAATATTCAGGACTGATTTCCTTTAGGATGGACTGGTTGAATCTCCTTGCAGTCCAAGGGACTCTCAAGAGTCTTCTCCAACAACACAGTTCAAAAGCATCAATTCTTTGGCGCTCAGCTTTCTTGATAGTCCAAATCACACATCCATGCATGACTACTGGAAAAACCATAGCTTTGACTAGATGGACCTTTCTTGGTAAAGTAATGTTTCTGCTTTGTAATATGCTAAGTTGATCATAGTTGGCTTTTCTTCCAAGGAGCAAGTGTCTTTTAACTTCATGGCTGCAATCACCATCTGCAGTGATTTTGGAGCCCCCCAAAATAAAGCTTGTCACTGTTTCCTCTGATTCCCCATCTATTTGCCATGAAGTGATGGGACCGGATGCCATGATCTTAGTTTTCTGAATGTTGAGTTTTAAGCCAACTTTTTCACTCTCCTCTTTCACTTTCATCAAGAGGCTCTTTAGTTCTTTTCCGCTTTCTGCTATAAAGGTGGTGTCATCTGCATATCTGAGGTTATTGATATTTCTCCTGGTAATCTTGATTCCAGCTTGTGCTTCATCCAGTCCAGCATTTGGCATGATGTACTCTGCATAGAAGTTAAATAAGCAGAGTGACAATATACAGCCTTGACGTACTCCTTGCCCGATTTGGAACAAGTGTGTTGTTCCATGTCCAGTTCTAACTGTTGCTTCTTGACCTGCATACATATTTCTCTGGAGGCACTTGAGGTGGTCTGGTATCCCCATGTCATTAAGATTTTTCCACAGTTTATTTTGATCTACACAGTCAAAGGCTTTTGCATAGTCATTAAAGCAGAAATAGATGTTTTTCTGGAACTCTCTTGCTTTTTCGATGATCCAACAGATGTTGACAATTTGATCTCTGATTCCTCTGCCTTTTCTAAATCCAGCTTGAACATCTGGAAGTTCATGGTTCACGTACTGTTGAAGCCTGGCTTGGAGAATTTTGAGCATTACTTCGTTAGGGTGTGAGATGAGTGCAATTGTGCTGTAGTTTGAGCATTCTTTGCCATTGCCTTTCTTTGGGATTGGAATGAAAACTGACATTTTCCAGTCCTGTGGCCACTGCTGAGTTTTCCAAATTTGGTAGCATATCGAGTGCAGCACTTTCACAGCATCATCTTTTAGTATTTGATATAGCTCAACTGGAATTCCATTACCTCCACTAGCTTTGTTCATAGTGATGCTTCCTAAAGCGCACTTGAGTTCACATTCCAGGATGTCTGGCTCTAGTTGAGTGAACACACCATCGTGATTATCTGGGTCATGAAGGTCTTTTTTGTACAGTTCTTCTGTGTATTCTTGCCACCTCTTCTTAATATCTTCTGCTTCTGTTAGGTCCATACCATGTCTGTCCTTTATTGAGCCCATCTTTGCATGAAATGTTTCCTTGTCATCTCTAATTTTCTTGAAGAGATCTCTAGTCTTTCCCATTCTGTTGTTTTCCTCTATTTCTGTGCACGATCACTGAGGAAGGCCTTCTTATCTCTCCTTGCTATTCTTTGGAATTCTGCATTCAAATGGGTATGTTTCCTTTTCTCCTTTGCCTTTAGCTTTTCTTCTTTTCTCAGCTATTTGTAAGGCCTCCTCAGACAATCATTTTGCCTTTTTGCATTTCTCTTTTGGGGGGATCATCTTGATCACTGCCTCCTGTACAATGTCACAAACCTCGGTTCATAGTTTTTCAGGCACTCTGTTTATTATATCTAATCCCTTGAATCTATTTGTCACTTTTTTGTATAATCGTAAGGGATTTGATTTAGGTCATATGTGAATGGTCTAGTGGTTTTCCCTACATTCTTCAATTTAAGTCTGAATTGGGCTATAAGGAATTCATGATCTGAACCACAGTCAGCTCCTAGTCTTGTTTTTGCTGACTGTATAGAGCGTCTCCATCTTTGGCTGCAAAGAATATAATCAATCTGATTTTGGTACTGGCCATCTGGTGACGTCCATGTGTAGAGTCTTCTCTTGTGTTGTTGGAAGAGGGTGTTTGCTATGTCCAGTTCGTTCTCTTGGCAAAGCTGTTAGCCTTTGCCCTGCTTCATTCTGTACTCCAAGGCCAAATTTGCCTGTTACTCCAGGTATTTCTTGACTTCCTACTTTTGCATTCCAGTCCCCTATAATGAAAAGGACATCATCTCTTTTGGCTGTTAGTTCTAGAAGGTCTTGTAGGTCTTCATAGAACCATTCAACTTCATCTTCTTCAGCATTATTGGTAGGAGCATAGAGTTGGATTACTGTGATATTGAAAGGTTTGCCTTGGAAACGAACAGAGATCATTCTGTCATTTTGAGATTGTATCCAACTATGGCATTTTGGACTCTTTTGTTGACTATGATGGCTACTCCATTTCTTCTAAGGGATTCTTGCCCACAGTAGTATATATAATGGTCATCTAAGTTAAATTTACCCATTCCAGTCATTTTAGTTCACTGATTCCTAAAATGTTGATGTTTACTCTTGCCATGTCTTGTTTGACCACTTCCAATTTGACTTGACTCATGGACCTAACATTCCAGGTTCCTATGCAATATTGCTTTATACAGCATCAAACTTTGCTTCCATTATCAGTTACAGTGAAAGGTATGAAAAAGAATCAAATGCTGTTATGTAATGTAAGTGAAGAATGTAATTTAAAAGGTGAGACTTTTAAGTAATATTTTCTTGTAAGATTAGAAATACCAGAGTATATTAGTGTAAATTATTCAGTACAACAGAAAATAGTGTTGGTATTAGATAACAAGAGAGGGTAACAAAAGAGTGAAATGTTTAGGAGGAAAAGAAGGGGTACAGTACAAGTCAGAAGCACAGAACTGGCCCTTAGTGAGACCACAGGCACATCTTCATAGTGTCAGGAGGAAACACAGATTAGAGAAAGCTAGAAATCAGAAAGGGTATAGTTTGTTTACAGGAAGATTAAATCATCCTTTTCTGTTTTTGCAAAGAACGTTATCATGTTCTACATATCATTTTGTTTTATGACTTGATCCCTGCCAAACTCTGCCACCTGACTGTTAATCACTTAGTGTCTTACTGTTCCCTCTAAGCCAATACCTTTGTCCCAGACTCATAGCCTTGCATTTGCTGGGCCACCTGATGAGAAAAGCCCAGTGATTGGAAAAGAGCCTAATGCTGGGAAAGATTGAGGGAAGGAGGAGGAGAAGGGGGTAACAGAAGATGAGATGGTTGGATGGCATCACTGACTCAATGGATATGACTTTGAGCAAACTCCAGGAGATAGGGAAGGACAGAGAAGACTGGCATGCTGCAGCCCATGATGTCACAAAGAGTCAGACATAACTTAGTGACTGAACAACAACAGCTGCCTGCAATACTCTTCCCCCAAGATTTTACCTTGGCCTACTCCTTCCTGTTATTCATGTCACAGGAATCCCATATTGCAGGCAGATTCTTTACTGTCTGAGCCACTAGGGAAGCCCAAAGCAATATAAGATGAGGTCATAATCTGAAATTGGAATGTTGGAGGTATCCTGTTACTGATCATGTCAACACAAAGGGTACAAGCACAGTAGGGGATGGTTGTAAAATACAGTGCATTTGCATTAGTGATGAAGAGGTCAAATAGCTCAGAGTAAAATTTTTGTATTGGAATGAATCTGAGTATCTCTGTAGTTTCACAACTTCTTTTCCACATTCATAACTCTTGTAAGGAAACCAGCAGGGAACCTATGTATTGAATTAGCCAGAAAGTTCACTAGGCTTTTTCCATAAAATCTCAATGGAAAAACACAAACAAACATTTTGGCCAACCCAGTGTTTTACTTACTATGTTTTGCATTCTTTTTGTCAAGTCGGAATTGTACAAAAGGAACTCAATGCATTTCCTCAGAATAAATATACTTTTCAGTAAATTGAGGTAATCTACTTTGTGTAAATGTTGAAACAGTCGTTCAGGCTGTGATTATTTAAATTACATATCTTTTTTTTAAATGGTAATACAATAAAAGATACCTTTGACTTATACTGTACAGATAAAACTCTATAAGCATTTTGGTTTAACAAGATTGCTAATGCTTTTGTAAGACAGTGGTATTTAAAGCTGGGTTATGTTTAAGATTTTTTAAATACAATCACCAATTGCACTGAAAACCTAAAATTCAGAACTCTGAATAAGTCATTAGAAGGGTGCTAACTAACAAATAAAAGATTTTACATTCTTTGCCTCCCTTGTTCAACGAAGTGAAATTTTTAGCCCTTTCCTCCTAGGCTCCCATTTGACCACAATCTCTCTGCACTTGGCCTAAGTACCACTGAAGGGATACTGTTAAGGAGAATAACTATGTATTGAGACCAAGAGTCTATTTATTCATGTAACTACTGGAATGGGATGCACCAGATCCATTAGGTGCTGACATTTTTGTTTCGTCTTTTTTTTTTTTTTCTGTTTATCACTTTTCACAAACCTAGGCATTGTGGAATATGTTTGCCATGACTACATTCCTTTATGTATCTTGCCATTCTTATTCCCTAAACTCCTGGAATGAAACTCCTTAACTATTAAAATAGACAAAAATGCATAATTTTGACCATACAGAGTTAAAGGATGCAATGGATCTAAATTCTTTAAACTTTCAATTGTCAAACCTGTAGACTTTTTTAAATGTCTTTTTTATTGGGATACAAGTCGCATATAAAGCATACTATTTTAACCATATTTAACTATACAGTTCAGTGCCATTAAGTACATTTACATTGTTGTGCAGCTCTCACTATCATCCCTCTCCTGAATTGTTCACCTTTCTAAACTGAAACTTTGTCCCCATTAAACACTAACTCCTCATTCCCCTCCCTCCACCCCAGCTCCAGCCTCTGGCATCTACCAATGTACTTTCTGACTATGAATTTGACCTAGATATCTCATATAAGTGAACTCAAACGATATTTGTCTGTACCTAATATATATTGGAATACATTTTAGGATTAACTTAATGGATGTCCTACAAACAGATTGTACCTTCTTTCATTTTCCCCTGTGCTATATATTAATTTCTTATTAGTTATCTACCCCCTCATAGTAAGATATATATGTCAGTCCTAACCTCCCAATCCATCTCCCATCCCCTTTCTCTCCCCTTGGTGTTCATATGTTGCTTCTCTACCTCTGTGTCTCTCTTTATGCTTTGCAGATAGGTTTATCTGTACTGTCTTTCTGTATTCCACATACATGGATAAACATATTTCTTTTTTTTCCTTCTAACTTAACTTTGATGACAGTCTCTTTTCATCCACATCTATGCAGATGGCACAATTGTGTTCCTTTTTATGGCTGTGATATTCCACTGTATCTATGTAACCATATCTTCTTTATCAATTCCTCTGTTGATGAACATTTAGGTTGCTTCCACATCCTGGTGATTGTAAATACTGCTGCTGGGAACATTGGGGTGCACGTATCTTTTTGAACTATGGTTTTCCCTGTGTATATGCCCACTAGTGGGATTGCTGGGTTATATGATAGTTCTATTTTTAGCTTACGGAACTTTCATACTGTTCTCCATAGTGGCTGTATCAATTTATATTCCCACCTGCAGTGTAAGAGGGTTCCCTTTTCTCCACACCTTCTGCAGCATTTATTGTTTATAGACTTTTTTTATGATGGCCATTCTCACTGGTGTAAGGTAGTACCTCATTGTACTTTTGATTTGCATTTGTCTAAAAATTAGTGATGTTGAGCATCATTTCATGTGCCTCTTGGTCATCTGTATGTCTTTGGAAAATGTCTATTTAGATCTTCTATCCATTTTTTGATTGGGTTGTTCGGTTTTTTAAGTATTGAGCTGCATGAATTGTTTCTAAATTTTGGAGATTAATCCTTCATCAGTTGTTTCATCTGCAAATATTTTCTCCCATTCTGAGGGTTGTCTTTTTGTCTTGTTTATGGTTTCCTTTGCTGTGCAAAAGCTGTTAAGTTTAACTAGGTCCCATTTGTTAAATTTTGCTTTTATATTCATTAGGAGGTGGGTCAGAAAAAATCCTGCTGGGATTTATGTCAAAGAGTGTTCTGCCAATGTTTTTCTCTAAGAATTTTATAGTGCCTGGCCTTACATTCAGTTCTTTAATCCATTTTGAGTTTATTTTTGTGTATAGTGTTAGAGGTTTGCTGTAGTGGTGGTGGTTTAGTGGGTAAGTTGTGTCTGCTCTTGTGACCTCATGGACTGTAGCCCACCAGGCTTCTCTGTCCATGGGGTTTTCCAGGCAAGAATGCTGGAGTGGGTTGCCATTCCCTTCTCCAGGGGATCTTCCTGACCCAGGGATCAAACCTGGGTTCCTGCACTGCAGGTGGATTCTTTACCAACTGAGCTACCAGGGAAGCCCCAGAGACTGTTGTAGTTTCATTTAGTTTCATTCTTTTACATGGAGCTGTCCAGTTTTCTCAGCCCTACTTATTGAAGAGGATTTTCTCCATTGTATGTTCTGTCCTCCTTTGTCTTAGTTTAAGTAACCCTAAGTGTCTGGTTTTATCTCTGGGCTTTCTATACTGTTCCACTGGTCTCTATTTCTGTTTTTGTGCCAGGACCATGCTGTCTTGATGACTGTAGATTTGTGGTTTAGTCTGAAGTTAGGGAGCCTGATTGTTCTGCTCTGTTTTTTCTTTCTCAAGATTGCTTTGGCTCTTCAGGGTCTTTTGTGTTTCCATACACATTGTAAAAATTTTTGGTCTAATTCCATGAAAAATGCCATTGGTAATTTGATAGGGATCACACTGAATCTGTAGATTGCTTTTGGTAGTATAGTCATTTCCATGATATTAATTCTTCCAGCCCAAGAACATAGCACATCTTTTCATGTGTTTATGTCATCTTTCATTCCTTTCTTTAGTATCTTATGCTTTTCTGAGTACAGGTCTTTTGCCTCCTTTGGTCAGTTTATTCCTAGGTATTGTATTCTTTTTGTTGCAATGGTAAATGGGGTTGTTTCCTTAATTTCTTTCTAATTTTTTGCTGCTAGTGTATAGGAATGCAAGAGATTTCTGTGCATTAATTTGTATCCTGCAACTTTACCAAATCCATTGATAACACCAGTAGTTTTCTGGTGGCATCTTTAGGATTTTCTATGTATAATGTTATGTCATCTGCAAGCAGTGATAATTTTACCATTTCTTTTCCAATTTCAATTTCTTTCATTTCTTTTTCTTTTATTGCTGCAGCTAGGACTTTCAAAATGATGTTGAATAATAGTGGTGAGAGTACACCTCCTTGTCTTGTCTCTGATCTTAGAGGAAATGCTTTCAGCTTTTCATAACTGAGAATGATGTTTACTGTGGGTTTTTCATATATGATCATTATTATGTTGAGGTATGTTCCCTCTATGCCCACTTTCTGGAGCATTTTTATCCAAGCTTATAGACTTCTAAAACAATTTGGGATAACTAATTTCTTTTATCAGTATAAATATCAAGATGTCTACTGTGTGCTGGATATTGTGTTAGATGCTCAAGATGCATCCATTGAAAAAGACTGGCACAACCCTTGCCTTCATGGGTCTAGTTGTTTATTGAAAATGAAATTTTTTTTACATCTGCAGATGGCACAATAATCCTTGATGATTATTTGAGTTGGGGCATTAAAAAAAGGGGCTTTGAATAAGTTGGTAGGTTCAAGACACATGAAAATAGGAATAGATTGAAGGTTGTGTAGATGATGAGTTCAGTTTGGGGCATGTTTCATTTAAAGCTTCCCTGGTGGATCAGATGGTAAAGAATCTGCCTGCGATGCAGGAGACCCAGGTTCAATCACTGGATTAGGAAAATCCCCTGAAGAAGGAAAGGCAACTCACTCCAGTATTCTTATCTGGGAAATCCCACGGACAGTGCAGCCTGGCAAGCTACAGTACATGGGGTCTCGAAGAGTCAGACGTGACTGAGTGACTAAATGCTTAAGATGTCTAACAAGCAAGAGGCTTAATGACTCTAGACCTGTAAGAGATCTAAGATAGAGTTAGGGGTCACCAAGTACTAGATCGTCACAGAAGTCTTTGGAGATAGATGAGCTCACACAAGAAAGATGTGTAGATGAGAGAACAAAGGGGGCCTAAGATAGCTCTGTGCGAAACATAACATGCAGAGAATAAATGTGGGAGGTTGTCTACAAAGGAGAAGGGAAGAAAAGATCATGCAGTTTAGGGTCAAAGCTCCAGCTGTGTGTCCAATAACCCTAGGAAAGCCAGCATTCCAAGGTGATGACTGAGTGGTAAAGATACATGAAACCTCTTTACCTCCCCCATTATCAACAACAAGACAAATGAAAAATAAGAAAGCACTAGTGAAAATAGTCTGAAAGGATTCTTTTAATCTCTTTGACTGAACTCTTACTTGAGGATGGTTGGAAGCTCTTGTTTTTCCCCAAGCATACCAATCTTCACTATTTGATTAAAAATGCAATATTGTCTGTTTTATTCAGCAAGATATTAAGGGAATGGAAAATGTTTCAATCATACAACTTGAGAGAGACTACAGTTGACATTTCTCTCCCCATTTATTTTTTTCCTTTTTACAATTTTTTCCTATAAATAACTAAAACCTTATTTAGATACATTAAGCATAAAAATAATTTATTGGAAAGGTATCAACTAGCTCACAGAATATTTAAAAAGGCAGTGGGTGGGGGAAATGGATATAGAACCAGGCTCAGAAAACAGTAGGAACCAGGCTCAAAAAACAACAGGAAGCTTCAGGGTTCTAGTTATAGAAACTCATTTGCAGTTTTGTTTTATTTTGTTTTAAGTCTTTACAGCCAAGATTAATAAACTCCAACTGCTTTAGTCCTCTTAAATCTCTTCACTTAAAAATCAATGCCTGGGGAGATACAGAGTCCACTAATTCTATTTTGGTTATATGTCTCCTCCTTAATGAAGAAGGTCAGGGAAATTTATTGAGGGTCTCTTTGGGACTGCACACAATGAGGAAGAGTCAATTACCCACATAGGAATAAGTATGCCATTATCAAAACAGGAAAGGATGACCACTGGGTGGCTACAAAACTACTTTATTCTTAAACAAGCATTCTTATACTAAATTCTTTAAGTAAGCAAACTACAAGCATTTTAAACTTCAAATTGCATAAACTCCAATTTTCCAGATTTATTCTGCTGTATCCTCTGATTTTTAAAAAGCAGCTTTATTGAAACATATGGCACTGCTCAGCTGGTAAAGGATCTGCCTGCCAATGCAGGCGACACAAGAGATGTGAGTTCGATCCCTCGGTTGGGAAGATTCCGTGGATAAGGAAATGGCAACTCACTCCAGTATTCTTGCTTGGAAAATTCCATGGAGGGAGGACCCTGGCTGGCTACAATCCATGTGGTTGCAGAGTCAGACACCACTGAGCACACATGCCTCATGGCACTGTAACAAACTGAACATATAAATTTCTCAGGTTAAGTTTTGCATTTATATATACCCTGAAATCATCTGCATTATCAAGAAAAGGAACACATACCCAACCTTCAAAATGTCTTTATGCCCATTTGCAGTCCCTACCTCCTGCACCTCTTTGCTCCACCTCCTGCCAGCCCAAGGCAATTGCTGATATGTCGTCTGCTAATATTCATTTCCATTCCCTAGAATTTTATGTAAGAGGAATCATGCAGTATGTACTCTGTTTTGCTGGTATTTCACTGAGCATAATTATTTTGACCTTCATCCATATGAGTACCAGCAAAACAGTTCATTTTCTTCCCACTATTTAGTTAGTATTTTATTGGATGGCTTTAGCATAAAGTCTTTATCAATTACCTATTAAGATTACCTATTATCAATTACCTATTAAGATTCAGTTTTTATCTGATGAAAATAAAGTTGCTATGAACATTCATGTAAAATTCTTTGTATGGACATGTGCTTTTATTTCTCTTAATTCCTATAACTAGCATGACAAAGTGCTAAAATAGGTGTGCATTTCACTTTAAGCATGGCAGAACTATTTTCCAAAGGATTGTTTCATTTCACATTCTTACCAGCAGTACCTGAAAGGTACACTAAATCCTGGCAAATAGTTCTGGGATAGGCCTTTTTAAAAATATTAGAGAACCTACTTGATGTATAGTAAATCTCATAGTGGTTTTGATTTTCTCTAATGACTGATGTTAGACATCATTTTCTTTTTATATTTGCCATTTATGTAGATTCTTTAAGTATTCAAAACATTGCCCTTTTTTTCTTGAATTGTTACTTTATCGAATTTTGAGACACTGCAGTCTAGATGCAGGTCTTTATCAGATACGTGATTTGCAAACTTTTTCTCTCAGTCAATGGCTTGGAGTTTTATTCTCAATGATAAAGTGTTATCTATCATGTTTCAAAAAGCAAAATTTTTTTTAATAAGTCAAATTTATTGTTATTACCTTTAAGTTTACCATACTTTTAGTGTTGTAGCTAAGAAATATTTGCTTATATGAGCATTTGTTATCTCTTGTCTTCTTGAAGAATCCATTCTAACTGATCAAAGATGATACCTCATTGGGGCTTTGATGTTCATTTCTTTGATTAGAGATATTGAACACATGGTACCTATATACCAGTTGGCCATTTGTATGCCATCTTTGGAAAAAATGTCAATTCAGTTCCTTTGCCTAATTATAAAAACATAAAACATTCCATTGCTTAATCTAAATTGATTGTTATTTATAGTAGAATCACTTGGATTTTTTTTTTTTTTGTCTTTTTGTTTGTTTGTTTTTGGATTACATCTTTGTACCAGAATCTGGATTGTTAGAAGTACAGATACAGTTGTCCCTAAGTATCCATTGGGGATTGGTTTCAGGATTCCCACAGATAATAAAATCCATGGATTTTCAAGGCTCTTTTAAAAAATGGCATAGTATTTGCATATAACCTACTGTGCATAATCCCATGTACTATAAATTATCTCTATATTATTATAATACCTAATAGAATGTAAATGCTATGTAAATAGTTGCCAAGTATATGGCAAATTCAATTTTTGTTCTTTGGAACTTTATGGAATTTTTTCCCAATATTTTCCATCTGAGGTTAGTTGAATCTGCAGATGTGCAACCTGCTGATATGAGAGGCCAGCTGTATATGTAATATATATATCTGTTATGATAGTTATAGCTATTTTTATCAAAACTCGGAAACAGGTAAATTCCAGATTGGCATATAGTGTATTGGGCATCTCCCATTAGGTTCATCAATTCTCCTGTCAAGTTAGGGGTGGGGATTACTGGCTTTACACAGGTACAACCTGCTATCCCCTTGCTTTGAACCCATGCGATGAACCTTCATGTCCCACTCTGAGATTTCAGTTATGTTGTGAAATGCCTATGAAAATGGATCAATACTCATCTATGACTAATACAGTTTTAAAACGCAATGCCCCAGTTCAGTTCAGTCGCTCAGTCGTGTCCAACTCTTTGCGACCCCATGGACTGCAGCACGCCAGGCCTCCCTGTCCATCACCATCTCCCAGAGTTTACTCAAACTCATGTCCATTGAGTCAGTGATGCCATCCAACCATCTCATCTCTGTCATCCCATTGTCCTCTCACCTTCAGTCTTTGCGAGCATCAGGGTCTTTTCAAGTGAGTCAGCTCTTCGCATCAGGTGGCCAAAATATTGGAGTTTCAGCTTCAACATCAGTCCTTCCAATGAACATTCAGGACTGATTTCCTTTAGGATGGACTGGTTGGATCTCCTTGCAGTCCAAGGGACTCTTCAAGAGTCTTCTCCAACAACACAGTTCAAAAGCATCAATTCTTTGGTGCTCAGCTTTCTTTATAGTCCAACTCTCACATCCATACATGACTACTGGAAAAACCATAGCCTTGACTAGATGGACCTTTGTTGGCAAAGTAATGTCTCTACTTTTTAATATGCTGTCTGGGTTGGTCATAACTTTTCTTCCAAGCAGTAAGAGTCTTTTAATTTCATGGCTGCAATCACCATCTGCAGTGATTTTGGAGCCCCAAAAAATAAAGTCTGCTACTGTTTCCACTGTTTCTCCATCTACTTGCCATGAAGGGATGGGACCCAATGCCATGATCTTAGTTTTCTGAATGTTGAGCTTTAAGCCATCTTTTTCACTCTCCTCTTTCACTTTCACCAAGAGGCTCTTTAGCCAAAGAATGCTCAAACTACGGCACAATTGCACTCATCTCACACACTAGTAAAGTAATGCTCAAATGCCCCAAACACAGTTAAAAATATCCTCAGAAAGTCCCATGGGACTGTGTATATATGTACCATTTTCTTGTAGCAGTGGTCAGCTCAATAATGCCTATTTTGTATTAATTCTTACCCACTTTCGTGCTTCAGGACACATTTGCCACTCCTGCTCCTTTGGGTCATAGTTCAGAGATAATGATCTACATGTAAGTCTTTGTCTCCAGCTCTGCTTTCAGAGAACCCAAACTTAGACTAATTTATGCCTCAAGTGACCCTAGTAAGCAGACCTTTAGAATGGGACTATAAAGCTGGAAAAACCACAGGTCAGATAGCAATGTGGACATACTTCTTGATGGTAAGTGGGATGGTGAAATCCACTGATACTGGATAACATCACAATTACCATGATTCTCATCCATCAATTGTGAAGTGATGCAAAATAGTGGTGTAGTGACTGTGGCCCTTGAACAATATGGGCAAGATGTTACTTCATGTATATTGAGTTGGCTGGTGTTTATTAACTCATAGTCAAGTGAAGTCACTCAGTTGTGTCCAACTCTTTTCGACCCCATGGACTGTAGCCTAACAAGCTCCTCCATCCATGGGATTTTTCCAGGCAAGAATACTGGAGTGGGTTGCCATTTCCTTCTCCAGGAGATCTTCCCAACCCAGGGATTGAACCCAGGTCTCCCACGTTGTAAACAGACGCTTTACCATCTGAGCCACCAGGGAAGTCTTAATTAACTCATAAGAAAACATTGAGTAAAGGAGTATCAGGATCAAGTCAGCCATCTACCGATTCAATGAACTCAGATTCAGGTAGCTTCTAGGTCACCTTTGAAAGAGACCCTAGTTTAGTACATCTGCATTTAAGATTATACAGTTGACTCTTTAGATTCAGGTAGCTTCTAGGTCACCTTTTATAGAGACCCTAGCTTAGTACATCTGCATTTATGATTATACAGTTGACTCTTAAACAACCTGGGAGTTAGGAGAGTTGGCACTCCTCTCAATGGAAAACCTATCTATAATTTTACAGGTGGCCTTTTGCATTCGGCCTTCTGCATTCACTGATCCAAACAACCACAGATTGTGTAGTATTATAGTACATATTTATTGAAAAAATCCATGTGAAACTGGACCCCCACAATTCAAATTTGTGGTGTTCAGAGTCAACTGTATTTAATATCAGTTAAATCAATTAAAAGGATTTAATGTGCTATGCTTAGTCACTCAGTTGTGTTCAACTCTTTGCGACTATAGCCCACCAGGCTCCTTTGTCCATGGGGATTCTCCAGGCAAGAATACTGGAGTGTGTTGCCATGCCCTCCTGCACGGGATCTTCCCAACCCAGGGATCAAACCTCTGTCTCCCGCACTGCAGGCATATTCTTTACCATCTGAGCCACCAGGGAAGCCTGAAAAGGACTTAATAGAATTGCTCTAATATGGCACCTTCCACATTGAGAAAAGTCGCACATTGCAACAGCTACTTTTCATAATAAGCCACATCACTTGATGTTTTGTTTTGTTTTCCAATTTTGGACACATATACTACGCCTATGAAAATTTCCCTCTCTCCCATTTATTATTCTAGAAGTTAACACACTTTTTCTCTGAAAATAAGATTAGTAAATATTTAAGCTTTGCATACCAAATGCTTTCTGTTGCCACTGCTCAAATCTGCTGTTGATAGCACAAAAGGAGCAATAGATGATACATAAACAAATGGCTGTGCTGGTGTTCCAACAGTATTTTTTTTTTTTAAGTAGCAGATTGCATTTGGCCCATGAGCCAGGTTTGGCAGACTTTTATATTAATGGGTTACTTGTGAACTCTACTAATCTAAAGTGGGGTCCAGAGAAAGAAGCTGCTTTGTAATTCTAGGTCCAAGTTACAGGTCCAGACTATGGAGAAGATTCTCAATTATGCAGGCTGTATGACCCAGCAGATCCAATGGTACTAACCTTATTTATTATGTAACAGATGCTAACCGGAGCCTCTGGCAAACTGCTAGAAGGCTTGTATTACACAGACCAAATGCAGATCCTCACCTCAAAACACACTGAATACTTCTTGATTTCTGCTTGGTGCTTCTTTGACACCACTGTATATGAAACCCTGCCGCATCCTAATCAGGATTCATGCATGTGTACCCTGGAAGTCCAGGGTGATTAATAGTTCCTGAGCCTACCTTAATAAGTGGTACAGGAACTGACGGTCAAAGGCTCTTCTTGCCTTTCATCACCTGGGTAGGCAGTTCCAAGATGTATTTTATGAGACTTCACAGAGGCAACTGTGGGAGAGTACTAGTTGTCCTTAGTGATGGTCAGCTCACTTATGCAGCCTTCTGTTTGCTTTCCCTTTTGCATTTTACTTTTCTCATCTATCAGTTTTCCTTCCTGGGATTACCTTCCCCAAAACAACACCTATATCCAAATATTTGTCTCAGACTCGTTTTAGCAAAACCCAATGTTAGATATTCCATTAAAACTCATTTTAAATGCACAAGGCAAAATTGCATTATTCTAATGTTCCAAGATAAGAACAAGGGGGTTTTTATGCATGCATTTATTTATGAGGAAACAAAATATCCCCCCAAAACTAATTTAAAACACAACAGCAACAACAAAATAAAGGAGTCTGAATCTTCTTTTCCTCCTCATAGGAAGGAATGATATATTTGAATATAGATTTAGAAATCAGAAGTTAACTAAGCAAGTTGGTAAACTGAGCTGGTCAGCAGTGTTTGATATAATTTCAGGTTTCATACATGATGCTTCTGTAGTTCTGTGTAAAGAAGTTAAATTCAGAGGCACTTTGTTTTTATAGATGGAAATATAAATCAGTTATCCCTTTGAGAATTTCTTTACTTCCTCTAATCTTTTGTATGGCTTCTTTTACTTAGCTTTTGGCAGGGAAAGTTAGGCAACATTGAGGTAGAATATTCAGGAAAAAGACAACGGGAATAAACACAGGAGCTTCTAACCCAGTTCATTTATTTTGAATGATAAGTGGTGTCATAGCATGTAGGTTTACTTTTAACTTAGATGTAGAGGGGAAAAACTCAAGATAAATGGTAGTTCTCCCTCCTCTGTTTGCATATTTTTTTGTTCTTTAATTTCTTAAACCAGAGATGCGCTGAGTATAATGCAATGTGTCACTCTTAAATGGGTTGTTACTTCTAGCTGTCACTTTTGATCAGAAGGCACACAGGTCTGGGGCATGAAACTTGCAAATAAAAATCAGGGAAATAAAAACAATTTCCATTTCCACTTAAAAATTCACAAACTGCAGTGCTCTGAACAGCATGGGGTAGTTAAAAACATGTCTTTCATTTGTCTTGCTTCTACAGAAAATACAATTTGGAGAAGGAACAAATGTCGAAAATATATTTTTCGCCTTCTTGAATATTTGGGAATGCTGTGAAGAAATCACTTAATTTAAAAAGGACTATGAAATCTTGTTTCTCTCCTGTCTTGGACCTAATGTGGCCAAAAAGACAATTATGTGAAATTTTAACACACTGGTTGATAGAAACATTTTGCATTATCTGCCCAAATAGGCAGAATTTTCAAAACGAAACACAGCTCTCAAGTTCCCCATTGGTTCTTGACTCTATAGATTAAGTGCTTTCTTACAACAGCTGTGACACTTCTTGATATAATAGAAGCGGAAACAATACTTAGAATAAACAAATAATCAACATCTAATTTCATGACTAGTTAAATCTCAGTTTGCTTTCTCTGTCTTCAGAATCTTGTCTGCCACAATGACTTCTGTTAGAAATCATCAAATTATTAATTTTCAGTTTTTCTCTCTGGATCATGGCTTTTCACCCCTCTTTTGCTCTGGGAAACAAAATTTTTCATATCTGATGACTAAAAAGCCCCATGAGATAAAAATATATTTTATTATGTATGAATAATCATGGGCCTACTGATTCTACTTGTTTTCGAAAAAAAAATATTTTTTAAAAAATGTAATTCTCTTAATGCTTTAATATCACTTTGATCAGTTTTGGGTGATTTGTGTGTCAAATCTGGTCAACTGAACCCAACTAAAAGTTTAAAATGATTTCCTAAAAAGCGGTTGTGTAACTATCATAATGGTCAAAACCTAGAACACTGACTCTGGTGACAACACCAAGTGCTGGTGATAATGTGGAGCAACACTAACTCTCACCCACTGCTGGTAGAACTGCAAAATGGTACAGCCACTTTGGAAGACTTTGGTGATTTCTTACGAAATTAAATGTTCTCCTGTCTTATCTGACAGTAGTGTTCCTTTATATTTACTCAAAGGAGTTGAAAACTTATGTCTATCCTAAAACCTTCACACAGATGTTTATAGAAACTTTATTCATAATTGACAAAACCTAGAAGCAACCAACGCACCCCTTAGTAGGTGAATGGATAATAAACTGTGAAACATCCAGACAGTGAACTATTAATCAGTGCTGAAAAGGAATGAACTATCAAGTTATAAAAAGAGAAAGAGAAATTTAAATGCATATTACTAAGAAGCCAATCTGAGAAGGCTATACTGTATGAGTCCAGCTATATGATGTTCTGGAAAAGACCAACTATGAAGATGATGAAAAGATCAAACCTACTGAATGTATATCGTGTATGCATGCTCAATCACTTCAGTCATGTCCGACTCTTTGCGACCCCCGTGGACCGTAGCCCACCAGGCTCCTCTGTCCATGGGATTATCCCGGCAAGAAGACTGGAGTGGATTGCCATTTCCTCCTCCAGGAGATCTTCCTGACCCAGGGATCTAACCCGTGTTTCCTGTGGCTTCTGCATTGACAGGTGGATTCTTTACCACTGAGCCATCTTGGAAGCCTAAATGTACAGCACTGAGTGAATTCTAAGGTAAACCATGAACTATGGGTGATTGTGATCAAGGAAGGATCATCCTTGTTTTTAAAAAAGTGAACCATCATATATTCAGAATGGAGAAGGCTATGCTTATATGGTGGCAGAAAGTATATAGGAATGGCTGTATTTTCTTCTTAATTTTGTTGTAAACCTAAAAAACTGCTCGAAAAAAAATAGTATTTAAAAAATTTCTACTGGGCAAAAAGTAAAGGTTGGGGAGATGGTATGGAGAGATGATTATAAGAGAAGTAAGAATTTGTAATTAGAAGATACTGCATTACCAGTTAGCAGCTTGGCGATCATAGCAGAATCTCTTAAACTTTCTGGATTCCACTTCTACATCTGTCATATGAGACTAATAATACGTGTCTCACTAGGTTTCTCAGGGATAATGTGAGACAATAAATATATATGAATACGTATTTTATCTATTATTACTCAGATTATATAATCTTTATTATAAAGTATGTCTAATTATAGGATGGTTGGTGGTTTTAGTCGCTAAGTCGTGTCCGACTCTTGCGACCCCATTGACGGGAACCTGCCAGGCTCCTCTGTCCATGGGATTCTCTGGGCAAGAATACTGGAGTGGGTTGCCATTTCCTTCTCCAGGGGACCTTCCTGACCCAGGGATCGAACCGGGTCTCCTGTGTTACAGGCAGATTCTTTACCAACTGAGCTATAGGGAAGCCCCAACTATAGGATAGCTTATAAAATAATAGTGATGTATTACAGATTGATTATGTATTGGAATCAACTGAGATTTTTCTTCTGTTTTTAGAAAGCTGCTCAATGACTACTTGTTTACTTATAATTCAGACTGTGATACTTTTTAGAACTGAAAAAATTTATTCAATATCACCTATTGATTTTGCAGTAAGGGAGAAGAAAGGAAAATCTACTTTCCAACCTGGGCCTGAGGTCACGTTTAAGCACATAAATAGGAAACTAGTTTCTTTTGTTTGGATCAATGGAGATCACAGAGACTAAATATATCTGAATCATCCTATCATGTTTAGAGATCCTTACTTTAGTTTTGTTTTAGCCCAAAAGTTTCCCCTGAGATCCAGAGATCTGTAATAGCAATGACTATAGGTCAAGAGTTATCAGAAACAAAATGTCTTGGTAATATTAAAGGAGAAGAAAAATAAAACTTTTTCAAAAGCGGATTTTGAGAAGGACTTTGGAATGAATGTAAAATGCACTGTATTCCATCTTCTTTAGACTTGTTCTTGAAAGACTGTACTTGGATTATGAATTCAGTTTCAACATCCACCCAGAATTTGTTTCCACAAGTTTTTCAGGAAAAAAAAAATCTATGTCTTTCGCCTAAAACGAATGAGTGTATCGGGTGTCACTTCTCTATGGAAAGGAGCATGGCTGTAACAGGAGAAAAAAGAAGAGGAATCCAGAATATCTTGGGCTATAAAGTAAAGAAAAAGTGATGAAGACACGTCAAAAGGATGTAAGAGCCAGCTTGAAGTATCTACCACAGGCCAAATGTAGGACAATTTAAAATCAAACTAAATATCATTCAGTTCAGTTCAGTCACTCAGTCGTGTCCGACTCTTTGCGACCCCATGAATTGCAGCACGCCAGGCCTCTCTGTCCATCACCAACTCCCGGAGTCTACCCAAACCCATGTCCATTGAGTTGGTTATGCCATCCAACCATCTCATCCTCTGTCGTCCCCTTCTCCTTCCGCCCCCAATCCTACCCAGCATTAGGGTCTTTTCCAATGAGTCAACCCTTCGCATGAGGTGGCCAAAGTATTGGAGTTTCAGCTTCAACATCAGACCTTCCAATGAATACCCAGGATTGATCTCTTTTAGGATGGATTGATTGGATCTCCTTGCAGTCCAAGGGACTCTCAAGAGTCTTCTCCAACACCACAGTTCAAAAGCATCAATTCTTCAGTGCTCAGCTTTCTTTACTGTCCAACTCTCACATCCATACATGACCACTGGAAAAACCATAGCCTTGACTAGACGTACTTTTATTGGCAAAGTAATGTCTCTGCTTTTAAATATGCTATCTAGGTTGGCCATAACTTTCCTTCCAAGGAGTAAGCGTCTTTTAATTTCATGGCTGCAATCACCATCTGCAGTGATTTTGGAGCCCCCAAAAATAAAGTCTGACACTGTTTCCACTGTTTCCCCATCTATTTCCCATGGAGTGATGGGACCAGATGCCATGATCTTAGTTTTCTGAACGTTGAGCTTTAAGCCAACTTTTTCACTCTCCTCTTTCACCTTCATCAAGAGGCTGTTTAGTTCTTCTTCACTTTCTGCCATAAGGGTGGTGTCATCCACATATCTGAGGTTATTGATATTTCTCCCGGCATTCTTGATTCCAGCTTGTGTTTCTTCCAGCCCAGCGTTTCTCATGATGTACTCTGCATATAAGTTAAATAAGCAGGGTGACAATATACAGCAATGGGTTATAAGTCATGGAATAAAACAAGAATAAACAATAAAACCAGAATCCATATGTCTGTGCTCTCATAAGTAAGGGGAAAATTGTAAGCTTAATGAAATAGGGATATTTGCATAGTTTCAAAGTACCTCCTCACAGAATGCATATTAGTCCTAATTAAATAATAAGTAACTTTATAGCAATGGTGCACACAATCTTAATCAGGTGATCAAAGTCACCATCATCAATAACTAGGTAAGTTAAAATATTTTGCCGTGCTGTAGCCTGCAATCAAGAAAACAGTATCCTATGTAAATACTTCATGAGGGATATGAGCCCATTCTAAGTTGAAGGATATGCTACAAAATAACTAGCAACATTAAATGGTGTCAAGATCATAAAAGCCAAGACCAAGGGATTGTTAAAGATTGAATGAAACTAAAGAGACACAATATTTAAATGTATTGTGGTTCTCTGTGTGATCCTTCTGCTATAAAGACATTATTGGAGTGACAAAGCCCAAATGACTACTCAGACTTCAGTTCAGTTCAGTAGCTCAGTAGTGTCTGACTCTTTGTGACCCTATGAATTGCAGCACACCAGGCCTCCCTGTCCATCACCAACTCCTGGAGTTTACCCAAACCCATGTCCATCGAGTCAGTGATGCCATCCAACCATCTCATCCTCTGTCGTCCCCTTCTCCTCCTGCCCCTAATCCTTCCCAGCATTAGGGTCTTTTCCAATGAGTCAACTCTTTGCATGAGGTGGCCAAAGTATTGGGAGTTTCAGCTTCAACATCAGTCCTTCCAATGAACACCCAGGACTGATCTCCTTTAGGATGGATTGGTTCGGATGGACAGACTTAGGTAGCAGTAATGGTCATATTTTGGTTTTGATGGTGATATTCTGGTTACTTAAGAGAATGTGTTGTTTGTACAGAAGACACACTAAAATATTCAAGGGTTGTAGAGCCATAGAATCTCAAATATCATCAGGGAAAAATGTCCTTGCACTGTCGTTGTGACTTGTATGTAAATTTGAGATTGTCATTTATCTATGACTCTATCAAAAACCAGTCCTTAAAGTCAGTAGGAATTATACCATAGAATGGACTTTGCTAATTTTAATGACTCTTTTTTGAACTACATAAATGAAAATAATGAAGAATTACAGAGGGAAAAGTAAAGTTTTTCTTACATCTTTCCTCCCTCCTAATCCACTCTCCAGGAATGAACACTACTGGTGCCCTGGAACATATCCTTCCTGATCTTTTCCTTTACATTTACTGGTTAGAGAATGGGAAATATGTTAATAGTTAAGACCATACCATGCAGCGAACCAGACTGACTGAGTTCAAATTCCTTTGCTTATTAGCATTTCTGCAAATATGAGCATATTTCTTAACTTCTCCTTGCAGAAATGTATTTCTACAGCAGGCTGATAACTGTTTCCCCCCAACTCATTGGATATAAAGATTAAATCATATAATACTGTGAAGACTCTAGAACTATGCTTAGCTATAACAATCTTGCTTGGTTTTTACCTCAGGCAAGTGTGTCTAGTTTTTTATATACACACACACACACACACACAAACGATGTCTAGATACTGTGATTTTATTTTTTTCATAGTCAACTTTCACATTGTTTTTTATTTCAATACAAATTATGATAATTTCCTAATTAAAAGTATAATCACATCTTTTCATTATGATTCCAGAGGAGAGCTGATTAGAATATCACACTCAGTTCAAAATTCTGTGACTTTACTGGTTATCCATTTTTTTTCACCAGGGACCCAAGGTTTTTCAAACTCAATAGCAGCTTCATTCATATTCATCTTTGGGGTAATCCAGACAGCACCAAGATGTTCAACAATTTGATGGCAAAATCACTCTGTTGGTGCTAGGCCATGGGCAACAGCTTATGTGCTCAGATGTCAGGAGGTATAACAGGGGAGCTGGCATTAGGAGAAGGAAGCAAAAAGATGGGGAAAGGTTCCCCTTGAGTATGGAAGTTGGTGATAGTGGTTGAGTTGAGGATCAAGTACCCAAAGAATCAGAATTGGAATATGAGTATATGCTTATGATATCAGAAGTCACTGATGCTCAGGGCAGCCTACGAAGCTAACAGGAACCAGAGAACCTCACAGGCTTAAGAAGGAAGGCAGCAGGGCTCAGAATCTTAGCCAAGAAGGAGCAGAATCCAGCCTGGAAAAGTGGGCAGTGAACACAAGTAGACACAAGCAGCAGCTAGAAAATGTATCCTTTGAATACTGCACCAAAACTCTGCTTTACTTCAGGACATTTTTGTTGAAGGTGAGAACCAAATCCCAGCTTGTGTGAATCACCTGGAGGGAGAGAAAATGGCCATATTTAGTTGGACTTGAGGTACAAGGAGAAAGCAGTTCCTGAGAGCAGGAGTCTAGAGCCTAACACTAAAAAAAGCCAGCTATAACCAAAATGAAACTCAATGATTTCCAAATACGCTTGATTTTTTTAAACAATATATAGCTTGCAAGATAGAAATAAACTTTATTGAAACATCATTTGGTCAGGGATTTTTATTTATTATTACTCTTTTGACCACAAAATCTTTGGTGGTCAAAATCTTTGGAGCACCAAAATCTTTGCCATAATAATAACGAAGTACTCCCTCTTCTAGGAAATAAATTTTGACAATACAATACTCTGGTTTCTCTTCAGATTGAATAAACCTTTCGCCTTTTACAATAGGGAGTATTTAATTTGAAATTTAGTAAAAAAAATAATAATAATAACTTTGGTATATTGACAGTAAAGCACATAAAGAAAAGAGGGAACTTCATTTTAAATTTTTATCGCAGTATAGTTGATTTACCATGTTGTGTTAGTTTCAGGTGTACAGCAAAGTGAATCATTTATACATATACAAATATCTAGTCTTTTTTTAGATTGTTTTCCCATATAGGTCATCACAGAGTATTGAGTAGAGTTCCTTGTGGTATACACTAGGTCCTTACTAGTTATATATTTTGTATATAGTAGTGTGTATATGTCAATTCCAGGTTCCCAATTTATCCCTTCCACTCTTAGTAACCATTTTGTTTTGTTTTGGAGACAGTGAAGAAAGTAGGAAGGAAATAAAACTGGGAGGCATGATTATTAAGGATAGCTTTAACTAAGGTTTTTTCCTCCCTTGCTTCAGCTTCATGGCAAACGAAGTCAATAGTTGGCCACTGTATTCTCTGCTCAAGAGATTACTGGGGTTACCACCATCACCCCCCATAGAAGCCCTCTATTCCTCTCCCTTCCCCATAGAGCAGGCACTTCATTTTTGATAAGTTTCCAGTCCCTTCACATTAGCAAATTTAGTCATCTCCAAGCTCCAAGCATACTTTTGCACTAGCAGAGGGATGAACATTGCAACAGAAATAAAAATATACATGATTCCAGTTACATCTGAATGGGTACTGCCCTGTGAGATTGCTGCCTATAAATGCTATTTTTCAGTTTCATGACCTGTGTCTATAATCAGCAGCTCTGATAAGCTTTGCCTTCCTTATTGCTCTCCATTTCAATGTTCACATCTCTGTCATTCTTCTTAGGTATGACTTTTAACAGAGCACATTTTACACCTCATTTCACCCACATTTGCCCAAGTACAGGTAACTATTTCATTGTCTTGAACAGCAACACTCAGAACCTAGTCAGGTGCTGCTTTAATATTAGCAAAATCATGTCCATCCTTTGCCTGAATCATGTGTCAGTATTTTACTTAGGACACAATTTTCAACATGTACTGCTTGATCTTGAACCTTCTTGATGAAGGAAACTACATGCTGAAGTTCAGTCTTATAGGTTAACAAAGCTCTAATTATCAAAATAAGCCTAAGTGACTAATTATTAAACCTATGCTCTCTAACACTCAACTTGTTTTCTTAGCAAACTGGGATAACCTTAGAACAGAGAGATGAGTCATATTAACTGTAATGCATCAATTGATGTTTCATGCTAGTTGCCCCCTCACCCCCCAACAAAGGAACCAAGGAAGCAGGGATATTCAACACTTTTCATATAGCATTTTTCCTCCAGAATTTTTGTTCTGAGCTGAAGGTAAAACTTAACAGTCAGGTCTCACAAAACTGGGCAGTTTGAGACAAATTTATTCTGTGAACAGAATCATTTTTTAAAAAAAGATTCTAAGAATATTTATAAAAGAATGCCAGCAAAAAATTGGAATTTTAATTGAAATTGGAATTCCACCCAAACTATAGGTCAGTGAAATTAAAATGTATATCTATGTATATATATATTTACAGATGCATATGTTTGTTCTATATATACATAAAGCCATAAATGTAGATATATAAAACTTTATAAGCCTCTCTGTAAAACTATATATATATAACTTCATTGACTCTTTCCCTCTAAAAATATCACATATCACTCCATTTAGCTGTTTTAAAATATATTTCAATAATGTTTTTTGAATTGAAATAATAGTGCCCAGAATCAGATATAGGTAGAAGTATGAGAAGACCCAAGAGCTGGCAGACATTTCAAGCAAAGTTCCTCATGGGATTTTTGTGGGGAATCTAATGCTTGTGCCTATCCACACATCTTACTGGACTGCTGCGGAAACATCATTTTGTTCCTCACATACGCAATGAAGCATGAGTCATAGGCTCATAGTTGCAGGTTATGGTAACTGAGGACAGCCCTGAAAGATTAAGACCTTTAATTAGAGACAAAGTTAGACAGCAGAACTCCTGTGATTTTAATAAGCAACTCCAACAACCAAGTCACTTATACTTAATAAATACATAGATATGTACTGGTGATTGATTGGATTAGTGAATCTAAATTTGTTACACAATTCATTTTTAGCATGGGTTTTAAGATGCATAGCCTCGCTATGTTAAAATTTCTTTAGTCAAAAAAGTTAAGCCCCAAAATAACATAGATCTAGTGACTTAAAAATAAGTCTAGTCCATACTAGTGACATATTTAGGTAACTTTGCTTAGATGCAAGGCCCTTAAACCTATCAACTATTCTGGTTTTTTGGTCAATAAGGAAAAAACACTTTTTCTCCAAAGGTTTAGCCCATTTTAATAACTTTAATTAAACACAATCTATTCTATTATTCTTATCTGAGTAGAATTATCCTAATTATTCTTAAAAACACTAAGGGAAATAGATTCAGGATTAGGACAGCCAAAATATGCTATCATACCTTTGCAATGTACTTTTATATTTCTTTAAGGAAGTAAAGAAAATACAAAGGATAAAATCTTGATTCCTAGATATGTCAACAGAAGCACAGTTACATTTGTATTCTTAACTTTTATTCACATAATTGAGATTTGAACTTTGCCACAACACCCTGCTCAGTAGCTCTAGAACAGGTCAATTTGATTACATGATTGTAAATAATGATTTAGGTAAGTCAGCAGTTTGAAGGAGGCCAGAAAACTGGCAACTGTAGCTGTTTTAAGGGTCATGGAAATAAAACAGAATTTGGAGTTGGAAAAATTTTGGTTCAAATCACATCTCTTTTACTTATATGCTGACAGATCATGGAACAACTACTTAATCTTTTTAGGATGCAAAGTGTCCAGTGTAATGGAGACATATTCCTGTGAGGACTAAATTAGCACTTTAGGTATATTTTAATACTACCTGAGCGTTCAATATAGCAGCCAACAGCTACTTGCACTTACTGAGCACTTGAAATGTGACTAGTCTGAATTACCACATGCTGTAAATATCAAAACACCCTGTATACCGGGAGTGAAGTGAAGTGAAAGTCACTCAGTCATGTCCAACTCTTTGTGACCCTATGGACTATACAGTCCATGGAATTCTCTAGGTCAGAATACTCGAGCAGGTAGCCTTTTCCTTCTCCAGGGGATCTTCCCAACCTAGGGATCAAGCCCAGCTCTCCCGCGTTGCAGGCAGATTCTTTACCAGCTGAGAATATTGGGAGACTTGGTACTAAAAAAAGCAAAATGCCTCATTTGTAATGTTATATTGATTGCATTTTGAAATGACATTTTAATAACATTTGACCTTATATAGCTAAACATAATTTTACTTTTATTTACTTTATTAATGTAGCTACTAAAAAATTAAAGATACAAATATTTCTATTGTAAAGCATTGCCCTATATGAATATTTTGCCTTTTTTCTCCCCTCTAGACTAAAATAACCTTGAGAGGAGGAATTCTCTCTTATTTATTTTGCTTAATATCTAGTGTAAATTCTGACACAAATATATGTAAAATTTATGTTGAGTAAAAATAACTTTAATCAGAAGTATTTAATACAGTTTCCTAAAAAAGCATTGTTATATCTTTTAACAGGCAAATTCAAACCAATTTTCTTGATTTTCTATTTCATTTATTATCTGTAGTTTCAAATAACATTTGTTTTTGTCTCACTGTATCATATAACCCATGGGTTGAAGGAGAAATTACAAGAAAAATTAGAAGATATATTGAACTAAATGAAAGTTTGAAAGAAGCACATATTCATATCTGAAGAATGTATCTTATTTAGTTGCTAGAAGAATATTTATAGCATTATATGGAATAGAAATTCTGAAATAATCTAAATCTGTACATCAAAAATCACAAAGAGGCAATTAAAGTCAAAGGAAGTAGAAGAAAGGGGATAAAAAATTTTAAGTGAATAGATATCAGTAAAGGAGAAAAATAAATGTACCTAAAATCTTATTTTTTGAAAGATAAAAATGTATAAACCTCTGGACAGCTCAGAAAAAAGATCCTATGTTAAGTCATAATAGGAAACTATTATAATTTATTGCCAACAAATTCAACATATATGGAATAGACAATTTTCAAACTAGCAAAACACTAAAAAAAAAAAAAAAAATACCCTGAATCATTTACATCTATTATGTTAGTTGGATTTATAGTTTAAAACTTTCCACAAAGAAAATTCCAGACTCATGTGGCTCCAATGGCTAATTTCATCAAAGAAGAAATATCAATTTTATGCATACTTTTACAAAAACTAGAAGAGGAAATATGTGAAGTGATGGATATGTTAACTAACTCGTTGGGGGAAGTTCTTTCACAATGTATACACATATCAAATTATAATGTTGTGCACTTTAAATAACTTGCAACTTTATGTTAATTATACCTCAGTAAAGCTAGAAAAAAATCAAAAGCACAAACCAAAATCCTTTATGAACATAGAAATAATATTTGCTAGCTAACTGGGTCCAGCAATATTAAAGGAGTAACTTATGACCAAGTATAGAGTTCAAAGATTTTTGACCAATTTCCTGGAATTCAAGGTTAACTTAACATTGTAAGTAATTATTATAATTCACAATATTAATAGAAAAAGAAAGTAAAACCATTAAATTGTAACAACAGAGCCAGAAAATACTTTGTCAAAGTGTAACTCCCACTGATGATAAACAACAAGCATAATACAATAACTTGTGGCAAACTAGCTAACATTGTACTTAATGTTGAAAGACTAAAGGTATTGAGCCAGGATATAGGAAAAGTCAAGTGTACTCCACTCTCAGCGTTTGTATTCAACATTGTATTGATGCCCTAACCAGTGCAATGATATAAGGGAAAAAAAAAATGTGTGTAGGTAGAAAAGAAGCACAAAATTTATCTTTATTCATACACAACATAATTCTAAGGAATCACTAAAAAGAAACAAAGTAAAAATTTATATATGACTTGAACAGAGACTTCACTAAATATGTCATATTAATTGCTTAAAAAATTAATTACAGATCTCATGGACTGTAGCCTGCCAGTTTCCTCTGTCTGTTGACTTCTGCAGGCCAGAATACTGAAGTGGGTAGCCATTCCCTTCTCTAGGGGATCTTCCCAATCCAAGGATCAAACCTAGGTCTCCTGCGTGGCAGGTGGATTCTTTACCATCTGAGCCACCAGGGAAGCCCAAATATGACATATTCAGTTCAGTTCAGTTCAGTCGCTCAGTCGTGTCCGACTCTTTGCGACCCCATGAATCACAGCATGCCAGGCCTCCCTGTCCATCACCAACTCCCGGAGTCTACCCAAACTCATGTCCATCGAGTTGGTGATGCCATCCAACCATCTCATCCTCTGTCGTCCCCTTCTCCTCCTGCCCTCAATCCTACCCAGCATTAGGGTCTTTTCCAATGAGTCAACTCTTCGCATGAGGTGGCCAAAGTATTGGAGTTTCAGCTTCAACATCAGTCCTTCCAATGAACACCCAGGACTGATCTCTTTTAGGATGGATTGATTGGTCTCCTTGCAGTCCAAGGGACTCTCAAGAGTCTTCTCCAACACCACAGTTCAAAAGCATCAATATTAATTGCTTAAAAAAACACATGAAAAGATGCTGAGCATTATTAGGCTCAGATGGTAAAGAGTCTGCCTGCAATGAAGGAGAGAAGTAGGTTTGATTTCTGGGTTGGGAAGATCCTCTGGAGGACGGCATGGCAATCCACTCCAGAATTCTTGCCTGGAGAATCCCATGGACAGAGAGAAGCCCATGGACAGAGAGAAGCCTGGTGGGCTACAGTCTACGGGGTTGGATAGAGTTGGACACAACTGAGCACCTAACACATAGATGATGCACATAAAATCTACCATGCCATACCCACATACCACATAAGCATCCTTTAGAAAGGTTAAAATAAGGAAGAGTGACTATACCAAGTATTGGTGAATATGTATAGTAATTGAGAAACTTAAACATTTCTGATAGACATTTAAGTGATAAAACAAGTTGGGGAAATATTTTTGCAAATTCTTAATAAATTAAATATTGTTACTTAGCAATCCTGAGACTTCCCTGATAGTTCAGTTGGTAAGAACCCACTTGCGATGCAGGAGACCCCAGTTCGATCCCTGGGTCAGGAAGATCTGCTGGAGAAGGGATAGGCTACCCACCCCAGTATTCTTGGACTTCCCTTGTGGCTCAGCTGGTAAAGAATCTGCCTGAAATGCAGGAGAACTGGGTTCAATCCCTGGGTTGGGAAGATCAATCTCATAAATCCTACTCCTAGGCATTTATCAAAGAGAAACGGGCATATAGGCACCAGAAACTTACACATGTATATTCATAAGTTTGATTCATAATATTCAAAAACTGGAAATAACCAAATGTTCAACATTAGATGGATAAACAAATTTTGGTAATGTTTGTACAATAGTTTATTACTTGGCAATAATCTCATAGATGAATATTAAAAACAAAAGTATGCTGAGTGATAGAAATCAGTAAAAAGGGTAAGTACTATTTCAATCCGTGTATGTGGAGTTCTAGAAAAGGCAAAACTGTAGTGTTAGAAGACAGATAAGTCTTTGCCTCATTTTAGGGTGTATGTGAAGGGGTATAGAGATGACAGCAAATTTGATAGTAAAGATTCATGAATAAAATCATGTGGATACATTCTGTATTTTGAATGTAGTGATAATTTGTCAAAATTCACTGAAACATTTAAAATGTGTGCATCTACTTGATTGTAAGGACTTCCCAGGTGGCACTAGTGATAAAGAACCTGTCTGCCAATGCACGAGACATAAGAGACACAGGCTCCATCCCTGCGTCAGAAGAAGATCCCCAGAGGAGGTCACAGCAACTTACTCCAGTATTTTTCCTGGAGAATCCCATGGACAGAGAAACCTGGCCAGCTACATACAGTCCATAGGGTTGCAAAGAGTCGGACATGATTGAAGCAACTTAGTATGCACATTATCAGAGAAGGCAATGGCACCCCACTCCAGTACTCTTGCCTGGAAAATCCCATGGATGGAGGAGCCTGGTAGGCTGCAGTCCATGGGGTTGCTAAGAGTCGGACACGACTGAGCGACTTCTCTTTCACTTTTCACTTTCATGCATTGGAGAAGGAAATGGCAACCCACTCCAGTGTTCTTGCCTGGAGAATCCCAGGGACGGCGGAGCCTGCTGGGCTGCCATCTATGGGGTTGTACAGAGTCGGACACGACTGAGGTGACTTAGCAGTAGCAGGAGCAGTATGCACATATACATGCTTTTAAATCACACTTCAGTGATGTAAACTTAAATAGTGAAAATGAACTGGTTACTAGGGAGAGGGAATAGATTTGAATAAGGTAAATGAGAAAGGCACCTAGAGAGGAAAGCATATAGCATGTGTGGGGAGCAGTAATGAGTTTCATTTGAGTGGAACAAAAGAGAAATGTATAGAAATTGTTGCAACACAAACTGGAAAGTTAGAGTTAGAACCTGCAAGATCATAGATACCAGAATAAACATTTCAAACATTATTTGTGTAACAATGAATGATGGGGCATCAATTTGTTTGCCTTTCCCTTCCCTTCCCTTTCTTAACGTTTGGAGTGAAATCGCTCAGACATGTGGATAGACAAGGCTTGAGCAAACTATGGGAGGAAGAATGCCATGTTTCCTCCTTAAATGGTAGGATCTCTGGATTGTCTGATTTGCATAAGCTCCCTGTCTATCAGTGGCAATGTTCATTTGTTTCTATCATGTCAGCCTTTCTTACAGTTACCATCAGCAGAGCTCTTAAACACATATGTTCACACAACCAAAACTGAACCACAATGGTGGGCTCTCAGCCTTGAAATTTTTTAAAAAGTACTGGGTAAAAATCAAGTATTATTTTCATCTTTCTTTCCAAAATAAGTGTCTTGAGATTTGGATGGAAATATGAAGGCTATGTCCACTATTTATTCCCAACTCTCAAGCTTAATTTCCATGTGAAGAATCATAAGGATTGATCACATATACTGGAATACTGCAAAGGCTAAAAGATTCTTTATAAATCTATAAATCTGTTAAGCTCAATATTAAGTAAAACAATATTTTTCGATCCAGATGGCTAATTTTCATGGCTTCATTTAACACCTGACTTTTCTACACACATTTGCTTATTATAAAGACTGTTATAAAAAATATGTTACCTAAAATTTTGACAGAAAAAAAATAACCTGAAAAAAAACTGGCTGCCAGATTTGAGACATGCTATTCATGTTTCTAAAATGAAGGAGAAAAGAGGTTTAAAGGATTTGAGGCTTTGAAAAGGCAGTAGCCTCTTCTGTACCCTCCAATGAATCAGTCTCTTGGATTAACAAACTATTAAAGTTTCAGATAGGAACATTTTAATATAAAGTCTTACCAGAAAAGTATAGAGTCAAAATTCAAGTAGAATTCTCAGTACTATTGTTATTTAATAGTTAAAACTGTAATGCAACATTTTTCAAAGGTTTTACAAGAAATAATAAAACATCTATAATAAATGAAATAATGTTTATATTGCTATGATATAGAATTTTGACATCACTCATTTCTTTTAATGTATCAACAAGTGGACATTCATAATCCTTGTCTTCAAGACTAAACCCTACCAATATTATTTCCTATTTGTATGTGGCACTCCTGAAATTTATTTATTAATGATTATTTTAGCACATTTTTATAATCCCATATATTGCATCCAGCATTGAGTACTGGACTTTAACAGTAAAGACCTTAGAAGCACTTTCTGAAGTAGTTCAGTTCAGTCACTCAGTTATGTCTGACTCTTTGTGATCCCATGGACTGCAGCACTCTAGGCTTCCCTGCCCATCACCAACTCCCAGAGCTTGCTCAAACTCATGTCCATCAAGTCAGTGATACCATCCAACCATCTCAGTCTCTGTCATCCCCTTCTCCTCCTGCCTTCAATCTTTCCCAGCTTCAGGGTCTTTTCCAATGAGTCAGTTCTTCGGATTAGGTGGCCAAAATATTGGAGTTTCAGCTTCAGTCCTTCTGAAGTAGAGGTGATGAGATATTAGGACTGGCCATTTCCATTCCTTCTATGTGAAATTTTCATTCTGCATTGCAGTGAATTTGTACAATCATTTCATAGTTACCACAATTGCTTTCTCCTGGGCAACTCAAGGTAGAAAAAAGCCAAGCATTAATAAATAAAGGACAACATTTGAAATTATAGAGATTTGCAAAGGACATTTGGGAAGAAAGTGAAAGTGAAGTTGCTTAGTCATGTCCGACTCTTTGCGACACCATGGACTGCAGCACGTCAGGCTTCCTGTCCACCACCAACTCCCGGAGTTACTCAAACTCATGTCCATTGAGTCGGTGATGCCATCCAACCATCTCATCCACTGTCATCCCCTTCTCCTGCCCTCAATCTTTCCCAGCACCAGGGTCTTTCCAAGTGAGTCAGCTCTTTGCATCAGGTGGCCAAAGTATTGGAGTTTCAGCTTCAACATCAGTCCTTCCAATGAACGCCCAGGACTGATTTCCTTTAGGATGGACTGGTTGGATCTCCTTGCATTCCAAGGGACTCTCAAGAGTCTTCTCCAACACCACAGTTCAAAAACCTCAATTCTTCGGCACTCAGCTTTCTTTATAGTCCAACTCTCACCTCCATACATGACCACTGGAAAAACCATAGCTTTGGCTAGATGGACCTTTGTTAGAAAAGTAATGTCTCTGCTTTTTAATGTGCTGTCTAGGTTGGTCATAACTTTTCTTCCAAGCAGTAAGCGTCTTTTTATTTCATGGCTGCAATCACCATCTGCAGTGATTTTGGAGCCAAAAAAATAAAATCTGCCACTGTTTCCACTGTTTCTCCATCTATTTGCCATGAAGTGACAGTTAACTATATGGTATCAGCATCAACAGAAAGTTGAAATAGTGAAGATGAATTGAGCCTTGGCTCCAGAATTATTAATTATATGAGCTTGATGAATTTTCTAAATTTTTCTGAGCCTTACTATTTTTGATAATAATAATTTCTTTTTCATAGTGTGTGTGCTGCATGCTGTCACTTCAGTTGTGTTTAGCTCTTTGAGATGCTATGGACTGTAGCCTGCCAGGCTCCTCTGTTCATGGGGTTTTCCAGGCAAGAATACTAGAGTGGGTTGCCATTTCCATCTCCAGGTAGTCTTCTTGACTCAGGGATCAAATCTGTGTCTCTTAACATCTCCTGCATTGGCACTGGAGAATAGCTGAGGGAATTAAGTGTTACTCTGCTTATAGAAACATATAAAATGGCTAGTTTTTTTATATAATTGCAATTTTAAATTTTGAACAACAAATGAAGTGGTTCTCTTATCTCTTGGTTCAAAATAAAGGCAAACTCTTCAAACATACTTAAGGGAGAAAATATAGTCAAAGTTCTTTATACTCTTCTAATAATTACTACTTCTAGTGTTTTTTTTTTTTTTTTTCTTTTTAGGGTCAGAATGAATGCTTTATCAATGATCAGGCTGGTGTTTTTCTTTATAATAACCTATAATAAATGCTATCTGAATATGCTGAAGTATCACTACACAAAGTTAATCCTATATTCTGTCTTTCCATAACTACTTTTTAAAAACTAATTTCCATAATATATCTATGTCCCTAAATTGATCATTTCTTTCCCCCATTTTCTTCTGTTTCTTCTGTTTTGTATGCTTAGCAACCTAAACTGTTTTTTTCAATAGGTTAAAAATTATCATCTTCTACACAAATTAAAAAAACAACTAAAAGATCAGCAGAACACAGTTTTTAAAATTCTATTTCAATTAACCAATTTTTCAATAGTCAGTTCTAGAAGATGCTGTGCTAAGCTTCCAAGGGAAATTTTTAAAGTATAGACCTCAATATATCTAATTGCAGATTTGAAAAAAAAAAAGTACCTATATCCTAGAAATTGTTAGATACACTATATTTGCTTATTTAGTTCTCACAATAATCCTCTAAAGTGTGAATTATTATCATACAGATGGGGAAACCAATGCTTAGAGAGATTCTGCAGCTTGCCCAAGGTCATATGACTAGCAAGTATATAATGCCATTTGAATAGAACCCAATTTGGCTTCATATCCTTTATTCTTTTAATTGTGCCTCCTAACACATGGCTTTTTTTTTTTTTTAAACACCCCATTGCTGCATCTTATTTGCTAAATATTTTTCAGAGACATTTCATAAAGGATATTGGTCTCTAGCTTTCTGATGGTTTTGGTCTGCTTTTGGTATCAGATTTAATGCTGGCCTCATAAAATGAGTTGGAACATGTTTTGCTTCTTCTATTACCTTGAAAATCTGTGTATAATATCTATTATTTATTCATTTGTTTGGTAGAATTCATAAATAAAGCTACCTGGACCTGGAGTTTTCTTTGTAGGAAGGTTTTTAACTGTGACTTAAACTTCTGAACAGATAAAGGGAAATTTTGGTCATATATATTTTTTTCCCTTGAATGAATTTTGGTATTTTGTGCCTTTCAGAACATTGGTCCACCATAAATTGTCACATTTATTGGAGGGAAAAAAAAGTAATTCCTGATATTTTCTTATTTCACTTCCTATATCTATAGAATCCAAGGTAATATGCCCTTCTTTCTGATACTGGCAATTATTTTTTCTCCTCTCTTTCACTGTCAGCCATTTATTTTGGCTACTATATACCAATATTCTCTGGTGCCTTCCCAGGTGCCTTGGTGGTAAAGAATCTGCCTGCTGATGCAGAGCATGCAGGTTCAATCCCTGGGTCGGGAAGATCCCCTGGAGGACGAAATGGCAACCCCCTCTGGTATTCTTGCCTGGAAAATTCCATGGACAGAGGAGCCTGGTGGGCTTCAGTCCATAGTGTCGCACAGAGTCAACTGAGGTGACTAAGCAGCAGCAGAAGCAGGACTGCAGCCCACCAGGCTCCTCTTGTCCATGGGGATTCTCCAGGCAAGAATACTGGAGTTCCCTTCTCCAGAGGATCTTCCCAACCCAGGGATCGGACCCAGGTCCCACACATTGCAGGTGGATTCTTTACCATCTGAGCCACCAGGAAAGCCCAAGAATTCTGGAGTGGGTAGCCTATCCCTTCAGCAGATCTTCCTGACCTAGGAATCAAACTGGGGTCTCTTGCATTGCAGGTAGATTCTTTACCAGCTGAGCTACTAGGGAAGCCCATATCAACTGGTTATAAGATTTTAAAAGTTGCTCAGGTCATCAGTATCCTGATAGATTTCTACCTACTTGTTACATCAATTATTGAAAGCAAACTGTTAAATTCTTCAATTGCAACTGTAGTTGTATGTATTTCTAGTTTTAGTTATACTAATTTTTGCTTCATAGGTTCAGATCCTTTTGTTAGGTGCAGATAAACCTAGGACATTTCTTCTTTTCTTCATTAATTGTTTTCTTTTGTCATTGTGTAATGTCCCTCTCATCCTCAATTACCATATTTCTTGTTTATGTGGCTTAACATTATCTGATGTTAACATAGCCACTTCAGCTTGCTTTTGATTAGTGTTTGCACAGTACACATATTTTTCCATCAGTTTACATTTAAACTGTTTTTTTTTTCTATTTAATTTCTTATAGACAGCATCTTTTTTAGGTATTGTATTTTATGGAGTGTAGTAATTCTGCTTTAAATTAGAGTTTTTAGCTGGTTTACATTTCACAGAAAAAATTTTATGGTTAAAATTTATCTTGCTATTTGCTGTTTGTCCCATATTTTCTTTTTCTTCTTCATTTTCTATTCTGATTTTCTACTAATTTATCTCCTCACCAACTTTTGTTTTATTTGTACTGGTTGCTGTGAAAGTGAAAGTCACTCAGTTGTGTCCAACTCTGTGACCCATGGACTGTAGCCTACCAGGCTCCTGTGTCCATGGGATTCTCCAGGACAGAATATTGGAGTGGGTAACCATTTCCTTCTACAGGGGATCTTCCCAACCCAGGGATTGAACCCAGGTCTCCTGCCTTGCGGGCAGATTCTTTACCATCTGAGCCACCAGGGAAGCCATCAGGAAAGCTGGTTGCTATATATTTCCTAAAATTCACTTTTAGTTTTTCACAGTGCAATTTCACATACAGTTATTACAACTCACATACAGTATAAGAACCTGACAGCTCCATGTTTTTTACATCTTCCACTTAATATTGATATTATTATTATCATGCATTTTAGTTCTCTATATGCTACAAATCTTATAATACATTGTTACTATCTTATTTTAAACAATTATCTTTATATTATTTAATTACAAGAAGTAGTACATATTAAGGAGTGCATTTAAGACTTCCCTGTAGTTCAAATGGTAAAGAATCTGCCTGCAAGGCAGGAGACCGGGGTTTGATGCTTGTGTTGGGAAGTTCCTCTAGAGAAGGGAATGGCAATCTACTCCAGTATTCTTGCCTGGAGAATTCCATGGACAGAGAAGCCTGGTGGGCTACAGTCCATGGGGTCACAAAGAGTCAGACATAACTGAGCAACTAACACACAGTGCATTTTAAATATACCCATTTTCCATTTCTCTCATATTTTGTGTGGATTCGTATTTCTGTCTGATGGGGCTTCCACTTGATGAACTTTAACATTTCTAGTTTTTCCTTATGTTTATTTTCTATTGAAGTAAAATTGATTTATAATGTGTTAGTTTTTCAGGTATATAGCAAACTGATTCATATCATGGACTTCCCAGGTGGCACAGTGGTAAATAATCCACCTGCCACTTCAGGAGATACAAGAGATGTGTGTTCAATCCTGGGTTGAGAATATTCCCTGGAGTAGGAAATGGCAATCTGCTCTGGTAGTCTTGTATGAAAAATTCCATGGACAGAGGAGCCTGGTGGGCTATAGTCCATGGGGTCACAGAGTGAGACACAACTGAGTGCAAAAGAATACACATACATATACATTTTGTTCATGTTCTTTTCCATCATAGGTTATTATAAGATACTGAATAAAGTACCCGATGCCATATGGTAGGACTCTGTTATTTATCTATTTTACTTACAGTACTGTGTATGTGTTAGTCCCAAACTCCTAAATTATCTCTATCTCCTCCATTCCCCTTTGGTAACCATAAGTTTGTTTTCTATGTCTGTGAGTCTATTTCTGTCTTGTAAATAAGTTAATTTATATCATTTTTTTTTAGATTACACATAGATGTATCATATGATATCACTTATTTCTCTGATTTACTTCACTTAGTATGATAATCTCTGGGTCTATGCATATTGCTGCAGATGGCATTATTTCATTCTTTTTTCACAATATTCCATTTCATTATATATATGTGTGAGTGTGTATATATATACATGCACACACACACACACACACACACACCACATCTTCATTATCTATTCATCTATTGATGGGCATTTAGGTTGGCTCCATGTCTTGGCTATTGTAAATAGTGTGGCTATGAACACTGGAGTGGATGTATTTTTTTAAATTATGGCTTTCTTTAGATATCTGTCCAGGAGTGGGATTATGGGATTATGGGATCAGATGGTAACTATGCTTTTAGTTTTTTTTTTTAAGGAACCTTCATACTGTTCTGCATAATGGCTGCACAAATTTGCATGACCATCAAGAGTGTAGGAGGGTTCCCTTATCTCCACACCCTTTTTTTGATGATAGCTATTCTGGCCAGTTCTTGCCTGGAGAATCCCAGGGACAGCGGAGCCTGGTGGGCTGCCGTCTACGGGGTCGCACAGAGTCGGACACGACTGAAGCGACTTAGCAGCAGCTTAGCATTCTGGCCAGTATGAGGTAATACTTCATGGTAGTTTTGGTTTTCCTTTCTTTAATAATTAGTGATGTTGAGCATCTTTTTATATGCCCATTGGCCATCTGTGTGTCTTCTTTGGAGAAATGTCTATTTAGGTGTCTTCACATTGTTAGATTTTTATGTGTGTGAGCTATGTGAGCTGTTTATATATTTTGGAAATTAATACCTATTGGTCACATTGTTTGCAAACATTTTCTCCCCTTCCATAAGGTTGTTTTTTAATTTTGTTTACAGTTTCCTTTGCTGTACAAAAGCATTTAACTTTATTTGGGTCCTATTCATTTATTTTAATATTTCCAGTACTCTGGAAGACAGATCTAAATAATTATTACTGCAATTTATGTCATAGAGTGTTTTGCCTGTGTATTCCTCTCATTTTATACTATTCAGACTTACATTTAGGTCTTTAATCCATTTTGAGTTTACTTTTATATATGGTGTTAGTGAATGTTTAAATTTAATTGTTTTATAAAACAATTTATAAAAATTGTCCAATTTTCCCAGTTCTGTTTACTGAAGAGAATATCTTGTCTCCATTGTATATTCTTACCTCCTTTGTCAAAGAATAATTGACTGCAGGTATGTGGGTTTATTTCTGGACTTTCTTTTCTGTTCCATTGATCCATGTGTATATTTTTATGCCAATACTAGGCTGTTTTGATTATGGTAGCTTTGTAGTATTGTCTGAAGTTGGAAGGATTATGCCTTCAGCTTTGTTCTTTTTCCTCAGGATTGCTTTGGCAATTGTGGGTCTTTTGTAGTACCAAAAAAAATTTAGGATTTGTTCCAGTTCTGCGAAAAACATCATGGGTAATTTGATAAGGATTGCATTAAAATTGTCAATTGCTTTATGTAGTATGGCCATTTTAACTATATTAATTCTTTCAATCTAAGAGCACAAGGTATCTTTCCATTTCTTTGAATCATCTTCAATTTCATTTGTCAATGTTTTATATTTCCCAGCATGTAAGTCTTTTATTCCTTGATCAGGTTTATTCCTAGATTTTTTTTTTTTTTTTTTGGACACAAATTTGAAAGGGATTGATTTTTTTTTTTTAACTTTCTGATATTTCATTTTAGGGTAAAAAAGAAATGCAGCCAATTTCTGTATGTTGATCTGGTATCCTGCTACCTTGCTGAATTTTTTCATCAGCTCTAATAGTGTTTGTGAGGAGTCCTTAGGGTTTCTATATATGTATCATGTAATCTGCATAAAATAACAATTTTACCCTCTTATCATTTTCATACTTTTATTTCTTTTTATTGTCTGATTGCTGTGGCTAAAACTTACACCAGTATGTTGAATAAAATTTGTGTAAGTGGATATCCTTTTCTAGCTTAAAATTTTAGTGGAAAGGCTTTCATTTTTTTAGCTTTGAGTATTATGTAGGTTTGTCATGAATAGTTTTTATTGTGTTGAGATATGTCCCCTCTATACTCACATTGGTGAGAGTTTTTATCACAAATAGATGTTGAATTTTATCAAGTGCTTCTTGTGCATCTATTGAAATGATTCTTATAATTCAGGTCTCTGCAGTCATTCATCTGAAAATATGTTTATTTCTCCTTCACTTTTGAAAGATATTTTCCCTTTGTATATAATCTTGTATTGACAGGGTTTTGTTTTGTTTTAACGTGTGTGGGACCATGTTACACAACTTGAGGGATCTTAGTTTCTCAACCAGGGGTCAAACTTGGTCCCTGGAAGTAAAAACATGGAGTGCTAACCACTGGACTACCAAAGAATTCCTCTTTTTTCCCCACATTTTTAAGGATGCCATACCTTTGTCTTTAAAAATGGGGAAAAAAAAAAGAGGAATTCCTTGGCTGTCCAGTGGTTAGCACTCCATGTTTTTATTTCTTTTGTCTTCTGATTCAAATTGTCTCATAGTGCTTCTATTGAAATTGTTACATTTGTGTTTTATTCACAGTATACCCTCAAGATTTCTCTTTATCATTCTGTTTTCCACAATTTGACTATGATATGCCTAAGTAGAATTTTTCTTTATATTTGGGAAAGGGTATTTAACTTTTGGTTTGTTGAAATTCATTAATTTGAAAAATTCTGGACTATTATCTCTTAACATATTATTACCTGGGGGATTTTTGAAGACACTAATGCATATGGCTATAATACGTCTCCAGTCAATAATGTATTAAAATAGTTCCGTCTTGTTCTCTCATTACTAATATACCAATTCTACATGTGGTAGATGGTTTGACAATATCCCAATGTTTTGGATGCTCTATTATGTTTTTCATTGTGTTTTTCAGTTTGGATAATTTATATTAAACTATCTTAAAGATCACTGATTCTTCCTAGGACATGTTCATTTTATTGCTAAAAGCCTACTAGTAGGACACCTCTTCTCTGATAACCTTTTGATTTCTTTAGTTTCTTGTAGTTTTAGTTTTCATTTCTCTGATAAAATTCTTCATCTCTTCATACATGTTCTCTCTATTTTCATTTTACTGTAACTTTTTATATATGAATCGTGGTGATGGTGGTTTAGTCGCTTAGTCCTGTCTTGACTCTTGTGACCACATGGACTGTAGCCTGCCAGGCTCCTTTGTCCATGGAATTTTCCAGGCTAGAATACTGGAGTGGGTTGCCATTTGCTTCTCCAATGGATCTTCCTGACCCGAGGATCAAACCTGGCTCTCTGCATTGTAGGCAGATTCTTTACCGCTGAGCCAAGGTACATTATTTTAGTCTCTGATATTTCAAGCATCAGGATAATCTCTGGGTCTGGTTTTGTGGATTGAGTGACAATGGATCTTTCTTTTTCCCCATGCATTTTTATGTCTCAAATTTTGGAATAAATTCTGGACACTGTGTTTAAAAGAAAAGTGGAAACTGAGTTATATAATATTTACACACAGAAACAGATTCATCCCTTCTTTTTATAGACCATTACTGTAGTTGTTATTCAGTGGCTAAGTCATGTCAGACTCTTTGGGACCCCATGGACTGCAGTGTGCCAGGCTTCCCTGTCCTTCACTATCTCCCTGAGTTTACTCAAACTCATGTCCATCAAGTCACTGATGCCATCTAACCATCTTATCCTCTGTCGCTATCTTCTCCTGCCCTCAATCTTTCACAGCATCAGGGTCTTTACCAATGAGTCAGCTCTTCACATCAGGTGGCCAAAGTATTGGAGTTTCAGCTTCAACATCAGTCCTTCCAATGAATATTCAGGGTTGATTTCCTTTAGGATTGACTGGTTGGATCTCCTTGAAGTCCAAAGGACTCTCAAGAGTCTTCTCCAACACTATAGTTCAAAAACATCAATTCTTTGGTGCTCAGACTTCTTTATGGTCCAACTCTCACATTCACACGTGACTACTAGAACAACCATATTTTTGAATATATGGACATTCGTCCAAGTACTGTTTCTGATTTTCAATAAACTGTTTAGGTTTGTCATAGCTTTCCTTCTAAGTAGCAAGTGTCTTTTAATTTCATGGCTGCAGACACCATCCACAGTGAGTTTGGAGCCCAAGGAAATAAATAAAACTCATCACTGTTTCTACTTTTTCCCCATCTATTTGCCATGAAGTGATGGGAGTGGATGCCATGATTTTAGTTTTGTGAATGTGGAATTTTAAGCCATCTTTTTCACTCTCTTCTTTCACCTTCATCAAGAGGCTCTTTATTTCCTCTTTGCTTTCTGTCATTAGAGTGGTATCATCCACACATCTGAGGCTGTTGGTTTTTCTCCCAGAAATCTTGATTCCAGCTTGTGATTCATTCAGCCCAACATTTTGCATGATGTACTCTACGTATAAGTTAAACAAGGATAACAATATACAGCCTTGTCATACTCCTTTCCCAGTTTTGAACCAGTCCCTGTTCCATGTCTGATTCTAACTGTCACTTCTTGACCTGAATACAGGTTTCTCAGGAGGCAGTTTAGATGGTCTGGTATTCCTATCTCCTTAAGAGATTTCCACAGTTTGTTGTGATCCACAACTCAAAGGCTTTGGCATAGTCAATAAAGCAGAAGTAGATGTTTTTCTGGATTCTCCTGCTTTTCTTATGATTCAGTGGATGCTGGCAATTTGATCTCTGGTTCCTCTGTCTTTTCTAAATCCAGCTTGTATATCTGGAAGTTCTTGGTTCATGTACTGCTGTAGCATAGCTTGAAGGATTTTGAGAATTATGTTGCTAGCTTATGAAATAAGTGCATTTGTATGGTAGTTTGAACATTTTTTTGGTATTGCCCTTCTTTGGAATTGGAATGAAAACTGATCTTTTCCACTACTGTGGCAGTTGCTGAGTTTTACAAATTTGCTGGCATATTGAGTGCAGAATTTTAACAGAATCATCATTTTTAGGATTTTAAATAGCTCAGCTGGAATTCTATCACCTCCACTAGCCTTGTGCTTAACAATGCTTCTGAAGGCCCACCTGACTTCACACTCCAGGAAGTCTGTCTCTAGGTGGGTCACCACACCATCATGGTTATCTGGACCATTAAGATTTTTTTTGTACAGTTCTGTGTTTTCTTGACATCTCTTCTTTATCTGTTCTGCGTCTGTTAGGTCCTTACCATTTCTGTCCTTTATTGTGACCATCCTTGCATGAAATATTCCCTTGATATCTCCAATTTTCTTGAAGAGATAACTAAGTCTTTCCCATTCTATTGTTTTCCTTATTTCTTTTCATTGTTCACTGAAGAAGGCCTTCTTATCTCTTCTTCCTATTCTGTGTAACTCTGCACTCAGTTGACTATATCTGCCCCTTTCTCCTTTGCCTTTCTCTTTTCTTCCTCTCAGCTATTTGTAAAGCCTCATCAGATAATCACTTTGCCTTCTTGCATTACTTTTTCTTTGGAATGATTTTGGTCATTGCCTCCTGTACAGTGTTATGAAATTCTGTCCATTGATCTTCAGGGAACTCTGTTCTACCAGGTCTAATCCCTTGAATCTATTTGTCACCTCCACTGTATAATCTTAGGGATTTGATTTAGGTCATACCTGAATGCCCTAGAGGTCTTCCGTGCTTTATTCAATTTAAGTCTGAATTCTGCAATAAGGAGCTCAGTCACAGTCAGCTCTGGGTCTTAATTTTGGTCATTATATAGAGCTTGTCCATCTTTGCTGCAAAGAATATAATCAATCTGATTTCAGTATTGACTATCTGGTGATGTCCATGTCTAGAGTTGTCTCTTGTGTTGTTGGAAAGGGGTGTTTGCTATGACCAGCATGTTCTCTTGACCAAACTCTGTTAGCCTTTGCCTTGCTTCATTTTGTACTTCAAGGCCTAACTTGCCTTCTACTTTTGCATTCCAATCTCCTATGATGAAAAGGACATCTTTTTTTGGTGTTAGTACTAGGTGTTGTAGGTCTCATAGAACCAGTCAACTTCAGCTTCTTTGGCATCTGTGGTTGGGACATAGACTTGGATTACTGTGATGTTGAATGATTTGTTTTAGAAACAAATTGGTGTTATTCTGTCGTTTTTTAAGTTGCACCCAAGTACTACATTTTGGACTCTTTTGTTTACCATGAGGGCTACTCCTATACATGTCCTTAAAGCTGACATGAATTTACTAGGCAGCATATATTTGGGTATTATTTGATTGTTTTATTTCCAGACAGTCTATAACTTTTGATTGTAGAATTCAGTTCAATTTACATTTAGAGTATAAATGTTATTTAAGGACTTACAAATGACACCTTATTCTGTTTTCTGGCTATTTTGTACTTCGTTTTTTCTTTCTTCTTTTTTCTTGCTGCCTGTCTTTGTAAAGTACTAATTTTCTTCAGTCATGTGTTTTGATCCACTTCTATTTACCTTTTACTTATCTATTGTAGATTGTGCTTTGTAGTTTTCATGCTGCTGCTGCTGCTAAGTCGCTTCAGTCGTGTCCGACTCTTTGCGACCCTATAGACAGCAGCCCACAAGGCTCCGCCATCCCTGGGATTCTCCAGGCAAGAATACTGGAGTGGGTTGCCATTTCTTTCTCCAGTGCATGAAAGGGAAAAGTAAAAGTGAAGTCGCTCAGTCGTGTCCGACTCTTAGCAACCCCATGGACTGTAGCCTACCAGGCTCCTCCATCCATGGGATTTTCCAGGCAAGAGTACTGGAGTGGGGTGCCATTGCCTTCTCTGGTGGTTTTCATGAGGCTTAGATAAAAACTATACACATACACACATATATACACAAAAAGGTGTATTTTACACTCATAAAATTTTAATTTTAATCACATATATAACTCGATTCTTTTACTCCACCTTTTATGTTTTTGCTGTCACCATATCTTTTTTTATTTTGTATTCATTAGCATATTGTTTATGCTAAAGCTACTTTTAATACTTTTGTCCTTTAATTTTTATTCTAGAATCAAGTTAGCATCTCAGTTTCTGTTAACATAAAATACAGTTCAGCCAGTATTGTGTGTTTTCACCAACTAACCAGAAATCTGTTGCTTCAGCTTGAAAACTCCTTTCAACTTTTATTTTTATTTTTGGTAAGTCATATTTAGTAGTGATGAGTTTCCTCAGCTTTTTTTAAATTAGGAGAAGTCTTTATTCCTCCTTTATTTCTGAAGACAGCTTTCATGGTTAAAGTATTTTTGGTTGGTAATTTCTTTTTTCTATCACTTTGAATATATCATCCCATTCTCTCCGGGCCTGCAGTGTCTGAGGAACCTGCTGACAGTGTTATTGCAGTTCCCTTGTATGACAAAAATCATTTGTTTCTCTTGAAGATTTTAAAATTCTCTCTTTGTCTTTAGACAGCTTTATTATATGTCTTGGAGAAGAACCTTTTGGATTGAAATTTTAAGGTGACCTCTCAGTTCATAAGCTTAGTGTCCAAATCTCTCCCCAGGTTTGAGAAGTTCTCAGCCATTATTTTTTAAAAAGCTTTCTTCATTTTTTCCCCCTCTCCTTTCCTTTGAGACTCCAGTAGTGCATACACTATCAATTTGATGCCCTGTCCTTAACTCTCATAGGATTCTTCATTCTTTCCTCTCCTTAGGTTGGATCATTTCAGACTCTTCTTGCTCGCTGATTTCTCTCTTCTGCCTGTTCAAGACTCCTATTGAAGCTTTCTATTGATTTCTTCAGTTCAGTCATTGTATTCTTCATCTTCAAAGTTTCTATTGGGTTCTTTTATGTTTTCTCTCTCTATGAACTGCTGTTTTATTCCTGTATTGTATTCTGATGTTAAGTTGTTTATCTGTGTTCTCTTACAGCATTCCAAGTGTATGAACAGTTGATTTCTTTGATCTCCATTTCTTTGTGGTCAGTTACTAGAGGTTTGCTGTATTTCTTTTGTAGATATATTTCCCTGATGCTTTGTGATCCCTGTAGCCTTGTGTAGATGTCTGCACATTTGAAGAAGCAGCCACCTCTTGGAGAGTTAATGGATTGATTTCAAAAAGGGGAAACTTTTGCCTGTGAATAGGAACTCACTACATCATGCTGTGACCTTGGGTCTGTTAGTACAGGGTGTCAAGCTCAGGAGCACACAGCAGCATCTAGTCTGGGCAGAGTATTATGTCTCTGAGTTCACCAGTGTCCACAGTGTCAACAACTGTGTTGTCCTTGGTGAGCACTGTGGTGGGTCCACAGGGTCTTTAAGTGGCTCTTCTCATTTCAGTAGCTAAGAACCAGGGAGCAGTGATGGCTAAAGACAGTGGTTTTCACACACTTGGCTCTGTGGGTCAACTGCAGTTGCCTATATAGTGGCAGAAGCAGGGGCAGACACACTGATAGTGATTGGGGTTGAGGCAGGTAGCAAGGCCAGAACCAACTATAGGCTTACTTGCAGCTGTCAAGGCCTTGGCTATCAGAGTGCTCTCCTGTGGCTGCACATCCTATGTCTATGTGTGCACAATGCAGTGGAGGCTGGTGACAGGGATCAGGTGGGTGGGCATGCAGGTACACATATGAAAGGGCTAGTTACAAGTTGGAACAGTGGTGTCAGCTGTGACAGAAGGCTGGGCCTGCAAGCAGCTGCATGGACCTTGGGATCAGTGCAGTCACATGTAGCCCCCCAGTCTCCCCCTGAGCCTATACACTGTACTTGAGGCCAGTAATAGGGGTTTGGCTGGGAACACACAGGTGCACTGCTGGAGAGGCTGTTGCATTTTAGACATGGTGGTGGCCAGCAAGCACTGAGTGTGATCTGGACCCATGAGAAGGGGCCCTGATGTTGGTGTGTTCTTCTGTGGTGTGCACACTGCTATGGAGGCTGGTGATAGTTTACAGCTGGCAGGGCAGAGAGGGAGTGAGGTGGTTGGCATTAGCAAATGCAAATATTTATGTGGTGATAACCTGCAGGGGGTTTGCAGTGGTTGTGCTATCATAGAGAAGCTGCTGGGTTTGGCTAGAATGTCTCTCTGAACCACAATCATGCCCCATGTGTGATTGCTGATAGTAGTCTCTGCTTGTTTTCCTCATTCCTGCCAACTCTATATTTCTCAGCTTTGACAGTCTGGGTAGAGTAAAAACCTAGTGGGGCCTTTGCACAGTGCTTGGAGAGGCTGGTTTCTCACACTATGCTTCTTTTCCTGGTGAGAGAAACTTTCTAGCTGGGAAATTCCTTCTTGCCACTGAACAATGCTGACTTGCCAGATGTGATGATACAGGTGAAATGAGGCTTCTTCTCTTCTTATGTGATTATTCTGACTTTTTGTTCCATGGTATTGCTAAAATTTCCTAAGTGATCTACCAGAGCCTTTTCTGTGAATAGCTTGTCCAGTCATTGATCTTTGTGGGAGGATGGGGAAGCTGGGTTCTTGTATATAGCTTTTTTTTTTTGGGGGGTGCAACCAACTTCTTTGGTGTCTTGATGAAACTATTATATATTACCCTGTAATAAAAAGAACCATGACTTGAACACTTACACATTCATTCATGTTTCATGGAAATTTTGCATATTTGTTACAATGTTCACCCTACAAATTATCTTCCTATTTTCACAGTGAAAATAATTCTTGTAGATAAACAGTAGAATCATCTGATCTCATACAAGCTTTATACCTCTTTCCTAGTATGATGTAGAAGTTTCCTTGTACAATTAATATATGATGTCGGTTTAATTCAGTCATGAAGAACCAAACACCTGTGTTTCCATATGTTCTCACTTATTTCACTAAGTTGAAAGCTCATGAATAAATTTCTGTATAGTTAGATGAACATGATAACTTCCCAGAAAGACAGGCTTGCCTGGGATACACTGTATCCAAGTGAATCTGGAGAGGAGTAAGCGTGGATGTCTACAGAGTCACATGTGTATGCTAACCAGTCAGTAACGTTGAAACAACCAATCATTTCAGAGATATCAAGAAAATAATGAATGTGAAAAAATGTGATCTTCTAATATGTTTTGCAAAAATACTTTTTGTATAACAATAGATCAGACTAAATAGATGCGGTTATGCAGTACAGGCAGAATAAATCTTCATCTCTCTGGATAGGGTCAGTATTTAGGTTCTTTAGAGAAATGGTATGCCATGGTGACTAGACTTAACAAGATGACCATTTTGAAATGCATAAAAATATTGAAGTACTATGTAGTGTAGTAGAAACTGACATAGTGCTGTAGGTCAATTATACTTCAAGAATAAAGTCATAGAAAAAGAGATCAGATTTATGACTACCAGAAGCAGGGGTTTGGGAACTGGGTGAAGGTAGTCAAAAGGTAACAACTCCCAGTTATAAGTAAGTACTAGGGATGTAATGTACAACATGATAAATATAATTAACACTGCTATGAGTTATATATGAAAGTTATTGAGAGTAAATCATGAGTTCTCACAAATGAAAATATTTTTTCTATTTCTTGAATTTTGAATCAATATGAGATGATGGATATTTGCTGAACATATTGTGGTAAATATTTCATGATATAGTAAGTCAAATAATTATGCTGTATATCTTAAACTTATACAGTACTGTATGTCAATTATATTTCAATAAAACTGGAAGAAAAAAGAAAAGTATATTTTAAAAAATTGAAAAGACATAGACATGCATATAGTTTGATTTTTTTAACCAAAAGTCAGAGTAAAATTTTTATATTTATGATGAACTCACAGAAAACTCAGTTGGTGAACTTGATATTAAAAGAATTATATTTATGGCAAATCTGAACAGACACTTCATTGTAACTGCCAATATTATTTTCATCTAATTAGATTTCACTCTTAATTAGTTATTTTCAGAATAATTAGAACTATACAGACTTGTGAAATAAAAATGAACTCACACATTCTGAACCATGAGATATGAAAAGTTTATAAATTATGATTGAAAAGTCAAAAGAACATATTTCTTTGAAAAAGTAAAAGAAGCCTAAAGAGAAATGATTTAATGGAAAAATAAATGAATTAGAGAAATGTCATAAACCAAATATGTATTATAGATCTAACATTTTCAAGTCTGTTGATACAATCTAAATATCAACACAATGCTTTCGTGAGAAACCAAATGGAATTTTCAGTGACAAGTATGAGGGTTCTGTGATACAATGTCAACAGAGAATTGAAGTACTTTGTTAACTCCCAATTTTGACAAATTTAAGAAGATGCTTCTGTTAGAATCTGTTTTATAAACTATTGATGCACTAAAGAAATAAAGTCTTTGGAGATACAAAACTCTTTCACTACATTAATATGATTGTTACTGTCAGTCACCTCAGTCGTGTCCAACTATTTGCAAGTCCATGGACTGTAGCCCACCAGTCTCCTCTGTCCATGAAATTCTCCAGACAAGAAAACTGGTGTGGGTAGCCATTCTCTTGTTCAGGGGATCTTCCCAACCCAGGGAAAGCACCTGGGTCTCCTGATTTCAGGCAGATTCTTTACTGTCTGACCCACCAGGGAAGCCCATCAATATAATTAAGAATTGTTCTTATTAATTCTTATTATGATTAAGAATGTAATAAAACAATTATGTATTAACAGATCATTCTAAGAATATAGCTCAAAGAGCAACTTAAATTCCTACATTTTAGCAGAATATAGACATCAAATATGTAAGTGAAGAGCTTATTAAGTAGTTCTAAAATTCACAATAGAAAGTAGTAGAGGAGGAAACAAGAAAGAAATAGGTTTAAGGCTGGCTGGTGGAAACATAAATAATTCAGGTTTTATAGACAGGATAGAATTTGTAATTATTAATAGTGAAGCTAATGGATAAAGCTAATTTTTAAAAATCTTGTGAAAACAAACACCATACACATATCAATGAAATGTATACAGATGCCTGCGGGGGAAAAAATTAGTGGCTATTCAGAATATCATTTTTCCCTAGATCATTGATTAATTATTGTAACTACATGATAATACAAAATTCTTGAGTCTTTGGATATCAAAAATGTTAGCATTTGTGACAAAAAGAAAAGCAAAATATAAATTAACCTGTTTCTTAACAATGTATTGTTCAGTTCAGCTGCTCAGTCGTGTCCGACTCTTTGCGACCCCATGACACAGCACACTAGGCCTCCTTGTCCATCACCAATTCCTGGAGTTTACCCAAACTCATGTCCATTGAGTCGGTGATGCCATCTAACCATCTCATCCTCTGTCATCCTCTTCTCCTTCTGCCTTCAATCTTTCCCAACATCAGGGGCTTTTCAAATGAGTCAGCTCTTCACATCAGATGGCCAAAATATTGCAGTTTCAGCTTCAACATGAGTCCTTCCAATGAACACCCAGGACTAATCTCCTTTAGGATGGACTGGTTGGATCTCCTTGCAGTCCAAGGGACTCTCATGAGTCTTCTCCAACGCCACAGTTCAAAAGCATGAATTCTTATGAGCTCAGCTTTTTTTTTTTTTAATTAGTTTATCTATTTTTTAATTTTACAATATTGTATTTGTTTTGCCATACATTGACATGAATCCACTATGGGTGTACATGTTTTCCCCTTCCAGAACCCCCCTCCCACCTCCCTCCCCATCCTATCCCTCTGGGTCAGGCCTGTGCACCAGCCCCGAGCACCCTGTATCATGCATTGAACCTGGAGTGGATATTTGTTTCACATATGATAATTTACATGCTTCAATGCCATTCTCCCATATCATCCCACCCTCGCCCTCTCCCATAGAGTCCATAATACTGTTCTATTTATCTGTGTCTTTTTGATGTCTCGCATACAGGGTTATCTTCACCGATTAAATACCATATATATGTGTTAGTATACTGTATTTGTGTTTTTCTTTCTGGCTTACTTCACTCTGTATAATAGGCTCCAGTTTCATCCACCTCATTAGAACTGATTCGAATGTATTCTTTTTAATAGCTGACTAATATGCCATTGTGTATATGTACCACAGCTTCCTTAACCATTCATCTCCTGATGGGCATCTAGGCTACTTCCATGTCCTGGCTATTATAAACAGTGCTGTGGTGAACATCGGGGTACATGTGTCTCTTTCAATTCTGGTTTCCTCAGGGTGTATGCCCAGCAGTGGGATTGCTGGGTCATATGGCAGTTCTATTTCTAGTTTTCTGAGGAATCTCCACAGCTTTCTTCATAGTCCAACTCTCACATCCATACATGACTACTGGAAAAACCATAGCCTTGACTAGACAGACCTTTGTGGACAAGGTAATGTCTCTGCTTTTTAGTATGCTATCTAGGTTGGTCATAACTTTCCTTCCAAGGATTAAGCGTCTTTCAATTTCATGTCTGCAATCACCATCTGCAGTGATTTTGGAGCCCCAAAATACAAAGTCAGCCACTTTTCCTCATTTATTTGTCATGAAGTGATGGCACCAGATGCCATGATCTTAGTTTTCTGAACGTTGAGCTTTAAGCCAAATTTTTCACTCTCCTCTTCCACCTTCATCAAGAGGTTCTTTAGTTCTTCTTCACTTTCTGCCATAAGGGTGGTGTCATCTGCATATCTGAGGTTATTGTTATTTCTCTCGGCAATCTTGATTCCAGCTTGTGAGTCATCCAGCCCAACGTTTCTCATGATGTACACTGCATAGAAGTTAAATAAGCAGGGTGACAATATACAGCCTTGATGTACTCCTTTTCCTATTTGGAACCAGTCTGTTGTTCCATGTCCAGTTCTAACTGTTGCTTCCTGACATGCATACAGGTTTCTCAAGAGGGAAGTCAGGTGGTCTGGTATTCCCATCTCTTTCAGAATTTTCCACAGTTTATTGTGATCCACATAGTCAAAGGCTTTGGCATAGTCAATAAGGCAGAAATAGATGTTTTTCTGTAACTCGCTTGCTTTTTCGATGATCCTACGGATGTTGGCAATTTAATCTCTTGTTCCTCTGCCTTTTCTTTCTTTCTTTTATTTATTTATTTATTTTGGCTGTACCAGGCCTTAGTTGCAGCATGGAAACTCTTAGTTTCAGCATGTGGGATCTAGTTCCCTGACCAGGGATCGAACCTGGGTCCCCTGCATTAGGAGCACAGAGTCTTAGCCACTAGACCACCAGGGAGGTCCCTCCTCTGCCTTTTCTAAAACCAGCTTGAACATCTGGAAGTTCACGGTTCACATATTGCTAAAGCCTGGCTTGGAAAATTTAGAGCATTACTTTATTAGCGTGTGAGATGAGTGCAATTGTGTGGTAGTTTGAGCATTCTTTGGCATTGCATTTCTTTGGGATTGGAATGAAAACTGACCTTTTCCAGTCCTGTGGCCACTGCTGAGTTTTCCACATTTGTTGGCATATTGAGTGCAGCACTTTCACAGCTGCACCTAAAATCATCTTTTAGGATTTGAAATAGTTCAACTGGAATTCCATCACCTCCACTATCTTTGTTCGTAGTGATGCTTCCTAAGGCCCACTTGACTTCACATTCCAATGTCTGGCTCTAGGTGAGTGATCACACCATCGTGATTATCTGGGTCATAAAGATCTTTTTTGTACAGTTCTTTTGTGTATTCTTGCCACTTCTTCTTAATATCTTCTGCTTCTGTTAGGTCCATACCATTTCTGTCCTTTATCTTTGCATGAAATGTTCCCTTGGTATCTTTGATTTTCTTGAAGAGATCTCTAGTCTTTCCCATTCTGTTGTTTTCCTCTATTTCTTTGCATTGATCGCTGAGGAAGGCTTTCTTATCTCTCCTTGCTATTCTTTGGAACTCTGCATTCAAATGAGTATATCTTTCCTTTTCTCCTTTGCCTATAGCTTCTCTTCTTTTCTTAGCTATTTGTAAGGCCTCCTCAGACAGCCAGTTTGCTTTTTTGCATTTCTTTTTCTTGGAGATGGTCTTGATCCCTGTCTCCTGTAGAATGTCACGAACTTCTGTCCATAGTTCTTCAGGCACTCTGTCTATCAGACCTAGTCCCTTAAATCTATTTCTCACTTCCATTGTAAAATCATAGGGATTTGATTTAGGTCATACCTGAATGGTCTAGTGGTTTTCCCCACTTTCTTCAATTTCAGTCTGAATTTGGCAATAAGGAGTTCATGATCTGAGCCACAATCAGCTCCTGGTCTTGTTTTGATCCTATTCTAAAACTGCAAAATTTACTCATGTTATGTTTTCTCCTTCAGAAACCATGCTGTTTTTATCCAAATTTTATATTAAGAGATTCTATGTATTTTTATATCTATATCTTTTATTCTATATATTTTTATATGTAGTTTTATGTCAGCTACCTAAATTGTGGAAATGAGAGAAATCAACTATTTATTGCTCTCTACTTCTCTTTACTAAATATCTAAAATCTAAAAATTAAAATATTACCCTTAGTTTCATTAGCCAAAATTCACTAGTGAATTCACTTTTAAATTCAAGTATAGTTGACTTACATTTTATTTGTTTCAGATGTACAACATAGTGATTTATAGATTATACTCAATTTAAAATTATAGGTGTTTCCCTGTGATGTATGTTTTTATAGTTTATTTTATACTTAGTATTTTGCATCTCTTCATCCTCTATCCCCCATCTTGGCCTTCCCCTTTGCTCCCTCCCCACTGGTAAGTCCTAGTTTGTTCTCTATAACTGTGAGTCCATTTTGCTTTATTCCTTTGTTTTATTGTTTAGATTCCACATATAAGTGATAATATACACTTTTTAGGACTTCCTTGGTGGCTCAGATAGTAAAGAATCCACCTGCAATGTGGGAGACCTGGGTTTGAAACCTGGGTTGGGAAGATCACTTGGAGGAGGGCATGGCAACCCACTCCAGTATTCTTGCCTCGAGAATCCCCATGGACAGAAATGCCTAGCAGGTTACAGTCCATGGGGGTACAGAGTCGGACACGAGTGAACAACTAAGCACATACACTTTTTATGACTGTCTGACATATTTCATTAAGCATAATAATCTCCAGGTCCATGCATGTTGTTGCAAATGGCAGAATTTGATTGCTTTTTTATGGCTAAAATTTCATTACATATGCACATAATATCTTCTTTATCCATTCAAGTATTGATGAATACTTAGATTGCTTCCATATCTTGGCTATTGTAAATAATGCTGCTATGAGTATTGGGGTGTACTTCTGGCTACCATTGCAGGTCTTGCAGATCAAGAACATTTCTGTCCACATAGAAATTTATATTAAGCAGGCTGGTCTAAAATACACAGTGCTTGTATCATTTACTACTTTTTTAATGTTTTTTTTTTAATTGAGATAAAACTGATGTACTACATCCTGTAAGTTTAAGGTATACAGTGTGTTTATTAATAATACATTTATATATTGCAAGATGATTAAGACCTCTATCAGATCACATAATTATCATTTTTTGTGGTGGGAATAATTAAGATCTAGTCTCTTAGCAACTGGAAAACAGTATTATTATCTATAATCACTATGTTGTGCATTAGATACCCAGGACTTATTTATCTATTGGTGGTACATTTGTACCTTAAACAGTATCTCCCCAATTCTCCCACCCCCAGCACCTAGCAGTCACATTTCTACTCTGTTTTTATGAGTTTGGCTTTTTCAGATTCCACACATAATTGAGATCACACAATGTTTGATTTTCTGTGTCTGACTTATCTCACTTAGCATAATGTGCTCAAGGTCCATTCCTGTTGCAAATGGCAGGATGTTCTTTCTCATGACTGAATAATATTTGTGTGTTTGTATTCCACATTTTCTTTATCCTTTCATGTACTGATGAACACTCATGTTGTTTCCATATCTTACCTATTGAGAATAATGCTGCAATAAGCATGAGAGTGCATATATCTCTTCAATATCTATTTTCACTTCCTTTCAGTATATACTCTGAAATACAATTGCTGGATCACATAGTAATTCTAGTTTCAATTTTTTGAGGAACCTCCACACTTTCCATTGTGTTTGAACCAATTTATATTCCTACCAAGAGTGTAGAAGGGTTCCTTTTTCTCCACGTCCTCACCAATATTAGTTACCTCTTGACTCCTTGATAGCCATTCTAAGAGGTGTTTGGTTATAGCTCACTGTAGGTTTGATTTCTATTTCCCTGATTATTTGTAATGTTGAGCATCTCTTCATGTAGTTGTTAATCAATGAAAAAAAATGTCTAATTCCTCTGCCCTTTTTATTGTTTTTTTTCCCTATCCAACTGTATATGGTCCTTGTATATTTTAGATATCAGCCCCCATCCTACATATATATATCTTGCAAATATTTTCTTCCATTATATAATTTGCCTTTTTTGTTTATTTTGCTTTTTAGTTTGATGTATTCCTACTTGTTGATTCTTGCTTTTGCTGCTTATACTTAGTGTCATATCTAAAAATTCATTGCCATGATTAATATCAAGTACATTTTTGCCTATGAATTTTTCTAATATATTTATGGTAGCAGGTCTTATGTTAAAACCTTGCATATATTTTAGTTCATTTCTGTGAGTGTGTAAGAGCCAGTCCAATTTCATTTTTCTGCATGAAGCTGTTCACTTTTTCCAGCACCATTTGTTGAGATTATTTTTTTTCCAATTGCGTGGTCTTGGCTTTCTTGTCAAATATTAGTTGCTGGAGGATATTTCTGGACTCTCATTTCTGTTTCCCATGTTTATCTATGCATTTTTATGTCAGCACCATACTGTTTTGATTACTATATCTTCATAGTATGTTTTGAAATCAGAAAGTGTAATATCTCCTGCTGTATTCTTCTTTCTAAGGATTTCTGTGTTTCTTAAGTATTTAGGACTTTTAAAAATTACATGATTCATCCAGTACTGTTGGAATTTTGATAGGGATTACACTTGATTTATAGATGGCTTTGGATAGTAAATACATTTTAAAAATAACCCTTCTAACCCAAGAACAAAGGATATCTTTCTGTGTCTTAATTTCTTCACAAAAGTCTCATAGTTTTGAGAGTATAGATCTTTGATTTCCTTGGTTAAATTTATTCCTAGTTATTGTTTTTGATGCTATAGTGAATGAGATAGTTTTCTCTAATTCTTTTTCAGATATTTTGTTTTAGGATATACAAATGCAACTAATTTTTGTATGTTTACTTTGTATCTTGCAACTTTGCTGAATTAATTGACTAGTTTCAGCAGTTATTTGGCTGAGTCTCTAGGAGTTCAAATCATTGCAAATCATATCTGCATATAAAGACAATTTTACTTCTTTCATTTCAGTTTGAATGCCTTTTATTTTGTCTAGCTTAATCTCTACAGCTAGGACTATCAGTATTGTGATGAATAAGAGTGTGAGAGTGGGTACCCTGTCTTATTTCTCATCTTAAATAAAAAGCTTTCAGTTTTTCACCATTGAGTATTATTTTAAGCTGTGGGTTTGCCATATATGATGTCCTTTATTATATTATATTCTCCTTTTATACTCAATTTTATTAGGAAAAGATTTTGTATATTGTCAAACATTTTTTTCTGCACCAGTTGAGATGATCATGATTTTTATCTTGAGTTCTATTATTGTGGTGTGTCACATTTATTGATTTGTTTTTGATGACCCATCCTTGGGATCAATCCCACTTGATCCTAGTGAAGGACCCTTTTTACTGTGCTGCTGAATTTATTTTGTTGAGAATTTTACATCTGTGTTCATCAGGGATATTAATTTCTAGTTTTCCTTTTTTTGTAGTGTCCTTTTCTGGATTTGGTAAAAGAGTAACCCTGGCTTTAAGTTTGCAAGTATAGAGGACTTTGAGAAGGATAAGAAAAAATTCTTCTTTAAAAGTTTTATAAAATTTGCCAGTGAAACCTCTGATCTAGGGCTCCTCTGTGTGGGTAGCTTTTTGATTATTGATTCAATCCATTTACTCATTACATGTCTACTCACATTTTCTGTTTCTTCCCCATTGAGATGAGTAGGTTGTGTGTTTCTAGGATTCTATTTCTTTTAAGTTATTTAATTTATTGACATAATGCTGTTTACAGTAGTCTCATTATCTTTGGTGTCAGTCATAATGTCCCCTCTTTCCTTTGCGATATTTGGGCCTTCTCTTTTTTCTTAGTTTATCTGAATATATTCTGTCTACTGGAGCTTGGTCTCATTACTACACCAGGGGCTGACTGCAGAGTGGTAGGAGGTGTGCATAGTGCTCAGGGTACCCAGGGTGATTGCTGACCCCAGTAGGGAATACTCTTCCTGTGTGACATGTGTGGTACTCCTCATGCTCATGAGTGGACTTACTGCTGAGCACAGGCATCAGGGTCTGTTTCCCTTTAATGTTGTTTAAACATTTCCCTTGGTTATTCTTTTCTCTTTCCTGATATCCTCCCTCTTCCAGTCATGGACTAGACTCCCCAGGACTCTGGTAGAGAGAAACAGGGTAGTTGTTGGGCAATCATTCACTGCTCTCCTTTTCTCCTATGAGAGAGGTCACCACGCCCTGATAGGTCATCATTGTATAGTCTTGCTTTGGGAGTGGGCAGCACTGTTGAAGTTGTTCTTACCACCTCCATAGCACCAATGGCATGCTGGAATCTCCCTTCAGGAAGGCTGGACTTCAGAAGTCTCTCTCTCATCTGTGGGAATCTGCCCAGGTCAGCAGTTCAGGTTTTTTCCCAACTGTAGCAAAAGAGGTTGGGGTAAGTTTGCTTCTCTTTTGGTTCCACAGTCCACATCTAACATCTGTCTACTTAAGCTAGATGCCCAAATGGGCAAGACTCCTCATAGGTCCCTTGGCATACAGTGCTGGATCCCACAACTTCCACACAAGTACCTTTGTTCATGAATAAATGTCTAATTTTTTGTTGAAAAGGAGGAACTAAAACAAGGAACCATGTAAATATCACCATTCTGTAATTATTACCTTTAATTTGCCAACTTGACAACATATTATACTACTGAAACTTTCTTCTATACATGTTTTTTTTAGTTACGTTTCTAATGTCTTTCTAACAGAAACAAATAATACAATTTTTTTTTCCAGCTAACTCTTCAAGTATCATTACATCAAAATATCCTTCTGGATTTTTATGTGCACAGGTAGTGTTAGTTTCTATTCCATAAACAATAATTTCCCTTTGTTTTCCTACTCTAATGATCTCTTGTTTGGTCTCATTTATTTAATAAACATTTAAAATGTTTACCATAATCATAGCTAACATCCACTAAGCTTTTAATATGCTATTATAACAAGTCCTTTAGATTGAGTCCAATTCTAAATTCTCAGAATAAAATATATAATTATTCCACTTTACAGATGAGGGAAATAACTGCAGTGAAAGGGTAGATGATTTGCCTATGGAAACACAGTTGGTTTTTTTCAAAATTCAACGATAAAATACCATAATCTGCCCTCTGACCTACTGTGATATTTCCTTTGTGCCAGCTGCCTTGATACACTTACCCTGACTGTGAGGAAACACAGTTGGTTTTTTTCAAAATTCAACGATAAAATACCATAATCTGCCCTCTGACCTACTGTGATATTTCCTTTGTGCCAGCTGCCTTGATACACTTACCCTGACTGTGAGGAGAAGGGAGGAGGAGGAGGAGAAAAGAAAGTAGCTACAAGTTAAATAGGCATTAAGTATTTCAGAATAACAGGCAAGCTCACATCTGCTACAGAAACAGGAATGAAAGCTACTAAATATGTCTACATATGCTCTGCAGAGACTTGCAACATGCAGTGTGATTAGGCACAAAAACACATGTGATTATGGCTTAGGTCACTAGCATAAGAGGAATCAAGGGACAAATTATGTTCATTTGCAGATAAAACAGTGGCTGCTGCAAACAAAAATCAGAACGTTTTGTAGTAACCATTTATGTAGGCCAAAACTACATCAAAAAACTTAAACTAAGATCTTTTCAATTTAGGCAGAAACAGGCAGATAAGAGAGAGCAAGCTGGGAAAATGGACCCAATTTGTAGGATTAGCTCTCTGGAAAACAAGATGGGAAGGGAGAGTCCTGCTATTCAATGCTTAGTGACTTAAGAGACAAAGCTTTCCCTAATTTGATCAAATTAGAAGTTGACGTCCAAACCAAAACCTATATCATAGGCACAGAGCCCAGAAAGTAGGTAATAGGAGAAAACAGGTCTCATGTTGAAAGCTTACCTCTGTAAGCTTTTAGCCAGTATTGAAGATGCAGAAAAGGATTCATCACCAGAGGACAGGGCTTCACACAGTGTTAAAGTATCTGAGCTGCAAACAATACAGCTGAAGTTCTAGGTAAGGCTTCAGCTACAGCAGACAACTGTAGTACCAGGCAGAGTCACAGAGGAAGAACCCCAGGCCAAGGCAGTGGGTGGTACATGTTTGATTTTCAGGGGACAAGGGGCTATTCACAGCTCACACTGTTATATGCCAGACAACATATAATACATCTTTGGCAGGAAGATGTATTCTATACTCACCATCTGGTAGACCTGGAGCTCTTTGTAAAATACTCTTTGATTAAAGCAGAGATTAGTCTACATAGTTTGTTCTGACCTCTAATTCTGGAGTCAAAAAAACAGTCTTCTGACTTGCAAAGTACTTGTCAGTCACTGATAAACTACCTTAGCTGTCTTTCTTGCATAAGCCTGTCAAAGGCAAATTTGTATTCATCCATATATTTTCTAGTAAGTTCTTCACCCTCCTTCATAACCATAGAAAATATATTCTTGGTATATAGATCACTCACATCCTGAAGTATATCTACATGGAATTTTAAAATACTCATTGCATATTCTTAGTGGAGCCCACATGGCTTAGGTTATATGGCTTTATAGCAGTGTATAAGCAATATCCATTTACAACACTTGATTAATGCTATTCTAAAAGATTCATTTAGGTTGTTAACATTTAACCCATATTTTCTTTTCCCTTTTCACACTTGGATTTTTATATTTGTTTACAAAATGTCCTCAAACTTCCTAAAAACTATTTCTAAGGTCTCTCTGTAAGAATCAAAGAAAAACACATAAGAGATTTTTGGGTTTTTGCTTTTTCTTAAAACATTAATAAAACAAGTACCCAGATTGTTAGAATTCAATCCCACAACTATTTAATTTTTGTACACACATTGGAGACACAAAGGTGGATAAGATGCTCTAACTACTATCAAGAATTTCAGTATATCCTGGGTGAAGGGAAAGAGATACATTTACAAGTAACTACAATGCAAGTCTGCAGTGATAAATACTATGAAACAAATATAAACATTTCCTGTGGGAGCAAAAAGGAAATGGTGATTGATTGAGATTATGGGTATTAAGAAAGGGAAGCCTTGCAAAATGTTTAACATTTGAGTTATACCTTTAAGGACAGCTATATCAAGAAGGGAGAGAAGGGGTAAGGGAAAAGGTATTTTTGGCAGTAGAAAGAAAGAATGACACTGAAAATTGCATGTTTTATTCAAGGGCAGGGAACAGCATCCTGTATCTGAAGTACAGAGCAAAGGGGTAAAGAGAAGACGGAGGGCTGCTGGAGATAGTAATCCTGATTATGAAAGGCATTGCACACCACATTGGGGTTTCATTTTCAATCCCTAGGAAATGGGAGCCTCTAAAAAAGATTCATATTGGAGACTCAATTAAGAGAATATCAATAGCATATTTATAAATTTTGAAAATTCATTGCTTAGATTTTGGAAAGTGTTTTAATAAAGAAGCATAATGTGGTGGTAAGTGTGACTTTCAAAATCAAGATACTGTTATCTAGACGAAGACAATGATTTAAAAACAATGCAGTTGAGTGGAGAAAGGTCCATTTGCATATTGCTGAGCTAATACCCTCAAAGAGCTGAATAATCTTCCTTTGAATCCATAATCAAATGAGTAAAATGGAGATTCTACATGTTACAGATTCAGAGAATGAATGAAATGAGATATAATGACACACATTAGGACTACAATGAAATATAAATAAGCACATTCCTGATTATTCATTGTCATCAGGAAACAATGAATTTGTTTGAACTTTATATTAGAGTCTTTTAATATGCCTGGGTATGGCATAAGCCTCTTGGAAGAGGTCACCAATAACCCCACTGTAGAGCCACCAGAACTTACACAGGACTGGGGAAACAGACTCTTGGAGGGCACAAACAGAACCTTGTGTGTACCAGGACCCAGGAGAAAGGAGCAGTGACCCCACAAGACACTAACCCAGACTTGCCCATGAGTGTCCAGGAGTCTCTAGCAGAGGTGTGGGTCAGTGGTGGCCTGCTGCAGGGTTGGAGGCACTGAGTGAGGCCTCCAGATTAAACAACAGGGAGGAAACACAGCCCTGCCCATCAACAAAAATTGGATTAAAGATTTCCTGAGCATGGCCACCCATCAGAACAAGACCCAGTTTCCCCCTCTGTCGCTCTATCCCATCAGGAAGCTTCCATAAGCCTCTTATCCATCTCCATCAGAGGGGAGACAGACTGAAAACCACAATCACAGAAAACTAACCAATCTGATCACATGGACCACAGTCTTGTCTAACTCAATGAAACTGTAAGCCATGCCATGTACAGCCACCCAAGAAGGACGGATCATGGTGGTGAATTCTGACAAAACGTGGTCAACTGGAGAAGGGAATGACAAACCACTTCAGTATTTTTGCCTTGAGAACCCCATGAACAGTATGAAAAGGCAAAAAGATAGGACAGTGAAAGATGAACTCCCCAGATCGGTAGGTGCCCAAAATGCTACTGGAGAAGAGTGGAGAAATAACTTCAGAAAGAAGGAAGAGATGGAGTTAAAGGAAATATCCAGTTGTGGATGTGACTGGTGATGGAAGTAGTATGCAAAGCTACAAAGAACAATATTGCATAGCAACCTGGAATGTTAGGTCCATGAATCAAGGTAGATTGCACGTGATCAAACAGGAGATGGCAAGAGTGAACATCAACATTTTAGGAAACAGTGAACTGGAATGGGTGAATTTAACTGACATGACCATTATATCTACTACTGTGGGAAAGAATCCCTAAGAAGAAATGGACTAGCCCTCATAGTCAACAAGAGACTCTAAAATGCAACACGTGGTTGCAGTCTCAAAAACGACAGACTGATCTGTTTCTTTCCAAGGCAAACCATTCAGTATCACATTAATCCAAGTCCATGCCCCAACCAGTAATGCTGAAGAAGCTAAAGTTGAACGGTTCTATGAGGACCTACAAGACCTTCTGGAACTAACACCAAAAAAAGAGGTCTTTTTCATTACAGGGGACTGGAATGCAAAAGTAGGAAGTCGAGAGATATCTGGAGGAACAGGCAAATTCGGCTTTGGAGTACAGAACGAAACAGGGCAAAAGCTAACAGAGGTTTGTCAAGAGAGCACATTGGTGATAAAACACCTTCATCCAACAACACAAGAGAAGACTCTATGCATGGACATCAGCAGACAGTTAATACTGAAATCAGAAGGATTATACTCTTTGAAGCCAAAGATAAAGAAGCTCTATACAGTCAGCAAAAACAAGACAGGGAGCTGACTGTGGCTCAGATCATCAACTCCTTATTGCCAAATTCAGACTGAAATTGAAGAAAGTAGGGAAAACCACTAGACCATTCAAGTATGACCTAAATCAAGTCCCTTACAACTAGATTATACAGTCGAAGTGACAGATTCAAGGGATTAGATCTGATAGAGTGCCTGAAGAACTATGAACACAGGTTCGTGACATTGTACAGGAGGCAATGATCAAGACCATCCCCAAGAAAAAGAAATGACAAAAGGCAAAATGATTGTCTGAGGAGACCTTACAGATAGCTGAGAAAAGAAGAGAAGCTAAAGGCAAAGGAGAAAAGGAAAGATATACCCATCTGAATGCACAGTTCCAAAGAATAGCAAAGAGAGATACGAAAGCCTTCCTCAGTGATCAATGCAAAGAAATAGAGGAAAACAATAGGATGGGAAAGACTAGAGATCTCTTCAAGAAAATGAGAGCTACCAAGGGAACATTTCAAGTGAAGATGGGAACAATAAAGGACGGTAATGGTATGGACCTAACAGAAGCAGAAGATATTAAGAAGAGATGGCAAGAATACACAGAAGAACTATACAAAAAAGATTTTCATGAACCAGATATCCACGATGGTGTGATCACTCATCTAGAGCCAGACATCCTGGAATGCGAAGTCAAGTGGGCCTTAGGAAGCATCACTATAAACAAAGCTAGTGGAGGTGATGGAATTCCAGTTGAGCTATTTCAAATCCTCAAAGATGATGCTGTGAAAGTGCTGCACTCAATATGCCAGCAAATTTGGAAAACTCAGCAGTGGCCACAGGACTGGAAAAAGTCAGTTTTCATCCCAATCCCAAAGAAAGGCAATGCCAAAGAATGTTCAAACTACCGCACAATTGCACTCATCTCACATGCTAGCAAATTAATGCTCAAAATTCTCCAAGCCAGGCTTCAACAGTACATGAACTGTGAACTTCTAGATGCACAAGTTGGTTTTAGAAAGGCAGAGGAACCAGAGATCAAATTGCCAACATATGTTGGATCATCGAAAAAGCAAGATAGTTCCATAAAAACACCTATTTCTGCTTTATTGACTATGCCAAAGCCTTTGTGTGGGTCACAACAAACTGTGGAAAATTCTGAAAGAGATGGGAATACCAGACCACCTGACCTGCCTCCTGAGAAAGCTGTATGCAGGTCAAGAAGCAAGTTAGAACTGGACATGGAACAACAGCCTGGTTCCAAATCGGGAAAGGAGTACTTCGAGGCTGTATATTGTTACCCTGTTTATTTAACTTATATGCAGAGTACATCATGCAAAACTGTGGAATGGATGACACACAAGCTGGAATCAAGATTGCCAAGAGAATTATCAATAACCTCAGATATGCAGATGACACCACCTTATGGCAGAAAGCAAAGAAGAACTAAAGAGCTTCTTGATGAAAATGAAATATGAGAATGAAAAAGGGTTTAAAACTCAACTTTCAGAAAAACTAAGATCATGGTATCTGGTCCCATTGCTTCATGGCAAATAGGTGGGGAAACAATGGATACAGTGAGAGAATTTATTTTGGGGGGCTCCAAAGTCACTGCAGATGGTGTCTGCAGCCATGAAATTAAAAGATGCTTGCTCCTTGGAAGAAAAGCTATGACCAACCAACCTAGACAGCATATTGAAAAGCAGAGACATTACTTTGCCAAATAAGGTCCATTTAGTCAAAGCTATAGTTTTTCCATTAGTCATGTATGGATATGAAATTCGGACTATAAAGAAAGCTGAGCTCAGAAGAATTGATGCTTTTGAACTGTGGTGTTGGAGAAGACTCTTGAGATTCCCTTGGACTGCAAGGAGATCCAACCAGTCCATCCTAAAGGAAATAAGTCCTGAATATTCACCGGAAGGACTGATGCTGAAGTTGAAACTCCAATACTTTGGCCACCTGATGCAAAGAACTGACTCATTGGAAAAGATCCTGATTTGGGGAAAGACTGTTGGTAGGAGGAGACGGGGACTACAGAGGATGAGATGGTTGGATGGCATCATTGACCTAATGGACATGAGTTTGAGCAAGCTCTGGGAGTTGGTGGTGTACAGGGAAGCCTGACATTGTGCAGTCCATGGGGTTGCAAAGAGTTGGACATGACTAAGTGATGAACTCACCTCAACACCTGGCTGTAACCTAAAGACATTGCTAAAGGTGTCTCAAACAGAAGCATTCTTCTCTCAGGAAGTGTGGACACAGCAGGGGAAAGCTAGGATAGGACAAGCTGGGAAAGTAATGTTTTTATATATAGTCTATCATGTGTAAAATAGATAACTAGTGTGAAGCTGCTATAATATAATACAGGGCGCCCAGCCTGGTGTTTTCTGATATCCTGGAGGGGTGGAATGGGACGGGGGAGGGATGCTCAAGAATGAGGTGATTTTATATATATATATACACATAAATTATGACTCATTTACTTTGTTATGTGGCTGAAACCAGCACAACATTGTAAAGAAATTATTCTCCAATTAAAAAAAACAAAGCATTCTTCTCTATTCTTGACTGATCTTGAAGCCTGGAGTGCTGCAGTCCATGGGGTCACAGAGAGTCGGACATGACTGAGTGACTGAACTGAACTGAACATAAACTGCCTAGCTAGCCACATAGCCAATCTATATTTCCCAGATACACTGTAGTTAAATGAAGCACTTAACTGAGCTCTGCACAAGGGAATATAGCCAGAGTGATGTGTAGCACTTCCACACTTAGACAAGAAATTCCTCTGTACACATTTCTTGTTTTATTGCCTCCTGCCACTGAATGCAAGTGACTGTCCTGTCCTAGAAAAACTAGATGATGCCTCAATTCATGGATGAGATAGGTAAGAACTAGACACACTTTCTTTGAACTGTTAACTTGAGTGATCAGTAAACCGCTGTTGTTTTTGAGACATTGTATTGGTTTTGAGACACTGGGGTCTGTTTTATTCTGAAGCTTAGCTGAACTGAATACAAATGTATTGCATTTGAAATTTCTGTAACACAACACTTACACTACAATGATCCATGAGAGATAAATAAGCAGGATTCCTAGATTACACAGAGGAGAAGCACCCGATTTAGAATAAGACTGAGAAAGCTTTGCAGAAATTTATCTTGAGACCAGGAATTTGATGAGATAGAAAATTATTGGAAAACGCATGCTGAGAGCAAGAAAGAGTCATATATGAATAGAAGATTAAAGTCCATACTTTGTAAATTTTGTTTATTGCCATTTGGATTCTTGGAAGCAGAGATATCAATTAGTTGATCTTACTGAGATGTATTGATATTAGTTCTGTTAAAGGTTATTTTGTTAAAGGTACAACTCTAAGAAGGTTCTTTTGTCTGCTGGATCAGAGGAGGTCTTTATTTAATACATACAGACTTTAATGATGTGAGAAAACATTAAGAAAGGTTTAATTCAGGTACCCATGCCTTCTAGACTACATTTTGAAGCAACTAAAAGTCCCTAGGCCAAGAAAAGTTTCTTAGCAGTAGAGTAAGGGGACTGCAGAGACTACCAACAGAGAAGGGGAGGTAAAAGTATTTTGACAAATTGTGATGACAAAGAAAATTGGATTTTCCCTCATTTTTTTCAGAGGAGGAAAAGCACTTCCTTTGGAGTGTGAGAATAACAGCACAGATCAAATTCATCTTCTGTTACCTAAATGATTCTCCTTTGCATTTCATATAGATTTGAAAACCAACTAGTTAATTTCCAAAAAGGCAAAATAGGTAGACATTTTATTGGGATGACTGTAAAGCTACATATCAATTTATATAGGACTGGCATCTTTATAGTACTGAATGGTGTAATCAGTAAACATCATAAATCCCTATATTTAGGCCTACTTTAATTTTTCTTCTTGATGGTATGCCACTGCAAGTAGTAGCACTTGCAGTTCTGTCATGCTGCTGTTGAAAAATTATGATGTGAGATATCATATACATTTTATTCGATTTATTCCTAGAAATTTGCTGGCTTTTATCTATTATAAAGAGGTAACATTTTCCCTACTTAGTTGATAACTTTTTTAAAAATGTCATTTCTAGTTGTTTATTGCTGTTGTAGGTGGGCAGTTGACTTTATATACTGATCTTATAGTCAGTGACCATGCTAAATTTAATTAAGTCATTTGTTCATTCTTTGGGTTTTCTCTAATCACAGTCATGTCATCTTAATAATGGCAGATCTGTGTCTCATTCCTTTTCATGACTTACAACACAGTTAAGATCTTTAATACAATGTTTAATAGAAATGTCAAGCTCGTATCATCCTCTTACTCCTAATCTCAAGCAGAAAGTTCTCAGTTTTTCATTAATAATAATGTCTACCAAATATTTTCTTAGATTACCATCTATTAGGTAAAGGAAATTACCTATATTCCTAGTTGAGTTTCTTCTACTACAGAATGCTTATCTTTATCAAATATTATTTACACATGTAGCAATGTGATCATATGATGTTCCCCCTTTAGTACCTTAATTTCCTTAGTGAATGCATATATAGCTTCTCTTACATAAATTAGTAGTTTTTTTTAAACAATCATATGTTACCGATGTTTTAATTAGATACAAAACTCACTGAAACTCTTTGTATGGAAGATTTTAATCTTTGCTGGAAAATTCTATGTATCTATAACTTTATAGGAGATAAAATTTTTGATAATACAAAAATATTTGCTTCAGAATCACATAGAACTGTTTCAAACATCAGTTTACACAATGCTTTCTCCAAGGGATGAGTTTCTTTCACAAACATTAATATTTTTGCTCATTTTCAAAATGTTTTCTTTCCAGACTCACCATCTTAAACGTATTATCAAAACTTTCCTGTCAAGTGTTAATAAATAAGCATCTCATAAACGCCTAGTAAACAAAAGGTGATAATTCCAATTTTGAGAATTTAAACTTCAGGTCCCTTGACACAATTTCAGAATGATGTATGTTAAGTCATTGTAGTTTTATTTGTTAGAGCAAAAGGTCGGAGAAAGCTTATATATCAAAGTAGGCTACATTAGGCTGAAGTAACAGACAACACCAGGATTTTAATGGTTTAAAGCAGCAAAGTTTTATGTGGATTCTGCTTAAAGAATTTATCCATCTACTTATGGAACAGGAACTGTCTGGAAATGGTGAGGGCTGCAGTGATGGAAAAGAAAATGACAAAACATGCCCCATGCTATAAAAATTCTGACCATATAAGTTCTAGGTTTTTTTTTTTGTTTTTGGTGGGGGAGGGGGATCAGGAAGCAAGGCACTTGGCCAATTTTGGCCAATGAGAGAAGGAATTTGATTATGATTCTCTTCCATGGTAGGAAATCAAATATTGATGAACTATAATTAGACTGACCAGTCTTCTTTTCAGATCACAATCCTTGGTTTCCTTTCTCAGATACTCACTGCTCCCCCTCCAACGGCAACTACTAGAACACCTCATCAATTTACTTCTTTGCTATTAAAGTCCTAGGTCTCAGTCATTCCAGTTTACCACGTGCAGATGGACACTCTACCAGAAACACAGTAGTGAAATAAGGACAGCAATTCTGCTATGAACACCTCCATTTAGATGGAGAAATATCAAGAAACATACAATAATTACTCATATTTAGCAAGGCCAATTCATGCTGGTCCTATACAGAAAAGAGCATTTGTCCTGAAACTGGGGAATAAGCCCTTGATTTGTCTTCCTAAGAGCAGTCCCCATGCCACAGTTATCCATGATCCTTAAGTACATCCTCTGGGAGGCGATTCTTTTTCCATTATCTTCCTAGGCTACAACTGAAGAAGATAAGTGACAACTTTTTAAGTGGTGAAAAGCTTTCTCAGCCCATTTTCTGCCCACAGAATGTTAGAAACACAATAGTCTACTTCAGGTTAGCATTTGTCTTGATAGGATAACTCTCTGAAATAATTTGTTGATCTCTTATTTATTTGATTTCAACCAGCATTATGTAAATACAAACAGCCAAACTCACAACTCTTCCTAAGACATGCCCCTCTATGTATATGTAACTGCATACCTTGAGCTATCAGTTTTAAAGAAAAGTACACTTAGTCTTTTTCTTTTCTTTCTTTCTTTTTTAAAAATAAACTGTCTTTCTAACACGCTGCATCTACTGCTAGCCACTTAATCGGTTCCCAGCTCTTGTGTTATGGTCCATAGGTTTTATATGATCTTTTCTACAAGGCTGATTTCACAGGCTTTTTCTCTTAATTTTGCCTTTTATTGTTAGAAATCAAGACACAATTTCCTCCTACAAACCACAAGTCCTAACTTTCAGGACTATCTTCCTTTCCATTTTCCCTTTCAAACTGGCAATTTCCTCTCTGGGCTTTTTTCTTCTTCTAGTTAATAGACAACCCACACTACACGTATTCTGTTTCCCAACCTTTTCACCAAACTATGAAGGATGTTAGTGACTTGTCAAGTTATTGCAAACTAACCATTTTATCACTGTTTCTCCAAAACTTAATGTAGACCTCTATCCTTCCAACTTAAAAAAAAAAAATTCTTGCAATTTAGTTCCTAACCAGGATGATGATGACACATAGGTCTATGTTATGGTAGTGCACAAATTCTGCTATCATTTTTCATATCAATTATAATCATCTAGGTAATACTATGGCAACAAATGAAAATATATATGCTTTGTGCATTTTAGCCATAGTGTTTCTCATTCACACATAGTGTTTAGCACAGGTCCTAATTATACTCACATGGAAGGAGTACCTTTTTCCAGGTTGAAAAGGAATTGTACTGGTTCTCTTGTCTGATTGAGAGGGAAGGGGAAGAAGACAGAGAATACAACAAAAAATATTCACTGTCCCTTAAAGTTTTTACCGTAAGTGATACATCATTGCCACTCATATTTCACTGGTCAAAAAAAGACATGTGGCTGGAAAGGAATAGAGAAATGTGATCTCAGAAGTCAGGAAATAGATATTGGAGTGAACAATGACACAGCCTACCACAAATATTCACCAGTGGGGGTGTTGTAAATTAGCTGTGTGAAATCCATATAAAGAATCACAAGCTGTTGTTTTAAAAATAAGAATGATGAGTTATTGTATGTATCAATATGGAAAGACCTCCAAGACTAGTGTTTTTTAAAAGAAATTTAAGTTTTGAATAGCTTGTATAATATGCTAAATTCTGTGTGAAAAGAGAGAGGCATAAAATCTGCAAGAATATCTAAGAGACTAGCCAGAGAGAGTAGACTATTCACGATATAGTACTTTTTATTCTCACATTTTGAACTACATAAATGTATTTCCTCTTCAGAAGTTCTGTTAGACAGATACATTTTTAAGGGACAAATTGTTTTGCTTTTAAGTTTAGAACAATCTGGTAGGTAGCACTTGACTGACAACTATATCACAGAAAGTGTCAAGTACTATAAAACTGCTAGCTTGGCGAAAAGAAAATGTTCAATTTATGTCTAACTCTGTTAAATATTTTTGTTCTTTACCTTAATATCCAGGTAACTTTTTAAATATAGAAATATAAAAGCCCTACCCATGTCATTACTTAATATTCAGAGATTTTACTATTAAGGGTCCTGTTTTTATAAAAATAACCACACTTCTGATACCCATAGTATTTTGTTCACTTTGGGTTTCCATGTCTTTGTTTCTGAACTGTTTCTCTGAATGATGTAAGGAATGCATTACAGGTATGTAAGACCCCATGAATTCTAGCCTAGCAGGCTCCTCTGTCCATGGGATTTTTCAGGCAAGAATACTGGAGTGGGCTGCCCTTTCCTTCTCCAGGAGATCTTCTCAACCCAGGGATTGAACACGGGTCTCCCGCATTGTAGGCAGATACTTTACTGTCTGAGCCACCAGGGAAGTCCTTAGTTATAGCTGGAAACCTAAATTCTTTTTAAAATCTCAGATAAACTAGTTCTGACACTGATAATGACATTTGCAATTTTTTACCTTAAAATATTTTGTTATGAAAGAAAACTGTATTGTCAATAACTTACTGTTTTTTCATAGACTCCTAATGTACCAGAAATGATAAGTTTCATTACTAAAACGTCTGTGTCAAGCAATCTGAGACTGGTTTTGGAAATCTATTTTTAACCTACCATATAGCAAAACTTCTAAACTCAATACATTGTTCTCAAATACATTCAATACACTTTGTTTTTTAAATTTCAGGAATTGTTTTCCAACACGAGATCCTGACCAAGATACGTGACTAATATAAGTATTATACTGTTTTTTCTACAATGGTATTTGATGTTTTAACTTTTACTACTAATAGAAACTTCAAAATCACCTGTTGAACATTTATCAAGTTTAGTAAAAACATTCTAAAACACACATTTTTGTACTGAATTTCAGATATTCCAACTGAAATAAACAGTTTTTACTTATATTTTTGGTGCTAAGATTTTGAAAAGTTCCCTAATCATGATGACTTCATGTTGTCATTAGCTCAACACTGTACACACGTAGACAAGTTTCATCATTAATTTTGTTTGTTTTTAGTCACTAAGGCATGTCTGACTCTTTGTGACCCAATGGACTGCAGCCTGCCAGACTCTGTCCATGAGATTTCCCAGGCGAGAATATTGGGGTTAGTTGCCACTTCCTTTCCCAGATCTTCCTGACCCAGGGATTGAACCCAATCTCCTGCTTGACCAGATTCTTTACCACTATGCCACTTGGGAGTAGACTGCTAAAGAGTCTTCTTGTTAATTTAAAATTTAAACAGATTTCTTGTTACATGTACTACTTTAACTTGATCATATACCCAGTTCAGTTCAATCGCTTAGTCATGTCTGACTCTTTGCAACCCCATGAACCACAGCACGCCAGGCCTCCCTGTCCATCACCAACTCCTGGAGTTTACCCAAACTCATATCCATTGAGTTGGTGGTGCCATCTAACCATCTCATCCTCTGTCATCCCCTTCTCCTCCTGCCTTCAATCTTTCCCAACATCAGGGTCTTTTCAAATGAGTCAGCTCTTCGCATCTGGTGGCCAAAGTATTGGAGTTTCAGCTTCAACATCAGTCCTGCCAATGAACACCCAGGACTGATCTCCTTTAGGATGGACTGGTTGGATCTCCTTGCAGTCCAAGGGACTCTCAAGAGTCTTCTCCAATACCACAGTTCAAAAGCATCAATTCGTCGGTGCTCAGCTTTCTTTATAGTCCAACTCTCATATCCATACATGACTACTGGAAAAACCATAGCCTTGACTAGACGGACCTTTGTTGACAAAGTAATGTCTCTGCTTTTTAATATGCTGTCTAGGTTGGTCATAACTTTTCTTCCAAGGAGTAAGCATCTTTTAATTTCATGGCTGCAATCACCATCTGCAGTGATTTTGGAGCCCCCCAAAATTAAGTCAGCCACTGTTTCCACTGTTTCACTTGAAAATATGGATAGATGGATGTAGATATTTGCCTTGGAATTATTATGCCTCCTCCTTCTAATTATTAAGTTCCTGGATTTCTGTTCATGGGTGAGTGTCAGTTCTCTTACACTCCAAGATAACTATTTTAGTTGCCTAGAGATGTTTCTCTCATTTTATTTCAGACTTTAAAATATCTCCTATAGATCTTAGTTATTAGTGACTCAACTCTGGGAGAACTGCTTAAAAAAATTAATGCATTATAAATAAAAAAACCTTTTTTCATAAGTAATTAAAAAATACTATTATGATTATACTTTAAGTGCTCCTTTTTCTTCAAAAAGCCAAAAACTATTTACTTTAACATTCTTGCTAAGGTATCAGTGAGCTTTCTTTTAGCATTTGTAATATGCCTGTTTTTATTTTTTGAAAAGGGCAAGTACTTACTCAGAAAATAAGTTTGTTTCATCTATCCTAAACATGAAAATCATTTCAGAGTGAGTTACTAAAGTGTTAGCAGTAAAATAGCAGAGAACTGGCCAGAGTTCTAAATACAGATTTTCATTTTATGCTACAGCTTTGCAACCCTAGCAAGTTCTATAGAATGTACCAACAAAGGAAGTGACTATCAACTTAGAAATTGCTCTCATAGCCAGATACATTAGTACCTGATTTCCCCTGCACAAATTCATAATTAATTGTGTATAGGTAAACATTATCCAGAATCCTCAAAGAACTCCATTTAGGAAGTAGGTTATGCATGAAATTAGTTGATTTCCCAAACATGCAAAAATAGTTATCCCAAACAAAAATCCCAAACATGCAAAAGTAGTTACCTTCCATGTTGCTTAATTCATTGTGAGTTTTCAGTAACAATTTTTAAGTTTTACAGAGATTGATCTAACTTCAATTGCTAGGCCCTCCTCTCATGGTAAATATTAGAAGCAACAAATTTTAATTTTACAGTAAGAAACAGGTAACTAAAAGTAAGCTATTCTATGTAAAACAATGTTTGGCATCATATCCTTATTTGGGTTACAATAATCCTCAATCATGCTGATCAAAATATAAATGCTTTAATTTCCCCTAAGAATATGAATGAAAACTTCTTAGGGGATTATGAAACACAGGAGCTAAGCGAAGCTTTTCTGAAGCATGATGAATAATAAAAATGAGTAATATATAGTACATTTGAAATTAAGGAAATTTAAGTGCACATTAATACAATAGCTTTAAAAAATATTTCTCCAATATCTTTTAAAAATCTTTCTTGTGGAAATGAAAATTTATATACTTCCACAGGTGGTAAATTAAGAGGATTTTCAACCTGGATAAAAGATTATAAAGAGTTTCAATCTTTATACAAAAGAGTTGTTTTATACAAGCATTTCTTTCTTCACATCCACAAGACTGTAACATTTCCTGAAATATGGAATTTGAAATATGGAATTTAAAATTGGAAAATAAACTCCTATAAGCCAAGTGACTTTTTTAGTTATATTGGGTTTAAAGATAAAAGCTCTGTTTAGCCCCCAAAAGATTGTCTTTTCTCATATTCTTCTTGGGCATATTATTGTAATTTGAAAAGAGATTCTGAAAATAGAGGCAATAAAACTGTTTCTGCTTGCATGCTGTGAAATTCTCCCCACAAGGTTTTAAATTGAACTTGCTCAACAGGCAGGGAGAACCACCTTCTTTCTTCAAAGACATAAGAGGATTTGCTCAGTAAAAGGAAAAGGTCTAACAGCATTCTCTGAAAGGGACTCGTTGAGTGAGCCTGTGATTGCCACTCCTGTCAACTTTCCTCCTATCGTCAGAACACGCCAAGGAAGCCAAACTGTGCATGCGACATGTGGGAGTCGGTTAAAGCACAAGCTAACCTAACTACCTACAAAAAGACATCTCAAAAAGAAAAGATGATTTGATTTATACATTGTGTGGTTTGAAAGTCCAAAAGAACCATGGCTTAGCATATCAATAGATTCCACAGTCTGCTACAGGTAAAACTGGAAATAAATTCCTTTCTCCTTAATACAAGGAAGTATAAGATTTACTTTGACTCTAGGTTGGGGGGAAGGGGGAGGTAATAGAAGGATAAGGAAGTATTATTCCTTTTCAAGTTTTCTATAATAATAATGCACTCTTTCTAGTCAGTCCTTCAATAAAGGCAGAAGTGATTTTAACTGGAAATATATATTTTTAAATTCTACTGAGTTTCAAATCATAAGCCTGTTATATGTTTGGTAAGCACTCTGTGAAAATGCAGTATACCATTTCCATTTTTAGACTTTCCGACATGGGGGTAACTGAAAAGATCAATTAGCTCAAACTGAGTGTTTGTTACAGACTGAATGCTTGTGTCTCCCTAAAATTCACATGTTGAAACCTAATTCCCAGTATGATGTTATTTTTAGGTGATCAGGTGATCTTACAAGAAGAGGTCACACATATAGGTCGATCACTTTCTGCCACATGAATGAAGAGGGTCCTCACCATAACCCAGCCATACTGACAACCTGATCTGAATTCCAGTCCCTGAACTTCAAGAAGTAATTTCTGTATACAAGACCCCCCCACACACACAAGTCTATGGTATTTTGTTAAAGCAGCCAGAACTGATTAAGATACTATTTGACCCTATCCAGAAACTCTTTGCTTAGACTCTGCAAGGTGAGAAGGTATTAATGAACACATGAGGAGAGAAAGTTCCATTAAAGAATTTAGATAAATGATTCGACAGGAAAATCTGAATGTGAGGCACCCCTAGAAAGGAGTGAGAAGTAGCATCACAATGCTTTGAACTACTCCAGAATATAAAACTAACCCTCAGGAAAGTGTTGTGAGTAGATAAAAACCAATAAAAAATGGAAGACACTATTAGACCCCACATAGAGAGGCAAGTTGGTTCAGTCTTCAATGGAGAAAAGCATGTAGAACTCTGAGTTCATCATCACAAGTGATGGGGGACCATTCTGCAGCTCAGTTGGCTGTTCCCCATCCATTCCTCTCAAGCCAAGTAAAACACAGCCTTTCCTCAATATTAATTGTGCACACTGCCAGCTTCCCACTCTGGAGCTTTCCTATTGTCTCTGATGAGCTGTGCAGAACCCTCTTCATACCCGACCTACAAGCAGACAGAACTGCTCATTCATACCTGTTTGCTAGCCTGCCACGATTGCTATAATCATAGGGAACCTGACTTCTGCAATGACAGTTTGGAAGAGCCAAATGACATCACGTGAAAATGTCAATGCCCTGTAGAATGAATTTTCACCAACAATGGATAGGAAATGGAAAGAAGCCAGATAAACTCTTTTCTTCTCCCCTAGCAGATTCATCACCCTTGCAACCAGCTGTACTTTCCAGTAAAATTGTCAACTCTGCAGTGCACCACTTTCTCTGCCCTGTTTGCCTTTTATCCTCACATTTGTTTCTGTAAAATGGCACCCCACACACTCACTGAATAAAATTAGTGTGTATGTCTTACCTCGTGCTCTTTTGGAAACCTGAATAATTGAAAAGTGGATTTTGGGGGAAAATAGAAAATAACCCTTTTTTTTGCAGCTATTTCTCTCAACTATGTACAGATGAAAGAGATGAAATTACAAAACAGAGCAAGTTAGCAATTATGCAAACAGGAAGAGAAAGAAAGCAAAAATTGAAAACACTTCACCTAGTCATAAAACTCAACAGTTGAGGCAAGAATAAATATATTAGCTAAGCTGCTTTACTTTGGACCAGAGATTCATAGCATAAGTTGGCAAACTTTAAAGTGAATTCACTAAGATTTTTTATAAAGGTAGTCCATGTTTCTAGGACTTTTGTGCATTATATATGTTTTGAGAGTAACTGTCAAGTAAATAAGATCTGGTGATGACTTTCACACTGCATAATCCTGGGAAAACTAATGAGAAAAGATATAAGCTTTAAAAGAAATAATTGAAAGAATAGTCTAAATTCTCTCAGACAACATAGCCCAATGATATAACAATATTGGTGGGGATTATATGGGTATGGTGATTTTAAAAGCTATTTCTAACTTCTTCAAATTTAAAGCAGGCACTGTATACCCATGATATGTTTAAAAGTGAACAAGGATGTCCAGACTACTTACTATCTATACCCAAGTAGTCATGTATGATATGGATTTCAGCTTCATTTTCTTCCCTTATCCCTTTTTTTAAACAAAGTCCCTGATAGGTGGCTCAAAATCAGGCTCATATACTTTCTATGTCAAAATATAATGTAATTTTTGCCTGGAAAATACCAAAGTTGAAAATAATAGTTGGGTGAAGTCACACACATTAAGAGGCAGCTGATTTCCATCAGGCAAGTAAAGCCATGTAGGCAAAGGATAAAAAAATACAACTGTGTAAGAAAATACAAACTGCCTTATGCAAATACAAGGCTAACCTTCATGATCGCCTTGCAAGTTGAAATATATCTCTGAGACTTCATTCCAGCTTGGTTGCATGCCAGTGACTAAGATATCCACCACAGAACTGAAGAAAAAAAAGCAATATAATTGTTGTTTAGTTGGAAAACATCTGACACAGAGCTGTAACCGAGCACACCAGAAAGTCCAAGGGAAGAGCGAGCTACACAATAGCTAGAAATCATCTGCTCCTCTCACTATGGAGCAGTGGCAGAAGTACAACAAAAATTGAAAAATGTGCAGCATGGAAGTCACTAGTATTATTAGAAGTAGTGGGTGATGGCAGACCTCATTCTGTTACCAAAATAAATTCTGGAAGAGACTTGTAATAAAATAGAATAATATATAAATTTTTCAAAAAGAAATAGCCATGGTTTTTTTAAAACCCTAGGTTGAGTTGAATCTATTCATAATATACATTAAGAGTAAGAGTAAACAAAATCTTAACTTCTTTGTACTGCTATAAAAAAGTAAAAATTCAGAATGTTTTAAAATCCTTTGAGAAAACTATGTAAGAGCACCAGGAGAGTGTTACATCTCCTATTCCTAGAAGGATAGTGGTCCATGAGATTATTTATGAAGATGAGGAAAGTTAGTCTCACCCAAATATGATGTGCTATTTAAGATTTATTACTCTTGAGTAAGCAAACTTTTCTCTGAAATGCAAGTTCCCCAACAGGATTAAATGCATGATAGTTATTAAAAATTCATGTGAATTCACTGAATTAAATACTTTCTATAAGGCCAGAGTTTCCATCAAAAATACAAGGAACTTAGACTTAGCTAACGAGGAGGAAGTATGTACCAGGCTGGATGACCACACTGAGGAAATGGCTAGGATTCTGGAAGCCACCTGGGGATGCAAATGGAAAAGTAACATTGGGTCCTTCAATATGTTGTACATGTCTGACTTTTCCTACTCTTATTTTTCCCTACCAGTAGCAACTTCAAGCTCCCTCTAAAAAATCATCACTAAAAAGACTGTAAGTGAATCAGAAATTTTATGCCATTTAAGAACTAACCAAGATACAGCAGAATAGGTATAGAGCAATGACCTCAGATGAACTCTATTATTTTGTCTTACCCCATTATTCTCCTTTCTTCTGTTTTCTATTTTCTATCTCACTTTTCCCATTTTACTCAGATTTTTTTCCAAAACTCAGCAGCTCTGACATCACCTTGGGAGCTTGTTAGAAATTCAAAATATTTAGTCTCTCCTCAGATACTAACGGAGAAGGCAATGGCACCCCACTCCAGTACTCTTGCCTGGAAAATCCCATGGACGGAGGGGCCTGGTGGGCTGCAGTCCAGGGGGTCGCTAAGAGTCTGACACGACTGAGCGACTTCACTTTCACTTTTCACTTTCATGCACTGGAGAAGGAAATGGCAACCCACTCCAGTGTTCTTGCCTGGAGAATCCCAGGGACGGGGGAGCTTGGTGGACTGCCGTCTATGAAGTCGCACAGAGTTGGACACGACTGAAGCGACTTAGCAGCAGCAGCAGATACTAAATTCTGCAGTTTTACAAAATTCCCCAGATGATTCATAAAATTCCTTCTCAAATTTTATTTATAAATTTAAACCTTTTCTCCATTATTTTATATTTCTCCCTTCTCACCTCTATTTTTCTTGAATATCTTCATCACTTTCTTTATGTGAAGTGCTTTTGCTCTCTTTCCATTACATCTTGAGATGATATTTCTTCATTAAGTCTCTAATACCACTTTCCCAACTTCGGTCATGAAACACCTGTCAAGAATGGCCTTCTGCTTTATGTGTAGGTATTAGAGCTAGATAAAAAAAAGTTATCATCTCAATGACCCTTTCTCTATGAAATCAGTGATAACTCACTCTTGCAACTCTCATATCAGAGTTTCCACAGATCTTGCATTGCTACATTTTTTCTTATTATATTTTAAATTATTGGAGAGGTTTAAATGAAGTTCCTAAAGGTCAACATGCTCTTAGTAAATCCTACCCATGTCTTGATTGAAACACACCCTTTAACAAGTTTCAAAGGAAGCTGGTGAGCTGCCCTCGCTTATGAACACCCTACTCTAAATGGGACACCACCTGCTGAAGTTTTTAAAGACAGCCTGTCCACTTCCATAGTCCATGCAAAGTGGCCCTTCCCTAGCCATGACATCAAATCTCTGACTAACTGCCTAAGTGAAATCTCCAGAGGATGTTGTTTTTCTGTCTCCTGAAAGACCAACCAAACTAACCCCATTATATTACATTGCTGCACATATCAGTCACTGCCAAAGACTCAAGCCTCCCAGAAAGGTGATCACAATCTAGATATAAAACAGAGCATACGTCTGTTCATCTATCATCAGCACCATTTTCCACCTGGCTGTGATTCCCTAACCACCATTTCCTTTGTAATTCACATTCTGATACAAGTACAATTTAGTCATCTATCTCTTCTCTGAAAGCTACTCATATTATTTGCTCTAATCAAAACCTTGCTGTAACCCAAAGACCTTGCTAAAACAAGATGGCAGAGTAAAAGGACGTGCACTCATCTTCTCCTGCAAGAACTCCAAAATTACAACTTGCTGCTGAACAATCATGGACAGGAGAATGTTGGATCATACCAAAAAAAGATACCCCATATCCAAGGGCAAAGGAGAAGCCCCAGAAAGATGGTAGGAGGGGCAAAATTGCATTTAGAATCAAACCCCATACCTGTCAGAGATGCTGGGAGGGCTCAAACAAAACCTTCTGTGTACCAGGAGACCCCACAGAGACTGAGTCAGACCTGCCTTTGAGTGTTTGAGTGTGTTCTGCAGAGGTACGTGTCAGCAGTGGCCTGCCACAGGGGCAAGGGCTCTGGATGCAGCAGACCTAGGTGTGGCATAAGCCTTTTTGGAGGAGGTCACCATTAACCCTACCGTAGAGCTGCCAGAACTTACACAGGACTGGGGAAACAGACTCTTGGAGGGAACAAACAAAACCTTGTGCACACCAGAACCCAGGAAAAAGGTGCAGTGACCACACAAGAGACTAACCCAGACTTGCCCATGAATGTTCAGGAGTCTCTGGCGGAGGTGTGGGTCAGCGGTGGGCTATTGCAGGGTTGAGGGCACTGAGTGAGGCCTCCAGGTTAAACAAGAGGGAGGAAACACAGCCCTGCCTATCAACAGAAAATTGGATTAAAGATTTACTGAGCATGGTCCTGCCCTTCAGAGCAAGACCCAGTTTCCCCCCCAGTCAGTCTCTCCCATCAGGAAGTTTCCATAAGCCTCTTATCCATCAGAGGGCAGACACTGAAAACCACAATCACAGAAAACTGATCACATGGACCACAGCCTTGTCTAACTCAATGAAACTATGAGCCATGCCATGTAGGGCCACCCAAGTCGAATGGGTCATGGTGGAGAGTTCTGACAAAACATGGTCCACTGGAGAAGGGAAGGGCAAACCACTTCAGTATTTTTGCTTTGAGAATCTTATGAACAGTATGAAAAGGCAAAAAGAAGGACAGTGAAAGATGAACTCCCCAGGTCGGTAAGTGCCCAAAATGCTACTGGAGACGAGTGAAGAAATAACTTCAGAAAGAATGAAGAGATGGAGCCAAAGCAAAAACAATGCCCAGTTGTGAATGTGACTGGTGATGAAAGTAGTTACCAATGCTGTAAAGAATAATATTGTGTAGCAACCTAGAATGTTAGGTCCATGAATTGAGGTAATTGGAAGTGGTCAAGCAGGAGATGGCAAGAGTGAACGTAGACATTTTAGGAACTAGTTAAGTAAAATGGACTGAAGTGGGTGAATTTAACCCACATGACCATTATTTTACCACCGTGGCCAAGAATCACTTAGAAGAAATGGAGTATCCCTCATAGTCAAAAAGAGAGTCCAAAATGCAGTACTTTGGTGCAATCTCAAAAACGACAGAATGATCTCTGTTTGTATCCAAGGCAAAACATTCAGTATCACAGTAATCCAAGTCTATGCCCCAACCAGTAATGCTGAAGAAGCTTAAGTTGAACGGCTCCATGAAGACCTATAAGACCTTCTAGAACTAACACCCAAAAAAGAGGTCCTTTTCATTATAGGGGACTGGAATGCAAAAGTAGGAAGTCAAGAGATACCAGGAGGAACAGGCAAATTTGCCCTTGGAGTACAAAACGAAGCAGGGCAAAGGCTAACAGAGTTTTGCCAAGAGTTTTCCAAACGCTCTGCTCATAGAAAATACCCTCTTCCAACAACACAAGAGAAGACTCTACACATGGACATCACCAGATGGTCAATACTGAAATCAGATTGATTATATTTTTTGAAGCCAAAGATGGAGAAGCTCTATACAGTCAGCAAAAACAAGACTGGGAGCTGACTGTGGCTCAGATCAGGAACTCCTTATGGCCAAATTCAGACTTAAATTGAAGAAAGTAGGGGAAACCACTAGACCACTCAGGTATGACCTAAATCAAGTCCCTTACTATTATACAGTGGAAGTGACAAATAGATTTAAGGGGCTAGATCTGGTAGACAGAGTGCCTGAAGAACTATGGATGGAGATTCGTGACATTGTGCAGGAAGCAATGATCAAGACCATCCCCAAGAAAAAGAAATGCAAAAAGGCAAAATGGTTGTCTGAGGAGGCCTTACAAATAGCTGAGAAATGAAGAGAAGCTATAGGCAAAGGAGAAAAGGAAAGATATACTCATTTGAATGCAGAGCTCCAAAGAATAGCAAGGAGAGACAGGAAAGCCTTCCTCAGTGATCAGTGCAAAGAAATAGAGGAAAACAATAGAATAGGAAAGACTAGAGATCTCTTCAAGAAAATTAGAGACACCAAGGGAACATTTCATGCAAAGATGGGACAATAAAGGAACAGAAATAGTATGGACCTAACAGAAGCAGAAGATATTAAGAAGAGACAGCAAGATACAAAGAAGAACTATACAAAAAAGATATTCAAGACCCAGATAATCACAATGGTGTGATTACTCATCTAGAGCCATACATCCTAGAATGTGAAATCAAGTGGGCCTTAGGAAGCATCACTACAAGCAAAGCTAGTGGAGGTGATGGGATTACAGTTGAGCTGTTTCAAATCCTAAAAGATGATGCTGTGTAAGTGCTGCACTCAATAGGCCAGCACATTTGGAAAACTCAGCAGTGGCCACAGGACTGGAAAAGGTCAGGTTTCATTCCAATCCCAAAGAAAGGCAATGCCAAGGAATGTTCAAACTACCGTACAATTGCACTCCTCTCACACACTAGCAAATAATGCTCACAATTCTCCAAGCTAGGCTTCAATAGTATGTGAACCATTAACTTCCAGATGCTCAAGCTAGGTTTAGAAAAGGTGGACGAACCACTGATCAACTTGCCAACATTTGTTGGATCACTGAAAAAGCAAGAGTGTTCCAGAAAAACATCTACTTTTGCTTTACTGACTATGCCAAAGCCTTTGACTGTGTGGATCAAAACAAACTGTGGAAAATTCATGTGGATCACAACAAACTATTGAAAATTCTTAAAGAGATGGGAATACCAGACTACCTGACCTGCCTCCTGAGAAATCTGTATGCAGGTCAAGAAATAACAGTTAGAACTGGACATGGAACAATAGCCTGGTTCCAAATCGGGAATGGAGTACGTCAAGGCTGTATATTGTGACCCTGCTTATTTAACTTATATGAGGAGTACATCATGCAATTGAGGATTGGATGAAGTACAAGCTGGAATCAAGATTTCCAGAAGAAATATCAATAACCTCAGATACGCAGATGACACCACCCTTATGGCAGAAAGCAAAGAAGAACTAAAGAGCCTCTTGATGAAAATGAAAGAGGAGAGTGAAAAAGGTGGTTTAAAACTCAACATTCAGAAAAACTAAGATCATGGCATCTGGTCCCACTGCTTCATGGCAAATAGGTGTGGAAACAATGCAAACAGTGAGAGAATTTATATTTGGGGGCTCCAAAGTCACTGCAGATGGTGACTGCAGCCATGAAATTAAGATGCTTGCTCCTTGGAAGAAAAGCTATGACAAACCTGGAAAGCATATTAAAAAGCAGAGACATTACTTTGCCAACAAAGGTCTGTCTAGTCAAAGCCATGGTTTTTCCAGTAGTCATGTATGGATGTGAGAATTGGACAATAAAGAAAACTGAGCACTGAATAATTTATGCTTTTGATCTGTGGTGTTGGAGAAGACTTTTGAGAGTCCCTTGGTCTGTAAGGAGATTAAACCAGTCCATTGTAAAGGAAATCAGTCCTGAATATTCTTGCAAGGACTGATGCTGAAGCTGAAACTCCAATACTTTGGCCACCTGATGGGAAGAACTGACTCATTGGAAAAGACCCTGATTTGGGTAAAGATTGAAGGCAGGAGGAGAAGGGGATGACAGAGGATGAGATAGTTGGATGGCATCACCAACTCAATGGACATGAGTTTGCGCAAGCTCCAGGAGTTGGTGATGGACAGGGAAGCCTGGTATGCTGCAGTCTATGGGGTCGCAAAGTGTCAGACACAACTGAGTGACTGAACTTAACTGAAAACCTTGCTGTAACCCAAAGACATTGCTAAAACAGTCTCAAAAAGAAGCATTCTTCTTAAGGATGTGTGGACACAGTTGGGGACGTAAAGGATAAGACAATCTCTGAAAGCAGCGTTGACATATATAGTCTATCACGTGTAAAATAGGTAACTAGTGGAAAACTGCTGTAATATAATACAGGGAGCCCAACCTGGTGTTTTGTGACATCCTGGAGGGGTAAGATGGGACAAGGGAGGGAGGCTTAAGAAGGAGGGAATTTATATATATATATATATATATATATATATATATATATATATAAATATAATTATGATTCATTTGCTTTGCTGTATGGCACAAACCAGCACAATATTGTAAAGAAATTATTGTCCAATTTAAAAAAAAAAGCATTCTTCATTCTTCTCTATTCTTGACAGTTCTCAGAGTGAGTGGATTAGCTGCCCTTTTGACACTCACAGTTGATGTTTCTTGTATATTTCCTCAAAAATACTATTCTACTGAAGCTCTTTTAGATTGAGCCATCATCTGTATTTATTTGTTGAATATTTTAGCCTTCCTCTCCATGAATGCAACAAAATTTCATGGAAATATCAACACCCATATATGTTATTTTATAGTACCTCTGCCTTCACTTATTTAAACTTAGATATTTAGCTAAGGAGATTTCCAAGCAAAGTGATATTTAGCTAAGGAGATTTCCAAGCAAAGTGTTGAAATATAGTATGGCCTAATTTCTTCTTGCACTTTTAGTAAACTGCAATTTTAAGGAGATAAATTAAGGGACATTTTTTAAATCATAACATGTATTTTTTATTTGTAAGGTTGAAATTCAAAGTAGATATAAGCACTTTCAGAATTTAGATAGCTAAGAGAAAAAATAAAGAAAGAAAATTACTCTTCTCCAGTTTCAGAGTTGGATAGGAAAGATGTGGTTAAAGAATTTGAAAGTAATAGTCACTCAGTCATGTCTGACTCTTTGCGTCCCCATGGACTGTAGCCCGCCAGGCTCCTCTGTCCATGGGATTTTCCAGGCAAGAATACTGGAGTGGGTAGCCATTCCCTTCTCCAAGGGGACAAATTTTTAAACATAAAGAAACTGGAGCATGACCTCCTTACCGCCTACATCAACATCTCAGTCATCTTTAGTCATAAGAAAATATTTGATCTCATCAAAATTATTGTGCTGTCTCTAAAATCTCTGATCACCTCTTCCTATGCCTCCAGTTAATAGACACCAGGAACAATACTTTGATCTATCAGGGCCAAGTAAAAAACCAGACCTTTCCTTTTTTTATCCAATAGTAAGGTGTCCCTATTTGTTGTGTCAGTGATGACTATGTGAATAGCTGGAACTCCCACTCCTATCCAGAAGTAATGAGAATGTTCCCTTGGGTTTCAGTAAGAGCCAAATGGTGAAAGCATGTTCTATATTCACCTGCCAGTGATGAGATAACAACCCTCATCCCTGGCAGGAACAATACCAGAGAAAAACAACTACATAGGATTAAATAAGATTCAGAGTCTCATAAAAAAGTACGCCAAATGTCCAAGTTACAACTTAAAAAAATCTATCACTCATCATATCAAGAACCACAAAGATCTCAAAGAACCACAAATATCTCAGTAGAAGACAACAAAGGTGACAGACATGTTAGAATTATCCGACAAAGACATTAAGATGACATCATTTAAATAAATGTTCAGCAAGTACCTGTTCACATGCTTAAATCAAACAGCAAAATATAATGACTCAGCAAAAACACAGAAAATGTAACCACCTTCCCCCCAAAAAATGTAAAGAAGAAGCAAAAAACTTTAGGACTGAAAAAAAAGTAGATATTTAACTAAGTAGATTTCCAAACAGTGTTGAAGCATAATATTGGCCTGATTTCTTCTTGAGCTTTTAGTAAAATGCAACAAAAAAGAGATAAATTAAGAGATTTTTAAACATAAAGGAACCAAGGCATGATGATTTTGGAAACCCTCATCTTTCACAAATGGCAAAAGATGCTGAGATTAAGTACTGTCAAAGTATCCTATAGAGAAAAACATGAGATTTGGGCTTTATAGGTTTTTTTCTAATACTTTCAAAGGATCAAAAGTTCACAGTATGCCATTAGAGAAGTCTTTTTAAAGAAATTCGAGATTAAATAAGGATTTACTAAATAGCTCATAGAACTATACTCTGTAACTTATACTAATCTATAATGGAAAAGAATTAGAAAAAATATGTATGTATAACTATCACTTCACTTTTTACCAGAAACTAATACAATATTTTAAAATCAACTATATTTCAATAAAAAATAAATTAAAATTTGACTTAATTCCCTCTGCTATGTCAGTAAAAATAAAAAATAGAGACGATTGTGTCAAGAAAGACCTGTGCACAAATCTCATGATAATGGAGTAAATCCCTTGGGCATATGTGGGAGATCTACAAGGTGCCTAAGAATGTTTTAAGAGTAGAAACTCTATCAGTTTGGCTTGAAAGAGAAGGAAGGAAAATGATAGTTGGCTATTGAACCTGCAATATTTTATAAACAGGATAATAGGTTGATAACACTCTTCAGCTATAGACATATTCTGCTGCTGCTGCTGCTAAGTTGCTTCTGTCGTGTCCGACTCTGTGTGACCCCAAGACGGCAGCCCACCAGGCTCCACCATCCATGAGATTCTCCATATTCTACTATTCATGAAAAGGGACAAATGACTCAGAAGGTGAAGTCAAAAGCCCATGACAGGGTTATGATTCCAAAGAGTGAATCTGTGAACCTAATAAGATTATTCCCAGGCCCTGACGACAAGAAGTGTTTGCCCAGCTACTTCTGAAAATTGCTTGGGATCAGTGACTGTGTTTTTCCTTTATTTCTCCTCTTTTTGAATGTGAATATCTATAACTACTATCCTATGCCTCTCTCACTGTATTTTTTAACAGAGAATTTGATTTTTGAGTTTCAAAGGTTCACAAATGAAGATAAATTGTGCTTCCTTTGTGGTTCAGATGGTAAAGAATCCTCCTGCAATGAGGGAGACATGGGTTCAATCACTGGGTTGGGAAGATCCCCTGGAGAAGGGAATGGCTACACACTTCAGTATTTTGGCCTGGAGAATTCCATGAACTGTGTAGTCCATGGGGTCCCAAAGAGTTAAACACGACTGAGCAACTTTCACTTTCAGGATGGATTATACCCAGAGACTCACTCTATCCTTATATTTATTATTTAGATAATGAGATTTGGGACTCTTGAGATTCTATGATTTAGATTATAAAGATTTTGAAATTGAGTTGATGCTGTAGTAAGTTGAGTTAGGAGAATATTTGAATGGGATGAAGGCATTTTGTGTGTGATAGGGTGGTAAATTTTGAGGGCTATAATGTAATAGAATAATGGCCCTTGCCAAAGATGTCTACATCCAGAACTTGTGGATATGTTTGGTTAAGTAGAAAAAAAAAATTAACATAGCAGATAGAATTAGGACTGCTAATTACCTGGCTTTAAGCTAGATGGGCTCAACGTAATCACAGGTTTCTTTAAATATATAAGACAAATGCACAAGCATCAGTGACAGAGAGATACAACTAAAGATTTGACCAGACATTATTGGCTTTGAAAATGGAAGGGAGCTACAATTCAAGAATGCAGAAAATGTCTATAAGCTTGAAAAGATAAGGAAAGAAAGTTTCCCCTAGAGCCTCTAGAAAGGAATACTGTCTTGCCAACACAGTGACATTCAACTGCTGCTGCTGCTAAGTTGCTTCAGTCGTGTCCGACTCTGTGCAACCCCACAGACGGCAGCCCACCAAGCTCCTCTGTCCCTGGGATTCTCCAGTGAGATTCAACTAGCGAGACCAATAAAAATATAAGATAACAAAGTTATATTGCTTTAGGCCACTCCAGTTGTGGTAATTTGCTATAACAGCCATAAGGAAAATAAAGATTTCAATATGAACACAACAATTTGTTAGAATTATGTCACAAAGGTTTTAAAGCAGCTGTCATAAAGAAGCTCCAAAATCAATTAAGCATATGCTTGAAATGAAAGAATTAAAAGCCTCAGCAAAGAAATAGAAGGTCTTAGGAAAGAAAAAGAAGTAGAGACAAATGGAAATTTTCGAAGATTAAAGTGTAATACTACATAAGACACTCAGTGGATAGACTCTGAAGCAGACTAGAGGAGATAGAGGAAAAAATTTGAAATTGAAAGATTAAAAAATAGAAGTTCTTCAATTTAAACAGAGAATTAGACAAAAAAAAAAAAGTACAGTGACATGGAGATTTATAATAAAATCCTAACATTTATGACACTGAAGAAGAAGACAGAGGGGAGGAATGAAAAAGTACCGAAGAAATGATGACTAAAAACTTTTCAAATATGGCAGGAAATATAAAACTACAGCTTAACGGAGCTAACAAGCCATAAATGAGATAAATCAATGCAAAGACACAAAAAATTAAAATTCTGCCAGCTAAATATAAAATGTTACAAGGCACCAGAGAGAAAAGAAACCGTATCTACAGGGAAAAGAAAATTCAACTAGAGGTGGATTTTACATCAAAAACTATGGAAATAAAAAGGAAATGGCGCCGTGTTTTGCAAATGATGCAAGAAGAGATGTATTAACAAAAAATCTTAGCTCCAATAAAAATACCCTACAAAAAGGAAAGAGAAATTAAGGCATTCTAGAATTAAAGATCACTAAGAGATTTGTCACCAGCAGACTTATACTAAAAGAACAGCTAAAGGATATTTCATAAACAAAACGAAAATGATAAAAGAAGGAACTTTAGAACACCACAAAGAAACAAGATGGCAAGTAAAAATATGGTAAATACAATAGACTTTTCTCTATTTTCTAAATTATTTTACAATTGAAGCAAAATTATAACACACTCTGAAGTGGCTCTAAATGTATCACTTCTAAATGTAGATAAAAGGTTATGACAATTTATTATAAATATAGAAGGATAAAGGAAGTTAATGTGAAGAACTTTTTCTACACTTCACTTTTACTAGCAAAATGAATACAAAACTGAGGCAAGTTATGGATAGAAAATGTTTTTAACTCAGTAAAAATAAAAATTATTTTCATAATTTGTGAGCTGTAACTTATGCAATGCTTAGAGAAAGTTAACAGCTCTAAATACATATATTGAAAGAACTAATAATACAAGTTTTTGCCATATAAAACTAGAAAAACTAATAACACAAGTTCTAAAACTAATAATACAAGCTTTTACCATATAAAACTAGAAAGCAGAAAATAAACCTGAAGCATACACAACAAAAATTAAACAAAAATTAGAACAGAAACCAATGAAAACAATAGAAAATAACCACTAAACAAAAAGATGATTCCTGGAGAAGTGCAGGGGAGAATACATTCATAAACATCTAACCAGAAGCAAAAGAGATTAAGAAGGGGTGGTAAGAATATACAGAACTATACAAAAAAGGTCTTAATGACTCGGATAACCACAGTGGTGTGGTCACTCACCTAGAGCCAGACATCCTAAAATGTGAAGCCACATGGGACTTGGAAGCATTAGTATGAACAAAGCTAGAGGAAGTAATGGAATTCCACTGAGCTATTTCAGATCCTAGAAGATGACGCTGTTAAAGTGCTTCACTCAAAGTGCTTCACTCAATATGCCAGCATATTTGGAAAACTCAGCAGTGGCCACAGGACTGGAAAAGGTCAGGTTTCATTCGAATCCCAAAGAAATGCAATGCCAAAGAATGTTCAGACTACCATACAATCACGCTCATTTCACATGCAAGCAAGGTAATGCTGAAAATCTTTCAAGCTAGGCTTCAACAGTACATGAACCAAGAACTTACAGACATCCAAGCTGGATTTAGAAAAGGCAGAGGATCCAGAGATCAAATGAACAGTATCTGTTGGATCATAGGAAAAGCAAGGGGAATAAAACAAAAAATCTGCTTCATTGACTATGATAAAGCCTTTGACTATGTGGATCACAACAAACTGTGGAAAATTCCTTTAAGAGATAGGAATACCAGACCACCTTACCTGTCTTCTGAGAAACCTGTATGCAAGACAAGAAGCAACAGTTAGAAATGGACATGGAACAAGAGAGTGAATCAAAGTTGGGAAAGGAGTACTTCAAGGCTGTATATTGTGTCACCCTGCGTAATTAATGTCTATGCAGAGTACATATGCAGATGATACCACTCTAGTGGCACAAAGCCAAGAGGAACTAAAGAACCTCTTGATGAGGGTGAAAGAGGAGAGTGATAACTCTTGCTTATAACAACATTCAAAAAACTAAGATAATGCCATCTGGTCCCTTCACCTCATGGCAAATAGATGGGGGAAAAGTGGAAACAGTGGCAGGTTTTATTTTCTTGGGGTCCAGAATCACTGCAGACAGAGACTGCAGTCATGAAACTAAAAAGATGCTTGTTCCTTGGCGGGATTCCTTGGTAGATCAGAAGGTAAAGAATTTGCCTGCCATGAAGGAGACCTGGGTTCAATCCCTGGGTTGGGAAGATCCCCTGGAGAAGGAATGGCAACCCACTCCAGTATTCTTGCCTGGAGAATTCCATGGATAGACCATGGGGTTACAAAGAGTCAGACACAACTGTTCCTTGGAAGAAAAGCTATGACAAACCTAGATAGCATACGGAAAAAGCAGAGACATCAATTGGCCAACAAAGGTCCATATAGTCAAAGCTATGGTTTTCCCATTAGTTATGTACAGATGTGACAGTTGGACCATAAAGAAGGCTGAATGCCAAAGAATCAATGCTTTTGAATTGTGGTGCTGGAAAAGACTCTTGAGAGTCTTATGGGGAGCAAGGAGATCAAACCAGTATATCCTAAAGGAAATTAAGAAAAAAATAAGACTCAAATAAATCAGGAATGAAAGAGGAGTTACAACTGATACCACAAAAATACAAAGAATCATGAGACAATTATATACCAACAAATTGAACAACTTAGAAGGAATGCATCAATTCCTAGAAATATACAACCTACCAAGACTGAATCATGAAGAAATCAAAAATCCAAATATAGTGATTCCCAGTAAGGAATTGAATCAGTAATCTTAAAAAACTCCAAAAGCCCAGGAACCAATGTCTTCACTGGTGAATTCTACTAGACATGTGAAAAAGAATTAACACCAGTCCTTCTCAAAATCTTCCAAAACACAGAGGAGGGGGGAATGTTTCTTAATTTATTATATACAAATATAAAATGCAAAAGTATAAATTTTAGAAGAAAACAGGAGAAATCTATGTAACCTATGTGTTTTTAGGTACAACACCAAAAACACAATCCGTGAATGAAAATATTGATAGTTTGGACTTTTTAAAATTTAAAATCTGTGTGAAAATCATCGATAAGAGAATGTAAAGATAAGCCACAGACTAGAAGAAAATTTTGCACAATACATATGTGATAATTAATTTGTATCTAGAATACACCAAGAACAGTTAATGCAGCCCATTTTAAAAAACAGGCAAAAGATAAGAACACAGACATGTCACCAAAGAATATATAGAAATAATAAACATAAGAAAATATACGTAATATCATTTGTCAAAGCTAAGTGCCAAAGTATTGATGCTTTTGAACTATGGTGTTAGAGAAGACTCTTGAGAGTCTCTTGGACTGTAAGGAGATCAAAGAGTCAATTCTAAACGATATCAGTCCTGAATATTCATTGGAAGGACTGATGCTGAAGCTCCAATACTCTGGCCATCTGATGCTAAGAACTGACTCATTGGAAAAGACCCTGATGCTGGGAAATATTGAAGTCAGGAGGAGAAGGGGTCAGCAGAGGATGAGATAGTTGGATGGCATCACCGACTCGATGGACATGAGTTTAAGCAAGCTCTGCGTGTTGGTGATGGACAAGGAAGTCTGGCGTGCTGCAGTCACAAAGAGTTGGACACAACTGAGTGACTGAACTAACTGATCATTTGTCATTAGGAAAAGGCTGCATAAAAATACCAGGAAATACCACAACATACATATTAGAATATCCAAAATCCCCAAACCTAACAATAACAATCGATGTTAACTCTCAGTGCTAGGTGAGAATGCAAAATGTTCTGTCACTTAGGAAGACAGTTTGGCAGGTCTTACAAAAGTAAATGTAGTCTTACCATATGATCTAGCATACACATTCCAAGGTATATATCCATATGACTTGAAAACTTAAGTTCAGTCAAAAACCTGCACATGAACACTTACAGCACCTTTACTCATAATCACCAAAAATAGGTAACAATGAAGTAAATAGATATACGAAATATTGCATATTTATAAAATGTAACACTATTCAGCAATAAGAAGGCATGAGCTATCAAGCCATATAAAGACACATGAATCTTTGTTACTTATTGAAAAGTGAAGTAAGGCTACATACTACATGATTTCATTTATATGGTATTTGCAAAAAGTAATTATAGAGACAGTAAATAGATTGTAGCCAGGCTCCTCTGTCCATGGGGATTGTCCGGGGAAGAATACTGGAGTGGGTTGCCACGACCTCCTCCAGGGGTTCTTCCCAACCCAGGGATAGAACCCAGGTATCCTGCATTGCAGGTGGATTCTTTATTGACTGAGCCAGGGAAACCCAGTAAATAGATCAGTGTTTGCCAAAGGTTTAGGGGTAAGAGAGATCTGGAGGGTGAGACAGACAAGGCATAAGGAATTTTTTAGGGTGGTTATTTTTATGTGATACTTAAATGGTAGACATATAAACTATGTTTTTGTCAAAACAATTAAAACTTTACACCCTCATTTAAGAATGAGCCTTAAAGATGAAAATATTTAGGAAGCTGAGGACCCCATGATGAAATATAGGCTGTGACACAAAAACCTAACTATAGTACAAATACATGAAACAATCTAAAGAGGCAAGGAGTCTAAGCTAAATAACTTCAGAAATGTGTGGTTTCTGTAAGACTAAAGGCAAAAGGAACTACACATAAACGTTGTACTATAACTGATAAAGTTGTTTACCAAAGGGGTATGAGCAAATAATTCTGAAATCACTACACATTTATAATTAAATAATTAAGCAAGTGAATAATGCATGATGGGAACTGAGTTTCACACTGTTGACATTCACGGCTACAGCAAAGCTAGGGAAGAAGGCCAGAACGATCCTTGTGGTAAAGGAAACACCAATACAGAATCAAGTTCATCTTAATAGCTACAGGTATGTGTGTACCTTAATATTTAATAAATACCTTAATATTTAAAGGTATGTGTATATATACCAATTAATATATGGAAATCGATTTCTTTGATCTGTCAGCTGAGAGGGCCTAGAAATAATGGCACCCCAGTAGTAACAATCAAAACTTGAATTGCCACTCATCTTGAACTATTTACATAGCACTTATATTATATTTGGGCTTCCCTGGTGACTCAGACAGTAAAGAATCTGCCTGCAATGCAGGAGACACAGGTTTGATCCCTGAGTTGGAAAGATTGCCTAGAGAAGGAAATGGCAACCCACTCCAGTATTCTTTCCTGAAGAATTCCACGGACACAGGAGCCTGGCGGGCTATAGTCCATGGGGTTGCAAATAGTCAGACACGACTGAGCAGCTAACACTACTAGTAACAATCATGCCTAGCACTCATCTTTATTTCTAATATTATCCTCTGATAAAGGAACTAAGGCTTCTTGGAAAAAAGGCTTATTTTTCTGCTGGGGCAGGAAACATACAAGATGAGCATGGTGCACCTTATAATGCCAAAAAGTACTCTGGAAAAAACCCACAGTGATTGTGGGTATGTCAAGAGACACAGGACCACTTTAAAAAGCTTACTACTGTCAAAGCTGGAACAATTTGATGATCAAAAGAGTGACATTGGATTATAACTCAACTTGAAGTATAAAATAATTAGAGTCTATACTGATAACAGATAGGATATTGACTACATAAATAGAGAGCAAACAAATCTGCCTTGCAGAAGAATACTACATAATTAATATAGACAATCCATTTGCAAGGAGGTGGAGCATAACTCTCCAGTATGTAAGTTTGTGTTGCACAATAGTGAAATCCTTCCAAAGAGTACAAGGAGCAAAATAGTGTAACTTTACAGCAGTGAAACCTGACAAGCACTACTTCAGCCTTGGTGATAAAGGACCAACATCAACAGTCATAAATCATGGTGGTAGTATTTATCTTTGACGTGATGTGACAAGAATGGTATTTAACCTCTGTAGTTCCTACTACCGAAAACCCATAACCCAAGTCTAATCATGAGAAACACATCAGACAAATCCCAATTAAGAGACATTCTACAAAATATCTGACCAGTACTCACCAAAACTATCAAGGGCATCAAAATTGAGGAATGGCAGAGAAACTGTCAAAGTCAAGTGGGTTCTAAGGAGACACGATTAAATGTAATGCAATATCCTGGATGGGATTATACTGGAACCGAACTAGGTAACAGCTAAGGAAATCTGAATAAAATATGGACTTTAGGATAATGTAAAGATACTGTTTCATTAATTGAGAAAATGTGTCGTAACATTTTAATGAGAAGAGAAACTGGCCATGTGTTTATCTGGACTCTATTACCTTCACAACTTTTTTATAAATCCACAACTATTCTGAAGTACATTTGTTGTATGGCTCAAAAAGCATATGTTTATCAAACTTTTACAATGGTTCTGTTGCTGGTGGATTTAAGGTTCTTTCTTTTTGGTGAAACAATTCAGAGACGAAGTAATAGGTAAGAAGAAGATTTATGTAACAAGAAACACACTCCACAGACAGTGAGCCATCTCAGAAGGTGAGAGAGTGTCTCAAAATACAGCATGGTTAGTTTTTATGGGCTGAGTAGTTTCATAGGCTAATGAATGGGAGGATTATTCTAATTATTTGGGGGAAGGGGCACGGTTTCCAGGAATTGAGTCACCACCCACTTTTTGACCTTTTATGCTTAGCCTCAGAACTGTCATAGTGCTGATGAGTGTTTCATTTAGCCTGCTAATATATTACAATGAGCATATGATGAAGCTCAAGGTCTCCTGGATGTCACATCTGCCTTCTTGGACCTCATTGGCTCTAACTAGTTTTTGTCATGTCCTATGGAATGTCTTTCTTTAAAAAGTTGTGCCCTGCCCGCTTCCCTCCTATTTCAGTTTTACACTTAACTAAAAACATATGTTCTTACTTCTAAAGATAGACAATCCAACGTTACACTACAATTATAATACATAAGGATCACTGACTCGATGGACTTGAGTTTGAGCAAACTCCAGGAGTTGGTGATGGACAGGGAAGCCTGGCATGCTGCAGTCCAAGGGGTAGCAAAGAGTTGGACATGACTAGGGGTACTGAATGGAACTGAAGGATTTTAGAGCCAACTTCTTTGTGTGTGGCAAACTTTGGATGAATCAGAGTTTCCTAGTCTGGGTGATGACACTATCTGAAAAGTGTTTTAAAAACACAATTTCTGGAATCAAATCACTCATTGTAGATAACAGATAATTCCTTGACTCATGTGGGATATGGATAGAAGATTACTTTACAGGTATTGTTATAGGGCATGAACAATAATAAATCCTTTTATGTTAATTTCTTGTCAATATCACTCCCTTCAGAGTTGAGTATAACTTGGGGTGGTTGCATTTGGTCCACCACAGAGGCCTTATTGAATCAGGATTTTTTTAATCTACCGCTTACTCTGATATTGTTACTGTTAGTAACAGGCTTTGGTGTTCTTGCCAACTCACCATCCTACCTGTCTCCCCAGTCAAGAACTCATCTTAATGTCTTCAGTCTTGGTTTCTAAGGAAGTTTAAAGCATAGTAGCCTAGGATGTGTAGTTAGGTTCTCTCCCTTACCCCAAACCTAGATCTCTTCAGAGACTCCTAGTAACCTCTGCAGTTCTCAAATTGTGACAACAAGGACTATGCCACAAAGGAAGACTGAGAGGTATCTGGTAGACAGAACAGTAAATTGAGTGGTTGCTTGTAAATTACTGAATCAGTTACTTGTAAATTTTTGAATCAATTTCTGCACTCAAGAGTAAGTAAGGTCCTAAAGGACCAGGCCTGCATCCAGGCACCATCATCGAAGCAGGATTCAGACAGCCACATTTTAAATACACATGCAAGAGTGAAAAAATATGGATGCTCTTACCAGACGATGTTAGAATGAACGCTAAGCAGGCAAAAGCAGGAGGTACCTGCTACCAGGCCCTTGCCTTATTATCTAAAGTTTTATTCAATAAAATATGAAATCCAAGCCTCAGCTTCTTCATGGCTATTCTTTTGGTAAGCAAGTACTGAGATGCCACCTGCTTCTGTTTACTCTGCTCAAGCGCATACTACTATCATATATATGAAAATAATCATTTGTTCACACTATTCCACTGACTCCCAGGAACAATATGAAAACTCATTAGGTTGCAGCTGTGAATCGCATTGAGTATTTATGAGGGCAGTGTCATTTAAGTGTAATCTATAGTGTTATTCTTATTAAATAATTGGTATGACCTATGATTCTGAAAACTTCCACTTCTTCCTCTTTATAGTTAATGATAAAACATTATTCAAATGGCAATTGAAAAAAGATTTAAAGCAGATGTTCAAGTAAATAAGCTGTAACACTGACTTTTTGACGTAACTGATAGAAAAAAAAACAATGAAAATAATTCTAGCATAGAACAAAAAAAACATTGATATAAATTTGTAAAAGAAATAATTTTTCAATAAAAATTGTAAAGTAGAAATATGTGTATTTTCACATATAGCTCAGAGATCACATAAATGCCAAAAGAAGTGACTGTTGCTGAAATAAATGTGTTTTTTATGAAAAGCAAAGTAGTAAAACAAGCAAAATAGATGCATAAAATGGGTAAATTTTCAGTGTATTAGTTATTGCTGCCTCAGGGCAGCTGTAAATTATAAACTTGTTTTTAACTTTTTTTTTTGGTATTCATGAATGTATTTCAGATCTGTATTTTCTGGCATAGCCCTTGTGATTTGACCCTTTCCTGATTTATAATCTTTTTTAAAATTTATAAATCAAAGGGTACCAGATAGTTGGAGGAAAGATTAATGTGAAAAAAAACCCTAAAATGTGATGCCAGATAAGATACTAACTTTAGAAGTATCATTGTTGAAGTAAGTTTTGAAAGATAAAACAAGTGCTACATTTTATTTCATCTCCCTTTAATAAAAACATGTTATTTTTAATGAATGTAAAACCTCTTATTTTGCTTTATTCTTTCAAAAAACAAGCAGTGCTACACATGGGGACTATGAAATGTTTAAATGACAAATTCTTATTCTTATTCATTCCTTCCTTATAAGTCAAGGTGATTATCTCTGTGGTGAAAACATTTGTGATAAGAGAGAACAATTAATTATTAAAAATGCTTTTTATGGTATGGCAATGAATCCTTCAGACAGAAGTCATTTTATTTTCTTATATTGATGCCTAAACAATTCACCCTAGCACCTAGAGCCACAGAGGAAAGAACAGAGAATAGTGCTAACCTCCGATTGGCATGGTCTTCAAATAACTACACACCCTGAAGTGCATACCTGGCATCTATCTATACAATCATAATTAAGAGTTGCAACAAAAATGCAAGAGCTATTAAAAATGTTTGGTTCTCCATCTTGTAAGGGAAATACCAGGCCTAAGAATGAATTTTCAGTTCAGTTGCTCCGTCGTGTCCAACTCTGAGACCCCATGGATTGCAGCACACCAGGCTTCCCAGTCCATCACCAACTCCTGGAGCCTACTCAAACTCATGTCCATTGAGTCAGTGATGCTATCCCAACCATCTCATTCTCTGTCATCCTCTTCTCCTCCTGCCTTCAATCTTTCCCAGAATCAGGGTCTTTTCAAATGAGTCAGTTCTTCAAATCAAGTGGCCAAAGTGTTGGAGTTTCAGCTTCAGCATCAGTCTCACCAATGAATATTCAGGATTGATTTCCTTTAGGATGGACTGCTTGGATCTCCTTGCTTTACAAGGGATGCTCAAGAGTCTTCTCCAACACCACAGTTCAAAAGCATCAATTCTTTGATGCTCAGCTTTCTTTATAGTCCAATTCTCACATCCATACATGACTACTGGAAAAACCATAGCTTTGACTAGATGGACCTTTGTCAGCAATGTAATGTCTTTGCATTTTAATATGCTGTCTAGGTTGGTCATAGCTTTTCTTCCAAGGAACAAGCATCTTTTAATTTCATGCCTGCAGTCACTGTCTGCAGTGATTTTGGAGTCCTAAAAAATAAATCTCACTGTTACCATTGTTTCCCCACCTATTTGCCATAAAGTGATGGGATCAAATGCCATGATCTTAGTTTTCTGAATGTTGAGTATTAAGCCACCTTTTTCACTCTCCTCTTTGCTTTCATCAAGAGGATCTTTAGTTCTTCTTCGCTTTCTGCCATAAGGTGGTGTCATGTGCATATCTGAGGTTATTGATATTTCTCCTGGCAATCTTGATTCCAGCTTGTGCTTCCTCCAGGCCAGAATTTTGCATGATGTATTCTGCATAGAAGTTAAATAAGCAGGGTGACAAAATACAGCCTTGATGTACTCCTTTCCCAATCTGGAACCAGTCTCTTGTTCCATGTCCAGTTCTAACTGTTGCTTCTTGACCTGCATACAGATTTCTCAGGAGGCAGGTCAGGTGGTCTGGTATTCCCATCTCTTTAAGAATTTTCCACAGTTTGTTGTGATCAACACAGTCAAAGTGTTTAGCATAGTCAGTGAAGCAGAAGTAGGATTTTTTTCTGGAATTCTCTTGCTTTTTCTATGACCCAGGAGTTGTTGGCTATTTGATCTCTCGTTCCTCTGCCTTTTCTAAATACAGCTTGTATACCTGGAAGTTCTTGGTTCACATACTGTTGAAGCCTCCTAGCTTGTAGGATTTTGAGCATTACTTTGCCAGCATGTGAGATGAGTGCAATTGTGCAGCAGTCTGAACATTCTTTGGCGTTGCCTTTCTTTGGGATTGGGATGAAAACTGACCTTTTCTAATCCTGTGGCCACTGCTGAATTTTCCAAATTTGCTGGCATATTGAGTGCAGCATCTTTTAGGATTTGAAATAGTTCATTGGAATTCTGTCACCCCCACTAGCTTTGTTCATAGTGATGCTTCCTAAGGCCCACTTGATTTCACACTCCAGGATGTCTGGCTCTAGGTGAGTGATCACACTATCATGGTTATCTGTGTTATTATTTTTTGTATCATCCTTCTGTGTATTCTTGCCACCTCTTCTTAATATCTTCTTCTGTTAGGTCCACACCTTTTCTGTCCTTTATTGTGCCCATCTTTGCATGAAATAGTCCCTTGATATCACTAATTTTCTTGAAAAGATCTCTAGTCTTTCTTTCCCATTCTATTGTTTTCCTCTATTTCTTTGCATTGTTCACTTAAAAAGGCTTTCTTATCTCTCCTCACTGTTCTCTGGAACTCTGCATTCAGATGTGTATATCTTTCCTTTTCTCTGTCGCCTTTGGCTTCTCTTTTTTTCTCAACTATTTGTAAGGCCTCCTAAGACAACCATTTGCCTTTTTATATTTCTTTTTCTTGAGATGGTTTTGATTACCCTCAAAGATTTCTTCTGATCTTTTGTATTTCTTTACTATGAGTTGTAACAATTTTTCTTTATCTGGTCCTAAGGTAGCAAGTCCCATTGAGATTTTCTACAAACATGTAGGCTCTTAAAGATATTTCATACCTATTTTCCATGCCGGATGAACATAATAAGACTTGACTGAAATTTCTGATTCACTATCTTTTACAAAGCACTTCTGATCTCTAAGCATGGACTCAAACACCTTTCAACATTCCGTGATAGAAGCTTTTGTTTCTCTTTGGACATCACATGTCAGAGCTTATATTAGAAAGTTATTCATTATTTATGTTTACATGCTGATTTTTCTTAACTAGATTTTTTGTTTGTTTGTTTTCTTAGTTAGAATGCTGATCCAAGCCACAATCATCAAACTTCTTAAGCTGGTCCTCTCCTAATGGTTTCCTCTCTCTACCATTAATCCTTCTGTTCCAACCTGTTTATGAGTGACTGAGAGCTTAGTCACTTAGTCATGTCCGAAACTCTTTGTGACCCCATGAACGGTAGCCTGCCAGGATCTTCGGTCCATGGGATTTTCCAGGTAAGAATATTGGAATGGGTAGCCGTTCCCTTCACTAGGGGCTCTTTCAGACCTGGGATCAAACCCGGGTCTCCTACATTGCGGGCAGATTTTTACCATATGAACCACCTGTTTATAGAGGCAGAATAATCTTTGTAACAATCAGATCATCCTTCCCTTGGCTTTTGTTTTGTTGCTAAAGCCTATAGATACTAAAGGATTTTGTCCTGCTATTTACTTTCCTCTTTTCACCCCTGTGGCTCCCTCATTCACTGCTATCATATTGACCTTCTAGCTGTCCCTCAAACAGACCAACCCTGATGCTACCTCAGGAACTTTGTATTTGCTCCTTCCATTACATAACTCTTTTTACTGAAATTTTACTGTGACATTTTATTATTCATGTCTCAACTTTGAGTCGGCTCTTCAAAGTAGCCTTCTTTACCCACCTTATTAAAGCAGTGCCCCTAAAGCTATTCTCTCACTTCATCTATTTAAAAGCACTTGACAGGTCTAGAAAATTTCCTAGTTAGTTTAGTTAGCTATTTAGTTCAAGTGAGTTAAGAATAAAGGTAGGTCTGAAATTTTACTTTACCTGCAACTTAACATATGAGTCTGTCTATATTTATGGTTGCTTGCAAAAGACAAGAGACTCTGGGATCAAAGGCAACTTCTGTTAGTACTCACAGCAGTAGCATTTGTCTACTCAAAGTCCAGTTCCCTTAGAGTGACTCAAAGAGTCAGAAATGTGAACTTGTATTATAGGTGAGAAATTCTAACCCTGAGAAACTCAAAATTCTTATACTGGATTTAAGCAAACCTCTGCTGCAAAGGAATGCACTATATATATGCTATATGTTTGCAGGATTGTTCACTTTACAGAATGCTATCTTATGCTTCACCATCATGTATATGCTACTTATTAATTTATCACCTCTTACCTTGGAATTCACCATTTGATATATGTTCTGTGATAATAGAACAGGACTATTAAGCAAGACTTTAAGCTCTCTTCGTACAGAGTGCTAGAGGGAAATAGTTAGGTGGAAGGGGCCCTTCGCTATCTTCCAGGTGTAGCACAAGGTAGAAGTGTCAGCTTTATGGCTGTGAAGACAATGGGTAGAGCTCTGCTGTAGCCACTGCCCCAGAATACAAGAGTCTTTGGCAGCCTTTCAGCACTGGCCTAGAAATAAACTTTCCATGGCTCACCTGACCCAGACAACTGTTGCCCTAAAGGTGTCTCACTCACATCAGCACCCTGATTTCCTCTACAGTTCCCTGATCAGCATGCCTGCAACCTGAGGATCCTGTGCCCTTGCTGTCCTCTCTGCAGTTCCCTATGCAGCCTACCCACCCCCCAGGGGATTCTCACTGAGCCTCTACTAACTCTTACAGCTCTCCTTCAGCCCAAAGTATTCTCACCTCTCTGTACACTTCGGCTACCACTTGCTGAATTCTACCATTCCTTGCCTGCATTCTAGAGGATTGCTTCCTATTTTCCCAGTGATGGCCCAGCTTGTCTCTACTATCCAGTAAGCTCAATCATCCCTTCTTCAAATGTATTTGTTAAGTTAGTCAGGTGTGTAGGGGTGCTTGTGTGTGTATTAGTTACTTTGTTTATCACAGTTTAATGATACTATTGTAACCCTCCCCTGTATGTTTCTGTCTCCTGATTGGATCCAGATGGATACAGTACAATTGACCAGTTCAAGTTGAACCTCTTTGCTGTTCATAATTTCACCATCATTAATAAAACAACCCAAAGTGAAGTGAAGTCGCTCAGTTGTGTCTGACTCTTTGCAACCCCATGGACTGTAGCCTACAAGGCTCCTCTGTCCATGGAATTTTCCAGGCAAGAGTACTGGAGTGGGTTGCCATTTCCTTCTCCAGGGGATCTTCCTGATCCAGGGATCAAACCCAGGTCTCCCGCATTGCAGGCAGACACTTTACTGTCTGAGCCACCAGGGAAGCCCAACATCTTTAATCATAAATCTTTCATGTGTCTGTGATTATTTCCTTAGACAAAATTCCTAGGAAAAGAACTTCTATTTCAAAAGTTATATACGTTTTTGAGTCCTTGATGTACTGTCCAAAATACCTGCCAGAAAGGATGTAATAAAAGTATACTTCTAGGAAAGTGTAGAATGCCCAAGTCCCATTACCTTATAATGAGCATGGTTTATGGAAAAAGAAACGCTCTGAGAGTGCCCAAGAGCATCCCCATAGCCTACAAAACTTCTACCAAAGGTGAGTAAACCCACTTATCGCAGCTTGTTTTGGACTCTCAGGGGTTATACTTAAAGAAATAAAAGTAGTATTGAATGAAAAATTATTTCCAGGTCCCTATTGACTTGTAAACCCTCCACATCCCAGGGCCCTCTCCACTGTCACTTCCACCAGAAACCAAAACCTCTTACCTCATCACTACATTCATTAAAAACCTCAAAGAAACTCAGAAAGCTTATAGATAAGCAAAGTGTGAGTTTAAAAAGGTAATCAGTCACTTTAATCATCATTTACTGTTTCCTTGGAAAAAAGCATTCTGATTTCCAAACATATTACAGTGTTAAAAATAAAAACAGAAAAAAAAATTTTTTAACTAATGAACTATTAGACTTTATTTCCTCAGTGAGGAGCATGATTCAACTCTGAGAACTGAAGGATATTTGCCATGGACACTCAAAATCTGAAATTTCTAAACACTGATCTGGCTTAAATCAATAGACATCACTTTAAATTGATAATAATAGCCCACTAATTTATAAAGACAACGGGTCAAATTTTAACAAGCTGGTAGTAAAATTTTAAATTAAGCTAACTCAGAAAAGGCAGTGAGTCAAGATGACTACAGCCTTGGAAATCAGTTGACTCACCTCCCAGTAAACCCTGAGAAATTCACTTCAGCTTCTGGCCCTTGCTCAATCATTAACTAGTAAATCCAGAACCAACTTATATATACGTATATATATTCAGAACCACCTGTATTTAACAAATATGTTTATAAAGAGGCAAATGTCTATGCTCCAGAGCACTTCACTGTTTCTAAATATTTGCTGTTTATTCACTTACCTAGATTGCGGACCTTAACTCCTTAAAAACTCAGCAAGTTCAGCAGTCTTCATTTATTTCAAATACATCAACTGCTTTGCTCAGGTACCTGGGCTCCCACAGGTCATGTCACAATGACTTGATAACTAGGCTGAACCTCCTCAATGACTCTCTATGTTGCAAATATTTTCCAGACATGATACTATATGATCACTCATATGAACATGAAAAAGGGACTAAATCCTCAGGCTGCTTGATTTGGTTACTTGTACAGATGTAGCCTTCATTTTTTGAAATAAGGCCATAGTTGTTTTTTTTTTTTTTTCCATTCTTGCTAATTAGAGTGTGAAGATCAGTGACTTCATGTCTTGAAAAACTTTTTCGTGTCCTCAACAGTAAGATCTCACTAATAGGCAGGGGGTCATTAATGTCTCCATTGTGTTGTTTCATAGCTGCACAAAGAGATGAAAAATCTAGTAACCTAATTCCATTCTCATTAGTCCCATGAATCTACTATAAACTCCTGGTCAGAACCTTGGCACTGTCCTATTAATAGACATATGAAAAAGCAAGAAAAGAGAGCATATTCTTTTGAACTTGAACTCCTTGTTGACAGGAAATGAAAAGAACACTGCTTTCTTTGAGAAGTCCCTGCACTCAGCAATCCCAAAGCTGTGGCTGCTTCAAAGAGGCTTCCTGCAGAGTGACAGACTCCCTTCTGAGGAAGAAAGATAGGAATGAAAGCTCTACTGGATCTCAGCATCACAGGGTCCTGCACATGGCAGCATTTCAAAGTCTCCCTTATTCGCTTTCCTGGGACAATGTCACTTTAGTAAACCGCGACCACGTGAAAAGGTAAAGCAAAATCACGTAGCTTTTTGTCGCCTACTCAGCACCTCTAAAGTTCTGTCATCCCCTGCTTTGCTGTGAAGATAAAAACGTTCAGTCAAGTTTTGGGGACTCAAAGAGTTCAGAACTCACAATTTGGCAATGATATTTGCAGAACTTTAGTCAGCTAAATAATGCCCCCAAAGATATCCACATTCTGATTTCTGGAACCTGTAGATATACTGCCTTACTTGGGAAAGGTGACTTTGTAGATGTGCTTAAGTTAAGCACCTTGAGATAGAGAGGTTACCCTGGAATATTTGAGAGGGCCAAAGTAATTAAAAGTGATCAAAGTCAGAAAAAGGAGATGTGACCACAGAACCAACTGCTGGAGTGCTGAGTTCTGAAGACAGAGGAAGGGGCCACAAGCGAATGTATGCAGGTGGCCCTTAGAAACTGATAAAGGCAAGGAAAGTGATTCTCCCCTGAAGCTTCCAGAAAGAACACAGCCCTGACAACTCCTTGATTTTAGACTTCTGAACTTTAGAACTGTCAGAATATGGCTTTTTAATGTCAGTAAGGTTGTGGTAACTTGTTACAGCAGAATAAGGAACTAATACAAGAACCAATTAGCATATATCAAGTGTCCATAATGAATTTAGGTTTGTAACTGCTTAGGGATATCATAAGGATGATATTCATGATAAAGAATGAGCGCCACTAAAATTTCCAAAGACACAAGAAGAGAATAGCATAGAGACTGAAAGGAGCTAAATGGTGGCCTGGGATAGAAGCCAGAGCAATTATTCTGAAAACCTAAAAATATCATCCTGAAATCCACCTCCTTATTGAGTCACATTCCCACTTGAAATGACTTTGGTCTAGTAGATTACTTGTTAAAACATTGAGCATGGTATTACAACATGTTAGTAATTTTTTTCCAGTCTATCTCTTGGGCCTCATCTCCTCCTTGCCCAGCACATGACAGATGCATCCCTGGAACAAACTCCCTGGTCCTGGGCCCTCTGATTAGAATGCCTGACTTACTCAGTATATGTCTACTAGTTCTTCAGAGTATCCAGGTATACAATTTCTTTTCTAGAAAGCCTTTCCTAACTCTCTGGATTCCATCACTGAAGGCCTAAATCCTTTGTTTAACAAGATGTTATTGTAATTTCAGCTTTATTATTAATATAATTTGTAGTATGATGTAATTTGTCTTTCTAGAAATCTGCCTATCCCCATTTGTTTATGAAATCAGGGTGAGGTGAGATTTATCTTATGAATTTTTTGATTCTTGATATTTCAGATTGGCACTCAGAAAATGAATGAATCAAAGAATGAATGAAAGACTACAAGTTTCTAAAGTATGGTATAAAGCATACAAATGATGTAATGAGTTCAATGTTTGTGGGGACTTATAGATTTCAATATGTTCTGTGGCAATAAAATCTCAATACTTGATCATGGCTAACAGGACCCCATATCACTTGGATCTAGACACTCCTCCCTTGCCCCTGCTTCCTTGCACTGATTCCCAGCCATACTAACCATCTTCTAATTACTCAATGTCAATTTTTTTTTCTTGTCTTAGGAATTTTGCCAACTCCTCTGCCCATTATGCAACCTATATTGGCCAAATCCATTTTCACCTTCCATTCCACAGTGGAAGCTTCTTTCTATCTCATATTAAGTACCAGTTTTCATAAAGGCCTTCTGTGAACACCTGATTAAGAGCAGATCCCCTATTATTATGCTCTCTCATGGCTCATATTCTTTTCCTATATAGCACAACTTGTAATGATATGCCTATTTATCATCTAAATTTAGATTCCTCCCACTGGAATTAAGAGTGAATGTCGACATTCTAGGAATCAGCAAACTAAGATGGACTGGAATGGGTGAATTTAACTCAGATGACCATTATATCTACTACTGTGGGCAGGAATCCCTTAGAAGAAATGGAGTAGACATCATGAACAACAAAAGAGTCTGAAATGCAGTACTTGGATGCAATCTCAAAAATGACAAATGATCTCGGTTTGTTTCCAAGGCAAACCATTCAATGTCATGGTAATCCAAGTCTATGCCCTGACCAGTAATGCTGAAGAAGCTGAAGTTGAACGGTTCTATGAAGACCTACAAGACCTTTTAGAACTAACACCCAAAAAAGATGTTCTTTTCATTATAGGGGACTGGAATGCAAAAGTAGGAAGTCAGGAAACACCTGGCATAACAGGAAAATTTGGCCTTGGAGTACAGAATGAAGCAGGGCAAAGGCTACTAGAGTTTTCCCAAGAGAACACACTGGTCATAGCAAACACCCTCTTCCAACAACACAAGAGAAGACTCTACACATGGACATCACCAGATGGTCAACACCAAAATCAGATTGATTATATTCTTTGCAGCCAAAGATGGAGAAGCTCTATACAGTCAGCAAAAACAGACCAGGAGCAAACTGTGGCTCAGATCATGAACTCCTTATTGCTGAATTCAGACTTAAATTGAAGAAAGTAGGGAAAACGACTAGACCATTCAGGTATGACCTAAATCAAATCCCTTATAATTATACAGTGGAAGTGACAAATAGATTTAAGGGACTAGATCTGATAGACAGAGTCCCTGATGAACTATGGACAGAGGTTCGTGACATTGTACAGGAGACAGGGATCAAGACCATCCCCATGAAAAGAAATGCAAAAAAGCAAATTGGCTGTCTGAGGAGGCCTTACAAATAGCTGGGAAAAGAAGAGAAGTGAAAAGCAAAGGAGAAAAGGAAAGATATTGCCATCTGAATGCAGAGTTCCAAAGAATAGCAAGGAGAGATAAGAAAGCCTTCCTCAGCGATCAATGCAAACAAATAGAGGAAAACAACAGAATGGGAAAGACTAGAGATCTCTTCAAGAAAATTAGAGATACCAAGGGAACATTTCATGCAAAGATGGGCTCGATAAAGGACAGAAATGGTATGGACCTAACAGAAGCAGAAGATATTAAGAAGAGGTGGCAAGAATACACAGAAGTGTACAAAAAAGATCTTCACGACCCAGATAATCATGATGGTGTGATCACTCACCTAGAGCCAGACATCCTGGAATGTGAAGTCAAGTGGGCCTTAAAAAGCATCACTACGAACAAAGCTAGTGGAGGTGATGGAATTCCAGTTGAGCTATTTCAAATCCTGAAAGATGATGCTGTGAAAGTGTTGCACTTGATATGCCAGCAAATCTGGAAAACTCTGCAGTGGCCACAGGACTGGAAAAGGTCAGTTTTCATTACAATCCCACAGAAATGCAATGCCAATAATGCTCAAACTACCGCACAACTGTACTCATCTCACACGCTAGTAAAGTAATGCTCAAAATTCTCCAAGCAATACGTGAATCGTGAACTTCCAGATGTTCAAGCTGGTTTTAGAAAAGGCAGAGGAACCAGAGATCAAATTGCCAAAACCCACTGGATCATCAAAAAAGCAAAAGAGTTCCAGAAAAACATCTATTCCTGCTTTATTGACTATGCCAAAGCCTTTGACTGTGTGGATCACAATAAACTGTGGAAAATTCTGAAAGAGATGGGAATACCAGACCATCTGACCTGCCTCTTGAGAAACCTGTATGCAGGTCAGGAAGCAACAGTTAGAACTGGACATGGAACAACAGAGTGGTTCCAAACAGAAAAGGAGTATGTCAGGGCTGTATATTGTCACCCTGCTTATTTAACTTATATGCAGAGTCCATCATGAGAAACACCGGGCTGGAAGAAACACAAGCTGGAATCAAGATTGCCGGGAGAAATATCAATAACCTCAGATATGCAGATGACACCACCCTTATGGCAGAAAGTGAAGAAGAACCAAAGAGCCTCTTGATGAAAGTGAAAGAGGAGAGTGAAAAATTTGGCTTAATATTCAACATTCAGAAAACTAAGATCATGGCATCTGGTCCCATCACTTCATGGGAAATAGATGGGGAAACAGTGGAAACAGTATCAGACTTTATTTTTGCAGGCTCCAAAATCACTGCTGATGGTGATGGCAGCCATGAAATTAAAAGACGCCTACTCCTTGGAAGGAAGGTTATGGCCAACCTAGATAGCATATTTAAAAGCAGAGACATTACTCTGCCAACAAAGGTCCATCTAGTCAAGGCTATGGTTTTTCCAGTGATCATGTATGGATGTGAGAGTTGGATGGTGAAGAAAGCTGAGCGCCGAAGAATTGATGCTTTTGAACTATGGTGTTGGAGAAAACTCTTGAGAGTCCCTTGGACTGCAAAAAGATCCAACCAGTCCATCCTAAAGGAGATCAGTCCTGGGTGTTCATTGGAAGGACTGATGTTGAAGCTGAAACTCCAATACTTTGGCCACCCCATGCAAAGAGTCGACTCATTGGAAAAGACCCGGATGCTGGGAAGGATTGGGGGCAGGAGGAGAAGGGGACGACAGAGGATGAGATGGTTGGATGGCATCACCGACTCGATGGACATGGGTTTGGGTAAACTGCGGGAGTTGGTGATGGACAGGGAGGCCTGGTGTGATGCGATTCATGGGTTGCAAAGAGTCGGACACAACTGAGCGACTGAACTGAACTGAACTGGAATTAAATTCTAGAAAGAGGCCATGTCAGTTTTCTTACCCCCTGTTGTTCCCCTATACCTTACAAGAGCTATACACAATGTCAGTGCTCAAAAAAAATTTATATGGTTGAGATACATCATGCGAAGTGACGGTCTGGATGAAGCACAAGCTGGAATCAAAATTGTTGGGATAAATATCAATATCCTCAGATATGCAGATGACACCACCCTAAAGGCAGAAAAACAAAGAGGAACTGAAAAGCTTCTTAATGAAGATGAAAGAAGAGAGTGAAAAAGCTGACTTAAAACTCAACATTCAACAAACTAAGATCATGGCATCCAGTCCCATCACTTCATGGCTAACAGATGGGGAAAAATGGAAACAGTGGCAAATTTTATTTTCTTGGGCTCCTAAATCACTGTGACTGCCACCATGAAATTAAACGATGCTTGCTCCTTTGAAGAAAAGCTATGACAGACTTAGATAGCATATTAAAAACATAGACATCACTTTGCTGACAAAGTCCATCTAGTCAAAGCTATGGTTTTTCCAGTAGTCATGTACGGATGATAGAGTTGGATTAAAAAGAAAGCTGAGCGCCAAAGAATTGATGCTTTTGAACTGTGGTGTTGGAGAAGACTCCTGAGGGTTCCTTGGACTTCAAGGAGATCAAACAAGTCAACCTAAAGGAAATCAATCCTGAATGTTCATTGGAAGGACTGATAGTGAGGCTGAAACTCCAATACTTTGGCCACCTGATGCGAAGAGCTGACTCATTGGAAAAGATGCAGATGCTGGGAAAGACTGAGGGTAGGAGAAGAAGAGGGCAACAGAAATGAGATGGTTGAATGGCATCACTGACTCAATGGACATGAGTTTGAGCAAACTCCAGGAGAGAGTGAAGGACAGAGGAGCCTGGTGTGCTCTAGTCCATGGGATCACAAAGAGCTGGACAAAACTTAGTGACGGAATAACAACAAACCTAAAGATAATGCATGAAAAAATACATATGTGACTTCATAGCCAAAGTTTCCTCACCAGAGATGGGATGCTTTGTCATACATATTGTCATAGAGATTCAGTTAAGTAAACACAAGTTGATGCAGATCAATCTATCACTTTGTAATAAGTGTTCAGATCTGTCTATTTTAATTCTAGGTTGCAGAAACACTTGCTAGATATCATGACAAATAGGTGCTGGTTTAAATAGGAATTAACACTGTGGAAATGCAGAGTTCTATACAAGCAAAATTCATACATTCTATACAAACATCAAAGTTTCTGTTCAAGAAAATCAAATACATTTGGCACTAGGTTGCCCTCACACCTCAACAGTAAATATTACTTCTGACCTTTGGAAGTCCCTTTCACCCAGAGATTCAGAGTATTACTCTTGGTTCCTACTTTGCACTTAAATGTGTTTTCAGAGAATAACAGAATTTGTACAAATTTCTCCATTAACAGTTTGCTTTCTGTTTCATTTATGTGTTGTTTGTTTCATATTACAGAGAAACAATTTGGTATCAAGATGTTAAAAGTGCCACTTTCTAGAAGGTATGAATTTTTCAGTCTAGAGTGATGGCTCTATTTCAGTCATCAGTCAAAGCCCCACAATTTTATCAGGCACAAGTAACCATTTTAGAGCATTTTTAAAATGTAATTATGATAATTGTGACTCTTACTAAAACAACCTCCAAGTTCTTAAAATAGTTAATCTCTCGTTTTTAAGATCTGTTGAATTTCTGCTGTTTTCTGGGGCTAAGAGACTAAGAAGCATATACAGAGTAATGATAATAATTATAACATTTTATTTGTCTTGCTGCAATTTTGTTCTTAAAGTACATATGCATTTATACTTAGACAAGGATCAGAAATGTATTAAAGGTTTTCTTTCTCCTCCATGTCCCCTTACCATTGTAAACATCTTTATCACATTAAATAATAATAAATAATAAAACTATCAACCAGATAGATAAATAGATAGATATTTGTTTCCACATCAACAAAGATTCCATTTTATTCTTTCTCGTTTCACAGCCCTCTACAATACCTATCACACAAAAGACCATGAGGAACATTTACTGAATTGAACAGACTGGAGTAGTGATTGTGCATATTAAATATCTCTTAGAAATTAGAATTTTACGTTAAGTGTGTAATCTACTTACAAGGTTCAGAATTGAGAAGTAGTAAAATTAGGATAGAAGTTACCTGATACCCCATGTAAAGCTCTTTCCATGAAACAGCATCTCTGAGTATTTTTGACATAAAATAATATATTTACATACCTGTAGGAATCAGAAGTAACTAGCAGAACTAATACAACAAATGGCTTTAACTGAAAATAATAAAATGCATAGGTATATAAAGGGCTTCCCAGGTGGCGCTAGTAGTAAAGAACCTGCCTGCCAATGCAGGAGACGTAAGAGACTTGGGTTTGATCCCTGAGTAGAGAAGGTCCCCTGGAGGAGGGCATGGCAATCCACTGCGGTATACTTACCTGGTGAATTCCATGGGCCAAGGAGCCTGACAGGCTATAGTCCATAGGGTCACACAAAGTCAGATATGATTGAAACAACTCAGCAGACAGAAGCACACACCGGTGTATAAAATACTATTTCTTTGAATTTTGGTAGGTTTGGAGTTAGTACAGTTGTTTAATCATAGGCTAGCCAGATTTTTAACAGAGATAGTGGAGGGAGGGCTTGAGCATAAAAAGGAGGGTTGGATTTTTGAAGCCCTTTTCAGTGGGAAAAATTATGTCTCTTTTTCAGGGAATTATACTTCTAATGAAAAACACAAGTATCCCTTCATATTTTATCAATAAATCCTTTGTGATAACTAAAAATTAATATGGGAAAAAAATCCCTAATAGATCCTAATCCAAAAATAGCATTCTAAATATAGCAGATTGCCCTGGGAAAGTAACGGTAGCACAGTGAAATGATTCTGAGTGGGAGATCTGGAGTTACTTTGCTGAATGTAAATCCTGACTTGACTTTGTGTCCTAGGTATATAACTTAACCTCTATAAGACTCAATTGCCTCATCTATAAAGTGGAGATGATTCCACCATGAAATTTCTATCAGGAGTAAGTGGAATAAAAGCAATAATATGCTTAGCAGAGGGCCTGATCTGGAACATAGTACATACTCAATAAACGACAATCATCTTTCCCACCCTGTTTCCTCAGATGTATAAAAAAAAAAATTGTGTTAGGTCTGAAATATCAAACGGGATGTAAGGCTACTACTAATCTCACACACATAGCACCTGTTTCCAAGCAATTGCCACATAGAATCCTTAGGAGCCAGCCGGTTTTGAGAATCCTCAACACAACCAATAGCCACCAGCAGTGATCAAAACTGGCAGAAGCATTAGAACCTCCTTGTGTTACATAGACTTGAAGGCTCTAAGGTTACTTGTGATTCTCTAAAACAAAATAGCAACTATAGTAAAATGATACAGGGTCACAGGACTGTAGATGTGATGCTATCATTTGTCTTACAAAACTTTGTTGCAAAATATAGTGTGTGTGCGCACACACAACCACAGTTTGTTTTACTTAACTGAATCCTTATTTCATTGTCCATGTTCGAAAAAGAAGCACATTTTTCTATTCACTATCTCAATCTACACAAAATTATATGAGAGCATTTCAAGAGAATGGGCCAATGTCAGAACAAGAAAGAAAATTCTAAATTTATAGCATCAATTGTATCACATATACATATTGTTTATACAATCATGTAGTATTAGATGTATAGTGTCAATATATATTTTGGGTTACAATTAAAAAAACTGAGTACATCTTTTCAGTGAGGTCTGCCTTGATTGTGTTGCTATAGCTGATTTAGAGAATATGTTTAAAAAGTAAATTAATTTTCATTTAATGTACTCTCCTGCTTATTTTTATCACTTTGTCTTTTAAACTAAGGACATATGTTGTTAAACAATGGGAACAAAACTATGAAATGCCTTTACTTAAGGTATATTTTCTATCAATTCATACACATTTAACATTTCAAATGAGAGAGAAGATGGTGCTAAAATTAATAGAAACCACCCAGAAAAATCTGTTCCCTTTGTTCCTCTTACTAAAGGTCAGTTGTACCTATTGTCTCCCTGATGGTTGGCTCACAATCATTTATTTAAGTAGTATACCAATGGCTATCAGTCACATGATAAACTGAATGTAGGAAACTAGAGAATCTGAAGTTTCAAATAGAGCAGTCAGACAGATTATCAAAATCCATTTTGTTGTCTTTTGTGATTTTACATTTGAAGACAACTATCTACTATTTGGATAAGGAAAATTATGAGAAATTAAATCATCCACCTTCCAATTCTGGCCTTTGTTGACACTACAAAAATGTTTTAGTGACTGTGATGCTGGTTTATGATTGTCTCTAGATGTAGTTTCAAAAGCATTTGATTCATCTGTCCCAACTTTATAGTCAATATCTAAAGCACCATTTTAACAGACATTTAATAAACAACTTGTTTCCATTTGGTTTTGTTTGAATCAAGTCTCAGATAAATCCTTATGTCTCTCAGGTATATATTAGCAAGATTTAAGAAGTCATAAAGAATATTCTGTAAAATAATAATTCATTTGGATTTATCTTAGCACAGAGTTATCAATCTGCCTGCCTATACAAACACTAATGGTGTAAGGGAAGGTATATAATAGAATCCTGAAATAAACCTGTAAATTACGTAAGTTCTAATGATCTGATTTTGAAGTAATCACTGAATATATCAAGTAATAGACAATGTTATAAGGAAAAGAGCAAGAATAAAAAGATAGTTTCCAGATACAAAACAAAATTTCTTTGCCCTTCTCCAAATTTTAAATGCTATCCTTGAGAATTTTTCTAAAATCAAATATTTCACAACTAGATGGTAGCAAATTGTTTACAGGTAGCTGGGTAATGTATGAAATTACATAAATACAAATATTAGTCGACAGAAAACATATTGTAATTTTTATGATTGTATGTATTTAAGGATAACTGTTGTCTCTAGAATGGCTGAATGCAGCACAAAACATAATTGTATAGACAAACGGTCCATATGATATTGACATTTTTAAAAAATTTATTTTTCAGAAATGTCAGTTTCATATGATTCAATCTGTTATTTTTTTAAACAGAAAATCCTTCTAAATTCCAAACCATAAAATTAAATTATACCAAGTAGTGGCAAACTGGACTTAAGCTCTCTGAAGAAATACCCTGATTTCATAGGAATGATTATATCAGAATGAATGTTTAAAGAGAAAGATTTTTTTTTAGGTTTTCAGAAAGTAGTTCAACAGGAGGAGTAAATTGGTCTGGAAGTCTGATTTGTCTAGAGTCTAGACTACAATATTATTGTGAAATATACTAAGTACAAGCAAAGCATTTTCCAAAAAAAATTTAATAAAAAAGTAGATAGTATATTTGTAAAACAAACATTTTCTATTCAACTCACAATGTCACCATCCTCCAATTATTGAATCATTCATTTTTAGTTATATCTTACTATGTTGTATTTATAAAAGAAATAATAGAAATAATTTTCAAAGTTTAAAATATAATAAGACAATGTTACACTTGTCTTTTAACAGACACAGCTTAATTTTTTCACTTAAAATGTATTCTCCATGAAAGTGATTTTAAATAAAAGAGAAAAAAATGTTTTTACTGTGCTTCAGAGATTTTGGGCAGTAATAAATCAAGATTTTTCCTATTGCAACCTGTACTACCCTTTCTACAGGACTCCTTTTGCAATGCAAAGAGGAGAAAAAAAAACCCTTTGATTTTCAGCAAGTGGAAAAGAAGCATGCAAAATGAGAGCAGGAGCAGGAATTTCCGATCTGAAGTTCAGACCAGGCTGTCATTCTATGAAAATTGATGTGGTCACACCCCTAGAGGTCATACAAAAACCTTTCACCTGGGGAACTCCTTGAGCTGAAGAGCAAATGAAATCTGCTTAATGGAGAGTGCTTAATAGCAGTGTTGATAAGAAGTCAGAAGTAATGATACCCTGAAGTCCCAGCCTCAGGGAGACGGTTGACAAGAGTAATTTACCTAACAGTTTGGAACCTCTGGAGTCTCTGTCTCCTAATTATCTCCCTGTCTTGCCGTCTCTTCATTTATCCACCCCCACTTCATTCATTCTCTTTAATTCTAAGAATCTGCTTCCAGTTTTGTTCCCTGACTACTTAATTTGTCTGAGTCATTCCCTACAATTTGAGCCCCCTCCAGACACACACACACACACATTAATGCCACATTTATATTTTCTTTCCTTTTCACTCTTCTTTACTATGCTTATAACCTGCTTAAGGAACTGCATTGTGAAACTCTATTAAATGAGAATATTAAATATTGATTGTACTTTTTAGAATAGCACCTCATTTTCTTTTTATTGTAAATAAAATATCACCTCTTGTTTCTTTTTAGGATTTCTAACTAATTTTCCTTTCACTTTTATTCAACTACCATTATATAACTCAGTGAACTGTAATGAAAAAACTTATACAAGTATGATGTCTCCTTACCAAAATATATTTTGGCATAACTAAATCTTATGACAAAATGAAAGGGGGTAGAATGAATTGAGAGACTGGAATTGACATAGACAAACTTTTGATACTATATATAAAATCCAATGAGAAGCTACTGTATAGCTCAGGGAACTCTACTCAGTGTTCTGTGGTGATCCAGATAGGAAGGAAATCCATAAAAGAAGGAAAATATATATACGTATAACTGATTCACTTTGCTGTACAGCAGAAACTAACACAACTTTGCAAAGCAACTATATTCCAATAAAAATTAATTAAAAAAAAAAAAGAGGACCTAGAACCTCTCCCTGCTTTAAATACATTTCTGTATAATTTATCTATGAAATTTTGATATAATCTTTGGAGTCACAGCAATCATTTAGGTAGAAAAAATAGCTATAACTGATATTGTCTTACACCTTCCAGATTTATTTTCCTTTTTCCACTAATATGACTTTCCCTTTCTGGTTAATACAAACACATGACTTCAAACAGCATGCACTAAAAAGTCATTTAAGTATTTTGCACGTTTATACTTTCAGCAAATCATTTAAGAAAATCCAACACCTAAAATTAGGACAGTATTCCGAAAAGTCACAATTTATCAGTGCATTTCCTCCTTTGGCACAATCAAAAGCTCTTTTCAGAGATAAATTACAATGCTTGGCTCACACAACAGACATCAGTTTGGTTGGACTACCATGTCAGGCCACAAAATGACCTTATTAATTGAAAGTCACCACAAGCAGCAGCAGGGATTTAACAAGGTTGGATTCTCAAAGGATGGAAAGGCTTACTGAATCCAGGAAAAACAACCCTGAATATGGTACAATAGTGATGTGTGCTGGCTAATGATACAGTATTCATTTATGTCTTATTCTGATAGTCATGTATCCTGAAGGGTGAACAGGATCAATTATTAAATGTTAAAAATTAATTAAGGTTGCAAGTGTAATTCTTCTAGAAAATGGGATTTTCCCCCAATCACAAAACACTTGGAAAAAGTCAGTTTGTTACCATGATCTGAGCAAAGAATGCCAAAATAAAAGCAGTCTTCAGCTTTTTTATCTAAAATGGCCCCCTAGCATTTACACTTATGTGTGCATTTGTGATAGTGGGGTGTGTGTGTGTGGTCTTGCACCTTGTTTTTGTCCCTTAACCATTTATTCAAGATCTGGGAGCTGCTTCCCACTAATTCATGAAGAGCCATTTCATCCTCTGTGTAATGGCTCTGGAGCAATCCACAGAATTGATTTTACATAATTTATTTAACCTGCTATATATTGTAGACATTGTTAGTAGACATTATTATGAGATTACAAACAACACTGCAATGAATATCCCTGTATGTAAATCAACTTGGATATACGTGAATTTATTAGTAACAACATAGATACAGAATTTCTAACTCAAAAGTCACCCTCTTTTAACAGAGTTCATCAAAATGTCATCCAGCAAAAAATACATGAAAAGACATTTCCCTAAACTTTACCAGCAGTATAATCAAATGTTTTGATATCAAGTATTTAGATTAAAATGTTGTCTCATTATTTTAATTTACAGCTTCCTTAAGAGTGTATTGAAAATGTCTTTTTATGTTACCTTTGTTTTTGTGTCTATGCTATGTCTATTTTTATGTTATTAAAATTTTTAGTTATATTATTAATTTTCATATAAATACTTTTCCATGCTGTAATTTGCCCTTGACTGTTTATTTTTCAGCTGCACTGAAGCATAATTTACATGCAATAAGATGCACCCATTTTAAGTGTACAGTTGTGTTGTACCATGTGATATAGAATGTTTCCATAACATAAATACCTAAATAGTATTCCCACCCCCTCTTTCATCATTTCTCTCCTCTTCTCTTTTCAAGTAACCATGATCTGGTTTTTATAACAATATATTAGTTTTCTTATTCTAAAACTGTATATAAATGCACAGTATATACTCTTACTACCTGGCTTCTTCTGTTTAGCATCATGTTTTAGAATTTGTCTATATTATGCCTGTAGCATAGTTTTCTTCACTCTTGAGCAGCATTATATTGTTTGAATATACAAAATTTGTTCATCATTTCATCAACTGATGGACACTTGATTTGGGTTGTTTCCAGTTTGGGGCTAATACAAATCAATTTATTTACAAGCCTTCATGTGACTATTGTTTTTGTATCTTCATTTTTTAAATGACAATGTTTAACCTTTAGAAAAAAATCAAACTGATTTCCAATGTGTTTGGAAAACTTTACTCTCCATCCAGCAATATATGAGAAGTCTGGTTGCCTGATGTTATGTCAGCTTTTCACTTTTAGCTATTCAAGTTAATGTATAGTGGTATCTCACTGTAATTTTACTTTGAAATGCTCAATAAATAAACATGTTGCATATCTTTAAATATGTTTATTTTCCAGTAATATATTTTATGGGGATGTTGCTCAAAATTTTCTGTTGGGTTGTCTATTATGTTAATATCTTCTGTATTTTAAAATTTTCTATTAACAAGTCTTATACATCTTTGTTGCATTTATCTCAAATGTTTCTTGTATTTGTATACTATTACAACTGGCATTTAAAATTTTTCTTTTCTAGTTGTATGCTGATAGCATATAGAAAGAGTTGCTAAAGTCACCTTAGTTTTCAGAGTTCACTGTGGATTCCTACAAGTTCCCTAAATACCTGTACATGTAGTTTCCATATAAATACAGTTTTACTTATTTCTAATATATATGACTTCTATTTCTTTGAATGACACTGGCTAGGACCATATTATTGAGTAGGAATAGTAGGAGGCAATACTTATACATTTTTCTTGATTTTGGAGGGAAAGTATTCATTCTTTCAACATTAAATGTAGTTTAACTCTAGGTTTTTGATAATTTATTTTATTAACTTAAATAAAAGTATATTCTTCTATTAAAATATGAAATCTAGATTTGAGTATGTATGGTATATGCACATATTTTTGCACTGGGCATTGGTTTCTACTTCCTATTTGTGTACAATTACCTCATGTTGGTTACTTTGGCTTTATTTTACATTTTAATAACTATTACAAGTAGACTAGCTAATTACTTCCCCTGCCTGACCCCAATTTTCTGGTATTGTTACTTCTCTTTTTAATATGCTGCTGCTGCTGCTGCTAAGTCGCTTCAGTCGTGTCCGACTCTTCGCGACCCCATGGATTGCAGCCTTCCAGGCTCCTCCGTCCCTGGGATTCTCCAGGCAAGAACACTGGAGTGGGTTGCCATTTCCTTCTCCAGTGCATGAAAGGGAAAAGTGAAAGTGAAGTCGCTCAGTCGTATCCGACTCTTAGTGACCCCATGGACTGCAGCCTACCAGGCTCCTCCGTCCATGGGATTTTCCAGGCAAGAGTACTGTAGTGGGGTGCCATTGCCTTCTCCGCTTTTTAATATATGAATCTTATAATCAGATTCTCTAGCTCTTCAGAAATTCTATTGTTTTTATCGGGATGTTGCAGTTTCAATAATTTATATATTAATTTAGATAATATTTATTGTGATGATAATGAGTCTATCCTATCCAAAGCATTTTTTCAAGTCATCATTTTGTTCTTCAATAGCATTTCAGAATCCTTCAGAGAGCACTTGTCAGTTTATTGTTAGCTTTATTGTTACTTCTTTTATCTTTAAAACAATTTTTTTGGTAAATAAGAATCTTCTATTGCAACTTCCTGAAGGGTCTGATTTCTTAATGACACAGCCTTTATTAGGTTGCTGAAGTCTACTTTCAACTATTCAACATGTAAACAACATGTAAACCACCAAATTTCTTGACGTCAAAATATAGTCCATATGGTATTTTCAGCTTCCAAATTCAATGAAGCCATTGATGTGTCCTCTCATATAACCATCCTTTTGGAAATCATGATTGGGAAAGTAGCAAAGAGCAGAATTATGAGTACAGAAGACAAAAATTCTGTAACTGAGTAGTTAAGTGACATAAGAGAAGGCCACCTCCATTTCTACTGCTAAGTTCCTGGACATGTGTATTTTAGTCAATAGGTTAAAGTTCATATTTTCTCTATAGGATAGCACCCAACTCTTCAGGAAGTTGTCTCCCAACCTAAACTGCAATGTAAGTTTCAGTGAGCAATTCCACATTTTTGTAAGGCAGATGCTTTTAGATGTGAAGTCGGTGATAAGACCAGTGACTTACATGGGCAGAAGCATGTGAGAGACTGATCGCTTCTAAGACCTTCTGTAACCCAGTAGTGGTGATGATGGCACAAGCACTGCAGGCTTGCAACATCAATACAAATTGGTGTATATAGAATAGGTATATACTCTGACGAGAATACTTCATCTCAGTGAAGAGTTCCAAAGTATCCCATCTTCTACAAAGTAGAAGATGGCAGAAGGTAGAAGAGATGCCCCTCATCTCTCGCAGCAATGTTTTAGATTCTGTTGTTGGCAAGTTGGGAAGTTGGCAATCGTAGAAGCTAGAGAATACATTGCCAAAGGGAGAGCCCTAGAAAACATATTTTTCAGGGGTTAGTTCCTGTGATACAAAGAAGAACAGGATAGGAGTGGATATGAAAACATCAAGCAGATGACTGGCCCAGGAGTTTTCTCATGGTTACCCTCATACATATTTCCACTCTTCTCTCCACAAGACTTTTTTCCCTTCTGCCACTGGATTTTATCTACTTGTCTTATTTTTCTTTAGACTTCTTAGTGCCCCCCTTATACATTTAAATATACTTATACCCTATTGCTGACTTTTTTTCAAGTGACCTAGTTGTACATTCTAAGTCACTTCAGTCATGTCTGACTCTTTGTGACCCCATAGACCATAGCCCAACAGGCTCTTCTGTCCATGAGGATTCTCCAGGTAAGAATACTGATGTGGTTTGCCATGCCCTCCTCCAGGGGATCTCCCTGACCCAGGGATCAAACTCACATCTCATACATCTCCTACATTGGCAGGATGGTTCTTTACCACTAGTGCCACCTGAGAAGCCAGCTTGGAAGACCCAGTTATACATATCTATTCTTTTTCAAATTCTTTTCCCATTTAGGTTAATATAGAGTGAAACAGACATGAAAATAATGTAATTCAATAAATGTTAAAATAAGTATGCATATAAAGATGCTGTGGTGGTACAAAGAAGAGAAGCCTTAAACCAAAGCTTTTGAAGTGAAGTGAAATTCATTCAGTCATGTCCAACTCTTTGGGGCCCCATGGGCTATACAGTCCATGGAACTCTCCAGGCCACAATACTGGAGTGGGTAGCCTTTCCCTTCTCCAGGAGATCTTCCGAACCCAGGTATCAAACCCAGGTCTCCTGCATTGCAGGTGAATTCCTCACCAGCTGAGCCACAAGGGAAGCCCAAGAATACTGGAGTGGGTAGCCTTTCCCTTCTCCAGGGGATCTTCTCGACCCAGGAATCAAACTGGGGTCTCCTGCATTGTAGGTGGATTTTATTCTGTGTCAAGTTGTAGATAAATTATCAAAATACAGCATTAAAAATCAGGACAAATTGTTAACTATTTCAGTAATAAAAAATTGTTTGCTGATGGTCTGATGTCCTTTGGTAAAGAGCAGAAAATGTTAGAAGCTGAACTGAAGCTACCCTAAGGATATTTAATCTACAAATACCTATCACTCTGTAAGAATCTGAAGAATGGGCAAATGTAGGTAAAATTTTGGGTAAAATACAGTATCAGAGGGCTAGAGGGGGAAAAGCCTATTTAGATGATTCTGAGGAGTGCAAGAGATATAAAAACTGAGTAATTCCCATAAATACCATTACTGAGTAGTCTTTCTAGCTAAGCAATGATTCCAAATGCCTTGAATTTAAAATATGCATATGCATAATTTGTCTCAATGCATCCTTTTTGACCTTATATGAAATGCAAGAACTTTTCTCTCTGTCCTTTCCACACATTTCTCTGCTTATGTTGATGAATTGCCACCAAAGAGAGTAGCAATCTTCATTGATATTTCTACATTTTAAAGCCACAAACATCAGATGTGAAATAATAAACTTACAGCAATGGAAATCCACAAAACTGATCCATTAAATCAAATTTTCATTCTTTGGAATAAATCTGGAAAATGAGTACTTGGAGTAAATCATGATTTTTTGGGCCTCATATAGTTTAAGAATTTCTTAGGTGAATTGATGGGCACACACAGCTTTTGCAACCATCACTCTAGACACAGAGGTCTTTCATCTGGCAATTTTCTTGAATTTCAGAGTTATGTCTTATTCTTACTTTTACATCTATATTTTCATAATGTCTGGCATAGAGGAATAAAATTCTTAGACTGAATTTTATAATAATCACAATAAATCAATTGGTTCATATAAAGCTAACATTTTAAGTAGATTTTAAAGTATAGTCATCAAAGTGTAGGTTTTCTTGATTTATCATTTACAAATAATAAATCATTTTCAACTGTTCTAACTTTCAACTGAGAGGTTTTAGAGGAATATCATTTTCTCAATCATAGGCAGTTTACCAGTTTCAGACCACATAACAGAGGCTTTTGAAGGGGTAGTTTTCTAGTGATCTCTACTTCATTTCCCATCCATTTCTCAATTTATTGGGTTTCCCTGGTAGCTCAGATGGTAAAGAATCTGCCAGCAATGTAGGAGACTTGGGTTCGATCCCTGGGTTGGGAAGATCCCTGGAGAAGGGAATGGCTACCGACTACAGTATACTTTCCTGGAGAATTTCATGGACAGAGGAGCCGGGTGGGCTACAGTCCATGGGGGTCACAAAGAGTCAGACAAGACTCAGTGATTAACACTTTCACTTTCTCAATTTATTAGTCTCTGCCTCCATTATTCAGAAACAAGTCTAATTAATGACCTTGAAACTGCTATGTGACAGACACCTTCAATCCTGACTTGAATTTTGCATTGACTAAGATAATGTTTTTTCCTCCTCCTACTCACTGAAGCTCCCCTTATTTGATTGTAGGGACCCTCTATAATCCTTCCATCATTTTCATTCTTTGGGTTATTCTTTAAATATCTGTTTTTTTGAGGGTGCTGTCATCATCCTCCTTTTACCTACTCTGAGTGATGTCATCCAACTCTAATAATCCTCCCTATAGGAGATAGTATTTTTCTTTAGAATGTTTCCTTTGATTTCCATCATTCCCTCTATGGAGGGCAGATTATACTTCTTGGCCCTTTTGATGGTGGACCTAGCCTTGTGATTTGTTTTGGTCACTGGACTATGAGCATAAGGCAACTTGCTTGATATACCCTGAGGTCTCAAAAGACATCATGAGCTTTTGCTAGCTCTTTTAGCATTTTGCCATCATTCACTATAAAAAAAAAAAAAAAAATATCTTAAGAAATTTCTAACCGCAGGATAAGGAGACCCATGAAGCAGTGTTGAGATGAATTGCAGCCTGAAGACAACGCAATCTATTAGGTTGGCCAAGAAGTTCATTCTGTTTTTTCCATAACATCTTATGTAAATCTTTGAGCAAACTTTTTGGCCAACTCTATAGTTCAGCAGGGCCACAGCTAATCCACAGACCCAAAATAAAAAAATAAGTGCTTGTCAATAAACCACTGAGTCTTGGGACAGTTTCAATTTGGAATTTTTAATGCAAGTATTTGTTACTACGCCACTCGCCACTTCTTTGCTAATGTCTCTCAAAACATTCTCCTGAAGTTTAAACAAAAATTTCAAACTCTCATTTTAATGTCCTCACCAGGATGTTTTGTAAAAGTGAAAGTGTTAGTCACTCAGTTGTGTTCGACTCTGTGACCCCATGGATTGTAGCCAGCCAGGCTCCTCTCTCCATGGGATGTTCTAGGCAAGATTACTGGAGTGAGTAGCAATTCCCTTCTCCGGGGATCTTTCTGACCCAGGGATTGAACGCAGGTCTCCTGCACTGCAGATAGATTCTTTACCATCTGAGCCACCAGGGAAGCCCTGGATGATTCATAGGTATCTCAAGTTTAATATATCCAAAAATGAACTTACCTTCTCTCCAGGTAAGCTAATTTCTCCATGTTATTTCCTATTTCAGTAAAGAATAATTGCATGTGTCTACTCTCCAAGCAAGAAAGCCAAAGCACTATCCTCTCTCCCTCTTCCTAGACTAGTTGCTGATTGATCAATCATGAATCCCCTTGAGAGTAATATAATCCTATGAGCTACAATGTTTTTCCGTGGCATTTTATATAGCTACCTTAATTTTTTCATGAAACAAGGAAAAATAGAAACAAAAAAAAAATGTTGTTGATTATTTTTTTTCTCATCCTCAATGCTACTACATTGGTTTGAACATTCATAATTTCTTACAAGGAACAGTACAAGTATACATCTAACTTTCTCCACATTATTCTCCCATGTGTTTCTCCACTCTTCTTTCAGTGTTCCTTTTAGTGTCCCTTTGATCTACTTAAAATCCTCATTTGCTAGCAATTTTCAGAGTAAATAAAATCAAAGAACATATAAACCCAACTTGCTATCGAAATATGGCAACACACCTAAACATATATACTATGAGAACTTGGAGTACGGAACTCAGAAGAAGAAAATACGGTTAATTTTGTTCTTTCTACAGTTACAGGGTGTTTGAAAATCTATAGGATTTCATCTTTAACAATGGCTTCAAGAAACTGAGTTGAATTGTCTCCAAATAAGCCAACCAACTGAAAGCAATGTGTAATTGCACCTAAGACTTACATCGGTCTCAACTCAATACAGTCCCTAATATTAGCATGTAAGAAAATCTTTTATAAAATTATTACTAATCCAAGTGAGTTCTATTTTATGAGTTTAGCAGGTCTTTTCCTAAGCTCTTCAGTGTATTTGTTTTTAATATGCATCTATATTTTTTACGTCTGTGTTCAAGTTCCTCCTGTTAAAACTATCACATTTGGTGGATGGCCTGATTTTAAGAATTGTGTTTTTCTCTTTTCATATTGTATATCACCTTAATGTTAAGTCATTTTAATGATGACTTAAAATATGTAAGTGCTACTGGGTGACATTCTCATTATATGCTTTCTATTACAAATTCAGAATACTTTATTATTATATTTGAAGAGATCTAAAAAATCACTAAACACATTATAAAAGAGTTTCTAAATTCTTCATGGATTTATCACCAAGATTGTCATAATATTTATGTATTTTAAATACAAACACTTAATTAAAACCTCTGCTTTGAGGATATAGGTGTATAAATTAATAATCTTCTATAACCTAATAAAATACTGTGATATCTAGTACCTATATAATGTCATATATTTCACTTTCTTCTACAATTAAAATGGCTAAGGGATAATTCAGAATTAAAACAGTGACTTTACTTCTACTACTGTGAGGCACAGAGCATTCTTTGATTAGCAGCTGTGGCTACGGACAAAATTAGGCTGTCAACTCTAGAGTATTGCTTTGTATTTTGGGAGTCCAAAATCATTTGGGGGAAAATTCAAATTCTAGGTATGTTTTTATAGATGTCATATTCCTACTCCATGTTTTCCTTTGGAATTATAGCCTAAAGCATTTAAGGCCTTAGAAAACATGAACTCAGGTCATTTGAAAAACCTTGAAATCAATGATCCTGAAGCAGTCCTTCCTCTACATTGCCTCCCACAGCATCAGAGTGAAGCCTGCTGTAATGACTGAATTGTCCTTTACACTCTTATCTCCTAGTCCAAGTGGCATATGTGAGGTATCAACCATGCAGGATAACACATTATACTTAGCCACCAACTCTCCAATTGCACATATCTGTAGTGCACTAAACTTCAATGAACTTCATTCTGCCTGCTCCTGGTCATCTTTTCAATTTATAAAGATTACTTTATACCCGTGCTGTGCTGTGCTTAGTCACTCAGTTGTATCCGACTCTTTGTGACCCCATGGACTGTAGCCTGCCAGGCCCCTCTGTCCATGGGATTCTCCAGACAAGAATACTGGAGTGAGTTGCCCTGCCCTCCTCCAGGGGATCTTCCCAACCTAGGGATCAAACCCAGGTCTCCCACATTGCAGGCAGATTCTTTACCATCTGAACCACTAGGGAAGCCCAAGAATACTGGAGTGAGTAGCCTATCCCTTCTCCAGGAGATCTCCCCAACCCAGGAATCAACCCAGGGTCTCTTGCATTGCAGGCAGATTCTTCACCAACTGAATCACCAGGAAAGTCCATTAGGTCTTACTATTTACCTTATCTGAAATAATCTGTAAACTTAATGATCAAAGCCTTTATTTCAGATTTAGTCACTGTTGAAAGATCGCTATATTCCAAACTTGACTGCTGTACATGCCTAGAATTGACATTGATTCATTGTTAAATATACTCATCTTGAAGTATTAAAACTGTAATATATCAAGATAGACTATATTTTTAAATTTTTAATTTTTAAAAAAATTTATGAAAGTTATTGAAAGAACTTTATTCTTTATGTTCTATAGAAAGTTGATATCAAATTCCTGATTTCACAAAGGGATTCTGAATATCGTCTTGAAAGAGGTAGACTACAAATGTGTTTGTAGTATATAAACATAACTTTATTAAAAATATGTTTGGTTTCTTGGCTTTTTAAAAAATTATTCAATTTTTCTGTTGACTTAGAATGTTACTAATTAGAAACTTGCTAATTAATTGGTCTAGCATTCATTAGTCTTCAAATTGTAGATGGTGATTACTTTCAAGAAATTTCTATTGAAGTTAAAATTATGCCAAAAATCAAAAAAAAAAATTACGCCAATAATGCCAAACTCTGGGCAAGCATGATATGTGCGTCTATATCTACTGGTCAGTCTGGAACCTATAAGAAGGTTACTGGGATACACTTTTGAATGAAACTGCCAATATCATTGAAAATAATAAAAAATCTCACATGCCCATGGCATTTGATTCCTGCGTCCAAATTACATAGTTCTCAAATTCTGTAACAATCGTACAAAGTTTTCCAACTCTAACAATCATAAAGCATGTTTTGGATCACCTCACTATCAAAGAATGTTACAGCTAGAACAGGCATTGTAGATCAACTAATTCAAACTGGTTAACATGCAAGGAAATCAAAGTCCCAATTGACAGAATATACTATCTTGAAAATGAAAAAGTTTGGATGGGACAGAGCAGGAATCAGAAACCAAATCTAATTCTCAGACCAGTGTTCTTTCTGGTTATTTGAGGAAAGGAGTGAGGATGCAGTTCTGCAACAGGGAAAAAGCCTAGAGGGAAATTTTGGCAAGGTCCAATTACAGGATCAGACTCGATTATCTCCCAGCACTGAGGGAAAGGCAAGGAAGGGAAGGGGAGGAGATGACATGTCCAGTGAAAATTAGATTCTTGCTTTTGTTTTGTGTGTGTACATTTTCTCTTCTCTTTAGATGCTTGTATGATTCTCTTATTCACTGAAATTAATTCACTGAAATATGCCTAATTGTAGGTCTGTCTTTTATCTTTCCTTTCAGAGCCTCTTCTATTTGGAATGCCTTGCCGTTGCCTAAGTAAAGATGTTTTCTTCTGCAGTTATTTTTCTTGTTTCTCCTCACTCTCTTGCTTTGAATATTGCTGTTCTTTAACACTTATGGAACTAACAGTCCTCATTTTCAGCAAATCTATGATCTCTTCTACAGTAAGATTTAACTCTATTTCACAGAGATTTTATAATACAAAAGAAAGCAATAGGAATTGTAATATGGTATAGCTTGCTAGATACAGACTGCTTCCAGAGTTACTAATATATGGAAAAAATTATTTCTTAAAGAACAATAAATAAGGCAAATCCTATGTTTTTCAGAAAACAATTAATTTAGTCCTCCCTTGTAAGTTCAAAGTTTTTATCATTCTAAATTCTGTTAGCATACCTCAAGCTCATCCTCTAATCAAGTTTAATACAACAATACCTGTCACTGTATACTATATTTTACACAGAGTAAACCTTTTTTTTTTTTTTTTTTTTTTTTTTAGGGCTTCCCTGTGGCTCAGATGGTAAAGCATCTGCCTGCAATGCGGGGGACCCAGGTTCGATCCCTGGGTCGAGAAGATCCCCTGGAGAAGGAAATGGCAACCCACTCCAGTACTCTTGCCTGAAAAACTCCATGGACTGTTGCCTGAGGAGCCTGGTAGGCGACAGTCCATGCGGTCGCAAAGAGTCGGACACGACTGAGCGACGTCACTTTCACAAACCTTTTTTAATTTTAATAATTGTTTTAATTTCTAAGAACTTCGGTTCTCTTCTTATTTGGAACATTTTATTTTATTTTAAAGTTTTTTTTTAATTTATTTTAATCGAAGGCTAATTACTTTACGGCTCAGATGGTAAAAGCACCTGTTTGCAATGCAGGAGACCCAGGTTTGATCCCTGGGTTGGGAAGATCCCCTGGAAAAGGAAATGGCAACCCACTCCAGTACTCTTGTCTGCAAAATTCCGTGGATGGAGGAACCTCGTAGGCTACAGTCCATGGGGTTGCAAAGAGTCGGACACGACTAAGCGACTTCACTTTCACTTAACTTTACAATATTGTAGTGGTTTTGCCATACATTGACATGAATCAGCCATGGATGTACATGTTTTCTCCATCCTGAACCCTCCCCCCCACCTCCCTCCCCATCCCACCCCCCTGGGTCATCCCAGTGCACGAGCCCTGAGCACCCTGTCTCATGCATCGAAACTGGACTGGCAATCTGTTTCACATATGATAATATACCTGTTTCATTTTAATAATTGTTTTAAATTCTAAGAACTTTGGTTCTCTTATTTTGAACATTTTAGTGTTGTGTTACACTCTCTAAATGTCACTCTTATTATTAAACAGAATATTTTAAAACCTGAGTATTTAAAATTATTTGATTTGACTGCTCAGAGGTCCACACTATTGAACTTCAGGGTGGATTTAATTCATTCTAACTTATTTAATGTTGGTAATTATCAGCTCTGCCAGAAACTGTAGTCACATCTCAGTTTTATCAATGCCAAGTAAAATAGATGAAAATAAAACATGAAAAACAAAAATATAAAATTTAGAAAACTTACTTTATTATTTTTGAAGCTTCAAGATCCAGTGTGACTGCCATGGGAGGTGGGATAGAGTTTTAAACAAAGAAAACCATAATTTCACAGAAATTTATTCCTGTGAATTAGATGCCAGATGCTGCAATGCTGTTTAGCAGTCTTCAGTAGGTTGTCCAGGCTCCTGGATGTCTATGTGCAAAGTTCATGTGATTTCTGTGGGATACTTTACTTTGAAGCTGCAGGCACTTAGCTAAAAGCCTGGGATTCATCTCTCCATCTCCTTGCCATGACTCTAAAGTCCATTGTTTGGTTCAAAGTTTACTTTTTCTTTAATATTTATTTATTCATTTATGTGGCTGCACTGGGTCTTAATTGCAGCAAGTGGGATCTAGTTACTGGAGCAGGGATTGAACTTGGACCCTATGCACTGGGAGCATGGAGTCTTAGCCATTGGACCATCAGGGAAGTCCCTCAAAGTTTACTTTGAATTAAAAGATGTTATCGTGGTTCTAGAAATGTTGGAATGGGGAAGGTTAAGGAATCTCTTTACTCTCCACTGAAGACTCTATTCCATCTAATGAGCTTTCTCTGTGTAATGCGGACTGGCATCAGCTTTAAATATCACATACATGATTGGATCTCTATTTTCTATCTGTTATAGAATGCCTTAACTCTTAATACATTCAATGATACATTCTAGGAAATAAAGAGAAATATAATATAAAATATCCATAGCTTCAGTATACCATTTCAATCTGTGTATTCAAATTCTAGGCTATACTTTCTAAACTGGAAATTTACTAAGATAATTTTTTGTGTGTAAACTTAGCCCATGTCACTCATATAAAAGGCAAACTCATTAGAATTGCAAGCTCCTTGATAGCATGGTCTCAATCTTTTCGAAGACATTTCCCAGAATACTACAAATGCTCACTAAACTTTATTTTTTAATAGTTAGTTGCAGATTCCTGAATCTATTATGTCCTTTCAGGCCCTCTTATGTTGCTTATTAAGCCTGAAACATGATCCTACACTTCTGCCTAAGAAATATACTCCTGCTCATCTTTCTAAACTCAGTTCAAATATCTATTTTATGAAGTCTTTTCTAGCCCCTTCTACCCTATTTGGACTTTCACAATGCCTTTATTATTGGATTTATTTGATAGTCTGATTTATTTACATGGATTTGTTCTGTATGACTCAATTTTCCACCACATGTGGAAAGTATAAGGCCTATTTAATAGAGATCAAAAATATCAATACTTTTCCCATCCCAATGGCCTGTTCTACAGACTGCATGGGGCCCTAGTGGTGGCCAATGTGTTCTGCTATATTTTTGTCATTTAGTAATTCACTAATATAAACATTGAATACCAAAAATAGATTGCATACATTTTAAATAATACTAATTGGAAAAAAATGTGAAGGCAGGGCTAACCCAAAATAACATTTTCCATTTGAGGGTTTTATCAAAACATTTCTTTGGCAATCTCAGCTCACACCTGTCAGAGTCTCCTTCCTATTTCCAGATGGTACACCCTTTTCCCAAATTCCAGACTAATTACCCAGAGTTCTAAGCTCATTAGTTGGTTTCTCATTGTTATTATTCCTAACTCAATGTGTCTAACACTTTGAGTACTTTAGAGACATTAACTCATTTACTTGAATCCTGAAAACAATCCCTAGGATGTGGGTGCTATTATTATTCACATTTAATACGTAAGGAAGCAGAGAAAAAAAGAAGAAATATCTTTGACTCTGTAAGTCTTCTCTGGTTCCCTCAGATCATATCATTACAGTATCACAGTACTATTTGTATTGGTCACAATAAAATGGTTGTTGTTGTTTAGTCGCTAAGTCAGTTCAACTCTTTTGCGACCCCACAGACTGTAACTCATCAGGCTCCTCTGTCCATGAGGTTTCCCATGTAAGAATACTGGAGTGGGCTGCCATTTCCTTCTCCAGGGCATCTTCCCAACCCAGGAATCAAACTTGCATCTCCTGCATTGGCAGGCATATTCTTTACCAATGAGCCACCAGTGAAGCCCCCAATATTTTATTAGAATAGAATGTCTGATATTAAAATATTAACATTACCTTATAGTTGTATAGTGCTTTATCATTTAGAAAACACTTTCATAAACATGATCTCATTTAGTTTTTGCAGTGACACTGTAATGTGAAGGATGAATCAAACTGAGGCCTAGCAAGATTAAAACAGAGCAGATTTATACCAACGTGCTTATATTATGCCAAGATACCATTTTATGTTTAAACAGGTCATTGTTGTAAGTTAAATAATGGTTCACTGATGACAAATTCTAATCTCTGAAAGAATATGATTAAGTTAGGAATTTGAGATGGGGAGATAATCTTGAATTACACAGGTGGGCCCTTAATGCCATATCCTTACAAGAGAGATTGTGAGAGACTGCATACAGAGGAGAAGCAATGTGAAGAAGGAGCAGACAGATTTGAAGGCACTGGCCTTGAAATCTATAATTATATGCAGCCACAAGCCAAGGAATGCTGGCAATCAACAGAAGCTGGAAGAGGAAGAAGCAGATGTTCCCCTAGAGCCTTAAAACAGTGTGTGGCTTAGCCAATACCTTGATTTTGGCCCAGAAAAAGAGATTTTGGACTTTTGGCTTCTAGCACTATAAGAAAATAAGTTTCTGCTATTTTAAGCTGTAGTGATTGTGATAATTTGCTCAGCAGCCACAGTAAAATAATACAAGCATGAACTGAAATGTATTTTAGTTCTGAACTGATTAGTGATTAAATAAGCATAGGTGCCCCTTAGTTGTTCAGTATGTAAGGTCCAAATTCCCATTTCCTTCTCCAGGGGATCTTCCCAACCCAGGGATTGAACCTGGGTTTCCTGCATTGCAGGCAGATTCTTTACTGACTGAGCCACCAGGGAAACCCCAGAGAATCTAGTAAATCACAATTTCTTTGCATTCAATAGAGAAGAGTCTCTTAATTTCCCCAGTTTTACAAGAAAGGATATCAGCAATAGGCAACTGGTTGCCATTGTTTCAACCCAATTTTCCTGCTGCATCAATATGCATCTTATGACATACATCAAATGCATAAATAATTGCCACTTCTCAGCAATTATTGTACTTGAAATTCTTCTTTTGTCTCTAGATTAGTGTCTTGACTCTCTTGTTTGCCTTCTCCTTTCCCATGATTTGTGTGTCACCCAACCATTTACCTCTCTCACTGAGCTTCTGTCCTCAAAGTTTTCTAGGACATTCCCCTCTTCTTTTATACTCTCATACTATGTGAGTCCCATCTTCCTTTTTTTCTTGTTTGATTTTTAACCACTTCTTTATCCACTTCCCTCTTCTGGTTTCCTGATATTTCTGTGAGATTTTTAAATTTACTTGCTTTGCTAATGTTTACTCCTCAGGTTTTTTGTTTTTTTTTTTCCTTAAGCTATTGCTATGAACTCTTTAGAATAGCTCAGTGATAACAACAAATTCCCATATCCCATTTGCAACAGAGTTGTACAGCATCCTTTTTTTCTAATACAGTTTTACATTTCTGAAAATGTGAAAGGGGTGTGATGCTTTGATTTGTAACAATCATCACTTTGCTGATGTACCACATTCTGAGTCTGTGCCAGCATACTTTTATCTAAATTGAGCTGACACAGATTTTGAAGTAATTGTTGAAGGACCTTAATTTCTTGTAATGCCCCTTTCACATCCTTTGAATCTAGTTACTCTCTCAATTAAAGAAAGGGGACGCCAGAGTGGAATCTTTATCAGTAGGTCCAAACCCTGATCTTTATAATGCAATGCCTAGGCCTTGTCATTGGGATCTACTGACAAAAGCATAACAGCCAAGTTAATGATTTAGTGTTCAGTTCACCTAGTTTAGGAGGAGTGACAGCTGAGCTTCGGAACTCTGCCGACCTGCAAATTTATAAGTGGTTTCTGGAAACAACCTACCTGAATTTTATTCATATATTTGCTTATTTAGACCTTGACTAGTTCCAAAAAAGAATTTAAGGTATCTTATCGAGGTAAGATATATTAAAAGAGGGTAAGACCAAAAAAGGGGAAGGACATTGATCATAATGTCATATGCATGTGAAGGTGGGCTGCAAATTCGGCACCAAGTTTTCTGAGCAGGCAAAGAGGGAAAATACTTGTAACTCAGTTCAGTGAACTCAGCTCGTCTTCATCTGAAAAGTAGAAAGAAATTCCTCCCAAAGGTCCTTAAGAAAAAGATACTGCACAGGAAATGAGCACTTTCCTTACATGTGTACTGCAAACTCCCACAGGGCCATTTACAATATTCATAAATAGAAGTCCTTGGTATCAAAATAAAGTATTTGTCAATAAAACACTAGTCTAAGGGAAGGTGAAAATTTCATTCGTTCAGTTCAGCTATGCTATCAGGAAACCCACAGTCCAAATAATATTTCTGACACTTTCCAAATCTCTACCTCTGTTTTCACTGTCATTTATGATTATTACTGATAATTTCTGATATCTCTAACTTTTGCAAATCTACAGATCTGTCAAAGACTAGTTCACATATTATGTGCAGGCATGTAATAGAGAGGATAAGAGCAAAGGATTTGGAGTCAGAAAGAACTAGGTTAGAATCCTGGCTCATTTATGTAAAAACTATGTGAACTTAGGCAAGTTAATTAAATTCTCCAAGCATCTGCTTCCATATCTTTGAAATGGAACTAAAATTCTATCTCACTAAGATTACTAATAGCTTTAAATCTAATCATGGAACATAAGAACTCCATGAATAATAACTTTACCGGGTTAGAAGAGCCTTTTTAAATGTCATTTCCCTCTTCGTGTTCACATAAAAGCATGATATAAAGATGCACAAGATATGCAGCCATGTTTAGTTTGTTTCCTATCACCTATGTGACACTACTGACCTTTAGGTTAGTCAAATGGCCCCAAAGATTCCTGCCCTCTGGTGTACACCTTCTAGCCTGTGTCTGGGTTCCTGACCCACAGGAAGTAAGATGATAAATTCTGTCAGTTTAAGCAGCTAAATGTGTTAATTTATTACATTGCAATAGAAAACTAATACAGGCATGTTATCAATAGTTAAGCGTTATTATCCTAAGCTGCCTCAAATATAAAAGGAGATAATAGCATTCATTTTTCAGAAGTGTTGTGAGGGTCAATTATGATTATAAGTGTACATGTTTATAAATACCAAACACTATGAAATCTGAGATGGCATTATTAATCTCACAAACATACAACACTTAAGGATTACTTTTGTATTCTGGTAATTTCTTCAGGGCTCTTATCTCCCCTCATTATATTGTGAACTACGGAAAGACAGAGATACTATCTTATGTATCTCTGGATCTGAATAAAAAATTCTTGCAAAATTAGTGATGATGATAGAAATCAGAATAATGGTTTCCTCAACAGGGCAGAGGAGTAGATCAGACTGGAAAGGGATACCTGTATCTTAACCTGGGGAGTATATATTAATATATGTGCAAAATTCTTCAAGGTGGGCCCTTAATTGTGCACTTCATAGATTTTTTGTACGTAAATTATCCATTTTTTAAAAAAGATTTTTTTGATGTGGGCCATTTTTTAAAGCCTTTATTTAATTTGTTACAATATTGCTTCTGTTTTATGTTTTGTTTTTGTTTTTTTGGCTGTGAGGCATGTGGGATCCTAGCTCCCCAACCAGGGATCAAACTCATACCCTCTGCATTGGAAAGCAAAGCCTTAACAACTGGACCACCAAGGAAATCCTCCTAAATTATCCAATTTTTGATGATGATGTTGAACTAATTAATCCATGATGAACATAGTATTATTTTTAGTGGAATATATAATTTTTATTACTTAAGCAAATTTGACAAAAAATAAAATGGACACATACTAGGTTTTCCAGGGTGAAAGCCATAGCAGCAACTATACTACACTGTCAAAAATGGCAAGATGGACATTATAATATCCTGTCCCTGAGAGAGGGTCTCAGGCTTGTCAGGGAAATGTTTGTGATAAGTGGCTTTAAAATAGACCTTTCTATTTTCTATAAATGAATAAAGAAATAAGTAAATCAAGATCATAGAAGTAGCTCATTCAGTCCTATCTTGTGCCTAGATATTTCTATATCTCAATACCTCCAGAGCTCGATAAATTATTAGAGTCACCAGCACATTTAAAAATTAAAATTATGTATTTAAATGGTCTTCATAAATTATTTAGCTTTGATAAGGAAAATAAAAGACATAATATTCACAGAACACTGGGGCCAACAGTAAAAGCAGCAATGGGCCATGTGCTTCTAGGACTCTTTCTTGAAACAACATTGAACTCTCATTGGCAGTGTCAGCAGGTTAATGAAGAAATCTCTTTGGCATGGCACGTATTCAATCCAAATTGACATTACTTGAGACATGGTTTTAACAAATGCTTGTTCATCAATACTCACCCGGCTGATTAACCTGAGTTAAAATTAGAAAAATGTCACTGGCTGCAAAGACTGAATGCCTGCAAAATTACTGCATGGAAAAGTGAAAGGCAACCATTTGAGGAAAATCAGAAGATACACAGCATTCAGTGTCAGACTACTGCAGTGGTTTACTCCCTTCAGTGAATCTCAAGCATGTTTTAGAAAGTAGTACAGTGGCCAGTCCTTATGACTTCAATCTCAAGAAACCAGCAAAATCCTTTTATAATCACCCTTAGCTTTCAGACTTAGTCTCAGAGTTTGAAGGGACTCAGAGATCACCAAATCCAAACTCCTCTGTTTGCAGGGGAAAAATATATATATATATACAGCCCAGAGCTTAGGCTTCTGGGAGAAAAGAGGATTAAGAAAGGACTTATACTAAAATGAGAATAATGATTACATTAAGACAAATGTATCAGTGCAGTAATTAATTTTAAGAATTATAAAACATCTACTTTATGAAAACTTGTAAAGGATTTTCTAAACTGAAAAACTATTTTCAGTTCTCTGATGAGATACTAAAAACTCAAAACTCTCTTCTGGTCACTGAAAAATCTCTGGTCCAGAAATACAGAGGACAAGGATAAACGCATTGTCACAAAACAATTTGTGGTCAGTGGAGTGGGAAAAGCAGGAAACACTGATGGAATCTGAGAAGGTTTACGCATAAATGTAATGGTTTTTGTGCCCCATCACTCTGGTTTCCCTGATAGTAGACATGCCTCCTTGAGTCAATGAGAAATTACTACAAAAATGAAGTTAATGATAATCAGGAGGCTGAGAATCTGCAATTAGCAAGCCCCACTGGTAAAGGCCTGGAGAGAAATTTAGTAGCTGTTGGTGCTACAGATAAAGAACAAGACTACGGGAGGAAAGAATTATCAAGTGTTTTATGAAAGGCATTAAACTCATCTATGTAATCAATCACTCCTTACTGCTGTACATATCCATTCTTTCTTTCTCTAGTTTGGACACGGTCAATATCAACATTTTGAAAGTTCACAAATCCATCTGGTCTACCTAGAACTACTTGTTGGCATGGTTACCAGAAAGAGTTTTGATCTGGAGCGCTGCCAGTTTCAATGAATTGGTAAGCTAGGTAGTCTGGCTGGAAATTACAGCAAGTTAGCCACTTGCTCTGTAGAAGGCTCTCCCTGCTGCTATGTCTAAGAGTGTCAAGTCTACTCAGAAGGTTGTTGGCATAGAAGCAGGTGTCAACGTAATAAATTGTGCAACACTATGGCACTAGTTACAGGAGCTAGCACCCAAACAAGTCTTCATGATTCCCTACCCAGTGTTCTTTCTATCCCATCAGATATTTGCCCATGAATGTATCTTCCAAATTCACTTCTACCCTGTACAATTTCTGAATATATGTGTTTAACAATATAAACAGAAGCTAGAGACAGATCAAGTACAACAGTTACATGAACAGAGTTAGTCTGTGTAAAAACCTTTTTATTCCACTTCCTGGCTACCGTAAGTAGCATTCTTCTTCATTTTCCATCACACTATTACCAGTTACAATCACATGTACATGAGGATAGCAATTTCCCTATTGGAACATTACCCCAGATATCTGAGTCTTCAAGTTAAGTTTCTAGTTGCTACTGTTCAATGTGATACAAACAACTCCATCCTCTGCCCCACATCTTATTTCCTTCAACTTCTTAACAAGTTGCCTGCCCTATGCCTCCTCCTCACCCAAGAGGTATGCTCTTTGATCAATAGCAGCTAATAAACAATTTGCAAGCCATTATGTTTTCATGCTATAGAGTCAGAAAGATCAAGGTAATCTAGTTCAAGCTCTTCATTACATAAATGGGGAAATTTCAGCCCACAGAATTTTGCTCTCTATCTAATATCTTTAAAATAGTAGAACTACAACATGGAATTTTAGACACCTAACAGAGTGATTATTTTTCTACCTTAATATAATACCTCAAACTGTACCAGTTATGCTATCTCTATAAAGAAATGGCTAACATGTATAAATTATTATATGTTAACCAGTATGATTTTTTAATGTTCAAAAATAAAATAAAGTAAATCCACAGAGATATATGTATATTTATGTATAAAAGTATATACTACTGTGAAATTTGTAAGAAAATAAAGGACCGGAACAATTCTTGACACTCTTAGCACTCTGTATACAGTTTCCCCTTGAATAACTTGAGGGTTACGCATGCTGACCTTCTGCACAGTCAAAAATCCTCATATAACTTATAGTTGGCACTCCACACACATGGTTCCTCTGAATCCATGGTTCAGCATCTGTGGATTCAACCAAGCCAGGATCATATAGTATTGTAGTACTTACTACTTTTAAAAATCCATGTATAAGTGACCCATGTAGTTCAAACTCATGTTGTTCAAGGGTCAACTGTATTCTATTTCACACGAAACTGAAAATCATTTCAATTTTTCCACAAAGTAAAACTACAATGTTCAGATGATACTTGAGGAAGCCAGAATTTTCACAGAATACATTACAACCTGGTTTCTCTTTTTTGCAACTCTTTCATCCAGAAAAAGGTTTTTTCTAGCCAAAAAAGAAGAAATTGTCTGGACATATTCCACCTGCTCCATTGATAGATAAAACTGCTTACATCTTTGAAAGACATTCACAGTAACTATTGGGGAAATATTCATTTTCTTCATGAAAACCAGTAATCTAAAAAATTACCAGATAGGAAAGGAAAATAACAGGATAAAACTATGTTATAAGAGTAATGAAGAAAATTTATGGACGACTATAAAAGCTTTTGGATTGTTAAAATTGCATGGTAAACCCATGATCTTTTTTCTCATGTAATGTGATAAACTACTGCTGTTTCTTTCTCACTGCTAACAGCATTAACCTTGTCCCAATCATTCACTCAAAATCCAGTCTTATTTAAAGTTTCCTATCTCTCTGACTACCTCTCATTCAGAGTAAGCAGTTCCCACTGGGTCTATATTCTCAAGGTTTTATAAACACATTCTTCTTTTCCTTGCCACTATTTCAGTCTCAGTACCAATAAACCTGTTGTTTGCTTTCCCACTGTCTCATCAGTAGGAAGCATCAAGCACTTGACTGTAAGGGTGATGTTCCATAAACAAAGTCCAGACTTACCATGTCTTTAAAAAAATAAAAATCATTCTTCTCTGAGATTATAGTTCAAATTCATTACTTATGCATTTGAGAATCTGTGTGATTTGAGTGAAATCTACTTTCTTTCATTTCTCAATTTCCCAGTGAGGTCTCCGTGCTCCAGAACAATGCTGTCCCATAAAGCTTTCTGCAATGATGGGAATGTTACACATCTGTCCTGTCCAATATGGTGGCTACTGACTGCCTATGCCTACTGACCACTTGAAATGTAACTAATGCAACTAAAAGTGAAATCCTGATTTCAATTACTTTAGATTTAGATTGTGCAGCAACATGTTTCCGGTAGCTACTAAATGAGACAGCTCATCTCTAGTGTTCTCAGATTTCATCATGCCTCAGAGGTACCCGGAGGGCTTGTGAAAACAGATTATTGGACTCTATTCCACAGTTTTTGAGTTTGTAGTCTGCGATGAAGCTCAAGAATTTGCATTTCTGAAAAGTTCTCAAAATATGTTAGTCTACAGTGCACATTTGAGAACCACTGACCTAGACAAATTTAAGCCCTTATTGTCTCTTGAACAGATCTAGTACGTACATGTATTTATATCTGCATCGATTTCTGTTCCATTCTACCTTGGTTCTAGTCTCTTGCATGTCCATTATCTCTTTCATAAATCATAAGTTACCTGACAACAGGGACTTTGCTTTCTCATATTTCTCATATAAAATCAAGACATTTTAGGTCTTGATCAGTCATATAAACTTAATAAACACAGAGGTTGTTGGATTAAATTAGAAGCCATTTTTTAAAATGTTGAACATTTTATTTTACATTGATTTTATTCATTCTAAATTTAAATTTTGGTTAGATTGAAGAGTTAGTGATAAAACTAGATAATCTTAATTTTAGAATTTAGATTACATAATTTTGAGATCCTCATGGTTCTCCATAAATCCATTCATGCAATTATACTCCACTTGCATTGGTAATCATATTTCTGAAGTAAAAGTGACAAATATCACAGAAATAGTTGAGAGAGGCTAAAGTCACAGTATTATTAACTTTAAAAAATAAAACAAGCTGACTTCTCTGAGCAGAATTTTTAAAAGATGAAAAGCTTTTTTTAGCTGCTTTAGACTTTTTATACTAATTCTTCTTTTCAAAAAGTGAAAATAGCTCACATTTTCTGTTGAAATAAGGCTCAATACAAAAAGAGTACGGTATCATTATAGTGAAGCTCAAGGTGATACAAACACCAGGAGAAGAAATATTTTCAAGATCTCTTACAGCAGTGAGCCTAGTTAAAACCAGGCAATTAGTTCCTTACTGTGATCAGCCACCTTTAAACTTGCCATTTGAAAGAAACCACCTATAGAGAAATCACTTCCACTTCTTTTTAAATTATAGTAAGTCACCACCAAATTATTTTTTCTGCAAATTACACACACACACACACACACACACACACACACACACACACACAGAAGCTTACTCAGCACATTTTTAAAGCAAGCTTGCACTATATTAGAGATTTAAATAACGTGTGGCTATTTCATTAACCAAATCACTCTTTCCTATTTTTCGCGCTAATATGGACCTTTGCATGAACATCAAAGAAATATGGTTAATGAATAAACACTCAGAATCATAGCACAAGGAGGAGCCTAGATGGCATCATCTGGCCTCAGTTCAACATTATCTGTTGCTAGGTAACCAGAGATAATAAAAGGAGATCTGAAGCAAGCCAGCAAATGAAATCCAGCCCCAGCACATCTTTAATATTAGCTCTACTGACACCATTAAGTATGTAGGAGGTCCAAAATAAAAATGTACCACCAAAATTGGAGGAGGTAAAGTTGACTTTACCCTGTGATTTAATGTCAACCTTTCTACAACAATAAAAGGCTTAGCTGGCAGGAACTTCTCTAAGAAAAAAAAAATATTCCATTTTGGGTGTAGTCAATGTCACTTTGAACTCGAGAGTCATTTCTAATATTCTAAGACAGCCATTCACAAATATTCACTCAGTAAATATGTGACAGCTTGAAATGCATTCTGGAAGGGTCAGGGTCAGGGGGGAAAGAGTTTGTTTTGGATGATAGTATTTTTATTTTGTTGTCTGTTGTTTCTTGTTAATGTAATTTATGATATTAAGAATGTTAAATTTCTTTAGGAAAGAATACCTACATGAACAAATCAACAAACAACAATAGTGGGCCATGACTCCAGTTAAGGACCAAGGAGCACAAACAAAATTTAGATCTAGTTTCAGAAACTTCTATGTTCTGCATTCCTGGAACAAGACCTCATGGAACATGTGGGATTTTGCCTGGGTTTCACAAGGGAAAATAAGTTACATAGATAGTAGCAGCGACTATCTACTAGGCAATGGGGATCCAAAGAGCCTGTGTGTTCAAGACAAAGTGAAGCTTGCCTCAAAAGGAAAGTTCATTTTTATTTTTTAGTAGCAGTTCATTGAAGTCTATCCCCCCCGCCCAAAAAAAAGGAAAGAGAGAAAAGAAAAAGGTACCTTTTGTACCTGATCTAATTAATCATGATGGCAAGCCTCTGAAGTAGGTACTATTATGTCAATTTTATAGATGAGGATAGATGGATAGATAGAAATATAAAAAGAAATAACTAATACCAAGCTTACTACATTTAAAATTTGCCTAACTTCACACAAACAAAATCTAGGTATGCCTGATTTGCAAGTTCAATTTCTTAATTACACTTTTACATTCCCACTGTGAATACTGGAAGATCGGAGAACAATACAGGGTATGTAAAATTAAGATAAATTCTCAGAATTCAAATTTGATTTGGTGATCCCATTCAATATGGATACTGAAAAAAGTAGCTATTTTAAGTAGAAGAGTGAAAGAAATTAATATTAAAACCATCAGAAGAAAATTTCTCAGCCTAACCAGATTGCCAATTTTTTTAAACAAGATATTGTATTTTGTTGTACTTTATTGTACAGACATCTCAAAAATGCATTTAACCACTATGACATTATTGAAAATTTGATCATTTCCAAGTTCTTATCCACTACAAAACAGTACTACAAAGAATATCCTCCACACATATCTTGACAAGTGTTTGTAATTATGTCTGTGAACCTATTTTAGGCAGGAACACATATCTGTTATATCTACAGGAAAAGGGTTAGGATTTTGCTACCACTATAAGGACAAGGGAATTTGGTCTACAGGAATGATCCTATAATGAGGCTGAAACATTATAGGCACTACCATAGGGTTGTTATTTTTATTCAAGATAAACTAATTTTTAAGTACTAGAATTAAAAAACCTGGATCCGAAGAAATACTCCTCAAAGGAATAAAGTGGATAATCACTGATTAGTGTTTCCTGTCAACCTTAATCTGAGATGAGTAAAGAGTCATGATTTAGGTAGGACCTGATGAACCCTCTAAATGACCAGTGAGTTGCATCAGCCCATTTGAGCTTCTACACCAAATGCACTCAGGTATGGCACATAGGTCTGGGCCTCAAGGACCAGGGGTGAAGATTTAATGTTATATCAAGTTTATTTTTTGGCACAAGGCATTTTTAACGGGTTAGAATATGAATGTACAACATAAAGTGACTTTAAGATTTTCTATTGCTTACAAGTGACTAAAAGTCAGAGATGTTGCCTGACTTTTGATTGAGGGAGAAGGATAACTCTTCAAGCTGAAAAAAAAATTTAAAGGAAATGGGAGAAACAAATGTAGTATATACATAAAATGGAGTGTTATTCAGCTATGCAAAGGAATTAAATTCTGACACACAATAGATGAACCTTGAAAACATTATACTCAGTGACAAGCATTATGCTAAGCCAGACACCAAAGGACAAATATTCTATGATTCCACTTGTATGAAATATCTAGACTAAGCAAGTTTATAGGGATAGAAAGTAAATTAGAGGTGTCCAGGGGCTGGACATTATTTTGCCAACAAAGGTCCGTCTAGTCAAAGCTATGGTTTTTCCAGTATTCATGTATGGATGTGAGAGTTGGACCATAAAGAAGGCTCAGCACTGAAGAATTGATGTTTTCGAATTGTGGTGTTGGAGAAGATTCTTGAGAGTCCCTTGGGCATCAGAGGGCAGACTGACTGAAACCGCAATCACAGAAAACTAACCAATCTAATCACACGGACTGCAGACTTGTCTAACTCAATGAAACTAAGCCATACCAGGTAGAGCCACCCAAGACGGACAGGTCAAGGCGGAGAGTCCTGACAAAATGTGGTCCACTGGAGAATGGAATGGCAAACCACTTCAGTATCCTTACCTTGAGAACCACATGAACAGTATGAAAAGGTAAAAAGATAGAACACTGAAAGATGAACTCCTCAGGTCAGTAGGTGCCCAATATGCTACTGGAGATCAGTGGAGAAATAACTCCAGAAAGAATGAACAGACGGAGCCAAAGCAAAAACAACACGCAGTTGTGGATGTGACTGGTGATGGAAGAAAGGTCCGATGCTGTAAAGAGCAATATTGCATAGGAACCTGGAATGTTAGGTCCATGAATCAAGGCAAATTCAGTTCAGTTCAGTCGCTCAGTCATGTCTGACTCTTTGTGACCCCATGAACCACAGCACGCCAGGCCTCCCTGTCCATCAAAAACTCCCAGAGTCCACCCAAACCCATGTCCACTGAGTCGGTGATGCCATCCAACCATCTCATCCTCTGTCATTCCCTTCTCCTGCCCTCACTCTTTCCCAGCATCAGGGTCTTTTCAAGTGAGTCAGTTCTTCACATCAGGTGGCCAAAGTACTGGAGTTTCAGCTTCAACATCAGTCCTTCCACTGAACACCCAGGACTGATTTCCTTTAGGATGGACTGGTTGGATCTCCTTTCAGGCCAAGGGACTCTCAAGAGTCTTCTCCAACACCACAGTTCATAAACCATTAATTCTTCGGCGCTCAGCTTTCTTTATAGTTCAACTCTCACATCCATACATGACCACTGGAAAAAACACAGCCTTGACTAGACGGACCTTTGTTTACAAAGTAATGTCTCTGCTTTTTAATATGCTGTCTAGGTTGGTCATAACTTTCCTTCCAAGGAGTAAGCATCTTTTAATTTCATGGCTGCAATCACCATCTGCAGTGATTTTGGAGCCCAGAAAAATAAAGTCAGCCACTCGAAGTGGTCAAACAGGAGATGGCAAGAGTAACATTGACATTTTAGAAATCAGCAAACTAAAATGGACTAGAATGGGTGAATTTAACTCAGATGACCATTATATCTACTACTCTGGGCAAAAATCCTTTAGAAGAAATGTAGTAGCCATCACAGTCAACAAAAGAGTCCAAAATGCAGTACTTGGATGCAATCTCAAAAATGACAAAATGATCTCTGTTCGTTTCCAAAGCAAGCCATTCAATATCACAGTAATCCAAGTCTATGCCTGACCAGTAACGCAGAAGAAGCTGAAGTTGAACGGTTCTATGAAGACCTACAAGACCTTTCAGAACTAACACCCAAAAATGATGTCCTTCTCATTATAGGGGACTGGAATGCAAAAGCAGGAAGTCAAGAAACACCTGGAGTAACAGGCAAATTTGGCCTTGGAGTACAGAATGAAGTAGGGCACAGGCTAACAGAGTTTTGCCAAGATAATGCACTTCTCATAGCAAACACCCTCTTCCAAAAACACAAGAGAAGACTTTACACATGGACATCACTAGACAATACGATTTCAGTATTGATTATCTTCTTTGAAGCCAAAGATGGAGAAGCTTTATACAGTCAGCAAAAACAATACCTGGAGCTGACTGGCTCAGATCATGAACTCCTTATTGCCAAATTCAGACTTAAATTGAAGAAAGTAAGGAAAACCACTACATCATTCTGATCCAACCAGTCCATCCTAAAGGAAATCAGTCCTGAATAATCACTGGAAGGACTGATGTTGAATCTGAAACTCCAATACTTTGGCCACCTGCTGTGAAGAACTGACTCATTTGAAAAGACCCTGATGCTAGGAAAGATTGAAGGCAGCAGGAGAAGGGGATGACAGAGGATAAGATGGTTGGATGACATCATCCACTCAATGGACATGGATTCGAGCATGCTCAAAGAGATGATGAAGGACAGGGCAGCCTGGCATGCTATAGTCCATGGAGTCTCAAAGAGTCGGAAATGACTGAGTGACTGAACAACAACAACAAGGGGCTTGGAGAAATGGGGAGTTAATAATTGTCTAATGGGAACAGACTTTCTGTTTGGGGTGATGAAAAACTTTGTAAATAGATATTAACGATGACTAATGTTGCGAAAACACTTGATGCCACTGAATTGCACACTTAAAATGGTTATAAATGGCAAACTTCATGTCAAATATATTATACCACAATTAAAGATAATATTAAAAGAGGAAAGACGAGAGAAGAGAGAAAACTTCTTTGATAATAATACCTCATAATACACCATGATTATGCAATACATACATACACCATATATATATATATATATATATATATATACAATACTCATGGCCATTTTCTAAAGGTAGCATGAAGGGAAATCAAGAAAACTCAGTGCACAGGGAATGATGGGGGCTGCAACTTGGATAAACATCTAGGAGGAACTATCTAACTCCAGAGGCTAGCATGGAGGAGAGACCCTAATGAGAAGAGACAGCCAGAGGCAAGTCCAAAAGAGTAGAATATAACGTGTCTCTGTGAGGCTTCTAAAATTTTGTATAGAAAGTATGAGAAATAGTAGGGGAGGGTGGTTTACAAATAATTAGTATCAGACGGAGCATCCTCTAGAGCATTCTCTAGAGCCCTCAGTGGCCTCTAGGTAAGGGACAGGAAAGAGAGGACTGCCATTCAGGAGACTAGACAGGGAGCTCGAACCAGCCCCCTTGTGAGGGTGACCTTACTAGGGCAGTTACAGCTGGGTATGGCCCAGGCATACATGAATGTGACCACTCTCATCAGGGTGCTGCAGCAATCCCTGACCATGTGGAAAACCAGAACAACAATAAACATAATGGGAAAGAATATGAATATATATAAATATATATATGGGCTTCCTGATAGCTCAGTTGATAAAGAATCCGCCTGCAGTGCAGGAGACCCTAGTTTGATTTTTGGGTTGGGAAGATCCCCTGGAGAAGGGAAAGGCTACCCACTCCAGTATTCTGTCCTGGAGAATTCCATGGACTATAGCCCAGGGTGTCGCAAAGAGTCAGACACAACTGAGTGACTTTCACGTGTGTGTGTGTGTGTGTGTGTGTGTGTGTGATTCTTTTTGTCATGATCATGCTGTCCTATGCAATTAATGTTTTATGAAACAGACATACATTGATACCCACTATGTGAATATATTTACCATAATATCCAAAAACATTTTACTTACCATAACTTTATTCTCTTACCAATTTTAATGTTAAAATCTGAGTCCTCATACATGTGTGCCATTTAATCCAGTTATCCATTCCTTCCAAAAATGTATCCAAAGACATTAAGAATGGATTATTGAATGTAAAATTATAAAACCATGGAGTATTTGAATCATAATGTAACAGTGAATTTAACCTATGATACTATGAATATCTTTAAACAAAGCCAGCTTAATGACATTATTCCCCTATGAACATGGTAATTAGAAAGTTAGAGAAGTCTAAATGGATTATCCAAATAGTTTCTAAGACCACTTAATTAACATGAACTTGGAAATCAGTTTTTTGGTTTGCTTATTTATTTATTTGTTTGACAGCCAAAGGATCAATTCAACCCAATTGTTGAACTTTACTTAACTGCAGATCAAAAGAACACTGGTACAATTTTCTGAAACATGTGTAAGTGAGAAATGCAGTTCCTATGTGTTAGTTATTCTAATCAATTGTTATATGTATATATTATATATTATATTCTAATCAAGAGTTATATTGCAATTCAATTGGTAGAAAAATTTAAGCAGCTTGTTTGACTGTCTTGGAAAAATTTCTAGGCACCTATGGCTCCTCTGGGTGAAAAGCAGGAGTCTTGCTAATCTTAGCTTTCACTCTCTTTCCATCTATATTCTACTATCTATAGTCTTCTCAGTATTTACCTCCTGCATAATGACTAATGAAAAGACCTACATATAATTCCCCCTGCCAGTTCAATCTGCTCAGGCAGAGTCTTTTGATTACTAAAAAGCTTCAGGTTTTATACTAGAAAACTCGGTCTTTATTGGTGGGAGGCAATTTGGCATCTCTGAAAGAAGGATGTGAATATTTTTCATGTTCATCAAATGGGGCAATAGGTTAAAACCAATTGAGAAAGAGTTCTATCAATATTGAATATTTATCTGTCCATCCTGATTGATTTGGCAATTGCTATCCTTCTGCTTGTAATTTTCTTCTCTGTCTTCTCATGGTCAATGTCTATACATCCTTTAAAATCAAATTTAGGTGGCATTTCCTTTGAAAGCCTTCCTATGAACATTAGACTGGATTTATGCAGCTGTCTCCCACCTAGATTTTAAAGTCCTTCAATACAGAGATTGTGCATTATTTCTGTTTGGATCACAGATACCTATCACAATTCTTGTCACGTAAGAGACACTCATATAATGTGAGATGAACTGAAATGAACTGGACTTTCAATCTAAGTAAGTAATGCTATCACTGCTCTTACTCAGAAGCATGAGAAAAAGTCTTTTCTTCCAATGTACTGTGTCTCTTTTACATCACACCTGCTCTCTTGCATATAGCCTGTTCTTCAGCCTACACTTAACACCACGCTCTTTCTCTCTGAGAGGAAAGAGCCAATTCCACTTTCCAAGAATAACACCTATGCTCCCTATGCATACATGCCACCATTATACCCTTTCTCTTGCAAAGCCTCACTCTTCCCCTGATTCATTTCTTTTGCCTACAAACATGTTCAGTTTACTTAGTCTGAAACTTTCTTGAGAGGCCTTATTAGCCTCTTAAATTATAATTCACTCCGCACTCACAGATTTTCCCAAACAAATCTGCAGGTCAGTATTAAAAAAAAAAAGATCAAAATTATTTGTACATAATGAGGAAGAGAAAGAGGGGAAGATATTGAGAAGCTAGATTTGCAACTATTAGAGAAGGAATGGGCTAGAAGGAGCAACAAAATATACTTCTTATATAAAGACTAACATAGTACTTAATAAATTCTACTTGCTCACCAAATCCTATACATTAATAGAGTTGTTGCAACTCAGTCACTTACCATATATGAGCATTTACCTCAAACTTTTAAACTCTGAAATTTGTTTGGTATATATCTTAATTTCATGTTAGATATCCTAATTTTTAAGTATGGGTATGCAAAATGAGTGTTACATGTAAACTTCCTCTGAAAAAAAAAACACTTTATCTGCTTTTTGCAAATGTTGGAGAGTTTTGAGTCTTTATTGGATTTGTTTGTTGTACAGAGTCCATTTTATGTCGAAAGAAACATATTGGTCATGATTTAACTTTTTGAGGGGTTAATGAAGAAGGATGGTGGGATGGAGGGATGGAAGAAGATTCAAGTTCCCTACACAGAAACAGTATGGAGACATATGTGTCACCAGGAAATTATCTTCTATAGGGGAAGTTATCAAGCAAATAAATTATTGTGGCACTGAGAGAGTCAATTACTAGGTAGGCTGATAAGAAGTCAGGGCCCACAAGGAGGAGATAGGGGTCCGGAGCCCTTGAGAAGGAGAAAGGGGTCTGGGGCTCTCAAGAAGAAAAGGACAAACATTTTTTTTTTTCTATGTTTCTTTTCTTAGTCAATATAACTGGAGAAGGAAATGGCAACCCACTCCAGTATTCTTGCCTGGAAATGTATCTTGCTTGAGGACATACTTCTTCTTCACAAGAACTTCTAACTAATCTTGTTATCTTAAGAAGTATGTTGTGGGAGTGGGTCTGATAAAAGTATATAAGGCCTGGATAAGACTAGTGAGGGAGGCACTCTCTGTCCTCCTTCTGATGTCTGTGTCAGAAGCTTCTCTGTCCCTTTTCATGCCTTAATAAAACTCTGCTACACAAAAGCTCTTGAGTCATCAAGCCTGGTCCCTGGTCTTGAAGCTAAATCTTCTTTGGAGATCATGAATCCGACATCATTCACTGTAAGCTATCATCTTGGGGGCTCATCCGGGATCTTCAGGACAAGGTAAGAACACTCAGAGCTCTAGCCTCTCTGCTTTCTCAGTATACATGTTTTCTGCTTTATTTTACTAACCCTTCGGTGTGCTTGTGTGAATGAATGACACAAACTGTGTGAAGCAAGTGATGAGCCCTGCTCTAGGGTTTTGAGGTCCCTCATAATGACTGAAGGCAGCCCCAAAAGGAGAGCCTTGCCAGGATTTATACCGACCTGCCAATGCCAAAAGACACCCCATGTCCCTACGAGGGGAGCGGCCAGAGATGGGCAAAGCCTGTGGACCTAACTTTCCTTTCTCGGTCACCTTTTCCTGGTTTCTTTGACCATTTCCTAATTGGGTGGGGAATTAGAACTACTAAACTAATCTGTCAGGTCATAGACTTTCAATGGACTTGTGATTCATGCCGTTACTATGTACTTTTACTTAGACTCCACGTATGGAAGCACTTAGCCTTGTTAGGAGCCAAAAGTTGCAAGAGCATGTTTGGGAGCGAGGCAGAGCTCTTAACTCCAGGAACGTCTCTCAGGCTAGAGGTCACTCTCTTGACTGCCTGCCTCAGGGGCCAGCGACCTGAAAGTGAGTCTTTGTCATGGCTTTGCCTCCTAGCTATGTGAATAGAAGCACTGTTCGTGACCTTGAGGTTTTTGAGGACACATGGGGAACTGCAGGATCTGGTCAGATTGGAAATGCAGTGAGCTTCCTCCTTTGGTAGCATTAGCTATTAGTGGACCAGAGGAGGCTCTCTGGTGGCTTTTGTCTCAACTCTTTAGATATTTCTTTCTGTGGAATCTGTGGGAATGAACTGGAAGGATTGGCCCTAATAGCTTGAGAACAAAAATGACTTTTTCCTTGGTGGCCAATCCTCTACCACCTCTTTTGCTATCACAGATACTGGCATGGTGACACTCAAAAAAGACATCTTGGGCTTTTTGTTGGTCCGTTTATAACTCACCGCTTTTACTGTGGTCAGTGTGCACAGGCACACGTAAGACGGATGCCTCCCCTAGTAGAGCTGGCTGGGGAAACATTCCTGGAAACAACTCTGCTCCACTCCGGGTGGCATCAGAGGAAAAGGACAAGTCAAACAAAGGTTGTGGTGGGATGGAACTAGAAATCAATTTGGGATGCCATCAGGTCTATCCCACTGCATCTCCACCCTGCCTCTGTGGTAGAACTGGGAGGGACGAGTGAGGTGCTTGTGTCAGTAAGGGACAGACTAAGTCTGACCAGGGAAGGAAAGCTTTGGTGGAGAGTCTGTCTACACCCCCATCTAGAGCAGGGAGGGACGCCTCCAGTGGGAAGAAGCCATGGCTGTGGATGCCGCTTTTTTCTCTCTTACAGATGGGAGCTGATAGTTCCAGAACCATTCCTTTAAAATGTATTTTAAAAACTGGGGCAAGTTTGATCCCCAGAGTTTAAAAAGACATGCCTGATCTTCTGTGATACTGAATGGCCACAGTATATTTTGGAAGATGGGGAAAACTGACCAGTTAAAGGGTCTCAACTATAATACTGTTTTATAATTAGACTGCTTCTGTAGAAAACGAGAGAAATGAGTAGAAGTGCCACATATGTTGCTCTTTATCTCTCTGTAAGACTTGCCAGACTTATACTCTAAGAATACAGATTTGGCTGTGAAAGCTTTAGCTCCCTCCTGTCCTCTAGTATGCCCCTGTATCTGGGGCTTCCAACTGAACAGGCTGAGAACTGGGGCACCCTTCCAGGAAGGGCTGCTTCAGTCTCTGTAGAAATTCAAACAGTCCCAATTGTGGTCGAGACTATCGAGAGGATCCAAAAAGGTACATAGAAGCCTTTATGGGACTAATTGTACTTTATGATGTTACTTGGAGAGATGTAATACATGTCTTGGGACAGACACTGACTCCTGAATCGAAAACTTGAGTTTTGGGGGAAGCTACTACTTTTGGAGATGAATGGCTTGAAAGTGAGATAAGAGGAAGGAGGGAACATGAGGTGGCAAGAACACATAGAAGAACTATACAAAAATGATCTTCATGACCCAGATAAACATGATGGTGCAATCACTCACCTAGAGTCAGACATCCTAGAATGTGAAGTCAAGCGGGCTTTAGGAAGCATCACCACGAACAAAGCTAGTGGAAGCGATGGAATATCAGTTGAGCTATTTCAAATCTTAAAAGATGATGCTGTTAAAGTGCTGCACTCAATATGCCAGAAAATTTGGAAAACTCAGCAGTGGCCACAGGTCTGGAAAAGATCAGTTTTCATTCCAATGCCAAAGAATGTTCAAACTACTGCACAATTGCACTCATATCACACGCTAGCAAAGAATGCTCAAAATTCTCCAAGCCAGGCTTCAACAGTACATGAATCATGAACTTCCAGATGTTCAAGCTGGATTTAGAAAAGGCAGAGGAACCAGAGATCAAATTGCCAACATCTGTTTGATCATTGAAAAAGCAAGAGAGTTCCAGAAAAACACCTCCTTCTGCTTTATTGACTACGCCAAAGACTTTGACTGTGGATCACCACAACTGTGGAAAATTCTTAAAGAGACAGGAATACTAGACCACCTAACATGCCTCCTGAACAATCTGTATACAGGTCAAGAAGAAACAGTTAGAACTGGACATGGAACAACAGACTAGTTCCAAATCCGGAAAGGGATATGTCAAAGCTGTATATTGTCACCCTGCTTATTTAATTTATATGCAGAGTACATCATGCAAAATTGTGGACTGGATGAAGCACAACCTGGAATCAAGATTCCCAGGAGAAATATCAATAACCTCATTTATGCAGATGACACCACACTTATGGCAGAAAGCGAAGAACTAAAGATCCTCTTGATGAAAGTGAAAGAGGAGAGTGAAAAAGGTGGCTTAAAACTCAACATTCAGAAAACTAAGATCATGACATTTGGTCCAATCACTTCATGGCAAATAGATGGGGAAACAGTGGAAACAGTGACAGACTTTATTTTGGGGGGCTCAAAATTCACTGCAGATGGTGACAGCAGCCATGAAATTAAAAGACACTTGCTCTTTGGAAGAAAAGCTATGACCAACCTAGACAGCATATTAAAAACAGATATTACTTTGCCCACAAAGGTCCGTCTAGTCAAAGCTATGGTTTTTCCAGTAGTCACGTATGGATGTGAGAGTTGGACTAAAAAGAAACCTGAGCTGTTGAATTGATGCTGTTGAACTGTGGTGTTGAAGAAGACTCTTGAGAGTCCCTTGGACTGCAAGGAGATCCAACCAGTCCATCCTAAAGGAAATCAGTCCTGAATATTCATTGGAAGGACTGATGCTGAAGCTGAAACTCCAATACTTTGATGTGAAGAACTGACTTTTTGGAAAAGATCCTGATGCTGGGAAAGATTGAAGGTGGGAGGAGAAGGGGACAACAGAGGATGAGATGGTTGGAATGGCATCACTGACTCCATGGACATGAGTTTGAGCAAGCTCTGGGAGTTGGTGATGGATGGGGAAGCCTGGCGTGCTGCAGTCATGGTGTCACAAGGAGTTGGACATGACTGAGCAACTGAACTGAACTACTGGGAGCCAAGCAGTTCCAATAACAGAGCCACTTTGCTGGATGTATTCTTGAAGGACTCAAGCAAGCATATGCTGAGACTTTAGACTATGCTAAGTTGGCTGATATAGAACAGGGAGAGAAGGAAACTCCTGGCAAATTCCTAACTGGACTACAGGAAGCTCTCCACAAGTTTACTGACATTGATCCCAAAAGTTCAGAAGGAGGAGTAATCTTAAAAGATAGATTTGTCACTCAGTTGGCTCCAGATATCTGCCATAAGTTATGAAAACAGACTTTTGGAACAAATCAGTCTTTAAAAAAACTGTTACAGCTGGCTCAGATGGTATATTATGGTAGAGAATATGAGGAGAAAAATAGGAGACAAAAAAAAAAAAAAAAGGAACCAGGCAAGAGACTGAAGCCTCAACAATGTCTGTTAGACCTGCTCTGAAACAGCCTGAGAAAAAGACCCAGGACAACCCAGGTGAAAAGGGATGGACTTGTTATTATCATGGGAAGGAGGGGCATCTCAGGCAGGATTGCCCTTAGGCATCAAAGCCACCCCCGGCTCCATGTCCGGTATGCAAAGGACCATACTGGAAAAGAGACTGCCCTCTGAGGCATAGGTCCCAGGGGTTGGACTCTCAAGACAATCAGGACTGAAGGTGCCCAGGGGCACCCACACAAGCTCCCATCCTAATTACACCCAAGGAACCCCAGGTATTAATAACTGTAGGGGGCCAATCAGTCAATTTTCTTTTGGACACTCAGGCAACTTTCTCTGTGCTCACTGAAGCCCCAGTCTACTACTGTAATGGGACTGTCTGGACAAACCAAACATTATTATTTCAATCATCCTCTAAGCTGCAACTGGGACTCTGTGCTATTTTCACAAGAGATTCTGATCATGCCAGAGTCTCCCTCACCCCTCCTGGGGAGGGATATACTGAGCAAGATCCATGCCTCTGTTTTCATAAATATGGAATCTGTTCTTTTAATTGAAGAATATGTAAATCCTACAGTGTGGGCTGATGGAAAAACTGGGTCTAACATAAAATGCTGTTCCAGTCATTATCAAGCTCAATGACCCTCACTTATTTCCATTTCAAAAGCAGTATCCATTAAAGCCTGAGGTTAAGGAAGAGTTGAAACCCATCATTGAAAATTTAAAGGATCAAGGGCTATTAATTCCCTATAACAGTCCATGCAACAGTCCTATTTTGGGTGTAAAAAAGTCAAATGATAAATAGAGACTTGTTCAAGATGTAAAAATAGTGTCTAATCCTTATACTTTATTCTCTGAAATTCCTAAACAAGCCAAATACTTTTCATTCTCTGATTTGAAGGATACTTTCTAGAGTTAAACCTATACTAAGTCATCCTCTACCTATGACTTCAAGACAACTGAGAGGATTCTTGGGCATTACAGGCTATTGCCACATTTGGATTCTGGGTTGTGGGGAACTTGCCTGGCCTTTATATAAACTTATAACTGAGACTCAGCAGGCCCAAACTGAAAAGCTGGGCCAGAGACTCAAAAGGCTTTTAAGGCTCTTCAAACTGCTCTCTTGCAGGCTGCTGCTTTGAGCTTGCCTACAGGAACAGAGTTTAGTTTGTTATTGAAAAAAAGCTATGGCTTCATTGCTTAAAGGTAATTGCTACTATTGTTTTGCTAATGCCTAAAGCTCATAAGTTTGCTAATGGGCAAAATCTTATTGTACACTTCTCATGATAAGTGGGATCTAAAACTCTAAAGTTCAGAGCAACAATGCTCCATCTTTAAAGCTGCTGTAACTCAAGGGGTGTCAAAAGCTCTAAGAGTAGAATATCACTTACACTGTTCCTGGAGACCCCAATATTCAGAAAAAGTTGAAAGGCTAATGACATTATTAAGAGGCATCTGCGTAAGCTAACTCAGGAAACACAAGACAGTTGGTTTCAAGTTTCACCCATAGCTTTAATGAGGGCTCAAACTGTTCCTAAGAAGAAGGGACTGTCTCTGTGACAGACTGTTTTTGTGCACAGATATTGTCATAGATCCTGAAGCCTTAGAATTAATTATGTGACTCAGCTTTCAGCTTTTCAACCTTCTCATCAATTGAAGGCTTCATATGGTGGATTTCTCTGCTTCAAGGAAAGGACTTTCTTCGGCTCCGCAAATACCTTCACCAACAACAATCATGTGTGACACCTCTTGATCTGATGACATCTATCAATCCTAAGATGGACTGATGTAACTATGGACATAATGTAACTTTTAATTTTGATTTTGTTTTAACTTGATTTAATAACTATTTTGCCTTACATCTGTAACTGTAAAATGGGGTTTCTAACTGTCTGAAAGCTTTTAAGTTACAAATGGTTGTTCAAGCTCCTACAAGTGACACAACCTCTTCCAATTATTATGTGGGGCCCCTGGATCAGAGACACTCAATATGAGGGTTAGGAGAATATGTTGCCTCAACAATTTAGGGATGATGCCCCTCGACAGCAGGAAATAGTTATGGAAAGAAAATGACACCCCTTTCCCTTGGCAACATAATTCTCCAAAAAGAAAAGGGTGGTGGCGGGGGAGGGAATGAGAGTCAATTACTAGAGAGATTGATAAGAAGTCCAGGGCCCCAGAGGAGGAGAAAGGGTTCTGGGGCTCTCAAGGGGAAAGGAACAAACACTTTTTTTTTTTCTACATTGCTTTGTGTTAGTTAATATAACAGTGTATCTTTCTCGAGGACATGTTTCTCCTTAACATGAACCTTCTGACTAATCTTGTTATATTAAGAAGTATGTGTCAGAGTGGGTCTGGTAAAACCTTTCTATTGTTAGTTCTAATCTTGTTAATTTAGGATGTATGTTGTGGGAATGGGTCTGGTAAAAGTATGTGAAGGCCTCCATAAGACTAGTGAGTGGGGACACTCTCCGTCCCCCTTCTGATGTCTGCGTTAGAAGCTTTCTCTGCCCCTTTTCATACCTTAATAGAACTGTGCTACACAAAAGCTCTTGAGTGATCAAGCCTAGTCCCTGGTCCTGAAGCTAAATCTTCTTTAGAGATCGTGAATCTGACATCATTCACTGTATGCTATCAGCACCAACAAATAAAATTCTAGATGAACAAGCAATGTTTACATTTTGTGTTTTGACTATTTTATTATGAAGTAAGAGAATGCCTAATGTGAATAATGGCAAATAGATGGGGAAACAGTGTAAACAGTGGCTGACTTTATTTTTCTGGGCTCCAAATCACTGCAGATGGTGACTGCAGCCATGAAATTAAAAGATGCTTACTCCTTGGAAGGAAAGTTATGACCAACCTAGACAGCATATTAAAAAGCAGAGACATTACTTTGTCAACAAAGGTCCGTCTAGTCAAGGCTATGGTTTTTCCAGTGGTCATGTATGAATGTGAGAGTTGGACTATAAAGAAAGCTGAGCACAGAAGAATTGATGGTTTTGAACTATGGTGTTGGAGAAGAGTCCCTTGGACTGCAATGAGATCCAACCAGTCCATTCTAAAGGAAATCAGTCCTGGGTGTTCATTGGTAGGACTGATGCTGAAGCTGAAACTCCAATACTTTGGCCACCTGATGTGAAGAGCTGACTCATTTGAAAAGACCCTGATGCTGGGGAAGATTGAGGGCAGGAGAAGAAGGGGACAACAGAGGATGAGATGATTGGATGGCATCACCAACTCAATGGACATGGGTTTGGGTGGACTCTGGGAGTTGGTGATGGACAGGGAGGCCTGGCATGCTGCGGTTCATGAGGTCGCAAAGAGTCAGACACGATTGAGGAACTGAACTGAACTGAATGTGAATAATCCCGTAAGTCTTTACTGTGGTAGATTATTCCAGCATAGTACCAAACCAATTCATGCCATCCTGTGTCCTCATCTTTGACTGATGCTGTACTGTACCACACTGATGGATGGGCTTTGTTGTGTGTGTGTGTGTGTATGTGTGTGGGTGTTTTAGTCTCTCAGTCATGTCTGGCTCTTTGTGATCCCATGGACTCCTCTGTTCATGGAATTCTCCAGGCAAGAATACTGGAGTGTGTAGCCATTCCCTTCTCCAGGGCACCTTCCTGACACACAGATCAAACCCGGATCTCCCAATCACAGGCAGATTCTTTACTATCTGAGCCACCAAGGAAGCCCCAAGAAGACTGGAGTGGGTAGTCATTCCCTTCTCCAGGGCACCTTCCTGACACACAGATCAAACCTGGGTCTCCCATATCTCAAGCAGATTCTTTACTATCTGAGCCACCAGGGAAGCCCCAAGAATACTGGGGTGTGTAGCCATTCCCTTCTCCAGGGATCTTCCAGACACAGGGATTGAACCCAGGTCTCCTGCATTGTAGGCACATTCTTTACCATCTGAGCCAATGGGATATAACATGATTCAAGCAGAGATTCAAAAAATGCTGATGTCTTGGTGGTTATGTTCTTGCTTCTTTTGAAATGGGTCTCCATGTGAACAAGCCTAGGCTGGTCAGCCAGAATGAGTCACTGTGTTGAGGCCGTAAGTCCAGCTCAAATTACTAACTAATAATTGAATAATTTAGTCTGGTATTTTTATCCCATGATAATTGTTTTAGATGAATTAGATGTACTAATGAGCTTGCAGTGAATATAAATTTTAGCAGTAATAGATGAACTATGAATACTTAAGTAAAACAATGAAGGGCCAAATTCAATAAGGTACAAGTACTTGTAACATGTTCATTTTATCCTAGAAGTTCTTCAGTAATGTTGAAGTTCTAAATACAGTAAACTCTTAAAAATAAACTATCTGCATTATGATGCTCTTAAGAAAATATTTCTTACTTAAAAATACAGATACATATTTTATTTACTACAGTCTCTTATAGGAATATTTAACATATAGAAATATAGCACTGATTATTTAACTCACCTACTTTTTCCTTCTGATTTTAAATGCACACTACATTTTAAAGACTTAATATTCTTGAATATTTGAGGCTATATGTCATGTTTGTGGTAAGGATAAACCAGCTAATGACAGAAATTACAGTTTCTCTATCCAGATAATCTTAGGATATGCAAAAAATCAATGAAAACCTAGAATGATTTATGGGCTTATCTAATCAGTTTAAACTGTACTTTGTATATCCCTTCTTCCTTAACTAAAACCTACTTAATATTTAGTTTCTTTAATTTGGTACTTTCCTGAATGTTACACATTTTTAAAAATATAAAATTTGTCTAAGGCAGAATTCAAGTCTACAAAATCATAACTCTATATTATAATGATTACATAGCTATATAAACTAGAGCATTTACTTATATTAAATTCAAGGTTCACATACTGGCAAATTTTACCTGGCTAAATCATCACTGCTCTTCTGCCATAGAAAAATATTTAGATAAAACAATGTAAATATAAAGATATTGCAGCATATTCTATTACTATCCTCTCCTGATGAGTAAAACATTTTTACAAAAAAAAAAAAAAACAACTTTAATGAAGCTGGCATAAGGCTTGTTAAAATATTATTTATACCCACAGAAGGCAAATTTCATCAGATATTTGTGATTAAAAATATCTATGAAAAAATCACATCTTCTTTGTTTTCTTATGCTTGTACTAATATTTCTTTATGCTTTCTCTGTTGTTGAGAGGATGATATGAGGTGAAGTTGTGAGAAAAAGATAGCTATGAAGCTGAGTGTCCAAAGGAAAAGAAAAAAATATAGAGCCAAGACAAGAGTGTAGATGAATCTGAGAAGCTAGAATATGGTCAAATATCAAAAGCATGTATGTTAGAATTAGAATTAGGGTTTATAATAAGCAATAATATCATGGTGAATAAAAAGTCAAAGCCAGACAAATATTCAAAAATCAGCTATGAAGGAAGAAAAAAACAACCATTTGTTGAGAGTCTACTAAGTATGGGATATTATGTTCATGCTTGGCCTAGATTACTTTGTTTATTCCTCACCACAACCTTCAGATGGAGGTATTACTGTTTCCATTTTATCAATGTGGAATTGGGGCACAGATAAATTACATGGCTTGCCTGTGTTTACTCATTTAAGTGACTAAATAGAGTAGAAACCCAGGCATGCTGGGGTACAAAGCCTGTGCTCTAAATCTGGCATTGGTGGCAAGACAAGAGAAGAATGAATGCAGACTTAAGTTTCTGCCTCAGCCTCAGGACTATTTTACTAGCATTTCCAGTCTCATACACTCAGTTTACTAACAATCCCTTCTTAAAAATGGTTACTACCACTCCATATTCTTACCATGGTTTGTAAGTTGTCCGTGGAGTGGTGGTTTCTCTGTCATATGTAATTCTAGTAGGCTTGGATGATCTTATTCAACTCATCTATATGTCAGACTAAAACTTGTTGTTCAGTCACTAAGTCATGTCTGACTCTTTGGGACATGGACTGCAGCACACCAGGCTTCTCTGTCCTTCACTGTCTCCCAGAGTTTGCTCAAACTTATGTCCTTTGAATTGATGAGAGCATCCAACCATCTCATTATCTCTTCCCCCCTTCTCCTCCTGCCCTCAATCTTTCCCAGCATCAGGGTCTTTTCCAGTGAGTTGGCTCTTTGCATCAGGTGGCCAAAGTACTGGAACTTCAGTTTCAGCATCAATCCTTCCAATGAATAGTTAGGGTTGATTTCCTTTGGGAATAACTGATTTGATCTCCTTGCAGTCCAAAGGACTCTCAAGAGTCTTCTCCAACACCACAATTAGAAAGCATCAATTCTTCAGCACTCAGCCATCTTTATGGTCCAACACTCACATTGGTATGAATACTGGAAAATTAGTTTGTTATAAAATAAGCTATCCTTATATAAGAGGTTTTTATTCTTGTAACAAAATGTAACGATATGATACAATCACTGTCTTGTAAGAGGTTAAAGCCATATATAAATAGCTTATACATGCATGGCTCTCCAAGGGCAAATCAAAATATCCCCAATTCCCTAGCCTGGCACATAGAATTCAAAAGAAATTTCATCTTATAAATAGCAAGACTAATTAATGACCAGGTATACCCATGTAACAGGCAGAGTTAAGCCATGACTAAATATACATGGTGAGAAGAAATTAGCACGCTTAGCACAAAGCTTCAACATAGCAGTAGCTCAATAAACATTCACAGTTTTAGTGTTACAATGAGTAGCAAAATAGTAAAAATTGTATAGGAATAAATATTTCCCATTCTCTTTTACTTCTTCTGTGGAAGGAAAACATGCATGCCTTTTGCTTTTAGGAGAGACTAAGAGGAAAACCGTCTAACTAAGCTATGACAAGTATTTATTATAAAAGAATGATAAATATAGTGCAGTGAAGGAAATAAGGTATAAAGAAGTTCCTATGAGGGTCAAGATGAGAGGAGGTTATTTCAGGACATAAAATATGAATTCATTTTATCTTTGTTACACCTGCAGCTGTCAAATTCACTGTTTGTTCCTGAGTATATATCAGGACTGGCTTGTCCTCTGAGAACACACCAAAAGTAAGTTATATAATGTGGAGAAAAATATCTAGATGGCCAAAAGCATCTCACTGAACAAAAATGAAGATTCAGGAAGAAAATGTATGTAGATTACTCAATGCCATTTCAGAATAAGTGATATTTAAAAAATAAAGTAGCCAAAACTCTACACCTGAGGGAACCAAAACATGTAACAAAAAGGTCAACCCATTTAATTCCTATAGTCTTGAATTTACATGGACAGCTGCACTGTTGGTTTCAGAGCCCACTGAGAGCTCTGTCCAGTGTTAAGTTTGTACAACATTACCAAAGCAGATTATTTATCTGATTTTGAGAGTTACAAAATCTTTGAATGGAGCAAGAACTTTCAAGAATCAATCTTACACCAAATGTCTTCCAAGTTTTCACTCAGAATTATTTGAATAGCTCTAATGTGGTGAATTTTTCCATCTTAGAATACACTCATTTTTAATGGTCCTTTTCCTATGCTGACTATTCAAGTTTCAAAATCATTGCTAAAACCTGTTGCTAATTCTCCAGTTTATCATTCATCATGTGACACCATTTCCAGGTTTGTAATTATCCTAACTTCCTTTCTCTGAAAGTTCCACATAAATTTCATACCTGAGTATGTATAAGTACCACAGACATGTGTATCCACTGCCACAGATGACCTCCCAGGTCAGCGATTCTTTTACTGTCTATAGTGAAATACCACTGAGCTTTTATTCCTCTCTCTCAAGGACCAAAGTTTTGTTTACAAAATAGTAAAATAATGAAAGGACAAACTTTAAGCCCTGTTTGTTATTATTAGATTCATCTAACATAAAATTCGGAGAAGGCAATGGCACCCCACTCCAGTACTCTTGCCTGGAAAATCCCATGGACGGAGGAGCCTGGTAGGCTACAGTCCATGGGGTCGCTAAGAGTCGGACGCGACTGAGCGACTTCACTTTCACTTTTCCCTTTCATGCACTGGAGAAGGAACTGGCAACCCACTCCAGTATTCTTGCCTGGAGAATCCCAGGGACGGCGGAGCCTGGTGGGCTGCCGTCTATGGGGTCACACAGAGTCGGACACGACTGAAGCGACTCAGCAGCAGCAGCAGCAACATAAAATTACTCAGCTGATTGTTTCCTCTCAATTTATTTTCTTATCTCATCATAAACTAGTAACAGTTATGGTTGGCAAGCAATTAAGGGCCATGTTTGAGCAGCGCTGTCCCAGGTAATAGATGCTGCGCTTAAGTAGGTGTATCTCATGCTTGTATGAGTATTGAAAGTAAATGCCTTCATTGAGACTCTGTCAACCAATTTCACATTAACATCTATTAATCTAGAATATTTCATCCAGACCTACTGTGTAGCAGAGAGAGCTCTACTCAATATTTTATAATAACCTAGAAGAGAAAAGATTCTGAAAAATATATCTATATATACATAATATATAAATATATACACACACAAAACTAAATCATTTTTGTGTACACCTGAAACACAATATTGTAAATCAACTCTACTTCAATAAAAAATGTTTTTAAGTTTATTTTTTATGTGGTAAAATAAACAAATAAATCCATCCAGGCCTGTATTATTGAATTTCTTTTCAAAATATAAATTCAGTAATCTTAACATATTATTATGACTGTATAATATCAATTCACTATGTCAACAATTCCTATCTTTATTTTTATCATAATTAAATAATACCTTTTCAATGTAGATAATATAAAAGATGCAAAAATATGTTGTATATAGAGAATAAAGTAAAGCCATAATCCCACTATTTAAGACTAGCAAATTAGGCCATTGCCTTTGCAATCAGAAAAAAAAAAAACAACTGAATTTAACTCTAAATCCAAAAATTAATATATATGGACTTTAAGCAAATAATTTATTTGTCTAAGGTATCTCATTTTAAGAAGAAGTGATAAAATCCTCTCTACAGGTTAGCTGTAAGCATTAAATGTGAAAAAGTTATAAATTTCTTAAAGGGCAAATATAATAAATGTTCCAGAAAGTTAAATACTATTACACAGGTATAATATTATGCTGTTCATTATCTGGTGTTTGTCTATGTTTTATACAAAATTGAGATTTTACTGTATTTAAACTTATCCTATTTTTTTCACATAATATATTATGCAGGTATCCTACCACCTTAAATTGTTTTCTAAGAGGTCATTAGAATAGCTTCGGAGAAGGCAATGGCACCCCACTCCAGTACTCTTGCCTGGAAAATCCTGTGGATGGAGGGGCCTGGTAGGCTGCAGTCCATGGGGTTGCTAAGAGTCAGATACGACTGAGCGACTTCACTTTCATGCATTGGAGAAGGAAATGGCAACCCACTCCAGTATTCTTGCCTGAAGAATCCCAGGGATGGGGGATCCTGGTGGGCTGCTGTCTATGGGATCGCACAGTCGGCCACGACTGAAGTGACTTAGCAGCAGCATTAGAATAGCTTCATTATTCTCTTCTCCAAAATATTAGACATCTTTACTGCTTCTGTTCCTTTTGCCATTTTGAAATATAGGTTTTTCTAACTTCATCCAAATTATTGATAAAAATTATTGAAAAAGAAGTAGTTGAGCTTATAGTTCACCAGTTGCAAGCAATCTTTGTCTAGGTAATTGTTTCTTGAATTTGATTGTTTTTCTTTTAAAGAGAAAAGTGGTTTTTTTTCTCATCATCTGAAACCATAATATAAACACTTGCAGAAGTATGTGAATCAAGATTTTTTTTTTTTTTTTTTTTAAGAAGGGCATGTCACTTCAGGGCTAAAATTTCCTACTTATTTTGGCCCAAGAAGTACACCTTACATTATCCCAAACAGGACAGAACAAAGCACATCCTGCACCCCAAATCTAACACACATCCTCCTAGGTTTTCTAAGTGTCATATTGGGAGAAGCCACACACTAGTTCATGTATTATCTATGGTGGTTCTCACACTAAAATAACAAAAGGGAGTAGTATGACAGAGACTGCACAGCTTGCAAAGCTGAAAATACTTGCTTTCTGGCACTTTACTGTGCTGTGTTTAGTCGCACAGTCATGTCCAGCTCTTTGTGACCCCATGGACTGGAGCCCACCAGGCTCCTCTGTCCATGGGGATTCTCCAGGCAAGAATACTGGAGTGGGTTGCCAAGCTGAAAATACTTGCTTTCTGGCACTTTACTGTGCTGTGTTTAGTCGCACAGTCATGTCCAGCTCTTTGTGACCCCATGGACTGGAGCCCACCAGGCTCCTCTGTCCATGGGGATTCTCCAGGCAAGAATACTGGAGTGGGTTGCCATGCCCTTCTCCAGGGGATCTTCTTGACCCAGGGATTGGACCCAGTTCTCCTGCGTTGCAGGTGGATTCTTTACCATCTGAGCACCCAGAGAAGCCCAATCGTTGCCCTAGGCAAATGAGAATGAGACATAGACTCAATGGACAAGTAGTAATTTTATTGCAAGTGAAGACTCAAGATATCACCATGAACTGAGGCTTAAATAGAAGACACTAATAGGAAAATTGGGTCACCAAGACACTTGGTAGCAGAAGCAAATCAAACTCGTACAGTCTTATGCCACAGCAGCCAGTAAAGCATTTCCAATACAGGGAATGAGTTAATGTCTAGAAAATGATTCAGTGTTATATTAACAGTTTTTCTATCAGGGGTTAATTTAGTATCTTATACCTATAATTTACCATCCCTTAATTAAATTTGGGAACTTGGTAACATTATTTCTTTGTATATACATTTCTGTTTCTCTTTTTCTGGAACTCTCATTAACATGGGATGAATCTTGACACTGCCCCATGTGTCATTTGAACATCTAAGGTTCTGATTTTTCTTTTGTCTTCTTTCTCTCAGTTCTCCCATTTAGAAAATGTCTATTGATTTATCTTCAAGGTGACTGATTTTTCCTTTTGCCAATTCACAAGTACTGTTGAGTCCACCTAGTGAAATTACAGAGGATGAGATGGTTGGATGGCATCACTAACTCAATGGACATGAGTTTGGGTAAACTCTGGGAGTTGGTGATGGACAGGGAGGCCTGGTATGCTGCAGTCCATGGGATCACAAAGAGTTGGACATGACTGAGAGACTGAACTGATTATACTTTTTAGCTCTAGGCTTTTCATTTGAATGTTGAGGCAAGGAACAGATTCTCTTCTCGAGTCTTTTGAGCAACCACTGTCCTTACAGATCTATCGATTTTGAACCTTTGGCCTCTGAAACTTCCAAAGAATAACTGTTGTTTTAAATGACCATATTTGTAGTAACTGGTTATGGCAGCCTTAGAAACTAGGCCCTCTCCAAATTCCTGATACAGACTTTATGAGCACAGTAAAATGATTGTTGTTTTATGTTAATAAGTTTGAGATGATTTGTTATGCAGTAATAGATACTGAATATGCATTGGAAGGACTGATACTGAAGCTGAAACTCCAACACTTTGGCTACCTGATGCAAAGAGCCAACTCTCTGAAAAAGACTCTGATGCTAGGAATGATTGAGGGCAAGAGGAGAAGCAGACGACAGACAATGAGATGGTTAGATGGCATCATCGACCCAATGGACATAAGTTTGAGCAAACTCTGGGAGATAGTGAAGGACAGGGAAGCCTGACATGCTGCCGTCCATGAGGTCGCAAAGAGTCACATAACTTAGCCACTGAACAACAACAACAATAGATAAATAGATCTGTTCATGTGTATATATTTGGAAATCCTGACATATTCAAAAGAACACCGTTAACTATGCATTATTACTGTGCTGAGTTGTTCATCATCAGAATTTTCATAAGCTGTTGTTCTCCCTTTCTCACTTTAAATCAGTGTGAATTGTGTTTTATTATTATTAGATTGCTGGGTGAGATTGTTTGGTATCCCTAGAATGTGCAGCAGAATCTTATGCATATTTTATCCCATGATTTTCCAAATAGACTATAAGACATATACATATGTATCATAGCTTATTTGTGAATATATGATTTTTTATTGTTAGAGATGGTATATAAATGTGTGTAAATATATATACATAAATATTAATACATATATATGTATATAATTTTGATAAAATTTCCACAATGGCAATTTATCTGTGGTGTGCTGCTTGCAAATTTTGTCATTTAAGTAAACAGCAACATAATATTAAAACAACTTACTGAGTAATTGCTAATAGACAATTTTGTAATATGAAAATAAGGTTATTCAGTCATGTTCTTCTCTTACAAGCTAAATAAAAACTATTTTTCCACGGAATGGGAGATAATTAGGGCATAATTTTTTTCTAACTCAGTTGCTGCTGCTGCTGCTAAGTCACTTCAGTTGTGTCCGACTCTGTGCAACCCCGTAGACGGCGGCCCACCAGGCTCCTCTGTCAATGGGATTGTCCAGGCAAGAGTACTGCAGTGGGGTGCCATTGCCTTCTCCATCTAACTCAGTACCCTTAAGTTAAAAAAAAAAAAAAAAGTTTTACCAGTTTTACACTAGCTGCCTCTATATCCACTTGTAAACTATAAACTGACCAGAATTTCACTTACGAGTGGTATAGAGAGCAAACAATTCTTTCCTGCATATAAGCAATCTTTTTGAGATGCCTGGCTTACATTAAGATCTATAAAAACTGTCAATTTCCTCAACTGTCAGCCTAATTGCCCTTTGAAAAGGAATAGCAGGTTAATTTGGCAAGAGTTGAAGTTACTAAAGATACTAACTAGCTAATTGCATTTTCTTTTCTAAGTACACTAAAACAATTTGCTTAATAATTCATTCTAAACTATTAATATAACTCAAGACCAAGCGCTTTAGTTCTCAACTTCTGAAACCTAATTTACTCTTAATTAGAAAATCTTTTTGGGAGGCCTATCTCCATGCTTATGGTAACCTTTTTAGATATTTCAAATAATAAATACAATGTCCATTTAATCAAGAATCAAAAAATAACAAACATCATCCTGGATATTTTTTATTGATGAAAGTGAAAGTCACTCAGTCGTGTCTGACTCTTTGTGACCCCAGGGACTATACGGTCCATGGAATTCTCCAGGCCAGAATACTGGAGTGGGTAGCCTTTCCCTTCTCCAGGAGATCTTCCCAACTGAGGGATCAAACCCAGGTCTCCCGTATTGCAGGTGGATTCTTTACCCGCTGAGCCACAAGGGAAGTCCATAGTCTAATTCTTGGTTAAATTGACTATAAGTGTTGCTTTCCTCTAGGAAACGGGAGAAAACAGCACAGAAAATGTGTTTGTTTTCTGTTCATTGTGTCCTCATTCTTATCTGTTAGAGTTCAGTAAATTTCTTTTTAATTTTAGAAGTAAAATTTAAAAAGGAAATTCCTAAATTCCTCTGGCTGTCTTTAAGCTTTCATTCTGAATGAAAGAAGTACACACACACACACTCATGAAAAAAGAGTTTTAGAAAAACCAACTCTTTTTTTTTTTTATATTCAATCCTTAACTGTTAAATACCTGTTTTCTTTCCAATACACTGGCATTTCTGCTTCCTTTTGCTGTTTATGGAGAAAAGTATAATTAAGGTGACTCTAGCTGCTATAACACAAAAAACGCCTCAAACCAAAGTCCAAAATAGTTGTTCTTATTAAGCAGATGGCCAAGTTCCAAGTGGAAAATCAGCACCTATTCTCTTTCTGTGTTTTGGTTCCACCATATTCAACATATGTTTTCCAAGGTTACCGTGAACATCCGTGTGAAGCCAACATGCTGAGAGAGAACATGGAAGGCCTCCCCTGAAGAATTATATTCACTATGGCTCAAACTGGTGCACATCACATTTGCTAACATTCCACTCACCCACTTACTCACACAACCACAAATAATCACAAGGGAGGTAAAGTAATGTAGTTCAGGTTTATGCCAAAACACAGTGAAACTGACTTGAAAAACAGTCAGTCCTTTTCTGATATTAGAAGACAAAGACCAAAGGGTTAAAAAAATAATGGATAAAATAGATACAAATCATCTTATACAATCGTCCTTTTAATGAATTATTCAGATTTGCTACTGATATCTATCTCAAATGATATAAAACATTAGATGATTCTCAGGTTACACATTTGCTATTAGATCAAATTTTTACATTAATCAAGGTAATTATTTTCTAAGAAAATTCCAACTCCATATCCACAGCATATATCAATATTCATAATTATAACAATATACCTATATAAAAAGCATATTTAAAAATATAAAATATTTATAAGAATTTTCTATAAAATATTTATAGAAAAATATTAAATGTAGTCTCTGGGGGAACCACACTTGAATCTCAATCACTGATATACCTCAACTGCCTAGAAATGTATCTAGCATAGAGTTGAAACAATAAACAATATTTGGATGGTTTAAATAAATGCATTTTGTAAGTGCTTTCTCATATACAAACATACACAGAGCTCTAGCTCCTTGAGTTGGTTTATAGTACTGTGTGAATATGATAATTGAGCAGACTGTTGGAATTTTTTCAACTGACTTTTTAATCTGTCTGAAAAAATGTATTTTTATACAATGTTATAACTTTGCGCCCATTTTCTTTTTTTAAACAGAAGAAAATGGTTTAGCTGTCAAAAAACCTTGATATTCATTCTTTCACCTCAATACATGACTATCCATAAATTTATAAAATGGCATTCAACACCTCTTTTATCTAACCAAACCAGTAAGAGTGGTATTTTTTTTTTAAATGTTTGTGTTCATCTGTTTTTTTCTACAACAGATTTCAGTTAAGTTCCGTATAATTTACTCTGCAACACAGGCTTACAAAAAACTATAGAACAAAAGTTTCCCCTCTTATAATCATAATAAAAACTATACACCAGTTATGACCAAAGTTTAGGAACTTTTTTTAAAGTACGCACAGAATGAAACCAAAAGACATTTACATTAAGTTGATTAAGCATATTGCACAACTATTATGTATAAAACAAGCCACTCATGTTTGTCAAAAAGTTAAACATAGAATTACCATATTATTCAGCAATTCCATTCCTAGTTATATGCCCCCCAAAATTAACAAGTACTAAACAAAGACATTCACACATTTATTAACAGCACTGTTCACAACAGCCCCCCCAAAAGTAGAAGCAGCTCAAATGTTCAACTGATGAATGAATTAACTAACTGTAGTAAACACACACACTGAAATATTATTTAGCCTTGAAAAGAAATGAAATACTGATATATATTATCCTGAGGATAAACCCTGAAAACATTATGGTACGTGAAAGAAACCAGACATATATTAAGTGTTGTATGATCCCATTGATATGACATCTCTAAAATAAATAAAACCATAGAATAGAAGGCATATTAGTAGCTGCCAGGGACTGGTAAGAGATAGGACTGGAGATAATGTGCTTAATGCACATAGGGTTTTTATTTTGGAGGGATGGAAACTTCAGAGTTTTAGAACTAGATGGAAGTGGGTTTTGTATAACATTGTGTATGTACTAAATGGCATTAAAAATGCTCACCTTAAATGATAAATTTTATGTGAATTTCACCTCAACAAATTAAAAAGTCACTCATTTAAAAATAATATAAATATAGCTATCTGTAAATCTATATGTTAATATGTACATAGAAAATCCAGAGAAATACATGCAAAAATTTTTAAATTGTTTCACTAGATTTGGAATTATGGAGTTTTTGCTCTTTTTGAATTACTATTTCTATAATTTTATAAAGGGGAAATATTGTCACCTCAGAAATCTTATATATAATAATGATACATGCATTGTACTGAGAAATATGGTTGGTTGACCAATTGTTAATATTCCTTAAATGTGCATTTTATTTGAGGCTGTTGAAAGTAATATATGTGGTTTTAGACTGAGTCTATAACAAGAGTGAACTAGGAAGGAGAACTGGAAATGAGTACAAAAGTTATCTCTAAAACACTTCTACATCAGATAGAATTTGTATGCAATTTCCTTCTAATTATACAAAAAAATTATACATACAGTAAATTTTATAAGAAAATGTATATATAGTTGGTCATGTGTAACCTTGAAAATAATAATAGTATACTCGTGTTTTAGAGCCAAAGACCCAAATTTAGAAACAGGGCTATAAACCTCAGTTCAACCAGTTACAAAGGAAATGGGAACCTAATTACAAAACACAAGAACTAAATTCTTCCACTAACAGTAATGACCTTGAAGAGAAGTAAAAACTCTAGATAACAACATAACTGGCCAATAACTTAATTTCAGACTTGTGAGGTCCTGAGTCAAGAATATAGCCATACTATCCAAGGCTTCTGATTCATAAAACTGTGAGATAATAAACGAATGTCGCTTCAAGCTGATTGTTTAACACAATCAATTAAATTTGTGTTAATTTATTATGCAGCAATAGAAAGTCAGTATAATTATTAACTACCTAAGTGATCCCCACACACACACTGAAAAAAACTGTCATTCATGTCAAGTGCCACATAAAATGTACCCACCACTACCCTGTACCTACTTGCCCTCTCTACCAATTATATCATTAAATAGTTCTCAAGGCAAAGAGCATCTAGATACAAGATCCCTGTCTGATAGGGTAACAGCAAGATTAGACCAAAGGTCATGGAAACTATCCTCAGATGATATTAGGAAAATCCAGAAATTAATGAATGAGACTTAAGAAAAAATCTTTGGGTTAGTGCTCTCTGACCCAGTGTCAGTGAGTGAATTAGGTCTTATCTAAAAGTTACTCAAATAACTTTGCCATAGAATATGATAAGCAAGTATGGGATATAAGAATATAGAATTTGACAACGCATATACGCCAAGCACAAACCAAATGGATTTGAAGGAATAAAACTGGGCCTCCAATACCTGAAGAGTCTCCCTTAAACTGAAGATCAGGGAGGGCTCATCATGCCATAGAGAACATATTCTTCAAAATGCTGCATGCCCTTTTCCTCTCATTTTTGCACATCTGTAACTTTCCAGTTTGATATGTGTAGGTGGTGAATATAATGAAAGGCCCAAGGATTCTCATCACTAGGAGAAAGTATCCCCAATTTTACATTAATATTCTGAACTCAATTAATATGAATCAGTCACACATATTCAACTATTCTGTGTGCCTTAGAGAATTTCTCAACCTATGAACTGTACCCTGGCTTGAAACAATCTTTGATTATTATCACACTACAAGATGCTGCTGGTCAGCCGGGCAGGCTCTCATATTATTTCTTTATCACATTGCCTGTGTTATAAATGTTTTTAATGTGCAAGAAGTCCAAATAGTATGGACCACATGGACCACAAATAGTTCAAATTGTGTGATGAAATCTTATGAACACATTTTCCAGTATTGTTGACTATTAACTCATATTTATATGTATACATGTTTATATGTACACATATGGCCTTGTTTTATATATACTCCACCCACTTCATTATCTTCCAAAATACACACACACACACACACACACACAGGGAGGCTTATTTTGAACCAAATCATAGACATTCTATAGTTTTACTAAATTTTTTTCAGTATAGATTTATTAGATTTCATTAAATTTTTCAGTATATAAGCGCATTTTAAAAACATGACCATGATATCACTATCATGCCTGCTACTGCTGCTGCTAAGTCACTTCAGTCATGTCCGACTCTGTGCAACCCCATAGACAGCAACCCACCAGACTCCTCCGTCCCTGGGATTCTCCAGGCAAGAACACAGGAGTGGGTTGCCATTTCCTTCTCCAATGAATGAAAGGGAAAAGTGAAAGTGAAGTCGCTCAGTCGTGTCCGACTCTTGCGACCCCATGGACTGCAGCCTACCAGGCTCCTCTGTCCATGGGATTTTCCAGGCAAGAGTACTGGAGTGGGGTGCCATTGCCTTCTCCACTATCATGCCTAAAAGAATGTAATTTCTTAAAATATGAAATATTCATTAGATGCCCATATTTCTCAGTCTTTTTCAAGTTGTTTGTTTGAATCTGGATTCAGCAAGATACAAACTACACATATAGAACTTCTAAGCATCTCAGGTAAGAACACCATGAGGTCTACGTTATCCCCTAAAGGAAGACAGTCAATTACAGCATATCTCCAATAATCTATTCATCCTACTTTGAAACAGATACATACAGAAAATTTGCACTACAAAAATGAGGGGAAGTTACTTGCAACTTGCTTTCAGTGCTTTCATGAGAAAAGTTAACTTGCACACCCCAAACGGATGTGATAGTATCATTCTTCAACGTGTTAATATAAAATATGGTACTCTTTTTCAGCTAGGTAAGCCCTGTTTCAGTAAAATGCAGAATGTCATTTTGATCTAAGCTTTCTGAAAGAGTTCAAGGAACTATGATTATCAAATTGTTTTATTTCTGAAGCCAGTGACTTTCAAAGATTTTCTAGAATTAGACCACAACTTTCCATCTCCAAGACTGACATCTTGGTCCAACTTACCGTCACCTGTTTCCATGATACTGCGTCTTTCTCCTAATCTGTCACTCTCAATCTCTCGCTCCTCAATTTGGCTTTAACATAGAGTAATTCTATTAAAACATTTACAACCATATCTATTTTCTGTACAAACTCTCCAGTGACATCCCACCTTACTCCTAGTGAAATCTGTAGTCACTATTGTGACTTATAAAAGTCTGACACAATTTGACTCCTTCTTACCTCCCTGCCCTCACATTCTGCTATTCATTTACACTTTATTTCCTATAGCCACATTAGCCTTAGGGCATTATGGAACATTTAAGGACTTGGCAGTATTTTCTTAAACTTCCACCCACAGCAGGCGTCTTGCTTCCCAAACCAGAGTTGTTACCTCCTCGTGCAGAGTGTGATTCACTATTCTCTGTCTTTGTCTGTCATTAAGGATTGACAGTTAACCAAAGGAGCCTCTTGGGCAGGTTTCTCCATATTCCCTACAACTCATTTATCACAGGTATTCTCTTTATTTTTTATTGAAGTATAGTTTATTTACAATGTTGTATTAGTTTCAGGTGTACAGCAAAGTGATTCAGTCATATATATGTGTGTCTGTGTGTGTATACATATACATATATATTCTTCATCAGATTATTTTCCATTATAGGTCATTACAAGATATTGAATAGAGTTCCCTGTGTTATACAGTAGGACCTTCTTGTTTACCTGTTTTATATATAATAGTGTGTATCTGTGAGTCCCAAACTCCTAATTTATTGCTCCCTCCCACTACATTCCCCTTTGGTAATAATGTTTATTTTCTATGTCTGTGAGTCTGTTTCTGTTTCATAAGTTCATTTGTATCATTTTTTTCAGATTTCACATATAAGTGATATCATATTTTTCTTTGACTTACTTAGATATTATGATCTGGTATCATACTCTCTAGATGCATTATGTTGCTGCAAATGTTTCATTCTTTTTAATGGCTGAGTAATATTCCATTTTACATATGTACCACATCTTGTTTATCCATGCATCTGTTAATGGACATTTAGGTTGTCTCTGTCTTGACTATTGTTAACAGTGCTGCTATGAACACTGGGGTGCATGTATCTTAATTTAAACTTCGATGTACGTCTGAAAGCTTTCTGATTCTCTTCATGTCACCTATCAACCTTGATGATCTCTGAACTGAAATGCTGGGTTTTTTTTGTCTCACTGTTCCCTCTGGCCTCCCTCAAACTATTCTTCACCCAAAGTATTCTTAAAGAATATATCAAATCATTTCACTTCTCTCTTCAGACAGTTGAATGATTTACCTTATGAGAAGAGAAGACAGCTGGCCTGCTGGATCCTATTCCACCAGAGCACTGCCCATCTCCCAGAGCTCTTGTACTACCCTCGGCTTCCCTCAATACAGTAATCAAACTGGCCTTCCTTCCATTCTTCACCTACGAATTTCACTTTCAAATAAATGCTATGTCTCAAATGCTTTACTTCCACCTCTTCACCAGCTTGGCTCCTCATTCTTCACACATCACTCTCATCTTTCACAGCATTTATCACAATGTGCTATTGTATGTGTGCTATAATTTACATTATCCATATCTTTCTCATGCTGCCCTAAAATTCATGATAGTGGGAATCATAACATTATTCACAATGTACATAACTTAGCAAAAAGCTACTCAATAAACTTTTGCTAAAGGAATAAATTTATGCATCCAGGCATTCATGCAAGAATGAAAGACTAAATGGATTACTTAATCAACTTAATCAGGCATTTTGCATAATCCTAGCCATCAGGTCTCAGCTAGAAAGAGATGATAACCATGTCTCAGGGCATGTTTACTTTTATAATTAGAAGAAAAGAAGTCAGCTTTGAGAAGAGATCAGATTCTAAGGGAAGACAGTGGAGGTGAATCCAAAACACTATGGCCCTGCTCCAAAGTTGTTTCTGAGGTCTGAGTGACAAGTGCTGAAGGAATCTGCATTCTGTCAATGGTTTGCTGTGCTCAGTCACTCAGTTGTGTCCAACTCTTTGCGACCCCATGGACTGTACCCCGCCAGGCACCTCGGTCCATGGGGGTTCTCCAGGCAAAAATACTGGAGTAAGTTGCCATGCCTTCCTCCAGGGGATCTTCCCAACCCAGGAATAGAACGCAGGTCTCCCACATTCCGGGCAGATTCTTTACCATCTGAGCCACCAGGGAAGGCATGCAGAGTTAAAGTTATGCATTTCTCTGGGATGGCAAAGTGGTTTGTAGAAACCCTCTGACACAAAAAGAGCATCATTCACACGGTTCCCCTAAGCAATTAATACATGTTCCCACCAGAAACAGCACTCTAGTTACCCACATATGCCAAAGATGTCTGGGAAAATACCTTCAACCCTATATGCTCTTCTATAATATGATCTTACCAGTTCCCCATTGGAAGAGGCAGTCTAATTTCCTTGAATCTCAACTAACTCTATTGATTCACTTGTAGCCAATAGAATGGGATGGAAGCAACTCATGTGACTTCTGAGGTTAGATCCAAAGAAGCCTGCCCCCTACAAAGCCTTACATGATTTAGTTTCCTGTGTAGCATCTTGGTCTGCTTGGACATACGGAACACCATGCATCAGCGGTTTCTTTGCAGGATGTTCCCTTTCAGAGCTGAGATGCCACACTGTAGGATGCCCGAGGCACGTGGATAGCCTGTGTGAGAGCACTCCAGCAGTTAGTTCTTCGCTGAGCCCAGCATTTGAATCATCACAAGACCGCAGCCAGAGATGTGAGTGACAAAACTTCTAGAGAGAAGCATCAGTTAAGTAACCCCCAGCTATTCCAGTCTTCCCAGCAGAGGCCCCCAACAGAATTCTATCTCCACAGGGTTCTTTCCAAATTCCTGACCACCAAATCCATAAGGATCATAAATTTGTTGCAGCTTTATGTCACTAAAGGTAGAGTGATTTGTCATACAGGAATAGTGGGTCAGGACACCAGAGATACTAAAACAATGTGTAGAAGCACATCACGTTACTATATAAAAATGAATATATCACAAGTATTTTAGGCAGGCATGTATCTTCATTCTGGCATCCTCTGTAACAGCAAATTAGATTTAATCTTCAGGTTAAATCAGCCAGAAGTCATTTACTGGTATATCAATAAAATGGACAATTCACTATGCAGCCATTGAAAACTGCATGAAATTCAGATAGCAATCAGGAAAATGTGTATGTTCTAAGGTTAAGCTAAAAACAAAAAGGAAAAGAGCAAATGGTGCAAAAATATATATTTGTTAAAAAATATGTATGCATGTAGATACTACTGCAAAACAGCAGGCAAGAGGGGAAACCTTTTGTTGACATCAGGCATCCAAAACATAAGTGAGAACACCAGATTTTTTTAAGAATTGCTGTACAGTTATTTTTTCTATAAAAGTATATATAATATACAGGTCGGCCCATATCTTGTGGGTAGTAGCAGAACTAATTCTTTCAAATTAGGTGGGATAGCAGGAGTAGAAATGAAGAGAAGTTCTCCTTTTTATACTTTCAAGATATTCCTGCTTCTGCTGTACTGAGCATGAAAGAAAGAATTATTTCTGTTTAGCTCTGCAGTACACACATGTAAATTCAACCAATGGTTGGATCTGAGTTACAAACAGACTCTTTGCTGAGTAAAGTTCAGAAATGGACCTTTAAGTCAGCTTTGGGTTAGAAAGCCTTAGAAGGCAAAAGCAGTTTTTAATTTTGTTGTTGTTAGTGTTTCTCTACTCCCAAAAATGAAGGCAGGAAAAAACAAACAAACAAAAAAGAAAAACACTACCTAGGAAGTCAGCAATATAGGAAAGATCTGTTGGGTTTGCTACCAAAGATAATTTAGAAACATAGAAAATCTAAAGTTTATGGTAAAGCTCTATGGAATGTGCTATTTTTCTGGTCTGGATCTGGGTGGAAATGTTGGTATCTCATCAAAACTAGAACACAATTTTCTACTTTACACTCAGAATAGAAAACAACAAAGATGTAAAGCAATAACCTGCATGTGCTAGAGATGTACAGGGAAAGCCAAGCTACAATTAAAACATGACCCCTGATAAATGAAAAATAACAGATCCTACATTCCATAGACAGAAGCTGCTCCTTGCACAAAAATATATTCAAAATATTGAGTTCAAAATATATAATTTTAAAACACTTTAGGATTATACACCTGTATTTAGCATAAGTGTGGAAGTGGACTTTTGGATAGCAGGGGGGACTTAGAATATCATAATGATATACCCGTTTGTATTATTCTACTCACTTCCTTTACGAGAGTCATATCATGCAAATACAATAACATGCATGGAATCTTTCATCTTTAACTCCTCCTGTCTCAGTGCATTCCCAATATTCATCAGGGTACCCCCCCTTGAAGGAAAGAGGTGTTCTGCAGAAAAATCTATGAGTTCTGTGGTTTAACAGGCTTGTCTTTTCTAGCAGGTGTTTACAAAACCAAAATCACAATTTTGTTGTCCTGCTGGGTAACTGCTTTTTATTTTTCAGTATTTGTCTGCAAGTTCTACTTGCATCTGTCAGTTTAAATATGGCTAATATCACTTGCCGAGTTTATACTGTATTAAATTTAAATATCAGAGTTTATGAGGCTGAGACCACATTATCCCTTGCCCACAGATGAGAAGCTGCTGGCATCAAGAGAGTTTTGCAAGTAAATTACAAGAGTCTGATTCAACTTCAAATTCGCTAAGAAAACATCTCTGATAGCAAATCCTTTTCCAGGACTTTGAACATCATCATTCTGGCAAGACTTGGAACTGAACCTTTGAGACAGAAGAGGTGGTATAAGCTACTTCCTGAGGTAGGTCCAAGCTATTTCTCATCCTCAACTGTGCCCTGAAGTCTAATCTGAAAATGTCAGAGAGAGAAGGTTGCCAGTCTTGCAATAGGGGTTAAAACAGATACATCGGAAAGAGTACCATGAGAGTGACCATGAGAAACTGCACACGAATGGTGAGCTCTTACAACTTTTCCTATGGTGCCCTAAGAGAATTAATGAGCTAAAAAAGGCACTTAGAACTGAAGTATGGTTAATAAGTTCTGTTTATGATTTCACAGTATAATATGCCATTTTTAACTTTATTTTAGTAGTTAAGACTTCACACTTCCACTGCAAGGGGGTGTGGGTTCAATTCTAGGGTAGGAAGATCCCCTGGAGGAGGAAATGGCAACCCACTCCATTATTCCTGTCTGGCAAATCCCATGGACAAAGGAGCCTGACAGTCCATGGGGTCACAGAGTTGGACACAACTCAGCATACACACCCTTCATCTGATTATAGCCCCAAGGACAGGAAGGTCATCAAAAAGCATCTGGACTAAAAGAAAAAAAAGTAAAAATAACTTTGAAATATATAGCAAAATTATCATTATAAACCAAGAAAAAACTGTTATTCTATATCAATGGCATTGCAAATCAAATAACAACTCTCTAGAATGACATCAGATGTTCTTTTCTGCTATTAAATTTCATGTGCAGAGTCCACCGAATTAGCAGCAAGGATATATATTATCACCCTGTTTAACTTATATGCAGAGTACATCAGGTGAAATGCCAGGATGGATGAATCACAAGCTGGAATCAAGACTGCCAGGTGAAATACCAACAACATCAGATATGGAGATGATACCATTCTAATGACAGAAAGTAAAGAGAGACTAAAGAGCCTCTTGAGAGTGAAAGAGGAGAATGAAAAAGATGGCTTAAAACTCAACATTCAAAAAACTAAGATCATAGCATCTGGTCATGTCATTTCTTAGCAAATAGATGGGGAAACAACGGAAACAGTGATAGAGTTTATTTTCTTGGGCTCCAAAATCTCTGCAGATGGTGACTGCAGCCATGAAATTAAAAGACACTTGCTTCTTTGAAGAAAAGCTATGACAAACCTAGACAGTGTGTTGAAAAGCAGAGACATTATTCTGTCAACAAAGGTCCATATAGTCAAGGCTATGGTTTTTCCAGTAGTCATGTATGGATATGAGAGTTGGACCATAAAGAAAGCTGAGCACTGAAGAATTGATGCTTTCAAACTGTGATGCTGGAGAAGACTCGTGATAGTCTCTTGGGCAGCAAGAAGATCAAACCAATCAATTGCAAAGGAAATCAACCCTGAATATTCATTGGAAGAACTGATGCTGAAGCTCCAATACTTTGGCCACCTGATGTGAAGAGCCAACTCATTGAAAAAGACCCTGATACTGGGAAAGATTGATGGCAAAAAGAAAAGAGGGCAACAGAGGATGAGATGGTTAGATAGCATTACCAACACAATGGACATGAATCTGAGCAAACTCCAGGAGATAGTAAAGGACACCTGTTGTGCTGAAGTCCAAGAGGTGACAAAGAGTCGGACATGACTTAGTGACTGAACAACAACAATACCCAAAATACTTAATGCATAAATATGGTACTGAAATGCCATATGTGTGTGTGTGTGTGTAAAATATCAATATATTTAGTACTTAAACTTTACAATTCAACTTATGTATATTAAATTCTACATTACTCACACTTTGTTTCATTTCTAGAATTTCTGTATGAAATTCAGAAACATGAATGATAGGAAGGAAAATACAATGACTTTCTCATGACTCACCATGATTTATAAGAAACACTGATTCTTTATCATTATCCTATCTATAATCAGAAAACTTGAAAATTAAGATTATATCTATAAATAACTCAAAAAGGTCATTAGTTATTAAAAACAATAGTAAGGTAAAGGAATTGTTGCATCTAAAAGGTTTATACATCTACAAGGTTTTTTCTTTTTTTTAATGAGTGCCCAAAAGACATTCAGTACACAATGCTTAATAGTTCTCCTTTCCATCTGAGACAGAAATCCACAAGTAAAGCTTTAGATCATTCCTGCACAAGCCAGGTCCTGCTCTATCTCAAAAAAAAATAAAAACATTTACCAGTTTTCAAGAAATTTTAATTTTCTGGTAATTATGTTGACTTTGGAAATGCCAAGAGCCTCTGACCTTTTTTTAGTTGTATTCAATTTACAAAGCTATTTTATATGCACTATGCTCCTTTCCCCTTACATTCCTTGAACGACATGTTTTCCAGGGCTCCTTACTTTCCACATTTTCTACATGGATAAACAGAAGCTCAGAAGAGTTACTCTCTCATAGTCACGTGGTTTGTAGTCAGGAGAGCCAATGAACAGATTTGATATTATGCAACTATTCTACATGTAAAACAACATGGCAGCCACATTGACCTTGCCTTTTGACCCCTCAAAATAAGGTTTTCCAGTTCTGCTCACCCCGTGGTAATTCTCGTCTTGCCCTGCTCACACCGTGGTAATTCTTGTCTTGCCCTAACAGCTGGCACCTAAGTTAAAAAAGTAAAGAAGCATTTTAAAAGGCTTCAAGTTAGTAACTGGCAAGAAATGGAACAACATTGCAAAACAAATTTCAGCAAAATAAAAAAAAAAGCTAAAGCTCATTCTTAGAGTTAATAGCTTTATTTCTACAGATAGAGGAAAATCCATAAGAAATTATGATAAAATGCTGACTCTGGCATACTTGAAAAATCAATAAAAAACATTTAATTTTCAGGCACGGGGGATATTTTGATGATATCAGCTTCATTACTTCCACAGATTTAAATGTGCAAGACTTTTGGGAAGAAATGACATTTCATTACAACAAAGTTTCCCTTTGCTCCAACAATATGCTGAATGCCATGATATATAGACACTGAGTGCTTATGGAGGATTACAAATAAATAGCGCCTTTAAAGGGAAATCTCATTTCTAGAGAAAGGAGACATTTCTTGTTTAAATATCAATTTTCCACATGAGGACTGTTAGTCCTGTTTTAATCTATACTATTCTGATTAAAATATCCAATTTGCTCTTTTTGTGTGTGATTATAATCATTTCTATGCTGTCATTAGCCATAGTAATAGCAATTAGGGACAGCGCTTGAAAACTCATAGCAATTCCAGTTTTAACCATGGAGGCTTCATGCTTAATGGTTCTAAACATAACAAGGAAGGTATGCGACATAAAATGTGAAAATGAATAAAAACAATATTCAATATAATAGGATAAAGACATTTGACTGCTCATACATATGGATATACAAACACAAATACATGAAACATTGGGAATTACTGAAATAGGTTAACTTGGAATTTTTCAGTCACTAAACTCCAAATGCTCTGATGCAGATTGCTAATAGCATGTTCCTCAAGATCCTGATTTAAATACTAATTAGTTGTTTGCAATTAGTCCATTAATAAGCTTAAAAATTGAAGTATTTTCCTTACTTTCATTTAGTATTGATGTCATAATAGTATAAACATGCAAAATAGAGTAAAAGAAAGTATCTTTATGATCAATTCAAATAAAAAGCAGTAGCTCATCTTGAGAAGTTTAGAACTGTTCTGGATCAGTAGAAAGAAATAGGTACAAATCACATGGAAGATATTCATTTAGTATCTCTTCCTCAATATTTTCTTTGTTAGTCATGGAGAATGATCTATCAGACTGTTGGCCTGGCTCTGATCTACCCAAGTAGCTACTATTTACCAAAGCCCTAATCTTTGTGTTTCTCCCTCACTCTGATGACACCTAGAAGTTATGGCTAAAGAAAGTTCTTCCTTAGTTTCATAAACTAGTTTGTTCAACAAATTATCCTGTCTTGGACTTGAATTTAGCTTGCTCCTGGCACATGGTATGAAAATCAACCTCTGAAAGTATTGGATCACAGAATCAATAAGAGAGTTTGGTTCAAACACTCGATCAGAGGCCTTGGCTTTAGAAAGCCTTCACAGGAAGCTTCTGTGATGACAGCAGCAGCAAAAGAACTCCTTGAAGTTGCATATGGTTTGGTTTATCTGTGGCCCTGGCTGGTTTCTATGCCAGAGTCAGAGATAAATATTTCATATTTAGGTCCAGTGCTTTCCTCACACCCCACCTCTTAATGGTGCCCTGATGTACTGGGAGGAAATTAAACAACCGCATTTGTTATTCAAAGATGGGCCTTGGATAGTGTAAGTTACATTAATACCACTGCTTTACATGAGCTCTGCAGCTCTTATTGAGGAACTGAGCTGAGCACTCTTTAAGGAGCATGACACACATGGAAGATGCCAGAGACATGCTCAAATGGCTTAGATAAATCTCAAGTTCAATTTTGATATTAACTGCCAAGTGAGTAGAAATTCTGAATAGTTTTGCACGTCCTATACAACATAATTAAGTGCTGTATGAAGAATGAACAGATCTTATCTTAGTGATAGTGACTACTTATTTCCTCAACTGAAATCTGTATAAATTTATATCTGTTAAAAGTTGTGTCATGGGTTCATTCAATAGCTATTAATTATTACTATGTCTCTGTAGACTGCAACTGGCAAAAAGCCATTAAATTAGATTATACTAAAAGAAAGAATTTTAGGTGTATAAAAATGTCTTATGGAGACTAAAGGATACAGATTCAATCAGGCCTCAGAATAAACCTGTAACCAGGGATGCAAATACCAATAGAACATGGTCATCTCTCATTTCTACCTCTCTGCCAGAGTGCACCATAATTCTAATTCATAAAATACCCTTTCCTTTTTGAAAAGTTCACATGGTAGGACATGGGTGACCATATCTCTGAGGTTTATACATCTTCTATTGACAAGACCAAGTAGGCTTAAATCCTGATTTCACATCCCTATCAGGAAATCCCAATTGGGCCCACATGACTAGTTGCCCACTTCTAAGCATGGAGTAGAGTCAAGTTACATACATCTACACCCCTGCCTTGGGGGAAATTGTTCCTAATATGATAGTAGAGGAACTGTGCAGATAAATAATAATGATAGGGACTTCCCTGGTAGTCCAGTGGTTAAGAATTCACGTGCCAATGCAGGAGACACTGCAGGGTTTGATCCCTGGTCCAGGAAGACACCATGTGCCTTGGAGCAAGCAAGCCCATATGCCACAACTACAGAGCCTAAGCATCCTAGAGCCCGTGCTCTGCAACAAGAAAAGCCACCACAATGAGAAGCCTGCACACTACAACTAGAGAGCAGGCCCCACCCACCCCGAGAGGAAGTCCACATACAGCAACAAAGACCAAGAGCAGCCAAAAGAATTAAATAAAAATTTAAAAATTAAAAACATAATAATAGCATTAAAAGTTACATGACACTGTTCTTGCTGGGCCTTCAAAAGAAAAGATAAGGGCTGTTATTCACACTCCAAAAACAAACCCATCAATTTAGTCCTGTAGCAGAGCTTCAGACACTGAATTAGTGGAAGTTTGATGGCTCTATCTTCTTTAGAAATGGTGTTGAGTTTACCTTATTCCTCAAAATCAGAGTTCAAAAAATTGTATGAAAATCATAAGGAGACGGTGCTTTGTTGTTCATTTGTTTATTCAAAGAACATTGATACTTGCTGGGAATCCCAAAAGAACTAAACATTAGTATTACTACAAAGAATAAGAGGAGGTACTTCCCTTGTAGTCCAGTGGCTAAGACTCCAAGTTCCCAATGCAGGGGCCCAGATTTGATCCCTGGTCAGGGAACTAGATCCCACATGCCACCACTAAACATCCTGTATGCCACAACTAAATGATCCCATGTGCCACAACTAGGACCCAGTGCAGCCAAATAAACAAAAAAAAATTTAAGTAATAAGAAGAAAAATGGATTTCAGCTGGAGCTGGGTGTGTGTGTGTTAGCTGCTAAGTCATGTCCAACTCTTTGCGACCCCATGGACTGTAGCCCACCAGGCTCCTCAGTCCATGGAATGTTCCAAGCAAGAATACTGGAGTGGGTTGCCATTTCCTTCTCCAGGTGATCTTCCCAACCCAGGGCTCGAACTTATGTTTCCCACATTGCAGGCAGATCCTTTACAGTCTGAATTACTAGGAGCTGGATGTGTAGTAGTTTTAAAAACACCTTTTTTTAGAAAGCAACACTCAAGCTAAGACCTGAGAATGATGAGGAACTTAAGTGGGTGAAGAGTGGGAGGAAAGAGATGCAAGCAGAGGGTGTTTTAAATGTAAAATTCAACAAACTTGAACCAACAATAGTGGGAGCTGTAAACATTAAATCCAAGTTAAAACAATCAGCTAGAGAGCATATTGAAGCACATAAGTGATGTAGGAAATATGATATATTATCCTCTACCAAATGGTTGTTTAATTTTTAATTACATTCAATTGCCACAAATATTTAATTAGACACAGGTGGTAATACAGCATCCCATTTTGGTTCCCAGTTCCAAAATATTATGCATTTTAGTCTGCAGTCTACATGTATATATACATATTCATAGAATGCTAGTGAGTATAGATTTAACAGCCTGAAAGAAAGCTTTCCAAGAATAAAAACATTCTGATATTGATAAACAACTGCCTGATTCACAGTTCCCAGTCTTGTGTACAGACCAGCTGTGCTGTTATCACTTCTGGCATGTATATAATAACTCTTAGCTTTATTCCATTCCCGGAGATTCTCTACTTGTCCAACCAAATTCAAAAACACATTTTTTGAGTTCTGGGAAGATGGCGATGGTGGCAGAGTTTTTGAATCTCCTTGCATTCTCCATTAAAGAAAAAAAAAAGCAACTAAAATAGAGAAATCAAACCCCACAGAAAATATCAACAAGAACATAGGTGGAATATATATGTAAAAGATCATGGCACAGTCCCATCACTTCATGGCAAATAGATGGCTCCAAATCTCTGCAGATGGTGACGGCAGCCATGACATTAGAGGACACTTGCTCCTTGGAAGAAAAGCTATGATAAATCTAGACAGCATATTAAAAAGCAGAGACATTACCTTGCTGACAAAGGTCCATATAGTCAAAGCTATGATTTTTCAAGTAGTCATGAATGGATGTAAGAGCTGGACAACAAAAAACGTTGAGCACCAAAGAACTGACGCTTTTGAACTGTGGTGTTGGAGAAGACTGTTGAGAGTTCTTGGACAGCAAGGAGCTCAAACCAGTCAATCCTAAAGGAAATCAACCCTGAATATTCGTTGGAAGGACTGATGTTGAAGCTCCAATACTTTGACCACCTGATGTGAAGAGCCAACTCATTAGTAAAGACCCTGATACTGGGAAACACTGAAGGCAGGAGGAGAAGAGGAACAACAGAGGACAAAATGGTTGGATGGCACTACTGACTCAATGGATATGAGTTTGAGCAAACTCCAGAGAATAGTGAAGGACAAGGAAGCCTGGTGTGCTGCAGTCCACGGGGTCACAAAGAGTTGGACATAACTGAGCAACTGAAGAACAACAACTCATATGTAGCCCCACATGTGAGAAAGTATGGACAAATCATGGCAAAAGACCTGTGTATCATCAGCAACAATGTGGGAAGAAGCAAGGCGGTGCAAGGGGACCTCAAACAGTCAATAGTACTCAGAGGAAAGGATGAGTTGGTTGAGCACTCCAGCTGAAACTCCAGTCATGGAATAATTGGAGGGGTCCACTGAGATGTCTAAAGAAGCTGAAGCCATCATGATGCCATGAGCTCTCCAGACTGACAAACTGAAAATCCCTTCTTGGCTAAATCCTCACGTTAAAAAGAGTCACCCTGAAATAAATTCAAATGGAGCATGACCTCAAAAGTATGAGTGAAGAAAAGAGAAGGTCCAAAAAAAGTAAGGGAGGGAAACAGAGTCTGGAGATCTCAGAAAGTAAGAAGCCATATATCTGAGCATTATGCCAAAATAACATATCAGGGACCATATTGTTCCTGCTCATCCCTGTGGCTCCAACCCCTAGCATAATTCCTGGTAGGTATAGAAACTGGTATAAAAACTAAAATGGTTTCTAAGAATGAGAGTTATGATACTCTTTTATCGTCTTTAATGTAGTGTGGCTCCCTTAACTTCTGCCCATAAAAGAAATTTTTCTATCCCAGTATCTGAGTAACATCCTTAAACTTATATTCTTTTTTTCATTAGGTAGAAGATATCACATTGGGTTTAGCTGAGTATAGCATAGAAAAAGTAGTAGAGCTTTATTATTTCCTTTGTAACCAGAAATGAACCTGTGTTTGTGAAGAGTTTTAATAATCAGTGGAACCTAATCAAGAGAAATTTCACTCAAGAACTGATACAAAGATACAAAAAGGATGCATCAAATACCTTATGCTTTTGCAATAGTTGTAAAAGATTTTCCAAACCAAATATTCCACAGAATATCTCATACCAAAGTTCTTACTAGAAAAGACTCATTCAACTCCTTCTGGAAGTACCCTGATATGGACAGGCCCGGTATCTTCTAGATCCTCAGTCAAGTTTCAACAATCCCTTACACATGGGTTGAATCTAATAAGCCTGAAATCTCAGATGCCCTTCTGATAAGCAATTCTTTTATCCTGCAATTATTACTTAAACAAGTAGTGGCTGAATTGGAAGCAGAGAATTTAATTTCTTGAGTTGCTATGGTTTTATTGGACTAAAGGTAGGGGTGATTGTACTAAATAGATTTTTTAAAAAGCCCTTTTCTGAGTACCCTTCTCATAGTAGCCATGCTATTAACTTCATACAATTTTAGTGCAATGCTTGGATTGTAATAGCCTTTGGACACCTGCGCATTGTGGTGCAAGATGTATTACATTATTATTTGTGACACCCCTCAAATGCCAATTTACTCTACTGCAGATTGCTCCGTGGGCATAATAAATCTTTACAAACCCATCTAAAGTGGCTATGCTACACACTTCACCCCATCCCCCCATTCATTTTGCACAGCAGAGTCTATGAAGGGGTTATTATATTATGGTTTCTATTAACCTAAAATTATTGTCAATATTTTATGACACTTGAAGAAATATAGTGAACAACCATTCATCCAGTCATCACAGTAATCATTCTGTCATTTTGTTATTATCACTTTATATTTTGGTAGCACTTTACAAATTTCACATACACAGATGTGCCTTTTATTTGTTCAATCCTCTCAAAATCTGTGGGGTAGAAAGAGCAAATGACATATATATTTCATTAAAAAGGAGTAAGGGCTAAAATTTTTCATGATTTACCTATAGTCATACTGACAGTATATGGTTGAAAGATGATATTAGCCATATTGATTATTAGAGGACCTCTTCAATGGGGATATTTTAGTTATAGTTTACCTATATAGAAGAGTTACAAAGGAAGGCAAATTAAGAGGTTATTGCAATAATTCAGGAAAGAAAAAAATGATCATTTGAAAGTCACTGATAGTGATGGAGGACTTTCTAAAAATATTTCCAAACTAGAATCAACAGGATTTGCTGTTACAAGGCAAGAGCACAGGACAACATCACAATATTGGCTTTAAGCAGCTAGAAGAATGTTGTTGCCATTTTTTTAGATGGAAAGGATGGGGAAGGAATATTTTGGGGTGTCAAGATCCCAGAGCTTAGGTTTGAGCTTTTTAAGTTTGAGATACCTATTAGACATTCAGCTAAGAATAATGAATACATGGATGGATAGGTAAGTTTGGAGTTTTAATGAGATTTCTGAGCTGGAGATATGCTTTGAGATTCATCATGTAAATATGTCATTTAAAGCCTTGAGACTGAATGGTGGTTGTGAAGATAAAGTGATTTCATAAAATTCAGATGAAGAAAGTGTTTCAAAAAGTATGAGTGATCAACCGTGTTAAAGATTGCATTGTGCTGAGTCAATTAAAAGCTTAGAGTTGAACATTGTCTTTCCCAGCAGAGAAGTCCTTCACGCGGTGGACAAGAGCTATTTTGATGGAGGGGGACCAAACACTGCAGTGATTTCCAGAGCATGAGAAGTGGAATGAGTGATTACAGAAATTCCCTTAAAGGTGTTTGGCTAGAAAAAAATGTGGCAGAAACTGGAGGAAAGTAAGGGGTCAAGTGAGACTTTTTTCCCTCTTTTTTTCAAACCAAGAAAAATAACAGCATAATTGTATACCATTAGAAAATGCAGGGGAGCAGGAGAAGTTGATGATACAAGAGAGAGAAGAAATAATTATTAAAGCAAAAGTCTAACAAGCAAAAGGAGGTACAGTCCACTGTGAAATCAACAGGTTGGTAACAGACAAGAACATAAAACATTTCTCAATAATGTACTGGAAGAGGCAAAGAATCTGGATACACATGCAGACATGCCGACATATGTAGTGGTAAGAGTATATGGAAATTCTCTTCTAATTGCTTCTATTTCTCTCAGTGAGATAGGATGCAAGAATATTACCTAAGAGTGAGGATGCCAGAACCATACTATTTCAATTACAATTGCTTCACAGTCTATTTCCCCAATGTTTTTATCTTTTCCACAAATTTCTTGTTCTGTTTTCTAACTACAATTTTTGGCCATATTCATACATTATTCTTTAAGAGGAGATGTACTATCAGCTTTTAAGTTTCTAACAACAAAATAGTGTCAATTGAAATTAAATATATGAATTTGTACATAATTGACATCTTAACAATATCGTATCTTTCCAGGAACCTGGCAGGCCTCTCTATTTATTCTAGCTTCATTTTACATCCTTTGATAAACTCTATTAGTCTTATTCCTTTGTTGTTGAGTTAAATCCTGGGTATTTCATGGTTTTGCTTTTTTTTAAATGTGAACTTTCCTCCTCTTATCTCATTCTATAGCATTTAAACTAAAATGTTTATTACTTATAAAAAGGAGAGCTAAGTTAATTTCTGCCAACTAGTATTTTTTGTGACTTTGGGCAATCTCTGTCTCTGCACCTGGAAAAAGAATAAATAAACTAAATGACCTCTGTAATTTTAAGAAATCTGAACAGAAAGACACTAATATTATTCCTATTTAACTTACTACCTGAGTCTCAGTTCAGTTCAGTCACTCAGTCGTGACTGACTCTTTGCAACCCCATGGACTGCAGCACCAGGCTTCCCTGTCCATCACCAACTCCCAGAGCTTGCTCAAACTCATATCCATTGAGTCAGTGATGCCATCCAACCATCTCATCCTCTGTCATCCCTTTCTTGTCCTACCTTCAATCTTTCCCAGAATCAGGGTCTTTTCCAGTGAGTCAGTTCTTCGCATCAGGTGGCCAAAGTATTGGAGCTTCAGCTTCAGCATCAGTCCTTCCAATGAATATTCAGGACTGATTTCCTTTAGGATTGACTGCTTTTATCTCCTTGCTGCCCAAAGAATTCTAAAGAGTCTTCTCCAACTCCACAGTTCAAAAGCATCGATTCTTAGGTGCTCTGCTTTCTTTATGGTCCAACTCTCACACGCATACATGACTACTGGGAAAAAACAAACAAACATAGCTTTGACTAGACGGACTTTTGTTGGTAAAGTGGTGTCTCTGCATTTTAATATGTTGTCTAGGTTTGTCATAGCTTTTCTTCCAAAGAGCATCTTTTAATTTCAAGGCTGTAGTCACCATCTGCAGTGATTTTAGAGCCCAAGAAAATAGTCTGCCACTGTTCCCATTGTTTCCCCATCTATTTGCCATGAAGTGATGGGACCAGATGGCATGATCTTTGCTTTTCGAAAGTTGAGTTTTAACCAAGCTTTTTCAATCTCCTTTCACTTTCATCAAGAGGCTCCTTAGTTCCTCTTCACTTTCTTCCATAAGAGTGGTGTCATCTGCATATCTGCATCTCATAACTGAGGCTCAGAGTGTATAATTTACTCAACATCATTCCATCATGACAAAAAACTTACCTAAGTTTTTGTAACCTGCAAACACTTCCCAACAGACACTACTTGGTTATCTAGAGCTGAGAAGCAAACCACTCCAAACTATAGTGGCTTAAAACAAAAACAGCTCATATGCTTATAATTGGTTTGGCAACTTAGCAGAGCTTTACTTGAGGAAACTGTCTTTGCTCTGTGTGCAGCTGACTGGACTCACTTATGCAGATGTAGTTAATTACCATGTTATCTGGAAGCTGGTTGACCCCAGTGGCCACAATCTAATGGCAAAGAGTTGGCTAGTCCTGTTGGTCACGGTGCCTTGGTTTTCCTCTACCTCCCCTATAAAGCAGGCTATCTTGGGCATCCTGTGGTTCAAGAGTGAAACCACAATGTATAAGAACAAGCTTGTGTTCATATTTGCTGACGACCCATTGGTCAAATCAAGTTACATGACCAAGTCCATAGTGACTGTGGAAGTGGACTAGACAGGGACAGATAAGAGGAAGTATTACTCTTTTATAATTATTAATGTAATAATTTACTACAGTCCTCAATATGATTCAGCAGAGCATCACTTTCTAGAATCAGTACACAAAAGTTCAATTGGTTCAAGTTTTAGGAAGCATGCATAGTAAGTCCAATGAGGCTATTTGACTTAAAATATACCAAAGCTCTCACATCCCTAATCTCCCCCTATCAATCTGCTACAGACATCTGCCATTTCAGCACAAGATAGTGAAGAACTCAAGTTCTGTTACGAACTTGTTCCTTATAAGATATGTATCACTAGGAAATAGACTCCACGTAGATTTATCAGAAAATTTCCAATGGGATCACTACGTTAGTAGTGACATTTGAAATAAATAAGGAGTTTTGCCTGTTTAATGGAAAGAATGGGAAATAGTCATTTTCTGGATAAGATTGAGCTCTGAGAAGGTAGATTTGGGCTCAACATCACTTTAGAAGTCCTTGGAAAATCAAAGGGTACAAGGGAAGGGGACAAATTTTTAAGACTTATTTATATTTCAATGAATCCTAGAGCTGACATTTGAATGTAGGAAGTCTTTCAATAATCTTTTTATTCACTCATTTACTATAAACTTGACTGCTTTGCATTTGCTGTCATATATACCTTAATAATTTTTCTCTACCAAACATGCTACTGATACTCTTTGCCATATTTGGACTTTCAAATCATAGTGACATTAAATATGAGAAATATATTCTAAAGAAGAGCAATTTCTAAAATTGGTATTCAGACTTTGTGAGTTCACAGAATATTCATTTGTTAATTTCTTCATTTCTGGAAAAAAGAGAATAAAATTAGTTCTACCCATCCTCATATAAAAGGTGTGAGGATGAAGCTTATCCTAAAGTGTCTCAAGCTTCTGAAGAAAATGATATTGTATAACCAAATTATTCTACCTTTATTTCTCAATTTTAATATAAAATCATGACCCAACAAAAGAAACCAAATAGCTAATCCATAAACTAGAGTCAGGCTACCCTCTGAACACTGGTGATTCCCATTTACTTTAACTAAGATGCTATTGATAATTTAAACTTCTATTCCCTCTATATAAATGTTTTGTTTCTATGATTGTATTTTATTTTGTCAGTGTTAACATGTAACATCTATGATCAATACTTACAAAGACAGTTCGTATCTAAAAATCAATACATTAAATCTTACAATTATCATCAATAAAAATCAATTAGAAAACTAAATTAAGAATCATTCATTTAACCATTTCTATTCTCTTTGGTAGGCATTAGTAAATGGCCTTTCATGACATTCTGTAGAGAAGAGACAGGAAGCAATATTTGAGAAGCAGCTGATTTTTTATAAGGTGTCAAACGAGTGATGTCTCTCCCTCCCTCTCTTCCTCACTCCCTTTTGTCCATCTTCTTTCCTTCCATCTGTCTTGCTTCATCCTTTCAGAAAATTCTGCCATGTGTACTGAGTTGAATGAAGGAAGGCAAGAGGAAATTCTTTTATAAGAAACAAATTCTTCTTTTAGAGAAGAAGCATTTCGGTGCCCAGAAAGCAATTAGTGAAAGTAACCACAGAATTAGGAAAGCAGGCTGGCTTGGTGTGATTAATGAGAAAGGGCAATATATGAAGGCGAAGGACAATTACCAAAGTAGACAGGAAAGAAATGATTAAAAATAGGTAGGCAAGAGAACATATCAAAGAAAGTTGATTTGACAGAGCTTTGTTCACTGTGAGAATTTTCTAGGTAAGTGTGAAATGGGAGACAGAAGGGTAGATGGAGAAGTGAAAGGAGCTAGTGAGTTTTCGACCATGATTGGTTGGATTTAAAGTATGTGCCTATGGATGACCCTTTGAAACTATTTGTCACTTCCACTGTATAATCATAAGGTATTTGATTTAGGTCATACCTGAATGGTCGAGGGGTTTTCCCTACTTTCTTCAATTTAAGTCTGACTCTTGCATTGAGGAGTTCATATGTGGTCCCATGATCTTTATTTTTTGGGGCTCCAAAATCACTGCTGATGGTGACTGCAGCCATGAAATTAAAAGACGCCTACTCCTTGGAAGGAAGGTTATGGCCAACCTAGATAGCATATTTAAAAGCAGAGACATTACTTTGCCAACAAAAGTCCATCTAGTCAAGGCTATGGTTTTTCCAGTGGTCATGTATGGATGTGAGAGTTGGACGGTGAAGAAAGCTGAGCGCTACAGAACTGATGCTTTTGAACTGTGGTGTTGGAGAAGACTCTTGAGAGTCCCTTGGACTGCAAGGAGATCCAATCAATCCATCCTAAAAGAGATCGATCCTGGGTGTTCATTGGAAGGACTGATGTTGAAGCTGAAACTCCAATACTTTGGCCACCTCATGCGAAGAGTTGACTCATTGAAAAAGACCCTAATGCTGGGTAGGATTGGGGGGCAGGAGGAGAAGGGGACGACAGAGGATAAGATGGTTGGATGGCATCACCAACTAGATGGACATGGGTTTGGATAGACTCCGGGAGTTGGTGATGGACAGAGAGGCCTGGTGTGCTGCAATTCATGGGGTCGCAAAGAGTCAGACACGACTGAGCGACTGAACTGAACTGAACTCATCTGAGCCACAGTCAGCTCCCAGTCTGTTTTTGCTGAGTGTATAGAGCTTCTCCATCTTCAGCTGCAAAGAACATAATCAATCTGATTTAAGTATTGATCATCTGGTGATATCCATATGTAGAATCATTTCTTCTGTTGTTGGAAGAGGGTGTTTGCTATGACCAGTGTGTTCTCTTGGCAAAACTGTTAGCCTTTGTCATGCTTCATTTTCATGTATGCAGGTCAAGACGCAACAGTTAGAATGGGACATGGAACAACAGACTGGTTCCAAATAGGGAAAGGAGTACGTCAAGGCTGTATATTGTCACCCTGCTTATTTAACTTATACGCAGAGTACACCATGTGAAATGCCAGGCTGGATGAAGCACAAGCTGGAATCAAGATTGCGGGGAGAAATATCAATAACCTCAGATATGCAGATGACACCACCCTTATGGAAGAAAGTGAAGAACTAAAGAGCCTCTTGATGAAACTGAAAGAGGAGACTGAAAAAGCTGGCTTAAGACTCAACATTCAAAAAATGAAGATCATGGCATCCAGTGCCATCACTTCATGGCAAATAGATGGGGAAACAATGGAAGGAGTGACATACTTTATTTTCTTGGGCTCCAAAATCACTGCAGATGGTGACTGCAGCCATGAAATTAAAAGATGCTTACTCCTTGAAAAAAAAGCTCTGACCAACCTAGAAGCACATTAAAAAGCAGAGACATTACTTTGCCAACAAAGGTCCATCTAGTCAAAGTTATGGTTTTTACAGTAGTCATGTATGGATGTGAGAGTTGGACTATAAAGAAAGCTGAGCACCAAAGAATTGATGCTTTTGAACCGTGGTGTTGGAGAAGACTCTTGAGAGTCCCTTGGACTGCAAGGAGATCAAAAGGAAATCAGTCCTGAATATTCATTGGAAGGACTGATGCTGAAGCTCCAATACTTTTGCACTTGATGCGAATAACTGACTCCTTGGAAAAGACTCTGATTTTGGGAAGTTTGAAGGTAGGACAAGAAGGGGACGGCAGAGGATGAGATGGTTGGATGGCATCACCAACTCAAGGAACATGAGTCTGAGAAAGCTCCGGGAGTTGGTGATGGCCAGGGAAGCCTGGCATCCTGCAGTCCATGAGGTCGCAAAGAGTCGGACATGACTGAGTGACTGAACTGAACTGATGGATGATCCCAGGTCTCCAGATGTTCATCTCAGCCAGAAGAAAGCTAAAGGGCTACAAGAGGACATCACCATGGCCCATGGTGCTAGGATCACCTGAGACAAGTTTGGAGAGAAAAGGGAATAGAAAGAAAATATATTACCTTTAAAACTACAGCAATAACTTGAAAGTTATTTTTGTAAATGTCAAGAGAAAAATAGCTTAACAGCTGTTCCTGCCTGTAGGAGCTGACACAAACCAACTCTCAGGAGTAATTTCTCAGGGAGAAGAACTTGCCCAACACAATGGGAGTTTACCAAATGATTAACTTTACTTTTTGAAACATTTTTGAGTCCTACAAATGAACTTGAAAGATGCTAAAGGGAAACCTCACCTCAGTGGAGTTAGGAGCCCAGAAAGGGAATCTCTCATCATGTACCGTCCTAAGTTAATATAGACGCCAACTGAAAGAGACATACATACCTAGCATTTGTGGCAGGGAGTGATACTACTTTACTACCACAAGCAGGGAAAGAAAGATCCCTTTGCCTGGCAACAACTCAGCCAATGAGAAGCTGTCACAACTCAGTCAATGAACAGCTACCATGCTTCAAACTCAGAGTTTCAACCTATGGACTTCTTGATTATTACAGTCCCTCCCAATTTCCCCTTTTCCTACATAAAAGCATTTCTCTCTTTTTTTAAAATAGTCTTGTATGAGGTTCACCATAACTGCATGTCTCATATTGCATATTTTGCTGCTCCTGAACAAATTCATTTTGCTGGTAAAATAAGTGGCTCATTTATTGTTTTCAATTAACGGGACAAAACAAAAACCCTCAATTGACCTTTACAATATTGTTCTATTAATAACTTGATTATTTTAAGAAATAACTGAGTTCTCAGAGGAAGCAAATGAGATTAGCACAAAAATTAAAATTAACAGACACATGAGTTCACATAAGATGACTTTATACTCAGCCTTAAAAATCTCAAATCATCTACAAAAATCACATTTATAGTACATATCTGCATCACTATTTCTAATAAAGCTTCTTGGAGTATTACGCTAGATTTCTGATGGGATGATCCTGATGGTGATTTTATTCAATAGGGGCTTATAAATGTAATACCCTTATAGTCCCCATAGATCTAGAGCCAGCAGTCAGGATTTCAAGTCCAAAGACCAAAAGTTCTTAGTAACTTAAAGAGATTAGTCTTTCTGTGATGAAGTCCTGCTAACTATGCACAAGACTGATCGATGTACTTCTAAGCATTATACCTCAATGACTTTCATTAATATAAAACAGTAGTCACATTCTTCCAGTGAATAAGTATCTACCCTGCTTCCAAGGCTTCCCCCAGTCTAGATTCAACAAGGCCATGTTTCAGAATGATTAAGATCTCAGACTTTGAGTTGTGACTGGCCCACTGTGAACTCCAGCTCTGCCACTTACTAATAATTAGGTCTTGAGTAAGTTTCTTAGTCTCTGTGGAATCAGGTCCTTTCATTTGTACAATGAAGTTAATAATGACTTCCACTTCAGAGTGCCGTTAAAAGAATTCAATGAACAAATACATATAAAGCACCCAGAACAGTGTGTGGCACATAGAAATGATCAACTACTTCGAGTTGTTATTAGCAAGATTATTGGGAGCACATGTTTTTTCAGCAGAAGCTTGTTTGGTAAGTATGAAATGAAAGATCCAGGGCAATTAGGTGTTGATAGTAATAGTATTACATTTAATTTCTACTAAAGTTAAATCAGCAAGTTAGTTTTTAACTCCCAAATTTAGAGTCTTCCTTGGTAGAGCAGTATTCACTCAAACATCAAGTAGATCTTCACTTTCTGAATCTCAATTCTACACTTCATTGGAATCATTCTTTTTTTAGATGTGGTGATATCACTGATTAAATGCCATTCAAGTGTGATCCCCTTGGGGTTTAGAGACATTATATATTGATGGAATTGATCCAATTATCAGAGTTTCAGAAGCACTGTTACAGCTACATCATATCCTGTCAGATGCTGAGTTAGAGGGTGTTGGAAACCCTATCCATGCCCGGCTGCACTGCCACCTTAGCCCAGAGGACTTCCCATGGAATAGGCAATTTCAGCACTTTTCTCACTTAACATGCTGCGCTGCTCTTCTTCCTTTACCTGAAGGCTTTAAATAATTACATTTTAAAGTCATTGGCAGAACTATGTCATTAAGTAATACAGTAAGTGGTTGCCGAGGTATGTCCCTGTGTCCAATCAGACTAATCATAGAAAAAACCATACTTGTCTCCTGAAACTTCCAAATCTTTTTGGCCATGCCCTTCTCACTTTTCTAAGTATCTCTTCTAATCCCGGAGACCAGCTCATTTTACAGGGCTTAATCCTTAGGACAGAAAATGTTTTATATTTTAATGATTTAGGGCAGTTGTCTCCAAGTATTAGCATGATGCATCCAGTCATTAAAAACAAAAAAACTAAGCATATCTCCCTAATATATGTGTTTCTATACATTAATGCCATACAGGTACTATTGGATATCTGCATGTGTGAATGCTCAGTCATGTTTGTGACACTATGTACTACAGCCCGCCAGACTATTGCATATACTGTTATTTAAAATATGAACAGGTATTTGAAAGGATGAGATAACCAAATATTAATGCAAGGTAAAACATTTTAATTCTACATCCCACTAAATCATTTTGTACATATCCCAGGGAGAATATACCCTGATTTAAAGAACACTGCTGAAGATTTATAGCACACGCCATAGGGCTTCCCAGGTGACTCAGTGGTAAAGAATCCGCCTGCCAATGCAGGAAATCTAGGAAACCCAGTTTTAGTCCCTGGGTTGGAAAGATCCCTGGTATAGGAAAATGGCAACCCACTCCGGTATTCTTGCCTGGAAAATTTCATGGACAGAGGAGCCTCGTGGACTACAGTGTGTAGGGTCACAAAGAGTTGGACACACCTGAGTGACTAAGCATGCAGGTACTATAGTGTAGTTCCTAAATTTAAAAGTCACAAAGACTTGAAGATGCAACTCAGAAATAATGCTAGGATAAATGGGGCACCTCTTCATTACTGCCCAGTGGGATATGTGGCCTCTGTAGATATTCAGGGGGGAATTTTTCATTACTATTGGGCAGGCATGGCTGTTCTGACTCCCCACAAGGTATCCGCTGACCTCCCTGGCAGGGATAGTTTGAGGTGCTTTGTTATTGCTTCCCACATAGCCTTCCTTGACACCATGGAGATAAGAGGATGGCCTTGTTATGGCTGTGTGGTGGTCAAAGTCCTGATTTTTCACTTGGCCTCCCCTCACAACACCCTAGTAGTGAGAGAGAAAGGTGCCTCATTCTTCACAGATGGGGATGAAAGCCTGTTTCACTGAGCATTCTCTAAGAACACACTAGTGGGGAGATGGAAGCACCCCACTACAGCAGAGCAAGAGTTGACACCTAGACTTCTCACTTGGCCTTCGCTTGCATGGGTGGGGATGGGGCAACTATGTGTGTGTGTGTGTGTTTCCTGTGATGTTTGGATGTTTGGGGGTGGCTGTTGGTTAACATTTTTCTGTCTTGTAGGCTACCCCTTTCTTGGTCCTCAGATTTGAAAGCATAGGCTTTTATTCGACCATTTTTGTCTGTGCCTCTTGGCACTTACCAGTTGCCCATGTGTTCATTGAAATTCAGAGATGTATGAGCCAACAAGAAACCCAGGAACCTAACCAGCATGGTTCTCTGCTACCTTCTTTGCACTTGATAGCCTTCTTACAATGTTTTATGCATAATATCCAGGGTTTTCAGTTGTTCTTAGTGGGATGAAGCATTTGTTTTACATCAAACATTTAACATTCCTCTGTCTCAATTTCTTCATGTACATACTGACAGTAATTATGTTGGGCTTAGAGAGTAGTTGAAAAATTATTGATAATTTTTTTTTTTAAGTTAGCTTGGTATGTTATATACTCTGCAAGGACAACTGTGTAAAAGATGCATCTAAAAAGAGTTCTGGTTGGGAAATGAATCAGAGTAGTGTTATTTCTGGGAAATACTATGTTCACCACTCTGGGCTGCATTATACACTCTACAGAGACATTCATAGAAAACGTTTCTAAGAGTGCTAGTTACACAAATGAATACTATAGTATTAAAAAAAAAGTTTGCCTTGAGCATACCTAAGTACAAAAAACAATTTTAAGAGAAAAGATAACTATTATTATTATTACACCAATGACAGTTTCCATATTTTCCATTTTGACATCAATAATTAATAATGTTACAACTAACTAAAGCAGTTATTGGATGTACCTGTCTGAAAAACGAAACTGGTGAAAGAGAATAATAATAATAATACTTTTGTGGGTGCTGTGAAGACTAGAGTCATGTTAAAATATGAGCTAAACAAAATTTTAGAAGAAAAAGGAAGTTTCAGTGATCATATTAATTATTAGCATTTATAGTAATAGTCCAAAAAAATATAAACTATATTAGTTAGGCCTTCCTTTTATAACTTTAAAGTCAATTACATCCCAAGAAACAGTCTGGTCCCTAGAAATAATTAAAAATCAGTTAAATCAATAAAAACTTTTCTTAAGATTACTCTCAAGAAAGTGCTGAAAATAAGATCACACTCATAATGGGAAAAAAAGGGGGGAAAAATCCTCCTTCCCCTTTCCTTTGTCTCACATACCTCAGCTGCCTCTGGAGTCTCCTGTTGACTGACCCCCCTCCCCCCACCAACCCTTGTCACATATGTATCAGTATTTTCCTCCAAAAGGAAAACTCTAACTTAAATAGTTTCTTTTCCAGTTTCCTTCAGGACAGACTCTATAAAGTAAAGGGGAGGCAGGAAATTCTCTTCTGTCAAGATTTCCCTTTGCATCATCCTCCTCATGCAAATCCCAGGACTTTTAATGCTGTAGTTATAAGCAAGACACAAATGTAAATTTCTTACTACAATGCGGCAAAACTTTCATTGCTTTTGAGCAGGGTTTTGTTATGCATGAGTGTTTCAAACTTTAGAATAAGTTGAATTTAATTTTTGACTTTACTACTTTTTAGCTTTTTACCTAGGGGCTCTTTCTCTTAGCAAAATCTTATATAAAAATAGAGAAACTAGTATGAAAAGGCAAAAAGATGTCCTTTATATTACAGGGGACTGGAATACAAAAGTAGGAAGTCAGCAAACACCTGGCATAACAGGAAAATTTGGCCTTGGAGTACAGAATGAAGCAGGGCAAAGGCTAATAGAGTTCTGCCAAGAGAACACACAGGTCATAGCAAACACCCTCTTCCAACAACACAAGAGAAGACTCCACACATGGACATCACCAGACGGTCAACATCGAAATCACATTGATTATATTCTTTGCAGCCAAAGGTGGAGAAGCTCTATACAGTTAGCAAAAACAAGACCAGGAGCAGACTGTGGCTCAGATCATGAACTCCATATTGCCAAATTCAGACATAAATTGAAGAAAGTAGGGAAAACCACTAGTCCATTCAGGTATGACCTAAATCAAATCCCTTATGATTATACAGTGGAAGTGACAAATAGATATAAGGGACTAGATCTGATAGACAGAATCCCTGATGAACTATGGACAGAGGTTCGTGACATTGTACAGGAGACAGGGATCAAGAAAATCCCCATGGAAAAGAAATGCAAAAAAGCAAAATGGCTGTCTGAGGAGGCCTTACAAATAGCAGGGAAAAGAAGAGAAGTGAAAAGCAAGGGAGAAAAGGAAAGATATTCCCATCTGAATGCAGAGTTCCAAAGAATAGCAAGGAGAGATAAGAAAGCCTTCCTCAGCAAGCAATGCAAAGAAATAGAGGAAAACAACAGGATGGGAAAGACTAGAGCTCTCTTCAAGAAATTAGAGACACCAAGGGAACATTTCATGCAAAGATGGGCTTGATAAAGGAGAGAAATGGTATGGACCTAACAGAAGCAGAAGATATTGAGAAGAGGTGGCAAGAATACACAGAAGAAGTGTACAAAAAAGATCTTCACGACCCAGATAATCACGATGGTGTGATCACTCACCTAGAGCCAGACATCTGGAATGTGAAGTCAAGTAGGCCTTAGAAAGCATCACTACGAACAAAGCTAGTGGAGATGATGGAATTCCAGTGGAGCTATTTCAAATCTTCAAAGATGATGCTGTGAAAGTGCTGCACTTGATATGCCAGCAAATCTGGAAAATTCAGCAGTGGCCACAGGACTGGAAAAGGTCAGTTTTCATTCCAATCCCAAAGAAAGGCAATGCTAAAGAATGCTCGAACTACTGCACAATTGCACTTATCTCACACGCTAGTAAAGTAATGCTCAAAATTCTCCAAGACAGGCTTCAGCAATACGTGAATTGTGAACTTCCAGATGTTCAAGCTGGTTTTAGTAAAGGCAGAGGAACCAGAGATCAAATTGCCAACATCTGCTGGATCATTGAAAAAGCAAGAGAGTTCCAGAAAAACATCTATTTCTGCTTTATTGACTATGCCAAAGCCTTTGACTGTGTGGATCAAAATAAACTGTGGAAAATTCTGAAAGAGATGGGAATACCAGACCATCTGACCTGTCTCTTGAGAAACCTGTATGCAGGTCAGGAAGCAACATTTAGAACTGGACATGGAACAACAGACTGGTTCCAAATAGGAAAAGGAGTACGTCAAGGCTGTATATTGTCACCCTGCTTATTTAACCTATATGCAGAGTACATCATGAGAAACACTGGGCTGGAAGAAACACAAGCTGGAATCAAGATTGCCAGGAGAAATATCAATAACCTCAGATATGCAGATGACACCACCCTTATGGCAGAGAGTGAAGAAGAACTAAAGAGCCTCTTGATGAAAGTGAAAGAGGAGAGTGGAAAAGTTGGCTTAAAGCTCAACATTCAGAAAACTAAGATCATGGCATCTGGTCCCATCACTTCATGGGAAATAGATGGGGAAACAGTGCAAATAGTGTCAGACTTTATTTTTTCAGGCTCCAAAATCACTGCTGATGGTGATTGCAGCCATGAAATTAAAAGACACTTACTCCTTGGAAGGAAGGTTATGACCAACCTAGATTGCATATTTTAAAGCAGAGACATTACTTTGCCAACAAAGGTCCGTCTGGCCAAGGCTACGGTTTTTCCAGTGGTCATGCATGGATGTGAGAGTTGGACGGTGAAGAAAGCTGAGCACCGAAGAATTGATGGTTTTGAACTGTGGTGTTAAAGAAGACTCTTGAGAGTCCCTTGGACTGAAAGGAGATACAACCAGTCCATCCTAAAGGAGATTAGTCCTGGGTGTTCTTTGGAAGGACTGATGTTGAAGCTGAAACTCCAATACTTTGGCCACCTCATGTGAAGAGTTGACTCATTAGAAAAGACCCTGATGCTGGGAAGGATTGGGGGCAGAGGAGAAGGGGACGACAGAGGATGGGATGGCTGGTTGGCATCACCGACTCAATGGACATGAGTTTGGGTGGACTCCAGGAGCTGGTGGTGGACAAGGAGGCCTAGCGTGCTGCGATTCATGGGGTCGCAAAGTGTCGGACATGACTGTGCAACTGAACTGAACTGAACTGAATAATACTTGATTCCTTTAAATCATACTGATCTAATCAGGTACTTTTTTTTTTTTCCTATTTGCACCAACTAAGTAAATCAAACAGATTGGAAATCAATAGTTGTATCCGAAAAACTTGCATGGCAAGAGCTTATTTTTAATTTATCTAAATATAAGAACTTAGTGAAATGAATTATTTATGACCAAAGAACTCCCCCCTCAATAGATGAACAGATAAAAGAACCCTAGACTAGTGGGTACATTGGTGACTTCCATGAGACAAAGCTACCCTCACTACAACTATAGACTACATAACATAGAGAATCCCTTCCAATCTCAGAGACCTGTTCCTCATTCTATGGACACACACATTTGATGCAAAAAAAAAAAAAAATGCAGATGATGAGGTTCCACATTATTTGGAAATTAGTCAGCTGAAAGCAGCTAACCAATATTCCAATCATCAAGGGAATGATAAGGTATCAGTCACACTATTTATGAACAGTCAGACTGAGCTGATAACCTTTATTAATTTTAAAAAAAGATTTGACTTATTTATGGTGATTGAATTAGGTAAATCTGTTACTGTGATATCATACGGTTACAGCTTTAAAATTAATGAAATATCATCAGTGAAAATGATGAGGACCATGATGTTGATGATCAGAACAATGACAAGAACAATCAGAGAGAACCTGAGTACACTTCAGGTGTAACTGCTTAGACAATCAAATTAAACTTATAACTCTTTTTTTTTTCTCCTGTGAACTTATTCACAGGTTATATTGAATATATTACTTTGTAAAATATAATAGCCACTGATACACAATCACAGGATGGATGATCAAGGAGAAGGCAGGACATGAGTAAGGCAACGTAAGAAGTAGCCCTGATGCCTCCTCTGCTTCCTCCCTTTAGGAAAATAGTAAACTTCATTATAACACATAGTACTAGGGAATCAAGGTTACCCGATATGACATAAGGGCATTTCTATACAGCAAAAAAAAAACAAAATTGTATTTTCTTATCAAGGTGATTGTGTGAGATAATGATAATTTAATTTCAGCCCATTTATTTATTGTCTATAGACTCAGAAATAACCTCCTTCTCAAAATTCACTCTCAACAAAGTTGGCAGGCAGATTTCTCACAGTTGCTCTCAGCGGTTTTCAGATCACTCAAGTGAATTACTGAAAACAATGGATACTGAGACTAAAAGAAAAATGATTGCAGAGAATAGAAGTTGATAGCATTGAAATAAAAACCTTCCAGTGGGGCAGACCTGTGTGGAACTGCCTGTCTTCACATATTTCCCCACGGAAAAGAGTAAAGAATGGTTTGGGCTGTGGGATGCATTTTAAAACTGTGAAATAAAAAGATCATGTATCAAACCAAATTGTGTTGGTTTAGAGACATATTACATCTTTGCACAGTTTCACATTCCTTACAATATTCTTCATATTTATTCATTTACTTTAACTTCTCCTCCCATAACATTTCTCCTCCTCAGACAGATAAGATAGATAATTTGTTAGTACTGACTCAATAACACATATACCTAAACTCCTAATCACTTAAAATTCTTAATGAATTCTGAAAAATAACTGTAAATTATTTCCCAACATCATCATAATTACTGAAATATTTTGTAATTCAGAGTGTGCTGCATTATTCTTGGAAAATTCATTCAGGACATCTATTACTCAACCACCCAGAATTTCCATAAGTCATTTGTTATTGTCAGGACCCAAATAAAAGCCTTATACTGCAGATATACAAGGAATCCATGCCAAGAGAAAACTGGTGCCACTATTTCCAGCACATAGCCCCTAGACAGAACTATTTAAGACTAAATCACTGAAAAGGCTTGGATACAAATAACATTACACAAGGAGCTCTGCTTATGTGAATAACATTGTTAGAAAGATGAACAGGGGTCAAAGGTAGAGAACTTGTAAGTAAGGAAACAGTAATTTTTGAAATGAATTTAAATAAAATGTTGAAATAATGCCACTTGTAGCAACATGGATAGACCTAGAGATTATCAGACTAAATGGACTAAGCCAGTCAGAGAAAGACAAATATCATATGATATCACTTATTGTGGAATCTTAAAAAAAAAAAAAAAATACAGATAAACTTATTTCCAAAACAGAAAGAGACTCAAAGACATAGAAAACAAACATCCTTACAAAAAGGAAAACGAGGAGTGGGCAGAGGTTGGGATTAACATATATACACTAAGGAAGTAAGCTTTAGTAGCTCAGTCATGTTTGACTCTTTGCAACCCCATGGGTTACAGCCCACCAGGCTCCTCTGTCCATGGAATTTTCCAGGCAAGAATACTGGAGTGGGTTGCCATTTTCTTTTCCAGGGGATCTCCCCCTGGATGATTTGTATTTAGGAAGATTCAAAGTTTCCCTCATCCTGATTTATTTTGCATGATTAATAAAAGAAAACACATAATAAAGAGTTGTGATGGGTGTATACATGAATTCACTTAATCCTATACTATTCTCATATTCTCCCCCACTTAATTCTTTAAGGTGTAAACTGTTACTATTCTCATAGTTCAGATGAGGAAAGTGGGCCACTGAGGACTAAATATGATACTAAAAATCACTCAATCAGGGAGAGATGGAGGCAATATTTGAACTTAAGCAGTCTGTGTTCAGACTCCTACACAACACTCTGATGCTCGGAGACTAGGGTAGACAGAGAAAATCCAGGACCCCTACAGTTAGCATTTAATATCAGATAAACAACAAGGCTCTTTTAGTAGAAGTATGTCCCTAAAGTTATATACATATAATTTTTAAAAAGACCTGTTTTAATCTGATATTCAAATGTAACTTAATATCCTGTTATTTTCATTTGCTGAATCTGGCAACTGTCTTGGACACTGTCACTTTGCCTGACTTCTCTGAATAATCCTTCTCAAGCATGGTCTCCGTGACCCTGAGCAGTGGCTTGTCAATTACCAAGACTTTCTCCATCACCCTAGTCTACCATTTACCTGCCTGCTAAATGTCAATGGTTTTCAGAAAATTATTATACTTTCTGGAATATATACAATTGTATAATATATATATGATTCAATATTATACTTTAGGAGTTGGGAAACTCTTCCTGAAAAGAGCTAGAAAATAAATGTTTTATTGTGGGTCATATGGTCTCTTTCTCAACATTTCAACTCTGCTAGGGTGGCAGGAAAGCCACAGATAATACAAAAAAACAGATGAGTGTGGCTATGTCCCAATAAAACTTTATTTACAAAAACATGCAACAGGCCAGGAACACTCATTTACTGATCCCTGCCACAGGCTCTTCTGGCAGATTTGGTGAGGTGTATGCGCCATCTGAAAACAATCAACCTAAGCAAAGCTACCCCAAGAACATAAGCTCTCTTTGCAAATTATCTGCTGTTCCAGCAAAAAAGAGAAAGAAAGAAAGAAAAAACTCTTCAATGAGAAATCTCCCCTCAGTATCTCCCAAAATTAAGCTAGATTTTATCTCATTTCTGATCAAGTCATCAGAGGAGAGAGGTCTGATAGATGACAATCTAAATGAAAGGTAGGACCTGGGTCTTGCAGCAGAAATTGTATGTGCCTCTAAGATGAAGATACCGTCTATAATTACCTCCTTTCTGGTTTCCATTTCCTCCACATGACTCAAGGAAGCCAGTGTCTTTGTATCTCCCATTTCCTCTCTTTGATCCACATACTTGTGTGTGTGCAGTTGTAGCTCTTTTCTCACTGTCCCCGCCCCCTTACATTGAATTTAAATCAAATTCAAATCCATGATCTTCTGTATCCCCCAAATCTCATTGTTCGCCAAGTCCTTACTGACTGCCAAAACCAGGGACTTCCTCTGTTTCATATCCTATTTGATTACTCTGCCAAGTTTAAAACTCTGAATTATATGCTTCTCAAATTACTCTTCTTCCTTGGAATCTGAAAGTGAACTCTCACTTTCTCTTCTCACCTCAGTGACCACATTCTTAGTCTGCAATCATGGCCACCAATAATTCTCTCTGTTCTTATGTGTGGAATCTATTTCCCCTCCCTGAGAATTTGTGCTGGCCCTGTGATTTATGCTGACCAATGCAACAAAGCAGAAAAGGCACTGTGCCAGTGCCAGGCCTAGGACTTCAGAGGCCTAAGGAAAATACGGTTAACACAAAAAAATAAAAGGAAAATTGTAAATTGTGCTTCTAGTAACCAAGAACGTCTCCATAGATATATTTAGATATATTTTCTTTACTCAAAGCACTTATAATAGACTTCTACTATTTCCTGATGGGTTAGAATCCATGGGGTCACAAAGAGTCAGACACAACTAAGCGACTAACACACACACACACTGTTTATTGAACACCTATATATGTTTGGGGAACTTCCACCTTATGAAGCAGATCCTGACTCCTATTTTATTTTTTTCCTCTTTCTTTTATATTTTTTAATTATGAAAGTATGACAACACATTTACAAGAGACTTGGAAAATACTCTGTCCTTTTAAGAGGATGACGTTTGGACACACAAAGAGACGCAAAGGATGTGTTCAGATAGAGAAAGGACCATGTGAGGACACAGGGAAAAGATAGTTTCAAGCCAAAGAGAAAGGCCTCAGAAGAGTCGAAGCCTGCTGACACCTTGATCTTGGGCTTCCAGGATGCAGTACTGTGAGAAATACAATTCTGTGGCTTAAGGCACCCAGTCTGCTGTGGTCACAGCAGCCCTTAGACTAACACATATCCCAAACCTTGCCAACCAGTCCTAAACAGCACAACTTATCTGCAATCTGCTTCTCCTCCAATACTGTACACTACTGCTGTACAGGACCTGCCCACTTAACTACTATCTATTCTCCAGTTAAACTCTAGCCACTATAAATGCACTTATAACACACACAAATATAAATTCCAGATGGATTGACAATCCAAATTGAAAAACTAGAATTTTAAGCATTTAAAAGAAATACAGGAGACATGTTTTATCATTTCAATATATGGAAGAATTTCTAAAATAACACAAACCATTGTGAAAATCATGAATAAAACTGACTACACCAGAATAAAATATCTCAGTAAGAAGAATCTTACCATAAACAAAAGGGGAAAAAAAATCACATGAGGAAAGTATCAGTAGTACATATAACTGATATATGAACAATACTTGGATAATATTAAAAACTCATACAAATAAGTAATAAAATTAAAAATCCAACTGAAAAATGAGCAAAACAAATAGGAGAGTCCACAGTAGTGGGAATTTAAGTCTATAATAAAATAAAACAAAAAAAAATTTCATCTCACAAGTAATCTGCGAAATAAAAAATGTAGACCCACATGGTTCATGCTAAGTCACTTCAGTCATGTCCGACTCTTTGTGACGCTATGGACTGCAGCCCCCTAATCTCCTCTCTCTGTGGGATTCTCCAGGCAAGAATACTGGAGTGAGTTGCCATGCCCTCCTCCAGAGGCTCTTCCTGACCCAGGGATCAAACCTGCATCTCCTGAGGCTCCTGCACTACAGGCAGCTTCTTTACCCCTGAACCATGGGGGAAGCCCAGACCACATCATATATCATTTCAATTAATTAGATTCATAGTTTAAAAAACAAAAATCAAGAGACAGATTCAAATATTGATGAGGATTTAAACTGGGACACACATACACTGTTAAAGGAAAAACAAGTTGTCAATAAATTTAACGAATTTGAAAATATGCATATTCTGTGAAACAGCAACTACACCCTTGGTTTGGAGACAGAGTCTCAATTACTGCTACAGGCTCAAGAATAGGGGCACTGTAATCTCGAGACATTGTTGAGGCCACTGCCCCAGGTGAAATTTCACACAGATATGACTCTGGGGGAAAAATAGCTAATATTTCATACATTTGTAAAATTTTATATGAGCAAGAATCTTTATCAGTATTTCTTTGCTGTATTTCTCTAATATTTTAGGACATTTTAGATGAAATGAGAAAAGAATTAACTAAGCTAAAAGAAGAGCTCATAATATAATTGCAATATAGGAGAACTGGTTTCAATATCTGGGTTTGGAAAATCCCCTGGAGAAGGGAATGACTACCCACTCCAGTATTCTTGCCTGGAGAATCCCATGAACAGAAGAGCTTCGTGGGCTACAGTCAATGGGGTCACAAAGAGTTGGACACAATTGAGAGACTAACACTTTCATTTCACTATACAAGAAGATGATCTTCCAGGTGGCACTGGTGATAAAGAACTGGCCTGCCAAAGCAGGAGACAAAAGAGACACAGGTTCAATCTCTGGGTCAGGATGATCTCCTGGAGGAGGACATGGCATCCCATTCCAGTATTCTTGCCTGGAAAATTCCATGGACAGAGGAGCCTGCCGGGCTGAAGTCCATGGGGTTGCAAAGAGTCAGACATGACTAAAAGACTGAGCATGCATACAAGAAGATACCTATAAGAATATTCATTGCAGTATCACCTGTCATAGCTAAAAGCTGTAAACAAGCCAAATATTCTTTACCAAGAAAATGTATTAATAACTTGTGGAGCAGTCACACAATGGAATGTTAACAGTTAAAATAAATAAGCTAGAGTTGTAAAGTTCAATATGATTAAATCCCCACAGTTTTAAATTAAAATGCATTCTTCAGAATTGTATGTGTAATAATGCTAGAAAAATTTTAACGTGATATCAGTATTTTATATTTTTATCACCATGAAATTAAAAGACACTTATTCCTCAGAAGGAAAGTTATGACCAACCTAGACAGCATATTGAAAAGCAGAGACATTACTTTGTCAACAAAGGCCCATCTAGTCAAGGCTATGGTTTTTCCAGTGGTCATGTATGGATGTGAAGTCTATAAAGAAAGCTGAGTGCCGAAGAATTCATGCTTTTGAACTGTGGTGTTGGAGAAAACTCTTGAGAGTCCCTTGGACTGCAAGGAGATCCAGCCAGTCCATCCTAAAGGAAATCAGTCCTGAATATTCATTGGAAGGACTGATGCTGAAGCTGAAACTCCAATACTTTGGCCACCTGATGCAAAGAGCTGACTCATTGGAAAAGACCTTGATGCTGGGAAAGATTGAGGGCAGCAGGAGAAGGGGACGACAGAGGATGAGATGGTTGGATGGCATCACCGACTCAATGGACATGGGTTTGGGTGGACTCCGGGAGTTGGTGATGGCCAGGGAGGCCTGGAGTGCTGCGGTTCATGGGGTCGCAAAGAGTCGGACATGACTGAGTGACTGAACTGAACATAGCAAATTTTCAAAAACTTTTTGGGAATGATCAATGCCAAGGTCATATAGTAGAAGAGTGATTCATCCTAATGGAAGAGTCAAGAGGAAAAGACTGGAGAGGCATAAAGAGAGGTTTTTTGGTCTACTGTATCTTTAACATATTATTTTCACTCAAAAACCAATAGAGTGCAAATGTGGCAAAATGTTGAGAGTTGGTGAAACTGGGTAGTCATGTTTTATTTCATATTTGAAACATTTCCAAAGACAGAAAGAAAGGGGAAAGGAGGGAAAATAGAGGGAGACACTTTGAAGGAAGCTAATCTTAGGAAGTTAAACCAAAGATAAAGGGTATTTATATCAGAAAATTAAGACATAAAGTCAGTTTAACTTTAGTCATCTGTATTCTTTTAAAAGTTCATATTTGATTTTGAGCTTATCCTGAGAAACATAGTAAGGCTTTGAACCAAAATCCTGAGAGCTGATCTTTTGTTGATCTTTATATCTCATATCACCAAGTTCTCTAAAACCAGCGACTATGGTAACTATGAACTACCTATGCATATTAAATTCAGAGAAAAGGAGGAGGAGGGAGAAGGGGAGAGTCTGATTGTGTGTGTGCCTTCTGCAATTAACATATCTATTAACATTAAAATGGGACTTCCCTGGTGGCTCATATGGTAAAGCATCTGCCTACAATGCGGGAGACCCGGGTTCAATCCCTGAGTCAGGAAGATCTCCTGGAGAAGGAAATGGCAACCCACTCCAGTATTCTTGCCTGGGAAATCCCATGGATGGTGGAACCTGGTAGGCTACAGTCCATGGGGTCGCAAAAAGTCGGACACGACTGAGCAACTTCACTTTCTAACATTAAAATTGTTTGCTCATAGGTATTTTGACCTAGGGTTTCCCTGGTGGTTCAGTGGTAAAGAATGGCAACCCACTCCAGTACTCTTGCCTGGAAAATCCCATGCACAGAGGAGCCTGGTAGGCTACAGTCCATGGGGTCACAAAGAGTCAGACATGACTGAACAACCTCTCTTTCTTTCTTTCAGTGGTAAAGAATCTCCCTGCCAATTCAGGAGTTGCCAGTTCGATCCCTGGGTCAGGAAGATCCCCTGGAGAAAGAAATGGCAACCCACTCCAGTATTCTTGCCTGGGAAATTCCATGGACAGAGGAGCCTTGAGGGCTACAGTCCATGGGGTCACAAAACAGCCAGACATGACTTGGCCACTAAACAACAATTTTGATCTAAGCCTTCTGCATTTAGATCACATTTTGGTAGAAAAACTATGTGTTATTCTTTGGCATCATCATGAACTGCTCCTTGAACTGCAAGGAGATCCAACCAGTCCATCCTAAAGGAAATCCGTCCTGAATATTCATTGAAAGGACTGATGCTGAAGCTGAAACTCCCAATACTTTGGCCACCTGATGCGGTTAGAGAGTAAATATGTAAGAGCTTACAGATTACGTGGTCTGCTTCAATTACTCAATTCTGCTCTTAGAGCAGGAATGTAGCCATTAACCAAATGTTAAAAAAAAAAAAAAGTGTAGATGCATTTCAATAAAACTTCATATTTGAATTTCATATAATTTTCATATGTCACTAAATACTGCTGATTTTATTTCAACCATTAAAAAATCAAAAGCCTTTCTTAGCTTCCAGGTGGCACAAAAACAAGTAGTGGCCTAATTTGGCTGGGGGACTCTAGTTGTGGACTCCTGCCTGTAGCCATCAGATGTCAAAGCTTTGGATACATTACAGCTGCCTAACCGAACTTTGAGTGCAAAACCTACTTAGTATTTAATCAGTTAATACAACATAATTTCTAAGGTTTCTGCTTCAATATCTTAATGCTTGTTTAAGAAGAAATTAAGTAAAATGGGAATCCCTTATCACTCCTTGGTTTTGTATCCTTTGAAGCCACTTACTCTATCTGAACCTTTAATTCGTTAATCCCCTCTTTTCAAATTCATCCTATTCTCTTCCCACCTCCAGATTCTTTCCCTGCTACACTAAAACCCAGATCCAAAGTCGAAATTACTGTGTATCATAATAACTATGTCACCTTGTCACTCATTTCCTCTTCCTTATTTAGCTCTCCCCTTCAATTAAATCAAAATGTCCCTTAAAAAAAAATGCTTTAGAGACTAAATCTGCATAGCCCACTCAAACTTCAGATATGCTTGAATTCAGGCTTATTGATTATACAATTGGCTCACACCTTTCAGAGCTCCTTTCATTAAATTCTAAGCAGAATCTGCTGGCAATCCTTAGTGGTCACACAAGTATAACTGAATAAAAATTTGACAAATTAATTCAACTCTATTATACGATCCACACTGAGATCTGACAGAAAGAGCAATAAAGCATTAACTTGACAGATGGTTCCTCTAGCAGCGTTCAGCTATTTTTAATGCATTTAAACAAATATGTAGATAGTTATAATATTGAAGTAAATAAGTTAATGTTGACTGTAGGTTATTGATATTAATATTGTAGCAGAAAAAATACTGTAGCAAAATCTTATGTCAGATATGACACCCATTTTAAAAATAAACTTCTGAACTAGACAGAATTTTCAAACTGAATCTCAGCATTTCGCATTATTTTAGAACAAAGACAAAACTTTCATTCTCCCATGAACGATCTGAAAGAATTCCTTGCCTTCTTGGGAGCTGTGCTGTTCATCAGTGCTCTTACAATCCATGACTTGAGTCTTTTAATTACAGCACCATCCCTTCAAATCCCCAGTGCCACCATCCTAACACCAGAAAGCAAGATGATTTTACACCTTCGGAATAGCTGGGTTTTGTTAGCACAGAATATTTAGCATGGCCTCTTATAGACATAGATTTAATTGCATAGTTTTTAAATGGTAATCATCCTTAATACTAAAGCCTCAGTGCAGAATGATCATAGATACCCAAGTGCCGTCTTCTTCACATTTGTATCCAATAGGAATGGAGGACTACCAAGAAGAGCACTGAAAAAAAACATTTAAACATTTTCCCACAGCTTTCCATGCTGTGGTCTAACAATCAGTGAGCTGCACACACAAGGTCTAAATTCAAATCACTGTTCCTTCTCATGTTGGGGGTTTCATTTACTTATATTCATATATTCATTAACAGGAGTGATCGACTTTCAGCGTTATCACTGACATTCTAAGGTAGTATGTGATTTCTCCATTATGCATCCCATCTTAGCATATAGAGCAGTGGCTCTTTACTCCCTCTCCCTGGCCATTGTTACTTATCTGTGAAATATTTTCCCTACTCACCTGCTTTTTGGTCCTTCTCTCTATCAAAGATGAAAGAAAGGAAAAGTCTCTAGACGATACTAGGCAACAAAGAAGCTGGTCAATTTGGGATAGTGGTAAATGTAAAAAAGGATTAGAAAAACAGTCTGTTAATCTCAGTCCTTACTGAATGCCATCCGAGTTGAGACCAAAGAATGGAAACAATAACTAAGCCAAGAAACTTCCCTAATCCCAAAGCCCTCTGCCAAGTTTTTTTTCTTTTTTCCTGAATTAAATTTTCACCAGAAGTGTCTCATCCTATAGACACCTGTCCACTGCTCCTCAACTCACTCTGTTGAATTAACCAAGCATGTGCTTACAGCAGGTTCCATTAAGATGGCATTTAACTCAATGCCTTGGACTACAGTTGAATCAGTGAAAGCCTTAAAGGTAAGAATGCCTATTTCATCTGTGTGTTCATAGCACATTGCCTGGCATATAATTGATGTTCCAAAAATACTTGCTGGCTGAATAAATAAACATATCACCTAATCTATTCAGATCAATAAGAACTAGTTAACTAATTCGTGACTTGACTGAACTGCCTAACTGACCTGATTGATTTTCTCACTTAATCAAGCCAGACAGACTGCTTGGATCTGGTGTGCATGTTCAGATAAAGATTCATGACATTCCAGTTAGTTTCCTGCCCATCTAGATCCTGCCCAACACTTGTGTCTGTTTCCCTTAAATTCATATTCCTTACCATCCTTACAAAGTTAATAAAGAGAATATAAAAAAATTAGATCATTAAAATGTCTTACAGGCATAATAAAGGTGCTTATTTTCATGCCTGTAAAAGAGTACCTAATTTCTATTTCATTTTTCTTCCAAGTTCCTCAAATATACCGTAGGCTTTACTTTATTGGTTTTGGGTTTCCCTGCTACAGAACAAAATGCTCTGATATCATAGGATGGAATGAAATTTGCCCAAGGACAAACAGATGGCATGAGACATGGAGTGCCCTGACTTTTAGTTCAGTGCTTCTACCTACTTTAAAAAACAATAACCCTATATGCGAGACAGAATAAGAGACACAGATGCATGGAACAATTTTATGGACTCTGAGGGAGAAGGTGAGGGTGGGACGTTCTGGGAGAATAGCATTGAAACATGTATATTATCATATGTGAAACAGAACACCATTCCATGTTCGATGCATGTGACAAGGGCTCAGGGCCGGGGCAATGGGATGATCCAGAAGGATGGGATGGGGAGGGAGGTGGGTGGGGGGTCCAGGAAGGGGAACACATGTAAACCCATGGCTGATTCATGTCAATGTATGGCAAAAACTATTACAATATTGTAAAGTAATTAGCCCCCAACTAAAATAAATAAATTTATAAAAAAAAAAAGAAAAAACAATAGAAATATTTTTCCTGATTTTTCTAGAATCAGAAATGTCCAGGATAAAAGTTGTTTTTGTGCAATTGCATTTATACAAACTGGGAAATTGTTACACATGGAGGCTCTCAACTTTTTTAAAACTCAAAATTAATTTGGGTATCTCAATATTTTAAAAATTGAGATTATTCTCCTTTTGTTTTTGATATGTAAAAATCACAGGCTATAACATTCAATTTACACCAACTATTATCTACTGTAAGAAGATTCTCTCTTTTAATCAAGAGGTTATATGACCCTGTCTAGGAAAAAAAATAAAAAACTCCTAACAGTTAACTAATATTTATAGAGCTTTATTTTTATAAATAAAATTACTAAATGTAAGGTTATAGTCACCATGGCAAAGAGAATCACGCACATATAATTAAATTCCTGTCAGCAGAACACACATGACAAAGGAGATAAACCAAACCATTATCTTGAGCCATGCCTTTTTCTGACATAATCCAGATTTGACAGATACACAAGTTTATTCACAAAACTTACTCTTGTTTTAGGAAAGCAAAATGACATCTTAAAAATGATATATTGACATGTTTTCAGAAACTGCAGACTAAAAATGCAATTTATGTATTAACAGCTCATCGTCTTATAAATGCTCTATTCACCAAGAGATGGTTTACAAGCATTATGGGGGTCTGTAAACCCTCACACAGTAGCTTACTACTTGCAATATACCTATTTCTAGGAATATATTCTGTTTCTGCTATGCAGACCTGGAGATGGCCTCTTCGTATTCTCCCTTACTTTGTCTTATTTTTCTTTTCAATTAAAGATTCTAAAGGAATGTTAGCCATAAATATGCATTTCAAACTCAGTATCCAATAAGTATTAAGCCTTAACCAGAAAGAACAGTATGGGGGCTCCCAAGCATTAATGACCTCAGAAGCTGATGCCCTGAAACACTGGAGCCCAACCATGAACCAATCACCTGAATATAGGCAGATCCAATTTACAGAGACCCTGATTCTTACTGCTTTCTATCCCCTCTATATTGAGTTGTGGTTGTCATTGTTCAGTCGCTAAGTAATATCCCACTCTTTCTAACCCCATGGACTGCAGCATGCCAGGCTTCCCTGTCCTTCACTATCTCCCAGAGTTTGCTCAAACTCATGTCCATTGATTTGGTGATGCTATCTAACAATTTCATCCTCTGTCGCCCCCTTCTCCTCCGGCCCTCAATCTTTCCCAGTGTCAGGATGTTTTCCAATGAGTTGGCTCTTCTAATCAAGTGGCCAAAGTACTACAGCTTCAGCTTCAACATGCATCCTTCCAATGAATATACAGGGTTGATTTCCTTTAGGATTGACTGGTTTTATCTCCTGGCACAGTCTCCCTTCTAGAGGGACTCTCAAGAGTCTTCTCCAACCCCACACTTCAAAAGCATCAATTGTTCAGCACTCAGCCTTTTCTATGGTCCGGTTCTCACATCCTTACATGACTACTGGAAAAACCATAGCTTTCACTATACAGACATTTGTCAGCAAAGTGATGTCCCTGCTTTTTAATATGCTGTCTAGGTTTGTCATAGTTTTTTCTTCCAAGGAGCAAGCGTCTTTTAATTTCTTGGCTACAGTTACTGTTCACAGTGATTTTGGATCCCAAGAAAATAAAATCTGTTACTGCTTCCACTTTTTCTCCATGTATTTGACACGAAGTGATGGGACCAGATGCCATGATCAGAGTTTTTTAAATGTTTTAAGCCAGCCTTTTCATTCTCCTCTTTCACCCTCATCAACATGCTCTTTAGTTCCTCTTCACTTTCTGCCATTAGAGTGGTATCATCTGCATATCTGAGGTTGTCAGTGTTTCTCCCGGCAATTTTGAATCCAGCTTGTCATTTATCCACCTCAGCATTTCTCGTGATGTACTCTGGATATAAGTTAAATAAGCAGGGTGACATTGTACAGCCTTGATGCACTCCTTTCCCAATTTTGAACCAGTATGTTCTTCCACGTCCAGTTCTAACTGTTGCTTCTTGACCTGCATACAGGTTTCTCAGGAGGCAGGAAAGGTGGTCTGGTATTCCCATCTCTTAAGAATTTTCCACAGTTTGTTGTGATCCACACAGTCAAAGGCTTTAGTGTAAACGAAGCAGATGCTTTTCTGGAATTCCCTTTTTTTTTTTTTTATGATCCAGTGAATGCTGGCAATTAGATCACTGGTTCATCTGCCTTTTCTAAAGCCAGCTTGATCTCAGGAAGTTCTTGGTTCATGTAATACTAAACTAAGGGTTTTGAGAATTATCTTGCTAGCATGTGAAATGAGCACAATTGTGCAGTAGTTTGAACATTCTTTAGCATTGCATTTCTTCGGGATTGGAATGAAAACTAACCTTTTCAGCCACTGCTGAATCTTCCAAATTTGTTGGCGTGTTCAGTGCAGCACTTTAAGAGTACTCAGGATTTCAGATAGCTCAGCTGGAATTCCATCACCTCCACTAGCTTTGTTCATAGTAATGTTTCCTAAGTTCCACTCTCTTCACACTCCAGAATGTCTACTCTAGGTGAGTGACCACACTATCATGGTTACCTGGGTCATTAAGACCTTTTTTGTACAGTTCTTCTGTGTATTCTTGCTACCTCTTCTTAATCTCTTCTGTTTCTGTTAGGTTTTTACCAATTCTGTCCTTTATTGTGTCCATCTTTGCATGAAATATTCCCTTGGTATCTCTAATTTTTTTGAAGAGAGCTCTAGTCTTTCCCATTCTATTATTTTCCTCTGTTTCTTTGCACTGATCACTTAAGAAGGCTTTCTTATCTCTCCTTGCTATTCTTTGTAACTGCATTCACTTAGGTATATCTTTCCCTTTCTCCCTTGCTTTTCACTTCTCTTCTTTCCTCAGCTATTTGTAAGGCCTCCTCAGACAACCATTTTGCCTTTTTGCATTTCTTTTTCTCAAGGGTGGTTTTGGTCACCACCTCTTATACAATCTTGTGAACCTCCAACAATAGTTCTTCAGGCACACTGTCTACCAGATCTAATCCTTTGAATCTGTTCATCCCCTCCACTATATAATCATAAGGGATTTGTTTTAGGTCTTCCTGAATGACCTAGTGATTTTCCTTACTTTCTTCAATTTAAGTCTGAATTTTGCAATAAGAAACTGATGATTTGAGCCACAGTCAGCTCAGGGTCTTTTTTTTTTTTTTTTTTTTTTTTTTGCTGACTGTATAGAACTTCTCCATCTTCGGCCTTAGTAGTAGATATGATGGTCATCTGAATTAAATATACCCATTCCTATCCATTTTATTTCACTGATTTCTATAATCGCCATATCCTGCTTGACCACATTGAATTTATCTTGATTCCTAGGCCTAATATCCCAGGTTCCTATGCAATATTGTTCTTTACAGCATCAGACTTTACTTTCACCACTAGGCACATCCACAACAGGATGCCATTAGTGCTTTGGCCCAGTCTCTACATTCTTTCTCGAGCTATTTCTCCACTCTTCCCCTGTAGCATATTGGACACCTACTGACCTGGAGGGCCTCATCTTTCAGTGTCATATCTTTTTGCCTTCATACCCGCCAGATGGGTGACCCACAAACTACATGGAGTCAGTAAGTGCTAATTAGTGAATTCTGGATGCAAACCAGATTGAGGAAATTTTTTGCCTCAAGTAGAAGATCAGTGGGAAGCCAATAAGTATTCTAATACAGCAATATATTATTACTTATCAAACCTATGTTAGTAAACCCAGGGCATACAGCTCGGGTTGGAATTCACTGTGTGGACCCGGATTGGTTATTATGGATCTGAATCTCAGATACTGCATTTTTTTCTATGGATAATAATACCCCCCTATCTTACTAACAGCACAGTGATATTGATGCAGTGAGTTAATGCAGGTAAAACTGTTGGGAAGGGTCAGAGCTGTTACGTTATACTACGTAAGACAATTATTCTTTACAGAATACAAGGGTCTAGTTTCCACATATACCTCTCCAAAGAAAGTGATGATGTCATAACTGTGATAACTTTGATATCACCTAGTTTAACATACTTTCATAGATAAAGAAACAGACTCAGAGATTAAATCCTTTGTCCAAGATCCAATGGTGTAATTGGTATTAAAAGTCACATCATCTGATATCCAGCTCAATACTTGGTTAAGAAGATGAGTCATCTCAGCCTCTCATTTCAGCACATTTTGTTTCTTTACAGAACACTAACACTTTTTTTTATAAAAATAAATGACTTTTTCTACTTCAACACATACATTTGACAGGGATATAGTAAACTACCTAGGCAAATTAAAAGAAACTATAGAGTTTAGGCACAAATAAAAAGAAGTGAAAAGGGCAGTGTAGAAGTTCATCAAAATACAATCCTTATTGCATTTTTTTTTTTTTTTTTTGCTCTGTTTCTGAAAAACAAGGTTCAGTTCAAAGAAAGACTTCTAAGTTGTGGCCAACAGATGGTTTGTCAGCCTTCTTTTCTTCATACCTTTCCTGGTCATGATAAAAATTTATCAATGCAGTTTATTGAAAAATAGAGACACCTAAAGGATGTGAGGAAGGCCATCATCATCTTCTTAATTCTGTACCTCTCTGTCCAGATATTCACAACCCTCCACACATACAAAGGGAAGAGCAAAGAACACAGTGAGAGGTTCCCGGTTCAGCTCTTCTGAGAGATTCTCCTCTCTCCCCCACAGTAAATAACACACAAAATGCTACTCTTTCTCTTTAGCAACAGAAAGATACCCAGAGCAATTTACAGAGTGTGTCTTATTGGAAACATTTTTTCTTTCACAGTATGAGATCAATGGTTTTTTAAAAAGGTTGTTTCCCCCCCTACTTTCTCTGTTGTCTACATCAGAACTTCTGTGCAAGTATATTATTTTACATCTTAAAAGTAGGGATTATGTCATATGAGTCTTTGATTAGTATATGTTTGTCATAATAATGCTAATAATACCCAGGCCAGCAAAGTTCAAACAACCCCATGCTGCCAATGTAAGCACAGGAAACCATATATTCTCTAAATGGATTTATCCAGGAACAGAACGTGAGGAAGTAAAGCCCACTGGGAGTTCTGAAGCTGAGACCTTAACTGTTAATATGTCTTAGAAACAACAGTTTTCACATCATCTTTTAAAATTCTATGTAACCTTTGGTGAAAATAAATACTATACAATCAAACTAGAAAATATGTTCTCAGATTTTTAAACCATTCTTCAATATTTTACACAATAAGCAAGACTAAATTATTTTAGTAAGACATTACTACCAATTTAACACATATTAAACAAATGAAGAGGTTAATGTATTTGTTCATTTATAGAACATGTGACTTATTTTAAAAAAATTTTTTAAATGCACATTTCAATATCAACAGTCAGTATTCCCAGGTTGTTTCATTTCTGGTATCTTTTTCTGGAACATATGTGTTACTCTGCCTTGCTAGTCAGATACCTACAAATAAATCTACCTCAAAGGTAATTTCCTGGAATATCACAAAGTGTACAGACTGTGCAGGAAAAAAAAAAAAAAAAAACAGATTTGAGTTTAAATCATGGCTCCAACACTCAATGTAGAGTACTTTAATCTCAGTTCAGTTCAGTCGCTCAGTCTTGTACTCCCATGAACTGAGACTTAATTTCACATCTCTATATAGGGATAAAATAACAAGATTAAAACTAACAAGATTTGTGAGAATCAACTGATAAAAAAGCACTGACCACAGAGTCTGATGTAACCTAGGTAACAATTATAGCCCCCCACTACTGAGCACCTATTATCTCAGTAGGAGGGATATTAACAGAAGCTTCCTCATTCCTTATTGTACCAGTTAAACTCATAACAGGTCACCTTTCTAAGGAGCAGTTTAATTAACTACAACTAAGCTTGTCAGCTCAAAGGGGTAAAGCAAACAAAAGCTCACACCGACTGAAAAAAATGTTAAAACAAAAGAAAAATGACTACAATGAAATTTACAAAAGAGAAAATCCTATTTACCAATAATACAAAAAGTATTAAAAGTAAAGGTACTCCAGAAAAATAAACGACCCAATCAAAAAATGGGCCAAAGAACTAAACAGACATTTCTCCAAAGAAGACATACAGATGGCTAACAAACACATGAAAAGATGCTCAACATCACTCATTATTAGAGAAATGCAAATCAAAACCGCAATGAGGTATCATTTCACACCAGTCAGAATGGCTGCTATCCAAAAGTCTACAAGCAATAAATGCTGGAGAGGGTGTGGAGAAAAGGGAACCCTCTTACACTGTTGGTGGGAATGCAAACTAGTACAGCCACTATGGAGAACAGTGTGGAGATTCCTTAAAAAACTGGAAATAGAACTGCCATATGACCCAGCAATCCCACTGCTGGGCATATACACCGAGGAAACCAGAATTGAAAGAGACGCGTGTACCCCAATGTTCATCGCAGCACTGTTTACAATAGCCAGGACATGGAAGCAACCTAGATGTCCATCAGCAGACGAATGGATAAGGAAGCTGTGGTACATATACACAATGGAATATTACTCAGCCATTAAAAAAAATACATTTGAATCGGTTCTACTGAGATGGATGAAACTGGAGCCCATTATACAGAGTGAAGTAAGCCAGAAAGAAAAACAACAATACAGTATACTAATGCATATATATGGAATTTGAAAGATGGTAACGATAACCCTATATGTGAGACAGAATAAGAGACACAGATGCATAGAACAATTTTATGGACTCTGAGGGAGAAGGTGAGGGTGGGACGTTCTGGGAGAATAGCATTGAAACATGTATATTATCATATGTGAAACAGAACACCATTCCTTGTTCGATGCATGAGACAAGGGCTCAGGGCCGGGGCAATGGGATGACCCAGAGGGATGGGATGGGGAGGGAGGTGGATGGGGGGTCCAGGAAGGGGAACACATGTAAACCCATGGCTGATTCATGTCAATGTATGGCAAAAACTATTACAATATTGTAAAGTAATTAGCCCCCAACTAAAATAAATAAATTTATAAAAAAAAAAAAAAGTAAAGGTACAAACTTGCTAAAAATCAAGAAAAGAAAATAAGCAACTTTGGGCATATTGTTTTTGACCATTAATCTAATAGCAAATTTTCTAAAATTATAATATACAGAAGAGGTAAAACTGACAAAAAGTAAACACAAACATAAGATTTTTGTAACTTGGTCAAGCTTTCTAAAAAATAAGTTGAATATATGTATATATTACATTTTATATATGTACTATATTATATATAATACACACATCACAATATAAACAACTTCAGACTCCTAGACCTATTATCTAACACTTGGCATTATTTTCTATGCTTTTTCTAACATTATAAAATTTTAAAATTATTACATTCATGGAAGATATCACTAAATGTATAAATAATAATGATGCAGAAATTGAAATAAATTATGTCCAACAACAGAAGAATGGTGCAGTAAATTTTTCACTATTAACTCAACTTATGTTTATTTATAGGTAACAGGCCTTGTTTTCATGGCCAGGCATATAGTAATGAATAAGACAGAGAAGTTCCTGCTGCACAGAACTTATGTTTTAAGAGAGCAAAGACAAAAGATAAATGAACAAATGATTAAGCAAAATTATTTACTACAGAACTAACTACTATGAATATAATTCTGTGAAGGTAGTATGACAGAAAGATGGGCAGAAAGTAGGCTATTGTGGTAGGAATGACCCAGGGAGGTGATATCAGATTGAGACTTGAATGATAAGAGTGAAATCAACAGCTATGTGAAGATCTAGAAAATCAGAGAAAAGATACACAGAATATAAAACACAGAACTAAAAGTTGCATATACTAATTACAACTATAAAAATTCATCTATATATGTATACATATATGAAATGCAATAATATAGCAACTATTCTGCTTCCAGTAAAAGGAGGTATGGGCATTTTTTCCTCTAATTGTATTTCTTTAAATTATATTTTTAGAATTATATGTTTATATTATTTTAGACTTAAAATGGAAAAATGTAAATAGAATTAAACATTCCAAAGATAAGGTCATGTATCTCATCAGAGTACCTAGCATAGTATTTTAGGCAAACATATGTTTAATACATGTTTTAATTACATTCATTTTAAATATACAAAGAAATAGAATACTCAGTGGAATCACCAAATATCCTATTAGTCACTATTAATCTTTTTAGCATATTGCTAGCTGGTTCCTCATTCCTTGCTACTCCATTCGATTTTCTTTCCCACGATCCTTCTCTAAGACACTAACAAATCCATAATAACATTCATGCTGCATGCTTTAATTTTTTATCAACATCATCTTCTGGAAAGTAGGCATCTTGCAAGAAAGCAATAAGTGTGCTTTCAAAATGATCTCTCCCACTCATATGTCATTTCACATAGATTCCTCATTCCTCTCCTGCCCCTACAACCAAAAATTTTGGAAATAAAAATGTAAGATTCCTAGGAACATGCGTAAGTGTACATGGCATATGTGTCAGAATATCCTCATTTATAGGTTACAGCCTGTCTACCATCTGTTCAAAAAATGCAATTAGTTTCTAGAGGTCCAAAGTCAAATACATTGTCTTAGAAAGTAGTTTTACAGCAAGCCACAAAGCTCTCTACTTGGTAATTTAAATGACTGACCGCTCAATTTATGAGCATTTCCAGCAATAAAATTCAGCCTGAACTTAATAATAGCACATTTTATGTGACAACGATGACAATTACAATCTATAGTTACTGCAGTCGCCCTTTGGTCTAGGGGAAAATGACAGTATTAATTATACACACTTGCCATTTATCAGACTTAACTTGGCAGGCGATTGAGCTCAGGACCATCTCCAACCTGACTTCTACATTTACCATTTTCTAATCCACTGAAACGAAGATAATTAGAATAGAGAAAAATGAGTGGCTCCTTCTTCCACTGCCTTTATCTCTGATTATATGTACAGTAGAGTTCTTGAAGCATATTAAATTTATACCACTTGGTTTAAAATCCTGTCATTGTTTACTTTTGAAACTCAAGTAAAAGGAACACTATTTCCTAGGTGTGCTATAGCATGAGATTTCAACCACATGCAACCTTCGCATTTTTATTTTATATCTTATTTTTATGTTTGGACTATTTTGGGGATCTTGAGGCCTTGTTATTTTCCCTGCTAGTTCCAATTACCAATACACTGAGAACTAAAGTTATTTTAAAACATGGAAAACTATCTAAAAGGCTTACAGTCTATGAAAGGATAGAAAAAAAAGAGTGCTAAATGGTCTTATTTTCATTCACATATTTGTTATTCTTATTCAGTCATTTAATTGTGTCTGTTATTCAATCTTTTCTTTTTTTGCCTCTGTGTACTTTGCATATCAACAGTATGCCATTTAAGACAATCATAAAGTCATGTTTATCTGCTTCTGTGTTCAGAGCTCTACAATCTCTTCTTAGAAGGCTTGGAGAATTTCAATTTGTTAAACTCCTTTTTGCCTTTACATGCATTCCCTTATAAATATTTACCAAACCCTAAAAAAATAGTATCCCTGAATTTTGAGAAATAGAAAGCTTAAGCAACAGTGGCACCTGAAATGAGAAATTCTAGGATAAGCCTCCAAAAGGAGATGTGAGTAGAGGTATCCGAGGTATAAATAAGCAGAGAGCTTTTCACCACTGCTAGGCCTTCCAGATTTTGTCACTTAGTCCAAAGCAACTTTAAGGAAGATCCTTTGCTTAACATCCCCAATCCAGAGAAAATCAATTAGGCAGAAAGATCTCTGAATAGATAGAATTCACAGGAGGTTTTCCACTCCTATAGGTAGAATATTATACTGAAAAACAGATGAGAAAGAGTCAACTATGACTAAAACTAAGTCTGTAGTTACTACTGACAAGGTCTTTGGAACATTACTTAATTTCCACGTGTCTCAATTTTCTTCATCTGTAAAAATGATGGAATTGAATTACACATCTGATGAAGTCCCTGCATCTCTAGATGTCTCTTTGTGATTATGACATCCTGGAGGAAATGTCTACATAAATGCAGTATATCTCAGAAAACATTAATCATACTTGTAATAAAACTCTACCATTATGTTAAGAGTTGCAGGTGGCAATGTTTTCTTCATGCAAGAGATAAAGAATTGATCTTAAAATTTACTAGTAGGCAAACTGCTGTGGGATGTAGAAAAATATTCCTCAACAATCCCCACATTCTAAAGGTAAAATTAAATCCCTTTTGGAAACTGGCCTTGAGAAGGACTGATAATTTGGACATTTCTGGTCAGGCATATGTAAAGAAGTCCTTACCCAATTTTTAAAGGAAATTTAAACCAGTGAAGTAATGAACTAAAGATGCTTCAGAGTGACATTTTAGATCTGTGCTATCTAGTAATGCAAACTGTGTACATGCAGATATCCTGCTTTTGATGAGTAAGCATTTAGATAGAATGGGGCCTAAGAAATCTGGAAAAATTCTTAAGTGAATTGTGTATTTTTATTCCTCTTTATTAATTTTATCATGAATATAACACAAAGTATTCTTGATTACCCAGATTTTTTTCCCTAAATACTTCTCAGTAAATAATAAGTATGCCTTCCCCACTTTCACCTACTCCTCACTCCCAGGGCAACATGAGAGCCAGATCAATTTTCCTATATGGATAGCCAGACACTCCCTAGGTGAAGGATGAGGAAAAAGTGACTTTTCTGTGCATACAAAGGGAAAAGAGGTTTGTTGCCCTTCTCCTCCAACACGGACCCTCTTGCAAACAAAATGTACCTAAGTAATAGACCTAACTGTGTAGTCACTACTCATGGGATCTTTGGAAAGTTACTTGTGTCTCAATTTCACGCAAATAAATAATGCAAAGAAAATATCTCCAAGAGTCAGACACTCTCATGTTTCTCAGCTTTTGTGACCTCCAGATGTCTCCAAGGTCCAGGGCTACATTCCTTCTGAATCGTAAACACCTAGGAAAACAGCCTTCCAGTCTCCTCAGCACCCTAGGGTTTACCATAGGGACCTAGTTTAGGCTGTCACCGCTGTAGTCTTGGGGAGAATATGAGAAGTTTTATTTCCTTTTAGATCAGAGCATTTTAACAAATGGCTACAGATCGAATTCTCATGGTAGGTGAAGAGTAAAATATTTCTAGGGAAAGTGAAAACAAATACTCCCTACCATTACATAACATAAATTTCCATGTCTAAGAAGGATGTTTTTCAGCAGTGCTGAGAAATCCAGGCAGGGTTCATTTCCCCATCATTTTCTACTCCTAGAGGGTATTAGAATTCAACCTATAGTGTAGCTAACACTCAGATTGCTAGTTTCCCCCTTAAAGTTTCTGATTCAGTTATTCAAAGGTTTAACCTGAGAATCTGCATTTTCCAGTAAGTTCCTGGCTCATGCAGAAACTGCTGGTCAAGGGACACATTTTGAAAACCACTGTGCTACAATGACCAGAGAAGTGGTTTCAGGTTTTAAGGCAACTGGAAGTTAAAAAAAAACAAAAACCTTAAGAGTCCTAGTTTCTATAAATGAATGATTAGATGTAGGGACTAGAATCAGTGTGGATGTCATTGTGTATATGTGCACAGTCGTGTCCGACTCTTTGCATCATTACTTCACACTAAATCTTATGTTAGTAATCACATTGATAGAGAATTGATAGCTCTGTAATTTACATCAATTGTATAGATATACCCGAGGTTCAGTTTGGCATCATAAATGTTAAATAATAACATGGATAAAATAACTACTTACCAAGTTAGAGAATTTTAAAAAATGATTAATGAAAATCACCTTGCTCTTTAGTGAACTTACGACAGATAGCTCTTTACCTTTGGTTAATGGAATTTACCTGACTCTGCGTGTCTAAAAATATTTATACACTACTGACTGGAAAATTGTTATACTGCCGCAGAAGAAATAACAGCTAGTGGCTCAATTGAGGGCACTTGAACTTTATTCATAGTATCACCTTGCCCAATATAATGACCCTCTATGAAACTGTATTTCTTTTCAATATAATTAGGCTCAAATCCTATTTTAGAATAACAGTATTAATCAAAGAGCTTTTGAACTTGCAATTTAACAGTATGAGTCTCTAACGTTTCCCCATTTTCTGAAATTGAAAGATGAATAAAAGTTTATAACAACATGTTGCCCCCAAACCATCTTTCTTACACAAGAAGCAAAAAAAAAAAAAAAAAGAAATGGTGTCTTAAGTCACTTAAGCTTTTCATTCTAGAGGTCAATTAAAACTAAAAAATAAATACTTGAACACATACTTGTTTTTACATCATTTTAAAAAGCATATTTAACATGTTCTGTCCTCTGATAAATACCAACCACTCCACAGAAGCCCTCAAAATGTCTTTTTTTCCTGTAAAAAATTATCACCCGAGGAAGCTGTTTTTCTTGTGTCCAGGAGTCAGAAAAAATGTCTTGCACACAATGAGGTAACCTCATCTCTTCACAGATATAGCTTGCCAAGCCCATTGATTTCACTGAGGGCTCCTGGGTTTGGAGAATAAAAAGCAGCCCAGGTGGTTTTCAAAAGTAGAACTGGGATCTGACTTTCAAGGTGTCTAAATTAGATGAGCCAGACACATCCTACCCTCTACAATTAGCAAAGAGGAAGTCAACACAACCGTTTCATGAAAACTTCAAAAGCCTGCCTCTGTCACTCAAGGTACAGGCTTTCCCCACTATAGAACGGAAGCCACGTGTAACTGGTTATGGCAGAGTTCTAGAATGAGAAATAGAAGGGACAGAAAAATCAATTTATTGAATGCTCTGACCCAACTTTGAAATGCAATGCAGCACAACTATCTTAGCACAAGCCATTAACAAAGGTCTCTGATCAGCCTACAAATTGTCTTTGGCTATAATACAGAGCAAAAAAGGCAACAGAGCAGAAATTAGTGATTATTCGACTAGTTTGATCTACACAGATGTCTCAGGTTTTAACTCAAATCAGAGATAAATCAGGCTTGGAGGGAGGTTGTTAGTTTTACCTGCAAAATTTCTCTCTTGAGAACTAAACTAGTACACGTCAGTGGTCATTTTCAACACTGCCTGCTAAGATTACATGGTTTATAAAGTCCTTTCAAACCAGCAATTAAACTGACCTGTAAACACAAGAAACTCTGAGCTTCTCCGTCAGACTCACGTTGTCTTGGAGGCCGGGACTGTATTTTATTCATCTATCTAAAGGACCAAGAACTACCTGGCACAGAAATGGTCATTAGTAGTTATTTAAAACATGATGGAATAGACACATAAAATACTGAATAAACTGGAATAAGAAAAGTAACCTGTGTATAAAAAATAAATTAGAAAAATTCTAGAAATAGAATTTTTCAGAATGTTTCAGAATGGTTTAAAATATAAGTTCTAGAACACTGGGAGATAGGATAAGTTCTCTAGTCTCTGATTTTTACACTTTCAACAATCAATCTGAGGCCCCATTAACTGTAATAGTATACCAGAGAGAAGAAAAGGTAAGTAAGAATTTATTTGCAATTGTAAGGTAACAAGAATTTTTTTTTTTAATTCCTTGGAAGTATTCTCCAATACCAGACATTTCTGTGGAATTGTCCTAAAATGAGTTTTTTACCCCAGTATATTTAACCCAAAAATATCTTTTAAGTATCTAGGTTGGTTTGCCAAATTTACTTCCCTTTAAAAATCAGATGTCTATTTGTGCACACACACACACCCTACATCACACACACATTTGAGGGAAAAAGATGAACATCAAAGGGTAAATGAATAGAGAGAAACCAATAATTGGTACTGAAAGCCAAAAAAAAAAAAAAAAATTATGACTTACCAGCAGGAAAGTTACCGTTACTATAAAGTATAAGTTTTATTATAATAATGATAATAACTAAAATCATGAACTCCTTATTGCCAAATTCAGACATAAATTGAAGAAAGTAGGGAAAACCACTAGACCATTCAGGTATGACCTAAATCAAATCCCTTATGACTATACAGTGGAAGTGACAAATAGATTTAAGGGACTAGATCTGATAGACAGAGTCCCTGATGAACTATGGACAGAGGTTCGTGACATTGTACAGGAGACAGGGATCAAGACTATACCCATGGAAAAGAAATGCAAAAAAGCAAAATGGCTGTCTGAGGAGGCCTAACAAATAGCTGGGAAAAGAAGGGAAGTGAAAAGCAAAGGAGAAAAGGAAAGATATTCCCATCTGAATGCAGAGTTCCAAAGAATAGCAAGGAGAGATAAGAAAGCCTTCCTCAGTGAGCAATGCAAAGAAATAGAGGAAAACAACAAGATGGGAAAGACTAGAGATCTCTTCAAGAAATTAGAGACACCAAGGGAACATTTCATGCAAAGATGGGCTCGATAAAGGACAGAAATGGTATGGACCTAACAGAAGCAGAAGATATTGAGAAGAGGTGGCAAGAATACACAGAAGTGTACAAAAAAGATCTTCACGACCCAGATAATCACGATGGTGTGATCACTCACCTAGAGCCAGACATCCTGGAATGTGAAGTCAAGTGGGCCTTAGAAAGCATCACTACGAACAAAGCTAGTGGAGGTGATGGAATTCCAGTGGAGCTATTTCAAATCCTGAAAGACAATGCTGTGAAAGTGCTGTACTCGATATGCCAGCAAATTTGGAGGACTCAGCAGTGGCCACAGGACTGGAAAAGGTCAGTTTTCATTCCAATCCCAAAGAAAGGCAATGCCAAAGAATGCTCAAACTACCACACAATTGCACTCATCTCACATGCTAGTAAAGTAATGCTTAAAATTCTCCAAGCCAGGCTTCAGCAATACGTGAACCGTGAACTTCCAGATGTTCAAGCTGGTTTTAGAAAAGGCAGAGGAACCAGAGATCAACTTGCCAACATCTGCTGGATCACTGAAAAAGCAAGAGAGTTCCAGAAAAACATCTATTTCTGCTTTATTGACTATGCCAAAGCCTTTGACTGTGTGGATCAAAATAAACTGTGGAAAATTCTGAAAGAGATGGGAATACCAGACCATCTGACCTGTCTCTTGAGAAACCTGTATGCAGGTCAGGAAGCAACAGTTAGAACTGGACATGGAACAACACACTGGTTCCAAATAAGAAAAGGAGTACGTCAAGGCTGTATATTGTCACCCTGTTTATTTAACTTCTATGCAGAGTACATCCTGAGAAATGCTGGGCTGGAAGAAACACAAGCTGGAATCAAGATTGCCGGGAGAAATATCAATAACGTCAGATATGCGGATGACACCATCCTTATGGCAGAAAGTGAAGAAGAACTAAAGAGCCTCTTGAGGAAAGTGAAAGAGGAGAGTGAAAATGTTGGCTTAAAGCTCAACATTCAAAAAACTAAGAACATGGCATCTGGTCCCATCACTTCATGGGAAATAGATGGGGAAACAGTGGAAACAGTGTCAGACTTTATTTTTTTGGGCTCAAAATCACTGCTGATGGTGATTGCAGCCATGAAATTAAAAGACGCTTACTTCTTGGAAGGAAGGTTATGACCATCCTAGATAGCATATTTAAAAGCAGAGACATTACTCTGCCAACAAAGGTCCGTCTAGTCAAGGCTACGGTTTTTCCAGTGGTCATGTATGGATGTGAGAGTTGGACGGTGAAGAAAGCTGAGCACTGAAGAATTGATGTTTTTGAACTGTGGTGTTGGAGAAGACTCTTGAGAGTCCCTTGGACTGCAAGAAGATCCATCCAGTCCATCCTAAAGGAGATTAGTCCTGGTTGTTCATTGGAAAGACTGATGTTGAAGCTGAAACTCCTATACTTTGGCTACCTCATGTGAAGAGTTGACTCATTGGAAAATACCATAATGCTGGGAAGGATTGGGGGCAGGAGGAGAAGGGGACGACAGAGGATGAGATGGTTGGATGGCATCACCGCCTCAATGGACATGGGTTTGGGTAGACTCCGGGAGTTGGTGATAGACAGCGAGGCCTGGCCTGCTGCGATTCATGGGGTTGCAGGGAGTCGGACAGGAGTGAGCGACTCAACTGAACTGAAAAGGTATTTTAGCTGTAGGGATTACAATATAATTCAAAACCAAAATAGGCCTAAATAGTTGAATACCTATAATAAAAAGCATTATCAGTGTTCACTATAGCCTGTTATTAAGAACAATTCTAGACTTATGTTTTTATGATTATGAAGAAGTAGCGAAAAACTAACAGTAAGAAGTATTCTGTTAGTTTGGCCCCAGCTAATTTTCTCAATTGGTACATCTAAGAACTATTTATTTATTTAGCCTACTTCCACGAATATCTGAATAAAATAGCTCCAAATATTTATAGACATAAGCAGTTTAGATTTGTTTTGTATCTTTGTATGAATGTACTCAGTCGCTCAATCGTGTCCAATTCTGTGGCCCCATGGACTGTAGCCGGCCAGTCTCCTCTGTCCATGGAATTTTCCAGGCAATAGTACTGGAGTGAGTTGCTATTTTCTACTCCAGGGGATCTTCCTGACCCAGAGATTGAACCCACATCTCACATCTCCTGCACTTTTTCATATCTTATTCTCTAGCAAATATAGTAAAACATTAATGAAATATTAGAATATTAGTTGGCATAAAGAAATGTAACTGGTATTAACTAAGGACCTGATATTCTTTTTTAGGATACTTAAAGGCTTTTAAAAAAATTATATTAGTTTAAGGTCTACAGCATTATAATTCAACATTCAGATACACTACAAAGTGATCATCAACACAAGTCCAGAAACTATGCATCACCATGCAACTGACCCCGCACCTCACCCATTTTACCCAGACTGGATATTCTGATTGTTACCTAGCTTAAATATTCATTGTCTCTTTTTTGGTGGTTTGGTGTATGTCTGCTCAGTAACAGTTTGGTATTCTGGCATGCAGGGAAGTGCTATCCATACAATCAGTGTGGCCATCTTCTACAGTTGAAACAAAAAGGGCCTGGGCTTCCTTCCTTATCCAAAAGAAAATTTAAGTAACATATGTTCCTTTGGATGCTTTTTGATGTAGTTATAATGTATTTGCAGGATTAATGGAATTAATGTAATGCTTATTTTTAAAGGATTGTTTTTAATTTTTTACACTTGTCTAAAGTTCTGCTATGAAGTATATATTTTTGGAAAGAGAATCAGAACTAAAAGTTTAAGGTGCAATCATGACCAAATTATTTTCTAGTGTGAAAAGACACAAATTAAGAGAAAAATATGCAGGAGAGAAAGTCTTGTTTTTGTTTTGTTTTATCAACACATGTAACTTTCTAGGGAGAGTAGGCCTTAGTAAAGCACAAGGAAAATCCAAAAGGCAAAGATATTGAAGCCCAGTGTCCTGGGACACCCCCATCCCATGCATGTAGGCCACCTCATCTCCTCTTCCTTCCTCCAGACCTCATATATAATGGGATGGGGTAAAAAGAGATTTTGAAAATCAAATTGTTGAAGAGGAATTCCAAGCCATTTCCTGTGTGGTATGTGGGATAAGTCTTATCCTTTACCAAATCTTCATCAGGAAATTCCACATGGCTCACTCAATGCTCCCATCATATTGGCTTCTCTTGTGGTATCACAGAGTGGGATGTGGTAGTCACTGATGTTCAGGTTTTATGTGCAAAGGGAAATCTTGATTTTTATTAAAATAAAATGGTTATAAATGACCAATGAATACAAAACACATGCAAATATGTCTGAGGAGTGCCTTGCATTTAATTGAGTATTGTGGACATTTACTAAGGTATTCAAACATACACAGACCAAATGTTTTTAAAAGACTAATGCAGTGTGACAAGTTTTAATAATTCACATCACATTTGTAAGAAGCTCAATTACATGCACAGAAATGGCAGAAAATTCATTTCAATGTCTGGGCAATGTCAAGATAATCTGCCAGAACTGGCTATATACTTAACATTTATCAATTTTAAGTATTCCTATTTTTAAACCAATTTTTGAGACAAATGAATCGCATTTGAAAATGAAACTCCAGAGTTTCACAGAGTTCCAGAATTTGAAAACAACTTTTCTAGGTGATAGGGGCACTGTGGAATAGTAGGGGATATACCGCCTCCCTTTCTCTTTGATCTGCAGAAATCAAAGACTCTAGTGGTTAAAAGCATGGTTTCTGAAGATAAAATCCTTTGGTGTAAGTCTCACTTTTGTCTTTTAATAAATATGATCTTTGGCAGGTTTCTCAACTTCTCAGTGCTTTAGTTTCCCCATCTATAAAATGAGGGCTGGGTGAAATGGTACTTATAGGGGTGTTGTAAGGCTTCAGCAAATTAACATACATCAAGCACTTAAATGAAAGTAAAAGAGGAGAGTGAAAAAGTGGCTTAAAACTCAACATTCAGAAAACTAAGATCATGGCATCTGGTCCCATCACTTCATGGCAGATAGATGGGGAAACATTGGAAACAGTGACAGACTATATTTTGGGGGGCTCCAAAATCACTGCAGATGGTGACTGCAACCATGAAATTAAAAGACGCTTGCTCCTTTGGAAGAAAAGTAATGACCAACATAGACAGCATATTAAAAAGCAGAGACATTAATTTGCCAACAAAGGTCCATCTAGTCAAAGTTATGGTTTTTCCAGTAGTCATATATGGATGTGAGAGTTGGACTATAAAGAAAGCTGAGCACTGAAGAATTGGTGCTTTTGAACTATGGTGTTGGAGAAGATTCTTGAGAGTCCCTTGAATAGCAAGGAGATCCAACCAGTCCATTCTAAAGGAGATCAGTCCTGAATATTCATTGGAAGGACTGATGCTGAAGCTGAAACTCCAATACTTTGGCCACCCGATGTGAAGAACTGACTTATTTGAAAAGACCCTGATGCTGGGAAAGATTGAAGGCGGGAGGAGAAGGGGATGACAAAGGATGAGATGGTTGGATGGCATCACTGATTCAATGCACATGTATTTGAGTAGACTCTGGGAGTTGGTGATGGACAGGGAGGCCTGGCGTGCTGCAGTCCATGGGGTTGCAAACAGTCGGACACAACTGAGCGACTGAGCTGAACTGAAGCACTTAGAATAGAGCATGCCACATTTTAAGTACTTTATATACATTCTTACTTGATTAAACATCCATAGTCACTAGCTTCAAGATCTACACGGACACTTCTACCCCTCGTTCCTGCTCTAAGGCTCCACTTTACAGGGTGAACACTTGGTGTCACTCAATATAAAGAAAGCAGCTATGGGGACTGATATCATAAAAGGTAGAAGTTTACCCTGTGTATTTTCAGAGAACTCATCAGTCTAAATCTTATGTAATTTGCATTTAAACTATCCTTTAGAGATCTAATTGTCCAATTTTAAAAAGCAAGAGAAGGAAATTTCAATGTATTTCACAAAGCTACTGCAGAGTCAACTCACTCTACTAAGGAATTAGTGTCATAAGTATAAACTGTGATTACTGGAGTATCACTTTGATTTAATCTACATGATATGTCCACAAATCACATATTCCTTGTTCTATTAGACATAAGCTATAGTTCAACTAAAATGTCTTCTTTGGGGTGAGCATGTGATCCAATACTGACTAGTCAAAGAAATAAATCCAAAATTGGGTATATGATACAACACTTTTTAAACAGGGCTCTCTCTGGGACTTTGCAGCCAGAGCTATCAAGGAATTTCCTCAACCATCCCCTACTTGCCTACCTATGTTCTAACTGTAGGCTTGATCACATCCAATTTACCTTGATTCATGGACCTAACATCCCAGGTTTCTATGCAATATTGTTCTTACAGCATTGGAGTTGACTTTTACCACCAGACACATCCGTAACAGAGTGATATTTCCACTTTGGCCCAGCCATTTCATTCTTTCTGGAGCTATTAGTGATTACCCTCTGCTCTTTCCCCAGTATGGAGAAGGCAATGGCACCCCACTCCAGTACTCTTGCCTGGAAAATCCCATGGATGGAGGAGCCTGGTAGGCTACAGTCCATGGGGTCGCTAAGAGTCAGACACGACAGAGCAACTTCACTTTCACTTTTCCCTTTCATGCACTGGAGAAGGAAATGGCAACCCACTCCAGTATTCTAGCCTGGAGAATCCTAGGGATGGCTGAGCCTGGTGGGTTGCCGTCTATGGGGTCGCACAGAGTCGGACACGACTGAAGTGACTTGGCAGCAGCAGCAGCTTCCCCAGTAACATATTGGACCCTTTCCCACCTGGGGGGGCTCACCTCCCAGTGTCATATCTTTTTGCCTTTTCTTATCTTTCATGGGGTTCTTACGGCAAGAATACTGTAGTGGTTTGCCATTCCCTCCCCCAGCAGACCGTGTTTTGTCAAAACTCTCCACTATGACCCATCTGTCTTGGGTGGCCCTGTATGGCATGGCTCATAGCTTCACTGAATTACGTAAGCCCCTCTGCCACAACAAGGCTGTGATCCATGAAGGGGCCCAAAAATGTAGCAAGTGATAAAGATCCTTGGAAGATTGTGCCTTCATCTTTTCCTGCTTCTCATATGCTCCCACATCACTGTAATAACAGACCCTAACTGCTCACAGCCCCACTGAGAACTGGAACCCTGCCACATCATTCTAGCTGTTTCTTCTATGCCCAGAACAAGGCTGATGCACAGTAAACTCCTCCTCTGGATGGGGACTGGGCTCTGGGTATACATAGCCCACAATGATATGGCTACCAGCTGCTGACTGGCAGGGTCAGGCTGCAAATCATCTGGCTGCTGAACCCTGGGGGGTCCCAGAACTCATGCTGACTCACCAATGGGCAGAGCTTGATTCTAGGATCACTGGTTGTGGGGCTGGAGTTCCCCAATCTAGTACTGGCTTGCTGGCAGATAGGGCAAGTTCCTGACACATTTGGTTGCCAGTTGCACGGTGTTCCAAAGCTAGTTTCAACTCACTGGTGAGTGGGGCTGGATCCTGGAGTGGCTACCTGAGTCCATGCTCTCTCAGAGTTGGTATTAGCCTGCTGGTAGATAAGGCCAGGGATCAGTGAGTCCAGGGGTTTGTGCTTACTCATTGGTAGGTGGAGCCAGGTCTCAAGGTCTCTAGCTGCTGGGTCCTAGGTGTCCTGAAGCTGGTGTCGGTCCACTAGTCGGTGGGGCTGGATCCTGCAACTGCTGAACTGAGGGACCCAAAGTGTTGCACAGCTGGTGTTTGCCCGCTGGTGGGCAGAGTTGGGGCTAGTACTATCCTTCTGGAGTATTTTCTGGGTCCTGTCAAGGCAGTCTGTTGGCACCATGGTGGTCCTGGGGTTGGTGTCTGCCCACTGGTGAGCAGAGTCATGTCCCACTAATGCATGAAGCCAGTACTTGGGGCTCATGCATGATCCCAGAGTTTCTGAATGTAGGGCCTGGTGGCGAGGCGGTGGGGGCCCCAGAACTGAGAGATACATTCTTTATACAAATGCCCTCACTGCATATAGAAGAGCATAGAAAAATGAAAATCAGATTTTGGAGAGTGAATAGATGATAATGGAAGGCTTCTTAATGGCTATAAACTTAACAATTGGAGGTAGAGAAGAGCATTCTAGGTAGAAGCATATGCAAATAAGTGAAGTGCTACATGGACCATTCAGAAAATGGCAGGAACACAGATGTATGTGGCTCAAGTATTAGCTGCTTATGAGAAAGTTATCAGAAACTTAATCGAAAAGTAGGCTGGTCTGGAAATATAAACATATGTTAAGAAATAGCTTAAAATGGTGATGAATAAAATACGGTCATTTTATGAGGATCTTAAAATTAATATGTGGTTGGCAATAGTAATACCAGAACAGTGCTATTACAAATTTGGTGTTTTAAGTCAGGTCTAGGAGTATGATGCATAATGGTGCTGGAGTGTGTATGTTTAGCGGGGGTGGGCTTGAGTACACACATAAAGGAGGTAAAGTACACACATAAAGGAGGTAAAGACCTGAATTTGGGTGACAGCTGTGACTGAAGGAAGGAAAGGAGAATCCAGGAGACATTTCAAAATATTTTCTTCAAATGGTAGGTCTTGACTATTGATCAAATAGACACAATGAAGGAGGAAAAGATGTCAAAAATATCTTCAAGATTTTTAGCCCTAGAGACTGAAGTAATGTCCAAAAAATACAGAAGAGTCTGATCATTAAAAGAAGGAAAAGCAATTTAGTGAAGAAGATGATGGACTCAATTTTGGACATGCTGAGTATGAGGTGATGGCAGCACTGATACATGTAAGTGATGTTCACATGATGAGAATCAGTCACACCTTGACCTAAGAGAGTGATCTCTGCAGAAAAACTTGAAAAATTTAACTGATAATATGTGATATTTTAAAATATCTATGAAGGAGGAATGGCAACAAATTTTAGTAATATTTTCTCCATTCAAACTGGAGCTTTAAAACTATTAATGCAATATTCAATCCAAAGCACTAGTGTGGATTTTTAATAGCAATTCCCATGTGCAGACTTTTGATGAATAAACAATCTATTTAATACACATTATACTGTGATGCACTGACTTTATGTTGTATTGATGCTAAAGAAACTATACCCAGAGACAGAAAATAGATCTCTGAAGTAAACTGGGAGTCTTATGACAAAATGTACACTGAAATCTCATCCTACCACCTGAAATTCAGAGATTATCTATGCAGAAAGTAAAGCACTGTATATATTTTTACCAAATTCAGAGAAAGGAAAATATGTCATAAAGTCATCACAATAATTGACCTAGACCATATAAAATAGTAACATCAAGGTCACTAAATGCTAGAAAAGAAACTTTATCTATATCCTTTTATTAAATGCAATTCAGATTTCTCTATTTCATCACTATGCTTTTTAAAAGATATTAATTTGATACCATTTTACTCTACATATTTTAAATATTCAAAATAATTATGATAATGCATATATATGTATATTAAAGTACCATGAATCTAAACTGTACAAATGAATATTTCAGACTTCATCTGCATTATTGACTCTGCCTCATATATATGTGTAAATTAGAGAATATTCTGTAACGTTTTATTTTTAAAAAAAGCTTCCAAGAATTATTTTAGATTATTACAAATTCAACTCAGTTGTCTACAGTCTTATGACAATTGACATAGTCTCATAATCCACATCTCCTCTAAGATCATGACAGATGTAATCAGTCAGGCTGTTGTCAGTGCTTCTTAGTCTGGCAGTTGATACTCTGTGCATTCCATAGCATATTCTCCCATTAAACCAGAGTTACAACTCAAATCAAGAGACAGATGCAGTAGTTATTAACAGAATCATCAACATCCGAGGATTTGGGAGTTCCAGGACATTAGTTTCCATCGTCAATATGCCTTATTTTACAGTATGATCATGATTACGGTTAAGCAGACCTTTTCTTACTGAGATTCTCTAATGTTTCATTTTTCAAAAACAAACACGTGGTAAAATGTGAAAAAACTAACCTGGGAATTAATCACTTGGTTAAAAGTTATGTTTTTTCTACTTACAAGTTTTTTGACTTTAGAGAATTTAAAAGTCTCAGAGCCTATAATTGCTTTACTGTAAAATGGGACAATAATGTTTAATCCAGGCAAACACACAAAGTTGCTGAGGAAATCAAATTGAGAAAGTTTATATATGAAAATACTTAGAACATTATGTAATTTATATATGTGAGGCACGTACACTTTATCTGGTTCATAGATATAAACAGTAGTGATTTTTTCTTTTATTATAAGATGGAAGAGAGAAGAAGCTGTTACTAGAGGAAGACAGTCCCAAAGGTTTGATGTATCCCACTCCATAAGCCATGGTCTGTTGTCTCTCAGAAAATCCACTCGTCAAGGTTTCCCATGTCATCACTGATAATCATCTTTGGGAATAGGTGAGAATATACTAGGCTAAATTTTTAATGTGTGTGTATATTTGCTGTTTTCTGTGTACTTCATTTTTATTTGGATTGGGATATTATCACTTTTTAAATGCCTTCTATTCTTCTTTTGAAGTAATAAAATGAATATTTTAGAGCTATATGTTTAATAGTTTTATAAAGGAAAACAGATAAAAATAAATGGCATATCATCAACAGTTGAGAATTATTTTACCACACTGTATTAAATATCATTACAGTAAATGCTTCTATAATAGAAATAAAATGCTTTCCTAGAACAATGTTTTGACCATCTACTTTTTTTGAGCCCTAACATACATTGTATAATAAATTAAAGCTCAATCTTTGAGCTACCTCCAAACTCAAAGAACCTGAAGAGTAATCAGAAAATAACAGAAATAAATATTGTCAACCTCAGTTAAGTTGTTTTGGTTTAAGTTCTCATCTTCTAATGACTGGGAGCTAACTGAGGGCAACTTTGGTATCTATCTTATGTATCGCTGTATTGCTCAGGGTTCTAACATAATGCCTTCTGTTTGTAATGTGTTACAAGTAGAAAAGGGCTCAATATTTATTGATTAAATAGTGTGAAATTTTGGTTTGTTTTGTTTTTGTGATTTTTTTTTTTAATGTATGCAACTGAAGACATAGCTCATTAATGATCAGATAAACAAGGAAGTTATCTGTTTCTTTACAAAATCAATCAAGGCCACAGTGAGGTGATGTGTGGTGTGGGACAGGAAAGAACACTGGTTGGGGTCGAAACACCTGGGTTTTCGTGCCCTTTTCCAATTTCTATAGATCCTCAGTTAAGTCACTTATCTTCTCATAGACCTCATTTCGTATTCTGTAAAGTGAGGTTAATACCTGCCTTGTCTGTCCCCTGGTGCTGTTGTGTGAAAGACGTAAGAGTGATCATATATGTTATAGGACCTTGTAACCTAAAAATACAGTGACAACTGGATAAGAGTATAAATCATTTGGTCTCAAAATGAGAACAAATGTGACTTGTCACAATCAGAGATCTATTATTACGCAGACTACTTTATGGCTGACTGGGAACACCTTTTCCTCTCCCTCTCTCTCTTTTTTTTTTTTTTTGGTCAGTAGAGATTATACAAGTTCTCTCACTGTACCCTAAGACATTGTAGCATCCAGAAGCTTGATTTATAATTCTATGTAGGAATGGTCTACATATAACTTAGGATGGCAATCGGAGTCCAGGATACATACATTTCTGGTATTCACCCTATTTGTATTCATAGCCTTTGAAGTATAGGAAGAAGAGTGCCAACAAGTTAAAATAAATTGGAACTCTGGACAAAATATTTGTCTACAGTGTACTGCTAGAATGTCACGGGAAAAGAGGAGTCAGAGAGTGGTTTTTGTTAACTTCATTATATAGCACCCATTGTTCTATGTTCTCTACACATTCTGGTCTCTACTCAAGTGATGCCATGGACTGTAGCCTGCCAGGCTCCTCTGTCCATGGCATACTGGAGTGGGTAGCCTATCTCCTCTCTAGTGGATTTTCTCAGCCCAGGAATTGAACTGGGGTCTCCTGCATTGCAGGCAGAGTCTTTATCAACTGAACTACCAGGGAAGCCCACTCAAGCTTCTAGGAAGCAGCAAATTACAGCGCTTCCTACAGTAAATATGATTCTGTAGAGCTATATCAACTATCTCCTTGTTCATGTAACAGCTCTCAGTATTTCTTCTGGAAATTTACGTTTTTCACATGTGTTTACTGTCTGTCAGATACCAAACACTGTACTAAACTTGAGAAGAAAGATATAACACGGCACACACCTTAAATAGCACAACTAGCCAGGCTATGATACTGAGAAATAATGTGGTTTAGTCACTCAGTCATGTCCAACTCTTTGTATCCCCATGGACTATAGCCTGCCAGGTTCCTCTATCCAGGGGATTCTCCAGGCAAGAATACTGGAGTGGATTGCCATTTCCTTCTCCAGAGGATCTTCCCAACCCAAGGATAGACCCTGCATCTCCTGTGTCTCCTGCATTGCAGGCAGATTCTTTACTGCTTGAGCCATCAGGGAAGCACCTGTGAAACAATAATCAGGGCTAATATGCATTGAGCATCTGTCAAGCTAAGTACTGTTAGAAGCTATTTACATGCATGGACTTTTTCAATATTTGTAATAATCTCATAAAGTAGACACTATTATTATTCTCACTTATTATCCTCACTACAGATGAGAAAAACAAAGGGCAGATGCATACCTCACCAAGTATCACATCATAAAATGGGTTGAAAGGATTTAAACCCACTCTGGGAATAGCGCACACACTCAACCTCAGAGCCCCAGTTACCCCCTCAATGTACAACCGCGTCCTCAAGTGCATCCAGCCACCTACAATTCATCGTCATGACTCTCATGAGCATAATGAGACACATATCAATCAAGAGAAAGGGAAGTAACTTTTGAGTGCCTACTGAGAGTTTAGATAGAGCAATCCTTCATATTTGATCTCATGTTTTAGAAATGAGTCAAGTAGGCAAGCACTTGTCCCTTAACACTTGAGTAGCAAAATATGTTACAAATCAAGGTCAAGTGATAAATTCAATATTGGTCATTTTTATGGTTTTTCTACTCTTGGTGATTATAAAGGGTACCATAATTCTGGACATGCTGACATTAAGTCCACCAGCCTCTTCCACTGCTCCTTGTTCATGGACTGGGCAGTAGTTTCAGGAGAGTGCTAAGCTTCTAAAAAGCAGTCCAGCTTCTAAAGAAGATGCCTCATATCGAAGCTGCTAGGGCCTTACCTCTTCAGGAGAGGCAGAATCCCAGATAAATAACAATTAAAAAGTTTAATGAAAGGAATATTATTCATAGAAGTATGGCCAAAATTAAAGGGATCCTCAAAAGAGGCTGAAACTCTCAGAGACTAGCAGAAGAAAGCTAATCTCTCCACTAGCCCTAAAAGTACAAAAGGAGGAAGTAGTTTTATAGGAGCCATAGGAGCCCAGTGAGAGCTCCTATGGCCATACAGCCAGTGGCGGAAATATACAGCCACAGTCCCAGACACAGCACCCAAAAAGGAAGGGAGCAGGAAAGAATATTTTGATTTATCTCCCCTCCAGTCCTCTCACTGCCTCCCATGAGCTGAACTAGAGGCCAGCTGCAGTGGAACAAGGAAAAGTACCAAATGTATTATTAGCAAGGCAGCTGACAAAGGGTAACAAGCCTGGCTCCCTTTTCACGTCCTGCCATTCTCAGAATGCTACCAAAATGAATTGCTTATTAGAACCCCTTCAACCTGAATTCTGTCCTCATCTGAGAGAAATTATCCTCATCCTATGTAGTCTTCAACACCAAGCTGCAGATTCCATCCTTCTCCCTCACAGGGCAAGAAGGCTAGTCTCTCTCTTCAGGTTCTGTATCTCCCTGAGGGCTATCTCCTTGATGGCTCCTAAAACCAAATAAGCCGTTAGCTCCCCATGGTACAAGGAATGGCAGAACAGAGAAATACTTTGTCTTGCATCTTAGTGACTATATAAATGTGAGTGTGTTTGGACTGGGACTGAGATATAAATTTAACTTTTTTCTCCACAGGAGTAAGAATAAGACAAATTGGCACCTCTTGGTATGCTAAAATTGCTCTGCCAGTGAGGATTTGCAGAGTCCCTATTTACACAGAGGTAGACAGCTGAGCCTACACATGAGCCAAGCAACTCATATAGCAGAATACAAAGAAACATTCAAGGAAGTGACTGCATGGCACACATTCTCCACAAGCTTCCTGAAGTCGGAATATAATAGCCCACTATTTTGAAAAGTATCAAACTCTCATCCAAGGAATATTCAAGGTTTCTCCTTTTCCTTCTCTTTTCTCCATAGAAGTAAATACAGAGGTGAGATATGATAGATTAAGTGGAATTTGGCATTTGTAATTGAAATGCTGAATTCCACATCAGGAACAAGCAGGAGAGAAAAAAGATAAATTTTCCAAGGGCTGTCACCAATACCAAGATTCAATTCCCCAGAATTTTAAGAATTACTGACCTTCAACAGTTATAAGAATTCATGTCCAAATATACAATTACAAACAAAATTGTAGAACATGTGTCCATTTATGCATGATTTTTGTGGCCTCTTCTCTCCAACTATAACACTCCAATACATTGTATAGTCAATACTAGCATATTAAATACTGGTATATTCTGGATACTACGTACTGTTATACACACACACACACACACACACACACACACACACACACACACACATTTGGTCACCTAATGTGAAGAGCTGATTCATTGATAAAAACCTTGATGCTGAGAAAGACTGAGGGCAAGAGAAGAAAAGGACACAGAGAATGAGATGGTTGGATGGCATCACCGACTCAATGGACATGAGTTTGAGCAAACTCCAGGAGATACTGAAGGACAGGGGAGTCTGGTGTGCTGCAGTCCATGGGGTCACAAAGAATCGGATGTGAGTTAGCAACTGAACAACAACAATGTATACATGTGTGTGTATGATTGTGTCAGATATTACAGTCAAACAGTATTCCTACTGTATTACTCCAATGGTCTCTTACCCCATCAGTAAAAAGCTTTTAAATTATAAATCATTTGTAATTTTAAAAAATCCTTGATTGTTAAAAAATGCTACCCATCCTCTGAGCCGTCAGTGAGTCATAGAAGCAATATCAAAGATCATTTATATACAATCATAAGGAAAAAATTTGAAATATTGTGAGAATTACCAAACTGTGACACAGAGACATGGAACAAACAAATGCTATTGAAAAATGGCACTGATTGACTTGTTCAATGCAAGGTTGCCACAAACCTTCAAATTGTAAAAACAACACAGTATCTGCAAAGCACAATAAAGTGATGTGTAATAAAAAAATCATTTGTAATTTACGAAGATAACATACACAATCATTTGCAAATATCAAAGACAAAAATATCAACTTAGGGTGACAGCCATCAAATATATGGTAGTGTTTTTAAATAAATGTACGTATATGTGTACATACATTTATTAATATATGTATAAAATAATATTTCTTACTAGTTTTATGTTACAGCCAGTGTGTCAAATCTTACAAGATTGTTATTCATTCACCTCTTAATAGGAGTTGACCAAAACTAATACTATAGCTGAGTTCATCAGGTTGTTTTTTTTTTTTTCACTTTCATTTCTTGTATTTACATTCCATCCTTCACTTCTACATGGGAATATCTTAAGCTATTTGCCCACATCTGTGAGTGTTCATGTCACTAAAGTGATATAATGTGATGTATCAGTCCATTTAATCAAACACACATGTGCTTCAGTTTGTCACCAAATGCTGGCTGACTGACATGGGCATCTCTGCCAACCACCAACTGCTGACCATCAGACAAAGGGAAAAGAGGCAGTTTCAGTACATATTTGAAAATTAACATTCTTTCATATGTAAACAGCTGAGTATAAGTATTCACGTAGTTACATCCTATAAAGTCACCTTGAACACTGAGTTAGCAAGTACTAAGTCACTCATCACTCATCCCAGGGGAAACAGTGGACTGGTTTCTGCAAGACTCTGATCACAACCTTCTCATCAACCAGTCGTCACACAAACTTACTCTTTCTGTGTTTCTTTTTAATGACTCTTATACATATTGATTCACTGACATTGACCTCATGGCCACCAGCACAATAATTCAGGCCTGAATGAAGCTTATATAACATATTTATTTTCTCCATAACATACATCATAACCTCCTTATGCTTAGGAACAGTACATGATACTTTATCACTATACTTGGAGGCCCTTCTAAACAGTGAAATTGCCAGTGAAAAATGTGGAAAACCTGGTACTAAATGAGACCACAAAAAACCACTTGCTTACAGTATGAGAACTGAAACAAAAGCTGATATCCCCTTGTTTGGCCTCATCTGGGAACTGAGCACCCTGGGCAACTCAAATTTTTTCTCTGTGCATGCCTGACAATGACCATGGAAACACCATGAATGTATTGATTTCACAGTAATAAAGAAATTTTTACCAGTAAACCAATTCTTAAATATAGAATCATAAACAATGAGGATCAACTGTATATATACTGAATTTTTTATGCCTGATACAGTTGGACTGCATTTTTAAAACTTCCGCACTACAGTTAGTGAAACAGGTTTGTTTCAACATCCATCCTGTGTGATTGCAAGAAGACTAGATATCATTTCTAAAAATCACACCTCCCTCTCGCCTTCACATAGCATGTGGTTACCAACACTGATAGATGCATAATGGTGTTTGTGACATCCCTTGGAAAAGAAGGAAATTCAGTTGGAAGAGAGATCAGGAGAGAGTAGGCAGGGGTTCAACAGATTTTTACATAGGGAATATGTTTGACTTTGGCTTTGTACATATACAAGAGTGAGATTTCTGGGAAGGATGGCAATAGCATTTTCTGGGAAAGACTGTGCAAGATGACACAGTGGGCCAAGAGTCATGGCCAGAAGCAGAGAGAAGTTTCCCAGAGAGATTTGATGAGGCTTTGGGTATAGAGCCAAATGACACAGGGGTAGCGTTGGAATGGAGGCCGTTGTGCCCAGTTCTGCTTACTCCTACTAAAATGACCAGCACTTCTGCTCTCTGAGGACCAGATGTTTGGGAGCATCTGGAACTGGCCCTTGGAATGAACACTAGTATTCTCAAGATAGACAGAGAGAGTGGAGAGGTTTCATTGAGGCTTTGCTTTGACAAATGAGAAACAGAACAAGAGGGAAAGACCAGGTGAGGGGCAAAGCGATCAATTCTGGCTTTCTGAATTCTTCCCTAGACAGACAAACCTTTGTAGATAAATAAGAGAATATTTTGAAGTTGGTTTTCTGACAACCAGGCTAGTGGGAGTTTGTGCTACCATAATCTGGCCTTTCAAGTAAATACAGCATCTGGTGCGTCTGGAATACGCAGAGGAGGATGTCCCTGGTATGTGATGAAGTTACACCAGGTTTGAGAACAGGCCTTTAGACTGATCCTCGCTTGTTAAATAGTGGGAAAATTCTATCCAGGGATTGTTAGATCAGGCTGTAAATAGTCGGACTGCTGAGAAAATGGAGCTAACAAATGATATTATTTCAAGAAATTTAGCAAAAACCCCCAAAGAAGAAATCTATTGGCTTATGGGAATTCACACTCAGAGGAGAATTTTTACAAATTTAAATTAGGAAGACTTACTTATGTCTGGTGGCGCTTCCCAGGTGGTGCAGGGGTAAAGAATCTGCCTGCCAATGCAGGAGATACAAGAGATGCGGATTTGATCCCTGGGTCTGGAAGATTCCCTCGAGTAGGAAATGGCAACCCACTCCAGTATTCCTGCCTAGAAAATTCCATGGACAGAGGAGCCTGGCGGATTACAATCCACTGGATCCCAAAGAGTCGGATGGGACAAAGCGCACGCGTGTGCACACATGCACACGCAAACACTACCCTATGTCTGTGGGTAACAAGCTGCAAGCTGTTGATAAGGAGGGCGAGGTTAAAAAATATCAGCAAAAGGAAATAAAGGAAATAAATAATTATTGAACTACCTCTTACCTTTATGTGTATGTTCTATAAACTCAGTAGAATTGCACAAGGATAGATTACTTCATTTATATATTCTCTCATTCAAACAATGTTCACAGGCCACTAATCTGTGTAGTGCACTAGGCTAGACACAGTGATACCAGAATGAAGAGACAGAATCCCCAACTCTGTGGAGTTAACAAGTCACAGGCAATAAAGAGGCAGGTGCAATGCAGTGTGAAAGGTACAGGGATGGTGGAAATATCAAGCTTGAAGCAAATAGGAAAGATTCCTATTTCACCTGTGGGATCAAGGACCTGTGACCTGGACAAAGGTAGGTGTGATCCAGGCAGAGAGATGGGAAAAGAGGATTCTGTGTAGAAAATCTGCAGTGGCTTAGACAGGGGAGGCCAAGGTGTACTAGAAACGAAAGGCAGCCAGTGTGACTGGGAGGAAGAGCCACAAAAGCCTGTGAGAAAGAGATGAGCAGGAAAAGTAAACAGGGCCATGTGAGGCCTTGTAAGCTATGTTAAGGAGTGTGGATGTCATTCAAAGAGTAATGGGAAGCTCTCTATGGGTTTTAAATAGAGAAGTAATATAGTCAGATTTGGGGTTTAGAAAGGTCACTGTCAGCAACTTCATCACTGTGGTTTTCTAATTAGAGACCTTGGTTGAAAGTGATCCTTTATGTGAAAGCTCTGCATGTCAGAAGCATGTCTTGGTTTAGTGTGTATTTTTTTTTAGTAATTCCCCATCATCCATCCTTGAAGAGCGTTGTTGAAAAGCAAAGGAACAAAGCCAAGGAGACACTAGTGATTAACAAGAGTCACAATTAAATCCCAAGGTCCCTGAACACTACTGAAGGGTAAAATGTGAATAAATTTTTCTGGGAGACTGCTACTGTATTTTTTTTCCACACTCTCACAGCAGCATGATGCCAAGGTTTGCAAATTTCCATTATATGAACCTGATCTTAAAGTCAGGTCCTTGAGAATAAAACAATATAGAAAAGCCAGAATGTTTAAATGTATCCACTTTAAATGGATCTTAAAACAAAAATAACAATACCCTGTCTGAGTTTAGGTCTTCAGAAATTGTATCATCTTGGGACACTGGTAGAGATCCTTGGATGTAGTTTGCTGCTATCTTATCTGTGCAACCCTCCATGTTCTGCTTTTTTTTTTTTTTTTTTATAGTAACCATTTCAAGTATGGAAATCAGTAAAGAGGGCTCACAGGCTTTCACAAAACACACCTACTTGCTGCAATTTTTCTTCATTATGCTGTTATTCAGTTGCTAAGTCGTGTCTATCTCTGTGATACCATGAACCACAGCATGCCAGGCTTCCTAGTCCTTCACTATCTCCCAGAGTTTGCTCAAACTCGTGTCCCTCAAGTCGATGATGCCATCCAACCATCCCATCTTCTGTCACCCCCTTCTCTTCCTGCCCTCAATCTTTCTCAGCATCAGGGTCTTCTCCAATGAGTCAGCTCTTTACATCAGGTTGCCAAAGTGTTGGAGCTTCAGCTTCAGCTCTTCCAATGAATAATGAAAACTTGTTAATTAGGTCTACAATCTTCCTGCAGACAGGTGTCAGGAAGATCTAATGACTTAGGGAACGTGCACATGTTTGGTATGTATGGACATGTCAAATTAACGAGACTTGCTACCTATGTTTATGTGGTGATTCTGTCTTTGTACACTATCCTGCTCCTCCCATCCCCTACTTATGCACTCACATACATTCACAGTCACATCAAACAAACCGTTTCTACACAGAAACCACCAGAGCTTGCAATCAAATCTATCATATTGCACTTCAAATTAGTGGAGCAAAGCAATGGAACTACCCTTAAATCTTTGAATTATAAATGTTTCTTCTACATCTATACTGAAGATTGAGAGTCCAGATGCACCTGTAGGCAATAAAATTTGGACATGGAAAATTACAGCTTGGCAAGCTCTTCAGGCTCTATTTGTGCGTGTGTGTATAACCTACTTCCTCTTGTGTCCAAACATCCATAGAATGCTTCATGTGTTTGTATCTTTATCTTTGGACCTGATGGTGGTATTTGTCACATTATGAACACTCATTATGAGTGAATATGTCTGCAGTTTTTGCATTCTGCCTAGAAACATCTAGTTACATGTGTTATCTAAAGAGAGATTAACCTAATTGCACTTCAACTCCAATAAACATTGCATTTCCCCAAGTAGATATATGCAACACTTCGAAAGGGTCCCCTTTGTCCTAAAGAAGTAGATGAAGAGCTGGTAGCTGTGTAATAAAAGTTAAATAATCTCTGTGGAGGCATTATTCTGTTACATCCCAATTTATGTTTTAATTGAATAAAATAGCTGGCAAACTAAATTCTTACCAAATACATTAATTGGGTTATTGCTCTTTAGTGAAATTTCATTCAGGTGTTTTTTTGTTTGTTTGTTTTGTTTTTACCTACAATGTACAGTTTTCACCTTTTCCATTTGTAAGACATGAATGATACCACATAAAAGTCAGATTGGAATAATAGTAGCAGTAGTAGTAATACTGTGCAGATTTCCTACATAGAAACCTCTTTTCCCATCTCCATGCCTGGATCATTCCTACCTTTGTCCAGGTCACAGGTAACCTGTCCCTTCCTATCTTGATTTCACAGGTGAAATAGGAATCTTTCCTATTCGCTTACAATAATCACCACCACCACCATTACAGGTTTGATGTTAGCCATATGCCAATCCATTCTTCTCCCACTTTACATATGAATTCAAATTCTTTTTCATAACCAGTAAGGTCACACCTGGGCTTCCCAAGAGGCTCAGTGGTTAAAAAAAAAAAAAAAATCCTCCTGCCAATGCAGGAGACGCAGATTCTATCCTTCGGTCAGGAGAATCCTCTGAAGTAGGAAATGGCAACCCACTCCAGTATTCTTGCCTGCAAAGTTCCATGGACAGAGGAGCCTGGCGGGCTACATTCCCTGGTTTCACAAAGAATCGGACATGACTGAATGAGCAAGCAAGCAAAGCAAGGCCACACCTCATCTCACCCGACATCCTCACTTCATAACACACCTGGTCAAGGTCTCTTTTTCCCTAACAGGCTGAGGAAAAGAGGTTAAAGGTGAAAAGCTGTTAGGTTTCAATTGAAAGGTTGATCAGACTGATGATGCCATCTAAGGCACCATAGTCATTGCCTATATCCATGTCCTATGTTACTGTTTTTTCTTCCTAGCTATTTAAACAATTCAAAATTACATGATTTGCTTTTTTACTTGTTGGTTTCCAACCAGGCTGTAGGTTCCACTGTCATATCCCAGTGCCCAGCTTTATGTGTTGCACATAGCAGGTGTTCAACCACATCTGCTGAATGAATAATAAAGGGCATCATCCTGGACACCTTTCACCTAGTAGCCTGTCTGCAAATGAGAAAACTGAGGCACAGAGGCACACAGGATGTGTACCTAGCCTGGTATTTAATGGGCAGCAGAGCTGGTATGGAGGGTGGCTACAGGTCTCTTTGTCTCCAAACCTTCATTCCTCTGACTCTACCAGAGTACCTCCAAGCAGAAAGGGCGTACAGTGACAGCCCAGGAAAAGAGATGGTTTGGCAGGAAAATCCTGCAGTCAGATTCTGAGCTCTCCTGACTTGCCAATCACTATTTTGAGTTAAGAATTCCCATTGTTCTTTCAGTGTGGACCCTGATCTGTATTTGGCCATGAAAAGAGAAGGGCTGTTAACCATCTCTTCACTCAGAGCTTTGAGCTGGGAAAGTCCTTGACCCTTACTGACCTCTCTTGGCTTTTCTGTTCTCCCTTAAGGTCAAGACAGCTCTGGGGTGAGCCAGACCCTTGCTGTGAGTCAAGCCCAGGGGACAGAAGCAGGTGGACAGAGAACACATCCTAACTATTCTGCGTTTACATCTGCTGATTTATGCAATAACAATTGGCTTATTTACCAATTTCCAAATGGTGTTTTATAACAAGAAGATGATCTTCTTTCTCATTTTCATGTCCCTTCCTTCTCTTATACCTAACACATGGTCATGATCATCATCAAAAGCAAATACAGCCCTGTAAGTGCAACGTGACAACGGCAGGATTGGGACTGGTTTACTAATAATACTTAATTCCATGGATTAAGGACATAATGAACAGTGTTTGACAAATACGTACTGAGTTATTCCCAGCCTTAGCTACATCAAAGAAAATCAGAGTAGTTGGACAGTAGTGAAAGTTGTAAAAAAAATAAATAAATAAAAAGTTTTATTCAGGAACTGGTACAGTAAGGGGGAAATGACTTCTGTATAGAACTGGGCTTTACTCCAAATACAGCATAGACAAGTGGGGATTTGCAGAGAAGGAGCAGGTCAATGGTCAGTGGGTAGAAATTTCCTAAGAGAAAACCTCTGGGGTGAGGAGGAATTCTATCCAGCTAAACCAACTTAACAGGATTCTAGTTGCAGGCAGGGCAGAGTGATCAGATAAGAGGGTTAGGAGATGAGGAATTAGGTATTAGTTATCAAGGGTGGGGGTGTCATGCTAAAGTGACTTAGCAGAACTCTTGCTAAAACTGGGCGATGCGAAGATGAAAACATAAGCCCAAAAGGCACGGTCTAGTTGGGAAGAGTTCAGAGGCGCCTGACTGAAGTTTGGTCAAGGAATCTTTGCTACCTAAATTCTGCTCACCTATCTAATACAACTGGTTGTAACAATAGCAGAGCTTTCCTTTTCATAGTTTCCATAAATTCTGTAATTTATCTTTATTAATTTATATAAATGAAATAAGAATTGAAAAAAATAAAAAGCACCTTTTCAACAAGCAAGGCATGATGAGTCAAAATAATACCATCCAAAGAAAGAAAGGCATAGGGAACTTTCTTTACACTCTTGTTAAGTCAGGTCAAATTTCATTTAACCAAGCTCTTTCTCCACACAGAGAATCAGTGAACAGAACATTTATTGTAAGAACAATGACAGATTCACATCCAGATAATCTATGGCAAACCATCTAATAAACATATGAACACCTTTAAAAAATTCAATACATTACCTATGCTTGAGCACTCTGTTTATTATTTTCAACATGGTAAACCTAGCTCAGAGAAGGCAATGGCACCCCACTCCAGTACTCTTGCCTGGAAAATCCCATGGACAGAAGAGCCTGGTAGGCTGCAGTCCATGGGGTCGCGAAGAGTTGGACATGACTGAGCGACTTCACTTTCACTTTTCACTTTCATGCATTGGAGAAGGCAACGGCAACCCACTCCAGTGTTCTTGCCTGGAGAGTCCCAGGGACAGAAGAGCCTGGTGGTCTGCTGTCTACGGGGTTGCGCAGAGTCGGACACGACTGAAGCGACTTAGCAGCAGCAGCAAACCTAGCTCAGTGTTCATTTTGAATTAATTTAAAATTTTAATTGCTGTAATTTAAATATTTTAAAGATAAATTGTAAATCTTATGCACAAGCAGTGGCTGAAATCAGGCCTCCCAATGAACTCTTAGGCTGATCCCAAGCTGCAAGCATAGATATGCTTTCCTCAGAGAGATTTTATTTCTGGGAACTCACTGCACCTCTAATTCTTGGGCCTATCTGAGGCACTGGATTTGCCCTGACTCAACTTCCTGGCTACAAGCCCTAGGAAAACAAAGTTGGAATACTTGTCCCTTCCCGCTCAGAAGATCCCAAAGCTATCTTATTTGGGATCCCTCGTCCCAGAGTTCAGCATACGTAAGAGAGAAACTCTTATCAAACCACACAAAGTAGAATGTTCAATTCTTCCTTCTCCTCATAACCAAGGATGGTGACTCAGGCTGCAAATGTTCACAACCAATAAAATCACACTCAGGGCCTTTCAAAGGACGAAGACCCTATGCTCTAAGGTGGAAGCGGCAATACTCCTTTAAACTAGTTCCTGTTTTATAAAAACAAATCGTGTATTGAGAGTAGAAGCAAAGCTCAAAGGAGTCCTGTGATAATTTGTTTATAGGAAAGCTCATCTTAAATGGAACAACCACCTACCAAGTTTCAAACTCAATAAAGTTGAGTGCTCTTTTTAAAATAAGGTAATACATACCAGTAGCCATCTAAAAGCAAAGAACTAAATGCAAAATCTTATCAAATAAATAAAATTACCTTCTATTATAGAGCCACAGTAATTAGTCTCTTTTCTAGATCAATACACAAGCCCCAAAAGTCAGATATACCACCAACTGGAATATGATGAATATTCCATATTAAATTTTGAATCCCTATCTACTCTAACACCCAACAACTGCAAACAGGTTTATAGCACATCATGTCTAAAAAAATAATAAATAACTTAAACTTCTGATCGGTACCTTAAAGAAACTGATAAAAATGAAAAGTGAATTTTATTTGAATGTAAACTAAAGATACATTTTAAATGAAGTTCTTCCTTTGGCTAACACTCCTAATATCCTTTTTTTGTTTGGAGTTTTATTTTTTGGCCTTAATATTCTGAAGAAAATTTGATTAAATTTATAGCTTCTAGATATAAGTATTTAATTTTCTATACCTTCAAAAGATAAGCTAAAGGTAGACAAATGATTACCTAAAACCTTTAGTATTCCCTATATAAGGAAGAGAAGAAAGTATTCAAAATAAAAAAGAAAATACTATATTTGAATTTTCCAGAATATTATCTAAGAGTTATCCTACCTGGAAAAGAATTTGTTTCATTTACACACTATTGGAAAAAGAGAAAAATTACCTAGTGTTTCTCAGAGTTTAATAGTTAGAAATTAGACCTCAGAATATCAAATAAAATGTCATTCCCTGGCACTGGTTTGATGGTAGTTGATAACTTCACACTACAATATTCGTGCTGAATCCATCTCTCTCAAAGCTGTATTTTGAAAGGGAAATGGGAAGTAGCTTTTAAAATATTTAAAAAAATAAAAGAATGCAGAGGATCCGTGCACATCAGGACTAAAGAGGTAGGTTTATAGCAAATCCACTACAGGTCCATCTCAGTGGTAACACAGTTGACAATGTGGATTTGTCCAAGTCCCACTAACCAGTGGGCTCCCAGACTATGGCTCAGCCCATATCCCTACCCAAGAAACAAACTGATCACTACAGTATTTAGCTAATATTAATGGATAATATTTTCAAAGCACACACTATATGACAAGCACATATATTTATTCATATGTTCCTCATAACAACTCTATGAGGTAAGGTTACTGTTAAACCCAATCTGTATTTGAGTGGACTAAAAGCACTACCTGGGTTTCCCAGGTGGCGCTATTGGTAAAGAACTCGCCTGTGAAAGGCAGGAGACTTATAAGAGATGTGGGTTTGATCCTTGGGTCAGGAAGAACCCCTGAAGAAGGGCATGGCAATCCACCAGTAGTTTTGCCTGGAGAAGCCCATGGATGGAAGAGCCTGGCAGGCTAGAGTCCATAGGGCTGCAAAGAATTGGACACAGCTGAAGCGACTTAGCACACACACACATGCACAAAGCACTAAGAGATTAAGCAACTTAACTCAAATTCACACAGCTAGTAGGTAGCCGAGGAAGGTAACTGGCTTCAAGGCCCATGCTCTTATCAGTGTAGAGTCTGCTTCCTAATCTGGCCTCTCTAATCCTTATTCCCTACCACTGAACCCACAGGCATCTTCTGGCACCAAATCTTCTGTTCCTGGCTTACCCTTTTCATTTTGTCTAATTTACACTTTAAAACCCATCTGTTGACAATCTGTTATGACAAGATGATCACACCTTTTTTGTTCAGTTTTATGCTGTTTCACTGCATAGTAATTAACAGCACATGTTTCATCCCTGCCCCACCACTAAGTCTCAAAAGTATCCCAGGGTGATGATAAATTATATGATCACTCTAGTCATGACTGACTTAACAACTAAGACATCTTATCTGGAAACCACCATCAAGCAGCATGCTGTATAACGGAAGCTGCAACTACCTACCCACTACCAGGGCCCTACAATGATGCCAGCAGTGCCCTTGAGAATGGGCATGCCATACATAGTTGTTCCTCTTGTCTGTGGAAATGAGACCGTAAGTCAGAAGAGGACAGTATGGAGTATGTTTTTCAACCCAACCCTTACATGTAAAAAGCTAAAACTGAATCAAGTAGATTGAGTTTATACACACACACACAGATGCAGGAATAAGAAAAAGGGTGGTACTATTGTAACATTCAAAGCCTTAGACTCCTACAAAAACCTCTTAGAATTAATAAATAAGTTCAGCAAGGTTGAAGGACACAAGCTCAACACATGAAAATCACTCTTATTTTGATACACTAGTAATGAACAATCTAAAGTCAAGAAATAATTCCTTTTACAAAAGACTAAAATATTTCAGAATAAATTTAACTAAGAAAATACAAAACTTCTACAATAAAAATTCCAAAATATCATTGGAAAAAATCAGAGTAATGTAAAGACATTTATTTAGTATTGATGGATTGAAGACTTAATCTTGTTAAGATGGCAGTACTCCCCCTATTGAGCTACAGATTCAATTTAATTCCTCTATCAAAATTTTACCTGCCTTTTTTGCAGAAATCAAAAGCTTATCCTAAAATTCATATGGAGTTTGAGGACACTCAGCATAAGAAAAATAAGGTGTTTTTTTTTTTAAGGAACAAATTTGGAGGACTCACATTTCCCAGTTTCAAAATTTACTACAAAGTTACAAGTTACAGTAATTCATGTGTGAAAATAAAAATGAAAGTTAGTCACTCAGTCCTGTCCAACTCTTTGTGACCCCATGGACCATAGCCTGCCAGTCTCCTCTGTCCAAGCAATTCTCCAGGCAAGAATACTGGAATAGGTTGCCATTCCCTTCTCCAGGGGATCTTCCCGACCCAAGGCTTGAATCTGCATCTCTTACATCTCCTGCATTGGCAGGCAGATTCTTTTGTCTATCAATTGATGAATGCAAAAAGTAACATATCTATAGAATGGAATATCATTCGGCCATAACAAGCAGTGAAATACTGGTACACACTAAAAAGTAGGGGAAACTTGAAAACATTATGCTAAGTAAAAAGAGCCAGACACAAAGAGTCCATAGTATATTATTTCATTTAATGAAATCCCAGAATCGGAGAAGGCAATGGCACCCCACTCCAGTATTCTTGCCTGAAAAATCCCATGGACGGAGGAGCCTGGTGGGCTGCCGTCTATGGGGTCGCACAGAGTCGGACACGACTGAGCAACTTCACTTGCACTTTTCCCTTTCATGCATTGGAGGAGGAAATGGCAACCCACTCCAGTGTTCTTGCCTGGAGAATCCCAGGGACGGCGGAGCCTGGTGGGCTGCCGTCTATGGGGTCGCACAGAGTAGGACATGACTGAAGCGACTTAGCAGCAGAGACTAGAGCAAGGGAGGCATGGGGAGCAACTGCTAATGGGCATGGGGTTGCTTTTTGGGGTGATGAAAATATTCTAGAATTAGATTGTGACGACAGTTACACAAATACACTAAAAGTCTTGAATCTCACACATCAAAATATAAACTAATAAAATTAAATAATTAAAAATAAGCTTTAACCTCCACAACAGACTGTCACTTAGGATCTAGGAAGGCTAAATTAGAGTAACGTTAGATGTAACTTCCCCAGTGGCTCAGTGATAAAGATTCTGCCTGGGATGCAGGAGAAGATCCCATGTAGGAGGAAATGGCAATCCACTCCAGTATTTTTGCTGGGAAAACCCCGTGGGCAGAGGAGCCTGGAGGACTATAGTCCATGGGGCTGTAAGAGTCAGACATGACTGAACATGCATGCATGCGGATGTAACTTACTAGAGTTGCATGTCAGTTCAGTCGCTCAGTCATGTCCAACTCTCTGCAACCCCATGGACTGCAGCACGCCAGGCCTCCCTGTCCATCACCAACTCCCGGAGCTTGCTCAAACTCATGTCCACCAAGTTGGTGATGCCATCCAACTATCTAATAGTCTGTTATCCCCTTCTCCTCCTGCTTTCAGTCTTTCCCAGCATTAGGATCTCTTCCAGGGAAGCAGTTCTTCACATCAGGTAACCAAAATATTGGAGCTTCAGTTTCAGCATCAGTCCTTCCAATGAATACTCAGGACTGATTTTCTTTAGGATTGACTGGTTTGATCTCCTTGCAGTCCAAGGGACTCCCAAGAGTTTTCTCCAACACCACACTTCAAAAGCATCAATTCTTCAGTGCTCAGCTTTCTTTATAGTCCAACTCTCATATCCATGTAGATTTAAGTAATTAGAGAAACTGATTAGATAACTGTTTTAAGTTTGTTGAGCACTTTTGTAGGCCTCACAAAAACTTTGGAGGAAGTCATTTTTCCTAAGAAGGCTGGTTAGGAGAATAAATAGTCCATGCAGAGCAATGATGGATCCCAGGGGCCTCAGGAACCACTAGCATGAGAAGGGGGGATTAACTCTCTAAATTGGGAGCACCCGCTACTCCTTTGAACAGGAAGCTGTAGTGAAACACACTTCTGTGCCTGTCCTTCAAGAAGACTATTCTTTTCTTTTTGATTCAGAATTCTGTTTATTCAGGAGACTCTTCATTCTCTGCCTTATGAAGAATCATTTTTCTTAAAATCTAAAATCTTATTGGATATCGATTTCAGTAGTAGTGCAAATATTAAAAAGAAGTAAATGGAATGCTAGAAGCACAAAATTGTGATCAATTTTTTAATTATATTTTTGGCCATGAAAACATCTTACTTCTCTCTCTTTAACAGAACTACCTAGCTTAATATACTTTCAGTGGATGAGTCACCACAGCCAAATTATTTACCCATTCCTTACTAGTACACAGACACAGACACAGACACACAGACATACAGACACACACACACACAAATTTAAAGAACTTGCTCATAGAAGCTCAAAACAAGTAATGGGAAAAAAAAACAAAAAACAAAAAACAACTCTCCCATTCTTATTTTTCCATGACTCAGTTGCCCACACTGAAGGCAAAAAATTTTTAGGCAATTTCTTGAGAGTAAAATTATTTTCCAATTCCCAGCTAACATTTGAAATTTAAATATACAAAATATCTGTGAAAGAAGTTTCTTAAAGACATGACTGATAGAAAAAAGCTTTTTCTTTTTCATTTACCTTTAATGTGTATGATTTACCCAGCAAGCAGAGCCATTAAAAAGCTGTTAATCTTTCTCTAGATATCCAAGTAGATCACAGTGCTGGCAAAACAGCTCAGATCCTATAATTTTGTAAATAATGTTGCTTTTAGCCATGAAGCTAAATGCTTTGAGATATTCTGCTTCATCTTCAGGGATGTTTACTTCAAAAAGCTTTATTAAACTTCAAAATATTTCTCTTGCTAGTTTTATAAATTTATAAAAGTTCTTTCATTTCCAAATTGGCTAACTAGGAAGATGGAGGACACTCCTAAATCATGTTCACATACCAATCTAGACTCTATTGAGATTGACCAAAAGACTTAAATATTTATTTATAAACACCCCCTAGAAATCAGTGCCAGACAGGCAACAGATTGCTGGTAATATCAGGTCTTCAACCTACTGCAAATTTGGAATATGTAAAATATAGCTAAAATTCAAATAATCTTCTAAAGCTGAGAAAATTATTTAAAACATTCTAATGTTATACTTTGAAAACATTTAATTATTTCACTCAGATTTTTTAAATTATCAACTTTCCCCATTTCTACATTGAGAAATTCTCATATGAGTAGACAAAATATACAAGTTTCATACTATTTTTTAAAAGAATGCCATTTCCAACTGTACAATGGCATGTGAAAGTTAATTTAGCAAAAATTAAATTGCTCAGTAGTTGCTGTGTGGCACCTCTCTAATAAGACTGTAATCATTATATTTCTCTGAAGATTAAGAAGTTGTACATTTTATTCTATAATGTCCTTCATGCCAGGATGGCATCAATGAATCCAGAAAATCGAACATACCTTAAGAAACAAAAACTAATCATCCCTAGAGAACCCACAATATTATTTAAATTATTAGGATTTGTATTAGACAAAGACATCAAATTTAAAGCCAGTAGTCTAGAGCACAAACCAAATAGATCCTGAAAGCATAGAATTCGAGGTGCCAGATTTTAAATTAATTAAACTGAAGTCATCAAAGCAACTCTATAAGCTCCAAGTTTTTAGTGGTGTGCTATATATATACATATATATGTGTGTGTGTGTGTGTGTGTGTATATATATATATATATACTAACAGCAGTGATTATTTTGATCCTAACTTGTCAAAAAATGTGGCTTTTTAATTCATAATGAAAAAACACACACTTTAAAAATACAATTCAGGGTGGGATGAATTGGAAGATTGGTATTGACATATATACACTACCATGTGTAAAATAGATAGCTAGTGGGAACCTGCTATGAAGCATAGGAAGCTCATCAGTTCAGTGCCCTGTGATCACCTAGAGAGGTGGGATGGGGGGATGAGGTGAGAAGGAGGCTCAAGAGGGTGGAGATACATGTATACTTATAGCTTCACTGTGCAGCAGAAACTAAAACAATGTAATTATACTCAATAAAAAATAATAAAGTATATCAGAGGGAATATAAATAAAATAAATACATACTTCAGTATAGTAAAAGCTACACTTAATATCACAGAAAAATTCTTCTATTCCCCTTTGTAATAGCGCCTGGTACACTGGATACCATAAAATTTCACTGACTGAAGAAATTTAGCCTTTTAAGAAATTAAATCTTCGTAATTCTGATTACATCCTATTTTCACTGGCTTGAATAGAATGCCATGCAACATAATTATTTTTATTAGTTTAATGTAAGAGGATGATCACAACATAACAATTCTATTTTTAGCCTTTTTCTAAAACCACAATTTGATATGAACGCCATGTTAAAGGACAAGATGATCTGAAACCCAATATGAATGTGCCACATGGGACCGGCAATATGCAAGGAAAACATTTTGCTACCGTGCTCGGTAGCAAACAAATTATGAATTTTGCATGCACAAAGTACATAATGGCCCAAAGTTACATCATCTTCACACTTCCAAGGATGCTACACTGGAAAAGAGAGTTCTGGCTTTTAATTTAGTACACTTTCTCTATCCTTTCCTGTATCTGGTTGTGATATATAGTGGATCCATCAAGTACATGATATTTCTTTAACTAGCAGGATGGTTCGTTACTGAAATTGCAATAGTTTTGTTAAACATGCAGTGGACATGTAGGAAGATTTGATCATAAAAAGCTTACTCAGCAGTAGGTTGTACACCTCTTCTACTAAAGTCTAACTTTGCATGGTGGCTTCCAAACTTCAAGAGAAAGAGACTGAGTGATTAACTTAAAGCATTTTTGCTTAAGTCTGTCTTATTACAACTGCATGATCTCAAGTGTATTTTTTGATAAGGCGGCTAATGTTTCACAGGCATACCAATCATGGGATGTCTGTCACAAAAACACAGTGACATAAATGCCAGACATTTCTATCGTGAGTCTAAATAGAATTTAGATAGATGATTCTAATAGAATCATTACAAAGCTCTTAGAGAACAAACTCATCTGTCTCATCCCTAAGAGCGAGCTCCTTAGAGGTTTCTCTGTAAGGCCAAGTATGTTCCAATACTCGGGGCTGGAGGCAAGTCCCCAAAGAAATGAAACAGGCATTGTCAACACTGAGTCAATGGTTACCATCTTCCAAATTGTCTTCAAAAGCTACATTTCTGCCTCTCAGTGAGCAGAATATGACATTAAGAAGCATTAAGGATATAAATCAGGGAAAATGCCAACAAAAGTAAATCATTTCAGATCTCAAGAAGAAAAATATTGAGGATTTTATTCTCTTCTATTTAAGTGACTCTAAAGTCTCAAGAATAGCTGAGATCAACTATCATTACATTATCTGTTATGAATTCTTTTAAAAACACACTGACCTTATCTAGTAGTTTGTATACATGTGCCTTATATAATACCAAAAATCTTGCCTATTTTTATCATTTTAAGAAATTAAATTTCCTTAAATTTACCTAAATGTAACTTTATACAATTGAGGAAATAAGAAAATGTGTTATCCATAATAAATTCTCCATTTGAAAATTTAATACTACTTTGAGGTATTGAGAATATTCTGATTTCACAGGAACATGACATTACAAATTAAAATATCCCAGGCTCTGACTTAAGAGTATTTGAAAAACTACTCAGTGTATATTAGGAGATAAAATGAAGACATAGCAGACATGTCAACTCTAGACTGTGATACTACCACCATAAGTAATTGTACGAATTCTCCAGTGTTCTCAGGTAACATCCAGATTGGAGGAAATGCAGAGAATGACAAACCACACTTTACTGATCTGTTATCACTTTACAGAGTGTGTTAAATATTGAAGTGAGGAACCATTTCAATGGGTTCCCACCTGGCAATTATCTTATTTCCTTTCAAGGATAAAATGAAAAATTCACTACAAGCTAATATTATAAGAGCTATTAACAGGGCAAAGGTTTCCATGAGCATAAGATTCTAAATGATCAAAGGCAAGGGTTATGGTCTTTCAGTGCAAACTTCAATAAAATAGAAAATAAGACATGGAAGTTGGTTAGAGAATCTCTTTTTTGTTATTTAAATTTGCGACTTTATTTTGAAAGATTTCAAACTTAGAAGTTCAAAGACAGTATGATGAATTCCTATATACTTTTGACCAACTGTTAACATCACACCACAATTCCTGTCTCACTCCACTCTCCTCCCTCCTATCTACACACACACACACACACACACACACACATACACATATAAACCTACAGACACAGATGTACATGAACATAGAGAGAGAAAGTAAGATTCCTCCATTTTTCCAAACTATTTTAAAGTAGGTTTTAGGCATCATGCCATTGTTCTCTCAAAACACTTTAGCATAAATTCAAGAATAATGACATTCTCTTGTGCAATCATAATACCATTATCACACCTAAGAAAATCAACATGAATATAATAACATCTAAGAAAAAACTATATGAAAATTTTCCAGTTGTTTCAAAATATATTTTATCTTTTCCAATCTGAGAACCAATCAACATTTACACTTTGGATTGGGTTATTGAATTACCTTTGACTTCTTGTTCAGTTCAGTCACTCAGTTGTGTCTGACTCTTTGCAACCCCATGAACAAACGCAGCACGCCAGGCCTCCCTGTCCATCACCAACTCCCTGAGTCCACCCAAACCATGTCCATCGAGTCGATGATGCCATCCGGCCATTTCATCCTCTGTTGTCCCCTTCTCCTCCTGCCCTCAATCTTTCCCAGCATCAGGGACTTTTCCAATGAGTCAGCTCTTCGCATCAGGTGGCCAAAGTATTGGAGTTTCAGATTCAACATCAGTCCTTCCAATGAACACTCAGGACTGATCTCCTTTAGGATGGACTGGTTGGATCGCCTTGCAGTCCAAGGGACTCTAAAGAGTCTTCTCCAACACCACAGTTCAAAAGCATCAATTCTTCTGCACTCAGCTTTCTTTATAGTCCAACTCTCACATCCATACATGACCACTGGAAAAACCATAGCCTTGACTAGACGGACCTTTGCTGGCAAAGTAATGTCTCTGCTTTTTAACATGCTATCTAGGTTGGTCATAACTTTCCTTCCAAGGAGTAAGCATCTTTTAATTTCACGGCTGCAGTCACCATCAGCAGTGATTTTGGAGCCCAGAAAAATAAAGTCAGCCACTGTTTCCACTGTTTCCCCATATATCTGCCATGAAGTGATGTGACCGGATGCCATGATCTTAGTTTTCTGAACGTTGAGCTTTAAGCCAACTTTTTCACTCTCCTCTCTCACCTTCATCAAGAGGCTCTTTAGTTCTTCTTCACATCCTGCCATAAGGGTGGTGTCATCTGCACATATGAGGTTATTGATATTTCTCCCAGCAATCTTGATTCCAGCTTGTGCTTCCTCCAGCCCAGCGTTTTTCATGATGTACTCTACATATAAGTTAAATAAGCAGGGTGACAATATACAGCCTTGACGTACTCCTTTTCCTGTTTGGAACCAGTCTGTTGTTCCATGTCCAGTTCTAACTGTTGCTTCCTGACCTGTATACAGGTTTCTCAAGAGGCAGGTCAGGTGGTCTGGTATTCCCATCTCTTTCAGGATTTTCCACAGTTTATTGTGATCCACACAGTCAAAGGCTTTGGCATAGTCAATAAAGCAAAAATAGATGTTTTTCTGGAACTCTCTTGCTTTTTCGATGATCCAGCAGATGTTGGCAATTTGATCTCTGGTTCCTCTGCCTTTTCTAAAACCAGCTTGAACATCTGGAAGTTCACGGTTCACGTATTGCTGAAGCCTGGCTTGGAGAATTTTAAGCATTACTTTACTAGCATGTGAGATGAATGCAATTGTGCAGTAGTTTGAGCATTCTTTGGCATTGCCTTTCTTTGGGATTGGAATGAAAACTGACCTTTTCCAGTCCTGTGGCCACTGCTGAGTTTTCCACATTTGCTGGCATATTGAGTGCAGCACTTTCAAGAGTCATCTTTCAGGATTTGAAATAGCTCAACTGGAATTCCATCACCTTTCTCGTAGAGCAATTACCCTTCCTCTCTTTATTCTTGATGCCACTGAATCCTTTTAATAATCCAGGCCAGTTATCCTGCAGAGGAGTTCACATTATTGATTCATGTTGTATTAAGATTCAGGTTTAAAGTTTTCCAGGCAACTTATGGTGACCACTTAACAGATCAGAAGACCCCTATCAAGCTGTCCCACCATGGGCAACGGAGAGCTTGATTACTTATGGTTTCTATCATAAAGAAAAATTTACCCTTTGTGATCAAGAAGTAATTTGTGGGGAGAGTGAATGGATTACCTACATTTGAAACAAACTGGGAGTTACAAACAATAGTGACCTAATTTTGTCATCCTTATCTTTATATTAGCTGACATTCTCCTGTAAGAAAAGTTTTCCAACTTTTCTCTTTTCTCAGATTATATATCCTGTTTTATTTTGTCTTCAGTAACTCTATGGACCCATGTTTCTTTTTTATGTATTCAATATGTTATAAACCATAATCATTATCATTCTTCTTGAAGCTGCTCAATATTGCCAAATTTGGGCTTCCCTTGTGGCTCAGCTGGTAAAGAATCTGCTTGTAATGCGGGAGACCTGGGTTCTATTCCTGGGTTGGGAAGATCCCCTGGAGAAGGGAAAGGCTACCCACTCCAGTGTTCTGGCCTGGAGAATTCCACGGACAGTCCATGGGGTCACAAAGAGTCAGACACAACTGAGGGAATTTCACTTCACTTCACAAGCTGCTTTAAGTTGGATTCTACATCATTACAACTTGTAGTTTGTTTTGCCCAGATAGTAAATCCTTTATTTTTCCAAGGAGTCCAAATTTCTTTTAGTAGTGAATAGTATTTAAAAAATCAAGATGTATCATTAGACTGTCTAGTTGCTCAGCTTTTAGGAGCAGTGTTATACTTGTCTCAAACATAATGTGAAAGTGTTCTTTTTACTATTTACTGAAATAATGTAATAGATCTGCATCTATTTTTTTTAATGGTTTCTTGAATTCTCCCATGAAACCATTTTAGTATAAAACTTTTTGTGGGATAGATTTGTTGTTGTTCAGTTGCTCAGTCATGTTTTAACACTCTTTGGACTGCAGCACGCCAGGCTTCCCTGTCCTTCACTATCTCCCAGAGTTTGCTCAAACTCATGTCCATTGAGTCAATGATGCCATCCAACCATCTCATCTTCAGTCATGCCTTTCTCCTCCTGCCCTTGTCTTTCTCAGCATCAGGTTATTTTCAAATGAGTTGGCTTTTTGCATCAGGAAGCCAAAATATTGGAACTTCAGCATCAGTCTTTCCAATGAATATTCAGGGTTGATTTCCTCTACGATTGGCTGGTTTGATCTCCTCGAAGTCCAAGGGACTCACAAGAGTCTTATCCAGAACCACAGTTCTAAAGCATCAATTCTTTGGTGCTCAGCCTTCGTTATGGTCCAACTCTCGTATCTGTACATGACTACTGGAAAAACCATAGCTTTCACTACACAGACCTCTGTTGGCAAAGTGTTGTTTCTGCTTTTTAATATGCTGTCTAGGTTTGTCATAGCTTTTCTTCTCAAGAGTAAACATCTTTTAATTTCATGGCTGCAGTCACTGTCTGCAGTGATTTTGGAGCCCAAGAAAAGTCTGTCACTGTTTCCATTTTTTTCCATCTATTTGTCATGAAGTGATGGCACCAGATGCCACAATCTTAGTTTTGTTTGAATGTTGAGTTTTAAGCCAGCTTTTTCACTCTCTTCTTTCACCTTCAAGAGGCTCTTTAGTTCCTCTTCGTTTTCTGCCATTTAGGGTGGTGTCATTTGCATATCTGAGGTTATTGACATTTCTCCCAACAATCTTGATTTCAGCTTTAGCTTCATCCAACCTAGCATTTCACATGATGTACTCTACATATAAGTTAAACAAGCAGGATGTTAATATACAGCCTTGATATACTCCTTTCCCAATTTTGAACCAGTCCAGTTCCATGTCCAGTCCTAAATATGATAGTTTATTATTTTCTTTATTCCGTAGAAATTTGCTTTGTTTAAACTTGCAACCTCAATTGAAGTCAATTTTGGAGATTATATTTTCCTAATAAATGGTACTCTTTATATAAAATCTCAAATATATTTTGAAAGAGTTGTTTGAAATTTCCTCTATTTCAGAGATGTTTCCTCTCATGCTTTGTTTTTGCATATCTGGATTACCTCCTTACCCTCCCTCAATTTTTATTAAACTAGTTCGGGTTTTATCTATATTACAGACTTTATCTGGAAAAGTCAGTATTTTATTGTTCTAATGTTTCTGTTCTTTATCTCATTGTATTTTTATGTTTATTCTGTTCTTTACTTTTTTTTATGTTTTCAAGCTGTTTTAGTTGGTAATATACCTTATGTAAGGGGCTTTCCTGATAGCTCAGTTGGTAAAGAATCCACCTGCAATGCAAGAGACTGTGGTTCTCCTAGTTTGGGAAAATCCACTGGAGAAGGGATAGGCTACCCACTCCAGTATTCTTGGGCTTCCCTTGTGGTTCAGCTGATAAAGAATCCACCTGCAATGTGGGAGACCTGCGTTTGATCCCTGGGGTGGGAAGATCCCCTGGAAAATGGAAAGGCTACCCAGTCCAGTATTCTGGCCTGGAGAATTCCATGGACTACAGTCCATGGGGTCACAAAGAGTCTGACATGACTGAGCGACTTTCACTTTCACACCTTACATATGTCATTCTTTCATTTTGTTGTTTTGTTCAATCGCTAAGTTGTGTCTGACTTTGGGACCCCATGGACTGCAGCATGCCCTGTCCTTTACTATCTCCCGGAGTTTGCTCAAACTCGTCCATTGAGTCAGTGATGCCATCCAACCATTTCATCTTCTGTCACCCACTTCTCTTCCTGCCTTCAGTCTTTCCCAGCATCAGTGTCTTTTCCAATGAATCAGCTCTTCGAATCAGGTGGCCAAAGTATTGGAGCTTCAGCATCTGTCATCTAGAAATTCTGAAAATTCAGCTTTCATTTCCTTTTATCTTCACTTAGGGAAAGTTTTTTTTTTCTTTCTATCTACACTTTTATTTCCTTCTATCTACACTAGGGAAGCCACTTAGGTTGGCTTAGCCACTTAGGCTTCCCTAGTGGCTCAGATGTTAAAGAATCTGCCTGCAATGCAAGAGACCTGAGTTCAATCCCTGAGTTGGAAAGATCCCCTGGAGAAGGGAATGGCAACCCACTCCATTATTCTTGTATGGAGAATCCCATGGACAGAGGAGCTGGTTGGCTACAAGCCATGAGGTTTCAAAGAGTTGGACATGACTCAGTGACTGAAAAACAACAACTATTTACTATGTAGTAATCAATAAGCCCTTTCTGGATGTCCCTTTATCTTTTATTTACCTCAAAAATTTTACTTCTGTGTTTCTACTGATTACAACTATAGCATTGAGGTACTGGTCTTTAACACTTGCCCTTATCTTACTTTTATTCTTAGAACTCCACCTAAATAAACTGAATGATTCCCACCAAGTTCCCCAGTCATATCTTAGTTAAATGAAGCTCTTTGCCTCTAGATAGATGCCTCAAAAAGGGCTCAGGATGTAGTGTATTCCCTGATTTTACATGGTTAACATTTTAAAAAGCCTTGATATGTTAAGGACAAAATGACTGGACATAATTCCTGACTCAAATAAGTTAATAAAAAATATTGCACCAGTGTTATCTATCAAGAACTGTGAAGGGTCTGGGATTTTACCCACTAGGAAATGAATAAGCTAGGTAGCTACCTTTCGTGGATGTTTGAAGAAGACATGAAACTCCTTGGCCAGAGACAAAGGACTTTATTACTCATGGCACAGCAAGAAACATGAGCATCAGCATATCTGTATCACTTCCTTCTGTCCCAAGCCCTACAAAGGATGATGCAGATAGGCCCCGAAGAAATGAGTGAACACAAAGTGGCTTGTGTATTATATCTTATTGTATTATACTGTATGTTATATTATATTGTATACTGTATTACAGAAAAGAAATCTTGAGCTTGGGGAACCTATATCTTCTACAGTGAATGGTAAGCACGACTGCCCTTTGCTCCAGAGGGAGATATTCTAACTTCCAAGGCTGTTCACCATAAAAAGTCCTGGAAAATATAGTCTGTCTGGGGGAAAAAAAGACAGTGCTTCTGCTTAAAATCAGACAATGAGAGACCCATAGAGAATTATGTCCCAATATTACATGAATTTGTATACCATCAATCAACCTTTTTCTTGTACACAGAATCCTCAGAGATTTTACTGATGTCATCCTTCCTATTTAGTCATGGATATAAGGCAATGATTCTGTAGCACAACTTATATAAACTATTTGGAAAAAACTCATGAGTAACACATCTCCTTCCCATTTTAACAGTTAAGAACTTTTTTCTTGGATTCCCTTCTCTATTGACAACTTAGAACTGTGCATGTCATGACAAACGGTAGGAGCGTATCATGAGATTGAAGGGGTCACCTAGAATCTGCAACTTAGCTTCCTTTTCTAAGCACTCACTGAATGGCAAGAACATACCTCAGAATAATTAATTTAGAAACTCTGGGTCTAGGATCCAGATGGCAGGACATTTTAAAGCTTCCTAGGGATTCCAAATTGTAACCAAGTAAAGACTGAGCTTTGTTTTTAACCTACAGATAAAAACTTAACTACCCCATGAATAAAACCTAGGAGTTAATATTTATTTTAGGAGTCTTTTATGCCTTTTTTTCCTCCTCTGTAAAGTACAGGTATTGAATACTTGTCTCCAAATGTGTAACATGAACTTGAGAACAGAATAATTATTTTCTTACTTAATATACTCTTAGAAATTACAGGCAAATTTTTTAGCAGTTTAGCTAATAACTGAGATAACACTATTTAACTGTTCAACCCAAAGTTTTCACATGGGTGCAAAGAGAGATATTTTAAACTTCAACATCAGTATGATTTTCCCTGGAAGTCACAGCGATTGCAAAGCACACAAAATTATCTTAGATAACTAGTCTATCCAATCTCTGAGATGTTGAAACTTGCAACATTCCTCATCCTATAATTTGGAAAAAAAGCAGGTACATCAAGATACAGAATTCACAGACTTTAGCTTTAGCTTTAGGTGAACAGTTAACATTGTTCCCTTTTTAAAAGTGCATCTTACAGGGTGCAGGCCAAGTCACTTTGGCAGAGATACATGCAGCTAAAATTACTTTCCTCTTGCTAATACCATATATTCAGCATTTTCCTGATAGGCATACTTTTGGAATAAACCTCAGACATACACTGAATTACTCTGTGAATAAAATATTTAGCCTCCTCAGAGCTTTCAAACACAGCCTGACTTACCAGGTTCAAAACTGCTGACTCTCTACAGTTCATGCCAGTGGGCTTCCCACATAGGCTTATCATTTAATGGTAAGTAAAGCACTTAGCTACCTATAGAAGCCTATAATAAGCTGCCATGCAATGTAAAAAATGTCTGTTAGGAAGATAAGTGAAAATGCTATGAAACACAAGGAGGAAATACATCCAGACAATCAAATTCAGTTGTAAGGGTATCAGCAAAGATTTAGAATGCTTACAAAATAAAATGCGTGAGTCTCATGTGAGCACTGGACATATTTAAGAACTGTACCAGGGCTATCCAATTTATAGGATGGCACAAATGGTAGTTGTCTTGAATTATATTTTATATGCCATCTTTTCCAAAAGAATTCAAAACATCAAAGTTGATAATACTTGAACTGACCCACTGTTACTAACCTCATGTATTAGAGAAAAGAAATCACTGGAGATTGACTGACTGTCTGAATGGACTGCTACCTAGACCCGATTAAGCATGTATATAAATGTCATTTATATATATTATATACCTACATATAAATACATTGATGCCAAGTGATTTGGCAAAGGCAGCTAAAGTAAATGTATTTTAAAAATAAGGAATATATAGTGTGTATATATATATATATATTTACGTGTGTGCGTGTATATATATGTGTGTATATTAGCAAAACCTTCAAGTTATGACCATCAAATACATATAAAATGTTGGTTGAAAGAGTTAAGGTTTTTGGAGTATTATTAGCTAAATCAATATCCTTTCTCTGTTTCCTCTTATTTACCCTTTGATCAGGAGAGGCCATCAGAAGCTGCTCACAGAAATGTTGTTACAGAACACTACTTTGCTTTATATCATTTTACTTGCAATGCAAATATTGTTGAAGACTATATCTCCACCACATATGTTCATATTACATAAAAAAAAAATCCTCTCCAAAACCAATCATTTTCCTAATGGATTACATTGTTTTTATTTTAAAGGCAATTATCAATGATAACTTTTCTTCTGCATTAACTCCTGAGAGGTAGAGAATTTATGACCAATCTTTACCACATTTACATAGCTAATCTCTGGATCCATGTTATAGCTACTACCCTTTTTTCCCCTTTGTCTTGGTTTACCATAGTCATTTTTTTTCTAGTTTAAAATAAGACAGAAGCAATGTAAAACTTGGAAACTGCAAAAAGGAAAATATATAAACTTGTGTCTATATTTTTAACTTTGAAGTCCAGAAAACTTACAAAGGTATGTAGTTTTGAAAATGTAGAGTATATTTTCATTTTGTAGATGCAAGTTCATTTGTCTCTATAAAGATTTGTTTGATTGGTTGGTTTGTTCCATAATTGCTTAAATTATCTTACCATTATACAACATCATCATTAGAATGTAAGCTCCTGGAGGGCAAGAAACAAATGCCTAGAATAATGCTTTCACATTATAAACACAATAAATATTTTCAGAATGGAAGACTTAATGATCAAATTTTGCTTTTAGAAATATCACATGTGCAGTCCTTGGAACAGGAGGAAACACTAGTCAATGACACTAGTTGGCTGTTGAATTATCAAAATAAGAGTAGATAATTTAAGATATTTTAAGGTAATAGCAGTATAATTCAAAGAAGTCAATGATTTTAGGAGTCATGTAGGAAATAGAGTCAATAGAATGTGTGAGCTGAGGCATTCTTTTAAGGCAGGAGGAAATCAGAAGCCAAAATTTCCTTATCTTTCTATTTCCCAGACATAAACTAAGGGCAACAAGCATTTAATTCCAAGTCTGAAAACACAGGACTCATCTTTTAAGAAACTGAACTACCTGTCTAGATAAAACTAGGCTAGCTTGAAAGTGAAAGTCGCTCAGTTGTGTCCAACTCTTTACCACCCTGTGGACTATACAGTCTATGGAATTCTCTAGACCAGGATACTGGAGTGGGTAGCCTTCCCTTCTCCAGGGGATCTTCCCAACCCAGGGATCGAACCAGAGTCTCCTGCATTGCAGATGGATTCTTTACCAACTGAGCTATTAGGGAAGCCCCAGGTTAGCCTGGTCCACAGCATACAGAAGCAAAAGTCTTTTTGGTCCCTTAGGGGTTTCCCTGGAGAAGGCAATGGCACTCCACTCCAGTATTCTTGCCTGGAAAATCCCACAGACGGAGGAGCCTGGTAGGCTGCAGTCCATGGGGTCGCTAAGAGTCAGACAAGACTGAGCGACTTCACTTTCACTTTTCACTTTCATGCATTGGAGAAGGAAATGGCAACCCACTCCAGTGTTCTTGCCTCGAGAATCCCAGGGACGGGGGAGCCTGGTGGGCTCCCATCTATGGGGTCGCACAGAGTCGTACACAACTGAAGGGACTTAGCAGCAGCAGGGGTTTCCCAGATTAATAACTGTCTTTATACTCACCCACAAAAACCTGGTAGTTGACATCATAACCTATTTCCCACATGAAAGAACTAATAAATCCCTTTATTCTAAAATACAAATTATGTATAATCACAGAATAAATGAAGAAAAACAGCATAATGGGGGAGGTTGCTGTTGTTGTTCAGTCGCTAAGTTGTGGCTGACTCTTTGCAAACAGGTAGACCAGGATAAATAGAAAATTTTAAAATTCACACTAGAGGAAACCATAATCAATCAAGTCACAGGAAATCACTTTAAAATAAATGCCTAAAAGTATATAGGTCTATGGAGAAAAATAGTATTGACCTGGATAACAAAATTTCAGAACTTTATCAGAAGACTGACCAAACAGAGACAATAAAAATGAGATACATTTTTAAGAGAGATCAATCCAGGAGATCTATAAGAGTGCTATAAAAAATGGAGGTGTAAGAATCAAGGGGAAACCAATGTTCATCGCAGCACTGTTTACAATAGCTAGGACATGGATGCAACCTAGATGTCCATTGGCAGACGAATGGATAAGAAAGCTGTGGTACATATACACAATGGAATATTTCTCAGCTATTGAAAAGAACACATTTGAATCAGTTCTAATGAGGTGGATGAAACTGGAGCCTATTATACAGAGTGAAGTAAGCCAGAAAGAAAAACACCAATACAGTATATTAACACATATATATGGAATTTAGAAAGATGGTAATGATGACTCTATATGTAAGACAGCAAAAGAGACACAGATATAAAGAACAGTCTTTTGGACTCTGTGGGAGAAGGCAAGGGTGGGATGATTTGCGAGAATAGCATTGAAACATGTGTATTACCGTATGTGAAATCGACCATCAGTCCAAGTTCGATGCATGAAACAAGGCACTCAAAGCTGGTGCACTGGGACAACCCAGAGGGATGGGATGGGGAGGGAGGTGGGAGGGGGGTCCAGGATGTGGGACACATGTACACCCATGGCTGATTCAGGTCAATGTATGGCAAAACCCACTACAATATTATAAAGTAATTATCCTCCAATTAAAATTAATTAATTAATTTTAAAAAAGAATCAAGGGAAAAAACACAACAAATTTTCTTAGAGGTGACGTGTAACAAAAAGTTTTTGATTAAAAACTACTACTACGGCTGACTGGATTAAAAAAAGCAGACACTTATACAGGCTTCCTACAGGAGACTTGGGGCTTCTCAGGTGGCTCAGTAATAAAGAACGCACTTGCCAATGCAGGAGATGCAAGTTCAATCTCTGTGTTCCTCCTGGAGGAGGAAATGGCCACCCACTCAAGTATTCTTGCCTGGGAAATCCCATGGACAGAGGAGCCTGCTGGGCTACAGTCCATAGAGTTGCAAAGAGTAAGACACAACTGAGAAACGGAGCACACAAGCACAAGAGACTCAATTTATAGATGAAGACACACACAGACTGAAAGTGAGGGAATAGAAAAGGCTGTTTCATGGAAACGAAAACAAGAAAATGAAGGCAACATTATTCATATCAGACTTTAAACCAAAGGTACAAGAAGAGACTAGGAAGGGCATTGTATAATGATAAGGGCATCAAAACAAGAGGAGGTTTTTTACACTCACTAATATATATGCACCCAAAAATGGAGCACCTAAATAAATAAAGCAAATACTAACAGACATAAAAGGAGAAATTTATTATAATACTATAATAATAGGGGATTTTAACAAACCATTTACATTAATAGATAGATAATTCAGGCAGAAAATCATAAGAAAACAGTGTTCTCTCCAACACTACTATCACCCACCCACCCACCCACCCACCCATCCACCCACACACAATGGAATATTGCTTAGCCATAAAAAAGAATGAAATTCTGCCATTTGCAGCAAAGTGGATGAACCTAGAGAATATTATGCTTGGTGAAATAAGTCAAATAAAGACAAATACTGTATGATACCACTTATTTGTGGAATCTGAAAAATAATACAGATAGAAAAATGAATACACATAGAAAAACAGAAATGAACTCACAGATATAGTAAACAAATTAGTGTTTACCAGCAGGGAGGAGGAGAAAGAGGGGCACTTTAGGGGTAGGGGATTAAGAGATACAAAGCATTATTATGAAGTAGATAAACAACAAGGTTATATTGTGTAACACAGGAAATTATACCCATTACCTTGTAAGAACTTTTAATGGAAGATAAACTACAAAAATCCTGAATCACTATGCTTTACATCAGAAACTTTTATTATAAATCAGCTATACTTCAATGAATAAAAGAATTCCAAATAAATACATAATAAAGCAATAAAAACTATTACACTGAGTACTGAGTATAATAAATGAAGAATGAATCCAAGTAAGACTTCAACATAAAATGTAACGATAGTCAGGATAAGATAATAAAACTTCTACATAAAGGGAAGGGAACAGAGATGATTTGTAAAACACTGATGAGAATGGCACAACCTTCTTTTCAACTTTACTGGGCACTACAAAATGGTAAGTTAGTACCAGAATTTTGAGGAAAAATCATTTTGGACATATACTGATCATTAAACATTCTATATTTAGTCAAACTCTGAATCTACTATAAGGAGAAAATGAAGATATCTTCAGACATCAAAAAAACAGAAAAAATTTACCTCCAGGTGCTCTTTATTATATTATTCAAGAAAGTACCCCAAGAAAAAATGAGAGGAAATGACCTGGGATACCAGAAAAATAAAAAGTGAAAATTTAGTAGTACATTAAAAAAATATACCAGATTACAGTTGTGCAGCCAATCTAAAAAGCAATTAAAATGGCAGAGGTCATTTCAAGAAGAATGTCATCAAGAAAAATGGGATAAACAGAATTATTCCAAGTAAAAATTTTAATTAACCATTTATTTCATAAAATATGTCAGGATGTCACAAGTGCTAAGAGAGGTAAGGTATGATGGGGGGCTAACGCAGGATTGGAGCTGGAAAGGATTGGCAGAATGTAAAACAAAGATGGAGGTCAATCCTGCAACCACCATCATGCTTTTGCATTACTTCTCCCTGGATTGTGACACAGTTCAAAATGACAGTAGGAATCAGAGAAGATAGGGCACAATTCCTAAATGGCATGCTTGCAGCCAACACACAGTTCTGCCAGAGTATGACCAAAGCAATTACGCAGCCAGCATGGGGTAGTGGGAGCCATTTTGCAGATCTATTTGCACTTGCCTTCCTCTCCTCAGGGGTGCACACAGGGCAGAAATGATTTCTTCTGCTCTTATTTTCAAGATTGTCTATATGAGGATGAGTAAAGGCTCAGCCTTCCCAAGCTTAGTTATCATCCCATTATGCAATTGGAAAAATGTGGACAGCAGAAATATCAAAAACCCTATCTGCATTTACAATCTAATTTCCTATGAATAATCTTCCAGATTTGGCTGAAAAGTCAAACACAATGAGCATTACATCTGGTGGATGCAGTACATCAACTCACCAACTCTCTCAGCGTGAAAGCCTTACTGCCCAACGCCAGAGCCTCCTGCAGCAAGAGCAACGGAAAGAGCTATGGTCTACTGTTTTATAAACTCACTGCTCAGAAAACATGACAATCAGGCTGGCTCTGTTATCATCTCTGATGGCACTGGGCAGGTGATTCAAAGATAATGGCACCTTTGAAATGGACTTTTATAAATCCATTTATGGTGATGCAAAGATTATAATTTTTAATAGAAAATTACATTATACTACTAGATCAATTTTTTCCACTTGGATAATGGCATTTTTCATCCCTTCCACTCTAATTTGGAAGTCAATGCAGTGTAAATAATGGCACAGCATTTATTTACTATTATTGAGCCCACAGAAGCAAAGATGAGTCGAGTCAATTATGTCATTTTTGAGTTAATGAGGTACGAGGGTACTTTAGTGTTTCTAAGTGCCAAACAAATGAAAAACGTGCCAAATACAAAATTATCTGTTTGAATTCGCTACTTTCTGCGTACTGTACAAAATTTAAGACATATCCAATCTAGTTTACTATACAAACTATAGGGAGGCAATCTGGCTAAATACAATAGGGAGATAATTTGAAGTAGTCAGTGTTACTGGTCTGTATTATAAGGTTGTATCTCTCCCTTTACATTATAATATTTGTCTCAGTGGTTAAGTTTGTTTTCATGTCCTATTCAAATGTTATAGGCAAGTTAATATGTTCAAAGACTACTTAAAGGGGCCTTTCCACAGGCTAACTTGATGGGTAGGAACAGGAAGATATTATTTCTTCAAACTTAAAAAATATAGTTGACTGTTGAACACAGGAATAGTATTATATGCCCCTAAAGACAGTACAAAGAGAATGAAAGAACATCATTTCTAGGAAGCTTTGTACTGATCTCGTGAGGACAGTTCAAAATGTACTAAATGTCATTATGGGATAGAAAATCTTTAGCTAAAACTGTTTGGGGGCAATTATATATTACTTTTCAAAGCTGTTATGAAATTCTTTCTCTGCCAGCCCAAAGACAATTATATTTAACCATAGGGGTAATATGACATAAATGTTGACTGAATTTCCTAACAGAAGCAGTGCTACTTTATCATTTTGTATTAATTTCTGGGCGATTAGGAGCCATCTGCTGCACTATTACTTCTATCTGCTGATTATCTGATATTGCGCTAGTCTATATTTTAATATGAGAATACTTTCTACTTGTGTGTAAAGTGAACCAAATAGAGTATTTTATAATTATGGTGTTCTTAAGAAGGAAAGAGTAGTTATTTTATGTGGAATAGTTTTCTTTTGATCAAAGATATCATAAAGTTCCAAAACATTCTGTGTTACAACCACCATAAAGATTTTATTGACCACCAATACTGAAAAAATAAAATCTGTCAGCACGTCTAGTAATTTAGGCTTTAAGAAAACAGATCTGATGTTCTTTAAGATGAATTTGGGGCCCATGGTATGACATTGCATGACTTTTAAATGGAGAAGATAAAATACATAGGTAACAGAGCTACTGAAAAGTCAGAACTCTATCCTGCATCTTCCAGTAAGTACCCTTCCCAAGCTCTGGAAAATGAGTGTTTCAAAAGGTGCCCACTGGAGATAGGTATCTAAAATCATAAGCTTGAGAATGAAATTATTTTGAGATTTATCAACTGGCACAATAAAAGGGGATTGATAACTCAATAGAAACAATCCTTTCACCTGTGCAGATCTGTATTTATATCCTGCTCAAGCGAAAATACATTTAATGATTGGCTTCTCTTTCTGTAACAATCTCCTTACTGACTCTATCTCTGCTTAGAACAGGCCAGGCTCTGAGATAGCATTATGCAACAACCCAACATATAAAACATTTACAGAGGCACAGTGAGAATCATTTTATTAACAACATTAACAATAGTTATAAATAATAATAAAGTCAAGGGAAGGACTAGGAGGGAGAGTGCTTTGAGATGTTCAGAGTAGTGGATACAGAACAAATCGTTGCTCAATAAGCACTGCCCAAGGTCAGAAATCCAGCTCCATCTTCATTCCATCCCTTAGCTGTTTCACTATAAGTGGGCATTGGATTCAAGGTGTCAAATACAGCTGTACTAGACCACTGTAGCTGAGCTGGTGCTCTGGTCAGGGCTTCATCTATGGCCCTGGACTCCTCAATTTATTAGGTAGTAAATTTGATAAAGGCAAAGAATGTATGTCCAAATTTTCAGGTGATACGAAATGGAAGAATACCAAAGACCCTGACTGTTCACTTTCAGAATTCAAGAAGATCATTATAGCCTGGAATATTGACCCAAGTAGAATAAGATAAGTATAACAGACTAAATAGAAAGCCCTGCATCTATAGATAAAGCATTACCACAAAAGATTATAGAGGTGTTGATTAGCAACACCTCAATGACAGAAAGTAAATTTTAAATAAACAATTTGTCAATCCTAAGTCAAGAATTAGATGTAGGCAAACCCAAAAACCTAACATGATCTGAAGACCAATAGTGTGGGATTTCCTCCCTAAGTAACGACAGAACTTTTTGTAAGTTTGACTCTAATAAGTAACAGCATAACTGGATATCTGCATCTTTGGCATGGACATCAGTGGACACTGGAAGCAAGAATGATGTTTCCAGCTAGCATTTATGGTATTGTTGACATAATCAAAACAGACTCAAGCAATACTGAAACTAAGAAATAGAACAGAACGCAGGAAGGTGCCAAATATATATGGAAACCAATAGGACTCTGAGGAAGTTGAGGACCTTCTCTTCTCTGAAGATCCCTCGATTTGTTTGGGCAACAATTAAAGGATGCTGAAATGCAACTGCCACCAGTCTTGAGAGCCACAGTCTCTTCAAGTACTGTGCTGATAGCCTATTCACTGAACACTAGAAAAAGACAATGTCTCAGCTCAAGCTCAGGTCAAAGAATCACACTTTAAGTTTATACAGATTGCTGGAGATGTGAATTCAATCCCTGGGTCAGGAAGATCCCCTGGAGAAGGAAATAGCAACCTACTTTGGTATCCTTGCCTGGGAAATCCCATGGACAGAGGAGCCTAGTGGGCTACAGTCCATGGGGTGGAAAGAGTCCCACCATCATACAGATTGTTTGTTTCATATTACAGTATCTTTTCAATCTCCTTTGCAGTTCATCTTCCTCCCATCATCTTAGCAACACATACCCTGTAATAAGCAGTATGGTTATCATGGGGACAGAGGAGGAGAAAGCATGAATATCTCATTATCCAGCATGGAGGTATGAGTTCTGTGTATCCTTTGGCCTTTTCAAGGATCCTGATCCATACTGGCCAATCAAAAATGCAAAACTTTCATCCAAATGAAGGTCAATCTGATCTCTGGACACCAGAGCTACATTTCAAAGCCATTAAACCTTTCCAGATATCTTCAATGAGAAGAAAAGGTCTAGAGCATAAATCCAATAAGAAAATAAACCTATGGCATAAAGAAATACAGAGAGGTAGAGAGTGTTCAAGATATGGAAAATTAGTTGGACAAAACTAGTTTAATTTCCTAAAAATGCTGTGCTTTTTCTTGCCTGCAGGCTACTATGTACGCTGCTTTCTCTTTTCACCTAATTCCTATTTATAATTAAGACTCAGCTCAGCCATCATTTTCTGAGGAAGCATTTCTGTGACCTCCTAACCAGACACCTGCAACACTGCCATCCAATGATGAATACCTCTATCAGGCTGCTCCCCAGGGACCCTTGTGCTCTTTCTGGCCTAGCATTTATCTCCCTGTTATCAGTTGTCTGATAATATGTCTCTATCTTCTACCAATCTTCAGCTTATCTGAGCATATAAGGGCATAGGGAATGTGGCTGTCCTGTTTACAATTCCTTCCTAGCACCTGACTCATACTTGGGGCTAAGACAGTATTTTACAAATGAATCAAGCAATTGATTTCTTTCTTTTCAAACTTGAGGTCACAGAGACACAGCCCCTGTAGAGGAAGGAAACTCCAAAATGGCATATTTCCCTAAGTTAGGAGTACTTCAGAAACAAATTCAACGTGATCTGTAACTTTCTTAGTCTCTATTCATTTACCTTATTTACTAAGTTCTCCATAACTTATTACTTTTGAAGAGTTAGCTGATGTCTTTGAACAGAAATACTGACTCCATCTGTTTGAGTTTAACCCCCACTTCCTATCTGCTTGAAAAGAAATTTCTTTTGGCGAGAAATTGAAGCAAGTGATTCCTTATTCTTTTTCAGTTACCAATCACAATTAGCAGATCAATGATCATACAAGTCGTCAATAAAATACTTTACTCAATGTTTGCATTAAACTGCTAGTGTATTAGTCTTCTAGCTCTGTAATATAACCCTTTAAAATTGGCTTGCCCTTCTCAGATATAGTGCTTTACCAGAAAATTCAGGGGATAAAAAGAAGACATTAACATTTAAGTTATGAGGAAAAGATTCCTTACGTTATCACTTTTCCACTTAGAAGCAGTCCTAAGTAATAAATTCACGACAAACCAGCAGCACTAGGCTTCTTTTAGTCACTTTATAACACTGACAGAATTATTAGTTAAAATTAGACTTTGCATTTTCATATCAGGGGAGACATCAACATTAGTTTCTATATTAAACACAAAAGTTATTCATACATTCTGGAACTGCAGAAAGCTTTTTAAATGGATTCAAGGTGATAGATGCAGGATTGTCTGAATATTTCTTTAATAGAAATTATGATTATCAACCAAATTATATTTTGGAAAGGCAATCATTTCTTCACTACAGTGTAGTAATACATTTTCCAGTCTACACAAAAAAATAAATACTACGTATGAAAAGGTATCTAACAGTACTTTCAGTTCTACAGAGTACTACATTATTGCTTGTCAACTTGCAATTGTACCATAATTCAACCTGCTGCAACTATAAAGCTCAATCCTGACTTGATTAAACAAAAGACACAAGTATATGGATTGTGCATATCTATGTGTAGACAGCAACATCAGGGATGAAATTAAAAATTTTAAATCCTTAACACCTAAATAAAATAGTGTCTGCAATGAGAAGAAAGCAAAAATCTAATTTTCTATTCTACTTGGTGTAGGTTTTCTGAAGAATGTTTGTCTATAGACAAGTGAAGTAAATCTGCTGCAGAGAGGTGAATATATTTTCATCACCCAGTATAGCAAAGGGCAGATGGAGAGAGGAAAACTATCCTAAAATTGCTCCCCTATCTCAGATCATGGGGTTCATACCACATGATATGTCTGCATTAGTTCTCAGGGGCCACAAGAAACTGGCCATCTGGGTATGGCTGCCCCTGGTCCTACCAGTCACCTCACCCAGGGCTGAGCAGTCACTACCTCAATGCATGTGTTACCCATTCATGGTACACGAATTGGGGTGCTCTGGCTTAAGAAACATTGGGATTCATAAATGGAAACAAAGTGTTTTTTAAATTACAGATCACGGGAAATTTTCCTAGCTCCAAATTACAGAAAAATTTCAGGTGACTGGTACAATTATAGAAACAAGTTTGAATGGCCAGGGGGCAGGGAAGGTTAGTAGTTACAAGGAGGGTTTAGGCATGAGAAACCCTTGATTTATAATACAACTCCGTCACTTATCACCATGTAAATATGAGGAAGTCATCTGAATCTTCCATGCTTTGGTTTCCTATTCTGTACAGAGGTGATTATAGTACTTTTCTCACAGTGTTGTTACAAACACTGAATAACTTACTATGTGGCAATCCCTTAGAGGAATATTTGATAAATAATGACTTTAATTATAAAACATATGGATACAATGGAATTAAAAATATATTTTCACACTTTGAAACAATCAAAAATTATAGAAAAGTTGCAAGAAGATCAAATTATGAATTTTCCTGAATCATATGAGAATAAGTTGTCATCCTGATTTCCTATTCTATATTTTAATATATTCTTTTCTGTATTTGTAACTTTTGAAGCTTTAAATATCTGTAGTGTTTTCCTGAAAACAGAGATATTCTCCACAATAACCAGAAAATAACCATCAAGATCAGAAAAGTAATAGTGATATGCTACTACCGTCTAATCCACAGACCTCAGATAAGGGTCAGCATTCATCTCAATTACGTTCTTTATAGCAAAGCAGTGAGTTCAGAATCACATGTGTTAGTTTTCATTCTTTTTTAATCTGGAAGAGATCCTCCATCTTTTCCTGACTTTCATGACCTTGACACTTTTGAACATAAAGTTCAATTGTTTTGTAAAAAGTTCCTCAACTTAGCTTGGTCTGACAATTTCCCACAGTCAGATTCAGGTTACAAATCTTTATATGAGGAATATCACAGAAGTGACACTGTGTTTTCCACTTTGATCTGTCTTAGAGGTATGGGTAACTTTGATCATTTTATTAAGTGATGTCCACTAGGCTCCTCCACTAAAAAGTTACATTTTCCTCCTTTGCAGTTAATAAATATTGAAGGAAAAGGCAATACTGTGAAACTATGTAAATATCTCATTCCTAATCAAGCTTTCAATACATTTATTTATGTGTGTCAGTTAAAAAAAAGTGGGGGGGAGGGGGGAAATGTGCAGAAGGCAAACTATGCAATGCCAGCACTGTCTGGGCTTCCCGGCCTCTCTGAATCTCAGTAAGTAGAGGTTGGAGAAAGACTCCTTCAACTCATCTCACATCTTCTCCAAAGAGTGGACTTCAAATAAGAAGATAAACATATAAACGTGTGCATGCGTGCTAATTTGCTTCAGTCATGTCAAACTCTTTGCAACCCCAAGGACTATAGCCCATCAGACTTCTCTGTCGATGCAATTCTCCAGGCAGGAATACTGGAGTGGGTTGACATGCATTCCTCCAGGGGATCTTCCCAACCCAGGGATAGAACCCATGTCTCTTATGTCTCCTGCACTGGCAGGCGGGCACTTTACCACTAGCACCACCTGGGAAGCCGAAACATATAAGCAAATATCACCAAGTAAAAATTTAAGAAAAAACAAGGAAATGCCTCTCAGTAGATACGGAATATCTATCAGAACCTTACATGTACAGTGTAATGCTGAAAACATTCCCAATAAAGTTAAAGGCAGACTAGAATTATGAAACTTCCTGTAGATTCTAATCTACAGTTAAAAGATGGTAAAGTTTAGCAAGAAAGATGCAAAGGACACGATTGACTGAGAACTGTCAAAGGTACAGGGAAAGCAGTACTCCTGTGTACTTTGAGCAAGGGAGGGGAGGAAAGAAGACTAAAATCAGAGCAGTTCAGCAGTATCTATGAAATCTGCCAAGATCTTATTTTACATCACAGAAAATGTTTTAAACCAAGACTGTAACTTTTAATGGGCTTCCCTGGTGGCTCAGTTGGTAAAGAATCTGCCTGCAATGCAGAACACCTGGGTTTAATTCCTGGGTTAGGAAGATCCCTTGGACGAAGGCATGGCAACCCACTCCAGTATTCTTGCCTGAAGAATCTTTTCATACAATATGTTTCATAAAATACGTAACTTTTCATAAAACATGTAACTTTTAATAAAATATGTTCTTGGTAAAGAATCTGCCTGCAATGCAGGAGACCTGGGTTTGATCCCTGGGTCAGGAAGATTCCCTGGAGAAGGGAATGGCAACCCACTCCAGTATTCTTGCCTGAAGAATCCCATGGACAGAGGAGCCTGGCGGGATACAGTCCGTGGGGTCATAAAGACTCGGACACAACTAAGCAATTTATACACACACATTTTTATATTACTGAAAGTCAGCATGGTATCAACAAGTGACTAGTGTAGTTATTACTGCCATTGTCTAAATGGTATTTTAATGGACTAGCAATATTTGAATAAAACAAAGGCATGTAAATTCATAAATATGATACATTTATTCCATAAAATTTATCTTTTTTTCAACAAAATCATCAGACTATGTCATAATCCAGATTTTCACAAAAAAATGTGTTTTATTGACATTAACTTCAAAGTAGGCTTCTGAAGCTAATGTATACTTAGTTTTTATGCACTGTAAATTGGAGCCATTACTCACTGCTGAGAGGAGATACAATCTGGAATTATTAATCGAGTTGATACATTATATGTAGATTATAGCTAGTACATTATATGGTATCCAAACACTGTAATGAACTATGTATGATAAATTATCACTGCTATAGGACATATTATAAAAACTTTTAATTTAGTTGTGTAAATGATTACCACAACATGACTTTTAACCTCACTTAAATCAATTATTTAGGCCCATAAAATGTTAAATTCTTTCTTCAAGGTTTTTAACATTAGGACATTATTTTTAAAATGAAAAAACAGCAGCATGTTGCTCAATTTGTTCATTTTAGAGACTATACCTTGATCTAGAACAGTAGAAATGGTCTTGGTAGAAATTAGCTTCAGGTTTATTTGCTCTTAAACCTCCTCCTTTATAGGTATATATATATATATTTTTTGTTATCTTTAATTCAAATTCTGCTTTTGTATATATTAGCTTGATTGTACTAAAAGTGTTTTTGTCTAAAATGAAAAAAAAGTTCTAACCTTTAAAAGGTTGAAATATCCACACTTAGATGTCTGGTATACATTTGCTAACATTTTAAATAATATGTAATAGTTCAAATGACTAATGGTAGTACAAATTTAAAAAAAAAAAGTTTCTCACCCAAAATTTCTTGGCATTTATTTGAAGGTATGCTGCTGTTTCACATAACTATTCTACTGCATTTCATTCCCATCTTATCTACATTAATATAATTGCTTACTCTTCATCATGCCTTAAGTTAATAGTTAATATTCAAAATAACTTTTGCAATTTTCCTCTCAGTACTTTCTACAAAAGATGTACAGTCAATGAGTCATTATTTTTGACTCCCTTGTCTTCCTCTCTTGGAAGTTAAAGCCCATGCATGATAAAAGCTTATTATTGGGCATATTTTTGTTAATGGTACACTCACTGATTGTATATTTGCTATACAAATATTGTATCTTTAATTTCTTGTCTCACTTGACTTCCCACTAAATGAACCATCTCACTTTGATATCTCCATTCTAAATAGTCACCATTTGTTTTAGTTTTTTCTTAAATCCATCCTTCATGTTCAGCCATTCCAGCAAGTTTTGAAATCATTTCTACTACACCCAGACATTTTCCAATCTGTTAGTGCTACAAAAAGGATCATTGTTCTTAGCTAAATATCAGATATACATTATCCTTTTAGGACTATTACTCCAATGTTCTTTATCAGTGTTCAGTGGTTGAATACTATCAATTATTTGCTCTTTATCTAGCTTTCTAAGCTCTAAATGCATATATGCTTTTTAATGTGCAAATAATATTTTATGCTCTTTTAACTGAGAAAGTAATTGTTTTCAATCACCTCTGCATCATTGAACAAAGCTGATCCTTAAGATTAATCTGAAACAAGTAACACCAGAACACTATTTTTGTGCTGAAACAGAAAACCCAGTTTCTAATTTATTTCTCCATTTACAAAACATGTATAAAATTAAATATTTCCTGATATGTTCAACCAATAGAAAACTGTAAATACTAACTTTTTTCAGACTATATTTTGCAATAAATATTTTCATGCTGTCAGAAAAATGTCACACCCATTTTCCAGGATTAGCTTCCAGTAAGCAGAATAGAATGGCCCAATCTTTCTTCTCTAATTTGCTAATTCTATGACAGTGGTTTTCCTCTAAAAGAAGAAACTCTGCCGGGGAGAGTTGCATTTTTAAATTTTAATTTGTGAATTCAATATGAATAACTTTTTTTTATTTTTACTCTCATGATTCTGATCAACAATTTAAACCTTCATTTAGTAACACAGATATAAGCTGCATGGATTTTATCTGACCTGTTCAAGTTGTAGGTTTGAATGTGATGAGATTAATTTTCTTAATCAGAGTCATTATTTTATCAGTAATTACCCTCAATAGGCTTCCCAGGTGATGCTAGTGGTAAAGAACCACCTGCCAATGCAGGAGAGGCAAGAAACTGGAGTTTGACCCCTGGATCAGGAAGATCCCCTGGAAGACGAAATGGCAACCAACTCCAGTATTCTTGCCTAGGAAATTCCATGGACAGAGAAGCCTTGCGGGCTGTAGTCCATGGGGTCTCAAAGACTTGGGCACAACTGAGCACACACACACAAGATTACCTTCAATAAATCACAAATATATATTGTCCTATTAGCAATTTTTTTGTAATTTGGGCTTAAGAGCATAAAATGCTTACTTCAGTGTTTCCAAGTTTTATTAAATTAATCAAACGGCCTCTTTGAAGACTTATATTTTCAGCTTCATTTCTTTTCTAAACTCCACCTCATTTTTTCCACCATTATCTTGACCTTATTCTTTTTTTTAATTTAATTTTTTTACATTGAAGTATTAATTGCTTTACAATGTTGTGTTAGTTTCTGCTGTACAACATGAATCAGCTATATGCATACATATATCTGTTAGGTAGTTAGAATAGGAAAAAGGAGTCCAGAATGCTGGTGGCTAAAAGACAAAGAAGAGAAAAGTCCACAAAAATAGAACAAAGGAGGTCCAAGGACTGGAGTGAGAACCTCAGGTAAAACAAACAACCCTCCAGGCTAGCCCAGTTTACATAGGGCAGGCTCAGGGAGAGGAGATAAAACATATAAAAAGAGGAGCCAGTATTAAGCTGAGGCTTCTCTTCTCTTTGCATCTTTTGGATCAGCCCTGCCCTCATGCCTCGAGGATGTATTTTCCTTTGCTTGCCAATAAAACTGAGCTATAACACTGGTCCATCCATTGCTTCAAATTTTTGCTGCGATGAGACAGAACCAAGGAAATTACACACTCCCCCAACATATTCCCTTCCTCTTGAGCCTCCTTCCCACCTCCCATCTCACCCCTCTAGTTGACCTTATTTATTCTTTTGAAAGGGTTAAAAATGAAACATAGTTGTACTTAGAAAAAAATTAGTACATTTTCCTCCCAAATATTTATAGTCAGAAATATAACAAATTCATTCAAAAATCACAAATTAAATTTCTATTCTCAGTTATTTTACTTTTAAAGCATTTGAAGTTAGATACCAAATTCAAAGATAAATGGTAAGTCATTTTTAAATCAAAATTAAATAAAACCAACAATAAATTTGGTGTTCTGAAAATTTAATTAAATCTTAATAAATACTATTAGAAAAAATAAAATGATTTTCAATAATATAATTTAGCTTCCATATATTTGTCAATGTAAAAACTTAGTATCTTACTTCACTCATGATACATTTGGATTGTTATTTTGAATTTGAATTGCTTAATCCTATAAAATATTACTGAGGCACCATGTAGCACTTTTGTGAATGCTAGGTTAATTTATGGTACTTTGAACTGGAACAAGATGAACAGTAACAGCATAAAATACGTACTCTCAACTCTTTGAAACAATATTTGCAAAAGTATATTTCATATGCTAAGAAGAAGAATTGGACATGTTAATTTGTCTTTTCTCTTACTTATGGGGATTTTATGGGCAAAATCCGCCCCTTTCTAGAACAGCATTCATCTCTAACATTAGTAAGGAATCACCCACCCTGGTGTTATATCCTTCAGACATATTACCTTTTGTTTGTGGACATAGGTGAAGAGCTGTGGGAAGGTACTTCGCTGGGGCCTGAATTGGGTTAGTCAGGAATTCCATTTTTAGGGCTACCATTGTTATTTTTAGCCCTGAGCACGAGGGCTAGAGTACCAGATCCAAACTGTCAAGTGTCCTTTAGTTCTGAAATAAGTGTATATTTTGAGTATGTAATATGTGAGGCCAAGGTCAGGAGCCTCTTGTTTCCCTGGGTACCTGGAGAAAATGTAATTCAGTAGTATACTCATGGTAAACAATAGTTTAAAAGCTGTATCTATAGGTAGTGACTGATGGAAAAACTCATCAAGGCATTTTGCTGGGTAAAAAATTAAAGTTCCACATTATATGCACAATACCACTTAGAGACATTTTAAATTAAAGCAACTTGCTTCCATTTGTTTTACATATAAACAATAGAAGGATGCATGCATATGAAATAGAAGTTATTAAAACTCTAGGGAGGAAAGTGAAAATTGATTTTGAATAAAGAATTTTAAACCCACCTACAATATTTAGCTTATCATAAAGAAAATGATTTAATTATTTACTGAAATAATTAAAATTTGAAAATTTCCCTTCAAAATTAAATGTGTTGTGAAAACTTGATTTACAAGTTTGACTGTATGAATGTTAAATCATGCAAATGTGATGTGATTTAATTTTTAATTGAGATATAATTGACATAAGATTATAATAGTTTTAGGTGTTCACCATAATTTTTCAATATGTATATACATTGTAAAATGATCATCACAATAAATCTCACTACAATCTGTTACCAAATATTGTCAAAAACATGTTTTTCTTTTTTGTGATGAGGACTTCTAAGATTTACTCTTAGCAACTTTGAAATATGCAATACAGTACTATAAGCTACAGTCACTATGCTGTACATTCTATCCCTATGACATTTATTTCATAACTAGAAGTTTGTACCCTTTGATCTCTGTCAATCATTTCAATCTCATTCTACTTCCCTCCCTTCTGGCAACCAGGATCTGTTCTCTATAATTATTGCCTTGCTTTTGTTTTATTTCTTTGTTTTTCAGACACTATATGTGAGATCACATGGTATTTGTCTTTCTCTGACATATTTCACATAACATAATGCCCTCAAGGTCCATCTGAGTTATTACAAATGACAAGATTTTTGTTATTTTTTATGGCTGAATAGTATTGCATAAGATATGCATAAACATCTCCAGCCACACATCCATAGCTGGACACTCAGGTTATTTCTTGCCTACTGTTATTAATCCTGCAATGAATATGGGCATGCATATTATCTTTTGGAACTGGTGTTTTCATTTTCTTAGGATAAATAATAAATAAATTCCAGAAGTAGAATTGCTGGATCACGTACTAGTTCTATTTTTAATATTTTCAGGAAACTCTACACTATTTTTCATAGTGGTTGCATTAATTTACATTCCCACCAACAGTGAAAATGGGTCCCCATTTTTCAAATCCTCACCAACACTTATTATTTCCTTATCTTTTTGATAAGAGTCATTCATTTAACAGGTATGAGGTGATATCCTATTATGGTTTTGATGTTCATTTCCCTGATGTTTAGTGATACTGAAGATATTTTCATGTAGTTTTTGACAAATCCTGTGTCTTCTTTGGAAAAATCTCTATTCAGATCCATTTTTTAAATCCATTTGCTGATTTATTTTTTTTACTGACTTGTATGAGTTCTGTATAAATTTTGGATATTAAGTTCTTATCACATAGATGATTTGCAAACTGCCCCCATTCAGTAGGTTGCTTTTTCACTTTGTTGATGGTTTTCTTTGCTCTATAGAAGCTTTTTGGTTTTACTTTACTTCTGCCTCAGCAGTACATGAACTGAGAATTTCCAGGTGTATACCTTGGGTTTCAAAGAGGAAGAGGAACCAGAGATTAAATTGTCAACATTTGTTGGGTCACAGAAAAAGCGAGGGAGTTTCAGAAAAACATATACTTCTGCTTCACTGACTACACCAAAGCCTTTGACTCTGTAGACCACAACAAACTGTGGAAAATTTTTAAAGAGACAGGAGTACCAGACCACCTTACTTGTCTCCTAAGAAACCTGCATGCAGGTCAAGAAGTAACAGTTCAAACCAAATGTTGAACTACTGACTGGTTCAAACTTGGGAAAGGAGTAGGCCAAGGCTGCATATTGTCACTCTGTTTGTTTAATGTATATACAGAGTACTTCATGCAAAATGACAGGCTGGGTGAATCACAGACTGGAATCAAGATTGCCAGGAGAAATATCAACAGCCTCAGATATGCAGATGACACCACCCTTACTGCAGACAGTGAAGAACTAAAGAGCCTCTTGATGAAAGTGAAAGGGGAGAGTGAGAAAGTTGGCTTAAAGCTCAACATTCAAAAAACTAAGATCATGGCATCCAGTCCCATCACTTCATGGCAAATAGAAGGGGAAAAAGTGGAGACAGTGACCAATTTTATTTTGGGGGCTCCAAAATCACTGCAACTATGACTGTATCCATGAAATTAAAAGATGCTTGGTCCTTGGAAAAAAAGCTATGAGAAACCTAGATAATGTATTAAAAAGCAGAAATATCTCTTTGCCAAAAAAAGTCTGTATAGTCAAATCTATGGTTTTTCCAGTAGTCATGTGGACCATAAAAATTGCTGAGTGCCAACAAATGGACACTTTCAAATTATGCTGCTGGAGAAGATTCTTCAGAGTCCCTTGGAGAGCAAGAACATCCAGCTAGTCAATCATAAAGGAAATCAACCCTGAATATTCACTGAAAAAAACTGATGCTGAAGCCCCAATACTTTGGCTATCTGATGCGAAGAGCCAACTTATTGAACTTTTCCACCCTGATGATGGGAAAGATTGAAGGCAAAGGGAGAAGTTGGCGACAGAGGATAAGATGGTTAGATAGCATCACTGACTCAATGGACATGAATCTGAGCAAACTTTGGAGTCAGTAAATGGCAGAGGAGCCTGGAATGCTATAGTTCATGAGGTTGCAGAGTGGGACTCTACTTAGCGACTGAGCAACAACTTAATTATTACATTCGTTACCTTTACTTTTGGATTCAGATCCAAATAATTGTCACCAAAATTAATGTCAAGGCATTTACTACCTATGTTTTCTTCTAGGAATTTTGTGGTTTCAGTTCTTTCAAGTCTTTAATCTGTTTTAATTAATTTTTATTAATATATATGGTATAAGACAGTAGTCTATTTTCATTCTTTTGTATTCTGCTGTCCAATTTTCCCAACACCATCTATTGAGACTGTCCTCTCCCCATTGTATATTCCTGCCTCTTAAGTTGTAAGTTAATGAACTGTATATGAGTAGGTTTATTTCTGGAATCTCTATTCTTTTGCATTGATCTACTTATCTGCCAGTCAGTACAATACTGTTTTGATTACTATAGCTTTGTAACATGGTTTGAAATCAAGGCGTGTGTTGCTTCCAAGTTTGTTCTTCTTTCTCAAGACTGCCTTGACTAGTTGGAGTCTTCTGTAGTTCCACACAAATTTAAGATTGTTTTTCCTATTTCTGTGAAAAATACCAGTGGAATTTTGATAGAGGTTGCATTGAATCTGTAGATTGCTTTGATAGTATGGACATTAACAGTATTAAAATTTCTAATTCATGAACATGGAATATGTTGGTGACTTCCTCAATTTCTTTTATCAATACCTAACAGTTTTCAGTGTATAGGTCTTTCACCTCCTTGGTTAAATTTATTCCTTGGTATTTTATTCTTTTTGATGCAATTTCATATGGAATTGTAGTTTTAACTTCTCTGATTGTGTACAGAAATGCAACTGAATATATAACAATCTGTATATTTTGCATATTCATTTTGTATCCTGCAACTTTACTGAATTCATTATTAGTCCTAACAGTTTTTTGGTAGAATCTTTAGGATTTTCTATATGTAAAACCTTTTTTATTCACAAATACTGACAATTTATCTCTTCCTTTCCAATTTGGATGACTTTTATTTTTCTTGTGTAAATGCTCTTGTCAGAACTTCTAATACCACATTGAATTAAAAGTGGACATTTATATCTTCTTCATGATGTTGGAAGAAAACCTTCAAGTTTTTCACCACTGAGTGTGATGTTAGATGTTAAATCTTTAGTATATTATCCTTCAAGTTGTTATAGGCTTTTTTCTTTCTACTTGACATTCCATATTTCACTATTTCTTAAAGTTTGGGTACTTCTCCAAATTTGATTCTTAATTACTCCATCAGTTATGGGCTTTAGTGTTTACCTGAATGTTCCCTTTATTATTTTCACATAAAATATCTATATTTTATTTAAATAAAAAAAATTCCTGGACTTCCCTGGTGACTCAGTGGTAAAAAATCTCTCTGCCAATGCAGGAGACGCAGGTTCGATCCCTGTTCCGAGAAGATCCCACAAGCCGTATAACAACTAAGCTTGTGCTCCAGAGTCCAGAAACCTCAGCTAGTACGCCCTAGAGCCCATGCTCAGCAACAAGAGAAGCCATCGCAATGAGATGTCCGTGCACCACAACTAGAGAATAGCCTATGCAGCAATGAAGACCCAGTAGAGCCAAAAAATAAAGTAAAATTATAGAAAGTCCTTTAAAAAAAAATTGCCAAATACTCATGCTTTGAGCCAACCATTGTGATAAGCACATTAATTTCATTTAATCCTTACAACAACCTCTAAGAAAGTGTTTTATTGTTGTTTTACCAATAAGAGGACTGAGAGTCACAAAGGCTTACTGTACAAAATAAATGTCAACAAAAGGACTCAGCTTGAGAAAATCTAAAAACCACAGAGCTGGAAAAATCAAGACCTAATTCAAGTTAACATGCTCTAGGTATGCAAAAGTAAATAAAGTAAATGAGCAGCAAAAATGGGACAGATTCATTTTGTCTTGATAGTTTTAGGAGAGAATCATCAAAAAAGGAAAACATTTATCCACAATGTCCAGGTTTAGTTGAGCTGGATTCACCCTTGAGGAAAAGCTGAACAAATGTGTATTTTAGGCTTTACTCTAAATAAGGTAGCTATAGTGCTTTCCAAGTTTGGCAGCAAATTTTCCAAGATATGGGTGTTAGCTAAGAAGTAGAAGGAGGAAATAAGGAAAAATTCAGTGCTGGAAGGAAAAAGAGAAATGTTGAATGGATCAGATTTCACACCTTCTGGATGGCTGGTTAAGACAGTTCCTTGTTGCAAAAACAGCAATCCTTGAAATACAGATCTCCCAACTCTCTATTGGCTAATGTAGCTTGATGCCCTCTATTGCCAGGATGCTAGCAGCTCATAGTTGTGACGCCAAGACTCAGCTTTGTTTCACAAGTCCCAGAAAATTCACTATGAAATTTTAATATGCATCACAAAATATAAATGCGGTAGTAAAGAAAGGTTAAAGTTTATAGAACACCTTCAGTGTCTTCAAAATATTTGTATCTAATTCTTGCTCAAAAAAGGATTCTTGCTTATCTTCCTAGAGAAAAAAGTTTTCACTGATTTTAGTTAATAATTAACATATAGTTTTTATATTACAAATTAACATATATCAATACATAGTATTTATCAGAGGACTAGGGGCCATAAAAATGATTGCAACTTCCTTATTAGTTATATAGAGAAAAGATTCAACGCCTATACAGATAATTATGCCACTTGAGAACATGATTTTACTTATCTTTGTGATACTGAATAAAGTTTAATGTTAATGTCTATTTAACAAACCTATTGTGACATCTTTCCATACTCCACCTTTATCCCTCACTCTCCAGCAAAACCCAGAAATTTAGTCTAAAATAACTAACTCTACATAAGCATATAGCCCTATAACATAACAAAAGGACAATGTGGGCTGTCTATGGGTTTCTGAACTCATATTGAAGCTTTGGCTTATAAGCACAATCATCTGAACACTGTACTAAACACAGTCATTAATATTATCTGTGTAAAACCAAGCATCATTTAGGCCATCAATCAAATTCATAGAAAAACTTCAAAGAGCATCATCCCTAGGATGAAAAAGCATTTAAGCACCTAATCATGCATGAAGCTCCCAGTACTGAGAAAATTAATTGCATGGCTCTGGGCCCCTGACATCTAGTAGTTTTATAATCTGAAGCAAACAACGGAACAGAGCCATATGTATATAGGTCATATGGCCACCAGAAAAGTAATAAACAGTAATCATCAAGGAATTTAGACATTCTCATGTGTTTTATTTTTTTTAATTAGTTTATTTATCTATTTTTTAACTTTACAATATTGTATTTGTTTTGCCATACATTGACATGAATCCACCATGGGTGTACATGTGTTCCCCTTCCAGAACCCCCCTCCCACCTCCCTCCCCACACCATCCCTCCGGGTCATCCCGGTGCACCAGCCCCGAGCACCCTGTATCATGCGTTGAACCTGGACTGGCGATTCGTTTCACATATAATAATTTACATGCTTCAATGCCATTCTCCCATATCATTCCACCCTCGCCCTTTCCCACAGAGTCCATAATACTGTTCTATTTATCTGTGTCTCTTTTGATGTCTCACATACAGGGTTACCTTTACCGATTAACTAAATACCATACATATGTGTTAGTATACTGTATTGGTGTTTTTCTTTCTGGCTTACTTCACTCTGTATAATAGGCTCCAGTTTCATCCATCTCATTAGAACTGATTCAAATGCATTCTTTTTAATGGCTGAGTAATATTCCATTGTGTATATGTACCACAGCTTCCTTATCCATTCATCTGCTGATGGGCATCTAGGCTGCTTCCATGTCCTGGCTGTTATAAACAGTGCTGCGATGAACATTGGGGTACACATGTCTCTTTCAATTCTGGTTTCCTCAGTGTGTATGCCCAGCGGTGGGATTGCTGGGTCGTATGGCAGTTCTATTTCCAGTTTCTTGTGGAATCTCCACACTGTTCTCCATAGTGGCTGTACCAGTTTGCATTTCCACCAACAGTGCAAGAGGGTTCCCTTTTCTCCACACCCTCTCCAGCATTTATTGCTTGTAGTCTTTTGGATAGCAGCCATTCTGATGGGCGTGAAATGGTACCTCATTGTGGTTTTTATTTGCATTTCTCTGATAATGAGTGATGCTGAGCATCTTTTCATGTGTTTGTTAGCCATCTATATGTCTTCTTTGGAGAAGTGTCTCTCGTGTGTTTTAAAGGGGGGAAATTTGGGTAAGCATCCACAAGTCCATTGAAATACGGCCTTTCTTTATGTTTCAAGAGGGAAATAGCCCAAACCCAAGTCATGACAAATTGTCTCTTTACAACATAACCATGTGGATAGATACTAAAGAGGAAGGCACCTAACCATGTCTAATATGCAGATATCTCTCTGGTAGATGTAGTATCATAAGCAATGATATCCAATCTTTCACAGACGTACCACCACAACCTTCCACCCCCAACTCCAGCATCACCTTCCCAGAACTGATCACTACTGCAATTAATTTATGGAGTACTTGCTTCATTGTGTGTTTAGTGTCCGTTCCCCTTGCTTGATCACAGACTCCATGAGCCCCACTACACACTTGCAAAGTCCAGCACATCATAGTTGTTCTGTACATGTTTCTGAAAACAAGGAAGTTAGAAGGGGTTGAAAGGGAATAAAGATACTTCTGGCCATAAGACACTAAGTATAATTAACATAAGAGACTCTATCAAATATGTAGTAGCTAGATTAATACAGAAGCTTTTTGAAACTCTCAGCAAACATTCATCCCAAACCATAACAACTGATACTTAAGTACCTCCTGAGAAAGAGCATAAGACTTAGAAATCTTCAGCCTGCCTTAAATCTTGAGAGGACTCAGAAGTTCCTTTTCAACTCTGTCATGGCAAATCTTCATCCTTTTATTGGTGAGACTTTGCTCCCTGGTTATTTGGCTGTGACCTCCTCGTTCACTCCCCAGTTTCTGGGAAGGCTTGCTAAATTAAAATGATTGAATGTGCAAAGTAATCTCTGGTGCAAAAACAAAGGCCATCCTGTCAACCATTTATATAAATTAAATTAGAAGGTGGCTTCCAGAAAGGGAGGGTAAAAGAAACCTGTACCAGGTTGATTTACATTCTTGATAAAATACAAATATGGGTAAGATCCTATTCTAATGAACTCCACCAGACCTGTAATTTGCTTTGGCTTTAATGAAATTTGTTATTGTGAATATATTGCTAGAAATCATACCCCTAGTCCGAAGAGCAATAGCTGAATCCCTGCTGATGGGTGGCCATTCTTGCTTGAATTAATAAGTGAAAAGATATGTTTTGAACCCAACTGGGAAAGGAGAAAAGTATAATGAGCTCACCATCCTGTAAACTTCTCTTTTCCAATTACTACTTGAATCTGGGTTCAGCCTAAGATGTTTTATTTACTGAATAACATTTGATTCTTAATCAGAGATGTATCTCATCCCATTGGGGATGCTACTTGTCTAGGATCCTCAGGGTTCAGGTGTCCTTTACACCAGTGCTGCTCAAAATGTGACCCCTGAATCAGAATCATCTAGAACTGATAGACATATAAATCTTTGTGCCCAATCTCTTGAAGCAGAATATCTGCAAACAGAACCTAGAAATCTGTGTTTAACAAGCTATTCAGATGATTTTTGAGTATCCTGAACTTTGAGAAGCACAGCCCTCTGTGTCTAGTTTACTGGCCTAAGCCACAGACATTAGTCCCTCATACTTCCTTAGGTAGAGTTTGCACTTTGGAAAATAGGAAAAAGCTAGCCTCAATGTCCCAGTACCATTTCTTACTGTACCCCATCTCTCCAATGTCCCAGTAGGAGCAGTTATTAAGAGGATGCATTCTGGATTGGAATTGCCAGTATGTGCTTTTCAGCTCTACCATTACGTAACTTTGTAACCTCAGGTAACTTATTTATCCTCTCTGGGCCTCAACTTCTTCATTCATAAAAGTTGTGTGACCTCAGGTAACTTATTTAACCTCTCTGTGCTTACGTTTCTTCATCCAAAAAAATAATAATAATCTCACCTCATACAGATGTTGAAAGAGTTCAGTGAGTTAATACATATACAAGAGCTTAGAAGGATATGTGGTATGTAAATAAGGGTTATATTTGTTTATTATTATTTAAGGCAGATTGAACTCATAAAGCCTCTTAATCTGTCCAGAGAATGATTATTTTGCCTACCATCATTTCTCTGAATAAACCCATGTTGAATGTCTCATGCAAGCTAAATTCTAGTTTCCATGCTAAAGACAAAGGGTAGCCTCTTTGAAAGTATTTTGTTAGTGTAAAGTGTGTTACAGAATATTAACAGAAAAAAATCACACCATTCTATCTCCTCTCATTTGTAAATATCTTTCTTATCAAATGAATAGCACATACTTCATATCTGTCGTGAAATGCTGATATACACAGACAAGACTGGCTTTCCTAAGTAACCTCTCATGAGAGCAAATATATAAATTAAATTGGCAGGTGGCTTCCAGAAAGGGAGGGTAAAAGAAACCTCTACCAGGTTGATTTATATTCTTGATAAAATACAAATATGGGTAAGATCCTATTCTAATGAACTCCACCGGACCCGTAATTTGCTTTGGCTTTAATGAAATTTGTTATTGTGAATATATTGCTAAAAATCATACCCTTAGTCTGAAGAGCTCTAGCTGAATCCCTGCTGATGGGTGGCCATTCTTGCTTGAATTAATAAGTGAAAAGATATGTTTCGAACCCAACTGGGAAAGGAGAAAAGTATAATGAGCTCACCATCCTGTAAACTTCTCTTTTCCAATTATTGCTTGAATCTGGGTTTAGCCTAAGATGTTGTTTCAGGTCCTGGGTGGACGAGTGTATATATGTGCTTAATTTGGAGTTTTTCAGTTTGGAGATTTGGTGGAGGGTTGTGAGTAATTAAGAGACCTACAGGAGTAATAAAGAGGAAGAAAATGAATATCAGCTGTTACTTAATCTTGTCACTATAAAAGAATTTTTAGAAACCTTTCAACTCTTTTGTTTCACCTTCCTTACTTTTAATAAAGCAAAATATTTTGGGCATGGCTAGTGAACAAGCACAAAATTAGCTAACAGAATCACTTCCTGTAGAGAAGTATTCATAGTAACAAGAAGACACTGGTGATTTGGGCCACAAGCCACTTAATGGGAATCTCTTTGCTCTTTGGAATGCTTATTTATGGTGAAATATTTATTCATGAAAGATTGACTGATTCTATGACATTCAACTCATATCTTGAACCTCAATTTAGGCTTTATTATTTCATATATTCAAGATGTAATATTAAGCTATATAGTCGATATTGGATATTTGCATATACACACATAACACACAGGTATATATGTACACATATACACACATATACATATACTTAAGGCAAATTTGATTTGTAACAGTGGCATTTTTTAGTTTTAAATTTTGTTGATATTATACTGCTAAAATAAAACAGGTGGAACTTTTTACTTACATCTATTCCATTTAATCTAGACAATTAACTTCAAGGAATATGTGCTAAGAAAATGACTCATAACAGGTTAAATAATATGTACATGAGTATTCACCCTGTCAACATTATGAGTGAAAAATCAATGTAAAATGAATGTCCAACAATAAATAAATGACTTAGTGGTGGATAAAGTGTTAGTCTCTAGTCATGTCCGACTGTTTGCGACTCCATGGACTGTAGCCCACCAGGCTCTTCCATCCATGGAATTCTCCAGGCAAGAATACTGGAGTGGGTTGCCATTCCCTTCTCCAGGGGATCTTCCCCACCAAAGATTGAACCTGGGTCTCCTGCGTTGCAGGCAGATTCTTTAACATATAATGAAATATTTGCAATAATTAAAAATTATGCTTAAGAATACCATAAATCAATAGGCAAGGCAAATTATTCTATAAACACAAAGGAAAACTAGGATCCAAATCCAAATCATTCATGGATTAAGACTAAAAAAAAGATGTGTATGAAAAAAATAAAGATTCATAATAGTAGAATGAATTTTTTTTGTATTTTAAACTTTTTTTGGCTTTTATGATCTAAAGAATTAGCTTTTATTTCAGTCTGTCCAAAAGATCAAGGTACTATTTGTTTAACCTAGAATCTTACTAAATACCTTCTGAAATGACTGCATAAATGTGGCTTAAATATTTTAATAGACATTTTAATTATACTAAATGAAATTTTATTAGAGGATTTGGCTTAAAAGATTTTAAAATGACAAGTATGCCTGTACCAGTTTTTGCAACGGTATTATGATTAGTGATGTCACACAGAATAGCCTACAAATTATAAGATATATTATAAAGTATATTAAATGCATGGACTTTTCATACTTAACAAGCAACATTGTCATTAACTGAATGTCATGGAAAAAATAGCTGATTGGATGAGATTATTATTAGATTATTACAATATAGTTTAGATATACACTAGATCTACTCTTGCTGCTAAGTCACTTCAGTTGTGTCCGACTCTGTGCGGCCCCATAGACGGCAGCCCACCAGGCTCCCGCGTCCCTAGGATTCTCCAGGCAAGAACACTGGAGTGGGTTGCCATTTCCTTCTCCAGCGCATGAAAATGAAAAGTGAAAGTGAAGTCGCTCAGTCGTGTCCGACTCTTAGCGACCCCATGGACTGAAGCCTGCCAGGCTCCTCCGTCCATGGAATTTTCCAGGCAAAAGAGTATTAGAGTGGGGTGCCATTGCCTTCTCCGTTAGATCTACTAGATATTTATAATAAGTTTTAAAATATTCCGGCCGAAACAGTATGGGCTTTCTCGGTGGCTCGGCAGTAAAGAATCCACCTGCTAATGCAGGAGATGTGGGTTCAATCCTTGCGTCAGAAAGATTCCCTGGAGGAGGAAATGGCAACCCGCTCTGGTATTCTTGCCTGGGAAATCCCATGGACAGAGGAGCCTGGTAGAACTCCTACAGTTCATGGGGTCACAATAGTCGAACATGAATTAGCAACTAAACAGCATCAACAAACAGTATGTATTTTGAGTTTCTGACAGAACGTCTTCCATTAAAATTACTATATTTCTTAGGATATAAATCCTTCCAGTGAAATTATCTTTTTACAAGCCAGTTGTAGAGAGGTTTTTGCTGAGGATGTGATTTTCTTATATGATTAAACTCATCAATTTTCATCTCAATGATATTAACAAACACAAGAATGCTAACAGGACTATATAGCCTTTCTGCTTGCTCCTCCCTTATGACTAGCTTTCATTTTCATGCAAGTATGGCAAGTAGAATTAACAAAATTGGGTGATTTATTCTTGTAACTTAATTCTTGAAATACAAGTTTCTTTCATATAAGAGAGCACCATGATAGAACAGAGCCCCTTGTAAATGCAAATCACCACATTTTTTTCCTCCTTGAGACATTGGCAAAACTCTTTGAAAGGAATAGGAGTGGGGCCAACCTTTCACAGTAATGAATAAAGATTTGAATGAATAATTTCATTATTAGAATATTTGGTATTTTTTACCAACTGTTTCAATCTATTACTATAAGTGCCATAAAGACATGATTTTCATTATAGCTTTATTTTGTAAAAGCAGTAATTGACAATAGTTTAAATGGCCCTCAAAATGAAATAGTATTATTAGACTGGTGCAAAAATAATTGCGGTTCTGCATTGTTGAAATCTGCCATTTTATATTAGAATATATTCTTAAATAAATGTGGTTATGTTATACATCATTTTAATGCACATTCCTTGCTTTATGTTTTTTTTCTTTCTTTCTTTCCTTTTTTTTTTTTGCTAATGACTTATTACTTGCTCTTTATTTCAAATACATTCAGACTAGGGAAATGATGTTAGACAAAAAGCAAATTCAAGTGATTTTCTTATTTAAGTGTAAAATGTGTGGTAAAGCAGTGGAGACAACTCAGAATATCAACAACACATTTGGCCCAGGAACTGCTAATGAACGTACAGTGCAGTGGTGCTTCAAGAAGTTTTGCGAAGGAGATAAGAGCCTTCAAAATGAGGAGCATGGAAGTTGACAATGACCAATTGAGAGGATCATCCAAGCTGATCCTCTTAAAACTGCATGAGAAGTTCCCCAAGAACACAATATCAACTATTCTATGGTCATTCAGCATTCGAAGCAAACTGGAAAGGTGAAAAAGCTTGATAAGCGAGTTCCTCACAAGCTGAATGAAAATTTTTAAAAAATATTGTTTTAAAGTGTTGTCTTCTCTTATTCTATGAAACGACAATGGACCATTTCTTGATGGCATTGTGACATGGGATGAAAAGTGAATTTTATATGACAACTGGCGAGAACAAGCTCAGTGGCTGGATTGAGAAGCAGGTCCAAAGCACTTCCCAAAGCCAAGTGTGCACCAAAAAAAAGGTCATGGTCACTGTTGGTGGTCTGCTGTTGGTCTGACCTACTACAACTTTCTGAATCCCAGCAAAACCATTACATATGAGAAGTCTGCTCAGCAAATTGATGAGATTTACCAAAAACTGCAATGCCTACAGTTGGCACTGGTCAACAGAAGGCACCCAGTTCTTCTCCACAACAATGCCTAACTACACATCACACAACCAATGTTTCAAAAGTTGTATAAATTGGGCTACAAAGTTTTGCCTTATCCACCATATTCACCTGACCTCTCTACCAACCGAGTATCACTTCTTCAAGCATCTCCACAACCTTTTGCAGGCAAAATGCTACCACAACCAGCAGGAAGCAGAAAATGCTTTCCAAGAGTTCATCAAATCCTGAAGCATGGATGCTTATACTACAGGAATAAACAAACTTCTGTCTTGTTAGCAAATACGTGTTGATTGTAACGGTTCCTATTTTGATTAATAAAGACGTGTTTGAGCCTAGTTATAATGATATTATCACCCTGCTTATTTAACTTCTTTGCAGAGTACATCATGTGAAATGCTGGGCCAGATGAAGCACAAGCTGGAATCAAGATTGCTAGGAGAAGTATCAATATATGCAGATGACACCACCCTTATGACAGAAAGCAAAGAGGAACTAAAGAGCCTCTTGATGAAGGTGAGAGGATGAGATGGTTGGATGGCATCGCCGACTCAATGAGCATGAGTTTGAGCAAATCTAGGAGGTGGTGATGGACAGGGAAGCCTAGCGTGCTGCAGTCCATGGGGTCACAAAGAGTCAGACACAAATGAGCAACTGAACTGTACTGATAATGATAAAATTCACAGTCCAAAACCAAAATTACATTTGTACCAACCTAATATAAATTATGATCCATGGAATATTGGATCATATTAATATGGAATATTAAGTATGCAGTATTAAAAAAAAGAGCAAATATATTCTATTGACCTAGATAGACACCCATAATACATTATTTTTTAATAAAATCAACCTCCAACCCATTACATGTGGTAAGATTCCATTTTAATTAAAACAATTTCTTATATGATATTGTGTTATTAATGGTAATGACTTTTGAAGAGTGAAGTTTGAGATGTAGAGATCTTTCAATTCTTAATTTTTAGAATTCTCTAAGTAAATTTGTGCCAAATCATCCATTAAATGAAAGAGACTGATCAGGGATCAAAATCCTGGGATATTTTAAAAATCGGTTAGTCACAAGTTGGCTATTGGTCACAGAAAGATGAGATAATACTTCTCATACCATTGTATTCCTGCCAAGAGTAAATATCATATTTAAAGCACAATGCACCTGGTAGGTACACAGTAAATGTAGAGTTACTCTTTCATTCATCAGCACTTGGAAGATGGTAAGCATTCAGTGAAAGTGAATAGCTAAATGAACACAAGTATGAATGGATAACTCTTCCTTTAATGCAAAATCAAACAAAATTCTTCTGCTTCTCAATTTCCTACTACACTCACATGAAATGTCTGTGCTCACATTGCTTTCAAATGGCACAACAAAAATCTTACCTCCAAAAGAGGCTAGGAAGGATAAAAAAAAAGGGACGTGAGTGTCTGGAAAGAGAAGACCTTCTTCAGAAATGCCACCATATTTAACTAGTCTTCTTTTTGGATTAGTAGGGGACTTTGCTTCGGTGCTTTTTGCAGTGAATTCTGGTATTTCCCTAGTAAGTGGCATTTCAAAGCTGACAGCTCCAGCTGTCCAACCTTCATCCTTCCACTGACTCACACCCAACAGATGGTGCAAATAGCCTGGCATAGATTCACTGGATCCATGTTGGGAGGAAAGCCTTGCCAGACGGCTGACGGTTTCTTTGAAGTTGCTCATTCTGGCAACAATGAATGACTAATAGCACATCCTTGGCTGAACAAAAAATAAGATACTGAAGTTTGAGAGAAATTTTGGAATATTGGGCTTCATATCTTTCACAGTGCCTGCAATAACTTTCTATTAGTCATAAGATTTTATTAACATTATATGTTAGAGCTATGTCATTCTCTCACTTGAGATTCTTGGTGCCTGAAGTTAAAATAAACCCATTACTACGGCTCAGATGATAGTAGAAAAAACAATGGTCTAGAGGTCAGTGTACCCAAGATATTGATGTACTTTGATCTTTAGATTCTGCATCTTTTAAAAGAAGGATGGAAAATACCTTCCTTATTTTGCAAGGTGATTGAGAAACACATAAAATAATGAATGTATAGCTGTTATGTAAAGTGTGATAAAAATACTCTAAAGTTATATGTTATAGAGAATATCATACTGACCCTCCACAAGCAGGTTTGTGCTTGCTGCTGTTGTTGTTTCATCACTCTGTTGTGTCTGATTCTTTGTGACCCCATGGACTATATCTTGCCAGGGTCCTCTGTTCATGGGATCTCCCAGGCAAGAATACTGGAGTGGGTTGCCATTTCCTCCTCCAGGGAATCTTCCTGATCCAGGGATAGAACCCATGTTTACTGTTTCCCCTGCATTGCAGGCAGATCCTTTACAAATAAGCCACCTGGGAAGCTCCTACAAGCAAGTATGAACCCTCAAATGAGCATAGGTTTACATGGATACATATTCTTACCCCTAATGATGGCCATTGTGAGACTTGAATTAGGATTGGAGGACAGTAGCATCGTGGATGGAGAGACCCTGACCACCTCATATTTACCAGCTCAGCAGCACATTTTGGAGTTGTTAATTCCACATTCCTATAAAAATTTGCTTAAATCTTGGATTGATCTAAAAATTACTTGCTGTGCACCTGAAACTATCACAGCATTGTTAATAGGCTATATTCCAATATAAAATAAAAAGGTTTTTTTAAAAATAAATTTTAAAAAATTCAATTACCACATAATGGCAACAATTTTAGGAAATGTTTAGGAAAGATAATACTTAACAAGTTTTCTAACTTTGTGCTACCCTCATCAATCATTACCATTCCTGAGTAATAGTTCCAAAAATACTTACATATGTATGTTAGCACTGACATTAAAGTTTTTCTCCCCAGAAGATTGTAGTTTTCAGAATCAAAGATTTTGACCAAGTCATGGCTCTACCCTTAACTCTAATAGGAAGTCAGTCTGAAATGGCACAGATATCAGATAAGGATATCCAATTCAGAAGTATAATACCTATGAATTTTCCAACATTAACTAATTTAAAATTGTATATGCTGGTCTGAGAAACATAAATATTGAAATCACTTTTTAATTCCATGTGTCTATATTTCCCAGAAAACATTCTAGCATATTTTACACAAATAAGTATTTATAAGCTATAGCATCTCAAAATGCATTGAACTATCTCGCAATCCATAAAAGAAAAGAGTAGTCTGAATCATCTCTTTTCTGTTTACCAAAATACGATTCTCAAATTATTAACTCTTTTCCCTTTCTCCTTTTCACTAAGAATCAGTTCCTGGGAAGGCAGAGGATACTGAAGTCAAATGCCTCATTGACCTAAAAGTGATTACTTGCAACAATTTATTCAGAATTTCACTTTAGTTTTATCATAAACAATTTATTACCTTCATTTTGAACAGATTATCATCAAAACAGATTACAATCTGTTCAAAATGGTAGGTAACAAGTTGTCAGTTTTCCTTTTCTTTTTTTTTAATTTCAAATTAGTTTATTTATCTCTTTTTTAACTTTACAATATTGTATTGGCTTTGGTTTAGTTTGTTGGCTCATAAAAATGAATAACAATTTTCCATGGTAGCTGTTAAACTGAAAGAAGGTGTTACTAGGTATCTATTCAAGTTTGAGGAGGAGGGAAAAAGCTACTTTAGACATTGTGAACTCTCTCAGGAAATCCAGAGTATCAAGGTTAGAAGGAAATAATCCCATCTGCCTGCAGCATCAAATGAGAGATTTTGAGAAAGATGTCCCCAAATTGCAGGCAAAACCCATCTCAGCCATCTGAGTATATGCCACATTCCAGACCCGATATATCTGGAGACCAATTTCTCCCCTACCCTATTTTGATTATGCACAAAAACGTCTAATTGCCAGGATGTAACCAGATCCTACAGGCAATGGAGTCCTGGAACTGCAATCTCCAGGCTGCACAGAGTGCCTGTAAGCCAGGAAACCTCTCCAACATCATCTCATCCCTCTTCTCCATCTAGAGACAATGGAGGCAAATGAAAGAACACAAGGCAGTGAAGCCTAATGTGTACTGTCTTCTCAATCACTGAAAAACCTTATGAGAGCTCTGCTCATGCCAGGAAAGGAATCTTCATGAAGGGAATACAGCTGCAGCAACAGATACTTATTCCAACACTAAAAAAAGCAGTACAAGTCTGTTCTCTATATCTGCATCTCTACTCCTGCCCTGCAAATAGATTCATCAGTACCATTTTTCTAGATTCCATGTATGTGCATTGAAAGTGAAAGTGTTAGTCGCTCAGTAGTATCGGACTCTTTGAGACCCTATGGAATGTAGCCCGCCAGGCTCCTCTGTCCATGGAATTCTCCAGGCAAGAATACTGGAGTGGGTTGCCACTATCTTCTCCAGGGGATCTTTTCAACCCAGGGATTGAACCTAGGTCTCCTGCATTGAAGGCAGATTCTTTACCATCTGAACCACCAGGAATTAATATACCACATTTGTTTTTGTCATGTAGCTGATTCACATTGTTGCATAGCAGAAACTACCACAATATCGTAGAGCAATTACATTCCAATTAAAATAAATAAGGGCTTCCCTGAGAGCTCAGTTGGTAAAGAATCCACCTGCAATGCAGGAGACCCCAGTTTGATTCCTGGGTCGGGAAAATCCCCTGGAGAAGGGAAAGGCTACCCACTCTAGCATTCTGGCCTGGAGAATATGTAGTTCATGGGGTCACAAAGAGCTGGACACAACTGAGCAACTTTCACTTTCATTTTAAAATAAATAATTTTTAAAAAGAAAAGCAGCACAGTTCCTTTCCCCAAGCGCACGATGCTTTAGTGGCAAAGACTATTATTTTTTAATGTGTTGAGCACCTATTTCATGCCAAGAACTTTGGTAGGGTGGTGGTTTAGTCACTAAGTCATGTCCAATTCTTGCAACCTCATGAACTGTAGCCTGCCAGGCTCCTCTGTCCATGGGATTCTCCAGGCAAGAATACTAGAGTGGGTTGCCATTTCCTTCTCCAGGAGATCTTCCTGACCCAGGAATCAAACCAGGGTCTCCTGCATTGCAGACAGCTTCTTTACTGACTGAGCTATGAGGGAAGTCCTTGGTAGGGACATCATTAATTTATTCAGTCCTTGCAACTTTTCTGTGATGTACTTGTAGTTCAACTTTACAGCTAAGAAAACTGAGAATCACACTGTTGAAGAGAAAACAGTCCAAGTCTGGTAGCTCATGAGTGCTAGACATAGCGCAGGTATGTCTGATTCCAAAGCTTTGCTCTTTCTGCTACACAATGAGTGTGGTAAGGCAGCATATTCTGAAGGTCAAATAATCACTATAAGAAAATAAATGCTAAGAGAATTCAGAGGGATGAACAAAAGAAAGCTCCTACTGCATGATCATAATCATCAATTTTGGGGTATGGGGGCAGGAAACATCTTTCAATAATTTGGTATTTTTGACAATCACAATTGCACACTCATCTCACAAAATATCCATTTTAGAGCCTAAAATTTCAAGAAAAATGAACTCTACCTACAAATCTGCAGAACAAATGCATATTTAGATTTAGTTGAACTCTTGCTTTTACCCTCAAAGACAGTTTAGAATGTATCTCTTTAAAACTTGAAACATTTTTTGTTAGTTACCAGGGACCTAATGAGTTGGGGCATAAGGATTTAAACTTGAGTTATAATGCTTCTCAGGAACTTCAATTAACTAGTATCAATTTGCTGCTCCTAGACCTACCTAGACTTGGGTAGTGGGGGGATACTTAACAGTTTAGCAAGGACTGTTCATTCTTTGCCTAATGCCATCTGGTAACATACTGGTTCAATCCCTTTGTCCTCAGATTAATGGAGCAAGTTCACATATTATAAACAGCACTGTAATTCTCTCCGATATTTTCATTGTGGATTTCTTTGTGGTAGAACTCATTTCCAATAATATATACGTAATTTGGCAACCAGAACCAGAAAATCTAGCATCCTAATAATATTCTTTTAGAAGGAGAAATAGCAAATATGCAAAACAATTAAAGATAAGCCAATCCTATTCCTCGACTTCAATTCTTTGACAATAAAAGTGAAAAGTTCAGTTTGTTGCCAGCATGTTAACATAGGTAACAAAAAACTGAAGAAGAAATTTAATGAGATGAGGAATACTAATAAGGTTGTCTTATGCTCCCTAAGGGCTTCTCAGGTGGCTCAGCTGGTAAAGAATCCCTACAATGCAGGAGACTTGGGTTTGATCCCTGGGTTGGGAAGATCCCCTGGAGAAGAGAATGGCTACCCACTCCAGTATTCTGGCTGGGAGAACTCCATGGACTGTATAGCCCATGGGGTTGCAAAGAGTTGGACACCACTGAGCGACTTTCACACACACACACACACACACATACACGCTCCCTAAGTATTGTAAAATTTAAAACATATTGTACAATGTCCTTCTCAAGAGTTTAAATGCTCCTTGTTCTAATAAGTGTAAAAACCTTCTAATGCCCTAACAAAAATACGTCTCTTTTTATTTGGATTTTTTCATACATAAATATCATGCATTAGTTCTTAGATTAACTTGGTATTAGATAAAAGCAGTAAGACTGAACCAATAGGAAAGGAATGTTTTCTTTGAATGATCAAGCTATGTAATTAAAAACAACATAGGCTAAAGCCTAAATCACTATCTTTTAAGCAGTGAGTCATGGGATTTATACATTGGAATTAATTTCTCTGTATCTGATCCGGATGAAGAATGCCAAAATAAGTGTATTTTAGATTTTATATTCAATTACTTTATATTTTAGAACTTTTAAATGGATTTTTAAAAAATACAATGGTATTAAGTTGAATGTAATTCAGTCATATTTTCATCTGAATTTCCAACAGGATGGCCTTATTTTCAACATTTCAGAGAAACATATGCTCCAGGGATTTCTGTAGGTCACCTTTGGGCTCTTAAGGGGTCAATATATAATACCCTTTCTTTCCGTATTAAATTCAGAACCAATTAAAAATAAAGCACAGAAGATAGACAGATGGGGATTTAAATGACAGCTTTGTCACTGAAAAAGCAGATTAGAAAATGTGGCTTTAAACCTGCACCCAAAGGATTTCCCAGTACTCCCTCCCTGAAGTAGACAGACTCACATACCAAGTGACGGGCTGGACTGCAGGCTTTTCTATCCCTGAGAGTTCGCCTGAGTGCAGGAGAGAAAATAACAGAAGTATAGGAAGCTATTCCTAAGGAAAGAAAGAAAAGGGCTGGGCAGGTTTTTTCTATTCTTTCTCTCCAACCTGCAGTCAGTGAGGCAGGGTGAATGATGTGTCAGCAAAGGAGACAGCAGTCCTAAGCTAGTAGAGACTCTCTGTCTCTACTAGAAAATAATACTCCCTCCTCCCCAGAGTCACATGAAATAAGTAATCAGTGAGGGTATGTGGCTGGAATTCCCTGGCTATCCAGTGGTTAGGACTCTGAATTTCCACTGCAGGGGGTCAGGGTTGGAATCCCTGGTTAGAGAACTAAGATCCTACCAACCAACTGTGAAGTATGGCCAAAAAAAAGAGTGTATGTGGCTTACAGGTTAATAGTCTGCATTCATTCTCCTTCACTTATTAACTATATTTGTGTCTTTTCCTGCAAATAGTGCATATAAATAATTTGCATTCCCTTTTTACAAGATATCAACCTCTTTTTCTCATTTTAGTGTTCTGTAGCCCATGGACAGTAAAGGCATATAGGCCTGTTTATGATGTATTTTTACTTCAATTAAGGATGGATAGATAAGATAGATGGATACAAATATAGAAAAACACAGCTTGAGAAAATACTGCTTTTGATCATCTTTTGAATTATAAAATAGCAAAACAGGGTGATATTTCAAATAATACATACTAACAGAATTAGTTATGAAGTAATAGTTCGTCCAATGATACTGGTTATTTGCCTTTTTTTAGGTTGTTTTATGTATCACAATATGTAGCCTTGGATGAAGAACACAATCTTCTATACCCTTTGGGAATGACTAGTTCCAAGCCCATTTTATCTGGTCCTGCATTTTGATTGTGCCATCATTGTGAATAACAGGACTCACAGGAGGCTAACAGCACAGGGATTTGGGATTTTTGCATTTGTAAAGATCTAAAATAGGAACTATTCAATATTTGGAGGAAATAAAATTAATTGTATGTAACCATTATTGTGATGAGGAGAGGGGTCCTTTGGTACCTTCTTTGGGGAATGCAAAAGAAGTTATCTCTTTAATTATGTAAGGAATATTATATAATATTCAAAATTTAATTTTAAATGATTATTCAGGAACATTAGATATTCATTATATAATCACTATTCAATCATTGTTCATAGTTACTGATCCATTGTAATTCAAATCAAAGTTGAAAGAAAGGTCTACACTTGCAGTTCAGCCTAATACATTCTTCAGGGACGACAGATCATATTGCAGTCCAAAAAATTGTCAGAAGGAATAAAATCAAAACTGTAATTTTCCTGTCTCCCTTACTATTTTTTAAAAAGGCAATGACATAAAGGATTGTTATCCAAAATATACAAAGAATTATTGAAATAAGAAAACAACCCAATTAAAAGATGAACCAAAGACCTTGACAGACATTACAACAAAGAAGATTTACAGATGGCAAATATCTGTATGAGAAGATGCTCCACATCATATGTTATCAGGGAAGTGCAAACTAAAACCACTACACATACATTAGAAAGGCCAAAAGCTAGAACACTGGCAACACCAAATGCTGATGAACATGTCAAGCAATAGGAATTCTCATTCATTGCTGGTACAAATGCAATGGTAGAGACACTAAGGAAACCAGTTTGGCAGTTTTGCACTACACAGCAATCCTACTCCTTGATATTTACCCAAAGGAGTTGAAAACGTATGTCCACACAAAAACCTGCACATGGATGTTTACAGCGACTGCATTCATAATTGCCAGAACTTGGAAGTAACCAAGATATTCTTCAATAGGTGAATAGATACATAAACTGTGGTACATCCAGACAATCGAATATTATTCAGAGCTAAAAATAAATGAGCCTTCTTGCCATGAAAAGACAGGGAGGAACAGTAGATGCATGTTGCTAAGTGTAAAAAGCCAATCTGGAAAGACTACACTACTGTGTGATCCCAACTATATGACATGCTAGAAAAGATAAAACTGTGAAGACAGTATAAAGGTCAGTGGTTATCAAGAGTTGGGATGGGGCTGGGGTAATAAGAAGGCAGAGCACAAAGGATTTTTAGGGCAGTGAAAATACCCTGTATATTATGATGAACATGTCATTACATTTGTCCAAACCCACAGAATGTACAGCGCCAAGACTGAACCCTAAGGAAATCTATGAACGTTAGGTGATTATGACATGTAGGTTCATTCTTGGTTAAAAAAAAAAAAGTACCATTCTGGAGAGTGATATTAATACTGGAAGAGGCTATGCATGTGTAGGAGCAGGAGGTTATATGGGAAATCTCTGTGCCTCCTTCTCAATTCTGTTGTAACCTAAAACTTCTCTAAAAAATGTAGTCTTAAAAAAAGAGTAATGACAGCCTTCCTCCATCCTCCTTTATGCTTATTCTCCATTCAGGTAGAATTCCTTTGGGTGATGTATTGGTAAGTTCAGGCTGCCATAACAGAATATCATAGACCAACTGGCTTACGGCAATTTATTTCCCACAGTTCTAGAGACTGGAAAGACTGTAGTCAGGGTGCCAGTGTGGTCAAGTTCTGAGAGCCGTCTTCCTGGTTTGCAGATGGTGGTCTTCTCAGTACGTCCTCACACAGCAGAGAGAGAAGCCAGCTCTCACATGTTTCTTCTTATACAGTCACAGATCTCACAGTAAGGGCTCCACCTTCATGACCTATTACCTCCCAATAGGTTCCATCTCCAAATTCTATAACATAGGAAACTAGGTTTTCAACATATGAATTTTGGGAGAACACAAACAATGCAGTCGATACAACTGGCATTGGGATTCAGCAGGAAGATTCTCTCGATGACAAGTAACACCAGACCGAACACAATGAACAAGAAAAAGGTAGGTTATATCCTATCCATAGACCCATTTTCATTAGCTTCTCACTCAGGTACACAGGTTTGAAAGTTGTGCGTTGCATGTGTATTTCCCAAACTGCCACAAGTGCTTTACAAGATTTGTTAAGAAAGCCACATCTGATTTAGAGCAAGCTGAGGAACCTGCCAAAGAAGTCCAGAAGAGATAGTGAGAGTATCAAAGCCTTTCTTAAGAGAATGGAAAAAATAAATGGGGAATAGGAGCTAGAATAAAAAGAACAAAGTTATTATCAAAGTCTCATTAAAATGTTTCGAAATGGGAACCCTCCTACACTGTTGGTGGGAATGTAAATTGGTACAGCCACTATGGAGAATAGTATGGTGGGTCCTTAAGAAACTAAAAACAAAACCACCATATGATCCAGCAATCCTACTCCTAGGTATATATCTGCAGAAAAAGATGGTTTGAAAGGATACATGTACCCCAATGATCATTGCAGCAGTTTAGCCAAGAAATAAAAGCAATCTCAATGTTCATTGATAGATGAATGGATAAAAAAGAGTGGCACATGTATATAATGGAATATTACTCAGTCATTAAAAAGAAATAATGACATTTGCAGCAACATGGAAGGACAGAGATTATAATACTAAGTCAGTCAGACAGAGAAAGACAAATAACATATTATATCACTTACATGTAGAATCTTCAAAAAATTATACAAATGAACTTACATTACCAAAGGTGAGAGGGTGAGAATAAATTAGGAGGTTGTGTCGATATGTACACACTGCTATACTTAAAATAGATAATGAACAAGAATCTATCATATAGCACAGGAAACTCTGATTAATATTCTATAATAACCTAAATGGGAAAAGAATTTGAACTGTGTGGATCACAATAAACTGTGGAAAAGTCTTAAAGAGATGAGAATACCAGACCATCTGACCTGCCTCTTGAGAAACCTGTATTCAGGTCAGGAAGCAACAGTTAGAACTGGACATGGAACAACAGACTGCTTCCAAATAGGAAAAGGAGTATGTCAAGGCAGTATATTGTCACCTTGCTTATTTAATCTTTATGCAGAGTACATCATGAGAAACGCTGGGCTGGAAGAAACACAAGCTGGAATAATCAAGATTGCTCGGAGAAATATCAATAACCTCAGATATGCAGACGACACCACCCTTATAGCAGAAAGCGAAGAAGAACTAAAAAGCCTCTTGATGAAAGTGAAAGAGGAGAGTGAAAAAGTTGGCTTAAAGCTCAACATTCAGAAAACTAAGATCATGGCATCTGGTCCCATCACTTCATGGGAAACAGATGGGGAAACAGTGTCAGACTTTATTTTTGGGGGCTCCAAAATCACTGCAGATGGTGACTGCAGCCATAAAATTAAAAGATGCTTACTCCTTGGAAGGAAAGTTATGACCAACCTAGATAGCATATTTAAAAGCAGAGACATTACTTTGCCAACAAAGGTCCTTCTAGTCAAGGCTATGGTTTTTCCAGAAGTCATATATGGATGTGAAAGTTGGACTATAAAGAAATCTGAGCTCAGAAGAATTGATGCTTTTGAACTGTGGTGTTGGAGAAGACTCTTGAGAGTCCCCTGTACTACAAGAAGATCCAACCAGTCCATCTTAAATGAGATCAGTCCTGGGTGTTCATTGGAAGGACTGATGTTGAAGCTGAAACTCCAATACTTTGCCAACCTCATGCGAAGAATTGACTCATTGGAAAAGACCCTAATGTTGGGAAGGATTGGGGGCAGGAGGAGAAGGGGACGACAGAGGATGAGATGGCTGGATGGCATCACCGACTCGATGGACATGGGTTTGGGTAGACTCTGGGAGTTGGTGATGGACAGGGAGGCCTGGTGTGCTGTGACTCATGGGGTCGTAAACAGTCGGACACGACTGAGCGATTGAACTGAACATATATGAAGAATTGAAACACTGTTATACACATGAAATTTATATAACATTGTTAGTAAACTATACTCCAACATATTAAAGTAAAATTCTTTTTTAAAAAAGCATTCTCCAAAGATGACTTAGTAGGAAACCATGTATTCATAATGGAAAACTATGGAAGATTTGAAATTAGACAGACCTATATCATCTCCTATACCAATAAAGTATATTGGGCAATTTTTTTAAGTTCCAAAATTTCTCAACTGAAAAAATGTAAAAATAATCATTTTATGATTATAGTAAAGAGAAATGCAAATATTTATGTATAATGCCTAGGATGTCAAAATTGTTCAATCAACACTCCCTGTTGTTTCTGTCATGTCATGGCTTTACCATTAATATAGAAAGGCATTGGCTCCCATTTCTTTCAATTTAGCAATAAAATTATGAATATTCAATACTGCTTCCACTACCAAGACCAATGTAAATGAGATGCAGAGAAGGAAATGGCACAGCAAAATGAGGGGCAGCCAGCAAGAGTAGCCCTTCCCTCTGGTAAGGGGTACTTTATCAGTAATATCATTTAGAATTACCTGGGCATGGTGATTAAAGAAGACAAATGAATTTTAGTTTAAATTCTCTACAACTGATACACCCCCTTATAGCCTCACTGAACTTTCTGGCCATCACTGCTCTTTAAACAGATAACAATGTTGGAGACTCAGAATATACAAGCAACTAGCCAAAGCCACACATCACCATTGTTATGCCTTTAAAAAAATTCTACATTTTGCCACTTCATTCTAGAACATTTCCTCCCCACTAACTTCTTTTGACTCCTGAGTCTAATTCAGTCTTTAGTTTGGTTTTCTTCCAAAATCTAAACTAGATTTATTCTAGATCCAACTAAACACACAAGATCGTTCACCTTAAGAAGTTTGATGGAAAAAAAAAAGTAATAAATTTAATACATTCACTCTGCAGGATTTTTACTATTTATTTCTCCCTCTTAGTTATTCCTGCTCTCTGTTTGTCTAGTCTTTAGAGGCTCTGTTAACAATTCTTGCGATGTAGTAAAATGTTTGCCCAGAGTAATGTGATAAGACAAAGCAGAGCCATATTGATGTTATGTCTTATTTTAAAGGAGAAGACAATGGAAACCCACTCCAGTACTCTTGCCTGGAAAATCCCAAGGAAGGAGGTGCCTGGTAGGCTGCAGTCCATGGGGTCGCTAAGAGTCGGACACAACTGAGCGACTTCACTTTCACTTTTCACTTTCATGCACTGGAGAAGGAAATGGCAACCCACCCCAGTGTTCTTGCCTGGAGAATCCCAGGGATGGGGGAGCCTGGTGGGCTGCCGTCTGTGGGGTCGCACAGAGCTGGACACGACTGAAGCGACCTAGCAGCAGCATATTTTAAAACCATTTTGTTTCCTATTTCTTTATCAAAGGAAAAAATATCAGTGATAACTTTCTTTCTGTCAGCAACAGAGAGGGGTTGGGATTTCTCCCAGACTCTATTTCCCCTTCAGTATAACAGTTGTAAGATTTTTTTTTTTCTTATGATAAAAAAATTTTTCCTAGTTAAAACCAGATAGTGCTTCTCACCAACTCAAGGAAGTAAAATGAGAAAATGTAACAAACGGCACACACTTCACCCCCACCATATATAAAGAACTTGTCAACTTTCTAACAGAAGGTAGAATCTTTGGTAGTACAAATGAATTAATATCCTGCTAACATAAGTATATACATGAAAAACATGGTTAGTTGTGAAAGTCACAAAGAAATGGGAGATGAGGATTTATATATATACACTACCATATGTAAAATAGATGGCTAGTGGAAATCTGCTGTGTAGCACAGGGAGCTCACTCCATGCTCTGTGATGACCTAGATGGGTGGGATAGAGGGGGCAGGGTTGAAAGGGGGGACCAAGAGGGAGGAGATATATGTATACATATAGCTGATTCTCTTCACCATACAGCAGAAACAACATTGTAAAGCAATTATTCTCCAACAAATGAAGAAAAAAGAAATCACGTTACATAGTTTACTGTTCATAGTTCTTACTTTCAAATAGCAACATTGTCTTTTGTGCCTCAATTGTCCTAAAGTAATAAATACTATTCTCTTTTTGAGTTAAGGGAAAAGAGAACAATCTGTCAAGGGAAGTATTCCCCTTTGATTAAAAATATTTTACTAAATCCAAAAATCTATACTTACTTCCCCCTTCCTGTCCAATACTAAGAGAAAATTCATGGCAACCTCAATAAAGGTGCCCATAAAGAAATCCTACATTGGGTATTCTTTCCAGAACTTAATTTTCCTCTATAATTATAAAACAGACCCCACACCATAAGTACAACACATAAAGCATGCATAAACATTTAGCCCGAGGATTTAAAAAAGCTGAAACATTTCTGCCTAAGATCTCTATTTTCTCCAATCATTTTCCTATAAATAACTACATTCATGTGTTCTTCTCAGAAAAACATGTAAGAGCACCACTAGTTTCTCCTTACAACAGTGTGACAGTACCAACAGTTATTTATTTCAAGACAAAAGGACACATATTTAATAAAATGAGTTGGGTAAATTTCTTCATATATATATGAACAAACCTTGGAGGGAGCCTTTAATACCCACATTTTACTCTCAACTCCAGAGGTTACTTATGATTTGACTAAATTCTAAATAACACCTTCTAAATGAGCAAGTACTGAAGTCAATTGAAGCTTCACAGGTGAAAATGTTTCTTTATAACTGTTAAAAGCTAACTCTTGAAAGGATAGTAGCGAAAACATTTTAGAAGCATCAATATAAGACAGCCTAAGAGCAAGCGTTTTAACTATTTATTTAGAAGATTCCAAGAGATAGACCCTGCAGCCAGCAAAGGCAGGATGGCATGGAAAACACATGGATGAGAGGAAATGGAGCAATGGGAAGGCAACACATAACGTGCAGCAATGTTCCTTCCAAGGTGGCCATTTGGATTCAAACCAGGCCGAAGCAGCAATGGAAAATCATTATCCCCAGATGGCTGATTCCGTACCTGTGTCTGATTATGGGTGTAAGAGAGTTATTTGAAGCCTGAGCATGTTAACTAATGTTTTCATTCCAAGTATCAGATGCTAATTGGTTAATCCAGAACTGACAAGACCACAGTGTTTCTCCCCACCTCAATTACCTAAACTGATGCTAGAAAAGAAACCAGAATCCAACCATCTTTCTTTCAAGACAAACAGTTAGTATCTAAAGGAAAAGGAAAAAAAAAAAAACACCATGATATGCTTAGTATATCAGGATTTCTTTAAGTAAGAGGAAAAGCTGTAATTGAAATTTTTAATAAGCTGTTTGTTGATTCTCTATGTAAGAAGGAGTTCACCAAGAAAGAAAGAAGAACTAGTCACTCACATCCTGTGTTCTCTGACATGAACCACCAATCTTTCCCAACTTTATTTAGGATAATCAGTTAAGAAATTATGTTTAGGACATTATTCTCAGTTAAATACTTAATAACAAACACTTTAAAAATGAGAAATATCTCACATCAGCCCGGAAGTTTCCTCCCAAGAGTTAATATCATTTCATGTTCTATAAAGATAGTAATCCAAAATAAAAGAATTTTACTTAAAGAATTAGAGAATGAAATCATTGTACAGTGTACCTAAAACAACTGTTTTAGAATGTGAAGCTTCCCTTAGAGAAATATTATGAAAATATAAACTAAACTTATTTCCTATTCATATTTAAAATATTTCATTTCTGAGCTCCAATATATACATTTCTAATGAGGTGGATGAAACTGGAACCTATTATACAGAGTGAAGTAAGCCAGAAAGAAAAACACCAATACAGTATACTAACACATATATATGGTATTTAGTCAATCGGTAAAGATAACCCTGTATGTGAGACATCAAAAGAGACACAGATAAATAGAACAGTATTATGGACTCTATAGGAGGGGGTGAGGGCAGGATGATATGGGAGAATGGCATGGAAGCATGTAAATTATCATATGTCAAACGAATCACCAGTCCAGGTTCAATGCATGATACAGGGTGCTTGGGGCTGGTGCACCGGGATGACCCGTAGAGATGGGATGGGGAGGGAGGTGGAAGGGGGGTTCTGGAAGGGGAAAACATGTACACCCATGGTGGATTCATGTCAATGTATGGCAAAACAAATACAATATTGTAAAGTTAAAAAATAGAAAATAAACTAATAAAAAAAAGAAAAAAAATTTAACTGACAATGGATCGTAAACCTAAGTATAGAGTAAAAACATATAAAGCTTCTATACGAAAACACAATAGTAAATAGTTGTATATTTTAATTAAGCAAAAATTTCTTAGCTATGTTGCTAGAAGTACCATGCATAAAAGAGTTGATAAGTTGGAATTTATAAACTTTAAAACTTGTGCTCTTTAAAGACACTACTAACAGAACGAAAAGACAAATCAAAGAGAAGGATAAAATATTTTAAAATTATATATGTGATAAAGATTTATCTTTAGAATATATTTTTAAAAACTCTCAAAATACAATGATAAGAAATTAACCCTTTTTTCTCCCTGGTATTTATGGGGTAGTCTTCCAAGATTACCATTTAATTTCTGTTTTCCTTTTTTTTCCCCACCCCTCTTTATTTGGCTTCATTTCAGTCTTAGATGAAAAGAAAATTATTAGCACCCCTCCTTGCATCTTTTATTTCCTTAATGGTTTTCTTGAACAGTGTTTTGTGCTTTTTACATTATATTTACCAATTAAAATTCATTTTCATAATGAAAAAGAAAGGTCTTATTTCAGAATCTGTCCCCCAACACACATACTGTGTGACGGCTAAAATCAGTTTAGAAGGAAACATCAACTTTTTTGTGTGTTGTGTAATTTAAAATATATATAAAAAACCAGCAAAGAAAAAATCATTTTGACAATAAGTAACTATTCAGGAGCACATATATTCTAACTGTAAAGGCTTTAGGTTTAATCTATTAGCTTTTCCAGGATACTTGGTTTGAAATATTTCCCTATCTAAGAGCAATGTGCAATACTTCCATCTTGCTACAGAGTTTAGGAGATACTGCAGAAGTAGTAGAGTTGATATATCATAGATGACAGCTATCAGCTTTAAAGTCATACAGGGTCAGACGTACCTCTCCACCATATAAGGCTATGTGACCTTGAATCTCAATACTATCACTGGTAATTGGGATAAAAATAGCATCTAATATGTCTGCTGCAAAAATTATATTACATAATGCCTAGTGTCTGCACATAGTAAATAGTCCACAAATGTTAGCTATTATAATTGTAATTAATATTAAACAGGGCAGTGATATCAGCAGTATGGTGGAATAGGAGGTCCCAGCACTCTTCTCTCCAATGCTGCTGCTGCTGCTAAGTTGCTTCACTCGTGTCCAACTCTGTGCGACCCCATAGACAGCAGCCCACCAGGCTCCCCCATCCCTGGGATTCTCCAGGCAAGAACACTGGAGTGGGTTGCCATTTCCTTCTCCAATGCATGAAAGTGAAAAGTGAAAAGTGAAAGTGAAGCCACTCAGTCGTGTCCGACTCCTAGCGACCCCGTAGACTGCAGCCTACCAGGTTCCTCCATCCATGGGATTTTCCAGGCAAGAGTACTGGAGCGGGTTGCCATTGCCTTCTCCCTTCCCTCCAATAGAAACACGAATTTAACAATCATCCATGGGTGAAAAAACCTTTATAAGAGCTCCAGAATCCAAGTAAGAGGTTACAATATCCCAGTTGAGCATAGAAATGAGAAAAATAAATGCACTACCAAGATTAAGAAGCAAAGTTTTACTTTATATCACCCCTTCCCCAACCTCCCCATGTACAGTTCTAAGAAAGATCCTCTTGGAACATGAGAGCTGTCCTCAGAGCATGAGTTCTTCCATGGGGTAAAAACTGAGCAACTCATCTACAAACACCATGTGATTATAGTTTATAAGTGGAGAAGGAAATGGCAACACACTCCAGTAATTTTGCCTGGAAAATCCCATGGACAGAGGAGCCTGGTGGACTACAGTCCATGGGGTCATAAAGAGTCAGACACAACTTAACAACTGAGCATGTAGTTAATAATATAGTATCATATACTTGACAGTTGCTAATACAGTAGATCTTAAATGTGCTCATCATACAAAATAAGAAAGAATAATTATGTAATATGATAAAGGTGTAAGCGAATGCTCATGTAATAATCTTTTTGCAATATACAAGTATATGAAATCAAAACATTGTATACCCTGTTGTTGTTTTTCAGTCACTAAGTCATGTCCAACTCTTTGTGACTCCATGGACTGTAGCCCAACAGGCTCCTCTGTTCATGGGATTTCCCAGGCAGGAATACTGGAGTGGGTTGCCATTTCCTTCTCCAGGAGATCCTTTCAGATCAGAGATCAAACCCAGTTCTCCTGCCTTGGTAGGCAGATTCTTTACCACTGAGTCACCAGGGAAGCCACTGTACACCTTAAAGTTACACAATGCTATATTTCAATAAAGCCAAGGAAAAAGCACAATTACACTTCAAAGAGACAGATTAAACGTTTAAAGATTAGACCTGAAATCAGAAATAGAAAAAGTTTCTTGATAGTCTTACCTATGATTTTTTTTGGATATAAAATCAAAAGCACAGAACAAAAAAACAAGAAGTAAACAAGTGGAACCACATCAAACTGAACAGTTTCAGCCATGCAAAGGAAACAAACAAAATGAAAAGGCAGAGGTTTCACTGGTGGTTCAGAGGTGAAGAACCTGCCTTCCAGTGCAGGAGACATGAGTTCAATCTCTGATCTGGTAAGACTCCATATATCTCGGAGCAACTAAACCTGTGCACCAAAACTATCGAGCCCGGGAGCCACAACTCACGAGTCCACGTGCTTCAACTACTGGCCTGGGTGCCCTAGAGCCTGTGTTCTCCAACAACAGAAGCCACCACAATGAGAAGCCCATGAACCACAACTAGAGAGTAGCCCCCGCTCACAATTAGAGAAAAACTGTGCAGCAACAGTGACCTGGGACAGCCAAAAATAAAATAAATAAATTTTTTAAAAGGCAACCTATGGGAAAAAATATTTGCAAACAATACAACTAAGAGCCACTATCCAGATTATTCAGTCAGCCCTCAATCTGCAGATTCAACCAATGGCCGATCAACTGTACTACACCATATTATATAAGGGATTGAGGATCTGTAGGGGTCCTGGAACCAATCACCCTCGGGTACAAAGGGACAACTGTGTAAGAAACTAGAAGCAGATACAGGAAAATGAAAGATGTCGGTCAAAGGGTACCCAGTTTTCAGTTATGCAAGATAAATAAATCAGGAGTTCTTATGTACCAGCAGGATGACTGTTAACTATAAACAATACTCTATTGCATACTTAAGAGTAAATTTTAAACACAAAAAAGGGAGAAAGAAAAATATTAAATACATGAGATGGATATGTTAATGAGATTGATTCAGTAATCATTTGATATATATATCTGAAAATATCAGGTTGTATATACTATTTTGTCAGTTATAATTCTCTAAAACTGAAAAATTCATATGAAACCACAAAAGACCTTGAATCACCAAAGAAATTTTGAGCAAGAACAAAAAAAGCTGGAAATGTCGCATTTCCTGAACTCAAAATATATTACAAAATTACAATTTTCAAAACAGTTGTTCAGTTGCAAAGTCCTGTCCAACTCTTTGCAACTCCATGGACTGCAGCCTGCCAGGCTCCTCTGTCTTTGGGATTTCCCAGGCAAGAATACTGGAGAGGGTCACCATTTCCCTCCCCATCAAAAGAGTAGAGTACTGGCATAAAAAAGACATGCAGGTCAATGAAACAAAATAGACACCACAGAAATAAACTCATGCATATTCAGTCAACAGATCTTCCACAAAGGTCCCATGTATTACACAATGGGGAAAGTGTAATCCCATCAATAAATGCTGCTAGGAAAACCACATATCCACATGCAAAATAACAAAATTTGACCCTTCTCTTACATTCTGCACAAACATTAACTCAAAATGGATTAAAGATTTAGATACAAGACCTAAAAATTGTAAAAATCATAAAAGAAAACTTAAAGAAATTCTTCTAAACATTGACTCTGGCAATGATTTCTTTGTTATGACACCAGAAACACAGGCAACAAAAGCAAAAGTAGGCATGTGGGACTGCATCAAACTAAAAAGTTCAAATGTAAACTCAAATGTGATTGCTACAGAGCAAAAAAATTCAAATGTGATTGCTACAAAGCAATCAAAAAATGAAAAAGTAATCTACAGAATGGGAGAAAAATATCGACAAACTATACACCTGCTACAGGGTTAATATCCAAACCATACAGGGGCCTCAATAGCAAAACCAAATAACCTATTTTAAAACTTGGTAAAGGAACTGAATGAGCTTCTCTGGTGGCTCAGTGGTAAAGAATCCACCTGCCAATACAGGACATGCAGGTTTGATATCTGGGTCAGGAAGATCCCTTGGAGAAGAAAATGGCATCCCACTCCAGAATTCTTTAGGGCTTCCCTTGTGGCTCAGATGGTAAAGCGTCTGCCTACAATGCAGGAGACCCAGGTTTGATCCCTGGGTTGGGAATATCCTCTGGAGAAGGAAATGGCAACCCACTCTAGTACTCTTGCCTGGAAAATCCCATGGACAGAGGAACCCAGTAGGCTACAGTCCATGGGATCGCAAAGAGTCGGACACGACTGAGCAACTTCACTTCACTTTCCAATATTCTTGTCTGGGAAATCCCATGGACAGAGGAGCCTGGCGGGCTATAGTCCATGGGGTTGCAGAGTTGGAGGTGATTAGCAACTAAACAACAACAGAGGAACTGAAGAGACCTTTCTTCAAAGATACAAATAGCCAACAAATTTAGGAAAAGGTGTTCAAATCACTAGTAATTAGGGAAATGCAAATCAAAACCACAATGAGATATCACCTCATACCAACTGGGATGACTGTTTACAAAAAACAAATGATAACTAGTACTGATGAGGATTTGAAGAAAAAAGAACCAATGTATACTACTACTACTGATAGGAATGTAAATTGGTGTAGTCATGTGGAAAAGAATACAGAAGTTCCTTGAAACCTAAAAAATAGAACTACCATGTGTGTGCCCACATGCTCAGTCATGTCCATCCGACTCTTGGTGAACCCGTGGACTGTAGCCTGCCAGGCTCCTCTGTCCATGGGATTTCCCAGGCAAAAATAGTGGAGTGGGTTGCCATTTCCTACTCCAGGGGATCTTCCTGACCCAGAGATCGAACCCATGTCTCTAGTGTCTCCTGCACTGGCAGGCAGATTCTTTTCCACTGCGCCACCTGGGAAGGCCAATACATACACTACAAAGGCATATTATCAAAAAAGAAAGAAAAACCCTATGAATCAATAAGGACAAACAAATATTTAGAAAAATATTGATCAAAAATGTTTCCACATTAAAAAAAAAAACAGAAAATTCCTACACATACATATGAAAACTATTCATCCTCATTAAAAAGGAAAATGAAAATAACAACCAAATATACCTTCACACCCTCAAGAGTTGTAAAATTTAAGAAGCCAGACAATATCAAGTTTGGCTAGGATGTGCACTGACAAAAATTCTCATCCACCACTAGTAGAAGGGTAATTTACAACAACCTCTTGGGAAAGTGTGGCATTACCTCAAAACACAGAACATGTGCAAACTCCATAACCAATCAGTTCCATGTCTGTGTGTCATGTATCAGTTCAGTTCAGTCGCTCAGTCATATCCAAATCTTTGGGACCCCATGGACTGCAGCACACCAGGCCTCCCTGTCCATCACCAACTCCCGGAATTTACTCAACCTCATGTCCATTGAATCAGTGATGCCATCCAACCATCTCATCCTCGGTCATCCCCTTCTCCTCCCACCTTCAATCTTTCCCAGCATTAGGGTCCTTTCCAATGAAACAGTTCTTCACATCAGATGGCCAAAGTACTGGAGTTTCAACTTCAGCATCAGTTCTTCCAGTGAATATTCAGGACTGATTTCCTTTAGGATGGACTGGTTGGATCTCCTTGCTGTCCAAAGTACTCTCAAGAGTCTTCTCCAACACCACAGTTCAAAAGCATCAGTTCTTCGATGCTCAGCTTTCTTTATGGTCCAACTCTCTCATTCAAATATGACTACTGGAAAAACTATAGCTTTGAATAGACAAACCTTTGTTGGCAAAGTAATGTCTGCTTTTTAATATGCTGTCTAAGTTGGTCATAATTTTTCTTCCAAGGAGCAAGCATCTTTTAATTTCATGGCTCCAGTCACCATCTGCAGTGATTTTGGGGCCCTCCCAAAATAAAGTCTGTCACTGTTTCTACTGTTTCCCCATCTATTTGTTGAGCTTTAAGCCAACTTTTTCACTTTCCTCTTACACTTTCTTCAAGAGGCTCTTTAGTTCTTCATCGCTTTCTGTCATAAGGGTGGTGTCATCTGCATATCTGAGTTTATTGATATTTCTCCCGGCAATCTTGATTCCAGCTTGTGCTTCACCCAGCCCAGCGTTTCTCATGATGTAGTCTGCATATAAGTTAAATAGCAAGGTGACAATATACAGCCTTGACATACTCCTTTCCTGATTTGGATCCATTCTGTTGTTCCATGTCCAGTTCTAACTGTTGCTTCCTGTCCTGAGTACAGATTTCTCAAGAGGCAGGTTAGGTGGTCTGGTATTCCCATCTCTTTCAGAATTTTCCACAGTTTGTTGTGATCCACACAGTCAAAGGCTTTGGCATAGTCAATAAAGCAGAAGTAGATGTTTTTCTGGAAATCTCTTGCTTTTTTGATGATCCAATGGATGTTGGCAATTTGATCTGTGGTTCCTCTGCCTTTTCTAAATCCAGCTTGAACATCTGGAAGCTCACAGTACACATACTGTTGAAGCCTGGTGACATGTCTGTACATGTTTCAGAAGCATTGTAAGAATCAAGCAACAGAGCATGGTAGTTAAGATCATGGACTATGTAGCCAGGCTCTAGACACTGAAATCTCATCTCTGCTACCTATTGTATCTTAGTTAATTTATTCGCATTTTTATTTTTCAGCCTCCTCATTTATAAGATGATAATAGAGCCTAGCCTACAGGCTTCTGCTGATATTTACGCGAGTTGATATATATTAATAATACATAAAGTGGAAAAATACCTGGCACATAAGCAGTATAGCTTAAAGCTGTTATTATTATTCACAGCAGGATTATCAATCATAACCAAAAAACTGGGAACAATGCAAATTTGTATACTAATGGAATAAATAAATAAACCACCATGGCACAAATATGCATGAATATATATATGTATACAAACATGTATATTCCCAGTTATACTCTGTATAAACATAATACACCACTTTATGATAGTAAAATTAAATGGACTGTCTCATTAACAGGAAAAAAAAAACCAAACAAGTAACTCACAAAATACATACAATATGATTCCATACATGCAAGTTTCTTAAGGTTAAGATGGTACATTGTTGAAGGAGACATATCTTTTTTATAAAATTAGAAAGAAATGTGAGAGATTAATTATCACAAATTCAGAATCTCAGAATGGTGATACCTTCCTGGAAGCTAAGAGGAAGAGGGAAGCAAGGAAAGTCATCCAGGTTATTTCCATGATGCTAATAATGTTCTGTTTCTTAACCTGGATCATGAGAAAATAGAAATGCATTTAGGCTTCAAGCTGTACATATATCTCTTACTACTTTACATCTTATACATTTTACAAAAGTTTTTTTTATATGAAATACATCACAAACTTGGGGTGTAAATATGTCTTCTTTGCTTTTGTATTAATTGCTTTACTTACCACTTGCTTTACTGAAAAGAAAATTACTTCCTCTCTCATTCCTTTCTTTAGAAATACTGTCCCAAACACAGAATTTTTTCCACATCCAGAAACTAATATATTAGAGTGCTGCATAGTTTCTGACTCCAGCTTCCACTGTTTTTCACAATTTTAAAGCAACATTAAAACTGATTCTAGGCCATCTTCCTGTTGATGGGGATGCAATCTGACACAGACAGATAATTCACATTATACACATAGTTTCCCGTCAACAGCAATTTCTGAAATGAGGCTGGAGCAGCATGAGAAACAGAGAAAGGAAGAAGATGGAAATGAAGAACGGAATTATGAACAATAGAAAAAGATTCACCCCTGAAGGGTCAATTTGAGAACAAAACCAAACCAGCCTCAAACAGTTTACCCATCCTTAATAAGAACCATCACTAAAATTGTACTTCTTGCAACAGAAAACAGACTCTGGTAACATTAAGGCTGGAGTACTGGTTCTGAATTTCCTATTTTTTCCATGTAGAGTCATGTGTCACAATTGAGGATGAGCCACCCACACAAGGCGGCTTAGGTTCTGTTCATGATACATAGAGTAAGTTCCTGAATTGAAAGTTTCTGACAGAGGGAGTTGATAGGGTCTAAATGAGGGCTCATTGTTAAGATGGCCCATTATGTTGACCTCACACACAAAGAATAAAATCACACTGATCCTTGAGACTGACCAAATTGCTCAAATGACATTGTTTTCTCACTGGTACCTACCTTCTCAAAGCTACCAGACCACCAGATTCCAGACCTTCAGCTACATGACCACAGGACTCAACTACAGGCTAAAAATTAACCATCCCCTCAGAGAATTTTTCATTGGTGGGGGGTAAGAGAGACCTTGTCAGAAACGGAAGGCACTGGTTCTCCTCAAGGGCCAGTCACTCTCTTGTTTCCCTCTAATAAATTTCCCTTTGGCCTGACTCGTTCTCTTTTTCTCTGCACTCGCCTTACACGAGTCAAAATGAAAATGAGAAAAAAATTGGAGAATGGGATTTTTTTAAATGCTTATTAAGTATGATATTTAAAAAAATGTATTCTAGAGTCTGTATTACAAAGATTTTGCTCATAATTCCAGGGTAGAAAATGTTAAGCATGACTGCACAGATATGATAAGGCACTGATTTATGTGTAGACTAGGGGAGACAACAATTTTTTGGTTAGACTGTTCTATATCACAGATACAAAACGGCTTTTCCTTCTTATTGTTTAGTTCAATAAATCTTGTCTACTAATCTGTAAATTGCTGGCTCAAGCTGCAGGCCATGATTTTCTCATTGAAATAAAGTCTATGGGAGAGGCCCCTGGCATGAATCGAAATCCTCTATCTAGTGTACAATTTTTCTGTCCCCTGCAGACCCACCACAAGAAGATTTTACTGTGTTTACTTACTGAAATACACTGGGAAAATGTCTGTTAATATCTAAGGCAGCAATGATTTCCATGAGGACTCAAAGTCTTTTAAAACATTTTAGATGTTGTACACATTCCAAATTAGCCAGTCTTCCCATCAGGAGCAACACAAGAAGAAATAACGAGTGTAAAAGGTGTTAAAGAGTCTAGATAAGATAATAATGATTATATTGTCTCATTTATGAAGTTAAAAAGAAAACTATGAGTACTGGCTAACACCAGTATGTAAATGATGAGACAAAGATGAAAGTGCTCTAATGTCCTAAAATGCTAAAGCAAAGGCTTTAGAGGGCTGGGAACTAGAGCAGTTACGCCCCAGAGGATCATGTGGGAGAAGAGGAGTCAATACTTCAGAGCCAGAGAGCAAGAAGAGTGAGCTGGCCTAGATGCCCCGAGGACAAGCCTTCCAGCAACACAGTTTTGGGGATGTTGGAAGAGAAGCTAAGTCTGCGCTCATCTCCTCTGAACCCAAAACTCTTAAGAAGCACAAAAATCCTATTGAGTAGGCTTGCAAAGTTTCCAGCAATAACATTCCTAACTTGACAATGATTGCACACATGTAAGAAGGTAAGCCACTATAAGTCAAATCCAGCAAAAACAAGAAGCCACAGATTAATAAAGATTTCATACCTGTAATCCTTGAAGATTTTGAAATTGTTGTTCCCAGCATTCTAAAGAACCATGCATGAAATGTTTAAATGAACATCTGGGCAATGGCAAAGATAAGCATGAATTGGGAAATTCTCAGAGATAAATACATAAAATTTAAGAAACAGAATTTGTAGAAGTGAATTTGAAATAAACAATGCCATAAACGTTTAAAACAGCAGGAAAGATACAGTACAAAACAGAATTTGTGAACTGAAAGACATACATAAATAATTTATTCAGAATGAAACAAAAGAAAGAGATGAAAAATGTGAAAGAGATGGAGGATAGAATGAGGAATCAAATGTTTGCTGGAATCACAAAATGTAAATGGAGAAGAGGTGGCACTTAAGAGTTAAATAAAGCCTGAGTATATCTAGAATGGAAGAAAAATATGGTGAAAAGTATGGTGTAAGAATGAATGGAATATTTACTTTTTATAAGTCTAGTCAGTTATCCCAACATCACTTATGCAAAAATATCTACCTTTTCACAAATGATTGATATGCTGACTTTATAATAAATTTTCATAAGGATTAGGATCTATTTGTTGATTTTCTTATTTCCTTCTCTTTGTCTAAAAGTCATAATACACTATTTTGATCTTTATGTGTTTTAATATCAGATAGAGACATTTCACCCCACATATCACCACTCTTTATCAGGACATTCATGGCTTTACTTGCTTATTTGTTTTTCCAAATAAAATGGCTAATGAACATATTTATCCCCAGAGAGAAAAACAGTAAATGATAATTCTACTGAGACTGCATTAATTTATAAAATATTAGTAATTTATATGATGTTAAAACTTTCTATGAAGCAATATAGTATATAAACACAACCTAAAACCAATTAGAGGATATAATGAAAGAGAGCACCCCAATAGGATTATATTCAATTTCAAGCTTAAAAATGTTTCAAACCTCCATTGAGAAAAGCCATAAAATTCTCCTGAAAGGCACAGGAGCAGCTAGAACAAAAGGGACAACATACTGAATTTCTGCAAATACAATTCAGTATCACATGAGTGTTAATCACTGCCTTCATAACTATGACTTCAGTTTTCCCCAGTGGCAAAACTAGACAATTGCAACCCCTTAACTGTCCATTCCGGAGAAGGCAATGGCACCCCACTCCAGTACTCTTGCCTGGAAAATCCCACGGACAGAGGAGCCTGGTAGGCTGCAGTCCACGGTGTTGCGAAGAGTCAGACACGACTGAGCGACTTCACTTTCACTTTTCACTTTCTTGCATTGGAGAAGGAAATGGCAACCCACTCCAGTGTTCTTGCCTGGAGAATCCCAGGGACGGTGGAGCCTGGTGGGCTACCGTCTATGGGGTCGCATAGAGTCGGACACGACTGAAGCGACTTAGCAGCAGCAGCAGCAACTGTCCATTCGTAAACAATCTTGGAACTATTTGAGGGAGGAATATACATCCTGCTTATCATCTGAACTTTTCATGTTATTTACAGAAAGTATCAACAGAAGGAGTTCAGTATCAAAATATATTGGATGAATATCATTAGTTGGAAAAGAATTGCAAGGTATATGGTGGAACGGGCTTCCCTGACAGCTCATTGGTAAAGAACACACCTGCCAATGCAGGAGACGTGAGTTCAGTCCCTGGTCCAGGAAGAGCCCATGAAATGGCAACCCACTCCAGTATTTTTGCCAGTAAAAGCCCATGGGCAGAGAAGCCTGGCAGACTACAGTTGATGGGGTCGCAAAGAGTCAGACACGACCTAGCGACTGAGAAACAACAACAACAACAAATACAGTAGAACATCCTGTCAAAAAATGCTACACTATTAATGCTACTGATGATATGGAGTATAATTCTATATGGAAAAGGGCATCAAAAACCTTAAATCTCAAAAAGCTAGATTCTAAATGCAAAGAAATTTGAGAATACCTCAACTTAGAAATCCTCAGGGGGGCCCTGAGACCTTCAGGGTTCTGCAAAGTTAAAACAATATTTAAATGTACTATATGCCTTATTTCACTATGTTGACATGTGCCAAGCAATCATGAGTAAAACTGCTGGCACCATCACATGAATCGAGGGGTATCAAGCTGTCTAGTTTAGTCTAAGTAGCTAAGTTGTGTCAGACTCTTGCGACCCCATGGACTGTAGCCCACCAGGCTCCTCTGTCCGTGGGATTTTCCAGGCAATAATACTGGAGTGGGTTGCCATTTCCTTCTCCAGGGAATCTTCCCAACCTGGGGATTGAACCCAGGTCTCCTGTATTGCAGGCTGATTCTTTATCAACTGAGCTATGAGGGAAGACCAGTATCCAACTGTACCTGTAGTGATATTTTTTCACCCCCATACACTCAGAGTAACAAAAATAATTGATAATAATCAGAGAGAAAAGGCAATTTCAGTTAAAAATATCCTTGAAGAAGCAGTAGAAATTATTACTAGTATTAAATCTCAACTCTTTGGTATGCATCTTTTAAATCTTCTGCTTGACAGGGGGAAATATACATAAACCAGTGATACTTTGCTGGATCCAAGTAAGATGTTTTTGGGAAAAGCACCCATGCAATTGTGAATTGTGGGCTGAACTAGCTAGTTTTTCATGAAGTACTACTTTTGCTTGAAAGAATGACAGACAAATAAATGAAAGTTATTCAGATTGGGGATCTTAGCTAGAAAATTTTTAAAAAATGAGCAAAGTAAGCCTGTCACTTCAAGAACTGACTAGATTTGTTGCCAATGATAAAACTGGCACTTCCAAGAGAAAATTAGAATTGAAAAACTTGTATCTGCCACTATGCATGTTCTCAATCTTCAAAGACTTTTCTGATAAGTTCCATGTTGATATTAACAAGCATAAGTTTTGGATACTACATAATAAAATGTGCCAATATTTGGAAGATCCTCACAACTCATGAGTATTTTTCAAATGACTAATGCTGGATGTTAAAGTAATATGTATGATAAAAGACAATTCAGATTGAAAGATAAACCAATGAATTTTAATGCAATAGAGTAGGACAAGGTCACTGATACATGTAGCAGGTTGAATGGTGGTCCCCAAAAAGATATGTTGATGTCTTAATCTCAAGAACATGGACTTTATGATAAAAGAATGAATTACTTGTCAAAAGATACAATTACATTATGGTTTCTGAGACAAGAAGCTTATCCTGGATTATCTGGGAGGCCCCACATCCAGTGAAACTATCTTAATAAGAAAATAGAGAAGATTTTATAGGCAGTAGCTATAGATGTGAAAATTGGACCATAAAGAAGACTGAACACTGAAGAATCGATGCTTTCAAAGTGTGGTGCTGAAGCAGACTCTTGAGAGTCCCTTGGACTGCAGAGAGATCAAACCAGTCAATCCTAAAGAAATCAACCCTGAATATTCATTGGAAGGACTGATGCTGAAGCTGAAACTCCAATACTTTGGCCACCTGATACGAAGAGCCTATTTGCTGGAAAAGTTCCTGATGCTGGGAAAGACAGAAGGCAAGAGGAGAAAGGGGTGGCAGAGGATGAGATGGTTAGATAGTATCACTGACTCAATGCACAGGAATCTGTGCAAACACCAGGAGATAATAAAAGATAGGGAAGCCTGGTGTGCTGCAGTCCATGGGGTCACAAGGAGTCAGACATGACTTAATGACTGAACAACAAAGAGGATAGAGCAATGTGACTACAGAGGTAGAGACTGCAGTGATGAGATCACAAATCAGGGAACACCAACAGTCATCAGGGGATCAAAGAGGCAAGAACAGAATCTCTCCAAGAGCCTTAGAGAGGGCCACCCACCAGGCACCTTGATTTCAGACATTGAGCCTCGGCAACTGTGAGAGAGTCAATTCTGTTGCCAACTACTTAGTTTGTGGTAATTTGTAGAGTGAGAAATAGTAAACTAATTCAGTATAGTTTCAGATTCCACACTTCAACTAAACTTTAAGAAACTATCACTTATCAAACTTCAGCATAGTATTGAAAAATATTCACAATTATCTGAAAAATCTATTAAGATACTCCTCCCTTTTCCAGCTATCTAAGTGTGAAAACAGATTTTTCTCTGTGTATTTTTATCAAAATAATACATGGCAGCAGAATGATACAGAACCAGATATGACAATACAGCTGTCTTCTATCAAGCCAGGGATCAAAGCAGTTTACACAAACATAAAACAATGCTAGTCTAATAACTATTTTCTGCTTTGGAAAAGTGTAGTTTACTTTCATAACTGTGTTTATGTTAATAAATAATTGTGCTATTTTTAAATGAATTAGTATAGAAACATTTTTAAATTTTCTCAGTTGTGATTTTAATACAATAAATACTAATAGATATAGCTCATATAAACAAAATTTCTGAGGGTTCCTCAATAATTTTTAGGAATATTCCATGGCCCTAAAACCAAGAAGAATTATATTAAATTATATTAATCCATTTACTACACTTATAATTTCCTGCTTTATACATTCATAAGAACAATATCTGAAGAAGAAACCTACATCTCTATGAATTCAAAAGACTTCCTTATTCTTGAACAAAATATGAGACAAGGAATTGAGGGGTCAAGCATCTTTAGGAAGAAGCTAAATTTCGTATACAATTGTGTTTCTAAAAATTCCAAGTACTAAAAATCATATGACCTTTCAATTCACAAAAGATACAGACAGAGAAATAAAGAACTTGGCAAAAAAAACTATTCAAGAGTCACAGTCAGAATCTTTTGGGGCACTTCTTGTACACTGTGAATGGATTATACAGACAATAATACTTCTTCAAATTCCTGTAAATCTTCCAGATAATTCATTCACACACAGAATGTCTATTCCTTCTCTTCAAACTTCTCTAAAACTCTTTTCTAGTCTTAACGTGCCCTTTGACCTATGACCCTTCCCCTTTCCTCTAGTGTCTGCATCACAAAGGCCCCAGACCTAATGTGCTACCTGGAACATGCCAGTAAGTAGAGAAGGAAAAGTTACTCAAGAGTCAAAGCCAGACCAAACTTGAAGGTGAAGATGAGAGTAAATACAGACTCAGAACATTCATAGATTTGGTTCTGTATACATAGGCTTGTATTAATATCTTCTTCTTCATGGAAGAAAGATTACTATTTTTATTACTATATTATAAATCCTGTTGACTGGTTCTCAAATTTTTGAAGTAATTATACATCAAAAACAAAACACAAAATTAAAATAATAAGAAATAATTAACTTCACACATATTGACAATGTTAAATTGATCCTCGGGTTGGGAAGATCCCCTGGAGAAGGGAAAGGCTCCCCACTCCAGTATTCTGGCCTGGAGAATTCCATGGACTGTATAGTCCATGGGGTCACAAAGAGTCGGACACTACTGAGCAACTTTCACTTTCACTATTAACAATGTGGAAGTGATGGTAGAGCTGACAGAAGTTGATGTCAAAAAGGAACCAAAAGTAAAGAGAAGTGTAGGATGATGTTTTCATCCTACAGTGAGCGACTCAATAAACACTATCTAAAGCAGTGTTATAAAACCACTTCTCAGGCCCCACCCCACACCTGTTGTTGAAGGTTTAGCTGAACTACTCTGTGGTATTGCTGCTCAGCACTCCTTTTGTGAGGCCAAGCAGCCTTGAACTGACATGAGCCCCTCCACTGCAATTGTGATAGGCTTCCTCCTCAGCCTCCCAGGGCATTCCTCTTATCCACCCCTTACATAAGAACCCTTTCAAGCTTTCCAAAACTCTACTCTTTTGGTTTGAATTGACCACTGTGACCTTAGCCCAAGAATCCCCTAGCATTCCACCCATCAAATCTAAAGAAGGCATGTTCCCAGGTGCTGCCAGGCTCTCTGCCTGCACCCTGCCTTGACCTGCCCCTGTTCTACTTAACAAACGTTAATTTAACGAAGTCACAACACTTGCTACATCACATTCTAGGGGTGGGGTCCAGCAACCTGAGTTCTACCAAGCCCTCCAGGTGATTTTGATGCATGCTAAAGTTTGAGAACCAATAATTGTTATTTTTCAGATCAAGAAATAGGTCTAAAAATTATTTTATATGAAAAAAGTAACCACTATGCAAGAGTTTCTCTAAAAAGATACATATAAGAAAACCAAGAGTGAAACAAGTGAAGGAGAAGAAGGTATTGAAATACATCAATTTCACGTTTTATGGAACACCATAAAATACCAAGAGTTGATAAAGGAAAGAACATTGATAGAAATGTACTGCATTACAATAATAACAAAGTTAAAAACAGTTGAAGGTGCTATACCTGAGAAGCGGACTAGAGAAGAGGAATAGGGGACACACTCATTCTTCACTGTATACCTTTTTGTGAAGTTTGCTTTCTTTCCCCAACCAAATTATTATTAATGTGAAATAATGTCCAGTATTCAATTTCCAGATTCCCTGGAAATCTTTACACCAATCTACATCTCAGTACTTAATTGAACATCTATTTGTTTCTCTTATCATATCAAAGAAGTTAGATGGAGAAGATTTCTTCTAAATGTCATTTTTACTAAGATTAGTATGCAAGGCCAGAGGACATGAAGATTTCCAGTGCCAAAGCAAAACCTGTAGCAGGGAAAGACTATTTATGCTATTGCAATAGGAGAGAAAGGGTCCATTTTGCTGAGACAAAAGGCAGGAGGGTTTTTAAGTAATGGAGTGAACTAGTGGGAAAGTGCTGGAGGATATTCATGGGTAAACTGACCATAGGAATGTGTGGAACAAGATTTCCAGTTGCTGTGATTAGGCCCTCTGGGTTTGTTCATTGGTACCCATCAAAGTTAGGCTCCTACCTCTCCTACTGAGAGACAGAGGTGATCTTTTGTTGCCTATATCTCAAAGAGACAGTCCCCTGGTCTTTAAGACATTTCCTAGGTTACAAACGTGGCAAAAGGCTAGAGATTTATACATATTTCAAAGGAGGCAGAGAAAGACTATACAATTTCCATTTTTCTAAATTCAATGCTTGAAAAAAAGGTAGATTAGGGCCAGTAATAAGGAAGCAATATGTCTAAAGTTTAATCAAGCTGAGGGGACTGTTGAGGCCATGGTATCATCAGTAACAATATTTCACAAGATAAAGTTCTGCCTGTGAACACACATTAGAATGATGACACACTCCCATATTTCTTCACCCATCCTAAAGAGCACTCCTGTTTAGGGACCACATATGTAGTCATCACATGAGACATTCGGGGCACATGTGCACTTTTATTCTATCTTTTCTCTGACACCCATACCATCCCTTCCAATAGCAACCATATTTGACTGCAAACTACTTGGGGAAAGATTCTGTTTTGATTGATTTTTTTCGCCTTTGAAGTGTTCATACAGTACTCTACAAATAGATTATGTTCAAACAATATTGACAAATGAATTTTCCCATCCTAAAGATACATATTAAGGAACATAGAGCAGAATCTGACAATTTGTTCAGGGCCAAAATCAATTCACAAACCACATGTATGTAATCTCATCTGTACTTGCTCTTCAACCCCTTCTATTAGACTAACACAACCAAGTAAACCTTTTAGAGCACAGATCCAATTTCCAAAGTCCTTTTGACCTTTAGATGGCAGAGAACCTACAGAGTTTAAAGCACGTAGTTCCGTGATGCCAAGATAAGGTAATGGGTTAAAAAAAAAAACTGCAAGCAACCTCTGCAGAAAAAATATGGAGATAACCAAAAGTAAAACTACTTGTTTGATTATAAAGTGTTACATATGCACTTAGCAGATCACTTAGCAAGTTACTAACCTTTATGAGGAATGATTAACATTTTCAGCATTTACCTTAAAAGCACACCATCATAGAAAAAGTCTTATTATGGGTAAGTAGATTATCTACTAGCCTATTTAGGTAAAAACATAAATGCACAGGATTATGTACACATAGACAACTTAATAAATTGAACTGATCTTATGTGAATTATTTCAGGCACTCTTGTCCTCAACTCAGGATGGAATGGAATTTACATCTATTTTAAACTTCCCATTACTTTCAGATAATAGGCCACTTTTGCTTTTTTGAAAATCATCTCCCCAGCTTTTAGTCCCCTAGAATTTTTTAGCCACTCAGAACTTAGCCTTGCAGTTCTCTTCCTGATATTCTCATCCTGAATCATTCCAATATGCTTAAGGACCTTAAAACATTTTCGAGTTTCCACCAACCAAAAACAAAAAAAAGAAAACAAGATAAACACACACAGAAAAGTATCCAAAGAAATCTGTATTTGTTGTCTAATACCACAAAACAAATCACTCCAAAATGTAGTGGTTTAGAACAATAAACATGTATCATCTCATAGTTTCTAAGGGACAAGAACTCAGCTGTGGCTTACCTGGGTGGTTTTGACTTCAGGTCTCTTAGAAGGTTGCAGTCAGGACGTCAGCCATGTCTGCAGACATCTGAAGGCTTGATTGGACCTGTTTCTAAGAAAGCTCACTAACCTTGTGCCAGTTGTTGGGAGGAGTCCTCAGGTTCCTCACCACAAGCTGCATCAGCATCATCAGCACATGATGGCTGGATTCCCCCAGCATGAGTAATCTATGAGAGAACATAGCAAAACCACAGCATCTTTTATGATCCAACCTCAGAAGTCACATGCCATTATTTTTGCAATATACTGTTGGCTCTTCAAATAGGCATCATTTCATGCAAGAGGGAACTATACAAGGGCACAAGTAGCAGGAAGTGAAGATCACTGGGTATCATCTTGGATGCCCTTCTGTTATTCCTGCCTATATATATTTACTTGGTAACCAATGCCCCACTCTGGTTCTACTGCCAGGCTACTCAAATATTTGATCTTTCCTCTCCCATTTTTAATAATTTTTTAATTAAAAGAATTTTTTTCACTGCTCCTTGAGACTTGCAGGATCTTAGTTCCCAATCAGTGATCGAATCCATGCCCTCTGCAGCAGAAGTGCAGAGTCTTAACCACTGGATGCCAGGGAAGTCCTCCTCTTTCATTTTTAATGATTCTAATTCTTTCTTGCTCCCTTTACAATCTACTTCAGTGCACACCACTCCACAGAAACTATTTCCTTAGAGATTACCAATGATATCTTTGTGCTTAACTGATGGCCTTAGACTCTTCCTAAGTCATATTCTTCAATATCTTGTAATGTTTGATGTTACAAACCACCCACTCCTGAAATTCTCTCATCCTTTGGCATCTTTGGTGCATTACCTAAAGGCTTCTCCCATCTCTCTGATGCCACTTCTCTCCCTTTCTCCACGAGATTTCTAAGTGCAGAGTATTAAGTTTATCCCTCGATTTTCTTACTACAGTAAGACTGAGCTGATTACCCATTTACTACTTTAGCTATGCCATCTATTATCAGGCCTGCATTTCCTTCCCTACTCAATCAGAGGTCCTTTATACCTGCCTTCAGGCATCTCCATTCTCTATCTGTAGACAGGCCCATTTTTTCTTCCTTCAGTGCTTCCTGGAACAATTTGCTTTATCCCATCATCTCACTATCACCACTTTAGTCCAGATCCTCCCTGTTCCATCACCAGATTAGCAGAGCAGCAGTATTTTAGCTACTAAACTTGTCTAACACAGACTCTGTACTTGGGTGCTCAGTCACTCAGTTGTATCCAACTCTTTGTGGCCTCATGAACTGTATCCACCAGGCTCCTCTGTCCATGGGACTTCCCAGGCAAGAATACTGGAGTGGGTTGCCATTTCCTCCTCCAGGGGACCTTCCCAACCCAGGGACTGCACCCACGTCTCCTGCATTGCAAGTGGATTCTTTACCACTGAGCCACCGGGGAAGCTCTAACACTGACCTTGTGTGCTTTGTCGCTCAGTCATGTCAGACTCTTTACAACCCCATGGACTGTAGCCTGCCAGGCTCCTCTGTCCATGGGGATTCTCCAGGCAAGAATACTGGAGTGGAGTGGAGTGGCAGGAATACTGAAGATCCTCCAGGGGATCTTCCCAACACAGGGATTGAACCCAGGTCTCCTGCATTACAGGCAGATTCCTTACTGCCACCAGGGAAGCCCATAACATTGACCTTGCTTCTACTATAATCCATTTGTCATATGTTTTGATGCTAAATCTCCTTTATAAATTCCTTTTATTTTTTTCATTTTCCAACATAAGATTATCATCTACTGCTTTCAAATCTTAATTCCTTAGTCTGGCTGTTAAAGCATATATTAATATTATCTTCCCATTTGGCTACCATACCTAATTTCTTATTCCTCTTATTTCTTATTTTCCTTATTTTACTTAGGTGCTTAACCATCCATTCACTATGTCCCAAATATATAAATCTCCACATTTACCTTTTTAATTTTATTTTTTTCACAAAAGTAAATTAAAAAAAAAAAACTTATTCATTTCCTACCAATTCATCCTACTCATTTCTGAATGTCTAGCTCAAACTCCACAATCCCCATGAAATATTCTCTAACTATTTTAGTTCATACTGGGCAGCTTAATTTTTGACTTCCTAATGCTCAATTAAGCATCTATATCTCTGATTCTTTGTTAGTCTTATTTTCATAGCTAAGTCGTGCAAGTGTATAAAGACTGCAATCATATTTTATAATTCTTTCCCTTAAAACATCTAAAATAGCCTACAAGTAACATGTTGAGCACATAATAGGCCATGAATAAATATTTATTGGTTAACTAAATGAGAACAATAACTAGAAAATTCCTACATCATTTGGCAGGATGACTATAGGCAAAAGACTCCTTCTCAAAATAGAATATCTAAAAGTATATTTTCCCCACGTGTCAACAACAAAAACAAAACACTGTCTCCAGGAGAGCCAAGCTTTAGCTCTTTGAGCATGTATAACATCCACAAGACACAATTGTTAAAGGTACAATTGTTTAAATAAAAAGGCATATACACAAGGTAATTGCTTCATTTAGCAAGTATGGAGAAAATCAGATCACATTCCAAAAGTAATATGATGATGTCAGCAGTTGGAGAACAATCAAGGAAAAAATTAAGCAGTAAGTTTGCTGTCTTAGATTTATCAAGGGAAAGGAAATTCTTATAAAGCCAAAAAGATAAGAGAAAGCCTACACGATCTGTAACAGAAAAAAATAGTGATGCTAGCTGTATCACAGTAAAATCATTACACTTTCCTATTTCAAACATTAAAAATTAATATTATTAAAAGTAACTATGACATATCTTTGGAAAGAGAACATATCTGTATTTCCCCCAAAGTCTCACGGCTGGTTGTGCCCTCTTTTGGAAGCAGTGTTGTGTCTTGTAAACAGTATGAGTTACCACAGCCAGAGGGACCTGGGTTACTAGTTGAGGGATCTTAGGCAACCAACCTCAGTGGGCTGTTGTGAGAATTAAATGAGATTACCTATCTGAAAGAACCTGGGATGGTGTCTGACACACGCTGGTCAAAGTGTCTTCATTTCCTTCCATTCTGCTTTGCAGAGATAAAAAGAACAGGGGGTGGACTAGCCCTAGAGTAGGAGGGAGGAACCACGAATTATTATCCCGGCTCAGTTGCTCATTAGGTTGTGGCAGGAACAGTCTTCCAGTTTTCATTTTCCTCTTCTTCATTTTGGTAGTAGATGCCCCACCCCCCTGATTTTTAATTGGCACACAGGAGCCAGACACTACTATTTCTTATTCCTTCACAGCGTTTTTAATCATTTGATTTGCAGAGCCTTTGGGTAGACTAGACACTTGCTTATCACTCACTACGCACTTCTGCCCTAACCCAGTCCGATACCCATGACTCCTTCCTGACAGCTATGGATTCTTCTGTGCGTAGCCACCGGACCAGAAGATCCCTAAGGAATCTTACAATATTCAGTAGTCTGAGGAAACACATGGAATAATGTTCACTTCTCTGGTAATCATAATGAATTGGTGTTTTTTTTTTAAGAGGAAATTTGAAATAATCTAAGTTTTAAAATCATCAGATCTCTTTTGCATGTTTTTAGTTGGGAGATGTATGGTCTATTAGTTTCCTGTGGCTGTTGTAATGAATTACTAGCTAAAATAACAGAAATTTATTATTTTACATCTCTGAAGGCCAAAAGTCAAGGTGTCTTCAGGGCCACACTCCCTGTGAAGGCTCTTGTTGTTGTTCAGTCACTAAGTCGTGTCCGACTCTTTGTGACCCCATGAAGTGCAGCATGCCAGGTTTGCCTGTCCTTCACTATCTCCCTGAGTTTGCTCAAACTCATGTGCATTGAATCAGTGATGCCATCCAATCATCTCATCCTCTGTGGCCCCCATCTCCTTTTGCCCTCCTTTTCCAGCATCAGGGTCTTTTCCAGTGAGTAAGCTCTTCACATCACGTTACCAAAGTACTAGAACTTCAGCTTCAGCATCAGTCCTCCCAATGAATATTCAGGGTTGACTTCCTTTAGGATAGACTGGTTTGATCTCCTTGCTGTCCAAGGGACTCTCAAGAGTCTTCTCCAGGACCACAGTTTGAAAGCATCTATTCTTTGGTGCTCAGCCTTCTTTATGGTCCAACTCTCACATCCATACATGACTACTGGAAAAACCATAAATTTAAATATATGGACCTTTGCTGGCAAATTGATGTCTGCTTTTTAAGACACTTTGTAGGTTTGTCATAACTTTTCTTCCAAAGAGCAAGCGTCTTTTAATTTTCTGGCTGCAGTCACCATCTGCATTGATTCTGGAGCCCAAGAAAATGAAATCTGACACTGTTCCCACATATTCCCCATTTATTTGCCATAAAGTGATGTGACCAGATGCCATGATCTTCATTTTCTGAATGTTGAGTTTTAAGCTAGTTAAAAATTCTCCTCTTTCACCTTCATCAAGAGGTTCTTTAGTTCCTCTTCACTTTCTGCCATTAAAGCGGTGTCATCTGCATATCTGAGATTGTTGATATTTCTCCTGGCAATCTTGATTCCAGCTTGTGAGTCATCCATTTAGTATGATGTACTCTGCATATAAGTTAAATAAGCAGGGTGACAATATACAGCCTTGACATATTCCTTTCTCAATTTTGAACCAGTCAGTTGTTCCATGTCCAGTTCTACATGTTGCTTCTTGTCCTGCATACAGGTTTCTCAGGAGGCAGGTAATGAGGTCTGGTGAAGGCTCTAGGGGCAATCATTCCTTGCTTCTTCCAACTTCAGGCATTATATAGCTAGTGGCTACATCACTCTAGGACTTCCTTGGTGGCTCAGATGGTAAAGAATCTGCCTGCAATGCAGCAGGCCTGGATTTATCCCTGGGTCAGGAAGATCCGTTGGAGAAGGAAACAGCTACCCACTCCAGCATTCTTGCCTGGGAAATTCCATGGACAGAGGAGCCTGGTGGGCTACAGTTCATAGGGTCGCAAAAAGTCAGACATGACTGATACAACTTAGTACGCATCACTCCTCCATATTCACGTGGTCCTCTCCTCCATGTGTCTCCTCTTCTGTCTATAACATCTGCCTCTGCCTAACTTCTGTAAGGATACTTGTCATTAGATCTAGGGCCCACCTAGACAATCCAGGATAATCTCATCCCAAGATTCTTTAGTTACACGTCCAAAGATTCTCTATTATTACTTCCAAACAAAATCACATTCATAGGTTCTAGATGTACACTTGGATGTAACTTTTGGAGACTCATCATTGAACCCACTAGAGAATGCTTCATAAACACTCACTTAGAAAATACAGGTAGTATAGATACTTCACGCTCTGAAAAGGAAATAGTCAAATACCAACTTTTTCAACTATTTACAAAAAATAGCATTTCAATGAAAACTTTAAGATGTTTTAAAATACCTTTTGGAGTTACAAGTTTAAATAAGAATCTTTTCAATCAGTATCTTCTACTTTGTCATGTAATATTCATTATTGTTAACCACATTCTATTTTAGGAATTCACTACTTCTTTAATAGATCACAACTATCAAAATAGAAACCTTGCAAATGATTCATTTTTTTCCTGTTTAAACAACTAATACATATATACACTCTTAAAATTCAACATAGAGGAGAAAGAATTATTCCCCTTGAGTACACCTTGCCTAATTTCTCTCTTCCCCAACAAATAACAGTTTAAAATTCCTTTCAGAATATTTTGTGCACACATAAAGAGTAGTTACACAATATTTTTTATCATAATGGAATCATGCTATACATAGCACTCAGTGAATTACATTTTCCTTTTATCAATGTTTGGAAGATATTTCTTTCTGACTTAGAAATCTATACCATTATTTTTCTAACCACACAATATTTGACAGAAGGAATGTAGCATAATTTATTGATGAACATATAAGTTGCTTTCAAATGTCTGATGTCAAAAAAAACTTGCACTGATAAGGTCTTTAAGAAAGTACAGAATTCTCTACAAGATGGATTTTTAGAGGTAAAGTTACTTGGTCAAAGGTTATGCACATTCCCAATTTTATTGAGCCTGCTAATTTGCTCTCCAAAGTGTTCTATGAACTGGCCAACTGAGGCTGAAAGATAATTCTTACCTGATCAATTAACTATTTATATATACATACGTGTACATATCTGTATGTATACACATACATATAAATTAGATGTGTAAAAAGTATATTGAAATATATATATTATACACACACCATTTTTATACTATTCAGGTATATGGAAGCCACTCAGTTTTAGTTAGATAAATTAGGGAAGAATTTTTTTATGCTCATATCCTCCCTAATTCATCTATCACTGAGCATAAGGGACTCAAACAAGAAAAGAGACCCATTTGGGGGTATTATGAACAAAAACGTAATAGAAAAAAAATCTGTTGTTTTCTGATATAACATGATGCCAAGGCAGAATACTCTCCCAGACAAGAAATTCTCCCTCAGAATATACATGACTCCACAATGCCTAATGGATACATCCTAAATCACTGTAGGAACTCAATCCAACAGTGCATCAGAACTCATTATGCCTTTTTCTCTAAAGTTCTAGTGTGAAAACAATTGCTAAGATCTATATGTATCTTGAATTTCAAGGTGATCTGATTTAAATGAGCACAGAACCACAAATTATCTATTTAGGTGCTTTTCAGCTAAACTAGGAAAGAGAGAATATTTTTTCACCAGGCTCAAGGTTGAATTGGAGTGACAGTTACATAAAAAGTCTTATCGAAGTGCCTCCATAGCTGTGAGTCCTGACTTCAGCACTCCACATAATTATAAGATAGTAACAAAAATTATTCCAAAGCACTTGAACAATTATATGCTCTTAAAACAGGTTGAAAACGAAGGATGACATGTTTTGAAAGTAGTAGATTTGAGAGTGCTTTAAAACTGCAGCAAGAAACTGTTTCTCAGTTAGAAAAGTACATAAAATTATTTATCAATCCATTATGGAACATCTATAGACTCAGAATTTACCGTGCTCCATTAAGTAGAGAAATCCCTTCCATTAGACTTCTCCTTACTCAGGGATGAAAACATCCTTCATCCAACCTCACCAATATGCTCTCAGTTTCTACCACCTAACTCCCGCCCCACAACACACACACACACACACACACACAAAGACACACATGTCATTACCACATATTTAGCAAAATAAGGTTACCAAATAATAAAAACATGACAGGTTGCATTGCAAGGACTTGCTTTCTGACAAAAAGCTAAGATGCATAAAACATTAAGTTGCTGCAACATTTGTTTTATTTACAAAAAAGAGAGAAGAAATGTTAATAATTCAGATATATGAAGAGTCTGCACTGAAGGTTATAATACCCTGGGGATTAGAGACACAACTCCAGAAGGTTGCGCTTAGGTAGTGACATATTTCAGAACAAAAGGATTTGTACTAAGGATTGACTCTATTCCAACAAACAATACAAAAGATTATTTTTGTTATCTTTATATATTCTTGGAAAACTTTTCATCATTCGGAGATGAAAATTGACTGTCCTGTGATTTTTTTTTTTAACCAACGATCTGATACTTTTCTTTGCAGGTTTTCACTTTATTGAGATGTAATTAATGGTCAATAAAATGCATGAACTTTAAATGTTCAGTTTAATGAGCACTGACAATTATATTCAGCCATGCAACCACCATTCAAAATACATATAGTAGAACAAATGTTCCCTTATACTCCTTTCCAGTCACTTCCCTCCCTCCTCCTACATCTTAATATGGGATTTCTACCACCATAGATTACTTTGGTCTCTGTTTGGTTTTCATATATATGAAAGCTTATAGTATGTGCTCTTCTGTGCATAGCTTCTTTTGTTCAATATAATGCTGATGTGTATGCACATTGTTCTGTTTATCAATAGTTATTCCTTTTATTACTAAGTAACATACATTCAATTCTATGGATACACTACGACTTGTCTATCAGTCTTTATGTTGTTAGACCTTTGGGATGATCCTAGTATAAGGCTATTATAAACATGGCTGCTATAAACATTTTTCTACAAGTCAAGGTGAATACCTCTGAGTACTACTTATTCCTAGGTCACAGGGGAGATGTATGTTTAACTTTTTAAGAAACTACCAAACAGTTTTCCTAAGCAGTTTTACCACTTACACTGCCATCACCATTGTATGAGAGGGTCTACCACTCCACACTGCCACCAAAATTTGATGTTTTCGGTCTATTTTAGCCATTCCAAGGCATGTTTAGTAACATCTCATTTTTGGTTTAGTTTTTATAGCCTTATAACTAATGACGTGCATGCTTTGTCACTCAGTCATTTCCAACTCTTTGTGACCTTCTGGACTGTAACCAGCCAGATTCCTCTATCCATGGAATTTTTAAGGCAAGAATACTAGAGTGGGTGGCCATTTTGTCCCCGAGGGGATTTTCCTGACCCAGGGATAGAACCTGCATCTCCTGTGTCTCCTCTGTAGGTGGATTCTTAACCTGCTGAGTCATCAGGGAAGCCTCTACCTAAAGACACCGAACACTTTTAAAAAGTACTACTTCTGTGAAGTATCTATTCAAGTCTATCACACATATTTCTATTTGGTTATTTGTGTTTTTATAGTTAATTTGTAGGAATTCTTTATGTATTCTGTATACAAATTCTTTGTAAGATACTCTTACTCTCTCCAGTTCACATTGTATGTATTAATTTTTAGTGCAGTTTTTTGATGGGCAGAATTTTTAAATTTTGCCTAACTCTAATAATCAACTTATGTTTTATGATTTTTGTGTCCTGTACAGGAAATCTCTATCTAAACTGTGGTCATGAAACTTTTTTCTGTTTTTTTTCCTAGAACTTTTTGAATCTGGTTTTATGTTTAGATCTATGAACAATCCAGAATTAACTTTGTGTATGGAATGAGATGAGAGTCAAAATACATTTTCTTCCATGCAGATACCAAGTTGTTCCCGCGACGTCTGTTGAAAAGACTTTCCTCCAATATAGCTTTGGTACTTTTGTAAAAAAAAAAAAAAAAAAAAATCAGTAAACTGAATATATATGGGTCTATTTCTAGACTTTATTCTGTTCCATTATTCTATTTGTCTATGCCTAGACCAATACCACTGCTTTGGTTACTCTGTATTTATAATAAATTTTTAAATCAAGTAAAGTTTTCCAACTTTTGTTCTTTTTCAAGGTGGTTTTAGCTATCCTATTTTCTTTGCATTTCTGTATATATTTAGAACCATCTCGTCTACTTCCTCAGAATAGCTTGTTGACTTTTTGATAAAGATTGCATTGAATGTATGTATCTATTTAGAAAGTAAAGATATCTGACAGCAAGATTTTATTTACCAATCAGAAACATGGAATATCTCCACATTTTTTTAGGTCTTATTTAACTTCTCAGTAATATTTTAGTATAGAGATCTTAAATATTTTTCATTAGACTGATTTTTCTTATTTTCATATGCTATAGTACATTTTTAAAGTGTTATTTTCCAATTGGTGGTGAGTGGAGACATGCTCTACAGTCGGGATCCCTTATAGGTCTAACCTATTACAAGAAGCTATCCATGCCTATTAAACATGTTAGCTGTTCAGCTAGTTTTTCCCTCTCCTTTACTTAGTAGACCTTTTCTCCAGTGATGAGAGCAGTGGTAATACCCTCTTATCCTGTAAAGGGATCCTCACACTCTGATGTTTTATTTGTTTGGATTTCTTTCTGTGCTCAGCTTTATGATAGGATATTTTTTAACTATGATGTTTATAGTTTAACTGGTTTGTAATTTAGTTGTTAATTTGAGACTGAAGGTCTGTCACAACTTTTTATGTTCAAACTAAAAAACCTTTTGGTGAATTTTTTCATACTTATAGAACAACCTTCCTTATTACTATGCCTGAAAGAGCAAAAAAAGAAAAGTACCAAATAGCACCCAAGAGTCCATGCAATCATGATAAAGACTAATCATGAATTTGACCTTTTTCAATCCAAAGCCCATAACACAACCTTTCATGAATAAATTATCCAAATCTTCTCCTAAAGTTGCCTTTGAAACCCCTTTGCTCACTATTACTTCTAATTGGCTATTTATTGAAATACTACTCCTCTGTACAACATCACTACTTCTTTTTTTTCTTTCTGATATTCTAAAAGCACTTGAAGTTAAGAGCTCTATTAATGTCTACTGGGGTCTCTTTCTGAGGCTGTTATAAACATTGAAATCTAGATAAAAGAACATCGTGAGGAAATAATCAATGAGAAAAGAGTGAAAGTCGTCAACCAAGTGGTCTTTCAGATGCAGGTGGTAGTGCGAGGCCTGGAGCTGGACTTTGATCCCAGCTCCTGGAGTTAAGAGAAATAATACAGCATCTATCTGCTGAGGCTCAAAAAGGTCAAAGCTGCTCATGATGCTGCTGCTGCTGCTAAGTCACTTCAGTCGTGTCTGACTCTGTGTGACCCTATGGACAGCAGCCCACCAGGCTTCTCTGTCCACAGGATTCTCTAGGCAAGAACACTGGAGTGGGTTGCCATTTCCTTCTCCAGCTCATGATGTTATGTCACCACTGTTACCATTCCTCTCTAACTACTCTCTAACTGACTTTACCCACTCCAAAATACCTTCTGCATCCACTGCAACTTAGATTCAACAGAAAAAAAAAAAAAGAATCCAAGAAGGCCCCAGACTCCTCAAGGTTGACTCTTAGATTCATCCCACCACAACCACCCCAAAAATACGTCCAATTCTGGTCCTGTAAATCAAAAATCTTGATGCCTAGTTTCCATAGTTATTTCTTAAATCATTTTAACGGAAGATGAAAAATTCCATAATAAGAACTCAGAGTGACTGTCATTTGATCTGCTAATGCTCAAATTATGGTAGGACCTATGAAAAGACTCATAATCCATGATTTCTGGCCTATTGCTGAAAAGTAATGGCACCTAACAAGATTCCCAAAGACCAAAAACTTATCTTCATTCTCAATACAAAAACTCTTCAGAGAAAAAATTGTGCTACTCCCTTAATGCTGACTCTTATTTCGGGCCCATGTTCCTTACTACAGCCCACATGTAATTATTTTTAAATGTCATGAAATCCTGCAAATGTGTTTGATAGAGTAATTGAAATTACTTCATGTAATTTTACTTTTCGTGATGGAAATGTGTGCACATAAATGTCACTGCACTGTCAATGCACTTAATGACAGCTGCGTATATCCTTTGAGGGTTTCTCTTCAGTGGGGATTTTACCTTCCAAATATAATAAAATTTCTCTCTTCCTACACACATGCATACTGAAGCACCGATTAGTGTATATTATTAGTAAGAAATTCCCCCACGTGATTCTTTGACCACAGAGATGAGGCCAGGACTTCACTGGGACCAAGTTTCTGCTTTAACAGGATTTCTGGAATATTTTCACAAATGATACAAGTGGTCTTTTAAAATCAAGACTGCGGTAGCAAATAGTGCCCTTTTTGGAAGCAATTTTTGCATACCAAGAGCAGATGCTTCTATGACTTGAAGTTAGTAGGCACCAAAAGACAGCAAAACTGACACAGGAATAATGAGCCAGCATCTCACCAAAATAAATTTTGTGAAGGGTTCTGTGCCTTAAGATCTCACTTCTCACATTTGCCTATGTATCTTGCATGGGTGAAACCACAACGTGCTTTTGCTTGAGGAACTTGCCTTTCTGCCTTCTTACTAAGCACAGTTATATGAAGAGCCTTTGACTGACCTGATAGAAAGTTGAACTTTTTTCTCTGTCATTTGTAAAGCATAAAGCAAGAAGCATCTTTGTAATTTAACAAGAGATATGCTTTCACATAAGCATATTAAACGTGGTTTCATAAAATACTCAGAGTGAAGGAAGACTAAATCCTTCATTATCTATTTGAAATAAAATTTTCAGTTTGAGAAGGAATACAGTAATCTATAGTCGATCTAGGCAAATATTTCTCTCGGGCTAATTTAGGCAACAGTGGTGATAGACTATTCTAGCAAAGTTAAAAAAAGGATGTGGTCTCTTCCCATGGTGTAATCTGAGAAAGGGTATTGTTATTCTTCCTACTGCAAAATTAGTTTTATTAAAAATTGATATTTTTAGTTAATTACATGTTTAGGTTTGAAGACAAGTGACTCAAGTACCTTATTGAATGAAGTTATTGAATTATTTTGGTTACTTATTCTCATTTATGGAATTGACTTTTGTATTACATATCAAAGGGAACTTTCTCAGCAGATTAATATGTAAACCTCTAGAAAAAAAATTTCTAAGTGGAAAAATATATATGCTTATGCATACAAACTTGCATCTTGTGAGGACTACAAATGTCAAATGACTTACAAGTAACAGAAAATCACGCTGAATTTTGCTATTTCAATTTTAAACCCACACTGCACAAAAAACATAGACCCATATTTATTGTCATGATGAAAGTTCCCTTAAATATCATGATTTATTATATGTATTAACACCACTCATATTTTCTTTGGTAACTCACTTTTACTAGTTCTAAAATATCTTTATGTGAGTAAAGGAACAAAGCTCTCTTTTCTGTCTGGATTGCAGGAGTTCAGCCTTCATAACAACGCAACCATCAAATAAATGAAGACTAAGTTTCTAGGTTGGACTCTCAGATATACCACTTAGACAAGACAGCCACTGGCCTGAGCCACTGCATTTGCAATTTGCTCTAATCCCCCTTCATCCCGCCACACAGATAAGGGTCCTACCAGGCAAGACTCTGAGGCCATAGCTGGAAACAGCTACTGAAACAATCTTAGCATGTTTTGAGGACTTGAACAGGCCTCTTACCTGCTACATCCTCCAGAAGGTAAGCAAAGCCACCATTGCAAAGCCAGAAAGTGGCCAGAAGATGTGCAAGAAACCAGCTATAGATGAAGCTTGCCTACAGGGTCTGGACAAGGCACCCAGCACCTTGTGATGCAAGGTGGAGAGCTTGGTGGATGACCCATGGGCCACATGTCTGGCTCTCCCTAAGAAGCTCCAAGTATAGCAAGAATTTCAAATTCTCTAACTGATCTTACAATTTATTGTGAAGGCATAGTCAAAGTAGGAAGATAGCACATATTTTCTTATAATTCTGTTCGCTTCATTTGTAACTTTCAAATCTTTAGACATATGGTATATCAATCTTTATTTTTAATTGCACCTCTAGTCCAGCAAAAGTTAAGACTAGGAACAGACTTGTCTTTTAATAAAGACTCCAACATCCCTGAGCATGATTACCAGTTTTTCATTTCACTGTAGCATCATTTTTATCATAAGCTCTAAAAGAATAAATGGAACTAACTGCGTGTACATAATACATCATAAAAGCCACAATATGCATGCAAAGGGTAAACATGCTGCATACATATATTATCTGATAAATAACAGCAAAGAACATAAATGTATTATTCATGATGAAATGCAATGATTAGTAACCTGCAAAGCTACATTGCTTCCTACCTATGGACATAAAATGATTAATTTTTTTTGAAGTATAGAATGTGACTCTACAAGCTATATTAACTAAAACTTAATAACTTCAACGGAAGCCATGAAAAAAGAACAGCAGACTAAAAAATGAACTGAATTGTGTTCTCTCAGTTTCAAAAAATATATATTTACAATCACATTTTTCATATTAAAAATGTTAAAGTCAAAGGATATGTAGATACAAAGGACACATAGGTGTAACTCAAGAAAGTTCAAACACTCAAAGAGGGATTTTGCCATTCAAAGTGTCTTTGCCACAATATGCTTCTCTTCAAAATGTTTGCATGAATTCTTTACAGGAGAATGGATCAAATGGACCACAGTGGACCAACAACAGAGGCAGATACTATTTGTATTAACACATGGTATGTGTCGAGGATGTGACTTTTAATCTTTAAGCATATCTATACCTGATTTTAGAGCTATAATAAATTTGCTTTAATTGAAAGGATTCAGAAAGCTAATGTTCATGAAGTGAAACAGTCTTTTCAGCTGGTGCGCAAAGTCTTACACCCAAATGGTCCACTAAAGTAATATAAAAATGATACTTTAAAAATCAAATATTTAATGATTCAAAAGAATCATTATAGGTTGTACCAAGCCTAAATTTAAAAAACTAAGATCATAGTATCTGGTCCCATAACTTCATGGCAAATAAAAGGGGGAAAAATGGAAGCAGTGACAGATTTTATTTTCTTGGCTCCAAAACCACTGCGGATGGTGCCTGCAGCCATAAAATTAAAAGACACTTGTTCCTTGGAAGGAAAGCTATGACAAAACTAGACAGTGTATTCAAAACCAGAGACATTACTCTGCCAACATAGGTCCATCTAGTCAAAGCTATGGTTTTTTCCAGTAGTCATGTATGGATGTGAGAGTTGGACCATAAAGAAGGCTGAGTGCCAAAGAATTGATGCTTTCAAATTGTGGTGCTGGAGAAGACTCTTGAGTCTCCCTTGGTCAGCAAGGAGATCAAACCAGTCAATCCTAAAAGAAATCAACCCAGGATATTCATTGGAAGGACAGACTGAAGCTCCAACACTTTGGCCATCTGATTTAAAGAGCCAACTCATTGAAAAAGACCCTGATGATAGGAAAGATTGAGGGCAAGAGGTTAAGGGACTGACAGAGAATTATATGGTTGGATGGCATCACCGACTCGACTGACATGAGTTTGAGCAAACTCCGGGAGATAGTGAAGGACAGGGAAGCCTGGCGTGCTGCAGTCCAGGGGGTCACAAAGAGTCAGACGTGAGCTAGCAACTAAACAACAAAGCCTAAATTTATCATGGTAAAAAGTAATTTGGCTACCAACAACAACAGAAAAAAAATGCAGCATTCTGTGCATATTCTCTGCCCTTTTCAAAGGGATCACAAAATCAAAGAGTTTAATGTCAACTCTTTTTCTATAATATGAAGAATCTACTTACTCAATTACTGTTCATATTTTTGTAACAAATATTATACAGTACATATGTGCCAGAAGTTCTTTTTTTTTTAATAAATTTATTTATTTTAGTTGGGGGCTAATTACTTTACGATATTGTAATAGTTTTTGCCATACATTGACATGAATCAGCCATGGGTTTACATGTGTTCCCCTTCCTGGACCCCCCACCTACCTCCCTCCCCATCCCATCCCTCTGGGTCATCCCATTGCCCCGGCCCTGAGCCTTTGTCTCATGCATCGAACATGGAATGGTGTTCTGTTTCACATATAATATACATGTTTCAATGCTATTCTCCCAGAACGTCCCACTCTCACCTTCTCCCTCAGAGTCCATAAAATTGTTCTATGCATCTGTGTCTCTTATTCTGTCTCACATATAGGGTTATCGTTACCATCTTTCAAATTCCATATATATGCATTAGTATACTGTATTGGTGTTTTTCTTTCTGGCTTACTTTACTCTGTATAATGGGCTCCAGTTTCATCCATCTCAGTAGAAACGATTCAAATGTATTTTTTTTAATGGCTGAGTAATATTCCATTGTGTATATGTACCACAGCTTCCTTATCCATTCGTCTGCTGATGGACATCTAGGTTGCTTCCATGTCCTGGCTATTGTAAACAGTGCTGCGATGAACATTGGGGTACACGCGTCTCTTTCAATTCTGGTTTCTTCGGTGTGTATGCCCAGCAGTGGGATTGCTGGGTCATATGGCAGTTCTAGTCCCAGTTTTTTAAGGAATCTCCACACTGTTCTCCATAGTGGCTGTACTAGTTTGCATTCCCACCAACAGTGTAAGAGGGTTCTCTTTTCTCCACACCCTCTCCAGCACAAGCAGATGGAGAAATATACCGTGTTCATGGATTGGAAGAATTAATATAGTGAAAATGAGTATACTACCCAAAGCAATCTATAGATTCAGTGCAATCCCTATCAAGCTACCAATGGTGTTTTTCACAGAACTAGAACAAATCATCTCACAATTTGTATGGAAATATAAGAAACCTCGAATAGCCAAAGCAATCTTGAGGAAGAAGAATGGAACTGGAGGAATCAACCTGCCTGACTTCAGGCTCTACTACAAAGCCACAGTCATCAAGACAGTATGGTACTGGCACAAAGATAGAAATATAGATCAATGGAACAAAACAGAAAGCCCAGAGATAAACCCACGCACCTATGGACACCTTATCTTCGACAAAGGAGGCAAGAATATACAATGGAGAAAAGACAATCTCTTTAACAAGTGGTGCTGGGAAAACTGGTCAACCACTTGTAAAAGAATGAAACTAGAACACTTCCTAACACCGTACACAAAAATAAACTCAAAATGGATTAAAGATCTAAACGTAAGACCAGAAACAATAAAACTCCTAGAGGAAAACATAGGCAAAACACTCTCCGACATAAATCACAGCAGGATCCTCCATGACCCACCTTCCAGAATATTGGAAATAAAAGCAAAAATAAACAAATGGGACCTAATTAAAATTAAAAGCTTTTGCACAACAAAGGAAACTATAAGCAAGGTGAAAAGACAGCCTTCAGAATGGGAGAAAATAATAGCAAACGAAGCAACAGACAAACAATTAATCTCAAAAATACACAAGCAACTTCTGCAGCTGAATTCCAGAAAAATAAACGACCCGATCAAAAAATGGGCCAAAGAACTAAACAGACGTTTCTCCAAAGAAGACATACAGATGGCTAACAAACACATGAAAAGATGCTCAACATCACTCATTATCAGAGAAATGCAAATCAAAACCACAATGAGGTATCATTTCACACCAGTCAGAATGGCTGCTAGCCAGAAGTTCTTGTAAGCACTTTATAAATAGAAACTATCAAAATCATAACAATACTGAGGTTGATACTATGACTATGTCTATTTTATAGGTTAGGAAACAAAAGAAGAGAGGTTAAGTGACTTGGTCAAGGTCACACAGCTCTGAGTTGTTGTTGTGCAGTCACTAGGTTGTGTCCAGCTCTTTGCACCATATGGAATACAGCATGCCAGACTGAGTGCAGAGCTAGAATTCATACTAAGACCAACTGCTCCAGAGTCTGAATTCTTTAACTGCTATGTTATGCTGACCATTTTTTGCATTTCTCAGGACTTTATTAATAAAAGTGAAAGAAACAAACAACTGATTCAAGAAATTTAAAATAGCAGTAGAAAAGATCTTGTTATAATAACCATGAAGTCCATGGATTTTTGGTGGATTTGATCCAGGTTTCACACAAAGCCACTGGAACAACTACACTCTTTTCCAATGGGTGGTTTAAGAATGGCCCCCAAATTCCATAATCACTTTTATTTTTATACTAGCAATCTCAGGCAAGAAGTGTCCCCCTTCTTCATCTATAATTCCAAAAAGTCCTCAGAAGAGCTCTAAATGAATTGCCATAGCTGGTAAGGAGGACAGAGTACAATGCTTTGGTTGCCCAGACCTAAGGCATATATGCCAGCTGTGGTTACTAAGAGTCAATGACCTCAACCTGAATCTTAAGGAATTTTCTCCCACCATAGGTTCTATTACTACAAGAATAGAAAAAGATGCTGAGCAGGAAGAAACTGCATGACATGAGCAAAGGTTTCATTCATTAAAAAGATTTCAACAGATATCCAACGTACAAGCTCTTTTAAGTTATCCTATCATTACCATAATACTTTTAAAAATACAACAGAATATATAAATACAAATATTTTCTAAACACATTAATTCCATTTTCAAATGTATTTTACACAAAACCCAGAGACTTCAATTCTTAAATTTCACTATGATCATGTAACTACAATGAACAGAAACTTAGATTTGCTTCTATTACCACCAGACCCTGTTAGTACAAAATCTTCTGCTTGAAATTTCCAAAATCAGAGGCAGTAATACCCATTATTGAAAACTGCAGCTGTTTTGCTTCAAATATTTGAATTCTGTGTTTCTTGTATTTTTTGAAAATACGTAATATTAATATGTAGAATTTACTGGCATGTCTATACAGATGCTTTTTGGAAAAAAGTTTAAGGCACACCTCAAAATAAATGAAAACCATGATCAATAGGCAGTAATCATTTTATGAAGTACATACACCAACAAAAACTTTTCTGCAGTTAATTTGAACTCTTCTTTGTGATTTATGTGGTTATCTGTATTAAATTACATAAGGAAGAAGATTCTAAAATAAGAGAGAGTAGAGGAAGGAAGAAAAAATAATTTGCAGTTGTAACCAGAAGAGAAGAATAGAAGTCTTACGGCAAGGCATTCTGTGAGGTATTCTTCTCAGATTCCTTTAAATGCATCCATTGATTGGGAAGACAGCAACTACTTGAGTCAAATGACTCTCCAATTCCACAGAAGCACATAGTATAGGGAAAAGTTTTAAATTGCAGTAAGAGTTTAGCTTAGATCACAAAGAAATCATTGAAAAAATAATCCTTCAACTGATAAAGAAGAACTTTTGAAAGGAAGAATACTTCATAGTACATACATTTCTCACTAGCAAAACAAGATCCTTTTTCTGATTATTTAATTTGTTCTAAGTTGAGACGTAGGAGTTCTTTCAACAGTTTCAACATTAACAAGGGCACGGAGATTGTGTTAAGATATACTTTTTTTTGCTAATATAGACATCATTACTTAATCTTTTAAAAGATAATGTAATAATTCTCTTTAATTCCAGATTAATTTTCTTTCCTAAAACAATTTTGAAATATGTAACTGTTAACTGCCTTCTGAATAATATAGTACTTAAGACTCAGTACACAGATTTTTTTTTTTCTCTCTCTCTACATTCCTTAGGATTATATAACAATAATGTATCCTGCTTGAGGACAGTCTCTGGAAAAAAACCTTCTGGCTAATCCTGTTATCTTAAAATGTAAATTATGGGAGTGGGTCTAGTGAGGTCTTTACAACCTCCACACATTCTTTTGATTCACTGTAATAAGTAATTAAAAAGTATATAACTCCATTGCTAACACTAGTGATGGGGTACTCTTTCTGCCCCCTTCTCATGTCTATGTCAGAAGCTTTCTCTATCCCTTTTATACTTTAATAAAACTCTATTACACAAAACCTCTGAGTGATTAAGCCTTGGCTCTGGCCCCGGATTGAATTCTTCTCCTCTGGAGGCCAAGAATCCCAGCATTTTTCATGATTCAGCAACAATCTTTCAATACCATACATAGAAAACACAAAAGATGCTACCAGAAAACTATTAGAGCTCAATGAATTTTGTAAAGTTTCAAGATGCAAAATTAATACACAGAAATCTCTTGCATTCCTATATACTAAGAAAGAAATCAAGAAAACAATCACAAGATTGATCAAGGAAATAATCACATTTACCATTGCATCAAAATACTGGAGTGGGTTGCCATTTCCTTCTCCAGGGGACAACTTCCTGACCCAGGGATCAAACCCAGGTTTCCTGAAATGCAGGCAGATTCTTTACCATTTGAGCTACCTACGACGCCCCTTTCAAAAAGAATAAAATACCTAGGAATAAAACTACCCAAGGAGGCAAAAGACCTGTACTCTGAAAACTATTAGATGCTGATGAAAGAAATCAAAGATGACACAAACAGATGGAAAAATATACCATGTTCTTGGATCGGAAGAATCAATATTGTGAAAATGACTATACTACTCAAAGCAGTTTACAGATTCATTGCAATCCCTATCAAATTACCAAAGGCATTTTTCACAGAATTAGAATTTTAAAAATTGACAATTTGTATGGAAAAAACAAAAGACCACAAATAGCCAAAGCAATCTTGAGAAAGAAAAACAGAGCTGGAGGAATAAGGCTCCCTGACTTCAGACTATACTACAAAGTTACAGTAATTAACTTAAATTTTGAAGACCTTGGTAAAGAAAAAGGAGAATCTACCTCACCTCCACTATTCTGAAGCAAATAGCAGACCTAATTAAAAATTTACCCAGGAGAATGTCAGTCAGACAAAAACTTATGAAGAAAAACTGCAACATAAAAGTGAAAGTAAATATAACATGCAAAGTACAGATGTAAAGGTATGCTTTTGCAACTACATTACAGGAAGCAAAAGAAAACTTTTAAGCACATATATAATGGATAAGCAACAAGATCCTACTGCATAGCACAAGGAACTATATTCAATACCCTAAAATAAACTATAATGGAAAAGAATATGAAAAAGTATCTGTATGTATAACTGAGTCAGTTTTCTCTATAACTGAGTCACTTTAGTGTATAGCAAAAACTAATACAACATTGTAAACCAACTATGCTTCAATAACATAAAATTTAAAAAAAAAGAAAATTAAGTAAAAACTGCTTTGCTCTCCCAAGGAAATTAAATAGGCTCAATGAGTGATAAACTCACATAAAATGGAATATGACAGGGTTAAGTCAAAAAAAGAATATGATAGAGTTAAGCCAAAAAAAAATTTTTTTTAATCTCCAAGGAGTTTTAAGTGGTATTAGAAGATATGTAAGCTTAGAAGCTATTGAAAAGAAAAGTAGAATCAACAATGTCAAAAATCCAATCACTGCTTTGGATGAAAGGCTTTAAAATTCACTCAGAATATGGTGTAAGGGGTAAATATGAGAGACATTGAGAATAGACAGAAGAAATCCAACATTTAGGAATATGATTTCCTGCAGAAGAAAACAGAACAGATGGGATGGAAATAATAACCACAAGTGTGTTAAAAGAACATATTTCTGACCAAATCTACATCCAAAAAGTATTCCCCCTGCTCTAGGTGAAATTATTAAATGAGAACTGTCACCTCATTTCAACCTGGTGAAAATGTTCAATTTTAAGAGCAAATAAAAAGGCCTGAAAGCATCTAAAGGGAAAAAAATTGTCATCTATAAAGAAAAAAGAAAGCAATTTGATCGCATAGTTTTTTCTCACTGACCACATTAAATGTTATATAACTTCTATCAACATTTGTAAATATCAAAATAGAAGGGTTCTGACTCATGAGATCTATAGTCTGATAAATTGTCATTCTGGAAAACAGGCAAAGGAAAAAACTTTCAGATAAAAACATGATGTGAAAAGTACATCATTTATGTGCCATTGCCGTGGGTGAGTGTGGAAGGCAGCTATTTGAAGATATATACCAATAAACTAACAATGAATAAAAATAAACAGCCCATAAATGAGGAATTTGGTGGTGGGCATTAAATATATAAACCCACACATGTGTGTATGTGTGCAAAATCATGATGATTATGGAAAACATATATCAAATTATAAGTTAAATAAGAGATTGAAGAAATTGAGTTTGCCAACACTTCATCTTAAGAAGTTGAACAGTTACTGAAGTTGGTATCTTGAGTAATACAAAATCCAAAAAGTTTTTTCAAGTCTTAATATCGATCTCTATCAATTTGGAGGCTTTCCACATTACAGAAGAGAAAAATATCAAAGGAACTCTGGCCATAAAAGAAAACAAAGCAAAGAGGTAAGAAGCATCAGAGAAATAAAAAAAGGTTACAATAGCACTAAGAGACAAGTTCAAGCTAAAAGCTTCAAAGGAACAAAGAATGTTACTTTTATGAACAAAAGAACAATGCTCAAAGGCTATCACTGTCATCAGTTTTATGCATCAGATAAAGACTAAAACATAAAGCAAAAAAGAGTTGGAAAGAGAAATTGACATAGTAATACAGTAAGAGCTCTCTTAACCGTCTCTCTAAATTAACTGACAATTTATATTCTTCTGCAAAATATGCCGACATATCCACAGCAGTCTAAATACTGACCACTAATGCACTGCCCTCTCTGCATGTTCATACCTTTCAACCCCCACAAATTGAGTTGGATGCTTACCAAGGGTCAGTCATATTTGTTTCCAAACATGCTTACGTCTGTTGTACTTGATATTGACATTGGATCTGATATTGTATATTAAACAGCATATATTAAATGTGAAAATAGGGCTTACACTTCATCACAACTTAGAGTTTGCAAAGCTTCTATCAATGTGACTCTAAAAATTCCTCTCAAATTACATGTGGGGACACAAAGGTAAGTTATTGGGAGATCAGACATTAACTGTAAAAACCTAGATATTATTCTATTTCCAAATCACTTACAAAAATGTCTTTAAAATATCTTTCCACTTTAAAAATCTACATTTAAAAATGACAGACCTTTCAAATGGATGTGGTTTAAACCAGACAAACAGAACTCCAATATAGAGCCCGTACCCTAGGAAAGACTTTGACTCTTCATCAAAAGATTTGCAACTAAATATCTATCTGTGTTTTAAACCAAAATAATACGTCTTCTATGTTTTTCTTCTTTATCCCCTGTCATAACAGGCATTTTGGATTAATTGATTTGCTCCAGTGCTCATCATGTTAGATAAACATTTACTATTCCACAATATTTCAATACTCCTTTCTCTGTATTTGATAGATCTGTCAAAAGTAAAATGACCCTATGGAGATAATGACTGGTAACAAATATAATAAATTTGGTTTTAGAGATTTATGCACAGACCTGCAAAGAAATAATATTAATATTCATTTTTAAATGTCCCTTGACCATATATAAAATCTGGTCGCATATTAGACTAAACATAAAAACATAAATTTTTAAAATTAACAATATTAGGATTTACATTCTTTGGCTATGGTGTAAAAATCCTGAAGCTACAGAATATCTTGTGTGTTTGAAAACATGAAGTGTTCAGTGTGACTGAGGCAGAGTAAATCTGGGGGCCATTACAAGGACTTCAGCTCACACTTCAGACAAAAGTAAAAAATCTGTTCTAATTTTTGCTGATTTTTTTTTTAAATTTGCATAGAGTGAAACATATTTTGTAAGGATTTTAATGAACACATACGAGTCATATATTCACCTCTCCAGCACCATACAGAAGAGTGATCTATGTGGTTTATAAGCTCAGTCTGGTAGCTTCACCACAAATGGGATTGCTGAGTCAAGGATATGAACATGGAAACCAGTTAGGAGGTTGCTGCAAAAAAAAAAAACATGGGTGATATGTGGCATGGACCACAATGGTAGCACTGGAAGTGGTTTAAATTTTCTGAATTCCATAGGTAATTTTAAGGATAAGCTTGCTTGATGTATTGCCAGATTGGACACACATTACAAGGGAAAGAAAGGAGTCAAAGAGGAGTCTAAATTACTTTAAAGAAATAAAAGGAGGATGCCGATTTTGAGATGGGAATGACAGAAGGAGTAGTTCAAGACAAGATATAAATGTTAATTTCGAATTGTCTATAAGACATCCAAATAATGAGTCAGCATTTGAATGTATGAAGAAAAGAAGGTCTTGGCCTAACATATATAAATTTGAAAGCTGTCAGCATATAGATGACATTTAAAGCCACTATGTAGGATATTATCACCAAGGGACTCTATACAGATGGAATAAAAGGTCAACTGACTTAGTCTAGGAGGTTGGAGAAGCTTGAGAGATTAAGATGCACCAGCAAAAGAGACACAAATGGAACAGCCATTGAGATATGAGGCAAACAAAAGGTGTAATATCTAGGGAAGCAAAGCAAGGAAGTACTGCAAAGATGAAGGAGTAATAAACTGTTTCAAATCCTGTAGAAAGGTGAATACTGAAAACTGTCATTGGATTTAGCAACTTGGAGATCATTGGTGACCTGCAAAAACACTCTTAAAATAGTTTTGGGTATAAAGTAAAATCTGACTGGAATAGGTTTAGTCTAACAGAGAAAAAAAATGAATTGCAGTCAATGCATAGAGCTAGATATTTTTAGAAGTTTTTATATAAATGAAAGGAAACAGGGATAGTAGCTGGAAGAAGCAGAAGCAGTCGGTTTGTTTCATTAAAACAAACCACTATATGTTCATGAAAAAGTTCAATGAAGAGAGAAATCTGATGATGCAAGAATAGATAGGTGAATTGTTACAGTGAAGTTCTGAAGAGGATAAGGGAATGAGACCTTGTGAATGAATAGATGGCTTTCCTTTGCTAGGAATTTACACAGTCCATTCATACAAAGGAGGTAAGATGCTAACTAGACTTTGGCCACCTGATGTAAACTGACTCATTGGAAAAGACTCTGTTGCTGGGAAAGGTTGAAGGCATGAAGAGAAGGGGACAACAGAGGATGAGATGGTTGGATGGCATCACCGACTCAATGGACGTGAGTCTGAGTAAGCTCCGGGAGTTGGTCAAGGACAGGGAAGCCTGACATGCCGCAGTCCATGGGGTCACAAAGAGTTGGACACGACTGAGCGACTGAACTGACTGAGACATCATGGTGATCAGTTTGATATGCATAGAAATACATACTGAATCACTATGTTGTGTACTGGAACTAACAGTGTTTTAGGTCAATTATACTTCAAAAACAGACTCATTGAAGAGAGATTAGATTTGTGATTACAAAAGTGGGGGTGGATGAAGGTGGGGGGATGGGGGAACTAGATGAAGGCAGGAGGTAAAGGCAGGGGGAGAATTGGACGGAAGGCAGGGGAAGACATCTGGTGGCTCAGACAGTAAAAAATCCACCTGCAGTGTGGGAGATCAGGATTCGATCCCTGGGTTGGGAAGATTCCCTGGAGGAGGGCATGGCAACCCACTCCAGGATTCTTGCCTGAAGAATCCCCATGCACAGAGAATCCTGGAGGGCTACAGTCCATGGGGTTGCAAAGAGTTGGACAGGAGTGAGTGACTAAGTATACAGGGGGAGAATTGGATGAAGGCAGTCAATAATGTATCAACTTCGTTATAAGATGAATAAGACCTAGAGATGAAAGGACCAGCATAACAAAGATAATTAACAATGCTGAATGTTATATATGAAAGTTGTTAAGAGAATAAATCCAAAGCACTCTCATATCAAGAAAAAATTACCTTTTTTCCTATTTCTTTCATTTTGTATCTATAGAGATGAAGAATGTTCACTAAACTTATTGTAATCATCTTTTTTGACATACTTAAGGTAATCATTATGCTGCACACCTTAAACTTACACAATGTTGTATATGAATTGTAACTCAATAAAACCTGAAGGCAAAAAGGAGTTAAGGCCAAACACATGAGCCTTGATATAAGTAGGTAGAGTAATTAGACTGAGTAAACTGAGGACAGTTCTCTGACTGCTTTCATTTTAGCATCAGAGAATGATGATGAAGGAAGAGGTGATAAAAGTTTCCGAGGAAAGAAAAAGGTCTGAAAAGTTATCTAAAGACTGAGGGAGTGAATATACTAGGGAAATAAAACATGGCTATTAGGCATCATTAGGACCCACGACTGAAGTGACTTAGCAGCAGCAGCGGCAGAACCCACTTGAAATTATTGGTCATAAATTTAAAATGAGACCAATGAGCATGATGGTAAGTTTTTCTCCAGTCACGTTTGACTTTTCAGGTATGAGCACACATTAGGCAGACAGTTGGATCTGACTATAGTTGTGATGTTGCCAGGCAGCATTGCAAAACACAAGAGAGAAAAGGAACTGTGGTTTTACAGGAAAGCAATGATTATTATAATGAAACATGAAATATTCATTATATAAATAAGGGGGTGAGGGCATTTGCTGAGTTAAGAATATGGAAAGGTGATAGGTTAATTAGAGGTCCTTGAGTTTAAAAGGATTGTTGACTTGGACTAGTAAAGGGAGTCAGCTGGAAAAGCAGGAAGTGGTGGTCAGAGAATAGGAAGCTAGAAATTGAACTGCTAGACTGGAGGTAGTTCATAACGACAAAATCCAGGCTATAAACAAGAGTGGTAGAATAGAGCCAGTATCAATGGAGGATATAAGGCCAAGACAAGAGAGGTTAGAATACTGGATGAATAACATCACCATGAATATGACAGTACTTGTACAGGAGGAAGAAACTGATACAGGAGCTCAATTTTTTGAGAAATAGGAAGTGATATACACAGAGTAGATGACTTCAAAAAGAAGAAATAATGAGTGATACAGTGTGCTAACAGATTCAAAACTCGAGGTTCCTTTCTTTCTTTAAGAGGGAAATAAAATAGTTCTGCTGCTGCTGCTAAGTCGCTTCAGTCGTGTCCGACTCCGCGCGACCCCATAGACGGCAGCCCACCAGGCTCCCCCGTCCCTGGGATTCTCCAGGCAAGAACACCGGAGTGGGTTGCCATTTCCCTCTCCAATGCCCGAAAGTAAAAAGTGAAAGTGAAGTCGCTCAGTCATGTCCAACTCCTAGCGACCCCATGGACTGCAGCCCACCAGGCTCCTCCGTCCATGGGACTCTCCAGGCAAGAGCACTGGAGTGGGTTGCCATTGCCCCCTCCGTAAAATAGTCCATATCCATTCAATTAAGAGAAAAGAAAAATCCCACTCCTCCATCTTCAGTAGTTTAAGAGGGCTTCTCCCCCACTTCGGCTTTGCCACTTTGGGGAAGAGACCAGCCGACCTAGGGAAGCTCTTTCAGGGTGAAGTCAGTGGCTTAGTACTCTTAAGAAGAGAAAGGGCCTGAGTTTAGTTCTGTAGCTTGGCTCTAGTGACATGGAAGAAATCCAGAAATTCTCATATGCCCTAAGGAGGGCTGTGGAAGGTAACTGAAGGAATGTCTAGTAATTAACTGATGGGATAATAAATGGAGCCATCACCTGTATCTGAGAGCTGCAGACCACACAGGCTGGAGATGAAACGGAATCACAGCCAGACCTTATTGGCAGCCACTGTATTTTCAAGTGTTAAGGTAGGTCCCATCCAAGCCATGAGAGAAGAGACTCATGACGATCCTCAAACTTCAACAGATGCCAACAAATTGAGGTATGATAGACAGGCTGATAAGAGCCATCATTGATGCAGAATTCAATAAAGATCCAGAGAGCACCACCAAGGACACACAGAGCTATGGCCCTTTCTCTGAAGCCAATGGGGACAGTGAACTCCTTTGTATACTCAGCCTCCATCTTAGGGTGAAATACGAGAAGAAAGCAGAATTCTGAAAAACTGAATCTATACTTGAAGGGGACTGTTTTAACCTAGTCAGTAGCATGTGACAAAGATCAGATCATTTATAAGAAATGAACAAGCTGTTTCTTTATATATCTGAATGTAGAGACCTTTTGTAACACATACATTGAGTGCTTAAACAAAAGTAAAATAAAATAAAGAACTATCTTTCCAGTTATCTTCAGATTCTTTTCTAGCTAGAGGAGTTCAAATTAGCTTCAACCCAGCTATGAAATCAGTCTTTCAGCCTTGAATTAAAAACTGAGTTCTGACACTATGGTCTGTTTTGAAGAGGATTTAGGTCAGTGGTATGAAACAGATGAAACCACACTGCGGTAATGAGTGTCAGATGTGAAGTGAGCACGACGTGGCTGAGAAAAATCAGAAGATCAAATGGTAGAACATTACAATGCCACAATTCTAGGTCAGTGGCAGGAGGCCACCTCTTCCTTCTGGGAATTGAATCCTATCTGGGTCAAGGGTCCAGGCTCTTGCAGGTTCAGTGGCCAAAATTGTGCTGGGGCCAGGGGTGGAGATAGAGCAAATACAGTGTCCTCTGCTCTGGTGCATCCAACAAGCCCAGTTTCCCTGACGGTGGGGTTCAATGTAGCACAGGTTGACAGAAGAAGAAACAGAATCCTTTTTTCACCTACTGGTCTTTCTACTCTGGTATTTAAGCCCATAATGTGGCGAAGAAAACCATATTCACACATGATAAGGACAGAAATAAACCCCAGAGTTGCAGGGGGCTGGGGGGGATTTAAATATTTGTGAGACTTTTCTAGGATAAAATGAAAAATTGCTAAGAACAATCCCAATTAAACCTCATTGAAATTAATAGTGGGAAATAGGATAAGAACACTTGTCTTTGTTAATAGGACTAATGACCCTATTAATAACCACAGCTAACATCTATGAGTGCTGAGTGTTTTTCAGGCACTAGACTACAGTATTTACACATACTATCTCCTTCAATTCATACAACAATCCTATGAGGAAGTTACTGGTTTTATCACCTTACCGATAAAATTGAGGTTTAGAGAGAGGAAGTCATCTGTATGATATGCACTGAATAAGTTATGGAACAGGAATTTAGGACCAAGACTCTTCATTTTAGGCCTCTAATGCTTCACTAGTAAAGAACAACACCTTCCATGTGGTTAGCATTTATGTAAGACTTTTTTATATTAATAGAAGGTGTCTTATACCTCCCTTGTATGATTTAACCCTATGAATTAGGGACTAGCATTATTCTCATTTTTAAAGAAAACTGAATAGAAATACTGAGCCCAAGATCATCTCCAACAAGAGAGAAATGGAGAATAAGTTTAGGAGGGAGAATTTAAGCTGACTGTTCACAGTGGACACTCACTCATGTTTTATTGGAGATTTTTTTATGCGTAATTTTAAAGGACACTAAATAACTTCTTTGTTAATCCAATAAGAAAAACGCATCTTCCAAACTTAGCTAAATAATTTTATCTAATGACTGCATTGCTGACCCTTTAGCTACAAATGACTATGGATATATCTGGATATATGCTGTATTCACATTACATATTGATGGAGGTGTAACTTTCCTTAAATTCATTTTCTTCCCCAGCTGCCACCGCCGAACTTGACATGTCTCTCTGTTGAAAGAATACACCCAGAGAGAAAAACACCCAGTTCTTCAGTTAGCAAGCAACTCAGAGGCAGCTTAAAAGAAAGGAAAATCTAGACACATTAAGCAGGAACCACATGTCCTGATGGCTCAGGAGAGGCCCCAGTGTATACTTGCTAGTCCTGTGGTAGGTCCTGTTCAGAGTTTCTCTAAGATAAAAGCATCACACTTGATAGGGTGTATTGTGTGATCACCCCAATTATAAGTGAGGGAACCACATCTTTCCCCTGATGGGCCTCCATTTAGGAGAGTTGTCAGTCAGAGCCTCATCTAATCCTGTGACCCAGGTGGCCATGCTGCAAAGGTCCAGACCTGGATGAGGGTGAGTATGCAGAGGAGAGAGGCAAGGTAGGAACAGCAACATGAGAGGACCGAGCTCTCCTTACCAAGGCACTGCCGCAAAACTCGTGCTCTCTAAATCTACTTCTCTGTTCTCTAGATTTTTAAGTGTACAGGTTTTCAAACTGGTTCAAAAGAGAAAACTATATGGGTGAACCTTCATCATACTGGAAAAATTTTAGAACTCACTGGTTTAAATGTGAGAAATACATATATTCGGGATTCCCAGGGGCTCAGTGGTACTGCCTGCCAATGCAGGAGACACAGGAGACGTGGGTATGATCCCTGGGTCAGGAAGATACCCTGAAGGAGGAGATGGCAACCCACTCCAGGAGTCTAGCCTGGAAAATCCCATGGACAGAGGAGCCTGGTGGGCTACAGTCCATGGGGTCGCAGAGAGTTGGACATGACTGAGCATACATATATGCAATATGTTTATTCATAATTTAATACAGGAAGATTGACACTATACTGAGAAATATACAAAATCTGTGGTAATGTTCTCAAAACATTTCATTTTCCTCTTATGTTTAGTATTTAAGTTACAATAAATAATACATGCAGAATGGATTTAACTTTTCAAAACTATCACTTCATTTGTTCCCTATAACATGTGATAGGTAATAGAGAAGGTTAAATCTCAAACTACTGATGTATTTTTAAAAATGTTATCTTTGCCTTAGTTTCATTAATACATATCTCAGAAACCAATACTATTCCCTTTCCAAAAAATCTTTATACAAGTTTGAACAACATGATGCGAGACTGACGTTACATTTTTTTCAACATTTTTTTCAATTTAATACATTTTTACCAAAATGTAAAAAATGTTACATTTTTTAAAATCTTGTTTAAAAAGCAGTAGAAATGGGGCGCTACTGCTAAATGGTTCAGGATTTATTTAGGGGGTGACAAATGCTCTGAAATTGATTTCACAAGTCACACAACTCTGTTCATATACTAAAAGTCATTTAATTGTACAATTTAAGTGGATGAATTGTATGTGATATGAACTGTACCTCAATAAAGCTCTTATCAAAAAAACTAACAGAGTAACTTGCATATCATGGTAAGTTGAAAGAGGCCACTGTTCTTAGTTCTGCCATCAAGAGGCCAGGTGTGTTTCCCTTGCCCTTGAGTCTGGGTTTACTTGTGACAGCTTTTAAAGATACGGTAGGTAAAAGTGATACCATGTCACTTCCAGGCCTAACCTTTAAGAGAACAGGATGCTTCCATATTGGTCTCTTGGAGACTTGAGCTGCTTTGTAAGAACTTTAAATACCCTGGAGCTACTCTAGTCTGAGAAAGCCTGTGTTAGCAATACAGGGAGAGAGAAAAAAAGATGCTTGGCAAGCCCCCAAATATTCCAACTCTGAACCATTCAAGTTATCTCACCTGAGGTTGTGACACTGTGAAACAGAGACAAGACACCCACATTGTGTCATGCTTGAATCCATGACCCCAAAATATGAAATATAATAATAAATTGTTGTTCTAAGGCAATAGGCTCTGGGCAGATTTGTTATGTAGCAACAAACAGAATAGACTGCAAAACAATGTGATAAATTATTCCATAAATCCTAGTATAAGAGCAAGTATATTTTAAACACTGACAGTAGCAAGATCCTAGAACAGTAGCAGCTACGCAGGAATAAGCAAAGGGAATTCCAGTGGGTTCGGAAAGCCAAGAAACTTGGGAATTCATTTCAAACAGAGGTCTCCATTCAGAGCTGGGGACTCAAATGGCCAAACTCAAAGACAGTTGTGATGACTGGGAGACTTACCGGGGGTATCGGCCATCTGGGATCTCAAAAAATAGTCAAAACCATACAAAGAAGAGAAACCAGTCTGAACAAAATACCACATTTGGGGCAACAATCTTGGGTGTAAAAGAGAAGATATAGAGATTCTAGAGGGGTTTTAAAAAAAGCAAAATAGGTGAGTCTCAAAATATTAGTGATATAAATATGCAGATAAATCTTTAACATATCACAGTGAAACAAAAGAGGAATCTTAGTTAAGAAGCCAGAAAAACCAATCTCAATCTTCACCTCTGCTACACAAGCACTTCCTCCTAAAAACGTGAAAGTCCTTCTCACTTAAAATGAACAATTAAGAGAATTGCAATGAAACTCATTTTAAGATATTATAAGATAAACAAGGATAGTATCTAAATTATATACTTATGAAAATGAACTGACAGTAGAAAAATATGGGTATAGAACAAAAGGCAGAACCTAATATTATCCCAAAAAATCTAAGGAAAATTATAGAAGCTACCAAATAAAACATAAATCTGAATTTTAAAGCATCATAAATGTTGAGTCATTTAAGGACAGTTAGAAACAAATGTAGATAGAGAAAAAAGATTTAACTAGAATGAATTACAAGAAAGACACCACAGAATGAACTATTGTGAAAATTAAGAGGAGAAAAAAATTTTAAATATATATGATGGTCTATGTAGAAAATCTCAAGAGATCAGCACAGAAAAGAGTTCAACATGGTCAAAGAATATAAGATAAACATACAAAAATCAACTGTATTTCTATAAACAATAAACATGTAAACACTGAAATAAAAGACAGCATTTATAAGTGCTCCCCCTAAAAATGATTTAAATATAAAACATATCTAGAACTTACATGCTGAAAACTACAACACACTAATGAAAGAAATCTAAGAAGAGCTAAATAAATAGAGTATATGTGTTTATGGATTAGAAGACAAATAGCATTGATGTGATTTCTCCTTCAGATTTGTACACAGGTCTAATGCAGTCTGCATCAAAATCTCTGCAAGATTTTTGTAAATACAGACAAGACTACTTTAAATGTTATATAGAAAGATAAAAGAACCAGAATAACTAAAACAATTTTGATAGGAAATAAAATGATGAGTCAGTCTACCCAGGTTTAAGATTTATAAGAACTGAAGTGATGTGGTATTAACCAAAGAATAAACACACAGACCAGCAGAACAGAATAAAGAACCCAGAAATGGGTACATACAAATATGCACAACTGATTGACAGAAATGCAAAAGTAATTCAGTAGAATAAAGATAGTCTTTTCTAAAACATGGTTAGCAAAAAAAAAAAAAAAAAAGCATGATGAAAGACAAAAATGTCTTTGCTTAAGTCTCATAACTTATACAAAAAAACAAAATAACCCCAAATGGAAGTGAAGTGAAGTGAAGTTGCTCAGTCGTGTCCGACTCTTTGCGACCCCATGGACTGCAGCCTACCAGGCTCCTCCGTCCATGGGATTTTCCAGGCAATAGTACTGGAGTGGGTTGCCATTTCCTTCTCCAAACCCCAAATGGACCATAGACTTAAATCTAATATGTAAAACTATAGATATATGTAGAAAGATACAGGAGAAAAGTTGGGTGTTAAGGGCTAGGCAATGTGTTCATGAATGTGTTATCGAATGGATAATTCATAAGAAAACACTGATGAATTTGACTTCACCAAAATCAAGTTTTACTCTGCAAAATACTCTTAAGAGGATGAAAAGACAAGCTACAAAGTAGGATAAAATATTGACATTTACAAAACACATCTCATAAAGGACTAGTATCTATAATATACAGAATACTTAAAACTCAACTATAAAAAGCAAATCAATTTTACCTAAGAGCAATATGGGAGCTTGCTTATGGAAAGTAGAGCTTCTTAGAGAAATGAATCATTTTAGATCTGGGACAAGAAATGAACAGATGTTATCTTGCTGTACCTGAAAACAAGTATGCTAAGAAAGACTTCTGAAGACATGTCAAAGGACTCAGGAATACCTTGAACAGCTCCCATAGGCCAAAGCTGGAACAACTTTAGCATCATTAATAAAACCAACTGCAATTGAACAAACTATGTCTAATATATAAAATTCCTTGAAATCAAAACCATGGTCTAAAAATTATACTGATCACCTTTAGACGCTGTCACTGGTATCATCAGGGCACCATCCCATCACTGTGAAAATTTACAAGGTTTATGCATTTATTCTTCCTTTCCTTTATGAACTGTATTTTAAAGGAATGGAATAATAATAATAAATGAAGGCAAGATTATAGAAGTATCACAGCTAGTAAGTGCAAAAGACATGGTGGTGGTGGTGGTGTAGTTGATAAGCCGTGTCCAATTCTTGCGATTCCTTGGAGTGTAACCCGCCAGGTTCCTCTGTCCATATTTCCCAGGCAAGAATACCAGAGTGGGTAGCCATTTCCTTCTCCAGAGGATCTTCCCAATCCAGGGATCAAACCCTGGTCCCCTACATTGCAGGCAGATTCTTTATCAATTATGTGACCAGAGAAGCCCAAAAGACATAGTAGAATTATACAATCAACATTTTGCCACTTCTAAGAAAATGGTTATGTTTAAACTAATTACTTATCTATTCATGATACCTACTGACATATTTATGAGTATAAAATATATTTGGGATTTGCTTTACACAACTCTACAAAAATGGCAGAGTGCTAGAGCTAGGTTTAGGATATATGATGGCTCGTTGTATGACCATCTCTACTTTTGAATGTGTTTGAAATTTTCCAAGGTAAATTTTTTTTAAAAAAATCATGTAACTATTTATTTCTTCATTTGACAAACTGAACACATACACTTTGCAGACCAAAATAAGTATAACAATCTTTCTACTAAGAAGCTCACAATCTAGTATTGAGAGAAATAGGGGGGGAAATTGCAATGAAGTATGATATTTGCAAAAGCAAGCACATTGCAGTTACAGTGAGGGCACAGGGTAACGGGAAAAACATACCCCAGGAGGCATGAGTAAAGAGTTCACAGAGGAGGTGATAATAGATCTGTCTTTAAGAATTTATACCAGTTCACTCAGTTGACATGAGGGAAAATCATTCAGAGTGACAGTAATAAGTCCATATATATCACTTCCTGTTTCAAGCACTGTTTTAGGCACTTCAGACTTTTAAATCATTACATCCTCAAAACAAACCTATGAGATGTCTATTATTCTTAGCACAAATCCTCACTTTATAGATAAAGCAATTGTAGCAGTTAAGTAATCTGACCATGACTGCCTAAGTATAAATGACAGCAATGTGCATCCCACCCAAATAGTTTGCTTTCAAACACTATGCGATTCCATTTACTTCAGTAAATGAAGTAATGTGTAACAGGGGCAAAGAGGCATAACCTACAACAGTACATAGGGAAGCCATATATATGGGAAGCTATAATAAGGAAGCTATAATATATGGTGTTAGGTGGAAAATCAGAAAGATGTGTCAGGAAATGAGAGAAGACGGATGGGTAGTCAAAAGGCCAACCATGAAGGCTTCACATACCAGAAAACGGAGTTTATACCACTTTCAGGAAAGAAGGTACAAACCAACAAAGGGTTTTAAAAATGGAGTGACATGTATTGATTTATACAATACAAAAATAACTTAGGAAGTGGTGAGCAGAGTGGACGAGAGGGGAATCAATAAAAGGAGGCAGAGAATTCAGTTAAGAAGCAAGCGTTTTGGTACAAGAAACAGATTGTAGGGGCCAGAGCTATGATAGATAGATATGAATGAAAGTGAATGATTCAAAAGAGATTCAAGAGGAAGAAGCCATAGAATTTGGAAAATGATTCCACGTGGGAAGCACGGGAATGGTAGAGAGGGAGTTAAGAAGTCTCTCAGGTTGCTGACTTGTGGGGGAAGGAGGAGGGATGCCAACAGTGACTGGCAATATCAGGGAGGCTGAGTTTTAGAATGAAGAAAATGTCTTCACATTTTATCAGGTGAGCCTATGAACACTCTGTCCTATAATAATGACCCTGAATCTCAGAAAACAGACATATATTTGAGAGACTTCAATACAATGGCAGCATTTAAAGCCATGGAGACAAATGAGATTCACTCAAGAATGCCTGGGCTTCCCAGGTGCTGCAAGTGGGAAAGAACCCGCCTGCCAGTGCAGGAGCCATAGAAACATAGGTTCAACCCCTTGGTTGGGGAGATGATCTGGAGGAGGGCATGGCAACCCACTTGCCATGTATTCTTGCCTGGAGAATCCCACGGACAGGGGAGCCAGGCTACAGTCCATAGGGTCACAAAGAGTTTTTGGACACATCTGAAGCAATTTAGCACACACAAAGACTTCATCTCTTAGTTTGGGGTTCACAGCAAATTTGAAGGGAATGTACAGAGATTTTTCACGTGCCTTCTGTTCCCTGGCAGGCATGACCTCACCCACAATCAACATCCCCCACCACAGTAGTGAGCTTGTTACAACTGATGAACCTATATTGACATATCATTACAATTTAATTTTATGGTCTTGTTCCATTTATTATTGGAGAAGGCAATGGCACCCCACTCCAGTACTCTTGCCTGGAAAATCCCATGGACGGAGGAGCCTGGTAGGTTACAGTCCATGGGGTCGCTAAGAGTTGGACACGACTGAGCGACTTCACTTTCACTTTTCCCTTTCATGAACTGGAGAAGGAAATGGCAACCCACTCCAGTATTCTTGCCTGGAGAATCCTAGGGACGGCGGAGCCTGGTGAGCTGCCATCTATGGGGTCGCACAGAGTCGGACACGACTGAAGTGACTTAGCAGCAGCCATTTATTATGCTGAATAATATAATTTTCTTTTTAGAGTAGTAATATAAAGTTTTGTTTCAAAATAAGTGAAAAAACATGCCAGTTCAAAAAGAACTATTAAATAATCAATAAGACAGGTAGTATACTAACATGCCGGAAATCCTGAAGTCCTTGAAATAACTGAAGTTTGAAAAACATTGATTTTTTGTTTTGTTTTTGTTTCTCTGTGCAGGATTCCTGCATGGTAAATCATTCAGTCATGTCCGATTCTGTGCAAATCCATGGATTGTAGCCCCACACTCCTCTCTCCATGGGGTTCTCCAGGCAAGAATACTAGAATGGGTTGCCAGGCCCTCCTCCGGGGAATTTTCCTAACCCAGGGATCAAACCTGTGTTTCTTATGTCTCCCGCCTTTCCACTAACACCAGCTAGGAATTTTGCTCATTAAATACAATTTTAAATGTTTATATTTAATCAATTAAATGTTTCACTATTACCTGTGAAGCTTCAGCACGTGCTTGAGCTCCTGAGAGCTGTTCTTTGTGAAAATACTTTTTTAACAAGACTGTAAAGAAAAGTCTACTCCATCGACTGTAGCCCGCCAGGTTCTTCTGTCTGTGGAATTCTCCAGGCCAGAATACTGGAGTGGGTATCCATTCCCTTCTCCAAAGGATCTTCCCAATCCACAGATCGAACCTGGGTCTCCTACATTGCAGGCAGATTCTTTACCTTTCTGAGCCACCAGGGAAGCCCTAAAGGAACTGAGTGAAGCTAAGTTGCTTAGAGTTGCTACTGCCTATCAAGTGATTGGGCTTCCCAGGTAGCTTGAACAGTAAAGAATCTGACCGTAATGCAGGAGACCTGGGTTCAATCCCGATCCCCTGGAGAAGGCCATGGCAACCCACTCCAGTATTCCTGCCTGAAGAATCCCATGGACAGAGGAGCCTGGCGGACTACACAACACGGAGTCACAAAGAGTTGGACACGACTGAGCAACTAACACACACACATCAAATGATTAATTTGAGCCTGGTACTAGCATTCTCTCTTCTCCAACATTTTGTCCTCTCTTCCCTGGACCCAACCACAAGCCTACCATCCTCCTGCTGTGCCTAATGCTCTAGTAAAGGAATACATCACAAGTGTGGTGTCAGATCCCTTACCTGCAAGGGCTGTTCACAACTGACCATACTATCCCGATCAGCAGAATGTCTTCTGCCATAAAGGGCTACATGCCCTCACCAGCTCTTAGTCGTAACAAGCCAGAAGCAAGGCAGGTGGCATAAAATGTGACAGCATGATGAAAAATCATGGGGGAGATAATAAAAAATACAGAAGCCTTAACTTACTGTGAATCCACACTGCTCTGCTTACTTTGAAATAAAAACTGAGTGACTTAGATCATTATGCAGACTCTGCTATGAGTATGCACTTGCATGAAAAATGTTCTCTTCCTTTGCTATTTCAAAAGGTGATTGATCATCTTCTACCCCATCAGTTCTGCACACCTGACCTCTTTCAATATGGAGTCAAAAATGATTCTTACTTTAAATGTGTGGTCAATAAGTTATACTGCCCCTCCCCCAAAAAAAGTTTAGCAAATCTAAAAGGACTTCATTTGCATTGTTTCTCACTAATCTCTGACAAACTTATACTTTCTACTTTTCTTTACTGCCAAATTCATTAGACTCTATGTGTTACCTACATTAAAGATCCTAAATATATACAATTTGCTTTCAAATGTGTTCATGTAACTAGTTTAGAAGAGAACTGCAGTAGAATCTGAGGGGAGTTATAACTTCCTAGACTCAGTTTTCATTCTAAATAGCCTTTAGTATTTTAAGTCTCACTCCCACTGAAAACATTCTGAAGTTAATGATATAAGATAGATGATAAACATATGTGAGTAGAGCAAGAATTCTGCAGAACATTATATCTTCAAAACGTCCAAACTTCAATTTAAAACTTAAACACAAATTTAGACAACTAAATTTTCATAAAGACATAAGCATTGTGCATAATCAACAATGAGTAAGAATTTTTGTTCTAGCAAACTGTAATAAAGGACTAGAGTAGAGGGAACATTTGCATTGAAATGAAACACAATGTGCATTCCAGTATAGAGCAGAATCTCTTAAAAAAAAAAAAAAAAGCTATAGAACACATAATGGCATTTTTGTAATCTAGAGTAAGTGAAAGCCAGCCAGAACAAAGTTAGCTTATTTCTAAGTAATAAAACAATTATTATAAGAATATGGGAATATCCTCAACAACTCAGAGCACACTGGAGATGGGGTGGGGTGTGACAGAGAGAGAAGAGGAATGGGGGGAGGGACCGGGAGGAGGGAGGGAGGCACAGCTACAGGCTGTGATTATGTGATTTGGCCCTGGGTGTATTCCTCCACTGCCCTCTCCTCGCCACTGCCTTTTCCACAGTCCATTGTAGGCTTAGGGGGGAAAGGTTTTTACTGTCTTCTCCCAAGACTGTGAGCTTCTGAGGAATAGAGACCTTGTCATCTTTATGTCCAGCCTAATACCTACCAAGAATAAGATGCTAAATTCATGTTTGCAGCATGATCATAACCTTTTACGTAATGGAGGAAAATCTCCTTACCCCTAACATTAAAAGAAAAATACTGTCAATGTTCTGATAAATCATTCCTGGGCTACAACAGAGAAATGTCCCTAAAATGAACAGAGGAGGCAGCATTTACTGCTGTTTTTTTCCCAAGCAGCTGCCTTAGCTTGGGCTCTAGAAGCAGATTCTGAGACGGAGATACGTGTGCAGATACTTGAGGAGTGTCCTGAGGGTAAAACTGCACTGGAGTAAGGGCAGCAGGATTGGGCAGGGGGAAGGGCTGAACCGCAGGACAGTTGTCACAAAAATCTCAGGTGACCTCTGATGGAACTCTGGAGTAAGAGTGGTCCTTTAGGGTGGTCCAGGATTTGAGACAAAGGACCTACCTGTGTGTGCACCCTGCCTAGCCCAATCCTTAGAGATGGGTGTCTCAGGGAGATGATAGGGGTAAAGTGATCTTGGCAGAAGCAGTCCCCAATGCTGAGGGTGATCCCCTTCTGGAGAAGTCCCAGTTGTGAGCCATGGGCAGCCAACATTTCTGCTAACAAGCAGACTGACTCTGAAGAGGGTTCCAGGTGATGCCCCACAGCACCCACAACTGTGAAGTCCACTCACGCAGAAGCTCAAACCTCAGAGTGCATGGGAATCATACATAGACCTGAGATCCTAGCAATGATCCTTCTGATAGGGGCTAGATGTATACAAAGGCACCAAGAGGGTCTTACACTATGTTATCAGGTCCCTAGACAGTGGCTGTCAACCTGCCACAATCTGTCATTTCAGCCACAATTACTGCAGACAGGGAAAACTGCCCTCCCACTGAACTATGGTAAATCACAATTGGTAGCAGTCTTTTAGTCCAAATCATGAGATTTCTTATTACTTGCACAGCTTAGAGTGGATTGGTCCACTTAGAATGAGGAAGCCTAGCAGGAATGATTAAAAAGCATCCATTCAGAAAGCATTCCCGGACTCATCACCATCTGGTCAGATCTGATTATCATACAGTCAAGGAAACTCCTGCTGGAGACACCACAGGGAATGTTCTTCTGAGGCTGCCATTTAGCATTTGTAACAGCAGTGGGGAATGAGTGTGATGGACGACGGGGACCTTGTGCCAGGTACCTTTGCACCTGATCCACTCTAGTTACTCTCCTTCCATCAAGTCCAGAGAGGCAGAAAGACACATGATGATATTTTAAAGTCCCTCAATGATAGAAGAAGCAGAAGATACACACTTAAAATAAAAAGGAAGAGAATGAAAAAAAATGCTTGAAGGCAAAGCAGCATGCCCGCTTCATCCCACACTGGTCAACAATCTTCTCTCTCCAACCAGGAACACCAGGGCCATTTTTCAAACCTCCCAGATGCTTCACTGCATGCAAGACTTCCTCACCAATTTTTCAAATTAAGCACAGCTCTGAAATTTGGCTGCTCGCTCAATCTGCTTTGAGAGTGTCAGCAGTTTTGATATCTGCCACATTTTATTCACTGTGGGTTCGTGATCCCCACAGAACAAAGCTACAAATAAAAGCTAAAAGAGAATTAGGAAGGAGAAAGCATGCTTTGCTGGGGTGCTGGCTCCACTGAACTCACAATGGGGGGACATAAAACCTGCTGTGATGAGACTTTTAAGTGAGAGAAAAGAAATATCAACAAATCTCACCAAGAAATCCCAACTGCAGTTCAGAAAAGCTTTCAGAAACTCAGCATTCGATTCTGGTAAGAAGTGGATGTCAATTACATTTTCGTTAATGAGACTGAGCATTAAGAGTGCTGAGTAAATCAAAGAGCCTTCTTGGCCTCTTCCAACCTTTGGAGATTTTATCCAAGACATTTAGCAAACTGCAAACAAGATGACACATGAAATAGGCTAATTTGACAGTTGGCAGGCATTGTTTAGCTAAAGTCTAAGAGATGAGAACAGATTTGCAAGAAGGACACGACAAGAAATGGCCAAACTTGCTAGTGATCAAAAGACTTCAGGTATAACTACTGCACCCTGGCTGTCACATACCTGTCCTCAGCAAAGCTCCCAGTGTTCAGAGCTTATAAATCAAATCCTCTTTAACTGATACGTAACGTTTTTAACCCATTTCCTTCATTATGTTAGCATGTTTGTTTTTTATACAAAACAAAAACCAGATATTTAATCAGGTACACAAAACTATTCTAAATGCACTTTTACTTGTTCATAAATACTGATTTATAACAATCCTCAAGTGAAAGTAAAGTCGCTCAGTCGTGTCCAACTCTTTGCGACCCCATGGACTGTAGCCTACCAGGCTCCTCCATCCATGGGATTCTCCAGGGAAGAGTACTGGAGTGGGCTGCCATTTTCTTCACCATGGGATCTTCCCAACCCAGGATTCAAACCCGGGTCTCCCTCATTGTGGACAGACACTTTACCGTCTGAGCCACCAGGGAAGCCCATAAGTGAAAGTCACTCAGTTGTGTCCTACTCTTTGCGACCCCATGGACTATACAGTCCATGGGATTCTCCAGGCCATAATACTGGAATAGGTAGCCTTTCCCTTCTCCAGGGGATCTTCGCAACCCAGGGATCAAACCCAGGTCTCCCACATTGCTGGCAAATTCTTTACCAGCTGAGCCATGGGGGAAGCCCATAGCAATCCCAAGCATTTTTTAAATTTTAAAGCAGCCAAAAAAACTTCAAGTGAACTGTATTTCAGGATCAGCTTGTCTTTTTTACCACCTTTGCATCCAGGAGTCTATTATCAGAACACAGCATAGGACTCTGTCCCTTAAGTACGTCCACACCACTGGCCCTGTTGACTACAGGGCCAACATACAGACCAAGTACATCTGGAGGGTGACAGTTATGATTTAAACCCAAGGTTCTCAACCAGGGATAACTTTCATCCCATGGAACACTTGACAACATCTGGAGATGATAACTGTTGTCACATCTGGGGGAGGGGGTGTGTTAATGGCCCTACTGGGCAGAGAAGCTGCCAAACATTCTACTGCACAGTAGATGGTTCCCCCCCAACTCAAAGAATCAATCGGGCCAAGCTTGAAAAATGATGTAGACCTTGCTCTGATTGAGAACATATCAAAAGAAGTACCAGGAAGAAAATACTACAACTCAGTTTTGTGCGAAATATACATACACAGGGCAAGAGAGCTTTGCTTCACTTGAAATCCGCTGAGCAGATCTGTATTAGGACATCACTGGACATCAGAGTCTGCCTAATTCTACAGTGCAGAAATATAGGGAATTAAAGATGCCTCTGATCACTGCCCAAGGATCCTGTCCTCTTCAAGAACCATTAAACTGCTTTATAGGAACCCTGAATCCTCATCTCCAGTTTAGTAACTGGTTTGTGTTTGCTGCCTTGCCTTGTTTTATAGATATGCTATAAATAGAAGGGCAAAGATGATTTTTCACCTTTCAAAATGTGCCTACATGACTAGGGAAGGGGGATACTAACTATTCTCTAATCCAAGACTGGTAAGATTAATAAGCCTCAATCTTCCTTTCTTTTGGGAGCTCCTTCTTTATGATTTCAAACATCTTTAATCTAAACCCATGTTACTCATCTATTCTTAGTTATTTCCTCCAGATATCTTTCACCTCCACAAATTCAAAACATCCCATACTTAATCTGTTTGCTGAGAACTCCTGTGTTTGCTGTCTTACTCAATATCTTTTCCTCCAACCCTGTATGTCAATCAGATCAGTCATTCACACCTTTCCCTCACTTCCTCCACTTAGTTATCAGGTTCTGCATATTTTCATTCTAAATCACCTATCCCACTCCATTCAGAATTTCATATTCTATCTCAAGGACTTCCAGAGTCTTTTTTTCTGGTGTTCCCACTGACTCAAGGCATTCTCTTTCCTTCCTACATCATCCCAACTGCATCTTTTATATAAGACTCATCTTCATTAAAACTCGCTGATTTTCATCTATTTGTGCTCTATGTAATTAAGGTTTAAGGAGGTATGTCAATATAACAGATTGACTAAGTTTCCCCAAAAATTCATGTCCATTTTGAAACTCAGAATGTGACCTGTTAGAAAATAGGGTTTTTGTAGATCCCCAGTTAAGATGAGATCATACTGGACCAGGGTGGGCCCTAAATCCAATGACTTTTGTCCTTATAAGAATACCAGATGACACAGACTCAAAAAACAGGGAGAGCAGTGCGAAGATAGGACCAAGCATTAGAATCACATATGTACAAGCCAAAGAATTCAAAGGATTACCAACCACCAGAAGCTAGAGGGAGGCATGAGATGGTTTCTCCCTCAGAGCCTCAAGAAGGAACCAACTTCTGCTAACATCTTGATCTTGGACTTCTTGCCTCTAGAACTGTGAGAGAATAATTCCTGTTGTTTTAAGTCTGTTTGTGGTAATTTGTTAACAGCAGCCCTAGGAAATTAATACAGGCAGCCATGAGAATGTAGCTCACAGCTCTCCAACTATAGGTGGCGAGACCAATGACCTGGGGTCATTGTCCAAAGACCTCAGCTGCGAGGTTCTATTAACCACAGCAGTATACACCCTGAACATGTTTCCATAGACTGCTTCAAAACCAGGAGAGTGCAGCAGGCATACAAAGCAGATCAATTTGGGGAGACATTGACACTTGATATGCAATTTTAACTTAAAGACACTTCCAGAGCCTTGACATATTAAACTGACTACAGCCCTTAGACTCTGACACCAAACCTTTTCCCCCCCTCTCTCCTTCTCTTGGGATCAGCCTGTATCATAGTCTGATGACCCTTTAACCTTCCCCAGCTCCATTCCCAATATTTCTTTTAAAGAGTTTTCCTAATAAAATCAACACACATTTAATTGTATATTGGTGCATACTCATTGGAGAACCCAGAATAACCCAAAAGCAGGTTACAAAATTTGACTACAAAATAGATTTGTTTGCCTGGGTTTGTGGAGATGGATTCCAACTGGACAAGAATTGAGATTGTTGTTGTTTAGTCACCAAGTCATGTCTAACTCTTGTGACCCCATTGACTGTAGCCCCCCAGACTCCTCTGTCCATGGGATTTTCCAGGCAAGAATACTGGAGTGGGTTGCCATTTCCTTCTCCATGGGATCTTCCTAACCTGGGGATCTGCATTGGCAGGCAGATTCTTTATCACTGAGCAAGTTTAGAAGTGAAAAAGACCAACAGGAAGCTAATGAAGCAGCTAAAGGGGCCACACTTCTAGTTTTTAGTACCCTAGTGGTGGCAGTGGATTCAATGGTCAGATTCCAGATATACTTGGGCAGCAAAATCTATGGAATTTGGTGATGCACTTATAGGAAGAGTATGGGGGAAACTGGTGTCAAGGTTGGATCCTTCATTTCCAACAAGAGAAAATGCAAAGTATTAGCAGAATTTGCTGAGATACAGAAAACTGAAAGGAGAATAAATCCAAAACTAAAAAATTTAAAAATTCAGTTTCAGTTAAGATGAAAGTTATTTGGAGTTACCTAAACAAGAGATGTCACATGTTAGGTATAAAAATGTGAAGCTCAGAAGACTTCTATATGAATTTGGGAGGAATGAAAATATAGTGTTGAAACCTGAGGAAGTAATCAGAATCACCTAGGGGGGGAAAAAACTGCAAAGTGAGCAGCAAAAGAGTAGTCATGAAACCTTCCAAAATTTAAAGGTGAAGAATAGAAGGAAAAAGTGACAATGAATACTAAGAAGAAAAGTGTGATCATGGTGTTCAAAGCTAAGAGAAGAGAGCATCTTGAGGATGAGTGGAAGGTCAACTGGTTAAATGCAGCCAGGAGTACAAGGAACATGACTTAAAATTGTCTCTTGGCTTTGAAAATAGGAGCGTTGGTCATCTATTATTTTGGTGAAGGAGTAGGAAGGGACACAAAATAGGGGTGGTCTGAGGAGAGAATGAGACTTCAAGGTTGATGACTGAGTTGGGAAATGATTTTGCCCCAAACATATAGCACTGACAGGAAACAAAGTATTTATAAGAAATAGAGTCAAGAGATTTCCACCTAGTTTGGCATTTTTGAATTTATACTTGAAGCACTTACTCAACCCTGCCTTAATAGTTTTAAATAATTATAACCATGACAAAAAAAAAAGATTAAATACTGTATAAATTAGGGGGCCAACAGAAATAATAATGAAAACTAAAACAATGCATTTATTGGCTCAACAATCAAAAGGACAGAAGTAAAGCAGATACATTAGCAGCCTGTATCCTGTTATACTCCAAGTTCTGAGCTCTCAGCACTGGGAGAGACTTACTACAAGAAGGCATTGCAACTATATAGTTGGCGTTCATTGGAGTGACTATGTCCACTTCTGAAATACTCCCATAATACTAAGTAAGCAGCCTCTATCTCAAGCCCCCAAAAGGGTTTGTGCTAAGCATCAAATTATATACAAAAATGGGATTTCCCAGTGGCTCAGAGGTAAAGAATCCACCTGCAATGAAGGAGATGCAGTTTCAATCCTTGGATCAGGAAGATCCCCTGGAGAATGAAATGGCAACTCATTCTAGTATTCTTGCCTGGGAAATCCCATGGACAGAGAAGCCTGGCAGGCTACAGTCAATGAGGTCACAAAAAAAACAGGATACAACTTAGTGACTAACAACAAATGCAAAAATAATGTTAAAAATGAAAATTCTTAAGTCATCATATCATCTCTTTGAACTTCTTTCTCACTTTACCACATTCTTTCATTTTTCCTAGTAAAACCCAGCTCTCCATTTACCTTCCAAAAGCACTGGCGCAGCCTCTCCTACTTTATTTATTTACATTATTTATCGTGTTTAGGATACTGGCGATGTTTGCACATTATCTCAACCTTAACTACCACTTTATTTGGAAACTCATAGCCCCCTTTTAAGAGAAAAGAGATCATTAGACATGCTTAGACATCAGAAATAAAGACTATCATTCTATTTTAGGTTGAAGTAGTAATATTCAGGTTAAAACTCAATGAAAGCTTTAAAAACTTAGTAAGATATTCAAATTGCTAACACTCAATATAATAGTTAATTACCCCTTAGAGATAATGGACTAGAAGTATCAACTATATCTGTTATATACCTCTGCATATTTTACTCAGTAATAAAAAATTCTCTTAAAAATTATGGTATATTTTTACCTGAAACTAAAACATTAGCAATCAACTAGACTCCAATAAAAATTTAAAAGTGCACCCCACTCCATCAGGTGTCACTGAAGTTAGAGGCAGTGGAAATGAATGGCCTCTAGCATTTCCTACTTCTGATGTTGAGTACTATATATACACAGATTATAAAATATAAATGTTCTCTTGTTAAAAAAAAATACTGTGCATTTTAAATCTGTGTAAAATCTATAAGCATATGCCTCAAAGTCATAATTAATAAGGAAGTACATGTGGTCAGAGACTAGAATGAAAGTACATGTTAAGTAATTCTGAGATTTTTCCCCAAATGAAACCTGAGTAAAGATGTGTCAAACTAACACCACTGTGAACTCTACTTCAACTCCCTAATTAACCAACTATCCTTAGAAGGTTTGGAGAGCCATACAAAGCCACTGGTAACCTTGACCCACAAAAAGGGCACTGAGTATTTTTGTTTCAAAAAATGAAGTATTTATAGACACACTGCATACTGCAGAAATACTCCAGCTACTTGAAAGAGCATGCATACCAAAGAGGGGGAAAATAAAACAGAATGCATTTCAATGTAAATAACTCTGCCTTAATACCAATACCAAGGACCATGCAGCTTTCTCACCAGGGTTTAAGATATCAATGGGGGCCATCTATATCTAGCAGAATAATAAACCTTCCAAATATTCAAAAGGTACTTGTCCTGTTTTAAGCATACATAATGGACGGAAAGGATTTTTCTCCTGGACCTCCAGGTGCAGCTGGGCCGCCAGCAGCTGACAGTAATGTGTGTGACCCCAACACACCCCCACCACACTCTGCTCTCTGCACACCAGGCAAGCATTTGTCAGGGTGTAAATTATTTACAGTGGCCTCCAAAGGCTTTGGAAAACTATTGCATTCCCTTAAAAATAAAAGGAAATCTTGGAACAAGTATTACATGAAATAGGGCCAAAGTGAAGGTATATTCAAAGTATTAAAGTTGCCTTAATTGGCAAGCGTGCACACGCACACATTCTTGCTAACAGCAAGTGAAATACTAGCTTCTAATTATTCATTTCTCTATTTCTTTCTTGTCACTTTAGACTCTAAGGACATGAATAGCAATGTTTAAATGTAACCATGGAAAATAAACAATGGCTTACGGGCTCATCATTTGAACACATCTTCACTGAATGATAACAGACACTCCAGAAATGCTTAATTAGATAATTACTTTGTACTGATTCCATCTTCTAAAGATGCTCAAGAATTTTAAAAATTTCAAAAGAGCAAAGATGTAGCAACTTTAACATTTTACTGAAACTCAGTTGTAAGCTACACAGTGAGATTGCCATTCTATTCAAGCAAACAGAGGGTCAGAAGGAAACCAAACATCTGTATGAAGCAATGATCCCATGGTTAGAATGCTTTCCCCCACAAGTAACAAAATACTTGATCATTTGAAGCTTAAATGATAAAGTCATGTAACAAGAAGCTTGAAGTCACAATTCTAGAACTGTTTCAATAGCACAAAGACACCAAGCTCCTGGGTCCAAGAGATTGATTTGCTTACCCTTCTCCTTACAGCCTCAAGGTGCTGGCCTCAATCTGCAAGCAAGACATCCCACTGAGAGATGAGGTATGAGTACGTAGTCTTCCCAGGGCAGCACGAGCAGGGAATGCATTTCAGGCAAAGGAAGAGGAAAGAAGAGGGGAAGCACCCCCTCTTCATGCAGCAATCTCATCAAGGAGAAAAGCATGTTCCTTAAATACAACCCCTAGCAGATGACCCTGTTACTTCTCATTGGTTAGAAGTAAATCATATGCTCACACTGCGACCAATCAGTGGCAAAGAACGTGGGATTATCACGTTGGGTGGACAAACCAGCTTCACCTGACGTTGGTTCACTGAGGCCTGAACAGAATCAGGGCATTGCTAACAAAGAAGAGAGAATGCTTTCAGACAACGAAAAGTGTCTGTCACAACTATACTTTTTATACCAGAGGTCAAAATGTTTGGCTCAGTTGGACGTTTCAAGGAAAGTAATTTCTCTTTTTTTCCCAAAGTAATGCAGAATTTCAACTTCACAATTGTAAGCAGCAGCTCCCTGGATGACCTCCCTGCTGGCATAATAAAGCACTAGGAAATAGATGCTTGTGTGCTTTCCAAGATGGCTAGACCCCCAGTCAAGTGAAACTTCACAGATTCAAGTCAGTACTCTGAACTTCCCATATGCAATCACTGCAGAGTCTAGAACACAGAGTTATAGGGGAAATACAGCTCAACAGAACAAATGCATATTAGCAGCTTCTACCTCCGAGCAGTTTGCCAGCTTAGGTGCAACCCGTTGTTATATTCTGATCAAGAGGTATCAGAGGTGAAGCTGACTGCAGCAAAATTGGCAACTTAAATGCTAATTTTTCTCCAAAATGGAATTGGCCAGTTTAGATTATATCGAAGGGCTAATAAATATCATCTCCTAGAACTTGAAACTGAACTGAAAATAACTCAGCTTGAGACTTAAACCACGTTACTCTACCCTTTGTTACTCTGATTCTTTCTTATTTCAACTTGACCTGAATATTCTGCCAGAAGCCCTGAGAACACAGTGGTATGACAGCCAGTAGGTCCTGCAGTTGTTAATTTTGAAATTCTAAGTTCAGCTCTGATCTTTCTGGACTGTGACTAATTCACTCACAGATGTTGAACTAGGGCCAACACTTCAGGTGCCTACAATAAGAGATAAATGAAAGAGTTCTTTACAGCCTATTAGGGACACAGATGTAAACAATTACAAGGTGACGTGTAAAGAGATTCTGGAAAGACGGAGCATAACACACAGTGCTGTGTACTCAGGATGGGCTTTCGCAGCAGACAGAAGGGGGTTGCAGCATCACCCAAACTGGAGTCCTATATACCTCCAGCCACACTCCTCTACTAAGGAGCTGAAAGTATCTTTCTCCTCACTTCCATTTTTATAGTAAAGCAAAACCCCTATGGGCTTCCCAGGTGGCACTAGTGGTAAAGAACCCACCTGTGATGCAGGAGACATAATGAGATGCTGTTCTATCCCTGGGTCAGGAAGATCCCCTGGAGAAGGAAATGGCAGCCCACTCCAGTATTCTTGCCTGGAGAATTCCATGGATAGAGAAGCCTGGTGGACTACTGTCCATATGGTCACAAAGAGTCAGACACAGCTGAAGCAACTTAGCATGCAAAACCCCTATGAATATCTCTCCTCTGTTAGGTGGCACAATGTTAGGCTCTGCCAACCAAGAGGGTTAGAGAGACATTGGAAGAAACAGCACAGTAAAGTGTTTCTTTTTCCAGTTGTAGGGTGATCTTTTCCCTTCCTCTTATATGGCAGCAGGCCCCAGGGGAGCTCACCCTCCAGCCAGTTTCTCTGACACCTCACAGAGCAGCTTTCTGAAGACGGCTTCATCCTTCACCGCCAGAGAGAACTTCTCCACTATCTAGTGATCTACAGCCACACCCTTTCCCAGGATGTCTGCATATCTTGTGGAGAAGGCAATGGCAACCCACTCCAGTGTTCTTGCCTGGAGAATCCCAGGGACGGGGGAGCCTGGTGGGCTGCCGTCTATGGGGTCGCACAGAGTCGGACACGACTGAAGCGACTTAGCAGCAGCAGCAGCTGCATATCTTGTGTGGGAAGCAATGGCTTCTGTCCCTTGTTCCTTCTTTGACTTTGCTCCCTGGGCTCTACAGTTGTACCAAGTCCTGTATTCCCTTTTCTACTCATTTGAGCTATTAAACACTACTACACGTCAAAGTTTATATCAAATATACCTGCTAATGGAGTGACATTTTTAAAGTGCTGAAGGGGAAGAGAAACTCAGCACTGAATCATGTATGTGTGAATATACTGGGTTGGCCGAAAAGTTCATTCAGGTTTTTCCACAAGATGTTACGGCTGCTGCTGCTATTTAGTCACTAAGTCATGTCTGACTCTGTGACCCCATGGACTGTAGCCGACCAGGCTCCTCTGTCCACGGGATTTTCCAGGCAGGAATACTGGAGTGGGTTGCCATTTGCTACTCCGGGGGATCTTCCCAACCTGGGGATTGAACACACATCTCTTAAGTCTCTTGCATTGAGAGGTGGATCCTTCACCACTGAGCCACCTGGGAAGCCGGACATTACAAAAAAGGAACCTTTTGACCAATCCAATATCTTACAAAATGAAGCAGAAATACCTTTCAAATAAATGTAAGCAAAGGCTGTTACTAGCAGACCTACACTATAAGAAAGATTAAAGTTCTTCAGGTAAAAGTGACAATGCCGGAGAGAAAGTTTGATCTACACGATAAATAAAAAGCACTAAAACTGACATATGTGTGCATATCAGTCGCTCAGTCATGTCAATTTGTGACCCCATGGACTGTAGATCGCCAGGCTCCTCTGTCTATGGAATTCTCCAGGCAAGAATACTGAAGGGGGTTGCCATTCTGTTCTCCAGGAGATCTTCCCAACCCAGGGGTTGAACCCCAGTCTCCCACACTGCAGGCAGATCTTTACCATCTGAGCTGCCAGGGAGGCCCATAAAATTGGTATCAACAAAGTTTATCTAAAAATGAAATTTCACGTGTTTCCAAAATCTAATGATTATCTAAAGCAAAATGGTAGCCATGTCTTGTGGAATCCCAGCATAGATAATTAAACTATGTGTGTGTGCTCAGTTGCTAAGTTGTGCCTGACTTTTTGCAACCCCGTGGACTGTAGCCCACCAGGCTCTTCTACCCATGGGATTTCCCAGGCAAAAATACTGGAACAGTATGCCATTTCCTTTTTCAGGGGATCTTCCCAAATAAGGGATTGAAGCTATGTCTCCTGCACTGCAGGGGATTCTTTCCCACTGAGCCACTTGGGAAGCTAAGATAAAAGTATTATGTGTGGTAAAACTAGCATGAAAGATGGAAAGGAAGATTAGGGATACATTACTGGAGGATCTTTGCATTACATGTAAAGTTGTGTGATATTATTAAAATCACAAGTTTTATCTATGACAAACTCTAGAACAAGAGAAATGAAAACCTGTGTTCACACTGAAGCTTGCACAAATACTTTATGTGGCTTTATTCATAATCATCAAAACACAGAAGCAACCCAAACATTCCTCACCTGTAGAATGAGTAAACAAACTGACAAATCCATACCACAGGATACTATTCAACAATAAAAAGGAACAAACTCCTTACTACTCAGCCATAAAAAAATAACGAAATAATGCCATTTGCAGCAATGTGGATGATCTAGAGATGATCATACTAAATGAAGTAAGTCAGACAAAGACAAATATTATATGATATGGCTTAAATGTGGAATCAAAAGTATCATACCAATGAACTTATTTACAAAACAGAAAAAGACACACTGACACAGAAAACACACTTCTGCTTGTCAAAGGGGAAATGAGGGAGGGGTAAATTAAGAGTTCGAGATTAGCAGAGACACACTACTATATATAAAAGGGATAAACAAGACCCTACCTATGAAGCAACCCATGTCTTAAAGTGGATGCAGTAAACACTAGGACTATCTTTCAGCACATGTATACTTGATTTATCTGCAAGAAGATAATACACATGATTTCCCAGGGCTTCCTTCTGAGAAAAAAGAAAGAAAGAAAAAGCAGGATGTATGTGTGCAAAACAGAGAGAATTCAGGTATAAAATGGTTGTTATAAAGGTAAGTTGATCTATCATAACAGAAACTGATTCATATACTGTTAGTATTGAAATGGGAAGAAAATGGAATAAGATTTTCATTTTCTTCTCATCTCAGGGCTTGAAAAGATGAACAGGAAGCTAGAATCTGTCCAGAAAAGCAATCATGTTTTCACAATCTGTGTAAGCCCAGAGAGGATAAAGTCCAACATCTGCAATTTGGGAAATTATTTTTATCATTTTAGTAAAATATCTTTTAGCACATGAGGAGACACCTTTTTTTAATGCTTTCTGCAATGCATAGCCTTATCCTCTAAAGCCTTCATTTTCCCCAGAATCACCTCACAGCCAGCTGAAAGGACAAGATGGGCTGCCTGACTGATTATATCCCGGGAATACTTCTGTAACTTCTTGATGGCAGCATACTGAAAAGAGGATACAGGAGATAAAGTAATGGAAGCTGGCCTGACTTAAGCCTCATGTAATCCCTAGCATCTCCTAAATCACAAGGTAAGATTAGTCACTGATAAAAATTCTTGAACAGTAGGCAGCTGTCTGAAAGCCTACATTTTTCTTTTGAGTGGACTGTCAAATTTAGAGAATTTATGATCTGACCTATCAAAGATATTACTTTCAAGTCCTTGACCAATTTAATAAACATTACAGACAACTATTATTATGGGGTTTTTTCATACTTTTATTGTTTTTTATCTGAATTCCATCCAGCCAGGTTCCCACAGTAAATGGTTGAATGCTACATCAAATGAGAGTTGCATCTAATCAGGCCAAAGCTCAAGAAATGCTTTTTCTGACATTTGAAGGACTTCCATTCTGAATGTGCAAAGCAGACATTTTTCTTTCCTATATGCATGGCAAAAATAATACATTCCCTGACCTCTTAAAAACTGTCTCAAACTTTACCTTTTAGAAAAATAAAAAATCGTTTATCGTTTTTCTTTTGTAGTCCAAGATAAAATGTTACGTAAAGCTCCAGGCAATAGAATGCAATTTTTTTAATTTCTCATATGAATAGGTATGATTCACAATGATATACAGAGGCTATATGAAGTTTTGTGCAAATAAATCATTATAATAAGCTTATCTGATATAACTCTGATCACCATTAGGATCCCTGCATTGTAACATTTATTTAACAACTTCCACATAGCCCAATTCTTTTATTGCAATGTAATGTGAATATACCAGTTTTGAGTCAAAAGTAGATGCTGCTGTGATGAAGCTACCTGAGATTCTCTCTCCAGTACCCAAATAAGCCTATTTTTTTTAGATTTCTTCCTAGTTGAAAGATACAGAGGAGGGAAATATTACACTCTATTAAATTTTTTTTAATAAATTTATTTATTTTAGTTGGGGGCTAATTACTTTACAATATTGTAGTAGTTTTTGCCATACATTGACATGAATCAGCTATGGGTTTACATGTGTTCCCCTTCCTGGACCCCCCTCCCAACTCCCTCCCCATCCCATCCCTCTGGGTCATCCCATTGCCCCAGCCCTGAGCATTTGTCTCATGCATCGAACATGGAATGGTGTTGTTTCACATATGATAATATACATGTTTCAATGCTATTCTCCCAGATCGTCCCACCCTCACCTTCTCCCTCAGAGTCCATAAGACTTTTCTATGCATCTGTGTCTCTTATTCTGTCTCGCATATAGGGTTATCGTTACCATCTTTCAAATTCCATATATATGCATTAGTATACTGTATTGGTGTTTTTCTTTCTGGCTTACTTCACTCTGTATTATGGGCTCCAGTTTCATCCATCTCAATAGAACCGATTCAAATGTATTTTTTTAATGGCTGAGTAATATTCCATTGTGTATATGTACCAAAGCTTCCTTATCCATTCGTCTGCTGATGGACATCTAGGTTGCTTCCATGTTACACTCTATTAAATTTAAAAGCATGTAATGTAACATGTTAAATCTATAGTGGATGAAAGCATAAAGAAATTCTCTTCATCTCTTTTTATAATGTGTGGTCCATGGCCTAGCAAAAATGCTATGCTCCAGGAACAATGAAATGCATTTACTTAGGAGAACTACTAACATTTAGATATGCTCTAACAATTTAGGTAGAAAAAGACCCCATAGCGAAGCTGACCGTTTCTCCCCATGATCCTGTAATACTGGACTCAGTGTCAACCTTAAAAAATACATACAGGTTCACCCAAAAGTCAACAACATAACTAAAAGAGAAAATCACAATCCAGTGTTGATTCCAGGGAGTGATAATTAAAGAAAAAAATCCTGTTTCTACTTTGAATTGTGTTCAATTGTGTTTGATTTAGCAGGTGAGGGATGAAGAATTAATAAAACCCAATTTGAGACTCACAGTTACAAATGCAGAGCATTTTCTTAAAGCCAACAATATTTTAATTAAACCCAAATCTGAATATAGTACTCAAAACATCTATTTTTTTTATAGTTTAAATTTCAGCACTAGAAAGAGTAAAACTGCAGCAACACTGGTAACATGATAAATGTTAATATTAACGATCAGAATGACTGCTTTGTTAGGGTTCCAACAATCTGAGTGTTATTAATTAGAGGATTGTAGATATGAGACTTTATCCAACTGTGGGAGAAGATAGGGGCATATAAGTTCAAAAGGAAAAGGCTGGGACGAGCTCCACAAACAGTTGTTGTTGGTCAGCCATTAAGTTGTGTCCAACTCTTTGCAACCCCATGGACTGCAGCACACCAGGCTTCCCTGCCCTTCACTACCTTCCGGAGTTTGCTCAAACTCATGTCCATTGAGTGAGTGATGCCATCCAACCATCTCATCCTCTGTCAGTCCCTTCTCCTCCTGCCTCAATCTTTCCCAACATCAGAGTCTTCTCCAACGAGTCGGCTCTTCACATCAGGTGGCCAAAGGATTGGAGTTTCAGCCTCTTGTGAATGTGTCTTATGTTAGATAGTAAAGGAATGGAAAAGGAAGCAATGGAAAAGAATGGATTAATATGCAGATTAAAACTGATAAGAAAATATTCAAATAAATTCATACTAAAATAAGCAGGAATTATCACAACTATTGCAGTTCTCATTTCTTATTGGTCATGTTGTTTAGTTGCTAAGTCCTGTCCAACTCTTTTGCGACCCTAAGGACTATAGCCCACAGGTGGCGCTTGGTAAAGAACCTGTCTGCTAATGCAGGAGACGTAAGAGACACGAGTTTGATCCCTGGATTGGGAAGATCCCCTGGAGGAGGAAATGGCAACCCACTCCAGTATTCTTGCCTGGAGAATCCCATGGACAGAGGAACTTGGTGGGCTACAGTCCATAGGTTCCACAGAGTTGGACACAACTGAAGTAATTTGGCATGCACGGACTGTAGCGCACCAGGCTCCTCTGTCCATGAGATTTTCCAGGCAAGAATAATGCAGTGGGTTGCCATTTCCTTCTCCAGGGGATATTCCTGACCCAGAAATCGAACCTGCATCTCCTGCATTGGCAGGCAAGTTCTTTACCACTGAGACACCTGAGAAGCACTCATGTAGTTGTAGCTGGTATTATACTTCCTTCTTTCACTACCCATTACATATTCCCTTTGCCTCTGGAGCAATCTGATTGCTCAAGTTTCCTCACATGGAGAGGTGACCCAAATCTTCATTTCTGAAGTATTTGGGCCACTTGCATTAGATTATTAATAATTTTTCCATTAAGTCTATCATACATGATAGAGGTACTAAGAAACAACCCCAAGGATGTCTGTATTCCAGACCTACTCTTCCCAACCCCCCTCAGCATAATAGCAATACATTTGTTCTCTTGATAATTGCAATAAACAGCCCCAGCCAGGACAGCATCCCCTTATTTGCCCATTGATTCACTAGCATGCAAAACTTCAAGTGGCCAGTACCAACTCCCAAATGAAGGGAACAAGTATATGTACCCTGGTAAAAGAATTCCTCCCTTGGGAGTGCCTTCAGAGCTCTAAACAACCAGAGCCTAAAACCAGTGGGACAGGGAACCAAGACTTTGCTAATAGATCACCAGGAGAACTGTGAGAGGACCCAGTCTCATTTTCACTCTTTGATCCCAAGACCCACAGATCCTGGCTTTGGAAGGAACAGGACCATTTATTGGATGTGATACCACATCCTGGAGGATACTGTCTCAGCCCTGTCACGTGTTATTATCTAGCTTAGGGGTCCCCAAACTCTGGATTCTAATGCCTGATGATCTGAGGTGGAGCTGATGTCACAATAATAGAAATAAAATGCACAATAAATGTAATGTACTTGAATCATCCTGAAACTATTTCCCCCACCCTGGTCCATGGAAAAACTGTCTTCCATAAAACCAACCCCTAGTGCCAAAAAGGGTGGGCACTGCTGATCTAGTTGGTGCTGTAATGAAGTCTTCAAAAGGCCATTTCTCTGTTCTACCTGGCCTCTACTAGCTGTTATAGAGGGTTAAAAAACAGCATTTCCCAAATAAAAGCTACATACCAAATTATGAAGGTATGTCAGACTGTTCCAAAAACAAACCACATGTGGAACAGCAGCTAGAATTGGAGTTAACACTCATTTAAGTGGATGCTTATCCACCACCATTCTCTAAGATCCATTTGTCTGCTGTGCCAGAATGCAAGTTGTGGGGAAGTGAGTCACCGTTTTTCAAGCACATGATGGTGGCCATATTCTTTACAAGCACTTCTAATGTGTACTACTGTCTTTGGCTTATGACTCTGGTAGACAGAATAAGTTCTAGGGGCTACCACCTGACTTTTCTTATCAAAATAGCTACCTTACCAGATTGGTCAGGAACCAGTGTGGCGATTCTGCCAATGTTGAGTATGTCTATTTTGACTATGCATTCCCAAACTGGGAAAATAATTACAGGATGAATTCAAGGACCCATTGCCCCACTAATACCCAAATCAAAACTTCACTGATTACCTTGCATCCATAAGCCCATTCCCTGACTAGTGGACCACATTGGCATTTTGGATTTGTAGGAATAAGGGTCTGTCATAAAACCATTATCTAGTAATTCCCCCAAACAAAGCAATAGGTCCTTCTGAGGAACGTTGAGATTTCCAGTATACAATGTTAGCAATGTCAAAGGATTCTTTATCAAGGAGACCTGCCCTTCCCTCATTCAAGGTACTCTGTGTCTGGAAACCAGCTCATGTTTGGGAGTTGACTGAGAGGAATGACTCTCTTGCTCTTCAAGACAGACCTTTGTTTCTAGGCATAAGTTTGCCACTTAAACAATTCAGGTAAGAGTACAGGAGATTGTAGAAATATTTCACAGTTTTTCAGTTTCACAGACACCATGATCACCAAAGATCTTTCTCTCTTTTTACTGGTCAAATTCCAATTACTGCTTTAGTTCTGCTGTCCGGTATGGTAACCACATCCACCTTATTTCTGGCAATTAACTGCCAGCTTTTGGTCCCTGCCCCCAAGAAGCTCAATATTCTGTTTGAATTCAAGGAGTCCAGTTTGATGACAACATCACACTGTCAGTCCTAACCTATAAAGAACTGCCACTATAGAGCTCTCCAGAGACACTGAACACCTTTACAAATATATTTCTTAGAGCTTAGACGAACGGAGTGTCCCCTGGACCCTCCTGTGAATGTAGTTCAAGGTTGGGTGCATAGGTCTTACATAACAGATCCACTCGTGCATTACAATCTTTATAAGCCTTTGAATATCTTTCTCTATAGTACATTAAGGAATTACTGAAATGCAAACTCCAATTAGTGAAGGTCATCTTTGGGACCATATTTCAGTAAACAAACCAAGCAGGACTTCCCTGCTGGTACAGTAGATAAGAATCTGCCTGCTAATTCAGGGAACACAGGGTCGATCCCTTGTCTGGGAAGATTCCACATGCCACAGAGCAACTAAGCCCATGCACCACAACTACTGAGTCCACATGCCACAACTACTGAAGCCTGTGTGTGTATTCTAGAGCCAGCAAGTCACAACTACTGAATCCCATGCACCTAGAGCCTGTGCTTCACAACAGGAGAAGCCACCTCAGTGAGAAGCCCATGTACCACAACTAGAGAGTAGCCCCCGCGCTTTGCAATGAGAGAAAGCCCGTGTGCAGCAACAGAGACTCAGCACAGCCAAAAACAAATAAACAGATCAGGCAAACTCTTAGAACCATCCTAGCTATTTCGGCTAAAATATTAAGCCCAGAATCCTGCTTAGATCCTCCATATCAAAAAATTCAGCCAAAACAAGATATATTTCTCCCATGCTATTCCAACTACCTTAGAATTAATTCTCATATATGTGTGTACCAGGATTCTGTCAATATAATAATAAAATTGCAACTATCTTGGTGTGTATGGCAATATTTCATGTGTCATATCTTGCACCTAATCCTCTCAGGTGGCACCAGGAATTTTAGTCTGATTACAGATCTAGAAGGTATTGGATGGAGGTAGGTCCTAAGAAGAATCAGCAGAGCTTTGTAAGGCTTTTACCTCCAAGGAGACTTCAGCTTCTTCAGACAAAGAGAGACTATCCTCTACAGACAATGGAAAAAAGATTTTCTTTTAGCAAAGGAGGCTCAGCAGAATTTTGAGCCCAATGTCTTCCACTTTATTAGGATCTGTCTATGTGCCCTCATTTCAATTTTTTTGGTTTTCACTTCTTCCAAATTAATATAATAAACATAAAAAAATTCTACAAGATGAATGAACCTAGAGATTGTTGTTCTAAATGAAGAAAGTCGGACAAAGACAACTATCATATGATATTGCTTATATGCACAATCTAAAAATAAATGGTATAAATGAACTTATTCACAAAACAGAAATAGAGTCACAGACATAGAAAACCAAAATAAACAAACTTATGGTTACCAGGGGTGAAGAGTGAAGGGATAAATTGGGAGGTTGGGACTGACATATGCACACTACTATATATAAAATAAAAAACTAACAAGGACCTACTGTATAGCACAGGGAACTCTACTCAATATTCTATAATGACTTATATGGGAAAGAAATAAAAAAAGAATGGATATGTGTATAACTGATTCATTTTGCTATACAGCAGAAACTAACACAATATTGTAAATCAACTATACTCATTGATTACACTAAAGCCTTTGAATGTGTGGATCACAAAAAATGTGGAAAATTCTGAAAGAGATTGGAATACCAAACCACCTTACCTGCCTCCTGAGAAATCTGTATGCATGTCAAAAAACAACAGAACCGGACATGGAATTACAGACTGGTCCCAAATTGGGAAAGGAGTACATCAAGGCTGTATATTGTCACCCTGCTTATTTAACTTACATGCAGAGTAAATCATGCACAATGCTGGGCTGGATGAAGCTCAAGCTGGAATTAAGATTGCCAGGAGAAATATAAACAACCTCAGATATGCAGATAATACCACTTTAATTGCAGAAAGTGAAGAGGAACTGAAGAGCCTCTTGATGAGTATGAAACAGGAGAGTGAAAAAACTGGCTTAAAACTCAGCATTCAAGAAACTAAGATCATGCCATTTGTCACTTCATGGCAAATAGATGGGGAAAAAATGGAAACAGTGATAGCCCTTAATTTTCTTGGGCTCCAAAATCACTGTGGATGGTGACTGCAGCCATGATATTAAAAGACATTTGCTCCTTGGAAGAAAAGCTATGACAAACCTAGACAGCATATTAAAAAGCAGATACATCACTTTGCCAACAAAGGTCTGTATAGTCAAAGCTATGGTTTTTCCAGTAGTCATGTACAGATGTGAGAGTTGGACCATTAAAAAGGCTGAGCACTGAAGAGGTTGATGCTTTGGAACTGTGGTGCTAAGAAGACTCTTGAGAGTCCCTTGGAGAGCAAGGAGATCAAACTAGTCCATCCTAAAGGAAATCAACCCTGAATATTCACTGGAAGGACTGATGCTGAAGCTGAAGCTCCAATACTTTGGCCACCTGATGCAAATAACTGACTCACTTTAAAAGACCGTTCCCTGGTGGCTCTTCCTTGGTGAAAAGGTAACTTTTTAAAGGACTTCCCTGGTGGCTCAGATGGTGAAGCATCTGCCTACAATGCGGGAGACCCAGGTTCGATTCCTGGGTCAGGAAGATCCCCTGGAGAAGAAAATGGCAACCCACTCCAGTATTCTTGTCTGGAAAATCCCATGGATGGGGGAACCTGGTAGGCTACAGTCCATGGGGTCACAAAGAGTCCGACATGACTGAGCAACTTCACTTTCACTTTTAAAAGACCCTGATGCTGGGAAAGATTGAGGGCAAGAGAAGGGAGCAACAGAGGAAGAGACGGCTGGATGGCATCATCAACTCAATGGACATGAGTTTGAACAAACTCCAGGAGATAGTGAAGAACAGGGAGGCCTGGTATGCTACAGTTTATGGGATCACTAAGAGTCAGACATTACTAAGAGACTGAACAATGACAATACTCCAATAAATTTAAAAAAAAAAAAGAAAGAAATTCTGCAAGTTTGTGAGTTCAATTTGCATTGAAATTCGGGCAACTTCAAGACTAGACTTCACATTTGATTTTCAGAAATCTCACCCCTATTCTTACAGAAAATAAAAGTTTATTTTAGGGCAGTCATAGACACATTTTAGTCTGTTCTCTGAATCTTGAGAGCACCATTTTCTTTCTTCAAGTTCTCTCCTACACATAGAAATAGCCTAGAGTCTAGCAGAACACAGTTTCCAGTCCCACGGAGGACTCCAAACACTCTGCTCATTGCATCTTGGCATCAAAGTGACTAGGGAGAAAAAAACAGGGTCAGGCACTGGACAGAACAATGCTTTATTCATACAGAGAAGAGACAGAACAAGATAAGCTTCAACAGTGGACATCAGTCACTCATGGCCAAAGAGTTTCTCCTGTCAGCTGATGCAGGCATTGGGCTCACATGCACCCTCTCAGGCCTCCGCGAATGGGTTCTATCCCAATGCTCTCAGAGAACAGACACAGCACTGGGGTCAGCCAGGCTTTATATGACGCCTGCACTCAAGCAGAATGAAAGTGCATATACTGATTGGGCTAAAAGCAGAGAAAGATATTCCCAAACAAAATGATAAGCTGGGAACAGGCTATATGAGCTCCTTCTTCTGGCATGAAATTGTCCCTGGCCCAAGGCCCATCTTGCAAAGGTTGAGTGGGAGTCAAAAGACTTAGGGACCAAACTGCCTTTCCCAACACTGAGCATGAACATCTTGCCATAGCACGTCATGGACCACGAATGTCCCCTTTATCACTGGCAATGCTGCCATTAATGCTGTTGAATTTTATCAGATCAGAAAAATACTTTCAGATAATCCAGAACCAGTGCAGATACCTTATCTTCAAGTTACTACAGAAGATCCAAAAACACAGACCACATTTGGTATCCCTGAGTGAGACCTGAAGAGAAAAATGCTGCTTCTATTTTGAATCTTGTTCAGAAAGAGCTAAAGTTTACTCAGTACGTAGAGGGTTAAAAAGAGATAGGAAATTAATTTAAACTTCAAAGTTATTTACAAAATCCCACTCAATTAAGCAATTAAGCAAAAATATAAGCAATGTTCAAAACCTCAAATGTTTTCTTTATTATATGCTTCAAGTCTACAAAGGTCTAGAAAGTGACAATGTTTTCAATATATTAAATGTTAGTATTACCGGTTAGCTTGAGTGCCTAGACTAAATCCTAAAAAGGAAATAAATGAAAGATGGATACAGCAGGTTTACCAGGGAAAGCAATTTTCACAAGGCACCGCATTTGATTAAGCAGAGCACGTCGTCTGGATGGCAACTAACACAAGCCCTGTGGTGTGATATTCGCCTGCCTGTGTGTGGCACAACATCTTTGTTTCACATCATCCTATTGTAATAAAATGCATTTGCAGCAGAAGTTTAGTACACTGTCAGCCCAGCAAAGGCCAATGATTGGTACCTTTGTATCTCTTTCAATATAGAAAAGATCTCCTCTCTGCTTCCTCTGAAGGTTTTAAAGGCAAGGTCAAAAAACAGCAGAGAAATCCTCTTTGAGATTGCTCTTAAGGTGATTAGCGGACATGTAATGATTATCAGATATTACACTGGAAGGTAATGAGGCACACGTAGGCATTCCCTTCTGGAGAAGGCAATGGCAACCCACTCCAGTGTTCTTGCCTGGAAAATCCCATGGAGAGAGGAGCCTGGTGGGCTGCCGTCTATGGGGTCGCACAGAGTCTGACACGACTGAAGCGACTTAGCAGCAGCAGGAATTCCTTTCAGGCCCTAAAGAACTCTACCTTCAAAATCAACCCTTAAGTTACTTGAATAGAGAACACCACAGAATTGAGTGCCATTATCCAAATAATGCTCTCCTTAATATCAAACAAAGCACTAACATCCAACTCGCCCCTTCAAGGGCCCTACTCACAGTGCCAAGCAAATGCTGGCAGGTCCCTCCAAGCTTACTCTTTCTAGGTAATAAAGTCATGAAATTGTGCCAAGGTATTTGCTGTGACTTTGCTCCTTGCAAGTAATCTCTTTTAATTCATTTTATTCACCAACAAATGAATGTCGCAGTGAATTATGTCTTGCATGTCAATTTCTTTCTACAAAAGAAGAATCTTTCAGTCTATTCATTTTTGCTTATAAATGCAAACTCTGCTTAAATCTATTTTTTAAAAAAAGCACATTAGTACATTCCAAAAGGTGTACCAATTGCACTAGTTAAGTCTTTGGGGTCCACTGCTTCTTTCTAAACATTAACTTTTGCTGAACTCCCTCAAAATACAGAGTCACTTTTTAAGATTGCAATATTAGTAAAGCTCAAGGTCACTCAAGGTATGGCAAAGTCAGCAGTCAAGACAGCAACATTCTCAAATGAACTGATTTCTCTGCTCTTCTGGTGACCTTTGACATGGCCCTTTTTCCCTCCCACCAAGACTCATCTCACTTCCACAAGGATCTCAATCTCACCAGGCCCAACACTAACACTAACACGGAGAGAGATACCTTCACTTCGCTAACCACATTACAAAAGAGCAGACACCTTACACGTTTGTGATTGTGGCAAAAGTTTTTGTGGAAAACTGGCACAGAGAAAGGTGTCGTTATTCAGGGGGTTGTAAAACAAGGATGTCCAAATATTCATAACTGAACAAGAGAAGCATCAACAGTACATTTTTTTACATTTTCATTGGAGTGTGGTTGATTTATAGTGTGTTAGTTTCAGGTATAAAAGCAAAGTGAATCAGTTATTTGTTGTTACTCAATCACTAAGTCGTGTCCAACCCTTTGCGACCCCATGAACTGCAGCACACCAGGCTTTCCCGACCTTCACTGTCTCCCAGAGTTTGCTGAAACTCATGTCTATTGATTCAGTGATGCCATCCAACCATCTCATCCTCTGTCGTCCCCTTCTCCTCCTACCCTCCATCTTTCCCAGCATTGAGGCCTTTTCCAGTAAGTCTGCTCTTCATATCAGGTGGCCAAAGTATTGGAGCTTCAGCTTCAGCATCAGTCCTTCCAAAGAATATTCAGGGTTAATTTCATTTATGGATAGACTGGTTTGATCTCCTTGCTGTTCAAAGGGTTCTCAAGAGTCTTCTCCAGCACCACAGTTCGAAAGCGTCAATTCTTTGGTGTTCAGCCTTCTTTATAGTCCAATCCTCACATCCATACCTGACTACTGGAAGAACCATAGCTTTGACTATACAGACCTTTATCAGCAAAGTGATGTCTCTGCTTTTTAACATGCTGTATAGGTTGGCATAGTGTATCTTCCAAGGAGCAAGCATCTTTTAATTTTGAGGTGGCAGTCACCATTCATAGTGATTTTGGAGCCCAAGAAAATAATACCTGTCACTGTTTCCATTGCTTCCCCATCTATTTGGCATGAACTGATGGGACTGGATGCCATAATCTTACTTTTTTGAATGTTGAATTTAAGCCAGATTTTTCACTCTCCTCTTTCACACTCATCAAGAAGCTCTTTAGTTCCTCTTAGCTTTCTGCAATTAAAGTGGTATCATCTACATATCTGTTGTTGTTGATATTTCTCCAAGCAATCTTGATTCCAGCTTGTCCTTCATCCAGCCTGGCATTTCACATGATGAACACTGCATGTAAGTTAAATGAGCAGGGTGACAATATATAGCCTTGATGTACTCCTTTCCCGATTTTGAACCAGTCCGTTGTTCTATGTCCGGTTTTAACTGTTGCTCCCTGTCCTGCACACAGGCTTCTCAGGAGATGAGTAAGATTGTATGCTATTCCCATCTCTTGAAGAATTTTCCACAGTTTGTTGTGATCCACACAGTCAAGGCTTTAGCATAGTCAATGAAGCAGAGGTATATTCTTTCAAAATCCCTTTGCTTTTTCTATATTCTAGCAGATGTTGGGAACTTGGTACTGGTTCCTCTGCCTTTTTCTAAATTCAGCTTGTACATCTGGAAGTTCTTGATTCACATACTGCTGAAGCCTAGCTTGAAGGATTCTAAGCATAATCTTGTTAATGTGTGAAATGAGCACAACTGTACTGTAGTCTGAACATTCTTTGGCATTGCCCTTCTTTGGGATTGGAATGAAAACTGACCATTTCTAATCCTGTGGCCACTGCTGAGTTTTCCAAATTTGCTGGCATATTGAGTGCAGCAATTTAACAGCATCATCTTTTAGGATTAGAAATAGCTAGCTGGAACTCTATCAATTCCACTAGCTTTGTTCATAGTGATGTTTCCTAAGGCTGACGTGACTTCACACTCTAGGATGTCTGGCTCTAGGTGAGTGATCACACCAGCGTGGTTATTCAGATCATAAGACTGTTTTTGTAAAGTTCTCCTGTGTATTCCTGCTACCTCTTCTTAATATCTTCTGCTTATGTTAGGTCCATACCAATTCTGTCCTTTATTATATCCATCTTTGCAAGAAATGTCTCCCTGGTATCTCCAATTTTCTGGAAGAGATTTTTAGTCTTTCTCATTCTATGTTTTTCCTCTATTTCTTTGCACTATTCACTTAAGAAGGCTTTCTTATCTCTCCTTACTATTCTCTGGAACTCTGCATTCAGTTGGGTATCTTTCCCTTTGGGAAAGCTGGAAGGATGACGGTGGCAGTGGGATAACATGACAGCAGCTGCTGAGCAGGTGGCGATGCACAGGAAGTGGATTCACAGAGATGATGGTGGTGGCAGGGGCAGAGTAATGACCAATGCCCCAAGTACCAACTGTGGCAGGGCAGGAGCCTAGGAAGCACTGTGCACTCCCCCCTCAGCGGGGGGCAGTCTCCCCAGGCCTGGACAATACCCTGGAGGAGGCAGAGGCAGGAAAGGCTGGAGTCAGAGCTCGCCTGGCATTGGGCCACGTGGGCAGCAGAAATGTCCCAGGACAGACAGTGGTGGCAGTGAGGCCGGAGAGCCCTCTGCTCACAGGCATCCCCAACCTTGGCCTCCCTGGACTCCCTTCCCGGTGAATCAGTTACATATACATACATACATATATATATATATATATATATATATCCACCCTTTTTTAGATTCTTTTCCCATATAAGTCATTAAAGAGTACTGAATAGAGTTCTCAGTGCTATAAAGAAGGCTCCTATTCAGTTCAATTTCAGTTGCTCAGTTGTGTCCAACTCTTTGTGACCCCATGGACTGCAGCACACCACGCTTCCCTGTCCATCACCAATTCCCGGAGCTTGCTCAAACTCCTGTCTATCAAGTCGGTGATGCCATCCAACCATCTCGTGCTCTGTCATCCCCTTTACCTCCTGCCTTCAATCTTTCCCTGCATCAGGGTCTTTTCCAATGAGTCAGTTCTTTGCATCACGTGGCCAAAGTATTGGAGTCTCTGCTTCAGGATCAGTCCTTCCAATGAATATTCAGCACTGATTTCCTTTACTCTTGATTGTTTCATCTCCTTGCAGTTCAAGGGACTCTCAAGAGTCTTCTCCAACACCAAAGTTCAAAAGCATCAATTTTTCAGTGTTCAGCTTTCTTTATAGTCCAACTCTCACATCCATACATGACTACTGGAAAAGCCATAGCTTTGACTAGATGAACCTTTGTCAGCAAACAGATGTCTCTGCTTTTTTTTTTTTAATATGCTGTCTAGGTTGGTCATAGCTTTTCTTTCAAGGAACAAGTATCTTTTAATATCATGGCTGCAGTCACCATCTGTGGTGATTTTGGAGCCCCCCAAAATAGTCTCTCACTGTTTCCATTATTTCGTCATCTATTTGCCATGAAGTGATGGGACCAAATGCCAGGATTTAGTTTTTTCAATGTTGAGTTTTAAGCCAACATTTTCACTCTCCTCTTTCACTTTCATCAAGAGGCTCTTTAGTTCTTCACTTTCTGCCATAAGGGTGGTGTCACCTGCATATATGAGGTTATTGATATTTTTTCCAGCAACCTTAATTCCAGCTTGTGCTTCATCCAGTCCAGCATTTCGCATGATGTACTCTGCATATAAGCTAAATAAGCAGGGTGAAAACATACAGCCTTGACATACTCCTTTCCCAATTTGTAACCAGTCTATTCTTCCATGTCTAGTTCTAACTGTTGCTTCTTGACCTGCATACAGATTTCTCAGAAGGCACATAAGGTGGTTTGGTATTCCCATCTCTTAAAGAAATTTCCACAGTTTGTTGTGATCCACACAGTCAAAGACTTTGGCGTAATCAATAAAGCAGAAGTAGATGCTTTTCTGGAACTCTCTTCCTTTTTCAATGATCCGACGGATGTTGGCAATTTGATCTCTGGTTCCTCTGCCTTTTCTAAATCCAGCTTGAACAGCTGGAATTTCACAGTTCACGAACTATTGAAGCCTGGCTTGGAGAATTTTGAGCATTACTTTCCTAGCGAGTGAGATACGTGCAATTGTGTGATAGTTTGAACATTTTTTGGCATTTCCTTTCTTTGGGATTGGAAAGAAAACTGACCATTTCCAGTCCTGTGGCCACTGCTGAGTTTTCCAAATTTGCTGGTATATTGAGTGCAGCACTTTCATGGCATCATATCTTAGGATTTGAAATAGCTCAACTGGGATTCCATCACCTCCACTAGCTTTGTTCATAGTGATGCTTCCTAAGGCCCACTTGACTTCACATTCCAGGATGTCTGGCTCTAGGTGAGTGATCACACCTTCGTGGTTATCTGGGTCATTAAGATCTTTTTTGTATAGTTCTGTGTATTCTTCCACCTCTTCTTAATATCTTCTGCTTCTATTAGGTTCATATCATTTCTGTCCTTTATTGAGCCCATCTTTGCATGAAATGTTCCCTTGGTACCTCTAATTTTCACGAAGAGATCTCTAGTCTTTCCCATTCTATTGTTTTCCCCTATTTCTTTACACTGATCACCGAGGAAGGCTTTCTTATCTCTCCTTGCTATTCTTTGGAACTCTGCATTCAAACGGGTATATCTTCCTTTTCTCCTTTGCCTTTAGCTTCTCTTCTTTTCTCAACTATTTGTAAGTCCTCCTCAGGCAACCATTTTCCCTTTTTGCATTTCTTTTTCTTGGGGATGGTCTTGATCACTGCCTTCTGCACAATGTCACAAAGTTCTGTCCACAGTTCTTCAGGCACTCTGTCTATCAGATTTAATCCCTGTATCTATTTCTCACTTCCACTGTATCATCATAAGGGACTTGATTTAAGTCATACCTGAATGGTCTAGAGGTTTTCCCTACTTTCTATTTTATATATAGTAGTGTGTATATATCAATCCCAGTCTCCCAATTTATCCTACCCTTATCCCCTGTAACCATAAATTTGTTTTCTACATCTGCGACTCTATTTCTGTTTTGTAAATAAGTGCATTTGTACCATTTTTAAAAATTACACATATAACTGATATCATATGACATTTGTCTTTCTCCATCTGACCTCCTTCACTCAGTATGACAATCTCTAGGTTCATCCATGTTGCTGCAAACCAGTGTATTTTTAAACATCTTTAGTCTCTTTTATCTAGGATAGGCTCTTCTACTTTGTGAAATGTAAAATTATAAAATACATACAGAAAAGTGCTGAAATTATAAATGTATGATTTGATGGATTTTCACAAGCTGATACACCTGTGATCATCATCCAGATCAGGAATCAGAATGTTGTCAGAATCTTTGATGGCAGTTTCTCCCTATGTTATACCATCATATCTCTGATACAAATGGCATGATGGGATGTCTATTTAAAACTGCATGCATTAGCTGCGAGTTTCTAGTTTCTAGCAACTAGTTTCTAGCAGCTAATATGAACATTTTTAAATGGACATCCCATCATGCCATTCAGATCATGTCATTTCACCCCTAATAGTGATGTTTCTTAGTCTTGTTTGCACACTGAGGGACTTCAAACTCAGTTAAATGCCTGAGTCCATGCCCACACAGATCTAATTTAATTGGTTCAGGATGTGTCCTAAAGTCCCAGATCAGATCTTAAATCCCAATATGAGGTCCACATTCCCTCTGATTTCATCTCTTAGCCATGCTTCCTGACTCACACCATTCCAGACACACCAGCCGCGTCTCTCTGTTCCTTGAAGCCAAGGGACAAACTCCCATACTGGCCAGTACATTGGCTCTTCCATCTTCCCGGGTTGCTTTCTCCAAGCAAGTTAGTTTTATTACTTCTCTAGGTCTTTACATAAAAGTCTACTCCTCAGTGACCTCTATACTGGCCACCCCTGACATTTTATATCTCCATTCCCTGATTTAGACTCTCGGCAACAGTCGCTATCCAACAGAGTATACTTTCTTTTTTTTCTTTCTTAGGCTCGACAAGGACAGGGCTTTCTGCCTGTTCATTAAGTGCAGGGCCCCCACTCATGAAACAGTGAGTGCCTGTCACAGAGCCAGAGCTCAAGAAATGTTTACTAAATAAACAAATGATGTTTTCAAGTAGTAAAAACCCTGCTAAAGAGCTTTGAGTCAGCATCGAAGAACCAATAATGAGACTTCAGTCATGATCATCATTATTAAGTACATTCTAAACCAAAACTGGTTAAATGAAAACAACCCAGATAAGGTGTGACTCACAGCAAAATAGTGATATGCTCTCTGTACCTCACACTTTAGACAAAAGAAACCCCTAGAGAAAATTCATATTTTCTTTCATGGGGCATTCAGGGCTTTCGGGACTGCCAGACATCTAGAAACCTCCAGAAAGTGTGTGTGTGTGTGTGTGTGTGTGTGTGTGTGTGTGTGTGTGTACCATATATATATATCAAATTCCCCAGAAATTGGAAATGAACCTTTAACCTCTTTCTTGCATAAATACTTTTTTAATATTTTCTTTGTAAATTCCTCATCTTGGGTATTAGAAGCTGCCTAACATATGATTATGGAAGTGCTCTCACTTGCAACGATTGCTTTAAAGCACTCAGAATGGCATCCACCCCACTCCCCAACTGTCTGCTGTCTCAAGAGAAATTTCCTACAATAATTCCATTATTCTCCCCAGGAAATAAATCTTGAAATAAGAGCTCCTGAACTTTCCACCTTGACTAAAATATTGGGCTACAATATTTTCTGAAGTACCAAGCTGATAAGAAAAGTTAGGGCATGGGGAGGCTGGAGAGTGAGAGAAACTCATCAGTAGAGCAGAAAAAGAACAGATCAGCAAATACAGGGCTATTTCCAATTGTACCCATAAGCATTGCTGATAAGAACAAAAGTCACAATTCCTCTGGGCCCAAGCTTTCCTCTTCCTCAAAGGGGCTAACCTGTTGTCCATCCCAACCTGCCTCAGAAACAGTGAAATTCCTGACACCTATATTTGAGGAAATTGTTACAGTCTCTTGATACTTTGGTGTTTTTATTATTATCATTTTTAATAATGAAAAACAAACTGTGATCTTTGTAGTCTGGATACTCACCCTCTACCCAATATATCTGAACACACTGTAAAATTCCTTGTAGTTTCAACAAATATTTGATAAAATAATAAAGCTCTCACACTTCTCAATTCTCTATTTCCAGCACATTCAACTTCACATTGGCATTTCTTAGTATCAGTTCACTTTAGTTGCTCAGTCGTGTCTGACTCTTTGCGACCCCATGAACCGCAGCATGCCAGGCTTCCCTGTCCATCACCAACTCCTGGAGTCTACCCAAACCCATGTCCATTGAGTCGGTGATGCCATCCAACCATCTCATCCTCTATCATCCCCTTCTCCTCCTTCCCTCAATCTTTCCCAGCATCAGGATCTTTTCCAATGAGTCAGCTCTTCGCATCAGGTAGCTAAAGTATTGGAGTTTCAGCTTCAACATTAGTCCTTCCAATGAATACCCAGGACTGATCGCTTTAGGATGGACTGGTTGGATCTCCTTGCAGTCCAAGGGACTCTCAAGAGTCTTCTCCAACACCACAGTACAAAAGCATCAATTCTTCTGAGCTCAGATTTCTTTAATAGTCCAATTCTCACATCCATACATGACTACTGGAAAAACCATAGTCTTGACTAGATGGACATTTGTTGGCAAAGTAATGTCTCTGCTTTTTAATATGCTATCTAGGTTGGTCATAACTTCCCTTCCAAGGAGTAAGCGTCTTTTAATTTCATGGCTGCAATCACCTTCTGCAGTGATTTTGGAGCCCAGAAAAATAAAGTCTGACACTGTTTCCACTGTTTCCCCATCTATTTCCCATGAAGTGATGGGACCAGATGCCGTGATCTTAGTTTTCTGAATGTTGAACTTTAAGTCAACTTCTTCCCTCTCCTCTCTCACTTTCATCAAGAGGCTTTTTAGTTCCTCTTCACTTTCTGCCATAAGGGTGGTGTCATCTGCATATCTGAGGTTATTGATATTTCTCCCAGCAATCCTGATTCCAGCTTGTGCTTCTTCCAGCCCAGCATTTCTCATGATGTCCTCTGCATAGAAGTTAAATAAGCAGGGTGACAATATACAGCCTTGACGTACTTCTTTTCCTATCTGGAACCAGTCTGTTGTTCCATGTGCAGTTCTAACTGTTGCTTCCTTACCTGCATACAGGTTTCTCAAGAGGCAGGTCAGGTGATCTGGTATTCCTATCTCTTTCAGAATTTTCCACAGTTTATTGTGATCCACACAATCAAAGGCTTTGGCATTATTATTTTTGGCAATAATATCCCTAATATCCCTATTGTGATTTTGGCAATCACAATCCCTAAACACCTGCACATTATTATCTAAAGGGGGAGACAAACATTTATCATTTTAAAAAATAAATATATTTACCCTCATTCAATAAGTATTTCTTAAGTTCATGTTTTGACTAGGAGCTGGGTGAAAATGGTGAACAAAATATTTATGACCAATATTGGCATAGAATCTAATGAGGAAGACAAACATTAAACAAAGGCACCAACTATAATAAATTATATAAAGGAAACTAACAGGGTTCTATAAAATAGAATAATGAATTTTGAGAGGAAATGAAATTTCAATAGAGAAATGAAAAATGAGTGGTTATTAGACATATGATGTGTTTAGCAAAGAACAGTCTGAGAAGATTGGGAAGGCTTATGCAAAGGCTCTGAGCAGAAATTATTTGCTGGTTTACAGTAATAATACCCAGAGAGATTATTTTGATTTGAGGTGGTCAGAGACCATATCATAAATGATATAATAAATTACTTAAGAATATGGAATTCATTCAGAATTACTAAAGAACATATTTATCAGAGTTTTACAGTTAATTCATTAATGTACTGCTTCACAAAGCATCTCACATGGATCATTGTTTCCATTTTAAAAGATGTCATAGCCCAGTGTGTGCAAAATCCCAGCTTATATAAATTAAGGTGTTTTCTTTTCTGCATTACTTCTCACACAGTTTGGTATAAATATTCATACAGAGGGTTTGTTTCTGTATGATACTAAGAAAATCATAAGGAAGAGAAAATACACTTACAGTCCATGCTATAATTATTGACACCATAAGTTTATGTTGTCTATCTTCAAGATTACTTGTCAGTGCCTATGTCAATGTCTTATATGATACAAAATGCTATAAATGCTATTCCCATTACTAACACTAGACATCAAAAATGAAAATTTAATACATAAAAATTTGTATCTATTTACAGGTATAATGATTAATGCATTTGTTGTAACCCTTTAATATATGTAGCTTTTATTTCTCAAAGAAGTAGCCATATGATTGCTTTATGGTTACCTAGTATAACTGATACAACTGCTTCATGGTAGCCTAGCCTGTACACTAGTGAATAAATTGTCATAGAATTTTTATGACATACAATATACAGCCCTAGTCATAATACAGTACTGAAAACTTGTTACATTAATAAAAAACTTCCCAGTGATAATAGGCTGATAAACAGTTTCTTAAACCATAGAGAAAGCACGGAAGAGGCATATTGTTTGGTAATGTAATTCTTTGAAAGCAAAATTATAAAATAGTAATAAAAACTAACACATTATTAATTTTAAATTCAATATCACTTGCCTTAAACCTATGTAAGGTTAGACTACTATATACATGCATTTTATACATTCTTGACATACATTTTCTTAATATTTTTAATTTCTAAGCTATATGTTTCACCTGAAAGTTTTTTTTCAAATTGCCACAAATCTTCAAAATATTTCCCAATATATTTGTTGAAAAAAATCTGCATATAAGTGGACCTGTGGTCTTCAATCCCATGTTGTCCTTGTGTCAACTCTATACTATATAATAACATGAAAATCAAAAATATTATAGCTTAAAAATTCTACCATATTTTAGCATACCTCATCTTTCATATCTTGTACAAATCTATATAATTAGGTAATTCCTGAAGAGTGGGGATTATAGTTAACAATACAGTATTGGACACTTGAAATTTGCTAAGAGGGTAGCTCTTACGTGTTGTCACCTCCAAAAAAAAGTAAAAGAAAGAAATGCAGGCAAGAAGGAAACAAAATACTATGTAAGTTGATGGATATGTGAATAGTTCAATTGTGGTGATAATTTCTCAATGCATACATACATCAAACATCAGTTGTACGTTGTTAATTGGCTATACCCCAATACATAATAAAAAGTTTCTTTAAAAAATCAAGTTGTAATCTTTTAATATGTACAGTTGCTATTTGTCAATTATATCTCAGTAATAAGAGTGGGGGGAAAAACAGATATCTGATATTTAGAAGACATAGTGTCACCAGAAGACTTATTTTCTAGCTTCATTTTATTTCATCAAAGACTAGGTCTAATACTAAATTTTATGCATGCCAAAAAGTCAGAAAATACGGAAATTTTACTAGTTGAGTCATTATCATTTTATTTCAACACTAGAGTTAACTTTCAGAGCTAAAAAATTTTTAAAGCAGTTCCTGTTATAAAATGACCCAGTTGCCACTGAATAAAAGTTTTGTTGGCCTGATGTGAAGGTTAGCTGAAGGGGAGCTGAATAGATTCAGGAGGAGATTCAACACTGTCATCAGAAGATATGAGCACTGCACCACAATTGCACACAAGAAATTCTGCTAAAAACAAAATAAACGCTCACGACCAAGACCAACTGTCAGAGCAAGTCATGGGAGCACTTATGAAATAAAAGACAGAGGACTGAGCCCATTTAGGTCAACCAGGCTTCATCAAGGCCAGATGAGAGAAGATACAGAAGCCAGCCAAGTGGAAATGCCTGTCTAGATAACAGTAAATGAAAGAACCCACTAAAATTAACTATGAACAAAAGATGGTTCTCCCAGGCCAACCCTCCAAGTGACTGAAATGCAAATGCTTCTTATGAATGCAGTTTTTTCCAAACAGAGAGAAAATCCTAAATGAAACTTTTTTCATAATATCACCATTTTTAGAGATGAAAGTGACCCTGAAACTCATTTCAGCTTAAGGAGAAATTTCTTAAAACCCCACTAGTTCCCTGGATTTAGTGGAAACATTTGAAAAGAAAACGTCACAAGGATAGTTACTGCACTTTTTCTAATAATAAAATATGAACAAATACAAGCAATAATAATAATAGTAATAACAAAGAAACCCTTCCCAGGATGAAGAACCACATTACAACATACAATCATCCAGAGCCAGACTCCTCACTGAACTTAGGTGTGGATAATGAAACAATTTGGGCTTCTGTGGTGACTCAGTGGTAAAGAATCAACCCGTCAATGAAGGAGACAGGGGTTCGACCCCTGGCTTGGGAAGATCCCCTGAAGAAGGAAATGGCAATCCACTTCAGTGTTCTTGCCTGGGAAATCCCACGGACAGAGGAGCCTGGTGGGCTACAGTCCATGGGGTCACAAAGAGTCAGACACGACTTAGCAACAACAACAGTGGAACAACTCAAAGACCAGCCAATTTTGAAGTAAAGATGTTATGCCCACTTTGAAATTAAAATAAACAAAACCATGGGGTAAAATAAATTTTTGTGAAGTTCTTCATTTCATAGCTGTTGGTATAAAAAGAATTATTCTTATTTTGCTGGACACTTTATCAAGAAAAGACTAGAAAGTATATGAAGCTCTAGTAGCTATAATCGGAGAAGGCAATGGCAACCCACTCCAATACTCTTGCCTGGAAAATCTCATGGACGGAGGAGCCTGGTAGGCTGCAGTCCATGGGGTCGCTAAGAGTCGGACACGACTGAAGTGACTTAGCAGCAGCAGAAGTAGCTATAATATCCAATTTCTTTTGAAGCAAAAGGTTAAGAATAATAATAGACAAATAAAAATGAATTGGCTAGAAAACAGTTCAAAAATCATGGCAGATATCAAGAAAAATTTCTTCTGGCTACCTGAAGGCACATTTAAGTCTGCCTTGATGTTCCCTAGAACACACTATAGCATCTAAATTTTTTGGCCATGTGCATTTACAAATGTTTTCAAAATGTCTATGGGATTTATCCTAGCAGCTGGGATTTGAGACCACTTTGAATTTTGTTTTTGTTATTTTCCTGATAAAAGTTAATTTTTTACTGCAGCAACAACTGTCAAGTATGAAAGAGAAAGATCAGGTTTAGCCATGATAAGAGTTTCTTCACTCAAAATGAAGCATAAACAAAACTTATAGCTAACTCACAATATATCCACAGTACTGGCTCACAGGATCACATTCTCTCCCCACCTCCAGAGTAAGAATGCTCGATGAAGCACTAGTGTTTAATTAAGCACAATTTTTAAAAGCTGGATCAGGCCTCACTAGACTTATAAATGCAATATACTTAGCATCATAAAGTTTGCTCATAATACATATCCATGAGGTAAAAGCCCTTTTATAGTAGAGTATTAGGTTAGCTAATTTATGAAAAAAACCTCCTGTATATTCTCAGTATATTGCATACTGATATGCAATAATGCATTTCAATTCCATCCTGATACAAAATCTCTCGGGTTCCTTTATGTTCTCTTAAATAAGTATCATAAAACATTAATAGAAGTGCCCTTCTAGGTCTCTATTCAAATGTTCCTTGATTTGTAGATTTCATTAACAAAATCAAGAAAAAAATTTTAGCTAGTGTTACCAAGTAGGACAAAGCTGTTACCTTCTGCTTTGCGAAAATCTGCATAATGGCATTTAAAAACAACTTTGTCTAGGAGCCTTGTCAAAAGAGAAATGATCTCTTTTCAGGACTAGGCCTATTTGATTGTCTTTTTAATAAGCAATAAGATGGATATTTCAGCACACCTGGAGACAGAAACCAGTCAAAGGAATATTCTACTCTTCCCTTTACTCCTTCCCCTAAGGCAATGCTTTTAAAAAATTCAATTACAATATACCTCACATTGCATTTCAGTCCTCTTGTTGAAGAGGAAAAATTCTGAGTAATATACAATGCTTTTTCCAGCCCCAAATCTGAGTTGGCATGGCCCTTCGGTCTTACAAAGCAGATAACAGAAAGAACTGCCTACAAGCTACAACTTCATTTGAGGATCAAATAGGGACTTCTTAAAAGGCAGGACTATCCTGATCACTTTATTACATACTCTGAAGCAGAACTAGGAACAGTGATAATAACAAAACATAACCCACTTCCCCACTGAGGCAGTTTCAGGGAAAAAGTCCCCATTCTTTTCAATATTAATATTTAACAGCAACTATGGCTAATGTTCCAAAGAACTTTCCCATAGGAATTTAACAAGCATTACGTATTCTATTTGCTATAATATATGTTGTTTTCTGGGAAAAGTACACACAGATAAAAGCTTGACAGTACGTCTTGCTTATGGACAATAAATATTTGATCCCATGATGCTGCTTTGTCCTACTTTGATGAATCTAGGAAGATCTAGGGAAAATTGAAGACAGGCCCCTAAGAATGATGGTAAAATGAACCACTGAAGAGAAACTAATTTCTACCAGAAAAAACAAGCAAGTTTTCACCCAGGCATTGACACTTAGTTCACCCTCACCAGATAGGAATAATAGCACATTAAAGAAAATTTTGAACTATAGGAATACATGTTGAATGGAAAGCAATTTCTTTATTTTGAAGTCCCAGGAAACTATGACGACTGAGAGAAACTGTTAAACATATTAGTGAACCCTGTATTATAGTAATATGGGATAATATTTCTAATTAAAATGCATAACACTTATCAGCATTGTCTACCCACAAAGTATGTATACACACAAGGTGCCTACCCAACTCTATCCAACACACAAAGTATTTCTTTTAAGTACTTTAAAACAGTTTTGTGGCTTTATCTTTTACGCTGTAAAAACTCTAAACAGTTTATGCTGTCCATTCACAAATTTTATATCTCATAAAACTGCCATCAGAATGAAGCATATACTATTGTGTACATAGCATGCCATTGTGTACATAGTAGAAATAGAGCCTAAGAAAGAATTTCTTAGGATCACACAGTAGGTTCAAAACTTAAAATGGATATTTCCTGTCCAAATATTATGCCCTTCTATTATTGCCTTATTTACATGAATTAAATGAGACATGATACTAGAAATATTATGATTTATAAGAGATATATGCTTTATATACATTTGAGCTACAGGATATAATTCCTATTTTCAGGTATCATACATCTTGTTCCCAGGTAACTCAGGTGATAAAGAATCTGCCTGCAGTGCAGGAGACACAGGAGATGTGGGTTTGATGACTGGGTCAATAAGTTCCCCTGGAGGAGGAAATGGCAACCCACTCCAATATTCTTGCCTGGAATATCCCATGGACAAAGAAGCCTGGCGGATACAGTCCACAGGGTTGCCAAGAGCTGGATATGACTGAGCACGCATGCACATACAGTAGTCAAACAGTTAAAAAATACTGAGTACATACCATGCCATGCCATGCAATATTTTAGGCCATAACAATGAACATTTAGAATCCCTTTTCTTAGGTATCATGCTATCTGATTTTAAATTATACCAAAAATCTTCAATAACCAAAACAGACAAATTTTATAATACTGGCATAAAAACAGACACACAGATCAATGGAACAGAATAGAGAGCCAGAGATAAACCCACATGCAAATATAGTCAGTCTATGATAAAGGAGGCAAGAACATACAATACGGAAAAGATAGCTTCTTTAACATATAGTGCTGGGAAAACTGGACAGCTACATGCACAAGAATCAAACTGGACTACTTTCTCATACCATATACAAAAATAAATTCAACATAAAAACTTAAATGTAAGACCTAAAATCATAAAATTCCTACAGGAAAATATACCCAGTATGATCTCTGGCATTGGTCTTAATGATATTTAATTTGTCTCCTAAGGCAAAGGGAAAAAAAAAGCAAAAAATGTTTAAGTGGACTACAATAAACCAAAAAGCTTTTGCACAGTGAAAGAAACCATCAACTAAACAGAAAAGCAGCCTACTAAATACAGGAGAAGTTATTTGCAAACAATATACCCAATAAGGGATTAATATCCAAAATATACAAAGAACTCATAAACCTTAACATCAAAAACAATTCAATTTTATAATAGGCAAAGAGCCTGAATAGACATTTTTCAAAAAAAGACATACAGGTGACCAACAGAGACATGAAAATATGCTCAATCAAAACCACAATGAGATATCACCTCATACCTGTCAGAATGGCTATAATCAAAATAACAACAAACAACTAGTGTTGACAAATATGTGGCTAAAAGGGAATGCTTTCATGCATTTGCCGGCATTACAAATTGGTGCAGTCACTATGGAAAACAGTATGGAGGTTTCTCAAAAAATAAAAAATAGAATTATGATTTGATCTACCAATTCCACTTCCTGATATCTACCCAAAGGAAACAAAAAAACACTAATTTGAAAATACATGAACACCAATGTTCATAGCAGCATTATTTATAACCACCAAGACATGGAAGCAACCTAAGCATTGCTTATTGAATAGATAGGGACGATGTGTGTGTGTGTGTGTGTGTGTGTTTATGCACAGACTGGGAGATGAAACTATATGCACCTCAATGTTCACAGCAGCACTATTACAATAGGTAAGACATGGAAACAACCTAAATGTCCAAAATGACTCGATAAAGACAAAATAGTTCATATATAAAATAAAATACTGTAAAAGTGAAAGTCGCTCAGTCATGTCTGACTTTTTGCAACCCCATGGACTATACAGTCCATGGAATTCTCTAGGCCAGAATACTGGAGTGGATAGCCTTTCCATTCTCCAGGGGATCTTCCCAACCCAGAGACTGAACCCAGGTCTCCCACACTGCGGGCAGATTCTTTACCAGCTCAGCACAAGGAAAGCCCAAGAATCCTGGAGTGGGTTGCCTATCCTTCTCCAGCAGATCTTTTCAATCCAGGAATCAAAACAGGGTCTCCTATATTGCAGGCTGATTCTTTACCAACTGAGCTATGTAACTCAACCATAAAAAAGAATGAAATAAGGCCATTCATAGCAATATGATTAGACCTAGAGATTATCATACTAGGTAAAGTAAGCCAGAGAGAGAAAGACAAATATCATGTAATATCGCTTACATGTGGAATCTTCAAAACAAAAAAAAATGATACAAATGAACTTATGTACAAAACAGAAATAAATCCAAACAGATATAGAAAATGAACTAATGGTTACCAAAGGGGAAACATGGGGAGGGGTGGATAAATGAGGAGTTTGGGTTAACATATTCACAATATCTATATATAAAATAGATAACCAATAAGAATCTACTGCACAGTACAGGGAACTATCTATACTCAATATTTTTTGTAACAATCTATAAGGGAAAAGAATCTGAAAGACAATATATATATTGTAAAAAGAATATGTATATTGGAAGATATGGAAGCAACCTAAGTGTTGTATTTTGAGTGGATAAGAAAACTGTGTATGTGTATATATACATACACACACAATGGAAAAGAAACTATATTCACCTCAGTGTTCACAGAAGGACTATTTACAATAGCCAAGACATGGGAAAAATATGCATAGCACCAAATCACTTTGCTATACACCTGAAACAAACACAAGATTGTAAATCAACTACACTTCAAATTTTAAAAAGAACTGTGAGAAATTTCTGTTCTTTATTTTTGAAAAAGAAACGAGGATATTGGTGAGTGCTAGGATTCTTTGGCACTGGCTTTTTTCATATACAATGTGAAGTCTTTGGAAGGTTTTCAGCAGAATGGTTACAGGAGGCTATTGCAGAAGTCAGTGCAAAATTTATGGCTTTTCAGACTGTGGCAAGGTTAAAAAAGAGAAGAGGTCAGATTTTTGAATATAGTTATTTTAGAGAATGGGGGGATAGCTTATTAACAACATACTGGATGCAAATATGAAAGAACAAAAAGAGTCAAGAATGATTTCTTGATTTTCTTTCTTTTTTCTTTTGATTGAGAAATTTGTAAAATCTGATATAAAATAGCTTGTAAGGAATTAGATTTGGGATTGAGGTGAGAGATGAGAGCATCTCTACTTTTATTTAGATACATTAAGTTTGAAACACCTATTAGATCTCCAAATGAGGATGTCAGATAAGATGCTGGATGTGTAGCTGTGGACCCAGGAGAGTAACTCAGTGTAGAAATACAGATTTGAGATTATCAGTGAATAGATGGAATCCAAAATTCAGAAATGTCATTGTCTGACACTTGCAAGGAACTAGAAAGACAATGTTTGAACACAAATATATCTTATAGTGACTATGTATAAAAGATGCAAAGTTTTACATAATTTTTTTTAACTTTTACAGAGAGCTGTATTTTGGAAAGCAACAATAGAATCATGTGTGTATGCATACATGCATGCTAAGTCGCTTCAGTCACGTCCGACTCTTTGCAACCCTATGGACTGTAGTCCACCAGGCTCCTCTATCTATGGGGATTCTCCAGGCAAGAATACTGGAGTAGGTTGCATGCCCTCCTCCAGAGGATCTTCCAGACCCAGGGATCAAACCCACATTTTTTATGTCTCCTGCACTGGCAGGTGGGTTCTTTACCACTAGCATCACCTGGGAAGCCCAATAGAATCATACAATGAATTTACATCAGGATGTGGATATAATTTGTTCTCAAATAATGCAAACATAGTGCTTCTGACTATAATAGTAAGATACAATAGTTTTTCCGTAAATCTTCTTAAATAGGGATAGATGGCACTCTTTGGGCACATGATGTATTTTCTGATTTTACCTCTTAGAAAAACTAAAACTCATGGCTCAAAATTTAAAGTGATTCATAGAGAAAATCAAGTTTCTTTTATATTATCCACTAAAGCCTAAAAATATTAGGTACAAATAGAACTAAATCTAATCATAGTCAAAGGATTATTTGAGCTTCAAAATGTTTATTCTAATTTGGAAACTTGATTATAAAAGTGCTCCATCAAATAAAATGTTTCAGATTTTATTCTTAGTTCAAAACAACCCACAGTCCACATATATATTTCTAATTTTTTATTGAATGCATGAATAAAAGTTAATATTCAGTACCTGACATTTTTCTTAAAAAAACAAAAGCATCAAAATATTTTCGGAGTATCTCTCCTGCTTGAATTCAATATAGCACAAAAATGTTCCCCAACATTTGGGCTATTTTGGCAATTTCAGTTTGGTTTTTTTTCCCAGTGTCCTGGGCTTATACTTCATCTTATTGCCAGGTTTCACTTGAATTATTTGAGAAATAGCATGACTTTGCCTTTGTTTCTTTGCTAGGAATTGTTTAATCCTTAAAGTCTCATGGGAAGATAAGCAAAGCAAAAACCTTTGCACATTTAGTGCACCTACTAAAATGGAGAGGAAGACAGACAGCTTACTATATTTCAGGTATTGTAGACTTTTTTCCACAAGGACTAAAGTGTTTCTTTTACCTGAGTTAACAGATCAACCAAGAAGCTAGTCAAGTAACTGATCTTAATGATTTGTCTTAAAGAGACAAATTTTTAAAGTAAGAAGTTGGTCAGTACAATCATTGTTTAGGAAAACAAGAGCATTACCAAAGTTTTAGGTAAAAATGAAAGTAAAAATGATGCAAATTTTACCCATATTAAAAACCAGTTATTGAAAAATATGAACTTCTTCCTATGGAGTTTAAATTGTGCTATTAATAATTTCTAATAACCTTCTTCTTGGTGTATAAATATATTAACTTTAATTAAAATCCCAGTTGGGGGTCTTTACAGCACTACTGATATCTTTTCTAGAGACTGTTAAAGAATCATATCTGGAGTGGAAACAAGAATATTGGATCACAAAAACAACTTCCAAACTCCCCATGTACCAGCATATAAACAAATGCTGCCTGGAACATCAAAATCAAGAGCTAATTGATAACTATCAGCCTCTCAGTCAAAAAGTTTACATGTGGCTCTCACCATTTCTCCAACCAAGGAAAAAACTGAATTCATTATAACATGATATCTAAAGCCATCTCTCACCATTAAATCAAATACACTATAAACAGGAAACAGTTTTAAGGACATTATCCTCAGCATAGTCATCACAACTCTCCTAGAAATGTACCATTAATCTCCACTAATCCCTCACAAATCCCCTTTGTATACTTTGTATCAACCTTTACAAATCTTTGTTTCCACAGTCTATGCCTTCGTCTGCCATCAAATTCCATTCAGCATCTATCTTCCAAATATTACACATACCAAGGCCTATTTCTTCCTTATAAATATCAATGACTTTCTTATATGTTTTACTTTGAGCAAGCACTCAGACACACAATTATACACCACACCTTTTAATTTCCACTACACTGTCTCACTTCTGCAGAGCACTAACCACAACCCAATTAGGTAGTTATTCTGTGTTTATTCTATCCATTCTGAGGAAGCAAGAAGCTTCTTGAAGCCTAGCTCAATGCCTTACTAAGAAGATGAAGTAATAGATAAGGATACACTGGAACAGAAGTCAGAAGACTTGTGTTTGAAACTCAGGTGCCAGCAGCATAACCTCTTTCTCTAAATTTCCTTTTATTTGTCTGTAAAATGAGTGTATCATAAATTACAATACAGTATGATTATGAGGTTTAAATTGGTGATTATGAGGTTTAAATTGGTGATCAGGAGAAATCTTCTACAGCATAAGCCAGATATAAATATAATTATATTTCTCATCATATAGAATGTACTTATTTTACAGTAAATGTCCAAAAGACATTTTATAATCTTATCAAACTGAGGAAAGTAAGACATGAAATATTATAAAACAACAATAAATGTATAGCAAGTCCACATCCAATTGAAGATCAGGCAAGTAGAACAAAGATCTCCAAGATACATAAGTTGACTGATGTCAATCAACTAAACGCTCCTATATCCATTTGCCCATTCTATTTGGTTGTCACAATGGCATAAAAGGACATTCCAGGGTTGGAAAGGTTAGAAATCGTTCTCCTGACAGGGTGGAGTTCAACTAAATTAGCTCCAGACCCTAGAAATTGAGATAGTGGGCTGCCTTTATTGCTCTGCAGTTCACTTGTCATCAACAAGGAAGGTCCAGTCTACCTAAAATGGGTAAAATAGATAGATGGAAAATGCAGTGTTATTATAAAGGTGGAAATATGAGTTACAGAGGAGATGATGCTTCAAAGACTATTACCAAGAAAGAAACTGAAGAAAATATGAACTTAGAAGAATGTTTACACGCAACAAATGCCTTGCTATTTACTATTTGTTGCTGTTGTTTAGTCACTAAGTCGTATCCGACTTTTTTGAGACCACCACACACTGTAGATCACCAGGCTCCTCTGACCATGGGATTTCCCAGGCAAGAATACTGGAGTGGGCTGCCATTTCCTTCGCCAGGGGATATTCCTGACCCAGGGATTAAACCTGCAGCTCCTACCGCATCTCCTACATTGCAGGAGGATTCTTTACCACTGGGCCACCAGGGAAGTCACAATTACTGCCTTGTCTAGAAAATCCTATGGACAGAGAAGCCTGATAGGCTCCAGTAAATGGGGCTGCAAGAGTTGGACATGATGGAGCAACTAACACTATATAGCATAATATAATAATTAATGTTCATAGTTCATCATAGTTAATGCTCACAATAATGTGATCACTCACCTAGAGCCAGACATGATGGAATGCGAAGTCAAGTGGGCCTTAGGAGCATCACTACAAATATAGCTACTGGAGGTGATGGAATGACAGTTGAGCTATTTCAAATCCTAAAATATGTTGCTGATGAAGTGCTGCACTCAATATGTCAGCAAATTTGCAAAACTCAGCAGTGGCCACAGGACTGGAAATGGTCAGTTTTTTCTTTCCAATCCCAAAGAAGGGCAATGCCAAAGAATATTCAAACTACTGCACAATTGCACTCATCGCACACGCTAGCAAAGTAATGCCCAAAATTCTCCAAGCTAGGCTTCAATAGTACATGAACCGTGAACTTCCAGATGTTCAAGTCGGATTTAGAAAAGGCAGAGAAACCAGAGATCAAATTGCATCCATTGGATCATCAAAAAAGCAAGAGAGTTCCAGAAAAACATCTACTTCTACTTTATTGATTACACCAAAGCCTTTGACTGTGTAGATCACAATTAAACTGTGGAAAATTCTTCAAGAGATGGGAATACCAAACCACCTGATCTGCCTCTTGAGAAATATATATGCAGAGCAAGAAGCAACGGCTAGAACCAGACATGGAACAACAGACTGGCTCCAAATTAGGAAAGGAGTACATCAAGGCTGTATATTGTCACCCTGATCAGAATACATCAATGTGAAATGCCTGGCTGGATGAAGCACATGCTGGGATCAATATTGCTGGGAGAAATATCAATAACCTCAGATACACAGATGATACTATCCTTATGGCAGAAAGTGAAGAGGAACTAAAGAGCCTCTTGATGAAGGTGAAACAGGACAGTGAAAAAGCTGGCTTAAACTCAACATTCAAAAACTAAGTTCATCTCGTCCAGTCCCATCACTTCATGGCAAATAGATGTGGAAATATTAGAAACAGTGACAGACTTTATTTTCTTGGGCTCCAAAATCACTGCTGATGGTGACTGCAGCTATGAAATTAAAAGAAACTTGCTCCTTGGAAGAAAATGTATGACAAACCTAGACAGCATATTATAAAGCAGAGACATTACTTTGCCAACAAATATTCGTCTAGTCAAAGCTGTGGTTTTTCCAGTAGTCATGTGTGGATGTGACAGTTGGATTATGAAGAAAGCTGAGCGCCGAAGAATTGATGCTTTTGAACTGTGGTGTTGGAGAAGATTCTTGAGAGTCTCTTGGACTGCAAGGAGATCAAACAGTCCATCGTAAAGGAAATCAGTCCTGAATATTCATTGGGAGGACTGATGCGGAATCTGAAACTCCAATAATTTGGCCTCCTAATGCAAAGAGCCAACTCATTGGAAAAGACCCTGATGCTGAGCAAGATTATGGGCAGGAGGAGAAGTGGACGACAGAGGATGAGATGGTTGGATGGCATCACCGACTCAATGGACATGGCTTTGGGTGGACTCCGGGAGTTGGTGATGGACAGGGAGGCCTGGAGTGCTGCGATTCATGGGGTCGCAAAGAGTCGGACACGACTGAGCGACTGAACTGAACTGAACTGATGATATGAAAACATGGCCATGAAGGCACGTAACTATTTACATGAATTCATGGGGTTGCAAAGAGTCAGACACAACTGACTAAACTGAACCTAGAGTTCATAGGAATGATCCTGAACCATCAATAGTTTTAAGTATATTTTATATCCTTTATTTAGGCAGAGACGCTTGTAATACTTGACAGAAATACAACATACAAAGCAATATAAAAATGAAGAGATTTCTGTGTTTTCATATTCTAGAAAACTCACGCTTGTGAAAGCAATCATTTGCAGCAGTAACAGATAAATGAAACGTTGTACTAATTATATAAAGCATTTTATGTAACACAGTGTAAATGTACTAGGAGAAATGGTTCAAAAGATGTTGAGGTTGTCAGGAAAGATTTCAAAAAGCTGGTAATGCCTCCACTTTTCTTGGGCTAGTTGGGAATAAGCAGATGCTGCTGCTGCTGCTGCTGCTGAATCACTTCAGTAGTGTCCGACTCTGTGCGGCCCCATAGACGGCAGCCCACCAGGCTCTGCCATCCCTGGGATTTTCCAAGCAAGAACACTGGAGTGGGTTGCCATTTCCTTCTCCAATGCATGAAAGTGAAAAGTGAAAGTGAGTCACTCACTCATGCCCGACTCTTCACGACCCCATGGACTGCAGCCTACCAGGCTCCTCCATCCATGGGATTTTCCAGGCAAGGGTACTGGAGTGGGTTGCCACTGCCTTCTCCAAATAAGCAGATGAGGAGATGAAATTCCAGGACAAAAAATACCACTATTAAAGATGTATAAAGAAGAACATTTATGGCATGTTCATGAAATCATAAAGAGACTAGGCTGGAGAAAATGAATTTGAGAGCTAACAATGTAGCTAGAATGTAAAAAGAAACTTAAAAGCCCGTGCAGAGAAATTTCGTTCTAACAGAACATGAAATAGGGCCATTGAAAGTTTCTGAGCTAGAAAAAATCTGACAAAAGCATTACTTAAGCAAGCTTGTTTTTCTTTGCTTATTGATTGTTTTTTTGTTTCATCACTTATTTTTAGGGAAATAGTGAATTTGTAAGATAGTTCAGTTCAGTCACTCAGTCATGTCCGACTCTTTGCGACCCCGTGGACTGCAGCAGGCCAGGTTCCCTGTCCATCACCAACTCTAGGAGTCTACTCAAACTCATATCCATTGAGTCAGTGATGCCATCCAACCATCTCATCCTCTGTCATCCCCTTCTCCTCCCATCATCAATCTTTCCCAGCATCAGGGTCTTTTCAATGTATTAGTCAGTTCTTTGCAAAAGGTGACCAAAGTATTGGGAGTTCCAGCTTCAACATCAGTCCTCCCAATGAATATTCAGGACTGATTTCCTTTAGGATGGTCTGGCTGGATCTCCTTGCAATCCAAGGGACTCTCAAGAGTCTTCTTCAACAGCACAGTTCAAATCAATTCTTTGGCGCTCAGCTTTCTTTATACTCCAACTCTCATATCCATACATGATTACTGGAAAAACCATAGCTCTGACTAGATGACATTTGTTGGCAAAGTAAAGTCTCTGCTTTTAAATATGCTGACTAGGTTGGTCATAATTTTTCTTCCAAGGAGCAAACGTCTTTTATTTTCATGGCTGCAGTCACCATCTGCAGTGATTTTGGAGCCCAAAAAAATATAGTCTGTCACTGTTCATATTGTTTCCCCAGATATTTGCCATAAAGTGATGGGATCAGATGCCATGATCTTTGTTTTCTGAATGTTGAGTTTTAAGCAAACATTTTTACTCTCCTCTTTCACTTTCATCAAGAGGCTCTTTAGCTCTTATTCACTTTCTGCCATAAGGGTGGTGTCATCCGCATATCTGATGTTATTGATATTTCTCCCGGCAATCTTGATATCAGTTTGTGCTTCATCCAGCCCAGTGTTTCTCATGATGTACACTGCACATAAGTTAAATAAGCAGGGTGACAATATACAGCCTTGACATACTCCTTTCCTGATTTGGAACAAGTCTGTTGTTCCATGTCCAGTTCTAACTGTTGCTTCCTGACCTGCATACATATTTCTCAAGAGGCAGATCAGGTGGTTTGGTATTCCCATCTCTTTAATAGTTTTCCAGAGTTTGTTGTGGTCTTCACAGTCAAAGGCTTTGGCATAGTCAATAAAGCAGAAGTAGATGTTTTTCTGGAACTCTCTTGCTTTTTCAGTGATCCAACGGATGTTAGCAATTTGATCCCTGGTTCCTCAGCCTTTTCTAAATCCGGCTTGAACACGTGGAAGTTCACGGTTCATGTACTATTGAAGCCTGGCTTGGAGAATTTTGAGCATTACTTTCCTAGCATGTGAGATGAGTGCAATTGTGCAGTAGTTTGAGCATTCTTTGGCATTGCCTTTTTTTGAGATTGGAATGAAGACTGACCTTTTCCAGTCCTGTGGCCGCTGCCGAGTTCTCCAAATTTGCTGACATATTGAGTGCAGCACTTTCACAGCATCATCTGTTACGATTTGAAACAGCTCAACTGGAATCCCATCACCTCCACTAGGTTTGTTTGTAGTGATGCTTCCTAAGGCCCATTTGACTTCACATTCCAGGGTATCTGGCTATAGGTGAGTGATCACACCATCGTGATTATCTGGGTCGTGAAGCTCTTTTTTGTATAGTTCTTCTGTGTAAGATAGGCCACAGGGAAACTATATAAGTTCTTGGTGTCATTCAACCTTCAAGTTCTGAGACATGACTGGAAAATGATTTTTCCTTCCTTCCTTTTGATGTCAGCCAATCCCTGAAGCAAACTTACATAAAGAGTTGTATCACCTAGACAGCATTAAATTAACAAAAGTTTATTATTAAGGAAAAATTTTGAGTTATTATTAGCATGAGCAAAATCATTGCTTCTCAATATTTGAGAAATACAAAGAGAAATTTGAGTTTCTATGAAATTATTTATTGGTTATAGTTTTTTATCATAACACTGCTCTGAGACTAAATTTTAATACTTTTTGAATATTACATAATAGTCCTTAAATACCAACTTCCAGAATAAAGACTAGCATATCACATTAAACTTTGATAAGCCTCCTAGTAATAATCCTCACAGACAATCATTCTATAAAGAAAGGAAAATATCTTTATCTAAGATATGTTGACAAACATATGTTTTATCTGTAGGTCAAGAAAGCAAAATTTAATAAACAGTATTGATGAACTACGTTCATCAATATGAACGGTATGAAAAGGCAAAAAGATATGACAATAAAAGATGAACTCCCCAGGTTGGAAGGTGCCCAATATGCTACTGGAGAAGAGAAATAGCTCCAGAAGGAATGAAGAGGCTAAGCCAAAGCAGAAAAATTGCCCAGTTGTGGATGTGACTGCGGCAAAAGTAAATTCCAATGCTATAATGAATAGTATTGCATAGGTACCTGGAATGTTAGGTCCATGAATCAAGGTAAATTATAAGTGATCAAACAAGAGATGGCAAGAGTGAACATTGACATTTTAGGAATCAATGAACTAAAATGGACCATAATAGGTGAATTTAACTCACATGAGCATTATATCTACTATTGTGGGCAAGAACCCCTTAGAAAAAATGGAATAGCCCTCATAGTCAACAAAAGAGAAATGCAGTACTTGGGCGCAATCTCAAAAATGACAGAATGATCTCTGTTAGATTCCAAGGCAAATCATTCAATATCACAGAAATCCAAGTCTATGCTCAACCACTAATGCTGAAGAACCTGAAATTGAATGGTTCTATTGAGACCTACTAGATCTTCTAGAACTCATGCCAAAAGAAGATGTCCTTTTGATCACAGGGGATTGGGATGCAAAAGTAGGAAGTCAAGAGATACCAGGAGTAACAGACAAGTTTGGCCTTGGAGTACAGAATGAAGCAGGGCAAAGGCTAACAGAGTGTTGTTAAGAGAACACACAGGTCATAGCAAACACCCTCCTCCAACAACACAAGACACGACTTTACACTAGGACATCACCAGATGGTCAATACTGATATCAGATTGGTTATATTCTCTGCAGCTGAAGATGGAGAAGCTCTGTACAGTCAGGAAAAAAAATACCCGAAGCTGACTATGATTCAGATCATCAGTTCCTTATTGCAAAATTCAGATTTAAATTGAAAAAAGTAGGGAAAACCACTAGGCCATACAGGTATAACCTAACTCAAATCCCTTACAATTATACAGTGGAGGTGACAAATAGATTCAAGGGATTAGATCTGATAGACAGAGTGCCTGAAGAACTATGGACAGAGGTAACATTGTACAGGAGGCAGTGATCAAAACCATCTCCAAGAAGAGAAATGCAAAAAGGGAAAATGGTTATCTGAGGAACAGCTGAGAAAAAAAGAAGAGAAGTGAAAGGCAAAGCAGAAAATGAAAGATATACCCATCTGAATGCAGGGTTCCAAAGAATAACAAGGAGAGATAAGAAAGCCTGACTGATCAATGAAAAGATATAGAGAAAAACAATACAATGGGAAGACTAGAGATCTCTTCAAGAAAATTAGAGATACCAAGGGAACATTTCATGCAAAGATGGTCATGATAAAGGACAGAAATGGTATGGACCTAACAGAAGCAGAAGATATTAAGAAGAGGTGGCAAGAATACATAGAAGAATGATACAAGAAAAGATTTTAATGACCCAGATAACCATGAAGATGTGATCACTCACCTAGAGCCAGACATCATGGAGTATGAAGTCAAGTGGGCCTTAGGAAGCATCTCTACAAACAAAGCTAGTGGAGGTGATGGAATTCTAGCTGAGCTATTTCAAATCCTAAAAGATGATGCCATGAAAGTGCTACACTCAATATGCCAGCAAATCTGGAAAACTCAGCAGTGGCCACAGAACTGGAAAAGGTCATTTCATTTCAATCCCAAAGAAGGGCAATGCCAAAGATTGCTCAACTACCACACAATTGCACTCATTTCACATGCTAGAAAAATAATGCTCAAAATTCTCCAAGCTAGGCTTCAACAGTACGTGAATCAAAACTTTCAGATGTTCAAGCTGGATTTAGAAAAAGGCAGAGGAACCAGAGATCAAATTGCCAACTTCCGATGGATCATAGAAAAAGCAAGAGAATTCCAGAAAAACATCTACTTCTGCTTCAATGACTATGCTAAAGCCTTTGACTGTGTGGACCACAACAAACTGCGGAAAATTCTTAAAGAGATGGGAATACCAGACCACCTTAAGTGCCTCCTGAGAAATCTGTATGCAGATCAAGAAGCAATAGTTAGAACTGGATATGGAACAATGAACTGGCTTCCAATTGGGAAAGGAGTACATCAAGGCTCTATATCTTCACCCTGCTATTTAACTTACATGCAGAGTACATCAGGAGAAATGCTGGGCTGGATGAAGCACAAACTGGAATCAAGATTGCAAGGAAAAATATCAATAACCTCAGATATGCAGAAGACACCACCTTTACGGCAAAAAGTGAAGAGGAACTAATGAACCTCTTGATGAAGGTGAAAGAGGAGAGTGAAAAAGTTGTCTTAAAACTCAATATTCAGAAAACTAAGATCATGGCATCTGATCCCATCACTTCTTGGCAAATTGATGGGAAAACAATGAGAACAGTGACTGATACTATTTTCTTGGACTCTAAAATTACTGCAGATGGTGACAGAAGCTCTGAAATTAAAAGATGCTTGACAAACCTAGACAGCGTATTTAAAAGCAGAGACCTTACTTTGCCAACAAAGATCTGTATAGTCAAGGCTATGGTTTTTCCAGTAGTCATGTGTGGATGTGAGTGCTGGACTATAAAGAAGGCTGAGCACAGAAGAAGTGATGCTTTTGAACTGTGGTGTTGGAGAAGACTCTCAAAGAGATGAAACCAGTCAGTCCTAAAGGAAATTAACCATCAATTTCATTGCAAGGACTGATGCTGAAGCTGAAACTCCAATACTTTGGCCACCTGATGCGAGAAGTCAGCTCATCAGCAAAGACTCTGATGCTGGAAAAGACTGAGAGCGGGACAAGAAGGGGACGACAGAGGATGAGGTGCCTGGATGGCATCACCGACTCTATGGACATGAGTTTGAGCAAGCTGCAGGAGATGATGAAGGACAGGGAAGCCTGGCATGTCACAGTCCATGGGGTCGCAAAGAGTCAGACACGACTGAGTGACTGAACAAATTACTACTGTACCCACATACACAGAACATAAACATACTGACAACTTCCTTTGTCTGTGGCCAGTAAATCAGCTAGAGGGAAGATGATCCAATAAAACTAAGGCCCACATCAAAGTCCCTGTTAATGAAATGCACAATTATTGTTATATAACTATTTCACAAAGATACTCTTAAGTTCTTAGGAAAAAAAGAAGGTTTTTACTTCAGGTGCATAAGGCTAGATATAATAAGCTATTTTCCTAGCAAAGACAGTTTCCGATAAAAGGATTAAAGACAACCTTCTTCTCAGAATTGTTTTCTGTTTTTTCCCTTACTCAGCTATCTGCTTACATGTAGATAAAATACCACAAGATCCCAACCTTGGCCTAATTGTAGGGGGAAAGGTGACTGAAGCATGAAAGTACTAAATACTGGCTGTTTTTTGAGAGCTTTATGTGGCAACACTAACCTGGCAAAGGTGCAGCCTCTGAACTTCCCACAGCCCTTGCTCCTCTGAGTAACAAATCAGGCTCTTTGCCTATCAGCGGATGGAGAAAGGTAGGAGGTGCCATTAAGAGGAGGTGCCCTCAAAACATTCAAGCATCTAAATACTCCTTAAAATCCTCATTTGTAAACTACAACTCCCTCAGCAGAAATCACTGGCCATCTGTTGGGTTTAATGAACTACCAGTAAAAACTATTTTGATCTTAATTGGACCTCAAAGTGAATGTTTCATTAGGAACAAACAAATTACAAGTTTCTCTAAATGCCAATTTTCCCCATTGTTGCCTTTTCGGTGACTTTTCATTAAACCTCAGGTCCTGATTCATCGGGTCAGTAATACATAATAGGCTTCCTAATTTTCCTGATTCTCTGATTCTTCCTTTTTCTCTTATTTTTGACTGCCTGAAAATTCAGGAATTTTCTGAAATCTGCTCGATACATAGAATAAAATTCCTTGAAAATGGTCCCCACCCACACCAAAAAGAAAAATAAATCTTTGTCTTTTTCCTCATAATAACGAAAATGTAAAAAAGGGAAGATGTTTCACCTCTTTTATCTAAGGGTGGGATATTAGAAAATAAACTGGAGTAGAATTTGCTTATTTATGTTAATAATGTTATTATTACAATCTCCCCTGTTTTGAAGAAAACCAAAAGGCTTATCTGTCCACTCAATTTAATTTGTCAAATGTTCATGAAGTGCCTTTAGAGAAAATACATTCTGCCAAACACTGTGGGAGATTTAGAAAATAGTGACAAACATTTCTGTCCTAATTGTAGAAATAAGACATGTTTACAAAAAATTATTTCAAGGCTGAATATGTCAAGAGAGGCAGTAAAAAAATAAAGTCATGTGTAAGATTCAAAAGGCAAAAGAGATCACCTCCACTCGAAGAAAACCAAAAAAATAAAATAAAATAACATATCCTGTCACCATAGTTCAGTGTGAAGACATGTGACTCCAAATCCATTTCTTTAACCAGGGAACACTAACAATAATAATACTGATGATAATAGTGTATATTAATTATAATGTTCAACTTACTAATTGAGAGCAAAATCTAGAGAACCTGGATCAAGGAACAGAAAAGTTTTGATGTGGCTCTAGAAAGGAAAGGCTTGGATCTGGAAAAACCTAGGAAGCCCATTTAAAGGGTCACAGTGGTCAATCTTGGGCATTGAGGGCTGTAGCTTGAATGATCTAAAGGAGTGAATTGTCAAATCAGATTCAAAGGATCAGAGATGTTATCCAGAATTAAGCCACAGAAATAATTTCAAGGAGACAGGATATCATGAGAAAAGAAAAGTCTGGAAAAGTCTGGGATAGTCAACGCCTCTGCCCAGGTTCTTTAACGTTGTGTTAGTGCCTGCTCTGGTCTAGACTTAATACACAACTTTTACGTGTAGCATGCAAAAGCACTGGGAAGCCCAGGTGGCTCAGTGGTAAAGAATCCACCTGTCAATGCAGGAGATGCAGGAGACACGGGTTCAATCTCTAGGTTGAGAAGATCCCCTGGAGGAAGAAATGGCAACCCACTCCAGTATTCTTGCCTGGAGAATCCCATGGACAGGGGGCATTCCATGGTGGGCTACAGTTCATGGGGTTGCAAAGAGCTGGACATGACTGAGCATGAGAAGTTTCAAGTTTGCAAAAGCATTCCTTTAATAAAAGAGAAGTATTTCTGTCATGAAACAACTCCATTTTGTATACAGACGGTTACGTAGCTTCTGTGATATTTTCCAGGTAGCCATGACCCATAAATTCACACAGGTTTAATATAAGCATTCCTAGACAGATTATATACATGTACTCAAAATATTCTATGTATTAGAATCCTCTTGCTACAAAATACCACTGCTATACTTGCCGTTTCTATATTTTAAGATTTCAAAAGAGATTTTAGTATATTTTTCTCTCCAGAAGCATCCTGTAGCAAAGGGAGATGACAATATGCAGGTCTATGACTAGCATTTTCCTTTCCAATCCACATTCTGACATTAGTCAATACTTTCTCAACACATTTCTTGAGTTTCTGTTCATTAATTGTCTTACAATATTTTATACAAAAAGTCCACCAACATCCTCACAACAACCATAAATTGAACCCACTAAATGGACTCAATTGTGGCCACAGCCCATCATGGACCTTCTGATATTTCCTTACAAGCTTGATTATTCTTTTTTCTTTCTTACTGAGAAAAGGAATATTTCCTGCCATATCAGTAAACAAGGACGTTACAGTCATCAGAGATTGCATCCCTCAAATGTGATCTGGTGAGCTCTGAGGGGTGCTCAGGAAGAAGAGTACCTGCTATCTATTAATATCAGCCATCAGACTGCAACCACTCCGTATGGTGAGCCCTGAGTCACTCAGGATGTGAAAACAGAATACTGACTCCAGATAGGTAATGTGCATATCAAAGGAATGATTTCAGTGAGCCCAGACTCTTGTATCTTCCCATACACAGAAAAGCTCTAAATTCCTTAACATGGGATATCTGGTTTTCAGTTTATAAAAACTTTTGATGTTCAGTCAATAAAGAAGAAGTAGATGTTTTTCTGGAACTTTCTTGCTTTTTTGATGATCCAACAGATGTTGGCAATTTGATTTCTGGTTCCTCTGCCTTTCCTAAGTCCAGTTTGAACAGCTGGAAGTTCATGGTTCATGTACTATTGAAGCCTGGCTTGGAGACTTTCGAGCATTACTTTGCTAGCATGTGAGATGAGTGCAATTGTGCGGTAGTTTGAGCATTCTTTGGCATTGCCTTTCTTTGGGACTGGAATGAAAACTGACCTTTTCCAATTCTGTGCCCACTGCTGAGTTTTCCAAACTTGCTGGTATATTGAGTGCAGCACTTTCACAGCATCATCTTTTACAGGTTAAGTTCCCTCTAATATCACTCCTCTACCTCCCATAGGTACAACATAGTGTGTTCATTATCTGTCCCATTCAAACCGATTACAAAGAGAAGACAAATTCATTTTCTATCCATGACACTTGGGTCATTAGAAGACAATGATAAAAGCTTCACTGTTCAGTGACATAATTTAGGCTTATCATATTGTTCTCATAAGTTATCTACCCAACCTAGCCTAGGAACACTCTTGGCCACTGGCTTTTTTAAAAACTTCATATTCGAGAGTAACTAGAATATCTGATAGTCCTTTCTTAGTGAGGATACAAACCCTCTCCTAGAGTTGTTGATGATTAGTGTACTCCAGTTGAGTAATTACTCAATTCATTCATTTACATATAGCTATACTCTCTTGTCTACAATGATTTTTTAAAGAGAGCTCCCTCTAGTTTCCCTGTTTGGCTTAACAGTCAGTCAGTAAGTTCAGTTGCTCAGTCGTGTCCAACTCTGCAACCCCATGGTCTGCAGCACACCAGACTTCCCTGTCCATCACCAACTCCCGGAGTTTACTCAAACTCATGCCCATTGAGTCAGTGATGCCATCCAACCATCTCATCCTCTTTTGTCCCTTTCTCCTCTCACCTTCAATTTTTCCCAGCATCAGAGTCTTTTCCAGTGAGTCAATTCTTCACATCAGGTGGCCAAAGTATTGGAGTTTCAGATTCAACATCAGTCCTTCCAATGAATATTCAGGACTAATTCCCTTTAGAATGGACTGGTTGGATCTCCTTGCAGCCCAAGGGACTCTCAAGAGTCTTCTCCAACATCACAGCTCAAAAGCATCACTTCTTCAGTCCTCAGCTTTCTTTATAGTCCAACTCTCACTTCCATACATGACTACTGGAAAATCCATAGCTTTGACTAGACTGACCTTTGTTGGCAAAGTAATGTCTCTGCTTTTTAATATGCTCTCTAGGTTGGTCATAACTTTTCTTTCAAGGAGCAACCGTCTTTTAATTTCATGGTTGCAATCACCATCTGCAGTGATTTTGGAGCCAAAAAAAATTAAGCCTATCACTGTTTCCACTGTTCCCCATCTATTTACCATGAAGTGATGGAACCAGATGCCATGCTCTTAGTTTTCTGAATGTTGAGTTTTAAGCCAACTTTTTCACTCTCCTCTTTCACTTTCGGAGAAGGAAATGGCAACCCACTCCAGTGTTCTTGCCTGGAGAATCCCAGGGACAGAGGAGCCTGGTGGGCTGCCATCTATGGGGTTGCACAGAGTCGGACACGACTGAAGCGACTTAGCAGCAGCAGCAGCAGCTTTCACTTTCATCAAGAGGCTCTTTAGTACTTCTCTTTTTGCCATAAGGGTGGTGTCATCTGCATATCTGAAGTTATTGATATTTCTCCCAGTGATCTTGATTCCAGCTTGTGCCTCATCCAGCCCAGTATTTCTCATGATATACTCTGCATATAAGTTAAATAAGCAGGGTGACAATATACAGCTTTGACATACTCCTTTCCCGATTTGGAACCAGTCTGTTGTTCCATTTCCAGTTCTAACTGTTGTTTCTTGAGCTCCATACAGATTTCTCAGAAGGCAGGTCAAGTGATCTGGTATTCCCATCTCTTTAAGAATTTTCCAGAGTTTGTTGTGATCCACATAGTCAAAGGCTTTGGCATAGTCAATAAAGCAGAAGCAGATGTTTTTCTGGAACTCTCTTGCTTTTCAATGATCCAACAGATGTTGGCAATTTGATATCTGGTTCCTCTGCCTTTTCTAAATCCAGCTTGAACATCTGGAAGTTCATGGTTCACATACTGTTGGAGCCTGGCTTAGATAATTTTGAGCATTACTTTGCTAGCATGTGAGATGAGTGCAATTTGTGCAGTAGTTTGAGCATTCTTTGGCATTGCCTTTCTTTGTGATTGGAATGAAAACTTGAGCTAACAAGTCTTGCTCAATATCATGATGATCATCCAGAAACATTTCAAACAGACTCAATACCCAAAGCCATCTCCAAAAACCTCCACAGAACCTCTAGAATGATGAGGTCATTGCTCATCAAGCTATTACATATGTTTTCCCCATTTAACATGTATGGGATCTGTGTGATTTGGAAATACAGTCTACAATTAAAAATACTGTGTGCCACATGAGGCTGTCAATTGGATATATTCTACTCTCAAATATAGCTACATTGAGCTCCACTGAGTGCACCATAATGCTTCCCATAACCATCCTTTGTGTACCTCCAAAAGAGACTTGCTGGTAATATTGGATCACTGGGTTCCATTTCAGCTTTCTTTAAATGTGTTCCATGCACATTTACATTTGAAATATTTAAAGGGACAAATCAAGTTCTAACATACTTGGCAGAAGGCAGCAATCCGCTTTCCATCATATCCAGGCAGCTGCTGCAGCAATACATCATAATGACTTTTGCCCACACAGAATACTGATATTCTGCTGTTTGGCATCTCTATTCAGTAAGACTCATGGTAGAATTTCTCTCAGGTCAACCCAGAAATAACCAGAAGGGTAAACACAGCCTGTGAACAATGAACTGAGTGAGAGCCACAGTTAGCTGCAGTAGGTTGATTCACAGGGTTATCCTTGATGGCTCAGCTGGTTAAAAAAAAAAAAAAAAAAATCTGCCTGCAATCCAGGAGCCCTTGGTTGGGAATATCCCCTGGAAATCCAGTATTCTTGTCTGGAAAATCCCAGGGACAGAGGAGCTGGAGCAGGTTGGGGGGAGGGCACTACAGTTCATGGGATCACAAAGAGTTGGACACGACTTAGTGACTAAACCACCACCAGCAAGTTGGTTCATAGAGGATGCTGCATCCATTCTTCTCTCAAATTATTCACATAGAGTCCAGTTCTCCTTCTTTATAAAAAAAGAGATGAAGAAGTTTCTCATAGCATCCACCATTAGTCAGCCTTAGAACTGAGAGAGATAGCTTTAGAGTATTATTCTCTTGTTCCTACTGCATTCTTCCCTAGGATATGTTCCACCTGTTTGCTATGACATTTCTCTGTTTCCATTTATTACCTATTCACACATCCCTATCCTTTCCCCTGTAGTTAGGTTTCCAGCTCAGAGATACTATTCAACCATGGTATATCTGGCAATAACAGAATCCTTTCTAATGCTTCTTGGTTCATTCCCTGGAACAATTTGTAAATAAAATCTGCTCCCTTCAACAGTATGTAAAATTTAGTGATACGCCTCCAATGATTAATTTTAGGAATCCATGACAATAATGAGAGACCCTGTTAAAAACATGAAGGAAACAGGATGGGATTAAGGGGAAAACAGGCAGGTGAGAATATTCCAACAAGAAAAGGAAGACATGACAAATGTTAGCCTAATTCAGCTTTGCCCTGGATCAATCTTTATTAAAATAATGGCTCAATTTTCATTATAATTTCATTCCAAGTTTATGAAATTTCTTTTCTCAAATAAATTTTATTGATTATGAAATAAATATGTAGGTAGGTTAGGATAAAACCTTAAACCCTAAGTAATTATCTCTCTTGACATTTTATAGCAGACATACACATTCTATGAGGTTTCTGGAGGAATTTCTCTCTATGCAGAAGCTCCACATTAGACTATAAGGAATAGGAGTAAAATTATGATTCTGCGAGTTGGGACAATGTGGTCTTTGCCCAGTCTTTGCGCTGTAGCGCTGGGAACCTCGAACCTTTGGGCAAATCCCTTGCTGTTTCCATGCTTGTTTCTCCATCTGGGAATAAAGTTAGGCCAGGATTTTTCCTGTATTATTAGTAATACTTTAGGAAGTCATTCTTTATGACTTTCTGCTGCCTACAGAACCAAGTCTCAAGTCCTTAGAAAGGTACACAAGGTACTTCACAACATGCTCCCAAATAATGCTCCATTTTGACTTCAGCAAACTTTTTCTGTAAAGTGTAAGATATTATTTTCACTTTTGCATTTCATATAGTCTCTGTAACAACTTAAGTCTTCCATTTTAAGGTAAAAACAGCCACAGACAATTCATAAATGAATGTATGGGGTTACATTCTGATCAAACTTTACCTAAGTTTCACATACCACAAAATATTATTCTTTTTTTAATTTTTTCTCAACCACTTGTACAGCTCATGGGCCATACTTTAAAAAAAAAAAAAGTGTGCTGGATTTGGCCCGTGAGTTATAGTTTATTAACTCCTAATGTATTCTGCTTACACCACACTGAGAACCTCGCCACTTACCAATAATTGAAATCTTTGCAAGGTTCAGTGCCATTGAACATAATGATCCCTTTGTCTAGAGCATCTCTACTTCCACAACTTGTTCCACCCTAGAGAATTCCCACAGGTCCATCAAGGCTTGCTAACAAGCTTTGTATCCTTTCCCAAATCTTCTCCAACAACCTTCCCATCTTGATAAATGGCAGCTTCAACCATTTACTGACTGAAGCCACTGAACTCATGCTTGACTCCTGCTCTCACATTTCACATCCAATCCATGAGAGAATCTTTCCAGTACTGTATTCAAAAACACATCCCCAAATCTACACTTCTCTTTGTGACAGTCTGTGACATCATCATCTCTTATCTGCTCTATCTGAACCCGTTTCCCAGAGAAGGGAGAAGAGAACCCAGGGTAGTATTCAACAGAGAAGTCAGAATTATACTATAAAAATACAAATCAGGTTATATTATTCTTCTGCAGGATGTGAGAGCTGGACCATAAAGAAAGCTGAGCACTGAAGAAATGATGCTTTTGAACTGTGGTGCTGGACTCTTGAGAGTCACTTGAGCATCAAAGAGAACAAATCAGTCAATCTTAAAGGAAATCAGCCCTGAATATTCATTGGAAGGACTGATGCTGAAGCTGAAGCTCAAGTACTTTGGTCACCTGATGCTAAAAGTCAATTCATTGGAAAGGACCCTGATGCTGGGAAAGATGGAAGGCAGGAGGAGAAAGGGACGACAGAGGATGAAAAGGTTGGATGGCATCTCCAACTCAATGGACACAAGTTTGAGCAAGCTCCAGAATATGGTGAAGAACAGGGAAGCCTGGCATGCTGCATTTCATGGGGTTGCAAAGAGTTGGATACGACCTAGTGACTGAACAACAACAAAACCTTGCAATGATCTCCTATTCCACTCAAAATAAAAGCACCCACAAAGCCTAAAATCCCTACATGACATAAAAAAGAAAAAATCCCCGCTTAATATAAAAATCTCCACTCACCACGCTCCTGCCACAGAGTTGCCTGGCTATTCCGGGGACATGTTGACCAGTTCCCACCTCAGGAGATTCTCATTTGCTGTTCCTCATGCCCAAAATGCTCTTCCTACAGATATTTGCAAAGATCACTCCTCTGCTTCAGGTCTTTGCTGAAATGGCAAATTCACAGAGACCATTTTTAATACTCTAAAATTTCAAACTCTACCACTTCAAAACATTCACATCCTCTTTCCTGTTTCATTTTTCTCCATCACACTTCTATTATTTGACATACAATATGTTGTGCTTTGGAGTTTATCATCTATCTCTCCCCCAGAATCCAAGCCGCAAGAGGTCAGGAAATTGTGCCTTATTTGTTCACTGCAAAACCTACAGTACCTCAAACAGTGCCTAGAATCTGGTAAATTTGTTGATTATGTACTTTGTGCTATATTCTACAACTGAATCTCCAATAGCAAATCCTTATTTAACATCTCTAAGGTTTGAGTCCCTTCAAAATTTATCATTATAAGACACCCAGTAAAAGCAAGGAACAATATACTCCAATTTGGCATGACCCTATCAAATACTTATATTGGACTGTACTACAGTACAGAATTTGCCATGAACACCAGTATTAAATTCTTAAGGTCTTCTAAAGAGGTGTTTAGATATCAGAGGCATTAAAAATACTTGCTTTTATGTATTTAAACAAACAAATTTTCAACCAAAATTAAAGTATAAGATGAATTTTAATGACTTTAAGGGGATTAAAGTATTCATTTAGGTTACAAACTATTACTTTCTTTGGCATACTTTCTCTGCTGTAATCTAAAATCTCAACTCAGGTTTCTGCTGTATATAAATTGGTCTTAAAAAAAAGTTACCTATATAAGTCCTTATTCAAACCACTCCCCCACTCTACTATCTCTTGAGGATGCTTTATAAAAGCTCAGTTAGCAAGAAAGCCACTTTACTACCAGCAGGGCATATGTAGCCACTGATCCTGAATAAAGAGCTGTGTGAAAAGAGGACTAAACCTGCAATATGCAAGTGATTTAGTGCTTTTATGCAGTAAAGCCTTTGCCATGCACATAAAATTCATTTGGTTAAATTGTTTGGTTTCATTAGATGTACACTTCTTGAAATAGTAGACCTTAGTTATTGAATAACAGTTCAATCACATTAACTTATCTCCAACATTTCCTATCTAATCCATTTGATTCCCAAATCTAAAAAAGTAAAAACATCACCATAACAAAGCAATTCAGAGGCACAAATTCACCAAATGTCAGTATTTCATTATTCAGCTTATACTTAATCAAATATTTTATATATAACAGAAATTAAATGTTTAGTAAAGATTAGAAGATATAAAATTAATAAGAACTTTAAATCAAAATTCCCATGTAAGATTTAATTTATATGGATATCTATTCCAGACTTGTTGCTGGTATAGAACAATTTGAATTGCTCTAAACACTACAAATCCTCTTTTTATAGGATAGTGCCAAGACCAGAACTGAAAAAAATATGATTACCAAAGTCATCAAGATATCTCATCTTTACTGTTTATTTGTACAAATTTCCATCATATGATAATTCTGTATATGCACAATTAAATCAAAATTTAAGTACCTTATCCATCACTCCTAGCATGGGACAAATTAGTATATTTAATAGGATTAGAACAGTATCTAGAACTTACTAAGCATTCATTAATGTTGGTTATTGCTGTTTTGGGCAATGAGAGTTGTAGTATTACAAATCAGAAAATATACACCACACATAGAATGATACATCAGGGTGGATTTTTGAGACAAACCCGTATCTGTTTAACAGAAAGCTATTTTACCTGGAAGCAAAGAAAGCAAATAAAGACTTTTTTGTTAAGATACAAACATGGACATACTATACAGCTGAATATAGCATTCCAATGAATGCTCTAAACAATAAGCTAGATTTTTAGAAGTTTTCTCATTCATGGAGAGCTTTGGGCTACATTCACAGATCCAACTTGGTCTCTTTCTCTTAACAGCATTTTGGTGGGGAAAAAAACCTGACAAGCCCTGCTTTGTGAAACAAAGTCTTTGTGCCTGTAGATAAACAAATAGCACATGTCTACCTCACTTTCCATGTAAATGAAGACTGAACTCTTAACACCTTGCTCTATCTACATTTTCATGGGCCAACATTTTTCCTTGCTGTCCTCCTCCTCAGAAAGACTTTATTCCCTGGATTTGTAGGCACAAACCTGACCTAATCCTCATGTCTACAATTGTTCCCCTTTTTATTTTGAGCACTGTAGAACCAGGGCTGACTAATATCTACCTGCAAATTCCTAAAATGCAGTTGCTTTTTAATACTTGATTAATAAATTATAATTAAGAAATACTAAGTACCATACATTTGCATCTTGATGAGAGTATTGGAAAGGAGGAAATCAAAGTAATGATTTATCCTATTCTTAAGAAGTTCTATAGAATTTACTGTTTACATCTTGATTACAAAGCCTCCTCACAATTCATAAGATGTCCCTCAACTCTGCCTCCCATTTAAATCTGATTAATCCAGATGACCTTGTTCAACTGTGGGTGATTTACTATGATTTATTTTTGGAAATTACTAATGAAAAAGAAAATTTTAACCTCAAAATACTTATACCCTAGGAAAGTAAAACATAACTTTTATGGAGGCTAAATATCTGAGAATGATACTAAAAGCTGGTCTATCTACAGCATTCTACACTGAGTTGAAAATTTTTTTAATATTTATCACTTATAGGAAGACTTTAGCACTAAGTGCACCTAATACCAAACCCTGAATACGTATTCTAGGAAAAAAACAATTTTTCAAATTAACTTATTAGTACTATATGAAAGTCACATTGAAAGTGAAAGTTGCTCAGTCTTGTCTGACTCTTTGTGACCCCATGGACTATAGTCCATGGAATTCTCCAGGCCAGAATACTGGAATGGGTAGCCTTTCCCTTCTCCAGGGGATCTTCCCAAGCCAGGGATCAAACCCAGGCCTCCCACTTTGCAGGTGGATTCTTTACCAGCTGAGCCACAAGGGAAGCCTAAGAATACTGGAGTATGTAGCCTATCCCTCCTCCAGCAGATCTGCCTGACCCAAAACTCAAACAAGGGTCTCCTGCATTGAAGGCGTATTCTTTAGCAACTGAGCTAAGTAGGAAAGCCCATTAGTACTATATATGTATATCTAACTGTATTCTATATACATGTATTATATATATAGAGAGAGAGAAAGAGAGAAAGCCATAAAATTTTATGAAAAAAACTATAGATTAATGTAATATATCCCCAACAGATAAAACTAATAAATAAGCTGAAGCAAGACAGAAAATGTTTCATATTTTCTATCTTTTTTAATATGATAAAAACGCATTTATTGGCATTGAGAAACAAGACAAGTATGAAGAAGTGGTGATTTTGATGTCCTAACTTTTGGAACTGCTAAAGCATCTTGTAATTGATTCATATGTTATACCTGTAGAATAGGTGTTACATACATTACAATTAGTTGTGGAAGCAGAAATACCAAAAAACTGTGTAGTTTATTGAAGAAAAATGTCTCCCTATCTATGGAAAGCACATTAGCCCAAAATTAAGCTAAAATTTTTTTTGATCCATGGACTATAGTCCTGCCAGATTCCTCTGCCCAGGGAAGTTTCCAGGCAAGAATACTGCTAGTGGGTTGCCATTTCCTCCTCCAGGGGATCTTCCCAGCCCAGGGATCGAACCCAGGTCTCTTGCATTACAGGCAGGCTCTTTACCACTGAGCCATGAAGGAAGCCCTAAAATTATACAGAATCCTTAAAAAAATTTTCATGAATACAGAAAGAAAATAAAACAGATGTGAACAGTCTTCCAGATCCCTCACCATTCATTTGTGATTTTACAGATTGTAAGAGTGTTTGAAGTCCAGTGGAGAAGTAAGGCCTAAGTTTTTTCTATAAACGTATCACTGAAGGTATAAATGTTGAGATCTATTCATATTGTAAAGAGAAAACTCTCCCAACTCATAATCCAGAAGAATGCCAACCCATATGGATTTTCCTGCATTCCCTATCCACAGGGATGAGTCCAGTGCTCGATCTGCCAGCAGCCATCCCTGGAGGAAGCTCATGTAAGAGCATCACTGGGGAAAGACTCCTTCCACTCACTTAGAGCCAGTCATTTGTGTCTCACTTCTACCTGCCAGTAGTGCTTGTCAACCTCAAACCTTTCAGCACTCAAGATGGGTAGGTGAAAAGTAAGCATTGTAAGGAACATTTGATTTTCTGCAAGTAACATTTTGTCTTCAGATATAAGATCAGATTGGACAGTTTCAAGATCTAGTGTCAAATCCACTTTAAATGTGCTTATCATTTTATGCAGACCAGTGTTTCCTGGAGCGAGAGAGCAGCTCTCTTTCTTCAGTTCCTATGAAAACAATGTTGGTATTTGGGGGGTTTATACCTGTTGAGGATACTTTAAGCACCTGTCAGTAACTGCAGTTTAGACTGCACACACTTTTCTGTTATTTCACTTTACAGATTTTTGAGTGTGGAAATACGGTAAGAACGTATGGCTTTAGTTTCATTTCAGTTTCTTTAACATTCTTCTCTTCCATCAGTAAATCTAAAAAACAAAAATGCATCCTGCTTTCCCAATAAAACTGCTGACACTGTTCAAATTCAGAAAAAAATTTCCCCTTCTAGTTCTTCACCTGTATCCTCACCTATATTTTGAAAGCTTAAGACGTATAAATTATTAATTCACACATGTATACTGCAAAATAAGTACCAGTATAGCATTAGCTAACACCTCCATCACCTCCACTAGCTTTGTTTGTAGTGATGCTTCCTGAGGCACACTTGACTTTGCATTCCAGGATGTCTGGCTCTAGGTGAGTGATCACACCATCGTGATTATCTGGGTTGTGAAGATCTTTTTTGTATAGTTCTTCTGTGTATTCTTGCCACCTCTTCTTAATATCTTCTGCTTCTGTTAAGTCCATACCATTTCTGTTCTTTATTGTGCCCATCTTTGCATGAAAAGTTCCCTTTGTATCTCTAATTTTCTTGAAGAGATCTCTATTCCCATTCTATTAAAAGATGCTTGCTCCTTGGAAGAAAAGTTATGACCAATCTAGACAGCATATTAAAAAGCAGAGATATTACTTTGTCAACAAAGGTCCGTCTAGTCAAAGCTATAGTTTTTCCAGTAATCATGTATGGATGTGATAGTTGGACTATAAAGAAAGCTGAGCGCCGAAGAATTGATGCTTTTGAACTGTGGTGTTGGAGAAGACTCTTGAGAGTCCCATGGACTGCAAGGAGATCCAACCAGTCCATCCTAAAGGAGATCAGTCCTGAATATTCATTGGAAGGACTAATGTTGAAGCTGAAACTCCAATACTTTGGCCACCTAATGCAAAGAACTGACTCATTGGAAAAGACCCTGTTGCTGGGCAAGATTGAGGGCAGGAGGAGAAGGGGACGACACAGGATGAGATGGTTGGATGGCATCACCCACTCAATGGACATGAGTTTGAGTAAACTCCGGGAGTTGGTGATGGACAGGGAGGTCTGGCCTGCTGCAGTCCATGGGGTTGCAAAGAGTCTACGACTGAGTGACTGAACTGAACTGAACACCTTCATCACATCACATAATTATGATTTCTTTTTTATGTTGTTGTAAATGTTTAAAGTCTATTCTCTTAGAAACTTTCAAGTATACAATACAGTATTATTAACTGTAATCACCACTTTTACATTAGATCTCCCTAATTTAAACGCATCATAGGTTTGAATTGATTGACCAGCATGTCCCCATTGGCCCCACTCCCCTAAGTCCCTGGTAACCATCACTCTATTCTGTTTCTATGAGTCTGATTTTTTTTGGTTCTACATATAAGTGATATTATGCAGCATTTGTCCTTCCTTTTGTTGTTGATTTTTAGTCTGACATCATTCTGGTCAGAAAAAAATTTTAGATATTTCAGTCTTCTTAAATTTGCTAATAAGACTTCCAAAAGAATCTCTTTTCAACTGAGACAAGTTGACTTCTCCAAAATTTGTTTCCAATTAGAATGGAAGAATAAAGGTTTCTTTCTTTTTAATTACCAATGTATATGTTTTAAAAGTTAGTACAATGGTCACCTCTGCTGATAAAAAGAAGACTTTTTTTATGTATCATTATGGACTGTATGTATGTGTTTTAAATCAATTACAACGACTTTTCTTTCAATGATAAAACCACCCCACCTTCAGCCAAGCAGCCCTTGGTTTCTATGCTGTTTTGACAAGACTCCATCAGTTCTTGAAAGCCTCTCTGCTTTTGGTACAAGATATCTTTGGTTTACCTTTTACATTACCTGTTTCACACTTGAAAACTGCCATAGCCTTTAAGCAACCTTGTTATTTGTGGTGAATTATTAATATATTGAGCAACCCATATCAGAACACTAAAATGGTTCACTGCTAGGAGTAGTTTATTTTTCCTTTCCTGAACAGAGCTAGAAAATATAATTTGTTATTAGAAAAAAAATCATGAATTCAAATGGTTATTCCCAATATACATTGAACATTACATAATTATTCAGATTATTTTATTTTATACTGGTTTCATTTTGCCTACATAAAAAATTAAGTAACACTGCTATTAAAATCAAAGCAAATAAGTAAAACTAATACACTGAGTGGAAAAAAAATCATAGTTTTTTAACCCTTAGAATGTGTCACTCCAAGGTATTTGCCCAGAATTATTAAATGTAGATCAATAAAAGAAAATTAAAGATTTCAGAAAGATAAAAATGACATTTCAAATCATGAGTATTTTAGTCCATTCAGGGTGCTATAACAGAATACTATAGATTACGTAGCTTTTAAGTGACATGAGATTTATTTCTCATAGTTCTGGAGTTTAGAAGATCAAGGTCTAGGTGTGCGTAATTCAGTGTCTGGTTAGGACCTGCTTCCTGGGTCATAAATGGTCACCTTCTGACTATAACCTCACATGGGAAGAGAGGAAGGGAGCTCTCTGAGGCGGATTCTGCCTTCCTGATCTATTAGGTCAAGGACTCTGCCCTCATGATCTAACCATTTACCATAATCTTGGTGGTTAAGATGGCAACACAGGAATTTTTCCGGGGGACACAAACATTCAGTTTACAGCAAATGCTGAATGTGAGAACACCAATAAACGGCATGCATACAGTCAGTCACACATTCAGAAAAAATATGTTATTCTGTCAAACATACACAAGAACAAATTTCACCTGGATTCAAAAGCTAAATGCAAAAAAAGCTAAAGTATAATAATTGTTGCTGTTGTTTAGTCACTAAGTCGTGTCTGACTCTTTGTGACCCATTGAACTATAGCCCTGTCAGGCTCCTCTGTTCATGGGATTTCCCAGGTAAGAAACTGAAGTGGAAAAAACAAAAATAGAAACTGCAGTGGGTTGCCATTTCCTTCCCCAGGGGATCTTCCCAACCCAACGATCAAATTCATGTCTCCTGCATTGGCAGGTGGGTTCCTTATCACTGAGCCACCAGGGAAGGCCCAAACTATAATAATAAGATATACTTAAAAACACTTTCAATCTGAAAGAAAGGAATACCTTTCTGAACAAGATATAAAACCCAGATTCAAAAAAGGAAAAGATTAAAGACTATGTGACACAAAAGTATAGAATAGAGGACACTGTGAGAAAATATTTTCAAATACAATATGAAATTGTATAATAAGGAAGAATTCCTATAAATTAATTTATTAAACACAGAACTTGAATTTAAAATGGAAATAAATATGTGAACATGTAATTTTCTAAAAAACTAAATATACATAAATATCTGAAAAGATGCTCTGCCTCACTGATACTGAAGGAAAAACACATTAAAATAAAAGCAACAGATCATGTTTGGCAAACATATTGACAAAAATTAAAATGATTCAATGTTAGCAAGGATGCAGGAAATAGAAATTCTGAAAGAGTTATGGAGGAAGTGTAAATTGGTACAGCTATTTTGAAGGGCAGTATGTTAATCAATCAAAATGTTGAATCTTTATGTCACAGTAGTTTCATTTCTAGCTATCTAGTCAATGAGAAATACATAGCAGCAACATGACACATATACAGATATACAGGAATAGGCGTTAAAGCATTTCTTATTACAATGAAAACTTTTAAACAACTTCATTATCTACTGATATGTAAATGGTTTAAACTGTGTTATACATTTATAATAAAAAGACATATCTATACTGATTTAATGAGCTATTTTCAGCATACAACATGTATTTTTATTCTTGTTGTTCAGTTGCTAAGTCGTGCCCAACTCTCTACAACCCCATGGACTGCAGCATGTCAAGCTCCTCTGTCCTCCCCTATATCCCAGAATTTGCTCAAATTCATGTCCATTGGGTCAGTGCTATCTAAACATCTCATCCTCTGCCTCCCCCTCCTCTTTCTTCCTTCAATCTTTCCCAGCATCAGGATCTTTTCCAATGAGTCAGCTCTTTGCATTAGGAGGCCAAAATATTGGAGTGTCCTTCAGCATCAGTCCTTCCAATGAATATTCAGGGTTGATTTCCTTTAGAATTGACTGGTCTGATCTCCTTGCAGCCCAAGGGACTCTCAAGAGTTTTCTCCAGCACGACAATTCAAAAGCATCAGTTCTTTGGTGCTTAGCCTTCTGAGTTGTGGTACAACTCTCACATCCTTACATGACTACTAGAAAAACCATAGCTTTGACTATAGGGATCTTTGTCACCAAAGTGATGTCTGCTTTTTAATATGCTGTCTAGGTTTGTCATAGCCTTCCTTCCAAGGAGCAAGTGTCTTTTGATTTCATGGCTGCAGTTACTGTCCACGATGTTTTTGAGACCAGGAATAAAAAAAAATCTGTTTCCACATTTTCTGCTTCTATTTGTCCTATAGTGATGGGACTAGATGCCATGATCTTCATTTTTTGAATGCTGAATTTTAAGCCAGCTTTTTCACTCTCCTCTTTCACTTTCTTCAAGAGGCTCTTCAGTTCCTCTTCGCTTTCTGCCATTAAAGTGGTATCATCTGCAAGTCTCAGAGAAGGCAATGGCACCCCACTCCAGTATTCTTGCCGGGAGAATCCCAGGAACAGAGGAGCCTGGTAGACTGCCATCTATGGGGTCGCACAGAGTCGGCCACGACTGAAGAGACTTAGCAGCAGCAGCAGAATCTGCACATGTGAGATTGTTGATTTTTCTCTCAGCAATCTTGATTTCAGGTTGCGCTTCATCCAGCCCAGTATTTCGCATGATGTACTCTGTCTGGAAGTTAAACATGCAGGGTGACAGTAGACAGCCTTGACATACTCCTTTCCCAATTTGGAACCAGTCAGTTGTTCCATGTCCAGTTCTAACTGCAGTTCTTGACTCACATACAGGTTTCTCAGGAAACAGGTAAGGTGGTCTGCTACTCCCAACTCTTTAAGAATTTTCCAGTTTATTGTGACCCACCATGGACTTAACATTCCAGGTTCCTACGCAATATTGTTCTTTACAGCATCAAACTTTACTTTCACCACTAGACACATCCACAACTGAATGTCATTTCTACTTTGGCCCAACTGCTTCATTCTTTCTGGAGCTACTAGCAATTGTCCTCTGCTCTTCCCCAGTAGTATACTGGACACTTTCTGACTTAGGGGCTTATCTTCCAAAAGGGTCATATCTTTTTGCTTTTTCATACTGTTCAGGGGGCTTTCACAGCATGAGTACTGGAGTGGGCTGTCATTTCCTCCTCCAGTAGATCACATTTTGTCAGAACTCTTCCCTACGACCCATCCATCTTGGATGGCCCTGCACAGCATGACTAATAGCTTCACTGAGTTGCACAAGCCGCTTCATCACCACAAGGCTGTGATCCATGACAAGGAGATACAATATGTATGGTATGAGACAATTTACTTTCTAAAACATATATGCAAAAATATGCAAATACTATACTACACTATTATACAACATATATATGTATAGAGCATATATATACATATATATGTATGCATATATATAGTGTATTTTCATATTTTTGCAATATGGAGTATATGTATATATTTGCTAAGTCATGTCTGACTCTGTGATCCCATGGATTGTGGCCTACCAGGCTCCTCTGTCCATGGGATTTTCCAGGCAAGAATACTGGAGTGGAAAGTCATTCCCTTCTCTAGGGGAGCTTTGCCAGGGATCATACCCACACCTCCTGCATTAGAGATGGATTCTTTACCACTGAGCTACCAGGAAAACCCATATATATATAAGGTTATGATATTAATAGATAGCATCTCTGTGTAGTATATCTGACAAGAAGAGAAATAACTAATACCTAGCAAAAGGATTTATTTTACAGAGAAAGAAATTATTAAAAAAAAAACCTGATAAGCACTTGAAGTAAACAGCAAAACCCAGAGGATGGGTGTTGGTTTATAGCAAGGTTTTAGAGAATGGGGCAGTATCACTAAGCATGACCCAGGTGAATAATATTATAGGGGAGGCAGAAGGTGAGAGAATGGATGAGAAAGAATGTAGAATGAGAAGAACCCAAGGAAGATGAGAGGGAGAGGTGGGTGACTAAACTTAAGTGATGAAGTGATTACAAAGAAATACTTTACATGTACACCCATGGCTGATTCATGTGGATGTATGGCAAAAACCACCACAATATTGCAAAGTAATTAGTCTCCAATTAAAATAAATTTTTAAAAAATTTTTTAAAAAAAGAAATAGTTTAGAGAAGAGAGCATCTTTAAAATGAGATTTTGAGATATATGCAGCATTGCTCAAAGGAATTCTTACTGATGACATATATCATCCAAAAAAAATCTGATATAGCACAAATATTCTATGTGGGCAAAGTTATTGTAAAAGCAGACAAACAAAAATAGTGAATGGGTCTTATGTAACCTCTGAGGAATACAACATGAAAGAGTCGTGTTAAAGAACACCCTTGACAAGAAAGTGACAATAAGAACAGTCAGACAGTAAGAAGCCCTCAGGCATCTAGAGAAATCTTATTGAAAGCTGTGGAAACACTGCATAGTATGAAGGTTTAAATCATTTGCCCAGCTCTTAATGGTTCAGGGAGCCCAGTCAACATCTGTGTTGTATGTGCTTTTAGATGGTTAATTTTCTTAGCTATGAAAATGTATTACTACTGTAGGAAGAGAAGGGAAGGAGGAAGCGAAGGAGTAGGGAGGAAAAGATACACGGATAGAACTAGAACTATCATGAACTAAAACTAGGAGCAAAACTAGCTATATAATGTCCAATAATCATTCATCTTCCCTCTACCAGTTTCTCTTTCAACATCCCCATTTCAGTTTATAATACTGGGGCATAACCAAGGACTTCACCGTAAACTTCACCATTATTTTTCATTCTCCAAGCCTACATTCTCTTTCACTTCAATTAGTTGCAATGTCCTGATGTATCAACCCTGATTGAAAATAAAAACCCTCTTTCTTCTAAAAAAAAAAAAAAAAAAGGCATCCTCTTCACCTTGGAGCCTCAGAAGGCAAGTATATGTTCAATAGAAAAACAGATAAGTTGTTCACCTAACCAGTTAGATGAGGCATAATCAACCTTGGCAACAAAATAGTTGCAGATAATGCAGGCTGTTCAACTTCATATCCAAATCCAACATCATATCTCCAATGTGCAACCCCTCCTCTTCTGACTGCACTGTTCTCATTCAATTGCTATGATGTGGATGGTGTACCTTCTTACCTGGACAATGGTAGATGCCTATTAACTACTCTGACATCTCATCTCTACCCACACCACTTGATTCTGTATGAAGATTCTAGATGAATATTTGTTTCAGTCATGACTGTAGACTGTAAGCCACCAAAACTGACTTGGGCTAAATTAAGCAGGAATAAAATTATACACAGAATGTAAGGAAGTCCTCAAAAATCAGTTGGAAGGCTAAAGAAACAAGGTTTAGGAAACTGTGAAGAAACAAAAAAGGCCAGAAAGAGGGGAATACAGTTAAGGTCATGTTTCAAGAAGAGTCAGGGAAGGGCACAGCCATTGATGTTATGCCACTGGACACTCCTCACTGCCCCAACTGGATACATTGTTAGTATGACAGTTTGCTGTAGGTCACTACGTCACTCTGCTAATCCCTCAAGTTAAAAAATTTCATGGGAGTTTATAATTGACATATGGCTGAGTCAAGGCCACGTGTCTCTGGCTTCAAGTACGGAGAAGAAATGTTTGCCTCCTCTTTGGTTTTCATAGTGGAAGACAGACGTCAGCCTCCAACTAGTACCTCATAATAGGGACTCCTCCCAAAACAAGAATGGTGACTGGATTCTGGATGGCCAAAGAAATACTAGTAATGTTAACCACCATCTTTAAAGGAAATCCTCCCCTTTGAATTCATATTCCTACCATCTTCTTTAAAGGAAACTTTTTTAATTGAGTCTTCACTAAACATTGTTCAGTCCCATTGCACCTTTCAGATAGTTCTTCCTGCTAGTAGTGGCCCTTCTTTATTTTACCTGTACAAAAGTTATACCACCTTCAAGACCCCTGCAATCAAATGCAACCTCTCTCAAAAATCTTCCTTGTTCCCAGATAATCTCTCTCTGATCTCAACTTAAAACACTTACATTCTTCCTAATTTATATTTTAATTATTTGCATGCACTTTATCTCTCTCTCTTTAGATTGCAGTCCCTTTAAGAACAGAATATGATTTATTTTTCATGTTTTTACAAATATCTTTAACATAGGTGTCAAATAAATGCAGAACTGACATTGCAAATGTAGCATTCAAAAGCAGACCTAATACATAATACTTCACAAACAGAAGTTGGTTACTGAACTGCTATGGAACAGAAAGACAAGGATGATATAATAATAGAAATGTTCTCTACTTTAAGAAAGCTTGACGCAAACATAAAAATCTGAATTTCAGAAACTCTCTCTCTTTAAATATTTGCCTAACAAAAGTATGCAGTTTAGAAAAGATTTACTTCTAACCTTTAAAAGATAAACTTGCTTGGAGTATTAAAATATAATTTGACTTGCAAAAATATGTTATTTTAAATAACTATTGTATAAAGAAAGGTGCACATATACATAAATACAAAGGATAAAATCCTTTCATCAAACTCCTACTTTTCCAAAAATACCCTCTCTGGTTCTGAGATCTACAAGTAGGCAGCAAGAAACAAAACAAAACAAAAAAATATAGCTGGTTTGGCAGAAAGCTATAAATGATGATTGAAGGTTTGGAAAATGATCTATTAAAGGAGGTCAAGAAAATGGATATTATCCAGTTTGAAGATTAAACATTGATTTGGGACAATTTAATAACAATCTATAAATACATGAAGGGCTCTCACACAGGGAATTATCACCAGCTACTCTTCAATTCCAATTTGGGCCAGAACAAGAGAAAAATTATATTATATAAAAGGAAGGATTCTTGATAGTAAAAATCATTTAGTAGGAAAGTGGAGAGCTAAGGAGAGTTGCAAACTCTTGCTCCCTGTGAGATGGCTTTAAAATGTGGCTCAAAACATACATCCTGCCTAGAGGTAAAAGAATGCATGAGATAACCTTTCATAGTCTTTCCCAATGTCTGGAGTCAGAAGTTTTAAATTTATTTCCCGTTTAGAAAATTTTACTGTTTTTTAAGTTTCCCTGTTTTGCCTACAAAACGCTGTATTGAAAGAATAATTTTAGGACTTGGTTATATTCCAATTTTCTCCCACATTCATCTTAAAGTTCTGCCATTTTAACGATTACTTTCTGGCATCTATTTGAGTGTTAAACATTGGGAGAAGGTGAGCAAGAACAAATGCAATATAAACTTTGAAATATACTACAGTTAGCTTCTATATTATACTTCTGGATAAAAGAACTATATACTGAACTTGATAAAAGAACAACATATATTCTTGATAAAAGAGCTAATTATAATACATGACAATTTATATTACATACATTCTTGCTCACCCACTTCATACCCAAGAAGGTTCTAGCAAACCTGTCTCCTCTACCTCCATAGCTTTGCCTTCTCCAATACCCCAAAGCCGGCTTATATTTGAATCACAGAATCCCTTCTGCCTCTGCTGTTACTTCCCGCTGGGTTGGTTGTAACACTCATAAAGACCAAAAAAATAAATAAAAGAGATGAAAAATAGTGTCGTGATAGCCATGACACAAAGAGCCTCAGGGTTAACCATGTTATTTACTACATTAACATTTTTAACTTTTTTCAACTACCTACATGTCTGCCTGGAGAACTCCGTGGATAGAGGAGCCTGGTGGGCTACAGTCCATGGAGTTGCAAAGAGTCAGACATGACTGACTAACTAACACTTTAACATTCACCTCCATTTTAGCAGAGGAAACTAATCAAATATAATGAAAGTCTCAAAATTTAAAGAAAACTCAATTTTTCCATAAAACACTCTATACATTAATGATTCATTCAAGTACAAGAAGTTAAGAGTGGTTAAAATAATTTTATTAGTGTATCAGTCAGGGCTCTCCAGAAACATAGGAGACAGACTAACTCTTTCCAACCCCATGGACTATACAGCCCATAGGCTTCCCTGTCCATGGAATTCTCCAGGCAAGAATAATGGAGTGGGTTGTCATTCCCTTCTCTGGGGTATCTTCCCAACCCAGAGATCCGACCCAGGTCTCCCGCACTGCAGGCAGATTCTTTACCATTTAAGTTACGCAGGAAGCTCAGGAGACCGACAGAAAGATTTTAAGGAATCAGCTCACAAGATTGTTCAGTTCAGTTCAGTCGCTCAGTCATGTCTGATACTTTGTGACCCCATGGACTGCTGCACCCCAGGCCTCCCTGTCCATCACCAATTCCGTGAGTTTACTGAAACTCATGTCCATTGAGTAGGTGATGCCATCCAACCATCTCATCTACTGTCGTCCCCTTCCCCTCCTGCCTTCAATCTTTCCCAGCATCAGGGTCTTTTCAAATGAGTCAGTGCTTTGTATCAGGTGGCCAAAGTACTGGAGTTTCAGCTTCAGCATCAGTCCTTCCAATAAATATTCAGGACTGAGTTCCAGAAAAACATCTATTTCTACTTTATTGACTATGCCAAAGCCTTTGACTGTGTGGATCACAATAAACTATGAAAAATTCTGAAGGAGATTGGAATACCAGACCACCTGATCTACATCTTGAGAAACCTGTATGCAGGTTAGGAAGCAAGAGTTAGAACTGGACATGGAACAACAGACTGGTTCCAAATAGGAAAAGGAGTACGTCAAGGCTGTATATTGTCACTCTGCTTATTTAACTTATATGCAGAGTACATCATGAAACACTAGGCTGGAGGAAGCACAAGCTGGAATCAAGATTTCTGGGAGAAATATCAATAACCTCAGATATACAGATGACACCGCCCTTATTGCAGAAAGTGAAGAAGAACTAAAGAGCCTCTTGATGAAAGTGAAAGAGTGAAAAAATTGGCTTAAAGCTCAACATTCAAAAAACTAAGATCATGGCATCCAGTCCCATTACTTCATAGCAAATAGATGGGGAAACAGTGGAAATAGTGGCTGACTTTATTTTGGGGGGCTCCAAAATCACTGCAGATGGCGATTGCAGCCATGAAATTAAAAGACTCTTACTCCTTGGAAGGAAGGTTATGACCAACCTAAATAGCATATTTAAAAGCAGAGACATTACTTTGCCAACAAAGGTCCGTCTAGTCAAGGCTATGGTTTTCCAGTAGTCATGTATGGATGTGAGAGTTGCACTAAAACAAAGCTGAGTGCCAAAGAATTGATGCTTTTGAACTATGGTGTTGGAGAAGACTCTTGAGAGTCCCTTGGACAGCAACGAGATCCAACCAGTCCATCCTAAGGGAGATCAGTCCTGGGTGTTCATTGGAAGGACTGATGTTGAAGCTGAAACTCCAATACTCTAGCCACTTGATGCGAAGAGCTGACTCATTGGAAAAGACCCTGATGCTGGGAAAGATTGAGGGCAGGAGGAGAAGGACACAACATAGGATGAGATGGTTGGATAGCATAAGCAACTCAATGGACATGGGTATGGGTAGACTCCGGGAGTTGGTGATGGACAGGGAGGCCTGGTGTGCTGCGGTTCATGGGGTCACAAAGAGTCAGACATGATTGAGTGACTGAACTGAACTGAACTGATTTCCTTTAAGATGAACTGGTTGGATCTCCTTGCTGTCCAAGGGACTCTCAAGAGTTTTCTCTAACATCACAGTTCAAAAGCACCAATTCTTTGGCACTTACCTTTCTTTATAGCCTAACACTCACATCCATACATGGCTACTGGAAAAATCATAGTTTGACTAGAAGGACCTTTGTCGGCAAAGTAATGTTTCTGCTTTTTAATATGCTATATAGGTTGGTCATATGTTTCCTTCCAAGGAGCAAGCTTCTTTTAATTTCATGGCTGCAGTCACCATCTGCAGTAATTTTGGAGCTCCCAAAAAAGAAGTCTGCCACTGTTTCCCCAGCTATTTGTCATGAAGTGATGATATCAGAGGCCATGGTCTTAGCTTTCTGAATGTTGAGTTTTAAGCCAATTTTTTGACTCTCCTCTTTCACTTTCATCAAGAGGCTCTTTAGTTCTTCACTTTCTGCCATAAGGGTGGTATCATCTGCATATGTGAGGTTATTGATATTTCTCCTGACAATCTTTTCTTTTTTTTTTAAATTTATTTATTTTAGTGGGGGGCTAATTACTTTACAATATTGTAGTGGTTTTTGTCATACATTGACAAGAATCTTGATTCCAGCTTGTGCTTCATCCAGCCCAGCGTTTCTCATGATGTACTCTACATATAAGGTAAATAAGCAGGGTGACAATATACAGCCTTGACATACTCCTTTCCTGATTTGGATCCACTCTGTTGTTCCATGTCCAGTTCTAACTGTTGCTTCCTGACCTGCATACAGATTTCTCAGGGGGCAGGTCAGGTGGTCTGGTATTCCCATCTCTTTCAGAATTTTTCACAGTTTGTTGTGATCCACACAGTCAAAGGCTTTGGCATAGTCAATAAAGCAGAAACAGATGTTTTTCTGGAACTCTCTTGCTTTTTTGAAGATCCAACAGATGTTGGCAATTTGATCTCTGATTCCTCTGCCTTTTCTAAATCCAGCTTGAACATCTGGAAGTTCATGGTTCATGTCCTGTTGAAGCCTAACTTGGAGAATTTTGAGCATTACTATACTAGCATGTGAGATAAGTTCAATTGTGCGGTAGCTCGAGCATTCTTTCGCATTGCCTTTCTTTGCGATTGGAATGAAAATTGACCTTTTCCAGTTCTGTGGCCACTGCTGAGTTTTCCAAATTTGCTAGCATATTGAGTGTAGCACTTTCACAGCATCATCTTTTAGAATTTGAAATAGCTCAACTGGAATTCCATCACCTCAACTAGCTTTGTTCGTAGTGATGCTTCCTTAGTCCCACTTGACTCACATATCAGGATGTCTGGCTCTAGGTGAGTGATCACATCATTGTGATTATCTGGGTCATGAAGGTCTTTTTTGTGTAGTTCTTCCGTGTATTCTTGCCACCTCTTCTTAATATCTTGTGCTTCTGTTAGGTCCATACCATTTCTGTCCTTTATTGAGCCCATCTTTGCATGAAATGTTCCCTTGGTATTTCTAATTTTCTTGAAGAGATCTCTAGTCTTTCCCATTCTATTGTTTTCCTCTATTTCTTTGCATTGATCACTGAGGAAGGCTTTCTTATCTCTCCTTGCTATTCCTTGGAACTCTTCATTCAAATGGTATATCTTTCCTTTTCTCCTTTGCTTTTCACTTCTCTTTTCACAGCTATTTGTAAGGCCTCCTCAGACAGCCATTTTGCTTTTTTGCATTTCTTTTTCTTGTGGATGGTCTTGATTCCTGTCTCCTGTACAATGTCACAAACCTCCGTCCTTAGTTCTTCAGGCACTCTGCCTATCAGATCTAATCCCTTGAATCTATTTGTCACTTTCACTGTATAATCATAAGGGATTTGATTTAGGTCATACCTGAATCACAAGGTCACAAGATGTATAGGCTGGCAAATGGCAGAGCAGGTCAACTGGCTGGTAACTCAGACAGGAGTTGATGGGTGCAGTCTTGAGTCACAAATTTGTAGGGCACACTCACTGGCAGAAAATTCAGGCAGCATATCTGTGTTACAGTCCTGAGGCACAGTTCTTTCTTCAGGAAATCTTAGTTTTCATTCCCAAGGACTTTAACAGACCAGATGAGTCCCACTCATATTATCAAGAGTTGTCTCCTTCATTTAAGTTTAACAGATTTTAGGTGCTAACTACATCTACAAAATACCTTCACTGAAAAATCTAGACTAGTACTTGACTAAATAGCTGGGTACATAATCTAGCTAAGTGGATGCATTAAAACTGAACCATCCCAAGTGGGTTCTTTGTTTTTAGACAAGTAGGAGTATTCACTGGATTTCTTTGTTCTAAAGTCTCTTAATCTCTTCAGTGCACTCATCCTTGATAATGAGTGTAGGTGATTTGCATGCAATTCGTGTAGTTCATTCATTTACTCAGCAAATGTTTATTGAGCATTCCTATGTCCTGGCACTGTTGGAGGCACTAGGGATATAGAAATGCAGAAGCAGGATACAATCCTTTCCATTATGAGCTTTATATTTATGTTGTTTAGAGTACTTATTACCACTCAATGTTATACTTTATATATACTTACTTATTAGCTTAACCCCACAAAAATACTATCAATACGCTGGAAAAACTATTTTGACTTTTTTATTGATTTATGCCCTGCACATCCAGATCCAGGTAGCAAATAGGTAACCAAGACATGTGCTAAATGAATTAATGAATAGTGCAGTATGTTTTACAGATGATAAATCAAAGGCCCCGAGACACTGACTTATTTAAAGTCACACAATTTCAATTATTCAACACAGATAGCCAAGCTCAAATATCTTCCAAGAAACCACACATATAAATGGTACACTCAATAAACACTTATAAAAACCATGTTGATTTATGAAAATAATGATCCCAACAAAGAGCAATTATACTGATGAATTAGTCTAAGACTATCATTCATTTTTCATCATCTTCCTTCCTTCACAAATTTAATGTCCATCTGACTACTTTCTTCAATCTTGAATTTTAAAAGATAGCCTTGGTATTTTAGAACAAAAGTATAATTAGAACTCCACTGACAACTGCAAATTAGCATGAGGAGTCTGAGTCCTAATATAAATAAATTATTCTATCAGCCCACACTGCCTAACTTTGATACACATAGTTTAAAACTTAAACTAAACTGTAATAGCTTGACAGTCTATCTTAAGTTTTCTCCAACAATAAGCCTGCTTTCCTACTGGAAATTCATTCCATGAGGCTGAAGTGGAAACAGTCCCTAAACTTCTATCTTCTCCTTTTCATTTCTGGGTACAGGGAAGGGGCCACACCCAGAACAAATCATCCAAATACTCCATTTCCCAGAAATGGTTTCAAAGAAACTACAGAGCCTGAGGAGGGCCAATCAGAGGCCACCTATGAAGCTCCTCTAAGGTCACTATATATAAGAACTCAGAAGCTTTATGCTGCTGCCACGATCTTTTCAATCATGTGGAGCTAGTCTACAAATGAAGTCAATTTAATAGAAAGAAAAACTTAAAAATGGAGGAATGAGAAACCTAATCATATACCTTGAGGGTCCACATCCAGTTGTGCCTGAATTTCAGATTTACAATTACATGAGTCAATAAATATATCTTTTTTTATTTAATAACATTTTATAAGAAAAGCTCCGATAGATATATTCCTAGAAGTCTATAAATGCTGATATTTTGATTCACTGCTACATCACCAGCATCTACAACGATACCTTAACATCTAGAAAGGCATTCAAAAAACCTGGAAAATAATGGATCCTGTGTCCATGGGGTCTATGTCACCATGGTTAAAAAATGCAAAGAATGTCAAGCCAAGATCTCTGTCACTGATGTAAATCACAAAGCCCAAAAGAGCTATCATGCACTGATATTTCTTATCTCACACATCTTAACAACACAAGAGATAGTCATTATTATCCTCATGTCCCAAAGGAGGAAATTGAACTCAGAAAGGTTAATTAATTTACCAAGGTCATACAGTAAATGATGGAGCTGAATTGAATTGAATCCAGGTATTCTGTCTGACTATGTTTCTATGTGTCCCTTTAATTATAATACTATACTACTTTATTTTAAGACTAGTTTTATCAATGTCATTAGTCATTTGACACAACAGAGCAACTTTGGCCAACTTTTTATTTTTAAATAAAAATTTTATAGAACTAAAAGTCAAACTTGTACCAAATCAAGCAGCAAGAATAAAAAGGCTGTAAATAGATTACAAGATTCAACATTTGTTATTTAACACTCTTAATTTCAGCTGCTATAACAGAATACTATAGAGTGAAGAGATTAAACAGCAAACATTTATTTCTCATAGGTCTGGAGGCTGGTAAGTCCATGAGTAAGGTGTTGGCAGATCCTGTCTGAATTTTTGCGACCCTATGGACTGTAGCCCGCCAGGTTCCTCTGTCCATAGGATTCTTCAGGCAAGAATACTGGAGTAGATTACTGTACCCTTCTCCAGAGGATCTTCCCAACCCAGGGATCAAACTCATGTCTCTTACATCTCTTACAGTGGCAGGTGGGGTCTTTATAACAGTGCCACCTGGGAAGCCCTACCCATTCTACTGGTGGCCATTTTTTTGTTGTATCCTCACAAGGAAGAGGGGAGAGAGAGTATGAGAAAGAAAGCAAGCTCTGGTGTCTCTTCATACAGGGGCACTACTCCCATTCACAAGGGCTCCCAAAGTTCCGCAAACGTAACATCATCATATTGAATGTTATGATTTCAACATATTTCAACAATTTTAAAGAGATATAAACATTCAGTTCATAACAAGTCCTCTGGATCATACATATGTTAAGCTATTTTCTAAGTGCTAAAATGAAAGAATACACTGAAAGCTAAATTACATTCTTTAATTACAAAGAATGTTCTTGACCACTAATGGAAGATTAAATTTAGGACATCACTTAAAAGTTTTAAAAAGTTTGCTAACCATTAGTCGGTAACTCTTTCATAGGACCACACTGAAATGTATGAATGTTTAGAGGGGATTTAGTGATTTTGAATATGATTCTGTACAATCTGTCATAACTCACAATTTCTCACTATGAAGTTGAGGGCAAGTAGTTTGGTCCCAAAAGATGTATGATAGCTTTTAAGAATCAGCTCTTGTCAGTTCTCCTCTTAAAAATCCCATGGAGCAAAGGGAATCATAACACTGAAAAAATTACTTTTTAGCAAAAATAGGGCACAGAGTTATTTGAAGTGGATTGTATAGGGGACAGGGATCAAGACCATCCCCAAGAAAAACAAATGCAAAAAACCAAAATGGCTGTCGGAGGAGGCCTTACAAATAGCTGTGAAAAGAAGAGAAATGAAGAGCAAAGGAGAAAAGAAAAGATACCCATTTGAATGCAGAGTTCCAAAGAATAGCAAGGAGAGAAAAGACAGCTTCCTCAGTGATCTATGCAAAGAAATAGAGGAAAACAATAGAATGGGAAAGACTAGAGATCTCTTCAAGAAAAGTAGAAATACCAAGGGAACATTTCATACAAACATGGGCTCAATAAAGGACAGAAATGATATGGACCTAACAGAAGCACAAGATATTAAGAAGAGGTGGCAAGAATACAAAGAAGAACTGTACAAAAAAGATCTTAATGACCCAGATAATCACAATGGTGTGATCACTCCTCTAGAGCCAGACATCCTGGAATGTGAAGTCAAGTGGACCTTAGGAAGCATCACTACGAACAAAGCTAGTGGAGGTGATGGAATTCCAGTTGAGCTATTTCAAATTCTAAAAGATGATGCTATGAAAGTGCTACACTCAATATGCTAGCAAATTTGGAAAACTCAGCAGTGGCCACAGAACTGGAAAAGGTCAGTTTTCATTCCAATCGCAAAGAAAGGCAATGCGAAAGAATGCTCAAGCTACCGCACAATTGAACTCATCTCACATGCTAGTATAGTAATGCTCAAAATTCTCCAAGTCAGGCTTCAACAGGACATGAACCATGAACTTCCAGATGTTCAAGCTGGATTTAGAAAAGGCAGAGGAATCAGAGATCAAATTGCCAACATCTGTTGGATCTTCGAAAAAGCAAGCGAGTTCCAGAAAATCATCTATTTCTCCTTTATTGACAATGCCAAAGCCTTTGACTGTATGGATCACAACAAACTGTGGAAAATTCTGAAAGAGATGGGAATACCAGACCACCTGACCTGCCCCCTGAGAAATCTGTATGCAGGTCAGGAAGCAACAGTTAGAACTGGACATGGAACAACAGAGTGGATCCAAATCAGGAAAGGAGTATGTCAAGGCTGTATATTGTCACCCTGCTTATTTAACTTATATGCAGAGTACATCATGAAAAACACTGGGCTGGATGAAGCACAAGCTGGAATCAAGATTGTCAGGAGAAATATCAATAACCTCATATATGCAAATGACACCATCCTTATGGCAGAAAGTGAAGAAGAACTAAAGAGCCTCTTTGTGAAAGGGAAAGAAGTGAGTGAAAAAGTTGGCTTAAAATTCAACGTTCAGAAAGCTAAGATCATGGTATCTGATTCCATCACTTCATGGCAGATAGATGGGGAAACAGTGGAAAAAGTGACAGACTTTTTGGGGGGGCCTCCAAAATCACTGCAGATGGTGACTGCAGCCATGAAATTAAAAGACACTTACTCCTTGGAAGGAAAGTTATGACCAACCTAGACAGCATATTAAAAAGCAGAGACATTACTTTGCCAACAAAGGTCTGTCTAGTCAAGGCTATGATCTTTCCAGTAGTCATGTATGGATGTGAGAGTTGGACTATAAAGAAAGCTGAGCACTGAAGAATTGATGCTTTTGAACTGTGGTGTTGGAGAAGACTGTTGAGAGTCCCTTGGACTGCAAGGAGATCCAACCAGTCCATCCTAAAGGAGATCAGTCCTGGGTGTTCATTGGAAGGACTGATACTGAAGCTGAAACTCCAATACTTCGGCCACCTGATGCAAAGAACTGACTCATTTGAAAAGACCCTGATGCTGGGAAATATTGAAGGTGGGAGGAGTAGGGGACGACAGAGGATGAGATGGTTGGATGGCATCACCAACTCAATGGACATGAGTTTGAGTAAACTCCGGAAATTGGTGATGGACAGGGTAGCCTGGCGTGCTGCAGTCCATGGGGTGGCAAAGAGTCAGACATGACTGAGCGACTGAACTGAACTGGACAGAGAAAACTCAAAATTTACTGGACATCTATAAGCATTATCCAAAACTTCTCAAAGTAGCAAAACTCACCAGGGAACCCTAGATAGAGGAATCAGAATACATACGAGTAGAAAAGAAACTTTCGAGTTAACATATATAGAGGGACTAATAAAAAGTTAGGGTTATAAAAGGTGACTAAAGATAAAAAAAAACCATCAGCAAATATTCAACCCTAGAAAGACAGAACCGCACATGAATAGGAAATGCTGTAAGATGGTCAAAAGCAAACTAGGAAACATAGAAAACCAATAAACTCCAGATTCTGGGTAAATACTAAAGATACAGCCAAGCAGAATAGAACCAGAGGAAGAGGCAAAAGGGCTTCAGTATAAAATAGGAAGTTCTTGGTCTTAAACCAGAAAGATTTCAGAAATTTTCCACAAACACTGTTGCCAGAAGGAGACAGCCTTACACCAAAAGGAAACTTCTAGAACAGCCCCTGAATAAACAAACAGAATTCCTGAGGCAGTAAGAGCAGTGAAGAGAGAAAATCTTGATGTGTGCTGCCAAACAACTAGTAAAGTAAATCCCTCAAAGTGTAAGTCAAAGGCTCTGAGGAGATGTGGAAAACACAGAATTGGAGGCAGGTGCCTTGTTAAATCATATTGGGTTCTGAGGGTCAGAGACGTGACACCCAGAAAGACGGGCTATATTTTTAATACCTGACTCAGGCTACAGAGAAGGGAAGACTTGAATTATGAAACTTGAGTCCTTTTCCAATTCAAATCCAACCTAAAATAATCTCCTATCACTAGTTCAGGAAAATCCACATGCTTCCAAATGCATAACATAAAATAATTTGGTCTGGTTCCATACAAGCAAAGGATGAAAATGAGTAACTAAATTTTTCAACAACTGATGAAAACTCTTCAAAAAAAAATTTTTTGAAGCAGATGAAAATTTTAACATAACACTCCCAAATGAACATTTTAAAAAACACTCCTTAGGAAGCAATAGCAGTTGTTAAAGAACATAAAACAGAAATGGGGGAATTCATAGGAGAAAGAACCAGAAAACTGGAAGGATATGCAGAACGCAAGAAAGAAACTGAAAGAAGGGCAATTTTAAAAACGAGAAAGTTTTAAGAGCCACAAGAGAAAGTAGATATACAGAAGGATCAGTAACAGAGTATTTCATTAAAAGTTAAATGTGAATAAAATAAAAGTGATACTGAAAAAGAGAAGAAAAATTTGCAGAGAAGCAGATAGACATAGACGAGAATAATGTAATACTGTAAGAATGGTAAGTCAATCACTTTTAACACCAGTACAAAAGTTAAAAGACCAAAGTATTAAGAATAACTATGACCACAAAAATTGGTTAATAGATCCACAATATAAAAAAGTAAATTCTAACATTAAAAACATAAAGTGTAGAGATGAGTATATGTGTAGATTTAAAAACTAACAAAAAGCTCACCTTTATTCTACATATCAGATGACATTAGTGGATATATCTTTCACAAACTTCTCTTTATACTTTTTAACCTTCAATTCTGTTGCCTTACAAGAGGAAGATGTGGGATTTATTTTTTTTAATTTTAGAATATAAGTTATTAGCTGAATAAACAGAGGCTACTTGCCGGAATCCAGCTCACGAGATCCCACCCATGACAGAGTCATGAGGAAGTGGACTGATCGAGCACAGCTTCTCAGGCCTCAGGGATTCTCGGAAGGCTGCCTCAGCACTCACCTTAAAGATGATATCTGTCTTTCTGATGTTTGCTACAATAAACTTCTTCTTATTTTCTGTGACTTAGACAAAAGGCTTTTCCTGATTCTCTTCTAAAATAGATCAATCTGAAACCTCAATTGACAAGGCCCTTGAACGGTAACACCCTAATAAAATTATCTAGGATATAGAGTATACTAATCCAAATTCCTCTTGCTGGCATATTGGTTTGTTTAATAAATATACCTGTGTCTTTGGAGCTAATGTGCATGACTGCTCCTTAACAATAAAACAGTATTGACAGCCTCAGCACAGAAAGCCCCAATGGGCACAAAACCCTTCGTAGGAAAAAAGGCTTATTAGGAAATATAAGAAATATTGTTCTATGAAACTGTTACTTAGTTTATATTTACTCACTATGTTTTTGCTCTTAACGTATTTAGCCTATATAATGAAAGCATAATAGTTAGAGATTTATAAATAGAAGTTTAGCTTTAATACAAATAATAAGACAATTGTTGATTTAACTGATGATTCTTACTTAGAGCTGACCTTCAGCTTGCTGTTCTATGACTTTATGGGACCACATTCTTTTCTGTTAAGCTCAAGGCATAGGATAGATTACCGAAGACAGGTTTTACTTTGTACTTTGAAACTTTCTGTTAATGAATTCTTTCTTTGTCATAATCTACTGTGGCTGATACAAAAGTGTTCTGGCTGATCAATCCTTATCAATAAAGAGTCACAAGATGTTAGCAGGCCTCCAGGCCGGAAGTTGATGTAGATAACTTGAAACTTTGGTAATTAAGATATGCAAATGGTATCCTGGTTTCGATAAAGGTCAAAATTGCTGACCCATTAAACTGATTTGGTATGACTCTATACTTTACATTTGTTTCTATGTACCACAAAAATATAAAAGCTGTCTTAAAAACAATAAAGTCAGAAGACACTTGGAAACACCAAGACTTGTTGTGTCTTCTCATCCTTTCGCCGATGCCATCCATCCTGAGGGAACCCCTGGACCAGCTGGAGCAGGACTCCAGCAGCTACTCATTGACTAAAAACTGATTTTGCTATTAGAGAATGTGTAGAAAATTTATATACAATTGAAGTTAAGTTGTTATCAGTTTAGACTATCATAATGATAAAAAGTTTTATGAAAACCTCATGGTAGCCACATTGAAAAACCTATCGTAGTTACAAAAAAGTTACGGGAAAAAAAATCAAATCACAAGAAAGGGCAACAATAAAGGAAATGAGAAACAAAAGAACTACAAACTATGCAGAAAACAAAAAGTTTCCTTCTATCAATCTTTCATTGTTTTCAGCAAATAGATTTTTCACCTCCTTGGCTAAGTGTTTATTCTAGGTATTTTATTTTTTTAGGATTGACTTCCATCAAACCAGTCAATCCTAAAGGAAATCAGTCCTGAATACTCATTGGCTGAAGCTGAAGTGCCAATACTTTGGCCACCTGATGTGAAGAACTAACTCATTGGAAAAGACCCTGATGCTGGGAAAGATTGAAGGCAGGAGAAGAAAGGGACGACAGAGGATGAGATGGTTGGATGGCATCACCAACTTGATGGACATGAGTTTGAGTAAGCTCTGGGAGTTGGTAATGGACAGGGAAGCCTGGCGTGCTACAGTCCATGGGGTTGCAAATAGTAGGAGACAACTGAGTGACTGAACTGAACTGAACTGATTTTATTTTTTAATGCCATTTTAAAAGGGAGTTTTTTGTTTCCTCTTTTTGATATTTCAATATTAATGTATAGAAATACAACACATTTATGTATATTACTCTTGTATCCTACAATCTTGCTGAATTGATTTGGTAGTTCTAATAGTTTTGGGTAGAGATTTTAGAGTTCTCTATGTAGTGTATCATATAGTATCATAAACAGCTGGCTTAAAACTCAACATTCAAAAAGCTAAGATCATGGCATCCAGCCCCATTACTCCATGGCATAAAGATGGTAAAACAATGGAAACAGTAACAGACTTTTTTTCTTGGGTTCCAAAATCACTGCAGGCGGTGACTGCAGCCATGAAATTAAAAGACGCTTGCTCCTTGGAAGAAAAGCTATGACAAACCTAGACAGCATTTTAAAAAGCAGAGATGTCACTTTGCTGACAAAAATCCATATAGTCAACGCTATAGTTTTTCCAGTAGTCATGTATGGATGTGAGAGTTGGACCATAAAGAAGGTTGAATGCCGAAGAATTGATGCTTTTGAACTGTGGTGCTGGAGAAGACTTTTGAGAGCCTCTTGGACTGGAAGATCAAACCAGTCAATCCTAAAGGAAATCAACCCTGAGTACTCATTGGAAGGACTAATGCTAAAGCTGAAGCTCCAATACTTTGGCCACCTGATGTGAAGAGCCAGCTCACTGGAAAAGACCCTGATGCTGGGAAAGTTGAAGGCAGGAGGAGAAGGGGCAACGGAGGACGAGCTGGTTGGATGGCATCACCAATTCAGTGGACATGAGTTTGAGCAAACTCAGGGAGATGGTGAAGGACAGGGAAGCATGCTGCAGTCCATAGGTCACAAAGATTCTGACACTACTGAGCAACTGAACAACAACATATGTTATCTACAAATAGCACCGTTTTACCTCTTGGCTTCCAATTTGGATACTTTGTATTCTTTTTATCATCTGATTGCTGTGGTGAATTCTTCCAATATTATGTTGAATACAGCTGGTAAGAGTGGGCATCCTTGTCTTGTTCCTGAATTTAGCAAAAAAGCTTTCGACTTTTCATTATTGACTATTACATTGGCTGTGAGTTTCTTGTAAATCGCTTTCATTATACTGAGATATGTTTCCTTCACACCCACATGGGTGAGAGTTTTTATTACGAAAGAAGGTTGAATTTTACCAAATGCTTTTTCTGCATCTACTGAGATAATCATGTTTTTTATCCTTTGTTCTGTTAATATGGTATATCACTGCGGTTGATTTACACATGTTGAACCACCCTTGTAACCCTGGGATGAATTCAACTTGGTCATGGTGTATGATCCTTTTGTGTATTGTTGGTTCAGCTTCCTAATATTTTGTTGAGGATTTTTGCACCTATATTCATCAAAGATAATGGCCTGTAATTTTCTTTTCTTGTAGTGTCTTTGCAAATCTTAGTATTACAGGGATGGGGCTTAACAGAATAAATCTGGGAATGTTTCTTTCTTTTCAATCTTTTGAAATAGTTTGATCAGGATAGATATAAGTTCTTCAAACCAGATTCACTAGCACATTAAAAACATATAACATGGTCCACTATAACATGACTCTCAAATATCCACAGTGGGATTTATTCCTAGGATGCAAGGATGGCTCAAAATACACAAAATAATAAATTTGATACATTAACATAACGAAAAATAAAAACCAAATAATCACCTCAATAGATCCAGAAGGGCATTTGAGAGAATTCAACTTCCTTGTATGATAAAACTCTCAAATTAGGTATAGAAGGAATTTACCTCACATAGTAAATGTTACCGTATTTTTACCTTTCTTGAAATAATAAACCATAGCATGCCAAAAATGTTGATTTTCTCTTCCATTGTCAATATTAAAATGGCTACACAGAAATTCACCAATATTGATTTTTTTTTAAGTGCACACTGATACGACAGCTGTCACAGTACAATCTAACAAAATTGTTTCAAGTGAAGTTAAAGACAACTAAAGCACTACTAGAGCCATCTCATGGAGAAAACCAAACAAACTTACGGCCAACCCAATAGAATAAGGAAAAAACAGCCAAACTTCTATCACCTTTTAATGGCTAAGTATGGGCAGGTATAACAAGTTAGGATCACTAGGAACACCATACACAGAGTAAGTCTGTCCCATCAGCTTCCTCTTCCCCTAGATCTTTACCCAGGACACAAGATAAAATGCCAAATCCTATGGCAGAGGCAGGAGAGCTGAGAAAGATCTAGTTTGAGATGCACAGGAGCTTCTCCTGCAAGGCAGCAGACTGTTAAGAAGGGTAGGAGAGCTAAGTAAAATCCTTGGAAGGCATTCCGAAGGATGAAAGAGATATAGAAAAGAGAGAAATCCTCAGGAACAGAAAGTGTAGGGTGGAAATTAAGAGAAAAGACAATATCCACAGTTCAGAAAGTTGATAGGTAGGTAGGTATGTTAGTAAGTAGGCAGGTAGATGGAAATATGAATGAGAGATAATAGATGGTAATAATATGTAAATAGAAGAAAGATGATGGATGGATGGATTTTCTTTCTCCTTTTCAAATTGAATCATACTACCTTCTGCTTTAAAAAAAAAAAAAAAACACTACGAATGGTTTCCTTTGTGAAGACCTCTTAGAATTTTTCAGAGATCAAGACATCTGCATTATCATTGCTATGAGATCCCACTGAAATCAAGAACAAAGGTCTGCTTCTAAATGTGTGTGAATTGCTTTAATTTACAACTTTCAGAAAGAAACCTGCCATGGCATTACTAAGAGTAAAATCCATTCTTTTGTTCACTAAAATTAAACCATTGCATTAGTGCAGACCAAGACAAACACAAAATATCACAATAATGCTGTGGGGGATATACGCTTCATTAAAGATAATCCACTACAATATGACAAAACATAAGGTAGCTATTCTTTCTGCCACAACACAGATGAAGACTTTATTTTAAACCCATAGCAGATTGAATTTTTGCATGATGTTTTCTTTAAACTGCCTTGCTTAATCTAGAAATACATTAAAACACTCATTCACCAGCTGTGCCGGTTTCAGCTGTGGCAAATTGATGATGAGCTTTCTCCTGACAATATTTTCTTCCCACAAATTTTTAAAACGCACTGAAATGACATTAAAAGTCAGGAAAGGAAAATACACCTTCATTATTAACTATTTTAAAGCTGTTTTGTCATTAAATCATTTGAATAATATTAGCTAAAGCTATGAATATTGAAAAACACTAAATAGGTATGAACTTTCAGCGTTTTATTCTTTAAGATAAAATTCAAAATGTATCATCCCAAAGCCAAGTAAATAGGCAAAATTAATCAGCATCGTCTACCTGAAACTCTATCACAAAATTGGGGGTTTCTGTAATAGTCACAGCACTTGGTAGTAATTCAAGGAAACCTTGGTTATTAATGATGCAGATTTTTTTAATCTTCTCTGCTATTTGATTTACCAGTGTATTTTAGTCCAATTTTATTAATTTTCATATTTAAAGTTAATTAAATTTGACTAAAAGAAAATACATGTAAATGAAAAAGGGTCTAAGCAAGAGTTAGCAAACTGGAACACATGGACAATGGTCTATTTTTGTAAATAAAGTTTTATCAGAACACAGCCATTCCCATTTGTTTACATATTATACCCAACAGACTTCTCATAGTGGTGAAGTTGAGTAGTTACTACAGAGACCTAAGAGCCTTCAAATCTAAAATATTTACTGTCTGGTCTTTTTAAGAAAAGTCCAGCTCCTGGTTTAAATGAAAAGTTTCAGCCATCTCTCACCTTCATTCCATAAAGTTTTTTGGTATGTTCTTCCAGGAGGAGAGGGGCTTCCCTGGTGGCTCAGATGGTGAAGAATCTGCCTGCAATGCAGGAGACCCAGCATCAATCCCTAGGTTGGAAAGATCCCCTGGAAAAGGAAATGGCTACCCACTCCAGTATTCTTGCCTGAAGAATTCCATGGACAGAGGAGCCTGGTGAGCTACAGTCCATGGGATTGCAAAGAGTTGGACACAACTGAGGGACTAACACTTTCTTTCTTTCTTCCAGAAAAAGAGAGAAAATTTTAAAACAACTAAAACATATGGTCTCCAGATTAAATCAACTGCATTAAAACTAAGAAAAATAAATCACTTCTACATTTGGCATTTCACTGTCCCTTTACCTGACCCAGATACTATATGAGTTCTCATCTTAGCCCTATAGTGCACTATACTGCACATGCCTGATTATCATTTTGATTAAAATATACACCCTTTTCACTGACAGTATCTCATACCTATCCTTATTTTCATTCAAATTATTTTGTACTTCCTAAAATTTGCAGTCATCAGTACCAAATAAATGAAAAGTTAATTAATTTGACCCCTTCAAAGGCTGGGAGGTAGGTCAAATTACTCAACATCTAACACTTTTAGATTTAAAACTTTGTAAAATCATTTATGGTCAAAATCTATTATTTTATAGAATTCTACAAGCCCCTATGTGTAGGAATCATAACTGGTCTTGGTAAACCGAATACATCCTAACTGGTAAAGCCTTCTTGATTATGAAATCCAATATGTGCTAAGCACTGGCTGACTCCATGTATGAAAATGAAAATCTTTGGATTATCTTCCAAATTTCAATTGAAAGGATATTCTAAACTAGAACCCATTGCTATTGTGAGACTTAATAGGTAGCTAAAGAAGACAAGCTAAAGTCACACATTGTAAATATCGCCTACCTTCTATTTGATGACAGAATTAGAGAAGAAATGAAGCACAAAGAAATAAGTCCAAATTCACAAAAATCTGTAAAAGTCATTATTTAAGGAATTATACAGTCCCATGGGTTTCCAACCTTCCTGCACATCAGCAACTGGGAAACATATTACAAAATAAAACTAATATTGTGTGCCCTCCCTATAAGATTCTGATTCAGTAGGTTTGTTGTGGTATCTGACATTATATACTTTTAATAAACACCTCGTGTTTTTTTCTGCAGTGGATACATGAACTGATGTTTAGGAATTGATACTGTTGGTATCAATGCAATGTAAGAAAGGAATGACAATCTAGATCTATTTTTTGTTGTTATTCTTTCACAAATAGCTTTCTTGTGGAAAGGGGGTAAATCATCACTTTGCCAAAAATGGTGCGTATAATCAAAGCTATGTTTTTTCCAATAGTCATGTATGGATGTAAGTGTTGGACCACAAAGAAGGCTGAGAGCCAAAGAATTGATGCTTTTGAACTGTGTGCTGGAAAAGACTCTTGAGAGTCTCTTGAACTGCAAGGAGATCAAACCAGTCAATCCTAAAGGAAATCAATCCTGAATATTCATTGGAAGGACGGATGCTGAAGCTGAAACTCCAATACTCTGGCCACCTTATTCGAGGAACTGACTCATTGAAAAAGACTCTGATGCTAGGAAAGATTGAGAGCAAGAGGAGAAGAGGATGACAAAGGAGGAGATGATTGGACAGAATCATTGACACAATCAATGGACATGAGTTTGAGCAAACTCTGGGAGATAGTGAAGGACAGGGAAGCCTGGTGTGCTGCAGTCCATGGGGTCACAAAGAGTTGAACACAACTTAGTAACTGAATGACAAATCTTACCGAAAGTTTGAAAGTTCAGAACTCCTCATTCTTCCTCAGTTTTGTTACTGTCAAGCTCTGCAATACTGGGCAATTCTGCTGATCTTGTATGTTTCTGTTTTCCCATCTGTTAAGTGATGAGCATGGCTTCTGGCCTATCTCACAGTTTGGGTGTGTAGCCACATGCCTCAAAGAAAGTAAAGGAGAACAACAGGGTAAATACAGCAAACTGGACGTACAGATTTAACCCCACTTTCTCCTACATGACTATAATGACCTTACAGGTATATTTAAAGGAATTATGTCATAAAAACAAAGGGAATGGGAAAGAAGACAATACAAAATTTATGCAGAAGGATAAGTGCAAGTGATTTTTCAACACAAGGGAAAGCTGAATCTTCAGTGAGCATTGTGGAAAGTTGATACGTAACCAAATTTGTACGGCAGAAGCTTCAAATGGTTCAACCTTGAGGGGAGAGGGAGCGGAGGTGAAACTGACAATATTAAAAAAAAATGAAGGAGTAGCTGAAAGTTTGTTTAGGATGTAATTAGATCCTCGGATGCCCTTAACTAGAAGACTACCACTCTCCTCCTCCAGCAGAAGTGCTGCATGCTCAGTCGCTACAGTCAAGTCTGACTCTTTGCAACACCCCCATGGACTGTAGCCCACCAGGCTCCTCTGTCCATGGGATTCTCCAGGCAAGAATACTGGAGTGGGTTGCCATGCCCTTCTCCAGGGGAATCTTCCCGACCCAGGGATTGAACTTGTGTCTTTTATGTCTCCTGCATTGGCATGTGGGTTCTTTAACACTAGCACCACCTGGGAAGCCCCCAGTAGAAGAATGGAGCTCTATTCTCTGCAGAGAGCCAAAAGGAGCATCTCAGATTTGAGACATGCCAGATATAGTCAAGGGTGAGGTTACCATATAAAATCAGAGGGATTCAGGAAACATTTCATAAAAATATTGGGAGTCCCTGCTCTAACCTCTGGTTCAGCCACGTAAACACTAGCAGTCAAGCTTATACACTCTGGGAAGGCAAATGGGAGGTTCTTCCCACTGAATTGACCATATCAAGAGACAAGACCTCTGGACCTTGAGGCTCCTCAATTAACTAGCCCACAAAAAATTGGGTTCACCCACAACCACCCAATCTTTCCCAAGTATACAGAGCTTGCAGTCAGTACAAACACCTGCAGAAAGCCTCTACTGCAAAAGGCAGAGACCCAAAGAGTAAATACAACTAGGAAGAACCAGGATTTAGGCAGGGAGATGGAAAGCTTTAAAAACTGTAATTAGGTCCAACTATGTGTAAAATGTAATTTGTTTATCTAATTATATTCTGACCAACTTGCATCATAATTCAGAGACAAAAAATTATAATTCTGAACTGCAAAATTATTCAAAAATACAACAAAAATAACGTTAACAATTCACTAATATATCCCTTGATAAACCCAGTAGTATCTATGTACTATCCCACAGAAGATCAAGACTATTGTGATTAATGAATATAAACCATAAAAAGTTATGAATAAAATGTTTTGTCATACTCAAGGCTAATTTAAATTGAACATATATTTAATTCATATATGTATACCTTCCTCAAAGAAATCTATCTGCTTCTATGCTTGTCTACTCCCAGTCTTCTTTTCAACAAACAACCAAAGTGATCCTGCTACTATAAAATCTTGAATCATGTCACTGTACTGTTTAAAACTTTCCCATCTCATTCAGTGTAAAAGATAAAAACTGGACAATAGCCTACAAAGCCCCACCTTCTCTCTTCCCACTCCCTCTCTGATGTTCCTCCTCCTCACTCTCTCTCAGCAGCCACACTAGCCTCTTGGAAAAGTAAAAGTGTTAGTCACTCAATTGTGTCCAACTCTTTGTGACACTATGGACTGTAGCTGGTCAGGTTCCTCTGTCCATGGAATTCTCCAGGCAAGAATATTGGAGTGGGTAGCCATTCCCTTCTCCAGGGGCTCTTCCCAACCCAGAGATTGAGTCTCTTATGTCTCCTGCATTAGCAGGTTAGTTCTTTACCACTAGTGCCACCTGGGAAGCCCCTTCAAAGGCATAGATAATGTGAAAAACTGAAGAACATCAAGAAAAAAAAAAGCTACAAGCACAGTTTCAAAAATATGAATATTACTTAAGAAAGCTAGAGCTCAAAAATCTCTGTGCCAGGAAAAGTCACTCTTAACCATGCCTTCTTTTAAAAGTATATGAAAACTAAATTCATATAACAATCAACAGATAAGTATTAAGATTGAGGTTTATACAAAGTTGATATAAGATGAAAGAAAATTAAAAACCAGAGTAAAATCTCAACCAAAAATGAAAAGATACTGGGAAGAGATCCTCAAAGAACAGATAAACACTGTAATCTTCTATTTCAGAGTAAATTATAGTATTAATATTATATGATACAGAAAAGCAACAAAAACTAGAAGTGCAATAATTCCGAAGTGAAGTGGCAGAAACCAGAGAAAACAATAAAGAACAAATGTAAATTAAAGAAATGAAAACTAAATTAGAAGAAACAATAGCATAAAATACAAGAGATAATGCCTAAGACAAACAGGAGGGAAAAGTTTTATAAATCAAAAATCAACAGGGAAAAAATAATTCAATAAAAAGTTGAAAGCAGGCAAAAAAATCCTACATATAGATAATGAGGTGCAAAACAAATACTAAAACTGTAACTTGGAAAGCTTACTTGAAATAAAAATTTAAATTATATATGACATAGCATATAGCAGATGTGAAAATATTGCCCTACAATTGCTAACATGAAGAAGTAGTCTGGTAACATCACCGGATTTGAAAGAAACAGAAAACAATATTTTAGGCTCTTGCCTTATAAGGGAAATAAAATGGTATTAGACTTTAAGGCAATCATACTTAAGTCAAGAGAAACTGGAATAATATTTAAGATACTCAAGGAAAGAAAAAGTGAGCCAAAGATTTTACATCCTGAAAAATTGACCTGAGTATAAATAGACAACCACTTATCAGGATGCAAGAACCGTATTAGTCTCATGAACACTTCCTGAGGAACCTACTAGAGAAAAAGCTTCAGACACCAAAGTATCTAGAGAAGCATCAATGTAATACCAGAGAGTGAGCATTAAAACATAATTAATTGTACAACTAAGACTAAATGAGTGCCAAACAGAAGAGAGTACAGTATGAAATGGCTACATGCTCACAGAAGGTAGACATGGCATAACCACTAAAAAATATGAGGGGGGAAAATGGGAAAACATATAAAAATGATCAATAATTTTTTGGATGTGTTATCATTGTTATTTTGAGACAGTGGTATGTTTGTTGTGGATTAAAGTAAATGATGATATATGTTATCACCCTCCTTGGTCCTTGCAATTCAAGGTTCCCAGTGTAAACGAAAGTAGAAAAATATAATACAAAACAGGATCAATAAATAATCCTGTAGTTTTGATTTTGACTTGGAAATAACAGTAGGAACTCATAAATATTTCATCTTTAGAAATAGGAAGGTTTCAATATTTTTCTCTTCTCTATAACAGATTAAATGGCATGGAAATTACTTGTTCTTTTAAAAATTAAAAGCAAAATCACCTAAAATTAAAGCATATTTAAACATCAATTCTTTTACTTAAGTATTAATCTAATTAGATTATGTAATTTTTCTTGAATGAGTCATTAGGTTCAGGTATATTTTTAATATATTAGCATAAAGTTGTTTTTGTTTAATTATCATTTGAAATTATTGTATCTTTAATACATTTTTTGTAATATAAAAATACAGTGTATTTTACCTCTGAATATTCTCTTGTCATGATAATATTAGCTATAAGATTTTATGATTTATTCATAAAGAATTACTCAAATTTCCTAAAAAAGATATTATATCTTAATAGATTCTTAATTCTGCCCACTAAAGAGTTTCAGAAACAACAGCCAGCCTAAGAGCAAAGACATCTCTTAAATCCGAGTGTGTTCTTGAAATCCCATTTCCATTTAAAAGGAACCAGAAAATGTAAGAGATGAATCTGTAACAATTTTTGCTACCAAAGACCAAAAATAACCACCAGAAACATAGAAGGTCATGTTGATGCAGTCAGAAATTCAATTTAGGCAGTTTCTACTGGCCAAAAATGGGACAATTTCAACTTTTAAAAGACTAATAATTGCAATGGGTTAAAATCTATTAAATATGTCCAAGTCTAGGAATTCATTATGGTATTTAAAAAGTAAAACTAATTGATTCTCTTCAGATAATAACAGGAAAGAAATTCAATATTTTGAAAACTAGCAAGTAAAGGGAAAGAATCAAACATATTCTCCCTTTGCTGAAAGTGAAAGTCACTCAGTCATGTCAGACTCTCTGTGACCCCATGAACTATACAGTCCATGGAATTCTCCAGGCCAGAATACTGGAGTGGGTAGCCTATCCCTTCTCCAGCAGATCTTCCCGACCCAGGAATGGAACTGGGGTCTCCTGCATTGTAGGCAGATTCTTTACCAACTAAGCTATCAGGGAAGATTGGATAACTAAATAGTAGATGAAGATAAATGTTATAAAACTATTTCAACTATAAGTAGAAAAGAAATAATAGACATAGAATATCATCATTTTGTATTCCCTAATAAACAAATATGTCTAGACTCTGAGCACCTACAGCTATTTATATCTTAAAAAGAGACACAACCAGGCATTATGTGCTTCCTGATGAAATAACACAGTAACTTGTAGTTCTGCCCAAAGAGTAAAACATAGTCTGATCCAGCCTCTGGATCAAGCTGAACATTTTCAAAAGTTCAGAGGACACAGAAACACGTCGAGCCCTTACATGAGCATGCAACTTTAAAAACCCAATCCATGAGAAATGCTATATGTCCAACACCAGGATTCCTTGAATAGAGTTGACCTTTGAACAGCATGGGTTTGAACAGCACAGGTCCACTTACACACAGATATCTTCCACTAACTACTACTACAGTACTACATAATCTGTGGTTGGTTTAATCCAAAGTGCAAATACAAGATAACCAATGGTAGGTAAAATTATAGTGGATTTTCAACTATGCAGAGGGTTGGCACTCTTAATCCCATGTTGTTCAAAGGTCCACTGTAAATTGTAAGGATAAAAAGGATGAAGGGAAATCTGTAACTTAATGGGAAACTTAAAGAAATCTTAAATTTTTATAAAAACAGGTAAGACTAAATTAATCTGTCTAGGATCCACAATTGGGTCATAAAACCAAAAAGAAACCTCCCCCCAAAATGCTTACTATGAAAATCAGGACAGTTGTTATTTTGAGGGGGAAGAAGAGGACTGTAATAAGGCAAGGACACAAAGAGGCTTGTAGGGAAGTCTGGAAATTTCTGTTTCTTGACCCTAATGCAGTTATAAGGCCTTTCAGTAACTCATTAAGCTGTAATTTGTTATGTGTGGTTTTCTGAATCTTTATTTCTATAATAAAAATGCTTCAGATGCTCAGATTTTAAAATGCATATAGAATAGCTAAGAAAATTTCCTAGAATAATAAAGAAAATGGATATAACCTACCAGCTACTAACAATCATTATAAAATACGGTGATTTTAATACTGTAAGGCAATAACACTGAACAGAACAGAAAGCCAAGAGATATACAACCACATGGGCACACATATATACAGAGAAACTTAATATCAGAAGAATTAGCATTCAGAATCACAAAAGAAAAACTGAACTACTTAATAAAACATGCTGGGACAACTGCCTATTCATATGGAAAGCTGAACTCCAAGTAGATACTCAAAAGTTCTCAGAACAATAAACAAACTGTATTTCAACCATATATAAATATCTAAATGTAATTTTGTAAGTTTATCATGCTTTGAAAAAACGATGGGAGTACAAAGGAAATTTCTATATTATATGGAGATAGTAAAATTTTCTTTAAAAAGCTACTCAAAGAATATAGATAATAAAAATTGGCCATATCAAAGTCAAATACTTTTCCCAGCAAAATACATCATAAATAAAATTCATTAATAAGCTAAAGACAGAGAAAATTTGCAATATGTAAAAGCTTAGTACTCAAGATATAAAATCAATAATTATAAGGCAATATTTTAAAAAAGAAAAAGAAAAGAGGTCAAAGCTACAAAGAGGCAATTTACAGGATAATTCACAATGGCAAATAAGGATATGTAAAGATGCTTACTAGGGTTACTAATCTGTGAGAGTATATCCACATAACATTTCCATTTTGTCTGATTCGGAAAAACAAAAATTTTGACAAGGTATGTCTTGGTAGGGATGTGCTAACACAAGAACTTCTATACAGAAAGTAAATTAGGACCACCACTTTGTAGATTAATCAGACAATTATCCAGCAATATCTAGCAAATGTTGAAAATATTCATGCCCTCTAACTCAGTTATTTCTCTTTGAAATGTTTTCCCTAAAGATACCTAATACAGGGGCATGAGGAGGGAATTAAAAATTATTCACTCATATATTTTATAAGCATAAAAAAACAGAAGTCTGTGAATAGGGATTAAATCAATAAAATAATTGTGTTTGACTCAAACAATATAATGTTATATACCAGAAAAATGAAGAAACTAGATCTATATGTATTTTTGACAGTCTTAAATATATGTGATTGCCAAAGTGACTGTATTATATATACACTCTTACATATAATATAGTAGCATTTATATATATTTTAAGACACACGAACATTAAGAACACAAAGTAGTAAATGTACTTTATGGTAGAAAGAGAACATGGAGTTGGACTGGAATAAAAGGAAGTTCACCAGTATCTATACTTTCTTGGGAAAACAATGCGCTCTGAAGTAAACGTCATACAACTGTAAAGTAAAATGTGTTTGTGAACCATTTGTCACTTTCCTTATTTTTATAAAAATTTCATTGCACTTAATAAAAAACAAAACCACTCAATCAAGTATGAATTCAGATTCAATACAATAACACTTATAAATGTATACGTTTTGATTAATGTTTCATATAGAAGAAAATTAAGAAAATAAAAATGACATGATGAAAGACAAAGAGCACTTAATGAAGAAGGCTACCATAAATGCATTAGAAGTTCCAGAAAAGACAGAAGAGGTTGAAATGATATTTGAAGAAGAAATAGCTAAAGATTTTCCATAACTGATACTTTAAAAAAATGAAGTCATAAAGTCAAAAGCACTATAAATCACAGTAGGTTAAGAAAATAAATCCACATCTAGGTACACAAAAGGAAACTGAGGAAATCAAAAACAGAGAAAAATGTTAAAAAGCAACCTGAGAACAAAGAATACATTACCTCCAAAAAATCAAGTATTAATAATGGCAGACTTTTACACAGAAACAACTAAAGGAAGGGGACAATGAAATTACATTGTTTAATAATATTTACTACTATAGATTTATTACTTTTAAAAGTGCTAGTATTATTTTTTAACTTAGAATTTTGTACCCACAGATGATATTATTCAAACAAAAGATAAAAAGAGACATTTTTGAGGAAAAAACTGCAATTCTTCATTACAAGACTTGCACAAAAGAACATAACAAATGAAGTTCTTCAAAAAATAATTCCAGGTGAAACTCAGAGATGCAGGAGGAAATAAAAAGTATATACTATACGTATACCTACATATGATGTATATCTTCATTTTTTATATTTGCATTTTATATGTATTCATTGTATACATATTGGTTCATCTCTAGTATCATAGTCTCTCTATATAAATATGAAGATATAGTACAGTAACTGTAAAATTAATATATAGTTGAACAGGAATAAAATATGTGACAGAGCTTCCCTGGTAGCTCAAGGGTAAAGAGAATCCACCTGCCAATGAAGGAGATGCAAGTTCAATCCCTGGTCTGGGAAGATCCCCTGGAGAAGGAAATGACAACCTACTCCAGTATTCTTGCCTATAAAATCCCATGGACAGAGGAGCCTAGCAGGCTACAGTCCATGGGATCATAAAAGAGTTGCACATGATTTAGCAACTAAACAACAACAACAAAATATATAAAAACATAATTTGGAAATATGCAAGTAGATTTAAAGTATTTTACAGCCCTTGCGTTTTCTCAGAAGAGGAAAAAATGCCAATTAATAATAGACATTGGTAAGTGGATGGTGCCTGTGAAGTTTCTCAGGAAAATACTAAAAGAATAGGAAATGAGGGTTTAATTTCCAAACAGCAGAAGGAAATAATTAAGGAATAAAAGCATTTAATCAATTTTAAAGATTAAAGAATAGAGCAAAGAATGTTAAACAGCATGTCCCGTAAAACATCTAGTAAGTCAATAGATTTCAACAAAATTGTCAGTAATTACATTAAATGTCAATGGGGTGACTGTTCCTATTAAAAAAACATAGACTTTCAGGGCAGATTCAATAAAAACAAAACTCAAAGTTAAACATTTATCAGCAGAACACTGGTTATTTATTTAGGACTGGATTGTCTTAGTTATAGGTTATATCTTTCACTTTTTATATTCGATGACAAGCTGTTTTCAAAGTTTATCAGTTTATATTGTCATCAAGAACATGTGAGAATGCATATTTTTTCAGTTCAGTTCAGTCACTCAGTCGTGTCCGACTCTTTGCAACCCCATGAACCACAGCAAGCCAGGCCTCCCTGTCCATCACCAACTCCCTGAGTCCACCCAAACCCATGTCCATTGAGTCAATGATGCCATCCAGCCATCTCATCCTCTGTCGTCCCCTTCTTCTCCTGCCCTCAATCTTTCCCAACATCAGGGTCTTTTCCAAATATCCTTGCAATCTTTTAATTTTGCCCATTCTGATGAGTGGATAGTTGCATATCATTGCGTTTTAATTTGGATCTCCCTAGTGACTAGTAAGTTTGTGGGCCAATTCTTGTGCTGTGCTTGTTCAATTCTCTTTACCTTTTTCATTTGGCTGATGGTCTTGAAAAACTGACTTTTAAGAGTTCTTTATATATTCTGGATATGGGTCCTCTATTGGATCTACATGTGGCAAATATTTTTTGCTTTAAGCTTGCTTTTTTACTACAACAATGGTATCTTTTGATGGACAGAATTTTAAATTTCAGTGTACTTCAATTGATCAGCCTTTTCCTCCATTGTTAAAGCTTTCTATGTCCTTTTAAAGAAGCCCTTCCCTACTGCTTGCGAGGTCATGAAACATTCTCTTATGTTATTATATAGGAGTAACAGTGTTACTTTTCACAGTAGACATACAATTTACTTAAAGTTTCTTTTTTTGTTTGTTTGCCTTATGTTTAACACAGGGGTATAATACTAATTTTTCTATTTGTGTGTAAATTGTATAGACATCATTAATCTAAAAGATTGTTCTTTACTCAGCTTTACAACAAAGATATAACCTTTGTTATAACACATGTATTCACGTATGCGTGGGTCTGTTTTTGGACTATCTATGCAACTGATTTATTTCATTTATCTTTGTCTTTCCTGAGGCAGTGCCACATTGTATTAATTACTGTTGCTTAATAAAGTCTTACAGTCCAGTAAACAGATCTTCTCATCTTGTCTGATTGCTGCAGACAGGACTTCCAATACTATGTTAAAACAGAAGTAGGGAGAGTGGGCACCCTTGTTCTGTTCCTGACCACTTAATAAATTTCCAAATTATGAATTGCCTATTTGTCTTACCTTATGCATTTTGTTTTAATACAGATGGATGAACATAAAGCTGATACAGTCCGTATCCATTTCTCATACCATTTTAAAAGTTCTCTTGATTTTGGATAATTCTTATTTAAACTTTTTCAAAATTTTTCTGCTAACTCAAAGTCTGATGTTAATGATTATGGAACGAGAATTGTTTAAACTTTTTACCAGCTAGGTTCTCTTGACCCAAAGGAAAAGCATGATTTTACTGAATGGTGTAGGCATTTTCTAGTTGCCTAAGTATGCATTGTTTCCATTTCCTCTCTGTTTTCTTTCTTCTATCCCCTATCTGTTATCTTCCTTGAAGAATTTGGACTGACAGGAGCTGAAGGAGAGAACAGAAATTCACACTCACTTGTGTTTTGCCAACCATCTCCGGAGCAGAGTGAGAAGTAACTGATGGTTGGTGTTCAGCTGGAAGTTCAGTGCAGTTTTAGTGAACAAGAACTCAAAGGAACAAGATCATCATTGCCTCCAACAGTCTTTGATGTTCCTCACTATACTATATTGATGAATGCCGCATGACTCCCAAATTTGCCCTAATACCCTCACTGCCCTTTCCATTTCTAATGGTATTGTGGATCTCTTTAGGGGATCTTGACTCCATGCTTCTGTCAGACTGACCCTTTTCATAAATCCACGTTCATGCATATGACAGTACAATAGGCACTATTAAATAGCTCAGATGACATATCAGAGAGAGATTTTAAAAGGATTGTTAAAGGTAAGAGCTATTATACACATAAGAGAGAATTCCATTGATCCACAGGACAAAAGTCCTAAAGGAAGCCAGCCGGACCATGAATGCATTCTAACATTTAAAACTCAAAAGCTAATCCCATGCAAAATTTTAAAAATGAGAAAATGTCATGAGAAAATTGAGTGAGCCTGCTTTCATAGACAACAGTACATGTGTGAGCCAGATGACACAATATAAAGGGTGAATGCACACACACACACACATACACACACACACACACACACACACTTCACGCTCCTCTACTTTCCACAAATTAGATACTGAAAAGCAATTCACCAAAATATTTCTTGTGTGTTAGGTCAAAGTAACAACACTATGTGAGAGACTTGTGAAAATATTAGAAGGAAGATTTGATATTTTATTGTGTATCAGAATAGTGAAAAGACCCTAGCCATTTGAGCTTCTATTACACCACCACATCATGTAGTAATGCAGGCTAGAATGTATCTGCTTATGCCTTTTGGATGATGATTTTCAGATTCCTGATTTACCACTTGTCCATCATACCACCACTTAAATCCTGCACCTACTCTCAATTCCCACTGCCCACAGACAAATACCCCTGGCTCTTGACAAAACAAAACAAACACTTAAAGATATTCAGCCGCGTGGGGAGTCATGAAATGCAGCCAACCACACAAGCACATATGCAATCCATTAGAAACTGAACAAACGGGCCACTGCTCAGAGCCTCACCTAAGCAAAGCCATGAGTGATAGCTGAAGACAAATACAATTTCAGAGAATGGACTTTAGGAGAATAGATACTTTTAGAGAAAAATTCTGTGAGAATGCTAAAGGAAAATGGGGAAAAACACATGAAATACCATGAATAATATATAGCAGATTCAAAGGGCCCTAAATATTACTGCCATCTGGGTTTTCATATATTCTACAGACATTGTTAATTAAAGCCATTTTTTCATTAGAAGCACCTGGGAAATTACCATACACAATATTTAACTTTTCCTTGCTGTAAATTTTGAAACTCTCAGAAAAGAGTATATTTTTTAACATAAAATTGTAAAAATTTTAAAATTTACACCAAGTATATTTGCTTTATTTTGCTGTTTCTTTCATTAATAGTTTCTCTTAAAACCAAAAATAATATGCATACTCACATGATTTTTTTAAGTATCAAATGTTATCAGTGATATAATTTTAATTTGTAAGAACTTTTAACTAATATACAAATAATAGGTTCTGCAAGGATACAAAAGAAGCCACCAATAATACTGCTCTAATAGTGGCCATTAGGCTGGATTTACTTAATAAAGAAGACACAGAGAACCTAGAATGACTTAAAAATCTATGGGTTTTTTGCAGGAAAAGGATACAACAGAGGAACCACATCATATGTCATCAAGAAAATGCAACTTTCAATAAGATACCAGTACACGTCTTCTGGGCTTCCTTAGTGGCTCAGTAGTAAAGAATCCACCTGCCAGTGCCTGCCAATGCAGGAGACATGGGTTTAATCCCTGTGTCAGGAAGATCCCCTGAAGACGGAAATGGCAACTCCAGTAGTCTTGCCTGGGAAATCCCATGGACAGAGGAGCCTGGTGGGCTACAGTCCATAGGGTCGCAAAATGTTGGACACAACTTAGTGACTAAGCAACAACAACAACACATATAATGACCAAAATCCAGAACACTAAAAATACCAAAGGCAGGTGAGGATGTGGTGAAGCAGAAACTCGCATTTATTGCTGGTGGGAATGCCAAATGGTACAGCCACTTGGGAAGAGACTTTGGTGGTTTCTTACAAGACCAAACATACTCTAACCATACTATTATGCTCCTCAGCATTTACCTAATGGAATAAAAAACATCTATCCACACAGAGACCTGCACATGGGTATTCATACCAGCTGTGTTTATAACTCAAAATTTGGAAGCAACCAAGGTACCTTTAGGGGAATGGATAAACTGCAGTACATTTAAACAGTGAGATATTATCCAGCGTTAAAAAGAAATGAAAAGACATGGAGGAAATTTAAACACGTGTTGCTAAGTGAAAAAAGCCACTCTCAAAAGGTTATATACTATATGACTCTAGTGACATGACACTCTAGAAAAAAGCAAAACTATGGAGACAGTAAAACGATCAGACTTTGCCAGGGATTGGAAGGGAAAGAAGGAATAGCATAGCACAGAGGATTTTTAGGGTAGTGAAAATACTCGGCGTGAAACGATAATGGTGGCTGCATGTCATTATGCATTTGTCAAACCACTACAGTGTTCCACACCAGGAATGAACTCTAGGGTAAACCACAGACCTTGGGTGATCATGATGTGTCAATGCAAGTTCATCAACTATAACAAATATACCACTCTGGCAGGTGATGTTGATAATGGTGAGGCTATGTATGTGTGGCTGGAGTATATGGCACATAACTGCTCCTTCACTTTTTCAGTGGTGCTACAACTACTCTTAAAAATGTCATTTTTTAACAACTGGGAGTCAAAAGTTTTTTAAAAAACTCAAGTAGAGCCCGTCTAAATGCCTTACAAGATTCTGATATTCTTTGAATAAAGGTACAACGCCAGAATTTTTTTTAAGTACATTATAGAAAAAGAAATTAAGCAGGAATATGCCTCTCAGTAGGGCTTCCCTCGTAGCTCAGTCTGTAAAGAATCTGCCTGCAATGCAGGAGACCTGGGTTCGATTCCTGGGTCAGGAAGATCCCCTGGAGAAGGAAATGGCAAACCACTCCAGTATTCTTGCCTGCAGAATCCCATGGACAGAGGAGCCTGGCAGGCTGCAGTCCATGGGGTCGCAAGAGTCGGACACGACTTAGCGACTAAACCCCCACCGCCGCCATGCCTCTCAGTAAAGGCTGCCTCACAGCAAGGAACCCAGGGAGTTAGGTATGGGCTCCTTTGGCCTCCTTATCTGAGGGGACACCTTCTCTCTTGGATCAGGAACCGCCAATATCTGCATGGGACACTTTGGAACCAAAAAGCCTAAAACCAAGTCTCAGCTGGGAGTTTGGGGGTTTTTTGTTTTGGTTTTGGTTTTTTTGCTTGTTTGTTCAATTTTGCTGGTCATGTGGGTATAATCCTAATATGCAATCAGCCTCAACAGTAGAGCCCTCCCTGGGTCTCACTGAAGCCAGGTACAAATCATTAGTCTTGCTGTTATTAATAAATAATGCTCACAAGCTTATATAAACCACTTCAAAACTCATTGGCCCATATTCACAAAATAACATCAGTGTGTTTCACGCCTTGACCAGGAGTCAATGTAGTACAGAAACATTTCATATTTCAGTAGGATACCTCAGGCTAACTCTAGACCTACCCATTTAGCCTTCACAATACAAGCAGTTTCTTCATTGAAGAATAAATCAAGTGAGTTGACCAATGGAGTGATTTTGCTTTTCTTTTTATACTTTGTTATTGCTTAGAGCTTGAACACTCTAAAGGAGTATCTTCCTTTATAGACACTGTTGGCATATGCATTAGCAGATATAATCCACTCTGAGTGAAACTGAAAATAAACTGTTGTAAATGAAATTTATGCACAATTGTTATGAAAAAATCTTGCCAGTAGAAGGCCAGACTCCTCTATATTTAGTGATCTCAAGAATAATTAAAAACAAGAAAGGAGAACCAAACTCTATTTTATCAACATTTAACTTCAGTCTTCTCTTTAAGAAAAATCATTCTTAGCACATCAATGAAGCACAGAAGCACTTTATGGCAGATCTTCTAACCCAGAATGCAACAAGGATTCTCTAATAAAGCTTATTATTTGCTTCAAATACTAACAACTGAACATAAGAACAATTAAGGCACACTCAAAACTCTGACCCTGCCATCTCTCAATTTTTCCTTCATCCATAAACTGAAGCTCAAATTTAAAGTTGCAAATCCTAAACATATAGAAACTGTGCTATGCTTAATCACTCAGTTGCATCCGACTCTTTGTGGCCTGCCAGGCTCCTCTGTCCATGGGGATTCTCCAGGAAGAATACTGGAGTGGGTTGCCATGTACTCCTCCAGAGGATCTTCCCAACACAGAGATTGAATTCAGGTCTCCTGCATTGCAGGCGGATTCTTTGCCGTCTGAACTACCAGGGAAGCCTGGTATACACACTCTGTTTATTTTAGTTCAGTCGCTCAGTCATGTCCAACACTTTGCGACCCCATGAACCGCAGCACGCCAGACCTCCTTGTCCATTACCAACTCCCGGAGTTTACCAAAACCCATGTTCATTGATTTGGCGATGCCATCCAACCATCTCATCCTGTGTCGTCCCCTTCTCCTCCTGCCCTCAATCTTTCCCAGCATCAGGGTCTTTTCAAATAAGTCAGCTCTTCGCATCAGGTGGCCAAAGTATTGGAGTTTCAGCTTCAATATCAGTCCTGCCAATGAACACCCAGGACTGATCTCCTTTAGGATGGACTGGTTGGATCTCCTTGCAGTCCAAGGGACTCTCAAGAGTCCCCTCCAACACTTCAGTTTAAAAGCATCAATTCTCCTGCGCTCAGCTTTCTTTATAGTCCAACTCTCACGTCCATACATGACCAATGGAAAAACCATAGCCTTGACTAGAGACTTTGTTGACAAAATAATGTCTCTGCTTTTCAATATGCTGTCTAGGTTGGTCATAACTTTCCTTCCAAGGAGTAAGAGTCTTTTAATTTCATGGCTGCAATCACCATCTGCAGTGATTTTAGAGCCCCCCAAAATAAAGTCAGCCACTATTTCCACTGTTTCCCCATCTATTTCCCATGAAGTGATGGGACTGGAGGCCATGATCTTAGTTTTCTGAATGTTGAGCTTTAAGCCAACTTTTTCACTCTCCTCTTTCACTTTCATCAAGAGGCTCTTTAGTTCTTCTTCACTTTCTGCCATAAGGTTGGTGTCATCTGCATATCTGATGTTACTGATCTTTCTCCCGGCAGTCTTGATTCCAGCTTGTGCTTCATCCAGCCCAGTGTTTCTCATGATGTACTCTGCATAGAAGTTAAATAAGCAGGGTGACAATATACCCCTTGACATACTCCTTTCCCTATTTGGAACCAGTGTGTTGTTCCATGTCGAGTTCTAACTGTTGCTTCCTGACCTGCATACAGGTTTCTCAAGAGACAGGTCAGATGGTCTGGTATTCCCATCTCTTTCAGAATTTTCCACAGTTTGTTGTGATCCACACAGTCAAAGGGTTTGGCACAGTCAATAAAGCAGAAGTAGATGTTTTTCTGGAACTCTCTTGCTTTTTCAATGATCCAGTTGATGTTGGCAATTTGATCTCTGGTTCCTCTGCCTTATCTAAATCCAGCTTGAACATCTGGAAGTTCACAGTTCACGTATTGCTGAAGCCTGGCTTGGAGAATTTTGAGCTTTACTTTACTAGCATGTGAGATGAGTGCAATTGTGCGGCAGCTTGAGCATTCTTTCGCATTGCCTTTCTTTGGGATTGGACTGAAAACTGACCTTTTCCAGTCCTGTGGCCACTGCTGAGTTTTCCAAATTTGTTGGCATATTGAGAGCAGTACTTTCACAGCATCATCTTTTAGGATTTCAAATAGCTCAACTGGAATTCCATCACCTCCACTAGCTTTGTTCAGAGTGATGCTTCCTAAGGCCCACTTGACTTCACATTTCAAGATGTCTGGCTCTAGGTGAGTAATCACACCATCGTGATTATCTGGGTCATGAAGATATTTTTTGTACAGTTCTTCTGTGTATTCTTGCCACCTCTTCTTAATATCTTCTGCTTCTATTAGGTTCATATCATTTCTGTCCTTTATTGAGCCCTTCTTTGCATGAAATGTTCCCTTAGTACCTCTAATTTTCTTGAAGAGATCTCTAGTCTTTCCCGTTCTATTGTTTTTCTCTATTTCTTTGCATAGATCACTGAGGAAGGCTTTCTTATCTCTCCTTGCTATTCTTTGGAACTCTGCATTCAAATGGGTATATCTTTCCTTTTCTCATTCCCCTTTCACTTCCCTTCTTTTCACAGCTATTTGTAAGGCCCCCTCAGACACCCATTTTGGTTTTTCGCATTTGTTTTTCTTGGGGATGGTCTTTATCCCTGTCTCCTGTACAATGTCACGAACCTCTGTCCATAGTTCATCAGACACTCTCTCTGTCAAATCTAATCCCTTAAATCTATTTCTCACTTCCACTGTATAGTCATAAGGGATTTGATTTAGGTCATACCTGAATGGTCTAGTGGTTTTCCCTACTTTCTTCAATTTCAGTCGGAATTTGGCAATAAGGAGCTCCTGATCTGAGCCATAGTCAGCTCCCAGCTGTTTTTGCTGCCCTTATAGAGCTTCTCCATCTTTGGCTGCAAAGAATATAATCAATCTGATTTCAGTGTTGACCATCTGGTGATGTCCACGTGTAGAGTCTTCTCTTGTGTTGTTGGAAGAGGGTGTTTGCTATGACCAGTGCGTTCTCTTGGCAGAACTCTATTAGCCTTTGCCCTGCTTCATTCTGTACTCCAAGGCCAAACTTGCCTGTTACTCCAGGTGTATCTTGACTTCCTACTTTTGCATTCCAGTCCCCTGTAATGCAAAGGACATACTTTTTGGGTGTTAGTTCTAACTCAGTGAAACTAACCATTGTCTAACTTAATGAAACTAAGCCATGCCATGTGGGGCCACCCAAGACAGACAGGTCATGGTGGAGAGGTCTGACAGAATGTGGTCCACTGCAGAAGGGAATGGCAAACCACTTCAGTATTCTTGCCTTGAGAACCCCATGAACAGTATGAAAAGGCAAAAAGATGAACCTACTGACCTGGAGAGAGTATACACACTACTATATATAAAATAGATAACCAACAAGGATCTACTGTATAGCCCAGGGAACTATATGTAATATTTTATAATAACCTACAAGAGACAAGAATCTGAAAAAGGATATGTATATATATTATATATAGATAACACATGTAGATAACTGAATCCCTTTGCTGTATACCTGAAACTAACATGACACTGTAAACTATACTTCAACCTTTTAAAAAGCTATAAATCCTATTGTTAATAATAATGCTGCATTAGTGAGGAGAATTATATGTCCCATCTCTACACCAGGGATAAGTGGGGAGTTCAGAAGAAAGAGGTTAAAGCTGAGAAAAAAATAATAATTAAAGGGATACATAAATGCCACCCTAATATTTACCTGATTGAATGCCATATACTATTTATAGTTGAGGGGTGGTCATGAATTTGGCCAACCATAGCAGTCTGGATTCTTTTTTTGAGTCAGTTGGCCATTTTTTGAGCATGTAATAAATGCTGTCACATCTTTGACCCTCAAGGAGTTTACAAACAAGCTGTGTCTTCCAGGATCTTCATTTGTTTTGTGCTTATCTTGTACTGCAAACACCATGAGTTTGTGTCACTGTTAAAACACTGTTTGAACCTGAGTCTTGGATCTTGGTTCAGTGCATAGAATATTTTGATAGTCTACCATAACTGTTTTAGAAAACTGAGAGCCAGTTTCTGATTAATTTTCATTTCTTGGTTTGTTTACTTTTTAATTACTATGATTTGTAGCTAAGTAAAAAAAATAATGATAATTTAATGAGTTTAAGCTATTATTTTCTAGTTTTGGGTTCACAGTTTGGCTCTTAGTCCTTCTTAATCACTACATTGTTTTAAATTATCAAGTACAAAATTCTCACACACCAAAAAAAAAAAAACTTTTTTGCAATATACACTTAGTGACATCACTTGTTTAAAGCAAATTAGTCTTCTTGGAATGTCTATAAATACTTTAGAAGAAAATAAAATTCTGAAACTACTTGCCTCGTGACAAGAAGGAACTTTCTATGTCAAATGAGAAGTTGGGGAAAGCATCAAAATGGCTTGGCAGAGTAATTATGAATACTTTTCTTCAGTCATAAGAATTACTCCCACACAGGACACACACTCTGTTCTCTACTATGATAGCTTTCACTTCATCTCTTTATTTCATACTAAAGAAAGTATACCAGAACACTAGTGAGTGCTATAATTATTAATATTTAACTAAATCCATTACAAATTTTAACACAACAGTGACAAACAGTAACAATTATTTGCAACACAACTTTCATCTTGCCAAAACACACTGCATCAAAACACCATGGAAGAGAAGTGCAAAAGACAGAGAATTACCCAGGACTGAACACGCCTTAGACTTAAGCAGAATATAAGAATGCCTCTGGGAGGTATTTGGCGGGAGTATTTTGTGTTACTTTTATGGTAGGGTGATGATGGGTATGAACCAGTAGACTAAAAAGAATTGATGACAAAAGATAAAGGAGGGAGAACCAGGGAAGTGAAGTTTATAGAAGATGAAAAGAAATGAGATCCTCCAGGGCACAAGATGTGGGAGAAGTGAGGATGCTTTGGGTAACAGCAAAGCTAAAAACAATATGCCAGTAACGAAGAAGAGTGGATAGAGTTGGTAATGGGATTATAAGAAAGTTCAGTTACTATTTACTCCATCTCTATTATTGAAGTATCAGGGGCAACTGCATCAGCACAGAATGAGAAAGGACGAGGTTGAGAGCAAACAGACAAGGGGGATGTGGAAGGATTAAGCAGCATTGACTACCCATTTGAGACTTCAGTCCTCCACTCTCTGTTCAGAGGGGCTTGTACATAGACATATGTCATTGGATGGTCCTCAATTTATGAAGGCTTGGCAGTGAGTCCTTTGTAATCACTTCCCTGCTGATTAGAATAGAGACCTTCGTTGCCTCCTGTTCCTCCATTTCTTTTCCCTCTGAGTTCTCCTTTCTTACCTCTCCTACCTCCAGCCCTAGCATTTTAAACTCTTTGAAAGAAGAAAACAAACCAAAACAAACCACCCTTAGTGAACATATAAAATTTTTTCTGATTCAATTTTTCTACTTCTTCCTATTCTTCCTTTCCTTTCCCTTCCATTGCTACTACTTTCCTGTCCTAAAAATTCAATAACAAAATAATCAGGTGGCACAGAGCAAGGAAGTTAATGAAACAATAGACATTGAGAGGAGAGGTGGTCATGGTAGCTGAGAAAAGAGTGGCAAAGCCTAAGCATGCTGAGGAGGGCATTCATGTGTAGGGTCATAGGTACACATTTTCTGGGAAATTTACATTTTCAATATATTTAACATTTACAGATACAGTGAGGTGAACATGAAAGGAAAGAGAAGGATAAAATCATGGTGGAAAACAAATTCTAAGAGATCCTAAATGTCACAATGACAGAGAGAACCTTTGGGAAAAAATGATACTAAGACTTGCTCACCTATAGCCATTGATACATACCTTCTAGGCCACCCCAGCAGGTATTGCAAAGCCAAGCTCTTCAAACACTTTTAAAGATCCCAAATGAGCCAGAGGTTGTACCCTGGGTGGTTTTCCACCCATTTGGAGAGAGGCCAGGCAATTTCAGTGGTACTGCAGCCTGCACCTTCCCAAATAAATGTACTTGGAGGAAGAGGCCAATGGTCCAGGTCAAGATATTCATTAACCCAAAAAGAGAGGTTCTGAGACTAAATGGTGAAAAGTTATAGCATGCAGGACCTCTTATGCAAAGGAAAGGCAGTGTGGGAGGGCAAGAAGGCATCTGTCCTAAGACATGTCAACAGAAAACCTTTTTTTACTAAAAGAAGACTCCATTCAAGATGAAACATAACTGAAAAATATCAAACTGCCCTCTGATTCTAGTATAATAGCTTGCCAGGAGCATAATTTTCTCAAATTGCATCCATTTTTTATGACTAAGTAGGGCACTTGGCAGCAGTTCTAAATGATTCCCAGGACTAAGCACAGTGGCTGCTCCTTCTGTGCAAAAGCATCTTCCTTTAATGCAGCCAGCACTATATTCTTATAACTTTATTGTATCCCTCCATTCAACCTCACCCCCTACCAAAAGGTCCTGAAGACCCCAGGAAAGCTGCTACCTCATCCCGGAAATGTTACTTCTTTACCTCAGTGGTCCAGCAGCTGGGTCACATGAGCAGTTAGATTGACTGTCTGCTCTAAACAAGCAGCATTCATTCCTAAGCAGCCTGGCTTTTACTCACTGCAAATGAATTAAATGATGCTGCAGAACTCAAAAATAAAACTCAGTGCTTTACACTCACAATAACTTGTATCACCTCCTTGTTTTTGTTCAGTCGATAAGTCATGCCCAACTCTTCAAGACCCCATGAACTGCAGCATGCCAGGTTTCCCTGTCCTTCACTATCTCCCAGAGTTTGCTCAAATTCATGTCCACTTAGTTGGTGATGCCATCCAACCATCTCATGCTCTGCTGCCCTCTTCTCCTTTTGCCTTCAATCTTTCCCAGCATCAGACTCTTTTCCAATGAATCAGCTCTTTGCATTAGGTGGTCAAAGGACTGGAGCTTTAGCTTCAGCATCAGTCCTTCCAATGACTATTCAAGGCTGATTTCCTTTAGGATTGACTGATTTGATCTCCTTGCAGTCCAAGGGACTCTCAAGAGTCTCCTCCAGCATCCCAGTTCGAAAGCATCAATGCTTCAGCGCTCAGCCTTCTATAAGGTCTGGCTCTCACATCCATACATGATTACTGGAAAAACCATACCTTTAACTATGCAGATTCTATCAGCAAAGTGATGTCTCTGCTTTTAATATGCTGCCTAGGTTTGTTATAGCTTTTCTTCCAAGGAGCAAGCTTTTTTTAAATTTCATGGCTGCAGTCACTGTCCACAGTGATTTTGGAGCCCAAGAAAATAAAATCTGTTACTGTTTCCACTTTTTTCCCTTCTATTTGCCATGTAGTGGTGGGACTGGATGCCAGGATCTTAGTTTTTTCAATGTTGAGCTTTAAGCCAGCTTAATAACTAGTGTCTATTCTCCTCACCAAACCCTATCAGATATAATATGTGAGCTAATTTTTTTGTCCTGTAATTTGTCTAAACACCAAAAAGGAAAGAAAGCAAAATTTGATATTTAGTGGATTTTCAACAGTAGGTGACTCTGCGGTTTTTCAACAAACTAACAAATACTCTCTATCTTTTATTGACGATGACAGAAAACACACAACTGATACCAGGACCTACATTTCAATTGCTTTTTTCTTTGTTGTTGGCTGTTAAAGATGAATGTTTTGGAGTGAAACTCTAACGCTAAAAATTTTATTAGTCAAAATTATTTATTTCCCATAAAGGAAAAATAATTCAATGTTGAGCAAGAAAACAGAGCTATGAAAACTTCAAATGTTCCTGTATTCATCTCCTGCAGCTGCTGTAACAAATTACAACAAACTTAGGAGTTTAACACATTATAAGTGTGTTCTCTCACAGATCCGGATGCTAGAGGTCTGAAAACAAGGTGTGAATGGGGATGTGTAACCTCTGAGGGCTCTATGGGAGAATCTGCTCTTTGCCTCTCCCGTCTTCTGCTGGCTACTGTCATCCTTGGCTTTCCTTGCCTTGGGCCCTGATCACTTTGGTTTCTTCCTCTGAGGTCATGTTGTTACCACATCTTTGTGTCTGTTCTGTGTGTCTGTCTCAAAATTCGTCTGCCTGTCTCTTATAAGGATATACATGATTACATTTCACATCCACCAAAATAATCCAGATGATGCCTTCTTTCAAGTTCCTGAATTTAATAAGTTCTTTTACCATATAAGGTAATATTGAAAGAAACTGGGAATTAGAACACGGACATATCTTTTGAGGGGCTACCATGTAGCCTACTCTAGTTAACCTTCAAATGACCCCTTTATTCCTTTTATAGTCTTACCTTTGAAAGAGAAATATCTATAGTTATTTTGTCATCCCATCACTGTATTTTGGAAACAGCTTAACTGTGGAAAATTCTTGAAGAGAATTTATCTGCCTCCTGAGAAACCTGTATGAGAGTCAAGAAGCAACAGCTAGAACTGTACATGGAAGAACAGACTGGTTCAAAATTGGCAAAGAAGTACATCAAGGCTGTATATTGGACCCTGCTTATGGTAGCTCAGCTGGTAAAGAATCTGACTGCAATGCAGGAGACCCCGGTTTAATTTCTCGGTAGGGAAGATCCACTGGAGAAGGGATAGACTATTGACTCCAGTATTCTTGGGCTTCCTTAGTGGCTCAGTTGGTAAAGAACCCGCCTGCAATGCGGGAGACCTGGGTTTGATCCCTGGGTTAGGAAGATTCCCTGGGGAAGGGAATAGCTACCTACTCCAGTATTCTGGCCTGGAGAATTCTACAGACTGTTTAGTTTATGGGGTCACAAAGAATCAGACATGACTGAGCGACTTTCACTTTTATTTAACTAATATGCAGAGAACATCATGTGAGATGTTGAGCTGGATGAATCACAAACTAGAATCAGGATTGACGGGAAAAATATCAATAACCTCAGATATGCAGATGACACCACTCTAATGACAGAAAGAGAAGAGGAACTAAAGAGCCTCTTGATGAAAGTGAAAGAAGAGAGTGAAAAAGATGGCTTAAAACTCAACATTCAAAAAACTAAGATCATGGCGTCCCATCACTTCATGGCAAATAGAAGGTGAAAAAGTGGAAACAGTGACAGATTTTATTTTCCTGGGCTCCAAAACCACTGCAGACGGTGACTGCAGCCTTGAAATTAAAAGATACTTTCTCCTTGGAAGAAAAGTTATGACAAACCTAGACACCAAATGAAAAGCAGAGGCACTGTTTTGCCAACAAAGTCTGTATATTCGAAGCTATGATTTTTTCAGTAGTCATGAATGGATGTGAGAGTTGGACCATAGAGAAGGCTGAGCGCCAAAGAATTTATGCTTTCAAATTGTGGTGCTGGAGAAGACTCCTGAGAGTCTCTTGGACAGCAGAGAGATCAAGCCAGTCAATCCTAAAGGAAATCAATCTTGAATATTCATTGGAAGGACTAATGCTGAAGCTGAAACCCCAGTGCTTTGGTCACCTAATGTGAAGAGCCAACTCATTGGAAAAGACCCTGATGCTGGGAAAGATTGAGGGGAGGAGGAGAAGGGCACAACAGACAATGAGATGGTTGGATGGAATCACCGACTCAATGGACATGAATTTGGGCAAACTCTGGAAAATAGTGTAGGACAGGGAAGCCTGGTGTGCTGCAGTCCACATGATCATGAAGAGTCAGATAGGACTTAGCAACTGAACAACAACAAAAACTTGTTTTCTAGTTTCACAGGTCTACTTATGGAAAGAAATATTGCTCCAGGATGGACCATACCCAGAGTCTCAACTCTACCTTATTTAGATTATGTAGATTATTAGATTTGAAGCTTTTTTTAGCAACACTGTTTAGATAAGATTTTTGGACTTGGAATTGATGTTAAAATGAGTTGAGACTTTTGGGGATGTTGGGATGTGGTGAATGTATTTTGCCTACGGGACTAACAGGATTTGGGGGCAAACAAGTGGACAGAACACAATCAGCTAAATTGGTCCCCAAAGAAATGTCCACACCCTAGCCCTAAGAACCGATGAATAGTGCCTTAAATGGAAGAAGATGTGATTAATGATCTTGAAAGGAGTTTATTCCAGATTATTATCCAAGTAGACCCTACATGCAATCATATATACTCTTAAGAAAAAGGCAGAGGTTTTGACTCAGACACATAGAGGAGAAGCCACATGAAGAGAGGAGCAATATGATCATGGAGGTAGAGACTGGATTGATGCAGCTACAAGCAAGGAACATCAGGCAAGAGTCACCAAAAGCTGGAAAAGGCAAGGAATGGATTCTCCTCTAGAGTGTTCAGAGGAGAACAGCCCTACCAACAACTTGATTTCAGACTTCCAGTCTCCAAAACTGTGACAGAATACATTTCTGTTGTTTCTGAACATTAAGTTTGTGGTAATTAGTTAGAGCAGCTCTGGGAAATACTACAGTTCCCAAAAGATAACAAAGTAACACAGTACACAAAGTGCTCTGGTAACCCTGTTAAAATAAATCCAGATTTGGAGGGAAAAAAATTAATAGCCAAAGGATTTGTATTTCTGCCTCCAAGAGGGGGAGGGGGGAACGTAGGTACAGACTCATTTGTCCTAGTACAAATAGATTTTTAAGTACAAAAAATTATTGCTATTTAGTTAGAGTTTGTTTCTAATTGTCAAAGTTATATGAGAGTTTCAAGAATCAAAAAATGCTTTAAAATTACTACATCATTAAATTTCCATAGCTAATCAATTTCTCCTAACAATGACTCAGTTTTTTACCCAAAGACAACCTGTGGCTACATTGATATTCACTTGAGTGCTGTGTTTCTAACATTATAGAATGCCAGACTCCAGCAATTCAAATCATCCCAATGGCATTTTCTGTTCACTGCTATAGATTTTCAACATAAAATCTTTCTAATCAAATAGTGCTATCACAAAATAAGTGAGAGAAACTGTAATATGGCTGTCTCCTTAATAAAAGAGAGGAGGGAAAATTCTAGTATTTATCTTAATGTGTTCAACAATTTAAAAACTTGTTTTGCTTTTATTCATCAAGCTCACAAAAAAGGAAATTTTCTTAAAAGTCAAGAAAAATTGTGAAAGAAATAACAATTCACTTTACAGCCTCTTTCAACTTATAACTGTGTTTCAAAACTTTTAAATGGATCTAAATTTTATTACACTAGGTTTGATCTAGAGATCATCTAACAATCATTTTCTGCCTTTCATAGATTTCAAGGAATGTGCTTGCTAACCTCAACTTGAAAGCATTATAACATTTCAGATATATCTTGGTTTCCATAACTCATTAGGCCTGTCCACTGAAGAAGTAAACAGCCTAATTTTGCTTTTTATTTTTCTTAAATGCTGAGTGCTTCAAATACGGTATTGGATATTAAAGAGTTAATTTAATATTGAGAAAAATATTTTCATGAAATGACAAATTATACTCTAAGAGTACCAGAGCTCATTGACTTGCAAGGTCAAGGCTAACTAGAAGCTCTGAGAGACCTTTCTGTTTTGCTACCACCCACCTCAGGCATATGGCACTCTGGTCCTGCAGGAAGTAGAAAAGCTTTCAAGGTGCCCTTCCCTACCAACACATAAACAAACAGACTACCAGACTTGAGGTTCAGACAATGGGAATGGGGACAGTTAAGAACCTAGAGGTCTAAGCAAAACTGCTGAGGGTCATGTATAGAAACACCTGGGAGGAGCTGGCAGAAGTGAGGAGTTAGTACCTGAGCTTCTGGGTGTGTCAGTAAACAGGGACCAAGCATGGCATGTTCTCTGGCAAAACTCTGTTAGCCTTTGTCCTGTTTCATTTTGTACTCCAAGGCCAAACTTGAGAGCCACTGTGTGGTAGTTGTTCAAACTATCACACAAACGTGCTAGCAAAGTAATGCTCAAAATTCTTCAAGCTAGGCTTCAACAATATGTGAACCAAGAACTTCCAGATGTACAAGCTGGATTTAGAACAGGCAGAGGAACCAGAGATCAAATTGGCAACATACACTGGATTATAGAAACAGCTAGAGAATTCCAGAAAAATATCTACTTCTGCTTCCTTGACTACGCTAAAGGCTTTGACCATGTGGATCACAAAAACTGTGGAAAATTCTTAAAGAGATGGGACCAGCAAACCACCTTACGTGCCTTCTGCAAAACCTGTATGCAGATCAAGAAGCAATAGTTAGAACCAGACATGGACCAACGGATTGGTTCCAAATTGGGAAAGGAATATGTCAACGCTGCATATTGTCACCCTGATTATTTAACTTATATGCAGAGCACATCATGAGAAATACTGAGCTGGATGAAGCATAAGCTGGAATCAAGATGGCTGGGAGAAATATCAATAACCTCAGATACACAGATGACATCACCCTTATGGCAGAAAGTGAAGAGAAATTAACAAGCCTCTTGATGAAAATGAAAGAGGAGAGTGAAAAAGCTGGCTTAAAACTCAGCATTCAAAAGAACGAAGATCATGGCTTCCAGTCCAATCACTTTATGGCAAATAGAAATCATTTTATGGAGAAACAATGGAAGCAGTGACAAACTTTATTATCTTGGGCTCCAAAATCACTGTGGACTGTGAATACAACCATGAAATTAGAAGATGCTTGCTCCTTGGAAGAAAAGCAATGACAAACCTAGACAACATATTAAAAATCAGGTATTACTTTACCTACAAAGGTCCATATAGTTAAAGCTATGGTTTTTCCAGTAGTCATGTATGGATGTGAGAGTCAGACCACAAAGAAGGCTGAGAGCCAAAGAATTGATGCTGTGGTGCTAGAGAAGACTCTTGAGAGTCCCTTGGACTGCAAGGAGATCAAACCAGTCAATCCTAAAGGAAATCAACCCTGAATACTCATTGGAAGAACTAATGCTGAAGCTGAAGCTCTAATACTTTGGACACCTGATGCGAAGAGCCAACATATTAGAAGAGACCCTGATGCTGGGAAAGATTGAAGGCAGGAAGAGAAGGGGGACAAAGAGAATGAGATGGTTGGATGGCATCTTCAACTCAATGGACATGAGTCTGAGCAAATTCAGGGAGATGGTGAAGAACAGGGAAGCCTGGCATGCTGCAGTCCATGGGGTCACAAAAAGTCAGACACAACTGAGGAACTGAATAACAACAACATGGCACACTGTCAGATCAGACTAGCAGACCAGGAAAGGGTAAAGTCACCCAGGGTAACCACAAGCCCCATAACACAGGTGCACACTAATCCCTGAACAGAGTAAGATAAACCTGAGACTGATTTCAATACCAAACACTTAATGAGGAATAGGATATTTGCATGGTCTTAATGTCTCATCACAGGCTGTTTACTGGTTGCAGGGGGTGGATAGAATGTAATTATACTATGAATAAATCAAGTGATCAAAATTATCATCACCTGTAACTAACAGGGGATATGTATAACTTACTGTATATGATACCCTGAGAGAGATGTATCACCGATCCAGGATCACAGCAAAGAATTAGAAAATGTTTTTAAGGCAGTATTTAAAATAGCACCACAAAGCTACAAAATATATTACAAATGATAGGTTTTATTACCTTCAATGAAAACACTGAAGTTGACCTAAATAAATGGAAATCTATCTCATGCTTGTAGATGTAGCAAATAAATGTCAGTTTTTATATCATAAAAATGCCTGGTTTTTATCATGAAAGTGTCAGTTTTCCTCAAATTGATTTAAAAACTTAATGTATCTCCAATCAAAATTCCAATGAGGCTTTTCATAGAATTAGAAATATTGGTTGCAAAATTTCTAAGGAAGGTTGAAGAGCCAAGAATAACACTTCAGAAGAAAAGGAAGGAGATTTGCCTCCACTATATGTATAGACTCTTTATAATGCTATACCAAAAAGACAGTGTGGCATTATCATAAGGAAAGAAAGAAAAACTAACCAATAGAAAAGAACGGAAACCAAAAATAAGTCCACACCATATATGAAATTTTGATGGGCAAAATTTTTGATGGGCAAAATAGAGGTAATATGGCCAATCAGTGGAGAAAGAAAAACTATGCAACAAAAGAAGCTAAAACATGATTAATCATATACAAAATTTAAAAGAGATTTATATTTCATCCTAATCATAAAAGACATAAAACATTAATGTGGAAAGCAAAACTTTAAAACTAGGAGATAATACAAGTTAATATCTTTCTGCCCTGGAGGTATGAAATGACAGCTTCAGAAAGACAGAAAATTTACAAATGGTAAAAAAAAAAAAAATACTGATATATTGGATTATATTAATATTAGATCTTCCATTCATAAAAGATGCATTAATAATAAAAGAAAAAGCCAAACTAAAACTTGGAGCTAAAACTGACAAAGGATTAATAATAAAAATATATAAAGAATCTCTAGAAACCAATAAGAAAAACACAAAACATATAAATAAGCAAAAGATACAAACAGATGTTTATAGAAGAAGAAACACCTATTGAAGTATAAACACAGGCATAATGAAACATCATTTTAAATCCATTTGAGAAAGCTGTGGTACACATACACAATGGAATATTACTCAGCCATTAAAAAGAATACATTTGAATCAGTTCTAACAAGGTGGATGAAACTGGAGTCTATCATAAAGAGTGAAGTAAGCCAGAAAGAAAAACACCAATATGGTATACTAATGCATATATATGGAATTTTGAAAGATGGTAACGATAACCCTGTATGTGAGACAGCAAAAGAGACACAGATGTATAGAACAGTCTTTTGGACTCTGTGGGAGAGGGCGAGGGTGGGATGGTTTGGGAGAATGGCATTGAAACATGTATATTATCATATGTGGAACGAATCGCCAGTCCAGGTTTGATGCATGATACAGGGTGCTTGGGGCTGGTGAACTGGGATGATCCAGAGGGATGGGATGGGGTGGGAGGTGGGAGGGGGGTGCAGGATGGGGAATACATATACACCCATGGCAGAGTCATGTCAATGTATGGCAAAACCACTACAATATTGTAAAGTAATTAGCCTCCAATTAAAATAAATAAATTTAAAATAAATATATAAATCCATTTGATTGGAGGAAAAAAAACAAGAAACCTGGCAATTTGAAATACTGGAAACAATGGAGATTAGTGTGATGACGTATCTAGAGGTACAGACACTTAGAAAACAATTTGCATTATCTTATAAAGTCACACATGGCTTCCCAGGTGGTGCTAGTGACAAAGAACCTGCCTGCCAATGCAGGAGACATAAGAGATGTGGGTTCAATCTCTGGGTTGGGAGGATCTCCTGGAGAAGCGCATGGCAACTCATTCCAGTGGAGTTGCCTGGAGAATCCCATGGACAGAGGAATGTGACAGGCTACAATCCATAGGGTCACACAGATGTGACTGAAGCAACTTAGGACGCAGCACATAAAGTCACATATAATGATATTCTATGACCCAATAAATTTCACAAGAGAAACTTGGGCTAATATGTATAGACATCGTGTTCATAATGTTAAAATACTGGAAAAACATGTTAAGTACCCATCTATAAACAAATAGATAAATAAACTGTGGTACATGTAACAATATAATGTTATACAAAATAAGAATGAAAAAAACACAACTGCAGGCACTTTGCCGACAAAGGTCCGTATAGTCAAAGCTCTGGTTTTTCCAGTAGTCATGTACGGATGTGAGGGTTGGACCATAAAGAAGACTAAGCACCAAATAGTTGACACTTTCGAACTGTGGTGCTGGAGAAGACTCTTGAGAGTCCCTTGGACAGCAAGGAAATCAAATCAGTCAATCTTAAATCAATCCTGAATAATTATTGGAAGGACTGATGTTGAAGCTGAAGCTCCAATACTTTGGCCACCTGATGCAAAGAGGGAACTCACTGGAAAAGACCCCTGATGCTGGTAAAGATTGAAGGCAGGAGGAGAAGGGGGTGGCAGAGGATGAGATGGTTAGATGGTATCCGACTCAATGGACATGGAATTTGAGCAAACTCTGGGAGATAATGAAGGACAGAGGAGCCTGGCATGCTACAGTCCACAGAATCTCAAAGAGTCAGACAGTACTTAAGAACTGAACAACAGGCAACAACAGGAATGAATGACAAAACACAGGAACAAAACGGCATTTCCCAGAAAGCAATATAGAGTGGTAAAGTTATCACCGTTTTTATTGTTACTCTTTTATTATAAGGTTAAAAATAAAGTACATGAACATTGGGTGTTTTTGGGGGGGTTTGTTTTGTTTTCCACTTTATTTCTTATTAATTTTTATTAGAGTATAGTTGATTTATAATGTTGTTTAGTTTCTGCTGTACAGCAAAGGTAATCACTTATACATATATATTGTTTATACATATGAACAATATGTTGTTTAGGCATATAAATACATGGGATAAATACATTTCATGAAAAGCAAAGGATAACAAAATTTAGGATAGCATATATGTCTGTGGAAAGACAACTGAAGAGGCACACAGAAATAAATGTAAGTTATTGATTTCTAGCTCTTCATTAGCAGTGATTTTCAGGAGAGGGGGCAAGACAGTGTCATACATAGACTAATGATGATAAGGTGTCACCAACCAAGGATTGCTATACTTAATAAAATTCTGTTCACCAGAGATTTGTTTTTTTAAGTCCTAAAAAGGTCTCACAACATCCAGGGTACTCTATTCATCCCTATTCAAGACGAACTGCTTTAAGAGAGTCATCCGCTTTTTTCCTATTTATTTTAGATTGCATGTTGTTATTTCGGTGAGGGGAAGAAGATAGAGAACAGAAAGTGAATGGGCAAATAAAAATACATCTCTAAGTCTTCCCTGTTGCTTCTGTTGCTGAGAGAAATATAGCAGTCCCTGGAACCTAGGCATTTTAATATATTGCACTCATAACCACATCTATTTGAGAACAAGCTAGAGAAGGTTCACAAGTTGTCATAATTTTGCTCAGATGTAAATGTAAGTAATAAGCATATGTATAGTACTTCTCAAATTACAGTGTGCATAAGAATGTCTCAAAGTGTTTGGAGAAAATGCAGATTCTGATTCAGTAGATCTGATGTGGGGTCAAGGAAACTATATTTTTCACCAGCCTTCAGGTGATTGTGTACATTTTAAGAAACAGTAATAAAGAGCCAGTGAGCCCAGAGGTAAATGCCTCTCAACATAGGTATGTCATCTTATTCTCATCAAAAAAATTCCATGACTATATTATTAGTGGGAATTTGAACTTTTCAAACGTTCAAATACAATATCCTGGTGAATGTCAAGAGCTAACTAAATCTAAATCTTTGCACCTCTCTCCTTCCTAGTTATACCTCATCCAACCATGCGTATCTTAGGTATCAGTTTTAAACTGATTAGAAACCATAAAGGAGCAATGTAGAAAAGTGGCAAATCTCACTGAATACAAAGTGAGGAACACTTACTGCTTCTGTAATTTCATTTCCCTCCCACTTCCACCAGTGGGGCAGCCTGGCATCATCCTGGTAACTACTGAGACTTCCCACAGTTCACAGCAGCAGGGCTGCTCAGGCTTTGTACCCTTATCCCTACCATACACAGACTTAAAGGTCTTGGTCAAACACAATATATGCTGTAAGACTCCGTTAACCTCCATCTGGCACCAACACCATCCAAGTAGTCCCAGCACTGACCTAGGCCATGGCTCCCAGCTTTGCGTCTCAAGGTCAGGTTAAGAACCCATCTCCACACCCCCAAAACTCCTAAGAAGCAAGCTTTTCTAACCATCTCTTGCAAAAACACACCAAGGTACTGTTTTCAGGGAATAAACAAGGTCTGGTATCAATACATTGCACTTTGGATAAACAGAAAAGTAAGTACTCCATGTTTTCTGTATCTTTAACTGTTCTTCTAGTATCTTACACTTCTCATTGACTACAATTGGTTCTTTTCTTCTTTAATCAGGCATATTCTAAAAAATTAAATTGTCTTGCAGCATCTGGTTCAGAGTATCTGTCCACTTACCGGTAAAATTTTTCGTGAATAAAATCTACTGGAATACTTATGGTTGGGATACCATCAATGATTCTCCTATATTATGGACTCCAAGCTCATTTGTTAGACCTCCTCAATATACACGTAAAGGTCTTTCACTCAGGACATTCCCTATGGCTATTTTTTCTTATGTTTACATGGGCCCTAAGACTAACAGGAAATGTTTACATGAGATAAATTATAAATTTCATGGAAACTTAGCAAGTCTTAGACAATGACAGAGCTTGCTCCTATTGAGGGGGCACCAAATAAAGTACTGGCTTCCAGCAAAGTGAAAGCTTCACCATCCGCTGTTTAAAAGAATTGTTGTCATTCACGCATGTAGGTGAAGGTGGGCTGCCTCTGAGGTAAGCTGGGAAGCCAGTGACTCAGTTCCCACGTAGATCCTGAATGTGCAGACATGCCCCTCCCACATGTTATGGGCTGAATTCTGTTTTTGAAGTTCGTATGTTGAAGTTCTGAGGTACCCCTAACATCTCAGAATGTGACTGTACTTAGAGACAGGGTCTTTTAAAGAGGTAATTAAGGTGAAATGAGGTAATATGGGTGGGCCCTAATACAATCTGACTGGGGTCCTTATAAAAAAGAGAAGCTTCGGACATAGACACGTATATGTACAAGGACCATGTGAAAACATTAGTAAGGAGGCAGCCACCTGCAAGCCAAGAGAGATCTCAGAAGAAACTAAACCTGTCAGCACCTTGATTTTGGACTTCCAGCCTCCAGAACCGAGAATTTCTGTCAATTTCTGTTATTCAAGCCATCCAGACTAGGCTATTTCATTGGCTGGGTCCTTGCCAGGAAAGAGGAGTCTTTTCTTCCTGTGGGGCTCTGCTACCATCACAGGGTAACAGAGCTCCCTCTGCTTGTCTCCCATCTCTATTTAATTGAAGTTTCTGTTAATTTTTAAGCTGGCAATCCTTGGCACTTTTTGGCTTGCAGTTGCATCACTCCAGTCTTTGTTTCTGTTGTCACAGGGAGCTCTCCTGTGATTCTCTGTCTTCTCACAGTACTTTCTTCTTATTAGGACATCAATCATATTGGATTTAGGACCCACTCCCAATAATCTCATTTTAACTTGATTATATTTGCAAAGACCCTATTTCCAAATAAGATCACATTCACATATACACCAAAGTTGAGGATTTCAATGTACCTTTTTGGAGTACACAATTCAACCAATAACACTACTCAGTCTGGGAAAGGTTTAGATTTTCAGTCTCAAAAACACCATCTCCCTTCATGTTTCTTATCAAAATGCTTTGTGCCATGAATTTCCTTCTTTCTGCCTCCTCTGCAGTAGCCCCCTATATTTTTCTAATGCTTTCAGGACTTCTGAAAATAGCAGCCCCATCAAGTCTACCAGAGCTGGGTTTGTCTGTTTTCATCTCTTCCATTCAGTGCTATATTGCAGCACCCAGGTCAGTGCTTGGCACTTAGAAGGATTCATAAACAATTCTTGAATAAATAAATGGCTACAAAGGCTTGTGAAACACTTCACTTTATGAACTGCCTTATACCTGCTCTTGGGTAAAAAGCCCAGTACCAGCTAATTCCTTAAATATGAGGATGGGAAAGTAGAAAATATTAGAAGAAAATCTTCATAACTAGAAATATCATCCACTTACATGCTACAATAGTCAAAGGATATATTTCCAAGGTAAATCAAATCAGGTATCAATAGGCAACTCAAATGATTTATTAACACATTAAACAAATTTTTTCTTAGAAGGGAGGTAGGAATTTTAAATATGTGCTGTCTCATTTAATATTAAGTCTTAGAGGCTTTTCAGAAAGTCATTAGCGAAACCATTACTTAAATACCTCTAAATAACAAAAGTTGGCCTCGTGAAACATGTCGGCCTACAATAAAGACATACTTGACAACGGAATAATCTGACTTAGTGGTTGAATTTTACACAACATGTATTATAGCTTAGAATTGAAAGAAAGACAATAATCTTATTTTCAAAAATCACTTTAGCAGGCATAATGTCAAATTAAAGATGCTGGGGTAAGTTTTAAAAAAAATACAGAGAAATATTCCGCTACAAGGAACAAGCACAACCATCCAAGCTCTTCCTTCAACAGCTGAGCACACTGGCAAGTCAGCACCTCCCACAATGGGCTTGGTCCTCCTTCCAAAGGTTTTCTGCCTCTCCCAGGTTCCTCATTGCTACCACGTCCATTGTTATCAGTACTAAAAATGATCCTATTCTTTGCATTACTTTATGTATTCTCTATGTATTCATCTGTCTCATCTAGAGATAAGAAACTGTCTTTTTCACTGCTGAATGTCTAATGCTTTAAATCATAACATGTAGCAGTCACTCAATAAATCCTTGCCAATCGATGACTAAAATATTCACTAGCATGTTTCTTAACACAGAAATCATGGACTCAAAGAGATTGATAGAAGAGTTATAAGAGAATCCCATCCAAAGAAAGAAAGAAAATCTGAACTACTCACAGATAGTGGGCTGCAAGCTATATGATAAATAAAGTAAGACACAGTTCAAAGAGAAATTTGAACACAGTTATCATTTGAAAATTGCAGTTCTTAGTAGAATAGAAAAACTGGAACAGGGGAAGGGTGATGTGAAGCTTTTAAAGTTTTATACAGAAAGAACCTGGGAGTCACTTATGCTTTAAATACTGAAAGGTCTATGTTGTTGTTCGGTCACTAAGTAGCATCTGACTCTTTGAGACACCATGGATTGCAGCATGCCAGGCTTCCCTGTCCTTCACTTTCTCTTGAAGTTTGCTCAAACTCATGTCCATGATGTCGATGATGCCGTCCAATCATCTTATCCTCTGACACCCCCCCACCCTACCCCCCACCCCTGCTTCTCCTGCTGCCTTCAATCTTTCCCAGCATCAGGGTCTTTTCCAATGAGTTGGCTCTTTGCGTTAGGTGGCCAAAGTATTGGAGCTTCAGCTTCAGCATCAGTTCTTCCAATGAATATTCAGAATTGATGTCCTTTAGGATTGATTGGTTTGATTTTCTTGTTGTCCAAGGAGTCAAGAGTCTTATCCAACACCACAATTTGAAAGCATCAATTCTTCAGCACTCAGCTTTCTTCATGGTCCAGTTCTCACATCCATACATGACTATTAGAAAAAAAAAAACCATAGCTTTGACCATACGGACCTTTGTCGGAAAAGTGTTGTCTATGCTTCATAATATGCTAACTAGGTTTGTCATAGCTTTCCTTTCAAGGAGCAAGTGTCCTTTACTAAAGGCCTATACTAAAAACTTTTTAGGTACTCAAGTCATTACATTTATTTTCTTTATATAACAACAATAACAACAAAGACCTACAGATTTTATGGAGTGTAGTGAAATGCCAATATTTTTGCCATTTTACAGATGAGGGAATCAAAAGCTTAGAGAATAAGTAACTTCTTGAAGCAACTTTCACTTTGGGCTTCCCAGGTGGTGCTGGTGGAAATGAACCTGCCTGCCAATGCAGGAGACATAAGAGACATGGGTTTGATCCCTGGGTCAGGAAGATTCCCTGGAGGAGGGCACAGCAACATACTCCAGTATTCTTGCCTGGAGAACCCTATGGGCAGTGGAGCCTAGTGGGCTACAGTCCATGGGGTTGCACAGAATCTGACATGACTGAAGCAACATAGCATGCATGCAAAGTTATAAAACTATTGGTGGAAGAACTGAGCTTTGGACTCAGAAGATGCAAGTTAGAAAGATTAATGAAGATCACAAAGACACTCCATGGTCAAATCTGACTCTAGTGTCAGTAAAGTCAATATGACTCAAGAATAAATCTCCCTTCTCCCATTGCCTGAATTTGGATTTAGGCATATTACCAATTATGACAATTCCCATATGACTGCTAATAATTTTTCTAGCTCTTTTATATAGGGGATCTCAAAGTCATTGTAAATGATCAAATTGTTAACATTTCCACTTCCTTTCAGGTTACAAAACAGTTTACTATAATCACCTATAGCTTCACTGAACTGTTGAAAACTTACATTATGCATTTATATTAAATAATATCTCTCAGCCTGATACTTTCTAATAGATAGAGAAATAGATGCGGAAACAACAGTGACAGACTTTATTTTCTTGAGCTCCAAAATCACTGTAGATGGTGACTGCCGCCATGAAATTAACAGACACTTGCTCCTTGGAAGCAAAGCTATGAATAACCTAGACAGCATATTAAAAAGCAGAGACATTACTTTACCAACAAAGGTCCGTCTAATCAAAGCTATGGTTTTTCCAGTAGTCACGTATGATGTGAGAGTTGGACTACAAAGAAATCTGAGCGCCAAAGAATTGATGCTTTTGAACTGTGGTGTTGGAGAAGACTCTTGAGAGTTCCTTGGACTGCAAGGTGATCAAACCCATCAATCCTAAAGGAAATCAGTTCTGAATATTCATTGGAAGGACTGACGCTGAGGCTGAAACTCCTATACTTTTAGCCACCTGATGTGAAGAACTGATTCAGTGGAAAAGACCCTGATGCTGCAAAAGATTGAAGGCGGGAGGAGAAGGGGACAACTGAGGATGAGATGGTTTGATTGCATCACCGACGTGATGGATATGAGTTTAGTAGGCTCCAGGAGTTGGTGATGGATAGGGAAGCCTAGTGTGCTGCAGTCCATGGAGTCTCAAAAAGTCGGACACGACTGAGCGAACTGAACTGAACTGATACTCGTATTAGATACATTGAATGCATAACCTCAGACTGTCTGCATCTCACCTGTCCTCTGGGACTTCAGCCTGTTTCACTAAGTCACCATCTCATAGGTCAACTGTAAGATCCAGAATGCTGGATGGTTCAGCCACCTGCACCTGACAAAGTCTGTACAGTCATCCCTCCATCACTATGAGAAATTAGTTCCAGGACACCCCATAGATACCAAAATCCACAGATGCTCATGCCCCTTTATAAAATGGTGTCATATTTGCATATAGTCTACCCATATCCTCCTGTATAGTTTAAATCATCTCTAGATTACTTATAGTATCTAATACAATGTAAATGCTATGTAAATAGCTGCCTGCACACAAATTCAAGTTTTGCTTTTTGAAACTTTATGGAAGTTTTTGCTGGATATTTCATGGATGCAGAACCTGAGGATGCGGAGGGCTGCCTGTAGTCTGACTTAGATGAAGTAGCCGGCTAAAGGACGAGTTCAAATTCCAAAGCCGCACAACGTAGTGACGTAACCCAAATGTGTGAGGTTGTCAACTCTTCAAAGAGTTTACTTTGACCAAGAAGACACTGGAGATGGCAGGGAACCAGTAGACAAATCTGCTTTGCATTTCCCCCTTCAGAGGACCATCTGGGGGTACAGTGCTTCTAAACATCCTGCCAGGAGACCTCTCATGTGGTTAGAAGACCACTTGCATCTCTTTGGGAAAGAAGAGATAAACTCAGTAATGTGCCACCTTATGTTTGCTTTTTTCCTTCTTTACCTAGCTTTCACTTTTTCTCATTCTCACTATCCTGAGATTGGATTACCAATGAAGCTTTAGCACCTAAGCTTTACCCCAGGCTCGGTTTTCCAAGGACCCTAAAAATACGAGGTATAATGAACAAGGTAGAAAACGGTGTATATAATGAGCTTTCTAATAAGTAGAAAAGATAAATACTTACACAATAAACAGGGATCATGCTGTTTATTCATAAAGCCTAGCACATCTTTTGCACTCAATACATAAGCCAACTGTAAATGCCCACCAATATTAGCATTTTATTAGTGTAGTATGGTGGGGAAATGTATGTTTACTGAGGCTTTTTTTCCTATCTTTGAAAAAAAAAATAACACAATTACAAGTTCAATGCACACCGACAGTACTTTTTTCCCCTTATAGGAAAAACAAAGTAATCAATTATCCAAGGTACCTATCTAAAATTTAATTACTATTATCAAGTAAAATCTAGAAAAATAACATTAGAAACTATTAAGCATACCTTAAAATCCACCAATACCCAGTGAAACCTGGACTTCATCCAACTGCATCCTCTTGTCTAGTTATCAACTTTTAAATTGTGAGTAATCAGCTGAATTTCAAAATTGAATTATGCAAGCTTGATTTCCTCTGCTTGCCTCTCATGAAAGGATATAAAAATGAAAATAGCTTGGTAGAGCTGGTAGGAGCAGTTGGGGGAATACAACATAATGCTGTCAATCTCATTGTTTCCAGAGGCAATGGGTACGGTGGGCACAATCAGGCCTCACAGAGAAGAAAAATTATTTCAGCCATGGCCACCAGGAAACAGGCAACACCAGGAATGAGCAGAAATTTTGCACAAGTGAATGTGCAATTGATAATGTACACTGATATGTACAATTGACAGTGTACATTGAAAGTACATTGATAAAAATCTCCAGAGAAATTAGAAATTATAAGCAAAGAGATGAAGAGAAGAGACACTAAAAGAAACCCTTGACTTTTCTCTAACCACCATGAAATTTCACCAGCACAAACTTTTCAAGCCATGAGGGTTACAAGCCATGAGGAATGCCAGATAAAAGAGCCATTTCAATAAGAGGTTTGCTGATGATCTAAAGACTTTTAAAGATAAGAAAATGAAAACAATTGTTCCTATGGCAAGAACTATTTGTTGAACTTTGAAGTCTTCCTCACTGATGCATTTTGACCAATATCAATCAGAACCAAATGTAGCTTAATAGCACAAGAGACATATGTCCTGAAAAGTTAAAAGATACAGCTCTCTGAATTTGTCTCAGAGAGCTAAAAGGTAGGATCCTTCCTCTTAAGAGAGTCTTAGCATTATTAATACAAGATAAGACTAATATATAAACAAATCACCAAAATGCAAAAACAACCAACCAAGAAAAACAGCTCAGTAACTATTTAATTTCATTTACTTTGTCAGTATTCGAAAGCTAGTCTCTTTCTGTTCAGTTCAGTCACTCGGTAGTGTCTTGACTCTTTGCGATCCCATGGACTGCAGCACATCAGGCTTTTTTGTCCTTCACCAACTCCTGCAGCTTGCTCAGACTCATGTCCATTGAGTCAGTGATGCCACCCAATGATCTCATCCTCTGTCATCCCCTTCTCCTCTAGCCTTCAATCTTTCCCAGCATTAGGGTCTTTTCCAATGAGTCAGTTCTTCGCATCAGGTGGCCAAAGTATTGGAGCTTCAGCTTCCAGTGAATATCCACGACTGATTTTCTTTAGGATTGACTGGTTTGATCTCCTTGCAGTCCATGGGACTCTCAAGAGTCTTCTCCAACACCACAGTTCAAAAGCATCAATTCTTCAGCACTCAGCTTTCTTTAGGGTCCAACTCTCACATACATATAGGACTACTGGAAAAACCACAGCTGTGACTAGATGGACCTTTGTTGGCAAAGAAATGTCTCTGCTTTATAATATGCTGTCTAGGTTGGTCATAACTTTTCTTCCAAGGAGCAAGTGTTTTTTAATTTCATGGCTGCAGTCAACATCTGCAGTGATTTTGGAGCCCAAGAAAATAAAGTCTGTCACTCTTTCCATTGTTTCCACATCTATTTGCCATGACGTGATGGGACTGGATGGCATGACCTTAGTTTTTTGAATGTTGACTTTTAAGCCAGCTGTTTCCCTCTCCTCTTTCACCTTCATCAGGAGGCTTGTTAATTTATCTTCCCTTTCTCCCATAAGGGTGGTATCATCTGCATATCTGAGGTTACTGATGTTTCTCCCAGCCATCTTGATTCCAGTTTGTGCTTCGGCCATCTTGATTCCAGCTTGTGCTTCATCCAGACTCACATTTCACATGACATACTCTGCATATAAGTTAAGTAAGCAGGGTAACAATATAGAGCCTTGACATATTCCTTCCCCAGTTTGGAACCAGTCCGTTGTTCCATGTCCAGATTTAACTGTTGCTTCTTGACCTGCATACAGATTTCTCAGGAGGCAGGTAAGGTGGTCTGGTATTCCCATCTCTTTCAGAATTTTTCATAGTTTGTTGTTATACATGCAGTCATTTTAGTTCTATATCATACATTCTATGGATATAGATATAGATATAGATAGATAGATAGATAGATAGCTATACATTCTATATCATACATTTAGTTCTATATCATATATTCCATTCTTGATTTGGAAGATTCTTTAAGGCTTTTCCTTCAATGTCACATATACTGTGCTCTAGTCAGACAGCCTATCTGCGTTCATATTCTTTCCTAGGATAAAATTATTCTTGATAAGCTGCACCTATTCCTACCCTCTTCCCCTGGTAGCATGAGCAATGGGATGTATGCCAGGATCTGTAAAGATTTCCAACCACCAAGGAGAGATGATCTTTTAAAGACAGCACCATTCCCAGATCTTTCTCTTGCTTCATCAGAACTGAAATATTTTTTTTCCTTTCATTTTGAGGTCTTGCCTCATTTCTATTTACAATGGGTTATGACGTATGAGATGAATTCATTTTTGTCTATTAATAATTCTAACTTCAACAGTACGTGAACTGTGAACTTCCAGATGTTCACGCTGGATTTAGAAAAGGCAGAGGAACCACAGATCAAATTGCCAACATGTGTTGGATCACAGAAAAAGCAAGAGAATTTAGAAAAACATCTACTTCTGCTTTATTGATTACACCAAAGCCTTTGACTGTGTAGATCACAACAAACTGTGGAAAATTCTTAAAGAGATGGGAATACCAGACCACCGGACCTGCCTCCTGAGAAATCTGTTTGCAGGTCAAGAAGCAACAGTTAGAACCAGACATGGAACAACAGACGGGTTCCAAATTTAGAAAGGAGTACGTCAAGGCTGTATATTGTCACTCTGCTCATTTAACTTATATGAAGAGTACATCATGTGAAATGCTGTGCTGGATGAAGCACAAGGTGGAATCAAGATTGCAGGGAGAAATATCAATAACCTCAGATACACAGATGACAACACCCTTATGGCAGAAAGCAAAGAGGAACTGAAGAGCCTCTGGATGAAGGTGAAAGAGGAGAGGGAAAAAGCTAGCTTCAAACTCAACATCCAAAAACCTAAGATCATGCCATCTAGTCCCATCACTTCATGGCAAATAGATGTGGAAACAATGGAAAGAGTGACAGACTTTATTTTCTTGGGCTCCAAAATCACTGCAGATGGTGGCTGCAGTCATGAAATTAAAAAACATTTGCTCCTTGGAAGAAAAGTTATGACCAATAGACAGCATATTATAAAGCAGAGACATTACTTTGCTGACAAAGATCCATATAGTCAAAGCTATGGTTTTTCCAGTAGTCATGTATGGATGTGAGAGATGGACTATAAAGGAAGCTGAGCGTCAAAGAATTGATGCTTTTGAACTGTGGTGTTGGAGAAGACTCTTGAGAGTCCCTTGGACTGCAAGGAGATCCAACCAGTCAATCCTAAAGGAAATCGGCCCTGAATATTCATTGGAAGGACTGATGCTGAAGCTGAAACTCCAATATTTTGGCCACCTGATGCAAGGAACTGACTCATTGGAAAAGACCCTGATGCTGAGAAAGATTGAAGGTGGGAGGAGAAGGGGATGATGGAGGATGAGATGGTTGGATGGCATCACCAAAGCAATGGACATGAGTTTGAGTAGGCTCCAGGAGTTGGTGATGGACAGGGAAGACTGGCGTGCTGCAGTCCATGGAGTTGCAAAGAGTCGGACACGACTGAGTGAACTGAACTGAACTGAATTCTAACTAATATATTATCCATCCTAGAGAAACTAATTTTCTAACAAATTAAAAGACAAATATTTTCATCACTATGGAATGCAGGTAGAAGGAATTTTTTGATCAGTGGCCCTTTCTATTCTCCAAATTTTAAAACATGTATGGTTACCCATCTGACCTACACACAGTGCCAGTCCTAGGGTGGAGAAACAACTTAATTAAAAGCCTCAGCAAATAAAACAGCAATTTAAACAGCCAGGTAAAGGATTTCGAGGGTCAGGCTCTGAAACTCAAATATCTACACAGTTACAAAGGCAAATAACTGTACAGTTGCAGCATAGCTGCTTTTATCACAAAGGTTGTTATATATAAATAGATTTCAATACATATTTTGCCCCCCTCAAATTGCCATTGCACTGCTAAAGAGCAATAACATTCAGACCACAAAATTGAGTTATTTTTTATAAGTAAAGTTAAGTAGACAGCAGCTGCAGGATTAATACATTCCCTTGATTTATTTTTTATTTACAGATGCACATTTTCATTAGCTGGGATTTGAACAGAATGGATTTTTACAACAAAAGCAATAGCAGCCCAATTCTGGCTTTTATATACAGATGGGCTTCTCTCTATCTCCTTGGACAGTTTTGAGTGTATCTTCTTCCAACACAACCCAGATGCGTCTATTTGTAATGTTCGGTTTGCAGCCTCGAGGCAGAGTACATAATTTCCCTCCCTAATCTGCAGAGCAAATCTCAGATGCAAACCGTTTTCTGTGTAGATGCAAGGAAGTCATGGAGAGTTGGGCTGGAAATGCAAACAGAATTATTTTCCCCTTCCTCCTATGAAAATTAAGGCATTTCATGCCTCTGTGATGATTTCTTTAGTTATCTATCTACATTTGCTACAATGATTTCCTAAATGGCCTTAGGCTGTATTACTTCCCTTGGCCTTAGAAAACAATCAAATTTGTGTTGCAAGTGTCCCAGTCTGACTGTTCTGTTTGATCACAGTTATTAGACTAGCCTCTAATGCGCTGAAATGGTTATTGTTTTAGACTTTGAACCACAATAGTTATAAATAACCCCAGATTCTCAAAATTTCTCATGTGTGGTATGTATTCTCACTGACCAGTCTTATTTGTGTTGGTGCCTAAGAAATGTTTGCTTATTGAATAAAGCCACCATCTCTCATCGCACAGCCCTGTCTTAGTTTTGGGGATGGTGCTGCTAAGATACCTTCAGGGCTATGGTTTAAAAGGGTACTCTAACTGTGTTAGAATAGCAATACAGTATCCCATACTGTAAAGAAACACACAGGATATGGTGCTACTGAACTAGCCAAGGCAGTAAACAGGCATCAACACGATCGATGGTGGATATCTGGAATGCTGGGTGGAGGGAGCAGTAAAGTCTGCAGGACTTCAGGATTACAGAGTGCAGAGGGCATCTGAGCCCTAACCCCAAGATGTACGCTCTACCTTTTTCCTTATGCTTATTCTTTACCAGGCTCTAAGAAAGGCCACAGGAAGTTAAAGAACTGGAATGTCAGGCTAAGACTTGCCCACTCCATACTTTTATCCATATCTCTGTGCCTAAAAAATTCAGGATCTTGGTTGAAAAGAAAGACAAGAACAAAAATAATAGCAAAGTGACCAAGACTTTACACTTGGCAAGCTTGCTAGCCCATTCTCTCAGGCACAACTTGTCAATTTCCCCTGCCACATGCCTGTCCACACTTATGGATGAGTGGATTATCACTAGGCAAAGACAACAAATTCTCTTTAAATCTGAAACTATAAAATGTCTGTCTGTTGGATTACATTTCCCTGTTGTTTCGTCAGCGGTGGGGGAGGGGGAAGGGGGGCAAGCAGAGTGACTGAAAAGTACAACAGCATCGGCCCATTCTATGCCAAAGATAGAAAAAAGGCTAAAATTATGCTTGCAAGCACCAATGGTGGTTCTGACTCCAGAAAACCTGAATGAGCAACACACCTTTTAAACTACAGTAGTGAGAAAGAAAACTCAGTTCCCTATCCAAAGTCTACCGCACAGCTAGAAGTCCCATCATCTCAAGCTTTAAATAAGCTTCTAGGTAAAGATCTGTGCACCCAATTTCCACCCAGAGTGTACCTGTTAACAGTTCACCTGATTTCTTGATATCTGAAGTATCATAATATCACTCTGTTTTAAGAACCTGACTGGTTAATTCACAATGAAAGGTCCCTTCTTACCAAACCCTGTGGAAACAATCTTCTCTGAACTTTATCTTGATTTTAGATGCAGCATTTGTTGTGCGAAATTTATAGTCAGTGTTTGGTGCATAGGTTTTATTTGCCCAATTTTTTAACTTAGCATGAGTTCTTCTGAGATTCACCTCTGTTTGGCTAAGGTAATCATAGAATAAAAACAAATACATAAATAAAAAGGACTTTTTTTCATAGAAATACTAACACAACCTTAACTGGAATGGAGGGAGTTGTGCAGCCGTAATAATAAAAGTAGCAAACGTTAGCAATCTGCTTCATAGCATGAAATAAAATGTATTTCAGTAAAAACATGAACACTGCTCCAACTGTAATTTTTCACACAGCTGTGATAAAAGAACGATAAAAGTGATAAGGCATAACAATTTCTGAGTAAACACACATATAAAATGAAGTGAAAGCTCAGATCTAAAGTGTTTTGTTTTACTTGCAGATGCTAAACATACCATGGGTGATGCCTTAATTTTTTCTAACAGCTATCAATTTTATTCACTTGTACAATGTAATGGATGCTAGAGGCTTCCAAGAAATATGTTGCATTAAGAGATACTCTCCCTCAGCCTGGACATTTGACATCTTGTCACTTTGTAACATTACATACTTTTGAACAGATATCCTACCTATTGCTGCTTGATAAAAAAAAATAAATAATAGCAAAAGCAGTACCAATGAATCTTTCTTGTAGGAAAAAAATTTCATTTCCTTAAAAAATTATGTGATTCTGTCCCTACCTCTTAAAAATCTGAGTCTTTCCCAAGGTAATAGAACACTTCTTTAATCATTAGAATAAATGGATGTTTGTCCAACGAGAACAGTTATTTTCTAAAATAGAAACATTCCTTCGAGAATGTTCTTGGGGCAAATAAATGATGTTGAAAGCACATAAATGACAAAATGTACTCAGTGGGGGAAAAAAGATGACTCAATATTTTCATAACTATTCATCACAATCTCTATAAAATACTCTATGGCCTTTGGATCAAGGCACAGTTAGAGAACAAAGATAAATCCCAAACTGATTATTTCTTCCTTAGAGTAAACAGCTACTCTCCCACTGACATTAAGCCTGTGAACTATTACACTCAGTAGCCACAAAACACATGCTAACCTGTGGCTTTCACCTAATCGCCTTTACCCTTGAACTGGTACAAAATATTTATTCATCCATTTTTTCATACATTTTTTTTTCTCCAGCATATATCAAAGCACCTCCAGTGACTGAAGGAGCTGTAGAGACCTATGACATCCTGCACTGTTGTGGCAGAGCTACCTGTTCAACAAAATCTGCATTCCTATCCCATAGGGTCTAGGGAAGCATCTTCTGTGTATGTGTGAAAGTTGGTTCAGTCATGTCCAACTTTTGTGACCCCCTGGACTATAGCCCACCAGGCTCCTCTGTTTATGAGATTCTCCAGGCAGGAATATTGGAGTGGGTAGCCATTCCCTTCTCCAGGGAATCTTCCTGACCCAGGGATTGAACCCAGGTCTCCTGCATTGCAGGCAGATTCTTCTCCATCTGAACCACCAGGGAAGCCTGTTATATTATATTTCCTGGGCTTTATTTGCATCTGGCCATGGACAGATGACTATGGAGTGCATAAATTCTTGGGGGCCCCTGGTTAAGAAGCAAATGCATTCTTTCTACTCTCTCTTGGCCTTACTTGGTGTCCTTGGAAATTATATATTGAGGAGGGAAAATTGTCTAGAGATGGAAAGAGGCTGGTTGCTACATCACCATACCCATACAGAAGACTGCCTGCCAGAGAGCACACTTAAGTATTGTAAGAGTGAAAATAAACTTCAGTTGTGTTAAGCTATAGGGTTAGCCAAAAAGTTCATTCAGCTTTAAGTAAAACTAAAAGGTATATTTTTCAGATTCACCAAGAACTTTATTGAACAATGTATTCACTAACTGAATGAAATTCTTGCCAACCCAATATTTTTATTTAAGGACTTACGTGTTATGATAATTAACACTATCATATATAGCACTCTTATTCTCAGGAGCTTATCTTTAATAAAAGAGATGATTTGTTGTTGTTGCTGTTCAATAACTCAGTCGTTTTTCAATAACTCCAACCCTTTGTGACCTCATGGACTGCAGCACACCAGGCTTCCCTGACCTTCACCATCCCCTGGAGTTTGCTCAAACTCAATGTTCTTCAAGTCAGTGATGCCATCCAGTCACCTTATTCTCTGTCACCCCCTTCTCCTCCTGCCCTCAATCTTTCCCAGCATCAGGGCTTTTTCCAGTGAGTCAGCTCTTCACATCAGGTGGCCACAGTACTGGAGTTTCAGCTTCAGCATTAGTCCTTCCAATGAATACTCAGGGTTGATTTTCCTTAGGATTGACTGGTGTGATCTACTTGCTGTCCAAGGGCCTCTCAAGAGTCTTCAGCATCACAGTTTGAAAGCATAAGGTCTTTGGCACTCAGCCTTCTTTACGGTCTGGCTCTCATATCCGTACATTTCTACCGGAAAAACCATAGCCTTGACTAGATGCACCTTTGTCGGCAAAGTAATGTCTCTGCTTTTTAATATGCTGTTTAAGTCTGTCATAGCTTTTCTTCCAAGGAGCAATTGTCCTTCAATTTCATGGTTGCAGTCACTGTCCACAGTGATTTTGGAACCCAAGAAAATAAAGCCTGTCACTGTTTCCATTGTTTACCCATCTATTTGCCGTGAAGTGATGGGACCAGATGCCATGATTTTAGTTTTCTGAATGTTGAGTTACTTCAAATCATTTTTGAGAAAAAAATGAGACATATTTATACAAGGTATTAATAAGGCAAGTAACCCCAGATTATACTTCAGAATATCATTAACATAGTGAGAAAAGGCTCTGGGTTTCAAAGAAGAGCAGGATCAGTTAAATCTAGAGCTACTGTAAAAGGCCTCATGGAGAAAAGGCTTTTTAACTTGATTTCAAAGGAGGGATAGCAGTGTGACAAGTAAGAAACGAAGCTGAAGGCATTTCAGGCTGAGGGAACTGTGTGATCAAGTGGGAGGAAATAAAGTGTAATGATTTAGGAAAAGCCAGTATCTGCATAAAGAATTATAGCCTGCCCAAAAGCAACTGTGAAATGGTTAATCAGAACCTCCCAAGTTGCTATAGTTCAGCACATACCGATAACCTGACATGTAAATTATAAAGCCATGGCTTTGGCATTGTGGAGGGGACAACATGTACTGGGAAGCGTTACCTCAACTTAAAAGCTTTTCTCTTCTTTCCAAAAATCCAGGTACTAGAATGTCTCTATTACCACTGTAGATAATGAGAGAGTGATACAAGAATTTCAAAGAAGATCTGAGAGATCACAGAGAGACACACAAGTGAGTGCCACTGAGTGCCAGTGTCAAAATGGAAATGCTTCCTCTAGAAATTAACATTTTCCAAGAAGCATGATGAAAGAGACAGAAATCCTCGAATCCCCAAAATGCATGCATCTATAGACTTGTCAGCAATAATTGGGCAAATACTGCTATACCTATTACAGAGCTTTCTTCAACTTGATGAATACAATTTAAAACTCTGATCTTAAAATTCAAGATCTGATAAATAAGCATTCTTTCAGAGATTTTTTTCACTTGTCCCATTTTATTTATATTTTTAATTTATTTATTTTGGTTGGAGGCTAATTATTTTAAAATATTGTAGTGGTTTTTGCCATACATTGACATGAATCAGCCATAGGTGTACATGTGTTCCCCATCCTGAACCCCCCTCCCACCTCCCTCCTCATCCCATCCCTCTGGGTCATCCCAGTGCACCAGCCCTAAGCACCCTGTCTCATGCATCAAGTCTGGACTGGAGATCTGTTTCACATATGATAATATACCTGTTTCAATGCTATTCTCTCAAATTGTCCCACTCTCACCTTTTCCCACAGAGTCCAAAAGACTGTTCTATACATCTGTGTCTCTTTTGCTGTCTTGCATATAGGGTTATCGTTACCATCTTTCTAAGTTCCATATATATGCATTAGTATACTGTATTGGTGGTTTTCTTTCTGACTTACTTCACTCTGTATAATAGGCTCCAGTTTCATCCACCTCATTAGAACTGATTCAAATGCATTCTTTTTAATGGCTAAATAATATTCCATTGTGTATATGAACCATAGCTTTCTTACCCATTTGTCTGCCAGTGGACATCTAGGTTGTTTCCATGTCCTGACTATTATAAACAGTGCTGCGATGAACACTGGGGTACACGTGTCTCTTTCAATTCTGGTTTCCTCAGTGTGTATGCCCAGCAGTGGGATTGCTGGGTCATATGGAAGTTCTATTTCCAGGTTTTTGAGGACTCTCCACACTGTTCTCCATAGTAGCTGTACTAGTTTGCATTCATACCAGCAGTGTAAGAGGGTTCCCTTTTCTCCACACCCTCTCCAGCATGTATTGTTTGTAGACTTTTGGATAGAAGCCATTCTGACCAGCATGAGGTGGTACCTCATTGTGGTTTTGATTTGCATTTCTCTGATAATGAGTGATGTTGAGCATCTTTTCATGTGTTTGTTAGCCATCTGTATGTCTTCTTTGGAGAAATGTCTATTTAGTTCTTTGGCCCATTTTTTCATTGGGTCATTTATTTTTCTGGAATTGAGTTGCATGAGCTGCTTGTATATTTTTGAGATTGTTAGTTGCTTCATTTGCTATTATTTTCTCCCATTCTTAAGGCTGTCTTTTCACCTTGCTTATAGTGTCCTTCATTGTGCAAAAGCTTTTATGTTTAATTAGGTCTCATTTGTATATTTTTGCTTTTATTTCCATTCCTCTGGGAGGTGGGTCATAGAGGATCCTGCTGTGATTTATGCCGGAGAGTGTTTTGCCTATGTTTTCCTCTAAGAGTTTTATAGTTTCTGGTCTTACATTTATATCTTTAATCCATTTTGAGTTTATTTTTGTGTATGGTGTTAGCAAGTGTTCTAGTTTCATTCTTTTACAAGTGGTTGACCAGTTTTCCCAGCACCACTTGTTAAAGAGATTGTCTTTTCTCCATTGTATATACTTGCCTCCTTTGTCAAAGATAAGGTGTCCATAGGTGCGTGGATTTATCTCTGGGCTTTCTATTTTGTTCCTCTGATCTATATTTCTGCCTTTGTGCCAGTACCATACTGTCTTTATGACTGTAGCTTTGTAGTACAGCCTGAAGTCAGGCAGGTTGATTCCTCCAGTTCCATTCTTCTTTCTCAACATTGCTCTGGCTATTCGAGGTTTTTTGTATCTCCATACAAATTGTGAAATTATTTGTTCTAGTTCTCTGAAAAATACCGTTGGTAGCTTGATAAGGATTGCATTGAATCTATAGATTGCTTTGGGTAGTACACTCACTTTCACTATATTGATTCTTCCAATCCATGACACGGTATATTTCTCTATCTGTGTCCTCTTTGATTTCTTTCATCTGTGTTTTACAGTTTTCTATATATAGGTCTTTTGTTTCTTTAGGTAGATTTATTCCTAAGTATTTTATTCTTTTTGTTGCAATAGTGAATGGAATTGTTTCCTTAATTTCTCTTTCTGTTTTCTCATTGTTAGTGTATAGGAATTCAAGGGATTTCTGTGTGTTAATTTTATATCCTGCAACTTTACTGTATTCATTGATTAGCTCTAGTAATTTTCTGATGGAGTCTTTAGGGTTTTCTACGTAGAGGATCATGTCATCTGCAAACAGTGAGAGTTTTACTTCTTCTTTCCCAACCTGGATTCCTTTTATTTCTTTTTCTTCTCTGATTGCTGTGGCTAAAAAGTCCAAAACTATGTTGAATAGTAGTGATGAGAGTGGGCATCCTTGTCTTGTTCCTGACTTTAGGGGAAATGTTTTCAGTTTTCACCACTGAGGATAATGTTTCCTGTGGGTTTGTCATATATAGCTTTTATTATGTTGAGGTATGTTCCTTCTATTCCTGCCTTCTGGAGGGTTTTTTTATCATAAATGGATGCTGAATTTTGTCAAAGGCTTTCTCTGCATCTATTGAGATAATCATATGGTTTTTATTTTTCAATTTGTTGATGTGGTGTGTTACATTGATTGATTTGTGAATATTAAAGAATCCTGGCATTCCTGAGATAAAGCCCACTTGGTCATGATGTATGATCTTTTTAATATGTTGTTGGATTCTGTTTGCTAGAATTTTGTTAAGGAGTTTTGCATCTATGTTCATCAGTGATATTGGCCAGTAGTTTTCTTTTTGTGTGGAACCTTGGTCTGGTTTTGATATTAGGGTGATGGTGGCCTCATAGAATGAGTTTGGAAGTTTACCTTCCTCTGCAATTTTCTGGAAGAGTTTGAGTAGGATAGGTGTTAGCTCTTCTCTAAATTTTTGGTAGAATTCAGCTGTGAAGCCGTCTGGTCCTGGGCTTTTGCTTGCTGGAAGATTTCTGATAACAGTTTCAATTTATGCGCTTGTAATGGGTCTGTTAAGATTTTCTATTTCTTCCTGGTTCAGTTTTGGAAAGTTATACTTTTCCAAGAATTTGTCCATTTCTTCCAAGTTGTCCATTTTATTTGCATATAGTTGCTGATAGTAGTCTTTTACGATCCTTTGTATTTTTGTGTTGCTGTTGCGATTTCTCCATTTTCATTTCTAATTTTGTTGATTTGATTCTTCTCCCTTTGTTTCTTGCTGAGTCTGGCAAATGGTTTGTTGATTTTATTTATCTTCTCAAAAAAACCAGCTTTTAGCTTTGTTGATTTTTGCTATGGTCTCTTTTGTTTCTTTTGCATTTATTTCTGCACTAATTTTTAAGATTTCTTTCCTTCTACTAACCCTGGGGTGCTTCATTTCTTCCTTTTCTAGTTGCTTTAAGTGTAGAGTTAGGTTATTTATTTGACTTTTTTGTTGTTTCTTGAGGTAAGCCCGTATTGCTATAAACCTTCCCCTTAGCACTGCTTTTACAGTGTCCCATAGGTTTTGGGTGGTTGTGTTTTCATTTTTATATGTTTCTATGCATATTTTGATTTCTTTTTTGATTTCTTCAAATCAAAAGAAATGTGATTTGTTGGTTATTCAGAAGCGTGTTGTTTAGCCTCCATATGTTGGAATTTTTAATAGTTTCTTTTTATTGTAATTGACATCTAATCTTACTGCATTGTGGTCAGAAAAGATGCTTGGAATGATTTCAATTTTTTTTTAATTACCATGGCTAGATTTATGGGCCAGGATGTGATCTATCCTGGAGAAGCTTCCGTGTGCACTTGAGAAAAAGGTGAAATTCATTGTTTTGGGGTGAAATGTCCTATAGGTATCAATTAGGTCTAGCTGATCCATTGTGTCATTTAAACTTTGTGTTCCCTTGTTAATTTTCTGTTTAGTTGATCTATCCATAGGTGTGAGTGGTGTATTAAAGTCTCCCACTATTATTGTGTTATTGTTAATTTCCCCTTTCATACTTGTTAGCATTTGCCTTACATATTGTGGTGTGCCTATGTTGGGTACATACATATTTATAATTGTTATATCTTCTTCTTGGATTGATCCTTTGATCATTATGTAGTGTCCTTCTTTGTCTCTTTTCACAGCATTTATTTTAAAGTCTATTTCATCTGATATGAGTATTGCTACTCCTGCTTTCTTTTGGTCTCCATTTGTGTGAAATACCTTTTTCCAACCCTTCACTTTCCGTCTGTATGTGTCCCTTGTTTTGAGGTGGGTCTCTTGTAGACAGCATATATAGGGGTCTTGTTTTTGTATCCATTCAGCCAGTCTTTGTCTTTTGGTTGGGACATTCAACCCATTTACATGTAAGGTAATTATTGATAAGTATGATCCCATTGCCATTTACTTTATTGTTTTGGGTTCAAGATTATACACGCTTTCTGTTTCCTGTCTAGAAAAGATCCATTAGCATTTGTTGAAGAGCTGGTTTGGTGGTGCTGAATTCTTTCAGCTTTCACTTGTCTGTAAAGCTTTTGATTTCTCCTTCATATTTGAATGAGTTCCTTGCTGGGTACAGTAATCTGTGTTGTAGGTTTTTCTCTTGCATCACTTTAAGTATGTCCTGCCATTCCCTTCTGGCCTGAAGAGTTTCTACTGAAAGATCAGCTGTTATCCTTATGGGAATCCCCTTGTGTGTTATTTTTTTTCCCTTGCTACTTTTAATATTTGATCTTTATGTTTGATCTTTGTAAATTTGATTAATATGTGTCTTAGGTTGTTTTGCCTTGAGTTTATCCTGTTTGGGACTCTCTGGGTTTCTTGGATTTGGGTGACTATTTCCTTCCCCGTTTTAGGGAAGTTTTCAACTATTATCTCAAGTATTTTCTCATGGCCTTTCTTTTTGTCTTCTTCTTCTGGGACTCCTATGATTCGAATGTTGGGGCATTTCACATTGTCCCGGAGGTCTCTGAGGTTGTCCTCATTTCTTTTAATTCTTTTTTCTTTTTTCCTCTCTGCTTCATTTATTTCTACCATTCTATCTTCTACCTCACTTAACCTATCTTCTGCCTCTATTATTCTACTGTTGGTTCCCTCCAGAGTGTTTTTGATCTCATTTATTGCATTATTCATGATTGATTGACTCTTTATTTCTTCTAGGTCCTTGTTAACATTTCTTGCATCTTCTCAATACCTGTCTCTAGGCTATTTATCTGTAACTCCATTTTGTTTTCAAGATTTTGGATCATTTTTACTATCATTATTCTGAATTCTTTTTCAGGTAGACTCCCTATCTCCTCCTCTTTTGTTTGGTTTGGTGGGCATTTATCATGTTCCTTTAACTGCTGAGTATTTCTCTGTCTTTTCATCTTCTTTAGACTGCTGTGTTTGGGGGTGGCCTTTCTGTATTCTGGCAGTTTGTGGTCCCTCTTTATTGTGGAGATTCCTCCCTGTGGGTGGGGTTGGACAGGTGGCTTGTCAAGGTTTCCTGGTTAGGGAAGTTTGTGTTGGTGTTCTGGGAGTGGAGCTGGATTTCTTCTCTCTGGAGTGCAATGAAGTGTCCATTAGTGAGTTTTGAGATGTCTATGGGTTTGGTGTGACTTTGGGCAGCCTGTATATTGAAGCTCAGGGCTATATTCCTGTGTTGCTAGAGAATTTGCGTGGTATGTCTTGCTCTGGAACTTGTTGGCTCTTGGGTGGTGCTTGGTTTCAGTGTATGTATGGAGGCTTTTGGATGAGCTCTTATTAGTTAATGTTCCCTGGAGTCAGGAGTTCTCTGGTGTTCTCAGGTTTTGGACTTAAGCCTCCTGCCTCTGGTTTTCAGTCTTATTCTTACAGTAGCCTCAAGACTTGTCCATCCATACAGTACCAATGGTAAAACATCTAGGTTAATGGTGAAAAGATTCTCCACAGTGAGGGATACCCAAAGAGGTTCACAGAGTTACATGGAGAAGAGAAGAGGGAGGAGGGAGATACAGGTGACCAGGAGGAGAAGAAGGGGAACCAAAGGGGGAGTAGCAATCTAGCCACTGATCAATTCCCTATGTGCTCTGCACAGTCTAGAACCCTCAGAGAGGTTCAGGGAGTTACACACAGAAGAGAAGAGGGAGGAAGGAAATAGAGGTGACCAGGAGGAGAAAAGGAGGAATCAAAAGGAGAGAGATGGATCTAGCCAGTAATCACTTCCCAAAGTGTTCTCCACAGCCCAGAACACACAAAGAGATTCACAGAGTTGGGTAGAGAAGAGAAGGGGAGGGAGGAGTTAGAGGTGATTAGGGGGAGAAAAAGGAGAGTCAAAAGGGGGGGAGAGTAATCAAGCCAGTAATCACACTCCTAAGTAAAAATGGGTACTGAAGATTGGATTCTTAAAGGTACAAAATTGATAACAAATACCAAAAAGCAAAGATTAAAAATCTAGAGTAGAGGTTAGACTCTCAAAAATACAATATTAAAAAACACAACAAAATCACAAATATTATAAAAAATATATATGAAGTTTGCTTTAAAAATAGTGTCTTTTTTTTTTGCAAGGTAATAGGTTATAAAAATGAAAATTAAAGGAGTAATAGAGGACTTAAAAATAAATTTTTTTTTATTTAAAAAATGATAATAGTAAAGATATATCTAGGAATTTCTCTGGAGCTGTTGCAGGCAGTGTGGGGTCAGTTCAGTTTCAGGTAGTTCCTTGTTCCAGCTTATACTTCTCAAGATCTATAGGCCCCTTCCAATGTAGTCGGTGCTAACTACAGGGTTTTAATATGTTGTACCTGTCACTTCCAAAGTGGTTCCCTCTGTTTATTTTGGCTTCTTCTGTTTGCAGGTCTCTTCAGTGTCTAATTTCCACCCTGATACAAGGGGGCAAAGGTGGTCATTTATTTAGGCTCACTTGTTCAGTTGTGCTGTGCGGAGGGAGGAAGACTGCAAACAAATATCACTGGCATGTGTGGGGAGTGCTCACAGTGTCTCGGCCACGCTGGGTTTGCCCCTGCTCATGGCGTGTGTGCTTTCCCAGTCCACACTGTTCAGGATCCAGGTTGATCTGCAGGGGAACTATCTAAAGCAGGCCCTGGGTTGTGTGCCCTTTCCAGGTCTAAGCCACTCAGGTTCAGGTTCTTGGGTACTCCACAAAGGCGCAGACTCAGTTGGGCCTGTGTATTGTGCCCTTCCCAGGTCCGAGCAGCTCAGGCGAATTGCTTGGTGAGCGCACTCTCCCCAGGTGGGGGGTGCATCTTATCACCTCCTCTGTCCCAGCTGCTCAGTTTCTTGGGTGCGCAGAGGGTGTGCCGTCTCACGTGTCTCTTCTGGGGAGCTGATCTCTGGCTGCGACCCTCCCGGTGGATATCAACTGTCCAGAATCCCAGGAAGTCTTGGTTAGCAACTGGGAGCCTGCTCACAGTTTGGTAGAGGATGCCACCTCTTGGGCCAAGATTGCCCCTTTCTGGCTCTGGCTGCTGCCCACCTGCCTCCCTGCCTCCAGCAGGGGATGAGCCGGTCTGCAGCCAGCTAGCTCTCCTCTGGTATTCGTTCAGTCCTTTGTTCTGTGAGCAGGCCCGGCAGTGCCTTAGGTTAGAGCTTTTCATGGGATAGTTCTCTCTCTCTGTTTCTCTCTCTCTGGCTATCCCACAGTTTGGGTTGCCATCCCACCCCAGCTGCCCCAGATTGCCCTCAGGGCACTCAGGCCTGGTCCTTACCCTAAGCAATGCAGCCCATGCCTCCCTGTTCAGCCCCCGCTTGCTGGTGCCGGATGCAAGTGTCTAGGCCACTTCTCTGCTAGGAGTTGCTGTCAGGCATGTAATCTACTTTTGAAAACAATGGGCTGCCTTTCTGCGTGCCTGATGTCTTCTGCCAGAGTTCAGAAGTTGTTTTGTGGAATTTGCTCAGCGTTCAAATGTTCTTTTGATGAATTTGGGGGGGAAAAAGTGGTCTCCCCGTTCTATTCCTCCGCCATCTTAGGAAAGCCCCCAGAGATTGATAGTTCACAAGGAATGACTAGAGAACCAAGATGAGTTAGAAAAGGGAATACTTATGGCTAAAGAATCCCCCAATCTTATTTTGAAGGGATTGAAAGTTCAGATCAGAATCCTACTATACAAAACTTATTCTTCAATGTTGTTCTATGCTTGAGTTGATAAATTAGAAAACCATGAGTAATTTTCATTCCATGGTATAAACACACTCATTCTTTTAGGAATTTTTTAATTGACAAATGAAGGACTATTCAACAAATGACACTTATCTAGAAAACACATCTGCACTACATTTTAGTTTACATTTAGAACTGCCCATTACTGACAAATGTCCATTGGCAAATAACTCCAATTCTCTACAAAAGCCTAGATAGGTCTTGTCCACAAAAGGAGAATTTTCTCCTTTCTTCATGGTCCATTTTGGCAAGGGTGCAGAAGAGACCCACTATTATGGACTGAATGTCTCCCGAAAATTCATGTTGAAACCCTACATCTCATGTGATAGTGTTAGGAAGTAAGGCCTTTGGGAGGTAATTTGCAACAGAGGAACTCTTGAGGGAGAAGTCCCCATAAATGGGATTAGTGCCCTTTTAAGAGCCAGGAAAGAGCTTGCCTACAACCTCTGTTCTCTTCAATGTGTGGACACTCTGAAAAGTTAGCAGTCTGCAACCTGGAAGAGGGTTCTCACCAGAACTCAACCATGCCACACCATGATCAGGGACTTGCAGCCTCCAGAACTGTGAGAAACAAATGTCTGCTGTTTATAAGCCATTCAGTCTTTGGTATTTTGTTACAGCAGCCCAAACTAAGATACCTATACAAATTTAAACCAGTTCCTACTGTCTCCTCTTTGGAAATTTGAATTACAGAGCCTGACTCTAAGAAAAGAAAAATATTTCCTTGCTTTTGTTTGCCTGTTTAAAGACATGCATAGTTTTCAAACTTTTTTAGGTGTCTTAGTGTTCTGTGTTGTCTGTTTAGTTTCTCTTGGGCTAGAGAATAGAAGTCTCATTTCCAAGACAGCACTGTGTGGGGAAAAAAAAGAGAGAGAGAGAAAACTGTGAAGACAAGGTGTGGGGCAAGCAAATGAAGCAAACTTTAACAGCTTCTTTCAACAGCTTAGTAGCAGCTCTGTGTGCCCAGGACTAACCATGCCAATACCTACTTTCATTGCCAAGTGACTCCTTCCTCCTCACTGTCTCCCCTTCTTTTCTTATTATCTTTCTTCTTCCCATCCTGTGCTACAATAATTCACAAGAGAAGTTTTGGATAAATGTATTTATGCTTTAAAAAGAAATTTTCATTTAAACGGATGCTAACGTCAAAGGATGACAAAAACATCCCCTTTCTACACAGATGAGTAGCTCTTTTTCCACTTTAAAACATTTTTTCAGAAAATCTAAAATATGTGAGGCTGGAGATTCTTTTGGAGATAGCAAAGAAAGGAGATGTACTCTAGGCATGTAAGAGAAAATGTGTCTTAAACCTACCTTCTTTCTACACTGGAAAAGAGCTGGAAAACAAATTAGCACAGGGCATATTCTTAAGAATATTTTCCTTGAAAAAATAATGACTTAATTCAAAAACCTAAGCCTGAACCAGATTTTCTTCTTGATGCTCTCTTACTTCATATGCTTCCTTGGGCCTTCTCTCCTATCTGAACCACTTTCCCCAGTTCATCCTCCACGGAGCCACAAGAACAGGCTACATAAAAATACAGCTTTTATAGCATCACTTCCTGGTTAAATTAAATCAACAGTACCTAACACCAGTTTTATGAAAGCACACAACTCACTATCTCTTTTCTTTTAACATGCCAACCTCATTTCTTCTCTCTTACCTCCTTACACTCCAGCAATAATGACTTACTTTGATTCATATTAATGTACCATAGCATTTCATACTCACCATTTATTCATTCATTCTGTTTGCAATGAGTGGAATGAACACTTGGTGAGCTCCTATTCATCTTCCAAACCCTTTGTATCAGTCAGAGTTGAAATGTGTGAAACAGAAACTACTCTGTATATCAGACAGGAAGGCATTTAATGCAAGGAATGAAGTGCCAATGAAACCATTGAACGGATTAGAGGAACACAAGTCACGGGCCACCAATAAGCTTTCAGGTCATGACACTGCAGGTATGATCCAGAATTTGGGAGCTGCTGCCAACAGTTAGGGGTCGGAAAGCTACAAGAACTACTATCTATGTCACACCCACCCACACAGTCAAGGGTGATGACCAGGTGGTGAAACAAGTAGTCTGAATACTATAAAAAATAATGTTTGCTGGATCCTTGTATGTCAGATGCCATCACAGGAAAAGGAAAAATGACTCTATTCTCTCCTGCTCTGCAAATGTTTCACTAGAGCATTTCATTGCACTTTTTAGCCTTCCAATCCCTATAGAGTATAGGGAAATGGATGAGGGGGAAATAGGTGCAAGGATCAGTAGATAATACAGGCTTCCCAGGTGGCGCAGTGGTAAAGAATCCACTGGGCAATGCAGGAGATGCAGGAGACATGGGTTTGATCTCTGGATAGGGAAGATCCCCTGGAGAAGGAAAGGCAACCCACTCCTGTATTCTTGCCTGAAAAATTCCACAGAGGCATCTGGCAGGCTACAGCGCATGGGGTCTCAAAGAGCCAGACATAACTGAGCACACATCAGTAAGTAATATTAGGAATCATATCCTCTGTCAAGCCCTTCTTTGGACCTTCCTCCCCTAAAAGTCTTGGGTGATCATTTCCTCCATCATATTTCCTCTGTTCTTTACTAAGCATACTCTTATCTTAGTAGTCTTAACCATATTTCAAAATTTGTGGACACACATATAGTTCATATATTATAAATACCCAATCATTATTTTATTCATCTTTTTAAAATCCTTAGTGCCTAGAATAGTCTCTGACACATAATATGTCTCCATATTTTATTTCAAATATTATTAAGTAGCACTTTAATTTACAAAATATATTAACTTAGGAAAGTGAGATTTTCGGTTTCAAGATTTTCAGTTTCAATCTCCTCTTCAATAGATTCAAAAAATACAGAGTTGGAAAGCGGTGACATTGAACTCTCTTGATATTTCAGCAAATTCTCTTCTCCATAGAAGAATAATATCTTGGGATGTTATTCAATTAAAATGCAAATTTGAGGACTCTTTGGTTCTAGTAGATATTCTACTCATTGTACTTCTCCAGTGATCAATTTGCTCTTCCCAACAGAGGGTAGAAAATCAGGCATTTTATTGCACTTATTTAAATTATATTTCATTTATGCATTGGGTTAAACAACCTTTGGGCATGCTTATAAGCCTCACAAGTAAAAACACAGCAAGCAATTTGAATTTATGTTCTAATATAGATTAAGTATCAAAGAATATTCAAGTAAGATTCAGAATATATTTTTACATTCCACTCACAATAATTTCTTTATTAGAGTGTGGAGAGTAAGGAAGAATGTCTGTGTCTAGCTTCGTATATCTCTCGAGTAGGACAGATCAACTTCCACAATATGCCTATGTACAGTCCAGTGATTCTTAACCACCAAATCATAGGTTAAACAAAAAAATCCTAGAGACATACAATACTCCTCTGGATTCCATACAAATACCCAGTTGTCCACTGGAAGTGTGATTAAGGGGGAAACTAAAATGTAATAAAACTAGCAACACCTTTTTAAATACTAAGCTAGAAATGTTTTGTGTAAAATTATGTCACATACTAAGAGAATATTAAATGGCCAAAGATGAATTTACCTTTTAGTTTCACTTAAATTCAGTAATAAGAATCAAAAGTAAAATGAGACTACTCTAGAGAAAAGTTAAGAGCAGACATTGTAGTTATCAGTAGAGAAATTAACTGCAGAGGCTATAACTTTCATCGTTGACTCTCAGGTAATTTTAAGTGCTTCCCCTGACCTTTACAAATGAAGAAAATGAGGTACTGAGAGCTTGTGCGGAGAATATCAAAGAAGCAGAATTCATCAGTGTTATGATCTAAATGTTTGTGTCCTCCCAGAATTCATATATTGAAACCTTAACCCCCACTGTAACTGAATTTGGAGATAGGACCTCTATGGAAGTAGTTAAGGTTAAAGGAGTTCATGGGGGCACTGGTTTTGGAGAAGGCGGAAGTTGATTGGATTGGATTAGTGTCCTTATAAGAAGAGACACCAGAGAGCTCCATCTCTCTCTTCCTGCAACACAGAACAGCCATATGAGGACGTAGTGAGAAGGCAGCCATCTGCAAGCTAGAAAGACAGCCCTCTTCAAAACCAACTAAGCAGGCACCATGATCTCAGACTTCCAGCCTCCAGAACTGTGGCAGAATATATTTCTGTTGTTTAAAATGGACAGTCTGCGATATTCTGTTATGGCAACTTAGCAGACTAATACAATCGGCAAGCCAACTAAGATCCTTCTCCGCTCCTGCTCTTTTCTATACGCAGACACCATACAGTCACCAAAAAGCTGAAGGCCTAGGAAACAGCACAGGAAAAGCAGGTGCAAAGTACTAAAATTCTTATGCACTGCTGTTAAGGAAAATGCCAAACATGTATTTTGTTCCTCTGACATGTCTCACTTAAGACTACTCATGATATAGACATTTAGATAAAATAATATAGATAAAATTAATGTTACACTGATTACACATGCATCAGAACGTTACAGCAAGACAACCACGGTGTGATTTAGTCACCCAGGAAAACCCAGGCCAGATATCTTTGTTCAGGGGACTGGATGACAGATATAGAAATGGGATTCTAGGTTCATGAGAACACAAACCCCACTACATATTACTGTGGTATTTTCTGTATATAATGTGTTTAAAATTGTTCTAAATCTTGGCATTGGAGTTGATAATAAGAAGTAATATCTTCCAAGTCATTTAATTATAAACTAAATCCAGGAAGTGGAAACATTCTCACCATTAATCAAATTAATACTTGAAGGTAATGGATCCATCATTTTCTGGAAAAAAAATAATTTTGTGTAACTAGTAAATGTTATATCCCACTTAAATTGGTTTCCTCACCCTGTCTACATTCTATCAAATTTTTGACCACTTATAAGGACTGCTCTCAGATCTAAGCTATGATATAAAGTTAAAAACTCTAAATTCAGAAACACTTTTAAACTAAATACATTAAAATATCTTTAAATGATTATTTGTATTGTGCTAATTATAAAGCTCTTATCTCTAAGCTCCAGATCTAACATAATACAAGCTTATGCTTTGACCCACATAGTGCAGGAGAACACTGGGGTCATCTTTACAGAACACAGGTCATACAACCAAAAGTGATTTCAAACTAAAAGAATTCAAATCTTTTATTTGTATTTGTCAAACATGGTGGAAAAGAAAAAGATATAGCAACATCGTTTTCATCACCATTTTCCCTTTTCATTGCTGCTCTCACATAATGATTGTGCTCCAATCTAGTCCTGCCCCACAACAAAAACTTCTTCTAAAGGTTTCCTACCAGTTTCACTTTTCTAATTCTCCTGCACAAAACCTCAAATATTGACGGTCCAACATAACCCACTTTGGGAATCCTAGGAGAGGAAGAAATGGAGCAAATCAAGTCAGAATATATTTGAAGTGAATGGGTAAGGAGAAATTCAAAGAAGTTATACCAGGTGACTTACAGCCTTCTGTTCTTGTTAACCCTATGGAGGGTGCATGGTACTAAAGTTCTTTGCCTCTGTAGATTGAGGACTCCAAATGCCGCTATCTCTTATAACAGTGATATCTTCTCTGCAGAAGCAACATTTTTCTAGCACTAATAAGACAGAATGGGGATTCTGAACTTATTTTTGCAAAGAAAGTTACATCTATTTACACTGGTAGCTTTCATTTGTGTGTCTCCATGACACCTTCAGGTACCACTGTAACATCCTCTGCCATCTTCCCCAGCAGTAAATCACGGAAGATATTGCTGTTTACTCACTTCTCACTCAGCATGGTGTCAGTCATATTCACTCAAATTCACAGACTTAAGAATCAGGAGACAGAGTTATAGTTCATTTTTTATCAACAAATTCATGATAATTTGTGGGAAGCAGTATTTGTGCTCAGCCTCACAAAGATTAAAAAAGGAAAAAATTGCCTCTACCACCTTTCACTAAATCACATATATGAAGTACCTAAAATATATACAAAATGAGAAACAAGAGTACACGTACATTAAGTAGTAATTGTTTTTTTGCTTGAAATATAAGGCAAAACTATATGGAACATAAAGAATGGTAGAAAGAATAAAATTTATAGCAGTTGAGGCAAAATAAGCAATATCATTCCCAAGAGAAATGAACATGTCAAATAACCAAGGAAGATGGGAGAAAATTATTACAGCAAGAAAAGAAGAGAAGAAGCTGAAACTAAAATGTTGAATGCCAAGACACCTAGGAATAATGAAGAGGAAAAGGGTCTAGTGTTAATAAATCCCAGCTAGCATTGCCAGAGTAGGAGGTTTAACAGTTTTTGTCATTTTACTTTTAACCTTTTATTGAATTATCCATAGAAAGTTCTTATCCAAAAACAGATAAACAATTTTTACACAAATCAAACCCATGACAGTTTATGCCACCATCCCCAAATTCTGAAAATCTCTCCATTTAAGAAAGAAAAACAAAATGCATCACAACTGCTTCTGATAATCTCAAACAACGGATCATTTTTATTTTACTTTACTTTGTTCTGTTTTCACATCAAGGTGTCGAACCAAAAATTAATCATAGGACCTTGCCAGGTATATTTTAATTCTCTCTGAAAGGATGAGACAGCCAACTCATAATAAGGCTTGGTCAAGGCGAAGTATAGCTACAATTGCTATGGCATAGTTGGGAAAGCCACCTCAATCCTTATCATTGTTCACAGACAGCAATAAAGTTCAAAAACACCGCTGAGTAATAGCTAGTCAGCACATCACTCTTTACTACAGAATGTTGTCCTTCATCAGTGTTAATCCCAAATCAGTTGGTTAGGACACAGCCCCAGTTATAACCCCCCTTTTGCTTTCTGCTTCAATGTGTTAAAAACATTCTTCAATGTGTTACACACTATTTGCCTGTCTGCTCCTCCATCTCGATTTACAGGATAGAATTGCAAAAATCAGTTGGAAACCTCAACTTATACACAACTACTTGGAAATCATTTCTTTAATGCTGATGTAGTATCAGTGAAAATGATGGTTTAAAAAAAACAACCTACTGTTCACTTTGGTGGGGAAAAAAGAAATACTCTCATGAGCTATGTTCAAGTACAATAGAAAGGTGGAATTATTGAAATTCTTTTGTAATAACCTGAGAGCTAGACAAACCTAGACAGCATATTAAAAAGCAGAACGTTACTTTGCCAACAAAGGTCCGTATAATCAAAGCTATGGCTTTTCCAGTAGTCATGTATGGATGTGAGTGTTGAACCATAAAGAAATCTGAGAGCCTCAGAATTGATGCTTTTGAACTGTGGTGTTGTAGAAGACTCTTGAGAGTCCCTTGGACTGCAAGGAGATCCAACCAGTCAATCCTTAAGGAAATCAACCCTGAATATTCCTTGGAAGGACTAATGCTGAAGCTGAAGCTCCAATACTTTGGCCACCTGATGCAAAGAACTGACTCATTAGAAAAGACCCCTATGATGGGAAAGATTGAAGACAGGAGGAGAAGCTGATGACAGAGGATGAAATGGTTGGATGGTATCCCCAACTCGAAGGACATGAGTTTGAGCAAACTCCGGGAGATGGTGAAGGACAGGGAAGCCTGGCATGCTGCAGTCCATGGCGTTGCCAAGAGTCAGACACGACTGAGCGACTGAATTGAACTGAACTGAACTGACAGAAGAATATTTATAAATCGGGCCTTAGAAAAGTGCTAATAACCCCATCACTCTCTCACAGTACGTGAGTATGAAACTCTAACTTTTAAAAGGAAAAATAAAAGTTCAGTTCAGTCGCTCAGTCGTGTCTGACTCTTTGCGATCCCATGAATTGCAGCACGCCAGGCCTCTCTGTCCATCACCAACTCCCGGAGTCTGCCCAAACCCATGGCCATCGAGTCAGTGATGCCATCCAACCATCTCATCCTCTGTCGTCCCCTTCTCCTCCTGCCCCCAATCCTACCCAGCATTAGAGTCTTTTCTAATGAGTCAACTCTTCGCGTCAGGTGGCCAAAGTATTGGAGTTTCAGTTTCAACATCCGTCCTTCCAATGAACACCCAGGACTGATCTCCTTTAGGATGGACTGGTTGGATCTTCTTGCAGTCCAAGGGACTCTCAAGAGTCTTCTCCAACACCACAGTTCAAAAGCATCAATTCTGCGGCGCTCAGCTTTCTTCACCATCCAACTCTCACATCCATACATGACCACTGGAAAAACCATAGCCTTGCCTAGACGGACTTTTGTTGGCAAAGTAATGTCTCTGCTTTTAAATATGCTATCTAAGCCAATGAGATGCAACATTCATACTTAAGAATTTAACTAACCAAAGGCAAATCCAAGACTTGAAATCCATTCCAGGCAATAATCATCAATGAGTTAAGAAGTCATCACTAAGTTCTAGACCCATGTCAGAGCTGCACCACAAAGGGATATCCATTGTCCAACTGCCATTCTCCCCAAATCCCTCCCTCACCTCCTACTGCAGCCTAGGCCACAACTTGAGGGTCCTGTAGGCTAGTATCACCACTATATTCTTAGGATTAATTCTGAGTCAGCAAAATTTAAGTAGGAAATTCCTGCAGATTGATATCATTGAAGAACATTATTCCACTTGGGTTAAAAGTAGAAAACGTGCTTTTATTCATTCTGTGTGATGTCAAACAAAAAACAGAGCCATACTGAGTCCAAGAAACTCTACAGCTAGGATGGGGAAACACTGCAATTGAGCAAAATACCATGGCTGGAAACCCTTTCAAACCCAGGATAACTGCTTTGGTTTTGCAAATAAACACATTGCTTTGACTACCAGTATTAAATGAGGTTGGTTTTTTTATTTTCTGTATTACAAGTTCAGTAAACGTATTTCTCACTCAGTTAAAAAAAATTATGGCAGGACCTCTCAGATAGAAAGGCAAGTTGGTACAGGTTGTGGGGTAAAGCACCATAACTGAGAATATCATACACCAAGGCAAGCTCCGAAGCAGGAAAGAAGTGGGGGGAAGGCAGGGAAGATCAGGCAGACGGAGTTAGCAGTATCTCTGTAGTCACAATTTTCCTTCACATAGCCTTCAAATGCCCATTATGTCCAGTCTGCAAACATAATCTCTCAGTAAATCCAAATCAGACAGTTTTCTTCCAACACTGGAACAGATCATGGTTTCTTCCACTGAGCCCCAGATTAAGGTCCTGGACTGCAGTAAAGGGTGATGTTATACAAAAACATCTATGCAACTCACACTCAGCTCATCTAGATGCTCACACTTTGGAAGCTAAACCTGAATGATGAAGCAGCAGAAATACACCCTCCACTTCATTCTCACCATCAGTGTCATCTTCTTCCCATAGAGGTGAGGAGAAGGATTTTTCTTAAATTTTCTCTAACACAGTTGAATTTTACTGAACTACATGAAAAGACTCCAACTGGATTAAAAGATAAATGCAACAAGCAAGAACCTCCATAGGGAGAAAATGTCCCCAATAACCTATGTCATTGTGTGGTTATTGCAGGGTATGTAAAATCATGGGTCATATTTTTGTACAGAAAATAGAATAGAGGGTTGAGAATTTGGACGTGATTACATCTCAGAGACAGAATATGTTAAGAAAAGAATGAGCTTTAGAGCTAAATTGACTTGAGCTTAAATAGTAGATCTCAGACTCCCTGTGTTCCATGAGTGATTTTAGGCAAGTTACATAATTTCCCTGTTCTTCACTTACCTTATCTGTGCCAATGAAATAATGGGGGCGGGGGCTGGGCAGGGGGATACAGATCAGTAACACATTAAAAAATACACACAATATATACCACAGCTTAATCCCTGAAACGTATCAACTATTTTTTCCACATTACTCTCCCCTTAGCTCCTATTCCAACGCTGTTCTTTCTTTACTGAAATTTCAGAGAATGTCATTTTAATTTTCTAATGCTTTCTATAATGTTTGCAATGGCTTAGGCTCCATGTAAAATTTATGAAATCTTGTTATACTTTCAAACCTTTTTATATCAAAATTTTTAATTCATTTTCTTCAAAAACTTCTCAAAACCTCTTAGCTGTTAACTATAAAGCAAATAAAAGTGGGAGAGAACAAAGCAATTCAATAAAAATTGGATTTACTTTTTAAAAAGGAAGGTTTTAATCTTCTTAATTGGCCCTTTGATGTAGATAATTTCCAAGCATGGGACATTTTATAGACTAAAAAGATCATGTTAAAATCTTTCCTTGGAGTAATCAACATTTGGTGATCCTTTAGAACAGAAATCATTAAAAACAGCAAAGAGAAAGGAGTTATTAGATGTGCAAGATCAAGGTCTCCAACATATTAAAATTAGCAATGAAGGATTACAAATTCTAGGAAATGAAAGATAACATTTTCACTGCACATTTCTTTGGACGATAAAGAGCACTGAATCAATATATCATTGAAGAGATTATTATTTTGTACAAACTGAAGGTTGGTGCAGGTCATTCTCACAAAAGCAAACAGAACTTGTTAATTTAATCCAACAGACTTGGCAGTGAAACCAAACAGGAATTTAATCAGCTGGAGAAGGTGGTGAGCATCTCTGAAAATTGAATGATTGCTGTGCAAACAGTAAATATCATTATGGAAGGGCAAGGAAAGAAAAAGAGTGCTTTTCTCATGATTTTCATTGAGTTCATCAAACATAATAAATGATTCCAAACAAACCATTCCCAGGACTGCAACAATGACTTAATGTTACTTGTGCTAAAAAGTTAAAATTTATACTTTTCCAATCTCTCACCTTTCTTAAATCCTTTTGTTAAGCTGCAAGGTTACAAAATGAAGGATTAAGTGTCTTATATTCCAAGACAGCAGCTGACTTCTCAGTTTCTCAACTCAACATAATCTGACAGCACTCTGATGCCAAAGTGAAGGCTTTTTATTATAGAGACTAACACAGAGACAGGGCTAAGATGTAACATTAGTTGAACAATCATTGCTTTAAACATCTTCAAAACTAAGAGCATTTTTAAAGGCTATATATTGTTGCCAAAGCATAAATAAAACTTACTTACCGCCTCCTTTGCACTTAAATGAAATTACCATCATTTTATTCAGAATCTTTCCCACTTCCGGTTATCACAGTTTTCACTGTGCCTTGTCCTTCTTTCTTTCTATCTCATTCCAGCCTCTACTCTATTTGCAGGTTTTCCTCATTTCTAATCTCTGTGAAATCTTGTTTTGAAAGCATAACCTTTTAGAAGTCTCATGCTGATGGCGTGTAAGTATACACTATATCCAATATAAAAAGACTTCCTCAGTGGTATTTTTTTCTCTCCAGCTATGAAAACATAGTGTTCTCAACAAACAAGTAAATTTATTACCAAAGGGAACCTCAATAAACAAATGTCAATTGGTGTTTCCCAAGAGTGACTAATAAAAATACATCATGTGATAAAGTGGCAAAAAAGACATTTCAAAGTCTCATGGAAGATAATTTTAATGTTCAATTATTAAAAGCAAGTGAAAGTAAGTGAAAAGTAAGGAAGTGAAAAACTTATTTGGAAACTCTAGAAACGGTTGTCTAGCTTCATGGAAAACTAGACCAAGAGATAATGAGCTAATGAAGAACTGTATTATGTTAAGCTACTGAGAAGAATGAGAATGACTGGGAAAATCAGAAACTACTATTCAAAAGCATGTAGACAGAGACTAGATGGAAAATCTTAGCTTTAAGAGAAATGGAGTGATACTTTTTCATAACTTTGTCTAAAAACAGATACATGTTCATTTGTATCTAGTCCAGTTTTAATACTATCTTGAATCATTTCTCTCCCTCCATATTTCATCTCCCAAAGGAACAGAATATACTCTTTTATGTGTATATACTTGCACCATCTTCCCTTATTATTTATACAGCGTATGTCATTTATACAGTGGCAGACTGCATAAATCATAATAAATGTATAATATGATAAATCATAATAGTAATACCATACCACTGCATGACAAAAAAATACAATGACTTGAAAGTTAGAAACTGTGCCTAGTGAACTAACTGATCTGGAAGAAGAGATGGCTAGTCATTATGTTGAAAGTCAGAACACTGAGTGTTTCTAACAGCTCATGACAAAGTCAAAGGGGAAAAAAGGAATATAAAAGGGAACTTACTGTTTGCAAGCAGAATTTAAAGAAAGTTACTGGATTAGAAAACAAACCTATCCAGTGAGCAAGATTCCAAAATTAAGAAAAGGCCTCAAGCAAAGATCAAATCAAAGCTGTGGGTATTTGACCTCAGGAAGGTGGAACCTGATAAGATTCTCTCAGACAGATAAAGAACTTCTAACAACATTAAGGGCACTACCCTACAACATACAGTTCAGTTCAGCTCAGTCACTCTGTTGTGTCCAACTCTTTGTGACCCCATGAACCGCAGCATGCCAGGCCTCCCTGTCCATCACCAACTCCCGGAGTTCATCCAAACTCATGTCCATTGAATCGGTGATGCCATCCAACCATCTCATCCTCTGTCATCCCCTTCTCCTCCTGCCCTCAATCTTTCCCATCATCAGGGTCTTTTCAAATGAGTCAGCTCTTCGCATGAGGTGGCCAAAGTATTGGAGTGTCAGCTTCAACATCAGTCCTTCCTATGAATATGCTGTCTACGTTGGTCATAACTTTTCTTCCAAGGAGCAAGCGCCTTTTAATTTCATGGCTGCAACATACTGATGCGCAGAAATGGTGGTGCTGGTGGTTTAGTTGCTGAGTCGTGTCCGACTCTTACAACCCCATGGACTGTAGCCTGCCAGGCTCCTCTATCCATGGGATTCTTCAGGCAAGAATACTGGAGTGGGTTACCATTTCCTCCTCTATGCCCAGAAACACAGGTCTGAAAAAAAATTAGTTTGGCTTCGGGGGAGGGTGTGGTAAACTCTGATAAGATTTGCACAAAATACACAGTCATTAAGACAGCTGTGCCAGTAAAAGTGCCCCTTGTTTGTACTACAAAGGACTAAGTAATTCAAAAAAAAAAAAAAAAAGATTAATGGGCTTCTAGTTTTACATTGGCAAGAAGCAGATGGAGAAAATAGCTACAAAGACAGACTATTTTTTGTAAAAAAATAAAAAAGGAAAGATCTCATAGGATTGAACCAAGAGTTGAAAACAATGGACAGGGAATCAATTCACTGGGGTTAAGAGTCTTTCATCAGGAAACATTCTTGGCTCCTAGAATGGAGACACCTGGCAACATGTACCTAGATTTCAGAATTTCATGGGCAGATGACTGCTCTGTAGGTCTACCCCTTTTTGAATGTAAAAGTCTACTACTTATCTTTGTCCAATTTTACCACTGCATGTTGTGTTAAAAATACTTAGCCTCTTATTTCACAGGTTTCTGGATCAAGAAGAGTCATAACCAAGGAGTTGCAATGAACAAACCTCATCCACATCTGGACTTGTTTTAGATGATGAAATCCTGGACTTCAAGGATGAAATAACTGTAAAGTTACATATGAATTATTGTTCCCAGGAGAGTAGGTTATGGCTGTTGTTCAGCTTCTGGTAAATTCAGTCGCTCAGTCATGTCCAACTCTTTGTGACCCCATGGACTGTAGCACACTAGGCTTCCCTGTCCATCACCAACTCCTGGAGCTTGCTCAAACTCATGTCCATGGACTCGGTGATGCCATCCAACCATCTCATCCTCTGTCATCTCCCTCTCTTCCTGCTTTCAATCTTCCCCAGCATCAGGTCTTTTCCACTGAATTACTTCTTTGCATCAGGTAGCCAAAATACTGGAGCTTCAGCTTCAGTCCTTCCAATGAATATTCAGGACTGATTTCCTTTAGGATTGACTGGTTTGATCTCCTTGCAGTCCAAGGGACTCTCAAGAGTCTTCTCCAACACCACAGTTCAAAAGCAACAATTCTTTGGCACACACCTTTCTTTATGGCCCAACACTCATATCCATACATGACTACTGGAAAAACCATAGCTTTGACTATACGAACCTTTGTCAGTAAAGTCAAGTCTCTGCTTTTTAATATGCTGTCTATGTTTGCTAAAGCTTTTCTTCCAAGAAGCAAGCGTCTTTTAAATTCATGGCTGCAGTCACCATCTGCAGTGATTTTGGAGCCCATAAAAATAATGTCTGTCACTGTTTTTGTTGCTTTCTCATCTATTTGCCATGAAGTGATGGGACCAGATGCCATGATCTTAGTTTTCTGACTGTTGAGTTTTAAGCCAGTTTTTTCACTCTTCTCTTTCATTTTCATCAAGAGACTCTTTAGTGCCTCTAAACTTTCATCCATAATGGTGGTGTCATCTGCGTATCTAAAGTTATTGATATTTCTTCCAGCAATCTTGACTCCAGCTTGTGCTTCATCCAGCCTGGCATTTCACACAATATACTCCGAATATAAGTTAAATAAGGAGGTAACAATATACAGCCTTAACATGCTCCTTTCCCAATTTGGAACCAGTTCGTTGTTCTATGTCTGGTTTGAACTGTTGCTTCTTGACCTGCACATAGATTTCTCAGGAGGCAGGTATGGTGGTCTGGTATTCCCATCTCTTTAAGAATTTTCCACAGTTTGTTATGATCCACACAGTTAAAGGCTTTGGCGTAGTCAATAAAGTAAAGTAGATGTTTTTCTGGAACTCTCTTGCTTTTCCTATGATCCAATGGATGTTGGCAATTTGATCTCTGGTTCCTCTGCCTTTTCTAAATCCAGCTTGAACATCAGGAAGTTCAGAGTTCACGTACTGTTGAAGCCTAACTTGGGAGAATTTTGAGCATTACTTTACTAGCATGTGAGATGAGTGAACAACTGTGGAGTAGTTTGTACAATCTTTGGCATTGCCTTTCTTTGGGATTAGAATGAAAACTGACCTTTTCCAGTCCTGTGGCCACTGCTGAATTTTCCTCATTTGCTGACATATCAGAAAAACTGAACAGAAGTTCCCTGGTCACTCAGATGGTAAAGCGTCTGTCTACAATGCGGTAGATGTGGGTTCGATCCCTGGCTGGGGAAGATTCCTTGGAGAAGGAAATGGCAGCCCCCTCCAGTACTATTACCTGGAAAATCCCATGGACTGAGAAGCCTGGTAGGCTACAGTCCATGGGGTCGCAAAGAGTCGGACACGACTGAGTGACTCCATTTTCCACTTAGAAAAGCTATGACAAACCTAGACAGCATATTGAAAAGCAGAGACATTATCTTACTGACAAAGGTTCAGATAGTCAAAGCTATGGTTTTTCCAGTAGTCACATACGGATGTGTGTGTTGGACTGTAAAGAAAGGTGAGTGCCAAAGAATTGATGTTTTGGAATTGTGGGGTTTAAGAAGACTCTTGAGAGTCCCTTGGACTGCAAGGAGATCAAACCAGTCAATCCTAAAGGAAATCAGTCCTGAATATTCATTGGAAGGGTTGAAGCTGAAACTCCAATAATTTGGCCACCTGATGCAAAGAAGTGACTCATGGGAAAAGACCCTGATGCTGGGGAAGATTGAAGGCAGGAGGAGAGGGAGAAGACAGAGGATGAGATGGTTGGATGGCATCACCGAGTCCATGGACATGAGTTTGAGCAAGCTCCAGGAGTTGGTGATGGACAGGGAAGCCTGCAGTGCTGCAGTCCATGGGGTCACAAAGAGTCGGACACAACTGAGTGACTGAACTGAACTGAGTACAGAACTTTAACAGCATCATCTTTTAAGATTTGAAATAGCTCAGCTGAAATTCCATGACCTCCACTAGCTTTGTTCATAGTGATGCTTCCTAAGGTCCACTTGACTTCACACTCCAGGATGTCTGGCTCTAGGTGAGTGATCACACCTTCGTGGTTATCTGGGTCATTAAGATCTTTTTTGTATAGTTCTTCTGTGTATTCTTGCCACCTTTTCTTAATATCTTTTGTTTCTGTTAGGTTCTTACCATTTCTGTCCTTTATTGTGCCCATCTGCATGAAATATTCCCTTGGTATCTCTTTTTTTTTTTTAAGAGACCTCTAGTCTTTCCTATTCTATTATTTTCCACTATTTATTTGCATTGATCACTTAGGAAGGTTTTCTTATCTCTCCTCACTATTCTTTGGAACTTTTCATTCAAATGGATATATCTTTCCTTTTCTCCTTTGCCTTTTGCTTCTCTTCTTTGCTCAGGCATTTGTAAGGCCTCCTCAGACAACCATTTTCCCTTTTGCATTTCTTCTTCTTGGGGATGGTTTTGATCACTGCCTCCTGTACAGTGTTGTGAACCTCTATCCATATTTCTTCAGGCACTCTATCTATCAGATCTAATCCTTTGAATCTATTTATCACTTCCACTGTATAATCATAAGGGATTTGATTTAGGTCATACCTGAATGGTCTAGTGGTTTTCCCTACTTTCTTCAATTTAAGTCTGAATTTTGCAATAAGGAGTTCATGATCTGAGCCACAGTCAGCTCATGGTCTTGTTTTTGCTGACTGTATAGAGCTTCTCCATCTTCAGCTGTAAAGAATATAATCAATCTGATTTTGGTATTAACCATCTGGTGATGTCCATGTGTAGAGTTGTCTCTTGTGGTGTTGGAAGAGGGTGTTTGCTATGACTGGTGCTTTCTCTTGGCAAAACTCTGTTAGTCTTTGCCAGATTATGGTAGGTTGTAACAAAGACGGTTACAGGAAAAATTCATCAAGCCTCTGTATTCATGTACCTTTGTAATGTGACTTGGTGATCCTCCCAGATAAAGATGGAATTTATTTTCCCACCCCATGATTCTGGGCAAGCCTAGTGGAAGCTCAAGATCCTAAGCATCAAGAGACATTTCAGTTTCTTTTCCTCCCTCTTGGAATGCTGCCCTGAGAGTGCCACAGAGAAGCCCAGTCTAGTCAATTATAGGATAAAAGACCTCAAGGAGTAGAAACGAATCATCTCAATTAAGACATCTAGCCAACCAGCCAGCAGCCAGTGGTAACTGCCAGACATTTCGGCGAAGCCATCTTGTACTATCCAGTCCCTCTAGAAGTGAACCAAAGAAGAGATCAGCAGAAGAACCCAACAGCTGAGCCCAGCCCAAATTTATTTACCCACAAGGGAAAAATGCCTATTTTTCAAGTGGTTTCTTACACAGTAATTAATGATGCAGTGAACACTACATTTCCTAATTTTCTAATACAATCCATGTTGTAAATATTATGTGCTGTTATTATATGATATGTCAAGTAGATGCCTTTTGTTGTTGTTGTTGCTGTTGGAAATATGGTCCTGTAAGACAGCAAGTATTGAAGTGTTTATTACAGTGATGGTTGACCAGAATGAACATTACTCACCTTTCAGAAAGGGCAACTGTCACTGTAGTCTAGTATTAAAATAAAGTCTTTTTAATTCTGAATATGGCTATCTTTGCTTCCAGGGATGCAAATCAAAAGGAGAGGGAGAATATTCAAGTTTAAATGCCTTCTATCTGAGGGGTGTTGTAGATACTACTCAGTGACATTTAAGTCCAACAAATTTCTTAAACATTGTTTCATGGTCACTTTTCCTGCCACACACATCCATGGAAAAGCACATGAAAGATAAAGTAAGAAGTGAGAAAACTCTAGATTAAGGGACAAAGATGAATAAGTGTTATAATGACACACTGAACAATCACATTTCTATATTTTTGTTTGAATTGCTTCCCAGCTAGACCTCTCCTTTGGGAGATGCTGTGTAATTTCTCTGGTTATGTGATAGGAGCAAGATGAAAGATAACTCACAAGCTCCTGTGGCTTAAAATACAATGGTTTGAAATTGGTGGGTTATTTTTAAAGGTTTTTTTTTCCTTCTGTTTAAGAAAGAAAGGCAGAGTTATACTCACCAGTCCCATCCTCATCCTTCTCCAAAATAAAAGATCAAATTGCCTCTTCTCTGATTTTAAAGGCATTGCTTAAAAAATTCTGAGGTAAATGCATAAAGACTGTTAATATAATGGCCTAAATGGCACCCTCCTCCACTCCTTCTCTACAACAAAAACCAAAAGATCTAAAACTTCTTAAAGTATATTCAGATGCTGAAGAAATGAACTTTAAAAACATCTATATTTGAATATATATATCTATAATTGAATATATATAATTGCAAAAACTGTCACTGTAATATCATATACCTCATGGAATAGTCATTTGGATTATGTGATCATTTATTTTAACTCCCACTCTTCTTAGAATAGATAAACTTCAAGAATTTATATATCCAGAAATCTCTCAGGATCACTAACTAATTCTAGCAAAGTTAGAACTTATTTAAATATTGATTATAAATTAAAATTAAATTACTTTAAACCTTCTAGGCTAAATTAGCCCTGGTAGCACCTCTGTTCAAATATATAATGTTATTTAAGGGATTTTTTTTCTTAGTATACATACTAGACATATGCAAAGTTTTTTTTTAATGAAAAACTAAAATCATAGACTCAGTTCTAAAAAGCGACTATAGTTAAACTTCTTAATGCTATATATGAGAAAACTAAAGGTCACAGACCTGAAATAATATGACTGAAAACAGCAGGTTTTATTAGTGGTGATGCTAGGAAAGAATCAGGTTTTCTGGACCCTCAGGCCAGTGAGCTTCCCACTTTACCATGTGGACTCACACAGGACTTTGGGTCCAATGAGGATGGGAGGACCTGGCTTCTCCTAGTACTGTATCCAGGAGCTACCACATCTGAGCACAGAACTTCAAGTATCTTTCAGCCTCAGCCCTATCCCTAACCTTCTTTTTACTGTCTGTGCAGCTCTGCTTGCAGAATCTTAGTTCCCCAACCAGGGCCCTCAGCAGTGAAAGTATGGAGTTCTAATCCACTGGACCACCAAAGAATTCCCTTCAGAGTCTCTGGAAATGAGCAGAGCAGTAGCAAGCAATGTTTAAAAGTTTCCCAGCAGGTTCTGATATGCAGCCAGGCTGAGAACTACTGAAGTGGTTTCTCTCCATTTCCTTAAATGGCTTAGGTTACCAGGCTGGCAGTCCCAGCCTCATTTCCCAGTGTTTCTGACTCCCTTTGGTCCTTTGATACCCTAGACATCAAGAACCTAATTCTGAGAGCCTAGATACTTGAAAATGGAGAAATAAAACAGGGAAGATAGAGAATATGAAAGTACATGGTCTTGGCAACATGTATTGTCAGTGAAACACCTTATGGATACATAAGACCTGCTGCTGCTAAGTCGCTTCAGTCGTGTCCGACTCTGTGCGACCCCATAGACAGCAGCCCACCAGGCTCTGCCATCCTAGAAAACCATAAAAAAGAATTAATTTAGCTATATCAAGGTAGAATTTCCTATAGGCACTAGTATAAACAACTAAGGGTTTCTCTGGTAAAGAATCTATCTGTAATGCAGGAGCCAGAGGAGACTCCGGTTTGATCCCTAGGTTGGCAAGATCCCCTGGAGGAGGAAATGGCAACCTGCTCCAGTATTGTTGCCAGGAAAATCCCATGGACAGAGGACCCTGAAGAGTCCATGGTGTCACAAAGAGTTAGACATGACTGAGCAAGCATAAACATCTAATCAAATTTGCAAGAATATGTATCAGACTGTTGGTTGGCTTGTTTCATTATATCACTCAATCACTCTTATATAAAGTATGGTCATCTGTTTACCAGCTCATGAAATTAGAAGCAGCATAGTTTAAGTAGATTCTTAGACATTATGGCAAGGGAGAGAAACAGAGGCAGAAACTTTCATACTAAACAAAGTTCTAAATCAGTCAGAAGCCAGTTTAACCATCCCACAACAACTTTAGCAACCCAAAGGTGAACTTAATCAACTGACCCTCAATTTCAACCCAGTCCTCAAGGAACAAAGCTGAATCTGGGTTGTTTTGAACCTCAGAGGTGAGAAAGATAAAATTTACTTGTTGGGAGAAGATTATCAACAAGGATAGCTTCCTCATCTCTCACAATTCTTCCTCAACTCTTGCAGCCATGGTGGAAAAACTGATAATCCTGTGGATTGAGCCTGTGGGACATTTACACTTCCAGGGGAAGCATGAACAAAGCTCAGCCAGCAGTAGTGCCATATGCTTGTCTGCCTCCTTGCACAATCAGAACTGACTTGAGTCAAATATTAACTAAAATTATGAAAAGTTAAAGTGTTAGTCACTCAGTGGTGTCCAACTCTTTGCAGCCCCATGGACTGTAGCCCACCAGGTTCCTCTCTCCATGGTATTTTCCAGGCAAGAATACTGGTTTGGATTGCCATTCCCTTCTCTAGGGGATCTTCCCAACCCAGGAATAGAACCCAGACCTCTTGCAGTGCAGGCAGATTCTTTACTATCTGCGCCATCAGGGTAACCCAACTAAAATCATCAATTCAGTTCAGTCGTTCAGTTGTGTCCGACTCTTTGCGACCCCATGAACCACAGCACGCCAGGCCTCCCTGTCCATCACCAACTCCTGGAGTTTACCCAAACCCGTGTCCATTGAGTCGGTGATGCCATCCAACCATCTCATCCTCTGTCGTCCCCTTCTCCTCCTGCCCTCAATCTTTCCCAGCATAGGGGTCTTCACATAAGGTGGCCAAAGTATGGGAGTTTCAGTTTCAACATCAGTCCTATCAATGAAAACCCAGGACTGATTTCCTTTAGGATGGACTGGTTGGATCTCCTTGCAGTCCAAGGGACTCTCAAGAGTCTTCTCCAACACCACAGTTCAAAAGCATCAATTCTTCGGTGCACAGCTTTCTTTATAGTCCAACTAAAATCATATTTAATACCAAATATCAGGTATTCTAAATCTGAACGACCATGTATGAATGATCAAGAAAGGCCAAGTGTATGAAGCTGCTTGACTCAGAAGAGTCCAATACTCCAGAAACAAGCATGTTCTTTAAGCCTTAATCAGGTCTTTAAAAAGTTAAAGTCATCTGGTTTTATCTCAGTGTTCTTGCTGGAGGCATATTTTATGCAACTGATTGTGTTGGTTTTCTGCCTCTGTCACCAATTCTTCTCTACTATATTAAATACTATACATGGTAATACAAATTAATTAAGCATTATATTACAGAGTATTAATATAAATGTTTCATGCTCCTAAACCTCTATGACATAACTACTATTGCCCTGACGAAGAAATGAATTTACATTTTTAACAGAAATACTTAGAAACAAACATATTTAAATGGTTAACCATCAGTTCTTAAAGAACAGATTAAAGGAAGCAACAGTTAAAACAAAACAATAAGATTTAGATGGTCCAGTGAGGTGATGTAAAAAGAGAATACCATATATACCTCTTGCCATTTCAGTCATACTGAAAGAGCTTTTCAAATAACCTCATTTACTTTCACTCCAAGAACCAAATATGAGTGCTATCAATATGACTCTTTGCCTTTTTCCAGGCTAATCATGAATATCATCTAGAAAGCATTTCTTCCAGCTCATCAAGCTCCCTCTCTTCGATAGATGAAGACAACTTCACAACCATCAACAAGCAGAACCAATGTAAAATAATATCAGGGTTGAAATCACAGGGCTGCAAGTGACTTTCAGCTATTATACGGTGCATCCTCCTCCTCTGATATAATCATTTAAACCAGTGGTTCTCAACTTTGGCTGCACATTGAAAACATCTGAGAGGTTTTTTAAAATTCTGCCCAGCCTTAAACCCCTGAAATTCTAATTTAATTGGTCTGGAGTACAGCACGAATGTCAAGTGACCTAAAAGCTCTCCAGGTGATTGTAATGTACAGCTGAGTATCAAAGCCCATCAAAGACCACCAAGAAAACACCTGTAGTCAATCAAGAAAAGTCAGATTTACTTAGCTTGCTGCAGCATAGGGAGACTCTTGAGAATCTCAGGAAGTTTGGAAGAACTTCAAACTGGGTGATATTTTAAGAAAGCCAAGGGAAGCATGAGACCATTCTGGATTGGATGACATCAAGAAATGGGGGAAATTCAGTGATTGGGTATCTCAATTATCCTCATACAAGAAGCAGAAAGGTTAGAGCAGTGCTATCACTCTTAAAGAATGGAGATCATTCAGAAGACAAGTTGTTAGCAATGAGTGCCAAGTAGCAATCATTTTCATAGTTAAGATGTGGCCTCATCATTGCCCTGTTCTAAATATGGTGTATTTATGGTTTTGGGCAAAAACTGCAGTCTGGTTTTTCAGTAATGCCGATTTCCCTTTCTCTATTTGTTTACCAGAACCTGTTTTTACATTCTCATAAGGTTGAAAGCCACTGATTGAAACAAACTTAAAAGCACAGCTGCATGTAAGTGCTATCTGGTTGTAATATGTCATTCTTTTGAGTTCCAGGGTTAAAATTAGCTGATCTAGTTTATTAAACATGCAAGTGAAACCTTCCCAAAGTTGGACCTTCCAGATAAAAACTCTGTTCCCATTCCCTTAATAAAATATTGTTATGACCACAAGTTTAAACTGCAAAAGAAAGCATGCTACATTCCAAATAAATATCTTACATGTAATAGCCCCTTTTGATAGCATCACCAGTAAAACATTAGTTCTCCTATATTATAGTCATATTCTATTTATTCTGTTCTCAGTGGAAATGAAAGTGAAAAGTGAAATGTTAGTTACTTAGTTGTGTCCGACTCTTTGCAGCCTCGTGGACTGTAGCCTGACAGGCTCCTACATCCATGGGATTTTTTAGGCAAGAATACTGGAGTGGGTTGCCATTCCCTTCTCCAGGGGATCTTCCTGACCCAGGGATTGAATCAGAGTCTCCTGCATTGCAGGCAGATTCTTCACCATATGAGCCACCAGGGAAGACCAAGCTACTGTTAACTTTTCACAATTACTAACTCAGAGCTACCTTGATATGGCACCATACATGAAGGATAGGGATTCTTCACAGAAGTGTTTTTGACACTATTTTGATGGTTCACCTAATGCTCTGTTCTATAAGAAATCAGGATAGTGTCAACCACTTACGCTTTAAGAATGAATATGTGTATTCAATAGAAATTGGGGTTATTTAAATTCAGTATTCTTTCCTGGAAAATTCCATGGACAGAAAAGTCTTGTGGGCTACAGTCCAGGGAATCACAAAGAGTCTGACACAACTGAGTGACTGAGCACAACTCTTCTTTGGTAATATGGAATATATGTTTGCTCGCTTAGAATAGCCATGTAATCATAACCCTGCTTCATGTCTCCCTAAAAATAAGGCTCTTTCACTGTTTCACAAGTGTCAGTAGAGAAAATCACATTATTTAATTATTTGTTTGTTTATAAGAGTCAAAAATTTATTAACCTCTGATGGTCTAGAGTGCCAATTACTCACAGGAAACTCCACTCGGGGCCACCTGATATCATCCATATTATCTACTCCTCAAAGCTCCACAGAGAGGGGACAAAAGTTTTCCTCACCTAGACTGAGTTATTTCCATGGTTGGATCCTAAGGGAGCCTGGAAATGGTACCCCTGTTTCCCTGCTTGAACTCTGAACCAGCTCAGAAAACCAAAAATTTAGGCAAAAATTTATTTTTTAAAACTTCTGGAACCAAAAGATGCCATGTCATAGGTTGGATTCTCCAAGAACAGATACTGAGACAGAGTTTAAGTTCAAGATTTAAGAAGAGACTAAAGGAAGGGCGAAGAAGCAGGATTGAGCAAGGAAAAAGTCACACTGTGATGCAGACCTAAGGAAAATCTGGCCAACCTGGCAAGAAGCTGCAGAGTAAAGAAACACTGCCTGTGAGAGTCATCCCAGAGAGGGTTGAAAGATCTGAGCCTTCAAACCCCCTCCTAGCTCATTCATCACATGTGGGCTTCCCTGGGGAGAGCACAGCTGTGAGCAGGCATCTGGCTCCACGCAGCTGAGGCAGACCCCAAAGGAACAGGAAGCTGGAGGCTCCCTGCCCATCACCCACTCCCAGCTGGACAGCAAGTCCTTCCTCTCAGAGGCTCTGGGAGCGTATCTTCATGTCTACCCCAGTCCAAGCTGGAGAACATGGTAAGATGCTTGGCAACAATAGACTTCCCAATAGGACACTAAGCAATCACAGACCTCATACCTCGTTTACAGAATGAAAACTGAAAACTCATAGTATAGAGATACTGACCCAGAATACATGGTTTTCACTAGCAGCTGCACTCTAAAGAAGAAATAAAGGAAGAGATTGTGATATGAATGCCAATTTCTGCTCCCACATTCACCAAAAAAGAGACAACTGAGAACAGAGATATACAGACAGACCAGGGGTGATGTGTTAATAAGGGTGACCCTCCACGTGAACGGCGGTGAGAGGTGCCCCCTGTCCTCCACCAACGTAGTCACAGAACTTGACAGTCAGTTAAAGGCAGTATGGCTACCTTATTAACATTTTTAGGTCTCCAGATTACAACCATAAATCAAAACTCTCAGGTATACAGCAATCATTTTTATCCATACTTATAAATATTATTCCATTTGAAAAGGTGGGGACCAGGGAGTTGGTTTTTTTGGTGGTTGGTTGAGGAACTGGAGTTTGAATTTTTATTCTTGTTGCAGTTGCATGTAAAGGAATAGATTTATTTACCAAGTCCAAAATAACAAATTTTTTTCTTTAGATTTTCTGAATTCTTTTCTGTCTTAATGCAAAAGTCACAGAGGGGATTTTAATCACTCAGTGGCAAAGAAATATACATTGCAAGTGGCAATTCAGCAACCAGACTGATTCCCCTCATTCCCCTTTCAGGTGCGTACCTCTTGACACTATAATAATAATAGCATTCTACCACAGAAGGGAGAGACTGCATTGTCAGCCACTTAGGACAGAAAGGACCTGGGAACTCAGACCAGGGAGTTACAGTAAGACCTAGAGAGCATAAGAAGCAAATGTAACCATGGAGAACTCAATTCCTTCGTGGAATGTTTTGGGTGACTCCAGCAGTGACCACAATATGCAAATCACAGATTTTTATGGAAGGAGCGTTGACTTTTCAAGGAGTGTCAGGCTTTTCTCAGCCAGTCAGTTTCATTTAAGTAATTGACTAATCCTTCCTCTATGGAAACATAATGTTGCTAAGGAATTTTATTTATAAAACAATGGTCACCTGTTTAATGAGGTAAATTTGATATTATGGAGATTTACTCATAACAAGATCATATGACAGGTTGTTCATTTCTGCTTATGCAACTGAGACAAAGCAGTCTTTTAGAACTTACCTAGACTGATGATCTAAAGACTACCCTAAGACCATTTCCTAAAATATCCATTTCCTGGGGTATCCGCCTGAAATAAAACCTAAGCAAGCTGAGAAAAACACAGATCTCCATTGATCTGAGTCTTCCTGAACCTACACCTTTAACAGGGTTTTACAGGTTGGACTTCCCTGGTGGCTCAGACGGTAAAAGCGTCTGCCTATAATGCAGGGGACCCAGGTTTGATCCCTGGGTCAGGAAGATCCCCTGGAGAAGGAAATGGCAATCCACTCCAGTACTCTTGCCTGGAAAATCCCACGGACGGAGGAGCCTGGTAGGCTGCAGTCCATAGTGTCGCAGAGTTGGACACAACTGAGCAACTTCACTTTCTTTTCTTTACAAAGTCTGGTCCTGTGATCATGCAAACACTCCAAGCACTTGCTAAAAATGTGCATGGCTAGACCCCATTTAGTGAATGAGACTAAGAGCCCACATGGTCAATAAGTTCATCAGATGATTCTAATGCACACCAGGATTTGAAAAATCCTGTTACACCATTATATTGGAACAAGGTCAGAGTCATGATCCAAAAATCAAGCTCAAAAGAAAAATTCGACAAAATTCAGCTCAGTTCAGTTCAGTTCAGTTCAGTTCAGTCGCTCAGTCGTGTCCGACTCTCTGCGACCCCATGAATTGCAGCACGCCAGGCCTCTCTGTCCATCACCAACTCCCAGAGTCTACCCAAACCCATGTTCATCGAGTCGGTGATGCCATCCAACCATCTCATCCTCTGTCGTCCCCTTTTCCTCCCGCCCCCAATCCTACCCAGCATTAGGGTCTTTTCCAATGAGTCAACCCTTCGCATGAGGTGCCCAAAGTATTGGAGCTTCAGCTTCAACATCAGACCTTCCGATGAACACCCAGGATTGATCTCTTTTAGGATGGATTGATTGGATCTCCTTGCAGTCCAAGGGACTCTCAAGAGTCTTCTCCAACACCACAGTTCAAAAGCATCAATTCTGCGGTGCTCAGCTTTCTTCACCGTCCAACTCTCACATCCATACATGACCACTGGAAAAACCATAGCCTTGACTAGACGGACTTTTGTTGGCAAAGTAATGTCTCTGCTTTTAAACATGCTATCTAGGTTGGCCATAACCTTCCTTATTTGACCTTTATTTGGAAATAGTATTTTTCACAAGAGAAAACTACAACTTATTCATTCAATAAATATCTTATCATGTTCCTTCCACATCCAGACCCTGTGTTAAATACAGTAGATTCAAAATATAATGCATAGAAGATTAAAAGAATGGGTCTAGTAGTGCCACACATTATAACTCCTTCCACAGTGAATTCAGATCTTGCAATATGCATATCACTTGGAATTAAAATGAGAATTCAGAAAAAATTACACTTCTACTGAAGTGGAACTATCCTAAGAAAGACAAACATTACAAAGTGTGTATAGGATATGATTATATGAATCTAGCTCTCTTCAGGGAAAAGAACAGTGTGGAGAGTGGCGAGACAAGTACATGACCATTTTAAAAATAAGAAGATCTCTTAAAATAAGAGATCAGAGCTTAGACATGATTCCCATCCCAACTGGAGTCAGTTCTTTATACTAGAATCAGAGAGCTGATGAACTTTTGATCTGTCCTTTCTTTCTTTGGAAGCAGAGATCTAAAAGCTGTTTTCAAACAAGATTATGAAGAAAGCATAAAAGGATAATGTATGAATCATGATTGATTTTTCCATGAAGTATCCATGAACTCAGCTGAAACAGACTCCAGACATTAAAACTGCTGCACACATACCACCTGCTATGGTCTGAGCATTTATGTCCCCCAGATCCATACGTGGAGACTGTAATGACAGTTGTGATGGTATAAGCAGACAGGGCCTGTGGGACGTGATTAGGTCAAGAGGGTAGAGCCCTCACAAATGAAACTAATACTCATATAAAAGAGATACCAGACAGTGCCCTTACCTCCTGCTACGATCGAGCCAAGAGGAGGTTGATCTTGGACTTCCCAAACTCCAGAACTGTGAGAAATAAATTCTTGTTGTTTATAAGTACCCAGTCTGTGGTATTTTGTTAAAGTAGCCCAAAGAACTAAGACATTACCAGAACTAACTCCTTGCTTGCTATAAGTTAAACTTGCTCAAGACTGAGCACATGAGTTTCTATAAAGCTTTATGCAAAATGGCTATGCTACGAGAAACAACTTAAAAGTATTTAAGCTCCATTTGACTTGCACATTTTGTTTATAAAAAGATTTTACAAAATATTTGTATTTATAAGCTTTGTCCTATGATCAAATTAAACCTAATTAGATGATTTTATCAAGATTTGCCAAAGTCAAAATAAAGAAAAGCATGCACTGAAGAAAAATGGAAAAAATACATTGTTTTAAAATTACATGGTGGAAGTATGGTTGATTTTCCCACATTTCCTGGCTATTTAAAAATGAGAATATATTACTTTATAAAGAAAACATTTAAAATTAATTTCTTAGGGAGTTTATGACAATAGAATTTTTAAAGTAAAAATAAATCTCCAAGTTACCATTGTCAAACAGAAGTTAATGTGAGGCACAGTGAGGATGAACCAACCGAAATGTTGGAGTTTGCACCAAAGAAAGGTTAATTAGTTGAGGAGGTACCAACCCCAAAGATGGGAGACCTAGACTCATTTGAAATCCATCTTGCTGGTTGACCAAGTGCAAGGGTTTTAAAAACAAAAAATGGTAAAGGGAGGCAGTGTGTTTTTGTGGTTTCAGCTTCCTGATAAGGCATCAGCTTCAAATCTCCATCTTGTGCTTCGATGCATCATTGCCAATTGTGACTGATTTATGTGTTCCTGCAAAGCAAGTTAGTAAATCATGGTCTTGTGATCCCTCCCTCCCTTTCTAAAAGAGAGCAAAAGCAAGGATTGAGGCATTTTGTTATTTACTTAGAGCCTTTGTGATGGTTCAGGGGTTTCTATTTTTAAATGATCCTCCTAGCATCATAAATTTTAAGTCCTTGGGGCCAGCTGGTTGAAGCCACAGAACCTGATCTCAACAGTTTGGGGTCATAAACCAGGGCATTACTCTATTTAATAATCATGAAAAAAGATTGTGTTGGGCTTGCTTTTCCTTTGTTTCTGCCTCAACTCACTCTCTTAGTTACTAACTGAATCTCCTCTGTGGAACTTAGGGAACATCTAGGAGACCAAAGCCTTTCTACAAACAAGAGGCAGGTAGAGGACACGGCTCTGAGAGGGGGAATCCCTAGGGTCCTGCTCCGTTACATTAAGAGTCTCCAGTGGTCACTGTTTCTTTTTAACCTTATTTCCTTTCTTCTTTTCTAAAAATGTGTTTTAACCTGCAGGCCAGATTGCCTCTATTCTTTACTTTCTAACATTCATAAACCTCAATATTTTTGCTGAAAGAAAAAGTTCTGACTTTCCTTTTTCTCTTCTTTTTTATTACAAGCCCATAAATTCTAACCACAACTGTCCAGTCCACCTCCCATTATTCTCAATAATCTTGACTAACTGACTTTGAAAGCATATTGCTTTAGCACAGTAACTTTTGCTGGGGCACCTTTTTTCTACACCTGACTCTCCTACCCTGCAATTTTACATCCATTCTAACTAATAGTTCTAGGTAATAAATTATACATGACATCTGTCTTGTCCTAGTTTTTAAAATCCCTGTAGCCTCTTAAAAGTCTTTTTCAATGTCCTTATTCTCAAGTGCAGACCATCTCTGCTATTTCCTTTATGTGATCATTTTCTGATTATCTTTCCTTTAATCTTTGCCTTTATACCCTACTCCAGTACTTTCCTCAGTATTTCTTTCCAGTAGTTTTCTTTTTTTTTAATGCCTTTTTTGTTTCTTAAATTCTTCTTCTTTGTGGCTCACTCTACCAGCCGTGGGCTACTAAAATGTGAATGCTTCTAATTTACCAAAATTGTGACCCTCTACCTACTTAAAATGTAAAGATAAATATGCTAGGCTATGACAGAACCTGCCATGCATCACACCTAGTTCCTATAAGGAATAAAAGTCCACTCCTACCAAGTCCCTAAGGATGTTGTCTTCATTGGAACACACCATATTGTCATTTCCTGTTTTTTTCCATCTACTTTTCCCTGTAAACTTTGAAATCCAGATGGAGAATGGGTTCTGTTAATGCTTATAACATCTGTATTTATCACAGCAAACAGCACATGACAGATGTTGAATAATTATCTGTTAGATGCAAAGAGCTGACTCATTAGAAAAGACCCTGATGCTGGGAAAGATTGAGGGCAGGAGAGAAGGAGGCAACAAAGGGTGAGATGGTTGGAGAGCATCACTGACTCAACAGACATGAATTTGAGCAAACTCTGGGTGATACTGAAGGACAGGGAGGACTAGCATGCTGCAATCCATGGGGCTGCAAAGAGTTGCACACAACTTAGAGATTGAACAACAACAACAAAGGTAGATATAGGATCCACTGTCCACAATGCATGAATTCAGAAGTAGGTATGGGAACCCAGATGTCTTCAACTAAGCCAAACATAACGAAATTTGATAAAATGTAAAACAATGCCACCCTTCTCACTAACTTTTGTTTTAGAAAATATAATCACTCACTATTATATTTTAGATTATAATATAATCATTAAAATTATTTTATGTATGTCAATGTGAATATATTATCTTTATATTATATAAATTTACCCATAATTTGTCCTCAGTTTTATTTCTGATATGGTAAAAATCAGTAAATAATAACCCATATAAATAAAAGTTCTTTGGTGTCCTTAATAACATTGAAGACTCTGAAAGCATCTTAAGGCTGAAAAGTTTGAGAACTCCTGTTCTAAACCATCTGGATATACCATGAGTCCCAACACCTCTCGGTGTCTCTCTAAATCTTCCCAGTCTCACTGTTCTCTGAGGGTTTGGGTCATTTGTTCCAACCACCTCTGCAGTGACCAGTTCTGGGTGGGATCTCACTCATGTCACCAGTGAAACCTGGTACTACTCTACCTCTTGCCTGCCTGGTGCGCCACTCACCTCCCACACAAGCCTTCTCTGTTTAAACTAAGGCAATCATTTCAAGCTATGTTTGGTGAAGGGTCATTTTTTAATGCAATCCATTGCCTACTGGCATGTTATAAAATACAAGAAAAGAGAATTGCTGTAAAAATTAACTGAAAAAAAAATAAAAAACAAAAGCATACAAAAAACAAGCCCAATTTTTTAACCATTAAATTCAACAGACATAAAATTAATCAAAATGCTATAAAAGTTTCTAACCACTTACTTTCAATTTCTGTACTTATCCTATCATGGGTTAATAACAGTTTGCTATCCAGAGATCACATTTGAGTAGCGCTGCATTGAGGCACAGGACTGCCCAGAACTTTCTCAGCATCCATGCATGAAATCTGGCAATTGAACACCTCATGGGGTGAACTTCAGCTACTCAAAGATGAGAGCTGATAGATAGGGTCCTGAAACAGGTCATACGTCTTTTCAAATGGTCCCCTGGGATGGAGCAATAGCCACCCATAGCCATGCTCATTTTACAATGCATCTTCCTTCCTTCTTTGCTCACGCTGCTACCTCTAATGTCTAGGATAATGCTCCCCAATAAAGCACTCAAACTTTAGCTTTTGCCTGAAGATTTGCTTTCTGGGAAGCCCAGAAAACGAAAACAAAAGTCAAGATAGTCTTTGCAACTCACTAAAGTCAGGGGGAAACACAGGGGTACAGAACGTGCAAAATTCATCGTCCTCCCTCTAATGCTGCACAGAGCTTGTGCTTCTATTGGTTTCCTCTTTTCCTACCTTTTGGTTGGCATGTTGCAGCTGCTGCAAACTTAATCACTCAACCTATGATAGATCCCTCTATTCAACCTCAAGTCCAGGCACTATGTTTATCTTCATCCTAAAATAAACCATTCAGTCACAGGCAAGGTTCATTTGATCCTTACAATTGACCCTTAAAATTGGTTAGTGTGATGAATAGAACATTTATCATAATCTTTGTGGATGGAGAAACTGAGAAACAGAAAGGGTAAGTGATTTGTCCATGGACAGTCAATAATTTTGTGACAGGGTGATAAACAAAGCTCAATTACACTGTTTTCTTTTCTTGTGTTTTCACTTTATATTCTGACAAGGGCAGACAGATTTCCCTGGCCAATATGGCCAACTAGCATAGTGCTATGACTCCTATGGCTAATATTTTAACAGATAAACTGAATATGAAGGTAAAAATATCAGTTACTTGCAGAAAGGTCATGGATTTCCTCTTAGAGAATGCATTACTTTGAACACCCCATAAATGTATGACAAATGAAAGAATAAATAAATGGATGATCAATCTAAGCTTAGCATTTTTACAGTCTTCAAGGCTTTAAAATTATTCTGCTAGAAAAAAATCACACACAAGTTTCAAGCATATAGGTACCTAGAATCCCCTGGATCAAAGGAAAATGTTTTAATTTAAACAAACAGCAGAGTTTAAAACACACACACACACACACACACACACACACACACACACACATTCCCTCAGTCAACAATCAACATGACAGATAGATTGGACTCATTTCAGAATAATGGTATAAAGCATACAAAGTAAATTTCACACTAAATCTCCATCAGTACATGTGCAATCATTATAAGCAAATGTATCAAGAAGCCTGAAGGCTTGAGAAATACCATCTAAAAAGAATTATCCAACACTGGCCTTTTAAAATCTTCTGGCAAATTCTGAGTATGCAATTGACACCAGAAATACATAAGCAAACAATGCAAGCATGTACACATCCAAATTGGGAGCATAACCAGTCATCTAGTCAGTAGATGAAAATGTCACTCCATAGTATAAGTACAGTTTCATGGGCAATTGATAGTGTGTGCTGGCTCTATGAATGCATTTTCAGATGGTGACTTGAAGGACCCTGAAACTATTAAGGCAAAGAACAAAATGTTGCTTGAACCAGAGTGTGCTCATTCTGACTTGAAATTACTTGAAAGGAAAAGTGATATTATATACCAAATAAGTTAAAAAACAGAGTAGTATAGAAGTTGAAGTATTGCTAGGAAAACAATAGGTGAAACTGTATAGAATTACAGCAAAATGTCCAAATCTTCAGTGTCCAATACTGTAGTTACCAGTTGCATTGTGGGTATTGAAATATGGTTGTGCAACTGAGAACTGAATGTTTGAGACCTCCCTGGCAGTCCAGTGGTTAAGATTTCATGCTATCACTGCAGCGGGCATGGGTTCAATCCCTGGTAGGGGAACTAAGATCCCACATGCTGTGTGGCACAACCAAAAAAGTAAATTTTTTAAATTTTTCAATAAAGATAGCACTTCCTATTATTTAAAAAGGGAACTGAATGTTTAATTTTATTTAATTTTAATTTATTTTAAATTAGATTTCATTTTGAATTTAAAAAAACAGTCCTCAATACAGTTATTAGAAAACTTTTATATATGTTTGGAACAACTTAGTTGTGTGAATTTACTTTTTAAACTCTAAACTCTAAATAAATCTAAATAAATATCCAGTGTTTTTCTGGTGAAAATTCAGTGCTCGAATGAAAGTGTGCTGATTCACCCAGTTGTTAGTTACTTGCAAAAACTTCAAAGACAAGTAAATAACAGTTTTCTCAGGCATGGCACATCCTACTAAGTACTACCTTAGATTCAGAAATAACTAAAACCACAACAATTAAATACCAACTGAATAAAAATTTCCCCTTAAAAAATAACAAAACTGCAGGTAAACAAGAAAATGCCTTAAAAGAAACTAGCTGTTATATTATCTTGGATTAGTTATCAGAATAAAAATCAAAATATCAAGCAATTAACAGGGTTTTTAATATGATTAACTCACATAATTATATTGGACATGAGTTCAAGATGCAGCGAGCCATGTCATAATAGTAGTCAAACACACCGTTACCCAAAATCTTAAAACAAATTACCAAGATTTGAGTTAAGGATATTGTTTGAGAATGAGTGGGAAAATATCCACTTGATCTTATAGATCAAAGGATATATATTCAAAACAAATATTTTTTAAGGTCCCACTTTAAACATTCCTCAAAACTAACCAGTATTCATATACAGATGTGAGAGATGGACCACAAAGAAGGCTGAGTACCGAAGAATTGATGCTTTCAAATTGTGGTGCTCGAGAAGACAATTGAGAGTCCCTCAGACAGCAAGGAGACCAAACCAGTCAATCCTAAAGGAAATCAGTCTTGAATATTCATTGGAAGGATTGATGCTGAAGCTGAAGCCCCAATACTTTGGCCACCTGATGTGAAGAGCCTACTCACTGGAAAAGACCTTGATGCTGGGAAAGACTGAGGGCAGGAGAAGGGGGAGACTGAGAATGAGTTTGTTGGATGGCATCATCCACACAATGGACATGAGTTTGAGCATACTCTGGGAGATAGTGAAGGACAGGGAAATCTGGGGTGCTGCAGTCTATGGGGTCGCAAAGAGTCAGACATGACTTAGCAACTGAACAAACATCATTTTAGGATAATACTAAGTTCTAGACTAAACAGAAAACTATAAGGCAATAGATGGCAACTACCACAAAGTTGGAAAGGAAAGTTAGAATAAAAACTTTAAAATGTCCAGAATGTATAATCTAGTTTCATGCTGTGCTGTGCTTAGTCGCTCATTCATGTCCAACTCTTTGACACTGCATGGACTGTAGCCTGCCAGGCTCCTCTGTCCATGGGGATTCTCCAGGCAAGAATACTGGAGTAGGTTGCCATGCCCTCCTCCAGGGGGTCTTCCACCCAGGGATCGAACCCAGGTCTCCCACATTGCAGGTGGATTCTTTGCCATCTGAACCACCAGAGAAGCCCATGAATACTGGAGTGCGTAGCCTATCCCTTCTCCAGTGGGTCTTCCAGACTCGGGAATCGAACCGGGTTCTCCTGCAATTCAGGCAGATTTTTCACCAGCTGAGTTACCAGGGAAGCCCCAGCCTAGCTTCATAAATACCATGATAAATAAATATGATTTGGAATGTTCTTTGAATATAAGGAGTAGGCCCCTAGGATGCTGAAATTCATATATGTTGAGCATCATTACAAAAGTTTAGAAGCAAAACCTTTATATAGAAGAGCAGCACACCCAATGCTGAAATAATTCATTCAGTTCTGTTTGTTGTTCACACGTTGAGACAGATATAAGAGACCAAAAAGAGATGAGAAGTTCAACCAACACTGTCGAAACCAATGAGAAACATCAAAGTGCTTAGACACCTTCAGGTAAAAAGAGATGGCTAAAATGTTTCAAAGTCTAGTTCTAAAATACTGATAAACAACATAAACATTAAAGACCATTTTGTTTAAAAAATATATTTTAGGCCAATGAGATAATTCATTTATTCAATAAACATTTACTGAGGACCCACTCCATCTTAGATACTGTAAAAGGTAGCCTCCAGAACAGAGATGAGAAAGGCAAATGCAACTGCCGTCAAAAGGGCCACAATGTGGAAAAACAATATAACAAGTACAACAAAATGCAGTGAATATTTTAATAGAAAGCATGGCCATCCAGTCTACAAACAGATATTATTTTACATGTACTTGAATATATCATTGATACATGTTTATGTATATTGCCTGTGTTTCCAGACTTTAAGGTCAGCCTTATATATATATATATTTATGTACCAGGTGCTTGGGACCACTAGGATGATCGCAAGTCTTGAGAAAGAAAATGTCACGGAATATGTTACAAAGAAAATAATACTTGAATATAGAAGTATCCTAGAGGGATTTGGGAAATAGACAATGGAGGGAACATTTCCTTGTTGGAAGGACAATAAAACAATACAGATAAAAGAATGTACCAAGCATCTGGGAACTGCCTAGAATTTATTCTGTATATACAGCCTGAGCACACTCCTAGTACACTGATATTTCCTGTCTGTCATCTTTAGTAGGGGAGTAGTTTCTTTTTCTGTGCAGTTTTGTTCCAATTAAAAGTGTAGAAAACTGAGAAACTAATAAAATAAAGAAAAACATATTTTAATTGCCCATATTTCTACCACCCAAAAATAATCACTTTTGGTTACTTTTGTATGAATATAAATATTTTTTTAGGGATTGATGGAGATATACATCAATCATAGTAACATCCCACTTTTCATATTTCACTTAACAAAATTATCTTTGTATTCAAAATTATTTACAGAAATAATTTTATTTTTTCCAACTTTATTAATATACAATTGTCAAATAAAAATTACATATATTAAAGGTACACAAGTGATGTTTTGATATATATAAACATTGTAAAACGATTACCACATTCAAGCTAATTACATATCCAACACCTTACATAGTTACTATTTTTATGTGTAGGTAGTGAGAACATTTAGAATCTACTTGAAAGTGTATGTACGTGCATGCACGCATGCTCAGTTGCTTTAGTTATATCCAATTCTTTGGGACCCTATGGACTGGAACCCACCAGGTGTCTCTGTCCATGGGATTCTCCAGGCAAGAATACTGGAGTGGGTTGCCATGCCTCCTCCAGGGGATCTCCCCAACCTAGGGATTGAACCCGAGTCTTCTGCAGCTCCTGCACTGCAGGCAGATTCTTTACCACTGAGCCACCAGAGAAGCCTTCTCAAATGTATAACATAGTATTATTAACTATAGACACCAGAGCATTAGATCTTCAGAATTTACTCAACTTATAAAACTAAAACTTTGCATCCTTGGACAAACATCTCATTTTTCCTACTCCCAAAGGCATTTTTACATGACTGTGTAGTGATCAAAGTAGATGTAAACATTTCACTATTGCTGTCCATTTAGACTCTTTACAATGCTTCTTTACGATAAATAATGCTGTGATGAATACCTTTATGTGTCATGCTTTATCAGAATTAGAGATCATTTTCTCGGAGACTAAGCAAAATTACTGAGCAAGGAACACTTTTAAATTTTCTAATATATATTATTGCCACAATTCTTACAGGAAGAGTTGTACCAATTTACCCTGTAAAGAAACTGAATGTACATATGTGCCTATCTTCCCATACCCTCATCTACATAATATTTTTATTTTCACTAATTTGCTAGGCAAAAAATATGCAAGCTCGAATTATATTTTAATTTTCACTATCTCTATTATGAAATCTTTTCATACATTTATCAGCCAACTTTTTTTTTGCTTTTCTGAATGTTCATATACCTCAGCATTTATGTATTGGGGTACTGATTTATTTTAAGTATTTTAGGCTATCACACCTTATCTTTATGACAAACAGGATTGACATTTGATCCTGAATTTTGATCATATTGGTTCAGAGTTGTTTTTTAAGTTTTAATTTTTATATAATCAGATGTATTATCATAGAAAAAATAATACATCTTATTAAATAAAAATTAAATTACTGAATTACAGAAGTCACTTTTAAATTTTTTTATTTTATATTGGACTACAGTTGTTTTACAATGTTGTCTTAGTTTCAGATGTACAGCAAAGTGATTCACTTATACAGATATATATACATATATCTATTCTTTTACATACATATACATGTTGTATATGTATATATATATATACATATGTATATGTATATATATATGTATATGTATATATACATATATCTACTATTTTCTCTTCCCATTTAGGTTATTACAGAATACTGAGTAGAGTTCCCCATGCTATACAGTAGGCTTGTTGGTTATTTATTTTAAATATTGCAGTGTGTATATGTCAACTTAAACTCCCAGTTTATTCCTACCACATTTCTTCTTTGGTAATCATAAGCCTGTTTCCAGAAGAAGTAATTTCATACCTTGCCTAAATTTGCCTAATGTTTTCTTCCTTTTTATGGTATTTTCTTTATTTTCAACTCTCTGAGGTTTTCTTTTGATACACTATTAAAATGAGTCTCTTTAGATTTTTTTTTTTTTTTTAAGAGCTGGCCTGTGTTCCCAACACCACGGACTGAATTCTGCAACCCTACCTTCAGTCAGTCAGTTCAGTCTCTCAGTCATGTCCGACTCTTTGCGACCCCATGGGACTGCAGCAAGCCAGGCTTCCCTGTCCATCACCAACTCCCGGAGCCTACTCAAACTCATATCCATTGAGTCGGTGATGCCTTCCAACCATCTATCCTCTGTTGTCCCCTTCTCCTCCCACCTTCAATCTTTCCCAGCATCAGGGTCTTTTCAAATGAGTCAGTTCTTCGCATCAGGTGGCCAAAGTATTGGAGTTTCAGCTTCAACATGAGTCCTTCCAATGAATATTCAGGACTGATTTCCTTTAGGATGGACTGGTTGGATCTCCTTGCAGTCCAAGGGACTCTCAAGAGTCTTCTCCAACACCACAGTTCAAAAGCATCAAATCTTTGGTGCTCAGCTTTCTTTATAGTCCAACTCTCACATCCATTCATGACTACTGGAAAAACCATAGCCTTGACTAGATGGACCTTTGTTGGCAAAGTAATGTATGGTGTCTAGGTTGGTCATAACTTTTCTCCCAAGTAGTAAGTGTCTTTTAATTTGATGGCTTCAGTCACCATCTGCAGTGATTTTGGAGCCCCAAAAAATAAAGTCTGTCACTGTTTCTGCTGTTTCCCCATCTATTTGTCATGAAGTGATGGGAACGGATGCCATGATCTTAGTTTTCTGAATGTTGTGCTTTAAGCCAACTTTTTCACTCTCCTCTTTCACTTTCATCAAGAGGCTCTTTAGTTCCTCTTCACTTTCTAACAAGTTCAGTTCAGTTCAGTTCAGTTGCTCAGTCATGTCCGACTCTTTGCGACCCCATGAATTACAGCATGCCAGGCCTCCCTGTCCATCACCAACTCTCAGAGTTTACCCAAACCCATGTCCATGGAGTCGGTGATGCCATCCAACCATCTCATCCTCTGTTGTCCCCTTCTCCTCCTGCCCCCAATCCTTCCCAGCATTAGGGTCTTTTCCAATGAGTCAACTCTTCGCATGAGGTGGCCAAAGTATTGGAGTTTCAGCTTCAACATCAGTCCTGCCAATGAAAACCCAGGACTGATCTCCTTTAGGATGGACTGGTTGGATCTCCTTGCAGTCCAAGGGACTCTCAAGAGTCTTCTCCAACACCACAGTTCAAAAGCATCAATTCTTCGGCACTCAGCTTTCTTCACCATCCAACTCTCCCATCCACACATGACTACTGGGAAAACCATAGCCTTGACTAGATGGACCTTTGTTGGTAAAGTAATGTTTCTGCTTTTAAATATGCTATCTAGGTTGGTCATAACCTTCCTTCCAAGGAGTAAGCATCTTTTAATTTCATGGCTTCAATCACCATCAGCAGTGATTTTGGAGCCCCAAAAAATAAAGTCTGACACTGTTTCCACTGTTTCCCCATCTATTTCCCATGAAGTGATCGGACCAGATGCCATGATCTTAGTTTTCTGAACATTGAGCTTTAAGCCAACTTTTTCACCCTCCTCTTTCACTTTCATCAAGAGGCTCTTTAGTTTTTCTTTGCTTTCTGCCATAAGGGTGGTGTCATCTGCATATCTGAGGTTATTGATATTTCTCCCAGCAATCTTGATTCCATCTTGTGTTTCTTCCAGCCCAGCGTTTCTCATGATGTACTCTGCATATAAGTTAAATAAGCAGGGTGACGATATACAGCCTTGACGTACTCCTTTCCCTATTTGGAACCAGTCTGTTGTTCCATGCCCAGTTCTAACTGTTGCTTCCTGAACTGCATACAGATTTCTCAAGAGGCAGATTAGATGGTCTGGTATTCCCATCTCTTTCAGAATATTCCAGAGTTTGTTGTGGTCCACATAGTCAAAGGCTTTGACATAGTCAATAAAGCAGAAGTAGATGTTTTTCCGGAACTCGCTTGCTTTTTCGATGATCCAACAGATGTTGGCAATTTGATCTCCGGTTCCTCTGTCTTTTCTAAAACTGTGATTCTTCCTTTCTTATGTATTAAATTCTGTAAAGGACTCAAGCAAAGATGACTGCTTAAGAGTGAGTTTGTAATGCCCCTCTGACCCCTCCCAAAGTCCACTAAACTTAATGGCTAACATTCATGTTGTTCTTACCTGTGCTAGGCACTATTCCAAGCTCTTTACATATATTATTCAGTCAACCTTAGGAAAGAGGTTTCATTACTTATTTTATAAAGGAAAATGTGCTTAGTCGCTCAGTCTTGTCCAACTCTTTGCAATCCCATGGATTGCAGCCCACCAGGTTCCTTTGCCCATGGGGATTCTCCAGGCAATAAGACTGGAGTGGGCTGCCATGCCCTCCTCCAGGGGATCTTCCCAACCCAGGGATCGAACCCAGGTCTCCCACAATGCAGGCAGATTCTTTACCATTTGAGCCACCAGGGAAGCCCCATAAAGGGGAGAATAACAGTGAATTTAGGTAACTTTCCCAAGATCACACAGCTAGTATTTGGCAGAGACCCTATTGAAAGCCTCCCAAATTCAGAAGTCTTCTTTTATCTCTTGCTTTCTCCAGATCTATGTGCTTCAAGCACATTTATTTCTTGTTATTTCTGAATTATCCCCAGTATATTACCACTCCAGAATTGAAGAACATGCTGTGTCCTCAGTCCAGAACATTTTTTTAAACAGATCACAGACATTGAGATCCTGAGTTTTAATATCATAAAGACTTAAATTTATATCTCAGTCTGGTATCTACTACCTATATGATGGTGATGATTGGTTTTATGTGTCAACTGAACCAGATTATTCAATCAAACTAGGGGTTGCTGAGAAAGTATATTTTGATGTGATTAAAGTCTATAATCAGCTTACTTTAATAAAGAAGATTATCCTAGATAATCTCAGTGAGCTAGCCTCAATTAATTGAAAAGCCTTAAGATCAGAACTGAGGTTTCCCCAAGGACCAAGAAATTCTTCTTGTTGACTGTAGCTTCAGCCCATGCCCACAAGTTCTGGCCTGTCCTTCCTGAAGATCTGCCTACAGAGATTTAGGACTTGCCTTGCCAACCCCCACAATCATGTAAATCAAATCCTTAAGGTAAATCTATCAATCTAATCCATACATGAATATACATATATATATACAAATAAAGCCTATTGGATCTGTTTCTCTGGTGCAGCTCTGCTCTGAAACAAATTATCTCAGTTCAGTTCAGTCCAGTCACTCAGTCATGTCCAACTCTTTGTGACCCCAACGGACTACAGCACACCAGGCTTCCCTGTCCATCACCAACTCCCAGAGCCTATTCAAACACATGTCCATCGAGTTGGTGATGCCATCCAACCATCTCATCCTCTGTCGTCCCCTTCTCCTCTCACCTTCAATCTTTCCCAGCATCAGGGTCTTTTCAAACGAGTCAGTTCTTTGCATCAGGTGGCCAAAGTATTGGAATTTCAGCTTCAACATGAGTCCTTCCAATGAATATTCAGGACTGATTTCCTTTAGAATGGACTGGTTGGATCTCCTTGCAGTCCAAGGGACTCTCAAGAGTCTTCTCCAACACCACAGTACAAAAGCATCAATTCTTCGGCGCTCAGCTTTCTTTATAGTAAAACTATCACATCCATACATGACTACTGGAAAAACCATAGCCTTGACTAGATGGACCTTTGTTGGCAAAGTAATGTCTCTGCTTTTTAATACGCTGTCTAGGTTGGTCATTACTTTTCTGCCAAGGAGCAAGCATCTTTTAATTTCATGGCTGCAGTCACCATCTGCAATGATTTTGGAGCCCAAGAAAATAAAGTCTGTCACTGTTTCCACTGTTTTCCCATATATTTTCCATGAAGTGATGGGACCAGATACCATGATGTTTATTTTCTGAATGTTGAGTTTTAAACCAGCTTTTTTACTCTCGTCTTTCACCAAGAGGCTCTTTAGTTCTTCTTCACTTTCTGCCACTGATATTTCAATGATATTTCAAGAGGCTATTGGTATTTCATCAACAGAAAATGGGATTAAATTATCTCTCTAGGTTTCACTTTCCTCATGAGGGAAATGGGGACAGAGTTAGTACACAGCTCATATAGTGCCTATAAGAACTGAATGAAATACTGTGCTTAAACAGCACAGTCCTTGTCGTGTGATAAATTAATTTTTCATGAATGTTGCCATAAATGTGTACCAATATTTACAAATTTGTACTAATATTTGTAAATAGGGTCCATATCAAATAGTAAGCTTCAATTTTCATTTGAACTGAGGCAACTCCCTTAAATATTAACAAGACTAAATATTATCATAAAGACCGCCATCCAATAGAGTGTGATTCAACTCTATTCTCATGGGAAGAAAAGAACAAATGTCCATTAGAGTGGAATGAAAAAATTATGAAACTACTCCCTTGGTACCGTTGGAAAATGGAATACAATACAGCAATGAGAACAAACCACTTCCAACAAGTTGGATGAACAGCATATACTGAGTGAATACAAAGTACAAAGTATATACCGTATGATTTTATTCATGTAAAGTATAAAATCAGACAAAGCTAGTCTATGATGGATAGTGGTTAATTGGGGAGGTCAGGAGAGGAGTCACTGGAGAGAGGAGCCATATCCCCCACCCCCTACCCCACTTCAGCTAGAGCCTCTCCACTCACCCTTAGCAGATCCTCCACAGCAACCTTTTTTCTATATAAATTAGATCATGTCACCTCTGCTTAAGCCACATCAATGGCTTCCCAGTAGCATTCAAAGTAAAATCTAATCTCCTTACATTGTTTCCAAGGTCCTGCCAACCTCTCCACTCACATCCGGCTCGCTCTCTCCTTGCCTACTGAGTCTGGTCAGTCCCCAGGACACTCTAAGTTCTTTCTCCATTTGGGGCCTTTTCTCTTTCTGTGTCACCTGTAGAACATTATTACTCAAACTCCAGTCCATCTTCTTAAATATCACTTTCCCAGAGATGCCTTCCTGACCACTTCACTTGAAAACACTCTGCCATTCTCTGCTTATTTCCCTCAATATTACTGACCACAATCTGTATGCATTTTGTTGCACTGTAGTTTTATTTACATTCTGACCTATAGTAGTTGCTCAAAAAATATATAGTAAATAAAAGAATGCAACCAATCAACACATACACACCACTGAGGCAGATCAGTGGGCATGTGCTTTAATAATCTGATAATTTCTTTCATGTCTCAATGCTTTTCTGGGTATTAATTTTTCCCCAGAATATTTGGGGGCTGTGGTGATGAATGCTAGACTCACAGGGTATTGTTCTTAATCACAGACATTCCTGGGAACAGCCAGGATTGAAGGTCAGGTCTTCTGTCCTTACTACACTCTGACCTTTAGAAAGGATTGTGGGGTATAAATCACACCTTGTATGGGTAACTTGGATGTGGCAAGTATCCAGTGTCTATCCTTTATTATGCAGATACAGTCTATATGATAAATATTAATAGGTGATAAACAGATAATTTTGTGGTGTAATAAGGAGACTGACAGCCATATTTCCTGGGTTTGAACCCTCCTCCTCTACTGCTTATCAGCAGTTCCCTTGAAAAACATAACTTTTTCTGATTCTCGGTTTTGTCAGCGATAAAATGGAGTTAATATAGCAACATGCATTTCTCAGGGTTGTTATAGAAAGCACATGAACAAATCTATATTAAAAGCACACTGCAAAGTTTCTACACATTGTATACTGTAAGTTGTCATAATTATTTCAATGTAAGCTTTTCCCCTTGCCTAAGCATAATTTGTATCCCTCATTTCTGCCTAGAAGGCAAACCTTATGGCAAGCTAGATAAATGGAAAGGTTTAATCATTACATAATGGGGCACATTAATGTGATAAGGATGGTTACGCTGGCACAATTACTGTACCTTATGTCCTTATGTCAGTTTGGTCCCGGTGCCAATCAGGCCTTTCATATACATGCCTTTGTGTCTGTGTTTCATAATTTCTATTTTATACCATTAAATACTATTTGCCAAAATGAAACAGACTCTATGATAAATTTATTTATCTATGGGTTATCTAATTATTCATACTTTGCCTGTAAAAGTAAACTACCTATTTTTCAATCTCTAAATATTTTCATATATTTGATAAATGATAAAGATCAAGTCATCACCTATACTGTCTATTCCTTTCTCAGCAGAAAACAGCACTTGAATTAAGTTCTGCATTCCCTCTCTAACAGCTATGGTTTTGACCAGCAGGAATTTTGTCAGGAAGATTCTCTGCTTGTCTTTTTCTTTTGATTATGATATAACTGGAATTAGGATTGGAGACACAATGCTTGATTAGTCTGGGACTGTTTAAGCTGTAAAGACATCCATATTCATGGAATTTAAATGTTAATTATAAGCCATAGTCAAATTCTAAACATAAAGTAATGTATACAAGGTAGTTTACACACCTGTAGAATTTAGTCAATTTCTAACTGAAATTGTATTTACTTGAGGGAATTTTGAATCAATATATGTTTTTGCCTTTACAATCAGAAAGAAAGAAGGGAAGGAAGGAAGAGAGGGAGGGAGAGAGGGAGGGTCAAGCTCCAGAAAAGCTGAATGTTGTACAATAAAGCCATAGTTTATGTAATCACCCCATTTTAAAACAGGATATCAGTGGCTTCAAGATAAAGAATATAACTGATTCTAAAAAGTATACAGAATAAGAAAGAAGCTAGAAGATATTTGCAATATGGTAAAGAAGACACATGCTTTTTCATTCACCAGAGGAAAAAAAACAGAATCAGTTTCTCTAGTAAGAATGCAAAAATGATAAGAGCAACACAGTTTATATGAAACAAATTCAAATGTGACATGATTTTGATCAACCAGTAGAACATATGACAGGAGAATGTAAATGTTATCAATCTTGACTATGAAAAACTAAAAGTACAACTTCCAGAAACTAGAAAATGGAGGCAGAAGGAAGGCTAGACACAAACAACTTATAACTTGGGAGGCAAGACGAACTGTTTATAGTGCATGAAGGCAGACAACTTAAGGAACTTATAAGTGTACTAAAAAGAATTTTTTAAAATATAACTATTGGGAGGAGGTGAAAAGAAAAATGGAAATCTTTCCATCTAGTGGACTAAATGGACTAAAGGGTCATGGAGGATAGCAACAGATAATTAGAAGTTGACAAATTAAGAAAGAGCAATATAGCACCAGCGGCTCAGCTGGTAAAGAACCCATCTGCCAATGCAGGAGATGTAAGAGACTTGGGTTCAATCCCTATGACAGGAAGATCCCCTGGAGAAGGAAATGGCAACCCACTCCAGTATTCTTGGCTGGAAAATCCCATGGACAGAGGAGCCTGATGGGCTACAGTCTATGGGGCCGCAAAGAGTTGGACACAACCGAGCACATACACATGCAATATAGCATCATATTTAAAGATACAGACAATGGGAGTTACCACTAAAGGAGTTACATATAATCTAAAATGTTCATCTCTAGGGAGATGAACTGAGAGTGGAATAGCTCAAGAACTATCACCTTTTCCTATAGGCTCGTCTACACTATTTAGCTTTAAAATTGTGTGTATAAATTAAACTTATCAGCTACCCAAAAGATATGCTCATGTGAATGTCTCATAACTTTGCTCACACTTAAAATCTCCATGTTGAATTCATCATCACCATTTCCATCAAGCATGTGCTTCCTCCTATGTTCTTTTTATCATTTGTTAACTCATTAATTTATTCACTCATTCAAAAATGGAGTGCCTACTTTGAAGCACTGTGCTAAATGCTGGAAGTACAATGATGGCAAGTTGACATGGAGGGAGACAGAAACACATACACACACACTGACTGACAACTGAAATTATTTCAAGTTATCATAAGTGCTTTTTAAAAAGGATCTGAGAGAGAGAATAACAAGGATGATCTATCTTTAACTAGGATGTGGAAAGAGATCTCTCATTGGTGACATGTAAACTGAGACCAAAGAAAAAGAAGTGGCTAGCCACATTAAATGGAAATTTGCCATATCTAGGGCTACTTAGTACCTTTTGAATCATCTTCCTGTTTCAGGAATTTCCCATTTCATGAGTAAAGAAATGAACACTCAGTACTACTGAAGAACAATACCATTGTGCAAGAATCAGTTAAATGAAAAAAGCCAATAACAAAACACCACATACTATACGATCCATTTATATTAAGTGCCCATGATAAGTAAATCTATAAAGAAACAAAGTTCACTAATGGTTGCCTAGTACACTAGGAAAAGGATGAGGCTGGGGAAAGAGACCAGGGAAAGACTGCTCATGGGTACAAGAATGCTCTGTGATGATAAAAGTGTTCTAAACTTAAATTGAGGTGATGGCTGCACAACTCTTTGAATATACTAAATCTGTGACATGACTGGACACATACCCCATCAGCCTTCATATACTGTTTCACATGATCATCACTGGCTTAACGAATATCAGATAAGATTTGTGGAAAAGTATTTCCCTGGCAAAAGAACAGTGCTAACCTTATGATTAGTCATTTAGCATTAAGGATTAAGCTGTGCCTGTGTTGAGCACCACAGCCAATTAATAAATTATGCACATTAATCAACTGATTGTGATATGCAGAGCCCTCCAAAGGGCAGACAAAGAGCCCCGCTTGCCTAACTAAGGTGCTGACAGTGAACATGAAGAGGAGTGGAAAGACTGTAGAAACTTTTTGGATTATTTAGACTTGACAGGACTCAATGACAGGTCAGACAGGAAGATGAGGCAAAAGTTGTAAATGCCTATTCAGCGATGAATCTCCCCCACATTCTGGAAAAAGAAAAAGAAGAGGAAGAGGAAGATAAGAAGAGAGAGAAGAAAGGAAAAAGAGGAGAAGGGATGTAGAACAGAAATTAAATTAGAGTTATTTTGTTGACTGAGCAGCCATATGCTTCACGGTCTCCTCTCCAACCCCAGTGGCTGAATAGTGACTTGCCTAAATAAATCAGTTCTCAAATTCATGTCAATGTATGGCAAAAAGCACCACAATACTGGAGAGTAATTAGTCCCCAATTAAAATAAATAAATTCATTTTTTTAATTCCCCTAAATAAGAACTGATCTAGATATTGGCATACAATATAAAATTTTCACTGACAAAAAATTCATAAGGGGATATTTTCTGGGAGATCTTCTGCTATAATTTTCCTTATTCATATAGAAAACAGAAAACAAGTATTTTGCTGAGAAAGCTATTCTCAACTTATCTAGATAAGACTGATTACTTTTCCTTTGTGTCCTTAGGTTCTATTTTTTACTTCTACTACAGCTCATTTAGCACTTACGTATTTACATGTTTGACTCTATTAAACTGGAAACCTCTCAAATGCATAAGTGATGTATTATTTGTCTTAATTATACTCAGCTTCTAGAACATATATGAGCTTCTGGCACATACAGCACTTATTAAATATTTGCTGCACAGTGTGGTATATGGTTTAAAATTAAGATCCGATATTATGTCCTGTCTTGATATCTGGTGAAGTCTGGAGGGACTCAAATGCCTACCCACAAGTTCCCCTTCCCACTCTGCTCCTGTGCATAAGTCTTTGAGCTAAATAACACTCATCAAATGAACAAGGTACAGTTTCCTGCTTATCTCTGAGCCCCAAGTTTCAGCTGCCAGTCTATGGAATTCTTCAAACAAGCCAATGACACCGTCCCACTGCAACCATGAGGTACCTTATCCTCTTTGTACTACACAGCCTGCCTCCCACAGCCCCTGCTTGTTCACTCCAGTCTTGAGTACAACCCCTACGAGGCCCTGTGTGATCAGGCCCTGTCCTTTTCTATCAGGTTGTGAATACGTGTATATCTTCCTATTTGGCAGTTGGTTCTGGCTTTTTCTATGGGCATCACCCTCCCTGTGTTCCTCCATCCTCAAGTAGGCTAGTCTAGGCTTCCTCAAATCACATCACTAATTCCAAGAGTTGTCAATATCATCGGTCCAGTGTTTGGTGTTCAGTGATCCCCCTAGGATAGGAATTCCCCCCTCACAGGGTGAATAGGAAGTTATTCTGTTCTCTATCTCCAATTTTAGTCAGATTATGTCGTGAAAGAACTCTGATAAAGAATGTATGCATTTTGCCAATTGGCAATCTTCAGTGATGTTCACTACAGAAATAAAACCCTTTTCAAATGGCACTTGGTTAATAAGACAATTAACCACTGTAATCCCTTTGATCTTAATCCAACTTCATTTTGGAAGGTATCATTTACAACTATTTCTATCAAGTCAGTTTAATTCTAACTTGATTTCTCATCAGAAATGAAAATGTTACACAGAAGGTTTTCTTCTATGCTGAAAATCAGAGGTAACCAATTACTCTTTTTGGCTGGGAGCAGAGCCTGCCCACAATACCTTGGCTATCTTGAGTCTGGAGATCAGCATCAGCTCTCACAAAGACCACTTGCTGAAAAACAAAACCACTTGCTGGTTGTACTTCTAACTAGAAGGGTTTCCCTTTGTTGTAGAAAGCAGCTCTTTATGAACTTGAACATTTTTTCTTCTCTTCACCTCTAGGCTTTAACGGTACCTTCCATAGAATAAGGAGTCTTAAAAACTTAAAAATAAAGGCAGAAAATTGAAGCTCACTGTATCCTGTCAGTATGATTCTCTCATCGGAAAGAAAAGGGTTAAGAACAAAGGTTGACCCTGCCAAAGTTAAACATAGTCATAGCTTTTATCGAAACAATCTTGTTTTATAAAATGGGAAAATCTTTATAAAAGGATCTATTCAGCTGTAAATTATTATAATTTCCCACCTCATGATTCTGGTTTTATTGAACTTTCTTATTTTGTAGTTTGCAAAATTATTGGCTTCTGCCTTTCTCCATGATTTGATCCTCTGAACTTGCTTTTGTGTATTTAGTCTAGATGAATACACATCATTAGCTGATAAGGCAGGTGAATAAGCTACTACAGGTGTTGTGAGGTACGCTTGTCAGGAAAGGTGACCACAGTATACTAGAGTGTAACTTCTATAGCACTTGGGCTACATCTTCTCTCCTGTCCTACTTTATTAATAAACTCAGATAAAAATCACAACTGACATCACCGAACATGAACTATTTGCCAGGCACTGTGATAAGCATTTTTTTATGTGTAGATTCATTTAATACACTCAGCATCCCCAGTAGTAGTCCATTATTCAGTCACAGAGTTTTGGGAAAAGGGAACTTTTCCCGTGTTTATGTTATTTCTAAATTTTTATACCTGCATGATTGACAATGGATGCAGTAGCCACATTTGATAGTTCTTAATTCTCCCACAAAAAAAGTAACTTATTTATGAAAATATGAGCACAAGAAAAAAACAGATAAATTACAACGTTTTTCCTTTATAAAAAAACTGAAGATCATCAGAATTTTTATAAAGCTACATATATTCACCTGATGAATAGGAATTCTATTCCTAAATACTTATCCCCACCCCCTCACTCCTAACTCACAGTATAGGATTTCCCATCCTCTTGTGTGGCTGGGGAACAGTATTGGCTGGACAAGACTTACCTGCTTCCAGCCTAAAGGTGTTCAGCCCTGGTTATGAGGTATCTTTCTCACTGTAATCAAGGTTAATAACTCCCACAGTCATTATGCTCTGTTTAAGCAATCCAAAGCCTATTCTTAACTATCTAAGCAATTCTGGAGAAAAACGTATTTTAATCTTTGAAGGAAACTAAACTGAATTCATTAGCATTGGAATGAACTGGGCCCACAACTACGACCGCTACATCTAACCCTGACGTCCCCACTGTGTCAGTTACTGTTAGGGAATCAGTCTCTTAGTGTTCCGTGTTGCTCTATGCACTGCCCTCTTCCTAGAGGCAACCTCTGAGTCTGTTTGATTCCTATGATCACTTCAGCCAGGAATATAGTCCCACTTTTTTAAGGATGACAGGCAAATACCTAGTTGATCTTTTATCATTCCATTTACCATTTAAATGCCACCTATTTTCAGAATGCAATAAGGTGGATGGGAAACTCAGGCAACTTTATGTATTTTTTCCCAGTGCTGGATGTCTCTGGCCATGACGTGAGTCCCCATCGCCACTGGTTATGATGCTGGAGTACACATTTGTAATTGGTTAGAGACAATTACACTGTAATTGCTTGCATCAGTGGTTCAGTGGTAAAATTCTCACCTGCCACACTGGAGGAGGCCTGGGTTCGGTTCCCGGCCAATGCATTGCACTGTGTGTTTTGGGCTTCCCTGGTGGCTCAGATGGTAAAGAATACACTTGCAATGCAGGAGAATTGGGTTTGCTCCCTGGGTTGGGAAGATCACCTGGAGAAGGGAATGGCAACCCACTCCAGTATTCTTGCCTGGAGAATCCATGGACCGAGGAGCCTGGCGGGCTACAGTCCATGGGGTCACAAAGAGTCTACGACTAAGTGACTTTCACTAAAGGAGAGACATAATAGTGGTGTCTGCTTCCACTTCAAATCATAATTTGGTGTCCATTGTGCTCAAGACAAATTATTTACTCAGGCTTATAGAGAAGGATCCAATATAGGCCATTTGTCAGTTGTGTATTGCAGGTCTTCCCACACTGGTGTCCTAAAAGATGGGAGCCTTGTAGGCATATAGGGCTGTGGTCATCATAATTTCAATTTTTAATCGAGCCTATTTTTAAATTAATAATTTAACTTCAGCAGCTAAGTTGGTAAAGTAAAATAGTAAAATTTGTATTATTTATTTTACAACCTAATTTAAGGGTGGCGAAACAAACTTGGTCACTGGACCTTTTTAATTTTCAGAAAAGATTCACCTTTTCTGAATGTGGCAGTAACAGGAAACTAAATGATAAGGATAGTTTTACTTGGAAGTCTGATATATATATTAAATTCAGTTTTGTACTCAGGACTTCATGTTTTGTATGTAAATACAGCTTCAGTTTTGAAAGCTTCATTGCTTCCTTAACTGCTGCCATCACTACAAAATAACATGCCATGATTTCCGCACTTCCCCCCACTTGTCAGTGGTTTCAAGCTCACATCAACATAAACTTCCAGCATCACTTCAGATTATGACATAATACCTCTTAGATATTAGGTTAAATTTTTCTCTTTATTTTTCTATTTTGTCAAGTAACCGCGATAAGCATGCTAATATAGCATTGATGGACGTTGTTGAGCTCTTTCAAAAAACACAACTTTTTTATTCAAAATGGAATAACTGAAAGGGCACTCTAGTATGGCAGACTTCATAAACCTCAAGTCTTTAGTATTCATAAATTCCAAAAAGACTACTCTTTCATTTCTGGGCAATGATTTAAAGGAAAACTCACTCACATTTAAACATATTTAGCTGCTCAACCATTCAGCGAGTCTAAAACAAACAGAACAAACAGAAATACAGTCCCTATTGCCTTGCATAGAGTGTACCTGAGTAAGAGCCAAGGCATACCTATCCAGGTGTCACTCTTTGCTTTTTGGTATCAGCTTCACTCTAGCTGATTTCCAGCTCCAGAACAACTGACATGCAGGACTCCTGCCAATTACAGGAAATAGAATAAATTCCACCCCCTAACTCATCCAGAACATTTTTCCTTTTCTCATCACCAGCTGACTGCCAAATGTTTTGGCTTATAGCTGGCATCTGAGGGTATTTTCAAGTTCTGGATATACGTAGAGCAGAGTATCACCTCATGAAAAGTGATATAAAGAACAGAAACAGGTATTGAATAATTCAATCTGTCTCTCTGTCCTTCAGTGAACCCTTCCCAACATCCTCCACCATGACCTTTTCCATCATTTCCCAAAGGGAAAAGAATGTCTCATTCATCTGGATATCTTTGTGACTTTTGCAACATTTACTTCACCTTTCTTTAAACACTATTTACATAAACTTAGCTTTCCAATGAACTGTTGACACAGTACTCACAATTCAATCAATCTGATTTTTAGCAGACAGTACAGGTGTCTTCATGACTAAGATTAAAAAGGCTAAATAAAATGGAGGATATTTTAAGACTAAAATAAGGTAAAATGTAGTGTTGCAAAGAGAGGAACAGTGAAATATTCTCAAAACTTTTATAAACATTCTTTATACAAAAAGGCAGTTTAAATTAAGTAGGTCATGTGGAATTGATGACTCCTCAAAACTTCTCGAGTTTACATCTTGGAAATACTTACAAATAACTTCTGAAACTAAGCGGAACCAAAATAAATAAAAAATAGTACAATGCAATTGTTTTGTAATTGAAAATTGATTCTGCAAATGTTCACTTAGGTCTTCAGAAGATATCCAGTTTATACAGCTTACAATTTAGAGTCTGGTTACCCAAGAATGCCACAGATAAGTTACTTTGCTGAGGCATTTCTGCATACCACTGCACTGAAAGTGAAAGTCCCTCAGTCATGTCCAACTCTTTGTGACCCCATGGACTGTATAGTCCATGGAATTCTCTAGGCCAGAATACTGGAGTGGGTAGCCTTTCCCTTCTCCAGGGGATCTTCCCAACCCAGAGATCAAACCCAGGTCTCCCACATTGAAGGCAGATTCTTTTCAAGCTGAGCCACAAGGGAAGCACCACTGCACTACGAAATGCTATTTATTTTGACAATCATTTCCTCAGTTATGTCTGAAATCATTATTCATTTGAAATCTTTTTTTTTTAATGTATCTTACTGCCACCTTGTGGCTAAAACATTTTTCTTTTTTCTTTACAAACGTGTATGTCTATGTATGTATGTATGCAGATGTCATTTCAATGAAAATGTAGATTTCTGCTCCAGAGTAATTTTTAGTAATACTACCCATATCCCCAATAGCAGCCACTTTAGATCAAACAAACCGTTTCCTTTTTCATCGTTAAATTAAACTATGCATCTTTAACTGAACCATATTTCCAAACATACTTGCATATCTATGTATTTAAAAGTTTTTCTTCTAAATTCTGATATTATTCCACAAAATGATCATACAATGAGATAGAACATGACTCTGGATCTACATATACAAAGGGAAAAAAAAGAATGAGACCATCATTCACATAGCTTAGAGGAGAAAATGACAACTTTAAGACCAGTAAGAGTCTTCAGCCTCATTTAAATGCTACAGGTATGGAGTCCCACTATTAGCATATAAGATCTTTGACAAAATACCAAGAAGGCCAGAGGCAAATCAGATAACCAGACAAAAGAGTCAGACAGTCAGATTCTCCAGGAGCTAGCTTCTTCCTATTCCATGTGAACCCCAAACCAGAAGCTTCAGCAATATCTGAGAGCTTGTTAGAAATTCAAGGTCTCAATGCCCAGTCCAAACGTATGAAGCATAACATCTGCATTTCAACAAGCTCCCCAGGTGATTCATATGCACGGTATAATTTGGAAATACTGCTCTTTCCCTTGTGTTCATGACAAGATGTTGCTTAGACTAACTGAAACTGTTACCTCTAAAGATCTTGCAGATATGGTTAATAAACTTCATGTGCCTTAAGGCTCCAGAATGTGGTCAGTTTTTTCAAATTTCCCACCCACTTGTGCCAAGAACTGGCCATATATAAGTACAAAGAATTCCTATAAAAGACTCATCAGAGGCTACTATCTCTGTTTTGATAAGTAAATTAATACCTAACACAAGAGAAAGGCATGTGATGATGCTGGCTTTCCATTTTTCTCCAGTTATTTTCTTAATTTTTTAATGGGAGAAGAGAGCTTTTTAATTTAGTAACAGTAATGCTAGTGGTCAAGAACCTGCCTGTCAATGCAGGAAATGTAAGAGATGCAGGTTCAATCCCTTGGTCAGGAGGATCTCCTGGAGGAGGGCATGCAACCCTCCTATTCTCGCCCAGAGAATCCCCATGGACAGAGGAGACTTGTAGGATCACACAGAGTTGGACACGACTGAAGTGACTTAGTAATGAAACAATGAAGATTTGCAACTACTATTAGGCTCTACTCAGTGCAAGTAAAGTCAAATGTTTGCTTAAGCTACCAGGTATTCATTCATCACTTCAAAAACATTTATTTCCCACCTCTTTCCCATTAGTTTCCATGCCAGACATTCAAAGGCATGGCGTGATTACATAGCAGTAGACTCATAGCTAGTCTTATCTCTGCCCTGACTAGTTGTATTAGTCAGTGTCCTACAGAGAAACAGAACCAACAGGATATACATAAATATACAAAGCCATTTACTACAAGGAATCAACTTACACAATTACAGAGGCTCAGAAGTCCTCTGATCTGCCAGTTGCAAGAAGGAGACCCAGGAAAGAGGTGGTATAGTTCCAGTTCAAGCTCGAAAGCCTGAGAACCAAAAGCACTGATGATGCAATCTCCAGTCCAAGGGAAGAAGACCAACGTCTCAGCTCAACAGTCAGGAAGAAAGAGCAAATTCTTCCCTTCCTCTGCCTTTTTGTTCTGTTCAGCCATCAATAGATTGAATGATGCCCACTCACATTGGGAAAGGCTATCTCCTTTAGTCAGGCCACTCATGCAAATGCTAATCTCATCTGGAAACACCCTCACAGACACACCCAGAAATAACTTAGCCAAATATCTAAGCTCACTGTACAGAACTTCTCCATCTTTGACTGCAAAGAATATAATCAATCTGACTTCAGTATTGACCATCTGGTGACGTCCATGTGTAGAGGCTTCTCTTGTGTTGTTGGAAGAGGGTGTTTGCTATGACCAGTGCGTTCTCTTGGCAAAACTATATTAGCTTTGGCTCTGCTTCACCCTGTATTCCAAGGCCAAATTTGCCTGTTACTCCAGGTATTTCTTGACTTCCTACTTTTGCATTCCAGTCCCCTATAATGAAAAGGACATCTTTTTGGGGTGTTAGTTCTAGAAGGTCTTGTAGGTCTTCATAGAACCATTCAACTTCAGCTTCTTCAGCATTACTGGTCAGGGCATAGACTTGGATTACCATGGCATTGAATGGTTTGCCTTGGAAACGAACAGAGATCATTCTGTTGTTTTTGAGACTGCATCCAAGTAATGCATTTAGGACTCTCTTGTTGACTATGATGGCTACTTCATTTCTTCTAAGGGATTCTTGCCCACAGTAGTAGATATAATGGTCATCTGAGTTAAATTCACCCATTCCAGTCATTTTTAGTTTGCTGATTCCTAAAATGTCGACATTCACTCTTGCCATCTCGTTTGACCACTTCCAATTTGCCTTGATTCATGGACCTAACATTTCAGGTTCCGATACAATATTGCCCTTTACAGCATCAGACTTTGCTTCTATCACCAGTCACATCCACAACTGGGTGCTGTTTTTGCTTTGGCTCCCTCTTTTCATTCTTTCTGGAGTTATTTCTCCATTGATCTCCAGTAGCATATTGGGCACCTATTGACCTGGGGAGTTCATCTTTCAGTGTCCTATCTTTTTGCCTTTTCATACTGTTCATGGGGTTCTCAAGGCAAGAATACTGAAGTGGTTTGCCGTACCCTTCTCCAGTGGACCATGTTTTGTCCAAACACTCTGCCATGATTCATCCGTCTTGGGTGGCCCTACACGGCATGGCTCATAGTTTCACTGAGTTAGACACGGCTGTGGTCCATGTGATCAGATTGGTTAGTTTCCTGTGATTGTGGTTTTCAGTCTGTCTGCCCTCTGATGGAGAAGGATAAGAGGCTTATGGAAGCTTCCTAATGGGAGAGATGACTGAGAAAGAAATTGGGTCTTATTCTGATGGGCGGGGCCATGCTCAGTAAATCTTTAATCCAATTTTATGTTGATGGGTGGGGCTGTGTTCCCTACCTGTTATTTACCTGGGGCCAAAGGATGGTGGAGGTAATGGAGATAATGGCGACCTCCTTCAAAAGGTCCCATGCATGCACTGCTATACTCAATGCCCCCATCCCTGCAGCAAGCCATCATGGACCCATGCCTCTACCAGAGTCTCCTGGACACTTACAGGCAAGTCTGGGTCAGTCAAGACCATCCACAAGAAAAAGAAATGCAAAACGGCAAAATGGTTGTCTGAGGAGGCCTTACAAATAGCTGTTAATAGAAGAGAAGCCAAAAGCAAAGGAGAAAAGGGAAGATATACCCATTTGGATGCAGAGTTCCAAAGAACAGGAAGGAGAGATAAGAAAGCCTTCCTCAATGATCAATGCAAAGAAATAGACAAAAACAATAGAATGGGAAAGACTAGAGATCTCTTCAAGAAAATTGGAGATACCAAGGGAATATTTCATGCAAAGATGAGCACAGTAAAGGACAGAAATGGTATGGACCTAACAGAAGCTAAGAAGAGGTGGCAATCATACACAGAAAACAATCTTCACAATCCAGATAATCATGATGGCGTGATCACTCACCTAGAGCCGGACATCCTGGAATGCAAAGTCAAGTGGGCCTTAGGAAGCATCACTATGAACAAAGCTAGTGGAGGTGATTGAATTCCAGTTGAGCTGTTTCGAATCCTAAAAGATGATGCTGTGAAAGTGCTGCACTCAATATCCAGCAAATCTGGAAAACTCAGCAGTGGCCACAGGACTGGAAAAGGTCAGGTTTCATTCCAATCACAAAGAAAGGCAATGTCAAAGAATGCTCAAACTATTGCACAATTGCACTCATCTAGAGAAGGCAATGGCACCCCACTCCAGTACTCTTGCCTGGAAAATCCCATGGACAAAGGAGCCTGGTAGACTACAGTCCATGGGGTCGCTGAGAGTCAGACACGACTGAGCAACTTCACTTTCACTTTACCCTTTCATGCACTGCAGAAGGAAATGGCAACCCACTCCAGTATTCCTGCCTGGAGAATCCCAGGGATGGCGGAGCCTGGTAGGCTGCCGTCTATGGGGTCGCACAGAGTCGGACATGACTGAGGCGACTTAGCAGCAGCAGCAGCAGCACACACTAGTAAAGTAATGCTTAAAATTCTCCAAGCCAGGCTTCAACAGTACATGAATCATGCACTTCCAGATGTTCAAGCTCGATTTAGAAAAGGCAGAGGCACCAGAAATCAAATTGCCAACATCCAATGGATCATTGAAAAAGCAAGAGAGTTACAGAAAAATATCTGCTTTATTGACTATGTCAATGCCTTTGACTGTGTGGACCACAACAAACTGTAGAAAATTCTTAAAGAGATGGAATACCAGACCACCTGACCTGCCAACTGAGAAATCTGTATGTAGGTCAGGAAGCAACAGTTAGAACTGGACATGGAACAACAGACTGGCTCCAAATCGGGAAAGGAGTACATCAAGGCTGTATATTGTCACCCTGCTTATTTAACTTATATGCAGAGTACATCATGCAATTGCAGACTGGATGAAGCACAAGCTGGAATCAAGACTGTCAGGAGAAATATCAATAACTTCACATATGCAAATGACACCACCGTTATGGCAGAAACCAAAGAACTAAAGAGCCTCTTGATGAAAGTAAAAGAGGAGAGTGAAAAAGTTGGCTTAAAACTCAACATTCAGAAAACTAAAATCACAGCATCTGGTCCCATCACTTCATGGGAAATAGATGAGGAAACAGTGGAAACAGTGACAGACTTTATTTTGGGGGGCTCCAAAATCACTGCAGATGGTGACTGCAGCCATGAATTTAAAAGACGCTTGCTCCTTGGAAGAAAAGTTACGATCAACCTAGACAGAATACTAAAAAGCAGAGGCACTACTTTGCCAACAAAGGTCCGTCTAGTCAAAGCTCTGGTTTTCCAGTAGTCATGTATGGATGTGAGAGTTGGACTATAAAGAATGCTGAGTGCCGAAGAATTGATGCTTTTAAACTGTGGTGTTGAAGAAGACTCTTGAGAGTCCCTTGGACTGCAAGGAGATCCAACCAGTCCATCCTAAAGGAAATCAGTCCTGAATATTCATTGGAAGGACTGACGCTGAAGCTGAAACTCCAATACTTTGGCTACCTGATGCAAAAAACTGACTCATTGGAAAAATCGTGATGTTGGGAAAGACTGAAGGTAGGAGAAGGGGACGACAGAGGATGAGATGGTTGGATGGCATCACTGACTCAATGGACATGAGTTTGAGTAAATGCCAGGAGTTGATGATGGACAGGGAGGCCTAGCTTCCATGGGGTGGCAAAGAGTCAGACACAACTAAGCGACTGAACTGAACTGAAATTTCTATGCACCCCATAATCCTGTCAAGTTGACACATAAAGTCAACAATCACACTAGCTTGTTCTAAACAATTCACTTTACGTCTCTCTGAAACTACTAGGCTTTGTACAATCAAAGTGTGGGAGAAAAATGCTATTTGATGGTAAAGAATTCTACCAGTGCAAGAGACACAGGAGATAGGGGTTTGATCCCTGAGTCTGGAAGATCCCTTGGAGAAGGAAATGGCAACCCATTTCAGTATTCCTGCCTGGAAAATTCCATGGACAGAGGAGACTGGCAGGCTACAGACTATGCGGTCACAAAGTTTCGGACACGACTGAGCATGCACACATGATAGACATAAAAAACAATTTTAAAGCTATCTGTTTCTATGGTCATTAGCTCTGTTCGCCCAACATTAAAATCAAATCAACAGAGTGCATATCTCTATGCATGCGTGCTACGTCCCTTCAGTCATGTCCAACTCTTTGGGACTCTATGACCTGTAGTCCACTAGGCTCCTCTGTCCTCGAGATTTTCCAGGCAAAAATACTGGAGTCAGTTGCCATGCTCTCCTCCAGGGGATCTTCTTGACTCAGAGATTGAACCCACATCTCTTATGTCTCTTGCATTGGCAGGCAGGTTCTTTACCACTATCATCACCTGGGAAGCTCTGTATACTTGAGAATAAAGCTCAAAAAATAAGCAATATAGGCAACATAAAAAGCAAATGTAGAGAATGGAAACATGAAGCTTCACCCACCAAAACATGTGTCTGCTCAGTAGTCTCCACACTTTAATTAGAGAGCAGGACCGAAACATGGAAAAACCAAAGAGAGTTCTACATTTACTTACTGGCACTTCATATGTATAGATCAAAAACAACTTACTTGCATCATATAGATATAGTATCAGACATCATAAATTTTGATCCACAACAGTTCTGTGTATCCAAAGTGCAATAAAAAAGCAAGACTTTTTTCTGTCAATGTCAACATAAAAGCTTTCCTATTTCAAGAACAACACTTCAGGCTCCCACAGTCTCTAAACTCGGACAATATCCCATCCTTTTCTAAAAGTCAGGAGTTCTGAAAACTGAGTGGCATTGCATTCGGTTTAAAATCATCAAATTCCTAGTCAAGCTACTTTGAGGAAGGAATAATTGCATTATAGGTTTAGCTAGCAGAGGAACCATGAAATAATTCTAACTAGAAAGTCGTATCTGAACACCTCAACTAAATCGATAAAAGTGGGAAATTTTTACATTAAAAATTTAATCATTTTGCCATTTTTTAGGGTTTCCTTGTTGGCTCAGACAGTAAAGAATATGCCTGCAACAAGGGAGACCTGGGTTTGATCCCTGAGTTGGGGAGACCCCCTGAAGAAGGGAATGGCTCCCCACTCCAGTATTCTTGCCTAGTGAATTCCATGGACAGAGGCATATGGCAGGCCACAGTCCATGGGGTCGCAAAGAGTCAGACACAACTGAGTTCGTACGCATGCAGGCTATATTTATACATACAAGCAAGTTCACTTGAATTTATATTTTTAAGCTGAGTTCAGCAAACAGAAAGAACTTTTCATGTCTCCATATTATCAATAATTTGTTCAACTGAATTTTCACCCTTTTTAACCAGTCATTTTGTTTCTGTATAGACACAGCCAAGCAGAACTTCAATTTTCACTTGATCTTTTGCTTGTTATATTTGGTTATAGTGTCATGTAAGTGTTGGACTTGCCATCTAACAACATTCTTACTCCCTTGTTGTAAGATCATTTTTTGTCTATCATAAGACACCAGAAGCGGCCTCTATCAAAGGTCTTCAAAGATATTCTGCAAGGAAAATTTCCTTTCCAATTCCATGGTTTAATATTTTATGAACTGGAGTATGATCTTATGACCTAAAGCATAAAGCTCTTAAATCACCTGCTTTACTATATAAATGTTATTGGTTATAAAAATTCTCCCAACCTCATTTTGAACCCAGCTGTTACAACTGACTTGATGACCTCCTGTGGTAATAAACTCCACAGACTGTATAAAGACTATCTGGGAAGCAATTCTGTCTACTGTATTACTTATACTTACTGAAGCTGGTGTGAACAAGGGAGAGGAGAACAGGGGCTCAAGTTTTTTAGAAGAGCAAATTGAACTAATTACTTTCCAGTGACTATATCTAACAACTGTAGAATACCATACAAAGTGTGGATCTTCTCCGTGTTTTTACTAATTGAGAAAACTTATTATTTAAGAAAGGAAGGTTATCTGTTTCTATTGTACGTTAATTACTTCCTTTCAAAACCACCTACTACAATATATTAAGTGCACTTCTAGTATGCATCTTTAACTTGGAATATAATTTAGGTTGGGCACTGGCTTAAGATGTACATATCTTTCAACTCATCCATCTCTGTTCAGTTCAGTTCAGTCACTCAGTTGTGTCCGACTCTTTGTGACCCCATGAATTGCAGCACGCCAGGCCTCGCTGTCCATCACCAACTCCCGGAGTCTACCCAAACCCATGTCCATTGAGTCGGTGATGCCATCCAACCATCTCATCCTCTGTCGTCCCCTTCTCCTCCCGCCCCCAATCCTACTCATCCATCTACTTTGGCTTTTACCTTGGCAACACAAGCATCAGATGTGTAGCTCACAAAATTTTCTATTTTGTTCTTTCTTATAAAAAGTACTTTTTCCCATATTGCTTGTCCAATATAATTTTAAGATATTCAAAAAGGGATACTTAAAAAGGGATCAAAGATTTTCTCTTGATTCTTCTACCAAAAAAAAAGTAAAACTAGGGAGAATGAAAGCAAGTATAAGAATAATTTAGATACAAAACACTTTACTGAAAAATGAAATAATACAGGACAGTATGAGGTAATTTAATTTGTCTATATTGATCAAATCCATAGCAAAAGTGTTGATTTCTGTTCTAATTGGCCCATGTAGACACAATTAAAAGCAGCTTTCTTGTAAATCTCTGTCTCCTTACTGCTCTTTCATCTCCAATGGGAAAAATTTAAATATCCTGTAATTCTGCTGAATTTCTCTCCCATGTAAGTTGAGACATTCCACAATATCACCTCATTAATCTTGACCATACTACTTCAGGTAAATAATGAGAAAATATCACTATGTGCATTCATGAACATGTGATAAAACACAGAAAAAGGTAATTAACTGGCCAGAAGTCGTACAACCAGTCAGCCTGGACCACATCCATTGCCTTCTGTCTCCTAAGGCCTCAGGTTCCATGCCTTCACATGGGGAAGTGAGCCTCTGCTACACTTCTGAAACCTGAGCAATTCTATGATTCAACTTTGGTTTTCACTTTATCCCACTGTGCTTTTTCTTTTAGGATATATACAGCTATGTGTTTGGGTTGAAATTTTTTGTTCTGTTTTGTTTAAACTTTCAGCTATGAGTTTTTTCACCCCTAAAAAAGTTTTGCAAGAGTGCTCTCTCAATCCATCAGTGGCTCAAAGTGTTTTGTTTTCTTCTACATTTATCTTATATCACTGCAAAACACGGAAGTCCAGCCATCAATTGGGAATGCTATTCATAATTCTGAGACTCTATTATTCTGTGGCTATTTCTTAAATAGATATTACTCACCTATTAAAGAATTAGAATTACAGAAACAGAATTAGAACAGGCACTGAATTTGGGGCTACAATAAAGGAAGAACATATTTGAGATTCTTACTATATTAGATGAGGGAGTCAGAAAAGGCTAGCTGCTGCTGCTGCTAAGTCACTTCAGTTGTGTCCGACTCTGTGTGACCCCATAGATGGCAGCCCACCAGGCTCCGCTGTCCCTGGGATTCTCCAGGCAAGAACACTGGAGTGGGTTGCCATTTCCTTCTCCAATGCATGAAAGTGAAAAGTGAAAGTAAAGTCGCTTAGTAGTGTCCGACTCTTCGCGACCTCATGGACTGCAGCCCACCAGGCTCCTCCATCCATGGGATTCTTCCAAGAGTACTGGAGTAGAGTGCCATTGCCTTCTCCAAGGCTAGCTGGGGAGTATCAGAAAAGAGGTTTGAATAAATGGTAGGCGGGGTGGGGGGGTGTCAGGTAAGATTATGAATGACTGACCTTAGCAATGAGTCAAAACAGTTTCAACTTGATTGGTAACTTTGGACAAAATGTTAACAAAATCCTTTCTTTTCTGCACAAGACACTAACCCTCAATTAACATGCCATCACTATTCCTCTGAAAACCTAATAAAGGTAGAAGGTTCGCTATATTACTACATAACACTGCTTACAGTAAAAATGAGCCTGAACCAGGAGAGAATATGAATGAACTCTAAAGAACTGGTACAGATGCCATACTTTGGATTTCCCTGAATGCGGTCACTCTTTTAACTGACATGTCCTTGCAAGGACCCTGAAGCTATGACTGTGGGATTACTGCAAGAGCAATTGGCACCTGTGGTGCACAATACTTCTAAACCAGACAGTTCCCTTGCCCCTGAGGTATTAGATTGCTACAACTACCTCTGAAGAAGAAGACCTCCCACCGCCCTGTGCAATCTGTGCCTTGCTCCCTCTGAGTAGGCCGGTGTTAATGTAGCCTTTGATAGTCAAAGCGAATCTGAATGTTTAGTTGGGCCTAAGAAGACCATACAGGCATGGTATAATAACCAGTACAGATTGACCATAGTTCCTTGTGTGGCAGGATAACATAAAAGTACTGGATGAGTTGGGTGTTAGAGGCAAAAGTGGTGGTAGGATTCACTATAAATTAGGGAAAAGAGTATGGGATACATGGTTGATTAAAGCAAAGAAATATTAGAGGCACGGTTGATTAAAGTAGTGAAATATAAAGTGGCCCTTAAGGTATTGAGGGCTTAGGTCAGCATGGTGGTCATAGAGAAAAAATATATATATATAACAAAAAGGAGAAATCTAGGAGACAACCTGAAGAAAAAATAACTTGAAAACACATAAGAATATAAAAACAGAAATTATGAAATGAGAAATGAGCATAACAGAGAAGTCACTGACAGAAGAAGACAAATAAGGAGGGAGTGTTACTGATGAAAACTAAATCAACATCAGTTGTCTTCTAGACACTGGCAGAGACTCAACTGTAGCTATTGAATGGACAAGGCTATGGCAGGTCTTGGCTACAGACATACCCATCTTTGTAGTTGATGGAGAAACCATGAAAGTGGATGAGGACTTCAAGATATTAAACGCATAGACAGAAGAACCAGGGATTAAGTATTTAATATTGGAGGAATTCCCAGAATTAAGGTGCAGGAAGAAGAACTAGCAAAAAAGTCACATACACAGAAGTAGGAAATGAGCAGTAACTACACGGAAAATGAAGGAGGGAGAGATTTGTCAAAGTTATCCAAGTGGTCAAAAAAGACAGAAAGAAATCAATAGGGACCTTTGTAAAAGAAAAGCCAATACTATAGAAGGAATATGTCAAGGAGTTAAGAGGTCATGAGAGGAAGAAAATTAAAACTACATTTGTGATGGCCAGTCCTGGTGTCTGAGTGATTCCCTGGGCCCAGCAAAAGGACCAAGTTTCCAGAGCCTTGAAGACAAGGGGTAACACCCCAAAATACGGACTCATTTTCCACTCTACCTTCATTGGCCGAGCAGCTGCCAAGAACAAAGGTCGCATCTCCCGATACCTGGCAAACAAATGCAGTATTGCCTCACGAATCGATTGCTTCTCTGAGGTGCCCACCGGTGTTTTGGGGGAGAAGCTTCGAGAAAAAGTTGAGGAGCAGCTGTCCTTCTGTGAGACTGGAGAGATTCCCCGAAAGAATCTGGATGTCATGAAGGAGGCAATGGTTCAGGCAGAGGAAGCGGCTGCCGAGATTACTAGGAAGCTCGAGAAACAGGAGAAGGAACGCTTGAAGAAAGAAAAGAAAAGGCTGGCTGCAACTGTCCTGGCTTCTTCAGAAAATAGCAGTGCCCCGGAGGAGTGTGAGGAGACAAGTGAAAGACAGAAAAAGAAGAAAAAGCAAAAGCCCCAGGAGGCTCTTCAGGAGAATGGAATGGAAGACCCATCTGTCTCTTTTTCCAAACCCAAGAAAAAGAAATCTTTTTCAAGGAAGAGCTAGTTAGTAGTGATCTTGAAAAGACAGCTGGTACTGGAAGTCTTCCCAAGAGGAAGAAATCTTTTCCCAAAGAAGAACCAGTTACTGACCCTGATGAGTCAGAAAACAAGAGCATCCCCAAGAAAAAGCGGAAATTGTCTTCCAAGGAGGAGCCACTCAGCAGTGGACCTGAAGAGGCTGCTGCCAGCAAGAGCAGCGGCTCCAAGAAAAAGAAAAAGCTCTGTAAGCTATCCCAGGAAAGTTAGAATGGACATCTTCCTAGTGGGGGCATAACTTACAGAGGTATTCCCCATCCCATCCCCTAGACCCAATAAAATAAAAACAAATTCACAAGAAAAAAACAAAAAACTACATTTGAAGATCACTTACTACCTAAGTTATTTGGCAGGAAAAAGAGAGAAATAGGATTGTAGCTTAGAGAAACAACAGGATAGGGAACCATGAAGTTGTGTATATGATAGAATCATATTTGAAAGCTGATTCATGAAAATAAACTATTGAGAGGTTGGGCAATAATCAATTGAGAAATCAGAAAAAAAAAACATTTATTGAGGACTACTGTGAATCAAGCAATGCACTAGATGCTGGAGGTACACAAATATGACATCATTATCTCCCCAAGTGGCTCATAATATAGGAAGATAAGCGATATATACAAACTAGACCTAATGTGGCAAGTGTTACTTAGGAAAGAGGGAACCTAGACTGGACAGCTGGGGCAAGGCTTTGCATAGGAGATGACCTTAAAAGTGAGTTCACAGGGACAGGTAGGAGTTGAATGGACAAGTGAAAGTGGATCATGTTGCCAGGGAACACAGCACGTGCAACAAAACAAGGGCATGGAAAAGCTGGCAATGTGGGAAAACAGCAATACTTCTGTAGGCTGGCACACAGGATGGAAATCAGGGAGTCAAAATAGATGCGACCCTTAATTAATGGTTAAAAACAAATGACAAAAAGTCTTTTAGTCAAACTAGAGCCCTTGATGTTCTTCTGAAAGCAATGGAGGTCGACTGAGGGATGTACAGCCTTTAAAAGAGGCTTTCACTGAAAGCTGTAGTAGTTTCCTGTTGCTGCTATAACAGTTTACTTGAAACTCAGTAGTGTAAAGGAACAAACTCATTACCTTCCAGTTCTGTAGTTCAGGAATCCGGAAAAGCAGACGCTGGGATTGCAAGTGCCGCTACCGTGGTTTGGTTGGGACTCTCCTTGCCTCGGTTTTCCGCTGTGGCGGTGCTGGTGGTGCGGCTGGACCTCTGTTTACCTGACCGACTTGGTGAGGAAGGTGACGGCCTCGGGTCTAAGATGCAAGTCCGCCGTGCCCAAGTCCGCGGTGCGCGGGACCGGGGCGCAAAGTTCGGCCGTCTTCTCTTCCCGTGTCTTGTGCCTTCGGAACTGGAGGCTGGGCGGGCGGCGTCCACGTGTGTCCACGTGCAGCCACCCGCCTGGCTCCCAGTCAGTGGAGTAAACGAACCGCACCTGATAGTGGGAGGGGTGTGACTGCCTCCGGTCCCGCCCCGGAGGCACCCGGAAGTGAACTCGGGAGGGCCAGCGGCCCTGCCTTGCCCTGTGACTTTACACCTGGGAGAAAAATCAAATGTCCACCTGGAAAAGGCATTGTTTGCCCTCATTGTCTTTAAGGCCACGCCCTTCCAGAGACTCCGGTATTGGGATGAATCTAAAGCAAGTTGTGATGTAGATCAGTGGCCTCAAACTTTAAAGTGCATACCATCATCTGCGATTTCGGTTAAAATGCACATACTGATTCAGCAGATGCGAGTGGGAGGGCGGGGTCTGCATTTCAAGCCAGCTCCCAGGGGCTAGCTACGCTGCTGGTCTACAGACTAGACTCGAAAGTAGCATACGCAAGTACCGAGGATTTCGATAACCAGCTTCTGACTACTAGACTTCTAATTGTAACTTAGACCCTGATTCTTCACACTAATACCCCTTAAACCACCACATACACAAACACACACACACTGCCACCTGGACGCACACATCCCAGGTGCACGGCCCATTCTTAAGTTATTTGGGAAGGGTGGTACAATTGACCACATGCTTCAAGGAGCCTTTTTAAATGGCATATTGGGGGTGGGGTATTATATGAGTGGAATAAAATCATATAAATTCTCAAATATTTAATAAAAATTCTAATTAGGACTAGTATTTGTTTTAAATAGGATACTGTAGTTTAGCTTTGTGTGTTTTAGGTTTAACGGTAAAACGAAATGATACTTAACACTGCTTGGTTGCATTTAAACTTGAAAAGTGAGATTGTACAGAAAAATACTTAGAGCAAGGGCTGGGCGCTGCCACTTCCTAGCCGTTGTAACCCTGGACAAATTACTCTCTGTATTTCCATTTCTTCATCTTTAAAATAGGAGCAATAGTTGTACAGATCTCCTGAGATTATAGAGAGCATTAGATCAATTCATCTACATAGAGCCTTGCTACTCAACCTGAGATTCAAGGACCAGCAGCACTTGTATCATCTGGGAGCTTGTCAGAAATATAGAATCTCAGGCCTCGTTCCTGATGTACAGAATCAGAATCTGCATTCTCATAAGATCCCCAAGTGCTTCCTCTGCACATACATGGCATAGTGCTTAGCGTGTCATAAGCAGTACAGGCCACTGCTTATTTAAACAGCAATTTTGTTGTTTGGAAAAAATTTAAGCCACATGATTTCCTTATGCTGCATATGTGACAAAAATACAAAATATAAAGAACTTTTCAAGACTAAAAAATAAAAAAAGGGAAATCCAGAGTACGTCTCACTATGCTGAAATCAAAGTGATGGTAGGGAAGTGTTCCTTTCTACAGGGCTCAGGGGAGCATCTGTTTTGCTTTCCTTTGCCTGTTTTTAGGAATCTCCCACGCTCCTTGGCTTATGGTTCATTTCCATCTTCAAAGCCATCAATGTCCTATTGAGTCTTTCTCATATCTCAGTACTCTGATACTTAACAATTCTACCTCCCACTTCCATATTTAAGGACCCTTGTGACTACACTGGAGCCACCGCAGATAATCCAAAATAATCTCTCCATCTCAAAATCCTCAATTTAATCACATCCGCAAAGTCCTTTTTGCATCATAAAGTAACATATTCACAGGTCCCAAAAGTTAGGATGTGGACATTTTTGAGAGATTATTTTTTGGTCCATTACAAGTGGCATTATGTTATTTTTTTTAATTCTGTTTAGTATCTGTCTTAACCAAAGGCAACTTGATCTTCTGCATTCATCCACTGCAATATCACACAGCAAGTAACCTTTGGAAAACTCTGCTGTACACTTTTGCAAGAATGGAAATGAAAAAGGAAAATAATGTTTGAGCATTATAATAAAATAATTTTGATATCACTAACTGCCTGAAAGCGTCTCAAAAACTCAGGGATCCTGAGCCACACTTTGAAATCTAGCTGTATGAGCACTTTACAGGCCACAAGAATCTGAACATTACATAACTGAGCTGAGTAATTTACAGAATTGCTGCAGTGAGATAGAAGACATTATTATCAGAACTCTTTACACTTTGAATATAAAGTTAAAATTATAAACATTTAATTGCCCATCATCACTGTCTATTTATATTGAAAATATATACATATATATTCTCACCAAACCTATTGCATTTGTACCAGTCAGGAAATATCTCTCTCCTAAATCCTATATGTATTTTCTCAATTCCTTTCAAAGCATCAGTGTAGAAAGGCTTTTGAGAAAGCTACAGTTTGAAAACTAGGTAAAATGAGTGTGCCATTATATAAGAAAACAACTGAAATCACAGGTATTTTTAGTGGTTTCCTTGAAATACTCAACCCTAAAAATAACAGTGAAACTCAGAAGGCAAAGTTCTGGATGAGAGAGAATGTACAAGAAGGCAGAGCATCTCAGTGGAATATGCACTTGCCAGTGATAATAGGAAAAACAAAGGCCATTATCATTTTGCCCAAATTTAATGCAAAGGACTAGCGAAAGAGAAAACATCAATTCAGAATCTCTCCCAGTCCCAAAGACCCTTCTGCCTTAATGTATGAAATAAGTGCTAGCTTCCCAAAAGATTATATATTAGTCAAAGGATTACATTTAAAAAATAAAGTATTGTTTGCAAAAATAACTACTGGAGGTACTAATTAAAAATGGCACTTGGGTTTCATTCCCTGATGCGATCTGTTCCCCTTTCTATCTATTAGAAATACAAAAAAAAAAAAGAAAACCAACAAAGATTGACCGATAGTCAACCTATTGCCAGAAACCCAGAAGAACTCTTCCATAATTATGCCTTATCAATGTCACTGATTGAACACTGAGAAACACAATTTATGACATATGAATATTTTGCTAACTAGAAACAGTAAGCTGCTCATCCTAAAAAGATACAGGGAAGATACACTATCAGTCACTCACTCAAGAATGCAAGAGACTTACAAGCTAAGAAAAACTGAGCAGTCACTCCAAAGTGAGTGGACACTGTATTTTGAAGCAGCCAGAGTTGTGCACCTTAACTCTGCCTTCAGTTTATCTTTCCATAGACAGAGACCAGACCTCAATTCCAACTGCAATAAACAACAGCTCAAAAACAGAGAAGGAAGCTCTATGTTGTCACATGTCTCTGCAGTAATATAAACCCCAGTAGTTAAGTACTTTTGTTAGAAATAAATAAAAAGTTCAGGTATTGTACAGGTCCTGCATTGCTTCCTAGTGTTAATTTTTTTTAAGCAGAAATGGTAAAAGAATAACCCACACTTCAGCCAGCCAGCAAAGATAAATGATTGCTGGACAGTGGGAATTCAAACTACACGGCCACCCTGTTTCTGGAAGGAATTTCTGTGGAGTTCAACTAGCATCACATTGGTAGATTGTAACACAAACACTTTGACTGTTTATATACATCCTATGTAGTAAGAAGTCTCTTCATTCCAGAGATGGTGGAGAAAGCATGGTCTTTCAATTCACATGGGATGAATTTTAATCCTAGCTTCTGCACTGCAAGCCTCAGCTTCTTCCTCCATTACATGGAAAAAATAATCATTGATATATAAAAATATCCAGCACAGTGTCTAAGCTGGAGTGGACACTCAATAAATGACAGCTATTATTATAAGAAATAATAAAGAGAGGAAAATTAGAGAGTAGCTTAAGCAAAAATAACAAGTAAAAGATGTACCTCTAAATATTATTAACTACAGGAATTGGAGGGAAATGTTTAAATATGATTCTGATAGGGACAGAGTAGGATAATCAAACAGTTAGCTTAGAAACTCCATTGGGAATTCTAAACAGAGAGGGAACTTTAGGGGGCTTTGTTGCTTAGTTGCTCAGTCATGTCCAACTCTTTGCAATCCTTTGGACTGTAGCCCGCCAGGCTCCTCTGTCCGTGGGATTTTTTTCAGGCAAGCATACTACAGTGGGTTACCCTTTCCTACTCCAAGGAACCTTCCCAACCCAGGGATTGAACTCGTGTCTCCTTCATTGCAGGTAGATTCTTTACCTACTGAGTCATCCGGGAAGCCATCGAAGGCTTTGGGAAACCACAGTAAGATTAATGATCACTCAAGAAAGTATTGGGAAAATTCTCAAACATTATGGGCTTGTTTGTTATGTTCTGCTCATAAAGCAGAACAAGTCACTTAGCATCACAGCCAGATTGGCTTGCTACTTCCTTAGCAACAAAACCATGCAAAAGAAGCACAAAACATGCCCCAAAACAACAAAAACAAAAAAATGGTGATATGAGACCCACATACTGCCCAGTGAACTCAGTAAGTTCATGATCCCTAGGACATGCCCTCTGCACACATTAAAAACAATAATTTGTGGACCTAGCTTGACCATGTAGGGACAAAAAAACTTCCCCTACTCAAACTGGAGGAGGAGCTGACAATGGAAGCATGATGTCTACTCAAGAAAGACAAAGAAAGGGCTTCACTGATGGTCCAGTGGCTAAGACTGCACACTTCCAATGCAAGGGGCCCAAGTTCAATCTCTGGTCAGGGAACTAGATCCTACATGCCAAAACTAAGACCCAGCTTCTGCTGCTGCTAAGCCGCTTCAGTCGTGTCCGACTCTGTGTGACCCCATGGACAGTAGCCTACCAGGCTCTCCGTCCATGGGATTTTCCAGGCAAGAGGACTGGAGTGGGGTGCCATTGCCTTCTCCGAAGACCCAGCAGAACCAAATAAATAAATAAAAAATTTTAAAAGAGAAAGACAAAGAAGTTCTTTTTCCCCCTTCTCACTTTTCCTTTGATTGTAAGACTGCAGCCCACTAGGTTCCCAGGGCATAGCACCCCTAGCCTGCCTGCTTGTAAGCCTCACAAGTGTCATATTCTAATAAATCACTACTTATTTATCACTTTGCCTCTCGCTGAATTCTTTTCTGCACTGAGATTAAAGGACTATAGTACTGGAACTCTTCAGAGGCCCCAAAATGAAACCCAAATGGTTTCAATTCCACTTTCTCAAAAAATTAAAAAGTCACAACCTCTAAGGAAAAGAAATAGAAATCCAAGGGGACAACAATATGAAGTCAAAAATAAAGAGAACCAAAAGGATCTGCAGGATAAAATTTAAATTTTAGTATTAAAGGACTATTAAGACAAAAATAAAACATTTTTATTATGATAAAAATTGTAGAATTGAAACCAAAAAATATAGAATAAGTAATAAGTGCAAACTTGAAATGATCTCACAGAAAGCAAAGGGAGAAAATTAAGAAACAAATGAAAAGGATGAGAGTGAAAGGAAGGAAAATGGAGACTAAAACTAAAAATTCTTGATTTTTCTGAAAAATGCCATAATTACTACATCAGATGCAATTTATCAAAGCTAAGGCTTGAAGAAAACTTCCCAGAGCTCTGTCAACCAACATATAAAGAAAACATACCACCGGGATATTGTTTTTGAGGAAAGTGTTTCAACTATATGGAAATAAGATCAGAAAGAGAATTTCAAGAGAAAAAAGATGAAAATTGGTGATGAATGAAGACCTTACGGGAGGCTGAAGCTACTAGAAATTATACATTAGCAGAAAAAGTACCTCCAGACTAAAGAGTGAACAAAAGTAGACAGATTCTGGTCGGGAGCCCATGGCAAAATGAAGGAGAAAAAGGAGCTGTAGGAAGTAAATTCTCTGATTTTGTGGTGTTTACACTCAGACTAAGTGCTGTTGGCACACACGTTGGAATCAGCAAGCAACAGCAGGAGAGGGAAATTGCAGTCCTGCTTATGTAAACATACATGTTTAGAAAATCAAAACATTTTCTGGCTAGGTCTCACAGATCAGGAATAATAAGTTAACTCTGATCCAGAACACATTCCAAACTAAAATATATTAGTGTAACATTTAATACATAGGCAATATGATTTTAACTCTCTCAAAGGGAATGTAATTACAATAATAATTTGTAGGATATTCCCGCCCAGAAAAGATATTGATTTTCTTTCTTTACCTGGAGATAAAATAAGTGGAAATTTAAGAAATTTATCATTTTTAGTGATTATTTTTAACCAGGAAAAGCATAATTACTTAGTTTATAGTCAGAAATATTACAACTAAATGTCCAGTGACCATCCATACTCAGGGTTCAGAGACTGTGGTTACAAAATAATCACCAAGAAAATGTCAAACAACTTCTTTGTCTCCACAGAAGTTTCCTCCAAGATTATATTTATCATAATGCTCCAATATTATGGGTATTTTTAAGTTACATTTCCTTACAGCTCAAGCAAATAAAGGAAATGTTTAACATGCGAGGCAAAATAGATTTCATAAAGATGCTCTATCAGAGGTAAGGTAAGTATGTAAAAATTGAATTGCTTTTTTTAAAGCATTATAGTAAAATCACAATATACATGTTTTATAAGTTACATTTAAAGAAGTAAACCATTTTATAATATGACAGATGTAATAAAAAACTGTCCTTAAGACTTTATATAAAAACCATTTATTTACCACTTACAATGTCCCATTTCCTTGCATCATCAGATATAAGCATTTATCACTAAAAGCAGTTCTAAGTCATTTTATGAACAATTTATCTGAAGTATAAAGTGATATAATTATCTTTTAGATGCATTTTGCAATGAAGCGAATCCTTTTTATGGTCTCCTGGAGATAAAAAGAAAACATTCACATTAGAACATTTTACCTGATTTATTATAATGGAAGATTATATAAACCAAAAAGCTAATTTGATAAATCAAATCTAATTATGAAATTCTATAGAAATATGACACTAAAGAGGAAAATCATTCATGCTATTTTATCTGTTTTGAAGAACTACATATCATTACTTTGGGGTAAAACAACTTTTGAGTTGTTAGATATTTTCCAAAAAAATTCAGTTGTTCATTTGTTCCTACCTATATAACCTGGATTTCTCTCTTTGGCAGCTGAAATGATGTCACAGCAAAGAGGACAGCTATGGCAGAGAATTATAAAGAAAATTTCAACAGCATTGTGGTCCACCAATGACACAGACCTTCCAATACATTTATACACAAAGATTTATCTGCAGATTTAAAGAATCATTCTGTCCCCAGCCAGCATGCAACCCCATAGTTAGTACAGATGCAGTAGTGGAGAATTACTCTAAAAGAAGCAATTACAAGGGGGAAAAAATGTCCTAAAATCTGTTAATAATTTACAACATTGTTTAATATATACTGCAGCAAAATAGAGCTGAGATTCTCTTTAAAAAAAACAGATTCCTAAACCCTACCCCAAACCTACCAAATGAAGATTTCTGATGTGGTTCCCATATATTTATACTTTTTTAATTTTTTTAATTTTTTTTACTTATTCTGGTGGGCAGCCAGATCTGAGAACCCTCCAATATATAAATCACTCCAACACAAATCCACCTCTCAAGAAACCCATCAAACTGTCAACTGACATTTACTTATAATTTTTATTTTTTGTCTTTTCAGAGCTGCTGTATGTTTTAACTTGTGTGAGAACATTCCTAGCCTCTTGACAGAGACTGAAACATTAAAATCACAATGTTTAGCTTCATTCTAATTCCTTAGGTAAGCATTAAGTCAGAGTCAAAATCCAAAACAACAAAATTGAATTCAAAATGGAATATTTTTATGTCTTCTTCGTATATTTTGAACTTGAAATATGGGTTTAAAATAACACAAAGGGTTGTCCACTTTGAATATTGGTGGCATAGTGTCAGAACTTTCCTCCTGGAAATCCCAAAAAGTAACAAGGAAAACAAGCATAGAAATGGAAATTCTTTCTTTAGCTATATGTAAAATACAACTAAAAAGACCCTACATAAGCATAAATAATTTCCTTTAAAGCAGACCAGAAAAATGAAACATTGTCATTTCTAAAATATATAATGCAAGCAAAAAAAAAAATACAATAGTTCTAAATGCATACATCCACTGGGGAAAAACAAAGTCAGTCTCAACTTTTTTTGAGATGAGCTCAAACACCTCAGTAGTAACATTTAACACTTAACAAGATTAGTGGAGGAATTATAAAAATGGTAACCCAAGACATAAGCACAGTCAAATGTTTCAGTTCAGTTCAGTTCAGTCACTCAGTCGTGTCCAACTCTTTGCAACCCTGTGGACTGCAGCACACCAGGCTTCCCTGTCCATCACCAACTCCCAGAGCCTACTCAGACTCATGTCCATTGAGTTGGTGATGCCTTCCAACCATCTCATCCTCTGTCGCCCCCTTCTCCTCCCGCCTTCAATCTTTCCCAGCATCAGGGTCTTCTCAAATGAGTCAGTTCTTCGCATCTGGTGGCCAAAGTATTGGAGTTTCAGCTTCAACATCAGTCCTTCCAATGAATATTCAGGACTGATTTCCTTTAGGATGGACTGTTTAGATCTCCTGGCAGTCCAAGGGACTCTCAAGAGTCTTCTCCAACACCACAGTTCAAAGGCATCAATTCTTCAGAGCTCAGCTTTCTTTATAGTCTAACTCTCACATCCATACATGACTACTGGAAAAACCATAGCTTTGACTAGACGAAGCTTTTTGGCAAAGTAATGTCTCTGCTTTTTAATATGCTGTCTAGGTTGGTCATAATTTTTCTTCCAAGGAGCAAGCGTCTTTTAATTTCATGGCTGCAGTCACCATCTGCAGTGATTTTGGAGCCCCCCAAAATAAAGTCTACCGCTGTTTCCACTGCTTCCCCATCTATTTGCCATGAAGTGATGGGACCAGATGCTATGATCTTAGTTTTCTAAATGTTGAGTTTTAAGCCAACTTTTTCACTCTCTTCTTTCACTTTCATCAAGAGGGTCTCACATGTTTGTCTGAATACAAAGGCACCAGTCAACCAGTTTTAACATGGAGAGAAATCTAATTTCCCATTCCCAGCCTCTTTCTATGTGGAGGGAGCACTACTAGTATAGCATTGCTCTTCAGTGCCTTGGCCTCTCCATTCTCTCCTGAGAACTAACTACCTTAGCTTATTATCACTGTAGTGAAATTGAGATCTTGACATTTGACCCCAGGCTTCCCTGGTGGCTCAAGCAGTAAAGCGTTTGTCTGCAATGCAGGAGACCTGGGTTCGATCCCTGGATTGGGAAAATCCCCTGGAGAAGGAAATGGCAGCCCACTCCAGTGCCCTTGCCTGGAAAATCCCATGGATGGAGAAGCCTGGTAGGCTGCTCTCCGTGCGGTCGCAAAGAGTCGGACACGACTGAGTGACTTCACTTACTCACTCACTCCTTCCTCTCTACCATTGCTCTCAGTAGGTGCCTGAGAACAGAGAATATAGCATCTCAGCCACTATCAACCCAGTACCACTCTATCACAAAGCATGAGCTAGCTCATGCCTGCTTCGTCAAACTTCCCTGATAGCTCAGTTGGTAAAGAATCCGCTTGCAACGCAGGAGACCCCAGTTCGATTCCTGAGTCGGGAAGATCCACTGGAGAAGGGAGAGGCTACCCACTCCAGTACTCTTGGGCTTCCCTTGTGGCTCAGCTGGGAAAGAATCTACGTGCAATATGGGAGACTTGGGTTCGATCCTGGGTTGTGAAGATCCCCTGGAGAAGGGAAACGCTACTCACTTCAGTATTCTGGTCTGGAGAATTCCATGGACTATATAGTCCTTGGGGTCACAAAGAGTCAGACACAACTGAGCATCTCTCACTTTTGTCAAACTCACTTTACTCCATACTTTGCCCTTTGTCTCTGATCCTTCTCCTCCCTAAAAAGATAAATAAATAAAAATAAATCTTAAAAACACATATATCAGATCTAGAATAGCATTCCTTAATGTAAGGATTTTTGACATTATGGGAGAGATAATTCTTTATGAATTACAGGACCTGACACCCTGCTTCCCACCCACTAAATGTCAGAAGTACTTCCTAGGCATTGAGACAAATGAAACTGCCTATTCAGATGCAACCTATAGGGAAGACCTCCCCCCAACTCACTCGGTTACTGGCTTGAAGAAAACGTCCTTTCATGGATGAGTCACTCTCTGGCCTGCTTATGACTTGGGTTGATATATCTGCCTAATTCTTGCATTCAGTATTAGTAAGCACAACTTAGCCCTTCTTGCCTGTGAATAATAGTACAGAGAATAAATAATGGCTAACATTTATTGAGTGTATACTCTCCCAGGCACAATTCTAAGAATTTTAAATGTATACTTTAAATGTATTCAAATTTAAACTTTGAATCCTCAAACACAGTTTTAAACACTACCATCTTCCCCATTGTATAGCAGAGGCACAAAGACATCATGATACCATCATTGAATAAATAGGCAAGGAACATTGGAAAAAAGATTCAGACATGGGAGAGTTAAATATGACTTGCAGATAATGTTTTCTGATGCAGCCAGAAAGTAGTTTTAAACTCAGGTAATATTTTGCTAAGTGCAGACCAAGAAAGTTCTTGACCTCTATAAAACAAGTACAATGGACTACATACATGATTTTTCCCCAAAAATTCACCTGTTAAAGTTCTAATCCCAATGTGATGATATTAGGAGGTGGCATCTTTGGAAGGTAATCATGTTTAAGTGCAGTCATGAGGGTGGAGCCCCTATGATGGAACTGGTGCCTTTATAAGAAGAGGAAAGAGGAAGAGACCAGAGAGCACTTCTCTCTTCCTTCCTCTCTCTGTTTCTGTCTCGTGTGTGTGTGTGTGTGTGTGTGTGCGCGTATGTGTGTGTGTGTGTGCGCACCGTGTGAGGATACACAGCAAGAAGACAGCTGCCTACAAAGCAAGAAGAGGGCTTTCACCAGAGATTGAATCCATAGGCACCTTGATTTTGGACTTGCCAGCCTCCAGGTCTGTGAGAAATAAATGTGTGAGGTTTAAACCATTCAGTCTATGGTGTTTTGCTATAGCAGCATGAACTGACTACAACAGCTAGTGAAGGAGCATAAGAAAGAGAAGAAAAAAAAATTTTTTTGATCAAAATGAATATAAACACTTAATGGCAGAAAAGAGAGACTTTGAAGTGTCGTTTGCAAAGTTCCATGTCCAGTTCTAACTGTTGCTTCCTGACCTGCATACAGGTTTTTCAAGAGACAGGTCAGATGGTCTGGTATTCCCATCTCTTTCAGAATTTTCCACAGTTTATTGTGATCCACACAGTCAAAGGCTTTGGCATAGTCAATAAAGCAGAAATAGATATTTTTCTGGAACTCTCTTGCTTTTTCGATGATCCAGCGGATATTGGCAATTTGATCTCTGGTTCCTCTGCCTTTTCTAAAACCAGCTTGAACATCTGGAAGTTCACAGTTCACGTATTGCTGAAGCCTGGCTTGGAGAATTTTGAGCATTACTTTACTAGCATGTGAGATGAGTGCAATTGTGGGGAAACAGTGGAAAAAGTGTCAGACTTTATTTTGTTGGGCTCCAGAATCACTGCTGATGGTGACTGCAGCCATGAAATTAAAAGATGCTTACTCCTTGGCAGGAAGGTTATGGCCAACCTAGATAGCATATTTAAAAGCAGAGACATTACTTTGCCAACAAAAGTCCATCTAGTCAAGGCTATGGTTTTTCCAGTGGTCATGTATGGATGTGAGAGTTGGACGGTGAAGAAAGCTGAGCGCTGAAGAATTGATGCTTTTGAACTGTGGTGTTGGAGAAGACTCTTGAGAGTCCCTTGGACTGCAAGGAGATCCAATCAATCCGTCCTAAAAGAGATCAATCCTGGGTGTTCATTGGAAGGTCTGATGTTGAAGCTGAAACTCCAATACTTTGGGCACCTCATGCGAAGGGTTGACTCATTGGAAAAGACCCTAATGCTGGGTAGGATTGGGGGTGGGAGGAGAAGAGGACGACAGAGGATGAGATGGTTGGATGGCATCACCAACTTGATGAACACGGGTTTGGGTAGACTCCGGGAGTTGGTGATGGACAGGGAGGCCTGGCGTGCTGCGGTTCATGGGGTTGCAGAGAGTCGGACACAACTGAGCGACTGAACTGAACTGAACTTGCAAAGTTCATTTCCTCAAACACTCGCTCCACAGAGTTTTGCAAGGGTCCCCACACCAGTCTGAGCAGAGTGGGGTCTGCTGTGGCCATACTCAGCCTAGACCACCTCTGGGCCTTGGTCCCCCAGGGCTCAGCAACATGGGTCACCTGCCACCGGCCTGGGGACCAGCCAGCAGCCTTTGCCTGCAGCAGCCATATCATGAAGCCCTGTGTAGTCCCTGAGCTTGGCATCGGTGAGCAAGAGCACCTGCTCCCAGTGCCTGGGATGCAGGAAAGGCTGACAAGTGTAGTGCTCATCAAACGGTGTCCTGGAAACTAAGTGGAGAAAGGTTTTCAATGATCAGAGATAAACCATGTTGAAAGCTTCCAGTAAGTCAAGTAACATGAAGACTGAGAATGACTGGTGATGCGGAAGTTACCTTACCAATGAACTTGAGAAGATGATTTCAATGAAAAGGCCTGTGTATGTTTGTTAAGGGGGCAAAAGCATGGTTAGTGGGCTCATGAGACTACTGGGCAGAATATAAACAACTCCTTTGGGGGGAATTTTGCTATAACAAAGAGGAAAAAGATGGGGCAGTATTTGACAGCAGGAGTAGGAGGTCAAGAGAGCTATTTTCTTTAGGATGGAAGACATAATAGCATGGTTTTTAATAGCATATTTTTATGTTGATGGAGATGATCTGGTTGAGATGGAAAAACTGATGATGGAAGAAAGAAAAGCAGAATAGCTGTAATGATGACCTTAAACAGGCAAGAGGTAGGTACATAAATGAAGAGGCTGGACTTAGATTGGAACACAGATAGTTCACTACCAGTACCTGAATGGAAGACAAAGTATACAAAACCAATGCTTGTAGGTAGGTAAATTGGATAAGGGAGGCTTGTGAAAATTCTCCTCTGATTGCTTTTCTTTTCTCAGTGAAATATGAAGCAATTACAACTAGAAGTGAGGCTAGGGAAAGAGTTAATATAAGTTCAGCATGTCCAAAATTGGACTCCTCACTTCTCACCACTGTATTCGTTAGACTTTGTTATGTAACAAACTATTGCAAAACATGCTATGGCGCAGATGGTAAAGAATTTGCCTGCAATGCGGGACACCTGGGTTTGATCCCTGGGTTTGATCCCTGGGTTGGGAAGGATCCCTTGGAGAAGGGAATGGCAACCCTCTCTGGTATTCTTGCCTGGAGAATTCCATGAACAGAGAAGCCTGGCAGGCTACAGTCCATGGGCTTGCAGAGACTCCGACATGACTGAACGACTACCACTTTCACTTTCTGTTGCAAAACATACGGCTTAAGCACCATTTCTGTAGGTTGAATTGTTGCTGCTGTTGCTGAGTCACTTTAGTCATGTCTGAGTCTTCATGATCCTATAACCTGTAGCCTGCCAGTCTCCTCTGTCCATGGGATTCTCCAGGCAAGAATAGTGGAGTAGATTGCCATGCCCCCCACCTCCAGGAGATCTTCCTGACCCGGGGATTGAACCTGTGTTTCTTACACCTCCTGCATTGGCAGACAGGTTCTTTACCACTAGCACCACCTGGGAAGCCCAAAGGTTAAATTGTGTCCCCCCAAAAGAGATTGTGAAGTCCTAACCTCTAGGACCTATGAGTGTGACCTTATTTGGAAACACATTTTTGCAAAATTTTTAATTAAACTCTAATAACTGGGGTCCTTATAAGAAGGTCATATGAAGAAAAAGAGAAATATACAAGGAAGAAAACCATGTGATGCTGGAGCAAGAGTTTAGAGTGGGCATATTCCCTGCTACATTGTATACCAAGGAATGCCAAGAATTGCCAGCAGCCACCCAAAACTAGAAAAATTTTAAAAAAAGATTCTTCCCTAAAGCCTTATGAGGAAGCATAGGTCTGGATATATACCCCAGTTTTAGACTCTAGCTTCCAGAATTGTGGAGGAATACATTTCTGTTTTAAGTCCCCCAGGGACTTGAACTCCTGAGTTAACTCCTGATTTTGTGAGTCAGTTGTATAGTTCTAGTCTAGGCCAGCTTGCCTGGTATCTGCTGGGCTTCCTTATGCACCCGTCTGGACATCTGGAAGCTGGATGATCTCATGCATCTGTGGTCTGCTGGGCTCTCTCGCATGTCTGGAGGTTGGCATGCTGTCAGCCAAGATTCCTCAGATCTCATGTAGGGGGTAGGGGAGGGAAAGAGGGTTGACTCAATGTCACATTGCAAAGGAGTTCATGTAGGGGGGAAAGAATTCTTGCCCATTTTTATAACTTATCACTATACCTAAATCTGGGCTTCCCAGTTGGTGCTAATGGTAAAGAACCCACCTGACAACGCAGGAGACCTAAGAGATGCAGATTCAATCCCTGGTTCAGGAAGATCCTCTGGAGGAGGGCATGGCAACCCATCCAGTATTCTTGCCTGGAGAATTCCATGAATGGAGGAGCCTGGAGGGCTACAGTCCATAGGGTCACAAAGAGTTTGACATGACTGAAGTGACTTAGCTAACACATATGCACACCTAAATCTGATCTACCTGAAGCCTTCTCCATCTCAGTGGCCAGCAATTCCATCCTTCCATGCATTCAGCCCAAAACCTTACAGTCAGCTTTAACTGTTTTCTATCTCTCACATGCAAATGCAAACTACCAGCTAATCTTGTAGTCTCTAACTTTAAAATATATTCAGAGTCTACCATTTCTCATTACCTTTATAGCATCCTAATCTAAGCCAATATCATCTTTCACCTGAATTACTACAATAACTTCCCAACAGGACTCTCTGCTTCTACTTTTACCTTCCTACCATCTATTACTCTCAAAACAGCTTCCATAATGATACTTTTAAAACATAAGTCAGATCATATCGCTCTTCTGCTTAAAATCCTGAAAGATCCCCATTTGACTCAGAGTAAAAGCCTACACTCTTGAAATGGTTCATGAGCCTCACACAATCTGGCTGCCCTTTTCGTCTCTAACCTTATCACTTCTTGTTTAGTCACTTAGACTACCATAACAAAAATACCATCGGCTGAGTGGCTTATAAACCACAGAAATGCATTTCCTGCAGTTCTGGAGGCTGGAAAGTCCAAGATCAGGCTTCTGGAAGATTAAGTATCTAGGCAGGGCTCAATTCCTGGTCCACAGGTAGTCATCTTCTTGCTCTAACCTCACATGGTGGGAGACGAGGTATCTCTCTGAGGCCTCTAATCCTATTCATGAATGTTCCTATTCATGACCTAATCACCTCCCAAACACCTCACCTCCTAATACTAGCACATTGGTTATTAAGATTTAACATGTGAATTGAGGGGCAAAATAAATATTCAGTCTATGGCATTCCACCCCCCAAAATTCAAGCCCTTCTCACATGCAAAATATATTCATTTCTAGATATCATCTTAGTCAGACATTGCAAGCAGAGTGTAAGGGGTACCCAGAGAAAGAGAACTAGGCATGCTTTCTTGATGTATGAGAAGCACATTTTTGGCCTAAGCCATTTTGTGGTCTAAACCTGGCCACAACACGTGCCCTTAAACAGGTCTCAGTGATTAATCATCTTAAGGGAAGGAAAGAACAAAGCAAAGCAGATAAGAAACAATAGTTCACTATCAAATAGAGACCTAGTTCCTCTTCAAGGGATATATCCCTTGAGATATATATATATATATCAGATTGTTTTCATATCTTCGAGTTCTGCAGGAACTAAGGCTCCCACCCAGGTGGAACATGTTAACTACATGCTGAGATCTCAGACTTCTCAGAACCTAAGAGCCAGGATGCTGACTTTTGCTGACCCTCATGACTTCAATAAACTAAAGCTTGGGTTCTGGCAACCTTTGCCCCAATTCGGTGCTGAATTTTCCTCTGCTCAAGCCCCTTCATGAATATGCACATACTACCCAAATGCCTTCATGAATATGCAGGTACCCGTAGCTTGAAACATCCCCAATTTTGCTGTCTGGGGAAACAATGCTTCAGCAAATATTCCCAATGGTCTCCTTACTTTCAGCAAGTATTGAATAATGAATCTTTCCTTCTCCCACTCTTTGGCTGGGTTGTGTCTTTTGGCTGGACCTCCACCAAGAGACAAACTCCACTTTCTGATAACAATATGGTTGAGACTAAAATTATAATTCATCCTAAATTGCCCTCCAGTAATCACATAAGTTTATGTGCTTCTAAAATACAATGGTTGGACAGACATAGGATAGACATTCTCATTCAAAAAGGGAGGAATCAGAAAGAAGAAAGAAGTGGCAGGTCCCAAGCAAGTCCAAAATGCAACAGGGCAAATCCTATTAGAACTCAAGGCTCCAGAGTAATCAATCCTTTTTGGCTCAGCGATCTGTCTCCCAGGTCCACTGGGGTGGAGAGCTTGCCTTCTGAATGCATTGGAGCAGGAAATCTCCCTCTCTAGATTGAATGGGGCCTCATCCTACAACTTTGGATGACCCTGCCCCCATGGTGTTTCTCTGTCTGGGCTCCTCCATTCAGATTTCTGAGGCTGGGGTCCCAAATCGATAACTCTGCTGGGAGGCCCTGTCCTTTGAAATCTAGGTAGAGATAGCCATGGCCCTGTGGCTCTGTTGGGCACAGACCAAGCCACTCCAGGGCCCACCCAGACTGGCAACTGAGGAACCAGAGCAACAAAGCATGGAAGTAAAGCCCCAAGACATAAGGTGGTGCCAGGTCACATGCACCAAAATCCTGAAGGTGCCAGCACCCCTTCCTTTTAAACCAATCTGCCTTCCAGGACCTTGAAGGCCCTTCCCCCCAAGATAGCCCGCAACCTGTGATAGGCACAAGAGCTCTGATGTTTTCTGAATTGCCTTCTGAATCACTCTTCTGTTTGCAGAAGAAAACAGAAAAGCAGCTTCTAGGTTCTGTTGAGATGGCTGATTCTTACCAATCATATTAAATAGTCATTTCATCACATGCTTAGTATTCTCTTCTAAGCATACTTTCTCATTTTTTGCAGTATGAATAGGTTGAGAATTTCCAAATTTTTAAGCTCTGCTTCTCTTTTGATTAACAACTCTGTCTTCAGACCATTTTCTCTCTTCTCACATTTTATTTAAGCAGTCAAGAATTATCTTTTGAATCACTTTTAACACCTCACTGGTACCCTCTGTGAAAGGAAAACCAAAATAGTGTGGGTATTGCTAAGAGAGCTCTCTAAAATGGAATGAGAAGTCATTGAGGAGATGGGACTTAACGTACATTTCCACCAGAATGGAATGTGAACTTTTGACCACATATTGTCTTAATACAGGCCTCCAGAACATCTGCACAATGGTCCAGAAACTTAAGATACTTATCGGATCTCTGCCCTAAATCACTTATGACAGCCTGTCTCTTAAGGACAACTATTTCCTTTTTCCATCAGAGCCAGTCATAATTCTTACAAGACAACGTTAACAGCCTTGTAGCTTTTGCCTTTATAAGCCTCCTACTCCTTCTGTTCCCCAGAACGCTCTTTCAACTTTGCTCGAATCTGTGTGTCCCAAATTGCAATTCCTAAGACCCCAAATAAAACTTTGTTCTTTGTAGTCTCTAGACTGATTATTGTCTGATGCCTCGTTAAAGAGCTACTTTAAATTTTTGGCAGATGTTCATTTTATATTTCTATGAGCATCATAATTTTAGCTTTTTGAAAATTATACCTTATCACCATAGATCTAGAAATTATGTAAATTAAAGGACAGTAAGAGAGAAAAACATTTTCACAGAATTGAATCACTGCTAACAATCAAAATAATAGCTACTATTTATTAAAAGCCTGCTGCTGCTGCTGCTAAGTCGCTTCAGTTGTGTCCGACTCTGTGTGACCCCATAGACGGCAGCCCACCAGGCTCCACCGTCCCTGGGATTCTCCAGGCAAGAACACTGGAGTGGGTTGCCATTTCCTTCTCCAAAAGCCTAATGTATACCAAACACTATACTGATGTTAGCAGTTTAGTTTCCTTTCCAATGACGCTGTGTTATTACTATTATTATTACTATTTCACCACACTTTAGGTGAAAAAAAAACATTTTCAAAATCATCAAGTGAGTTGACCAAGATCACAGAACTGGTCATTAAAATTCAGGTTTCAATCTGAGGTCTGGCTGATTTCTGTTTCCACTAGCAGTGCTACCAGCCAATCTCTTAATCTCTCTGAACATGATTCTGTCACCTGTTTTCAAATGGCAGCCTTTCAAAGTCCCACTCGTTTTTAATTACAGTACATTTCCCAGCTCCAAGCCTTAATTCATTCAAGTGATTTCCTTCTCTGCGTACATATTCAATATATCAAAAGGTGAACTTTTAATTTGAAGAGTCAAGAGATAAAAATAATACAGCACGGCACTAATTAAAGTAATTGAAGAAAATCAGCAAAAGTAATTAATAAAGCATCCAGCTAAAGCACTTATTTAGGCACCCCATTGTGAATGGGGCATGTTTCAGACAGGAAATTATGAGAGGGGAGCCACAATAAGAGAAATTAATGAGCCTTTTAAACATTATAAGTGATAAGTTGAAGCTCAAGTAAACTGGAAATGCTAATTAAATGTAAAAAGTGTTATGAGTTAGAAATTATGTGTTCCAAAAATGAGGGAGGCAAAAATCAAAGGGTGGACGAGTCTAAACTCAAAGACCAGCAGCAGTGGCAATGAGAGATGGCTTCTAGACAAGGGTCCCTAAGACTGAGTCTCCACAAAGTGATGCAGAGGACAGAGGAAAACTACCCAAAACCCTGGGTCCTCAAACCCACTCTCACGTGACTGCCCAAACCACCACTTCATTATGCATACAGAATACAGCCAGAAGGTATGACACACTACAGGCATCAGCTGCAGCTACATATCAGAGAGGAAACCCATACACACATGCACAAAGAAACCTGGTAACCACACATTTAAAACCCCTACCTAGATAATCCCTGCAAACCTAAAGTGTATAAATTGGGGAAGCCAATAAAATAATAATTTCCTTGGTTGACTTTTCACTTAGGAACTTAGATATAACCTCAAACTGGCTTAACTTTTTCTGAAGCTGATCCAATTCCTGATGATGTAAAGAAAGGTCCCTCTATTTGCTTCATCCCCAAGACCACATGATACAGCTCTGGAACTTCAAGTCAGAGACACTGGCTTTCCCTCTGGTTTCATTTACTGCTCCATGACTTTAGGCCAATTACTTATGTACTCAAAACCTCAGTTAGGTGAAGTGAAAAGAGTGAAATAACAATTATCTCATTAGGTTGTGGAGAGAACTAAACATAATAACATATTAAGTGCCTGGCATGTGCCTGACCCCAAGAACTCGCTCAACAAATATTCTGATTTCTTCCTCTTCTTCCTTACAAAGTGTCTTGGGGGATGATTCCAGGATTCCTTACCTCACTTTAAATAATCTATTCTAAAGACAAGTTATGCTAAATTTTTCCAATAGAATTAAATCACTGGAAACAGAGTTCTGTAGAATTAAATACACTCCCAAATTTTTCATGTCATGGCATATTTAGAAAGTAATTAGTATTTCTATGGCACAATGAGATACACAGACAAGGTGATCTCAGCCAGTGGCAACAAGCCTATGGCTCTGGCCCTTCTACAAGTCGCCTGCTACCCCAAAGCTCACTTGAAACCCACTTAAGGGACATAAGTGAGTCACAATGTAGGCATTTATGGTAGGGGTCCCTGAAGGAGGAGAAACAGACATGGCTTTCTTGACATAAGAGAAGCTATTTTAGGCCTAAACCTGGCCAGAATACTTGCCCTTGCAGAAGAACAGGACCCTTCATAAATATGCAGGCACCCTTGCCCATTGGTGAATAATCATCCACCCTTATAGCTCAAAATTTCCCCAGTTTTGTTATTCAAAGAGACGATGCTTTGGGAAATATTCCTGGGCTTCTCTTTACTTACTTCAAGTAACAAATTCTTCCTTCTCCTGCTCTTTGACTTGGTTGTGTCTTCTGGCATTAACACCCACCAAGACGCAGATCCAGTTTGGGGGTAACAACAGCTCACTTGCTACAACTTTCAAGGCATGGTACCCAGACCAGCAGTAGGAACCACCTGGGAACCTGTTAGAAATGGATTCTCTTCCCCAGCCCATTCACCAAATCAGAACCTTGACCTGTGATTCTGATGCACGCTTTGAGAATCTGAGGACTACTGCTTTATATGGATCTCTGAAGTCCTTTAATTAAGAACATTTTCTGTTCTATTGAACATACTAATTTTTTTTTAATGTGACCATTTTTAGTGATACATGTGACCCTTAGGTAGGACTTACTCTCTGATGACCTTGAAGGACAGAAGAATTTGTCACAAAATATGCATAAGGATCATTTTAGGCTGATTGTGTTTAAAAAACAACAGACAGGAGAGAAACTCTGAAAACCAAGTCAAAGTTACCCTTTGGTAAGAGAAATTTACATTTATAAGAGGAATCTCTATTTATAAGGGCGTCTCCCTCTCAGTACCAGGAAGAGGTGTGTGTGTGTGTGTATGCTGTCATGTCCAACTCTTTGTGACTCTATAGACTCTAGCCCGCCAGGCTCCTCTGTCCATGGGATTTTCCAGGCAAGAATACTGGAGTGGGTAGCCATTCCCTTCTCCAAGAAATCTTCCCGACCCAGGAAGTGAACTCACATCTCCTGCAGCTCCTGCACTGGCAAGCAAATTATTTACCACTGCACCACCCCGGAAACCCAACCAGGAAAAGGAAGAAGACTAAATCTATAGAAATTCCTATCACTGGGCTTAAATCTGCATAGTAACCATACTCTTGTTTACCATGCTTCACCTGAAAACCTGGCTCTTCTCCACACAATATCTTTTGTTTTTAGCTGGAAATGTTATTTTAAGTAATGGCTTGGGCCAGTTTGGTTTTCCTGGGTATCTCCTTTGTATGAGGGCTTCCCTTGTGACTCAGCTGGTAAAGAATCCGCCTGCAATGTGGGAGACCTGGGTTCGAGCCCTGGATTGGGAAGATCTCCTGGAGAAGTGAAAGGTTACCCACCCCAGTATTCTGACCTGGAGAATTGCATGGACTGTATAGTCCATGGGGTCCCAAAGAGTCGGAAACGACTGAGTGACTTTCACTTTACTTTACTTTTCCTTTGTATGAAGGAGGATGTCTGTGCTTTTTCTCCTGTTAATCTCTCTCTTATTACAGGGGTCAGGGGAAGGTCTCAGCCAAGTATCTAGAAGGGTAGAGGGAAAATTCTTTTTTTCTCCCCTACCACCTCTCCCCATACATGCATGCTGTGCTTCAAGACCAAAAGGTAGGATTCTGTAACCCTACAGCCCAGCAGCAAATTGTCACCTTAGGGGCTGGAGGGTCAGTATTTTCCAGGGAGAGGGATAAGGGAAACAAATGAGTCAGAGTGAAAAATATTCAATTCTTGGAAATCCTTTCCAAAGGGCCTTAGGTCCTACACTGCCTCCTAGAGCCTATTTCCTTGAGCAACTATGCAACCTGATGTTTTGTGAAAGACATTCTTGATTAGAAGATGAATGAGATTTTTCACTTGGGTCTTCGGAGGGGAGGCCTTAACCTTTCTTACTCCATTTCACTATGAAAATTAAAGTTAAATAGCCTAATGGAGAAGAGGGAGATTTATTTCATATTCAATTAAAGTATTCCAGATGATCAGTTGAAATTGTGTAGTATATTAGGTAGCAAATGTGAAAAAGAATTGTTCTTCAGATTAAAGTGCCATTTTTATTACAAAGTAAGCATTTTGAAAAAGGACTTTTACAATTCAAATAACATCTCCCTTATCTTCTAGTGGCCACAAAATGAGAGATTTGTCCTTTTGTTGTGAATAATTTCCAAATGAAAGAGTCACAGTGGGGGTGAGAATAGCAGAGCTACAAAAGAGAAGATTGATTCATCTTTTGACATTTTGGTTTCTTGTGTATTTATTAAAAATTATGCCATTTTAGGGACTTCCCTGGTGGCTCAGAGGTTAAAGCGTCTGCCTCCAATGCGGGAGACCTGGGTTCGATCCCTGGGTCGGGAAGATCCCCTGGAGAAGGAAATGGCAAACCACTCCAGTGTTCTTGCCTGGAGAATCCCATGGACGGAGGAGCCTGGCAGGCTACAGTCCACGGGGTCGCAAAGAGTCGGACACGACTGAGCGACTTTCCTTTCCTTTCCTTTCCTATGCCATTTTAGTGGAATAGCTTTTAACAAATGTCAACCTCAAGCATTTTCACATTTTTTAAAAACCAATTTCACATGTCAGCTGATACTCTACACCTCCAGTCTTGGTACAATTTGAGGAGTGTGCATTCAGGAGTCTCACTGGTCTCCACTGAATTTTCATCAAAGAGGATTAACAGTGCTCCAGTTAAAGATTTTTCTTCTGTGTTACACTACTTTATATCTTGTGTGTTCTTTTCCTCTCACAAATGAATGTTACTCATTTCTAATTTTGTTATTTTACACTTAATTAGAACTCTATAATATTCATTTCTGAAAACATCTTCTGAATTTCATAATGTTCTCTACATTAAATAATGTGTTTAAATTAGTCACTGTTAAAAATTTACCCCTCTAAATTTTTTGCAGGATATATTAATCTGAAAAGGATTTTGGGGTGAGGGGAGGATTTGGCGGGGGTATCTAAATGTGAAATTGAAAGTGTACGCTGCGTGCTAAGTCACTTCAGTTGTGTCCGTCTCTGCCAGCCTATGGACTGTAGCCCACCAGGCTCCTCTGTCCATGGGATTCTCCAGGCAAGAATACTGGAGTCGGTTGCCATGCCCTCCTCTAGGGGATCTTCCCAACCCAGGAACTATGTCTCCTGCATTGCCTGGTGGATTTATTGTCACTAGTGCCACCTGGTGTTGGGAAGAAATTTTCCTCCACCCTTTCTAGGTTATTCTGGCTGGTCTAAGGATTAAATTGACATGAGACAGAGTAACAGAGAAAAATCAAAAAGTTTAATAACATGCACACGTAGGAGAGACTCAGGAAAAACTCAACTCATCAAAACAGCTGAAAATTTCACCTTAAATACCATCTTTAGCTAAAGACAAAACAGGATGTTGAGGGTGGTGGTCTGGGACTTCAAAGGGGAGGAAGGCAACTGACAGAAAGAGGGAAAAGCAAATATTCAGTAAACAGATGTTTGCTGGGCCACAGTGAGACAATGGGACACAGGCAGGAGTTCCAACAGACAGACTTACCTAAATCCCTCCCTGTCTCCACGCCTAGTTCATACTTCAGCCATTCATCTGTGGTAATGGCTCCCTTCCCAGAATAGCGCCTCTGTCTTCATTCTTTACACAGTTATGGGAAAGGCTGAAATTTCTTCCTGAGTCTTTTGAGCCTTGATTGTTTTCACTTTGAAATAATCTACATACCAAAGAGACATTTTGAGGGGGCAAATTTACAAAAGATTATGATGTTTATATCTCTGCCATTTATATACAAAATGATGTCATTATTATTGATCTCAAAAGTATGATTTATTTACAATATTTTTCACCACTTTGTTTTCTTTCTATGTTTTGTACTTGATTGTTTATTGTCTGTATGTTAATTGCTACCAAAAAAAATGACTTTAAAATGCTGGGAGTCTGCCATGTAGTTCTTGGATTGTGCAGTTTATCAGAAGAAACATAAAGGCGGGTAGTCTTCCTTTGGTGATTTTACTGAGAAGTTCTAGTTTGCATAGCAGCAAGCAATGAAACGTGGTGGTTTTGAAATCATAAATTCCTGGGTTCTAATTCTAGCTCTTCCTATTACATGAGTTTAATGACAATGAGAAAAATATTTAATTTTCAGTATAAGGCACATAGCAAGGCTGATAGCAACTAAAAAAGTATTGTTAGAGTGTTTGTGCAATATCACCCACTGACCTGCAGAGGGAGGGATTCAGCTGATGTGGCTGGTAGACAATTATCCCCTTTTTTTCCTCATTACTCAGAAACTGCATTCAAGGTTAAAACTTTTATATATATATATAAAGCTATCCTTCCCCAATTAGAAAGAACTGTTGTTAAATCAAGACTATAAGGGAAGCCATGTTCCACTGTGAGAAGGATGGTTTTTTTGAACAGGGAGAATACTTATTTTCATCAGTATTTTTACAATCAATTTCTTTAAAAGGGGCACAAAAGACTTTGTTTTTAAATTAACATAGCACTGTGGTCACAGATTTTTTAAAATTATAATTTAACACAAATTTCTTGAAAGATAAAAATTAAATAAAAAGGAAGGGAATAAGGAAGTGGGGAGGAAAAAAGAAAGAAGGAAGGAAGAAACAAAGCATTTGATGTCATTGATTGAAAGGAACTTAGATTATGGTCAGAATTTAAAGCAAGCTAAACCAATATTTCCAAAACACCTAAACCGCCCAGCCAAGAATTCACATTGTAAGACTAACTCTGTTTACTAGCATAGTAAAGGCTCTGAAAAGTCCTGCAATAAAGAATATTGTCCATATTGTCTTGAATTGTCTAGGATTTCCAAAACTTCTTTAATCATGAAACCCTATTTTCCTTGAAATATCTCTAAACACTTTGCTGAACTAGCTTTCTAAATAATATAATTTGGAGACTGCCACTCTTAGCTAATCACTGGGTACATCTGAAAACCTAGGGCCAAGTCTTTAAATATCTGAGTTCCCAGAGACCTGTCATACTTTGGACCCCACTGTCCATCTTCATATGTTGAAGCCTAAACAGACTCTATGCCATTGACTAATTATGTTAGATACTTGCACAGTTTTGTTTATGGGGTCCCTGTTCTATTAACCAAAATCCCAGTTATCCTCAAGACTCAGCTAAACTATCTTTCTTAATCTTCCTGAATAAAATTAATTTCATTGTGGAGGATCCTACAATAACGTGGAGTCTTGACTCTATTACAGATTTTATTTGACTCCTGAAATTTTCTTTGCATAATTGAATCATACACATACATATTAAACAAAATATAGCTCTTATAGTGCCTTGTATAGCTACATATAATTTGCCTCTAAAACTGGGCTTAAAATCCTCTTGAATCTTTAAATCTTCTGTTAAATTCTACAGAATGCTTTACAGAGAATGGAAACTCAAATGTATTTCCCACTTAAATTAAATAATGACCCAGAATCAGAACCACAGATAATTTGAAGCTAGTTTAGAAAAGAGGAAATTGAGTTTGTTTCCAATATTCCCTCCATCCCCTATCTAGACCCACACTTACTAGATTAAACTTCTTAAGACAAGAAGATAAAACAACATATTTTACCCTCTGACATTAACATATCATGGAGAAAAATCCATCCATAGTTTAATGATTTCTGAGAACTAGCTCATATGCATTGTATTAGCAGATAATTTGGGCCTTTCAATATGGGTGAAGATTGTAGTACAGCTAACAAATGCATTCAAATAAATGTAAAAAGTCAGTGTGCATAATTCAAATCCAAAATCCATTGAGTGGGTTTTACTGGCTCGAACCATCAGGAGAATTTCCTTCCCACTTAGTTTACTTGCACTGGCACAGCTTTAGGGAAATGAATCTGCAGATAATGCTTCACTTTACATCGAGCCATGAAGGGAATTCTGCTTTTCTCATTAATTTTCTTTATTGTCTTAGATTCCATTTCATAAAAAATATTTCTCAAAAAACTAGAGTTAAAACTTTGGTGAGATGGGATCTAACCAATGAATTCTTAATCTCTATAGCCTTTCAACAGACAAAAATTCTGGGAGCTGGTACGCTCTCCTAACTTCCTGAAGGACATTTTTTTCTTATGATATTTATTGCTTTCTTTCTAATTTTATAAGCACTCTTGTACAAGAATGAAAAGTGTACATTGTGCCTCACCCAATTGCACTTCACTTCACTGAGCCTCACAGATACTGCATTTTTAACAAATTGAAGGTTTGTGGAAACCCTGAATTGATCAAGTCCACCAGTGCCATTTTTCCAACCACATTTGCTCACTTCATTCTCTGTGCACATTTTGGTAATTTTCAAAACAATTCAAACTTGTTCACTGTTATTATTATTGACCTGTGATGAATGATCTTTGATGTCACTATTGCAAAAAAATAATGACTCATTGAAGGCTCATATGACAGTTAGCATTTTTTAGCAATATTTTTTAATGAATGTATGTCCATTGGTTTTTCTGACATAATGATATAGCACACTTAGACTACAGTGTACTATAACTTTTACATGCACTGTGGAACCACAAAATTTGTGTGACTTGCTTTATTGTGATACTCATTTTATTTCAGTGGTCTAAAAACTGAACCCACAATATCTCTGAAGTATGCCTATATATCCACATAAGTGTCTTTTTTTTCACAGGCTTATGGAAATTAACTTGAACAGTATGTTTATTGCTGATGGCAGTTCATAATATGAATTCTAAGTTCTTTACATGAATTAGTTCATTTAATCCTCACAACACTCTCATGGGCGGGTACTATTATGATCCCCATTTCATAGATGAGAAAAGTAAAGTACATAAGGTTGGTTAGGAGCTTCCCAGGTGGCTCAGGGTCTGTCTTATTGGGCCCACTTTTAGCAAGAATCCTGCTCCATCCACTTAGAGCAAGTCCACACAGTTGATTTCTGATCACTGTAATATCTGATCACATTCCTCAACTGCTATCTTTAATATTTGATCACTCAGGCCTGCCTTTTGCAAGAATCCTGACAAGTTGGTTCAGCCAAAATCCCCCCTTAGCCCCAGTGTTTCCTCTTAGTAATTTTCCATTCGTTGACTGTCCCCCCCACTCCCCTCTGCACCTCTTTGCTACAAATTCCCACTTGTTCATGTTGTATTCAGAATTGAGCCAGTTTTGTACCAGGGTCTCTCTTTTCCTATCACAACTGTCCTGAATAAAATCCATTTTTATTGCTTTAACTACCAACAAGCTCTGGTTTTTCTTAAACATAATACATCAGAAATTGTGTGGAAAGGCGTTAACGCACTTTTTATTGGATGTATATCTGTGCTATTAACCCATCAAAATGCATTCAACCATTCCTTCTAAAGATAGAAAGTGATGTCCAAGAAAATTATGAGAAGCAAAGTGTTGATGGGAAAAAGCAAAATGGTGGGTGAAACACATATATTTACTCCTGCTAAAGGCTTACTAAAATGAATTCACAAGAGATTTATTATAAATCACAAACCCACAATGACAGGAAGAATGGAAGAGTGCATAATAACAACAAAATTTGGAAGCTAGAAAGCAAATGGATGTTTTATAAATCATGTTTCAGATCTGATAAAAGAAAATCCTGTCAGTGCTGAAGAAACCCAAACACAAACCAGTTTACACTCTGTGTGTGCTTGTGCTAAATCTCTTCAGTCGTGTCCAACTCTTTGTGACTCTATGGACATAGCCCTCCAGACTCTCTGTCCACGGGATTCTCCAGGCAAGAATACTGGAGTTGGTTTTAAGGCCCTTTTCCAGGGGATCTTCCTGTCCTAGGATCGACTCATGTCTCTTACATCTCCTGCTTTGGCAGATGAGTTCTTTACCACTAATGCCACCTGGGAAGCCCAGTTGATGCTGTATTATCCCCTAAAGAATCAAAAGTGGTGAAAACACATATCTCGGGAAGCAGAGCTGAATGGAGGCTAAAGTATACTGATTTAAAGTCTATTTAAGAAAAAGGGGAGGTGACATCAAGATGGTAACACAGATCATTTCCAACCTCAGTTCCCCTCACCAAGAAGACCAACAACCGATTATGCATGGACTAGACACCATCATCAGAATCCCAGAACCTGGGGGTGAGGCTGAAGAATCTCCCTAAGTGACAGAAGGACCACACAAGCAGGGTAAGAGGCAGAGTTTTACCTTGACTTCCAACCTCCCCCAGGTCAGCACAGCATCATGCCAAGAAGGCCGCTGGGCCTGTGGCCTCTCCGGTGGCAAGAGAGAGGACAGGTGGGTATCTAGCTGCCCCAGCATTCTGGAACACTTCTCAGGAAGGCCACTTGGGTCTTGCTTCACAAGGATCATGGGGACAATCTACAGAGTTAGACCAGTGGGGACCAGATGGAGACAGAGAAGCAGAGGAGAGCTTACAGCTACCAGTGCTCAGGTCTTGGAGGATCACATTCCTCCAGCAGCTATCCCTGGGCAGAGACCCAGCCAGCAACTGTGCCCATTGGCAGAGCCTAACCATTTACCTTATCTGGCCAGGGAGCTAGGTTGGCAATTCTGTTTGACTTGGATCCCCAGCCAAGAGGCTACACCTGTCATGAAGCCCGTTCTACAGCCCTGCTCAGGTAGGGAAGCAAATTTTCAGTCTCTCCCCAACTGCTGAGCCTAGCCTCCAGTCCCACCTGACCATGAAGCCTAGCCAGAGACCCTGGGCAGCCAGGAAGCAGCCCATCCTGCAGTCCCACTCAGACAGGAAACCAAGCCAGCAGCTCTGTCCAGGCATTGGGCGTAGCCTCTGGCCCCATAGAACCAGGGAGCCTGAAGAGTGATACTGGGCAGCCCCAGAGCCCAGCCCACTACATCACCCAGCAGTGGAGCCCAGCCTACAGACTAACACAACTGCTGACAGAGCCAGAGCTTCACCAGAAGGGAGCACAGCCATGACCCCACCCCAATCACAGAGCATAGCCTGCAGGCCCACTTGACCACAACTTCCCTGGTAGCTCAGATGGTAAAGAATCTGCCTGTGATGCAGGAGACCCAGGTTCCATCCCTGGGTTGGGAAGATCTCCTGGAGAAAGGAATGGCGACCACGCCAGTATTCTTTCCTGGAGAATCTCATGGACAGAGGAGCCTGGCAGGCTACAGTCCATGAAGTCGCAGAGTCGGACATGACTGAGCAACTAAACACATACCACTTGACCAGAAAGTCTAGACGGCAACACAGCCCAGCTGATCAGTCTCTAGCCTCACCCAGTTACAGGAAACAGCTTTGGGTGAGCAAGGTGTCAAGTTTTACAGTGTTAAATCATTATGGTTTGAGAATTTTTATAACTGCTGCTGCTGCTAAGTCGTTTCAGTCGTGTTCGACTCTGTGTGACCCCACAGACGGCAGCCCACCAGGCTCCTCTGTCCATGGGGATTTTCCAGGCAAAAGTACTGGAGTGGGTTGCCATTGTCTTCTCCATTTTTATAACTAATTATTCTTTATTAGGATAAAGAATAACTTACCTAGAACCTATTACTCTGAAGTGGAGAGTTTTATGACAAAAAAGTAACCAAAGAATCCTAAAATATGTGAGAATGACATGGGGTTCAAGTAAACAAACGTGAGAGTTTGGAAGGCTAGAGACACTTGTAAGGCCAGGCAAAATACTTGATAAAACTGCTGTCTATGATAACTTGAAAGACAGGCCACTGCCTATGAGTCTGTAGCTTTAACAGAAGTGGTTGGAAAGGGTTCTATATTGTCTCTTATTGCCGGCCTTCAGCAAGGTACTACATGGAAAAAATGAGCTCAGGCAAAAATGTGTCTGGTTTCCAAGAAATAACAGAAGGGAATAAACAAATTCAAAATGCTTTACGAGGTTAGAAAATCTGTTTCTCCTTTCCCCAAATATGAAGAGAAAGTGAAAATGAAAGTCACTCAGCTGTGTCCAACTCTTTGTGACCCCATAGACTATATAGTCCATGGAATGCTCCAAGCCAGAATACTGTAGTGGGTAGCCTTTCCCTTCTCCAGGGGATCTTCCCAACCCAGGGATCGAACCCAGGTCTCCTGCATTGCAGGCAGATTCTTTATCAACTGAGCCACAAGAGAAGCCCAAATACGAAGAGAGAAGGTGTTAAGACACCTTAAGCAACAAAATCCAATAAGACTTCTCAGCTAGGCAAAGTAACTCAGCCTTGCAACAGACACAAAATAAGGGTGCCACCTTCCCAGCCAAACCCTGACTTACAGCATCCACTCTTCAGCTGAGAGATACAAGAGTGAAGACAGGAAAAGCTTAAGAATTACATATAGGGGAAATCTATCTGCATGGTAACCAGCATATGGAACTTACCAAAAGTAAACAGATTGAAAACTGTCAGAATTTTGGTGGAACTACCAAAGAAATCAGGAGGATGGTTTAAAGATGCCTCTTTTGGAAAAGTTTTAACACAACCCCTCAGGAAGGAAGGGACAGTGGAAGTTACACACATTCCCAGAAAAGGCATTCTCACCAAAGTCTGTGTCTGATGTGAGTATAAAGGGTAAAGGATGAGAAAGAACTTCCCAAAAGGAAAGCCAGGGGCTGTGCGGAACAGTGATCACGGAAGAATTTCTTCCACCTCGAGGTTAGAAAGCCTTAAGAACACTTGTTTAATAGAATTTCAGAATCTATGAACTAGAGATTGCCATGTCTCCCATCCTTTTCTTTTCCCAGTAGAGTTTTTTTGTGTGTTTATCCTGTGCCTGTTCCACCATCACTAAGTGGGTAGGGAGAGTAGATAACTTTCCTTCCCTGTTCACATGTCTATAGTTTAGAAGCTGTCACATCTGCCCTCAGAAAGGGACTGCATACCACCCAGAAATCTCAAACTTGGAACTGGATGCAGCAATCAGATGGGTTGTCTGCCTTGGATGATGTGTTCTACGCATGGGAGGAACATGAGACAGATCCTAAGTACCAACAGAACAAGCAGTCATAAAGTCTCTTGAATGTTCACAAAACCTTCCCAGGCACAAGCTAGATTATATTTTCCCAACTTGCCTTCCGTTTAGGTGCAATGGTCTATAATAGAGTTTGACCAATAGAATATGAATGTAATGATATGTCCCAGCTCTAGGTCTGGCCCATTAAAATCCCCCAAGTTGACCCTCCTTCTCTTTTTCTCTCTGCCTGCCAGATTCAGAGATCCCAATAAGAGAATTCCAAGACCCTCGGGAATAGTAGAGTCATAAGATCAAGCGAACAACAAAAAGTCTAGGTCCTCATAGAACCATGAAAGGAAAACAAAGAAAACAGCCAAGAGGTAACCATCAACAAAGAGTGGAGAAATTTTTCTAGAACCAAAGGATGCCGTTCATTCTTAGTTTCTTCTACAACGTCCATCTTTTATTCAATAAATATGCACCTTTGTCACTGGAAGCCACAACATTATCATAGTTTCAATTTTTATCTTCATCCATATTAATGTGCATATATGAGAATGGGAGGAAAGGGATAATTTCTTATCTTTATGGAACAATTGCTGTTAAAATATTGAGAGTGCCTTGGACTGCAAAGAGATCCAACCAGTCCATCCTAAAGGAAATTAGTCCTGAATATTCATTGGAAGGACTGATGCTGAAGCTGAAGCTCCAATATTCTGGCCACCTGATGTGAAGAACTGACTTATTTGAAAAGCCACCAATGCTGGGAAAGATTGAAGGTGGGAGGAGAAGGAGATGACAGAGGATGAGATGGTTGGATGGCATCACCAACTCAATGGACATGAGTTTGAGAAAACTCCAGGAGTTGGCGATGGACAGGGAGGCCTGGCATGCTGTAGTCCATGGGGTTGCAAAGAGTCAGACACGACTGAGCAACTGAACTGAACTGAATTGAATATTTATTTGAATAGCAAAATGAACAAGCTCATTAGCAGCATTAAAAATTAACCAAGAAAATGGTAGACTTTCTCTATGTCTGGGACTAAAGGAAAATATCCTTCCATTTTCACAGCTTCTAAAAGTTTAGAAACCATCCAATGGACTACTTTCTACTTTCTTTTGTCCAGTAGCCATGTGTATAAAAGATAGATGCATTCCTACAAAAGTAAGATTTTTTTCTAGGGAAAGCTCAGAAAGCATAACTCTATTCAAAATATATTAGCCCATAAAATCAACTTACTACTATTCATATTTAGGAGGTTACTGAGAAATAAGTCTCTATAAGGTTATACCAAAAGTAAAGATAATAGAAAGCATTTTGAAGAGGTCACACACAAAAAAAGCCACAGTTCTCTTGTAATGGGGGAAAATCACATTACAGGTAGCCTTTCTAAGAAGAAATGTATTGAATGCACCATGAACTTGAGAATACTGTGCCAAGGAGAACCAAGACTCCATGTAAATTGTCCTTTTGGTTTAAAGTTATAATACCTTGCCCTCCCTCATTCCATATTGTATTTCAGCAACTCAAGGCTCTAAAGTGAGTTAATATAATACAGACAAGTACTGTCTTAGTCTCATGCTTGCGAATACCCTGATTAACCTAAAGCAATGTGATTAGTGGCAAAAAGACACCAGAATCAAAGTCAGGAATCCTGGATTCCTGTCCTGGAGCTGCCCCTAGCCAACATAGAGTAAGTCCTACAACTCATTTTTCTTTCCTGTAAAATGGTTAAATTAGATAATATCTAAGGCTCATGCCAGAAATTCTATGGCTTTCTGGCTGGTGGTAACCAGGATTGAAGAACTAACAGAGTGTTCAGCCTCTGTTTGCAACTAAAAGACGCCCCTCCTCTGCCACTCAGTCCCGCAGTACGTCTTGTCTTCCTTCCTTTTACTTGTCCTTTGTCTTCTTCTGCCAGGTCCCTGCCTTCATCCAACACTACCATCCACTATTCTCCAACAATAAGAGTGATGTGCACTGTGCCAAATACTTGACATTCATTATCTCATTTAATCCTGACAACTTCCTCACGAAAGCGGTAACACTATTTTCTCATTTTACAGATCACGAGCCTGAGACTTAGAAAGACAGTCTTTGCTTCCCTCTACCTCTGACTGTTATGTTCTAGGGTGTATGATGGAACAGTCATTAAACACACTGAATGGAGCCCTTGGTCATGATGACAAGAGTAAAGGGACCAAATGAATGGCCTCACAATGTCTTGGCTCACAACTGCTGTTCAGGATTCTTAAGCCAATCCCCTACGTAATGCCTGAGGTTCAAGTGGGGCTGTAAAAGTTGCTTTGGGAAGGGAGTGATCACTCAAGCTGCTTTACTCCAGCAACTTTCATAGATCTCAGCTGCACTTAGCTGCATCAGGAGTTTGGATGTGATATATCCACCGCGAACAAGGACAAGATCTTCACACTCATGAAAACTAGTAACCAACGGGTCAGGAACCAGAGACAAACATGTTGGTCACAGGGTCTTTCTTCCCCTTACAATCAATTCACTTTACTCTTATTTCTCTATGCATATATTTTACTCACAAAGATGCTGTGAAAGCTGAACTATGAGAAGCACTAGATTGTGACTGCAAAGAGTAAAAAGGTTTTGGGTCCTTGAGCAGGTTATCCTTCCTAAGCCCCGATTTCCTCATGTGTAAAATTATAAAAGTATCCATTTTCAAGGGTTTTTATAAGGATTGAATAAGATAATTTATACAACCTCACACTGGGTGGAATGGCTATTATCAAAAAATGAAAAATAAGTGTTGGTGAGGATGTGGAGAAAAGGGAGCCCCAGTAAACTGTTGGTGGAAATATAAATAGGTGGAACTACTATGGGAAAAAGTATGGAGGTTCCTCATAAAAAAATTAAAATAAAACTACTATATAATCCAGCAATTCCACTTCTAGGCATTTATCTGAAGAAAATGAAAACACTAATTTGGAAAGATATATGCACCCCCATCTTCACTGTGGCATTGTTTGCAATAGCAAAGATGCAGAAACAACCTATGTCTACTGATAGAAGAATGGATAAAGAAAATCTGAAATATATATGTGTGTGTGTGTGTGTGTGTGTGCATGTATATAAATGGAATATTACTCAGCAATAAAAAAGAATGAAACCTTGTCATTTGTGACATGGATTACCTTGAGGGCATTATGCTAAATGACATCAGTCAGACCGACAAAGACAAATACTAAATGATCTTCTTTACATGTGGAATCTAAAAAAAAAAAGTCCACAAAACAAAAAAACAAGCTAGTAGATACAGAAGTTAGATTGGTGGTTGCCAGAGGTGGGTAGATAGGAAGGAACTGAAATGAGTGAAGGGGGTTAAAAGAAAAAAAACAAAACTTCCAGTTATGACTATAATATATAACATGGTGACTATAGTTTAAAATATTGTATTGTATATTTGCGGGCTTCTCTGAGAGCTCAGACAGTAAAGAATCTGCCTGCAATGCAGGAGACTTGGGCTGGGTTGAGAAGATTCCCTGGAGAAGGGAATGGCTACCCATTCCAGTATTCTTGTTTGGGAAATTCTATGGACAGAGGAGCCTGGAGAGCTACAGTCCATGGGGTTGCAGAGAGTCAGACATGACTGAGTAACTTACACACTATTATATTTGAAAGCTGCTAGAGAGTAGATTTTAAAAGTTCTTATCACAAGAAAAAAAATTTCATAACCATACTTGGTGACAGATGTTAACTAGACTTGCGATAATTTTTCAATATATACAAATATCAAATAATTATGTTGTACACCTGAAACTAATATAATGTTATATGACAATTATAGCTCAAGAAAGAAAAGACAATTTATGTGAAATGCTTGAAACTGTAAACAGTAAATATTAGATACGAATGTATATATAGATTAAAACAAATATTATTATATAAGGATTCAAGGACATACATATACACAGAAGTAAATGCATAATGATAGAAGATAGAAAGACGAACACATACAAAAGTGAGCCTGTACATACAAAATCTTTCTTTCCAGTGAGTTTGAGAAAGTTCTTAAAACAGCAGCGCCAGAGGCTTCTGAGCAAGTTCATTTTTACTGCACATGGCTCTGGCGCCACCTTGTGGCCACACAGTATAGCATCCCAGCACTGACTCCAACCACAGAAGCTACGAAGTCTGACCTTTCCAAAGCCCTACCCCTTAAATACTGAAAAGATGAATAGCTTCCTTGATTGGAAGAACTCTAGCCTGTTCAGATGCAAAGAGCGCATAAAGCTCACTCTATCATCCACAAACCCACCTGTGTGTTTTTTATTGAATTATCCCAACTAAAACTCTCCCTGTGCAGCTCAAGTTATGCCCTTAAGAATTCTGCACCTGTCAATCAATTGAGAGCGAGGCATGATACACAGCTGACTAAAACAGGATCAGAAAAGAGCTGGATGGAGGTGTGTAGACAGAAATGAATGTTTTGGAGGGAACCTAACCCGAATGCAAAAGCAAGACTAAGGGCAGGCTACACTAAGAGTTGGGTGGGAAAATTCAATTCAACACATTTTCTTTCAGCTCCAGCTCCTCTGGGTCAGGTTCTCTTCTAAGGGCTAGAGATCTGAAGACGGCTACCACCTTCAGAAGCTCACCGAGGAGATATCTTGAGGGAGTACTAAGGAATCACACTCAATACACCTTGTTAGTAATTCTCTGTTTAACACAAACAAGCAGTAAGTCGAGGGGAGGAAAACTACTAGATTTATAAAGCTAATTCCAGGACATCAACATGTTGCTAGACCAAAGCAAAGTTTAATCCATATATGCTACTTCTTCTTTTGGAAAGAAAACAAAATCTTTCCCTTTGTTTTCCCCAGAGAAAAATTGTTCCCTCTTCTGAGGCCAAGTTCAGAACATTCCTTCTTCCATTATATCTCCTCTCACCAACTGAATCCCAAATCACTGGCCCACTCTTTCTATGAATTTTAGGCACCCCAGTCCTAATTTTATTACTCAGGATTTGGTTCTGAGTGACTCTGCATTTTTTTCTCCAGTGAACTAAATCATTCATATATCTTGTCCCAATTTTTCCTAAAAAAATACTGTACTCTTTGAAGGTATGAAACAGATCCTCAGTTTCTGCAGTTTCAAAGTCCCTGCCTCCATCGCTTCAGCTGGTCTCAACCCCCATCAGGCATAAGGTCACTTATCATCCTTCGCCTCTGCCCACAAGGCTATGTACACAGAAACTCTTCTTCCCCATCTTCCTTCTAAGCCCTCAGAAAGAGGTGGCCCTGCTTCTTCTCAGAGAATCTTTCCATCATGTTCTGGTTTTCATCTCCTTTCACTTTTCTCCAGCACCTAACATCATTCTTTGGTGAGAAATCCTTAGGTTACTTCCACTTCTTGGCTATTAAACATTAGGGTGCATATCTTTTCAAATCAACGTTTTTGCTTTCTTCAGTCATATACACAGAAGCGGGATTGCTGGATAATACAGTAGTTTTAATTTTTTGAGGCACCTCTATACTGTTTTCTACAGTGGCTGCACCAAATTTACTTTTCGACAGTGTACCAGGGTTCCCTTTTCTATACATCCCTGCCAACATTTATTTGTTGTCCATTTGACGATAGGCATTCTGACAGGTGTGAGGTGATATCTCACTGTGCTTTTGATTTTCATTTCCCTGATGATAAGTGATGTTGAGCATTTTCTCACGTGCTCAACAGATTTTTTTATTTCCTATCTCATTTGACTTTTTTTAATAACACTTGACACTGTTGACCACTTGCCCCTCCTTAAACTCCCCCCAGACACTCTTCATTCGGTAAGTGTTTATCAGCTTTTCACCATATACTATGCTCTTACTTAGTTGAGGAGTCAAATAAAAAGAAGTGATCCCTGCCCTCAGCAGTTTCCAGTTTGGCAGGGAAAGCTGAACACACTGTAAGGAGAGTTCAGGGGAAGAAGTAGGTGAGTGTCCTGGTCCTCCTACTGAACTTTTCCATGTTCTTCTTTACCTACAACAAAGGTCTCTGCAACTATGGATCACATACGCTATTCACGTATACATCCCCAACACAGCACATATATAGATCGGTTCAATTCAGTTCAGTCGCTCAGTCGTATCTGACTCTTTGCAGTCCCATGGAATGAGGCATGTCAGGCCTCCCTGTCCATCGCCAACTCCTGGAGTTTACTCAAACTCATATCCACTGAGGCAGTGATGCCATCCAACCATCTCATCCTCTGTCGTCCCCTTCTCCTCCTGCCTTCAATCTTTCCCAGCATCAGGGTCTTTTCAGATGAGTCAGTTCTTCACATTAGGTGGCCAAATTATTGGAATTTCAACTTCAACATCAGTCCTTCAATGAATAATCATGACTGATTTCCCTTAGGATAGACTGGTTGGATCTCCTTGCAGTCCAAGGGACTCTCAAGAGTCTTCTCCAACACCACAGTTCAAAAGCATCAATTCTTTGACGCTCAGCTTTCTTTCTAGTCCAACTCTCACATCCATACATGACTACTGGAAAAACCATAGCCTTGACAAGATGGACCTTTGATGGCAAAGTAATGTCTCTGCTTTTTAATATGCTGTCTAGGTTGGTCATAGCTTTTCTCCCAAGGAGTGTCTTTTAATTTCATGGCTGCAGTTACCATCTGCAGTGATTTTGGAGCCCAGAAAAAAAAAAGTCAGCCACTGTTTCCACTGTTTCCCCATCTATTTGCCATGAAGTGATGGGACTAGATGCCATGATCTTTGTTTTCTGAATGCTGAGCTTTAAGCCAACTTTTTCACTCTCCTCTTTCACTTTCATCAAGAGGCTCTTTAGTTCTTCTCCACTTTCTGCCATAAGGGTGGTGTCATCTGCATATCTAAGGTTATTGATATTTCTCCTGGCAATCTTGATTCCAGCTTGTGCTTCCTCCAGCCCAGCATTTGTCATGATGTACTCTGCATATGAGTTGAATAAGCAGAGTGACAATATACAGCCTTGAAATACTCCTTTTCCTATTTGGAGCCAGTCTGTTTTTCCATGTCGAGTTCTAACTGTTGCTTCCTGACCTGCATACAGATTTCTCAAGAGGCAGGTCAGGTGGTCTGGTATTCCCATCTCTTTCAGAATTTTCCACAGTTTATTGTGATCCATACAGTCAAAGGCTTTGGCATAGTCAATAAAGCAGAAATAGATGTTTTTCTGGAACTCTTTTGCTTTTTCAATGATCCAACGGATGTTGGTAATTTGATCACTGGTTCCTCTGCCTTTTCTAAATCCAGCTTGAACATCTGGAAGTTCATGGTTCACATATTGTTGAAGCCTGGCTTGGAGAATTTTGAGCATTACTCTACAGCGTGTGAGATGATTTCAATTGTGCGGTTAGTTTGAGCATTCTTTGGCATTGCCTTTCTTTGGGATTGGAATGAAAATTGACCTTTTCCAGTCCTGTGGCCACTGCTGAGTCTTCCAAATTTGCTGGCATATTGAGTGCAGCACTGTCATAGCATCATCTTTTAGGATTTGAAATAGCCCAACTGGAATTCCATTACCTCCACTAGCTTTGTTTGTAGTGATGCTTCCTAAGGCCCACTTGACTTCACATTCCAGGATGTCTGGCTCTAGGTGAGTGATCACACCATCGTGATTATCTGGGTCGTGAAAATCTTTTTTGTATAGTTCTTCAGTGTATTCTTGCCACCTCTTCTTAATATCTTCTGCTTCTGTTAGGTCCATACCATTTCGGTCCTTTATTGAGCCCATCTTTGCATGAAATGTTCCCTTGGTATCTCTAATTTTCTTGAAGAGATCTCTAGTCTTTCCCATTCTATTGTTTTCCTCTATGTCTTTGCACCAATCACTGAGGAAGGCTTTCTTATCTTTCCTTGCTATTCTTTAGAACTCTGCATTCATATGGGTATATCCTTCCTTTTCTCCTTTGCTTTTCGCTTCTCTTCTTTTCACAGCTATTTGTAAGGCCTCCTCAGACAGTCATTTTGCTTTTTTGCATTTCTTTTTCTTGGGGATGGTCTTGATCCCTGTCTCCTGTACAATGTCACAAACCTCCGTCCATAGTTCATCAGGCACTCTGTCTATCAGATCTAGTCCCTTAAATCTATTATATTATACATATACATAGTATCATCAGCTAATATCTCAAGATAATAAAGTGAGATTTGCCATTAGTTTCCCTGGTGACTCAGATGGTTAAGTATCCACCCACAATGCAGAAAGCACAGATTCAAACCCTGAGTCAGGAAGATCCCTGGAGAAGCGAATTGTTACTCACTCCAGTATTCCTGCTTGGAGAATTCCATGCACAGAGGAGCCTGGTGGGCTACAGTCCATGGGGTCACAAAGAGTTGGACACTACTGAGTGACTAACACTTTCACTCTTTTCACTACTTTCTGGATATAAATCTGCATTTCAAATAGTCTTCTGTATGGTTTACCCAAAATTACTTCATAATCAAACTGACAAAAGATTAAATTTGGAGTAAGAAAAAAATTGCCAGCTGGCAAGGATATGGAAAAGAGAGAATCCTTAAACACTATTGATGGGAATGTAAATTGGTACAGCTACTACGGGAAAACAGTAAATAATAATAACAATAATAGAACTACCTTATAATCCAGCAATTCCATTTCTGGGTATATGCTTGAAATAAATGAAATCACTATTCCAAAAAGATATCTGGACTTCCACGGTCACTGCATCATTATTCATAATAGCCAAACAAGGAAACAACCAACCTAAGTGTCAATCAGTGGGTGAATGGATAAAGGAGATATATACATAAATATATATATTATATACATATTATATTATATATGATATTATGTTATATATTATATATGGTTATATATTATATTTTTTTACTATATATAATTTTATATAAAATTATATATATTTTATATACAAGTTTATATAGTAATAAAACTATATATATTACATTATAATATATAATATATATTATATACATATTTAGTATATATATCATATTATTCTGGGGTACAATCTCATTCCACAAACATTTACAAGTCTGTTCCACCAATCTCCAAGTTACAAGAGATACAAAGATAAAAATGGCAAGATTTCTGCTCTCTTAAAGCTCACAATTTAATGAAGGTAACAGAAACACGTATAAAAATCTCCAATACAAGACTAATTCTTAAAAATGCTGTAATATAATATCCAACAAGCTCAGGTAAGAGCTAAGCTACTATAAAAAAGGGGACCAAGATAGAATGGTTTAAAGAAGATATTTTTTTCACTGATATATATCGTGTGATACAGAGATGTGGGGCAAGGAGAAATTGCCTAGTTTAAGTTATATAATGAAGGTGGTGAATTCTGTCCTCTTGACTCCAACACTTCTATTTATCCCTAAAGTATAACCCCTTCACAGCCTTCCAGTACACAACTTCAGTATTCTTATATTTCACTCTCTATGCCTGAACGTACTTTCAAAAGAGTATTGAGGGACTTCCCTGGTGGTCCAGTAAGTAAGACTTTGCCTTCCAGTGGGGGGAGGGGGTCCGATCCCTGATTGCAGAGCTAGGGTCCCACATGTCTCTTGGCCACAAAGAAAGCATAGAGCAGAAGCAGTACTGTAACAAGTTCAGTGGAGAATTTTTAAATGATCCACACCAAAAAAATCTTCAAAAAAAAAAAGGTACAGAAATATTCATTGATAATAGGATACAAATAATTGGTGAGGCTTAATGTGATGGCATTTGCAGGTACCTTTTCACAGATCACAACATATTTAAAGACAATAGGATACAAAAAAATAAAGACAATAATGTTTTGGTGGGTTGCTTTGTTTTGTTTTTTGGCCACACATCTTGTGGGATTCTAGTTCCCCTACCAGGGATTGAACCCAAGCTCTCAGCAGTGAGAGCAAGGAGTCCTAACCACCAGACTGTCAGGGAAACACCCCCGCCCGACACACTTTTTTTTGTCATGAAATTGTGAGCATCATCAAGCAGTATTTGGACAGAAATGGATCTGTAAGCCTTGAAATAAACCACCTATTCTTAAAATCCCTCTCAAACAGATGTTTGACTGTTAACCATGCTGGTGAATAAGCAATAAAGGGCTTGAGTTGGGGGGGGGAATACATGGAAGAATTTTTTATAAACCTCCAGTCCCAGGGGTGGATTCTTTCTGCCCCAAACCACTTTCACATACAAACATTGGGGACTACTGACCACATACATTCTACCAATAGATTTTGAACTTGTAAAGAGAATTTATCATATGAGACTAGTAGAATCAGAAAATTAGGCCAGTAGAGCTTTACCATGTCTGTGCTAAAACAATCATTTTGACGCAATAGTTCTCCATGAACTATAGGTAATTTTTGCTTTACCTTAAAACAAATCTGACCATTCTTACAAAGTAAGAGATAGACTTGGAAATACTGTTGATCATTACTTGAATTATTGTGCCCTTAGGAGTTAGTTTGATTTTCAAAGGAGAGAAACTAAATACAGTTCTTATCATCTACTTACAGTTTAATGCCTATTGATCATTGTGATTAACTTTAACAGCATGATCATTTTATTTTATCTATCATCACTGCACTCCATTTACTTCTTGAATGGCAGTTCCAAAGTAAAAGTACTTTTGGATTCTAAATTATTATATTTTCCCCCTCACATTACTGTGAAATCACTAATTTCATATTTGACCCTATATACAATTGAAGAGGGCTTCCCTGGTAGCTCAGCTGGTAAAAAAAAATCCACCTGCAATGCAGGAGACCCCAGCTGGATTCCTGGGTCAGGAAGTTCCCCTGCAGAAGGAATAGGCTACTCACTCCAGTATTCTTGGGCTTCCCTGGTGGCTCAGACAGTAAAGAATCTGCCTGCAATGAGTGAGAACTGAGTTTGATCCCTGGGTTGGGACAATCCGTTGGAGGATGGCATGGCAACCCACTCCAGTATTCCTACCTGGAGAATACCCGATTGAAGAGCTGTTTTGTTAATATGCTTTCTTGCTAGTTCGGAGAAGGAAATGGCAAACCACTCCAGTATTCTTGCCTGGAGAATCCTATGGACAGAGGAGCCCAGCGGGCTGCTGTTCATGGGGTCACAAAGAGTCAGACACGACTGAGTGACTAAGCACCTAAGCACCTTTCTTGCTAGAGTTTAAGCTTATTACAAAATATTCTGAATGATCCAAATTGGTTAGTAACTTACAGTTGAATTCCTATATTAAAATCCTCTAGTTCTCACAAGTCATACCAAAACTAGCAATCTGCTTTTCAACATCTGTATAGCATAGCATTGCTTTCCACAAGTCACAGTGATTTTTAAAAGCATGTGCTATAGAGGCTGACTCAGAGCATCTTCAGATGCTTTGGCCTTGTATTTCTCAAAAAAGAAAAAAATGTTTTCCTTCATCTTATACCCAAGTCACAGAACATATGTCTGAAAAAAATTGCAGAAACTTTGTCTGTAATATTAACTCCTAATAACTCAAAGTTCTTTAATACCATGTTTCTTTAATCCAGGATAGTGTTGCCTTTATAACTATGCAAATCAATTAGTAAACAACTTCACATTTTCAATCATTTTACTTTGAAACATACTACATTTATTCAGTACATCTAAAAACTGAACAAATAATTTTTCAGAAGTATGGAAATAAAATTTTTGGTATAATTATAGAGCAAAAGTATTTGGGGCTTGATCCCAAATGTTTTAATTAAAAAGAAAAAGCAGTTTTAAGTGGACCTTGCTATAGTTAGCCAATTTATATTAATATATTAATTTCCTTGCCCTCATCACATGCAAAATAAATTATGAAAAAGTGAATGACCTCTGTTGTATCAAATCTTAAAGAATAAAAGCATATTGCTTTGTTTGATGGTTTGAGACCTATCATTGTTTTGAAAATTCAACAATGCTTAGGCATTAAGCAATTTTTCTTAATTTTTTGAAATCTGTGCTACAAACATGTATAGTTTTTTCTAAAACTTTTAAAAACGATTATTTTCTAGTTTCGTTACAAATAAAAAGTGTAAGATTCTATTTCTACCACAATGCGTCAGTCCATGTAACAGTAATCTTCAAAGGGTTTTACCACCACCCTGTGGACAGTTAATGACTCCAGAAAATTACATAGTAAAATATGAACAGTGCTAGGCGCCCTAGGTGCGAGTAAAGGACAATCACGGAAAATGTGATTGAGAGTTTATTTTCCTTTACTTTTACTAATCAGATTAGTTCTGGGGATGTTGTACACCAAATCCTCAAATGTTGAAATTCAGGTCTGAGACACTCTATCCGGAAGAGGAGTAAATCCTGGGCTCACATTTGCTCTTTCTCCATACTGCCATATTTTAATTACAGCTTTCTAGTGGAGGTGATGGCATTCCAGTTGAGCTCTTTCAAATCCTCAAAGATTATGCTCTGAAAGTGCTGCACTCAATATGCCAGCAAATTTGGAAAACTCAGCAGTGGCCACAGGACTGGAAAAGGTCACTTTTCATTCCAATCCCAAAGAAAGGCAATGCCAAAGAGTGCTCAAACTATCGCACAGTTGCACTCATCTCACAGGCTAGTAAAGTAATGCTTAAAATTCTCCAAGCCAGGCTTCAGCAATACGTGAACTGTGAACTTCCAGATGTTCAAGCTGGTTTTAGAAAAGGCAGAGGAACCAGAGATCAAATTGCCAACATCCAGTGGATCATCAAAAAAGCAAGAGAGTTCCAGAAAAATATCTATTTCTGCTTTATTGACTATGCCAAAGCCTTTGACTGTGTGGATCACAACAGTGGAAAATTCTGAAAGAGATGGGAATACCAGGCCATCTGACCTGTCTCTTGAGAAATCTGTTCAGAAAGCAACAGTTAGAACTCGACATGGAAAAACAGACTGGTTCCAAATAGGAAAAGGATACGTCAAGGCTGTATATTGTCACCCTGCTTATTTAACTTATATGCAGAGCACATCATGAGAAACGCTGGGCTGGAGGAAGCACAAGCTGGAATCAAGATTGCCGGGAGAAATATCAATAACCTCAGATATGCAGATGACACCACCCTTATGGCAGAAAGTGGAGAAGAACTAAAGAGCCTCTTGATGAAGGTGAAAGAGGAGAGTGAAAAAGTTGGCTTAAAGCTCAACATTGAGAAAACTAAGATCACAGCATCTGGTTCCATCACTTCATGGCAAATAGATGGGGAAACAGTGGAAACAGTGTCAGACTTTATTTTTTTGGGCTGCAAAATCACTGCAGATGGTGATTGCAGCCATGAAATTAAAAGACACTTACTCCTTGGAAGGAAAATTATGACCAACCTAGATAACATATTAAAAAGCAGAGACAATTACTTTGCCAACAAAGGTCCATCTAGTCAAGGCTATGGTTTTTCCAGCAGTCATGCATGGATGTGAGAGTTGGACTATAAAGAAAGCTGAGCACCAAAGGATTGATGCTTTTAAACTGTGGTGTTGGAGAAGACTCTTGAGAGTCCCTTGGACTGCAAGGAGATCCAACCAGTCCATCCTAAAGGAGATCAGTCCTGGGCATTCATTGGAAGGACTGATATTGAAGCTGAAACTCCAATACTTTGGCCACCTGATGCAAAGAGCTGGCTCATTGGGAAAGATCCTGTTGCTGGGAAAGATTGAGGGCAGGAGAAGAAGGGGACGACAGAGGATGAGATGGTTGGATGGCATCACCGACTCCATGGACATGGGTTTGGGTGGACTCCGGGAGTTGGTGATGGACAGGGAGGCCTGACGTGCTGCGATTCATGGGGTCACAAAGAGTCCAACACGACTAAGTGACTGAACTGAACTGAACTGAACTTAAACTTTTAAACAGTGACAGTGACTCTGCATTAGGCTCGGAGTGCTTGATTGGTTCAAGGTAAGGGAAGGTGGCTTGAATATCTGAGGTGGGGAAGGGAAGAAGTAAATGTAGGGTTTAAAGGTTTATTTAGCTAGGGGACAGGGTTTGTGCGGTTTAGGGTACAAGATTTCAACAATTTAGAGGGCGAAAGAGACTTGGATTCAGATTTGTCAATTGTATATTACAACCACTTCAAAGATTTGCTGTGAAGTTTAAAATAAGTTAGCTAAGCTCTAAAGCAGTCCATCTCACAATGTGATCTGAGAGTGCTTAAGCATTACTGGAAACTGGAGAATCTCATGCCCCATACCACACCGACTAAATAAAAAAAGAAACAGCAGAGGGGAGGAAGGAGGAAGGGTGGGCGTGGACACGACAAATCGGTGTTTTAATAAGCCCTACAGGAGATACATGGCTTCTCAGACGGCTCAGTGGTAAAGAATCTGCCTGCTAATGCAGGAGATTCCAGAGACGTGGGTTTGATCCCTGGGTAGGGAAGATCCCTGGAGAAAGAAATGGCAACCCACTCCAGCGTTCTTGCCTGGAAAATTCCACTAATAGAGGAACCTAGCAGACTACAGTCCATGGGGTCACAAAGAGTTGGACACGATTGAGCTACTGAGCCTGTACGCGGGCGCGGGCGCGGGCGCATACAGCTGGAGGATTCATGTTAGAGTTTGAGAACCACTGCTTTCAAGAACTGTATGAATGCTCAATAGTTGGGAGATTAAAGAAAGGAGAGGAGAAGGAAGGGAGAGAGGGACGGAGAGAAGGAAGGTAAAAAAAAAGGAAAGAAAAGAAAATCGAGAATCGAGAGGGCGCGGAGCCGACCTCAGGCAGAGGACCGGGCTCTCTGAAAGAAAATCGGGAGTGGTCGGATGGCTCGGTAGGGGAAAGCCTAAGTTGGGCTCTGGGACCTCCCAGGACTGTCCAGTCAAGCAGGAGCCTGGCGACGCCGGGCACCGGCAGGTGGCGCTGGACGGGCAATTGACAAGGAGGCGGGGTCTGCCCCGGGAGCATAGGCTAGCTCTCTGCAGGCACGGGCGCCGCGTGGGGCTGGCTGGCACCTCCGGACTGGCGCTGCGGCCGCAACTTACCTTCAGGTCACGCCGAGAAGCGGTAAGTCCCTTGAATCGTTCTGGTTCTCCTTGCTCCGTGCCTCTGGGTGTCCCTGCGAGGCGAGGCGCCGGCTCCCAGCCTCGGGAGGGGTGTAGCGGGTTGCGATCCGTCCCAGGACTCGGGCGGCGGCGCTTGTGGGCGAGCACAGCTCAATTTGCCCCTTGTGCGCCGCTTCGGAACGCGCTGCCTTCCAGCGAACTCTCCGCAGAGCACACAGCTCCATTGAGGCCGGTCCAGGGGCTGGCAGACAGGGACTCACAGAAAAACCTTCTAGCTGGGGACTCAGGGGATATGATGGGTTGTTAAGTTTGTCCTAAGGTCGGGCTCTGATGGCAAGTTTTCCAACTTGGCAAAAGCGTCACGAGTTTGTATAGCATTGATGAATGACTGGTATACAGCACTTAAATTCGTGTAACTTGTCTTCAGGGTTCCTGTAACAGAAAGTTTTTATTTTAAGTTTTGGGAACATTAGTCTGACTCTCAGGATCTGCCTTAGGGTTCAAATTCCCTCCAAATAGTCAATCAAGACTTTATATTTGTCAGAGGTCAAAACCACTGGAAGAAGTTTGTAGACATAAAATTTACCAACACTTCCAAATTCCCGACTCTGTTCTTTTTTTGTTTAAAAATTTTTTCTTCTTCATTGAATAGAAGTGCACTCATTTAGCACAGAATGTTAAGCACAGGGAGGAAGCAATGCCTAACAACACAGCCCAGTGAAGAAAAATATCTCCCAGTTTACATAGTTAAATGTGGTAATTTGCAGTTGAAAGTACAGATAGAAGGTTTGGAAATGCAAGGAAACTCACGATGTATCCCAGTCATTGAGTTTCTTCATATTCTAAATTCTTTGACATTAACATAAGTCAGTTGGGCTGTGTCAATATTTAGCAGGAAGCTGAGGTCCTGGTATAGCAAAATGGAACAGTCACATCAGAAATACGCTTTGGGTTTTAATGGAGATGAAAGAAATATACTTTGGGTTTTAATGGGTCAAATTCTGGAGTTCCTAACATCTGAATACTGTGCTGTTTCCTGTTGTTTTTTTGATGAAAAAATTTTATTGTAGAACTTAAATTATATATTTGGTTAATGTGTGAGGGAAACCATCATATTTTATTTGACTGATATTTCATTTTCTTGGCTTCAGGGCACAAAGTGGACTGTGTGCGACACAGTCAACAAGCTCCCTTGCTGCCTGGGGTTTTTCCTTTGCTCTTCCACATGGTCTTCCTACCACATAGATGAATGGTTGGATACCTCCCCAGGGCCACTCTGGCTATTCACCCAGATTCTCTACACAGTGGCCCTCAATCAGCAAATACTGCCAGCTTGCTAGATGCCCCAGGGCCAGGGCCAGATGACAGCCCTCACCCTTCTCTTGCCTCCTTCTGTCCATAAAATTTTGTCTTCCTTTCTGATACATTGCACTACCATGTAGTCAGTTCTTGAAATGTCTGCCTTGTCTCCTAAACTTTGAGGTTTTTGAAAGCAGAGTCTCCATCTCATTTAAATTTATATTCCCACTGCCTACCTTGTTCACAGTATGATTAATGACTTAATATTGAACAAGTATAGATTTGTATGTTAAAATCTTTACCATCCTGAAATTCACAGTTAAAATATCTTCTAAACATAGTGAATTATTTGTCTTTGATTACAATAGATAGAACTTGTATTCCTAGTCACATACAAACTCCCAAATTACCAAAATAATAATGTTGGTTAGATCACCAAATGATTTGGAATAACACTTCTTAAGGAAATAGACTATAAACTGCTCCAGAGCAGACATGAAATCTCTTTTCTCCTTTTCCTCCTTATTGTCAGTCATAGATTTGCATTCATAGACTTGATGATTGGCATATGCTTTACTCGAAACTCTTTAACTGCTAGTGACACATACCCAACTCAAACTAACAAGCAAAATAGGTAATGTATTGGCTTGTGTAACCAAAAAATTCAGGATCTGGTTTCAGAGACTCAAGGAGAGATAAGAAAGCCTTCCTCAGCTATCACTGCAAAGAAATAGAGGAAAACAACAGAATGGGAAAGACTAGAGATCTCTTCAAGAAAATTAAAGATACCAAGGGACCATGCAAAGATGGGCTCGATAAAGGACAGAAATGGTATGGACCTAACAGAAGCAGAAGATATTAAGAAGAGGTGGCAAGAATACACAGAAGACCTGTACAAAAAAATCTTCATGACCCAGATAATCACGATGGTGTGATCACTCACCTAGAGCCAGACATCCTGGAATGTGAAGTCAAGTGGGCCTTAGAAAGCATCACTATGAACAAAGCTAGTGGAGGTGATGGAATTCCAGTTGAGCTATTTCAAATCCCCAAAGATGATGCTCTGAAAGTGCTGCACTCAATATGCCAGCAAATCTGGAAAACTCAGCAGTGGCCACAGGACTGGAAAAGGTCAATTTTCATTCCAATCCCAAAGAAAGGCAATGCCAAAGAGTGCTCAAACTACCACACAATTGCACTCATCTCACACGCTAGTAAAGTAATGCTCAAAATTCTCCAAGCCAGGCTTCAGCAATACATGAACCATGAAATTCCAGATGTTCAAGCTGGTTTTAGAAAAGGCAGAGGAACCGGAGATCAAATTGCCAACATCCGCTGGATCATCGCAAAAGCAAGAGAATTCCAGAAAAACATCTATTTCTGCTTTATTGACTATGCCAAAGCCTTTGACTGTGTGGATCACAATAAACTGTGGAAAATTATGAAAGAGATGGGAATACCAGACCATCTGACCTGTCTCTTGAGAAACCTGTATGCAGGTCAGGAAGCAACAGTTAGAACTGGACATGGAACAACAGACTGGTTCCAGATAGGAAAAGAAGTACGTCAAGGCTGTATATTGTCACCCTGCTTATTTAACTTCTATGCAGAGTACATCATGAGAAATGCTGGGCTGGAAGAAGCACAAGCTGGAATCAAGATTGGTGGGAGAAATATCAATAACCTCAGATATGCAGATGACACCACCCTTATGGCAGAAAGTGGAGAAGAACTAAAGAGCCTCTTGATGAAAGTGAAAGAGGAGAGTGAAAAAGTTGGCTTAAAGCTGAATGTTCAGAAAATTAAGATCATGGCATCTGGTCCCATCACTTCATGGGAAATAGATGGGGAAACACTGGAAAGAGTGTCAGACTTTATTTTGGGGGGCTGAAAAATCACTGCAGATGGTGATTGCAGCCATGAAATTAAGGGACACTTACTCCTTGGAAGGAAGGTTATGACCAACCTAGATAGCATATTTAAAAGCAGAGACATTACTTTGCCAACAAAGGTCCGTCTAGTCGAGGCTATGGTTTTTCCAGTGGTCATGTATGGATATGAGAGTTGGACGGTGAAGAAAGCTGAGTGCCAAAGAATTGATGCTTTTGAACTGTGGTGTTGGAGAAGACTCTTGAGAGTCCCTTGGACTGCAAGGAGATCCAACCAGTCCATTAAAGGAGATCAGTCCTGGGTGTTCTTTGGAAGGACTGATGTTGAAGCTGAAACTCCAATATTTTGGCCACCTCATGCGAAGAGTTAACTCATTGGAAAAGACCCTAATGCTGGGAAGGATTAGGGGCAGGAGGAGAAGGGGACGACAGAGGATGAGATGGTTGGATGGCATCACCGACTCCATGGACATAGGTTTTGGTAAACTCCGGGAGTTGGTGATGGACAGGGAGGCCTGGCGTGCTGCTATTCATGGGGTCGCAAAGAGTCGGACACGACTGAGGGACTGAACTGAACTGAACTGAAATACTCGAATATGCCAGAACTCTTCTGTGTCTGTCCCCATTTCTTGCCTAGGCTCCTGTGTGTTGGCTTTCTTCTGTCCTGTTGAAGACACCTTCTCCTTTCAGCATGCAGAAGAAGGCATGGTAGGCTTGTATCATCCCAATATAACAAAATGTTAAAGACATCTTCTATTTATCTTCCACTTTCAAATATAAATATATCAGAGAAGGACTCTATTTGGCTCAAATAGAGATGTGTACCACCCCCAAATAATCAGTGTGATGAAGAGAATGAAGAACTGTCATTAGTCAAGATTGAGTCACATGCCCACGTCTGGGGCCAAAAGAGGGCATTTCTTTGGATAGGAGATGTGTTTTAGATAATAAAAAGAGTGAAAGAAAGTAAAGTCGCTCAGTCGTGTCTGACTCTTTGCAACCCCCTGGACCATAGCCTACCAGGCTTCTCCATCCATGGGATTTTTCAGGCAAGAATACCGGAGTGGGTTGCCATTCCCTCTCCAGGGATCTTCCCAACCCAGGGATCGAACCCTGGTGTCCTGCATTGCAGGGAGACACTTTACTCTCTGAGCCACCAGGGAAGCAGATCATAAAAATAAGTGGGAAAAAAATGTGGGCAGACCAAAACAAATAATTTAGGCATGAATATTGTGAAATTTTGAAACAAGCAACATATGGAAAATGTTCTCAGAGCACTTCAACAAAGGCACATGTTGGCATTATGTAAAGGTGGCTCCTCTTTATTCTTTGTGAAGTTCAAACCTCTAAAAGTTGGAGAATGGGGACCTCCCCAGTGGTCCAGTGGCTAAGACTCTGTGTTTCCAACACAGGGGATGCAAGTTTGATCCCTGGTTGGGGAACTAAGATCCCACATGCTGCTCAGCACAGCTAAAAAATAAAAACAAATAATTTTTTTTAATTGGAGAATGTTTTGATGTGTTTTAAATTACTGGAAACAACTTTCCACTTAATAAAGTATGACAAGTGGTCTACAATCCCATGAACAAATGAGCCTGGAAGGCTGTAGTCCATGGGGTCACGAAAGAGTCAGCCATGACTTAGCGACTAAACAACAAAAACAAAATTCAGAAACACTTGGAATGTTTCTACCAGTCAAATGGTTGATAGCTAATCTCTTTTCCTATTGAATTTTATAATGGACAAATTGGTGATGTATTCCTATGGAAATAAATTTAGAACTAATAAAACAGTGAATAATATTGTGACATCATATGTTTCCCTTTCCTAAAAAATGTTACACCACGCCCACGTGAGGATCTGTGAAGGGTGTTAAAGAAAGTTCAGTTCTGTTCAGACCTCATGGGCTGCAGCACGCCAGAACTCCCTGTCCATCACCAACTCCTGGAGTTTACTCAATCTCATGTCCACTGAGTCAGTGATACCATCCAACCATCTCAATCTCTGTCGTCCCCTTCTGCTCCTGCCTTCAGTCTTTCCCAGCATCAGGGTCTTTTCAAATGAGTCAGCTCTTCACATCAAGTGGCCAAAGTATTGGAGTTTCAGCTTCAACATCAGTCCTTGCAATGAATATTCAGGACTGATTTCCTTCCAGATGGACTGGTTGGATCTCCTTGCAGTCCAAGGGACTCTCAAGAGTCTTCTCCAACACCACAGTTCAAAAGCATCAATTCTTCGGTGCTCAGCTTTCTTTATAGTCCAACTCTCACATCCATACATGACTACTGGAAAAACCATAGCCTTGACTAGATGAACCTTTTTGACAAAGTAATGCCTCTGCTTTTTAATATGCTGTCTAGGTTGGTCATAACTTTTCTCCCAAGGAGTAAGCGTCTTTTAATTTCATGGCTGCAGTCACCATCTGCAGTGATTTTGGAGCCCAAAAAAATAAAGTCTGACACTCTTTCCAGTGTTTCCCCATCTATTTGCCATGAAGTGATGGGACCAGATGCCATGATCTTAGTTTTCTGAATGTTGGGCTTTAAGCCAACTTTTTCACTCTCCTCTTTCACTTTCATCAAGAGGCTCTTTAGTTCTTCTCCACTTTTTGCCATAAGAGTGGTGTCATCTGCATATCTGAGGTTATTGATATTTCTCCTGGCAATCTTGATTCCAGCTTGTGCTTCATCCAGCCCAGCGTTTCTCCTGATGTACTCTGCATGTAAGTTAAATAAGCAGGGTGACAATATACAGCCTTGACGTACTCCTTTTCCTATTTGGAGCCAGCCTATTTTCCCATGTCAAGTTCTAACTGTTGCTTCCTGACCTGCATACAGATTTCTCAAGAGGCAGGTCAAGTGGTCTGGTATTCCCATCTCTTTCAGAATATTCCAGAGTTTGTTGTGATCCACACAGTCAAAGGCTTTGGCATAGTCAATAAAGCAGAAATAGATGTTTTTCTGGAACTTTCTTTCTTTTTCAATGATCCAGCAGATGTTGGCAATTTGATCTCCGGTTCCTCTGCCTTTTCCTCAACCAGCTTGAACATCTGAAAGTTCACAGTTCACATATTGTTGAAGCCTGGCTTGGAGAATTTTGAGCACTATTCTACTAGCGTGTGAGATGAGTGCAGTTGTGTAGTTAGTTTGAGAATTCTTTGGCATTGCCTTTCTTTGGGATTGGAATGAAAACTGACCTTTTCTAGTCCTGTGGCCACTGCTGAGTTTTCCAAATTTGCTGGCATATTGAGTGCAGCACTTTCACACCATCATCTTTTAGCATTTGAAATAGCCTAACTGGAATCCCATCACCTCCACTAGCTTTGTTCATAGTGATGCTTTCTAAGGCCCACTTGACTTCACATTGTAGGATGTCTGGCTCTAGGTGAGTGATCATACCATTGTGATTATCTGGGTTGTGAAAATCTCTTTTGTATAGTTCTTCCATGTATTCTTGCCACCTCTTCTTAATATCTTCTGCTTCTGTTAGGTCCATACCATTTCAGTCCTTTATTGAGCCCATCTTTGCATGAAATGTTCCCTTGGTATCTCTAATTTTCTTGAAGAGATCTCTAGTCTTTCCCATTCTATTGTTTTCCTCTATGTCTTTGCACCAATCACTGAGGAAGGCTTTCTTATCTTTCCTTGCTATTCTTTGGAACTCTGCATTCAAATGGGTATATCTTTCCTTTTCTCCTTTGCTTTTCACTTCTCTTCTTTTCACAGCTATTTGTAAGGCCTCCTCAGACAGTCATTTTGCTTTTTTGCATTTCTTTTTCTTGGGGATGGTCTTGATTCTTGTCTCCTGTACAATGTCACAAACCTCCGTCCATAATTCATCAGGCATCTTTTATCTTGTAGGAAGTATGACAAAATAATTTCTTTGGGGCTCACCAGGAGAGTGGGCATGTCAATGATTGAATACATCTCAACTACCCCACTGGAAAAATACTAGCAATGCATGTCTTACCAACAAAACCACATCTGTAACTCTGATGGGAAAATGGCACTCTGAATATACAACATTTCAGTCCTTCATGGTGCTATTAGGGTTCACCTTACTACACTGTCTATTCTGTTCATTTTCTGAAACTAAGAATACATATCCCCATAAAATCATTTCACTATTGTTTCAGATTCGTGTCAACCCCAAAAGTCTATTAAAACACAGCTTCCTGAGGTATAATCTTATATCATCAAACTCTAACCACCACTGACAATATTGTTACTCTTGAAAAACTGCATTCCCAATTCTATTTATCTTTGAGGGGAGTTGACTTTCCTCCAAATGAACACCTGAAGTTAAAGTCTCCTAAAATAAAAGGCAACATCTGACTCTTTGAATTCCATATAGATACCTGGGTCATTCATTGCACTGACAGCTGGACAAAGAAATACACTTACTATTGACACAAGAGCACTTGTTCAAATTTTTACAGATTATAATGTGAGGTTAAATGAGTCACTCAGTCACTGTATTTTAAACTGTATTTTGTCACAGTGGCCCTCATATGAGTTAATTTTTCATATTTCCCTATCAAACATTAATATCATAAATATCATAGACATGAAGACAATAATTTTTATTTTCATAGGTGGCTGAAGCCATAGCATTTTAGAGAATTAATGGAGAGCAGACAAGACATCACAAACCAAGAAGAACTTTGGAAAATGAAGCCTAGGAGAAATCTAGAAGATGATTATTTGGTAAAATAATACTTAAAATCTATAAATAATTCAAATGCTGTTCAGTATCTCCTAATGTTATAAAAACGTGATTTTCACCCTTTGCTCTGATTCCTGGTACTGATATCGTGATGGGTAAAGGGCCCTGTGGGCTATAAGAGAAGTTGTACCTTGAACAACTTAAGCCAAATAACCTTGAATAAGTCACTGAAAATCCTGGGTCTTTGTTTATCTATAAAGTGAGAGAGTTGGACCAGACCATCTCCAAGGCCCTTCCAATTCTTTCTAACATTCTGTGGGTCTAAGTTTTTTGAAAAAGTCATCAATGCCCATATAACAGTAGTTTCACAAATGTGCTTTTTCATAGGCACCATGGCATCTTACCAAGAGATCATCAAGTCAATTGACAATCCACTATTTAACCAAATAAATTCAATTTTGGAATAAGAATCATTTGCCACACTTTTACTCCACATCAAGATTAAATGCTTTTTACTAACTTATCTGACCTAATGAGTGGTGGAAAATATTGGTACCAAACTTTTTACCTTTCCAACTGATATCAACTACAGTTTTAAAAGAAAGTATTTATTTTATCTTAGTTATCTTAATAAAAAAAAATTAAGTAGTACAAGTAGATACTGTCTAAAATGTGCATAAAATCATTTTCATTTTTTAAGTGAACTGTCTTGCTTGCTGTCCCATAATTCTTCACCCTTAACCAGAAATTGATCTCAGTGGACTATTTCAACATGCAGAGATGGCAGAAGCTATATCACGCTCGGCTCCCTTCTAAATGGAGTAATTGGAAAAATTACTGGATGTAGCAGTGATTTATTACTGAAAGTAAAAGTCAAATGGCAAGAGGTCATTTTTAAACACGAAAGATGATACAGAACTATGTGAATTAAAGTTACTCTGCAGAAAGTGAGGAAATAAGATAATCAATAACATCATTTTGAGTGTTAAAATGTTATAGGTCTGCATATAGAGCTATAAGAAATTTGGAATAACATATTGAGTGAGAAATTTATTCATAAAGTAACACAATATGAAACACTGATATAAGTTGCTATTTTGTTTTTTTAAAACTTGCTGCTATATCAGGCAGTTGTGGAAGTGACAAACTATTCAATGCAAACTTTTGAATCATTGACTACCTATAAACGCAACTGGGTAAAGAAATATAACTTTCTCAGGAAATAGATCATCCCTGTGGGATTTAACTCCTTACATAGTCTCTGTACCATTTAACAATTTGTCTGTTAGTACTTATACAAATGAAATATTTTGTGAATGTAAGTCTATAGGATGGGGGAGAGGGATAAATTGGGAGACTGGGCTTGATATATACACACTGCCAAATATAAAATAGATCACTAATAAAAACCTACTGTACAGCATAGAGAACTCTACTCAATACTCTGTAATGACCTATCTGGGGAAAGAATCTAAAAAAGAGTGGGTATATGTATATGTATAACTGATTTGCTTTGCTGTACAGCAGAAACTAACACAACATTGTAAATCAACTATACTCCAATAAAAATTAATTTTAAAAAAAGACTACATGATGCAAATTACATGTTTTTATCTAATAAAAATGACTGTACTATTCCTGGTCCTTTGTACTTGAATGAATGAGGAATTCATTCTTCATATCTTCACAGAGAGTTGTCCAGTAACCAAAAAAATTATAAAACAAATATGACTATGACAATTTATAAGTGTTATTATTTTTACCAAGGATTACTGGACTTTTTTTTTTTAGTTTTTCAGTTTTTGTTTCCCAGTTGCGTTATTCCATTCTTTTATGCTTTCAGGATAGAAACATAGTAGTCTGAGATCTAGTGAACGTATCTGAAGCATATATTTCTTCTGACTTAAAGAAAAAGGAGTAACAGGAATTATGGAGAACCTCAACAAAGAGAAGGAAATGGCAATCCACTCCAGTATTCTTGCCTAGAGAATCCTGTGGGCAGAGGAGCCTGGTGGGCTGCTGTCCATAGGGTCGCACAGAGTCAGACACAACTGAAGCGACTTAGCATGCATGCATGCATTGGAGAAGGAAATGGCAACCCGCTCCAGTATTCTTGCCTGGAGAATCCCAGGGACAGAGGAGCCTGATGGGCTGCCATCTATGGGGTCGCACAGAGTTGGACATGACTGAAGCAACTTAGCAGCAGCAGCGGCAGCCAACAAAGATAGGATATCTAACTGCACCTTTGATCATTGCCACATAATGTATGCCATCTTCAGTTAATCATATCCAAAAGTAGTGTTCTAAATGTCCTTTTTTACTGGTAAGCACAATGAGCAGTAAGTAATTAGTTTGAGAGACATCCCACTGTCTTGTTCAATTTTAAGATGTTTATTTTCTTTCCTTTGTAGAATAAAGACCCAGAAGAGACCAGCATGCTGAAAAGACCTGTGCTTTTGCACTTGCACCAAACAACCCATTTTGATGAATTTGATTGCCCCCCAGAGCTTCAGCACAAACAGAAACTCTTTCCAAAGTGGCGCTTGCCAATTAAAATCGCCACTATTGTATCATCTCTGACTTTTCTCTACACTCTTCTGAGGGAAATAATTCACCCTTTTGTGACTTCCCATCAACAGTATTTTTATAAAATTCCAATCCTGGTCATCAACAAAGTCTTGCCAATGGTTTCCATCACTCTCTTGGCACTGGTTTATTTGCCAGGTGTGATAGCAGCAGTTGTGCAACTTCATAATGGAACTAAGTATAAGAAATTTCCACATTGGTTGGATAGGTGGATGGTAACAAGAAAGCAGTTTGGTCTTCTCAGTTTCTTTTTTGCTGCACTACATGCAATTTACAGTTTATCCTATCCAATGAGGCGATCCTACAGATATAAGTTGCTGAACTGGGCATATCAACAGGTAGGATGACATGGCTGACCATTAAACTAAAAAGTTTAAGTCTCCTAACAAATTAACTCTTTCTTATTTTAATATCAGTACCCCAAACCTCTGTTGAAACCCTGTGTTGAGAAAGTACTCTGTTCTAAAAAAAAAAAAATTTTTATAACTCTTCACTAGGCTCAGTTGTATAATTCTACATGAGGAATATTTTTTAAGCTGAAAATAGTAAGCTACAACTTTAACAACATAAATAAGTGTTTTGTTCATGGACAGAGCCACATTTCAATCTTCTACCACCCTCAGAAGATTTATTTTTAAAGCTAACTCTTCGTATTTTCTGATTCTTTACCACATATGACAATTCTAACCATTAGCTATTATATAAATTAATAAAACAGATTCTATAAATGTTGCATTCAAGGAAGGAGGTTAATAGCGCCTATGTCATTTCTGTTAGAGAAATGCAAAAAATACCATCATAAATTTGTGGAGGCCCCTAGTTATCAGGAGGCTTCCCTGGTGGCTCAGAAAGTAAAGAATCCGCCTGCAATGTGGGAGACCTGGGTTCAATCCCTGGGTTGGGAGGATCCCTTGGAAGAGCGCATGGCAACCCACTCCAGTAGTCTTGCCCGGAAAATCCCCAGGGACAGAGGAGCCTGGTGGGCTACAGTCCTTGAGGTCGAAAAGAGTCAGACATGACTGAACAACTGAGTTCAGCTAGTTATCAGGTCCTCCACAGTAGAGGGAGCATAGAAGGAGGTTCTTACACTGGAAATAAATGTTGTTTGCATATTTTTCCTTCCTCTTTTCACCCTCTGTTAGGTCCAACAAAATAACGAAGACGCCTGGATTGAACATGATGTTTGGAGAATGGAAATGTATGTGTCACTGGGAATCGTGGCGCTTGCAATACTGGCTCTGTTGGCTGTGACATCTATTCCGTCTGTGAGCGATTCTCTGACATGGAGAGAATTTCACTATATTCAGGTAAATTATATACAAAATAACTCTGACTCCTCAGCAAGGTAAACTTTTTGTGCTTATAATGTCATCAAGTGTATAGACTTTAGTATATAGGCTTCCCAGGTGGCACTTCCCAGGCGGTAAAGAACCCGCCTGCCAATGCAGGAGACATAAGAGACCGGGTTCGATCTTAGTCGATCCCTGGGTTGGGAAGATCCCCTGGAGGAGGGCATGGCAATCCACTCCAGTATTCTTGCCTGGAGAATCCCATGGACAGAGGAGCCTAGCAGGCTACAGTCCATAGGGTGACAAAGAGTCAGACATGACTGAAGTGACTTGGCATGCACATATATAGACTTTAACCCATAAAAAATAACATGGTTTTCCAATAACGAAGATCTCACACTTGCTCCAATTAAAAATGTGCTCTTCTGTCATTTTCCCTCTTGCTTATAAATAGGGGAAATGTTTTTTAGACACATACAAAAGGCATTACTCAAGGAAAAATATTATTTCTAACATTTGAAACTCATTAGACAATTTGCTATCTATTTAATAACAACAAATTTGATGTTTTAGAAATTCAATATTGTTTACTTAGTTCTCCAAAAATAGAAAAAATTTTTGCCTATCTCTGACTTTATTCATGCCTTTTAAGTTACATGGCTTTGTACTATCCTCCTTGAACTATGGAGTTTTATCTACCGAACTATGGAATTTTATCTATTCTAGTATCTTATTTTAAAGACTTCTTTTTCCAAGTTAATTTTTTTGTAATTTACTCACTTGAAGTTTCTCAATATTCTTGGAATTCAAAATTATCTCAAATTCACCAAGGTTAACTTGCTAGTGGTAGATCACATCCGAAAAAGAACAATGTGCCAGAATTCATAAGGGGATCCAAGTCTGACAAGATTCAAAAGACTGAACTTAATTCAGTCCTAAGCACTGCCAAGATGCTAAACCACAAAGTTCTATCTTTTATGAGTGGACATCTTTAGAAATCTCACAAAGTCAGCTAATCCTCACTGTCCTTTCTACACATTCATGCATATACTCCCAACAGACACCTTAATCATCTGATTAAGCTGGAAAGAATGTCTCCCTCTGAATTATTCAAATGTGGTTTAGAGATGGTGCCAAGCACACTAATTGCTGATTTTGTGGGTTTAGCCCGATAGCCATTAAATAATAGCCAATAGTCTATTCCTCATTAAATAACTTTCTTCTTACATTGCTCTGCCTGTCACACATATGCTGTGCATCACTTTACAGATTTAATTACGAAGTCAAGCACTATGTCTTGACAACCCATCCCATTCCACTCAACGTACAATACCTAGCCCATAATATGTACACAATACAAATTTAGTAAATTAGTCTTCAGCCAATTACATATATTTTTTAATTAATAACCTAGAAACTTTTCATTAACAATCCAAGAACTGATTACTCTATGATTTACCTTGGACTGCTGCTGCTGCTGCTAAGCCAATTCAGTTGTGTCCGACTCTGTGTGACCCCATAGATGGCAGCCCACCAGGCTCTCCCATCCCTGGGATTCTCCAGGCAAGAATACTGGAGTGGGTTGCCATTTCCTTCTCCAATGCATGAAAGTGAAAAGTGAAAGTGAAGTCGCTCAGTCGTGTCTGACTCTTAGCGACCCCATGGACTGCAGCCTACCAGGCTCCACCGTCCATGGGATTTTCCAGGCAAGAGTACTGGAGTGGGTTGCCATTGCCTTCTCCATTACCTTGGACATTTATATCTAAAAACATAAGCTTAGCTATTTGGTTATATTCAGTGGGGCTTACTGCTGAAAAATTGTGAGTTGGATTCATTCTGGCAGTCTAGTGAATATTTCCTATAAAGTGAATAGAAGTCAAAAGATATCTAGAACTATTGTCAGAATGCCATAAAACTACATAGGTGAACAATTATTTTTATAACTTTATCTGGATGGTGCCAAGTATCCCAGTGCAAGCTAAAATTTTTTCTCACATCTACATATCTCTGTTTTGTTCAAACATTGAAATAATTGTTAGTGTTTTTCCACTGTATCAAAAATGTTTGATTTTTTTAACAAAGGCCAAGATCATTCACTTTAGTATTAATATACCAAAATCATAGTCAATAACTTTGTTGTTGTTCAGTAGCCAAGTCATGTCTGGCTCTTGATGACCCTGTGTACTGCAGCCTGCCAGGCTTCCCTATCCCTCACCATCTCTTGGAGTTTGCTCAAGCTGAATCACTTTAGTTGCCTTCATAATTGATAAAGGTCACTAGTATCAAGTTGATTTTTCACTGATCTTCAGTCAACCTACCAATATTTATTGAGCAACTAAAATGTGCAAATCATTGTGTTGATTCTACAGGGATCCTGTGATGATAAGACAGAGTTTCTGAGTTTAGATGTCTCTGGTTAAGCAGAATTAAGGCAAATACACAGGGGATAGAGCATCAGAAAATAAATATCATAAGAGAGAAAAACAAGGTATGGAGAAAGGGAGGACAGTGCTATTGGTTATCTGAGACCAAAAGGAGAATGGTTGTGAATTTTCTCAACTTAAACAGCCTGGAAACGAGAGCATTACCCACATGTAGAAAGAGTGGAAAGAGACGAGTGGACAATAACAGATGAACAGAAGAATTTCTAAGCAACATAACAGATCTAGATGATATAGGATGAAATAAACTCTTAATGAACCATTCTCACCAAGATAATTCATTTTCTCTTTTGCAGAGCAAGCTGGGAATTGTTTCCCTTCTGCTGGGTACAATACATGCATTGATTTTTGCCTGGAATAAATGGGTAGATATAAAACAATTTGTATGGCATACACCTCCAACTTTTATGATAGCTGTTTTCCTTCCAATTGTTGTCCTGATATGCAAAGTCATACTACTCCTGCCGTGCTTGAGGAAGAAGATACTGAAGATTAGACATGGTTGGGAAGATGTCACCAAAATTAATAAAACTGAGATGTCTTCTCAGTTGTAGAATTGCTGTTTATACACATTTTTGTCCAACATTGATATATTTTATCATAAACACTTCAAATTTGTATTTGTTTAATAAAATGACCACTTGAGGATCTTGACATATCTCTTTGTTTATGAGTGATATTTGAAATATGTGTATTTCCTTTCAGATTTGATTCAAAGTAAGAAATTAATCTTTAGCACATTCTCTATGTTCAGTAAAGCTGAGCATACCAAAATAATCACATCTGATTTATCAGACTACACAACATTATAAATAATAAAAGGCCTTAAAATATCAGTCCCTGATACTCCCTAAAAGTTATCATGAGCCATGAAAAAAAGATATTATCTGATGGCCAATAGGCACATGAAATGATGCTCAACATCGCTAATTATGAGCGATGCAAATCAAAACTACAATGAGGTACGACCTGATACCAGTCAGAATGGCCATCATTAAAACCTCTACAAATAACAAAAGCTGGAGAGGATGTGGAGAAAAGGGAACCTTCCTCCTCTGTTGGTGGGAATGTAAGTTGGTGCAGCCACTGTGATAAATAATACGGAGGTTCCTCAGAAAACTACAAATAGACTTACCATATTACCCAGCAATCCTATTCCTGGACATATATCCAGATAAAACTATAACTCAAAAAGATACATGCGGCACAGTATTAATTGCAGCACTATTCACAATAGCCAAGACATGGAAATAACCTAAATATCCACTGACAGATGAATGGATAAGAAGATGTGGTACTTACATACAATGGAATACTACTCAGCCATAAAAAAGACAAAAAGTAATACCATTTGCAGCAACATGGATACAACTAGAGATTATCATACTAAGTGAAGTAAGTCAGAAAAAGAAAGACAAATATCATATGATACCACTTGTATGTGGAATCTAAATTATGACACAAATGAACCTATCTATGAAACAGACTCAGACCTAGAGAACAGACTGGTAATTGCCAAGTGGGAGAGAGTTGAGGGAGGGATGAAGTGGGAAATTGGGGTTAAAAAATGTAAGTTTTCATATATAGAATGAATAAACAACATGGTCCTACTCTATAGCACAGAACTATATTCAATATCCTATGATAAACCATAATGGAAAAAAATATTTTTAAAGAAGAATGTATATATTTGTACAACTGAATCACGTTGCTGTACAGCAGTAATTAACATTATAAATCAACTACACCTCAATTTTTTAAAAAATGTTACCTAAATCTACCACACAAGAATATCCAGTGTTTATGATTGTTGTTAAAGAAACTTCCTTTCCTGTAACTGGATGTTATTCACATAACACCTATCTGAAAAAAACACATGGATTATGAATATACAAGTAAAGCAGCAGAAAAAGTTCAGATACACATCCAGGCAAAATAAAACTCAGGCTTTCCAGGAAAAAAAGTAAATTCAATTTTCTACATCTGAGTTAGGTAAAACTCAGTTTAACTTACTTTAATACATTTGCCAAAGTGTTGTCAGCCAGCTTTCTGGATAAAGTCATATTCCTTGCCTCAACACCTCGTCTTTCAGATTCACTGGCCTATTGTGCAGCAAGCAGAGAGCACTTGGACTCTGTGAGGACCGTGAACCACATCCTCACAGAGCAAACTATACATCAACTATCAGGGCTCACTAACCCAACTGACTATACTTCAGAGGTTTTTCATAACTGGCAACAGTAACTATAAACTTAGTCTTTTATATAGATAAGCTATTTATTATGATTAAAGACAATAGAGCTAATGCTAATGGTGGTGGTGGTGTTTAGTCGCTAAGTCATGTCTGACTCTTCTGCAACCCTGTTGTAGCCACACGTTCCGGGAAACAAACTCACTCAGAAGGACAATGCAGACAGTGGAATCCAGTTTATTAGATGGCGGGCCCAAGGCAGAGTCTCCTCTTAGACAAGGACCCTGACCAGTTTTTCTGAAAACCTTATATGCCCTAAGTGTACTTGCTCAAACCCACCTCCCCAGATTCCTTGAAACTAGTCTGGACAAGGTAAAAGAGAGATACGATCAAAGTTAACCCATGATTCGTGTGTCATAAGCCTCAATAGTTAAACAGTGGACATATATCAATAGGCCTGTGGTCACATCCCAATAAACATGATGGAATTTACGACTTTGTTCTGTTACAGAGATAATTAGCATATTTTTTAGGTGACAGAGAGTCCAAATACAAGTCCTGAGGCTGTTTTATCCGGGGGGTCTGGTTTTCCATTGGTATGCCATCTCTATAGACAACGGGCACAAAGTTCAGAGTCCATTGGGAGGGTGACCCTGCTTGTAGCCTAATGTTCGCAGCCTGGCCTAAGATGGAGTCCAGCTTTGTCTGTTTCCTCCTTCAACTCCATGGACAGTAGCCTTCCAGGTTCCTCTGACCATGGGATTTCCCAGGCAAGAATAGTGGAGTGAGAAGCCATTTCCTTCTCCAGGGGGATTCTCTCGACCCAGGGACTGAATACTTGTCTCGTGCACTGTAGGTAGATTCTTTACCACTGAAGCACTTGGGAAACAAATGCTAATGGTACAAATTAGGAAAAACAATTAGTACATTCATTGAGTGGAATTCAGTTTTTTTAACTTTTTGTTCTGTTGTTGTTGCTGTTCAGTTGCTAAGTTGTGTCTGACTCTTTATGACACCATGGACTGCAGCATGCCAGGCTTCTCTGTCCTTCACTATCTCCTGGAGCTCGCTCAAACTCATGTCCATTGAGTCAGTGATGCCATCCAACCATCTCATCCTTATCTTCCCATTCTCCTCCTGCTCTCAATCTTTCCCAACATCAGGGTCTTTTCTAATGAGTCAGCTCTTTGCATCAGGCTGCCAAAGTATTGGAGCTTCAGCTTCAGCATTAGTCCTTCCAAGGAATATTCAGGGTTGATTTCCTTAAGGATTGACTAGTTTGATCTCCTTGCTGTCCAAGGGACTCTCAAGAGTTCTCTAGCACCACAGTTTGAAAGCATCTATTCTTCAGTGTTCAGCCTTCTTTATGATCCAACTTACATTCGTACAGGACCACCTGGAAAACCATAGCTTCAACTGTATGGACTTTTGTCAGCAAAGTTATGTCTCTGCAAGATGGCAAAATGTTAGCATCTCCAGTTCTGAGAGGGAGAAATTGGGTTTCAGCCTTTCTGGCACTAAGATATCATAGAGGCTGCAGCTTGGGACAGGGTTCCAATCTGAAGTAGCATTTCATTGTAGGGACAACAACTGAGTTCTGGCTTGGTTACTGGAGTCCTCTCTCTGTTAGCCATGGTAATAAGTAACCTCAGACCTGTTCTGAAAGACAGAATCCATGGTGATAGAAGATAGGAAGTCTATAAGAGCCTTACAAGTAAAACACAAAAACCTCTAGATTCAATCTGTACTCAAGGGCTATTGAAAGACCATTAACTCTTTGTATCTTTTCTGAATTCTTAACAATGTTTGTTAATACTGTTATGAGCAGAAGAAAATAATAAAAGTTGTCTTAAAAAGAATAAATATTATATTTAGCATAAGCTTAGATTTCCTGTTATTCAATGAAAATGTATAAAACATCTCCCATATACCAGGCCCAGTGCTAGATGGAGGATATATGAAGATAGAAATGACCTACTTCCTACTAAGAGTCTCTTAGGGAAGACAAATGTTAGTACAGAAATGAATTCTTGATTTTACTGGTATCACTAAAGAGGAAATGGCCAGCTCTGTTTAAAAGGGCAAGTCAGGAAGTTGTGAGGTTGATCCGAAAAAATAACTATTTGAGCTGGGTATTAAACTATAAGTAGGAGTCCTTCAGCTAGAGTGGGAAGACAGGTAGCATAGTACGCAGTACGGAGCTGTAAAATGATGTGGAAAAATATATTGGAAGGACTAACATTCAGGAATAGAGCAGGTGAAGGAAATACCAGAGTGGGCAAGGATGTGGTCTTTGTCCTCCAAGGATTAGGAGGACACTGAAAAATTTTGAATGGGTACTTAACATGACCATATTTGTAATTTAGAAAGATTTATCTGTAGACTGTCCAGGAGATAGATTTGCTAAGGGTTGGGGGAGGAGTGGAAGTGGTGGTACCAAGGGTGAAGGCAAGTTAGAAGGCTGGAAAAATATCTAAGGAGACAACAGCAGTATCCCAACATAGAGGCCCTAAGTTTTCAACCAGGTTGTTACAGAGGGAATGGATAAAAGAGGAGAGCTAGTGAAACATGGTAGGAAGATGGAATTTCCAGGAACTCATGACCAGTAGACCATGAGGAGTGAGGGAGGGGAAGGCACTTAAAATGGGACTTCTAGGATTCTATTTACATGGACGACTTAGAGGATGATGCCAATAAACAGGGTAGGGAATTCTACAGGAGAAGCATATTTTTTTAACCAAGCTGAAAACAGAGTAAGGATTCTGTACACTGTATGCTATTTACAAAACAAAGTTGTTAACAAATTCCATGTGGGTTTTTTTGTTTCATTATACACAAATGTAATTATGACAGACATACAGTTTGTGGCAGTGGGAAGGAAAAGTTAAGGTATTTACCTGCCTTTTTGATAAGGTTTGTTTTGTTTAGTTTTTAACACAGTCACGGAGGACAGTGACACAGGGTCTCCCTGGAGCACAAAGAACACCTAGAAAACTGCTAGCCAGGAGCCTGGTGCCTTTCTTCCTCAGAGCTTCCTTTCCTGCTCAAAATGAAGGCTGCTGGGGTTTATTTTCTTGAAGTATTTGCTCTATAGGAATCTTGTAATCTTCAGTTTTAAAAAAAAAACTACTAAAATGATGCCTTTTTATTATTATAATAATGAGTTTGATTTAATGATGTTTAAAGACAATAAAAAATAAATTTATGATCATGATCTGATTTTCAGACTATAGACCACATGTCTAAGGAAGCCTGTAAGGAATTACAACCTATTACACTTGGGACTGCTAAAGTTAAACATTTGAAATAATAACAAAAATATGTAATTTTAATTGGTAACATTAATTCTAGAACTTTATTTTCCAAGAAAAGTAACAAGATGTAATAGCTGCTTTTCCTAAAACTGGTCTTCCAAGTAAAAAAGTTAGAAATTTTCCAGTTTGGATTTAATATTAGGTTTTACTCAGTTAATTAGACATCTCCTTTTCCTCATGCCAGTTTCTCCAGCTGTCTTCAAGAGGGCCTTTGAAAAGGTAATAAATTATTTGATCTCTTATTTGTTGAAAATAATCCTATGCTTGAATAAATTAATAAATTACCGGCTTGTACACATGATCTGAGGCTAAAGTCCAGTACCTTCTTCTTCTCAGCTAATTCCATTACTTCAGCTGGTCAAGGGGTCCTCACATTTATTGTCAGTGAGATGTGACATTCCCAGAATTATTAATGGATGCCCATTTGAACTCTGCCCAGAACATGTTGCCAGTTTGTGCAGCTATAAAATTATTGAACTGGAAGAGACTGATGAGATCACCTGAGCTCACTAATCCCTTGTCTGGAGGCATGACCCCACTGAAATAAGGCTCCCTCAGCAAATATTTGTATTTCTCAACAACACTGGAGAGAGAGAAAGAGGAAAAGGAGCATAGGTGTCAAAACAGTAATGATGAGAAAGCTGTTGTTCTTAGAAAAAAATGCCCCCTTCTGTCCACCGACTGAACCAGGGAGTGACTGACTAGACAAGCTCTTCTGACAGTCAGAGAATCAGGAAATTAAGCTTGAGGCTGGTGATGACCTGGCCATAAGGACCAGCATGTACCCTGGCACATGATATGGGAAATGATTTCAGACCTCCCTTGGAACTTGGAGTTGTACTATCACAAAAGATAAACATTAATGGGTTTACACAGTGGAGTTATACAGTGTAAGAGCTGGAAGAGTAGGCTTAATTTTCATCTTTTAAATAGCAAAATTCCTAACAAAAGCCATGTAACAGGGGCTACAGTAGAAGAGTGCTCTCGGGACCAGGAGACATGTCTTTTTGTTACACCTATCCCCTGGAGTAGGAAAGGGCAACCCACTCTAGTATTCTTGCCTGGAAAATCCCATGGACAGAGGAGGATGGTGGGCTACAGTCCCTGGGGCTGCAAAGAGTTGGACATGACTGAGCAACTAAACACACACATACTCACACACATACCCACACACAGCCTGCTCATAAGCCCCTGTGACAACTTGGGCTCCATGGTTGCTGCTGCTGCTACTGCTGCTAAGTCGCTTCAGTCGTGTCCGACTCTGTGTGACCCCATAGACGGCAGCCCACCAGGCTCCACCATCCCTGGGATTCTCCATGCAAGAATACTGGAGTGGGTTGCCATTGCCTTCTCCAGTGCATGAATGGGAAAAGTGAAAGTGAAGTCGCTCAGTCGTGTCCGACTCTTAGCGACCCCATGGACTGCAGCCCACCAGGCTCCTCCGTCCATGGGATTTTCCAGGCAAGAGTACTGGAGTGGGGTGCCATTGCCTTCTTCGTCCAAATGAAAAGATAAAGAAGAAATACATCTCTGTTAAATAACAAGTGCCTTTCCCCCCAATAAAGTAAAATGTAGACTGAGTAACATTGATAATTCTGTGTTATATGTCTCCCTTAGCTTAAGAATTTTTTAAAAATTCATTGTAACTAACATTATCAAAAGTATATGATTTCTGTTCTAATTGGAACCAACTACATAAAGGAGTCTACATAATCCTAGCTGTGGGGCTGATACCAAGACCATTTCACATCCAGGATGGCAATCTTCCCTAGGTAAAACTATTAACAAGTTATAACACATTTCTCCTGCTTGTACAGACACAACAGATAAAACCTTATCTTTTAAGTTCAAAAACCATACACATCATCTGTTATTGTAACATCTATCCAAATAAGAACAAAAATTTCACTGGGTAAAAGCTAACAATGTGATAAGAAGTGTACATGGTTTCAAAACTCTACCTCATTTATACAGATAAGGTAATGGATCTTTTTTGTCAGGGATTGCTTATTTGCAAGGCACAAAAACCTTCTCAAAGTCTCTTAAGTAAGGGGGGAAATACTGATAACAGAAGAGGAATATTGATAGAACTTACATGTCAATGTTAGCGACACTAACTCATGAACCCCACCTTTATCAACAGTCACACTGCAGGTGATTTCCTTCAGTCTATGGCCTTAAATAGGCTTCCTTGGTAGCTCAGCCAGTAAAGAACCCACCTGCAATGCAGGAGATCCCGGTTCAATCCCTGGGTAAGGAAGATCCCTTGGAGAAGGGATCAGCTACCCACTGCAATATTCTTGGGCTTCCCTGGTGGCTCAGACATTAAAGAATCCACCTGCAAAGCAGGAGACCTGGGTTCACTCCCTGGGTTGGGAAGATCCCCTGGAGAAGCGAACAGTTACCACTCCAGTATTCTTGCCTGGAGAATTCCATGAACAGAGGATCTTGGCAGGCCCTCCTAGCCCATGGGATTGCAAAGAGTCGGACACGACTGAGTGACTTTCACTTTCAGGATACTACTCACAGGATGGCCTTAAATATAAAACATTAAAAGTTTGTTGATCAGTTCCAAATTAATATCCCTAGCCTTGACTTTTCAGCTGAGCTCCTTTTTAACAACATCACTTGAATGTCTAAGAAATATCTCAAACACGATGTTCTAGAAATGGAATCTTAATTTCCTATCCAGCCCCACCCAGTTGCTCAAGACAGACACTTAGAAGTTATCTTTGATATGGCTCTTTACCTAATACTCCACATCAAATTTATTAGCAAATTCTACTGGTTCCACCATCGGAATATATTCTGCATCTAAGTGTATCTCATCACCAAAATCATCTTGGTTTAAGCCACTACAGTCCTTCTCCTAGAATTCTTGAAACTTCCCAACTTGCCTTTCTGCTTCCATTGTCATCTTCATCCTCTGCCACAGCCACCACTCCCAGAGGGTTTCCCACATAGCAACCAATGTGATGCTTCGAAATTGTAAATGTTAGCATGTCAACCCTCTGCACAAAAATCTCCAGTGTATTCCCATGAAACAAAGTAAAATGCAAACTCTGTATTACGGGCTACAAATCCCTAAAACATGTGCACCGTGCCCACTTTTCTAAAGTTAACTGCTGCCAGCCTTTACCTTACTCAAATCACTCCAGTTGCACTGGTTCCCTTGCTGTTTCTCAAACACAAACTCATTACTATCTTAGGGCCTTAATACTTACTGTTTTTTCTGCCAGGAATGCTCTACCTTTCTCATGATTAGTTCTTTTACATCTTCACTTCCATATTCAGATGGCATCTCTTCCAAGTGATTTTCCCTAACTATCCTATATAAAAGAGTTCTGTCCCTGTATCTCTCGCTCCTTCCCCTTGGCTCTATTTAAGTAGTTCCTATTACTACCTAATATTATATCTTTTATAGGTATATTTGTGTTTGTCTGGTTGTCTAGTTTTCTCACTCATGAGAACAGAGCCATTGTCTTATTTATGGCAATATCCTCAAAACCTAGAACAAAGCCTGGCATATAGGAGAAACTCAATAAAATACTTATTGAATGAATGAATAAATGAATAGGGTGCACAGTTGTATTATCAATAAATGGTTGAGATGGTGGTGTTTAGGAAACATAAGTTATTTAGATGAGTGTTTCTCAAAGTGTGGTTCACAGACTAGTACTATCAGCATCACCTGGGAGCTTATTAAAAATGCAAATTCTGGGACAGCCTCATCCCCACCCCAGACCTAATGAGTCAGAAACTGGAGGTGAGAAGAGTAATCTGTGTTTTATCAAGTCTTCCCAGAGATTCTGACGCATGATAAACTTGAGAACCACTAGTTTCCGGGATAGGTCAAACTTGGCCCACAGCCTATTTTCTGTAAGTTAAATTTTATTGAAACATAGCCACTTCCATTCATTTACATACTGTGTAGGCTGCTTTTGCACTATAACAGCAGTGTTGAGTAGTTGCAAGAGAGATGTTATAGCCAACAAAGCCTATAATATTTTGCTCTTAGGCCCTTTGCAGGAAAAACCTTGTGACCCTCTAGTTTAGATCAACACCATACACCATATGTTTATGGCAGAGCAAACAAGTACATCTATCTCCTTCCCATCTAAATACCACTGATATTTTAAAGAAAAGATGTGGTTAAAGAAGGATCCAAAATAGAGAGAAAAACAGGAAAGCATGGCATCAGTGGACCAGAAAATGTGAGGAATTTCCAGTACACAAAGAGTGTTTGGGGGGAGGGGTAGAAAGCAGATTTACAGAGAAATGAGAAACTGCAACACAAGATCCAAATAGAAGCTATTGCAAAAGGAGCAAAAGTTCCTAGGAAAAATCCTGGATGAGTTTTAGGCACTGAGCTAATCAAACCAATCAGTCCTGGAGAAATCATCAGATGAGTCATTAAAGGACCAGTCAGAAGATCTGGCCAGTGACCCTTTGAGCAAAGATCTGTACAGTTGACTGCAGATCTCATTTATAAACAAAGCTAAAAGGCTTTGGGAAAGGTTCCTGTCTTCGGTTCTGGGGCCTGAGAAGCAGAGACTAGCAAGACTTCCTCAGTGACAGCAGAGGGCGGAAATAAAAGAGTATTCTGATTCTAGCATTTGCCACCAGGGTAAACTGTCATGTTGCTGTTGTTTCAGTTGCTAAGTCATGTCCAACTCTTTGCAACCCCATGGACTGTAGCCCATTAGGCTCTTCTGTCCATGGGATTTCCCAGGCAAGGATACTGGAGTGGGTTGCCATTTTTTCTCCAGGGGGTCTTCCCAGATCAGGGATCAAACCTGTGCCTCCTGCACTGGCAGGCAGATTCTTTACCATCAGCCACTAGGTACAGGTCTTGAAACTGGGAGTTCTGGAATCAGACACTCCCAGCAGAGCTTCTGGGAATGGAGAAGGACAATGTACAAGGTAAGGATGGGAAGCCCACTTTCACTCAGTGGACAAGCTATTTACCCACTGCTAAAGGTTAAATTGTATCCCTCAAAAACGTAAGTTGAAATCCTACTCCCTAGTACAGTCAAAAATGACCTTATTTGGAAATAGGTCATTGCAGGTTTAATTAGTTAAGATTAGGTTCTAATGAAGTATCATGCTCATGCATGCTGAGTCGTATCCATCTCTTTGCAACCCCATGGACTGTAGCCCACCAGGCTCCTCTGTATATGGAATTTTCCAGGCAAGAATACTGGAGTGGGTTGCCATTTCTTCTCCAGGGGATCTTACCGACCCATGGATCAAACTTGTGTCTCCTGCACTTCTGCATTGGCAGGCTGATTATTTACCACTGCATCACCTGGGAAGCCCAAATGAAACACGGTTGGCCCCTAACCCAATATGATTTGTATGTCCTTATAAGAAGAGGAAACAGACAGAGAGAGGAAAACACCATGTGAGGACAAGAGACACACAGACACAGAGGCAAGATGACCCTGTGAAGACAAAGGCAGAGCATGGATTTATGTTATCACAAGCCAAACAGTGCCTAGGGCTACCAGAAGTTGAAAGAAGCAAAGAAGGATCTTCTCTTAGGGGCTTGGAGTTTGGATTGCCTTGCCAACACCTTGATTTTGAACTTTCAGCATCCAGAACTGTGAGAGAATAAATTTCTATTCCTAGTTTGGAGTACTTTGCAGCCTAGAAAAGTAGGCAGCCCTAGAAAACTAATACACCAGCCCTCTGGGTGCACATCTCACTGTGCTCTTCCTTTATCAGCAAAAGAGAAACATGCATTAACCGACAAGTAAACAGGGATTTTCATCTGGTCAAGGAAACAGACAATAAGAACAAATAATCATTACCAAATATTTGAGGAAAATTAACATCACTGGAAAGCATCATCAGTTCAAATAACAGAAATAAAACCTATAGAAAGTTAATGGGGACAACAAAGTAAGACCTTAAAATAAGTGCAACATCTATTTGGAGAGATTTGAGAAGATATCACACTGATGAGCAAAAATATTATTGCTATAAAAAAGAGAGACAATTGGAGTTCTTAGAAACTAAAACTATTACTGCCAAATTTTTTAAAAACTATGCTGCATAGCACAATATTGTATATTTATAACAATAGAAAAGCATGCACAGAAGACAACAAAATATCTTTGGGCACGCAAGAATATATGCAGATTCAAGATCTTATATTAAGTATACTAAATGGAAATAGTGGTAGGGAAAATGGAAATGCAAATCAGGGATGAAGTTTAGAAAAATAAATGAGTGAAATAAGATTCTTACATGGACAAATGATAAAATTGTGCTATGAACTAAGGTGTTATAATTAAGCCAACTTTTTACACTCAGGATTCAAAAAGAAAAAAAAATAATAAAGGAACTGAATATCAGAACAGGTATCATTAAAGACTAACTTTCAGAACTAAAAGACCAAACTGAGGACTCTTCCCAGAATGCAGTACAAAAGAAAAACAGAAAATGTCAAAGAAAATTTAAGAGACATGGAAAAGAGATTTAGATTATTTCAAATACCTCTCATGTAAGTCCTCAGAAGCAGGAAATGCAAGTAGTAAAATGTGAAAATAAATATGAAAGAAAATTACCTGGAGTTAGAGAAAAACACTAGACTTCAGATCAAAGGGCTTTTTAAGATGAATTAGAGAGTTGGGGAGCTCAGGAATCTATGCCTATTCAGTCTTGGTGAAATTTCAGGCTACCAAAAATAAGAGAAAAATCCCCAAACCGTCCATAAAGAAAAAATAGACTAATTAGAAAAAAAGTACCCAAGTTCCAAGCAATTGAAGAGAGAGTGAGTGGTTACGCACATTCTTAAAATTTGGCTCTAGAAAAAAGCTGGGCAGTAGATGGTGTTGCTAGAAGGGATGTCATTAACAATGAGCTAAGGTTACAAAAATTATCACTTTTCTCACAAAACCTCATGTTCTGGCAGGAACGAGGCACTTATTGTGGTCCCTGCTGTCAATGAACTGGTGCCAAAATGTCAGTGCTCCATCAGCCAGCTTTTTATATGAAATCCATCTCTCATAAGAAGCAGAGTCTATAAGAGTTCATTCTAATGTCTACATATTCCTAATCCAAAATAGTTTCTGTAAATTCTAACTATGTAGCATAATTTCATATCATAAATCCCCATGAATCTCATTGTATAGCCAACTCTGAGGTCAGAGAGAGGAGACTGTTCCAGAGTCACACACTGCTAAGTGGCAGAAGGTCTGAGACCGAGGGCTCTGTGACTTTGTAGCCACTGTGTCATGCCGAGAGCATAGCACTGATCCTTCTACACTCTTGTGTTTGGTCTCCTTTGTGATGAAGGATGTGCATTTGTGCCATTGCAAGGGTTGGGAAAGAGTCCAGAGACTCAAGATAGAGAAAATATCTCTGTTGTCTGCAGAAACCCTCAGTCCAGGCTTAACAAGCTCACCGTCCAAAGGCAGTAAATCTGAGGCTGCCAAAGGGTATGAAGTGTGTAATAGAGCTGGGAAAACAGCCACTTGAAAACTTATATCTGGATCTTGTTCACTGACTACTAATACTAAATACTTCCTTCTATTGGGACAGACACTAAACAGTCTTACCTCCCATTCGTCACCACCATGAATTCTTCAGTTTTCAGATCCCCGGACTTTATTGCTAATTCAGCAGTATCTCTAGCTGTAGTTCCTCTTCAAAAGCAACCCCAGAATAATCATTAAAATCCCATGAACTAGTCAAGGTAGTGAGATATTATTTCAAATTAAGAGACATTGTTTCTTCTGTTTTAAAAAATTATTTTTTAATCTACCAAAAAGTAAATCTAATGTAAAATTCATTGAATATTGTTTTTAAAACTTGAGATTCAAATATAGAATAGCCTATTAGTGCCTACGTTTTAGGCACACTTAAATGCCATACTTACCAAAGTTTCCTAAATCTATATTACTTAGGCTTTAACATAAAATGTTTTTAGCTATACAAAGCAAATTAAGTCTTTCTGAATTTTCTTTTAGGTCCATTGTTTTCAAATAGACCAGTATTTTACACTCTTCTCATATCTGTATTAGTCAATCCAAAACCACATTTCCTTCTTCATAGTAATCCTTTGACAAAATCCATCAGAGAGTAAGATGGAAACTGTGACTAATTCATAAGAAAAGGTCAGTGAAAACCAAAATTATTTTAGATTTTCATTACATTTGTGCAATATCTCTAGTAGAGGGGTAATGGTTTTCCAGACAACTTTCTGGATGGAAGATATGAGTGGAAAAGACACCAAGCTTGCATATTTAAACAATTTCTCTTTTCCCCATGGCAACTAAATGTTGATTTTCATAATTCAACATGTAATTTTAAACTAGGGCAACCAGATTTGCAACATGAAAACTAAAATTTTATTACTAAATTACACTTGTATACTGCACAAGTCATACCAAAAGAAAGAGCAAAATATTTTTGAAGCAAGCTTGTACAATGAAGGCTCAGGAATCTTCTTGAAGTGACTACAGAAAAAAAAAAGAACACTTTGCCTGTTGAGAGCTGAGCTAAATTTGTTCCATTAAAGCTGGTGAGATTTATTTCTCACTTCTAAGGGGATGAAGGAAGAAGAATGCACATTGTCTTTAAGAAAATTCAGAATACTGCCAAAATTCTGCCTCCCACATTGGCCTTCTGCCTTTATCCTGAAAGATAATATCTTCTATATTGTAATAGCTTATGGTAAGATGAACTGTCAACAAGAGGAGGGAGGCTGCAGGGAGGGACAGAAGAAAAGAACAACATCAAGAAGGGGAAAATTTTGAGGCCAGTTGATCCATGATTTGGGTCTTGATTTGTATTTGCTTATGCAAATAGAATTTAAAAGTCAAATAGTTCCTTTAGCCCTGGAGGTGCTTACAAATGGCCAACTGGGAACTTCCCTGCTTTCATCAAGTAAATGATGAGTGAAAATTGCATCAGCTTGGTCTTTCTGATGTTTCTAGATGGCATAAGAAAACTTAATATGTTAAGTGCCTTTCCAATGATGAAAAAACTCTATTGTGTAGTTTTACAAAATCACTCAAATTATCAAATATTTTCTAAGAAAAACCCTATTTCTCATTAAAATATTCAAGGACTATTTTGCAGGGATGCACAAAAAATGAATAATAAATCTTCACGGTAGGTATCTACCAAATTGATCAAGCAGGGGAGATTTTTCCAGACTTGAAAAAAATGAGTGTACTGAGCAAATCCAAGGTGAAGGGGTAAAGGGAGGCTGAGAATGAGGCAAGAATCTGATGAACCTGTTTTCTTCTCATTGTCCCACTTCCTTATTTGCTGCTTTCCACAAATCCTATTGAATATCAAGATTTGGCTTCTTATGAATAAGATGCTTAGTAGAAAAGCATATTAGCTTTTGCAAGCCCGTAAATCCCTTTTAAATGTCCACAGAATTTTACAATTTGATGAAAAAGTATTGAAAAACATAATTTGTATAATTGTGTCATTAAAATAAATTTTAACTATTACTAAAGGAGTTCAGTGCTATTGAATACAAATATTTTGGATTTGCTATTTATGTTTATGAGCTGAAAGGAATTTTAGGAAATGTCTAGTCTAATTTCTTCATTCTACATTTCTGTTTTATTTTCTCCAAGCAAAGTATTTTGTTTACTTTGGGATTATGTTAAAGAAAAGGGAAATTTTTTCAGAAACAAGGAATAGGTGATAAGTTTTTTTAAAAGAAAAGAAAATTAAGGAAAAGGGTAATTTGAGTGTATTGAGCAATATAGGAAAGATGTTTTACAGGACATAAAATTATTTCTAATAGAAAGAAGACATATAGGTTTGTCAGTTTGCTGGAGAATTCTTTGGTTCTTTTTTAGTGTTTTCTGAGATGGTCAGTTTTATACAGCATAGAATCAAGTGAAAGTGGAACCGAAATAATTTGCAAAGTTGAGAGATGGCTGTGACCAAAGCCCCCTGATCCTGGTTCTAGTCTGTCTAGTGTACTGGGTATGCTCCAACAGAGATTAAAATTCACCTGATGCAACAAGTGCGAAACAAGGAAAAGAACTGTTAAGAGCTCTAAGGTAGGAGAGATTATGGCTATTGCCTCTGTTTAAGTATCCCTTATTTTGAGTATGTGTTTGTATAACAACTGATAGAAATCAAATCATCTACTTGGATGTGATTTTAGATGCTATGTTATTATCATTAGTTCAGTCTCCAACATCCTCAATAAGAAATCATACAGTGACATAGAACTCAGTGTTTTGTGAGACAGTCTATTTCTATCAATACCAGCCATTGTTCCTAATGCTACTATCCAGAATCTTGACCTGAAAATATATTCTTTATCTCCTCCTATCCTTCTCCCACAACAACAAATCTCCTTTCCAGACATTGCTACATCTGTTAATGATAATAACCATTTGCTAAACTAAAAAACTTGGTGTTCCCTTTTATCTAAAACTCAAGTCTTGATACTAAGTCTAGATTTAACTTTGGAATCTGTAGCTTCTGTCCCTACACAGTTTCACTTATACCATCACTTCTGCTGTATACTCATTCACCATATGAAGTGAAGTGAAAGTCGCTCAGTCGTGTCTCTTTGTGACCCCATAGACTATACAGTCCATGGAATTCTTCAGGCCAGAATACTGGAGTGGGTAGCCGTTCCCTTCTCTAAGGGATCTTCCTGACCCAGGGATCAAACCCAGGCCTCCTACATTGCAGGCAGATTCTTTACCACATCTGAGCCACAAGGGAAGCCCAAGAATACGGAGTGGGTAGCATATCCCTTCTCCAGCGGATCTTCCCAACTCAGGAATCAAACCCAGGTCTCCGGCATTGCAGGTGGATTCTTTACCAACTGAGCTATCAGAGAAGCCCCATTCATCATATAGACATAGACCGACTCTAATACAATATGGAAGAAGATTATACAAGGACACGAGTATCAGAAGGGAACACTGAGGACCATCTTGGAAGCTGGATACCATACAATATGACAGGAAAGATGACCACTGACAATGTTAGAATCCTTGAAGAAGAGGGTATCTTTTCTGATAGGTCTAACAGAAAGAGCTCTAGAGATAAAACTGATTTTCTCACTTTAGTGTGTGTGCCCATTCATGAACCAATAATTATGACCAGAGGAATGGACTCCTTTAATTGAGCACATCAGGGTCATGTACTCTTGGCAGGGGATGGTGTCATCTCCACCAGAAACGCTGAATCAGAAGAAAGGGGATGCTGAACAGAAAAATTACATGTGTCCTCTGTTTTACCTCACACTTGTACTGCTTTGTTAGTCTTCTAAACCTCTTCACATTACCTCAACTCTTTGCCTTCCTTTTCAAAGGGTACATGGCTAACAAGTAATTTCCTAAACCTCAACTTGGATCAAGCTTTCTCTTTTATCAAAATCTTCCCCAAATAGCTCCTCACCACTCATTTACATGGTAAATCTTTATTCCATAACCTGCCATTCACACTCTTCCACAACCCGACTCCAAACTCCTTTCCTAGTCTAGTCTACAGTTTTGCACCTCTCTGAAAAACTGATCTTTTCTCTCCTCCCAAAATGGCTTTGACTCCATGGCGTTGTTCACATTGTACTCATTCTTTATCTCCAAGAATGTTTTTACCTCTCTTCATCCATATTCAAAGTCCACCCATTATTCAAGTACAACTCTGAGTTTACTTTGCTATAGCTTTCTATACTCATCCCAGCGTGAAAGAACACCTCTCTTTCTCTCTCATGATATTCTCTATCATGTATTATTCTTTGGCAAGTATGATATACTGCTTTATTCAATCGTGAATTCATATCTCAATAAATAATACATATTATCTACCTATATCTATTTATCCAGATTTCAGACTTCTTAAAGGCAAAGATTATGGCTCTTTTCATCCTATGTAAGGCTTGAAGTAAAAAAGTGAAAGCCGCGCAGTTGTCTCTGACTCTTTGCGACCCCATGGACTGTAGCCCACCAGGCTCCTCTGTCCATGGAATTTTCCAGGCAAGAATACTGGAGTGGGTAGCCGTTCCCTTCTCCAGCAGATCTTCCCAATCCAGGGCTCAAATCCGCATCTCTCGCAGCTCCTGCATTGGTAGGTGGATTCTTTACCACTGAGCCACCTGGTAGGCTTGGCTTGCAAATTAATAAACATTTGTCTATTTGTTTATTGATCTTGACTCTGTCTTTAACCCAGTTTGAATGTCTTTAACCCAGTTTAGGAATAGAATGTCTTTAAACCAATTTAGGCATTCAAATTTCTGATCAACGTACACATTAAGGAAAAATGCTCAATTTCCACTGACTCTTTAATCACTGTACCATGATACTCACATTTTTTAAATTCCTTCCACATCCTAGGTTCAACAAGTTCTACACCTGAAGAAAGACTGTTCAGTAATTAGAAAGCTACTCCCATTCTAAAAAGATATGTACTTTCTACCACATACCTGTAAAAAAGATGAATGGTGACTTGGAAAAATTAATTGAATTACTGACAAAAATCTAGATGATTTTAGCCAAAAGTTAAACACTACTATTCCAAGCCATCTAGCTGCAATGATTAGATTTACCATGCTTTTAAAGATTTACACTTTTAAAGGAGTCTGTTTGGACCGAAGCACAGTCAATGCAAATTGCTTCTAGGAAACTATTTTTGAAGGAATTTGGCTGTTTATGTCTTTGGCCAGAATTACTTGAGTTTTGGCCGGAGGTCTGTATTTTACTTTCCTGGTATGAATGTGTACTCACAGTATTCTGCCTGCAAGAATTCCTCACCAAAAGGAAACCCACACCACTCCATCACAAAAGGACAAGAACTCTCAAGTAAGCTACTGGCATGCCCTCTAAATGAAAAGAATTCACCATCATTATATCCTTACCAAGTATCTACTAAGAGACTGTTCTAGGTACTGTGGATAAACTCTGTGCTAAGTGTTAGAGATATACAAAGTCATCCATAGGTTACTCTAGACAGACTCCCATACAAAATTGTATGCAAGCTCTACATTGGTAGGAGGGTAGTATATTAAACATAAAGAAGAGAGCGTTTTGTGTGGGCTGGGAGAAATTAAGAAAGGTCTCATAAAGAAAAGGGATCTAACCATTGGATCACTTAGTAGAGGTAGGTAAGTTAGTAGAATTCACCAGGAAATAGGACTGAAAATGACATAATCCAGACAAATAGGATGTGAAAAGAGAGCTGACACACAGATATAGCAGGTAAAAGAAGGTAGGCAATTTGGAAATACACAAGAGAAGAATTTTGGTAGTCTATGTTTTGTCCTACAGACAATGGAGATTATTGAAAGAGCACCAAATAGTTTTAATATAAAATGAGAAATAAATCACTAAAGTAATTTTTGAAGTAAATGAGACAGACAATGAAAAACAGAATCTTTTTTAATAGAAATCACAGATAGCTTAGAAAGGAATTAATAAAGCTTTATGAGTAGGAGAAGGAAAAGGCTACCCACTCCAGTATTATGGCCTGGAGAATTCCATGGATTGTATGGCCCATGGTGTCACAAAGAGTCGGACACGACTGAGCGACTTTCACTGCTATGAATAGGAAGTATAGAATTTAAACATTACAGTGGTTAAATCATACATAACTAAAATAATTCAGCACTTTGATTCATATTTAGTGCTTTTTCCTGTTTACAAAATAATCTATACTCATAGGATTCCTTAGAACAAGATAACTGAAAACTTGGTAAAAAGGAAAAATTAAAAGTAAAAATTTTAAAGCTACTATGATATATAAGGGAGATCAAAAATTTTACTCCAAAATTCAAGTACATAATTTTTGTGAGAACTTTACTTAAAATTTATTCACAGATACTTTTGACATGATTATATCATGCTTTTAATTAGTTTGTAGCACGTAAGATGTAACAGCTTAGAAGAGTTTTGCTGATAGGTGTTGGCATATCAATAGCTTCACAAAGTTAAAGCTCAGCCTTCCCTAGTGGCGCAGTGGATAAGAATTTACCTACCAATGAAAGGGACATGGGTTCAAACCCTGGTCTGGGAAAATCCCACATGCTGTGGAGCAACTAAGCCCATGAGCCACAACTGCTGAGTCCACTAGCCAAGCTTACTGAAGCCTGCACTCCTAGAGCCTGTGCTCTCCAAAAAGAGAAGCCATGGCAATGAGAAGGCCATGCACTGCAAGGAAGAGTAGCCCCACACTCACCACAACTAGAGAAAACCCATGCAAAAGCAACAGAGACCCAGTGCCACCAAAAATAAATACATAAATAAATAATTTTGTTTAAGTTAATGCTCATGTGGAGAGTAGCGACCAAAAAAACAAAAAATTCACACTCACCAGTTAGAATAATACCTTTAAGTACAGAAACAAACAGCTACTTGTATCAGAAATTAATTGTAATTATAACAAAGTAATTTACATTCCTAATGACATTGCGTCATGAACAAAACATTAAATTACATAGCATTTAATCTGTTTGAGGTCTTGAGAGATTGCTATCATGAATAATTTTGCTTCCATAGAGATCAGACTTGTGGTTGCCAAGGAATAGGGGGAGGGAGAGGGATGGACTGGGAGTTTGAGGTGGGTAAATGCAAACTATTACATGTAGAACGGATAAACAACAAGGTCCTACTATATAGCATAGGGAAATATCTCCGATCTCCTGGGATAAACCATAATGGAAAAGAACATCAAAAAAGAATATATTTATGTGTATAACTGAGTCACTTTGCTGTACAGCAGAGATTGGTAAAATGTAAATTAATTATACTTCAATAAAGAAATTTTAAAAAGAACAATTTTCTTTAAAATTTTTGGACTTAATAGGGAGATTTTAAATTATTTAAATCCACAATAATTCAAAAGAAATTATAAACTTTGATAATATTAAATAGCTTGGGAAAGTTGTCTATTAAAATAGCAGCTTCAAAACTAGAAAAATATGAAAATTAAATAAATAACATAAAGTAAAGTTGCAATTATATTCGAAATCAACATGATCCTAATTATGACTTGAATATATGTTATACATATACTGGGATACAAGGACACAGGCACAGCAGTCACTATTTTAACAAGCTCTTAATACTATTTCTCAATCAGAATGCCACCACACTTAAGAAGACTGCTTATTATTGAATCAAAATATCTTTTGAGCAAAAAGTTAAAGCATGAGTTGGAAGGTTATATGTACAAAATAATTAAGGGATATTATAAAATTATTTTACCTCTTAATGTTTACTTTCAGCTAGAAATCAAGGTTAGCAAAAGTCAAATAGGAAAAACAAGGATTTTCAAAGTTCAGTTCAAGATGAGAAATGTTAACTGAAATATTTGTTTTGTGGCTCTGGACATTTACTAACTTTCCCTGCCTAGATTCTTTCATTCTCAGTTGTTCTTCATTCTGGTATTTAACCTTTCCCAGTGCAGGCTATGTGCTCTTAAGGAAGATGCCCTCTTCCCCAGCTGTAGGTATGGATTCTGGATCAAACCATACCTGAAGCTCTCCCTTTCCATTTGAAAGCCAATGTATTTCTAGTATTGCTTTGTCATTTTGAATTGATTTGTATTACACTATAAATGTTTTAAATTGTATTTTATTTATATACAATTCATATGAAATATATGTGCTTAGCTAAAATAATTTTAAGGAAATGAACACTCCTGTAGCAGATATCAGCTTAAGAATAAAATCTTAGTGTATCAGAGGTCCCCTTCCTTGTTATAGCTGACTCCCTACCTGAATCCTCAGAGGTAGGCAGTATGCTGAATTTTGGATCTATCATTCTCTTGCTTTTCTTTATCATTTAGCTCCTATGTATTCCCATCTAAAGCTATTTTCAAAATAGTGTTAAGACACTTTTCACTTTCATTCTCTCTCAAGTGAATGGTGGTATTTTTCAGTCCCTCCATGGTTCCTTTTGATTATGATAAACGTTAATATTAGTGTAAATGGATAATTTTTTTACTCTTTTGGCTCATATTCTTATATGTGTCTTATTTAATAAATCTATCCATATTCAAAGGTTACAAAGATATTTTCCCATGTTTTTGTCTGTAAAGATATTTTCTTATATTTTCAAGTTTTCCTTTCATAGTAAGTCTTTCATTTTTCCTAGACTTGATTTTTGTGGAAGGAAGTACAATTTCATTTTTTTCATGACACAATGTTTTATAAATTAACATAAACAATAGCACTTCTTTCCTACTGACATGCAAGCTCTGGCAGAGATCAAATTTTTCCTCTGTGCCTGGATCAGTTTCAGTGTTCTCTATTTCATTCCCTTAGTCTGTTTGTCTAACCCTGTGTTAAACAATTTTCATGGCTTTATTTTAGCCTTGATATCTACAAGGGTAAATCGTCTTATATTGTTTTTCTTCTCTGGGAATTTCATGACTTCTTGACTTTTTGCTATTCCATGATAATTTTAGAACTAATGTGTCTAGTTCCATGAAAAATCCTGATGGTACAACCATTAGAATAATACTAAGAAAATAGATGTATTGGGGGAGAATCGCAATTTTACCATACTGAGTTCTTCTACACAAGATTATGAAAGGTCTTTATGCTCATTTGGATATTTTTTAATTCCTTTTCCAATAAACTTTAAGTTTTTCTCCAAAAAGAGATTGCTTATCTCTCATTAACTCTATTAGCAGGTACTTGGTGCTTTGGGTCACTGTAAGAAATGGCACCTTTCCTAATGCATTATTGACTATTCGTTGCAGTGCATAGAAGTACAATTGACTTTTATATGTTGATGTTTTTATCTAGCAATCTTGCTAACCTATTTAAATCTTATACTTTATCTGTAGATTCTCAGGTTTTCTATGTAAAATTACAGTTGACCCTTGAACAACAGGGATTTGAAGTGCATAGGTCCACTTACATGTGGATTTTTTAGAAAGTAAATACATGCTATAATACTGGATGATCCACAGTTAGTTAAACCTATAGATGAGGAACCATGGATACAGAGAGCCTATGTAAATGTATACTTGGATGCTCACTGTGGTGACGCTGTTGTTCAAGGGTCAACTGTATTTCATCTATGAATAACGATAATTTGTTTCCTCCTTTTAACTCATTATGCCTTTTATTTCTTCTTCTTTCCTTATTACACAAGCTAGGACTATAGGTACAGTGTTGAACAGTGATGGTGATAGAGGACATCTTTGTCCCGTTCATCATTTAAGGTTATGCTTTCAACACTATGTTAGGAAGTACTGCACATTTTTTGGACAGGCTCAATGGCAGGTTAAAAAAGTTTCCTTTTAACCCTCCTACACTGTTAGTGGGAATGTAAATTGGTGCAACCACTATGAAAAACAGTATAGAGCTTCCTTAAAAACACTAAAAATAGAGCTACCATATAATCCAACAATCCCACTCCTGAGTATATACTTAGAAGAGAGAGAACGCTAATTCAAAATGATATGTGCACTCCAGTGTTCACAGCAGAACCATTGACAATTGCCAAGACATGGAAGTAACCTAAGTGTCCACTAACAGATTAGTGGATAAACAAGATGTTGTATGTATGTGTGTGTGTGTGTGTGTATATATGTATATATATATATATACACACATACATATACATGTAATGGAATGTTACTCAGCCATAAAAAAGAATAAAATATTGCCTTTCAGAAACATGGATGGATCTGGAGACTATCATAATAAGTGAGGTAAGTCAGACAGAGAAATACAAATACTGTATGATATCACTTATCTGTGGAATCTAAAAAATAATACAAATGAATCTGTTTATAAAACAGAAACAGATTCACAGACATAGAAAAGAAACTTATGATTGATTTCCAAAGGGGAAAGGGGTATATAAATTAGGAGTATGGGATTAACAGATACACACTACTATATATAAAATATAGGAGCAACAAGAAATAACTGTACAACACAAGGAACAATATTCAATATCTTATAATAACCTATAATGGAAAATAATCTGAAAAAAACTGTATATATAACTAATTCACTTTGCTGTACAACTAAAACTAACACAATATTGTAAATCAACTACATTTCAGTTTTAAGAGTTTCCTCCTATTCTGTTTGCTAAGAATTTTTTTATGAATAGTTATGCAAAATGCCTTTTCTGCATCTACTGAGATAATCATGATTTTGATGTATTATCTTTTTAAAAATTTGCTATCAAGCAAATCAGGTTGTTCATTTGAAAATATTTTGATTTAATTAAAAAATAAAATTGTACCATATTTCAGTAACTTTGGTTTCAAGGTTATGCTGATCTCATAAAACAAGCTGGGGAACATTCTTTCTCAATTTGTTTTCTGGAAGAGTTTGTGCTATATTGGATTGGTCTGTTCTTTGAATGTTTAGATAACTGACCAGGAAAGCTTCCTGTGCCTGATTTTATTTGTTTTTTTTACTTTATACTTTATAAAAAGAGTTTAATTACAGATCCAATTTCTCAAAATTGTATTAAAATCTCTTACTGCGGTGGCAGACTTTAAAAAATCTCCTTGTGATTCTGTCATACTATGTTTCGAGGCTACATTATTAGAGGCATACAAATTTAGAATTATTTTACCTTCTTAGTGAACTGAATATTTTACCGTTAAGTAGTAGTTCTCCTTAAAGTCATTTTATCTGGTAATAATATATTTAGATCATGTTTCTTTTACTTGACATTTGACAGTTATCCCTTTTGAATCCTTAATTTTTAGTTTTTCTGTGTTCTTGCATTTTACACCTGACTTTTATAAATGGCATAAATGTTTGTTTCAATCCAGTCTAAAAATTTTGCCTTTTGATTGGAAAGTTTATTCCATTCATAGTTGTGATTATTGATATATTTAGACTTATTTCTATCTTATTATGTGCTTTCTATCTGTCCCATTTTGTATGCCTTTCCCTCTTCTCCAAAATTTTCATTTTCCCTCATTCTCACTCTCAGTAGACAAATGCTCCCTGCATCACTGAGAAAAAAAGAAGCAGTCAGAGGAGAATTTCCCCAAGCTCACCCAGAACATCTAGCCACTTCACTGCATCTTGACCCATCTATAGTGTCTTTTCTTCCACTGAGGATAAACTATTCATCCTCCCAACAAAGGCCATTCATGCACTGAATCCCATCCCCTCTTACCTTCTCAATGACCTTGCTCCAGCAATTCTTCACTTTCTGTTCTGCATCATCTATCTTCTGCTCTCCGTGGGATTGTCCCTATAAACATATAGATACAATTTTTTCTATCTTAAACTGTTCCTGGCTCTGGATCCTGTTTTCTCCTCCACTCATCACTCCAATTCTCTTCTTTATTTTACAGAAAAAGTGTTAAGAAGAGTTGTCTGCACTGGGATTGCTCTGTTCTTTGACTTGTCTCCAGTTTCCATTCTCCCCTTCTCTGAACCAACTCCTGTGAAGTAAGTTACCAATGATCTTCACATTTTAAATCTTGTTCTTATTTCTCATCCTACTTGATCCCATAAAAGCACCCGACACTCCCTTGAGTACTCCCCTTTCCTTGAAATACTCCTTTCACTCAGTTTCCAGGGCACTCAACAGTTCCACTTTTTCTCTTACCTCATTAAGAGAAGTATCTCTTAATGGCATCTTAATTTCTTCTGTCCTTTACTTTTCATCATTCTCACCACCACATATTGGATTGTTCCACAGTTCAATCCTTGGAATTCTTTTTTTTTTAACTACCTATACGCCATTGGTGAATTTGTGATTTAAATATTTTAGACGCCAGCGCATGCTTCATGGCGGTGGGGATCTGCTTTGTCTGTTGTGTCTCCCAGCCGCTTAGAGAGACACTCAAAGAATATTCAATAAATATTTGTAGAATAAATTAATAGTTTGAAAAACATAAAAATAAAAGTTATTAGTCACTGTTTTAAAATAAACACGAAAGTGGCTCAGTCATCTGACTGAGTCATCTGACTCTTTGCAGGCGACCCCATGGACTGTAGCCCACTAGGCTCCTCTGTCCATGGGATTCTCTGGGCAAGAATACTGGAGTGTGTTGCCATTTTCTTCTCCAGGGTATCTTTCTGACCCAAGGACAGAACCTGGGTCTCCTGCATTGCAGGCATGTTCTTTACCATCCAAGCCACAAGGGAAGCTCTCAAAAATGAATCTTCTTAATAACATACTTCTGGAAAAGATGGCTCAAAACATTAAGCTGCTCATAAAATGGGTGAATTGACTGGAGTAAAATAATCTAAGAAATAATAAGGCCCAGTATATATGTATATTGAATATTGGAAACCTGGGGACTCCTTTATTAAATAATTGCTTAATAAAAATAAGAGAATGTTGTCCTGGGCATTTTTAAGCCAATGGCCTACCTTTTACTTTTTGCCTTAACAAAGTATATTGCAAATTTTAGAAAGGGTCTTTAAATAGTAATACCTTTGGTGATCTGCTTAGGGAACAGTACTTGATTGTTCAAATTTAATGAGCAGGGAAAAAAAAGAGATCATAGAAAGCCCATTGATGGTATCTTTCCCAGGTTCTCTGTTTATTAAACAATTTTATTTCTTCTTTATTAAAATGTCCATCAATTCTTTTGTTCATTTACTGGAGCCTAAACTTCTACTTCTATCCTGAATTTCTGTGAGCTATTTTAAATAATTTGACAACAATTTAATAAATTTATAGGAAACATTTCTCCTCAACTTATGTTTTTAAAAAACATAGAACTTCAAATTTTAACACTTTGACCTAAATAGAATTTATTTTGGGATACTGTATGAAATTATGGAGAAGGAAATGGCAACCCACTCCAGTGTTCTTGCCTGGAGAATCCCAGGGACAGCGGAGCCTGGTGGGCTTCCGTCTATGGGGTCGCACAGAGTCGGACACGACTGAAGCGACTTAGCAGCAGCAGCAGCAGCAGTATGAAATTAAGTATTATAAAACACTTTGTTATCTGTAAATACTGTCAATTCTAAAAACATTTGTAGTAAAATAAATGGAAACCTCTTTTTTAGGGATAGTTGGATTTAGTTATAAAATGTCAACACCTTAAAGGACATTTCAATTTTACTTAAATGTGTTTTAAGATAAATGACCTAGGTTAAATATAATGTTAAAATAATAAAACAGATTTAAGTGGACTCCTGTTAAACATCTTTCCCACTCCTAATCTTCTCTGATCCTTTTATAGTCATAAGGGTCAAACATGTATGTTTATAGAAACAGTAGTTATGTTTTGTTTCTTAAAGCTAGTTTCTTTCAAGGGTATTAATAACAGGATTTGCAAAGTTGATGATGACTCAATTATTTCCGGAAAATGAATCTTAAACTGGGCATCCAAAAGATGATGAAATGACATGAAACCATGTCTTTGTGATTATTTTTTTTTATTAATGAAACAAAGAGGAAATTTTCTCCTGAAAAAAATTACATGACTATACTTTTCTAAAAAGGAGTTCATATGAGAGGGATATAAAGTAGATATAACTGATCAAAAGAGAAATGAGCATTCTTTTGGCCCTTAAACAAGCTTATCTATCACTGCATAACAAATTGCTGCCAAATCGACAGCTTCAAACAGTTTATTATCTGTCACAGTTTTGTAAATTAAGTTATTTCGGCTTGGTGACTCTCATTCTGGAGTCATGCTTTTGTTCAGATAGTAGACGAGGCTGAAGTTATATGAAGACTTGCCTTGGACATCCAAGATGGCTTCTTCATTTCACACTTCAACTGGATAGGCTCTTCAGGCATCTCTCTCTTCCATGGCCTCTCTATGAGGCCAGGTTGGATTTCCTCACAGCACGGTGGTCTAAAGTAAATTTTAAGTGGCTATTTGTTTCCCCTATAACATGAGCTCTGAGACCAAGGCAGAAGCTGCAAGGCTTTTTGTGACTCAGTCTTAGATGTCACAAATCATCACCACAGCTGCACTCTTATTTGTTAAATGGGGCCAGCCCAGATGCACTATGGAGAATACTGCACAAAGGTGGTAATTGCTATAACTTGTTCTTCTGACTATATTCTCTTCCGCTACTTTGGAGAATTTAACTGTGTATTCAGACTAGCAGAGAATGAGAAAAGGGCAGAACAAACACCTGAAAGTGTTAGTTGCTCAGTCATGTCCTACTCTTTGTGACCCCATGGACTGTACCCTGCCAGGCTCCTCAGTCCAAGGGATTCTCCAGGCAAGAATACTAGAGTGGGTTGCCATTTCCTCCTCCGGGGCATCTTTCCCAAGCCAGGGATCGAAGCTGCGTCTCCTGAATTGCAAGCAGATTCTTTACCCACTAAGCCACCAGAGAATCTCCCAACTGAATGATAACACATGAAAGCTTGGCCCCTTGAAGGGCACATTTCTTTATTAAGTGCCAGATGTAATAACAACTTATCATACTATAACAGTGGGCATACTGAAAATGTCATAAAATTTTAGACCTTGAAAGGATTTGAAAGTCAATCTTTTTTTTCTGTTTTGTTTTTTGGCTATGTTGCATGGCTTGCAGGATCTTAATTCTGTAACCACGGACTGAACCTGTGCCATAGCAGTGAATGCACCAAGTCCTAACCACTGCACAACCAGGGAATTCCCAAAAGCAAATCTCTATTTCAAAGACATTCCAACTAAGGCCAAGAGTGGTTAAACAACTTGCTAAAGGTTTACATAAATTATTGAAGACATTCTAACTCTTAGTTTACAAATTTGCATGCAACATGCCTCCTTCTTTTATCCACTAGTATTTGAACTAAAAGGCTTCCCTGGTGGCTCAGACGATAAAGAATGCACCTGCAATGTGGGAGACCTGGATTCGATCCCTGGATTGGGAAGATCCCCTGGAGGAGGGCATGAAAACCCACTCCAGTATTTTTGCCTGGAGAATCCCCACGGACAGAAGAGCCTGGTGGGCTACAGTTCATAGGGTTGCAAAGAGTTGCACATGACTGAGCGAATAAGTACATTTGAAATAAAACTTTACTAACAAGACAACTGGACCTAAGTATGGTTTTCCTTATTAATTTTTAAGAGCTCAGAGAGTGACACCTGTTGTGTATTAAAAAGTATATATAGAGGAAAAAAAGCCCAAGTTTATTCTAGACTAATCATTCTCAAATTTGAGTAAAATATGAATCCCTTTTAAAAAAAAAAGAAGGGAGAAAAACTCTCAATGTCCACATTATTGACTTAAATTTCTTTTTTTAAAAACTACATGATTATAGCTTTGTATTATATTTCAATTATAGATTTGTATTATAGTTCAAATACAAAACTTTGTGTAAATTTCTTAGGATTAGAACATGTATATAACTATGAAACCAAAACAAATGTGTAAGTTTGTTAAATAATATCTAACATATATACTAGTTAATAGATAATAGCCACTTTATATATAGCAATTCATTTAATACCCACAATAACTCTATAAGGTGGAGACTATTACACTCATTTAATAGATGAGAAATCAAGATATGGCTGGTCAGTGGGGACCTGGGTTTCACAATTAATTGAGTATGAAAAATTATATTGTTGGACAGAAATTAAATTGCTGCTTGTAAATTGAGTGTGTTACTGACTGTACCTCTGTAGATCTTCTGGGTTTAACATACTTAAAATGAGCGCTTGAAAAGATACAGGTACCCCAATGTTCATAGCAACATTATTTACAATTGCTAAGACATGGAAGCAACTTAAGTGTTCATCAATAGATGAATGGATAAAGAAGAAATGGCATATATATTGTATGTACACACACACACAGAAATACTACTTAGTCATAAAAAAGAATGAAATTTTGCCATTCACAACAACGTGATGGACTTGGAGGGCGTTATGCTAAGTGAAATAAGTCAAAGAAAGAAAGACAAATACTGTATGATATCACCTATATGTGGAATCTAAAACATACAAGAAACTAGTGAGTATAACAAAAAAGAAGCACAGTCACGGATATAGAGAACAAACTAGTGGTTACCAGTGGGGAGAGGGGAGGAGAGGGGCAACATAGGGGTAAGGCTTAAGGTATTAGGCTTTATACCTAATACCAAAGTATTAGGTATAAAATAAGCTACAAGGATATATTGTACAATACAGGGAACATAGCCAATATTTTATAACTATAAACTGAATATAACCTTTAAAAATTGTGAATCACTATATTGTATACCTATAACTTATGTAAAATAAATTTTTAATTAAAATGAGTTGGAGAGTGACTAATTTCTCCCATCCCTTTTTTCTCTTCTGTCAGCTGTTAACTACACCTTGAAAAAGCACAAATTAATGTTATTTGGTCTTCACTTGAAGTGAATGTCTTTTTAGAAACTTAGTCCACAGATATATTCAAATCATTTGTCCATTTTATAATTGGATTATTTGTCTTTTTATTGTTCAGTTCTAAGATCTCTCATTAGACTTTGACAGGGTGATATTGCCAGGCACCAATGCCATGATAAATGCAAAAAAACATGCATTCTGAAATTGCATACTTGTACTCGGTTACAAAGTGGTCATCTATGAGATCCAGAATTAAATCTGCTTTTACTGAAATTTTGTAGATTATAATTAAAAAATATACATTTTAAATGTTTAATAAAATACTGATATCAGAAATATTCCTTCCACTTACTATAGCAAAGAGCAAAATTTTTCAAAGAGGTTAAGGCAGTGTTAGTTGCAATAGCAAAAGAATAAAAAAATGTTTTTTCCTAAAGCTCAGGGTAAAGAAAACAATTTTATACTAATATTATGGACTATAGCACTTAAAAATTATAAGCATCTGGACTATACTGATGTATGCAAAGTCATTCATGAAACGATGTTAGCCACAAAATGTCTTAAACAGATATACACTCTTACATTCTAATAGACTTATAACTGTCTACATCATTTTGTCTTCAGACAAAATCTGTGAAACATATTCTTCTAAATCTACCAAAATGTATTAATGCACTTATAAATGTATATAATTTTATCTTCAATCTATTTCAAATGTATTATATATAAATTTATTAAAGTACATGAATATGCATTGACAAAAAATGTAAGATAATATTAACAGAATTTTATGTTTATTGGTTTCAGGGAGCAGTGTTTCACAAAAATGGTTCTATTTCATTAATATTCAGTCCTCAAAAAAGTTTGGGAATTTGTTGGGTAGAAGTAAAGCAAATGTCTTTTAGGTAGAAATTCTTAGAGCCTTTAACCCACTAATTTGCATTGTGAATCTCTAAAATAAAGAAGTTCATCATATTATTTATCTGTTATTATATGTTATTTTAGTCTGTCATTTTCATCATGATTTACATTTATTTTACTTGTGTAAACAAATTTGTGTAAATCTCATTTATACTTGTTCACTAATTTGTTGTCCCCAAACTATCAATTCTAATGGGACAGGTAAGTACTTCTGTTCTTCACTGTTTTCCAAGTGCCTTAGCCAGGGCACACAGCAGGAGCTCAATAAACACTTTCGTAGTGAATGTATTACTTGGAAGAGCATTTTGAGGGACTAGAGCTTGAAGTTACATACTTTGGAAATGACCACGCTAAAGTTATTCAATTGTATAATAACTTCAAAGAAAATACTGTGTGAAAACCTCTAGGCCATTAGAAATCCATTTAATAAGTTATTGCTGTACTTCAGTGGAATCCATTACTACTTCATGGAACTAAAGGGATTTCTCAGAGAGCGTGTCATGACCTGGAAAAATCTTGCGAAATCATTTTTATACTCTGCAACTCCAAATGAAAGCTGTAGTAAAATTACAGTAACCATGGAAAAGAAGAAGTTGAAAGGAATCATGTTTGCATCAATACCAACAATTCTGGGGAACACATCTGGTGACATGAGATTTTCCATCGAGAATGTCTTATTTTAATAGTTCAAGTAGTCATGTCTTCTGGAAATTGCAAATTACTGACTCACTGGTTCTCTTTTAGGATAAGCAATTTCACATATAACTTGATTTTTTTGAATAGTTCAAATCCATGTTAAGACAGCTATTAAAAATATTTAAAATATATGTCTTACCTACCTGTTTGATACAATAACTTATAGTTTAGGGTACTTAAAAATCCTTTGTTTTTAATAACCCTTGTGGAAGTTATATAATGCTATTGTATATTTTAAGAACAAGGGAAAGCTAAACACTTCATCAACTACTAAGTTTCATGAATTTCCTCTACCTGCCCTATAGAAGTGTTACAAATACCAATTTCATTATTTCAGAGTAGTGTTGAAACAAAATAATAAAAATTGATACAAAATTTAATTATTTTTTTCCCAGTTACCAACGTGGAAAGAATTTTACCAGATGCCAGTGCCACCACATCATGACACATCATTAACGGGTAGCTCATGCCTAAACTTTTGAACTTAATATTTGGCTGTGGGGGAGGGGGCACATGTCAAGTCAAACAAAGAATGTATTTCCAAAGCAGCATTTGCAAAGGTTAATCTCGGTATAGACTGTAAAGGGGAAAGTGCAGTGTTCAGTAATCGATCCAAGACCTGCTTCAAGAGTTTTCCTCCCCTGGTTAATTAAACACCGGAAGAGATTTTTTTTTAAACTTAAATTTGCTGAAATGGGGATTTACTGATGTATGAAAACTAATTCCCCAAATTTGAGAATCTTCAGTAAATCGATTTGATATTTGAGAATAAAGATCTCTTGCTTCTGCCTGCATCTTCAGCACAAAAGATGTAGGATACTTGGCTATTCGGCAATCTGCGGGGTTGGGGGGGGGGTATTTACATAATCCTTAAACCAAAGGTGGCCTTACAGCTCCGGAATCCTCTGAACACTCAAGGCCATTGTGGCCTAGGCAGTTAAGTGGCTTTCCCAGGAACCCAGGTATCCTACCTCACCTGCTGTTCCCCGCCCCCGCCACTCCCGACCTAACCCTCTTTTTCTCCTACACCAAGCTCAAGCGCCACCAGCTAGAGTGAAGGGCAAAGCTAACAAACTGCTATGTGGCCCGCCAGCTGTGAGTGTTCTCTCCTATCCCAGGGAGTTGTTAAATGTTGTTCATGAAAGGGCATTTCTGAACATTTTATTCCAAGGACACAGTCAAGCCAAAAGATGATTTGGGTGGGTAGAGGTGAGGGAAAAGAACACGTACAGGATAAAAAGCGCAGTTTCTTGGAGACTTGTCAGGAACTGAGAGTGGGGAGAGCGGGGGTGTAATTAAAAGCAAAGTCTAGACTGGAAAAGGCGACCGTACAGCACACAAGCAATGGAGGAGCAAAGTGGGCTCAACTGTTCTAAGCGGCTTCAAAATGAATCCTGGCGGAGCCCTGCAGGGAGGCTCAGGCCACGGGTAGGTACTCAGAGGCTCCCAGGAGGTGCAGAAGGTGGGGAAAGCGCCAAGCACTCCCCGCCGCTCTGCTTGCACTTCTTGACGGTCTAGGTACTCCCGGGCTCTCCCCAGATCTTCCCCTCACCCTCCCCGAGCTCTCCGACTCCTCCCCCGCCGCCTCAGCTCTCCCACCTAGCCGGCTAGGCGTTCCCGGTCCCGCTCCGCGCTCTGCGCGCTCCCTGCGCTCAGCCCCTAGCGGTGGGTCTTGCGAGGCCGGCCTCCGCACGCCTCCCTTCCTGCTCCCTCTCTCCCTCCCTCCCTCCTCTCCGTGCTCCCCAGCCCTGCGCGATCCAGCTTGGGGAGGCGGGGAAGCTGCCGGAGCGCGACCGCAGCTGCAGCCACCCTGAAGCCGCCAGCCGGAGGCACGGTCCCTAGGCCCTAGAGCCCGGGGAGGCCCCCGGGAAATCGGCACTGCTGGCGAGAGCTGCGAAGCCCTCCCCTGCCCGGCGCGGAGGGCACGGAGGTGAGTCTGTTGGGGAGAGCGCCAGACGCAGTGGCGGCTGCAGAGTTGGGGGTCAAGATGCGGTCGGTGCCAAGCGCTGCATGCCTCTTTCCCAGGATTCTGCGGCGTCCGCTCTGAGCTTCCTGATTGCCTGGTACCTTGAGGCAGGGAATGGGAAGGGAGTCTGTTCCGCGGATTCCGTCTCCTACTTCCCTGAGCTCCCAAAAAGTCCTGGGGTTGGTTGGGCCCGGGAGAAAGGAGGCCAGGAGAGACAGTCCCGGGTAGGATGTGCCCCAAGGGAACGAAGGGAAAGGACGGACAGGTTACCTGAGCCTGCCTGATACTCTTCTAGCCACTTTAGGTTCCTGCAGCGTATTTCACTGAAGATCCGGCAGCGCTGCTTTGCGAACGTGTATATCTTTCTAGTAGTCATTTTGTTTATTGCCCAATGATGTGACCCTGGTGTGTTTAGGCCATTCATTATGTGTTAGAAAGTAATTGGCCTCTTCTTTGAGTGTCCTAAATTATCTGAGCCCTGTATTCAGCCACAGCCAAAACTTGTTGAAAATTATGGCCTAAAAATCTTGCTCTTAAAATAGAGCAGAGAGATAAAGAGAATTTTTGTCGAGAGATTTCCAATTATTCCTCACTGCCTTGGAGAAGGATTGGTGTCAGTTTTAGTTCCTCAGGCAGTGCATTTTTTAGATGGAAAAACTTATTCCAGGTCATAGTTAATTATCACTCATCACCTTGAAAGTGGGAGAAATAGAATTTCAACTCCTGCCCCACCCCCACTCTCTTGACTTTGATTGGATTCTAGTCCTGCTAACAACCCCCGCGCTGGGAACCTTTTTAGTTCTCTGCAAACCACATCCCCGCCACACCCACACAGTTTTTTTCACCTATATTATTTCTTCGTCCTGTTGATCTCCATTTATTTATTTTTTCTTTCTCTAAGTCTCTATTGTTTTTTAGTCTGCAGCTGTTTCCCTTGTTTCTTTGCAGAAGAAAAATACCCATCCTAGAGATTTTGCAGGATATTTAGAAACATAATTTGAAAGGCTACAGTTTCTTTGTCTTAGCTGGTCAGACTTGGAGGGAGGAGTGTGAGGGGGTAGGGGATGGAGAGGTGTTGAGGGAGTGAGACAATATCAGTAATGATGAATTGAGCTAATTGTGCAGAAAGGAAATGAAAGGCTATATATCCAGATCACTTTTTATTGTCTGGTGACATGGAAAACAGACTTATAGTGAGTGAGCATAATTATATTTTAATACTGCAGTTTCAGTGAAGAACACATTCAGGGCATCGGGGAGATGCATTTATTCTGTGTTCAGCCAGTAACCATGACATTGACTTAACTATGACATTGATATATCACCCGCTTTGGGCCTGTGGGCTTGCTGCCTTCATCAGCAAAATGAGGGATCTTATCTGGAGACCTATTACATCTCTTTTGTCCATGATATTTTTGGATGCATTTGACAAGGAAGAATATTTATTGTATTCTTATGTACTATGTGTCAGAGAATGTGGAGGGGGTGATGGACAAGACAAACATGGTTCTACCCTCAGGGAACTGATTTTCCGGTCAGGAAAATAGTAATGAGTAAAGAATAACTACATAAGAAAGGAAACTTAACAGGGGCTCAAAACAAAACACAATTGGAGTGAATCATTTTACTGAAGAGACATGATAGCCTGTTCATAGGATGGGGAAGTGATTGGTCTTTTCTACTTCAAGAAAAGGATTCTGTGACTGGAACATAGGGAGGAACAGTCATACAGGATGATATTGAAGAGTTATACTGGGGCTAGTCCATTCAGAGCCTTCAGGTCAGGTTCATTTAAGTCAGAAAGGTGTGTGAGTGAGGGCTGAATTATGTCCAACTCTTTGTGGCCCCATGGACTATAACCGGCCAGGCTCCTCTGTCCATGGAATTTTCCAGGCAAGAATAGTCGAGTGGATTACTATTTTCTTCTCCAGGGGATCTGCCTGACCCAGGGGTTGAACCCATGTCTTCTGAATTGGCAGGCGGATTCTTTACCACTGCTGCCTCCACCTGGGAAACCTGTAGGTCAGGAAGGTGACTGTAGTTCAAAATGCAACACGAGGCCATTGATTTTTAAGGAGGTGAAAGATATCATTTGATCTACATTTTAAGACAATCTTAGCTGCTACCTGGAGAATGGTTTGGAAAAGAAGCAAAGAAATAAGTAGAGAGACCCAGTAGAAAATGTCTGCAGAGTTCAGGTGAAAGATGAAAGAGACTTGGATTAAGCTGGTGTCATTGGAGAGAGATTTTTAAGAAATATTTTGGAAAACAGAAATGGGTGTTGGATTTTACGTTAAGGGTGAGGGAAAGCAAGGACTTGAAGTTCACTTCTAGATTTCTGGCTTCACCAAATGATGGCTATGTGTGCTTAGTTGCTCAGTTGTGTCTGACTTTTTGCAACCCCATGGACTGTAACCTGCCAGGCTCCTCTGTCCATGGGGTTTTCCAGGCAAGAATACTAGAGTGGGTAGCCATTCCCTTCTCTAGGGGATTTTCCTGACCCAGGGATCGAACCCACGTATCCTGCTTTGCGGGAGTATTCTTTACCCCCTCAGCTACCAGGGAAGCCCAAATAGTGGGTAATGATATCATTAATGAGAGGAGAAAATTTGGATGAATGTGAATAGATCTGAGTAGAAAAAGCTGTTTCATTTTGAACCTGTTAAGTTTGAGATGTCTCTGAGGAGATCATAACAAAAGCTGCTTGGAAGGAGAAAAGCGATGGTGTCCAGGCCAGAAATGGATAGACTGTCCTTTGATAGGTGAGATTGATGATGGTGAATTTAAGGTGAACTGAGTTTTCAGATTTTTCTTTAGCACCTTTCACCAACTTGAGTACAGATAACAGTGAAAATGGATAGCTGGGTTCTTCCACAACTAGAGATTTACCAAGTGGATGCGATGGAAAGGAACTATAACAGAATACCACTGCCTGGGTAGCTTAAGCCACAGACGTTTATTTCTCACAGTTTTGGAGGCTGGCAAGTCCCAGATCAAGACACCAGAAGGTTCAATCTGGTAGGGGCCCACTTCCTGGTTCATAGACTTCTCTCTGTGACCTCATATGGCAGATGGGAAAAGAGCTCTCTGGGCTCTATTTTATCCTGTTGATAAGGGTTCCACCCTTGTGACCTAATCCCCTCCCAAAGGCTGTGCATACTAACACCCTCACACTGGGAGTTAGGATTTCAACATATAAGTAGTTTGGGTAGGGTAATAAACATTTAGAGAGTCCATCTTTTTAAGTGAGTAATGATAAATACACACTGTGAAATCTAGAATTGGTAAAGAAACCAGTAGAGTGAGAATATAGTAAACAGATCAGATTTCTCCTGCTATCTGGAATTATCAGTGTGAGTATTTGACTAAATTATTGGAAGGCCAAGAGATAGTGCTTGGATATATCTGAGGTGAGGTGGAGGCAAAGATTCGTTGCCTTAGATGAAGGAAATGAAGCCATGAGATTGAATGGTTCATCCATTTCAAGTGGTGGACATGACAACTGCTGGGGTAGAGAGGAAGACTGTATTAGTATTGGGGGCCAAAGTCACTAGTAATAATGAATAAGCCAGAAATCAGTAGATGATAGCAGTGAGCATTGGGAAGGAAGGAAAGTCGCTCAGTTGTGTCCGACTCTTTGCGACCCCGTGGACTGTAGCCTGCCAGGCTCCTCCGTCCATGGGATTCTCCAGGCAAGAATACTGGAGTGGTTTGCCATTTCCTTCTCCAGGGGATCTTCCCGACCCAGGGATCGAACCCAGGTCTCCCGCATTGGAGGCAGACGCGTTAACCTCTGAGCCACCAGGGAAGTCATAGGGAGAGGATGTTAAATTTTTCCATGAGCTTCAAAGGAGCTTGGGGTTTGCAGGACAGAAGAAGAAAGGTTCAGTGTAGCCTGCAAAGTAAAAAAATACACCAACCTCATTGCCTGGTCCCAAAGGATTACCTTTTCTTGGTAACACATCCAAATCAGCAGGCTTTGAAAGTCGTCAAGATCTCTGAGAAAACAGTCCTTTCAGAGTTATTATCATCCAACAATTACTGTTCTAGATGTTTGTGAAACAACTGCGGTTCTGTTTTATAAAATTAATATAGCACAACAGCTGCCATTCAGCCAGAGGAATATCAAGGAAACTCCTCTAAATTGAAAAGCTTAGGAGGTGATGTATCTGAGTGTAATAGAATTCTCTTAGCTTGATAACATACTTCAGGTGGAAGCAGTGACAAATTTCTTCTTCTTGGGCTCTAAAATCACCGTGGATGGTGACTGCAGCCAAAAATTAGAAGACAATTGCTTCTTGGAAGGAAAACTATGACAAACCTAGACAGTGTATTAAAAAGCAAAGACATCACCTTGCCAACAAAGGTGTGTATAGTCAAGGCTATGGTCTTTCCAGTAGTCATGTATGGATGTGAGAGTTGGACCATAAAGAAGGCTGATAGGTTGAAGGCTGAAGACCAAAGAATTGATGCTCTTGAACTGTGGTGCTGGAGAAGACTCTTGAGAGTCCCTTGGACAGCAAGGAGATCAAACCAGTCAATCCTAAAGGAAATCAACCCTGAATACTCATTGGAAGGACTGATGTAGAAGCTCCAATTCTTTGGCTACCTGATGTGAACAACTGACTCCCTGGAAAAGAGCCTGATGCTGGGAAAGACTGAAGGCAGAAGGAGAAGAGGACAACAGAGGATGGGATGGTTGGATGGCATCACCGATTCAATGGACGTGAACTTGGGCAACCTCCAGGAGGTGGTGAGGGACAGGGAAGCCTGGTGTGCTGCAGTCCATGGGGTCGCAAAGAGTTGGACATAACTTGGCGACTAAACAACATACTTCAGGGATTAAATGCATACATCAAGTCAAAGGTCCACTCAGGAAAACTGTGACCTTGAAATTTCAAGGAACCTGTGTACTACTTAAATCATACAGTTAAATAAAGCTCACAATTTAAAGTGTTAAATATAAGCTAGCAATTCCCATTATTATATAGCTATTAGTCTTAGAAACAAAAGAATTTTAGGTTGGAAAGGACTGCAGAGTCAAGTACAACTTTTTTGTTTTAACAAAGGAAACTGAAATTCATAATAACAAGATGATTTCAGAAGCCTGGGCCTATTCTTTCTCCTTGACACCACATAAACAAAACTTTCTATAAATGCCATAGTCTTCTCACTTATTTAGTCTGTATCACCTGTAAATAAGATCAAAAGAAAAGGTAGAGAAACTCTAGGGCCATGCTAGTCCAAGTCGGGCACATGAACTAGGACCATGGGTATCACCTGGGGGCTTGGGAGAAAGGCAGGCTCTCAAGCCTCCTCCAGACCTAGAAAATCAGAATGTGCATTGTAGCAAGATCCTCAGGTGATCCTGCCCACATTAAAGCTTGATAATCGGTCCACCTGGAAACCTTTGTCTGCTCAGGTCAGTGGAACCTATGATGCCTAAAGAATTGAGGAGAGAAGCCCCTAGTCAGACAGAAGAGACACTCTTACTGGAACACTCTGAATTTTGAACGTTATGAAATAACAGGAACAAAGTATGCTGTGTGGTGGGATGACACATTTTAAGGAATAGCACTGTCCTTTCCAAAAAATGAAGAGAGGAAATTGCAAAATAGTGAGTGGACCTTCTGAGACAGCTCAGAGCCTGCAAGGGAAAGGGCTGCGTTCTCCAGCTTCCAGCATGCAGGGGCCGCTGTTAGTCTCTTGCTAGGGTTATTTTTCATTATTACAAACAACAATGTGAAAAGAAATGTAACTGAGCATCAAAAAGCCATATCTGTTATCTCCAAATACCCAAATAAGTGTGTGGTTGTCAATCTTGGCTGCGAATTAAAGCACCTAAGGATACCTTTTAAAATCCTGATGACAAAATCTCTTAAAAAATTCAGGCAGAATCTTAGACTAATTAAATACAAATCTGGGATTCAGGGGTGGTGGTGACTGGGTATCACTATGTGGTAAAGCTCCTCAGGTCACTGGAGGGTGCAGCTGGAGTTGAGAACCACTGCTTTAGAAGCTTGTTCTCAGTTGTGGGAAGAGGCAGCTCTGAGACTGAGATTCTGCCTCTCCACTTAAGCTAAGTAGTAGGTGCCTCTATTATACCCATAGTACCAAGCAGAATCAGCAAAAGTCAGGCCACAATCTGCTGTGTGAAAGCCAGTGGGATGTTTAGGACATTACAGGAAGAAGGATTTTTTTAAAAGAAGCATATACTAGTTAAAAAAAAAAAAGCATATGCTCTCAGCAAGTTTTTATTAAAATTTGAGTAATAACAGTTATTGCTGGTGGGAATGTTCTAAAACTGGATTGTTGTGATGGTTACATAACTGTAAATATACTGAAAATCATTAATTTATACACTTTAAATGGGTAGATTTCATGATATGTAAATTACACCTCCATAAAGCTTTTTTTAGTTGCTATATATGCTTCAATATTTATAATTTCATCATATTGTTTAGAAGACCAAGAAGCCAGTACTTGTTTTGTGTCACTGAGGTGTTAATACATGGCTGAATGCCTGGTGGATCAGGCTCAACAAGACATTGGATGGGGGAATGGTTGGGGATGGATGGTGAGTATCCTTATGACCTTTGGCTGTGGACAGATTTCTAAATTGATGTCATAAATAAATAAATAAATTTATGTCAATCATCAGAGATCCCTACAGTTCACTACCCAGTGGGCACTGGTGCCTTTTCTAACCTGTTTATGGTATGGCATTGAAAGGGGAAACAGGTTTGTGTAGAGGCTAGAGTGCTAGGCCTTTCATAGAAGATTATTTATTTATAAGTTGCTACAACACAGGAAAACTTGTATTTGCTAGCCAGTAAACATAGGTGTGGGCTTCTCTAGTGGCTCAGTCAGTAAAGAATCTGCCTGTAATTCAGAAGACCCAGGTTCGATCCCTGAGTCAGGAAGATCCCCTGGAGAAGGAAATGGCAACCCACTCCACTATTCTTGCCTGGAAAAATTCCATGAACAGAGGAGCTTGGCGGGCCACAGCCCATGGGGTCACAAGAGTTGGACACGACTTAGTGACTAAACCACTATCACCAGACATAGGTGTCCTTGTCTCAAAGTACAATCTGCAGCACGTTATAAAATGGGGAGATTATATCAGCGATGATATAACCTGCTGTTCCTAGCTTCATTTGGGAATATGACATACCCCCTTGTCATTCAATTTGCATTGCTATGAGAGTCCAGGTATGCACAAGACCCCTGACTGGGCTTGATGTAACAGGCTTTCTTAAAAATGGATGGAAGGATGTGTATAGCATCTTCCGTGGCCTAAACATAGAGGAAAAGTTGGTGGGTAGGGAGGTCTTAGAAGGATGTTGTTGCTTTAATTTATTGAAGAAGATCCTAAAATATTTTTATCAACTGAAGTTGTTGGGCAATACATTTTTAAAATTGAATTTCTAGACTAACCTAAATTTAACCAGAAAGCTTTTTGTTTAAAATCTTCCTACCATGAATTAGACTGCTTTCTTACCCTAGTAATTTCAACATAATAAACATAAAGTTTTGTGTTGGTCATTTAGGACCTAGAAATATCATAAAATCATACCCATATAAAGGTATACATTGAGTACATATTAAGCCTAGGAAATATTTTGAGAGTTACTTGTAATTTTGAATATCTCATTAAAATTCAGGTTATTTGAAAAGTCTGGAAGGCTTGGAGTTAGTTAAGCTTTTGCTATAATGCTATTATATTTCTTTTCTGAAAATTCTTCAGTTGGTTCTAGAAAACATGAACACAAAAAGACACTCAGATCCAAGTATGACATATTAATGAATCATTTCTAATTACCATAGTTTATAAACAGAATTTCAAAGTATAAATCTGCATAGTTTTAATAAAATTACTGTTTCATAATTTTGAGAGAATGATTTTTAAATGAGGATGCATACAAATTACCCAAGAGTTTCAGCTGAAAGAATTTAATCAACTGACTTAACTAGATTTTAATATTCAAATGGTGAATAGTGGTTGGACTGCATTACATTATGGCAGTTATTCTCAAACTTTAATGTTCATCAGAACCACCTGAGGACTTTTTATAACAGATTGCTGGGCTCCACCCCCAGGGTTTCTGATTTAGGAGGTCTGGGATAGTGCCTAAGAATTCACATTTCTAACCAGTTCCCAGTACTGCTGATGCTGCTGGTTCAGGGACCATACTTGGACAACCCCTGTGTTAAGAAATCACATTCTGATTTTTCAAGCAGAATTGCAGCTTTGCTTCTGGGCTTCTCTAAAGGACTTACAAATTGCTTCCAAAAAATGAAAGCCTAAAAAAAAGACCCCACCTCTTCCCTCAAAGAAATTCTTTATTGTTGTAAACAGTTGAAAGTGAAAGTGAAAATCACTCAGTTGTGTCCGACTCTTTGCAACCCCATGGACTATACAGTCCATGGCCATGGACTTCTCCAAGCCAGAATACTGGAGTTGGTAACCTTTCCCTTCTCCAGGGGATCTTCCCAACCCAGAGATCGAACCCAGGTCTCCCACATTGCAGGTGGATTCTTTACCAGCTGAACCACAAGAGAAGCCCATAAACAATTGGGTTTTATGCTTATTTTTGTTATGTGTTTGCAACCCAAAGATCATGATAGTAAAATCTCTAGTTACAGAAAATTAGATGGGGATATTTGATATATCATCTGAGGATTAAGCAGACATCTCCAACAGCAGGGAACTTGTCCAGGGTGCTTTCTCCTCCTCCCCAGAAAGGTTTTCTCTCCAAAAGGCTTAAGGAACACTTTTATGTAAGAGTTTCCAGTAAAATAAAAAGGAGGGGAGAGGATCTATATAGGACTGCCAACTCAAACAACTTTTATCACTATCCTTTTATGAAAAACAGACATTTTTGACCCCCTAAAGTTAGTAAAGATATATTCTCAGAGGAAAGGACAGTTTGGCAAATTGAATAATTTTAAGAAAAATTCCATACTTTTTAATTGCTGTTGACCAGTGATAACTTCATATTTGGGAGTACTTTGAAAGTAAGGTTACAGAAAGCCAAATTTAATTTTGGGTCCTTAAGGTTTTAAGCTAGAATGAGCCTGTAGTATACCTCCCTTGAAACATTCTGTGTAATTTTGAGATTATTTTGCAAGTACAATTCATATATATAGAATGATATGAGGTAAGGAGACACCATGTGATACTTTTCTCTCCCTGATTTTCTAGAATAACTATGCCCTGATCATACAATCTAATTCTCAATTATATGCTGATATGAGTTTGTTTTTCTTTCTCTTGCTTTTTAATCCAAGTATATCTTGTCTTTTCTTAAATGGAATGTAAACTTAAGTGTAAACGCTGTGCTTCTCTTCTTTATCTCTTCTGTGCAAAGTACACAGTGGCCTGAATAAATTCATGCTGGACCACAGAAAAACAGATCTGCCTTTAGAGTATAGTTGCATCACTCCTTGTCAGTGGAAATGTACAATGTAAGGTATTTATGACTCTTAATTTGTAAATAGGTAAACCTTTTTCAGCTGTTGACATTATTCACTTCTTATAACCCCATTAAAAAAAATATTTATTTATTTCACTGCGCAGGATCTTAGTTGTGGCATGTGGGATCTAGTTCCCTGACCAGGGATTGAACCCAGGGCCCCTGCATTGGGAGCTCAGAGTCTGAGCCACTGGACTAAGGAAAGTCCCTTATAACCCCATTTTTTATGGACATCACAATTGTAAACTTCAGCTCAGCTGTTAACTAGGTTATCCAAAATGATGGCTTACAGAATGGAAAAGAGATTCATGAGATTTTTACTCCAGTGTCTCAGCACCCATAGTTTGTGGAGAGGAGGTGCTTTTTAGGTCTATGTACTGGTGAGTTCCACAGGACCCACACATACTTCTGGGCTCTTTTTTCCTCCCCTCTAGAAGTAGTATATACCTTCATGGTGTTTGCAGTGCCCCCACAGAAAATGGGTTGCTGCCTGGGGGTTCTTCAAGAATTACCCAGCAATCAATCATGTTTTTCTTTTGTAGTATTAATAAAGTTAGGTCTTTGGTTGGTTTTGATCTCAAATTTGGATTTACTGGTGACTGATTGATTAATAGCTATAAATCCTAACTATATAGCTTTGTCATTGTTGTTCAGTTAGTTCTAAGTCATGTCCAACTCTTTGCAACCCCATGGACTACAGCACACCAGGTCTCCCTGTCCCTCACTATCTCCCGGAGTTTGCCCACTTTATAGCTTTGGGTTTACCTAAAACTATCTGAGCTATGCTGCTGCTGCTGCTGCTAAGTCGCTTCAGTCGTGTCTGACTCTGTGCGACCCCAGAGACGGCAGCCCACCAGGCTCCCCCATCCCTGGGATTCTCCAGGCAAGAACACTGGTGTGGGTTGCCATTTCCTTCTCCAATGCATGAAAGTGAAAAGTGAAAGGGAAGTCACTCAGTCGTGTCCGACTCCTAGTCACCCCATAGACTGCAGCCCACCAGGCTCCTCCATCCATGGGATTTTCCAGGCAAGAATACTGGAGTGGGTTGCCATTGCCTTCTCCATCTGAGCTATGATTCATACTTTATTTAGAGTTAGTATTTCTTTTGGAGAATAAAACTAATGGGTGACTTTTGGTGATCTATATAGTTTTAGGATATCCCATACAATGATTGCACTGCACTGTTAGAATTAGCAGAGGTCAAAAGACTTATATGTGAAGCTGAGTTGTGTTAACTACAAAGTGCACTGTCTTTGATAAATTGCTAAAGTTCTCTAAGTCTCTGTTTCCTCATCTTTAAGATGGGCATAATATGTACTTCACAGCCATCTGAGAATTAAATAAGGTAATATATGTGAAAATATTGCAAACTATGAAATAGTATGTGCCATTATCATATGCTTTCAGCAGTATACAAATAATCCATCTCTCAAATCCATTAAAAGTTGTTTTTCTTTCTCATGAATGCTTTTACATTACTTAAAACTTTGATGAGAAGAGTCTCATTTATTAGACCAACTTCTGTTTATAGGCAGTCATACTATTAAAGGATTCAGTTAAAACTTGCCATTAGAAATACAATATGAATAAGGCCCAGACATGTTAGGACAGAGTCATCTATTAATATGTATAAGATACATGGTATTATGACGTACCCACAGGTGACATTATTAGGCCCTAATGTATTTTTACTTGTTCACATTCTGATGTATAGAAGGGGTTTGAACTTACTTTGTAAAATAAGTAGATCAGTGATACTGTTTTATTTTTGTTTTCATTTGAAAAGGTCTTGATCATCATGAATCTTGGATTTAAAGATTTTACACTTCTTACATTTTGGGAGATGCTATGATCTCTACTCAGAAGAACTTGAGACTGGGATATAGGAAACTTGGTTTCCTGTGTGAGAATCTAGTAACTCTTTTTACCCTTAGATAATACATATGACTAGGGGTAGGTCAGTCAGTTCACCTTGAATTGTTGAATGAAATGAGCGTTGACTTAATTACTTCTGGTTTCTTTAACTGCTCCTGATTGTCTAAATAGCCAGGAATATCTCTCGGAGGATGCTGACAGTTTTGTACCACCTTGGTGCCTCTGACACTCCCCCCACCGCCCCCGCTTTTCAGGGTGTGTAGGATCACCCCAAGGAAAAGCAAATAATTACCACACCTTATAACTTGAAAAGTGTGAAATGAAACATGTAATAGATTAAAAAATAGTGAGTTTTCTCCTTTCCCGGGACCCAAGTTAGACATTGAGATGACTAGGTAATGCTAAGGAGCAATGACATGGCTGAAGAAGGAGAATATACTAATATGAACACAACCATCTCTCTTCCACCTTGCCACTGCCCCCATATCTTTCTTTAATTCCTTACAGGCACCCAAATGACACATACCTTGCTAGACTGTCTGGGTTCTAATCCTGGTTCCTCTAGTTTCTCTTTTGTGACCTTGTACAAATTATTTTCTGCATGTATCAGTTTTTTCATCTGCAAAATGGGCATGACAATATTAGTACCTATCTCATAGGGTAGTTGTGAGGAGGCAGTCAGTTAATCTGTAAAGCACAGAGCTGGCACACAATGTGTGCTATATGAGTATCAGGTAATATTATTATCTTTCTAAAGATTAATTTACTGATATATTTGGAGTAATTGAACATGTTCCATTTCTAAGGTAAAAAGTTGAATTTTCCTGGCTCCAGTAATTTCAAATTCCAGTTAGTAAAAACCAGAAAAACATGTTTTTTAAAAACATTCCACCTGTTCCTGTAAAATCCATTAAGTTCTCTGAAGAGATCCACATCTGCTGTTAGTATAAAAGAAATTGGACATTGCAGATAAAATGGAAGAGTGTTTTTCATTCAGACCCGACAGTGACACTGATCCATGGCCATCTGATTAGTATGCTTGAGCAAGTTACTACAAATATGAACTTTCCAGGTATTAGTCACTAAGAAAAGAATTTGACAGAATTTTTTCTGGAAAAAATAACTGCATTATATTCAAGGCAACTGATGCAAAAAAAGGGAACAAAAGGATTTCATAAGTATTGTGTAATTTAAGACCATAAACATATTACTAACCCCCTTTATACGGGAAAACTTTCTCAATGATAAGTTAATGAGACATAAGGTAGATGATAAAAGTCTATAGTATTTAATTAATTATTTATTATATTTTGATGGCTACTTTTCTGAAAATGGTAAACCCCAGATTTCATTTTTTTTAGTAGCTGATTTAGCTTACTCTCATTTAATAATAAACCCCTTATTAGCTACTTACTAGCTACTGAGGTAGTCCCAAATGACTCTAGACAGTTTGGGGTTATAAATGGTTCTTTGGGTTTTACTATTGTTTGTCTGTCTTCTCTTGTCTCATGAGCTATGATGTATTGTCACAGTCTTTCTTTACCTCTAGTGGCATTTCTGACTTTGCTGCCTCTGGTCTGCTGAGAAACTGAATTTTCACACTGGTTGCAACTGTGTTTTTTAAAAAGTTCTCACTTGCTGAAAACTTCACTCTTTCCTTTTGTGCTCTAAAGCCTTGCTGTTCAAAGAGGGGCCCCACAGACCAGCAACATGGGCATCACCTTATTAGAAATCTTGGGCCTCACTCCAGACTTACTGAATCAGAATCTGCGTTTTAACGAGATTCTCAGATGATTCAAATGCACATTAAAATTGGAGAAGCTCCAATTTAGCACATCAACTTTGTGACAGTTCATTTTTCTATTTCGAGATCCATTTCTGGCTTACAAATTGTGTCTTGTGGTGTTTGATGTTGTATAGCTTGCCAGATTGTTTTACCTCTAGAAACAGGGATGTTGTTATAACATCTAAAAGTGTATTCATGTTTGGTAATAAGTAATTGATGAGTGCTTTATTTTCTCTCCCCTAGGATATCCCTGGTGATCTTGGAAGAGTCCATATCATGGAATCGATCTCCATGATGGGAAGCCCTAAGAGTCTTACCGAAACTTTTTTGCCTAATGGGATAAATGGTATCAAAGATGCAAGGAAGGTCACTGTGGGTGTAATCGGAAGTGGGGATTTTGCCAAATCCCTGACCATTCGACTTATTAGATGTGGCTATCATGTGGTAATAGGAAGCAGAAATCCTAAGTTTGCTTCTGAATTTTTTCCTCATGTAGTAGATGTCACTCACCATGAAGATGCTCTAATAAAAACAAATATAATATTTGTTGCTATACATAGAGAACATTATACCTCCCTGTGGGACCTGAGACATCTGCTTGTGGGTAAAATCCTGATTGATGTGAGCAATAATATGAGGGTAAACCAATACCCAGAATCCAATGCAGAATATTTGGCTTCATTATTCCCGGACTCCTTGATTGTGAAAGGATTTAATGTTATCTCGGCTTGGGCACTTCAGTTAGGACCTAAGGATGCCAGTCGGCAGGTATGTGTTTTTACATTTTATTCTTATTTAGCTGGTATTTTATACTTAAATAGGTAGACAAATATACACCTAAAAAACGAATTCTGATGCTCTCCCATGATTATCATTTTGAAAACTATGTATGAGCTCCTGAAGATTCGTGTCCTGACCTTGTACGGACATATTTCTATCCTCAAAATGATGTAAAAAGTTGAGAAAATAACTTGAACTTTCTTATCATAATCAGCTAATTGAAGAAAAAGACAAAGTTTGTAGATGAATAATGTGCCATCTTCTTACTTCCTCAAAAATTAAAAACGATCGCAAACATGTCTTTTTTCTTTGCCTCTCTTCCTCCCACCCTTTCTTCCTTCCTCTTCCTTCTTTGCAAACAAAAAGACGTAAACAGTGTTTGCCTATTTGATAAACAGTGTTCCATCTCTGCTTTTATAAGTAAACACATAGAGTAGTGCACCTTAAAAATCTTTCAAAAGTGTAGTTGTGCATTATAATGGAGCAAGATGATAAAATACTTTTATTATTTTTGCCCATAAAGACAGTTGATTAGATGTCTTAGAAAATAAATTCAAGTATTTACATCACTGTATGCTGCATATCATGCTTCCCCGGTGGCTCAGCAGTAAAGAATCTGCCTGAAATGCGGGAGACACCAAATACATGGTTTCGATACCTGGGTGGGGAAGATCCCCTGGAGGATGGCATGGCAACCCACTCCAGTATTCTTGCATGGAGAATTCCCATGGACAGAGGAGCCTGGCTGGCGAGAGTCCATGGGGTCACAAGGAGTCAGACGTGACTGAGTAACTAAAGCACAGCACAGCACAGCATGCTGCATATGAGAGTCATGATAACTATTCATTTTCAGGTGTTTAATTTGGAAGACCTAGTAAAAGAATATATACTTTCCTAGAGACTGTTCTGAAGCCTGTTCTGAAGCCTTTTTTTTTTTTTTTTGCATATCCACCAAGGTTCAGCGATAGATCAAGTAAATTAGAGATAAACCTGAATTTAATCCTTTGCTCATATTAGTGATAATTTTAATATTCAACTAAATTATGGAACAAGAGATTGTTCAGTGTGAAATACAGAAAGAGTTTCATTTGTATCTTGTAGTTCTTATGCCTTTACATATGTTTGATTTATTCTTTTAGGTAAACTATAAAGTTTTATAATTTTTAGTGTTTTTCCTCAATGAATTAAATAAAAAAGTTTAATTCACCATTGTCACACCTGTAATAAACTGAGAATGCTTTTCTTTATTTCTTTGATATATATTTCTCTACTTTCACTGTTCCATTTTAGAAGTTCTAGCAGTATAGACTTTTTCATTTAAATGGCTAATGTTAGATAAAATTAATGATTCTTAGAAGTCTACATTCTTTCCATTATATAACTAGGTTTAGCAGGCAAGAATTTCAGTGTGGTCTGTTTCAGAGCACTTATATAAACATCTTCAGGGATATATTTAGGAATTTGTTTTCCCTGAACATCACACAGCGATTTTACAGCAAACTTTTTCTAACACTAATCCAATTTCACTCCAGCATGAACTTGTTGTTCAACAAATATTTGTTGACTTCTCAACCATATTACAATATATAAGAGTATTTGGTAGCTTGAAAGCCCACCCTCACCCCTACTGATCTTGATCACATCAAACAGCAGTTACTTTTACTATTTAAATTAACTAAGCCTAATAATGCCATTTCCCCCCACCAAATATATTATCCTCATTTAAAGATGAAAGAATTTCATAATTCTGACCAATGAAGTAATATACCTGAGATTATCCATGGTTTTGGTGAATTGGTTTCTAAGCCAGAAGGTAAATTTTATAAATAGTATAGCATCATGACATAATTTAGAAGTTTTAATTGCAAATTCAACCATTTCATGCTCATTCAGCATACTCATCTTTTCCCTTGCTGAATAGCCATAAAGGGCATTGCTTGCAATCACTCTGCTTGGCAGAATCACTGCAGTCCTAGAGCTAAGCTGTCCACCAAAGCCTGGAGAACCAGCCCCAGCCCACACCCTGCAGGAGTGTGCAAGCTGGATGGGGGAGGGGCACGGCCAGCAGCTTGAATTCCACCTAGACTACTGAAGAGAAGACCTTACCTTATCTGTTCAGAAGCACTTGGTTTAGAAATCTTTCCTTCTGCCTCCCTTCCCCTGAGGACTTGGTCCCAGGTTCACACTAGATTTTTCTGCATTTTCATTTCATGTCATCGAAGCTAGCGAGCACTTTGTTGTGTTTTTACAATACTGTCTTAACCTATAAATAAATAGATTAATAAATTAACAAATGCTTTATTACCTTAGTTTTTTGTATCACTCAAGGTCATCATACATGATGCTCCATAGATTAAATGGAGCATGTGATTGTTACCATTTTTATAAGCAACGATAGTAATGATGAGTCTTCTGGTTTTTTCCCACAGGTTTATATATGCAGCAATAATATTCAAGCTCGACAACAGGTTATTGAACTTGCCCGTCAATTGAATTTCATTCCCGTTGACTTGGGATCATTATCATCAGCCAGGGAGATTGAAAATTTACCCCTGCGACTGTTTACTCTCTGGAGAGGGCCAGTGGTGGTAGCCATAAGCCTGGCCACATTTTTCTTTCTTTATTCTTTTGTCAGAGATGTGATTCATCCCTATGCTAGAAACCAGCAGAGTGACTTTTACAAGATTCCTATTGAGATTGTGAATAAGACCTTGCCCATAGTTGCCATTACTTTGTTGTCCCTGGTCTACCTGGCAGGTCTCCTGGCAGCTGCTTATCAGCTTTATTATGGCACCAAGTATAGGAGATTTCCACCGTGGTTGGAGACCTGGTTACAGTGTAGAAAACAGCTTGGATTATTAAGCTTTTTCTTCGCTTCGGTCCATGTTGCCTACAGCCTCTGCTTACCAATGAGAAGGTCAGAGAGATACTTGTTTCTCAACATGGCTTATCAGCAGGTATGGAGCATGTTTGATATTTATCTGATGCTAGTAAAATACTTGATTAGTATAAATTTGTAAAAACTAAGATTTAAAATAGTGTAAAACTTTACATACTTTGTAATAGAAATGTTGATATATTTAGGGAGGGGAATTATTCTTTAAACAAGGTTTTTGCATAAGAATTATATGGCTAATTCAGAATAATTTATAGTTAAAGCTTCTGTCATCCCTTTCTCTGCAGAATAAAGCAGAGAAGTGGAGAGTTGGGTTTTATTTTCCTTTTTTGTTATAACTGAAGTGATTACTTTTAGCATCAGTTAATTATTTTATAATTGGCCATGTTCTGTGAAATAATAAGGCAGCTTTTAGTAAACACATACAATAAAATTAAGCCTAGTGAAAATATAAAAAATAATAGCAAGTCAGGATTGCTGGTTTTTGTTATCAAAAAGCAAGAAAGGTACTGGTTCCTCAGGTGAAGCTTTTCTAGCACTTAACTCTTAAAGAAAATCTCAGGGAGAGCCTCATGGAATTGGCTTGATGATGGCATAGACTATGATTTTCCTCAACAATTTCCATTCAGTAAATATCAGGGGTTTCATTGAAGCTCTTTGATGTAGCATTTTTCAGTGAAAGTTGAGCACAGTATACCAAACAAATGTGTAAGAGCTTTTGCATTTTATAAGGAAACAAAGCATTATGGTCCAAGTGTGTAGCATCCAGTAATTACACTTGTTTCAACAATAAAACCTAAAATAATTTGAAAAAAAAATTACTAGATTGATGTTCTTTAAGCCATTTTCTCTAAAAACCACTTCACTTAAATGAATGGTAAGGCTTTGATATCTACTCTACCAGCTTCCTCACCTCCTTCAAGTCTTCAATTTGTTGAAACAAATAATAATCAATCAATAATCAGATTAGAAGAGAGTTTTATCCACACCAAGCTGAAGACTATAACCTGGGAAACATCCTCTCAGTAGCTCTGAGGGGACTGCTCTGAAGAGGCATGGAAAGAGCCAGAATGTATATGAATTTTTTAGCTAGGAAATAAGTGTGGTCAAGCATACATCGTTGATAAAGGATTACTGCTAATCACAAAGAACAGATATTTCAAGTTAATAATTTCAGTGTTTTTCTATGTATTGGAAGATGCAGGAATCTGGGGTCATTGAAATTCTTCCAGAGGTATGCATCTTAACTATCCAGGGGCCAATATTGCATAGCTCAGAAAGCCTCACCCTTCTGTTTTCCTCCTGAAGTCTCCTCATAGCTCATTGTGAACTGACAATGGATTGTGATTAAACCCTTTGTAAAACTTGATGGTGGGCAGCATTCTTTTTTTTTAATGGTAAAGCTGATGTACAATGTATGTTTGTACATAAGACAGGCTGTTCTTAGTTATAAAGTTCAAACCAAATCATGTATGAGCCAGAATGACTTCCCCATACTTCAGAATGTGAAATTTTTTTCCATCAAGTCCTTATCTCCTCAGCGAGGCCCTCATTGGACACTGTTTTACGTTCTGCCACTTGCTTCTGACTCAGCCCTGGTACTCCCAGCCTCTCCTACTTCCCTTGCTATACCTTCTCTTTGTTCAATAGTATTTTCCACCTTCTAACACACTTTGTGTTCTTTATTTACTGTTCTCTGCCTTGTCTCATCAGAATGTAAGTTCACAAGAGGAGGAGTCTTTGTCCATTTTGCTTACTGATATATGCCTAATGCCTGGAACTGTGCCTGACACATTGTAGACACTCAAAAAACATACTCATGGGAGGAAGGGGTGAATTGGGAGGGCAGCTATTAATAGATAGATACAGGTTGTAGTCTCCCTATACTAGGGTATGTTGTTACTCTGTATCATTGTATAGAGGCCCAATGAGATAGTAAGAACCTGTTCTCCACAGAGGAGCTCTGTGGCTTCTTTCAGAATGTTGGTATTGATTGCTTCAGTGAACTAGTGGCTAAGAAATAGCTTTTCTCTCTTTTTTTTAAACTTCAGGTATGGTTACCTGGTATGGTTCAGGTATGGTTACCTGAACTAAACTTCATTTTGGTTACCTGGAAGTGGACAAAAAGTCAAGCTGGTATTATGTTAGAACCTGCTTTCCTTGACTAGATCAAAGCATCAACCCAAGGAATCCAAACCTTGATTTATACTCTAATTATATTGTTTGCATGTAAACAGACAATTCTAAAAGTAGTTCCTATGCAGAATCCGACATATTCAGAGTTAAAAGACTGGCTTGATTATATGTGCATTATCAATGTAAGCGGAAGACATTTGGAAAAGTACTGAATGAGACAACTAGACAGTTGAAAAGTATATTAATGAGGTCATTCAAGTAGATAAATATTTGTGCTCCGTAGGGCTTTATCCTCAGGGCAATTTCAGCTTCCTGGGGAAAAGAAGGTAAGATGAAAGAGGTAAATCAACATATAAATATTCTGTGAGAAAGGAAAGCACAAAGTTTAGAAATCCCCTGCTTGGATTCTAAGTTGAACTAAGGCCAGAATATTCAACCAAGTTGAAACCAACTTTTAAAAGTACCGGAAAACTAACTGCCACTACTTTTTAGTCTCCCTCTGGAACCAGCCACTCAGTATTTCACAGTGTTGTGACTCCAGAGTCCATGTCAGCATGATGTATTACAAATGTGTCAACTACCCTTATCACACATGGGTGAGGAAGGAGAGGACCTTAGTCCTCTTTTTGTTGAACTCTCTCTTCTCTTTCACACACACCTGGAACAAATACCATCCAGTAATAGGTTCTCCATAACAGTTCATTAAATTGAATTAGTGCAACTTAAATATGTCTGTATATGACATATTCTTAGGCCAAGAGTGAACTCTGTGCTGAATCAGTTAATGTTCTACCAAACAAAGGAAATTCACATTTGCTTTCTTGTTAGGTTCATGCAAATATTGAAAACTCTTGGAACGAGGAAGAAGTCTGGAGAATTGAAATGTATATTTCCTTTGGCATAATGAGCCTTGGCTTACTTTCCCTCCTGGCAGTCACCTCTATCCCTTCAGTGAGCAATGCTTTAAACTGGAGGGAATTCAGTTTCATTCAGGTACGTGGTGTTTGTTTGGTGAGGGGATGGGTGGTACAGAATTTTAATTACAGTTAAGTACAGTTAAATTTTAAATAAGTTCCTTATGAAAGAATGCCTCTGGGACTGCTGTTTATGCAAGTATCTCGTGGAATATATGCTGCTAGAGGCCAGCTTAGGACCATTCTGGTTTAGTTACTAAAAGACCAGTACAGGACTTTACTGGAAGGTTTTGATAGCACTGCCTACTATGTTATAGATAAAGGTTATTTTAAAAAGGAATAGAAAGTGGGAGGTGAGTCAGCTTAGATCAAATTTAATACCAAAGTCAATTTATTATTGACCAACTCAATGGAGACTTATTTTATATTCTGTCATCTTAATCTGTCTAGAAAAGTTTCATTAGTTGTAATTCAAGTGGAGAGAAGCTCAGTCTGAATATTTTAAAGGAAATGTGTGTATATACACAAACACAAGCAGTAACAAAACTAGGTTAATGGATTATGACAAGGAACCAGCCTTATGAATCTTGTTAGTATATGTATTTGGTGCATTTGTATACATATGTGTATGAGGGATTTCAAAATAACATTTGTTGTATAAGTTAAACATTCACTTTCTCTGGTAATAGCTATTTAATGAATTTGCATATTTTAAAAATATATAATTCAAATTTAGACCCTACCTAAATTATCATAAAACCAGTATTGGTTGTATCCAAATAGTTTATAGCACAATATGCAGATGAGTGGCATCTGGTGGTACACTAACTTTTGGTTGTTTTGGGGTTTTGTTGTTTGCCTATTTGCTTGTGTGTTTTTTTTTTTAAGTGGTCTAAAAACCTCATTCAGAATAAGGGCCTATCCCTCATCTAAATTAATTTTTCCTTTTTGAGGGAAATAAAATGTGAATATTTTCCCAACTGCTGGTTTAATCCCACCTGAAAAGAAATAGAAGGCCCTCCGATAAAAGGTGCTAGACAGGTGCAAAGTATCATAATAAATTTAGATGAGTAATTGCAAGCATAACAATTTTCTGCTAGAGAGTTAATCCTTCCCCAGTGATGTTAGACATTACATTATTATGCTGATAGAGTGCTACATTTTGTGTAACATAGACCATGTCTCAAATAAACAATTAAATATAATATAGGGAACCCAAAATGCTGAACTTCTCGATTTTTAAACTGTAAACTTTTTAACAAAATACTCTTATAATCTCATTCAATATGATCAGTAAAACCATTTGAAATGCTTTTTATGTTACACTTTAATACTATAAGATTTTTCATATTTATCTTCAGCTATATGTGTCTATACCTATGAGAATGCTCTTTAGCATTTAATTATATACATGTGTATATATGTATACATGTATTACATATATAATATATGTACTATATTATATATATAGTATATATAATATATATACACACACATACATTTTTAAAAATATACACAACTGGTAGAAATGTGGATAACCTTTAAAAGAAGTTTTCCAGTTTTTATCAGTATCCTTAAGGAAAAGCCAGATGTTTTGACCAGTAATCCTACTATTAGAAATCAATTCTAAGGAACTAAACCAAAATATAAAAAAGGGCTTAAAGTGACATTATATAATAGTTGAAGAAGGTAAAAAAGCAGTAACTGATCAACAAAAAGGAATGGTTAGGTAAACTATAGCACATCCATTCAGTAGAATACCTTTTAAATTAAACTCATGTTTTCATGTTTAATGACATGAGGAAAGATTCTAGATGTGATAAATAGTCAGAATATTAGAATATATGCAATGTGGCCTTCTTTGTGTAAAACAAAGTGTGCATATAAATGTGTAAGAAATATATGAAAATATTAAAATTGTTTAATGCAGTAGATAACAGAGTAACTCAATAATTTAAGATAAAGTTGTGTTTTCAAAATATAAACATAGTATATCTGGATGGATTAATTTATGAGTTTGAATAATTTTGCTTCTTCTGTTTCTTTTTCTTCTTCCCCTGTCCCAAGTCTACCCTTGGATATGTAGCTCTGCTCATAAGTACTTTCCATGTTTTGATTTATGGATGGAAACGAGCTTTTGAAGAAGAGTACTACAGGTTTTATACACCACCAAACTTTGTTCTTGCTCTTGTTTTGCCCTCAATTGTAATTCTGGGTAAGATTGTTTTACTCCTTCCATGTATAAGCCAAAAGCTAAAGAGAATTAAAAAGGGCTGGGAAAAGAGCCAATTTCTAGAAGAAGGTATTGGAGAAGCAGTTCCTCATCTCTCACCAGAGAGGGTTACAGTAATGTGATGATAAATGGTGCTCCCTGCTGCTGTATGAAGTTCTCCTCATGCCATTATTTTTATGACTTCCTTTATCTTCACTTGCAAGTGCACTGTCAAACTGCTGTGGGCTGAAACCTGTTCAATGAGATCTCAACTGAATTAATGGTAGAATTTTCTTCAAATTTGTTTTCCCTAATGTCACATTTTGCCAATACAAATTTTTGTAGTCAATTTATGTTGAAACATAGGTATGTTTTATTTTGTACAATTGTAATGCTATTGTTATTTTAATAAACTTTATTCCATAATCAGGCAGAAATATTTGTAGTCAATAGTATAGATACAACATAATGTTAAAAAAAAAACTGTGCAAACCAGCAGAACTTTAAGTTTTAATATAATGTGATGAATATTTTTTCCTGAAGCTTAAGTAAGATTCTGATTATTATTCAGCTTAAGAAATAGAAATGCATAACATGCATTATTTTTAAGAAAGGACACGTTAGGTTAGCATCTAGGTAAGGGTATATGTTAACATCCCTATGTTTCTTTCTTAAGATAGGGTTTGAACCAATGTGATTTGTGAGCAAACACAAATTAAAGAGACAAATTGAACTTGAAATTATACTTAAAACACATTGTAGACATGAAATATATACTGATAATGTATACCTCATGAAAAGTTTTATTCTTTATCTTGTTGCAGAGCAGTTTTATTTGCATATTAATATACTGATCAGGGAGAAGACAGTAATATATGGCCTCCCAAACTGATTTTTCTAATATAATACCAATCCTGGGAATCTTATAATTATTTCTAGTTAGAGGGAAAGTGTTAAGTTTACATACAAGTAGTTGTTTATCAGCTGATTTTTGCTGTTGCACCTTAGCCAGTCATACTCTGAATGATATAGGATTTTACTGACATTCATTAAGGGATTATAACATGCCAGGCACTGTTCTAAGCACTTTACTTGTATTTTCCCATATAGTACTTACAACAACCCCTTGACAGAGGTGGTTATTATCCTCATTTTACATATAAGGATACTGGATGGAGAATAGAAAAGTTAAGTAATTTGCTCAAGGTCATGCAGTTAGTGAGAACCAGAGCTAGTATTCAAGTCCAGGCAGTCATATTTCAAAGGCTACTGTTTTAGCCACTAAGCTATATGGCCCCTGCCCCATCCCCATGCATTCCAATCTAGATGCTTCCTCTTTGGTGTAAAGGCACTGACATTCTTTACAGTGTGTCGTGGGTGTCAAGAGATACGTGAAGATATAATTGTAAATTTATCCTTGCTTGCAGATATAATTCACACTTACCCTAGGAAAGAATCTTGCCTGGAACAGGACCCTAGAGATCGATGGCAGTCCATACACCTCTTTATGCAGTAAGGGACTCCAGTAGAGATAGGACTGTAGTAGTAGTTAACAGCAGAGGTCCTACAGTCTTAAAAAATCCCTGTAGATGGTCATCTCTTTCTCTGTTCTTGAGACGTACTCCTGCCTGCTCAGCCATTCGTTAGGGAGCAGTTTGCAGGTATGAAGGATATTTAGATGAGTGGGTTAATTATGAATCTACTCTAGAGACATAGAATCATACAAATTATTCATGAAATTTTTCAGTGCTGACATTCCACATTAAAATCGCATTTTGTTCATACTTTGGTTAGAAAGTCCTATATTTCCCCCCATTTGCTCTTCCTTCATTAAAACAGAAAGTTGCAGAGAAGATACAATGATATGTATTCCTCTTCCTGAAATTCTAACATTTTAAAACTTACCCAGAAAGGTTCTACTGAAACCAGCTGCCAAAAAGAAAAGGACTTGTACTCAGTAGAAGCTCCCTTTCCCACCAATGGCTCACTCCCTACCACCATATCATCTCAGTTTGGTAAACTGCCCATGATTCTCTGATGTTCTCTTCTTGGTGAATTTTAGTAACTTGTACTTTTTAATTGAGCTTTTCATTTTAATTGTAGCCTTTCCCTCTTGATAATCATTTACTTGTTAGTTCTCAGCAGGGATTCAGTTGGGTGATAACTTTAAGGTAATACCTATAAACTATATAGTGGACTTGTGAAATTAACTACATATTTGTAATAATTTCTTGTCCCTTCAGTTCCACGCCCTTTAAGCCCATGCTTTCACCAGTTAATGTGAAAATACAGTGAAATATTTTTAAAACTTAGATTACTATTGAAGTATATTTATATTGTTGCATGTATATATTAATTAGCTAATAAGATAAAATTATCACTATTACAGATAAATGGGGCCTTTGAAAATATGAAAAAGTGAAGTTCATGAAATGCATATAAGATGTAACGGTTGTTTGAAATGGTAATATCTTCTTTTCAGTACTACAAAGCTGATATAATTTTGAAGTTTTATAATAAATATAATATGTGTGTGTTCAGTCACTAAGCCATGTCTGACTCTTTGCAACCCCATGGACTGTAGCCTGCCAGGCTCCTCTGTTTATGAGATTTCCCAGGCAAGAATACTGGAGTGGGTTACCATTTCCTTCTCCAGGGGATCTTTCTGACCCATGGATCCAACATTGGCAGGTGGATTCTTTACCACTGATCCACCAGGGAAGCCCAAGTGTAATATGTTCATTATAATTCTAAATGTTTAAAAGCTTTTCTAAAAGTGGAAAAATACTGACTTTTAATTGCTTTACTTAAATAACTTTTAACTGCTATTTCCTACCTGATTACTTTTCTTAATCATCATTTCTCATAATCATTCTTTAGAAATCATTACTCTGACCTCAGAAGTATGATTGAATTTTGCTCTTGCTAGATATGAGAAAGTAGTGGGAACTTTAAAGCAGGAGGCTTGTTTTTCCTAAACTATATTTTGAGAAGTGTCCCTGAGAAAATTATAAGAATGTAGAAAATATGTCTAGTTTTGAAAGCAAAAGTGAAAGTTGCTCAGTCGTTTCCGACTCTTTGCGACCCCATGGACTATAGGGTCCATGGAATTCTCCAGACCAGTACACTGGAGTGGGTAGCTTTCCCTTCTCCAGGGGATCTTCCCAACCCAGGGATCGAACCCAGGTCTCCCGCATTGCAGATGGATTCTTTACCAGCTGAGCCACATGGGAAGCCCTAGTTTTAATCCTATGCAAAATAATTAATTTTTTTCCTAAGAGGAAATTAATTATTGGACTGAATCATGCTACCTAGCTTTTATGCACAGATTTCATGTCTCCTCTGTTAAGGATATTTAAAATCATGTTTAAATAGGAATATATTCATGTTAGCATATATTTTTCAGATCATATATGGAAATTAGCCTAGATTGTCTACAGGTAGAGATTTTTATTTAAATTTTGAAGTATTTTAAAGTATGAATAAATTATATTTATAGGTATTTATCAGAGATAATTATTTTGTGCTACATATGGGATTGGTTAATGAGCTCCAATGTTAAACTACCTGATTAATTTCTTATAAATTAGCATAATTTTGAGTTGATTACGGGATTTTACTTTCAAAATTAATTTGCTAATAGTAGCCTAATATATATTCATCCTTACAGTGAAATTATGAAAATTATTTGTGTAAAAGGGCTTTCGAGAATATATCATATACAATTTTTTTATTGTTTATCTCTTATTAATGTGATAGAATCTTAATTATTTTTAATTGCCTTTTGCCATTAAACTATTTCATAAAAAATTCTGTACATAGAGGTTCCCCCTGCCAAAAAGTTTTTATTTGTGAAATTTAAAGTTTCTTATGTGATGTTTTAAACAAAGTGCCATCAGTGTAATTCATAAATATTTCTTTAGGAATACTGTGAACACTGAACCTGTGTCAGTCTATAAAATCTCTGTTTTGAAATAAGTATTTAAACAACCTAAAATGTTGCATTGAAATTATTTTGTAAGTTAATGACTTAAAGTAGTGTAACACATGGTATAATAACCTGAGCCTGGTGTTAAGATTTATATTTGTGATGTGTTGTCATGAAAATGAGCTGCTCCACCTTCAGTTGTTTATAAGCCACTAAAGCAAATTCTGATACATATTAGTATATGTAATTGCTCTAAATGAAACTGTAATAATTTTAGTGGAAACAATTTGTTCATACTTTTGAACAGTGAATTTTATAGGAACAAATAGGTTCTTCAATTTTCTTTTAAGCAAACCTCTAAAGTGCTAATATTCAGAGATTCTGTCAATATGTTACTAAAAAACATTTAGTTTAGCTGAATACACGTACACACGTAGTCCCCCCTACCACGGTTTCATTTTCTGTGATTTCAGTTACTCACAATCAACCATGGTCTGAAAATATTAGATGGAAAAATTCTAAAAATAAACAGCTCATAACTTTTAAATTGTGTGCCATTCTGAACAGCATAGTGAGATCTTGGGTGTTCCCCCTCCAGCTGGCCTAGGACATGAATCAGCCCTCTGTTCAGTATGTCCTTCCCCTTAGTTACTTGGTAGCTGTCTTGGTTATCAGATTGGCTGTTGTGGTAATGCAGTGCTTGTAATTCTTATTTTACTTAATAATGGTCCTGAAGTACAAGGGTAGTGATGCTAGGAATTCAGATATGTCAAAGGTAAGTTGTAAAGTGTCCCCTCCAAGTGAAATGGTGAAAGTTTTGGACTTAATAAGGAAAGAAAAAAAAATTGTATCCTGAGGTTGCTAGGATATATGGTAAAAATGAATCTCCTATCTATGAAACTGTGAAGAAGGAAAAAGAAATTCGTGCTAGTTTTACATTGCACTTCATACTACAAGTTATACAGTGTGTGACAAGTGCTTAGTTAAGATGGAAAAGGCATTATATACAATAAGAGATTTTGAGAGAGACAGACTACATTCACATAACTTTTGCTACAGTATTTTGTTATAATCTTTCCATTTTATTATTTGTATTTTGTTGTAATCTCTTACTGTGCCTAATTTATAAGTTAAACTCTGTCACAGGTATGTGTGTATGGGGAAAAAAGCATAGTATATATAGAGTTTGGTACTATTTGTGGTTTCAGGCATCCACTGGGGGTCTTGAAACATCCCCTGTGGATAAGGGGAGGACTACTGAACAGATTTTTTTTTTTTAATTTCCCAAATCATTGGATTAACATCATGCAGTCATCCAAAATTAGGGCAGATTATTTGGATTCTCCCAATGTCTAGATGGGCTAATATAAATGATCAAAGCAGGTGTTTTTTTAAATGATTTCCAAATTGCCAACTCCAAGGATGATTCTCTTATTTTCTTTAAAGGTCTTTCATAGTTTTGCAGATACTGAGTCTAAAGGGGGACTGGAAATTGTCTCCCTGTGTCTAGTTGCCCCACTTTAAAAGCTGCTGCCTATCACATTCCTCAACAGCCCTCACAGTTAAGTCTTCATTTGTGACTGAGTGTGGACCAGTGAGATGTAGAGGTGCAAATAAGTGACTTCTTAGAAGTCTCTTCAAAGAAAAGCAGCATGTGTTCCTTTATCTTATTCCTCTGTCTTGCTGCCAGAACTGTAATATAATAATATCCAAGAAGACTAAGGCCAAACCCTAAGGAGGGCATGTTAGAAATTAAAACGGTCTTGACTGCTTCACTACTTTGACTGCCTTTTCCTGTATTTAAGCCATTGTAAATTTGGGTTTCTTTATATGAAATCAAAATTAATCCATCCTGACCTTCAGTTCTTTATTACAATACCATATAACACTGTTTGAATAAACTAGATTGCAATAATTCTTATGTTTAAAAGTTTTTAAAGGATAGTGTGCAGTTCACATTAGAACTGATTTTCCATTGTTAATTAATTACACTCATTTTCCTGCCTTTATCTTTCATTGAGTATTTTGTATCTGCTTAGAAAATACTGTCTTCTTTATAACTATGTAATAGATATTTGCTAAAACTCCAGAATCTCTAAAATACCGTTATCAAATTATATGCCATGTTTTATATCATTCTCATAGATCTGCCTTATAAACATCTAAATAAAAATGTACTATTTAATGTGATTTAATTTCTTTTTTGAAATGTTATGTACAAACGGATTTTTCTTTCTTACTGAATAATCATTCCAGTATTTGATGGAAGCCATCTATACTTTTCTGGCTGTTTCTTTTTAGAAGCATCCAGAAAGCATTCATGTAATTGTTTTGGCTTTGGGGGGAGTTTTGTTTGTTTTTATCAAAGCAGACATTTAGAAAAACATCCATCTAATGAGATGGTATTCTTAAAAGTATTTCACTTCACTAGCATTTATTAAGTATCTTTAAACTAGGACTGAACACAATATTCAAGCTACATTCTGTAAGTTCCTGATAGCAGGAACTCTGTCTTACTACTATATTCCTTTGTTGTTGTTCAGTCGCTCAGTCATGTCCTACTCTTTATGATCCCATGGACTGTAGCACATCAAGCTTCCCTGTCCTTCACTATTTCCTGGAGTTTCCTCAAACTCATGTCCATTGAGTCAGTGATGCCATCCAACCATCTTATCCTCTGTCATCCCCTTCTCCTGCCTGCAGTCTTTCCCAGCATCAGGGTCTTTTTTAATGACCCTGATGACCAAAGTACTGGAGCTTCAGCTTCAGCATCAGTCCTTCCAATGAATATTCAGGGTTGATTTCCTTAGGATTGACTGGTTTGATCTTGCAGTCCAAGGGACTCTCAAGAGTCTTCTCCAACACCACAGTTTGAAAGCATCAATTCGTAGCACTAAGCCTTCTTTATGGTCCACCTCTCATATCCATACATGACTACTGGAAAAGCCACAGCTTTGACTATATGGACCTTTATTGGCAACTGTATTTCTAGTGTCTAGTAAAACACGGTCCTACAGAAACCAATGAGATAGTATGACTTGCCTCATTTTTACAGAAAATTATGTTACTTATCAGCCCCTATCTGTGTAGCCATGCCTGCATCCTCCGGCCCACACCCTCCCCATCACCATCTCAGCTTCCTATTTTGCCTCCTGGCCAGTGGTTAGAGCTGCCCTGTGGGCCCAGAGAGGAGTCATTGCTATCGCTGCCACTGCCACCATCACCCCCACCACACTGTTGTACTGATCTTCATGCCTGTGCACAGGGTCTGTGGAGGCTCTGGCTCCCCCTGCAGCTGTCTGGAAATGTGTGGGTATTAATATCCTGAGAGTAGGGTTCAGATAAAATCCAGGACATTCAATCAAATTTGAATTGCTGAGAAACAACAAATAAGTGTAATTCTGTTACAAATACTGCATGGGTTTTCACCTTTAAATCTGGCAACCCTACTTCAAGGGTGAACTTTGATCAGAGTTTCAGCATAAGAGGGTGCTAGTAGGTAAATTCTCCCTTCATTTCCCCAGATGGACTGTCCCAAAGTTCAGTAATTCATAAGGCCTCCATGAAAATATCCTAAAACACTGAGCACTTGTTAATAACTCCATTGTTCCAAAGCTATCGCAGCTCAGTAACACCTATATTTGTACATCCTCCTCCACTGCCTGCCTCACTTCCATCTTTTCCTCCCTTCTGCTTAGCAGAGACAGTGCCCCCCCACCCAACCCCACAACCAGCTGGCAGAAGTGGAATGTTTCTTGTTTGTGGAAGACTCCAGGGAATCTAGGCTAGCACAGTAATTTTGGTAGTAGATTCTTCAGATGGAAAATAAAATATTAAATGATTTTCACAAAGTCAGGCATAGGGCTCTGCAGACTCAAAATCCAGACTGGTTGAGAACCTCAAGTGGATGCATCTCCCAGGGATGGACTCACATTGATAAATGTACAGTGATAGATTGTTAAGTCAGAAACATCTGAGAAATATCTGGACATCCCTGGTGGTTCAGATGGTAAAGAATCTGCCTGCAATGCAAGAGACGTGGGCTTGATCCCTACGTTGGGAAGATCTCCTGGAGAAGGGAATGTCTATGCACTCCAGTATTCTTGCCTGGAGAATTCCATAGACAGAGGAGCCATTGAGAAATATCAATGTCCTAAAGGCAAAGAAACCGGTATTGCCACAACTAAGCACATTCTACTCTTCAATCTGTTCTTTATAAGAATTCTAATTATAGTCCAAAGGATGTCAGGATCAATTACAGGCTAAATTATGTCCCCCTAAAATTCACATTGAAGTCCTAACCCCTAGTACCTCAGAATGTCTACATTTGGAGAAAGGGTCTTTAAAGAAATAATTAAGATAAAATGAGGTCATAGTGGTGGGCCCTAATCCAACATAATTGGTATCCTTATAAGAACAGTAAGGAGTAGATAAAGATATAGTGGGAAGACCATGTGATGACAAAGGGAGAAGGCAAGGAGAAAGGCCTCAGAATGAAACCAATCTTGGACACCTTGATCTTGGACTTCTAGCTTCCAGACTGTGAGGAAATAAAATTTCTGTTGCGTAAGCCACTCAGTTTGCGGTATTGGTTCCCACAGCCTTCAAAGACTAAAACATGGTTCATAGAATCAGAACAAGTCAAGTTAGTTACAGAACTTGGGTAATTAATGTCACTGGAATAAGCTTGTCCGATTAATCCTACTCCGCAACAAAGACAGTTCTCTCCTGGGGTTACTATAACCTCCCACCATGTAAATGCAATAAATAGCTTTAAGTCCTAAAAGTTCAAGAACATTTTCAGTTCATGGAACTATGAACTGGAACTACGTCATGGAGCTGAAGCTTTGATCAGATAAAAGTAGCTCTTTATAAATTAATCCATTTATTACCATTTATTTCGTTGCTCCACTAAACATGAATAGCTCTTGCAGCTTCCTATTTAAAAATCACTTGCAATTTGGATTGTTGACAACCAAACAATGGTTGACTTTGTTTTTATGTTCCATGTACTTATTACTTAGTATTCAAATTTAATTATTCTGTTAAAAGGATGTAATTACTTTTGTTTCTTGTTTATCCTTTGTTTCTACAATACTCAACTTGAAAGATTTTTTAAAACACTAAAATAGATTAAATTTCAGCTTTTATGTATTTTTTCTGTTAAATAATTCCCCTACAGGGGACTATAATCACACTTCCTATGTGCTATAAAATTTTTCTGTTTAAAATAAATTACTCTCAGAAAGAAATAATACTTGTGTGAACATTTAGAACATTTGGCACTAGGTTATTGACTACCAGATTCATATATAATCTAAAATATTAATTAGAAACATCTTAATTCATGCTAGTGAATAATTACAAGTTTACTAAATATTTTTAATTAGTCAGGGTGCAAACAAGTATCAAGAAAAAATCAGAAGAAGAATATTTATTTCCTAATATTACATTTAAGTTAAAAATATATTTAGCTTTCAATGTTACTTTTAAAAGTGGTGCATAGTTCAATAAATTATTAAAACTTGTAGTTAATCTTTAAGTCTACAGCAGCTTTTAAGAAATTATAATTTGTAATTCAACAGAAATTTTAAATTCTGCTGAATTGTTACCAGATTGAAGTATTTTTATTCTCTATGTATGTCATCTCTCATACATTTCTCTACTATTAATTTATCTTTTTGCTGAAATAATTTACCATTTCAGTAGTTAGCCATTTAACCCCACATCCTTCTGTGTTCTGCTGCCATAAAAATGTCTTTTGTGTTCTTAACAGTTTTTAAAAATCAATACTAAAGAAGGATCAATGGGACTTCCCTGGCAGTCCAGTGGTTAAGACTCTGTGCTTCCAGTGCAGAGGTTAAGGATGCTGGGGGTGGTTAGGGTACAATGTGGGGTTAGGGACATCGACCCTGATTTGGATGAAAACCCAGGGGTAACATTACAGTTAACCCTCTGTATCCAAGGTTCTGTATCCATGGATTAAATCCACCAGATTGTGTGGGACTGTAGTCTGTATTTATTGAAAAAAATCTGCATGTGAGTGGAACCCGCAGTTCAAACCTGTGTTCCTCAAGGGTCAACTGTATATGCAAACCCTTGAACCCTATCCCGACTTACTAAAGCAGACCCTGGAGATGGGACTCAGAAGTCTTTTAATTAGCTTTCCAGATGATTCTCATGCACATTAAGTTTTGCGAAATACTTCTCTAGACACTATGCTGAGGGCTTGGGGTATAAAAACCTGGGTAAGTAACTCTCCTTGTTTTAAAAAAATCTCAGCCTAGCAGGGAGACTGCTGAGCCAGTAAATACCATTAAATGTGTGGAGAGTACAAAAACAGAACGACAGACAAAGCAGCACCTAAAATGGAAGAATATATAGAGAAGGTTTCCTAGAAAAGGTCACATGAACTGAGTTTCATAAGGAGTTAGACATTGGAGGACAGTCACGGGTACAAAAGATGCAAAGGTAATGCAGGAGGAAGTTTGGCACCTGTGTAAAAGTACAAGTAATTCAGTCAATATGGCTTGAGTGTGGGGTGATTGAGGATTTTATTCTGGTTGCTTCTCACCTGTCAAAAGATAAAAATCATTAAAGCAAAAAAAATAAAATTACAGTTAGATCTATTAACTTCCCAGTAATGGACTCACTGATGGAGAAAAGTCAAAAGTTTTTAAGTGCTAGAAATGGGGAGTTTGTGGGATTTGTGCTAAATTAAGGATGGGAAACTGGTACTCTGGATATGGGACAGAATGAATATACTGGTTGGTACACAACTGGTTAAAATAAAACAAAAATCCTATTGTTCATTTCTTAGAAAAATGTCTTCAGTTAAGTCCAGTGAGAAGAGTCTGACTTCCCAGGGCCATTGAAGTTTATGGATTCTTACCACCTTCAGTATATTGTGCTAAATCACAAAAGTCAGTTGACATCTCCTAGGTAAGCTCTACTTTAAGTGAAAATTTTCCTTGGTAATCCCTTCTCTTCATCGTTCCTCATCTTGAGAAGCCAGCATGAGCACACAGAGGATCGCAAGTCATTGGAGTATCAGCTTTCCAACCACCATCTTAGGCTTTGGTGCCATTCTCACAGGATTCCATTCGGTTTATCCAAGTGGTTTCAGTCTCCTCTTGATGTAGTACACTTACACAGTAATTAAGGTTACGTTAACAATACACTTGACACACCCTTTGCACTTTCTCGGATTAATAACAGCCTTAGATCTACTGAACCGTCTCTAGGTGTAAGGCCTGAGAGGAGCTCTAAAAGCACCAATGAGTAGCTGTAAAGGTAAAAAAAAAAAAAAAAAATGCTGAAAACGGAGTTAGGGAGTTTCAAGAAAGGGTGAGTGGTCAACAGTGTAAAACACTATAGACAAGTATACACCAAGATGAGGACATGAAAATGTACACAGTCTTTGACTACAAGTGGTGGTAACCTCAGTAAGGGCAGTTTCCGAGGACTGGGGTTAAACAGAATTGAGGAAACAGGGACTGGAAGAATGCAGTACTCTTTCAAAGAAACTTGGTTTCTTTGGCTGCGACTCACATCAAGTGCTGCCAAGCCCAATATAGGTTTTCCATTTCTATTTGTAGAGCCAGAAATGTCATATAGATCATCTTGCTTATTATGTGCCAAGCACCACTTTACAAAACCATCATCTCATTCAGTCCTCTCACAGCAATCCTATTGATGAGAAAAGTGAAAAAGTTATGAGAAAAGTGGAGTTTCCAGGGGTTCAGTTCAGTTCAGTCGCGCAGTCGTGTCCGACTCTCTGCGACCCCATGAACTGCAGCACGCCAGGCCTCCCTGTCCATCACCAACTCCCGGAGTCCACCCAAGCCCATGTTCCAGGGGTTAACTTGCTCTAAATTCAACGATTTGACTCGAAAGCATTCCAGCATTGTGCACAATGCTTTGGTGCTCACTAAAGTACAGAAGAGGTAAAAGGCTAGGGAGTGTAGGTAATACTGGTCTCTTCTTAGGGATGAGATAAACTGTTCAGCTTCCAATATTAGCATTCTATCATTCATCATTCCTGCATCCCACATCCATCCCTCATTCCTCCACCGGCCCATTCTTGTTTTAAGAAGGCCCAGAGCAAACTACAAAGATTGAGACACACAAGCCGCCAAGGTAACACTCCACTGTTACCTACCGAGGTCTTCGCCCCTCTTCCCTCTGGAACGCATACAAACCTAGCCACTCCAGAGTTTACGGCGTAGATAAGGGTTTGGGGTAGTTTGGATCCTCCGGCTTCCGTAGGAGCCCTTTTGGCAGCCTCTGGCTCCCCCCCCTAGCAACGCTTTAGCTTGTTAGCAACCTGCCAGCCTGAAAGCGGCAACTTGTGCGGGTGGGCTGCAGGGGCGGGATGCGAGTGGCGTCGCGGCAGCCGAGGCCACGGCCGGACCCCCGGGACCTTTCGCGACTCTAGCGGCTTTCACTTTTCGGTAGCGGAGCCTCTTTCGGTCTCGCGGCTTCGGGCACACTGTAGGAAGGAAGGAGACGCACCCATCCCTCGCTCCGCAGCCACGGCCATGTCCGCAGCGGAGGCCGCGGAGACAGCCGAGGCCTGGGAGCCCAGCGGCAAGATCAAGGTCAGCAGCCCTCGCCAAATCCCGGTAGTCGGAGTGGTGACGGAGGATGAGGAAGTGCAGGTATGGCCAGGTGTCTGTGCTTTCGAGGGTGTCAAGGAGTGGGCGGGGGTTGAAATCTGGGGGCGGGGACGATGCCTGGGGGCAACGAGAACCGAAGTGGGGGCCCGAGTGGAAACCAGGGCAGCCCACGGGACGGAGATTCCAAGCGCAAAGCTGATCCTTCTAACTGCGCTGCCTGCGAGGGGCGTTGGTTGTCGTCAATCAACCTGTCTGGGGACTTGTGTCTCGAGGTCCTCCTGGGTCCTCCCGGAGCGTCCCAGTAAACTGAGTAGCCGAGGTTTGGAGACTTGGCTTCGAAAAGTGTGAGGCCACGAAAGGCCTGAGAGGGAGGGAAACATTCTTAGCGAAAATTTGATTTGCATTGGGCTTTTATATGTAGAACCCTGTTATCGTGTGCTGTCCTTGACACAGGGGTAAATCCTCACGTGTTTGAATTTGCTGCTACCAAAACCTGCATCTGGAGGGGAGGAAAATACTATTAAAATTAGAAATTAAACAACATTTTTATATGAAATTGGAATCTGGTTTGGGAGGGTGTTGGAGAGAATTGGATTTGAATAGAATTGATTTTATTGTGCTCGTATTTTTTGGTTTTTAGTTACTTTTTGTCATACAAAACTAATTCTAATTTCTGTTGAGAAATTTCACTTCAGAACCCTGTGGATCTGTAGCGGGGGTCTTTAGAAACTCCAAGGTGTTTGTTTCATACTAAAGTTCCATTGCTCCTCCCCAGAGAGCCATGATCAAGCCCTATATTAATGTGAATTCTACAGAGGAATCCTGCCCTACCTCCTCACACTGATGATGTGAGGCCACTCTGGGAATTCCTGTTGAGGCCTCACGAGGTTTAGGCTGCATCAGGAACCCTGTCTCCTGCGTACACATTCTGGAGCCTTGGAGAGTTCCTTAGGAGCAGTTGGTTGACTGGGGACCTCTCCTGTGGTGGAAATAGGGTTGCACCCTCTGAAGATGGACAGACATTTAACTCATGGAGCAGCAACACTTTTGCATGAAGAGGAGCAGGTGTTGAGGGAATTTACCTAATCGATTTTGTGGAAGTGGTGCAGTCCAGGCAGGGAGAAGAATTTCGAGGAGCAACAGATGTCCCTTCACTCCCAAGGCTGCAAGGGGGCTCAACACTACCACTGTTCTCCCAGGCAGCCGGCAAAACTGAGAAGTAGGTGAATTTGGCATCTGATGGCTCTCATTCCTCCTCTACTTGGTATTACAAAAGAGGGTGGGGTGCAAAGATATAGGAGGCAGGCAACCATGGGTTAAAAAGGAGAAAAAGGGGGAAATACTTTTAACAGACTATTGCCAATATAGTCCACAACATATCAAGTAATACAGAACAAGCATACCTGTGTATATAAGTGTATATTTTCTCCCTTCCCTTTCCCTTTCTTTCATTACTACCTCTTCTTACAGAGCCTAGGATTCTCCTCCAGGTAGAAATCAGTTTGTATTGATTAAAGTCCCTACCCTGTTAATAACTGCTTCAAAAAGGCAGTTTCTACAAAAAGAAATGAAATTGAATAAAGACATTAGAGCTGAGAGAAATGGTCACTAAGCTTTCTTGGGTTTTGTTTGTGGTTACTCTTACAGATGAGGGCCCTACAGCCATGAGAAGTTACCAAGAGTTACTTAGTTTCTTTACTGGGAGAGAAGTCTAGTGCTTTTTTGCCATTAAACATGATAACCTTTTTAGACTTCTACCTTGGAACTCTAAATGTTTCCACTCTTTTCAAATCATTCCATATTTGCAACCTCCTCCTCTTCCTACAGTGACAGAACAGTATATCCTAGTTGCCGAAAGTGAGACGGTGGAATTTATCTCAGTTCATTAAGCCAGCTTCATCATATACTTGAGAAATCACAAATTGTTCACCTATTGTCTAGTTCCCATTTATTTTAACATTGTTTCTTTCATTATACTCAGAAGCCCTTTGGAACAAGTGATTATTCAAGATTTAACATGCATTTGGAGCACCTGGGGGAACTTATTAAACCATTGTTTCTGGTTCTGTAGATCTCCGGTGGATCCCTGGATTCTACTTTTCTAACAAGTTTTCAGGTGCCTGAAAACTTGTGCTAGTTGAAGGATCCCATTTCCCACTCAGCAATACTTTGAGTATTACAGCTGCAGTATGGTATGAACAGTGTGACAATTTCACAACAGCTAACTCCTGGAAAGCAACAGGAGATGATTTCATGTGGGTTGGATTACAAATCAAAGTAAACAGTAACAACAGCAAAAATTCCAATCCTCCCCCTGCCAGGTCAGAAGATTTGGTACCAAATGGGGCTTTAAAAGAACTACTTGCTCTCCTTTCCTGCCACCAGAGTCCCTCAGTCAATCCTGGATTAATGTCACATCCTTTGAATCACACCTCTTTCTCTCTTCCCTTCTGTTCTCCATAAACACCACTTTACCATCCTTCTTCCTCCCTCTGAGTACCACCTGTTCTTTCTTTCAGGCTTCCACAGTAGCTCCTTATTGCTTCCCTCATCTAATATCATTACACTGACCAGATCACTCAACTCTCTAGGTCTGTTCCCTTTTTTATAAAGTGAGCCTGTATAGATGAGTGTTCCCCAAACTTGGGTGATCATCACAATCATCTGAGGAGCTTTTAAAAAAATGTACATAGCTGGGTACTGTAGATTTTCTCAATCATAATCCCCAGTGTGGAGCCTGGGACTCTTAAAAAACCTCCCTCAAATGACTTTTAGCCTCGAAACCTCTGAACTAGATGTATGTAAGGTCTTTGCCGTCCTCAGTGTGTCAGGTCTACTTCTCTATCCTGTTTGCAGGGTTTCCTGATGCACAACCTGAACTTTATCTCTACCGTACATTCTGCTTAGTGCCACCTCTGTGAGGGCAGAAACCTTCTCTGTTGTTTATTGTGTAGTGTCCCCTATTATCCCCCAGTAGCAACCAGCACACCTGGTACACAGGAGGGGATATTAACTATATGTGAACTGAATGCCCTTCCCTGTTTTTGGAATTTAAATCTTACCCTACCTTCAGGTCCTACCTCTCCACCATAAAATATCCCCAATAGGAAGCACTTCCCATTCATTTTCACGCTTACAGACCTTCTTCTCATAAATGGGTATAGTCCCCAGCCTGAATCACACAGTTTCTTACCTAATGATCTCTTGTTTTATATTTGTTACTATTTCATTTGTCTTGTTTTGTCTCTCCCATTAGCATATGGGCTCCTTAAGTATAGGACATATATCTTAATACTTACATGTCCTTCCCCACTCAACTCTAAATTCAGAGTATATATTTAAATCTTAAGTAGCTTACAAAATCTCCTGTGTTCCAGCCACACTGGCTCCCTGGCTTCTCCTCAGTCATGCCAGGTGTACCCTACCTAAGGGTCTTTGCAATTGCTATGCCCATTGCCTGGAAGTTTTCCCCTTGATATCCATGACTTGTTACCTTACCTTCTTCACGACTATAGTGAAATGTTACCCACTCTCCTCTTTTGCCGACAATTGCTTGAGCATCTTAGCACCATTTACTCCCATTTCTCCAGAGCATTATCACCTTGCAGTACACTGTATAACTTATTGTCTCCCCCAAACCATATCACTTCCTAATGGAAGCATAGATTTTGTGTGTTTTATTCAATACCATGTCTTTAGCACTTAGAACAATATCTAACACAGCAGAGGCACACAGTAATATTTGTAGATTAAACACATTATTGTAAACAGTTGACTTGAATGGGTATCATGGCTGAGCTTCCTTGCTCAAATTTGTTTTCCTTCTGAGAGCCTCTGAGAACTTACACAATTTGTTGGTTGATGTCATATCCTGCCACTATCTATAATTCTGCCATGTACTATGTACTTAAAGTGGCCTATCGCTGTTGTGGAGTAATTGCTATAAGTAATCTCTGGGTCAACTGAGGTGTCAGGCAGAGAAATAAGGTGCAAAGAACCACTGTTTCTGCATCAAACAGCCCTGCTAGCCCATACAGTCACTATGTGACCTAAATAAGTTAGATCTCAGTTTCAACAACAGGGATAATGATGCTACCTTCATATTGTAGATTTGAGATATGTTAATTAAAATATAAAGTACCAGACACATAAATGGACCATAATAAATGTTAGTTCTTTCCCTATAACTAGGTATCAAATGAGCAGTATTTTTCCCCTTTGATGTTCATTAGTAAAGTGGGAAAATAAGTTCATCCTATGACTTGAAGTAAGTGGAGGTATAATTTTCTTCAAAGCAGTTAATTAAATGAGCTTTTGATCTTAAAAGATTTTGTTAAATGTTTTTATAATTTCTCCATAAAATCTTATGATGATAATAACAGCAGTTATTTTTATATTTATATTTGTACATTCTCTTTTGCTTCTACATGCTGCTTGTGTGGTCTCATTTACCTAATCTCTCCCAATTATTACTTTAAGCCTGTGATTTAGAAATCTCTGCGCCAAATTTAACTCATCTCCAGCCTCGACACAAGCCTCTTCCTCCAGCATCCCTGTTTCAACAAATGGTGCTACCATTTATGTCATTCCTCAAGCCAGTCAGTCATCCTTACCTTTTCCTTCTCTTTCCTGCCAAAGCAAATCACTTATTAGGACCTGCTGATTCTGCCTCCTTGATGCTTTTCATTCTACTCATTGTTGTGTATCCTGGTGGCCACTGCTTTAGTCAATGCCTGAAGTCACAGACTAGTCTCCCACCTCCAGTCTAGATCTTTCCAGATCAGTCTGTACTCAGCAGACAGAATTATCTCTTTATTGTTACATTCGTCTGGTTAAAACCTGTGGAAATCAACAAAGATCACCCTAATGAGAATGAACACCAACTGTTTATGCAGAGCTTGCTGTAGAAAGAGAGTCAGCCAGCATTACTTACATTTGGCAGAGACTCCAAGGGAAGCTTCACTGTGAATAAAAGGGAGGCTTCTGCTTTGCTCTTGTTGACTGCATGATTGATTTGGGAAGCATACTTGGCTTTTTCTGGTTGGCCCTGAGTGACAGATAGGGTCAAAAAATAGGGAATGTGATGATCATTGACCAAATACTGACTTTTCTGAGCCAACAGCTGCAGAGGTTGTGGTTTGACTCTCTAGGTTGCTTGCTGCAGAGGTTGGAGGACAGAGTTCTGTTACCAAGTAAAATCTGGCCATTGCCTGTTTTAATATCCAGTCTCTCAAACCATTCAATATCTTCTGATGAGCCTTATCATAGTATATACAAGGCCACCTGTAAAATGGAGTTAATATATCTACCTCACAGAATTCAGTTAGTAAATTAAAGAGCTTACAACTGTACCATCGTTATTATCATTATGATTAGTATTCATGATTTGACCTCTGCTTACCTTATCAGCAGCATCTGTAGCTTCTATCCCTTGCACTATCCTCTCCTACCATATGACTCACCAATCCTCTAAATGCCATGTTTTTCTTGTCTCCAGGCCTTAACACATGCTACTCCCTTTGCTCCATCTCTCAAACCTTTAGTTTATCTCACAAATCCTATTCAATCTCACTCTGCCTGCAGATTGCTGCTTTCAGAAGCTGTCCCAGATTCCCATCCCTCCTCCCCATGCCATTCTGTCCCTCTCTGTATAGTTCCGGAACACACCTCTCAGCATTCCTGAGCCATTTTGTAGCATGTTATCTATATTACCTATATCTCATGCCAGATTGATAGATGCTTGAAGTCAGGGCAAATGTGTTCCCCACACCTACCATTTCTGAAATGTAGAAGCTACTTATAAATATTCATAAAAGGAAGAAAAGGCTAAGGGAAGGAGGGAGAAATATTAAAAATATAACATTTGCCATGCAAATAAAACACCGAGTAACATGAAGTGATAAGATAAATTTAAGATAATATAAGATAAATCCATGCCTTAATCTTTACCACTCTTCTTTCTTTCTCTCTTTCTTAGTCATTTGGGGGAAAAATTCTGATAATAATACAGATTTTAAAAAGAAAATTCTTCACTGATATTTCATTTCAATATCTTTTCCAACCCACAAAACCGATATTGCAGAAAATCAGAAAATAAAAATTCACTGTACATTTTTATTTCTCTGAGAATGTAGGGAGAAAAAAGGACAACTGAGGTGGTGCAGATGGCACTGTTAAAACCTCAAATCTTAAAAGGCAAAACTCTATTTATCAAAAAATTTTTAACAGTAAATTTAATAATTTAAGCAATTTAATAGTAAGATGTAACACTGTTAATTATAATCATAATACCTAGGATAAATAAGTATATAGTAAATCCTTTTTGATAATTTTTAAAGTAAAAATTATATTGAGTAAGCTCAGGGACTTATTCTGCAGACAAAGTTAGAACACTTAACTGAAAATTGTATTTGAATGACATTTCTGAAGATCAGAACATATTAGTTTGTAATTGTGAAAGGAAAGGAAATTCTAGACCTAAGAGGCAATGAAACAATGACTATGTAGAAATATGGAAATGTATGTATTATAGACTTAAAAATCAGAATATAAAATGGTGTTAACAGTAAGTGAAATTATGTTAAGTATTTATATGTGGAAACAAAAACAAAATATAAATAAATATATGAAATAGAAAATAATATATAAAAATAACAAGATGTATTTTGATGATAAGAATGGAGGCGACACATGAACTGTGTCTCAAAGGACCTGTGAGGGTTAACCAAGGAGACAGATAGGATCGTAACAACAATGAAAACAGAGGAGGGGTGAAGGGCATTAGTGGAGTCATTGAAAGATTTAGATGTGTAGTGTTCAGATTTGAGTTTTATTGTTCTGACCAGAGGGTAGAGGACAGTGTTGAAGGGTGCAAGACTAGAGGTAGGGAGAACAAATAACAGGAAACCTTCACAACTGAGTGAGAAATAAGAGCTGAATAAATAATTAAGATGGAGTGGGCCATCTACCATAAAACTCTTAGAGGAAAACATAGGCAGAACACTCTTTAACATATGTCACAACAAGATCTTTTTTGATCCACTACCTAGAGTAATGAAAATAAAAATAAACAAATGGGACCTAATTAAACTTAAAAGCTTTTGCACAGCAAAAGAAGCCATAAACAAAACAAAAAGACAACCCTTAGAATGGGAGAAAATATTTGCAAACAAAGCAATTGACAAGGAATTAATCTCCAAAATATACAAATAGCTCATGCAGCTCAATATCAAAAAACAACCCAATCAAAAAATGGGTGGAAGATCTAAATAGACATTTCCCAAAGATGGCCAAAAAAACACATGAAAAGATTCTCAACATCAGTAATTATTAGAGAAATGCAAATCAAAAACTACAATGAAGTATCATCTCACACCAGTCAGAATGGCCATCATTAAAAAATCGATAAACAATAAATGCTGGAGGAAAGAGACCCTCTTACACTATTGGTGGAAATGTCAATTGGTACAGCCACTATGGAGAACAGTATGGAGGTTCCCTAAAAAACTAAAAATAGAGCTACCATATGAGCCAGAAATCCCACTCCTAGGCATATATCCTGAGAAACCCATAATTTGAAAGGATGCAGCACCCCGATGTTTATGGCAGCACTCTTTACAACAGCGAGGACACGGAAGCAATCTAAATATCCATAGACAGATGAATGGATAAAGAAAATGTGGTACATATATACAATAGACTATTACTCAGCCATAAAAGGAACAAAACAATGCCATCATTGTAAAGCAACTCTATTCCAATAAAAAATTTTTAAAAAATGATGGAGTGGGCTCAATAAATCTTTAAGATATAAAATCTGTAGGACTTGGCAGTTCTTGTTTTCTAATATGGGTGATATAAGACTGCTGGGAGAAGGGATACCTGGTTCATGAAGGTGCTCTCCTTCCTGTAGTTTAGAAGCTAGTCTCAGGTATATCTGCATAGGCAAACTCAGTGTATACAATGTGTATGCATGAGATGTATAATATGTATGAAATCATTTTATTTTCCAAGGCATGGAAGTGCTATTATTCCAGATGCTCTCTTGGGCCTTTTGGAACTATTGAAATTTAAAGACATTGAGACTGTAAGATAATACCAGAATTCAAAAGGGTTTTTTTTAACTCCAAAATTTATTTACTTCTATAAGTCTCACCTGCTTTTCATTCTCCCCTCACTCTCTTTTCATCATAAGGTATTTTTAAGTTGCTAAGAGATAATACCATATAAAAATAATGTGTTTGATGTGATTTCTTGATTCTGATGATATAGAATACTGTGAATTGTGTGTTTTTAGGGTGCCTTCAAGTCTATGGACCTAAATCGTGTCATCAAACTCTTTGAAGAGACTGGTAAAGTAAGCTTTGAGAGAAAATTTCTCCATTTCACTTAGAAACTGTGATTTCCCTGAAAGTAATATGTACTCCCCTAAATGTAAGTCCCATTTGTCCTTTTGTTAACAACATTTCAAACAGTATATGGCTTCTGTTGAAGAACTGTTTAAATTTAGTGTGAATATATTTAACCTGGTAGGTACATATATACAAATATAATATATACATATATTATATGAGTGAATATAAACAGAAATCATAAGAGTAGATTTGACTCATCTAGCCTTTGTTCATGCTTATTACCAAGTAGGATGTGGGTGCAAGGGTAGGAAACATGTATCATGATATAGTACTTAAAAATTTTCTGATATGAAATTAGGATATGTACATACTCATACACAGTCGTAAGTAATTTATTTTGAGAGAACTCTCATACAGAATGCAATGGAAATAAAGATACAAGACTCAAAACTGAGAGTTTAGGCTTTGGCAGAAAGGATAATAAATGCATATGCATACACGTTTATAGGATACTCTGCTGATGTTACTCAAGAACTGACTGAATGCCTAAAAAGTCAGTATACACTAAAAAATTACTACAGGATGAAGATTGCATGCTTTCAGTATGTGGGAAGTGGGCTGACCATGGTATCAAAACAATGTCCTGTGATTAACAGGTGCCAAAATTTAGTCATTGTCTTAACATTTTTTAGTCTCTACACTTTTACATAGAAGAAAAAACACAATAAAGATAATGATTTTATAAGAATAATTTCTTTTGTTGGCTCTGATTGTTGTGAAAGTTATTTTTAATTGTGAATATATCTACAGTTTTTAAAAAAGGAAACCCAACTACATAGAGCTCCTAATAGCTTGTTAATTAAGGGTAGCCAAAATATGTGTGTGTTTGTGTATATGTTTTGTTTAAATTGACTGAAGATGTTTAGTTTGAACCATTACATTGGGCATATTTTAGGTTAAAAATACAGTTTCTGGAGTCAGATTGTCAGATATGACTACATACATCACTGTTTATTAGCTGTTTGATTTGGGATGATAAGTGTTTCAGCTGAGTTTCCTGTTCCGAAAAAGAAAGGTAATAAAAATACCCTCCTAATAAGGTTATTTTGAAGATTAATAAAATGATATCTATATATATTGCCTAAATGGTACTTGGCATAGAAAAATGCTCAACATACTTCAAGTATTATTAATATTTCTGGAAACAGTTACTGCTTCTATATTAATCTAGTTTTGATTTGCAATTTCCTATTCGAATATAAATTGTAGTTTATTTTTACCTTCACTATTTTAGGAAACATTTTATAATGCTTACATTATAATATAGTAGTTTAAGAATTACTTGATAATGTGTCTACTTTCTTCTTACATTAAGGGAAAATTTAAAAAATCGCAACAGAATAACACAAAAGAACTAAAATAGATAATTTGTTTTAGGATGATTTGGAAGAAAGACAACTTAAATCTGTCAAGAAAGTGGTGCAGTGTTATCAAAATGGATTTGTATCCTTTACTTATATGTGTATGTTTGTTTCCTTTATCCTAAAATGGGAGAATTTTTATTAGGAAACATATTAGTTTCCCATTGCTGCTATAAAAAAATTACCACAGACTCAGTGCCTTAAAACCACATAAATTTTTTGTTTTATAGTCTGGAAGTCTCACTGGGCTCAAGGAGAGGTGTTGGCAGGGCTGGCTCCTTCTGAAGGCTCTAGGGGAGACGTCATTCCTTGCCTTTGCCAGCTTCTAGAGGCAGCCAGCATTCCTTGGCTTCCTGGGCCCTTCCCAAGAGGGAGCGAAGGAGCACCCTCTCACCTCTACTTTTGTCATCACTTCTCCTTCTCTGACCCTCTCCTGCCTCTCCTTTCCTTATAAGGACCCTGTGATTGTATTTGGCGAACCTGGATAATCGTGGATAACTTTCCCATCCCAAGGCTTTTAATCACATCAGAAAATTCCCTTTGCCATATAGTAAGAAAGGTAACATTCACAAGTTCTAGGGGTTAGGATGTAGATATCATTGAACAGGCCATTATTCTGTTTACCACAGAAAATATCTAACATTTTATGTCTTTTAAAAAAATTATATTTTTACCAAAGAATATAAAGCAGAAGAAACAGTATAATGCAATATTAACTGTGTAGTGTCAGTTTCTATAGACTTAGAGAGACAGTGGATGTAGTTAGGAGGGCCAAGTCAAAGTCTTGTTTCTACCAATTTACTTGAGTATTTGCACTATTGATAAACTTTTTAATTTTTTCACCCTTATGAAATAGGGATAACAGCTCCTCATGAGGTCACAAGGAAGACTAGATGAGATAACACACCAGCATTGCTTGATAATCTACAAAGCATTCTAAAAATATGTTATTCCCAATGAATATACCACCATGATTAGAATATGTAGAGAGCAGTGTGTTTCAAAACTATGTGTGATTAAGAACCAGTTTGCTGCCGGGGGTTGTTTTCTTTTTTAACCTTTGCATATACATGCTATTGTAAAATGCAGTAGAATTGTCACAGGAAACTCACTTTCTGTAGTTATTTTTCCATAGACTGGTAACATACAGTTCCAGAACTGGCATGGTCCACAACCACAGTTACAGTAGGATTGATCTAAATAAACTTTAACAGTTGTCCAACCAGGTTTAAAGAAGATACTAGTCTCTAATTTAGCTTGTTTAGTATTTCAAAACATCCATTTAGGGAAATATGCCTTACAATTTTGTCTAACTCTTTTCTTACCTTATTTTAGCCTTGTTTTATATGGATTTCTTTGATCAGTCAGTTACTAAGAGCTTGTGGATATCAAGCATAGTTTACTGGTAGCCAAGAAAGTCTACTAGCAAGTGATTTCTTTTCCTGTCTTAACCTGATAACTCAACATCTCCATTGTTTTTTCTTCTTCAGGCTAGAGAGTTGGTGGCAAATGGCTCTGTTTCTGAATGTCTTTAGTAGTCTGACTTTAGACTTCATAAAACATAAAGCAAAGACAGGTTAGAGAGGTATCTTAGTCATTTCCCTAGGAAGTTAATGGAAGTTTGTATTTCTAATACATCCAGCTCTCCTGTCTTTTTCAGAGAAGCTCCTAGAAAGAGACTAGAAGTGATCAGATTCAGTCAAGAAGTGCAAGTCACAGTTACCATGTACTCTTAACTATTAAAAAAAAAATATGAAATTTGTTTATGTACCAATTGGATTTTTTAAATAGATAAAATAAAAGTTGCTTTTACCTGAAGATCTGGAGAGGGTACATTTTGCTTTCAAAAACTAGTCTTAAAATTTCAACCAATATAAACCTTAAAAACAAGAAAAGGCAACTGAGTAATGTTAATAAAATAATGCAGGAAAGTAAGGTAGGTTTGGGTTGCTTATTCTTGAGCAATGTATGTTTTGTATTTGGGTGGAGATGAAGGATATAATTGAGCCATTAAGTAATTTTTTTTCAAAGTGTTATTACTCATTGCCAATAATAAGTTATTGCTCAATTGAGTATGTGATGTAGTAGTTGGTAATCAGGTTCTAAAGATGTGGTGAGAAGAGAAAACATATTTTGAATAAGAGGTTACTGAGACAAAAATTAAATAATATTCCTTAAAAAAAATATGGTTCTGTTTTTCTCTTTAGACTGCAAAATTAGTGTAATTAAAATAGGGTCAACTGTGTTTAACAAAATAAATGGCATTCTGTAGACTTTCTTAATAGAAATACTGTAAAGAATATGTTAATAAAAATCTTATTTCTTAACGAAAAATATTAAAGCCCCTAAGGGATTTAGCACAGATATTTAAAATTCTGAATCTGTGTGCAGAAAAAACTAAAACACAGCCTCATTTTATAGAACCTGCATATAATATCATAAAATTATGTGGGTAAGTTTTTAAACTTTACTTTATATTAGCATGCATGCAGTATTTTATGTTTTGTCTTACAAAGACATTATGCATTATGGTATAGCAAAGCAATATGGAACTCAGGAAGCTTCACTTATCACTTGATTCCAGCAGCTGATATCTCAAAGGTAGTCCATTTTACTGTAGTCTGAGATTGCTGGCCACAAGAACTTAAACTGTAAGTATAATAAAATGTTTTCTCATAATAAGTTACCTCAAGTGAATGAAAAATGTGAGATGTAAATAAGAAGTTATAGTATTTTTAGAGAATCCTTGAGAAAATTTATGGATAGTACTAATTTCTGTCTAGTTTTTTTCTATCTCTTTAAAAAATTTGACTCTCAAAGATATGAGAGTCAAAATGTTTTATTTGATCTTCCAAATTTGAATAAAAAATGATTTATCACCAAATTATTTGGGGGATTTTTTTCAAAATGTAAATTAGAGATCAGAATTATAAAATTTATATATTCCATCCTCTGTACTATTGTTTCAGCAGCCATTTGGGGGAACAGCCATATAGTTGCTAATTAAGATGTATATTAAAATACATATTCCCAGTTTTCAATATAATATGGTGGAGGAAATTTCTTTAAAAAGAAATTTTTTGATAATTGAAACTTCTAAACCTTTCTACCAATTTAACTTTAAAAAGTGAGTTTCTTTTAATTATAAATAATAGTATTTATACATAGTAAGTATACCTCTCACTTTTAGATTTAATAGCAATAATATTTGCAATTTTGTTACTAAGTTCATTTAAGTTTGTTGATATCTGAACAAATGATTGAAAATAATTTATTGAATGTCCTTACCGTGCCTTTTTAATAGAGACCATGGAAAATAAATAAATTATTGCTCTGATGCTCTCAAGGAACTGTAATATACTAATTGGAAATTATTGGTATATTGATGTGAGATAATATTATGCAAAATAGCTTCAGATTTTGAGGCCATGCAATCTTAGAATACCATGTTCACAAGCATTACTTTCAACATCAGTGTTCCTAAGAGCACTCCACCAAGAATTGGTTCTCTAGAAAAGCTGTGACTGAATGTTTCATTGCATAATATGAGAAGTCTTTAGAAAAACACTCTTCACATTCCTTCATAGTTCATAATTGTCCACATTATTTTTTTTTTTAATTTCCTAATTTCTCCTTTTATCGTGCATTTTTCCATACCACACCCTCACTTGATTCCCTTTCCAGGTCATTTTGGAGATATAAAAACATTGAAAATTTAAAAAGTAAAATCAAGCCCTTCTATTTTGGCCTCTAAGTAATTCGTTTTTCTCAGTGCATCAGAAGCATAATGCTTACTTTTTTCAGAACCTTTTTGGTGGGAAACTCTTCTGATGCTTTATCCTTTAGGTTGTTTTCTTTGGTAATAAAAGGAAAAAAATACGAAAAGAAGAATTCATTTCAGAGTTTTTCACTTTAGAGATTCAACAATGAGCTGGGTGTCAAGTAATAAGTTATTTCAAATGAAAAATTCTAGAAATGAAACCTAGAAATACTAGAAATGAACCTCAATGACATTTATAAAATTTTCCTTTTCATAGCTTGATCTTGAAATATCTTTTAATTCTAATTGACGTATATATAGATATATATCCATATGTGATAGTTCCCAATGCTGTTTTTCAAACACTTGGTTAATTTTTCCTGAAAAATATGATTCAAAAGTATTATAAGATTTTAAAGATATTTTAAAGATAAAGATATTAAATATCTTTAAATAGCATATAAAGTTCAAATTTTGAACTCCTGAAGTGCTGAAATAGTTGATATTTTTTATTTAGGAAGTGACTTTTATCTCTCCTCTGTCAGACTAATGATGTACGTTCAAGTGCCCTATCTTTTCTGATTTGTGAATAAATTATTTTCAAATAACTTTGGTTATATCAGTTGTGAAATATGATTCTAATATAATTAATATTTGTTAAATTGAATTCTTTAGTGTCTCAAAAAGTATATTTGTTATTTTGTGGATGGTAAATAATCCAATTAATAAGGAAAAAGTCACTAACCCTTAAGAACAAATAGACCATTGATCTATTAACTGGAGTTTCAAAATTTCAGAAAAAAACCCCTAAACAGCCTTTAAGCTATAGGTAAAACTAGACCTGTGATTTGTATCAGCTTTTCTAGTATATTCCTAATTTTGATAGAAGTACGGGTATAGTATTATTTTACCCTCAGAGAGAAAGAGGATTCTTAAGTTTTGTATTTATGTAGTATTGCAAGATGGCTTTCTTAACTCTTGCGTTTTATGTCCATCTCTCTTCATTTTTATAAACCAATTTTATTTTGTTTTATTTTATTTTGGTCAGCTGGTTAGAAAAGCAAATTTTTTTTTGGTAGTTGTTAATTCTCCAGGATTAAGGAAACAGGATATTTATCCTCATTTTAATCTATAGAAGAGAAATTTTCCTATATTTTGCAAATGATGCTTCAGTGAAGGACTTCATTAAACATAACTTATATATTCTTCATTCTTATTGAAGCTTGCCATTTTTGAAAAAGAAAGCATCAGATGAAATAACATATGCTGAAGATACTGCTAATTCAATTGGACTTTTGGGTGAGTTAAGATGATTGGACCACTGACAAGAAGGAAATACCTCTCACTAAGTTTCACTAAGAATATTCCTTCTCTTTTCTTGTTTTCTGGTTGGAGATTAATCATAGTGTGCTTGGTGATATTTTTTGTATTATCTTCCACTCAGGTGTTTCATGATACCAACAGGATTTTTTGTTCCTTAATTATAAGGACTGGCAGATACTTCTTTGTGCTTATATGTCTTGATGTTATGTATTTAGTTTGATGAAATGTTTAATATTTTTTTCGTAAATCAGAAGTATGTGTTCCTCTCAGTAATCACAGAAATGTTTTCATCTTTGAACTCTAATAAACTGCTTGAATCTAATTGATTGCTGGAATTGATTGAGGGCCAAATTATTCATTAAATAATTAAAAATCATAAAATGCTGGAATATTGGGAACTTTAATATAATATACATAAACATGCCTGTGTTTTGTATACAAAAATATAAAAAAATCACAGGCAGGTGTTTATATTTGGCTTATTGCTCAATTTTCTAGAGAAAGAAAATAATATCTTACAAATGAGATCAAACACTATGGCTCCTCGAATCAGTCCCTGAAACATGACATCATGTTCCCAAAACAAATCCTAAATTAAATTTATGCTTATTAATTTAGTTTTTGTTTGTATAGTAGAAATAAAAGAAATACAAATTAAAAATGAGTATTTACTGAATAGTTATGTTCCTAGCACTATATTCCATATTGAAAGATGACAGAAACTAGTATAAGTAAAGGAAGGGCATTTAAAATTTTTAACATAGACACTAACACTTTTACGTCTAAATAAAGTTTAGTCTTCATCTGTAGATACTTTGGGAGAAATTATTGTGGCCTAAAGTGGGTGAAGAAGTAAATTAGAATAAAAATGCGGAGTTAGATAAGATGACCTTAAGGAACAGGTAGGTTGGAAACTAATGGGAAACTTTAATTCTGTGAATCTCTATCATCAGTAGAAATTTACAGTGAGAAGCCAACCTGGAAAGAGGATATGATAAGTATTAACAGATAAGATGTGTAGATTTGGTTGATAACATTTAAAAAATCTCTGTTGCCCTTATTACTTTTAAATATGCATTTGTATAATAAATACACAGCTCTTTCTTACTATGTTAGTCTGCTGTTCGTTGAATGCCTGCCCACGGAGCATGTTATTGCCTCATTTGAGGGCAATATGAACTCTTAGCTAAAAATGAATTCCTTTCACTGATTACTTACGATAAGTACTGCTGTTCTGTCCTTTATTAATTGCTGGAAGCATGAGTTGAAACTAAAATAATTGTAGTACAAAGTTTTGAAAAAAGGATATTAATTTTTACTAATAATTTCCAGTTTCTACTATGTGCTATTTATAAAAGTGAATTATATAACTTTTTCTCCTAAATAATAGATATTTTTCCACTTAACAGCAGGATTCTGGAAACATGAAGGAAAAAGTTGGTACGCTGCCCTGAGATTGTAAAACAGGAAACCATGAAAGATGATCTGAAGTTACAGGAACCAAAATGATAGTGAAAAAGACAAGAAACCTTAGCATTTCCCATAAACTTGGTTTGGCTAGTTTTGTTGGAAAAGTTTAGTTGTTCCTCTTGCCTAATGTGTTTCAAAACATAGTGAGTTTTCAACCACAAAGGAGAGTCCAAAAAAATTAAGAGAATAATCTCGAGCCTGTCTTTTTTTTTTTTTTCCAGTGTTAGTTTTTGCAGATAGATTCTCCTAAAGCTAGTCTGTCTCCATGCTCCCTCCTCCTGTCCACTTGCTTACCCACTCACTGACTACCCTCAGAGATAAACATTATGCAAGACCGAATGCAAAACACAAATCTTCAAGGGACATCTAATTATCTCTTTCCCTCAGAGAATCCAAGCAGATCTTTTTCCGTCCTGAGGCTGATACTCCTGACTACAGTTGTTCTCAGGTGACCAGAAGGCATGGGTCATTTTCAGAATGCCACTGATCACTTTCAGATTCTCTTAGGGGTCATACTTGGAGGACTTCGCCAGAGCAAATGCAATCCAGTTTGAAGTATAGGCTGAAGCCAATTCAGAAGTTGTTTAGATATGACTGAAAAGGAATCTTCCCTATCCTCCATCCCCGCCACAATGACTTGAACATAAAATTATTACCAGCAGGACAAAGACAGCCTAGAAACACTATCTTCTAGTCTGTCAATAAACTGAGGGTCAGAGCTCAGCTGGAACTTTTCTAAGCAAAGGATACATTATTAGAGGCAATAATTACTGACTCTCTAGCTAGGGAGGAAAACTCTCAGCCCTTTTCTCAGGCTAACTCATTTAATTCTCACAGCAATCTTTAAAGTAGTAGCTATTTCTATACCAATTTATGGATGAGAAAACTGAGACACAAGTTTATACAGGTAGTAAGTGTTCAAGCAGGATTTAATCTTAGGCAATCTTGTTCTAGCTGTTAATTACCATTCTTTTCTTCTTGGGAAGGAAAGGCTGAGTTGATTGTTGGCCAAGTGGTACAAGGATAGATAGGGTGTTTTGTGTGTGTGTGTATGTGTGTGTATGTATTTAAAATTACATGATCCAGTTTGAATCTCTTATGATGATATTTTAATAATCATGTTACTAACACTTTATCCTTTAAACTGTAAATAAACATATGTCATTGTTATTAATTAGCATTCATTCATCTTTCTGACAGGTGACTTAATGAAAATACCAAATTCTGAATTGAGGATTCAAATTTGTAAGTGTATTATTGACTTTTATCATGCAGAACCACCAAAAAAGCATATTACAGGTAAAGTTTTCAATACTGTTTCAGTAGTAACTTATGTCTTTATAAAACAGAACATTCTCATTTCTCTTTGAACTTGTAAAGACAGAGTGGGGATCATAAATGCAACACATCAAAAAGAGGCTTTTTTGGCAGTCTCAAGCTCTTTAGTCATTTTAAACAAAAAAATTATGTATTTTTTTTCAACTTTAGATATTTATTCTGATGCTAAATATTTATAACAGAATTTTTAAGGTTAAACCCAAACTAGTTTAATTATAATTATTACTATTAATGTCATTTAATACTGTTGATAATATTATTATTTTCTAACATTTATAATGTTAGATCCCTAAAGCTAATAACATTCTCCACCACTTCTGGGAAAAGAATTCTGCATGTTACAGCTAAGGGATCTTAATATATAATGATAAAATGAGTCACCCTGAAATGGGTAGTATCAAGATAGGGGGCACGTGCAATATGGAGGATATAATGTTACTTTAGGATATATTTCCTACCTTCATAGTTTCCGTAATTTATAATCAATCTAGGAAAGGAGAGAAGATATAAAATACATTTTAAATTTCTCTGTTCCTTAAGATAGGTGAAAATAAGACTCTGGGAAAAAAAAGATTACTTATGACTAGGGAAAAATGGGAAAACATCTGAAGTGAAGAAATGAGTAGAGAGATTATTAACTGTCAGATTTGAGATATCAGTGAGATAAACAGGAGGAAGTATTTAATAGATAGTCGACACTGAATACTAACAGAAATACAGGTTTTGAATTCACCCAAATAGAAATGAAAATTGAAACAATCTGGATGCTTGAGTTTTTCCAGGAGATAAAACACGTAAACGGGAAAGGACCAAGAATAACAGCATGGAGAGGGCCCATGCTTTAAGTTGGCTTATAGCTCAGCATTCAGAAAACTAAGAAAATGGCATCCAATCCCATCATTTCATGGCAGAGAGATGGGGAAACAGTGGAAATGGTGGCTGACTTTATTTTTTGGGGCTCCAAAATCACTGCAGATGGTGATTGCAGCAATGAAATTAAAAGACGCTTACTCCTTGGAAGGAAAGTTATGACCAACCTATAGCATATTTAAAAGCAGAGACATTACTTTGCCAACAAAAGTCCATCTAGTCAAGGCTATGGTTTTTCCAGTGGTCATGTATGGATGTTAGAGTTGGACTATAAAGAAAGCTGAGCGCCGAAGAATTGATGCTTTTGAACTGTGGTGTTGGAGAAGACTCTTGAGAGTCCCTTGGACTGCAAGGAGATCCAACCAGTCCATCCTAAAGGAGATCAGTCCCGGGTGTTCACTGGAAGGTCTGATGTTGAAGCTGAAACTCCAATACTTTGCCCACCTGATGCAAAGAGCTGACTCATTTGAAAAGACCCTGATGCTGGGAAGGATTGAGGGCAGGAGGAGAAGGGGATGACAGAGGATGAGAGGGCTAGATGGCATCACCGACTTGACGGACATGGGTGTGGGTGGACTCAGGGAGTTGATGATGGACAGGGAGGCCTGGCATGCTGCGATTCATGGGATCACAAAGAGTCGGACACGACTGAGTAACTGAACTGAACTGAGAGGGCCCATACTGAGATCTAGGGGGAAAAAAACGATCCAAAGAAATGGGCAGTGACAGAAGGTTCAAAGTGGAGGATGAAAAGCAAAAGATCGTCATGTCTTGTATGCCAGTGAATAAAATATCTGATGAAGGCAGTAGTAGTCCTAGTGTCAAATACTGTAGCTGCTACTGCTGCTGCTAAGTCGCTTCAGTCGTGTCCGACTTTGTGCGACCCCATAGATGGCAGCCCACCAGGCTTCGCCGTCCCTGGGATTCTCCAGGCAAGAATACTGGAGTGGGTTGCCATTTCCTTCTCCAGTGCATGAAAGGGAAAAGTGAAAGTGAAGTCGCTCAGTCGTGTCCGACTCTTAGCGACCCCATGGACTGTAGCCTACCAGGCTCCTCTGTCCATGGAATTTTCCAGGCAAGAGTACTGGAGTGGGGTGCCATTGCCTTCTCCGCAAATACTGTAGAGGCTTCTGTAATTGAAGAGTCAAAGTACCAATTGATGTGATATCTGGAAAACTCTGGTACATCTTTGGTGGAACTATTGCCGTAAATAGGACAGATACAAGACCAAAGAATGAGAGGACTGTGAGAATAGAGGCAGTGAATGCAGACTTATATATTAAGATCAGATGGAGAAGAAAAAGAAGGAAGATGGAGAACAACTCAACTGGTAGCAAAATCAAAGAAGATATTTGGTTTTGTTCATAATTTTTAGGATAGGGGAAAACTTCATTTTCCCCTATAGGCAGAGGAGCAAGAAGCTAGTATGTGGAAAATGAGAGGAAGAAATTCCCAAAGAAAGCATGATGGAATTAAGAGTACAAGCATAAGGTTAACCTAAGCAATATGTACACTGTCTTTTTAAGACAGAAAAAAAGGGAAACAAATGATGTATAAGATAAGACAGAGGAGTTAAGGTGCAGAGAAGTGAGGCTGATCTTAATTTAACCAGGCTCTGAATATTGGAAACCTTAGGCAGTGCTCTCAGTAGCTGTCACACAGTTGGTTTCAGGTGATGGCATGGCTGTATATCTGGGACCACAGCTGAAAAGTCATCAGTAGGGCAATTGTATGAGACATATCCCTGGGGACAGGAATCAGGCTCATGAGCCTTAATATTACAATATCCTTCTATATAAATGTAAACTAAATATATAAAGATACAGTAAGCATAAAGTACAGGTATGCAACCAGGCTGTTATGCAAATAAAACCATGATTTGGGGAAATATTTTATAGAATGAGAAAAGGCTTACAATAAAATGTTTAGTGGCTACAATTGAATATAAAATTCTACATACAGTGTATTGTTAAAATTATATGATACATTAAAAATATCAGTACAGTAAGAAATATACCAGAATGTTAAGGTTGTTATCTCTGAATGATGAAATTATGCAACTTTTGGTTTCCTCTTTATACTTTTTATACACCTAAAGTGAGTAGTTAGGGCATACCATACAGAACCCATCACAGGAAAGGACAGGGCCATGTCCAGGGCTAAAGATCAAATTCAGAAAGATGAAATAACAGACATCTCAGAACCATGGCAAAGAATCTAGTTGGTCTCAAAAGTCAAGAAATCGGGGAGGTAGATAGTATATCACTATGAGAGAAAATAGCTTCATCTCAAGTGAGCAGGTACCCTCTGCTGTGTATTTAACCTCTCTTGAGTTGAGAGATTGTTGGGCCACCACCTGTGCAGCTGTATCAAAGAAGAGGTGGTGGTGTTTCTCATGAGAGCTATTATCACCAAGAATCATGCTTCCTTAAAATACCATTATATTTCACTAGCATTTATCAGAATAGCATTATATTTTCATTGCCAAATTACATCACCAAATTGCATAATTGTGGTCCCTTGAAAGCACTAAAGTCGTGCATTGACTTGAATATGAATACACTTAGTATTTGTAATCATGCCATTTTCATTTATGGAAAGGTATATCTAGAGATAAGAAATAATGTTCATTTTAGCATTTAAGATATGTCTCCAAAACTGTGGTCCTATTTCAAATTCTACACTAGAGATCAGCAAACTATGGATCCTGAGCCAAAACCAGCCCTCTGTAAATAAACTTTTATTGGAACACAGCCATGCCCACTTATTTTTATACAGTTTATACCTGCTTTGTGCTATGGTAGCAGTGTTGAATATTTGAGAGAGAAACCTTATAGCCTACAAAACCTAAGATACTTGTTACCTGGCCTATTATAGAATAAGTTTGCCTACCCCGTGCTATACCATTTTAAAATGCTACATCAGTTCAGTTCAGTTGCTCAGTTGTGTCCAACCCTTTCCCATATACTTTTAAAAAATTTTTGTTGTTGTTGTTGCTGTTTAGTGATACATTACTCATTCCTTTGTTTAATGTAGATGATTTCTATGTGAAATAATTGCACATATTTATTCACTAATTGTTGTTAGGTTACCAGCAGGCTAGTTCCTCATATAAGATTAAAATGGCTGAAGTTGGAGGGCTGGCAAAAGCAATGGTCCAGTCATTGGAGTTACTTGAAAATCAACTTGTTGAGAAACTTTGGGTACTTAAAGCTCTGCAACATCTCTCAACTTCTGGTTTGTATATTATGTACATAACTGAACACTTCATTCTCAACTATTTTTGTTATCTAATAATGTCGAGTCTATAAAACAATTTTAGAATTTATTTTCAGAAGTTAATTGTACTTTAATGGTGAAAGCACAAGCAGCCAGTGGAATCTGTGCTCACCTCAATGACCCAGATCCCTCTGGACAACTTTTATTTCGTTCATCTGAAATACTTTGGAACTTACTGGAAAAATCTTCAAAAGAAGAAATCATACAACAGCTTAGTAACTTGAAATGTTTGCTGTAAGTATATGGGGTTAGATAGGAATGTTTTTAGCCTTAAAATGATAGCCAGTGACATAACTAAACTCTTTGTTTAAATTTGTGTTCAATTAGGTTTTTGATTCATGTGATGGCTATATTTCAGGACATTTTTTTGTACCATGGTATAAATGCATTTGCATAATAACAAGTCTTTTCTTTCTATGTGGAAGACATTTAAAGTAGCTTGTTAACAAAAGTAAATTGTGTCCTTGAGTATATATAAAGTAAAATTAGATATTTAAAAGGACTATCTCATTTGTTCATTCAGTAAACCTATTTTTGAGTATTTACTCTCTTCCAGATATTGCAGTAAGCATTAGCAATAAAATGAGTGAGACTTTAAGTTACTTATTTATTTATTTATCAAATAATTACTCTCTGCTCTGTGCCAAGTTCAGTACTAGGCCGTAGAAGTACAATTGGAAACAGTATAGAGATGATCTCTGCTTTCATGGCACTTGTATTATGTTAAGAGAGACAGACAAGTAAATAGGCAACTAAAAGAGAGCATACTAAACATTATGAAAGAGAATTGTTGCAAGGTTCTTCACGTTCTCCAGAAGAGGGTAGATCAGTACATTTTTGTTTGCAAGTGACTGAACCCCCAACCCAACTGGTTGAAACCAAATAGGAAATTTATGAGCGCATATAACTACAGAGTCAAGGATAAAACTGATTTCATGTGCAGCTGTATTCAAGGCTCAGCACATATCAGGACTTGGGCCCTCTTCATCTCTCTTCATTGTTTTCCACTGTGTTGGCTTAAGTCTCAAGATCCATATGGTTAGACGTAAGAAGTCTAGGATCACATCATCACAACCTCAAACCAAGCAGAAGAGAAGACTTGCTATTCCAAAAGCTCAAAGAACGTTTTTCTGAGTTCCTGCTAACCTGGTGCTGGCCATATGCCCATTCCAGAGTGAATTACTAGTGACAGAAAGAAGGAATGCTCTAACTAGCTTCCTTTTAGTTAAAGGCAGCATCACAAGACCAAAAGTGGAGAAAGAGTGACTGCCTAAATAAAAATAAGGGTACTGTTATCATAAGAAGAGCAAGCAGGTCCTAGAAGATAAAGTGACAAATGCCCATTGTACAGGGAACCTAACCCATACTTGGAGAGTTAATGAACACTTCGTAACAAACCCTAATCTGGTATCTGAATGCTAAATGTGAGTTAGCAACACAAGAGTTTTGCATGTAGAGAGAATCCTAGACAGAGGAAGAGAAGTGAAAGCAGAATTTAGCAAAATTGAAAAATTTAAAGAAATTCAATATAGTGAGAGCAGAAAATACAGGGTAGAATAGTGAAAGATGAAGCTAACAATGTTAGCAGGGATCATAGCATGGAAGGCCTGATAAGCCGTGGTAAAGAGGTAGAACTTTATCCTGAGAACAAAGGAAAAAGCCTTTAAGTAATTTTAGAAAGAAGAATGATGTAACTGAATCTTTATTTTAGAAAAGTTGCTTTGACCACCATGTATAGACTCGACTGAGAAATTCTTATTTGCTCCCTCAGTGAATTACAGGTAGATTTGGAAAGAGAAAAGATAAGAAATATTTTGAAATGAATAAAAATGGGAGATTTGGGGGGAAATACTTGAGTATTTCCATAGAAATATGGCTTTAAAGATATGATTTTACCTTTTAGGGCTTTGAAGGAAGTATTTAAAAATCTGTTTATAAGAGGCGTTAGTCATTATGATCGTCAGCTTAGAAACGACATATTAGTGATCACAACAATTATATCTCAAAATCCTGGGGCACCAATGATTGTAAGTATAAATCAAATTGCATTTTAATTGTGGAAGTGGTAGGTGTAGGGGGGAGGAAGGAGTCCTAAACTGTGTTGTAACATTTATGTGAAAGTGAAAGTCACTCAGTTGTGTCCGACTCTTTGCGACCCCATGGACTGTCCATGAAATTCTCTAGGCCAGAATACTGGAGTGGGTAGCCTTTCCCTTCTCCAGAGGATCTTCCCAACATTTATGTACTTTGTTGTAATACCAGGTTATAATATCATTATGGTCACCAGTATACTTGCACTCTGCCAATTCTTCTTGCATCCCTTTGGACAGTTGAAATCTTCCTCATGTACTATAATTTACTCATGTATTTACTATTCATGATGTTTTTCATCTCTTCCTGATGATATGAGTTTCTAACTGTTAACCATTTCTTTCACCCAAAGAACTTCCTTCACCATTCCTTGTGATGCAGATCTGCTGACTGCTAGCAACAAATTTTCTTAGTTTCTTGTATCTTAGAATAGCTTTAATTAACTTTAATTCTTGACATCTGTGTTCACAAAATGTGGAATTCTAGATTGCAATTTTTCTTCTGTTTTAGCCCTTTAAATATATCATTCCACTGTCCTCTGGCCTTCACTGTTTTCTATAAGCAGCAGTCATTATTTCAAATTGCTGTTCTATGTAAAATGTATCATTTTGTTCTCTGTTTTCAAGATTTTCACTCTATTTTTGGTGTTCAGCAGTTTTACTAAAATGTGCAAAGATGTGATTTTTCTCTGTATTTACTCTGCTTGAGATTCATAGATCTTCCTGAATACGTTATTGTTGTTCAGTAGCTTGGTCGCATGTGACCTTGCGACCCCATGGACTGCAGCACGCCAGGCTTCCCTTGTCCTTCACCATCTCCTGGAGTTTGCCAAAACTCATGTCCATTGAGTTGGTGATGCCATCCAACCATCTTATCCTCTGTCATCCCCTGCTCCTCCTGCCTTCAATCTTTCCCAGCGACAGGGTCTTTTCCAGTGAGACAGCTCTTGGCATCAGGTGGCAAAAGTATTGGAGCTTCAGCTTCAGCATCAGTCCTTCCAATGAATAAAGTTGATTTCCTTTAAATTTACATATAAATCCCTTTAAATTTACTTATTAACTTTGATTTAAATTTCTTGAATATGTAAATTTAAGGAAAAACTAGTGATTCTGTGACTCAGATGCTAAAGCATCTGCCTGCCATGGAGGAGACCCAGGTTCAGTCTCAGGGCTGGGAAGATCCCCTGGAGAAGAGAATGGCTACCCATTCTAGTATTCTTGCCTGGAGAATTCCATGGACAGAGGAGCCTGGAGGATTATAGTCCATGGGTCTCAAAGAGTCGACACGACTGAGCAGCTAACACTTTCACTTTCACTTGGAGAATTTGAGACCACAATTCTTTAAATATTTTTCCAACCCCATTCTCTCTCTGCTGTCCTTCTGAAACTCATTATACTTATGTTTGATTTCTTTGATATTATCCCACAGGTTGCCTGTGATTGCCTGTCTTCTGGTTCTTCAAACCACTAAGATTACAGGTTTACCCTGAATTTTAGCATCTCTTTAATGTGCAAACTAGGGCCTGGCCTCAGTCTAAAAGTCATTTTTTCATTCATTACCTACATAGCTTCCTAGTCAAGGCTGCAATATGTAGGTGGACCTATGTTTCTGTGGAAGCCCTTGGTCAGTCAATAAATTCTCATTAGCATCCTTGCAAACACTTGGGTGAATTCCATGAATGTGAATCAACAGATATAACATCTTCACATTTTAAAGAAAACATGTGGATCTTAAAGTAGTAGGAATATATAGTTGCAAGCTCAAAAGCCCAAAGTTTGTCTTATAAATTCTTCCTAAAGTACAAAGTCCAACTAGAATATATCTGTCAGGAATGAGTTCCCTCATGCTGAAATGTTTGTAGTTCTCGTCATTCTTCAGGGCTTTTCGTGTTAAATAGGAATTGTTTGTTTTCTCTTGACCAAGCCTTTCATATATGAGAGTGGTTGATGTCAGGATGGGGAACTGGGGGTGTTAAGAAAAGCTGTTGAAAATAACTGTATTTTCTTCCCTTCTTTTGTCAATCGAAGCTATGGATAATGAATTACATAAGTAACTTGTAGCAATACATTTTTAGGTTCCTAACAAATTTTAAACAGCATCTTATAAAATATTCATAGAATAAAGTAAAATATTTCTTAGGACCTACAAAATTAAGTTTAATATTAAATAAATTACAGGTTCATCTGGCTATATGCTTTTATTTTCTTGCTTTCATCCCTTCCTATTATTAGTGCTTTATGAATTCAAATCAATGACAAGGAGAACGTGACAAATATACTTAAATATTAGGTAAATATGGGCATCTGTAACCTCTTTCCATATAATTAATTCACCCTTCTGTTTCTTTTGTGTATTTTTATTAGGAGTCTGGCTTTACCAGAGATTTGATATTATTTGCAACATTTAATGAAGGTAAAAACCATAAAACTTTCAAGTTATAATTATCTTAGTATGTCTTATACATTTCAGCTTTTATTTTCCTTTTCCTTTTTTTCTCCCTCACAGTTAAAAGTCAAAATCCTTTGGTAAAAGGTCTTAAGCTTTCTAATTCCTATGAAGATTTTGAGTTGAAGAAATTGTTATTCAATATAATTGTGATCTTATGTAAAGATTTATCTACTATACAGGTAAAAAGTAATCAAAACAAAAATTAAGATTGTCTCACTTTGTAGTATAATTTTTTAAAAGTTACAGCTGCAAATCTTTCATCAGCCCATATGTTTACCATAGAAAGCAACAAACTGTTATTCACTGGAATTTCACCTTGTCAAAATTTTTCATATCTATTAATGAATAGTGATTTTACCTAAATTAAAACCAAACAAGTCAATGAAAAGCAGGAGAACCTGGGAAATTTATTTATATAGAGTGGCTAAAAAGAACATAATATGAAAGGCAATCCATACAGGCCCACCCAGCCTAATAGTCTCTCCGACCCTAGTAATAAGGGATGATTTAATGCTAGAAGAAATTGCTCATCTCTGTGGTGCCCATTTCAAGCCCTACGAACCTGCTTTTTTTCCACACAAATCTAACCTCTTTATATACACACACACAAACACACACATACATATATATACTTGGGCTTCCCTGGTGGCTAACACAGTAAAGAATCCACCTGCAGTGCGGGAGACCTGGGTTCGATCCTTGGGTTGGGAAGATCCCCTGGAGCAGGGCATGGCAACCCACTCCAGTATTCTGGCCTGGAGAATTCCATGGACAGAGGAGCCTGGTGGGCTGCGGTCCATGGGGTCACAAAGAGTTGGATATATGAGTGACTAACTCATATATATATATATATATATATATACACATATATATATATATATATAAAACCCATGAATTATCATAATACTTTATCTCCTAAATAAAGCATGATGTAATTTGAAGAACACTGGAAATGAATTTCAGTCTGTATTATCACCTACTTGCTATATGACCTTGGCAAATTCAGCTGAACTTTCCGAGGCTCAATTCCTCCTTCTCTTGTGAGACTGAGATAAAGGCTTTATAAACCAAAATGTAATAGAAAAAATAACCCCTTACTAACAATTCCATCTGTTTAGTTATTACTGCATTAATTGAAATTTAATTTTAGTGTTAAAACTCAAGTTCCAGGAGGGCATTAAGTCTATCAACATCATTAGTAATAATATAAAAGTGGTATATTATGGTGATTAAGGTTTTAGTCAGGTAGACTCCAGTTTCTTTGCTTTCTAGCAATGTGATCTTGAATAAATTATTTTAGCTTCTCTAAATTCCAGTTATCTCAATTTCAAAATGGAAAAGATACTTATATCATGAAATTATTATGAGGATTAAAAGAGCTAAGAAAAATTTTTGGTAATGCCACTTTGAGGAATATACCAGAAAATGCTCAGGAAAAAGCCTGTCTTTACAATTATAACTTTATTATTCATATCAAAAACATGTACTTTCTGAAATTTCATATAGAAAATCAATAGAATGTGTTTTATTATTACAATGGAGTATCATAACTATTAAAATGACAGATACAAAGTCAAATGGCACAAAGACTTGGTAAGTTACTTAAAGCACAGATGTAAGCAGTGGAATCAATTAATTTTTTTTCTGTCATATATTTGTGTTTGTGGTTCAGTAGTGGTAGTGATAATGAACATGTGTACTATTACTTACAGTTCACAGAGTATTTCAAAAAAATTATTCGCTTAATATAGCAATACTAGAACTAATAGTTATTTTTGCTTTCTCAGTTCGAAATCTTGTGCTCTTTCCATGTGGAATAATATAAATTTCAGACAAATTCATAGATGCTGTTGTGAAAATATCTTTGTAGAATAATGCCAGATGAAAAGAAAATTGAATATAGCACATGGTGTGTTACTATCTTGTGAACCATAAATATGTATCAATCAGAATCAACTATAATATTAACTTGTCATATTAGCTAGCGTTGTACTTTTTATTTTTATTGAAATCATGGATTCCATACAAACTACATAGAGTATATGTATAAGTTCTGTTGCCTATGCTTAAAAATTAGCCATAGCCATGATCATACTTCAGACAAAATTGATTTCTTGAAGTGTACAATTTCTTAAAGTATACAACTCCAATATACAATTGAGTTTCTAAAATGTTTCTTTTTTAGAAAAGCAAGGAAGGCAGAAATAACCACCAGCTTATTTGCCCCAAATTTTTGACTCTTGTGGTTTTATCATAAGCAGGAGCTAAACTGCATATTATAAGTAATATACATTTAAAAATTACTACTTATTATGTATTAATTATTATCTGCCATAGAGTGCATAGCCCAGAAAGGGGGATCATAGTGAACTGTTGTTATTATTGAGTTTGGTTTTTGGTTTTTCAGTTTTTAGTACTTAACATAGTTTGGAATCTTTAGGAAGGAAATACTTTGAAATCATCATCAATAACATCAAATTGGAAATCTTTTATTAAATTTCCTTAGATTAAATAAAATTGTTTTAATTATGTTTCTAACAGTACTTTTGCCTTTCTCATAGCTATTAATTGATGGCAAAGTTATTTTGGCTTTGTTTACCTATGTTAAAAAGCCTGAAAAACACAAAATACTTGAATGGTCTGCAGCACAGTATGAAGAACTACAGCTTCACACAATTGCCACTTTGTCATCAGTGGCTCCTTTTTTAATAGACGAGTACATGTTCTATCAGGGAAATGCTCGAGTCCTTGAATTTCTAGCATGGTGTGACAATGAAGGTAAGTGGGCTTTCAGATTCCTGTCAAAATTCCAATTTACATATTTCAACTGAATAAAAGTGAAAGTGAAGTCACTCAGTCATGTCCAACTCTTTGCAACCCTATGGACTTTAGCCCGCCAGGCTCCTCTGTCCATGGAATTTTCCAGGCAAGAATACTGGAATGGGTTGCCATTTCCTTCTCCAGAGGATTTTCCTGACCAGGGATAGAACGTGGGTCTCCCGCATTGCGAGCAGACTCTTTACCATCTGAGCCACCAGGGAATCCTTCAGTTGAATGGTGGTGTACAAAAAGAAATACGATTAAAAGGAGAACTAAAAATGTTGATCTGACCTTCAGTGATTTTAATATATTTAAATGCTGTTTTAAGAAAAAAGTCTGAGATTTCATTTAGAGTCAGACATTAGTAAATGTTAGCTATACCTGATGCATACCTTTCAGTAAAAGAAATTATTCATTTAAACTGATTTAATTTTTTGTATTATTAGACCTATCCAATAATTATACTAAGTCCTATAATATTGTAATTAGTCATTCAACAAATATTTATTGAATGCCTACTAGTTACCATATATTGTTTTATCTGCTAAAGAAACATTTATGTTCAAAGTAATAAAATCCTACCTTCATGGAGCTTCAAATCTAGATCTCTAGCTACATTTTGTCTGCTAAATTAACAGAGCCATAATTTATATGACTATTTCATTTCAATTCTCATAATTCTTAGAAGGGAAATAAATATATTCTTTAGAAAAATTTATAAGGAAGATACTTCATTCTTTTCTGGTAGTAACTTTGCTTTGGAAATAATCTTATATGGTGCGTTTTCACTAGATCAGGAATAGCACTCATTTATCAATGAGGGAGAGAAAACTATGGCTTATTTTTATTCTCTAGCTTTTAATATGCTGAGTTATTAAATTTAGTCATGTTAAATTCAGTTCAGTTCAGTCGCTCAGTCGTGTCTGACTCTTTGCGACCCCATGAACCACAGCACACCAGGCTTCCCTGTCCATCACCAACTCCCAGAGTTTACCCAAACTCATGTCCATTGAGTAGGTGATGCCATCCAACCATCTCATACTCTGTCATCCCCTTCTCCTCCTGCCCTCAATCTTTCCTGCACATTAAATAAAACAGTTCTCCTGTGTCTCCTTCATATCATTTGTATTTATAGAAATCTATAAGACCAAAAAAAAAAAAAAAGCAAAAGGTAATGCTGCTTAACCAAAGGAAGCCTGATGGCTAACAGTTATTGAGTACCTACTGTGAGGTAGGCCTTAACCCTTTCAACAATATTAAATCATTTAGGCCTCAAAACAAATCTAGGAGTTATAGGTTTTGTTATTAGCCCTGTAGGTCAGTGGGTAGAACTCATTCAGAGGAGTTCAATAACTTGTCCCTTTCACATAGTAAGTAACAGAGCCAGGATTTAATACAGGGAGTCTAGTTCAAAAACCGACAGTTTTAAACCTATACACATTACTGCGAATAGTATTTTGAACTTTTTTTTTAGCACTAAACAAAAAGATACCTCTAAAAGAACCTAAGAATGCATATTATATCCAAGAAAGAGGACTTGTCTTGTTACTTATCAAGACTGACCATAAAGCTATAATAATTAAAATTATATTGTACTAGACTTGGAATAGACCAGTTAAATGGAATATTATGAGAGGTGGGCATTATCAGAGAAGATATTGCCAATCAATGAGAAAAAAATAGTGCTCAGGCAGTTGGCCCTCTGTGAAAAAAATAAAGATTAGGTCCTTTCAACTTGTTTTAAAAAGTCAATTGCAAAATGAACTAAAACCCTAAATGTGAAACACTGTAAAAATCTTAGAAGAAAACATGGAAATTATCTCTATGATAACAGGGTAAAAAAGATTTTTTAAAAAAACAGAAGAGGTTAAACTATTTATAAGATTATAAAAGATTTTAAATGTATCAATTGCAGTAAAACAGAAATATCTGTGTGACAGAATGACAGAATCTGAATAAGATAACAATCTACAAATTGAGAGAAGATATTTATTCACCCCTCTGAGTGATAAACAATTGGAATTCAGGCTCATTAAGAACTCCTAAAAAAAAAAACAAAAAAACCTCAGTAGAGTAGACAAATAAGGTTTGCCAAGAAGATTCTTCAAAATTTTTGGAGAAAATCTCAAATTTTCAAAAAAAAAAAATTAAAAGACACTCAACCCCATTGTACTACAGAGGAAATGTAATTGCTCTGCAAATGAAGATAACAGTGAACTACCATTTCACATTTAATAGATGAGGAAAAAAATCTATTTCTTATACATTGTATTCATATAACCACTTTGGGAAACAATCTGGCAACTTGAGTAGAATTCAATGTGGGTGTACCCTACAGGATTCTGGTGTCACAGGACATGAACTAGAATGTTCATCTTAGTATTTGTACTAGTGAACAGATAAACTGTTATTTATAATGTGGATGTGGAAAACAGTTAAAACTGAGTGATCTAGATCTACTTGTAACCATGTGAATAATTTTTAAAACATAATTTTGAGTTAATAAAAGGCAAATGACAAAAGATATATGCCATAATGATACATTTGAGTAAAATTTAAAAACTCGTATTTGTATACAGGAAATAGAGGAGGGGAATCGAATCACATTTACTTCTCTAAAAAGAAAAACCCTGAAGTATAACAAAATTTTACCATCTCTTTAAACTTATATAGATAGAAATGATGTCTAAATTTCTTGATGTAAAGTAAACTATTAATATTTTTCTACAGATTCCTTCTTTAGTCATGGTAACAGCTTTCATGGTGCAGGTGGCCGTGGCAACAAGTTTGCCCAGATGCGTTACAGTTTAAGACTCTTGAGAGCCATGGTCTGCCTTGAGAATGATACTATAAACAAGGATCTGTGTGAAAAGGGAGCAATTCAGCAACTAATAGGTAAAACATAACATGTTTCTGTCATGATGAAAGTAGGATGTTTATAAATTAGAAATTTTGTTTGAAATGTTTTTCTATACATTTATTTTGTCCGATAGCTGACAAACTGAATATTTCTTGATTTATGTTTCATACTATTGGTATAAATTAGTTTGTCTTTACTGAAACATCATGATCACTTATCCTTTAAACATTTGTTTATTTAATTCAGATATGGTCTCATTTAGGATTATCTTTATCCTTTTTTTAATGGACTATTGTTATGTTTCATTCTTCTAGTAGTAAAATCACCACTTTTTGGCCAAGCATTTTGGAGTCATTTTAAAAGAGGATAACATTACATTTTCCAGTGCATTTGACATACTAGAACACTGGTACACTGGTGTATTCAGAAATTTACGTAGGCTTTCTGGTGTGAAACATCAGGATATCCTTAATTTTTAACTTAAAGTTGACAATGCTAAGTCACTTATCCCCAACATTCATACATGTGAGCTCAAAAGTGAGCTCAAAATTGAGTTCTCAAAAAATTGAGAACCCCTAAAGTTAAAACTTTACACCTTCTATTATTAAAAAAAAAAAGTTCTCTGGCCCTAACCTTTCTTGACTTTGAGAAGTAAGAGTTATATTAGTCATATTCATGTTCAGTGACTGCCACATGGGTAAGTGATATAAGTTGCTGGGTGCCAGTTATGAAAATAACCCTTTTAAAAATAGTTCTTTTAGTTGAAATTTTATAAGAATTTCAGAACAGTAATTGATCAAAATAAAAATACAGTGTTCAATAACTCTACATTCTTTAACTTTCTTCAAATCAGGAATCTTTAAAAATACAATAAGCAAGTATAATGATAAGGAAGAGGCCATTCTTTTGGAAATTCAGTCTGACATTTTACTTATTTTGTCTGGTCTTTGTGAACATCATATTCCTGGGAAGGTATGTATGCCTGTGAATCAAAGTTTTGTTCAGATCTCTCAATCACATAACATTAGGAACTATTTCTTAGTAAATGTCCATAAATGTTGGTGTTTTTTAATATTATAAAGATTTAATATTCTTTTTATAATTACAGTATAATTACATTAAGTATATAGATCTTGAGTATATAGTTCGATTTTGACAAGCATCATCCATTTAACCAGTATCCCAATTAATATATAGAATTTTCTCTCTATATAAGTCTTTCATACTGCTTAGCAGCCATGCCCCTACTTCCCTCTAGGCAACCCACTGTTCTGATTTCTATCTTCATAAATTAGTTTTGCCTATTCTTTAACTTTATATGAATAGAATCACGTAATTATCTACCCTATTAGTTCTGGTTTTCATCACCCAGCACCATGTTTCTGAAATATATCCATGTTGTTGCATATATCAATAATTCATTCCTTTTTATTGCTGAATAGTATTTCATTGTATACCAAAATTTGTTTCTCTATCCCTTAGTGATAAGCACTTGGGCTGATTCCATTTGAGACTACTATGTTTAAAGCTTTAATTAAGGTTGCTAGACTAGTCTTTTTGTGGGAAAAAATGCTTTTATTTCTCTTTGGTAAATACCTGGGAGTGCAACTGATGAATCCTAAGATAGGTGTTATGTTTTGAAGTAACTGGCAAATAGTTTTCCAAAGTGGCTGTACCATTATAAATGCTATTTTGTGTTTGAATTGGGTTCATACCTAAAACTAAAGTTAAATAAAGAGTTTAATTCCTTTTGATCTTTTTAATGTCTTAGAAAACTCTGAGTCTCAGAGATTAATAACTTACATAATAAGACAGATTTGGAAAGATAAAAATTAAAAATTATGAAGGCTTCAATACAGTGATTTGAGGGAGAAGCAAAAAGAACAGTAAAAACATACTTAGCTCCAAGCTTTGGTGAAACTTCTTATATTCTATCATCTTATGCCTATGTTCTTCTGGAAAACACTCATAGTCTTGCTTACTATGACCCAGAACAGAATAACAGGACTATAAGAAAGGTACTTCGATTGGGACAAATATTAACTGGTAACAACTTTATATAAATTATTAAAAGTTTTAACTGCTATTGATTATCTCTCTCTTGGGAACATTAGAAAATCTTCCATAATAGAATTTTAACCCCTTAAATTAGTTGTTGCTATCTGGTCCTTATCTGACATTATGGTAGACTACATTCACTACAGTGTGAAAAAAAAAAAACCCATGGAAAGTCTTATGGGTTTTTTTTTTTAAAGAAAGAGAAAGAGGAAAAATATAAATGGGTATTAAGTTGGCATGTTGATTGGTATCCTCTCTTAAAAAATGATCAACTTTACAATAATTTGTCTTAAGTTCTTGAGAAAAGTGGGTAAAAATTTGAGGAAAAAAAAACTGTATTACAGTACTATTTTACTTGCTGAGATAATCCCATGGACAGAGGACTCTTGTGGGCTACAGTCCATAGGGTCACAAAGAGCTGTTCATGACTGAGCAACTGAGCATGCACATACACACTATTTTCTTAACAATGTTGTATCTTCCTGATTGAAAAGTTTTATGGGACAGGATGAAACGGGAAAGGAAATGATTATTTGTTATTTCAAGAAATAATTGTAAATAAATCTCTTAGGAAATTTTTGGAACTGGAGGAGTGGATATAATTCTTCATGTAATGAAAACAGACCCCAAGAAGTTACAGAGTGGATTAGGCTATAATGTACTTCTTTATAGTACATTGGACAGCATTTGGTGAGTATGGCTATACCGACAGTAAAAGAAAATTACCTCTCTAGCTATGTATCCGTTTTCTTCCCTCAAAACTGCAGAAGAAAGATAAGCCTTTTTCTTTTCAATAGTCCAAAAAAGACTTACAAGTATACCTTGGAAAGTAGTCTTGTCCATCACTCAAATATAAAAACCATTCTTGTGAATGGTTTCAAAGCTATATGAAAAGGCCACAACTAATATCACACTGAATGGTGAAAAGCCGAAAACTTTTTCTCTAAGATCTGTACAAGGCAAGGATGCCCACTCTTACCACTTTTACTCAACATGGTACCATAAGTTCTACTTGGAGCAGTTAGGCAAGAAAAAGAAAAAAAAGCATCCAAATCAGAAAGAAAGGGTAAAGTTTGCATCTGTTTGCAGATTACATGATCTTAATATGTAGAAAACACTAAAGACTCCACCAAAAGACTGTTAGAACTAATAAATGAATTCATTAAAGTTGCAGGATACAAAATTAACATATGAAACAATTGCATTTCTATATACCAGTAATGAACTATACAAAAAAGAGGAAATTAGGAAACAATCACATTTGTAATTTCTAAGAATAAAGTTCTTAGAAATAAACATAAACAAGGGGTGAAAGACATAGTGGTACAATCACTTTGGCAAGCGATATGGAGGTTCCTCAAAAAATGAAAAATAGACCTACCATATGATCCAGTAATCCCACTTCTGGGAATATATCCAAAAGAATTGAAATCAGCATCTTGAAGAGAAAGCTTCATCCTGTGTTCTGTGCTGAGTTGTTCACTGTGAATAATTATTCACTATTCACAATAGCAAAGATACAGAAACAACACAGATGTCCATCAGATGGATGAATGAAGAAAATATGTTATATACATACAGTGGAATATTACTCAGCTTTAAAAAAGAAGGAAATCCTACCATTTGCAACAACATAGGATACATTATGCTAAGTGAAATGTCATTCACAGAAGGATATCTCTTATACATAATTTCTCTTAAACACAGCATCTAAAATAGTCAAAAGTGTAAAAGTAGATAATAGTATGTAGTATGATGGAGTATGTAGAATGATGGAGTGAGGGAGGCATGACGTGTTGTTCAATGGATATAAAGTTACAGTCATACAAGATTAGTAAGTTCCAGAGATCAGATCTGCAGTACAACACATTGCTCATAGACCTACTCTAGAATATAGTGGCTACAGTTAAGGTAAGATGTTGTGTACTTAAACATTTGTTAAGTTAGTAGATGTAATATGTTCAATGGTCTTATTCCCCCCCAAAAAACACCACCAACAAAAACCCACAAAGGGATAGAAGGAAACTTTAATGGGTGATGAATGTTTTTATTACCTGGATTGTGGTGATAGCAACACAAGTATTTGCATATGTCCAAACTTACCAAATTATATACAGAAATTATATACAGATTAAAAATTCCATTTATACTGCAATAAACATGGGAGTGGTAGGGAAACTCTGATGAATATTACTTTCCATAGGATAAAGTAACTAGATTTATCCCCTGGAAATTCTCTCATTGTATACAGAGCTGGAATACTCAGCTCTCTTCCAGATAAACATGGGCAATGGGGCTAATCAACTATCTAGTTTCTTTTTTACTACAGAGAAGAGAAGGATATAGTGATAACATGATAACCTGATCTTTAGTTTCAACAGCAAAGTCTTATTGACCAAAGTGCTGTATTAAGCATAGTAAAAAGTTCAGACATGAATATTGAGTACCATCCTTGCTATATACCAATACATTGGGATTCAGTGGTTACCGCGGAAAATGACTTGATGTTTTATCTCTTTTTTATTTGATATCTTATAATTATACTAAGATAAAGATAAATGGCTTTATTTATGTGTCTTTTACTAGAGCACAACTTCAAATACCTTTGTATAATAGATTAGTAATAAATAAGTTGGACATGAGTTTCAGCAAACTCTGGGAGATAGTAAAAGACGGAGAAGCCTGGTGTGCTGCAGTTCATGGGGACGCAAAGAGTTGGACACAACTTAGAGACTGAACAACAGTAACAACAAAGTTCAGTGTTTAATTGGTAATACCAGGCATCAGATCTTTTTCCTTTTCTTAGAAACTTAAATGAGACAAGTTTTCATCTATTCCTTTGCATCATGAAAGGACTTTAAATATTATCAAACACTGTTAGTTCTATTGAGATATCATATTTCTCCTTCATTCTGTTTACATAATTCATCACATTGTATTTCTTGAATAAGCCTGACCTAGTTATGGTGTATTATTTCTTTTTTTTTATGTTGCTGGATTCAATTAGCAAATAATTTTAGATTTGTGGGAGAGAATATCATGTTAATGTAAGTTTAATATTTCTTTTTTATTAATATTCCCTGAATGGTTTTGGAATCTAGTTTATTTGACCTCAGAAAACAAGTTTGGAAGTATTCCTTCATTTTATTTTCTCTAGAAAGAGTTTGCATAAGATTGTTTTTATATCTTTCTTAAGTAATTTGTGGAATTCACCAATTAAGTTGTCTATGCCTGGAGTTTTCTTTGTAGAAAGATTCTCAAGTATAGGTTTCATTTATTTAATGTGTATATATCTGTTAAGACTTTCTACTCATGCATAGGTTCTGATGTCTTTTTATAGGGACTTAGTTATTTTGTCTAAATTTTTGTTATTTCCTGCTATGTGAGTGTTTATAATATACTCTTAGTATTTTTAATGTCTGTAGGATATAAAGTGGAGAAGGCAATGGCACCCCACTCCAGTACTCTTGCCTGGGAAACCCCATGGATGGAGGCGCCTGGTAGGCTGCAGCCCATGGGGTCTCAAAGAGTCGCACACAACTGAGTGACTTCACTTTCACTTTTCACTTTCATGCACTGGAGGAGGAAATGGCAACCCACTCCAGTATTCTTGCCTGGAGAATCCCAGGGACGGAGGAGCCTGGTGGGCTGCTGTCTATGGGGTCGCACAGAGTCGGACACGACTGACGCGACTTAGCAGCAGCAGCAGCAGCAGGATATAAAGTGATGCCTTCTTTTCCTTTCTTGGTATTAGTCATTTCTGCCTTCTCTCTTTTCTCTTGATGGGTTTCACCAGGGTTGATCAATATCAATATTATTAGTATTTTTAAAGAATCAATTTGTGTGCATCATTGTTTCTATATTATTTTGTTTTTCTATTTAATTTTGTGGATTTTTTTTCATTCAATTTTATCTTTTCTATTTCTTGAGATAGATGCTAGGATCATAGATTTTTCAACTATTCTTCTGCTCTAATATATCCATCTAACGGACTGGTTCCAAATAGGAAAAGGAGTACGTCAAGGCTGTATATTGTCACCCTGCTTATTTAACTTATATGCAGAGTACCTCATGAGAAACGCTGGGCTAGAAGAAGCACAAGCTGGAATCAAGATTGCCGGGAGAAATATCAATAACCTCAGATATGCAGATGACACCACCCTTATGGCAGAAAGTGAAGAAGAACTAAAGAGCCTCTTGATGAAGGTGAAAGAGGGGAGTGAAAAAGTTGGCTTAAATTCAACATTCAGAAAACTAAGATCATGGCATCCAGTCCCATCACTTCATGGCAGATAGATGGGGAAACAGTGGAAACAGTGTCAGACTTTATTTTTCTGGGCTCCAAAATCACTGCAGATGGTGATTGTAGCCATAAAATTAAAAGACGCTTACTCCTTGGAAGGAAAGTTATGACCAACCTAGACAGCATTTTGAAAAGCAGAGGCATTGCTTTGTCAACAAAGGTCCGTCTAGTCAAGGCTATGGTTTTTCCATTGGTCATGTATGGATGTGAGAGTTGGACTATAAAGAAAGCTGAGTGCTGAAGAATTGATGCTTTTGAACTGTGGTGTTGGAGAAGACTCTTGAGAGCCCCTTGGACTGCAAGGAGATCCAACCAGTCCATCCTAAAGGAGATCAGTCCTAGTTGTTCATTGGAAGGACTGATGTTGAAGCTGAAACTCCAATACTTTGGCCACCTGATGCGAAGAGCTGACTCATTGGAAAAGACCCTGATGCTGGGAAAGATTGAGGGCAGGAGGAGAAGGGGACGACAGAGGATGAGATGGCTGTATGGCATCACCGACTCAACGGACATGGGTTTGGGTGGACTCCAGGAGTTGGTGATGGACAGGGAGGCCTGGCGTGCTGTGGTTCATGGGGTCGCAAAGAGTCGGACACAACTGAGCGACTGAACTGAACTGAAAGGCTGAAATTCGCCTGTATAAAGCCAATGAGGTTCCATATGCTCTTATCATTAAATTCAAACTGTTTTCCAATTTTCATTGTGATTTTCTTTTCAATCTTTGGAAAATTTAGAAGTATATTATTTAATTTCTGAACAGAGAAGGATGTTCTATTTTTTTCTCCTATTATTACAATAATGCTATGAATTAAAGAGGCAAAAGACAGGCCATGATCAGCATGAGAGAGTTACTACCTGAAAAGTGGGAACAAAATAAGTGTGATTCATACCCATAGGTGGTAAAACTTGAAAGCACATGAGTGAAAGAGGCCAAGCTGATGGCCTTTATGTACCAACCCTCACAATCACCACCACATACAACCACCATCGCAAAACAGCCAGCAGAAACAGGTCTCTCTTTTTTTTTTCCCCAGGAGGGAGCCATGTTAAATAATTATCATATTATTGTTGAATCATAGATAAATAAATAAATACCATGTTAAATAGAAAAGAGATTTAGATTGACCCCTGCAGGCTTGCCATTCCTGGGAAGACTAGAGGGAGATTGGGCTCAATTCACCACCACCACCAGCAGTGGCTTGTTCAGCCCATGTCTATTGCTACCCAGAAAAAACAGTAAAAGGAGCCCTGGCAACAACTTCCGTCCCTCAGTCCATGTGAGCCGCACAGGTTTAGACCTGTGCCGCAGGCACTTCAGCAAATAATCTCATGCCAAGGTAAGATGTAATTAAAAACAATAAATAAAGCAAATATTTCAGGTATGCCAGCACTGTAAAAGACATTAAATGAATAAAACTTGAAGAAATAGTTAATAGAGCAACCAGAGGAGACCTTTAGGAATAATTAATATTGGGAAAACAAAGGAGAACATTGCATCAGAAAATAGGCAGTAATGAAAAACAATTGAGATTAGTTTTTAAATAGTTGAAATTAAACTACACTGGCAAAGTCTTTTCAAAGTTCAGTTTTTAAGCAAAGAAACTGATTTGAGAGAATGAAGAAAAATATTCTTTGAAAAGTTATTTTTGATAGAAATAAACTCACAAATTGAATTTTGACAATAAAGCCTTGTTAAGTTATTACCTCCCTTTTTATTTAAGGTGCTGCATTTTGGGATGTTACCCCTCAGAGGATTACTTTCTTGAAAAAGAAGGCATTTTTCTCCTTTTGGATTTATTAGCAGTAAGTATAATAACTGTTTAACAAAAATTAAATATGTCTTTATTAGCTCTTTCCAAACTGAGTATCACAGAACACTACTCTGTGATTAAATGTGCCCCCAAATAGTGTTTAAATGTTTGTTTTAAACAAAAATCTCTCCTGGAGTTCCATAATGTGCACTGGCATAATAAAGACTCTGAAAATTCCTCCAGTGAAGAAATTGGTTTACTTAGATGAATGTTCCCAAACACATGACAGCAGGGAATTTGTTTTATGTGGACTTTTCCCCACAAAATTAAAGAAACAGCTAGACTACTTCAAAATCAATAATCATTTACTAATAACTTCTAGCTTTACAAACAAGATCAACATTTAAAAAAAAAAAAACAACTCTATGATTTGTAGGTAATGTGAAGACTCTAGTGTGTCATAGAACGATCCAGAAAGGCAAATGAGAAGAATGGCAAAGACTCTCATTTATCCTTACAGTAATCCCCTCCTAGTCTCAATTCTAAGTGGGTCCATAGTTAAGATGATATGAAAGAAAAAGCATACTTTTGTTTCAGTAAAACCCTGAGAGATTCTCTCATGCAGAGTTCTAGGTATGTCACTGCCTGTGATTGCCACCATTCTTGATATTATTAACAGAATAACAAACCTACTTAACAAAGATACTAAAGTTATTTGTGTCCTTTCATCTCTCTGAAAGAAAATTAGTTGACACTAGAGATGAGAGCAAGCACACAGCACACACATCTCTCTGAAAAAAAAATTAGTTGACACTAGAGATGATAGCAAGCTCATTAGATATAAAACACTACAAACAAACAAAAAAGTAAATAATAATTATAATAATCAAAATAACCCACCTTGAATGAGTCATAAGCAGAAACCCTTTGAAAGTTCAGAAAATTGAGCATAATATAGGATGTATGCATAGCTCTACTTAGGCAGTCCTAAATGACATATATCTCACCATGTTTCTCTGGCTAGAGTATGTCTAGAAGCACATGGTCAGTGTCAGGGAATTCTCCAAGCTACAAAATTAATTTGACATATCTTCCTGGAATGTAGCTTCTACTTAATATTTGGAAGTGAGGAATGATATTATGCATATATATATTAAGTAATTAAATTTTAACATTATATAGAGACTTAAAAGACATTTCTTACTTGTATTCATTCTCCTTCACCATTAGGGTTCTGGAAGGAAAGACATGAAGACTGGTAGGAGAAGCCATATAGCACAGGGATTGTGAGCACAGACTGGAATCAGTCTGATTGAGGCCTCCAGGAGTTGTTAGATGTGTAACTCTGACAAATTATTTAACATCTCTGTAACCAGTGTCTTCATCTATAAAATAGAGATAACAGTATTATCTACCTCATGCATTGTTGCTAGGACTGTATGAGTAATTATGCGCATGTGTGTATACATATACATGCAGTGGTTTGAACAGTTCCTGACATATTTGCTGTGTTTTCTTAAATGTAATTATTAGATTGTACTTAATGTGGATTAAACCAACCAAGCTAATTATAAATTACAAATAATCTTTAATGAAGTTTCTATATAAACTTCAACCATTGACATTTGCCTCCCTCCCAAAAGTGAAGTATATGGTGGTAGTTTTAGTTGTTAAGTCATATCTGACTCTTGTGACTCCATGGACTGTAGCCCACCAGGCTCCTCTGTCCATGGGATTTCCCAGGCAAGAATAGTGGTGTGGATTGCTATTTTCTTCTCCAGAGAATCTTCCCAATCCAGGGATCGAACCCATGTCTCCTACATTGCAGGTAGATTCTTGACCGCTGAGCCACCAGGGATTCCCAAAGTGAAGTAGAGGAATAAAAAACTCACTTGATTGAGGATTATGCTTAATACAGTCTGTTAAAATATTTATTCAGTGTGTAATAATAATTGCCCATAAAGGTTAAATATTACTGAGAGTTTACTATGTGACAGTGTGTGTGTATGTTAGTCACTGTCTGACTCTTTGTGACCCTATGAACTGTAGTCCGCCAGGCTTCTCAGTCCATGAAATTCTCCAGGCAAGAATACTGGAATGGGTTGCCATGCCCTTCTCCAGGGGATCTTTCCAACCCAAAGACTGAACCCAGGTCTCCTGCATTGCAGACAGATTCTTTACTGTCTGAGCAGCCTCATATAACTCACACGTGCATGTGTGCTAAGTTGCTTCAATTGTGTCTGACTCTTTGTGACTCTATGGGCTGTAGCCCTCCAGTCTCCTCTGTCCATGGGATTCTCCAGGCAAGAATACTGGAGTGGGTTACCATGCCCTCCTCTGGGGGATCTTCCCAACCCAGTGATTGAACCTGTGTCTCCTGTAGCTCCTGCATTGCAGGAGGATTCTTTACTGCTGAACCACCAGGGAAACCTCATATAAGTTATAGTAACTCTCTAAAGCAGGTAATCAAACAGGAAACTGATAATGTTTGTAATTCAGACAACAGGTTACATGTTTCCTTTGCCATATTCTATTAGCAGTACACTGTAAGAGTTTCTCAACCAAAAATATTTCACACAGAAGCTATGACTGTGTGGACGCCTTTGCTCTATTTGGACTTCTCTATACTTAAATTTTAGTTTGCTGAAAACTATTTGTAGAAAAACAGGAAATATGTTTAATAAGGTAATTTTTCTTAAGTGCTGATATACTCTTTTATGGTTGCTGAGTTTCAAGCTACAAAATTATACTTCGTTTTGATTTATTTTCACATGTGACTGCCACTTGGAGTTACCATGTTAGTCTCTTAATAACAATGAGGTTACAGTGAGGATGAGTCTTAACAAACTTTAATAAACCAGGTAAATTGTAAAGATCCTATAATTACAGTCTATGTATAGCACAAATGACCTTGCTCCACTTAATTTCAATATTTCTTTTTCCTATTCAACTAAATCAATGACATTTTGGTTCATGATGTGTTTATGACTACATCAGAATTATATTCAATCTTTTTATTTCTACTTTTTAAAAGTCCCTATTGTTTGAAAATGAACTCATTACAATGATATCTATTTTAACAGGAGATGGTCACAAATCATACTTAGAGTCTTAATTTTATAAGGCAATCATTTAGGAAAAAAATGATTAACACAAATATTTCTCTTTTTAAAGACAATAATTCTTAAAATTTTTATTTTTTTATTTAAAAATATTTATTTATGTATTGCAACATTTTTCTTTTTCTGTTTCCTTGCAAAAGTTGAACCAAAAAAAATTCTGCAATCTAATACTTGGAATAATGGTTGAATTTTGTGATAATCCCAAAACTGCGGCTCATGTCAATGCTTGGCGAGGGAAGAAGGACCAGACAGCTGCTAGTCTTTTAATTAAATTGTGGAGGAAGGAAGAAAAAGAACTAGGAGTAAAACGTGATAAATATGGGAAGATTGTTGGTAAGTGTATTTGTAATTGTTTGTAGAAATAATTAGACCCATATTTTTAAGAAGAGACATTAGGAAAGTAGGGGGACTTCTACCTCTTTGTTTAAAGTTCTTTTGACAGGGGTCTACAGAAGTTGCTATCATAAATTATGAATGATTGAGAGAAAACTAAGTAAATTAGTAGCAGGTTCATGTTTTTATAGAATATTTTCAGGAAATGGTACTTGATTGTATTCTTTAACTTGAAAAAAAAAAACAGGACTTCCTAAAGAACTTTCTTTGGGTTATCTGCTTTTGTAAGTATATTCAGTAATATTTCATTTACCAATAAAATTTGAGATATAAGTGGACTGCTTAAGAACAATTTTTGTAGTATTTTGTACATTTCTGTTGATTCTCATTTATAGTTTCCTTTTTATGTAAAGGAGGAAACTTTTCTAAATAAAAATAGATCAATGGTCATAAATTTAAATGACTAGACTCTAAATTAATGAAGCTTATAGTACCAGAATTTATATTTCATTTATCTATTCTATAGTGCTAAATTATATTTTCTAAACCTCTTATGATTCTTATTATAATTTCATATGTTAGTATTGTTTATTTTTAAGTGAAAATACTTCCCCTTTAACTCCTGGTGATTTCTCTCTTCAATCCATTTTTATTATTTCTAACTTCTAACCTATAACATCATGAAATAGTTTTTATATTTATACGATAACATATAGAAACCAAAAGCAAACAGGAGATTAAATCATTGTTAAACTGACATGTTCAGTTTCTGGATCTCAAAATCAGAAACACTTTTTATGTGAAAGTTTCACTTTTAAAAAAGTAATTTTGTGAAATTTTTATACTTTACATAAATAGTAAAAAATTAAAATTTTCCAACAGAATGGGGAAAAATTGCTGATTACTTATGTTTTTAAAAGAGTAATCATGTATCAGGCAGTACTGTATTCTGTTATAATATTTTTGTATATTTTATGATGTCTAAACTAAAATCTTAAAATTATTAATTTGCTACAATTTTTATCTGTCTTTTCTATATTTTTATGATATCCAATGATTAGATACAAAGAAACCTCTATTTACTAGTTTCCAAGAAGAGCAAAAAATCATACCACTGCCTGCTAACTGCCCAACTGTTGCAGTTATGGATGTTGCTGAGAATATCAGAGCAAAAATTTATGCTGTGTTGGGCAAACTAGGTAAGAAGTTACTTGTCAAATTCTAAAGAGCCTCTCTTTCTTTGCTGAGTGTTGTGAATTGATTTCACTTTGGAGTCCATTTTTCAAACATGATGAATAAAAGTCCCTTTATATAGACAAATGCATATTCCATTGTTATCACAATGCACCAGCTGCCCCCTTAAGCTCTGGATTTGGGGGAAGGCATCAGTAATTTTTAAGCTCTCCAGGCAATTCCAGAGTACAGTCAGGATTAAAGACAGTTAGTTTAGATGACTAGACTTAAATACTAGAATTCTGAATCACCTGAGGACTTAACTTCGCTTCTTATTAAGAAAAAAGTCCTCACTCTTCAGACTGTAAAAGTACAGTATCATGGTCTGACCACAGCACAGAAAGTGTTCCTCTTTTAATGACTACATAAGGATGACCTGGCAGAGGTTTGTTACAGGAGGAAGTCAGAAGTTCACGGAAGTAACATTTTCATAAATCAGGATGAAATCAGAAGGAATTATTTGCATTTTTATGATAGATATATGCCTTTTAGAATTACTTGCTCAGTTAAAGTAATTCTCTCTTTATAAACTTTGTTTAGATTTTGAAAATTTACCTGGCTTATCTGCTGAAGATTTTGTCACTCTATGTATCATACATAGATATCTTGATTTTAAAGTGAGTACCTTCTTAGCCTTGTTATTAAAATCTAGTATGCAAGTCATCAGTTGGGAAAGATCTATTCATATTTGTGAGCAATAATCCACATACCATGTAGCTTTTATTTTTCATTTTACATCTGATACTATTCAAGGAGCATACAATTGATTGATTGGGTATTTCCATGGGGTAAGATTTCATCCAACTTTTAGTTTATAAAGGAAGATAGACATTACTGACATAGAAGCCTAACAGAATCTTTAAAATATAATTTCTTCTCTTTAAGAGGGTATTTAGAGCTAGAATTGGGACTTCCCTGGTGGTCCAGTGGTTAAGAATCCACCTGTCAATGCAAGGGACACGGATTCGATCCCTGGTCTGGGAAGATCCCACATGCCACAGGGCAACTAAGCCCGGTGCCACAACTACTGAGCCTGTGCTCTAGAGTGAGCCTGTGCTTTGCAACAGGAGAAGCCACTGCAATGAGAAGCCTGTGCACGGCAATGAAGAGTAGCCCTGGCTCTCAGCAACTAGAGAAAGCCCACACGCAGCAACGAAGTCTCAGTGCAGTCAAAAGTTTCAAAAAATAATTTTTTAAAAAAGAGCTAGAATTGAATGAATTATTACTTATTAAAATAAATTATTAATACTTATTAAAGTATTGTTTTATCATTACATTATTCAATGGTCAAATATCAATTAATAGTCCTGGGTTGCTTACTTTGCTGGTTATATACTTTTTGGTAAATAAATGCCTTTGAACTTCTAGGAAAGCCTTTTCAAGTAAACATTCTCTTCTAATATTAGTACTATGTATTGAACGCTGTAAATGAATAAATCTCTATTTAAAAAAGGAAAACAAGGCTTAATTTTACCCGTATCCTGGATGCATATTTTTTCCTCTAAATTTAAACATACTCAAATGCAGTAATTTCCATATATCCCAATATATGAGGTGGAGCTACAGCATGATGAAATCAACATGTTAAGAGTTTTAGGTCAAGTATTACCTTAGCTAGAAGATGAGGGACAAGGCCCTATTTCTCAGGTGACTAGGTACCAGGATTCCAGAAATCTCCATCTTCACTGTTCTACAAATTCATCTTGACCCAGCCTTCAAACAGGGCTTTAGGAAGGAAAGCATCAGTACTTCAGGAGGATGAGAGTAAAGCAACAATTTGTGCAGCTGTGAAAACAGAGTGAGTATAAAGGAGAGGGCAGTGATGATGGCAATGAACTACACTTAGATAGCAGAGCCTTCTCTGTGAATACTTACCATTGGAAAACATTAGGTAAGTGATTCCTGAATACTCAGATGTAACTGTTGCCCCAAATCATTCCCAATGCCACTTATTCCCAAAGAGTAAGTTAGGAAAAGCTGATTCAGCAAGTGTTAACTTTGGAATGATCACTCAAATACATTTTAGGTTACCTAAAAGTATATCATTTATTTTTGATTAATTTAACTTTTTAAAACTTTGCTATAACAGATTGGAGAAATATGGAATGAAATATATGAAGAAATAAAATTAGAAAAGCTAAGACCAGTCAGCACAGACAAAAAAATTTTGGAATCTATTACAGCAGCATCAGAAAATATTGGAAAGATGGTTGTTTCTCTGCAAAGTGAGATGATTGAAAGCCAAGCACGCCAAGATGTGCAAAATGAACAAAAAGTATACACAAAGGTAAGCCAAAATACAGAGGATCTTCCCAACCCAGGGATCAAACCCAGGGATCAAACCCAGGTCTCCCGCATTGTAGGCAGACAGTTTACCATCTGAGCCACCAGGGAAGTCCTCTCAGTGTATAAACTAGTTGAAATTATCCCTAAGGTATATTTGCCTTACTTGTGAATGCTTCAGCACTTAAGAGTCATTTTGTGATTTTCTTTTATAGTTACTTTCTGTGTCTTTGTACAGAGTGAAAGAAAACATGGAGTGAATACCTTGAAATTCAATTACTGTACTCAATGCTAGTCTATGACATTATAATTTTATTTCTAAAGGCTTACATTTCCATTTTTGAAATGTCAAGAGTTTCAAAAATTGTGGTCTATTTAAGTGCACACATTTAGAAAATTCTGACAAACAGTGTATCTCCGTGACTTTAAGTTTAACCTCAACGAGAAAGTTGGCCCTTGTCCCTCACTCTGTGACAGGCCCTCACTAGTATGTCAACTACAGGCACACCTCCTCACCTCAGTGCCAGATCACATGCTGTGAGCACTCTGTAAATGTGCTCTCTGACTTTAGCTAGTCAGAAAATCCTGTTGGGAAAATATAAGCCATTTTTTCCCCAAAGCTTTACACAGGTGAGAAACAACACATTTGAAGTTTTTGAGCAAATGCTGCTGCTGCTAAGTCGCTTCAGTCGTGTACGACTCTGTGCGACCCCATAGACGGCAGCCCACCAGGCTCTGCCGTCCCTGGGATTCTCCAGGCAAGAACACTGGAGTGGGTTGCCATTTCCTTCTCCAGTGCATGAAAGGGAAAAGTGAAAGTGAAGTTGCTCAGTCATATCCGACTCTTGGCGACCCCATGGACTGTAGCCTACCAGGCTCCTCCGTCCATGGGATTTTCCAGGCAAGAGTACTGGAGTGGGGTGCCATTGCCTTCTCCGTTTGAGCAAATAGATTAAGTGATTAAGTGAACTTGTCCACCAATGCAGAGATGATATAGACTCCCCATTGCTGCTTGGTGATCCTTTATGACTAAAGTTAAATATTTAGAACTCTTTAAGGTGATTTCCAAAATGTTTTTCTATTACCTGATCTTTTCACTTATACTATTAAATGTTTATATCTTCAGTCTAGTGGAACTTAGCATCCACCTATAAATTCTGCTCCATCTTAGATACCTCCCTTCTTAAAAGTTTTATTTGTTGGAGAGTTTTTATTGCAAGGATGCTGCCATTTAAGCCATTCCTTTGATCTTTAGTGGAGTACTCCTGTTGGAAGTCATGCTTCTCATTAGTTCTATTGAGTGGCAGTATTCTGCTGTGTGGACTAGCTATTGCCGATTTGCTGATTATCGTTGATTTGTTATCATGGCTCTGACCCCACTTATTTTTTAGCAGTTGTTTAATTAAATACTCTTAGGTTCATAATTTAAGCTTAATAATATACTATATACCAACCAAGGGCATGTAATTTCTGATTATATATTTAGTAGAGAGTCTGTTGAGAACCATAGTCTTTGTAGTTTGTCAGTAGTATTTCCCTAGACTGTAACTCCACAACAAACTCAGCACTCTCACAAAATTGCTTATCTTGCTGAAGTCATAAATTAGAAGAAGCTCCACCAATATAATCTTGCCTAAACTATTATCAGTGGCAGCAGAAATCTCTTTATTTTCTCCTGTGAATTTGCTGTTGGGTCATTTATGTAACTTGCTCTGGATTATACTCTGTTTTTGCAAGTGATACTTATTTAAAACAGTCTTGCTGAGAACGATTATTGTTATTCTCATATTTTACATTTTTATAACAACAGTTTTTCATTACATTTCATGGGAAGCAGTTCAAACCTTGGCCACATAGTGAGGAAAGGATTTTTTTTTTCATTTTAAGACTTTCGTTATTTGTTAAACTCTAATCTTTTTGCTGCTGCTGCTAAGTTGCTTCAGTCGTGTCCGACTCTGTGCAACCCCATATATGGAAGCCCACCAGGCTCTCCCGTCCCTGGGATTCTCCAGGCAAGAACACTGGAGTGGGTTGCCATTTCCTTCTCCAATGCATGAAAGTGAAAAGTGAAAGTGAAGTCGCTCAGTCGTGTCCGACTCGTAGCGACCCCATGGACGGAAAAATCCTCCGTCTATGGGATTTTCCAGGTAAGAGTACTAGATTGGCCTTAAAATTTATGTCAGCAAAAACTAGCTCTTTCTTCAAAATAGAGGTATTCAAGCCCTTTGGTATCCTTTCATAGAAACTGGAACTCTTAATTATCTTTCTCATTTCAGATACAAGCCACACACAAGCAAAGAGAATTGGCTAATAAATCATGGGAAAATTTCTTGGCTAGAACATCAAATGCTAAAACTTTAAAGGTAGGATTTTTTTAATACTATGATATCCACAACAAACAGCCAACTCTGACAGAATTTTTCAGGGAAATATTCATTTACCTTTTTCTGTTGATCTTTCTGTGGGATACCAACACTGTTGATCCTCATTTGCAGTTTAGGATGATAACTGAAACTAAGCTTTTTCACAGTTTCAGAAGATACCACTCTGAGTTTCATTTGGCTTAGCAGGGTGAAACAAGGATGGTGTTGCTGGTTTGCATAAAAGAGATGAGAGTTAGTAAAGAATAAGCAGAAGTGTGCTCCTGCTTTCCATTCTGAGCCTTCTTATTCACTGGTCCTTTCTGTAAGAAGCAGAGTGAAGAACACAAAACACAACTGTCCATATTGCTTTCTCGATCAAGGATGTTTTCCCTGTGACCACTAGAAGAAACATTGTATTAAAGCTTAAATAGGAATTTGAGATAAACACCCCTTTGGGAAAATGTGATAACCTGCTTCAGCAATAAGCTTGAAAGTAATCTAAAAAGTTTATAATGCTAATTGTTCAATTGAAATATGTAAGAACACCATAGAGTTCTAAAATCTCATTACTTGTTTCTAACTTTTCCATTTGTGCTTGGGATACACTTTTACATAATAATTTTTCCTCTAAATATGAAATTGTTAAATGATACATTAGCCCATGAAAATAGTGGAACCATATTAAGATAGCAAAACCAAGAACAAGCTTATTCAAGATACCATGTCTTCCCCCTTCTCATGAAAAGTTCTTCCCAATGTTATTTACAAAATAGACCCACAACTACCTGTACTTTTAAGGAAGAGTTTATGAAAACCCTTCCACACAGATGAGTTGTTACCTAGGATTTCACCTGTTCTAGTGCCTCAACTATTGAATTTGAAGGTAACTGCAACAAATTATATAGTTTGAATTATTCTGAATTGTTGAAACATTTAAGTGTACTGGATTAGTATTTGTACAAAATAATTTGAAAACATGCATCATCTATTGTAAATTTAGTAGTTTATTCAACCATGTGCAAAAAATTGAACCTGATTTCCTTAGGAACTACTTTATCCCTTGGTCATATATTGCCAGTACCTCTGGAAATCTCGGTAACATTTTAGTTGTTTCCTGCAATGTGCAAAGGATATAACTTGCTAATAACTATTTTCTTAGCCTAAATGAATAAATGCTGGATCTATTGCTAATAAATTATAAACCAAACACAAATATATTTTGTATACTTCTTTGTAAGTACCATAGTTAATGCTTTAATAACAATTTTATTTTCTTTCTAATTTAAAAATCTTCAGAAAGCAAAAAGACTTCAAGAGAAAGCTATAGAATCCTCTAGATATGGTGAAAGACCACCAAATGCAATATTTCACAGGACAGATATTAAAGGCCTTAACGCAACAGTAAGATTTTTTTTTTCTCCATAACTTTTCTTAATAGATATTGAATATAGTTCCCAGAGAATGTTATTTCCATGAGGTTTTGTCTCATACTTTTTCTTTTTGCTGTTAAAATGTTAAGTAGTTAAGGCATATTTATCCCTGCCCTTACCTAGTGCTGGTTTAGACCAGACCCAGCCCTCCAGGATTCCCAAGAAACTGCTATAAACACTAGTCAAAGTAGGTCTCTATATCTCATTGACAGGAAGTGTGCAGTACCTCCTTTGCTTGGCAAATAGATCCATGCCATATGCCAGTGTTCTTGGTGTCCTCTTCTGGAAATAATTTGGCCCTGATTGCAAAGGCCCCAAAGCCCTGATTTTTCCATTATTAGACACTGCCTCTTAGTTACTATGTGCATTTTGTGTCTTTTCCAAAGTTAGCTAAAGGATGAATAGATTTTCCTCTTAGTGAAAATTATTATAAATGGACTCTTAAATGTTTAATTTTGCTTTTATAGGTGCCCTCTGGTGGGGTAGTAACAGTGGAAAGCACTCCTGCCCGATTAGTGGGAGGACCTCTGGCTGATACAGATATTGCTCTTAAGAAACTGCCTATTCGAGGAGGAGCCTTACAGAGGGTGAAAGCAGTAAAAACTGTGGATGAGCCAAAGAACAGTGATCCCACATAAAATACTCTAAAGGATTTTTGAAATAAATTCCACTTATAATTTTTAGCTAAATATCTTTATATATAAATGTAAAGCAAACATTTTAGAATAAATATTTTACTAAAATACTATTAAAAATAAAAGTACATATAATGTATTTTTATTGAAAATATCAACATATACTGTGAGAAGAGTTGTCATCAATTTCTTTCTAAAGATTACAGTCCTCTTAACTGAAAATTGTGAAACATATTGTTTCAGTTAAGACTCTTTGAACTGGTGTGAACAGCTCCAACTGGTTTGAGCCAAAAAGCAAAACCAAAAAAACCACCACAACAAAAATCAAATATAAAACTAATTAAAACTACAGGCATTGTTGGATCCAGGAACCAAAACTCTGTGAGTTGGATCTTCTCTTTTCCTAGCAGCTCCTGAATTATATTCTCCCAGGTTGATATCCAGTAGGAAAGAGAGCATGCCTACCTCTCAACAGCCTCTGCAACTGTCTCTGCATCTTGGGATATCTGATTGGCCACATGCCCACTCCTGAACCAGTCATCATGACCTTAACCAGATCTGAGAACTGCTTACACCCAGAACCTGAAGGAGGCCAGTCCCATCTAAAGCATATGGGTGGAGTGGGGAATCAAGATAAGTACATAAGTTATTATAAATATATATAAATATGAGCAGCAAAAATTTTACAGCAAATATGTTGGTCAAAGTAAAAGTTCTTCTCCTATAAAAACCAAATGTTAGTCATAAGCTAAACAATAAAAATTAAAAATAAAGATGGTTTTTTAAAAAAATTATTTATATTTAATTGGAGGAAAATTGCTTTACAATGTTGTGTTGTTGTTCAGCCAGTCAGTCATGTCCAGCTCTTTGTGACCCCATGGACTGCAGCACACCAGGCTTCCCTGTGCTTCACGATCTCACAGAGTTTGCTCTAACTCATGTCCATTGAGTCAATGATGCCAACCAACCATCTCATCCTCTGTCACCCCCTTCTTCTCTTGCCCTCAATCATTCCCAGCATCAGGGTCTTTTCTAATGAGTCAGCTTTTCACATCAGGTGGCCAAACTCTTGGAGCTTCAGCTCCAGCATCAGTCCTTCCAATGAGTATTCAGGGCTGATTTCTTTCAGGATTGACCAGTTTGATCTCTGTGCTGTCCAAGAGACTCTCAAGAGTCATCTCCAGCACAGTTCCAAAGCAGAGTTCTTTGGTGCTCAGCCTTCTTTATGGTCCAACTCTCAGATATGTACACGACTACTGGAAAAACCATAGATTTGACTATATGGACCTTTGTCAACATGAATCAGTCAGGTATACACATGTCCCCTCCCTCTTTAAGATCCCTCTCACCTCCCACCCCATCCCACCCCTCTATATTGTCACAGAGCACCAGGCTGAGTTCCCTGTGCTATATAGCAATTTCCCATTAGCTATCTATTTTAACTCTTAATATATAAATAAATCCCAATGATACTTCTCTTTAATGGGGATGGAAAGAGGGTGTGGAGGGAAACTCTTTTGGTGGTGAAGGTATCTTGCCAAATAGAGGTAGATCCCTTAATATTGGATGTAGAGCAATAAGTGTCTGTGTCCCTGTGTGTCATTATGTGTTTCCAAAGCCTGGAACCCCATCAACCCCTTCTTCACTTAGGAAGCTGCAAAGTTGAGTTCATGTCCAGGGCTGGGAAAGACAAGAATCTGTTTCCTCAGAAAGGAAAATATGTTGGAATTTGAGTCTAGTCTCTAGGCCCATAGGGTGCACACAGCAGTGTACGGTTAAACGTATAACAACCAGCTCTTCAAGGAGAAAAAGCTCTTATATATAGTGTTTGCCAATTTGCATGATATAAGTATTCCCAGGATGACCAATTTCAAGCTACCAACATGGTGCTACTGAATGCAGAGTTGGGAAGACATGCATAGGATCCACTTGCATTATCAAATAAAAGAGGGTTCCAGCACCCCACTGGGCCCACCCTCTCCTACTTTCTCCTCCCTCTTCCCCTACACTTCTTCCTCCAATTCACATTTCTCCAGGAATTTTTCATTATTCCCTCTGTGAGGATAGTAGCATTTGCAATGAGAGAAGAAATGGCAGCTATTGATGTTGTTCTAATTAGAATGAGTTGCCAGTGACCTCTCACCCTGGCCTGCCCACTCTCCTGTGGCTCATAGGGGTACATAACATGCATCAGCTTATCAGTGAGCTTTGTCTTCTCTTGAATCCCTTTCTCTATTACCACCACCCCCAGGAGGACAGCAGAAGGCATAATTTGTTTCTCTTCTTCACAGGCAGTCCTAAGCACAAAGGTTCCATGTAAAGGGGAGTTGGGGCTTCCCAAGTGGTGCTAGTGGTAAAGAACCTGTCTGCCAATGCAGGAGACTTAAGAGACATGGGTTCGATCCCTGGGTCAGACAGATCCTCTGGAGACAGGCAACCCACTCCAGTATCCTTGTGTGGAGAATCCCATGGGCAGAGGAGCCTGGCGGGCTACAGTCCTTAGAGTCAAAAAGAGTTGGACAGGACTGAAGCAACTTAGCATGCACGCACACATGCAAAGGGGCATTACTGAGACACAAGAATGGATGTGGACAGGAACATGCAACAATGAGATGGCCCATACAAAAAGCACCAGATATACTTTGGGTACATCTGAGATACATACAGAATGGAGATGAAGTGTCCGTGACTAAGAGAAAGGAATGTTTACCCCATTTTGTAGACTATAAGTTCCTTCCTCAGACTCCAAACTCCCTAAAGACAAGACAGAGACCATATCTCATTCATTGTGATAACCAACACGTTAGTTAATTGCTGAATAAGTGTGATGATAGCTCCTGGCAGCCTTTCCCTCAACTTATGCAAATACAGCAAAGTCCTGAACTCAAAGGGAAGGTTCAACCAACAAAACACTCTACAGGGAATGCTAAACACAGACATGTTACGGTAGTTCAGACGCATTCACTTCATAAGAGTGGTAGACTTTCTCTAAAATGAGGCCTAAGTACTATTACATTAATATGACCAGAGAGTAGAAATAGAATTGATATTACTTGGGTGAATATCGTTTTTTGTGTATAGTACAACTTGGTATCTCCAGATTTATTAGCTGCTGCTGCTGCTGCTGCTGCTGCTAAGCCGCTTCAGTCGTGTCCGACTCTGTGCGACCCCACAGACGGCAGCCCATCAGGCTCCGCCGTCCCTGGGATTCTCGAGGCAAGAATACTGGAGTGGGTTGCCATTTCCTCCTCCAATGCATGAAAGTGAAAAATTGAAAGTGAGGTCGCTCAGTCGTGTCCGATCTTAGTGACCCCATGAACTGCAGCCTACCAGGCTCCTCTATCCATGGGATTTTCCAGGCAAGAGTACTGGAGTGGGGTGCCATTGCCTTCTCCGAGATTTATTAGGACTGACTGTAATCAAAACAATCTGTGCCTTCTGTAGAATTTCTCCCTGTTGTTGTAAATCTCACCCATCAGAAAGAGGAAAGGTAAAATAGGGCAGGTTATTACCTAGCAGCCATTTAACAGAGGAAGAAATATATGTGTATGAAGGGTAGTAAGGTTGCTTAATCCAGACATTTGTACTTGGTAGACAGACAATACCCAAGATCCCATATTATAGTTCTAGGCACCCAGCAGTGAGCCAGCAAATCAGTCCCTCTCTCTGATACTGTCACTAATTCTAACAAGTCTCCGTCTCTCCTCACATCTGTGCTCCCACTACATCACTCCTGAGCCCATCCAGCCTGGATGAAAGGTGGATAGTATATTTCCTTCCATGAGTCAACTGAGACAAAATTTTAGCTCCCAAACTTTTGCTAATAAACTAAACGAAAAAACAGTCAAGAAAATAAAAATGGAGTTTAGTGAGCCCAGATGAAAGTGGCTTCAACACTGTTCAATAATGAGAATTTTACCACATGAGGAAGGAGTTCATTACATGATTAGATCCTTTCAGCCACTGCTTGCTCATATTGGATGAAAACCAGTGAATAATTAGGTGAACAACTATTGTTCTTCTGTTCCTCAGTCTGCCTTCTGGAACACAGGGTACATTTCATATCACAGAGAAAAACTATGATGTTCACTCTAAGTCTTTGGGGGTCAAATATCCAGTTTATTTAATCATTTCAGACTATGACTCTGGCCAGCTCTTTCTGAAGTACTGAAATTTGTTAATATTCCTCTTTACTGAGACCAACAGAACCAAACAAAAGTTTACGGGTTTAACATAGATACATAGAGGGTATAATAAAACTAGTCCCTCTCATTTTTACTCACCTACAGCCAACACAGCCTAAGCTTACATTAGTCACTGGCAGCCATGTTTCATGACCACTTATATTTAATTTATGTAGATAGTTCCTTTTCAAGGAAATATAACATAACTTCCCATTCCCTAAAGTGTGGGTATGCTTAATGCCTTGCTTTCAAAGAATACAACATAGAAAGAGAAGGGAAAGTAACTTCACAGCCAAGAAATCTGATAAATACTACCTTGCATACTAAGTCACTTCAGTTGTGTCTGACTCTTTGTGACCCTATGGACTGTGTAGCCTGCCAAGCTCCTCTCCCTATGGGATTCTCCAGCCAAGAATACTGAAGTGGGTTGCCATGCCCTCCTCCAGGGGATCTTCTCAACCCAGGGATCCAACTGGCATCTCTTACGCCTCCTGCACTGGCAGATAGGTTCTTTACCACTAGTGCCACCTGGGAAGCCCAAATACTACCTTAGCCAAGGTTAAACACCATCCGTGCAGTATGTCATGTTGACAGCATGTACCCTTGATATGAAGTGTTGAGGACAGTGCTTTACCTCTGTAGTTTTCATCCCCCCAAACCTATAACCCCCATCAAAACCTGAGAGAAACATCAGGCAAACCCAAATTGAGGGACATCCTGCAATACACCTGGCCAGTACCTGGAATTGTCAAGGTCATCAAAAACATCTTCTCAGAGTCTAAGGAGACCTGACAACTCAATGTAAATGGTGTCCTGGATGGGATAGGAAAAAGAGAAACTATGAAAAAGAGAACTATGAATTGTTCCCCACTCAACCCTATTCTGGCTACCATTTCTCTTTTTTGAAAAACAAAAAAGCTTATATTTTGACATCATAAAAGTGATTTTGAATTAGTTATATTATTTCCTGCTGCATCTTTGTCCCACCGCAGTGACAACTCTGGGAGCAAGGACTTGTGTCTGGACTGCTCAGCAATGTACCTCCAAGCTCACTGAATTTGTGTTGAATGAATGAGTGAATGATGAAAAAAGAATAATTTTCTATATACAAATGACATGATTTGTGCCCAAAACTGGGGGGATTTAACAGAGCATTATATCTAAGTACCATCAAGGAGACTTAAGATGAACGGCTCTAAAACCAGAATGCTCAGTTTAGCAAATATCCTTATTTTTAACATCTTTAATAATCCAAGGTAGCATGTAAATTTAACTAGGAGAACTAGGAAACCATTTTCAGTTATTCTACTTTGGAAGGTTATAAATTAATTTTATTAATATTAAAAAGCTCATCATTGCTGCAATAAAATTTTTATGACAACAAGGATTGCTGACAACTGGTTGAATAATTTTTTAGGCTAAAATGACATGACCTTGCTTTATGGCATTCAACTTCTGAAGTTCCAAAAGAGGGCTGTTTTCTAAGGAAAATCATGACCCCATGCCTCTATGAAAGGAAATGAGTTAATCAGCTTCATGGGTATTTGGTCATTTTTATAAGAGAACATATGGTCTACCCTCCAACTAGTTGATTTTCTGAGCTTAGGGATCTATCTGTAATTGGCAAGATAAAATATTCTCAATCTAGAAATTTATAATATTAAACTTAAAACCTCATATTATCTGTAACAAATTATACAAAACTTATATGAAATGCTACTTGTAAAAAAAAAATACTGAAAGCTATGCAGTCCATTTATTCCTTAATACTGGAGTTTCTTGACCTAGGACTCATGGGACCCCTGAAATTATGTACAAAGTATGAGTGTATATATATAAAACCCCTAGTAAAAGGTCTATAATTTCATCAGAATTTCAAAGTGGTCCACAACTTAAAAAATGTCAGGCCCCCTCCTTTAATTCAAAATTTATTCTTGGATCAAATCAAACCATCAGACAATTCATATTATTTTTGATGCTTTTGAAATTGTTTGTATTTAATTGTGTTTGGGTGTGCTGGCATCAAGTTACATTGAAGGCTATCTGTCATTGTTGGGATACTTGAAAACACAATGCTTTAACCCATGGCAGCCATTATAAAAAACCTATGGGACAGACTTCTATTGTTCCTCAGACCTAGGAAAAGCTAGGCTCCCAAACATATTGCTTGGTCCCCACGGTGAATCTTGAAATAGCTCACGAGTCCCAATTCACATTGGAAATTCAGACTAAATTTATGGCTACCCTTTATCAAAGGTATAGAACTTTATGACATGCATTGAAAAGCATTGATCTAAAACTTTAACTGTATATTATTTGTTTCCTGACTATTTCTCATCATCCCAATCTCTTCATATAATTCATGTTATTCTATTGTTTGGTATATTTCTTTAAATTCCACATCCATTTTAGAATAAAATGTGTTATGTAAAAGGAAATATAAAAGCAATTTTTGCCTTCTAAAGACAAAAATTCTATCCAATTACATTTTACTAAAGGGCTTCCCTGTTAGCTCAGTTGGTAAAGAATCCACCTGCAACACAGGAAACCCCGGTTTGATTCCTGGGTTGGGAAGATCTGCTGGAGAAGGGATAGGCTACCCACTCCAGTATTCCTGGGCTTCCCTTGTGGTTCAACTGGTAAAGAATCTGCCTGAAATTGCAGGAGACCTGGGTTTGATCCCTGGGTTGGTTGGGAAAATCCCCTGGAGAAGGGAAAGGATACCCACTCCAGTATTTTGGTCTGCAGAATTCCATGAACTATAGAGTCCTTGGGGTCACAGAGTTGGACATGACTGAGTGACTTTCACTTCATTTTTGCACTTTACTAAAATGAAGTTTCTTTCTACTTTTCTGTTTGTTATTCCTTTTCTTAAAATGAGGACAATAAAAATCAGAACATAAAATGAAATTTTAGTCCTTAATGGATAAAAAATAATATATAAGATAGCTTGGTGATGAGACACGTATATCAGAACCCACAGAGTACACTACATCAAGATTAAATATTACTTTTTAGGATAATATTGGCATTAGTTTTGGTACAGTTTTAAGGTCAATATTATATATAACACCAGATAAAACTGGTTATTATTTTACTCCATTGATCATTGTATTAAAATATATATATTGTATTTGCATTTTAAGTGGTGTTTTCTTTTTTAAAAAAAGATGCTTTACAAAGATGTCTTCTAAAAAAAAATTACTGACAAATTATCCAAAAATATAGAAATGATGATTCAATAGGCATAAAAGAATTACACATCAACAAAAATACAACCTTCATCAATCTTAAAGAACTGGAAATAACAATTTTGATAAATGCTGTAGGAAATATTTGAGCTCATAAATACTGACACAGGGTTAAAATTTCAGGTTGGTGTCATCCTGCTTGAGGTATTTTCTGTGTTCTCTTAAATGTAAAACTCACGTTTTATAAAATCCAGTCCTGTAAAGTCAGAGAGGAAAAATTGTTAATACTTATTTTAATATGATTCTTAAGTTTCCCTCCCTTTAAGCAACCCTACTGAAAAAATTAATTTCAAAAGTCTAAATACATGTTGATGTTTAAAATTTTTTTAACAAATGTAATATGAATAATTATAGGGCTAAATGATTTTCTTATGAACTATTCATGGGGGAAAATAAGATGGTAATTTATTTAATGATTACCAAAATATATTATATTCCAAGATCATTTAGAATCAAATATTTGCACATTAGAGCTCCCATGGTTCCTAAACAATATAAAATCAGCAAAAATGAATATCAAAGCTGATCATATTAGGAAAAATATGGCAAATTTGCTAGCATATTAGATAAACTTAAACAATCAGAAAGATTAAATGTTGAATTTTTAAGAAAACCAAACTGCTATTATCTAAGTACACATTTAAACTCTCTTATCTTCTGTAGAAAATTATACCTGGGAGACATCAACTGTCTTCTGCCCATTCCATGAGATCTTGAAAGCAAGCAGTCTACATACATGTCCCAGAAATCCTGAGCTATGGTTAAGAAGATATTATAATGTCTAGGCCACTGGGATTTTTGCAGGAACAACATGAAATTCCAGAAAGCATCCACATTGTGCTCTATCTTGAGTTCCTTGAGCTCTATCAATGTCAAAGAGCAAGTATTCCAGCACTGGGGATCAATGTCTTCCATGATCCCTGGGTTGTTGCTGGCAAGTACCCCCTTTTGAAATTCAAAGTCAGCATGAGTCAGATGGATCAGCAACATACAACCCAAAGGCAGGCAGAACCATCTTCTTGTGGCAAAATCCATATTCTGTACAGAAAAAAAAGAAGGAATGTTTTTAGCTTACAAAGAAAATTATTCAATTTATGATATGTTTAAACCTAAAAATTATAAATACTTATATATTTGGTTTTCATCAAATCAAAATTGCCTACTATGTATTTGTTGGTTTTCCTTTAAGTTGCTGACTTTCAGACCTCCCCTCAAAAGGATATTAGAGTAACAACTTCACCAACATTCTGATAAAGTCTTCAGGAGTCACTGAAATCCAACACGTTTATGAAGTTTTGATGAGATTCATTTCATCAAAGATCTTTGGAGCATATGCTCCAACCTTTTCCTTTTACAGGTTAGAGAAATTCTCTTGATATGGTTCAGCAAGCTCTTAGATCTTCTGTCTCCCTATCCAAGACTCTTACCACCGTACATTTCAATCAAGGGGATCAAAACGCAGCCCATTTTATGTGTAACCATAAGAAAAAGAGTGTGTAGTTGTGTTTCACTGGCGTTTTCCAATCTATCAAGTGTTGAACGCTCAAGCACCATTTTAGGTTTCAAAGTTACTGATGAACTTTGAATATTCATTAAAAAATACGTGTTATGCACTGATATCTAGTGGATCCCTGGCTTTTCTCAAGTTGTTCAGGAGTACGAAGACAATAAAGATGATAGAAGCTAATATGACATGGTGCAGCACAGATGACATTCAAGAAATGTCATTCAAGAAATTCAAGAAAAATCCTGATATTTTCTCATGATTCTGTGCAGGCCTTTCTCTAAAAACTGACTGCTCAGTAAATGGGCCTGAAGCATATAGATGAAGTCAAGGTCTAAATTCGCTTTGAATGGCCATACAGTTCACCATTCCAGGCTAGCACTGGAAATGTCCCTGACACAACCTTTACAGCCAGAAGTGGAGTGTCCAGGACAGATCCAGGAGATGGGACTCACATTCTTTCCTGTATACCGCGGTCCTTCACTTCCCCTCCCTCCAGCACCCCGCCTCCCCGCCAAAAGAAATAAATAAAGTTAGGTGAAAGAGACAAATCGAAGGAAACAAATTTAAATTTAGGTTATTCAGGTCGTTTCACACTGTGGAAAATTGTGCAGATTTCCCAAACAGAGCTAACACGATTTCCCCCAAAGTGGGCAGATTTCCCAAATAGAGCTGCCAGTAGCCAGTTTATGACACAAAGGGACCGAGTGGGAGAATTTTCTTCCCTGAGAATTTCAGGTTACTTTCCCGACCAGTGCTCTCCTCCCGGGTTGGGTCACCTGCACGCAGAGGGAGCCGGCGGGGAATGGTACCTCTCGTAGGCGGCAGACAGACGTCCTGGTGCGATGTCCTGCGTTCGTTCGCTGCGCTCCCTCGAGGTACGAGGGTGGCTCCTGCTTGGGGGGGACAAGAGGTCTCAAAGGGGGCTCCCATCCCCTGCCCAGCCAAGCCCACCCCCTGCAGGCAGGTGACAGGCGAAAGCGGTGCTCTGCGACCTGCCGCGAGCGCTCACCGGGCACCCTGAACTCGCCCTGCGGAGCCCTCTAGGCGGCACCGTGCTGCGGAGCCAAGCGGCTCAGGCTCCCTGAGAGCGGCGCTGCGGAACCTGCTGCGGCCGCTGGGGGCTCGGGAGTCAGCCCTGCAGACGGAACCACGCGCCTTTTCTAGAGACCGAGAGCTGGCAGAGAGTGGGTGGCTGCTCTCAATGCCCCGCCCTCACCTTGCTCACCTCTGCAGCTCTGAGACCCAGAAACAAGAACAATGTGAAAAAGAGTTGTAAAGTCACAAGATCATCTCACTACAATATGATAGGTGAAAAATCCTAAACAAAATATTATCAAACCAAATTCAGCAGGATCTAGGAAAATACACATCAGTATCAAGCTGGGATTATCTTAATTAATGAAAGATCAACACATGAAAATCAATTAGTGGATTCACCACATAAACAAATTGAAGAGAGAAACCATTTGATAAAATTCAACACCCATTCAAGATTAAAACAACAACAACAAAAATATTCTTAGTAAACTTAAAAGGGAATTTCCTTAATCTCTTAAATGATGACGGTTGCCAACAAATGTGTTAGGTATATTCTTTTCTACTGTCAAATAATGCATGTTAAAACTTCTAGAACAGTGACAAAATTATATATTTCAAATACATAAAGACAAAGCTTAGTAACTAGTTACAGTGATATGAGATGGAAAGAAAAGAGAACTAATGTTTTCGGTATGCCTGCTTTTGGGGGGTGACAGTAACAATATGAAAAACAGAAAGGAAGATTAGTGGGGAGGTTAAACTTGATCCAGGATATGTTGCATTAGAATTGATTCTGGATCTTCTGGAGTATCTAAAATTTAGCTAGAAATAAAATTAAGTTGAGAGATCCCTGTTTTGATAGAAAATTGTTGCTTCCATGAAAGTATACACTGATAAAAGAAAGTTAAGATGAAGACAGAAGACTATGCTCAAACTTAGGGGTCTATGAACTTCAAATGGGATCAGTGAAGGCGGAAGAGATAGAACAATCAATCATTACAAGCTCCAGGGTGGTATGATGTTACGGAACCAAAGGGAGGATGCTATGGTGTGAATGTTTGTGCCCCTCCAAAATTTATGTTGAAATTCTAATCCCCAGAGGTGATGGTATTAGGACATGGAGCCCCATGGGAAGTGTTTATGGGACAAGTGCCTTATAGAAGGGGCTTCCCTGGTGGCTCAGATGGTAAAGAATCCGCCTGCAATGCAGGAGACCCAGGTTTGATCCCTGGGTGGGGAAGATCCCCTGGAGAAGGAAATGGCAACCCATTCCAGCATTCTTGCCTGGAGAATTCCATGGACAGAGGAGCTTGGCAGGCTATAGTCCACAGGGTCACAAAGAGTCAGACATGACTGAGCGACAAACACTGCCTTATAAAAGAGGCTCCAGAGGGAACCTGGCCCCTTCTATCAGGTGAGGACACAGCCAGAAGAAGGCAACCCAGAAAAGAGCCTTCACTAAAACCCAACAACGCTGATACCCTGATCTTGGACTTCTAGCCATCAGAACTGTGAAAAATAAATTTTTGTTGTTTATAAACTAGCTGGTTTGTGGTATTTTGTTATGTTATCCTGAATGGACCATGACAAGAGGATATAGCTGAAGAATCAGAACACTGGTATAGGCCTACACTTGGAAAACTGGTCTAGAAAATAATATTTTTCATGTGGCAAAAAGGAGGAGTGATGAAACTCAAAAGTGCACAATTTATTTAAACATAGCCATGATAAATTCATGTAGAAGCTTAGATTTAACAACTCGTTATTTATAAAGTCAAATTAACTAATCCATCTAATTATAATTTTGTCTAAAACAAACCCTGAATAATATGCAACTTTCCATGCCAGGTATCACTTTTACCAACATACTTCACCAGCAGCAACATATTCATCACCATCTTATCATGATCCTCTTATTCCCAGCATATTCCTGTTGTCCCCAGACTTCATCATTCAAGTTATATCCTATCTCTCTCTTTCTCTCTGTTATGTTAGGCCCTGATCCCACTTCAAAGTCCCCTCCATTTAACTCAGCCTTCCTTCTGCAATTAAGCACCCATTTTCACTACAATATTTGGCATCTATTTTTACTTGGCATCTATGACAATATATACCATCTTTTCCCCCCATGAGAACATGTAATCTTTCCTACTATCTTTAGGAAATATTAAATACTATGTAAATACTAAAAATACTATCTTTATTTCATGTTCTTCTGGTGACTGGCATATGATGCAATCAGCACTCAATAAATAATTTTTAGCTGATTTCTCCTTCATATCCATGATATTCATTCAACTTAGGGAGTTTTGTCAGCTTTCTACAAGGCACACCCAAGTCTTTCAGAACTCACAGAACTTTCACAGTATTGCCTGTGAAAATTTCCTGGGTTAGTCAGGCCAGTAGCCTATTCATTTGCCGCCATGCTTCCTACCTTATGATCACTTATCTGACACTTTTGTTTACCCTATTTGTTCTTTATATAGCTTTTATCTCCAGGAAATACTGCCACAATCACACTCCCACAGAATTCAGAAGAGCACTCCACACACAGCAAGGACATGTTGACTAACTAATGTTGAATACCCACACAAAGAGTAATTTTTCAATTCACTGACTTTCTGACTCATTATAATGAAAGACATTAATTTAAAAAATCTACCAATGTAATGGCCTCTAGTAAACCTTAATAACAATGTATTAATCAAAATGTGATTCAATGACCTTAGGGAGAAAGAGGGCAGGAAATGAAGTTGAAACAAATAAGTACCCTGCAGAGAAAACAAGCACTCGTTGACTGCTGACAAATTGAAGGGAAAATAGGCAATTTTTTTTTTTAAGAACATAGGAGAAAAAGATGAACAAAATACTGACTCTGAGACAGGAGAAAAAGGAAGAGTTGAAGAGAGAAGTTGGAAAAAAGATCATATAATCTTAACCCTTGGCAAAAAAGACCACTAACAGAAATATTTTTTCATCATTTAATAAGTACAAGAAATAAAAAGTTTGACTTAGGTTTTTTATCTTTATCTTTGGTTTATCTAACACAGCATATGTATAAACATGTATTCCAGCATCCTTGTTTTACCTCTTTGCATTAATTTTTAGTGGTTGTTTTAAGGATCACAATATATATCCTTAACTTTTCACAGCCTACTTAGGGTTAATATTGAATCAATTCATGTCAAATACAGAAATCTTTCAAGACAGGAGTTCACTCACTCACCCTTGCCTGTTTTTGCTAAAGTTGTCAAATGTATAACATCTACATACATTAAAACTCCATGATAGATACTACAATCTTCAATGCTTTCATCCCCACCCCCAACAACAAGATCTGAATTTGCATCTCTTTTTATTTCTCTTTAGCCTGTAGTACTTCCTTTAGTGGGGCTTCCCTAGTGGCTCAGATGGTAAAGAATCCACCTGCAACGTAACAGAGTTGGGTTTGATCCCTGGGTTGGGAAGATCCGCTGGAGAAGGGCATGGCAACCCACTCTAGTATTCTTGCCTGGAGAATCCCATGGACAGAGGAGCTTAGCAGGCTACAGTCCACAGGGTCGCACAGAGTCAGACACGACTGAAGAGATTTAGCATGCATGCACGCACTTCCTTATTATTTCTTACAGTGCATGCCCACTATCAATATATTCTTTTAGTTTTCTTTTTCTGAAAATATATTTTATTTCACTTTCATTCTTGGAAGGTAATTTTCACTGGATATACAATTCTGATTTGTTGTAGTCTTGTTCTCCCTTCCCCTCCAGCACTTTAAAGATGCTCCACTGTGTTCTGGTAGTCAATAATTCAAATCAAATTCAAATGCAGTGTGTCATTTTTCTCTGACAGCTTTCAAAATAATTTTTTTCCCTCAAATTTGATAATAATGTGCCTAGGTGTGCACAGTGCAATTCTGATGCTTGTTGGGGCAATCTGAGCACAGGTTGGAAAAGAATTTCCAGACACAGTGTGTTTTAGTTGCTCAGTTATGTCCAACTGTGACCCTATGGACTGTGGTCCGCCAGGCTCCTCAGCCCATGGAATTCTCTAGGCAAGAATACTGGAGAGTTGCCATACCCTTCTCCAGGGGGATCTTCCTGACCCAAGATGGAACCTGGGTCTCCTAAATTACAGGCAGATTCTTTACTGAGTCACCAAAGAGGCTCCAAGACACAGAGTACTACAGAAAAGAACAAAGAATAAAGTGGGTACTGCAAGTGCAGCAGGCCAACCTCCTGACAGACCAGGGAGAGTCGAGCATTTTTGTGAGTTAATAGCCAATTTTTATAGCCTCAAGACAATTCCTGTTGGAAAGTTGGTGTTAGGTGACTGGTTGGAGTGCTATAAGGTGTCTACTTTAGTGGGCATCTTTGTCTAATTGGGAGTCAGGAATTTTGTTAGTGATGATCAACGGGGCTTTTGGCAACGGTTACAAAGGGGCTCAGTCAGCTTTAGAGGTGAGCTTAGTTCTGGGTTTCCCTTCTGTGACCTTGGTGCAATGCCTTGAACCTGTAGTCTGGGGGGCAGGACTCAACAATGCTACCTACCTAGAATTAGGCCACATTTGGCAAGTTAGGCGCATAATCCTACCCTCACATCAGAAGCCAGATGCAAATTCCAGAGTTTTCAAGTCACCCATGCTTCTGATCAACTGACTACCAATACAGGGGTTTCCACTACTCCCCAAAGTATTATAGTTTTACTAAAATGATTCACAGAACTTGTACTTGCATGTTCAGTCACTCAATTGTGTCCGACTCTTTGCGACTCCATGGACTGTAGCCTCCCAGGCTCCTCTGTCCATGAGATTTTTTATTGATTTGACTGTACCAGGTCTTAGTTGCAGCATGCGGGACTTTTCATTGTGGCATGTGGGCTCTTTAGTTGCAGCATATGAACTCTTAGCTGAGGCATGTTGGATCTAATTCCCTGACTAGGGATGGAACCCTATAATTATAATTTTATCATGAAGTATATAAATCAGGACCAGCCAATTGGAAAGACCCATAGAGTGAGGTCTAGGGGTCCGACATACAAAGCTTTTGTGTCCTCAGAAAGCCCGACCTTCCAGGCACATTACTGTATAATTACTTAATCAGGCTCACCTCAGTGACTAAAGTTTTTACTGGAGTTTCATTACATAGGCTTGATTGATTGAATCAATTTTGAATATCTTGATTAAATCATTGGCCATGTGCTTGAACTCAATCTCCAGCCAATCCTGCCCTCTTTGGAGGCTGGGCTTATAATACCTAACTCAAAGCCCCAGCCCTGTAATTCCAAGCTTGGTCTTTCTCATGTGGCTAGCCCCCATTTTGAGTCATCTTATTAGCATAAATTCAGGCGTGGGCCCAGAGGCCCATCATGAGTAACAAAGACTTAACAAAGACTTTCCTATCACTCCAAGAAATTACAAAGATTTAGAGGTTGTCTCCTCGGAGAAGGCAATGGCACCCCACTCCAGTACTCTTGCCTGGTAAATCCCATGGACGGAGGAGCCTGGTGGGCTACAGTCCATGGGGTCGAAAAGAGTCGGACACGACTGAGCGACTTCACTTTCACTTTTCACTTTCATGCATTGGAGAAGGAAATGGCAACCCACTCCAGTATTCTTGCCTGGAGAATCCCAGGGACGGCAAAGCCTGGTGGGCTGCCGTCCATGGGGTCGCACAGAGTTGGACACGACTGAAGCGACTTAGCAGCAGCAGCAGTAGAGGTTGTCTCCTAGGGACTAGGGACAAAAAAACAGCCAAATTATTATACAACAGTGTGGTTTTCTTTGCTGTTATCTCATCTGAGGTTTGTTAACCTCTTGAATGTGTAAATTTATATCTTCCACCAAATTTGGAAAATATTCAGCCACATTTTCCTTAGATATTATTTCTGCCTATTATTCCTTTCTCTCATCTCCTTCTGCAATTCTAATTACACATATCTTCATTATTTTTTTTCTCTGTGTTCCTCAGGTTAGACAATTTCTATTAATTTAATTTTTTTTCTTTTTTCTTTTCTGGCTGGCATCTAGGATTTTAGTTCCCTGACCAGGGATTGAACCCATGCCCTCTGTGGTGGAAGGCCAGAGTTCTAACCAATGGACCACCAAGGAATTCCCAATAATTTCTATTAATATATCTTCAGCTTTGCTGATTCTTTCATCACCTGCATTCTGTTGTTAAGTACATCTGGTAAATTTTTATTTCAGATATTACAGTTTTTAGTTCTGGAATTTACATTTCTTTTGTTATAGTTTCTATTTCTCTGTTAGAGTTTCTATATTTTATTCATAATGCACATATTTTCTTTTATGTCCTTGAATATGTTTTATAGTAATTGCTTTAAATCATTGTCTGTTGGTTTCAGCATATGGGGCATCTATGGGTTGATCTTTGTTGATTGTCTTTTGTCTCAAAAATGAGTCAAAATTTCCATGTTTCTTGGTTTATTAAGTAACTTTAGGTTGTATCCTTAACATGTTATTATCCTAGCAACTTTAGGTATATCCTTAACATATATTTTCCAAACAGATTGGAGTCTGTAATACTCTCACAAAGAATGTTAGTTTTTTTTTTTTGGTACGTTTGTTTGGTTTAGCATGCAACTGATGGATTGTGCTATATTTTGGAAGGCTGATTTCTTAAAGTTTGTCCTGTTCAGGCGTGATTCAGGCATTGGCAGAAGATTCATTAAAAAGATTTAAGGATGCCTTTCTCTAGATCCTTCCTACTTTGGATTTTCCTCTTACTTTCAAGCAACTACAGTTATGCCAAACTCAGTCCTCTACTCTTCAAGCCACAAAACCTAGTGTTTTGTAGCAGAATTTTAGCCAAAATGCAGGCAACAGACTAAGTCTTGTCCTTAGTCTGGAAACAGTGAAAACAAGGAATCTGAGTACAACCATTCTTACAAACTCTCAACTGCCCTCTAGAATCTACTTACTTTTGGTCATTCTCCAATGCCTCACTTAGAGTTTACCCATGTCATATGTAGAAGGATCATCTAACAAGAGCAACTCATGTTATAATTCCTCCATCACCCTCATTTTGTAGGTTAAAAAAATCTATAAAAGGAATTTGTTAGAATTGAGGCTCACTAGCATGAGAGTTGAGTTGAGTTGTGGTAGTAAGACAGATGTTACTGGGCAATTTCCTTAAATGTAATAAATACCACTAGTTTGAATTCATTGGCATGGCAGTCAGTGTTAATTAAAATTCTATTACTTCTATAAGCATATGTTATAAAAACTCAGAGTATAATTGTGACAACATCAACTAATTTCATAATTTTTAATAAAAGAAAACCATCATGCACTTTACTCAACAAGTAGCTAGAGAGCACTCACTTCTTGCCAGATGGTGAGCTAGGTTTGGAGCTGTACTGGAAAACAAGTAGACAAAGCACTAGAGGCAGGAGACAGATAGTAAACAAGTAAAGCAAAGGGACCATTTTAGATAGTGGCAAGTGTTATGAAAATAACAGAAGATAACTGAGAGGTGGCTACAATCTTAGATGTGGTGGTCCGGAAGACGTTTCTGAAGAGATGACATTTTAGGGGAGACTAAAATGGCATGAAAGAGTGGCTAAGGGGACTTCCCTGGAGGTCTAGTGATTAAAACTTCACTTGCCAATGCAGGGGGTGCAGGTTTGATTCCTGGTTGGGGAGATCCCTCATGCTTTGCAGCCAAAAAACCAAAAACATAAAACAGAAGCAATATTGTAAAAAATTCAATAAAGACCTTAAAAATGGCCCACATTTTTAAAAAAATCTTTAAAAAAGAGAAAGAAACAGTTGGCCAAGAATATAAGAGCTGGCTATGTTAGAACATGTCAGGCAAAGGGAATAGCTAGCAGAAAGGTCTTAAATTCGGTATAAGGGTAGTGTGTCGTGTCAAGAGAATGTCATAAAAAAATTGTCAAGGACCAAGTCAGATGGGGCCTTATAGCTTTGCATTTCACTCTAATTGCAATGAGAAGATACCAGAGAATTTTAAGCTAGAAAATAAAATTATCTGATTTATGTTTTCAAAGGATCCAACTGGTTAACTCTGTGAAGCATGAACCAAAGGGGTCAAGGGTAGAAGCAGGCAAATCAACTAGGAGGCTTTTACTACAGTCCAGGCAAAAGATAAAGGTAAGAGTGAAGATGGTGAGAGGGTATTGGAATTGGGAAATATATAGGGGGTTTGGCCAACTAGATCAACTGGATTCGTGATGGAACTGGTAGGAAGTGGGGGTTCATAAACTCCCTATGCTTATATGGATGAGTTTTGCAGGAGCCTTGAATGCCCTCAAATGGAATGAAATTTTCTGTGTATATATTCACAGGGACTTTGGGTTGGGAGCATACACAGTTTCATCAAATTCTTAAGTGAATTTGAAGTTGTCTCTGGAAAGCAAGTTAGGTGCTTCCTAACACTTTGCCCTCTGGATTTTCTTTTTCCTTCCTTTTCTGTTTATGATTATGTAAAGGCAGAGAAGAAAGTAGAGATTGAATTGTTATCAAAGAATTTTAAATTTATATAAAGAAAGGATACATCTTGAGAGTCAGCTGTCTTTTTAATTTTACTTCATTGAGTATATAAGTACATATATACAAGGCAGACAAAAGACTCAAAGAACTCAACTTTCTGTTTCCAACAACTTAACCACTCCAGAATGTGTGAAATTCTCAGATATTATGACTAGTACTAGCATAGTGATTTTCATAAACTTGGGCTACAGTTGTTAGTAAAATGATATTTATTTGGGGATGATATATCCCACCTCTTTTATTCTTTTTTCCCTTTCTGATATGCACAAGAAATAATAATAATATAGCTCTGACTTAGTGGTAATTCCTATGTGCCTATATAAATTATATAAGTCAAGATCACTCAATTTTATATCCTATCTAATTCTGCTACAGACTTTAATATATAGCCTCACAGAAATGTTTTACAAGTAATCTTTGTTTGCTTTCTTATCTCAACACTTTAATATCTTAGGAGGAAGTAATACAAAATTGATGTAAATATTATTCATTTTTCTACTCTGTGAACTGTAATTTCTACACATCATAGATCTTATTGTCTTTTAACAAAAAAGAATGCTTATTAGTTAATGAGACACCATTATCCTTTGATTAAAAGGAAGAAACTACCTTTCATCTATGAGAGAATTTTCTGTCAGAAATATTACACGGCAAGATGGGTAATATTAACAAGATGACATTTCATGTGAAAGATGATTTCCTTAATGAAGAGATGTAATCATTCCTAACTGTTGGAGAGGCAATTTACAGAGTAGGCAGAGAGAAGTCCAAATTTGAAATGAATGGCACACAAGAGAGTTTTCACAGTCCAAGATCAGCCCTCCAAGATTTACTTGAAGGATTACAATTATTATTTCTTTTACATACCAGAAAGGGAAAAAAAGAATAAAAGAGGTGGGAAACGTCATCCCCAAATAAGTATCAGTTATTATAATAGAAATGTTGTAAAGAGAAAAATTCATATTAATTCCTTCTCCAGTTCCCCATAACTAAATTATTAATTAACTAAGAAGAGAAACGACAAATTTGAGATCACACATGCAAGAAAGAACAGAAAATAATGTGTTAACATCTTAGTCAAATTCAATTCCAGCTCCAAGTTTCTTATTTTTCAAAAAAGGAATATCTTAGGATATTGAATGACAAGTTACAGCTGAGATATCAAGAGGACAGAAATACTTCATACCTAAGTCAGGTGCCAGATCCAAATTCATATTTTTAAAGGAAAGGATCACAAAATTCCTGGACCTCCAGGTCCTCTATCCTGGATGTGTAGGGATTAGGCTATGCCTGTTCCCTCATGCTTATTTGGATGTGCCTCCAGGAAGCCTACTGAAAGGAGCCTCTGAGAAACCTACTAAGAAAACTTATTGTCTTACTTCTGCAGTGATGAGGCAAAATGACTGCAGAGAAATCAAGGAGTCAAGAGATTGACTCAAAAAATGCTTTGATGGTAATGGGGGAGAGGTTCTGCTGTTTGGGGATTGGCCAGCACTCTCAAATATGACCAGGTAAAGTCTACATGAGGGTTTCCCATGGCATGGAAGTGGGTAGTATATGAGAAAAAGCTCATCTTGGATTCAGTACAATAAGGCTACAGAAAAGGATAAAGCGGATCAATGCACAAGGATAGGATCTATGTGGACTCCCAATTTCTGGAGGGAGCAAGGGCAGAGAGAGTCTAAATCTACCATTCAATCAGAGATCTATCCATTAGGAAATCAGAGGTGAGAGGCCCCAGTGATGGGCCTCTTCCAAGTACCTACAAAACCATCCATGAAAGGGTTAGCCTTAAATATTTCTCAATCCCAGGGCCTCAAATCTAGCCCACCAAACAAAGTTTGAGTAAGGATTTTCTTACCTTCTTACCATATTTTTTTTCCTCCCTTTCATGCTCCAACCAAATCTGGAAAGGTCTGAAGCCAAGGTTAGCAAGCAGGCAACTGAATTCAGTAATAGCTGAGAGAGAGGAAAGATGTTACTTTAAGTTAAACACAGTTTCAATTACTATACAGCAAAGTGTGTTAGTCACTCAGTCATGTTTGACTCTTTTCGAATCCATGGACTGTAGCCTGCCAGGCTCCTCTGTCCACAGGATTCTCGAGGCAAGAATACTGGAGTGGGTTGCTATTTCCTCCTCCAGGGGATCTTCCCCACCCAGGGATGAGACCCCAGTTTCCTGCATTGCAGATTCTTTACCATATAAGCCATGAAATCCAGACAAGTGTTTTAGGCCTTAAAGTGTTTTTAGGAATGCTGATTATCTAAGAAAGAATAGAAATCTTAGAATTCTAACTCAGTGGTGGGAGAAAGCTTCTACCACTGAAAAAATTTAGAGAGATAATGGGAATGCTTTATTAGGCCTTATGCCTAGGGCTTGTTCAATGTAAAAGTAACTAAATCATTCACATATAAACCTTATACCAACTCCATCATATAATGCTCCCTAGAATAAACAACTTACTCTTTATTCTCTCAAGAAACAGACTTAACTTCTCCTTTGTTCAACTACTGCCATGTCCTTTTAATTCATCAGAAACTGTTTCAGGATTCTGTAACGTCAAGGGTAGGAGGGGTGATGCTTAGCATAACTACAAAACGCTGTTTCCCGAGGCCTAAGTTTTGTTGCATACTAGGGTTTGAGCTTAATCTTTCTCACTAAGAAGTATGGAAAAGCATTACATAGAATAAAAGGTTGTATGGATTATGTTACCTTTTGATATCTTCATTTTTTTCTCCTTTATTAGCATTCAGTTTGGTCAACAAAAATGGGGCATATACAATATACCTAATGTCCTTTGTAATGGATATTTCTAATCAAATAAAATACGGTTTGAGAAAAGGACTTAGTGTTTTCGTGAAGCAGTAGGAACAGAAATAAAGTTCTAGTGGGTTGAAGAGTGAATGGGAGATAAAGAAATAGATATAAGAAATTAATACCAAAATATCTGGGAGCTCTGCAGTAATCAAATGAAAGATTAAGTGTTCTTGCAAGAGCTAGATTGAATGAATAAATGAACTGAAAGGCCAAATGGAATTATCACAGATTTAATTTTTTAAAACTTGTGTCTATGACTCTTAAGAAAGATTGAAAACATTATATATATTTTATATTCTATAAAGCTCTTGAACAAAATGAGTGCTCAAAAAACTTCATTTCTGTTCACACAACAATGTCCTCCAATAAGCTATATGTTCTGCACCACCTCAGAATAGATTCTCTGTCACAAGCCCAAGTAGGCTACACAATGAGTGCAATGTGTACAAATGCTGTTCCATTCCCAAGTTGTAGCTTACCATGTATGGAGTGATAGTCAATACACATTCAGGACAATGATTTACAAAACTCTTACATTTTTTAAACAGCAATTTGTAACCAAAACTTTAATCCTAAGGATTCTCACCAAACATATTACAAGTGACAGCATAAAAAAAAAATCTTCCACAGTAACTCAAAGTTCAGCACTACAACTACCTTTCAACTGGCAGGACACTGTTATTTTGAGTAGTCTCAAATTTCCAAATAAAGAATGTTACAAAGAATTACTATTCAAATTATCTAAGTATTCTATTTCTTAGTAAGTGGTTCTGTTTTATGAAATATCAATAACAAAGAAATGGTTTAGGTAAATGAGAACTCTGAGTATACTACCAACTTTCTTGCTGCATGAGTACTTTTGTTTTAGACAAGCATTAAGCATCATTATCAAAGGCCCTTCTGATAATGCCACGGCTATTCTTATACCTGTAGATGATTAAAAGAAAGTATAAAGAAAGAGAGCAATCAATGACTCATACTACAGCAGAAGCCCTTTAAAACACTTTTTTCCTCCAGTACAAATGGTTGACAATGGGGGTCTTAAAAACATGATTCAACTATTTCTTAGGATTTCTCTCTATATATATTTCCAAGAAAATAAACTTCCAATGATATCCTTCAAATTAAAAACCCAGGGATCAAATCCAGGTCTCCCACATTGCAGGCAGATTCTTTACCAGCTGAGCCACAAGGGAAGCCCCAAATTAAAAACAGGGTGCATTAAAAGCAAAGTAAAATTCTGTCCAGTAGAAATAAGTTTTTTCTACTCACTATGAATTCAGGTATCTAACACTAAAACTTGCTTTTTCTCATTAATACAACTACTATGCTTAATTATTCTTACTTAGTTATTCCAGTAACCATGGCAATGTTCTAGCACACAGCTGAGTGTATGGGACAAACTAGGAACTTGGTAATTGTTACATGCAATTAAAAATTATTGTATGAAATTAAATTGTTATATTTGATTAAAAATTGTTATATGAAATTAAAAGACCCTTGCTCCTTGGAGGAGGAAAAGCTATGACAAACCTAGACAGCGTATTAAAAAGCAGAGACATCACTTTGCTGACAAAGGTACATATAGTCAAAGCTATGGTTTTCCCAGTTGTCATGTATGGATGTGAGAGTTGGACCATAAAGAAAGCTGAGCACCGAAGAATTGATGGTTTTGAACTGTGGTATTGGAGAAGACTCTTGAGAGTCCCTTGGACTGCAAGGAGATTCAACCAGTCCATCCTAGAGGAAATCAGTCCTGAATATTCATTGGAAGGACTGATGCTGTAGATGTAGTATCTACAACTGATGCTGTAGATGTTGTATCTACTACATGTAGCTAGCTACATAGTTGGAGATGGCAACATATTCCCATTAAAAAAGTCTTTTCAAAATCAAGGTGTCAATAAGATATAGAAACGGAATGACCAAGAAAGAAACTTTATAAATGTTCCCATCTGAAATGTACACACAGCAGTCATGCTGAGCTCATGAGGGGATCTTGAATTCAGTGATATAATCAAATCTGTATGTTTAAGAGGGAAAAAAAAAAAACTTCTCTGGAGATCATATGGACAAAGGACTACACTGAACAAGACCTTTGTGTTATATTATTTTCTTAGAGTATGAAAGCTTGTGAAACCTGCTAACTTGGGTTATAGAATCAAGAAAATATTTAAGGTTAGACTGAATCTTACGGAAACAATGTTAGTGGCTACCTTCTCTTATACAGAGGATATCAAGAAGCCTCCACTGCTTTCACATATATTCCCCATGGAAGTCTCTCTCACACTAAAGTTTGAAATTTTTTAGTAGAAGCTAGGGCTTTTTGTTCATTTCACAATTAGAGATAAAAACTAAAAGTAAATGCCCTGAGAACAATACACTGACTTAAAATCCATCAGCTTGTAAAATGCAGGCATCAAAGCCATGCCTGAGGTCCAGTTTTGATAGGTACTGTGAGAGGAAAGCAGAAGGGTTCTTAGTACCTGTAGTAAGAAGAGGTGATTAAAAGAAAGGAAGTCGAGGAATGCAGGAAAGGGGGGTTAAGAACTAAAAACAAGTAATTATTTCAACGCTTTGTCCTTGTGCTGGCTCTGGAAGAGGAACTGTGGAGAAGAAGTATTTTTTTAATAAGGCAAACGCTCTTGACTGTGTGGCTGACAACAAACTGTGGAAAATTCTTATAGAGACAGGAATACCAGACCACCTTACCTGTCTCTTATATATTGAGAAACCTCTATGTGGGTCAAGAAGGAACAGAACCTTAAATGAACAACTGACTAACTCAAAATTGGAAAAAAAAAATTGGGAAAGGAGTACCACAGGGCTGTATATTGTCACCCTATTTATTTAACCTCTATGCAGAGTATGTCATGCGAAATGCTATGGATGAATCCCATCCATGAATCCCAAACTGGAATTAAGATTGCCAGGAGAAATATCAACAACATCAGGCATGGAGATGATACCACTCTAAAGATGGCAGAAAATGAAGAACTAAAGAGCCTCTTGATGAGGGTGAAAGAGGAGAGTGAAAAAGCTGGCTTAAAACTCAATGTTCAAAAAACTAAGATCATGGCATCCAGTCTCATCATTTCATGGCAAATAGAAGGGGAAAAAGTAGAAGCAGTGTCAGATTTTACTTTCTTGGGGTCCAAAAAACTGCAGACAGTGACTGCAGCCATGAAATTAGAAGAAGATTGCTCCTTGGAAGGACAGTTATGACAAACCTCAGTTCAGTTCAGTTCAGTCGCTCAGTCGTGTCCGACTCTTTGCGACCCCATGAATCGCAGCACGCCAGGCCTCCCTGTCCATCACCAACTCCTGGAGTTTACCCAAACCCATGTCCATTGAGTCGGTGATGCCATCCAACCATGACAAACCTAGACAGCATAAAAAGCAAAGACATCACTTTGCCAACAAAAGTCCGTATAGTCAAAGCTATGGTTTTTCTAATAGTCATGTATGGTTGTGAGAGTTGGACCATAAAGAAAGAAGGCTGAGCACCGAAGAATTGATGCTTTTGAATTATTGTGCTGGAGAAGACTTTTCATAGTCCCTTAGACACTGAAGATATCAAACAGTCAATCCTAAAGGAAATTGACCCTGAATATTCATTGGAAGAACTGATGCTGAAGCTGAAGCTAAAGCTCCAATACAGCTTTGGCCACCTACTGCAAAGAGCCGACTCACTGGAAGACACTGATGCTGGGAAAGATTGAAAGTAAAAGAAGGGGATGACAGAGGATGAGATGGTTGGATACTATCACTGTTTCAATGGATATGATTTTGAGCAAACTCTGGGAGATGGTGAAGGACAGGGAAGCCTGGTGTGCTGCAGTCCATGGGGTCACAAAGAAGCTGACATTACATAGTGATTGAGTAACAACAGCAACAAACCCAATTTAATCATTGCATCTTGCTAACCTATACTATCATACCAAATATTATAGATGAAAGTATCAGAAAGTTAATATCACAGAAAATGCTGGGGTAAATTACGTCTTGAGTAACCATATTAACAGAGAGAAGTGAAAAAGATTATAAAATAGCATTATAAAATACTAGACTGCTTAATTATATTTGCTCATTTTATGCTTAAATACACCACATTTGCATGTGTGTTCAGTCGTGTCTCAGTCTTTTCAATCTCATGGACTGTAGCCTGCCAGACTCCTCTGTCTAAGGGATTTCCCAGGCAAAAATACTGGCGTAGACTGCCATTTCCAGGGATCAAAGCTGTATCTTGTGTCTCCTGGATTGGCAGGAGGATTCTTTACCACCAGTGCCACTTAAGTGTTTGTAAAATGCAATGTGGTGTTCAGGATTAGATCCTGGAACAGAAAAAGGTTATTAATGAAAAGCCAGTGGTATCAAATAAAGTGTATAGTTTGGTAATAGTATAATAGTATTGTACCAAAATTAGTTTCCTAGTTTTGACAAATGGTTATACAAGATGTTAACTTTAGATCAAGCTGATTAAACAGTTATCAGTTGAGTTCAGTTGCTCAGTCGTGTCCGACTCTTTGCAACCCTATGAATCGCAGCACGCCAGGCCTCCCTGTCCATCACCAACTCCCGGAGTCTACCCAAACCCATGTCCATTGAGTCGGTGATGCCATCCAGCCATCTCATCCTCTGTCATCCCCTTCTCCTCCTGCCCACAATCCTTCCCAGCATCAGGGTCTTTTCCAATGAGTCAGCTCTTTGCATGAGGTGGCCAAAGTATTGGAGTTTCAGCTTCAACATCAGTCCTTCCAATGAACACCCAGGACTGATCTTTAGGATGGACTGGTTGGATCTCCTTGCAGTCCAAGGGACTCTCAAGAGTCTTCTCCAACACCACAGTTCAAAAGCATCAATTCTGTGGTGCTCAGCTTTCTTCACCGTCCAACTCTCACATCCATACATGACTACTGGAAAAACCATAGCCTTGACTAGATGGACCTTTGTTGGCAGAGTAATGCCTCTGTTTTTCAATATGCTATCTAGGTTGGTCATAACCTTCCTTCCAAGGAGTAAGAATCTTTTAACTTCATGGCTGCAATCACCATCAGGAGTGACTTTGGAGCCCCCAAAAATAAAGTCTGACACTGTTTGCACTGTTTCCCCATCTATTTGCCATGAGGTGATGGGACCACATGCCATGATCTTAGTTTTCTGAATGTTGAGCTTTAAGCCAACTTTTTCACTCTCCTCTTTCACTTTCATCAAGAGGCTCTTTAGTTCCTCTTCGCTTTCTGCCATTAGGGTGGTGTCATCTGCATATCTGAGGTTACTGATATTTCTCCCAGCAATCTTGATTCCAGCTTGTGCTTCTTCCAGCCCAGCATTTCTCATGATGTACTCTGCATAGAAGTTAAATAAGCAGGGTGACAATATACAGCCTTGACGTACTCCACTTCCTATTTGGAACCACTCTGTTGTTCCATGTCCAGTTCCAACTGTTGCTTCCTGACCTGCATACAGGTTTCTCAAGAGACAGGTCAGATGGTCTGGTATTTCCATCTCTTTCAGAATTTTCCACAGTTTATTGTGATCCACACAGTCAAAGGCTTTGGAATAGTCAATAAAGCAGAAATAGATGTTCTTCTGGAACTCTCTTGCTTTTTCGATGATCCACCGATGTTAGCATTTGATCTCTGATTCCTCTGCCTTTTCTAAAACCAGCTTGAACATCTGGAAGTTCATGGTTCACGTTTTGCTGAAGCCTGGCTTGGAGAATTTTGAGCATTATTTTACTAGCGTGTGAGATGAATGCAATTGTGTGGTAGTTTGAGCATTCTTTGGCATTGCCTTTCTTTGGGATTGGAATGAAAACTGACCTTTTCTAGTCCTGTGGCCACTGCTGAGTTTTCCAGATTTGCTGGCATATTGAGTGCAGCACTTTCACAGCATCATCTGTTAGGATTTGAAATAGCTCAACTGGAATTCCATCACCTCCACTAGCTTTGTTCGTAGTGATACTTTCTAAGGCCCACTGGACTTCACATTCCAGGATGTCTGGCTCTAGGTGAGTGATCACACCATCGTAATTATCTGGGTCATGAAGATCTTTTTTGTACAGGTCTTCTGTGTATTCTTGCCACCTCTTCTTAATATCTTCTGCTTCTGTTAGGTCCATACCATTTCTGTCCTATATAGAGCCCATCTTTGCATGAAATGTTCCCTTGGTATCTCTAATTTTCTTGAAGAGATCTCTAGTCTTTCCCATTTTATTGTTTTCCTCTATTTCTTTGCATTGATCGCTGAGGAAGGCTTTCTTATCTCTCCTTGCTATTCTTGGGAACTCTGCATTCAGATGGGAATATCTTTCCTTTTCTCCTTTGCTTTTCACTTCTCTTCTTTTCACAGCTATTTGTAAGGCCTCCTCAGACAGCCATTTTGCTTTTTTGCATTTCTTTTCCATGGGGATGGTCTTGATCCCTGTCTCCTGTACATGTCATGAACCTCTGTCCATAGTTCATCAGGCACTCTGTCTATCAGATCTAGTCCCTTAAATCTATTTGTCACTTCCACTGTATAATCATAAGGGATTTGATTTAGGTCATACCTGAATGGTCTAGTCGTTTTCCCTATTTTCTTCAATTTAAGTCTGAATTTGGCAATAAGGAGTTCATGACCTGAGCCACAGATGGGAAGAACCAACTCATTGGAAAAGACCCTGATGCTGGGAAAGATTGAAGGTGGGAAGAGAAAAGGACGACAGAGGATGAGATGGTTGGATGGCATCACCAACGCAATGGACACGAGTTTGAATAGGCTCCAGGAGTTGGTGATAGAGAGGGAAGCCTGGTGTGCTGCAGTCCATGGGGTCGCAAAGAGTCGGACACGACTGAGCAACTGAACTGAAACTTTAATCTCCTGAGCAACCATGGGGAAGGCATTCTATCCACTCAATGGCCGAAGTCAGAATACTTTCAGTTAGTAATAACTTGTGCACCAGGTCTGGATAACACCCTGGGTCATTTCAACTCATGTTCATTTCAGCAGCACATTTCAAGGGAGCAATTTACATTTCATGTTTCTTTCACTATCTAGTAACCCGAGCTGTAATAAATATTTTAGGCTCTGGTGGTGTTTTGTTAAAGAAAAATATTATGTTTTCTCATTTGTTTATAGCACCTAATGTTCCCCAGTGTTTCCAGATGTTTTCTTATCAATTTCTCATTTATTTTTATCTGCTGTTATCATGTTCCCATGTAAATGTTATGACAAAGAAAACAAGCTAGGCTTGTGTTCACTAGGAAATAAACCTTAGAAAATAAACAGATTGGGCTCAACATAATTCTAACATTATAAGACCTAGTAAGGATAATAATCAAAAAGGACACAAATGTTATTAAGATTAATCATCCAAGTAGTAACAACCTAGTTTCCTTTATCTTTTGGCCGTGCTTCTGGGCTTGTGGGATCTTATTTACCCCTCCTAGGATTGAACCCGGGTCTTCTGCAGCCAAAGCGTGCCGTTCCTCACCAGTGGACCCAGGGAATTCTCAGCCTAATATCCTGATTAATTAAATGACAATTATAGTTTTATTGATTGGGGAGTAGAGAGAGGTTCAGTAGTAGGAAAAGAATCAACACAGAGAGGGATAGTTTCTACATCGTGTCATAAGTTAGGGGTAGAAATGGAAGAAGTATTGTTTTAAGTTCAGAACGATGATAAGGCAGGGAGAATAATCCAGAGCCGCCCAGCAGGACTGTGTAGGTCAGTTCTCCGCGTGAGGGCAGAAGGGGTGGGGGGTGGGGGGCTGGGCGGACTGCGACCCCACCGCTATGCGAGTCCTGTCCCACCTGAGGCGCGCTTCAGACGAGCTGGATAATGACCCACAATATCTACCGGACCCCTAGAAGCTTGGAGGAGGAAATGGCAACCCACTCTAGTATTCTTGCCTGGAGAATTCCATGGACAGAGGAGCCTGGCGGGCTACATACAGTCCATGGGGTCGAAAAGAGTCTGACAAGACTGAAGCACAGAACACACCTAGAAGCTACTAACAGTTGCAAGATTCCTTCCCCACAGAACGCAATGAAATTCTTACAGAACTCAGATCCTGACCGTCGGGTCCCAAATTGTAAAACAGCTCCTGGCAGGTTTTGCTAGACATTACTCAGTTGGTCAGTGAATTAACGGTTTTTTTTCCCCAGTTGAGTTTATGAGTTTTTCACGCGTTAGTTTTTACCGTCCATGGGAGTTTCCCACCCCTCACCCCAATCTGCTTCGCCAAGAGTGAAGACTGAGGTAACTCGCGGTTTCCTCAGCATAAGAACTCCTCCAAGGCAGCCCAGGTTCCAGTGCCATCCTATTCAAAATATTCCTGAGGCACCCACTTCGCAGCCGACTGTCCCCTCTCACACTGCCTCTCGACCTTTCCTCAGCGTTTTATTCAGCCGGCCGCCAAACGCCACCTTCCACCTCCGCGCTGGGTAAGGGGCGGAGGTGGGGCACTGCACTGCGCATGCGCATGTTTCCGAGCGCGCCCGCGCGCGCGCGCGCCTTACGGCGTGAACGGCCGTCAGGCGCGAGGGGGCGGGGGGAAAGCGTGCGAACACAAAATAGCTGCGGTGGTCGGCGGTGACGTAAAAAGGCAGCGCCGTACTTCTGGGCTTACAGCTTCCGCGGGAGGGAGTACTCGCCCTTCGCAGGCATGGTCCGCTGCAGTTGCGTGTTGTTCAGAAAGGTCCGTGACTAGTACCCCCCTCAGCCTGATGTGCGAGGCCAAGTGCCTCTAACCCCACCTGAGGGTGCAGGTTTTTCGCTTTCCTCCTTCCTCACGTATTTCTTCCTGGGGGCCTCTTTCTTGCTTTTTTTCTTAGTCCTTTTCGCCTTCTTGCTTTTTTTCTTAGTCCTTTTCGCCTCTGGAGAACTCGGGCTTGGCCTGTAATGAGAAGGGCGTGATCACCGATCTTTGTTAGGAAGGTTTGGAACAGGGTTTGAGATTTTTCAGGGGGTAGTGTGCACGTGAGATGGAGGGCTGGGATACTTGCTTGCCGTTTAGGCACGCGATATGGTATAGGTGGAGTGTAGGTTTGACATTTTCTTTTGACTCAAATATGTATTTTCCTTCTTTTAAGTAGTAATATCCATAACTTGTTTTTACATATTTTTTCTTTGAGTGCATTGTTATTACTGCCTTTGTAAAGACGATTTTTATCGGTAAACGAGAATAGGTAACTGACTTGCCTTGCGAGAAACTTTTTGTGCAGTGTGGGTTTTAGAATCGTTTTTGTAAACAATTCGCAGTTGCTTTCAGATTTAAAAACCATTCTGAGATCCTTACTAGCAATGTATTTTGAAACCTACTGGCATCATAGTTTGATCGTTACTTTATTACTAAGGACGAGATTGGGATATTCCTTTTAAGTTTGAGTTCTAAATCTTTGATAAAGCTAGAGCAGTAAAAAAATGTCACATATTGAAAGGGACTGTAAAAACAAGAGTTTTATTTTTGTCGGGGGAAAGGCATGGTTAGTAAAAATCGTCATTAGTGACATTTTACCTCATTCACCTGTTTTCCAGAAAATAGGTGGTCAGAAGAGAGACTTGTGAAGCATAGTACTTGGGCATATAGGGTAACTAAAAGCCTTAAAAAAAAAATAAGAACGACTACATTTTTTGCTGGTTATATTATTAAAGACTACTTGTGTAACTACTGCCATAGCAGTCACTGCCAGTCCATGTGTTCTTTTTGCAAGGGAAATTTACCTCTTCACTTACCTGTGATGCATTTCTGATCTAGCCCTACTGACCAAAGAGTAAATTCTTAAGCTCTCAGAGAAAAATGCTCTGGCTCGCTCTTAAGTTGTTTTATATATTCCTTCCACCCTTACTATTACTGTTTCATGACTATATTTCCATATTCAAATGAAAACCTGTTCTTTGAATCTTTGTTGTGTAACTTTCACTGCAGTCTCAAGTCTAGACTGAGATTTAGCAGTATCACCAAAGGAGCTTTTGATAAATGTGCTGGTTTACCCTAGTCTCATCCCCTTCTCCAAAGTATATCAGAATGGTCAGTGAAGTGTATGTATTTTTGAAAAAAGTCCCCAGATTTTTTTTTTTTTAATAAATTTATTTATTTTAGTTGGGGGCTAATTACTTTACAATATTGTAATAGTTTTTGCCATACATTGACAGGAATCAGCCATGGGTTTACATGTGTTCCCTTTCCTGGACCCCCCACCCACCTCCCTCCCCATCCCATCCCTCTGGGTCATCCCATTGCCCCGGCCCTGAGCCCTTGTCTCATGCATCGAACATGGAATGGTGTTCTGTTTCACATATGATAATATACATGTTTCAATGCTATTCTCCCAGAACATCCCAGCCTCACCTTCTCCCCCAGAGTCCATAAAATTGTTCTATGCATCTGTGTCTCTTATTCTGTCTCGCATATAGGGTTATCGTTACCATCTTTCAAATTCCATATATATGCATTAGTATACTGTATTGTTGTTTTTCTTTCTGGCTTACTTCACTCTGTATAATGGGCTCCAGTTTCATCCATCTCAGTAGAACCGATTCAAATGTATTTTTTTTAATGGCACTTAAAACTATATACTAAGTGACTAAAAGATGGGAATTTAAGAAATTACTCTGTAAGGAATTTTGATAGTCCAGGTGGCTAAGACACAGGATCTGACCAGTAGGAAGTTCTTGATTTAGTGAGGGAAACAGATATAAATCCTAGATGCAGTGTAGGATTTCTAGAGGCCTAATGGCAACCTACTCCAGTATTCTTGCCTGGTGAATCCCATGGACAGAGGAGCCTGGTGGGCTGTAGTCCATAGGGTCACAAAGAGTCAGACACAACTGAAATGACTGCCCAATGTATATACATATATGTATGTATATAATAATAGATATATAATTAAAATTACCGAGTGCCCAGCTAAGCCAGTGGTAAATATTAATTTGAGAAATTAAGAAATACATCAGAAAACAGGACACTGGGATGGGTTTATTCATTGGAAGGACTGATGTTGAAGCTGAAACTCCAATACTTTGGCCACCTCATGCGAAGAGTTGACTCATTGGAAAAGACCCTAATGCTGGGAAGGATTGTGGACAGGAGGAGAAGGGGATGACAGAGGATGAGATGGCTGGATGGCATCACCAACTCGATGGACATGGGTTTGGGTAGACTCTGGGAGTTGGTGATGGACAGGGAGCCCTGGCGTGCTGCAATTCATGGGGTTGCAAAGAATCGGACATGACTAAGTGACTGAACTGAACTGAACTGATGATAGAAAAGAAAAAATGACATTGTAAATAGATGAAACAGCATGAGCAGAATGTCATGGAGAAGTGACAGTACATTGTGTAGTACAGAGTAAAGAGGAGGAGTCTATAGGAGGGGTTGAGTGAATGGAAATGAAACTGGAAGGGTAAGTTAAAAGCTTTGACTGTAGCAGAGAATTTTAGACTATTTTGTAAACAGAAAACCATGAATGGTTTTTGAGTAAGGGAGAAATACGTTTAGAGATCAGATCAATTTTCAGAAAAATAGCTCTGGCAGTGAGACAGAATATATGTTGAAGGAATGACTAGATGCTGAAAGACCAGTTAGGAGCTAATGTTAATGGTCACGATACTAGGGCATGTAGTTGTGCCTAAAGGAAAAATAGTAGAGCTTCAGGGAGAGAAACAGGTATAAAGATTCCCATATGTAACCTCAATGAGTAGAGAAGCTTTAGTTTCATTATTGGAGAAAACCTTGGAGGAACAGAATTTACCTAGGGAAAAGTTTGATTTTGTTTTATAACATGAAAGGTGACTATTATCCTTTCAATACCTAAGATATATATTTGAGGGATTTCAAGTATAAGATACAGATCTTGTTTCAGTTGCTTTAGACTATTAAGCTTACATCTGGTGGAGATGTCCAACTCATTGGAATAGAGAATATCTCACCTGGGTGATAGTTACTAGTACAGACTGAGAAAGTAAGGGGAGAAAGTCTATTGAAAAGTGGGCCAATGGCAGACCTTCAGGTTAGGAAGGACAACAATTGATAATGAAAAACATAGAGTTAATATGGGAAAGTGAGATCAGACAGGAGGTAGAGTAAACAAAAACAGTAAATGTGACATACAGAAACACCTTTTATATTTTTAGGAGTTTTAGTGGCATCAAAGAACTAGAAAGGAGTTCAAAATTGGTAAGCACTTATGGTATCAGTTCAATTCAGTTCAGTTGCTCAGTCGTGTCCAACCCATTGCTACCCCATGGACTGCAGCACGCCAGGCCTCCCTGTCCATCATCAACTTCCGGAGTTTACTCAAACTCATGTCCATCGAGTTGGTGATGCCATCCAACCATCTCATCCTCTGTTGTCCCCTTCTCCCGCCATCAATCTTTACCAGCATCAGGGTCTTTTCAGATGAGTCACTTCTTCGCATCAAATGGCCAAAGTATTGGAGCTTCAGCTTCAGCATCGGTCCTTCCAATGAATATTCAGGATTGATTTCCTTTAGGATGGACTGGTTGGATCTTGCAGTCCAAGGGACTCTCACGAGTCTGGTATACAAATGTTCTTTTTCTCTCTTTATTAGTATGGAAACTTCATTGATAACCTGAGACTCTTCACCAAAGGAGGAAGTGGTGGAATGGGCTACCCTCGCTTAGGTGGAGAAGGCGGAAAAGGTGGTGACGTCTGGGTTGTAGCCCATAACAAAATGACTTTAAAACAACTTAAGGATAAATATCCTCAGAAACGGTTTGTGGCTGGAGAAGGAGCAAACAGTCGGTAAGTATTTACTGAATGACTTTGATTTTATGAAATTAATTCCTCCCAGAAGAAGAAAAAGTTAAAAAATAAACATTTATGTGGACTTTGAAGTAAATAATAGCCTGAATTTGTAACTGAGCAAAAATCTACAATTTTTTTCTCTAGTTAAGGTAAAAGATAAGTATTAAGGTGGTTCTGAAATTTTTAAAGTTTTGTCCTTTTCTTCCAATGTTTATATTCTTTCACACTCCGTTATAGAAACAGAAAATGATCTGAATCTCCACTGTTTTCTTCTGAGATTATCTTTGACAATATTTTTAGTAAACTGTCTAGAATGTTAACTCCACCCGACTGCAATGCTTAAGATTTAGAGACTGTTTGCTGCTACATCTCTTGAATGTTTTCCTTTTGTCTCTGTTTTGATTTTCTCTCTGTGAAAGCAAGATCTTTTCCTTTTTTTGTTATTGTCTGTTATTTTCTGTGAGACATATGATGTTCACCTTAAACTATGAGGATTTTTTCTTTCATTGTAAAGAAAATGAAGAAAAAAATTCTTAAACCTTCCATCAAAATGCAGACTGTGTTTCCTATTATTCTGTTGTTATTCTTTAGAACGTGTTTGTATAAAGCTTAGGCTTTCTGTTCCCTTTTTCTTTTCCCTTCCCAATCAACTGTTTGGTTATATGTATATATATGTATATATATTTTAAAAAATATTTATTTATTTATGGCTATGCTGGGCCTTGGTTGCTGCATGGGCTTTTCTCTAGTTGCAGTGAGTGGGGGCTACTGTCTAGTTGAGGTGCACGGGCTTCTCATTGCAGTTGCTTGTCTTGTTGCAGAGCATGAGCTCTGTAACGTGCGGACTCGGTAGTTGTGGTTCCCAGGCTCTAGAGCACAGGCTCAGTAGTTGTAGAGCATGGGCTCAGCTGCTCCGTGGCATAGGGAATCTTTCTGGACCAAGGATTGAACCCATGTCTCCTGCATTGGCAGGCAGATTCTTTACCACTGAGCCACCAGGGAAGCCCCTGTTTGGGTGTATTTATTTGTCACAATTGTAGAGGATGGAATGTGGCACTTGCTTGGGGAATGGGTGTAAGCAAAGAATAAGAGCCGGTACACAGGCTAAACACCCTGCAACACAGAGTGAGGAACTCCCTGCCGCAACCACAACAGCAAATATTCCTGCCGCAGATACCCAGCAGTGTCCTCAACTTGTAAAGAAATCCTTGGAGAAACCCCTTAAATTTCTTTTGAGCATTTTTGTTTTATGAATAGTCTTTTTAGGGCAAATTTTGAGGTCCCTATATTAGAATTTAATCAGTTTAAAGATCAGAGTGTTGTTTTACTATCTTGATGTTACAGGTGGGAAATAACCTGCAGTTTACATCCTAAAGTAAAATTTTTCACCATTTTATTATTTCTTTTGAAAAGTAAGGTTGCTGCAATTCCAAACTTATTCTGTTTAGATCAGTGGTGAGCTAAAGATGGTGTATAACATTAAATGTTAAGAAAGATTTAAGAAAACTGTGCTTGTGTGTTGCAATTTTCAGAATGTAAAGACTTAAATCTAAAAGATTAATAAGAGCCAACTGGATGAAAGGGAGGAAAAAGCATTACAGGAAAGCTAACAACATGAACAACGTGGAAGACCCAGAGATAGAAGACTAATAATAAAAGACACTAAAAGCAGGCCAGTGTGGCTGGTATGCAGAAAACACAGAATGTAGTGGAAGATGAGACTAGAAAGATTCAGAGCTCTATCATTTCTAAAATCCTGTGGTATTCTCCAGATTGTCTCCTGTCTTCAGTCTCAGTCATCACCTCCAATCCATTCTTTATCCAATTATCTCTCCAGCGCTTTTTCTATAGCATCAAATTTATTAATGTGACTTGCCTATTTAAAATCCTTCAGTGTTCCCCATCACTCTGAGAGAATATTCAAACTCTTTAACATAGCACATCGGGCTCTTTGTGATCTGGCCTACGGTGTCTTCCACCCCACTTCTGCTATGCTTATGCTCAAAATAACTTATTTCACCAAATACCTAGTTCCCTTCTAATTGTGTGTGTGTGTATTTTTTTTCTTTCACTCTCCTGCCTTGATTATCCGGCAAAAATGCTCCTCCCCTTCCAAGTCTTGGTTCAAGCACCACTTCCAAAATGTTGGTAACTGAGTAAGATTTTAATTGCAGATATCTAATAATGTCTACTGAAAGACTGCTTTTGTTCATCATGAGATCTAATCCCAGTAAATTGATTTATGCTTGCTTAACTATGAAAATGATCAAATACCATTTCAGTTATTTAAAAAGCTGTTTACAAAATTATTTTGAAATTTAAGTGGTAAATGTTTTTAATAAAGTAACTTAATAGAGTATTCACTAGCAGTAACAAATAAGAATGAAAAGTGAGTCTTGTCTTTACATTTAAAAATTGCAGCATATCCCAGTAAGAGAGATGTTCTATTTAAATCTTTCTTTAATATATTTCAAATTCATTCATTTTTGTCAATCCAGTTCAATCAACTAATGTTACTTGGGTATCTACTTTGTGCCACTAACTATACTAGATGTCTAGGATAAAATGATGATCTAAACTGTTGTGTTCCCTGCTGCCTTGGAACCTAACAGTAGTCTAGTATGAGAGCAAACATTTATCAAATAAATCAACAATAGAAAATTATCACTGTGACAATTGTTATGATTGAGAGCCTGCACATGAATATGAGTATGGCAGTTCTGACCTAATCAGGGAAACTAGGAATAAATAGATTTTTTAAAAGGTCAAGTACTTAAAATTCTTCTAATCAGAAATAACCATTATCAACCTTTTCATGACTTTTCTAAGACTTTTCTGTGTGTTTACACAAATGTAATTAACTATGTATTTAATATTTGGGGATATAAAAACAGGAGTACAACATTTAGTAACCTTCTCTTTTAACTTTTTTCGCATCCCAGAAAATTGTTAAGAATGCCCGAATAGTCTGATAGTATTGGAAATAACATAAATTACTTTGTCATTCATCTATTTAATTATTGATTTTTTTTTTTTACTGTTACTATCACAATGCAATACATGTCTTTGTGCATATAATAGTTTACATGGTTGTTCACTTATGTTTTTTTTTAGGATAAATTCCCGGAAGTAGAATTACTAGTTAGAAGTTTATACCACTTTATCCTCTCTTAAGCAGTTTAAGAATAGCCATATGAGCCTCCTGTAACTAAAGTACTCTCATTTGAGAGGATTTTTTAAAAATACCTTGTTATTCATCAATGGATTTTTCATGTTTATTTTTGTTGTTGCAATGATCTCTTTCTTTCAAATATACATTATTTTAGTTTATTATGAGTTAAAATGACTTTTGGTAGTTAGCTTTGTACTTAAATTATCACTTAATATTTTTATTGAGATATAATAGCCTAAAATGCAAATAAATATTTTATTTTTTCTTCATTATTTGACCATTTACCATCTGCATTAGAAGAACTGGTTGCTAATCTTCTTTGTATACCATTAAATTTGCTTAAAGCATCAACCATTTAATCTGGCAGGTTTTCTTTATGTTAATTTAACTTTATTTTTTTGTAGAGTTAGTGCACTGAAAGGCTCCAAAGGAAAAGACTGTGAAATTCCTGTACCTGTGGGTGTTTCAGTAACTGATGAAAATGGTAAAATTATAGGTAAGTGTACTGTAGCTTCTTAGATTGTGAATGATGATCTGTGCTCTGCTTAGTTGTATCCAGCTCTTTGCAACCCCATAGACTGTGGCCTGCCAGGCTCCTCTCTCCATGAAATTTCCCAGGCAAGAATACTGGAGTGGGTTGCCATTTCCTTCTCCAGGGGATCTTCCCCACCTAGGGATCTAACCCAAGTCTCTTAACATCTCCTGCACTGGCAAGCTGATTCTTTATCTTTGCACCACCTGGGAAGCCCATAAAATTGTGAGAAATGTGCACATTTTCAAAAATTGAGAGCTGTAAGGAATAGCACCTCTTGAGTTTCAGGATTTTTTTTTAAAAACGTTAAATATTTTAGTTGCTAGTTTGTAAAACAGCTTTTAAAATCATTATATAAAAGTTGTTCAGAATTAGCCAATAGATTTAAAATTATTTTAAAGACAAGAATATTTACTTGGTTTTAAAACAAATAACTAGCCTTTTTCCATCCACTAGCAAAGGTGTTTATCCAGGGTCAGACTTTTAATAGAAACTTGATTCTGTTGTTAAGCGCTTTAGATTTGTAAATTAGACTTTGCTGGCTTCTGTTTCTGAAAGAAGAGTGTCATTAGTGATTAGCTCCACTTAGTAACTTTTGCTTTAAATATCTTCATCTCTCTTTTTAAGGAGAACTCAATAAAGAGAAAGACAGAATTTTGGTAGCTGAAGGAGGTCTTGGTGGTAAATTACTTACAAATTTCTTACCATTGAAAGGCCAGAAGAGAGTGATTCACCTTGATCTAAAACTAATAGCTGATATAGGCCTGGTGGGGTAAGTATCATTCATATTTTTATTTTTATACTTCCTGAGAGATAGTTCATGAATAGGAAATAAATATAAATGGTAATGTGGGGGCGGCATTATTTCTTATTTGTGGAATTTGTGTGTTGTTTGTGTACTTTAAGAATATGCCGCTAAATGTAGTAGTTTTCATATTGCCAACATAGAGAGTTTCATAGTTACTATTCATTTGTCAAGTTCAGTTCAGCTGAGTTGCGCAGTTGTGTCCAACTCTTTGTGACCCCATGGACTGCAGCACACCAGGCCTCCTTGTCCATCACCAACTCTCGGAGTTTACTCAAACTCATATCCATTGAGTCGGTGATGCCATCCATTCAACCTAATCCTCTGTCATCCCCTTATCCTCCCGCCTTCAATCTTTCCCAGCATCGGGGTCTTTTCAGATGAGTCAGTTCTTCGCATCAGGTGGCCAAAGTATTGGACTTTTGGTTTCAACATCAGTCCTTCCGATGAATATTCAGGACTGATTTCCTTTAGGATGGACTGGTTGGATCTCCTTGCAGTCCAAGGGACTCTCAAGAGTCTTCTCCAACACCACAGTTCAAAAGCATCAATTCTATAGCACTCAGCTCTCTTTATAGTCCAACTCTCACATCCATACGTGACTACTGGAAAAACCATAGCCTTGACTAGATGGACCTTTGTTGGCAAAGTAATGTCTCTGCTTTTTAATATGCTGTATAGTTTGGTCATAACTTTTTTTCCAAGGAGTAAGTGTCTTTTAATTTCTTGGCTGCAATCACCATCTGCAGTGATTTTGGAGCCCCCAAAAATAAAGTCAGCCTCTGTTTCCACTGCTTCCCCATCTATTTGCCATGAAGTGACGGGACCAGATGCCATGATCTTAGTTTTCTGAATGTTGAGCTTTAAGCCACCTTTTTCACTCCCCTCTTTCACTTTCATCAAGAGGCTCTTTAGTTCTTCTTCACTTTCTGCCATAAGGGTGGTGTCATCTGCATATCTGAGGTTATTGATATTTCTCCTGGCAGTCTTGATTCCAGCTTGTTTCATCCAGCCTAGCGTTTCTCGTGATGTACTCTGCATAGAAGTTAAATAAGCAGGGTGACAATATACAGCCTTGATGTACTCCTTTTCCTGTTTGGAACCAATCTGTTGTTCCAAGTTGAATTCTAATTGTTTCTTCTTGACCTGCATACAGATTTCTTAGGAAGCAGGTCAGGTGGTCTGGTATTTCCATCTCTTTCAGAATTTTCCAGAGTTTATTGTGATCCACACAGTCAAAGGCTTTGGTATAGTCAATAAAGCAGAAATAGATGTTTTTCTGGAACACTCTTGCTTTTTTGATGATCCAGCAGATATTGGCAATTTGATCTCTGGTTCCTCTGCCTTTTCTAAAACAAACCAGCTTGAACATCTGGTAGTTCACAGTTCACTGAGGTATTGCTGAAGCCTGGCTTGGAGAATTTTGAGCATTACTTTACTAGCATGTGAGATGAGTGCATTTGTGTGGTACTTTAAGCATTCTTTGGCATTGCCTTTCTTTGGGATTGGAATGAAAACTGACCTTTGCCAGTCCTATGGCCACTGCTGCATATTCGAAATTTGTTGGCATATTGAGTGCAGCACTTTCACAGCATCATCTGTTAGGATTTGAAATAGCTCAACTGGAATTCCATCACCTCCACTAGCTTTGTTCGTAGTGATGCTTCCTAAGGCCCACTTGACTTCACATTCCAGGATGTCTTGCTCTAGGTGAGTGATCACACCATCATGATTATCTGGGCCATGAAGATCTTTTTTGTATCGTTCTTCTGCGTATTCTTGCCACCTTTTCTTAATATCTTCTGCTTCTGTTAGGTGCATACCATTTCTGTCCTTTATTGTGGCCATCTTTGCATGAAATGCTCCCTTGCTATCTCTAATTTTCTTGAAGAGATCTCTAGTCTTTCCCATTTTATTGTTTTCCTCTATTTCTTTGCTCAGATCACTGAGGAGGGCTTTCTTATCTCTCCTTGCTACTCTTTGGAACTCTGCATTCAAATGGATATATCTTTCCTTTTCTCCTTTGCTTTTCACTTCTCTTCTTTTCACAGCTGTTTGTAAGGCCTCCTCAGACAACCATTTTGCTTATTTGCATTTCTTTTTCTTGGGGATGGTCTTGATCACTATCTCATGTACAATGTCATGAATCTCTGTCCATAGTTCATCAGGCACTCTATCAGATCTAGTCCCTTAAATCTGTTTCTCACTTCCAGTGTATAATCGTAATGGATTTGATTTAGGTCATTCCTGAATAGTCTAGTGGTTTCCCCTACTTTCTTCAATTTAAGTCTGAATTTGGCAATAAGGAGTTCATGATCTGAGCCACAGTCAGCTCCCGGTTCTGTTTTTGCTGACTGTTTTTCCACCTTTGGCTGCAAAGAATATAATCAATCTGATTTCAGTGTTGACCATCTGGTGATGTCCATGTGTAGAGTCTTCACTTGTGTTGTTGGAAAAGGGTATTTGCTATGACCAGTGTGTTCTCTTTGCAAAACTCTATCAACCTTTGCCTTCCTTCATTCTGTACTCCAAGGCCAAATTTGCCTGTTACTCCAGGTGTTTTTCTTGGCTTCCTACATTTGCATTCCAGTCCCCTATAATGAAAAGGACATCTTTTTTGGGTGTTGGTTCTAGAAGGTCTTGTAGGTCTTGATAGAACCATTCAACTTCAGCTTCTTCAGCATTACTGGTCGGGGCATAGACTTGGATTACTGTGATATTGAATGGTTTGCCTTGGAAACGAACAGAGGTCATTCAGGTACTGCATCCAGGTACTGCATTCTGGACTCTTTTGTTTACTATGATGGCTACTCCATTTCTTCTAAGGGATTCTTGCCCACAGTAGTAGATATAATGGTCATCTGAGTTAAATTCACCCATTTCCATTCATTTTAGTTTGCTGATTCCTAAAATATCGACGTTCACTCTTGCCATCTCCTGTTTGACCACTTCCAATTAACCTTGATTCATGGATCTAACATTCCAGGTTCCTGTGCAGTATTTCTCTTTACAGCATTGGACCTTGCTTCCATCACCGGTCACATCCACAACTGGTTGTTGTTTTTGCTTTGGCTCTATCTCTTCACTCTTTCTGGAGTTATTTCTCCACTAATCTCCAGTGAAGTCGCTCAGTCGTGTTCCACTCTTTGCGACCCCATGGACTGTGGCCTGCCAGGCTCCTCAGTCCATGGAATTTTCCGAAGTACTGAAGTGGGTTGCCATTTCCTTCTCCAGGGGATCTTCCTGACCCAAGGATTGAACCTAGGTCTCCTGCATTGTGGGCAGATGCTTTACCAAGGGGCTTCCCAGGTGGTGCTAGTGGTAAAGAACCTGCCTGCCAATGCAGGAGACAAAAGAGACACAGGTTCGATCCCTGGGTTGGGAAGATCCCCTGCAGAAGGAAATGGCAACCCACTCCAGTATTCTTGCCTGGAGAATCCCATGGACAGAGGAGCCTGGCGGGCTGCAGTCCAAGGGGTCACAAAGAGTCGGACAGGACTGAAGTGACTTAGCACTAGCACTAATCTCCAGGAGCATATTGGGCACCTACCGACCTGGGGAGTTCATCTTTCAGTGTCCTATCTTTTTGCAGAAAAATCAATCAAATGCAGTAGTATAAGAGGGTAAAAGAATGTTACCAGATATTAGGAATAAAATTAGAAATCCAAACAAACCACATCTTAAAAAGTATATAGAAAGAAATAAAGAGTAGGGGGAAAATGACTAAGATATTCTTACAAGTTTTAATAGAAGTATTGAAGTATCATCAATCAGATGGCTAAAGACTGGCACAGATGATCTCAGCCATTAGCTTTACACACTGTTGAGCACCACGTTGGATCTTGTAATGACCATTCCCCTGTCCTTCACTCTCTGTTAAGGAACTGTCCATTCTCAATACTGCAGACCTTACAGTGTTGGTCTCTTTCACCAGCCCCCACCTTCATCAAACAGTGCTATTTAGCTGTCGGGTTTGCTGTGCTGGCACCAGCTGGAGGGAGATAGATAGCAAGGTAGAGGTAGATAAAGGAAGGGAAATGCTCAGCTTTGCGTGTCTCCTCTCCCTCTGTCCTCCCCTCCCAAGCTCCCCTGCAGCATTCCACAACAGTCAGATGGGAGGCCTAAGGAAAAGGGAGCAGAAGCTGCTGCTTACTACAACTGCCACTTCCATTCCTTGCCTTTCCATAGCTTCTCACCTCTTTTCATCTTCCTCTTCTCATATCTCACTGCTGCTTTATCACACTCTTCACTCTGAACTCCTCACCTCTTTCCATGCCTGTCTAAATCTTACCAGCAGGGGCTTAGAGTCCACAGAGGCCTCATACCTGCTGAAGTTGTAACAGAAAAAGATGAGATCTTGGCATTAAAGCTTGCTATTCACGTTTAATTTTTTCAATAAAACATAGTTATGAGGGTAATCAGTCATAGGTTCTGTCATACTATTGGGTTGGGCAAAAAGTTTGTTTGGGTTTTTCCATAAGATGTTATGTTATGAAAGAACTTTTTGACCAACCCAATATATATTTTTAGGAACTTTATGGACTGGATAGGATTTTGTGGTAAGACTGAGAATCCAGCCATTCACTTTCTCATTTTCTGGAAAAATATGTTTCAATTTCCATAGAGATATCCTTACAGCCTAAGAAGAACACACCAAGGTTGAGTAGTGAATACAAGTAGGGTGGTGATGGGAGACTCAAGTAAGACTGTTTGTGTTAGAATCTCAAATCTTCTGAAGGCCAGCTGGATGGTCTTGAATACAATATCTCTAAGCCTTTGTTTTCTCTTTAATAGAGGATGGCAGTAGTTCCTGCATTAAAAATGTTATTGCTGAGTAAGATTGCATTTGCAGCATAACAGATGTCTTGGATTTATGAATGCTCAATGAGCGAATGGTAGCTGCTATCATTATCATCATAATATATTGTCGGCTTATTAGAGACCACGTATAATGAAGTGACTAAGCTTTTCAGAAGTGGACTTCATATTAGTTAATGTCAAGCATCATGATTCTAGAGCACAATGTTTAACATATATGCTAGTGCTTTTAATTAGGTAACTATTCTTAAAAAGTTACCTAATGTGAATACCAGCATAAGCAGATACCCCTTAACCTTTTAAGCCAGCTTCAGAAATGAACTGAGCCTTCAAAGCAAGTTATCATGTAACTAGTATACTTGTGCTGCTGTGGTTAAATCTGATCTTTGCATGGGTTGGACTTCAGCCTGTAAAATCTTTATTAGGTAACTTTCAAGAAAAATCTGTTATTGGTTCTTCAATCATTAGCTTCCTTTTTCTTCTTATATTTTGATCTCTTTGGAAATAGTTGCATTTTTTCTGTGCTTAATATTGTTATGAAAATATGAGGATATTAGAAATAAGCAAGTCCAGCTAGTGACAGTCATGGCAAAAATGATTGCAATTTGCTTTTCAAAAAGTTACAAGAGCCTAGGTGTAAAAGGATATAAGAAAATACTGTTTTTCCAGGGGAAATGAGTCAAGCAATCTTGTGTAATTTTATTCTAAATTTATTATAGAAATATTTTAATAAAGAAGATTGTTTAAAGAACTTCATTAACAGCTTAAAATTTTTTATAGGATTCCAAGTTAATATTTGTAGAATATTACACTATTATTCCAAATGAAAATTTGGCAGTTTTGAGAAAAGATCATGATTTGAATGAAAGCTGTGAAGACAGGGATAACATTTGTCCTGTTGGTTGCTGTATTTCTCATGCCTAGTATATTGCCTGACTGAAGTCAATGCTCAATATTTGTTGGATGACTTTTTAAATTGAGATACACTTGACATATAACATTAGTTTCAGGTGTATAGTGTAATGATTTGACATTTGTATATGTTGATCACCACCGTAAGTCTAGTTAGCATCTGTCACCATGTGTAGTTAAAAATTTTTTTTCTTGTGATGAGAATTTTTAAAATTTATTCTCTTAGCAACTTCCAAATAGTACTGATTATTAATTATAATCACCATGCTGCACATTATATCTCCATGACTTACTTATTTTACAACTGGATTTTTTTTTTGGCTGTGCCGCACAGCTTGTAGGATCATAGTTCCCCAACCAGGGACTGAACCCTGGCCCTTGGCCTTGAAAAGCACAGAGTTCTAACCACTGGATGGCCAGTGAATTCCCTACAATTGCATGCTTTACTTTGTCACTCCCTTTACCCATCTTACTCCTCCCTCCCCCTACACACATTTTCTGTATGCTTTCACCCATTAATGGACACCTTAGATTGCAATCACATCTTGGTTATTGTAAATAGTGCTGCAGTGAACATAGTGGTGCGTATATCTTTTCAAGTTAGTGTTTTGGGATTTTTTTGATAAATACCCAGAAGTGAAATTGCTGGATCATATGATAGTTCTATTTTTAATTTTTTAAGGAACCTCCATACTGTTTTTCATAGTGACTGTACAGTTTACATTCCCATTGGTTGAATTAATTTAATGAAAATATCTGAATGATTTTAGCAAATTACCTTTTAAGTGGCCCCCATTCTTAGTACTTTCTTTCATCCATTGGGGGCTTTTCTTGAGGGATATTTAGCAATAAAATAAAAACCTTTAAAACAGCCAGATATTTTAATGTAATATTTCCTTATCTAGAAATTTACCTCAAGGAATAAAGGTATATGTAAAGGTTCAAGGATATTCACATCAGTGTTTAAACTTTAAAAAAAAAAAAAGTTTGACAAGAAATTAGTGCTAATTTGCAGAAAGAACAAAAGAGATGTCTGTTAATTGCACCACTTAATGTTAAAGTGACTTAATGTTACTGTATGTCTTTCTAGCTGTATGCACATTTTTTGTAATGCTATTTATAACAGTAAAAAAATTTGAGACCACTTAAATGCCTAATAATAAGAAATTAGGTAAGTAAATTACAGTGTACCCTTGAAATACTTTCACCTTATATAATTCAGTTTAAAAAGGAGGCCAACCAACTATAAATAGCCTTTTAGTGAAAAAAGGAATCAAAGCTGAATCTAATCAGATATCTACCAGTTTATAGGAATATGTTAAAGGGCATCATGTGTCAGCAGAAAAAAACAGACTGGAAGAGAAACTACAGGACAAATGACCCAGTTTCTTTAAAAATAAAATTGCAAAGGAGAGACAAGTTTGAAAGGGAGCCTGTACTAAGAGAAATTTAAAAGATACATCAACCAGTTGTAATACCCAGACCTTATTTAGGTTTTTATTTAAATAAACCAACTTTAAAAAAGTTATTAAGACTGTATTAATATTTGTTGAAGCTAGATGATAGCTAAATCATGTTCATTACTTTGCTAGTGAAATGTCCATATGAAATGTTTTTTTAAAAAAAATCCACAAAACAGTACAAGAAATATTTTGTCATTGTTGGCTATAGATAGTGAGTTGCAGGTATTTTTATTTAATTTCTTTTTATCTTTACCTTTTTTATAAGTATATTTTGTTCCTCAAGTATTTCAAGATTATTATAAATTTATATTCTGCTTTTAATTCCAGCAATATTCAAGAAGTCTGTTTTTTGAAATGTTAGGAATTCAGAGATAAGTATTAAAAATGCTGTTATTTGTTGTGATGTATTAATATGAATTTATTTTCTTGTTTCAGATTCCCAAATGCTGGAAAATCCTCTTTGCTAAGTAAGATTTCTCATGCAAAACCTGCAATTGCAGATTATGCATGTAAGTACAATTTTTTTAGTGTATGGAGGTATATTTTAAAGACTAATTTTTCTTTGAGTATGAATAAAATATAACTGGGGTAGCCTTAGTTTGAAAATTCTTGGCAGACAAGAATATATGGATTTCCCATTAATCTTTGAAACCTCTATAGCTCTCAGCAAAGTTCCTTGTACTTCTTAGATACTTTGTCGCATTTATTTCTCTGTTGCATAATCATTTGTTTGGTTTAGTTATTATTTTATGAGTACCTACTCTTTATCAAACACTGTGATAAATACTAGGAAGGCAGAGATCAGTTCTTTTATTCATTAAGCAAGTATTTATTTCCAGGAACTACAATAAGTTCTGGAGTTATAAAGACTGGTAAACAGAAGTGAATACTGTAAATAATGAATATAAGAGGGTATAATACAGTGTTTTGAAAGAGTGTAGGTGACTGCTTTTGATTTCTTTGGGGAAGTGTGATGGTGGGGCTGAGATAGGAACAGTAAATATGAGTTAATTGGTGACAGACAATGGAGGTCAGAGTCTTTTTAGTCAAAGGAAATAGTGTGTACACAAAGGCTTCTTGGTGGCAGGGCGTAGATTTGTTTGTCTAAAGAACATGTTGTAAGGGGATGAAGGAAACAAGCTGAGGCTAGATGGAGATCTATAGTATAGGCCATATAGGCTGTATTTGATCTTTATAGCTTTAGAAGAGGTTATAGACCCTGATGCTGGGAAAGATTGAAGGCAGGAGGAGAAGGGGACGACAGAGGATGAGATGGTTGGATGGCATCACCGACTCAATGGACATGGGTTTGGGTGGACTCTGGGAGTTGGTTATGGATAGGGAGGCCTGGCGTGCTGCGCTTCATGGGGTCGCAAAGAGGCAGACACGACTGAGCGACTGAATTGAATTGATTGATTGATAGCTTTTTAACAAAGGATAAGAATGATTAATTTGCTTTTCAAAAATATCTCTTTGCATATAATGTACAAAAGGGATTAACGTGGGACATAAGTGGATCTGGAAAGAACTTAGTAGAACTAGCTATTGCAGTAGCAGATAAGGTATAATGGAAGCTTAGACTAAAAGTAGTGAATGGGCTTCCTGGGTGACTCAGTTGTAAAGAATCTGCCTGCAATGCACAGGCCTCAGGAGAAGTGGGTTTGATCCCTGTGTCAGGAAGATCTCTTGGAGGCGGGCATGGCAACCCACTCCAGCATTCTTGCCTGGAGAGTCCTCCAGACAGAGGAGCCTGGTGGACTATACTCCATAGCATCGCAAAGAGTTGGACACGACTAAAGTGACTTAGCAAGCAAGTGAATGAATATAATAGGATCTCTACCTTCATTAAACAAAATGGCACAGAATGACATTAACATGGAAAGTGAAAGTGAAAGTCGCTCAGTTGTGTCCAACTCTTTTCGACCTGGTAGACTATACAGTCCATGGAACTTTCCAGGCCAGAATACTGGAGTGGGTATCCTTTCCCTTCTCCAAGGGATCTTCCTAACCCAGGGATCTAATCTAACCCAGGGCTCCCGCTTCGCAAGAGGATTCTTTACAGCTGAGCCACAAAGGAAGCCCAAGAATACTGGAGTGGGTGCCTATCCCTTCTACAGTGGATCTTCCCAACCCAGGAATCAAACCGAGGTCTCCTGCATTGCAGGCAGATTCTTTACCGAGCTATCAGGGAAACTATTGAAAATAAAATCATGGAAAATAAAATCAAACAATTCTAGAGTTAATTTTGTACTAACTGCTATAAATCTCTTGGCCAGTATTTATTGTTATAAAATAGGGGATCTTTGAGAAGGAAAGAAGAAAAGCAAAAAGTCATGGAAGGAGGCTACTGTTGGATTGATGAAGTTTGAGGATAATTGAATGAGAAAGGACTAATAGATTTCACATGTAGCCCAAATGATAGAAACCTAAATTCTGCCCCCTGTCCTCAACACCTTTGCCATGCTCTTAAAGTTTGAGAGGGACTTTGAGGCCCACTAATTAGATTAGACCTATGCTTTTGCAGCGGAGAAGGCAATGGCACCCCACTCCGGTGCCTGGAAAATCCCATGGACGGAGCAGCGTGATGGGCTGCAGTCCATGGGGTCGCGAAGAGTCGGACACGACTGGGCAACTTCACTTTCACTTTTCACTTTCATGCATTGGAGAAGGAAATGGCAACCCACTCCAGTGTTCTTGCCTGGATAATCCCAGGGATGGGGGAGCCTGGTGGGCTTCCATCTGTGGGGTCACACAGAGTCGGACACGACTGAAGCAACTTAGCAGCAGCAGCAGCAGCAGCATGCTATTGCAGATTATAAAAATCTATATTTGTCCTTTTCCAAGATAATTATACCTTTAATTTCAATGAATGAGAACATAATCTGAATTAGGTTGTTCACGGAAAGGAAATACTATTTATTTTATACATAACACTAGGATAGTTTTGAGGGTACAATGCTTTATTCTAGCCTTAATTTACTTTTTTTCTTTTAGTTACAACAATAAAGCCTGAACTTGGAAGAATTATGTATAGTGATTTTAAACAGGTGGGTATTTTTTTTAACTTTTATTCTTTTAAAAATATTTATTTGTTTATTTGGCTGCTCTGGCATCCTTTGTTGCAGAATATGGGATTTAGTTCCCCTGACCAAGGATTGAACCTGGGCCCCCTGCACTGGGAGCGCAGAGTCTTAATCACTGGACCACCAGAGAAGTCCCGTAGGTGGCTATTTTTAAAATAAGAATCTTGGTTAGAAATGAAAGTACATGCCTTATTGCTTAGACTTTATAATATTTGACAGTTTCTGTGGTGTTGGAAAAAGTAGCAGGATTTTGTTTTTGATAGTTGAAGTCATGATCAAATCAATTCTGCTGAGCACTATCAGAGTAAAATATTGTATAAAAATAATTCTTCCAAAGTTTGGATACAGTTTGTAATTATAACATTGATTGTATCTTAGTCTCCTTGATCTGTTTGTTCTCATTGCAATTCCATATTTTATTGCTATACTTGATTATTGATATTCATTTCCTAAAAACATATTCTAAAATTCATGGATGTAATTTTATCCCACTTTACTGTTTAAAAAAATTTTTTTTAATTGAATGGGATTTTGGTCTTAACTAGCTATTAAAATTTATTTTTCCTTGGTAAGGAAGAACTATAGTGGTTTTTTTTTTGAGTAATTAGAATAAAAACAAAAAATGGAAAATAATAAAAATTAAAAAATATGTAATGTATGATCAGCAGCTGCATTCCTTAGTGTTTACCCAGATTAATTGAAAACTTACATCCACTCAAAAGCCCACACACACATGTTTATAGCTGCTTTGTTCATAACTGCCAAAACTTGGAGGCAACCAAGATGTCCTTCAATAGATAAATGGATAAATAAGCTGTGTACATATTGAAAATTGAATGTCATTCAGCACTAAAAATAAATAAACCATCAAGCCATGAAAGGACACAGAGGAACCTCCAGTGCTTGTTACTAAGTGAAAGAAGCCAGTCTGTAAAAGCTACATCCTGTATGATTTCAACTATATGATGTTCTGGACAAAAGGCAAAACTGTGGAAATAGAGAAGATCAATGGTTACCAAGGATTGGGAGGAAAGAAAGGTTGAATAGGTAGAAAGGTTGAGTAGGCAGCATACAGAGGATTTTTAAGGGCAGTGAAACTATTCTGTATGATATTGTAATGGTAGATACATGTCATAAATTTGTCAAAACCCATAGAAAGTATAAAACCTAGATGATGAACCCTAATGTAAAATATGGACTTGAAGTGATGATGTATCAGTGTAGTTTCATATAATCCCATGCTGCTGCTGCTGCTAAGTCGCTTCAGTCATGTCCGACTCTGTGCGACCCCACAGACGGCAGCCTACCAGGCTCCATCATCCCTGGGATTCTCCAGGCAAGAACACTGGAGTGGGTTGCCATTTCCTTCTCCAATGCATGAAAGTGAAAAGTGAAAGTGAAGTTGCTCAGTTGTGTCCGACTCTTCGCGACCCCATGGACTGCAGCCCACCAGGCTCCTCCGTCCATGGGATTTTCCAGGCAAGAATACTGGAGTGGGTTGCCATTGCCTTCTCCGTATAATCCAATGACATAATTCAAAAGATATCAAAGATGTATATTCATTAATAATAGTGGTATAACAGTAAAAAAATTTTTTAAAGCTTTAACAATTACATAGAATATTAAATAATAAGTAAAATTATAAGTGCAGGATAATATGAATTTAGAGAACATTATTGGTAATTTTTAAGGGACATCAAGAAAAAAACCTCTGAAGAAAATTTCAGAACATGAGACCTCTATATGTACTTTGCTTTGTCACATAGCTACAACTTTCTTTAAAACTGAAAATTTTAACCACACAAGCAGTGTGTGTAGAGCAGTATTTTTCATCCATTACTGTACATCAGAATCATCTGACTAGCTTAAGAACAACAATGATAAATCAAGCTTGGGCCCCAGTGATTTGAAACCAAATCCCTGGGGATAGGGCTTGAGGATCTGTAGTTTATAGCAATTCCTTAGATGATTATGATATACAGTGAGGTTTGAAAACCACAAGTGTTGAATAATGGTTTATGACTCTAATAATGGTTAATAGTCCTAAATAGAGTATAGGAATACTGTTTCCTTTACTTTTTAAGAATGGTTAAATCCTGGTAGAATATGAACGGTAAAGAACAGTGGTACTAAACAACCATTTACAGATAGAATAGACAGTGCTTACATCCTAAGTCAGTGTCTGCTGATTTAATATCCTTGTTTACTTTTGAGAATTTAAAAACTTGAAATTCTTTGAAAAGTTCATATTGAACAGTATAATTTATGGAATTCTAAAGAGAATTTACATTAATAAATGTTAAGCTAAGCCCTAGAATTCTTAGATTGTTAAAGTAAAAATGGGACTCTTAATTTCTGATAGCGAAGAATTTTGATTCCTAATATATTTATTTTGTTATCAAAATATCTTGGCTTTATTAGAGATGCAGTAATTCAGTGGTAATCACAAATTAGAAACTTTATAATTGAATTATGAACATTGTTGGATGTAATTAGATTTGTGGTTTTCATTTTTTATTATTAAACCATTTAATTTTGTATTAGATATCAGTAGCTGATCTTCCTGGTTTAATAGAAGGAGCACATATGAACAAAGGAATGGGCCACAAATTCCTCAAGCATATAGAAAGAACTAAACAACTGCTTTTTGTTGTAAGTCATATGCCTATCAATGTAATGCTTAAAAGAATGTGAGAATCAATGAATTTAGTTTTCCTAGACATTTTTATAATAACATTTAAAGATAAAGTAGTAGCATATATTAATCCACTAAATCTGTTTAGATAGAGGAGTCAAATTCATTTATAATACGGAGATGGAAATGGAAATGGCAACATTTACTGTATCAGATGAAAGTTTGGCCATATTTGTCAGGTTGAATTCCTTAGGATTTTCTATGTACTACTAAATTACACAGCATTACTTTCCTATTTCATGAGATTATCTTTATTAGTATAAGTTGTTTTATCTGTACTAGTTTCTCATTAATGATTGTGATATTAAAAGAATAATTACAGTGATCTTAAAATATCAGTTTCCCTCATTTCAAATTATTAAATTACCAGAAGAGTATAGATTGAGAAATTATTTATAGCTTGAATGAGTGAAACTTTTCAAAACAGAATTGTATAGCTGTCGTTCTTATGTTAAAGGCAATCTTTTTTCCTTTTTTTTTTCAGGTTGATATTTCTGGATTTCAGCTTTCTTCCCAAACTCATTACAGAACTGCTTTTGAAACCATAATACTGCTTTCAAAAGTAGGTTTTTCTATCTGGTGTAGTATGTAGGGACATAGGACTGTATGAAATAACATGTGACAATTAGAATAAATATATCTTCAACCTCTACTTTTTAAAACTTTGGTATCAGTTAAAGAATTATCTAAACTTGCTGTCTCCAGTTCCTTGATATCCATCCACTTCTCAAACTGTTGTAATCAATAAAACCTCCCTTGATTCCAAATCCCTATTATATAAATTCTTAGACTGACTCCTGCTTAACTTAATTCCTACTTCTTGGACTATTTCTCAGTCTACTTTTTAGGCACTCTGATACCCAGATAGTTTGGTTGTACTTTAGATTAGCTGCCTATTAGATATCTTTGATTGGATGTCCCATTAACTTCTCAAATTTAATATGTGCAGAGCTGAACTTGGGCTTCCCTGGTCGCCCAGTGGTAAAGAATTCGCCTGCAAGGCAGAAGACCCAGGTTTGATCCCTGGGCCGGGAAGATCCCCTGGAGGAGGGCATGGTTACCCACTCCAATATTCTTGTCTGGAGAATCCCATGGGCAGAGGAGCCTGGTGGGCAACTGTCTGTGGAGTCTCAAAGATTCGGACACATCTGAAGTGGCTGAGCACGCACACAGAACTGAACTTCTTTCTTTTTTAAAAAATTTTCCAGCCTCCCTCAGAACCTTATTGAATATGTAAGCCAGAAACCTGGGTGGTAGTGATTCTGACTTTCTCACCACCTGTATCAAGCCCTGTCAGTTTTATGCCCTAAATTTCTCTGAAATGCAGCTATTTGTTTTCACCCGCACTGTTGTAATCGTCAGCCTCTTACTAGCTGGTCTCCCTGCTTCTAGTCTCAGTTCTTTTCAGGCTATGTTTTATAGGCAGCTAGAGTGATCTTTGTTAAAGAACCAAGCAGATGTTTGTTCCCTGCTCTGATGGTCCCCCATAGTAATGGGTTCGGTTGAAGTCTAACCTGAACATGGTATATGAGGCAAAGTTGGGTTCCTACCAAGCATTGTATCTCTATTGCTCCTGCACCCTCTCCCGCTTCCCCCAGCAACACCCTATACATTCTCTATCCAGCCACATGATTTCTCTCTAACACAACATGACGTCTTTTACCTTAATGACTTTATATCCTATTTCCTAGCTACGTTTTTGCCTATTATTGATAATGCTGTGAACATTTGTTTACAGGTTTTTGTGTGGGTATGTTTTCCTTTCTCGGGTATAAATATATATCTAGGGGTGAAATTACTGGATAATAAAGTAAATCTAACATTTTGAGGAACTGCCAGACTATTCTCCAAAGTGACTGCAACATTGAATTACTTTACAATCTTACTAGCAGTGTATGAAGGTTCCAATTTTTCCACATTAATGTCAACATTCATTATTACCTTTTTTACTTTGACTTTCCTAGTAGGAATGAAGTAGTATTTCATTGTGGTTATGATTTGCATTCCTCTCGTGATTAATGGTGTTGAGCATCTTTTTATGTGCTTATTAGCCATTTCTATGTGTTTGGAGAAATATCTATTCAGATTGGTTGCCCATTTTTAAATTGGGCTATCTTTTAATTGTTCAGTTGTAAGAGTTTTTTTATAATTTAGATACAAGTCCCTTATTGGTTATATGATTTGCAAATATTTTCTCCTATTCTTTCAGTTGTCTTTTAACTTTCTTTCTGCCTTTTGAAGCATGGAATTTAAAACTGATGGAGTCCCCTTTGTCTATTCTTTCTCTTGTTTACTTTTAGTGTCAGATATAAGAAGCCACTACCTAATCCATGGTCACAAAGATTTCCTTCTAAGCATACTTACTTTTCCCAAGAATCACACAGGCATAGGATTAATTGTCATTATTTAGTTCTGAATTTTATCGTGCTTAATAGAAGTCCAAATATCTGTATTTGTCTCTAGGCACAAAATCACTTACTGATTTCAGAGGTGTGAATAGGCCCTAGAATACCCAGGCCTATAAAGTATAGAAAGACATTACCAAATAGGTCATTTATATAGGTATTTTAATACAGTTATTTGATTTTTCTCTTTTGATTTAAAGGAGTTAGAATTGTACAAAGAGGAACTTCAGACAAAACCTGCACTCCTAGCAGTAAATAAAATGGACTTGCCAGATGCACAGGATAAATTCCATGTACTGATGAACCAACTCCAGAATCCTAAAGGTAAACCCGTTCATTCATTTAGTGCCAGTTTAATGAATATCTATTTCTCCTTTATTGACTATGCCAAAGCCTTTGACTGTGTGGATCATAATAAACTGTGGAAAATTCTGAAAGAGATGGGAATACCAGACCACCTGACCTGCATCTGGAGAAACCTGTATGCAGGTCATGGAACAACAGACTGGTTCCAAATAGGAAAAGGAGTATGTCAAGGCTGTATATTGTCACCCTGCTTATTTAACTTATATGCAGAGTACATTATGAGAAATGCTGGGCTGGATGAAGCACAAGCTGGAATCAAGATTGCCAGGAGAAATATCAATAACCTCAGATATGCAGATGACACCACCCTTATGGCAGAAAGTGAAGAAGAACTAAAGAGCCTCTTGGTGAAAGTGAAAGAGGGGAGTGAAAAAGTTGGCTTAAAGCTCAACATTCAGAAAACTAAGATCATGGCATCCGGTTCTGTCACTTCATGGCAAATAAGATGGGAAAACAGTGGAAACGGCTGACTTTATTTTTTGGGGGACTCCAAAATCACTGTAGATGGTGATTGCAGCCATGAAATTAAAAGATGCTTACTCCTTGGAAGGAAAGTTATGACCAACCTAGACAGCATATTAAAAAGCAGAGACATCACTTTGCCACCAAAGGTCCGTCTAGTCAAGGCTATGGTTTTTCCAGTAGTCAAGTGTGGATGTGAGAGTTGGACTGTAAAGAAAGCTGAGCACCAAAGAATTGATGCTTTTGAACTGTGGTGTTGGAGAAGACTCTTGAGAGTCCCTTGGACTGCAAGGAGATCCAACCAGTCCATCCTAAAGGAGATCAGTCCTGGGTGTTCATTGAAAGGACTGATGTTGGAGCTGAAACTCCCAATACTTTGGCCACCTGATGCGAAGAGGTGACTCATTGGAAAAGACCCTGATGCTGGGAAGGATTGAAGGTAGGAGGATAAGGGGACCACAGAGGATGAGATGGTTGGATGGCATCACCGACTCAATGGACATGAGTTTGGGTAAACTCCGGGAGTTGGTGATTGGACAGGGAGCCCTGGCATGCTGTGGTTCATGGGGTCGCAAAGAGTCGGACACGACTGAGCGACTGAACTGAACTGAACTAATGAATACCTACTATTTGCAGAGAGTTTTAGGTGTACTATAATCAGTGGGGAAAAAAATTGAAACCTATTCCTCATTAAAAAAAAAAAAGGTGTGTTTGAATAAAGAACACATACCATATGAAACTTTTAAATGTGATGTGGACAATGTGTTATAGGACATAGAAGGGAAGAAAGATGAATTTGAGTTGAAAAGTTCAGGCATGATCAAGAAGTAAAACTGAAACTGGGCTCTTAAAAGAGTTAATCGGATTTGGATCAGAAGAGGAAAAAGTCAGCATATACCTATGAAGTCTTTTCACTTTTAACTTATTTCACAAGTTCTAGAACTTCATTCCCCTAGTACATCATGAATTTAAAAACAGGGCTAGTAGTTCTAAAGAGATACGCATCGTTGCAGTGCCAGGTCTACAGATCTCTAGAGAGTATTAATCTACTAAAAAGAACTTGAGTTGTTTGTATGTGTGGCACAGAATAATAGATGCTGTTACTTCTAAAGGATTTGTGTGAAATTGGTCCCTAAATGGACCACTTTGTATAAAGGAATTTAAAGGGATTCTCCATAGTTTTGAATATTGACCTTTGTAGAACACACTCTACTGTATAGAGATGATGCTTTCATTTTTCTGAGTGTAGTAGAGGACCTTTTGCACAAATGAGAAAAGTAGGATGGAAGGTAAGTGGTTAACATGTTTTTCAAATAGACTTAACCTGTTTTTATCCTTGAGATAAAAATTGAGGAAAATAAATTATAATGTACTAGGACTATCAGACAGCACCAGAAGATCCTCTCTCCTCTCCTAAAAATCCTTATATATATATTGGGCCTGCCCTTGAGTTAATAAGTTACTTTGGGGGTATAAATATTCCTCAAAATATTTATAAAAAAGTCTTTATTCCTTAATGTAATTTGTTTCACGAGGTCATTAGATCTGTTCACTGGTTGATCTTGCAGAAAAGGGAATTTTCAGAAGAGGTACCAGAGGGGGGGTAACTCAGGAGTTTGTGGCTATTTTGGCCTATCATAAAAACAATATAGTCACATCAGTGATAATTTCCAAATTAGCCTCTCTTTTCCTTGGGGGTAAATGAATCCCAGAAACCAAGCTTTGTATTGATTTGGTTAATCTCTTCTAGCCAGCCTTTCCAGGTGATATCAGTGTTGATCCATCCTATCAGTATGCCATCCTCCCTTCTGTTGCCTTGGTAGCAGAGAAGAAGCAAAAGTTACCTAATGGCTGTCAGCCCCAGTGGGGTGAAATATTCATCTAAAATGATCTCTCCTTGAACTGTTTTCAATTTTAGTATGGCTCCTAGTACCAGTGATGATAAGTCTCTAAATTTGGACAGTTAAAGGCCACCTGTGTGCTGAAGCAAACTAGAATATCCCAAGTCACAAATGATTTTATTTTTACAGAAAAGTTCTCTCAGAGAGTCTGTGTTGCCTTACTTTATTGAACTGCCCCAAAACAAAATTTATTGCTTCTGTAAGTAAATCAACTTGTGTGATTTATCTTTTGATTGGAGGGTTGTGTGCTCAGTCGTGTCTAGTTCTTTGTAACCCCATGGACCATAATCGGCCAGACTCCTCTGTCCATAGAATTTTTCCAGGCAAGAATACTAGAGTAGGTTGCTATTTCCTACTTCAGGGTATCTTTCTAACTCAGGGACTGAATCCGCATCTCCTGCCTCTTCTGCATTGGCAGGCAAATTTTTTACCACTGCGCCATTACCTGGAAACTTATACTTCATTCAGTTTAAAATATATTCATGTAACAAATATTTACTGAGCACCACTCATGTGCCAAGAACCTTACCATTGTCATTAGTAAAAACCAAAGGTGCTAAGAGCTTATTAGAGAAGGAAAAAAGAAAAACTGCAAAGTTTTTGGTTCACAAATGAAACCTCTAGCATAGTTTTGACTTATTTTCAAAGTTAATAAAAATCAGCTTATATTTGTGTTGTTGCAGAATTTTTGCATTTATTTGAAAAAAACATGATTCCAGAGAGGACTGTGGAATTCCAACACATCATCCCCATCTCTGCAATTACTGGAGAAGGAATTGATGAACTAAAGAACTGTATAAGGAAATCTCTGGATGAACATGCCAACCAGGAAAATGATGCATATCATAAGAAGCAGTTGCTTAATCTATATATTTCCAATACAGTATCTTATAGTGAGCCACCATCAAAGAATGCTGTTTCTAGTCCTAGAGTGGATACAACTTAAATGTATTAAAAGGGATACTGAAATTGTGTTCATTTGAAAGCTCTTTGACAAACATTTTTTAGAATGTTGGTTGTTACTAACCTGGTGTATATGCCATCATTCATGAACCATATTTTTAAAGATGTTTTGTAGTTAAGTTTATCAACAGATTAAAAAATAACCGAGGGTTAAAAATGACAGTTTATAATATTACGGCCATCCACCTGTAATATCCTATAGTATTCTATATGTACGTCTCTAGTGAGATAATTTTTAAGATTATAAAAAAGGATTCCTTACGAGCAACTAGGTTTTACTTGTTTGTTTTTGAGTTTGTCATTACCTGGTTCTCCTAAATTTGTAATAGTTCTCTTTTTTTAAAAAAAACCTCAAACTCCTGAATTTGAACATATTACTGATAATAAAGATCCCTGATAATCAGCAGATAGATCTTTGCAGTTTTAGCTTTTGGAATTTTTTCTTTCTTAAGTATGAATATTATTTTCTTGCTTTGGAACACACTAATGTATATCTCCTTTTCTGTTTGTTTCACTGTCTACTTCCATATTTTAGTAAGGAGAATAAATAGGAATTACAGTATTAAGCAAGGCAATGGCACCCCACTCCAGTACTCTTGTCTGGAAAATCCCATGGACAGAGGAGCCTGGAAGGCTGCAGTCCATGGGGTCGCTAGGAGTCGGACACGACTGAAGTGACTTAGCAGTAGCACAGTATTAAGCAATATTATCAATCATCAATATATTCTCAGGAGATTGTAATTTCTAAATTTCTTCTTGACTTTCAAAAATACCTAAAATTAGACATTTTCTTGTAATGTATTTTATTATAAAATGTACATATTATAAAAAAAAATAAAATTTAAACAGTGCAAAAGCATATATAGTAAAAAAGAAAAGTTCCCATCTTTGTGCATCAGGCTTTCCAGTTCTCAGAGAAAACTGCATGTTCCTACAGGATTTTTTTAATGCATGTATCTTTTTGCCTAAATGAGTTCATTATATAAACTTTTCCAAAGTTTTTTTGTTTGTTTTTACAAAATAATAGCAAGTTAAAGAGCTTCTGAAAAGTATTCTTCAGTGCGATTAAACTGTTAGGAATTGTTTTGGAATTTAAGGCTAAGTGAAGCCTTGAAAAGTAAAAGTGTTAGTTGCGCAGTTTTTACCAACTCTTCGTGACTCCATGGACCATAGCCCACCAGACTCCTCTGTCCATGGGGTTTTCCAGGCAAAAATACTGGAGTGGGTTGCCATGCCCTACCATGGACTGCAGCACGCCAGGCCTTCCTGTCCATCACCAATTCTCGGAGTTTACCCAAACCCATGTCCATCGAGTCGGTGATGCCATCCAACCATCTCATCCTCTGTCATCCCCTTCTCCTCCCGCCTTCAATCTTTTCCAGCATCATGGTCTTTTCAAATGAGAAAATGGGAAGCCTTAACAAGTATTAAATAAAAATTCCCATATCATTCTACTTAAATTTCTTCTAATATGACAATGTGAGTGACTTCTTAAAAGTGTTATTTCACTTTTATTTGTTCTGTTTTCTATTCTCCACTCCTACCTCCCATCCCAGTCCCCAGATCGCTGGCTTTTCTTGTATTTGTTTTCATGCATGGGTATTTATTGAGTTTCTCCCTTGTGTCAGGCACTGTGCAGGGCACTGCATGTACAGTGTTGACAAGAGACAGAACCTGCTGCCCTCAAGGAGCTCACATTCAACAGCAGAAGCAGCTGGAGATTAGAGCACTTTACAGAAAAGTAAGGGTGAGGAAGGCATTTGGAATTTGAACTTATCTACTGATCGTAGTGTCCAGGTTTCATACTGGGTGTGTTTCACATTTATGACTTGAGTCTCATTTTTCTTTTTCTATTATTTCTACTTTTTCTACTTCTCTTATTTCCTAAGTATAAACAAGTAGCAGTGTGTGAGGACAGTTTTATCCAGTGAATTTCTGACACCATAATCTTTTTGCTATAACAAAGGATGGCAGATGTGTGTTGAGGACTAAGAGGAATTGTAACTTATTATGTCTGTAATACCTAGGTTACTACTCTAGGACTAACTGAAACATTTTATGTAACTCACTAAAATGTTCCATTATTTTTATTTTCTTAGCTAAAGTGTACCCTATATGCCTTTTTTTGATGGTTGATTTTTACTCTGAATTAAAGAAGAAAATCTGAATTCCTTTTTCATTTTATAAAAAATAAGTTTAAACACTTATTTAATATTTTAACTGCCATTTATTTTGTCCTTAAGCAAGACTTTTTCATTTTCATCTTTCAAAATAAATACTTTTTGGATCCTTAATTGCTATAGTACTGAACGGCCAGGGTATCAATACACTATGTATAATAAATTTTTACCAAGTCCCAGTAGTTCATGCAGAGCTTGCTACATCAGATAGAATCATGAATCACAAATTTATACTACCAGACACTGTCAAGTATTAAGTATACTATACTGTGAGGTTGGAAAGATTTCACCTATGGAAAGAAAAAATTCAGAAACTATGTTTTTCTTTTTATAATATATATCCATAATATTCTTATCATAGCAAAATGACCTTTATGTTAAATTACTGTTTTCTTTTAAGTAATAAATATTTATTATTCAGGGGGAAAAAATCTGCTTTCATAATGGGAAAAATTAGGTCAGGGTATTTTATTTCAGGTTTTATTCAGTTTTCTTATAAAGTTATGTTTTCTTTTAGCTCAGTGTTCATTTGTTTTGTGAGGACAGAAGTCAGAGATTCTTTGGAGAAAGTTAATGAAAGCCACAGATTTGTTTTTCTTGCTAAAAATATACACAAACACATGGAGTACTTCCCAGTTTCTTGAAGTTTACAAGGTTCTGATAAGATTTCAGTTAATAAAGGTAAGTTCCATCTAGAAATTTGTAATACAATTTGTAATGTACCTTTGGGGCTTCCATGATGGCTCAGTGGTAAAGAATCCTCTTGCAGTGCAGGAGACATGGATTGGATCCCTGGGTCAGGAAGATCCTCTGAGGAGAAAATGGCAACCCACTCCACTAATCCCAGAAAATCCCTTGGACACAGGAGCCTGGCAGGATACAGGCCATAGAGTCATAAAAGAGTTGAATGCGACTAAGCGACAATATACCATTAAGGTACATTAAAAATAATGTTTTAAAGCAAGAGCATATAAGTATACTTACAAGCTATAGCTTAAAAAACAAAATGAAAATGAGCAATAATATAAACAGTAAACCTTATACAAAAGACACTTAAATTTTAAAAATATGGCAACATTTTTTTTGAAGACCAAATTGTTAAGTTGGATAGTAGGTACATGAGTGTTTTGTTTTGACTTTTTAACTTTTTATGAGACTAAAGTATTTTATAATTAAACATAGCTTGCCTTGCAAAAGTTTATACCTTGGGAATTAAGATACAAACATTGTCGATAAATGTTTGCAGACAACATGCTACAATCTTTACTGCAGAGTTTAATAATGAAAAATATCCATTTTTTTCCTTAAAGAGCTATTTCAGAGAAGCATTTGATTTGTTTTCTGTTTTGTGACTGGAAGTGGCAAAAGAGGAAGTATATCAGAGGAATCTCTTTAGTTTTGAATGGGTGTCACAAGCCAGCTGAAGGAAAAGCCAAATCAAATAAGTGATAGGAATGAGAAAAGGAGAAAAATATGTAGGAGTATTTTCTTGTAGAGTAAAAAGTGGGCTCAGTGCCTCAGTTGGATGAAAAGCCAATGGCAATTTCAACTACCTTTTCAGACCATAACTAACCACTAATTGTAGGCAGTTCTAATTTTAAAAGTTTTGTTTCTCGTTATATGATAGTAGCTTAATTAATAATTGTTGGGTACTTTGAAGATGTCAGAGGAAATAATGTCCTTTGTGTGTATTATTAATATGTTAATAATAGAAATCAAATCCTTTGGGGTACCCAGATATCAAGCTATGTGAAGTACAGCTATTATCTGAAACATGTCCTTTCCTTTGAAATACTTGGAATTTGAAGAACAGGGTATGCAATTTATAAATAATTCTGGAGCAATATATGGCAAGACAGTTTTTTTCGTATTTATTTTATAAACTGAGTGCATTGAAAGTTGAAAGCAAAGGACAAGAGCTTCCTTTGTTCATGACACATATTTCAATGTATTTTTCTGAAATTGTCAGTATCTTCTTACCAGTGCCTTCATTTTATTTGTTATCAAATATTATTATTGGTATTATTTCTATATAAAAGGCTTTAGGAAGGCTATAGTATAATTTTCTTAAGAAAAAGGATACTATTATAAAGCTAAAACATACTTTCAGTCTTATTTGTATATGGTTTGCTACAAATTGGGGAGATTGAAAATATTTTGTCAGGAGCAGACATTGAGTAAAAGCCTAGGGCTGTGGATGGATTTGAAACACAATTATGTGACAGAGTAAATAAAAGCCCCTGAAAACATAAAAGTCCCTGGTCTACCAAGTTCTAATGGGGGGAAATAAGAGTACTGTGTAATAATGGAGCCTCAGTTTTAAAAATAAATCTTTCTGTGAACTGGTACTGCTGTCAGGGTCAAGAGAATTTGTAAGAACAATATTGAGCACACATCGCCTTTCCTATAAAAACATGACTCAGAAAACTCACATGCTTTGTTATTGTTAGTCTCTCAGTTGTGTCTGACTGTGACCCCATGGACTGCAGCCAGACTTCCCTGTCCTTACCTTCTCCTTAACTTCCCTACCTAATCTAACCTCCTTACCTTCCCTACCTCCCGGAATTTGCTCAGACTTATGTCCATTGAGTCAGTGATGCCATCCAGCCATCTCATTCTCTGTCGCTCCCTTCTCCTCTTGCCCTCAGTCTTTCCCAGCATCAAGGTCTTTTCCAGTGAGTTGGCTCTTCACATCAGGTGGCCAAAGTATTGGAGCTTCAGCATCAGTCCTTCCAATGAATATTCAGGATTGATTTCCTTTAGGATTGACTGGTTTGATCTCCTTACTATCCAAGGGACTCTCAAGAGTCTTCTCCAGCACCACAGTTAGAAAGCATCAGTTCTTTGGTGCTCAGCCTTCTTTATGATCCAACTCTCATATCCATACATGACTACTGGAAAATCCATAGCTTTGACTATATGGTCCTTTGTCAGCAAAGTAATGTCTCTGCTTTTTAATACGCTGTCTAGGTTTGTTATGGCTTTTCTTCCAAGGAGCAAGTCTTTTAATTTCGTGGCTGCAGTCACTGTCCGCAGTGAATTTGGAGCCCAAGAAAATAAAATCTGTCACCATTTCTACTTTTTCTCCATCTATTTGCCATGAAGTGATGGGGCCCATTAATGTCATAATACCAAATTTGTCACACATTAATCAACTGTTTAACATACAGGTTTCTCTTTAAAAACTGGGTTGAAAATATGCATGGTGAAAGACAAAGATTTAAAACACCTGAAAGCAATTCTGGGGAAAAGCCTTCAATTAATTATTGTACTTTAAGCCAACTGTGTTGTACAAATCCCCTACCCTCCTGGCTCCCTCCCCTCTTCACTAGTAACTTTATTAAAGAAGATCAGGAACAAGCGTTGTCATCCTACCTATGTGATTGTAGACTACACTTTCCTAACAGGTTTTTTTTTTTTCAAGTGTTAATCATTCAGTCGTGTCTGACTCTTTCTGACCCCATGGACTATATGTAGCTTGCCAGCCTCCTCTGGACTGTATGTAGCTTGCCAGCCTCCTCTGTCCATGGACTTTTCCAGGCAAGCATACTGGAGTGGGAAGCCAATCCCCTCTCCAGGGAATCGTCCCAATCCAGGGATCGAACCTGGGTCTCCTGCACTGCAGGCAGATTCTTTACCATCTGAGCCACCAGAGAAGCAAGGCTTTATTGGCCCTTAATAAACAGGTGCCCCTGTTCACTCCCCTAACAGTTTTTTTTTTAATATAAATTTTTATTTATTTTTGGCCGTGCTGGGTCTTCATTGCTGTGTGGGTTTTTCTTTAGTTGTGGCAAGTGGGGGCTACTCTCTAGTTGCAGTGCATGGGCTTCGCATTGCAGTGGCTTCTCTTGTTGGGGCATACAGGCTTAGTTGCTCCATGGCATGTGAAATCTTCCCCGATTAGGGATTGAACCCATGTCTTCTGCATTGACAGGTGGATTCTTTACCACTGAGCCACCAGAGAAGTCCTCCCCTAACAGTTTTTAAATGTGACATGTCACTGTGTGATTTATCCAAAACCTTCTTCCCTTATTTCTTGTATTACTTTGCTAAAGTTACCATAACAAAGCATCACAAACTGAGGACTTAAACAACAGAAATTTATAGTCTCACAGTTCTAGAAGCTAGAAGTTGGAGATCAAGGTGCCAACAGGATTGATGCCTTCAGAAAGCTGTGAGAGAAGATAGGTTCCATGCCACTCACCTAGCTTGTAGTGGTTAGCTGGCAGCCTTTGGCACTCCTTGGCCTGTAGAAGCATCACCCCAATTTCTGTCTTCATCTTTGCATGGCATTCTGTGTGTGAGGTTACCTCCAGATTTTCCCTTTTCCTAACAAAACCAGCCATATGGATTAAGGCTAATACTTATAAGCTCTTTTTAACTTGATTACTTGAGTAAAGACCTTACCTCCAAGTAACATTACATCTTGATGTATGCTGGGGGAGTTAGGACCTCAGCAGATGAATTTTTGAGGGAAATATTCAACCCACGTTTCCCTACTTCTCTTTCTGCACTTTCCAATAAGTATAAATGTACTTTACAAGTATACAAGTATAAATGTACTTCCCAACTATATTTGCCAAATTCCCAATTATAGATAATGTTGTCATTTTTTGACAGTCTCCTCTGAAAACTAGTATATGGTTTTTTTCATTAATCTAAATTTGCTGAATTTTAGTCATAGATTTGGAGAAATACTATGGTGAGATATGACTGATGCATGGAAAAGGAACAGTATGTTCTAATAATAACAATTGGAGGTTGAACTATGCTGTTTAGGGAAGATACAACTATTCAGAGAAGGGGCGAGTTAGGTAGGATTTGAGTGGGCCAAGAGGACAGCACGAGGACATTCCAAGTTCAAGAATAGCTTCATTGAGCATTTATAGTTAAGGAAATGGCAACCCACTCCAGTATCCTTGCCTGGAAAATCCCCATGGACAGAGGAGCCTGGTCGGGCTACAGTTGATGGGGTCGCAAAGAGTGGGACATAACTGAGCAAATTCACTTTCACTTTCAAGATCTTAGAGGCAGAAATCCAAAAATTGGAGATTGTCTTGATTCTGGAGAATTGACTAGTGACAGCTAGCTTTTGGGAAGATCTACCACTTAACTTCCTCTTGACTTTAGGCAAATTATTTAACTTTTCTGCATCTGTTTCTTTGTCACTGGAAGGGACCCTCTTCCTGCAACAAATGTACATTGCATTAGAATACTCAGTACATTCTCCTTTTCCATTCTTCCCCAAGTCCTATTCCTTTGAGGCTGGAAACTACAAGTTTACGATAGTAACTGAGTGGGGTTTAAGGTTTGATTCCTCCCAAGGATCTGTGCATCTTGGAAGGAAATTTCTAAAAATCATGCAGGTACTCTAACGTCCTTCCTCATGATTCCTACTCAGAAACACTGGGTAGGAACCCACGGCTCCAGGAAAGTCTTTTTTCCTAATTTCCAGACCTGTATAATCTGTTGTACCTTTGCCAACATGGTACCTGGAGGTTATTCTTACAAATATAATTCTTTAATATTTTTTACACAATGTTTCTTTTTGAATAAGAAAGAATCACTTTTCAAAAGCGACTTTATCCTCAAGATAGAGATGTTTGCCTAACTGGTAAATGACATGTTACTTAGGTATATATATTATTGTAACTAGGTGGAGCTTCCATTTTTAAGCTGAGTATATGATAAGTTTTTGTTAAAATGTGCTTTAACTGCCTAATACTTCAAAAGAAAATGATTCTTTGGGGGAAAGGCAAAGTTAATGCTTATGGTATCTGATCCAAGTTCATGGTAGGGACTGCACTCTGATTAATAACACACTGTTATATAGACTACTGCCTCAAAGCCATAAACATGGTAATGATCTCTTAGTTAAAAATGTAGGAGTTATGTTAAAGCATTCAGTTTCTGAAGTCTGTGCTATTCAAATCACAAAATCTCTTCAATTCCTTTTTCATTTCATTTTTGATATGGGACTTAGCTGACTAATGTGTGGCCACCTTTAGGTCTCAAATCTAATGCTATAAATATGTATAAATATACAAAACAATGTATAAATACAAAGCCCAAATACATGGCTACAGTGACTGCTCTGGAACATTTTTGCTCATTTTCAAAGGTTGAGAACTTAACCTACAGGTTTTCAGGGCAATTAGAATTTCTATATGGGGGTGAGACTCTGCTTGTGACTTTTCATCTTTGGTTATTTTCAGAATACATTTAGCATGTATGATCAGAGTGGCATGTTTCTGATAGAATATAAATTAAAAACTGGTTGATATTCACAAACAGTAATATTTTGTGAATATATTTTGGACCCTTAAATATAAAATAACTGAAAATACAGCAATATTGTTACATGTGGTTATATGCTAACTCTATTTGAAACAGATAAGTATGGTATACATTAAAGAAAAAAAAATAATACTTAGTAGAACACAGGCTTCTAGAGAGCTCTAGTGACCTCATTCCTGCCTTCAAATCATTTGGAAGAAATGTAGGGATGTAGTGTCTATATTTAATTATCAATATTGATATTATTGGATTATTAATTTCTTAAACCTATTTAAGGAAACTGCAAGAAAACACACTTCCTATTATCTTTCAGGAAAAGATCATTGGAGCTTAATTTTATATTTGTTGCGTCAGAATTCCCTATATTATTTGGGCCCTTACCTATGTAGAATCTATAATCATGTATCTTAGAAAGTTTAAAATAAAAATCTTTGTGTCAGGGGGTTAATATTGCCAAAGAGCTTTAATTTTTTTCCTCTTGAACAAAACTCAGTCATCCATGCTTAGACAGTTTTCCCCGCAACATCCAACACCACTGATGCTATTACGCCTAAAAAATCTTTTTAATGGCAAAAAAACCAAGTATATTGAAGTATCTTTATATTATAAAACATTATTTACAGAGTTTGTGAGTCTTCGTGCTAAGTTGCTTCAGTCATGTCCCATTCTTTGCGACCCTATGGACTCTAGCCCACCAGTCTCCTCTGTCCATGGGATTCTCCAGGCAAGAATACTGGAGTGGGTTGCCATTTCCTCCTCCAGGAGATCTTCCCCACCCATAGATTCAACTCGCACCTCTCACACCTCCTGCATTGGCTGGCAGATTCTTTACTACTAGCACCACCTGCAAAGCCTATTACAGAGTTTGCTGCTAAGTCGCTTCAGTCGTGTCCGACTCTGCGACCCCACAGACGGCAGCCCACCAGGCTCCGCCGTCCCTGGGATTCTCCAGGCAAGAATACAAGAGTGGGTTGCCATTTCCTTCTCCAGTGCATGAAAGGGAAAAGTGAAAGTGAAATCGCTCAGTCGTGTCCGACTCTTAGCGACCCCATGGACTGTAGCCTACCAGGCTCCTCCGTCCATGGGATTTTCCAGGCAAGAGTACTGGAGTGGGGTGCCATTGCCTTCTCCAATTACAGAGTTTACTTAGTATTTAATCATAATTCATGACTTCCACGGGCCTCCCTGGTTGCTCAGTAGGTAGAGAATCCACCTGCAATGCAGGCAGACCTGGGTTCGATCCCTGGGTTGGGAAGATCCCCTGGAGGAGGGCATGGCAACCCACTCCAGTATTCTTGCCTGGCAGGTCCATGGTGCCAGAGAGTCAGACACTACTGAGCTACTAAGCACACAGCACATCCCTAGCAACAACCTCATATAATGATTTATCTATTTTAAAATTAACCTATGAAGTAAAAAAAGCATGTTTTTTTAGTAAAAAATTTAAATGTGACATTAATCACATTTGGTTTGGGCAATACTTGTAACAATGTAGATTGGAGCCTAACTTCATGTTATAGTCAAACTAGGCAGAACTGCTTGTGGCTTTTATATTTTGTGCTTTTAAAAATAATGTTATTATTTTTCATATCTTGATTCTATATGTCAAGGTAAAAACAAGGTTGTAGGTTTTTATTTGCAAAGCACATAAAAAATAAAACATTCTTAACAGGGACTATCTTGTCTCTGAAAAATCAGTTTGGAGACAATTATTCTGTTTCTCGTTTTGTTTTTCAAAATTCTGCTACATCATTTGTATCATTTATGCTAGGAGACTTTAACAGGCTCTGGTGAAGTTTGTCTCAAATAAAAACTACAGAATTACTATCAGTGTTGTCAACTACAAATTGGCACTTACCAAGAGCATTGCCAACAACTGAACAACAAAGGCGTTTGCCATCTGCCTCTACGGAGATTGAACCCCATGCTGCTATAGCTACTGACCTTCAACAACCCCTGAGGGAGTTCAGGGTGGAGTGAGGGACTCTGTGCTCCAGGGAAATCTGGTGGGACAGGTCTTTAGATAGTTGGATGTTTTTAGAAACAGATTTTATTACCTCAATCCTTGTATCTCTTCATATCTTAGAGAAGCACTAAATCCCTTCATGGTGATATCAGATCCTCATGACTAACAAAAAACCTTTTGTAAAATGAGTGATTCATGGTACTGAACTCCCCCTTCACCAAAACCTTATATATTGACTTTCCCCCACTGCCACTTTGGAGCAGTCTCCAGAGCTATCTGACATGCTGCCTCCCGGGCTGCAGTCCTCATTTTGCCCCAAATAAAACTAAACTCACAACTCTCAAGTTATACATCTTTTTTTAGTCGACAGTGTTCTTTAAACATCCTGTGTTTAGCACAGTTTGTTAAAACATTTTCAAAGCATAATCCAACGTGGTGCTACAGTGCTGAGGTACCAGTGTGAACATCTGAGCCACTGGAGGCTCTAAAGCTCCCCTACCACAGAGCGGTATGTATTTAAGCGATAACTTAACACTTTATAAACAAGACACTTGTCAGGGGAGTGTACTCTCCTTGGTTTTGTCTCCTCACAACAAAAATTTACAGCGACAGACGTTAAAGTTTGCCACAGCTCTCAGACCGTGTTATACCTCTCAGATAGACCATGTTATAGCTGTCCGACAGATCAGTGTTACAGCTCAGTTTTATTTAGAAAACAAAAGGAAAATATATCCTTGCGTGAGGGCAAGCCGACCCAAAAGACGCAAGAAAAGAGCGAGAGCGAGCATGCGCGCATGGCAGAGATTTCCTCCCCCGCCCTTTGGCTCCTCTTTTTATGTTTTTTTCCTTCCCCTGGCAACTTCCCTATGTAAATCTGGCTAGCCAGGAGTGCTGTTTGTTCTACCTGAAGTCCTCACTACAGGCCTCGGACCTTCCTTTGTTCTCTTTTCGCGGGCTTTTCCCTTCCTTGTCTTTTAGCCACCGCCATTCTGGACTCCTTTTCCTATTCTAACTACCTAACAAGACTGATTTTATTTCCTACGTTCTAAAGCAGAATTGGAAATACCTTAACACAAGGCTCAACTTGTGAAAACTCAGAGGCACTTCCGGTACCTGCGGCGTAGAATCGCGTCACTTCCGGCAGCGTCGCGTCATCCCGAGTGCGCGAGCGGAAGGCCCGCCTACTCTATGCGGGGCGCGTCTCAGGCCCAAGTGGGCTGAACCCAGTGCTGCGGTGGCGTTTCCCGCGGGCTGATTAAGGCGGGACTCTCCAGAGTCTGCTGCTGACGGGCTCCCCGCGCGTGCCACGTCCAGCCATGAAGTTTCGGTCCAAGATCGTGGATACCGCCTGTCTAAACCACTTCACGCGTGAGTAGGGGCCGCGTCACCCCTGGAGGCTGGGAGAACGGCAGAGGGCAGGGCTGGAGGCCTGCACGGAGCGGTGCGCGCCGGGCCCCGGGAACAGGCTGGCGCGCTGCACTGGCTGGCCAGCAGGAGCTTGACGCGGGCGCAGGTGCCCAGGGTTGTTTCTGAAATTTGATTCCTTTCGCGTGGCTTTTCTTAACCCGGCCAGTGGCTTCGCGGACAACTTTATCTGGCGCAGACCGCCTTTCACAGCCCGGTTCCGTGGTCCCCCCGCCCTAGCCGTGTCTGTCCTAGCCTCGACTCCTGCAGCACTGGGCGGCTCCGAGTGGAGGTGGGAGGGAAGAAAGCGGCCAGTAGGCACCAGTTAACCTCCAAGTCTCGGTTTCCTTATTCCAGGTTGTTGGGAGGCCGACTTGACCCCAGCGGCATTAAAAGCCTCCCAATGGATAGGAGTTCAGTTCAGTTCAGTTCAGTCGCTCAGTCGTGTCCGACTCCGCGACCCCATGAATGGCAGCACGCCAGGCCTCCCTGTCCATCACCAACTGCTGGAGTCTACCCAAACTAATGTCCATCGAGTCGGTGATGCCATGCAGCCATCTCATCCTCTGTCGTCCCCTTCTCCTCCTGCCCCTAATCCTTATCAGCATTAGGGTCTTTTCCAATGAGTCAACTCTTCGAATCAGGTGGCCAAAGTGTTGGAGTTTCACCTCCAACATCAGTCCTTCCAATGAACACCCAGGACTCATCTCCTTTAGGATGGACTGGTTGGATCTTCTTGCAGTCCAAGGGACTCTCAAGAGTCTTCTCCACCACCACAGTTCAAAAGCATCAGTTCTTCAGCGCTCAGCTTTCTTCACTGTCCAACTCTCACATCCATACATGACTACTGGAAAAACCACAGCCTTGACTAGACGGACCTTTGTTGGCAAAGTAACATCTCTGCTTTTCAATATGCTATCCAGGTTGGTCATAACCTTCCTTCCAAGGAGTGAGCGTCTTTTAATTTCATGGCTGCAATCACCATCAGCAGTGATTTTGGAGCCCAAAAAAATAAAGTCTGACACTGTTTCCACTGTTTGCCCATCTATTTGCCATGAAGTGATGGGACCAAATGCCATGATCTTAGTTTTCTGAATGTTGAGCTTTAAGGCAACATTTTCACTCTCCTCTTTCACTTTCATCAAGAGGCTCTTTAGTTCTTCTTCACTTTCTGCCATAAGGGTGGTGTCATCTGCATATCTGAGGTTATTGATATTTCTCCCAGCAATCTTGATTCCAGCTTGTGCTTCACCCTGCCCAGCATTTCTCATGATGTACTCTGCATAGAAGTTAAATAAGCAGGATGACAATATACAGCCTTGACGTACTCCTTTTCCTATTTGGAACCAGTCTGTTGTTCCAAGTCCAGTTCTAACTGTTGCTTCCTGACCTGCATACAGGTTTCTCAAGAGACAGGTCAGATGGTCTGGTATTCCCATCTCTTTCAGAATTTTCCACAGTTTATTGTGATCCACACAGTCAAAGGCTTTGGCATAGTCAATAAAGCAGAAGTAGATGTTTTTCTGGAACTCTCTTGCTTTTTCGATGATCCAGCGGATATTGGCAATTTGATCTCTGGTTCCTCTGCCTTCTCTAAAACTAGCTTGACCATCTGGAAGTTCACAGTTCACCTATTGCTGAAGCCTGGCTTGGAGAATTTTGAGCATTACTTTACTAGCATGTGAGATGAGTACAATTGTGTGGTAGTTTGAGCATTCTTTGGCATTAACTTTCTTTGGGATTGGAATGAAAACTCACCTTTTCCAGTCCTGTGGCCACTGCTGAGTTTTCCAAATTTGCTGGCATATTGAGTGCAGCACTTTCACAGAATCATCTTTCAGGATTTGAAAGAGCTCAACTGGAATTCCATCACCTCCACTAGCTTTGTTCGTAGTGATGCTTTCTAAGGCCCACTTGACTTCACATTCCAGGATGTCTCGCTCCGGGTGAGTGATCACACCATCGTGATTATCTGGGTCATGAAGATCTTTTTTGTACAGTTCTTCTGTGTATTCTTTCCACCTCTTCTTAATATCTTCTGCTTCTGTTAGGTCCATACCATTTCTGTCCTTTATCGAGCCCATGTTTGCATGAAATGTTCCCTTGGTATCTCTAATTTTCTTGAAGTGATCTCTAGTCTTTTCCAATCTGTTGTTTTCCTCTATTTCTTTGCACTGATCGCTGAGGAAAGCTTTCTTATCTTTCCTTGCTATTCTTTGGAACTCTGCATTCAGATGGGAATATCTTTCCTTTTCTCCTTTGCTTTTCACTTCTCTTCTTTTCACAGCTATTTGTAAGGCCTTCTCAGACAGCCATTTTGCTTTTTTGCATTTCTTTTCCATGGGGATGGTCTTGATCCCTGTCTCCTGTACAATGTCACGAACCTCTGTTCATAGTTCATCAGGCACTCTGTCTATCAGATCTAGTCCCTTAAATCTATTTGTCACTTCCACTGTATAATCATAAGGGATTTGATTTAGGTCATACCTGAATGGTCTAGTGGTTTTCCCTACTTTCTTCAATTTAAGTCTGAATTTGGCAATAAGGAGTTCATGATCTGAGCCACAGTCCGCTCCTGGTCTTGTTTTTGCTGACTGTATAGAGCTTCTCCATCTTTGGCTGCAAAGAATATAATCAATCTGATTTCAGTGTTGACCATCTGGTGACGTCCATGTGTAGTTCTCTTGTGTTGTTGGAAGAGGGTGTTTACTATGACCAGTGCGTTCTCTTGGCAAAACTCTATTAGCCTTTGCCCTGCTTCATTCTGTACTCCAAGGCCAAATTTGCCTGTTACACCAGGTGTTTCCTGACTTCGTACTTTTGCATTCCAGTCCCCTATAATGAAAAGGACATCTTTTGTTGGCGTTACTTCTAAAAGGTCTTATAGGTCCTCATAGAACCATTCAACTTCAGCTTCTTCAGCATTACTGGTTGGGGGATAGACTTGGGTTACTGTGATATTGAATGGTTTGCCTTGGAAACCAACAGAGATTATGCTGTCCTTTTTGAGATTGCATCCAAGTACTGCATTTCGGACTCGTTTGTTGACCATGATGGCTACTCCATTTCTTCTAAGGGATTCCTGCCACAGATAGGAGTGGAAACGTTGATTTTCCCACTGGGAAGCTCACTGTGTGCAACTCGTAATTCTGTGTGCTAAATTGGTGTTTTGGATATTTAACGTAGTTCTTGGTTAATTCTTTACTGGAACCTTTCACTATAGGAGTTAGTAACATGATAGCCAAGCTTGCCAAAACCTGCACTCTGCGCATCAGCCCGGATAAGTTGAACTTCATCCTCTCTGACAAAGTGGCCAATGGAGGGGTGAGCATGTGGTGTGAGCTGGAACAGGTGAGTGGAGGCTCCCGAGAGGCCTGCATCCCGCTCCCTCTCTCCCCACCCCCGCCGAATTCCACTGGAAAGGGCACAAATGTCCCCCTCTTTTCCTTCCCTTAGGAGAACTTCTTCAGCGAATTTCAAATGGAAGGTGTCTCCACAGAAAACAATGAGATTTATTTAGAGCTCACATCAGAAAATTTATCTCGAGCCTTGAAAACTGCCCAGAATGCCAGAACTTTGAAAATTAAGCTGACTAATAAACACTTTCCCTGCCTTACAGTTTCTATAGAGCTGGTGAGTAGGAAGCTACTATTTCTGAAACTTTCCGGAAGGAATTAGAAGTAGTTATATAAGCCTTGGCTTTCTACAGGAGAAGCTAATTGGTCTTATTAAAATGAGAGATCGGTACATCACTATTTTTTCATTGGAGTTGGGTCCTCCTCATATTTAAATAGCATTGTGATCTCATAATATTCAGTGAGGATGCTGCTCTTCCTATGAAATAACATTTCTGCATCTTTCTTCTCAGATCTGCATATCCTAGCATGTCCATTTCTTTTAGTGGTATTGTCATCTAGTCTAAAAACCATTTTTGCCTTTGAAAAGTGTTTGTGTGTCCCTCCCTTATCCCCTCACTTCTGCTGCTGACACCTTTAAATGACCTTTGGTTTTCAAGGAATACGTTTATCTTCCACCCTACTACCAGGTGAATTTAATGCACAGGTCTCTTCAGAACACATGTACCCCACAGGGTCTCACTGCTTACAGAATGAGGTTGACATTTCTCATGTGCTGTCCAAAGCCCTTCAAGTGTGGCTTAACCCACTGTAGAGCCACTTACCTGCCCTGAGTGGTTTTCCATGTATGTCCCATTCTTTCCCAGCTCCCAGGCTTGGGTGAGGTTGGGTCTTCTACTTGGAGTCTGTGATCTTCTCACTTGTTGAAGCCTTTTCTTCCTCTAGTGCCCAGCACCAATGCTGCCTCCTTCCCAGCCTTCCCTTATCCTGGCAACCTCTCCTTTATCCTTTCTGTGTACTTTACTTTTACTGTGAGTATTATATTCCATTTTATGCTCTTTATGGAGGATTTCTCAACTGTATTTTTTAATTGAACTGTAGTTGTTTTACAGTGTTGTGTTGTTAGTTTATGCCTTACAGCAAAGTGATTGAGTTATACATATATAAGCATTCTTATTTTAATATTCTTTTCCATTCTGGTTTATCTCAGGATATTGAATATAATTCCCTGTGCTATGCAGTTGGACCTTGTTGTTTATCCATTCTGTATGTAATGGTTTCCATCTGCTAATCTCAAACTCCCAGCCTCTGAAGGCTGTTTCTGGCAGCCTCCTCCATTCCTCTTTTCAGGTCTGATCTCCGAAGCTTGAGCATCAGCATACAGCTTCTGCCCATACGGTTGGACGTGTGTCTGAGGCTGCAGAGTGTGAGGAAAGTGGCATCACCGGTCTGTGCAGGGCTCTCTTCATGCTGCCTTCTGTAAATTGCTTAACTGCATTCTCTTCCAAGGCTCCACAGCTCACCCTCTGTCCCTGCTGGTCTCCCTGCCTTCCTGTGAGGGAACATTCAGGGTGTGGGAACCTTTCTTCATAGCTCTCAGGCCCTGGGGTGCAGGCCCCATCCTGATTCCTTTCTGGTTCTTTTTCTCTTTGCTTTTGTTACATGAAGATTTTCTTGTCCTTTCTGAAGCCTGAGGTCTTCTGCCATGTTTCAGTAGATGTTCTGTGAGAATCATTCCGTATCTAGGTACGTTTTTGATGTGTTTGTGGGAGGAGTGAGCTCCACATCCTACTCCTCCACCATCCTAATCACTCGCTTCTTTAACTTCCTTTTTCTAAGCTCTGTTAAATACGTGTTGAATGAATGTTGGTGACTGAATTGAGAACACTTAGGTTTGGTATCAACATTTTTTGTCTTTCAGTTCTTTATTTTTTAAGTATTGATGTGTTTTAATTCTTCTCTTGGCAGTTATCTGTGTCAAGCAGTAGTCGTGTTGTGACACACGACATCCCCGTGAAGGTTATTCCTAGAAAACTATGGAAGGACTTACAAGAGCCGACGGTCCCAGATGCTGACGTGAGTGATGCCCGGCGTCACCACGTCTTAAATGGTGTGATTTGGATTCTCTGACTTTAAAGTCTTGCTGTAGGTTTTATTTGAAAGTTGTATAGTACCTGAAAAGAGATAATCATATTTAACGGATAGCCCGGGAACAAAAAATTGGAATGTTTTCATTTAGTTGTTTGCATCAATCATCTTAAAGTAGTGTTATAGTAAGGCTACATTCTTTACAGTTAGGAGAGAGAAAGTCTTGCCCTGTAATGGCACTTAAGTAAAACTGAAGTAGCATTTTGGATGACCTTCGCATCTGTCAGGAGTAATGGCCCTAGGCACCAATTTGGGTTTCACAGAACATGTTTTTTTTCTTTGTCTTGTTAGGAGTGATATCCATGGTGTGTGTAATAGCCAGAAGGAGAGGCTGCTTTAGTTCTCCTGACAGGAATCCCAGAGCCACTGGAAAGAAAGATGATGACAAAGGGTCCTTTGCCTCTTGTTGATAATTTATTGAAGAAGAGACCATGAAATAGCATATGGAACATTTACTTGGCTTACAGTAGATGTCTCCGCTGGGAAAAAACCAGCATTGTACCCAGCACTGTTGTAACCCAGTCTGGGCACTGGCACAGAGACTGGCCCCCAGTGTTTTTACACAGAGTAGGAGCCTGCCCCCAAGTCTGGGTGTGAACCCCTTGGAGGATGGCCTCCACTGGTACTGATTCTTACTCCCCCTTGGGTGTGTATGGGGGCATCTCAGCAGCAGGGCTACAGACCTGGAATGAGAGAATGGCCACATGTTTATGGACACTGAGGTCACCGAAGGCAGGCATGAGTTAGTGAAGCTGTAGAATTATTTTTCTTTGTTATATTTTTAAGAAAGAACTTTATTCAGACAATTTAAAAATAAGATTGCAGAGCTTTTAAGAGTACACACATTCCAAACATAGGTAATGAGCACTTGTCAATACTTGACTGTGTTACTATTTTAACACTACTGAGCTTTCTCATTTGCTTTGTAGGTTAGTATATATTTACCAGTCTTGAAGACGATGAAGAGCGTTGTGGAGAAGATGAAGAACATCAGCAATCACCTTGTAAGTTCTGACTTCTTTGAAAAGAGCTCCCAAGTGTGTAGTCTTGGCTGCGTGTACTCGGAGGAGCCTTGTCTGGTGGGGCTTGATGCCCTCCATGTGGTGTCTGCGTGGGGTGTCCCTCACCTCCTGGCTCTGGGGGCTTGGCCTGTTGTTGATGGCCTATGATTTTACAGGTGAAACCTGCTCTGCATCTTCTCAACTCTCCTCTCTGATATTTGGCCTAGTCTCCCAAATTTATAATAGTCATAGTATATTAACAATACATTTAATGGTTCTAACTTTCTTTCCATATGTTTTGGACAGCATATTATGTATTTTATCTGATAGTGTACCTATTTTCTTATGATCACTGATGCTGGCAGTGAGTGGAATGTCCTATCTACTTGCCAAATATCTCTATGAGTCCAAGACAGGGATCCCCCAGGACACATTCCCCTTCCTAGAAGCAGCTCTTAGGCCAGGTAGAGGGGCATGTTTACTTCCCTGTTTACTTTTGTGACATTTACGCTCAGTGTCTGTGAAACACTGAATGTGACAGTGACAGTGATGGAAAGTTGTGAAGAATTGTCCTTCACTCCTGGGGTTCTCCTGAATTCTTCAGTCACCCCCGAAACTCATTTGATTATGTCCCTAGGTGTTGTAGACACGACTGTCCTCCTGATGAAACTTGTGCTCTTTAGCGTCTGCAGACTGGTTACCTGCCACATGGCCGTCCCCTGCCTGCAGAAATTCTCTGGACCCTTGTCCATCCCCACAGCACTGCTGCTCTCCAAGCCTGTCTCTGCCATTTCACGCTTGGCTGTTTCTTTCCCATCGTCCCCTGGAAAGCACTTAGCCCTTCTCACTGTTCATGGAAATTCCAGACTCTCCCACTGCCGTGGATGTAAGCCCCTCCTCTGCCAAGCTGCTCTGTTCACTGCTATGTGAAAAGTTGCCTGCTAACATCTGGGAACCAATCCTAAACTGGCCGCTTCCTGAAAAGGGAAACTGTCTTAACCATCTCTGCATGACAGCCACTCAACTGTGGGGTTGCCACTCAGCAGGTGGATAATAGGTGTTAGCGCACAGACCTGGAATGAAATTTAGCTTCAGGAGATCTTTGCCATTACCAAAGTTTTCTGAAGCCTAGAAAATGTTTATGGACTGTTTTATTTCTGCAGTTGTGCTCACTTGAGAGTAATTTCCTTTCATGACTTACTCTGTAGATTTCACTTTAATTTACAATGACTTCCCATGAAACAGTGTGTGCCATGCAGACATGAGTGTTCTCCTGTGCCTGTCCTGATGTTGATCCAGTTGTCAGGCTGGAGGCTTCTTTTGGGGATATCCTGGAGCCCTTGAGAGGCCCAGGAGAGAAAAGGCAGGACAGTTAATTCAAGGACCCAGTTATTTGTTCTTTGTGTCCAATGGAAATGAGTCGTCAAACTAGCTTAGATTAAACCATCAGAAATTAAAAAAAAAAATCATCAGAGGTGTTTTTCTCTTCCCTGGAGTGTTTAAAAACAAGGATTTTGTGGAGTGGCTACTGCACTGTGAAATACTAAATGTAAAGTGATCAAGCATATGGAAAATTGGAGTAACCAAGGGCATAACAATTTTAACTTGAATAACCAGAATTCTGTGTCTGAAGATGACAGGCTAGAGAATCAAGGAAAATGAGTAGGACTCAACATATTGGAAACATCTCCTCCAGTCAGAGGCCCAGCAGCCCTTGTTGAGGCACCTTCCTTACTTCCTTTAGTGAGAGACGTGGCCATTGGGGGTGGGTCGTGCGTGTGACTCGGGTGGGAGCAGAAGAAGCAGCCATTGACTGCCAAGAGTCTCCATCAGGTTTTAAGGCATTGGGATCCCCTTCAGACTAGAATGCAGGTTCTAGTTCAGGAGGCCTACAGTGGGGACTGATTTCTGACGAGCGCGCAGCGATGCTGTTTCTGTGGTGCTGCTCCATGGTCAGAGCAGTGCTGTGTTACACCTTACATGTTGTTTCAGCTTCACAGAAGCAGACTTGGGGCAGGAGGCATCATGATACGCTGGCAGAGCTGAGTCCTTGGAGCCACCCCCAGCCCCCACTAAGTGGTGTACCCTGGTGGAAAGTGTTATCCAGCATAACAGTCACAGAGGCTTTGTTACTTTTTATCAATTGAGATAAGTTATGTTAGATTCCCAGTGCGTCTCATCACTGTTCCATGAATGATCGGTAGTTATCATTAAGGAAATCTCTGAAAGAAGTCAGATCTCATGCAGGTCCTTAAGAGCAGAGTATCTTTTTTATTTTGTTGCTCGAATGAGAAACAGAATTCACTAGTTTTAAGGAGCAAGAATGAGGAATACTAAGTGGTACTCCTAAGTAAATCTGAGATTTAGTTGTGGCCAAGCCCTGCAGAACAGGGTGTCCTCCACTCGTCCTGGGGCCTCTTCCCTCTTGCTGTACCTCTGCAGTGGCTCCCTAGTGAAACGACCGCCTTTATCTGCAGTGGCTTGGTGGCAGTTTTGTATTGTTGGTTGAACAAAATGTTGACTTTACACTGCTGCATGGGCTTTCCAAAGACCTGCCAGACTTTAGAGATGGCCAGATGTTGATGTCAGAAGGCGAAATGTAGTGTGCTTTGGACAAATGGCCAAAATCTTAAGCTGTATCATGGTACCTGTTTCTTTCTCTGAACTTCGTTTCTAGATTTTGTGTAGTTTAGAGACCCTGTTGGTTGGTGCAGGGTAGAGTGTAAAATGAAAGGGCCCCTCTGATCCTGAGGGAAGTCATGGGCACTGTTTGGGCAGGCAGGGGCCACAGCGATCAGTCACCAAGCCCAGCTGTCCTCTGAGTGCAGAAAACACAACAGCCACACGGCGCCACAGCTTGGTGGAGTCTGGATCCCTGACGGCATCTCCGGGTCTTTCTGAATTTGGAAATCTCACTTCCCCATGTCTGAGATTATTCTTTAGATACATGATTATATTCTCCTAATAGATAGTTTGGTCCATTTGTGGAAATAAGGCAGTTAGTGAGCTTATCGCTTCACATTTTCTTCTGGTTCTCCTTGCTCTGTTTTATAGGAGTTGCACAATGTCTGCATTGTCAGAGCTGCTAGCAAGGCCCCCCAGCCTCACCTATTTTCAGAGCTTCCTAATGCACTCTGCACGCTGAGGGGCTGCTCTCTGGAGATTTTTTAAGTCCCTGTGCTCGGGCCTTGTCTTCTATTGCTGATGCCATGTGGGGTTTGGTGCTATCTGAAGTGTCCTGGGATTTGTGGGATTACTTTGTCACCTGGTTTGTTGGAAGCTGATGTCCACTTTTTATTTCCCTTTTGCTTTTCTTAAGACTGTAAAATACTCAATTTGCAGATTATTGAAGCAAACCTAAATGGAGAATTGAACTTGAAAATAGAAACTGAGCTAGTGTGTGTTACAACTCACTTTAAAGATCTTGGAAATCCTCCGTTAGGTGAGTTTCCTGGTGGGTTATATTTTGCATGTGATAAATTGTTCAGATGACATACCATACCGAGGTCTCTAGATGGAAAAGAATTGAACTTTGGGTGACTGTGTTTCAGGCTCAGGAAGGGAACACATATTGGGTTGGGTCATTTGTTACTGCAGTGTGGTCGGAAGGTAAACCTCCTGGATGTGAGGAACTGGAGTATGGGCCTGAAGGCTTCCTTGTTCCTCATCTGCAAAACTTAGCCTTGGGCTCAACAACGTCCAGGAGCCCTTCTAGCTCTTCACTTGCTGTGCTTTCTACCAAAAACTACAATTTCTCACCTGGGTGGAGTCAGAAATGTAGATGACACTTTTTATTTTCTCCTGCTTTTTATGTGTGTATGTAAAAAGTAATTTTTTAAAAAAATTATTGGAATATAGTTGATGACTTACAATGTTTTGTTGGTTTCAGGTGTATGGCACAGTGATTCAGTTATACATATATGTGTATCTGTTCTTTTTCAAATTCTTTTCCCATGTCCGTTACTACTACTATTGAGTATAGTTCCCTGTTTTGTGTAATAGGTCCTTATTGTTTATTTTATATATAGTGGTATATATATATCTGTACGTTGATCCTAATTTATCCTTCTAATTTATCCTTCCCCTTCACCTGTCCTCTTCGGTAACCATAAGTTTGTTTTCTAAATCTGTGAGTCTGTTTCTGTTTTGTAATTAAGCTCATTTGTATCAATGTTTTAGATTCCACATACAAGGATATCATATGGTATTTGTCTTTCCCTGACTTAGTTTGATGATCTCTAGGTCCATCCATGTTACTACAGATGACATTATTTCATTCTTTTTTATGGCTGAATAACATACCACATCTTTATCCACTCCTCTGTTGTTAGACATTTAGGTTGCTTCCCTGTCTTGGCTATCGTAAACAGTGCTGGAATGGACATTGGGTTGGTTGAGTAGATTGGCTCAGGGATTAGAGTTGTCTGCTGCAGAGCTCACAGTGGTGGGCAGGCTATGGGAGGGAGGTCCAACAGGGAACGACACAGAGGCCCTGGGAAGGTGCCACTCTGTGAAAACCATTTAGTCACCCATGTGTTCTGAAGTAGGTTTAATAAGACTCCTTCCACTTTTAGAATTAAAATTACTTGCTACCAGTTTGCTTATTAGAGACACATTGTAACTTAGCATTGCAAGAGAATTTTACCTTATAGTGAAGGGCATGCCTTGGAGCAAAGTGAAATCCATGTGAATAAAGCTTTGACAGTAGTTATATGAAGTGACTTATTTTTGTGTTGCTCATTTTGTTTATTTTAGTAAATTACAAAGAGAGTCTTTGATACCTTCCCAGAGTTGAAAGGATGTTTTCTTCCCTTTCATTCCACTTTATAATGAGAGGGCTTGATTTAGCTGTATATGGTCTTGTTTTGGGGATGGTTTTTTTGGCCCTACCACAAGCCATTTGGGATGTTAGTTTCCCGACTGTCAACAGTGAAAGCATTGAGTCCTAACCACGGGACTGCCAGGGAATTTCCATAGCACAGTATTTTAAAGAGTCAATACTTAGTAAATGCTTGCTTGGTGAATGATCACATTTATATTATGCAGTGTTTCTGTAGGTTCTCAAGTCAGTGGTCAGGTAAACCATTTATTTATGTGAACAGTCATTGTGCAATCTCTCGCTTCCCTGTTTCACTGGAAGATAATTGTGTCTTAAAATGTTCCTGTCGTTTTAGCTTCCGAAAATCCTTCTCAAGATAGGAACTCAGAACAAATGGCTGAAGTGCACATAGATATTAGGAAGCTCCTACAGTTCCTTGCTGGACAACAAGTAAATCCTACAAAGGCCACTTGCAGTAAGTTTGCATTTTGATTTGTTTTTCATATTTCAAGCACTGTAATCAACTGTAGTCTTACACATTGTATACAGTCTCATAAATGCAGAGACAGCTCGGTCACTCTTGGACTCCAGTTTCCTGAGTAGTCCCTGGCAGATGGGTCTGGACTGCCTCACCTGGTGTCATACATGAGTCTGCATCCACAGAGAAGCTGCATATGGGCAGAGGCACCTGGCCCCATCTTGCTGTGTTACTCTAACCTTATGGTTGCAGGGTCTCTGTCTCCATTGGGCTTGGATTTAAGTTTCCATCTCAAAGCATTTCTTTCTTTCCTGTGTCAGCCTGACATGTTCCAGTTGTCCTGTGTCTTGTCATCTGTGCTACCTACTGACCTTTTAATAATGGCTTTTAATGGCACTCTTGATTCTGGATGGCCTTGTCTTTCTTGTTTTCACATGTTTTTTCACCCTTCAGTCCTTGATTACAGATGAGGAAAGACTCACTTGCTGAGAATGTTTCAAGGATATCTCTGTTTCCTTGCTACTGAGATCACAGCAATTGAAAGAAAACTGTGGCCTTGCTTGGAGGTGACATCTCTTTATTTGTGAATTCCCAGTCTGAGCACTCAGCCACCAGTGAACAGAGCTGAGAAGGGTGACCCAGGAATATAGGATGCCTAATAATTGTCAGATAGTCAGCACTGTAGAGAACGAGTAGGAGATTCCCGAAGGTTCTCCAGTGAAGGAGGAGAGACCCCTGGAAGGGAGTGGCATTAGTGCATGAGGACTGTACTGGTGGTGAGGGTGCAGAAGGAGGAGTGCAGAAAATCTCAATAGGGAAGGAGCAGTGAGCTGCTGAGTCGTGGGGCAGGGGCCAGGGTCTGCCTGCACTGCATCTAAAGAAGTTATGGTGTGGACACCCCTAAGGCTGAGAATGGGGATGCACTGCTTCAGCATGAGGTCCTCCCAGTTTAAGACAGTACTTCTCAAACTGTCTGCATGCACAGGGCCCCTTGGGGACCTGGCTGAGTGCAGATGCCTCTTCAGTGCTCTGACTTGAGTCATCGAGGCTGGCTGATGCCCCACTGTGGGTCCTTGGAAGCCATTCTTCCTGTCTGCATAGGGGAAGTGTAGGGAGTGGGGGTTGTGGCCCCAGCTGCCGTGCAGGGAGGGGGACCAGAAGATTATGACAGCCAGAATCGAGTTTCTCACAGTTTCTTTCTTACCCCAAACCTTTTCTACCAGTGGTTCTGGCTTTGTGGCAGCATCCTGCAGGTGTTTGCTCACTTCCCACCTCTGGTGGGGATGGGGGCGCTTTCCCCAGCATCCTCAGTCTCCACTGCCACCTGTGTGTCCAGCACCTCTTCTGATGAGTGTCCTTCTGCTGGTCCCTTGTGTCCCTTCCTGACTTGCCATTCTCTTGGGATTGGTCTCAGCAGCTGGCTGTGTGCTCTTTGTCTGCCTTTCTTCTGCCACCTGGCTTGATCTGGCTTCAGCTAGCTTTCCTTGGGTGTGGCGTGCCCCACTGCCCCTGTAACTTCTGCCCTCAGTGATACAACCCTGGCAGCTGGGCTGCTTTCATGCTGTGGCAACACCTCTTCCTCTTGGCTGGCTTCTGTTTTGAGTCTTAGACCCAGTGCCTCGTTGCTCATCCTAGACTGCATGATGGCTGCCCTTGCAAACTGCCTCCTGCTCTCTAGCAAGACCCTGTGTGCTTGCCTCTTCTCAGCACATGCCCGGGACTCACTGGCAAGAAGCTGCTTTTTCCTGGAAGGACATTGACTTGAGTACATGTGGTTTCTGGGAAGTTTGCCCTGTGGCTTGTTGCCCCAGAGACCTCGGCCTCTTCCTTGGTGGCAAATGAGCTGGCCTGAGCCAGGCCCCTTGTTTGGCATCAGCTGGGATGGTGGAGACTGGTCACCTTGGGAGGGCCTGGGTGCTCCAGGAGAGGCTTGGGGGAGAAACTGCTGCAGTGCAGTGCTGAAAGTGTGTGTGTAGAATTGGTCTCTACAGTAAAGGATTTCCTCTCTCCTTAGATATTGTGAAGGACAAGATTGTTCACTTTGACCTGCTCCATGAAGATGTTTCCCTGCAGTATTTCATCCCAGCATTGTCATAGCCCTGCCTTGTGGGCTCAGGAGCTCAGGGACCTTGGTTGGACCCACAGCAGTGGAATCCTTTTTTTTTTTTTTTTTACTTTTTTTTCCTTCTATGATATTTTCAATAGAAATTGAATTAATGAGTTAATGAAACACAGTTGGATAAACATTTCTTCATATTACTTCTTTGTTCTGTCTGTTTTGCTTTGTAGATGTTGAAAGAAAAAATTTATTTATTCAGACTTTCAGCTTTTCTAATTGAACTTGTGAAAATCCTTCTGTAGTTTGAATTGGTGTAGTAATCAAAATTGGCAAAAAAAAAATAATGTTTGCCAAGCCTAGCACTTTTCCTCAAGGCATTGTTTCCAGCTCAGCATATTGTTGTGGGAACAGACTTGAAGCAATTAGGTTTCTGTGTACTTGGAGCCCAAGAAGGCGAGGTTGGCCCTCTTGCCACCTCCATCCTGTAGAGGGTCCCGGGGGGGTCTGGGTACAGCATGTATGGTCTCATCATGATGCCCATGAAGATTTTAGTTGGCTCTTCTGTTGCCATCAGGAGGATGCATGGGCAGGGCCTGGCCAGGTCAGAGCAGTGCAGACATTCTGAGGCTTCACAGTGTGGCTTCTGTATTTGGCAGAGTAGGTTCAGCAATCAGCCCTGGGCCACACAGCTAGTGGCAGGGATAGGATATGAACACGGGAATTCTGGTTTCCCTTTCCCTCACTTCTGCTACAAGACCAGAATATAGAGTGATACATTTCAGAGTTAAGTCACCAACCATTTGAGGAATCTGTAAAAAACATGTTAGTTTTAAATCTGATCTGGTAAAGTAGGTTTACATGCAGTTTTTAAAATGTCAGAAAGCCAGATATAATCTCCCACAGCTTGTATAGTGTTTATTTAAGTAAACTTGATTTGAATAGTTTTAAGGAGGTGTGGGTATAGCCAAAGGAGTCTTCCTTGGAGTTGAGAAACAGGGTCTCTTTCTGATTCTCAGCCAGACTTGCTGCTTCATGTTTACCTTGGCCTCTGCCTCCCACAGAGCTGTTGACTGAGGACAGTCCTTCTTCCTACACTGGAGGAGCTAGTAGACATGGTGATTTAGGGAAACATGGTCCTGCTTTTCACCCAGGGCAGAATTTCACTAAGTCAGGAAATAGCAGCTGAGTCTGTTTAAAGAAAAGAGTATAGTTTGAGAAATTAACTTATTTCAGAACTAATGGCTGCAGTGTTGAGGTCTCTTTTTAAACAGCTTTCTGGGTGCTAGAGACACACTTTGGCTGACTGGGTGTGTGGAGAGTTCTCCTGGGTAGTTGTGCTCAGGCCCATGTTGCTTTGGGAAACATGTCTGGAGCTGTTTGGGGGCCATCCTGTGCTGGGTCAGGGATGTCTAAGAACCCAGGCGCCTTGTCATCCTCTGTACAGGGACTGCTTGTCCACTGTGATCCCCAGGGCCTGGTGGAAGCAGTCTGGGATGTGACTTTGACTTAGTCCTAAGCTGGCATTCTGGCTCTGTCCCAGGAGCCAGATTTTTCTGCAGTGCATGTTGCGGTCAGTGCATTTTCCATGATAGCAGTAGCCTTTTTCAGAACACAGGCTTCCATCTTGCATATGTGTTTTCAGGGCCTACAGAGCTTCCCCTTGGCAGTGCCCTGGGAGGTCACATATATTGTGGATTGGTCTGCAGAGCATCCCGTATGGAGAGTGGGTGCAGTTTGTACAACATGAATGATGATCACAGATCTGCCGCACACGTACAGTTAACATTACAGCAAGTGTTGCTGTTAACACTGCTTAAGGAAGCTGCAGTCACATTGCTCCCAGTCCTCTACTACAGAGTTTCCACAACACATTCTTACCATGCTTGCATTAAAAGCATAGGTGTTCTCCTTTTATAGGCAGTGCCTCAGTTTATATACAGTATGTTGAAAATGCAGAATGGAACAATTACTGAAGGAATCTGTCAACACAGGGAACTTGTACAAAATGCAGGTGGTTCTTCTTGTGCACAAGCATCTCACATTAACTTCGAAACGTGTACCTAGATTCCACCCAACCTGCTGCCATGTTAAGATAGTTAATAATGTCTGCCATGTTCACCCACAAAGATCAGGTCTTTTGAAGTGCAAATAGAGAGATAGGAGCAATAAAACTGGCCATCTTCTGGTACATTCCTAATTATTGTGAAGGTCGAACTGAAATCTGTGGGTGGTCTCACGACCCTTGCATACTAAATAGCATATTCACCCCTTGGTATTCTATAATCACTCATGGAAGTTGGATTTCTTACGTTAAATATGAAGACACAAGAGAGAAGGTACTTTATATGAAGACCTAAATAAATTGTTTCCATTATACTGACCATGTGTATCAGGTATTGTACACACTGAATTATATTGTTGTACACACTGTACATTGAATTGGAAAATTAACCATATGCTCTCAGATTTTCCCTGTGTGATGACTATATCCTATGACCAGTCTTGGGGGCTAACTTGACATCTGCTTTAGGGAACAGTGGATACCTATCCTTGTCCCCGTCCATATGCAGATCCTGTTGCCATATGCAGATCTGTCTGCCACCATCTGAGAAACCACCTTTGTTCAAACCTCTTGGAATCCTTGAAGGGTTTGATTTCATAGGTAGGGTCATCCAGCTTCTTAATACCTTGGAGACCCCCTTAACTTGTGTCCACGGTGACCATGGAAAGAGAAATCTCATCCAGGTAGCCAAGGTAATAACAGTCCATCTGCGAGGCCTCTTGTTCATCCTGAGTCGTCATTGGCAGATGTCTGGACCAAAAGACTCTCTTAGGCTGCAGTGGATAATGTGCCCCTGGCTCCCAAAACACAGGCTATAGGAGAAACAGCCTGGTACCTGAATGCTCTTCCCTCTGTGCAGCTCCTTCCTGGCTGTCACCGTCTCTGAAGAGATGTGGCACCATGAGGGTCAGCCTTGAGAACACGCGACTGGAGCCAGCACAAACTGCCCAGAATTCAAGCAGCACGCAGGCTGCCCCCAGGGTGTCCTGGCCATCTACCAGCCTTGGGGCCCTGCTCAGGGACATCTGCCAATGAGAAGGATCTCAGAGTAGCCAGGACTATACCATCTGCTATGGATCCTTCCTACCAAGGAGGGAGTGACAGAGAAAAAGAGGTCCCTGGGTGGGTCTCCTAATGGGATTAGGTAACAGTCGCAGGGTCTGAATGTGAACTCAGCCAGGGGTGAGGTATGAGAGCGAGAGGGCTCTGTCCATAAATGCTACCATGGAACTGAGGGCTTACTGGGTCAGCATTTAGAGTAGGATTAATATTTCCCCAGTGTCTATAAAACCCTTCAGAGTCCACCATCTGACGCTCTTTTGATTAACTGATTTTATTTTCCTTGCCCCAGCGGTTGAGAAGAGACTCTGCTCCTGACCTTGGGAGAGTCCCAAGGGGTATTCCCTCTAGTCCTTGTCTGCAGTTCTTTCCTAGGCTGTGGTAGGTTCTTCCATGCAAGTGCTGATTCCCTCTCAGCTGAAGACACAAGGGGCTTATCTCTTGGTGCCCAATGTGAGAGAACAAATATTTCAGATATTTTTAACCACTTTTGTACATAGTTCCACCCTTGGGTTGGGAAGATCCCCTGGAGAAGGGATTGGCTACCCACTCCAGTTTTCTTGCCTGGAGAATTCCATGGACAGAGTAGCCTGGTGGGCTACAGTCCATGGGGGTGTTGCAAAGAGTTATACATGACTGAAGCGACTTAGCTTGCAGCACTTCTGCTGGAGAAGGGGAGTGGTGGTCTTCCAGTTACTGGAAATGTAACAGTCCACAGGGTCGCAATGAGTCGGTTACAGCTAAGCGACTAACACTTTCCACCAATTAAACTGAATGTCATCAGAGATGAACTTCCAAGGCAGGACATTTACTCCCTGCCTTCTGCCTGCTGTTCGTATTTGTCCCCATCCTAACTCGGCCTGCTCATCCCCAACGGGCTTAACACATTGGCTAATTTTCTTTCCCCTGTGATAGTGTGAGAGTTAGATGCTCTTTCAGTTCTACATTACAGTTTTCACAGAGCATAGAGGGAGGATAATTGACCCATAGAAATCTAATGATGTTTTCTTTTCCCCTTTGTTCTCTGCAGTCCTGGGGTTTCACTGTAAGTGCCCACAGTTTTGCTCTCTCAGATGAACTCCCATCGACCTTTTGAATGTTAGTTCCATTCTTGTTATTTGTACCCTGTACAACACGATGTACCATGTTTTCCCTCTAGTCACCATTTAGTTGTGCATCCACACACGGCTTTTATTTGTGTGCTTCTTGATCTTCCATCTTCTATCTGGGCCTATTTTTGTTTTACTGGAAAATAAGCTATTTGCTATGGTGCCCGCAGCTGACAATGGACTCTGTTTTTTTTCATATGGTGTCTTACATTAAAGTGCTTTTCTCAGCATGAACCACTGTTTAAGGCCCAATTATATATGCATAGCACTATGGACTTGCACTAATTCCCCCTCAGAATCCAGAGGCCTCAGTCCCTTCAGGATGAGAAGTCGGACTTCACTGCATATCTTAACCCACTTGCAGAGAATCAGACTTTTCTCTCAGAAATGAGGTGAGGGGATGAGGCCATGTGTCTGTGACTTAGGGTTGTTCCCTCTTCCCAGGTGTCTGGGCTGAGGACCATGTTTTTCAGTGGCTTGAGGGAGAGGTGGTCTCCTTAGAGAAGCCAAGTACAAATTCCCAATTTCACAACAAGATTCCCTGTAATAGCTGTTCTTTCACTCAGGGAAGGGGCTAGAGGGTTCAGTGTGCCTGAATACAGCCCAACCTCCAGTCCTGCAACAGCATCTTCAGGGACAACCAAGAATCAAGTGCTGTCACAGCTATGCAGTGTCAAGGCCAGGAATGCAGGCATGTACAACTGCCTAAGACACTGTAGTCCTAATGCATGACACAAACCTTACAGGGAGGGATATGTGGGCTGAGAGTAGCAATCAGGGTCCCCTCGGAGATCTCAGACCCTCCAGAGGGAGATCAGGGCTACCAAACACAAGGCTGATCACTGGAGCAGGCATAGATGGAGGTTCAAGGCTGTACCCTGTCAGTGCCTGGGGCTTCCTCTTGTTATAACAGTATCCCTGGCCCATTTCTGCCTCAAGATTATGCTTAACTCAAAAACCTTTGAATTAGAAGGATGTGCTGCCGTAGGAGGAAAACAGTCTCCCATGCACAGAAGGCAGAGAGTCCCTTACTTCTGAACTGAAGTGAAAGTGAAAAGTGAAATTAGCTCAGTCGTGTCCAACTCTTTGCAACCCCATGGACTATACAGTCCATGGAATTCTCCAGGCCAAAATACTGGAGTGGGTAGCCTTTCCCTTCTCCAAGGGATCTTCCCAACCCAGGGATCAAACCCAGGTCTCCCACATTTCGGGCAGATTCTTTACCAGCTGAGCCACAAAGGAAGCCCAAGGATACTGGAGTGGGTAGCCTATCCCTTCTCCAGCGGATCTTCCCGACCCAGGAATTGAACTGTGGTCTCCTGCATTGCAGGTGGATTCTTTACCAACTGAGCTATCAGGGAAGCCCTATTTCTGAAGTAAGTCAGCTAAATCCATAGAAGAGACTCTGTGAGCATCAACCAAGCTGGACAGCTCAGAGCATGAGCCGGCCAGCAAGCAGCACCTCACAGCACATGGTGGACATCAGCCTGCACAGGTACCGTACACCCATAGCAGGAGAAAGACCCTGGGGGTGGTGGCTCTTGTCTTGACACCACACCCACAGCACCAATAGCAGTTGACACCAAGGCAACGTAGAGAGACCTCCACCCCACCCAAGCTCCATTGAGTTGAGTCTGATGGTGTCCATACACACAGCAAGGGGATCTGAGAAGCTGAGCACCTCTGCTGTTGAGGTGTCTGCAGGGCAGGCCTCTCAAGAACATCAGAAATGATACACCATATTAACAAATTGAATAATAAAAACCATATGATCATCCAATAGATACAGCAAAGTTTTTGACAAAATTCGAAACCCATTTATGATAAAACTCTTCAGAAAGTGGAGATAGAGTGAATTTACCTCAACATATTAATAATAAAGGCCATATATAGCAAACCTACAACAAACATCATTTGCAATAGTAAAAAACTGAAAGAATTTCCTTTAAGATCAGGAGCAAGCCAAGGATGTCCACTCTCAATACCTTTGTTCAGTATAGTTTTGGAAGTCCTAGCCATGACAGTCAGACAAGAAAAAAGAAAGAAATCCAAATTGGAAAAGAAGAAGTAAAAGTGTCACTGTTTGCAGATGACATGATTCATACATAGACACATACATGCTAAAAATATTACCAGAAAGCTACTGGAGCTCATTCATTTTGGTAAAGTTGTAGGGTACAAAGTTAATACACATAAATGTTTTGTATTCCTATACATTAGCAACAAAAGATCAAAAATTGAAATCAAGGAAACAATCCCATTTACTATTGCAACAAAAAGAATAAAATACCTACGAATAGGACTGTGAAGAAAGCTGGGCGCCGAAGAATTGATGCTTTTGAACTGTGATGTTGGAGAAGACTCTTGAGAGTCCCTTGGACTGCAAGGAGATCCAGCCAGTCCATCCTAAAGGAGATCAGTCCTGGGTGTTCATTGGAAGGACTGATGTTGAAGCTGAAACTCCAATACTTTGGCCACCTCATGTGAAGAGTTGACTGATTGGAAAAGACCCTAATGCTGGGAAGGATTGGGGGCAGGAGGAGAAGGAGACGACAGAGGATGAGATGGTTGGATGGCATCACCGACTCGATGGACATGGGTTTGTGTAAACTCCAGGAGTTGATGATGGACAGGGAGGCCTGGTGTGCTGCGATTCATGGGGTCGCAAAGAGTCGGACACGACTGAGCGACTGAACTGAAGCTTACCTAAGGAGGCAAAAGATCTGTACTCAGAAAACTAAGATGCTGATGATAGAAATTAAAGATGACAAACAGATGGAGAGATAATATCATGTTCTTGGATCAAAAGAATCAATATTGCAAAAATGACTATACTACTCAACACAATCTACAGTTTCAAAGTAATCCCTATCAAATTACCAATGGCACTTTTCACAGTTGTTGTTTATTCACTAGGTTGTGTTAGAACAAAAATTTTGCAGTTTGTATGGAAATGCAAAAGACCCTAAATAGTCAAAGCAGTCTTGAGAAAGAAAAACAGGACTGGAAGAACCTGACTCTCTGACTTCAAACTATACTACAAAGCAACAGTCATCAAGACAGTGTGGTACTAGCACAAAAACAGAAATATAGGCCAATGGAATGTGATAGAAACCTCAGAAATAAACCCACACACCTGTGGTCAATTAATCTAACAGTGGCGGGAAGACAATGGAGAAAAGACAGTCTCTTAAAAAAATGGTACTGGGAAAACTGAGCAGCTACACATAAAAGAATGAACCTAGAACATTCCCTAACACATACACCAAAACAAACTCAAAATGGATAAAAAACCTAAATGTAAGGCTGGACACTGTAAAATTCTTAGAAGAAAACATAGGCAGAACACTGACACAAATGACAGCAGTATCTTTTTGGACCCCCCTTCTGTTGTTCAGTTGCCCAGTCGTGTCTGACTCTTTGTGACCCCATGGACTGCAGCACCCCAGCCAGCCCTCCCTGTCCCTCACCATCTCCCAAAGTTTGTTCAAGTTTATGTCCATTGCATCAGTGATGCCATCCAGCCATCTCATCCTCTGACCCTTCTTCTGCCCTCAATCTTTCCCAGCATCAGGGACTTTTCCAATGAATTGGCTGTTCGCACCAGATGACCAAAATATCCTAGAGCGATGCAAATAAAAACAAAAATAAATGAGATCTAATTAAACTTAAAAGCTTTTGTACTTCAAAGGAAACCATAAATAAAAAGACAACCCTCAGAATGGAAAAAAAAATGTTTGCGAATGAAGCAACTGACAAGGGAATAATCTCCAAAATATATAAACAGCTCCAGTAGCTCAGTATCAAAAAACAACCAAGTCAAAAAATGGGCAGAAGACCTAAATAGACATTTCTCCAAAGAAGACATACAGATGGCCAAAAACACATGAAAAGATGCTCAACATCACTAATGAGAATTACAAATCAAAACTACAATGAGGTATCACCTCACACAAGTCAGAATGGCCATCATCAAAAAATCTACAAACAGTTAATGCTGGAGAGATGTGGAGAGAAGGGAACTCTCCTATACTGTTGGTAGTGATGTAAATTAATATACCCACTATGGAGAACAGCGTGGAGGTTCCTTAAAAGACTAAAAATAGAGCTACCATGATGACCCAGCAATCCCACTCCTAGGTATATACCCCAAGAAAATCATAATACAAAGATATATACACCCCAGTATTTGTTGCAGTACTATTTACAATAGCCATCACATGGGAAGCAACCTAAGTGTTCATCAACAGAGAAAGGGATGGATGCTTAGAAAAGTTCAATCTTCCAAGACTGAACCAGGAAGGAATGGAAATTATGAACAACCCAATTACAAGCACTGAAATTGAAGCTGTGATCAAAAACCTCCCAAAAAACAAAAGCCCAGGACCAGATGGCTTCACAAGAGAATTCTATCAAACATTTAGAGAAGAGCTAATGCATATCCTTCTAAAACTCTTTCAAAAAAATTGCAGAGGAAGGAACACTTCCAAACTCATTTGACAAGATCACCATCACCCTGAAACCAAAACCAGACAAAGACAACACAGGAAAGGACAACTGCAGGCCACTATCATTGATGAACATAGATGCAAAAATCCTCAACAAAATTTTAGCAAACAGAATTCAGCAACACATTAAAAAACTCATACACCATGATCAAGTTTGGTCTATTCCAAGGAAGTAAGGATTCTTCAGTATATGCAAGTCAATCTCTGTGATACACCGTATTAACAAATTGAAAGAGAAAAAAACATATGATAATCTCAAGAGATGCAGAAAAAAACCTGTGACAAAATTCAGCACCCATTTATGATTAAAACTTCAAAAAAATGGGCATAGGAGGTGCCTACCTCAACATAGTAAAGGCCATGTATGATAAGCCTACAGCAAACATTGTTCTCAGTGGTGAAAAACTGAAACATTCCCCCTAAGATCAGGAACAAGACAAGGGTGTCCACTTTCACCACTGTTATTCAACATAGTTTTGGAAGTCCTAGCTACAGCAATCAGAGAAGAAAAAGAAATAGAGGGAATCCAGATAGGGAAAGAAGAAGTAAAGCTCTCACTGTTTGCACATGACATGATACTGTACATAGAAAACCCTAAAGATACTATAGAAAATTACTAGAGCTAATCAGTGAATTTAGCAAAGTTGCACGATACAAAATCAACACACAGAAATCACTTGCATTTCTATATACTAACAATGAAAAATCAGAGAAATTAAGGAATCAATCCCATTCACCATTGCAACAAAAAGAATTAATATCTAGGAATAAACTTACCTAAGGAGACAAAAGAACTGTACACAGAAAATTATAAGACACTGATGAAAGAAATCAAAGACGACATAAACAGATGAGAGATAGTCCATGTTCCTGAGCAGGAAAAATGAATATTGTGAAAATGACTATACTACCAAATTCAACCTACAGATTCAACGTGATCCCTATCAAATTACCAATGGCATTTTTCGCAGAACTAGAACAAAAAATGTCACAATTCATATGGAAACACAAAAGACCCCTAAGAGCCAAAGTAGTATTGAGAAAGAAGAATGGAGCTGGAGGAATCAACCTTCCTGACTTCAGATTATACTACAAAGCTACAGTCATCAAGACAGTATGTTACTGGCACAAAAACAGAAATACAGACCAATGGAACAAGATAGAAAGCCCAGAAATAAACCCATGCACTTATGGGTACCTTATTTTTGACAAAGGAGGCAAGAATATACAATGGGGCAAAGACAGCCTAATGGTGCTGGGAAAACTGGACAGCTATATGTGAAAGAATGAAATTAGAACACTTCCTAACACCATACACAAAGATAAACTCAAAATGGATTAAAGACCTAAATGTAAGACCAGAAACTATAAAACTCTTCAGTTCAGTTGCTCAGTCGTGTCCAACTCTTTGTGACCCCATGGACTGTGGCACGCCAGGCTTCCCTGTCTATCACCAACTCCTGGAGCTTGCTCAAACTCATGTCCATCGAGTTGGTGATGCCATCCAACCACCTCATTGTTTTCCCTGTCTCCTCCTGCCTTCAATCTTTTCCAACATCACAAAACTCTTAGAGGAAAACAGGCAGAACACTCGATGATACAAATCAAAGCAAGATCCTCTGTGACCCACCTCCTAGAGTAATGGAAATAAAAACAGAAGTAAATATGTGGGACCTGATTAAACTCATAAACTTTTGCGCAGCAAAGGAAACTATAAGCAAAGTGAAAAGACAACCCTCAGAATGGGAGAAAATAATAGCAAATGAAATAACTAATAAAGGATTAATTTCCAAAATATACAAGCAGCTCATACAACTCAATACCAGAAAAACAAACAATCCAACCAAAAAGTGGGGAAAAGACCTAAACAGACATTTCTCCAAAGAAGACATACAGATGGCTAACAAACACATGAAAAGATGCTCAACATCGCTCATTATTATAGCAATGCAAATTAAAACTACAATGAGATATCACCTCACATCGGTCAAAATGCCCATCATCAAAAAGTCTACAAACAAATGCTGGAGAGGGTGTGGAGAAAAGGGAATGCTCTTGCACTGTTGGTGGGAATGTAAATTGATACAGCCACTATGGAAGACAGTGTGGAGATTCCTTAAAAAACTAGGAATAAAACCACCATATGACCCAGCAATCCCACTCCTAGGCATATACCCTGAGGAAATCAAAATTGAAAAAGGCACATGTATCCCATTGTTCACTGCAGCACTATTTACAATAGGTAGAACATGGAAGCAGCCTAGATGTCCGTCGATAGATGAATGGCTAAAGAAGTTGTGGTACACATACACAATGGAATATTACTCAGCCATAAAAAGGAACTCATTTGAGTCAGTTCTGATGAGGTGGATGAACCTAAAGCCTATTATACAGAGTGAAGTAAGTCAGAAAGAGAAAGATAAATATTGTGTACTAACTCATATATACGGAATCTAGAAAAATGGTACTGAAGAATTTGTTTAAAGGGCAGCAATGGAGAAACAGACATAGAGAATAAACTTATGGACATGGGGAGAGTGGAGGAGTGGGTGAGATGTATGGAGAGAGTAACATGGAAACTTACATTACCACATGTAAAATAGATAGCCAATGGGAATTTTCTGTATGTCTCAGGAAATTCAAACAAGGGCTCTGTATCAACCTAGAGGGGTGCAATTGAGAGGGAGGTTCAAAAGGGAGGGGCTATATGTATACCTATGGCCGATTCATGTTGAGGTTTGACAGAAAACAACAAAATTCTAGTAAAGCAATTATCCTTCAATTAAAAAATAAATTTAAAAAAGATGTACATATATACAGTGGAATGGGACTTCCCTCATAGCTTAGTCAGTAAAGAATCTGCCTGCAACGCACGAGACCCAGGTTCAATTCCTGGGATAAAAAGATGCCCTGGAGAAGGAAATGGCAAACACACTCCAGTATTCTTGCCTGGAGAATCCTATGGACAGAGAAGCCTGGCAGGTTACAGTCCATGGAGTCACAAGAGTCAGACACGACTTAGCAACTAAACCACCACCACCACGATGGAATATTACACAGTCGTTAAAAAGAGCAAAGCAATACTATTTGCAGCAACATGGGTGGACCCAGAGATTGTCATACTGAGTGAAGTCAGACTCAGAAGATAATATCATTTATATATGGAACCTAGAAAAGGGTACAGATGAACTTACTTACAAAACAGAAGTAGAGTTACAGATGTAAAAACAAATTTATTGTTACCAAGGCGTAAGGGGCGGAGGAATAAATTGGGAGATTGGAATGGACATATACACACTACTATATAAAAAATAGATGACTAATAAGAACATACTGTACAGGGAACTCTACTTAATACTCTGTAATGGACTATATGGTAATATAATCTTTAAAAAGACTAGATATATATGTATGTAGGTATAACTAATTCACTTTGCTCTACACCTGAAACTAACACAGCACTGTAAATCAACTATGCTCCAATAAAATTAAAAAAGAGAGAAGCAGCCAGTCATTATGTATCTCCTGATGGAAAAGACTTGTCACCCATGAGGTAACCTACCCCAAACCAGCTGGTCTTATTCTGATCCAGATTTTGTGCCAACTTTCAGTTTACAGTGAGAGTACACTCAGTGGGTTCCCTGAAAAAATTTACATCACAAAGAACCAGTTTTCTCAACAAATAAATTGCAAAGAAACCTAATAGAGATGTAGATGCTACCTATGAGGGTAAAAGAGACATGAGAAGAAAATAGTTAATGTAATTTACATATTAACAAAAATCATATGATCATCTCAATAGATTTTAAAAAATTATTTGACAAAATTCAACATTTATTCATGGAAGAAGAAAAAAAAACAAAAACCAACTCTCAGCAAACTAGTAATAGAAGTGAGTTTCCCTAAACTATTGAGTATTTATGAAAACTCCACACCTAACCTCACACTTAATGGTGAGACAGAGTGCTTTATTTAAGATCAGAAACAAAGCAAGGAGCTCCTCTCTCACCACTCCTACTAAATTAAACATCATATTGGCAGTCCCAGTCCGTGCAATAGGCAAGAAAGAGAAATTAAAAGCCTAGATATTTGAAAGGAAAAGATATACAATCCGTTGGCAGATGATGTTACCGAATGCAAGTTTAGTGTGCTCAACAGACAGTGAGGCCAAACAAACCAAAACATGGGAGTTTAGAACAGAGAAAGGTTTATGGCTATTCTGAGTAAGGAGAACAGTTGGCTAACGCCCCTCAAACCCAGAACTCCTTGAAGGATTTTGTTGAAGTATTTTTAAAGGCCAGGTGAGGGAAGGGGCTTTTTGCAAGATTGAGGCCTGAGAAAACTCTTTTCACATAATGAAATACGGAGAAGACTATGAAATTGACTTGGAGCATAGTTTCCCCCACTGTTAACGGGGAGGCCTGCATTTGCAGTCCTTGGTAGTGTCCATAGCACCTTGTTTTAATAAATAGGGAAACAATGGTATTTCAAGGCACTTAAAAGTCTGGGAGCTGAGATGCTGCACCAAAATAGGATATTGCAGTTTATATTTGCTGAAGATACCTAAATTCTTCAATGAAAGGACTTTGTTGCAATCCACAATCAATGGCATCTAATTTCCAACAGTTGTAATACCCACTCCAGTTCTCCACCATTTCTCTATAGTGTTCATTTGTTTCTTACTACCTTTAGAAGTCGTAAACATGGAAGAACTGAAAAATAGAAAGCAGAAAATTTTCCATAATATTACCATCAAAGGCAACTACATTTTATTGTGTCTTATTTCTTCTCCATGTTTTGAAGTTTCTGAAATTGGGATGCAAGTTATAATCCATGTGTACATTTAATTTGGCATTCCTTTTTTTTGAAAGTTGTTGTTAAATCAGTGCTCAAACTTTATTTTCACCTGCCAACAATATTCATTTTAAAGTTATTTCAAATAATTTGGCTTTGAGTTCCGAAGTGCATGATACGAATTCATATTGATTCTTGACTATGGTTTCAGTAGCAGGAAATAAAATGATGTGTTCCAAGTTTTACTTTCTCTGGAGAATATTTGAAACCACTTTCCTGCAGCTTTTCTAAGAATACGTTGCCTTTGACTAATTAATTTGTTTTTTTAGTCTTTTAAAAGCAAGGTAGTTTCTTTTAAATGTATTTTATTTATTTATTTTTGGTTTCTCTGGTCTTCTTTGCAGTATGGGCTTTCTCTAGTTACAGCGAGTGGGGGCTTTTCTTCGTTGTGGTGCAGCGGCTTCTCATTGTGGTGGCTTCTCTTGTTGTGGAGCACAGGCTCTAGGCACAAGGGCTTCAGTTGTTGCACCACACAGGCTCAGTAGTTGTGGTTCACGGGCCCTTGAGTGTGTGGGCTTCAGTAGTTGTGACCTATGGACTTAGTTGCTCCACAGCATGTGGAATCTTCCAGACCAGGGATCAAACCCATGTTCCCTGCATAGGCAGGTGGGTTCTTACCTACTGTACAACCATGAAAGTCCTGACTAGTTTAATTTGAAGTAAATTATTTTTAGGAGGGGTTGGTGGCTGGCAAACCTATTTAATATTTTCTATTATTTAAAAGGGGGAGCTTCCCAGGTGACTTAGTGGGTAAAGAATCTTCCTGTCAATGCAGGAGCCACAGGAGATGAAGGTTCAACCCCTAAGTCGGGAAGATCCCCTGGAGAAGGAAATGACAACCCACTCCAATATTCTTGCTGGGATAATCCCATGGACAGAGGAGCCTGGCAGGCTGCAATCCATGGGGTCACAGAGTCAAACACTACTGAAGTGACCAAGGACACACATTATTTAAGGATATATTATTTTTATCTTCCACAAGAGAGAGAGCAATTGATGCCTACCCAGATAATGGAGAGTGAAGACAGATTTAGGTCCCACTAGAAAGTAGGACCTGGGTGTCTCAGTTCATGAGTTTGTACTCTTAATAACTCAGTAATACAGCTTTTTTACTGGCAAATGTTCTAACGGTGAAATTAAGTGGTATTCTCTGTCTCTGTTTGCAAAAACAGTGATTATTTCCATTCATGACCCGCTTTTCAGCTCTCCTACCTGTGCAGGCTCACAGTTTGTGCCGGCAGGTGGCGCTGTGTACAAAACAAAGTGACCACAGGGGCGATTCTCTCTCAACATGGAACTCTTAACCGTGAGAAATTTCTGGCTTTACTAGTTTATTTTTTACCTCACATTTCATAAGTAAGCATTACTTGCCGTGTCTCTTATATGAATTTTTGTCTCTTGATACTCAAGTCAGAAATATTACAATTGAGATAATATTTGTGTGATGTCTCATGTGCAGAGCAGTTGATGTGCTTGGATTAACGGCTCACAGGCTGGCCCTGCTGGTTTGCATATATCAGTGTTTCCTACAAAGATAGTCCGTTTTTACGGACTATCTCTGGACACTCTGTGCCCCAAACAGGGATATTTATGAGTCCTGGTTTGTAACAGGATATTCCATTGTCAGCTGACATACCCACAACTCCTTACGAAAGCTTAGCATTTGCTAGCATCCCACAGAGAAGAGCTAAAGCACAGTAGGGAAATAGATTAAGTCGCATTCAGGAGCTGGGTTTCTGTCTCTCTTTTGGTCACCAGGTAACTTTGGGCAAGTCCTTTGACTCTGGACCTTAGTATCTTGATCTATAACGTGAGACAGTTGGCCTGCTTCATTTCTTCTGTCTTAACAAAGAATTATCGTATTACTGGATTCTATCATATTTGAGTTTTATTTAAAGTCTTCCTGAACTGAATAAAGATTTAATGGAATTCCAAGTAGAACAAAAATCACCAGATAAACCACTGATATACAAAATAGTCACTCTATCCACATGCAGTAAGAGGAAAATAATTGCTGATTTTTATCTTTTGCATTGTTTAGCTAGCTTTGGAGGCCTGTCCTATATAATTGCTCCCGTTAATACAGAGTGGGAACTTTCTCGGGTTTTTGATTCACTTCTTGCTCTCTGAGTGCCTCAAAAAGAAGGCATGAGATGTGTGCTGTCTGGATGTGGGATGTTTATGTCTGGGTTACGTTCATGTCTTTATTTTTCTTTAATGTCATCCCAACAGGGAACAAGTGTGATAATATTTCCCCCAAATTGTGCAGACCTAACATGGCTTTAAAGATCTGTATCTCTCTACTTTTTAATGCAGAATATGGACCAAATAATCTATAAATGTACAGTTGGTTTGTCAAACACTCTTCACCACCTCCACTCCATCCCCTGCCTCTGTCTCCTCCCCAAGGACCTCACTTTCTTGACCCCACCCACTAATGCTCCTACAGGTCCCCAGCTTGTCCTGCATTTGACATGGTTTGGCCAAGTTTCCTATCAGTATAGGGAAGTGATACCCAGTGAAGTGTCTGCAGAGATTAGACTCTGAATATGTATAAACAAATGAAAGGTAAAGGCCGGGAGTAGACAGGACACAGCCCCGCTGTAAGGAAAAGGAAATAGAACCAGTGAGATAAGTTAGCTTACCAGACTTTTATTTCCACACTATAGATGTTCTCCAAAATATTTATAGTACATGGCCCGTGCATGTAGCTTTATTGCATTGTCTGAGCAAGCTAACAGTGATCGATTTGGACAGTTTGAAATGATTTCCTTGCTCCCCTAAATCAGTTCCTTGTTGGAAAGTGAAATAGATACCTAACAAGCACAATAAATTAATGAAAAGAAAACATACTAACATTTTTTGGCTCCTTACTATGTGCCAGTACAGCTCTTGGTCTGTACCTTCTCATCTAATGTTCACAGCCATCCTGGGAAGCCAGGGTTTGCTGTTCTGATTTTTTTGGTCTGGGGAAGGTTTAAGTGCCAGACCCAGGAGGCAGTAATACAGAGAAAGGATGGCATCACTACCTGTGGTCCTAGCCTCCCTCTTCTGCTCCTCTCTCGGTGCTCACTCTGTACCAGCCAGCCTAGCCTCCACACTGTTCCTTAAACTTCCAGGCACACAGCTGTCCAGGCCGTTTCTTTCCCTTCTCCTCTGCCTGGAATACCCTTGCACAGCTGTTCATGTGGCTGACCCTTCATTGCCCTTAGAGCTTTGCTGAAACGCCACCTCGTATTGAAGTGTTCCATGCCCACCCCAACTTCCTGCCTATCTTGCTTAGTTTTCCCTCCTTAACCTTTACCACTAGCACAATATCTGTTTTGCTGATTTATTTTATCTGTTATTGTTTCCCTGTGCCCAGAAGAGTGCCCGGCACATAGTTGTTGTACAATAACATTTGTGGCATGAATGAGTGAGCACATGAACAAGTGCTTTCTCCATGATTCTGCCTCCTCGCCTGCTGCTAGGGAGCAAAGCACGTTCTCGGGTTTTCCACATCCCACTGCAGGTAACTTTGGTTTCATTCCTGCAGAGTACAGGTATCCCCTGCCATCCTGAAAGCAGATCGTCCCTATGAAAACTGTAAGCTGAAATAGTGTAAAGTGAAGAAGGGGTTACCTTAGGGCAGATCTTGCTAAGAGATGCACGAAATAAACGGAGATAAAGCATAGATGCTCACAGACACAGTTCAAAGTATGGCAGCTTGATGCTGAGATGCTGAGCATGGTGCCAGGAAGCAGTTCAGAGGTGCCCCTTTCCCTGAGTGGAGTGGGTGCTGCCCCCACAATGGCTGCTACATATGAAGTCTGAATGCTGTTTTTGCTTTTCTCCTTTTTTTGTAGAAGTAAAACTTCTCTTCGAATTTCTTTTGGTTAGCAAACACAGGTCCTAATGTAGGTCTGTATTTCTAATTGGAGGATAATTGCTTTACAATGTTATGTTGGTTTCTGCCATACAACAATGAGAATCAGTCATAACCATATATATATATCCACTCCCTCCTGAATCTCCCTCCTACCTTAGGTCTTTCTTCAAAGAGAAGTGGCATTAAGTAAATTTTTGAAAAGCAGGGGATGCCCATAACTTTATGTTAGAAAAATAATTCTTTGTTTCTGATCTCACTAAAAGAAGTGTTGGGACCTCCTCTGGTGGCCTGAGAAGCCTGGATAGGTGGAACTGGAGCCTGACTACGATGTTAGAAGGCCCCTACCAGGAAGGTCCCTCCATAGCCGGCATGCCGGGTACTCAAGTGGGCATCCATCTGCTCTTCACAGTGGGAGTGACACAGTGGGGTGAAATAGCCACAAACATCTGACCTGCAATACCGCTCAGGTTCTTGAATAAGCAGTAGGTTGTAAGGCCAGCAGATGTCCACTGTGGATGTACGTACATGGCCCCAGAGCAACCCATTCTTTTCTCTGCTCCACATGCCTCTGCCCCATCCCCTTCCACCTTCTTTAGCTGCACAAGCTACTCCAAGCCCCTTGTTTGCCAGGCCACAGCTGGACACAGGGGCTTGGCTGCTCCCCAGGAGCTCGCAGGCCAACGGGGATCGAAGACTGGTTCACTAAGCAAAGTATTGTGATACAGAAACTCAGGGACACCTCTGGAGGGAGGAGGAGCAGACAGCTAAGATGAGCCATCGAGAAGCTGCCAGGCAAGGCTTGTCCTGTCTTCTGAAGCAAGGTTATCAGTAAATGTGTGTTTTGAGTCATAACTACGTTCTTTGCTGACTTTTTATATTCTACCTGTTAAATTATTTGCCCTGCATTCCTCAAACACTGTGTTTCTAATTCTACATTTGTTGTATTCTGTGCAATTACATGAGATGACATTGGAGAAACTTTAGAAAAAGATAAAAAGAGATCATTCTGATTTGGTACTAAGACTGGGGAGGTAGCTGCTATCTTTCTTAGAATGCTGGCTAAACCTTTAGAATGTTTTCGCAAAGAAAGTTCTGACCTCTGATTTGGCACCTGAAGCGATCCGGAGCCTATTCATGGCTGATTATGGTGCTCCAGGTTTAAATGTGTCCAGGCATCTTCATTTTTTTTCTTCTCCCAGCCCAGTGCTCTTGGAGGAATGAGCTAGCTCATAGGCAATCTGGTCATTAAACATCTGAAAGTTCCTCCTAATAGTCTATGTTAGGTAAGATGCTCCCTTTCTTTTTCTTTCTAAAAATACATTAAGTTTAAAAGTCTAGGAAATATTTTGACAGGAAACTATAAGTTTACTTTAATCATCTCTGCAAGTCTGGCTTTGGTTTGAAAATGTCAACCCCCAGTGTTTGAAGAGTCTGAGCCTCTGCCCTCATTTCCTTTTCTGCCAACTCTTTCCCAGACTATTTTTCTATCCTGACGTTCTGCTGCAGTTTCACTCAGTCCACTCTTTGCCTTTTAGAAACCTGACATTCTATGCAAAACCAGGATATTTCAATATAAAATATCTAACAATTTTGTTACTGTTCAATCACTCAGTCGTGTCCAACTCTTTGCGACCCCATGGACTGCAGCACACCAAGCTTCCTTGTCGTTCGCTATCTCCTAGAGTTTGCTCAAATTCATGTCCATTGAGTCTATGATGCCATCCAGTCATCTCATCCTCTATTGCCCCCTTCTCTTCCTGCTGTCAATCTTTCACAGCATCAGGGTCTTTTTCAATGAATCGGATCTTTGCATCAGATGGCCAAAGTATTGGAACTTCAACTTCAGCATCAGTCCTTCTAATGAATATTCAGGATTGATTTCTTTAGGATTGACTGGTTTGATCTCCTTGCAGTCCAAGGGCCTCTCAAGACTCTTCTCCAGCACCTCAATTCAAAAGCATCAATTCTTCGACACTCAGCCTTCTTTATGGTCCACTCTCGAATTCGTACATGACTACTGGAAAAACCACAGCTTTGACAAGACAGACCTCTTTGTTGGCAAAGTGATGTCTGCTTTTTAATATGCTGTCTGGGTTTGTCATAGCTTTTCTCCCAAGGAGCAAGCGTCTTTTAATTTCATAGCTGCAGTCACCATCCACAGCAATTTTGGAGCCCAAGAAAATAAAGTCTGTCACTGTTTCTATTTTTTCTCCCCATTTATTTGCCATGAAGTGATGGAACTGGATGCCGTGATCTTAGTTTTTTGAATGTTGAATTTTAAACCAGCTTTTTCACTCTCTTCTTTCACCTTCATCAAGAGGCTGTTTAGTTGGGGGAACAGAGGGCCCTGTGTCAGAACATGGATGTGCCCACGTGCGGCCAGGCTTGGAAAGCCCCAGATGCAAGGGAGACTCTGACAGGTGCATCTAATTCTTCTTCTTTTTTTTTTTAATTTATTTTTTTATTGAAGGATAATTGCGTTACAGAATTTTATTGTTTTCTGTCAAACCTCAACATGAGTCAGCTATAGGTAAACATATATCCCCTCCCTTTTCAACCTCCCTCCCATCTCCCTCCCCTTCCCACCCCTCTAGGTCGATACAGAGCTCCTGTTTGAATTTCCTGAGACATACAGAAAATTCACAGTGGCTATCTATTTTACATATGGTAATGTACGTTTCCATGTTACTCTCTCCATACATCTCACCCACTCCTCCCTTCTCCCCATGTCCATAAGTCTGTTCTCTATGTCTGTTTCCCCATTGCTGCCCTTTAAACAAATTCTTCAGTACCATTTTTCTAGATTCTGTATATATGTGTTAGAATACTATATTTATTTTTCTCTTTTTGACTCACGTCACTCTGTATAATAGGCTTTAGGTTCATCCACCTCATCAGAACTGACTCAAATGAGTTCCTTTTTATGGCTGAGTAACATTCCATTGTGTATGTGTACCACAACTTCTTTAGCCATTCATCTATCGATGGACATCTAGGCTGCTTCCATGTTCTAGCTATTGTAAATAGTGCTGCAGTGAACAATGGGATACACGTGCCTTTTTCAGTTTTGATTTCCTCAGGGTATATGCCTAGGAGTGGGATTGCTGGGTCATATGGTGGTTTTATTCCTAGTTTTTTAAGGAATCTCCACACTGTCTTCCATAGTGGCTGTATCAGTTTACATTCCCACCAACAGTGCAAGAGCATTCCCTTTTCTCCACACCCTCTCCAGCATTTGTTTGTAGACTTTTTGATGATGGGCATTTTGACCGATGTGAGGTGACATCTCATTGTAGTTTTAATTTGCATTTCTCTAATAATGAGCGATGTTGAGCATCATTTCATGTGTTTGTTAGCCATCTGTATGTCTTCTTTGGAGAAATGTCTGTTTAGGTCTTTTCCTCACTCTTTTATTGGATTGTTTGTTTTTCTGGTATTGAGTTGTATGAGCTGCTTGTATATTTTGGAAATTAATCCTTTATTAGTTGTTTCATTTGCTATTATTTTCTCCCATTCTGAGGGTTGTCTTTTCACCTTGCTTATAGTTTCCTTTGTTGTACAAAAGCTTTTAAGTTTAATAAGGTTCCACTTGTTTACTTTTGTTTTTATTTCCGTTACTTTAGGAGGTGGGTCATAGAAGATCTTGCTTTGATTTATGTCATCGAGTGTTCTGCCTGTGATTTTCCTCTAAGAGTTTTATAGCTTCTGGTCTTACACTTAGATCTTTAATCCATTTTGAGTTTATCTTTGTGTATGGTGTTAGGAAGTGTTCTAATTTCATTTTTTTACATGTAGCTGTGCAGTTTTTCCAGCACCATTTATTGAAGAGGCTGTCTTTGCCCCATTGTATATTCTTGCCTCCTTTCTCAAAAATAAGGTACCCATAGGTGCATGGGTGTATTTCTGGACTCTCTATCTTGTTCCATTGGTCTATATTTCTGTTTTTGTGCCAGTACTATACTGTCTTGATGACTGTAGCTTTGTAGTATAGTCTGAAGTCAGGAAGGTTGATTCCTCCAGCTCCATTCTTCTTTCTCAAGACTGCTTTGGCTATTTGTGAAATTTTTTGTTCTACTTCTGTGAAAAGTGCCATTGGTAATTTGATAGGGATCATGTTGAAACTGTAGGTTGAATTTGGTAGTATAGTCATTTTTACAATATTCATTCTTCCTACTCAGGAACATGAAATATCTCTCATCTGTTTATGTCATCTTTGATTTCTTTCATCAGTGTCTTATAATTTTCTGTGTACAGTTCTTTTGTCTCCTTAGGTAAGTTTATTCCTAGATATTAATTCTTTTTGTTGCAAAGGTGAATGGGATTCATTCTTTTATTTCTCTTTCTGATTTTTCATTGTTAGTATATAGAAATGCAAGTGATTTCTGTGTGTTGATTTTGTATCGTGCAACTTTGCTAAATTCACTGATTAGCTCTAGTAATTTTCTGTAGTATCTTTAGGGTTTTCTATGTACAGTATCATGTCATCTGCAAACAGTGAGAGCTTTACTTCTTCTTTTCCTATCTGGATTCCCTTTATTTCTTTTTCTTGTCTGATTGCTGTAGCTAGGACTTCCAAAACTATGTTGAATAACAGTGGTGAAAGTGGGCACCCTTGTCTTGTTCCTGATCTTAGGGGGAATGTTTCAGTTTTTCACCACTGAGAATAGTGTTTGCTGTAGGCTTGTCATACATGGCCTTTACTATGTTGAGGTAGGTGCCTCCTATGCCCATTTTTTTGAAGTTTTAATCGTAAATGGGTGCTGAATTTTGTCAAAGGTTTTTTCTGCCTCTCTTGAGATTATCATATGGTTGTTTATCTTTCAATTTGTTAATATGGTATATCACAGTGATTGACTTGCATATATTGAAGAATCCTTGCATTCCTGAAATAGACTGAACTTGATCATGGTGTATGAGCTTTTTAATGTGTTGCTGAATTCTGTTTGCTAAAATTTTGTTGAGGATTTTTTCATCTATGGTCATCAGTGATATGGCCTATAGTTGTGATACTGGCCTTTTCTGTGTTGTCTTTGTCTGGTTTTGGTATCAGGGTAATGGTGGCCTCATTAAAGGAGTTTGAAAGTGTTCCTTCCCCTGCAATTTTTTGAAAGAGTTTTAGAAAGCTATGCATTAGCTCTTCTCTAAATATTTGATAGAATTCTCCTGTGAAGCCATCTGGTCCTGGGCTTTTGTTTTTTGGGAGATTTTTGATCACAGCTTCCATTTCAGTGCTTATAATTGTGTTGTTCATAATTTCCATTTCTTCCTGGTTTAGTCTTGGAAGATTGAACTTTTCTAAGAATCTGTCCACTTCTTCAAGGTTATCCATTTTATTGCCATATAGTTGTTCATAAAAGTCTCTTATAATCCTTTGTATTTCTGCATTATCTTTTGTAACCTCTCCTTTTTCATTTCTAATTTTGATTCATCTCTCTTTTTTTCTTAATGAGTCTGTCTAAAGGTTTATCAATTTTGTTTATCTTCTCAGGGAAACAGCCTTTAGTTTTATTAATCTTTACTATTGTTTCTTTCATTTCTTTTTCATTTATTTCTGCTTGGATCTTTATGATTTCTTTCTTTCTACTAATTTTGGGGGGTTTTTGTTCTTCTTTTTCCAGTTGGTTTAGGTGTAAAGTTAGGTTGTCTATTAGATGTTTTTCTTGTTTCTTGAGGTAGTATTGTATTGCTATAAATTTCCCTCTTAGACCTACTTTTGCTGCATCTCATAGGTTTTGAGTTGTCGTGTTTTCATTGTCACTTGTTTCTAAAAATTTTTTGATTTCCCTTTTGATTTCTTCAGTAACCTGTTGGTTATTTAGAAACATGTTTTTTAATCTCCATGTGTTTGTGTTTCTTATAGTTTTTTTCTTGTAATTGATATCTAGTCTCATAGCATTGTAGTCAGAGAAGATGCTTGATATGATTTCAATTTTCTTAAATTTACTGAGGTTTGATTTGTGACCCAAGATGTGGTCTATCCTGGAAAATGTTCCATGTGCACTTGAGAAGAAGGTGTATTCTTCTGCATTTGGATGGAATATCCTGATGATATCAATGAGATCCATCTCATCTAATGTATCATTCAAGACTTGTATTTCCTTACTAATTTTCTGTTTTGATGATTTGTCTATTGGTGTGAGTGGGGTGTTAAAGTCTCCTACTATTATAGTGTTACTGTCAATTTCTCCTTTTATGTCTGTTAGTGTTTGCCTTATGTATTGAGGAGCTCCTATGTTGGGTGCATAGATCTTTACAATTGTTATGTCTTCCTCTTGGATTGATCCCTTGATCATTATGTAGTGCCCTTCCTTAACTCTTGTAGTCTTTATTTTAAGGTCTATTTTTTTCTGATATGAGGATTGCTACTCCAGCTTTCTTTTGCTTCCCGTTTGCATGGAATATATTTTTCCATCCTCTCACTTTCAGTCTATAGGTGTCTTGAGGTCTGAAGTGGGTTTCTTATAGACAGCATATATTTGGATCTTGTTTTTGTATCCATTCAGCCAGTCTGTGCCTTTTGTTTGGAGCATTTAATCCATTTACATTTAAACTAATTATTGATATATATGTTCCTATTGCCATTTTCTTAATTGTTTGGGGTTGATTTTGTAGTTTTTTTCTTCTCTTGTATTTCTTGACTATATAAGTCCCTTTAACATTTGTTGTAAAGCTAGTTTGGTGGTACTGAATTCTCTTAACTTTTGCTTGTCTGAAAAGTTTTTTATTTCTCCATCAATTTTGAATGAGATCCTTGCTTGGTTGTAGATTTTTCCCTTTTAGTACTTTCAATATATCCTGCCATTCCCTTCCAGCCTGTAGAGTTTCTTCTGAAAGATCAGCTGTTAAGCATATGGGGTCTCCCTTGTGTGTTACTTGTTGCTTCTCCCTTGCTGCTTTTAATATTCTTTCTTTGTGTTTAGTCTTTGTTAGTTTGATTAGTATGTGTTTCTTCTTAGGTTTATCCTGTATGGGACTCTTTGTGCCTCTTGGACTTGATTGACTATTTTCTTTTCCATGTTGGGGAAATTTTCAACTATAATCTCTTCAAAAATTTACTCATACCCTTTCTTTTTCTCTTCTTCCTCTGGGACCCCTACAATATGAATGTTGGTGTATTTGATATTGTCCCAGAGGTCTCTGAGACTATCCTCAGTTCTCCTCATTCTTTTTACTTTATTCTGCTCTTCAGAAGTTATTTCCACCATTTTGTCTTCCAGCTCACTGATTCATTCTTCTGCTTCAGATATTCTGCTATTGATTCCTTCTAGAGTATTTTTAATTTAATTTAATTGTGTTGTTTGTTTCGGTATGTTTATCTTTAATTCTTCTAGGTCTTTGTTAATTGCTTCTTGCATTTTCCCCATTTTGTTTTCAAGGTTTTTAATCATCTTTACTATCATTATTCTGAATTCTTTTTCAGGTAGTTTACCTATTTCCTCTTCATTTATTTGGACTTCTGTATTTCTAGTTTGTTCCTTCATTTGTGTAGTACTTCTATGCCTTTTCATTACTTTTTTTTTTTTAACTTATTGTGTTTGAGGTTTCCTCTTCCCAGGCTTCAAGGTTGAATTCTTTCTTCCTTTTGGTTTCTGCCCTCCTAAGGTTGGTCCAGTGGTTTGTGTAAATTTGTGTATAGGGTGAGATTTTTGCTGAGTTTTTGTTTGTTTGTTTGTTTTTCCTCTAAGGGCAAGGCTGAGTGAGGTGCTAATCGTGTCTGCTGATGGCTGGGTTTTTATTTTTGTTTTGCATGTTGTTTAGATGAGGTGTCCTGTACAGGGTGCTACTGGTGGTTGGGTGATGTGGGTCTTATATTCAAGTGGTTTCCTTTGTGTGAGTTCTCACTATTTGATACTCCATAGGGTTAGTTCTCTGGTAGTCTAGTGTCTTGGAGTCAGTGCTCCCACTCCAAAGGCTCAGGGCTTGATCTCTGGTCAGGAACAAAGATTCCACAAGTGGTTTGTTATGGCATTAAGTGGGATTAAAATAAATATCCAAAAATGAGAAGCCAAAGATGACCCCCAGACAAATGGCAGTTATAAAATCAGGCAAATAAAAATTAAAATAATGGAATATACACATATACATATACATCCATGAACAAAGTCAAAACAGTCCAACAAAAATAAAGTACAGTGGATTGACCCGGCAAACAAAGGAAATAAAAAATTATATTTACCAGTTAAGAACAAAACTAACTAAAGCACAAACTGGAAAACAAAACTAAAGCAAGGTGTCAAGTGGGAAATAAATCAATGAAAACAAAACTAACAAATATGTTGAGAGGAAAGGAAAGAAAGAAAGAATAGATATGCAAAGTTAAATAGAGGTAGATGAAGATTTATATACATTAAAGATTAACTGCAAGTGGAAGAGAACAGTAGAAAAAGCAAACAAAGGAATAGATGTAGAAAAAATAATAGGTTTAAAAAATTAAAAATTAGAGTTAAAAAAAGAGAAAAGAAAAAAAAAAAGCAAAACTTCACAGAACTGCAAAAGCCCAACGTAGAGGCAGAGGTTTATAACAACAATAAAAAAATGTGATGGAGGAGAAAATAAAGCTCAAAAGCTTAATTAGAGTTCATAATACCAATAAAATCAACAACTACAACAGAGAGGGGGTAAAGGTGGGAAAAAAGAAAAAAAATCCAAAAGAATCTGCAGAATAAGTCAAAACATAAGAATAATAGATGTTTTTCTTGAGTCATTGCTGTTAGAGTTCTCTTCCTCACTGGGAGTCACAGTTCACCTCACCTCACTAGGATGCCCTCCAACACTGCTGATCTCTGGACCTGCTGTGGGGGCAGCTCAGATTCTAATCTGGTCCTACTCCTGTGTGTTCTTGCCTCCAATGTCCACAGCTATCAGAACTAGTGAATTTTCTTTTGTGGGAGCTCTCAATGACCTTTTGTATATTCCATAGACACAGTCTGCCTGGTTGATCTTGTGGATTTAATCTGCAGCTGTACAGCTGGTGGGAAAGTTTTGGGTCTTCTTCCTTAGCCACACTGCCCCTGGGTTTCAGTTGTGGTTTTACTTCCACATCTGTATGTGGGTCGTCCACTGGGGTTTGCTCCTGAGTCTGCCCTGGAGGACTTGGGTTTGCCCCTGTGAGGGCCAGGTGTGGAGGGGGTGCAGCTGCTTGGGTTGCAGGGGTTCTGGCTGCATCAGATACTCAGGGGAGTTGGAGGCTAGGGCAGCAGGAAATATAGTGCTTTAGAAAGGTATGGCAACCAGTATTGGCCAATACACTCCAGTATTCTTGCCTGGAGAACCCCCCTCTCTGACAGAGAAGCCTGGCAGGCCACAGTCTACAGGGTTGCAAAGAGTTGGATACGACCGAAGCCATCCTGCGCACATAGACACAAGACTCTTTTTGCCTGTGGCAGGTCTGCCCCAGTGAGAGTTGAGCATGAAGGTAATGCGGCCGCTTGGCTTGCAGAGACTCTGGCAACGCCAAGTGTGCAGGGACACGGACTGCGTCCACCATAGGAATTATGGCCCTATTAGAGTCTTTTTCTGAGCCCCTTGTAGCTGGCGATCAGAAGGCCTCTTTGGCCAGTCTTTCTCCGTAGCTCCTTCCTTTCAGGCGCTTAGAGGGCTCCATTGCCTGAGGTCCTTCTCTGTTGTTTAGTGCATCAGGCACATAGAGGGGCCCCCCTGGCTGGGGTCCTACTCTGTAGGTTGGTGCATCAGTCACTTAAAGGAGCACCCTGGGTGGGGTCCTACTATGTAGTTCAGTGCGTCAGGCGTTCAGTGGCCAGCCTCTCTATTGTTCAGCTGCTGATGCTGGTGTGTGGGGAGAGAGACTATGGTGATAGCTCCACCCCCTATGAGTGACTCAGCAGTATTGCCTTGCTTCCATGGCTGCCCAGCTTTCCTCCACGAGCATTTCCCATCATAGTGTCCTCCCTCATATCCCCTCGATCTGTCTCTCCGCAGTCAACAGCAGCCCTCACCTTGGGATTGCTCCACAATCCCTAAACTCCAGCTCCCAGCCGCTGCACCTTCCGGGGGACCTGCGTGCCTGTCCTGGGTATGTAATGCTGTGGCAATAAATGTCTGATTCTCATTCCATTTAGGCTGCCACAGATCAGCTATTTCTCAGCCTTAAATGTTTCTCCTCTGACTCAGACAGTTGCCCCAATGTGGGGATCAAACCCCTGCTTCAGTTCCCTCACCCGCTGAGGGCACGTCCAGTCCTACTAACACTCCTGTTTTTCCCCCTAGTTCCTTCCTCCTACCAAGTTTTGCGTGGTTCTATAAATTCTTTTCTGCTGGTCACATACTCCTGTCTACTCTCAGCTGGTGTTCTGCATGTACTTCTGTGTCTGAAGGTGTATTCCTGATGTATCCGTGTAGAGAGATGTACTCCACATCCACCTACTCTTACACCATCTTGTTCTGTCCCTAATTCTTCTTTTTACTTAGTGGTTTTTCCTCACCTTCCCAGCCTATTTTCAGCGCTTGTTGAAGACTTTCTCTATATGTAGCCCTAAAGATGAAGGCCCTGAAACCCTCTCTATGATGGACCCAGAAATCCAAAGAGTGACCTCCAGTGGCCCCAGGGGCTCAGCCTGGGTAGCGCAAGGTCAGTGTGATTCAGAGGGTCAGTTTTGTCCACACTTGTCCACTTGAGCATGGCTGCCTGGAGAGCAGCTTCCCAGGGCCAAAACAAGGTGAAATTACATGAAATGACAGTCACTACCCCAGGGCCATGTGGTTAGGCCATGACGAAAGTAGAATGCAAACTCAGACCTGCCATCTGTAAGTGTATGAGAAAGCACAAGCCAGAAGTTCCTTCCAGACAGCTAGAAGGTCTGGAAGTTAATAGAACCTAAAGGACACTTGTTCTGTACCAAGTAGGGTGTTTGCACAGCCACATTTTGTCCTCAAGTGCCTTTATGAAGTAGGGCTAACCCCACCTCTGTCATTCATTGTGCAGATGAGGAACAGAGGCTCAAGCATGAATTACCACCCAAGGTGCATTCTCAGACTGCAGTTGGCCAGCCTGGCCTGTCCCACCTGGCTCACTGTCCCTGTCACCACGTCCCTGGTATTATGCTAACACCAGTGGTAACGATTGTCTGAGACTGACAGGGAGCTCTGTGGCAGTTACAGTAATGCCTGCCTCTGAGTAACACTAATAACAAAAAAAGAAATTATTTAATTGTTACTAAGTACAGATGGATAGAAGGTAGCTTCTTTCTAACACTGGAGTCCCTTGCCAAAAACAAAAATGAATATTTTAGAGTCCTTGTGTCTAGAGATGGGTTATCTCTCCCCAAGTTGTACCTGTGGCACATGGAAGGCCTCCTTTCTCCAAGAGTCCCTCTGTATGGGGTCCGGGCAAGCAGAGAGGGACTGAACTGTTGAAGGGATCTGAAGACACAGAAGGGCCATCTGTCCAGCTTGTGAGCCCAGGAGTTGCATCCAGTGTATGTGTGTGGGGCCTGGGGCCTGGGGCTGGATGCTGCTAGTGCCTCTCTGACTTGCACCACTTTGTAGCACTTTCATGCCCATAGCACATGCGGCCCTTACTGGCCCCTGAGCCAGTGGTTGTACAGACCAGAGCACCAGGGCTGTGTCCATGTCCTTTAACCTCTGCAACTGTCTAACCCAGCTCTTCTCAAGTGTGTCCCTGAGGGCTGAGATGCTCCCCGCCGGGGGCCTCACCCCTGGTGGAGGCAGTCGCTATCTTCTGTGACTCAGTTCCTGCTTCCAGAGATGAGTTCACTGGACACTTGGGCCTCTCATGGAACACAGGGGCTTCACCCGGGGCGAGGCGCCCTCCCTCAGACAGGCTTCGTGCCTACGTGCAGCCGGGTCCTAGCTCAGGCTTCCATAATGAAATGCCATGATCTGGGGGACTTAAGCTGCAAACACTGATTTCCCACAGTTTTGGAGGTCTGAGATCATGGTGCTCATGAGAGCTCCCCTCCTGGCTTGCAGATGGCCACCTTCTTGTGTCCTCACATGGTGGAGACAGGGGTCTTTGGTGTCTGTTCCTCTTAGAAGAACAGTAATGGCATCACTTAGACCTCACCCTTATGGACTCATTTAACCTTGGTAACTTCCTGAGAGGGCCTGTCTCTAGAAACAGCCACCCTGGGGACTATATGAGTTGAGGGGGGTGGGGGTACACACCTTTAACACAGTGAGTCTTGGTAAGATGGACTACCTTTAGTCTGTATTTCAATTTTCTTCTGTGAAGATCTAAGACCAGCAGACACTACAGGTCAAGCGTGTTTTGCCTTGGAAGTGAACAGGGGAAATGCTGTGAGGTTTCAGGCTCTGTTGTTGTTGTTGTTCAGTCATTAAGTTGTGTCTAATTCTTTGCGACCCCATGGACTGCAGCATGCCAGGCCTCCCTGTCCCTTACCATCTGCTAGGTTGCTCAAGTTCATGTCCATTGAATTGGTGATGCTATCCAACCATCTCATCCTCTGTTGCCCCCTTCTCCTGCCCTCAATCTTTCCCAGCATCAGGGTCTTTTACAGTGAGTTGGCTCTTCACATCAGGTGGCCAAAGTATTAGATCTTCAGCTTCAGCATCAGTCCAGTGAATATTCAGGGTTGACTTCCTTTAGGTTTTTCAGGCTCTAGAGATAGTTGAATAATACAGTCCATGTTGGGGTTGTGAATGGAGCCTCAGGCTGTGCCTGTGCATGAACACAAGGGAGGAGAAAGACAGGAGAATGGGCTCTTCCCAGGTGATAAACTCACCTCGGGCACCAAAACCATTCATCAAGATAAGGAATATTCTAGTGCAATATAAAAAAATCAAAATTCATGCAAAAAATTCACAATGGACAAAACATCAAAATTTTAAACCAAGACAGGATCAGTGCTACTGATTTTTCCTTTTGTGTCAGACTCCATTGTAGCTTAGCACAGCACTGCTTCTAATACCTTCACATGGAGCACCCCAAGTGAACTTTTGTCTGATTACATTTGCAGCTTCTGATAGTGGGCCCACAGAGTGCAGTGCATATGACTCCAAAAAAAGACAGGAAAGAATGTGTACAGCCCCTCTTATGTGCTTCATTTCCAAAAAAGTTCATAACCTAATCTGAGGTTGGGTATGTGACACTCTGAGAGCCATGAAGCACTTTGAAATGGGCTGAGGGTGTGCAGGCAGGAAGGTGAGGTGCAGGCAGGAAGGCTGTCTGCAGTAATCTAAGATTAGTGTTCACCATATGGCTGTGGTCCACAGAATGCTTTCACATATGCTGTCTCCTTTCAGTCCGTCTTCTGTGGAGCAGTGACTACTGTCTTGTTCCAGTCACAGGGACGTGGTACCTGATACCTAGGTGGCACTTACTGCGTGCACACTCTTTCTTTGTTTTGAAATGAATATTAGTATATGCCAGCAATACTCCCTAGGGGGAGGAAAGGAAGAACCCCCAAAAGAGTATTTTTTTAGCTTGAAAGTGTCAACTCAGAGGATCCACAGGAGCTCTGCAAGGCTGATTTTGTCTCAGAGAAGTTATTTCCCAATGTTACTGAACATCCTCTTCCTCCCCTTTTTCTTCTGAATGAATGAATGCATTAATACATGAAGGCATGGATGAACGAGTAGCTCATCAATGGCAAGATAACCATAAATAGAACTTGGAAGAAATTCCTCATACAGGAGATTTTAAAGATTTTTACTTGGCTAAGGAAACATAATATATATCTTATATTTCATATATTTCACAAATATATGAAAACATTCTATTGAGCATCTTGAGAAAGCACTGGGAGGGGCTGGCATGAAGGTAAGGAGACCTGATGGGCAGTTGTATGATGTTCACACTCCAGGGTTTGGATGATGTGAAGCACGAATGGTATTTCTCTTGGTCTGTCTGGCTAGAGCCTATTCTGCTGTTTTCCCCAGGCTAGTCTGTGCCATACACTCTGCAGGGAGCCAGTGTTGACGAACAGAGATAGCTCCTCTGGGTTTAGTTGTCAGAGGCCATTGTTGACCCTGCACTAATTAACGAGGAAACAAAACACACAGAAAACCTTGATCCTTTGCCCATGTAGATTTTAAAACATCCAGCTTTCATTTTCTTTCTCTTTGACTTATAATCTTGGTGAGAATGGATGAGAGTATACACCCCAAAGTGCTTTTCTGATGAACTTGTAGAAAGGTGAGCAGTCTTGTAGAAGCCCCTGATGAGGTGGATGAGCATGGTAGGAATGGATGTGAAGGCAAGAGGCTGCGGGCTGTCTGCATCTGCTATTTCTTCTGCAAGGCAGGTTCTGTTTGATCGTCTCGTTTATCTGAGCCACAGACTCCATGGATACAATTTAATTAGGAGTGCTTCTGGTTTTTATGAGGATTAAGTTAAAAAAATTGTGTATGGAAAGAGTTGTTAACCTGTAGCCTCTTCTGTGCGTACAAAGGGAGGGGAGGGAGTCAACAGGCACTGAGAATTTTCCACATCCTCCTCTGTGGCGACTGCTTTTTATAGCTCAGTGAATTAGGAGGATGAAAAGACAAAGACGGAATGGGAAAAAATATTTACAAATCGCATATCCAATAAAGGGAATGTGCCAAAAGCATAGAAGTTGCTATAGCTCTTTATTTATATGCACATCATCCTGTATGGACTGTGAATCATATCTTATTATGTTTGTTTTACCATTGCCTGAATATAGTAGGAGCTGTTGGTGGCTCACAGACTTGGAGCCACACAGATTCACACTGGAGCTAGGTGCACAGTGAAAAGGGAAGACGAATTTGGTGCTCCAGTGAAAAGTGCATTCTAGTGGTGGATTCCCAGAGATCAGGAGAGACAGTCTGCAGCTCAGAGCAGTCATTGTCACATGGCCAAGTGGCACTGAGAGTGTTCCTTGGCAAAGGTGGGAACCAGAATAGTCTGCTTCTCAGGCTCATCCCCAGCCCCTGCCTAGCCCTAATGAACAATCACTGGGGAAGGGCTCCCTCATGAAAAGATGAGTTTCTTCATATAGGATTCCTGTCGCATTCAACACCAATCACTGTTGGATCTGTGCAAACATACTATAGGGGAAAGCAGTAGTTAAAAATGACACAAAGAGAAGGAGAGGAAGATCAGACCTTTGAAAATCATTGCCACATGGTCAAGTTATAATTAAGATGTTCACACACATGAATTTGTGGGGAAAAAAATGAGTTATTTGAAATAAGACTGCAAAGCCTAGATGAAAGAGCTAAAAAATGAAAGAAAAGACAAAGAATAAATTAACAGAGTTGAGAAAAGAAATGGATAAAGGGAAGAAAAGAAAGACTAAAAAATACTAGAAAAATAGGAGAGAGAGATTCACTGTAAAGAGAGCGAAGAATATGAATGACAAGCTTGAGACTGATCAGCAAAATTAGATTTTTTGAAAGTGTTCAAATTGATTTTAGGGAAAATAATACACATGGAAATCAGACAAAGAAGAATATGCATAACACAAAGGAAAAGAAAGGATAGTATTTCCCTCTACCCCCAAGAAAAAGTCCAGAATATTTAAAGAAAAAAAATATTTAAAGATAAAATTTAAATTTAAGAAAACTTTCCTGAAATAAAGCTATAACTCTATATATTTTAAAAGGTATTTTATCCAAGGGAAGAAAAGGATTCAAATCTATAAAAAACAGAAAAAATCTGGATTGTGCTGGATGTTGTAGCTCTCAATGATCTCCCAGGAGCTGTTGTTCCACCATATGGAGAGGGACAGTCTCAGCACTTGGTTGCAGGGCTTGATGATCTGCGAGGTATCACACACCCAGTTTTGCTTCTGCTCCTCACTCTCCTAGGTCTTGAGATCCTCTATCAGTTTGTCCTCCATGATGTTAGCACTGAGGTCAAAGAGACCCTCCACCATCTTGAAGAAGTTGAGGTAACCCTCATGGTCAGCCACTGCCTCACAGTAGTATTGCCAGGTGGGCATTGGGCTGCCTGCAGGCCCTCCAGCAGTACTGACAAATTGGGTGCTGATGAGCCCAGGGCAGTGGGCCAGGGGCAAGACAGCAGCAGTGCTTTACCCAGAAAGCATGATAACTATACTCTGGACTGAATCCTGAATTTGTCTTGTTGGTCAAATGATTAAAATCTGCAGGAACTAAGACCCCCACCAGGTGGAGGATGGAATGAGGTTGACTCTCCTGACTTCAATCAATTAAAGCTTGGACTCTGTTGATATATGCCCCAATTCTATGCTGAATTCACCTCTGCTCAAGCCCCTTCGCGAACATGCATATATCCTTAGTGTAAAAATTCCCCACTTCTGCTGTTGGGGATACACTGCTTTGGGAAAGATTCCTAGGGTTCTCCTTACTTATTGTAAGAAATAATAAATCCTTGCTTTCCAGCAAGGGGGATAGGGGAGGGAAACAGTACAAATCCTAATAAATTCCTGGACTTAAAAAAAGTTCTGTTGACATCTAGATTCCTCCCCTTTCCCCAAAACTCAAGTTACTTCAAAGTGATTAAAAATTAATTTAAATTATTTAGGAGTTTTAAAATTAATTATTAGTTAAATCATTAAAAGCTGTTTAAATGTGCAATCCATAGAAAATTGGGTAAATCATAGGAGAAACATAAGTTTCATAGAATGAAAAACCTAATGTCTAATTGTGTAAAAGAAATCAGAAGAAGAAAAAATATAAGGTAAGTAGCACTTAGTACTTTGTGAAATAATGAAAAATTTTTTAATTTAGAAGGATGATTATTATGCACTTATCTTTATACTATGAGGTTGATATTATTATTTCTGGATTATAGGATTAAAACAAAGGACAATGTGTATACTGCAAAATGGTGTTTAGAGGAAAATCTATGGCTATGTTATGGAGCAGCAACTAATGAAAGTAAACTAAGTATGTACTCAACTAAAATAGGCAGGAAAAAATATACACATGCACATGCACATTCACACACTCAAACTGAGTAAAGCAGTGGGAAGGGCTGTGTAAAACTGAAAGCATATTTTCATGTGTGGTGTTAAAGGATGTTCTAACTTTATTTTTTACATGTAGCTGTCTAGTTTTCCCAGCACCATTTATTGAAGAGACTGTTTTCCCTCCATTGTATGATTTTGCCTCCTGTGTCATAGATTAATTGACCATAGGTTCATGGATTCATCTCTTGCTGTTCTATCCTATTCCATTGATTTGTATTTTTGTCTTTATACTATTACCATACCGTTTGAATGAATGTAGCTTTGTAGTATAGTCTAAAGTCAGGGAGCCTTATTTCTCCAGCTCCATTTTTCTTTCTCAAGATTGCTTTAGCTATTGTGTCTTTTGTGTCTCATACAAATTTTAAAATTTTTTTGCTCTAGTTCTGTGGAAAATGCCATTGGTAATTTGATAGGGATTGCATTCAATCTATAGATTGCTTTTTGACAGTATTAATTCTCCCTATCCAAAAACATGGTATATCATCCCATCTGTGTGTGCTGTCTTCAATTTCTTTCATCATCATCTTATAGTTTTCAGAGTGTGGGTCTTTTGCCTCCTTAGGTAGGTTTATTTCTAGGTTCTTTATTCTTCTTGATGTAATGGTAAATGGGATTATTTGTTTAATTTTTCTTTCTGATCTTTCATTGTTAATGTATAGAAGTGCACAGATTTTGTGTATTAATTCTGTATCCCGACACATTACCAAATTCATTGATGAGCTCTAAAAGTTTTCTGGTAGCATCTTTAGGGTTTTCTATGTATAATATCATGTCATCTGCAAACAATGATAGTTTTACTTCTTCTTTTCCAATTTGGATTCCTTTTATTTCTTTATTCTTCTCTGATTGCTGTGACTAGGACTTCCACAACTATGTTGACTGAAAGTGGTGAGTGGACATCCTTGGATTGTTCTTGATGTTAGAGAAAATGATTTCAGCTTTTCACTGTTTAGTATGATGTTACCTATCTTTTGAGTATGATATCACCTATCGGTTCAGTTCAGTCACTCAGTTGTGTCTGACTCTTTGCGACCCCATGGACTGCAGCACACCGGACTTCCCTGTCCATCACCAACTCCCAGAGCTTGCTCAAACTCACGTCCATCAAGTCAGTGATGCCATCCAACCATCTCATCCTATATCATCCCATTCTCCTCCTGCCTTCAATCTTTCCCAGCATCAGGGTCTTTTCCAGTGAGTCAGTTCTTCACATCAGGTGGTTTAAGTATTGGAGCTTCCGCTTCAGCATCAGTCCTTCCAATGAATATTCAGGGTTGATTTCCTTTAGGGTTGACTAGTTTGATCTCCTTGCAGTCCAAGGGACTCTCAAGAGTCTTCTATATCACTACAATTCAAAAGCGTCAATTCTTTGGTGCTCAGCTTTCTTTATGGTCCAACCCTCACATCCATACATGACTACTGGAAGAACCACAGCTTTGACTAAATGGACCATTGCCTGCAAAGTAATGTCTCTGCTTTTTAATATGCTGTCTATGTTTGTCATAGCTTTTCTTTCAAGGAGCAAGTGTCTTAATTTCATGGCTATAGTCACCATCTGCAGTAACTTTGGAGCCCAAGAAAATAAAGTCTGTCACTGTTTCCATTGTTTCCCCATCTATTTGCCATGAAGTGATAGGACCAGATGCCATGATCTTAATTTTTTGAATGTTGAATTTTAAGCCAGCTTTTTCACTCTCCTCTTTCACCTTCATCAAGAGGCTGTTTATTTCCTCTTCGCTTTATGCCATAAGGGTGGTGTCATCTGCATGTCTGAGGTTATTGATATTTCTCCCGGCAGTCTTGATTTCAGCTTGTGATTCATCTAGCTGGCATTTTGCATGAACTACTCTGCATATAAGTTAAATAAGCAGGGTGACAGTATACAGCCTTGACGTATTCCTTTTCCAATTTGGAACCAGTCTGTTGTTCCACGTCCAGTTCTAACTGTTACTTCTTGACTTACATACAGATTTCCCAGAAGGCAGGTAAGGTGGTCTGGTATTCCCATCTCTTGAAGAATTTTCCAGAGTTTATTGTGAACCACAGTCAAAGGCTTTAACATATTCAATGAAGCAGAAGTAGATGTTTTTCTGGAATTCTCTTGATTTTCCTATGATCCAACAGATGTTGGCAATTTGATCTCTGGTTCCTCTGCCTTTTCTAAATCCAGCTTGAACATCTGGAAGTTCTCAGTGGAACATCTGGATGTTAGCTATAGATTTGTCATATATGGCCTTTATTATATTGAGATGTGTTCCTTCTGTGCCTGTTTTCTGGAGGGTTTTATCATAAATGGGTGCTGAATTTTGTCAAAATCTTTTCTGCATCTATTGAGATGCTCACATGGCTTTTATTCTTCAATTTGTTGATGTGATGTATCATACTGATTGGTTTGTAGATATTGCAAAATCCTTGCATCCTGTGATAAAGCCACTGGATCATAGTATATGGTCCTTTTAATGTGTTGGTGGAGTCAGATTGCTAGTTTATTGTTGAGAATTTTTGCATTCATCAGTGTTCATCAGTGATATTGGCCTATAATTTTTGTTGTTGTTGTTGTATGTCTGGTTTTACTTTCTGGGTGATAGTGGCTTTATAGAATGAGTTTGGGAGTATTCCTTCCTCTGCAATATATTGTAATAGTTTCAGAAGAATAGATATTAATTCTTATCTAAATGTTTGATAGAATTTGCTGGTAAAACCATCTGTTCTTGGACTTTCATTTGTTGGAAGTTTTTTAATCATGATTTCAGTTTCAGTATTTGTGACTGGTCTGTTCATATTTTCTATTTCTTCCTGGTTCAGTCTTGAGAGATTGTGCCTTTGTAAGAATTTGGCCATTTCGTCCAGGTTGTCCACTTTATTGGCATACAGTTGCCATCTCCCAGAATAATGAAAATAAAAACAAAAATACACAAATAGAACCTAATTAAACTCAAAAGCTTTTGAATTGCAAAGGAAACCATAAAGAAAATGAACAGACAACCTTTGAAATAAGAGAAAATATTTGCAAATGATGTGAGGGACAAGGATTAATTTTCAGTTACAAACAGCTCATACAACTCAAAAAAAACAAACAAATGAAGCAACCCAATCAAAAAATGGGCAGAAGGCCTAAGTAGATATTCTGCCAAAGAAGACATACTTGGCCTCACGGCCAAGAGGCACATGAAAAGATGTTAAACATTGCTAATTATTAGAGAATGGCAAATCAAAACTACAATGAAGTATCACTTCAAACCAGTCAGTATGGCCATCATCAAAAAACCTACAAACTGTAAATGCTGGAGAGGGTGTGGAGAAAAGGGAACCCTCCTACACTGTTGGTGGGAATGCATCAATAAATTGGTGCAGCTGCTAAGGAGAACAGTTTGGAGATTCCTTAAAAAACTAAAAATAAAGCTACCATGCCTATGTGCATGCTTAGTCACTCAGTCACATCCTACTCTTTGCAGCCTCATGGACTATAGTCTGCCAGCCTCCTCTGTCCATGGGATTTCCCAGGCAATACTGGAATGGGTTGCCATTTCCTACTCCAGGGGACCTTTCTGACCCAGGGATTGAACCTGCATCTCCTGCATTGGCAGTCGGATTCTTTACCACTGAGCCATGGAAACCAGAGCCAACATATGACCCTGCAATCCCACTCCTGGGCATATATCTGGAGAAAAATTTGGTTCAAAAGTATACATGCACCCCAGTGTTCATTGTAGCACTGTTTACAATAGCCAAGACATGGAAGCAACCTAAATGTGCATCCACAGATGAATAAAGATGATATGATACATATATACAATGGAATATTACTTAGCCGTTAAAAAGAATGAAATAATGCCATTTACAGCAACATGTATGGACCTGAAGATTATCATACTAAGTGAAGTTAAGTTAGAGAAAGACAAATATCATAAAATATCACTTATAGCAGAATCTTTAAAAAATTATACAAATGAACTTATTTACAAAAATAGAAATAGACTCACAGACTTAGAGAATGAACTTATGATTACCAGGGGGGAAGGGTAGGAGAGAGGAATAGATTGGGAGTTTTGGATTGACATGTACATACAGTATTTAAAACAGATAACCAGTAAGAGCCTACTGCACAGCACAGGGACGTCTGCTCAATATTCTGTAGTAACTTATATAAGAAAAGAATTTGAAAAAGAATAGATACCACACACATATATATATAAAACTGAGTCACTTTGCTTTTACCTGAAACTAATACAACATTATTAATCAACTATACTCCAATGTAAAATAAAAACTTTTTAAAATTGAAAACATAATTTAATTATATAAACAGCATAAATGAATTAATCCAAGAGATGATTCTTTTAACAATTAAACAGACAGTTGTTGTTGTTGTTGTTCAGTTGCTCAGTCTTGTCCGACTCTTTTTGACCCCATGAACTGGAGCATGCCAGGCTTCCCTATCCTTCACTATTTCCTGGAGTTTGCTCAAACTCATGTCCATCGAGTCAGTGATACCATCCAACTATCTTGTCCTCTGTCGTCCCCTTCTCCTACTGCCTTCAAACTTTCCCAGTATTAGGATCTTTTCCAATGAGTCGGCTGTTCGCATCAGATGGCCAAAGTATTGGAACTTCAACTTCAGCATCAGTCCTTCCAATGACTATTCAGGGTTGATTTCCTTTAGGGTTGACTAGTTTGATCTCCTTGCAGTCCAAGGGACTCTCAAGAGTCTTCTCCAGCACCACAGTTCAAAAACATCAATTCTTTGGCATTATTAGCTAACCTATATTAGCTCTCTCCTTGGAAGAAAAGTTATGACAAACCTAGACAGCATATTAAAAAGCAGAGACATTACTTTGCCAACAAAGGTCCGTCTAGTCAAAGCTATGGTTTTCCAGTAGTCAAGTATGGATGTGAGAGTTGGACTATAAAGAAAACTGAACACCAAAGGATTGATGTTTTTGAACTATGGTGTTGGAGAAGACTCTTGAGAGTCCCTTGGACTGCAAGGAGATCCAACCTGTCCATCCTGAAGGAAATTAGTCCTGAATATTCATTGGAAGGACTGATGCTGAAGCTGAAACTCCAATACTTTGGCCACCTGATGCAAAGAATTGACTCATTGGAAAAGACCCTGATGCTGGGAAAGGTTGAAGGTGGGAAGAGAAGGGGATGACAGGATGAGATGGTTGGATGGCATCACCTATGTGATAGACATGAGTTTGAGTAGGCTCCAGGAGTTGATGATGGACAGGGAAGCCTGGCATGCTGCAGTCTATGGGATCACAGAGTCGGACACAGCTGAGTGACTGAACTGAGCTGACTATATAGGTCAGCTGTCTATATATATGAGAAGGTAATGGCAACTCACCCCAGTATTCTTGCCTGAAAAATCCCACGGACTGAGAAGCCTGGCAGGCTACAGTCCATAAGGTCTGAAAGAGTTGGACATGACTAAGTGACTTAGCACACTCACATGGAAAAGCAAACATAGTGATATACAAAACAAAAATGAGAAAGAGAAAAACCTTTAAGGAAAGTAAATGAATCATAAACCATTTGGAAAGAGAACAGTGTCAATACTCCTATGTACCAAACTGCTTTTAGAGATAGAAATTTTAAACAGTATTCAAAGTTCTGTCCCTACAAATGCACCTCTGCCCAGATGGTTTCACAGGTGAAATATATGAAATTATTTAGAAACATAGAATTTCAAAATACTCTATAAACTGTTCCAGAGAAGAGGCAGAAAAATCTTCCACGTGTGTTTTTATGAGGTAAAGCAATATATTATAAAAAAAAAAAAAATGGACAAAAGTATCCCAAATTTAAAAAGAGAAAACAACCGCATGACAATCTCACTCATTTTGATAACAAAAATTCTAAATAAGATATAGGCAAATGGAATCCAGCATCAGAAAAAAGTAATATGTCATGATCATATGAGTTTTAAACCAGCAACAGAAATGTTATAATATCAGAACATATATTAAGCACCTTCATCAAAAATGGACGAAGCTGTCATTTGATTTTCTTCATGACGGTATTTGATAAAATTTAATATTCATTCATAACTTTTAAAACATACTCTTAATATAAAAGAAACTGATATAATTTTAAAAAATAAGTTTAAAGTCAGTGCTATGTCTTACGGTTTTGTTGTTGTTCAGTCACTCCTTCGTATCTGACTCTTTACACTCAATGGACTGCAGCATGCCAGCCTTCCCTGTTCTTCACCATCTCCCAGAGTTTGCTCAAACTCATGTCCATTGTCACCGAGTTAAGGACCAGGAGAGACTGTCAGCTCAAAAGTCCCATAATAGTACTTTTAAAGGGCTCATTCCTTAAAAGGGCTTGCCAAACGTGGCTCAGTGATAAAGAATCTGCCTGCCAATGCAGGAGACACAGGAGACGTGGATTTGGTCCCTGGGTCAGGAAGATCCCCTGGAGTAGGAAATAGCAACCTGCTCCACTTTTCTTGCCTAGAGAATTCCATGGACAGAGGAGCTTGGTGGGCTACAGTCTGCGGGGTCGCAAAGAGTCTGGACATGACTAAGCACATAAGCATGCATTCCTTAAAAGGGATTCATTATCTCATTACTGTAAACATACTTAACTTGTTTATAGACTTAATAACCCTTTCAACTGGAGGGAACTTCAATTTAAACGTGTAATATGGTTGTAGTCTTTTATGTACACAGTACAGACTGTTGTGAGTCGTACTATAATCATAACCTATAGTCTTTTAGACTAATTTTCTAAAGCTTAGAAAGTAGTTTCACTCAAATGATGATGGAGGTTTGCAGTGGTTGTGTCTTTGCCCTTTCAACATACTGTTCTTGATGCGGGATGTTTTCAGCAGCAATGCAATTACTAATCTACATTTTGTACCATTGAAAAAAATGCTATTTTTTCTGGACCTATCGCTACATGAGACATTATCAAAGTATTTTCACAAAAGGCAGTATTGCCAGGGCCAGGCATCTCTCACCTGGCTCCCAGGTGTATCTATGCCTTGGGAACTCAAGTTTCTGCAACATGAGTTTAACTGGCCTTAAGTGGGATAGAACCGGGAATGTACTTGGCATTGGAACAAGCCAAACAGGCTGGACTTCACAGAACAGACCCTCTTTGTATGGTGCGATCTGAGGAAACAATCTGTTTGAATTTCCTAACTTGAGGGCAGTAATTTTTTTATCTTAACCATTAATAATTAAGATTTGTATCTTTATAGACTAGAAGGATTGGATGCCTGGAGCTATCGATAACCGCCTACAGATCACATTGTTCTTTGTATTGTCTGAGTAACTCACTGCAGTGAAATGCTGTGGGGCTTTCAGTCTCCACCAGGATCCACGGGCCTCCTCCTCACTAGCCTGGCTCCCTGAATGGGTCCCCAGCTCTCTCTCTTTAGCTGTGACAGTCTAGCTCAGGAAAGAAGTTCCACACCAGTCCGTACTTCTTACTGAGCAGAAGAACTTTGTACCCTGGGCAACTCCTTCCCAAATCCTTGATGCTCAGGTCTCAAAATCGCTCTCCAGACTCTCTGGGACATACTGCTTTGTAGGAACTGGCTAGGCCTCTGAGAATGGCAGTATGTTAGAGATGCCGGAGGTTTTCCCCCCACCTCTTTCCCTCTTGATTTGCTTTTATGACTCAGTTGTATGATTGAGTAAGGCAGGAAGATCCAGAAGGTCAAGAACATTCTGACCTCAAGTTCCACAGTCTGCCTGAGTGATTTTTGGTTCTTTTAAGTGTAATTTCTTAGCACCCTCCTGCCGAGGTGGGCGGGGAGGGAAGTTGGGGCCTTTTGTCTAGCTGTGGAAGATCTATGTTCACTTTCTGCGTCTGGGGTCCTTGTGACAGCCAATGTAGGTTTACAGAGAGGGCTGACTCATTCAATGTCCATAATTCCTGACTTCAGAAAGGCTTGTGTTGTGAGCCCTGTGGGCCAGTGATATTCATGATAAAGGAAGTCATCAGGAAGGTGGGTTTCCTTTCCATCTCTTCTCTTAACTTCTCCAGCTTGAGGGATATCTTGAAGAAGATTTTAGAAGACTTGGCTTTTTTATACATAATTTTATTTATGACTGCTGGGTTTTCATTGCTGCAAGGGCTTTTCTCTAGTTGCAGCAAGCGAGGGCTACTCTCTAGTTATGGTGTGCGGGCTTCTCATTGAGGTATCTTCTCTTGTTGCAGAGCACAGGCTTTAGGTGCATGGGCTTTAGAATACAGGCTCAGTAGTTGTGGTACATGGGCTTAGTTGCTTCTCAGCATGTGGGATCTTCCCGGACCAGGGATCAAACTTGTGTCCCCTGCATTAGCAGGTGGATTCTTTACCACTGAGCCACCAGGGAAGCCCAGACTTGGCTTTCTAATGCAATCAGACAGCCTCGGTCACAGAAACTGACTGTCAGGGAAATTTGGCACACTTCCCCTCATATCTGGGAATTTCTGTAATAATTATAGCTGGGTTCTATCTACCCAACTTACTGAATCTGCAGTGCCTCACAGTATTTTCTAATTGACGATGCAAGATACCTGAATACACTAAACTTAAATCTTTGAGGAGAAAACAGGCTCATTAGGGTTTGTTCAAGGAGATACCAATTTAGCCTAAACATGCAGAAATGATGGATTCCCTAAGAGGCTGGCAGGTCTGCTGGTCAAACACCTGCTAAGTGAGATTCGATTTTCAACACTGGCTAGGTAGACAGTGACAAGTGATTGATCTCTCCACATCTTAATGCCCTCCTCTATGAAAGGAGGATACTAGTACAGACTCTCCCAAGGGCCTCTGAGAGAAGTAAATGTCAGCACCTGCATACACTAAGTGTTCTCTATGGGTTTAATACATGATTATTCAAACTGAGTTTCAAGATTCATTCACTCCAAGTATTTTTGTGCCAGGCACAATCTGAGGGGCAGGGGCCCAATGGTTTGAAAGTATGTCCACCAAGAAGACACAATTTTCCTGGAAGTTGGGAAATATTGATTTCAGGATCATGGGCAAATTTGTGGGCATCCTTTTTGACCCAGTTGGATCTGTAGGACAGTGTGTATCTTCGTGGGAAACTGAGTGGGGCCATTAATGATGAAAACATTGAATTAAAGTGAGGGTACCTAGGAAGAACGTACAACATAATTCCCAAGATTTTCTCAATATGTAAGAACCGGATTATTCCTGAATTTTACTAAAAATGATCAGGTGGGTCTGATCCTGGTCTGCCGTTGCTACCTGAGTTCTGTCTCATTTCTTCACCATAGTGCTTTCCACAGAGCTTGGTACTCAGTAAATATGGAGTATAAATTGAGTACTGAGCAGGAAGAAACCACTGGAATTTGCATATGGATAGAAAGAAAGCAAATAATAGTGAAAACAGCAGAATATTAACAGGTGATTCTGAGTGATCTTTGAAATCATTTGAAATTATTTCCAATGAAAAGTTTTTTTAAAGAAGCTAGTATATATTCAACTAGAAAGATGACTAATAGAATCAGAGTTGTAGGATATGATTAATTTTAATGGTTCTTGTTGTTTTTCTGAGCTACTCTGTACATCTAAGTATCTCTTGGACTTGTTCCCATGATGGACGTTACAAGAAATGCTAATTAAATTTAATAGAATTAATTATATATGATTTATAGATATTTAATAAATTAGAATTGGAAATAACACCAGACAGAAATGTTGAAACAGACAGCCTTCTGAGATAAATTTTCTCTGCTTTCATGGATGGTATTAAGTCTGCTTGTGATAATTTTACAAGAAGGAACATTTTTGTAGCTGCTGATTCATTTCTTCTTGGCAGACAGAGCACCAACAAAGTTGAAATATTACTGTTAATCTCTTTTTATTTAGATGTGTGCTAGAATAGCACTTGAGGCACTATGCATAAACAACACTTCTGTGTTACTACGAAGGCATTATTTACTTACTAGAACCAAATTACCTTGTAGTGAGGGCCAAAGAAGTGGAATTCTCAAAGACTAAGCTGCATTCTCAGCTGACTTCTTTTTGAAGAAATTTCTGTTTCAGCTTGGAGTCTTACCAACTACAGTTATTTCCCTAAATGAAATACAATATTAATTTGCTAGGGCTATTGTAACAACATACCACAAACAGACATGTGCTGTCTTCCTGTTGTGGAGTTTCCAAGTACAAGATGGTGGTAAGGCAGGGCCAGGGCCCCTGAGGCACTCAGGAATGGCCAGTTCCTGGCCTCTCTCCTCACTTCTCACATCTCCTTGGCTTGTGGCAGCATAACTCCAATTTTTACATAAGGTCCTTGTGTGGACACCTGTGTCAAAATTGCCCTTTTTTTGTAGGGATGCACTTGCCTTGGGTTAGAGCTCACCATCGTGACCTCACCTTAATTTGATCATCTATAAAATAGGTCACACACACACAGGTACTGGGATTAGTACATCAGTATCTTGGGGAGAGACATAATTCGACCCACAACAAAGACATTTATGCTACTGTAGATAGTTGAAGATAAAGGCTGTATAGTTTTTAATTAGCTCCAACTTTTTGAGACATTTAATTCCACAAATCTGATCAAAGTAAAAGAAAATGCTCAAATAATTTCAAACTTTATATTCTATTTTATACAAATTTTATATTTTACCCTGTGTAGATCTTCATTTAAGGAGGCTTTATTAGCATCTTAGTACATGTTGCTTGGGCTTCCCAGGTGGCAGTAATAGTAAAGAATCCGCCTGCCAATGCAGGAAATGCAGGAGATGCCAGTTTGATCCCTGGGTTGGGAAGATCCCCGGAGGAGGAAATGGCACCCCCCTCCAGTATCCTTGACTTGAAAATCCCATGGACAGAGGAGCCTGGTGGGGTATAGTCTATGGGGTTGCAAACAGTCAGACACAAGTTAGTGACTGATCATGCAGGCACAAGTTGCTTATCATAAAAATTACAAAACCAATAGATCATCTGAGTTCTTTGACTCTGAGAAAGATCAGTTAAAAACCAGAAATGAATTATTTTTTGTGCGTTTTTTTTTTATTGGAGGATAATTTATATTGTTGTGTTGGTTTCTGCCATACAACAGCGTGAATCAGCTATATGTATACATATATCCCTCCCTCTTGAGCCTCCTTCCCATCCCACCCCTCTAGGTCATCACAGAGCACCAAATTGAGCTCCCTGTGCTATACCGCAGTTTCCCACTAGCTATCTATTTTACACGTGGTAGTGTATATATGTCAATGCTACTCTTTCTATTCATTCAACCCTCTCCTTCTCCCTCTTTGTCCTCAAGTCTGTTCTCTACATCTGCATCTATTCCTACTCTGCAAACAGGTTCATCAGTACCATTTTTCTAGATTCCATGTATACGCAAGCTATTTTAAATAGAAGTTTTAAATAGGTGCATAATTGGACCTCCCCTAAAACCACTGTGTGCTCCTAACAGATAGAAGATAGTGATGCAGGAGGCCTCTGAGGTCAGAACTCTTCACTACCTCCTCCTCAGATGAGCAACTCATCCCTGAGGGGTAAGATCATGTTAGAATCCCATAGGGACACCCCGGATCCATGTCAACGGACAATATTTTGAAAATGTAAAATTGAATTGAGTTAGAATTGAATCCATTTTCCTAGTGGCTTGGACATGAGTGTCTGTCTTGGGTAAATTCTAAAGCAACAGTTCATACACTGGTACTGCCACTTGTGTTGTCCCCAGTAACTCATCAGAAATCATGGAGTTGATGGACTTAGCCATTCAGTATTTTTAAGTGGGACCAAGGGGAGGAGAGGAGCAGATGCAGGAGGCTGTTGGTCAGAACTCACACTCCCTTCCTGGTACCCCAGTTGCTCTTTCTGGGTGGAAGAGAAAGAGTCCAAATCACAGCTAACACCCATGTGTTTGCCACACCCAGGAAGGTTACCATCCACTGCTCTGTATTTGATCAGATTGTCAGAATTCAAGTCAACGTAGAATAAGTTATGAAAATCTTCAGTACTAGGGAATCCCATTCCAGGGTGGACCTTCTTCTCTTGGGTGTCTCTCACTATTAAGTTTTTGTAGAGTGGAATTGGTTCAGTTCAGTTCAGTTTACTCTGTCGTGTCTGACTCTTTGTGACCCCATGGACTACAGCACGCCAGGCTTCCCTGTCCATCACCAACTCCTGGAGCTTGCTCAAAATCATGTCCATCAAGTCGGTGATATCATCCAACCATCTCGTCCTCTGTCCTTTTCCTCCTGCCTTCAGTCTTTCCCAGCACCAGGGTCTTTTCCAATGAGTCAGTTCTTCACATCAGGTGGCCAAAGTATTGGAGCTTCAGCTTCAGTATCAGTCCTTCCAATGAATATTCAGGACTGATTTTCTTTAGGATTAACTGTTTTGATCTCCTTGCAGTCCAAAGAACTCTGAAGAGTCTTCTCCAATACCATAGTTCAAGTAGCACTAAAATACTAGCCCTTGGCCTCAAACAACTAAAGACCTTAGAAAAGCTTTCTCTGCAGTTGGCTTGAGTTGAATCATTTTCCAGAGATTTGTGCTTGCCATGGCCTCTTTCTTGGAGTCTCTACTTTCTTAAGTTACTGCATTCTTTGAAACCATCTCCTTGGCCACTGTTGTCAGGCAAGCAGCAAGGAAACTTGATTGTCAAAGTTCAGGAATGTGAGCTGACCTTTGAAAGACCTCAGTAACACCAGTGCCCTGCAGAGGGTGAGCATTTTTCTTCAAATGCTGTGGATGAGAAAAATGTGTAGTTCTCACAGATAGCTGGTTTCTTGTGCAGAGGGGAGAGACTTGATGCTAGTGGAGAAGGCAGCAGTAGTGACAGTGGTTAGGACAGTATGGTAGGGGCAGAGGGAGAGACACAAAGAATCTAGAAATAGGCCTACCTCAAATAGGCCAAGCTGATTTTTAACAAAGGTGCAATAGTAACTCAATGGAGAAAGAATAGCCTTGTCAACAATAATACTGGCACAATTGGACATCCAGAAGAAAAAGAAAAAAGAAAGAACTTCAGCCTACACTTCGCACCTTATATAAAAATTAATTGAATGGATCATGGACTTAAAAGAAAAAATGTAAAATGATAACATTTTTGAAAAAAAGAAAAACCAAAGGAAAAAATAAGCATGATCTATAAAACAAAAAATGGTTAAATTGAATCTCATAAAAATTTAAAATTTTTGTTCTTCAAATGACCCTATTAAGAGGTTGAAAGTACAATCTACAGTCTGAAAAGAAACACTTGCCAACCACATATTCAACAAAGAACTAGTGTTTAACATGTATAAAGAACTCTCAGAATTCAACAGTAAAAATACAAATAATCCAGTTAAAAACTGGACCTCAAGATGAAGATAGACATTTCACTGAAGAGAATGTGAAGAACAAATAAACACATGAAAGGATGTGAACATCAGTAGCAATCTAGGGAAACACAAGGTAAGACCACAATGATACATCACTACATACTCATAGAACTAGCTGAGCTAAAATAGTGTCACCGAATGCCAGGAAGGATGCAGAGACTGTATCACTCATCCCACGCTGGTGAGGATGTAAAATGGTGCGGCCACTCTGGGAAATGGTTTGGCAATTTTTTATAAAGTGAAACAGGAAAATATATGTCCCAGAAATGATACCTTTGATCACTTATCCCAAAGAAATGGAGACATGTTCCTACAAAAACCTGTGCATGAATGTTCCTAGCAGCTTTATCTGTAGTACTGCTAAACTGGAAACCTCCCCAGGATCTTTCACTGACTGAACAGTTAAACAAACCGCAGAACCTTCACACCACAGAACGCTATGCAGGACTACTGGTACAGGGAACAACCTGGGTGAGTCTCTAGAGAGATTTGCTGAGGGCAAAAGTCTAGCTCAAAAGGTTATTACATACCGTATGATGGTATTTATATAACATTCTTGAAATGACAAAATTATAGAGATGGAGAGATTAGTGGAGGAGCTAATTAGGAGATTAGGTTGCAGCTATAATAGGGCAGCAGGAGGGATCTTTGTGATGAAACATTCTGGATCTTGGCCATATCGATGGTTGAGATATTGTCTTGTAGTTATTGTGCAAGATGTTACCACTGAGGAAATCTGGGTAAAGGGTACGTGGTATATACTTTTTAAAAACTGCAGTTATCTTGGGAAGTAAAATTTTTAATTTAAAAATAATTTAAGGTTGTTTTGGGGCTTCTCATGTGGTGCTAGTGGTTAAGTACCCACCTGCCAATGCAGGAGATGCAGTTTGATCCCTGGATTGGGAAGATCCCCTGCAGGAGGGCGTGGCAACCCACTTTAGTATTCTTGCCTGAGAAATCCCATAGACAGAGGACCCTGGCAGGCTACAGTCCATGGGGTTGCAAAGAGTCGGACACGACTGAAGTGACTTAGCACATAGCACACACGTAAGGTTGTTGTAACCTGCAAAAGTAAAAGTGTGAGCTACTTCCTCACACTTCCTTTCTCTAACCAGGCCCATGGTATCCTTTTCCCCAATTATCTTTTAAGGATAAAAGTTCCAGAGCATGAAAGCATCTAAGATCCTCAAGGGGGTGGACATTCTGAGTTGTTCTGATTTTCTCCCTAATGAGATCCAGCCCTGTCTTGGGCCCCACACTATCTGTTTCTACTTTCTTGTGTACCAAGACCCAGATGGGGGAGATTCTGTACCATAGTAGATTCTGTAGAGTAATTCTTGGAAGCTTAAAAATTCTGTATTTATCTGGGATCAAGGTAATATGTTTGTGTCAATAACCAAACATCTCCAGAGAGAACACCAGCAGGAAATGAGGGTGGAAGAAAGATCAGAAAATCAAGCCAAGTGGGAGAGATTCAGAAGCTCTGCCAGAGGCAAGGACCACCCTCTTGCTCCTTTAAACATCATCACAGCTGGGCATATTTTAGCCATGAAAGGCTCACCAGCATTTGAACAGCAGCATATCCCAGACTGAAATTGACCAAGGAAATGGAGTCTGCCAGGGACCAAGGAATGATGCTGTCCATGTGCACCACTTATAATTTGACCTCTTGACAGGGCTGGCTGATGAAATGTGTAGTTCCCTGACTTATTGGCAGGACATCTGCAGTCAGCAGTGTCTAATTTCTTCTCCCTCTGGATCCAGGTTTGCTGCCCTAGCCTAAAAAATAAATGGAAAATTTTGTGTACTGAGCAGGGCTAATTCTGGCATTGTTGAGACTAGACAACTTATTGAATTGAGGTAAAGCTATGAAAGAATGTATTTCCAGGACTATCGAGATTCTCTCTCTATAAGACAAAAACTCTTAACTTAGTTACAAATATAACAACCTGTTAGCTCAGTTGGGCGCTTCCCTGGTGGCTCGCTGGTAAAGGATCAGACTATCAATGCAGGAGATTCAAGTTTGATCCCTGGGTCAGGAAGATCCCCTCAAGAAGGAAATGGCAACCCACTCCAGTATTCTTGCCTAGGAAATCCCATGGACAGAGGAGCCTGGTAGGCTACAGTCCATGGGGTCATAAGAGTTGGACGCAACTTAATGACTAAACAACAACAACAACATAACTCAATCTCATCTTTGAAAAAGATATCGTCACAAGTGTTTATTCCATGGGCAAAATCCCTTCCAAAATAAACAGTCTAGCTTTGCATTCCAAGTAGATCTGGTTCAAGAGCAGAGTTGCCACTGAAGTTAAGAGGAGGTCTAGGTCCCAGCCTCCATAACATGCCATGTCAAGGAAGACAGTCATGTATGACAGCCCATATAACCATGCCTCTGCCTCCACTGTCCCTGTATTGTATCATCCTCCATGATCCCCACATGACAGTGTCCCCACCCCCATCATCCTTACAGGATATTGCCCGCCCCCATCCCATACAACCATGCCCCTTCTCATTATCCTCATTTGACTTTTCTTTAAGTTGCTTCACCTGCTTGGTGTGACCATTTTTGATTCTCCTGTTTGTATTCCTTGTGTCTCCCAGAATGATAAACAAGAGTTCAGGAATGGGATGATTGGAAAAAATGACGTTCTGTGCTGGTTATTTGTTATTTGTGGCATTTTTTTTTTCCTAAACAAAAACTTGCAAGATCAGATAAAATGCATTTTGTAGATAAAAGTTGGATAACCATTGCTGAATTGCCCTCCATAAAGATTTTTCCAATTTATTTTCCCACCAGCAATGAGAGAGTTTCCCCTTCTTTTCATTGGTGATCTGTATTGGGGATTATCTTTCTTCTATATCTTGTTCAGTCTTATGTGATAACTAGTAGCTCATTGCTGGAATTCACATTGCTTTGACTATTAGTGACATTTAACATATTTTTTTTATTTTTGTTTTGTTGACCTTTTTTTTTTCTTTAGTATATTGCTTGTTCATGTATTTGCAATATTTGCCTTTTGGTCTGATTTTAAGAGATCTTTATAGGTGTATTAAGCTGCTAAGGAGCTTCCCCCATGGCTCAGCAGGTAAAGCATCCACCTGCAACACAGGAGATACAGGAAATGCAGGTTCGATTCCTGGATCCAGAAGATCCCCTGGAGGAGGGCATGGCAACCCACTCCAGTATTCTTGCCTAGAGAATGCTATGGATGGAGGAGCCTGGAACACTCAGTCCATAGGGTTGCAAAGAGTCAGACACCCCTGAAGCAACTGAGCACCCAAAGCCTGCTAGGGCTGCTATTACTAAGTACAACAGATAGGGTGCCTTAAATGACAGAAGTTTATTTTCTCACAGTGCCGGAGGCTAGAAGTCAGAAATCAAGGTGTCAGCAGGGTTAGTTTCTCCTGAGGCCTCTCTCCTTGGTTTGTAGACAGCTGTCTTCTCCCTGCATCCTCATGTCATCTTCCTTCTGTGTGTGTCTGAGTCCTGATTTCTTCATGTAAGAACATCAGTCAGACTGAATTAGAGTCTCGCCCAGATGACCTCATTTTACCTTAATCCCCAACATACAAATTCTGAGCCCATGTCTGTCAGAATTTTAAGTATTCTATCTAGTCCATTTTTTGCCTTCTAAATTTATTTCTGTTGATAGCTAATACTAAGAAACTATTTTTTATTGCTTGCCACATGCCAGGCACTAAGTTGTTTACAAATATTAAGTAGTTAATCATCACACAGCCATGTGAAGTAGATTTTATTATTAACTTGTCCTGGGTCACACAACTAGGAGGTGGTGAAGCTAATATGTTTACCTGAGCAATGTTTAACCAATATGCAATCCTGCCTCCCACGGGAGAACCTTAGATATCCAGAGGTCTCAAACTTGCTTCCCTTTGGGGGTTGTACTTTACGAAGCCTTTTCATCCCAGTAGCATGACACTGATTTATTTTTCCTTCTTCTATTTATATCATGTTGATTTGAAATTTGTTTAGGTCCAAGAATTTTTTTTTTTCTTATTAGCCATCAGTCATTGAGGACTTACAGTGGCCTGGTGCTATGCTAGGGTACTTACAAACACTAATTTACTTAAGCCATACAATAACCAATTTTAGCAGCCTTCCTGGTTGTACACATGAGAAAAGATAAGTTTCCAGGGAGTTGTTAATTGTTCCAGTTCACATAACAAATCAGTGGGAAACTAGGGTTAAAATCAAGGTTTATCGGTCATCAGACTGTTACTCAGAGTCACCATTTCATTACTCAAAATCACCATTCTGACAGTGGAGATAGGATTCCAACTCTACAGTTTTCCCAAATGCTTCATTTGCCAGTTGTCCTTGAGCTATGTGTTGTTATATTTGTTTATTAGTTTTACTGAATTGGCGTAAGTATCAAAAGACAAAATTTTATTTTGTGGAATTTCTAGTCTATCCATTCTATTCCTACAAGAGATCACTTAAATAGAATAAATGCAATTCAGTGGACCAGGATAGAATTCTGATATTTAAAGAAGTTTTTAAAAAAAATAAAGTCCTCGTTTTGTAAAGTTAAAAATTGAATCTTGCAAAATTAATAACTCATATTCCCAAATTAATAATTCCATGAAAAATGGTTATTCAAACTAAACCTTTGAAGTCAGCTGGGCTGCTGTTTTAAATCCATTAAAAAACTTATATGCTCAGAGAAGAATTTACTAAGGTTATGGAATTTAGAGTTTGTGCTCCTATTTTTTGAATTCAAAATAGTTTCAAAATGCTGGGTTTGGGTGGCAGCAGATGGATTGTGTGGAACATGCCCCTGGCATCCAGGGAAACACATTCCATGCTGTGGGTCCAGGGAGACCGGGCTGCAGACTGGGAGAGGCTGGAGTCAGGCAGAGCTGGGAGATCTTCAGTGTCGTCATTTATTGTCCAGAACCCTGGGCAAGGCACATGAGCACATTATAGCACAATTACCTTATGGGCAAAATGGGGGGAAAGTGAAACCTGCCTCAAAGAATTTTATGAGAATTCTTGATAATGCATGTAAAGCATGCAGCACAGTGACCGATGGCAAATGGCTATTCTGTTGATCTGATTGAAGCTCGTTTGTTATTCTCTGTGCACATTTACATGTTTAAGAATCAGAGGTCTCCTCCAACAATAAAATTCATGATTGATTGTTGTTGTTCAGTCGCCAAGTCATCCCATTTTTACACGTATGAACTATGAAAGGGTATCCAGATGTGGGAGACCCCTGCATAAGCTGTGTTGCCTGACGTGTGGCTGGTAAGAAGTCTGCCAGTCACTGGAGAACACTCCTCCCTCCCTCGGTGAAGTCTCAAGATTCCATGAAACATCTTCACCAAATGATGCTTTGTTTCATTCCATGGGTAGGAGATGATAGACTTTCTTCACTGATTCATTCATTCCAAAACTATTTGTTGAGCACCACTGTGTGCAAACATCTGTGAAAGACACAAGCATGATACGACACATGACCACTTTTCAAAGATACCTATTCTAGCAGGGGAAGCAAGAAACCAACAGAGACCTTCAGGATGAGGCAGGGCAGGCCCAGCCGCAGAACAGGCAAGTTAAACAGACTGTCACCTTGGCCGCAATGTGTGTGGCCCAGGTTAGTGCAGATAAGCGTGCACTGGAGGTGCACTGCTGACTCTTCCTTGATGCTCTGCATAGCATGGAAGAGGAGGGTGATATATGTGTTGGGATCAAGGTGGTCTTAAAATTAAGAATGTTCCACTTTGACTTCTGGTTACCTAAGCCCACAGTGGTGTGATAATAGAAAAGATGACAGCGCCATGCATGGAAGCTTTTTCTTGACAAGGCCCCTGCTAGGCACTTTCTGTGAGTACATTAGTCTCTTATTGCTGCTGTAACAAATCACTTCAAACTAACTGGCTTAAAGAGACACAGTTCTGAAGGCCTGAAGTCTGAAAGGGGTCTCACTAGGCAGAAATTCAAAGTGTTGTCAGAGCCTCTGGGCAAGTGCACATGGGAGAAAGATCTGTTTGGTAAAATTTATCAGGAACCAGTCACTGGGGGAGATGTAAGAGGAGCTTCCCAACACAATCTTGAGAAGCAGCCATGTTATTGCACCAACAAGCTATATCTACCCCTACTGGTCACAGTGGTTTTTAGTGATGGTTGTAAATAATTGGTTGAGCTGGCAGTTTTAGAACTTTGGGATAGGGCACGTTTTTGGAAGGTAACATTGCATAGGGGTGGAAGGTGCAGAGGCTGTGGGGTCAGAGGCCAAGTTCAGAGCCTTTCCTCCCCATCGTGTCAGTTTTGAACAACAAGTTTCTAGGAGATGTGATTTCCTCGTTCACAAAATGTGGACACCTCTCCTCCCTCCCCTGCTGGCAGAGGAAGCTGAATCCATTGTTTTTGTTGAATTTCTGGCTCACAGTTGGCCCTAGAAAAGTGTGAGCTGGTCTGCAACTTCTCTATAGGACAAACACAATGAATATGTTCTCATAGGGTGCTGGAGAAGGATTCGTGACCTTGTTGGTAGAATAGTGATTTGATGCCCATGAAATGCTGCATATGCAACTGTTGTGTTTTTCCACAAAGCGGTTGTGGTCCCAAGGCTCCTTGCTGTTCAGAGCCAGCTGGGAGGACAGGGGAGTGGCCTCAGTGCCAGACGCACAGACCCTGTGAAGTTCTCTCTGTCCCCCGGCCCCTCTGAAAGTGCTATTCCCACAGGCGTTTCCCTACTTCTCTGAGAAACAGTGTTCTTTTCCTCAAAAGAGCCTTTCATTTCATCCCATCCTGAATATCTAATTATTTTCTCACTGAACTCCCAGCTATGGGGGCCCTGCCAGAGTATTGCTTGGCAAGGCTAATTGGTTTCTCTAACCTCCAGGCTTAACATGCACCCTGACAGCCATTGTCCCTTAACCTGGGGTCCTTTTCCATGTCACAGGCTGGGACCCTCACAGCAGTGTCAGCAGTTGGCCAGAAGGGAATAGGGAAACGTGGCATTTTCTGTGAATCTGGCAGTGTAGTCACATGTGAGAAAACTGGAAAAACAGCTTACAGGTTTAATTTTTGTTTTTATTGAAACGCTTTTAAGTGAAGTGGGTCAGACAAAGATAAATACTGTATGATTACACTTCTATGTGGAGTCTTTAAGAAAAAAATTATAGAGAACAGACTGTTGGTTGCCAGAGACAGGGAATAGGGGAGGGAGTAGTCAAAATGGGTGAAGATGGTCAAAAACTACAAATTTCCAGTTATTAAATATTAAATATGTCAGTCATGGGAATATAATGTTCAGCATAGTGACATTAACAATACTTATTATAAATTTGAAAGTTGCTAAGAGATCTTAAAAATTCCCATCATAGAAAAAAATTATGTCTATGTGAGGTGATGGATGTTAAATAGACTTATTGTGGTGACCATTTTGCAATATATACAAATATCAAATCATATGTCATACACCTGAAACTAATATAATGTTTCATGTCCATTATATCTCCACAAATTAACTTCAATCATAGAAAAAAATGTCAACACTTAATATCGCTAAAGGGAATGAGTTCTGTTTTTTCTTTTCTGTTTATACTTGCTTCTCTCCATAAAAAGAAATGTTGAGATGGCGTGTAAAGAAAGCTGTAAGCACTGTAAGGTAATTAATAAGCTAGATTTGGAAATAAAAAGTCCTAGAGGAGAAAGCAAATGACATCCAGGAGAAAATAAATCACTGAAATCCAGCTGCTTGTGGCCGTGATGAAGAGGAAATGCTATTGGAATATCTTTCAGCAGGAAACACTCCTCCAGCACTGATTTGAGAGAAGTTCCCTGGGTGGAACCTTGTGGAAGCAGCACTGAGGACACATGGAACATCACTCAACTTGTCCTGTCAACTGCAGTTGACTGTGGACAGCACGTGCTTTCTTGGCTTCAGTGCCTGCATGGCTTCCTGGGATGCCCTCCCCAGTGAAGGACAGGGCCTCGTGTGCCAAACGTTTGGGTAGGTGTTCTTGCTTTTTTATTCAGAGTGACACGGGGCATGTGGGTCCTTGGGTGCATCCACCTCTGCTCCGGACACAAGGCACTGACAGAAGACAAGCGCAAGCTGAGTAAACCAAATGGGCAGGACCAGCTGAGGTTCTGAAGAGCAGAAAAAGAGCGGACTGGCTGGGCATCTAGTCCTGGAACGGGCCAGCTCCCATAGGACACTAGACATAGTGCAACCTGAGAGCTGGAGCCTGGAGCCCCAGAGCTCCAGCCCCCTCCAGGAAGGAGGCAGAATGTAATGGTACATTCGTGTGGACCTACGGAGGACAGGGGCTGCGCCACCAAGATCTATGGTTAACAAAGAGGCTGAGATCCCTGCAGTGCCCATGAGTGCAGCACCCCCAAAGCAGCTAGGAAAGAACTGGTTCTGCCTTGCCTGGGAATCCCAAAATCACCAGAAAGAGAGAGGTAGCTAAGAGAAAGGAAGAATAAATGAAACAAAATATCAACACAAAAATTTCCCACTCATAATCAGATGGTATTAAAAATTCAAAGCTCCTGAAGCCATCTGCAGCTAAAGAAAGGGAATAAAATCAACACTCAATATAAGAACTCATATATGTAAATATAAAACATGTTTGAAAAATAAGGAATTATGAAATAGAACTGTCATATATAAATCAAATACAAATGATTAAAAGCTTAGAAATTTAAGAAATTGAAAGTATAGCACTGACAATAAAATTTAAAAAAGAAAGTTAAACTCTAGACTAGATACAGTTGAAGACAAAATGGTGAATCGAATGCTATCATTTCTCGAGGATCTAGCAGATTTAGCAAAGAGATTAAAACATATCAACAAGACATCCCAGGGATAGATTGTAGATTTCCCCTTGCCAAAAAAGGAAATGGAGAAAATGGAAGTAAATCTACCTTGAAGATAAAACAACTGAGAAATTTTAAGCACTGAAGAAATTCACAGGCCCTTAGATCAAAAGTGTTGTGAGCATCAAGCAGCCTGAATGACAGAGAGTCCACATGGTGAAACCTGGTACAGAAGCTTCCTGTGTCATGGGTCAAGAGAAATGCTAAAAGCTACTGGAGAGATGAGAAAAGGCAATGTACAACGGATGTCAACCAGACCACAGAGGACTTCTCATTAGGAAAAACAGAGGCCAGAGGCACTGGAGTGATATTTTCAAAGTGCCACGGGAAAATTTTGATTACCTAGGATCCTGGATGCAGTCAAGAGGAAGACATTTCAGACATATGAGAGCTATTCCAGTTTCCTACCCATAGACACACACTAAGAGAATCATGAAAAGTTGTAGATCAGTGAGAAAAAAAGTGAACACAGACAGAAGTCATGGTATACAAGACCAAGGGTGAGGTCAGAACTTGATAGATTATATCAAAAATTAAATTGCTTATTGATTGTACTTTTACAAGTATATGTTAACCCTATACAATTATAGGTATATGTTGCTTCTTGACTTGCATACAGGTTTCTCAGGAGACAGTTAAGGTGGTCTGGTATTCCCATCACTTTTTTTTTTTTAATTAGTTTATTTTCTATTTTTTAACTTTACAATATTGTATTTGTTTTGCCATACATTGACATGAATCCACCATGGGTGTACATGTTTTCCCCTTCCAGAACCCCCCTTCCACCTCCCTCCCCACCCCATCCCTCTGGGTCATCCTGGTGCACCAGCCCCGAGCACCCTGTGTCATGCTCCCATCACTTTTTAAGAGTTTCCACAGTTTGTTGTGATCCACACAGTCAAAGGTGTTCAATTCAATCGCCCGGTCGTGTCTGACTCTTTGTGACCCCATGGACTGCAGCACCCCAGGCCTCCCTGTCCATCACCAACTCCCGGAGCTTGCTCAAACTTATGTCCACTGAGTTGGTGATGCCATCCAACCATCTCATCCTCTGTGATCCCCTTCTTCTCCTGCCTTCAATCTTTCCCAGCATCAGGGTCTTTTCCAATGAGTCAGTTCTTCACATCAGGTGGCCAAAGGTGTTAGCATAGTCAATAAGGCAGAAGTTTTTCTGGAATTCCCTTGCTTTCTCTAGGATCCAACAAATGTTGGCAATTTGGAACCAATGTTGGAACCAATTTCTCTGGTTCCTCTGCCTCTTCTAAATCCAGTTTGTACATCTGGAAGTTCTTGGTTCACGTACTGCTGAAGCCTAGCTTGAAGGATTTGAGCATTACCTTACTACCATGTGAACTGAGTGCAATTGTGCAACAGTTTGAACATTCTTCTCATTGCCCTTCTTTGGGATTGGAGTGAAAACAGCTTTTCCAGTCCTATGGCCACTGCTGAGTTTTCCAAATTTGCTGACATATTGAGTGCAGCACTTTAACAGCATCATCTTTTAAGATTTGAAATAGCTCAGCTAGAATTCCAATACCTGCACTAGCTTTGTTCATAGTGATGCTTCCTAAGGCCTGCTTGACTTCCCACTCCAGGATGTCTGGCTCTAGGTGAGTGACCATACCATCGTGGTTATTCAGGTCATTAAGACCTTTCTTGTTTAGTGCTTGTGTGTATTCTTGCCACCTCTTCTTAATCTCTTCTGCTTCTGTTAGGTTCTTACCATTTCAGTCCTTTATTGTGCCCATCCTGATTGAAATGTTCCCTTGATATCTCCAGTTTTCTTGAAGAGACCTCTAGTCTTTCCCATTCAGTTGTTTTCCTCTATTTCTTTGCATTAGTCACTTAAGAAGGCTTTCTTATCTCTCTTTGCTATTTTCTGAGCCTCTTGAAGAGGAAGAAAGAGAAGAGTGTAAAAGCTGGCTTACAACCCAATATTCAAAAAACTAAGAGCATGGCATCTGGTCCCATAACTTCATAGCAAATAGAAGGGGGAAAAGTGGAAACAGAGACAGATTTTATTTTCTTGGGCTCCAAAATCACTGTGGACAGTGACTGCAGCCGTGAAATTAAAACATGCTTATTCCTTGGAAGGAAAGCGATGAAAAACCTAGACAGCATATTAAAAAGCAGAGACATCACTTGGCCAAGAAAGGTCCATATAGTCAAAGCTATGGTTTTTTCAGTGGTAAAGTATGGATGTGAGAGTTGGATCATAAAGAACACTGAACACTGAAGAATTGATGCTTTCAAATTGTGGTGCTGCAGAAGACTCTTGGGAGCCTTTTGGACAGCAAGGAGATCAAACCAGTCAATCCTAAAGGAAATCAACCCTGAATATTCACTGAAAGGACTGATGTTGAGGCTGAAGCTCCATTACTTTGGCCACCTGATGTGAAGAACTGACTTATTGGAAAAGACCTTGATACTGGAAAAGATTAAGGGCAGGAGGAGAAGAGGGCAACAGAGGATGAGATAGTTGGATAGAATAACTGATTTGATGAACATGAGTCTGAGCAAACCCTGTGAGATGGTGAAGGACAGGGAAGCCTGGTGTACTGCAGTCCATGGGGTCGCAAAGAGTCAGACATGACTTAGTGACTGAACAACAACAAAACAAGAAGTATATGTTAATTGCCAAAGCAATCCTTAGGAAAAAAAGACAAAACAGGAGGAATAATCCTCCAAGACTTCAGACAATACGACAAGCTACAGTAACCAAAATACAATGGTACTGGCACAAAAACACACATATGGATCAATGGAACAGAATAGAGAGCCCAGAAATAAACCCACACACCAATGGACAATTAATCTTCCACAAAGGAGGCAAGAATATACAATCGGGAAAAAGACAGTTTCTTCAGCAAGTGGTGTTGGAAAAGCTGGACAGCTACATGTCAATCAATGAAGTGAGAACACACCTTCACACCATATACAAACACAAGCCAAAAGTGGCTTAAAGATGAATACAAGACATGGCACAAAGACTCCTAAAAGAGAACAGAGGCAAAACATTCTCTGACATAAACCGTACCAAAGTTTTCTTAGGTCAATCTCTCAAAGCAATAGAAATATAAGCAAAAACCAAAAGGGAGGACCAAATCAAACTTACAAGCTTCTGCACAGCAAGGAAACCATAAACAAAATGGAAAGGCAATCTCTGGACAGGGAGAAAATATTTGCAAATTAAGCAACCGGCATGCTCAAAATTCTCCAAGCCAGGCTTCAGCAATACATGAATCGTGAACTTCCAGATGTTCAAGCTGGTTTTAGAAAAGGCAGAAGAACCAGAGATCAAATTGCCAACATCCGCTGGATCATTGAAAAAGCAAGAGAGTTCCAGAAAAACATCTACCTCTGCTTTATTGACTATGCCAAAGCCTTTGACTGTGTGGATCACAATAAACTGTGGAAAATTCTGAAAGAGAGGGGAATACCAGGCCACCTGACTTGCCTCTTGAGAAACCTGTATGCAGGTCAGGAGGCAACAGTTAGAACTGGATGTGGAACAACAGACTGGTTCCAAATAGGAAAAGGAGTATGTCAAGGCTGTATATTGTCACCCTGCTTATTTAATTTATATGCAGAGTACATCATGAGAAACGCTGGGCTCGAAGAAGCACAAACTGGAATCAAGATTGCCAGGAGAAATATCAATAACCTCAGATATGCAGATGACACCACCTTTATGGCAGAAAGTGAAGAAGAACTAAAAAGCCTCTTGATGAAAGTGAGAGAGGAGAGTGAAAAAGTTGGCTTAAAGCTCAACATTCAGAAAACTAAGATCATGGCATCTGGTCCCATCACTTCATGGGAAATAGATGGGGAAACAGTGGAAACAGTGTCAGACTTTATTTTTTTGGGCTCCAAAATCACTGCAGATGGTGATTGCAGCCATGAAATTAAAAGACGCTTACTCCTTGGAAGGAAAGTTATGACCAACCTAGACAGCATATTAAAAAGCAGAGACATTACTTTGCCACCAAAGGCCCATCTAGTCAAGGCTATGGTTTTTCCAGTATTCATGTATGGATGTGAGAGTTGGACGGTGAAGAAAGCTGAGCACCGCAGAATTGATGCTTTTGAACTGTGGTGTTGGAGAAGACTCTTGAGAGTCCCTTGGACTGCAAGGAGATCCAATCAATCCATCCTAAAGGAGATCAGTCCTTGGTGTTCATTGGAAGGACTGATGTTGAAGCTGAAACTCCAATACTTTGGCCACCTCATGCGAAGAGTTGACTCAATGGAAAAGACCCTGATGCTGGGAAAGATTGCGGGAAGGAGGAGAAGGGGACGACAGAGGATGAGATGGTTGGATGGCATCACCGACTTGATGGACATGGGTTTGGGTAAACTCCGGGAGTTGGTGAAGGACAGGGAGGCCTGGCATGCTGCGATTCATGGGGTTGCAAAGAGTCGGACATGACTGAGCGACTGAACTGAACTGAACTCATGGGCTTAATTTCAAAAATATACAAACAGCTCTTAAAACTCAATTAAAAAAAACCCAAGCAACTCAATCAGAAAATGATCAGAAGACCTAAATAGATATTTCTCCAAAGAAGACATACACATGACCAACAGGCACATGAAAAGATGCTTGACATCACTAATTATTAGAGAAATTCAAATCGAAACTACAATGACGTTATCACCTTGCACTAGTCAGAATGGCCATCATTAAAAAGTCTATAAAAAGCAAATACTGGAGAAGCTGTGGAAAAAAGGGAACCCTCTTACACTGTTGGTGAAAATGTAAGTTGGTAGATTCATAATGAAAACAATATAGAGATTCCTCAAAAACTAAAAATAGAGTTGCCATATGATTCAGAAATCTCACTCCTGGGCATATGCCCAGACAAAACTGTAATTTGAAAACATACATGCTCCCCAATGTTCATCACATCACTATTTACAGTAGCCAAGACATGGAAACAACATAAATGTCCATTGACAGATGAATGGATAAAGAAGATGTGGTACACACACACACACACACACACACACACATATGTATGTGCCAAGTCGCTTCAGTCATATTCAACTCTTTGTGACCCTTTTGACTGTAGCCTGCCAAGTTCCTCTGTCCATGGGATTCTCCAGGCAAGAATACTGGAGTGAGTTGCCATCTTCCAGACCCAAGGATGAAACCCATGTCTTTTGCTTCTCTTGCCTTGGCAGGTAGATTCTTTACTGCTGAGCCTTCAGGGAAGCCCACACCTATAATTAGAAAATGCAAAAGGAAAGATCTATACCCTGTGTGTGTGAGCCATGAGTATTCCTAAATGATGAATATAAGAAAATAAATACATGCCCTTTAGTTTTAAAAATTACTAAACATTAGTGAAAGACATAAAGAAAAGCTGAGTAAATGAGGATATTCACCTCAAATTAATGTATAAGTACAATGAATTTCCAATCAAAAGTCAAATATGATTTTATGTGGAACTTGACATTTGGCTATAAAACTGGAATGGAAAAATGAAGGCCAATAATAGCTAAGGCAATTTTTATAAAGGTAATAAAGTGGAAGGACTTAAATCTCAATTCGGTATGACTATTACCAAAAACTGGTTTTATTTTTCCCAGTTGGAACCTTTACTCATTTATTCATTCATCCATTTATCGTATGTGTTTAATGCTTTACTCTGTACCATGCTCTTTTACTGGCTTTCGAAATAGATGCGTGGGACTTCCCTGGTGCGACATTGATAAGAATCCGCCTGCCAATGCAGGGGACACGGGTTCCATCCCTGGTCTGGGAAAATTCCACATCCTGAGGAACCGTTAAACCCATGTGCCACAATTACTGAGCCCGTGCTCTAGAACCAGCAAGTCACAGCTACGGAAGCCTCTGTTCTTAGAACTGTGTTCAGCAACAAGAGAAGACACTGCACTGAGAAGCCCACGCACTGCAAGTGGAGAGTAGTCCTTGCTCTTCGCAACTAGAGAAAGCCCACATGCAGCAGCAAAGACCCAGCAGCGCAAAATAAGCAATAAAAATAAACTTTAATAAATAATTTTAAAAAAAGAAATAGATGGGTGAAGAAAGCTAACAAAATTCCTTCCCCCAGGGCACTTACTTTCTAATAAGTGGAACATGCAATAAATGGAACATATACTATGACGTTAAGTAGTGGTAAATGTTATGAAGAAAATAAAGTAGGTGGATATAAAAGGTTCTATTTTAGTAGAGTATGACTAGGGAAGGCCATCTTTGATAAAGTGATATTTGATCAGAAGTCTGAAAGAGGTTAAAGCAAGCCATACAGTTATCTGGGAAAGAGAAATGGAAGGAAGAAGTGGCAAAAGCCTTGAGGTAGGAACAGAGTCAGCATGTGAGGAATAGCAGCTCTGTGTCTGCAGCACAGTAAGCAAGATAGAAAAAGACAGAGAGAATCAGCAGACACTGAGAGACAGAGAGGGAGAGAAGGAGGAAATGAGGTGTGGTAAGCAGCCTGCAATCAGGTTTCTTGAGAACATAGTGTAACTGTGAATTTTACTCTGAATTTGAGTAAGGAATAGCATGATCAAAAATATGTCTTTAAAAACATGACTCTGCTGTTGTCTAGACAAGAAGCTGTAGGGAAGCAAGATATAGAGGAGGAGGACTAATTAAGGAGGCCACAGACTAATCCAAGCAAAAGTTGGGGGTGGTGTGGTGCTGAGTGGCAGTGGTGGTGGGGATGAGAAATGGCCGTCTGGGGAGGTCTGCTTAAGGCAGAGCTGTCAGGATTTGCTGATGGATTGGATATCAGCTACAAGAGTCTGAAAGCTCCATGGTTTTTAGCCTGAACAACTGTTGAGCATGATGGGATGGATATTTTACCTGTCCATGGGGAATCCACTAAATGGTAATCAGACAGTTGGTTGTCCACATATGAAAGTAAATTAGATTCAACATCTCACACTACACAGAAGATTAAATTCCCTATGTGTTTAAGACCTAGATGAAAATAACAATACTTTAGTGTTTTTAAAAGAAAAAGAGGAAAAATATTATGGCTTTATAGTAGGAAAGAATTTCTTAACATACAAAAACAAAATTTTTAAAGTTAAACATAGATTTTTATTATTTAAAACTGTTTAACTCCAGCTTTACTGAGTTATAATTTACAAATAGAAATTATGTATCTTTAAGGCGATGATTTGATATACATGTGCATAGTGAAATGATTATCATAATAAAGCTAATTAACACATACATCACCTTACATAGTTATCTTGTTTGTGTGTGTGTGTGTGTGTGTGTGTGTGTGTATGTGTGTATATGTGTGTGTGAAGAGAGGGTTTCCCAGGTGGCACAGTGGTAAGTAAAGAGTCCACCTGCCAATGCAGAAGACTCGGTTTCAATCCCTTGGTTGGGAAGATACCATGGAGCAGGACAAGGAAACCCACTCCAATATTCTTGCCTGGGAAATCCCATGGACATAGGAGATTCGTGGGCTACAGACCATGGGGTCACAAAGAACTGGACACGACTTAACAACTGAGCACACATGTAGTGAGAACAAAAGATCTACTCTCTTAGCAAATGTCAAGTATACAACACTACATTATTAATTATAGTCACCATGCTGTACATAGAGCTCCAGAAATTACTCATTTTTAACTAAAAGTTTGTGCCCTTTGACCAATATCTCCTATTCACTGTACTCCTGAGCCCCTGGTAACTACTGTTTTCTCTGTTTCTGTGACTTTGAATTTTCTAGATTCCAAACACAAGTGAGATCACACAGCATTTGTCTTTTTGCCAATGGCTTATTTCACAGAATAATGGCCTCCAGTTTCATCCATGTCATTACAAATGGCAGGATTTCCTTCTTTCTTATAGCTGAATAATGTTGCATTGTACCCGTGTCTCTCTGTGTGTGTGTGTGTGTGTGTGTGTGTGTGTGTATGTGAGATATCACATTTTCTTTCTCCATTGACAGAAATTTAGGCTGTTTCTTATCTATTGTGAATAATGCTACAATGCACATGAGACTTTGGCTATCTCTTTGAGATAGTAATTTCATTTCTTTTTGATATATGCCCAGAAGTGAGTTTATTGTATTATATGGTAGTTCTAGTTTTAATTTCTGGTAGTTTTCCATAATGGTTTCACAGATTTACATTCCCACCAACAATGCACAGATGTTCCCCTTTTCCCACATCCTCACCAACACTTGTTATCTCCTATCTTTTTGATCAAAGTCTTTCTACCAGTTGTGAGGTAATATCTCACTGTGGTTTTGATTTACGTTTCCCTGACGATGAATGATGCTGAGTATCTTTTCATATTCCTGTTGACCATATGTATAAGGAGTACATCAAGGCTGTATATTGTCATCCTGCTTATTTAACTTATATGCAGAGTACATCATGAGAAATGCTGGGCTGAAGGAAGCACAAGCTGGAATCAAGATTGCCGGGAGAAATATCAATAACCTAAGATATGCAGATGACACCACCCTTATGACAGAAAGTGAAGAAAAACTGAAGAGCCTCTTGATGAAAGTGAAAGAGGAGAGTGAAAAAGTTGGCCTAAAACTTAACATTCAGAAAACTAAGATCATGGCATCTGGTCCCACTTCATGGCAAATAGATGGGGAAACAGTGGCTGACTTTATTTTTTGGGGCTCCAAAATCACTGCTGATGGTGATTGCAGCCATGAAATTAAAAGATGCTTACTCCTTGGAAGGAAAGTTATGACCAACCTAGACAGCATATTTAAAAGCAGAGACATTACTTTGCCAACAAAAGTCCATCTCGTCAAGGCTATGGTTTTTCCGGTAGTCATGTATGGATGTGAGAGTTGGACTATAAAAAAAGCTGGGCGCCAAAGAATTGATGCTTTTAAACTGTGGTGTTGGAGAAGACTCTTGAGAGTCCTTTGGACTGCAAGGAGATCCAACCAGTCCATCCTAAAGGAAATTGGTCCTGGATGTTCATTGGAAAGACTGATGTTAAAGCTGAAACTCCAATACTTTGGCCACCTGATGCAAACAGCTGACTCATTTGAAAAGACCCTGATGCTGGAAAAGATTGAGGGCAGGAGGAGAAGGGGACAACAGAGGATGAGATGGTTGGATGGCATCACCGACTCAATTAACATGGGTTTGGGTAGACTCCAGCAGTTGATGATGGACAGGGAGGCCTGGCGTGCTGCGGTTCATGGGGTTGCAAAAAGTCGGTCACAACTGAGCGATTGAGCTGAACTGATACTTTCTTTCTAAAAATATCTGTTCATTTCCCTTGCCCATTTTTAATTGTGTTGTTTTTGAGTGTTTTGCTATTTTGTATGAGTTTCTTATATATTTTAATATTAACCTCTTGTCAGATATATGATTTGCAAATATTTTCTCCCATTCCAAAGGTAGCCTTTTCATTTTGTCAAATCTCCCTTGCTGTGAAAAAGCTTTTGGAGTTGATAAGTCCCACTTGTTTGTTTGTGTGTTTGGTGTCAAATCCAAAACATCATTGCCAAGAACAATATCAAGAAGCTTTATCCCTATGTTTTCTTCTAAGAGTTTTAAAGTTTCAGGCATTACCTGAAAACTTTAATCAATTTTGATTAATTTTTGTGAGTGGTGCAAGACAGGGGCCCAATGTCATTTTTCTGCATGTTGTTGTTGCTGTTCAGTCAACTGGTGTCCAACTCTTTGTGATCCCATGGACTGTAATGTGCCAGGCTTCTCTATCCTTTACTATTTCCCAGAGTTTGCTCAAATTCATGTCCGTTGAGTTGGTGATGCTATCTAACCATCTCATCCTTAGGATTGAACCCATGTCTCCTGCGTCTCCTGCATTGAAGGTGGATTCTTTACTGCTGAGCCATTGGGGAAGCATCTTCTGTATGTGGATATCCAGTTTTCCCAACATCATTTATTGAAAAGACTATTCTTTCTCATTGTATATTCTTGGTGCCCTTATCAAAGATTGTGTGTGTTAGTCACTCAGCCGTGTCCAACACTGCAACCCCATAGACTGTAGCCCGCCAGCCTCCTCTGTCCAAAGGATTCTCCAGGAAAGAGTATTGGAGTGGGTTGCCATTCCCTTCTCCCGGGGGTCTTCCTGACCCAGGGATCAAACCTAGGTCTCCTGCATGGCAGGCAGATTCTATACCATCTGAGCCACCAGGGAAGCCCAGTTGATCATGTATGCATAAGTTTATTTCTGAGCTCTCTATTCTGTTCCACTGGTTCTATATTTATGCCAGTGCCATACTGTTAAGATTACTATAGCTTTGTAATATAGCTTGAGGTCAGAAAGTGTGATTCCCTACAGCTTTGCTGTTTTTTCTTAAGATTAATTTGGCTGTTTGGAGTCTTTTGTGGTTCCATACAATGGAATATTAAGGTTTTTTTTTTCCTTCTATGAAAACTGCCATTAGAATTTTGATTGGAATTGTATTGCATCTGGAGATTACTTTGGACATTTTAACAGTATTCTTTCAATACAAGAACACTAGATATATTTCCATTTATTTGTGTCTTCTTCAGTTTCTTTAATCACTGTCTTGTTGTTTTCAGTTTGCAGCTCTTTCACCCCCTGGTTAAACTTATTACTGAGTATTTTATTCTTTTTGATGCTATTGTAAATGGATTTTTTCTTAGTTTCTTTTCCATATTTAAAACTTTAAAATTTTTCTCTGAAACAAAAATTTATATACCAAGTAAGAAGACAAGCTACAGAGTGGGAGGAGATATTATTAACATATAGCTGGCAAAGAATTATATACGGGATGTAAAAAGAATGCCTATAAATCTATTTGAAAAAGGCAAATCCACAAAAATAGGCAAAAGGCATGAAAAGGCAAAGGACAGAGAATAAAGTGCAAGATCGATGCTATAAATGAAAAGATGCTCAAAATCAAGGAAACACATTAAAACAGCATGCATAATCCTTCTATCACAATCAGCTTAGCACAACACAGTGTGTATTCTGACAACACAATGGTTAAAGTGTCTGACAACACAATGGTTCAACAGGAGATAAACAAGCAAGAAGATCCTTACATGCTATTGGTGATCACAGATTCCCACAATCACTGTGAAAAATGATTTGCAGAGAAGCAAATTTACTTCTCACACATGCTGTGTAAGGAGAAAAATGGCATGCCTGTTGGTAGCTCTGTAAGAGCTGACACTTGGAAGCGTTGGGAGGTGAAGTCCTTCCTGGGTTTCTGGTTCCCCTACATGCCTTGCTGGCTGTGCCAAAGAAACAAAGCCTTGACTGCACTTTACCCAGCGATCTTCAGGGCTGTATTTGCAGCGGGGAACCTCAAAGAATGAGGGAACATTTCACCCCAGGATGAAGAGGCAGCTTGCCTACTGCCTGCCCCAAATCTGCAGGATCTCCAAGCTCAGTGGTCCTCTCCTACAACCCAACCCACTTCCTGTGCAACTGACATCTGGCTCTCCACATCACCCTGTGGGTCTGGGGTGCTTGGGAAACCAGCACAAGTATGCCAACACTCTGGTTACTGCTTTGTCTGTGAATAATGAAGTCTCTCATTTCTGACCCAGGAATCTCATCTTTTCTACCAGCATCTAAGAGATTGCAGCAGCCTAACTTGTTAACTGCTAAGTGGGGTGAAGGGTTTCCCAGGTGGCACAGTGGTAAAGAATCCTGCCAATGCAGGAGATGAGGGTTCAATCCCTGGGTAGGGAAGATCCCCTGGAATAGGACATGGCAACCCACTCCAGTATTCTTGCCAGGAAAATTCCATGGACAGAGGAGCCTGGTGGGGCCTGGTGGGACCCCATAGTCCATGGGATTACAAAGAGTCGCACATGACTAAGCGTGTACATGCACGCACACAAGTGGGGTGAAGCTTCAGACCCTTCACAGCTCTTGACAGAAGTCACCTAAATACCCATCATCATCATGATTGAAGTGTACAATATGCTTGAAATGAAATGTTATACACTAGTTCAATTAAATTAATTTTATCTGTCAGTATTATTACCGACAAAACATAAACATTGAGTGAGATAGTATGACAGAAGCATAAGACTGAGTGAAAAAAGCTCATTACTGAATGATGTATTCAGACAAAATTGTTTATGAATACCTTCATCTGTATTAATAGTTTAGTAACATTCTGGGGAGGAAAACATCGATTTAAGGGCAGGGAGGTACAAAGGGGCTTCCATGGTCTCTGTGTATTTTACTTCTTGGTGAAAACTGACACAAATATGGCACAATGTTAGAATTATGTAAGTGGCTATTCTCTATACTTGAATAATATATATTCATATTTGGAATGCTCCATACATTTATAATGCCACTGGTCATGGCATCAGTCTATTTCAGACCCACAGCACCTTTTCCTTCAAATATGAACATTGGTTCTCACAGTTCCAACAGAAATGTTTCAAAACATACTTATTTTTGTAGTGAAACTTCCCTCAAATTAAAACATGCTTCAACTCAGGATCCTTGGAAAAACATCACTTGTTCTGACTTGGAGGAAACCAGAGACATTTCTGCTTTTAAAAAAATGACACACAAACTACCCACCACCTCCCCAAACCATATTAAAGTCCTAAAGGGAAGGCAAAGATGAGTCCTTGCTGCTCCTTGTCTGCACCTAATTACTCCATCTCTCTCCCAGGCCTTTGTCCCTGGCCTCGTGCTCTGACTGCCTGAATACAGAAAATGAACCCATGTGGACATAGGTGCTGTGGACACAGGCTTTGATTTGGGAAAAAAGATGAACCACTCTGGGCTAGTAACCTGATCTTTGCCCTTCTGCTGGTAAACAGTTGAAAGGCACTCAATACATCCTCCACTTTTTAAAAAGCAGAGCAGTGAATAAAAGGGCTGGAGGGCCCCGGCTTGAAAGGGGAGCCATTCATCACCTTCAGGGGAAGTAGGGTCAAATTTATTCTCTGGTCCTCCCTCAACCGTGGCAGCCCAAGAAATATTCACCTTGTTTCGGTTAGCGGGCCAAGGGTCAGAGGTCAACAGGGCCGCTCCAGCCGGCCTATGCAGTCCTGCAAAGAGGCCACACAAGGAGAAGCTCTTTAAAATCAGAATTCCTTTTACTCTGTATAAGTTTCCAAAGCACAGGGGTCAACCGGTGAGTACTGGAGGGGCTGTTGGTCCTGCCTCTTGCTACACAGGACACCCGCAAGCTTAGCTGCGAAGAAAAAGGGACATGTCCCTGGTCTGCCAGCCTCACATGGTCGACTCTCTCATGAAATTGTGGCTGGGCGCAGGGTTCTGCTACAAGGCATGAGTGGGCCGTTGGATGGAACATTGACTGGGAGATGAGAACTGACGTGACTATCACACGTGGGTGGGAAGCAGGATGGGTGGTCAAATTGTGGTCAACACTGAGATCTGGTGCGCCAGATGCACCTGATGTGTCCGGTGCGCCAGACTGCTCAGAATCATCTGGCCTGATGGCCCGGGGACTCCCATCTGCAAGAGGATGAGAAAGCCATGCCCAGGCAGGTCCAGTCCTGAGGCTGGGCTGCGAGAGGGAGTGTCCTCAGTGGTTGTGGGGCCTTGTGGCACCTGGTGGGTCAGTGGGCCCGACCCACCGGCAGACTTGCATCTTGGGTCGCAGGAGAGATACCGGGCTTTAACTTCGACTGTGATCAGAACTCATAGCACTGGAACTGTGAAAGGGCAGCACCCAGGGACAGTGATATACACAGAATAGAGCATGACAGCTGATTCGCTGAAAGAGGCCAGATAAACAGAGAAAAACCTAACAGGCATTTTCTTGGTAACTGATGCTCAAGCTCCCAGAGAAATTTCAGGAATAAGGCAGGCTCTGGAGGCCATTTGAATGGCCTCCTGCAATAGCACATGGAAGGAAACACGTGAGAAATATGCATTTATGCATAAATCTTTAACAGTCTTCATTATTCTGTAGGAGGCAACCAAAGGCAAGACATTGCTGTGCCAAATGGTATCGTCAGTTTTAAGATTCTCAGGATGCATTGCTGTATTGGTTTCCTAGGGCTGCCATAACACATGACCACAACAGAACTGTTTAAGTCACAGTCTGGAGACTGTAATCCAAGATCAAGGTGTTACCAGAGTGGTTCCTTCTGAGGCTGTGAGGGAGCTGTTCCAGGCTTCTCTTCGGCTTGTAGCCAGCCGACTTCTCCCTGTGTCTCTTCACCTTCTCCTCCTTCTGTGTGCTTGCGTGAGTGCTCAGTCATGTCCAAGTGGGTTGCCATTTTCTCCTCCAGAGGATCTTCTCAACCCAGGGGTTGAACCATCATCTCTTGTGTCTCTGCAGTGGTAAGCAGATTCTTTACCACTACACCACCTGGAAAGCCCCCTCCTCCTGTGTATCTGTGTCCAAATTTCCCCTTTCTATAAAAGACCACTTGTGTTGGATTAGGGCCACATTTGGTTCCAGTATGACTTCCCCTCAACTTGATTACATCTGCAAAAACCTTATTTCCAAATAAAGTCACATTCTGAGGAACTGGGGTCTGGGACTTTCAACATATGAATTTTAGGGGGACACAGTTCAACTCATAACAGTTACCAAAGCAATTTTTTAAAAAGATTAAGGCAGTGAACTTTCATTCACAATGTATTAGAATATTATTCCATTGCAATCTTCTTGGCATTGAGTGCTATCTTTAAAAATGGTGGGGATTTTAAAAATTGCTAATTCATTCCAAAGTAAACTGGTCACCTATACACTGGCTGTTTTATCCTTTCACAAAACGTAAGAGAGTGTCTCCTCTCATACGACAGGAATTGAAAAATGTACCAAGAAGGAGGAGAATCAGCTAGAAGTTCAGTAAACAGATGAGCTGGTTCCAGCAGGATTCCTGCATCCTTGTCCACCTCAATGTAAGCATCCTCCCATTCAAATCCCAGCTCTGACACTTTCTCATTTCAGTCAGTTCAGTTGCTCAGTCATGTCCGACTCTTTGCGACCCCATGGACTACAGCGCTCCAGGCTTCCCTGTCCATCACCAGCTCCTAGAGCTTGCTCAAACTCATGTCCACTGAGTCAGTGATGCCATCCAACTATCTCGTCCTCTGTCGTCCCCTTCTCCTACCACCTTCAGTCTTTCCCAGCATCAGGGTCTTTTCCAATGGATCAGTTCTTCGCATCAGGTGGCCCAAGTATTGGAGTTTCAGCTCCAACATCAGTCCTTCCAATGAATATTTGGACTGATTTCCTTTAGGATGGACTGGTTGGATCTCCTTGCAGGCCAAGGGACTCTCAAGAGTCTTCTCCAACACCACAGTTCAAAAGCATCAATCCTTCGGCGCTCAGTTTTCTTTATAGTCCAACTCTCACATCCATACTTGACTACTGGAAAAACCATAGCTTTGACTAGATGGACCTTTGTTGGCAAAGTAATGTCTCTGCTTTTTAATATGCTCTCTAGGTTGGTCATAGCTTTTCTTCTGGCACTTTCTACGTCTGATATTTTCCCAACCTCCTGAGATCTTTGTTATCTAATAGGCAAAATGGAAATAATATTACCCTCTTCACTGGCTTTTCAAGGATTAAGTAGGATATTACAGTACCACACTGTGGTGTGTGATGGGTTCTTCCTGATGTCTGTGCTGATGCTCAAGCTCCCAAAGCCACTCTGCAAGGACCAGATCCTCCCCGTGGAGTAAACAAGTCATGCATCACTAAGCAAACCAGATGACCGGGAACATCAAGTTATTTATGTGGATTAACAGATTTCTGCATGGAATAGGACTCTTCCTCTCATTACTAGCTTCATGTGTCAGTATTGAATCACACCAGGGCATTCACGGACTTAAAATTCAATTACTTGTCATATTATTATTCAACCATTTCCTCCTTGGTAAATTTAATTTTTTCTCATTCTAATGAAGCTCCCTGGAAAAATCAAATCATAGCTTGTTTTAATGAGAATAATCAACCCATGATGGATGGGGCACAGAAAGGACGTGGGTTTGGAGGTCCCTAGCTAAGCTAATGATGGTGCCAGGTCTGTTTTATATTTGTCTTTGGTGAAAGGGTTGAGCTGTGTCCACTGCCCAAATGTATTGTGGTCAGCCATGGACACTAGTGGACCAAAAGGGTGAGACTATAAAAGAATGCAAATAATAATACCATTTTCTTAAAAACAATAGACAACTTTAACTCAGTCATAACCTTCTATGTGTATATTCTCTAGAAATTAAGGGAAAAAAGCATTTCTAGAATATATTCTATAATCAACTTATCCTCACGAAACAAGTGATCTCAGATCACTCCATTCAAATTTTTTTTTATTTATTTTTGGCTGTGCTGGGTCTTTGTTGCTGCACTCGGGCTTCTTCTAGTTGCTGCGACTGGGGACTACTCTTCATTGCACTGCGCAGGCTTCTCATTGCAGTGGTTTCTCTTGTTGCAGAACATGCTGTAGGCACCTGGGCTCAATAGTTGTGGCACACAGGCTTAGCTGTTCCTCGGCATGGGGGATCTCCCTGGATCAGGGATCAAACCTATGTCACCTGCATTGGCAGGCAGATTCTTACTCATTGTATCACCGAGAAGTCCCCATATACAGTTTTGAAGTGGGGTCTGATTCCTTTCCAGATGAAGTCTGAGTCTGTCAACAACCTTCACTTTGTGGGTGTTGGTCACAGACAGGCAGACCCAGGCTGTCCTGCAAACTCGGGTGGAGCCCCACATGGCAGTGGCACTGAGTGAGGTGTGTGAGCTCCTGCCTCTCCAGCCGCTGAGCATCCCAGTCACCTGCCGCCCCGGGTATGGCCCAGTGGAGGATGTTGACTCTGGCTGCTGCCAAGTGTCTGATCACAGAAAGGAGTTCCTGCCCTGTTGGTCAGTCCCTCAGGAGGCCCATCTCTCTCTCTGTGTCTGTCTCACAGACACACATGTACATGCACACGTGCACGTATGCTTTGGGGGAGGATTAGGAAGAAGAGGCGCATACGCCTCCTCCTGGGTTGTGCAGAGAAGAGACAGATGTGAGGGTTGTGGGTGTTTATGCATGTGACCACTTTTCTCATACCTTCTTATTCCCTGGGTGACTGCCTTCCTCCCGTTGGCCACCATCTTGCTTCAGCCACCTTGTTTTCCATTTGGATTTTTATGATAGCATCCCGGTGGTCTTCTTGCCCAGTCAGCTCTGCAGAGAATCAGGCTGTGCAAAGACTGCTGGGCTTCCCTGTTTGACTACTTGGAATAACTACTGTAAGTTTCACTTTCAAAGAGATCTCATTCACCTCCATTCTTAAGAGGAAGCACGGTGGTCTCATTTCTAGAATATTTAGTATGGCCTTAGGCACATGTCTGAAATCCCCATTTGCTCACCCTCAAACTAAAACATGCTTTCCTGAAATCTAAAATAATTTAAAGTTTATTAAGCCAGGTTGGTTTTGATCTAGACATAAATCCTTAGCAACGAAGAACATTTTTGCTTTTTTATTTTTTTTTAAGGAAAGGTCTATTTTGTTTTACCTAAAACTTGGAAGACACACACATATTGATTCCTTTACAAGAATGAAAGTAAATTTTAATTCTACTTTAACTTTCCACCTTGTCATCCCCCAACTAGAGCAGATATCTTTTCGTAATGCATTTTCTGGGCCACAACCTGCAGCAGAGACTGAAGCCAGGCAGGGCACAGTGTGAATGAATTATGGCATCAGCCTCCCAGGTCACATCTGCTTCTCATTCCATGAGCTCTGAATGGTGCTGTCTGTGTTCTTCAGACACTCTGCACCTAGAAGTTATCAATCACCTAGGAAGGAACAGACTCTAACATTCTCCTACTGCTTGGTGTTCTCAGTACATGACAGGAAGCAGGACACAGAGCTTCATTTTTTGGAAGTATAGAAGAAATAAGTTTCTTTAAGCAGAAAATGTTGATGGTTTCATGACTATTCAGATGTGACTTTTGATCAACTCTTGCCTGTTCTGCCCTCTGTCTTGTATTTTATGGCTTCTCCATCTCCATCTCATTCTAGTGAGTATTTTACCACGCTCAAGGCATAATCCTTGTGTTTTACATACCCATCTCATTTTCTCCTCCTTTTGCCCCCTTAGGCAGATATTGTTTCCTTGCTTCCCATGTGAGGCCACTGGGAACCTGGGAGAGTTTCTATGCCTTGCCCATGGCCATGGATAGCAGGTGATGGAGCCAAGATCTTAGCGTACTCCTTCCACTAAGCCATGCTGCTTTGAAGACTTAAGTCTCTGAAGCTCCTGAACATTCTCTCAGCACATCTAGAGCTGGGATGTATTTTTGAGATGAGATGGTTGAATTCCTTAATCTCCCTAGGGGAGATTAAGTTTTGAGGGACAGGCTGCTTCCAAGTTGAACAGACTTAGACTTGAAATCAGAGGTCCTCATTTGAATGCCCATTTTCCAAGATCTTGGTGATTTGGGCAAATCTTATAATCATCCTGAAGATCAGGTGCTAATATAGAATTCACAGGAGTTGAGTGAAATTATCCTTCGAACAAGGAGGTCTTTAGTGTCTTTTTTTGGACGTGACTCCTGCCCAAGCGGGTCTTGTCTAGGGATAGAGGCAATTGGAAAGTAAGTTTTAAAACATGCAATTAAACTTATTGCAAAACTCCTGGCACATAGTTGATTTTCCGTAAGTGAGTTAACGTTGTTACTGGTTTAAGGTTTAACTATTGAGAACCAGATCATGACAGCAAAAGTGTAGAGGTGACTGTTAAACGAGATGTAAGAGTTAAGACAGTCAAATGCAATGTGAATTCCTGTACTGGATTTTGGTTTGCAAATCTTTAAAAGATATTTTGTGGACAATTTAATAAACATTAAATTTCATAGGCATGATCATGGCTTTGTTGTGATATAGGAGAGTATCTTTGGTGAAGCATTTACTAGGGAAGGATCTGTCTGCCACCATAAGAAATAGTTCTATGGGCTTCCCTGGTGGCTCAGACTGTAAAGAATCTGCCTGCAATGCAGGAGACCTGGGTTCTATCCCTGAGTTGGGAAGATACCGTGGAGAAGAGAATGGCAACCCACTCCAGTATTCTTGCCTGGAGAATTCCATGGACAGAGGACCCAGGCAGGCTATAGTCCATGGAGTCACAAGAGTCGGACATGACTGAGTGACTAACACACACACACACACACACACACACACACACACACACACACACTCACACTCACATTAAAGAGACTGAGAAATAAAGGGAGATGAACTCACTTTCACAGGAACCTCTAAAATGACATCCACCCCATAACAAAGGTTCATGAACATTTAAAAAGGCCTTTTTATTTTTTTTATTCTAAAGAAATAATCATAGATAAGATGTAAGTTCTTTGCCAGTGGGTAGAAATCATGCACTACGTGATATTGCATCCCAGAATCTGAATCTTGAACAACAGTACAAAGAAGCTGAAAATGAGTAGAGCTTTCCTCCAAGAACCTGTGTGGTTCCCTTGCACCTGCCCATCCAGTCCAGTGTCACAGCCTCCAGTCAAGCTTCTTCTATGTGCTGTGTACTCTGCTGTGCTTAGTTACTCAGTCATGTCCAACTCTTTGTGACCTCATGGACTGTAGCCCATCAGGCTCCTCTGTCCATGGGGATTCTCCAAGCAAGAATACTAGAGTGGGTTGCATGCCCTCTCCAGAGGATCTTCCCAACCCAGGGATTGAATCCATGTCTCCTTCATTGCAGGCAGATTCTTTACTGTCTGAGCCACCAGGGAAGCCCAAATTTCTTCTATAAATAAGCCTGTTTCCCTGAGGGTGGCCAGGGTTGGCTATGTTCACAACCAAAGAAACACAACAGATACAACAAAGAAGCCATTGTTCAGTTATAGATTAAAGGAGATTAAAGAGTAAACCTTCTTATCTCTTTCAATAGTCCCATTACCCAGCATTTTAATTATAGGCTCATCTGAGTTTTTCTAAGCAATTAAACCAAAGTGTCCCTGCATATATTGATATAAATCCACCATTCTGTCACTATCTTGAAGTAATAGTAGTAATGGCCAGCCTGCCCCTCCAATGGCCTGCTCCCAGTAGTTATGCAGATCCCACACCAAAGAGGGAAAGTGCTCATCCAGATTGGTCTTGCCCAAGGTATCTCCATAATACCTCCCGGACCATCAGCTTTGACTCACGCATGTGTTTGGTGGTCTCCACAAGTCTAGTCCACCAGCCAAGGGATTTGCTGCTGTTACCTCTAGTTGCCAAGACCCCCCAACACAGCATGTGGGCCTCAACAGAAATGCAAAAATAGTTATTAAATAAGAAAACAAATGAGCAAAAGAGTTATAGCACCTGCAAAGATAGAACAAAACTAGTGGCATAATTCCAAATTTATTACAGCCAATGACCATTAAAAGGGTATGCCAACAAACCTGTAACTTAGATGGACAACTTTGTTGACAGAGGAAGTCCACAGAACTCACTTAATAGATAATCCAGTATTTATTAAAGAATTAGATCAGTAACGCAACTTAAATGCAAAAAAATTGGGGCAGTGTATGGAGAAGGTACTGTTATTGAATGTGTCAATAGTGGTTTGCAAAGTTTTGTGCTGGAGATTTCTCACTGAATGATACTCCACTGTTGTGGTGGTTGAAGTGTTGAAGTATCAACTTCAACTGGGTAGACCAGTTGAAGTTGATAGTGATCAAATAGAGACATTAATTGAGAACAATCAATGTTGAAGTTGACAGTGATCAAATAGAGACATTAAATGAGAGCAATCAACGTTGTTGGAGATTGTTATTTCTTACCTCTGGCTCCCCTCATCAAGGTCTTTATTTCCATTATCACAGTTAAAGCATCACAATCTTTTTTTTGGATTTTTGCATTCTCCTAACTTACCTCCTCTGCTCAGGGGTTTCCACTTTCCGTAGTTAATTTTTAAGAATGAAAATATGACTATTTGCATTATCCTAAAAGCCCTCCTCCCAAGAACCTGGTTTTTCTATTTTATTGCCCCAGGTCCAGCCATACTAATCTTTTGGTGACTCGCCAGCAACACCCTCTGTGAGGTGCCCTTCGCACCTACATGCATGTGATCCTGTACTAGCAGCCAGGATGCAGCATGAGCAAGTCCTGCCCCTTAGGCTGGATGCTTTAGTAGTGAGAGACAAACAACCGACACAGAGCAAACAAACAGGGTATTTCAGAAACTCGCGGATTTTACAACGATAAGACAGATAGTAGAATGGGGATTTCTCGAAGGGTAGCCTTAATAGTAGGATGAGCATACTTTTAGGGAAGATCTTAGTGATGATGAGGAATCTGTGTAAGGATCCAGGGATGGAAGAAGAAAGGATGGTAGAGAGGAAATCTACTGGGTCCAGGACAGACAGGTTCTTGTAATTGTGATGAGTGCTACCAGACTGGTGTGGTGGGGAGCCATGAAGTAACAAGATGAGATTTGCCTTGGTGCCTCTGGGTTTGGGTGGAGCTTAGGCTGTAGAAAGGCAAAGGTGGAGGCAGAGGGGATGACCAGGAATATTGCTATCACCCAAGCGAGAGCTGATGGCAGCTTACTGTGGCTTGACTTAAGATATGTTGTGAAATCAAACTCAAAGGATGAGTTGGACATGGATGTGTAGGGAGGGCAAAAGCTGACGTGATCCTTAAGTTATGGCATATTGGGAAAGCTGCACAGGAAATATTGAGAGTTCTCGTTGCCATAGCTGTCTTATTTCAAATTCAAGCAGAGATTCAGAGAGGTGGTTGGGTGACTGTGTGGAAAACTAGGGAGACAGGTCCAAACCAAATAGATTTCTGACATTTGAAGACATGTTTCTTATTGAGATCACCTAGGGAGAGAGAGACAGTAGAAAATAAAAGCTGAGGGGGTGGAACAGCAAGTCAGACAGTAATGTGAGAAGTCTGGGCAAACCCTGGTTCACTCCTACCACCTTTCAAAAATCAGCTTAGAAACACTTTGCCTGGAAAGTGACAGCTGACTACAGGAGGCTGGAAGAGATGCCATCCCACCTACTCCTAAAGACTGTCCCCCGCTTAGTGATAAACGCTTGCTTGCCTGCCCACCCACCCCTGCCTGGAGGACCTGAGCTGTGGCTTCTGCACACAACACTTGTTTGACACCTGTCAATGAACAATCATGTCTATCATGCAAATCAGACAAAAGACTACAACATTTGTGAAGAAATGTCAAAACTCAGTGGTAAGAAAACAAAGAACCCAACTAAAAAGTAATTGATAGACCTGGACTCTTCACCAAAGAGAACATTCAGGTGGCAAATGAGCACAGAAAAGATGTTCACCATCATTAGCCATCAGGGAAATGCAAATAAAACCAAAATGGGGACCACTACATCCCTGTTGGAATGGCTAAGATAAATACTGACAGTACCAAGTGCTGACGAGGATGCAGAACTGTGGATGGTTCTGTACTGCTGGTGGGAATGCAAAATAATGGAGAAAACCTTCTGGAAAACAGTTTGGCACTTTTTCTTGTAAAGTTAAATATGTACTTATCATATGAGCCAGCAACCCCACTGTTGGGTATTTGCTCTAAAGAAATGAAGACTTATATTAATGCAAAAGCCAGTGCAAATATTTATAACAGCTTTATTCATAATCATCCAAAACTGGGAACCGATCCTTTAATGGTTGAATGGATGAAGCATCCAAACAAGGGAATGCTACCAGCAATAATAAGAAATGGACTAATGATAAGAGCAGAATGATGAATCTCAAAGACATTATGCAAAGTGAAGGAAGCCAATCTGAATGGTATGATTCCATATATACAACACTCTGGAAAAGACAAAACTATAGTGACAGAACCGATCAGTGGTTGCCGAGAGTTAGGATGGGGGTGTGACTGTAACGGAATAGTATGATGGCATTTGGGGGAATGATGGAATGGTTTTATATCCTGATTGTTGTGGTGCTCTGGTGTATAAATCTATACCTATGTAAAAATTATAGAACTATACACCAAAAAAGCTGATATTACTGTAGGTTAATTAAAGATGTATCATTTAAGTTTGGGGTTTTTTAAAAAATATTTTTGGCTGTGCCACATGGCCTGCAGAACTTCCCTGACCAGGGATTGAACCCATCCAACCTGCATTGGAAGTGTGGAGTCTTAACCACTGAACCCTCAGGGAAGTTCTAAGATGCATCATTTAAAAATCATCACTTGCTGTACGAATGAATGGATGAAGTTCATTTGTAATCAGACTGACTTCCAGGATTTCCTAGTTACTTGCCGTCTTCTGACCAAAATGGGTGAACCTATTGGACTAGAAAGGAGAAATTTCTGAGGCAACCTATGGCATCAGTGTCTTCCTTTGATGTTAAACCACAAGACACAAGTTGATGTGTGTTGATGAGTCCAGAATTGTGGGGTTTTCTCAGGCCCTGGATACAGACTTCTCTCTCCTGCAGGAAGACCTGAGTGGCTAGGACATAACAGTAATTGGACACAGCGGAGCTGGTCAGGTCCTCTGCAGGTGTGACTCTGGTTCTGAGATGGTGGGCAAAACACTCCAGCCCTGACACCCACAGAATGGATCGAAGCATTCTTAACTTACAAGGTGGTTGTGTGCGAGAGTGTTTTCCAAAGTGTGAATTGTCTGCAACAAAACAGAGGCTGTTGAGCATCCCATATCCACACATGTCTCATCACCCTTACCAGCTCCTCTCGCAAAACGTGGACAGGCTTCCCCTCCACTTTGACTGCCTTGTTGGGAGGCTGCCCTCAGAGTCCCTGTAACCCGATTCCGTCTGTCAGGAAAGGCTGTGTCTGGGGGCTGGCACACTTCATTTGGGTTTGATTAACGAGGCTGTGGAGGGTCTTTGGGGCACAGCCGCTCAGATGCACACTTCTTTCCAGCACCAGATATGCCATTTATCTGTGTTTTCCTTTGGGGAAGAAGGAGGAAATGGGCTGTTAGTAAAAACATAGACTCACTTATTATAATAAATTATAGTGAAAAGTAAAATAAACATGACCCCACTCATAAAGGGTGAATCTGATCCAGAGAGAGCCTCAGGAAAGAGAAGATAACAAAGAAATAAGTAAAAGATACTTTCTCCTTGGTTGTTCTCTGGTGCAGGCAGTGGTATTCACCGCACGTTTAGGGGCACACAGGCTATTGTAGAGCAAGAGCGTCAACATTTAGGCCACTGAAATGCTACAGAAGTTTGATGTTTTTGTTGCCTGAAGAGTTCATGCATTGTGGAAATCAACTCTTAATGGACAAGTGAGAGATAGATAATTCACCCCAGAGAAAAAGGAATTAGGGAACATATTAATACATGTGGGAAAATGTTCAATCTTACTAGTGATTAAAGAAATGAAAATTAAGATAATGAGATATCTTTCATTGCCTATCACGTTAACAAAAATGTCAAAATAAAATATGTAATGCTGGTAAAGTCAAGGAAACTCATATAATGCTGATAGATGTATAAATTGATACAACTATTTTCGAAAGCAATGTGGTAATATGTATTAAGAACTATAAAAAACATGCATACCTTTTAGCCTGATGTTTATATCATTTAACCAGTAATCCATGTGAGTAAATCTGACCAAAAGAAAAACACTTAATGTATAAAAAACATAGCCAAAAGAAACAACTCTAAATACACCCCAAAAAATGATTTGTACAAAGTTATTCATCACAGTAAGTTTGGAAGTAAACTAAATATCCCTGAACTGTTTTGCAATAGTTGCAACAAATGGTGGCAAAGAGTTTTAAATACCTTGTGGAGATATTTATGATATAATATTGGATTATAAGGCAAGTTCAGAGAAGGCAATGGCAACCCACTCCAGTACTCTTCCCTGGAGAATCCCAGGGATGGCGGAGCCTGGTGGGCTGCCGTCTATGGGGTCGCGCACAGAGTCGGACACGACTGAAGCGACTTAGCAGAAGCAGCAGCAACAGCATAAGGCAAGTTGGAAAGTTGTTTACATAGTACAGCTTTAATTATGCAAACAATGCTTTATGGAGACCGAGACTCGAAGAAACTTGAACAAAACAGCAATAATGGTAATATTTTGAAAACTAGACATAACTTTTTAGTTCTAACCTATTGGCCTGTCTATTTTTTTTTTAATGAAAATGTATTTTGGGGAGAAAACAAAGAAGGATTAAAGATGAGCTCAGATCTTCCTAATGACCCATGGCTCATCTATCATTCGTGAATGTATCTTAATCTTTCTTGAGCCTATTTATATGGTCAACCCCACGACCTTAGACTAATGAGTTCCTTACGTTGTCACGGCTGTGTAGAGCATGACTTCCTTTCCTACAGAATCTACGTTTTAAGACTGTAAGGATGCCCTTGGATCACATTGGATGTAGTAGCTGAATTGGGCAGCATCCATGATCCCAGCTGCCCAGAAACTTCTCTAGGTCCCAAGCACAGCTGGTAGAATGTCCCTTAGGGTAACCGCTGCAGGCATCTGGCAACATCCAGGAAGCCAAATATGTTTACACTCTGCAGCCAGCGCTTCCCCCACCAAGGAATCTTCCATGGAGCCCACCCACCTCTCCAAAAGCCTCTGGTCTCTCGGTGCCTGGCCTGGCATTTGGAGAGGAACAGAACAAAGAACCAAGAGAGGGAACACGTCAGAGCAGCGCCCACGAGGACTGGCCAGGCCTGAGCCCATTCAGGTGGAAGGCAAGCCCAGTGCAGGTACAGGAGCGCCTCTCTGCCCTTTTTTGGCCATGCTTCCTTTTGTTTCATGAATTTCTGTGACCATGGCTGCACGTTATCCTCTCCTCTTTGTGGTTTTCAGCTCTTCAGGATGCAAAATTACTGCTAGAAACCAAGAGAATTTCTTGACTAAACCATGAGCAAAAATATTTTAAATAAAGCATTTGCTCAGTCATGTTCATAATGTCTCCACGTAAAAAATCTTGTGATTAGGGGACCCAGACTTGGCTCAAGACACTGAGTCCAGGGACAAGGTTGATGGATGGATCAACTGGGAGTGACCCCTGACCTTTAGGGCCCAGCTACTTTGTTCCCTGTCAAACCACAGATAAGATTTAGGTGTATACTAAATAAATCAGACTCAGTAACACTGAAAACAAAACCTTCCTGGTTAATGTTACCAAGAGCCATCAGATGCCAAAAAGAATAACCAGTTTCCTGGAGTCAATGTCTTATTGTACTAAGATGCCCAGTTCTTTCTTGACAAAGAAGAAAGTCAAATGGTCCTTAGAAGAAAGTGAGATGGTCCTTAGAAGAAAATAAGGAGCCTGCGTGCTATGGGGACAGAGAAGAACCAAGAGCAAGGGTGTCCTGGCTGCAACCAATAAAGCGTTTGTGCTTTACTCAATCCTCAGAGAAACTGAGGTGGGTTCCTATCTGCCTTGCACAGGAAAAGAGAGCCCAGAGAAAAGTTGGGTAATTTGGCACAAGGTCACACAGCAAGGAAGTGCTGGAGCTGGAATCTTGGACAGGAACGAGTATCAGTAAGAACTGAAACAATTGGAAAAAGCAGGGATTTCCCTGAAGAGAATCAGCCTGGGGCCCAGTGAGTCAGTACCAAACCCCAGGAGGGCAAGGGACCCACTGAGCATTGCTTTGGTTACAGGGTCAAAACAAGTCAATGCCAAGGAGCATGGGGCTGGGAGGAGCTGCACAGCTTCAGAGTTCCCCTCCTGCTACCCTGGAGCTCCAGGCACGAATGGAGAGCTGGCCCTCCAGGACTCAAGTCACATGATGTCACCTGGCCCCTCTCCTCTGTGGGCATATGACTTATCTCTGGGGATATCCCAAGCCAGGGACACCCATACAGCCACCATCCAAGTCGGTCCATGGAGAATACATGCTGAGCAGAAACCCACAGCCTTCCTCTGTTGCTGACGCCAGCGCTCACACCAACCCTCCCCATCACTGTGATGCTGTGATCCAGCTGGGACCTGGCCGTTACGTCCAGCCTCAATTCACCTGATTGGAGCCATCTCCTGAGAACCACAGGGAAGGCTCAGAACCCATGAGCCTTTGCTCATTGTGGCTGTTCTAAGTGTTCCTATGTTTTAAAGGTGGAGGAGCCTTCAACGTGGGACAGCCTCGCCAGTTTTAGGTCTGGTTTGTGCGGCAGAGGCCATGGCCACTGGTCACTGCCCTACCCAAGGGGTATGTCTGCAGAGTCATCTTTTAGGGTAAGGGATAGCACTGTCACTCTGGCTACTGTGCCAGGGCCACCCTGATCCTGTCACCAGGGTGCGTCTTAACCCCTGCTGACCAGGCTGACTGTTGTGTCTGGAGCCAAAAATATGACCACAAGGAGACAGGGAAGAGGCAAAGCAATACATGTGTAGCCTGTGAAAGGACAACCCCACTCAGGGCAGGGAGAGTCTTCAAACCTCAGTACCTGGGTGTGGAGCCCCACCATCACCTGCCTCAGCGAGGGGGCAGGCTTGGGGGCCCCAGAGAGGACTAGCACCTCTCCTCAGGACTGGCTGAGGGTCCGTGGGAGGCTGCTGCTTCTCTGAGACACAGTATAGAGTTGGGAAGCCCCAGAACCAGCCATGCACAGGCCCCTCTGACAGCGAAAGGTATTCTTAGTATTGCAGCTCTTGTCCTGGAAAGAGCGACTATGAACTAAATGATCTCCTGTCCCTTTATGTCACCTCTGTCAGGACACTAAGGAAAATGTCACTCTCTTTGTATGTGTGTCACCTAGGGAGGGAGGGGTAGTTGATAAGGTGAAGATTCAGACCCTGTGGATCTCGAGTAGAGGGGGGCAAGTGAGGCTGGGGGTCTTTGGGATCAGGAGGACAGAGGGGGCCAGGCCTGAGTGGGAGACAGACCATCCCCAGAGATACTGAGGATGTGATGGGGCCAGACTTGCTGCAAAATGACTTCAAAGCTGTGAAGATCATCATAGAAGTGCACCCCAAGTCCAGGGGATTGGTTTTGGACAAAAAAAAAAAAAACCCTCCCATGGGCCCCATGAGGCTGAGGATGGACGGTGTTCACAGCTGTAACCTCAGCATCTTTCCCAGGGCCTTGAGACCAGAAGGAGATGGGAACTGAGAGCAGTGGAATGAAGGAAAACTGAAAGGCTCTGGAGGTTTTGTATTTCCCTGGAGAGGGAAGGACTGTTGGGCTCTTGCAGCCCCCAGGACCACTCTCTGCCCACCGTGAGCAGCCCATCTGTCCTGCTGTGGGCAAAGAGCACACAGAGATGATGACTGAGTCCAAGGAGGCCTCTTACCCCAGGCGAAGCCAAGAGGGGAGGGGGTAGAGATTGAGGTCCCCCTGCAGGGATGTCCAGCCTGCCTCCACCCTCTGACTGGGGACAAACACGTCTCCCTGGGACCCAGTTTGTTCTTGCTCACATCCTGTCTCACAGCCCCACAGAGCAGGGCTCACAGTCAGCACCCCCAACCCCCGAACACAGCCCGAGTCTGATAGGTCCTGCTGGGGACGTTATTTAAAGAGGCTACACCGGTGCAGTGAAGCAGGGGCTCAGGAGAAATTGGGGGAAAGCCCTTCAACATCTCTGCAGTCGGCAGAATAATGGTCCCCAAAGATGTCCACATCCTAATCTCCAAACCTGGGACCTTACCTACAAAAGCACTGTGTGGTTTAATCAGAAACAAGCAAATAAAAACACAGCACACAGAAGCCACCAAATACGAACCAAGACACAGGTTGCCTTCCACCTTCCGTATATGTACTGTCCTTTTTTTTTTTCTTATATAATTTAATTAATTTATTTATTTTTGGCTCTGCTGGGTCTTTGTTGCTATGTGCAGGCTTTCTCTAGTTGCAGAGAGCAGGGGCAACTCTCTAGTTGCAGTACTGTGGGATTCTCATTGCGGTGGCTTCTCTTGTTTCAGAGCACAGGTTCTAGGGTGTGTGGGCTTCAGTAGTTCTGCTCCCGAGCTCTACAACACAGGCTCAATAGTTGTGATGCACAGTCTTCATTGCTCTGTGGCACATGGGATATTCCCAGATCAGGGATCGAACCCAGTGGATTCTTTACCACTGAGTCACCAAGGAAGCCCTTACTGTCCCTTTTTCCATAGGAGCAGAATTGCTGTGTTAAGTGGAGGAGAGGTGGCAAAGAGAGCTGCTGCCCTAACAGCCAGCTGTGCCACACAGCTCTGACCATGAGATACTAGGGGAATTTGCTGGGAGAAGTTTCTGGAATAGCTCCTTAAGACGTGGACAGAGCTTGGCACCAGGTCCTTTAGCCTATTTTCCCTTCCTCCTGCTTTTGGGCTGGAATGTGGATTTGAGAGCTGGGCCTCCAGCAGCCATCTTGACCCATGAGATTCTGGTAAATGGGGAGCCAGCCACTGTGGACAGAAAGCAAAGAGAGAGAGCAAAGGACCCCAAGCACTGAATCACATAGCTTCTTTGGATGCCCTACCCCTAGACTTCTATGAAAAAGAAGAAAATAAACTCTTACCTTGTCAAAATATTTTCTGGTCTCTGTTAATAGCAGCAAATTGTCATTCTAACTGATGTAGCTCACATTAGAAATAGCCTTCCACAGAAGTCTCTTAATAGGAAAACACTCAAGCTATATCCAGTGTGGTCTGTGTGATCCTATAGTGACGTCTGAGCCTTGGCAACCTGGGTGGGCCTTGCTTTCCTTGTCTGCAGGCTGGGCTATTTGTTAGTGGGATTGAGTGGGAGGACCATAGCAAAGCACTTAGGACTCTGTTTAAGATGTACTGAAAATAACCAGCTATTTATATCAGAAATGAGATGATTAATTCATGCTATGCTATATTCAGAAAGATAGAGTTGCCCTATACCAAAAACAGCAAAACATGAACAGGATGTACTGGAAATAATCTAGAAGCTCACAAGGCACAAATGACTTGCCCCTGGACAGGCAGGCCTTATCTTCACATACGCCACCAACCAGCTCTGCCTTCTGACCATACAGGCGTGGGAGAGCTTCCCACCCAGCAAGGCTGGCTAGCAGGGTCTATGACTGTCAGCTTCCTCTGCATCCTGCTCACTGGTCAGCCAGTGTCCTGGGCCCTCAGGGAGACGTGGCAGGGAGCCAAGTCCAGGGGAAGGTGTAAGGCCGGATGTTTCTTTTGCCACTAAGTGTCCTGTGTACATAGACCTCTGTCACCATTCAGATGCCCAGAGCCGAGGCTACAGGTGACAGAGCTCTCTGTCTCCAGCCCAGCCATCCTCCCTGGCACGAGGAAGGGTGTGGCTAGCATGGCTTGGGCAGACGTGGGACTCAGAGCTCCTTCCCTTGGACCTACTCAATGTTCACATCTCTGACAGAGTTGTTGTTTTACAGTTTGTTCTTTAAGGATGAAGATTGGAGGTGGGGGAGGAAAGAGAAGGATTGACAGAACCAAGTCAGAGGAAGGGCAAAGGGGTAGGAGAGGTTGGATGGAGTTGCCATATGCTTTGGGCATGACAGCCATGTAGGGGAGGGGTCACAACCTCTCAACACAGGCTGGGCGCAGTGATTGCACCTGCTCTTACGTGCCATCGTGGCAGAGGGGAGAGCATGCCATTCTGTGCCGGCTGGTTCCTTTGAAGGCACGAACAGCAGAGGAGGTGTACAAAGCTGCTGAACCTCCACCTACTCTGAATCTCTGAACTTCTTTCTGGTTTTCCCACACATCTGATTTCTCGCAGTTTCTAATTCACAAAGACTGGACTTCAGGGCAGGATGAGGTTTTAGGCTTGCCTTGCCCATTCTGCCCTTGTATAAGCTGCAGCAAATTCCTCAGTTCACATGAAAATTAGGTTTCAGGGTGCTGGTGAAAGCAGCCTCCACGAAATCCGACATGATAAGTGTGGGCGGGACAAAGCCCGCAGGGACTGTTGGGAGGCCAGGTTCCAGGCCAAGAGTAAGAGGTGGATCCACCAGGAATGCAGTCATGAGCAGTGGCCTCTGGTGGGCCACCTCAGACGTGCTGGGAGAGAGAGTAAACAGGAGGGAGCACAGCACACCAGGGAGAGGGTTTCTACGTGCCTTCTGTGGTATCTATGGTCTTGTGTGCAAATCCTGCTCCCTCAGTGATGAGCTGTGAGACCCAGCAGAGAGCACTGAACCCACTCAACTAATTTTTTTTCATTGAGATAGAATTGCCATTAACATTATATTAGTATCACGTGGGGAACATAATGATTTGCTATTTGTACATACTGTGAAATCATTTCAATGGAATGCTAGGTCACATCCCATGAATAAGATCCTGCTGGGGAGTTTGCTGGTGGTTCAGTGGTTAAGAATCCGCCTCCCAATGCAGGGGATTTGGGCTCAATTCCTGTTCAGGGAACTAAGATCCCATATGCCATGGGGCAGCTAAGCCTATGCACCAAAACTCCTGAGCCTGTGCATCTGATCTAGAGGGTCCACATGCTACAATGAAGAGCCCGCATGCCACAACTAAGACCCAATGCAGCCAAAAATAAAGTAAATATTTTTAAAAAAATTTTTAAGTGTAGAAAAGAAGATCCTATTGAAACAACCATTTATATTCTTCCAAGTAAAAGGATAACTCACTAAATGACTTAAAATACTTAAAATGTTTAAATCCAGACAAAAACATAGGGCTTTACTTCTTTGGTATTATTTACATTAATTTTATTTGTTTATTTTTACTTTTAAATGTGCCTACAGGAAGATTTTAAATTATACATGTGGCTCACATTGAAGGTCAAGAGTTGTTTTTGTTTAGTTGCTGAGTTGTAGACTGAGTAGCCTATTCCTTCTCCAAGGCATCTTCCTGACCCAGGAATTGAACTGGGGTCTTCTGCATTGCTGGGGGGTTCTTTATCAGCTGAACTACCAGAGAAGCCCTTAAATTATATATGTGACTCACATTTAAGTTTAAGAGTTGTTGTGTCCGACTCTTTGCCACCCCATAGACCGTACAGCCTGCCAGGCTCCTCTGTCCATGAGATTCCCCAGGCAAGAATACTGGAGTGGGTTGCCATTTCCTCCTCCAGGGTATCTTCCCAACCCACGGATCAAACCCAGGCCTCCTACATTGACACATAGATTCTTTATTGCTGAGCCACCAGGGAAGCCCAGAGTTTTATTATTAACTTTCTGTATAGTCTTGTTCAAAGATTAGCTGAGACGTGTTAACATTTTTAAGAATCTAAGCAAAAATCACCGGAGAAGGCAATGGCACCCCACTCCAGTACTCTTGCCTGGAAAATCCCATGGATGGAGGAGCCTAGTAGGCTGTAGTCCATGGGGTCGCTAAGAGTCAGACACGACTGAGCAACTTCACTTTCACTTTTCCCTTTCATGCACTGGAGAAGGAAATGGCAACCCACTCCAGAATTCTTGCCTGGAGAATCCTAGGGACAGCGGAGCCTGGTGGGCTGCCGTCTATAGGGTCGCACCGAGTCGGACACGACTGAAGCGACTTAGCAGCAGCAGCAGCAAGCAAAAATCAATTTGAATTGGAAAGTGGTGGGGGAGCCGGAGAGAAAGGGGAAGCACAGCAAGGGCCTGACTGATGGCTGCAGCTTGAGGCCCAGGTGGCCATGAGTGGTTCGCTGTCCCTAGCATTTTGATTCATAACCTTGAGACATTTACAGTTTAGATTTTGGGTTGCTGGCATAGCATCTCAGGCCAATGCCTCCTTGTTTACTTAATCAAGCAGCCCGTTACTAAATGATCTCCGTTACCAATTAGCACCCATTCATAAAGCTGAATTCCTGACATTGTTCAGGTCAGTTGTAAAACTGCAGAAACATTAAGAATAGTTCAAGCATGTACTTTTCCTTTATATTAAACTGCGGAAACTGCATCATAGGTACATCGGGTGCTGACTAATTTATTTCCATAAATTATTTGTCAGTATCACTGTATATTTGGGAGGACATGATTCAACCCAAAGCAGCATCCTCTGCAGGGTAGGCACATTATAACCAGCACAGAAGCCTCTGGGTTGTAATCTGTGAGGAGCCTCCAGAGCTCGAGGCCAGGAGGAGAGCTGACATTGCAGGAGCAGGTTGGTTCCCACTTAGGGTGTTTTTTTCCCAGAGCAAGAGCAGCTTGGAAGCCAACGGTCCCTCGTGTACAAGCTTCCCACCTGGTTTGGGCTCCCCTGGTGGCTCAGATGGTAAAGAATCTGCCTGCAATGCCAGAGACCTAGGTTCGATCCCTAGGTCGGGAAGATCCCCTGGAGGAGGAAATGGCAACCCACTCCAGTATTCTTGCCTGGAGAATTCCATGGACAGAGGAGCCTGACCGGCTACAGCCCATGAGGTCGCAAAGAGTCAGACACAACTGAGCAACTAATACTTCCACTTTCACTTTCCACCTGGTTTGTGGAAACAGCTGCAAGCCCCTCTTGGCACGGCTGCCAATGGCTGAGAAGGCCCAGGGCTTAGGTGCCATTGTTGCTCCAGGGGCACCAGGGCCATTGGCAAAACATACTAGGGTGGGCCTGTGCTGATGAGAGGATGATGAAATACTCTCTAACACATTGGGAGACCTACTTGCAAGGGACTGGAGGAAATCTCTGTGTAGTGAGAGGCTGCCAAACAAGGAAATGAAACAGATGACCAAGATATTAAAATGAGAACATGAAAAAAAAACTGGGAAATATTCAGATTTCATTGCTCATGAAGAGGAAGAAGACAGAGTGGGGTTGGGGCGCCTTGCTGATCCAGAGGGAGAACATGGGTGGGCATTTCTATACAGGTCTGGGGTGTATGGGTAGAGGTGATGACTGCATGTAGTAGACTCTGTTAGGCCAACTTTTTATAAACAATTTATTCATTTGCTTTTGTCTGTGCTTTGTCCTCATTGCTGCTCAGGCTTTTCTCTAGTTGCAGAGAGTGGGGGCTACTCTCTAGCTGTGGATTGCAGGTTTCTTAAAACAGTGTCTTCTCTTGTTGTGGAGCACAGGCTCTAGGGTGCATGGGCTTCAGTAGCTGCAGCTCCTGGGCACCAGAACACAGGCTCATTAGTTATGGTACATGGGCCCAGTTGCTCCGAGGCATGAGGGGTCCTCCTGGATCAGGGATCAAACCCATGTTGCCTGCACTGGCAGGCAGACTCTTTGCCCCTGAGCCACGAGGGAAGCCCAGACCGACGTTTAATATAGCTTTCAGCAATGTCTGCCGCCTACCCCCAATTTGGCTGTGCTTCTCCTTAGAACGTAAAGTACTCAGTGCCTCTTGGTTCCAAGATTTAGGGACTAGTTGTCAGTTTCAGGGCAATAGAAAAGCTCTTATCATCATCCTACAACTATTATAAAAATCAACTTCAAACTTGGTATAAGTCTGACAGTCATGCTAGTAACAAATCAAGGCTTTAAGCTGGGAATATTTCTGTTTTAAAAAAAAGATATGTTAAAACTATCTCCCTGCAGGAAAATAAAAGAAAGAAACTGGCCTTAACTCTGAGTTTATGAAAATCTACCTGGAAAAATTTGTTCGCAAAAATAAGTGCACCCACTTGAATAACTACAATAATTACAGTAACAAAAAGACAATAACAAGTGTTGGCAAGACTGTAGAGAGATGGAAGACTTGTGTATTGCTGGTGGGATTGTAAAGCACAACAGCCACGTGTAAAACAGTCTAGTAGTTCCTCAAAATGTTAAATATAGAATTACCATATGACCTAGCAATTCCACTCTAAGGTATACACCCAAGAGAACTGAAAACGTATGCTCACCCAAAAACATGTACACATGTTTAGCAGGATTACCCATAATAGCCAAAAAATGGAATCAACCCAAATGCCCATCAGTTGAAGAATGGAAAACAAATTGTGGCCCATCAGTGCAATCAAATATTATGCAGCCATGAAAAGGAATGAAGGACTACCACTTGCTACACCATCAGTGAGTCTTGAAAACATTATGCTAAGTGAATGAAGCCAGAGATACAAGGGACCATATCCTGTATGATTCCATTTATATTAAAAATTCAGAATAGACAAGTCCACAGAGACAGTAAGTAGATTAGTGGTTGTTAGGGTATGGGAAAAAATGAAATGAATCACTACTAATGTGCCTAAATTTTCATTTTGGAGTGATGAAATATTGTGTATCATAAATAGATGAATGTTGAGGAGAATGAGGGTGCAGAAATCCTCTATTTACTAAAGCAGGATAATCATATTCTAATCTGTAGAAAGATAAACACCTTCACCCTGGAGCATCTTTGTGAAATGAAGTGGATATGGCTCCAAGGGAAGAGAAAACCATAGCAATGCCAAATCTGAGACAGGCAAAGGTCCTGTACATGGCTGGTGAAAGTTGCCATAACTACTTTGGAAAACTCTTGTGTAATACCTATAAATCTGAATATTGCACATACCTGAGCCCAGAAAATTTATTCCCAGGTGAAAGACCAACAGAAATGCAAGCATCTGTACATCAGAAAGTACACATACAAATGCTGACATTGGCTTCATTTGTTACACCCAAAAATGAAGAAAAAGAAAACTATCATTAGCCGCAGAACAGGCAGAATATGGTATATTCATAAATGGAACATCGAGTGATGAAATGAATGGATTGCTGCTATGTGCAGTGATATAGATGAGTCTCCCAGACATGAGATCAACCCAGAGAATCCCAGCCAAAGGCACACCTAGTGCATGAATCCCATTATACAAACTACAAAGACAAGCAGTACTCATTGATGTCACTGGATTCAGGATAATGGTTACCCCTGGGAAGTAGGAGAGTGTAACAAGAGGTAGGAGCCACTAGAGGACTCTGGGGTGCTGAGTGATGATGGTTATACATGTATGTTTACATACAGTCTGTGACAATGCTTCAAACAGTATACTCATCACTGGTGTGTTTTTCTATTTATTAAAATACAATTTTTAAGCTAGAATTTAAACTCTAAGACAAGATGCTTGATAATGAAATGCTTGGAACGGCAATAAACTTTGGTCAGTCTGGAGTTAATAGTGTTTTGAAAATAGCATAAAGTCCTAGGTTGCCCAGTCTCCCAAAATTCAAAAATTTCTTCTGTGAAACTTTTCATTTAGCCCAACTTTGAGAACTGAAACATTTCTAGTATCATAAATAGCTACAACCACATAAACAGAAAATTATGAGTCCTGCATTTTCGCAGTCATTTTTAATCTTTTTAAAAACATTTTCTAAAGACATGAGCACATCTGGACCTTCTAATCATAAACAACTCCTTTATAAAATGTCTTTAAAAAGCCCTTCTTCCTCAGGAAAGGAATCAGATCTCTTTGTTGACTTTAACATTTGGAGAGAACATGTTAAGCTAAAGTTTCTTAATGCATCTAGGTATTTGATTTTGTTTTATAGCCTCATATTTCTCTTTACTGGTTCTTGACTCCCCGTAGTTTTACTCTTAATATGTTCACTTGTGTTAATGGTAGGTTTGTGTATGTGTTTGTGTGTATATGTGCATACATGTATGTTCATGTGTGGGAGGCGAGAGAGGAAGAGGAGGTTTACAAAGCAATGGAGAGTGAAAGAATGAGAGAAAGAATTGGAATTAGTGAGAGATATGTAGAGTGCTTTGAAGTCATTGTCTACAAAGTGTTGTATTAATATCAATTATTACTTTAAAACTATTCAACACAATAGTTTTAGCTTAGTTTTTAAGAGAAAGTCCTATAGGATTTTATTTTTTCACTACTTTTATACTTGCATATGCTGTTTGATTCTCTCAGCACATAAGCACTACTTCCTGCATTACTCAAGAATTTCTGGATCCTGTGCTATAAACTGTTCCATGTGTCCTCGGGCTTGGCTTGGGTGGACATCCCCAAAAGTCTGGAAGAAAGGGACCCTGGTCTTAGCCTGATAGTCAAAGCATTGCTTCACTCTCTGATCACTATACCTATAAGCAATCCTTTCACTCAAATTTAGCTCAGAATTGTTTCTTTTTCATGTTAATATCGCTCATACCTCTTCCTCCTTTCTTTACTACTACGGTTCAATTGTTTAATGATCTGATTAAATTTCAGTTGATTACTTTGAAACAAGTGCATGGCTTCTTGAGAAATGTTTGGTCCGAGTCTTCTGTCATGTTCACCTTTGTGCCACGTGTCCACTGCATGCTTCCCCCAGGGCTCCGTCCAGTGACTAAAACATCACACACACACACACACACACACACCAGGAGAATTAATCTTCTGGAAAGATAAAGTAGACACACATGTTTCTATTTTTTTCTGCTAAACACAACAAAATCCCCTCGGAATCATATATAAAACACAATAAGAAGATGCTGAAAGTAGACCAACTAGAGACCTCAGGACCAGAGAAATGACCTGGTGGTGTGTTCCCTTGAGTTTTCTTCTTGCTTCATATATCCTACACTGAGAGCTGAAGGAGATAGGTGCACATGAAAACAAAAACAAAAGTTTACTCTTAAAAGCCAAAGGACGTGGAAAAAGCAAGACAAATTAGCAAGACAAAAAAAACCCAAACATTTAAAAGCAGCCATCATAGAAATGCTTCAATGAACACACATGAAAGAAATGAAAAAGATAGGGAAAGGTGACTCAAATGACAGTGTTGAAAAAAAGAAATATTGACCCAGAAAATGATGGAAAACTAAGAGACTTTATCAACAACAGATCTACCTTATAATTATGGCTAAAGGAAGTTCTCTAAACAGAAAAGGAAAAAATAAGAGGAAACATTGGAATTTCGTGAAGAAAGAAAGAATAATGGAAAGAGTAAAAATATAGGTAAATGCAAAAGACTTTTTCTCTTGAGTTTTCTAAATTATGTGTGAGATTTAAAAGATAAACTACAACAGTAGCTAGTTTGGTTCTCAAACAAAATTACCTATGTGGCCCACATTATATTTTTCTTGAAGAATAGTGTTCTACATAATAAAATGTGTAATAAATTGTTAAAGAACAACCAAAAATTAATGAAGAAAAGAGAAAGTCCCAAGATCAAGATTCATGCCCCTGGTTGTGTTTGGTTTCCTAATCAGAAGTGGTTAGCAGACACTTAGGTAAGGTAGGGTATACTCAGCCCCTGGCCTACATCTCTCTATTTTTTCCAGAAAAGCATCATAGAAGAGGCTGTGAGCTGCTTTTATAGTCTGCAGTTACATCATGTACAATATGTCGTGTGTCAATTTGTCACTCAGAAAGGAAAATAGGAATTTTCAGATTTAGATAGACTCTAGATGGCAATACCTAAATCATCTTCCCCTTTATTAATCCCATCAAAAGGTATTCCTGATAAAGCATTAATAGCTCAGGAAACTGAAATTTCCAACCAGTAATCTATCAGAATAAAAGAGAATCCCCTCTAACTGATGCATGAATAGAATCTGAAAAATAACTGCAGTGCTAAAGGGGAGACACTGGGGGAGGTCTCACACCTTTTTACTGCACATCCTGCCTCTAACACCTGGGCTACATCATGCAGAAATCCTGCTGTGTGCCCTGGGAGGTATGCAGGTTCAGACATAGCTATGATCTGACTTCTTCGGTGGTTCCTCCTTTTCAGCTCTCTTCCTCTCCCCCTGTCTCCAAGAGCAAATTTCCAGTATAACTCATGGGGCCTTACAATAATTCTTTAATGCAAAGAGCTTTTAAAAAATAAGTGTTTTCCACAATAAACTTTACCACTAAGGGCATGTGTAGAAGGAAAGACAAGCAACCATATAGAGAAATAGGAGAGGAAAGAAACACAAAGGATATTCATACCAGAGAACCATTGATTCTGCCCATCTTTATCCTTGCATGTTTGTCCCATTTTAGGACATTATGGCAAGTTATAGTCAACCTCTTCAGAAATGAGTGACATTCGTTGCAGTGAGAACAGAAAAACAGGTTCATTACAAAAGCAGTAGAAATCTGGCTTCTGTGTTTAATGTCAAATAAGTTGATATTGCTTGCCTATTCTGAATATTGAGGAAATGTGAAATCTCCTGACACTTGTGTAATAAGATTTCCTATTGCTACTCTATAAGCAGTCCAGCAGAGCTTTAATTTCCTTCTAATAGGACATTTAAGAATTTACCAGGTTGTGGAGAGTTCAAAAGTGGTCAGGCTTTCAATCAAGAATTCCTAATTCAAATCCTATTTGCTACTGGCTAACACATGCTAATAGGGGGTCATTACATCTTTCCAAACCAGAACAGCACTGTGCAGAGTAATTGGCTTAGCCCTTCACCATCCGGCCAGAATGCCTTCATTCGGCTCAGGGCTGCGGACGCGCCTGACTAGATGTTAAATTGTGCACGAAAGAACAAACCCCTGCTTGGAAGCCTTGTGTTGGCTTTAGGAGAGAGCAGCAGGGTTCTCTGGGAAAAAACAAAACAAAACCAGAACTGGGAAGCAGTTCTGGTGCCGGCCAGTCTGGTTGGGAAGTACCAACCTCCTCGTTTGACTCGCTCCATCCTCCCCTTCTTCAGGTGTCCACAGTGGGGTCCCTGACCTCCACACCGACCTACACTGAGGGCCACTGATTCTTTGGGGCTTGGTGTTTTACCTTTTTCGTCTCATCTGATCATCTCAACCAGCCTAGGAAGTGGTAGGACTGCCTCTTTACAGGTGAGAAATCTGAGGCAGAGACACAAGTAATGTGCTGAAGGACACCAGGTTTTGTATGGCACCATCCTCCTAACCAATGAGTAACACCATCTGTGCCTTGACACTTTTTTCTAAAGCAACAGATGTTTACACAGCTCTGGAGACTAGAAGTCCAAGATCACGGTGCCAGCAGGGTTGGTCCTGGGGAGACCCCCTCTTCCTGATTTGCAGAGGGCTTCCCAGGTGGTGCTAGTGGTAAAGAATTTGCCTGCCAATGCAAGAGACATAAGAGATGCAGGTTCAATCCCTGAGTCGGGAAGATTCCCTGGAGAAGGAAATGGCAACCCACTCCAGTATTCTTGCCTGGAGAATCCCATGGACAGAGGAGCCTGGTGGGCTACCATTCCTGGGTCAAAAAGAGTCGGACACAACTGAAGTGACTTAGCATGTTTGCACACATCTTCTCATCGTGTCCTCATGTGGCGAAGAGTAAGATCACCTTTCCGTGTTTCTTCTTATAAGGGTATTCAACACTCTGTTTTTATTTGACTCTTGAGTATTGTTGTTTCCATGTCTCAGATCCACCTGTAATGCCCACTGGTGATTCAGCAAAGGTAAATGTTCTACAAAGAGCCAAATCAATGCTTGTGAAATACAGGCTTCCCTGCTCTGGATTAATCTATACATGAAGTAGATAGAGATGGTTCAGAAGAAACAGACTCTTAGGCTATCCCCTATGAATTCCCACACTTGGTTTTCATAGCAGATGAACTTCTGATGAGAATTGGACAGTAATGGGTCCCTGGCTCTACTCCTGGATAAAGTGTGTTTTGCTGATTGAAGGCAGATTCATAAGCAGGTTCATCATCTAGGAGGGGTCGAGTGGACATCCCTGGTGGAAATGGGCAGAAAGGGGAGCCTACCCCTCTCTGCTGAGCAAGTCAAAGAAAGAATACTTGACCATGGAGGCTTCCTAATAATGATTTTCCAATCAAACAAAAACAGTTCTGTGTCAACGCAACAAACTATCAGCTGGGCTGTTAGGATTTCTCTAGAGAAATAGAATCACTAGGATATATGTATGTGTATATATATATATAATAGAGAAAGAGAGAGAGATGGGGGAATTTGGAGGACCTAGTTCACATAGTCATGGAGTGTGGAGAAGGGAGGCAAGTCTAAAATCTGCAGGGCAGGCCAGCAGGCTAGAGACACAGGGAAGCGTTGATGTGCCATTCAAGTCAAAGGCTGCCTGGAGGCAGAATTCCCTTTGCTCACAGGATCTCAGTCTTTTTCTCTTAAGCCCTTCAACTGATGGGATGAGATAGCCCCCCTTTAAGAGGACCATCTGCTTTACTCAAAATCTACTGATGTAAAAATGCTTTGACAGCAGCATCTAGAATCATGTTTGATCAACTATCTGGGTACCACCATCCATAAAATTAGTTATCACACTCTCCAGTCTAAGGCAAATGTGTCCCCACAGTGACATTAAGGTGTCAGGCCCCAGGGGATTCAGGGTTTGGGGCTCCTTCAAGGGCAAATTTGTTCTTAAATTTCGTTTTGCTTCATTGTTTCAGGTAGTCTGTGGGCAGGAGGGTGTCCTGGCAGCACTAATAAAGAGCTGCCTGGTACCCATGAGCATCACTGAGGTAGTGAGCTTGTCACCTGTCTGAAGAACAGCCATTCTCCCTGCACTTTCTTCTTCCCAGTTGGAGCCTCAGAGCTGGAGCGTCTGGACAATGTCAGATTCTGGAGTCATGTTCAGGGCCTCCCCCAGAGCCTGCTGTGGTTTGCCTGATGCCCTGGGTTGACACCCTGTATTCTCACTTCTGACATTTACTTCTTTATCCTTCCTCTGCACATTCTGAAGTAAACCCTGGGCAGATCTGGACGTGGATCCCATTGTTCTCATAGGCTAACAGGCTCCCTTTGTCTGTCACTAGATCAAAGGTAGGGTAGGAAGGAAGGGTTGGGTTTTTTAAATAAACATGTGTGTGGAAGATCTTCACGTACATTCTGCCCTGCTGGGAAGGCAAAGGTGATCTCAGGAGATGGCTGAGCCAGGACACAGGAGCAGCTTGCAGGGCTGGGTCCCCACACAGGGACAGCAGCCTGGTGATGTCACAGGGCCACACAAGATATTGCATACGTGAAAAACAAACTTTCGCAATGTGAAGCTACTGAGATTTGGGAGATGTTTGTTACCACAGTAGAACCCAGCTCAGCCTGACTAATACATATGCTGGTGAACACTGCATTCATGGCCAGACTCCAAGCCTCAGGTTCCTCATGCACCAAAGGGAGGTGGGGAAGACTGAGTGAGGCAGTGCCCGTGGAGAGCTCAGCATGGTGCTGACCCAGCTCAGACAGATACGTATTAGCCACTATTTCTCCAGAGTCCCAGCTCTGGGCACTCCGTCTCCAGTGGCCCCAGCACTTCCCTCAGGTCTGCATCCTAGTCACTGTTATCATCTGTGCACGGGGAGGAAAAGAGTACAAGCTCACAGTCCAGATGGGGGCCAGATCTGCAGGGGAAGCCTTGGGAAGGCCGCAGCTGGCCAAATCCTGCACCAGCCCTAGGACTCCATGTGAATAACAACGACCGTCAGCGCTGTCTTCATCTTTCCATAAACGCTGCACCAAATGAAAGAAAAGAATTTCAGGTTACTGGGGCCAGTATTTAATTATTGTGATTTATTAACACTAAGTACATAGAGCAGTGCCCTGGACATGACAGCCCTCATTCCCTAGCGAGTCTGGGAGTCTGGTTGGACTCCTGCCGCATCCTGCGCAATTCTTTTCATTATCATCATCCTGATTATTTACAGCAATCCAGCCACTGGGGAGAAGGGCAATCGCTGTCAAGTTCACAGCAAGTTCAAGGCCTTGTGAGCAGCAGTGAAGATCAGAGAAGGCCTGGTGGTTGGGACAAGGGGACCTGGTGCCCTGAGCATTGCCAGAAGCCTAGGCTCCACGGGCAGGAGGGTAAACATGAAATCAGGGACCTATGGACAGAAAGGTGGGCTGGAGCCACCCCTCCTTTTCAGTCATCTCCTCCCCATCCTTCCTCTTCACGCTCAGATCTTGTATTTATAGAACAATTGTGTTCTGAGCACCCAAAAGGAACAAATCTCAAAATGTTGAGAACAGTGTGGTTGTTACAGTTGTTTCTCTGTGAGGACTTGTCTGATATCTCTTATCCACATGTTGTCAGGTAGTCCTCATTCTCACAACTCTAGAATTCCAGTATTATTTCGCATTTTATAGTCTAGAAAACTGTGACTCGGAAGCTTTGCCCAGCATCACAGAGCTTATAGGAGGCACACAGAATCCATGTCTGTCTCACCATCTGTACTTCAGATAGTAGGGACTTCTTATTTGAACAGAATTTTGTTTGGTTTCTTTAGCTTTTGAAGCTTGTATCCCTCATCCCTGTCTTGAAGTGCCTGGAAAGAAAAAAAGTTTTTAAGTATTTCAGTCCAAAATAGAGTGACTCAGGAGCAGGAAGAAGTCATGGTTTTTTCTAAGCCAGATAAGCAATTCTATAAGAGCATGAACATCTCAGCCAGCAGTTGTTTTCTTTGAGAGTGGGCTAATTGAGAAGGATTTTTTTTTTAGGGAAATATAAACCTTGTAACTGTGGTTTTTAGGGCTAACTTATGGCTTCTGAATTCTAAGGAATTAGATGAAGGTCATTTCAGAATGAACGGAATTATGCTCATCGTCCCTGTGAATATCTAACACTGTCCAAGAAATAACAGCTGACTCAGTAACACAAGAGTAAAGGAAGACAAATATTGAAGGGAGGGTACAAAATATCCTAATACTTCCAGATAATATGATCGTCTATATGAAACATATTAGAGAAACAAGTAAAATTAATTAACCAAGTAAGAGATTTCAGAGCGTGGTTGGTTACAATATAAATATTTGAAGATCAAGAGCTTTTCCAGTACAGCCATTATCAGCAAGGAATAGCATTTTTTTAAAAGTACTTTAGTCACAATAGTAAGAAAAATATAAAATGCCTAGGATTAAACTTAAGGTTTACAGAGGGATATAAATGAATAATTTTATGAATAGAGAGCAATATCATAATCTAGGATTTTAAAAGGTCAATACTGAAAAATAGGCAAGACGGTAAATGTTTTTCAGCTTTGTGAGCCATATGGTCTATGTCAGAAAGGCTCAATTTTACCATTACAGCACAGGAACAGTACCAGAGACAACATACATATGAATGAGCATGGCTTTGTGCCAATAAAACTTTATTTACTGAAACAGTCAGAGGGCCAATTTGGCACATGGGACAAAGTCTGCCAACCCCTGCTACAAATGATTCTCTCTTTTCCTCTGGCAGAATATAACTACAATGAGTATTCTGCTACTTCTAAACTATTCCCTCTTGAAATATTTCCTGAGGATAAATTCTTGGTATTTGGAATACTGGGCCAAGAAGAATAAAATACGCTTATGGTTTTGGTTACAGATTACCACACTGCTCCTAAAATGCCCTCCAGAAATTTCAGGGCAACCAGTCTTAATGAGGGTAACCATTTCACACTAATATCACCACTATTGGAGAAATCTTCCTAACATTAAGTTAATCAGTTTAAAATAGAACTTCTGCAATAATTATTGAGGGGCTTCCCTTGAGGCTCAGCTGGTAAAGAATCTGCCTGCAATGCAGGAGACCTGGGTTCGATCCCTGGGTTGGGAAGATCCCCTAGAGAAGAGAAAGGCTACCCACTCCAGTATCCTGGCCTGGAGAATTCCATTACTGAGAGGAAATGTTTTTTTCCCTTTGTATTTTTCAGAATTATCAGGTTATATACTTGGCACCCTTAGTCACTGAAATTGAAGTGGAAGCATTTTAAAGAGCAAATGTGCTTCAGTGTTTCTGTTGATATATGCAGTATTATCTATTTTTGGACCCATTAGCCTCAAATATTTTAGTTCTTGTGTTATTTAAAGATGATCTTTTTATGTTTCCTTTAAAGGATTTACTTTGAAGATGTTAATTTAGCCAAGATGGGGCGTTTGTAGTTTAGCTGCTATGAAGTTTATGAACATAATTGAAATCAGGATTCCCTGAGCAGTGTTTCCTGGCAATTTCCAATGCACTTGGTAGATATTTTAGAGTGCCGCCCTTTCTAGCCATTCTCATCCATCCTGTAGTCCTCTGATGTGAAGGCCCTGCTCCCAACGGAGATTAGATGAAAGAGCTGAGATGCAGTATGTGAGGAGACCAAGTATGTAGGACTTGCCCATCATCACTGGGCTGTTTATAGCAGTTATGTTTAATAAGAAGAATATTTTGATTGTCTCAGACCTGATTTTAAATGTAATTCCTTGCATTTAAAAAAATTATTTATGTATTTATTTAGGCTGTGCTGGGTCTTTGTTGCTGCACAGACGTTTTCTCAAGTTGGGGCAAGCAAAGGCTACTATCTAGTTGCAGTGCACTGGCTTCTCATTGCTGTGGCTTCTCTTGTTGTGGAGCACAGGCTTTAGGGTGCAAGGACTTTAGTAACTGCAGCACATGGGCTCAGTAGTTGCAGCTCCCAGGCTCCAGAGCACAGGCTCAGTAGTTGTGGCACATGGGCCTCGCTACTCCATTGTCTGTGGGATCTTCCCAGACCAGGGATCAAACCGTTGTCTCCTGCATTGGCAGGAGGATTCTTTACCATTGAGCCACCAGGGAAGCCCCCTTGCATTTTATATTGATGCTAGGGAATGAGGAATAGATTTCATTTTTCACTTGTCTGTGTCAAATGAATGAGTGCCTGGAAAGGGACCATCATGAAAATACAGTTGTAAAGTGACTACAAGTTAGGGTTGAGACAAAGGCTAGCAGAAGTTACAATGTTAGAATGACCACAACACTTCTCCCTTGTGCAGTGCCTGCAGGAAGCTCAGGTTCCCTCAACAGCCAATGGGCTACTATTGTAAAAGTCATTTCGAAAATCCCTTTCAGCAGAGGCCCTTGGGAGTGCACCCAGCCGGAGGGGCTTCCTCCCTGGCTCAGCCTCAAGCCCGGTTACAACTAACATCTGAGAGGAGCCAGCTCCTCACAAGTCCTGTGATGGACAGTGTGTTACTGAGAGACAGTTCATAGTGAGGACCCTGGGGCATCAACACACATCCAGTCACTCAGCCAAAAGGACGCTGAGCAGGGCTGCCCTGGGCCTGGAGCATCACACTCCCGGTACCAGGCTGTGAGCCACGAGCTGTGTGCATGGGAGGGAAGTGGGGTCCCGGTCCCCAGCCCCGCATTCAGGCTGCACGATATCCCTTCCGCTTCCTGAGTTTTCCACTACAGTCCTTCTTGCTCCCAGCCTTCTTGGAGCCTGAAAGCCACACAATCTCTTTTTTTATTTTTCTGAATTGTGCTTCATTGTTTTATTGTTATTATTATTTTGGTTGCTCTAGGTCTTCATTTTTGCAAGTGGGCTTTTCTCTAGTTGCGTGAGTTGGGGCTACTCTTTGTCGTGGTGCACAGGCTTCTCATTGTGGTGGCTTCTCTTGTGGAGCACAGGCTCCAGGTGCAAGGGCTTCAGTTGTTGCACCACACAGGCTCAGTAGTTGTGGCTCCTGGGCCCTAGAGCTCAAGAGTTTTAGTAGTTGCAGCTCACAGTCTCTAGAGCGTGGGCTCAGTATTTGTGACACACGGGCTTAGTCGCTCTGCAGCATGTAAAATCTTTCCCAGACCAGGGATCAAACCCGTGTCCCTGGCATTGACAGGCGGATTCTTATCAACTGTACTACCAGGAAAGTCCTGAACTGTGCTTTAAAAAAAGCAAATAAACGACCTCTCATGAGGGGCCACAGTGTCTGCCTTATGAAGTTGTGACCAGTGGCACTGTCTGTCGATATGTGTGACATGGCTTTTAGTGCTGAAGACATTTTGACTCAGACCTCAGTTCTCAGTCTTGTCTCCTGGGACGTGGTGTCCTGTGCTCACTGTACTTGCCTTCCACCACTGTGAGCTGGTCCACACGCTACGGTGCCTGAAAAGATTTGATGCTGGCCACTGTGTGACCACACATAACCCACAGCAGCCCTCCTCCCATCCAGGGGCTCTGTCCAGGGGACCCTCTCCTCCCATAGAGGAGGCCTGCTGCTCTGGGGAGGCTGCCCAGACGTTCAGGTCCCACAGGCCCAGGTCGTCTCTGTGTGGCCAGGGCTGAGAGGCACCAGCATGTCAGGCCCAGCTGTTTGGAGGCCCCCTGGCCTGAGAGTAGCCACCTGACCCTGAATTCAGGGAGTGATTTGACCCCAACACATCCATGGTTTGGATGGAGACCCAGCGTTTTGTTTGACCTTGACATGTTTCTCGGGATGCTGGAGTCTGGAGGTGGGGAGGTCCACCCCCCACCCCTTGGGCTGCCCACAGAGGCCTGACCTGGGCCCCTCTGATCTATAGTGAGGTCTCACAGTGGGTGTCCACCCTGGCCACATGGGAAAACTTCCCAGGAGGTTTTAAAACCTGATGAGCAAGCTGAAGGCCCACCCACTTCCTCCGTCATCACCCTGACCCAGGACATCAGTACTTTCAGGCTCCCCAGGTCCTGTGCTGGGTAGGAGGGGCTGGAAACCACTGACACCAGCAGATCTCCAGCCATACTGAGGCCCTGTCTGGGCTGCAAATGGAGTCATAGGAATAGTAAGAGCCCACTGACTTGTCGCTTCCGTCTCATGAGTGACACACATGCTTCCAAATATCCCCAAAGTGTTTCTCAGCTCTATTGAGGCAAGACCCTACCACCACACATGCTGGGCTGGGCGTGGACTTGGGCAGAACGTGGGACTGTGAAACTGGTGGGGGCTGGTCATTGAGTGTGTGCCCAAATCTGGGTAAAGGGCTTGGGGAAGGACCCTGTCCACAGTGACTTAAGGCCTGGCCTCTCATCTCTGTGGGCTTGGCCTGAATTAGGACAGACCCCTTCTGTGCCCTGAATCTCGTCTGATGTCTGTGGCTGCCTGTTGTCCAGTTTACTGGGGGCAGCTGGCCCCTTGGAAGGCCAGCTCTCCAGGGTGCCCATCTGAATCACCCCCAGCAGAGAAGGAAGGAGAAACAGGCTCATGGACAGGCTCAGGATGACTTAACCTGGGTGTGGATGGAGCTAGGCCCAGCTGCAAGTTGGTACCTTTTTGTAAAGGATTTGTGTACTCCGCTCCTCCAGAGGCCTGGTGAGGCAGGAGGTGCAGTGGGAAGAACATGTGAGCTCGGTGTGCTGAGTGGCCTGCATTCCCCTCCCCACCAACCCCCCCTCACCCACCCCACGTCACCCCTCTCTCCTGGTGTCCCTGCACCACCTCCTCCAGATCCTCCATGGCTTCCAGGGAACACGCCCGTGTGCCCTCCACCTGCTCACCTTCTTCTCTATGCCCACCTATGAGACCTGAATTGTGTACCTCTTTATGAACCCTGCCCCTAAATGGTCCTTCGACTCCACTTTTCACTTCCTCCTACTATTTGTGTCTGGACAGCCTGACCCTGTTGGACTCTGCATTGCTTGAGACCAGTGCATCATTCAATTTGACTACTGCTCCATCCTGTCCCTCCAGCCAGGTTCCTCCCCCCAGGAGGTGGCGGCTGGATTAAAGAAGGAGTGAGGGCCCTGAGGTGAGGCCAAGGCCATCACTGTCCACAGACATGGGTGTGCAGTACTGCCCTTGTGGGGGCCACTGGGGGAGCGCTCCTGGGCGTCTAACCCCAGTAAAGTGTGGGTATAGGCCAGATCTGGCTCTTGGTTTCCTGTCTGGAAGGAGACTCAGGAGGAGACTCAGGTCTCTGGCCCCAGGAGGGCTGGGCCAAACCAGAAAGGGGGTGGCCCAGATGCAGGGTATGTGGTCCCCACGCGAGCCCTCACCACATCACAGAGCAGCGGCAGAGCTTGTGTGCTGTGGTTGCCTCCACAACACTTGTGACAATCAGAACTGCAAACAGCTGTGTCCAGCTTTTTAAAAATTGTAAGATTTTATCTTCCTGGTTTACTTGGGGGGTAAATATTAAAAGAAATCAAGGATGATGCCCAAATATCATAGAGCCAAATGATGCCAGTGATGCAAAAATAAGTGAATGAAATTCTATGCAGAAAAAAACTCATAATAACCTATGAAATGTGTTTTTGGTTGAAGGCGCATTCTCTCTGCTTCCCTTGGCCTCATTTCATTATATGGAAAATTATGTATTTTTTTAAACTTCTGTATATTTTCTATTATAATTGTTATAGATTTTCCATCTGACAATATCCATATCATTCCCCTGCTCTGCAGTTTCTTATGACCCTGTGCCTGGGCTTCTTTCTGGCAGTCAGCGTATTTCACAGGAAAATCTTGAGCTTGGATGCTCTCATATTTTAAACAGCCCTGATAGCCAGATTGTAATTAAGACTCAAGGAGACAGTGTACCAGTGTTGGCAGTACAGAGCCCCCAGAAGCACTGTTTCTCGGGATGCCACTGATTCCTTGATGAGGGGTCTCTTTCCCTCTGACCAGCTCTGTTCTGCTTTTCTTCTCTTGTAAAGCTATCTTTTCCAAGCCCTTTTTCTTCTGCCACCTTCTCCCTCCTCTAAGCTGTTATAGATACTTTCTAGGCACCTGCAGGGTAGCACTTAGCTTTTTCCCTTGTCATCTTCTGGCTGCTGATCCTTTTCCCCAACCAGACACAGAATCCTGAGGGCAAAGGAGTTCCAAAGAAAACCTTTTCAGCATTTGACTATGATGCATCATATGTGGCCTCTGGCCTGCATTGATCCTTACTCCACTGTGCACCCCCAACTCTAAGTGGTGGCCTATTATTCTCTGTCATGTTCAAGGCCATGTGGCTGAGGCCAAGGCTCCAGCTGAGGCCAAGACCATCCAAGCCAGTATGTGCCTTTGACACTTCCCAGCTTTAGGAATTCTTTACAGTCAGAGGGCAGGTGATGGTCCACTAGGAGTACTTGGCCACAGCAGCTGCTCATCAGAAATACACTGGGCTCCTAAGTTCCTGGTTGGCACAGTCACTCAGCCTTCTCCTTCTAAAAGCCAGAACAGGATGGCTGGATGGTTCTGGAGGCTGCCACTTCCCTTATTGGGTACCACTTTGGTCCTGAACTCTGTCTCAGCTTCCTGTTTGCCACCAGCTGAACTTGACGAAGGATACGTGGTCCATCTTGTTTGGTTTCCAAATCTTCTGTAGTCAATTCATGTACTAAATTGTATTCAGTAGGCCCAGGCAGGTATTAAAAAGTCCAGTCTAGTCTCCTCTCAGACTATGTTCTCTCCAATGTGGTCTGACTTTAGCTTGAGAAAGGGAATGGGGTCTCCTTTGTACCCACTGTTATGGAATGAACATTCAGAGGCTGAAGCTCTAGTCCTCAATGTGACTGTATTTGGAGACAGGGCCTTTAGAGAGACATTCAATGTTAATTGAGGCCATAAAGGTGGGCCTTGACCCAGTACAACTGGTGTCATTATTAAAAGAAGAAGAGACATTGGAGCTCTCTCTGCATTCACAGAGCAAAGACCGTGCGAAGATACAGTGAAAAGACTGCCATCTATAAGCCAAGGAGAGAGGCCTCGGAAAAACCAACACTGCCAGCATCTTAATCTTAGACTTCTATCTTCCAGGGCTGTGAGAGAATTGTTATTAAAGCCACCCGGTCTGTAGTATATTGTCATGGCAGTCCAAGCAATCTAAGAAGCACACTTTGACCTTCTCCTCTTCTTCCTGTATTCCTCATTCTTGCCTCTGGTTTCTCCAAGGAGGAGTTGGTGGAGGAAAAGAGACAAAGATTGAAAAGTCTTACTTTTAAGTGACTCAGTTAAGGCTTGAGCCGTTTGACCATGGCCATGTGTCATCTCTCAAGAGACATTTTTGTGGATTCCTCGGAACCCTCCCCAACAGTGGATGCTAACCTGCTATTTCTTGAGATGGGCAATGATCTCACCTCTGGCTCCAGGCCATCCATATTCACGTATTTGCTCTGTGGAAGCACCTTGACTCTGTAGAGATTTTATCAGTCAGGATGGTAAGTGGAATAGGTAAGCTGTATAATAAACCCTAACATCTCAGTGTTGGGGTTAGACTGGACTTTTTAATACCTTGCTCCTGGACCCTTATGCTCTGTTCTGTGTCATCCACAGGCCAGGTTCCAGGCTGAAAAAACAGTCACCAACACCTCCTTGACAGCCATCAAAACAGAGAAAGAGGCAAATCGTTCGCTGGACCTTAAAAGTTTCTACCTGCAAGTGACCCACATCATTTATGTTCATATTTTAATAGCCAAAGCATGTCACTTGGCCACATCCAACCTCAGTGGTATGGGGGCAGTGGAACCTCTTTGGTGCCCAGAAGGAGAAAAGTAGGTAAATGCCCACTCTTTTTGGTCACATCTCTGCAAGGGAATTCCAGAAAAACATCTACTTCTGCTTCATTGACTACACTAAAGCTTCTGGCTGTGTGGATCACAACAAACTGTGAAAAATTCTTAAAGAGATGGGAATACCAGACCACCTTACCTGCCTCCTGAGAAATCTTTATGCAGGTCAAGAAGCAATAGTTAAAATGATGTGGAACTACTGACTGGTTCATAATTGGGAATGAAGTGTGACAAGGCTGTATATTTTCACCCTGCTTGTTTAACGTCTATGTAGAGTACATCATGTGAAATGCCAAGCTGGATAAATCACAGGCTGGAATCAAGATTGCTTGGCGAAATGTCAACAACCTCAGATATGCAGATGATACCACTCTAATGGCAGAAAGTGAAGAAAAACTAAAGAGCCTCTTGTTGAGAGTGAGAGAGGAGAAAAAGCTTGCATGAAACTCAACACTAAAAAACTAGATAATGGCATCCAGTCCCATCATTTTATGGCAAATAGAAGGGGAAAAAGTGGAAGCAGTGACAGATTTTCTTTTCTTGGGCTCCAAAATCACTGCAGACAGTGACTGCTGCCATGAAATTAAAATGCTTGCTCTTTGGAAGGAAAACTATGACAAACTTAGACAGTGTATTAAAAAGCAGAGACATCAATTTGCTGACAAAGGCTCATATGGTCAAAGCTATGGTTTTTCCAGTAGTCATGTACAGATGTGAGAGTTGGACCATAATGAAGGCTGAGCACCGAAGAACAGATGTCTTTGAGCTGTGGTTCTCAAGAAGACTCTTGAGACTCCTTGGACTGCAAGGAGATCAAACCAGTCAATCCTAAGGGAAATCAACCCTGAATATTCACTGGAAGGATTGATGCTGAAGCTGAAGCTGAAGCTCCAATACTTTTGGCTACCTGATGAGAAGAGCTGACTCATTGGAAAAGACCCTCATGCTGGGAAAGATTGAGGGCAAAAGGAGAAGGAGGTGGCAGAGGGTGAGATGTTAAGGTAGCTTCACTGACTCTATGGACATGAATTTGAGCAAACTCTGGGAGATAGTAGAGGACAGAGGAGCCTGGTGTGTTGCAGTTCATGAGGTCACAAAGAATTGGACATGACTTAGCGACTGAACAACAACAGCTATCAAAATGATTCAACCCTGACTCCGCATTTCACCCATGGAAACTCACACCTTCACCCCTCCACCCACGTGAATGAACCATTCTCCAACTACAATCTTCTCTTCAATGCTCCAGCCAGGCTCTCACCTTTAGATGTTTCCATGTGAGAATCAGGTATGAGATCTTTATTGCTCTCAATTCCTGGGGTCACCTGTCCAGCTCTCCCAGTGACTTGAACTGCCCCTCACTCAGCTGGTGGTTTGGAAGACTGGAGAAATACCCCCACTTTCCCTTGGAGGGAGACAAAATGTACAACACACCAATAAGTCTCTCCAAAATAAATTCTCCCAACTTTCTTATTTATCCTGAAGATAAGCTAAGAATCTCAAGACAGATGAAACAATACACAGTGTTTTTTTATCTACTGTATTCAGCCTCCAAGAGTGTCTCTATAAGAAAAGTTTCATTTAGTATCCTATTATACACAGATTCTCAGATAGAAGGGATTGGAGTCCCCAGCTCATCCCTTCCAGGAGGTTTCTAGAATCTTTGGATATATCTGAATCTTTGAATACTATCATCACCTCTATAAACAAATTCCAGGCTTAACATAACAGTCCTCTTCCCTAAGTAAGTAACATGCAAACATGCATACATCTAGGCATAAGTTAAAAACCTTGCTAGGCAGACAGCTGCCCCACCACATGAACTTTAGATTGCTTGGCTGGTCATTTGGAAGCTGGACTGATAGAAAATCTGTATGTAGAGGCATGAAAAGAAGATTGCAGTTATCCTGGCCAGAAAGTTTAGGGTCTGAATAAGATGAAAATAATGGAAACAGGAAAGTCCAGAGAGATGATGAAATGAACAGAATTTATTGATCTTTCTCATATTAAGTAAAAAACTGCAACTTTATAAAAACATGTGGGTAAAGGCTAGAAGGTAATAACGAAGATATAAAAGCCATAATGTTGAATGTTGATAGAGTTTTGAGTCCTCTCACCCCAAGAAATCTTTTAAGTTGTTAGAGAACAAAAAAGTCAGGAATGTCTTCCAGGGGTTAAGGAAAAGAATCCATTTAAAGGAAGCCAAAGGCATCCATAGACTCTGATAGCAGAGCTAAGCAGTTTACAATCCTTGGCTAATATATCTGGTTCCAAGTTTTCTGGCACTTAAAGCCAAAGGAGACCCCAGGTTACGCAGATTTAAATTTCTGACAACAGAAAACAGATGCCTCCAATTGTAGAGACTAAAAATTTCCTGGAAGGGAACTCACAGAAGGATTTATTACTACTTGTAGTAGGCAATACATTCCACCATGGTTTTACAAGAAATATTATTGAACTTCTTAGTACAAAACTCCATATGGGCAGAGGATGTGCCTGTGAACTCATTTCAATGACTTTTTCATGAGAAACTCGGCTCTGTGAATTCCAACACTCAGAGCCCAGAGGTGCAGGCAGGTACCATGCCTGTTAAACCCAGTCTCCCAAATTCAGCATCAGAGACCAGCTCTTGCCCAGAGGGGAAAGGCCCAAGTCTGATCAGGGCACTTGCTTTAATCATCACATTAAGAAGTTTGAACTTTCCTTAAATGAGACAGAGTACCATTGAACCAGTTTAATTAGAGGAAATAGGGTTGGATTTATGTTTCAGGAGGATCTCTGGTTGAATTATCCATTGTTAATTAGGGTAGGAGGGAGAGAACCCAGTTAAGCAGTATTTTTACATAAGAGGTAAGACATAATGAGAATAGTCTGAACAAAGGCACAGGGTTGGGACGGAGAAGAGGGGATGGTTTTGAGAAATAAAATCAACAGAACAAAACTAGTGACTAATTGGATAAGTTGATGACAGAATCCAAGTAGACAAACAAGACTAGCTATTCTAGCCTAGGCTTCTGGGTGGAGTGTTGCCTAAAATGAACACAGATTGTGTGAGGAGTGTGCAAATGCAAAGCGAGGGTATGTCGTTGGTCCAGTGAGGGAACCAGAAATGTGAAGATGCCTCAGGGACTCAGGTTCAGTAAAGAGACAGGGTTGGAAGTAAACTTTGGGGCGCAGGTGATCTGTAGGTGAGGGTTGCAACTTTGAGAGTTGATGAGATGATCCTGGGTGAGTGTGAGGTGGGAGAACACTTGTGGTGAGGTCCAGCCTTGGGTGGTGGAGTGAGAGATTGCAGAGGATAGACCAGAAAAGCAGGCATCAGCCAAAGTGGGGCCAGCATCCCAGAAATCCAGCAGTTTTGAGTGTCCATAGGGAGCAAACGCATCCCAGATGGTTCAGACAAGAACTAAAATTTGGTGGTGTGTCCTCCCCAGGCACGGATTCCCACTGGGTTCTGATTTACCTGGTGGGAGGCAACTGGTGCTGTGCCTGCGTTAGCCAGGCCTTCATGCCTCCCACCAGGGTTTTCTCCTGCCGCATCTTCCAGGATCTGATGGTCTTGGGCACAGCTCCTCCCAAATACTGCTTCTATCAACCTACCAAGGCCATCTTTCCATTTTTCCAGATACTAATTCCATCGTCGGAAGAAAAAAAATAAGTGGAGAAGCAGAGGGTTGTATTAATTTATCAGCTTTTTGAAATAGCTCGTTAAAAATATGCGTGCGTGCTCAGTTGTGCTCAGTTGTCCGAGTCTTTACAACCCTGTGGATTGTAGCCCGCCAGGCTCTGTCCATGGACTTTTCCAGGCAAGAATACTGGAGTGGGTTGCCATTTCCTACTCCAGGAGATCTTCCTAACCCGGGATTGAACCCTACTCTCTTGTGTCTCCTTCATTGGCAGGCAGATTCTTTACCACTGCACCACCTGGAAAGCCCTATTAAAAATATGGGTGACTTTTGAAATGATTTATTTCAAAAATAAAACTATGTGATGCCAAAATCTTTAAGATTTGAAATGAGAAATAAAATTTTATTCTAAGACTCAAGGGCAAAGTCTTGCTTTCCTGTTTGCAATAGTAAAACACACTAAAAATATCCAAAGAAAAATAACTATAACAAACAGCACTCCACCCACAAACCCTCACTCTTTTTTAAAAAATAAGGACCAGAATTGTGGATTTTCTAAAAGTCATAAATTATTTTGATATTTTTAAGTAATGCAATAACCACATGTTTAATATGAATAAAATATGACTAAAAAATTTTATGTGTTGCTCTTGGAAAATGTTGAATTTTCTACTTGAATCTAATATAAGCCAGTCCCTCTTTTAAAATAAGTTTCCAAAAAGACCGTATTTAACTGTTAAAAATTATATATCAAAGATAGAAGTAAGTAATTATATCATTTGTCTTAAAAATAGTTCATGTCATAATAGCTCTGTATAAAACAGGATTAGAATCAACCAAAGCTAGTTAATCTTCAAGCATTTTAAGATGATGTATAAAAAGTAAAATCCAGCTCTTCCCATCTGGCCTGCAGGCCTGAAGGACTACTCAGGAAATCCTCACGCCAGGGGTCTGCATTAAGAATTCTTGGGTGTCAAGATCCTGGAATGTTCACACATTTTAAAAACCACCCTTCCCAAATGTTCAGTCTGAGAAAGGACTGATGACTTATGACTTATTTGGCAAGATACATCAAAGAAAAATGATTTTGATAACAGAGAGGTTAATATAGCTTTTTTTAAAATAGAAAGAGCATTTTAATCAGATTATTGCATCCCCCACATTTTGGTGGTTTGGAGCACATGAATGATAACAGGAATGCCCTTATCTAAGTTTCAATCATCAGAAAGTGCAGATAAACAGACATTTTAGTGGTATTTGCAATTACTATTTAAGGAGACAGGAAATGAACACTTGTTAAAATTCTACTGTGTCCAGAAACCTGTCTGGTTGCTCAATTAATTCTTAGAACAACTTTTCAGGGCAGGGATTATTATTCCATTTTACCAGTGAAAAATAGCACACAGAGGGTTAAGATAAATTACCCACACTAACTAAAATATTTTGGTTTGATCCCTGCTCCAGAGAGATTCCACGTACCATGGAGCAACTAAGCCTGTGCACCACAACTACTGAGCGTGTGCTCTGGAGTCTGAGAGGCGAAACTACTGAGCCCATGTGCCACGACTACTGAAGCCCTCAAACCCTAGAGCCCGTGCTCTGCAACAAGAGAAGCCACCGTAATGGGAAGCCCAAGCACTGTAACGAAGAGTAACTCACAAGAAAGCCCATATACAACAATGAAGACTCAGTGCAGCCCAAAATAAAATAACTGTTTTTTAAAAAGTGGCATATCTGTGCAAAGACATACACTGCTGCCTTGAGGCTGTGTGAACCGTATCAACAATATGGTGAATTCATCTGCCAAACAAAACTGAGCAAAAGACTCCAGAAACACAAATATGCAAATGGAAAAGCTTATTAATATACAGTTCAAAGCTAAGCTAAACTGCACTGCTAGGGAGAGATATTTAGATGTGTGTTGTGCTCAGTCTCTTCAGTCATGCCTGACTCTTGTGACCTCATGGATTGTAGCCCGCAAGGCTCCTCTGTCCATGGACTTTTCCACGCAAGAATACTAGAGTGGGTTGCCATGTCCTCCTCCAGGGGATCTTCCCAAGCCAGGGATCGAACCCACATTTCTTACATCTCCTGCATTGCAGGTGGATTCTTTACCCACTAAGCCACCTGGGAAGCCCACATACTTAGATAGTAGACTACAAAGAAAAGCAAGAGGATGAGGATACCCAAATCAGGACAGTGGTCCCTGCTAGGGCAAAGCGGGGTGATCCAAAAGGGACTGTCTCAGGGGCCTTCTGCCACAGGCAGGGCAATCAAGTGATAACTGTTGCTTAGATTACATTGAAAGTGTGTTGTATTTCACAATAAAGAGTTGGCAAAGCTCAAATACATATACATTTGATATATATATATACAGATTTAGACATATACACACACTTCATATACATGTATCCTATATTTGTTTGTGAATATAAATATTGTATCTGATTTTTTTACTTTTTGTCCTTTGACTTCACTACTTAGCAAAATAAATTATATTACAGTGAACTGAGAAGTTCACTTTACAAAGGAAGGAAAATCGGCCTGCCTTGGACTTGCCAGCTGGTTGTGGCTCAGGCTGGGCCATTGGAGGGGCAGAGAAGTGGGGGCAGACCAACATTCCAGAGGGGAATTTATGGCTTTGCTTGGACTAATAAAATGTGTGAGCGGCTTGCTCCAGGCCTAGGGCTCGCCTTTGTGTGCTGGGTTAGCTGAGGAATGCTCGGGTGTTTTGACAACCATGAGAGCCCAGCGGGCGGAGGGGCTGCAGGACAGAGCCCCTCTGTGTGCCCGCCAGGCACCAGGAGGCCCTTCTCACTGCTCCCCTTTTCTGACAGTGCCTAGACCTAAAAGCAGCCTCCTTGCAGCTCTAAAACACCGTGACTCCTTGTCTGCTCAGAGGGAAGGCAGTGACCTGTGCCAGGCCTAAAAGTACACATATTATTTCCTGCACGGCTCACTGGTTGCAGACGGCTTTCCTCCCTCCCTCCCTCTCTCACAGGGTCACTTCAGTCTCTTCCCAGCACTGAGTTCGAGGCAGGACCTCGGACCCTGTGCAGTTCACCTGCTCTTTGAGCTCCTCAACCCAGAGCAACTTCTCTTGACAATGGCCCTGGCTCCATGTGATGAGGTTAAAGGAGCTGTTCCAGCCTCCCTGAAACAGGACACCGACAGCAAATATCTGGCGCTCCAGGCCAGCCTGTGACACCAAAGGGTGATCCCAGGTGATGAGGTTAGAATGCAGGACTCCTAGACCCTAACTGTCCTCCACAAAACACATGCACACACATTTCTAAGCTTGCCAGAGACCAAGCTGCTGCTCCTGGTGGCGTTTTGGTTTGGTTTTGGTTTGAATTTTTATAAGTTTAATTAATATATTTCTGTTTTTGGCTAGACTGGGTCTTCATTGCTGCTCAGGCTTTTTCTTTAGTTGTGGCAAATGGGGGCTGCTCTCTACTTGCAGCGTGAGGGCGTCTCTTGCTGTGGCTTCTCTTGTTGCAGAGCATGGGTTCTAGGCACGTAGGCTTCAGTAGCTGCAGCATGTAGGTTCAGAAGTTGGGACTCCTGGTCTCTAAAGTACTGGTTCAGGAGTTGTGGTGTGTGGGTTTAATTGTGCCGGGGCATGTGGGATCTTCCCAGACCAGGGATTGAACCCAGGTCTTCTGCGCTGGCATGTGGATTCTTTACCACTCAGCCACCAGGGAAACCCTGGTTTGATTTGAATTTTGAGGCACTTGAGTTTTTCAGCAATTGTTTCTCAAACTTTACCAATAATGAGCTTAATAAAATTGTCATTATTCAGCCCCAGGTTTTATAGTGGAGGCCAGGAGTTACAACATACTTATCAATGGTGTCTCTTAAATGCATGTCCTTATGCATCAAATGCCCAAAAGAAACAAATCAGTATATCTTCTCAAGTCTGCCATTTATTTTTATAAATTAAGCATAAAAAGCTGAGATCATTGCATTCTTATGCCAAAGTCTATTGACTTTAACTGGGTTCTAAATACTTTTGGAAGTTAAACCTTTAATCAAAGTGATTTTTTTGTGCTCTGAAAATAAGGAGAGGAATAAGGAGAACAGGCTCTAATATGTGAAATAAGCAGAGGAATAAGGAGAACAGGCTCTAATGTGTGAGCAACAACCAGCCCTCTGCCCAGAAACTTTCCAACATGCCGGACCCTGCACAAGTGGAGGGAGCAGGAACCTGGCTCAACGGAAGCCAGGAGGACAAGGACTGGTACAGTTACTGCTTAGAGTCACCATCTCCAGGCCTGCCTGCCTGTGTGTGCTCAGTTGTGTCTGAGTCTTTGTGACCCTATGGACTGTAGACTCTTCTGTCCACAGAATATTCCAAGCAAGAATACTGGAGTTGTTGCCATTTTATCCTCCAGGGGATTTTTCCTGGCCCAGGGATCAAACCTGCATCTCCTGTGTCTCCTGCACTGCAGGTGGATTTTTTACCACTGAGCCACTGGGGAAGCCCATCATCTCCAGGGTGTGGTATAAAAACAGGTGAGAGGAACACTTATAGTTCTTTCTTAAAAGAACAAGTTAACAAAGCTGAATCCAAGCTAAATTAACAGATTTCAAGAGACGCTTTCTCCTGCACCATTTAATCTGATGGCACAGGTTGGTGGTTTCTGATGTACTGACACTGGCATGCAAGACATCTTTAAACTGTTAAGATGTTTTAACTCAAAAAGTCTTAAATGTCAGTCTGCTGTGTAAAGAATTGTGCATTCGAGGAGTCTCAATCCTTTTTTACCCAGCGGACAGTTTGGATCAGGTGTGGACAGAGCCAGATGAAGACATCTTCTTACCCTCCTTCCCTGGAATCAGACCCTGTGTTCATCAGCTCTGGTCACCACAGACAGGGTGGCCTAAACAACAGACATTGATTTTTCATCATTCTGGAGGCTGGGAGTTCAAGATCAAGGTGCCAGCAGATTCTTTTTCTGGAAAAAGCCCTCCTCCTGGGTGGCGTGACATGTTCCTCCTGTGTCCTCACGTGGCACAGAGAGAGAGCTCTTGTGTCTCTTCTTGTAAGGACACTAATCCCATCATGGGGGCCCCACCCTCATGACCTCATCAAACTCTAATCACTTCCCAAAGGCCTCATCTTTTAATATGATCATATTCAGTGTTAGGACTTCAGCATATGAATTTGGGGGACACATTGAGCCCATGACAGAACCTAAGCATGACTGCCTAGGTAGCCCACCCCTCAAGACTCCACCCCACCTGTCCCTGAGTGCTTACGTGACTCAGTTGCTTCTGTGAAGGACAGAAGGCCTTACCTGGCTGAGCAGGTGTTTTCTCCAGCATGGACTTAATGTTTTGTATCACAGTCATCAGTTCCTGACCAGTCTTCTCCACTATAATCAAGAGGAACCCTGGCGCCCACCAGGTCCCCAGGACCCTCAGAGAGCTGATTCCACTCACCAAACCCCAACTCCATGGCCCATGGTGGTCCAGAGCCTTCTCACAGTTTCTGTGAGTTCCTGGGTATAATTCTTCATAGCTCTGCCCCATGCCCTGACCCACACAAACTCTCTCTTCTGACCTCATGTGGCCCTAGGAGCAAAGTGGGGCTCAACACTGCTTTCACTGCAGTGAGTCCTGTATGTTTGCAGACCACACTGCTATTTACCTCGGAGCCGTCTACCTCTGACCACCCTCACCTCGCTGTCTCCACTTCCTCTCTGAGTATCTCCTCCTACTTGGAAAAAGTTGTTCTTTAGTGCAGACCAGTTCTGCCATTAGTCAGGCTTCTGGGTGTCTCAACTATGACCTTAAACAAGTTCAGCCAGGAATTTTCTCCCAAAGGCTGTCTCCCTATGAAGGACTCTCAGATCAGCTGCAAAGAGAATAAAAGGTGTTTCCGTCTTATGTGTAAACTTTAGACTTACTCCATCTTACCTCTTCTATACTTTTTCTATTTTTCCACTTTTAGATGAAGAATCATAAATATAAGAGTTGTATGTCACATGGAAAAGTGGAATGGCAAGAGCCCTGAAGGACTGAACCCAAGACCAGTGAACTGACCACTGTTATCCCATAGGACCTTGGAAACACTCAGGCACAGAAATGACCAGCTGACCCTGCCAAGGGTTAGGGACTAGTTAACAAGGATGCCAAGCACGCCGCCTGCCCCTTGGGACTAAGTCATAGATTAGAAACAGATCAAGGGCACCCAGTCCCTCATCCCCCTTCCCCTAAGCCATCACACTGCATTGTGCCTCTCTAGCATGGTACAAATGGACAAGAACATGGAAAAAAGTCAGCTCCCTGCCCCCTGCGGCCTAACTGAGGTCTGCCACTACACAGCCCATGCTCAGGGCCTGCCAGAAACTCAAGGGTGGAAAATTCATCAATGTATTACTGCACTAGCCACATGGGAGGAAAGAGTATGAAAAAAAGAGAGTGATCTGATAAGACTGCGTCATGGCAAGGCCAAGGGACACAGAAGGGCCAACAAGTCCCAGACCCATCTCCAGTTCTAGATGTGATTCATTTTTTCCACCATTATAAACCCTAATTTCAATTCTTTCAAGAACGTACTTATCCATGAGCCCAAGCCCTGGAAGTGGAATCATGGCAAATTCTGTTAGCACAAATTCTGTCTCTCTGCATCTCATACGAGAGGCCAGATACCACTCTACTGCCTTCTAAATAGTCTCCAGTCATCCGTGACCACACATGCCTCCTTAGTGACATCACTGACCAGATTTGGTCAGCTTGGAGGGAGCCACAGTCTCACGTTGCAGGGTTCCCTAGAGGGCAGTAAGGATAATCCCAAAGGCAAACCAAGCAGGTGTTCCATCTCCACAAAGATCTGAAAAGTCTAGAAGTCAATCTGTGAATAAAGCCAGGGGCATTCTTCAGAGAAGAAAAAGCAAAAGGCCAGAAAATGGCAGGGCTTGCCACAGGTGGAACAACTGAGAAAAGGCAGAGCCAGAATTCAGCCTCAGGAGTTCTGGGACTAACTCCATGAGTAACATCAAAATGTGTATTATTAAGAAAAATATACATAGTATTAGCAACAAAAAATGAAATAGTTATAATACTTCGTTACATTCTAACAAAAATGTAAAATATCTAAATCAAGAAAATAAAAAAAATTCAAAGAAGATCTGAATAGATGGAGAGATAATCCATGTTTATGGATATGAAGACTTGATATTGTCAAGATGTCAGTTCTTCCCAACTTGATCTATAGATTCAATGCAGTTCCAATTTAAAAAGATGTCCCAGCAGTTATTTTATCAATGTTGACAAATTGATCCTAAAGTTTACATGAAAAGGCAAAACATCCAAAAGAGCTGACACAATTAATGAAGGAAAACAAAGTTGGAGGACTGACATCACTCAACTTCAAGATTTACTGTAGAACTACAGTAATCAAGACAGTGTGATATTGATGAAAGAATAGACAAAACAGTGAAACAAGATAGAAAGCACAACAGTAGGCCCATATAAATATAGTCAACTGATCTTTGACAAGCAGCAAATGCAGTTTGGAGGAAGGATATTCTTTTCAACAAATGGTACTGGAACCACTGGACATCCATGTTTAAAAAAGAAAACAAAACAAACAAAGAAAGAAACTAGACACAATCTTACACCTTTCACAAAAATTAACTTGAAACATATCATAGACTTAAACAAAAAGCTATAAAATTCCTAGAAGATAACATAGGAGAAAATCTATATGACCTTGGATTTGCCAATGACTTTTTAGACATGACACCAAAGATATGACACCTTGAAAAGAAAAACCAAAAAAAAAAAAAAAGCTAATGAGTTGTACTTCATTAAAATTTAAAACTTGTGCTGTGTGAAAGACTTTGTTAAAAGAATGAAAAGACAAGCAACAGATCATGAGAAAATATTTGCAAAATATATATCTGATAAAGGACAGATAGCCAAAGTATACAAGTAACTCCATAAACTCAACAATAAGACAATAACAACCCAACTGAAAATGAGCAGGAGATTTGAACAGATATCTCACTGAAGATTTATAAGTGGTTAGTAAGTATATAAAAAGATGTTCAGGGCTTTGCTGGTGGCTCAGTGTGAAGAATCGATCTGCCAATGTAGGAGACTCGGGTTCGATCCCTGGTCCGGGTGGATCCCATACACCTTGAAGCAACTAAGCCCGGGCACCACAACTATTGAGCCTGTGGTCTAGAGCCTGGGAACTGCAGCTACTGAAGCCCAAACACCCTAGAACCTGTGCTCTGAAAAAGAGAAGCCACCGCAATTAGAAGTCCCAGCACCACAACTAGATAGTAGCCCCCACTCACCACAACTAGAGAAAAGTGCACGCAGCAACAAAGACCCAGAGCCAAAAATAAATAAATACATTTATTTTAAAAAGATGCTCAACATCGTATATCATCAGAGAATTGCAAATTAAAACAACGCAATAGCATTATACATCTATTAGAATGGCCAAAATACAAAACACCAACACCAACTGCTGGTGAGGGTATGCAGCAGCAGGAACTCTCTTTCATCGCTGGATTGAAATGACAATGATGTGGTCACTTTGGAGGACAGTTTGGCAGTTTTTTAGAGAACTAAACATACCATGTGATTCAATAATCATGCTCTTAGGTGTTTACCCAGATAAGTTGAAAACTCATGTGGAAACAAAAAGTTGCACGCAGGTGTTTATAGCATAATTGCCAAAACTTAGACGCACCCTCTATGTATTTCAGTTAGTGACTAGATAAATAAACTGGGTGATACAACCAGAAAATGGAATATTATTCAGCCCCCAAAATAAGTGCTACCAAGTCATGAAAAGATAAGGAAGAATCTTAAATGCATATTACTAAGTGAAAGAAGTCAATGTGAAAAGGCTACACACTGTATGATTCCAACTATATGACATCCTGGAAAGGTGAAACTATGGAGAATAAGTGAAAAGATTAGAGGTTGTCTGCAGTTGGAGAGAGGGAGGGATGAATAGAAGGAGGATATGGGGATTTTTATGGCAGTGAAAATATTCTGTACAATAGTAATAATGGATACATGTCATTATACATTTGTCCAGACCCACAGAATGTACAAAGTATAGCATGAACGATAGTATAAAGTGTGGACTTTAGTTAATAATGTGCAGTGATCAGTTCCCCTGATAGACTGTCACTTTCTGAGGGCAAGGTCTGGGTGCCCACTCCCTGTCCTCTGTGCATGGACCTGTACTAAGCACCTGTGGGTGTTTCTCTCCATCTTAAACTTTCCCTTTAAGCCCATTTTTGGGCTTAAACCAAAAATGTGCATTTGAACCAAGTTGGCGTTGCCAGGGAGACTTGTCCTGATGAAGAAATGTCCTTTGAGGCATTGCAATGACCTGTTAGCAGCTCCTGTAGTCACAGCACTTTCTCCACTGCTGATTCTCACTGTGATAAGTGGGGCTGGGGCCCTGCTGGCAGTTGTGGTGACCCGGCTGGGGGTCGGGGGGAGGTGGGGGAATGTCCAGTCAGCACAGGGGGCTGCTTAGAGCAACTGCAAACTAGCCTGGAGGTCTATTCAAGCAAATCTCCAATGAAGGGAAGCCCATCCCCTGAGCTTGGTGGCAAGCACACACTCCCAGCCACTGGGATCATCTCCTGCCCTTTGATGCTGTGTTCTGGGAGCTCCCCTCAAAGCTGGCACCAACTCTCCCAGCACTTTAGACAAGCACTGTTTGGTCCTGTCACTGGTGAATGGGTAGAGACTAACTGATGAGAGTCTTGAATCTCAGGAGACTCAACGGCAAGAGACCCCTTTGTCCCCAGTGGGGTGGGAGGGGTTGGGATCACCCAGAGTGCCCGCTTCCCTGGAAAAGTGCAGCTTTGGTGTAATGGCCGCTTTGCCTCATCACCCTGAGAGGGCCATCAGCACCTTGGAGAGGAGAGAGCAGATCCTTGCCCCAGACCTCAGTTTCCCAATCTATACTCTGGGTTAACAATGTTCCTCTAGGTACTGCGAGACTGTCGGTTCACACATGTGGAAGCAGTCAGAATGTTCTGAAGCAATAGTGGAAATTTTTTGTTGTTTACTCACTCAGTACTGTCCAACGCTTGTGACCCCATAGACTGTAGCCTGCCAGGCTCCTCTGTCCATGGGATTTCCCAGGCAAGAATACTGGAGTGGGTTTCCATTTCCTTCTGCAGGGGATCTTCCTGACCCAGGGATCGAACCTGAGTCTCCTGCATTGGCAGGTGATTCTTTACCACTGAGCCACCAGGAAAGCCCTATCATGAAAATTCCTGTCATTCAATCTTTAACTAAAAATCACATAGACCTCACTCAACAGTTTTATTTTGCTAGTCAAGAATTTTTAAATAGACAAATACAACCTCTAAGTCATCTGTGACTAATTTCCATTAAGACGGTTTCAGTAATTTGTGGAATTGCTACGTATTATCTGAAGCAATTAAGCAAAAGCAGAGAGCAGAGGTGGACAGGCCTGGTTTTCCATCTGTATTCTCCCCCTCTGAGGAGTGAAGCAAAGCAAGTCACATTACTCAGGGCCTCAGTTTTCTCATCTGTAACTTGGGGTGATAGAGCTTGCTCTGCGGAGTTGCAGTCAGAACAGCAGTGTCTTTACCAGGGAGCCAAGGTGGAACCTGAATGACGCTAAATTGGTCAGCCAGCTGTTGCTTTTCCCAGTAATAAAAATGACTGATTAAGGGGGGTGACTTTGCAGCCAAAATGATACGCAAACATTTGAAACAATTCTCTCAGGACATCATCGTATCTTGGGTCGTTCTGAACCCTTGGAGAGTAAAGAAGTTCTGTGAAGTCCTAAGAACTGTGTGGAGGTGTTCACTGAATCATAGAGCCAGAAGGATAGTGGCTTCCATAGCACCTGAGTGCATGGCTTTAAAAACCCCTTTCTGAGGAAGGAAACTAATTTATTTGCCACAGTGTGTATCAATCAGGGCTCAGGTTCCAAGCAAAACAAATGAACTTTGGTAAACTCAAAGGCATTTATTCCCGTAACAGGTTACTCACAAAACCAACAGGAAGACTGGAGATCCAGGTTCCAAAACTGCACAGGATCAAGGGGCAACCGGGAAGCGGGCAGAACCTAGCTCCTAGCAGCACAAGCTGGAGGGAGAAGGGATGCCCCGGAGGTTTTCTGCCCTCTGAACACCCTCACTAAGACAGCTCTTGGCAACCCTCATTTTCCTCCACAGTGTCACTGTCTTTTTGCATTCTTTAGGGAGTCCAGATTCATCCAGAGCTTTTAGTTTTCAAATGTTCAGTTCTGCCAGTATTTTTCTTTACTTTTTCTGGGTTTCTTATCACACTTATAAAGCCACTTCCCCACTGATGTCATGTTTCTAAATCCCTTACAGTTCCTTCCATTAGTCTTGTGGGTTTTCAATATTTAATGTTTTCCTCTGGCATTTCCTTTTGAATGTGGTATGAGGTGGAGGTGTACCTTTATCCATCTTTTTGAGTAAATCCATTACACAGAATTCCCCAAACCCTTAGGCAGGAAGCTCTGAGAACAGGACCTCGACACATGTGGGAGGGAGTTACATACAGCCCCTTGTATGGCCAGCGCATTGAGTGGAATTAGGTACTAGTGTCAGCTACAAATTGGCACTTGCCCTCTACCTCTATGAGGATTAAACCATGTGATGCTGCAGCTGCTGACTTTGAACACCCCCTGAAAGAAGCTCAGGGTGGAGGTCAGAAAGGAGGCACTCTGGGCTCTGGAAAAATTGACAGAACAGGTCTTTGGATAGTTAAATATTCTCAGGAACTGATTTTGAGAGAGCAATTCTCGGATCTCCTCATATCTAGAAAAGCACCAAAATCCTTCACGGTGACAACTGCTCCTTGTGACAAGCAGAAAGCTTCTAGAAAAATATGTGCTTGATTGCATGTACCCCTGCTTCACCAAAATCACAAATATACTGACCTTCCCCCTACCTCTTTGGAGCAGTTTCTCAGAGCTATCTGAGGTGCTGTCTCCAGGAATATAGTCCTCATTTTTCCCCAAATAAAACTTAACTCACAATTCTCACACTGTGCATTTTCTCCCCACCATGGGAATCTTAAATTACAATCTTTATTTGTAATTCATATTCATGTAGCACTTGCAATCAGGATGCTCAAAAACTTTCAGGTGATGAAAAAAAATATTGCGAGATTCATGTTTTCAAGATATAATAAATAGCATTTAATTATTTCCCAGATGGAAAGGCTATACTATCAGTGTAGGGAATACACAGTCATTTCTTATATATCCAGTGAGTCTGAACTTCAGAAGAGGCCTTGACCTTTACTACTCAGAGAGTAGTCTGTGGATACTCAGCGTCAGCATCACCAGGGAGAGGTAGGTCTGGCTCAGTCTCGTGTGTATCATGTGTAGTCACTGCTCCTTTCCCCTGGGTCCTGGTGCATACAAGGTTTTATTTATGTCCTCCAAGAGTGGCATCTTTGTTTCCCCCAGTTCTGCGGAAGTTCTGTAATCAAATCCCACTGGCCTTCAAAGTCTAATTCCCTGGGATTCTCAGTTCCTTGCCAGATGCCCAGGCTGAGAACCCTGATGTGGGACCTAGAACCTTCACAACAATGTGAGAACTTCTTTGGTACTATTGTTCTCCAGTTAGTTGGTCGCCCACCTGGCAGGTATGGGATTTGATTTTATCGTGATTGCACCCCTCCTGCTGTCTCATGGCTTCTCCTTTGTCCTTGAATGTGGGGTATCTTTTTTGGTGGGTTCCAGTGTTCTCCTGTTGATGGTTGTTCAACAGCTAGTTGCAATCTTGGTGCTATCACAGGAGAAGATAAGTGCATGTCCTTCTACACCTCCATTTTAACGCTGTGCATATTTTGAAGTTGACATTAGAGAGCTGGCATGTAACAGAGCAGAGAGAGAAGAGGGAGTCACACACCCCACCCACAATGCTGGCTTCACCTCAACATATGTGGCTCTCAGCCCATTCCCCAAATGAGTGGCCATGCTGTTTACTCCCAAACTGAGAAGCCCTAGACAGTAAGCGGGGCCTTGAGCGTTCGTGCCAGGACGGCTGGCATCCATGGAGACTCCGCCTGTCCCAGGCAAACCAAGATTGTGGCCTCTGAACACTTAGAGCTCTGTGTTAGAATTTCCTGTTCAAATGTAGTTTTCTGGGCCCCACCCCAGACCTCCTGCCTCAGAATATCAGAGAGAGGGTCCTGAAAACCTGTGCCGATCAACTTCCTGGGAGCTCTAAAATACAGTAAAATCTAGGAGCAACTGTCTTCAGATCGCCACTCCTCACATAGAACCATGCATCTCAAACCCACCAGGGCAGAGCAGGCCTGGGAAGCCCCCACCAAGGCCTCTAAGTAGGAGTTATTTCAGGAAGCCTTTTCTTTATTGCCTTAAAATGATGGTCGTTTGGGAGAAGTTTCATGTTTAAGAATGCGAATTCCCCTTGAAAGAACATTGTGCCCAGGGATGTAGAAGACTATGTGAACTTGACTATGTTTTCATTCTAAAAGAAATTGTGAATTCACAATTCCTAGCATTGTGCCCTGGGATTCGAAAGGCTATGTGAACTTGACTACGTTTTCATTCCAATGTGATAACCTGATGGTTCTCTCTTTTGATGTCTGGAGTGAAGAAGAACTAGACAAGGTTGATCTGCGTTATCATCAGTCACAGTGGCAGCAGCCACAAAACAGCAGTTAGGGTGCTTTCATGACAAGTCCCAGAAAACATGCCTGGCCTGAACGATGGAGGGTCTCTGGGCGTGTTTCATTCTCTTGGTTTGGTCCAGCCATCAGTCATCTCACCAGAGATGGGTCTTTCTCCTGACTCTTCCCTGGCCCCCTGGCCATGGGAGACCCTCTGAGCCCAGCTTCCCTGGTGGCTCCTGGCCCTGATTGCACTAGCAGGTTCATACACCCATCCCTGGCCAATCTCCAGGATGGGGGAATGGCTTAAGTCAGTCAGAGTCCACCCAGGGGCCCGAAGGTGGGGTCACTTTCCTCCTAGACACTTAAGCTATGTGGAAGTGGGGTGGACTCTTAAGCAAAAGCTAGGGTTCTCTTGAAACTGGGGAAGGGACCTGGACATGGAGTAGGCAGTCAGCAAGCGTCACTACAGGAGTAGCTGGCATCTTCCTCCTGTGTGGCAGTTTGCAAAACCCTTTTGGCAACCCACTCCAGTATTCTTGCTTGAAAAATCCCATGGACGCAGGAGCCTGGTAGACTACAGTCCATGGGGTCACAAAGAGTCAGACACGACTGAGTGACTTCACTTTCACTTTTCTTTCTTTACACTTAGCATCTCATTTAATTCTAAACACACCTTTCATCCCCATTTTTCAGGCAGGAAACCAAGGCCTCTGGGATGAAGTGGCTTACCTCAGTTTACGGATAGCTCCCCTGCCCAGACCCTCCTCTTGACCCGTCTCTTCTATGTGTAGACCCTGGGCTTCCTATCATAGTGTGTTGCTAAATTCCACTCCCACTGGCCTTATATGGCAAGCTTGAGTCCTAAATAAGAGGCACTGTGTGTGTGTGCTCAGTTGTGTCCGACTCTTTGTGACCCCATGGACTGTAGTCCACCAGGCTCCCTCTGTCCATGAAATTCTCCAGGCAAGAATACTGGAGTGGGTTGCCATTTCCTCCTCCAGGGCATCTTCCTCAGTTTATGGATTGAACCTGCATCTCTTACGTCTCCTGCACTGGCAGGCAGATTCTTTACCACTGTGCCACCTGGTAAATAAGAGGCATTGGAGCCATCATAATGGCCCCGTTCCCTTTCTCTGACGTGTCCTAGTCCCTGCATAAGGATCCTTCTCCCCTTCTGCATTCTTCCCCCCGCCCCCTCTGGCTGTTGGGCCAGGTGACTTTCTCAAAGGAAAGAAATCAACCCCCTCCATCTCTCCTGAGGCACTCTCAATGCACAAAGCCCAGTGCCTGTATCCCTGGGAAATAGATTGATTTTCCTCTCTTTCCGTTCAGCCCTTCATCCTGCTAGGTCTCCACAGGAAGTTTTTAAATGCTGATCCCTTGTGTGCTGTGTCTGGGTTTCTAAGTTGCTCAATTTGCAGACTCAGACTGGAGACCTAGGAAGTCCATTCTACTGCTTGAGAAAGCAGAGAATCACAGTCGACCGCAGGAGAAATCAGCAGAAACACAGGCGTGGAGACAGGCCAAAGAGCAGATTTAGCAACCATTCGATTCACGATGTCAGACAAGCTCCGGGCAGGAGTTAGTCCGCAGATCTTACCCGAGCCTGAGTCTGTAGTGCAAGACCAAGGCCCACATGGCAGCAGGGGCCACCATAACCCCCAGAACAGGCTGTCCCTGGGCAGCTGTCCCTAGACTGCAAGCAGAGCCCTGGCCTGCTCTGGCCACTGGTGCTGGATGGAAGACCTGCCTCCAGAAGCCTTCTGCACCTTTCAGTGTGTTCCCTACTGTGTCCGCGCAAGAGTGCCTCGTGCATGGTTCCATGGTGTCTTGCTACGTGAGGACTCCTCTGAGCCTTTGCTGTGCTCACATGAAAGCAATGAAGTCAAGAACAAGGGGGGCCAGTTCTCCATCCTTACCTCAAGCACATCCAGAGTCTCCCGCAGACCTCTGTGAATTCCTACGATCTTGGGGTGCTGGGGGTGCCAGGGTGAGGTGTACACTCTGAAAGTGGTGTACACTTTGGCATCAGGATGAGGTGTACACTCTGAAAGTGGTGTACACTCTGGCATCAGGAGCCTGTGTCACCTTCAGTGCTCCGTAGTATGGAGGGTCTTAGTGCCTACATGTTTATTTCTACCCCACACTGACTTGGCACAGCCCAATCCACTCTTGCACGAGTGTACTCACACATGAACACACACCCTGTTCTTAACACAGAAGACTAACTGAAAGCTACATCACAGCAGCAAGTCCGCCTCAAGTCACAGCTGGCCCCCCTCTGGTCTCCTGAGTCCTCTTGCCTCTTGCAGCCCCCATGCAGGGAGACTATTGCCTGCTTGATCCCCTCACCCTCCCCGCACCCAGGTCACTCCCTTTTGGCCTCCTCCCACACTGACCTGCCCACGCCAATCTGCAGAGCAACCCTGCCCTCTCCAGCCCCTCCTCCCAAACACATTCCCAAACCTCCTTGTAAACACCAGACATTCTTAAACTTTTGTCTCCGGATCCCTTTTCACTCAAAGTGTGTTAAGAACCCTAAAGAGCTTCTGTTTCCATGGGTTTATGTGTTGATATTTGCCATAGTAGAAACTGAAGCATAATTACTGTACTCCACTGAATGCCAGGGACACCAAGACTCAGCCAGAGACATGCTTGAACCCAAGGCTGTGCGGCAAACTGAGGCATCGTTGCTCTTCGCTGCTGGTTTCCATATTTAATGGACAAAAAAGACATCAGCGTTTATATTAGTATCAGATATTCTCGGTTTTTATTTTTTAAAGAGTTATTTATATTTTCTTAGCTGCACTTGGTCTTCATTGCTGCACACAGGCTTTCTCTAGCTGTGGAGAGTGCAGGCTACTCTTAGTTGCGGTGCACGGGCTTCTGACGGCAGTGGCTTCTCTAGTGGAGCATGGGCTGGAGGGGCTGGAGAAGGTGGGGTTGCTCTGCAGAGGACTCTAGGTGCACAGGCTCAGTTGTTGTGGCACACAGGCTTAGCTACTCCTTGGCATGTGGACTCTTCCCAGATCAGGGTTTGAACCCATGTCCCCTGCATTGGCAGGCAGATTCTTAACCGCTGGACCACCAAGGAAGTCCAGGTATTCTTTAAATGAGTGCGCTGGGATTTGTACTCAGTGAAGATGGATCTGAGAATATCTTGGAGGATCTTAGACTATCTGATGACCTCAACCATGGAGCTTATAACCTTTTTTTTTTCAGGCCGTGTATTCCCTCCTATGCAATAAAATCAATTCTATGTTGAAAATACTCCTGTAAAAAGATCACATTATGCTAACAATTTTCGTGTCATTTAAAAATTGCAGTGGAAGGTTGTGTACTGGCTCTGCTCCTTGCTGGGTGTCTTACTACACTTGGGAGTAGAAAGTGTAAAGCTTTGGACCGCCCTCCCTCTTTGTGATCCTGTGCTTTGCTGGGGTTTTCGTGGACAGTGAGGACTTTGGTCAAAGCACCCCGTCTACAGCAAGACTTCCAGCCTGAGGGGCTTTGCTTTGTTACCATGTGCACAGCCCCCACCCTGAGTGATCACCACTGCTGTGTGTGCACATATGTGTGAATGTGTACGTGTGTGAAAGTACGTGTGTGTGTTCTATACCATCAGTTTCTAACTGTTCTCTCTCCCACGCTGGTCCCTCCACAATGCCTTCTTTGCACTGCACACAGATGCTCCATTTTTGAAGCTGATCTTCTACCACTTCCCCCCGCTACTGTAAAATCCTTGACCATCGCTCAGCTCCTGGCCGTGGGCCAAGAGACCTGACTGACATGTGGGCCACTGGCATCTCCACTGTCTGCCAACCCCTTTGCTCCATGACAGCTCTCATCCAGGCTGGAATGGTCCACTGCCTCAGTCACTGTGCGGAGGTTGTATTTCTTCTCTGCCTCAGCTCCCTAATCCCTCTCCTCCAGCAAATATACATGTCAGGAGGAGCCCACGCCTCGAGAGTCTCAGCAAGGCCCCAGACAGTCTGAATGCCTGCACCCTGGAAAGTTTCCTTTCCAGCACTAATGGAGATTCTCATTCCTGCTCTTGACTAGAAGATGTCTCTCTGTATGGACCTCTGTCTCCCCACTTCTGCAAGGCAGCTCAGGAGGCCACAGCCTGGTAGGTCCTGATGTGGGTTGTGCCCCAACCCGGCTAGACCAGGCCCCAGATGCACTGACCACAGACAGTGGGTGCCTCTGCCCCCCAGAGTCTCTCTGCACCTCAGCGGCTCACCCCCCACCTACTCTTCCCCACCCCAGCCCCATCCAGTGGCCACATCGGTGCTGAGTGACTGTCTCAGTTTTAATGAGAACAATGAAGGTTAATTATCTTCAGAGTCTGACAGGTGCTTCTCAACACTTTTGCATAAAAAAGCAAGGCCACCCAACTGGCCTATGGATTGCAGCATTCAGGAATCCTGTGGTGTTGTGTAAATAAATAAGAAAGGGCACATCAAAGGGGCCTTTTACAAAGGCCAGGGGAAGCTGAAGGAGCAGTCTGCAGCCTGTCCCAGTGTGGAGAGACCACCGAAGAGGTGGGGACTGGGATGAGATGGGAAGGCTACTCCCTCTGCCTCCTGCCGCTCTCAGAGGCCAAGCAGGGGGATTCTATTTTCTTCTTTCACTTCCTCAAGTAAACTGTGACAATCTTTTCCACATGATGGGGAAAAAAATAATCTTTTTGTATGTTTTCTTAGGGATGGAAAAAAAATTTTTTTTTCATATATTTTTAGGGAACATAGAGCCCTAACATCAAATGATGTGATCTGGATGTTTGCAGATAAATAATTAGTTGATAAGAGGGGTAAAATAATAATTGTGGGTTTTGGGATCCTCCTATAAAGAAAGCTGAGCGCCGAAGAATTGGTACTTTTGAACTGTGGTGTTGGAGAAGACTCTTGAGAGTCCATTGGACTGCAAGGAGATCCAAACAGTCCATCCTAAAGGAGATCAGTCCTGGGTGTTCATTGGAAGGACTGATGTTGAAGCTGAAACTCCAATACTTTGGCCACCTCATGCGAAGAGTTGACTCACTGGAAAAGACCCTGATGCTGGGAAAGATTGAAGGCAGGAGGAAAAGGGGACGACAGAGGATGAGATGGTTGGATGGCATCACTGACTCAATGGACATGAGTTTGGGTGATCTCCGGGAGTTGGTGATGGACAGGGAGGCCTGGAGTGCTGCGGTTCATAGGGTCGCAGAGAGTAGGACACGACTGAGTGACGAACTGAGCTGAACTGACAGTCAGAATGATTGGTCCTGACTTTGCTTTTTAACTTCTAATTTGGAGACAAAGGAATGCACAAAGACTATAGCGAGGTCCTATGTACCTACTCCCTGTGCCCCACCCATCTTCCAGAAATGTAGTTCAGCATCAAAACCAGGAAACCAACCTTGGTTCAATGGGTATAGTGCTGTGTCATTTAATCACATGTGAGGATGTGTGTAACCACCACCGCAGGCCAGATACGGAATTGTCCCATTACTACCACATCTCTAACCCTGTCAACCACAAATTTGTTCCCCAGCTATTCATGTGAAAGGAAGAAATGGAAGCTCAGTGTGGGCAGAGGCTGTAGGGACCTCTCAGCAGAGAGAATGTACACACAGCAAACTCTCACATGGAGAGACAGGCATGGTCACTGGCCACGAGGGACGTGTAAACCACATGAGAGAGCTCTGAACACCTGTCAGAGCAGCGAGCACACAAACGACCACCTCAGATGCTGGGTAGGAGGCAGAGACACTGGATCCCTCTATACTGCTGCTGCGAAATTGGCGCCACTGCTGTGGGACTGATTTGGTGCCAAATTAAACTGTATCTCTAGCTTTCATTCTATAACACAAATTGTTGTTGTTTAGTTGCTAAGTCACGTCCAACTCTTTTGCAACCCCGTGGACTGTAGCCTGCCAGGCTTCTCTGTCCAAGGGACTTTACAGGTGAGAATACTGGAGTGGGTTGCTGTTTCCTTCTCCAGAGGCTCTTCCCAACCCAGGGATCGAACCTGCGTCTCCTGCATTGGCAGGCAGATTCTTTACAACTGAGCCACCTGGGAAGCTCGTAACACAAATAAATCTCTTCAATCCATCCTGATTGAAAGTCTAAGGCAATTCAACCTTGCAGGAAACCAGTAGTCCTTTAGAGCAAGGCATCACTCATCCTTCCGCATGTGGTAACAATCTTTCCGTGGACCCTGAGCCCAGCTCCAAATACCATGGTCTCTCTCATCTTTTCATACCTTGCCTGCTGTTCAGATATGCAGGAGCCCCGAGACCCCTTGCTGGTAGACTACAACCCACCCACCCCTGCCTGGAACGCTGTGTCCCATGGTCCCTGCAGCAGCGAGTCACCTCTCTTTACCTGCCCTCCTTGCTCCACCATCCACCATTCTCTGGGCCATTGTGAATTTTGGCTGCATATAGAAACCTCTCTCTTCTCTGCTAGATTCTCCCAGATCAGGCCCACATGCCACTCATCCACATTCCCTGACCTCTGTGTACAGAAGGGGCTCAGTAACTAATGTTGGTGAGCTAATCCTTTAATAAGCCCGGTGAGGAGAGTTTTCAGAGAAAGGAGCCATGGGTTGAAGCCTGGATTTCTTGCCAACACTGCAAAGGATTTTCCTCCTTACGAAATAATACCAGCTAGTGGAAAACTAAAAAAAATATAACTGAGAAAGTTAAAAAAGATTTAACCCCTATGCAGTCCCACCCTCAGGACTGACATCGTGGGCCTGTAACTTTCCAGACATCTGTGGCAGCCTGAAATTTGCATGTGGCTAAGAGGAAGTGTCAAGCTTAGGCTAAGAATAAAATGAATACCGAGAATGAAAGCAGGAAACTAGAAGCTGGAGACCAGCTGGGCCCACTGCAGATGGACATCCCAGGGGACCGGAGGGTGCGGGACGCAGCAAGGCCCAGCTGCAAACCCCGTCACTGTCATCTGCTCTATCGGCCTCCTGTCAAGCGCACTGGGACCCTCACTCTGCTATTCTAAAAATGCACCCGATCTGTTTCAGGGCGGCGGAAAGGAAAGAAAAGCTTTGGGAAGTTTAGAGGCCAAAATATAATGCAAACTAAAGTGTTTACAGATAAGAAAGGAGAAATAGCATCCAAAATGGGGTCACAGGATTTCTGGCTAAGGACCAGGTAGTAAGTGTTTTTATTCTTCGTGGATCATACAGGCTAACACCAAACTCTGCTGTTAAGGCTCACACACAGCTCTGGACAACACAAACACAAATGAGTGTGTTCAGTAAAACCACACCTTCAACACGGGCTGTGGAGGCAGGTGTGGCGCTGTCACACACCTGTGGGAACAACAGAGGAAATCATTACAGTAAATGGAGCCCTAAATTTTCCAGAATATACAGAGATGCACCAAATTTACCAAATTATTAATTTTCATAGTACCTGCTCTCTGTTTCTCCTGGACAAGTTGTTCTGGAAAGTTCCACTTGGGTGAGAGTGTATCACACAGGGCATGGCACAGAGCTGTTCGGGGAGGGGACAGGTGCTTAGCACAGGTTGTACAGAGTGTCCTGGACACATCTGCCTGGGAGAGCCTCAAGAATAGAATGTATTGTTATGAACATGACCTGGAAGGTGATGCAAAGTATGATAGCATTTCTAGTGAGCCCCGCATAAGACAGGCTGAGCAACTCATTGTTTAGGGAGGCAGGCATGTTGCAACTTACAGTCAGGGAACTGATGAATGCACATTTCAGGTGGGAGCAGAGAGGACAGCCCATCAGCTTCCAGGCTGGCACTGGTTGCACATAGAGTCCTGGCCTCAGACCTGGGCTTTGCAGCTTGCACAAAGTTCATATATTCCTTCCCATGTAATTCAAGATGACAGGATAGAATGGGAGACCCACCCATTCTTTGTTCCTGGAAGAGGAGAGAATGTGATCTGTGCTCTTGGCTTTCTAGATACTTCTTTCTCTCTCTCTTTGATTTTTTATTATTTTTTGGCTATGGTCAGTCTTCGATGCTGCACTAGGGCTTTCCCCAGTTGCAGCAAGCGCAGGCTTCTCATTACAGTGGCTCCTCTTGTACTCTTGCACAGGCTTTAAGCGCAAGGGCTTCAGTATTTACGGCACTCGGGCTCAGTAGTTGTGGCACACAGGCTTAGTTGCTCCATGGCATGTGGGGTCTTCCCAGACCAAGGATCGAACCAATGTCCCTGGCATTGCAAGGCAAATTCTTAACCACTGGACCACCAGGGAAGCCCGAGACTTCTTTCTTTAATCAAGGGCTGCCCCCTTCTCCCTTCTCCCCTGCCTGGCTACACCTTGCTGTTCTGGGGACCTTCAGCATACAAGGGTCCCAGAGGAAGCCTGGAGGAGAAAGCTGAGTGTTCCACAGCTGGCTTCAGAGAACTTGGCAATGGGCTGGTTTCAGAGGATAGCATGATGGCCATTCACACAGGAACAGTTTTTGTTGCCTTGTACACTGTTCATTCCTGCCACCTCCTCTGGGAAGAATTGGCCAACCCGCGACAGCCACGTTCTCCGCCCTCCTCTGTCCTTGCCCTGGTGATGTGAAAGGCAGGCAATCAGACTCCCCACTTTCTTCCTACACCATTTTCCCTGTGCTGCTGCCCTTTCAGTGCATCCTTCCCCTTGACTGTAAAATCAGGAGGATTGTTAGGGAGACCAAGTGAGTTCAGGATGTGAAGGGACTTCACTGGTGGTCTAGTGATTAAGACACTGTGCTTCCAGTGCAGAGGGTGTGGATTTGATCCCTGATCAAGGTACTAAGATACCACGTGCCGTGGGGTGCAGCCAGAAAAAAAGTGAAGTTTAGGACAACGCATGACCCAGGGACACACTCAATAATAATGTTGGCACTTGGGGATTTCCCTTGTTCTGGTTCTGACTGTATCTGGAGAAGGGAATGGCAGCACTCAGCCTGGATGGCTGGGTAAACTATGTTCAAGTCTGTAAGCTGCATGGGGCTAATAAAAATACCCTCTTTAAAGGTTTTTGTTGTTCAGTTACTCAGTCATGTCCGGCTCTTTGTGACTCCATGGCCCACAGCATGCCAGGCTTCCTTGTCCTTCACTATCTCCCGGAGTTTGCTCAAACTCATGTCCATTGAGTCGATGATGCCATCCAACTGTCTCATCCTCTGTCACCCTCTTCTGCCCTCAATCTTTCCCAGCATCAGAGTCTTTTCCAATGAGTTGGGTCTTCACATCAGGTGGTCGAAGTATTGGAACTTCAGCTTCATCATCAGTCCTTCCAGTGAATATTCAAGGTTGATTTCCTTAGGATTGACTGGTTTGATCTCCTTGCTGTCCAAGGTTTTAGTTGTCTTTTTCTCCCCTGATTTGCCACATCACTGATATTCGGTAATAACACCAATATCATTGTTATTAATTCATTTGTCACCTCCCTCTCCTCCCTCTGCCGGCTAGTTTCTGGGCAAACAGAGCCATCAAGCAGACAACCCTCAGTACACATGGATATTACCCAGTCCAAGCCTCCGTGCACCCTCAGAGTGGATGGGAGACAGCTCAGCCTGCCAGGGACAGCAGGAGGCCCTCCAATGCTGCGAGTCATCTGCTTTCTGAACACTTATTAACCTCAGACATAGGATAAACAACTCTTCTTTCCCTTGTGCAAGATATGCCTGATTTCTTCACTTCCTTTGAACAAACTAAATAACATCCCTGAGCCCTCCTCCTTTCAGGATGGTGGGAATGTAGTCTCTTCATTCTTGGGGTTCCCACCACCCCTCCTCCCACCTACTAAGGACTCTGAGATTTTTTTTCAAACTGTTATGAAGAAACAAACACAGAGAAAAGGGCACAAAAAATCCTACTGAATCATCACAAAGTGGTCACACCCATGTAACTACTTCCCAAGACCAGAAAGGGAACATCAGCAGTGGTCCAGGAGTTCTGGACACCCCCCAGGGTCCACCCTTCCTGTCCCCACAAATAACACTGTCCTGACTGGCAGAGCCGCCTTCCAGGGCCTTTCTCTGTTGACTTAGTCAGCACCCTGCCACCCTGCTGCCCTGGATCACCTCCTACCGAGGCAAGAGTGAGGTAGCTGAGGCTAGTGCCTCACAGCCTGCATGGCATCCGCACCCTGAGCCCCCACGGGAGCACACAGCTTTGGGCTTTGCTTGGGGATCCTGGAGTGGCTCTCTCTGGGCTCTGGTGCCAGGCGACAGCAGTCTGCTGCAGGTGTCAGATGATCTGTATCCCTCTCCCCTCGGCCTTCAGGGGGTGCATGACTGGGCAATCTCCCTGATTCTCTCATAAGCGAAGGTGCCTGGACTCCTCCTGCCCACACGTTCCACGAGGGAGGGTTGGGCCTGTGGGAACCTCAGCAATCCTAGAATTTCACTGATTTCCTATAATTTTCAGTCCCTGTGTCTATTTTAGGGGCCTGTTCTCAGAACATGGAGATGCAAATGTTTTACTGTGTTGCTATGTTAATCTTGAGTGTTGCAGAGACAGACTTCTGGAGGGGAGAGCAGGGTGGAAAACAGGATTTAGGGCTATTTGGACTTATTTCAAAACCTGTAACTGCATTAACAACAGTCTTGTGCCTTCATGTTTGTTTTATTTTTTCACCAAAAGAAAAGCAAAAATGTACTTTGTAACAGTTGGTGTGTGAAATGAGACCGAAAGAAGAAATCACTCCAATAGTCAATGTAAAAAGAAAGTCAGAGATAATTTTAGAGAATATTCAGCATATGTATCATCTACAGAAATGAACTGTCTCCCTGAATTAGGGAATTTTAACATTGTGGTATTTATTTTAGTATTTATTAATCCAAATCCAGTGATTTGGTTCCAAAATCTATGGCTATCATTCAATGCTACTCTAACTCATCCTGTGAGATAAGATAATTTAAATGCAATTCATTTGGAATAACATGTTTGTCTTAAGTACCAGCTACAAGATTACACGTCAAGCAGGATGGAGGGCTGGTTCTCTGTTCCTTCACGAAGCTCCAGGCCTTGTGAATGAAACAGATCACACCCAGTGACCCTCATCTCACGTTCTCCAGGTGAGGTGGGCACCTTGCAGGTGAGTTCAGCAGATGGAGGTAGTAGAGGAGACACGCCCTTGTAAGGGGAAGATTCCTGAGTCTTCCCACTTGGGGGAGGCCTGGAGCAGGGCATACAGAATGTTCTAGAATCGTCAGAGGGGCTGCAACAAATAAGAACATTACCAGGTAAGAAGCAGGTTGTTTCTGGGTGGGGATGGTGGCCTGGAAGGATTCAAGTAATCACCTGTGTATATGGGGATGGGGGCAGTTTCAGACTGTAGGGCACACGCCATAGAGATAGGCCATGGGGCTTAAAGATGTGAAGCTGCAAGCAAGAAATAGGAAATTAGGTAATCAGAGGCAAGGATGAGGAGTTTTCCTCTGACTATGCCTGTTTACTCTTGTTCAATTTTCCCTGGCCTGGAACTGGATTCCTTTTTAGGTAAACCACAAACCCAACCAGTCCCAAAGGACTTAGAACTCCCACAGTGACCTCTGGAAGCCTCTTAGAATTCACCAAAAACTGTATACAAAAAGGTGATCACATTTGTTGTTTAGTCGATAAGTTGTGTCTGACTCTTTGCAACCTCATAGACTGTAGCCCACCAGGCTCTTCTGTCTGTGGGATTTCCCAGGCAAGAAGTTTGGAGTGGGTTGCCATTTCTTTTCCAGGATATCTTCCCGGATCAGGGATTGAACTCTTATTCCAAATCTCATTTTCATCTTCCTTAAGTTTAGTGACAAGGCAAAGAACAGGAAAAAAATGTGAAGCTGCCAATTTTAGAAAAAAATAAGACAATCAATATTCATGTAGAACTTTAAGTGTTGCTGTTCAGTAGCTAAGTTGTGTCTGACTCTGCGACCACATGGACTGTAGCCCACCAGGCTCCTCTGTCCATGGTAATTTCCGGGCAAGAATACTGGAGTGGGTTGTCATGCCCTCCTCCAGGGGATCTTCCCGGACCAGGGATAGAACCCATGTCTCCTGCACTGACAGGCAGATTCTTTACCAATGAGCCACCAGGAAGTCCCAGAGTTTTAAGTACGCTTTTAAAAATTGCAATCTCACAGTGTCCTTTGAAATTCTTACCTCTTGACTTTATAGTTGAGAGAATTGAGCCTCTGGGATTCTCAATGGACTCCTGAAGGCCACAGAGGTGTGTGGATAGAGCTGGGAGGGAACCCTGGGGCTCTGGCATCAGATCTCACACTTGGCGCCACCCTTAGGCTTGTTTGGTCCTCAAATTTTTCCCTTAAGGGACCTCTAATTACTAAGGCATCGGGGATTGCACTGGACAAACAACTGACGTTTGTCTGAAGTATTTTAGATGAATTTGATTTGTTTGACAAAATTCTTGTGAATCGAGCATTCACTCCATAATTCTTACAGGATTATTTTGAGGTTTTGAGTTGAAGGGATATATTATGACCAGAGTCCTCCTGAGAAAACTGTAAACATCTAGACGTGACATCCTGGAGCCTGCTGTCCTTTGGGGTATTTGGTGAATGGGGGGGAGGTGGGGGACTGGTAAGGGCTCACAGGGGTCATCCTAGGCCTAGGCACCCGTGGGGTTACAGTGGCTTTGGCAGGAATTCCACCTGCTGTTGTGTGGCCCAGGCCCCCATTTGAGTGACCGCCAGCAAGCGGCTCTCTCTTGCTCTGTTCCATGGGGTTAATTCCCTGCCCGGATCAAATCACAGGGCTGTTTGAGAGGGTTGTGGTAAGACTCACCACAGGGCTCACATGCAGGTGCCTCTCAAAGGTGGAGTCTCAGTGAGGACTGTGATGGAAGCCGGTGAGGCAGCTGGCAGAGGGGCTGGATGGATGTGAGGGTCCCACGTTCCCACCAACCCTCAGGGAACAGGACGACAGTCTGGAAGTGTCACTCCAGGGTTGGCTGGGTCCTAGGCACCGGGAGTACTGCCTTGTCACCCACATCACTGATGAGGGGCCGCTCCCAGGAGTGGGGCTCAGGGACAGTGGGCCACAGAAGCAGCTGGGGATAAGCCCAACCAAGCCCTTAGCTCCCGAGGACCAGGGTGGATCAGGATGGCCGGCACAGAACAAATGCAGTATCCACTCCACGCATGGTCACCATCACCTGCTTCCCTCTGCCGCCATGTTCCTGAGAAGGCCACTTTACCGCCCCTTCCAGTTGAGGACACAGCCTGTCCTTGCCTCAGGTTCTGAGTGTTGGTGACTGATGTGGGCCTCAGCTCTGGTTTTCCTCTCAGTGTGGAAACACGGACTGTACCTCGAGGCCCCCTCTTGGTGTAGGGGGTACACGGGGCTGGCAGGGGCCCAGGCTGAGCTCCCCACTCTCAGCAGCCTCTGCTGACTGAAGGTGATGGGCCTGATGCCCAGCGCTCTGGTATTCCAATGTCATTTTGCTCTCCACCCCTCCTCAGAGAGGGACTGGAGGCTAGGAGATGAACCTGGTCCCCATCCACCTTCCCAAGGTCATTCTAGGCTCAGACACAGCTCCCTCCTCAATAAAGTGTGACTGAGGACCCTCTTGGGATGAAGCCAGTTTAAGAAAACCATAGAGAGGGGGGCTGAGGCTGACCGCACAGGATGGGATGGTTTTAAGTCTGAACGTTGCAGCATGTGGGACATGCCTATCAATTTTAGGAAGTTGATAAAATCCTCAATCACCCAAGATGGGAAATGAGTAACTCCAGCCTCAGGGCAATGGCATAGGCACCCCAGACAATCCCATGTTTCTATTTTCCATATTTAAAAAAATTTTTTACTTTATTTTTGGTTGTACTGGGTCTTTGTTGCTCTGCGAGGGCTTTTTCTAGTTGCAACTAGAGGGGGCTACTCTCTTGTTGCCCTGGCTTCTCCTGTGGAGCAAGGGCTCTAGAGCCTCACAAGCTCAGTAGTTGTGGCTCACGGGCTTAGTTGTTCCATGGCATGGAGGACCCTAGGACTCAGGCTAGGGATCAAAGCTGTGTTCCCTGACTGGCAGGTGGATTCTTAAGGCTTGAGGTAGCTGCAAACACAAGTAGAACATGATGCTTTCCAGATATCTTGTCACCCAGAGAGAAAGGCAGAATAAGTACATGAATCCCACTTAAAATGTTTTGGTTGGGAGTGGAAGGGAGGCTCTAGAGGGAACGGACATAACTATACTTATGGCCGATTCATGTGGTTGTATGGCAGAAATCAACACAACATTGTAAAGCAATTATCTTCCAATTAAAAATAAATTTTAAAAAATGTTTTGATTGTCTAGCATCCTTGATCAGTGAGTTTTCATTTCTTGTTGTCATGATGAACCCAAGGATTTTAAAGTAACTGATGTGTCTGATCCAGAGAAGTGTTTTATTTTTGATACTCAAGTTGTTCCTTCTTTGACCACTGGAAGCCCCTTCAAGTTGGGTTTTCCACCTTTTGACCTTCCCTTCACAGTCTCTAACAGCTTCCATTTTTCAGGGAAGATCAGATTATCCAGACCCAACTCAGGCCAAGAACAAGTTATTGTCTCAGGCATCTTAGTGCCAGTTGATGGGAAATAAGAATTCAAGAGCACAGTCTGGGTGCATCCAAGCCACTATGCCAAATCTCCATGGCCACCATTTCCACCAGCAATTCTAAAGCTTTTAGACCAGGACAGTCACCATGGAAGAACCTCTTGAAATGCACATTACTGGGCTCCCCTCTCAGAAGCTCTAATTCATAAGACCAGGGTTCAATCTGTGCTCTGAACATGCTCCTCAGTAGTTCTCATGAATTGTCATTAGAAGTTAGTTGCAGCAGGAAGGACCCGCAGGGACCTTTGCTGGTGAGGTAGTGTGTGGGAGGTTTTCTTTTTGACCTTTCAGAGAAGCAAAACTTCTACAAGATTACCCACAGTCACTGATTTCCCTGGTGGCTCAGAAGGCAAAATAATCTGCCTGCAATGTGGGAGACCAGGGTTCAATCCCTGGGTTGAGAAGACCTTCTGGAAAAGGGAACAGCTACCCACTCCAGTATTCTTCCCTGGAGAATCCCCATGGACAGAGGAGCCTAGTGGGCTACAGTCCATGGAGCCACAAAGAGTTGGACACGACTGAGCAACAAGCGCACCAACAGTCACTACATACAGTATTTTATGCCAATCCTTGAGACAGCATTTCAGAAAATTTTCTCTCTCCTGAGATATTTTCCTTTTTCCAGTTTTCCTGGGGTGGTGAGAGAGATGAATAATTTATTGCTTTCTTTCAAAATCCACAGTTTGCTTATCATCTCAAGCCATCCTGAATGTATTTATGAATGAGGTGACAATCTTGAGATGTAGACACAGTTTTGAGACAGCTTTCTCAACAAACACAGGGGGGAAATCTTAGAACAAAAATCCATCTATCTCCTGCGGTTTGGTTTGATGAAAGTCTCACTGAAACATCAAACCCACACATCCGCCTTGTGTGGAAGGGGGAGCACAGAACTGAGGACCCCCCCAGCATGGCTGAGACTTTCCCATCACTCTGGTCTCCATGGGGCTGCCTGGGAAATTATGGATTTGTAGTCATTTCTGTTTCCAGTGTTTTGAGGTTTTTTTTTTTTTTTTGGTTGCTTCAAAATCCAGAAACATACCAGGTCTTCTCCCTTAGTGTGGGATTCTCCAGAAGATGAGAACAGGGCCAGCCGGGACCCTCTAATTATGAAACCTCAGCAGACTGAAGGACATTTTAGAGACTGAAATAGGCCAGCTGGTGGGCGACTGTGGTACGGGATGTGCCCTCCCTCCCTGGCTACAGCAGGGGACTGCTGCCCACCAGGGAACCTCTCAAGAGCAGCTACTCTCTCAACAGTAAGAAAAGGGTATTTATTCAGGGTTTGGGGGCATGAGGTGTGGAAGACAGAATTTTTAGAAACTCAAAAGTATACTCTGAAATGAAGACTCTTTCTGGAAATGAAGACAGTTGGGGTCTACACTGTGAGTGTTTCAGAGCAGAAACGGGAATAGGGATTTCTTTTTTGTCACTTTTGCTTGATTTGGCAGGGGGAGGGCACTGCAAGTGCCTCGCAGAGCTAACAACATAGCACCTGCTCAGTAACTGCTGAAGAAATTAACAAACCAATGATCCTTCGCTTCATTCATGATTAAACCCTTGGGTGAAGCTGGCCAGGACCCTCTCAGCAACATGATGTGACCTAGTCATGGACACTCACATAACCTGAAGCCCGTTTCTCTAACCCTGTGTTTGCTTTTAACGGTATCTTAACAACCTATTCCAAAATTCCTTCAGATTGTTGTTGTTCAGTTGCTAAGTCTTTGAGACCCCATGGACTGCAGCACGCCAGGCCTCCCTGTCTTTCACTATCACCTGGAGTTTGGTCAAACTCATGTTCATTGAGTCGGTGATGCTATCCAACCATCTCATCCTCTGCCGCCCCCTTCTCCTCCTGCCGTCAGTCTTTCCCAGCATGTTTTCCAATGAGTCAGCTCTTTACATCAGGTGGCCAAAGTATTGGAGCTTCAACTTCATCATCAGTCCTTCCAATGAATATTTAGGATTGATTTCCTTTAGATAATGAAGACTTTTATTTATTTGTTTGGTTTTGGTTGCACTGGGCCTTCGTTGCTGTGCATGGTCTTTCTCCAGTTGTGGTGAGGGTAGCTGCAGCGCAAGGGCTCAGTAGTTGTGGTTCCGGGGTCCTAGAGTGCACAGGCTTCAGCAGCTGTGGCACACAGGATTTGTTGCTCCATGGCATGTGGAATCTTCCTGGACCAGGGATCAAACCTGTGTCCCCTGCGTTGGCAGGCAGATTCTTATCCACTGTTCCAGCTGGGCAGTCCTGAAGACTATTTAGAAAAGGCACTCCCCCATGAAGTAGCAACATCACAGGGCGAAGCCAAAACTAAGGAAGTGAAGGCCCCGAGCAAGGCCACCGAGTGGGAAGCAGCTGCCAACTCCAGAGAGGTGGGGCCCTGGGCCAGGGAAAGGAGGTGGGAAAGACAACCACTTTCCTGTTCTCCCTTATACTGTTATCAACTCCTTTTGGATTTCCCACGAGCTTAGCTGGTCCAGAGGGAGAATCTATTTTAACGTTTGCCCAAATCAAAGCCACCATTTGGCCAGCCCTTCCTCAGAGACAGACTGCGGTGCTTTGCTGGCAGCTCCATGCGCCGTGGGTGGTTCCCATCATGAAGCTGAGTCCACAGGCCTGTGGCCATGCGAGGAAAGGTGGTGTTCGGCTTCATGGGCACTTGGGGACCCACTGCTCCCAGTCTCACTAGTCTGCTGCTCCGTACCAGAGGGTTCATACTCTACTCAGCATCCAAACAGGCATGGTCCCTACTGGCCGACTCCTACGGGGACACTACAATTACTGCCCTTTGTGGGAGCAGAGGGCACCCCCTTCCAAAGAACCTCTTTCTGATACTGACTGGAGCGCCATCATACAGCTGAGCCTCCTCAGTCTCCCGCAATCCATGGACTTACAGAAGGGCTTCCCTGCCTTTGGGTGGCATTTCCTGCTCTCCTGAGGTTACTGTACAGGGACACGCTTCCTCAATAGTCACCTCAGATTGGCTGCGTTCAGGGAGCTGAGGAGAACAGGTATAGAATAGGGACTCTGATATTTGTTATTCAGGACACAGGCTCAGAATCCCTCCTAAGGAGGGGCCTACTCTGGGATTCCAAGGCAGGCCTGAGAGTGTGGAATACAAGGTATTTACTAGGTTGAGGTTGTCTCCTTTTATTCCTAGTTTATTGAGCACTTTTTTAATCATGAAAAAACTTTGCATGTGTACAATGCAGACACTTCAGTCATATCCGACTCTTTGCAACCCTATGGACTGTAGCCTGCCAGGCTTCTCTGTCCATGGAATTTTCCAGGCAAGAATACTGGAGTGGGTTGCCATCTCCTCCTCCAGGGGATCTTTCTGACCCAGGGACTGAACCTGTGTCTCCTTCATTGCAATTGCATTCGTTACTGCTGCACCATCGGGGAAACACCCCAAAAGATTGAGTTTTGTCAAATGCTTATCTAATCAGTTGAGATAGTCGTGTTGTGTTTTTAATTCATCCTGTTAATGAGGTTATTACCTTGAATGATTTTCATATCCTGAACCATTCTTATATCCCAGGGCTAAATCTCAATCATGGTGCATGGTTCTTTTAATATGCTGATGAATTCGATTTGCTACTATTTGGTTGAGAATTGTTGAATCAGTATTCATAGTGGACATTGGTCAGTAGTTTTCATTTCTTGTAGAATGTTTGGCTTTGTTGTCAGGCTAATGTTGGCCTTATATAATGAGTTAGGAAATGTTCCCTCCTTTTCGATTTTTTGGAAGAGTTTGAGAAGAATTTTTGTTAATTCTTTAAATGTTTGGTAGACTTCACCTGTGAAGCCATCTGGTGCTGAGTCTTTATTTGTTGGAAGGTTTTTGTTAGTGATTCAATCTCCTTTCTAGTTATATGTCAGATTTTCTCTCTCTTCATCATTCAGTATTGGTTGGTTGGTAGGTCGTGTGATTCTAGGAATCTATTTGTTTTGTCTAGGTTATCCCATTTGCTGGCAAATAATTGTTCACAGTATTCTCTTATAATTCTTTTTATTCCTATAAAATTGGATGTAGTAGCCTCTCTTCCATTTCTGCTTTTAGTTATTTGAGTCTTCTCTCTATCTCTCACTCTCTTTGTCAATTTAACCAAAATTTTTTCAGTTTATTGGTTTAACTAACCCTTGGTTTCATTGATTTTCCCTGGGCTTCCCAGGTGGCTCAGTGATAAAGGATCCGCCTGCCAAGTAGGAGATGTGGGTTCAATCTCTGGGTCAGGAAGTTCCCCTGGAGAAGGAGATGGCAACCCATTCCAGTATTCTAACCTGGAAAATCCCATGGACAGAGGAGCCTGAAGGGCTACAGTCTATAAGGTTGCAAAGAGTCGGACATGACTAAAGTGACTTAGCACGCAAGACTTGGTTAGTGGCAATGAGGGTGGTAGAAAGTTCAATCCAAGGGCTGGAGGTGCAAAAAAATATTAATTCAGTTGACTGTCATATTATATGTCACCTCAACCTGCACAATGATGAATGTCTAAAGAAGTTACAAGCAAGGATTTCCCTGGCAGTCCAGTGGTTAAGACTTCATGCTTCAAATTCAGGGCTGAGTGTTCGATACCTCATTGGGGAACTAAGACCTCACATTGCTCAGGTTGTGGCCAAAAATGAGTAAATAAATTTAAAAAAAAGATAAAGAAGTTATATGCAAATTTTTTCCGACTTAGTTATACTTTAAGTGTCAGAGAATCTGTGCCCCAAAGCAGCTCTCTTAGTGGCCTCTGCCATGCACAGCTGTGGTGTCCACTGGCCTTGGAGCTTCTCCCAGGCCACTGTGGCCCATCCATGATCACTGATGTCTAGCTCACTCCTACACCCCATCCCCGGATACAGGACATAACACCAAAGATGGGCTCAACAAACACTTAGCCACTGAATGAAAAACTACTCTCCAAGCATGTGCATCCAGCTTCGTGTGTCACACATTATTTTTTGGAGGGCTCTGTTGCTTTCCATCCTGCAGGATCCATAGAAAATTGTCTTTCCCTAATGCACGGCCCCCAGCCGCTTCATGATGAGTGGTAACAGAGCATGGGGACTTTGGCTTTTCTCCACTCCACCCTATTTTCTTTTCCAATGAGGAGCTGCCAAAGTAAAAAAGGATTCATCTAGTCACAGGGTCCTGATGCAGCATCCTGCCCCCCAGAGATTGTTCAGGGAACAGTTTGTTCCTGGGCAAACTGAGTGAGTGAGTCAGGGACCTGGAAGCCCAAGTGGTTGAGGGAGGAATCCCTATATGAGGCCACCAACGAGGGATAGAAGTATACAGTCAAAACAGGGCACACACAGAGGAAGAAAGGGGCATTAGTGGAATGTTTATTAGGTTCCTGCTCTGGACCAGACACCATAGGAGTTTTATATATATTGTGGTTTTATTTTTCTGCCAGTCCTTCCAGATACATGCTATAAACCCCTATTAGCCAGGTTCTGTTTTTCAAAGCTGTGCATAGCAGCACTGGGGCTCAATCCAGCCTCTCACAGAGAACTGCTGTCTCTTCTTGCTTCAGCAGCCTTGTGTTTTGCCATATCTTGAGGCTCTTCACTATTTGTGGCGATATATGCTACTCATTTTTTATATAATTTTATTTATTTATTCATTTATTTATTTATGGCTGTGCTGGGTCTTTGTTGCTGCACAGGCTTTTCTCTAGTTGTGGCTACTCTCTAGTTGCGGGGTGCAGCCTTCTTATTGAGGTGGCTTCTCTTGTTGCCAAACACATGCTTTAGGGTGCATGGGCTCAGTAGTTGCAGCTCCCTGGCTCTAGAGCACAGGCGCAATAGTTCCTAGACCAGTGATTCCTGATCCATGTGGGATCTTCCTGGACCAGTGATTGAACCCGTGTCTCTTGCATTGGCAGGTGGATTCTTCACCACTGGGCCACCAGGGAAGCCCCTATGCTGCCCCTATTTTTATGGAGCCACTGCCTGACAGAAAAAGCATTGGTGCCAGCTCACCCCTGGACTAATGTGTTGGCAATATAAAAACAATTGGCTTTTTCCAGATACAGGATTCCTCCAGGGGGCAAAGACCAGAATGGAGGGATCCATCACCTCCAGCCGGGGTGCCTAGTCCTCTGCTGGGACAAACTGCAAATTGCACCAAGGCCCTGGCTCTGATGGCTGAGCTTCCGTCTGTCCACACACCCAGGCTCTCTGAGGCCCACCTCAGCTGTTACATCCACTGCCGTTCCTACTTCTCTGCCAGACCTGTCTCTAGGGTCCAGCCAAATGGAAGTATTTCTTGTTTTCCATGGGAGTTTCCCATGGCCTTTGCTTCTCCTGTTTCATCTGTATAAAGTGGCAACAGAGAAAGACAGAGAGACAAAGAGAGCCGTCTTTCCATACCTGCCCACTCACTTATGGGCAGTGCCTCAGCAGGTGTTCCCTGACACCAGTGAGAATGACCTCTCCCTCTGACCACCCACTCTATGACCTCTACCACATGACCTCTCACCCATACTGACTTACAAACTGTGTGACAGAATCCCTCCTATAAGTTAAAAGTACATTAAGTCAATTCAAATCACAGCCTTCTACTAAGAGAACAGGTTTGCACCTCCTAGACCTGAGTGCGGAACCTCCATCATCACACATTCCTGGGCCTCCACTATCACACACCCACAAACCTCTGCTATCATGCACTCTCTGGATTGCCAACGTTAACACGTTTGCCGACAAAATGTATGCTGAGCTGCAGCAAGACTGCAGGTGCTTGGGTGATGAACCAGGAGGAAAAAATTAAATATACCTGGTATTTTGAAGAAGACAAACACCCCAACCACTACAAAAAGGAATAGGAGGTTAGATTTTCAGAACAGAGGGACTGAGTAACCTTGTAAATATAAGCTGCCTGGCCTCCCTGAAAATCAGGAAATGTGAACAGAAATGACAATGGGACGCCATTTCACGCTTATCCATTTGACTAGTCCTAAAGGAAATAAACCCTGGATATTCATTGGAAGGACTGATGCTGAAGTTGAAGTTCCAATACTTTGGCTACCTGATGCAAAGAGCTGACTCATTAGAAAGACCCTGATGTTGGGAAAGTAGGAGGTAGGAGGTAGGAAATTGAAGGTAGAAGGAGAAGGGGACGACAGAGGATGAGATGGTTGGGTGGCATCACTGATTCAATGGATATGAGTATGAGCAAACTCAGTGGAACAGTGAAGGACAGGTAAGCCTGGTGTGCTACAGTCCATGGGGTTGCACAGAGTTGGACATGCCTGAGCTACAGAACAACAAAAACAACAATTTGACCAATATTAAAAGGCGTGATGGTCCCGAAAACTGGCCACAAAGTGGAGAAAGGGGCACCCTCACACTGTGGGGGGGAGGGGAACAGTGCAACCCTCAGCAGGAGCTGCCTGCATCATGCTAGAAGTCCCGTTCCTGTGTTTGAGCCACACTCCTGTGCATGAGCCCAAGGAGATGCATCCAAGAGAGTTCACTTCCTCTCTGAGAACACCTGGACACATGGGCCCTGCCTCCACAGGAGGCTGGAGAGACAGAGAACAGTTGATGACAGGATGAGAACGGGCAGAGGGCGCTTCAAGAGGAAAAGGAAAGAAGACCATGACCAACATATGGTGGAGGAAAGAGCATGTGTGCATAGATGTTCCGAGAGGTTGAGTTACTGGGATATGTGGGGGTTGCAGAGTCAGATAAAGAGGATTATGTCAGGAGCACATAGAAGCTTGAGCCCCTGCAGAGGCGTTCCAGCTTTCCCTGTAGCCTCCATGCAAAGCCACCAAGGTTTTAAGGTGAAATCCCCAGACCACGGTTTACAGGAAATAGCGCTGGGGTGGTATGGATGGAATAGGCCCAGGTGGTGGAGGTGGGCACCAGTCTCAGATGGAGACAGGGACCCTGAGACCAGCCCTGGAGGTGAGAATGGAGAGCAGAAACAGCCGGGATTTTGGAAGTGCAGTTGTTGCACCTGGATCTCTTCCTAGGGTAAGTGAAATGCTTGTAATGACTGCTGTGGAGTCTTTAGAGAAAATCACAAAAGTGGGGGGTTATGCCAGATTTAGAGCCCAGAAAGACAAAACGCCAATGCATAAATGTTGATTAGATGCTGTTTTAGGGGGAAAAAAACTGTAATAGACATTTTAGAGCTATTGGGGAAATGGGAGTATGGTGGAATAGTAGATAATATCAGGGAATTATTGTGTATTTTTTATGTATGATAATGTCATTTTGGCTACTTAAAAGAATGCCTCTATCCTCAGGAGACGTTTGTTGAAATATTTAAGTTATGAGCTGTGTCGTTTAAAGTTTCAAGTGGTTCAGAAAAAAGAAAATGAGAGAGAAAAAATTCACTTACAGAATTTTCTGGATTGAATACAGGATTTGAAAGTATATCAGATTACTTTATTACTTGATTTAAGTCTGTAAACTTAAGTTCTGTACTCTTTTAATCAAAATTAGAGATAAATGTATTAGTTTCAAAAAGAGAGAGAAATATGAAGAGAAATGTGGCAAAACATTCTTTTAAGGATTCTTGTGGTTGTTTAGTCCCTAAGTCGTATCCGACTCTTTGCGACCCATGGAGTGTAGCCTACCAGGGATCGAACCCACATCTCTTGCGTTATAGGTGGATTCTTAACACTGAGCCACCAGGGAAGCCCATTAAGGACTTTAAGTGAGGGATATGTGGTGCATGTTTTACTGTTTTTTCAAGTTTTCTCTATGTTGGCAGTTTCTCCTTACAAAAACATGGAGGGAAAATGACTGAATATAGTATTCTGTGTATAAGGATATGAAATTAAATAGATTTGGTCATTTACGCTTCTGCACCGGACCTGGGTCTCTGAAATTTGTTTGTTACTAGTTTCCTCCATGAGGAATTTCCAAAGGTCATCTGGAATTTGAGAACTGTAGCAAATGGGATGAAGGTGAGAGATGAAGGCAGCTGAGTTGGCCGCGTGGGAGCCAGTACAGAGCGGAGCCTGTCACCACCCGCTCAGATGCCGGCACAGAACCTGTAGCGTTGACATTTCAATGGCATTCCCACCTCTCAATTTGGCTCTAGTCTTGAAACTTTGGAGCCTGAAAGAGTTCATTTTTATATGGGTTTTTCTGAGTCTGCCCAGACTGCCTGGGCCCCCAGTCTTCTCCCATAAACAGAGCCAGGCCTGGAGGCAATCAGAACTCAGACACAAGCTTTCCTCTTCCTCTAAGTGACGGCCACAGCCAATGCCAGAGTGGCAGGAGAGCTGCGTTCCAGGCTGCTGGCTGCCAGCGACTTGAGAAAACACTCCTGCCTGACACTGTTCTAAAAAAAATAATAATTAAATAAGAATGTCCTGATATTTAAAGAACTGAGAGGGATGGTAGCAGTGGGCTGCTTTTTGCTTCAAAATGATTCAGTGTTGCTTTTTTTGCATGTTGTTTTTCAGTGGCTCAGTTGTGTCTGACTCTGCAACCCCATGAACTGTAGAATGTCAGACTTCCTTGTCTTTCACTGTCTCCCTGAATTTGCTCAAATTCATGTCCATCGAGCAAGTGATGCTATCCAACCATCTCATCCTCTGTCGCCCCCCTCTCCTCCTGCCCTCAATCTTTCCCAGCATCTGGGTCTTTTCCAATGAGTTGGCTCTTTGCATCAGGTGGCCAAAGTATCAGAGCTTTAGCATCAGTCCTTCCAATGAATATTGAATGTTGATTTCTTTAGGATTGACTGGTTTGATTCTCCTTGCAGTCCAAGGGACTCTCAAGAGTCTTTTTGGATGAGTGGCTTTCTTAAAAGCCAGATTCCTTCTTAGATGCAGGCCTTTGACACAGAACCCAGGGGACTCTGGCCACATGGGGCTCGCTGCCGCCAGCCTGAGATCTGAGCCTCCAGTCCCAAATGGATAGAGCGATGGTCGAAGCATTAGGACCTGGCACAGAGGAAAACCCAAGGAACTTTTGGTGCTGGGCAAAGCCCACAAGGGGACGGATCAATGGCTGTGTGACCTGGCCTGGGGCTCACAAGCTTAGGTCTCCAGAGACAGTCTGACTCCGAGGACTTGGTCTCCCCTTCAAGTTCTCAATGTGGACTCCATCTAGCAGGAACTTTTCCATTGCAGAGAAGCCAAGAACCCTGGTTTTTGTGTAAAGCCACCTGAGTTTTAAAGGTTGGCAACAAAATCAACTAAAAGCAGTGTGATGCCATGTGTGTGGGACAAGCAAATCATGTGCAGGACTGGATGCTGTCAGGGGCACCCATCAGCTCCCTCTTCAGCTGGTGACTGCAGCCCAAATCCCATTTCTGTCACTCGCAGCCTGAGAAAACAGCTCCAATGCTGTCTCCTCAAGTGGCTGCTGCAAGGACAGAGGGGACTCCAGAAAGTGTGGGGCCAGTCTTGATTGCCCCTGTCCTCTCCTTCTCTTTCTGTACCCTGCCATCTTGGCCCTGAACCTCCACACTCTACTCCACTCTACTCAGAGTCTCCCCAAGCCCCAGTCCAAATCTCCTCAGATATAATCCAGCCAGGTTCCTGAAAACCACCTTCCACCGTCCACAGAGGTTTTCAGCTCCCTGGGCAAAGGGCTGCTAATGTTTCCCACTGGGTTCTCGAATGGTGGTGTCCTTGAGTTCCACTGGGCCAAAAACACCTCCACCAGCACTCTCCTAAACCTCACCCCTCCCCTCCATCCACTCTTCACAGACATGAGAGGCCTAAGGCTTGTCGTCCCCTATATCCATCAGGTGAGTGGAGAACCCAAGCCTGGGTTTCAGAAGCTCAGAGATAGCACCTTCCTCAGGGGCCACCTGGGGCCTATGGATGGGCCATACCCAGTGCACTTGAAGTTCAAGTTCAGAAGTATACACAAGCTGGCTGGCAAAATAGAGCAGGTTCACTGTGGGGATCAAGCAGAGCTGTGGCCTCACTCCTGACCCTGCCACTGGCCAGCAGGTCATCCCTCTCAACTTCCCTCTGGACCACTCTCACCTCAAGGCACACACAGACAAGAGAATTGTAAGAGCATTGCCACCCAGGAGTGTGTGGGGACCAAATACTCATTAACAGGAAACAGCTGCATGGAGAGGACCTGAGGTCCACAACTCTAGCATGGACAGTCCCCAAGGCCGTCAAGGGGTCAGAGAGGGTCTCAGATGGAAAGTCATTCTACCTGCATGTGAACTCTCCATAGATGATTAGTTCTTGGAAAATAGGATACCTATTGTGGAATGAATGTTTTGGTCCCTCCAAAATATCCCTGTGTTGCAGCTGTCACCCAAATGTGATGATATTTGGAGGTGGGTAGGTGATCAGGGTTAGATGAGATCATGAGGGTGGGGCTCCCATGACGGGAGTAGTGTCCTTATAGGAAGAGGAAGAAACAGCAGAGCTCTCTCTGCCATTTGTGGACACAGCAAGAAGGTGGCAGTCGGCAGCCAAGAAGAGAGCTCTCACCACACCTGATGGGACTGGCACCCTGATCTCAGACTTCCCACCTCCAGAAGTGTGAGAAATCAACATCTGTTGTTTAAGCTGCCAGGCTGTGGCATCTTGTAACAGAGCCTGAGCTGACTAAGACAATACCTAAACCCTAAACACCTAAACCCACACGTATTCTGGGCTTGCATGTCTGATTCACCAGGATGAGCTGATGGCACACTTAGCCCAAAGAGAACAATCAGACTTCAGGCTCCTAAAAGGGACTTCCTGGTCCTCCTATCATCTAGAAAACCACCCCTACTAGTCATCCAGGAGACCAGAAGTGCACATGGAGCAAGAGAAACAAAGACAGAACCCTACAGTGGAGACTCTGGGCCCCCATCACCAGAGCCTGTGAAAGGGAGTCAGGAAGGACAGTCATAACCATCTCAAGCACTGGCAATATTGTCCAAGACCAATTTCTGCACAAGTAGCATCATCTAACCACAGGTAAGAGCAATTTCAGGATAAGAAGGCCAGCTCAGCCTCCTGCTACGTGGCTGACCCAACAGGGATGTGTCAGTTAACCTTCTAAGAATCTAGCAAGCAGTCGCTCAGCTGGTGATTGTTCTCTGGTGTCCATATCCTGAGGGCAGTAGTGGATTCTACACAAAGGGGACAAGTTGAGGAATTACATCCACCTGTCCCACCACTAGTTAAGTGTGAGATTTTGGGGTGGGCATCTGGATGCAGTGTAGAGGGATCTTGTATGTCCCTTTGGCATTGGGGCAGATAATTTCTGGCTTCCTGTTGTTCCTGAGGTGGGTATGTCACCTGGGGAAGGCAGGGGACCAGTGGGCAAGGGCTTGCCATGTCATAGACCTAACTTTGGGGGTCACTGCATTTCCTCTTGTCACTTCAGAGAAACATTCTATCATTTCTATCTACCAGTTGATGCTGTTGTCCAGGGGCATGGGACCCACCCATTACTTCTCCTATGTAGCATATGCTTTGAGGTTTCACTGGTAGCTCAGCTGGTAAAGGATCTGCCTGTGATGCAGGAGACCCCAGTTTGATTCCTGGGTCAGGAAGATCCCCTGGAGAAGGGATAGGCTACCCACTCTAGTATTCTTGGGCTTCCCTGGTGGCTCATTCTTAAAGAATCCACCTGCAATGTGGGAGACCTAGGTTTGATCCTTGGGTTGGGAAGATCCCCCTGGAGGAGGGCATGGCAACCCACTCCAGTATTCTTGCCTGGAGAATCCCAATGGACAGAGGAGCCTGACGGGCTGCAGTCCATGGGGTCACAAAGAATCAGACACGACTGAGCAACTAAGCACAGCATAAGCTTTAGTCTCATTATCCGGCTTGTCTTGTGCTGACTTTAATGTTTGCTCAAGATGCAACCCCCTGGTTCATGTGCTCTGTAAATGGCAGAGATGATGGGAAGGATATGGCTGAAGGTTCAGTTTAAAAACAACTGAGATAAAAAATAACAAAGGATTTCTTTGTAATTGATTCATCAAAACACATGAGCTGTGCATCAATTGCATATGAGACTATGGACACACAAAATAAATACACACCACCCCAGGGTGTGGAGGACCCTGGGACCCCACAGGCACACTAAGTGATGCTCAGGTGTCTAGGAGCATGGACGTGCAGGCTGGCTGGGGGAGGGTTCTGGGAAGAATTCAGAGAGCCAGGTTGTGCTGAAGCATGTGCTTTGGAAAAGTCACTTCAGCACAGTGATAACAGGTCCAAGAAACAGAGACCCAGAGACCACCCAGGGGTTGTTGTCACTGTGGGATGGATGTGCCAGTGCCGAGTGGGAGGGGATAAGATGTTCCACTATGTCAGTTAGTGGTACCGCAATACAGATCATGTGCACACGTATGCCAGCTGTGCTACATGCATGACCTCATTTAATCCTGTGAGTTGGCAAATTGTGCCCCTCTTTCACAGATGAGAAAACTGAGGCCCTGTGTTGAAAGCCACAGGTCACAGACCTAGTTGCAAGAAGGAAGAATTGGTTATATTAGATTGGGACCCAGGCATATTAAAACGCACAAGCACTGCCTGCCTGTCTCCCTGTCCCTAAGACAGACCTGGCTCCAGTGAGCCAAAATGCCGAGGGAGACAAGGGAATCAGAAACAGTGCCAAGGTCTCTTACCTGCAAGAACCTCCTGTCTGCTTGCCCACTGCCACACTGTAGTTATAGATATATATATATTTATTTCTGAATGCCAATGGATATAAATCCACATATGCATGTAATTTATACATATGTAGTAAACATGCCAAGCACACACACTCACCCTTGGGTATTCTCAGAGAGTCTGGGATAATGTGCCTGGTACACTTAGGAAATGTACGAACTGGGAATTTGGGTGCAAGAGAGGGCGCTCCCAATACGCACATTATAGCCTTTCCGTAACATTTAAGGGTTTTTTTTAGATTTTTATTTGGAGGACAATTGCTTTACAATGTTCTATTGGTTTCTTCCATACACCACCATGAATCAGCCATGAGTATACATATATCTCCTCCCTCTGAGCCTCCCTCCCACCGACCCCCATCCCACCCCTCTAGGCCATCACAGAGCACCAGGCTGAGCTCCCTGCATGTAACATTTGAATTTTTTATTGCTCACATGCTCTACTTTTACAACATTATAACAAATGCAATTTTAAAAATAAGTCCACGTGCTCTGGAGCCTGCATGCCATAACCTGAGAGTCTGGTGCAACAAGAGATCCCCCATGATGCAACTAAGACCTAATGCAGCCAAATAAGTAAATAAATAGATATTAAAAAGAAAAAAAAATATCTTGGCTCTGAACCTCCGTGTGAGCGAGAAGCATTCCTGCAGGACTGTCACGAGTGCCCTGCTCAGCTTGGCCAGGACTACTTGGGGGGACATGCTGCACCTCTGAGGACCTGATGCTCACTCAGTGAAGTCATGTGTTCTTAGAAAGCTCAGAGTAACTGCTCTGTCTCTGCCCCCAGAGGACTCATAGGTGCTCAGCAAACAAATGTAAACAGTTGCCATCAAGGAACTTGCTTCACTCTACACTGGAAAACCAGGCTGCTCTAAGCGGGGGACCCTCAAGGCTTTATGATTCCTGCCGTGAGTCTGTGTAACTCAGCCTAATGGTTAAATAAGATGAAACAGCTGCTTTTGATTTTGGAAAATTCCCCACACCCGACTGTGACCACACTGAGCAGAGCTGTTTTTGAAGTTGAAGTGGTACTGGCTCTTTTCAAGCAGCCAAGAGTGTATTCATGGCAGCTTCGTATTCTTACACAACCGTTCACTTCCTGTCTCTATAGAATGGAGTGCTGAATATTAATCTGCGTGGATCTGTTCTCAGGCACTTCCTGACCTCATTTGTTAAAAAACCAAGACTTAAAAAAATGCTTAGAGTTGGAGAGAAAAATCTAAAAGGGTCTGAGTCTAATGAATTCCCAGCACTGAAAAGAGTTAGCATAACATTCCTTCTGTGTCAATATTTGGCACTCCGTACAGTGTTTGGACTGAAAGATTTTTTTAAAAAGAAGAAAGAGAAAGAAAGCGAGACAGAGGGAAAGAGGAGGGAAGGCACAAAGGAAGACAGCGATGAGCTCGGTTTGATGATTAAGATGAACAGTATTTGAGGCGAGCACCTTTCTATCATGCCCTCACACCCCAATAATTTCTCTGTTCAGCTCTGCATCCTTTTGACTTCCCCTAACTTGTGCAGCCAGTAGGAATAAATTTATCCTTCTCTGGGGCTCCCCTTCAAGTCCTGCTTCCCCACCTGGGCTAAGCTGTCCAGGACTGAGGCCAGGGCTCTCTGTAGTGCCCGTCTGCACCCCACCACCCAGCCCTTGTGGCTCCACTGTCCCCAGGGTCCCAGCTGTGGGTCTGGTGAAGTTAGTCCTGGGTCTGCTGGCCTGGGCAGCAACGGCTTCAGGAGGGGCATGTGCAGGACTCTGGAGAGTGAAATATGAGTTCAGTCTGCTCGGAGGCCTCTAGGAACATTTCCTCCCTTCTCATATGTGACCAAGCATGGGGCCCATCTCCTTTCCTCTAGCCTCTGGCCATTGTTGGGTGAGGGAAGAAGGCCAGGGAAACTCTGACCAGAAGGGGCCATCCCAGGATGGGCTGGGGACAAAGTGATGGAGGGACCCCAGGTGCTCCTGGGGTCCTGTAGAAATCTCCACGCCCTCTACCATCTCTCTTGCCCATGATTCTGGTTGTGAAATTAATGGGTAAACCTGCTGCTCAGTGTAGGTCAGTGGGAGCCTCTAGGGCCAGTTTCCACATCAGCTCTGGTGGAACAAGGAAAGCCAGAGATGATTGGAAGGAAAAATGTAGGTTAGGTATCAAAGTAGACTGGAGTAAGAGTGCTCCAGGCAAGGGACACATGGGCAGCAGGAAGGCACCAGCATGTTGGTTCATTATCAGTGATCAGTGTTCAGGCATGTGTGAGTCTTTAAAGACACTTAGTCTAATTCTTATTATTTGCTTCACTGAGCCCCCTGCAGACCTTGCTGAGATGCTGCACACATGAAGGACACACTACCCCCAAAGGTAACACTGGGGACTTTGGCATCAGAGTACCAACCTGTGTACAGTGTATCCAGCTTTGCAAAGACTTATACTGACTGCTGCTGACAAGCTCCTAGATGGCAGGAGATTTCTCATCTGCTCACAAAAACTGAGAACACACATTGTGTGCTAGGCTTCAGGGAGGCCAGGTGAACAGTCCTTCCTTCCTTCAGGTAGTTTACCACTTGGTGGTGAGAAGAAGCTCATGGAAAACCTCCTCCTGAAGGGAGCACAGAGCTCAACACAATGCTGAGCACAGAGACTGAGGAGTATCATCATAACAGGGCCATTTACTGAGGAATCCATGTCCCATGTACTCAGAGAAACACTTGGCATAAATTATGTCCTTCCATTATCTCTGGGTGGATCCTTGTCCCAAAGACAGCTGCCCACCTGTATTTGTCTCATCACGCATGGTCTTGTTCACATGACCAGTGCCACCCTCCCTGGAATCTCGGAAGGGATTACAATTGCTCTGACCAAGGAGGGAATACCAACAGGAATTGGGGGGCAGTAAATGCTCAACAATGGGCTCTCTGGAAAAAAAAAAATGTAAAACTCTGATGTATACCACTTGCCGATTTCTGTGGTGTAAATATTTCCACCATGGGTGGAGTCACATGACATTGCTGAGAACAGAGTGCCCAAGCTTACGCTACGTGCTTCCACCACGCAGAGAAAACAGATGGGAATCACCCCAGAGCATCCATAATAGTGATACATAATAAAATAATTTGGAAGTGATAGGTTTTGAGAATTTATCACTTCTATTTTTAATGATTCACTTAATTATAAGTTAATATAACTTAGTTTTTAATGACATGTCCATTTATCAACTTGAAATTTTAACAACTGGCAAAATTCCTGAAAGCTTAACAATCAGCTCTTGTGAACTTGTACTGTCTGGCACGGAGTACACACAGACAGAGAGAATTACAAGAAAATGCTTATTTTATGCTTCATGTTTGTACAGCTAAGTGTCACAGACCACGCAACTTAAACAAGACATATTTTCCCTCACACTTCTGGAGGGGTGCAGAAGTCCAAGATCAAATCTGGTTTTTCCCAAGGCTTTTCTCTTTGACGTATCAACGGTTGTCTTTTCCCTGGGTCCTCACATCATCATCCCTCCTGCGTGTGTCTGGGTCCTGATCTCCTCTTCTTACAAGGACCCCAGTCAGATTGGATTAGGGCCCATCCTACAATCTCATTTTACCTTAGTCACCTCTTTGAAGACCCCTATCTCCAAATACAGCCACATTAGGATGTCCTGAGTGTCGGGAGTCCAACATACAGATGTGCAGGGGACATAACTCAGCCCATAACACTGTCCCAGTCATATTTTTCTTAAAATATTTAATTTATAATTGTAAAAAGTTGACAAGCACATGGCAGCAATAGGAACCAGGAGGAAATCCTAGCATATCTGTCCCCAACTCACTCAGAAATGTGATTACCTATGGACATTGCACGTGTGCTAAGTCGCTTCAGTCGTATCTGACCCTTTGAGACTCCATGGACTGTAGCCCGCCAGTAGCCCGCCAGGCTCCATCTGTCCATGGAATCCTCCAGGTGAGAATACTGGAGTGAGTTGCTGTCAACCATATGGACACTGCCAGTGGCTCAGGCTTGCCCATATTCAACAAGAAGATGAAAGTCTAGTGGAAAATAAAGCCCTCCCAGTCACTCCTGAGCTGCTCTGTGTGTCTCCTGCTGGCTTCTGAGTTTTCCCGCCACATCCTGCCCCAGAACTGTTTTCACATTGGTCACTTTGAAAGCTGTGATCCTCTTCTAGATCTCCTGGTCTCCTCAGTGCATTGCCAGTGCCCCCAAACTCAGCAAACCTGACCAGCAAAGGTGCCACACCATGCTGTCATCTGGTCTACCCACTCTTTGGCTCCAATGCCATATTACATAGAACACTGAAGAGAGCAGGCTTGTTCTTCAATATTTGAACTACTGGCTGAACTATCAAATTTTCCATTCACCACAACATGCAAAAAGGATGATGGCCATGCTCCATGGGTGCACAAAAGATTATGTGCAAGTTGAACTTAACTGCTGCTGCTACCCACATGCTATATATATCAACATGAACGGGAAAGAAGATGACGTGCCTGGAGAAATGACCTTGATTCTTCCCTTTCATTACTTTCTTAGTAAATCACTCTCATCTTCAGCAGTTTATTATTGTGACAAGTAGCATTTCTCAAACTCATAGTGACCGTGCTAGAGGGTCTGGACCCTGAGCTCCTAATGACACAGATGGAAGCCCTCAAATGACTGCAAGATCTTACAGGGCCTGACATTGTGCAGAAGTTAGAGACTGAATAGCATGAACAAGTTGGAAGGTTCACTCCAGAAAGGAATGTTGGCAAGTAAAATTATTTACTTAGAGGTTGACATCTAGATTGGTCATTGGAACTTTCCACACTATTTGGAAGAATTTTGGCATCCCAACTATGTGGCAAGAGGCGACCAGGGTAAAAAAGCTGTTTCTTGTCACTTTTGTTTGGAGAAGTGAAATCTGCTTTGCTTAAAAAAGAGTCTTCACATTTAATCAAGCAGGAACTGGAGGAAGTTACACAGGGATAGCAAATATAGAGAAACCCTTCTCTAATCTTTACACTGAGGTCTCAGAAGCTAACAGGGCTCAGTCCTACGAGGATACATCATTTAAAAATATTGGAAAATGTTGTAGTGTTCTTCACATTATGGGGCTTCCCTTGTGGCTCAGCTGGTTAAAAAAAAAAAAACCCACCTGCAATGTGGGAGACGTGGGTTCGATCCCTGGGTTGGGATTATCCCTTGAAGAAGGGAAAGGCTACCCACTCCAGTATTCTGGCCTGGAGAATTCCATGGACTGTATAGTCCATGGGGTTGCAAAGAGTTCTACATGACTGAATGACTTTCACTTTCATTTTCTTCACATTATGAAAGTAATACAAGTCCTTGGTGGAATATAGGAAAACTAAAAAAAAAGTGTAACTTGAGGTTAACAATTGTCAGTGATCCTACCAATCAGAGATAATCCTGGTTATCACTCAACATTTTCTTCCAAGATTTCTTCTAAGCATATTTTCATGTATGTAAGCTTGCGTTTTCCAAATAACTTTAAATAGTTTGAGCAAAATCTTCTGCTAAGAAAATGATTTGAAGTCATTTTTTAACCAGATGTATCTAATTTGAGTCACATGGCACCTACTGGTGCTCCCTGGAGAGTCAGGCTGGCTTGAAACCAGTGCCAGCTAAGTTCAAACCCTTCCTCTCCGTATTTCAGTTTTCCATCTTTTGAAACAAAGACAGCAATAGCACCTACTTCATGGGGCTGTTGAGAGAATAAGACCAGTTAATGCTCCTAAAGCACAGATGGCTCCCTGCCCAAGGTGTGTCCTCAGGTAGCACTTACCTGTTGTTTTATATCTTCTTAATATAAACAATGCTGCTAGGAACATCTTTGCACATAAATCTCAGATTATGTAGATGACAACCTCCTTGGGTAGAATCTTAGCAGCAGTTTCATCACCATCCCATAGAGTGTCCAAAGGGGGAAATGGCCTCCTTCCTTTGGGGTCAAGTGGTTGTCAAAGGAAGTGGCTTAATTCAGGAGAGCAGGTGCCAGAAGCTAGATCCCTGTGGGTCACTGGGTTCCTCAGTGGGGCCGTGGGGCCTAGAGTTGGGCAACATGGGGGCAGCACTGAAATTAATGCTCAATAAACTATTTGTTAAACTAATATGAAAATGCAGGGACATCTTCACTTCTTCACTTACCTTCACCTTGAGGGTAAAAGTGGAAATAAAGACCCATTTCAGGGAAAGGCTTTTTATTACAGTCACTTTCACTCTTTTCTTTCTTTGAACATTTTGGGTTGCAACTAAGGGGACACAAAATATGTTCCCCATTTGCTGAAGGTCCTTGGGGTTGTCAGAACAGCCCTCAGAGTTGGACATTCAGAAACTTGGCTCTGAGATTTCAAACAGCGTATAACCACTGCCGAGGTGACAGGTGACCTGGCCTCCACCTGGGCCCCGGGGAAGGGGTGGAACTGAGTGGGAAGAGTCCCATGGAGGAGGAGTGGGGCACAGCTGGCCTGGAGAAGGAAATCAGAGCCATGGCTAGCAACTTGCCCCATCCTGTGGCCCAGTTTTCTCACCTACAAATCACGTGCTTGAAACTCAGGTGCATGGTTTGCAAACTTTTTAAAAATATTTATGTATTTATTGACTGTTCTGAGTCCTCATTGTTGCATGCAGGCTTTCTGTACTTGTGGCAAGTGGGAACTACTCTCTAGTGGTGTGCAGTCTCTTCATCGCAGCGGCTTCTCTTGTTGTAGAGCACAGGCTCTGGTGCGCAGGCTCCGTAGCTGTGGCGCGTGGGCTTTGTTGCCATATGGCATGTGGAATCTTCCTGGACCAGGGATTGAACCCGTGTCCCCTGCGTTAGCAGGTGGATTGTTAACCACTGGGCCACCAGGGAAGTCCACAAACTTTTTAAAATAAAACCTTTCATTCAATCAAGCTGATACACACAAGAGCTCCAATGTTGAAAAGTCAAATTCGTCATTTCTGTATATAAAACTACATGTTCCAGTTCAAAACACTTACACAAAACCAATGAAGAGTGGCAGGGCCTGGCTGGACACACACAATGTGGCTAGAAGGCTGAGGGCCTCAGGCAGCCCCGTGGCTGACCTCCCCTCCTGTTAGTGCACAGAGTCCCAGAAGTCCTGGCTCCCAGGTGGCCCGGGGAAGGAATGTGGACTGTATCACACTCAACGGCTTGCCTCTGCAGAATAGGGGATCTCCACTTAAAACCAATCCTGCTGCCTGCAAAGCTCATAAGAAAGTTTTATTTTAATCAATAGATTATCCAACTGCTTGAGTTTCTTAGGAGATGTTTGATTTCCGGACGTGCATGGAGAGGAGTCCTGGGCTTACATCGTGGCCTCTGTGGCATGTGTGTCTGCTTATCTTGGTCCTTGCCCAGCTCCTCGTTGCCCCTGCCCTCTAACCCTTAGCCTTCATCTTTTGTAAGATGAATGCATGCATGCATGCTCAGTTGCTTCACTCATGTCCAACTCTGTGCGACACCGTGGACTGTAGTTCCTCAGGTTCCTCTGTCTGTGGGACTCTTCGTGGAAGAATACTGGAATGGGTTGCCATGCCCTCCTCCAGGGCATCTTCCCAGCCCAGCGATCGAACCCGAGTCTCTTATGTCTCCTGCATTGGCAGGCGTGATCTTTACCACTAGTGCCACCTGGGAAGCCCTTGTAAGGAGTGATGGGCATCTAATTACAGGTATCTAATTTCTGAGGAATTACTTGCTCTTGATTGGGCCATTGGATGGGTCCGGGGTGGTGGGGCAGAGGCTGGATACTTCACCCTGGACTCTGGAGTGTTCACGAGTAGAAGGAAAACAGGACGGTTGCCGAGTATTTATTTATTTACTTGCTTATTTAGAAATGAAATGAATGCTGCTGGAAAAGACCATGACCCACCAGGCCCTGTGGTTAGCAGCATGGCCAGGAAAGGCCAGAGCTGGGCGCCTAGTTCCCAGTCAATGACTTGCTTCCAGGAAATTACACAAGTTGGAGACACAAGTGGGCAGAGAGACTGGCAGTAAACATGGGAGGGGGAGTGATGTTATGTTTTCTCATGAAACTAAGAATGTAATTGGAGTCAACCCTGGGGGGCTCTGGGGTTTCTCAGGGTGCAACCCTGAGGAACCCAGAGTTTCTTTAGTTGCAACCCTGGTGGTGGGGTGGGCCTGGGGTATCTTAGGTGCTGTTTGGCAGCCTCTGGGCAAGCTGGCCTCCCTTCTTTGGGTTGGGGCCTCGGAGCCACTGCAAGGCTCCCAGGAAGTAATGAGTGTAACACACCAGTGAGTGTGGCCAGGCATGGGCAGTGGCCACTTCCCAAGGGCTGGTTTAGGAGACACTCTTCTCTCTTTGTGGCAAGGCAGGTACTTATTTAAGCTCCTAAACCTCTTCTATGAAAACCAACATACTTTGTTCAATGTCTGATTGCCTCTCAGATTGTTAAATCTCCTTAGTTGCCAAGGATTTGCTTCCAGCCCCTGCAGCCACCACCTCCCCCTTCATACCCCCCCACCCCCCATCGCCCCCACCCTACCCTGCGCCTCCCGTATGAGCCAGTCATGCAGAGAGCTGGGGACCACCAAGAGCCCTGATCCCTTGCATATAGTTCTGCTAAGAAATCCCGCAGTTCAGAGTGCTTCCCTGGGATCTGCTGGGAATACGTGCATCTAAATTCTTGAGCTGGTTTTAAATGAACAAGCTTCCCTGGTCCCCAGTGAAAGACAGTCTTTAATAGAAAAGCTGCTGTTGCTGCTGCTGCTGCTGCTAACTCGCTTCAGTTGTGTCCGACTCTGTGCGACCCCATAGACAGCAGCCCACAAGGCTCCCCTGTTCCTGGGATTCTCCAGGCAAGAACACTGGAGTGGGTTGCCATTTCCTTCTCCAATGCATGAAAGTGAAAAGTGAAAGTGAAGTCACTGAGTCATGTCCAACTCTTCGCGACCCCATGGACTGCAGCCTACCAGGCTCCTCCGTCCATGGGATTCTCCAGGCAAGAGTACTGGAGTGGGTTGCCATTGCCTTCTCCGTAATAGAAAAGAAATGCTGGTTAATAAGGGTTCAGGAAACCAAAGCTCTTCTCTTGAACACATACGCAGGTCTTTCTTAGGGGTAATTACCAAAAAAATGGAAAACTTTAGTTAAAAAAAAAAAAAAAGTGCATTCCTGGATCCAGCCCTGAAATTCAGAGGTCTGGGCTCAGGAATCCTCCAGTTTAGCCGCCCCTCCCCCAGTATGATTTTGATGATCTGCAGGTTTGGAATCCACACCTCCGCAGGAGGATTTTTGGCCTCTGGGAGGAAGGGACAAGGTGCAAAAGATTCAGGTGGTACAAAGTCAAGCCAGCTTTCTCTGGTAGGGAGGTGGAGGGCCTGTGGCACAATGATCTTTGCTGTAGTGTTTTCTTCGGCTACCCTAATCAAGTACCGGTCATATTTCAGATCTAGGTGGGCCCTGGGAAGCCAGGGGAGCAGGTGTGATGGTTAACATCTGCACTGAGTTTTACACTGTTGTAAACAGAGCACAAGATATGCTTAGTGCTCACAATAGCCTCACAGGGTTGGCTCGAATATCATCTCCATTTTTTACTAGAGAAGGAAACTTAGGCTCAGAGAGGTTAATTAATTCACCAAAACCACACAGTGAATAACTGGTCACTGTAGAATTTCAAAACCAGACGTCCTGCCTGGCTCCCAGTTGTGCCCCCAGATGCTATGCTAAGTCACTTCAGTCATGTCTGACTCTTTGCAACCCCATGGACTGTAGCCTGCCATGCTCTTCTGTCCATGGGATTCTCCAGGCAATAATACTGGAGAAGGTTGCCATTTCTTCCTCCAAGGGATCTTCCTGACCCAGAGATTGAACCGGCATCTCTTACATCTCTTGCATTGGCAGGCGGGGTTCTTACCACTAGCGCCACCTGTGCCCACAAGGAGCTCTGAATTAAGTGGAGAAGACAGAGGGGCCCACTGAGCATAAAAACGTGTGGTGGCCAGTTAGGGGGTGCAGAGGCCCCCAGCAATGCAGAGAGATACCCAAGCAGAGGAAGAGCCAGATCAATTGGACTTTATCATTATTGTAGGTATACCCACTGGTCCGGCCTAGGGACCAGCTCAAACTTCAGAACCAACATCAACATGAAACATGCTTGTTGCCTGAGGTCAGAAAAGTGTAATGGGTGGCCTGTGACCATTCCCAGCACTGCCTCTCTTGTGGGTACAGATGCCAGTGGTGTCCTGTATCCAGAGTTCAGCCAGGGGTGAGGCAGGCCCCCACTGCGGGAAATGCAGGCATTCCTGAGATGCTACATGTGCGCTTTTAATAAATAAATCATGCATTTCATTCTCAAAGGAATATATGTTTCAAAAAATCTTATGTTGACTAACTCTTTGTAAACTAGTACCATTTTATCAATGACTTCTCTGGTGGCTCAGATAGTAAAGAATCTGCCTGCAATGTAGGAGACCTGGGTCTGATCCCTGGGTCAGGAAGATCCCCAGGAGAAGGGAATGGCAACCCACTCCAGCATTGTTGCCTTGAGAATTCCATGGACAGAGGAGCCTGGTGGACTACAGTTCCATGGGGTTGCAAAGAGTCAGACACCACTGAGCGACTAACACACATATACACCAGTTTATCAATAATTCCTGGAACTCATGTGTGTGTGGCTGTGTAGAGAGACAGAAGAAGAGTGAGTGGGCAGAAGCATCCTCTCTGGTCTTGTCTTTCTGCTCTCAGTTCCTAATTGCTACTTGCTCCCACCAGGCTGTGCGGGGAGCATCTGGGGCTGAGGCTGGAATCAGCAGGTGTTGCCCTGAGAACATCACTGCAGAACTTCTCCAGGGCAGGCCAACTGGTCAGGACCCTGCAGAGAAGTTTCCAGAGTCCCTTTTCTGCCCAGGGAACCCAGAGTTGGGTCTTTCTCATTTTCTCTGATGATTCTTTTTTTAGATAACTCCATTTATTTTTGGCTGGGCTGGGTCTGTGTTGCTGTGCAGGCTTTTCTCTAGTTGTGGCGGGTTGGGGCTACCCTCTAGTGCAGCGTGCGGGCTTCTCATTTTGGTGGCTTCTCTTGTTGTGGCTCCCGGGTCATACTTGTTGTTGTTGTTCAGTCTCTCAGTCGTATCCGACTCTTTGCAACCCCACAGACTGCACCATGCCAGGCTTCCCTGTCCTTCACCATCTCCCAGAGCTTGCTCAAAATCATGTCTGTTGAGTCGGTGATGCCATCCAACCATCTCATCCTCTGTCATCTTCTTCTCCTCCTGCCTTCAATCTTTCCCAGCATCAGGGTCTTTTCAAGTGGGTCAGTTCTTCTCATCAGGTGGCCAAAGTATTGGAGCTTCAGCTTCAGCATCAGTCCTTCCAATGTATATTCAGGACTGATTTCCTTTAGGATGGACTGGTTGGATCTCCTTGCAGTCCAAGGGACTCTCAAGAGTCTTCTCCAACACCACAGTTCAAAAGTATCAATTCTTCTACACTCAGCCTTCTTTATAGACCAACTCTCATATCTATACATGATTACTGGAAGAACTATAGCTTTGACTAGACAGACCTTTGTTGGTAAAGTAATGTCTCTACTTTTTAATATGCTGGCTATGTTTGTCATAGCTCTTCTTCCAAGGAGCAAGTGTCTTTTAATTTTATGGCTGAAGTCACCATCTGTAGTGATTTTGGAGCCCAAGAAAATAAAGTCTGTCACTGTTTCCATTGTTTCCGCATCTATTTGCCATGAAGTGATGGGACTGGATGCTATGATCTTCATTTTTTGAATGTTGAGTTTTAAGTCAGCTTTTCACTCTCCTCTTTCACCTTCATCAAGATGCTCTTCACTTCTGCCATAAGAGTGACATCATCTGCATATCTGAGGTTATTGATATTTATCCATGCAATCATGATTCCAGCTTGTGCTTCATCCAGCCCAGCATTTCTCATGATGTAGTCTGCATATTAGTTAAATAAGGAGGGTGGCAATATACAGCCTCGACATGCTCTTTTCCCAATTTTGAACCAGTCTGTTGTTTCATGCCTGGTTTTAACTGTTGTGTCTTGACCTGCATATGGTTTCTCAGGAGGCAGGTGAGGTGGTCTGGTATTCCCATCTCTTTAGAAATTTCCCAGGCTCTAGAGCACAGGCTCAATAGTTGTGGCGCATGTGGGTTAGTTGTTCTGCAGCATGTGGGATCTTCCTAGATCAGGGATCAAATCTGTGTCCCCTGCATTGGTAGGAAAATTCTTTACACGAATGAGCCACCAGGGAAGCCCTCCCTGAATGATTCTTGAGGAATAAAATCTGGATAATGCTAAGGGACAATGTTTACTTTGATTCATGAAGTGTTTTTAGTTTCAGATGTTTATGAAGAAAAGCTACTTGGATATAAAATTGAGAGAAGTTTGAAAGTCATTAGCATGGTGCTTGCACTAATGTGGGAATAGGCCCGAGCCCTTGGGAGCCCTGGGTGGGCACTTTGGGGACCTGAGTACAGTGCAGGCTTAGAAGCAGGACAGAAAAGCCGGGGGTGGAAGTGGGGCATCTTCCCTGCCAAAGTCCATTTCTCAACTGAAAATGGCATGATTGTCCAGAATACTATCAAACTGTAGTCCAATTTCTAGACACTGTGGTATATTGTACAAAGGACAAAGCGTGAGAGGTCAGAAGGGTGTTGTGGGAATGGAAGTCATCTCCGGATGTGCTAAGTGGTGAGGTGGTGCAGTCCTAGGGCAGGAGCTGACGCACGTTGGCGACACGGGGCTGTGATACTGGGGATGCCGGGCAGATCCCACAGTGACCAGTGGACCTGCTGGCATTTTCTGGAATCAGGAAGTCTGCACAAAGTCTAAAAGGGGCAGGAGGGGACTTGTCAGGCAGAGTGACAGGTGCCAGCCTGGCTTGATTTTCTCTACATGGGAGTCCCGGCCCATCACATGTCTACAAAGTGCTTCAGGGTTCTCAGCGGAAACCTGCTGAGCAAACATAAAATATCTGAGCAACTTCTGCAATTCATAATTGTTTAAAGGCAAAGAAAAGGCAAAGCAAAAACCACAGAGCCCGAGGCTGATAGTTTGTCTGTTTTGGTATTTATTTCTATTATGCCCTCTGGAAATGGGAACAAGAGAAGGGACCAGCCCTCCCCAGTCCTTCCCCACAGCCCCACACCCTGTGGGACCAGATGAGGTTATCAGAGTAGGTCTCTCAAGGTACCTGGCCCTCAGCCCCACCCCAGCCAACCTCCACTTCCCACCCAAGCCTTCAAGCTTCCTGCAGTCACAGCCTCGCGGCTGTTAGGGGCGTGATCAGTGTCAAAGCCTGTGTGAGGCATGCAGGAACACAGTCTCAGCTGTCCTTAGGCAGGTTGTATTTCAATTTTAACAGCCCCATTTTACAGATTGGAAAACTAAGGCTTACAGAGGTGTCGATGGTACAGCTCCATGATCTCAGTCAAATTCCCCTGAATTGAAAGGGCCTAAGCTTATCATCCCCCTGTCTACCCCTCCCTGCCCTGGCCCTCGTATCCTCCAGCTGGGCTCTCACTTCCATCCCTGTGCTGTCCCCTCGAGACCGTGTCCTCCGATGCCTATGCCCAGGCTCCTGAAGGCCACCCTTGACCCCACACCAGGGTCCCTCTTTTGGGCCTGCGGTCTCCAGGAGTCCTCACCTTGGTACACTCCTAGCTCCTCTAGGGAGCCATCTCTGGTGCACCCCACCCCTCCCATGCCCCACAACCTCTGGGGAATCTCTGGGAAGGCCTCCCTACATGCCAGAGCCCTTCCTCATGACAACCATGTTTCCGAAAATGGGTGGTCTGCATTGTTGGAGGCCTTTAAGCTGAACTCAGTGAGCCTGTGTCAGGAACAGTAAAAGGGACATCATGGCATGCAGGGCAGAGGTGAGGAACTCTTCCAGCTGGAAAATTCTGGGATCCTCAGATCACCCAACTTGGCCCATGGTCTGTCACCTAACTCAGGCCTTGGCCTCTCACTGGGGTGACCCCAGAAGCCTGGGCTACCGCAGGATGAGGGTAAAGGTTTGCTCAACAAACACACCATGATTTCACTATGTTGAGCATACAGCACAGCTTTGGCTTTCATGTGAGCTCTGGAAAGTTCTGCTGGCTAGATGTTAAGTGAAGCATCTGATGTCATCTAATGGCCCTGTGCCTGATACATAGTGGGTGTCTGATGACCCTTCATTGAATACATGAATGAACAGATGAATGAATCAGAGAATGATTTCCATGATGTGTTTCAAGCCAACAATTGGGGCCACTAGATTTCTATGGGCTGCAATAACGAAGTACCAGAGATTGGGAACTTAACTAATAGTTTGTTTCCTTATAGTCCTGGAGGCTGAAAGTCTAAAATCAAGACATCTACAGGGTCAGTTTCCCCTGAGGCCTCTCCCCTTGGCATATCAATGGCCATCTTCTCTCTGTTTCCTCATATGGTCTTTACACTGTATGGTCTTTACACTGTGCATGTCTATGTCCCAATATCTTCTTTGCATAAGAAGAGATTAGTTCCCTCTAATGACCTCATTTTACCTTGGTGGTGGTTTAGTGTCTAAGTCGTGTCCAACTCTTGTGACCCCATAGACTGTAGCCTGCAAGGCTCCTCAGTCCATGGGATTCTCCAGGCAAGAATACTGGAGTGGGTTGCCATTGCCTTCTCCAAGGGATCTTCCCAACCCAGGAATCCAACCTGGGTCTCCTGCATTGCAGGCAGATTCTTTACTGACTGAGCTACGAGGGAAGCCCCCATTTTACCTTAATCACCCCTTTACAGGCCCCATCTCCACATACAGTCACATTGAGATAAAAGGAGTTAGGGGTTTAACACATCAGTTTTGCGAGGACACAATTCTGCCTGTTACAGCCTCTGATTCATCAGTCACAAGTAGGATGTGGCTGACGATGCCTGTGATCTGCAGGAAGAGATGCCTCATGGGGCTCCTTGTGGGGGAGCTCCTGCTTGCTGTCCCTCATGTGACCTTTTCCCCTGTGCCCCGAAGCTCTCCTCCACGTGCTCATGTCCATGTCACTAGTGGCTTTGGCAGTGCCTGGGACTCTGTGCAACCTGCAGAGATCCCATTTCCCTTTCATCTTCAGTCTTGGCAGGCTCATTCCTCTGTTCTAACTCCCCTCTGAAGTACCAGGCCTGGGACTGCAGACCAGCTTCTAAATGTTAGCTTGACTCTGTGTGCCTGATGCAGAGTGGGAACAAACAAATCCAAACACTGAAATCTGGAGCAGAGAAAGGTTTATTGCAGGACCATACGAGAAGATGAGTGGCTCATGCTCTAAAAAATCCCAAACTCCCCAAGACTTTTGGCTAAGCATTTTTAAAAGCCAGGAGAGAGGGTTGAAAGCTTACAGGATCAGCTAGTACACAATTCTCTGATTGGTGATGGTGAGGTACAGGATGGTGTCACAGGGTTTAACATTATCAAGTCTTAGGCTCCAAGAGGCTTGGGGCCATGAGCTCATGGTCATCAAGTAATTAACATCATCCATTTGGTGGTGGTGGATGAGGGGAGGGTTCACATCAGTAAAACAACTCAGGACATGTGCATCAGATACTGTTATCTAGGTACTTTAGAGAGGAGCTTCGACTGAGGATATGGGGAAGGGCCTGTCCTGGGAAGGCAACATAGGGTCTGCTCAGTTACACCAACAAGCTTTGCCTGGCCTTTCCTGGCCACATACTGGGCAGGAGCGCACCATCCTGACCTGAGGACGTGATCTGTCTCAGGCCCTGCAGGTGGATCTGACATGGGATATGAGAATATGTCTGTGGGTCTATAGAAATAGGGTCTCCGTGTCCACCACCCGGGCCCCTGCCCTACAATACCGTTATTCTTCTGTTCTTTGGTGGGGAAATATTGCTGTCCATGTGGCCTGTTGGACCCTGCGTAGGTTGCTGAGCACTGTGTACCTAGCCAGGAGGTCCAAGAGCAGTCTGGCTCATGGTTGGTCAGCCATGGTTGGGGAGCTGACCTCAGCAGGCCTGGAGAGGGGCTGGGCACAAGATCAGTTCTCAGCTCTCCTGGGCTCTGTCAGGGTGGTCATCAGAGCCTGCTGGGACCTGAGAGCACAGGTGGACAACCCAGAGACGGACCACGAGCTCCCTTCCTACAGGTTGTGTTGGGGGAAACCCTGGGTCTTTTGGAGGCACCTGAAGATGGCACTGTGCAGGAGTCATGACTTACCTTCACATGAATGTTGTGAACTGTGCACTGCTCATCCGATGGTATTTTTTAAAAATTTACTTATTTATTTTATTTTTGGCTGTGCTGTGTTTTCACTGCTGTCCCCAGGCCTTCTCCAGTTGCAGTAAGCGGAGGCTACTCTCTGGTTGCCGTGCATGGGCTTCTCAGTGCAGTGGCTTCCCTTGTTGCAGAGCACAGGCTCTAGGGCTTTCAGGCTTCAGTAGTCGTGGCGCATGGGCTTAGTTGCCCTGTGGCAGGTGAGATCTTCCTGGACCAGGGATTGTCCCCTGCATTGCAAGGCAAATTCTTAACCACTGGACTGCCAGAACCCCATTCCACAGTATTTTTGAATTCGGTGCCAAACATGAAAAAAAAAAAAAATTGAAGCATCATAGATTGGATTATTACTGATTTCAGCAATCTAGTAAGCTTTGCCAGTTAGATACATACACAGGATAAAGGAAGAGGATGTGAATACATTTGTTTAAAATTAAATTGCTATCATTGTTATAAAACACTGCTTATAATTTCATTGTCTAATTTTGTAACATATCATGAGTAAAATGGATTATTGTATTTTTCTTTTTATGTCCACAGGAGAAAAGTCAGTTATTGTTATATTCTAAATTTTAATTAAATATCTATGTTATCTTAAGTAATCGTGATATGTATGTTGTAGCAATTGACTGAATTATGTCTTTTTTCACAACATGTGTTCTGAACAAAAATTATTATTAATGCTTAAATGTGTAGATGTATCTATTCATCCATTTATTTCTGAGTCACAGATTCAGAAGTAATATTATTACACAAATGCTTTATCCAGGAAATTTCATTTCTCTTTAAATAAATCTAAAATTTCACTAAAAAAAAATAAATAAAAACTTTTAAGAAGTGGTGAAATAAGAGGATGAAAGGGAAACTGAGGGAACTAGCTTAACACTTCCATGAATTCCAGTTTGGACAAGTTCCCCAGGCCAGGTAAGCATGTTTCTTTGTAGCCAGAGGTTCAAAGGAAATTTGGGGGCACTTGGGTTACTCTTGGGCTTCCTAGGTGGCACTAGTGGTAAAGAACCCGCCTGCCAATGCAGGAGACATGAGACTCAGATTCGATCCCTGTGTCAGAAAGATCCCCTGGAGAAGGAAATGGCAACCCACTCCAGTATTCTTGCCTGGAAAATCCCATGACAGAGGAGCCTGGTGAACTACAGTCTATAGGACTGCAAGAGTTGGACATGATGACTTAGCATGCATGGGTTATTCTAGGACACAGAGGGACCATTCATTGTGACAGCTTTCCACTAGGATATTTGCAGTCAGGGAAGCAGAGCTCTGCTGCCATCTGTAAAGAAGCCATTTTCTTCCTATAGCTTCAGTGGGATTTTAAAAAAAAATAGACATTTTATTTGGGAATTGCTTTAGATTTACAGAAAAGTTGCAAGGACTGTACAGAGTTCTATTTGGTCCCCTCACCCCAGTTTTTCCAGCCCTTAACATCTTACGTCAGCATGCCACATTGTCACAGCTGAAGAACCGGTATTGGGGGCATTATTCTTAACTCGATCAACAGCTTATCCATAGGCCACACCTCTGAATGTTCTGTACTATCCTTTCTCTGTGCCAGGATCCTATCCAGAACACCCTGTGACATTTAGTCATCGTGTCCCCTCAGGCTTCCTTGCTGTGACAGTTTCTCAGACTTCCTGTTCTTGTTGATCTGGAGAGTTTTGAGGAGGTCAGGTGGTTTGTCCCTCGGTCGAGATGTGTCTGATGCTCACTCACAATTAGGCAGGGATTCCTGGTTATTGGGAGAAAGACCTTGGGGTGCCATTCTCACCCCATCAGGTCAAGGGCACACACTCTCAATGTGACTCATCACTGGTGACCTCATCTGGCTGAGGTCACGTCTGTCAAGTTTCTCCACTGTAGAGTTACTCCTTCACACTTGACTCTTTGGAAGGAAGTGCTAAGCACGTCCCACACTCTAGGGGTGGTATCTATTGCAAGTGTTGGAGCTATCTACAAAAATTATTTGGCATTCTTTCGTAAGGGATTTTTGCCTATTCTCCCCATTTATTCATTCAATCAGTAATGGACTCATGGGCATTTAATTTTACATTTTAAATTACAACTCAAAGCTATAGTGTTTATTTATTTTTTTGCTCAAATTGCTCAGGTTTGGTCACTGGGAACCATTTCGAGTTGGTCCCTCTGCTGTGTTCCTTTGATGGGTGTCTTTGATCCTTTTGTTCTCTGAGCTCACCTTTTGTTCTCTGTTCTGCAGCTCACCTCATAGCCTTCCTGCCCCAGTCTTAGAACCAGCCATGTCCCCGTACATCTGCTAGGGATGCAGAGCTGCGAGATGGAGTCCCTGAACACAAGGAACTAGCAGTCAGTCCAGCTAAAAAGGCAGGAGGGAGCGCCAAGGGCCACAGGGGCTCTGCTTTAGTCGGGGGGGAATGACTTCCTGTTTAAGGGTCCTCAGCCGACCAGATGTGTAAGGTGAAGAATGGGGGAGGCGGAGGTGCTGGTGGTCAAAGATAACAGTGAGGAGGGGAAGACAAATCTACTCGCTCCTCCTTGAGGGGACTGTTATTTCCTCTTTGCTCCAGACATCTTGAGAAGAGCATGCAGATGGATCTGTGTATTCTGATTCTGTTAAGAGTGAGCTTGGCTATAGAGACAGAAAACCCCACGACTGGGGCTTTGGCTAGCACCAGATTTTCATATCACACACATCCTGATCACATCTGCTTAGGACAGTCTGTCTTTCCTCTCTGCTGTCATCATGTTTGTCCTGGTGCTCTTTGCTGTGGGTTTCCTGGGCTGCTACTCTAAGTGCCACTCCAGGGAACCAATAGGAAGGAGAGCACAGGGCTTCTGCTTTTCCCAGTGAGGCTTGCTTGTCACTGGGGAAGGGAAAGCACCCCAGTACCCTCAGGATGGAGCCCAGCAGGGTTCGATCAGCAGGCTGCTCCTGGGGCACAAAGAGGATGGGCAGTCCTCCTGTTCTCAACATGCAGAGAGAGCCCAGAGATCAGTCAGTTCTTCCTGGGGTGGTTCCAGTGCTGGGTACAGCTCTGGGGCAAACAGCGAGTGTAGCTGGCCCTGCAATAGTGACTCAGATCCCTCCCCAGTGAACATTCGTTGGCCTGGCCACTGGGAAGCAACACTCAGCCATCAGCCTCCCTTGGGGATATCCGAAGCTGCAAAGGCTGGCCTTGTCTGAGGTCGCCCCAGCTTTGGGAGTGGCTCACAAGCAAGACTGACCCATGTGGCCCCAGGAAATTCCCAGCACTCCCTTAAGGGTGGGTCGTGGCACCACTCTTCCATGTCACCCGCCCTCCTGTCACTTCCCAGGGCGTGATCCCCAGTCGTGATCCCTGATCATGACCATCTAGGATCCCACTTCCCTGGGTCCGGGTGGGGCCAGTAACACAGAGAGTTAATTTGTGTCCAGACAGTGGTTTCCTGGAGCCCACCTTGCAGAAGCTGGTGTGTCTGTGTATTTTCAGGGAGAGAGTACTAAGTTTCTATATACTTGCAAAAGGTTCTGGGGTATAGAAAAGGCAAGGCATTGAATTGTGGGTAAGGACTGTGTGTTGAGGGGGAGAAGGAAAGGGAGGAGAGGGTGATGGTCCCAGAGGGGTCTAGAGGAACACGATGTCTTAAGGCACGTGCTCCCACTCCTGCTCTACCCTTTCTTCACAGCACTGTGGAGCCAGGTAACTATATCTTGTATAATGTTTCCCACTGCCCCTTTCAGGGTCTCTTTGGATAATATCAACTTTCAGGACAAAGGAATTAAAAAAAAAAAATCCAGGTCATTGCTCATATATTACCTTTGATCTAAGGACAAGAATGTATCAGACTTTTGCCATGGCCAAGACCATCTTTATGGCAATGACAAGTTTCTAAAAAGCTCTTTCAGAATTCCTGGCCTAGAGGAACCAGAGTGAAGCTGCAGAGAGGGGTTGGGGGGACAGAGGTATCAGTGCTTCCTGGCCAGCCCCCACCCATGGAGTGCTGGGAAGGGAACTGCCACTCTTGGCATATGCCTGCTTTTCCCTCCTCTAAATTGGTTTGAGACTTTTGTTTTCAGATTTGAGATATTTTTGGATGGGTAAGGATGGAAAAAAATGTGCATTCCCTTTTAGATAATTGCTATATGCCTTGTTTTTGTTTAAATTCTTGGGAATTCAAAAGGTCAGTCTGTGAAGTGCAGAGTCCCTAGACTCAGGACAGCTTCATGGGGCATGGGCCACCCCTTAGGAGCCTCTGGGCCAGGTGTGGAGTCTGTACTTCATTGAATCAAGGAGCCAGATGCATGGGTTAGCAGAGAATACAAGGGGACACCAGGTCCAGGGTGCCTTCTACCTTCCGAAGACACTGTAGGTGTGAGGACAGACATTGCATGAATGGGTGTCTAAGTCACCATGGTCCCAGAAACAAGGGTGAATCCCAGCTTCTTAGATGTGGAATATTTTTTTCCCTAAGCCTTTATTTATTTATTTGTTTTTGGCTGTGCTAGGTCTTCATTGCTGTGCATAGGCTTTCTCTAGTTGTGGCCTATGGGGGCTAGCTGTGTCTTCACTGCGGTGCACAGGCTTAGTTGCTCCTTGGCATGTGGGATCTTCCCGAACCAGAGATTGAACCCATGTCACCTGTGTTGGTAGACAGATTCTTAACCGCTAGACCACCAGGGAAGCCCTAGCTGTGGAATCTTGGGCAAACTTACCAACCCAGCTCCTACAAGTGGATACTGGATATTGCAATACCTCATGATACCTCAATACCTCATGATACCTCAATACCTCATATTGCAATACCAAATTCACGTAGTCATTCAGCTAGCATGGCCTTGATGTTGTGCTAGAATTTGTGATGCAAAGATGCAAGATAGATTTGTTGGCTCTTATCACCACCATTACCCTCTGCCCCCCACCCAAGGGGGTCTAGTGGGAGAGACATTTAAGGGAAGACACAGCTCAGTACATTTGAGCTAGATGGATGAGCAGAGTATTTGAAAAAATAAAATTAGGGTAGCTTGTTGGCTTGATCGTCCTGGATCCTTATCATATTCTGTAGTTGACCCAAGAGTGACTTCAGGCAAATTACCTATGATTTTGCTACTGCTGCTGCTGCTAAGTCGCTTCAGTCGTGTCCGACTCTGTGCGACCCCATAGACAGCAGCCCACCGGGCTCCGCTGTCCCTGGGATTCTCCAGGCAAGAATACTGGAGTGGGTTGCCATTTCCTTCTCCAGTGCATGAAAGGGAAAAGTGAAAGTGAAGTTGCTCAATCGTGTCCGACTCTTAGCGACCCCATGGACTGTGGCCTATCAGGCTCCTCCATCCATGGGATTTTCCAGGCAAGAGTACTGGAGTGGGGTGCCATTGCCTTCTCCACCTATGATTTTAGCCTATCAATAAAAGGAGATGGATAGTAATATTACCTGCCTCATTCCCATTTAGGGGTCATCTGGCTGTGACCTCCCCACCTCCCCTGAGGCTCTTTTCCTCCACACCTCCTGTTTCATCCTGTTACCTCTTGGGCTGAGGTGTCCTGCTAAGTCACTTCAGTCGTGTCCGACTCTGTGTGACCCTATAGACGGCAGCCCACCAGGCTTGGAGGTGTCCTAGAGGGCAGGAAAAATGCCTGCTCTGTTTCCCAGGCCTGGGGCTCAGCGTTCAGGAAGCTTTGCCTCAGGGAATGAATGCCCTGCTCAGCTGGGAATGAGAGTCCAGTGATTTTGACTTCTTGAGAAATCAGAGCAGTGCAGTTCAGTTCAGTTTAGTTGCTCAGTCGTGTCCGACTTTTCGACCCCATGGACTGCAGCATGCCAGGCTTCCCTGTCTATCACCAACTACCAGAGCTTACTCAAACTCATGTCCATTGAGTCGGTGATGCCATCCAACCATCTCACCTCTGTTGTCCCCTTTTCCTCCTGCCTTCAATCTTTCCCAGCATCAGGGTCTTTTCCAATGAGTCAGTTCTTCACATCAGGTGGCCAAAGTATTGGAGCTTCAACTTCAGCATCAGTCCCTCCAGTGAATATTCAGAACTGATTTCTTTTAGGATGGACTGGTTGGATATCCTTGCTGTCCAAGGGACTCTCAAGAGTCTTTTCCAACACCACAGTTCAAAAGCATCAATTCTTTGGCACTCAGCTTTTTTTATAGTCCTATGCTCACATCCATACATGACTACTACATTGCATACATGGCATCTAGCTTTGACTAGATGGACCTTTGTTGACAAAGTAAAGTCTCTGCTTTTTAATATGCTGTCTAGGTTGGTCATAACTTTTCTTCCAAGGAGCAAGTGTCCTTTTATTTCATGGCTGCAGTCACCATCTGCAATGATTTTGGAGCCCCCCAAAATAAAGTCTGTCACTGTTTCCATTGTTTCCCCATCTATTTCCCATGAAGTGATGGGACCGGATGCCATGATCTTAGTTTTCTGAATGTTAAGTTTTAAGCCAACTTTTTCACTCTCCTCTTTCACTTTCATTAAGAGGCTCTTTAGTTCTTCTTCGCTTTCTGCCATAAGGGTGGTGTCATCTGCATATCTGAGGTTATTGATATTTCTCCCGGCAATCTTGATTCCAGCTTGTGTTTCATCCAGCCCAGCGTTTCTCATGATGTACTCTGCCTGTAAGTTAAATAAGCAGGGTGACAATATACAGCCTTGACATACTCCTTTCCCGATTTGGAACCAGTCTCTTGTTCCATGTCCAATTCTGTTGCTTCCTGACCTGCATACAGATTTCTTAGGAGGCAGGTCAGGTGGTCTGGTATTCCCATCCCTTGAAGAATTTTCCACAGTTTGTTGTGATCCACACAGTCAAAGGCTTCGGCATAATCAATAAAGCAGACATAGATGTTTTTCTGGAACTCTCTTGCTTTTTTGATGATCCAACGGATGTTGGCAATTTGATCTCTGGTTCCTCTGCCTTTTCTAAAGCCAGCTTGAACATCTGGAAGTTCACAGTTCACGTACTGTTGAAGCCTGCCTTGGAGAATTTTGAGCATTACTTTACTAGTGTGTGAGATGAGTGCAATTGAACGGTAGTTTGAGCATTCTTTGGCATTGCCTTTCTTTGGGATTGGAATGAAAACTGATCTTCCAGAGTCCTGTGGCCACTGCTGAGATTTCTAAATTTGCTGGCATATTGAGTGCAGCACTTTCATATAGCATCATCTTTTAGGATTTGAAATAGCTCAACTGGAATTCCATCACCTCCACTAGTTTTTTTTTTTTTTTTTTTTATAAATTTATTTATTTTACTTGGGGGCTAATTACTTTACAATATTGTAATAGTTTTTGCCATACATTGACAAGAATCAGCCATGGGTTTACATGTGTTCCCCTTCCCGAACATCCACTAGTTTTGTTTGTAGTGATGCTTCCTAAGGCCCACCTGAGTTCTCATTCCAAGATGTCTGGCTCTAGGTGAGTGATCACACCATCGTGATTATCTGAGTCATGAAGATCTTTTTTGTATAGTTCTTCTGTGTATTCTTGCCACCTCTTTTTAATATCTTCTGCTTCTGTTAGGTCCATACCATTTCTGTCCTTTATTGGGCCCATCTTGGCATGAAATGTTCCCTTGGTATCTCTAATTTTCTTGAAGAGATCTCTAGTCTTTCCCATTCTATTGTTTTTCTCTATTTCTTTGCATTGATCACTGAGGAAGGCATTCTTATCTCTCTAGGGATTGGTCAAATCCTTCTGAAGAGATGGTGAATGATGGGAGTAGAATGTGAGCAGACCTGGCCAGAAACAAGAGGTCTGCTGTGTCTCCTCCATGGACAGGCTTACTTTGGATCCAGGGCCACAAAATTTTTTGATGACTGGCTACTTTATTTAGTTTTGGCTGCCCTGGGTCCTCTTCTAGTTGTGATGAGTGGTGGCTATTCTCTAGTTGCACTGTGCAGGCTTCTCACTGCAGTGACTTCTCTTGTTGTGGAGCGTGGGTTACAAGTGCACCGGCTTCCGTAGCTCTCGGGCTCTAGGGTGCAGGCTCAGTAGTTGTGGTGTGCAGGCTTAGCTGAGCAGTGGTATATGGGATCTTTTTGGACCAAAGGTAGAGCCTGTGATTGGCAGGCAGATTCTTTTTTTTTCTTTTCTACAAATGTCTGGGGTAGGAAAACACAGCTTCCCAGCTCATGGCGGCCCCAATGACAATGACCCTCAAGGGCTGATTTTGGCCTCCAGTCCTGGCTGAGGAGAAAAAGGACCTCCTACAGCTCTATGCTTCCCTGGTGGCTCAGAAGATAAAGAATCCGCCTGCAACAGAGGAGACCTGGGTTCGATCACCGGATGGGGAAGATCTCCTGGAGAAGGAAATGGCTACCCTCTCCAGTATTCTTGTCTGGAGAATTCTATGAGCAGAGGAGCCTGGCAGGCTACAGTCCACAGGGTTGCAAAGAGTCACAACCGAACCACTAACAGTTTCACTTTTACAGCTCTATGGGAGAGAGGCCCTGGCAGGCGGATTCTTAATCACTGGGCCACCAGGGAAGTCCCAGCTGGCTACTTTGAAAGAAGTCCATTCATGGATGATTTTCTTGCTGAGTCTTTCCACTGGTCCTGACAAGCTGTGTTTTTCTGCTGTGTGCATGGGCAGGATTGGCAGAGCTGGACCCAAAAGGCCAGGGTAGATTAAGGTGCTTCATTCCTGAATCAGGGACAGTTCCTGGTAATTGTACTCTGAGATATGCCACTTTTTCAGGTGGGAGTCCAAGAACATTTGGTCGGAGTGACAGATACAGTCTTAAGTAGCTTCTGCAGGATGTAGAGTGGAGTACCTTTCTGGAAAGTTTTCTTTGTGTCAGGGGCTTCGTGTGTTCACAAGATAAAGTGCTGATGAAACTGTTCTTTTGTACAGGAGGAATAGCACTTCTAATTCTGAACATGGGCATATGTCTTACAAGGGGTCTTCAAGAGCATGCACTCCACTCCCCACATTTCACCAATAGGGAAGCCAAGGCTGAGGGAGTGATGAGGGGCCGTCTCTGTCTTTGGGGTGTTGGCATCTATCTGTGTTTCCTCCTCTGGATCCTCTGTCTGCAGCCTTCTTCTTGTCCCCTCTTGGCCTGCTCATTTCTTCGTCATTTCTCCCCTTTCATTTTAAGAAGCTGCTGCTGCCGCTGCCAAGTTGCTCAGTGGTGTCTGACTCTGTGTGACCCCATAGACGGCAGCCCACTAGGCTCCTCCATCCCTGGGATTCTCCAGGCAAGAATACTGGAGCAGGTTGCCATTTCCTCCTCCAATGCATGCATGCATGCTAAGTCGCTTCAGTCGTGTCTGACTCTGTGCGACCCTATGGACAGCAGCCCACCAGTCTCCTCTGTCCCCAAGATTCTCCAGGCAAGAATACTGCAGTGGGTTGTCATTTCCTTCTCCTCATTTTAAGAAGAGGTGATTTCTAAAATCTTTCCCCACTCCTTCCCTCCACTGGTTGGACTTTCCAGGGCTTCCAAAGCATCTTGGGTTTCCTCTGTCACTGCCTTGTTGCTTTATGTCTGCATTACTCCCAGTAGCTTACTTCTGTGAGTTACAGGCAGGCAGCGAGATTTTGCTTTCTTACACACACTACTTACAGTGCCGAATGAATGAATGAACGAAAAAATCAACCAGTTGTGCAGGAATCAGGAAATCGCTTGTCCATTCGGGACCCACCAGCCCCCTGAACACTTTGAATCTGGGCTGCTCAACGGGTCTAATAATTCCTGGTTCCACCTGGCCAACTTAGGGAGGTCCCAGAGGCACACGGGGCCCGGGGCGCGCCTGGAACGCGCCGCATTGTTAGGGCGATGAGGCCAGGTGACCGGCCGGCCAGGGCGCGGCGGCGGCGATTGCCCGTGCCGCCTCGAGGGGGCCCTGCGGCTGGCGCGGCCGCGAGCCAGGAGGACGGGCCCGCCCGCGCGCTGCTCGCGCTGTTCGGAGCCCTGCCTGCTGCGGCCATCGCCCCGCGGGACCGACCGCGCCGCCGCTCGCCCAGGTACCGGAGCGGGGGGCGCACCGCCAACCTCTTTGTTTCGAGCTGGCGCCAGCGTCCGCTCCAGGGGCTCGGGGCGCGCGGCAAACTGAGTTCCTCGCGCGCAGGGACCTGAGCTGGGGCGAGCGGGGACCGAGAGCTCGGCCGGCATCCGGGGTACCAGGGAGCAAGACATAGGGACGGAGGCGGGTGAACGCGGCGAGGGCGCGGGCGGGCTCGGTCAGGGTCCCGGATGCCGTTTGGCGACTGGGGCGCGGGGACAGTGCTGGGGCGGGCGGATGCAGCCGGGGAGCAGGCCAGCTCGATCGGGGGCCCGCGGGCCAGAGCGGCACTGTTGCGGCGGCGCTCGGGTGAACTTCGCTCTCTAGGACGCGTCCCGAGACTCCGCAGCGGAGAGCAGAGCTTGGAGCTGCAATGGGAAAGCTCAGGACCCTTCTACCGCTCTTTGCAAGCAGGCTTTCTGGTGTGTCTCTCTTTCCCTTTCCCTCTGCTGGGCGGGAAGCAAGGGGTCCCTTGGTGCTTCCTTCCTAACTTCTGAAGGAGCGGCAACCAGGCCGGGGGCGTGAGTGGCCGAGGCCACCTGTGGCACGTGCCTGCTGGCACGCCGGCGCTGTAGCTGACAGGCAGGAAGAGGGAGGGTCTGGGACTCGGTGGGCGCCGTCGGGGTCTGATAAATGAGCCGGGGTCGTTTGCTTGAAGTGATTTGAAAATCTGTGTGGCGGGAAGGGGGCTGAAGAGCTCCACTCCAATTCTTGAGACAGCGCTGGTTAAAAAATAAAAGCCCATGGGATGTGGGGCCTGCGGAGACCACTATTGAAGGAGGTCACTGCCGACTTAGAAGCACCCCCAGACCCCTAGGGTGTCCCTGTCCTTCACACGCTTTGATCTGCTGGCAGTCCCCCCCCCCCCACCATTGTCTCTCTCTGTAACGTGAACCCATGATCATGGAGGACTCTAAATATACTGAAAATTTGATTGAAAATCATCATTGCATCCATATCACTTAGCCCTTCAGAACTAACCATCTTGGCATTTTGGTATATGTGGTCAGTGGATACTATTTTTTTGAAGTGCTTTAGTTCATTGCCTTTTGAAAGAGATATTTATGTCCTTGTGATTCTTCCCCTCTTTAGGGCCTGGGAGGTTATATTTGCAAATCAATCAACAAGTATTAAGAAAGGCATTTCTGTGCAGAGGCCTGGAAGGGCGAGGGAGTCGCTGCAGCTGGAGGATAGAGGGGGCTTGGCCAGTTTGCAGAGAATCAGGGGAACTCTGCACAGGGAGCTTACTGTGGGAACTGGCAGAAGGCCAGACTCCTGACCTCAAAGACCAAGTAATAGTAATCTTAGTAATTTTACAAAGTAATAGTGACCCCAGAGACAAAGTAACATAACATGGTCGTAGTAAATCCTACACGTTTGCTTGTGCTAAATGCTTTGCATACATGCACTGCATTCACTCAAATAACAACCTTTGGAGGGAGCTGGGATAATTGCTCCATCTTACAGATGTGCAAACTGAGAGGCAAAGAAAGGCTAAATATCTTGCCCAGGTTGTTGCTCAATCAACATGGGGGTGAAGCCCAGGGTTTGTTCAGGACAGTGAAATTCCAGGGCCCTGAATTTGCTCCTGCTTGTCTGTCAAGTGGATGCATGTCCTGACAGCAAGTTTCTCAGTTTAGGTGTCACAGTTATCAGCAGCAGCAGATGAATTATTTCTTTACAAACCACGGAGAAGATAGAAAAAGGAGTAGCCTCCGGGAGCACTCCTGGATGCAAATTGACTTGGCTTTTTAAAAAAATGTAGCTTTGGCACCTCTTGGTTTTAAATGGAGCTATTTGCAAAGGTGACCCTGGGAGCTAAATGTCACCAGGTCAAAGTCTGTTCCTGGGCTGCAGGAGGTATTACTGATGGGATTAAAAATGGCCTGGGAAGAAGGCACAAAGCAAGAACAGAGAGGAGAAAGATTGAGGGGGGGAAAGATTTCTGACCCACCATGTGGCAATGGCAGCTTGTATGCAAGGCCCAAGGCCTATTTTACAGATAAGTATGTTTGTTAAAGGGCAGAATGTTTAGGGACCAGATCAGACCCAGTCCTCTGGCTCTCCATGCCTGCAGTACTTCTTCTCTAGGGTCAGCCTGGCATAAACCACCACCATGCCAGAGGACAACCTTTTGTCTCCCAACCACACCCTGTCCTGACCCCTCCACTCACACCCTCAGACTCTTATGGAGGCCTGGTGCAGGGTGTTCCTGCTAGAGAAATAGCCTCCAGCTGGTAGAAAGTTACATTGTATCCCAGCCACGCAGTGCATCCACAGCTCCCCGAGTAGAGGGGCTTCTTTACGTGGTTCTGCTTTGTCTTAGAAAAGACTGTTTTGAGGTTGGGTTTGAAGGGTCTGCTGGCAGCGGAAGCTGGAGAGGGATAGGGTTCCGGAGGTATGCAGACCCCGAACCTCAGACTCTTTCCTGTGAGACCTGGTAAGTTAGAGGGATCATCAATGACCTAGGGCTGGCCCTGTTCCCCTGGAATCCTTTGCAGTTGTCTCTATTGATCCAGAACAAGAGGTCTGGCTAGTCGGTGTGTTCAGTAGGTATTTTGTTAACTTAGAATAGCTAGCTACCTGTTCCTGGCTGTTAGCAAATGTTTTTAGAATCTTACTGTCTTCATTATTGTCCAGGTTCTGAGCGCTGCTCTAGCTATGGAAAGAATTACTTCTGTTAACCTTCATGGCTAAGCAGAGGCAGGTGTGAGACGATGTGATGTGACCCGATCTTCCCAGGGATGTCCATGTGGAACTAATATTCAAACACTGACTGTCCGACTGTGGGGATGTATTCTCCGTGCTGCCTCATTGCTTTTTAAAACACCTAGACTTTAAAAATCGGTCAAAATGCCGCTGAATGTGAGTTATCTACTCTCAGGCTCAGAAGATGTTTTGGATCTTCCAGTATGTTGAGTCCTCAGACCAGGCAGATTTGCCACTCTGTAGTTGTAAGTGGACTCAGCGTGGGAACACTTGTCTCCTTCATGTCTGTCCTTTTCCCATAAAAGCAGCAAACTAGAATCTCCAGGTTTCTGGAGCTTCCTATTGCACTCTGCATTTCAGGAATGTGTTTGGTGAGCACCCCCCACCCCCCCCACCCCCCCCCCCGGCTTCATTTTGGTGTGTGTCAGCCAGGTGTCTTGCCAGATCCATGAACTGGGCCCTCCTGCGGGGACACCTCTCTGTCCTGCTCTGTGTGCACTGGGGGTCCCCACTGTGCGCCTGTCCCTGGTGCAGGGAGGCCGAATGTCTCCCACCTGCTGCCCCAGACCCCTGCTGGGGGCTCCTCTGCTGGGTAGGAGGGAGGAACCAGTGAGGATGGCTGCCACCTGGGGCCACTGTTGGGAGCTGTCAGAATGCCCTACGGTGTCATTGAGGGGAAGATAGTCATCAGAATGACCCCTAGACATTTAAAGGGTTATGTTACTTTTAAAAAAGGAAGGCAATGATCTGGTATTAATGTTTGGTCCCAGATGGGCTAAATTACTGAAAAATTTGTGTTTAAGGAAAATTCCCTCTTGTGGAGCATTTCCTGATTGTGCCAAGGGGGTGCTCCCCAGAGACACCAACTCTGGGAGAGAAGGCTTTGCTCCTGTTCTGCCGCCCCCCTCCCCCACTCCCAGCCTAGTAACCTTGCAAGATTAATACCTTCTTCTGATGATGTGGTCACCCATGCACCTGGGGGTGCTTGCTCTCCACGATCAGATAGATCGTCACCCAACGTTGCAGAAAAAAAGATTTTTATCTTTGTTTTCTGGAATGTACACTGAGACTCAGCGAACTTAAGTCACCTGCCTGTGTCATGGGGCTGGCTGGAACTCAGGTCTGTCTGGGGACAGAGCCTGTGTCTGGCCCTCACCCACAGAAGGCGAGTGTACCCTTGATCACAGGGGCCTGAGCATGTGCAAGGAGGGGGTGGTGTGGTGTTGGGCGGGGTCCCAAAGTGGAACCCAGGGATCTCTATGGTTCTCGACCTGCCTCAAGTGCCTGGCGGAAGCTCCGGAGCTCTCGGTGCCTGCTGTCCACAGCCGGCCTGGGTTCCAGCCACAGCTGCTTCCTCGGACACAGCCTTCGTCCCTCTTCCTTCCTCCCTGGGCTGTGACTGTGGCATGTGGCCAGCTGCCTGCTTTCCTCGTCCTCTTCTCCTTGGGGGAGTTGATAGCACTTAGTACACCTTGTACAGGCCTGGCTCTGTTCTGAGATTGAGGGGATATCTGTAGGAATTCTCATTCCAGACAGTTGGTGCCGCTCCCGACCAGCTTGCACCCGTGGGCTGAGTCTCATCTCGGGTGGGAAGGGTCTCATCTCTTTTCCCTGTGTCTCCGTGGGTGGCAGCATCGCGGTGTGACCTGGTACCTCTTGAGTATAGCTTTTCCAAAACTGGTGATAAACAACAAACCCCAAGGTTTTAAAGACATACTCATGAGATAGATGCCCCGGTGGAAGACGGCCAAGGCTCTCGAGATGGGCAGAGGTAAAGGTTTGCGTGCCAAGTACCCTGCTCCGCTCTTCTTCCAGGGAGAGGTGGCTGTGGCCCGGGAACTCGGGAGTCGGGCTTTTCACACCGGAGGATTCAGGAATCCGCTTCCAGCATTACCCTGGCCCACAGCTGCTCTGTGTTGCATCTCACTCATTGTGGAGCCTCCCAGGGCGTGGGGGAGCAGCCTTCATCTGGCCATGCATGTCGCCCCAGGGCCAGGCTGGGTCATTAGCTGGGGCGACTGCGTTCTGTACACATTCCTCCCCAACGACGGGGCTGCGGCGCTGGCTGCGGGAACAAAAGGGCTCCATTGACTCTCCTCCGCTTGTAATCCATCACCTTTCTCAGAGGTTTCCTGAGTGCTCACCCCTCACCACTGGTGATTTTGGACGCACATCAAAGGTACGGTGAAGGCAGCGTGCTGGGAGGAGAGAGCTGGGCTCTGGCAGCCACAGATCTGGGGTAAAAGGCACCCTTTGTCCCGAGGCTGCCCTCTTGGTTCCCCACCTGCAGCCTGGGGACGTCACTGCGCTCCGAGGGGCTCACACCAGCGCTCCTCCTGGGTGCTGTTTTGTTTGACTGCTGGGTCTCTTGTGTGGCCCAGGGCATCCCTCCTGCTTGCTGGCTCTTGGGCCATTGCTTACTCTCATTCTGCCAAATTGTCACTTTTACCCGCCCCCTCTGCCCCCGCCCCTACCCCAGGGCTCCTGCTGAAACATCACTTCTGCATTCTTGGAGTCCCTATCTGATCCCTGTCAGGGGCAATCCTTTGTTATAACTGGAGGAGGTGGTGGGGAATGTGGGAGTCTCCTTTAGATCTTGGCCAGGTGTGTTTCCAGTTTGTCTTCTCTGGAAAGATCTGAAGTGGCTGGGGGTGGAGGAAAGGGGACACACCTCTGCTTGTGTCCACTGGTGGCTGAGTGAGGCAGGACTGGCTTTCAGCTGGCTAGGCACATGTTTTCTCTTGTCCTACTCTAGGAGGGGAGGGGACATTTGTCATCTATGTTGTTCAGGGGGTGGGAGGTGATTCCCAGGTAATGGATGTGCCTTGGTTTCCTAAATTAATTTTTGACTCTTTTTCTACAAAGTAGTTTTTGTGTAATATATTTTTTGTAGACTTGGAAAAAAGGGAGAAATGTTAAAAATGCAGGAAAAGTGGCCTAATAGTGCCACCCATGGAACAATGTGCTGTGTGCATTCTATGTTTTTCAAGTTTGCCAATTTGAGATCATATGTATTAGCATCAGTGCGGCAGTGTAAGCACTTCCCCACTTGTAACTAACTCTGCATTCACACAAGTGAATTCATTCATACAGTACAGAACCCAGTATGTACGTGATGACCATTTATTTGTCCTCCGGTCACTTGCAGCCTTGTGTGCATTCTTGCATGGAGATTGGGCAAGATCCTGGCCACTCATGTTCTTGGAAGGACTTCTAAGGTCAAAGAACATAAACTATTTTTGACTGTGGTAAAATGCACGTAACATAACCATTTTCAAGTGTACGTTAGTGGCATTGGTACTTTCATATTGTGAAATCATCATACGCAGAACTGTTCTCATTTTGCAAAACCAACTCCGTCCCCAGTAAGCACTAACTCCTCTTTCCTCCTCCCACAGCCCATCACCCACCATTCAACTTTCCATTTCTATGAATTTTACTGCCCTAGGTGCCTTATGGAAATGGAATCATACAATATTTGGTGTTTTGCGACTGGCTTATTTCACTTTACTTAATGTCCTCAAGTTTCATCCATGTTTTAGGATGTACCAGGATTTCCTTCTGAAATGATATTTCATTGTATGTAAAGACCTTGTCCAGTTTTCCTCTGGTAAACACTTGGGTTACTTTCACCTTTTGGCTATTTCGAGTAACTCTTCTCTGAACATGGGTGTGTAGGTATGTGTTTGGGTCCCTGCTCTCACTTCCCTGGGGTGTATACCTAGAAGTGAACAAAAGCTTTTGGAAGTCCCTTGAAATATAAGGTCAAATTGCAGTTGAGAAATAGCGCGCTGGCTGAATCCTCTTGGTGCTCACCCCGCGTGCCTGAACTCCTGGCCGGGTTGGCGCCTGCTGGGAAAAACCAGGCCTGCAGGAAAAGGAAGAGAAGACTTTTTACCAAGCTATTTTGACAGATTGTATAAACTCAGTGATTAATGGAATGAGAAAGCAGGAAGAATGTCTTTCATTAAGGAAAAAAAAAAAGGAGGCTTTAGGGTTGCTTGGTTTTATTTTTCAATTAAAAGGGTCTGATTTTGTTTCTGGAGAATGGTTTTAATTTGGATAAATGGTTCAGTCTGGGACCTGCATGCCAGAACCTATGATGTATGAGTGCAATTACTCCAGGTTTCCTCGGGAACAACACAGACCTGGGCCCTGCTCTGGCTTGGCCTTGGTGAAATGGCGATGAAGGTGGCTGTGCCTTTGGGAGGCAACTCTTCTGATCAGTATTTGGAGCCTGCAGGGCCGGATGCTGGTGGACACTGGTTAATTTTTACCCTTTAAGAATGTATTCATCATCTCAAGTCAGGAATGCCAACTAGCAGGCCCTACCCCCAGTGTTGGAACATGTTGGACCAGAATTGCTGGCATCGTTTCCAGTGTGGGCATTTGCAGAATTGGTTGGGCTTCAAAGGAGGTGGTTCATCCTTATATTGTCCCCTATTACGGAGGCTTCCTGGCTCAGGCTGGGTTCAGGCCCTGGGGACTGGGTTCTCTACAGGGTGGTCTGATGGGGCTTCTTTGGAGGGAGATGATGGGCTGAAGGATGTATCAGAGTCAGTGAATCCTGGGTGCTTGGGGAAGGATCCATTGGGTGGAGGGTCAGTGAGGGCAGAGGCCTTGGGCAGGAACTGCTTTATGTGTTTCCAGAAAAGGGAAGGGATTGAGGAAGGCAGAGGAATAAGAGGCTACCAGCGTTCAGCTCCAGAAACTAGGAACCTCGTGTCAAAGTCTTAGCCTTCCACGCTAATGAGGGTGGCAGGTCTCATGAGTGCTGGCCACCTTGGGGCCGTGGGGGCTTGGGTAGGGAGCTCAATCTGCACACAGGAAATGTGCATGGGTGCAACCACAGAGGAAGGACAGCTTACTGGGCTAAGTGGTCAGAGAACTGTGGAGCCTGAAGATATTTTAGCCCTGCAGATCCTGTGGCCCAGAATGAGGGGCGTGCCAGCGTGATGGTGGGGGGGCAGGAGTGAAGGTCAGGTAGGGGGACTGTGGGCGTTGACCTGCAGGAGAAATGAGTGTGCACCTAGCTTTTAGCGGTGTGGGGCTGAGCCTACCCGACCCCAGGGCGCCCACCTGCATTGGCTCCTGCGCTGCCCTGCTAGCTTGTGGAGGGGCAGGGCAGCTGGACACAGGCCCCTGAGGAAGGTGGTTCTTACCATAACAAATAGGAAAGTCTTTGGGCTGAGGGCTGGCCAGGCTGATGAACACTTTGGGTGAGATGGGTGACTGGCAACAAGAGAGTTGACTTCTCTTGCTCTTTGCTCCTCCCTGCCCCCATTTAAATGCAAAAAAGTCCAAACTATAGGTCATCTGCAAGAGCATAATGCACTTTTATGAAACATGTTTCTTGTTAGAAACACTATCATGATTTAAATGATGTTTAAACATGTATAAAAGTTCCCCAATTCTCACACTTACAAATACGTGATCATCTTCCTCTTCCCGGCTTGGTTTTTGTAAGAGTTTGAGGTTTGAGCTTCCCAAGTGGCGCTAGTGGTAAAGAACCCACCTGCTAATGCGGGACACAGAAGAGACAATGGTTTGATCCCTGGGTCAGGAAGATCCCCTGGAGGAGGATATGGGCAACCCCCTCCAGTATTCTTGCCTGAAGAATCCCATGGACAGAGCAGTGTGGCAGGTTACAGCTCATGGGGTCACAAGAGTTGGACACAACTGAAGTGACTTAGCACACAGTGTTAGACGTGTGGTGTGTAGGTATGTACTTTTTGTGCTGATGGTTTTCCCAAACCTATATCTTATCCTAAGCATTTCCCATATTTCTGCCTTGACTTCACAATTATCAACAGTGATGATCCTTATAGCCTTGCAGAGTGATGGCCATGCTTGCATGAGCTCCCAGCTGCTGGGCTGGATTCTTGTTAGAGCTGCTGCTTTCAGAAGGTGAAAGAAGCAGCCTCTGAGCTCTGGCCTGCTGGGGATCCGCCTGTCGCTGATTTTGTGTGTAGCCCACAGGGAGGTATGTGTAGGCCTGGCTGGGACACAGCCCCTCTACCTAGACTGCTTGTTGTGCCCCAAAGGGCCAGGTTTTTTCCCCTGCCTCTGGGTCCTGTGGGCAACAGTGGGTGGACTTGAGTGTGGCCCTTGCCCAGTGAGGTCTTCACAAAGGCACCAGGGTCAAGGCCCGGCACTGTGCCCTGTGGTCTGCCACGTGCTGATGGGATTACGTGCATTGGAGCTGCTGTCATGCTGACCTTGGCTCTGGGAGGCTTTGTGACCAGGAATCTTGGCCAGTGTCCAGCTAGAACCTGTCGGGGCTAAACTCAGCTCTGCAACTAATAATGTTCTAGTGGGGTCCAGACAGGCTCAGCTCTCAGGTTTCACTGCCAAGATAAGTTGGATTAACGGGCTGGAGCTGACGAAGACTTTTGGCCAACAGTGATCTTTCTTGTCTGCTCTCCCTTGACCCCTGTGTTTCCCTCCTTCCTTCCATTTGGCCTCACTGGTTGTTTCTGATGTGTTCTGTCTGTTGTCAGGCCCATACACTTCCAGGATATCAGCTTCTCTGTGTCTCCTGATGCTGCTGGAAGCGGCATGGTCTTGCCTGTTCACTCTGGGGCCAGGGCAGAAAGGGAGCAGGCTCTGCAGTGAACACTGTGGCCTGGGTCCTACCTCTCTGTGTGACCCTGGGACAGACACCTTGCTCCTCTGAAGTGCTGCTGAACACGGGGAGTTGGTATAAAGTACCTCCCTGGGTTGTTGGGGTAAATGTAATGTCATGTACACACTGGGCTTCCTGGTGGTGCTGGTGGTAAAGAACCCTCCTGCCAATGTAGGAGACGTAAGAGACATAGGTTTGATCCCTGCGTTGGGAAGATTCTCTGGAGGAGGGCATGGCAACCCACTCTAGTATTGTTGCCTGGAGAATCCCATGGACGGAGGAGCCTGGTGGGCTATAGTACACAGGGTCACAAAGAGTCAGACACAACTGAAGCAACTTAGCATCTAGCATGTACATACTAGGTGTCTTGTCATTACTTTTCTTTTCACTTTATCATTCAGCCTTTCTAGGAGCTGAATCCAGAAGGCTTTTCCACCATGCTAGCCCGCCTCCCTGAGATAGAGCTCCTGGGAAGGAGGTGGGTCTGTAGGGCCCCCAAGCTCTTCTCACCCAAGCCCGTGTCCTCTGGGAGGAGCCTGACAATCACAGGCTCACATTGCCCTTCTGATGCCTGAGTAGCACGTCCTTGGTCTTCTGATGTACTCTGGGGCTGGGTTGTGTATATGTTGTTTGTATCTCTCCTCACTAAAATCTGAGCTCTTCCAAGGACAGGAACCAAGGCTTCCTCTATCTTCATGTGATAAGGGCTTTGGAAGGAGCTGAGGGACGGCTGTGTGACCTTGGTCAAGGCCTCTGCCTCTGGAGCCTCCCTACTGTAAGCCTTCACTAGAGGAGGGACAATTCCACAGCTAAGTGGAAACATTTGAGAAGCTGGTTCTTTACAAGAAGAGAGGCAGATGCTTGCATATTTTCCCAGGGTTTCATTAATTTTTTTTTTCAGGGCCACCATTTTCTTCTTTCTGGGAGTTTTGCTTTGCAGTGTATTCCATGAACTTTCAGAGGAGGGCAGTTGACACTTATTTTACAGGCTTGAGAATCTAGCCCACTGTTATTTTCTTGGAAAGTAGCCATGTTTTAGGTTGTCATATTATAGAAAGTTGATGGTCATTGCCTGCTAGGAATCCATGAGGGCTCCCTGACAAGAGTTCGGGATACAAAACTGTTACTTCACTATTTCGGTAGCACAAAAGAATATTCATTTTGGACAGAGTGTGTTGTGGGGTTCCTTGAAGTCCACACTGTAAAATGGCAAGAATTATTTCCTTTGTCTTTCTCTCAGAATGGATTCCAGTCACTCTACAGACCCACTAGCAATGTGTAATCTCCTGTCTGATATTTAAATGAGAGTTTTGTTCTTATAAAAATGTTGAGCATCCATCAGACTCCTGCTGAGAAAAGAGTCGCCTCTCCCACTTATCTGCTTTCTGCCCAGGCTGCTCAGATCATGTTCACAAATTCTTTCTGTGGGACTGAGTGTCTTTTTAAAAAAAATGGCTAGATTTTAGAGAGAAGTTTGGATGTGCTGTATGGTACCCTTGGTGCCTGGAGACACATAACTCATGTTCAGATGACGATGGAAGAGTTGAGAGCAAGAGTGTGGCTTTGTTTGCCAGCCACAAGCTGGGTCTCTTCATCAATTCATGGATCTATCCTGCCCCAAATGGCCGGTGGCCGCTTCAGGGCCTTGGCCCTGGCTGAATTCATGGCCCCGTGGTACACGACCCCCCCACCTCCTCTGCTACCCTCCTCCCACCACAAACATCACCAGCTTCCATCTCCACTATGCTTTCTCTTCCCAGCCTGATGAATGAGATGTGGTGTGCCAGCAGTTCATAGATCTCAGGCTGGTTGCTGGGAATAAAAGGTACGTACCTGAGGGCGGCGATGGTGGGTGGGCTGACATTAATTATTGACTCTGTGTGAGGCCCTGTCAGAAGGTGACTCCATTGTTTCTTCCTTTGTTTGTTCATTCACTCCCTCACTCATTGCTCTGAGGCAGCTAGCGTTTACTGAGTGCCGGCTGTGTCCTGGGATATGGTTAACCCTCACAAACTCAGCAGGGCTTGCTCTGGCTTGATGGCTGAGACATCAGCTTGGATGCAGCAGAACAGCGTGGTGTTGGGGGTTCTTAGGATCATGGTATTGGGCTAGTGGAGGTCCTGAGGATCATAGGACTGGTGGAGGTCCTGAGGACCACGGGGCTGGTGGAGGTCCTGGGGACCATGGGATTGGGCAGTCCTGAGGACCATGGGGCTGGTGGAGGTCCTGAGGACCATGGGGCTGGTGGAGGTACTGAGGACCACGGGGCTGGTGGAGGTCCTGGGGACCATGGGATTGGGGAGTCCTGAGGTCCACGGGCTGGTGGAGGTCCAGAGGCCCATGGGATTGGGGAGTCCTGAGGTCCACGGGCTGGTGGAGGTCCAGAGGCCCATAGGATTGGGGAGTCCTGAGGTCCACAGGCTGGTGGAGGTCCTGAGGCCCATGGGATTGGGGAGTCCTGAGGTCCACGGGCTGGTGGAGGTCCTGAGGCCCATGGGATTGGGTGGGCTTGAGGACCGAGAGTTCAGAGCTGGGGATCCCTCCATCATAGCTCTCATTGTGTCCATCTCTAGTTACTTCTGACCATCTGATTCTGAATTCTCACTGTCATTTTGAGATTGAGGCCACACCTGTCTGAGGCTGTCTCTCTTGGGGCCGAGGAGCCCTTTGGCTCTTGTGTGAGAGGCTTTTTTGCCATCATTCGGGACCCTGGAAACTTAGCGTCATCTGAATCTGTGCTTAAGGGTGAAATGAAAAGGAGACAGATGGTTGTTGAACTGAAAAGACTGCTTTTCATCCAATATCTTTTTTGAAAATGGTCACATTTTCTGGAGAATAGTATAGTGAACAATTGTATACCCTTCACCTTGATTTGCTGCAGGTTTGTTTTGTTTTGCCATTTTGTCACATTGGCTGTATCTCTCTTTATTTAAGTGATATCTCTCTTTATTTACATAACTTCTGTGTCTATCATGAACTTCACCCACAAATACTTTAGCCTGTGTTTCTTCAGAACAAGGACACTTTCCTTCATCCCTCAACCTCAAGACCATGATCACTGTAAGCAATTTAATTTTGATTTGTTGACATCAGCTAATGTCCGGTTCTTACTTAGGTTTCCCCACTGGCCCCCCAAAGTGCTTTCTTGTTTTCCTTAATCGGTTCTGAATCTCATCATGGCTTATGTGTCACACTGGGTGAGTTTGTCTATCTGTGCCCTGAAAGTGGGAGCAGGCCACCAGCTTTCTTTATTTAATATTATTATTTTTCATGGCTTTTTTTCCCCCCAAAGACATTTTTTTTAATTAATTTTTTTTTTATTTTGAGGTAATTTTCAGGCAGTTGTATGAAATAATACAGAGAGATCCTGTGTACCTTGCCCCAGTTTCCTCCTATGAAAACACCTTGAAAAACTTTAGGACTATGTCACAACTAGGATGTTGTCATTGATAGAGTCAAAGTACAGAACATTCCATCCCTACAAGGATCCTCATACATCCTTTATAGCCAACCCTACTTCCCACACATCTGCACCCAAACTTCATCCCAACAGTCACTAATCTTAATGTCTGTAGTTTTGACACTTAAAGAGTGTTACATAAATGGAATCATACAGTTTGTAGATTTCTGGAATTGGCTTTTTTCAGTCAGCATAATTCTCTGGAGATCATCCAGGTTGTTGCTGTATCAGTAGTTCATTCTGTTTCATTGCTGAGTGATGCTCTGTGGTGGTGATTGACTACTGTTTGTTCACTGGTTGAAGGTCATCTCTGCTGGTTTGTGTCTTCAACCCATGAACATGGTATGTCTCTCCAGTTGTTGAGCTCTTTGACTTTGTTCACTAGCTTTGTGTAGATTTTAGCATGTAAGTCCTATATACGTTTTGTTAGATTTACACCCAAGTTTTTACTTTTCTTTGAGTGATTGTAAATGGTACTGTATTTTTCATTCTGGCCTCCATGTGATCATTGCTAGTACATGAAAGTGAAAGTGAAGTCACTCAGTCATGTCCAACTCTTTGTGACCACATGGACTGTAGCCTAACAGGCTCCTCTGTCCATGGGATTTTCCAGGCAAGAGTACTGGAATGGGTTGCCATTTCCGTCTCCAGGGGATCTTCCCGACCCAGGGATCGAACCTGGATCTCCCACATTGCAGGCAGACGCTTTACCATCTGAGCCACTAGAGAAGAATAGTATAGAAGTACCATCGACTTATGTATGTTTATGTTGTATCCTATGATCTTTGTCAACTCACTTACTAGTTCTAGGTGTTTTATAGATTTCGTGGGATTGTCTATGTTGACAATAATGTCATCTGAAAATAGGGACAGATTTTTTTTTATTCCCTTGCTTTGAAGTTTTGAAGAGCTGAGGGCAATTTCCTCATAGGATGTGCTAGCTTGGATTTGAGTCTTTTCTTGTCATTACATTCAGGATCACATAGGTGTGAGGTGGGGTACTCTGCTCACCTCATGTCAAGAGGTACAGTGTCTGTTGTCCTGCTCCTGGCCCTCAAAGCTTAATTACCTGGTGAGGACCCTAGAAGTCCTTGGTGTTGGGTATATCTTCTTCTTTGTCCCTTTGAGACTCTGAGCATCCTGCTTCCTAATCACCACTCACTCAATGGTTCAGCATCCTAGGATGGTCCTTGCCTGAATCAGTTATATATTGAGATCATGAAATGCTGGATTTTTCCATTTAAGTACTTTGTAGACATTATCCTAGAAGTAATCAGACTGTTAATTACCAATTGTCTTACCTGGATAGAGTAAGAGAATTTTATTTATTGTGTTTATTCTTTAGATGGTTCTGTGAATTTGACAAAAGAGGAATGCGCTTTAGTTTGTTTTTGTGATGGTATTCTCAAGTGCTCTCCAGTGGCACCCTACGACGTAACCTTCCTGGGAACAAGACTGTAGCTATCACTACAGCCACGCAGCAGATGCCTAACCAAGGCTCACTTACCCAGCTCAGCCCACTGTTTGGGTGGGTTTGCTGAGAGTCTGTATTTTCTGACATATGTCTAAGTCAGGGCTTCTTGAAGTGAGGTCTCGGGACCAACATCAGCATCCCTTGGGGGCTGTTAGAAATTCCAGGTCTGGGCTCCACCATACTCTGGTCTGGGAGTGACAGTTGCAGGATGTTCAGATTCTCATTCAAGTCTGAGAACCACTGGTTAAGTTTATTCATTCTTCTGTATGAAACACTAGCTCTGGAAACCCAGTGACATGGTTCAATCAGATATCTTTAAAATTCAGTTTGGCTTTGCAGTAAATCCACACATCTTTTTGTGTCAGGCTGTGGCTGGTAATTTTTCCAATTCCTCTCAGAGGTCTGTGCCAGGAAAGAGCTGCGTTTACTTAGGAGAGCTCCATCCTTTAGCCACCTGAGCCCCCAATTCCTGTTCCTGCCCAAGACTAGGACACCCAGCAGAGCGTAGGATTGGAGAGTGAGGTCTGCATTAACAAGTGTAAATTTGGGCCACGTTTTCAGCATTCATTCATATTTTACTTTGTCCCCAACTGACTGGCTTGCTGCCTTAATGAGTGATAATCTATATTTCTGGAGGCCTTTGTTGCCAGCTCTTCTGGTTGAAGATAGTTTTATTCTTCATCAAACACATGAAGATGAAACTTCTTTTGTGTGCCAGACAGTGTGGTCTTCATGCAAAGGGAGACGAGTTGCTTCCAGCTCAGAAGCAGAGTTTAGCTCTGTGCACACGTGAAATGATGTAGGAAGTGGGTATGTTCATAAGAGCAAAAGAAGGTGCTGTGGGAACTGATCATGACTAAGAGTGAGGCAACAGAGAGCCTAGGGTTTAAAGCAGATGTTTCAGTCAGTCAAGTATATCAGATATCTATAGATACATGTCTGTATAGATCTGTCTATCATCTATCATCTATCATCTATCAAATATATGAATTTGAGGGGGCTGGTGTGTTTGAAGTTTGCATGGGAGGCTAGGAATTCCCATAGGTTTTGATATTGCAGTTTTGAGTTGAAAACAGTGTAGAGCAGAATTTCTCCCTCTATCTTTTCCCTTTAGTCTTTTCTCAAGGCTTTCAACTGATTGGATGAGGCCCCCCCAATTATGGACGAAAATCTGCTTTGCTTGATACCTACTGATTTAAATGTGAATCATATCTGAAAAAACCTTTACAGCAACATGTATATAGACACTTGGTGTCATAATCTAGCTAAAAGGACACAGAAAATTAAGCATTACACAGGAGAATCTGGACTAGATACAAGATTCAAGTAGCAACATTACTATGTCCTATCTTGGGAACCCTTGACAATTTACTTCCCTTTGAGCCTCTGAGGTCAAGGGCTCTTTAGGTCCAATGGCTGTTTACTGATTTATATAAGTAGAATAACGAGAAGTAATGTGGACCTCAGGCTTGGTTGATCAAGCAACTCAACCATGTGACTGCCCATAAACTCTCTTCTCTGCCTTTTTAGTTGTCACTTTCTTTCCCTGGTGGGCCTCCTGTGACTACAAGATGGCAGTCAATTGCCCGTTGCATACTTCTGGAGAGAGAGCGTCTCTTCTATGGCCATTCAACAGATGTCCTTTGGCCACAGAAGCCTTGCACTGACTGGTTAAGCCTAAGTTATAGATTTTTCCTGTAGTCAGTGACTGTGGTGCAAGAGGGGAAGATTTATGTGGGTTGGTAAATATGTGCCAGAAAAGCCACCAATGCTGTCCCCTTGCTGGTTGGCCTCAGCCCAGGGCTCTCATGAGATAATGCACTGTCTGGCACATGTAAGTACTGAACAAAGTGGGCTGTGACTATAATATCCCCTACCTGGAGAAGCAGGGAAGGCCTTCTGTATGTTGGCTTAGAATAGACCTAGGTGGGTTCCCCAGGAAAAGGTCCTTATTGAAAGGGACTTACCGGCAGGAGGGGTAGAGTTCTCTGTTGCCGATAAGTCCTGCTCTATTGCTTACTGTCCTGTGACCTTCAGTTCCCTGCATGTCAGTGTGCTTCTCCTGGAAGACAGGTGATAGGGCCTCTGTAAAGGGTGTGTCTTAGCATGGTGGCCAAATAAGAAGTTGGTGAAAGTGTATTTTCTTCCCTTTACTTATGGAATGCCTCTCAGCTTAGGAGCCATTTTTATGTATTTTGTCTCACTTTGGTGCAGTTGGCACGACTGTTGATTTTAGAACCATTGTCATTGGCTTGGGGTTTGAGAGCCCCTGAAGGGTGAGTCCCAGGCAGGGGGTTCCAAGATTCCCGGCTCTGATGCTGTTGTCTGTAGTGATGTTTGCATAGGGCAGAGGGCCTGGCCTGGTGGTGCCCAGTGAGTCCTGACTTGGCTTTGAGGTGGGGGCAGGAGCAGGAACTGGGATGGCCATCAGGGTGCCCAGAGCAGGAGTCTTTGGCACTCATCTGGGTTCCTCCACCCCTGCTGGCAGCTTGGTGTGTAATTGGCCACTGATGCATTGTCTCCAGGCACTGATAGAGTTGGCCAGCCTTGACACCTACTTCCCTATGCAAAGTATTGATAAAGTGACAGGCCTTGAACTTATTAACATGGTTCTTACTCAACTTCAGGCAAATCTAAAAGAAGTCTTGTCTCTACACATAACTAAGAGACTGATGACCTGTTCTGCAGGCAATTAAGAATCCCACTGAAAAGTCACAGCATCTCTAACGGTGTCCACACAGCAGATCGGAGAGCTTCACCCAGTGACCCACTTCAGCAGCAGGCACCTCACCATGATGAAGGATGTGAATGTTCAAGTGTCTGTCCCATCCACCACTGACCAGAAAATTCTAATTCCATTTCTTGGAGTTTTTAAAAATAATTGTAAATGGTGCCAGAGATATTCTTTGCAGAACTTCATTGAAGAAAAGTGCCTCACTGCCATTTCCAAACTGATCACCCGCTGGGCCCTGCTTAGTGCGTTGTCCCCTGGAGGTGAGAGTGTCTAGAGTGTTTGCCATCACTACTAAAACGGAGAAATATTCTACCAAAGTGCATTGCGTTTGGGACCTGGTTTCCTGTTGGCTTTGAGCAGCCACTCAGTTTGGCGTGGGTGACTGTGCCAGTTGTCTGCTATGACACAGACCACCCCAGACTCAGTGGCTTAAAGCAACCAGGTTTATTTCTTGTGGACTGGGGCAGCCTGGGGTTGGGGTGGGAGGAATGGGCTGGGCTCAGCAGAAGGTCTGGCCACCAGCCTGTCCCTCCTCAGGGCCACGGGTCCTGGGTGTTCCTCAGTAGAGAGTTTTTGGGTTGAAGAGGGCAACGGCAGAAACTGTAGGCCAGCCCTGCCTGTGTGCCAGCACTTCCAGCAGCTTCTGTGGGCCACACACGGTGAGATCTATGCTGATTCAAGGCCCCTGTAGGGTGAAAAGTGTGGGCCAGTGTTTCTTTCTGAAATGCCGCTAGCTGCTCCCTTTACTGACTGAGCACATTCTGTTTTACTGTTTGGCCTCTTGCTGATACCAGCAGGGCAGGCACCTCAGGAATCACCCAGCTCCGTCTGATTCTGAGCCTTGTGTATGGGTGTGCTCTGGGGCCATGGGACCTCTTCCTCCAGAGTTCCCGCTGAGAAGAACCGTCTGAGTGACTATGAAAGTCCTCCAAGAAGACAGGCCCTTGCCATGTTCTCCTGTGTCTACTCTGGGCTCTTCCTTCCTGCTCCTTCATCCTCCTGAGGCCAGTGGAGACTGGCTGTGCTGTTGGCCAGTGTCCTGGGTCAAGGTTTGCTTCTCAGAAGACCAGGGATGAGGTTACGTGCTCAGCGCCACTTCCAAGAGGGGGGTCTCTGGGGGCACATGTCTGAAAGACGAGTCCAGAGGCCGACTGTGTGTCCCGGGGTCTGTGGGCCACTTGCTCCCTGGATGCACTGATTCTAACTGTCAGCTGACACTCCTCTGAGCTGGTGGCCATCCGTGAGGACAGATGTGGAGCCTGGGAGATGCTCAGGGGCTATATAGTGGCCATCTTCCTCCAGAAATATGTGTGGCCTGAGGATGTGGAAGAATTGCTATGTGATCCTGGGGCAGTGGGTTTACTTTTTGGGAGGGTCTGTTTCATCTGTGAGCTGGGAGAGGAGGCTGTGAGGTTTGTGAAGATGATTTTAGCTCATGGTGATCTAGAAGAAGAGTATTTCTGGAACTGGCACGGCTCAGTTGAGGGCTGGGCCTCTGGTCTGCTGTCCGCAATCTTGCTGGTATTTGTTTGGGAGTGTGGTGCTTGCATGCTGCTGTCCTGGGTGGGAACCTGCTGGGCAGCCCCTGGAGCCCAGGATGCCCAGACGCATGCCTTTTAACCACAGACATAAATGTGCTTGTTATGTTCATCCTTGAAACCTCCAAGTCCATGTTCTAAACCACTGAATTTTAACTTTATTTCCATGACTTAGTGCCTTGCCAGATTTCCAAAATGATTTGAAAAGCATGCGGAAGTATATATGTGTGAAGACTGGGGGCTTCCCAGGTGGTGCTAGTGGTAAAGAACCCACCTGCCAATGCAGGAAACATAAGAGACATGGGTTCGATTCCTGGGTTGGGAAGATCCCCTGGAGGAGGCATCGCAACCCACTCCAGTATTCTCGCCTGGAGAATCCCACGGACAGAGGAGCCTGGTGGGCTACAGTACATAGGGTCGCAAAGAATCAGACATGACTGAAGCGACTTAGCACGCATGCACGCATATAAAGATGATTAAATAGTCAAAAGGAAATACAGAGAGAAAGAGAGAAAATATAGATCTGAGAAGCCCATGTAGCCCATGGAATGTCAGCATCCAGTGGATATTTAAAAAATTCTGTGTACCACAATGATTTAGCTGTGAGCCTCCTGGCAGCCAGTTGGGTAAGGGAAACAGTTGTTTCTAATTGTTTCATTGTATCTATATGATAAAAATAAGTGAACTGGAGAAAAACAGACAACAGAATCAGAAACAAGTTTTTCCAAATCTGAATCTTGAGGGAATGCCTCTGTAGAGTCCCTGCAGAGTCCTCAGTCACATCCTGCAACCAACATAGTACAGAAGTGGAGCACAGTTCTCTACGAGCCTCAGTGGTGGCCAGGGGCAGTGTGACAAACTCAGGTCTGCAGGAGGAACATCCCAAGGAACATAAGCATGCTACTCCAGTGTACTGCTTAGATACAAAGATAAAACCCTGAAATATTGTCCTTGAACTCTAGGGTCCTCTAGGGCCAAAAGACATTCAGATCTATTCCAGTCCCCTGTGCCTGCCAAGGCGTGTTTGCCCCTGCGGGCTTCCCTCAGGGGCACTGTGGGGACCCTGGGCTTCCCGTGATTGGCTAGAACCTGCGCCAACACTGCTAATTCAGCACAGCCTCACAGAGACCATCTGTGCTGCCTCCTTTGCGTTGTGCATCGTCTTCATCTGAAACTGATGAGTGAACAGGTTCCGCTGAGTAAGTGCTCTCAGGAGCCTGGAGCTGCTTGTCCAGCATATTGATGCTGGCCATGTGCGTGAAACATGGCCAGTGTGACTGGGGAAGGGAATTTCAGATTCCTTGTTAATTCTAAGCCATTTAAATTTAAAAGCTGTTAGCAGAGTACTATTATTTTTTCCATTGAACACAACTTTATTGTTTTGCTGGGACTATATTTCACTTTAACTCAGAAATTTAGTGTCTAAACTGAGACGTGCTGACAGCGTAATATGCGCAGAAGATTTTGAAGACAGTACCAAAAAAAAAGGTAAAATATCTCCTGAGTAATATTCGTGTTGATTGCATGGTGAAAAAAATAACCATTTGGATATATTGGGTTAAGTAAAATATATCATTAAAATTGCTATCATCTGTTTCTTTTCAAAATGTGGCTACCAGAAATTGGAAAACTACATAAAATGTGGCTTGTATGCTGTCTCCAGTGGGCAGTGTGAGCCCAGGGATGCCCAGAAGTCCTGGCTTTGATGCCCTCTTGACCTGGGGGCAGACAGGGTGCTGCCTTGTGGATCTGGGGGTCGTTCCGTGCACTGGACTCATGGTACAGCCCCCTCCTGCTAGTGAGTTAGAAGGGAGAGGAAGACCAGGTGGTAGAGTCTGGGTCAGCAGCTGTCCTCTCAGGGACACAGATGTGTTCCCAAGGCACCCTTGGACATAGATGCCTAGGCCCTGGGGGGACAGTACACATTTGTTGTAGTTAGTCAGTGTGGATATTATTTAAATTTCTCCAATTCTTACTGTCACTCCCTTGATGGGGAGGTGCCATTTCACAAGTTCTTGGGAATGTTGGCTTTGAGAGTCCTTGCTCTTCTGTGTAGTTACTTTGTGGTGGCGCTAGTAGTAAAGAGTTCACCTGCTGATGCAGGAGATGTAAGAGACCAGGGTTCAATCCCTGAGTCAGGAAGATCCCCTGGAGGAGGGCATGGCAACCCACTCCAGTATTCTTGCCTGGAGAATCCCATGGACAGAAGATCCTGGTGGCTACAGTCTATAGGGTCTCAAAGAGTTGGGCACAACTTAAGCGACTTAACACATATTGCCGGAAATCTGTATTCCGATTTTCTTGATTGCTTTAAAATGACTTTTCTAGTAGGTGTGTTAGAATCAGGATCCTAACAAGGCCCCACACTGCACTGGCCTCTCTTAAGTCCTTATTCATCCATCCGTTCTGCAGCCCTCTCTCTCTTGTAGAAGACGCCGGGTGGAGGGCAGGAGGGCCTGGCGTGTGTGGAAGGGGTGGGTGGACAGAGATAGATTGGATGGGAGCAGCCTTCAACACCCTGTGATGTGGTGTTGAGAGTGGGTCAGGGGTCATGCCCTTGACCTTGATGGAGGCCTTGAGGCTGGGAGAGCAGGAAGACTATCCTCTCTTGCTGGGTGCGTCATGAGTGATTACAAAGAGAAGGTCAGTTTCTTGTGCCGCCTCTCAGCTGGCAAGATGTCCCTATGGCCTCTCGTCTGTGCTGGCCTCTGGGTCTCCGTTCCTGGTGCACGAGCAGCCTAGTCACTTCTCTGCACTGGAAAGTCCTGGGGACTCACCAGTGGTGAATGTCATAACGCTGTCCCTGGGGCACGGCCGTCCTGGGGTAGAGCCGTCCTGGGGTAGAGCCGTCCTGGGGAATGTCCACTCTCATTGTATACATCTGAGCATGCTTGCTCAGTGTTTCGTATTTACTTAGCATATGCCTTGAAGAGTGCAGTAAACAGCCCGCTGGGGAGTGGTTTTGGGCTCTAGGAGGTTTCAGCTGGTTTTCTCATGCCCTGGTCCATGGACTTGCTCCCGGAGGTTCTGCAGAGCCCTCTTCTTCTCTGTAAGGAGGCTCCACCTGGTGTCAGAGCTAGATTTTCTCGCTGGGCTTGTACAGGGGGACATGCCAGGGGAATCCCCAAGTGGGCACTGAGGGATGGAGATGTGTGGGACCACGAGTGAGGCCAGCGCCTCTGTACCGGTCACACCCCTGTCCTATTCCTGCTGAGTGAGGCTGGGATAATTCTGTCCCAATTTTTCTAGGGAGGAAACACAATTGAATTCTGCAAGCAAGTGAAGGCAAAGGTGGGCCTCAGCCTTGTGTCCTTAGAATGAAAACCTGGTGCCCTTTCCTGCCCCACACACCATGTAGCTGTAGCAGGAAGTGTACCCAGTTGGGCTCTGTGAAATCTGTGCCTATGGACATTGTGAGGAACGTGGGGCACCCAGAGCCTGGGAGTTCCTGGTGATCCTAAAAGTGGGGGCACAGATGGGAGCTTTGCATTTTGCCTCGGGCTAAGAAGAGAAAACAGTGTGAGCAGAGGAAACATTCCTGGTGGGGATTACCTGGAGGTGGCCCAGCCCCTTTGATCTCCGGTACCCTGGACTTGTTGCAACTTGCTACCATCAGGACAACAAATTCTCTTTCCCCTTTTATGTTGGGAACCCACACAGGGCTCTGAAATTGGAAGCACTTCTATCCTCTTGCTTGCAGGAAGCATTGCCCTGTCTGAAGGGGGAAGACCTGCTGGGGCCTCGTTGATGGGGGTGGGATAGTCCTGAGGCTCAGGACTGACTGACAGAAAGATGGCAGATCTCCTGGAGGCCTGCTTACCACCCACCTCCTACCCTGAGCTCCTGAAATAGGACATCCTTCTAGTTTGTAGACTTTCTCTGGAAAATTCCATGATAATGCTTTTGAATAGTGGGAACAACCCCTCAGCACATGCTTCATTGCATTTTGGTGGAATGATTCTTTGTTGGAGGGTTTGCCCCAGGAATTGCACAGCATCTCTATCCCCTCCCAGTGAAAGTTGGTGACCACCCCACTTGTGGTGACGACTGAAGAAAAAAAATTCCTTTTATTTCCAAATGCCCTTGACATCTCTCTAATTATTTGTGGCTAGAGAAATCACTCAATACTTGAAAAAAAATGAGCTAGGATGAAAACAATTCCAGAGTATTCTACAGGTTGTAAGGTATTTAAAAAAAAAATTTTTTTTTCTGTTTTTTATACATGTATTAATATGTGTTTTACTAGGATGCTGGTTGAAATGTACTTCTTACTGCGTGTTGCTGTCAGAAAGTTTGGAAAAATGTTGTGGACTGACAGGGGCATCTTGGTCATTATACCTTGTGGATATTCTTTTCTTGTGTTTGAAAGATTTAAAGACAGACATCTTTGAAGGGTAGGGAGGAGGACTGGGTTAAAAGAACTTATGTTTGGGTAAAAAGGTCCTTGTGTGAGTGTGGCCCAGGCAGGATTGATAGTCGTGGTTGAAGTAAAGGGCCCGTTTGTCCAGGGCCCTTCAGGTGAGGCCTTCACATTCCTTCTCTGTACATGGGTGTGAAGACCAGAGAGACGACAAAGTCGACCTTTTTGAATAAGATGCCTAAGAAGTTTCCCAAACACACTGGAGCCCATGGTTGGCTCAAGCATTGTTCAGATTGGTGGGCATTCCCAGGAAAGTCAGAGCCTCTGGGTCAGGGTGTCCACCATGGCTTCCCCTCCTGCTCTTGTTCCATCTCCTGCTCTTGGCAGCCTTCCTGGACTATTCAGCATGGGCACAGAGCCTGCTCCTTTTTAGGTGGGGGGGTGGGGGCAGCACCCTCCACACCAAGACCCACGGGATTCAAACCCCGACCAGAGCACTTGCGGAAGGAGCCTCACCACTGGGGTCTGGTGTTCATGCCAGGCACGCAAGAAGGTGTGGGTGGCTGGCCAGGGGTCTGCACTGCATGCCCACCTCAGAAATCTCATCTCATCCCCTCAGCCTTTGTCTGGGAAGTAGGCTGAAGCTTTATTTCACTCTGCTTAGGAAGTGTGGCTTGGAAGTTCTACCACCGACAAGAGAAGCTCATAGCAGGGCACAGTTATCGAGTTAAAAAAGAAATTCAAGCAAATGATGAGCAAAGTCATTCTGTCCTCTCAGGTTGCACAGAACATCCCTGTGGTGACCCCTGATGCTCCAGGATGGGCTGTGAGCAGGTGGGGCGAGAAGTGGCTGTGGACAGCCAGGACAGACTCTGGGGTCTGGGACCAGGGAATTCAAAACATTCTGGGTCTGCCTCAGGGTAGCCAACTTCTGTTTGATTAAATAAAAGGAATCTTTAAAAGATCACATTTTGACTTAAAAGTTTCTCCAGAAGCCCCTGCAGTCGACCATGTTTTGAGTGGAATGTCTCACTGTCCAGTAGTCAGTGGTGTTTATTTTACAAAAGAAGGTAACAGGGTTCGGGAAGATCTGAATGTGCCCCTCACAAAAAAGCCCCTCCTGCTCACCTCCCCCTTTGTGGATGTGTGTGTATGCTCACACAGGCATGCAGGCAGGCATATACACGTGCTGTGTGTCTGCACGTGTGCATCTATGAACATTGCTGGGCACACATGTTGCGTGCTCATGCTCACCCATGTACACACATATATGCGTACACACATCTATGTAATGAGTGTCTTATGTGTACACTTGTGTGCATGTATATGCATATATACATATCTATATGTATTCATATGCAAAGCATGTGTATGTAATGCATACATGTGTATAGATATATGCACATGCCATTGTTGATTTCCCTCTCTCTTTTTTTTCCTTTGGCTGCACCCAGCAGCATGTGGGACCTTAGTTGCCTGAACAGGAATCGATCCTGTGTTCCCTTCAGTGGAAGTGTGAAGTCTGGACCGCAAGGGGAGTCCCTGTTGATTTCTGAAATGGAAGCGGAGAGCCTTTTGGCGGAGGTTGTTGTTGCTATTGTTTTCGTTCCTCAGGCAAATCATTTCTGGAGCTCACTCACACACTGAACTCCAGACTGCTTCCTGGCTTGGCAAGGTTAACGTGAATGCTTTGAGCCGTTCTTTTATTTGTCAAGCCCCTGTTATTTTGTGAGAATTCATCTTGCAGCCAAAATAACCTCAGGGGAAAAATAATGAAAAAAAGAAATGAATGAGATGTTTCAGAGGAATGTGCCTGGAATGGGGTGTATGCAAATAAATAAGCTCACTGCTTCTTTTCAATGTCTATTTAAATGTTTCCTTAAAAAAAAGAAAATGATAAAGACACAACCACAACAGATACAACTACAACACTGTAATGCGGGTATGTTGAGAGGAAGGGAAGAAAGCCTGCTTCCTTCTACTTTGTTCACCCATCCGTGTTTCTGGACGAAGATACATTGTTGAAGCTCTTTGCACAATGCCTCTTAATGTGCCTTAGCAGAAATATTCCTTGTTATTACATTGTCTCTGCAATGTGAGGACTCATGTCTATGTAATATTTCCGGTTATGGATTTTCTCACTGGCATATTCTTCCTAGGTGCTGGGGTTACCGCATGACTCCGTCCCTTTATGGATTTTGTTTCCCTCTCCCTGTGACTGACGATGATGACATCGCCCCTTCCTGCTTGGCACCTCTGTCTTCCGATACCTCCTTAATTGGAATTCACAGGGATTGAGTGAGCGGGGCCAGGAGCATGACCATTTTTGTAGTTTTTGATCTATGTGGTCATATCACTTTCCAAACTGCTTCTCTGGATAATGAACTATCTCGTTCAGGATGTCTCCTCATTGGAGTTTTGGACCAAAGTCTCTACGTCCCCTCACTCTGTGGTCTCCTCTCTGCTTACGTCAGCACTAAGCAAGACAGAACCCTGCCACCCTCCAGGTCAGAGTGGGTTTGGGCTGCAGAACCTTGGTCCTGGCCTCTGCCACCACCTGGTGCCAGCTACCAGCTGCCATTGTCCCTTGCTGGGGGCTCTTTGTCACACTGCTGCCACCTCTCCCTCCCTCCAGTCTCTGTGTCACATCACAGCCCTCCTGTGCTCACAGCACTCTGGCTAGCTCTGTTTCTCACAAGTCAAGTCCTTACATTGGCCTGGTCCCCTTCCCACCTTGGAGCCCCTTCTGTCCCCTACCCCTGCCCCGGGCATGACCGGCAGTGGCTCCTCTCCACCTATGTTCCTTAGGCTTCTATGTCCATGGCCTCTTCTCAGTTCTCTGGGTATGCATGCATGCATGCCAGATCTCTTCAGTCTGTCCGACTCTTTGCGACCCCATGGACTGCAGCATGCCAGGCTTCCCTGTCCATCACCATCTCCCAGAGCTTGCCCAAATTCATGTCCATTGAGTTGGTGATGCCATCCAACCATCTCATTCTCTGTCATCTCCTTCTCCTCCTGCCTTCAATTTTCCCCAGCATCAGGGTCTTTTCTAATGAGCTGGCTCTTCATTGGATAGTGAAGCTGTGTCCACACTATGCACACTGCTGTGCACACTTCTGTGAGGAATGGCCTTCCATCTAAATCTTGATCTACTTGTGTGCACATTCATTTAGAACATGTTCCTGTGTGGAATCACACACCCCATGCATGTTTTACATGAAGAGACGTAGATTTTGTTTGGACGTGCCTTGCCGGTTGAGACACTGCATAAGCATGTCTTGTGCTTCTCCTGCTTTGGGACAGGGTACCTGTGGTCTGGCTGCTACTGTCTTGCTTTGTGTGTCTCACTTTACAAAGGGCAGTATGCTGAGCTGCCCTGCGAATGCTGCTGGGCGGGAGCCCGGGGTAGCATCCCTGATTCCATTTCCAGCCTTCTTGGCATTTGGGATGAAGGGCCTCCAGGTGGAAGGCAGGAGGGGTGAGAGGAGACCAGGTGGGCGCCCTGCCAGAGGGGCCAGATGCAGCAGCTGGTGTCTGAGCGACGGGGAGACCTGAAGGGATCAGTGAGGGGCCTGCCAAGGGCCATGAGGAGCACATTCATTCATTCATTCATTTATCACTCAGTCTGTGCTTAGTGCTGATTCAGGCATGGGGAATCCCACGCCAGCCAGGTACATGGGGTCCCTGCCCTCTGGGATGGATAGGCAGTAAACCTATCCACAATGCCCCCAGGACAGGAAGTTAGGTAGCCGTAAGGACACTGAAGGATAACCAGGCCACATGAGAAGAGTGAGTATGGGCTGAGGTGGGAGGGCTATCTCCATAGGGTGTCATGCAAGGCCTCTCAGAGAGGGTAACATTTTGGCAGAGATTTGAAGGAAGTGAAGAGTAAGCCACACGAGTGAGTTTCAGGTGGCAGGAACAGCAGGTGCAAACGTCCTGAGACAGCAGCTTACCGAGCAGGTGGGAAAAGAGCAGGGGAATTGAACAGGTCCAAGGTAGTCATGGGCTGACTCAAATAGTCTGTGGGCCTAAGGTCAGAAATTTGGGATTTTCTGGTTAAAGTGTGCTTGTGGAAGCTGGGGAGTGTGCTGTGCTTCTTAAGTCCTGATTCGTATTAAGGCAGGGCCTGTGGATGCAGAGAGCCAGTAAGCTTGCTGATAGGGGGCCAGGTGTGGTGGGGATGGAGACCAGAGAAAGGTCTTTTGGGGATTCGTTTTGAAGGGCTTTCTGGCAGGGTGGCCATGTGGTACTTGTGAGGAGACAACCCAGACTTCTGACTTGGAGGGCTGAGGTTAATAATGCTCAGGGGATGGCCCAGTGGAGGTGTGGAGCCAGTGATACCCGAGACTCAGCAGGTCAGAAGGGAAGGGCTGGAGGGGACGTGGGGTGTCATCAACGATAATAGGATAGACTGGAGGGGACAGCTGGGGGGAGTGTGCACAGAGGAGAGTCCAGGACACTTAGAGGTGCCCAGGGGACAAGGACTGTCCAAGGGAGATGAGAGCAGGATCCAAGAAAGAGAAGGTACCTAGGACGTGGGGGCCTGGGAGAGGGAAGTGTGGCATGTGGGTAGCAGCCAGGTGAGATGGCAACTGGGATGGGTGAGGAGCAGCTGGGTGTGTTGAGCTAGGTGGGGACTGGTGGGCAGTTTGGGAGGATGGAGAGGAAATTCTGGTTGTCAATCCCAGGTGTGGATCCTGGGCAGTGGACGTGGACTCTAGCCAACCCTTGAAGGAGTTTCCCTGGAAGAGGATTATGAAATGAGCCATGATGGTGGCAGGCCTTGGGGATCACACAAGGGCCATCTTTTATTTTTTCTTTCTTTTTAAAAAAATTTTTATTGTTGTTGTTAGTCACCAAGTTGTTTCCGACTCTTTCTGACCCCATGGACTGCAGCACACCAGGCTCCTCTGTCCTTCACTGTCTCCCAGGGTTTGCTCAAATGCATATTCATTGAATTGGTGATGCTATGTAACCATCTCATCCTCTGTCATCCCCTTCTCCTGCCTTCAATCTTTCCCAGCATCAGGATCTTTTCCAACGAGTTGGCTCTTCACATCTGGTAGCCAATGTATTGGAGCCGCAGCTTCAGCATCAGTCCTTCCAATGAATATTCAGGGTTGATTTCCTTTAAGATTGACTGGTTTCATCTCCTTGCAGTCCAAAGGACTCTCAAAAGTCTTCTTCAGTGCCACAGTTCCAAAGCATCAATTCTTCAGCATTCAGCCTTCTTTATGGTCCAACTCTCATGTCCATACATGACTACTGGAAAAATCATAGCTTTGACTATCCAGTCCTTCATCAGTATAGTGATGTCTCTGCTTTTTAATAATTTTTAAAAAATAATTTTAATTTTGGCTGTGCTGGGTCTTCATGCTGCGCAGGCATTTCTCTAGTTGTGGCAGGCAGGGGCTACTCTCTGGTTGAGGTGTGCAGGCTCTCATTGCAGTGGCTTCTCTTGTGGAACACAAGCTCTAGGGTGCACGGGCTTCTGTAGTTGTGGTGCGTGGGCTCAGTAGTTGTGATTCCTGGGCTCTGAAGCGCTGGCTCAATAGTTGTGGTGCATGGGCTTAATTGTTCCAAGACACGTGGGCTCTTCCTGGGCCAGGGATCCATCCTGTGTCTCCTGCATTGTCAGGCAGATCCTTTACCACTGAGCCACCAGGGAAACCTGCAGGGGGGCTATCTTTAAAGATGGGTGCCTTGCAGCCTCTGTGTCTGCTGGGGAGTCAGCACAGGAAGAAAAGTTGGCGAGGCTTGACTGTAGGGGAGTGAGAGTCAAGGTGGCTATGAGCACCTGCTGTCATCCAGGATTACACCCTGCCAGCTGGGCAAAGGGTCAAGACATTGTTATGCATTTCATCTGCCAAGGGCAACAGGCTCTGCGTGTTGGTGTGCACGGGGTGGCTAAGCACTGGTGGGAGCCCACTGTGGAGGGGGTGGGTGGCAGCACCCCTTACGGAGGTTTCCTGGAGGCCAGACCGAGTGCTTCTTGCAGGTGGTGACCTTTGCTTGTGTCCTTGACCTTGGCCATCCCAAACTCATGCACAGTGGGTGTACAGTGGACTTGGTCAGCTGATTGAACAGTAGGTGGTCCCTGAGGCCCTGCACTTGTGATAGAGGAGATTGGAGAGCCAGCAAGCAGAGCCTCGCATGTGAGTTTACAGAGGTCCACCCCCACCAACCCCACCTGAGACTGTAGCAAAAGCATGCCAGCAATGAAAGATCCGAAGCCCCCTACCTCCAGTGAGCACTGACAATCTCTGAAAGTCCTGGTCTCAGTCCGGTCTACCAAACCAGATCTCTCTCCTTTAATTCCCAGCCCATCTTTGGTGGTCGTGACCCGCTTGGAGTCAGCTCCCATTCTTCCTGCTGCCACCACCACTAAGGTCCTGGTGGAAACACCCGTCCCCTGCTGGCCTGTTTTGCAGGAGGTCTGCTCCCTCCCATCCCCCACCCTCTGCCCCCTCCTGCCCCTTTGCTAGTAAACCTCTGACTCCCCATTTTGTCCACAGTCAAGTCTGATCTTGAGTCTGGCTCCCAGTGCCCCCTACCCCAAGCTTTCTCATCACTGGGACCACTTTCCTCTTCAGGCTTTATCAACTCTCTGTCCCTCCCACACAGTGAACTACGGGGAAAGAATGGAAGGTGGGTGAATGGTGCTGTGAATCATTGTCAATCAGCTAATCAGAAATCAAAGGGCAGCAGACATGAGGCCACAAGTTCCAAGGCCCAACCCAGGTGTGACCACAGGGTGTGGCCTCTAGTGACCACTGCCTTAAAACCTGGCATCTGTCTTTATTGATTTATAGTCATTCATTCCTCCAGTAATGTGTATCCAGCAGAGCCTGGGTTCCTGGAGGACACGCATAGTTTATTGTGAGTGGGAGTGGGGCCTGGGGACACACAGAGAAAGCCTGTGATGGGGCAGTGCCCAGGCAGTGTGGCTTCTTTCTGACCTGGACAGACAGTGTCTGCCTCCAGTGGATGCTGATTCCTGCTCTCTGGGCCTGGATGGAGATTTTGCTGTCTTTTTTCTGAGTTGCAACAAGCATTGTTATTTAGTGGAAACATTTTTTTCATGTGCTGGAAGCATCTTGGGGCATGATCTGGATGAAGGAGAGATTACTTCAAGTCAAGAGCATCATACCAGGCTGGGAAACTTGCTTTTCAGTTCAGTTCAGTTGCTCGGTCGTGTCCAACTCTTTGTGACCCCATAAACTGCAGCACGCCAGGCCTCCTTGTCCATTACCAACTCCCGGAGTTTACCCAAACTCATGTCCATTGAGCCGGTGATGCCATCTAACCATCTCATCCTCTGTCGTCCCCTTCTCCTCCTGCCCTCAATCTTTCCCAGCATCAGGGTTTTTTCCAACGAGTCAGCTCTTCACACCAGGTAGCCAAAGTATTGGGAGTTTCAGCTTCAACATCAGTCCTTCCAATGAACACCCAGGACTGATCTCCTTTAGGATGGACTGGTTGAATCTCCTTGCACTTGCTTTTGTTGGAATTTAAATCAGAGATTTTAATGATTAAACTTCTCTTTAAGAACACACTGATGGGGTTGGGTGCAGTCCAAGCTCCATCGTGGCCTCACTGATTTTGAAGGTGACCCAGGTATAGGGGAGTCACCCCAAAGTCCTCCCTTCCCCACAGCAAGATGAGACCCAGTCGTGCCTGCCTCACATCCATCCTGGGACTACAGATACAGATTCACAGTGGTGATGATAAACAGAAGCAATGTCTGCTTTTTAAAAAAATTTTAGAAATAGTTAAAACTTGTTCATATTGAGGGCTTCCCTGATAGCTCAGTTGGTAAAGAATCTGCTGCAATGCAGGAGACCCCTGTTCATTTCCTGGGTCAGGAAGATCTGCTGGAGAAGGGATAGGCTACCCACTCCAGTACTCTTGGGCTTCCCTTGTGGCTCAGATGGTAAAGAATCTGCCTGCAATGCGGGAGACCTGTGTTCTATCCCTGGGTTGGGAAGATCCCCCGGAGAAGGGAAAGGCTACTCACTCCAGTATTCTGGCCTAAAGAATTCCATGGAATGTATAGTCCATGGGATTGCAAAGAGTCAGACACGACTGAGCAACTTTCACTTCACTTCACTTTATATTGTTGAAAATACCGCATCTTTCTCAGAAACTGTGATTTCTCTCCTCATTGTCTACTTGGGGCCTCTCACCTTAGTCCTCCAAACTTTCTGGCTGTGCAGGGACCCCTCTTAGCATGGGTCATTGTTTATTTGATAAATCGTGTCCAACTCTTCCTGACCCCATAGGCTGCAGCACACCAGGCTTCCCAGTCCTTCGCTATCTCCCAGAGCTTTCTCAAACTCATGTCCATTGATTCAGTGATGCCATCCAACCATCTCATCCTCTGTTGCCCCCTTCTCCTCTTGCCCTCAATCTTTCCCAGCATCAGGGTCTTTTCCAATGAGTTGGCTCTTCACATCAAGGGGCCAAAATATTGGAGCTTCAGCATCAGTCCTTCCAATGAATATTCAGTGTTGATTTCCTTTAGGATTGACTAGTTTGACTTAGCAGGGGAGGAAGAATACTTGGTGGGCATCGCTCCAAAGCCCCTCCGCTTTGGGGTGAACTGCACAGGGACTGTTTGAGGTCGGCAGTGAGCTTATTATTCTCGTTAGCCAATGAAGAAATGGGAGGCCCAGGGTGATGACTATAAACCAGCAGACACATAGCAAGGAGTAGAGCAGGTTCAGAGTGCCCCGAGGCGCTGTCTCTTCTGCAGCCTCTGCAGCTCATCTTGGCCCAGCTTCTCGGAGGAGGCAACATTGGACCCTTATGGGCAGAATCCCTACCCAGAGTTCCTGATGTGGTCTAGTCAGGTTTGGTCAAAGCTAGGGAATATTGGGCATTTTGGGTTCACAGAACTATGGAGGAATGAAAAGACTGGGGTTCAATCCAGAGATGAAGCTTGGTGACTCAGAGGGTGCTCTGTCAGTGTCTCCTTTCCAACTACACCCTCCCTGTAGGGGCCAGTTCCCAGGCTGTCTGGATGCTCTAGCAGAAGGGACAGGCCAGGTGAGATGCCTCTATCCTCACACCCCACCTGGGGAAATAACTTGGGTTTGGGACCACCCATAGGAGGTCGGCTCTGCTGTGACAGTGGAGCATTGCTCACTAGGTTAAACTTCCCAAAGCCTCCACTGGTTGCCAACAGCTGGGGATGACATCTCTGCAGAACTGGGATTTCTGGAGGGGCTAGGGGCTTCCCTGGTGGCTCAGATGGTAAAAAATCTGCCTGCAATGCCGGAGACCTGAGTTTGGTCCCTGGGTTGGGACGATCCCTTGGAGAAGGGAATGGCTACCCACTCCAGTATTCTTGCCTGGAGAATCCCATGGACAGGGGAGCCTGGCGGGCTTCAGTCCATGGAGTTGCAGAGTCGGACACGACTGAGTGACTGACACACACACACATACACACACACACAATCCAGTATTATCACTATTTTGATGTTTGGGTTGTCCCGGTCTGGCCAGGACAGCCTCTGCAGGCCCACTCAGCCCCCTGGTCATGCAGCCCCACAGTTCTGGGAGCATTCCTTTACCTTCTGGCATTTGTACCATCCCTGACTCAGATCTGAAATCAGCCATGTCTCCGGGGAGCCCTGATTTCTTTTACTGGGAAACAGGGACGTGGGTGCTGCATGTAACCACTACTCTTGGGGGCTGCTTTAGGCACCCCTTCCCCCACCACAGACAGAGCTGGGGAGTGTAAGGAGTTTATATGTGCCTCTGTGTGTATGGGTGCATGCCTGTGCATGGGTGTGTTGTGTGTGTGTATGCATGTGCACATTTGCATTAATTTTCATTTCTGTATCTGTGTCTCTGCATTGAAAACATGAGTTACACCAGCATCTGATTCCAGTCCCACAGCACGCCTGTCACGGAAATGTTCTCCCTTCCTGTGTTAGTAAACTCCTTCTCCGCCAAGTGGTCCCAAGACACAGTATGTTCATGTGGTTCCTCCTCTCTCACTGCCAGAGACTCCGGCTGCCCTCAGGGCTGGGCCCTGGCTTGCTTTGTTGAGGCCCCCTTCCTCTCCACACCTGCTCTTAGGACACGGACTCTGCCTGCCTGCCATCCATACCTCGAATGCATGCTGTGCTTCCGTTCACGCCAACACCCTGCCTTATGGTTCTCTGGTTCTTTTCCTGTCTCAAAAATGTCCATCTCTCTTCTTGGTCTCAGCCCACCTGTCATCTGTTTTCCCTGAAGTCCCATGAGTGGGCTCAGTGCCCCCCTCATAATGCCACATACAAACATTTCCACCGTTGGGTAAAGGGGAGTTGTTTGTCACTGTAGTCCCTCTGATGCCAGGCACACTGGCTACTCATCAGCATTCTGGGATGGCCTATGGGAGTAGCCTCCATTCAGTTAGATGAGATCCTGAATGGGCCAACCTCGCATCTCGTCTTAGAGCTGGACTCACTGCTGAGCTTGTGTCCCCAGTCCGGGTTGGTGATACAGCCCGGAGGCCTGGTGTTGGAGCTTTGCCCTCAAAGTCTGGACCCAGGCCCCCTGAAGTCCATCTTGTGCAGGAAGAACCTCCTTTGTTGCTGGGGACTCAGTGCAGCCAGAATTCAGAAGCAGATGTCAGGCCAGTAAGAAGCAAGAAGGACTGTCACTTTACTAGGGGCAGGCTAGGCTCGCAGCGCAATAGTGGGGTGAGTCTGGCAAGGCTGGAGTAGCTGGCTTGGTCCCTAGGCTGAGCTGGCCCCAAACCCTCATGCTTCAGCTTGCCTCTGAGGGGTGGTGTGGGAGGCTAGAGGGAAAAGGGGCTGGAGAGGAGGCCGGTAGGCAAAGCGGGGAGTCCTGGCAGGTTTGTGTTTGGGAAGTTCACTTGGGCTGTGGTGTTCTGGACTTCAGTGGACTATCTGTGATCCCTGATTCTCACTGAGTTGTGACAGCCCACTGTGCTATCATCTGTGAGGTGTGATTGCATGCATGTGATTTATTATTAATAATAAAGTGTGGGAATTTTCTGAATGATGTATTTTTTAATCGAATCAGAGGAGATTCAGGTGTCCCTATGAAAACACCCGTTTGTCTTCCAACCTGGCAACCATGGGCCTAGGTGCGCTGGTGCTCAGGACCGTCATTTCCAAGGGCCTCAGAGAGTGTGCAGCCCCGTCCATGAGTTCAAGGAGCTTTATCATGTTGAAAGTTACCTGTTTGCTAGGATTGAGGTTCCTCCTGCTGGTTCCATGGATGAGACTGGTGATAGATCCAGCTGATCCCTGGGAAACTGTTTGCCTTGTGTGCCCTCAGACAACAGAAGAGTGTGCTTCTAGCTCAGCCTGTAGACACAGCTCTGGGCTCTGTCTTATTCTCGATGGTGGGGACTCAAATCCGATACAGATGTGTGTTCTTAGGGATCCTGCAATCACATGGGGGTGAGGGATGTGTATAAAGAAATAGAGCTGAGAGGTGTTTACAAAAACTAAAGTTTGACTCCTTTATAGAACAAGTGAATAATGATGAATGAATCTAGAAAATAAATTAACAAATGAATGAATGAATATAGAGACAGATGAATATACTCTTACTTGAAGGATGAAGGCAAAATGAGAATGAATGGGTGGCTGCTAGGTGAGAAGCCAGCATGATGTGTTTCTGTTTTTATTTTTTTGGTGTGTGGTTGAAAGTCAAAGAGCAGCTTTGCTATTCCACCCCCAGAAATGGAAAGATGGGTATTTGGTGCCAGAACCTGAGAGGTTAATGTTGGCCTTTGAATTGATGGCTGGAATTTGCACATGTGTTAACCATAAAGGCCCGGGGTCTAGCCCACCCAGACTGCTCTCCAAAGCTAAGACATTTGGAGTTGCAAGCGGAGTTGAAGATCTGAAGTCAGAGCATTAGACCAACACAGGGCACCCTAGGCTGGGCATGGAGGCAGGCTGAGCCACTAGAGCATGTGGCGCTGCTATGCACACAGTGAGCCGGCAGGTCTGAGACCATCCAGCTCCCTGGGCCATGTGCTTCTCTGCATCGGCCTCCTCTACGGGACCCCACGGAAGGGAGGAGGTGACCTCAGCTGAACAAGTCCACTGTCAAGGGACCCCTTTCCAGGAATGTTGCCAGAGCTTCTCATGGTGGAAAGCTAAGAGCCACTGATCCACGAGCCCTGCCCAAGACGACTCAGTCTTGTGGGGTCTGATAGGCAAAGGTGGATCAGGCCCACCTTCCCCCTCTGGGCTGTGCTTCAGGCTAAGGGACCCTTCACCTTTCCAGGTGTCTGGCTTCCTCTTCATGTGAGACCCTGTCCCCACCATCCCAGTCACCTTTATCTCCTTAAAATAAATTAAAAACAGGTTTTTAATTTCCTTCTAAAATCACAGACCCAGAGAGGAAACTCAGATGTGATTTGCTGGGAGCTGGATGGCTCTCCGGATAGTAAGGAGAGGGAGGGGTGCCATGGATCCCAGACCCCAGGTATGGAAGGCCCCATGGTCATTTCCTTTGAGCTTGCTGGAACCTCTACCTGCTTCTCATCCCACTTTGGCAAGGCTGCTCCTTGTTTTTCTTAGTTGAAGAGGCAAACTGGAAAGAAAATCTTTCTGTATTACAGTTTTCCTTCTTTCCACTCCAAAGCCACTGTTTGCTAGCAGTATAGATTACCGGTGATACTGACCATTACAGACGCAGGTTTACTGGACAATATACAAGATTTAAAATCCTGAAAGCCAAAGAGCCTGCGGCTTTTGATTTGAAGTCCCTGGGTCTGCATTCTTGGAGAGGTCTGAAATCCTAGTCAAGCTGTACTCCAGCCAAAGGCGGGGGTAATCCAGTGGGAGGGCCAAGGGCGTTGGAGGGCGATAGAGGGTTAGCCCCCCACCCCTGTCCTAGGAGGCGTTACCTCGCCACTTTTCCTGAGTTTGGCTGAGAAACCTTTTTCCTCTTCTCCGGAGCTGCGTTCTGGGGCGGGGGGAAGGGAGCGCTAATTCGTGTCAGATGGAGGGGCGCCCGGGGGCCGTGCGCTCATTCGTCTGGCTTTTGTTCGCGGCATCTGACTCCTGACGGCCGAGTGGACTTGGAATTGGTGACCGCTTCATTTCAGGGCTCCCGGGGTCGAACTTCTGGGGCTGCCAGACACAGGGGCCCAGGAGACATACCTGCCGGGCATCGCCACCCGGGAGGGGTCCGCGCCTGCCTCGGCCTTCCTCGCCCGGCCCGGCCCTCCGCGGGGGCCGGGACGGCCATGCGGCTGCGCGCCCTGACCCCGGGGCCGCCTGGAGGGTGCGCGCGCGGGGCGCGGGCTCGCCGGCACCGGCGCCAGGTGAGTGGGCGTTCTGCGAGGGGGAGGGGCGCAGGGAACCGGGACCCCGGCGCGCCGGGAACTGGGAGCTGGGACAGGATGGAAGCCCTGGGAATGGAAGCACTTTTGTGTTGGTGCGCGCGTGTGCTTGTGTGTGCCCGCGTACCCCGGTCTGCGCGCCGCTGTGCGAGTGTGTACGAGTGCCCGTGCATGAGGCTGCGCGTGCATGTTCACGCTTGTGCCCTGGTCTCTGCGCGTGCATGTTCACGCTTGTGCCCTGGTCTCTGCGCGTGCCCGTATGTCCACGAGTGCGCGTGTGTCCTTGTCTGTGTACGCGTGTCTCGTGTGTGTTCGTGTGTGCGCGTGTTACTTGAGCAGGAAAAGACGAGCCAGGGAAAGTAGAGCTTTGCCTGGTGGAGGCCGGCGCCCTTGTGAGCCCACGTGAAGTGGGAGATAGTTTTGGTCTTAATTTTCGAATCCAGCTCCCTCGTGAACACATTTCCTTGGACTCCTTTCCTGGAATGGAAGCAGGACATTGGCAGTTTCACGGACTCCCTTCTAGCTGTGTTTCTTTGCAAAGGAAAAGGGTGCTGTAACTCGGTGGGTGTGTGAGGATGCTCTAGCGTTGTTGCAGAAGCGCAAGTTCCCCAGGGCCGTGTTACAACCCTTGGTCCTGGGACTATCTTCCATGGCGCTTGACTTAAACTGAGCAGATGCACAGGTGGCTCCCTACTAGGTTCAGCAGTCCCCTCTCTGAGTCTAATAATTAGGCATTTATTGCATTCGTTTTACTGGAAACTTACGAAGGTTCTGAGGGATGAGAAGTTGTCAGAATGTCAGCCACTTCACAGCACTTTGAGTTGTGCTCATTGTGATTTTTAGTTTAACAATCAAACACTACTCCTGAGAAGCTTGGGGACCGTGTGTGGAAGGCAGAAGATGTCCCTGCGCTCTGGGTCCTTTAGCTGCTGGTGGGTGGAGGCATCTCTGGGCAGGATCACTCCAGAGGTTTGGGGCCCGTTCTCCTCACGCGGGAAGTTGTGGCGTTTAACTTCAGAGACAAGTTGCTTGGTGATTTTGCTCAGTGCGTCTGCCCCCCTCGAATGCTACTGAAGGTTTCCCAGCACCTAAATCCTCTCTCTTGAAAGGAAAAGAGGCTTGGATTGTGCTGGTTTAGGCTTTGTGGGGGTAACTGTTGCCACTGCAACATTAGCCTAGAGAACTGAGCAGAGAGGACTGTGAGGTTTTGCATTTTCGCAGAGCAGAGCAAAAGGTTACCCTGCTGCACGCCCGTGGAGCACTTCCTCGCTCAGTTTTGCAGAGATTTTTCTTTCTAAAAAGAGACCTCACCATCAAGACCAGCACTAATTACCCTGAACCCCTCAGGGAGTCCTTGTGGAACTGGCAGCCTTGCTCTCTATCCTTCCCACTGTCTGCTCCTAACAATTAAATGCAATTTAGATTCCTGAACTGAGCCTGCTAAATGCTTCAGCATTTTGGCCTCCCCTGTCCCCCGTGCACTCATTGGGCCCGCCTCTTTGGGAGAAATGAAAGCACAGTATCAGGTGAAAACAAAGGCAGCCTAATCCCGTCTAGGCTCACTTCACAATGGAGATGTTATGTACAGATGAAGCGTGAGCAGATGTTATTACACTATCTGAAATGAATTCCTCCACCATCCAGCCACTGAAATGGCTTCGGCCTCCACACAGCACCTCTGCTGTTTCCTTCCTCCAGGTTTCTCACTGTGGCCCAGCCGGCAGGAAAACCACAGGAACACAGTGCCCCTTTCTCCCTGGTTGTAATAAAGGTGTTTGTAAGGGATAAAACGTCACAGTATCCCCTGTTGGCTCACAGAATACGGCCAATTCATTCAGTCGACAAGTATTAATTGAGGGTGCCAGGCACTGTGCAGGGCCTTGGAAGACAAATAGATAAGAGCCTGGTGTCCTGCCTGTAGGAAATTACACAAAAGAGAAGGCTATAAACAAATAACTGAAATATAAGGGAGGAAAAGTATGTGCCAGCTGGGGGATTATGATAAAGGGCTGTGTATGTCAGCTACTTGAATGTCTACTCCTGTCTGAGCATGAGGCTGGGGTGGAGGCTGGGTCTGAGCCCATATTCCTTATCCTGTTGGCTACGGGGTCTTGATCTTGCATCCTAGTGTCTCCATCTGTAGAACAGCGTTGGTTATGGTTACAGCACAGAAGGACCCTTCCAATGTCATGGACTTTGTGATAGTGGCACCTTCATTCCTCTTTTGTAGGCACTGAGTTCAAGAGCCCTACTATCAAGAAGTATATGGTCTCTTGAAAAAAGCAGAAACAAACATGCAAACAAGTTTATAGTAACAGTGCCTTGCCATGGTGTATTAATCTATACACTATTTAGAAGTGTGTTATTTGATGTCCAAATACTTAGGGGATTTTACTGAGATCTTTCTGTTTCTGATTCCTAATTTAATCCCATTGTGGTCAGAGAACATATTTAGTACAACTTGAATACTTTAAAACTTTCTTAGACTTGTCTACTAAATATTCCATATGCATTTGAAAAGAATGTGTATTCTGCTGCTGTTAGGTCAAATGTTCTATAATGTCAGTTAGGTCAAGATATTGATAATACTGTTCAAAGCTTATGTATCCTTGCTTATTTATTTCCTACAATAATTATCAATTATTTATAAAAATAATATTAATTATTGAGAAAGGCTATATTAGTTTGCTAGGACTGCCAGAATGAAATAACACAGACTAGGTGTCTTAAACAACAGAAGTTTATTTTTTTATAGTTCAGGAGGTTGGAAGTCCAAGATCAAGGTATTGACAAGTTTGGATTTTCCTAAGGCCTCCTTCTTTCCTTAGTTTGTATGGTCACCTCACCGTGTCCTCACATGGACTTTCCTCTGTGTGCCAAGCTTCCCTGGTGTCCCCTTTTCTTCATAAGGACACCAGCCCTATTGGATTAAATCCCTACCCTTATGGCCTCATTTTACCTTGATTATCTCTTTAAAGGCCCTAACTTCAAACCAGTTACATTGGAGATTAAAGCTTCAATATATGAATTTTGTGGGGACATAATTCAGTGTTGGGTAATGAAATTTCTGACTATCCTATGTTTGCCTATTTCTCATTGCAATTCTGTCAGTTCTTGTTGTTGCTGCTGCTAAGTTGCTTCAGTCGTGTCCGACTCTGTGCGACCCCATAGACGGCAGCCCACCAGGCTCCCCCGTCCCTGGGATTCTCCAGGCAAGAACACTGGAGTGGGTTGCCATTTCCTTCTCCAATGCATGAAAGTGAAAAGTGAAAGTGAAGTCGCTCAGTCGTGTCCAACTCTTTGTGACCCCGTGGACTGCAGCCTACCAGGCTCCTCCATTCCATGAGATTTTCCAGGCAAGAGTACTGGAGTTAGGGGCACTTTTTAAAAAGGTAGCTCTGATCATTCTCATACATGTCTTTGTGGACATATTTTTTAGGTGTCTGTAGGAGTGGAATTGCTGAGTCATAAGACTGGTGTAGATTTAAAAATACGTGTAAGAAATTGTCAAGCTGCTTTCCAAAGTAGCTGTATCATTTGTCTCCATTCTTGGTAACACTTCATCTTCTCAACAAATTTTAGCTATTCTGGTGTGAGTAATGGCCTCTGTGAGTCCATGTGGATATCGGTTATGTCAGAATGCTCTGTCACATATCAGAAAATGGGAATATGACTGGTGTTTAGTTTCAAAGGCAAATTGAAGTTTTATAAGATCCTCGGCCATAGCTGTGAGCCTTGCTTGACACTACAAACATGGATTTGGTGGCTGAGTAGCCCATCTCCTTCCAATGCCTGTGTGTGTAATGGATTCGATGCTGTACCAGGTTTAAAGAGGAACCGCCTGTCCTGTCATCCTGGTCTGATGACAGCTTCTCCTCCAGTACATGAGTTCAGAGAGGCTAAGGGGCCAGGAAGGCCAGTGAGTTAGTGTCCTCTGCTATAATCATGCTGTTTGCTGATTGTTTCTTCCCGAGAAAAAAGTATTAAGACTCTAGGCACGTACGTGGATTCTTTTGTCACAGAAGTGGTGGTTGTAATCCTGCAGTCTGGAAGCTGATACACTATCACATAAGCCTTTCACCCAGGGGATTATGAGCTAGGCGTGTGTGGGCCGTCACCAGGGCTATGGCACCGGGGTATCCTAGGCTCCCGGGATACCAGCCTTGGCAAGGTGCTTTCTTGTTCTGCTCTGTTTGCCTGGTCAAGTTCTTGTTTCAGCTCTTCACCACCTCGGCTGGATTTATTATCTCTTGAAAGGGAAAAGGAAGAGCAAATGGACTATCAATGGAAGTGCTGACACTTTCTCCTTTTACTTTTTCAGCCAGAAGAAGTAACTGCGAGTCTGCACAGTTTTAAGAACAAGGCCTTTAAAAAAGCCAGAGTCTGTGGGGTTTGCAAACAGATTATTGAAGGTCGAGGGATTTCATGCCGAGGTGAGTCCGCGTTGATCTTTCTCATGCCGATTAAACTGAAGCAAAGCAAACAAACAAAAACCCAAAATGAAACCTTCTTTCGGGAGTTTCCAAAGTTAAATCATGGAATTCCCCATCTTAACCTGAGTTTCCCCTCACCCTCACTGGACTGGGATGGAACGTATTTACACAGATATATGCCCATGAGAAATTTTTCCAGAAAGAGCAAAGTTAGTCTTATGGGAGGGGGCCAGCCGTGAGTGGCTCATGACTTACTTTCCTTCTGTCCTGTAGTGTCAGTAGCTTGAGTCATCCCCTTTTGTTTTCTGGTCTCTTACCAGAGTTGACAGATGAAATTTTTCTGTTCTTTTGAGTGACGGTTCATTGCTGTCCATTACTGTCCTTTTAGCCTCTTGTCAGGTGTTGCGCCAGTCCATAAACAGAGCCACTAGCTTCAGTATTTGGTGTTTGCTGCTGCTGCTGCTAAGTCGCTTCAGTCGTGTCTGACTCTGTGCGACCCCATAGATGGAAGCCCATCAGGCTCCCCTGTCCCTGGGATTCTCCAGGCAAGAATACTGGAGTGGGTTGCCATTTGCTTCTCCAATGCATGAAAGTGAAAAGTGAAAGTGAAGTCGCTCAGTCGTGTCTGACTCTTAGCGACCCCATGGACTGCAGCCTGCCAGGCTCCTCCGTCCATGGGATTTTCCAGGCAAGAGTACTGGAGTGGGGTGCCATTGCCTTCTCCGATTTGGTGTTCAAACCCCAGGTAATCGATGTGACTTGCTATTTTTTGTGTTTTCATGGTAGTAAATCTGTATAACGGACATGTGAGGAGGACTTCTCTTGTTTTCCTTGAACCTTGGAATCATGGTTCTGTGTCACAGAGCAGAGGCATGTGGGGTTACCTGGGAGAAGGCTTTGGGCTGCTCTGGGCTTGTTATCACTGATGGGTTTGGGATTTTCTCTGTAAAATAGTTCCAGGGTTGCCTCTAGGCTCCCCATACTCCCCGTGAACTCCCTGGCACATGGTCCCTGAGGGCTGCTTTGGGGTTAGGCGGCCTCAAGGAAAGATGCATGATGGCCACACTGTAGTGGAACCTTAGAGGGGGCTGGAGGCAGGTGTGTCCCCTCCTCTGAAGGGCTCCTCCACTGTCAGTGCTGATGGTGCCTTGGAGCCAGCTCCCGCCTCTCCTTACCCTCTCTGCGGCCTCCTGGAGGCGCCAGAAGTCCCCTCCCAACCTCACCCCACATGGGTCTCTGTTTCAAAGTTGATGCACCTGCTTCTCAGAGTGCCTGGTGCTCTCACCTTGTCCTTGGATGCAGCCTGTCTCACAGGGCCTGAAGGTTCCTCTCCACCTAGAAAGGGTGAGCCAGGCCCTGGGGGTTGAGGAGTCACCTGTGGGGGTGCACATGGGACACGGATCCAGCACCAGGCCTCCCGGCACAGGCCGTCTCCCCACATCAACAGGCTTGCATGGGTATGCATGTACACACACACACATGCATGCATGCATGCACACACACACATGCTCACAGGAGCATACACACATGGAAATGCAGAGAAGGGCGTGGCCAAGACAGGGCTGGGCCAGGAGCACAGGCTGGTGCTCTGAGTCTGTTAGGATCAAAGTCTCCTCTCTGAGTCCCTGATGTGGGTTGCAACATTGTTTTCTGCATGGCTGGTGCAAGACCTGACTGGGATGGGTGTGAGTTGCTGAACTCACTTTCTGGCACTTCGCTTTGCAGCTGCTGTGATAATGATTTTTCCTCAGTGACCCCATCTGAATGTGCCGGGGTGATTCCCACGTGGCTGGCACTGGGGACCTTAGCTGGCTGCTGTCCACACGTGCAGGTCATGAGCACAGACCAAGGCGGTTTAGCTCGGTAGGCCCAAGGGCTCTGTTTCCCACATACAGTTAATGATGGCCTGGTGGCGACAAACAGATTGACTCTTTGGAGAGTCAGTTTCCTTCTCATCTCTGTATGGCTGAGGCCTGAGTTGACTAAGGAGCTATCCCAAACATCCTTTTAAAACTCTCAGTACTTCTGCCTTAACCACCTACAAGATATAGATATTCTCTTCAGAGTAAATGGAAGCAATGAGATCTGACCAGATTGGAGACACCGGTGCCCAGCAGCCAGGCTTTCCCATCAGGCCAGAGCTCCTCAAGGATGCTGACAGCCCCCAGTACCGTCCAGGGCTTGGCATGAGAGCACACATTCCAGGCTCACACCTCCTTCCCTGTCCTGCAGCTTCCCAGGCTTGTAGGGGCCAGGAAGGGGCCCAGAATATTCTTTGGTTCTTAATGATGTGTCTTATGGCATTTGTAGTCTGTGATGTGTGAGATATCAAGGAGGACTAAGAGGCCTGGCAGAGAGGTGTGGTTGTGTGTGCACGTGGTTGTGTGTGCACGTGATTGTGTATGCAGGTGGTTGTGCACCCACTGGGTGCTGCATTGCCCACGGTCAACGCGGCCCAAGGACCCTGTGCAACACAAAGGGTGGGAGGGCAGAAGGGTGGCGACAGGCTGGCCTTGTGCAGTGCTAACTCGTGATCTGTCTGGCTTATGCTTCTCTGGTCTAAGAATCGCTGTGGCTCTGTTTTGTCTCACAGTCTAGCCCTGTGGAAATCACTTTTTGGACCCACCTAGTTCTTTTTTCTTTGAAGAAAATCACTCACTGGTGACTGTCCCATAGGTGCCCTCTGCCTCAGGGGGTTCATCTCCATGTGTCATTTTCCCACAGGAACACTGCCTCTGTGTTCTCGTGTGGGGAAACCAGGGTGCACACGCTGTCACCCCACCATTTGGCTGAGCTGCTTTGCCTGGTTTGGAGGCAGAAAGAAGAGATCTGGGGTTGGACACAGCTCCTGGGGCCGCTCTGCGCTCATGTTCCCCTTCCCTGTGTGCACACCCCAGCAGACACGCCACGGTCCCCATTCTCACCTGGCCTCCTTGTTTCGTCTTAAGGCCATGCTCCTCTGTCCTGAGCCCTCCAGCTGAGGGAGATAAGTGTATGGACTCTCCCTGAGAGGCCCTGGATCCATCCCTCGTGGCCAGGTGGTGGCACTTGACACCCTGAAGCACGTGGCCAGGAGCAGCGGGCTGGCAGAGGCCACCTTGGGGGCATGTACAGCTCAGGGAAGCCACATCCTTGGCCAAAGGAATCAGCTACCTGGCTATAGGCACTGGAGGCTGTGCTATTGGGAGAAGTAAAGAGGAGCAGGTCCTCCTGAAGGCCAAGACCCAGATCCTGGTGGAGAGAGGCCCACTGACATCAGGGATGCCTGCACGCCTAGGGCCCCACGTGAATGGCAGGACAGGCAGTGGGTGGCATGGAAGGAGGCCACAGTGACAGGTGCCCATGGAGGCATCATGCCCTGTTTCTGGGTCCAGCACAGGGTGTGTTCATAATGTGGTGAATGTCAGCCCTTGGCCATTGAGGGGCTGGGAACTCACCTGTATCATTGTGAAATATCTGCTGACTTCTCTCCAGAAAAAGGTGTTTTAGAACTCCCTCATATCGTGGGGATGGGCTTCCCAGGTGGTGCTAGTGGTTAAGAACCTGCCTGCCAATGCAGGAGACATAAGAGACACATATTCAATCCCTGGGTCAGGAATATCCCCTGGAGGAGGGCATGGCAATCCACTCCAGTATTCTTTCCTGGAGAATCCCATGGACAGAGGAGCCTGGCAGCGCTACAGCCCATAGTGTCACAAAGAATCAGATACAACTGAAGCATCTTGGCACTGGCACTGGCATATGGTGGAATGTGAACACCTATGAGAATACTCAATAGATTATCATATTTATGCACCTAACTGTAATAATTGTGTTGATAACCTATAGCTACTCTTTTTTGAAAAGGAAAGGACTCTATGTGCCAGGAGTCTTTTAGACATTATCTTCTTAAATTAAATTGATGTGTGTGGGAGATCCAAGAATTGTGATTGTGACAGTATGCTTCTCAAAAATGCCATCATTAGTGACATAGCCCCTGACACTGTCAAGGGAAAAAAGGCCTACAGCAGTGACCACAGGGATAGAAATGTGAGAGCTGGGTGTTTATATGTGTTGCTGCTGTGTGGCCATCTTCTTAGCTGTGCTTTTTGTCCACATCCGAAGGCTGGCTTTTCCCCCTTCCTCACTGCATCCCTCTGGACGGGCAGGGGCAAGATGTGGGGGTGCTGCTGGGTTGGGAGCCTGGCACAGTCCCTAGGAGTGTAGACAGCGCCTGGCAGGGTCAGTGGTTGGCTCCTGCAGAAGAAGTTGTGGTCCTGGACAGGTGCCTTTCCTGGCCTTCAATTTGTAACCTTTACAATTTGCCTGCTGAGTTGTTAATCTCTAGGATCTCTTCCTTTTGTCAGTATGCCACATAGATATCATAAAAAGCTTAGACAATTTAGTAGTTTTCCCTCCTTATAATTTAGATGTATGTCATGTACGTTTGCACATTGAGCTGGTGTATATGTGCTGCCTGTAGACATTACGTGTCTTCTCTCAGTGATCATGCACAAGTTGTGTGAAGTCTTACTGGAGGGGCCCTTCCTTTGACTTGTTTCTGGAGCAGTAAGGGAAGCATGGACCCTGGAGACAGGCTGCTCGGATTCCTGCCCTGCCTCTCTGTGCTTGAGTTTTGTTTTAGAGTCATTGTAAGGAACAGATTAAATGCACGAGGAACACAGAGAACACTGATTGGCTCAAGGAAGTGTCTGGTGGTGTTAGGTGTTATTCCTGTTGGTTATGGTGTCACATTGCTGATGGTGGTGATGATGGAGAAGGGTTAGGTATGTATTCTGTGACTTTGGCTAATATTTTCACTGTTCTTTTTCTAACTTGTTCTTGACCTTCAAGTCACTTATTTTCACATTTTAGCCTACTTGCCACAGATTATTTTTATGTGGCTAACTTAGAAGAAAAATTTCATTTTTAAGAAGCTGTTGTTTGTACATAGAGGCTCTTTAACCCCCATTTCTCAAGCTGTAACTACAGGGAAAGCCACACAGATGGCTGGTGAGCAATGGGGCTAAGTGGCTGGTTGTGGTTTGCCTCCTGCCGCTCAGAAACCCACTGAAGCAGTTCCTGCTCTGCCCTCCCCACCGGCCAGGGCTTTGAACAGGTAGCCTGTTCTCACTGCTCCACTGAGGTCTCTTGGGTGGGTTAAGTGGCCCAGCTTCCACTGACAATCCTTCTACAAACCCACACTTGAGGGCACTGGCGTGGTTGATCATGATGTTCTAGTCCTGAGTGGGTGAGTCTTTTCCTGGGTGTTGAAAGTTGTAAGTTCTGCAGAACTTGGCGCCCTGGAGGAGGTGGATTCAGAGAGAATGCATTGTCAGATCAGACAGAAGTGATGGCATTGGGAGAGATGGTTTGCCTAAATTTAATAATGGAATAGGAGAGAACAGACTGGAATGGAAAAAAAATAAAGAAATGCTGCAAAAGAAATGCTGTAGGGAGGAACCTGAAGGAAATGAAGGTTGAGAATGGGAGCAAAAAAGAGGACAGAGGGTAAATGGGATGGAGGGGGGTTTTGTAAGGAATATTTGATAATGACTTTTCCCCTTTGGTTAACTGAACACATATTAACTGCCTGCTGGAATGAAAATATGAGAAAGCTGTGACCTGTCTGTGAGGAGCTCAGAGTCTGAGAGGGGAGTCCTGCCTGTAAGGAGCTCACAGTCTGAGTGGGAAGTCCTGTCGGTGGGGAGCTCATAGTCTGGGGAGGGGGGTAGTTCTGTCCCTGTGAGGGAGACTATCACAGTCTACAGTAACTAGGGGATTACAGACAAAGCTTAGGGCTGGAAAGGCTGATTAGCAAGTCAGCACTTGCTTTGTGCCAGGTGCTGAATTAGAACCCCAGGACATGGTGGCAGTTAGGACCATCAAGGCAAGGAAAAGGAGCAGGTGAACAAGCAGTGAATGTGGCATTGGGCTCTCTGCTGTGGGCATCTGGTCCCCCGTCTCATGTAGCTGGTGACTGTGGGTGTGGATAAACTGGTGAGCTTGAGGGCAGAGGCAGAGAAGCAGAAGTGACATCCAGGACTCATCTCTCTCTGGGTAAATATGTGTAGAGTGTTGTATGACAAGCCTAAGACAGTGGCCTGGATTTCCAAGGCTCCTGGAGACTTGTGGCGAGTACCAGTTCCAAGACAACAGAGAACAATGTGAGGCCTTTCAGAGCCAGACACTCTGGACAGTTGCTGCTGCTGTTAAGAGTGGATTCCTGCCTGGGACTTTGGAAACCTGTTTGACCAAGGAATGGAATGCAGGCCCCAGGCTTGTGGAGGTGAGGATTCCATGTGTCATTAATTCCTAGAAACTCATGAGATGTGCACTGGCCACATACCCCTTCCCGGGTGGAGAAAGACCCCTAATGGGAACTGCTGAGAGAGCCTTAGGGAGCTGACCGTGGACCTTGGCCTTGAACTTAACACTGTCTTGCACTTGATGCTTCTCTGCTTTTCATTTTTGCAAGTCAAGTGGATGAAAAGTGGTGTCTTGCTCCATTATGTTTTTTACATTCCTCTGGTTATCACTGAGGCTGAGCATCTAAAAAGATACTGAAAAGATGTCTGTAATGTATTATTTATTCATTTTTGGCTGTACTGGATTTTCATTCCCGTGCGTGGGCTTTCTCTAGTTGTGGCGAGCAGGGGCTACTCTCTAGATGCAGTGCATGGGCTTCTCATCGTGGTGGCTTCTCTTGTTGCAGAGCATGGGCTCTAGGGCACGGGGGCTTCAGTAGTTCCAGCACGTGGGCTCAGTAGTTGTGGCACATGGGGCTTAGAACACAAGCTCAGTGGTTGTGGCACACAGGCTTAATTGCCCCACGGCCTGTGAGATCTTAGTTCCTGGACCAGGGATCAAACCGGCATCCTTTGCATTGACAGACGGATTCTTTTATTTATTTATTCTTGGCTACACTGGGTCTTCGTTGCTTTGTACAGGCTTTCTCTAATTGTGGCAGGTGGGGGCTCCTCTTTGTTGTGGTGCCCAGGCCTCTCTTGTGGTGGCTTCCCTTGTGGAGAACGGGCTCTAGGTGTGTGGGCTTCAGTAGTTGCGGCATGCGGGCTCAGTAGTTGAGGCTCATGGGCCTTAGAGCACAAGCTCAGTAGTTGCTTAGTTGCTCCCTGGCATGTGGAATCTTCCCAGACCAGGGATTGAACCCATGTCCCCTGCATTGGCAGGTGGATTTCTATCCACTGCGTCACCAGGGAGGTCCCTGTAATGTTTTACTTAGTAAACTGGCCTTTCAAATCCTTGCTCATTTAAAAAATTAGATGATTTTTTCTTCCTGATTTCTAAGAAATCATAGTATAGATATTATAATATTAATGTTTCTATCATTAAATTAGGTAGAATTTATGCCAATTTTGATGGATTTTGACCTACAGAAATGTCAGTTCCTTACCATTCCAGCTTACATGTTGCAAATGTTGTGAGCAGTTGCTTGACTAATTTTGCTCATGGAGTGGTTGTCACGTGAAAGGTTTAAGGTTTGGCTGGTTCAAATTTACCCATCATTTCATTTCATTTCTGTTTTTGTTTCTATTTAAGAATGCTTTCCTTTCTCTTGGGTCTTAACGATGTTCTACCATACTTTATTCTAATATTCATTTCTGCTTTTCCAATTCTGTTCCAATTTCATGGTTGATTCATTTGGAACTCATGTTATTTAGGTTATTTTTCATGAGTGAGCTGGTTTTCCCAGCATGATTTGTTGTGTGGCTCATCCTTTTGTAACTGAATATAACCGTGTTTCTCCCCTATGCTGAATTCCCATGTGTAGACCTGTCCATTGCACAAGTCTGATTTTACAGAGTTTGTACTGTACATACATAACCAGCCTGCCAGTGCAGGAGACATAAGAGATCCAGGTTCAATCTCTGGGTAGGGAAGATCCCCTGGAGTAGGAAATGGCAACCCACTCCAGTATTCTTGCCTTGGAAAATTCCATGGACAGAGGAACCTGATAGGCTACAGTCCATGGGGTTGCAGAGTCAGACATGACTGAGCACATACGAGCAATATTATAAGCATTGTCACACGTTTGCTCTTGAGAAGTCATGATTTCTCATTAGCCATTCTATATGTCATTTGTGGATATAAATTTTTTTCTTCTTTATTGCTTCAGTAACTTCTTTTTCCATGGCAGAAAGGGGTCTTTGATATCACTTTGTTTTATTCCTCATTACATACAATGAGAAGAATGGCATTATTTCATGCATATAAATTGAGTGCGTGTTATGTGTGACTTAGTTGGCTGGATCCCCCTAGCTGCTTCTGCATTCAGTCTATTTCAGCATGGTATCAGTTAAGTTTCTTCAGCAAAACAGAACCAATAGGATGTATATAGAGAAAGAAATTTACTGCAAAGAATTGGTCCCTACGGTATGGAGGCTAGGTCTTGTCTGTAGTTGGCAAGCTGTGATCCAGAAGAGCCAGTATGAAGTTCCTGTCTGAGTTCTAATCTAGAAGCAAGAGACGACCGATGTGCCAGCTTGGAGACAGTCGGGAAGGGAGAACCAATTCTTTCTTACTTCACCATTTATTCTATTCAGGCCCTCAGAGAATTGCATGAAGCCCACCACACTGGAGAGGACAATCTGCTTCACTTAGTCTACAGTTTCAAATATTTTTCTCATTCAGAAACACCCTCGCAGACACACCCAGAATACTGTTTAACCAAATATCTGGGCATCTTGTGGCTCAGTGAACTTGACACATAAAATTAGCCATCCCAAATATGTTGTTTTGGCTGCAGTCTTTGAAGAAAATCCAGCTCTATACAGATACGTATTTGGAAAGGAAAGCATATTCTTTTTTGATATTACATCAGAACTCAAATGATAGCTTCTTAGTTTCCAAAGAAGACATAAAAGTGGCCAATAGATGCACGCAGAGGTGCTCAGCTTCACTAATCCTGTTTTTCAGTTGCTCAGTTGTGTCTGACTCTTCGTGACTCCATGGACTGCAGCACGCCAGGCTTCCCTGTTCTTCACTATCTCCTGGAGTTTGCGCAAACTCATGTCCATTGAGTCAATGATGCCATCCAACCATCTCATCCTCTCTCGCCCCCTCCTCCTGAGGGAAATGCAAATCAAAACCACAATGAGATATGACCTCACACCTGTCATAATGGCTGTCATCAAAAACACAAGGGAAAACATGCTTTGGTAGGGTAGAGTAAAAGCAGAACTCTGGTACACTGTTGGTAGGAATATAAATTGGTTCAGCTATTGTGAAAAACAGTATGTAATTTCTTCAAAAAGTGAAAAATAGAGCTATCATATGATCCAGCAGTACCACTTTTGGGTATATAGCCAAAAGAAACAAAATCAGTACCTTCAATAGATGTCATATTGGTTGCAGGATTATTTACAATAGCCAAGACATGGAAACAACCTAAGTGTCCATCAATGGATAACTGAATAAAGAAAATGTGATAAAACATTTTCAGGTAGAAAAAAGAAGGAAATCCTGCCATTCACCATCATGAATCAGCAGTGTGCTAAGTCAAACAGAGAAAGATAAATATTGTGCCGTATCACTTAAACGTGGAACCTGAAATCTGAATCTGAGGGACCACCCATGGTGCTTGGCTTTTTGGGTGGAAAGTTCATAATACTCGGGTCACCTGCTTACACCCCAGGAACAGTGGGTCCACCTCTCAGGACCCTCACTTTAGCGCTATGGTGGTTTATGCAATTCAGTCTGATTAGTTAACCTTTGTGAATGTGATGATTTGCTCTGTAATGGCCTCAGGCTCTTGTCATAGCCCAGTGGGCCATCTACCATGAGTATGTCACACCACTGTCATGGTTCCACACACCAGAGTTCCTTTTTGGGTTGAATCGGTTTGTTGATCTGCTGCGTAACCAGTTACTCCCAAAGTTAGTGACTTACCGTGGCAGTAGCTTCTGTTCTCACTACTTCTGTGGATCAGGAATTCGGCAGTCATGTGGCCGGGCAGTGCTGGCTCAGCGTCTCTTAGGAGGCTGCATCATCTGAAGGCTCTCCTGGGGCTGGAGGACCCGCTTCCTAGGTGGCTTGCCACCTGGCTGCTGGCGGCAGGCCTCAATTCCTTCCCATGGGCCTCCTCCCCAGGGCTGCCTCGGTGCCTCACACGTGGGCGGGGCTCCTCTCAGAAGGGGGGGTCCAGGAGCCCAGAGCAGAGGTCACTCACCACACCCTCCACCGTCCTTCCTTGTCACACGACCCGCTCTGTCACTGTGTGAGGGGACCCGCTCTGTCACTGTGTGAGGGGACCGCACGGGGACACGGGCTCCAGGAGGAGCCCTGAGGCCATCTCGGGGGCTGACTGCCACAGGAGGTTGCTGCTGAGTGGTCCCGCCCCATTCAGTGTGTGCGGACAGAGCTTCCTCTGGGGCCGGGGAAGTCTTCACTGCATTTCCACTAATTCTCATCTTCTCTAAACGCCAGAAGGCCCACTCAGCTGCCTTCGTCTCTATCTCTGTACTTCCTGCTGGCCTCTGGCCCCTGGCTGTCCTGCTGTCTGAGATTTTAATCTGGTGTGAAAGCCCCTTTATTCCAACGGCTAGCCTATCTTGATTAGAAAATCACTCATCACCTTTGCTGGGTGGACCCATTAGAAAATGTAGAATAAATATTTGTCTTTGTGAATAATTTCACAAACCTTGGATGCGTAGAAAGAGCTCAAAAACTAGATCTTACAAAGATAATACCCTTGGCTGTTCCCTGCTTGAGTTCCAGGGATCCGCAGCCCTTGGGCTCCTTTTCTTTATTGGTTTGCTTCACCTTCATTCAGTCCCAGGTGGGCTGTGAGTTAGGGTTTTCAGAAGACATAGTGGATGAAAAGTTTGGGCCTTGAAGTGCTGACTGCGATTTGGGATCTGTCTCCTGACCTCAGGCCTTGTTCTTCCAGGACGCCACACTTCTATACATTGATGCTGTGTTTTGCAGTGTCAAAGCAGGGTCCTTTGAATGATGGCATTTTGGCATCACCATAACCCTGGAAGAGGAAAGAGGCCTGGTTCCACCTAGGGCAGCCCAGCCAGGCTGGGCCAGAAAGCCCCCAGGTCCTGTGCCCCCAAGCCTGGGTCCCTGTCCTCTATCCCACAGTCACCCCATGGGTTTATCAGATAGATAGATGCCTGCTTGGAGCCCACAGGGGCGCCTGCACTGCGCTTATTTGGTGCAGTTGCTTCATTCCTCACTGTCTCCCTGTCCTTCTGTCTCTGCATGGGAGCATCAGCAGACAGGCCCCAGTGCCCTGAGCCGCTTTGGTGGGGGGAAGCTTTCATGTCCTGTAGGCACAGCTGCAGACCATGGAGGGTGGGCCTGTGAAATCCACATTGGTTCCGGCTCTCTCTGCATTGTTGGGGCCTCCGAACCAGCACATGCCTCTCTCAGTCCTCACAATGGCCTGGGTTGAAGGATCCCCCGCAGGAATTTAGGTGTGGATTTGTTCTGACAGTCAGTTCTTAGGTCGTCCGGAAGTGGAAGAAGCGTGGAACGCAAATGTCCAATTTCTCACTAATTTAAAGGCGCCAGTCCTGAGTCTTCTGGGGCATTTTCAAGTTTCTCTCCTTTGTTGAGGGAGAAGCTATAATTTGCAGGCAAACACTGATACTTTCTACCGCTCAGCTTCACTGCCTTTCTCTTCCCGAGGTACTGATCTGGTGGCCTGAACCCCTGGAAGAACCCGTGTGTTTGTAACTCCTCTCCAGAGTTCCCTGCGCCCTCTGCCACTGCTGACACTGCAGAGGTGGCTGGGTTCCTGGACACCATGTCCACCCACCCCACGCTCTGTTGAACTCAGTGTTGTGTCCTAAGCGAAAAACAACCTCCCTCTGTCTGGACTTTTCTCAAGGATTTAGAGATGGAAATGTAAAAATTATGGAGAGACTGCTCAACACACCTTCTTTTTCCTTCTCTTGCAGCCTGCAAGTATTCCTGTCACAAGAAATGTGAAGCCAAGGTAAGTGTTACATCGCTCTCCCGTGGGGCTTCTGGAGACGAATTGGCCCATGTTGAATGATGTGTATGGGAGGAGACTGCATTGGATCGTGGCCACAGAAACGAAACTCTTTTAAGAAATGGCTGCTAGGGTCTATAGTTTTCATCTCAAGAATAAACTGAGGAGCTATGAAATCCATGTTTTTAATTATAGAAAAATAACTCTTAAGAATTTGGTTTCAGAAAAGAATTTGGTAATTTTGTCCTGGCCGTGTCACAATCCTTTCTCCACATCACATGATCCCTTCTTTCTAATCACATCGACGTGCTGCTGTTGTGTGGGCAGGGGGGCGGGTAGGGTCTGGGGCACATGGCTGGCCTTGGGGATTTTTCTGGTTTCATTTTTGAATGTAGTTCATAGATGAGATTTGGAGGGCTTCCCAGGTGGTGCTAGTGGTAAAGAACCTGCCTGCCAAGGCAGGAGACGTAAGAGATATGGGTTCGATTCCTGGGTTGGGGAGATCCCTTGAGGAGGAAAGGACAACCCACTCCAGTATTCTTGCCTGGAGAGTCCCATGGACAGAGGAGTCTTGTAGGCTGCAATCCATGGGGTCGCAAAGAGTTGGACACTACTGAAGTGACTTAGCGTGCATGTACATGGATGAGTTGGGATTTTCAGGCAGTCATGGAAGTATGGGGACCCTGAATCAGGGAATTTGTCCTGCATTTGTGCATTCCCTGGAAGGGTTAAATTGCTGAGTGGCCCCACGAAGCACTTGAGGTCTGGTGTGCTGGGTTGGGTGCAGAGCTTTGATTAGTGGGGAATGAGGAGGCCTGGAAATGACATATGGAAGCTGCTGCTGCTGCTGCTGCTAAGTCGCTTCAGTCGTGTCCTACTCTGTGCGACCCCATAGACGGCAGCCCACCAGGCTCCACCATCCCTGGGATTCACTAGGCAAGAGCACTGGAGTGGGTTGCCATTTCCTTCTCCAGTGCATGAAAGTAAAAAGTGAAAGTGAAGTCGCTTAGTCGTGTCTGACTCTTAGCCTACCAGGCTCCCCCGTCCATGGGATTTTCCAGGCAAGAGTACTGGAGTGGGTGCTATTGCCTTCTCCAATGGAAGCTGCAGGCACCCCTAGATAAGGCCCTGATTTTCTACGTGGGTCCTGGTGTCTGCATCTCTCACACATTCTAAGTGTGATGTTACCTTCAATGGGGCCAGGGCCCACGCATAGCCTCTCCTTTTTGGGACCCCCTCAGATGCCCTGCAGGTCACCCTGTGGCTGGAGGTCCAGGGAGATGGGGTTTAGAGAGTCTTGGGATTTTGTCGCTGCTCTAGACCTCATGGGTCAACCTTTCCTGGTCCTTGGGCTCTTGAGTGGAAGAAATGTGTGCTGGAGGCCAGCTTTGTGGAACTGTGGGCTGGCTTCACGTGTGTGCTCTTCATGTGAGGATCCTGGTTTCCTCCACTCTCCTCACCATACACACAGGCATGCACATGCAGTCACACACAGTCCACACTCGCCCATGCGCCATACATGCACACACTTCACACACATGCATGCAGTTTACTCACATGGGCATGTGCACACACATAAAGCTAGAAAAGTTACAGGTTGCTCTAGCCCTGCTTTTTTTCAAGAAAGAGATTAAATGAACGAACTTTCTTATTAAACTTTTTGTTATGGAGCGTTCGGGACTCATGGGGAAGTGGCAAGGCTAGGATAGAGTGCAGTACTGCTCTGTTATCCAGCCCCTAAGCTGGCCACGGAGAAGGCAATGGCACCCCACTCCAGTACTCTTGCCTGGAAAATCCCATGGACAGAGGAGCCTAGTAGGCTGCAGTCCATGGGGTCGCTAAGAGTCGGATACGACTGAGCGACTTAACTTTCACTTTTCACTTTCATGCACTGGAGAAGGAAATGGCAACCCACTCCAGTATCCTTGCTTGGAGAATCCCAGGGGCGGTGGAGCCTGGTGGGCTGCCGTCTATGGGGTCGCACAGAGTCAGACACGACTGACGTGACTCAGCAGCAGCAGCAAGCTGGCCAACCACCCACCCAACCCCGCCCGAATCCCATTCTCTTCCGAGATGTCACATGATATGTGCTTTAGTTGGTTCAAGATCAGGCCCCGTGGTGGGGCTTTGGGGCACTTCTGCTGTCACTTCCGGTCTCACTGTGGAGAAGGCTTCCCCTTTCTGTCCAAGGCCAGGCGTTCTTGCTCACTCTTACCACTGGGCGTGACTGATTTCTAACCTTGGTTATTTTAGGTCTGCTTTGCCATAGATATGCTCTTCTCTCCATCGTGCTATGTACTTTCAACCCAAGAAACTGTGTCAGAGCAGAGATTCCTGTACGCAGTGGAGGTGTGGATGATGCCATCCTGGGGGTACACTTCAGATTTCCAAGAGGGTTTTCTCCCATCTACCTGGTGAGGGTTTGGACTGAACCCCAGCCCCTGAGAGTCCCAGTTACAGTGAGCCTTGTACTTCGGAGCTTGTTCCCCAGAGCCTCAGTTTCTTCATGTGTAAAATGAGCTTCGGGAGTTGGTGATAGACAGGGAAGCCTGGCGTGCAGCAGTCCAGGGGGTTGCAAAGAGTTGGACACGACTGAGTGACTGAACTGAACAGAAAATGGGTGAATAATACATCTACAATCCACTTGAATCGGCTTGCTTTTAGCTATTAATTAGGGTAATTATTTAAATTTTAAGGAAGTGGAATGAGTTATATATAATCCACATCACCGCATGGGGAAAACAGAGGAGAAAGCCATGCCCAGAACCCTATTTGTCCTGTGTCATTCTGCATGTGTGCACGTGTGCACACGCCAGCACATGTGTGAGCATGCATCATGTAGGTGTGCCTGTGTGTACTTTCTCATGCGACACTCTGGCTGGCCACTCTTGACCCACCGCTGCAGACTGAGCCCCGCTGCCCTTGGCACCGATTCTCAAAGGAGACCTGGTGCCGGCCACTTAGGGGATTGAATTCTTTGGTTCAAAGAATATTCCAAAAGCCTTAACTATCACTGATTACGGCATTTCTAGCCACAGTAATTGGCAGTTTGCTCGGGATAGTTAAGCTTTTATTCTTATTAGATCATGGTGGAGGGGGAAATGTATCCGTATTCATTTTTTTTTTTTTTTGGATAATGCAGCTTTGAATGGCAGGAGAGAATGCCACTGGCAATAACAAAGACTCTTCTTATTCCAGAACTATAATGCTGGTGCTGCTGAGCAGATCATAAATTCTCAGCCGCCCCTGAAGATAAGCACGGGGTGGGGTGGGGGGTGGGCAGTTCGGTCTCCCAGGAGCTGAGCCACGGCTCCCCCACACGGCTGGGTCCTTGATCACTGCACGTCTGTGCCTAACTGTGCGTGTCCAGATTTCTTTCAGACTGAGAAAACTTAGGTGAAGCTCTGGTTGAAAACACTGGCTTTGATCTAATGACTGACTTGGGGATGGAGTGGTCAGTGGGTCCCCTGTGTGCTGGGAACACTGGAGGAGAGGGCACAGCACGCGTGTCATTGTGTGGTGTGTTACTATGTGGTGAGTCCTGCTGGCATTGTCATGGCCCTGCTGCTGTCCATCAGAGGCTCCCAGCTGGGCCCAGGATGTCCCCTTGGTAGAGCTGAAGATATGGAAGGAGAGAGTCACCCTGCAAAAAAGGGACTGAACCATGGATTGGGTGCTCAGGCAGGGGAATGGAGCCTTGAGCTAGGACAAGGGTCTCTTTCTTCTTGGCTGTTGGGCAGTATGTCCCCTCAGACGAGGCCCTGCCGTCCAAGGGCACATGGAGGCAGAGACCTAGGCTTTTATCCTTTTTGTCTGCTGGAGCAAGTCCAGTTCCCTGGAGCCTCAGTTCCTTCATGTGTAAAATGGGTGAATAATACATCTACAATCCACTTGAATCAGCTTGCTTTTAGCTATTAATTATGGTAATTATTTAAATTTTAAGGAAGCGGAGTGAGTTATGTATAATTACTGGGAAGTTTGGAATTCCAAATATCTTGCTCCCTGGGAGGCTGTGCTTGTTCATGGGTGCCACGTGAGCTGTTTGGGCATTGTATCTTGTTTTTTTCCTGGCCTCTGGCTGACTCATTGGTAAGAGAAAAAAGGAAGTAGGAGAAAAGAAATAAAGCTGTTTCAGGAAGGCAAACAATGGTGAGGAGACACTTAGGGGATGGGATCACTGGTGGGGCACCCCTAGACGTGGCAGAGATGGGGTTCCTTGAGCTTTGGTGAGTGAGTGTGAACACTATACCTCCACTAGGTTTTTGCAAATGTTAGGCCCCATATAGGGGCTGAGCTGTGAGTTGGCAGAAAGGAAAGAGCGAGAATTTTTTCATAAAAGTCCTGGTTGGTCGAGCACAGAGCCTGTGAGGGTCTGTGTGTTCATCACCCCAGGTCCTCACGTACACAGGCAGCTTAACAGTCTCATCTGAAACATGATGGGTGATTGTAATCCAACAGGGTGGGTTTGGGTGACATGAGATTGATAACAAAGTACCTAACCAGTGACTGGCTCCTAATGGGTGCTCAGAAGGAATGAAAACCAGCTACGGTGTTGAGGGATTGTCAGTAACGTGCTGAGCTGTGCCTTTTCTAACTTTGATTGTCACAGCCTCCCTCGGAGGTCATTGTGTCCTCGTCCCAGCCTTACAGGTGACCCTGAGACTTGAAGAAGTCACACTGCCCACCGAGGAACAGGACCTGAGAGCCATGTCCTACCTGCAAACCCTGACCTGGCCTCTCAGTGAATGTTTACACTTCCCTTCCCTCCTCCTCCCACTCCTTGCACTAAGGAAAGAGGTGGTTAATTTTTAAACTACCCAATTCAACAAACGTTTCCTGATTTGCTGTCAGTCAGGCCCCGAGCTGGGTGTCTAGATGTAGCTTGCTGACCTCAGGTCCATTTCGGCCTGCCGCCCGTCCGGGACCGACCAGGGGGCGGGGCCAGTCCAGGTAGAGGATTTCACTTATCCACCTACGGTAGACAGGTAGGTGCCTGTGTTTTGATATTTGGCTTTTGATTTTTTAAAAAATTGATAGTAAAATAATAAAATCTAGCGGTAAGTAGGAAGAATTTATACACCCCTCTTACCATCAATATCCACACAGCCATGTGTGGTGCACTTGTTACAATGGATGTGCCAATATCGATGCATTATTATTAACTGAAGTCCATAGTTTATGTTAGGGTTCACTCTTGGTGTTGTTCATTCTGTGGGCTTGAACAAACATATAATGACATGTTTCCATCGTTACAGTATCGTTAGAGTAGTTTCACTGCCCTAAAAATCCTCTATACTCCACCTGCTCATCCCTCCTCCCTCATAACCCCAGGAAACTGCTGATCTTTTTACAGTCTCCATAGTTTTACCTTTTCCAGAACATTATATATTTGGAAGTGTACGGTATATATGGCCTTCCCAGGTGACTCTAGTGATAAAGAATCCGCCTGCCAGTGTAGAAGAATGCAAGAGATGCAGGTTCCGTCTCTGGGTCAGGAAGATCCCCTCGAGGAGGAAATGGCAACTCACTCCAGTATTGTTGCCTGGAAAATTCTGTGAACTGAAGAGCCTGGTGGGCTACAGTCCATGGGGCCGCAGAGAGTCGGACATGACTGAGCAACTAAGCAGCAGCATACATTATATAGCCTTTTCAGACTGGCTTCTTTCACTTAGTCTTATATATTTAAGTTTGCTCCATGTCTTTTTATGGTCTGATAGCTCATTTCTTTTTAGTGTTGAGTAACATTGCACTGTCTGGATGTACTGTGGTTTATTTATCTGTTTGCTCGGTGAAGGACGTCTTTGTTGCTTCCCTGTCTTGTTTTTTATTTTTCACACGTTGTCACTGGGATCAGAAGGGCCAGCAAGCCCTAGTAAGTTCTGCTTTTCTTCTGGGCAATTTTGTTTCTTTTCCTGCAAGATCCCTCTCCTGTTAGACTGTTCTCACTGATCTTTTTTTGACTCATTATAATTAGTAGAAAAGTCACTTGACACATTTCATATTGATAAAGGCATGTTCATGGCTGCGGCTGTTGTCTCACTGGAAACTGTTACTCTAAGGCCAGCGTTTGGGGAACAGCCCCATGTATGAATTCCTACCAGGCAGTTCTGGATCTGCCCTTCAGTCAGCAAGCCATATGCAGCTGTGCTGCTGCTGCTTAGTCACTTCAGTTGTGTCCAACTGTTTGTGACACCATGGACTGTAGCCTGCCAGGCTCCTCTCCAGGCAAGAATACTGTCCATGCCCTCCTCCAGGGGATCTTCCTGACCCAAGGATCGAATCTGGGTCTCTTGCATTGCAGACAGATTCTTTACCACTGAGCCACTAGGGACGCCCATGCAGCTGTGCTAGGAGAGTGCTATTTTATATAAGCATGGCAGTTTCCTCTGCATGAAAAATTCATGTTTTTAAATCCCAAGTAATCTGATTGTGGGGTCTTGGAGCTCTCCTTCAAGGTGTAGGAGGTGGCCAGCAGGATGGAATCACTGTAATCTGGAGAAGCTCATCCCGTGAACAACACTGCTACTGGTGGTTCTGGTGCCACCTTTTATTTTCACTTTTCTGAGTGTGGGCCTTACCAGACACTGCTCGGCACGGGACAGACTGGCAGACATTACATGAGAGGAAACAGGCTGTTGAAGCTGGTGGTGGCATGTGGCCAGGTGATATTATCACGTGGCTGTGTAGTTGATTGTCTCACTCCTTCACGACTGATTTGTTCTCTGGTGCAGCCTAAGTTCGGAGAAGGCAATGGCACCCCACTCCAGTACTTTTGCCTGGAAAATCCCATGGACGGAGGGGCCTGGTAGGCTGCAGTCCATGGGGTCGCGAAGAGTTGGACACGACTGAAGCGACTTAGCAGCAGCAGCAGCAGCAGCAGCAGCCTAAGTTTAAGCTATAAAGCTATATTTATGTAGAATTAACTAGTCCTTCCCCAGAAAAGCCCAGAAGGAAATTATAATCTTAGTTTGAAATAGATTTATTTTAAATAAATCATGTAATATACAAATATGCCCTTCTGCTTTCTCTAAATCATCACTTTTCATTCCATGTGGCATAGTGACTAAGAAGGTGGCCTCCCCACATACCTAATGTGAACCTGTACTCCCTGGCTGCACATTCAGCCTTTTGGCTAGTTACCTAATGGACTGGGGTCCTCTGGGGGTGGGGAGGGCAGCAGGAGGGAGCCTAGGTTGCTGTGGGTCCTAATGCACTTTGCTATTTAGACTAGGACATTGGGGGCACCCTGGGAGCCTACTTTTGAACCACATCCTTCTCACTCTAGCCTGGGAGCCAAACCCTTGATCCTCTGGGGGTCAGTTGTCACAGATTCCTGGTTGGCAACCTCATCTGTGAGGGGAGGGGTGCCTGAGCCTGGGCATTGCTCAAGTTTCCCAGAATACCTTTTGAAATCCTGGGAGCATGTGTTTTGTGACTTCATTAGTGGCTTGGCTCCATCCTTTAGGGGAGGACTTGATGTTTGGTGAATCCCAAGGTGGATCCTGGCACTGGAATGCTGTGCTGGTCGCCCCTGCCTGCAGTCGTGCCTCTTCCCCAGGACCTGACTCAGACCAGAAGGCAGTTGCAACAGGGTTTTAGTTTCATCAGTTTTGTTTTAATTGATAACACAATGACTGGAATATGTGTAAAGTGTCTCAAGGTGACTTTTGAAGAGCCACAGTCATTTAAATGTGTATATTTGGGAAGGTTCGTTCAAAAACAGCCCTTCCCTCACTTTCATCTTCAGCCAGTACAACTTATAGTCCTTTATAGAGAGACCACTTGGGTGAGGGCCCGGTGACAAATTACCCATTGCCCTGTGTCCCCCACATCTGTAGGATTTGGGGGAATGGGAGGAATGATAGTAGTAAAGTTTTGAAATTTTTTTTTTTTAGCAAATTGATCTCAGTTAATTATTGGAACCGCAAACGGGAACTTGGTTACACAACAGACGATCAAATGCAGTCAAGCAAGCTTGCTTGCTGAGGCCGGAGACGGGAGAGGACAGGTTCCTTGCCTGCAAAGCATCAGGATGCGGGTGCAGCTGGGCTCTGCTGACAGAGAAGGGCACCCAGGACTACTGGGGTCCTCAGTTCAAAGCAGACATCACCCTTTGTGAGGAGAGTAACCATGGAGTGTGTGCTCGTCCTGGGTCAGCAGGGCAGGAGTCCGGCTGTGGCGTGTGCCTTGTGCAGCCTGGGACGTGTCATGGAGGAAGAGCTGTCCCGGGGCCAGGCTGCTGTGGGCACCTGTCACTCAATTGTAAACAAAAACAAGGGAAAGCACTCAGTGAATATTTCCCTCCTTTCTGGGTGTGACTGGATTCACTGGTTCATGAGATTCTGTAATAGATGATTATGTATTGATATGTCCCTGTAATCTGCACTCCTTTTGGGAGTATAGAAGTAGAAAATGGAAATTTCCACATGTAGCTGTCAGAAACATCTCCTAAAGCCATGAGACCCACAGGGGAAGGGGCCCTTGGACCTGGGGCTGGGTTCTGATGGCCCCATGGCAGCTCTGTGAGTGTGGGTGTCTCCTCCTACAAAAAGGAGTAAGGCAGTGTGCCCTAGATGCCCAGGGTGTCCTCTGTGCATCAGTAGATGGTCCTCACGGTGCCCTCCTTTCATGCCCATGCTGTCTGTTCTGGGTCCTAGCGTGTGGTCTACGAAGAGGCAGGTTCCTGGGACTTCCCTGGTGGTTTTGGGAGTGATCTCCAACTCTGGCCGGTGACACGACCCATCCAGTAGAGCAGGTTCAAGCCAGCTTTTGTTCTCTGAGATCCTCTCTCTGCTCCTTTTCTGTCTGTTGTGTCCTAAGCACTAGATTCAGGCTGGGAGAGGTGACAAAACCCTGCCTGACTTCATTGTCCCCTATCCCCTTGTGGGTGGGCCTCAGGGATCTCTGCAGGTCCCATGCTCAGGGTGCTGGCTTTGGACCTATTCCCCCCATATCTGGACACACTGTGCCTTGTGGCAGCTCCCCCACCCCCATCTCCACTGCAAGCCACCTCCTAGCATGTGTGTCTATGGACCGCACCTTGAGGGTGAGGGCCTCTGAGAACAGAGGGCCAGCACTGAGGTCACAACCCAAAATGTGGCTCACCTAGCCCTGGTGATGACCAGAGTGTGTCTGTGGGTGTTTCGCGGGGGTCTGTGTTGGCATCTTCAGGCCTCTTGTCCAGAATTGCTTACAGCCGTACACAGAGAAGGACATTTCTGATCAAGTGGCTGGTTTTACTTTTGTGTAGCTACTTCTAGAGGATAGTTGTCATATTTTAGAAACTCATTTCTCCTGTTTTAGCAGCAGGATAGAAATAATCAACTAAACATTTGAGTCCCCGCCTTCACATTTTAATCTGTGAAATTAAACTCCAGTTGTACTCTGTGCTTTGTTTTTTCTCTAGGAAAGCTATTTATTTTGAACCAGGATTCAGGAAGTGCCTGCCTCCCATCTTCCTTCAAGCACAGAAATAGCTCCTGGGATGCCCTCTGGTCACCTCTGGGTACAGCTGGCACAGTTCATTTTTGTGTGTTTCTAGGTGTTTTGACTCTGGCCTTCTCATGTGTCCTGTGTATCTCTGCACCTTTCAACTCCTTAGTCCCCCAGGAACTTTTGGAGCCAGCCGGCCTCCCTTCTGTCCTAGCAGAGCTGGGCACTGGGCTCTGGGCTGCCGGCCTCCCCTTCCCCTGCTTAGACCATCATTAGAATAAACTCATAAGAGCTTCTTTCTAGGGGATTGGGAGGTAGACTGTGTGAATGGCTCCCACAGGCTATGAAGTCAGAACTTCTGTCCTTGTAGAGGTTTTCATTTTTACTTTTAATAAGTGTTTTTTGGGGGAGTTGCCCAGCCATAGGACACCCTCTGGAAGCTTAGTGGTGCCCAGCAAGGATGGAAGCCTGTTCTGGCAGAGGAGGCTGCTGGAAGGAACTTGTGGGCATTTGGGGGAAGAACTGGCAGATAGGATTGGTGTCCTGGCCAGATGGGGATAGGGTTGCCGACAGTTCTTAGGCTTTCCTTTTGGGATTCTGTGTGGAGAGTGACACCATTAGCAGGATTTTGCTAATGTGGGTGGAGGTTTAGCTTCATCAGGGTGAACTCCTGTGGGTTTAGTGGGACATGTTTATGTGGACATTCAGAGTGAGCTAGCTGGCCCTGTGCAGCCTAATGCTAAATTTTTAAGTTTTTCTTCTGAGATTTGATGATAAGTTATGATCTATTAAAATTTGTCATTTTTTTCTCCCTTTTCTTGTCAGTCCTTCCCTGGATCAAAGGACAGTTGGCAAAAACCAGGTTATTCATTGTACTATTCTTAGATACTTCTGACAAAATATTTTTTGAGAAATTTCCTTGGTATTCCCCCTTTGTGGCACGTACCATTTCCGTCCTTAAAAACTGTTGCTTCTGTAGGTGCCTTTTCTTCCTTTCCTCTTTGTAACAAGGAGAGTGTTAAAAAGTCATGGGGGTGGTGTCATACCATTTCTAAACTCTTGTCTTAAAAAAAGCAAAAGCACACACAGTATTTGTCCTGAATTTTTGGTGCAGCTCCTGACTCTGTTTCTCCTGGCTCCACCCATCTTGTACAACAAAGTGTTGTTATTTAGGCTGTTCTGGTTGAGATGTTTAAGCCTGAGGGAAGGGTCCTTTCTCTTGTATTGCTGTCTGTAAAGACTTCCCAGCCTTGCAGGTGTCCTTGTGGAATGAGAGAGAAGCAAAGAGCTTGGTGCCTGGTGCAGGGGAGAGGGGAGGGGAGGGAGGAGCTAAGTGGGGGAAGAAGGGAGGGAGAGGGGCTCGCTGTGGGGGAAAGGGGAGGGGAGGGGCTTTTGGAGGGGGCGGGGCTAAGTGGGGAAGGGGAGGGGCTAAATGGGGGAAGAGGGAGGGGCTTGCTGGGGAAGGGGAGGGGCTTCCTGGGGGAGGGGAAGAGGCTTAGTGGGAAGAGAGGGAAGGAGAAGTCTTGATGGGAGGAAGGGCTTGGTCAGGGAGCAAGAGCGTCTGTCTTATCTGTGGGTCTGCTGAAGAAGGAGCCTGTAGTCCAGCCTTGAAGTAGGGGCATGACTGGGTAGGAAGGGAAAGGTGGGCTTTCTCAGCAGAGGAACCAGCCGAATGGGCTCAGAGGGGAGAGATGACCCTGGGCCCCTGTGGATAGAGAGGGGAGGTGAGGGGGGTGTGGAGCTGCAGTGTGGAGTCCGACACTGTGCTGGATCCCTGCACCCCAGGGAGGGCAGGGCACTGTGTGCGGCCTGCCCACCTTGGGCCAGCGTGCACCCTGGGGTGGGGTTGCTTCCTTCTTGGGGTACCTGTGTGATGGGAAGGACCCCTGCCTTTCTGGGGGTGACAGGAGCAGCCCGCTAGAAGGATGCATGCAGCTGTCCTGTGGAGTGCTGACCGGTGTGGGCATGTAGGCCGAGTGACACAGGAGCAAGCCAAGGCAGGCTGTATGGAGGTCTCGTTTCTGTCCTTCTGTTGGGAGTCCTTGGGAATGTTCTGCCACAGGTGCTTGGGTCCCATCCAGTCGTCCCCATGTGCCTTCTCATCAGTCAGGATCTTCACCTTTATTTTGAGCAGGAACAAAGCAAAACATTTTGCTTAATGTGGTCCTTAACTTGCTAAGACCACTGGTTGAGTTGTATTCACAGCATTAACTGCCAGACGTGCCATCTAAACATATCCGTCCCAGAAGCACGTGGAGTTCTGGGGAGCCGCGTGTGTCTGTGTGGTCACGGGCCATGCTGTGGGACAGCACCTCTCAGATATCCTTGCCCCTCCCAGGCCCGTCTTGGTGAACAGGGGGTCAGGGAGATGCCCTCCTGTTCCTCCACCTTGAATGTGATGACAGAAGCAGTCTTGCTGCTGCAGCTGCATCCTCAGGAAATGCTGTCTGACCACTGCTGTGGGATGTGTGTGTTGGGAGAGACAGACAGAATCCTCCCAGCCGGACAGGATGGTCCTCTTGGAGGGACGGGAGTTTCCATCACAATCTGATAGTGTGTATCTTGACAGCCTTTCCTGATTAAGTTCACATCCCTCCTGTAAGGTGATAGTATCCATTTCACAGAGTTCAGACAGCAGGGGGCCACCTGAGTCCCTCAGGCCAATTAGGAGAGAGCAGGGGGCATTCTAGTAACTGAATGTCAGTCTCTGAAGCAGAGTCCTAAGCTTTTTCTATTCTTCCGTAGCTGACTCTGTGGCACCTGAAACTAAGATACATATTTTAAAATAAACTTCTGTGTAACACTGAAGCATGCATTCAGAAAGGTCACTGATCATAAATCTCCAGCTTGATGTGTTTTGATGGTGGGTGCATCTGTGTGGTCACATCACAGGTGGGGAGTTGAAGTGTGCTCGGCGCTTTGAATCCTCCTGTGCCACTGGGGCCCTCTACTTGCTTGCACCCAGCTTGAGTTTGCTGGGCTTTGCACCTGAAGCAGTGGACTCCCAGAGGACACACTCTCTCCCCCATCTTCCTCGTTCTACCACTGACATCTGAGCCCCTCGTCCGTCACCTTGTGGTGCACCCAGTGTTTTTTAAAGTGCCTTGCCTGTTGGGACACAGTGAAAGCGGGGGAGGGATGTTCTGCCATGCTTGGGCTTCTTGCAAGAAATTATTGGAAAAATAAGAATAGTTTTTAGAAGACTTATCTAAGGGAAACTAGTGAAATGATCCCAGTGATTTTCCTTCTCTCTCTTCCACCACCACCGTCCCCCCCACCCCCGCCTGTATCCAGGGGCTGTGGGGGGACAGGCGGGACCAATAAGGCTTAATTGCATTTGTAGGGCGGTGTGTTCTCATGCGGATTAGACAGGCTAAATTGGGCTTTAACTCTCAGTGGGAGAACAGTTTCCTGAGGAATGTGAACCTAATTAGGGATTCCAGGGTCACGCCTGATAAAGTTAAGGAAAAGTACTTGAAGCACTTTTGCTTGAAGGAGGCAAATAAGTTAATAAAGCCTTGAAGATTGGCATTTTGGGAGCCATCCGTTTGCATGGAGTCTGTCATTCTTTGGAGGTTTGTGTTGGACCCCTCACTGGAGTTCCCCCATCCCAGAGGAGCATTTTTACAGACCACCTGCCCAAATCTGCCTGGATGACGTTGTGAGAATGGCCTTCATTCCCCATTGGCCCTCTCAGGCCTTTGATGGTGGGTGCTATGGACTGAATGTGGCCCCATACCCAAATGCATAGGTAGTTACCTCAACCTCCAGGACTTTAGAATGTGAATGGACTTGGAAATAGGGTCTTTTAAGAGGTTTTGTTGTTGTCCTTTAGTCCCTCAGTCCTGTCCAACTCTTTGCGACCCCATGGACTGGAGTACACCACGCTTCCCTGTCCTTCACTATCTCCTGGAGTTTGCTCAAACTCGTGTCCATTAAGTTGATCATACCATCCAACCATCTGATCCTCTGTCCCTTTTCATGCCCTCAATTTTCCCCAGCATTAGGGTCTTTTCCAATGAGTCAGCTCGTCATACCAGGTGGCCAAAGTATTGGAGCTTCAGCTTCAGCATTGGTCCTTCCAATGAATATTCATGGTTGATTTCCTTTAGGATTGACTGGTTTGCTCTCCTTGCTGTCCAAGGGACTCTCAAGAGTCTTCTCCAGCACCCCAGTTCAAAAGCATCAATACTTTAATGCTCTGCCTTCTTTATGGTCCAACTCTCACATCCGTACATGACTGCTGGAAAAACCATAGCTTTGACTAGATGGACGTTGATCAGCAAAGTGATTGTCTCTGCTTTTTAATATGCTGTCTAGGTTTAAAGAGGTGGTGAAGGTATAATGGGATCCTATGGGTGGCCCTGACCCTATACAACTGGTGTCCTTACAAGAGGAAATCACACAGAGGGAAGACAAGGTGAGGAGCGAAAGTAGCTTCTGCACGCCAATGAGAGAGGGCTCAGGAGAAACCGGCCCTGCTGGCACGTCGGTCTCTGATTCCCAGTGTCTGGACTGTGATGACACATTTCTGTTGTGTGAGTCATCCAGGCTATGGTATTAGTTATGGCGTCCCGAGCCCACTAAGACAGCAGACATGCTCCCTCTCAGATTGTGAGCTCTAGGGAGGGCAGTTTTCCTCTTTTCATCATTCTACCCCCTAGTTATAATAAACGGTAGTAATGGAAATAGAAATAATTGGACTTTTATCTTTTCTCAGTCATCTGTAATGGGCACAGAAAACATCTTGCTGCTTTATCGATCAGTAAGATGAAATGAAAGAAGCAGAAGCTGTGCAGTCATACAAGATAAAGATGATAATGAAGTTTCTGCTCCTCCTCCCACCAGACTGCTGCCCTGTGCAGAGACAAGGGAGGTGTCACCCCCACCCCATTACTGTGAAGTCCCCTAAGCCAGTGTATCCACCATTACTGTAAAGTCGCCTCGGCCAGTGTATCCAGCATGACTGTAAAGACGCCTCGGCCGGTATATCCACCATTACTGTAAAGTCCCCTCAGCCAGTACATCCATATCCCTTTCTCCAGCTCCATGTCTGGGGTGCGAGGGGGAGAAGGTGGCCTGTGACTTAACAGGCTGACGTGGAAAAGAAATTGCTTCAATCTTGATCTCACTGTGAGTTTCCTTTGCAAAGTCTTTATCTTTGCAAAGATAAAACAGAGGTAAACTTTACTCCAGATTTTGCACAGCCTGTGTTAGAATTCAAAAAACTGTGCTAAAGTAATTTCATTTAACGATGCAATGTGTGCCTAGAGCGTGGCCTCTGTACTTGGTGTACAGCAGCGGACTGCCTTCAATCCTGCCTGCGAGCCAGTCGGTTCACCCTGTTCACTCGCGTTGCACTTCTGTGATGGAGAATGGGTCTGTCTTTGCACAGGTGTTCAGTGTCTGAATGCATTTTGATCATTGTTGGCTGCTGCTGTTGAACTGATCCATCTTTCCAAGATCCTGGCGTGGGTTGGATCTGCTCAGGCTGGCTTGATGCCAACCTGGAGGGATTCATCTGTGGGCAGAATTATCTGGGAAACAAGTGGGAATAAATGGCAGGAGGGGAGACCAGGCTGGAGACTTTGGTGGTGGCGTCTGAAAACATGGTATGTGCCACACGCTCTAGGGCACGTGTGTCTGTGTGCTTCTGGGGAGCTTGTTCATGGGACTCAGCACAGTTGGGATTCTTAATGGTTCTGGGGGTTAAACTCTCCTCCATGCACAAAGTGATGTGCAGAGCATCAGTGATGCTTTTGGGGAAGCTGGTGAGAAAAATGTCACTCTTTCTGTGGCTTTGTTCAAAGTAAAATTTAAGAGGAAACAATGACAGCAGAGCTGAACTCATTGTTTTGTGGTACCCCTGAGGAGCAAAACATGTGAGAAGGAAATCTCTGTGAGGCACATGGAGACTTGAAGTGTGGTCTCTCTCCAGGATTCATCTCCAGACATTTGCAGAGGCGCCTGTGGGCTGTCAGAGGCGGCTTTATGCCTCCAGAGAAAGCGCCTTGCCGCAGACCTGGGCTCGGCCCTGGGGTGTCCACTTAGTACCATGGTTCTTCAGGGTAGTGAAGTGCTGGGCTGGGCTTTTGTAGTGTGTACACACATGCACACTCACACACTCAGACACACAGTCACATAGGGACACACACACAACTCTCATTTACCCACATTCTCATCCTTACACACTCATTCAGAGATGCTCATGTGTTCTCACACACTCACTTCTTTACACCCTCGCTCTCACACACTCCCCACACTCTGACACCCCTCCTCTACCCTCCCTCACCCTCGTATAGTCACCTACACTCCCATTTCCTGCTGCACAGTCACTTTGGGTGCAAGAGCCCCTCGTCCCACCTCTGTCCTGCTCACCTGCCCACCTGCCGGCTTTGGGACAGGGCGCTGATAGCAGCAGGCAGCCGGCGCCACGTCGCCAGGTGTGCCGGGTGAAGCCCTGTTTGTTTGTGGTTGCCCTTGGTAATGGTGACTCGGCCCCACACAGAGCCGCCACAGGCCATAAAGTCCGGTCTCTGGGGCCTCTCTGGGGCTTCCTTAGTCACTAGTGGGCGCTGGCTCAGCCTCCTGCCCTGTCCCTCCCACATCATGTGTCACCTGCACTCCCAGCCTCCTTCTGGTGAGAAAGGGGAGACGTTTCTGTTAGGAGAGGAATGTGGAGTTTGGCCTCCGTGGCCACCAAACTAGAAGCTTGTGCCCGTGTGGCCCGGCCTCTTTGGGACTCAGCGCTCTGGGCACCGACAGGACGCTCACCAGCTACCCGGGTTGTGCAGGCCGGTGAGGCTGGGGAGGAGGACCTGCAGGTGCCCTGGCCCTGCTGTGATTGAGCCACCGGCATCCCCGTGAGGTTGCCCTGCTGGAGGTGACGGAACCCTGTTTTCGTCTGCTGCTGCTGGTTCAGGCCACCTCACACAGCAGGCAAGGGGCTCAGTGAGGGGGGTGCTGCCCAGTCCCTCTGAACGTGGGGGCCATGCACTCTGGGAGCTGTGGGCCTGCTCACTTTTCAGCTCCATCTGTGCGATGGAACTGGCCCTGCAGAGGCCAAATGCTAAGGCAGCACCGGCTCCTTCATGCTGAGGATGGCCAAGGCCACCTGCAAAAGACTGAGCACCATGGCATTTCCTGTTGTCAAATGAAAATAGCAGAATACCCAGGCGGCACGGTGAGGCCTGTGATCAGAGGAGATGGAGAGAGAAAGCAGGTGAGCCTGTCCCACCGTCACTGACCTGACCTGAGCCCAGGACGGCCGCCCTCGGCACGGTTACCTGGTATCTTCATCCTGAGCGGGGAGGCAGGCAGAGCTTGCAGCCATGGAGGCTCCAGTGCTGGATGTGGCCCCTCCAGAGAATCCCTGGTTTCTGTCTCTGGTCAGGCTGTAGGCTGCTCGTGTCCCTGTTGTGGAGCAGGGCGGTCCACGTGAGAACATGCCGTGTCCTCACCGTTGATTGCTTCATGGTTCTGCCAGACTGTGGTGAGCTGCCTCCCTCTTTCTTATTCTAAGGGATTGTATGAGATTTCCATGTAGTTCCCGTCCTGGGATTTGGTTTGAGCCACTTTGAAGGGACATGTGTCAGTGTGTCCACTTGATGAAGGTCTTTACTACAGTAGGTGTTTGTAGTTCTTGATGTAAACGTTAGTTTTCTCTGTATGGAAAGGTTGCCTTCCTCCCAGACCATCCTCTTTTCTCTGAATTGGTACTTCTTGTGCATTTTTGTTTGCAAATTCGTTCTAATTTGAGGTTCTTCTGTAGTCATGTGCTATCTGCATTTCACAGCAGTGTGTGTTAAAACAGACAGTAGGGCTGGTAATCGATTCCCTGGACCAGAGGCTCTTTTCTGGTGGGAATGCAGAGCTGTTGCTTGACATTTGCTCCCCTGAACTGAGGCGCTTGCGCCCCTGAAGTGGGGAGCCCCATGCCCTATCTCACTTTCTAATGAAGAATACAGTTTATGCAGTTTGTGTTAGTTGGTGTCTCCTCCCTGAGGACTTGTCTTTTTTAACTGTTGTTTTCTGTGAAGGACAGTGAGTGCCTGACAAGAGAAGGTACTTAGTATAAATAAGATGGGGGTGTTGATTGCATAGCTCTTAAGTGATGTCAGCCTTCAATGGGGCTTATTGTGATGGCCCCGGGAGGAGGGATTTCGGGAGCCCCACCGCACGGATCCCTCTTTCATTTTCTGGAAGATACCTTGGGGCCAGGCCAGGTGGTTGGTGTCATTGCATTTCATGTGGCTGTAGGGGATGTGGGAGATGCAGGACATGCTTGACTTCTGGATGGTCCTCCTAGTGATTGCAGTGATTGCTGTTTTTAAAACTCGAACTTCTGATATTACACAGGGCTTTTGCTTTTGTTCTCTTAACAAACACATCTTCCAGATAATTACTGGACTTTATTTTTCAGGCCAGTATTAGACTTACAGAAAAATTAGACAAGTAGTATAGAGAGTTAACCTGTGCCCACTTCTCTCCCTCCTAATTTCCCCTATGATTAATACCTTGCATTAGTGTGGTACACTTGTTATATTTGATGAGACAATACTGATACATTATTAACCCTAGTGGCTTCCCTGGTGGCTCAGATGGTAAAGACTCTGCCTGCAACGTGGAAGAGCTGGATTTGATCCCTGGGTCAGAAAGATTCCCTGGAGAAGGGAATGGCAACCCACTTCAGTATTCTTGCTTTGATAATTCCATGGACAGAGGAGCCTGGCGGGCTACAGTTCATGGGGTCACAAAGAATCAGACACGACTGAGTGACTAACACTATCACTATTAACCATAGTTTATAATTTACATGGCATTATACATTCTAGGATTTGAACAAATGTATAATGACATGTGCAGCTTCCCAGGTGGTGATAGTGATAAAAAACCCGCCTGCCAGTGCAGGAGATATAAGAGATGTGGGTTTGATCCCCAGGTTTGGCAGATCCCCTGGAGGAGGGCATGGCAACCCACTTCAGTATGCCTGCCTGGAGAATCCCATGGACAGAGGATCCTGGCAGGCTACAGTCCATGGGGTTGCAAAGAGTCGGACATGACTGAAGCAACTTAGCGCGCATGCCACATAATGATATATATTCACCACTACAGTAGCACAAAGAACAGTTTTCCTGCCCTAAAGCTCTACCTTCTCATCTGTCCCCTAGTCCCTGGCATGGGGGACTGTCCTATGCCTTACTGTCCCCATAGTTTGCTTTTTCCAGAATGTCACAAAGTTGGAATCATATGGTATGTAGCCTTTTCAGATTGGCTTCTTTCATTTAGTAAATAAATATTTAAGGTTCTTGCATATCTTTTCATGGCTTGACAGCTCATTTCATCAGCTGAATTGGTATTCCACTGCATGAAATATGGGTAGTGATTTGTCAAAGGCAGGAGCTCTAATTGCTTGCACACTTCTCACCAGTGTGTCAAGCATTTAGTGAAGCACCAGGGCACGAGCCTGCACCAAGTGAGAACTGTACACAGGATAAAATTAATCACCATGTCCCATGACCACGCGGCTCCTTGTCTGACCGCCAGCACATCCGTCCTATAAGCATCTGTGCATGTGTTTCCAAACATTGTTCCTGCTTCCTTGGAATTCTCAGTGTAGAGTGAAGCAACCTTCAGCTCAGTGATTCTGTATTGTGAGAGAGGCTGCTAAATGTATGGGGAGGGGGGCTGCCAGGTAGAGAGGAAGAAGAGGAGCTGCCAGGAGAGAGGGCCCCTGTCCCAGACGAGAGCATGAGTCAGAACCCTGGTGGAGTAATGATGTGTCCCAGACAAATGAATGACTGTGTATCATGTTCCTTGAGGAACTTTGTAAGATAAGCAAGAGAACTATAAATAGTTGCCATGGCAAGAACCAACGGTGCACTGCCACCCACTCCAGCCCAAAAGGACACTTAGTCAGATCCCTGGAATTTCTGCTGCCATTACACATTTTTAGAAAACTCTTTGAGGATTGAGCCACAAGGAGTCTGGGGGGAAGAAAGCCAGGAGGAGCAGAGTCCTGCTTGCAGGTGCTAGAATCCTGGCTGTTCAGAACTGCAAGAAGCAAGTCTGATTTCCTCACTTGCTGACAGCCCTTTCTGCTCAGGGAGGGCTCCGTGTTCCTGAGAGGAGAAGCTGCCCTGTGACAGTCCCTGTTCTGAGCACCACAAGTTCTTACTGCCTCCACTTCTCTGATGAGGAAACCAAAGCCCAGAGTGGTTGGAGTCCAAGGTCCCATGGCCAGGAAGCAGTGGAGCAGAAGACCCCACCTCCACAAGACTGACTTGAGAGCTGGGATGTTTATCCCACTGGGTCTGTCATCCTGGGCGCCTGTAACTGTGTTTCTTTTGACCTCTTTGCAATTGTGGCCTCGTCACATTGGTCTGTGTGTCTTTCTTAATGTGCTCACATCTGTAGGGGCCTAGGTGGAGTCAGAGGGACTCCTTTCCCACTGACTCACATAGTAAACTCCAGCCTGGAGTGAAATGTCCACATTTAGACTCTGATTTCCACTGGTGGAAATAGTTCTAGAAAAGGCATTCTGTTTTATAGAGAATGCAGGCTCTGAGTGTGTTTGTGAGATGCTGGGGCAGCTGCAAGACCCCCAGGCAGACCTCCCTCCCCTCCCTCTCCCAGCCCCGCTCCCTGTGCTCCCGGGTGAGAAGGGCTTTGCACTAGCTCAGAAGTTCCTGGCCTGGGAGTCCCCTAGGCCTTCCAAATTAAACATGAAGGTCCTGTATTTATGAGCAGTGGGCATTTCTCTTGAGGAGCTGCTGCTGCTGCTAAGTCGCTTCAGTCGTGTCCGACTCTGTGCGACCCCATAGACAGCAGCCCATCAGGCTCCGCCGTCCCTGGGATTCTCCACGCAAGAACACTGGAGAGGTCCATGGTTTTAATGACGTTCTCTGGAAAGGATTAGAACTTTATGAAAGCGAACAATAATCTGGACTCAGTAAACGCTAGGTCTTTCTTGTCTTGAGATCCTGAAACTGTGACCATGAATGTGGTCAGAGGTGCTTTCAGGCTTGGGAGCCTCACCTGATTGTGATGCCGAGTTCCTTCTTGAGAGAGCCCACCATTCATCATGTTTCTTCTCCCTTCAGGTGGTGAGTCCCCACTGTGTGCAGGTCTACCTGGAACAGGTAAGTCATGGGCGTTTCCTTGAGACTCTTCCTGCTGTGCCCTCTTTGTGGAGTCTTCCACCAGGATCCTCTCCCTCTGTCTGAGGTGTGGCTTTTGTACACAGAGCTCTGCGGGGGGGCCCTGGACCACCTTGCACTAGCTGTTTGCATACTTCCCTAAAGATGGGGGAAGCATGCACTCCTTTGTAAGAGCTGCCTTTCGGATCAGTTAGTTACTTCAGGGATTCATTTCCCAGAGCCTGAGTTTCCCCTGTTGTAACACAGAGATGCTGCTTGTGCATTTTCTTGGTGATAACGATGTGGGCAGAGCACTTGTGTCCCGGGGTGTCTGTGTAGAGAGCACAATGTGTTGGCTTTGGAACAGGAAGCTCTGACCATCTTTCTATCAGATTGAAGGTAAACACAGTGATAACACTTTCACTTTGGCAAATCTTTATCCTTGTCTGCTTTCTAAATGGAAATGTTCTTGGAATGTCATTGTGCCTCTGGGTGTTTTCTTTGCCACCTCCCACCTCCTTACTGCCCCCCCCACCCGCCTCGTTGTGAGGCGGGGGGGGGTGGGGGGGGTCAGCCTTTTGTTAATAACTTAGTAGCGGCTTGTAGGACACCTGGCTCAGGCACTTCCAGGACAACAGGATGCCGACAGCCCTCTTCTCTTATTGCAGATTGGAAGTGGCTCACTGGGGGAGTGTGTGCCTTTCCCAGCCTCACCTGTGAGGAGAGGAAACAGGTGTGCCCTGGTGCCTCCTCCAGGTAATATTAGGTGTGTTCTCTGTTGCTTTCCAGTCTGGATGTGGTACCATGCCCTCGATCCCGGTTTTGCCATATACAGATTCCGAAGTCCTGCTGTGGGTTTTGAGAGCCCAGTAGCTTCTAGACCCAGGGCTGATTTTTCCCTGGAGCAGCAGTAGACACCCTCTAAAGGGCTCAGCCCTGTGGTCTGTGTGTGACTTTCTCTCCTAAAACTCAGGAAGTGCTGTGTCCCCCAGGCTGCTGGAGAAATAAATAAATGGTAGGAGAGAGGTAGGCAGCCCAGCCTGGCCTGTGCCGCTCCATCTGCCTGTGCTGGGCAGGGTGGTGTAAATGCACTGGCTTTGTCCGGTGGAGATTTAGTGAAGGGCTTTCAGGTACACGGTGTTACTTCTCAGGGCAGAAAGCACAAAGGCAACCTTTTTCTCTCCTGGCCCTGCATGAGTCAAGAACCTTCTAGCACCATGACTTGGCATTTTGGATTGGCAAGGATGGACCTCCAGATTACAGCAACGGTCCCCATGTCACCTTGGGAACCAGAGGGCTGTGTGGGTCCTCACCAGGCCACTGAGACCCTGGTTCTATTTCTCCCTTTGTTATAGTGATTGAGTACCTGCTCTGTCTTAGACACATTTGCCCAGAGGTCACCTTGGCTCACCCACCTGAGACATGAAGAACCTGAGAAAAGTTAAGTAGCTTTCCAAAGCCACAGACATTGAGAGGCGTTCACTTCTGATCTTGGCTTCTTTTGCTGGCACCTGACAGTGAGAGGTGAGACAGGTTCATTGCCATAAACGGTCATAGTTTAAAATCAAGGATATACCACATTTTAAAAACAAGGACAACTGTGCAGGGAAAAACTCATATCCTGACAGTTGAGCTCAAGAGGAAATTAGTGGTAATCTAGTGCCACTGGGGTTCAGACCCAGCTTGGTATTTCATTCTCAGAACATCTCTATTTGATGGACATTGTGGGTGAGTACCTTCCCCAAGGTGGCATTGCTCACCTGTGGGAAAATGGTCAGAGGAGATGTGGATCTCAGGTGCCCAATGGCCAGACCATCCCACCTCTCATCCTAGTGCTGCTTGAACTTATACAGGGTCCCCCTATCCCTCCAGCTTCATCCTCTTGTGTTATCAGTGGTCGAGGGGACTCATCAGCCTTTCAGGTTTGGGAGAGGGAGCTGTGTCCTTATTCACCTGAAGCTGTGATGGTGGTCAGCTCTAGGGTGTGAATGCCCCTTCCCACCCATCTGTGCCCAGCCCTCTGGCCACTTTTGTGCCTGGGACCCTTCACCTGGTGATCACCTGCTATGCAGATGTCACCTGAGAGCAGGGAGTCCTTCTGGGCAGTGGAGGAATAGCTGCATCTCAGCTCTCTTTAACTCTGAGCCACCAGGTCTGCCTGAGTTCTTGGGGCCACAGCAGCCTGGGGCATGTTTCCTTGAACACACTTGGGCATAATTCGCTGTCCTCACCAGAGAGGAGAGGTCGGTGATGGGCCATACCAGCAGGATGTGACAACCTCCCATGACTGCTGCAGGGGGCCCTGCACTTGATGAAGTTATGCTGTGTGAGAGTCTTTGCCAGACAAGGCACCTTTGTGACTGCCTGGGTTGTTTGGGACAAGGGATTCAGGGATCCTTCATGTGTTTGTTGCACTCTGAACCCTTGGCTGTTTGTGCTGATGCTCATTTTTCTAGGTTTGTTTTTTTTTTTTTCCTGGTAGCAGATCTTTAGTTTATTGTGATGGTTTAAAAGGTGGGTGTGAAGTTTGGCTAAAAATGGTAGGCAGTGGGGCTGAGAAAAAGATCTGGGAGGCAAACCTCCTTTTGTAAATGTTAACTTAGCTGATGAAACCATGCAGACAGGCTCCAAATTTCTTGGAAGCCAATGTAGAAAGGAAACCACGTTATTGGCACGTGTCTTATCAGCAAGGAGGGGAAGAGGCAAATCAGTGGAGAAAGTGCCATGTGGAAAATTGTGCAGGGTGTTGACTGTGTGTGGGACCGGTGCTGAACCACAGCTGCCCAGAAATCATCCCAGATCGCCTCGTCCCAGATTGAGATGAATTACTGTTTTAGAGGAATATCAGATACGAGCTTTGAAGTGCATCTTATCAAATCCTTAGGCACTCTTGTGGCTGTGGCCGTGGGCATGGCGTTTAGAAATAGAAAAGGATAACGACTACTTCACTGTCTGTCTGGGTCACACTTATGGACTTCCGTGGCGTGCGTTCTGCTGGATTGTTCAGTGGATGCGTCACTGTTTCTCTAGGTGACCACGATCATTAGTGATGGGAGCCACGTAGACAGGCTCTTCAAAACTGAGTCACTTGTATGCTCTAGCTGTTTCTGTAGATCTTCATGGGTGTTCACAGGCACATCCAGCACACGTGGGCTGGAGTCAGGTCAGGGTCCCCCCCAGGCTGTGACAATAGAGGGCCGCATGACCTTGAACTGAGCCCTCTTACTTCTGGGCTCTGCTTTCCTCTTCTGTAAAGTGGGGTAGCTGCCACCTTCCTCGCAGGTCATTGTAAGGATGATGGGATGAAGTAATGTGTGAAGATTCTTAACACTGGCTCTGGTATAAGGAAAGTACACAGTGAGTGGGGAAAATCCTTATTTGTTGTTTAGTGAAGTCAGGAGGGCGATAAAGGTCTCAGTTTCCGCCGCCTTTGCTGTTTGTGTTTTGTTTTTGATCCTTGTTCTCTTGCCATCTGCTGGGGAGAACCAGTTTCATCAGTTTCCTCTAGTGTTCCCTCTGCTGCAGGAGGGTGAAGGCACCTTGACAGGCTCTTCTGAGAACTTGATTCTTGTCATCTCTCATTTAGAGACTTAGAGGAACTCAAAAAGCCCATGGAAAAGAGCCTGTGGTCAGGATGCAGGTGGTGCGAGAGATGGTGGCAGGCGGATTGATTACAGAATCTTTTCATGACACAGGCCTCACGGAGCTCTGAACTTGGCCTGACAGCTTTTTTACTGAAGTGCCAGGCAGTGGTGTTTGTTTTTCCATGTTATCTTTGCCCTTCCAGTGCTGCCCGAGGGGGTGGATTCATATCAGTGCACCAATGGAAACTCATTCCTGGGTGCAGGTGTAGCTTTCGCGGGGACCCTGTGAGTCCACGTGTGTGAACCACCCACACAGCCACACCCACGGGAAGCACACACGGGCCTCTGTCCAGGATGGAGAGGCCCCGGAGAAGCCAGTCCTGAGGAAGCCCCTTGCCACTTGGTATCTGAGAAGTTCATTCTCTTTGGAGCAGCTGCCGTCCTTGAAAGAGGCCGTGTCCCCGCCTTCTTGGGCCACGTGCGGGCGGCGGTCAGGGCAGTGTCAGGCCCAGCGGAGGACGCAGGTGCAGGCCTTCACCTGGCGGCTGGCACGCACACAACCCATTGTTTTGCTTGGCCATTGTGGTTTCTCCCACTGGAGGAGAGGTTGTATAAGAATAGCTTCTGAAATTTGAGCCAGCTGTTTACTGAACTCTGGCGGCTTTATTTCTCCTTGTTTAATTAAAGTGAAGACAATGGGTAGTTTCTGCCAAAGGTGACATTAGGAGTCACATTACACTGTCTGAGGCTACAGTTTCCATCCTGCCTTCTGACAGCAACACTTTTGTATTTGTGTGTATGTGTGTACATGCTTAGTCGCTCGGTCGTGTCCGACTCTTTGCGACCCTCTGAACTATAGCCTGCCAGGCTCCTCTGTCTGTGGGATTCTCCAGGCAAGAATACTGGAGTGCGTTGCCATTTCCTCCATCCCAGGGATCGAACCCGTGTCTCCCACATCTCCTGCATTGGCAGGCTGATTCTTTACCTTCTGAGCCACCGGGAAGCCCCTTGTTCAATAAAGTTGGCTTAAACTCACAAAGTCAGAGGAAGTGGTCATGAAATGACGTTGACAGGAGGGCTCCGTGACTGTTGAGGACACGTGCCCATGAGCATGTGCTGTCATTGTCACGGTTCCCACCATTGACCTGAAACAAGTTCTCTCAAAAGTATTGAATTATTTCAGTAAGGATGCCCCCCAAATTGGATAATTAGGAGTTTGAGATAGGAGAAAAAAAAAATACTCTGATGATATTCCCTTTATTTTACTGCAAAATTAGGTGACAACAACAGATTACAGGCTTTCTGTTGGTACTGATTTGTAAAGAAGTGTTACTGAAGCTCATGGAAACTTGTCCCTCCTGCTAGCTCCCATCCACAGCAGGCTCTCTGCAGGAATTTCTTGTCCTCATCTGGAAGTGCACGTATTTGATTAGATGCTGGTTATTCCTGCTCATAGGTTGTTTCTACTTGTGTAGGGAACTTCAGAAGCACAGACATGGGTCTGCATACCACAGCAGGGTCTTAGCTGAGTGATAGATGCTATTTTCTGAAAGTCAAAAACACGTGTACACATGTGCCTAGAGACACATGTAGGGATGCACAGCTGCCCCTTCAGAACCTGTCTGTCTCATTAGAGCATATTTGACCAGAATTGGTAGCTCAGTGAGTAGAGAGTTTACCTGCAGTGCAGGAGACCCGGGTTGGGAAGATCCCCTGCAGAAGGAAATGGCAAACCACTCCAGTGTTTTTGCCTGGAGAATCCTGTGGACGGAGGAGCCTGGTGGGCTACAGTCCATGGGATCTCAAGAGTCGCACACAACTTAGCAACTAAACCACCATCGCAATGAGATTAATTTGTTTCAGGCCAAAAGACACTTGCAAACTTCCTTGTTCTTCCCTCTGATCTTAGAAATAGAGAAAAGTCTCAAGAATCATGTCAGATCAAAGGCCAAGTCTTCCACTTGGTCAGTGGAACCAAACTTAATGTCTATGTTTTTGGTACAAAGCCAGGTGAGACTCAAATAAAAATATACATGATGCTGTATTCCCAGAGTTCAACCTTGAAACTAAGTCATCTGATTGCTCTGCACCAGGTAGCCTGTCTATACAGGAATGAGTCATCTGAGGAGCCCCGTGGAAGACCCTTGAAGGGGTATATGGAGACTGAAAGGCCGAGTTAAGATGAGAGAAGCATGGCGAGCACACCTAGACTCAGGGGGCTGGGACATGCCCAAGGTCACGTAACTAGAAACGGGGGACAGGGGTGAGGCCAGAGCTTGTGGCACTATCTCCACTGGAAAGGCAGGGTGCTCTAGCCCTGCCATGCTGCTGAGGGTCTGTGTTTGCTCTGGGGAAGCCCCAGGCCCTATTTCCCCAGTTGCTGCATCCCAGTGGGTGTACACGCTGGCTGCTTCTGCGTATTCTCAACAAGTATGGATGGACAGGAGTGCCCGGGGATTTATAGCTTGGGGGAGCAGTGGGAAGCATTGAGAAAATGCTGGAGTTGAGATGCGTCCTGGGGGCTCCCTGTTCCTGAGATTCATGTGCCCTGGACCCAGATGTCCACTAGCCCCACCAGGGCAGCTCAGAGCAGGCCAGGCTCCTGGACTGGGTTGATGACTTTGTTACTCCATTTCTCAGTTGCTCGTTTGTTGTATTTTTTTCTCACTTCAGAGTCCTTTTTGAAGGCTGGGGAGCTGGACTGGCATGAAGTCAGTGTGAGTCCACACTGGGATGGGAAGACCTCTTCCATTCCTTTCGGGAATCGATAGGACCCAGGCCAGACTGGTCAGGGCCAGCCAGTTCCCGTTACGGAAGGGGCCCTGACCTTTGCTCGGCCTCTGCCTGCCGCTGCCCTCAGCACCTCCCCTAAATGCTGCCTTGAGCTATCCCTGCACCTGGGCGTGGGTTCCCGTAGATCTCCAGGGAAGAGGCACCTGCCTGCAACCTTTTCTAACCCCAGGCCAGACTTTGGTCTACCCTAACTTTGATTTCACCATTCCCTCCCACACCTGAAATAACACCCAGGCTTTGGCTTTTTTTTTCACCTTTGGAGGTAGAATTGCCAGGATTTCTGGGAAGGTGGATTGGTGAAGAGGCCCCAATGGTGTTTGCAGTTCTTTAGTGGGAACCCCGGGTCAGCCATGCAGAGGCTTTCCTCAAATCTCAGTTCAGGAACCTTTGAGAAAGAGGGACAACCCTCCACAAATTAAGGGAAAGCCACCCCTTTTGGAGCTGGGGTTTGAGAGCTGGTGGCTCCCTGCTGTTGCCAGTCCTGCCTGCGGGTGTGAGGCGAAGGCGGCAGGAAGCACATTAACCCATGGCAGCACGGAGCCCAGCTAAAACCCACACCAGCCGCCCTCAGTCACACCAGCGATTGCTCCCCTGTGTCTATTCCTGTCCTCCTGTCAGATGTCAGTGTCCTCTGCACGTCCACCGGGGTGTGACACATGCAGCTCGGTGTCCCTGTTCACCCTCATCCTGGGTCCCCATGCCCCGTGCTCTGGGGTGACGGTGGTCAGGTCGCCAGGGCCAACAGCTTCCAGAGTGACAGTTCCTCTCCCAGGGACAGGCCTTCGGAAATGTTTTCAAGGAATGACAGGGGTGTCCCCAGGTCCAAAGGCTGGCAGTCTGCAGTAGATAAGAAAACTCAGGTTGAGTGTTATTTCTTTTCTTTTATGGCCCTGAGTCCATAGCAGTCACAGGTTTTTAAGTGTGGGAGGGGCGCCTGAAGATAGTGGTTCTGTGTGATTGGTTGTGGAAATAGCAGTGACTACTGAAAGGGAAAACCAACCACTTATTTTTTCAATGCCTTGAATTGGGATGGAGGAGAAGCATCATATTACTGTAGCACTTGAATTACCTGAGTGTATCTTTACCTGTAAGGAGAGTATTCCTTTAAAAAAGCACAACAGCGAACTCCCCCATATAGAAGTCTCTGCCGGGGAGCAGTGGCCGAGGGGCGGAGTGACCCTGGCTGTCAGTTTGGGATCCCGGGTTGGGGTGTCAGATTCTCCCCCAAATCCTACATGCCCTTGGGCCCTCCACCTGGCCCTCTCCTGGGAGCCAGGGAGGGAGGGGATCCAGGGGCCTGTCTCCAGAACTGGGTCTGGAGAGCAGGTGTGGAGCCCAGGACTGGGGCCTCTTAAGTGTTGCCTGGATTGGAGCTGTCACAGCTTTCAGCTTTGTGACTTTGAGACTTTTGCTGGGTTGCTAGGGAACCAACTCGTGAAATTTGGTAAAAGAAAAGCAATCAAGCATTTCACCTTCTTTTCATGTTTGATCTATACTTCAGAGTTAAATATAGATGAAGGAAGAAAGTCTTATTTGGTGAGAAATTCCGGCTGACAAATGTTGAGAAAGTGATAGAATAGCTATGTTTCAGACCGCTAATAAGGGCGAAGCAGTTGGCTCTAGGACGTGACCTTCTGTAACTGCCTTGGTCACAAAGGGAAGCTGGCGGGGTCATGTGGGCCTCACGGGAAGGACGTTGGAACATTGATTACATATTTGCCCCTACCAGAAATCAAACCAGAATCAAATTAAGCCAGATCCACCCACAACTTACAGGAAATACAGGGCCAGAGCGATCTGAAAAATAATTCCAAAGAGGTCAGCAAAATCCAGAAGAGGGAAATTCTACTGGGTAAAAAGGGCCCCAGTTGTTTTCAAATACACTGCAGGAAGAGGAGGAGGAGGAGGAGGAGGAGGAACTTGTATTGTAAAGGAACTGAAGAAACAGGTTAAATAAACATGGTAAGACTTGATGTGGATCCAGTCAAAGTGTCAGACTGTAAAAAAACAAAACCAAAACAATACTTGTAAGACAGGGTCGTTGGAACATTGATCACATGTTTGTGTACAAATATGATGATGTATTTGGTTTATATTAAGGAATGATTACTAATGATACTGGTATTTTGTTGTACTTTTTTTTTAAGTCTCTATTCTAAAGAAACCGAAATACTTATTAGGTGAAGTGGTATAATGTCTGGGGTTGGCTTTACAGTGGTTCAGGGGCTGTGGGGGTGGGTGTGTGGATGCAGTTCATTTGGGGGTTATTGGAAGCTTGGGGCACCTGAAGCTCCAGACCCTTGTCTCCCTCTCCCAGTGTTATTTTGCAAGATGCAAGTAGTGTAGGCACAGAGCTCAAGGTGAACAGGTGACTGAGGCCCAGTGGCCAGTAACTGTTTTTCATCATACGTGTCACCCACCATGTTTTGAGATACACTGCCAGCTCCCCACCCTGCACAGTCATTTCCCATATGTGAGGGCTCAAGGCTTGCCCGCCAGTGGCCAGTGTGGCCTTGTGCCCGGTTGGCCTCTGGAAGGACACTGTGTCTGCTTGATGAAATGCTTCCCTGAAAACCTGCTGTGTTCATCAGCACAGGACACAGAGGTGATTGATATATTGTTTTCTAAAAAGGCAATGTTTGCTTCATAAAGCTTTTTAAAAACATTCTACATAAGAGTGAGTGTCAAACTAGCCAAGGGCATTCTTACTCTTCTCTTTGAGAAATTTATACAGCTTCCTTTCCAAAGGGGTTGATGTCGAATGAGTTAAACTCAATGTAACAAACAACTTTGGAAAAGTAAGAGTTAAAATGGACTTGGAGATTTATGAAGAAATGAGCTCCCTGCCCTTGGGAATATTCAAGTAAAAGCTGACAGCATGGCTGCAGTGGTCATTCCAAATGTGATTGGGAGATTGGGGTTTCACATTGAGTGAAAGTGACAGTGAGGGACGCTTTAATAAAGTCATCTTAGTATATGGTAACAAGGTTTTAGTACAAACCAAGCAATGCACAAATAGTTTAGTCAGTGGTTCTCAAAGTGTGATGTGAGCCCAGCAGCAGCATAAATCTGGGAACTTAGAAGCACACAGTCTCTGACCCCACCCCTGACCCCAGATCTCTTTTCCTAAGCCTTCTGGGTGGTTGTGCTGCCAGCTAAAATTTGGGCACCTGGTCTAGAAGGAGATGTCTTCGAGGGGAGGGCCCACTCTGAGCAAGGCTGGCAGGTCGTGGGAGCTGAGCGTGGGGATGACGGAGGACTCTGCAGCCTGGGAGGGTGGGCGAGGGTGCTGGGCTGCTTCACTGAGATCCCTTCCTCTTGGGAACAGTCTCTTACCTCCTGATGCCCTTCTCCTCTCCCAGTGTTGAGTAGACAACATTGTGGTCCTTTTGTCTGTGTTCTAGAACACAGAGCCAGCTTCTTCAGAGTCTCTGTCTAAAAAATGCTCCAAGCAGCTCAGTGTGTGGCGTCCTAAATCCCCAGGTGAGAACAGAGCTCCGGCAGAGACAGTGATGTGTCTTTAGAAGGAAGAGTGGTGGCATTCACCACCCAGCCTGCCATCCAAGGAGGCAAGAGAACTCCGGGGCTTAGCTTCCTAAGGAGCATAAAGCATCCTTGGAATAAAGAAATGACATCCCGTAAACTTACAAACGTGATTGGGTTAGACTGTGATTAGGATTCTTTTCATGATATTATTGGGACAAATTTGTTATGTGGGAACATTAGAATTGGGAAGTTTTCCAGGTATTTTTTAGATGAATCAAAGACTGAATCATCTACAAATAAAAACAGATTCAGTTACAGTCACTGCTCATTATTTGTGGATCATATATTTGCAAACTTGCCTATTTATGAAAACTTATTTGTAATCCCCAAATCAACACTCACTGTGATTTTGTGGCCATCCAGGGACATGTGTAGAAGGGCAGAAAATTTGAGCTGATGCGGGCACTCATCGGCTGGGTTGCACAAGGTGCCTCTTGTTTGAGCCCTCAGACGAAGAGTAAACAAGGGTCCTTTTCAAGGTGTATTTATATTTAGTGCCACATTTGGGGAATATTTTTGCTTTTTGTTCGTGATTTCTGTTTACAGTGGCACCCAGCTATAGTCCTGAAGTGCTAACTGGTACTTCGAGGCACCAGAAGCCTGGCCAGTGTCATGGTGACTTTTTAAGAACATGACAACCTTGAATGAACTATAGTTGATCAGTTATTGATTAGAGGTCCTAAGACCTTTTCCCCTGACTTGCCCATTAGAAAGAACAGACCCTAACTCACTTGCAGTTGCCTCCACCTGAACCTGTGGTGAACAGTTCATGTACAACCTGAGAGGTGGGCACAAGGAGAGGCCAAGCTGGAAGAAATCCATGATGGAGGGCTGAGTGGTCTGGGCATCAGGGTAGGATGGGCCTGCCGGACAGGACACTGCTCCCGCTGGACACCTCACAGTAGACCCACATCTCTGCTGCTGAAACCCTGTGTCTGCAGAGAGCTCTCACCCGCCCAGGCTGAGTGACCTTACCCTAGGGCTAAAAGACAGGTTCTCACCTTCTAGAGACATGTCTGATCTCTTCCAGGGCTGCTAGTCACTTCTGGGCTGCTCCTTCTTACATTGTTCATATCCCTGGCTGGGGCTGAGAGCACTCCTGTTTGGAATTTGATGGTGTCTTTGAGACCTGAATCCCCAGGCTTGGGGTCTTCTCCATCACCATGGAGTAGGGAGTGAACAGCCTATCCTTGGGGCACCACGCTTGGCCCTGTCTACTTCCCTCCAGAACTCACTGCTACTCCCCATCGTGTTCCTCTCTTGTGATATGCAGGAGTTGGGCTCGGACCTTCTCTCCATCAGGGCCCTCTGATGATGATGGTGAAGAGTCTGGCTTTGAGCTGATACCTCCAGGAGCCATGGGGACAGGCACTTCTTGACTTCTCCAATCCTCAGGAAGCCTAGAGGCTGCCACCCTTGACCCATTGCACAGAGATGAGAGCTGGTGCTTCAGTTCAGTTCAGTCGCTCAGTTGTGTCTGACTCTTTACGACCTCATGGACTGCAGCACACCAGGCCTCCCTGTCCATCACCAACTCCCGGAGTTGACTCAAACTCATGTCCATTGAGTCGGTGATGCCATCCAACCATGTCATCCTCTGTCGTCCCCTTCTCCTCCCGCCTTCAATGTTTCCCAACATCAGGGTCTTTTCAAATGAGTCAGTTCTTAGAATCAGGTGGCCAAAATATTGTAGTTTCAGCTTCAGCATCAGTTCTTCCAATGAATATTCAGGACTGATTTCCTGTAGGATGGACTGGTTGGATCTCCTTGCTGTCCAAGGGACTCTCAAGAGTCTTCTCCAACACCACAGTTCAAAAGCATCAGTTCTTTGGCACTCAGCTTTCTTTATAGTCCAGCTCTCACATCCATACATAACTACTGGAAAAACCATAGCTTTGACTAGACAGACCTTTGTTGACAAAGTAATGTCTCTGCTTTTAAATATGCTGTCTAGGTTGGTCATAGCTTTTCTTGTAAGGAGCAAGTGTCTTTTAATTTCATGGCTGCAGTCACCATCTGCAGTGATTTTGGAACTTAGAAGCGTTCAAAATTCTGCTGATGTGACAGGTAAGGGGACAGGTGGCCCGATTACCCCTCACCCCCATGGTCCCTCTCAGGAACCCCCTGCTGTCCTGTGAGGACTGAGCTGACCTAAGACAGACACTCCAGCTCCCCAGCTTGGGGTCCCCATTGTATCTGGCCTGGAAGGAGACCCCACATGATTTCCGCCAGAGTAGACCATCCCCAGGGTCATCCTGCCAGGGACAGGGCTGTGAGGGCCTCCCACGCCCCTCCCTGTGGTATTCTGTGAGAAGAAATGAAATGTTCTTGTTATAAAATAATTGATTAAAAAAAAAAAAAGACTGCCTGTTTAGATGTAATTATAAAATGGGCCCATGTGAATCTTCCTCTTAATTTAAGGGAGGTACCAGACTATTTCATAAAGTGAAATCTACTGGACAGCCTCTAGTGTAGACAGCTGGAGGGGAGGTTCTGATAGTGGAGATGGAGGATGGGGCTCTGGTTCTGGGCAGTTCGTGGTCCGGCGCTGCCTGCTTTTCCCTTGTGACTTTGGGTGTCAAGGGAGTGAGTTGAATGCAGCCTCAGACAGGCTGGGTCACCTGTAAAGCCGCAGTGTCCCTACAGTCTGACGTGTGTCCAACCATTACCTCCCTTATCCTTTTGGCCTCCTGGAAACTTGGCACCCAAGGAACATGACATTTCAGGAGCTAATGGAGATATCAGGCGCCTGCTTCCTTCTGGTCCTGCCATGCTCTTTGACTTTGATTTTGTGTTTGTTTCTTGGTTTTGTGCTAATTCAGAAGGACAGAAGGCAGGCAGGCAGGTGGGTGGGCAGATACCTGTTAGGTTCTGGGACACCTACCTTCCCAAGAATCCCAGTAGGTTTCCTGGGAGAATTTAGGAGGACGAGGGTCGGGGGGGTGGGGCAGCTCTGGCTCTGCCCTTTCTGATCCCCACAGAGGCGGGACTCGTAGGCGCCAGCAGGACACAACCCCTGCTCTGTGTGGTCCTTCCTGACCCCTCTCTGGTTCCTGCAGGGTTCTGGCAGGAGGCCCTCAGCTGGAGCCCGTGTACGTGCTGCCACCGAGCCCTCGGCTCCACTGTGGGACTGGCCCCCCTGGCTCCTGTGCTCCCGGCTTCCCTGCTTCTGCTGAACCACTCATGGGCCACATCAGGCCAGGGGCAGGGAGGGAGCAAGATGGGAGGAGGGAACTGCTTCTGGAAGGAGAAGCTGGCCGTGCTCCCCAGGGCAGTGAGTTCCTCCCCAGAGGGATCTGCAGGGCCTCCCCTTGCACTTGGCACTGAGTCTGTTCCTGGCGCCTCTCCTCTGTTTACGCCTGCCCTCACTCTGCTTTAATGGGACTGTGAAAGTTATGTGGAGCATTGAGCCCTGACCCTGGCTCCCACGCTCTGCTTCCTGGGGGTGGCCGCTGCCTGCCCTGCAGACCTCTGCCCACCAGGCCCTCTGGGACATCAGGCTTGATTGTGAAAGCACTGTTTCCGCTGCCTGTCCTGGGCCTCCCTCCCTCCCTTCATCAGCCTCCGAGTTCCACATAGTTCAGACCAGCCTACGCATCTCAGAAATCTGAGTGTTTGGTGACAAATAAGCATAGACATAGTCTCAGGACATGACTTAGTGACCGAACAACAACAAGTCTTAGCGTGAACAAAACCTTGCTTCTCATAGTTGAGCTTGGGGGAAGAATGATGTTACCTTAGCTCAGTTGGTAAGGAATCTGCTTGCGATGCAGGAGACCCTGGTTCTATCCCTGGGTTGGGAAGATCCCCTGGAGAAGGGAAAGGCTTGCCCACTCCAATATTCTGGCCTAGAGAACTCCGTGAACTGTATAGTCCATGGGGTTGCAAAGAATCAGACATGACTGAGCAACTTTCACACACTTTTAGTTTCCTAACTTCAGAGGGGTGTGTATTTTTCTAGTAATTCATGGTAATTGTTGCTCAATTGTAGGAGTGTTAAGAAAAAAATTCTCAAGGTGGGCAATCCTGGTAATGAATCTGTTTCTGGTCTTCTTGTTCTGGAAGGGAACAGTGTCTTGCTGGCTGTCTGACATTGGGAAAGTTTCTTTGCCTGAGTCTTATTTCTTTGAATGGAGCTGCGGTCTTGGCAGGTTACTGCATTTAGTGTGGGCTTGTGGGGTAGTTTCATTCCCATGGGCCAATCCCTCCCTGGCACCCAAACACAAGGATTGAATGCGAAGCTGAGATTTACTTAGCTTTTATTATCTGCTAGATGCCATTCTTAGCTCTGCATGTTTCCTTATTTAATCCTCCCAATACCCCCACTTTCCAGATGAGAAAACTGAGTCACGGAGAAGTAATTTCCAAAGGTCAGACAGCTGGGGTCTCACCCAGGCGTTAAGGTTCCAAAGCAGATACACTTAACCCCTGTACCCTACCAGCCAGGCGGTGAGTAGGTGAATGAATGAGTGAACACACGAAGGCCTTCGTGTTTGAACTGGATGTGGCTAGTTGTTGCCTTTTAAAAGATTTTATTTTTTTATTTTTGTGGTTACGCCATGTGGCTTGCAGGATCTTAGTTCCCCAACCGGTGATCAAACATGTGCCCCCTGCAGTGGAAGCATGGAGTCTTAACCGCTGGACCACCATGCAAGTCCCTCAAAAAGTTTTAAAATGTATTTTTAACTCTGTTTTCCTGGAGAAACAAACAGAACGTGCAGAGCTGTTTCAGTTGGTCTCCTTAAGGGAACCTCCTCCCTGGTCCCCAGCTGGGTGATGACATTTGTGCACTGCCACCAGGCCTTGTGCTTCCTTGTGAATCTGGCTCTGGTTATGCAACGTCCCTTTTGTTCCTTTTTATGAGACGTTTTCACAGCGCCAGTTTCAGGGCTGGTCAGCATGGCTGGGAGCAGCACACAGGTCCGGCGACTCTGGAAAGCTGGGGGCTGTGAAGTGTCCTCGGGCCCTGCCAAGTTCCTGGTATGGCAGCTCTGAAAGCTCTTTCTCTGCTCTTTACCCAAAAGCTGGAGGGGGCGAGGGGAGGTGGGAAACAGGGGCGCAGCCCAGGGATCCCAGTGCCACCCTTCACCGTGAGAGTTGGGGGCGGTGAGCCTGGGGAGGGAGGCCTCTGCTTCGGGTTCCTCACTTTGTGGGGGGTGGGGGAGATCTCATTAGATACTTCCACGGGGTCATGTAGGGGGTCCCGTGGGTGAGAACATGTGTTACCGAAGCCTGTACCTGGGCGGGTGCAGCATGTGAGTCCCACCCAGCCAGTGAGCAGAATCCACCTTTTATGGTCTGTGGGGACGGGCTGTCCTTCACCGTCACTGGGTTGTCTGAATTGGTGCTTCACTACCTGGCTGTTCGATGGACAATTTCTTCCTAATAGCCAGCCACCCCCTATTTCATTGATTCCATATGGTACAAACTTGTGAAGGTGTAGAGAGTTGCTACTCTTCAGCTGCTATTCTTTTAGATAATGAGTCTGTTTAAGCCACTTAAATAATAAATAAATATGCCCCATTTAGTTTTATTATCCTGAAAATAAAGCTAACTAGACATTCATTACTGAAATGTAAAACAGTATCCTCCTGCCCCTTAAAATGGCCAGGTCAGCCCTCTGTTGCTTTGAAATGACTGCTGGGTTTATTCCTTCCCTCATCCTGCAGACTCCAGTGCTTTGCTGCCTGCTGTACTGTGTGGCAAGGGGACATGGGAACATCATCCCCCCAACATAGGCTTTGATTCTCCCCTGTGCCAGGCCCACAGTGTGTGTATGTGTGTGTGTGTGTGTGTGTGTGTGTGTATGTGTGTGTGTATTTGTGCTTGTGACAGAAACAGGTGCTGTTACATCTTCACAGGGAAGCATCCGTGGCCTCCCCTCCTCTGCTGACATGTGTGTACTCCCCACCAAGTGTTTCTTTTTTTAAAATTATGTTTTTATTTGGCTGCAGTGGGTCTTAGGTGCAGCATGTGGAATCTAGTTCCCTGAGCAGGGATTGAACCCAGGCATCCTGCATTGGGAACTGAGTCTTAGTCACTGGACCATGAGGGAAGTCCCCCGAGTCGTTCTTATTAAGACACTTCTTCTGTTCTCATTTTCCCCTCCCTTCATCTCATGGTTTCCCAGAAAACACGTAGTTGCTGTAAATGTTAATAATGCATTTACTCTCTGCTGGGCCCTGTTCTGGGTATGTGACTAGCCTTTGCTGCTTTAACCCCACAGCCACCTTGCAGAGAGGTTGCTGTAGTTATCAGCCCATTTTCTGGGTGAGGAACATGAAGCACAGAGAGGGCAAGGTGCCTGCTCAAGGCCACACAGCTGGAGCATTTGGAGTTCTGTTACCAGTTCTTAGAGGCCTTTAAAACTAAGGGAGAGTGGTGCCTGGTAATGCAGGGACACCTTGTGTGGCTAACCCTGGCTTTGTGTCAGTTGGCTGTTCCTATGTGGCCCTGTAGTCACAGCTTCCTGGGGCAGGAAGGCACTCCCGGAGAAGCCCGGAGGATGGCCATGGCGAGGAGTGAGGGCATGGGTCTAGCCCTGGTCCCACTGCTTACTCCTGTGTGGCGGGTCTTGCTTTGTCTTTTCCTCCACTTTCTTGCCCTGGCGATTGGAGGGGGACAGAGCGCATAGCCTATAGCTGCTGTTGTCTCCACCCCTCCCTGCAGTCCGAATCAGAGCCCTCTTGTAAGCCTTTCAGGTGGTCCCCTAGGCTCCACTGAGGCCCTCAGTGATGTGGCGTCTGCGCTGTATCACTCCTCTGTTGGGTTTGTTAAGCACCATATTTTGTAGAAGCCTATAGGAAGCCAGTGATCTGCTTCTCACATTGGCAGATTATTATTGGCGCTCATTACTGGCAATGCAGGGTCTTTTGGTTTGGACACGGTTGCTGGCTGTGACAGCAGCTCCCTCATCCAAAGCCTTTGATGGCACTTTTTGCATCCAGAGTAAGGCCTTCAGGGTGTTTGTTTCCTGTGATACATCGACTACACCTTTTCCTTGAAAAAGTATAAGATACTTGGCATCCTGTCAAGATAGCAGAGGTTTGAGTCTTGATTCAAGGTGGTGCAGGGATATTTGACAGAACCAAGTAAACCTCAGGTCAGCTGGGAACCCAGGGTCCTGGAACCCTATCCGCCCTGGGGAGTGAGTGACTCTTAGGAGATGTTGCCCAGTGGATGAGGATCCCGCCTCCCCCTCTCCTCCAGGCACCCCCATGTCTGTGAGCACAGGGGCCCCCAGGCACTGTGGAGACCTGTGTGTATTCAGTCCAAACGGGGCTGGCGGGGTGTGTGCCCGGAGCATCAGCACTCCCGCTTTGGACATGTGCTTTGGCCTTCATTCCCAGTGAGCTTCCAGCTGCCTTTTCACCCCAGTGGTCCCCGCCAGGACCCCAGGGCACCCTGTTCTCTCCCTCTGTTGTTTGGAAGTATGTGGCTGTCCTACATCTGTTCCCAAATGGTGGCTGGCCTGTCCGAACCCCATCCTTTCCTTTTTAGAGAGACGCAGTTATCGGGGCAAAGCAGTTCCCTCCCAGACGTGCTTGGGCCAGAGTCACCAAGTGTTCTGGACTGAGCCTCTGCTGGTCTCGGCCAGTGGCGCACCCATCTCTGTCCTCTGTTAATGAAAGAAGTTTGTATCGGCATGCAGATGTCGTGTTGGTTACTATCCTCAATTGAAAGATGGGCACCTGGCAGCAAAATTGCTGTTGTCTATTTTAAATATAAAAATAACCCCATTTGGAAAATAAATGAATTTTAATAATTTGAAAAATATATTGAACAAGAGAGCCCCCAGGCAGGTCATCTGATTCTTTATCGGGGGGACCGCTCGCTGGTCTCTGCCTCAGAACCATGGACTCGGGGATTTCAGGGCTGGGCCGGGCTTTCTGAGCACTAGATCCAAAGTTGTCATTTTATCAGAAGAGACTAATGCCCAGGGAGGCCAGAGGCTTCATCAGAGTCCCAGGACCACATACTGGTCCAAGCAGATGAGCTTTGGGCCTCAAGCAGCACTTTTAAGGAGAAGCAGCCTGAGCCTCATGGGTTACCTTTCATAGGTTAACCTTTACCACGGATCCCACCTGTGTCTCTTTCCTTCTTCCTTCTTTTTCTTGGTACCTTTAGAAATTGCAAGCTGTGATTAGGATGTGCCAAAGGGGACATAGGTGAAGGAGGCTGGGCAGGGTGGAGGTGGGTGCTGCATTGCACTGGAGACAGGGAGACTGGGAGGAACTGGGAGGTGCCTGAGTTGCTTTCACGCAGGACACTGGCACTAGTCCATAGAGGGCAGTGGTGGTCTGCAGGTCTCAGCCTCCAAAGGCTCCCCAGGAAAGCAGGCGGGCAGCCCTCTTCTTGCAAAATAACAAGAGAAAAGGAGTTTGCAGCACAGATCTAGGGGCCTGGGGTCTACAAGTAGAGAGGTTTCCTTAGCCTTCTCCAAGGTCAGGATGTAGGATTACTTATGAGCAAGGAACATCTTCAAGAGACTTCAGCAAGGTAGTTCTCAGACATTTTTTTTATTGTAATATAATTGCTTTATAATGTTTTAATTTCTGCTGTATAATATTATGAATCAGCCTTATGTATACATATATCCCCTCCCTCTGGAGCCTCCCTCCCTTCCCTGCGTCCCACCCCTTTAGGTTATCAGAGAGCACCGATCTGAGCTCCCTGTGTTATACAGCAGCTTCCCAGTAGCTGTTTATATTATACATATTAGTGTATATATGGGCTTCCTAAGTGGCACTAGTGGTAAAGAACCTGCCTACCAAAGCAGGAGACATAAGAGACATGGGTTTGATCCTTGGGTCAGGAAGATCCCCTGGAGGAGGGCATGGCAACCCACTCCAATATTGCCTGGAGAATCCCATGGACAGACGAGCCTGGCGGGCTACAGTCCATGGAGTTGCAGAGTCAGACATGACTGAGTGACTTAGCAAAACACAATGTATATATGTCAATGCTACTCTCCCAATTCGTCCCACCCTCTCCTTACCCCGTGTCATAAGTCCCTTGTCTACATCTGTGTCTCTCTTCCCACCCTGCAAATAGTTCCATTAGTGCCATTTTTCTAGATTCCATATATATATATGTGCATTAAAATAAATCAGACATTCTTAAGGCATGAACTGTACTGTGGTGATAGATGAGAGCTTCAGCTTTTTTGCTCCAAGAGTAGATAAATTCTTTGCTTTCAAGTAAAGATGCATAGAGATGTCACATGTCACCTTCCTGACAAGTGCAGTGTTTGTACAAGTTGGGCTGCTTCCAGTGGGCGTGAGGCATGAGCTCCCTGAGCAGCCACGGGGCTTCTCTCCAGTGTATCTGGATCCCACCCCCTGCTTGTCATCTGCTTGGTTCCAAACACAGCCCCAGAATGAGGTTCTCCCCTGCTGCAGGATTTCGTGCCCATGAGATCTCAGAACCTGGCTTAGAAGTGGTGATTCACTCCTGATTCCTCTGTCCTCCTAGGCTTAGGGCTAGGCTAGCTCCCCCGGGAAAAGCTTCTCTAGCCTCACTGGTTTCAGTCTGACCCAAGGACAGGCTGGGCAGGATGGGCTGTGGACCATCGAGGGCCGGGGGATCGAAAGAGTCCGTAGTTTTGGTGTCAGAAGTTGCTACTGCATCCTAACTGTGTGATTCTGTACACCTAAGAGTCCTGAATGCCGTTTCCCCAGCTGTGAAGTGAAGACAGTCCAATTCTTCGGCGCTCAGCTTTCTTCACCGTCCAACTCTCACATCCATACATGACCACTGGAAAAACCATAGCCTTGACTAGACGGACTTTTGTTGGCAAAGTAATGTCTCTGCTTTTAAATATGCCATCTAGGTTGGCCATAACCTTCCTTCCAAGGAGTAAGCATCTTTTAATTTCATGGCTGCAATCACCATCAGCAGTGATTCTGGAGCCCACAAAAATCAAGTCTGACACTGTTTCCACTGTTTCCCCATCTATTTCCCATGAAGTGATGGGACCAGATGCCATGATCTTAGTTTTCTGAATGTTGAGCCTTAAGCCAACTTTTTCACTCTCCACTTTCACCTTCATCAAGAGGCTCTTTAGTTCTTCTTCACTTTCTGCCATAAGGGTCGTGTCATCCGCATATCTGAGGTTATCGATATTTCTCCCTGCAATCTTGATTCCAGCTTGTGTTTCTTCCAGCTCAGCATTTCTCATGATGTACTCTGCATAGAAGTTAAATAAGCAGAGTGACAATATACAGCCTTGACATACTCCTTTTCCTATTTGGAACCAGCCTGTTGTTCCATGTCCAGTTCTAACTGTTGCTTCCTGACCTGCATACAGGTTTCTCAAGAGACAGGTCAGATGGTCTGGTATTCCCATCTCTTTCAATATTTTCCACAGTTCTCTGTGTAGGTATCAGCTATCCAACCTATTTATCATCTCTCTATTGTAGCATCTAGCTGTGCATTTATCATCTAACTCACATCTGTCATGTGAAGGGCAGTGGCGTTCAGGACTTGCTGCAAGTGGGGGCTGGCTCGGACCCTCTGTGGAGCCGCAAGGCTTTGAGGCTGCTGCAGGGAGTGTGGGTGCTGGCCCTCCAGGCCCACCCTTCCTACCCTCCTGGGACTTGAGGCCCAGAAGCTGCTCAGCTTGGTGGCTTCTGGAACAGGAGTCATCTCTTGCTCGTGTGCTGATTTGGGGAATTACAGAGCAAAACTAAGTTGGTTCTCTTGGACATTGAAGCTGCACCACTGGAGAGTGTGGAATGATGAGGGCTTTTGGAGAAAGCTTTGTGGCCCCCTTGAAACTCAGCGCCTGTGTATCAGGAATGACGAGGGAATTCCCCACAGTGTTCAGGAATGACCCTCACAGGCTAAGTGGTGAGGCGGGGTCAGCCTGGGGGCGGGCAACTTGGCCTGGTCATGTCAGTGCTCGGACATCAGCAGGTGGGGCTGGGTTGCAGGACCCCCATGGCGTCCCCTCCCTTCAGAGTGTTGTTGTTGTCTGCTCTCCTGCTTTGCTTTGTCACATAGGTTTGCACAATCTGCTTACCAGGGTTTGCAACTTCTTAGTGAAAATGCAGAGATGTTTGCAAATATCAGAAGACATAATCAGTCCCTTGTGCTGGTTGATTGGGAGCAGTGGTCTCCAGACAGGTTTATGTACTCACCCCCAGGGCTGGGACCTACATATGTTTAATTGTAATGGAGTGTGAATGCACTACATTATGTTCATTTATTTATAAATTATGTACCTGTCCCACATTGCAGACATATTGTGTGCCTTCCTTATACACACTCACAGTATAAAGCAAAATGGAAAACGCATGAACTGAAGGAACAGTAGACGGTGCTGTGTGCCTTCGACTGGAAACAGTGGTTCTCAGACATGGGGATGTTTGGAGTCTGGTTAGCTTAAATCAGCTCTTCTGGAATCTTGATGATCTTCCAAGACTAGTAGTTGAGTCCTAAGGGATATGAAGTCCTTGGGAGGAAGGACAGGCTGGATGGCCCTGTGCACAGTGTTCAGGGCCTGTGACCTGACCATGGGGAGGATGGGATCACTTTGAGGCCCCTGCAGCTGTCATGCAGTAACTCTAGGTAGGCCAAGAATGTTCCAGTTCCAAGGTGCTCAGTGTCCACCCTCAGTGGCTCCTTCACTGTCTTCCCTCCAGGAGTGTCTGAGTTTTGTCACTGGCGGGAAGACCTGAATGCCACACCAGGAGCTGGCACCTCATCTGAGCTGACCCTGGTGTTGGCACTTTCTCCAGTTACAGAAGTAAACTGTGTTCTCAGTAGAAAAGGAAATAAATGAACATAGAAGAAGAAATAAGAAAAAATATGAGGTGGGACATTCCAGAAACACACTGCTGCCCAGGCAGCCTGCACACTGATAGACATTTCCAGGTGTGCGTGTGTAGGTGTGAGTGCATGTGTGAGTCACGCACTCTGCACCAGGGAGCGACCATGTGACTGTCGTGACTGTTAGTGCTATTGCTGTCACACATCACGGTGTCTCTTTAGGCCCACAAGTGTGTCACCATCTGTGAGCCCCATGGTTTATCTAATGTAACTAAGTCACAGGGTTGAGCTCTTAGACTGTGTGTTTTTCGCTGTTACACACATCATAATGCAGTGAGCGCCCTGGTCCATAGAGACTTATGGACTTTCCCAGTAATTTCCTGTGTCATTCCTCACATTGCTATCACGTGTTTCAGACTTTTTAAGGGCTTTTTATATTTATGGACAAGCTGGTTTCTAAAATGATGAATTAGTTTACATTTCATTTACATTTCAGCAATACTTTAAAAAATATTTTTAGATTGTAATCTTTGCTTTCTAATGGACCCCACTCCCCCCCCACCAAATCGCATTGTTTGGAGTCCATATGGCCTGAGCCATTAGAAGTCTGGGGTGTTGGGAAGATGGGCAGGACCGGTGTGGAGCCCAAAACAGTACAGACATGGGGTGTGAGGCCTGTTGCCCACTGGGAGGTGGTCTTGGAGGCTGGGGACACTGGAACAGTGGAGGGCAAGTTCTGGTACCTGACACCCATGGGGACCATCTCAATTGGTCCCCAGACACCTCTGCGAGAGGAGGGAGATGAACTAGAGGCATGTGTCCTGGCCAGGGAAGACCAGCCACTGCGTATGGACACCCAGAGCCCACTCTCACATCTGAGCATGGAGGAGAGTGCCTTCCAGGTCCTGCTTCTGTCTGGGGCCCGGGTCACGACCTCTGCAGTTTGGGGTTGGCTTGGCCACATGTTGTGTAATTTCAGGAGGTCATGTCTCTCATTGATCCCTGAAATAAACTTGGTATTCACTCTTCCATCTCTTCGCTTCACACTGGGGGACCCACTGTGAGCCAGGTGCCCAGGTGGGACACCAGGTGAGGGAGGATGTCAGATCCTGTCTGAGAAGGGTTCCCCAGGGCCAGGGTGGGCAGAAGCAGAAGTGGGTGCCAGGGCTCTGTCCACTTTGGCCAGCTCTAGCTTGCTGCATGGTCACCCCTGTGTCACCTACTCAGAGCATGTCCTGGTCTGATCCACAGAGCGGTGTCCATGAGACACAGCAGGCAGGGAAGAGCTCACAGAAGGCAGGAGAGAAACGAGCCTCCTGAGAGGAAGATGTTCAGGGGAGCTGAGACAGGGATATCTGGATTCTCCTTCCCCTCTGCCATTTTCCACGAGACCTTACACCTCTCTGCCCCTTGGTTTCCCCACTTCTGAAATGGGGAGGTAATTGCTCTCATAAAGTTACTGGATTCATCTACTGAAATAGTGGATATAGAGGAGCCTGGTGGGCTACAGTCCATAGGATCACAAAGAGGTGGACACGACTGAAGCAACTTTAGTTCACACACACGTGTGCCTTGGAGTTTAACACACCCACACCCACAAGGGTTGTGTAGACTGTAAAGTAATTGTAACCTGAATTTTTTTCCCTGTCAGATAAGCTTTTTAAAAACAGAGTGGTAAAAATTGAGAATTCTCTCAAAATCAGTAACTGGTTCTTTCGAGCAGATATAACAATAATGATGTAATAATGGCCAATGTTGATTGAGGGCTTCCTGTATACCGGGACAGATAGGCCATGACCAAGGACCACTTACCTTGCCCTGACCAGGGGTCATGGGAACCTGCCCTGCTGTTGATTAGTGGAATTGTGTCACTTGGGATCTGAGGTCTTAGGGCTGAGATGTCCTGATAAGCTGGCGACTCTCCCAGGTGATAAGATGAGCCAATAGTGGAGGGTCTGACAGCGTTTATGATCATGTGAAGCAACTGCCATCCTTCCTTCCCAGTGGGGTTTGCAATATGTGGGCTGGCAGCACAGGAGATTTGAGAATGATTCTTGTCTTGTCATTTGCAGGCTCCGGGGGCATCATCAACACCTGCTTCTCTGTGCTGTGACAAACCGTTCAGGTGAGTGTCCATCACCGAAGCCGCTTCTGTGCCTCTGGCCTTGGGTCAGCTCTCACAGAGGAAGCCCGGACACGGTGTTATTTTGTTCTGTAGTAATCGTAATGTCTTTTTCAATTTTAAATAGAAATGCTCAAAGCTGATAAATATCATATGTGTGTCTCTTTCTGGAGTGTAATGTCCCAGCATTAGAAACCCTGGTTGAGGAAATGTCCAATCAGTAATTACGTTGTTGTGATTTGATTGTGAAATGTAGCATCAGGGAAAGTTCTAGAATTGACTCCAGCACATGAAAAGCTCATTAGTTTTTAATAGGTCAGTGTTGCTCAGTCATGTTTGACTCTTTGCGACTCCATGGACTGTAGCCCATCAGGCTCCTTTGTCCATGGAATTCTTGAGCAAGAATACTGGAGTGAGTTGCCATTCCCTTCTTCATGGGATCTTTCCCACCCAGGGAGTGAACCTGAGTCTCCTGCATTGCAGGCAGATTCTTTACTGTCTGAGCCACCAGGGAAGTCCCAGTGTTAAAAGATGGGATTTGATTTTTTAAAGTAAACAGAACTCTTTTACATTCATGTCTGGTGCATAAGGTAGAGAAAAATATCTTGGTGATTGTTTGTATTTGAATAAACCAATTAAAAATACATTTATGACACTGGGTATTTGAAGATATTATTTCTTTTGGGCATCATAATGGCATTGTAGATATTTCTAAGTGTATCTTTGTCTTTTAGAAATAAATGCAAAAATACTTATAGAAATGACATATAATATCTGGGTTTTTTTAGGGCAATCACAGTGGGGAAGGGGGTAGCAGGGAGTATGGATGGAAAAAGCTTGGCTGTGTGTCCATTTTGAAATTGGATGATGAACACTCAGAAGTTTGTTTAAACTATTTAGTATACTTTTGAATTTTTTTCAGAATTAGGAGAGAGACTCATGTAATAGGAGTAGTACACAAACAACAGCTTCGAGCCCCTAAAGCTGGTGGTGGAGGATTTAATAGATTAAAACCACCCTCCCGTGACTGTCCTGTACTGCTCCGTGGATTCACCAGTCTTTGGGGTTGACCCTATCACCTCTCACCTGGATTTTTCACCTTCTATCGCTGACAGCACCTGCAGCCCTAGAAGGCTTTTCCTGGGAGGGGCTCTGGGGCCTGTGGTCCCCATTGCACAGTCCTAGTGATGAGGAAGCAGAGCCTGGATGCTGTATGCTGGAAGCATTATCCTGGGCTTGCCGGGCTGCAGGCTCTCCCCACCCAGTGGCCCTCACTAAGTCCTCCCCTCTGCTGGCTTCATTGCATGGCGTTTTTATCCTCTTCCAGACCCCATCCTCCTGATACCTGATGCCTGCCCTATAGGTTAACCCAGGTGCAATCTCAGCAGAGCCGGCACACAGCTCTTCTCAGACGCCAGCCCTTGCCTCCCGGCTGCTGGAATTCCCTCCCAGCTCCTCCTCACTGCAGGACAGGCCAGCCTCCTCCCTGGGCAGTGGACTTCCACTCTCCCCCAGGATGGGACCTGCAGATGTGACTAGGCACTTGTTGATGTCTCCCAGCCTTGGCCTCTTGCTCTGCCATCCATCTGTCTGATGGCCTTCTTCCCTGCTGCCTATACCTGACTTGACACTCAGAGTAAGGAATGCCCCTCCTTCCAAGATCTGGGCTCTCTGAACTCATGCCCGCCCATGGAGGCCCTCTCTCTGCTAGCTTTCCATCAGGCCTGCCCCCTACCAGGAGCCTCAGTGTGTTGCTTGCTTGTAGCTAGTAGTGCCTCTCTCATAACCGTTAAGGGAGTTTAGCTTTGTGCCCTCCCGTGATGAGAATCAGTAAATTCCCAGAAGCCCGTCATCAGATCCGGGTGTGAACAGTGAGCGAAATGTCCCTCCTGGCGCTTGGCCCCTTTCCTGACAGCTGCCCGTGTGTCTCCCAGGCCTGCAGGGCTGAGCCCCGCCATGGAGGACGGCCGCGAGCTGGATCTCACCTACATCACCGAGCGCATCATCGCCGTGTCCTTCCCTGCGGGCTGCTCCGAGGAGTCTTACCTGCATAACCTGCAGGAGGTGACGCGCATGCTACGCTCCAAGCATGGGGACAACTACTTGGTGAGTGGGGACACTGAGCGTGAGGGAGGCGACGGACCCTGAGGGTGGGGACCGTGAGCATGAGGGTGGCCAGGGGATGCCAGTGGGGGTGGGGGACTGGGGGACTGGGGGGCTCTGAGTTTGCTGAAACTTGATGAGCCAAGGTCCCTGTGTGTGGAGACTGAGGAGCCTGCGGGTGGTTCCTCTGCAGTTGTCTCGACAGGCGGTGGTACGGGGAGGGGGCCCGCCACAGGGAGGCTGTCCTGCCCCATAGCCCGCTGTGCGGTGGAGCCGCTGGGCTCCTCGTGGAAGCGCAGCCACCCCAGCTCGTGGCCTGTGTGCACCCCGAGGGCTGCCAGCTTCCTTCCCTGCTGCTGGGGTTCGCACAGCACCCCTGCCTCTGAAGTGAATCCGGGACTGGAGGTTGGGCATCCAGAACTATCTTCCACCCCAGCTCCCTTTCAAACAGACATGAGGTTGTTGAACGGAGCACACGTCTGAGAAAGGTACTGTGCTGCGTTTAGTCACTCAGTCGTGTCTGACTCTTTGTGACCCCCATGGACTGTAGCCACCAGGTTCCTCTGCCCATGGGCATTCGCTAGGCAAGAATACTGGAGTGGGTTGCCATGCCCTCCTCCAGGGGCTCTTTCCCAACCCAGGAATCAAACCGTGGTCTCCTGCACTGCAGGTGGATTCTTTACCAGCTGAGCTACCAGGGAAGTCCACTGTAAGTTTCTGGCCCCTACAGGGATCGAACCTGTGACCTTGGTGTTATTAGCACCACACTGTAATCAACTGAGCTAACCGGCCAGTTGAGGAGGATGAAGAGGACCAGTCTTCCTGAATGTCCTCTTTCTCCACCTACCCTTTCTTGTTCCCGAGGCCCAGTCCGGCAGGTGGCTCTGTGGCTATTTGAGTTAGATGACAGCTCCTCGCCCTTCTCCAGACCTGCTGCTAGAAGGCCTCTTTATCTCCATAAGGCAGCTAACCTTTACCCTAAACTGACAAGGCAGTTATTGTCATCCTTATCGGTCTCCTCAGATGTCTAAAAGGCTGGGCTGGTGGCCCTGGAGGCAGAGAGAGGGAGGTGACCACCCAGTGGCTTCCAGCAGCCCCTGCCCAGCCTGTGGCTTTCCCATTGTCCTCAGCATGGCCTGGTGACAGGCAGGGAAGGTGGGGTCCAGCCCATGAGATTGTCCCACCCCGTCCTCTATCACAGCTGCAGGAATGGTCTCCTCCTCCTGACACCCAGCCCAGGGGATGGGATGCTTCCTCCCCCCCTCCCCACCCCTGCTCTCTGCTCACCGAGGGTGAGGACCTGGGACCTGAGGCCTGGGGGCAGGGGGCTGGGGGCTGGGGCAGTTCCCCTCACAGTGGTGGTGCCTTCTCAGAGCCTGAGTCCACCTTGCAAAATGGTGAGGCTATGGGTCCTCACCTCATTCGAGGATAAGGACCTTTTTGAAAAGTGGGAGGAAAGATGTGTGTGTCTTCCACGGAGCCTGAGTTGAGAACCCTGGGGTGGACACACTTCTTTCCCCCTGCACATCTGAACTGTGTGCTCTGACAGGCACATGTGGAGGCTGATCACCCCCCCCCCCCCCCCCCCCGCCAACACATACACACAACTGCCTGGTCAGGCCACGGGCGTCGGCTCTCTGAGGCAGGTTCTAATGGAGCCCATGGTCCAGGGTGCAGCTTGTTTTAGGGTAAAGGAGCCGTGGACCCCATCCCTGGAGCACCCTTCCTCTCAGGTCTCTATAGCACCCATCTCTAAAGAGAGAAGCTTGTGGAGCCCCTTCTGCTCCAATGTTGTCCTTAGTTTTTCCTTTGCTTGAGGTGTAATCAGGTTCCACAAACAGCTCTGCTTCTCTATGAGCGCAGCCTGGGGCCCTGGACTGGGTGGGGCTTCCTGAGACCAGGCCCCTTGCAGGCCCAGGGCCCTCCACCCTGTACTTTGTTCCTCCAAGGAAGCAAAGCCAGTCCCATAGGATGTGTATGCTGTCCTCAAAAGTGTTAGTTGCTCAGTCGTGTCTGACTCTATATGACCCCATGGCCTGTAGCCCACCAGGCTCCCCTGTCCATGGGATTCTCCAGGCAAGAATACTAGAGTGGATTGCCATTCCTTTTTCCAGGGAATCTTCCTGATCCAGGGATGCAACCTGGGTCTCCTGCATTATAGGCAGATGCTTGACCATCTGAGCCACTAAGAGGTGACTGTCCTTATTATTTGTTTTGTTTTTCATTCCATGATGATTACATATCTATACATTTCAGTCTTTTTCATGATCTCGAAGGCAAAGAGCCTGTGAGAAAGCAGTTGTTCCCTTTGGTCTGAGGACAGTGATTAGTCTAATAGCTTCTTATTTCCCTTTTGTAGGTGTTAAACCTCTCGGAAAAGAGATATGACCTTACGAAGCTTAACCCAAAGGTAGGACCTTAGCGCTTTGTATATTCTTAGTTTTGTTAAATGCCTGTGATGCTTATCCTGCTCGTGCAAAAAGGGTCTGTAGCAAGTCTCTGTGGAATATGATGACTTAATGAGGGCTATTAGGAACTGTTCATATCCATGGCTTATTTTTTTCTTAAAACTTTTTAGTTTGAAGTAGTTATAACGTCACAGGAAATTGCAAATATAATACAGGGAAATCCCACACACCCCTGACCCAGCTGTCCCCAATAGTAACCTCTTGCAAGACTTGTAGTAAAATATTGATGCCGAGGAAGTTGACGCTGGTACAACCCACAGACTGCATGCAACTTCCACTGGGTTACATGTAGCAGGTGTGTGTGTGTGTGGTTTGCATGTAGCAGGTGTGTGTGTATGGTTTACATGTAGCAGGTGTGTGTGTGGTTTACATGTAGCAGGTGTGTGTGGTTTACATGTAGCAGATGTGTGGTTTACATGTAGCAGGTGCGTGTGGTTTACATGTAGCAGGTGTGTGTGTGGTTTACATGTAGCAGGTGTGTGTGTGGTTTACATGTAGCAGGTGTGTGTGTGTGTGTGGTTCTCTGCCATCTCATTCTATGTAGATTTATGTCACCATTACCACAATCAAATCTAGACATTTTTACCTCAAAAGATCTCCTTCCTGCCCCATCTGTACAGCACCCTCTCTCCTTCCATGCATTATTCTTTTTAATAACAAAGATTTAGGAGGAAATTTTTAAGACTGCGTAAGTGTAAGTTGTGGTATATATGATATATATATGTATATATATCATATATACAAATACTATATTTCATATGTTGGAGTATTTTGCAGCCATTAGGAGAAGATAATAGTATGGTGAATTGTCTGTTTTATTGCTCATTAACAAGGGAAGAATATAGAATTTATGTTTAATAGTATTTCAGCTATGCTAAATAGAATTTATGTATGATAGTATTTCAGCTACATAGAAAAAGAATAAGGGAGTCATCAGAATGTTACAGCTGATCGCTCTGTGTGGCAGAAGGGGTGTGTGCCTTTGCCTGCTTCCAGCATTTTTCTGAATTTTTCCATCAATACACAGTTTCTATTGCTTTTATAATAAGACAGAACTCTGCCTCCCCTCCCTTCTTGAAAAAGGAAAGGAAAGCAAAAATAACAGCCCTCCATGGCCCACAGGCTTCGAGGTGGGGATGTGTGTCAAGTGGCTCAGAGTTTGTGTTTTGGGGCACAGACTTTCTTTGTTCCTAAATTGTAACCAACGTTTGAAGGCCTCCTCCTTCCCTCCTGGGCACATTCCTCTCCTTTGAGGAGTGTCACGTGTGATAGGCATCTCCCTCCCCATAGTTATCTGCCCCTTGTGTGGAGGAATGGCTCACTGCATTTTCCCAAACTGCGATTTGAGTCTGAAGAGAGGAATTTTGGCAGCAGCTCATGCCAAGAACTCCTGTTTCAGATCTTGCCAGGCCTGGGCCTCTCCCCATGAGCCATGCACCATTAGCAGCTCCTGAAAGCCCTTTCTAGAATTGTCATTCCAGCTGCACAAAAGCAGATAAGACCGGGGAGTAGATGTCTCATGGGGAAAATATAATCCTTCATATTTTTCTTTCCAGTAAAGGAGCCACAGTTCTAAGTTTTAGAAAAGGGACACACAAAGTTGTTCAATATTATAAAATGAAATATTTTGCTAAATTAAAAAAAAAAGGTCTTGAGAGGGCTTCATAGGGCTTCTTGGAGATGGACACCAGAAAGCCTCCTCTCTTTCCTCGTAGATTCTGGACGTGGGCTGGCCGGAGCTGCACGCACCACCCCTGGATAAGGTGTGCACCATCTGCAAGGCGCAGGAGGCCTGGCTGAACAGCGACCCGCAACACGTGGTTGTCATTCACTGCAGGGTGAGCACCCGCTCGGGGGCCCAGGGGGACTACCTCTTCACTCTGATTGCCTGCTTCTTTAGGGGTTTGTGGTTAGGTTTTCATACGTATCCTAAGGGGAGGAAAATAGTCATCCAGCCTCCTGGAGTCTGGCTTCAGAATGTATAGGATTGAGGTTCCTAAATGCACAGTTGTACATGGTGATGCTAAGGTGGGGGCCCCTGGGAGTTAATCCTTTCATTTTCATGTGTTTTTTGTTTTTCACGGAAAACACCTGTTTAAAAAACAAAGGACATTATTAAGGCATACAACATTGGACTCTGTGCCACCTGAGTGATGCCAGTTGAGTGGCATGAGACTGTGGGCAGGATGCTACTGCAGGAGTCATATGGGCCTTTCCGAGCAGGCCAGCCTGGTGGGGTGGACGTGACGTGTCCACGCTCGCAGGTGGCCGCAGGGATGTCGATGTCTTGTCCTGGCTTCCTGACCTGCTAGGCATCCTTCTCCGACCTGTGGGAACTGCCTCTCCTCTTACTTCTCCAGTTTCTCAACTGCCTTGGCTTGTTTGTAGCCTCTTCCTGCACTACCCTGGATTCCTCAAATCTGATGCATTTTCCCAGACACCTTGAGCTCATGCAGCATGTGGGAGGAATGCTCTGAGAGGGGTGGGGGGGCAAGGGGTGGGGCTCCATCCCAGAAGAAGGGGTCTGCCCCCTGCGCTGTACAATTTACACCATCAGGATGTCTCAAAAATATAGACATTTTGAAATGTTTCTTCCTTCAGACTTTTCATACTCAAAAGCTGCACAAAAGCCCTTTGCATTATGGACCTTAGTGTAAAAGAACCTTCCTTTTGAGCTATCAGACTTTCCAGGTGAGTTTCCTGCAAGGGTACTGAATGAGCAGGGTAGACAGCGGCTGACAGTGTTCAGAGCTCTTGCACTCGGTGAATTTGATGGTCACTCGGCTGAGAGGAAAAGCCTCTGGGTGCACACATAGTGTTCGCTGCTCTCTGCTTCTGTTGCTTCCTCTCACGTCAGATTCGATTACAGTCTCCCACAAACAGCCAGGGAGCCCCATTAGTTCTCTTACTAAATTAAGTTAACCAGAGCTTTTATTCAAGGATTATGTTACATTAAGGTGCTTTTCTCCATATTTGTATTTTGGTGCAAGCTTAAAACAAAGAAAGAGACTCTTTTTTTTTTTTTCTTTTAAACTGTTCTTCTCAATTAAAATGAGCTCTGTATTTTTCACTGGATGTGGCCTGTTGATTTTTACATGTGAGGATACTGCTGATGGGCCTCTTTTGCCCAAGATCCCTTCACAGACCTGTGAAGCAATGGTCTCTAAACCACCCGGAGCACTGCAGTGCCCAGCACTGGGAAGAAATGCCCACCCGGGGCACCCAGACCTGCTGCCAGCTGTGTCTTCCGAGGATTCTGGCCCCTAGACCTTGAGCTGCACTTCCTGCACCATCATTCATTTCAACAGTTCACTTTTTTAATGAACTGAATTATAAAACTATTTACAATGTCTGGGCCACAAGTGATGAACTTACCACGTAGAGTCCCCTAAAACATCCTTTTCCTAATCTACACTTGCCTCTTGGGACAAGTCTTGGTAGTGGGATTAACTGGGAACATGTTGAAACTTCTTGGAAACCATTTGCTCATCTCTTGCCTTATTCTGGTGGCCTGTGAACCCTTCCAGAGATGATCCAGGAAACACACCATGAGAGAGAAGTCCTCTTAATTTGAATTTACAGATGTTGACTTCAAGGGAAATTCACCATGGTTACTGTGGGGCTGAGACTGCTGACTTCCCCCCAAACCTGCCAGCCCTGCAGAATGGGCTCTTCCTGCCCATGAGTTCCAGGAATGGCATCCCGGCCTGGGGAGGGCAGACAAGGACCAGACTGTGTGACTCCATCTCCCCGCTGGATACAAAGGGTGGTGTCTGTGTGTGCTTGTCCTCACACTACCCACACTAGTTTTGAGTAGAAATAGCCTGTGGTTCTCCTGGACAGTTTCACCCCTTCCATATGCTTTAGTTTTAAGTTGTTGGTGGAGGATACTCACTGGGACTTGTGTCATCAGTGATTTCTCTTAAGAACAGATGAAAGCTGTTCAGGTCCTAAAGAATGTGGCTTGTGCTTAAAGACTTCCTGTCCATAGTGAGCAGCATTAGAGATGGTGGCAGTGAAGTCCTTCATGTGCCTGACTTGGCGGAGGTGTTGTTCCCTAGAAATTTATATAAGAAACATACTTGTAACTGTGTGGTTATAACTGCAAGGGCCAGGGTTTAGGACCGATGTTGTGTCTGCACTGAGTTTCTGAGGCATGTACTCAATGTTAACGAGACAGAGAGGAAAACCCTCCTAGGGGACAGTCATACGCCAGGATTTTGACCTGAATTTCCTTAATCATTCCTTTTTAGGAATAGATAAAGGATCTGCATGTTGGTGACGCAACCATTGTGGCCCATGTGATTCTAGATCACGGGTTGTTGACTCTTCTTGAAAGAACCCAAACAGGGCTTTCCAGGCTTTGGGGCCCCACAGACTGCTCCTACCTGCCACTGCCATGTGGAAATTGCCCCAGATGCACCGAGACTAACAGGCGTAGCTGTGTCCCAGTCACATTTATTTGTCGACACTGACATTTGAACTTGATGTGATTTTCATGTGTCATTGAAATACTGTTCTTTTGATTTTTCTTCAACTGTTTAGAAATGTTAAGACAGCTCTTAACTCCCAGGGACACAGATGGTGGGCAGAAGTGGCCGGTGGGCTGTGGTTTGCTGATTGCTATTCTGGGTCATGACAGTGTGTTTCAGAAGGTAGCAGTCCATGGTTCTGGTTGAGGTGGTCCATCACAGAGCTGTTGTGCTTCCAGAACCTTCTGTTTGTCTGAGGTCCTGCTGGGCTGCCTTGTCTGGGCAGTGCGTGTCTGTGGTTATGGACTGAGTGATGCATTTTCCATAGAGCTGCTCGGAGGGGTGTCCCCTGTGACAGCACGGGGCTGGGTAGGTGGTGCCGGTGATGCTGTGATGCGGCAGCACCCTGAGATTGGCTGTCCTACTCCTCTGGACTTCTCTGGGCTCCATGTGCAGCCCTCAAAGCCCTGAGCTTATAAGTGGGGCATTCGGGTCTCTCTCACCTGGGTGATTAAGTCACACTAATGGCTTCCACCCAACAGTTTTTTTCTGGCCTCACTGGGAAATGAGGAACTGACGGGCCACCTCTGTGCAGACCTGGCCTCGGGCGCATCCTCAGGTGGCCTGGTTTGCACCTGCTCCTGCTGTTAGGACCCCATATGTGTGTTCTCTGCTGAGCTGGGTGCTGCCGTGCCTCAGAACAGGGAACAGAGGAGGGTAATGCTGGCTTCCCTGTCAAAGCAGGCTCTTTGCCATCCTATGAAGAAAGGAGTGCTTTCCTGTTCTAATGACCTCTCTTCCGTCTCCCACAGGGTGGAAAGGGACGCATCGGCGTGGTCATATCATCTTACATGCACTTCACCAATGTCTCGGCCAGGTAGGAGGGAAGTGTTCTCGCTGCTGTGGGCGTTGGTATGCTCTGAGGCTGGGTGGGCAGGAGGTGAACCCCTCGGAGCTGACTTGGAGACTGAGGCTTTTGTCCCTGGTGCCTAGAAACCCAGCTGCAGCTGAGGGTGTATGCTCATGAGAAAGAAACTTTCCTCAGTGAGCAGCTATGTATGATTCACACTGAAAATTTCAGGGAGGCATCACTGATATAAAGCAAATGCTCTGTCAATCTGTGACAAGGCTGATGGGGACAGACATTACTATTAGTAAAACCAAAGCAGTGCTTCTCACTGGACACCTCAGATTCTGCACATATCCATGGCAATGGCCACAGCTGCCATGGTTTATATGCACTGGGCCTCTGGGAAGTACTTTGCATATTTCCTTTTTCTTGCTCAATCCTCCCAAGTAATCCAGGAGGGAGTAGTCATCACTCCCATTTCACAGATGAGGAAGCTGAGACTTGGTGGACTTAAGACTGCTCAGCATCTCATGACTTATGAGCAGGAAGCCGAATCTGGTCTGGTTCTCAGGAGGTGCTGCCATGGGCATGGGGTTGCTGCCCACAGGAGGTAGGTCCCGTCCAGTGGGGACGGCAGGCACTGCGAGGCCCGTGAGTGAGGCTGCAGCTGCGTGCCAGCCCTCCTGGCACTGGGTACACTGGTAGACCCAGAGGCACCCCCGAGCACACGTCTCCACTCACACTGAGATCCAGTTCATAAATATCGTTCTTTCTGGGTGTTGCATCTGCGTTGGCCCTCTCTGTTCAATGGCCACTTTGTGAAGTATGAACTACTCCGTTCTGAGGAAATATAAGCCTATTCATATTAGCCGATAAACCCTTTCCTTGCTAGCATTAAGGAATGAAATTTGACTTTCCGAATGTTTTCTGTGGAAACAAATTGGAGAGCTCATGCCTACCAGGCAGGAAACCCAACCCGCCAGTGAAAGTCAGATCCTTTCTTGGTGATAACAAGCGCTTGTGTGTGTGCGTGCGCCAGACAAATTGAGATTCCCGCTCACGTCACATCCCTCTGGTCAGAGAGCAGATGTCACCTGGCAGACGCTGGCCAGAGGCCATCTCGCATTTGTGCCCGCAACAGCACAGCTCTGTCTGGAGCCAGAGCTTCATGTGCCATGGACAGTCCTGGCATTTTTGAGAAGCGTGGAGACCGGGCTTTTTTTCGCTATAAGCTTATCACTGATACGCTCTGTAAATGCCCCACTTTTTTCTGAATGACTGAAGTGTGTCTCAGCTGCGTGTGTTAGGCAATTCACGTGAAAGGCTCTAAACTTCGGGGTCCTCACCTGGGAAGCAGGGCTGATGGCTGTTCCTCACAGGGTTTTGTGACAATTCCATGTGTTGTTGCATGAAAGGCACATACAGCATCAGTGCTGGTATGGGCTGATGTTAATCCTGCTGGTACTAGTAGATAAGATAGTATTAAGTGCTCTTCGCTAAAGTGAAGTGACACTACCAAGGTTTTTGTAACATGGTTTTCTAATTAACACTTTCCTCATTTGTGGCTGCATAGTTTGCTACTTGATGAATAGAATATCATGTATTTAAGCATTTACCAGTATTGCCTATCCAGGTTGTTTGCAGTTTTTCGTTAGAATTTCAGTTGCTTCTTTCTAATGATTTTGTACACTGAAGTATGCCCTGATAACAAACTCTCATCATTACATCTTTGATCATTTCTACTATTTCTTTTTTCCCCTTAGATAGTATTCCCACAAGTAGTGTAATCATAGGGACTTTTGAAGGCCTTTGTCACACACTGTGTCCGGATCAAAACAGACACTTCCAAGTCACAAAGTGAAGTAAGAAAAACATTCTGGTACCAGCACTAGGAAGATAAGAGTTCATAAAGATAGAGTCAGTGCTAATATTATGAATACTAGTAACAATATTAACGAGCTTCCCTGGTGGCTCAGATGGTAAAGGATCTGCCTGCAATGCAGGAGACCCAGGTTCAATCCCTGGGTTAGGAAGAGCCCCTAAGGGGGGAATAGCTACCCACTCCAGTATTCTTACCTGGAGAATCCCATGGACAGAGGACTCTGGTGGGCTACAGTCCATGGGTCACAAAGAATTGAACATGACTGAATCACTAAGCAGTGATATTAACGCTGAACATGAACATTGACCAAAATGCATTGTCAGCATTTAATAAAACAAGTGAATTCCAGAAAAAGGAACACTTTAAAATGTATAGGTGAATATGTAATTATACTTTTCACTCTAAAACACACGTGCACCCTGTATGTTAAACATGCAATGCTTAAGTGACCCTTGCTTTTGTGCAGCCCCACCAACCAGCCCCTTATTTAGACAAAGTTGTTATTTTAGACGGTTGTTTAGATAGTTAGGACACCAGGCCTGTGCCCACCTGCAAGCAATGGCAGGTGGGTGATTATCCTGTCAGGATAGTATCCTGTGATTATTCTGTGTTGTACATGCAGCACAGAAAGTGCCACATGCTAGGATCAGGTGCTGCTGTTTCAAGCGGGGGACTTCAGGCCTGGCTTCCCCTGCAGGCCTGGCTTCCACTTGGCCTGGAACACCTTCCTGGAGGAGATGAGGCCTGAGAAGAGATGCTAAAGTGGGTGTGCCCAAGGAGGGAATGTAGCAAAATGGAGCTCTTAGTGGGTGCCAGCTACTCAGAACAACCTCAGGGCCTGTCCCTTGTTACACCCCACCTCCCACCCGCCGTGGCCATGGAGTTAAATCTCTCTCTGTCTCTGCTTCCCCAGTGCTGACCAGGCCCTTGACAGATTCGCAATGAAGAAGTTTTATGATGATAAACTTGCAGCTTTAATGCAGCCATCCCAGAAACGGTATGTATCTGTCCCACAGCCAGAGGGAAAGGTGGAATGAGATCTTACATTTAAAAATATAGGGATGGAAGATACACCCCCTCTGACCAGCCATGATTAGGAGGGGGGGATTGTTGGTGTCCAGTGGTGAGTGACAAGCCACCCTGCGTGGGGGTGCAGGGAGCCCCTCACCCTGGCTGACTCTGGTGTGGTCTCAGGGCTCCCTCCCCACACACTCGGCCATCAAGTCTCCTGCGCTCCCAGCTGGTGTTGGTGCTGTTACTGTGTTGGAACTGGTTTCTTTCTCCTGACCAGGGGTTGGTGAACTGTGTCTGTAAGGGGCTGGATGGCGGATGTGCTGGGCTTTGCAGGCCATGTGGTCTCTGGCACGGCCCCTGTAAACAGAGGGGCTGTGTGTGGTAGGAGGCCAGTGAAAGCAGCTTATCACCAACAAAGCTGTCAACACACTCAGGTTCCTAGTCGGCCAGCGTCAGAGGCCCAGGAGTCCTTCTCCTTGGCCTCCTCGGGCCCATGTCCCCTTGTCTCCTGCTCGGCATGGCCCCTGGCACATGCTGCGGCGGGACCCTGGGGAGCAGAGTTACTCTGGCTGCCGGCCCCCAGGGAAATCCACACTGTCGCCAGGCCCGGGTGGAGAAGAACTGGAGGAGGGTCAGGTGCGTGGCCTGAGAGGGGCTCAGCCACTTGTCTTCCAGACCTACTTCCTCTGCGGATGGGGACATGGAGCCAAGAACACTGTGTTTTTACCTCAAAGCAAATGGCAGGGCATTTGCTCAGGAACTGCCAAGGCCATCGCCAAGATGGTTTTCCGGCCCCTCGCATCTCTTCCTGCCAGGGCCAGAGGGCTGGGCCAGTGGACTGGGTAGGACTGAAAGCTCCATTGCCATCCAGGGTGCAGGGGCACAGGGGGTTTTTGTCCAGAGCCGATTTGAAGTATTTCCACTTGGGAAAGGGATTTCAGGGGTCACCAGAGGCACTGCCTGCTTCGTCCTGGGTGTTCCCCATGGCAGGTCTGTTTATGCTTAGACCAGAGTGTGTTGTGGATGTGGGATGGTGGATTGGAGCCTGGCTGTGCCCTGCTCTGAGCAGAGGCCCCACAGAGCATGTGAGTCGCCTTGGAAAAACCAGCATTTTATTAGTATTGCAGTTAAACAGCCCCTTGATCTATTTTGAACCATTAACTGTCATTTCTTGGTTGAGCAGTTTCCAGAATGGTTATACTTACATGAGCCCCTGTGTTAGATGTGAGGGAAAACAGGGGGTGACCCACCGCAAAACTCAGCACACACCAGGGAAGGATATTTGCCTTATTTTCTTCTTTTTATTCTTATTCCTTACTGCAGCTTTTGTTAAAAAATTTTATTTTCTAGTGGAGTATAGCTAATTTGGGCTTCCCTGGTAGCCCAGCTGGTAAAGATTCGGCCTGCAATGAGGGAGACCCCAGTTCAATTCCTGTTTGGGAAGATCCCCTGGAGGAGGGCATGGCAACCCACTCTAGTATTCTTGCCTAGAGAATCGCCATGACAGAATCCTGGTGGGCTACAGTTGATGGAGTCACAAAGAGTCAGACATAAGTGAATGCCTAAGCATAGCACAGCATAGCTAATTTAACAATGTTATGATAGTTTCAAGTGGAGAGCAAAGGGACTCATCCCTATGCATGTATCCATTCTCTCTCAAATTCCCCTCCCATCCAGGCTGCCATATAACATTGAGCAGAGTTCCCTGTGCTGTACCATAGGTCCTTGTTGGTTATCTATTTTAAATAAGCAATGTGTACCTGTCCATCCCAAACTCCCTAACTATCCCTTCCCCTATCCTCCCTACTCCTCCCCACCCCGGCAACCTGTAAGTTCATTCTCTTAAGTCTGTGAATCTGTTTCTGTTTTGTAAATAAGTTCATTTGTATCAAGCCTTTTCAGATTCCACATATTAATATAAGGGATATCATGTGATGTTTCTGCTGCAGTTTTTTAATACCATTGAAGGAGTGTGGAAAAGGGGAAGTATCTTCTCACTTTAACTTGCCCATGGTTCTCCCGCATGATTGGACAGCAAAAGCTGTAGTATTGACATTGATGAGGGTGGCGTGGGTTAAACCTAGCATTTCGAGGCTGATCTTCTGGCTCCCTCAGAATAGGGGATCTTATCCTGACAGCACCTGCCTCCGAAGATGCTCGCCACTTCGTAACGGAGCAGGTTAATGACTGAGTGAAAGAACAGGTACGTCTGGAGGAATATTTGAGACCCAGAGGACGTGCGATGACTGCTCATGTGGGGACAGATTCAGTGATGGTGGGACCATCACTGTGGTCCCAAAGCCCAAGGGGGAGCTCTGCAGGCTATTTTAGGACTGAGCTCAAGAAACCTTTTCACAAGCAATCTCGGGATGAGAGTAGATTAAGTAATTAGAGAACAGACGTATGGACCCGGGGGGAGGGAGAGGGTGAAATGTATGGAGAGAGTAACATGGAAACTTACAATACCATGTGTAAAATAGATAGCCAATGGGAACTTGCTGTATGACTTAGGGAACTCAAACAGGGGCTCTGTGACAGTCTAGAAGAGTGGGATGGGGAGGGAGATGGGAGGGAGGGGACATGGGTGCATCCATGGCTGATTCTTGTTGACGTTTGACAGAAAACAAAATTCTGTAAAACAATTATCCTTCAATTAAAAAATAAATTAAAAAAAAGTAATGGGTTTATGAGCTGGAGAGGCCATTTGATGGGTGGCGGATCCTCTGCCCCTTTGTGCCTCACTCCTAAAAACCACTGAGCAGTTGACCTGCAGCAGCCCGGCCAGCAATGGCTGTTGGAGATTGCTTGCTTCCAGCAGAATTCCTCAGGCCGGAGCACTTATCACCCCCTGCACCTTTCGCCTTGAACAAGCCTCAGGAGCAGCTTGAGGTCACCCCCAGGTGACCTCCTGTGGGGATGATGAACCTGCTGCTTCAGAGAGGCACCCGTGACCTTGGAGGCCCTTTCACTTTGACAGGTAATTAAAGGAAAACCTCCTATAGCCTTAGTTATCAACAGCATCATGGAAGTCATGACTTAAATGATGAAATTTTCTGACCTCCTTTTCTTCTCCCCTTTTCCTTTCCTTCCGTGAAGGAGTTGGGAGTGAGTCCCATCACTTTGGGTTTGTTTAGCGGGGAGAATGACAGGTGACTGGCTCTTTCTTTGGGACAGCAAATCTCTCCTGAGAGTTCGGGGAAGAAGAGGCACCCTGGAGGTCCTGGGTGAGGGTCATTCCTGTGTCCCATGAGGTAGAGGAAGAGAAGCCAGAAGTCTGGGCATGCAGAAAGCAAGATTGGATTCCTAGGTGTTTGTAATAGCTGGAAAAGTTCCCCAACATTACAGCATTCTTTGATACTTAAGTCCCTTGAACAACCAGGAGATTAAACCAGTCCATCCTAAAGGAAATCAGCCCTGAATATTCACTGGAAGGACTGATGCTGAAGCTGAAGCTCCAATACTTTGGCCACCTGATGCAAAGAGCTGACTCATTGGAAAAGACCCTGATGCTGGGAAAGATTGAGGGCAAGAGGAGAAGGGGGCAACAGAGGATGAGATGGTTGGATGTCATCATCAACTCAGTGAACATGAGTTTGAGCACACTCTGGGAGATAGTGGAGGACAGGGAAGCCTGGCATGCTGTAGTCCATGGGGTTGCAAAGAGTCGGACATGACTTTGGGACTGAACAACAACAACAAAAACCCCACAATCCTCTTTTTTCCAGGTCACGCTCAGGTGGCCTAGAGCGGAGCTTCTCAGCCGCTCATCTGAGAGACTGATGAGGGTATTAAAGAGTTCTGGGACAGCCGGATGAGGCCACCCCGGAGAAAAATTCATGAAAAATTCGTTTTACTGTACAAAGGTTTTCTTTACCTCTCCCGCACCACACATACTGATTGGTGGTGCATAGAGAGGAGATTTGCTTGAAATATGGCATCGAGTGTCCCGTCACACACAACCAAGAGTGCCTCCCTGGACTGAGGCCACAGTCACTGTGGGATCTGGAGTTTCAGATTTGCCAATTAGGGTTGCCTGGAGGAAGGCCTCAGAGAAGGGCAAGGAGCCTGTTCTTTCCCCCTTGGCCATGTCAACCTGTCTGGGTTCCGGGTGGTGGGCTGGGGTGACAGGCGAGGCCCCAGGGCTTACATCAGCTCACTTACCTCAGCCATCAGCCACGGCTGGGAGGAACAGGTAAGGGTGCTGTCTCCACGCTGTCCATACGCTTTACAGAAATAAATATACAAATGACCCTTGTCACCTGTCCCTCTCTAAGGAGGTAGATGGTGACATGAGTTGGTGTCAGGTTTTCTTCAAAGGCTGTTCTGATGGCAGTCAGGCTGCTAACAAACATTATGCTAACTTTTGCAATATCACAAAATCCAGAACTTGTACTCAGAAGTTACAGTTGTACTGTATCCTATGAACAAGTAATCAAAAATGACTTCAGCTCCACAAAATTAGGCAGTAAAGTTGCTGAAAAGTAGCACTAACTAATAGAAAATACCCTGAAATATAAAATAATTTTGTATTTTTTCCTTATTAAGAAAGCATGTGAAGGAAGGAGTAAGTTGCATTTTACAATATTTTTGTCTTTGTTTTACCTAACTATGAGTCCATATAAAGCAGATTTTTATAAAGGGCAGATGAGAACTGTAGACCAGGAGCTTGATTGCAGTGGTTCCATGATGAACTGGCCAGAAGAGCAGGTATCTGGGATCGCCTTCCTCCCCTCTGTCTCTAACCCCATGTGAGTGTGAGCCCTGGTCTTCCAGCTCCTATTTCTCTGGTGATGTTGACACTGCTCCTCCAAGAAGCACCTTCTCATGCTCCCTCTGGCCACTGGGCGGCAGTGCTGGCCTGGCTGTGTCAGTGCAAGGGGAGGACCCTCCATGTTTGCATCAAAAAGTGAAAGGGGGACTTCCCTGGGGGCACAGTGGATGAAAATTCACCTGCCAATGCAGGGACACCGGTTTAATCCCTGGTCTGAGAAGATTCCACATGCTGCGGGGCAACTGAGCCCATGTGCCACCGTTAGAGAGCCCATGTGCCACAACTGCTGAGCCCATGCTCTAGAGCCCGTGAGCCACAGCTACTGAGCCTGTGTCATACTAAAGCCCCTGAGCCTGTGCTCTGCAACAGGAGAGACCACCACACTGAGAAGCCCACGCACCGCAATGAAAAGTTGCCCCTGCTCACCTCAACTAGAGAAAGCCTGCGTGCAGCAACGAAGTTCCAGCACAACCAAAAAAAATGGTGAAACAGAAATTGACTACTCTCCGCCTTCCGTGATGCCTGGTCTCTGTTCTGGTGGATCCCGGAGGTGTTCATACTGAAGGGCCATCTTGCCTGGAGTGGTCGGTGCAGACTGAGCAAACGGCCAGGTGCCCATGGAGTAAACACACCTGCTGGGCTGCTGACAAGGCCAAGGAAGCGGGTTGTGTGATGACCAGGGCTGCCCAGCACTGGAGGAAGGGAGACTGCTGTCCAGAGTAGGCAGGGGTTCCCAACCCCAGTTCAACATCCCTTGTCATATGCTCACAAGCAGGGGGCTGGAGAACCCAGAAATCTGCAGTGCATGGCATTTAGGTGATTAAATACAGGTGCACAGGTCACCTGAACATTTCCGTGTCTGCACACAGTGAAATTGAGGCATCTGTTGTTCAAATAGACAAAACGAGAAGGCCTGTGGAGCCATCTGGTGGTCAGAGCCCTGCAGCCATGGCCTGGCCTCGTGACCTCAGGAGCCTCAGGGCTTCCATCTGGTCTCTGTGGCTTGGGTGAGGTTTTGTCCCGTTCTGAAAGGGAAGAGCAGTTTGCCACCAGGAAAATGTGAACACCATCAAGGGCACCTAAGTTGAAGCTAACATTTTTTTTTTTTTCTAAAAGGATGGCTTTTAAGTAGAGTTTTTATTTTTATTTTGAAAATTTACTGGATATTTCCTCTTGTTCAGTTTGCTTTGTATGCAAATTCAGCTGCTTGAGATATTGGACTGCATCTGAATTGCTGGTGTAAATTAGATATTTTAAAAAATTTAGATGTATTTGACAAGTGACATTGTGTAAATTTAAGGTGTATGACATGTTTTGTAAAATTTATTTTGAAATTTGTTTTTAATTGGAGGGTAATTGCTTTACAATATTGTGTTGGTTTCTGCCATATGTCTACATGAGTCAGCCATAGACATGCACATGTCCTCTCCCTCCTGAACCTCCCTCCCACTTCCCACCCCATCCCACCTCTCTAAGGAGCTCCGCCTGGTAGTCTGTGACAACCTATTCATTTTTATTTTTTGACTGCGTGGAATCTTTATTGCTTTGTGTAAGCTTTCTCTGGTTGCGGCAAGTGGGGACTACTCTTTGTTGCAGTGCGCGGGCTTCAATAGTTGTGGCACACAGGCTTAGTTGCCCTGTGGCGTGTGGACTCTTCTGGGACCAGGGATCGAACCCATGTCCTCTGCATTGGCAGGTGGATTCTTAACCACTGAACTGCCAGGGAAGTCCTAAGGTGTATGACATGTTAGTTTGATACATTCATATATTGTAGTATGATTGCCATGGTAGCCATAATTAGCACCTCTGTCATATTACATAATTAAAATTTATTTTTAGTGGTTGGACTAGTTAAGCTCTATCTCTTAGCGAGTTTGATTATTATAATACAGTGTTGGTGTTTGCTCTGCTCATGCTGGCGCTCTGTCTTTCAGTCGTGTCCAACTCTTTTGTGACCCCATGGACTGTGGCTCCCTAGGCTCCTCTGTCTATGGGATTCTCCAAGCAAGAACACTGGAGTGAGTTGCCATGCCCTCCTCCAGGGAACCTGCATCTCTTGCATCTCCTGCATTGCAGGAGGATTCTTTATGGCTCAGCACCGGGGAAGCCCATACTTACCATACTGTGCATTATATCTCTAGGGCATATTTACTCGCTCATTGTAAGTTTGTACCCTTTAAAAATTCTGTCCTGTCCCCAAAGCCCCAACCCCTGGTAACCATCATTTTACTCTGTTTTTGTATGTGTGGCTTTTTTAGATTCCATATATGAGTGATATGATACCACAGGGAAATATGACCTCACACTTGTTAGAAAAGGCAGTGGTCACAAGACAAGAAAAAACAAGTTTTTATGAGAATGTGGAGAAAAGGGAGCTTTGTGCCCTGTTGGTGAGAATGTAAACTGGTGCAGCCACTGTTGAGAAGAGTGTGGAGGTTCCTCAAAAAATTAAAAATAGAACTACCGTGTGCTCCAGCAATTCCACCTGGGTATATTTCTGAAGGAAATGAAGACAGGCTCTCGAAGAGATCTCTGCACTCGCATATTTCTTATTCACAATAGCCAAGATGTGGAAACAATTAGATATCCCTCAGTGGGTGAATGAATAAAGAGTATGTGGTAAAAATGTATGATGGAGTGTTACTCAGCCACAAAATATAATGAAATTCTGCCATCTGCAACAACATGGATGGACCTTGAGGTCATTATTCTCAGTGATACAAGTCAGAGAAAACCAGAATGTTTTTAACCTAAGTGGGCTGAGCCTGAGTAGCATTCAGTCCTAGGGTGTTTGTGTGGGGGATGTCCCTGCTCTTTGGGGAGTGGACTAGAGTGAGCTGGCTGGAGGGTATGGAGGAAATTGTGCTGGCCACATAGCCTGGTGATTCAGTGACTGCTTCCTTCCTGTGCCTGTGTGGCTCTGTGTAGGCATTAGAGATGTATAGAGATGTTGGATGTCGTGGGGTTTGCGTTTGCTCAGGAATCATGCACAATGGGTAGAGAGAGGGGCTGAGGCCGGGCAGCATCTGCGAGGTTGCCGGGTCTGTGCCCTCTTGGGTAGGTGTGCCCTACCACCTTGTGCCTTGGGAGAAAACAGTGAGGAAGCACTTCTAGGGTAGAATCTTCTCTCTAGCCTGTCAAGCACCCATGCAAGGTGTGGGCGTCAGCATGGCACACAAGGCTGTGCGTGGTATTGAGAGAGAAGACAGGTCTCCCAGCTCACCGCAGACGTGCTGCCCCGCCACTGAGATGGGCGGTGAGGAGGAAGGGCACAGAGGAGACAGAAGACGGGGGCGGGGTGGCTCAGGCGGCGGGGGAGCCTCTCACAGTGAGATGGGGCATCCACAGGCTTCCTGTGGGCTCCCCGTGTGGACTCCAGCCTTCTGTAGGTTTCCTAATGTGAGCAGAGAGCATGGTGGGTGGGACTGAGAGTTAGACTGAGTTACCTTGATGTGTAGTTTGGTTCAGAGACCATGCTCACGTGACTGCAGGTCTCTTGCTTTCCCATTCTGGGTGGGGGACTGTGACAGTCCCGTGGCCTAGCCCTGCCCGGCTCTGGGTTCCGTAGACAGAGGTGATGCCACCTGCGCTTGGGGTGCAGAGCAGGAGGCACCATGTGTGGGGGCTCACGCCCAGGAGGCACCCTTGCTTGTGCTTCCAGATCACTGGCCACATCAGCATGGGAGGCCCAGAGACTCTCGGTGGGGTTGTGGGCTTAGCTGTGCTCTGCAGGGCATGGGCCAAGCCCTGGCATGCAGACACCCTTCCTTGCTGTGAGCAGTTAGGATGAGTCCTCTCCCGAAACTCCCGGAAAAGCGGGCACGTTTCCTCCTTTCTCTCCGACCCCACCTGCCCTCCGAGCTGTCGCGGGAGCTCTAAGCTGCAGCCCTTTGCAGGTATGTGCAGTTTCTCAGTGGGCTCCTGTCGGGAACGGTGAAGATGAATGCCTCGCCCCTGTTCCTGCATTTCGTCATCCTGCATGGAACCCCCAACTTTGACTCGGGTGGAGGTGAGTGTCTCCCGCAGGGTGGGGTCTGGAGATGTGCTGCCCGGCACTGGCCCCCAGTTCTGCATGTTTATGGCCAACTCTGCCTATGTTTCAGTGTGCCGGCCCTTTCTCAAGCTCTACCAGGCCATGCAGCCCGTGTACACGTCGGGGATCTAGTAAGTGCGGCTGCTCTCCTGGGAACTGCGGGAGAGCCAGGGAGGGGCCTGCTCCAGGCTGCCTCTCCCTTGGGAGGTGTGGGAGGGGTGAAGTCTGGGGAGCCCAGAGGAGGGGACAGAAGGGGAGCCGTGGGTGGGTGCCCCATCACCCTGCCTGGTGGGTGTCCGCCGCTGTCACCCAGCTGGCTGTGCGAAGACGCATGGACAAAGGGACCCAGGGGCAGGAGAGGGCCCTGCACTGTGTGGAAGTAATCATATTACTGCGACAGGGCCATGGTGTTTTGCCTTTCTCTCCCCTTGGTAGTTTAGACAAAGGGCAGGCAGACGTTTCCAGAATATGTACTAATTCTAGACTTATTTGATTTGCTTTCTTTGGGAGTTTGGATTATCATTTTATACACGTTAATGGAAAATGAATAAAGGTAAAAAATGTGTTGTCATTGCTCAAAACGAACTGTTATCATATGTCTGGACTCCTATTGGACACTGGCATCGGTGACACTTGGGCCGTGTCACCCTCTGCTAACCACAGAGGCTGTGCCGGCAGAACCCCAGTACTCCATGCTGCGTACCCCGCCATGCCCAGGCCTGGGGTGGGCCTGCGACCACTGGCACTGACATTGCTCTCAGGACCCTGCCTGGCTCCATTGTTTTTTTTATACCTTTTAGACTCATTTTCATAGAAGAGAGTCTAAGGAATTGGGGTTCCTGGGCCAAGCAGGATATTTTGTCTAATTTCAATTGTAGGGTCCCTTTTCTCAGAAGATATTCTTTCCATTAAATCATGAAATTGTATAATGATGTTCCTTCTTCTTTATTCCAAAGCAATGTTGGCCCAGAAAACCAAAGCAGGATCTACATTGCCATCGAGCCGGCCCAACTCCTGAAGGGGGACATCATGGTGAGTGTCATGGCCTTGCCCCTGCTCTCCCAGGAATCACTGGAAAGGGAAAAACAAGCTCATCTTAAAGCAATACCATTAGACCCTGCCCCCCGAAAACCTGTAAGAAGAATGGAAAGTAGCCTTTACCTTAAGGAAATTGGTTGATTTTTCTGAGTAAACCTATTTTAATAAGAGGAACAGAACAATGTGCACCCTTGAAATTAAAGTCCTAACTCAGCCACTGCTCTTCCCAGGATTCCAGTTCTCTGAGCATAATGTGCAGTCTTAAAATGACTAGGCCTTCCAAGGGCAGGTGCAGACGTAAAATATTCATTGTCAGTGTCTAAGTGGGAAATACAGCTAGCGTCTTGCAGCTTGGCTTATGAGAAACAGTGATTTCTCCAGGTAGTTTTGATTCTTGGTTCTGCTGCTTCCTGGGGGAGACTAGCTTTCCCACCTTTGCCTTTTATCTATCTTGAATATTAAAAAATGCATACGTCTAAAATAATTTAAGAGAAAATTGTCTGAAATAATGAACAACTTTGAGGCACGTGTGTGCTTCCCACATGCATAGACTAGCTCTCCTGTAATCTATTTGAGGCCTAGGAGGATACCCTGTGACAAGAAGATAAGATAGTTTACAAATTGACTTTTTATTTAAGTGGCTCAACCAGAGTTTTCTAGGATTCTCATTGTGCATGTGTGTGGTGTGTGTGTGTGTGTGTGTGCGCGCGTGAGCGCGTGTGCTCGGTCGCTCAGTTGTGTCCAACTCTTTGTGACCCCCTGGACTCTAGCCTGCCAGGCTCCTCTCTCCATGAAACTTTCCAGGCAAGAATACTGGAGTGGGTTGCCATGCCCTCCTCTAGGGGATCTTCCCAACCCAGGAGATCAGTCTCTTGTGTCTCCTGCATTGGCAGGTGACTTCTTTAACACTGCACTGCCTGGGAAGCCCATAGAATTCTCATTAGTTTTTCAATGCCTGGTTGTGGGGCTCCCCCTCCCAGAAAGAGCACCTGATGTAGGGTGCTGGCTGCAGGTTTTTCTGAGGCAATGGGTCCAGAAGCCAGTGGAGGATTCACTGCTCTACTTCTCTCTACTCACCCTTCCACCTCCTTCCTTCCTCCATCCTTCCGTCTTCCTCCTTCTCTCTCTCCCACTGTCTCTTGCCTCCCTCCTTCCTTTTGCACCATCAATTTATTTGTCCAGTGATCCTTTTTTGAGTGTTCTGAGCTTTCCGAGTTGGGCCCTAGCACAGGAGGGAAAGGCGGGACAGAGGGACATCTTTGCCTGGGAGGAGCCTGATTGGGTGAATGGCTATCAGGAGGGGGATCCAGTAGCACTGCAGAGTGGGTCCTGATGGCTGAAGCTGGCCGACTGGGATGTTCAGGTGGAAGTGCCCGCGGAGTTGGGTGTGAGGCCCTGGCTTGGGGGTGCAGCAGTCCCCAGGCCTTGAGGATACCCTTGTGGAAGTTAGTTGTCTTGGGAGGTTGAAGCCAGTGCTCTTTTGTGTGTCCTGAAAATGCACTGAATCATCTTTTAAGGGTAAGCCTTCTAGGACTCTTGACTTAGAGGAGTAGCAAGGATGGGAAGAGAACGTGCCTGGTCTCCAGTGGAAGGAAGGAAGCCCTGCAGCTCTATATGACCAACAGCAGATCGATAAGGCCCAAGGGCATCAAGCAGAGGATGGGCCTTGAGTCCCCTGCCTGGGCTCCCACCAGATCTTCAGCTTAATGGGGCTGGGTGGCCTCAGACGGGTCCTTATCCAAGCTTGCACCCCCTTCTGCAGCCTGAGGCCTGTAACTGGGCTTCATAGGGATGAGATTGAACTGGGGCAGCTGGCAGAGTGTGAAGGCTACATTAGTATAATCAAGACCCCGCTGGTGAGGCTACCACCTGCACTCCTGGAAGACCCCCTCCCCCAGCAGACCTCACCCCCACGAGTCTCCCTGCTGTCCTAGGGCAATGGGGGCACTGCAGCCAGCCCGCCACCCCAGAGCAAGGTGTCTGAGAAAACATCACGTGCTGGAATGCAGTCTGAGCAGGCGGGTGGGGTCTTTCGGAGGGGACCTGGGTGGGGGGTTGTGGTTTGGCTCTTGATAACTGGGAGGCAGGTCTGGGAATGAGCAGGGCGGGAGAGGGGAGCAGATGGGTGAAGGAGGTGGTGGCAGACTTGCTTGGACTTGGTTCCCATGAGCTGGCGCGGGTATGGTGCCAGGAGCCATCCCTGGGCACGCGGCACACTTGTTGAAGCCGCAGCAGGAAGGCTCCCGCCTTTGAATTTGGGATGCTGTCTCCTGCATTGTCTTCAGATGAAAGATGGTGCCTGGGGCATGCACATGGCCACATGAAAGGTGCCTGTTGCTGTGTGTGCTTGGCCCATGGCTCTTTTCAGGTACATTGGTAAGTGGCTTCCATCCAGTGGCTACGGGAACTTACCGACTTGCCCTTCCCTGTGCCTTTGCTACCTCTTTGCAAGAAGTCCGAAAGTGTGATTATTAGGCCCTTCTTAAGAAGTTTCATTTCCAGTGCACACTGATGAGTCTGCTCAGTGCCCAGTGGGGCCTTCTGAAGCACCAGCAGCAGGTGAAGGTGTTGGGCCAGCGAGGGTTTGGGAGCACCTGCCTGAGACCTCTGGACCCAAGCGAAGCCTGGGTGGGGATGTCGGGTGGACACTGGTGTGGCCGGGCATGGTCAGTTAAGAGCCGTCAGACTGGAGCCTTCCTCTTACAGTGACGGGAGCTCATGGCCTGCACACAGTGTCCTCAAGGGGAGGGGAACCCCCCCACACACCAGTCATGGGAGAACAGGTGGGTGCAGCAGAGGCCCGAGTGGGAGGAATGGCAAGAAGGCTGGCATGGTCCTCAGAGCACGTGGGCCACACCCTGCTCAGAGGAGCTGGGGAGGAAGAACTGGCGCCTCTCCACCGGGTCAGACTTCTCGCTCCCTGTGAGCACCCTGCCTCTGCCGCCCGCTTTCTGGTCTGGGTTTTAGGAAAGGACAGGTCATGTTCAGCAGCCCCTGCCTTCTGCTCTCCTCCCTCCCTCACCGCCCCCACCAGTGGCCATCTCCCTGGTGTTTGCCATCACGTGGGTGCTTGCTCTTCATGGGGCCTCCTCTTCCGTCAGCTCTGCCTGCAGCCCCTCCTCTCCAGGTGGTCCCCGGCTCCTGGCAGGTCTGCTGTCCTCTGGGCGGCCCCCCTTTCCCAAGTGCTGCTCCTCCTGGCAGGAGCATCTGCTCCGAGGGGTCCAGGCAGCCTCTTACTTGCTTCTGTTTTGGGTCCAGCCCCCTGGAATCCATTCTGTGCTTCCTAGGACCATCCCCCACTGTTCCCCAGACCCCGAATGGGAGCTTCATCTTGGCATCTCCTTGCCCCCATCTCATCAGTCATGCAGCTCCTTTACCCGGATATGTCCTAAATCCCAGGACTGCTTGTGTTCCTGAGCCCCGCGCCTCACAGTGTGACCCTGTCCGAGCACGGTGTTCCACTGCCTGGGCCCAGCATCCTCCCCACAGTGGGAAGAGAGTGTCCAGACTCCTGTATGTGGCCTAGGAGCCCGTTGGTTTACTGCTCCCTCAATCACTTAGCCCCAGAGTTGCTGGATTATCTGTCTTGTTCTGCACACGGCCCCATGGCCCTTTTCTGTGGGTCTTGCTGATGCCGCCCACTCATGTCATCCACATTGGACACATGGCTATGCCTCCCTTAGGCCACATTTGATGATCTTTCATAGATGGATGCCGAGCCCTTGAGGTGGGTGGTTGACTTGTCCCAGCCTCTCTGGAGCCAGTCATTGTACTTCTCAGGGGTGGCAGCTCACCCTTGCTGTGAGCCCAGGGTGCCATTGTCCCCACCTTATTGCCTAGAGCCTGCCCCAAAGGTGGGAGTCCTTGGGCAAGTTCATACCCTAGCATGCCCTGAAGGCTGCTTCTTTTGTGAAGGGGACAGCCTGGCTGGATGAGTGATGCTGCAGAAAGCTGAGAGGTCTGGCATTCAGGTGTTCTGTTGCCTGGGGGTCTCTTGAGGGGAATGTTTCCTGCCCTGAAGGCACCCTTTCCATGAATTTTTGTTTCCATTGGCAATGGGGGCAAATAGGATCTCCCAGATCTCGTGGCAGGAAATGCTTAACTTGATAAAACCAGCCCCTTCCTGCACCTCTGTCCATTCTTAACATGGAGTATTTTTGGATTGAATTATTATTTGATTTATACTTCCTGTGTTTACAGTTCATTTTTGTACACTCTGCACTTATTTTTTTGCAGCATTATCAGACGGGGGAAGGGTGATACGGGTTACAGCTGGAAGTGGGTAATTTTCCATCCCACGGGGTAATTTTTCCTTGCTTTATTTGTAGAAATGATTACCCAGGAGGTTTAGATTAGTTGTTGATCTCTATGAAGCCTCAAAGTGGCTCTAGCCTCTTGTATTAGTTTCCTAGGGCTGTCATGACAAAGTGCCACAGACTGGGGGCTTAAACATCAGACAGTAATTCCCTCACAGTGCTGGAGGCTGAAAGTCAGAGATCGAGGTGTCCGCAGCACTGATTTCTCCAGAAGTCTTTCTCCTTGGCGTGTAGATGGCTCTCTTCTCCCCAGGCCCTCATGTCGTTTTCCCTTTGCATGTGTCTGGGTCCTGGTCTCTTCTTAAAAGGACCCCAGTCCAATTGGATTAGAGTTCACCTGTATAACCTGACTACCCTCACCACCTTTAAGAATTCAACAGATGAATCTTGCAGTCAGAGAATTCTGTGTCCATTGAGTAAACCCATTCTAGAATAAACCGTCTAGTCAAAGGTCTGTCTAGTCAGAGCTATGGTTTTTCTAGTAGTAGTCATGTATGGATGTGAGAGTTGGACTATAAAGAAAGCTGAGTGCCGAAGAATTGATGCTTTTGAACTGTGGTGTTGGAAAAGACTCTTGAGAGTCCCTCAGACTGCAAGGAGATCCAACCAGTCCATCCTAAAGAAAATCAGTCCTGAATATTCTTTGGCAGGACTGATGCTGAAGCTGAAACTCCAATGCTTTGGCCACCTGATCCGAAGAACTGACTCCTTGGAAAAGACCCTAATGCTGGGAAAGATTGAAGGCAGGAGGAGAAGGGGACGACAGAGGATGAGATGGTTGGATGGCATCACCGACTCGATGGACATGAGTTTGAGCAAGCTCCAGGAGTTGGTGATGGACAGGGAAGCCTGGCATGCTGCAGTCTATGGGGTCGCAAAGAGTCAGACATGACTGAGTGACTGAACTGAACTGAATAAGGTTAATAGTGGAGTCAGGTACCGTGGGTTACCCAGCACCCTTGGCTATGACTTGTTACCAGTGTTCATTCATCCCCTCATTCATTCCCCATAGCATATTTCCTGAACCAGGTAACATGATGGTTGTGAACGTTGAGTGAGATGCGCTGGTGATCACTCTCATGCTGGGAGAATTTGGTATGTTCACACATACATAGAGGCAGGAATTGAAGGCTCATGGGTGGAAGAGGTGATTTCCATGTGTCTGAGGAGGAGAGACTCTCAAGGGGTGCTGACAGCACTGGCCGGCCTGGAGGACCAGCCCCAGGTATCCCCACACTCAGAACATAATCTCTGGGGGACACACTGTATTGTGTGATCTGTACACGCTGCCCTCCCAAATCCCAGGACTGTTGGTTCAACCTGAAAATGACCTCAGGACTCGGCACAGGGAAGCACATGGTGGCAGAACATTCCATGGTGTTGGCTGAGCATCTGGGGATCGGGGAGCCATCTCCCCTCCTACTGTGCAGGTCAGCTCTGGTTTCCTGAGTCTCTGAGGCGGGAGAAGTACCCAGTCTCAGCCCAACTGTGGGAGACCCTCTCATTTCAGTTTGCCCTGTCCTGCAGTTGTAGTGAGTTATCGCTTGGTGTGCACCCCTGCGCATTCATGGGCCTGCCTTCAGGGGAGAAACGAGGACGTGGAGAATGTGTCAGGGCCTTTCTGTGTTAAAGTTCAAGTATGTAGGCATTTTCATTCTCATCAAGAATTTGGCAACCATCGTGAGTTGGACCGAATCCTGCATTGCAGAGAATGCTTTTATGGGTTTCCCACCCACAGCCGCAGCGGGTTCGGCTGGGCTGTCTGGCGTCTGCAGAGCCTGCCTCTGCTCCGGAAGGTGGAAGGGGAGCTCCCAGGGAAGGTGTCCCAAGGTGACACGTTGGTCACCATCCTTTGAGACAGCATGTTGTCTTTTGCTTTTTTTTCCCCTTCTTGATTTTGGTGACTGTCAGCCCTGTGCACAGATAAACTTGCCTCTTTCCTCATGAGGGATTGATTCTCTATTGAGATGGGCTAGCAAAAGTTACAGGGGTCAAGTTTACAGGAAGTAAGACCTTGTGATCTCCCTGGGTTGGGAACACTGTGGGGGAAAGTGGAGTGGGCTCCATCTGTCATTCCTTTGACTTGGGGGCTGTTGAGGTGGCTGTTACTGCTGAGGCCAGGGTGACACCCACGCATCGTCTGGCTTCACCTAAACACAGCCGGCCTGTCCCCACACACCCTCCCATTGCACACCTGACCTGCCCATCTTTGCAGTGTGCTTGTACTGAGGTTCGGACGCCATCTCCTAAAGGGCAGAGCCTCAGGTATTCAGTAAACACACTTCTGTCAAGTGGGAGGGCAGAGCGTTTTCGAGCACAGCCATGTCGTTACGTAACCTCGCTAAGGAATTCGTGTGGGCTGCAGCCCCATCAAGAACTGGCCATGGTCCAGGGCCCCAATGGGCTTGTAAACACTTTCCAATCCACATGCCCCGTCTTGCTGCCCCTGCTTATGCAAACCCCAGACCACTTACATTTTGTCCTCATGGCTGTGGGGCTCCGTTGCCTGGCTCCAGCGACCTGACTTCTAAACAGAGGGGACCCTTCTCAAGGAGCTGTCACAAACAAACAACACCTTAGTTTATTGTTTCTTGCTAAGGGCACTTAAGTAAGAAGAGGGAAAACGAATACATCTGCAGCCCCTGTGGATCTGCTCCTGTTGGGCATCGTTACGGGATATCTCATGCTATATTGCCCTGTGACTTGCTGTGCATGCATCCTTCTCCCACTACCGTGAGTCTCCTAGACCAGGGTCTGGCCCGATCCATTCTGTATCTCAGCCCAGTGGATCTGTGTGTGCGTGCTTGGTTATTTCAATTGTCAGAATCTTTGCGACCCCATGGACTATAGCCCGCTTGGCTCTTCTGTCCATAGGATTCTCCAGGCAAGAATACTGGAGTGGGTTGACATGCCCTCCTCCAGAGGATCTTCCTCACTGAGGGATTGAACCCGTGTCTCCTATGTCTCCTCCATTGCAGGCAGATTTTTTACTGCTGAGCCACCCGGGAAGCCCTCAGTAGATCTACTTGTATTTTTTCATTCACAGCTCTACTGCTGCCCTCCTAGTGGTTTAGAGAGTGAGTTACAGTCTCGCCACACTCTGAAATCGTTTTCACCTCCAAGTGAAATCATGGTTAGTGTTGGCCCTGGATGATGCAGGTGCTGTGACGTAGGAAGGTGGCCACTAGGCTTGCTAAACCTTTAAGGGTGTGTGGTAGTGGCTCCTTCTTTGAGGACACGTGTTCCTTGATGCCTGTGTAGGCAGCCACCAGGCCCACCAGCAAAGTGGAGTGAAATTGTTTCTAGTGCAGATATTCTAAAATCTGGAGGCAGGGGATTGATGTGTTCTTAGAAACTCGCTGGGGAGACATAGGTAAATAAAACTGCTAATGCTGAAGGGATGAAGAGGGTATTACAACCTTCATCACTCTAATCTTTATAAAATGCTACCGATACTTGGTACCTTAAAAGGAGCATTTGGGGCACTTCTGTCAAGCAAAATGCTGCTGATTCATTCCATGGAGTGTTAAGAGCGTGATTCTGGTCTCCTGTCACCGACACTACTAACATTCATTGACTCGGATGATGAATCATTACCAACTCTGCAGGAGGTGCCAGAGGTGGGGCTCCAGTGGGTGAAGGTGGGTCCATCTCCTCTCTGGTCGGAGCAGTAGGTCCCAATGCGAGGGAGACGCCTGTGGTTTTCTGTGCCTTCAGGAGATAGCTGGGGCCATCCCTGAGGTGGCCAGGAGGACTGGAGTGGGTGGCGAGTACCACCGCGAGCAGTGGGAGGAGAATATGGTGAAACAGTAAGACTGTGGGGAGGGCTCAGGTCTCTGCCAGTGCCGCTTGTCAGGGGTCCCCGGAAGCCCCTCAGGCAGGGCACATGTGTGCAGAAGGTGGGTGCTCTGTGGCAATGGTATACCCTGTTCCTTCCACCCTGAACCCTTGTCCTGTGAAAAACTAGTCTTTAGACACTAGAGTCATGCAGGGCCTGGGAAGGTGTCTATGCCCCAGGATGATTGAGAGCTGGCAGCCAGGGTCGGGGAGGGGAGGGTGAACCCATCTGGTGTTCCTCCCCTGCTCCAGGGCACGTGGTGACCTCTGCCTCCCCTCTCCTGGTGCCTGGACTGGGCTTGGATTCTTGTCTGATGAGTCACCGTGTGTGTGTGTGTGTGTGTGTGTGTGTGTGTGTGTGTGTGTGTGTGGTGGGATTTGTGTCTGATGAGTCACCCTCTGTGTGTGTGTGTATGTGTGTGTGTGTGTGTGTGTGTGTGTAGCTGCTGTGATGAGCAATGGTGAGACCAGAGGAGAGGAGACCGTGGAGCACCTTGGGTTCTAGGAAAGGTGGGGGCAGGCCTGAGGGCTTCTGTTTGGGATGAGCTGTGTACATCAGGAGCTGGCTGCAGGATGAACTCGTTTAACTCAGAGCAGGAGAAAAGTTCCCCCAAAGGGAGCTGTGCTTGAGGGGCATCCTCCCCTGCCCTTAGGTGGTGCTTTACCCAGCACCTGTGATGCCCTGTGTCCACCAGGGGCTCTACCTGCCCACAGAACCTGGTGCTAAATTGGGGAAGGGGAGCTACTGGCTCTGTGAGGCGTGACCCTGTGGGCTGGCCTGGGGCCACCTCCCTCAGGGGCTGTCAGCTTCTGGAGGGCGGCCTTGTTATTTTATAGCCTTGGTTCCCCTCAGGAATGGTAAAGACTTCAGAGTCAGACTGGCATGTGCCTGAAACTCTCTTGCCTTTTCTCCAAGTCTTCTCCCCCTTTGCCTCTCACTTCCAGGGTAGCAGTGGAGAAAGGCAAACAGAGAGGGTGGGTCCATCATCCAGCAGAGATAGGTGCGTGGGGGCATGTCCTCTCCATGGGCGTCTTGCTGCAGCATGTGTGGGATGGGGGCCTCGGCTCAGTGGTCAGTATGCTGCGGAGCCTCTGCTGAGCGGTCAGTGTGGTACAGAGGCCTTGGAAGGGTGAGGATGCAAACAGCATCTCGGGAAGGAAGGCTGGGGGCACAGCCTTTGGTTGGACCCTGCTGAGGAGCCAGAGACCCTGGATGAAATGAGCGAGGATTTGCGACCGGAGATACAATTGCTGTTGGAGAGTAAATGGAGGTTGTCACATTTCTGGAGTTCTCGTGGGCTGGTTCCAGATGCCAGCCCTATACAGGGGCCTGGAGGCCAGGCCTGAGTCTGGATTCCTACCAGCCGCGTGTGCACAGGCCGCCTGGCGCCTCCCTCATAGTGAATGCGGGGCTTGTGTTTGTCAACATGAATCGCTCCCCTGATGGTCTGTGTACATTTCTTCTTTTATTTATCAGACTGTTTCCTCATAGATAGTAGAGAGATAAACGACCTTGGGGTTTGCCCTAAGGGGCTGAAGCTCCTTGGGTCTTTATTTTTTCTCTCGAGTGATGGTTCTCTGGTTACTGAAGGCCCAGTCCTATCACTTCATGGCAAATAGATGGGGAAACAGTGGAAACAGTGACAGCCTTTATTTTCTTGGGCTTCAGAATCTCTGCAGATGGTGACTGCAGCCATGAAATTAAAAGACACTTGTTCCTTGGAAGAAAAGCAATGGCAAACCTAGACAGCATATTAAAAAGGAGAGACATCACTTTGCCAACAAAAGTTTGTATAGTCAAAGCTATGGTTTTTCCAGTAGTGATATATGGATGTGAAAGTTGAACCATAAAGAAGGCTGAGTGCTGAAGAATTGATGCCTTTGAACTGTAGTGCTGGAAAACACTCTTGAGAGTCCCTTGGACAACAAGGAGATCAAACCAGATAATCCTAAAGGAGATCAACCCTGAATGTTCATTGGAAGGACTGATGCTGAAGCTGAAGCTCCAATACTTTGGCCACCTGATGCGAAGAGCCCACTCACTGTTAAAGACTATGATGCTGGAAAAGATTGAAGGCAAGAGGAGAAGGGGAGGACAGAGGATGAGATGGTTGGATGGCATCATTGATTCAGTGGACATGAGTTTGAGCAAACTCCGGGAAATAGTGAAGGAGAGGGAACCCTGGCGTGCTGCAATCCATGGGGTTGCAAAGAGTTAGACATGAGTGAGTGACTGAACATACACACAGAATGGTCACCTACAGCATCTTCCGAATCATTGGTCTGGACCATACTTGCTGGGACTGCTTCTCATTGACCTGGCACAAGATATCTGAAGCCTATCTTTTTCCAACCTGAGTCTTTTGTGAGCATGGCTGCCTGTGAGATCCCTGCACATCCAGCCTCCCTTTCTCCTGGGCATGCGCAGGGCAGGGTGTGGCCTCCTCCACTCTGAGTGTCTGAGGGCAGAATCCAGCCTGCTTCTGGGTTTGAACCCCTGGGGACCCTGGAAAGGAGCCTCTGCCCTACTTAGGAGAGAGGAAGAGCCCTCTCTCCTGCAGTATACCACTCTGCCATGGCCTTCCGCCCTCCTCGTGGGCAGCCCTACCCCCAGACCCCTCAGGCAGGGGGGCCCCCATGGAAAGGTGAGAAATGGTGCCAGGGCCCCTCCTCCACCCACCCTTCCCTGCCAAGTGCCCGGAAGGGATGCTTTTACCCTTCGTATTGGCACCGTCACCCCAGAGGCCTGAGCTGCTCCCAGAGACCTAGGGCCTTGGAGCCACAGCCTGAATCCAAGTCACGTCTATGGTGATTCTGGAGACTGGTCTCAAATTGTCATTCAGGACATCTTGACAGCCCAGCTGTGGAATTTACATTCCAAGGCCTTTTCCCTTTCCCTTCCTTCTCCCTTCTTGCCATCTCTCTCTCTCAATTATAGCACAAAACTTAAGTATTGAGCAGAGTACAGAAAGTAATGACTGCCTGCTTCTTTCACGAGAGCAGAAAGGCTTTAAGGTAAAATGTGGAGTGTTTAGATGAAATTAGGAAAAAGAGGCTGTGGAATTTCATTCTTCAGATGTCTTCCAAAGTGGAGATGTGGTCTGTTGGAGGCTAGGGACCGTGAGATTCCTGTGCTATTGGAACTGCACCAGTGTCCTGTAGGAGGACCAAAGCAGTGATGTTTGCAGGCGGTCTCCCAGGTTGGGACCCGCTGGGGGCCTGTGCACTCCCACAGGAGCCATCCTCACAGGTGGGGCTCCCTGTAAAACACACCCCTTTTTATCCCAGGTGAAGTGCTACCACAAGAAGTACCGCTCGGCCACCCGCGACGTCATTTTCCGCCTGCAGTTTCACACCGGGGCTGTTCAGGGCTACAGACTTGTGTTTGCGAAGGAGGATTTGGACAACGCCAGCAAAGGTGAGGTCCCTCCCCAAGTCCAGACTGAGTGCAGGGAGAATGGGCCCTCAGTGGGCGGCCCCCGGGAGTCTTGTGTGTTCCTTTCATTGTTCACTACTGCCCGCCCCCCACACCATAAACCAGCATATTGGCAAAACTATTACCAGTCTCACAAAAGACTGATGATTGTTCCAACAAAGAAAAAAATTCGAGAGAAACAGTAAAAGTACTAATATTTTCTCTGTCATTGGTGTGCTGTTGGAGATTTGAGAGTGTTGTTACCCTGGTAGGAGTATAAGAACAAAATTCAATTATTGTCTTGTCTCCAAATTTGTTGAAATAGGATTTCTTTTTTAGATGACCGTTTTCCTGATAATGGGAAGATTGAGTTAGTCTTCTCAGCCACTCCTGAGAAGATTCAAGGTGGGTAGAATGCAGAATGCTGGCAGGGGGGTGGAGGGGGCAGCAAGATGCTAACCTTGTTGGGTGATGTGTATGCTGGAGTCTCTATAGAACCTCCCACCTTTGCACATAATTGGAAATATTTATAATACAGTAAAAATAGAATATTATACAGTGGGAAGGTGTTAGCCTAGAGACAGTAGGGCCGAGGTAGGTCAAAAAGACCCCAGAGATGGTGTGACTTGCCCAAAGAAGGGCCCAGAACTTCAGGATTGGGACCATGACTTGATGCCCTGTTTACTTCTTCCCTCAAGAAACAACCACATATTTTTAAAGAGAACTAGAAATATAGTAGAAAGACTGCAAATATTTGTGTGCAAAATAGACTCCTTTATTCTAAAAATACATTGAAAGAGAAAGCAGTCTCTTTACTGTGAATACAAATGGCTCATTTCCATCACCGAGATTCATATTTGTGAAAGTTTTAATTCAGTTTTTAATAGCTGTGGAAAAGAAGCACCCTATTTCTGTGCCAGGTGCCATAGATTGAGGCATGAAATGCAAGGCTGTGGGGTAAGAATCCTTCTAGAAGCCTCAGAAAGGCAAGAGCTCAAACCCACCCCTCCCGTCCACCAGCCCTGAGGCTGCTCCTCAGGGTTCTGCTGGGTCCTTGACCTGCAGAGCCATCCAGGTGATCCCCTTGTGCAGAAATGCATCCAGAGCACAGAGCCTCCCACCTGGCAGACAGAGGACCAGTGTTCGCCTTTCCTTCCTGCCAAGTGGTTTGCACTGTTGTTCAGTTCCAATTTCAGATTACTAGGAGGCTTGTGGGAGAGGGTGTGGATCTGGACGGTAGGCTGGCACTCAGATCCAGAGGCTCCTCTCTGCATTGCTGGCAGGTGCCGGCTTGACTGGGACTAACACCCTTTGTCCACCCCTGTCCCTTCCACCACCCTGCAGGATGTGAACATTTGCAGAACGACCACAGGGTGATTGTGGACTTCAACACAGCAGACCCGCTAATCCGCTGGGACTCATACAAGAACCTGAGTGCAGACGGTGAAGGTGAGTCTTGTTACCTTGCTATCAACTCCTGGAGAATAGAACCCAGAACAAGCAGCCTGTTCACCTTTAGATCGAAAATCTCCTTGCAGCCTGCTTGGAGGCTGTCAAGAGGCCACACCATCGTGAGCCTGAGGGCACTTGTGAGAATCAGGCTTGGTGAATTGGGTTGAGCTTTGACAAAGCTGCATAGTGATGGTCAGTTAGTGAAGTTGTCATCTAGAAGCTTCCTCACCTGAAGCTGTATGTCTGTCTCTCCCTTCCCCTCCTGATTGCGGAAGGGGAATGCCTGGTGTCTGAGCACCGGCAGCCTTCCTACTATTGGGGAGCCCCGTGGGCAATAGGTATGTGGGTTTTATTTCTGTTTGCTTATTACACTGGTGTCCAGGTTGTATGGCTGTGTCATTTAATTTCTGTTTTTGTGAGTCTGTCTCTCCCAAACATATTCTCTGTTTGCCACGGGATATGCAGTTTGAGTCACAAGTATCATGAAAGAGAAAAGGAATGAAGGGTGGCACCTGCCAGGTTTATAGAAAGAAGCCTCTGGAGGTCAGTTTCAAAGAGGAGGGATCAGACTTCTTCCAGGCGCTGGAGAACACTGGCCTTTCATCTTTTTCAAGCACCAAATTGTGAACGGACATGATCTGGGAGAGAAAGTCAAAACAATTTTGTCCAATTAGTTCCGTCCAGACATTAAATAGCCAAAAGCAAGTGTTGTGGCAGTAACTCCACGTGCGCCTATCTTTGTGCATCGCTGGGATTGCAGGGGCTGGCCGGGGATGTCTGTGGTCCACTCAGGGCGGGCCTGAGGCTCCTCAGCTTGTCCACTTGGAGAGTCTGGGGTCATGTCAGTATTTCTGTGATATAGACCATCCTGCTGTCTAGAGGTGAAGCCCTCATCACTCCTGTGTTTCAGGCACGGTTTCTAAGTGTTGTGTGCGTCAAGCCTCTGTACACACCTTGACGCGCCATTCCCATGCCCGGTTCATTCACCACACTGCATTCCATCAGAGAGTCCCAGTTGCTTTTGATGTTGTTTTTAGACCTTGCAAATCTACTTTTTTTTTTCCCCATAATTGAGGTATAGTTGATTTACAATATTATACAAGTTACAGATATACAACATCGTGATTCACAATTTTTAAAGATTATACTCCCTTTATAGTTATAATAGAATATTGGCCATATTCCCTATGCTGTGCAATATATCCTCGTGGCACATTTATTTTATACATAATGGCTTGTACCTCTTAATTTCCTACCCCTATCTGACCCCTCATCAGTTGCATTTGCTCCCAGTGGAGCTCACGGAGGGTTCTGAGTTCTCACTGTCGTAGGTGCTGTGTGGATGGCCGCTGCTGCCAAGGCCCTGCAGACTCTTGCACAGCCACCTTCCACAAAACATGTGGTTTCCCTCAAGTGGAAACATTACCCTTCCTGAGGTTCCCTCCATCTCTCCAGCTTTCCAGGCTCTGTGGGGTTAACCTGCATTGGTGAACTCATTCCTCAATCCCAGTGCCCTTAGCTCTCACTTGGAGCCTCAGTCCCTGGCTTGGGTTCCTGGAGGAGGGCACCACTGGCCCCCCCGTGAAGGCGGGGGACGTTGGCTGGCGGGAAGCAGTCTCAGCCATGCTTCCCCCAGGGCAAAACTCTCCGGGGTTAAGAAAGGTTTGGCAGCCTATGGTTTTGGCTAGAAAATGATGTCTTTTGGCCCTCCCTTCTATGTGCACTTCCATTTCTAGTCCCTACTGGTTAAAACACACACACACACACACACACAGACCTATACTGTATTTATCTCTGCTGTCCTGGAGTGGACCCTCCGCAGTGACCTTCAATCAAGGACCTTGACCCCCTGTTATATCTGAGCAAAGTGTTGTGCCTCCTTCACCAGCCGTGAACTCGTTCACGTGTAGACACTTGATTCCAGATGTCCTGTCTTCATCATGGAGACTCAGTTCTCTGCTCCCAGCTCTGTGGCCCAGAGGGGATCTGGGGCTCCCACTGCCTCATCAGTATTTCATGGGACTCTCGCTGTCTCAAGGAGAGAAATGGTGGGTGGGGGCGGACAGTGGGGCAGCCTACCAGAGCGTCTCACGTGCTATTTTATTTGATCCACATAAGACCCTGTGACCCATTTGAGAGATAAAGGGGGCAGTACCCAAGAGAAATCAAAAGCTGGACTTTGGTGAGGGATCCTGGTAGCCTTCTGGGCCTGTGCACTGTTGGTGGTCACAGGTGAAGCTGAGTGAGTTGTGTGTTCAAGATCATGCAGGATGGAGACTGTGGAAGTGGGACACAAGTCTGGGCCTGTTTGACCCCAGTGCTATTTGGTGCAAACCTCATCCTCCCAACTGAAGACCTACTGGTCCCTGGACCAGGGTGAGGCCTGCAGCACAGCCCATGGTTGGGCATGAAGCCTTGCTGTGCCCCTCCTTTCCTCTATTCCTGGTTTTAACCAATGAGTGCTTTTCTGGCCACAGGTAAAGCTCATGGATTCAAGGTTGCATAGACAGGGGCTGCTGTCCCCCAGGTTAGGGCTCTGATACTTCAGTTTTTTTTTTTTTTTTTTTTAGTTCTACCAGTTTATTGCTACCAACCCATTTCCCTCCACCCTCATGCACGCGTGCTCAGTCATGTAACCCCGTGGACTGCAGCCCACCAGGCTGCTCTGTCCATGGACTTTTCCAGGCAAGAATACTGGAGTGGGTTGCCATTTCCTTCTCCATGATACTTCAGTTTACTGCCCAATAAACATTGGCCAATCAGGCTTGGCCTCCCAGGCAACCACAGATGCCCCAGAGCTCCACGGGGGCGGGCTGCAGAAAGGGGGCCTCTGATTTCTTATCACTTTCACAATAAGACCCAGTCCTGTTACTGTCCCATGCAGGACGCTCTACTGAGCCACTGGCAGTCGGGCTGCTGGTGAGGACAAGTTGGGTCCGGAAGAACTGGCCACAGGTGTGTGCAGTTACCAGTTCTGGATCAAGCTATGATATTTAGGTGTTGCCATTTGGTGGCGCTAGTGGTAAAGAACCCGCCTGCCAATGCAGGAGACACTGCTGCTGCTGCTGTTGCTTCACTTCAGTCGTGTCCGACTCTGTGCAACCCCAGAGATGGCAGCCCACCAGGCTCCCCTGTCCCTGGGATTATCCAGGCAGAGACACAAGAGATGTGAATTCCATCCCTGGGTCAGGAAGATCTAGTGGAGGAGGACATGGCAACCCACTCCGGTATTCTTGCCTGGAGAATTCCATGGAAAGAGGAGACTGGTGGGCGACAGTCCATAGCGTCACAAAGAGTCAGACACGAATGAAGTGACTTAGCATGCATGCACACTTTGAAAATGTATTTGAAAGCATTTCTCCCCAGAAACTGTTGTCAGCTGTTGTGATTTGGAAAAGCAAAGCACGCTTTGGTGACTTATCCAAAAGAGGGTCCACTGGAATCCAGCAGATTAGACCTTATGTCCTGGCTCTGCTCTCTGTCCAAGGTCAGGCTCCTCCCTGGCAGAATGGGAATGCTGCTGGCTGAGCTTCCAGAACATAGCAGCTGCGTCATCAGTGTCTGGCCACTGTAGCCACTCACTGAATGCTTCCACTTTCTGTACCCAGACTGAGAAGAATTCCTTTAGATCCTGCATCCTGTGAAACTTTCCTTCACATTGCCTGCTTTGACGATTCAGAGCAGAGTAACTGCTTTAATACAGCCCAGCTGTCAAATGCCAATGGCACTTTGCTCAGATCTCAGGAAGTACCCTTGTGTGCTCTCTTGATTTTCAGCCTCCAGCTCCCTGGCCTTGCAGGTCCCCTTCCAGGTGTGAACCCGTGACCTGGAGTTAATCCTGTCTTGATAAGGGATTTCATGATTGGGATGGAGAGCAATGGCTTCATCTAATGTGAAATACAAGAGTCTTACCTTTTGTGCCGGGAACCATAAAGTCCTTTGAGTGTTAACTTTTTGAAGTGGGTTGGATCCTGTCAGAAGAGTGAGTGCGATGTTGGAGGCTGTTAATGAGTCATAACTGGCCCTGAGCTGCCATCTCAGTGGTGTCAGAGAAATTGACTTGAAATTCATGTCATCTGGATGAGTTTGCATGAATTAGCCCATGTCAGCCTCCCAGTGAAACGTTGCAGCTGCAAGCCGTGACCTGCTTGCAGTTTATTTCCTCCTCTTGGGGACCCCTAGCCTTCCTACCTGAGAGGGTGGAGAAGGGAATGGCAACCCACTCACTCCAGTATTCTTGCCTGGAGAATTCCATGGACAGAGGAGCCTAGTGAGCCATAGTCCATGGGGTCACAAAGAGTCAGACATGACTGAATGACTAATACACACACACATAGCCTGCCAGCAATGGCTGGAGGCCTTAAGTAGCATTATCCCAGGACGGCAAGTGAACAGAAGCATTGAGAGTTGGCTTGATTTCACTGGGGTCCTTGACTCCTAACCTGCCCACATCCCTCAAGCTGTGGGACCCACCCTGGGAGTGAGCGTGTCCTGTGCTCTGGGGTATGGGTATGAAAGGCAGGTGGCTGTGGACATGCCCTCAGCTTCGGCGAAGGGCATGTTTATCCAGCTCTCACTTTCCTCCTGTCCTTTATAACCAGTGTCGGCAGTGCTTCTGCCCTCTGATGCTGCATCTGCTTTAGCAGCAGCTCCCTGGGAGGCCTGCCCGTGCCCTGCATCCCAGCTCTGGAGTGCACATCTCTGGACTTGGTCACTGGCATTCTGCCTTGGGGACCAGCACCTGAGTTCTGACTGCCAGTGGGTTCTCTGAAAGATGAAATTAAAAGTGGGCCTGACCCCCTGGTCTCCCTAAGACCCCAAGTCATACAACTTCTACACGAGTGTGAGCTCAGAGAGTGTGTAAATATGGCATGGCAAATAGTTTGTTCCTGTTCCCTTCTTTGAAAGATCTCACAGACTCACTTTTACCGAATTGCATCTGTCATGCCTCCCACCTCCCTCCCAGCCTGGACACTTGCGCATTGGCTGTGTGGATTAAGCTCAGATCAAACCTGGTGAATTTCCTTCTGTGCCCTCCATGCAGAGAACTTTCTCAATAACAGGCAGGGTTGCAGTATTCCCTGCAGAGCCTGCAGGTGCCTTTCTGCCAAGTCAGGGCTCCGACACTTTGGCAACATCACCAATTCAGGAAAGAACAAGCTTCATATTAACAACCGGAACCAAAAGCCCGAGGAGGAGAGGCCTGGGATGCACATGCTCGTGGGTACCCTCCTCAGCAGCCCACACACGCATCCCCCTCCTCCTTCCACCTCTTGCCTGATGTGGTTGCGCTATCACCCTGCCTCCCATCTCTTCAGACTCAACAAATGTAGGAGGGGAGGGGAGGTTTCAGATCCCTTGTTTGTGACTTTATCACACATACCTTTGGAAAATGCTGCAAACTGGAGAGAAAAGTTCCCCATGAATTAAAGGAAAAGGGAAGTGTTTTGTAAAAAGGGGCAACTGGAAACATCCTTTGTCTCTTTAGAGACAGTTATCATGTGCCTATTCTTTATAAAAAAAGGGGGGGTGGTCTCTGTCATTTACTGTGATGCTCTCTTGGCAATTCTGTGAATTGTATCAATGAGGAGTGTTCTGGGGTCAGATTGTATGTCCTGTAGCTCTGGGAGTCCAAGCAGGCACCTCAGGAGGGGCTGGAGGGAAAGCATGGTCTTCTAGAGGGAAAGGATATTTGGATGGAGGTGAAGATGGCCTGCTGTGGGGTGAGGGCAGAGGTACCTCTCCCAGCCTCGTGGTGGGCTGCTGTTCCTCCACAGTCCTGGGGCCAGGTCTGGCCAGGCAACTGTTACCACTTTCTAACTAAAGAACATTTCTGTCAGCTCCAAATGAAGCCCCCTGGCAGTCACTCCCCAGCCCTCCCTCTCCCAGCCCCAGGTGACCACCCATCTTCCTTCTCTATGAATTTCCCTCATCTGGACATTTCATGCAAGTGGAATCCTGCAGTGTGTGGCTTTTCATGACAGGCGTCTTTCACGCTGCGTGATGATTTGAGGGTTCATGCAGTTTTGGTACATCACTCCTTTTTTTATGGCCAAATAATGTTCCAGAGTGTGACTAGATCTCAGTGTGCTGATCCATTCATCAGCAGGTGAGCATTTGGGTTTTTTCCACCTTTTGCCTCTTGTGGTTAATGCTGCAATGAACCTTCTTGTACACATGTTTTGGCCTTAGGCTGTTCTTTTATTGCCCATCTTTTCTACTACTTTGTGAAATTTCCACTTCTTTTAGTCCTAGTTGGTTTTCCTTTTCTGGTTATTTCTTCTGTCTTTATGGGTCTCACATTGGAATCACAATGAGCCTTCTGCAGTTCTCCTTTCCCACTTTGCCAACTACTCCCAGGAATATTCAGGGAACCCATCAAGTCTTTCCTGTGTTAGCTATGTAACCTTATGCACAAAATTCCATCTCGGTACAGTGGAAAGTTCTGAAGCCTGTCAAAACACTGAGCTGCAGAACTGCCTTTTGGCCACACATCAGCAGAGCCTCACAAGACCACGTTGTTTCAGGAGAAGTTGACAGGAACAGCCTGAATGGGCTCTGTGTGATTGAAACCCACAGGTAGGAGCGGGGGGAATATGACAGCGTTTGGGGCGCGAGTATTAGAGGCCGGCAACAGCACGACTGCCAGGATCTGAAGCCCTCGCTGCTGCCAGTTGCTGTGCCTTCATGAAGGCTGTCGCAGCTCCTTTGTGAAGCTGCTGCCAACATGAGGAAAACCCACCCTGCACTCCACACAGTGGAAAAATGAGCCTCATGAAAGGCCAGCCTCCTTTTGACACACAACTAGTCATGCGGGCTCTTTGTGTTAGAAATGGAGAAAAGAGAGCACTGGCCAGTGTACAGATTTGTTTTCCTCTTTGTTGGTACCTTATTCTGTTAGTTTTTCATGCAGTTGTCAGCTTTGGGTTGCAAAGGTCTGATTTTAAGACTCTGACCTGTAGAAGACTGGGACCCCCTCTGGGCATGGCCTTGGCTATAACATGGCAGGGCCCATTGGTCTCAGTCCTCAAACCAGATCTTTCAGATTTCTGTTTCTAATTTCTTTTCTTTTGATGTGAATTCTTGGAAGAAAAGTATTAGGTGATCAGTTAGTTGCTTGCTTGGCTTCCCTGGTAGCTCAGCTGGTGAAGAAATCCACCTGCAATGTAGGAGCTGCTAAGTCGCTTTAGTCGTGTCCGACTCTGTGCGACCCCATAAACTGCAGCCCCCCAGGCTCCTTCATCCCTGGGATTCTCCAGGCAAGAATATTGGAGTGGGTTGCCATTTCCTTCTCCAGTGCATGAAAGTGAAAAGTGAAAGTGAAGTCGCTCACTCGTGTTTGACTCTTCGCGACCCCATGGGCTGTAGCCTACCAGGCTCCTCTATCCATGGGGTTTCCCAGGCAAGAGTACTGGAGTGGGGTGCCATTGCCTTCTCAATGTAGGAGACCCTGGTTCAATTCCTGGGTTGGGAAGATCTGCTGGAGAAGGGATAGGCTACCCACTCCAGTATTCTTGGGCTTCCCTGATGGCTCAGCTGGTAAAGAATTCGCCTGTAATGTGGAAGACCTGTGTTCAGTCCCTGGGTTGGGAAGGTCCCCTGGAGAAGGGACCAGCTACCCACTCCAGTATTCTGGCCTGGAGAATTCCATGGGCTGTATAGTCCATGGGGTCACAAAGAGTTGGACATGACTGAGCAACTTTCACTTTCTTTCAGCTTAGTTGCTTTCTTGATTGCAGTGACAGTGTTATTTGCAGAGTGAGCACAGTCTTGTCAGTTCCCTCGATAGGAATGGGGGTTGGTCAGTACCCTTACTGAGCACCAAACTGAGTAGATCTCCTTGCACAAGAAGCGCTTTATGTCCCACAGTAAAACAGATGTTTTCTCCTGAGCACAGACATAACCTGTGCCTTGATGGTCATTTGGGGGTTTGTTGGAGAAATCTGTGTCTGTGACGTGGTAACTATATTCCATCTCAGGCTGATTGGGTGGTGACATTTGTGAGGGTTCCAGTTGTGCTGTGGAAACCTGAAGGCGTCCAAACAACTTTGCTTGTTTGCTCTGGTGTGTTACATTCATTTAAAGCTCAGAGCATGTAACTGTGCTTTGACCAACAAGCAGTCAAAGCAGAGGGGTAAACTGTTGGCTGAAGCCCACCTAAATTGCATGCAAAGAGGCCTGAGGTGCAGAGGTGCTGCAGGGCAGAACGTGGAAGTCTGGGTGTGCAAGTAAACATTGAAAGATGGGCCATGTTCATTTGACACTGACAGTGAACTTGGCCATGTCGAGCTTGAGAGACACAGCCCCAGGACATGGAGACTTCACAAGTGAAGACTTTGTAGCTGAAGAACACAAATGATGCTGAAACTGGTTTGTAAACCAAAGCAGGTTGGTGCTGGCTCCACCCGTCAGTTTGTCAGCTGAAAAGTCTTGGGAGTGAATACAGGTCTAGCTGGGTGGCTCTCAAGTAGAAGCCTTTTCCCCGCCTCCTCAGCCTCCAGGGTTCAAATTTCATTAAACCTGATCGCAGGAAGCCCCACCCACGTGTTTACATTGCACTGGCCTTTTTTGGTGGAACCAAAGTCCCTTTCTTAGCTAACAAGATCTTCTACCTTCTGTACTGCCTGGAGAGCAAGGCTGGGTCCCTGGCAGGGGAGACACACCCCCACCCCGGGATGCTATGTTCTGGTGTTGAAGGCTTCCTTCAGGGGTCCAGCAGTTGTGGGCTGAACAAGCTACAGGGCTGTTTGAAAGCAAGGTAAGCAGGGAGAGTGTGTGTTTGTGTGTGTGTATGGCTTCTGCTAGGGGAGAGGGTGTCCGGTGGTAAGTGATGAGCAGAACAGCAGCTTTAACCTGGCAAGAAGGAAGGCCAGGCAGAAGACTGTTTATTTGCAGGTGAGAGGAGTCTTAGGTGCTTCTGCCTTTGGAGGGTCAGCGATGGTTTGAAGTGAAGTTTATGTGCAGAAGCTCATGGTCTGCTCTGTGGCTGGCTGGCTCAGGTGACTTCTGAGTGGGCCACAGGGCCTCCTGTTTCCTTGGCCAGCTAGGGCTCAGGTGTGTTTCCACAGTGACGAGTGCCTGGGAGGGAATCAGGTGCCAAGATAAGTGCCCTCGATGGGATGGTCCTAGCTGGGGTGTTGGTTGGACAGGAGAGGGGGCCCCCATGAGAGTGTCCTGCTGGTGTTGTTTGTGCCTGCTGTCTGGGGCACGGTCACCGTGGCTGGGACACGCCTGCCACAGCCCCACTTTGAAGCCTGGCCTCCGTTATCGCCGCATTCCGGGCCTCGCCCAGAGGACTGCCAGGAGCGCTTGGAATCCATGTGGCTCCAGCGTCCCAGACATGGGCCCTGCTGTTGGCACGTCCCTTCCCATGAGCCATGTGCCTCTCTGGCTGGAACACCCCGCTCCCCCCGCTCTCACTATTTTTTTCCAAGAATTTATAGCCTGCCTCAGTTTTAGAAAACATTTACAGAGTGCCTGACTTGGCTCCCAAGGGAGCGATTTCCTCCCGCCCCCCTTGGCAGGCCAGGTGCCTCCTTCCTACTTTAGGCACCTCCCCGCCTGCATTCAAGGGGACAGTATTGGGTTTGGGGGTTCGGACAGGCGTTTGCTCTCAAGGTGTGAGATGGCATATCTGGAGAAGCTCCGTGCTACATGGAGTTATTTCTGGAACTCAGCCTGAGGAGAGCCAGGCTTTCACAACCCTGGGGTTCTGAGCTGCTCATAGCATCATCTGTTTTTTGTTTAGGGGAGAAAGGCGCATTTCATCTCACCTGGGACAGCCCAGTCACCCATCTGTGCTGTTGTGGGCTAAAGGTCGAATTCTCAGAGATCCCAGTGTGGCCATCCTTTCTTAGCTCTCGATATTTTTGGAATAGGAACTAGTTCAATATACACGCAAGGGAGCCTTTAATTACCCCAGAGGTGGAACCCTACTGCAGTAAAATAAAAGCGTGCTGTGTTTCCTGAGAGGTTATAAATGCTGCAGTTATAAATGTCTAAGTGGAAAAAGAGAGATCTCAGCGTGAGTGACTCGGTGAGATGACAGGGACCTTCCTGGGAGGGACACCAGCCAAGCCTGGGTGTTTCTCCTGATCCTGAAAGTCCTGCGGCACCCACAGGCCCCCGAGAGAGGAGGCGTCCCTGGGACATTCCCAGAGCCTCCAACAGCTCCCTTCCTGGCCAGAGGACGTTGAGGGTCGCTGACCCCATTCATCCCGACCTCCTGCTCTGGGCCCATCCCCCTTCCAGGGGCCCTGCTCCCTGGCAGTCCTCCCCACGCCTCAGACACTGGAGCCCCGGTGCCCCCTCTGCCTGCACCCCACAAGCAGGCACTGAGATGCTCGCTTGCTTCTGGATGTCTTGCAGTGCTGGGCCAATGCTCCAGGGCCCGTCCTCAGAATTTAAAGCTGGGCAGTTTATCACAGGTTCCCACACTGGTCAGTCAGAGCTGATGCAGCAGGTTTGGGAGAGATGGTCTCTAACCAGTGGGTGAGGGGCCTGAGAGGTACAGAGGTGAGGAAGGGTATGCTTTGAAAGATCTGCCAAAGTGTTGCTCATCCTGCTGCTGAGCCCTGTGAAATGGGATGAGGCCCCCACAACTGCCCGGAATCAGCAGAGGCGAGTTTGTGATGAATCCACCCAGACAATGCAGAGGCCCTTGGCGTCACTCAGCTAGCTTACTGCTAACTGCTTTTGTCCTTGTGGTTATTGGTCCCAGAGGAGACTGAGAAGCAGAATGGATTAGGTGGCTTGAGCAGCATTGTACAGCTGGTGAGAGCTGGAGGCAGGCTGCTCAGGCAGCTGGAGGGCCCTACTGTGCCCCACACGAGGTGACTTATAGAATCTTTAAGTAGTATTTTTTAAAATTCCATGTTTTACTTTAGATCTCTATTAAAAAGCAGTTCTTCAACAGAATTCTGAAGTGTGAGGTCAGTTAGGCTGAGTTAAGAATACTCCTTTTTGGGACCCCATGAGACACTCTTATTCCTTGGGCTCTGGGCTGGAGGACAAATGTGACGACTTGCAGAGACAGTGTCCACTCAGCGCCTACCTGTGCTCTTCCCTTTGTGTTGGTCTGAGTCACCACGATGATCCTGGGCAAACCCCATCAAGCACCCCGTTGCCGGCCAACTTCTCCAATAAGGGCAGTGGAGCTCAGAGAGGTTGAGTAACCCACCCAGCATCACACAGCTGTGGGCAGGAGTTTTAATTAGGATTCACACCCAGGTGGATTATGCCAGAAAGTCTAGAGGGGGACTGAGGATGTGCACATAAATCGCTCCAGTGAAAAAGTTAAAACAAGCTGTATGTCACAAGGCGGGGGCTGTGGGGGGCGGGGCACAGAGGGACCCTGACAGCTATACTGAAGACAAGAGAACTCTCCACTAACTCATTGAGTCTAGGAAGAGGAAGGAAGATCTTGGAAGAGAGGGAGAAGGTGGAGGAATTCAAGGAGTGGGGGGGTGGAAAGGTGGGGCATGGAGTCAGAAGGGGAGATGAGGAAGGGAGTGGAGAAGGGGAAAGGTGGACACAGCGGGGGGCCCATTGCACTGTGAGCCTCACTTCTGTCTTTAATTCATGATCTTTTGAATCGTTGAGGTATAATTTACATACAGTAAAGTTCACTCTCTTTACTGCCCGGTTCTAGGAGTTTCACTTCCTGCCCTGAAACTCCCATCACAGCCACAGTAAGAACAGTTCTGTCGCCCCACTCATCCCTGATGGCCCTTTGCAGCAGCCTGCCCTCCCTGAGCCCATTTCCCGCCCGGATCTCTTCCCGGGAGGTCAGCTGAAGTCTTTGGAGTCTGCTTGCTCTCTCAGTGCCTTGGATGTGGATGCAGACAATGGCATCATTTCTTTCTTTCTTCTCAGACACTTTTCCAGGGATAACTGTGGTTGTAAGACTTCCATGGGGATGTATAGGTTCTGGTATTGGGACTTTTTGATAGAGTGAATTGGTTTAGGTGAGTGGCCTCAAGTAGAGAGTCGTTTAGAGCAAGCTGGAGGTGGTTCATGTGGGGCTGCCACAGGAAGTAATGGTGACTGACAGTGGTCAGCAGGCTGTGCCCAGAGACACAGCCTGTCTCCTGGTGAGTCAGGGTGGGTGGGGAGCCTTTCCTTTATCAGGGCTCCCAAGTGGCTGTGGGCGCGGTGGGCGTGGTGGGTGCGGTGGGCGTGGTGGGTGCGGTGGGCGGGAACTGAGTGGTCCACCCGGGAACAGTTCCTTAATTTTAAAGACAGAAATGCACAGCCTGCCATGAGCTCCCACTACTGCAGCCTAGGAAACAGACATAACACTGCCATCATCAACCCAGCAGCCTCAGAACACAGGCTCCTGTCCCGACAACGAACCATTTCAGGAGTTAGGGAGGAAAGCAGAGTGATTAAGTAGTTTCTAAGGAGTGTGTGTGTGCAAGAGAGAGGGAGAGAGGGAATTGAAAAGAAAATATTTAGGCAAATTCCTTTCCAAAATTGAATTGTTAATTTCACATTAAATTGGTTGGTCAGGTTTAGAATTCCAGTGTTTTTAAAAAAACAGAAAGCATGGATTTGGGAGTGAAGCAGAGGTAGATTTGAATTCCAGATAATTCCAGTAGCCTTTTATTATATTAAATATTAGCGTAACCTCTCTGAGTTTCTGTTTTCTCATCTTATAGAGGGTTCTTTACCACTAGGGCCACCTGGAAAGCCCATCCTGGCACACAAGAGATTCTTAAAAAGAGCCTCTGTCTTTGGAATGTCAGCCCTATTGCAGGAGAAGGCTGTTTCCTATGTTCTGCCCTCCTCTGATGAGAAAAAATAACGATTCTTTGTAAGCTCACCTGGATGTAGCCACATCTGAGAGCAGCCCCTCCTGGGACCATCCCTCCCTGCAGTCTTGCTCTTTCTTTCTGCCTCTGCTGACCCATCTGATGCCGTGAGATGTGCCTGACGCCCTCCATCTCTTGTCCCTCTCCGTATTCCCCAGGCTGGTTCGTCCCAGCACATCATCAGCACTTTGCTGAGTATTCCATTTCAGTCTCCATTAACAACTAACTAGCAGCCACGGCCAGTGCTTAGTAAACTCTCATGGACATTTCTTGGAGAGGAGTTTTCTGTTTTTCTCCAGTGAAGACTTGCAGGGAAGATACTGTTAATGCTTTTGAAATGAAAAGTTACTTTTTAAAGCAAACCTTTCACAAAAGTAAAACATAAGATTCATAGATTCAGTATTTGAAAGAAAGAAAGATTTCAGCTAGCTTAGTGAATCTATCAGGTTTGCTCTTTTGTTTCAAATCGATTTTTTTGTTGGAAGCAGGGCTAGGGGACAGTTGAACTTAGTATAGATCAGTTCTACACCTTTTTGGGGGCCAAGTGGTTTGTGCTTGAATGGAGGTGAAGTTGAGATGTTGCCTTCCCTTGGGCCAATTCTTCACATACCTGTGAGCACAGGTGAGCATTGGTTAATCTGTGTTCAGCCAGGATGGGAAGGAATGTTTTCATTTTTCTTCCCATCTTCTTCATTTTCTTTGCTTACTTTTGAAATATTTTGGGGGTGTCTCTTTCCCTCCTTGTGAGATAGCCCCCGCTCAAAAGTCAAGTGGGAGTGGTCAGGGAATTGTCACAGGGTAACAGGAGTGGAGTGGCAAGTCTGTCCTACAGCCTCTGCCCTTTAATGAGGCAGAGAATGTCCTCTGGCTTTTTTCTTCCTTCTGGTTTTTTTTTTTTCCAGATGAGAACCTCCCTGGTGTGTCTTTCAGTGGGAGCAATCGGAGCTGTAGTTACGTTTGATTTTTAACCAGGCCCTGGCTGCAGGGAAAACATTACCAGATAACTCACAGGCCACTTTTGGAAGGGGCTCTGGGTTCTGTTCAATGGGGTGGGGACAGCGGGAAGGGACGGGGCACAGAGAATGGTTGATCTGCACTTGGACAGGTAGAGGCTCTTTCTTGCCCTGCATCTGCAGCAGAAACGCTGGGGTCCTGGGCAGCTCACATCCCAGTCTGGAGATTGGGGTCTCCATTTGCAGAATGAGGATTAAGTTCCTTCAAAATCTCCATGAGCTGGAAGCACAAAATTACAACATGTCATTTAAATATATGAAAGGATGCAAGGGGCAGATGAATGAATGACTCCACCTTCCACCCTTCACCCACCCAATGGCTCTGATAGCACTCTGCGTTCTGTGATGGAGCAGAGCTTCACAGCCCCAAGACTCCTTCACCCGAGGGGCCCCACCTTCCCTTCAGCTAGGGGCTGGCGATGGTGGCAGTGGTGGGACCCCAGCCCCAGCCCTGCCAAGCATCACAGAAGAGAGTTTGGCTTCATCAGTTCTCTGAAAATTACTTGTTGCATCACTTTTCCAAATCTCATTAAAAGGGGTACTTTGCCATCAGTTGTGTCAGAGTGTCCTTGAAAACTGACCACAGTTTTGGGGGCTTCACAGAATGGGTTAGGGCTTGTGTCTTATTTTCCATAGAAGGTTTGGCAGTCAGTCATGCAATGACTTCCTTCCCCAAACCTCCCAGATAACTTTTGTCCCTGGTGGTTCTGTTTTCATTGCTCTCACCCTGCAGTTTTCACATGGGGTCTCAGAAAACAAAATTCCAGCCCAGTGTAGGCAAGGTCACCCTTCTCCAGGTGTGGTTTAGAGGGACCATGCATAGGTGTGGACACCCTGCCCCCCCTGCAGCTGTGGGAATTAACCGACTAGGAAAAGTCCAACTCACAGGTGGCAGGAGGATGAAGGAGATGGGGAATGGCAAAGATTCAGTGTCATTGTTATGCACCTACTGTATGTCAGGACCTTCATCACACCCCCAGTCCCTGCAGCCGCACAGATAGCGTTCAGACGTCCCTCAGGCCTCTGCCTGCCCAATAGGTACATTGAGTCATGTTTAGGTTCACAACTCTTGTTTTCTTTGACATTTTGAAACCTCCACATTACCTTCAGTACCTTCCCAGTCTTATTGGGTGGCATTTGAAGGCCCACTAAGTGGGTCTGTGCAGTCTACTTGGGGGAGAGGTTGTTTTGCTGTCTGGGGAGTGGAGACCCTGGGGCTGCAGGTGGTCAAGGGCTGTGGGCACTTCTGCCATCAGACCCTTGTTTATTTGTTTGGCTGTCGTTAGTTTTTTTTTACCTGCTAAGACAGCAGAGCATCTTTCCAAAATAGTTCCCCAGGTTTTGTCATGTAAGAAGAAGCCAGACATTCAGTCTCTCAGTACTCGGGGCCCACTGGGGAGTCCCTAATGCTGGGGATACCAGAGGTATCCCCAGATACAAAAAACAGATCCCTTCCCTCCAGGAGCCCATGTTCTTGTGGGGGAGACATTGGTAAGTCTGCAGTATATCTGGCTGTAGGTGCGTGCCGCAGATAAACACTCAGCAGGGACAGAAAGGAAGGTCAGGAGAATCCACACTGAGGAGGTGAGAGAGGAAGCCAAGACAGCACTGCAGGTGGAGAATGGCGTGAGCAAAGGTCCTGGGGCAGGTGCGTGCCTGCTGTGGTCTGAGTGGTGAACAGGAGAGAAGTGAAGCAGCACAGTCAGGAGATGCCAGGCCTTGTCCACCATGGAAGGAGCTTTTAATAATTATGGCTACTCATGTTAGGAGCCTAGGCTTCCCTGGTGACTCAGTGGTAAAGAATCTGCCTGCCATTGCAGGAGATGCAGGAGATGTGGGTTGGATCCCTAGATCGGGAAGATCCCCTGGAGGAGGACATAGCAACCTACTCCATTATGCCTGGAGAATCCCATGGACAGAAGAGCCTGGCAGGCAGCACACACGGACTCGTATATCAGGAGCCTTGGGCCTGTGTTCCTTATATATGTTCTCTGATTCTTATAAGCGTCTTGAAAGATAAGACTGATTATTCCCTTTTGTAAATCAGGGGCTTGGACAGTCTAAACATCACGACCAGGGATGCACAGAGTAAATGCAGAGCAGGAATCCCACCTGCACGTTCAGGGAAACTCAGTCTGAGTCCTTCTGTGGAGAATGCAGGACAGGGTCAGTGGATGCCAGAGGCCCCTCTTCCTTCTTGCCCCCCACACCCCAGGATCACAAAGCATGGATACAGCGGGGAGGCCCCAGGACAGCCCCACAGAGGCCCTGTGCTGCCTTTGGGAAGATTCAAGTTCCTACAGAGTGATTTAGAAGTTTTGGCGAGTCTGACTTTGAGGGCTCACTGATTTGGTTTGTATACTTTTCCTATAGATATTAAATTTATTGGACATTTTCCAACATAAAAAGTAACCTGCACGTATAGTAGGAAGTTTAGAAAGGAGTCTGTGGTGGGGTTGGGCTCCATCCCTCACTGCATACCATGAGAAGCTCTGAGGGTCCGTGAGTCCAAGGCCTAAATGTTCTGTGCCTGGCCTCACATGGAGCTGGTGTTTTGTCAGCGGCAGTTGGGTTGTTTTTAATGTGTTTATTATTATTTTAGGATTTCTAATACTAATAAAAACAGTAAGATTGGGATTACTCGTAACTCTGCAGCCAAGGGAATATCCTGTCCTGTTCTGCTTCCTGCAGGCCTTTGTGGACTGTTCTCCATGTGGGGCTGGCCGCGGGGCTCTACTCAAAATGATTAACGGGCACTTTGGGGCAGTGCCTGAATTTAAATCAGAAGAATTTTTGTATAGCTCATTCTTGGCCTCCTTTTTTCCCTTAATTCATTGTGCCAGTCCGTTTTCATTCAGATTGAGGGAGGAGAACTGGAGTTATGGACGCATGGACATCTGTTTCTAGACATTGCCAACTCCCTGCCGGCTGTGAGGCTAATGGTCTGCCCTGGCCACCCCTGGGCCTGGCGCTGTCCACCCCTCTGCTCTGGGGGGACTGAGGTTCTCACGGAGCAGAGTGTCTTCTGCTGCTCGCTCTGCAAAGCAAAAGGGGAATACCTGATTGCCCAGGTCTTGCCTTCATTTTCTTGGCCACAGCTGGTGAAGAAATGAGATGAAAGATGCTCATCTGTGCTCATCTGTGTACTGTGACTTTCAGTGTCTGTGTTCGAGTTTCATGTAAGGCATAGGCACCCCCTCATTGTGCATGGTTGGGGCAGAGGACTTGAACTGGTATCTGTCTTGTGCTCCAGCTCCCACTTCACCCACGGGCTGTTCTGCCTGAGTCCAGAACATCCTAAACACAGTGACCTAGTGACTCACACATGGGTCGATTTTTCACTTTCACAGTTGGAGAGGTGATGTTTGCAGGTGTTCCCTAACTTGGGGCGCTCATTCTGGGGTCCTTGTGTGCAGAGCTGGGTTCAGCAGTTCCTCCCCCTGGCACCTTCGGGTCACTTGCTGACGCTATGCAAAGCATCATGACCAGGTGCCACCTCTCTGAGGACAGGGCACGGGCAGCAGGGGTGCCCAGGCTATGGAGCCAGAGAACCTGGGTTTTGGTCCCACTTGGGCTTCCCAGCAGCTCCCCAACCTGGGAAAGTTACTCATGCTCTTTCAGCCTCAATTCTTCATTTTTACAAAGGGAATATGCTAGAAAGTCAGAGAAAATACACTGAGTGCATACCCCGTGATTGGTGCTCTGTGACCACCAGCTATCATTAACACCATTTCCTAACGACCCTACGGCTGCATCTAGTTCCTACCTCTTACTTAGACACTCACGTCCAGTTGTGTGTCTTGCAGACTTGGTTTATTTACTGTATTTTGTGTAGCATTGCTCCCCCCAAGCCTTCCCACCAGGCACTACATTAAAAGGAGGGTCCCTAGGTTCATACCAGCCTGTAACCTTGTGTCCAGTGTCCCCCATCACTTCTCACTCTGCTTCTTCCTCTTGTGCACAGTTGAGATAAGAAGGAAGCTGGAGTCTCATGTGCTCTCAGCGTAGAAGCCCAAGATACCCCACAGGTCTCTGTCCTAGAGTGTCGCCCCTGTGTTTTTTAAAAAAGCTGAAACCTGCTGACGGTGGAGTGCATCAGGGCTAGAGCCAGGTCCCTCAGAGCGGCTCCAGGCCCAGTCGCCGCTGGAATGCAGTGGCTCCCGGGGCCACAGACACGGGTCAAGCCCTCTGCAGCTCCATTATTGTGGTCTGCCTGCAGTTTCACAGTTGGGAAAACAGGGAGGCAGAGGAGGATGCAGTGGGGAGGTGCTGACCGCGAGCTCTCTTGTGCTGTTGAGTGCCCTCCCAGCTCTTTGTTGTGAGCCAGTGAGTGGTTGGCTGCCGCCGCCAAGGCCGTAATTAATAATAGTGGCAGAGGGTTCCACTCTTCCCATCTGCATTGGAGGCCTAATTTTGTTTTCCTTGGCCATCCCGGTGCATGGAGATCAGTGCTTACCCCTCTGTGTTTTGAGGTCCTGCTGTGCCTTCGTGGGCACCTTCTTGGCCCAAAGATGCTGCACTTCCAGGAAGGCGGGCCGGAGACCAGTTCCTGTGCTATCTCTTTTTGTTGAGCTACATATTTAGATTCTAGCGGATCTCAGAAGGTTGAGAACAGCAGGCACCTAAGTCAGATGTTCTGTTTACTAAGGATTCGTAACCCAGGCCCCTGGAAGATGCCTTGTAGGTGCTGACAGAAGCTCTCTCCTGTCTTATGCACAGTCCATTCTTGAGTCTTGGAGACTTGTGAGTGGAGTTGTGCTCACCATTCATACTACAGATGAAATGAACAGTGAGCCCTCAAGGCAAGATGACTCTGAGTGTGAAGAAGCCCAAAGATTCTCTAAATGACCCTTCTCTTTGCATAAAAAGGTAGGGCCTGAAGATGTTTGATTATTCAGATTTCTTTGTGGGCATTTGCTATGCAGGAGTCTATGTAGAATTTTTGGATTCTAGAAGAGTCTGTGGCCCTGACCATCCTAAGTTATGAATTCGTTTGTTTGTTCAGACAAAATGTAGATGTGTTCCAAGAGCCCAAAGCCCCCTTTCATCTTTGACTTACAGTCTGTCTCTCTGTCTCTCGTTTTCTCCCCACCAGTGCTGCACACGCAGGGCCCCGTGGACGGCAGTCTTTACGCCAAGGTGAGAAAGAAGAGTGCCTCAGATCCCAGTGTCCCAGGTGGGTCCCCCGCCGTCCCAGCTGCCAGCAGCCCAGACCACAGCGACCACACCCTGTCTGTCAGCAGTGACTCGGGCCACTCCACAGCCTCAGTGAGGACCGACAGGACCGAGGAGCACCTGACTCCAGGACCCAAGAGGGGCCTGAGCCCCCAAGAAAAGGCCGAGCTGGATCAGTTGCTCAGTGGCTTTGGCCTTGAGGATTCTGGAAGCCCCCTCAAGGATATGAGCGATGCTCGCAGCAAGTACAGTGGGACCCGCCACGTAGTACCGGCCCAGGTCCACGTGAATGGAGATACCACCCCCAGGGACCGAGAGACTGACATCCTGGATGATGAGATGCCCAGCCACGACCTGCACAGTGTGGACAGCATCGGGACCCTGTCCTCCTCAGAGGGCCACCAGTCAGCCCACCTGAGCCCCTTCACCTGCCACCAGAGCAGCCAGAACTCCCTCCTCTCTGATGGATTCGGTAGCACCGCCGGCGAAGATCAGCATGGTGCTCTGGCCCCAGATTTGGGACTCGCTGCGGAGCCCCTGTTCGAGCGAGAGCGGGCTTTCGGGAGCCGCGAGCCCAAGCAGCCTCAGCCTGTGCTCAGGAAGCCCTCCGTGCCTGCCCAGACGCAGGCCTACGGGCCAAGCAGCTACTCCACGCAGACCTGGGTGCGCCAGCAGCAGATGGTGGCTGCTCACCAGTACAGCTTTGCCCCTGACGGTGAGGCCAGGCTCAGCGGCCGTGGTGCAGCCGACAGTTCCGGCCTGCTGCAGACACAGCCTAGGGTCCCGCTCACCCCAACTCGGGGGGCCAGCAGCAGAGTGGCTGTCCAGAGGGGCATAGGCCCTGGGCCACATCCTCCTGATATACAGAGACCCCCTCCCGGCAAAGTAGCCTTCAAACCCAGGATTCCAGATGTCAAAGTCGTGAATGGTACTGGCCTGGAGCTGGGCACAGACCCGTCCCCAGGCTCACCCACCCTGGACATCGACCAGTCTATCGAACAGCTCAACAGGCTGATCTTGGAGCTGGACCCCACCTTTGAGCCCATCCCCACCCACATGAACGTGTCGGGCAGCCAGGCCAATGGCCCCATGCCCCCAGACAGCATGGGAGGTGGGCTGCGGGCAAGTGGCCGCCTGCAGGACACAGGAGAAGGCCCTGGCAGGGCCCCAGTAAGGCAAGGTGAGCTGGGGTTTCATGGGATGCACACTTGCTTGTGTCTGTTTTGCAGAATAAGGTTTTATGGAAGAGCTCCGGGCTTGTCACAGAGTCTGAAAGAGGGGAATGAGAAGGACAGTTGGGGCCTTGGGCACAGTCTTGTGAGGACAGGCAAGTGACCACACCATTCAGGTGTGGACAGTGGCCACGAGCTGGCCACGCAGGGAGTGGGGAGGCTGTTCATGGGGCAGCAGGCTTGAGCTAGAGAGAGAGGGTTGTGGGATGGGTGGAGATGGGGAGTGGGAGAAGTGTTGGAGGGGTGGGTTCTGCGGAGTTGGGGCCTAGAGGCTTGGTAAGGATCCCAGCCACCACGGCAGGCCGCAGGGTCCAGTGGCAGCCCCAGCACAGCAGGGACATGGGCCCTGAGGGCTGAACCTGTGTGCACCCTGCAGGCTTCGAGGCTCTGCTGCACAGGAGGCGGGCACTGTGTAGGCTCTTAGAACGTGGTTTGTGCAGGGCCAGGGCCAGGCCTTCCTGCCCAGCTGTGAGACCTGGGAAGGCTGGGGGTGGCTGTAGTGGACAGAGTTGACCTCTGGGTGTATGGCTGAATGGATGTGGGAGCAAGCAATGGGTTCTAGCCTGTGATAGGCTTTCCATGTTGGAGAGGCACAGGCTGTGGGGCCCTGGAGAGTGGGCCAGGGTGGCCTGGGAGGACGCCCTGCAGGCAGTGGGAACTGGGACAGAATGGGTCAAAGAATAGTATGTGCCATTGGAGTGTGTGTATAGAAACTTCCACACAGAGGAGATGGGGCCAAGTCTAGAAGCTTCCATACACAGGAGACAGGCCAAATTAGGTATCCAAACTTGGGTGCTACTGAGGTCTGGGGAGGTTTAGGGAGGGATGGAGCTGCAAGGACCCAGGGGTCACCTTGGGGTCGAGAGTGTGGTGACCAGTGAGACCAGGCCTCCCTGTGTTTGCATGTAGTTGTGCATCCACATCTTTGGTGTCAGCTGGTTCCCTAAGGATGCTGCCTCTAAAAGTGAAGATGGGAGGCGGGATAAAGGAAGGATTCCGTAGCTTCCTCCTAGTCCTAAGTCTGACCCCGAGGGCTGAGCCAGGGTCACTGATGGGGCAGGAGTGCTTCTTTTGCCACTGGCATTATTCTGGGCCCTTTCATCTTCTCAGGCCCCTCAGTTGCAAGGACAGATCCCGTCTTACAGTTGAGTTTCCAGAGGTGTCAGGAAGTGGCCTGCCCAAGGTCTCCTAGGTGGTTTGCAGTAGAACAGAACTCAGCCCTGTGGCTGCACACAGAGGCCCAGCCTGCTTTGCAGTCAGACAGGGTGGATTTCAGACCCAGCCAGGTCCCAGATGGCTTGGGGAACCTGAGCTTTGCAGACCTTGGTCCTGTCTAGCTGTGCGTTGGCTGACTGTGTGACTTTGGGTTAAGGGCATAGTTTCTGAATTTCTCTTCTCTCCATCTGCTAAACCCTATCATATACCCAGCTGGTGGAAAAGTGCAGGCAGTGCTGGTCCGCAAGCCCCTGAAGGGTACCTGGATCATAAGTGTGATGATGCTGTGACATCCTGGCTTCCTTGATGGCTCAATGCTAAAGAGTCCGCCTGCTATGAAGGAGATGCGGGTTCGATCCCTGGGTTGGCAAGAACCCACTCCAGTATTCTTGCCTGGAGAATCCTGTGGACAGAGGAGCCTGGTGGGCTACAGTCCATGGGATCACAAAGAGTGAGACACGACTGAAGCAACTGAGCTCGCATACACGCTGTGACATTCATTTCCTTTCCCTGAGTACCTGGGCCCTTGGATATCAGAAGCTTGGGAGTTGGGAAAAACTGAGAGAGCCTTCTGGAAGTAGGTTATCAGACTCGAATATGTAGCTGTCGGACAACAGCAGTAATTGTAGCAACAAAACAGATGGAAGGATTTGGATATATGAACTCATTTAGTCAGATACATTCAGGAGATTTTGAGTTTAAAAAAAATGTTCAGTGGGAACAAAGCTATCCGCATCCTGTCTCTTACCTCACCAAACCTACTTAAAAGGAATTTCTTGGAAAAATTAAAACCAGAAATCTTTTTTTTTTTTTCTTTCTTGGATTAAAACCTGCTTTGAGATTTGGAAGAGGTTGGAGAAGGCTGAGTGTATGGAAGAGGGAAGGCTTCTAAGCTCAGGTTACCGTCTGACAGCTTCCTTTAGTTCATTTGTTTTCCAGCGGATGGAACATAGTCCCGAATGACTCTTCTGTCTTGTAACAGTAGAACATAGAGCCTGGGGTTTTAGAAAGTCCCTTCATCTCCTCTATCCTTTAGTTAGCTATACTTAAATTACCTGATAAACTCATCACTGTAATTAGTGGAATTTTAATTTCTATTTTAGATCTTTTCTATTTCTTGGTCTTAAAAAATAATGACATTTTTAAAATGAAGGGACTTGAATACTTCAACAGACCTGTAAAATTCAGCAAATGTTAGGTTATTCATTATGCAAATTCAGTTAAGAGTGTTTATTAATCCATTCATGTTTCTTAGGAATCTTGGGTATTTGTCAGTTTTCTTCTGTACTTGTAAAACTATGGTGATGTCAGGGGATGAGGTATAAATAAACATGGACACTAATCTTCAGAGACCTTCCTGAAATTTGGGCATGAGCTTCTGGTAGGACCCCTGAGTAGCGATGAACACCTGCCAGCTGGGCAGCTTGCAGCTCACAGCATGAGGACTGGCCTTCTAACTTGGAGTTCGGCTTTCAGTTTCAGAGTGAGCTCCTGTTTGAGGACAGTGCCAAGCCGGGAAGTGCAGAGCCTTGGAGACTCACACCACATTGATGAAAAGGATCTGGACAGTGTAGAGGGTTCTTGGAACAGTCTGCAGGCGGACTTCTGGCTCTCGTTCTGGGACGTCTTGTCTTGCTAGAAATCCTATCTAAAGGATGTGCATGTCTCTAGCTTCCAGCCATTTGAATTGAGGTGGAGAGAGAACTTCCTTCTCTCCCCGGCTGGTATAGAGGCCACTGGAACCCATTTGATTTTAATATCGAAATGTCATCTGAGTATTTACATCTTTCAGTTGCAAAAAAGCTAGACCAGCCAGCAGTAGAAAAAAATCACTAGATGGCAAGGAGAGTCAGCTAACCAACTGATGCTGAGTTGTGGAACCTTTCAGAAGGTGCGGGGATGCTGAATCCCTGTGCTTTGAAGATGTTCAGATCCCTAGTGCACACATCCATCCTGTGGATGGGGGAGGCCAGGGCTGCCAAGCTGAGCTGGTCCACTTGTGGTTCTTGGCTCTACCATGCTGAGTAGGAAGGGGACAGTGAATCTGAAAGGCTCCATGATATTTGCAGGACAATGGCTCTTACCCCACAGATGCATCGTCCCATGTCTATGTGCCTGAGGCTCAGCCCTATTGATGTGACCAGAGTGGCCTTTTGCACACAGATAGGAAATAGGCTGGGAAGTTGTATGAAGCTGTATTTTCTACATGAGACCATCCTTGGCCTGCCTTGCATCTTGCCCCCAGATGCTGACTGCTGCACAGTGTGTCTTAATTCTGGCTGTAGAAAAAGGTTTGTCACAGAGACTTTAGCATCCTGAAGTTAGTGAAATCCTTCACTCTTTGCATATTGTGTCCTGATTATGAGAAAGACCACAAGTCACCTGGTGGTAGGGAGTTGGGGATGGTATTGCCTGGAGCTCCTCCTGGGGATCGCTGCATGTCCTGCACAGCTCACATTGCACTAGCTCTTCAGGCAGCAGCATGTCTACCGTGGCTCTGATTATTTCGGAGATGACAATTATATGCGAAAGCTAAGCATTTTCTGAGAAAGTCGGCCTGCAGTCAGCACGATAATAATAATGGTGAGGATGGTGGTGGTGGTAGGGTTAATGATGATAGTGATGGTGGTGGTGATGGTGATGGTAATGACAGTGATGGCGGTGAGGGTGATGATGATGATGAGGGGGGTGGTGATGGTAAGGTGATAGTGAGCACTGCCACTCAGCACCTCCCCTGTTCTTGGCACTACGTCTGCATCACCCCTGACGTTCATTCCCAATGAATAAACAGGCTTCCCTAGAAGCTCAGCTGGTAAAGAACCCGCCTGCAATTCAGGAGACCCCAGTTTGATTCCTGGGTCAGGAAGATCCCCTGGAGAAGGGTTAGGCTACACACTCCAGTATTCTGGCCTGGAGAATTCCACAGACAGAGGAGTCTGGCAGGCTATAATACATGGGGTCGCAAAGAGTTGGACACGACTGAGCAACTTTCACTTTCATAGTGTATAAACAGCCTCCATCTGTCTCTGCATCCTATGGCTGAAACCTAATTCCACTAAACTCAAATTCTGCTCCCAGATCAAAAACCCCTGGAGGGCAGTACCAGTGACTTCTTTCGTTTCCTGGCGCATAGTAATGTTTGTAAATAGAGCAGATGTGGTGCTGGTGGAAGTGCAGATGACCCTCCAAGATCTCACGTGTCTTTGCTGAACTGGCGTGGAGAACTTAGTGAGGTTCATCATGGGCTGTGTAGGAAGTCAGTCCTGGCCCATGAGACAAGAGAAAGGCCCTACAGTGGTGGAGTCTCACAAAGCCTTGGGGGGCCTTGTAAAATGAGGTGAGGTGTGGAGGCGTTTCACTCCATGCAGGTGCTCAGCGCCTCTGTGGCTCCCCTGCTCTGAGCGGACAGCAGACTGTGCTTCAGCCACAGCCCGTCTGGGCGCTGCTGGGGCCTCGTTCTGCCCCACCCCCGAGGTCACCCAGCTGCACTGCATCCCTGCTCAAAGGTCGGTTTCTTAGATCACATCCTTTAAGTGAGGGGAGATTTCAACTAATAATACCAAGTAACAAAAGGAATGACTCAATATGTGAAATTTATGATTCCATGGATGGCAGGAGGCCAGCTCTCTTTTCTCATACCTATGGTCTCCTCATTTCCTATTGTCAAGATACTTTATTCATGGCACACCAGCCCCCCCCACCCACAATTGTCGGTTCCTGGCCAGCCTCGTGTTCAGTTCGCAGATGGCACTAGGACATTGTGCCAGCGCCCCTCTTGTGCTTCTGTGGACACAGTCATCCCTGCAGGAGTGCCCATCCACGTCAGAGGTCTGATTTATGCTGAAAGAGAGTCACAATGACAAGTATCAACTTCCAGTGCTTGATAGTGGAAAGCCCATCAATTTAAATTACATGTTAAACCCCAGCCAAAAGGAACCAGTATGAGAACCCGAGATCCTCAGCCGTGGGTCCGCACCATGAATGTGGGACCTCCTGAGCATGGGTGGGAGCCGTGGTGGCAGGAGCCCACGGGGGTGTGACAGGAGATTCAGGGGCATCGGGGAGTAGAGAGCAAGGCCTTTCCTGGGGAAAGGTGGGTGCGGGCTGTGCAGACACTGAGGAGAGGCCGGGCCCAGGTGTGCGGAAGTGCAGGTGTGTTCAAGGATTGGGAATCCAGGTGCATGGAGAGGGAGGGGAAGAGGGGAGAAGGGGTGAGTGTGGACACAGAGCACATCCTGAGACACAATGCCTGTCTTCAGGATTTCCTCTGTTTCCAGAGGCTGCAGAACCTGAGTCGGGGAAAAGTTCCCTGGGCTGACCCCGGCATCACCTGGGGCAGCAGGACTCAGGCCTGCCGTGGACCCCAGCCAGCTGCTGCAAGGCTTTGGGGGCAGCCCCTGTGCTTCCAGGGAAGCCAGGCTTCTCAGAACCAAGAAGGCTCCTCTAGGATTGCTTGCTTTCAAGTCACTCCTGGTTCCTCTGGTTGAACGAGGTGGAAGATGACGTCCCGTCACAGAGAGGAAGCCTGAGGTCAGAGAGGGCGGGTGACTCAGGCTCAGAGTTGGCCCATGGGCCCTTCCTGTGTTAGTTCTTAGGCATTTCCGGGAAGAGGGTGCCGGATCAGGGTCAGAACCTGCTGCAGACTGTGTGGTCTGGAGATGTATTGAGCAGAGAGTGAGGGCTCAGGGCTTTTCTCTCCACCCTCAGGCCTTTTCTCATCACCTTCCAAGACAGGATGACCATTTGCCGGTCAGGGGTGGTCCTGTGTCCAAGGGGCAGGATCTGGCATCCCTGAAGGAGCTGGCTGCAGTTCTGTGTCCTTGGGCGGAGAGGACTTGGTAGGGCCCACCGTGGCAGCTGCAGGCAATCTCAGTAATAAGAGGGTGAAGGATGAGTTCTGCTGGTTTTCTCTGGGAAACACAAAGCTCTAACTCATTGAAACTAGGTTTTGGTTCTCTTTGGGTGGGTTTGGATGGTGGGTGCTATGCTCACAAGTCTAATGCAATCTGGATTCGGGTTCACTCATGTTGTCTGAAGAGCTCTAGCAGAGTAGAGCTTAAGGAAATGTGTCTATACCTCCATACCTCTTCAGCATCTTCATCTGAGTCACTTTTATTCAGTATTGCAAGATGAGAAAGTCAAACATATCTGTTGCAAAACAGTCTGAATATGCTTAACATTGAACTGTGCACTTAAAAATGGCCAAGATGGTAAATGTAGTGTTATGTGTTTTTAACACAAAATAAGGTGAATACATTTTAAAGGCTAGAGTAATTTCTTAATTGACCTGCTCTGCGTACGCATATTTGCGTCCCTTGGAATCTGTCAAAGTCATGGCTCCTATGTGGGTGTCTGCCTGACGCTGTCTCCCCCTCCACGTCCCTCTCTCCCTCCTTCCTTCCATGCACAAGGTCCTGATCATGCAAGTCTAGAAGGGGCTTGTGGTTAGAGTTTCTGGCTGCCTGATCTGATCATAGTCTCTGGACCCAGTTAATCTAACTCCACCTTCAAACCTGCCCTCTCAATGCATGCTGAAACCCCCTGTACCTTCAGCTGTCCACTAGAGCTGTTCCCACTGAGCAAGGTGGCAAGTGTCCCTGGGTCGGCGAAGGCTTACAGGGTACCATCAGTGTCCTCATGACAGCTCTGGATGTTGTTTTCAACCTGAGCTGGAGCGTATGTTTTCAGGCTGTGCGTCATGCTGACCAGTCTCAGTACAGCTGCATGATGCCCTGGCCCTCAGGACACACGGGAGCAGGGAGCCACCAGGCATGTTGCTTCCCTCAGGGAGTCTGAGGAGGCCTGGATCTCCATACAGTGGCCTCCACCTGTCAGGGACTCTCTGGGTTGTCATAGGTCAGCCTAGGGTCATATTCTCTCTGAAATGCTTTCACGACCACCATCTCTTCCCCACGTGTCCAGGCTCACCACCCGTCTCCATGGACAACACTGACCTGTGACTGTCCCTTCACTCTCCTATCACCCCCTGCCCCATGCCAGTCATGAGCTCCAGGAAAGCAGGAGGAACCAAGAATTATGGTTGGGGTGGGGAGGAATTCCTCCTACCCAAGCCTACCAAGGAGGGAACCAGGGTAAAGGAGATTGAGGAGCGATGGCCAGGGATCCCAGGCTGAGGGCTTCTGGTGATGTTCCTGGGAAGGACTCTTGCTCTCTATTTGTTGCCATAGGCGAAACTGGACTTTCTCTCCCCGTGAGGTCCTCTCACTGGAGGTGAGCTGTAGGAGGGGTATTCAAGTGCCATCAGCAGTCCAAAATGAGGGTCCTCTCTGGGGTTAGGACAAGCCATGCCCTATCAAACTGATGCTTTAGGACCATGAAGAGCGGTGGACAGACAGATGCCCACAAGCACACATTAGGTGATGGAGTTGGCCTGCCACGTTGCAGGGAGCTCTGCGTGCTTCTAGTTTGGGAAAGACTTTGGAGTGAGAAATGCATGGTCACTGCTGGAAGCTATTGTTGCAACTACTTTCTTCCGTTGCATAAAAAGCATGTTATAAATTTGAGAGTTAATGAATCAGTTCCTTTTGCTCCAGCGACCCTCACTGCACCAACAGGCGGATTTGAGTGCCCCAGGCAGTCACCTTGACAGGCGTCTCCCCACGTTCCTGAGATGCCTGGAGGTGTGGCCTCTTCTACCTGCTCTGCACCACCTGGGCCAGCCTGCAGCAGTGGTTCTCAACCCCTCAGGCCCACCATTCTGTGTTTAGAACATCTGTTATCTGATGCCAACTTTACTACCCTGAAATCAAAGTCACAGCTTATGTAAACTACTTAAACACAATTTAAAAAAATATATGTAACACCCTAACACTCATGTTAAAGTATAAATTTTTTTAAAAAGCAATTTATTTAATTTAGTGTTCATCTCAAGGTGAAAACCCTTAGGCGGGCCACCCTGGGAAACAAAAATCACCCCCTCAGATCTTTTTTGTTGGGGAAAAATGCATCTATTGTAAAATTTACCATTTAACCATTTAAAATGTACAATTAAATGGCATTAAGTACCTTCACAATGTTGTATAACCTTCCCCTCTATCTAGCTCCAGAGCACTTCTGTCATGTGAAAAGGAAATCTGTACTCAATGGCAGTCACCCCGCTTCCTCTCTCTCCCAGCCCCTGGGAGCCCCAATTTGTTTTCTGTCTCTAGAGATTCTCCTCCTCTGGGCATTTCACATAAATGGGATCATAGGATATGTGTCACCTTTGCAGTCAGGCCTCTTTCGTTCAGCATAAGGTTTTGCAGGCTCATTCATGTTCTAGCTTAAGGCTGAGTGATATTCAGCTGCATGGACAGCCCATACTATGCTTGTCTAGTCATCTGTGGATGGTGACCTTTTGGTGACTGTGAATAGAGCCGCTGTAAATGTTCACGTAGAAGTATTAATTTGAACTCCTGGCTTCCCTGCTGGCTCAGACGGTAAAGAATCAGCCTATAATTCAGGAGACCCAGGTTCAATCCCTGGGTCAGGAAGATCCCCTGGAGAAGGAAATGGCAACCCACTCCAGTACTCTTGCCTGGAAAATTCCATGGACAGCGAAGCCTGGTGTGCTACAGTCCTTGGGATCGCAAAGAGTCGGTCACAACTGAGCAACTGACACTTTTCATTCTTTGGGGGTAATACCCAGGAGTGGAACTGCTGGACTGTGTGGCAGTTCTTTGGTTAACTTGCCAAGAAGCTGCCCCCTCAGATGTTTGAAGGTCTGCTTTGGTGACCCCCTGGCCTCTGGTATGGGTAGCTTGTTTCCAGAAGCTCTGCCTTGTGTGTGGTAGAAATAAGCTGGTCAGTGCAGGTGTGACTGACGCTCACACATGCCTTCACTGGGGAGAAATGTTAACTTATGTCATCCTTGGGTAGATAGCGCCAAGACCCCCTCTTGCTCAGGATAAAGAGGTTATGACAGCTCCAGCAGAGACAGGCCTGGGAGTCGCAGCTCTTTTGGCTTCTCTCTGCAAGTCTTGTGGGTTGCTTCTTATCATGGCCCATCAGCCATTCAGGCCTAGGGCCACATCTGCCTGCGTCACCTTCCACTGAAGGTGGCCCCAAAAGTGGACAGTCCTAGTGACCATCCTAAGGTGCACTGTGGAAACATCACAATTGTTGAAAGATGATGTGAGGAGAGGCCAGTAAGATCAAGTGATGGTAGTGGGTGGAAGGAGAAGGTAAGAATAAAATAAATTCAAATAAGCAAAAAGGAACTCATACTCGACACCAGCCTTTGCTGATGGTGTCTTAACAGGCAGGAGTCATGCAGGGGGCCAGTAGTGGTCTTGCCTTTTGGTTGAAATTACAAGCTTACTCTGGGTAAAACATGAGCATATTGCTGAAATTTCTTATAGTAGAAGGGAATGCTTCCTAGCTTTTTGGACACAATCAGTTTCCCTTTTAAATATGTCATTTTAGAGGAAATGCTACTACCTAAGCAAACACTTTGCTGTTCCCCAGTAGAAAGGATTTTCCCTTTTGTAATCCAAACAGTAGGCGTCCTTTCCTCAGCTCTTGGCGTGCTTTGGCTGGAGTCTGCTGGTCGCATTCCTATACGCACTGCTAAGGCTCTGGGGTCAGAGAGGGATCCCAGGGGGTGAGGCTGCTCCCTGCGCTCTTCAACATTATTCTGCACTCAAACTAGGAATTTCTAAAAGGCATCACCCAGGCCTTTAAGAATATACCCTGCAGGTGAATCAATTCCTATTTCAGCTTAAGGAGGGAAGTGCTCCTTACGTCATTGTTAAATCATTCTGGGAACATTTAAGCTGGGAGGAGTGTTTGGGTTTCTCGTTGTCACTTTCCCTTTGCCACTCTCTCTTTAGAGGATGCACATGTTTATTTGAATGAGCTGAAATCAGGAGGCCTCAAACTTAACTCGCGAGCCGAATAATCCAGACGAATCCTTGGTGATTGTTTTTGCTCCTAGGAAGGTGAGGGAGTTTCCAGAACCCACCATGCAAGCCTTGATGACACAGGCTTCATTCTTATATGATCGTATAAAGATAAATAGATTAAGGGCGCTTTACCTCGCAGTGCCCCAGATAGAAGACGAAGGTCGTGTTCTAGGAGGTCATGAGTTTTCATTCATTCACCAGAGCCAGCATTTGCCTCCTGGCTGCACAGCACACTCACCTGGGAGCTGGACAAAATGCAGGTGCTAAAAGTGCCCATGCAGCTTCCGCCTCCAGAAGGTTCGGTTGGATTGGCGTGGATCGTGGCTCAGGGGTCAAAATTATCTTAAATATTCCCCACTTGAGAAACTCCAGTGTGAATCGAAGGCTGAGATGAGCCCTGGATCTGGAGCTTGTTTGTGTGTTGGAAACATGAGAGTTTAAAAAAACTGCTGATACCTGGACCTCACTCCTGAGGGTTTTGTCTTCACAGGTAAGGGGTGAGGCCCTAGAGTCAAGATTTTTAGTGTGATTTTAATGTTCAGTCATATTTGAGAATCACTGTTTCACATTCACGTTTCATCTTGGGCCTGTGGCCTAACCTCCCAGAGGCTGTCCCACTGTTCGGCGATGCAGGGGGAATTCTACTTGCTGTAGAACTTTGAGCACGGATGGGTGCTCTGTGCCAGGGTGCTGGGCGGTGACTCCCTGTGCTGGCCCCAACGCAGGTCCAAGCTTTATTTGAGCAGGTAGAGTGGGTCACAGCGAGAACCTTACCTCGCTGGTTCTCAAGTTCATTTTTAAATAGGATCAGATAGTTACCTAGATAAATCTGTATCTGCCTTAGCACAGTACAAGGAAAATCTGTGTGCTATGAGTTACCTATAACCATGTGATTTCACTCTTGCCTAGCTGGGAGTTCTCTGTATTTAGGTGAAGAGTTGCCAAGGGGCTCCTGGCTTCTAAAAATACAGTTTCCTAGTGAGTGATCTGAGAATGTCACCTCTTGAACCTCTGTTGGCTCAGTGGTAAATTGGCAACCATAGTGCCACCTCCCTAGTTAGGCTGTATTTAGTCCCAGGTGCTAAGTGCTTGGAGGGCACCCCACTTCTTGGCCCTAAACCCCCACTTCTCCAGGGCTCGGTGGGTATGTCCAGGTGCCCCCATATGAGGACTGGCTCTCCTGTTCTGTCTTCAGTACCCCGAATTTTCCTGCACTCACTCCATGCCACTTTCTTGTGGTGACCAGTGTTAAGGCTGCACTGCCCTGATCCCGGCAGGACACCGTCCCTGTGAGTGGCCTGAATGACCGAATGGCCAAGCCTTGCTTGTCTTTCACACTCAGCGAGCTCCTACATCCCATAGTGAAGCTGAGCCCTACTCCTCAGCCTGGCCTGGACTGAGGCGACGCCTCGCAGACAGATGCACTCAGGCTCAGCACGTGTTATTTCTCTGTCCTTGATGCAAGCTCCACTCATGAATAAGGGGAATCATTGAAACACTGAGACTCTCAGGCCTTTGGGAGTAGCAGTGAGGGGTCCACCTGAGAACACTTGCCCCCTTTCCAGCCTGGGTAGGTGGGTCTTGCGGCCTGCTGTGTATCGTGTCCTGTGTCAGGAGGAAAGGAGAAGGATCTGACGACATCTGATTGCCCAGCGTAGGGGCTGGCTGGAGTGGGCCGCCTCTGGTTGTATGGCCATTGCAGACCATGTCACAGGGCCGCGTGTTGGTGGGAAAGCGAATCCCGAGGACGAGACCGGCAGCAGCGTTGTGTTCAGGAAGAGCTGCTCCCCACCAGATCCCCCACGGAGACGCCTGGCTGAGAATGTGAGCGGGGCTTGTACAGGGAAGTGCAGGTTACTGGGATCGTTGGTAACCCTGTGATCCTAGGTTTCCATGGTTTCTGTGTTGATTCCTACCGCCTCTGTGACTTAGAGGGCAGTGGGGTCCTGGGGCCTTTTCTGCCAGCTGCACCAGGGCCGAGCAGGGCAGGGGGTGGCACCGGATGCCCTTTGCCTGAGGAAGGCCCCAGGAGGGGGCGGTTTGCTGAGCCATCTGCAGGGACCCGGCCGTCATGGGCACAGGGCTCAGTGCAGCAATTCTGTCCTGCTCGCACTGTCTCCTTCTTCCTCTTTTTTCGTATTTGACTTCTCTGAGGGCGTGCGTAGTCGCTCAGTCATGTCTAGCTCTTTGCGACTCCATGGACTGTAGCCCACCAGGCTCCTCTGTCCATGGGATTTTCCAGGCAAGAATACTGGAGTGGGTTGCCATTTCCTTCTCCAAGGGACCTTCCCGACCCAGGGACTGAACCCACATCTCCTGAATTGTCAGACAGATTCTTTGGACTTCTTTACTGAAGAGGAACAATTTGGTCATAGCCTGATTTACGAGTGGCTTCTTTACTACAGTTCTGAGTATAGGTTTGAAGCATGTGTCATTTAACTGACTAAGTGAAGTGGAATCAAGACACTCCCTGGAGAGTGTGGGCAGCCTACCTCCCGCCACTGTTGGATGACTCAAAGGGTGTGATCCCAAGAGGCACTCCCATCCGAACCTCGAGGACACCCTAGTCCTGCTGTCTGTAAATTAGGGTAACTTGTACAACTCCTCTGAGGGTATTGGTGCAGAAAGCCACCTCCCACGGGATTGTCTCTGTATCTAATGGGAGGGTCCAGCAGACTTGTCAGAATGATGTTTGTTAATCAGACACCAGGCACGTTTGTGTTTGTGGATCTTCACATAGAAACTAAACACAGGCACAGACCTCAGGAACATTGAAGGCCAGACCATTGTCATAAAGCAAATATGGCCTCAATAAAGTGACTCAGATATTTTTTTGGTTTCCGAGTACATATAAAGGTTATATTTATATTATTCAGTTCGGTTCAATCGCTCAGTTGTGTCCGACTCTGCGACCCAATGGACTGCAGCACACCAGGCTTCCCTGTCCATCACCAACTCTTGGAGCTTTCTCAAACTCATGTCCATTGAGTTGGTGATGCCATCCAACCATCTCATCCTCTGTCATCCCCTTCTCCTCCCTCCTTCAATCTTTTCCAGCATCAGGATCTTTTCTAGTGAGTCAGTTCTTTGCGTCAGGTAGCCAAAGTATTGGAGTTTCAGCTTCAGCATCAGTCCTCCCAGTGAATGTTCTGGACTGATTTCCTTTAGGATGGACTGGTTGAATCTCCTTGCTGTCCAAGGGACTCTCAAGAGTCTTCTCCAACACCACAGTTCAAAAGCATCAGTTCTTCAGCACTCAGCTTTCTTTCTAGTCCAACTCTCACATCCATACATGACTACTGGAAAAACCATAGCTTTGACTAGATGGACCTTTGTTGGCAAGGTACTGTCTCTGCTTTTTAATATGCTGTCTAGATTGGTCATAGCTTTTCTTCCAAGGAGCAAGCGTCTTTGTAGTCTATTAAGTATACAAGAGTGTTATGTCTAAAAAAAAAAAACCAGGGTACATACCTTAATTTAAAAATACAAAACAAAAAAGTAATTATAGTAGCAATATCAAAGACCACTGAGTGCAAATTACCATCACAACTATAATAATGAAAAAGTTTCAAGTATTGTGAGAATTAGCAAAATGTGACACAGAGATAAAGAGTGAACCAGCACTGTGGGAAATGGTGCAATAGACGTGCTGGATGCAGAATTGACACAAACCTTCCATTTGTAAAAAAAAAAAAAAATGTCAAGTGCAGTAAAATGAGGTGTGCTTGTAGTAGTACAGAGTTAGTTCTCCTAGGACTAGAGCTGGTAGAGAAGGACTTGGGAAAGTCTTGTGGAACCAACTCAGAGTTTTACAAAATATAAAGAAAACTCACTCTTCTTAAAGGTGATCTGGATCTTGTTTTCCTGATGTTAAAAGAAAGACCTATTATTAGTGAAAAGTTTGGAAGATATAGATATTTTCAACTATTAACAATGCCTAGAATTCCATAGGACTTCCCTGGTGGCCCAGTGGGAAAGAATCTGCCTGCAATGCAGGATACGCAGATTTGATCCCTGGGTTGGGAAGATCCCCCTGGAGAAGGGAATGGCAACCCACTCCAGTATTCTTGCCTGGGAAATCCCATCATCAGAGGATTCTGGCGGGCTACAGTCCATGGGGTTGAAAAAGAGTCAGATATGACTTAGTGACTAAACAACAACAACAATCTGAAATTCACGTGAGGGATAGAAGGATTGAGAAGTGAGACAGGTGTCAACTGCCCCTTGACACATGTGCAGAAGAAGGAAGGGTCCCTGATCTCAGCCAGGTCCCTTCTGTCATCCATGTTAGTCATTCATCATTGAGGTGCTGACAGTCCCACGTGGCTGTGTGTGTGGGGGGGGGCCGTGCCTCCTGAGCCTGTGGGCCACCATCTGCCTGAGTAGGCTTCTTGAAGAGGAGCGGACCATGTTGCCTCCTGACAGACCCACCTCCCGTCCAGCATGGGTGCACGAGGACAAGCAACCCCGGAGGAGTGGAGTTTGCTGGGTTTTCAGTCAGCTTGCCAGGGCTGCAAACTCGTCTGGAGCGTGCTGTGTGAGGAAGGGCAGGTCTCAACCCGAGACCCCGTTTTCCTCGTCTGCAAAAAAGACGCAGTACATTGCCTTAATTTTGTGATTATGGGATTTTCTCTGTGAGCCCGCGTGCCTAGGCCTGGCTGCTGTGGGGAGCCTGCGTTGTTGTTTATCACTCCCCTGGCAGAGGTGGGTGCACATGGGCACATCCCCGTGCCGCAGCTGCATCATGCCCCCCGCTTCCTTGTTTCTCCAGAGGCGTCACAATGGTGTGGGAATGGTGTTGGGGTCCCTCCTGTCTGCACTGCAGTCTGAAAGGAGGGCACAGCCTGTCGTCTAGGGAGGCCTGGCCTCTGATGACTCTGGTGCCTATATCTTTGCCTCTTTAGGAAGGGCAGACACACTCTGCCAGGAGAGCGATGCCTCTGTGCAGTGCTTCCCAGGTGGCGCTAGTGGTAAAGAATCTGCCTGCAATGCAGGAGACATAAAAGACGCAGGTTCGATCCCTGGGTCGGAACATCCCCTGGAGGAGGGTGTGGCAACCCACTCCAGGTTATTCTTACCTGGAGAATCCCCTGGACAGAGGAGCCTGGTGCACTATAGCCCATGGGGTTGTAGAGAGTCAGACACGACTGAAGTGACTTAGCACACACACACGTCATCGATAGAAAGAAATACTGCCATCCTAACAGCCTGCAGCAAGTCTCCCAAACCACCACTGCTGAGATTCCCCAGACCCTCTCCTCCATCCCCCATAAAGTGAGTCTTCGTTGGTTGGGGCACGGCTGAAGGATCTATGATGTTTCTTGCACTGGACGGTGGGGCAGTGGATATTGATTGTTAGTGCTTGAATTAAGCTTTCCCCTGCCCAGAATTCCTCACTGTTAAGAGTCGAGCAGTCATGCTCAGGGGCCTCACTCAACCCTGCACCTCTGCAGGTGGTGTGGCCTTCAGGGCACTCTGGCCCTGACTGGGGGTGGGCACACAGGGCTCGCACACACCTCTGGCATGTGCTCAGCCATTGTAGGTCACACCCAGCCCGATCCCATCCCAGAGTCCCGGGCACCATCCATGGCCTGATCCTGTCCAGAAGCTGCTTCCAAAAGGAATAGGCAGGCTCTCGGAGCTGCTGGTTGCCTGGGCTGCTTCCTTGCCTGCCCTGTGAGTCTGAGGATGCCCCTGGGTTTCATGTCCACACACAGCAGGCCCTGTGGCTCCCCTGAGCAACCAGTGTGGACCTACGATGAAACAAAGTATTTTTTGACACTTTGAAATAAAAAGTTGTACTGGTTACAATTCTGATATCACTATACCTGTACCCTGGGATTGAGCAAATAAGCACATAGATGATTCATGGTGGTAACAAAGAATGGACAAAAATTTTTTCTTAAAGATGCAGCACAACATATAAAGAAGGTGACCGTTTGTGTAGACAAGTGAATATGTATACCTCTTTGTGACTCAAGAAAAGATTTCTGTGTCTCTGGTCTGAGTGGTTGTTACTTCCTCAGACTAGAGCAGGGTGCAAGCACTCTGACCCCAAAGTTGTCCACTGATGCCTTGAGAAAAAGATGGATTACTAGGGCAGAGGCCTCAGACCATGTCCCTGTGGCTATTAGGTGGCCTGGGTTCTTTCAATCATGTTCTTTCTTGCTCACTCAGTGATGGGGAAGAAGCCTCGATCCTGGGTCCCAGCCTTTCTTTGTTCCATATGCTTCCTGAGCACCTGTAGTGGGCCGGGCAGTGTTCTTGACCTTGGGGAGCCAGCCAGCACGACTCCATGCTGGAGCTGACATGAGAGAAACAGATGGGACATGGACAGTGGTCATTTCACCCAGTAAGAGGATGGGCTTCGAAAGGGTCATGCTGGGTGAAAGAAGTCAGACACCAAAGCACGTGGAGTGTGCAATTCCATGTACATGAAGTGTCCAAAGTAGGCAAATCCCTAGACGCAGAAAGTAGATAAGTGGTTGCCAGGGGTTGGAGGTCGGGGATGGGGAGTGAATGCTTAATGGATATGGAGTATGACTTGGGTGATGAAGATGTTCTGGAACTAGAAAAATTCAAAATACAGAGTGCCTCTGAGAATTTTTAAAGTTGGTTTTAACTGAAGGTCAGTGTTCTCCATGATGAAAGCGCCTGCAGCCCACTTGTCTCTCTCCTAACAGGGGACGAGCCACTCGGGGGAAGATTCCGGAAGCCGAGCCTTGAGCAGTATGATAACGAAGCTGGGGAGCAGCCCACCTTCTCCAAATGCAGCTGGGGAAAGACCGCCAGTTCAGAACAGACTCCAGGCTTGGCACCTTTTCTCTCCCCAGACAACGCCAAAGAGGTATACACACCGCTACCCAGAGCCTGGCCTGAGCCCTCTCCCAAGTCGCCAGTTCAGTTCCCCATCCAGCTTCGTCCCCATCTCACAAACACAGTTCCTTCCTGAAGGCAGGTCTGCCTGCTAGGTGGGATCCCCCCTCTCCCAAGAGAGCTGTGCTGGCATGCACTTGGCCATCTGGGTGTCTGTGTTCTGATCTGTGGAATGGGGATTGAGGGGCCAAGCATGCAATGAGTCGTGAGGGTAGAGGTCTCAGAGCTCCGTGGGTGGACAACAGCGGCAAAGGGCAAACAGAAGTCATCTTAAAGGAACCCGAGTCCCTGACCCAAAGCCTCTTGGAGTCTCTGGGGGTCCCTGGGAGGGATATGTGTCCTTTGGGGTCCTTTGGGGGGGGATCTACAGAGTGTTTTTGAGGAGCCATACTTAAGGCTTTTAATCAGAATTGAAGTAAGACAGGTTGGCAAACCTCCAAAGATGAACCTTTTGAAATTAGGGTTTCATTTATTCTCAAAAGTGGAGAAGTTGGAACCCAGAATAGACCAGAAAGGAAAGTTGCTGAGAACCAGCGTTAATATCTGGGATATATCCTTCCAGCCTCTTTTCTATGCCTGTGTGTTTAATTCATTGGGTATCTTACATATCTGTAAACACATTACATGGAGAAGGCAATGGCACCCCACTCCAGTACTCTTGCCTGGAAAATCCCATGGATGGAGGAGCCTGGTAGGCTACAGTCCATGCGGTCGCTAAGAGTCGGACACGACTGAGCGACTTCATTCTCACTTTTCCCTTTCATGCACTGGAGAAGGAAATGGCAACCCACTCCAGTGTTCTTGCCTGGAGAATCCCAGGGACGGGGGAGCCTGGTGGGCTGCCGTCTATGGGGTCGCACAGAGTCGGACACGACTGAAGCGACTTAGCAGCAGCAGTAGCAAACACATTACAGGTGACAATTCTTTTATCCTGCTTTTTTCACTTAACACTCATTTCCCTCTGCTATATAAACTCTCTGCCGTCTCCACTTATGAGCTGTGTAATGTTGACCACAAAACACTTCCCTCTGCCTTGACTGTTACTGAAGCTTCTTCCAGTTGTCCATGGCTGCCTCCTGTCGCCAGTCTTAGAAGAGGGCTGGCTCAGTGAGGGCAAGGAGCCCCAGCTGTCTGGAGGTGGCTTTCACCTGACTCCCACTTTGCCAATTTCAGGCAGTGATCACCACATATCCCCCAGACCTGGATGTGATCGATGGCAGAATCTTCTCTCCAACCAACAGTGGCAGTGAGTCCATCTCTCCCACCCCTGCATTTCCTGTGTCTCCAGAAACGCCGTATGGTAAGAAAGAAGCAGAGCTCCCTGTGTTCAATCCCACCCTTTCTGGGCAGAGAGGGGGACAGCTCCTGACTCTGCCTTCTTTTCCAGGGACAACAAGCCCACATTACTCTCCATTCAGCCCATCCGCGCCACAGATGGGCAGCCCCAGTGCTCTGTACAAAGGAACTCATGGTAAGACACCCACCTCCTTCCCTCTGCTGTGGACGTCCACGCATGCAGAAATATTTCTACGTGTGTCACACCTGAGAAATGTGGCTCTGGCTGGGGAAGATGCAAGGACACAGCATGCAGCCTGCTGGGGGTAGGAGTGGTGTTTACTCTCTGTTTCCTTCTGTTCACTCAGCACTTTCAGGTGTTGATGGGGAGGGTCATGGTGTTCTCAGCAGCCGAACATCAGTGCTTTTCACCTTCTTGTCGCATTACTTGGAGTTGAAAGAAGAAACTGAAACACCCGACCCACCCTTTTCAGAGAAAGTCAGGGCTACTTTCAGAGAGCAGTGAGCTCCCCACTCTGAAAGACACGGCTGCCCTTGCCCCTTGCCTGTGGCGAAGTGTCCTGTCTTTTACGTTCGCAGAGCCCTGTCCTGGCTCCTTATGTCCTCAGCCACCATCCTGAATCTCCCCAGCTGAGTGGCTGCTTTGGACAGGTCTGCTGCACCCCGCCCCCACACCCCCCAGAACTTGACATACTTGTGGGGTCTAGTTAGCCTGTGCGCCGGCCCTGGGAAGGGAGCGTTAACACAGTGGTGGTGGGTTACTCGGCACCCCTTCCTGGTATGGACGTTGCCCAGCTCCCTTGAGAGTCCAGGATGGCCTGGCCCTGGGCAGGTGGAGGGGGAATGTAGCCCAAGCTGAACTTACATTTTAGAATCGCTCTTCTCTGTAATTGGGGATTCTTGCTGTTCTGCCCTGGGGAAGGTGAGTGAGGGTTCCCTTTGCTGCTCATCAGATGTGCTTTGGTGGGAGGGGGAAGCAGACTTTGTATTTAAATCCCGTCTTTTAGGCAGAGGAAGTTGTAGTGATGACAGCTAGCTCCATTTTCCCTCTTTCTCCAGAGAAAACAAGATCTATGTATCATTTAATAGAAGGGCCATTTTTCTTCCAAAGTTTCCTTTCTGGTTTTAGGTTGCTTGCATGTCTTGGCTGTTGTAAATAGTGCTGCAGTGAACATTGGGGTGCATGTATCCTGTTGGATCATGTTTTTCTCTGGATATATGTTCAGGAGTGGGATTGCAGGGTCACATGGTAGAGGAGCTGTTTAATCTTAAGAACACCTTCTGAGTCATCCATATTTTCATGTTGGCAATCCTTGAGGACGTTTGCCCAGGAAGAGCTCAGAGACATACACACAGCATTGACTGGCGGTCCCATGTGCTCTGCAGTGTATGGGGGGTATGGCTGACCCCTGAGACACAGTGATGGTGGTGGTGGCTCCCACATAGGGACTGTATTCAACCCTCTTCTTTACAACAGGGTTTCTTTTTCAGTCTTGTAGTGATCTGTGATGGGGAAGAGCCCTGGACAGAATGGTGGCACTTTGCCAATTGCTATTGGTTGTTTACCTGGTGAGGAGGTCCGAGGGTTTGAATGGTGAGTAGGATTAAATAGGAGTTAACTAGGTGAATGGAGAGGGGCATTTGGAATGCAGAAGGAGCAGGCACAGGCCCTGTGGCAGAGGGTCCTTCAGACCAGGAGAGGATGGAGACCAGGGGTCTGCAGGGCACTGGAGGTGTGAGCAGAGGCCCAGACACAGCTGCTCTCCGTAGCTTTGGAGGGTACTGGTATGGCATCTGCAAGCAGTGCTAGGTCATTAACAAGGCTTGAGACAGGGAGGCAACTGCTCAGCCTTCTGTTTTCATATGTTGATCCATCTGCTGTATGCAGAACAGCAGTTGGAGTAGGCAGTGGGGTGGAGCAGCTCTGACAAAAATGCTTTCAGAAATGACAGGAAAAAGTGTGTTAGATTTGTGGGAGATTCACAGGTCAGGTAGTGTAATCAACTGACCCTATCAGAATGGATTTGAGCTTTGATGACTATTTCCGATTTTGTTGCTGTTAAGATGTCAGTTATGTTCTGGCTTCTTTGTTAGTACACAGCTAGTGTAACACTAACTACATAAAATTCCTCTGTGTGTGTTATTACATCAGCCTGAACTTGGTACCAGGTTAGTCAGTATAAAGGCTTCCCAGGTGGCGCAATGATAAAGAATCTACCTGAAATGCAGGAGACCTGAGTTCGGTCCCTGGGTTGGGAAGACTCCCTGGAGAAAGGGATGGCTACTCACTCCAATATTCTTGCCTGGAGAATTCTATGGACAGAGGAGCCTGGCAGGCTACAGTCCATGGGGTCACAAAGAGTCAGATATGACTGAGCGACCAGCACTAGTCAGCATAAACCCAAATGTGTCAATTTATTTCCCAGACGGCCAGCAGACAAGTGTCAGGGAGAAACAGGAGGACACCAATTAAAGGTGGTAGAGACAAATTTTATTTGGTACCATTGCAGCAGGGTAAGGAGCTCAGCTCAGCTCCTAATGCAGCAAAGACAGCCCAAGAGCTGTGACAGGGTCAGGGGATGAAAAGTTACTAAGAGGAACATCAAAGAAAGGGAGATTATTGCCAAACTGGCCCAACAGGATCCTGCTGAAGATAGGCTTGAGCATCAAGGGTGGGGATGAAGAACTTGATCAGGGAGCAAGCAGAGGAGATGACTCAGCAGAATCCTTGCCAAGACTGGGCCCTCCAAGGACAGACATCAGAGGCCAAGGTTGAAGCCTTATAGAGAAGCTCCAGGACCCTATCTTGGGTTTGGTCAGGGAGGGAGAGTTTGGTCATGGGAGAGGCCCACGGTATCCCCTCTCACCTGGCATCGCTGCCCTCTGCTCGGGATAGCACACATTCTGTTCTGTGTCCCTCCAGGTCCTGTGGCACTTAGTTTAAGCCCCTAGACTTCAGTGCCAGGGGTCTCAAGAGCCTCCTGGCTCGTCCCATGTCACACACACCTCATTCCCACCCCTCACCTCTGCAGTGAACAAGCAAACAGAAAGCAAGCTGAAGTTTATTGGTGATAGATGGTTGGGTCAGAACCCAGTGTAGCCTGCCCTTCCCCTGTTGTGTTCCTGTTGCCTGTGCCAAGACAACTCCTCTTCTAAATTACAGTACTCATTCCAGGGAAGTGAGGGATATTTAAATATTTACTCAAATAATGAATACTTAAATATGAATTCAACTATTGTTGAATTATCCTAGCAGTGTGCTGTAACTCAAAGAGGAGATGATAGCTTCAAGGACTGGGGACAGGTAGCAGGAAATGGCAGGGCCATTGTAGGCACTGGGAGGACAGCTAGCACCAGGGGCTGGACCACGTCACAAGGGTCTGACAGAATACAGTGAGCTCCATGAGTAGACCAACAGGCCCTACCCACCTAGGACCCTCAAGCAGGAGCCTGGTGTGGCTCCTCTTGGGACTGTCTCTTCAGTGCATCCCTGACACAGCCTACGTTACTCCCTGGGAGACATACATCGCTGGGAATGCTATCTTAGAAATCCCAGATATGATCTGTGATATTGTGATTTATAATAAGAAGTATATATTTAGTTTTATTTCTGCCACTAAACTCCTAAAGCCTTTGGAATTTCTTAAGTGATGAGAACATAGAGGTGATTTTTGTCATGTTAATGAGATGACTTTTGGAAAAGATGGGGACCATGTTGCCAAGGGAACCAACCTTGTGATGAGAGAGTTGGAACTCTCAGTTTTCCCCTCCCCTCAACCTCTAAGGAGGGTAGAGGGCTGGAAGTTGAACCAGTTGCCAATGGCCAATGATTTAATCAACCCTGCCTATGTAATGAAGCCTCTAGAAAAACACCAAAGGACAGAGTTCAAGGAGCTCCTCAGTTGGTGATTGCCTGGAGATTTGGGGAGAGTGAGGTGCTTGGAGACAGCATGGAAGCTCCATGCCCTTCCCTATCTCTCCAGTCTGGCTGTTCTTAGTTATGTCCTCTTTTATGATAAACTGATGAGTGAAATGTTTCTCTTGAGTTCTGTGAGCCACTATAACAAATTATTCCAACCTGAGAAAGGGGTTGTGAGAACCTCTGATCCATAGCTGGCTGGTCTGAAGGGAGGACAGTCTTGTGGGACTGAGTCCTTAGCCTATGGAGTCTAATGCTGTCTGCGTAGATGATCAGAGTCGAGTTGAATTGTAGGACTCCAGGCTGGTTTCAGAGCATTGCTTGTTGGTGTAGGGAACCACCCTGAGCACTGGAGTTGGGTGCAGAACATTTTAGAGCCCCAGAAGGAAATGTGTTTCTTGAAAACAAAAATATTAGTAAGAGATTAGGTAAAGAGGTCATTTACTATCAATCCTTATGAAGGCAAAAGAGAGAATTATGAAGTGCAAGATGTAAATTACTGTTATTCCTATCTGAAAGGCTAAATAGTCTTGATGACATTTTCGAAATAAATAGGAAAAAAAATGAAGAAAGGCCTCATTAAAAGTGTATGATTCTGATATAGCTCAGCTTCCCACTTAATTCATAATAGGTTTTTTTTTTTAATCAAGGTAAAATTCACATAAGTGAACCATTTGTAGTGAACAGTTCAGTGGCATTTTGTGCATTTACAACATGGAGGACCATCATCTTTAGTTACAGAACATTATCTTCACCTGATGGTTTTACAAGTGGGATTTAGGGAACATTTGGGGACTTTTGCTTTCAGTGAACACAATTAACAGTGTTAGTTTACTGAAAGGGAAGGCCTTTATACATTTTGCAACTTATAGTTTACATACCCATGTTTCTGAGAGGAGGGCTGGTGTTTTCAGGGCCCTGCCTGGGGCTGTGGGGGGTGATGTGAATGTGGAGGAGGGGCTTTGACCCAGGACTGTTCTGAGCCTGCAGGAAGGAGGCCCTGGCCTGCAGGGTATGGGGTTTGCTGTTGAAATCTCTTAGAGTTGGTTTCAAAGGGCAAAAATGGGTGACGTTTGCTGGAGGGAGGAAGAAAAGGAATATCTAGGAATGTCTTGAGAGAGAGAGATTAGATTGAGGCAATGCTTTATTTTTGTTTAAAAAAAAAAGTTGTCATTCTTCAAAGCTTGACAAATTGTAAAATACTTTTCCCAGACCTCCCCTTTCTTCCTGTACCCAGGACTGTTTTGTTTAGAAATTTTATGAACTTTTAATGAGAATGTTTATAATAGGAAAAAAAACATGTGCTGAATGCGAACATGTGTGACATTTATGCAAGTCCCCGATTACTTTGAATTTTGCAGAACCTAAAAGGTGATGTATGTGTGTGTGTGTGTGTGTGTGTGTGTGTGTGTGTGTATGTGTATAACATGTTTACACTGAGGTATATATGTGTATGTAGCTATGTATAGGAAGGTCCACATCTGTATACACATGTGGTATACTTTGCATTCTATGCAAAAGGCCGCCTGCTGATCATTGTGGCCCAGTGTGACTACCAGGGTTAGTCACTGTTGTTCCCCCCACCGCCACCCCAGATTTAGAAAATGAAAAAAGGAAACTTGACTGCTTCAAAATATATTTAAAAATAAACAGTGGTGTTGGGCGGCTGGAGGTCAGCCTGCAGCACTGGCCTGTGAATGTGTGGTCAGCAGTCTGCAGAGATGAGAACACTCATTCGCTTGAGTGGAATGACGCTCAAAACATACAAGATGCTGGCATCCTGTGCTGACACCTCATCCACCAAACAGGCCGGTTTGGAAGGGTCCCCACGTGAGCCGATGATTTCCCGATCGTGATGAATGCCATCTTTTGTTTGCTTCCTTTGAGTTTAGAGGAGTCTTTGTTTCTCTAAATTTATTTTATCAGCTCATGTCATCCTCCATCTGGTGGACTGTTCTTGAATCTCAGCCTATAAAACTTATTCTGATGTGCCGCCAGTGGGTTTTTACTGCTCTCTTAATGCTGAGCCCCACAGGCCAGTGGTCTGGGAGCAGGCCCTGGCGTTGGTGACAGACACATGTGGGTCCTCAGTCATCAGTATACAGTTCTTGTACCGGTTGCAAACCTCTTAAGACAGTTTTGAAACTGAAGCAAAAATAATAATAGCTGTATTGTGCATGATATTGGGCTTCCTAGGTGGCTCTAGAGGGGAAGAACCTGCCTTCCCATGCAAGAGATGTCAGAGTCACGGGTTTGATTCCTGAGTGGGAAAGATCCCCTGGAGAAGGATATCATAACCCACTCCAGTATTCTTGCCTGGAGAAGCCCATGGACAGAGGAGCCTGGCAGGCTATGGTCCATAGGGTTGCAAAGAGTCTGAAATGACTTATCATGCACACACACACATACACACGTGCATGACATTGGACAAGTACCCCAAACTTGTCTTACAATATAGTTTTTAAGTTCCAAATACACTTGGTCATGAATGCATTTCCAAAACTCCATCATCTATCACAAATTTGCTCTGCCTCAGGGAGACAGACGTGGGTTGGTCTCAGCCCTGGAGTGAATTGGAGGCTGCTGACCCTCTGCCATGGCCTGCAGTGGGTGTGGGGTCTGGAATCCCTCTACAGACATGGCCACCACTTTGGCCTGTGTGTTGTTTTCTCTTCACCTCTCTGAATGGGGATAGGATGCCTCTGAGAACTGGGAATGACTTGAAAGAAAATGCATGTGGAGCCCTGGCCTGTAACAGCTGAGATGTTTCTTACTAGAAGCATGCGCCCGCATGCCCCTGGCAGTTTTTCCTTTCTTATAGAGGCGCTCCCTGCCCTGCAGGGACCACAGATTCCTAACATGGTGTGACGTGGGGTTGGTTGTCCTGGTGAAAACTCCGCATTCTGCTGGAAACACTTGGGGAGATTTTGGGTTATGAGACCTGAGAAGGGTGAAGATTTAATTCTGGCATCTGCCTGTCACCCTTTGTTACTGGCTGTGGTCCAGCTGGCTTGGTGCTTTTGGAACCTGGTGCCCCCAATTTAGTGCCTCCTTGACAGAGAGGGACACTGGACAAACCACCCTGATGAAGTAAAGAAGCTTTGTGTGTGGTTGAAATCCTGTCACGTGTTAGTATGTTTGCAAATGTATATTGCATAGCACACATATGCACCGTGGATGTATGTATTCACATATTCACGACTATGCTCAGGCCAAGGAATTTGTTGCTTTTTGAGCACTTATTACATGCTGTGCACTTGTATATGTGCCTGTGTAGAGAAAGAGCAAGTCTAAAAAACACAAAAGCCAGGGGAAATGAGAATTCCCTAGTCTGAAAAAAAGGAAAACCTTTTCAATGCTCTGGGGCCTGGTATGCTCTTGATGGACATCTTGGGGTGACTGTCACACGCCCTCAGGTCTCAGTGGGTCACACACTGGGACAGAGGGACCTAGTGATGTTGAAATTAGATTTCCTGGAGGAGCATGAGGTTGGACTGCTGTGAAGTCAGTGTGTAACTGAGGTCCTGGGGTTGACTTTTTGTGTTTGTCTTTAATTCCTTCTCGGCAAAGGCAGACCATTGAATTGGATCGTAGAACGCCCAGAGTAGTGCTTTCTCGGGTGCTGGCAGGCAGGTAATCCCTGGGAAAGCAGCAGGAGGGTGTCAGAGTGACCCTGAGGACTCCTGTCTGATGTACCATCATTTGGAGTCTTTCTAAGATCCCTCCTAGTTGTGTTTCACTAGGGCAGAGCCCGAGCTGAAGACCTGCGGGTCCTTGAAAGTCTTCCCTCCGTGGTCTCTGCCCTCCCCTTCTGTGTACATGGGAGAAGCCTGCACTGGTCTTAATGGCCCCCTTTCTCTGAAGCAGCTTCTTCGTAAGGCTTCTGAACTTCCTTCGCCATGTCATATGCTGAGTTTTAAGGGCGATCCAGCAGATGCCCCATTGTTGGGTGGAGCAGAGGACCTGGATTCCATTTCATTAAATTAATGCTGGGCGGCACAGAGCGCTGAGAGGTGACAGCACAGCCCCCCTAAGGACCTGTCAGGCCGATGGGCATGTCAGGGGCTGGCGGGAGGCTGGACGAGACCAACCAGGTGGTGCCTTCAGATGGCACATGCCCTGCTGGAGGCATAAGACGGGAGTGTTGAGGGGGACCCTCTGGGCCTCCCCTGTGCCCGTTCAGGTGCCTTAGCCACCAGATTGGCACCCTTGCCTCCCCTCACAGTTCTGTGCCCTTTCTTACATCCCAGACAGCTAAGCCTTTCTGAGTCTTCCTCTGTTGCCTCTCCCCGCCCTCCCGCCTTGCTCATCTCATGGCAGCTCAGGCCTCGCCCTCCGGCCTCACAGTTGCTGACCCCATCCCCACAGCGACATTTCACAGTTCCACAGTCACCTCTCTTGATGTGGCTGTGACCGTGCAGTGTGTCGGAGGGACAGCCAGCCTCGCCTCATCAGGTGAAGGAGATCTCCACTGTCCCTGGAACAGCCTTCCTGGCTCTCACCTCCCCTCATCAGGGTGAAGGGGGTCCCCACTGTCCCCGAAACAGCCTGCCCAGCTCTCATCTTCCCTGGAATATGCTTCCCAGTGGGGTCAGCAGGGTGGGGGGCCAGCCTGCAGGAAACAGGAGCCTGGATTGGGGTTATATCCTTCTCCCACTGTAGCTTCCAAACTATTGTCTGCCTGTGTTTCACTCATCAGTACATCCTGGCATCTAACACAGAGAAGGTTCTGGTTATGTGTTGTTTTCTAACAAGTTAGTAAATAAGTGAGTGAGTAGGGGAGAGGCGCCTTTTACTTAAAGGGAGCCAGGCACAAAGTTTGCTTCCAGGAGTGTGGAGGGAGGTGGTGGGGGCTGGCAGCACAGTGGCTGGCCTGACGTGTGCAGGGGAGGATTGGCATTGCCAACAGTGGAGAGTCTGTGTGTGCACTTGATCTGTGATTCCACTGGGAGTAAGTGGGTGACCCTGCGAGTGTGAGCACCTAGGGGTACCCCACCTTACACTGAGCCAGATCCTAGGTGCTGGGTGGGGACAGCAGAGTTGCAGAGGATGAGTTTCCTGAGTGTGACTTTGCATCAGAATCACTGCCACTTGCAGCACAGCCACATCACCTTAGTCCCCGTTGCCCCAGCTAAGCAGAAGAGAGAAAGGAAAAGGGCAGACAGATCTCTGGAAGGTTATCAAGTGTCCTAGATCCCCACCCGAGTTGTTGCAGATGCAGCAGCACAGACACAGCATCCTTCCCCTCCACCCAGCTGGTGGACCACCCCAGACTTAACAGGCCCACAGTGTCAGCTGGCCCCAAGGGAAGGACCCACCCTGGGGAGTGCCATCCCATCACTGCCCTTCCTGGGCCTGGCTGCCGACGGCCGCCTTCCTCTCTGTCCAGAGAGCTGTGGGCCACGGGAAAGGCCCATCCATCCGCTGGCTGGGCCTGCCCTGGGCTGTGCTCAGGCATTTCCTACAGATCCTGTGCAGGAGCTGCTGCCCTGCAGGCACATAAACAAGGCAGAGGAAGTGCCCTGCTCAGACCTTGGGGCGGAGGGTCCTTGGGATCTTCTTGATCTGTAACTTAGGGAGGTGACCCGAGGGTCACAGGTATGCCTGTCTCTCCTGACGAGAGGCGTGTACCTGTCAACTTTCACCAGGATGATGAGTGGGTCAGAGGGTCACGCCGGGGCTGGGCAGGTGTGACTCAGCCCAGGGTGGTTGGAGCGCGTTCTGGAAGCCTGCTTGCGTGTGCAGGCCCCTCGTCCCATTGTGATGTGTTGAAGGCAGTGCCAGTGCCAGCCCACAGCAAAAAAGGGGCCTCCCAAGAGTGATATGGGACCTTCTGTCTCAGGGAGGACTTTAGGGTAAGCGGCATTAGCACTAGGCTTTAACAGATGAGTTGGACCATGCCGGATCTGAAAGGCAGGAGAGGTGAGGCGTGAGTGCCCACTTCCCTCTGTGCTTGGTGGATATAAACCTGGTCAGGCAGGTATCTACTGCCTGGAGCTTCAGTCTCAAAGGCCACACACAGGACAGAGCCTCTCTACTGTGCTATATGGACTTGTTACTGTCAGATCTCAGGCCATGAGATATGGAGCGTGAACTTACCTGACTGAGGGGGATGATGTCCCAAGTCTTATAAGAGGGTGGGGGTCACCTGAAATGGGCTTTGAAGAGTATATAGGAGTTCACCAGATTACTGGGTAGTGGGGCTGGCCTTTCAGCTAGAGGGAAGAACATGAGCAGAGAAGAGGGAAGAAAGGGATAGAATGTGTTTAGGTCCACCAACAGCCTGTTGGTGGACTAAGCCACCATCCAGGTGAAACAGGCTAAGTGGTTGGAAATGAGACTGCAGACTGGGTGTGGTAGGGTGTGGGAGTGACTGTGGCCAGGAGGAAAACAAGAGGAAGGTCCCCCAGGCTTCCTTGGGCAGGGGATGGAGTGAAGGTCTTAGGGCTGGTGAATGGGGCGGATGAGAGGCAATGCCCTACCTAGGGGGAAGGGACAGGGGTGTGGAGCCTGGCTGGCGGGTAGGGTGCAAAGCTGACCAGGGACTCCAGTGGTTGCCAGAAGCTTCTGCTTTGTGAGCACTGGATCCCAGGGAAGCCGGTCTGCCTTTGGGGGAGGTGGCTCTTGAGGCTCAGTCGTGGACAGGAGGCTGCCCTTGGGGGTGCGGTTTGGGGTGTCTGTCTCCCCAGGGTCACCAGCCGCACGTGCACTAGCGGCTTGTCCCTTGAATAGTGCTGACTCTGGGGCTGCAGCTAAGCTATGGAGGGTTTCAGCGGGGAGTTTGCAAGAGATTAAAGGGAGGGAAAGGGAAAAAAAAGGGGAAAGAAATGAAAAGGAAGCAAACCGCGCAGTGGAGCGAGGCGGGGCCACTGCCGTCTGAGGCATTGAATGGGCAGGCCGCCCGACAGAGCCAGCGGCCGCCCAGCAAGCCCGGATTCTTTCCTCGGACGAGCTCTCCCTGCCGCCCTCTGAATGGGCCTCCTCAGAGGTGGCCGCCCCGCGTCCCGCCCCGACTCCCCCGGGACGCCGGAACCCAGAGTCGCCCTGCCCCGGTGGGTGGGGGACTCCGCTGGGGACAGTCCTGGGAGCACCTTCGCCTGGCCCCCCGACCTCCCTGGCTGTCTGTGGACTGACCGGCGCCCCGAGGTGCCCAGGTAAGTGCTGCGCTCAGTCCCTGCTCTCTACAGCCTCTGGCCACGTCTCCGCTGATGCTGAAACCTGAGCTCTGGGGCAGTGGGGGAGGGGAGGCATGGGAGTGGGAGGAGGTCGGATGCAGAGTCCCAGGGCCAGGAAGCAGGGAAGACAGGACTAGGGAGGAGAGTGACTCTTCCCAGAGTCCCCTGTCACTTGAGAACAGCCCTCAGGTCCGAAGGCTATGGGACAAAATGCCCCAGCCCCAGAGCCTGAAAGGCTCCTCCTTCTAGAAGAAAGCCATGCTTTGTCTTTGCCGAGACTCACTGGGGCAGAGGAAAGCCTGGTTTACAGATGTGCGGCTTTCCGGAGGAGCCGGGGCTGCTTCCCAGCACAGCACATTCTTTTGCTGCAACTGAGAAAGCCCGCCTGCCCAGTTCCAGGGCTGTCCTCCACCCCCAGAACCCCTGAGGGATCTCAGGCAGTCCAGAGGGCGGAGGGCCCCCGGGCTGCACCCAGGTGCTCCTGCTTCTTAGGAGAAGCAGTGCTTTTACGGAATGCAGACAGCGCGCCTGAAGAGCAAAATTGGGCTTTCAAATGAGTTTTACTGTTGTCTTGCCCACTGTTGGAGCAATCAGAGGGAAGATTTTAGAGTCCAAGACTGTAAAACAAGACACAGTCACTGAAATAACCTGTCTGCAATATTAGCAGAGCTTCTGGAGGGTAGAGTGTCTGGGTCCTTCCCTGTGTGGGTCCTTCCTGTGTCCTATCTCTGGAACCTCTGAGGTGAGCCAGGCAGCCCCGTGGGCCCAGGCTCTGAGGGCAGCATAGGCACGGGATATACTTGGATCAAGAGGTCACCCTGGGGCATCTGTGCCCGAGGACCCCTTAGTGTTCTGTGTCCTGCTGACCCTGGACTGACACAGCACTGTGTGTGTATATTAGCTGGAAGGATGGGGGTGATCGAGAGGAGAGAGGAACACTCCCTCTAAGAAAGGCAAGCCCAGATCAGTGAGTGGTCCCCCTCACTCTTGCCAGCCTAAAAGTCATATGTGTTCTCTCTTTGAGGACTGGGAGGATTTCCCGCAATTGAATGGATGATTATGTTGTTCAAATATCTCCTGTCATTTTAATACAGTATATACACAATAGTAGGTTTCCATGAATTCCATATGTATGACAATATATCGGAACTTATCTGGTTAGGATGGAAATATTTTTCTAACTCCAAAGGTAAATTTAAGAGCGTTTTGGTCCATTTATATCAGGAGAGTGAGGTCTTTCTCTCCTTCTGTTGGTGATGGTGGCTAGTGGGATCTAGGGAGCCGGCCTCAGATGGAGCCTCCTATGGACATTCTTTCTAAGTGGGAGTCAAGGTCCTAGGGCTGCAGGCGACTCCCAGAGGCCCTGAGCTTCCCCACATGAGCGGAACTCGCACAGCAGGCTCTCTGAGATAGTGTTATGCTGTATTTGGAGGAAAGAGGCAAATACTACAGGGTAGGGTTATTCTGTTACATTAAGGCTGCTGACTTGGAGATCTCCCTCGTGGGGAGCAAAGGAGTCTTGTGGAAAGAACATAGCTTCTCAGTCGTAGACATGAGGTGACTGCCTTTGAAAAAGTTCCTTAACCTCACCGTTTAGCATCTCTCTTTCCTCATCATAAGGCTAATAAGTCTGCACATGGAAACCTTTTTCTGAGGATAAATCAGATGACAGCTGTATATGGCTTAGCACAGTGCCTGACATGTAGTAGTAGGCACTCAGCAAAAAGCAGCTATTATTCTGATTTCTGAAATGTAGCTGTGTGAAATCATCAGGATTTTAAAACATCTTTGTGAGAAGTCGTCAACATTCAGATCTGCCCCTGTAGCCACCACAGCATTGCTCTGAAAGCATAAAGTGGGACTTCGGTTTGATGATCTGTGTAAGTTCTAGGCAAGCAGTTTACACATTACGAACTGTTAATTGACAGTCCTGACTGTTGCCTACTTTGTCTTTTCTCTCTTCTAACCTTCAGTTTCCCCTTCCTATATTTTAAGAAAGCAATAAAATAACGTCCAAAGGCATAACACTGCTCGGGTCAGGTGAGTTGGAATCAGGTGGGTTGGATGGTGATGGTGGTTTTGTGTGTGTGACTGAAAAGTGTTAAGTGCCCTGGAAGCTGATCTGCAGCTGTCAGTGGCACGTCCAGAGTTAGTTCTGAGTCCCAGTCCTACTCACTCTACAGAAGGCTCCCTGTGACAGTCTTTACTCCAGGCATTCTCTTGTGACTTAAAGGTAACAGAATCACAGTTTACAGAGGAGCTGGGGTCCAGAAGACCCCCTTTCACAGACTGCGCTCCTGTTTCCTCCTTCAGTGCCACCACTCACTTTATCCTGCAGATTTAAGAACACTGGACAAAGAATTCAGGGAACCAGTTCAGCTTCCAGTTCTCCCACTAAATACCAGGAAACTTTGGTCTGGGAAAGCATCCTCTGATATCTGATAGTACTTACTAGCCTCAAGGTGGGCACGTAGAAGGCTCAGTGGAAAAGGTGGGTGGGGACCAGCCACTCCAGGTAAATAAATGAAAACCAGGTAGGATTTTATAAACTCGGAATGAGAGACAACAGAATGAGTTGGAGGGACTGGGGTTAGGATATGATTAGGATTCAACTGGGTGGAGGACCCAGGCATGCATGGGATAGCTAGCTTTCCTGGGTGACTTGAGTGCACATAGAGGAGCTTCTAGAATGCCATGGGGCTCCTGGACAGCTCTGAGAAGGTGACAGAGCATAGTCTCCCCTAGGACAAGATTTGATCCCGGATGGTATGGGTCTCAGGGTCCCTGCCTGGTGTGTCTGTGGGTGGGAACAGACCTGATGTCACCCAGCTATCACCCTGCCTCAGAGCCAACGCTCTGAGGAGCTTCCATAATTTTCTGATTGTCCTGTAGGTTCCACCGCCTGTTCACTTTCTAATTCTTGGTGTGATGAGAGGGTTTTAGGATTTATCCTGGACTTTCTTGATATTATGTTGTGAGCTATCAGTTCTGTCTCATCTGGTCTTGTTTGAGGCAGTGCTCCTACCCAAGTGCAGTTCCAAGGCTGCGTGGATGTTTAGGTGTTTAGATGCACTTTCCAAAGACCTTGCTCACTCGAGGGAGGAGCTAGTGTGGCTCTCCTGCTCTGCCCTAACCTCTGCACTGGGGCCTGAGGCTGGGTCAGGGAGAAGGCCGCCTCACCCTGCACCCAGCTGACTCCGCCCTGGTGGGGAAGTCCGGGGCTACCTCCTCCTGTGAGGTGGGATTGTTACGGAAGGTCAGCCTTCCACTGGGCCTTGCTAAACCCATGGTGGAGTGGAGTCCTGTGGGTGTTTGGTAGGAATAGGGCCGGCTGGTGTTGCGGAAAAGATTTTCTACTATTAGTCCACTCATTTTCCTTTGGTCAGTTTTGGTTCTTTGGTTAGATGAGCAGGCTTTTCTGGAGCTGTTTTTGCTGACAGTTCTGGGATCTACCTGAAGCAATAAGGAAGTCAGGAAACTCAGCCTGGATGGTGTCCTTCCTCACCTCCCCTCCACTCCCCGCCCCAAAGTGTTCAGGTCCTTCTTTCCATCTGTCAGCGTTCCCTGTATGAGTGGTTGTGTGATGTCTGGGACTGTAGTTGTAAACACAAGGACCAGAGAGAAGTGGGGTTACTCCATCTTGGCCAGAACCACAAGTTCCCAACATTATTATTTTCAGCACTGCTAATTCAGTAAACACTCACTGCACAAACACCCCCATGTGCTGGGTAACTGTAGACACCAAGGTGGAGCAGGCACAAGACCCATGGCAGGAACTTCACTGGCTGGTTGGAGAAGGGATGCATAGGAACCTGAAATATCCACCGAAGGACAAGAGATACATAACAAAGTTAGTGAGGAAGAGGGATTTGGTAGAAGGCTTTCCAGCAATCACATCCTTGGGTAGAGTGTGAAGCCGTTAGCTTGAGACAGAGTCCTGTTTCCTAGAGCAGATGGGGTTGAGGTAGCAGGTGGGCAGAGTTTTATAATAAAAAGATAAAAACAGAATGCCGGTTGCCACCCAACTGCTGAGAGGGAAGAAGGGGAGGCTCAATCCCAAGGCCATAGGCCCAGAAATCTCCTGAGCGGGAAGTGGCTCCAAGGTCATCTGGTGGGGGGACCAAGACCCCTGGTGATCACCTCCCCAGAGCACACCCCAGCCCTTTGGAAGGGGCACCGTCGACTCACGTTCCAGCAGAGTCAGGGGCAGCATGGACCCGATTTCGCCAGGCCATGGAGACCCCCTGGCCCCTGTGTACCCACTCCTCAACGCTGCCACCTCTGGGAGACACCCTTGTCCTTGTGGGGAGACACCAGGCCCACTCTGGGAATGAGAGATGATCTCGTGCACGTAACCCAAGGCAAATGGATTGTCAGACCGCCATCCTTTTCTCTCTACCACAGAAAGAGGAAACCGTGTGTTCCTGGAGTAAGTGAGAGCAGGCCCTAGGCCTCAGCTTCCTGGGTCTGCCCAGGACTTCATACCCCTGGGGTTTGTTTTGAGGGCCAGGGAAGCCCGTTAGATACCACACAGGTAATAATTATTGGTAGTGTGTTGATAATTTATGAAGAAAGCTTGCCTTTTCTGCTCACATGGTGAAAATCCAACTTAAATTATACCGCAGCGCCTGGTACTGCAGCGAGCCACCTGTGTTCACTCGGGACTTCTGCCCAAGCTGGTGCGACCTAATGAGGGTTCATGGTGCTGCGCTCGGTCTGTCATCAGGGTGGTTTAGAAGGATCAGGTGAGATACGGCTGCCTGATTCAGAGTCCTGGTTTTAGACCCTGAGCAGTGATAATCTCTGGAAAACAGCAGACTTCAGGCTTCTGAAATTTGGGGAGAAATTGGCCACCTAGGGCCCCAGTTACCATGTGGGCGTGGGGCTAAACCAATGTGGGTCTCCAGGTCCTGCAGGGGTTCTGAGAGGTAAAGTTCCTATGAGGATATCTTAGAGTTGTGTCCTTAAATCCTACACAGGAAATAGGGCTTGCCGGTCACAACCAGACATTCTCTGACTCTATCGGAGGGTTTTAAGCCCTGGCCCTCTGTTGGAATATGATTTTGAATCTCCATGGTACAGTCCTGATGAGAGGATGCTCTCACTGCAGATGAAGGCACCTCAGGGCTCCTATGTCAGCAGTCTTCACCAGGTTGATAGCTTTTTCTGGAGAGGATCCAGGACAAAGTTTAGTATGAATGGTGATGGTTTAGTTGCTAAGTTGTGTCCGACTCTTGCAACCTCATGGACTGTAGCCCACCAGGCTCCTCTGTCCATGAGATTTCCTAAGCAAGAATACTGGAGTGGATTGCCATTTCCTTCTCCAGTGGATCTTCCCAACCCAGGGATCGAACCTGGGTCTCCTGTGTTGGAGGTGGTCTTCTGCGTTGCAGGCAGATTGTTTTACCGACTGAGTCACCAGGAAAGACCTTACTTAGCGTGAATCCCACACCTAGTTTCCAAAGGAGAGCCCCTGGGGCTTCTGCCTGAAGGAAGGAAGCAGTTTTTCTGAGCATCTAAGACTTCTAACCCAACAGGGAGTCATGGGTGCAGCATCTTCACCAATATAGATGGGGCCTCATCTCTGCCCTCTGCTGACAGCTCACCTGTTCCTGGGTAAATCTAGTGGCTTGTTAGGGTGACTCCCCTCTCTGTCATCCTCACCACCCCCTTCCTCTGCAAGTGAGTTATACAGATTCTCCCTGTGCTTGGAAAACACTTTCTCTGGATTTTTTTTTTTTTTTTTTGGCTCAGCTCAAGGAAGGCCTCTCTGTTTCAATGCCTCTTTTCTTCTCTCTGGCGCCATCTCTCCCCATAGCCTGACAGCTGCTGTAAACATTCTTGTCTACCTGGATTCCTGCTGGATTGGAAGTAACTTTTTTTTTTTTTTTAATAGAATCTTATTTATTTATTTAATTTTTCAATTTTTGACTGTGCTGGATCTTTGTTGCTGCACACTGGCTTTCTCTAGTTGTGGCTAGCAAGGGCTACTCTCTAGTTATGGCACGTGGGCTTCCTCGTTGAAAGCTTCTCTTGTTGGGGAGCATGGGCTCTAGGGTGCATGGGCTCAGTAGTTGTGGTGCATGGGCTTAGTTGCCCCACAGCATGTGGAGTCTTCCTGGACCAGGGATTGAACCTGTGTTCCTTGCATTGGCAAGTAAATTCTTAAACCACTGGAAGTAGCTGTGAGGCAAGGATCTTGTATCACTGAGGCTGATTTCTGTTGCAAGTATCCAGTCCCAGCTCAAATGTGAGTAAAGGAACACGAAAGGAGGATGTGTGATTATTCACAGGAGCCAAAAGGTGGGAGCAACCCAAGTGTCCCTCCATGGGCAAAGGATAAACATCATGGTTCATCCATACAATGGAATGTTATTCAGCCTTGAAAAGAAAGGAAATTCTTATACACGCTACCACATGGATGCACCTTTAAGACACAGCCAGACACAAAAGTACACATACTGTGTGATTTCACTTACGTGAAGTACTTATAGAAGTCAGACTTATAGAGACAGAAAGTATGAAGGCAGGTGCCAGGATAGGGGGAGGAGGGGATGCAGAGGTAGTGTTTAATGGGGACAGAGTTTCAGTTTAGCAATATGACAAGAGTTCTGGAGATGGGTGGTAATGACGGTGGCACATGTGAATTGTACCTAATGCCTCTAAACTGCGCACTTAAAACTGGTAAACCGTGTTATGTCTATTTCACCTCAATATATTTTTTTAATGGAAATACAAGTGAGTCACAGACAGCAGTTCTGGCCTCAGGTTTGGTGTCTTGAAGCCTCATTCCTCATTTCTCAGTTCTTGAGGAGACTCCCTCATCCTCAGGCTCTGGGAGTGGGGATCTCTGGTATCCCCAGGACCTTCAGCCACAGTGCTGTTAAAGTCTAGCAGGAAGGAGGAAGTTTGTTTTCCTGAGAGCTTACGCCAAAGCCCATTTTTGAAAGATGCTCATTCTTTACAGGTTGCTAAGAGTCCTCGTTAGTCACTTGAGAAACTGGCCTTGCTTAGTGCATCATCAGAGTAGAAACTGCTGGGAAAGACTCATTGTGAAGAAAAAACTGTTTCCAGCATTGCCACATTAGTATTCCCTGCACAGCACCAATGAAATAGGGGCAAATGTGTTTTCTTTCCAGCATGTTTGACTCAAAACCTCTGAATAGAAACAAGACATCTTCAAAGAATAAGAAGAAACAAGATCCCGATTGTAATGAGCTGTTTTATCTGCATTTTCTGATTCTTCTGTGTTATTGAGTAGAAGGAAAACTGTGGGAATAATTCCAGTTTGGATGAGATCTTCGTGGAAGGTTCTCCCATCTGTTAGCAGACAGGGGCCCTGACTGCAGTGGTGGTTGGGGCACTTCAGCTCTGTTGGAAGCATGAGAATGTTGATGCTTCTAGAAGAGAGACATTTCATTTGTGGGAGAGCGCTCCTAGTACTTACTGGAAATGGTGACCTTAACCCATAGAACACATTCAATATGATGTGATTCTGACATAAAGATTTACAAAAGAAAAAAGACTCAGGATCTAGAAAGTATGTGTTTATCCATGTGGGCGCTGTTGATCACTTCCTTCTGTGTTTGTAGAGTATTTATGAGGCTAGAGATGCAAGACTTTGATTTTTGACAAAAAAAAAGAAAAACCTTCTACGCAGTGTTGTGTTTTTACTTTTCCGGGGTTTTTCTCTATTTGACTGTCATTATATCTAGCTGTCCACTCATCTTTCCCTTGCTCTCAGGAAGACTGGTTAAATGGTCTATTGTTCATAGACAAATATAAGAGAAAAACGACAAGATAAGGGCTCCCTTTAAAAGTTACTGCTATTGAACTTCCCATACAATCTTGCATTTAAAGATAATATTTTTAAGTTTAGAGCTAGACAACAGAAAAAGGACTATTTTACCTATAAAATGTTTTCTGTAAACCTTATGGTAACCATAAAGCAAAAATCAAGAGCTGAGACTTGAAACATGAAAAAGGGCATGTATTCTTAGTTGTGTCCTACTCTTTGTGACCCCATAGACTGTAGCCCACCAGGCTCCTCTATCCATAGAATTCTGCAGGCAAGAATACTGGAGTGGGTTACCATTTCCTCCTCCAAGATATCTTCCCAACCCAGGGATTGAACCCATGTCTCTTGTGTCTCCTGCATTGGCAGGCAGCTTCTTTACCACTGAGCCACCTGGGACTGAGTAAATCACCACAGATGGAAACCACCAGTTTATAGAGGGAAACAAAAGCAGAAGGAAAAGAAACAATGGAGAAGTAAATCTAGAGCTAAAGAGACCCGAGAAATCATCCTCTTTGATCCTAATTGATGGCATTCTGTGGATGAAGAACCTGAGGTCCCAGAGGTTGAGAGTGTATTCAGTGGCCCATGACTCATGGCAGAACCCAGACTAGAACTTGGGGGTCTCTGCTCTCCTTCCCTTAGCAGCCCCAGTTTCAAACCCAGAAGTAGAGTGAAAGAAAAGAAAGATTTGTTCATGTTTTATTTTTGCAGAACTCTAAAATGTTAGGGAAGGGAACTTCCTGATTAACTACATCATCCCAGGAAGAAGGGACAGGGGGATGGAGATAGATAGATGATAGATATGAAAGACAGATATTAAAGTTCATAAAAAAGATTTAATGGCAATTTTGTACTTATTCAGTTCAGTTGCTCAGTCGTGTCCGACTCTCTGTGACCCTATGAACTGCAGCACACCAGGCCTCCCTGTTCATCACCAACTCCTGGAGTCCACCCAAACCCATGTCCATTGAGTCAGTGATGCCATCCAGCCATCTCATCCTCTATCATCCCCTTTCCTCCTGCCCTCAATCTTTCCCAGCATCAGGGTCTTTTCAAATGAGTCAGCTCTTCACATGAGGTGGCCAAAGTATTGGAGTTTCAGCTTCAACATCAGTCCTTCCAATGAACACCCAGGACTGATCTCCTTTAGGATGGACTGGCTGGATCTCCTTGCAGTCCAAGGAACTCTCAAGAGTCTTCTCCAACACCACAGTTCAAAAGCATCAATTCTTCGGCTCTCAGCTTTCTTTATAGTCCAACTCTCACATTTGTACATGACCACTGGAAAAACCATAGCCTTGACTAGATGGACCTTTGTTGACAAAGTAATGTCTCTGCTTTTTAATATGCTGTTTAGGTTGGTCATAACTTTCCTTCCAAGGAATAAGTGTCTTTTAATTTCATGGCTGCAGTCACTATCTGCAGTGATTTTGGAGCCCAGAAAAAAGTCAGCCACTGTTTCCACTGTTTGCCCATCTGTTTGCCATGAAGTGATGGCACCAGATGCCGTGTTCTTAGTTTTCTGAATGTTGAGCTTCAAGGCAACTTATTCACTCTCCTCTTTCACTTTCATCAAGAGGCACTTTAGTTCTTCTTCACTTTGTGCCATAAGGGTGGTGTCATCTGCATATCAGAGGTTATTGATATTTCTCCCGGCCATCGTGATTCCAGCTTGTGCTTCCTTCAGCCCAGCGTTTCTCATGATGTACTCTGCATATAAGTTAAATAAGCAGGGTGTTTAGGAGTAAGTAATATATGAGTGAATAATTTTTTATACATTTTATGATTTTTTTTATGTAACTGGGAAGACAGGAAATGTTGATTTTCTTTTCTGTAATGTCATGTGCATTAGTCAGTAGTGGTGCCTGCACCCAAGAGAACAGTCGTACGGGGATGAACCTTGCTGTTTGGGCCCCTCCTTTACCTTTGATGCCTGGCCATTCCCTCCTGTGAAGGCCTCAGCCTCTGGGTCAGATGGCACCAGGCTCTGGAGGACAGTGAGCTGAGAGTAGCATAGGTTCCCTTTCTTCTTGTTAACTTACACCATGTGATGTAAATAGTGGTGACCAGAGAGCAGATGTTCCCCAGCTTCCCACATAACCTCCTGCAGTCGCCCGAATGAGAGCATAAAAATAGACCTTTTGGGAAAGAGCCTGTGACCCTCTCTCACCCTGTTCTGGGTAAAGGAAGTGCAGGAAGGGGAAGCAGAGGGGAGAGGACACCGGACATCCCGGGAGCCCATAGGGAGAAGCAGGCGCCCTCCTCTCAGCCCTCAGCGCAGGACCATCTGCTAGAGAAAACCAGGAAGTGAGGGGGTTGATTTCCAAACACTGAAGGCATTATGTGGGCTCCTTTGGGTGTCAGTAAGGAAGAGAAAATGCGGGAATGTGGTGAGAAGGAACAGACCTGCAACTTTGCCAGGAGGATGACCTAAAAGAGCCCAGATCAACTTGGGCACCAGAGCTCTGATGTGCAGGGAGTGTCCAGCAGTGTCTATGTAGGCCTTAGTTCCCCTGCAACTGTGGACACACCCTAATGACAGCTGTGGCCCTGGAAGTCTCACTATCCGGGACCCCTTATATAGTGGGTTTAGGACAAACGGATATGCTGTCTGTGGTGTCCAGAGTGGAAAAAAGGCAGCCGGGACCAACGCCTGTAGAACTGCCCTCATCTCGAAACTCTCATCTGTTCCCATGGCTGTCACTGCACTCCTGAGCCTCCTTCTGGGTCCAGAGCTGAGAAGATAGAGCCCTGACCCCCAGTACCCAATAGGCAGCAAGGCCCATGGACGGTTCTCCTTTCAGAAATTTCACGTATTGTTCAACTGTGAAGGGCAAATGTGCAAGTTGAACAAAAACCGGTCAGGACACGTCCTTCCTGCTCTCGGGGCATGCACACTTTGAGAAATGAGGCAAATTTTTGCAGAAGGGTCTGCAGGCTTGACTCATGCAACTGGTGTCTCCGTCTGTACTTGAATTCAGGTTTCAGGGTCCTTCTCTAGCCGTGTGGGTCCCCTCCTCTTATGTCTCTAGATTCCCAGTGGGGCTAGGTGGCAGTGCCCCACTACTTGGAGAATGAAGAGTGTGCCCTTACCTCCCACGAGGCCCCACTTGTAGTACCCTTTGCATCTCTGAGCACACGGAGGGATCAGGAAGCCAGGACTTCCACTCCAAGGTGCTGGGCCACCCCCTTAGGGGTTAAATCCTGTTGCCCTGGCAGGGGCTGATCTGAGCAGAAGGCACCAAACCCGGCCACGTGCCCCAGAGCTGGCTCTAGCTGCGTTAGGAACAAAGCCACTTTCATGGGAAGCACTGTGCTTGTTGTTTTCTGAAACAGGCAGCGTGATAACAGCACAAAGTGGGATCTCATTTTCCTTTGGCTTCTTCTCCTTTGGTGGGACTCCTGTGCACCACGTGAGGGTGGTGTAGGATTCCTGAGGTAGCTGGGATTCCTGTGGCCCCTGCTCGCTGACACGCAGCCCCTGTCACTGCATGGGGACCACTGAGCGCAACCTCGGTAACAGAGAAACTGACCCTGTAAGTAGGTACTGTGTGCATGCTCGCACCATTCATTCATGGCCCATGACATACTCAAGCAGCCCTGAAGCAGGTGGGCTAGACTTAATGGATAAACTGTTTTTCTTTTCTTTTTAAAAATTTTTTATTTATTTATTTTTGACTGAGCTGGGTCTTCACTGCTGCATGCAGGCTTTCTCTGTTTGCAGCAAGTGGGGGCTACTCTCTAGTTGGAGCACTTTAGCTCTAGGGCATGTGAACTTAGCAATTGTAGCACACAGGCTTGGCTTCCCAGTGGCCTGTGGAATCTTCCTGGACCAGGGATCGAACCCATGTCCCCTGCATTGGCAGGTGGATTCTTAACCACTGGACCACCAGGGAAGTCCCAAACCATTTTTCTGATCCTTGACATGCTAGATCTGTGCTGCTCCTTGACGTGGGACTGTAGGGCTGATGGGCACAGCGTCCCCTCACTTCTCGCCAGTCTCCTGAACCATATCTGCATCCTTTCTCCTGCCCTGTACTTTTCCCTCTGCACCTCTGCTAACTCATTCATAGCATGACTGACCTGAAGCTCCCACCAGCTGCCAGTTCAATGGAGGGGCCAGCAGTGAACAGTGGAGGCTTCTCTTACCCTGTGAGCACGGAGCCCACGGATGGTGCCCAGTGCACCATTATACACATACCCTTTGATCTATCAGAATCCCACCAGCCTTCCAAGATACTGTCAGATACCCCTTCCTCCATAAATCGAACTCTCTCTCTAGATAGAAACATTACCTCTTGCAGGTCTTTCTGGAGCTCACAGGCTGCAACTCACATGCTCCCTGATGCAATGCTGATTTGAGTGCTAAGAACTAGCTGGTGCTCAGCAAATACATTTCTGTAGTAGAAAATGAACACAGGCTGATGTAACTGAAGATGTAATTTTATCATCAGGAAGAGAAGTGTGGGTGCAGAGGACTATCTGAAACACCATGCATCTTTGCTTTTCTGTCCCACTTCAATCAAAAATATTGAAGGATGGGCTTTGGAGACCATCTTCTTGGTTAATTAATTCAACAAACATTTATTTTAGAACATGTGCTGTAGGATGTTGTGCTGGCATGAGGGGCAGTTAAACAGCATAAGTAGGATGACTGCATCTGCTCTAGGAATTTACAGTTGAGTCATAGCAGGGGACCTCACACTACCCCTGTGTGTGACATTGACATTAGCACACCCAGCTCTGAGTGATCATGGAGCATTTGCAGCTGGGTGTGGGAGGCAGCGTCCATCCAGGGGCTTACAGTGTATTTTGTACCAATAGATCAGTAACACCCAACTTTTCTGTAATCAAAAGTTTACTAAAGGTTTAAAAGAATTAACACAGAATTTGGACACCACTGTCCTCCCAAAATGGGACAAGTGCTCTAAGTTTGTCATTGATTTTCAAAAGTTTTACTATTAAGTGAATAAGTGTAGTTGTCTTTTTATTTATCCTGCTTAGATTTCTTTTGTCTGTTTTGGGAAATTCTCAGTGAATATATTTCCCAGTATTGATTCTGCCTCATTGAATTTCTCCACCCCTTCGTAAACTCAATTATACGTGTTAAGAGTTTTTCATCATGTCTCACTCTTTTCTGTATTTTCTCCTCTTTTCTGTATTTTCCATCCTTTTCCTCTCATGGCTTCAGGCTGGATATTTTCCTCTGGACCAGTCATCATTTCTGCTGTCTATAGTCTGCTGATACAATCATTGGCCTAAGGCTTAATTGTATTAATGGTGTTTTTAAGTTTTAGGTTTTCTGTTTGATTATTCTTAATGGACTCCAGGTCTCTGGTGAAATTCTCTCTTGTCTTATATTTTCTGAAACATTTTCAGTTTGGTGCTGAGTTGCTTAGTCAGTCAGTCGTGTCAGACTCTTAGTGACTTCATAGACTGTAGCCCACAAGGCTCCTCTGTCCATGGGGTTCTCTAGGCAAGAATTCTGGAGTGGGTTGCCATTTCCTCCTCCAGGGGATCTTCCCAACCCAGGGATTGAACCTGCATCTCTGGCATCTCTTGCATTGGCAAGTAAATTCTTTACCACTAAGCCACTGCAGCTTCCTGTTTAAAATCTGTGCCTTTTCTTTTCCCCAATTTTTTGTTTTGTTTTTTATGTTTTTGTTTTGTTACCCGGAATGCCTAATCAGTTTTTTAAATAAATATTTTATATTGAGTCCAAAAATTATAGATAAATTGATAGATGGATAGATATATCTTACAAGGTTGGATAAATTGATGGCTGAATGGATGAGTGGATGGATGGATAGATAGGTGGATGGACTATGATGGATAGAGCTGAGTAACATGAGTAATATGAAATTTTTTCAGCTTTATTATTTTCTGATCAATCCTCCCTTGTTTTCAGGCAGAAAGCAAAATAACTTGTATTTCTCACAGTGTTATTTTATTATTATTTATTGACCCTGGTAAATTTGTCTAGTTCTCAAAAATTAATTTTTAAAAATATTTTGCATATTTTTAAAAATACCCAGAAATAGTAGTGACGCTAGACTGTAATCAGGGTGGACATCTGGTCAGTGGAACATGTGAAGTTGCCTGGGGTTTGTGGGTGTCAGGCAGGCTTTCCTGGTGTTCGGCTTTTCATCCCCCCTTGACAGGAGTCAGGCCAGGTGGTCTCTGCACCCGCTGGGGGTGAAGACACTGCAGGCAGGGCTGTGCTAGTGGAGGAAAGTGTTAGCCGAAAGCACATGACTCATCAGTTGCCCACCCACCCCATAACCGCTGGTTTGCACTTTCTTTGGTTTGCATGGAGGCCTTGCTGTTTCTAGAGTGAGAAATGGTTTATCTCATCGGAACGGTAAGTGTATCAGAGTAAACTGGTTCTCAGCTTACTCACTGATGATACTCATGAGTATGTGTTGACAGCTGCAGGGACCGGCCAGCTATTTCTCCTTTGGAAATGTGCTAGGAAAGAGGACGCTGCACTTGATGGAGTCAGGTCACCTCCTTCTGCAGCAGAAAGCTTCACCAATGGCACTGCTGCTTACAGTCTGCTCATGTTTCCTTGCTCCAGAACCCCGAGGCTGCCCTGAGATTCTCAGTCATTCTGTGGGGATGTCAGAGAGCCCTGTTGGACCCAAACCCACGATGCTCCGGGCCGACATGCCCACGGCACCCTCCTTCCAGCGGGCATTCACGTCGTCCTGCACCATTTCCGGCAATAGCCCCAGCCAGCGGAGAGGGAGGTAAGGTGGTCATTGAACCAAACACAGGCTGCTCTTACAGACCCCAACCTGAACACCACAGAGGGAAGAGGGGGCAGGGGTCTCGTCCTCCACATGACACTGGGCTGCCTTGTGCACTGACAGCCATCGCTCTTCAAAAATGCAGTCAAAAGAAAAACTCCTGCGTCCACCTTCACTTTTAGCAGGTGGGGTGCTCAAGGAACACACTGCTCTTAGAGTCTGGGCACAGCTGCCAGTTAAGGACTGTGAAGGCATTGTCTGAGCTGAGGCTGGAAAAGAGGGTGCAGTGGTCAGGCTAGGAGGGGGCCTGCCCAGGGCTGCAGGTTGGGGGTGTTGAAGGCAGGCAAGATGCACTGCTCTCAGGGGAAAAAAAGGAATTTGTGCTAGTGTTGGGGAAAGTCTGGGGTGTAGGGGGGCATGGACAAAGAGAAATGTCCTGTTACTGCTTCACAAAGGACTGCCATTGTACAAATTCACATGCTCAGGGTAGGAATCATTTCTTAGTGTTTTACTTGTGGACACATTGCTCTGCAGTTACCATCCTGAATCCTGCCTCATTTCTCTACAAAAAAAGGGGCACGTTGCATATCAGGACTTAACATCACACACACAGCAAATACGTGTTTGCTAGTGAGATATATGGGCTTCCCTGGTGGCTCAGACGGTAAAGCATCTGCCTGCAACGTGGCAGACCCAGGTTCGATCCCTGGGCTGAGAATATCCCCTGGAGAAGGAAATGGCAACCCCCTCCAGTACTCTTGCCTGGAAAATTCCATGGACAGAGGAGTGTTGTAGGCTACAGTCCATGGGGTCTCAAAGAGTCAGACACGACTGAGCCACTTTACTTCACTTCAATGAGATATACATGTTACTTGTCTTTCTATATTTCTAAATTTAGTTTCTAATATTCTTTTTTTATAATTAAGTTTATTCACTTTTAACTGAAGGATAATTGCTTTGCAATATTGTGTTGGTTTCTGCCAAACATCAGCATGAATCAGCCATAGATATACCTATGTCCCCTCCTTCTTGAACCACCTCCAATATTCTTACTGTTGGAATTTCCCATTTCTGATATGGTAATCTCTTGTGTTCTTACTGGTATCCTTAATCAGTTGGTGGTCCTGCAAGCACTTATTGAAAATCTACTGTGTGAGGACCAATGTTGGGCATGGGGAAGAAGAAAACAAGCAGAGGGGGTTTAAGCAGATACATGGTTGGTGTCTGTGTGGTGGGACCAGAGGAAGGACACCGCTAATCCCTGTGCTCACATGGACATGGGCAGGGAGGGCTTCAAAGTCAGGACGCAGTGGAGCTGCAGCTTGAACTGAAGAGAAGAGGGGACTTTGCCAGGTCAGAGTGGGAAGGAAGAGGCACGCGGGCTGTAGAGGCAGGGAGGGCTGCCTCCCCTCCCGGAGGTTGTGGACTGAGCATCTAGGGTGGAATGGTCAGGTGGGAGGCTGGAGAAGCAGGACCTGAGTTCTGATATTTGGGGAGCTGTGCAGTGCTGCAAGGGGAACCTCAGTATGCCGCCTCTCGTCCCCGTCATGTGGGAACCGATGTTAATTCCCAGGCTAATTAGACTAATTCTCCTAATTAACCAATGCTAATTCTCTCTGGATATGTCATTGTCTCGCCGTTTGTGTTTTGAACAGCCCTTCCTCAGCTGAGCACCAGTGGGTGGAGACCAGCCCCAAGTCCACGCTGACCCTCCTAGCGGGCAGCCGGCCTGGCAAGGACGGCCCCGTGCGGCCCCACTTCCCGCCTGCCGACCTCCAGACATCCTTCCACGGCCCTGAGCTGTCTCTGGGGGAGCCGCCGGAAGCTCTGGGTCCCCCGAACAGCCAGGCCTTCCTGAGCTTCAGCACTGCCCCCATGGCGGGAGGTGGGCTCCCTGCCGGGGAGGACCCCGGGGCCTTGCTGGCCAATTCCCACGGAGCAGCCCAGGCCCCCGGCAACCCACTGACAGCAGCTGAGGCTGCCGACAACAGCTTCCTGTCCCACAGCTTTCTCACGGTGGCGCCTGGACACAGCGGCCACCACAGCCCGGTCCTACAGGGCCCGGGACTGCCTCTGCCTGGGCAGCCGCCCCTTCCCGAGAAGAAGCGGGCCTCAGAGGGAGATCGGTCTTTTGGCTCTGTCTCACCATCCTCCAGCGGCTTCTCCAGTCCTCACAGTGGGAGTACCATGAGCATCCCTTTTCCAAACATCATCCCGGACTTTTCCAAGGCTGCCGAAGGGGCAGCACCTTCCCCAGGTAGGTGCGTCTCCATGGGTAGGGGGCCCATTCTTGTGCTCAAGCCTGCACTCGGGCAGGGAAGCACCTTGGGGTTATGGCTCGGCCTGCCCAGTAAGCACCAGTGCTGTTACTGGGCTGAGTGCCTTGAGAGAAGAATCCATAGCCTTCAAGGGGGCTTTTCCATCTCACTATAATAAACATTAAGTTAGTTACTCAGTCGTATCCGATACTACAACCCCATGGACTGTAGCCCACCAGGCTCCTCTGTCCACAGGATTCTCCAGGCAAGAATACTGGAGTGGGTTGCCATGCCTTCCTCCAGGGGATCTTCCCAACCCAGGGATCAAACCCACATGTCCCCACTGCAGGTGGATTCTTTAGCGACTGAGCCACCAGGGTATCCTAGCCTAGCCCAAAGGAAAATACCAATCTTGAGCTGCCTCATAATTCACCTGGGCTTGCCAGGTGACCTTAGTGGTAAAGAACCCTCTTCTCAGTGCAGGCGACATAAGAGACGTGGGTTCGATCCTTGAGTCAGAAAGATTCCCTGGAGGAGGAAATGGCAACCTGCTCCTGTATTCGTGCCTGGAGAGTCCCATGGACAGAGGAACTTGGTGGGCTATTGTCCATAGAGTTGCAGAATCAGACATGACTGAGCGTGCACACACTTCTGCATTTATTCACATTAGATTTAGTTCAAGAGCAGAAAATTCCGACATCCATGGTGGTTCTATTTTTTTCCCTTTCACTTGGAGTCAGTGTTCTGTAACAGTAATTAAAAAAAAAATTAAACGAATACATTTGAAATTTAATTATCTAATGTTTCAAGTGTAGAAGAAAGAATTAGACACTGAAGGAAATGGCAGCCCACTCCAGTGTTCTTGCCTGGAGAATCCCAGGGACGACAGAGCCTGGTGGGCTGCCATCTATGGGGTCGCACAGAGTCGGACACGACTAAAGCGACTTAGCAGCAGCAGCAGCGGGAGTAAGGGACACCAGCCTTGCTTCCTGTCTTTCTAACTACGTGTGGGTGAAATGGGGTGCCCGATCGTGGAGGCATCCTGCTGTCTTTGTGTTTTTGTCATCAAACAGCCACTCCCTGCTCCGTGTCAGGCTTCTCCCCTGTAGTTAAATAGAGCGCTCTCACCTGGGGTGGGACTTTGAACATCTAGGTCTCTTTGAGGTGAGAGGTTGCAATAAAAAAACGCCCTTCACAGTTAACTGTTTTTAAATTTTGTTTTGCAGATAATCCAGGTGATAAGCACGTGTCTGTGAACTTTGTTCAGGACACATCCAAGTTCTGGTACAAGGCGGACATCTCCAGAGAGCAAGGTGCGTGGGCCAGATGACAACCCTGTGTCTGGGGTGGGAGCATCGGGGAGGCATCGCCTGGTGATGGATGAGTTCGAGCAAGGCCTGCACTTCATTACCCACCTCGGGGGAAAGGCTACGACCTTTAAGTTTTTATTGGAAAACCTCATTCCTAAGGAGGGACCCAGCCAGGAAGGGCACCAGCCACGATCATTCCAGTGTTGGGGTGTAATTTCTGGTGGCTTCCAGCAGCCAAGGTCTGGCTGGTGTTGCCCGTGATGGCTGCAGATTGTGATGAGGCGCTGTCATGGGTCCCAGCCTCAGGGGGAAGTCAGGGGGAAGAAGTGTCTTTCCTATTTATGGGCATACCTGCCTGTGTCACATTGGAAGGACAGACTGCCAGCAGCCTTAGCCCAGTTCTCACACACACAGCACAGTGACTCTGGGTGTGCAATTCAGTCTTAAGGCAGCTGGCAAATATGAGAAATGGTTAATTCTGTTGAGCAGCTAAGTTGCATGTCACTTTTTACTAGAACATGAATGTAAAAGATGTCCCGGAAGGAAGCTGGCATGCTGTTGGTAGTGGTCCCTCTGGGACAGGCCCTTAGGCGAACAGCACTCACTCCTTCAGCAGGAATTCTTGGGGTCCCTGCGAGGTGCTATTGTCCTCCCTGGAGGTGATGACACGGCTGCCTGTGGGCTCATCACTCCCAGGCCCCTCTCGGAGAGGATGACATGGGACTGGCTAGGGGCCTGGCAGACGCTGGTCAGGATGCCCAGGAAGGAGGTTCCCCAGGGTGGCTGGGGGTGCTGGACTGAGAAAGGGGATGGCGGGTGTTCCAGCGGCCAGGCGTGCTAAACACATGGTGAACCGCTGCTCTGTGCTGGGATCTCAACTTGGGGAAGAAACTGAGAACTGCTCTCCTGGGGAATTCCTCAGAAATGCCTGGATGTGAATAGTTAAATGGCTGGAAAACAGCACCGTCCAACTTTTTCATAGAAATTCTTATACTCAATTAGGCAGATAATAAAAATGCTAAGAATGTGCCTTTCTTCCCATGAGCTCAATGGACCCCTTGTCATGTCATTTCGGGGGAGCCTTCTCGGCTCGGAGAGGCTTCTGAGTCCCTGAATTGGCCTTTGTGTTGTGTGCACTCACCACGTTTCAGGCTCTGATGTGGCCAGATGCTCCGTTCCTGTCCCCTCCTTCCTCTGGTTGCAAGAACCCCCGTGATTGTGGCCCTTTGCTCCAGGGCTCAGTGCCTCATCCAGCCTGACAGACCCTGAGAGGTGCTTATTGAGGACCTTGTTCTCGAGTATTCTAAACAGACCATCTTACTCCAGCAGCTCAGCCTTTCAGACCAGGGGAAGGCTGGCCTAGACTGTACCCTTCTTTGAATGAAGAGGCAGGCTTGGTTGGAGTGCGCCCGGCGGGTCCTGCAAGACAGGGATGGCAAAGCCTGCCTCATAGGGTGTGGGGGAGAGACTCTGAGTGGAGGGAACCTCCCTTGTTGGCATCTGCTAGGCAGTAGGAGTTATTGTTGTCATTTGCCTAATCTTGCTGTGCTAGTTGCTCAGTTATGTCCGACTCTTTGCAACCCCATGGACTGTAGCCCGCCAGGATCCTCTCTCCATGGGATTCTCCAGGCAAGAAAACTGGAATGGGTTGCCATGACCTCCTCCAGGGGACCTTCCCAACCCAGAGATCCAACCCAGGTCTCCCGCATGCAGGTGGATTTTTACCATCTGAGCCACCTTAGCCATGCATTTAAAAATATTTCTTTGGGGTGGACCCCATCTCAAAATAGCTAATACGTGCATGAGGCATTGATTTTTCCAGTTGAACTCCAAAAGCGGAACCTCTTCTATTTTCTGGATATTTTGTGCAGATAATACCTACACAGACAAATGCTCTGGTGGACGTGCCAACTTCACCAAATGGAAGAAAGCCTCTTGTGGGTTTTGTTGTAACTGCTGGCATGTGCCGTTTTCTGGAAAAACTGTGATGAAATTTCAGGGAGATGTAGGAGGGAGAGAAAACCTATAGCATGTTTTGGGGTACAACTGTTCACATATTACTATGGAAAGTTAGTTCCTTGGGAGTTTTTTTAAAGGTGGACATAAAAACCTCAGGAGAAAAGGGGCTCCAAAGTAAAGTAGAAACATTTTTTTAAATTTGTTTATTTTTGGCTGTACTGGGTCTTCGTTGCTTTATGTAGGCTTTCTCTAGTTACAGTGAGCCAGGGCTACTTTTCATTGCGGTAGTGCATGGGCCTCTCATTGTGGTAGCTTCTCTTGTTGCGGAGCACAGCCTCTGGGCGCTCGGGCTTCAGTACTTACAGCACTTGGGCTCAGTAGTTGTGGTTCACCAGCTTAGTTGCTCCGAGCGCGGCATGTGGAAACTTCCCAAACCAGGGATCGAACCTGTGTCCCCTGCATTGGCAGGTGGATTTGTATCCACTGTGCCACCAGGGAAAGCTTAAAGTAGAAATTAAGTATGACTATACCAGCTGTGCTCTCTGGTCTCTGCTCCAGCATCCTTGAAAGCTCCAGCTGCAGGGAGAGAGGTGATAGGATGTGTCTGCTGCCTCTGCAGCCACGGGGCAGACCTGGCCTTGCCCCTGGAGGTACACTAGCTCATTCTCACAACCTCAGCAGGGGTTCATTTCTGTTTCAGCAACAATGAGTCCAGCATGGCCCTCAGGCTCTCTTGTGCCCAGGAGGCCTGGTGATGGGTGGAGAAGGGAGGCCTGAGAGGGGAGAATGGGAGGAAAGGAGCCAGCCTTCTCTCTGCCACCCAGAAGTCTGCTGCCCACGAGGCTGGGGCACTTCTTTGTACCACAGTGAAGTAAAATCATGACTTACAAAGAAAAGGCTCTGGTGAGGTTATCACAATTGAAAAATGTAACTTCTGTAAGTGATCTTTCCCCTACTTTAAAAAAATAACATGTGTTCAGCCCCCATAATCAGAAAACATGCTATGAGACAAGACCTGCTGCACAGGCCTGGGTCCCTGGTATCTGCTCCCCACCCACCTTGGGGGTGCCAGAGCAGCAGGTGGGCTGTGGCTCCACCTGTCAGACTTGCACCCCTGGGGTCACACCAGACCCCCTCCCCTTAGAGAGCGTGTACTTTCCTCTGCTTCTTCCCCACCATGCGCATAAGCTCGTGCTTAGGGCCTGTCCTGCCAAGGGCTGGGGCAGTGCATGGATGAAGGTGCAGAAGAAACTCGCTGTTTCGTCTGCAGCCAAGCAAATGCCCTGTTGTGGGGGTGGGGCTGGAGTCAGGGTACACAGAGTGCCTGGAACAGGAGGCTCTCTGGGGTTATTTCCTGTTGCTGATGGCGCTTCCAGCTACTCCTGGGTTAATGTCTGGCCCACTCTACTCCATACAGGACCTTGGGCTCTACAGAAAGGTGGTATTTCCATGGCTATAATTGTGTAGTGCTTTATACTTTAAATCCCTAGTTTTCTTTTTGTAAAATGTATAAAAGAAATCTTGAGAGGTGTTCTGGTTACTGCAGAAAATTCTCACTGGTGTCTGGGCCACATCAACTTGAGGATACTGTGATGCTAACCCATCTCTCTTTTTTCCTGTATCCTGAGCCCAGGACCTGGGAGGGTGGACTTTGAGCTTCAAGGGGAGGGATATTAGAACTACCTGTGTTCCAGCCTCACTGGGGCAGATGGCAGGTGCGGTGCCAGGTGCATTTCATGGCCCTCATTGGCCACATCAAATAGGGTTCACAGCCTCGTCCAGACTGTAAACAACCGGCCACAATTGCCACCCCTGCCTCAGAGCCACGGGACAGAGGGCCACCTACGGCCATCCCCTGGGACAAATCTTGGGGCTTTATTAAATATTCAGTAACTTTGGGGGTACATCCACAGTCCTCAGAGAGTATGATTGGAATTTCTTTCCTCCTATGGAAAGTTGAAAGCGCACGCTCTAAAATCTCTAAGAAAAATGCCGCGCAGGGAGCCGTAGGGCAGGGCCACAGCGGAGACCAGGTGGCCGCCCCGCCTGCCATCCTGCTCTGCACTGTGTGCGGAAACCTGGTCTGACTGGAATCAGTGGGCCTCAGTTTCCTGGGCTGTCAGGTGAGGTCCTCATTTGGGCTTCAGAGATGCTGTGTGGTTAATGGGAATTGCGTGTGAAGGCAGCACCTTTGTGATCTGAAGGGCCGGGCCACCCTGTAAAATAAAATAGTCAGGCCCCCACGGAACTTCTGGTCATTGCAGCTTCCCTTACCCTTGTCACAAGCATAAGTGGAGTCAGGCTGTGGCGTCCCCCTCAGACACTCATGCCTCTCTGTTCCCCTCTGCAGCCATCGCCATGCTGAAGGACAAGGAGCCCGGGTCGTTCATCGTCAGGGACAGCCACTCCTTCCGAGGCGCCTACGGCCTGGCCATGAAGGTGGCCACACCCCCGCCCTCTGTCCTGCAGATGAACAAGAAAGGTGGGTCCTACTCTGCTCAGTGGGGCCTCGCCTGTCAGTCCCCTTCGTTCCCATGAGGTGGTGGATGACCTGCAACAGCGCTCATAGGTTTTCCGCTTAGTATTTATTTTTTTCGGGTGTACTTTAGTAAGTACTGTTCTAGCTCAAGAAGGAAGGTTAATTATTTATCAATTTCCTTTTTCTTTTAACTTGTTTTGATGGGTGATCTATCCCATTGTTCAGATAACAGAACAATGAAGCAAGGCCTCTGATCAAGAGGCTTTGTTTCCATTTTCAGCCCTGTCTGCCTCGGTCCCCTCTTGCTTCCTGTGGGTAAACATCTGTGATAAATTCCCGTGTCTTCTTACTGCCTATTCAGTGCACACAAATAGGCATTTTTCCTTTTCTCTTACATAGAAGGTGGCATACAGTATACACGGTTCTTGTTCCTACACCCTGTAGAGTATTTTGATGGAATGAAGATGAGGCCAGTGCAAGCCTGAAGTCTTGAGACTCTCCCTTCTCAGGGAAAAGGACAAAGACTTCCTCCGTCTCTCGTCCAACATTGCACTGGTGGCAAATTCTAGCTGAATAATGTGTAGTGCAGGCAGGGCTTCTTCTGACTTTTTAATGTTTTCAGGTGTGAACATAACCAGGTACAAAAGAGTTTGCGATGCCTACATGCATAGGTAAACATTATTATGAAGCAGACATGCATGTATCCAACCATAGGTGACAACCTTGTGGGGAAGCCCCTACGTGCCCTTTTCTGTGTTTCATAATCCATCACCACCATGGCTTTTTGGTTTCCAAGGACACTGGATTTAACTAGTTAAGGCCCTTCCAGTGACCCTGTGTCCTTCTGACATACCTCCATTAGCCGGTGAATGCTCCAGCTTTCTGAAAGCAAGTGTGTTTTAGGCTTACCTTGTAATTCCCCTGCTCCGGCCACTTCTCTAAAGGTCATTGGTTCTTTATATTGGGGAATAATATCTAGAAACCAAAATCTAATCTCTAGATTTGCTCTTTGGTATCAGAGTATCACTCCTTCTCTCTAGGACTTGAGCTAGGGAATGTGAAAAGGGAAAGTGTTAGTCACTCAGTTGTGTCTGACTTGGCAACCCTGTGGACTGCAGCCCACTAGACTCCTCTATCCATGGAATTCTCCAGGCAAGAATACTGGAATGGGTGCCATTTCCTCCTCCAGTGGATCTTCTCAACCCAGGATAGAACTCATGTCTCTTACATCTCCTGCATTAGCAGGCAGTTCCTTCACCACTAACGCCACCTGGGAAACCCATCTAAAAAAATTCCTGAGCTCATGCTGATAACCACCCATTCAAATATAATATCAACAGGCCTTTTCTCACTGCTCCCTCAGGGACAAGCTCGGTTCCCAACAAAGCAATAGACTCTCCCTTCCTCTGTCCCCTAATATATGGCTTCTGGTTTATCCTTTTTTTTTTTAATCTCATTCTGCCGTCTGTGCCTTTTTTTTTCCCTTTTCTTTTTACCAACTATGCCACAAACTCTAAGGAAAGGGAAAAGATTCTTTTCCCCTAAATGGAGGTTGTGGGCTGGAATGTCAGCAGGTCACATGACTCTTCCTGGGAACCTGGGCTCACCTTGGTGAGGGGAGGGTGGACCAGAATGAGCACAAATTCTGCCCCCTTGGTATTCAGCTGGAGCTTTCAAAGCTAGGCCAAAACTTTTTTTTCCTGCATGTGTTATCTTTTTTGGAAATACAGATGGTGGTGTATAATTCTTAACCTCCAGGCTTGCATCCTGCCTCTAAGGTCAATATTGACTCAGTCTTCAGGCGAAGGCAACAAAATAGAGGATTTTAGAATAGCAGATTTCTAGACATGCAGCGTTGCTGGCATCCTCCTGGTGAAATTTTATCGGGCTGCCAAGTGTTCAACCAGCCCTTGGATCTGGCATTGGGATTTCACAGTGTAAGGACAGATCTAAGAGGAGAGTTGGCTAAACCAGGAAAAAGCCCAGCAAGTCACCAGCCACCCCTGGCACCCTGGAGACAGAACAGCGACAGACGTGTGGCGAGGACTGTTCTCCAAACCCCTACACAGCTGGTTTCCCACTGAGTCACTTCTCACCACCGGCATCCAGACCACACTCTGGGTCTCCCTTCAGTTTAGAAGCCGTGGATCATTTTCCTCCCACAGCTGAATGGCAAAATGTTCTTTTCCCCATTTTTACTCAGTACTGCCTTTTATGGAATCTGATCATTTCCTTTCCTACCAGCTATACTGCCCCTGCAAAATGCTGACACTGATGTTGTTGATATTTGTCACTGTTGTTTACAATAAGCATTATTAGGGAACCTGCTGTGGGCCACGTGTGGAGCCCAAACCTGCCTCTAGCAGATCCAGCCATCAGAAATGTTAGAAGTTACAGCAGACACATTCCCATGGAAACCCGTTCCCATGGAGACACATTCCCAGGGAGGGTGCTGAAGGAGGTAGGACAGAGACACAGCACAGCATGAAGGTCTGCGGGATTCATTAGCACAGAGCAGTGACTTCTTTTTCTTCTGTTTGTTATTTGTACTTTTCCACCACCAGACAGTTTGCCATTCTGTGGTTTTTCAGGATGCACTTTCTTTTTGAGCTTATGGGCTGGCACAAACACAGTGTAGTAGCAATATGATTAGAGGGCTTGCTTTCAGGAGGGGCTTGGGTACCTGACTCCTGGCTAAATCTTACCCAGAAGACTGACATCCTTCCAGCTCTTTCCAGTGATTCATTTTTGGACATTATGCTGTGTTTGGGTCCTTCTAAGCTCTCTTCTTAGGAGGTGAAGGAGCTGGAGGTCCATGTTCTCAGTTCTTAGCTGCTCATTCCTATAACTGGGCATTCTGCAGAATGTTTGAGGCTCTTTCCCAAGGATTCCTCCACCTCCAGTCATGGTCACTGGAGGGAGTTCTAGCTGCCCATCCAGGCGGTGCTCAGCCACTGTCCTGCAATCCAGCTGCTATTCCTGGGTGGTTATTGGCAGCCTACCTGTTGCAGAGGCCAGATTCTCCTTCGTGCTCTCTCATCCTCCCATGCTCTCATTTTTAAAAATGCTCTTCTCTTTCTTTTAAATCTCTCCCCACAGCTGGAGATTTGGCCAATGAACTTGTTCGGCATTTTTTGATTGAGTGCACCCCAAAAGGAGTGAGGTTGAAAGGGTGCTCCAATGAACCATATTTCGGTAAGTGGCTGAGCACCTGACATGGTGTCTGAACCCATGAGCATGAGCTCCCTCTGCTTGGTCCATCACTCTGCTGGGGCTTCTCTCAGAGCATCTATTTTCATCCCCATTTTTAGATCCCTCAGTTATCATTTCTAAAATAAACTGGATATGAAATTGTTCTTAAAAGCATTCTTAAAACTAGGCAAATAAAACACACCGTGCTAGGATTGGAAATGCAGGTTCCATTAGGTATGGTCCATGCAAGCGAACAGAGAAGTATAGGCAAGGTTGGGAGTCCACTGGGCACAAGGAAAGCACAGATTCCCTGTGAGAAGAGATACTTTTTGACCCTGCAGTGTCCAAAAGATGGCATGCACTCACAGGCAGAGCTTGAGCAAACCAAAGCATCACCTTACAGAGACGATTCGGTGGTACCAGTGGGAGCGGTCTCAGATTCAGCAGACGGTGTGACTTGTTCTTTGTAAATTGGCAACGGCGTATCTTTGGTGAGAATCATCTGTAGTTCCCCTTACCTGCCCCTTCGCCGTCTGCTGAACTTGCTGCTTCATTGAAGCTTTGTACAAATTCCCACAGTTACGGAGTATGTAGGTTGCTAAAAATATAAGGTGTCATCCTTTACAGCAGTCTCCTTTCAGTAGATGAATTGGCTGAGCAATGCAGTATTTGGGGCTGTGCTCACTCCTGTTTGTTGTTCATCCATTCACAGGGAGCCTGACGGCTTTGGTGTGTCAGCATTCCATTACGCCCTTGGCTTTGCCCTGCAAACTGCTCATTCCGGATAGAGGTATGCTGCCGGGGCCCCAGGGCTGCTCTGGCTCTCTGTGTGGGATCATGTACAAGGTGTTGGAATCCATAGAGATTCAGTGAGAAAAATCAGACCAAAACTTCCTTTCCATCACATGTCTGTGGCTAAACCCTGAATAGGTCAGGTCAGGTAAGAAGAGGTGGCCCACTGCCCCTACAGCTTCCGCTCATATCTTTATATCACGGCTTTGTGAAAAGCTTCTGTGGAGCAAAGATTCTGTAGCTCAGAAGTATAAAATGCTTGGACTCAGAGACCTGCAAGGTCATTTACACTTCATTTTTATAATTCTACAAAATCAGAAAAATGTTGATATTGTTGACTTTAAGTGCTAGGTGAACTATTCTCTTTACCTTTGTGTTTGTTTCAAACTATCCATGGGAAAAGAATTTTTAAAAATAGCACCCACAGCATATGATCAGGCATATCCCTGCTTTCCTAGGCCATCTCAAGTTCACATAATTGCATTATGTTCCAGAAAGATGATTAATTTAAAATATAGGCAGATGTGACTTAGCTTTCAAAATATAATTGTTCATATAAATTAATTCATAGATGACAAGGGTAATTTTCTGGCCTGTGCCATCCCAGATTTTGCTTGAAATGTGATGATGGCTTCTCTGGGTGCAGCTCTTGTTGCCAGGAGGAAGGCCCAGTTCTGCAGAGCCTGCCTGTCACCCTCCGGGATGCAGTCAATGAGCATCCACATTGTCACGCATTTTCTTGCTCCTTCTTCTTGCAGATCCGTTGGAGGAAATAGCCGAAAATCCTCAGCAAACAGCGGCCAACTCTGCGGCCGAGCTGCTGAAGCAAGGGGCAGGTCAGTCCTCGATGTGTTTTACTCTCCTACTGGCTCCTGGGCAGAGATGGGATTCCTTTCTTGCCTGCAGTCTGGGTTCCTTTCCTTGCTGTGTCAGGGGAGGCTTCCTTCTATAGAAGCCACCACAAGGCTGGGCTGGGGGTGGCGGGGCAAGTGTCCTGGCAGCAGGGCCAGGACTCCACAGGCTGAACAAGACCAAATTCAGTGGTATAAATATCACAGCCTGTGTTTCATTTGGGGAAATGGTCAGATAGACCGTGGGTAACGTGCCCCTCCAGCGGATATATAGTAAAGTGATCAATGAGTCCACAGTTTGACCCAGGGTGTCTCCCACCCCCAGGCAGCGAGCTACTGGGGGCACTGTTTTCTTATTAATAGATTTTATTTTTTAGCACAGTTTTGGGTTCATAGCAAAATTGAGAGGGTGCTGCAGAGGTTTCTCATATACCCCCTGTCCCCACACACATGCACAGCCTCTCTCAATTAACAACATCCTTCATCAGGTGGGACATTTGTTAGAGTTGATGAACCTACGTTGACCCATCTCTGTTACCCAGAGTCCATACTTTACATTACTGTTCACTCCTGGTGTACATTCCATGCGTGCATGCTAAGTCGCTTCATTCGTGTCCTACTCCTTGAGACCCCTTGGACTCTAGCCCACCAGGCTCCTCTGTCAGTGGAGATTTACCAGGCAAGAATACTGGAGTGGGTTGTCATGCCCTCCTCCAGGGGATCTTTTGGACGCAGGGATTGAAACTGAGTCTCTTATGTCTGCATTGGCAGGCGGGTTCTTTACCAGCAGTGCCACCTGGGAAGCCCATGGGTTTGGACAAATGTTTAATGACGTGTATCCACCATTGTAGTATCACACAGAATAGTTTCACTGCCCTAAACATCCTCTGTGCTCCACCTGCTCATCCCTCCTCCCAAATCCTGGCAAACCAATCCTTTTAGTGTCTCTGTGGTTTCACTTTTCCAGAATGTCATATGATCAGAATCATACTGTATGTGGAGTCTTCAGATTGGCTTCTTTCACTTAGTATTATGCATTTAAGATTCCTCCATGTCTTTTTAGGGCCTGAGAGCTGTTTCCTTTTAGTGCTGAATAATATTCCATTGTCGGGATATACCACACTTTGTCCATTCACCCACGGAAGGACATCTTGAATGCTTATATATTTTGGTAATTGTGAATAAAACTGCTATAAACATCCACATGCAGGTTTTCATGTGGACGTAATTGTCAACTCCTTTGGATAAGTATCAAGGAGCACAGTTGCTGGATCTTATGGTAAGAGTATGTTTATTTTGTGAGAAACCACCAAGCTGTTTTCCCAAGTGGCTGCACCCATTTTGCATTCCCACAGCAATGCATGAGACTCCTCCTGCTCCACACCCTCCCAGCAGTTGGTGTTGTCAGTGTCCTGGATTTTGGTCATTCAAAATAGGTGGTTAGTGGTATCTCATTGTCATTTAAATTTGCGTCTTCCCAATGACATATGACGTGGAACATCTTTCATGTACTTGTCTGCCATCTGCATATCTTCTTTAGTAAGGTGTCTGCTAAAGTTGTTTGTCCATTTTTCAATAAGGTTATTTGTTTTCTTATTGTTAAATTTTAAGAGTTCTTTGTATATTTTGGTAACAGTTCTTTGTGAGATTTGTCTTTTGCAAATACTTTCTTCTAGGAGGCAGCTTGTCTTCTCATACTCTTGACAATGTCTCTCAGAGCAAAAGTTTTTTATTTGAATGAAGCCCAGTTTATCAATAGGTCTTTTCATGGATCATGTCTTTTGTATCTGGAAAGTTATCACCAAACTCATCTCAATTTTCCCCTGTCTTATAAGAGTTTTATAGTTTACATTTTACATTTAGGTCTGTTCTATTTTGAGTTAATTTTTGTGGTGGGTTTAAGGTCTGTGTCTAGACTGTTTTTGCATGTGGATGTCCAGTTGTTCCGGCACCATTTGTGAAAAAAGACTTGTCTTTTCTACATTGTATCTCCTTTGTTCCTTTGTCAAAGATCAACTGACTATATTTATGTGGGTCTATTTCTGGACTCTATTCTGTTCCATTCATCTCTTTGTCTTATTATTTCACCAATACCACACTGTCTTGATTACTGGCATTTTATAGCAAGTCTTAAAGTCAAGTATTAATAGTATCAGTCCTCTCATTAGTTTCTTCTCCTTCAATATTGTGTTGACTTCCCTGGGTCTTTTGTTCTCCAGATAAACTTTAGAGTAGGTTTGTTCATACCCACAGAGTAAGTTGCTAGAATCTAGATGGGGATTTCATTGCCTCTACAGATCACGTTGGGAAGAACTGACATCTTAATTATATATTGAGTTTTCCTATTCATGAATGTGGAATATTTAGTTTAGTTCTTTGATTTTATTAGTGGGAGTTTTTTAGTTTTCCTCATATAGATCTTGTACATACAATATTTTATTAGACTTTTACCTATTTCATTTTGGGGGGTGCTAATATAAATAGGGATTGTGTTTTTAATTCCAAATTCCTCTTGTTCTTAGGGAAGTGATTAACTTGTATATTCACCTTATATCCTGCAGCCTTGATGTAATTGATTATTAGTTTCAGGCCAGGCCATTTTTGCAGCATTAGACACAGTCCTAGCGACCCCAGCTTAAGAGGGCTGTGGACAAGCCACAGGGTTCTTGTGGGTGTGCCCTGCATCTTGATCCCAGGGACACTGTACTTTATTTCTGTTCTTCTTAACCCACCTTCGTGGTCATGTGGCAGCACACCTGCCAACAGGTATGACTGCTGCTCAATCTCAGAAGTTGGGATGGAGCCAGAGCCAGTTCGTGGCCAGGCCTCCAGGGAGACTCTCCCAAAGGAAGACAGCCTGGGTGGGGACACAGCCTGGTTAATCGCTCCAGTCACAGGAAAGCACTTTTGCTTCTGTTTAGTGAATATCTAGAGGCCTTTAGAGATGGAGTGAAGATACCCCTACTCACTCTCAGAGCTGCATCTGGCAGACTGGGGAATGAGAGCGGCTCTGTTCCTGGGGAGGACACATCCTTGGGGAGTGGCCAGGCGAGGTCACGGCTCCTACACAACTGAACTTGAGGCAGAGTCTGAATGTCCCATGGTCACAACAACCCACTAACTTATGCAGGGAGCTAGGCTCAAAAAGCCTTCAGGCTGTTTACAAAGCCTTATTCACAATCAGCTATTTGCCTCTCCAAGGGGTGATGGCAATGGACAGGCCCCCAGCCCCCCCACAGTATGGGGATGGGACAGGCTGTCCCAGCTCTTTGCCTGCAGACTGTATTCAGAGTCACTGCAAGTCACTCATTCTCAGCAGCTCTTTCTGGATGCCTGTGCTTTTAGAACTCCATGCAGGGTGGATATTTATGGTCCAGATGGCACGCTCCCCTCTCGGGATGTTTCCTAAACTGCAGGTGTGGATGGGTTCTCGTCCCACCTGGACCCACACTGAGACTGAGGAGGTGCCTCCAGTCCCCCCACCCCCCCAGGGATGCCAGGTATAAATAACACAGCAGAGGTGGAAACGCATCCTGACCAGTGGGTGAAGTCTCCTTGGCTCCAGTGCTGGGTGTGTGTGTCTCTGAGTCACTCACTCTCCACGCCTTTGGAATTAGAAATAAAGGGCGCTTGCCTCAGATACACCTGGCCACGAATCTATGCACATCATTCATAAGCCCCAGGGCCCTTGTGTCTGGCAGACGCATTAATGCCGCTCCCTCCTATGTCTTCCAGCCTGCAATGTGTGGTACCTGAACTCCGTGGAGATGGAGTCCCTCACGGGCCACCAAGCCATCCAGAAGGCCCTGAGCATGACCCTAGTCCAGGAGCCGCCTCCCTTGTCCACAGTCGTGCACTTCAAGGTGTCGGCCCAGGGCATCACCCTGACGGACAACCAGAGGAAGTGAGTGTGCCCAGCGGCCAGGCTGCCGGGGTGGGTGGGCAAGGCTTCTGGCCTCACCTGGGGTTAGACCTCCTACCAGCTCTGCTCAGGCTCCTGGATGTGTGGTGGTCACCCAGGCAGAGCTCTGCGGTCCAGGAACGAATCAATGACCCGGTCAGTCTGTGCTTTATCCTGATGTTCAGTATGTCCTCAGAGACACATATAAACTATTAACATTTGGCCCACATGCTGATTTTTTAAGGAATCAGTAAAATTTTTAAAAAGATACATAGATCTTTGAGTATCTCTTTGATATACACACAGTGTGTGTGTAATCTGCAAATGCAAAAATCTTATAAGTCATTTCTGCAAAAACACTCAGTAACTATGATAGACTCTACTCATCTTTGCTTTAGTGTCATTACTTCTAACAGTTGGTTATCCTGTTTCAGGTAAGAGTGTGACGTTGATAGATATTATTTCAGTATTTAGTTAATGTTAATTATTATGTAATCTATATAATATAAAAGAATGATTTATGTTAATAATTATTAACTATTATATAGATACTGTACAGTACTGTATCTTAGTTAGCAACATTTGAAATCCAGGCAGATGCTGTTTCAGTTTCTAGGGACTTCCCTCCAAGCTGTCACTGAGTGGGTTCTAGGTGAGCAGAGGTTCAGGGAGAGGGGATACTTGTGGAGCCTCAGGAAGAGCACAGAGCAGGGTTAGGTGCCTGGACAGAACAACGGCAGACATGCTCTGTCAAAAGCAGAGCCTTTGACCTCAGGATCAAAGGCATTTCAGAGACAGTTTTTTATTTGCTATGGAAACAGCCTGCTGTGGTTAATGAGGGAGCCTGATCAGCTGCCCTAAAAGCAGAGTGGTGGCAGGAGCTTCGAGGGGTAGGCCGCCACCAGTCCCCACGCCAGCTGGAAGGGCAGCGCCCACCCTAGTGCCCGAGGAGCTCTTCCCAGCATGGTCCCTGCTTCAGAGCTAGTCCTGGGCTTGGGAGGGGCTCTGAACCACTGCTCTCAGGATGAAATAGGTGGAGAGTGTGGGGTGGGGTGTGGGTTCTGCTGCTCAAATTGGGGTCCTCACTCCCCTCTTGACCCGAGTGGTCCGCATAGCAGGTCCCACACGCCTTACACTCAGTTCCCTCACTTTGCAAGCTGCACCGAGGTAACTGTCTCGGAATGTTTGTGACTCGAATGAAATAGACACAAGCTGCCAGCCTGGCCCATCCGAAGCATGGACACAGGGTCAGGTGGGACAGCACGGCTCCTTCCTTCGCATCCTCTATTTTCTTCTGCTACTGGTGTGCTCTTTGTGTACCTCAAGTTTCCCTGTGTGCTTACAAAACCCTGGGGATGGGCTGCGCCCACAGCACTCAGGATCTTTCTTTTTGCCAGAGACAGAACATGCCTGTACAGCTGATGCTGGATAAAGGGGGCTGTGTCCTCAGCATCCCCCATGGAAAGGTGCATGGCTCTGCCCGTGCCTTTCCTTTATGCTGGCCTCTGGGGACACCGCCTCCCTCAGGAGGAGGGGGTACTTGTCCAGCTGGAGTGGGGCACACAGGGCTGGCCAGCTCAGAGGAGCAGGGAGGGCTGGCCATGAAGCAAAGGACGAGTGACAGGGGCTGGGACCAGTACAGAGGGGTCCTCTAATGGTTCCCCCAGTGGCTGTACTGGCCTGGCGTTAGCAGCACCTCCCAATGGATTTAATGCGTACAGTTTACAGCAGGCCATTAGATCCCTCATGGGCGTGACTGGGCTCCTCTTGCAGGAGAACGGCAGACTAGACTGAAGCCCTTTTCACAGGCAATTATCTCAGGCTGTAGACAGTTGGTGGTTTCCTGGGATGAAGGCAGGAAGGCCAGGCCTCACTCAGTTTGATGCAGTTTCTCCATTTTGCTCCTCACGGTGCTTGCCTTCACCCCATGACTTGCTCCTTCCCAAGCACCCAGCTTCATATGTCTGCTGATTTCTAACAAATGTACGCTCTACTCTTCTCTCCAGATGACCAGTAAAAGCATAACATAGGCTTCTGCCCCGCCTAAACCTCCTCGTGGGGGGCCCTCCTAGGGCAGCACTGTCACTGCAAGACCCCAGTGACAGGCTTGTGCTCCCCTGTGTCCCTGCAGGCTGTTCTTCCGGAGACACTACCCCGTGAGCAGTGTGATCTTCTGTGCGCTGGATCCACAGGACAGAAAGTAAGATGCCCGTATCCCTCCTAAGCGATGCGTATGCTTCCTTGGCTTTTTAAGTCAATAAAGAAATTAACGTGGCTCTTCTCTTGTTCTGATTTGCAAGGTGGGTCACAGACGGCCCTTGCTCGAGGTACGTTGCCAGCCTGCCTCTGTCCTCTCTCCGTTGACACTCACTCCACTGCAGATCTCCAAAGAGGAAGATGACAAATAATGCTTATGGGTTTGGGTTTGGCTTTAAACAAAAATGCAAGTGTTCTTTTTATGCAGAAAGGGCCCGCCGAGGGTTAACTTTTCTGTTTGCTCTTCTCTGAATGAGCAACACTTCCATTTGACCCATAAAATAGGGTATAAATAGCATGAAGCAGATTGCATGGCGTTTCCGGCAGTTGAGGAGGGGGTTGGTGTGTTAGGAGGGAGGGCCGCGTGGGTGCAGTAGGCGTCAGTGCTTCCCAGACCAGAGGGAGCGCCGCTGTCCCCCGGCCCTGCTGCCCGTGTAACCTCAGATCCTCCAGAGGTGTCTACACCCCCACAGGTGGCATCTCCATGTCTTCTAAATTTGACGACCGCACATGTCTCACTGTAGGAGCCCTCGCCTAGGGTTCCAATTTTGTGTTTGTAGCTTTGTCTCAGCATCTGATAAAGTGCTAGGAGGCCTCCCCAGCCCCCAAGAAGAGGCAGTACCCTCGGGCCACCCCAGCTTTGGCTCTTAGGACCAACTGTGCTCCCCACATGTGGGCTGTGCTGCCCTGGAGGGTCACTTGAGTGCCATCAGCCTGTCCCTCCTGTGGGGTGGAAACCACTCAGGTCAGATAAAAACATCCTTCATTTCTCTGAGAAAGAGAAGAAGGACCTTAGATAAGGGATAATCCAGGGATTTGGGTTTGGATAATGGTAGTTATTATGTTGTTTGGGGCTCACGAAAGCTTATTCAGAAAAAATAGACTGTGCTGTTCTTTTAAACAGTTTCCTCTCCTGCACATGTGTGGCCCAGGCAGGGAGCCCCTGGTGTGTTTTTAGCGCCCCCCCATCCTCCAGCCCCAGTGGCTGGGAGTGTGGGCATCTAGGCAGAGTCCCCCCTGCAACCTCAGGAACCGAGGCTGGGGTGCTGGCATCCGCAGGTTTGTGTGCCTGTCTGCACCCGTCTGCTCTGATGGTGTGAGGAGGGAACAGGAAGCTCCTGTGGTGGATGGAGCAAGGGTCCTCCCCAGAGACTCAGGACTGGTGTCCAGGAGCTGATGGGTCTGGAGGGGTCCAGCCAGGCTAGACCCAAGTCTTCAGTTTAGGTCTCAGTCTCATGGCCGGCCCTCCCCAGCTCTGCTCCTCAGGTTCCTCCCCTGCGAAGTCTGGGCACAGCATCCCCCCTGCTGCTGTGGAGGAGGTGTGCAGGCAGGTGTCTGGCAGGGGATATGGCCCCGAGATTTTGGAGGGGTGGTGGTAACAGGCGACGACGGTGAGGGAAGAAGCAGAGGCATGCACCCTGTGGGAGGGACCTCCGGCTGGCATGCTGACCCCCCTTTCCTGTTGTAGAGTCTTTGGATTTGTGGCCCGGAAGCAGGGCAGTGCCACGGACAACGTGTGCCACCTGTTTGCAGAGCATGACCCCGAGCAGCCAGCCAGCGCCATCGTCAACTTCGTGTCAAAGGTCATGATCGGCTCCCCTAAGAAGATCTGAGCCCTCACAGCCCAGAGACTCCAGAGGGGCCCACGTGACCCTGGTAGTCCAGGACCGAGAGGGAAGGGGATCCTCTGACTTTTCAAACATGAGAACAAACAACCTTGCCGCCTGTGGCCTCAGTTGAGGGGCACAGCTCATGGATGCATTTCTGTAGCCCAGTGCTTTCTGGGCAGAGGAAGTTGGACATCAGGTGCGCCAATCCAGTCCCCACTCGGGAAAGAACCATTCAAGGAGACATGGGGACCCCTGTTCCTCACACTCTGGTGTTTATGGGAAGGAGGGGGGCTCAGCCCGCTCCCCCTGGCCCTGAGTACCTCGTCACTGCCATGTCAGAGGGCTCCTGGCCAGTGGACATGCCAGGGCCTCTGTCCTCCCACAATGGAGATATTGATTAACCTGAGAAGGGGATGCATGTTGGTTGAAGGTTCGTGCAGGTCAGGCCCTCCTGGAGCACTATGGCATCGTGGGCGAGGGGACGATGTGATGGGCGGCGAGGACAAGAAAGGTCACATGGTCACAGTGAGGCCAGAGCCCAAGCGTGGGGACAGCTCCCCACCTCCACTCACATACTAGGTCTGAATGGTGCACTGGGCCATGAGAGGGAAAAGTGAGAAGATAGAAGGAAACCCCCATTTCCATATAATTTATATTTTACTTTTGCCAAGTTATTTATGATAACAGTTTGCCATTGTTATGGTGTACTGGTGTCTACATGCTGCCATCTGCCAAGGTCAGGGTTCTAAGACAAGCGTCTACCCCCAGTCAGATGCTGCAGGAGTGCGGTGTGGACTCTTTTGGCCATGCTCTCAGCCGTCATTGCCTGAGGGCGGCTGCCAAAACTGGCTTTGCCTCAAGCAGCCTTCCAAACGCTTGACCATCCATATTTGGTTTCCACAAGCAGCCTTTCGAATGCTTGACCATTCACGTGTGGTTTCCTGGCTGCAGATACAGCCTTTCTGGGGAGGAAGGTCTTGAGGGATGGGACATGATTAGTTTGAGACTCAGGCCTGCTCTGCATCGCTGTCCTCAGCTGTCTTGGGACCTGGGAAAGATCACCACCCCAGAACCGTTGACCTGCAGGAGTGCTCATCTGTCTCTGCCCCACCTGTTGTCTCCCATTGGGATCCATGTGTTCTGGCACCTGAGCAAGGGGAGGTGTTCTACACTGTTTCCCAGCTCTTCTGCATCATCTTAGGCACCAAATCAGGCATGCTGTTTATGCCGATGTGCATGTTGCTAAGTGGAGGTCTCTCCACCTGAATCTGTCAGTGGTCAGAGGTTTTGGAGAAGCCAGTGGTCCTGCAGGCTCCCCAGAGCAAGAGACAGAGCTGGGCAACATCATCATAAAGTCCCTCTCTCCTTCCCCGTCACCCCAGACGTTCATGCCGCGCCTCTCCATCCCTAGAGGACTGTCCATCTCCTCCGCTTCCCAAATCAAGCACCAGCTCTTCAAACACCAGGAATCACCACGACAGACATCACGCTAGTGTTTGGAAATGTGCTCTGTGGATTCTTTGTTTCTAAAGTGGGGCAGAGACAGTAAGTGACAGCAGAGGTGGGATCCACTGAATCCAGTGGGCACTGTTTGTGTGTGTGAGTGTGTGTGTGTGAAAGCAGGTGGGTGAGCCCACTGTTTAGCTCCTATTGATGCACCAACACAAGTGCCTCGTTTCTGTGCCAAATGTTTGCCTTGGTCCTTGTGGACCCTCTTCTCTGATGCATGGCGGCATGGCCAAGGAGAACGTGCCGGCGTCTCCCAGAGGCCTGATACCTTGGTCGCTGGGGTGGGGGCGTCTAGCATTTCAGTTTTTCATTCACAGCAGAACTCGGCGAAGAGGAGCAGAAGTTTGTGCTGGCCCCCAAAGGGGCCTCCTCCTGAGATGCTGGGTCCACAAGTTTGACCCAGAGACTGCAAGCCAGGTCCCGTATATCCTTCTGATGGAGGAAAAAAGGACTCACGAGGGGTTCCGGACTTAGTAGCATCAACTGCTCCAGTCACAGAGGGACCTTCTTCCGCCCCTGGCTGTCCTCGTCCAGATCATGCAAGCCATGACATTTGGTTTTTAAACTGACTGGCAGCAGAGCCTTTTACTCTCAGTGGTCAAGGAAGTTTCCTCCCAGCAACCGGCTCCCTCTGGAGTAAGGAATGAAAGGAATCGAGTTTCCTGGTTTCTGAGGAGCTGGTACAACAGTGTGTTACATATGCATAAAATGGAACAAGACGAGTCCATAAACTTTGTGCTCAGACCTTGGGCAGCCCCACCACCAACACTGGCTCTGGGCAGGCAGGGAAGGAACATCCCCAGGCATCTGGGGTGCCCATGGGCACAGGGGTACTGTCCTGGATTGTGCACAAGGACTGCGCCCCACTAGCATCATAACCTCATAGCCAGAGCCTGTTAACCTGCTCATTAACCTATGCTGTATTCCTCCAGTGTTAACCTGTAAATGTGTTAAGTCACACCGCATTTAAGGGTCTCCGTGTGTATTCTCGGCATCAGAGACCTCATTGTGTCTCCTTCTCTGCCTTACCTAGTAGTGGATATTTTTACTTTTCTTATATTGTAAAGAATATATCCAGTATGTAAATGAATGTTCTATAAATCCTTTGTATAGTCATTTTCTCTGCTCTTTAAATATCATCTCTATTCAGAGTATAATAAAAGTATAAACTTGATAAGCCTCAGTGAGGCAAGCATTTGTGGTGTTAGATGCAAGTGCCCCACAGGGTGTGTGCAAGTGTGGGTGGGTGTGTGTGCATGTCTGAATATGCCTGTGTGTGTGTTTCTCTGGGAGTTTGAAGGGGACTGTGTATGAATGAGTGGATTCACTTACAAACTTATTGTATATTTTTCCTTCAGGAATATAGTTTGATTTCTGCCCAAAGACTTGAAAATTGTATTCAGAAATTTTAAGAATTTAATGATGACATGTGGTATTGATCATAGGTGCTGCTACGTTTTTGATGTTGATATAAAGCCCCTAATCCAGTAGCTGTAGGAGAAAGCTCCTAGTGTAGTCAGCCTGTAATGGGACTGCTCAGGTGTTAAACCAGAGTGGGTGCTGAACCTGAATATAAAAAGTCTGGTCATGTCTGACTCTTTGTGACCCCATTGACTGTAGCCTGCCAGGCTCCTCTGTCCATGGACTTCTCCAGGCCAGAATACTGGAGTGGGTAGCTGTTCCCTTCTCCAAGGGATCTTCCCAACCCCAGGATCAAACCCAGGTCTCCCATGTTGCAGGCAGATTCTTTACTATACGACCCACAAGAGAAGCCCCAAAAGTCCGGTGGGTTCACTTTTTTTTTTTTTTCAATAGATGCTGGTGACAGTCCCAGCACAGCCCTGCAGGCTCTTGTGGGCTTGTGGGTCTCATCCCCCAGCTAGGTGGAGCCCCACTGTGCTGTCTTTCTGCCCTCTAGGGCCTGTTTGTTTCCTCAGCTAAGTGGAAGAAGCCATGGGGATTAAGCCACTTGGATGGTGGCCTCAGTTCCACTGGCTATGCCAGAGCCTGCAACAAGAAAGGAAGATGAGGCTGGGTATGACCAGTGCGTGTGAGATTTGGGTCCTGGCTGTCATGCACACTGGGGCTAAGGCATGTCCAGGCTCAGGACTAAGGCGACCATCCATGTGGCTTAACCCCCAGGGCTGCTTCTGCTCCAGCTCAGGAGAGAGAACCTGGGCCCATTTTGGTTATGGACTGATAAGGAGCTGGCCCCCTCCCCAAACTTCAACGTTTCCTCACAGCTGGGTATACCTGTGCAGTCTTCTGCTTTCTGCTCTACTGACATGCCCAGGGGACTGTGCTGTGAAGGGGGACCTGTGGTGGCCGCAGGGTTGGCGCTGAGAGTGGAAGGGAGAGCAGGTGGAGGTGGTTGAATCTTACCCAACAGAAGGTTCTCACTAGGCCCTGGACCCTTGACCAGTGTCATAGCAGGGAGTAAAAGCGGAGGGGCCCTGGTTCTACCCGTCTTACAGGTGCGCTTTCAAGGACACGGTCTGGATTTGTCACCATGGCCCTAAACTACAGAGACAACTGTCAGAGGCCCAATGCCACCAGGCCTCACTAGACAGCCCTTGCCTTATGGGGAGCTTCACCACTCCCCGTTCATCACTCAGCCACCTATCAGTGACCGCCCCTTTGCCCCACCCACTTGGGTCCTGGGCCTATCAGTGACAGACCCCCTTTGCCCCGCCCACTTGGGTCCTGGGCCTATCAGTGACTGTCCCCCTCTCGCCCTGCCCACTCATGTCCTGGATCCCTTAGTTATGGCCCCTCACCAGTCTATTGGGGGACATCAGTTCTGACCCGTCATGGTCCTGTTTTTTTTGTCTCCTAGAGGTTTGTGTGTGGTCTCCAAGGTGGTGGGATGAACTGCCCCCCACCGTGGCCCAGAGGTCACGTTTCACAAAGCAGGGGCACTGGAGCCCGGCTCAAGACTGAATTGGAGTTTCCAGGTGGACCTGGGGTACAGGGAGGGGACATTGCACGACCTGGGAATGGGCTCTGTCTGGACACATTTGAGCTGCAGCGTTGTTGAATTTGTAACAAGAAAAATGGTCCAAGAACAAATGACATGAAAATTCCTGAGGAATCAGACCACAGTCCAGTCATAGCCCGAGCCTGGGCTGGGGCAACAGTAGGGGCGTGGTGGGCTCCCCAAAAGCATGTCATCTGTGAGAGTCCCAGCAAAAGCGATTCTGCCACAACTGACCTGGTTCCCAAAGCCTTTTGTCCCTGGGGACCTGAGACTTCCTTCCCCATCCCAGAGACACTGGGGTGGTGGGGGCACAGGCAGGGATCCTGCCCCCTCCTGGAAGCACTCTGTGTCTCCCACATGCAAGGGATCCCCCACAATAAATGCCAAGCCAGGGCAGGCTCTCTGAGCCTCGGGCCTGCCACCTCCCTTACTGAGACCCCCTCTACCCCTCAGGCAACCCTACGGGGGCCAGTGAGAGCCTCTGGGCACTATTCACCAAAAACCTGAATAGTCGATGAGAGTGCAGCCCACGGTGGTCTGGGGCCTGGTGCTGCCCCCGCGCAGGTCCACGCCTGCTGACACATGAGACTTAATCTGGATCCAGGGTCTCCTAACGTAACAGCCAAAATATCCAGGATACAATAGAAAATTACCTTTTGTACCAGGAACCAAGAAATTTACAGCCTGAATGAGAAAACACAATTGACTGAGGCCAGCATCCAGATGAATCAGGTTTTGGGATTACAATATCTGGCCAGGATTTAAAGCAACCGCTGCAACAATGCTTCAACAAGCAAGTGAAAATTCTATTCAAACAAATGGAGAAACAGAAGCAGAGCCACAGCAAAGAACTAGAAGTCATGAAAAAAGCCAAACAGATGACGTTACAAAAATGTATAAAGCAAATTAAAAATCCACCGGAAGCTCAGAAGCAGAGTGGAGATGATGGAGGAGTGAATCTGGGAACGTGAGGACTGAGCAATGATGAGTTCAATCTGATTGGCAGAGACTTGAATACATGAGGGGACCTAAGGGACAACTGTTTGTTATTGCTGAGTCTTAGATGGTGAGGGGAAGGAGAATGGAGCTAAGGAGAATTTGAAGAAATGACCCAAACTCTCCAAACCCAGCAAAAGACATGAATGTGCAGATTCAAGAAGCTGTGTGAACCCCAAACAGGAGTCCAAAACAGCAACAACAAAAACCCATGCAAGACTTTTCATCATGAATTTTATGACAATTAAAGACAAAGAAAAAATCTTGAAAGCAGCCAGACAGAAGTGATATCAGATTATGTATATTGGATGACAATGGTGGATTTCTCATTTTAAACCTCAGAAGCCAGAAGGAAGTGACACATTTTATAAGGCTGAAAGAAGAAATACCAGCTGTGAATTCTATGTTCAGTGAAACTACCTCCAGGAATAAAGGGAAAATAGACTTTCTCAGGTGAAGGAACTAAAAGAATTAGTATTTAGCAGGCTCTTGTTAAGGGCTCTTGTTAAGGGCTCTTCTTAACAATTTGTCTAAAGGAAGTTCTTTGAACAGAAGTACAAATGATGAAAGAAACTTGAAGCATCAGGAAAGAAAACAGAACAATGGAAAGAATGACAGACCCTGCTTTTCCTCACAAGTATTATAAATAAAAAATGATTGATGATTTAAACAAAAATTATTCCACCATCCGATAACTCAAGACAGTGATATTTCAAAGTGAAGAAGGTAAAGGGACCTCAATTGAGGTGACATTTCCACACATCAGACCAAGTGGTGAAATGCTGATACCAGCAGATAATGACAAATCACATACACACATATGTAGTAATAGGTTACATTAAATTAGTGATTAAATTAGTAATTTAACAAGCAGCATAGAAACTGTGCAAAAATATATACTTCATAACACTAAATACATCAAAATGAAATCTTAAATGAAAACTAATAGGAAGGCAAGAAAACAGACACAAGGAAACAAAAACAAAACCAAACAATAGTATATCAGAATTTAGTCCTAGCATATCAGTCATTATCTTTGATGTAAATGTTTGAAGAAAAACATTGCAGAATGAAAATGCCATTTACAAGATAGTTCAAGTTCAGTGACATAGGTAAGATGAAATTACAAGAATGTAAAAATATATATTCTGCCAACATTAATTTAAAAAATACACGAACCACTGTACTAATACCTGAGAAAGTATACTTTAGGATAAAGAATATTACTAGAGACAAGGATGGACATTATATAATCATAAAAGGACTAGTCTACCAGAAAGACATGAGGATCCTAAATGGACCCTCATCAGAAGCTCAATACATGAGGCCAAAGCTGGTTGAGCTGAAAGGACACAGACAAACCCACAGTACAAGTGGGAACTCAACACCCTCTTCTCAGCCTCTGATAGAACTGTTATACTAGAGCTGTTTATTATATGATAGAATAGTATGGACAGAAAATCAAGAAGGATATAGAAAGCCTGCACAACCCAAGCAACCACAGGATCTGACAAATCCTGAACCCCACTCAGCAGCAATATACACATTTTTTCGAGCCCCTGTGGGCCTTTCACCAAATAGACTCAATAAACTGAGCCCTAAAGCAGAGGAGAAGGGGATGACAAAGGATCAGATTGTTGGATGGCATCACTGATTCAATAGACGTGAGTTTGAGTAAGCTCCCGGAGTTGGTGACGGACAGGGAAGCCTGGCGTGCTGCAGTCCATGGGGTCGCAAAGAGTCGGACACGATTGAGCGACTGAACTGAACTGAAAGCAGAGGAGGGAATCCTGGGAAAGGGCATAGGTCCTCGTGGGGACTTAGGGTTTCTAAGACCGTCTCAAGTTGCCTACGTCCTGGAGAGTTGGTTAGGACAATAAAACAGACATTGGTTGAGCATCTGCTGTTTGCTAGGTGCAGTGCAAATCCTTGCCAGTTGGCTTGGTTTATGGGTTCAAGCTCCCCGCTGCGGAAAAGTCAAGGAATCCACACAGCACAAACCTGAGTGGGCCTGGTGGAAGCGTGCTTCCTGCCATCTGGGCCTGGATGTGGGCCCCATACAGATCCCCCCAGTGTCACAGGTTGAGTCCGCCAACAACCTCGGCCAGGAGCCACTGAAACTGGCTTATGGTTACCTATTCCATATACAACAGCTCCCAAATAGGGCACAGACAAGTCAGGTGACCTTAGCTGCTACAAATGAACAGCTGCAGACAGCTGCTGGCAGGGGTCTGGGCCCATTTACAGAGAATGAAGCTCAGGGTCAGAAAAATGCATTGACTTGACCACAGTCTGGACACAGGCCTGGTTGTCTTTTTTTTTTTTTTGCTCTAATTTCTTTCTGTGTCAGAGCCCCAGCCAGGCAGCATGGGAGGCTGCAAGAACCCAGTCAGCGATTCCAGAGCCTGTGTCCTCCCTGTGGCCCTGAAAAGATGTCCCTGAGCACTCTCCCCACTGAGCAATCTCCTGTGAACTGGTTCCCTCCTTCTGCATTTTGCCTTCCATTTGAACTGGAAGAATCTAGCTGAAGCCATACCTGCAATCTCCCAGTATGTGCTGAATCTGGCGGTGGCTGAGAACATCGTGGGCACCACTTCCCCCTAGTGGCAGCATAGCTTACTACAGCAGTGTGTGAGCGTGTGAAGTCACTCAGTCGTGTCGACTCTTTGCGACCCCATGGACTGTAGCCTACCAGGCTCCTCCGTCCATGGGATTTTCCAGGCAAGAGTACTGGAGTGGGTTGCCATTGCCTTCTCCAGGTACTACAGCAGGCACAACTGCAAAGACCAGTGCGGTGTCTGTTAGCTGTTAACCTACAGATGGAGAACATGTGAAATGAAAAATAGATTGAGTTGTCTTAATATAAGTGTGGATGCTGAAGCCTAGTCGTTTGGCTTCAAATTTTGGCTCTCCTGCCTATTCACTCTGTGACTTTGACAGGCTACTTGACCAGACCAACATTTCTCTTTTGTCAGATGGGAACAGTAGTAGTGCTTATGTGACACTGATGTCCTGAGAATTAAAAGAGTGAACAGGTTAGAACAGCACCTGTAGGGAATTGGCATGTAATCATACCTATAATTATATTTTAAAAATATTGTTATGGTCTTTAATCCTTGATAGACCAATTGATGGTATTTGCAGATTAAAGTTGAGACCCACTGTACAAAAAGTGAGGAATTTCCCTGGTGGCTCAGAGGGTAAAGAATCTGCCCACAGTGCAGGAGACCCGGGTTTGATCCCTGGGTGGGGAAGATCCCCTGAAGAGAGAATGGGAACCCACTCCAGCGTTCTTACCTGGAGGATCCCATGGACAGATGAGCCTGGCGGGCTCTAGACCAAGGGGTCGCAAAGAGTGGGACACAACTGAGCGACTAACACTTTCACTTTCACCCTTCTTAGCGGTGACCTCCAGAATAAGAGTGGGAAAACTTTTCCAAATAAAGGCAGATGTACTGCACTGGCTTAAAGTGAGATGGTCAAGATTGGCCTCAAACTGCTGGGGTTGAGAAGATTTACATCCAGGAGTGACTAAGGTGGTGTGGTGGTCTCCCTGTCTTCGCATGAATAGGAGCCAGCCCAGCAAAGCCTCCACAGGAAGGAGAGGGCATACCTCACTCCCTTCCCTCCTACACCTCCCTGCCCCACTAGCCAACTTTTCTGCTTCCCCCACCACCACCCCACTTCTGTGTCCCAGTCATCCTTGTTATCTGATCACAGGTATAAAGAGACACCGGGAATGAAAACAAAAGAAACCTCCTTTATGAGGTGTTGAAAATGTTCTAAAATTGATTGTGTTGACAGTGAATTGTAGGGAAGATACGAAAAACCATTTACACTTTGAATGGATGAAGGGTGTAATGTGTGCATTGTATTTCAATAGAGCTGTTATAGAGGTAAAAGTGGAAAGAATCTAGAAGACTAAAGACAAATGTGAGAGTCCTGGGTGGTATGGACAGCAACCCAACATCTCTGCATGAAGAGGGCAAGGGAAATCGGCCTGACACCATGGGAACCTCTGTGGCCCTGCCACACCACCTGAAGCAGCTGCCTCCCAGGCTTGCTAACCAAACAGAACTGTGCTTCCTCTTAAACATGCTCCAACTGGGAAATATAGAACGCCTGCGGAGGATGAACCTAGAACCACAGTGGTGGCCTCCTCCTCTGTGACATGGGAGCCCTGGGGTGGCCTGTGCAGGGAAGTGAACCGGGGAACCCCTGGGGTGGGGAAAGGGAAGCTGAGAGACAGGAAGGGAATCTGGAGAGAGGCAGGCCTCCCTTGGGGCCGAGGAGGGAGGAAGTGATTTCCAAAAGGGAGAACTTTTGCCCAGGTCCAGGGAAATGCAGGGTAGTGGGGGCATCCAGGCTGTGAAGACCCTGCAGAAGGACATGGGGAACTCAGAGTCCAGCTATGAGCACCTTTCTGCTTTCCTCACTCTTCTCTCCCAAGATCCTGCCTGAGGCTCCAGCAACAAATCCTGAAGGGAGGTGAACAACTCTGAGTTAGCCTGGAAAAGTGAATTCTCATGAGGCCCTGCATATCCTCAACACCAATTGGCTTTTTCCATAAGCAAGAGTGGCATTTTATGTATAAACACGAGCAGAGTAGTTACTGGGCTTGCCTGAGATGTCAACTAGCACCTGTTCCTCCTGAACGGACATGAAGGAAAAAGAAAGACAAAAGCGAGGCCGCTTGTGCTGTGACTCCATGAGCCCTGCCTTCCCCACTCCTGTTTCACCCTGGTGGGCAGGTGACAGGCAGGAATATGTGTCTATCCCAGCAGTTGTGCTGCACATACGGAGCTCAGGACCTGCCAGAGGCTGAGGAGAGGGTTTTGGAGGGGAAGACTTTCCTCCTCTGTAAGATGAAAATACGAAGAAAGTCACCTCCCCGGATGGTGGAGCCAACCAAATAACAGCTGTGGAGGCACAGGGGCAGATCACATTGCATTTAAGAACAGAGAGAAAACAAGCCAAGGAGATACAACTGAAAGTATTTTAACACCAGTTTAAAAAGAAATGTGACTGTGCTTGGTAGAGCATGGACACATATTTTGGAAGCGTGCACTGATGAGTCTCCCCCTTTTCCATTGCTCTGCACGTGGGTGGGTTTGGGCTGATCAGTCCTCATTCTGTGATCATGGGCATCAGACTCTATGTCTTCAAAAGGTTGTAATAAAGATGGAATGAGGGTGTGCATAAGAAGAACCAGTGCAAAGCCTGGAACATGGTGATCATCCCCATCATCACCATTACCACCACCACCAGCATCTTCACCATCACTGCCGTCAACATCAGTGTCATTGTTGTCATCGTTCCTGTTACTAGGTGTCAGGTGTGACAAGCCCCCAAACCTTTCTTTTTTTTTTTTTGAGAGTTGGCAGGTTGGCTTTATTATTTTTTTTAATTAGTTTATTTATCTATTTTTTAACTTTACAATATTGTATTTGTTTTGCCATACATTGACATGAATCCACCATGGATGTACATGTTTTCCCCTTCCAGAACCTCCCTCCCACTTCCCTCCCCATCCTATCCCTCTGGGTCATCCCGATGCACCAGACCCGAGCACCCTGTATCATGCATCAAACCTGGACTGGCGATTCGTTTCACATATGATAATTTACATGCTTCCATGCCATTCTCCCACATCCTCCCTCCCTCGCCCTCTCCCATAGAGTTCATAATACTGTTCTATTTATCTGTGTCTCTTTTGATGTCTCGCATACAGGATTATTTTTACCGATTAACTAAATACCATATATATGTGTTAGTATACTGTATTGGTGTTTTTCTTTCTGGCTTACTTCGCTCTGTATAATAGGCTCCAGTTTCATCCACCTCATTAGAACTGATTCGAATGTATTCTTTTCAATGGCTGAGTAATATTCCATTGTGTATATGTACCACAGCTTCCTTATCCATTCATCTGCTGATGGGCATCTAGGCTGCTTCCATGTCCTGGCTATTGTAAACAGTGCTGCGATGAACATTGGGGTACACGTGTCTCTTTCAATTCTGGTTTCCTCGGTGTGTATGCCAAGCAGTGGGATTGCTGGGTCATATGGCAGTTCTATTTCCAGTTTTTTGAGGAATCTCCACACTGTTCTCCATAGTGGCTGTACTAGTTTGCATTCCCACCAACAGTGTAAGAGGGTTCCCTTTTCTCCACACCCTCTCCAGCATTTATTGCTTGTAGACTTTTGGATAGCAGCCATTCTGACTGGCGTGAAATGGTACCTCATTGTGGTTTTGATTTGCATTTCTCTGATAATGAGTGATGTTGAGCATCTTTTCATGTGTTTATTAGCCATCTGTATGTCCTCTTTGGAGAAGTGTCTGTTTAGTTCTTTGGCCCACTTTTTGATTGGGTCATTTATTTTTCTGGAATTGAGCTGCAGGAGTTGCTTGTATATTTTTGAGATTAATTGTCCATTGCTTCATTTGCTATTATTTTCTCCCATTCTGAAGGCTGTCTTTTCACCTTGCTTATAGTTTCCTTTGTTGTGCAAAAGCTTTTAATTTTAATTAGGTCCCATTTGTTTATTTTTGCTTTATTTCCAATATTCTGGGAGGTGGGTCATAGAGGATCCTGCTGTGGTTTATGTCTGAGAGTGTTTTGCCTATGTTTTCCTCTAGGAGTTTTATAGTTTCTGGTCTTACGTTTAGATCTTTAACCCATTTTGAGTTTATTTTTGTGTATGGTGTTAGAAAGTGTTCTAGTTTCATTCTTTTACAAGTGGTTGACCAGTTTTCCCAGCACCACTTGTTAAAGAGATTGTCTTTTCTCCATTGTATATTCTTGCCTCCTTTGGCAAAGATAAGGTGTCCATAGGTGCGTGGATTTATCTCTGGGCTTTCTGTTTTGTTCCATTGATCTATATTTCTGTCCTTGTGCCAGTACCATGCTGTCTTGATGACTGTGGCTTTGTAGTAGAGCCTGAAGTCAGGCAGGTTGATTCCTCCAGTTCCATTCTTCTTTCTCAAGATTGCTTTGGCTATTCGAGGTTTTTTGTATTTTCATACAAATTGTGAAATTATTTGTTCTAGTTCTCTGAAGAATACCATTGGTAGCTTGATAGGGATTGCATTAAATCTATAGATTGCTTTGGGTAGTATACTCATTTTCACTATATTGATTCTTCCAATCCATCCAAACCTGCTTTCTAAGAGTTGGAGTGTGGGGGTCAGATTGGGAGTACTTGGTTTCCTTCTCTGTTAGGCCCAGTTGAATGGAAAGATGAAGAGAACCAAACTGAAGTATCTGAGGAGTCCTGATACACAGTGTGAGTGTAGTTCCAGGGTGTCTGCTTGCTCTGCTGGCAAGGAAGCAGAATTACCAGATCTTCTGCAATATAATCAAACATGTGTTTGCATTTTACATATGCTTAGTCTCTTGGATTGGCCTATTATCCACCCAGTTATCCAAAGGAAAGCAGGAAAAGATATGTGGGAATGGACATCATTACAGATACTGTAAAAGTGAAGGTTGGGAAAAAAAATGGGGAAAAGATTTGAATAGAAACTTTACCAAAGAAGAGATACAAATGGCAAATCAGCACATGCAAATCATCTCAACATCAATAGGCATTTGTTGCTTAGTTGCTAAGTTGTGTCCAACTATTTTGTGATCCCATGGACTGTAGCCCACCAGGCTTCTCTGTCCATGGGATTTCCCAGGCAAGAATACTGGAGTGGGTTGCCATTTCCTTCTCCAGGGGATCTTCCCAGCCCAGGGATTGAACCAGGGTATTTTGCATTGGCGGGTGGATTCTTTACTACTGAGCCACTCCACTCCAGTATTCTTGCCTGGAGAATCCCAGGGATGGCGGAGCCTGGTGGGCTTCCGTCTATGGGGTCGCACAGAGTCGGCCAAGACTGAAGCGACTTAGCAGCAGCAGCAGCAGCAGCAGCACCAGGGAAGCCCTCATTAGGTACTGCTGCTGCTGCTGCTAAGTCGCTTCAGTCTTGGCCGACTCTGTGCGACCCCATAGACGGAAGCCCACCGGCTCCCCCATCCCTGGGATTCTCCAGGCAAGAACACTGGAGTGGGTTGCCATTTCCTTCTCCAATGCATGAAAGTGAAAAGTGAAAGTGAAGTCGCTCAGTCGTGTCCGACTCTCAGCGATCCCATGGACTGCAGCCTACCAGGCTCCTCCATCCATGGGATTTTCCAGGCAAGAGTACTGGAGTGGGTTGCCAGTGCCTTCTCCATTCATTAGGCACTAGAAACATGCAAATTAAAACTACAATGAGATATCATTCCATCACTCTTAGGTGGTTAAATTTTTTTTTTAAATGCCAAAGAGGAACTCCAACCCATTGCTGGAAGGAATGTAAAAAGCATGTGAACACTTAGGAAACGTTTCTTACAAGTTAAACATGCACTTACCGTATAACCCACCAAACCTGCTCTTAGGAGTTTACCCAGTGGAACGGACGACCTCATTTCTGGACAGAGGCCCATGACTTATCTGAGCAATATTAGTCTTTAAACTTTATTTAGCATTTACTCTCTGTCAGACATTATCTCCTACAAGCCTCAAAACAATCCATTGAGATTAAGCCTGAGCAGCACTCCCCATGCTGCTGTCTGCACCCTCCCTCCCCTCCTCTCCCTCCAGCTTTATGGGGCCCCCCTTACCTGGGAGGTAACAGAGGCACACCTCTCCAGGTCAGGGTATCAGACAAGGGCCACATATGCTTTGTACAAGCACAGACAGTTTACTAGGGTGAGAAGGTGGAAGGAAGTCAAGGCGATTGCTGATCTTAGCTCTCTGTGACTTGGAGGGTCTTTTGTGCTCCCAGAAGCAAGGCTGGGCAGGGCTGCAAGCATGGCTGTGGGAAGACCCTTCTCTTCCTGGCTTTGTGGGAGCTTCTGCTCCTGGAGGGGACCGTGCCCCCAGCTCAGAGGGCTGCACCCCTGGCCACCACTGGGTCCAAGGGTTCTGGGGGAGGGGTTCTGCTCTATAGAGCAGCTGTGAATGTGTGCGTGTTTGCTTGTGTGTGTGGTTGTTTGTGCTTGTGCATCTGAGGTCTTCCTTATCACCCTCAAACCTACAGGTGAGTGACCAAGGTGGGCCAGGAGCGATACTGACTACAGAGTTTCAGGGCCTCCTGCTCCTCAGTGGTCAGCAGGGACCAGGCCGGGAGGGTCACCTGGGACCCCAGGACGTTCCTTGCTGCTGGCAACGGGGTGAGGAGATGCTCAGACAGCCTGCACTTCACAACCACCAGGAGGTTGGGGGTTGAAGACATATTAATGTTGATTTAGAGAAGGTGTGCAGTACCTTTGCAGGCTCCTAGGGGTTGGCAAACTGCTGTCCACTGTCTACACCTGCGGGATGGCTGACCGTGTGTGCTTTCCTGGCGTATGTGGAAGCACAAACACCGTGGAAGAAAAGCTTGAGAAAAAAACACAAAATGGTGACTGTAGCTGTGCCAGAGTGGGAGGGTTCCCCCCCCTTTTTTTTTCTGTTCTTTCTTTGTTTTGTTTTGTTTTTTTGTTAGGGGAGTATTTTCAGAATGGTCGCTCAGCAGATAAAGATTCTGCCTTCAATTCAGGAGACCTGGGCTTGATCCCTGGGTCGGGAAGATCCCCTGAAGAAAGGAATGGGTATCCACTCCAGTATTCTTGCCTGGGAAATCGCATGGACAGAGAACCTGGTGGGCTACAGTCCGTTGGATCGCAGAGTCAGACACGAGTGAGTGATCGACTAACACAAAGATAAAATGCTTTCTATTAAGGAAAATCCTCTATGCTGCTTTGGGTCCCGGAGTGGCCGGCAGGGGTCGCGCGCCATCGGGGACTCGGGCGGGGCAGTGGGGCTACGGGGAGATTCGCGCGCAGGACCCGACTGGGCCTAGGGGAAGGGGGCGAGGATCTCGAGCGGAGGTGAGGCGGGGGGGAATCTGTGGACAGCCCACTCGGTCCTGAGCTCTGGTCCTGGGTAGTAGCCCAGCCTTGTGAAGAGCCTTCTGGGGAGGGGAGGGGGCTCCAGCTGAGACCTCAGGGCTGGGGAAACGGGATGCTTGGTGTGGCAAGGAGAGCGGCATTCAGAATAGTGGGGAGCCCTATGGAGTCCTCATCCTCGCCCGAACCGCGCAGGGACCCGCTCAGCGAGGAGAGAAGGTGGCGGGTCCTCTCAGAGCCTTCTCGGTTCGGGCACGTGTCAGTGCTTTTGCAGGTTTAACTCGGGGGATTGCACAGGGCGTCTCCATTCCACAGGGGCGGCCCGGCAGCTGGGGGCCCTGCGCCGTCCCGGGGCGGGGGTGGCGGGGGCGACATACATTCTCCGCCTCCCCCATCCTCCTCAGCTCTGCAGAAGCGAGGAAGAAAAGCGATTTCCTAGACCTGTCGTGAGTTTTAAGTACAGAAACAGAAGGGGAGCGTTCTGTACGCAATGACTGTGGTTATGAAGCTGTAAGGTTTGCTGAGCATCTAAGTCTTCCTTTCCGTGTAAGGTCCTTTGTAAGAACGAACCCCAGAGGGCGCCTGTCCGGCCCAGCTGCTTTACAAGTCCGGAGGGCAGAGCACAACGGCCCCACCTTAGCAGGGCTCTCAGCTTCTTGATTCCCCTTCTTGTGAGTAATTTGGCTTCCCTGATGGCTCAGGTAAAAGAATCCGCCTGCCAATGCAGGAGACACAGGTTGGATCCCTGGGTTGGCAAGACCCCCTGGAGAAGGAAATGGCAACCCACTCCAGCATTCTTGCATTCTTGCTTGGGAGATCCCATGGACAGAGGACCCTGGTGGGCTACAGTCCATGGGGTCCCGAAGACTTGGATAGTACTGAGCGACTAAACACCAACTACTTGAATAAAGACTCTACTTCCCGTGGGGCACAGGAGTCCTGTGACCTGGCCCTGGCCTGGCTGTCCTTTGGGACATCACTCACTCCTTCCCCATCTCATGGTGGATGGCTCTGTGTGTGAGGCGATACCCGTGCTGTAGTCTCTGGGGGTCTGACAGGCCCCCACGAGGACTTCTAAACCAGATGGCTTGTCTTGAGTCATTCAGTTGAGTTCTGAAGGCTCCTCCTGTACAGTTTTTACAGGAAAATCAGGATAAATACTTGATTCCGCCCTCCCTTTTACTTACAGTTTTCAGGATGAGTTTATTTCTTAGAATCCTCCCATGGTGAACAAGTAGAGTTTTGTTTGTGATCTTACAGGCCCCAGCTGGGGAAGCATGGAGTCCTAACCACCAGGAAAATCCCCTAAGTGGGGTTCCTGCTGCTTCTATTTATGTTGCTCATGTTGGCCCCAGAGCCAAGCACCCTGTTGGCACCAACTGCCCCACTGCCCACGTCATGGCTTCCGGGCTCCGAGAGGAGGTGGGGCTGGGGTGTCTGAAGCCTGATACTGTTACCTGGAAGAGAGTAAAGAGGGGTCTTCTTCAGATAGAGAGTCTGGAATTTATTTTAGTTGTGGGTCAGTAGAGGCAGATGCACTTTGGCTGTTAGCACAAGAGGCTGCCGGGAAGGCACGTGAAGAGCCCACATAGGCACCCGGGCACCTTGAAACAGAGGTCATGGATCCCAGGGGGTGGCTGCCCTCTGAGTCAGCCAGCCCAGGGCTGCCTGCTTCACGCCTCTGGTCCCAGCTGAGGGTTATTGGTGCCCTTTCCAGCTCCAAAGAGGCCCGGCCTGGTGGATGAGATGGGCCACTCAGCATTAGGAGAGAAATAAATCATGTTCCTTCTTTGCAGACACCAGCAACTCCATGAGATGAGCTGTTCTCTTCTAGAACAGTTGTGACTTAGAGCTGGGCTTCTCACTCTACCACCCTCCCACCTTCTCCTGCGCCTGGTCCATGTCTGTATTTCACACTGTCTGCTCTGTTTTTATCCAAAGACTGTGTCTGACAACCTGCAATTCCCCTGGATTCTGTGGTCCCATTCTATGGATGCTGTTCTTTCCTCTAAAATCCTGGCTCTTTTCAAACTCACTAGCTCCATGGTGCTATGATCTCTGCTTCCCTGAGTGTCGTCTCTCCCAGCTCCTGGAGCCCAGGCTGTGTTTCATGGCCTTTGATAACCTGAATGCTGTCTCAGAGTCCTTCTTCTGGTGGGGGCCCCTCCAGCTGTGTCTAGGCTTGGCCATTTCCCTGTGGGGCCACGCCATGGGGCCTCTACTAGGGTGGTGTGGCGCTCATTGACTCCAAATCAGATTTTCCTTTGGTATTTTTGGGGAGGGAGTTGTGTGCTGTGTCAAAGATGAGAATTTGGGTCCTGCCCCTGGTGCTGACCAACTGCCCCCAGGCCTTGGGAGGGTGTCTCTCCCCCATGGACTGAGTTGGGTGATGTCCAGACAGCAGGTCCTCCCGGCTCCTGCGCTGGGCCATCCCTCCTGCACCAGGGATGCTCCCTTGTCCCCGGGCCCTGGGGGCTGAGCCCTGCTGGCTTCTAGGGTTTTCTCTTCATTACTTTCATGGGACGTTGTCCTTTCCTGTGTCAATGAAAAAAATCAGTAGATCTAAGAAAGAAATGGAAAATTTTATTTGAGCCAAACAGGATTGTAACCCAGGAACAGCCTCTCAGAAAGCTCCAAGAACTCTTCTGCCTGTTAGAGGTCAAAGCACAGTTATGTAAGTTTTTGAGGCAGAGGGCTGTATACTACATGATGCATTATTGACAATTTGCACTATCCAGATCTCCATGGACAAAATGATAGTGGGTCATGGGTCACCATGGCCCCTTACAAGGTTAAGAAGAAAGGTTCTCTCCTAAGGGGTCTGATCAATGCAGATGCACAACACACACCGGAGGCGAGAGAGGAGGCCCAAAGGGGCAAAGAAAAATTTATGTTTAAATTTTTTTCATCTTGCCATAAAACATGAATTTTATTTCACCAACTGTTTCTGAAATAAGGTAGTACTTTTAGTAGCAAAGCCCCTCCTTTGGGGCTGCCGTATATCTCAGTTGCTCCCACTGTGCATTCTCCACCCAGAAGTTGCACCTGGGACTCAAATCCCCAAAACTGAGCAAGTTGCTCACCTCTTCTGTGGGCGCAGCATCAGTCCTGGGGAGTGCTGCTGACTGGCCGCCTCATGGGAGAACAGTGGGGTTTTTGAGTGTTGTTGCCTGTGAAGTGTTACACTTCAGCTGGACTACTGACCTGCCCCGGAGGCTTCGGCATGGGTTCCCTCAGTCCTTGTCTGTAGAAGATGAAGTCTGGACTATTTGATCTGGGCTGTGTGTTCTCAGACCCTTTGATGTGTAGGGAGAATTGATGTGAAGGTGTGTGCAGCAATTTAAAGCTTTGCCCCTAGTTGCTATGTGTGTGTGGGGGGGTGGGTAAAGTTGAGGGGATACACACTAACAAGCAATTCAGTTCTAATGCCTTGTCCTCACAGACAGCAGCAGATCCCGCAAGCCTGCCCCATCCCCCAACTCAGACTCCAGTGGAAACTTCAGGTTGTCCTCTGTGCTTCTGACCAACCTGCTCCAGGGAGGTCCCCATGACCCCCTTGTCAGGTTTGATTAATTTGCTAGAGTGGCTCAGAGGGCTCAGCGAAACATTTTACCCACTAGATCACCAGTTTATTGTAAGAGGATATGACTCAGGAACAGCCAGAATGGAGAGATGCAGGGGTTGAGGCATGAGGAAGATCATGGAACTTCCATATTCTCTCCAAGCACCCTACTCACCCCAAATTGCCACGTGGTCATCTACTGGAGAGCTCCCTGAACCCTGCCTTTCTGGATTTTTCATTACATAAGCAAGATTGATTAAATCATTGGCTATTGCCAATTGATTGATTCCCCAGAGGTCAAGGGAGATGGAACTGAAAATTCTAACCTTCTGATCGCAGGACTGGCTCCATTGGCAACCATCTCCCATCTCCAGAAGCTTTCCAAAATCACTCCATTAATGTAAAAAGCTTTCTTCACTTAGGAAATCTCAAAGTTTCTAGGAGCTCTGTGCCAGAAATGGGGACAAAACCCAAATATATATATATATGTATATATATATATGAAGAGGGCATGGCAGCCCACTCCAGCATTCTTGCCTGGAGAATCCCATGGACAGAGAAGCCTGGCAGGCTACAGTCCATAGGGCCGCAAAGGGTTGGGCACGACTGAAGTGACTTAGCATGCTAGTATATATATGTGCTGTGTGCTGTGCTCAGTCACTCAGTCATGTCCAACTCTTTGCGACCTCATGGACTGTAGCCCGTCAGGCTATCCATGGGGATTCTTCAGGCAAGATTATTGGAGTGGGTTGTCATGCCCTCCTCCAGGGGATCTTCCCAACCCAGGGATCGAATCCAGGTCTCCCTCATTGCAGGCTGATTCTTTACCATCTGAGCCACCAGGGGAGCCCAAGAATATTGGAGTGGGTAGCCTATCCCTTCTCCAGAGGATCTTCCTGACCCAGGAATCGACCTGGGGTCTCCTGCATGGCAGGTGGATTCTTTACCAGCTGACCTACCGGGGAAGCGCATGCATATATATATATATATGTACATATATAGCCATATATATATGTATAATATATAATCACAGTGTCACACAACTCCAGGGCCATGAGTGGAGGAGTCCTGGAGTGGATTGTCCACAAATCTCTGAGTTTCTCCATGTATTCAATTCCATTTTAGGGCAAATTATTTCTCTCTTTTATGCATATTTCTCATAATGAACCAAATTCTGAAAAATATGATCACTTGGCTCTGTGGAACTTGACAGTTCTAGAAAATCATGTCACTCCCCAGTGAGCCATAAAAAAAGATGAATCCTGCTTTTTCTTACCGTACAATAATAGACTCTTTTTTCATGTTTTCTGCCCTCTCTTCTCTTACTCAGAAAACATATATTTCTTAAAAGCCACAACTCTGTGGTATTTTCCTAAACAAGTGCATGTTATAAGGTGGTAGAACTTTCTATCATGGGATGAAAACCTAGAATTGGCCGTAGCAAGGGAAAATGTTTGACCAGTTTCTGGATCTGGTCTTTACAAGCTGTTTGTGTGGCTAGTGGTGCAGTCCATGGAGTCAGTTCCAAAGGTCACGTCTTCCAGGGAGCGGGGAGCCTGCCAAGACTAAGGCACCTTCCAGGGACAGCCAGGCTGCCTGGCTTTCTAAGCAGCTGTGAGGGGTGCCCAAGTGGACCACATCATGAGGGCTGCTTGGAGTCGGGGTTCACTGGGATCAGGTTGGGATGCTGTGTTCCTCTGCCACCATCAGTGGATGCAATAGAAGCCAGGGAGACTGCTGCTCAACAGAAGCTGACTTCTCACATTCCATGTTCCCAGGGGGCCTGCTGCTCTGTCCTGCCAGCTGCAGGTCAGCCGCGACAGTGGCTTGATCCTCCTGGCCCCCGTCCATGACTATTCTGCATCCTCGGTCAGGGACGTGGCCTCCCTCTTTACTCGGATTTGGGACATCCCCTTCTCACAGCAGAGGGGAAAGAAGGTACCAAACATCAAGTTGAATGTCTCCGACAACATCGGCTTGAATCTGGTCACCTACCAACCTGCTTCCAGCCCAGCATCCCTGGCAAATCACAAGAGGAGAGCACCACTGGGCCTGGAAGCATGTGGCATCTAAGAGGCCAGACACTGACCCATGCGTGGCCGTGGGCCGTGGGTCACAGTTCCCTTGCACGAGGTGGGCCAACTAACTGGGTCCAGGATACAGACTCCCATGCGGTCTTTCAGGTGCTGATGGCAAAAACCCAACCTCAACCAGGCTGAAAAAGGAACACAAAAGAAAGCCAGAGGTACCTAAAGAAAAGCAGAGGGTCACCCCACTCCAAAGTTGCTCTGCTTTTGCAGGTCTGACCAAGCGTTAATGACCCAGCCTCCACGTTGGTTGTCTCAAGGAGGTCTTGCCTTCACTGCACTGACCCTGTCACCTCTCCAGCCGACGGCCAACAGCCCAGCCCACATCTTCTCAGAATCAAGCTTTCTCTAAGTCAGAATCGCTTTCCCTAGGAGCCCAAAGTCTTTTTGCTTCATGTTGAGTCAAATCAGGGTCACCCTTCCTGGATTCCCCCTGGGGTCAGAGGAATGTTCTGATTAGCCAGGTCCGAGGCCACACTGTTAGAATCAGGGGGACAGGAAGAGGGGAGGATGAGACCAGAACCCAAACTTTCTTCTTAGTCCCTAGAGTCAGTGACCACTTTGAGACCAGGCAGATCACTCCTGGTGGATTTTATAGCCAGTATAAATAGTATATATTTGCACTGGCGACTAAGAGGCTCAGAGTCAATATTTTCTCTCCAGTTTTATTCTGAATTGTGCAAGCCTCGTGGAGCTCAGTTCCATGTGACCACCACTCATGTCCATCAGTCGTCCCAGCCATCCCTTCTGACGTCCTCCTGAGCACTGCCCAGTGCTCACCTGCCATCTGGGACCTCATAAAGATACTGGTGCTTAGAAAATTAAGTCAGATGGTTGTACAATGGAAATGCTTTTGTTTTCTTCCTTTAACTCTAAGCAAAGGATATTTCCTTATGTTAGTTTTGTCCCCTTTAACAGAATAAAAGAAAGAAGCATCCACTAGGATATAGAGAATTCTTTATTTTAGACTTCTAAAGACTCATGGGGAAATTGACAGTTCTTCCATGGTTTCTCTTGAATATTGTCCATGGAGAATGAATGTCTGAGGCCATTTGAATAACAAGATTTAATTGTGGAGGAAGAAAGGGAAAGGAAAATAAAAAGTCATACACAACAGTGCTGTCAGCGTAACCAAGGTCTGTGAGTACCAACAGGAGTCTCAGACAGACCCTGGTAGTTACCACCAGAGCTTCTGGAGCAACTGAGGAAGGCAGGCAGGGGTTCCCCTGTCCTCAGTGGCCATTCCTCTGAGAGAAGCTGTTTGTTCATCTTTGTTTTCCCAACACCTGGTATGATCCCTGGTACATGGTGGGTGTCAGGTAAATGTTGGAATAAATGTTACTAATCTAGCATCCCTATCATCCCACCCCAACTCCACCTCATTTCCCTGTCTAGTGCTTCTCAGTCACTAAGACCCTGATTATGCTCCTTTGTTTGTCATCTGTTTTCTCCATAAGAAAGTAAACTCCTGAGGGTGGAGTTGGCTTTCTTTCTTAGTAGTTTCCCTCCAGTTTGCACAAGGCCTGCCCACACTGGGCTTTCGTTAATATCTGTTGACCAAATGGACAAAGTGAGAAATGTGTCCTCCCTCTATAGATGTCCTCTCAGTGGGCATGGTGGGTTGTGTGTTCTTCAAGGGGTAGCATTTACATTCATGGAGCACCCATTCTATGAACCAACTGTGTGCTTTTTCACATCATCATGGCTATTGAATCCTCACACCAATCTGGTTTCCTCTAACCCATTCGTTCCATTAAATCCACTTCTGTTCTTATGTGGCACTGAGCTAAGATGTCAGGTGTTAAGGGAAGCTCATTTCTTACTGGGGACAGGAAGATCTTATTTTCCTGGTTGATGGTACTTATAAGAAAGATAGCAAGTATATTCTGTCACTGGGGAGGAGGTGATCAGTGCTGGTGCTCAGTCGCTTACTTGTGTAACTCTTTGTGACCCCAAGGACTGTAGCCCATGAGGCTCCTCTGTCCTTGGGATTTTCCAGGCAAGAATACTGGAGTGGGTTGCCATGCTCTCCTCCAGGGGATCTTCCCAATCCAGGGATTAAACCTGAGTCTCTTTTGTTTCCTGCATTGGTAGGTGGATTCTTTACCACTAGAGCCACCTGGGAAACCTTGGGGAAGAAGTACTTATAGAAAATCAAATACTCTATTAATTATTTGGAATGATGGTCAAGAAGGGCCACCATGGATGTGAGAGGCAGACAGTTTTGTGCTAGCTGCCATCACAGAGCACCACAGGCTGAGGGCTTAAAACAACAGACATTGGTCTTCTCGTGGGTCACAGAGCTGAAAGTCTGAGATCAGGGTACTGACAGAGTTGACTTCTCCCGCAGCTTCTTGTCTAGCAGATGGCTGTCCTCTTGCTGTGTCCTCTTGTGGCCTTTCCTCTCTGTGTGTTTCTGATAGGGACAGAGTAAAGGGACAACTTAGGAGAGTAAATAGTTACTCTCACTAGGGTTTCATATGGAGAAGGCAATGGCAACTCACTCCAGTATTCTTGCCTGGAAAACCCCATGGACAGAGGAGCCTGGTAGGCTTCAGTCCATTGGGTCGCTAAGAGTCAGACACGACTGAGTGATTTCACTTTCACTTTTCACTGTCATGCATAGAAGGAAATGGTAACCCACTCCAGTGTTGTTCTTGCCTGGAGAATCCCAGGGACGGGGGAGCCTGCTGGGCCCCTGTCTATGGGGTCGCACAGAGTCGGACACGACTGAAGCAACTTAGCAGCAGCAGCAGGGGTTCATAAATAGAGAAAAAGTATGGGAAACTCCTGCAGATTAATGATCTATCAAGAAAGCAATCTTGCTTAACAACAGACCATGCAGACTTGCTTGGCAATGAAACCATGCAAAGGAAGCTTGAGACATGCCCCAAAGCATAAACAATGGTGGAATGAGGCCTACATCCTGTCCACTGAAGTCAACAAATTAATGATCCTTGAGAAGGGGCTTTTTCTGCTTGTACTAAGAGCAGAAATATAGAGAAAGGTGACATTTTACTGAAACCTGAGATGATTTACCATATTTTAGTATATGTTATCGCCTTTTTGCTCATTTCCATAGCTTCATGACAATCCTGGTTTGACCATGTAGGGACAAGAGAACTCCACTGCCTGAGGCAGAGGAGGAGCTGATGACAAAAACTTGACATCTACTCAAATATGAGGAAGAAGGTGGTCTTCTTCCCCTCCCTAATTTTATTTGATTATAAAAATGTAGCCATTCTGACTGGTGTGAAACGGTACCTCATTGTGGTTTTGATTCACACCAGTCAGAATGGCTGCTATCCAAAAGTCTACAAGCAATAAATGCTGGAGAGGGTGTGGAGAAAAGGGAACCCTCTTACACTGTTGGTGGGAATGCAAACTAGTACAGCCACTATGGAGAACAGTGTGGAGATTCCTTAAAAAACTGAGAATAGAACTGCTATATGACCCAGCAATCCCACTGCTTGGCATACACACCGAGGAAACCAGAATTGAAAGAGACACGTGTACCCCAATGTTCATTGCAGCACTGCTTACAATAGCCAGGACATGGAAGCAACCTAGATGTCCATCAGCAGACGAATGGATAAGGAAGCTGTGGTACATATACACAATGGAATATTACTCAGCCATTAAAAAAATACATTTGAATCGGTTCTATTGAGATGGATGAAACTGGAGCCCATTATACAGAGTGAAGTAAGCCAGAAAGAAAAACACCAATACAGTATACTAATGCATATATATGGAATTTGAAAGATGGTAACGATAACCCTATATGCGAGACAGAATAAGAGACACAGATGCATAGAACAGTCTTATGGACTCTGAGGGAGAAGGTGAGGGTGGGATGTTCTGGGAGAATAGCATTGAAACATGTATATTATCATATGTGAAACAGAACACCATTCCATGTTCAATGCATGAGACAAATGCTCAGGGCTGGGGCAATGGGATGACCCAGAGGGATGGGATGGGGAGGGAGGTGGGAGGGGGGTTCAGGATGGGGAACACATGTAAACCCATGGCTGATTCATGTCAATGTATGGCAAAAACCACTACAATATTGTAAAGTAATTAGCCCCCAACTAAAATAAATAAATTCATTTAAAAAAATAAATAAATAAAATAAAATAAAAAATAATTATACATAAAGTTACTTTTCAAAAAAAAAAAAAAATGTAGCCCACCCAGCTTTCGAGGGATGGCACTCCCTTACCTGCTAACTTGTATCTCTCACAAATCTCTCTGCCTTTTGCTGAATTCTCTCTGCACCAAGGCAGAAGAATTTGTGCTCTACTAAGACCCAAAATGCATTCTGTAGTTTCATTTTTCTGCTCTCTCTCTCTTTTTATAAGGACATCAGTCCTATTGCGTTAAGGCCCCACCCTTTTGACCTCATTGAACCCTAATTACTTCCTTAAAAGTCCCCTATCCAAATATAGTTACATTGAAGGTTAGGGATTTGCCTATGAATTTGGGAGAAGACACAATTCTACCCATAATGATTACCTAGCAGTGTGGTGCCTGCCAGAAGGCAGGGATGTAGAGCTCCATGGGCCCTTGGGGAGGTGACCAAAGGGAAGACCAAGGGAGGGGAGATTATTTCAATAGAGCAGTCATGGGCGTTAAAACACAAGGATAAATCAAGGTTGCAGGGCAGTGGCTGAGATGGGATGAAACTGGAGAAATAGGAGGGCCTGGAATCTCACCTGTGGAACATGGGGACTCTCCAGAGTTCTGCAGCTAGAGAAGAGACTTGGTAAGATTGATTGTTGAAAAAAGTCAGCTGATGACCACTGAGGTTTCTCTGGTGCTTACCCACCCATGTGCTTCTGCCAAGGAGCACCCCAGAGGGAGCCCAGAGCCAGCTCTGGGGTCTTCTTGTGGCACCAGGGTGCCATCTCCTCATCAATTGTCAGTGGGGAGCAGAGGACTTTGTTCCCTAGTGGCTTTTCAAAGAAGTTGCAAAACACTGTGAGGGTTTGTGGGAACCCAGGCCTCTCCTACCTTCCCTTTTTTTGTAAACAAAGAAACTGCCAAAATGGAAATGCTTTCTCCCTTGTCCTTCCTTCAAAGAGTGATAACGTGAACTATCCATCATTTTTATTTCAGAAAGACTGACACTCCTTTCCCCATTGGCCCATGCACTTTTGTCCCCATCAACAATTGGATCTGGCATCAACTGATGTTTATTTCAACTTCATAATTAAAGAAGAATGTTAAGTGTGTAACTCAACTCTACTCCAAATGCTAGAACGATCTGGAATAATGTAACCCCTTGGGAAAAGCTTAGGAAAGGAAGAAAAAACCACATTTGCAAATAATAAATTTGGAAATAACAGATCATCTCAGTTTGGTACACTTGCAACTTGCCTAGACTTTTTTAAAATCGATAATCTGAAAATCAGCAGAAAGAGGTGAATTGTAATAGGTCAATTTCAGAATAACCACTAGAAACCAAACAAAGGAAAACATCTAGAGATGATGAGTAAGAGGATATGACAATCTGCATAAGGATCATTTTATAAAAGTGACTGATGAGTAAATACAAAAATTCAGTCGCAAACTATCCTGTATATTCATTTGTGCCAAATTACAGAATTTTAAGACAGAATATTACAGAATATTAAAAATTTTAATAATTTTCTGAAGTTATTTCTCCACTGATCTCCAGTAGCATATTGGGCACTTACTGACATGGGGAGTTCATCTTTCATTGTCCTTTTTGCCTTTTCATACTATTCCTGGGGTTCTCAAGGCAAGAATACTGAAGTGGTTTGCCATTCCCTTCTCCAGTGGACCACATTTTGTCAGAACTCTCCACCATGACCCATCTGTCTTGGGTGGCCCTACAAGGCATGGCTCATAGTTTCATTGAGTTAGACAAGGCTGTGATCCATGTGATCAGTTTGGTTAGTTTTCTGTGATTGTGGTCTTCAGTCTATCTCCCCTCTGATGAAGAAGGATAAGGTTTATGGAAGCTTTCTGATGGAAGAGACTGACTGAGGGGGATACTGGGTCTTTTTCTGATGGGAAGGGCCATGCTCAGTAAATCTTTAATTCAATTTTTTGTGATGGGTGCAGCTCTGGTGCCTCCCTGCTATTTACCTGGGGCCAAACTATGGTGGAGGTAAAGAAAGAAAGCTTTACCTTTCTATGAAGAAAGCTGAGCACTGAAGAATTGATGCTTTTGAACTGTGGTGTTGGAGAAGACTCTTGAGAGTCCCTTGAACTGCAAGGAGATCCAACCAGTCCATCTAAAGTAAATCAGTCCTGAATATTTATTGGAAGGACTGATGATGAAGCTGAAACTCCAATACTTTGGCCACCTGATGCAAAGAGCTGAATCATTTGAAAAAACCCTGATGCCGGGAAAAATTGAAGGCAGGAGGAGAAGGGGATGACAGAGAATGAGATGGTTGGATGGCATCACTGACTCAATGGACATGAATTTGAGTAAACTCTGGAAGTTGGTGATGGACATGGAGGCCTAGCACGCTGCAGTCCATGGGGTCCCAAAGAGTCAGACACGACTGAGCAACTGAACTGAACTGAACTGAACTGACTTGTGAAAGGGGGTGCTTTCGGCCTGGTGCTGCTCCTCCCTGTAAGCTTGCTCAGAAGTGGAGTTCAGCCTAAGGCAGGGACATCCACCCACTGCTCTGCCCCTGGGACTATCTGTTGTGATGTTCAGTTCGGTTCAGTTTAGTCACTCAGTCATGTCCGACTCTTTGCGACCCCATGAATCACAGCACGCCAGGCCTCCCTGTCCATTAACAACTCCCTGAGTCCACGCAAACCCATGTCCATCGAGTCAATGATGCCATCCAGCCATCTCATCCTCTGTCGTCCCCTTCTCTTCCTGCCCCCAATCCTTCCCAGCATCAGAGTCTTTTCCAATGAGTCAGCTCTTCGCACGAGGTGGCCAAAGTATTGGAGTTTCAGCTTTAACATCAGTCCCTCCAATGAACACCCAGGACTGATCTCCTTTAGGATGGACTGGTTGGATCTCTTTGCTGTCCAAGGGACTCTCAAGAGTCTTCTCCAACACCACAGTTCAAAAGGTAAAATTCTTTGGCGCTCAGCTTTCTTTATAGTCCAACTCTCACATCCATACATGACCACTGGAAAAACCATAGCCTTGACTAGACGGACCTTTGTTGGGAAAGCAATGTCTCTGCTTTTTAATATGCTATCTACGTTGGCCATAACTTTCCTTCCAAGGAGTAAGCATCTTTTAATTTCATGGCTGCAATCATACCTGCAGTGATTTTGGAGCCCAAAAAAACAAAGTCTGACACTGTTTCCACTGTTTCCCTGTCTATTTCCCTTGAAGTGATGGGACCAGATGCCATGATCTTAGTTTTCTCAATGTTGAGCTTTAAGCCAACTTTTTCACTCTCCTCTCTCACTTTCATTAAGAGGCTCTTTAGTTCTTCTCCACTTTCTGCCATAAGGGTGGTGTCATCTGCATATCTGAGGTTATTGATATTTCTCCTGGCAATATTGATTCCCTTGTGCTTTTTCCAGCCCAGCGTTTCTCATGATGTACTCTGCATATAAGTTAAATAAGCAGGGTGACAATATACAGCCTTGACGTACTCTTTTTCCTATTTGGAACCAGTCTGTTGTTCCATGTCCAGTTCTAACTGTTGCTTCCTGGCCTGCATACACGTTTCTCAAGAGGCAGGTCAGGTGGTCTGGTATTCCCCTCTCTTTCAGAATTTTCCACAGTTTATTGTGATCCACACAGTCAAAGGCTTTGGCCTAGTCAATAAAGCAGGGGTAGATGTTTTTCTGGAACTCTCTTGCTTTTTTGATGATCCAACGGATGTTGACAATTTGATCTCTGGTTCCTCTGCCTTTTCTAAGACCAGCCTTAACATCTGGAAGTTCATGGTTCACGTATTGCTGAAACCTGGCTTGGGGAATTTTGAGCATTACTTTACTAGCGTGTGAGATGAGTGCAATTGTGCGATAGTTTTGAGCATTCTTTGGTATTGCCTTTTTTGGGGATTGGGATGAAAACTGACATTTTCCAGTCCTGTGGCCACTGCTGAGTTTTCCAAATTTGCTGGCATATTGAGTGCAGCACTTTCAATTGTATCCTACCTTTTATGTAGAAAAGCGAGCTGGGGAGTTGGAGGCAATAACAAGAGGGTTTGAAAGACTGCACAGTGTGAGCCCTGGAGAGGCTAGCGTGTGAGTTGCTCTTGTGAGGGAAATGGCCAGGTTCTGGGACAGAGAAAGCTCGAACTGGCTGGGAGGGAGGTCCTGCAGGAAAGGTGTCCTGGGGGCAGCTCCTGACAGCACCTTGCTGAAGTTCAGCTGGAATTGTCTATGATGCTCTGAGAGGGTAGTTCTCCTCCATGAGGCCACTCTGTTTGGGAAACCCATGTCCCAGGAGACAGCCTCATGCTGGTGGCTGTTGTGGAACTAAAGGGTGTGAGTTGACAGGAGCAGAGCAAAGGATATCAGGGGCAGGGTGTGACCCCAGGTCTGAAGGTGAGTGGGTGGGGAAGGGACAGATGGAGTTTCCCAATGAAGACTGGATACAGGACATTGAGTCATTTTCACTTCAGTGCTCGAGGAGTGTGACCCTACAGGGATGGTGGTGGTGTTTTAGTCGCTAAGTCATGTCTGACTGACTCCATGGACTGTAGCCCACCAGGCTCCTCTGTCCATGGGATTTCCCAGGCAAGAGTATTAGAGTGGGTTGCCATTTCCTTCTCCAGGGATTTTGAGAAATACAGTTAACTGAGGCCTGGGGGATTATAAATAAGAAAGAAAAACTGAAATCTCACCTACTGTGTACATAATTCAGATTTTGGAAGGATCAGCTTCACTACTACCCAGGAGAAAATATTTTTTGGAGGGGCATGCAACCCCTGTAATAAAATCTGATGGCCTTAGAGCCAAAGCAAACAAACAAACAACAGTGCAGAATACATAAACCTGTCTGCAACACACTCCACAGCAGCTCAGGCAGGAGGGCCAGCTGGCTCCGTACTGCACGCTCCCTTCCCTGGGCCCATGGCTTTGCTTTCTTGCAACATCTGTCTTTCTCTGAGGCCACTCTACACAGCAGTTTTGGGTTCTTACCTAAGACTTTGACCAAGGTAATCCCAGAATCACCTGAGACCTAGCAAAATCTTTAAATCCTACTGTACACACACACACGTATACTTGTGTGTGCCTGTTCATGTGTGGGTAGACAATGCTTTCATTCCTAAATTGAAAGCATTTTTTTTCCTGTATATTTAAAAGTTTTGGGCTTAGGACCTCAGAGGAGTGATCAAAGTAGTCAGCATGGACAGTGTCCAGTCTGAGACTGTCCCCTTGGGCCTCTGTTTTGACACCATGCTCTGAGCACAGATTAATTGGACCCTGGACTATTGTAGTGAAAATGGAAAAAGAGGAATGAATTTTTCTTTCAGGAATGAGCTTTTCTTTCTTTTCTTTCCTTTTCCTGAGAACAAAGAAGATAAAGAGAACAGTGAATAGGCCTGATCACTCCTTGTTTTTACTTCAACTCTTCCTAATCTGTAGTCTATAACTTAAGTTTATAGTCCTCAAAACTAACCTGACACTATGTAAGTTATATCCACACCTATTATCCTTTAAAGTGTGAAAGTGAAAGTGTTAGTCACCCAGTCATGTCCGACTCTGCAACCCCATGGACTGTAGCCTACCAAGCTCCTCTGTCCGTGGGATTTCCCAGGCAAGAATACAGAGTGGGTTACCATGCCCTTCTCCAGGGGATCGTCCCAACTCTGGGATCAAACCCAGGTCTCCTGCATTGCAGGCAGATTCTTTACTGTCTGAGCCACGAGGGATTACCCTTGAACTCTATATTAATTATGTCCTGTCCTTCACTAATCTCTTCAGACCACCCCTTGTAGCTTTTGCATCTCAGAAAGAAGGCTGCAGTGTAATAAACCAGAGATGAATGGACCCAATTACTGGGCTACCTGATGCCAGCTATGACTGTTTGGAAACAATGCAAGAAGAAGAATATTCAAGATTCTTATTACTTTGTTCCTTATCACCTCCTCTTCCCCACTGAGAGCCCTATCTATAAAGTCTCTCAGTTCCCTTTGGGGGGCAGTGCACATTTCTTGAGGCAGTAGTCTGCTGTGTTCTCCCTTTGACTCAGTTCATTTCAGTTCAGTTCAGTTGCTCAGTTATGTCCAACTCTTTGTGACCCCTTGGACTGCTGCACGCCAGGCTTCCCTGTCCATCACCAGTTCCTGGAGCTTGCTCAAACTCATGTCCATCGAGTCGGTGATGCCATCCAACCATCTCATCCTCTGCCATCCCCTTCTCCTCCTGCCTTCAGTCTTTCCCAGCATCAGGGTCTTTCCCAATGAGTCAGTTCTTCACATCAGGTGGCCAAAGTATTGGAGCTTCAGCATCAGTCCTTCCAATGAATATTCAGGACTGATTTCTTTTAGGATTGACTTGTTTGATCTCCTTGAAGTCCAAGGGACTCTCAAGAGTTTTCTCTAATATCACAGTTCAAAAGCATCAATTCTTTGGTGCTCAACTTTCTTTATGGGCCAACTCTCACATCCATACATGACTACTGGAAAAACCATAACTTTGACTAGACTGACCTTTGTTGACAAGGTAATGTCTCTGCTTTTTAATATGCTGTCTAGGTTGGCCATGTACTGTTTAGAAGTGTGTAGTTTAGTTGCTATGTATCTGGGGAATTTTTCCAGATTTCTTTTTGTTTTTGATTTCTAGTGAGAAATTACTATCAGTGAAGAAGGATGTTACAGTCATCAGTGATTTCAGGGCTTCCCTGGTAGCTCAGCTAATAAAGAATCTGCTTGCCATGGAGGTGACCTGGGTTTGATCCCTGTGTTGGGAAGATCCGCTGGAGAAGGAAATAGCAACTTACTCCAATATTCTTGCCTGGAGAACCCCATGGACAGAGGAGCCTGGCAGGCTACAGTCCATGGGGGTCACAAGAGTTGGACACAACTTAGTGACTACCAGCACCGATTTGAGCTGGTGAGCCCTAAGGGAATGCAGGAAGAGGGATACCTGCCATCTAACAGCCATCAGACTACAGCCACTCCCTACAATAAACCCTGAGGAAAGGAAGCTCAGGACCTGAAAACAAGATACTGGTCCCAGATAGACGAGGTGCATATGAAAGGAATGCTTTCAGTGAGCCCAGACTCTTGCCTCTTCCCATAGATAAACAACCACTAAATTCCTTTACTTGGGATATCTGATTTTCTTTAATTAACAATCATTTTTTGATGTTCAGACTACCTGCCCCTTATTGCAAAACTTCTATATAACCTGGCTCCTCCCCTTGCCTCCTCAGAGCTGTTCTCTCAGGGTTACTTGAAATGCTGCCTCCCGGGCTTGAAGTCCTAAAATTTCTGCTGAATAAAAAACAACTCTCAACTTTTAGGTTGTAAATATTTTTTAAGTCAACATTAGGTTAATTCTGTCTTTGTTAGAAAACATAATATGTGTGATTCAAATCTTTTACATTTGTTAACATCTATTTCTGCTTTATTGACTATGCCAAAGCCTTTGACTGTGTGGATCATAATAAACTGGAAAATTCTGAAAGAGATGGGAATACCAGACCATCTGACCTGTCTCTTGAGAAACATGTATGCAGGTCAGGGAGCAACAGTTAGAACTGGACATGGAACAACAGACTGGTTCCAAATAGGAAAAGGAGTCCGTCAAGGCTGTATATTGTCACCCTGCTTATTTAACTTATATGCAGTGTACATCATGAGAAACGCTGGGCTGGAAGAAACACAAGCTGGAATCAAGATTGCCGGGAGAAATATCAATAACCTCAGATATGCAGATGACACCACCCTTATGGCAGAAACTGAAGAAGAACTAAAGGGCCTCTTGATGAAAGTGAGAGAGGAGAGTGAAAAAGTTGGCTTAAAGCTCAACATTCAGAAAACTAAGATCATGCATCTGGTCCCATCATTTCATGGGAAATAGATGGGGAAACAGTGGAAACAGTGTCAGACTTTATTTTTTGGGGCTCCAAAATCACTGCAGGTGGTGATTGCAGCCATGAAACTAAAAGACGCTTACTACTTGGAAGGTTATGACCAACCTAGATAGCATGTTTAAAAGCAGAGACATTACTTGGCCAACAAAGGTCCATCTAGTCAAGGCTATGGTTTTTCCAATGGTCATGTATGTATATGAGAGTTGGATGGTGAAGAAAGCTGAGGGCCGAAGAATTAATGCTTTTGAACTGTGTTGTTGGATAAGACTCTTGAGAGTCCCTTGATCCGTAAGGAGATCCAACCAGTCCATCCTAAAGGAGATCAGTCCTGGGTGTTCATTGGAAGGTCTGATGTTGAAGCTGAAACTCCAATACTTTGGTCACCTCATGCGAAGAGTTGACTCATTGGAAAAGACCCTAATGCTGGGAAGGATTGGGGACAGGAGGAGAAGGGGACGACAGAGGATGAGATGGTTGGATGGCATCACCGACTTGATGGACATGGGTTTGGGTGGACTCCGGGAGTTGGTGATGGACAGGGAGGCCTGGCGTGCTGTGATTCATGGGGTTGCAAAGAGTCGAACACAACTGAGCAACTGAACTGAACTGAATTGAACTGAATGTTAATTTTATGAGACTGCATATACTTCATCTTGGCACATGTGTCTTGTGCTTTAGAAGGTGTATTCTGCTTTGTGGAGTGAATTGTTTTATATATTTCAATTAAGTCAAGTTTTTTTTATAGTGTTTAAAAAAAATTTTTTTTAATGATTTATTCCTAGTTGGAGGATAATTGCTTTACAATATTGTGTTGGTTTCTGCCATACATCAACATGAATTAGCCATAGGTATGACATATGTCCCCTCCTTCTTGAACCTCCTTCCCACCTCACCCCACCCAGGTTGTCACCATGTTTTTAAATCTTTTATATCCTTGCTGAATTTCTGTTTCCTTTTTGTAGTGAGAACTAAGGCTAGAGTGTGGAAATTTCCAAGTATAATTGTGAATTTGTTATTTCTCTTTTCACTTATATCAATTTTCACTTTTATGTATTTGGAGCATGTTTTTAGGTACATCTCTGTATTTAGGATTATTATATCTTCTTGGTGAATTCATTATTATCGTTGTGTTGGATTCATATTCATTTTCTTTGTTCTGAGTCTGCTTTTCCTGATATTAATATGGTTCATGCCGTGTTACATTTTTTAAACTAAACATTTAGTTTTCAAATAATTTTAGAGCTATGGAAAGGTTGATTACTTGGCACTCACTAGTTTTACTACTAATATCCTTTTTTATCGTTCCAGGATCTAGTCCAAGATACCACATTGCCTTCGGTCATGTTCCCTCCCTGGTCTGCTCTGGTCTGTGACAGCATCTCAGTCTCTTCTTCTTTTCTACGATCTTGACAGTTTGAGGAACACTGGTCAGATGTTCTGTAGACTGTCCCTGAATTTTGAATTTGTCTGATATTTTTCTTATAGTTAACCTGGATCATGGACTCAGACCTTCTTGTGATTTGTGCTGTTTTTAACACTGCATTTGAAATGGGTTTCCGTGCTACTTGCTGTCCCTTAGCTTTTAAACTTGCTGTCCCTAATCCTGCTGCTTTGCCAGAAGGAACTTCACCCCAGCTTCTCTCTGAGAAGACAGCTCCTCCTGTCTCAAGCACAGCCCCAAAGCCTCTTCGATGAGGTTTTCTCTACCTCTCACTCCAGAAGGCTGGGGGTTTCCTGAAGAGTCTCCTATTTCAGTGGGCCTATTTGTCACGTGTGTCTTTCTCTGTTAGACTTGTGAGTACCTCAAGGTTAAGGACTATGTCTTACTGATTTTTATGTTCTCTTTGGCCTTCCGAAGACTGGCCAGCTAGCACTTACTACTGAAAATGTGACCCATGGACCCTAAACATTGGCATCATCTGGAAGTTCATTTGGAAAAGGAAATGGCTACCCACTCCAGTATTCTTGCCTGGGGAATCCCATGGATGGGGGAGCCTGGCACACTACAGTCCATGGGGTCACAAAGAGTTGGACACGCCTGAGTGACTAACACACACACACACACACACAGAGAGAAATTCACTGAATGAAAATAATTAGGCCCTACCCAGGCTTGCTGCCCCGAGATGGTTGCTGTAGTTACTTGCCCAAGCGATTCACATGGAAACCACCCTTTGGGAACTGCTGATGCTATCAATGCTTCACTAACTTTGTGTTCAATGAGTTAATAAATAAATGATGGCAGCTATCTTTTCTTCTCCCAAGTAATGCAGTTGGGTTTGAAAGGGACAAAATGAAGGGACAAAATAGGTGATTAAATAGTTAATCCCACTAGGGGATTATAAGTAGAAAAATATGGGAAACTCCAGTAAGTTAATGATTACTCGAGAAAGCAGGTTTATTTAACCACACAACCAAGCAGGCTTGCTTAGCAACAGAACATGCAACAGAAGCATGGGACATGCCCCCAAACAGTAAAACAATGGTGGCATGAGACCCACATCCTACCCAGTGACTCAATAAGTTAATGATCCTCAAAACAGGCTTTGTGCACACAGAAAAACAATCATTGATGGAAAGATGACTTTTCAAAATGAAAAAACCCTCATTGTACTGAGACCTGAAAATGTTTTTCCAAAATGCTAGGACAGTCCTGGCCTAACCATATAGGGAGGGACAAGTAGACTTCCCCACCCTACCTGGGGGAGGAACTGATGATGGAGAAATGACATCTACTCAAGAAAGACAAAGAAAGTCTTCTCCCGCACCCTGCTTTTACTTTGCTTATAAAACTAAAGCCCACTAAGTTCTCGGGGAGCAGCATTTCTCACCCACCTGCTTGTAAACCTCATCAGCATCCTGTTCTTATAAATCACTTCTTATCTACCACTTTGCTCTCGCTGAATTCTTCTCAGTGCTGACATAAAGGGCTATGGTACAGGAGATCTTCAGAGACCTCCTGAAACAACACCAGTCAGTTTCAGGTTGATCTCATCTATGCTGTCTCAGGTCTCCCAGCAGCCAGTCACACATTCACAGTGAGGCTAATAATATATGTGCCATCTGAGCCAATGGGATGTTCTGAGTCTTTCCTTCTTCTTGTATCAAATAAAAGTGATAGTCTTAGCTCCCTGGATTCTCATGAGTGTTAAATTAGATAACATGTATGAAGCACCTAGTACCATTTGCTTGGCCCCTGGTTTGGACTAAACAATGTATTTGCTTTTGTTCCTTCAAGGCACCTGGTAGTCTTGTTTATTTCTAAGTGAGCAGATTCACTTCTGTTGTAATCAGTACATTCAGTTCTTGTTTTCAGGCCATTGACTCCTGGATATAAATATATCTGAAGGGATGATAGAGAGCCTTCCAGGGGAATTTTTGTTCACCACATTAGGACAGTAGTCTCATGAACATCTCACTGCCCCAGAACGCATGTTTTACCTAGAATAGTTTTAATCTGTCCATGATAATCTCAATTTTGAGTATATCAGAATAGACTAGGAATTTGTGCAGATTTCTCTCTTTCTCAAGAGTTGGCACTTGTTATTCTGGAAGGAAATATTAAAAATATAGCCTCCTTTGAAATTTCAACACCTCACATCACAATAATCCCTTGGTTTACAGAAAAATAAACTTCCCCAATTCCCTTGACACCTCTTACTTTGTTCTTTGGACTCTTGGATGAGTGGATGAGCAGAGAACAAAGGTCAAATGGTCATGCTGATCTTTTCTTGCCGCTTAGGGTCCCTTCTGGTACAACTGACTCCGACTTTATTGGGCAGATTGGGCAGAGTGAGAAGACAGAGTTTCAGTATTTAGCAGTTTGATCATCACTCATCCTAGAGTGTGACTTTAAGTAATTTCTCATTCACTCAACGGCCTCCTCTCAGAATGTCATTGTTTTGCTATTTGGAGCTTTCTTAGGAAAACAAATGTGTGCTTTGACTCACCATTATAAATGTTATAGAGAAACAAAATCATAAATTTATAAAACATTGAAGCTGGATGGAAAGGTAAAGTGTTTTGTTCAAAGTTACAAAGCTTGTTTGCAGATGAGTCAAGACCAGACCAGTTTTTTGTCTCTCAGCTCAGTTCAAATTTTTAGATATTTTATATATTAAAGTTATAGCCATCAGAACAATCCTCTGCCCTCTCCCCTCACCCCATGCTACCTGTCGTAATAAGAAGCCATGTGAGCAGTAGCTGCGGGAGGTTTGTCTGCTTTAATATTCCCAATGTAATATTGGGAAGGTTTTTCATATTATAATGAAAGCACCAATGGAGCAGCATATGTGAAACTTAATCATAAGTCAAAAGAATATATTTATTTGACTAAAGCTTTTGTAAGAGAAAATTTCTTTCTCTCATTGCAAGGCTCTATACCATCTTTCTAATTCAATTCTTTTCTCATCAACCTCATGATAACTCACAGACCATAACAAAACATGGAGACATTATAGGAAGCTGCAAGTCTGACCCTGTGAGTTTTGCTCTAAATTTAGATGGTTGCCTTCAGAAACTATAAATATCTAAAATATTTCTTAGGTCTTTCCCCATGTCAGGTTTAATGGATGAACCAAATACAGAAATTATATAATCTATGGGTCATCTAGAAAAATTATTGCTTAATTTGTGTATTTATTCAACATGTTTACTAATTACCTAATGCCAGGTTCTCTGCTAGGTGCTGAGAACAAAATGATGAGCAAAAGAAGACAACACATCATTTCTGTCCCCATGGACTCTCTGAATTGAATGTTAGTGTCCCCTCAGCTTTCATATTCATAATACTGAGGTCCTAACCTATGAGGAACTCATAGGATTATGAGGACCTCATAGTGGAATATGAGGTCCAAATCCACTATGGCTGGATTTGGAGATGGGCCTCTAAGGAAGTATTTAAGATTAAATAAAGTAATGAGGATGGGGCCCTGATCTAATATAATTAGTGTCCTCATAAGAAGAGACACCAAAGCGTGCTTTCTCTCTGTGTGTGTATGTGTTTTGTGAAGACATAGCTAGAAGGATATTGTCTGCAAGCCATGAAAAGAGCAGTCACCAGACATCAACCGTGTTGGAACCCTGATCTTCCATCCTCCAGCACTGTGTGAAATAAATGTTTATAATTTAAGCCACCCAGTCTTTTGAAGCTTGTTATGACAATCCTGGATGGCTAAGGCATGGGACCATATTCTAGCAAAGAGAATGAACGTTACTCTTGGAATCACAATATGAGTTTCAAGTTATAACTACAACAAGTACTACAAAAGATGTCTCCGTGGAGAGATCAGGGAAGTGGCCCTGGGGAATTGAGACTGGGCTGAGCCCAGAAAAAGAGGAGGTTTCCTTGCCCAAGGTGATGGTATGGGGTGATGCCCATGGAAAGACCCTCTTGGGCAAGTTCAGCGATGGGAAGGAGAGAAGTGTGTCCAAGGGACTGGACAAGAGCAGTGCAGCCTGAATGCAGACAGTGACTGGGGGTGTGGCCCCGGGGATGCTGTAAGTTTGGGTTCATTCACACAGTTCCATCTACTTCATGGATGTTTGCGTTTACTCAAGAGAGATTTGAAACTTCTCAAGTGTTTAGAACAGAGTCACCTGATCAGATTTTAAAAAACTTTTTCTATCTGCATAGTGCCTACAAGGGTGTTCAGAGCCAATGTGGGAACTGGTGAGAAGGGTAAAGTTGAGGTTCAGCAGTGTCTTGATGGGTGTCACAGCACATGGGTGGGGGGGGTGTCCATCTGTCCTCAGAATGGCAGAGCAGAGCCGAGATTGGTGTGGCTGGAATCCCAGGACTCCTAGCCTCTGGCCCCAGGCAGCCCCATCTTTGGCTGCTCAGAGGGAGGTTAAGAGGGTGGTTTATGTGGTGTGCTCATTCATGGTCCCTGTAAGTCATGGGCAACATGAGGGCCCCTAGCACTAGCTGCTCCACTACATCAGGCTAAGCTTTGCAACTGCCGGTTATAAACACACCTAGTCGTTTAACTGCTGCCCAAGGAGCAGACGTGCAGCTTCCTGTGAGGCCTGAGGAAGCCTAGAAGGGATCTTGTGGGAGTAGCTCACAAGATAGCAACCTGGAATCTGTCTCCACCTGGAGCAGACACTTCTGTTTGCAGCTGACACAGTTTTGCAGTGGTTTTCAGGCTGGCAGCAGAGTGTCTTCAAAGTTTGAGTTCTATCATTACGTTGATCAAACTTGATGAGAAAACACTTGACTGAATTAAAATAATCCACTTTAATACATTTTGGTTGGTGTTCTGAATCTGTAGTGTATTTTCCATTAAGTTTTCTGCATTAAAAATTAGAATGTGGAGAAATGTTGCTACATTCTGTGTGTTAATCTTGTACCCAGAAACTTTGTTAAACTTGCTTACTTTTTTCAATAATTTATTGAGTTATATTTTCTATGTAAATGGTCATATCATATTCAGATACTGACAATTTTAGCTTAATTTTTTTGATAAGACAACTATTTTCATTTCAATCTTTTTTTCCTGTTTTTCTCATTAAGTAGAAAATGGTGATAAATGGACCCAAACAGAAGCCCCATGCTGAGGACTGAAGAGTTGTCCCATCAAACCTGAACCATTCACCTCATAAGATGGGGCCTAGAGGGAGGCAGAGAAATCCGCACAGGGAAGATAGTGGTCACACCTTGAAGGTGAGCAGAAGCTCAGTGGAGAAAGGCAGGGGTGGTGTCACATGCAGAGGAAATAGTTGCAGTATAATTTACCCATATTTTTATTACTTTCGATGTTTTCTCTCCCGCTGACTGTTGCTTATATCCAATCCCTGAATGGCTACTTTTTGGAATATGAGCCTGTGATAAGTTTTATTTGAGATTTTTCTATATGATCAGTATTCTGTTTTCTGATGTATCAATAGCATACATGTTTTTCAAAAAAGATTTTTGTATTTCATGTATAGCACATAAAGATGCTTAAAACTCTATATCCAATCTATCATTTCATTTCCACTTTATTTTTATGTTTTATATTAGCAAGTCCTTTGACCAACAGAAATCTTTTATATTTAGATTTAATTCTAACTCTGTTAGGAATTTATTTTGATAGGTATATGGGATAAGAACTTATTATCTTTTTGGTTACAAACTGCAAGTCATTTTCCTAATGTAAAATGGCACATGTCCCATTTTTTTCTAATGCATCCTTTAACATATACTAAATTCTTACATACATTAAAGTCTACTCTGCTCATTATTTTATTCTATGAAAATCTGCTAGAGCAAGGGAAGAGTCTTAAAGTTGGAAGACCAGCATGAGACCTGGGGCATGGTGGTACACAAGGTGTATTTATTGAATAATGTGTTAATATGCTTGTTCTTGATAACATGACTTCACAAAGAAGGCTCAAATAATGGAGCCCCTTCTGTGATTCTAAGATATTAAGTCCATGGATATGTTCTCCTTTGCTCCAGTCCTACAGAAATGACCCATCATGAACAGAAGCAGATTTATTTTCCCATTCCTGGACCATCTGTCTTTCCTAAAGTGGTTCATAGAAGGTGAAGGCTGGGAGATCTCAGCTGAGCTCCTGGCTTATGCTGGAGGGAGAGCCAGAATTAGAGAAGCAATGCTTTTCCAGAGTACAGTTAGCTCTGATGCTCACCATAAAAATAATTTACTAAATGTTAGAAGGGGCTGAACCTAATTAGGGACAGCAGGAAGAAACCACAGCACTGCCTCGTGAGCTGCAAAGCTTTGCAGCTTCCAGCAATCATGGCATCGTCATAATGTCTGCCACAAATATTATTCTTGGAATCTAAACGGAGGTTCCTAGAAATCAGTGTTTTGGGGCAGGCTTCTGTTTTGCTGCAAATAATCATGATGTGTTACAGCTGCCTGTGGTCAAGTTGCCTCATGGATGTCCGGGTTGAGGGACAGGGGTGGAGATGAGTGGCACAGAGTGCCACACTGTGACTCCACACTGTCATGTAAGGAGCTGAGGGGCTGTGTACCAAGAATGGTGGCCCTTGCAATGTAAGCCCCTGAGGCCAAGGCTGGCGTTGATGGCTAAGTGCTGTAACTGGGTCAGGCGTAGTAGTTAAGCAGGCTGGGATATTGGCAACCCTGGTGGAACAGGGAATAGGAGTGGGAAGAAGCAGGGAGACTGACCTAGTTAGAGAGAAAGCCCCTGGAAGAAGCAAGCCCATAGCCTGGAAACACATAGCCATTTCTCTCTCTCTCTCTTAAATTTTAATTGATTGTGGTAAGAACTCTTAACCTGACACTTTCCCCTTTAACAAACATTTGTGTAAGTAGTATGGTCCAGTAGACTATAGGCATGATTCTCTGCAGCCAATACATAGTCATCTTACTTGACCAAAACTTTATGCCTGATGACTAATAGCTCCCCATCTCCCCCTCCTTCCTGGCAGTCACCACTCCCCTCTTCCATCCTATGACTTTGATTATTTTAGCTTCCTCAGAGAAGTGAATCATGCAGTATTTGTCTTTCTGTAGCTGGTTTATTTCACTTAGTATCATGTCCTCCAGGTTCATATGTGTGTCTGTTATTGTATATGGCAGAATTAGCTTTTTTTTGGAAGGCTAAGAGGTGTCCCACTAGTAACACAACAGAGAGGGAGGGAAGGACGCTCCTCCTGGGCATCTGTTACCAGATCTGGAAGGCCGCGTTTTCTGGACCATGTCACCTCTACCACTCCAGTTCCTGACCACGACTGCCTTGCAACTTGCCTCCCCACCATGCTTACAGAATATCTGATCTCAGCAAGTAGTTACTTTTCTTTGCCACATGTACCTCAATGTTACATGTGTACTGTAAGAATAACATGTTTGATCTGAGGGGTTTGAATCATGACTAACCCAGGGGTTAGGACAAGTACTGCAAGCTATGTTGCTTCAGTCATGTCTGACTCTTTGCGACCCTATGGATCATAGCCTTCTAGACTTCTCTGTCTGTGGGATTCTCTAGGTAAGAAAACTGGAGTGGGTTGCCATGCTCTCTTCCAGGAGATCTTCCTGATCCAGAGATCGAACCTACGTCTCTTACATCTCCTTCGTTGGCAGGAAATGTTCTTTGGGTTCTTTATCACTAGAGCCACCTGGGAAGCCTCAGGACAAGTACTGAAAACCAGCGAAAGCACAGGGTTTCTGGGGAGCCACGGGGTTGGGGTTGGGAGAGGAGAGAGAAGACAAAAATGGAAGACATTGCCCACCTGTCCAGAAATAAGAAACTTCTGAAGATAAGCACTAACACGGAATTTCTGAAATAGCAACATTATTTTTGATGTCTTTAGAAAAGGCTGGAGGGAATTAATTTCCACAAATAAGCAAAAATGTCTTGGGATTGCAGGCTAGATGTGACATTCTCAGTTACTGCCTATGTTACTTGGTGCTGGACTTCAAAACTGCTGTCAGTTTCAGTTGCATGGTTCAAATGTTTCCTGATGCAAAATTATTCTGTTCATTTGGGAAATGTGACCTTGTCATTTTTGTCTCATTTTCATTTATGTTCAACTAGTGAGAAACTCAAGATGGCTGAGTAGAAGAACATGAGCTCATCTTCTCCTGAGAGAACTCCAAATTTACAACTCACTGCTGAACAACCATCGACATGAGAGTGTTGGATCCCACCAGGAAAAGATATCTTATGTCCAAGGGCAAAGGAGAAGCCCCAGCAAGGCAATAGGAGGGGCGAAATTGCATTTAGAATCAAACCCCATACCAGCCAGAGATGCTTGGAGGGCTCAAACAAAGCCTTGTGCACACCAGGAGACCCCAAAGAGACTGAGCCACAGCTGTCTTCGAGTGTTTGAGTGTCTCCTGTGGAGGTACGGGTCAGCAGTGGCCTGCCGCAAGGGTAGGGTCTCTGGGTGCAGCAGATCTGGGTATGGCATAATCCTCTTTGAGGAGGTCGCCATTAACCCCCACCATAGAGCCACCAGCACTTACACAGGACTGGGAAAACAGACTCTTGGAGGGCACAAACAAAATCTTGTTTGCACCAGGATCCAGGAGGAAGGAGCAGTGACTTCACAAGAGACCAACACAGACTTGCCTGTGAGTGTCCAGGAGTCTCTGGTGGAGGCATGGGTCAGCGGTGGCCTGCTTCAGGATCAGGGCACTGAGTGCAGCATTGCATGCACAGGACCTTTTGAAAGAGGTCGCCATTATCTTCATTACCTCCATCATAGTTTGGTCGCAGGTCAAACAACAGGGAAGGAACACAGCCCCGCCCATCAACAGAAAATTGGATTAAAGATTTCCTGAGCACGGCCACCCATCAGAACAAGACCCAGTTTTCCCCTCAGTCTCTCCCATCAGGAAGCTTCCATAAGCCTTTATCCTTCTCCATCAGAGGGCAGACAGAATGAAAACCACAATCACAGAAAGCTAATCAAACTGATCACATGGATCACAGCCTTGTCTAACTCAATAAAACTATGAGTCATGCATTGTAGGGTCACCCAAGACAGACGGGTCATGGTGGAGAGTTCTAACAAGATGTGGTCCACTGAAGAAGGAAATGGCAAAACACTTCAGTATTCTTGCCTTGAGATCCCCATGAACAGTATGAAAAGGCAAAAAGATAGGACACTGAAAGATGAACTCCCCAGGTCGGTAGGTGCCCAGTATGCTACTGGAGATCAGTAGAAAAATAACTCTAGAAAGACTGAAGAAACGGAGCCAAAGGAAAAACAACATCCAATTGTGGATGTGACTGGTGATGGAAGTAAAGTCAGATGCTGTAAACAACAATATTGCATAGGAACCTGGAATGTTAGGTCCATGAATCAAGGCAAATTGGAAGTGGTCAAACACGAGATGTTAAGAGTGAACACTGACATTTTAGGAATCGGTGGACTAAAATGAACGGGAAAGAGTGAATTTAACTCAGATGTCCATTATATCTACTACTGTGGGCAGGAATCCCTTAGAAGAAATGGAATAGCCATCATATCAACAACAGAGTCCGAAATGCAGTACTTGGATGCAATCTCAAAAACGACAGAATGATCTCCGTTCATTACCAAGCCAAAACATTCAATATCATGGTAATCCAAGTTTATGCCCTGACCAGTAATGCTGAAGAAGCTGAAGTAGAACTGTTCTATGAAGGTCTTGTAAGACCTTCTAGAACTAAAACCCAAAAAAGATGTCCTTTTCATTACAGGGGACTGGAATGCGGAAGCAGGAAGTCAATAAACACCTGGAGTAACAGGCAAATTTGGCCTTGGAATACTAAATGAAGCAGGAAAAAGGCTAATAGAGTTTTGCCAAGAGAATGAACTGTTCATAGCAAGCACTCTCTTCCAACAACACAAGAGAAAACTCTACACATGGACATCAGCAGATTGTCAATACCGAAATCAGATTGATTATATTCTTTGCAGCCAAAAATGGAAAAGCTCTATACAATCAGCAAAACAAGACCAGGAGCTGACTGTGGCTCAGATCATGAACTCCTTATTGCCAAATTCAGACCTAAATTGAAGAAAGTAGGGAAAACCACTAGACCATTCAGATATGGCCTAAATCAAATCCCTTACGATTATACAGTGGAAGTGAGAAATAGACTTTAGGGACTAGATCTGATAGACAGAGTGCCTGAAGAACTATGGACAGAGGTTCATGACATTCTATAGGAGACAGGGATCAAGACCATCCCCCCAAAAGAGAAATGCAAAAATGCAAAATGGCTGTCTGAGGAGGCCTTACAAATAGCTGTGAAAAGAAGAGAAGTGAAAAGCAAAGGAGAAAAGGAAAGATATACCCATTTGAATGCAGAGTTCCAAAGAATAGCAAGGAGAGATAAGAAAGCCTTCCTTGGTGATCAGTGCAAAGAAACAGAGGAAAACAATAGAATGGGAAAGACTAGAGATCTCTTCAAGAAAATTAGAGATTCCAAGGGAACATTTCATACAAAGATGGGCTCAATAAAGGACAGAAATTGTATGGACCTAACAGAAGCAGAAGATATTAAGAAGAGGTGGCAAGAATAAACAAAAGAACTGTACAAACAAGATTGTCATGACCCAGATAACCACAATGGTGTGATCACTCACCTAGAGACACACATCCTGGAATGTGAAATCAAGTGGGCCTTAGGAAGCATCACTATAAACAAAGCTAGCAGAGGTGATGGAATTCCAGTTGAGCTATTTCAAATCCTAAAAGATGATGTGAAGGTGCTGCACTCAATATGCCAGCAAATCTGGAAAACTCAGCAGTGGCCACAGGACTGGAAAAGATTAGTTTTCATTCCAATCCCAAAGAAAGACAATGACAAAATATGTTCAAACTACCGCAAAATTGCACTCATCTCACACGCTAGCCAAGCAATGTTCAAAATTATCCAAGCCAAGCTTCAATAGTACATGAGCCATAAACTTCCAGATGTTCAAGCTGGATTTAGAAAAGACAGAGAAAGCAGAGATCAAATTGCCAACATCCCCGCTGGATCATTGAAAAAGCAAGAGAATTCCAGAAAAACATCTACTTGTGCTTTATTCACTATGCCAAAGCTTTTGACTGTATGGACCACAACAAACTGTGGAAAATTCTGAAAGAGATGGGAATACCAGACCACCTTACATGCCTCCTGAGAAATCTGTATGCAGGTCACAAAGCAAAGGTTATAACCAGACGTGGAACAAGAGACTGGTTCCAAGTTGGGAAAAGAGTACATCAAGGCTGTATACTGTCACTCTGCTTATTTAACTTATATGCAGAGTACATCATGCGAAATGCCAGGCTGGATGAAACACAAGCTGGAATCAAGATTGCTTGGAGAAATATTAATAATCTTAGATATGCAGATGACACCACCCATATGGCAGAAAGCAAAGAACTAAAGAGCCTCTTGATGAAAGTGAAAGAGGAGAGTGAAAAATTTGGTTTAAAACTCAACATTCAGATAACTAAGATCATGGCATCTGGTTCCATCACTTCATGGTAAATAAATGGGGAAACAGTGGAAACAGTGGCTGACTTTATTTTTGGGGGCACCAAAATTACTGCAGATGGTGACTTCAGCCATGAAATTAAGAGCTACTTGCTCCTTGGAAGAAAAGCTATGACCAACCTAGACAGCATATTAAAAAGCAGAGACATTGCTTTGCCAACAAAGGTCTGTCTAGTCAAAGCTTTGGTTTTTCCAGTAGTCACATATGTATATGAGAGTTGGATTATAAAGAAAGCCAAGTGCTGAAGAATTGATGCTTTTGAACTGTGGTGTTGGACAAGACTCTTGAGAGTCCCTTGGACAGCAAGGAGATCCAACCAGTCCATCCTAAAGGCAATCAGTCCAGAATATTTGTTGGGAGGACTGATGCTGAAGCTGAAACTCCAATATTTTGGCCACCTGATGCGAAGAACTGACTCATTAGAAAAGACCCTGACTCTGGGAAAGATTGAAGGCAGGAGGAGAAGGGGACAACAGAGGATGAGATGGTTGGATGGCATCACCGACTTGATGGACATGAGTTTGAGCAAGCTCCAAGAGTTGGTGATGGACAAGGAAGCCTGGTGTGCTGCAGTCCATAAGTTCTCAAAGAGTCGGACATGACTGAACAACTGAACTGAACTGAGTGAGAAACTCAACCTGAGTTTTACTTGAAAGCTACTTTTCATTTAATGATCACTCATTCCCAGGACAACTGAATACTATATGCTATTTCTACAGGTTTCTGGTTAGGGATCATTTTTTTAACTGTAGATTCTTGGCCTGGAATTTTATAGTAGAAGACTGAAGAAAACATGAAAGCAGAAACAACACTTTTGAGGTAAATGCACTTTTGAGATAAGGAGAGGTGAGACCAGGGCTCCAGAGAAGGCCATGTGTGGAGCAGCAGAGGGAAGGGAGATGGAAAAGGAAGCAGAGCACCTGCAGGACAGGTGGGCAGGCTCCGAGTGACCCCTCACAGAGGTCCCGGACTGAGTGTGGGGCCCACTTACAGCAGTGCTCCAGACTCTCATGGACCTGCAATCAGCCTGAGCTGGCAGAGAATGAAGACCATGAGTTTGCATTTGGCAATTGTTATGGACCAAATCATGTTACCTCCAAATTTGCATGTTGAAGTCATAATCTCTAGGACCTCAGAATGTGACTGTGTTTGGGGACAGGGTCATTAAAGAGGTGATTAAGATGAAGTGGAGTCCTAACCCCATAGGACTGGTGTCCTTATAAGAAGAGGAGATCGGGGGACCTCGGTGTCGGTGCGGTGGTTAAGACGTCACCTTCCAATGCAGGGGTTGCAGGTTTGATCTCTGGTCAGGCAGCTAAGATCCCTTGCCTCATGGCCAAAGGACCAAAATGTAAAACAGAAACAGTACTGTAACATAATCAATAAAGACTTGTTTTTTTTTAAAAAAAAGAAGAGGAGATCAGGATCCAGACATGCAGAGCAGGATGGCCATGTGAGGACACGGGGAGAAGATAGCCATCTATCTGCCAAGAGAAGAGACCTCTTGAGAAGCCAGTGTAGCCTACACCTTGATCTTGAAATTTTAGCCTCCAGGACTGTGAGAGAGCACGTTTCTCTGTGGTGTTTGTTATGGCCATGGTAGCCATATCTTATAAGGGATATAAGACTGCTAATAACCATTGAGAGAGGTCTACTGTTATAGAGGCTGGGAAATGACAAGCAGATTAGGGGAATTAGGGAGATTCCTCACTTCATGGTTGCTGAGAAAGGTTTGAATTTGAGAAAGAAAGTTCTTTTTCTGGGCAGTTTGTCTCACCTCCTCTCCCTTTTTACAGAATAGTGTATTCTAGGAAAGTATTTTATACCATTTGGTTCCCCATGAGGACCCCAGTATGGATCCTGACGCAGGTTGTGTTGAAAGCTCCAGGATGCTGCTTTTTCCCGGGCCCAGGTGCCTCTGCATTTGGAGCAGGTCTGCTCATAGGTCTGGAAGCTCTTCAGCCTGGGTCAAGGTTTGGGGGGCCCCTGTATCTGCCTAAGTTCTTGGGTCATCCTGGCCATACTTTTACTTGCCCACCTTGTGCACTGGGACTTGATAACATGGCACAGCTCTTGGCAAGTAGCCAGCCCCTCACCCCACCTCCATAACTGCCCTCAGATTCTCTGCTCTGTGAGGTTCTCTTCTACTTCTCTCTGCCCATCATCCTGGGCCATGGACTCAGATGGATGGGAGTTCAGGTGTCAGCTCCTTTTGGGGGTGGTGAGTGAAAGCTGCTCAGTCATGCCTGACTCTTTGTGACTCCATGGACTATAGCTCACCAGGCTCCCCTGTCTATGGAATTTTCCGCCAAGAATACTGGAGGGGATTGCCATTCCCTTCTCCATTGGATCTTCCTGACTCGGGATCAAACCTGGGTTTCCTGCATTGCAGACAGATTCTTAACTGTCTGAGCCACCAGACCAAAGGACACCCTATCAGCAAGCAGTGCAGTCTCAGTGGTTCAGGAATCCCTCTGCTTGGCCAGGACCTGGAATGTCCTGGAAAAGAGATACCCTTGCTAATGTGGGGCCAAGTGGGGTGGGGGCATCTGGGTGCAGACAGATGGAAAGACTGAGGGCTGGCTTAAAGAAAGAAGAGGACTTTAAACCAGGGAACTCGAGTCTGCGACTCAAGCTCTATCTGCATGCAAATCATCTGAGGACATTCTGAAAAATGTTCTGGTGCAGGAATAGCCATGTTGGCATCCTCCCCAAGTTGTCCTGAGGCAGGTGTTCCCCAAACCCCTTTTGAGAAACACTGCCCAAGCTAGTCCACTCTTGTGATTTTTTCATGGGTAGAGTCTTCATGAACACACTTTGCTTATTTCCATGAGGACATATACTTGTGACTTAAGAAGAATATGAAGTATAAAATACAGAGCAGGACTTCCCTGGTGGTCCAATGGTTGGGAATCCTCCTTGTGATGCAGGGGACAGGTTCTATCCCTGGTCCAAGAGAATCTCACATGCCTCGGGGTGGCTGAACCCATTCGCCATAACTACTGAAGCCTGCGTGCCTAGCGCCCGTGCTCAGCAACAAGGGAAGTCACTACAATGATAAGCCTGTCCATTGCAACTAGAGAAAACTGGAGCAACAAAGACCCGGTGCAGCCAAAAATAAAATAAATAAATGAAGTAAATAAATAAAAACAAAATATGGAGCAGATTTAAGTTGAAAAATAAAGATGAAGAAATGCAAGGTGTATCAGTGCCTGTGCCTTGACTCTTACCAGGCCCAGGGGTTCATCAGTCTCCAGTCCCAATGCTCACCGGACAGAGACAGACGATAGACATGTGAAAATAGTGAAAAGAAATGCCAACAAGGCAGTGAAAGGTGAAGAATCGTTAAAGGAAACATGTTTTAAAAATTGAGTGGGTAAAATGATAACTCTAAAACAAATGATGAAAAAGAGGAATAGTTAGCAAAATTATAATAAGAATCAGCTAAATAAACAACAAAAGCAAAGAAATATTACTAAAACTAGTGAAATGGAAAATTAGCCTAGAAGTCCATCATGAAAGAAAAAGTATGAGCAGACTGAGGGAAGGAAAAGTACCTGGGGCTCTGTGGGGGCTAAAAGAGAACGAAATGAATACAAAATAATTACAAAGAAAAACTAATGAACATGAAAAGACTGCTTGTCTTTTACTCTCTTTTTGAGATGGGGGAAAAAATGGAGAAAAGTAAAATCAGCAAACTTAACAATTAGGAAGATGGATGGTAAAATGAAAAGAATGCAAAAGGAAAGCAATTAAAAACAGCATAAATCAGAAACACGGAATTTATGAAACATGGCAGAGTTACAAGGGTTAAAGAGTTTTTAAAACAGAATAAATACATCCTCAAAGATTAGGAAACAAAAACAAACACACTGAAAGAAAAATATCCCAGTGTTGAAAGCCAGCAAGTGGAAGGTGTCCTCAGCTTGTCCTTGAGAGGGGACAGCTGGCTGGGCCCGGCATGGGGCTGGAGCCGCCTAGATGGTCCTTGCCTCAGACTTCACCTGGCACCTGGGCCTGAGTGACACTCCAGGCAGTTCCTGCATTTGTCAGGGGGAAGCCACCTGGAGCAGAAAAACACTTTCAACCCTGTATTGCACTGTATAGGGATGGTGATAGTTTACGTGTCACCTTGGCCAGGCCACAGTGCCCAATACTTTGCTCAGACTCCTGTCTAAATGTTGCTGGAAAGATATTTCTAGATGTGATTGATACTTCCAATCCATTGATATTAAAGTAAAGCAAATAACCCTTCATAATGTGGGTGCGTGCATGTGTGCATGTGCGCGCATGTGTGTGTGTGTGTGCTGAGTTGCTTCAGTTGTGTCAGACTGTGGTGGAGACCCTATGGACTGTAGCCTACCAGGCTCTTCTGTCCATGGGATTCTCCAGGCAAGAATACCAGAGTGGGTTGCCATGTCCTCCTCCAGGGCATCTTCCCGACCCAAGGATCAAACTCATGTCTCTTACGTCTCCTGCATTGGCAGGCGGGTTCTTTACCACTAGCGCCACCTGGGAAGCCCCCATAATATGAGTAGGCCTTATCAATCAGTTTGAAGATCATCAGAGCAAAGTTTCCCAAAGAATGAGTTCTACTTCAAGACCGTGAGAGAAAAACCCCGCTTCAGTTTCTCAGATTCATTGCTGCAACTTCAACTCTGAATTTGCAACCTAAGCCTTGCCCTGCAGATTTTAGACTTCCCAGACCCTGCAATCACATGAACCAATTCCTTACGATCTCTCTTTCTCCTATTGATTCTGTTTCTCTGGAGAACCAACTAATATAAGAATTATTGTCTGCATCTTATCTCTATAGTAGCTGAGACTCTCAGCACATGAGAAGTGCTAAGGCCCCTTGTCTCTTGTAGGTGCAGACAGGCAGTGGGTCCCAGTGTCCCAGGCCCTGAGACCCTGTGTGGTGGGGACATCTGACTGTAGGCTGTGACTCAGGACTGGTTCAGCAGCTTTTTTCCTATCTTTGAGTTGGGACTGCTTGTAGGGCATTTGTGATGATTCCAGATACTATGCTGATGAATATGTTGGATACATCAAAGACACTTAGGAAAAGGTGCTGAGTCTTGTCATTGTGAGTTCTTTCCTGGTGCAGGGTAATGAGATGAGATGAGCAGGAACTAAAGAAGCAGGGAGGGGCTTTCCTGGTGGTCCAGTGGTTAAGAATCCTCCCAGCAATACAAGGGACACCGGTTTGATCCTTGGTCCAGGAAGATCCCACATGTTGTGGGGCAATGAAACCCATGTGCCACAACTATTGAGCCAGCACTCTAGAGCCCTTGAACCATAGCTACTGAGCCCACAGGCTGCAACCACTGAAGTCTGCAAGGCTAGAGCTTATGATCCAAAACAAGATAAGCCACTGCAGTGAAAAGCCCTCATGCTGCAACCAAGAGTAGCCCTATTCACTGCAACTAGAGAAAGCCCATGCAAAGCAATGAAGACCTAGCGTAGCCAAAATTAATAAATAAATCTTAAAAAAAACAAAACAGAATGCACAAACTCAGCTCTTCTCATGGTCCATCCATTTAGAAGCAGCCCTTGGTGGAAGTGAAAACTACTCCTCCACTTATCTGTTTTCTGGGGCTATCGGACCCTTTAAGAATTAAAGTATTAAGAAAGATCCAATCAGAGGAGTGGAGAAGGCAATGGCACCCCACTCCAGTACTCTTGCCTGGAAAATCCCATGGATGGAGGAGCCTGGTAGGCTGCAGTCCATGGGGTCACTAAGAGTCGGACACGACTGAGCGACTTCACTTTCACTTTTCACTTTCGTGCATTGGAGAAGGAAATGGCAACCCACTCCAGTGTTCTTGCCTGGAGAATCCCAGGGACGGCGGAGCCTGGTGGGCTGCCTTCTATGGGGTCGCACAGAGTCGGCCATGGCTGAAGCGACTTAGCAGCAGCAGCAGCAATCAGAGGAGGCTTTGGTGCTTTTCAAATAAGAGGGCACAGCCAGACATTTGGCATGTGGGCTCTCCTGGGCAGGAAAGGAAATGACAAGGTGGGTTTTCCACATTCCTGACATCAACCTCCCAGTCCTGGGCTTTGCAGAGAATGCTTGTGACATCTGTCACTGAGCAGAGGGACTCTGGGATGGTGGCGGTGCATCCCATTGGGTCTCCTCTCACCTGGGCAGGAGGAAAGGCTGACTTTGAACAAAGTCATGTGGCCTTTAAAGATACGTGATCAAGAGAGAAGAACCATACCCAGTCAGAAGCATATGAGCTCTGGGCTTGGTTTTTCAACCATCCAGTGGGAATCTCAAGGGAGATGGAATGAATCACATGGGTGTTCTGGCCAATTTTCTCAAAGGGGAGCTCAGGGCTGGGTTTCTTTAGAACAACAGGGATGAGTCATGTGCTGGGAGCCCTCCCAGCCCTGGTCATGAATGTGGACTTGTTCCTTCTCCTCCAGTCTCCCAGGAGTATTGACTGTTACTCTGAACTTCCACAGTGACATGGAATTTATTGATGAATGCAAGTAAATCTGGCTTCCAAACATACTTAGTTTAGGGATCAGGTGACCAGCTGGGGTAGAATCCTAGGGGTTATTGGCAGATCCTTGCAAAATTTGGTATCAAGGTTGAGCAAAGCCAAGCTGAAGGCTTGGAGAGGCAGCCATGGAAGCTGGGGTGGACTCAGCAACTAAGGGGATTTCCAGGTGGCAGTTGAGTTGGGCACCAAGAGACAGAAACGTCAGCTGGAGGAGAAAGAAAGCATCAGGAGAGTTCACTGCTCACCTTACAGACAGGTGAGTGTATGGTACAGGGCCATGTGGGCTGAATTAAAGGTAGAGGCTGTAGATGCGTGGCAGATGGATTCTGTGTGTTGAGATTCTCTGTGCAAAGCCAGCTGGAATCTGCAGTTTGCACCCTATGGCCAGATCTTTTTTAGAATGTTTCAATTTTTTTTTAATTTAACAGTGTGACTACTAAATCAACATAATTACAGTTCAAAAATACTTCTTTCCTTCCAAGTGAACAGTAAATGAAGGTCACTCTCTAACCCAAATAACTTAATTGCAAAATATGTGAAAGGCAGGATTTGTTCTGAAACCAAAACCACAAATTAAAATTATGAGGAAAGAAGTGTTAGAGAAATGTTTGACATTGATATTCGTGTCAGCAGTTGACCAAGCCAGATAAAAGTTTAACTCCTCAGTGTTTGCTGTAGAGATTGCTAGTGCCCGCTTACATCCCATTCTCCACTCCTTGTTCGGCACAGGAAGACACTACCTCTCAGCTCCTCCACTGGTAGGCGGTGCCCCGCTCCTGCTTCTAGCCCACAGCCTGCAAGCAGAATTACTGGGTGTCCCTTCCTACCTGTGGCAGTCAAGAGCTCCTGCTGGCTATGTCACCCGTGGAAGTCCCCTGCTGGGGTGACAGACCCACATTTTGGAAACAGCTTGGAGTTCAGAGCCGCTGCCTAGAAGGTGGCTGCCCAGATCCACGATAACCTTTTGAGTGAATAGTCAAGTTTTGTTCTGTAAAGCCATAGACATTTTCGACTACTTTGTTATCAATTACAAATTAGCCTATCTTGACTAATTCAGTGTTTGTTGGAATGTCAGGGATATCTGTAAGCAAGTCCATAACCCCTTAACTGAAATTCTGTTTGCATGTCTTATTCTTCATCTCTTTATTGAATAAACTCACTACTTAGCAAGACATTCAGGATACTTTGTAGTTTCTTCCCAACCTGCTTTTCCTTTTGTCACTCCCAACACAAATACATCCCAGTTCCACTTGGCCACACATGCTCTGCTTGCCAGCCTTTAAAAGAATTTTTTTTAAATTAATAAATAAATTAATAAATGTAAAATTTCTTATTATTAGTCGCTTATTAAAAAACAAGCCCTTATTTGTGAATTACATAGCATGTCTTTTCTCTATAGTATTGTACATTCCAACAATAAACTTATCCAATGCTTCCAAAAATTCACTAACATTTAAATAATATTCTTAAAGAGAATAACTGATGTGAAATTTTAATATAAAAATTCAGGTCAGTTGTAATATGGGATATTGTATTATGGAATGTTTTTAAAAGCAGAACATGTAGTGGTTAACAAACCAGCAGTTTTCACCTGGCTTAACTTTCTGCATTATTTTTACTACCTCTCTCACTTCCTATGAAATCTGTTCTTGCTAGTCTTTGAGTATTATCTCTGTAGGCTTTCTCTTGCACCTCTACATTCTTGCTGATGTTGAACCTTTGAATTTGTCAATACATGCTACGTTCTTTGCTGTGTTTAGTGAAAGAATAGTCTCCTTCAAAGCCAAGTTCAAAGATTTCTCTTTTGAAGGCCACACGTCTCTCAGGGACTGAGGGCTGACTCTCTACACCCTCTGAGCTATTGAGTTACACTTCCATTCTGGGGTTAATCATACTCCCTGGTGGTTGGCTATGGCCTCTGTCTTTTCAACTCTACTCTGAATTTTGCAAATAAAATAGGAATGCAGAGAAGTATAGTCTCGTGCCTGACCCATGAGATATTGAAAGATTATTAGGTTTAAAGTTTTTCTTTTCTTTTCTTCTTTGTAGAAATGTGATAGTCACAGTTGTTATAATTATTGTTAGACATCCTCCCGGCCCTTAAAGATCTCAAGTCAGTGTCCGGCCCTTAAAGATCTCAAGTCAGTGTTGGGAGTTCAGGCTGAGTCAATCAAAACAGCAATTAGCTATGATACCTTGAACAAGTTGGCTTTTTATGAACATGGTTTTAACCCCTCAAAATGGGGTAAATGGGGCAAATAATGTTGTCATTGTAAAGGTAAATGCTGTCCTATCTCTAATATAAGGCCTGGCAAGGCATAGATTTACTGAATGGTAATTGTGACTAGCATCTTTGATGAAACACAAGCTGGAATCAAAATTGCCAGGAGAAATATCAATAACCTCAGATATGCAGATGACACCACCCTTATGGCAGAAACTGAAGAAGAACTAAAGGGCCTCTTGATGAAAGTGAAAGAGGAGAGTGAAAAAGTTGGCTTAAAGCTCAACATTCAGAAAACTAAGATCATGGCAACCGGTCCCATCACTTCATGGCAAATAGATGGGGAAGCAATGGAAACAGTGGCTGACTTTATTTTTTTGGGCTCCAAAATCACTGTAGATGGTGACTTCAGCCATGAAATTAAAAGACGCTTACTCCTTAGAAGGGAAGTAGATAGCATATTAAAAAGCAGAGACATTACTTTGTCAACAAAGGTCCGTCTAATCAAGGCTATAGTTTTTCCAGTGGTCATGTATGGATGTGAGAGTTGAACTAGAAAGAAAGCTGAGCACCGAAGAATTGATGCTTTTGAACTGTGGTGTTGGAGAAGACTCTTGAGAGTCCCTTGGACTTTAAGGAGATCCAACCAGTCCATCCTAAAGGAGATCAGTCCTGGGTGTTCATTGGAAGGACTGATGTTGAAGCTGAAACTCCAAGACTTTGGCCACCTGATGTGAAGAACTGACTCCTTTGAAAAGACCCTGATGCTGGGAAAGATTGAGGGCAGGAGGAGAAGGGGACGACAGAGGGTGAGGTGGTTGGATGGCATCACCTACTCAGTGGACATGACTTTGAGTAAATTCCAGGAGTTGGTGATGGACTGGGAGGCCTGGCGTGCTGTGGTCCATGGGGTCGTGAAGAGTTGGACACGACTGAGCGACTGAACTGAACTGAACTGAACTGATCTTTGACTGCGATATTAAAGCAAGTTTGCTTCCTAAGCACTGTGCCTCTTTTCATGGTAGGGGTATGAGATGCAGTGACTTGAATTTCATCTTGGAAAGGGATCTGAGTGTTGTTTTGTGGAAAGACAAGAGGATCAAGATCTCAGCAGATTCTTCTAAAACACCTGGGCAGCTGCTGCTGGAGTCACCACCTGGTTATGTTTTGATGATGCACATCCTCCAGGGTCCATGGGAATCTGCAAAGTCTAACTGGTGAGTGAAACTGGGAAGAGGGTGGGGGCTGATAGGAATCTCTTCTCCTGGTTCCTTCCAGCAGTGCATATGCACATTAGTGTCTGCTGGTTCCCTGGATGTAGTACTGTTTTGGCCATTGGTTCTTGTTTACTTTCTTAGAAAAAGTGGAAAGTTATTGCCTTGAAAGTTCATTTCTTCTTACCCAGGAACGATGATAAATATTTCCACCAAAAGTCATAAGCATAAATGTTCATATGTGCTTTATTCATAATAACCAAAAACTGAAGACAACTTACATGGTCATCAAGAATGGAGAAGTAAGTACTGATATACTCATGGTATATACCACTGATGATATATCTCACACATGGATGAATCTTGAAGTCTTTACGTTGAGCAAAAAAAAGAAAAGGCAGAAAAAATATTCCATGATTTCAATGTTTAAAAGACATGGTGATAGATGTTAGAAAAGTAGTTACCCATTGGTAGAGTGGGGGAAGGTTAATTACTGACTGGGATGATGCATACAGAAAATTTCTGGTGTTCTGTTAAATTTTGATCTGGTAGGATGTACCCACAGTTGCATACATTAATATATGTAAAATTTCACAGAGCTACACTAAGATTAGTTCGCTTCATGTTAAGTCTCCATAAAAAATAAAATGAGAGAGTGAAATAGGGAGGAAGGGAGAGGGGAGATAAGAAGGGAGAGAGAAAAAGAGGGAGAGAGGAAAAGACTAAGAGGAGAAAAATTGGAGAAAATGAATACTAGCTTTTTTACCTTGTCATTATCTATTAGGTTCTATTTATTCTATATGCGAAAATTCTAAATGAAAGTAACCAGACAAATCACCTTTTTTAAAAAAAATTGAAGTTGTTTTTTAAATTTACGATTTGTTAGTTTTTGGTATACAGCAGAGTGATTCAAATATATATATCCATATTTTTTCCATCATGATTTATCATAAGATATTGAATATAATTCCCAGTGTTATTCAGTAAGACCTTGTTTATCCATTCTATATATAATAATTTTCATCTGCTAATCCCAAACTTCTCTCCCGACTCTCCTTCCCCTTGGTAACCACAAGTCTATTCTTTATGTCTGTGAGTTTGTTTCTGTTTAATAGATAAGTTCATTTGTGTCATGTATTAGATTCCATATATACAGGTATATATACATATATGATGTATAAATATACATGTGTATATATATATGTGGAGAAGGCAACGGCACCCCACTCCAGTACTCTTGCCTGGAAAATCCCATGGACGGAGGAGCCTGGTAGGCTGCAGCCCATGGGGTCGCTAAGAGTCGGACACGACTGAGCGACTTCACTTTCACTTTTCCCTTTCATACACTAGAGAAGAAAATGGTAACCCACTCCAGTGTTCTTGCCTGGAGAATCCCAGGAATGGGGGAGCCTGGTGGGTTACCGTCTATGGGGTCGCACAGAGTTGGACACGACTGAAGCGACTTAGCAGCAGCAGCAGCAGCATGTATATATGTGATGTATATATATACACACACACATATATATATATATATATGATGTCACATGGTTTTTGTCTTTCTCTTTCTGAGTTACTTCACTTAGTATGATAATCTCCAAGTCCATCATGTAGTTACAGATGGCATTATTTCATTCTTTTTCTTTAATAACTGAGTAGTATTTTATTGTGTATATGTACCACGTCTTTATCCATTCATCTGTTAATGGACATTAAGGTTGTTTCCATATCTTGGCTACTGTAAGTAGTGGTGCTATGAACACAGGGAGGCATCTATCTTTTCTAATTATAATTTTGTCTGGATATATGCCTAGAAGTGGAATTGCTAGATCATATGATGACTCTTTAGTTTTTTTGAAGAACATCCATACCATTTTCCATAGTGTCTGCACCAACTTACATTCCTACCAACAGCATAAGAAGGTTCCTTTTTCTCCACAACTGCTCCAGTATTTATTTGTAGACATTTTGGTGATGGCCATTCTGACCAGAGTGAGGTGGTACCTCACTGTAGTTTTGATTTGCATTTCTCTAATAATTAGCAATGTAGAGCATCTTTTCCTGTGCCTACTGGCCATCTGTATTAGACAAATTATCTTAATCCTGTGATCCTTAACCCTATCTTAATCTGAAAAAGAAACTGGGGACTTAGGTCTGTGTGGAAAGAGGGAATGCTGTACAATTGCTGGAAGTTGCTGATCTCTTTACCACACACCCTGCCCAGGATTAGAGCTGCTGCTTTCCACTTTTCTATGATATCCTTTCTGTCACAAAATTTAATCTAATAAAATCTGGAAACAGCACAGGCGTGATAATCTATTCTGCTAAGATAGACCTCAGTGTTGGCTGTGCTGTGGTTGAGCATCCAAACCCACCTACGAGGAAGCCTCTGAAAAAGTCTCTGAAGAAGTCTCTGAAAAAGTCCCAAGACTCTTCCAGAAATGCCGTGCTCTCACCAGGCATCTCATACAGATTACTTTCTTCTTGTATAATTAGGGCATTGTCACAAGACACCATGACACATTTCTCTAAAACCAGTTTTTCTGTCAAACCGAAGCACTACAAACACAGAGAATAATTCAACATTGCTTTCAAAGTAAGTACGATATTTCATCAAGTCTACAAATGACAAATGTTGGCAAGGATGTGGAGAAAAGGGAACCCTTGTCTGCTGTTGGTGGGAATATAAATTGGGGCAACCACTATGGAGAACTGTGTGAGGGTTCCTTAAAAATCTAAAAATAGAGCTAGCATATGACCCAGGAACCCCCTTTTTGGGTATATATTTGGAAAAGTTAAAAATCGATGCATGTGACAAGGGCTCAGGGCCGGGGCAATGGGATGATCCAGAAGGATGGGATGGGGAGGGAGGTGGGTGGGGGGTCCAGGAAGGGGAACACATGTAAACCCATGGCTGATTCATGTCAATGTATGGCAAAAACTATTACAATATTGTAAAGTAATTAGCCCCCAACTAAAATAAATAAATTTATAAAAAAAAAACAAAAAAAACTTAATTTGAAAAGATACATGCACTCCAATGTTCATAACAACCCTATTTACAATAGCAAAACCACGAAAACAATGTATGCTCATCTATCTATCTATATACAATGGAATAGTATTCAGTCATTGAAAAGAATTAAAATCTGTCATTTGCAACAGTGTGGGTGAACCCAGGGAATATTATGCTTAGTGAAATAAGTGAGACAAAGACAAATACTGTATGATATCACACATAGAATTTAAAAAATAATACAAAGGAATATATATGCCAAAAAAAATAGATTCACAGATATTGAAACCAAAGGAAGTGGGAGAGGGACGAATTAGGGGTATGGGTAACAGATACACACTACTATATGTAAAATAGATAAGCAACAAGGATTTACTGTATAGCTCAGGGAAATATAACGCCTATATTCATTATAATAACCTATAATGAAATGTAGCCTGCAAAATTACTGAATTACCATGTATTAGAAAAGACCCTGATGCTGGGAAAGATTGAAGGTAGGAGGAGAAGAGGATGACAGAGGATGAGATGGTTGGATGCCATCACTGACTCAATGGACAGGTTTGAGCAAGCTCTGGAGAGATGGTGAAGGACAGGGAAGCCTGGCATACCGCAGTCCATGGGGTCGCAAAGAGTCAGACACAACGGAGTGACTGAACAACAGCAGCCATGCTGTACACATGAAACTATCACAATATTGTAAATCAACACTTCAACAAAAAATTTTAATTTTGTTTCTCACTCACCTACTTTCTCTGTTTTTTTTTTTTTTTGATGTTATACTATTTTTTATTTTTAAAAATTGTGTGCAGGACTTCCTTGGTGGTCCAGTGGTTAAGAATCTGCCCTCCAATGAAGGGGACACGGGCTCAATTCCCGGTCAGGGAACCGAACCCTACATGTCGTGGGGCAACTAAGCCCGTGTACCACAACTCCTGGAGCCTGCATGCCACAACTATGGCCAGACAGAGCCAAAAAAAAAAAATTCTGGGCACATTTCAATGCATACATTTATCGAATTGATCTAGACCAGGGAATGTGAGGGGTTTTCTCTGTGTTACTCAGCTACATTTTATTTGGCTGAATGGAATGTGAAATATATCATGTTCATACCAAAAACAGTCCAGAGAATATAATGCAAAAGGAGAGCCTTTTCATGGGATCAAGCCAGGCAGGCTTGGTAGAAAGGCAAAGAATTAGAAAAATGCACTTACTGGCACTAGGAAATGAAGTTGGGAGGGGTCTGGGAGGCTTCATCACAGCTAGGGTTCAGCAGGCAATGGCAGGCTTGCTGGTCTCTGAGTCATGGGCCATCTCCAGGCCCAGGGCTGATCCACACATTTCATGTGGAGTCCCACCAGAAGATGCATTGCTGACCTTTCTGATTTACAACTCTTAGACTAAAGTCATCCAGATTTTTATTTCATGACTCAGAATGACTTTGGTGTTTTTAATTTCCATCTACTGCCACTCAGCTTTTCAGAGCTGATATATTCCCTGTGGACAAGGTCAGACACATTTGCACTTTATATTACTTGTGAGGCTTCGGCCCCAAATCCTGATAGCGTCCTCTGATTTTAACCCCGTGAACCGCAGGGAGCTAAGGCTCTCCTGGTGGGAGGGAAAGAGAATCTATGGACACTATGGGAGAAACCAAGTGCAATAACTCTCAGTGCACCTACCCGCCCTGTGCTTACCATCCAGTTTTAACGTTAGAGATTTTAACACTATGATTTCGAAAAATAGTAAACCCAAGGCAGCAAAGAGAATCACATCTCTCCCTAAGATTTAGAAATCACTGGTTCTGCTCTTCATAGCCCAGTACATCTAAGAAAGCATGACACCTTCCACAGCGAAGGAGGCTTGTGCCACTTTAGTCAGTCAATCAAAGAGGTTGAGAGAAGAGAGACAGGAACAATCGAAACAGATAAATCCTCAAATATGGTCTTTAACACAAGGACATTTTGAGTGCATCATCAGCACTCTGAAGCTTAGCTTCAGCCCAATAACATCAGTCCCCACCACTTAGTCCTTTATGCTATAAATATACTTACTTTTAATCAGTTTGACCATCTGGAGAGTGTCTTCAGTATAAGTTCAGTTCAGTCACTCAGTCATGTCTGACTCTTTGCGACCCTATGGACTGCTGCACGCCAGGCTTCCCTGTCCATCACCAACTCCCTGGAGTTTACTCAAACTCATGTCTGTCGAGTCGGTGATGCCATCCAACCACCTCATCCTCTGTCATCTCCTTCTCCTCCTGCCTCCAATCTTTCCCAGCATCAGGGTCTTTTCCAATGAGTTGGTTCTTTGCATCAGGCGGCCAAAGTATTGTAGTTTCAGCTTCAGCACCATCCTTCCAATGAATATTCAGGACTGATTTCCTTTAGGATGGACTGGTTGGATCTCCTTGCAGTCCAAGGGACTCTTGAGTCTTCTCCAACACCACAGTTCAAAAGCATCAATTCTTTAGTGCTCAGCTTTCTTTATAGTCCAACTCTCACACCCATACATGACTATTGGAAAAACCATAGCTTTGACTAGACGGACCTTTGCTGGCAAAGCAATGTCTCTGCTTTTTAATATGTTGTTTAGGCTGGTCATAACTTTTCTTCCAAGAAACAAGTGTCTTTTAATTTCATGGCTGAAGTCACCATCTGCAGTGATTTTGGAGCCCCCCAAAATAAAATCTCTCACTGTTTCCATTGTTTCCCCACCTATTTGCCATGAAGTGATGGGACCAGATGCCATGATCTTAATTTTCTGAATGTTGAATTTTAAGCCAACTTTTTCACTCTCTTCTTTCACTTTCATCAAGAGGCTCTTTAGTTCTTCTTTAGTTTCTGCCATAAGGGTGGTGTCATCTGAGTATCTGAAGTTATTAATATTTCTCCCGGCAATCTTGTTTCCAGTTTGTGCTTCATCCAACCCAGCATTTCTCATGATGTACTCTGCATATAAGTTAAACAAGCAGGGTGACAGTATACAGCCTTGACATATCCCTTTCCTGATTTGGAACCAGTCTGTTTTTCCATGTCTGGTTCTAACTGTTGCTTCCTGACCTGCATACAGATTTCTCAGGAGGCAGGTCAGGTGGTTTGATATTCCCATCTCTTTCAGAATTTTCCACAGTTTGTTGTGATCCACACAGTCAAAGGCTTTGACATAGTCAATAAAGCAGAAGTAGATGTTTTTCTGGAACTCTCTTGCTTTTTTGATGATCCAACGGATGTTGACAATTTGATCTCTGGTTCCTCTGCCTCTTCTAAATCCATCTTGAACATCTGGAAGTTCACAGTTCACGTACTGTTGAAGCCTGGCTTGGAGAATTTTGAGCATTACTTTGCTAGCGTGTGAGATGAGTGCAAGTGTGCGGTAGTTTGAACATTCTTTGGCATTGCCTTTCTTTGGGATTGGAATGAAAACTGACCTTTTCCAGTATTTCCTCATAGTCTTCACTATGGAGAACCGTAATTTATCAAATAGGTGACTAGACAGGTAGATAGACAGACAAATGTATAGATAGATAGATAGAAAGAGAATCTTAGGAGAAATCAGAAGGATGCAGGAGATCCTGTCAGCATGAGGCTCTCACGTGCTGCAGTATAGTTCTCCTCTTCAGTTAGATAGCATTTCTCTCTTAACCACTCTTCTCATGCTTCCCCTCTATACTACTCAGTTCAGGTTGCCACAGCAGAGTATCACAGACCTGGAAGCTTAAACAAGACATTTTTCCCTCAGTTTGGAGGCTGGGAGTCCCAGACTGAAGTGCAAGCTAGGCTGGTTTCTGGTGAGACCTCTCTTCCTGGCTTGCGGATGGCCACTGTCTCCCTGTGTCCTCACCTGGCTTTTCCTCTGTGCGTGTGGGAGAGCTCTAGTGTCTCTTCCTCTTTTTAAAAGGACATCAGTCCTATTGGTTATGAACCCCTTGATGACTTCATTTAACCCTATCTCAACATGTTGTCACACTGAGGGCTAAGGCATCAAAATACGAATTTCGGAGGGACACAATTGAATCCATAACACCATCCAATTCACTTGGTTTGTGTAGATTGTCTCAACAAGTGATTGATTGAAAGGAAGATCCTGAGTGATGTGGGAGGAAATCACACCAACTACACAGGTGAGATTGGCATTGGGAACCAGGGTCCTTTTTCCCTGGAGAAAAGAGAGGAGAGAAGGCATGGATGAGAACAGGACCCCTGATCAGGGAGGTCAGATGGGCTGGGAGGGTATTTATGCAGATAGCCCTCTCTGTGACAACTTTGCAAGTGACTTCATCTTTTTGAAAGACTTTTTACAAATTAATTGTCTAAATAGGAAGTAGCCGGGGGTGATCCATGTGTCTCAGACCCAGTGACTCTGACATAGAAAATAAGTCACCATGTGACGCAGTGAGCTCTGTAATACACACGTGCTTTGAGAAATCATAAGAATAATTGTCTGAGCTCTAATACTGTTGAAATGTGATCTAAAAGTCCAAACAGGAGGAAAGCTTTCTAGGATGCTTCCTTGCTTCCCTCTGACAATGTGATAAAATTTAACTGCTTTGCATAGGTGGCCCTTGCAGGCAGCCCTTCCCCCGTGGAAGGTTAGAAGACCTCCCCTCTGTTTGGGAGACATGCCTGTCAACTGTCTGTTTTTACTGTCTTACAGCATATCATGTTTCCATCAAATCAGTGATGCAGATCGCAGAATTCCAGACTGGAGAAATGAAAAAGAAATTGGGAGGTGTCTGGGCATTGTATTTGTAATTTCCAGGCACGCAGCATTTCATTTATTTTCAGAAAGAAGAAGGGGCAAAACTCAGATGGCAGTGACTCCTTGGAGCTGTTTTCCAGTGAGTGTGTGACATGTGATTTTCACTTGTTGAGATCTCCTTCCTGTCTCATTGTCAGAGATTTGCTTGAGGGACTCCTGCACTGCCAACATGAGGCAAACCTTCCTTTCCTACCTGCCTTCAGTTCAGGGGAAACCCTTCATGCTGCAGGAAGAAGGCTAATCTAATTCCCACTGTTCCCGACCCCAGTATATCACTGTCAGAGGGAGGCCTGAGGACAGGGTCATTGAGGAATGGGTCATTCTGAGTCCCATTCTACTCAGAATCGGTTAGGAGGCATTTGGAAGGCATGGCCCCTGCCCCAGGGCTGCTTGGGTGAGTGTCTGCATCCATCAGACACTGTGGGACTCCTATCTTTCCCAGGGAGCTTCCAGGCCATCTGATATGGTCTAAATGATGACTAAGAGCCTGGTCATATCTGTTTGTCTAGACAGCTGAAAGCGAGGGCTGTTCCCTCTCTTTCAGCATATGTGAGTAAAGAAACTGCAACTTAGCTTTCATGGACAATAACTTTTATAGGAACATGGTGTACGTTCTCTGGTTTGGTGGGAACCTGCAGTCTTTAGGGGCTATTCAGCCACCCTGAATGTAAAAGAAATTGAGAGTAAATTTTGTAATTTATTTCCTAAAGTTCATGAATTCACTTAGACTTGGCTGATGTTACATGGCCACTCCGTGGCAGAGTGGAACTTTAAACCCAGTCCATTGACTCTAGTGGCTTTATTTTTCTACTCTACCATCTACTCTTACCTTTGGTAGTAATGAATGAATTCTCTGAAGGTTTCCAACTTGAGAGAAGGCAGGATGGCAACCAGGCAGAAAAGGACTAGGCCACTTCTAATCTCCAGCCTCTGCTGCATATATGTTCATGTCTCCCGAATGAGGACAGTGTCTTTGGATGTTGAACACTTTGGGAATCTTTGGAGACATCTGGTCACAGAATTCATAAGTTCATGATCCTTGAGGAAACCAGCACCAACCATGTGAGCTGTCCCGTAAGTGGGATTGGCCCCATGTCCAATCTCTCGGCTGGTCTCCCTTTATATAGGAGAGGACAGTTCTTGGTTCAATGTCACAGCCTGTTATAGACTGTGGAGTGCTGGTTCTTGGCTCCGTCCTCTCTCTGTTGTGATGAGCTGCCTGGGGAGGAAACTGTTGGCCACAGTTTGCTGTGGCCAGCTTCCCTGGGGCCAAGACTTTACCTCCATCCATTCACCAGAAGACTTCTAAGTGGTGCCTCCCATGTGAAGTGTCTCAGGATAGTGCATGGTTTACACTCCAGTACCCAGCACTGTCAGCTTACAGACCCAGAGCCTGGTCTGCAAAGGCAGGATTGCTGATGTGGATGTCAGATGGCAGAAGATTGAACTAGAAAGCCAGTGTGGTGAGGGGTCTCAAACCCAGAACAAATAAAGGATTGTTGGGGGAAAGTAAGACAGAATGTGAAGGGAGGTGATCACAGGTATCTGACACATGGAAAATTAACCCCCCGAGGGCAGCTCTGGGTGAAGGCGGAACTCACATAACTGGGTTAATGGGATCCACTGTAGGAGAAAGGACATATTTGAGCAAACCTTCTGGGAGCTAGAGGGAAGTCATGCAATTACATCACCAGGGCAGTGTGAGTGGAGCTGAGAGCACTGAGGGGCATGCTGAGGGGCTGGGCCCTGAGCCCCCATCCACAGGAGACCCTAGGCCTTTCTCTTCTTTTCCCCACTGCTGTGAGGGAAGCTGTTCAGGGAGGCTGTGGTGGCAGCTTGCACCTGTTAGGGAGCTGCTAATCCCTTTGTTCCGTAGCTTTGATAGCTAATGCCACGCTCCAGTCTCAATTATTCAAGCTGAATGTGAGTGGTTCAGGGGCCAGAAACAGATGTTTCCACTTGGGTAGAAGCTCTGCTGCAGGCCATGGGACAACTGCAGGACTTACTGCTCTGGGAAGCAAAGATGAACCAATGGGGTAGGGATGAGAGTGGGGGATGGGATTGCGGGGGTGAAGTGAGGTGGCATATGTGAGTGAGGGGGGTGGGCTGTGCAGAGCATCTCTTTCAAATCTGGTGAGTCACTGGGTTTACTTGAAGGGTCTCTGCAAGGAAAACCAAACAACTCTGTAGGAAATTGAGAGAAATCAAAGCTGCAGAAAGAACCATCTAGAAGCCTGCCTAAGAGTGTCAATCCAATGGAGCTCTCTGATAGAGAAGGGACAAGAGTAACCATAGCAATAGCATACATAACAGGCCAGGCTTGTCATTTGGTCAAAGTCTCAGCACATGGGATGGATTCATCTGGTTGACTTTTGAACACTAACTCTTAAAGCAAAATGCCATGCAGCAAGTTCGAGAAAGGCTTTTGTGTGAAATCAATGAGAAACCTGCTTTCCAAATTTAATAGTAGTAGTAGTAGTAAACTTATTAATTAGGGGTCAAGTTTAATTTTGTTGTTGGTGCTGTTTAGTCGCTCGGTGGTGTCCGTCTCGTTTGCAACCCCATGGACAGTAGTCTGACAGGCTCCTCTGTCCATGGGATTTTCCAGGCAAGAATACTGGAGTGGGTTGTTATTTCCTTCTTCGGGGATCTCCCCAACCCAGGATCGAACCCTCATCTCCAGCGTGGCAGGCAGATTCTTTACTGCTGAGCCACCTGGGAAGCCTATCGAGTTTAATTTAGCAGTACTAAATTTCTCCCTAAATATAATGCAGAAGATAACCCATGTGCTACTTCTGAGATAGAGACATAACATAGAGGATACAATTTAGACATAAGATACTACTATTTAGGAGACATTCTTATTGCTGAGGGCAAAGACTGGAAGATTGCCTGAGAGAAGTGGCTAGTACTTTTTACACACAGTGGGCTGTGCTGTTCTGGAAATGCTGGGCACGGGTCTGCCCTGGGGTCGGACGGGAGTCCAGTCATCACACAGGCCCCTCCAGGGAATCCAGAGATGGGCTGTGGCCCTGGAACACACATAGGTAGGGAGGGACGGATGAGGCCCTGGGTTTATGAATGAGCTAAGATCCCACTTGATGATTCAAACTGTATGACTGCCTGGGGGGATTCACAGTGATGAGTGTGCAGGCAGGAAACCAGGCCCATTGGGAACATGTCTTTTAGTCCATTTGCTGACTGGGGGGAGGAAAAGTGGAGAGTTGCACAGTTCACCAGGAGCAGCAGCCCCCTCACCTCTGTGCTTTCCACTCCAGCCACAAATCAGGAGTGATACGTGAGTGAATGATAAGATGAGTTTGTACAGAGTTCAGTTCTATAACACGATCCCTGCCAACCCCACGTTCTCTATCCCCATCTAAGTTCTGGTCTTAACCTCTCTCTCCTTCTCTCTATCTCTTCCCCCTTTCTCTCTGTCTCTGTCTCTCTCTGTCTCTCCCTCTCTCTATATCTGCAGAATTTTTCTCTGGTCCATGTCTCTCATGAACTGTATCCCAGCCTGTAACTGGGGAGAGTCTTTAACTGGTACCCTTTTTGCTTCTGGAAGGAAGGCTTCTGGGATTCAAAGTCCTGGATGGTACAGCCTACCCACAGATGTTTTGGTTTAAATTTTCTACAAGTTCTGCCAGTTCCTTTATGAGTTTTTATGATTCCTCTTTTTCTCTGGAGTCTGCTGAGGGACTGATAGATGGCAGAGGCCTCTGCAGGTGATGAACCCAGCCACCTCGATTGTGGTTCCTGCTGACACTTGCTGGCTCAGGGCATCCATGCCTTGGGGATGCAATAAAGAAATAAGAGAAGTGATGGAAATGGAGGGAAGACCAGGCGGGTCATGGAGGACTGTGCTGAAAGGGCCCTGGTTCATGCCGGGCACACCAGCTGACTGGGCAGAGAAGGAAACCGCTAATCCAAGGGCAAGCACTGCATGTGGGCAGCAGAACCAGAAACTGGGTCTTCTGGTTTCAATCAGGAAACAATTAAACACATAAACAAATAAGATTATTTCAGACAGTGGCTGGCCCAACAAGGAAAATAAAGTCAGGAGAAGTGATAGGACCTAGGCAGAGAGTGACTCTTTTAAGGAGTAGAGTATGAAGGAGCAGCCAATGATGAACAGATATGGAGAGGAGATATTCTGGCCATGGCAAGATCTAGTGCTCACACTCTGGGGAGCAGGTGCTGTGTCTCTGAGTGCTGGAGACCTGGAGTGCAGTGAAGCTGGGGACTGGAGAGCAGCAGGGGTCCCTGGTCTTTTCTAGCTGTGGGCCAGAGCACAGAGCAGGAAACGCTCCATTTTTGTCTCAGTCAGCTCGCTTTGATGGGGGTCTCTGAGCCCCTCACCCCAGATCCACTAATATGATAGAAGCTGGAGATGCAGCACACATGTCCACTCCTGCCCCATGTCCTGCCTGCATTCCCTCAGTGGACCCCAAATGGTGCTAGGGGCCCTGAAGGATACTGTGCCTCTCACTGGGCTGGGCACTAGCGTAGGGAGATGAGGGATCCACTTGTATCATCTGCCAGTGCCAGCAGCTCCCAGGCTGTGGTGCATGCCTGGGCTGGGCTCTGTGAGTCCCGGGTAACATGAAGGCTGTCCATGCCCGTGGAAAAGTAGGAAAGGACTCCACCAAGCCTGTCCACCTTTGGGTGGTATCCCAGCACCTGCATGAGGGGCACTGAAATGCTCTCCCTGAACATGTAGTCAGTCCTTGACTGCAAGATTTTTAAAGATGTTGAGTTTCTCAAACCATCCCACACCCTCCATGGAAGGTAGTGCCCTTCAATTAAGAATGTTGGAAACCTGAAGACATCACTGGCGTTGGTCTTGGTGGTCCCATCTCCCCCTTGACAAAAGACTGGTGACTCAGAAACAGCCTTTGGGCAAGGAGAGCAATAGAGAGAGACAGAGAGACAGAGAGGGCGAAGGAGAGAGAGGGAGAGAGGAAGAAAGAGCACAGTGAGCTGTGTTCTCCCTCAGAAAGTACCTGGCAAGCTGGAGGCAGCTCCAGGGCCAATATTTGGAAGCTATAAATAAGGTCTGTGTGGACAGGCCCACATGAATCATAAGAACGCTGAGCTCAGGGAGCTGGAGTGGGGGGAAAGTGGACCAAGTGCTCTTCCCAGGGCAGGTATCCCCCCTTCAGGAAGAATTCAGACAGGAGGAGGGGCTCAGGGGGACACACACTGTGAAGTCAGACATGCGAGTCCTTTGTAGCTTAGACTCTCTGAGCCTAAACGGTTCAATATGTCTGACATAATCAGAGGGAGAGTAAGCAGAGGTGAAGGCAATAACCCCCACGGTGGATCCCTCATGGTTGTGCCGGTAATGCTAATGTCCTTGTCCATAAGCACCAAGACCATCCCCTTCTGCAGTAACCAGAAGGCCTGCTCACACCCCGTCTGCACCAGGCCACCCAGCCACACTGCTTGCTCCGTTCACCCCAGGCAGCCACACTGCTCCATTCAGCCTACACCTCAGAAGGACGTCACACACACAGCTAGCAGGTGTGAAAGGAGACAGAGGTAGGGGAGGAGGCAGTGTGTGCTCAGTTTTCCTCAAATTGGGGGTCAGTATCCTGCGTCCCTGGGCTGTATCCAGCCTCCACCTGTTTCCCTAATTAGGGTTTTGTGAGAAGATCCATGCCACCACCTTGGCTGCATATATATACCCTGGCTTGGTCTTCCAAATGGACACGTGGCGGAGGAACAGGGGCTAACTGGAGAGGGGAGTGGTCAGAGTTGGTGGAATGGATCAGATGAGCCTGTCTGTCCCACTGAGGAACTCGGGCCTTCTGCAGTGGATAGAAAAGCAGAGGACTGATGGGACTGGATCTCTGTCCTTGTCCTGGGTTGGTGTGGGGCGGGGCGGCGGTGGGTGGGGTGGGGCGGCGGTGGGTGGGGTAGAGTGGTTAGCTTGTTCAAGATCCCAGAGCAGGGGCAGGAATTCAGATGGGTCCCACTGTACCTTGTCCCTTTCCCGACCCCTTTTCCTTTCTTGGGCAATGATGGAATTACCCAGGGAGTGTGCTCAAAATGCTGAGTCTCAGGCCCCCGCCAGATGTCCTGAAATGGACTGTTGAGGAAGGTGCTGGGGAACCTGCATTTTAACAACCTGCTCGCGGTTGGGACGTCGTGAGGGCTTGTGCTCCACAACATTGCGCTGGGGAAGCTCAGGTATTTTGGAACTCTCAGCCGTGTGCCAGAGAGTGTCTGAGCCTCATTTACCTAAATCCTTCTCCAGATTAACTCATTCGTGGCTGTTTTCCATCACTGGCTTCTTTGAGCCCCAAACAGAAAAAAACCCGCTAGTCTCTGGCCCATCCTCTGTCCAGCAGATGGCAGTATCTGACCAGGAATCTCATGGACCAGCCACCATGGGAAACCGCTTCCTCTAAAGGACATTCCTGGGAATGTCCAAGAAAACCCAAATTAGACAACGTTCTATATTATTCCCTAAGGATAACTTGTCTAATGAAGAGGAAATACTTTCTCTCACACAATTGAATGTGAATATTTTTCTTTGGTTTCTGCCAAACAAACATGATGATCTTTGATGTCAAATTCCTCATGATTCCCTTGATTCATGCAGAGTCTCAGGGCATGTCTACTCTTAAAGAAGATCATCTCAGGAACATTTTATTCAAAGTCACCTAGGTGATAAGGTTATCTAAGGCATGGCTTCTCCTGGTTCACCTTGATTTTTATCTTGTCATTTTCTAAGAAAATAGAAAAAGGCACTGTGTCTTTGGTTACTGGGACAGCTCTGACTGGGTCTGCCAGATGGGGAGTGGATTGGGTTACTTTCCTGAGAGAAAACAAAGATCTTCAGTGAATATGCTCTCAGCTGCTGCAGAATCTGGGGAGTAGGGGTGGGTGTAGCATAGAGGTGGGAGAGGGAGGGACAGGGGTGAGGGAGCTGTGAGAACCAGCTTTCACTGGTTTCCCTGGCTGGGAGGAAGGGAGAGAGAAAGGATCTTCTTTCTCCACCTACAAGGCTTTTCCGTGGATCTTAGGGAAGATCCCTCCTCACCCCTCCTGCCCTCTCCCTCCCCTTCTATCCCCTCTCCACCCCGATCTCGCTCATGTTCTATTTGTACTTTTCTGTGGGGCTGCAGTGGGAGCCAGGCTCTGTGATTCTGCAGTAGCAGCAGGGAAGGACTGGTTCTGTGAGGGTGTCCCTTATTAAGAATGGTGGGTTCACATCATTCATTCTCCCTATGTGAGTGCATCCTGAGTGGCTTCAGTCCTGTCTGACTCTTTGCAACCCCATGGACTATAGCCTGCCAGACTTCTCTGTCCATGGGGTTTTCCAGGCAAGAATACTGGAATGGGTTGCCATGGCCTCCTCCAGGGGATCTTTCCAACTCAGGGATTGAACCTGCATCTCTTAAGTATCCTGCACTGGCAAGCGGGTGCTTTACTACTCTCGCCACCTGGGAAGCCCATTCTCCCCATGGCTGGGGTTTAAATGTCCTTGTGTCTGTGCTGAGTGAGGGGCACCCTCTGACGAAGTGAGTGTGGTGGCACCAGCCCTGGAAACACCTGTTTAAAGGAAGGGAAATAGCCTGTTTGTTTCACCCAAGACCCACGGTCTAGGAAAGCCATGACTGGCCCGTCTTGCTTCCATGCTGGGAGATGTATGTAGCGGCAGGATGTATGTAGTGGCAGGATTTCTCTCCCAGAGAGAGCCTCAGAAGCTCCACAGGCTCTCTCCACCCTCAAAGGAGTAGGTCAAGTTTTCTAGACAGTAAGACATCCTCAGGGCTACCCAGGTGGCTCAGTGGTGAAGAATCCACCTGCCAGTGCAGGAGATGCTGATTCAATCCCTGTGTCTGGAAGATCCCCTGGAGAAGCAAATGGCAACCCACTCCAGTATTCTTGCCTGGGAAATCCCATGGACAGAGGAACCTGGTGGCCTACAGTCCATGGGGTTGTGAAAGAGTTGCACATGACTTAGCAACTAAACAATAACAACAGATGCCCTCTGTCTTGGTTCCTAGCCCCTCACTCAACTCAAACCTCTTAACTGAAATTGTCTAATCCAAGCAGCACATTCACTCAGCACCCACTCTGCTCTCATTGTCCAGTCCTGATTTTCAAATATTCCCCATGAGAAACACAACTAGAGGTCTTCCTCACCCACAGAACTCTGGTGTCCCTGTTCCATTTTCATGACAAGCACCTTGCTTCTTGTGCAAGGATGCAAAACCAGGTCTGCTCCAGCCCATTTCTCTCTCTTTTGTCATTGCTTTCCTTCTGCTCAGCTACTGTCACATTATGCACATTTTCCTTGTCTTCTTGGTCTCTGGTGTGTCTGTTTTGTTTTGTGCTGTTGAACTGGTTTCCCTCCCTGGATGAACATTCCTCAGGGCAGGGGTGCCTCTCTCTGCCTTTGAGACCCCCGACTGTGGTAGCTCTGGTTAGGCCTGGGCTTCCCTGGATGGGAGGGGACCACTGGCTCTGCCTCTCTCGTGGTCCCTATCAGTAGTCAGTGAGCCTTCAGTTCAGTCGCTCAGTCGTGTCTGACTCTTTGCGACCCCATGGACCACAGCACGCCAGGCCTCCCTGTCCATCACCAACTCCTGGAGTTTACCCAAACTCATATCCATCAAGTCGATGATGCCATCCAACCATCTCATCCTCTGTCGTCCCCTTCTTCTCCCGCCATCAATCTTTCCCAGCATCAGGGTCTTTTCCAATGAGTCAGCTCTTCGCATCAGGTGCTTCAACATCAGTCCTTCCAATGAACACTCAGGACTGATCTCCTTTAGGATGGACTGGTTGGACTGCAAGGATGCAGTCCAAGGGGTTCTCAAGAGTCTTCTCTAGCACCACAGTTCAAAAGCATCAATTCTTCGGTGCTCAGCTTTCTTTATAGTCCAACTCTCATATCCATACATGACTACTGGAAAAGCCATAGCCTAAATAGTCAGTGACCCTAAATCGGCAAAAAAGCACAGACCTCCTACCCCCAGACAAAGCCCACAGGGAGAAGTTGAGCAGAAACAGTGAATGAGAGAGAAAGCTGCTTCTGCTTTGCCCTTCCCCACTCCTTATGTTTATGAGGGGCACTTGCTCGGGTCTAGATGAGCGCTGGACAAGAGTCCAGCTGACATGCAGGCCTAGGCTGCATCCTCATGGAGTCCAGGCTGCCCTGACACTGCTGTGTGTGGTCCTGCAGTCCAGAACCCGGAAGTCTGCACAGTGGCCCCGTGGAGCATGCTTTGGAGACTGGAGTAACCTGAGGGAAAGCTGCTTCCTTGGGGATCCTCATGCTTCACTCGCAAAGTGGGCAGAATCATGCATATTTTACAAAGGCATGTGTAGATCAGAGCAGTGCATCTGAGTCTGCAACATGGAAACACACATCAAAACATCATACAACTTCCCTCCTTAAATTTTTGCAGCACCACCAGATGAAGCTTCTCATCCACCATCAGACTGACAGGGAGGTGCTCTAGAGGATGGGACTTCCACCTGTGCACTTATAATGAAACAGAAATTATAGGAAATACAGGGGTCCACAAATTTTGATTTGAGGCATATCTAAAATTGAGCCTTCCCCAGTAGTGCTAGTGCTAAAAAATCCACCTGCCAATGCAGGAGACATAAGAGATGTGGGTTTGATTCCTGGGTTGGGAAGATCCCCTGGAGGAGGGCATGGCAACCCACTCCAGTATTCTTGCCTGGAGAATCTCATGGACAGAGGAGATTGGCAGGCTACAGTCCATAAGGTCTCAAAGAGTTGGACATGCCTGAAATGACTTAGTGCACACACACACACACAACTAAAATTACACATCTCAATCGCGTGGTACTTGGCTGAGTAGGTTTGTATGTGTAAACTGAAATGTGGCCCCAATTACTCCTGTTGAAAGCAACAGACAGATGCAAAAGCACTGGGTTCTGGATCAAGTTAAGATGAGGTCATTAGCCTGGGTCATTAATCCAATGTGACTATGTCCTTATAAAAAGGAGATGATAAAGGGACACAGGGAGAACTTGGCCTTCTGCAAGCCAAGGAGAGAAGCTTGAAACTGATCCTTCCCTGGTGTTTGAGGAAATGTGACTCTGCCCGATTTCAGACTTCTGGTCTCTGAAACTGCGAGACAGTATAGGTCTCCTGTTTAAGCCACCCAGTCTGTGGTCTTTTGTTATGGCAGCTCCAGCAGATGAATGCGCTGTGTTTTCCTGAATGACCTTGACTGTGAGTTCTCAGTGTATGAGGGATTCGACTACATAAGATATAATCACAGCTTGAGGCGGTAAGTGCTAGAAAGATACCTCCTGTGAAGGAGATTTTGATACAGGGCAGAGGGGCTCTTGGAAGTGAAAGGAAGACTTCAAACCTTCCTATCTCTCTTGTCCATCCTTGAGTGAAGTTCTCAAGGATGACTAAGAGAGAGCTGGGATATAGAACGTGATCAAAGGAAGAGCATCCCCTTGGCCTGGTGACATGGCAGGGCTTGATGCCACTTGTATGCTATCACGGGATGTGAGATACCCAGGTTACTAAATGTTCCTTTATAGGATAATTTTAAACAGCTACACAAATCCAGTTTTATTACATCACAGTTTTATTTTAAGCAGTATGCTTGGCCACTTAAGTATTCGCATCTTCTTTTATTTTTTGAGTACAAAGAACTTAGATATAGGCATTATTATGGCTACATTTTCAAGCATATTTGCATTTGTGTTTTAGAATAAATTAGTTCCAGTGTAACCTTAAATGTCACAATACATTTAACTTATTTTTTACTGCTGAGGGTATCTCTCTTAAGGGGGAGAGACCAGAAGTGGCATGTTCAGGAGAGTCACCAACTACTAGGGGTGTGTGTCTGGGGCAAGTCCGCACCATCCCCTGCCACCAGGGAGAGGCAAATGGACACAAGAGTGCCTTGTAAAGGCAGGTAGTGTAACTGCCCATCATTGGCACTGAAAACTGTCCATATGACTGGAGTGAAGAAAAGTCCTTTGGATTTTTAGCTGTGAAAGATGGAAAGTTCTGGCAGAGTGGAAGAGTCAGGCAGAAGGAAAGCATGTTTCTGCACTGCCTTCATTCTAGAAGACCCACCTATTCAGAATGAAAAATACCATGCAAGGCCAATCACTGACATGAGGTCTGTTGTCTCGGATACTGGACACAAGCTAACCTGCTCTGCTAGAGTGGGGGCTACTCCTGTGGCCACAGCGGCCACCAACAGCTGCTTGGCTGGATTTCATGGTTCTGCTGCAGTGGCTCTTAATAAGTGGATTATTTACTGAAACACCACCAAAGCAGGTCCCTCTTGTCTGGTTAGGACTGCACACCTGAGCCGTGCTAATCAGTGCTGCAAAGTACTGCTACTGGGAGACAGACACGAGCGGCTTTTGCTGTCATGCACATGGAATCATGGTTGATGCATGCAAACTGTGATAAAGACCATGGCCTCGGGCATGTGTTGCTACATTCAATTTGTTTCTGACAAGTACTTACAACTGATTGTCAGAGACAAACACTGCCGTTTCAGACTCTGCCCTGGGGACTTGGCATGGAATGTATATTTACATTGTTCATCTGGAAAATAGTATTCCTTTTCTTATTTATCATAAAGTTTAAAGTTGGGGAAAACTTTTAGACAATTTATCTTCACAAGATTAGAAGAGTAAAATAATACCCTACATTTTTACTTGTCACTTGTTAATCTTTTTTATAGACAGTATGTTCAGATACAATTCACATACCATTCACCCATTTAAAGCATACAGTTTGATGGTTTTTAGTGTATTCCCAAAGTAGTACATCCATGGAGATCAATTTTACAACATTTTGGTCACTCAAAAAGAAACTTGTACCCCTTAGCTCTTCTTCCACTTTTATCCCAACATTTACCCCTCCCCAGCAACCCCATCCCCATCCTCCACCTCTGACTCACCAATCCTCAGCCTTTGGCAACCACTTGTCAATATCCTGTCTTTACTGCCAACTCTGCATATTTTATGTACATAGAATTGTACTGCATATGTTGTCTGTGACTGGTTTCTTTCATTTGGTATGTTTTCAAGTTTTAACCATGTAATAGCCTGTTTCAGAAATGTGTTTCTTTTTATGGTCAAGTAATATTCTATTTTATGGATATATCACTTTTTGTCCATCTGTTCATGCTTTAACGAACATTTGAGTTGTTCCTACTTTTTGTCTGTTATGAATAATGATGCTATAATATTCATATACAAATTTTGGGTTGGACACGTTTTCATTTCTCTTGGATCTGTATACCAAGGAGCAGAAATGCTAGTTCACATGGTATCTGTATGTTTAACCTTTTGAGGAACTTCTGGACTGTTCTCCAAAGTGACTCTACAGTTTGCATTCCCACCAGCAGTGTATGAGGGTTGTACTTGCTCTACAGTCTTGCCAACCTGACACTGACTTTCTGATGCTGGCCATCTTGCAGAACGCGAAGTAGTATCTTTTGTGGTTTTAATTTTCATCTTCTCAATGGCTAACATTGTTTAACATCTCTTCATGTACTTATTGGCCATATACATATCTTCTTTGGAGAAATTCTATTCAGATCCTTCACCAATCTTAAAATTTGGTTTGTCCTTTTATTCACATCATAATCTTTGCAATATTTTTTGAAACGTTTCCTGTGATTATTTGCATGGAAGATCTATGAATCTTTCTTCTTTCCCAGAATTCATGAGAATGGCTGAAACATTAGACAAGCACTCTCTCTCTCACACACACACAAAACATATAAAGTTTAATTATTAGAATGTGACTTTTAACACGTACATCAAATATTGAGTCAGCTGTTCTGTGTGCTACTGTTTTCTAGGCCATGTCAGCATTCACTTTGCTCACACATAGCTGAGTTATGTGTTGGTGAGATAATAAATTAGTACAGAATCATTGAAGAGTGATTGGTCAGTATTAATCTAAATTAAAGGGCTTCCTTGGTGGCTCAGCGGTAAAGAATCTACCTGCCATTGCAGGAGACGCAGGTTTGATCCCTGGTCTGGGAAGATCCACTGGAGAAGGAAATGGCAACTCATTCCAGTATTCTTGCCTGGGAAATCCCATGGACAGAGGAGCCTGGTGGGCTACAGTCCATGGGGTTGCAAAGAGTCAGAAACAACTTAGCACCTGAACAACAACAACAATCTAAATATATATATATATTTATTTCTTTATTTAAAATCTTCCTACAGATATACATTTGTGCAAGTACTTATTCGCAAAAATGTTGACCGCATTTCAGAAATAGCAGAAGAGTGTAGAAAACTTAGAGTTTCATAGCTAGCAGAGAAGGTAAATAATTTATGGATCATCCCTGTACTGTGAGCTATTGAAAAGAAAAGAAGATAAAGAAAAACGAAATAGAGTATTCTCCAGACATATTAATTTAAAAATAACACAAGGTACAGAACAGTGGATAACATAAAAAGATCTGTGTAAAATGGAGCTACCTATACATGTTGTTTAGTTGCTAAGTGGTGTCCAACTCTTTGCAACCCCATGGACTGTGGCCCTCTGTCCATGGGATTTCCCAGGGAAGAATACTAGAGGTGGGTTGCCATTTCCTTCTTCAGAGGATCTTCCCCACCCAGGGATCGAACCTGTGTCTCCTGCATTGGCAGATGGATTCTTTACCACTGACCCACCAGGGAAGCTCACCTGTATATATACCTGCCTGAGTATGTACAAAATATTTCTGAAAGAATATACTTCTGTCTGTTACCAAGAGAATGTTCATAGGCACTGGAGGGAAATGGGTGTATTGTTCACTGTTTACCTATTTGATTATTGCATTTTATCACAGCACGTATTATTTAAGTAAAATATTTTTAACATGCATTTAAATAGTCATGATACTTTTCAAGTTTTGAGACTATTGTAGAATTCTAACAAATTAAATTTGATTTCCTTTACCTAACTTAGCAATTATCTGCAGAACCAGTCTTGCCTCATCTCTGACTCACCCTCTCCCACCCCCGCTGCGTTTATTATACAATGAATTCCCAGACCTCATCTCATTTTACCTATTTTCAATCTTTTTTTTTTTTGCTGTGATGCTCGGCTTGTGGGGCTTCCCTGGTGGCTCAGCTGGTAAAGAATCCGCCTGCAATGCGGGAGATCTGAGTTCAATCCCTGTGTTGGGAAGATCCCCTGGAGAAGGGAATGGCTACCCACTCCAGTATTCTGGCCTGGAGAATTCCATGGGCTATATAGTCCATGAGGTCGCAAAGATTCAGACATGACTGAGCACCTTTCACTTCACTTTGGCTTGTGGGATCTTAGGTTCTTGACCAGGGATTGAACCCAGCCCTTAGCAGTGAGAGTGCAGAGTCATAATTCCCTGGACTGCCAGGGAATTCTCCCCATTTTCAATCTTATCTAACAGATAAGAGTCTTTTTAAACAGAATAAATGATGCTTTAACTAATACTTAAACTAATTATCAACAATTTCCACCATAAACATGTGTCTGACCAAAGTTTAAATCTTCCCAGATGTCTCATCAGTGTTCTATCTAGTGGGCTTGTAGGGTCCAAACATTGTGCTGACTCATGTTTCTCTCATTCTAATTTTTCTGTTCACCTTCCCTCTCATCTTTTTTTTTTCCTTGAAATTTATTTGTTGAAGAAACTGGAATATTTGTCTCATGGTCTTTCCCAGGACATTACAGTCTTCATCCTTGTGTTCAAGTGGGCCATACTCCTGCTTCTTGTCTGTCTCCACCTGACCTGATCTGTTCAGGTCAAGTTCCTCTACTGGAAGGAATCCTGGCTGACTGTGTCACTGTGTTCTCCCCCAACACCATGGGGAGGAGCGGAATTGCCTCCCTAACATGAAATGTGACCAGAGGTACAGTTGAGGTCACCCGATCTATGCCTTATAATATGACCCACCAGCTGTTTACCTAAGGGTTTGAACAGCCACTAGTTATTATTGTCATAGCTATTTCACTAGGAATTTCAAGGCAGTTATAGTCTATTCTATTCTTTCTGTATGTTCTGGCTTAAATATTTCAACTGAAATACCATTCTTAAGACAGCAAGATTAAAAAAAAAAAAAGAAAAAAGCAAGCTGAATGTGTTTTTTCTTTTTCAAAACAGTTTTCACAAGTCGTAGGAGGACGAGGAAACACAGGAAGCTTGCGTATTTTGGCATAATTGTTGTGGGGGCTGAGCCCCTGCAGGCTGTAATCCACTGTAATGTTAATGGAGACCTGTTGTGTGCCCCTGGCATGTCGTATCAGACAAAACCCTGGCAACTGGGAATAAGAAAGAGATCACTTTAGCTCTGCCTGATGCCATCAAATGGAAAAGGGAAGGAGCCCACCACCGTGTTAGGATGAAGAATGGAGAGCCAAAATTTGCCCAACTCCAACAGAGCTCTGTCCTCTAGTCCCTGGTTTTTCAAAGGCATATGCTTATGAACTCACAGGATAACTTAACTGGGCTTGAAGAGAATTGCCTGATATCCCTATGTTTAAAGAAATGTGTCTGCTTAGGTTGCATTTAAGAGTTTCAGTCCACAAATTCTGGTGTGTAATGAATGTGACATTATTTATTCATCCTTGAACACCATTTCTTTTTTGAGTCCTTCAATTTCTGAAACTTAATGCTTGACAGCGCAGGGTCTCCCCACCCTCGCCTTTGTTTCCCAGAGGATGTCCTGGGCTTAAGGATTGAGGATTTTAGTAGTGGTTTTCTGGGCTGGTAGCCACGGAAGGATTCTTAATTCTGCCTCTTCTTTGATTGTGAACACACATTGTCATGATCATGTTCTTTAAAGTTCATGACCCTTTTCTCATCTCTAGTTCTGAACTTCTGAATCTGGCTGAACTTTCTTATATTTCCATGTTCTTTTGGGGGCAGACAGGAAACCGTTTACATTTCTGCAACAATTGGTGGCTAGAAGTGGTCCCAGACTATTCTAGGCTGCTACTCCCTTGAGAAGCTGGAAGTGGGGCGAAGGGGTGGGAGTGGGATTGTCAAGGTTCTGCCCTCGGGTTCCCCAGACTTTTCCAGCTTGTTCTTGTCTCCTCCTTGTCCTGCCTTGATGTGGACTCAGGCTCAGCCCCCACATCAATTATGCCAAAATATTCAAGCTTCCTGTGCTTCCTCATCTCTTTCTTCCTCCTACAACATGGAGAATATTTTTCCCATTCTGGAGGGCAGGGAGAGTCATCCTATATTTGTTGACTTTTGAGTACTGTCTCTTTTGTGTTTTGTGCTCTTCTATAAAAGCACTTCTTGGACACAAAAATGTATCATCCTCTAACTCAAATATCAAAAGGGGAGCAGAAGGAAACATCAAGAATAAACTATGCTTCAGTGAATACAGCAAAACAGGACCCCAGTATATTTGTTGTGCAGGTTGCTACACCTCGAAAGAGGGGCTGCTGTTCTGTTCTACAGATGATTAGAACATCCAAATGCCCTGTGGCCATTCAGTTCCTGCAACTAGGAACCCTGGAGGTCCAGAGCAGGGAGCCATGGGCAAAACAATTTAGATCACAAGGATTTTTTTAAATTAATTAATTTTAAATGAAGGACAATCACTTCACAACACTGTGGTGGCCCCTGCCACACAATTGCATGGATCAGCCATAGGCACATATGCGCCCCGCCCCGCATCCTGAACCCCTCTCTCACCTCCCTCCTCACCCCATCCCTCTGAGTTTTCCCAGAGCACCGGCTTTGAGTGCCCTGCTTCATGCATCAGACTTGAACTTGCAAGGATGTTTTTAAATTTCCCTTTATCATTCATTTTTTCTGTTGTTGAGATGCGTGTGGAAAGCTGTTATTTGTAGGGAGCAGCAGAAAGGCCAGAAGTGTTTAAATATCCACAAAAAAGATGTGGTGAAAGTTTGGACCAAGGAGAAAGGGCGCCTTCTGGGTTGTGAAGTAGAAGGAATTAGCAACAGACAGAACCATGGTTCATCTAAGAATGGATTCCATTCCCCCGGGTCCACGGGGCCCCAGGGGCTCTGCCAGGCTCTTCACTTAACAGTTACAGAACTAAACACACTGGGTTTTTACTGTGTGCCAGCTGAACTGGCACACAGTGTGTGCTTGTGTACTTGGCTGAATTGTGTACTTGGCCGAATTCTTCACAGGGGTTAATTAATTTATTCTTCACAACCTGAGAGAAGTGACACAAACAGTCAAACATCACAGAGCAGGTGGAGCTGGCTTCAGCCCAGGCCTGCCTAACTCCTGGGCCCACGTTCCTCACTCTCCAGCGAGTGGCATGTCTCGTTGTTCACAGATGCAGATGGGTCGCCTGTGTGGCACCAGGCTCTGGAGGACACCAGCGCCCATGGAGTGTCTGTGTGCTTGGATGTGGGGAGAGGTTCTTCAGGTCGCTTCAGAGAGCATGTCTGGGATTTCAAACAGCAGGGACGATAGATGGAACCATGTTTAGCCAAGACAGGGACTGGGTGAAACGAACATTTGTCCTCTAGCAGAGAGCAAATTTGGCTGCTATTTACACTTTGACCTCGTGAATTTTATCTTTTCTTTTTTTTTCTTTTATTTCTTTTGGTTTTTTTCTTTTTCCTGTGTATGAATTTTACTTTTAATTAACCTTTTTTTTTTACAAAGCTTGAGTTCAGTTCAGTTCAGTCGCTCAGTCGTGTCCGACTCTCTGCGACCCCATGAATTGCAGCACGCCAGGCCTCTCTGTCCATCACCAACTCCCGGAGTCTACCCAAACCCATGTTCATCAAGTCGGTGATGCCATCCAACCATATCATCCTCTGTCATCCCCTTCTCCTCCCGCCCCCAATTCTACCCAGCATTAGGGTCTTTTCCAATGAGTCAACCCTTCGCATGAGGTGGCCAAAATATTGGAACTTCAGCTTCAACATCAGACCTTCCAATGAACACCCAGGATTGATCTCTTTTAGGATGGATTGATTGGATCCCCTTGCAGTCCAAGGGACTCTCAAGAGTCTTCTCCAACACCACAGTTCAAAAGCATCAATTCTGTGGCGCTCAGCTTTCTTCACCGTCCAACTCTCACATCCATACATGACCACTGGAAAAACCATAGCCTTGACTAGACGGACTTTTGTTGGCAAAGTAATGTCTCTGCTTTTAAACATGCTATCTAGGTTGGCCATAACCTTCCTTCCAAGGAGTAAGCATCTTTTAATTTCATGGCTGCAGTCACCATCAGCAGTGATTCTGGAGCCCAAAAAAGTAAAGTCTGACACTGTTTCCACTGTTTCCCCATCTATTTCCCAAGAAGTGATGGGACCAGATGCCATGATCTTAGTTTTCTGAATGTTGAGCTTTAAGCCAACTTTTTCACTCTCCTCCTTCACCTTCATCAAGAGGCTCTTTAGTTCTTCTTCACTTTCTGCCGTAAGGGTGGTGTCATCCGCATATCTGAGGTTATTGATATTTCTCCCGGCAATCTTGATTCCAGCTTGTGTTTCTTCCAGCCCAGTGTTTCTCATGATGTACTCTGCATATAAGTTAAATAAGCAGGGTGACAATATACAGCCTTGACGTACTCCTTTTCCTGTTTGGAACCAGTCTGTTGTTCCATGTCCAGTTCTAACTGTTGCTTCCTGACCTGCATACAGGTTTCTCAAGAGACAGGTCAGATGGTCTGGTATTCCTATCTCTTTCAGAATTTTCCACAGTTTATTGTGATCCACACAGTCAAAGGCCTTGGCATAGTCAATAAAGCAGAAATAGATGTTTTTGGAACTCTCTTGCTTTTTCTATGATCCAGCGGATGTTGGCAATTTGATCTCTGGTTCCTCTGCCTTTTCTAAAACCAGCTTGAACATCTGGAAGTTCGCAGTTCACGTATTGCTGAAGCCTGGCTTGGAGAATTTTGAGCATTACTTTACTAGCATGTGAGATGAGTGCAATTGTGCAGTAGTTTGAGCATTCTTTGGCATTGCCTTTCTTTGGGATTGGAACGAAAACTGACCTTTTCCAGTCCTGTGGCCACTGCTGAGTTTTCCAAATTTGCTGGCATATCGAGTGCAGCACTTTCACAGCATCACCTTTGAGGATTTGAAATAGCTCAACTGGAATCCCATCACCTCCACTAGCTTTGTTCGTAGTGATGTTTTCTAAGGCCCACTTGACTTCACATTCCAGGATGTCTGGCTCTAGGTGAGTGATCACACCATCGTGATTATCTGGGTCATGAAGATCTTTTTTGTACAGTTCTTCTGTGTATTCCTGCCACCTCTTCTTAATATCTTCTGCTTCTGTTAGGTCCATACCATTTCTGTCCTTTATCGAGCCTATCTTTGCATGAAATGTTCCTTTGGTATCTCTAATTTTCTTGAAGAGGTCTCTAGTCTTTCCCAATCTGTTGTTTTCCTCTATTTGTTTGCACTGATCACTGAGGAAGGCTTTCTTATCTCTCCTTGCTATTCTTTGGAACTCTGCATTCAGATGAGAATATCTTTCCTTTTCTCCTTTGCTTTTCACTTCTCTTCTCTTCTTCTCTTCTTGAGTAAGGACTTCTAAATTCCTGAAGGAAAAATTCTTTCCATCCATGAAGTAATTTCAGTGGCTGTCAGTCTTTTTAAACATTTTAATTTATTTTTTAAATTATTTTTTGGGCAGCACCACCCAAAAAACTAAGATGTGGGATCTTAGTTCTTTGACCAGGGATTGAACCCATGCCCCTTGCATTGGAAGTGTCGAGTCTTAACCACTGGACTTCCAGAAGTCCCAGATGTCAGTCTTCGAACAACTCTATCTCCCGCCTGCTTACAATGGGTGTGTTATATGATAGGTCAATATCCCAGGGCTCCTAGAATTTAACTGCTCCTCTAATGAAGATTTCCAAGTGCTTTTTATGGCTTCCATGTGGTACCTATACCCAAATACCACGTGCATCTGTTACTAGATGTAAACATATAAAGGATGGCACCCAGGGGCAGCGAAACTGATGTCACACTATCTTTTCAAATTTATATTTTCACAACTTCATTATTACACCTAAAGGTATTTCCCCCTCCTTCATATTCTCATGGCATCATATAGCTGTTTTCTTTTAATGAAAACATACCATAGCATGTGAAGCAACATTATACTCAGAATTTAATAAAATTAAAAGAAAGAGAATGTGTGTGTGTAGTAAAGTGGGAAAACAGAGGTTTAACATTGAGACACCTGAATTCAAGCTATTCCAGGTTCTAAGCATGTGCTCTTCATTTTGGACAGGTTAATTCTCTTTTCAGATAAAAATAAAAATGCTTAACTAGATAACCTCCAATTAAACTCCTAATTTTAATATCTATACTTTTCTGAAATAAGATCCATTGGGAGAAAGAAAACACAGGCATCCTGGATTTTGAGAACTAGTCTGTTATTGTGGAGCTGTGTGACGTTTTGCACATTTATCCTAGTCTGGAGCTCAAAAGGTTTATTAACAAAAAAAAAATGGAGAGAATGAGTGGGGACCCAGGGGTCTCCAGGTACCCTGTAAACTGTCAAAGTACTTCATTCTACTATAGGCATTCCATCACTTTGTCAAAGGTATGGATTTTATTGTAAAGCTGTATTTCTGAAAATTCATTTTAAATTCTAGATAAATCATGTGAGTTGCATATACAGGAATAATACCATTTCTTTTCATAGTTCATTCCTGGGTTTATATAATTTTATGAATTTTACTCTGTTTTCATTTCTCAAGTGTGTGGTTTTGTTTGGCAATAAAAGAAATTTGGACATTTTTGTGGTGTGGATCAAAAACAATTTTTATTTCTATATATAAAACCAGAAGCTAGAAAAACTCTTGGTATTTAAAAGTAAATCATTAAGTTTTTCTACATTATCAATAAGTACAGCTGATGGAGAGTTACTGCTCTTTGGGGATAAGTAAGAATAATATAACAGGATGCCAATGTCTGTGATCATGCATATGCCATTAACAGTGTCCTCCTTTATCCAAGACTTACAAGCCTTAAATAAATACCAAGTATAGAAGTAGTAGTCCCTGGAGAAGTGAATGGCTATCCACTCCAGTATTCTTGCCTGGAGAATTCCATGGACAGAGGAGCCTGGCAGGCTATAGTCCATGGGGTTGCAAAGAGTCAGAGGGCAACTGAATGACTAATACTTTTCTTAGAAGTAGTAGTACCTCAAACATTCTTCAGGATTGCCCCCCCCACCCGCCTTTGAATAAATGGATTGAAGGAACACTTCTCAGTAAACAAAAATTGAAATAAATAAGCTCATCATCTGTTGTATTGGGGTAGTGACTGCCACATCTTTTCATCATCACAGTTGGCTTTTGTGGTTGAGCCCTTAAATTCATGCTGTTCTCACTAATTTTTTAGGGAGCAATCATACAACCAAGTGGAGAGCTTTGTCTGCTCAGCCTGGGTTTTGTCAGTTTCTATGCGTCCTTCTGTGCTCCTTGGGAGAGATTGTGCTTGAGGCAGCAGTGCTATTGGGTTGTGAGCCCAGGAGGGCCTCAGAGTGTGTTACTTACAGATGTCATCATGCTTATTCACTCCTAAAGGGAGAAATTGATTATGAATCTATTTGGAATGAAAAGAATGAAAGGCAGTGTGTTTTGAGAAAGTTTCACTCATGGAAACTTGTAATATAAACACAAATATTTATTGTGTGGCTATCACTGATCTAGGTACTGAAGGCAGAAAATCATTGATACTGTAGAGCTTACGTCCCAGAGGAGATTATGGCAAACTAGAATAATCAATTACTCTATTAGAACTTGACTTTAATTATTCATATTTATTCATGTCTCTTCATTTGTTACTCATTCAAAACATATTACTAAGGATAGCATAGTTTAGGGTAAGAACATTTGATTGGGAAGCAAAAGACAGATTTGTGGGACCAATCTAATCACTTGCCAAGTGACTTATACGTTACTCACAAGTCTGTTGGTTCTGCTGCTCTGGGCTGACAGGGAAGTTCTGCTTTGTGTATCTCTTATACTTGGTGCATGGGTCTCTCACATACTTGGTGATTGTTGGGTGTGGACTTATCTAATATGGCCCCAATGTGGACAACTGGCTTTTCTTCCAGCAGACCAGCCCAGGTACATCTCATGGTGTTGTAGATTGATTGCAAAAATGGCTTCTGTTTTCCATGCTTTCCCGTATCCATATTGTTTTTATTAACTTTATATTTTTAAAAAAATTATTAATTTTTAATTGTAGGATAATTGCTTTACAATGTTATATTGGTTTCTGCCATACATCAACATGAATCAGTTATAGATATACATGTCTCCTCTCTCTTGATTTACCCACCACCCCCTGCAACCTCCCACCCCATTCCACCCCTCTAGGTTGTCACAGAGTCCCAGGCTGAGCTCCCTGCACTATACAGCAGCTTCTCATTAGCCACCTATTTTACACATGGTAATGTATATATTTTACTGCTACTCTCTCAATTTGTCCCACCCTCTCCTTTCCCCACTGTGTCCATAAGTCTGTTCTCTATGTCCTGTCCCACAAATAGTTTCATTAGTAGGATTTTTATCCATATTGTCGTGGAAACTTTTTCATCTAGAGGTCAAGTGACTCTCCCCACTTCTTGAAAATGGACTACAAAATAGAATTCAAGAAATTGAAAGTGTTCAACCTCTGGGCCCTCTGAGCCAAGAGGCTGTACTTCTGTGTTCTCTTTTGCTTCTCTGCTTTTACCAGCTGTCCTCGCTGGACCCCCAGACATGTGTGATCAGGAAACCCAGGCAAGATCAGGAAACCACACAGATCATCTTTACTCAGCCCATGGTTGACACGAGTGAAGCTCACCGACTTGGCTCAGACCAGCAGAACTGCCCAGCTGACCCATAGATGTGAGGGAAATTAAATGCTTGTTGTCATGTACTGCTGGAACACTTTAGTCATTTACTATACATTCATAGTGTGCGATGATTCGTCATTACCCAGTCCATCCACAGCCATGTAACAGTGTGTACTCAATTCATCTTTGTCTGGACTAGACACAATGGTGAGGGCAGAACCTCATGGTCTTTTCCCTATTAATGCTTTTCCTTGTGGTCTGACCTGTGACCTTAGCTTTGACCTGAATTTAGTTTCCTGGACTTTCTGGCTTCTTATTAGCAACTGTTTGCTGATTCTCATCTATATATCTTTTCTTTCCCAACCTGATGAAATTCTCTATTCCTTCCTTACAGGAGAATGTGTCCCCTTTCTTATTAGATTAGTCAATATCATTGCATTCCTACCCTGCTTAACTTTCATTTTCATTGATGAAATGGGAAAAGTAGTACCTGCCTTTCCCAGTATTTCAAAGTTATTCCAATGATCAAATGAAATGATTTGTTCAAATGGAGTTAATAATGGGTACAAGGAACTCTGTATGACACCAGTGTAACTGCATCTTGGATGCTGCCTCCAAATAAAGAAGGAAAATGTGCACATATTTCATGTACTTCATGGATTTATCCTGACGTGGACGTGTTCTTTATTTCTTCTCCTCCTCCAAGTTCCATTGGAGTGGATTAATGTGAAAATGAGATTCTTTGTAATGGATAGAAATCTTTACTAATTAATCTTTCCCCATGTTAGGAAATGGACCTAGGATCAGTCACAGGGGGTGAGTAGTGGTTTCTTTCACAATTTTTTGGCTCTATCATCAGAATTTGCAAACATCTTGCAATTGAGGAAGGGAAACAAGAAGTCCAATAGAAGGGAATATACATCAGAAGTCTCCTCAGCAGACTCCAAACTGCTGACAGTAATAATTTCTTACCCTATTTTCTGTTTTGTTTTGTAGATGGAGGGTAGCTGGAAATGTCTCCATTTAGAAATTGAAAATACAATTTAGGAGTCATGTCTTGTAAGTGCTTACAAATACCAATTATTATTTTTTGAGCAATCTCATAAGAGGTATGCCAAGGAAATATTATGCAAAAGTATGACTAACTATGTGTAAAATTGTTCTAAGTATTGCTGAAACTAGTGAAAAACTGGATTCACCCTAATTACCCAGCAATAAGAGATTGTTAAAATAATATATGGAACATCTAAATAATGAAACACTGTTAGCTATTAAATAATTTTTAATAGAAATCTCTTTGCTTTATATCTCCATTTGTTTTTCTTTTGTATCAATATCTGAAAAATAATATATACAATGTTAATAGTGTGTTTTCCTAGTGTTGAGATTTTGAATAATTTTAATGTACTTCTTATATTACAGATAATGTATTATGTAGTTTAAACATTTAAAAATCTGTGTAATATAAAATAGAAAGACCACTAAATATATGGAAATAATTTTTCTTAACAGATGTTAAAGAAGAAAAGTTCCCAAAATGCATTAATCTATTCTCCAACCCCCCCTAACTTGCTAAATAAAATAAAAGCTTTTAGTTCTATGTAGTGAAGTAAAAAAAGACAAAGGCTTCATTTTAAACTGAAATGACCTTGGTTTAGTTTGAACCATACATACATACTCAGCACATAGCTTAGTTAAGAAAGCCCATTAGCTTTTAGCATTGCCAATATCACGGTTCTCTTTTCAAGGACACTCTTTGTAAGAAATATTTTCTTGGCCCTGGACATTAAGTAATTATTAACAGACATGTTGCACTTAATAGATTGTGGTCCCAGCTCTAGTTTATAAAAAACCTGACCGCAGCTCTAAAACACCTCATCATTTGGTGGGGCGACTTGGCCTAGAAACTAAATTTGAGCCAAACTGGTCCTCACTCACTACGCTGGGCCCTTCTACACACACAGGGCTTGGTGATCCTCTTTAGACTCAGGCCAGGGTGAGGAAAATTCAGATATGGCCAAGAGGGTCTTAAGACACAAAACCACTTTAGTAGGGAAATCTCTGACATCTATCAGGGTTTCTAACTAAGCAAAAAGTGACTCTTCCTATGATATTTTTGCAACAGTGAGGGGACAAGCCATATTGACTGCAGTCTCTACAGTGATTGCACTTCTTTCCAACTGGCTTCTACCTCAACTTACACCAAACTTCTTGCGAGCACAGCCTCCACTGACTGACTTCCTCCTGAGTCCTCAGCTAAACTGGGTCTGATCTCTACACCCAGCTGCACAGCTGTCTGACTGGACAGGCTCCTTCGAAAGTGGTTGAAGAATTTCTGGTTATTCCCTTGTCATACTTTATCACATTCAGCTTCCCTGAATCATTTTACAGCTCTGACTGTACCTTCATTCATGAAGCTCCTGTGCTTTGGCACATGAAACTCTAGTTCTTATCTATATCAGTTCTTCTCTGCCTCTTCCATCTACCACTGAAATGTCACTGTTTTCAGACTTCCAGCTTTGGACTTCCTCCATTCCCACACTGTATGTTCTCCCTAGTTTATTTCTGTGGACTGAATGCTTGTGGATTCAGATCCCGCAGATCACATTTGGACTCCTAACCCTCAAGGTGAGAGTATTAGGAAGTGGGTCTTTGGGGGGTGCTTAGGGCATGAGGGCAGAGCTTCATGAGTGGGATTCGTGCCCTTATTGAGAGAACCCAGGGAGCTCCCTGGCCCCTTTCACCATGTGAGGACACAGCAAGAAGGTGCTGTCTATAAACAAAAGGGTTCTCCCTGCACCCTGTATCTGCAGGCACCCCTTTCTTGGACTCTCAGCCTCTGGAACTGAGGAATCAATGTCTGTTGTTTCTAGCCCATCCAGTCTGTAGTCCTTCTGCTGTACCAGGCTGAATGGACTACACTATCTTAGCTTCTCTTGACTTCAACATCCACCTTCATCTCCTGACTGACAGACTCGTTCTGTCCTCCGGAGTTTCTTGTGAGTACCAGGTGGAAACTTTCATGTGCCTGCAGGACATTTCCACAGGGACATCTCACAATAGCTCCAGGAGGACCCATCGCCTTCCCCACAAACCTCCCCACAATGCCGGTTTTCCTATGATCTCATCGTCAGCGGCATCCTGTCCTGAGGGGCTCATCCTACTGAAAACACCCCTTTCACTCAACACAGCCTTCACTCTCCCATCTTCTCACCGACTTTGGCTCACTTTACTTCTGACACATGTCCTGTTTCACCTACTTCTTTGCTCATTACCACTGCCTTCTCTTCATCTGGAGTGCTCCTAAAGCCTTTGGTCTCATTTTTAACCTATTAGATACCCCCTCCTCAGACGACTGGCTCAGCTGCCCTGATGTCTTTCACAAACAAGCCTTGATCATATCCCTCTTCTCAGACACTTTGCTGGCTCTCTGCTGCCTGTAATATATGGTACAAACCCTTCAGAGCGACTGAACTGAACTGAACTTCTTCAAGGCTGCTCCCAAGAGGATTCAGCCAACACTCCTCTGCAGTGTTAGCTAACTTATGGGCAGCTTTGCCTCTCCATCCTGCTGCCCACATTCTTCCCTCTGCTGGAAATATGTCTGTCTTCTCCTGTTTCTACTTATTCTAATCCAAGTCACCCTTCTTGACCTAACGAAGTCAACTAATGACCAAAGAAATACTGGGACTTGGGGACAGCGGTCTGAGTCCATTTCATATGCTGATTTAGGGACGTTTGGGGATTCCTAGAATTGCAAAATGACTTTCTTAAGTGAAACTATCTCATGACAGTTTTCAGCTGCTCTTGTGGGGGAGAGCAGAGAGCGCTGAATAATGTGAGGAGAGAAATTACAGGGAACGACCGAACTCTACAGGCTGCCAATATTCCTTACCATGATCGTGTAAATGGGCTCACTTTTGTTGTACAGTGCAGTTTTAAGCACAATCATGGGGATTGTTGCTGTCAATAAATTTCTAAATGGAAATAATTAGAACCAGTTTTCCTAAGAGTTATTTCTCAAGCAATTTTCATGACTCCATCCAGGCTTAAAAATAACTCACAGAATCAGACAATGGGGAATAAAGGAAAAGCTTACCATCTCTGGACAAGTGCAAATCCAACACATTCATAAGAACAAGTTAACATAACTGCAAAGTAAGATGCTAAGTGAAAGAGAGATGTGTGTGGAGAACAGGAGGAAACTAGAGTTCGTAAGATGAGAGCAAGACTGATTTATTCTACTAGCTAAAGAAATACATCATTTGATCCCATTGGGTCCCAATTTTGCTATCTAAAAATGATATTTAGGTATTCTTCCAGATCTAGTATACCATGAGTATTAACTTATTTCAATGCAGTTGTGTCTCTGTTAACTGCTGTACTAGTTTCTGCTTGAGATTCAAGGATAAATAACTCATGGTCATTTGCCTTCAGACAATTACACTCTAGTGAGGGAGAATGGTACTTACAAGTTCTATTCTTTAATAGAGGTAGGTTGTCATTGGCTATATATCAGACACACAACCAGGAAAGGAGTCAGCTGAGATATGCAAACATGAGTCAGTAAGGAAGCATTCTCAGGGGACGTCTACTTGTGGGTCTAGTGGTTGAGTGTCAGGCTCTCTCTCTTGGGACCTGTTACATGCAGTTTGTTTTTTAAGTCAATGACTTTAATAAAGATGTAACATTGGCTGGATGCTGGAGGAACGGTAAATACGATGAAAGACACTGCCCAGAGTATTAGACTCCTAGGGCTGCTGTAACAAAGTACCAAACCTTGGGGGGCTTAAACAACAAAAATTTATTTCTCACAGTTCAGGAGGCTGGAAATCAAGGTGTTGGCAGGATTGTTTCCTTCTGAGGCTTCTCTGCTCGGCTTGCAGACAGCCATCTTCTCCCTGTGTCCTCACAGGGTTTTCCCTCTGTAAGTGTCTCAATCCTTATCTCTTCTTAGAAAGACACCAATCATACTGGATAAAGCCCACTGATAAGACCTCATTTTAACTTGATTATCTCTTTAAAGACCCTCTCTCCAAACAAGGTCACCTTCTTAGGTCATGGGATTTAGGAATTCAACGTATAGATTTTGGGGGGACACAATTCAACTTCTAGAATCCAATATTAGGAGAAACAACTAATAAAGGGGGTTCATAATAAAGGGAGTCACTTCCTAGTGAACAGTGAGGTGAAATAATTAAACACACCAGGATGCAGGTCCAACTCGCCACACATTAGCTGTGCATTATGTGGTGCTGCCAAAACTGGAGACCTTCAGTTCATTCATCTGCAAAATGTGAGCAACAATCCTACCTTAGATAGTTAGGAGTTTTAAGTTCAACTTCTGACATAAGACCAGGAATATTAATAATATGGTTGTATAGAATGTAACTTTGAACTTCCCCATCAGAAAGTATAGACTAACCCTTATTTTTTACCTTGGCAGCATAAAACTGAGAATAATCAGGTATGATGCATGTGTGCATGCTAAGTCTGACTCTTTGCGGCCCTGTGGACTGTAGCCTGCCAGGCTCCTCTGTCTGTAGAATTCTCCAGGAAAGATTACTGGAGTGAGTTGTCATGACCTTCTCCAGGGATCTTCTAGATGTAGGGATTGAATCTGCATCTCTTATGTCTGTATTGACAGGCAGGTTCTTTACTACTAGTGCCACCTGGGAAGCCAAAGAAATGGGGTAAGAGAAGTTTGCTTGATTTAATTATTGATTGAAACCTTATCAGAACTTAATTTTCCTAGGTATTATATAGAAATTTCTTGCAAAAAACTATTTATCACTGGTAATGACTCAAGAAATACTACTGGGAAAAACACTAAATACTTTTTACTTCTCATAGCCCAGTGTGTTTGATTCATTCTTAAGGAAACAAAGAAGATTTTGGGGGAAAAGGAGGATTTAAAAAAACCCTTGTGATTGTGATAACTTGCACTCATTTATTTCATGCAGTTTGCTTTGGTTTCTATCAGAAAGCATTTATTTCTATGTGTAATTGCTACATGGTTTTGAACACTAATTTTTACCATAATTTTTTTGAACACTGGGATTTTCATGAAGATACTAAGATTCCATTTTGAAATGCTGCTTGACAAATTTTTTGTTGATATCATTCCAAATTTTATAAACCTTCTCCCCCACTATCCATTTAGGCTCAAAGTATATATACAGAAAAGAAGCATCTAGTTTCAATATGTTCTGAAACAAGTCATAAGCATTAGGAAGCACAACGAGAGACCACATTCTGCTGTGGACAGAATCTGGGCACTGGAGTCAGGCAGACATTCTTCCTTTTTGAGAATCATGGCTACTATTTGTATGTTATCTTTTATGCACCAGGAAATTATGAAGGGCAGACATCATATTTCAAGTTTAAGTGAGGAAACCAAAGACCTGACAGTTTAGGTTATTTGCATCAGTTCACTAGCTGCCACTCTAGTATTCTTGCCTGGAGAATACCATGTACAGAGGAGCCTGACAGGCTGTAGTCCATGGGGTTGCAAAGAGTCAGACATGACTGAGTAACTATCACTCATTCACTCACTAGCTGAAAGGTAGGGAAGGTTAGAACCCAGTTTTCCAAATCCAAAGTTGGTACATCAAGCTTGAAACCCAGTTTCTGACTTAAACATCACTGTACAAGGGGCTTCAAAAAGAAAGAAAAAGACTTCAAAATGAGCTAGTGCTGCAGAAAATTGTTGGTCTTTAAGGGAGTGGATTACTGTGAGCTTAAGACTAACAAATGACCTTACCTCCTGGATCTGCCACGTGACACTCAGATCTGAGTTCTGTGAAGTGAAAGATGTGTACAACACGAGGAAACACATATAAGAACTATTTAACTAACAACTTTTGTAATGCATTTGAAGCAAGCAGCTCACTTATATGACATCTTTAATGCAGATGGTGTTTCAGAGAGTGCAGGGGTCCCTTTGTAACCACCTACCCCTGTGCTCACTCCCAGGCAATGAACGGTGATTGGTTTAAACTAATTATGACCAGCTATGGCAGTCCTGTTCCTGTTGGCCAGATTCTAGATTTAACAATTTTCCTGACAGGCACTAGTGCTGCTCCACAGTATTTCTGGTTCTTCTCACTCTGGAACCTGGCTCAGCTGCAAGTCTACCTCACCATAAATGTGTATGTGGCATGTAGTTTGCTTCAGTCCATGCAGTATGAGTAGAATCGATGTGTGCTGATGCTGACTGGAAGCTTCTAATGGTTGAAGTGAGAGTCTAAGGTCTTCTTCCCTTTTGCTGTGGCAGCCGATATGGTTCCAGGCAGTAGACAACTTTCCATCTTGGGTCTCTGAGTGGGGAGGGTATAGAACAGAGGTCCTGCTGAGTTCAGAGGAATATATAACAGTAAGAAGATATGGACCTTTGAGGTTCTCAGACACTAAAGCCCTAGGACTGTGTACTATCACAGCATTTCCTCATCTATTTTAATTGATGCGAGGACAGACGTGGCTGCTGTTCCCTCTTTTTTCTTTTGGACTGAGTGATCATGATGCCTGGAGGTGTTGAAGCCGTTTTGACAAGTGTGAGGAGAAGCGAAGATATTAAGAGTTGTAAGTGGGACAATAAGAAGAGCCTGGATCTTTGATACTATCACTGAACAGATGACCAACTCCAGGTATTGCCCATCTCTTAAAAAAATATTTAAGTTCTTGTAACTGGCATTTTCTATTACTGCAGTGAAATGTGCTGCCCTCTGGCAGCTACACTGATGGACTGGCTGGTGGACTTAGGGCTGCATCCCGAGGAAGTGGCACACAATGGGGTTATTGTGTCCTTGGGGCCATGGCTGCAAGACCTGATGATGCCCAGCCAGATGCAAGTGGGTCTGTGGGAGTCTGTGGGAGTCTGTGGGGAGGTGTGTGCAGTTACTATGTTTGGTGTGAGTGGTCCATTTTGTGGATGACTCCATAGGTTAGAGATGTGAAGGGAAAGTCTAATTTCACCCTGGTTGGCCCAGCGGTAAAGAATCAGACTGCAATGTACGAGCCACAGGAGGTAAGTGTTCGATCCCTGGGTTAGGAAGATCCCCTGGAGGAGGGTATGGCAACCTACTCCAGTATTCTTGCCTGGAGAATCCCCATGGACAGAGAAGCCTGGTGAATTACAGTCCATAGGGTTGTGAAGAGTCGGGCATGACTTAAGTGACTTAGCAAGCAAGCATGCATTAAATATCCTATAATATTTTTTGATCACTTGATTAAAGTAATAGATTAGGATGGTAAATGTAGGTTACTGTCTCTAAAAACAACTGTGTTTTTGTCCAGTTCTTATATAAGTGCACATTATGCTTTTGATAACATAATGTTTGGAGCATATGGTTCATGGCTTTTAAATCTGTATCATTACTTTCATCAAAACAGGTGTTATTCTTCATACTCTTAAACAATTTTGCCCTAGACTTCTGCTTATCTCACAATGATTATCATGCTTACCATCATCTTTACTTTGTTGTTCTGTGTCTTTCCTATATTTTATGTTTATGTTTTCATGTCATTTCAATTTTGGCCTATCTGCCTTAACTATACACACACACACACACACACACACACACACACACGACCAAAGAATTGTAACTGAATTAAAACAAATCCTATATATGTATGTATGCTCCTGCTGCTGCTGCTAAGTCGCTTCAGTCGTGTCTGACTTGTAGCGACCCAATGGATTGCAGCCTACCAGGCTCCTCAGTCCCTGGGATTTTCCAGGCAAGAGTACCAGAGTGGGGTGCCATTGCCTTCTCCAATATATGTATGCAAAGAATCATAATTGGATTAAAACAAATCCCATATGGGATTTGTTTATGATTCTTTGCTCTTTTATATATAGCATTTAAAGCAATTGCTTGACATATGGTTGAAATTGATCACATTTGTTTTTTTGGAATTAACTTTCTGGTCCAGGCATTGTACAGGATGCTAAGAGTAGTCCAGTAAATCATGCCATTTCAAACAATAACAACAACAATAACAAAACAAACAAAAAGCCAATAATGATGGTTTTTCTCTGCTTATGAAAAGCACTAAAACATAATATTACCTTTGTGGATTTCTGGGAAGAGGTTGCATACATAAAACAAGCACTTGTCAGTAAGCTTGTTATTTGAACCAAATGATCAACCCACATGAAAAATTTACTTTGTTTGAGTGGAACTGTGACAGTGTCACTCTGAACTAATGGTACTGGTGCTGCCATATTGCATCTGGAGGAGACATACTGAGCATTATTTTACTTCTTTGGAAATAAATCATTATGCAAAAATTATGTCTTGGACTGAAATTTCTTATGTTTGGCAATAGTCCAGGAGAGAAAATTTTAATTCCAAGGGTAAATACTATTCAAATGGGAGTTATTAATTAGAAGGCATGTTGTCATCATAACTTAAATATGTTATTTATAACATAGCAGACAAATGAAGCTATTGTTTAAAAATTACCTGAAATGTGTCTCTCCAATTGTGTTCCAGGTTGATTCTTTCATGCTTATTTCAGCCCAGTGGGAGTTCATAGAAAGGCCCTGCTGTTTGACATGTCATTTGGCTTTAAAAATAGGCTAAAAGTTAATCAAATCTATGTATTCATACAAATGGATGCTATGGTTCAGGCAACCTGGTTTAGATAGAGTTATGGCACCCTCTCCAAAGTCACGGTGGAAGGTGACTGCAGTCATGAAATTAAAAGACACTTGCTCTTTGGAAGAAAAGCTATGACAAACCTAAACAGCATATTAAAAAGCAGAGACATCACTTTGCTGACAAAGGTCCATCTAGTCAAAGCTATGGCTTTTCCAGTAGTCGTGTACAGATGTGAGAGTTGAACGGTAAAGAAGGCTGAGCCCAAAAGGATTGATGCTTTTGAATTGTAGTGCAGAAGAAGACTCTTAAGAGTCACCTGACAAACCAGTCAATCTTAGAGGAAATCAACCCTGAATATTCATTGGAAGGACTAATGCTGAAGCTGAAGCTCCAATACTTTGGCCACCTGATTCAAAGAGCCGACTTATTGGAAAAGACTCTGATGCTGGGAAAGATTGAGAGCAGGAAGAGAAGGGGGAGGAAGAGGATGAGATGTTTGGGTAGATTACCAACTCAATGGACTTGAGTTTGAGCAAACTCCAGGGGATAGTGAAGGACAGGGAATCCTGGCATACTGCAGTCCATAGGGTTGCAAAAAGTCAGACATGACTTAGGACCAAGCAACAATGGCTCCTCCTCAAGATTTGTTACTATAGCCAGGCTCAATGTGGATACATCCAAGTTCAGTTTGATTGAGTATAGGGTGAATAGAGGCAATAGAAAGGGGGAAAATCGGTATATCCTGTTACAGCTGGAGAAGTGGGTATTTGATTCTCTAGGGAAGTGCTTCTCAAAACTTTCTCCAAGGCATATCCAAGCAGAACTGGAGAGTCTTTTTGTACACTGTGTGTAAATGTCCAGTCCAAGTGCAAATTTGCCTTGAGCATAATGATTTATTTTGAAATTCACATTTTACAGTCTACAATATGTATGCTTGATTGAATGCAAAAATATTATTATAAGAGAACCACCAGTGAAAGTAACTGAAATCTCTCTTCATATCGTTTAGAAAGATGGATACTACATTGAGCAGGAAAACAGGAGGGAGGAGGAGCTCCTGGGGAGAATCGTGTTTAAGGAATGTGAGATAAAGATGGTGAGAAGCAGTCAGAGAGATAAGAGGCAGAAAGTGAGAGGGCAGATTCCCAGAAGGCAAAGGAAGGGGACCAGATAGGAGTATCAGAGCAATCAGAGAAAGTGAGGAAGGGAAGGCTGAGATGGGGCAACTGGACTTGACAATGAGAATACCCTTGGGGTTTGTAGAGGCAGCTGTTTCTGAAGAATGATTTGGGAGAGAAAACTCCCAAATGGGTATTGTGGAAAAGGTAGAGCTAGTTGACGTCTCTCCAGTGGGGTTTGAAGATGAGCAGGAGGCAGAGAGGGGCAAGAAGAAGGAGAGATCCCTCCAAGACAGAGTGTTCAGCAAACCGCTGCATATAAGACAAACACAAATCTGTTGTATTTTTATGTTTGTAGTAAACAATTAGAAAAGGTAAAAAGTCATTATTTACAATTGCTTTATAAAATATCAAATATGTAGGAAAAAATCTAGTGAAAGATGTGTAAGATGTTTACCAATATACTAACCTCTTCTCAAATTTATATATAGATTAGAAGTTTGTCAATATTAGTGTTTTTATTTTAAATTGATGATTCTAAAATTTGTACAGAAAAATTATATACAAGGAATAATAAGAGGATGAGAAGGGAGGCAAGACATCTTTCCCTGATTGTTCCTATTTTCTTTGTAAAGAAGATGACAGTGTCACCTGCTGAGAAGGGGGAAAAGAACTAATTTTGTTAATCTAATCTTTCCTCCTCCAAGCAACATCACTTGCTTTTGTGTCCAGTCTCGGTCCTTGCTCCTCAGACCATGCTTTGGTTCCTCATTTACCCTATGAGTCTAGTCTTGTCTTGTTGTGACAATGGTCTCCTCTAGGATTCAGGTCCCATCCTGAACCTGATATGAACTCTGCTGCTCACAGAAGCACCTTGGATTCTTGTTTGTTTCTTACAGGGTGAGCATTGCTTCTCCAATGCTGTTTTGTGGTCATCCATGTGTTTCTTCTCTCTGGCTTACTCTAGTCCTGTTGTGAGCAATTTGTTTATCTGCCTGATGCCCACCTGCAGTGAGTCAACACCTGTCTTTCCCCACCTGCTCCAACCACCCTCTTTCCCTCTGATGTCTGTCAGCATCACCCTGATACCTCTAACTCCTCAGGTGGTTTCTCTATTGGACATGGGTGTCATAAGACAGTGGGTCAGATGGAGGGGGGTGTCATCATCAGAGCCTGTTCCCCATAGAAGGGGATGGGGAGGCTCTGCAGGCAAAAGTGTCCCAAGGCAGATGTCCTGGCACACTGCAGGCTCAGAAATCTCAGTTGGCCTGTGAATCAGCATCTGAGGTGGTCAAGTGAGGCTTTTAGACGCAAGGGTACTCAGGGATGAAGCCTCTTGTGTGGGGAGAAAGCTTCCTCTGATGGGCGGTGCTGAGTATGGTTCTGTGCTGACTGGTGGTGTCACAGGGCTGTGTTTTCTTTTTTGCTTTAGTTGTTGACAATTTGCTTAATATTAGGTAATAATATTATGCAGACTTAGTAACATTAGCATAGATAATCTGTTCATATAGTTCACAGATAAAATCTGTAAGATATACCTTCATCTTCCATTTTCCACTTTTCAGTCCTGCTCAACAGCACTGACTGTCCCTTCATACCCTGAGCATGCTCACACTTCTGTAACGTGTTGGTCTCATTTTTCTGTCTTCTTAGAGGTGTGCTTGTGGGGAGGCAGGTATCCACCCCAATGCCTGATATAAAACTTTCCCCAGATTGTGCTTAAGAAATCTTTGCTGTGTGAATGAATGAATAAAATACAGAACTCAGTACTGAGAATTTCTGGCCAATATTTTATAAGCTTTTGATTTATCTTTTCAGTGTCTTATTCAAAGTCAGATTTTAAAAAATATCTCCATTCTTTTTTTATTTTTTAAATTTATTTATTTTAATTGGAGGCTAATTACTTTACAATATTGTAGTGGTTTTTGCCATACATTGACATGAATCAGCCATGGGTTTACATGTGTCTCCATCCTGAACCCCCCTCCCACATCCCTTCCCAGCCCATCCCTCAGGATCATCCCAGTGCACGAGCCCTGAGCACCTTGTCTCATGCATTGAACCTGGACTGGCAATCTATTTCACATATGATAATATACATGTTTCAATGCTATTCTCTCGAATCATCCCACCCTCGCCTTCTCCCACAGAGTCCAAAAGTCTGTTCTTTACATCTGTGTCTCTTTTGCTGTCTCATATATAGGGTCATCGTTACCATCTTTCTAAATTCCATATACATGCGTTAATATACTGTATTGGTGTTTTTCTTTCTGACTTACTTCACTCTGTATAATAGGCTCCAGTTTCATCCACCTCATTAGAACTGATTCAAATGCATTCTTTTTCATAGCCGAGTAATATTCCATTGTGTATATGTACTACAGCTTTCTTATCCATTCATCTTCCGACGGACATCTAGGTTGCCTCCATGTCCTGGTTATTGTAAACAGTGCTGTGATGAACATTGGGGTACACGTGTCTCTTTCAATTCTGGTTTCCTCGGTGTGTATGCCCAGCCTTGGGATTGATGGGTCGTATGGCAGTTCTATTTCCAGTTTTTTAAGGAATCTCCACACTGTTCCCCATAGTGGCTGTACTACTTTGCATTCCCACCAACAGTGTAAGAAGGTTCTCTTTTATCCAGACCCTCTCCAGCATTTATTGTTTGCAGACTTTTTGATAGCAGCCATTCTGACCGGCGTGAGATGGTACCTCATTATGGGTCTGATTTACATTTCTCTGATAATGAGTGATGTTGAGCATCTTTTCATGTGTTTGTTAGCCATCAAAACATCTCCATTCGTAATAACCTTTGTCTTCCCTCTAAAATCTTGCAGAGAGGAAGATGGGAGTACAGGGAACAGATCTTTTATTTTCTCCATGAAAAGGAGCAGACTTCCCCTGAGCACACAGGCTGTCCGAGAGCCTTTCATCCACCTTTTAATCATTGCCAGGCAAAGGGAGTACAAGCATGACCCTCAGCGAATTTCACACAATACCTTGTGTCCATGATTCCTTTCCAGGACTCCAGCATCTGCTTGGTTCTAGGACATAGAGATGGATATTGGCAGTCTCACCTCAAGACTTCAACAACTCTCTCTACAAAGCAATGATATCTTCTCCATAAAGGGCAGTAGAAACAGTTGGGATGCAAGAGAGGGAACAATCAGGGCAGGTAAAATTTCAGATGGGGTTGATAGATGGCAAGAAGAGGAGAAACCTGCCTAAGATACAGAGTTGAAAGGGAGTGAGGTGTTGGCGATAGAGAGTAATTTCCTGAATGAAGGGTAATTAAGTTGGAGGAGTAGGTTTAAATAGGCCTTGATTGTGCACTTGAGAACCTCAGGCTTAACCTGAAAGATAAAGGAGTCACTGAATAATGACAAGCTGAAGCTGAAACTCCAATACTTTGGCCACCTGAATCGAAGAGCTGACTCATTTGAAGAGACCCTGATGCTGGGAAAGATTGAAGGTGGGAGGAGAAGGGGATGACAGAGGATGAGATGATTGGATAGTATCACTGACTCAATGGACATGAGTCTGGGTGAACTCCGGGAATTGGTGATGGACAGGGACGCCTGGTGTGCTGTGGTTCATGGGGTGGCAAAGAGTCAGACACGACTGAGCAACTGAACTGAACTGAATAATGACAATTAGGAGCTGGTTTGATCCACTCTGGTTTTTAGAAAGACTATTTGTGCAGGAGTGGTCAGGACACAAAACAATGTGAAGAGAGTACAGATGTTTCATCCTCCCCAGCAGGATTGTATGTGCATGTACAAGGGTGGGTGGTTCCAGCTCAGCCAGCCTCAGCTAACAAGCTGCTGTTTCTCGCTGCTATCTGTCTCTCCAGGTGAAGTTGCTAATAGGCAAAGTTTATGGCCGAGTATTACATTTGAATATGTGTCTCCACTAGACACAGAGCTGAATGCTCTATCTCTGTCTCTGATGCTATTATGTCCATCTCTACTCCACTGAGAGTCAACTTTATCAGAAGAAGCAAGAAGACAGGTTTAAAGAGAATAGCATGGCGCCAGTGCATAGAAGGCACTGGTAAACTAGAACATGGTCTAACCAAGTGCAGAGTCCCTGGTACACTGAGTAAGTGGGACTTGAGCAGCAACGTTGTTCCCCTAAGTGTATCTGGTCAGCCAAACAAGGGTGAGCTAGTATGACAATCCAGGACTCCTACACCAGTGGTTTGCAATCATATCCCATGGTTCTTACATCGTTAAGTGCCACGAGGTATACACATCCATAATTTTTGACGTTGACTCAGGCCACAATCAGAATGAGAGACAACACAAGGAAGAGCCACACTTAATTATTCCATTCTTTAGGGGCTTACTCAAGCATAAGCATATCCCCAAATAATCTACAAAAAGGTGTTTTTTCCATTATTATTTACAATTTTTCAACTATAGCAGTGTGAAGGTGACTATTAGCGCATAAGTTTCTGTGACTTGATGGCTTATTCGAAAAAGATGCTCATGTTTCTCAAATAAATAAATATAGGCACCCCAATGTTCACTGTTTACAATAGCCAAGACATGGGAACAATCCAAGTGCCCATGAACAGACAATTGAGAAGGCATGGTATGTTATATATACAATGGACTATTACTCAGATGTAAAAAATAATGAAATTTTGCCATTTGCACCAACATAGGTGGACCTAGAGAATATTGTGCTAAGTGAAAATAGTCAAAGACAATTTTATATAATGTCACTTATATGTAGAATCTAAAGATAATACAAGTGAATCTATATAAAAAATGGACTCACAGACATAGAAAATAACTTTATGGTTAACAAAGGAGAAAGGGAAGGAGGGAGGAAGAAATTAGGAGTGCTGGATTAACGGGTACAAACTACTGTACATAAAATAGATGAGCAATAAGGATTTGCTATATAGCACAGGGAATTACATTCCATATATTGTAAATAACCTATGATGGAGAATAATCTCTATTATCCTCCAGAAAATGGAATTACTTTGCTGTACACCTGAAATTAACATAATATTGTAAGTCAACTATACTTCAAGAAATAAGTAAATAAATGTCAGCTCTGCAATCTTAACTTGCTATAAAACAAGCAGTGTACACTAAATGGAGTGAGGACTAATCAGGTTTAAACTGCTTCTATTCAATTTCTCCGTGTGATCCTTCCAAGTCATTAGCAATGTTCTGCTCAGCAAGCAGACTCCAGCAGGTCCATAAGAAAAGGTCCGTGGGTCACCTAACAGCAAAATAGAGTGTGCTCCGTAATCAGAGGCTCACACTGGCCTGTGAGTCAAAGTGGTGATTGTTGGGAGGTGAAATAAACAAGAGGTGAGTTACCACCTATTCTGAAAACATTGTAATTCCCAGGAGTGACTTTCCAAAGTTCCAAGAATCAGAGGGCTTTATTACATTAAAAAAATTAAATGCGTTTATAATTTGTTTCCATTAGATCAAGTGTGAGGCTGATTCATTTTCCTGCTAAAGCTCAGAAGGGTGTTTTACAAGCCAAATAAAGAATGAGCAGCACATGTAACAACAGAGCTCATGAGTAGCTGGGGGTGGTTTGAAGAGCAGTGTTTTGGTGTCAGGGAGTCCAGTTTTGCCGCCTTCCATTGATGGGGCCTCTCCAGCCGTGGTTTGATCCTCTGAGAGGATTTCCCCACCCTGGGTTGTGGGAGGGCCTGATAACTGTCAGCACTGCCATCCCTTACCTTCCTCCCTGGGATACTGCTCCCTCTTCCTCCCTGGAGTCCCCGCAATCACCCCCTCTGTACCTCCAGCCCATCTCTGGGCCCAGAAGAGCCTGGAAACCCAGTTTACACTTCGTGAGGGGCTTGTCAGGTCAGCACCCTGAGGAAACTCAGAGTCATAAGGTGTTTTGAATGGTTGAATGGGCTTCAATCTCAGAGGGACGAACTGCGTTCCACAGGGTTTGCTATGGTCTGAATGTGCTAAGTCACTTCAGTCGTGTCTGACTCTTTGCGACCCTATAGACTGCAACCCGCCAGGCTCCTCTTTCCATGGGATTCTCCAGGCAAGAATACAGGAGTGGGTTGCCATGCCCTCCTTCAGGGTATCTTCCCGACCCAGGGATCAAACCCACGTCTCTTAACACCCCTGTCCTTTCTGCCACATGAGGACACAGTTAGAAGCTGTTGTCTTTGAAACAAGGAAGGAGGCCTCACTCAACAGACACTAGATCTGCTGGCTCCTTGATCCCTGACTTCCAGCCTTTGAAGCTGTGAGAAATAGGTTTCTTGTTTATTAGCCAGCTGGTCTGTGATATTCTGGTATAGGTACCCATACAGACTAAGATAGACAGGAATTAGCTGATTCTGGATTCGTATCTAGTGCTGAATAAAGCCTGGTCCTGCCACTTTCTCATCCGAGGTCAGACACACCTGCTGGTGGCTTGACAGGATGACAGGGTGGCCCAGAAGGGGCAGTTTGGGGAATGAATGGTGAAGATAAAGTCCCAGGGGACTGCAGCCCATATGGCCTGCCTGATTGCCCATAATCAATCTTTCCTCAGTGATGGAAGCCTTCTGGAAGGAATTTGGAATGCGGAGGCTCTGCCAAAGAAAACATTTTTTCTGGCCCCAAAACCTGCCCTCCTTGGCCCCTGCCTGAGCATGGGCTGAGTGGACCATGCAGTGGTCTCGCTGGATGGGAGAACTCTCCCCCTGCCTGTGGCCAGGACTCCCAGGAAAGAGGTGCTGAGTTCCCCCAGGGCAGGCCACCGGGTCCATGGCTGAGGTCACCTGTGCTCTACCTTCCATGGCACCTGATAGATTTGTCCCTTCCAGGATTTCAATGCAAAATTTGGGGGGAAGGAAATGTGTCCAGCCGGATGAATCGATAAGGTGGCTGAGTAAGTATGGGTCATGGAACCATAACAGCGAGGAAGAAAGTCATAAATCAGATTCGGATGCTGGGGTCTGAATGCAGGTAGAATGAAAACAAGGTCATTAAAAGGTTATTTGTTTTCTCAAAGTGTTGGCCAGCATCCTAGCATTTTCAGCAAGTGAAATGGGCTGTCAGTGGCCCCTGAGGAGGAGCTGCGGTGTAACAACTTAGAAAGAGGCTGGTGTGTCAGGAACTGTATCCTCAGCCAGTCGGGGGCCCCTGCACATGGGTCACTGAGTGAAGGGTGAGTGAGAACGGTGCCTGGGACCCAGGGCAGAACATTAACTGAGCCGATGAAAAGCTCAAACGACCTCATCACAATAAGGCATTGTGAGGGTAACTCTTTTCTAAGTATCAGGACTGCACACTTGATTTTTTTTGAGAAATGTTGTGGCTTAGATCCTTCTCACAAAATGTTCACAGCTGCCTTAAAGTTAAGTCCTGACTTTCAAGGCTGACACCCATGACTTTTTCATCTACCAAGTTGCCAGGGCTCTTGTTTACTCTGCTAGAACCCACAGACCAAAGTGGAATTGTGCATCCCTTTCATATTTCTGTAACTTTGCATCTCCTATCTGCTTTCACTGGAAGGTTCTGTTTGTCTATCACTGGGCAAATTCTTGATCTCACATTCCGCCATCCTTATAGAGTGTTCCGCAACTTAGTTGCCCCCCAGTTTGTATCCTATAACATTTAATACAGCCCTAAGGTCCTTATTATTCAGTTCTCTAAATAATTCTGCATTTATGTACCTTTTCTAATAAAAAAAAAAATAGGTAGCATTTATCTAGGTGGTAAAGAATTCACCTGCCAATGCAGGAGACACAAGAGATGTGGGTTTGGTCCCTGGGTCAGGAAGATCCCTGGAGAATGAAATGGCAACCCACTCCAGTATTCTTGGCTGGGAAATCCCATGGACAGAGGAGCCTGGTGGACTACAGCCCAGAAGGTTGCAAAAAGTCAGACATGACTGAGCAACTAAGCAGAGCAGCACAGCACACAGCATTGATCCAGACCTTGCTATGAGCCAGCCACAGTGCCAAGCATGTTGCATGTATCATTTTACTTACTTCTTGTAGCAATTCCTTCAGCTGCTGCACTTCTCGTATCATCTTTTCACAGGGGAGGAATGGGCACTTAGTTGTGAACTTGCCCAAGGTTACATACAGGAAAGATTAGAGCCCAAATTCGAACCCAAGTCATCTGACCCTGGAGGTGAAATGCCTGGCCACTGACTTGTCAACTCTACGGGAGGACGAGTTCTCTGAGGGTTGGGTCAGGACTTACCCCTGGCCTTTCTCATAAAGACCCAGATCATCTACATCTTTGGATGAACTCCCCCACCTTTCCCAAATGTGAGCGGCACAGATAGCCACGCAGCTGCGAGAAACATTTGCCTCCATGCACTTGGATGGACATACAGGCATTGAGGACTTTTCTCCCATCCCATCATGTGGGGAGGGAGAACAAATTCCAATTTCCTGATGGTCGTTTCTCCAGTCTCCTCATTTGCAGGGCCAGGGGAAGATAGGCCAGCAAGCCCTTCATGGATCTTTCTGAGCAGATGTGTGACTGTTGATCCCCTCAGGAGTCAGAATGCCATCTGGGCTGCATCCTGGTGCCAACTCTAGGATCGAGTCTTAATCATGCTGCTCTCTGCTGGTATCACTGCTGCCCAGATCCAGGGCCCATCCCAAAAGAGAAGAGAGTGTAACAACTGATGTTCTCAGTGCTTACGGTTGGGGGTTTTGGTGTCTTGACTGCTTATGTAGAGTGATAACAACAGTATCACCTGAAATGACCACCTGTCTTCTGGGCATCAGTACTGGGCCTGCGGCTTCCAGTAATCCTTTGCTCTTCCCCATTGCCATGGGCTGTATTATAGATGAGAAAATTAGGCTTTGGGGATTAAGTAATTTTCCATAATGTAAAAAGTTTTTGAGTGATTGACCTGATACTAAAGCCCATGCTTTTAACATAATTGGAAAATGCCTCCCTTTCTCCCTTCCCCTCCTTCCCTCTCTTCCTTCCTTCCTTCATATATTCCTTACGGTATGGCCATGGATCTGGTTCACACCAAGACAAACATGCCCTTCCTTGAAAGAGCACTATACGGTGGGGCCCCAAGAATGCTTCCCCAGGCTGTACAAGTGCAGAGAGAGGGCAGACCCAGGGGAGAGGAGGGGTGTGGGAGCCTGTGCAGCAATGCGTCCAGGAGTAAGTTCTGGAGTAGCCAGATGAAGACCAGTTGCTGGAGAGCCTGGGAGGGAAGGAAAGAGTCTAAATCTTGTGTTCAGGATGATGAAGCATGGGCTGGACAGAGCAGTAGAGCAAGAAGGAGGAGCAGCGGCCTTTGAAGAGGGACAATAGGGCCCTGGTTTTCACGGATGGGAAAGCTCTGAGATGGGAAGAGGCTTAAAGCAAAGGGTGAAAATTAGGAATCGGGGTCCATGAATTTAGTTTGACTCATATCATGCTTCTGCTGTAGTTTTTGTTTTATTTTGTATTTTAATTGAGCCAATTGAATAACCAACAGGTTACACAAAGAAATCTGGATTTTTTTTTTTTTCCCTCTTTTCTCTGTAAATCAGATTGGCTATGTTTGGCATGGACTGCAGTGGGTTGATGTGTTTGTGGCCATTTTCCAAGGGCAGGGCTCCCTTCTCCTGGGCTTTACTCAACCTCTACGGTACCAACTCACCAGACAAGAGGTGCTTGTCAACCTGCCTGGGCCTGGGGCATTTGAAACTGATTCTAGCCCTCAGGTGTGGGATGGGTTAGTGTCTGAAAGGAGGGCAGTGAAGATCATTACAGGTGAGAAGATCCTTGCACTTGGCCTGGGGTGCTGGCTGTGTCATCCTGACAGATACTGAGGTCCCCTAGGATGTGAGTAGGAGTTGAGGAGATGATATCCAGCCTGCACTTATCATGGAAGATACTTAGGATAACCATGTGGGGTGAGGATGGGTAGAGGGTGAACCACCAGATACCAGGAGCTTCAAAGGACATTTTTACATGCAGATGGAAAGGCAAAGACACTTCACAGTTTACATTCTACTCAAATATAAAAAGAAAAATGAACAGATTTTCTTAGCAATTAGGGCTTTAATTGGCCTGAGGGGGGGAGTCACAGTGTGTACAATTGCTAATGTTGTTTTGTTCCTTTGGATTTGGGTTAAAAATGCAATTTATTTTGCTTAGGGACTTTTAGGGGTTTTCCAAGGCTAAAACTATGTAAGTGTCAATCATACAGCAGGCAATCTGCTCTTTCTTTATCATACTTTAAAGTCATTTAATGAAAACTTAGGGAACAGACTTGGGAATATAATACAATTGGACTCCTTTAAATTGAATATATATTTTCTAAACTCCAATAGATCATTTCCAGGAAAAGAATGGCTGTGATACTGTACTTATTGTTATAAAATTAGGCAGACTGAGAGGGTTGCTTGTACTCTCCATGGAAAATAGCTGAGTCACAAATGGGAGTCGCTAAGACTTTGTCCCATAAGTAATGCTGGGTAACTTCTTCAGCACTGAACTGAGTTTCAGTGATTTCTTCGCCCCTACCCCTCAGTTCCCACCAGCATTGTGGAAGGTGTGGGGACTGCCAGGTCACAGCCTGCCATGACCTGATTCTTTTTTTTTTTTAATTAGTTTACTTATCTATTTTTTAACTTTACAATATTGTATTGGTTTTGCTATACACTGACATGAATCCGCCTTGGATGTACATGTGTTCCCCTTCCAGAACCCCCCTCCCACCTCCCTCCCCATCCCATTCTCCAGGTCATCCTGGTGCACCAGCCCTGAGCACCCTGTATCATGCATCAAACTTGGACTGGTGATTCATTTCACATATGATAATTTACATGTTTCCATGGCATTCTCCCATATCATCCTGCCCTTGCCCTCTCCCATAGAGTCCATAATACTCTTATATGTGTCTCTTTTGCTGTCTTGCATACAGGGTTATCTTGACCGATTTACTAAATTCCATATATATGTGTTAATATACTGTATTGGTGTTTTTCTTTCTGACTTACTTCACTCTGTATAATAGGCTCCAGTTTCATCCACCTCATTAGAACTGATTCGAATGTATTCTTTTTAATGGCTGAGTAATATTCCATTGTGTATATGTACCACAGCTGCCTCATCCATTCGTCTGCTGATGGGCATCTAGGCTGCTTCCATGTCCTGGCTATTATAAACAGTGCTGCGATGAACATTGGGGTACATGTGCATGACCTGATTCTTAATTGCCAGCCCTTTCTCCAGTGTCATAGCTGCCATTTGGGGTCAGATGAAAATGAAGCATGTTAGAAAATGTCACATTCCTGGCTTTATCTCAACCTTTTAACAGAGGAACCTGAATGGTGAGAAGTCTCTTCTTTCCTATCTCAGAATCCATTTTCACAGTTGACTATTATAGGAGCTGATCTCCCAGCTATGCATTTTGCATGTACCCAAACTCAACATTTCCTAAACTGACCTCTTTTGGAGACTGTCTTAACTTGAGCTTCCTGAATTATCTCCTGAAATACTATGTCCTAGGTGTTCAGCCAGTTGTCTCCTTGGCACTCCTCTGGACAAGAACTGCTCTGGCCTTTCCTGCCCCCAGACCATCTTTCATATACAGGTGGTGAATATATTCCCAATAAAAAATTACCAACATACAAGAAAAACCCAAATGGGTCAGAAATAGTAATATACAAAGTATGCAACAAAATATGTGTGAATACCTTCAAAACCTCAGTGTACAGAAAGACTTACAGTGTCTTAGAGGCAGTAATGAAGGATTGATTGGTTTGACAACTTAAAAAGAAAAATGTGTTCATGGCAGAAAGCACCAGGAATAATCTTGAGTCTATATTTGCAATATATGTCACAGATAAGGGAACTAATATCCCTTATTTATAAAGAACATTTTAAAAGAATCTGAACTTTTTTTTGCAGGAACTATTTTTATCATGTTAAAATATTTCTTAATGATCTGGCAATTATTACTTGAGAGTCCAGAACACAGAGTTATGACTGTACTAGCCCCATCCTTGATGAGAGACTTATGAATTATATACAAAACATTATTCCCTAGGGTGGAATTACTGAAGGTCAAAGAGGATGTGAACTTGCTAGAGCTTAGTCCTGCCTGTCTAGCTGCTTCCATCAGACCACAAGCAGGTATAAAGATGGACATAACTTAAGTCTTTGAATTTAAATAGTTGCAATGGCTTGAATGCTCTTTCGCAAATGCATCAGCTCAAAATTTGGTCAAAAGACAGCTTGTCAATCACAAATTCATCTACTTTTGTCTTTTTGGACATATGTTTGGACAAGACACTCAGAATAATTTGAAGTTATTATTATCTTTAACCTAAGTCTAGAAATCCTATTAAAGTGGCTACACATGTGTGCTCAATCACTCAGTCATGTCTGACTGTTTGCAGCCCCATGGGCTGTAGCCCGCCGGGCTCCTCTGCCCATGGAATTTTCCAGACAATAATATTGGAGTGGGTTGCCTTTTCCTTCTGCAGGGGATCTTCCTGACCCAGGGATCGAACCCATGTCTTCTGCATTAGCAGGTGTATTCTTTACCACTGAGCCAACAGGAAAGCCCATAAAAGTGGCTAAAGGAGATTTAAGGACTTCGAAACCTTGATGATATATATGTTGGTGAGTCTCTGGTGAAATGGATACTGTTATACTTCTGTGTTGGGAAAGTTAAGTGACACAGTCCCAGGGAGATGAATTTCCAAAATACATGTGCATTTATCCTTTGACTCAGCAATCTCATATCTAGAAAATTTCCCTAAAGACACACCTCTAAAATACAAAAATGCATAAGCACAAAATTATTTGTTGGCATTGTTTGTAATTGCAAAATATTGGAAATTACCAAAATGTCCAACTATAGGAGAATGAGTTTAAAAATTTGGTACTTACACGAATGAGGAATATGCAGCTGTATGAAAGAATAAGAAAGATCTATATGAAGAGTCTGCAGTAAATTCTGAGTCACTGTTTACTAAAATAGGAACGACTATCAAGGAGGACGTATAGTATGCTGCCTATTCTGACGAAGAAAGGAGAAATAATAAAATATATGGTATTTGACAATTTTGGCAAAAACAAAACAGAAAAGCACTGGAAAGATAAATCAGAAAATAGGAAAATTGGTTCTAAACTGGGTGAGACCAATGGTGTTGAAGGGTCAGAGGAAGGAGTTAATTTTCTGGTTATCTCTTAAAGGATTTTGACTTTTAGAAGCATTGATATTCCACATATTCAAAAATAACGTTAAATAAACAATTATGGCGGAAAATCTAATACTGAATACAATTAGTAATAGATGAATATAAGTCTACTTCATACACACAGTGAAGGAAAAAAATCAAACACAAGTAGTTTGGACATGGTAATTTGATTGCAAAATGGCAGTCTTAAAGAACTGCAATTAGTTGTGCACTCTCATTAGTAAGTCTGGGTTTGTAGTGTCGTGTGTATAACAATTCTGAAGTGATTTTAATGTAGGATAAGGCAAACAATGGTAATCACTATGGGATTCAGAGCTTTCATTTGAATATGGTGACGGCAAAGAAAGAAGTCATAGTAATTGGAATGTGTGTGTATATCTATTTGTCCACACACACACACACACACACATTCATATGCACATGTATACACACATATACACACTAGTTTTGTCTACTGAAAGTGTCAAGATCCAAAGATATCTCAGGAGCAAAAGAGTACAGATCTTGGTATTAAAAGAAAAATCCAATTTTGATTGATTATCGGTTTGAAGTCTGGGGGTATGATATCTTCAGCTTTGTTCTTTTCTTTTTCTCAATATTGCTTTGGCAATTTCAGATATTTTGTAGTTCCATATAATTTTAGGATTATTTGTTCTGCTGCTGCCAAGTAGCCTCAGTCGTGCCCGACTCCGTGCGACCCCATAGACGGCTGCCCACCATGCTCCGCCGTCCCTGGGATTCTACAGGCAAGAACACTAGTTCTATGAAAAATGCCATGAGTATTTTAATATAGACTGCATTAAATCTATAGGTTGCTTCAGGTAGTATGGCCATTTTAACAGTATTAATTATTCTAATCCAAGAGCACAGGATGTCTTTCTTCATATCATCTTCGATTTCGTTCATCAATGTTAAACAGTTTTCTTTCACCTCCTTGGTTAAGTTTATTTCCAGTTATTTTATTCTCTTTGATGCAATTTTAAACAGGACTGTTTTCTTGCTTTCTCTTTCTGATAGTGTACAGAAAAGCAACAGATTTGTGTATATTGATCTCCTATCCTACAACTATAGTGAACTTATTTATTAGTTCTAATAGTTTTTGGGTGGAGATTTTAGGTTTTCTATATAAAGTATGTCATCTGCAAATAGTGAGAGTTTTACTTCTAGCTTGGCATGATACTGGCACAAAAACAGACACAGCAATCTATGGGAGAGAACAGAGAGCCCAGAAATAATCTCACAATTAAGCTATAACAAAGGGGGCAAAAATATATAAAGGAGAAAATATGATCTCTGTAATAAGTGGTGCTGGGAAAACTGGACAGCTAAATGTGAAACAATGAGATTATAACATTTTCTCATACCATATAAACCATAAAACTACTAGAAGAGAACATAGAATACTCATTGACACCCTTTGGATTTGTTTCCTCAGGCAAAAGAAATAAAAGCAAAAATAAACAAATGAAGCCTAATTAAACTTAAATTAGTTTAAGTTTAAACTAATTAAACAACTTTTGCTGTTGTTGCACAGCAAAAGAAACCATCAACAAAGTGAAAAGACAGGATTTCTCCCAACCTACAGAGTGGGAGAAATTATTTGTAAATGACATGACCTACAAGGGGTTAGTATCTAAAATATATAAACAAGTCACACGACAACTCAGTATTTTTTAAAAAAAACCTAACAAAAAATGGACAGAAGACCTGAATAGACATTTTTCCAAAGAAGACATACAGATGGCCAACAGGCACATGAAAAGATCCTCAACATTGCTAATTATTAGAGAAGTGCTAAAAAACAAAAAAAAGAGTAAGATATTACCTGATGCCTGTCAGAATGACTATTAAAAAAGTCTATAAATAGCAAATATTGGACAGGATGTGAAGAAAAGGAAAGGTCTGTGGGGATATAAGTTGGTACAGCCACTGTGGAAAATAGTATGGAGGGGCTAGTTAGGAGTATGAGATTAAGAGACACAAACTACTATGCATGAAGTAGGTAAGCAACAAATACATATTGCAAAGCACAGAGAATTATAGCTGTTATCTTGGTTTTTTTTTTTCTTTTTTTAAAAATTGAAGTGTAGTTAATTCCCAAAGTGTTAATTTCTGCTGTACACCATTATCTTGTTGTGACTTTTAATGGTGTATTATCTGGAGAAATACTGCATCACTAAGCTATATACAGTAATTAGGTAGAATGTGAGCTGATAAAGGTGGAGAGAGTGTGGAATTTTCTTACAATAATGATTTTGCAATCATCACAAGATAATTGATTTGAGCAGGAAGTCATCAACAGGTTCTAGCTTGTGGAAATAATTTGGTTAGAAATAATCTCCCAGCAGTTACAAAGGGGAAAAGCTAGTTGTAGTGGAGAAACCAGGCAACACCTTTCCAACGGGCCAAGACTGGCAAAGGGCAGATGGGTAATGTGTGCCTTTGATCACCATCCCCTGAGGATGACACAAAATCATGTTATTTCTGGTAGAGAATTCATGAGGATGCATCCAATGAGTCAAATTAAGAAATGTTATATGAAATATCTGATCTATTGTTATCAGTGTTGTGAAAGGATGTGTTCCAGATTAAAGAAGGCCAAAGAACCATGATGGACAATGTAATGTGTCATTCTGGAGTGAATCCTGGGCTGAGGAGAAATACGCTATAAAGAACAACTGAAAAAAAAATGGAATATTGACTGTAGGCTATTTGTGAAAATTACATGAATATGAAAAATACATATTACATTCATGAAAAATTTCCTGAATTTATAAGCTGTATTATTATAGTCATATAAAAAGTAAGACCCTTGTTTTAGGAAATACATGCTGAAGTATTGAGTTAAGGGGCAAAATGAACACAAATACTCTTAAATGGTTCAGAAAAATAATATTAATCTACAAAGATAGAATAAAGACTCTAAAATGGCAAAAATATTACAAAAATGGTGAACCTGTATAAGCTTTCTTTGTATTGTTCTTTAACTTTTTAATAAGTTTGAAATTATTTCCAAATTTAAAAAGTCAGAGAAATAAGTAAACTACTCTTTGACAATGGCATACAAGTCAGGAGTGGACAAATGTCATTCAGTGTGCAAAGGTCCTTGCATGACCAGGCAAGTGGCTATGGTACAAATGAACATTAGATTTTACTAAATTAAAAATTCATTTCACAATCTCTAGGATAACCAGTAAAACAATAGGAAATAATATTTGATTATGAAAATAATAGAGGAGAAAATGGAATAAAAAAATAGTCAGTCCAAAATAAGGCAAGATGAGAAACTGAAAGTAAAGATAAAATAGGTGGAAAATAGTATAAAACAAACAATGACTACAGACAAAAACTCCCATATCAGTAAATAAATTAATTGCAAAGAGGTGAAATTCTTCAAAACAACAGCTTAAATAAATAAAAGACAATGATATGCTATTTTCTCTTTTGTAAAATTGAAAATAAAAAGAGGGGAAGAGCTGTATTCCTGCTGAGTACCTGGAAACAGATTGTAGTTTCAAATTCAATGATCTGAAGACATTTTAATAAAGGAAACATTGATGATTGTGGATGTGGTTAATGCATTACAGTTTGATTTATTATATGAATGGAAGATGACTTTATGTTTAAAAATGAAAACAATTAACAACATTTACATAATAAAGGAGGCATTTTATATTATTGTTTTAATCAATGTAGAAAAGTTCTGATACAATTCCATAGCTGTTTATGATAAAGTTAGAAGCTAGGTAAAGAATAAAGATTTCTCTTTTCAAGAGAAGATATTTATAAAAATTTTATAGCAACCGTCATCATTATTGATGGAAAGAATATTGGGGAGGAGATGTGGCTGCCTTCTACTGCTTGAACTGCTCAACATTTTACTAGGTATCTGAGCCACTATAATAAGGCAAGTGAAAGAAATAGGTGCATGGATTGAGAAGGGAGAAACAAAGCAATCTTCATTCTGAGATGACATGATTACAGACACAGAATATCTAAAAGAATCTTCAGGTAAATTATTAGAATGAAAAGAATATATATATGTATATGGGTATATATATAGATATATATCTGAATCATTTTGTGGTACACCTGAAACTAACACAATATTGTAAATCAATTATACTTCAATAAAAGAGAATTAAATTTAAACTTCAGTGCTAAACAATAAATACAATGAAAATCAGGAAAAAAAAAAAAGACTTCATTACTGCAGAAAGTGGGAGGAGAACAAAGGCACTGGAGTGAGACAGACCTACCTTTGACTCTGACATTCACTTGGCATTTTTAACTTGGAGCCCTAGAAGCTGCAGCACTTAAGTGAGGAATGCTGGCGGAGGAAACGGAGTGGGTGAAGGGGCAGGCAGCCCCTAGGGGTGTGGTGGGCTCTCAGGGCTCAATGGCTGCATTTTCTCCACTGGTTTTGACTGAGTGGGAAAGGCAAGGTGGAGACCGACATTCCCTGCATTTCCTCCTGGATTTGGGCCTCTGCTGTGGCAGGGGCAGGGGCCAGTGGCTTCCTTCTGTTTCTCTCTGTCCCTCGGCCTGGGGTGCCCTGCATTGGGGTATCCACAGGGTGGCACCGAGGGGAAGCAGTCCCGGGGTGATAGAGCTGGACACCAAGTGAGGCTTGGGTTGCAGGACACGTCTTCTTTCTGCAGCGGTGGCCCAGGAATATCGCGGGCCCACCAGTCCCACTCTCTGCTTCCTCTCCCTGGAGGTCAGCTGGCAGCATGAAATGCTCACTCCAGTCCCTCACCAGCTTCGAAGGCAGGAAGGCAGTCACCTCTTCCTGTTGCCCAGTCAGTAGTTGCCCAGTACCACCCAGGGGTACTCGAAAATCAAAGGACCTTGAGAGACACAGTACAATGAACCGTAGCATGACCCAGCAGCCTTTCCTGAAAAAGCAAAATTATTTTTTATAGGGTCTTGGTTATATATAAGGCTGAAGCTTATGTTGAATAACTATGTGACTACAGTTACATAGTCTTTAGAATCATCACTTAAAATAATTATGTATTTTGTTCTTAAGTTGTTTTCCCTTGGTAAGCAACTTGTTGGCCCTTTGGATTGCTTGTAGTTTTCCCTTCATTAACCATAATATTAGGCATAAAATCTTTGTACACATATATATGCCTTTCCCACATTTCACACACCTATGGATAGAGTTCCAGGAATTGCAATGTCTGCTAAAATGGTGTCATCCTTAATACTAATTGTGTCACTTTGTTCTGTATCCACTCAGCAGTTTATGAAATGCCTCTTCTACCAAACTTGTCAGCAGTGGGTATTCCATTTTTAGAATGTTTTGTTAATTTAGTCAGTGATCTAAGTATAAATTGCTGATTGCTAAATTAAAAAGTAGCTTGCATGAAAGAGTAGTTTTAAAATTCAGTTATTGGCCACTTATCAAAGGGACCCAGTGTGTACCTCCATAAATAATCTAGAGATGTTATTTTTATGTCATGTCTTTAATTATTACATCAAATTATACTGTGGCTGTCAACATATTTTACACAAAACCTATTTTTAAAAAATTGTGATTTGCTTGTGAGGTTTTAGGGGAAAAAACTTCAGCCTAAAATATAAATGGAAACATGGAACATAGAAGCGAGAGGAACAAGGAATTTCCCCCAAACAGCTTGAAGTAATATCAAAAACTTGATCTCATTTTAAACACAACTGTATGGGGTTTCTGGAACTGATTTAAGAGGTCTTTGAAATGGTTAGTCCTTACATCCAGCACATACACAAATACCCACATCAGAAATGCTACAGCTAGAACAAAGAAGCAAGGTGCAAAAATAGTGTTCTGGGAGAAGTTCTCCAAACATTGCCACATTTGCTTCAAACTTTATTTTTTCCTGAAGAACTTCTTTTGAGAGAAATCTGGACTTCTGGACCACTCAGACCCAACTATGATTGACAGTGGTTTGCTATACTTCACATGGCTGTGTTTTAGGAACAATGCCTCATTATACCTACTTCTGGGAATGAGCAGTGCATTTAAAAAATGGAGCAGTCCTTCCTCATCTAAGGGTTTTCTTTTCATATAGTCTACCTTCCTGAACACAGCTGGTCTTCTTGGATGAGCACGAGGATTTGGGATAGCCTTCACCGTGACTCTGGTGGAGTCGCTTTTCTGCATGCCCCATGAATTCCAGCTGTGTGGACGGCAAGCACGCTGCTCTGTCTTCAGCTTGACTGCTGAGTGGTGCCTGTCTCCCTGTGAATGGGAGGAAAACTGGAAGAGCTGGAAGGGGCTGTGCGTGGCTCAGAAGATGGTGCTTTCAATCTGGCTGTTTATTGATTTTAAGTCACTGTTAAGTGAGTTACTGCACCTTTCAGACTTTTACTTTCTGGGTTTATATATTTGAAAAGTGTGGGGATTATATCATATGACATTTAATGCCCTTTCATCTCTATCTTTCCATAATTACTTTACTGCTGCAATTACTGAGGCCTTGGTATTTCTTTACAATTTTTTTTTTTTTGTAGATTAGCATGGAAATGTGTAGAAATAGATTTGTTTAATTCGTTCATGTTTTTCACAAGCAATTACTGAGCTTCTGCTTTGTAGAAGGAATTCTGATAGTGTGGGACATAATTTAGTAAATTTACTTGGTTTCTGTTTCCCAAAGCTCGTGGTTCCTACAAGGGGAAAAGCCAAACACTATTTTGGCAGAACTCAGTAAGTTCAACAGGAAATGTATAAATATGGTCTGGGAGCACTGGAGAAAAACATTCAATTCTGCCTCAAGTGTTTTAGATTCCCCATCCCTGAAGCATTTGCACCTGAGCTGAACTGTGAACAGCAGATAGAATTGCCAACAAGATGCAAATAACTACAACTGGCTGACTTTCTTCTTGGTTTAGTTTCTGTGTAGTTTTTTGGTTACTCTAAACAATGCCATAAATAAAATTGGGTATATCTATATTGAAATCTGTTTCTACATCTCCATCTACTTACCTCTTTCTATGTTTATCTCCACACCTGTATCCATATCTATATCTATATTGAGTAGGGAATAACAGGGGCAAAATAGAAGCCTGGAAAAGAGGAATATTCTGACCACTCTGAAGGCTAGTGGTCTGGAATGAGAGACTGAGCAGCAGGTAGATTGTGGAGCTCTTGGAGTAATGGAGCCCAAGGGGCTTCACACTTTGCTGCACACTAGAATATCCTTGGGTGGCTTTTATACCACTGATTCTCAGACCACACTTTGTATTAATGCAATCAGAGTCTCTAGGGGTGGAAGTATTTGTTGTTGTTCAGTCGCTAAGTTGTGTCTGACTCTTTGTTACCCCATGGACTGCAGCATGCAAGCCTCTCTGTCCCTCACTATCCCCTGGAGTTTGCCCAAGTTCATGTCCATTGAGTTCATGTCCATTGCCCAAGTTCATGCCTTCCAACCATCTCATTCTCTGCTGACCTCTTGTCCTTTTGCCCAGCATCAGGTAGAGGCATTAGTACTTAAAAAACTCCCCCAAGTGATTCTAACTTGGAGCCAAACTGACCAAGCTGGTCAGTTTCTGACCATAGGGAACCATTAGAGATTTGGATCCTGTGGGCAGTATTTCTGGTGTGTGTTTTAGGAGGATCCTTCTGACAATCAGCGTGCGGAGGAAGCAAAGCAAAGCAAATAGAGGGAAGAAGCAGGAGTAGTACCAGCTGGAATCAGTGAGTGAGGCTGGTGGTAAAGGTTACAAGTGATAGAAGCTCAAAAGGGTCCATTGGCAGCTATGGCAAGGAATTCCATAAAGGAGGAAGGAAGAGGCAGGTTGGGGAATAGAGGCTGGAGCCCCTGGATAAAGAACAATGTTGTTAAGTGAGACAGACAGAGGGGTGCCTAAGAGAGCCTGAGGAGGAAATATTTACTAACTCAGAGGTAGAGGAGACAAGTTCTGGGGGAAAGCTTTGGACTGGAGGGAAGTGATTGGGAGTCATGGAGTCAGGGGTTGTCAGGCTACAGGGATAAGTGTGGCCCCAGCCCGCACCCCAGGAGGCAGTGACACTGGAGGCATCTGCACCACCTCAGCTCAGGGTCTGGTGGGGGGCACGCCCTATGTCTTTATTGGACCCACACCTCAACAGGGTGTGCGAGGCACTTGACCTTAACTAGAAGGCTGATTTCACACGAACAATCCTATTCCACAAATTCCACAGATCTCCATTCCATTCTTTCTGAAGTAGAAGATTAACAGATGAATGACTCAGCATTTAAGGGTAGAGACAAACAAGGAGGCCACTTTGTTGGCTGCTGCCTGGACACGGAAGATGCCCTTACCACTCAGGTGCCTGTGTGTAGCGTCTTGAAACCCAGGAAATTAGAGTTGCTCTTGACCTGTGAGAACATGGATGGGTTACACCATCCCTGTTTTCCTGGATTATTCTCTTTTCTTATCTCACTCTCTTTGTTGAAGATTTTTGGTTTTCATAACCACAGAGAAAGGGAAAATGGTATCCATTTTGAAGGGAGACAAGTGGATAGCAGACACCCAGGAAGAAAAAAACCCAGATTGAAAATGTTTTAAACTTAGAATGTTTTAACAATTTAGGGATATTCCTATCCTAAAGTGTCTGAACCAATGGCGGAATTGGATATGCTTCATATATATATATATATATATATATATATATATATATATATATATATGTATATATATATATGTATATGTATATATCTATCTGAATCACTTATTATACACCTGAAATATTATAGATCAACTGTATATTCCAATAAAAAATAAAGATTAAAAAAAGAATTGGATGTGTTTCTGACTCACTGTGACTTGTTCTCAGCCCATTCATCCCCTATTTAGGAGCTGGAATTGTTTGAATGTTGCCCTAAGGGAGCAGAGGTCACTTCCTTAGGTGTTTTAGATGCTGACTGGGACTATTTGGTCACCAGGGTGCAAAACGTAAATCTTTGACTTTAAGGTTCTGGCAACGGAGGAGCTAATATATTCAGCTTTGTGCATGTGTGTCAACTGATACGAGCTCTTGGGTGAGGAAGAATGAAGCCTTGTTGGTCTTAAGCAAAAAAATAGATCAAATTATCTATCCTGAAATGCTTCTGCAACAAGAGGTAAATTTAGACATACTGTGAAATCTCCCCTTTTGAGTCCTGGAAGAGGTGGATGTGTGTGTACGTGTATGTGTGTGTGTGAGTGTGTGTGTGTAATATAGGAGTCCAATGGTGAGTGTCTCGCCAATTTTAAACAATTGGCATCTTTGTTTAGCTGTTAAATTCCATATTCTTGCCAAGATCCAGCTCTGGAATCACTAAACCCTCCAGCATCTGCTTTCTTAAAGTCCTGGGGTGCTTATGCACTTTCTGGTGAAAGTCAGCATTTTGCCAGAGTGCTAGAAGTGATTCTCAAACTCCAGAAACTCTTCCAGAAGTCTGCTTCTTTAGTTTAGGGGCCTCAGAGCAGCTCACTGCATAGGGGTCCCTTTGTCTCGTGTCCCTAGACACTGAAGGTTCGGGCTTCATCTTTGTCATCTTGCCAGGTGGCCTCCATTACCCTGCAGGGCTCTGGGCTCCCCTTCATAATTTTAAAAAACTTAATTAATTAATTTTATTTTTGGCTACACTGGGTCTTCGTTGCTGTGTGTGGGCTTTCTCTAGTTGCAGCAAGTGGGGGCTACTCTAGTTGCTGTGTAGGGGCTTCTCATCGCAGTGGCTTCTCTTGTTGAGCACAGGCTTTAGGTGTGCAGGCTTCAGTAGTTGCAGCTCTCGGGTTTTGTTGCTCCACAGCGTGTGGGATCTTCCCAGACCAGAGATCAAACCTGTGTTCCCTGCATTAGCAGGAGGATTCTTGACCGCTAGACCACCAGGGAAGTCCTTCCCTTCACAATTGCTTAGCTGTCTCTTTTTTTTTTTTTCTTTCTTTTCTCTGACCAATGATATAAATGCAAAATATTGTGAAAATTTCAACCTCTGTTCACAGTTATATTAATTCTCATTTACAGAATGTTTCCTCTTTCTAACTCAGTATACTCTGAAACTTAATAGTTGAGTCCATATTTACTTGAGTAATCCCAAATATTATAGGTCCACATAACCACAGGTATTATTGATCCTTTTATCTCAAAGATGAAGAGATCAGGGCTTGGAGAAGTTGTGACTTTCCCAGGCCAGGTCACCACACTTTTAGTAGGTGAGGGTACCTTTACCTCCAGATTTTCTGACCCTGGTCTACTGCTTTCCTCAGTACCTTTCAGCCCTGGACTGGATCTGGGGGCATAGAAATGAGATGCCACCCATGTTCTGATATTCTATGAGGCAGTTTGCTCCACTTAGACCCAACATTTGGTCCTGAATTCTTTCCCGAGGATAATCAATAATTTCCCATTATTCCTGCCACTGAGGATATGGGTGACGGCTGGGTGACCCCATGCAGGTGAGGGAGCGATGGACCCCCTTGTCAATGCTTGTGCCTTACAAACCCACTCACCATTATCCCAGACCTTGTTAGGCTTCTGGGAACCCACGGTTACCCTTTGCATTCTCTTGAGTTAAAAGAGCAGATCTGTGACTGTTGAAAAAGGAGAAGTGGTTTTCTCTTTGAGAAATGGAGTTCACTATGTTACCAAAGAACGAACAGGAGGCAGGCACTAGAGGATGGAGGAGTTGAGATTGTTCAAATTAGGAAGTGGATATTGATGCTTAGGGTACAGGATCTGATGAGCAACCCTGCACATGTGTTGAAAAACTGAAGTTTGTGAATGAATGAAATGGATGAAAAACTCTGGAGCTCCTGAGGGTAAACGACTCTTGCTAACTGGGTTTGTTAGCTAATCAGTGATAATTTGAGATGGAACTGTCCAGGTACTTTTCACATAGAACTGAGTATATTTTAGTCTTTCTTTGGGGTTTGATACAGTTTGATGCCTCAGGGTAACCAGGCAGAATGACATTTCATTTTGTAGCTTTATGTTGTTGGGATGCATGACACAATCTATAGAAAAGTGATCAAGAAATCTTAGTTGTCTCTGAAATGGACTCATCTGATAAACAACAGGAATATCCCTAATTGAAAGTCTCGGTTGTCACATGTTGGGAACAGTTCAGGTATACAAATATTCACATACAACTCAGAGACAGAAACATTCAGACGCTCACATAAACATACATGCTTTCACATATACACATTCACACACATACAACACAGGCACTCACAGTCATACTTAAATACACCCACAAAAAACATACCCAGGTGCTCATGCTCATACATGTACCTCATATACAGTCATGCTCTCACACATATGCTCCTACATACTCCCACACCCTAAAGATACCCTACCGTAAACATACACAGATACACACATGACATACACACGTGTTCACATGTATGCATATATACCCACTCACACTCTTAAAGATATCCCCACATAATATACTCACCTGTGCACTCACAGCCATAGGTACACTCTTTCACACACTCACATTCTCTCACACACAGAGACACATTCACACACATATCAGAACACACTCATATATGCACTTCACATACACACATATTATATATACATATACACTCACAGATTCTTATGCAAACTCAAACACACACTCATACATACACACACTCATACATACCTTCAAACACACATCCACACAACCACTTACTCTTAAAAGTCAGGCTACTCCAGACTTCCTGTGGTCATACTGATGGATTTTCAACTACACGTGCTATGTGGTTCAGCTTTACACTCCTCTGTCTCCTGTACGCAACCTGAAGTGGGTTGGCTCTCAGGAGTTGGCCAGGAGGAAGCGGAGATGCTTGTTATGATCCACTGAAGTAGATCCATAGCCAGAGGGGCAGCCTGGCCACTGAAATATCTGCTTTAGACGAGGGCTTGGGAGGTGTCTGCACACAGAGGAGAGAGAAGAGAGACTGGACTCGGGAGCAGAAAATGAGTCTATGAACAGAATCACTGTGGGGTCCTGAAGAGGTGGTTGTAGGCACAAAGGCTCAATATTGAGAAAGGAGTCATGGAGCCAGGAGGATAATATGGTGAATCTTCATCAGCTCCTTGGAACCACAGAACCCGAGCTCACAGAATCAAGACTAGAAGTGTGTTCTAGACACTTGAGCACAGGAAAAATGGATGGGTTTTTCTACCATTTTTGATATTTGTTTGGAATACTTTAGACACTGCACAGAACGCTAGCTGCGTGCTCCTGGGGTTGGCTGGCCAGTGCACTCCTGGGTGGAGTCAGTCGGCCAAGGTTTAGTACACATGGTCAGTCCCACTTTCTTGTCATTCCATCCTGGGAAACAAGTGATATTCTTCCCATTTTGCAATTAAGAGTATGAGCCTCAGAGAATTTGTGTCCTCTCCCTGGAAAATGACCGAGAAGGACTCTGCACACTAATGCGAAGTTTAAATTTCACTGCTTTATCTCCTGTCTTGTGCTTCATTAAAGAAGAATTACTCCATTTATGGGGGGAAAAGTATCTGAAACAAGGCACTGAGCTAACTCCTTGACTTCTGGTTGGTTAAATCCTTGACGTGATTTTTCTGTTATCCGCTTTTATTTAGGAGGTTAGAAGGCCAAAGCAAAGTTCAGTTTTCATTATGTTTTATTTCAAAGGAAGAAAAAGTATTTTAAAATTTGCGTTATTAAAAAATTCTTTATTTCTTACAAGAATTCTCATGTTTTACGCATGGAGGAGTGGGTGCTGTTTGCACATCCTCACCACTAGATGGCGATGTCTGAGCGTCGAGCCGAGCCCTGGGCGGTGGGCTCCAGTTCCAGCAAGGTCCCCGGGATGGTGCCTGGAGGGTCGGGTTCATTGGTCAGCCAAGTTCCCTGTACGTAAAGTAAAGCAAGGAAGATGAAAGTTCCTGATAATTTTTATCCATGTCTGAAGCGCAGATGAGCTCCAGTCTCTATACCCGTGCTTGGGACACCAGCAGTCTCCTTCTAGTCATTCCTTACAGCGCGTGTGTCGTGTGCGTGGTCTATCTGAGCAGCCGATATAGATGTGATGATGGGGCTGCTACGCTGTGCCTGATGGGGACCCAGCCCTCCTTCCCGGCCATGACTGGCTTTGCTGCCCTGCTCCATTTTTTTTTTTTTTGCTGGGGCTTTCAACGTTTGTTGCGGCTTCATCTGCCCACCAGAGACACATCCAGTCTACACCCGTCTGTCTGCCCTTTCTCCCAATTAGGGTGCACACTGGGCCCTGTTGTAGGATTCTCCTGGCCTTTTTGCTCTATGTGCAGGGCCTTGGAGTCAGCGATCAGGCTCCGTGACCCAGGAGCCCTGCTGAGTGACCTGGTGCTTTGGGTTCCAAGGAGGTTCCTGCCTCTGACTCAGGGAATCCTGGAAAGGGAGCATTTCAGGACATCGAGGTCTGCAGCGGTCATTGTGCTACTTATCTAGCGAGTCCTCCTAGTTCCCACCATTGCACCACCTCCTTGTGGTGCTGGTGTGAGTAAGGGCTGATTCATGCCTTCCAGAAGCCAACAGTCTGGTCACAGGAAAAGGCAGGGAGATTCCCACAGGAATGTGTGCTGGAGGAGAAGCACCTACAACTTGAGGGAGGGGTGACCCTCTGTCTGGAGGATTTGGGCAAAGGGCAAGACCCCTTCAAGGTCTTTGAAGGGAGGGCCTCCAGGCAATCGCCTGCTTGAGGGACTGCTCCTCTCCCACTTCTTGCTCAGTGTTTCCTCTGCCTCCCAGGCTGACTTCCCTGCACGGTGGTCAGTTGAGGATGGAGGGGTTCCTTCTGAGTGAGGAAACCCAGAAACCCCACCCTCTGGCTAACCTCCTGCTCCCCTTCTTTGACAGGAAGGCCCGAGTTGCTTCTCCTTAGGGGGAGGGGAGGTTGCACTCTCTGGTCTGGGGCAGGAGCTTCACCTGGCTGTGGCCTCAGAATGTGGACATTCACTGTTCAGAGTGACCTTCCCAGACTGGCCTTGGTCCCCACAAGTTTAAGTTCCAGGATCTGGCTGCAGGTTTCGAAGGTGTTGAGCCACACAGCTGCTTTGGTTCTAAGTGTCAGGTCGTTAGGTTAGAGGAAAGTTCTGTCCACTGACTGGCCATTGCCCACTAGTGCTCGGAGGATGATAGTAAAGAGTGTCCTTTACTTGTCTTTCCTCTGTGGATATCCTCTGATAAAGAGTCTTATACTCTGCCTGGCAAATACTCTTTTCTTTTATACGTCATTTCAAAGAGAGAATGTATTCATTTGTACTTGAAATTCAAATCTTTTAAATCATTCACTGACCAGAAAATTGAATAGACATTCAATTCAATGGGTGCTTTGTTGGCAGTTGGCGGCTGTGAGGCTGTATAAGGTGCCTTTATGTTCTGATTTGATCTTATATCAATTATCCGAACAGTAATGAGACGAAAATTGCAGAACCCGATGGCTGAGACCACTCAGATGTGTGCTCTTTCTCTGCTTTTAGTTTGCCTTGGATTACAGCCCTATCGAATGTGATATGAAGTAGCATCCACATTTTGGCCAACTTGGGCTTGACAATGGAGTTCTCCTAGTAATGGAAGGCCATGCTCTCTGAGTGGGGGCCACAGAGGGTCTTGCCCATAGATGATTGGGGGGTTCTGGCAGGGCTGAAGTGACTGTCCCAGCACAGCCTTTGGTTCCTTTCTCAAGAGCAGGAATTGGGGGATCCTGGGGATACCCAAGTGCACATTTCTCGTGCGGTAATTGACCTATGTGGGGATTCATTTCTCACTAGTCTATCTATGGAGGCACCTGTATGCAAAAGGAAAGACACACAAGATCTTTAAAAATAAAGAAATATCTCAGGCTCCATTTGACATAGAGTTCTGTTTTTTAGCAGACCTAGTAAAAATAACTGTAACCTGTGCTGGACGAGTGAAAGCCTGAGCAGTGCCTCACAGGGCAGGCATATTCCCAGGGAGGCGTGGGCATCAGGGACCCCTGATGGATTGGCACTGGTCAGCAGGGAGTGACGGGATCTAGTAATGAGGTTTTGAAGTTCAGTGCCATCCTCACTATGCGAGTAATCTTGGAAAATGTACTGTGTGTTTGTTACCTGACAAAGCAGGTAATTATAATGAAAATGTCATTTAAAACAACTATTGCTTTTGCACATCCACTTTTCCCAGGGCTAAGGACTTTCTGTTCATCAACTTATTTACTATAAGGCCAAGAGGTAGGTGGGGCTGCAGGGCACAAGATGAGGTTTGAAATCAGGATGCCTCTGTCTCAAAGGGTGGTTGGGGCATTATTCACGTTTATGAAAGTAGCTCAGGCATATGTATGAATTCGCCTACCATTGTATACAAAAACTCCTCCCAGAGAAGGGGATCAAGGTGAGAATAAAGGGACTTGTGGTATACCTGACATTGAATGAAGACCATGTTGCATTCAATGAGAATGAGTCATACAACCAGTGATCCCTCATATAGAAATACATTTAAAGTGAAATCATGTTGTATGATGAGTAACAAGTCATCGATCATACTAAATGCCAGGATAGGGAGGAATTGCAGGAGACTGGAAGAGTAGAAATCACATTAGCAAATAGGGCCATAAGCAAAGGAAGTGATAAGAAATATAAAAATGAGTTCAAAGAACTAACTTTGAATAAGAGCTCACAAGAAACTGAAATTCCACCGCAGGTGTTCCTGGGGGAGAGAACGACACTTAGCCTTCGTTGATGACGATTTTTAATCTTGAACAAATCTTGTAATTTTGTCTGGCTCAATGCTTCTCCCAGAAGACACCAATACAGAACATACTAGTCTTTTTTAACTTTTGAATTCCACATGTGAAATATCTTTTTGTGGGGCTTATTTTTCTTAACAGGGTGTATATGTCTTCTGATTCCTTCTAAGGCAGGATGTGTGGACATCTGACTCTGCTGCTGGACTTTTAGGTTTCTCCTAATTTGACTTTTGCAGTATTGCAGCAAACATTCTCCTGCTCACTTCCACATGGAATGTGTGAGTCCATTAGACAGACTGCTAGAAACGGAATCTGAAAATTAAAGGTCACACATGCTTTGATAGGTCTTCCAATTTGCTCTTCTAAAAGACCTGGATATTTTCTACTTTAACCAACGTGTGTCAGACTGTATGCATCCTCACCATGGATGAATATTATCAACCATCTAAATTTTTGCGTATCTGAAGGAGAAAAATTCTTATTTTTGTTTTAATCTGCATATTTCTAATTACAAGTGCTTTGGAGCACATGTTTTATGGTTATTTGCTCCTTGGATTTCTTTTTCTATGAATTATTTCTTCATATCCTTTGCCCCTTTTTCTATTGTAATGCTTCTATTTTTCATATTGGTTTATAGGATATTTTTGCTCTGGAAATCCAGGATGGATTTAGGTTTTGTGGTTCCTAAAGCTTATCAAGTTTAGGAGACCATCTGTAAGGAAAATAATACAAAATTAGAGGAGAATGTAGCTGCTTACTTCCAGCTCCTTGCCCGACCTTGGGATGAACCCACACGAGTTAAGTGGTGCTGAAGCTTCAGCTGCATTAGCTTCATGATGAACCCCACTTCTCTAGAAGGTACTCCTTTGTTATGTTTGCAGCAAATATCTTCATGGTAAGGGCACTGGAATTTTTGTATTTGAAAATCGGCCAATAGCTTCCATTTTAATGGCCAGGCTGATAACTTTTCTTCTGGGATTGTGGCTTCTGTCACTTTTGGGTTTTACAGGTTTCCTGGGACACCGCGTTGCCTGGCTGGCTTCTGTGCCCACTGCTCTGGCTTAGCAAGGAAATAATTATGGTGAGCCTAAGTGACTGGGGAAGAAATGATATTGTATCAACTTAAGAATGTGAGTGTCTAGTCCAAAGTCGTGGAAGCTGCCCCATGCCCCTCCTGCCCTTGGTACTTGTTGATTCTGAGTCTAGAATGGTTGGTTGTCTAGAATACTCAGTACCCTCTCCTCTGCCTAGAGGATTGGGCTGTGAGTTCCCTGGGGTTGTCCCTCATAAGTCTGTTGGCTGGTTGTTTCTCAGGAGTGCTTTAAAAGTTTTGTTTGGCTAAAGACCTTAACTTTTATTTTCCAATGCTCTTACAAAGTTTTAAAAGATTTTTTTCTGGTAAAACAAGATTTCCGTCATGATGAGAAAGGTGGCTGTTCATTTAAGACAGTCTTAGAGCTGTTCTTCTCTGAATTTGACTTCCTCAGAGAGAGTGAAGACAGGTGTGGTTCAGAAGAAGAGGAGTCAGTTGGTTGAGTGGACTAAACCAGTCACTTTGAACACAGTTTATATTTTTATAAGATAAAATAAATCTATTTTTATAAATCTATTTTACAACACAAGTTGGTTCTTGTATTGTCACACACAGAATTGAAACAAAAACATCACAGAAAGTGACTTACCTCCTGGGGGCCAGGCAGGCTGATGGTTGCCCTTCACCTTCCCTTACTTTCTCTTCCATCTTCTAATCTTTCTCTTTTGTTCATTTCATTTCATCTCAGAACACTGGCTGCTGCCCGTTAAAGTGAACTGACAATCACTGACAAGCCAGGTCCTGCAGACTGGCACGTGCAGCTCTGTGAGTGTAGAGTCCTCTCTGGAGAAGGAAGGGTTTCTCCTGTTTCAGGACCTGGCCTCAGTGACTGACCAGGGAGCCCCTGTCCATCCCCATCTTTCCTGATCCCTCCCCCTGCAGCCTCCATTCTCTACTTCTTCAAACACACATCCCTCTGCCAAGTAGCCCCACAGGCCTGCCTCCCTCCCTGCATCAGGTGAGGGCCTCTAGCCTCCTTTGTGAGCCAATAAGAAGTTTTGAGAAGACTCTGGATTTTTTTTTCTCTTTTTTCCTTTAATGCAAGATTTTAAAAAACAAGGAGCTTGATCTCCTAAGATAAGACTTCCTTACACACTGCAGGGCCCAGGAATCTCAGCCTTAAGCCCTGAGGCTAACTGACATGAATTGATGTGGAGCTGGAGGAATTACTGGGAACAGTGGTGATGGGAAATGTGAACACAGGTCAGAAGCTTGTGATGTCTGGGAGGGCCCCAGGTGCTTCACTTACATCATTCATCTTTACAACAATTATAAAAGTAACAAAACCATATAAAGTAGAGAGCCCAGGGTATCAAGGGACTGGTGAAGGCTGAGAACTGGTAGTCAGTGTAAGCTCTTTAAAAACAAATCAGACAAACTTGGGCTCAGCTTTCTTTCTTTCTTTTTTTTTTTAAACTTAAGACACAAACAGTACATAGCATTTTCATATTTTATGATATCTGCCTTCCTCAAAGGGAACCCAGAACTGATAACTGATTGCTATTTGCAAATGCTCTGGCTGTTTCCTAACTCTTTATCACTGGCTGACCAGCCTCACCCCTGCCCCCTGACCCCTGACCCCTCCAACCATTGTCTTCCATCTCCACCCTGTCCATTTCTCCAGTCTTAGCCTAGATTGTGTGTATGTGGGTAGAGAAGGGTTAGGGTGAAGAGTGGTTACATTTTGCTGAAAATCTGAGCAAGAAATTCCAACATTTGTACATCCAGGGCCCAAGTTTTGCCTGTAGGATGAGGTGGACTTATGACTAGATGGCCAAGGTGAGTAAAAGGAAGACACCGGGGCCCCACCACATCCTTGCCACCTGCAGGGAGGTCAGTGATATTGAATGAGTTACTCCCACATCCTGAACCTTTCATGGTGTCTTCCTGTATAAAATGTGGGCCATAATCAGAGATCTAAGTAAATTAGGAAGGTAGGAGCACCTAGCTTGGGATCTGGTTCCTGTGTAGTTTTATTATTGTTCTGCAGCCCAAGTACTTTACAAGCCCCATGGCATTGGGCTAGTTGGCTGTTAATCTGTCCCTGAGAGAACATCTAGGTGAGTTGCCCTCACCCAGCAGGGCCAGTCCATTTCCCCACTGGGGCTGGGGAAGCCCATCCCAGAGATGAGAATACACAAGGTTTTTCACCCTCCAGTCTAACATACCAGCCTATTAGTGCAGATTTTTGTGTGGGAATCTTCTTTTCAGGCCCTGTAGCAATGAGCATTTTGGGTTTTGGTTTCCAAAGTCAAGTAAGAAAGCTGTGCTCCCTACACCCTTGATGAAGACAGCCAGAATGCCTGCATGGGGGGAAGGCTCCAGGCGGAGCCACATGAGAGCTGCCCTGGCCCTGCCTGAAGAGTCCTCTAGAGTCAGGAGCCGTCCAGCTCAGCTCCAGACCAAACAGATTAGGAAGAATATAAGCAAAACTGTAGGATGCAGCACTGAAGTTCAGGAAAGGTCAAGTCTCAGTAGACAGATGTCCAGCTCCTCCAGTGTTTATTTAGTTTTACAACATCAGTGGCACCAGCAGGGGATCAGCGAGACAGACAGGGATGGGAATGACTCCTGTCCTCTCCTCTGTCCTTATCAGGATGTCCAGCTCTTCTTAATTCATTATGAGTGGGAACATCATTTTCTGACCAAAAAAATTATTTTTGGAATCAAATAGAACTGTCTCCTTAAACCGAAGGGAAAACCACATTACAGCTAAGATTAAATACATTCTTAAGATTTTTATTTGGATAAGCAACATAAACTCATATGATAATGTCATTTTTGTATATATTCAATGTTTAGATTTAAGAAAGTCCTTTCCTATGGGTTATTTATTTAATCATTTACCTACATTTCCTGTGTGCCAGACTCTGGGCTATGAACTAGAGATTCAGCTATTGTTTTTGTTGCTCAGTCTCTAAGAGATTCAGTGCCTCTCTTTTCGATAGCTCTTACCACCCTGGGGAAGACAGACATGGCAAACAATGTTTGGCAAACATTGTAGAGAGATGGGTATAGAAAAGATGGGTACAGAAAAGAAAACTACTAATCATCTAGGGTTTGGACAGCCTCCCAATTTGATAACGGGCTAAGATCCAAAATACACAAACATAAATAAATTTATTTACACATACTTAAATAAATATAAACATATATAAGGAACTCGTGCAACTCAACAATTAAAAAAAAAAACACAATTGCAAAATGGGCAGAAGACCTGAATATATATTTTTCTAAAGAAGACATACAGATGACCAATAGGCACGTGAAAAGATGTTTAGGGAAATGCAAGTGAAAGCCGTGCGGAAACCATGAGGTACCACTTCACACTTGTTAGAAATGGCTACTATCAAAGAGGTTAGAAATTTCTAATGTTGGAAGTGATGTGGAGAAGAAGGAACACTTGTGAACTGTTGGTGGGATTGTAAATTGGTACAGCCACCATGGAAAACAATATGGAGATTCTTCAAAAAATTTTAAAAATTTCCATATACCTGGCTACTCCACTTCTGGGTATTTATCCAAAGAAAACAAAGACACTAATTAGAACAGATATGAGGGGCTTTCCTGGTGGTCCACAGGTTAAGAATCCGCCTTGTAATGCATGGGACACTGGTTTGATCCCTGACCCAGGAAGATGCCACATATCGTGGGGCAGCTAAGCCTGTGCATCACAACTGCTGAAGCTTGTACATTCTAGAACAAGAGAAGTCATGGCAATGGGAAGCCTATGCACTGCAATTATAGTGTAGCCATAACTAGAGAAAGCCCTCAAGCAGCAGTGAAGACCCAGCATAGCCAAAAAAGTAATAATAAAATAAATAAATAAAAATTTAGAAAAGAACAGATATGAGAATCCCAGTATCACTGCAGCATTGTTTACAATAGCCAAGATATGGAAATATCCTAACTGTCCGTAAATGGATGAATAGATAAAGAAGATGTATAATAAAGGAATACCATTTAGCCATAAAAAAGAATGGAATTTGGATAGAGCTTAAGGCTATTAACGCTAAGTAAAATAAGTCAGATGGAGAAAGACAATTAATGTATTATTTCATTCAAATATGGAATCTAAAAAGGTACCCAAACAAAAACATCAATGAACAAACGAAATAAAGCAAAGCACGCTCACAGATGCAGAGAAGATTGGTGGTTACCAAAAGGGAAGAGGCTTCAGGTATTGGCAACATAGGTGAAGATGGTCAACTGTATGGTGATGAGCAGTAACAAGACCTGTGATAGTGCTCACAATGTAGTGTATACAGATGTCAAACTATAATGCTGTACACCTGAAACTTACATATATGTGTGTGTGTATATCTGTGACTCATAGACTGAATTTCAAAGAACAATATGAATTCAATAGGTAAGAAAAGAAGAGGAAATAAGCATGCTGCTGCTGCTGCTAAGTCTCTTCAGTCGTGTCCGACTCTGTGCGACCTTATAGACGGCAGCCCACCAGGCTCTCCCGTCCCTGGGATTCTCCAGGCAAGAACATTGGAGTGGGTTGCCATTTCCTTCTCTAGGAAATAAGCATAGGCAGAGGAAAATACAGGTACAAAGGCACAAGGGTTGAGACCAAAAGAGCAAGGCATATTCTTGGAAATTCCAGCACCTGATAGGCGTGTAGTCTGGGTGCTTTTAAAGTTGATTTTGGTGTGAAGAGTGTGGTGACTTCAATGCTGGGAAGGACCACAAAGAACTGCAGTTGTGCCAAAGAACTTTACATTTATCCTAAGGGTAATGTGAAGGGGTTGAGCTGTAGAAAATGCAGAATTTCATATATGCCAAAGCATTTTAGGATATGTATTTTATTAAGGAGGATCATTCTGGTTACAATGCAGATCAAAAAATGAGGCATACTTGAGCTAGGGTGATGGTAGAAAGAAAATGGGGAGAGGGTAATGTGAGGAACAGTAATGGTGTTAAGTTGATCAGACTCAGCAGAAGGCTGATTGGGGTAGGCAGGAGTCTTGCTTTGGTCTCTGGTTGAGGATCTGTTGCACAGCAAAGCTCTTGGAGAACAAGGCAGTTTTTCCCATTCTTGAGGACCTGTTTCATCACAATACTCAACTCACCATTGGAATTCAAGATTTGTTACAAGGATCAAGAATATCTCAGGATCAGGGAATATGGGAAGGTCAAGTGTGTGGGGAAAGAATAATGTGTGTAGACATGTGAGGATTGAAAGTTCATCTGGCAGTAGGATGTGTCAACCTCTGACTGTAGAGTTGCCTGAAGATCTCGGGTGGGGAATTGTCAATGAGAGATGGTGGTTGGAGGCTGCTCTGGGAAGGGCATGAAAGAAGAGACTCAGGCCAAGAGGTGGGAGGGGTTGCAGACTTAGCTGAAGAGCTCTGGAAGCAGGAAAAAAATGCAGGAGATGGTTTCAAAAGTTGAGAAAGTAACAGGTCGGTTGTTTTTTTTTTTTTTTAATTACAAGTAAAACAAAAGGTCCCTGGCTTACAGGCACAAGTGAAATTTGATGCAGCAATCCCGAGTAGCTCCAAGGTGGAAGAAACCGTCTTGGTTAGGAACCAGATTCAGAAAGGGCAGAGATCAGATTTAACTCAGCAAGGACACTTTCATCAGCCAAGTAGGGAAAAGAGATTGCAGAAGACAGAGGACTGGTGAGATGTGAGCTAGTGAAGGACTCATGCATAGCTTGCTATGAAGGAAAGGATGTTGAATACCTAGAAAGTGACTAGATTAACAGAGGTTGAAATTTTTTTTCTTTTCTTTTTTTAAAGTGGCTATTTTGAATGTGTTTCTATTTTAAGGGGAAGTACCAGAAACAAGGAAGAAACTTTAGACCAAGCAGAACTAAGGGTGGTGGTTGAGTGGAGTTGAGGTCACAGAACCTACGACAGTACCAGCCTGGGGAGAAGGGCAACACCCAGTCCCTGGGCCTGGACATCAGGAAGATGAGCACCATGAAGGGGAAGTGAGCAGAGAGGTGAGTTGTTACTTCAGGGTCTCCATTTTTCATTATCTATATTCCTTTCACAAGTTCTTAGCCCTTATCTTCATTTTACAGTAAGATTAAAAAACATCCCCAAGTTTGTTCAGCTAGTAATAATAGAAGTAAGGTTTTCAATCAAATGTCTTTTGGCTTTGAATCCAGTGAGTTTTCAGAAACTAAGCAAAATGTTAGAATAGTAAGTGTGTGTGAATGTGTATGTTAGATGTACTATTGACAATACATGAAAATTCATTTCCACAGGGCTTATTTTTTCAATTTTTCTTTTTTTTTTTTTTAATAATTTTATTTATTTTAGTTGGGGGCTAATTACTTTACAATATTGTAATAGTTTTTGCCATACATTGACATGTCATCTTCCACAGTTATGCCCAAATAAGCTTTCTAAACCATAGCTCTGATAAGACTCCATTTATAGCCTCAAAACCATGGACAGTCTCCCCTTGCCTGAAGAATCAAGCCTTAACCACGCAATATGGCCCCAAGACCCTTTGCAATCTGGTCTGTAACCTACCCTTCCAAACAAACTCAGGATTCATCTTGCCCTTCTGAGGATTAAAAAGGTACCCTTTCATAGAAACGCCTCATGCCTTTATTAGAAAACTGTCATACTGATTTTTAAAAATAAAAATAATTTTATTGAGATATATTTTACAGGGCAAAATTTCACCCATTCAAAGTGTAAATTGATGACTTCAGTAAATTTATAGAGTTGTGCAGCCATTAGCACTATCTAAACAGAAGTGTTTTAGAGTACTTCTAATACCTGGAAAATATTCTTATTCCTATTTGCAGTAAATCCCTAGTCTTGTCATTTCATGTAAATGGATCATACAGTATGTAGTCTTGCATTTGACATCTACCAAAATATTTTTGAGATTCATTCATGTAATATGCATCAGTGGTCCATTTCTATTTTATTACTGAATAGTATTCCATTATGTTTTAATTCATATGAATATACCAAATTTTATATATGCAGGGAAATGGCAACCCACTCCAGTGTTCTTGGCTGGAAAATCCTATGGACAGAAGAGCCTGGTGGGCTATAGTCCATGAGGCCACAGAGTTGGACATGACTGAGAGACATAGCACATCACAAGTAAACGGACATTTGGATTGCTTGCACGTTTTAGCTACTATGACTTCTACTGCTATGATCATTTGTATACAAGTGTTTGTTTGCACATATGTTTTTATTCCTCATTTCATTTCAGATTCTCTTGGAGTGGACTCTCTATGTCACGTGGTATATTTACGTTTAATGGTGTAAGAAAATATCAAACTGTTTTCCAAAGTGGCTGCACTATTTACATTCCCACTGCAATGTTTAAAAGTTTCATTTTCTCCACATCCTCACCAACACTTGTTACTATCTGTTTTTCTGTTTTTAATTATTATCATAATTATCCTAATGGGTACATAGTGTTACATCATCTTTATTTGCATTTCCCTAAATACTAATGATGTTGTCCATCATGTTTTGTTGACCTATGTGTCTACTCCTCCAACAATACTACACTGTCTTGATTACTGTCACTATGTATGATAATAAGCCTTAATACCCAGAAGCATCCACTTTATGATTCTTTATCAAGATTGCTACTGCCGTAGTGTCTGTGCTTTTTCATATTTGTTTTGGAATAAACTTGTCCATATCTAGAAAAACCTTGGTCAGATTTTGTACGAATTGGCATGAAAATTGGGTTCAATTTAAGAAGTGTCGTCTTTACTATGTTGAATGTTCCAATCCTTGAACACAGTATGTATCTCCATTTATTTAGGTTTTCTTTGAGCTGTTTCACCAGCATTTTGTAGGTTTTGTTGTACAAGTCCAGATATGTTTGTTAGATATACACCTAGGTGTTTTATTTTTCTTGGTGGTTGTAATTGTATTTTGATTATGGTTTCCTGAGTTATTGTCCACCATTGTCACTGAAAGCATTCATGAGAATTTGGAATCCACATATGCTCCTTGTGGATGAGCAGTAAAGAGGGGTCAAGAACAGGCGAGAGGTGAGAAGAGCCACCTCCCCGGGAGATGAAAAGAAATGTGCAATTTAAAATAAGGAGAGTTGGAGCTGCATAGAGTTAGATACCAGGAAGTGATGAAAATCTTGGAGAAAGCAGGGATTTATGCCAGTTTAATGTGGACCTTGTAGGACAAACAGCATGATATTAATTGGCACCTGTGTTTTCAAAGACATGAGGGAAAAGTGTAGGTGGACGTGCGCGCCTCAACACTTCCTACCATGGCTAAAGAGTCAGGAAGCCCCAGAGCATGTGCCTGAGTTGGATGGTGGTGGCCAGTTTTCTCATCTGTAATATGGGACAACATATATACTGACTGTATAAGAGTGTGCTGAGATAGATTCATACATTGTTTCTTAAAACTTCTTGACTGTGGCCTATGTTAGAATTATGTTTAAGTCCCAGGGTCCTATATTGCTGAGCGTCTTCCAGCTCCTGGAGTAATGCCTGGCACATAGCAAGCAGTAAAAATGTGTGCAGAGAATGAACAAGTGTGGGTAATTTCTGCCATATATCAAATCCTCAAGACCTTCTTTGAAAGACTCAATTCTATCATTTTAAGCTGGTGATAAGCTCAATACTATAAACATGCTTTTCAAATTCCCAAATCTGTTACATAAAACTAGCCAAAACCCTCTGAAAATGCAGTTATGAGGGGTAGGGGAGGAAATAATGCTCAGGGTCATCTCAAAATACCTGCAGAATGTTGGCTTTACTTTGGTCCCTTTCTACCTTAACCCTTCCCAGCTGCTCTGCACGTGAGTTCTGTGAGAAGACATGGTGAAAATGTCTAAGAAGCTAGAAATCACCTCCATGCAAGGAATTGCTTGAGTGCATTTAGCGTTGCCATCTTTGCAGACACATATCTTGTTATCCGAGGTCCCAGAGAGACAGTCACTGGAAAACGGGTTGAGCAAAGTGTCCTGTGAGCCAGGAGATAAGTGAAATTGCCTAATACAAGCCAGGCCTTTGACATTTGTTATTTAGATTTAGAAGTTCTTTTAATGGTCAAAATATTTGCTTTTCCTTCAGATGCCTTCTAAGAGAGTTTATCTTAATGCTGAGGCTAGCTGGGGTTTCAAGTAGAGCAAAGACTAGGGTCACACAGAGTGGCCTTTTCTCAAACAGCTTTTGTGAAGGAGCAGCTGTGGTATCCTTGCAAGAGGCCTGAGCAGAGAGGAGGAACTGAGGGCCGAATGTGGCCGTTAGCGAGCCTCTTAGTTACTCTGGGTCTCACTTTCAGCAGAACAGCATAGGCTCTCTGATTTCCATGTCTAAGCGTCAAGACTGGTGGGAGAAGGGATAACTAGTGAGAAAGCTGTAGTTGGTGACTGCCTGCCAAGGTGTGGGTAAACTCTCATCACGAACTTTTCTAGTTTAATTCTAGAGCAACCTTGTGAAGTAGATCACAACAGAGCACTGGTTTTACAGGTGAGAGTTCAAAGGTCCATCAGAGGCAGATGGCTCCAAATCAGTCAGGTTCACATGGGCCCAGTGATTTGGAAGCCTATGCTCAATGAGAAAAATCATGGACAAATAAATCATTGCAACCTCTCAGAGTCAGTTTTTAATTAAAGTGAAATGACCTAAATGCATGAACTTCAATCTGCATCTAAGTGGTTAAGGGTTATGCCATTGAGAAATTAACTGTTTTTTTTTTTTAATGTTTGAAAACTGACTTGTGTTGTGTCTTTTAACTTTCCTACAATATGATGGCAATTATTACTTTGCCCATATAATAGAATTTACCAGTTCCCATTAAAATGCAGTCATTTAGAATGTTTTTTAAAATCAAATAATAAAGAATTATTCTCCTAAATAAAGAATTGGCTCACCCCAAAGTCCTAGCATTCTCTTCTCTAGAAGGTTAGTCAAGGAAACTGTCTTTGAGTGGATCCATCTTATCTGCCTCTTTCCTTCAGGCAGGAGAAAGCACAGAGCCTGAGTTTTTCTCATAGTTTCACAAAAGCTACCCAAGTTGCCCTCCTGGACTGTGAAGCATGGAATCAGGAAGTTAGGGACCTGGCACAATCTGGAGTCAAGGTTCTATGGTCCTGTCCAGGCTGGAAGCCACTTCTCCAACCCATACTCTTGCCAGCATGCAACACTGGCATCAAATGACTTCAGCCTCTGTGAGGCTGAAGCTGACTCTTTCGTCTGCTGCAATCCCTGGGCAGCCAGTTCTCCGACAGGTGAAGGGGAATAACTTTCTCAGGACATGAGGGCACCTTTGGTCTATGGCAGCCATAGATTTTAAAAGAAAGTTTAAAATTTTAATTTGCCAGTTTAAGAGTAGAAAAAATTATGAGTATTTGTCCATTCCTTACACTAAGTTTTAAAGCTTACGACCTCTCGAATAAAAAGAAACTTCATGACTTTGACATCTAACTACAAATCCATGTATGTTATACATCAAAGACCTTTCACATAGCTGAATGCCAAGAATGGCTGATATGTCAAGTTGGAAAATGTTTCCCATGGGGTTAAAAAGTGAAAAGAATTGTTCAGTCACTAAGTCACGTCTGACTCTTTGTGACCTTATGAACTGTAGCACACCAGGCTTCCCTGTCCATCACTAACTCCTGGAGTTTGCTTAAACTCATATCCATTGAGTTGGTGATGCCATCCAACCATCTCATCCTCTGTCGTCCCCTTCTCGTCTTGCCCTCAATCTTTCCCTGCATCAGGATCTTTTCCAATGAGTCAGATCTTCGCATCAGGTGGCCAAAGTACTGGAGCTTCAGCTTCAGCATCAGTCCTTCCGATGAATATTCAGGACTGTTTTCTTTTAGGATTGATTGATTTGATCTCCTTGCAGTCCAAGGGAGTCTCGAGAGTCTTCTCCAACACCACAGTTCAAAAGCAACAGTTCTTTGGCACTCAGTCTTCTTTATGGTCTAGCTCTCACATCCCCACATGGCTACTGGAACCATAGCTTTGACTGTCTGGACCTTTGTTGATAAAGTGATGTCTCTGTTCTTTAATACACTGTCTAGGTTTGTCATAGCTCTCCTTCCAAAGAGCAAGCACCTTTTCATTTTGTGGCTACAGACACCATCCGCAGTGATGTTGGAGCCCAAGAAAATAAAATCTGTCACTGTTTCTACTTTTTCCCCATTTATTTGCCATGAAGTGATGGGACCGGATGCCATGATCTTAGTTTTTTGAGTGTTGAGTTTTAAGCCAGCTTTAGTGAGTATAAAATTATAAGGCTAGAATTTGGTTATAGAATTATAAAACAATTTGAATATCAGTATCTTAATTGAATTTTAAGTAAAACAGATCCAAATTTAGAAAAGTTGCTAAATTTTTACAAGTCTTTCAACAAAGACAAGTGTACATTTAATGTACTTTCTGATAGTTGGCCTCATAAAGAAACTAAAAATATACTATAGAAAATGTCCTGTTGATAAGAGATAGTTGAATCTATTTTATCTTTTGAGAGAACCCAGATTAGTTTACCATTTTAGAAAATTAACCAGTATACAGACCAAGAGCTATCTGGTTTAGAGTGCAAAGCCAGTGGTCCCAGGTAATTGCTGTGTTGCTGGTTTCAGGAGGCTCTTTTGGCTTTTCTGAACCATGCTCCCAGGGGCCCAGCTGTCTCCTCATAGCCACAAGAAGAGATTTTAATTTAAGACTTTATGAAGAAAAAAAAAGAAAGAAAAAGTGACTGAACTCAACTGAAGCCTCCGGTTTTGAATATGTCTTGAATGTTTGTACAGTATAATAAGCTTGGCTCAGTCCCTGGCCCTCCTCCCTCAGAACTGTGGGAGCTCTTTGCCTGCATGGGCAGTTGATCAGCTTCTGTTGAGGCCCAGAGATAAGCCTGACAGTGATGGCTATCTTGTGCCATCCTGTACTGTGTTGAGATACCTCCTTTCCTACACTGGGACTTCTGTTTATCTTTGGGAAAAATCTATGGCAGCTACAGCGACTCTAAATCCAAATTTGAATTGATTATCTATAATGTTATGAGGGTGGCTCATCCTCTTGGCCATGCTTTATTTATTACCTGAAAGTAAAAGTGAAAGTCACTCAGTCATGTCCAACTCTTTGCGACCCCATGGACTGTAACCCACCAGGCTCCTCTGTCCATGGAATTCTCCAGGTCAGAATACTGGAGTGGGTTCCCATTCCTTTCTCCAGAGGATCTTCCAAACCCAGGGATCAAACTCAGGTCTCCCACATTGCAGGTGGATTCTTTACTGTCTGAGCCACCGGGGAAACCCTATTTAATGCCTGCCATACATTTATTCTAAGAGGGAAAGCTTTCCACTGGTGGGGAGATTCCTTCCTGGCTCTGTTCTCAGAGACACAGTTGGGCCTCCGTTTCTCCTCTTGGAAATGTCCTGATGCCTTGCAGTGACCAGTCTCACCTTCTGCCTTCTTAGCTGAGAGAGTCTCAGCCTGATAGGCTGTGAGCTCAGCAATCATTATTAGCAAAGGTTTCCTCCCTTCTGATGTTCCCTTATTGGTGTGGAAAAACATATAGAAAATACCCACATGTGTTATAAACCCAACAATGCTATGTTCTAATTATTTTATGCAATCTAATGTCTTATGAAGTATGTATGTATTTTCTGGTGCACTCCATCTCTTTCTCTGGGTTTGGATTACCATCTTGCCAGTGTCACTTCCTTTCCACCTGAAGGACATCCTTTAATATTTATTCCTTATAAGGCAGTGTCTTGATCAGTTCTGTATGCTACAGCAAAGAACCTTAGGTTGACTGGTTTATAAATATGAGGCATTTTTTCCTCACAGTCCTGGAGGCTGGAAGTCTGAGGTCAAGGTGCCATCATGGTCAGGTGCTGGGGAGAACACCTCTTCTGGGTTGAAGACTGCCTACTTCTTTTATCTTTACATTGTACAAGGAGGGCAAGAGATTTCTTTGGGGCCCCTTCTCTGAGGTCATTGATTTCATTTGTGAGGGCTTGATCCTACCTAATCATTTCTAAACAATCCAACCTGATAATACCATCACCTTGGGGGTTAGAATTTCAACAGATAAATTATGGGGTCACACACATAACAGGTCAGCTAGCATGGAGTTCTCTCAGTCTTTGGTTTCTACTCTGAAGCCTCCTCCTTTCTTTCCTCCCCACCGTTTCATTCTCGGTTAGTCTCATGAGAGCACCTGCTAGCCATCTTGCCTTTCAAGCAGTCTTCAGCCAGCTAGAGCAGAGATACACTGTGCAAGCTCTGGTCTCCATTTTTCACCATCATTCAGTCCATTTATAAATCTAGACTTTCTTGTCACTGTTTTCCGTTATGGTTTCTACTTGGGTCCTCTTCCCAGGGGTTCTCATCAGTACCCCCTTGTTGTCCTGAAGAGGGAATTTGGTTGGTGTGTTTGCAAGATGTACAGGCCTGAACCACAGCAGTCCCATCCAGATTGGTGTGGACTTTCCATCATCATACCCACAAATTTGAGTGTGAAACCCCCATCTCTTCAAACCTTGTGCCTCCCAAGGGATCTGGCCTTTTGGGGACAGGGCTCTCCCATCCCCAGGCTCATAGGGCTGCCTGCTACTGCCTTTATCTTCTCTGATTCTTATCTGCCCCAAATCTGTTTTTAGTTCTTATCTTTGGATTTTTATTACATAATCACAGATTCAGATAAACACAGTTTTATTTTTTCCAGTCCACTATATTTAATGTCATATTGTATTGACAATAACTTTCTCAACAGTGTTGACTCATTATGGTATTACTGGACCCTTTTCTCTTTTAATCTCTCTCTTACTCATATTTCTGCTACCACTGAAAATCATCTAATGATTCCAAGTTAAGAGCAGTGCTTTGAAATAAGTACTTTTCTTTGTGTTATGCCATCTTATTCATATTTTTGAACTTTGAAATATATTTATTAGCTAATAATTAAGGATCTCAAATACTGTCTTGTGAGATGAGTTCTGCAGTTTTTCTTTACTGCCCTATAGTAATTATACTTTCGTGTTTCAGTTAGGCATGCTTGGTAAAACAAATATGGTGCTTTTTTCATCTTTTTATATATTCTGGAAGGATTTTAATGTTTCTTGAAAATATGATAAATTTAATGAATTAAACTCTTTGTGACTATAATCACTTTGAAAGTCAGAGATTTCTTCCAAGAGTCTCATTTTAGCTTTGCTTGTTATTTCTTCTAATTTATTGAGGACCACCTAGTTTGCAGATTATAGAACTAATAAGAATAGTAAGGAAACCCATGTTGTGATTTCTATGCCTGCGGGGCACTTGAGCCTATTACTAGCCCTACAAGACAGGTATCTGCTAATGTTGCAGAAGGGAAAACTGAGGCTCAGAGAGTTTTGCTGACTTAGCTCCATCCCCACAGGACAGTAGAGAAAGAACTCTGCCTTGAACCTGAATCTTTGCAAATCGTGTTCTCTTATTTCTCCTGCAGCAAGTCCAAGTCTGGTGACTACTGTTTATATTAATTATTATTTCTTCCAAGTTGTTAAAGGAAATGGCTCAAAGAACAGTACATTCCTGACCATCGCGAAGTTTCCTCTGAGCCCTCACTCAGCTTTGCAGAATGTTTCCCTGCCGTTGCCACAAGCCAGTGTAGCTCACAGGAGCGGCAGCCAGGCTGGTTCCCGTGTGAACGGTCTGGTTCTGGTTTAAGTCGGCCAGTCTAAGTCCTCCCAAGCATTTGTTGTGTCTGAGGCTTCAAAACCAGGTGGCCCATTTCCCAGATATGTTGTTGGCAATTCCCAACATTCTTCTCCGAAGTCAAAAGTTCTGTCTGTAGCTTTTTCTGGATTTCTTCTCATTGGCATTTTTCACATTGTTCTAGTTTTTGTTCACCATAGAAAACCACTGTGGTCAACTAGCCAACAGCCCTTCCTACTGGGGTTGACTCAGACTCAACCAGGTAAAGCAATGTCTTCTCATTGCCCATTGCTGCCAATCACGGATTGGGTTGCCTGGAAAGGCAAAAAGAACTGATCAAATTTTGATGGGGTGCCATGTGTGTCCATGTCAACCATCAGAGGCCCTAGAGGGGAGATCCTTACAAGGGGTTCTTCTTCTCCCCTGTTTCTCATGCTATCCAGTTCCACACATCAGGGACCTCTGTATTGAAACCAGAAATTTTCTTAGGAAAACTAGAATCTCTCTCAGTTTCCTCTGCAATCTGTCCATATACCATGAGAATGAATTCTAACATATATCTCCTTACTTAATATAGGTATTTTTGACACTTCTTTGTTCAACTTCGTTGACATATATGTAATCTACCAATTGTTGTACATATTTACTGTATACTTTTTGATGTGTTTGTTTGGACATTGCCTGCACCCTGGGTACTATCACCATGAAGCGAGAAACACATCCATCACCTCCATGAGATTTCTTGTGTCCCCTTGCCTTTATTTTTATTCTTAAGAACACTTAGCATGAGATCTACCCTCTTCACCAGTTTTTAAGTGTACAATACTAAATGGCAAACTGCAGGCACTGTGGTGTACAGCGGGTCTCTAGAATGTATTCATCTCCTATGATGGTAACTTTATACTCACTGAACACCTCCCCATTTTCCCCTCCCCCCAGCCCCTGACAACCACCAATCTACTCTCTACTTCTGTAGGTGTGACAATTTTAGATTCCTCATGTAAGTGGAATCAAGTAATACTTGTCTTTATTTCACTTGGTGCTATGTCCTCCAGACTCATCCATGTTGTTGCAAATGGTATGTTCCCTCTTGTTGAAGGCTGAATGATATTCCGGTGTGTGTATCTATATCTATCTATATCATGTCTATCTCACACTTTATCCTTTCGTCCGCCAGTGGATATTTGGCTTGTTTTTACATCTTGGCTAGTGTGAATAGTGCTGCAGTGAACATAGGGGTGCAGATTTCTCTTCAAGATCCTGCTTTCAGTTCTTTTGGATAAATACCCAGGAGCAAAAAGGGCAGAGGACTTGAAACCACGTGATCTGGGATCTAGTTTCTGATCAGCTACACTTGGCACATGACCGTGGGAGGGCCCTAAGAGGTCCTTGAGCATTAGCTTATTCACAAGGGCACCGTGTCTGCCACTCAGCAGGCTTTCACCAGATCCCAGGTGATGGATGAAACAGCCTGTTTCATGTAGCGCTTGCTAAAACTGCGAGAAACGAAACCTGTAGTAGCCTTTGGGAGGAGCCTCTGGGGTGCCAAGGCTCACCTGAAGAAGTAGGAGGAGCAGGACAGAATGCGGGGGGTGGGGACAGGGGCTGCTCCTCAAGCTCTTATCCTCTTCCTCCTTTATATCAGTGTGAACACCAGAGCAAGACTGGCATGTTCCTTAAAAAAAATTTTTTTTAATTTTTATATAAATGTATTTTTAATTGGAGGACACAATATTGCATTGGTTTCTGCCATGTATCAACATAAATCAACCATAGGTATATGTATGTCCCCTCCCTCTGGAACCTCCCTCCCACCTCTCACCCCATCTGGGTTATCACAGAGGAAAGGATTTGAGCTCCCTGCGGCATACAGCAAATTCCCACTGGCTATCTATTTTACATATGGTAATGTATATGTTTCAATGCTTCTCTCTCATTTCGTCCTACCCTCTCCTTACCCCTCTGTGCCCCCAAGTCTGTTCTCTATGTCTGTGTCTTCATTGCTGCCCTACAAATATTAGTACTATCTTTCTAGATTCCATATGTATGCATTAATATTCTTTTTCTGACTTACTTCATTCTGTATAATAGGTTCTAGGTTCTGCTTCACTCATGAGAGGTCCCTTTCGGGTGGCTCCATGTAGCAACCCTGCACAGAGGCACTGAGCATGCTTCCTCTTTCCATGGTCCTTATCTTCAGATTGTTGGAGGGTTGGCTACATTACACAGCATGGCTTCATGAAAAATTTGCAGCTCAGTCACACTTGGGGTTTGAGTCAACACCTTCAGGAGGTGAAAAATGACCACATTTACTCACCAAACAAAACAACTCAACTGCAACTTCTACTGATGTTTTACAAAGCATAGTATTTTTGTTCATTTCTTAGGAAGTTCCTGTAATTCTTAAAACATTTTGGAAGCTTTATGGTTCACTTCTTGTTATTTTGTTGTGTCCTGGATACAGTTTATGTGTGGAGTGTAAACTCAATTGTACACTTCAGTTTATTGCTGTGTGAACAAAGACTCTATTGCTGATATGAGAGCTGGCTGGCAATCCATTTAGACACAATTACACGGACTGGGAGCTATGAGGTGCCTGTGCCCAGGGGTTCTCTCCTCCCATCTGGCTCATGACACGGGCTTTCACTAATTTCAGTTATGTCTACAAAAAAGAATGATGTCTAACTGACTTTTCTTATTTCCCAGACAACCTAGAAAAAATATAAAACATGTAAGTATATTTTTAAAGAGTCTAAAAGTGCAGCTTTTTCTCATATTAGTTTTTTTGTATGTTAATTTATTCTATATTGAAAGTTAATGAAAGTGAAGATATTTTGCTTCTAGGTGAGCATCCTAATATTTTAAGAATATTTCATTTTATTATCTGCTTGTTATTTATTGATCCTACTGCAGTGATCTCCTCTGGACAAAATTGTATGCAGTGAGGAGCACAAAATGGGAAACGACCTCTGGTCTGCCCTTGTTTGGCAGCTAGTGATAACGAAATCACCCCACCTCTTGGCCTGTTTTGAAATGTAAGTAACAAAAGAGTTACTTCTGTTACTTGCAACCTAGACAGCATATTAAAAAGCAGAGACTTTTCTTTGCCAGCAAAGGTCCGTCTAGTCAAAGCTATGGTTTTTCCAGTAGTCATGTATGGATGTGAGAGTTGGACTAGAAAGAAAGCTGAGCGCTAAAGAATTGATGCTTTTGAACTGTGGTGTTGGAGAAGACTCTTGAGACTCCCTTGGACTGCAAGGAGATCCAACCAGTCCATCCTAAAGGAAATCAGTCCTGAATATTCATTGGAAGAACTGATGTTGAAGCTGAAACTCCAATACTTTGGTCACTTGATGCGAAGAGCTGACTCTTTGGAAAAGACCCTGATGCTGGGAAAGATTGAAGGCAGGAGGAGAAGGGGATGACAGAGGATGAGATGGTTAGATGGCATCACTGATCCAATGGACATGAGTTTGAGCAAGCTCCAGGAGCTGGTAACGGACTGGGAAGCCTGGCATGCTGCAGTTCATGGGGTCACAGGGTTGGACACAACTGAGCAACTGAACTGAACTGACCTGAAGAGTTTGTTGTGGGCTGAGTGTTTTGGGGCCTCTGTTTTTCTCATAATTACCAGGACAATGGTTCCAGTGGACTGGGGGTGGGGGTGTGCAGCAGCTCCTCTCTTGGGAGCTGAGACCCTGCTAGAATAATGGTTACCAATGTATTGTTGGAGCCTGATGACAGGCCTGAATCTTGGGTCAACCCCTTACTAGATGTGGGTTGTGTGCCTGCTAACCTCTCTTTCTCTCGGTTTCCCTATCTGTGCAGAGCCCTGTGCAGTTTCCACTAGCTGGGAGGCACCTTCACATCACAAACCCTCCATGTATTAGATATCCCAGCCCTGGGCCCCTCCTTGCTGCCCGAGACACAGACAGGGGTGTTCTCCACATGTGGGGCTCAGCTCCTGTCAGGTAACAAATACTGTGTATGGCAGAGTGAGTGTCCAAAAGACTTCTTCTGGGATCTAGCATTGCTCTTTGGAATTCTCCCTGAAATTTTTCTTGATTTTTCAGAAAACCCTCAAATTTGCTAAAGCATCATTTTCAGATTAACAAAGAGTTATTAAGCATCTATTGTGATGCTTGACCCAAAGTCCTATGATCAATGCTAAATCCCAAGAATACCTGGACAAATCACTGACACATTTCTAACCCTCTCTTACCTCCTAGTGCAGTAAAAAAATTAGCATGAATAAACACGTTGCTTTCATGTATGAATGTTCTAGAAAGGGAGAGTAAGCTGGAGAGAAAACATAGAAGAGACAGAGGAGGAAAAGGTGCAGAAAAGCCAGATATTCTGTCTTTACTTGTGAGACACGTATACATAGTGAGCTACCTAATAAGATGCATGTGTTGGATTTCAAAGATACCTAGTACTCAAACTCCTGGACAAGAATGTCTCAATGATAAGAGTCACCTGTTGCTTCTGGAAATACTAAAGTTCACACATCATCCAGGTGGAGGGATGAACATCATCAGGCCAGGATTTGGGTGTAAAAGGGAAATGGATTTCATAAGAAAGGTCTATCATTGAAAAGAAAAAAGGAGAAGATGTAGACAATGACCAATTCTAAGAAGGAGGAGAGATAAGTCATAAAGTTTGGACTCTGGATCTGGACATGATGTCAGAATAGGGAATCTGGATCAACCTTCCCTCCAAAGACTAGTGAAAAGCAACACAAAATACTTAGCAAGAACTCTCTGGCTATTGAGTGAAGAATGGATGCAGGGTGATAATCATGAATATACTTTATCAGGCCAATCAAGAAATAATAATCATCTAAACCATAAAGTTAGCAATGAAAATAAGTATTTCGTTGGAATAATTGGAAGGATTTGATGATATTGAACAGAATCACTGCTAGTTTTTAATGTTGATCAAATAGTTGGATGGTGGGTACCTTTAGTGGGGAGGAGAAGATTTGAGGAAGGTCAACTTTGGACAAGTGTATGCTGAGATGCCTGTGACATCTCCAAGGTGGATAACAGACAGTTGGACATCACGTTTGTTTGCTAGGGTTGTCATAACCAGTACTGCAGACTGAGGGCTTTAAACAATATAAATTCATTTTTTCACAGTTCTGGAGGCTGAAAGTCTGAGATCAAGGTGTCAGCAGGTTTGTTTTCTTCCAAGACTTTGGCTTGCAGATAGCAGCCTCTTGCTGTGTCCTCACATGGTCTTTCTGCATGCACCCATCCCTGGCACTCCTCTGTGTACCAATTTCTCTTCTTAATAAGGACACCAGTCAAATTGGATTAGGCCCATTCAAACTGCCTGGTTTTAACTTAATCCCCTCTATAAAGACCCTATATTCAAATTTTAACTTACTAGGGATAAGGTCCTCAACATATGAATTTTAGGGATAGGGCATAATTTAGTCCATAACAAATAGACACACTGGAGTAGGAAATGAGTTTTGGTTGGAGATATAAATTTGGGAGTTTTTGAATAGTGATGGAATTTAAAGTTATGAGAAAGAGTAGAGTTAATGAGAAAGAGGGAGAGAGAGAGGGGGGAAGAAGAAGAGGAGGGAGAGGAGACTGAGGAGAAGGAAGAAAAGAAGAGAAGTAAAAGCTCCAAGAGCTCATTTATTTCTTGGAGCATAATTGTGATCTTTATGAACATTATTTATGATCTTTATCACTGACAGCTATAAAGGAAGGAGGACCTCAACTCAGAGCCAGCGGAAGAGCAGCCAGGGATATGCACTGAAGACCAGTGGATGCTGTGCCATCAAAATTCAAGAGAATGTTATGCTCAGAGAAAGTGACATTGGACAACTGTGCTGAATTCTGCCAAGAGGTTTAGTGAATTTGTCTGAAAGGTCAGGGGGAAAGAGACCCTCTCATCTAGAAAGGCAAAAGAGACTAGAAAGAACACATTGTGGGATGCTTCTAGACATTCTCATCTAGAGAGGCAAAAGAGACGAGAAAGAACCAAACAGTTGATAGGGAATGCATTTTTCAGACACTGATTCTTGGAGGGGCTATTTTCTGAGTAGGAAGGGAACCTAAAGCACCCACTAAACTGAGAAGGAAATTTGAGATGGAAAAAACAAGCAGGCAACTTCACAAAGTGCAATTATGAAGTGTATCGTGGCTAACTTCCGTGCAGGCAGGTTTGGTGGGTGATGACCCAGAGGCACTCACAGCTGCACTCTGAACCTGAAGAGGGTGCAGGGGGACTTGGAGGGGCTGACGCCAAAGATAGAATCTGACTACTGGGGAGAAGCAGGTCAGCACTGACTGGAACCAGAGTTTTCCCTCCCCCTGCCATCTTATGACCATTATTTTTTGTGGACCATTGATCATCTGTGTCAGCAAGAGGCACAATTCCAACCTCTCTGGCTCAGGTGCCTTCACTGTGAGGGGGCTAAAACTCAGTCACGTCGGGGCAGGGAGCAATAGAAGCCTTTGATGGATCTGACAAAATTGGGTCATGAAGGAGGGTGAGTTCCTTGTTCCAGTGCTCAATGGCAGGCCAAGTTCAGCCCTGCAGGAGGAGAGAGGCCTCACTGAAGATGGGTCAAGTTGGTGGGCATTTGTCCAGATTGGTCAACGGGAGTTTGGGCTCTCTGGTCTGGTCCTAGGGGAACAGGAGGTGTTATGAGCCTGATCCAAGTCATATTAGGTCTTTACAGCACGCCACTTCCCAGGATACAAATGTGGGGGCATTTCAGGACCTATTGCTTCCCAGAAGCACAGACTCAGGTGAAGTTCCACACTGTCACTTTCTCCTTGCATCAACCATCCATTGTATCTCAGATTATTTTTATTTTTATTGACTGTTCCATTGTTCTTTTTCTCGTCTACTGCAGTGTTCTAAGGAGAAAGAATGTAGCTGTCTACTTCAGGCAGATGTATGTTTGCATTTCAACCTGTCTGTTAGCCACCTCTGGTCCAGGGGAAATTGCTTCACCCTGCCTGTGTGTCCTGGCTTGGAAAGTCTCCTCGTCCCACACTATAAATCACCCTCCCTTAAGATATAGGACGGCAAGGGGATTGCTCTTAGCATTCCCTGACAAGCATCTAGCCAGGAAGCCTCCTTTCCACCACCGAGTTTCCCAGTGACCCTGCCTGGAAACCCCTCCACCCCTCAGGCAGCAACATTAGGAACCAGCAGAAACGTGGAAACATCAGATAAATTATGCAGACCAAAATAACATGGAAAGACTTTGACTGAATTGTCAGTGGGACCACAGTCTATAGCAAACCAAGGCCACCACATCAAATGTAAACAAGGTGACTGGCTGCTGAAATAGAGACTGACATAGGACCCAGGGTCTCCTAATATCATAGACCAATGTCCAGAATACAACTGAAAATCTCCTATTATGCTGAGAGCCAAAAAATTACAACTGAATGAGAAAAAAACCCAACCACCTAATGCCAAGACCAAGATGAATCAGATGTTGAAATTATCTGAGAACTTTAAAGCAGACAACATGAAAATGTTTCAATGATCAATTAAATATCCTCTTGAAAAAAAGGTAGAAAATATTAGCAAAGAAATAGAAATTAAGAAAAAAGAACCAAATGAAAATTATGGAAACAAAAATACTACATTGAAACAAAAATAAACTTGTAAAATGGGCTCAATAGTAGAGTGGAGATGACAGAGAATAAAACCAATGAACATGAAGATAGATGAATAAATAGAATTTACCAAACTGAAAAAACACAAGAAGGATGGAAAAAGAACAGTTTCAGAGACCTTTGCATAATAACCAGAGATCTAATGTTTGTACAGAGTCCCAGAAAAAGAAGAGAAAGAGAATGGAGCTGAAAGCTTATTTTAAAACTGACTGAAAACTAAAATTTGTTAAAATGCACAAGTGTGCAGATTCAAGTGGCTGAGAAGAAAAGCAAATGGGAGGAGCCCAAACATATCCATGCCAAAAAATATCACCATGAAATTCTGAAAAGTGAAGACAAAGGAAACATCTTACAGGCAGCCAGAAAAATCATGCCTTACCCATAGGAGGACACCAATCTGAATAACAGTGGATTTCTGAGTTGAAATCATGAAGCCAGAATAAGGTAGCACAACACTTTTGAAACACTGAAAGAAAATAATTGTCATCTATGAATCCTTTTTATTTCAATTTTAATTATTTATTTTTAACTGTGCTAGATCATCATTGCTGTATGTGGGTATTCTCTAGTTGAGGCAAGCAGGTTAGTGATGTTGAGCATCTTTTTCTGTGCTCTTTGGCCATCTGTATATCTTCTGTGGAGAAATGTCTGTTTAGATCTTCTACCATTTTTGATTGGATTATTAGTTTTGTTTTGATATTGAGCTACACGAGTGTTTGTATATTTTGGAGGTTAATCCCTTGTTGGTTGCTTCATTTGCAAATATTTTCTCCCATTCTGAGGGTTGTCTTTTCATTTTACTTATGGTTTCCTTTGCTGTGCAAAAGCTTTTAGGTTTAATTAGATCCCATTTGTTTATTTTTGTTTTTATTTTCATTACTCTAGGAGGTGGGTCAGAAAAGATATTTATGTAAAAGAGTGTCTGCCTACATTTTCCTCTAAGAATTTTATAGTGTCCAGGCTTACATTTAGATCTTTAATCCTACTTGAGTTTATTTTTGTGTGTGGTGGTAGGGAGTGTTCTAATTTCATTCCTTTACATGTGGCTGTCTAGCTTTCCCAGCACCATTATTGAAGAGACTCTCTTTTCTCCACTGTGTATTCTCGCTGCCCTTGTCACAGATTAAGTGACCACAGGTACCTGGTTTATCTCTGGGCTTTCTATTCTGTTCCATTGATCTATATTTCTGTTTTTGTGCCAGAACTATGCTGTTTTGATTACTGATGCTTTTGTAGTATAGCTTGAAGTTAGGGTGCCTGATTCCTCCAGCTCCATTTTTCTTTCTCAAGATTGTGTTGGCTATTCAGGGTCTTTTGTCTTTCTATACAAATCGTAAAATTTCTTGTTCTAATTCAGTGAAAAGTTGAAGGGGATCACATTGAATCTGTACATTGCTTTGGGTAGTATAGTTATTTTCACAATATTGAACTTCCAATCCAAGAATATGATATCTGTTTCCATATGTTTGTGTCCATTTCTTTCATCAGGATCTTATAGTTTTCTGAGTACAGTTCTTTTGCTTCCTTGGTAGGTTTATTCCTAGGTATTTTATTCTTTTTGATGTGATGGTAAATGAGATTGCTTCCTTAATTTCTCCTTCTGATCTTTCATTGTTATTGTATAGAAATGCAAGAGTTTTCCATGTATTAATTTTATATCCTACTAATTTACCAAATTCATTGACGAACTCTAGTAGTTTTCTGGTAGCATCTTTTTTTAGAATTTTCTATGTATAGTATCATGTCATCTGTAATAGTTTTACTCCTTTCCCAATTTGGATTACTTTTACTTCTTTTTCTTCTCTGATTGCCGTGGCTAGGACTTCCAAGCCTGTCTTGAATAATAGTGGCAAGAATGAACATCTTTGTCTTATTCCTGATCTTAGAGGAAAAATTTTCAGTTTTTCACCATGGAGAATGATGTTTGCTATAGGTCTTATATATGGCCTTTATTATGTTGAGGTAGGTTCCCTCTATGTGCACTTTTTGGAGGATTTTCATCATAAATGGGTGTTGAATTTTGTCAAAGTTTTTCTGCATCTATTGAGATGATTATATGGTTTTTATTCTTCAATTTGCTCATGAAAGAAATCAAGGAAGGCCTAACTAAATGGAAAGACATACCATGTTCATGAACCAAAAGATCCAACCTAGTAAATACGTCATCAACTTCCCCCAAACTGATCTATAGGTAGAATGCAATTCCTATCAATATTCCAGCAAGATTTTTGTAGATATAGACAATATTATTTTAAAATTTATATTGAGAGACACAGATCTTAGAATAAACCATTCTTGACAAATCACAATAAAGAGGTTGGACTCACCTTATCCAATGCTTGAAAGTGAAAGTCACTCAGTCATGTTCTAACTCTTTTCAACCCAGGCTGGAATACTGCAGTGGGTAGATGTTCCCTTCTCCAGGGAGTCTTCCCAACTCAGGGATTGAACCCAGGTCTCCTGCATTTCAGGTGGAGTCTTTACCAGCTGAGCCACCAGAGAAGCCCAAGAATACTGGAATGGATAGCCTATCCCTTTTCCAGCAGATCTTCCCAACCCAGATATTGAACTGGGGTCTTCTGCATTGCAACAGGTGGATTCTTTACCAGCTGAGCTACCAGGGAAGTCCAACATATGAAGGTGGAGGTATTGGGGATTGAACCCAGGGCCTCATGCATGCTAAGCATGTGCTCTACTACTGAGCTATCTCCCCAACCAGTGCTTAGTCTCACTATATAGCTATAGCAATCAAGACACTTTGGTGTTGCTGGAGGGAGAGACACGTAGATCACGGGTCAGAATGCAGAATTCCAAAATAGATCAACACAAATATAATTAACTGATTTCTGACAAAGATGCAAAAAAGAAGGATAGATGTTTTCAGAAACTATTTTGGTATATTTGAACATCTGTAGGCAAAAAGAATGACCTTCAGTGTAAACTTTGCATCTTATACAAGCAAAACAAAAACTGAAAAAGGATCATGGGGTTAACAGCAAACATTAAGTTATAATATTTCTATAAAAGTAGAGAAAAGGTCTTCAGGATTCAGGTCTATGCAGAATTCTTAGACACTAAAATCATGATCCATAGAAGTGAAAAATGACATATATGATCTAATTAAAATTTAAAAGTTTTGCTCCATGGAAACTCTAATGAACAAGATGAAGAGGTAAACTAAAGAGAGAAGAAAACATTTTCAAATCACATATTCAATGAAGGGTTGGTTTCTAAAATATGTAAAGAGCTTTCTAAACTTAATAACACAAGTCAAACAATTCAATTAGAAAATGAGCAAAAGACATGAAGAAACACTTCACTGAAGAGAATACACAAATGGCAAATGAAAAGTATTCAGCATCATTAGCTGTCAAAAACATGAAAATTAAAACTAAAATAGGATATCAGTACACATCTATTAAAATGGTTGAAATTAAAAAAAAATAGTGATATACCAAATACTGGTGAGGAGACTAGATCACTCCTCTATTGCTGGTAGTAATGCATAAAGATATAGCCACCCTGGAAAATAGCTAGGCACTTTCTTATAAAACAAAACATGCAAATACTAAATGACTCAGCAGCTACACATTTGGGCGTTTATCCCAGAGCAGTAGACACTCAGGTTCACACAAAAACCTTATATATAAATGCTTATAGCTCTGTTCTTAACAGTCCAAACCCATAACTATTGCTATGAGTCACCTGATAGAGCAGGTAATACTCATGAGCCCAAAGGTAGAAATGAGGCTGAGAGTTAGGCATGAGTCAAGCATTATGCTGAGAGGGAATGAAAAATGAAGCCAACTAGAAGACCAAGAAAGAAGGTGCTGTGTATCAGGAATAGGAGCAGCAGGGACAGGAGCAGGGCAACCAGGCAACAAGAGCGAGGTTGAGCAGATTTCCACAAATGCATAGTTGCCAGGACTCCAGGCTGGTACTGATCCAGCAATGGGATCAGCTGGACACCTGAGAGGTCCTTCAGCCTCTCCCTCGGGGAGAGCCCACACAGTCCCTGTGCTGAGGACAGCCCCACCTTTCTTTCTGTAGTCACACTGCAGTGGTGAGCTCACCTCTTTGGGGGCTCCAGAGGGCAGCATCGCATTCTTGCCTTCCGTGACCTGGCAGTTGGTGGGCTGCTCTTATCGCTGGGTCTCTGCCATTTCTTGTTTCCTAGCACAACTTTATCCTGGATCTTTTATTATTCATCCTGCTGTGTTTCTCAATCTGCAAAAGAGACAGACTGAAACTGTTACAAGGGTTTTATAAAAAGAGATGTGTCCTTGAAAATCTGGGCTGGGTTAACCTTGAAAAAGCCAGGTATTGGTGAAATGGAGCACATGGAAGTTTCCTACACACAGAAGGAAACCAGTCATTTGAGCATTGCTGCCCCTAGAACAGAACACGGCAACAGAGGCTCGAGGTGAGGCTTAGGGCATCGTAAGGAAGGGTTTCCTTTAATAGAACTCATGGTAACAGGGCACCAAGGGGGTCTTGCCAACTCATTTCTCTGGATCTCTTTTATAAGGCAGACTTATCTACTGCCTCTGAAGCTTTGCCAAAGTAGGGTGACCACCTCAATGATTTCTCAAGGATTCCTTGTGTTCTCTTAACCTCTAATTAGCATTTTTATGTACTTTCCTGGGGTTCAGTCCAGAAAGCCAAACAAATCATTTGCTAACCACCCTTGTTGAGGTTCCCCTGTGAAAATGAGTGTACATATCTTGTTAATCTTTCAGCCAGGAGTTCCTATCAGTTCAGCTTGAGCTTAGCCAAGAAGTTACAGCTTTCTGGATGCACACAGACTGAGCACGGGAAACTTTAAATAATCCTTTAGGGGCACAGCGGGGACAACCTTACTTGGTCTCTGAGTATATTTTGAAACTCTTATTTCTTTTGCAAATTGCTTTCATGGAAGATGAGCCCCTTTACATATTTTTTGGTAAAGGACACTGGGCGTTTTCCCAGGACAAGTTGTGGGCGCAAGCACAGAGGACAAGGAAGCCAGCAGGCTCCTCCTAACCTCTGCTTAGACCAAGCCTGGGCTCCGGTCTCTCAAAGTCCAGTCTCTTTAGTGTGACTGACAAATTTTCTGCCAACAGTTTCTAACCATTTCTCACCTAGTCTCTCTCTCTCTTTTTAAAAGTAATTTATTTATTTTGTTTTTGGTTGTGTTGGGTCTTCTTTGCCGCATGCAGGCTTTCTCTAATTGTGGTGACCAGGGGCTCCCCTTTGTTGAGGTGCACAGGCTTGTAATTGTGATGCCTGCTCTTGTAATGGAGCACAGGCTCTGAGCACACACACTTCGGTAGTTGCAGCACGCAGGCTCAGCAACTGCAGCACACAGGCTTAGCTGCCCCGTGGCATGTGGAATCTTCCCAGTTCAGGGAATAAACCCATGGCCCCTACCTTGACAGGTGAATTTTTATCCACTGTGCCACCAAAGAAGTCCTATTTCTCACCTAATCTCTTAAAGCTAAGTTCATATTATTAAAAGAAATGCTCACATATTGAGGAAAGAGGCTGTCATCTTGGGTTACGCTTGGGTTACCTTGAATTTTATACTAACTAGAACAGCCTGTTTGTGGCCTCTCAAACATACACTGTACATCTGCTTTAATTATTAGAGAAGAGGTGGGTATTGATCAGAAATAATGTTCATGTTAAAAGTAAAAACTGAAGACTCCCTTCCTGCAGTGCCAGCAATGGTCCTTCTTTGATGATAAGACTTCCTTCTGAGTTGCCAAGGCCATACTGACCCACTGTGTACCTGATGATCTGTGTTTTTGAAACCTCAAAGAGATGTACCCTTGATTTATGTGATGTTTTTTGATCTGACAAGACAGAAAACTGCTGCAAATAATGCTTGTCCAGAGTAGTTCCTCAGAGTTGCCTGGGAAGGTGTCTCCTGGGCTGTCGTCCTGGGTTTGGTTCAAATAAAACTCTTTTCTATTCCTATTATAGATTGTTTATTGATTAATTCTGTCAACTTTACTGGGTGCTTCTTGAGGATCCTGGATGCTGAGCTCCTTGCCCTGAAAGGGACTGGTTCCTGTGGGAAAGGGAAATCTACACAGCTTTGCTGAGACCCAGCTCCTCCCAGGTTAGTTCGTGATGGAAGAACCAGCTCTCTTCCAGAGTCACTGTAAGAATTACGTATTAAACGTTTACTTTATTACCATTTAAGCACTGTGAGCATTTGAGCACACAGTAGGAAAACCACAGACATGCCCCTCCCGTCCTGCAAGCTGTACAGTCCAGGGAGGCTCTGAGTGCTTCTGGCTGTGCTTGGCTGACAGGCTGGACACCCTGGTCAGTCCAATCTATGATCAGAGCTCACGTGTGTGTTTGTTTCCTTCACATTTTTGCTCCTGCATGGGGACCTAATATCTTACCTGTCTGAATATATATTACGAAGTGGATTTCAATCTGATTTTCCTGATTCCGAGGGGGACTTGAGGGTTCATCTCATTATTATGCTCAAACCTTACCCGAACATCTAGCCCTTCCCCCTGATTTGCCTTCCTCTTTGTCATCCAAGAGGGCAAGAATTTGTCAGCTATGGAGGCCCTGCACTAAGCACCAGGGAGGCAAGTGAAAAGTTCACCTGCTCCTGCAATGGCTGAGGTCTTTTTCTGTCTTGTCAGCAAAAGCATTTGGGGTCCCCGATCACTCAACTTCTACACACTTCTTTCCTGCTCCAAACAGGCTGAAAATTTGCTAGATAGAAGCATACATTTTACTTCAAGTGTTGGTGCAGAATCTTCTTTCTGATTATAAGCATTTCAAGAACTCTTTTCTGTTACAAAATTTAATTCAGTTACTAAATACCATTGAACATAGGGCAAGGGTTGGGAGCATTTTTCCTTTCTCTGCCTCAGAAACATTAAGCTCGATCATCATCCCAGTGCAGAGTAAATTCATGTTCCATTGTGTTCAAGGTCCTTGCCTTCTCACATGAATTCAAAATCCTCTCTCTCTGTTTCCATGTCCTCCTTAGTCTAAACCTCGGTCTCTTTGACTCCTGAATTCCATCTCGTACTGGTCCCTGGATTTAGGATTGCACTGATATCTGGTGTCTCTGAGCCAACTTAGCATCTTTCCTAGACAGGCAGCATGGAGTCATAGGATGGCAGGTCACACACTGAGTGTTGCTAGAATCCAGGCATGTTCTGTGTCATCTCATTTATCCCTCAAGGATACCAAGGATACTGCAATTGTCATCCTTCCTTTGCAAGTGAGGAAACAGGTTTGGGAGCCTCCAATGACACCTGGGTGGCAAGTGAGTTGAAATTTCAGGTCCAAACTCATTAGTGGGATCAGGAGAGCACAACTCCCGGAGCTGCACCTGACTGCATTCTATTGCCTTGCTCTTGGTAAGAGGCGAGGGCTGTGTGGGTGTTTGAGTCTCAGGCCCCTGTATCCTGATGCAGCTGGACAAATGGAAGCTGTAGAAGACGGTGCCTCATTGCATCACTTAGATGATAGGATGCCCTCCTTGGTCATCCTATATGAATATATGATTCGGTTTATTTCTCATAGGAATTGGAGGGAAATAGAGCTAAGTTTTCCTTCTCCTTGCCCCTGTTGATGAACTTCTCAGAGCCAGCGACACCCTTGCACTTTTGCCTGCTGCCAGGGCCTGGCAGCGAGCCCATGAACCTGGGAAACTTGCCATGTTTATTTCTCATTTGCTCCTAGGCGACCTTCAGTATCTGCCTCTGCCTCCCAGGGGTTTCTGGGAAGCAGAAAGCTGGGGGGTCTGGTCAAGGGAGCACTGGCCCCCAAGTCAAAGGGTCCAGGCTTTGGAACATGGGCTTCATCACTAATGATCCACGTGGCACCCTTCCCCGAACACAGGCTGGCTGCCTCTTATTTTCTCAGGGAAATGAGGGTTTGATATCTTGCATCCTGTCCTACGTTTTGTTCCAAATAAGTCTTTTTGTATGGTGATATATTATTCCAATGGCTTGCATTTTGTGATTCTTTATAAAAATAATTGATACAGTGCCTGATACCTAAATGCCCAAAACCTGTCGATTCATCAAATATGCACAGCTGAATGATTGCTCAAAATTATTACATTTCATGGGGAAATTCTACCAGTTGTCTTGTTGGGTTTTCCAACAGCCAAGTGAAATAAGTGACACTGCCCCCCCCCCCACCTTGACAGGAGAAGGTTTGCTACACAGGAACATGGGCACATGACCCAGAGTGACAGACTCGGGACACCCATAGAGCCGTGGGCCCCAGCCTCTGTGGCAGGTGTCCCCAGCTGCTATTGGTCTGAACTGGAGCTCAGTGGAAATGGTGCTGAAAGACTTGAAAGTACAGACATGTTACTGTGATTGTTTCCTGACTTATTTCTAAGGAGCATCAGTTATCTCGACCCCAGTAGGAGAACAGGTGTACAAACATATATGTGTTTGTATGTGTGTATGTATGCATGCATGTGTTGATATGTCAGTGTTTTGAATGTATGTTTGTATGTGTATAAGTGTTTGTATGCAGGCTTGTGCTTAGCGTGCATTATCTGTGTGTATGCATGCATGTAAATTTGGCTTCCTGGATGGTGTTAGTGGGAAAGAACCTGCCTGCTAACGCAGAAGACATAAGAGATGTGGGTTTGATCCCTGGGTCAGGAAGATCCCCTGGAAGAGGGCATGGTAATCCACTCCAGTATTCTCACCTGGAGAATCTCATGGATAGATGAGTCTGACAGGCCACAGTCCATAGGGTCGCAAAGAATTGGACACTACTGAAACGACTTAGCACCTAAACATGTATGTTATGTATTTATGTTTGTATGTATGTGTGTTTGTGCATGTATGTTTGTGTATGTGTGTATCTGTGTATATGTTTGTGTGCACATTTTCATGTGTATGTATGCATCTATGTATGTGTATGTGTGTACTTAGTTGCTCAATCGTGTCTGACTCTTTGAGACCCCATGGACTGTAGCCCACCAGGCTCCTCTGTCCATGGGGATTCTCCAGGCAAGAATACTGAAATGGTTGCCATGCCCTCCTCCAGGGGATCTTCCCAACCCAAGGATTGAACCCAGGGCTCTTGCATTGCAGACAGATTCTTTACTGTTTGAGCCACCAGGCAAGCCCGTATGTGTATGTATGTATGTATATAAAATTTTGAAAGAATAGGAGTATCCACTTCGTATTTCTGAGTTCTTTATGTTATTTTTTTGGTACCACTCCAGGTCCTCTTCTACAAGCATTCCAGGCAGATGCACAGTGGTTGGTGCCCCCTGGATTGATCTTTGTCTTATTTCAGAGCACTGAAAAATTTCTAACTCTAGAATATTCTCAATTTTCCCACCACTACTCATAAAAGAGTCTACCCTTTTATTCCTTCTTCTTTGTCTGGCTAAAGGCTAGTCCTTGTGTCTGCCAGACCTCCAGCTCCTCTCTCCTGTAAAGTCTGAAACATCCAATGCATGAGCCCCCGCCTCCACCCCTGTATGGCAGAGAAAGGGGCTCAAGACTGACTGCCTGGCTGTGTGTTTTCTCATTCTGTCCACAGAGATACATGGACATATTAGTGAACAAGCACAGCACTCTTGGGGTCAAGTGCGAAAAAAAAAAAAGCTCCTGAGCAGCCCTGAGGCAAGGCACTGAGGGCCAGGTACTTATAAGCACTAGAGCATGGGTCACACAAGCCACAACCCTACACCTATCTTCAGCGAGCTATTTGGGAAGAAAAAGAGTTTGTCATTCGAGTGGCAACAGTGTCGCAAACTGGATAATCTCTAAAAACAGTTGCTCACCACAACTATTCTGCATTTGAGGGTCCTGTTAATGACTGTGGAAGCTAGTTTTAGGCTGTATGCGTGTGTGCTAAGTCGGTTCAGTCATATCCACTCTTTGTGACCCTATGGACTGTAGACTGCCAGAGTCCTCTGTCCTAGGGATTCTCCAGGCAAAAATACTAGAGTGGGTTGCCATGCCCTCCTCCAGGGGATCTTCCCAACCCAGGGATCAAATCTGCATCTCTTATGTCTCCTGCATTGGCAGGTGGGTTCTTTAGGCTCTCAGGATCCGATCATCCTACAGCAGAAACACAAGACTTGCTTAGGGAAGCAACAAGTGCAATTCATTTCAGTTATCATGCTTGGCCTCTTACTTGGCCACGTTTTAAATATTTTGTGAATTTTGGTATTTATTTGGATTCAGGCTGGGGAACAGCATCTTGGGCTATTCCCCACCAGGGCCTGGTCATCTTTTCCTGGGTTGGATTTGGGACTTCTCTTTCCTGGAGTTGCACTCTTGCTGCCCCAGACCCTTCAGGTGCACTGCTGACCAGCTCCTCTTGGAAGGAACCTCCCTCTTTTCCTTTGAGATACCCCTGTCACCTGTCTCTCTGGCACACAGAGGTGGCCTGCAAAGCTGGTCACAGTGAGGTGACTGAGGTCCCAGTTTGGGCACTGGGACCGCTGTTCTTTTTTAAAAAATTTTATTAATTTATTTTTGTCTGTGTTGGGTCTTTGTTGTTGCACAGGCTTTTCTCTAGTTGCAGCAAGCGGGGGCTACTTTCTAGTTGCAGTGAGGGGGCTTCTCATTGTGGTGCCTTCTCTTGTTATGGAGCACAGGCTCTAGGATGTGTGGGCTTCAGTAGTTGTGGCTCATGGGCTTTAGAGCACAGTTCAGTAGTGGTGGGGCACAGTCTTAGTTGCTCCGTGGCATGTGGGATCTTCCTGAACTAGGGACTGAACCCATGTCTCCTGCATTGGCAGGCAGATTCTTTACCACTGAGCCACCAGGGAAGCCTGGGACTCCTGGTTTGTTTTTTTTTTTTTTTTTTCATTTTCTAAGAATTTATTTAATAAATATGAAGGAAATTATCTTGAATTTTTTTTTTTAAATAAACAAAAACGTAAAGACCCAAAGTAAAAGTGGCAGAAGCAAGCTGATGTGGTGGTTCTCCATGGTGCCTTTAGGAAGCAAGTTTCCATCATCCTCAGCCTGTGGCTTCCATTCTAAGGCCATCTCACAATCTAACATGGCTGCTAGAGCTCCAACCATCACATCAGCTGTATTCTGGGCCAATTAAGAAGGAAGGGGAAGGGAAGCACCTTCATACCTTCGTCATTATAAAGAGAAGTCTCAGAAGTTTCCCACAGCATTTCTGCTTAAATATTTTTCTTTTTTTGCTGTTTTTAATGAGCTGGATATGACTCACCAAGCAACCTCTCAACCTTACCTTAGAGAACACATATTGTCAGATTAGGGAAGTAAGAGGGCAGGGTTTTCTGGAGCTGCTAGGGGTACCATTTAGCTGAGGCCGTGTGGAAATATTAGGAAGACTCATGTCTATGCAGAGTGAAAGAACACTTGGGTCATCTGCCTGTAGGTCACTGACACAGACCAATTGCCGGTGCTGAGACCTGGTGTGGCTCCACCCCCCCCGACTCAAACCTGCACTTCTTGGCCTTCCCAGGGTGCACTCATTCACCCACTTCTATTGGTTCTTTCCTCCACATTTTGAATGGGGGATTTGTTTCTATGGCCACAATGCTCTTTTAGTTAAAGCTCACCCCATGGCCACTGTTCTTTCAGGGTCACCTGACATCTTCCCCCAGGAGTTTCCCTTTGCCCACTCCCAAGGCAAGGTTGCGAATCCCCTACAACTCACAGGTATCCTCCCTGTCCATCTCATACTCCTCCCGAGGATCCATGTGGCCATGACAGAGTCCCTCACCTCCACCAGGTATGCTGGTCTCAGCCACCCATCTTCACCTTCAGCTATCAAATCTATCCCCCGGGACCCCTGCTTGCCAGGCACTGTTCTCCACGAACTCTTCCGCAGGTGACTGCTTTTCTTGTCACATTCTTCAGTCCCACTGGAGTCTCAACTCTTTTGAGGCATAGTCTCTGGTCCTCCTCACTTGCAGAGACCATGACATTTATGGGGACTGTGAACCCCCTTTTTATGGGGTGTAGTCATGCCAGTATCCTCCTCTCAGTACTGTAATCTCCTTAGTGTGGGGGCTTCCCTGGTGGCTCAGTGGTAAAGAATCTGCCTGCCAGTGCAGAAGACACATGTTCGAACCCCAGGTCAGGAAGATCCCCTAGAGAAGGAAATGGCAACCCATTCTAGTATTCTTGCTTGGGAAATCCCATGGACAGATGAGCCTGGTGGGTTGTTGTGGTCCATGGGGTTGCAAAAAGTCGGACGCATATTAGTGACTAAACAGCGACGGCGACCTTAGTGACCTTAATGCTTAAAAATGGATTGCTTACATGTAACAGTCTGAAGTCTTTCTTGGTTGTTTATCTGCTCTGTGGTACACTTCAAACCCTATTGAATGTATACTATTATTTTCAATATAAAAACATTCTCATTTAAACATTGTGGTAATTGCATTTGGGAGAAATCAGGGAAATAAAGTATAAATACACTGGTGGGAATATTAATCAAACCAAATTAAAAACAATGATATAAACAATTAAATGATGTTTATTATGAAGTATCTCAAATCCTCCCAAAGTAGCCATACTCTTTGATCCAGGAATATGTCCTAGAGAGAAACAATGAATAAGCATTTGTGCAAAAGATGTTATTCCTGCAATCTTTATACAAACATCGACTGGGAAACAATCTCAAATTCCAGCCACAGGAAAAGTGACATTTGAATTATGATTTGGCAACCTATGAAATATACTTTTTTATTGCATTTATTATTGCAGTTATTAAAATGATAATCATAAAAAGCTTTATAAAATACAAAATATTGTTTTTGCCAGAGTATTAAGTTTAAAAAGCAGATTCACAACAGTATGATCAGTATATCTATTTATCTCCAGATATCATTTATGTTTGTGTCTTTGCATGTATACACACATCATGTTGACAACAGATATATATATATAAGCAAAACTCCAATTATATATTTCAAGTTAGGTATATATGTGTATATATATCTAGTATATATTTATATCTATGTCTATTCACTCATTTACCTGGACATATACATATATATCCAATCTGTTTGTCTATTTGTTGTTTATCTACCTATCTGTCTATATGGCTGGATTTTAAAAACTCAAAAATTTAAAAGTGGTTCTGTTTTAGAAAAAGGCTTATAGAAGAATGGTTTTCGCTTTTATAGTTTTTGTCTCTAAAATGTACCCTTATAACATGTATTGTTTTCTTTTAATGAAAACAATATATCTTTTTTCAAGAGTACTTTATCCACCATTTCACATTTATGACTATCAAGACTTTCTAAAAGTTGGACTGCAATTTAAATAAAAATAGCAATAGCCAAGACAATGGGCATTTTTCCCCCTCTGGCAGTCACACAATGAGAATGCATTTGACACACAGCCCAGAACATTCCGAGTGAACTAACAGCAGGAAACACACTCAGGCTGAGATCATTTTAACTTACTAGATGACAATTTGTTCTAAATTTCAAAAGTTAACCCAGCAAGTAGGATTTGGCCACAAGGATAGAATATTAAAAAGTCATTTCAACCTAACTCGTCCAGCAAAGAACAATTTCTCACCATTGTTTGCATAAGGCCCAAATGTCTGTGTTATGTGTTTGCATCTTTACAGAGGCAGTTTTCACAACAAGCAAACCCAACAACTCACTGACCTGGTGCTCAGCGCACTCTAGGTGCCCTGCTGAGTATTTTTATGCAGTATTCCTCCTTATAATTACACTCCTACAACATGGGTGGTTTTCTTGTTTTTGTTTTCCTTTATGATGCAGAGATGTATAGTAACTTAGCAGAGGGTTGCGGTGACAAATGAGGCTTTCTTGGTGGCTTAGATGGTAGAGAATCTGCCTGCTATGCTGGAGACTTTATGACAAATGAATAAATTCTGCAGGTCACATGCCCGACTCAATGCCTGGAGTGTACTGGTACACATAACAGTGGTAGCCTTCCTGGTGGGCCCCACCTGAGAGAGACCTTTCTAGGGCAACGGGCGAGACCCGCAGTCAACAATGCTTTCTGATCAGAGGTCTCTGCGGATATCCACTACTCCTCTGAGACCAGGGGCCACGGGAATAGGGTTTCTACCTGTTTGTTATTGGGGTCTCTTTATGACAAGGGCCAGAGAAAATCTGTAGCTGGGGGCAAGACCTTCATGCCAGGGAAGAAGGGATAGCAGACAGAAGGGCAGAAGGACTCTTCACTTGGAGATGGAAGAAAACGACTAGCAGATACCATGGGCTCCTGATGGGAGGAGGGTTGCAGGTGACCACTGGGTACAACTTCTATCCTTCTAGAAAACTTCACTCCCATGAGTCAGCTGGGACCACACGCGGGCCAGGGCCTCAACCCCTGCTCCTGGTTTCTTCCTCATCCCTTGCTGTTTCCCAGTTGTCAGCACACATCTGCATCTCAGCCACTCTGCGGCCACTGTAGGAAAGGGTTTTATGAGGCTCAGTAGAGTCAAATCTAATGTCTGTTGCTTACGTTCTTTCCAGAATGTTTCCCACTGTGATCCACACAGTAAGTCATAATAAAAAAGGTGGCATATGTCCATCCTCTTCAACTCTTGACCTAGATTTTAGGAAAGAAGTACCCCCAGGGATTCATGTGGCCTGCGGGAGGCTCGCCACTAATCCACACTACTTCTTTGAGTGAATAATAAAAAGCATCCCCTCTGGGAACACATAACTGCAAACACATGGTGCTTCTTCATGGCAGACCCTGCCGCGCTCCAATGTGCAAACTTGAGTTTCAACTCTCAGTCCCCTTGGCCAGACACTCTGCTTAATAACAGTGCACAATCTGTACAACTGTATATAATGACTCTTAAAGGTGGAGACTTACTTTCTAGAGGAAAGCAGGATGAATGTATGAGAATAATAACCTTTAGAAAGGGGATAAAAGAAAGTACACCAGGGGCTTGGGACAAGTTTGTCCTTTGCTGTTGACATGCTGCTGACTGAAAACATACCACATAGTCTTAAAAATAAACAGGCCCTCGGTGAGCTATCCTGATTAATTCATTGATTCTTTCAACATTCACTGGCGTGACTCTCTGCCAGACCTGGTGCTGGCCTTAAGGATTCAGGGGTTAAGATGGTGATTGCCATCCATCTGTCTTAGCTTGGAGTCCATGGGCCTGACATCTAAGGGGCTAAAGTCATACATATGAAGATGGGTGTGAGCTCATGCTCATTTTCCGAGGAGGGGGACATTTCAAAAATTTTTAAGGGATAAGAGGCATGGGGGAAGACCTGCTATAACTGGTATTGATGCAGCAGCAGACCTAGCACCAGGTTAGCCCCACAGAATGGAAAAAGATCAAGTGAAAACCAGTGGTCATACAATGTATTGTACCACCCCTTTGTCTTCTGGTACTTTCCTTTTTCTTATATAGTAAAGGAAAATTATGGAAAGAGACAGAAACTATACAAATGCTGATAGAATAGTCAATAATTAGGAAAAGGAAAGGAGCTCAAAACTTGAAAAGCAGAAGGCTAAGGTGGGAGAAAAATCATGGGCAAAAATATTTGGTACATCCTCTCATTGCTTCATACACACACACACACACACAGAAAGGAGAACACATGTAGCACAGCACACAAATGCACCCCCACATACATACACCAAAAGAAGGCATGTAGTACACTCTTTCCATTCATTGTACATGCACACACTTGTACACAAAGTAGGCGTATAGCACATCTTTGCATGTTTAATAAACACATACACAGAAAGGAGAGGCATCTAGCACACTACACATATGCATAGTTCAGTTCAGTTCAGTCGCTCAGTCATGTCCGACTCTTTGCGACCCCATGAATCGCAGCACGCCAGGCCTCTCTGTCCGTCACCAACTCCTGGAATCTACCCAAACCCATGTCCATGGAGTCGGTGATGCCATCCAACCATCTCATCCTCTGTCGTCCCCTTCTCCTCCCGCCCCCAATCCTACCCAGCATTAGGGTCTTTTCCAATGAGTCAACCCTTCGCATGAGGTGGCCAAAGTATTGGAGTTTCAGCTTCAACAACAGTGCTTCCAATGAATACCCAGGATTGATCTCCTTTAGGATGGATTGGTTGGATCTCCTTGCAGTCCAAGGGACTCTCAAGAGTCTTCTCCAACACCACAGTTCAAAAGCATCAATTCTGCAGCACTCAGCTTTCTTCACCATCCAACTCTCACATCCATACATGACCACTGGAAAAACCATAGCCTTGACTAGGAGGGCTTTTGTTGGCAAAATAATGTCTCTGCTTTTAAATATGCTATCTAGGTTGGCCATAACCTTCCTTCCAAGGAGTAAGTGTCTTCTAATTTCATGGCTGCAGTCACCATCAGCAGTGATTCTGGAGCCCAAAAAAATAAAGTCTGACACTGTTTCCATTGTTTCCCCATCTATTTGCCACGAAGTGATGGGACCAGATGCCATGATCTTAGTTTTCTGAACGTTGAGCTTTAAGCCAACTTTTTCACTCTCCTCTTTCACCTTCATCAAGAGGCTCTTTAGTTCTTCTTCACTTTCTGCCATAAGGGTGGTGTCATCCGCATATCTGAGGTTATTGATATTTCTCCCGGCAATCTTGATTCCAGCTTGTGTTTCTTCCAGCCCAGCGTTTCTCATGATGTACTCTGCATATAAGTTAAATAAGCAGGGTAACAATATACAGCCTTGACGTACTCCTTTTCCTATTTGGAACCAGTCTGTTGTTCCATGTCCAGTTCTAACTGTTGCTTCCTGACCTGCATACAGGTTTCTCAAGAGACAGGTCAGATGGTCTGGTATTCCCATCTCTTTCAGAATTTTCCACAGTTTATTGTGATCCACACAGTCAAAGGCCTTGGCATAGTCAATAAAGCAGAAATAGATGTTTTTCTGGAACTCTCTTGCTTTTTCGATGATCCAGCGAATATTGGCAATTTGATCTCTGGTTCCTCTGCCTTTTCTACAACCAGCTTGAACATCTGGAAGTTCATGGTTCACGTATTGCTGAAGCCTGGCTTGGAGAATTTTGAGCATTACTTTACTAGCATGTGAGATGAGTGCAATTGTGCGGTAGTTTGAGCATTCTTTGGCATTGCCTTTCTTTGGGATTGGAATGAAAACTGACATTTTCCAGTCCTGTGGCCACTGCTGAGTTTTCCAAATTTGCTGGCATATCAAGTGCAGCACTTTCACAGCATCACCTTTGAGGATTTGAAATAGCTCAACTGGAATTCCATCATCTCCACTAGCTTTGTTCGTAGTGATGCTTTCTAAGGCCCACTTGACTTCACATTCCAGGATGTCTGGCTCTAGGTGAGTGATCACACCATCGTGATTATCTGGGTCATGAAGATCTTTTTTGTACAGTTCTTCTGTGTATTCTTGCCACCTTTTCTTAATATCTTCTGCTTCTGTTAGGTCCATACCATTTTTGTCCTTTATCGAGCCTATCTTTGCATAAAATGTTCCTTTGGTATCTCTAATTTTCTTGAAGAGATCTCTAGTCTTTCCCAATCTGTTGTTTTCCTCTATTTCTTTAGACACACATATGAATACATAGAAAGAGGAAGGCATTTACACAACCCTTCCTACTGTGTAGGCCACCTATATACACATACACACAAACACAGGGAAATTTTCTGTAGTCATAGATTTATGGATTAGCTTATTACACAGATCAGCAGACTTACATTAATTAAATATATTAATTAGTTTACTGTGGCAATTCTCCAGTTCTTTAAAACGCTAAAATGGATTCCTATGTATCTAAAGAATTATGTATAATATGATTTTTCTCAAATTTTTGATCAAGGATAGATTCTAATTTTAAACATTTTCAGAACATTTCATAAGATTTTTTTGTGGGTGATTTTGAGAAGAGTGAGCTGGACACAATGAGCTCAATCAGTTCTCCTAATTTGAAGAAATGATATCATGAGTTGCACTGCAGAGTGATCAGGCTTCTTTCAAACTGTCCTCGTCATGCCTGGAGAGCAGAGGCTGGGTTCTAAGGGGCTTGTGAGCACATTACCAAAGTGTCATAACTAAAGTATTGTAAGGATGTTGGGGGAACTAGACATCGTACACAATGTGTGATCTGCAGAAAGATGTATGGCCAGCCTCTGATAAGTACATGGAGAAAGCCTGAAGTCAACCCAAGATGGAAATCTCTCTGAGATTCTGTACTCTGAATTATTCTTTCAAACATTTTGTTAATATCAGGGAAAGGACAATCCAGGCAGAGAGAAGAATGCGTGTTAAGACTAGGTACATGAGGGCTTCCCTGGTGGCTCAGCGGTAAAGAATCTGCCTGCCAGTGCAGGAAACTTGGGTTTGATCCCTGGTCCAGGAAGATCCCACATGCCATGGACCAACTAAGCCTGTGCACTGCAACTATTGAGCTTGTGCTCTAGAGCCCAGGAGTTGAAACTACTGAGCCCATTGCTGCAACTACTGAAGCCCAAACACTCTGCAGTCTGTGCTCAGCAACAAGATAAGCAGTCACCATGAGAAGCTGGTGCACCTCGCCTAGAGAGTAACCCCACTTTGCACAATTACAGAAAAGCTCACACAGCAATGAAGGCCCAGCACAGCCAAATAAATGAATAAAATTATATAAAAATACTTAGATATATGCAAGATAAAACAGTGCTTGATGAGAACAGTAAACTAGAACTAAGGATTGTACAGTCAGAAGAAAAGTGGTAGGTGGTGGTAAGGAGACAAGATGTGGCTTGTATGTCAAGGGTCTGTGTGCCAAGCTGGGAATGACAGTCTTCCCCATATGAATGACAGTCTTCCCCATACGAATGAAGCAGGAATTGTCAGAAGTTCCGTTTTGTCTTGGTTTGGTTAGGTTTGTTTCAGCCTTAGAAGAGGAATGACCTGGTTTGTTTACTAAGAAGACAATCTTGGGGGTATCTAGGAGAGATGTTTCCTGAGATACAAGCAGATGTGGAGACATTGATTACAATACTCAAAATTAGAGGTTTGGAAGGAGTAAATAGAAGGAGGCCTGTGAAACATGAAGGGAAGGTGAGATATATCCATGGCTCCTGCCACTTTAGCCTTCTGCAAATTCTCATTTCCAGGGACAGGATTAAGGGTGTGGAAAATATTCCAACAGGAAGTCATCAGTTTCATCTTATCCAGAGAATGGACATTTTGTAATGACTTGGCTATAAAATGCAATTGGAAACATATTCTCTTAAAGCCTACATTTTAACTTCTCATGTTGTAGATGGGATAATGCTGCAAGTCATGACTTTTGCAGGAAAAGAAGACTTGAGAGTTCATTTTCCTTCTTCTTTCCTGAGAGTGCAGAAGTGCAATCACTTTTCCTGAGAGTGCAATCATTCAGTTGCATAAGCCAGCAAAAGCCTCCATAGTTTGATTTTTTGCTTCCCTGTGCGTTGGTGCTTGATTAGAGATAAGGTGCATACATCTATGGGAATCCTCCTTATTAACTGGAAAACTTCTGAATCTTAGGAAATCAAATCTTTGAAAAAGGAACCCTTCTACACTGTTGGTGGGAATGTAAATTGGTGCACTCTCTATGGAGAACAGTATGGAGGTTCCTTAAAAAACAAAAATAGAGCTACCCTATGATCCTTTAATCCTACTTCTGTGTATCCAGAGAAAACCAGAGTAAAAGATACCTATTCATTGCAAGGTGTTCACAATAGCCAAGATATGGAAGTAGCCTAAATGTCCACTGACAGATAAATGGATAAAAAAAGATGTGGTATATATATACAATGGAATACTACTCAGCCATGAAAAGAATGGAATAATCCCATTTGCTGCAACATGGATGGATCTAGAGATTATCAGACTAAGCGAAGTAAGCCACACAAAGACAAGTATCATATAATATCACTAATATGCAGAATCCAAAAAAAGTGATACAAATGAACTTACATACAAAATAGAAATAAACCCATAACCATAGAAAACAAACTTATGAATACCAAAGGGGGAAATGTGAGGAGCAATAAATTAGCAGTTTGGAGTTAATATATATATACTCCTATATAAAAAATAGAAAGCCAATAAGAACCTACTATATATCACAGGGAACTATACTCAATATTTTGTAATAACATATAAGGACAAAGAATCTGAAAAAGAATATATATATATACACACATGTATAAACAAATCACTTGAATCTCTGAATCAGCTGTACACTTGAAACTAATACCAAATGGTAAATCAATTATACTTCAATAAAAAAGCATTGAATTCTCTAGAGCTGTATAAAAGAAGAACCCAGCTTTCCAAATGGAAAGTATCCCTTCTTAGAGGCCTTGTGATGTAGCAGAATGAACTTTGAGATCAGGATGATCTGAAATCAAAGTTTGAGCCTCTGACAAATTATCTCTGTGATTCTTCAGTTCTAATACCCAATTCCTATGTGTGTGTGCGCAGGGAAGGTTTCCCCACTCCCACAGCAATGTTGCAACACTAGCTGGGTGTCCTACAATTCAACTTAATCTTAATATTATATACCTGGAGGTAATGTCAGATCGCACAGGTTAAGGGCAGCCCCATAAGACTGCACTGCACTCCACTCCCCACCCCCAACTTCAAACACCAGTCACCAGTCCAGGTTGTCACCTGTGTTTCTAATCAGCTGACTGTAGATCAGAGGTCCCATGACCCCTTCCTGGGATATGATTAATTTGCTAGATCAGCTCATAAAACTGAGAGAAAGATTTTAGTTTATTATCCGAGGATATAACCCAGCTATAAAAGGATATAACCCAGAAACAGCTAGATGGAAGAGATGCACAGGCCAAGATAGGGAAGGGAATGGAGATTCCATGCCTTTTCCAGGGACTCCACCTTCCTTGAACCTCCATTTGTTCACCAACTTAGAAGATCTTTGAACTCACTCTTTTGATTTTTCATGAAGATTTCAATACAGAGGCACAGTCGATTAAATCATTGGCCAGTGGTGATTGAGTCAGCCTCCAGCCCCTCTCCTCTTCCTGGAAATTAGGAGAGGGTGGAGCTGAGAGAATTACAACCCTCTTATCACTTGGCGGTTCCCCTGGCATCAAACCCTCATTGGTTAGGTGCTTTTCAAAATTCATCTTTACCAGTTGTGGTAGAAAGAGCTTGTTATGAATAACAAGACATTCATTTTATCTTTACAGCTCTGAACTGATTTCTAGAACTGAGGTCAAGAGACCAAATATTATAACAAAAGCTTTCACTGCTCTTATTGCTCAGGAAATTCCAAGGGTTTTTGGGAGCCATGAGCCAGAAACTGTGAAGGAAGACCAAATATATATGAGAAATATACTTTGGTCATCTGAATGACCAAATATATTTTTCTTATAGATCACAGTATCACAGTGACCAAGAACATTGTCTTAGTTTCTCTAAGGCTCTCATTTCTTATACATAAAAAGATGGGAAAAATAATAATCTAGTCAATAAAGCTGTTGTGAGTTTAAGTGAATTAATCCAGGTCCAGTACATCCTAAGAACATAGAAGTTAGTTAATGAATGCTTACAGAATGCACCCGTCCATCACTTTTACATCAGGTACTCTCACAGAGGGCCTCCTATATGTTATACAGTTTTGCTTTTTGTTTGCATGCTTTGGAGCTAGAAGGTGGTTCTAGCTCCTCAATGACCTTTGTGCCAGTCATTGAGTTTTCTCAACTGAAAAGTGGATCTACCTTTTCCCAACATCTCAGGGTTGCTTTGTAACAAGGTCACACATAACACACACAGGGGAGTGTCATACACAGCATAAGATGCCAGGAAACACTAGCTATTAGAAAAACCATTTCTCTTCATCTGGATGTTTTTCTCCCTTTGGACAATTTTTCTCTCTCAGTGGACAATTTCTTTATCTTTTATGAGGAGATGGATCCCTTACAGTGATTTATTTTAGACCCTTTGTAAAATTTAGCTTCCATCTTGCTAGTCTTCCAGCTAGTTCTCTCAATTAGCAAAATCTAGAAAATATGAAATGCAAAAAGACATACTGTTCTTATGATGAACGTGTTGCTCTTTCATTTCGCTGAATTGCAACGTCAGCTTCAGAGAAGAGAGCGCTCTTGACATTTTTGGGTTAGAGGAACTCTTACCTGACAACCACAAGATGCTCTCAACGTGATCAACTAAATCCTTCTTGGTTAATCAGTTCCTTGTTTTTAAAGGAAAAAAAAAATCTCTTAATTTTGTTTCAAAATTATGTATTAGAATCCTCTTAAGATCAATATTTGGTAGATAAAGAGTTGAGCTAGAGTTCAATGGGAATAGTTTGTAGGGCATATTTTGGGAATTTTCTAAACTCCACCTTTTAAAAAAGAATTAAATGATTTTCTAATTTTCCACCCATGGCAAAATTCACAAATATCTTCATATTTCGCAACTTCTGCACAATAGGTAAATTATCAAGTTCTCTTTCCAAAACTTTCTGTTCTGATTGAATGTGGCAAAATATCCTTGGGAGCAAGTAAATAATTCAATAATTTATGTTGTACAGATTGCTGAGAAGTCAACATTTAAATAAGATGTCTGTTATTTAGAATTTACTTCGCTTAAGTATTTTTCTTATATTAAAAAAAGGCCCAACTGAATTTAAGTAAGTGTTGGCTATTAGGAAGTACAGGTCAATGGTTGTTATTACTATCTAAAAACTCCCCTTTTGTCAGTTCTCTCTTATTTTGAAAAAGACTCCAGGAGGTATGGATACAACTCAGAATTTAACTCCTCCACTTCAAATATATATCTATTTCTCATCTTTGTGTGGGGGGTAGGGGGGGAGGAAATCCAAAACTTTCCTAAGACCAAATATCTAAAATACTTTGGGATATTTTTTTGGATTGCTTTTTGTCCATATTTTACAAATTTGTCAAAGTGATGCATAATTACATACAGAGTCCTTCTGACATACCAGGCTTTGAAGGCCAAGCCACCAGGGCCTCATCCAGGCTGCAGCCTATGAAACTTTCCCCTTATCAAGAGGATGCTTTAAGGGAATTGTGAAGTGGGATTATACTACAGTGTTAGCTATTATGCTGTAGTTTGAGCCCAATCTTTGCAGCAGACAACAGAGGAAAAATAAGGTCTTGTAATCTTTAAAAAACAAAACAGGTCTTCATCTGGAATAAAATAGAGATCAAAGTTACTTTTTAAGCTGGTCCTCTTCCGTTGGGGAGAGGGCAATTGTGTCGGACACTTAGCTCTCATCCTTATCCCCTAATCTTTGTTGTGCCTTGACTGGGTGAAAGTTTTGTCTGTCATGTCACCTAACAGAGGTGTAGAAATGGGGTGCGAAGGACAAGGTTCTCTGGGCCTTCTGATCTACATGGTTAGAGTCCTACGTCAGTCAGTGTGAAGGGCATGTTTGTCTCACGCGTCACCCTGGATCTCAGGGCAGCTGGTCACAGTGTCTCATGACTTACCTGAATGTCCTCACTTTCAGGGTGTGGCCAAGCTAAAAAGATTTTATCACCATAACTTTTATCTTCTTAGGTTTTTATGGCTAATATTTTATTGTTTAAATGTGAAGGACTCTTCAGAAGTGCTTTAGAAATGATTCCCATGTGTTTTCTTCCAAAAATATCCATATCCCTCTACTCTGTAAACCTCACAGCTGTTTGTTTGGCAGATTCTTTTACAATGCTTCATCCTGAAAAGATTCCAGGAGGAGAACTTTGGCCATGAAACATCTTATAAAAGTTATTCTTCTTACTCCAAAGTAAAAACATTAGAGTAAAAGTCAGTAAATACAAGTATTTTATTCTAGTATTCCAATTTATGGATGCCATCCTTCTTTATATTTATATATATATATATATATATACAATATATGTATGTATATATATATTCTCTCTCCATTTGGGGAAATAAAAAATAGCTTCATAATTGTGAAAACTATAAACACTGCAATCTCAATATTGTGCTATTGGTGAGTTACCAAGTGACATGGGTCATTTGGATGGACACCAGTTTTCCCATCTGTAAATTTGATGTGATGCTAAGGAGCTTAACTGCTTTGCTTCTGTGGTTTTCTTCCTCTGTGCACATATTCATAAGGAGACTTCATTTATAACTAGTGAGTCCAAGATTGTAATAGAATACGGGGTATTATGATTAGGTAACACTTATCTATACAGTGTCTAATATTTAGATACTTGGCGATCTCGAAAAATTACTTGATTTTCACTTTATGTCGGTGTAGAAGCATTATTTGGCTTGATTGCCATTCATGATGCTTATCAAAGGCTCTGAAATCAAACTTGTTTACTAATATATATTTAGAAACATTTTATATGTGTCAAGTGAACGTAAAAGAATGCCATGCATGTTTGGTATGAGTCTGGAGGAGTTTGCCAGTGCTGCTGAGACTCACCAGGTCCTTTGTGGGAAGTGGAGGTGATCAAGTGTGGGGTCGGGGGTGACAATTATCCTTGCCTTTCTTCTGCTGCTGCTGCTGCTTAGTTGCTTCAGTCGTGTCCAACTCTGTGGGACCGCATGGACTGCAACCTGCCAGGCTCTTCTATCCGTGGGATTCTCCAGGCAAGAATACTGGAGTGCATTGCCATGCCCTCCTCCAGGGGATCTTCCCCATCCAAGGATCAAACCTGGGTCTCCTGCATGGCAGGCAGATTCTTTACCACTGAGCCACCAGGGAAGCCCTGACTTTCTTCTACATCTGTGCAATAAGCTCACTAACAATTACTATCAGTGTCTCTGAACTAGAGATGAAATGTTCCCTTGGGCCGCACAAGGTCTCCTGAACACCCTGGGGAATTGTGGAGAATCGAACTAATGCATCAGGAGCTGGACCTCACTGGACTGGGCAGGACCTTTTCCTCCCAAGAACAACCACAGCACCCATGCTTTCCTCTAGGGATGCTGTGCCCAGCCAGGTGATGGGTGTGCAGTGGGCAAAGATCCACTACCCCTGCTCCGATCACCAGACCGCCAGGGACCAGGCAACCAGGGACAATCCCTACGCCCAGAGTCCGCTGATCACTCAAACCAGTTCAGTCCCAGGCCTGCATGTGTAGCCAGTCTCCTCTGTTCCTTCCCAAGAAACCACAACAGAGGCTCTTGCTCACTGCTCCCTCCTCTCGCTGCTCCTGACAGACCCTGGTGCTTCCAAAGGTGGGCCCTCCTCCTCTTGGAATCAAACAGCTTATCTTTTCAGTGGCAACCATCTCCTGATTGTTGGACCTGAGTACCTCAAGTCTTTATTAATACACTGTGTTAATACTCTCTCAGCCTGGACATACACAGCGGCACAGCCCATTGTCCCTGGGTCCACGATACCATGATAGTGTTAGTTAGCTTTGATCCCCTGAGCTTTTGGGGTTCCCTCCACCACTCTGTTTCCTCCTCTGAGGATCATCTCTGGATTCCTCCAAGAATCTGGGGCTCTTTCTTCACATTCCCCTGAGGTCCTTTCATTACTGGCTGTTATAAACCAGTTGTAGTGCGTTAAAGTTGGCTGAGTCCATGTTTTCCTTGCTTGAAGGGAAAAGTATGTTTTTTTCATATGTGCAGCCCGAGGAGCTAGTGAATGGCCCTGTACTGCAGGAATGCCGTGGAAACTGGGTACAGTCATTCCTCTTCACTTTCGAGGCACACAGATTGAGAATTAAAGGATAACAAGGAAAGGGATTTTTATGTTAACAATTAAATCATTGTGAAGTCAGTCTTGAGTGAAATTTTGTTTCCTAGGTGTCTGTTCCCATTGGAATATATTTGGCATTTTCAAATAAATACAATGAGTCTTAAGTAAATAGAAAAGATTATGGTGTGATTTATTGTCCCTCCTGCCACCACTTCCCCCTGCCCCCCACCTTGTCAGTTAAACACTCTCACTGCATGTTCACTTGGGTTAATAATCATCTATGCAGGCTATAAATACCATGTCTTATATCCCTGGAGCTTAAATAGAAATGAAATAAGTGCATTTTTGTATTCTCTAACCGTCTTTCAACTGAGAAAAGCAATGTTTTAATCTTCTACTACTTGCAATTACTCACTTGAAGTCTGACTCAGAAAATCTTTAAATATTAGAGTGAGAAGGTCTATGAGGGTCCTTGAGCCCAAGCCTCATTACATGGAGACAATGGGCAAGGCTTGGAGAGGTCAAATGGCTTCTTAAATCAATGAGAAATGTGACTGTGTGTGTATATAGAGATGCAACTTCTGGATAAATAGCAAAAAAATATTAAATCAGTGAATTATGTTGCCTATAAATATGCCAGAGTTTTAGTTTCTTGCAGATACCCAGATGTTTGGGGATTTGTATGATATGTTTTGTATGGATGAAAGCAGAATTTATCTGCATATAATTTAGTTGTCTTACTATAACCTAATTATTATAGGTCTGCTTGGTTATGATAATATTTGAGAAACACAGCATTAATACTATGATTTAGTTAGTAAAAGATATGCATATTTAAATTGAAATGTCCCACCATAAAATTTTACAGATTATCTTTCTAAATACATGTCCTGTATAAGGGGTTATTATTCATTTTAGTTGTAAGCTAGATTGTTTTTGAACAGTCTATAAATCTGATATAGTAAAAGTATTGCTGATTTTAATAGGAAATGTTCTGAGGTATCGTATTTTTTTCCTTCTTCCCTTTTTCCTTCACTCCTACTCTCCCCTCCTGCTTGTCTCCCTGCTTTCCTCCCTTCTTTCTTCCCTTCTTCTTTTTCCTTTCCTTCTGTAAGTCTAAAATAAAATATTAAGCAGCAAGGTCCTATAGACCCTGCCAAATATACATTATCTTCTAAAATTGAATTGAAACCTATACCAATCAAGAGACCAAGATAGTCAGCATTTAGTTCTTATCAAGAAAAACCTCCCAATGTTAGGGTTACCAAATTTAGCAAATAGAAATCTATGATGCTCACTGGAGACTTTAAATAAACAATGGATTATTAGTGATCTTAGTGAATCTACCTCCATGCTGTGGTTGGGACACATTTACACCAAAGCCTTACCCTGGGTGGTGGGGCTACTAGGAACATCTGGCTTATCTGAAATTCAAATTTAACTGAGCATCCTGTATTTTGTCTGGCAGGAAAATTGATTTAGGAAGTAAGAGAACCTGGTTTGAATCGCACATTGTATGACCTTTGCACATTGCTAGTGTGGAGGCCTCGCCTCTCTGAACTCATGGTTACACAGTAATACAAACACGTCTCATAGAGCAACCCAAGGATGCAGAGGCATCACGTTCATGAGCCCTTGGCATCATGAGGTGCTGATATGGGGCACCTCTCCTTCCTCTCAGAGGTCCTTGGGAATCCTTGTGGCTCCTCCCTCACTCTGAGGTCTCTTCCTCTCCAATGAGTTGAGCAGAGGCTGGCAATTGCACAGCACTGTGGGGACTATGATTACTTTGCAGACATTATTTTCTGTATATTTTTCCTTCTTTCTCCTGAAGAGAGTAAAATGCATAAATTAGAAACAGGCTGTTGACCTCTTGCAGTTTGATGGTCAGAGTTTCATGACAGACTTAAGGCAGTTTAAAGATGTGCTCTGAATTCTACTGGGAATTCATTTTTATTAAACTCTAGTTTGGTCTCATTTCATCGCTCAGCTTCAAAAGCAAAAAAAAAAAAAAAAAGACAATAAGGGATTTAAAATTAAGTGATTTTCTGCAGTGAAAGTCTTCTGGAATTTTAAAAAGCCCAATTGCATTGGCATTTGCCAAATGTAAATGCATTTTCCACTGGCTCAGCCAAGAGGAGTTGGATCGACAGTCAGACGCCCAGAGAGTTGATGGTGACTCTGCATTCACCAGCTGAGGCATTGTGGGTACTGAATCTGGCCCTTCTGACCATGGTGGCTTCAAAGGCTACCTTCTCCCAGGAACCCTGTGTAAACACATGTTCTCCCAGCCTGTTGGTGTCATGTATGTCAGAAAAAAAGGAACTCAAAAATAAAGGAAAGAGCAAAAGATGGTGTAGCTCTTTATAACAGTAGGAGTGATGATTTTTGTAAGCATGTACCTATCAGGTAGTGTCCTTGTGCATTTATCTGGTTAGGGAAGTCACACCTGTCTGCATATCAGATGGCCTCAGGACACACCTGCAGAGTCTCAGGCTCCAGGGAAGGTCTGCAAAGGGATGGACTCATGACTTGAAACCCCTGGCCTAGCCCAGCTTAGAGTTCAGTTACTTACAGGTGTTGAAGAATTTTGCAACACAATAGTTTTATAATAGTAAAAGGAATAGTAATCATAATAGTATAACAGCCCTACTGACTCATGACTTTCTGTACTCCTTGTGTGTGAGGGGTTGTGCCAAGCCCCTCACACACATTATATCACTTGCTGATGAGGACACGCAGTCCTGGCTGTGAAATATAACTTGTCTAAGGTCACATGGGCTTTGGTACTCTAACCTGATGTAGCAGGGCCTCCTTATGATGAACTGAAGAAAATTATGGGCTCCTACACTTCAAATTCAGGCCCAAGACATCACCTGTCAACTACAAATTGGCACTTGCCATGGGTGCTTGCCACCTACCTCTACAAGGATTAAATTATGTTCTGCTGCAGCTGCTTACCTTCAACACCCCCTGAAGGAGTTCAGGATGGAGAGCAGAAATGAGGCCCTCTGTGCTCAGGGAAAAACTGGCAGGACACATCTTCAGATAGTTAGATATTCCCAGGAACTGATTTTATGAGTGCAATTCTTACATCTCCTCATATCTAGAAAAGCACTAAAATCCTTCCTGGGGACGACTGTTTCTCTTGACTAGCAGAAACTTTCTACAATGTGCTTGATTGCATGTACTCCGCCTTTACCAAAATCACATATATTGACCTTCCCCCTGCCTCCTTGGAGCAGCCTCTCAGAGCTATTCGAGGTGTTGTCTCCTGGGCTGCAGTCTTCATTTTGCCCCCAGTAAAACTTAACTCGCAATTCTCACATTGTGAGGGTTGTTTTTTTTTTAAGTTGACAACCTAGTAAGCCCCCTCAAATGCTAAATTGAGGATACGTTACTTGACTTGAGAATTGTTTTATAAATGTAGAATTTGAAACTTCTAGAAGAAACAGGAGCTTTTCAAATCCAAGGTGTTTCTACTCAAAAACAAACAAAAAACCCCATGCTCCTAAACTAGATGGCTAATAAGTGAAGCCAGGGTAACTGGCCTGCATTCTCTCCAGAGTTAGTTTTCTTTATCCACAAAATTCAGCTTCTACATTTACCTCTCATCCTGGGAGGACAGGCAGGCAGCTCTTGAAAGCAATGTTATCATAGTGGTTAGAAAAGCACAACAAGCAGAACAACCCAACAACAGTGATGACTAGAACCTGCTTGGAGCCAGAGGCTGCAAGGGTGGTTACTAAGAGCCTGGCTTCTGAGCAAGCACCTTGAAGCTTACCTCCACTGCACCGTAGCAAGCTGGGTTATGGTGCTTCAGTTTCCACGTGTGTAAAAGGAGGTACAGAAATATCGACTTTAAAGTTTTGTGAAGATTGAGGGTTAATAAACACAAAGCACATTAAACATTAATATTAATTGCTATGTAAGCTTTAGTGGTCATTAGACTAAATGGTTCAATGTAGATTAAAACTCGTAGGGCAGTGACGAGCGTTTCAGAGAGTGCTGCGTGTGTGTGTGTTAAGTCGCTTCAGTTGTGTTTGACTCTTTGCGACCCTATGGACTGTAGCCCATCAGGCTCTGTCCAGGAGAGCCCTATGTAAGTGTTATTATTAGAGAGATGCTAAGTCATGTAGCTTCGTTGTGATGAAAGGAAATCTTCAAAGCATTTGGCTTGCTCCATTATCTGCCCCCAGTTCTGTCTGGATGACTAATCAAGTTCAAACACATCATTGGCTTGAAAATAAACCGTGGATTGTTATATCTGGAAGGGATCTCACACACTTTTTTCCTGGCCTTGCCTTTGTCTTCATGGGCAAAATGAAATGGAAATGGCTTTTCTTTGGTTCTTCTACAAAGCACCATCTGCTTTTACATACTTTTTTGAATTGCATTCTTCATTTTCACATAGGTGTGACTTGAAGTTAAGAGACAAAATTCCAGAGACAAAATGGTGGGCTCTTGTCTGGATGGGCTTCCCTTATACCTCAGTTGGTAAAGAATCCGCCTGCAATGCAGGAGACCCTGGTTTGATTCCTGGGTCGGGAAGATCTGCTGGAGAAGGGATAGGCTGCCCACTCCAATATTCTTGGGCTTCCCTTGTGGCTCAGCTGGTAAAGAATCCACCTGCAATGTGGGAGACCTGGGTTTGATCCCTGGGTTGGGAAGATCCCCTGGAGAAGGGAAAGGGTACAGACTTCAGTATTCTGGCCTGGGGAATTCCGTGGACTGTATAGAGAGTCGGACGTGACTGAGTGACTTTCACTTTCCTGTCTGGGTATGAAGACTGGGACACTGGAAGCAGATTTTAAAAGCAAATTTTCTTCAAAACATCCTTTTCTAGACTACCTGATAGACATCCTGACACACCACAGCAGTGGCAGCAACACAGTAGTGATTATTTGAGACATGAATTTCCATTCTAAAGACTGTAACAATGGAAAAGGTGAGAAAATCTAAATGTCCATCAGGAAGAGAATAGATACACAATGGCAGACATTGTACTGCATTTTTCATAGAATTTTTCTCTTCTAGAAGGTTGTAATTGCAAAGCAGTTTTTGATTTGATATCTGATGACAAGAGTATGTCATCACCCTTCTGTGGATGTCCCATATAAACACACAAAACTTATCCCTGGATCAGATCTTGTACATAATAGTGAGGAAACATGATCAAAATGTAGGGGAAAAAAAACAGATACAGATGAGAAAGAAAAGGCAAATGCCAGGTGTAAGAACCATGATAGAACAATTCAGCAAAATATTCTTTCCTACTAAGCTTCACTGGGACTCTGGCGGACAGTCCCACAGCTGTCACAAAAACTGTATTCTCTCAGAGAAATGGTATTGACCTTCTCTTGAATCAAAGAGAAATGTTATCTCATACTTTGTTTGCTAATTGAGAAAATGCAACCTGGTTTAGTCATTAATATATTATCTAGTGAAATATTAACAAAATGTCTTTTCAGATGTTAAAAAGAGATAAAAAATTTCACCTAGAAAGTGGCAAAACTGAGATCTGAAACCCATCTTGGTGATTCCAAACAGCTTATTTTTTCAAACTAGGAAATGTTGGTTCTGCTTCCTCTTCACAACCTGAGACCCAGAGAGATTGGCCCAGGTCTGCTGACGTGAACTCAGTGTAGGTTTTATGGGGATATGAAGACTTTCATAGCATGAACACAGGCTGGACACATGTAGAAAGCATGGTAACATAGATCCCCATTGTGGAAAAAACCTCCTCTTTTCTTTCAGTTATCTCCTCAGGATAAATGAAAATTAAGCCATTTGGAGTTCTAAAGTTGATATATTAGGATTATCTTCATTACTCTTATTAGAGCCAATTTCTTAAATTGTAGTCTATATAAAATTTTAATTTCTGTTGAACATTAACAATGATAACAGCCCTCCTCCTCCCCGGCCCTCCTCCAATGGAGTGCAGTCTGGGTAGGGAATGAAATATGGATCTAGTCAAACACAGACTTGAGTTATCTTGTTAGGCTTCTGTACTCGAAGACTTATAGGCATTAGGAACTGATTAGTCACGTAGTTCTAATTATTAAGAAAGTTTGAGACTGAAGCCAGCTGCCCTCTGCTAGTGAAAAAAAGTCTGTGAACAGTTTACTTCAGCCCCCTGAATAGATTCAATTTGTATATAAACTCAAATTCTTAGAGATACGCTGTGGGATGTCTGGTAGTGTTTACCTACAAAGTGAAATAGTCAGGAAAATGCTTTTAAATTGGATCTGATAGAGTGTTGTCAGTTGAAAATTAATATTCTTACCATTTCATGCTTCATCATAACTTCATAGCCCAGCACTGGGTTGGTTCTGCCCTATCAAGGATTGATGGCAGGAAGTGGTGCCTGATTTCAATGCCAGGAGCAGGCCATGTGCAATCCATTTTTCTGTTTTAAGTGCTTCCATAATAAGACACAGCTTCAATTAGGAAAGTTAGTATAGGTTTTTCATTTTCATGTGGTGTTTAGTCAAGCACTAAGGGATAAAAATGGAAACCAGCAACCCTTAGGGGAAGCACACATTTTCATTTATCCTGGAGGCACCAAAGACCAATCGGATCATTGAGCTGTTTCTAAATGTGGAAGATAGTTCCTGAATCAATTATCAGGAGATGCTGTGTGAAAATACCGGAGATTATTGATCAACTGAAGTATACACAATTCTTCCATAAATAGAACACAGAGAAGTAGCCTTTATGTAATGAAGGTGAGTGTACCTAACTAGTAAACAAAAAAGTATATAGACATGTGTTAAAGTAAATTTTTTAAAAATTGGAACCTCCACCCCCAGTCTTAGAGAAGTTCTTTGTGTGGCTTCTTTCAGCCTCCCATTTTTGGTGCTTGGATAAACCTGAATCTATCCACTTGAAAGTCAACGCCAGTCAACCAGAAGGTCATGATGCATCTTAAATTCTAGGACGTCAAGGGGATGGGCTCTGGCTTCACATTCAACTGAGGGAAAGAGGTGTATAATCTGATAAAAGATACACACTGTTATTAGTGCCTATAGCAAAGACATTGTGCTAATACTACAAGAGAATCACATGAGGGATTTGTGAACTCTACTATGGAGACTTTCAGTGAGGAGCAGGTATTTGAGGAGGACCTTGCAGGATAGGCTTCCCTGGTGGCTCAGAGGTTAAAGCGTCTGCCCGCAATGCGGGAGACCTGGGTTCGATCCCTGGGTTGGGAAGATCCCCTGGAGAAGGAAATGGCAGCCCACTCCAGTATTCTTGCCTGGAAAATCCCATGGACAGAGGAGCCTGGTGGGCTACAGTCCACGGGGTCGCAAAGAGTCGGACACGACTGAGCGACTTCACTTTGCAGGATAAGCTTGTCTGGCTATAGGCCACAGGGTTGCCAAGAGTCGGACATGACTGAGCGACTAACTCTACTTCTTTGCAGGATAAGGGGCTTCCCTGGTGGCACAGCAGTAAAAGAATCCACTTGCAATGCAGGAGATGCGAGTTCAATCCCTGGGACAGGAAGATCCCCTGGTGTAGGAAATGGCAACCCACTCCAGGATTTTTGTCTGGAAAATCCCATGGACAGAGGAGCCTGGTGGGCTACAGTACATGGGGTCACAAAGAGTTGGACATGACTGAGCATACACACAGGCAGGCATTGCAGGATAAGAGGGGTTTTCCTTAAAGACACAATTAAGGGAAGGACATTTTCCAAAGGGAAAATAAACAAACAGTTGAGCTATTTGTTCAGAGGTGATTGGATAGTTCTCTGGATAGAACATAGGTGGTATTGAGGGAAATGGCAGGAAATGATGTGGGTTGGCAGGCTGGGCCAGGGCCTTGGGGGATTCTAGCTGGTATGTCAGACCCCTAGCTTGGGCAGCATCCCCGAGGCATGAGTTGGTAATGCTTCTGAAGATCATGTGTGGAGGGTGGTTGAGAAAGGGAGTGCTTTTGGACTATTTTCTTCTGTAAAGTTAGCTTTTATCTTTGCCAGGACAAATTTCCTGAGGAAAGACACAAAGACATCACAGAATATCTTCATCCCATCCTATGGTTCCAACAGAGCTAATTTATTATAAATTTTCTGTTTTAAAACAAAATTATCATAAGCTCTCCTTTTACTGATGTGCTTTTCTATAATACTCTGGGACTACTGGAAACCCAGAAAATGGTTTAACTCCCTCTGCCCAGACACATGTTGCTACCACAACTGTGCTTTCTTTTGCCCACGAAGTTGTTGCAAAGGTCTTTATCACATTTGCAATCTCCTAGATTTAAGAGTCCCCTCTTCCCCTAGATTCCCAACCTTCTCATAGCCCATACACTTATGACTCTCCACCATCTCAGCAATTTTCTCCTCTTTCTCCAAATTCTCCTCTTTCAGGGTTGCTCTTTATGTGTCATCTGGGTTTTGTTTGGTGCAGAGGGGCTATTTGTAGATGAGACTATTTACAGTTTACTTTTTTGGGTTTAAAATAACATCTGATTGCTTTGCTTTTAAATTAAAAATATAGCTTTTCTTAAATTCTAAGAGCAAATCTTTTATGCACAAATTTAGTAGACTATGCCAAAGCCTTTGACTGTGTGGATCACAATAAACTGTGGAAAATTCTGAAAGAGATGGGAATACAGACCACCTGACCTGTCTCTTGAGAAACCTATATGCAGATCAGGAAGCAACAGTTAGAACAGGACGTGGAACAGCAGACTGGCTCCAAATAGGAAAAGGAGTACGTCAAGGCTGTATATTGTCACCCTGCTTATTTAACTTATATGCAGAGTACATCATGAGAAACCCTGGGCTGGATGAAGCACAAGCTGGAATCGAGATTGCTGGGAGAAATATCAATAACCTCAGATATGCAGATGACACCACCCTTATGGCAGAAAGTGAAGAGGAACTAAAAAGCCTCTTGATGAAAGTGAGAGAGGAGAGTGAAAAAGTTGGCTTAAAGCTGAACTTTCAGAAATCTAAGATCATGGCACCCGGTCTCATCACTTCATGGGAAATAGATGGGGAAACAGTGGAAACAGTGTCAGACTTTATTTTGGGGGGCTCCAAAATCACTGCAGATGGTGACTGCAGCCATGAAATAAAAAGATGCTTATTCCTTGGAAGGAAAGTTATGACCAACCTAGATAGCATATTTAAAAGCAGAGACATTACTTTGTCAACAAAGGCCCATCTAGTCAAGGCTATGGTTTTTCCAGTAGTCATGTATGGATGTGAGGGTTGGACTGTGAAGAAAGCTGAGCACCAAAGAATTGATGTTTTTGAGCTGTGGTGTTGGAGAAGACTCTTGAGAATCCCTTGGACTGCAAGGAGATCCAACCAGTCCATCCTAAGGGAGATCAGTCCTGGGTGTTCATTGGAGGGACTGATGTTGAAGCTGAAACTCCAATATTTTGGCCACCTCATATGAAGTGTTGACTCATTGGAAAGGACCCTGATGCTGGGAAGGATTGGGGGCAGGAGGAGAAGGGACGACAGAGGATGAGATGGCTGGATGGCATCACCGACTCGATGGACATGAGTTTGGGTAAACTCTGGGAGTTGGTGATGGACAGGGAGGCCTGGCATGCTGTGATTCATGGGGTTGCAAAGAGTCGGACACAACTGAGCGACTGAACTGAACTGAACTGATGTTGACTTAAAAATGCTCATTTTTCTTGCTATTTAACACTCAATTGAGGATTGAATTTTCTTATAATTCTAGCTCCATTTCCAAGCACATTTAAACATCTTTAACTTTTCAAACTGAAACTAGGAACTTTCTGTTTCTAACTCCACACCCCAAATAGGAAAGCGTTAGTAATCTAACAAATGCTTTCTAGGTTGCACTGCTAATTACCTCTCTGGTATACCTAAGCTTACAATTACAACAAACAATATCAGACTAAACTTTAAACACTGTTTACATACAATTGCATTAAGTCACAATTTTTAATTAAAGCACAGTTCTTAATGTCAGTTTCTGTTTAATTTTTCAAATAATAACCTGGAATTAAGTGACATATTTCCTAATGTGTCAATGTTATAGCCACTGTCAGGGGCTGACAGACCCCATGCAGCTTGGCTCAAATGTTGAAACTATTAATGCCAAGCATACTCCAAGAAGAAGTAAGTGGTAAACCTTTTCATCTAACTGAGGTCTGGAGAAAGGAGTGCAGTTCTCTCCACAGATCCAAAATGGCTTAGGAGAGTCAGAAATGGAGATTGGCCTGGGTTTTTATAGTGATCAGTGTGGGGTCTAGGTCAAGATTTTTTGCACACCTTGTGAGTTTTGTGGTTTCAATCTCCCATGGGGAGGAGCACCCTGTATCCTTATCCTTGGCACAAAGGGAAGGGGAGGGGAGAGGGGGTGATGAGGCTTACAAGCTGTCAGCAGCTGTCTAACATCAAAAGATGGAGTGCAAGCCATCACAGCAGCCAGATGATTACAAACATTCCACTCAAGTGATTAGGAAAACATATACAGATGATAGTGTTGGTTGCAATTTACATGTGGATCAACTCAACTCTAAAATGTTAATTCTATGGGGTTTAATTTATATTTGACTTCCCCGATGGCTCAGTGGGTAAAGAATCTGCCTGCTGTGTAGGAGACATGGGAGACACGGGCTTGATCCCTGGGTTGGGACAATCCCCTGGAGAAGGAAATGGCAACCTCCTCCAGCATTCTTGCCTGAAAAATCCCACAGACAGAGGAGCTTGGCAGGCTACAGTCCAAAGGGTTGCAAAGAATCAGACATGACTGAGCGAGTAAGCACATAGTGCAATTTATGTTAAGATCCATTTCTGTCTTTTTTCCGCACTTTCCCTGGGTAATGCACTGACACACTAATATCAAACATATTCAATCCTCTTAGGCTGGCCAAATGTAAGAGTCTGGGGAGATGTGCCTCAATTAACTGTTTATCCCTTTCGTAAAGTCATCAAATTTGACAAATCTGATCTTATATTATTTCATCACTATTTAAGAAACATTAAAAACATGTTGCTTCTTGGAATCTACCAGATGTTATAAGATCATGTTACGTTTCTTAATTCTCAGTACATGGACATACTAATGCTACAAGGAAACCTTACTATTTTGGTGGAGAACAGTGTTAGAGGTCAACTTTGACATAGTTGGGTTCATATCCATTTTTTTTCACATAATCCTGATGAGGGAATTTGTGGTTTCACTGGGCTGGAAAGGTGAAAGTCCAGCCAGATTTTAGAAACAGACAAGGAAAGCATGTATTTTTCAAATACCATGAGTTTTTATTGATGTGTCCAGTTTAATTTGTCTAACTGCTGTTTTTGTTAAAAATGTTTTACATAAAATTTACCTTTTGAAAATGTTAATACTTATCCAAGCACTAATTATACCTGATTCTCTTCTACCTGTGAAATATATGTGCTCATATTACATTTATATATTCTTCAATATCTATTCAAGTATCAGAGCTTCTGAACACTTAAAAAAAAAGAAAATTAAAAACAATTCCAAAAGCTTAGACCATAAAAATTTTTTATATTTAAGCTTTTGTGCAAAAAATCCAAACTTTTGTATTGGTTAAAATATAGTCACCTCGATTTTGAGAACAAAATACACTTTTAAAAGAAATTGAATAATAAATTAAATAAGAAAGATACCAAAAATGTTAAAGAAAATATTAAAGTAAATATACACAAAAAATAAAAATCATAACCAAACTGAGGTCGTTCTAAGAATTAAAAGTTGATGTAGCACCCCCAAATTAATCAATACAATTTACACATTACTAGAATAAGTGAGAAAAAATATGATCATTGCAAAAAAGAAAGAAAAGGCTTTTGGTAGAAATTAACATCCACTAATGTTTTAAGAAAAAGAAATTCTTAGCGAACTAAGAATTAAAATGCAAAACAAAACAAAAACCCTTTTTCAATCTGAAACAGTTATCCACAAAAATCCTACAGCAAGCATCACACTTAAAGATGAAAATTACAAAAGCATTTCTGCAGAATTTTGTTCTCCAGGAGAAATTATCTCTACTGTCCAATATTGAATTGGGGGCCCAGGGAGCACAATAAATCACATCTTCCATGGCAGCAGATGACACCAAATGCTTTTCAAGATGGTACCACCAGGTTACACTACATCAAACATTAAGAAAACACTCCTTTTGTCTCACATTTCAAACATTTGGACTTGTCAGTATTTTAGATCTGCCCATTCTTGTGGTTGCGCACTGGTATAGAATTAAGATTTGAATTTGCATTTCCTAACGCATTCAAGTATCTGTTAGTAAGTTTATTGTTGACCCAATTACATTCTTCATTTGACATGTTGCTTCTAGTCTCTTGTCCATTTTTCCTTTGCACTCTTTTCTTATTGGTTTGTAAGGGCTTGTTTCATATTTTAGATACTGTTGTCTTTGTTAGTCATATGCTTTAATGAGACATTTTCCCAATCTGGCTTGATTTTCCATTCTCGTTTTTGTGTCTCTGATGAACAGAAGTTCTTAATTTAATGTGGTCAGATTTATTGCTCTTTTCCTATTATTTCTGTTTGTGCCCTGCTAAAAATTTTTTCACTTCACCAATCTTATAAAGACAATCTTCACTGGTTTTATCTTCAAGTTTTATTATTCTGCCTTTTGTATTTATGTATACAAGCATTCTGGAATTTCTTTTAACGAATATCATACATTAGAAACATAAGTATATATATATTTATATATGCCATATATATTCATTTAATCAACCCTCATATCCCACATTATCTCTGGGTCTTTGCACCAAAAGCACAAGCAGCAAAAGCAAAATTCAATGAGTGGGACTGTATAAAACTATAAAGCTTCTATATGACAAAGGATACCATCAATAAAATGAAAAAGCAACCTGTGGAATGGGAGAAAATATTTTTTGAAAGCTATCTGATAAGGGGTTAATATCCAAAATATTAGGTAGGAGCAAATATAATCATGGTTTTGGACTGTGCATTTTACATCATTATAACCAGGCTCAAGCACATTTTTATTAACCAAAATGGGAACCATTACAATCAACACAATTTTGCCAAGGAGAAATACATTTGTATATCCCTGTAGCATAAAAATCAGGGCTTCGGGATTTGATGCACTCTTGGAAAGCATTTTCTGCATTCTGCTGGTTGTGGAGGTGTCTTCCTGGCAAAAAGTTGTCGAGATGCTTGAAGAAGTGGTAGTTGGTTGGCGAGAGGTCAGATGAATATGGTGGACGAGGCAAAACTTCATAGCCCAATTCATTCAATTTTTGAAGCATTGGTGGTGTGATGAGCAGCTCAGGCATTGTTGTAGAGAAGAACTGGGCCCCTTTTTGTTGGTCAATGCCAACTGCAGGCATTGAAGTTTTGGTACATCTCATTGATTTGCTGAGGATGCTTCTCAGATGTAACGGTTTCACTAGGATTCAGAAAGCTGTAGTGGATCAGATGGGCAACAGACAACCAGAGACCATGACCTTTATTTTGGTTTGGCTTTGGGAAGCGCTTTGGAGCTTCTTGGTCCAACCACTGAGCCAGTCATTGCCAGCTGTAATATAAAATCCACTTTTCATCTCAGGTCACAATCTGATCGAGAAATTGTTCCTTGTTTTTGTGTAGAATAAGAGAAGATGACATTTCAAAAAGATGACTTTTAAAAAAAATTTCTTGTCAGCTCATGAGGCACCCACTTATCGACGTTTTTCACCTTTCCAACTTGCTTCAAATGCCAAATGACAGTAGAATGGTCGACGCTGTTGAATGTTCTTGGACAACTTTGGCAACTTCTCGAATAGTTGTAAGAGGATCAGCTTCGATGATGGCTCTCAGTTGGTCTTTGTCACCTTCTGATGGCTGGCCACTACACTCTTCAACTCTTGTCTCCTTTGCAAAACTCCTCGAACCACCGCTGCACTGTACATTCATTAGCAATCCTGGACCAAATGCGTTGTTGATGTTTCAAGTTGTCTTCCCTGCTTTACGACCCATTTTGAACTCAAGTAAGAAAATCACTCAAATTTGCTTTTTGTCTAACATCATTTCCATAGTCTAAAATAAATATAAAACAAACAGCAGGTAATAAGTCATTAGCAAAAATTCATAAAGTGAGAAGTGCACATTAAAATGATGTGTAACACACCCACATTTATTTAAGAATGTATTCCAATATCAAACAGCAAATTTCAACAATGCAAAAACCACAAATACTTTTGTACCAACCTAATATATAAGAAACACATACAACTAAATAGCAAAAAATCCTATTAATAAATGGGCAGAGGAGTTGGACAGACATTTCTACAAAGAAGATACATAAATGACCAACAAGTACATGAGAAAGTGCTCAGTGTCACTAACCATCAAGGAAATAGAAGTCAAAACCATAACGAGATATCACCTCACACCTGTTAGAAAGGCTATTGTCAAAAAGACAAGCAATAGCATGGTTATCATTGTGGTGGATATGGGGAAAAGTGAACACTTGTGCACTGTTGGTGGGGAAGTAAATTGGAAACAATGTGGAGCTTTCTCAAAAAATTAAAAATAGAACTGCCTTATGACCCAACATTTCTACTTCTGGGTGTTTGACTGGAGAAAATGAAATAACTATCTTGTAGAGATATCTATGTGCCCATTTTTATTACAGGATTATTCAAAGTAGACAAGATATGAAAACAACCTTAGGGTCAATAGATGGATGAATAAAGAAAGAAAATGGTGTATAAAGGTCCAATGAAATATTATTCAACCTTGGAAAAGAAATGAATCCTGCCATTTGCAACAACATGAATGAACCTAGATAGTGAGAAGGCAATGGCACCCCACTCCAGTACTCCTGCCTGGAAAATCCCATGGACGGAGGAGCCTGGTAGGCTGCAGTCCATGGGGTCGCTAGGAGTCAGACATGACTGAGCGACTTCACTTTCACTTTTCACTTTCATGCATTGGAGAAGGAAATGGCAACCCACTCCAGTGTTCTTGCCTGGAGAATCCCAGGGAGGGGGGAGCCTGGTGGGCTGCCGTCTATGGGGTCGCACAGAGTCGGACACGACTGAAGCGACTTAGCAGAAGCAGCAGCAGCAGCAGTGTTATACTAAGTGAAATGAGTCAGACACGTAAAGACTAATACTGTATGATTTCACTTATATATGAAATCTAAAATTCAAACTCATAGAAAAAGACAGTAGATTAATGATTGCCAGTGTTTGGGGAGTGAAGGAGGTGAGAAAATGTTGGTTAATATTAGAAGCTTTCAGTTATAAGACAGATAAATTCCAGAGATCTAATGTAGAGCATGATGACTCTACTTAACGGTATGGAGTTACATACTTGAAATTTGCTAAGAGAATAACTCTTAGTATTATTCACTGTAAAAAATGGTAATTATGTGAGATGATGGGTCTATTAACTAATTGTTGTGGTAAGCATCTCAAAATATATACATGTACCAAATCATCACATTGTACACCTCAAACACACACAATGTTATAAGCCAATTATATCTCAATAAACCTGGAAAATAAAACAAATTTTAAAAAATGTACTTGGACATTTTCTGGTCTGAAAAAAGGCAGCTTTGAGTAGGGTAGATGGGTTTTATTTGGCTTTGTCACCTAATTGATTGTTGGTCTTTCGAGACAATTCTAACACTTTTATACTGATATCTGCTTTTAGGCATAAGTTGATTAACTGAGTCTTCAAGTCATTCTCCTAGGTGTACAAAAGTTGTGGAAAGATTTGTTTGCAGTGGACGAAACTTAGCTAATGATTTGTTGTCTTGTATAGTGTCAAACTCGTGTGTATAGTTAATGAGGATGGAAAAAGGAAGAAAACATGAGCTTAGTTATGGAACCAGAGGTTGTTCTGTAAAACTGAGCTTTATCTATTTTGTCTATCTTCATAAAACCTCTTTAACACTCTGTCAGGAGAAGTAGAATGCATCTTATATTTCATAAGACAAATAACTGATTTTATGCACTATAATGCTTAATTTTCTGTCACACTTCCAAAAAATATATTACAATCGTTCTCTAGCATATGGCCTGGTTATTGTTATATTGGAAAACGCCTGTGCTCATGTGGGAGGAACTTGTGCTCTCATCCTCACTTCATGTTGCTTCCATGTTTTGCTCTGGGAAGGGAAGATCAGGTTCACTGGGAATAAGAACTTGTACCCCTGATTTGAAGACCTTTCAATTGATAAGATCACTTGATTTTTCTTCATCTAGTTTACATGGTGTATTATTTGACTGATTTTCAAATGGCAAATTATCCTTGCATACCTGCAATAGATTTCACTTGGTCATGGTGTGTAATTCAGTGTATACACTATTGGATTCAGTTCTCTATTTTGTACAGCACTTTTGTGCCTAAGTCCACAAGAAATACTGGTCTACAGTTTTCTTATTTTGTATCCTCTCTGAAGAAATTGTGTAAAACTGCTGTTTATTCTTTTGATATGTTTTGAATGGTTCCCCATGCAGCCTCTCAGGCTAGACATTTCTTTGAGGGGAGGTTTCTATTTATAAATTTAACTTCTATGATGGTTGTTTTATTTATATTTTATTTTCATTTCATCTTGGATAACTTGAATAGCACATGATTTTGAAGAGTTGGTCCAAATTTTCTAAGTCATAGAATTTATGTATATAAACTTATCTCCAGTATCCCCTATCTTTTTCAGTGGCTGTGGAATCTGTAGTGGTATTCCCTATTTCAGTGATGTTCTTTATTTTGAATTTTTCTCTATTATTTTCTTATATTCAATTTCACTGATCTCTGCTCTTATATTTATTACATTCTTCTGCTTGCTCTGGATTTCTTTTGCTCCTTTCCAAGTTTCCTGATGTAGGAATCTGGGTCACTGATTTGAGACCTTTACTAATTTCTAATGTAAACTGTTAGTGTCATAAATGTCTATGTAAGCATTGTCAGCAAAACTTTAGCTGCATTTTATAAATTTTTATATTTCTGTTTCTATTTTTGTTCAAGTCTTTATTTTAAATTTATTTTAAATTTCCTTTGAGATTGCTTTTCACATGGATTATCTAGAAGAGTGTGGATTGATTTTCACATTAGAGATTTTCCTGTTACATTTCTGTTATTTATTTCAAATTTGATTTATTATTGTAGAACATAATCTGTAGTATTTAAATTTTTTTAATGTTGCTGAGATTTGTTTTGTTGCTCAGGATATAGTCCATCTAGACTAATCCACATCTATATGAATGTTCCATGATTCCTTGAAACATTGTGTGCATTCATCCATTATTGAGTGGACTATTCAATATCTGTCAATTTTACCTTGTTGATTGATTGTGTAATTTAGATATTCTATATCCTTGCTGGTATTCTGCTCAGTAGTTCTATTGGTTGTAGAGAATTGTGCATTTAAGTATTAAAGTACAATTGTGGGCTTGTGCATTTCTTCTTTCAACTCTGTTTTTGTTTCATATATTTTGAGTCTCTGTTGCATACAAATTTAGGATTATTATGTCTTCCTAGTAGACTGATCCTTTTATCATTAGGAGAAGGCAATGGCAACCCACTCCAGCGCTCTTGCCTGGAAAATTCCATGGATGGAGGAGCCTGGTAGGCTGCAGTCCATGGGGTCGTGAAGAGTCGGACACGACTGAGCGACTTCACTTTCACTGTTCACTTTAATGCACTGGAGAAGGAAATGGCAACCCACTGCAGTGTTCTTGCCTGGAGAATCCCAGGGACGGTGGAGCCTGGTGGGCTGCCGTCTATGGGGTCGCACAGAGTCGGACACGACTAAAGCGACTTAGCAGCAGTAGCAGTGTACCTCTTTTTGTCTAGTAAGTTTCTTTGTTTTTTAGTCTACTGCATCACATATCAATAAAATCATTTCTCTATCTCTCTCTATTTGGTTAACATTTGGATGATATATCTTTTTCCATTTTTTTACTTTCAATCTACCTTTGTTGTTGAATTTGAAGCAAATTTCTTGTAAGCTGCATAAAGGTGGATCTTTTTTTTTTAATGCGTTTTTCCAATCTCTGTTTTTTTGATTGGCATGTTTAGATTATATACTTTTAAAGTAATTATCAATATACTGGCATATAAGTCTTTCATCTTATTACTTGTTTTCTAGTTGTTTCTTCCAGTTCTTATGTTTCTATTTCTTTCTCTCTCTTTCTTTCCCCTTTCTTTGGGTTACTAGAACAGTTTTTGTAGTAGTTGTTCTGGGCATGCAATATACATGAGTGACTTTTTCACAGCTTACCATTATCATTTCCTACATGCAGTGACGTGTGAAAATCTCACTTTCATTTAGGTCCCTTTATGTTCCTCCTTTTTAAATATCATTTTAAAATATTTATTTGTTTACTTTTGGCTACTCTGTGTCTTCATTGTGGCATGCGGGCTTTCTCTAGTTGTGGTGAGTGGCAGCTACTCTCTAGTTGCGGTGGCTTCTCTTGTTGCTCTAGGGACGCAGGCTTCAGTAGTTGTGGTGCGTGGGCTCAGTAGTTGCTGCTCATAGCCTTAGTTGCCCTGCAGCGAGCGGAATCTTCTCGGACCAAGGATTAAACATACCTTGGCGCTTTTTGTTGCTAGATTGGCCTACTCATATTTCCTGAGTCAACTTTTGTTGGATGAGGGATATATGACACCTCATTGCGTTGTGCCTTTTGCCCTGGAGACCCAAACCGATTTGCCTTCTTTTAGCACCTCTCAAACTTCTCTTTTGAATCTTATCGTGCTATTTCCAGGGTTTGTAGTTTTGCTTAGTTGAGAGGAAGAGGGGATTACAGACTTAGCTATCTTATCTTGAATAAAAACTCCAAACTAAAACACGATTTTAATAATAAAAAAATTGAAGCATGCATAGTGATCTTTATTTCTCAATCAAACTAACTAGGATCTTCATCTAAAAAGAAGAATTTTATTTTCTGATATATGTACTGATTTATATACAATTTTTGCAAAATGTATTATTATATATTTGTTGTATTACATTGACCTTAAAAATAAAATAACCTTAAATTAAAAATGTTTTAGCGATGTTGGTCACAAATCTGTATTTCACATATACTAAATGCATAATGGAAAAATTTGAAAATGTTCTTTTAGAAGTTTAATTTATATTAGCACTCTAGAACTACTGAGGTTAAAAGAATTAAACTTGGCAAGAGATGATAAATGTGCTGAATGCCAGATGGTTGTTGTTCCTTTAAATGTACAGATTTTCCATAGTTTGGGCACAGAATTTTTCCTTTGCATGTCATGCAATTTTGAATACTAGCACAGTGAAGTGAAAGTTTTGTGAGTGTTCTATAAGATTTTGTATTTTTAGGGAAAGAGCGTTTCTTTTCTTTATGTCAATTTTCATGATTTATCCAAGTATTTTGCCAAAAAAAAAAATCGACATTATAACAGGTGCTCAGAAGTTGGCTAGAAATGCACTTTTCATTATTCTGTTCTCCTTGGGCTCTTGGTTTGTCTAATGTTATAACTGGCTCCAAAAGTGGTTTGCGTTTGAAGTTCATAGTCATTTACTACAATGAGCCTCAGAACTATTTGGATGGTAGGGGAACTTTTGAAAAATGTGCTGAGAAGTATAATCGAACTTTTCGAAGATGTATAAATATTTTAAAAACATTGGCTTAGAATCAGTTAGACCTGGTTTTTGAATTTCATAAACGAGAATATGTCTTTACTTTCCCAGTATCTTTCTGTGGCCCTTAGTACTTCCATTCAGCGTGTACAGGACTAACTAGCAGGAAAGGAGTGAGACAAGGCTGAATATTGTCACCCTACTTATTTAACATATATGTAGAGTACATCATGCAAAATGTTGGGCTGGATGAATCACAAGCTGGACTCAAGATTGCTGAAAAAAATATTAACAACCTCAGATATGCAGATGATACCACTTTAACGGCAGAAAGTGAAGAGGAGCTAAAGAGCCTCTTGATAAGGGAGAGAGAGGAAAGGGGAAAAGCTGGCTTGAAATTTAGCATTGAAAAAACTAAGATCATGGCATCATGTCTCAATACTTCAGGGCAAATAGAAGGGGAAAAAGTAGAAGCAGACAGATTTTATTTTCTTGGACTCCAAATTCTTTTAATTGAAAAAGTTGGACAAGACTGAGCAACTAACATGCACACATGCAAATAAGCAGTTCTCTATTGCAATTAAAAAGTCAACAATTTTACTATCAATAAATATTCCATGGCTACATCACATCATGTTTCCAGCTCCTTACTACCTATTTTTTGGTTCTCAAACCAGACTCACATATTTTAGGGTTTTGTTATGGCAGCACTCCACTTCCAAGTACCTATTTCTCTTGAAATTCTTACTGCAAGAGGAACAGTCAGAAACCACAGTAGTGTACAAGAATGCTGTATCGTGTCCGACTCTTTGCAACCCCATGAACTGTAGCCCATCAGGCTCCTCTGTCCATGGGATTTCCCAGACAAGAACACTGGAATGGGTTGCCATTTCCTCCTCCAGGGGATCTTCGCAACCCGGGGATCGAATCCATGTCTCCTGCATTGGCAGGCAGATTTGTTACCACTGAGCTACCTGGGAAGCCCATGTACAAGAATACAAACTCCCTAGTTCCTGTGTTGGTGGATCAGTTGAGTGCTGGTTGATTCACAATGGGCTTACCTGGGTGATTCTGCAGATCTGAAGCTCATTCATGCATCTGTGAGAGATTAGATGAGCCTGGTTCACTTAGCAGCTCTGTTTCATGTGTTGCTTGCTCATCCTCTGGGATCATCCAGGGCATGTTTTTTCATGGCAATGAATGTGTACAAGAGTAAACACCCACTCATACAAACACTTTTCAAATTTTAATCCATCAGTGTTTGCTAATATTTCATTAGGCTAGACAAGTCATGTGGCCAAGTATAAAGTCTGATAAGGGAAGAAAAATCACTCTGCCCATCAAGGAAAAATAAATATTTCTGAAAAAATGTCAAATTTATTGCAGTTTGAAATGGACTATTTTTTTTTAAATATAGAGTTTTTAAAAGTTTTAGGTTTAGAACAAAATTGTACAAAAAGTATAAGGGGTTCCCATACACCCCTTTTCCTGACCTCACACATTTTCCCTATTATTAAACTCTTGCATTCATGTAAAACATTTGTTATATTTGATGAGACAATGCTCATATGTTGTTAGCAACTAGAATCCATAGTTTACATTAAGGATCAGTTTTTGCATTGTGTAGTCCTATAGGTTTTGACAATGCATAATGTCAAGGGTCCGTCATAGTAGTGTGCCTGTAAGTATAGATTCACTTCCCTAAAAATCCCCTGTGGTCCACCTACTAATCTCTTCCTCTCACCCAGCATCCTTGCAAATGCTAACTTTAAATTCATCCCCATAGTTTTGCCTTTCACTGAATGTGACATAGTTGGAATCATACAGGATGTATCCCTTCAGATTGGCTTCTTTCACTTAGCAGTATAAGTTCCTCCACATCTTTTTGTGACTTAACAGATCATTTCTTTTTTAGTTCTGTATAATATTCTATTGCATGGTTATACCACAGTTTATCCATTTACCTGCTGAAAAACCTCTAAGTTGTTTCCAACTTAAAACTACTACAAACATTTGCATGCAAGTTATTGGTGTGGACATACATTTTCAGCTCATTTGAGTAAATAATAGGGAACAAACCGCAATAAATTTGACTTTTTTTCACAAATATAATATGGAGCATTCACGGATTGTATGCTGAGAGTATGTATAGTTTTGTAAGTAGCTACCAAGCTGCCCTCCACAGTGGCTGGACCAGTTTGAATTCTCATGAGCAATTCCTGTTGTTCACAGTCTCATCAATATTTGATTTTTTGTGAGTGTTCTGGATTTTATTCATTTAATAGATGTGTATCTATATCTCATTGTTATGATCTACAATTTCCTAATGACATATGATGTTAAGCATGTTTTCATATATTTATTTGGCATCTATATATTTTCTTTGATGAAGTATCTGTTGCAATCTATTTCTGCTTTTTCAATCAAGTTATTTTCTTACTGTTTTGATTTAAGAAGTGTTTTTGTTTGCTGTATATTTTGAATAAAAATTGTTTATCAGATTTGTCTTTGCAAATGTTTTCTCCCAGTCTGTGGCTGTTCCTCTCATTCTCTCTCTTTTTTAAAAACTTTAATTTAAAAGCATTTTAATTTTACTTTTGGCTGCACTGCACAGCATGTGGGACCTCAGTTAAAGCACAGTCTTGACCCCTAGACCACCAGAGAAGGCCCTCTCATTCTCTTTATAATGCCTTTTTCAGAGAAGAATTTTAGAATTTTAGTTATGTCCAATTTATGAATTCATTCATTCAAGAATCATGTCTTTGGTGTTGTATAAAAAAAAAAATAATCACCAAACCCGAGGTCTTTTAGATATTCTCCAGTGTTATCTTCTAAATGTTCTTTAGTTTTATGTTATACATTTAGGTCTATGGTCCATTTTGAGTTAATTTTTATGAAGGATGAAAAGTCTGTATCTAGATCAACTTTTTAAAAAATTTTATTTATTTTTACAGCACTAGTTCCAGCACTACTTGTTGAAAAGATCATTTCCCCATTGAACGGACTTTCCTTCTTTGTCAAAGATCAGTTGACTATTTTTGTATGGGTCTATTTCTGATATTTTCTCCCAACATTGTCACAAATGTAACAAATGCTCCAAAAATGTGTGAGATCAGGAAAGGGGTTGTATGGGAACCTTTGTACTTACAGTTTTGCTGTGAACCTAAAACATTTTAAAAGTCTATATTCAGAAAAGTTATTCACTGCAAACTTCCTTAAATATTTGGTAGAATGCATCAGTGAACCCACCTGGGTCTAGTGTGTTCTATTTTGGAAGGCGATTAATCATTGATTCATGTTCTTAAAAATATGTAAGTCAATTTAAATTATATATTTCTTCTTGTGTAAGTTTTGGTACATTGTGTATTTCAAGAAATTATTTGATTTCATCTAAGTTTTCAAGTTTTTGGGCTTAGAATTGTTCATAATGTTCCTTTATCTTCCTTTTAGTAGCCAGACTGTATATAGTGATGGCTTGTCATTCATTTCTGATATAAACAACTTGTATCTTTTTTCTTTTTCTCTTAGTTAATTTGGATAGAGTCTTATCAATCTTATTGTTTGAAGAAAATAAGCTTTATTGATTTTTCTCAATTGGTATCCTATTTTCAATCCCATTGAATTCTAATCTAGTTTTTTTTTTAATTGAGGTATAAGTAACATTTAACATTATATTCATTTCAAGAGTACAATGCAATTATCCAACATTTATTTATATTGTGAAATGATTACCACAATAAATGTAGTTAACATCTGTCAACATACATAGGTACAATTTTTTATGAGAATATTTAATATTTATTCTCTTACCAATTTTCAAATGTATAATATTATTAACTCTAAACATCATACTGTACATGACATTCCCAGGACTTATTTATCTTATAACTGGAAGTTTGTATCTTTTGACCAGCTTCTTCCATTTTGCCCATCCTCTGCTCCCTGCCTCTGGCAGGTACCAATCCATTCTCTCCATCTATGAGATCAAAAAAAATTTTTTTGGTTGCAAATAGAAGTGAGGTTATATGGTATTAGTCTTTCTCTGTCTGAATTATTTCACTTAGTCTAGTACTTTCAAGGTCTGTCCATGTTGTCACAAATAGAAAGATTTCATTTTTAATGGATGAATGATATTCCATTGTATATAAATCATAGTTTTATCCATTCATCCATGGATACTCAGGTTGTTTCCCTGTCTTGGATATTGTAAACCATGCTGCAATGAACACGGGGGTGGATATATATTTTCAAATTAGTGTGTTTGTTTTCTCCAGGTAAATACCTAGAAGTGATAATCCTGGGTCATATGGTGTATAATTTTTTACTTTTATGAGGAACCTCTCTAATGTATTCCATAGTGGCTTCACCAATTTACATTCCCACCAACATTACACAAAAGTTCCCTTTACTCCACATCCTTACCAACATTTGTTATCTTTTGTCTTTTTGATAATAGCGGTTCTAACAGATATGAGGTGATAGCTCACTGTAATTCAATCCCAACACTTCATGGCAAATAGATGGGGAAACAATGGAAACAGTGAAAGACTTTATTTTCTTGGGCTCCAAAATCACTGTGGATGGTGACTGTAGCCATGAAATTAAAAGATGCTTGCTCCTTGGAAGAAAAGCTATGACAAACCTAGACAGTGGATTCAAAAGCAGAGACATTACTTTGCCAACAAAGGTCCATATAGTCAAAGCCATGGTTTCTCCAGTAGTCATGTATGGATGTGAGAGTTGGACCATAAAGAAGGCTGAGTGCTGAAGAATTGATGCTTTTGAACTGTGGTATTGGAGAAGACTCTTGAGAGTCCCTTGGACTGCAAGGAGATTAAACCTGTCAATCTTAAAGGAAATCAACCCTGAATATTAATTGGAAGGACTGATGCTAAAGCTGAAACTCCAGTAGTTTGGCTGCCTGATGAGAAGAGCTGACTCATTGGAAAAGACCCTGCTGCTGGGAAGGATAGAAGGCCGGAGGAGAAGGGGATGACAGAGGACAAGATAGTTGGATGGCATCACTGACTCAGTGGACAAGAGTTTGAGCAAGCTTCAGGAGATAGTGAAGAACAGGGAGGCCCTGGCATCCTGCAGTCCATAGGGTTGTGAAGAGTCGGACACGACTGAGTGACTGAACAACAACAACAATGACTAGCAATGTTGAGCATCTTTCCATGTACCTGCTGTAACTTCTATATGTATTTTTTTGAGAATGTCTATTTAAATCTTCTGCCCATTTTTCCTTCATATTGTTTTTTTCTTTACTATTGAGTTGTATGAGTTTTTAAGATATATTTTGGATATTGAGATATGAGATATATGATTTTCAAATATTCCCTCCCATTCAATAGGGTGCCTTTTCATTTTGTTAAGCTTCTTTTGCTGTGAAAAAGCTGTTTGGTCTGATGTAGTTTTATTTGTTAATTTTTACTTTGTTTGCCTTTGCTTTTGGTTCCAAATCCAAAAAGTCATAAGCAAGATTGGTATCAAGGAGCTCACCACCTATGTTTTCTTCTAAGAGTTTTATGATTTCAAGTCCTACATTCAAGTCTTTCATCCATTTTGAGTTAATTTTTGTGTATGGTGTAAGATGGTGTGCTGTCCATTTTCATTCTTTTGCATGTGCTGTTCAATTTTCTCAGCACTATTTAGTGAAGAAACTGTTCTTTTCCCATTGTATATTCTTGGCTCCTTTCTTGTAAATTAATTGACCGTATATGTGTGGGTTTATTTCTGGGCTCTCTATTCTGTTCCAATGATCTATGTGTTTGATTTTATGCCAATACCAAACTGTTTTGATTTCTGCTCTAATTTTCATTGCTTCAGCTTACTTTGGATTTAATTTTCTGTCCTCTTTTCTAGTGTCCTAAGTTGAAAGCAAGGTTACTTTTTTTATATCTTCTTTCTTTTTAGTATATGCTTTTGTCTCCTAGTCACTGCTTTCACTACATTGCACAAATTTTCATAAATTGTATTTTTGTTTTTATTTATTTCAGATATTTAAAATATTTTCTTGCAGCTTATTTGTTATTTCACTGAGATATGAGATATATGATTGATTTTACTTTTATTTCATTTCACTTTTATTTTGTGAAATATTCACATAATATTTCATTTTTATTTTAAAAGTATGTTGTTTAATCTCCAAATATTTGGACTTTTTTCCACTATCTTTCTGTTGTTGATTTCTAGTTTAATTCCATTGTGGTATGAGACTTACTATATTTGATTTCTATTATTTTAAATTTGTTAAGGTGTATTTTATGGTGCAGAATGGGGCCTATATTATTTAATATTTTATGTGGACTTGAGAATAATGTGTATAATTCTATGTTCTTGTTATTAGTCACTAAGTAGTGTCTGACTCTTTTGGGACTGTAGCCCTCCAGGCTCCTCTGTCCATGGTATTTCCCAGGCAAGGATACTGGAGTGGGTTGTCATTTCCTTCTGCAGGGGATCTTCCTGACCCAGGGATTGAACCTGCATCTTCTGCATTGCAGGTAGAGTTTTTACTTCTGAGCCACTGGGGAAAGCTCTCAATTCAATCCAGTTAATTGATGGTGCTGTTGAGTTGAACTATTTCTTCCCTGTTTCTCTGACTCTGGAGTTGGTTTTTCCTGGTAGAAAGTTGTTCAAGTCTTGAACCATGATAGTGGATTCATCTCTTTCTCCTTGCAGCTCTATCAGTTTTTCCTGCATGTACTTTCATACTCTATTGTCAGGCACATAAACACTAAGGATGGCTATGTTTTCTTGGAGGACTGACCTGTTTATTATTATGTAACGCCCCCTTTATCCTTGATGATTTTCTGAGGTTTTTGTAAAGATTTTTTTTTCATTCTTTTCTTTTTAAAGGTTCATTTATTTCATGTTTGGCTGTGCTGGGTCTTCATTGCTATGCACAAGCTTTCTCTAGCTGCAGTAAGCAGGGGCTACTCTTTGTTGTGATCTGTGGGCTTCTCATTGTGGTGGCTTCTCTTGTTGCAGAGCATGGGCTTTAGACACTCATGCTTCAGGAATTGTGGCTCACAGGCTTAGTTTCTCAGCATGTGGGATCCTCTCAGACAAAGGATCTACCATGTCCCCTTCATTGCAACATGGATTCTTAACCACTAGACCACCAGGGAAGACCCCAAGATCTGAAATCAATTTGGCAAAATTTGAGATTGGCAAACAGAATAGTAAGTATAGAGCTGTTGAATAGAAATGTAATATGGACCATAAATAATTTAAAGGTTTTAAATTACCATATTTAAAAAGTTAGCAATAGATAAAATTAATTTTAATCATGTGGTATATTTAACATAATATATTCAAAATATAATCAACATAAAATTATTAATTTATTTTATATTCATTTTTATATTACATCTTTGATGTTTGTTTATTTCACACTTTAATTCACATCTTCATTTATGCTTATGATATTTTAATTGCTCAATGGTCACATGGGTCTAGAGGTTACCATATTGGACAGTGCAGGTGTATATATTTTTGTACAATAAAAGACTTCAAATAATAAATATTTCAAAATTAATTAATGTAATAAAGCATTGTAAATTGTCTATACATATACACATATAATGTGAGCACTGGAGAGAATTTTAAAGCAAGACTTACCACATAAAGTAGTAGATTGGCATACATAAAAATTCCAATTGTGCATGTAAACAACGGTATTTGCAATATAAATAACAAATATGCTACTAATCTTCTTATTAAATTCAGAGCTTTTAGAAATCAATTAGAAAAATCAATAATCCAACAGAAAATAATGTGAAGACTTTTTCCATTAATGTGAATTTTTTTTCGATTCATTAAATTTTTTTCTGATTATTTCTCAGAGTTCCCCACCTCTCTGCTTACATTACCCATCTCTTTCTGCATGTTGTCCACTGTTTCCATTAAAACTTTTAACATATCTGATTATGGTTCTGATGCTGTCTTTGTCCCATCAGACTGCTTTTCCTTGTCTTCTGGCATTACTTGTACTTTTGAAATCATTCTCCTCAGATTGCAACTTGAACTCAATGTGCAAGAACTTGAACTCAGTGTGCAAGAACTTGAATCTGTCCAAAACCCTGCTTGGGCCTCCTACCCATGGTCTTTTAATTAGAATCACTCACCTGGTGTCTGGACTTACTGAGGCTCAGATTCTTTCAGTGACAGGCAAAGTGATAGGCAAAAAGTAGATTTATTTTTTAATAAATAAAATACTTTTTAATAAAAAGTAGATTAATATAGGACACTTGTAAGAGATGCAAACAATCAGGTGAGGGAGCTCAGCCCCAAAAGATTAAGTGGGCTACAATTTTGTAGTCAAAGGAAAGTGGAGGAGGGGAAAAGACTGCCTTCTATGAGTAGATTTCAAGCTTGCATCTATGCCTTCTATGAGTAGATTTCAAGCTTGCATTACTAACTCCTCCTTCAAATTGGGCAGGAGAGTGTCTGACCCTATGAGGTCAAACTAGGATTAACAGAGCACTTACAAAAATCAGTGGAAAGCTGGTGGCAGTTTTCTTTCAACTAATGGCCTGTGGCATACCTTGTGCTTTTATTTATGAATTTATAGTTAAGCAAGCCTGCTTCACTTCACAGTGGTCCCATAGCTTTCTTGAGAGATCATTAACTTACAGTGGTCTCCCAAAGTCTGTTAGGTTTCCCTCTCTATCTGTAGCTCCCTCCTGGGACTTCTACAACTATCTGTATAACTATCCTATTCTATCCCTGTCACTTTCTCAGTGAATGCTGAACATGTTGTATTAATGAATTGAATTGTATTGGCTTTTAGTGTGAGGAGGAACATTCATCTTTCTTGGACTTAAGCTGTATTTAATTTCTGTTTTAGCCCCAAATGCTAGAGTCTTTACATCACTTTTCTGTCCTTATTTGGTCTCTTCTTTTGACTCTAGGCTCTCCTGAAACTCCTCAGAGAAAGTCTGCATCTTTCAGTTGTTTAAGCTATGATCCACTTGATTACATTGGGTGGTATGGTGGTAAGAAGTAGGAGTGGAGAAGCAATTTATAATCTTATGACCAAGTCTCAAGCTTTTAGTGTGTACACGTCCTGGGCTGTGACTTTGACAATTGTTTTTCCTATCACGGATAAGACAGTAAGATGAGAGGGAGTTGGGTTGGGAGGAAAGATCTCTCATCTGGAGTATTGCTCTGGTAAATGTTCTTTGTTTGTGTTTTTATCTTGGAGAGTAGATCATTGTCATGGAAAACACTGGGATTATTTCAGAATTTTTGCACAATTATTCCACAATTTTTTTTAACCTCCTCCTTTAAAAGTCATGAAACGGTCTTTCGGTCTTTTTTGGATTATCACTGTGGAAACACCATGGGGAGCTTGATGATAAAACTCCCAAAATGCTTTGGGAAGCTCTGATTATAGCTTCTGGATCCATCATGCTCATGCTAGTTGATACTCAGTTCAGTTCAGTTGCTCAGTCGTGTCCGACTCTTTGCGACCCCATGAATTGCAGCATGCCAGGCCCCTCTGTCCATCACCAACTCCCGGAGTTTACCCAAACCCATGTCCATCGAGTCGGTGATGCCATCCAACCATCTCATTCTCTGTCGTCCCCTTCTCCTCCCGCACCCAATCCTACCCAGCATTAGGGTCTTTTCCAATGAGTCAACCCTTCGCATGAGGTGGCCAAAGTATTGGAGTTTCAGCTTCAACATCAGACCTTCCAATGAACACCCAGGATTAATCTCTTTTAGGATGGATTGATTGGATCTCCTTGCAGTCCAAGAAACTCTCAAGAGTCTTCTCCAACACCACAGTTCAAAAGCATCAATTCTTCGGTGCTCAGCTTTCTTCACCATCCAACTCTCACATCCATACATGACCACTGGAAAAACCATAGCCTTGACTAGACGGACTTTTGTTGGCAAAGTAATGTCTCTGCTTTTAAATATGCTATCTAGGTTGGCCATAACCTTCCTTTCAAGCAGTAAGCGTCTTTTAATTTCATGGCTGCAGCCACCATCAGCAGTGATTCTGGAGCCCCAAAAAATAAAGTCTGACACTGTTTCCACTGTTCTCCCATCTATTACCCATGGAGTGACGGGACCAGATGCCATGATCTTAGTTTTCTGAACGTTGAGCTTTAAGCCAACTTTTTCACTCTCCTCCTTCACCTTCATCAAGAGGCCCTTTAGTTCTTCTTCACTTTCTGCCATAAGGGTGGTGTCATCCGCATATCTGAGGTTATTGATATTTCTCCTGGCAATCTTGATTCCAGCTTGTGTTTCTTCCAGCCCAGCATTTCTCATGATGTACTCTGCACATAAGTTAAATAACTCAGCCTCCACCAATTTGTCAAAATTATTATTGAAATGTTCCAACCAGTGTGTGGCTCCAGCGGCTTCTGCTCCTAGATCTTGGTAAGCAGATCTAAGCTGTGGCTCTGGATTTTCTTGTTCCTCCAGATTGTGGGGTAGTAATTTTCCCTAAAACCTTATTTCTCTAATGGGTCAAAATAAGTCATTGATGATTAATTTGTTCAGCTTTTTCTTACTCTAAAGATGAGGGTAATAAAACTCAAACTCTTTATATATAGAACTGGAGCTGGAAGTTTTATTTAAGAAATGTTTGTATCACCAATTTTATTGGATTTATATTAAAAGAAGGAGAGAAAGGAAGACAGCATTTTTCTTTCTATAATAATCAAGAACTAGTATTTCATAACAGATTTACTTCTTTCCTGAATATAAGCAAGTAGAGAAAGTGGTACTAGAATTGAGTTGAGTGTGTCTTTTACTTGCAAAAGTTTGATATAACCCAAGAGAGTATACATTCAGATTTTGTAGATATAAAAGAGAGACTGAGTTGGAATTTTTTTTTAATCTATTTTTAATTGGAGGATATTTACTTTACAATATTATGTTGGTTTTTGCCTTACATCAACATCAATCAGCCATAGGTGTATATATATATATTTATATATTTTTATATATGTGTATATATATATATATATATATATATATATATATGTCCCCCCTCTCAAACCTGCTTCTCATCTCTCATCTCATCTCACCTCTCTAGATTGTCACAGAGCATGAGTTTGAGCTCCCAGAGTCATATAGCAATTCCCACTAGCTATTTACATATTTTACATATGGTAATGTATTTTACATATGGTAATATATTTGTTTCCATGCTGCTGCTAAGTCACTTCAGTCGTGTACGACTCTGTGCAACCCCATAGACGGCAGCCCATCAGGTTCTGCCATCCCTGGGATTCTCCAGGCAAGAACACTGGAGTGGGTTGCCATTTCCTTCTCCAGTGCATGAAAGGGAAAAGTGAAAGTTAAGTCGCTCAGTCATGTCCGACTCTTAGCGACCCCATGGACTGCAGCCTACCAGGTTTCTCCGTCCATGGGATTTTCCAGGCAAGAGTACTGGAGTGGGGTGCCATTGCCTTCTCTGTTTCCATGCTACTCTCCCAATTTGTCCTACCCATTCCTTCCCCTACAGTGTCCACATGTCTGTCCTCTGTGTCTGCAAATAAAGTTGGAATTAGTTTGCCTTAAATTCTTTCCATACATTGTTTGCTCTAAGGTCTTAATTATTCATTGTAAGCATTTCCTCTAGTTTCTAAAATTTCTCACTAAAACTTGCCTCAGTTTCTAAGTTTGTCATGTAAATTCAGGCAATTTATAACATTTGGAGTATTTCTATAAAAGTATTCAACAAAATTAATCAGCAAATAAATATTTTCATGATCTGATACTCCAATAGTTAAATATCTTCAATATTTTCAAACCAAACAAACAAATCACATTTGGATAAAAAGTGAACATGGAACATTTCGAAGAGGAATTATTCATAAAATTCAAGTGTTCTCAAATTAAAGCTTATAGTGGAAACTGTTTCACAATTTTAATTATATTGGTTATTCTTCCCAATTTTTATAATGGGTTACAATACCTAAACTGGATGAGAAAAGCCAAGTACAAAATGTCATGACTTAAACCACATAAAGGCTTTTAATATTTTTGCTAATTTCCGCCCCCCTCAGGCGTATGTTGTGAAATGTAGACTTCTGCAAGTAACTGGCACACCCATACTTCAGCATCCCCAGTGAGTTGCAGAGAATTTCCAAGAGTTAAGAATTATTCCTCTCTTTAAAATAACTAAAATAAGGAAAACCATCATTTTTCTTCATAAAAAATGGATAAAAACTGCCTTTTTACTTGAGGGTGTATTTGTGTCTCAGTCACAGGTTAAATATAGTTGTTTCTGTGTGAGTTTGTAGTGAGGTCTGTAAATCAAGAGACAATCTTTCCAAAGGAGAACTGTATGTGAAATAGGGGAATATGTGCTTTTCTTGACTCCTGCCATTCTCAACCTTTTCCCAGTTTTAAGTCAGATAGATGCTTAGAGCCTAGAAATCTTGTTACAAGCTCTCCTCCTTAAGTGCATTTGTTTTGCAAATAGAAAGGGCCATTGACTTAATAATTTGTAGCCATTTATCAAGCATTTAGAACATGCCAGATACCAGCCTAGTTCGTTTTCCTTTATCCTTACTATCATTCAAGGGGAGAAGTATCCTTCCTTTTAAAAAGGCTATTTGTAGCCAAAGCAATCTTGAGGAAGAAGAATGGAACTGGAGGAATCAACCTGCCTGACTTCAGACTCTACTACAAAGCCACAGTCATCAAGACAGTATGGTACTGGCACAAAGATAGAAATATAGATCAATGGAACAAAATAGAAAGCCCAGAGATAAACCCACGCACATATGGACACCTTATCTTCGACAAAGGAGGCAAGAATATACAATGGAGAAAAGACAACCTCTTTAACAAGTGGTGCTGGGAAAACTGGTCAACCACTTGTAAAAGAATGAAACTAGAACACTTCCTAACACCGTACACAAAAATAAACTCAAAATGGATTAAAGATCTAAACGTAAAACCAGAAACAATAAAACTCCTAGAGGAAAACATAGGCAAAACACTCTCCGACATAAATCACAGCAGGATCCTCCATGACCCACCTCCCAGAATATTGGAAATAAAAGCAAAAATAAACAAATGGGACCTAATTAAAATTAAAAGCTTTTGCACAACAAAGGAAACTATAAACAAGGTGAAAAGACAGCCTTCAGAATGGGAGAAAATAATAGCAAATGAAGCAACAGACAAACAATTAATCTCAAAAATATACAAGCAACTTCTGCAGCTGAATTCCCGAAAAATAAATGACCCAATCAAAAAATGGGCCAAAGAACTAAACAGACATTTCTCCAAAGAAGACATACAGATGGCTAACAAACACATGAAAAGATGCTCAACATCACTCATTATTAGAGAAATGCAAATCAAAACCACAATGAGGTATCATTTCACACCAGTCAGAATGGCTGCTATCCAAAAGTCTACAAGCAATAAATGCTGGAGAGGGTGTGGAGAAAAGGGAACCCTCTTACACTGTTGGTGGGAATGCAAACTAGTACAGCCACTATGGAGAACAGTGTGGAGATTCCTTAAAAAACTGGGAATAGAACTGCCATATGACCCAGCAATCCCACTGCTGGGCATATACACCGAGGAAACCAGAATTGAAAGAGACGCGTGTACCCCAATGTTCATCGCAGCACTGTTTACAATAGCCAGGACATGGAAGCAACCTAGATGTCCATCAGCAGATGAATGGATAAGGAAGCTGTGGTACATATACACAATGGAATATTACTCAGCCATTAAAAAAATACATTTGAACCGGTTCTACTGAGATGGATGAAACTGGAGCCCATTATACAGAGTGAAGTAAGCCAGAAAGAAAAACAACAATACAGTATACTAATGCATATATATGGAATCTGAAAGATGGTAACGATAACCCTATATGCGGGACAGAATGAGAGACACAGATGCATGGAACAATTTTATGGACTCTGAGGGAGAAGGTGAGGGTGGGACGTTCTGGGAGAATGGCATTGAGACATGTGTATTGTCATATGTGAAACAGAGCACCATTCCATGTTCGATGCATGTGACAAGGGCTCGGGGCCGGGGCAGTGGGATGATCCAGAGGGATGGGAGGGGGAGGGAGGTGGGTGGGGGGTTCGGGAAGGGGAACACATGTAAACCCATGGCTGATTCTTGTCAATGTATGGCAAAAACTATTACAATATTGTAAAGTAATTAGCCCCCAAGTAAAATAAATAAATTTATAAAAAAAAAAAAAATTAAATTGATACAAACTCTCAAAAAAAAAAAAAAAAAAAAAAAAAGGCTATTTGTTAACCAGTGAACTTTTTTGGCCTACTATTAACTGATTGAACATCTCTTCTGGTCAGAAGCAGAGATGCTTGGAAAAAGCAAATGAAAGAGCTGTTAAAAGCAAAGGGCCAATTTCAACGAATGCCCCAGAGGGCACCTTCCTGATGAGGAGCTGTTACTCTGCCATAACAGCTCAGGTTTAGTTTATTCAACAGTTCAACATATAATCAAGATAGCCATGTGCTCATGTTGTTTTTTTGGTGGCCAGGACACTATCAGTCCTGAGGCAACTGTAATAAAATAGAGATTGCACTGGTTTGCAGAAGTTTTGGAAATTTCATTGTTGCTGTGATATTTGACTGGAGTCCTTGGAATCAGGGCATGGCTGTCTCCCCTTCAACTCCAAAGTAGAGTTCTGGACAAGAAAGGAACCCCCTTCCTTTCACTCATTGCAAGATTTTACAATCTCTTCAATAATTCAGCTCCACCCCACTTCCATCTCTGATACCTACAAATTCACACCAAATGGCTTGGTTTAGGAATAATCATCCTGGGAGACATGGGAAAAATCAGTCTGCTTTTCCAAATTTTACAACTAGATGAATATACTGAGAGTTCTTCTCCTACCTCCTCTTTGGAAGACTTTAAACATTTTTTCCATCTTTGTCTGCAAGCATGAGGGTGCTGTCTTCACCCATCATCTTGACTGAAGAGGCATTGCTTGGTTTCTCCACCTCGTGAATAGATTTTATGATGTAGAAGTGTCATATGTAAGCATATCAATTGGGAGCATAGTGAAGAGAAAATGTGTAAGTTGGCATGTGGCTGATTCTGTATTAGATTAAGAAATATGAAAGACAGCTATAATGTTCCTTGATTTGGGGGCAGTTTTTACTATTGCCAGCAATGTTTCAAGCAGAAGTTTCACTCTTGGTCTCAAGGTTCTAAATGAAACTTGCCTTACACAAGGAAATAGATAATCTGGACCAGAGGAAATTAAAGCGCAGAAAGAAAACAAAGCCAAAATGAAACTAACAGGTGGTGCTAGTGATAAAGAACCCACCAGCCAATGCAGGAGACATAAGGACACGGGTTCGATCACTGAGTCAGGAAGATCCCCTGGAGTAGGGAATGGCAACTTGCTCCAGTATTCTTGTCTGGAAAATCCCACGGACAGAGGAGACTGGAGGCGATACTCCATAGGGTCGCCAAGAATTGGAAACAACTGAAGTGACCTAACATGCACACATGTACACTACATAGAAGGAGTGCATTTGTTATAAGTGATTCTAAAACTTGGCTCCCAGTTTTATAGAAATCAAATTAAATAAAGGCACACCTACCTACACATGCATATATTTAATTAGCTGAAATGAATAAATATGCCAACTCCTCAAGGGACATACAAGTATACCCTTTTCAGTTAGTTCAGTTCAGTCGCTTAGTCGTGTCTGACTCATTGCAACCCCATGGACTGCAGCATGCCTGGCTTCCCTGTCCTCACCAACTCCCGGGGTTTACTCAACCTAATGTCCATCAAGTCACTGATGCCATCCAACCATCACATCCTCTGTCACCCCTTCTCCAGCCTTCAATGTTTCCCAGCATCACGGTATTTTCAAATGAGTCAGTTCTTTATATCAGGTGGCCAAAGCATTGGAATTTCAGCTTCAGCATCAGTCCTTCTAATGAACACTCAGGACTGATCTCTTTAGGATGGACTAGTTGGATCTCCCTGCAGTCTAAGGGACTCTCAAGAGTCTTCTCCAACACCACAGTTCAAAAGCATCAATTCTTCGGTGTTCAGCTTTCTTTATAATCCAACTCTCACATCCACACATGACTACTGGAAAAACCATAGCCTTGACTAGATGGACCTTTGTTGGCAAAGTGTTTGTTAATATGCTGTCTAGGTTGGTCATAACTTTGCTTCCAATGAGCAAGCATCTTTTAATGTCATGGTTGCAGTCACCATCTGCTGTGATTTTGGAGCCCCCCAAAATAAAGTCTGACACTGTTTCCACTGTTTCCCCATCTATTTCCCAAGAAGTGATGGGACCAGATGCCATGATCTTAGTTTTCTGAATGTTGAGTTTTAAGCCAACTTTTTCACTCTCCACTTGCACTTTCATCAAGAGGCTCTTTAGTTATTCTTCACTTTCTGCCATAAAGGTGGGGTCATCTGCATATCTGAGGTTATTGATAATTCTCTTGGCAATCTTGATTCCAGCTTGTATTTCATCCAGCCCTGTGTTTCTCATGATGTACTCTGCATATAAGTTAAATAAGCAGAGTGACAATAACAGCCTTGGCGTACTCCTTTTCCTATTTGGAACCAGTCTGTTGTTCCATGTCCAGTTCTAACTGTTGTTTCTTGACCTGCAGACAGATTTTTCAGGAGGCAGGTCAGGTGGTCTGGTATTCCCATCTCTTTCAGAATTTTCTACAGTTTGTGGTGATCCACACAGTCAAAGGCTTTGGCATAGTCAATAAGGCAGAAATAGATGTTTTTCTGGAACTCTCTTGCTTTTTCGATGATCCAACGGATGTTGACAATTTGATCTCTGGTTCCTCTGACTTTTCTACAATCAGTTTGAACATCTGGAAGTATACGGTTCACGTATTGCTGAAGCCTGGCTTGGAGCATTTTGAACATTACTGGTGTGTGAGATGAGTGCAATTGTGTGGTTGTTTGAGCATTCTTTGGCATTGCCTTTTTTGGGATTGGAATGAAAACTGATGTTTTCAAGTCCTGTGGCCGCTGCTGAGTTTTCCACATTTGCAGGCATATCGAGTGCAGCACTTTCAGAGCATCATCTTTTTGGATTTGAAATAGCTCAATTGAAATTCCATCACCTCCACTAACTTTGTTTACAGTGATGCTTCCTAAGGCCCACTTGACTTCACATTCCAGGATGTCTGGCTCTAGGTGAGTGATCACACCATCATGATTATATGGGTCATGAGGATCTTTTTTGTATAGTTCTTCTGTGTATTCTTGCCACCTCTTCTTAATATCTTTTGCTTCTGTTAGGTTCATACCATTTCTGTCCCTTATTGTGTCCATCTTTGCATGAAATATTCCCTTGATATATCTAATTTTCTTGAAGAGATCTATAGTCTTTCCCATTCTATTGTTTTCCTCTATTTCTTTGCACTGATCACTGAGGAAGGCCTTCTTAGCTCTCCTTGCTATTCTTTGGAACTCTGCATTCAAATGGGTATATTGTTCCTTTTCTCCTTTGCCTTTAGCTTCTCTTCTTTTCACAGCTATTTGTAAGACCTCCTCAGACAACCTTTTTGCCTTTTTGCATTTCTTTTTCTTGGGGATGGTCTTGATCACTGCCTCCTGTACAATGTCATGAACCTCCATCCATAGTTCATCAGGCACTCTGTCTATCAGATCCAGTCCCTTAAATATATTTCTCACTTCCACTGTATAACCGAAAGGGATTTGATTTAGGTCATACCTGAATGGTTTAGTGGTTTTTCCTACTTTCTTCAATTTAAGTCTGAATTTGGAAATAAGGAGTTCCTGATCTGAGCCACAGTCAGCTCCCAGTCTTGTTTTTGCTGATTGTATAGAGCTTCTCCATCTTTGGCTGCAAAAAATAGAATCAATCTGATTTCGGTGTTGACCATCTGGTGATGTCCATGTGTAGAGTCTTCTCTTGTGCTGTTGGAAGAGGGTGTTTGCTGTGACCAATCAGTTCTCTTGGCAAAACTATGCTAGCCTTTCCCCTGCTTTATTCTGTACCCCAAGGCCAAATTTGCCTGTTACTCTGGGTGTTTCTTGACATCCTACTTTTGCATTCCAGTCCTGTATAATGAAAAGGACATCTTTTTTGGGTGTTAGTTCTAGAAGGTCTTGTAGGTCTTCATAGAACCATTCAACTTCAGCTTCTTCAGCATTACTGGTCAGGGCATAGACATGGATTACCGTGATATTGAATGGTTTGCCTTGGAGATGAACAGAGATCATTCTGTCATTTTTGAAATTGCATCCAAGTACTACATTTCTGACTTTTTTGTTGACTATGAAGGCTACTCCATTTCTTCTAAGGGATTCTTGCCCACAGTAGTAGACATAATGGTCATCTGAGTTAAATTCACCCATTCCAGTCCATTTTAATTCACTCATTCCTAAAATGTCGACGTTCACTCTTGCCATATCCTGTTTGACCAGTCCCAATTTGCCTTGATTCATGGACCTAACATTCCAGGTTCCTATGCAATATTGTTATTTATAGCATCAGACTTTACTTCCATCATGTCACAACCACAACTGAGTATTGTTTTTGCTTTGGCTCCATCCCTTCATTCTTTCTGGAGTTATTTCTCCATTGGTCTCCAGTAGCATATTGGACACCTACTGACCTGGGGAGTTCATCTTTCAGTGTCTTATCTTTTTGCTTTTTCATGCCATTCATGCGGTTCTCCAGGCAAGAATACTGAAGTGGTTTTCCATTCCCTTCCCCAGTGGACCACATTTTCTCAGAACTCTCCACCATGACCTCTCCATCTTGAGTGGCCCTACACGGCATGGCTCATAGTTTCATTGAGTTAGACAAGGCTGTGGTCCATGTGATTAGATTGGTTAGCTTTCTGTGTTTGTGATTTTCAATCTGTCTTCCCTCTAATGGAGAAGAATAAGAGGCTTATGGAAGCTTCCTGATGGGAGAGACTGACTGAGGGAGAAACTGGGTCTTGTTCTGATGGGTGGGGCCATGCTCAGGAAATCTTTAATCCAATTTTCTGTTGATGAGTGGAGCTGTGTTCCCCTCCTGCTATTTACTTGGGGCCAAACTATGGTGGAGGTAATGAAGATAATGGTGACCTCCCTCAAAAGGTCCAGTGAATGCACTCAGTGCCCCCAGCTCTACAGCAGGCCACCGCTGACCCATGCCTCTGCGGGAGACTCCTGGACACTCACAGGCACGTCTGGGTCAGTCTGTTGTGGGGTCACTGTTCCTTTCTCCTGGGTCTCGGTGCACACAAGGTTCTGTTTGTGCCCTCAAAGAGTATATTTCCCAGTCCTGTGTAAGTTCTGGTAGCTCTATGGTGTGGTTAATGGCGGCCTCCTCCAAGAGGACTTATGCCATATCCAAGTCTGCTGCACCCAGAGCCCCTGTCCCTGTGGCAGTCCACTGCTGACCCATACCTCCACAGGAGATGCTCATACACAGTTCTGTTTCAGTCTCTGTGGGGTCCCTGGGTCCTGGTGTGCACAAGGTATGTGTGAGCCTTCTGAGTGTCTCTGTCGGGAATGGGGTTTGATTCTAAACATGAATTCGCCCCTCTGCCATCTTGCTAGTGCTTTTCCTTTGTCATTGGGCATGGAGTATCTCCTCCGGCCGCTCCAGCAAAGCGCAGCCATTGTTTTCTGAACAAAAAACTTGTAAAACAATTTATTCAATGGTTTTTAAAATATCATAATGCAGCTGTGGATATAAGATAAGTAAAAAGGATTTGAGCAAATGTAGTTCCAGTGATGACATTTCTGGTCATTGGGTTTATTGGAGGAGAAATTTTGAACAACCATTTGTGGAAATCCTTCTCCAGGTATAGTAGAAAATTTGGATAAAATTGAAAGAAAGCTGGACTAGAAATCAAGATCCAGACTTGGAATTCTAGTTCTGTAGGTGATTCTACATTTGACCTTAATTAAGTCACCCTCCCCATTCCCCTGTTTTTTCTTTGAGCTTTGAAACATATGCTTCAGTTGGGTTTTGTTTTCTTCTGTCTCTCTAGCACCTAGAAAACTGCCTGGTGCATAATAAATGCACAATAAATATTTGTCAATACATTTGTGGAGTGAATAGAAGAAATTGATAACATAGTACCAGATTGACAAAGTGAAACTATCTTTTATGAGTATAAAATACCTTACAAATGTTGAGTGAGGGCAAGGGGGAGGCTTGAGATTGGAACAATTTTGTCTTATTTCAAGGTGTCTTAATCTGCTTGGGCTAATATAATAAATACCATAACTAGGTGGTTTACACAACAGAAATTTACTAATGTCTTCTCACAGTTCTGGAGGCTGGAGATCTGAGATAAGGGTGTTAGCAGGGTTGGTTTCTCCCGTGGCCTTTCTTCTGCTTGTAGATGACTGTTTCCTTCCCGTGTCCTCAGATCATCATCCCTCTGTGAGTGTCTGTGTTCTGATCTCTTTTTCTTGCTAGTACACCAGTCCTACTGAATTAGGGTCCTCATAGTGACCTCATTTTATCTTAATTATCTCTTTCATCACATTGAGGGGTAGATCTTCAACATATGAGTTTTAGGAGCACGTAGTTCAGTCTAAAGCATCAGGTAACCCCAAGGAGAACTAATTCAATGGCACTCTGGTATCTCAGCACATTAACAACAACAACAACAACAACAACTAACCCTAAGCAGTCATTCCTGAAATTAGGCAGGATCAAAACTAATACAATGAGTTTCCAAACTATATTAAGAAAGTGAATTTTAATTATTAAACTCCAAATAAAGATTCTTAGCCAAAATTCTTTTTTAACCCAGATTATATGCTGTATAACTAGAATAGAGACACAAATATCTTATAGTAATAGAACGTTTTTAAGAATTAAAATATATAATTCTAGCTTTATTTTCTGATTGCTCAATGTTCACATCCTTCAATGGTTAGCATATTTTGAGATTTAGAAAATGTTCTGAAAATTAAATGGGGCCATAAAATCAAAACAGGAAAAGTCACCAATGCCAAGTCAAAATATTTGAAAGTCAAGAGGAGCATTAGGAAAGAAGAAAAATAATCCTCATTCTTTCTGCCAATTAGCATAATTTGCCCAAAGTCATTGCAAATCATCTGATTTATTAAAATCCACTGGTCAATTCTACTACTTTTACTCTCAGTGACAGAGATGCTCAATCTCTTCTTTTTAAAACACTTGTGTTTTAAACTTGGCTTCTGAGCCACAGTGTTCTCCTAGTTTCCTTCTCATTTCTTTTTCTTTGTTAATCTATACTTTTTCCAGATTATCTTCTCTACTATAACGCTTTCAACACCGAAAATGCACAATTGCTTTTCAACTTTATATCTGAAGCTCTGACCACTCTCTTGAAGCCTAGTGTTACACACCCAACTACACAATACCTCATTTTTTTCTCTCTGGATTTAGCAAGCTTTATCCTTGAGACAAATACAAGCCACCTGGTCCTAGAGGCCAAAATCCCCAGTCTCTCACTTGTTCTCCTGACTCTCCCTTGGTAAGCAAATTCTTCAAATAAGTACATTCTTCATGTGGATTTAGGCCAATGTCCTTGATAGGTCTCCTGGTTCCTCTCTAGCCTCCTGGTATGCTTGTCCTCCCCAACTCACACCACAAAGCCCAGATGTCTTTTGATTCAATGAGCTTATAGAACAAAATGAGAAGAAGAGGCTGATGTCCCAAGCACGTTATGGAGAGCAGGAGGACCCCTGGGCTCAGAGTGGAGAACCATGCCCCGATGTCTCCTGGGTTCAGGGTTTGTTTCTCCTAAACCCTGAAGGGATATACAAAGATGCCAAAATTGCCCTCTTTATTCACCCTTTCCATATGCTTTTACTGACAATGGCCTCTGTGGAGTCACACATTTTCTTTGGATGTTTAACCTCCTGGTGGCTCCATTTCCCTCTGTGGGAAATAGGTTGGTTGCCATTCCCTTTCTTCCTAGAGTACTGGGAAGCTTCAGTGAGATGATGCACAACAGAGTGCAAACCTTAGGGAGTATCTTCAGAGGTGTTTTGCCTCATGCTACATGCATGAGAGTCCTGGGTCATCTGTCCCCATCATCTATGGATTCTTGTCATTCTCCCTTCATATCCTAGGCACCAAACCAACTATATGACACCTCAGTTCAGTTCAGTTCAGTCACTCAGTCGTGTCCAACTCTTTGCAACCCCATGGGCTGCAGCACACCAGGCCTCCCTTTCCAACACCAACTCCCGGAGTTAACCCAAACTCATGTCCATTGAGTCGGTGATGCCATCGAACCATCTCATCCTCTGTCATCTCCTTCTCCTCCTGCCCTCAATCTTTCCCAGCATCAAGGTCTTTTCAAATGAGTCAGCTCTTTGTATCAGGTGGCCAAAGTCTTGGAGTTTCAGCTTCAACATCAGTCCTTCCAATGAACACCCAGGACTGATCTCCTTTAGGATGGACTGGTTGGATCTCCTTGCAGTCTAAGGGACTCTCAAGAGTATTCTCCAACACCACAGTTCAAAAGCATCAATTCTTTGGCGCTCAGCTTTCTTTAATAGTCCAACTCTCACATCACATCCATACATGACTACTGAAAAAACCATAGCCTTGACTAGATGGACCTTTGTTGGCAAAGTAATGTCTCTGCTTTGTAATATGCTGTCTAGGTTGGCCATAACTTTCCTTCCAAGGAGTAAGCATCTTTTAATTTCATGACTGCAATCACCATCTGCAGTGATTTTCGAGCCCCAAAAAATAAAGTCTGACACTGTTTCCCCTTCTATTTGCCATGAAATTATGGGACCGGAAGCCATGATCTTAGTTTTCCGAATGTTGAGCTTTAAGCCAACTTTTTCACTCTCCTCTTTCACTTTCATCAAGAGGCTCTTTAGTTCTTCTTCACTTTCTGCGATAAAGGTGGTGTCATCTGCATATCTGAGGTTGTTGATAATTCTCCTGGCAATCTTGGTTCCAGCTTATGCTTCCCCCAGCCCTGTGTTTCTCATGATGTACTCCGCATATAATTTAAATAAGCAGGGTGACAATATATAGCCTTGATGTACTCCTTTTCCTAGTTGGAACCAATCTGTTGTTCTATGTCTTGTTCTAACTGTTGCTTCCTGATCTGCATACAGATTTCTCAAGAGGCAGGTCAGGTGGTCTGGTATTCCCATCTCTCAGAATTTTCCAGTTTTTTGTGATCCAGAGTTAAAGGCTTTGGCATAGTCAATAAGGCAGAAATAGATGTTTTTCTGGAACTCTCTTGCTTTTTCAATGATCCAGCAGATGTTGGCAATTTGATCTCTGGTTCCTCTGCCTTTTCTAAAACCAGCTTGAACATCTGGAAGTTCACAGTTCACGTATTGCTGAAGCCTGGCTTGAAGAATTTTGAGCATTACTCTGCTAGTGTGTGAGATGAGTGCAATTGTGTGGTAGTTTGAGCATTCTTTGGCATTGCCTTTCTTTGGGATTGGAATGAAAACTGACATTTTCCAGTCCCGTGGCCACTGCTGAGTTTTCCAGATTTGCTGGCATATTGAGTGCAGCACTTTCAGAGCATCATCTTTTCGGATTTGAAATAGCTCAACTGAAATTCCATCACCTCCACTAGCTTTGTTTATAGTGATGCTTCCTAAGTCCCACTTGACTTCACATTCCAGGATGTCTGACTCTAGGTGAGTGATCACACCATCGTGATTATCTGGGTTGTGAAGATCTCTTTTGTATAGTTCTTCTGTGTATTCTTGCCACCTCTTCTTAATATCTTCTGCTTCTGTTAGGTCCATACCATTTCTGTCCCTTATTATGGCCATGTTTGCATGAAATGTTCCCTTGGTATCTCTAATTTTCTTGCTGCTAAGTCACTTCAGTCGTGTCAGACTCTGTGTGACCCCATAGAGGGCAGCCCACCAGACTCCACTGTCCCTGGGATTCTCCAGGCACGAACACTGGAGTGGGTTGCCATTTCCTTCTGCAATGCATGAAAGTGAAAAGTGTAAGTGAAGTCACTTCTTTCCCATTCTATTATTTTTCTCTATTTCTTTGCACTGACCACTGAAGAAGGCTTTCTTATCTCTCCTTGCTATTCTTTGGAACCTACTGTCACCAAAAAGTAAAACCTCTTATAATGATCAAAGTATTCGTAAAGGTCATAAAAGAAAGGACAATTTTTTCTCAAAGGTTGGTAAGTAATTGAAGCATGAGCCGTCTTTGAAAAATAACAAACAGTTGTTTACATTAAAAAGTCTTTCCCACAGTCCTGAGATATGTGCTATTGTATTTCAATAATTATTATTACAGTAATTGTTATTGTGGGAATAATATGATCATCTATTTAAACTCTAATCTCAGAGGATATTTCACATGGTAAAATGGGCTAGTGTGCACATAAGTACTCAAAATATTTCTGGCCCTTAGGGTAAGTGCTGCAATATTCACTAGCATTTTCTTTTTCTCATAGTGATAACATAGTGAGAAATTTTTTCTTATTATCTACAATATATTGAGTAATTTATTCAATTTTTTACTGCACTCAATTTTTTAATTACATTTTTTGATACACAAATATAGCAGTTTCACAATTAATAATCCTGTGAGAAATACTTTAATAACTAGATGCCAACATTTACTTTTGTTGTAATTATTAGCTCAGTTGTGTTGACTCTTTGCAACTCCATGGACTGTAGGTTGCCAGGCTCCTCTGTCTATGGAATTCCCCAGGCAAGAATACTGCAGTGGGTAGCCATGCTATTCTCCAGGAGATTTTCCCCACCCAATGATGGAACCTGGGTCTTCTGCATTGCAGGCAGATTCTTTACCATCTGAGTCACCAGGGAAAACCAACAATATTTACATACATTTTAAAAATTGCTTTTCAGCCTTACTGTATCAAAGTACTGCTTTCCAAAATTATTTAGGTAAATTCTTTCTTCTCACACTCCAGTGTGGTTTTGTTATTAATTTATATACAGTAGGTTCATTTGTTACTATCTGCATTCTATTTTGAATTCCTCACATACTGATTGCTTTTGTTTGTTTACTTTCTTGGTATCTGAAGGACATGTGAAACATCTATAATTGTAAGAGTCAGAGATATATCAAGAGACATGTTAAGAAAAAAAATTGTCCACTCTTCATTCCTCCTTCTCCATTTGCATTCTTTTTTCCACTCTTGTCTCACTTATCCCTTACAGGTAGCTCATTTCTGGTTTCTGGTTTACTATTTCTATGTTTTGTTTTAAAGTATTTGTCTTGTAAAGTTTAAAGCATGTATCATTTGTCTTCAATTTTTTTAAAGAATTCTTGATAGATTGAGGATATCAACCTTTTACTAATATTTTCTCCCAGTCGGTCACTTGATTTTTCAATGGTGTCTCATCATAAACTTTTTAATTTTTATCAGTTTTTTATTTCCTCTGCATTTTAATCATAGCTAAGAAGTCTTTCCCTATAGCAAAATTAAACAACAATTCACCTTTTTTGTTTTTTAAATTGCACTTGATGGCTTCAGTTTTCACAATAGACTCACTAATCCATTTAGAGTTTCTCTTCTCTGTGGTGTGAGGCTTGGGTCTAATTTTCTTTTTGTTTTCCCAAGTAGCTACTCAACTTTCCCAGCACCAATAAATAAAAAGCTTATATTTGCTCCTACAATTTGAGATGTCACCTTTGTCAGATACTATATTTCCATATGTATTTTTACTTCTTTTTATTTTTTATCATTGGTCATTTGTTTATTCAGATCCCATTACTTCTTTGTTTTAATAATTAAGATTTCATGGGATGTATGAATATCTGTTAGGGCTAATTCTCTTTGGGATTTCCTTTTTCTGTGTTTTCCTGGTTATTCTTGAGTGAATAATTTTCTGTAGGGATTTTGGTATAAACATTGCAATATTTTATGAGATTCCTGGTCCATTATATTATTTTTGATCCATTATTTTATTTTATTTTATTTTTCTTTAAGGAATCCAACAATATGAACACTATTTTTTTCTTTGCTTGTCTTCATTTCCACTACTTTTTTTTTTCCTGACACTTTTGGCTTTTTTCTGTGTGCCATTTTCATTGTCACTGAATTTACAAATTTTAAGAAAAATGACATCTTTATAATGTTGACTCATAATTGAAGAGGATGTTTTTTATATATTCAAGTTTACTTTTGTGTTTTTTAGTAGTTGTTTGTGTGAGCAGGTTCAGTAGTGTCTGACTCTTTGTGACCCCATGAACTGTAGCTCACCAGGCTTCTCTGTCCATGGAATTTTCCAGGCAAGAATACTGGAGCCGGTCGCCATTTCCTTCTCCAGGGGATCACCTGGCCAAGTGGTCAAACACGCGTCTCTTGCATCTCCTGCATTGGCAGACTGGTTCTTTACCAGCGAGCCACCAGGGAAAATCCTTCTTAGTACTTAAAAATATTTCAAACATTTTCCTCTCATAGGATCTGCACAATTTTTGTTAAGTTTATTCTGAAGTATTTATTTTTCTATGTAGCTGTTCTAAATGACATTTTCTCTACTATTATGTGCTCTTTTTATTGTTTATGTTTATGAAAGCTATTGATGTTTTACATGTTAATTTTATACCTTACACTACTTCACTGATTTGGAGAAGGAAATGGCAACTTACTCCAGTATTCTTGCCTGGAGAATCCCCATAGACAGAGGAGCCTGGTGGACTACAGTCCACTGGGTCTCAAAGAGTTGGACACAACTCAACGACTGAACCACCACCACTTCACCGATTATTTTACTGTTTGAATCAGTTGTGTCATTTTTCATTTTCTGCAGTTTTCCAAGTATTCTATTATTTTTCCTGCAAATAGGGACAGTTTTATGACCTTTTTAAAAATGAAATACAGTTGATTTATAATATGATACTAGGTTCAGGTGTACACCATAGTGATTCAACGTTTTTATATGTTAAAGTTGTTATAAAATATTGGCTGTATTTCCTGTGCTGTACAATATATTCTTGTAGCTTATTTATTTTATACATAGTAGTTTGTACTTCTTAATCCCCCACTATCTTGTCCCACCTCTTTCTCTCTCCTCTCTGGTAACCACTAGCTTGTTCTTTATATCTGTGAGTCTGGTTTTTCTTTTGTTATATTCATTTATTTTTTAGATTCCACTTGTAAGTGATAACATATAATGTTTGTCTTTCTCTGTCTGATTTATTTCATGAAGTGTAATACCTTCCAAGTAGATCTGTGTTGTCTCAAAAGTCAAAATTTCATTCTTTTTTATGGTGGAGTAATATTCCATCATATATATATCTTCTTTATCTACTCATTTGTCAGTGGACACTTAGGTTGCTTCCCTACCTTGGCTATTGTAAATTATGTTGCAATGAACATAGGGGTGTGTTGTTATTGTTCATAAATCATTGGTTCTTTTTACCTTATAGGACTTATGGATTATTTGATTTATTTCTGAAAGCTACTTATTTTATTTGGTAGGTCTTGTTTATAATTCTGAAGCAATTTCCACATATATCTGGTCAATCTTTTCAATGTGTAGTATTTTACTATATCTATAAAAATTTCTTGTAACTATAATTTGAAGTATTATTTCTGACTCATTGTTTTATTTTTTCTTTAAGAAATCCAACAATATGAACATTATTTTTCTTTGCTTGTCTTCCATTTCCACTACTTTTTTTCCATGATACTTATGGCTTTTATCTGTGTGCCATTGTCATTGTCACTATGAAAATGAAGACTAAGAGAAAGCTACTAAAGCTTTCTTGTCTTTCATTAATGCCCTTTAATTTGTTTTTAGTCTATTCTCTTTTAGACAGCCTGCAATTTACTCTTTTTTAAAATTTTAAATTGATTTATTTTTAAATTGAAGAATAATTGCTTTACAGAATTTTGCTAGTTTCTGCCAAACATCAACTTACTCTTTATTTTTCTGAGATAAATTTAATCTTTTTCTTGAATTTCTTTTGAGTTCAACCAACCTTTAGAAAAAAAAAAAAGATTGCTGTTTTTGTCCATTAACTTTTTCTCTAATCTTTAAATTTCTGATTCAAAGTGGTTTTTCATACTTTGAATGTTTGGGTACCTGTAATTATGTTTGGAGAATTGTGCTAGGCAGCCTTCCAAGATGGCTCTCCAAATTCCCAATTCCTGCAATATATGTTTTCTTGAGTGTGGACAAAACTTGTGAATATGATGATATGTCAACCCCATGATTATATTATATTATATGGCAAAGGGAATTTAGCAGGTATAATTAAACTATTTATTTAGTTGACTGTAAGATATTTAACAGAGAATTTATCCTGAGTGGACCTGAATTATTGAAATAAGTCCTCAAAATAGACAAGAAGTTCAACAGATGCTTTCTTGCTGACCTGGAAGAAAGCAGAGTTCTGTTGTGAACTATTTAGGGAAGAGCTACAAAGCTAGAACAAGAGAGTGGGCTCTAGGAACTAAGAATGGGTCCTAGAAAACTGTCAGCAAGAAAATGGCGCCCTTTTTCTGCCTCAATTCTGCCAAAGACATGAATAATCTTAAAAGAAGACCCCAAGCTCCAGTTGAGGACAAAACCCCATCTAATATCTTGATTGCCGCCTTCAGAGATCTTGAGTGGAGAACCTGTTTACGCCTTGCCCAGTCTTCTGATTTACAGAGACCATGAGATAATAAGTGGGTGCTCTTTTAAGTCATCACCTGACTAGCTCAGTCGATAGAATGTGAGACTCAATCTCAGGGCCCTGGGTTCTAACCTCACATTGGGCATGTACTTTTCAGCTTCCCAGGTGGCTCAGTGGGTACAGAATCTGCCTGCAAGACAGTAGTTTATGGTGATTTGTCGTGAAGCAATAGAAAACTAATATATATTTTAGTGTCTGGAAATGAGGTGTGAGAAATGTGTGAGTAGTTTGGGAATTAGGCAGTGAAAGAGGATAAAATTTGGGGGAACATGATAAACAAAACCTAGAATGTCTTGAACAGACTGTTAGTAGAAATCTGGACTTAGAGGACACTGCCAGTCATTGCTCAAAAGAAGTGAGGTACATGTTATTGGAAACTATGGGAAGGGAATTCTTGTAGAAGCAGAGAGGTAAGCAAAATTGTCAAACCATAGTTTTGACTATATGGAACTTTCTTGGCAAAGTGATGTCTCTGCTTTTTAATATGCTGTCTAGGTTTGTCATAACTTTTCTTTCAAGGAGCAAACGTCTTTTAATTTCATGGATGCAGTCACCCTATGCAGTGATTTTGGAGCCCAAGAAAATAAAATCTGCCACTGTTTCCATTTTTTCCCCATCTATTTGCCATGAAGTGATAGGACTGGATGCCATGATCTCCATTTTCTGAATGCTGAGTTTTAATCCAGCTTTCTCTTAGGTAAATATTATAATTCTTTTTTGAGGTTTAGTTAGCTTATCTAAGTGTCAAAGCTACAATTTGATATGTCATGAATTAAGATAAAATTTTGGTGGAAATTACATCAATTTTTATTGGAGTGAGGTCTTTTCTCCTTTTCTCCCTCCTCCTTATTATTATTTTCCTCATTTATGACTAATATATATTGAAAGTTTAATGTCCATATGGACCAGGCACTGTGCAAAGCAGTTCACAGATATGATCACATTAGCCATATAGAATCAATTCCATTAACACTCTACTTTAATGATTAAAAATAGTTTATTGATAGTTTCTATTAAATGCAGAATCTGTGTTTTGAGTACAGATGTCTAGATCTCTCCAAATATATTTTTGATTGTCACAAAAATCCTGTGTTTATGAGTATTCTTACCGCTCTCACTCCTTCTTGCTCATGTGAGAAAAAGGGTCTTGGAGATGCAATTTATTCCAGGATGCATGGCCAGCATATGTCAAGGAAGGATGTGAACCCAGGTCATTGACTGTGAGAGCACTTTCCCTTCACCATAGTTATAAATATAAATGCTCACATTAGAAGAAGTGGATTATGTAAACTAATTTCTCAAGCTGTTTTGTATGAAAGAAGAGGCACTAATGATCCTTGACAGTACCTAATTTCTTATCTTATGACTTACAGATACTCTGCTGAGTTGACTGTGGACATGGTAAGTTATTTATCTACTTGATGGGCCTCTTGGGTTGTGGAAGACCAAATTATATTCAACTTTGGATTAGAAAAATGTTTGATTAGGCTGAGTTTAACATTTCCTCTTTCTTGGTACATTCCACTCCTAAGTTGCTCTTACTAGAGCTTTTATAAAACGCTTCCCAAGCAGTTCATTGGTCTGGGTCAGACTATTTCCATGGTCTTACACCTGGGCCATGGCTCACATGTGCCCGTAATGCCAGAGTCCAGCTTTAATAAAGGACGTTTTGCCATTGCTGTGATCCCCAAAATGGCCTGAGCAAAAACAAATTGTGTTTTCAAGAGAATTTCTCTTCCCACTCACCCCGGAACAATTGGGCACAAACAATATTTCAGTTTTTCTTTCAATAAAAGCATTGCCTTCTTTTCTTTCTTAAGGAAAATCTTCCCCAAATTGTCACCGCAGAAAGGTAACCCTGGAAACATGGATGCATGGATGTTGACTTTGTAGTTAGGGCCTGAATTGGAACCTCGCTGTGAATTTTGACCTTGCTCCAAGCTTAGCTGCTGCAGCCTGGTCCCTGCGTCTGTGTTATGGTTCCACAACTGTTTCCTGGTTACTCTCTGGGTACATGGCTTCGTCCTGGCGCACACTCAGCTTACTATTCAAAGATTCCAAAATGAACAACACTAATTTCTGTGGCTACTCAAGTGATAGTTTAATCCTAAGCAAACAATTATTAAGTTTAATAATTTAATAACAGTGTGGCAATGTTATTAAGTTGCCTTTCAAGCTTTTGAAACAATTCATACTTTCTCATGTCCTTTTAAAGTCACCAACAGCTTCTATGAACGCTACCAACACTCATGAATCCAGAAACAGCTGGATTAAGTTGAAGTTTCAACACTCTTTCCTTTAAAACCTCGCTCTAGAACTGAAAGGTCAAAAAATGTATAACCATTTTCTTAAAAAGTCTTTCTATAATTCTAAAATAAGATTATAGAAAGTAGTCTGTAAGCAAGATCCTTGAAAATAGTTGTAGAGATTGCATATCAGCAATAAAAGTTTTAAGTTTAATACTGTTATACTGTTATTCAGGTAAGCAGTTAAAAACCTTCCTTAAACATGTGATACAGAGAACTTTCCAAACTGTCTTTGTTCCTATGTGGGAAAGACAGGGATGAATAAAATTATGAAAAAGGAGGAAAATAAAGCAGAATCTGGAATTACAAACCTTGTAGATTAAAATTAAGGGATGGTTTCTGATAAACATTTTATTTAACAGATAACATTTATCTGGCAACTACTAGGTGTCCATTCTTGTGCTAGTTTCCAAGGAAATGGAAACAGCATACTTTCTGCCCTCTGTGTGTTTCGCTTTATCAGACCTTGGGAGGACCCACCCACTCTGCATGCTCTGAGGTGCAGAGGTGTGAACACTGAACATTTCTTACTTTTGTGAGAAAGTCACTTATACAAATTTGTTCAGAAATTGAGGATCATTCACCAAGAGATTTTATTGTTTAACTCAGGGACCATTGAGAATGACCCAGGGATTCATGTGGGTTCCATAATAATCTCTGATTTTCCTCTCTCAACATCCAAAAAAAAAAAAAAATCCATCTGAGGCAAGGGCATGGTGTTACTGAAATACCATCTTTAGCATAGGATGGTCTCTACTTTCAAAATCTCTTGTTTTAGTAGGGAATTCAATGACATTTCCTCCTTCGCACAAGATGAATGAAAAGTTTTTGACCAAAGCATTTGTTTTCAGCTACTCCAATGAGAAACATTTTTAATAATGTATGCCAAACTTCAACAACTCTCATTTTAAGAACATATTTCCTGAGATTAAACAAAAATACCCCCTCCCCCCTCCATACACACAAAAACAACCCAACACTAACTCGAAGAATTAATTTTCTGATAGTCCTCCTGCTGGAGTAGCCTGCAGAAAATGTGATGCCCAATGTTACCCAAAGGACTCAGCTCACACAGCATGAAAAGTCTTAGAACCAGTTTCCCTTTGTAGATTCACAGAGCAAGAAAACTAGAGCACCAACTAAGTATATTAGGGAGAAGGAATACATTTTTACTGTCACATTTTGGGCTGGAAGTGCAAAGCTGTGGCATGGCAAGGAGAGATGAGAGACATGTCATCTGAAAAGCATAGTCGATAAAAGGCAGATAAGAAATTCTTAGGTTAATGGAAAAATTCTTCATAATATTAGATCAAATTTCAGAGGCAGAAGCCTATTGCCTGAGATTTTGTGCTGTTCAGTTCAGTTCAGTCGCTCAGTCATGTCCGACTCTTTGCAACCCCATGGACTGCAGCACGTCAGGCTTCCCTGTCCATCACCAACTCCCAGAGTTTACTCAGACTCATGTCCATTGAGTCAATGATGCCATTCAACCATCTCATCCTCTGTCATCCCCTTCTCCTCCCACCTTCAATCTTTTCCAGCATCAGGGTCTTTTCAAATGACTCAGTTATTCACATCAGGTGACCAAAGTATTGGAGCTTCAGCTTCAGCATCAGTCCTTCCAATGAATATTCAGGACTGATTTCCTTTAGGATGGCCTGGTTGGATCTCCTTGCAGTCCCAGGGACTCTCAAGAGTCTTCTCCATTTTGTCAAAGGCTTTTTTTGTGGCATCTTTGTCTGGTTTACAATAGCCAGGACATGGAAGCAACCTAGATGTCCATCAGCAGACGAATGGATAAGGAAGCTGTGGTACATATACACAATGGAATATTACTCAGCCATTAAAAAAATGCATTTGAATCGGTTCTATTGAGATGGATGAAACTGGAGCCCATAATACAGAGTGAAGTAAGCCAGAAAGAAAAACACCAATACAGTATACTAATGCATATATATGGAATTTGAAAGATGGTAATGATAACCCTATATGTGAGACAGAGTAAGAGACACAGATGCATAGAACAGTCTTATGGACTCTGAGGGAGAAGGTGAGCGTGGGACGTTCTGGGAGAATAGCATTGAAACATGTATATTATCATATGTGAAACAGAACACCATTCCATGTTCGATGCATGAGACAAATGCTCAGGGCTGGGGCAATGGGATGACCCAGAGGTATGGGATGGGGGTCCAGGAAGGGGAACACATGTAAACCCATGGCTGATTCATGTCAATGTATGGCAAAAACTGCTACAATATTGTAAAGTAATTACCCCCAACTAAAATAAATAAATTTATTTAAAAATAAAAAAAAATTAAAAAAAGAGTCTTCTCCAACACCACAGTTCAAAAGCATCAATTCTTTGGCAAGAAACCTAGAGCACCAACTAAGTATATTAGGAAGAAGGAATACATTTTCACTGACTGTCACATTTTGGGCTGGAAGTGCAAAACTGTGACATGGCAAGGAGAGATGAGAGACTTGTCATCTGAAACGCATAGTCGATAAAAGGCAGATGTGGAAGAAACTCTTAGCTTAATGGAAAAATTCTTCCTAATATTAGATCAAATTCCAAAGGGAGAAGCCTATTGCATGAGATTTTGTGCCATATCTTTGCTTAGAAAATTACCTGCCACAGTATTAACGCCATAGATATGCATTCCTTCCTCATGTCCTTCCCATCGGGCTCTGCATGGTGCCTGGCTTCAGCGATAAAGTGTGTTAGTTGTTCAGTTGTGTTTGATTCTTTATGACCCCATGAACTGTAGCCTCTGTCTAGGCTTCTTTGTCCATGGAATTCTCTAGGAAGGAATACTGGAGTGGGTAGCCATTCCCTTCTCCAGGGGATCTTTCTGACTCAGGGATCAAACCTGGGTCTCCCAAATTACAGGCAGATTCTTTACTATCTGAGCCACTAGGAAGCCCAGCTTCAGCCCTAGGCTCCCTGCTTTTGCTGGACTCTGAGAGCTTCAATTTGCTTTACCGTGCTCCTACCTCTGCAAGTGGCTCCTACAGTACATCATCCTCATTTCAACCTTGAGCAACTGAGTTTCTAATTTCAGAAACTGCTGCTGCTGCTGAGTTGCTTCAGTCGTGTCCGACTCGGTGCGACCCCACAGACGGCAGCCCATCAGGCTCCGCCGTCCCTGGGATTCTCCAGGTGAGAACATTGGAGTGGGTTGCCATTTCCTTCTCCAATGCATGAAAGTGAAAAGTGAAAGTGAAGTCGCTCAGTCGTATCTGACTCTCAGCGACCCCATGGACTGCAGCCTACCAGGCTCCTCCGTCCATGGGATTTTCCAGGCAAGAGTACTGGAGTGGGGTGCCATTGCCTTCTCCAAAATTCAGAAACTAGAGAAATGCTAATTGTAGCAAATGAGATGGAGAATATCTGAGGTAAGTCCAGGTTAAAGATGAAATAGAGTTTCTCTTTTGACATGTTGAATTACAGGGCCATTTTAATGTAGTTATTCAGCGCAATTTGTTGATAAGATTCTAAAGGTCAGGAAAGAAATACATCAGAGAATTATCATCACATAGAAGGTGAATGAAACAAAGTCGGTTTATGAAATTATCTAAGAAAGTGTTACAGGAAAAGCAATGACTGAGAGGCAGAAATATTTATTTATTTATACAATTTACGTTAGTTTATTTATTTATTGGCTGTGCTGGATCTTTGTTGCTGCACATGGGCTCTTCATTAAAGCACACAGGCTTAGTTGTATCAAGGCATGTGGGATCTTCGTTCCTGGATCAGAGCTCAAACCCACATCCCCTGGATTGGAAGGTGGCTTCTTTACCACTGGACCACCAGGGAAGTCAAGGCTGAAGTGTTTAAATGACAGATAAATCAGGAATACAAATTCCTTAGAGAATCAAGAACTATAGCTAGTATTTTAGCAAGGAAGGAGTGACCTGAAGAGGCAGCTTTAGAAGAGAGGTGGAGTAGGATGTCATTACATAATTGTCTATAATGTTTATAATTCATAGGGCTATTTGTGGCCTCAGGGATTATAGGATCAGTGGAGGAGTAGGAGTGGTAAGTAGATTGATGTATTGGGAGGTGTGAATTGGAGGTGGAGTCATGTAGTCACTGAATGGAGACAATGCTATGTGGACTTCAATTTCTAATCTTTTTTTACACACACTGTATAAGCTAGGGTTTTCAAGACTCTACTTGCTCCTTTTGATGTTAGATTTACTCTAGTGTGTTTGACTGTGGTCAGAAAACCTGGAAAAAGTTTTGTAAATGGGAAATAAATACTTATTGAAAGCCTACTAGGCACCAGGCACTAAAGAGAGAAGCTTTACCTGAATAATCTAATTCAAATCTCATAACATGAAAGGCTGATTGCTTTTACTCCCATTTTGAGATCAGGAAACAATTATTACGTGGAAAAGTTAGGATAGGAACTCAAGTCTAACTCCAAAATCCCGTTACTTTCCATCACATCATACAAAGATCTTGATGGTGAGGCTCACAAATTACTCTCACTTTGCAGATGATGGATGGGGTATGTGGTCTAATGCACAGTGGCAAAGCTAGGGTTCTGGCTTGGGACTGAACTTCTAACTCATGCCTCTTTCTGCTCCACTACATGGACTGTTTACAGAAAGCAAGATTGTATGTGCTAAGTATCATGAGATATATAAACATGTTTATGACATGATCTCTCTTTTTTTAAAAAAATGTTATGGCCTAAGTGAGATAATATATTGGGACACAGAAAACAGGAGGATTCTAATTTAGCAAAAGTGTGCATAACTTAATAAAAGAGCTTATATGCAGCTGTTCCTGGGAAAATGGGCTCACTTTATGCAAAATGAGGTGGCCTCTAACTAGAACTGACTGAAGATATAAAAATGAACTTATAACACAGTGAAACTATTCTTCGAATCCTATCAACTCTACTGCTTGCAAGTAATATCAATAGCATGCAAAATTCTGAGCTGTATTAAGTTCTTAGTCATGAGAAAACACAGACTTTTAAACTCCTAACTAAAGGAGGTATTAGATGGCATTTTCATAAGAACTTAATGTAGGAAATAGCAGTACCCACTGTACCCTAAACTAGGTCCCTAGGGAATGGAGAGTATTTTCGTGCATACATAATGACCTACAGTCACAAAGGTAGTCTTTAGTCTGATAAGAGGTCAGTCTTCTTCCCATCTAGTCAAAGTCCAATTAATGTGCTTGATGATCAAATGTCATGTCAAAGCATAATTTTCAGGAGGTAAAAATGCATATCTCATAAAGAATACTCTGATGCCAAAACTTAATTCAACTAATTGATGAGGGAAATGCTAATTGTAAAACTGGATCATTGAGCATTTTTAGGAACTGGATGTTTATCAGCATTAAAAAAAATTAGAACAAGATTAATAGGTTAGATTAAAAACTCATGAATGTCCTACCGGGCAAAACATTAGTTACATTCTGTCCTGGGCAGCAGTCGAATAGTAAATAACAAATCTAGGCAGGAAGCCCTACTTTGATTTTCAAGTTTTGAATGCTTTTCTCAAAATCAAATTCTAAAACTACCAAACAATCTAGTTGCTACTTTCGAGTATCCCTACAATGCTGAATCCAATAAAATTAAATTATATTAACATGGCAAGCATGACTCTAAAATGACAGAAATAATGTGTCATATATTTTAAATAAATACTCACTTTTTATTTTAAAATCATTTTATATTTCCTTTAGTCTTTAGAATCATACTAATTCATACATATATTTTAAAATTTACTACAAGTAATATTGCCCACTTAAACTGAAATATTTTTCCAATGGAAAATTATTCTTTTATACACATAGAATCAAAGGTAATAATAGTAAAGCCATGCCTCCATCCTTGTTTCTAAAACTAAATATCTTTAATTGAAGCATATGTGCTACTTATTAAGGATATTATGATAAATTTCTGAATATTTACATATCTATCCTTGATGCATGGTTGAATATTTTTACACACATGTATGTATGAAAGTGAAAGTGTTAGTCGCTCAGTTGTGTTCAACTCTTTGTGACCCCATGGACTGTAGCCTGTTGGGCTCGTCTGTCCATAGAATTCTCCAGGCAAGAATACTGGAGTGGGTAGCCATTAACCATTCCCTTCTCCAGGGGGTCTTCCTGACCCAGGGATAGAACCCATGTCTTCTGCATTGTAGGCAGATTTTTTTTTTTTTACCATCTGAGCCACCAGAGAAGCCCCAATGTATGTATAGATGAAATATAACTTTAAAAAGAAAAACAAATAAAAAATGTTAAAACATTTCAAGTTCAGGGCATCCCTGGTAGCTTAGTGGTAAAGAATCCACCTGCCAATGCAAGGGACATAGGTTTGATCCCTGGTCCAGGAAGATCCCAGATGCCTTGGAGCAACTAAGCCCATATGCTGCAACTACTGAAGCCCATGAGCCCTAGAGCCTGTGCTCTGCAACAAGAGAAGCCACCCCAATGAAAAGCCCTGACAACAGAACTACAGAGTAGCCCCAGCTCGCTGCAACTGAGAGCAGCAATGAAAACCCAGTACAGCCTAAAATAAATAAATAAATCTTGAAAAAAAAAAAAAAAGAGACACACAAACTTTCATGTTCAAAATAAAACTGAGATAAATAAAAAACTTAAAATTTTTGAAGGAATAAAAGGATTGAAGTATTTCTTGAAAGAACTATGAACTGTTCTGATCCAGGCTTATATAGCTTAAGTTTACTTAGCTGCAACCTGTGAGGTAAAGAGAAGAGTAAGCAACAACAACAAATCATTTCTTGATGTGTGCTTCAGGGTGAGCTGCTCCTGTAAAATTTATCTTGAGATTATCAAAAAGCTAAAAGAAGCATTCATGCTACATCTGTTAGTGGAAGAGAAAATAAAGAATTTTAAAATTAGAAAGAAGACAGGAAAAGTTTCTATATGTGTGCTGTTTACCACTGAGCCTCAGCTGATGAAGATCCAAACATAATTGCTATGACGTTTGCTCTCAATGCCTTTACATCTGCTAGTAGTATCCACTTTTGTTGTTCAGTTGCTCGTGTCTGACTCTTTGTGACCCCATAGACTGTAGCATGCCAGGCTTCCCTGTCCTTCACTATCTCCCGGACTTTGCTCAAACTTATGTCTGTTGAGTCGATAATGCATGAACAGATTATTTTTGTATATTTCATGCATTCCCAATGTACATAGCAGCACTATTTACAATACTGAGACACGGAACCAGCCCAAGTTCCCAATAACAGATGATGGATTAAAAGTTTTGACATATGTATATTACTCAGCCATAAAAAAGCATGAACTACTGCCGTTTGCAGCATCATGGACGAGCCTATATGTTGAGGTCTTTTAATGGACCGGAACCTGGTGGTACGGAGTCGATGATAAGAAAGTGAAAGAAAGAAGGAAGAAAAGAGGCTGATATTCCCTGGTTTACACAGTATGCCAATATAACTCTAGGACAAAGAGTTAGCACCGTCTACGTAGGCTCAAGGTGCCCTCTCGAAGAGGTCTTGAAAGCCCGGGCAAGTAAGTAGACATGGAGGACACCTGTGCTCTGTGGAAGCAGCCTGAAGGAGAGAGAGAAAGAGAGAGACAGAGAGGGAGAGAAATGAAGAAAGACATGGGGACTGATGTTCTGATGGAACAAAGGCGTTTATTAAACATATTGTGGGCATACATATACTGTCTTACAAGATAGCTTTTTCAGCAGAGATAGGGATCAAAATTCATCCAGGAAACATGAGGCTAGAATCCGTTTCAAAGAGAGGAGGTTATAAATAGTTACTTTCCATATCAGAAGGGAAGAGAGTTGTAAATGGTTACTTTTCACCGTATGGAAAGGCTAGCGAAGGTAATGCATCAGTTCAGTTGAGTAATGCATAGATTCCTATTGTTTCCAGGAACTGCCTGCGGCTCTTCTTGCCCCTGCATTCAGGAGCTAATAAGGAACAGAGGATTTATGCAAGACCAAAAACAGCACACAGGAAGCCTCCTGTTAAATGCTTCCTGACACCTATACAGTATTATGCTTAGTAAACTAAGTCAGACAGAGAAAAACAAATACTGTATATTATCACATATATGTGGAATCTAAAAAGTAATACAAATGAATATATATGCAAAACAGACTCACATACATAGAAAAATAAAAAACCTGTGGTTACTAAAGGAGAGAGGGAAGCAGGGAGGGACAAATTAGGGGTATGGGTTTAACAGATACAGATTACTATATATAAAATAGATAAGTAACAGATTTACTGTATAGTACAGAGTATTAGACCCATTATATTGTAATAACCTATAAAGGAGTATAATCTGCAAAAATACTGAATCACTATGCTATCCAATTGACACTAATACAATACTATAAATCAATGATACTTCAATTAAAAAAAAACAAATTTCTGTACTAAAATAATTGTTGAGAACCACATTTGTGAGCTTCTGCCCACATCAATGTTTACTTGCATTGCTATTCCAAACTTACATTCAATATTTCCATACAGTTGGTGTCAACTGCCTGGATCAAGCTGAAACCTATGGGGAACACATTCTTCCTGCCTGCACAGAGCAACTGAGTCCCCAGCTCTGCCATGGGGGTCTGGGGCTGGGCAGCCAAGTAGGGTGCACGAGCTCTGCTCTTTATACAAGGGTCTATACCACCCTAGCTTTTCTTAGCTGAAATTTTCAGCGTATTTATTCTGCCGAGTATCTTCATTTTAGCAATTACTTTTTGATGATCACTAAACAACTTGTTTTCCACAGAATAAAATATCTGTGAGATGGTTTTTAATGTTACTACACTGCTATGTGTTGAATTTAAGATTTAAACCAAGCTCTACACTATACCAGAGAAGGCAATGGCACCCCACTCCAGTACTCTTGCCTGGAAAATCCCATGGACGGAGGAGCCTGGTAGGCTACAGTCCATGGGGTCGCTAAGAGTCAGATATGACTGAGCGACTTCACTTTCACTTTTCCCTTTCATGCACTGGACAAGGAAATGGCAACCCACTCCAGTGTTCTTGCCTGGAGAATCCCAGGGACGGCGGAGCCTGGTGGGCTGCCATCTATGGGGTCGCACAGAGTCGGACACAACTGAAGAGACTTAGCAGCAGCAGCAGCTACACTATACAGTGAACGGACTAAGGCTAACCTCTCTCCAAACATCTCCAAAGAATGCAAAGGAGGTAAACACCTCCACTGGTTCTGCCTTTCATGTTAACAGTATAAATTACTATCATGTATGAAATAGATCGGGGGAACCTGCTATAGAGGAAACCTGCTACAAAGCACAGGGAGCTTATCTTGATGCTCTGTGATGACTTTTAGATGGTTGGGATGAGGGAGGTCCAAGAGAAGGGATATATGTGTACGTATAGCTGATTCACTTTGTTGTACAGCAAAAACTAAAACAACATTGTAAAGCAATTATACTCCAATATAAAATAAAATTAGATTATGCTGAAAAAATATAAAAAGTAAATAAATCATTATGATATACAAAGTGACCGATAACTAAATACATTATTTCTCTGTACATTGGATTCTTTAGGGTGAGAGACTCAATATAGTAGCCACTGGACACGTGTGCCTATTTAAATTTGAATTAATTAAAAATAAATAAAGCTAAAAATTCAGTTCCTCAGTCATAGTAACAACAATTTCAAGTGGTGAATGGCCACAAATGTCCAGAATGGGCAAGGTAGACATGGAACATTTCATCATCCTTCGATGTCCTCTTGGACAGTGCTGTTCAGAGCTGGATGGGATGTAAGAAGACTCACTGGGTTAAAGAATTGTGTGACTGAGAAAAATTTTAAATATATGTTTACTTATATACCTATTCTATTAATGACATTTCCTCAATTAAAACTTGATTTTTCTTCCTCATTTGAGTCCCTTAGAAAATCTCACAGATAGAGACACTACTTTCTGAATCTTCTCCTGGTAGTGTATTTTCAGCAAAAATCTGTTTGTCAGCAAAAATCTGTTTGTCATGTTTTGTTGAAATGTACTATGCATCTGATCTACAAACTTAAAATAAAAATTCAACAACAAAACAGGAAACAACAGTGAAGGCTTTATTGGGCATTTTAGATTCTCTTTGTTCTAGAGGAGACATGACCAATGTCAGGGTTCATTCTACCTGGTTTGTTTTTGAGGGTCAACAGCAAAACAGATGCCTTGTTTATGTCATTCAGGTACAATGTCTGACATGAGCCATCACTGTGGATATGACAGCTGGGAGTCCTTAAGTAATCGCTGTGGTTGGATTAAATGCATCTTATAAAATTTGAATTTCAGCATAAAGACAATAAGTGGAGAATTATGCCAGCTGTTTAGAAAATTCCTACTAGTTTGTAGACAATCTTCTTTATTTGGCATAATGCATTGAAATTTTGTCTAAAGAAAGTTGTTCACTAGTTATTTGAATGTTCAGTTACAGTAGTAAGTGAAGGAAAGCATGCTGATTTCAACTCTTGCAGAACATTGATTTTAGTAAATATTAGACATGATAGAATTTCTTCTCTAATGCCCCAAAGTCACTGTTCTGAAAGCAGAGTCTCATTGCAGTTTGAGCGTTTGCTTCACAGTTTAAAGTTTGCAAGCTTATTTCTCATATGCATTATGTTGGGAAAACCTCCACAAGTTTTAAAAGACAATACACCAGGCCCCAAGAGAAAAAAAAAATTATTGGCGAAGACTGAAGATGCAAGAATAAATGTGTTGGCTTCAATATCAAGGGTAGGCCATATCAAGGCCACCAAAAAATACTCCCTTATGTTTTTAGCTCTTACATTTTTGATTGTATAACTCATACAAAAGGTTCCTACCTTTTGTCTGATCACTGTGTCTTTAGGCTACGATGAAAGTTCCCAGAAACATGCTGACTTACAGAAAAAATTTATGTTTCCTTTCAGGAGCTTTTGGGGTCCTGTAACAGCTTCCCAGGTGGTGCTAGTGGTAAAGAACCCACCTGCCAATGCAGGAGACATAAGAGATGCAGGCTCAACTCCTGGGTCAAGAAGGTCCTCTGGAGGAGAGCAACTCATTCCAGTATTTTTGCCTGGAGAATCCCATGAACAGAGGAACCTGGTGGGCTGCAGTCCATGGGGTTGTAAAGAGTCAGCATGACTGTAACGACTTAACACACACGCAGACTTGTTAGGGAGTCCATGGGGCCCAGGATGAGAAGTCCTGAAATACACCTAAAGACTCAACACACCATTTTTTAAGGTCACACACTTTCCCCACATTTAGTAAACTTAATATCCACATGATGGCGGCAAAGTCACAAAGTACCTTTCTACTGTGTTGTGTTCAACATTCCCAAAGTAAGACTTCTTCCAATGTCACACTGACAAATATAGAACCAAAGCCAACTGGCAGATTGGTTACTGAATATTGAATCATAAAACACTGTAAAGAGTAAAACAAAATCAGAACAATTAAACTTTACTTCCATGAATACTTAGCTTTATTCTTAAATTTGTTACTGTATTTCTTCGATTCATAAAAATTTGAGCTAATTTTGACTGTCAACTTTTAAATTTTAGTAATTAACATAATGAATTGATACATTTGATGTTATATTGAAGATTAATATTTTTATATATTTGGCCATGCTAGTCATTATGTGATAATAAGTAGCAGCATAAAATTTATAAACATTCTTCTCTTTTCTCTTTTGAGAATGCCAAGTTGACATGACAGTCCTTGACATTTTCATTTAAGGTTGCTTTGTGCTTAGAATATCTAGGTTCTTGAAGATGCTTTAGTACTTAAGTTTTCTTGAATATCAGAACGAGCTCTGTTAGAATTTTTAGTATGTTTACCTGTGGTGTGATTCCTTTTAGTTTTGCTTTTTTCTCTATCTATATTTTGAATCAATTCACAAAGCGCTTGAGTTAATAAATTATGATGTTTTTAAAAGTTTATTTTTCAGAACACCAGTCTCTTAAAATGCTCCAGGAAGAGTAGGTTCCATAGTCTACAGAAAAGGAGAAACTTTTGCACACTGTTGCTGTCTTTTCATGATTCATTGTACATCTTCTTATTCTAAAGGCTTGAGGAGTCCTAGAGAAACAAATATGCTTAACTTTATTACGGTATGTTCCAAATTCTTAGGATAATAGAGTATCTCATAATAGCAAAATAACTATTTTAATATTCTGCAGAAATACTTTTCCTTGGAACTCTGAGCATGGACTTATAAATTTCATTCTTTTTGCCCTATTTTTTGTGATTCAGATTGTTTATATATGTGGGGTTTTTTTAAATGACATTTAAATAGACACCATGAAAACAGAATTACAATTTCTTTCTGCTAGTAATAAGTAGTGTGATTTTAAATGTTATCTAATCCCTGTAATTCTTAATTTATTTATCTAATCAAACGTATAAAGTAAGACTTTTGTTTCCTCTCTTTTTTTACTGAGTATGGTTGATTTAAAATATTGTGTTAGTTCCAGGTGTACAGCAAAGTGATTCAGTTATATATATTTTTTTCAGATTTTTTCCATTCTAGTTTATTAAAAGATATTGAATATAGTTCCCTATGCTATACAGTAGGTCCTTGTTGTTTATCAGTCTCTGATATTTTGCTATTCCATAATGTATATCTTAGCCTGCTTTCCAAAGATAGGGCCTTTTCAAATTTTCCTGTATCCCAGGACACTGCACTAAGGCAGGGCACAGCATTTATTATACAGAAATGAAAAACTCCTAAAATAATGTGCAAGAGAAAAATCAGATTCAGAATTTTTTCTATTGCTCATAAAATAAAAAGAACCTATACCATCATGGCTTTCAACAAAATAAGTGAGTTGGTTTATCTCTTATACAATAAGCACTGTGATTATACGATCCAATTCCATTAGCTTTTCCCTCCTGTTGCCACTGTAAGTGCTTGCATGCACTCAGTCATGTCCAACTCTTTGTGACCCCATGGATTATAGCCCTTTAGGTTCCTCTGTTCATGGAATTTTCCAGACAAGAATACTGGAGCAGGTTGCCATTTTCTTTTCCAGGGGATCTTCCTGACCTAGAGATCCAACTTGACTCTCTTGCATCTGCTGCATTGGCAGGTGGGTTCTTTATCAGCTGAGCCACCAGAGAACTGCTGCAGCTCCAGCCATAATGCCCACCCTTCAAACAAGAAGGAGAAAGTTACACAAGGAGGTGGGTGCCTATAGGAAGAAAGCAATAATTTCCCAATTATTCTTAGCAGGCTTTGGCTAACATCTCTTTAGCACCCAGAAAAGCATCTGGCACAGAATAAGAGTTAAAAACTACAGTTGACCCTTGAACAACACAGGGTTCAATGGCGTGGGTCGGCTTATAGGCAGATTTTTTTTTTTTTTTTGATAAAAATAGTGTTGGCATTTTTGTTTTACAGAATCTTTAAGTAGGAGGGGCAGAGATTATGTTTTATTAGAGATTCCAGTGGTAGAATAAAAAAGGCTACAGATGAATCTTGATTCTATCCAAACTGTTTCAGCTTCCTGACCTTGGCTGAGCCATTTATCAGCTCCTTTGCTTTCATGGCAAAGATGGTAGTATACAGGTTTTTTACTTTGTGGGGGTTGGCGCCCTTAACCTTCACATTGTTCAAGGGTTAACTGTATTTATTGAATAAAAAATGTCTCAGAGACCATCCTTCTCTTATACGACTATAGATTTTCCTGGGTTGAAGAATGTAGATTTCTCACCTCCCCCGCCCTCCATGCTTAATCTAAGTCCATTGATGAGCAAAATCCTGGACTTGTTGATTAAGAAGATGGAAGTATGGTAGGTAAATAGTGTCTGCCATAGGCTGTGGCTCTTTCTGAGGGATGTAGTAAGATAGTTTTTTTCAAACAAACAGAAAAATCTATAGTGGGAAAGGACCAAGGTCCCTGACTCAGGCTCTGCATTTGGGCCTTTGAAAGTCTTCATCCCCAGGGCAACATCATCAGTGTCCCTCAGTAAGTGCCAAACCTCCTTTCTCTCCTTAAAAATCATAAACAACTGTAAGTGCTACTAACATAATTTCAGACTTCATAAGGCAGCAATGATAAAGACTTCAGTGAGTAAATTTTTTCCAAATTTATAGCAAGAGCTGTGAATGGAAAATGTCAAACAGACCAATCTGCATAAGAAATCATACAGTTTCATAATAACAAATGGCAGCAGCCATCTACATGGTGATTGGAAATAGTGCTGTCATTACACAGACAAAATGCCTCAAAGGTTAAAAATAGGTGTTACTCCTCTTTGTGATTTCAGAAGTTGACCAGTTACCTGGAGAAAAATAAACTTCTAATACATTTTGAATTTATTGATTAATTAATAAATTGAATAATTACTTAAAGTCAGCTACCAACTCAGCATTAGTGACTTTTGTATGATATCCCAGACTACGTAACTTAGGAGTGGGTGTCTTTATTATTTTTGCAAACAAATAGCATACAAAGATCACTAAAGATTACACTGTTAGAGCAGCAAAAGGATGTAGCAGAAAGGGTGCAGAATTTAGAATTGGATGACTGTGTGTGCTGATACAGTTATGTGCAAACCCAAGAGAGACAGGACGTGATGAAGGGTTTCAAGATGGAATGGTACATCATCTGCAAAATAAATACCACATGGTTTGCTGGATACATATTAGTAGAAAGAATGATTTAAGGAAAAACACAGTCAACACTCAGTTCAGGCTAATGGAGGTGAGGCATCCTTAAGACGAAATGACCTATAGGAGAGGAGTTCAGAACGGGAAGGGGCTATTGCCAAGTCATTAACAACCTGAAGCTCAAATTACCTCCAGTTTTACAGACTAATACATTTCCTTATAAGTAAGTTAATTTTATTTGGATTTTCTGTCCTATTTCTAATTTAAATTGAAAGACTTCTAACAGTTTCAGCACAAACTTATTAATACTGTCAATCTTATGGTACAGACTTCAACTTCCTATAATTTAATTAATATTTCTCTGATAAATTAGTGAGGCTAGATGTCTTCTCATTTGTTAATTATTCATTTTCATTCATCTGTGGTGAATTTTTGTTTTATTTTGTGACATTTTTACTATTTGAAAATACGCCTGTTTTACATATTTGTTTTGATGTGCATATGTTCATTTATAAATATATATTCTGGCTCATAGTACTTTTATATTTTTTCAGCTTTATTGCCATATGATTTTATTTATTGACATATAATACAACTGTAAGATATTTAAAGTGTATAAAGTGATGATTTGGTTTAAGTATACATTGTAAAGGGCTTCCATGGTGGCTCAGATGGTAAAGCGTCTGCCTGCAATGTGGGAGACCCAGGTTCAATCCCTGGGTTGGGAAGATCCCCTGGAGAAGGAAATGGCAACCCACTCCAGTACTCTTGCCTAAAAAATTCTATGGACAGAGGAGCCTGGTGGGCTACAGCCCATGGGGTCACAAAGAGTCAGACATGACTGAGTGACTTCACACACTCATACATTGTGAAAGGATTCCTCTCAGTGAGTCAGTTAAGATGCATCATCTCACATATTTACCTTTTAGTTTTTCTTATAAGAGCTTTTGAGTTCTGTTCTCTTAGAAAATTTCAGTTATACAATAGTATTATCAGCTATAGTCACCATGTTATACATTAGATCATAAAACCTTATTCATTTTATATATGAAAGTTTATATACTTAAAGCAATCTCTCCCAATCTTCCCCACCCCAGCCCCTGGTAATCACCATCACACTCTCTGTTTTTGTTAAGTTCAGCTACTTTAGATTCCACATATAAATGAGATCATACAGTATTTGTCTTTCCATCTCTGACTTATTTTATTAGCCTAATGCCATCCAAGTTTATCCATGTTGTCTCAAATGGTAAGATTTCCTTCTTTTTAAAAGCTGGATAATATGCTACTTATGTAGTATGTATATATGTATGATATCTTTATTATCTATTCATCTGACAGTAAATACTTAGGTTAGGTTATTTCTGTATCTTGGCTGTTATGAATAATGCCACAATGAACATGGAAATATAGATATCTCTAGGAGATAATAATCTTTTACCTATGGATATACACTTAGAAGTGGGATTACTTGATCATATGATAGTTTTATTTTAAATTTTTTGAGGAACTTTCATACTGCTTTCCATAATGGCTGTACCAGTTGATGTTCCCAACAGTATATACATGATTTCCCTTTACTCCACATACCTGCCAGTATACTTAGGTACTTGGGTTTCTTTTTGCTATTGATTTGTATGTGTTCCTTGTATATTTTGGATAATCACCCCTTTATTAGTTATGTAGTTTGAAAACATTTTCTCCCATTCCATAGGTTACCTTTTCATTTTGTTGATGGTTTCCTTTGCTGAACAGAAGTTTTTAGTTTGATGTATTCCCACTTGTTTGTTTTTGTTGCCTTTGCTTTTGATATTGAACAGAAAAAAATCATTGGCAAAAACCAATGTTAAGGAGATTACTCCTTATGTTTTCTTCTAGGAGTTTACTCTTTTAGGTGTTACATTCAAATTTTTAATTAATTTTGAGTTGATTTTTGTGTATGGTATAGATAGAGGTCCAGTTTCATTCTTTCGCATGTATCTATCCAGTTTTCCCTGAAGAAGGCAATGGCACCCCACTCCAGTACTCTTGCCTGGAAAATCCCATGGACGGAGGAGCCTGGTAGGCTGAAGTCCATGGGGTCGCTAAGAGTCGGACACGACTGAGCGACTTCCCTTTCGCTTTTCCCTTTCATGCACTGGAGAAGGAAATGGCAACCCACTCCAGTATTCTTGCCTGGAGAATCCCAGGGACGGCGGAGCCTGGTGGGCTGCCGTCTATGGGGTCGCACAGAGTCGGACACGACTGAAGTGACTTAGCAGCAGCAGCAGCATCCAGTTTTCCCAGCACCATTTGTTGAAGAAACTTTCCTTTTCCATTGTATATCCTTGGTCAGGTTTATCAATCAGGTTTATAGCACTCTGCCAGATCACCACCCCACCCCTAGTGAACCAGTGAAGTTGCTCAGTCATGTCCGACTCTTTGCGATCCCATGGACTGTAGCCTACCAGGCTCCTCCATCTATGGAATTTTCCAGGCAAGAGTACTGGAGTGGGTTGCCATTTCCTTCTCCAGGGGATCTTCCTGATCCAGGGATTGAACCCAGGTCTCCTGGAGAAGGAAATGGCAACCCACTCCAGTACTCTTGCCTGGAAAATTCCAGGCAAGCAGACCCTTTACCATCTGAGCTACCAGGGAAGCCCACCTTTTCCTTGGTATCTTTGTCCAAATTTAACTTATATATATACATAAATTCGATCCCTGGGTCGGGCAGATCCCCTGGCGAAGGAAATGGCTATCCACCCCAGTATTCTTGCCTGGAGAACTCTACGAACAGAGGAGCCTGGCTGGCTATAGTCCATGGGGTTGAAAAGAGTCAGACATGTCTGTATCATATCTATCTACATATATATATATATATAACATATATGTGTATTATATATGCTTATTATTTATATTATAACATAATATATGTTATTTATTATATAACATATATATATGTTTATTTCTGGGCTCTCTTTTCAGTTCTTTTGATCTATGTTGCTTGCTTCTTTGTGTGTGTGCCAATAGTATGCTATTTTAATTACTACAGCTTTGGCACAGCTTGAAATTAAAAAAATATGATGCCTCCAGTTTTGTTCTTCATTCTCAAGATTGCTTTGGCTATTCAGGGTGCTTTGTGACTCCACACAAATTTTAGGATCTTTTTTCTCTTTCTGTGAAAATTGTCTTTTGAATTTTGATCAGTATTGTATTAAATCTGTAGAACTTCCTGGGTAGTATGGGCATTTTAACAATATCAGTTCTTCCAGTCAATTAGCATGGAATACATCTTCTTCAGTTTCCTTCATCAGTATCTTATAGCTTTCAGTGTATAGACCTTCCATTTTCTTGATTGTTTTATTTTCTGTTTATGATTTTTTGTTGATATATAGAAACTCAACTTTTCTTTTAATAAGCTTAAAATGTTATTTGCTAGCTCTACAAGTCTGTAGCTTAGTTTTAAACTATTGATAGTATAATTTGTTGTGCTATTTTGCTGTGATGGAGTCATATTTTTTCAGTTTTTTAAAATTACTTTTATGGTCTCATTTAAGAAACCCTATCCTTAATTGAAATTACAAAGAAATTTTCCTATATTTTCTTCTAAGTATTTAAAAGCTTTTTCTTTTTAAATTCAATCTTTTATAACACATCTTGAACTTATTTTGGAGTATGGTGTCATTGATGTAATTTCATTGTTTTATTTTGGAAAACCAATTGTCCCAATATGATTTAATAAATGAATTCCTCTTTTTGCATAACTTATAATGCCTTTGGTATTGTATGCCAAGGACCCATTCATTATTTCATAAATTTATTTACATGCTATTAACATATTTGTTTGCCCCTACACCCTCTTTGTATTGTCTTAATTAATGTGGCTTATATAATTAACAAATTTAATGTAGGTTATAAATAAGACTTGCAAAGTCAAATCAACTTACTTGGTTCTTTTCCTAAATTTTCATTTTTTTTTTGTCAAGATTAATCCTTTTTAAATAAAAATATGCATTTAAAAAATAAAGGTTAAATTCATGTTTTTCTATTTTAACCATTTAATAGTGTACGACTCAGTGATTTTTATTATATTCACAATGTGCTACCATCCCCCACTACCTAATTTCAGATAATTTTCATCACCTCCAAAATAAACCCTGTACCCATTAATCAATCATTCCCCACTCCCTTTTGTTTCAGTCCATGACAGCAACTAATATGTTTTCTGTCTATATGGATTTGCCTGGACATTTCACATGAAATGATTCAAATGGAATCACAGAATATACGCTGTTTTGTGTCTGAGCTTTTTGATTTAGCATAAAAATTTCAAGATTTACTCATAATGTAGCATATATCAGTAGCACATATCAACCCTGAATATTCATTGGAAGGATACTGAATGCTGGATGCAGTTGTTGAAGCTGAAGCTTCCAATACTTTGACCACCTGATGTGAAGAGCCAACTCATTGGAAAAGACTCTGATGCTGCGAAAGATTGAAGGCAGGAGAAGAAGGGGACAACAGAGGATGAAATGTTTGGATGGCATCCCAACTCAATGGACATGAATTTGAGCAAACTCTGGGAGATAATGAAGGACAGGGAAGCCTGAAGTGCTGCAGTCCATGGAGTCACAAAGAGTCAGACATGACTTAGTGACTGAACAACAGCATATATCAGTACTTCATTTCTTTTTATGACCAAACAAGATTTTGTTGTATAACTGTATCATATTTTATTTATGCAGTTATTAGTTAATAGTAATTTGGTCATTTCCACTATTTGATTATTATAAATAATGCTGCTATGAACATTCAAGTAAAAGCTTTTATTTGATCATATATTTTCATTCTTTTGAGTGTATTGGGAAGTACAATCAGTAGATCATTTGATAATTCTACGTTTAATTTTTTGAGGAACCACTAAACAGCTATTCTCAGCGACTATGACATTTTGAATTCCCGTCAGCAATGTACAGGGGCTCTAATTTTTCCAAATTCTTATAAACATTTGTTGCTTTTCACTTTTTTTTTTATAGCTATATTTAGTGAGGGTTATGTGGTATCTCATAGTGATTGTTATTTGTATTTCTCTCATAACTATTTATGATAAGCACCATTTTGTGTCCTTAGTGGACATTTGTATATATTCTTTGGAAAAAAAGCCTACTCAAATCCTTCTTTTATTTTTAAATTGGGCTGTTTGTCTTTTTGTTGTTGAGTTGTAGTAGTTCTTTATGTATTCTGAATACTAGACGACTGTCAGATAAAAGATCAGTGAAAATTTTTGCTGAATTGCCAAAATGAGTTGTCTTTTCACTTTCTTGATGTACAAAGTTTTACATTTTGATTCAGTTTCTTTATTTTTTTCCTTTCTTGCTTGTGTTTTTGGTGTCATATTTAAGAATCCATTGCCTAATTCAAAGCAACAAATATCTACACCTATAGTTGTGAATCCATTTTGTTTTTCTTTCTCCAGATTGTTTTGTCTGTTTGGTGTCCTTTTCAATCCCATGTGTATTTTAGGATCATTTGATCCATTTCTTTATAAAAAGTGATTGGAATTTTGATAGTAGAGAAATCTGGGGACTATTGCCTTTTTAACAATATTAAGCCTTTCGATAGTCTTCCCTGGTGACTCAGAGGGTAAAGCGTCTGCCTACAAGCCTTTCAAAGAATGGACATGGGTATCCATTTAGTTAGGTCCTACGTAATTTATTTCGACAATGCTTGGTGGCTTTTAATAAACTAAGCTTTCACTTCTTTTGAAAAATTCAGTCATAAGTATTTTATCCTTTTTGGTGCTATTGTAAAGGGAGGTTTTCATATTTTCATTTTGACTCATTCCCTGTTGATTGTTCTTGTGCTTTGCAACTATTTTGAACTCACTTGTACATTCTAATAGTTTGTGTTTGTGTGTGTGTAGCATATAGTTTGATCTTGCTTTTTGTTATTGTTGTGGCCCTCAGCAGTGTTCTTTGAGTTAATGACTAGCATCCTTTTATTTCATCTTGAAGTTCTTTCTTTAGCATTTCTTGTTGTGCAGTTCTCCTAGTGATGAACTCCATTATACTTTGTTATTCTGGAAATGTCTTAATTTCTTCTTCTTTTTAAAGGGTTTTCTTCAGATGTAGAAAGCTTACTTGAAGTTTTTTTTTTTTAACACTGAATGTCTTTCTACTGCCTTTTACCTTCATGGTTTCCGTTGAGATATAGCTGTTAATCTTATTGAGGATCCATTGTATGTAATGAGTTACTTTGTTGGGTTATTGTCAGTTGGATGTGTCTTGGTGTGTATTTTTTTTTTTTTAATATTTCTGTCTCTTTTTCTCTCTCCTCTTATTATGGGTCTTCCATTATATACATGTTGGAATGCTTGGTGGTGTCCTATGTATTTCTTAGGATTTTCATTTTTTTTTCTTCTGTGTGTTCTTTCTTTCCTGTTCCTCAGAACTACATTATCTGAGTTGATCTATCTTTAAATCTTCTGATCCTTTCTTCTGTCTTCTCTTATTTGGTATTGAACTCCTCTAGTGAATTTTTGGGCTTTCCAGGTGTCCAGTGGGTAAAGAATTTGCCTCCTATAAAGAAGACACAAGCAGACTCGATTTTGATTCCTTTGGTAGGGAAGATCCCCTGGAAGAGGGCATGGCAACGCACTCCAGTATCGTTGCCTGGAGAATCCCATGGATAGAGTAGCCTGGTGGGCTACAGTTCATAGGATCACAAAGAGTTGGACATGACTGAAGTGACTGAACATGCACACAAGTGAATTTTTTGTTTCAGTTATTTTTGATTCTAAATAGTGTTTTGTCCCTTTTTTTGCAATATTTATTTTCATCCATATATAAATATATATAACATATACATATATGTAAAATTATGATTTGTATCTGTATATAATTTCTCTATTGGTGAGACATTAGTCTTTAGCATAGTTCTTCAGATATAGTTTCCTTTTAAGTTCTTTAAACATATTTACTGTAGCTATTTTAGATTCTTTGTCTTATTAGTCCACTGTTAGGGACAGTTTTTATTAATTGCCCTTTTCCTCTGTATGTTTCTTATTTCTTTACTTGTGTCACAATATTTTGTTGAGAACAGGACATTTTAAATGTTATAGCAATTCTGGAAATCAAGTCTTCCTTATCTTCCTCAATGTTTTATTGCTGTATCTTGCTGTAGTTACTATATTCTGTTTTTTGATAATGACTTTCTCAACTAATTTTGGATATTCTGTTATATCCTTTGTTGTGTGTGTGTGACCACTGAAATTTTAGTTTCATTAATTTAGTGGTTATCTTGAATGCCTAGATCCAAACTGAACAAACAAACAAACAAAAAAAAACAAAACCCAAATCTTCTGCCATTCATTGCAAAGAAACTCTGAGTACTTTGGGGCATGTCTTCAGCATTCAGTCAAAGAGATTACAGTTATGACTTTACTTCTTGCTTTCACAGCCTCAAGGTCAGCAGGAGTGATAGATCAGAACATTCTCAGGTCTTAACTAAGCATGTGCACAGCCCTGTGAATGTTCATGATCTTCTAGATTTCCAGGAACATGTCAGAGTTTTTCAAAGCCCTTATTTCCCAAAGTGTTTTATTTCTCAGACTTTTCTCCCAATATTTTAGTTAATTTATTCTTTGTCTCAATTTTGTTCATTGCCTTAGGCATCAGTGACTAAAACATTTGCCTGTGTTTTTTGACAAATATTGATTGGGTAACAGCTTTAGGACTAGGTGGGTTCTGTGTTAGGTAAGATAAAAGCAAGCCTTTTGGGCTGGTTTTCAAGGGAGTCATCAGACAGTTCAAAACACATAATTCTTTGTGATTGGAGTCTGCTAACATCAGTGGGTGCTGATCTGGGAATGCAGGTCATTGTTTTTGAGGCTGCTAGTAAACTCAGGGGCAGGGAATAGGACTAGGGTGAGTCAATTCACCATAAACCTCAGAGTTCTTACAGAGATTTAGCAATTTTTCTTTAGTAGATATTCCCCTGGTTGAGATGGTGATCAAGATGAAAACACAATCTTTTAGTAACAAAATCTCAGAATCCTTTGTCTTTTTCTGTATTTTACTTATTAGAAGCAAGTCACTACATTCATCTCACAGAAAAGAAATATGATGACACAAAAGTGTTTATATTCCAGGAGGAATGTTGGGACCCCATTTTGGAGTCTAACTCCTATACTAAAATAGATCTTTTTCATTAAGCCCCATATTTATTTAATATTCTTTTCTATATTTACATTTTTCTCTCTGTCCTTCAGATTAGATATTTTCTACTGCTAACAGTATTTTCTGATTGTGTTTCAATCAGAAATAATTGTTTCTGTTGTACCCTTATGCTGTTAAGTCTACCTTTTAAGTTCTTTGTTTCAGATGTTGTGTTTTTTCTTTCCTAAAATAATCATTTGATTATTTTTATAGATTGCAATTTTAAATTCAAATTTTCCATTTTCCACTAATTTTGCCTATCATTTTCTCTATTTTCTTAGACACGTGAAGGATAACTATTTTGAAATCTTTGCCAGCTAACTACAAAATCTGGGTAGCCTGTTAGTATCATCTGTTTTTTCCTCAGCTACAGGTTATGTGTTTCTGTATTTCAAAGTAAATCATTTTTAAAATGGCATTTATTATGCATTTGAAAAATTTAAAGTCTATAGACAATGTATTCTTCTAAAGAAGGTATACCTTTCTCTTCATTGGGCAGGTGAAGAATGGTCATTTGTTTCAATTGGGGATTACATTAGTGAACATGGGGTTGCATTCCTGGTGACACTCCACCACCATTGGCCTGCTAGGGCTTTCAACACAGTGTCTGTGCATTTGATGGGGCCACTACCCCGTCCCATCTAATCATAACCTTTGTCTTGCTTGACTGCCAAAAAAGCTCTTCTAACTTGTGTTTGCTTTTAAGAATGCTCCCACTTAGATTTTTAGGTTTTTGTCCCCAGTAGCCCAATATTTTAGAGAAGGCAATGGCACCCTACTCCAGTACTCTTGCCTGGAAAATCCCATGGATGGAGGAGCCTGGTGGGCTGAAGTCCATGGGGTCGCTAACAGTCGGACACCACTGAGTGACTTCACTTTCACTTTTCACTTTCATGAATTGAAGAAGGAAATGGCAATCCACTCCAGTGTTCTTGCCTGGAGAATCCCAGGGACGGGGGAGCCTGGTGGGCTGCTGTCCATGGGGTCGCACAGAGTCGGACACGACTGAGGCGACTTAGCAGCAGCAGCAGCAGCCCAATATTTTATATTCTAAATGAAGAGAGGGAATTATACAAAAAATAATGAAAAAGTGAATTAAGCAGATGGAGTGGCTGTGATGATGAATGTGGCAGTTATTGAGTGGCAATAGCCATATGGCTGCCTTGCCTTTTTTTTTTTTTTTTTTTAGTTTAGAGAGTTCTTTTATTTTGGAATTGTATGGGTCACTTTTTTTCTTCATAGGACATCATTCACCAATTCAAGCAACAATCCAAAAGTCAGGCCTGAATAGTTGAGTACTGATATTATGCCTTGGGTTTAATCATTATAAAACAAGCTTCATTGAAAACAGAAAGCTTGTCAGTGGGTAAATACTTTATTTACCTTTCCTAGATTTACCTTTATTTAGCTTCTTTTTTTTTATTTTCCCCTTTTTTATTTTTATCCTCTAAGGTATAATATGTATTCAGAGTAATGCACATAAATATCGACTATCCAAATATTCACAAACATAACACATTTGTGTAATTATTAATAGTATTCATAAAGAAGCAGGATACCCCTAAGTCTTCCAGTCACTACCTTCCTTCCAGTCACTGGTATCTTGTCTCCTAATTGCATAGATTAATGTGGTCTTAACTTGTCCATAAATAAAATGATGCAATATGTATTCTTGTGGCTGCTTTCTTTCATTTAACTTTATGTTTGTGACAGTCATCCCATATGGATACTTTTGAAACATAAATTAGATGATGTCATCCCTTACTCAACACTCTTTAATGGCTTGGGAGAAAATTCAAAGTGCCTACCATGTTCTGTAGGACTCTATATGATGAGACCCTAGGTTCATACTACAAATCCCTTTTTCCTACTTTTCCTCTGACTCATTAAGCTCCATCCCTGTTGGCCTCAAACAGGCCCCATGCCTACAAGCTCTGCATTTGCTCTTGCTCTTCCTGGAACAATGTTGTCTTGAGATTCACTCAGGCTTCTACTCAAACATCACTTCACAGGGCCCTACTCCAGAACTCTCTGAGTCTATATTCTTGCCTGCTTTTCTTCCTTCTTGTATGCATATGCTATCATATTATTAACATGTTTATTGATGGTTTGTGTGTTGGACTTCAGTGTAACCTCCATCAGACTGGGGAGTCTCCCTTAGCATCATCTCCCCAGGCTTAGAGTGATGCCTGGTACATAACAGGCAAATAATATACAAATTTTTTTTCAAAGACTAATTGTTGAATGAAATGAAAAGTCCATATTGCTAATACAAAATCACAGCTGCCTTATAAGCTTGTAAGACCCTCAATTCTATCTGAGGAAATTGGGGAAGATTTCCAAAAGGAGGTAAAAATTGGGCTATCCAAAGCTGCTTCCTGATGGGAAAGGGGGGATGGAGTATTCCAGGCAAAGGCAACAAGTTGCAAGAAAGATGCAGATACAGGGATGAGCCTAGGATTTTTCATACGATTTCTACAAAGCCTGTTAAAATACCTAGAACAAAGGGATGCATGTGAATTACTTGCAGACTAAAATTTTAAATCAAGGCAAACTATTAAAAAGATAATCTCTTCTAAGTTTATCATCTAGTAGATCCAGGGCCTTTCAAAATCCCTCTTAGCATTTTTATTTCCAGTCTTCAAGAGGGAAATTTTTTGTTGTTTTGCTTTTTTTTAAAAAATAATTTGTGGGTAATTTTAATTTATGAGGATGTTGAGCCACCAGTGGGCATTTACTAAAAGTCACATAAATTAAAAAGGCCTGAAAGAATTGGGAATTCATGTAAAGTCAAATTGCCTACGTGTTTTTGAGGTTAAAACAATTCTTCTATATGTCCAAGGAATCCACCAAAGGGGACAAATTCTAGCATTTGAGGACTTTATTGGTAGAGGATGATGAGGGAGACTAGGGCACTCTGGCTTCATTCAGATTACGCTGAGCATAAGGAATGGGTCCTATGAAAGAGCTGCAGGGGAAGATCATCTTTATATACAGTATTTAAAGGAATTTTTTAATAATTCAAACCTTAATATTTGTTGCAGTTAAAACTTTTGAACATTAACAATATCCTATGAGATCCAAGTGAAAGGTACCTGTCCTTTTCTTATGAAGATACTTACTAAGATTACTGGACCACGCAACATTTGTGTTATTGCGCATCCAGGTTACAGCATGTTGCAATAACTCACAATAAATTTATTTAATGGTGTTTATTCCTACAACTTGCCAAGAAAGACCAATTTTGAACTGTTTGCTTTCCAATTCTTATCAGAGACCTGGTTGAGGAGGTTGATATTTGAGAAAGATAAGGGCAGGGGCAAGTCAGTCATCTATTCTTTCTTGTGTTGTGGGGCATATTTTTATAAATTTTGAATTTCATTAGTTTAGCTTCCCTCATTCTCCTGACATAAACAGCACACTTGCATCATTTTTGTGAATGTTTTATTATATTTATAACTTGAGGTTTTTTCGGAAGTTAATAGAGAGAACAGTCACATCTCTGCGTTTTTGCACAATTGCCATTAGGGACACGGGATACAGGCTGGCTCGTGTGGTGGTGTAAGGTCCTAAATATAAATTCAGCTTGGGATTTATTATAACCATGGTGGAAAGAGGTTGGTTTTAAGCTCACAAATCTACATTTGAGTCTTTGTTCTGGCATTTGGGAGGTGTAAAATTTTAAGCAACTGTCATTTGTCTCCCTTAGCTTCAGTATTTTTTTTTTTTTAAACTGTAAAATGGCAGTGCTGTGATACCTAATTGACAGGGTGTTGTCAGTATTACTGAGAGCTTATATCTAGGTTTTGCAAGCTTCGTTACTTTTTATCACTACATGACTCTTACAATACATTATTGGAGTGTCTTTGATCATTGCTCAGTGGTTTACCTGCTAAATTTCATCAAAGAAGTTTGATAACCCATGATGTTAGCCTTTGCTTCTTGATTACTCAGAATTGAATTAAATAATCATTGTGGAAATTGTTGATAATAATCATTAACAATAATCAATTGTTATCAAATTAATTATATGAATATACATTTTTGCGTATGTTACCTCTTCTGTGTTTTCTTTTAATTTCCCTCTAGTAGATGTGTACAGTCTCTAATCTTTTTAAATGTGGTAAGAGAATACATTATATATGACAAATCATTTTTATTAGGAAATTTGGGTTGTGAATGTTATATATCTGGTAAATAAAATGCATTAATAGTAACCACTAGCATCCATCCACTTGGCAATCCTGGAAATGAGAGTTCTGAGGTGAATGTGTAGGCCTCTTCTGGCTTTAAATAACATGGTTATCAGATTGGATTAGTTTACAAGTAGAGACAATAGAACTGGAAGGAAACTTTTAAATTACTGAGTGCAACATAATGGTTTTACAGAAGGGAAGCTGAGACCAGTAAAGTGAGAGGATGTGCAGTCAGGTAGCAGAAATACTCCCGGGGTCCATGGACTCCTGCATCCCAGAGCCTTGCTGTTGTCCATGCTTCTGTCTATACGTGGTCTTCCCTCACTCCATTTAACACACATCCCAGCTATCTATGGCAGCAGAGTCAACAGCTCCAACCCTTAATGGTGCAAAACAACAACGTTTTGTTAGACTCCCAGGCTCAGAACATCAGGAGTTTGCATACAGTGTAGTGTCATTGGCTCACCTTGTACACAATGCCTGGAGCCTCAGCTGGGAAGACTGACCTGCTCAGGGAGACTCCAATGTCTGGGGCTAGAATTCTCTGGAGAGTTCTTCTCTCAATCTCCTGGCATGAGGGATGGGATAACTCAAAAGCTTGGACAGGAATGCCTACTTATTTCTTCTCTGGCTTTGACTTCAGGCTTGGTTGTCTTGGGGAAGTTAGGCTCCTTACATGATGGTCCAGGGCTCCGAGGGCAAGATTTTTAGCAAATGAGGAAGAAGCTTCCTGACCTTAAGGCTCGGAAGTCATACAATATCATATCTACTATATTCCAGAGGTCAAATAACAACATGATCTCCCAAGTTCAAGGAGAGAGAATGTAGACTCCACATCTTGATGGGAGAAATATCTCATATTAAAATTGCCAGGAAGATATTTATTGAGAGCATTTTATATGTCAGATAACAAGTTCTTTTTGGGGAGACAGAGATGAATGAGGCACATTCTCTATCTTCAAAGGGTTCTCAATCTATAAAGAAACAAAGGCAGTTTACTATCCAAGTTGATCTAATTATTATACTATAGCAATTATTATTTTGATTTTGTAAAAAGATAGCAAATTAATTAACAAAGCAGAGTAATAGAAATAGACCAAAGACTACATGGAATTTTGATAAATGATGACAGCGTCATGGGAGGTCATTGCTTAAAGAAGGAACTATATAATATATAGAGCTTAGAAAATATATTTCTACATGGAATTTATGAAATAGATGTCTACCTCCCAGTGTAGAAAAATTAAGTCCAGATGGATTAATGATTTAAGTGTCAAAAGCAAAGCTTTAAACTGGTAAAAGCAGTGTAGATGAAAATCATTCTGATCTTGGGGTTAAGAAGGATTTCTTAAAGTATACACACACAAAAACCACTAATCACAAAGGAAGTGATTGATGGAGTCCACTCCATTGAAATTAAAAACATCTGCTTGTGAACAAAAGCGAAAAATGAGAAGATATTTGTAACATATATAGTTAAAACGTGATTCTTGCTTATATGTCATCTATCTATCCTTTAATCTATTCACCTGTTTATTGATCATCTATCTACAAATAAATAAGAAAATGACAAACCATCTAATAGAAAAAATAGACAGTGGACCAAAAAAAATAGCAATTTACTGAAAAGAAGAACATGGACTCTCAATAAAAGAATGAAGAGTTTCTCCATTTATTAGTGATCATGAGCATATAAATCAAATTACCATGAGATATTTTACATGATGTGATTTGTAAGAATTAATATGCAAGGCACTACCAGTGCACATCTAAGGAACTGCTAAGAGAGGGCATAAACTCAGGCAAGAAAAGATAGCATGACATTTTATTAAAGGTCCTGAATTGTAGCCCCCAATGCAGTCCTTCTCCAAACCTTCATCCGTGTGCACCAAGTAAGCTATGGGTTTTCCAGGTGTCATATATGGATGTGAGAGTTGGACCACAAAGAAGGCTGAACACCAAAGAATTGACGCTTTTACACTGTGATTCTGGAGAAGAATCTTGAGAGCCCCTCGGACAGCAAGGAGATCAAATCAGTCAATCCTAAAGGAAATTAATACTTTGGCCATCTGATGCAAAGAGCTGACTCATTGGAAAAGACCCTGATGCTGGGAAAGATTGAGGGCAAGAGGAGAAGGGGAGACAGAGGAAGAGATGGTTGAATGGCTTCACTGACTCAGTGGACATGAGTTTGAGCAAACCAGGAAGATAGTGAAGGACAGGGAAGCCTGGCATACTACAGTCCATGGGGTCACAAAGAGTCGGTCACGACTTAGTGACTGAACAACAATAACAGAACAGGGAGTAAAGCATCAGAAATGAAAAGGAAACCTCTTTACTATAAAAGGCAATATCAAAGAGAACTAGAGATAAATCATGAAAATCAGCCACCTTGTCCCCTTAAAATTAAAATATTCTTTTTGTTTCTTAAAAACAAGCCAGAAAGCAACATGGTGGTAATATTATCTGTGGCTTCAAATTTCATATCTAGTTTTATCCCTGATGTCTATGATAGAGGTTGAAGTACAGATTTTAAAGATAATTGAAGAAAAACAGGGGGGTTCCCAGGTGGCTCAAGAAGTAAAGAATCTGCCTGCCAGTGCAGGAGACACAGGTTTGATCCCTGGGTTTGGAAGATCCCCTGAAGGAGGAAATGGCAACACACTCCAGTATTCTTGTCTGGGAAATCCCATTGACAGAGGAGCCTCTTGGGCTATGATCCATGGGGATCACAGAGAATCGGACACGACTGAGAATGCATGCACATTTTGTCCAGCATTTCTTGGAAAGTTGTCTCTGTTACGTAAATGGAGGTATAGCTGAGACATATACTAAAAAAAAAAAAAAAAGAAGAGCTGTGAATGGAAAGTTTTGTGAACAACATGGAAGCTGCCAAACAATTCTTTTAATTAGCCTTGAGAAAATGAGTCCAACAGAAGGAAACCAAGAATTCAAACTTTGCCTCCAGATAACCCTAGACCTTGGGGGACAAATGGTGCCTAAATTCAAGCAAGCTGCCCTTTTTTCCATCTCTCATTATTTCTTATCATGTTTGAATGCTCCTGCACTGCCATTTCGCTGCATTTGTAAACCGACTTATAACAAGTTTAGATAAAATTCTTCAGCATAACTTTTTATCTCTTTGAGCCCCATCTGTGCCTTGGACGACACCATTCTTTGGCACACACCAATGCTTGGATGGCTTCCTGTCTCAGAAAGGCCAAGAAAGCACTGCTTGTGAAGTTTCAAGTTTGACTTTCCCTTTAGAAAAGCTAATGTCAACTTTCTGGGGTGAAACCACAAGTCAACTCGCCGGTTCATCTGAGGCATAAGGAGCATGAAACCTGAGGAGGGTTCTCATGCCCTGCTCAGCACCAGCTGCATCAACAGGCCTTCACTCATTAAACAAAAGCTTTGATAGTTTGTATCTTTCAAAAAATTTATCACTTTCTTCTAAACTGTTGGTATATAAGCAACTGAAATAAAGTTGCTTATAACCTTACCTAATATCCTGGTAATATCTGTAAACCTGTATGATGTCACCTCTTTCATCTTGATATTGGTAATATGTGTCTTCCTGGGTTTTTTCCTGATCATTCTAGAGAAAGGCTGATCAATTTAAGTTTTTCAATAAACCAGCTCTTGGTTTCATAGATTTTCTCTACTGTTTTTCTGTTTTTCATGTTACTTGTATATACTCTTAACTTTATTTTTTAATCTTTATTTTCCTTCGTTCATGTGTTATCTGCTTTATTTATTTATTTATTTTTTAGTTTTTTAAGGTAAAAGCTGAGGTAACTGATTTATAATATTTATTTTTTATAATACTGGCTTTTAGTGTTGTAAGTTCTAATTATTGCAATAATGACATTTCATAGCTTTCGATTTTGTTTTCATTTTCATTCAGGCTATGATGTTTTATAATTTTCCTTTTGATTCTTTCATTGATCTGAAGGTTAATAATGAGTCTCTTATTTAATATCTAGATACATGGGGAATTTCCAAACATCTTTTGGATATTGATTTCTAATTTCATTTCATTTCATTCAGAAAGCATACATTGTATGTCTTTAATGCTTTTAAATTTGCTGACATTTACTGTGTGGTTCAGAACATAGTCTATATGGTAAAAGTTCCATGTGCCCTCAAAAAGAATGTGTGTCCTGATGTTGCTGGTGCAGTGTCTTATAAATATAAGTTAGTGATATATTAGGGAGACAGCAGTGAATGAAATAGTCAGCATCCATTTTCTCATGTACCTTCTGTTCTGGTTGAGGGAATCAGATTATAAACATAGCAGACAACCACAATGCTCCATAATGACCACCAGCTCTTTCTATTTTCTTCCCCCATTTTATTTTTATCTGTAGTCATTATTAGCATTTTATATATATTTTTCCAGCCACATTCATTCACATGGATAGTTAGAGTTGTATTTAACTACCCTTCAATTTTGCCAAATGAGTATATGAAGCAAGAAAAGTGGGGAAGTTGAGGGTGTAGCCAAGTTCTTGACCAGAGAACTATGCAGGAAAAAGAGAGTTTAGACATGAAAGGAGTGAGGAACATGACTTGTAGAATTCTTGGGTAATGGGGAAGATTACTGGAATTGGAGAACTGGAGGATATAAGCTGGAATTTTTGAAATGGTGATCAGAGAATGGTTTGCTTGAAGCTGAGATGAGAGAGGAGTTGAAACTATTGGGAATAGTAAGATATGGCTAAGAAAATGTATTCTCTTGAAAATAATGTGGCTCTTCAAAAGTTTCACAGAGAATACAGGAAGGAGCTGTGAAACAAACTCATCTCATCTTCTTTCCCCTTTATCATGCATATGCCTCTCTACACACATTTTCTTCATAGCTTCAGCCATTACTCCTCACTTCATACTGTTTTACCTTCCAGACTGTGCAAACAAAATGCCACAGACTAGGTGGCTTAACCAACTGAAATTATTTTCTCATAATTCTAGAGGCTCAAACAACAGATATTTATTTTCTCTGAGTCCTGGAGGCTGGAAATCCAAGACCAAGGTGTGGGCAGGGCTGGTTTCTCCTGAGGTCTCTCTCCTTGGTGTGCAAAGGGTTATCTTCTCCCTGTCTCCTCACTTAGCCTCTCCTCTGTATACACATCCCTGGTACCTCTGTGTGTGTCCAAATCTCTTCTTATAGGAAAACCAGTCAGATCAGCTTAGGGCTCACGCTAAGGCCCTAATACCGCCTATTTGAAGGTCCCAATCTCCAGATTTAAAGATCACAATCTCCAGAATGTGACTCTTCTAGGGTTAGGGTTTCAGAATCTGAATTTGTGGGGAAACAACTCAGCTTCTAACATGTCATGATCACCACATTCAGCAAAGTATAGAAGCATTTAGTCTGTAGGTTGTGGCTAACAATGCTTTCTTTATGAAGTTTGATGAGAATTGAAACAAGGTAATAACATAGAGTCTGACGTTTAAGTCTTCATTTTTGTTTGGTTAAGCTCTGCAAATAGTTATAGGGCACATTCACATGCTGAGCCTGAGCCAGGTTTGGGAGACACAAAGAAGAAAAGATCTATTCCTGTTCCAGAAAGGCCACAACCATGATAAAGTAGGAAATCCTGCTATTTGTGACAACTTGGATGAACCTGGAGGGCATTACGTGAAGTGAAATGTCAGACAGACAAATATCATATGATAAAAAAGTCATACTCTGGGAGACAGAGCAGAGTGGTTGGTTGCCAGAGAGTAGGCAAAAATTGATATTGGTTAAAAGGTACAAAATTTCGGGTATAAGATGAATAAATTCTGAGGATCTAATGTACAGTTAGCATGGTGGTTATAGCTAACAATACTGTATCATATACTTTGGATGTTCTCGCCACAAAAAAGAATTGGCAGTGTGATAGGCTGGAGGTGTTATCTAATGCTACCATGATAACCATTTTACAAGATGTAAATGGACTAAATCCTTAAACTTGTTCAATGGTATATGTCAATTATATCTCAATAAATCTGGAAAAATAATGTTTTTGGAAAAAGAAATCTCACAGTCATAGTCTAATTGGGGGTAGGGGGATTGAATGTAGAGACAAAACCAGAGATAATTTCAATATTACAATGAACAAGTAGTCCATTAATACTATTTGGTCACACCTGGTACACTGTGTAAGGTACAATGACACTACATGGCAAAAGATGAAATTCTACCAGAATCGAAGTCTCTTCAGGAAAGAATTCCACACTTGTTCCTTCACTCCCAGAAGACATGGCCCATTTGAGATGTGTGTTACTCTGGAAAGTTCCTTCTTCCCATGAAAAATCACATACACAGATGTGCCCAAATCTGACATTGCAGGGATGACATTACAATGTCATCCATTATCTAGTTTTAATTCAATGAAACCAAAGAGAACAAAGAAGTAATTTGCTTCCTCTGAGCATAAATTATGAGACTATGTTTTTTCTCTACATAGTTGATTCTTGAACAATATGGATTTTAACTGCTGGGGTCCACTTATACACAGATTTTTTTTTCAGCAAATATATTGGAAAAACTTTCGCAGATTTATAACAATTCCAAAGAAATCTCACAAACCATGTAGCCCAGAAATATCTAAAAAATTAAGGATAAAGCGTGTCATGAATGCATAATATAGACGTAGATTCTAGTCTACCTTTACACAGGCATAAAATGAGTGATGTTTAATATGAAATTAAATATGTGTTAGTTTTCTTATTTTTTCTAACTTTGTTTCAGAGAATTACAATCCCTTACTGGCTTCCTTCACTCCATGCACATCTCATCAGCATCTCACTGTGAATACCTCCCCCTCCCCCCACCCACCTCTTTACACTCTCATTCTCACTTTGGCAGCTTGACTCCCCCAGGTGAGATTTGACCAGGTACTCCAAGCTGGCTACCTTCTTTGGAAGATGTCAGACTGAGCAGTCTGACTGCTGAACTCTGTCCCTTCTCTCCACCACACCATCTGTCCAGTGTGCATTTTCCCTGCTGGTAGGGGCATAGCAGATGCTAACCAACCATCGCCCCAGATGAGCTCTACCCAAGGAGGGAGATGCTTTTTATAGGGACCTCTGACTTCAGGAAAATTATCTGGAAGCCCTTCTAATTTGGCTTTGTTGTAGGTGACTGATGAATACATGTATTGTCCTCCATAGAGGGGTTGATTGCTGCCCTCCCGTGACATGGTGATTTGTCATAAGAAGCATGCATTTAGTCTTCATCCCTGTTTCTGCTACAAAGCTTCTAAAACACTTGGAATTTCCAAAATGGTGAGAGCATAAAGGTGTCTGAAAGTGAAAGTCGCTCACTTGTGTCTGACTCTTTGCGACCCCATGAACTATACATTCCATGGAATTCTCTAGACCAGAATACTGGAGTTGGTAGCCTTTCCCTTCTCCAGGGGATCTTCCCATCCCAGGGATCGAACCCAGGCCTTCTACATTGTAGGGGGATTCTTTACCAGCTGAGTCAGAAGGGAAGCCCAACACTAACTATGCCCAATGTGGGGCTCAAACCCATGACCCTGGGATTAAGAGTCCCATTCCCATGCTCTACCCACTGAGCAAGCTGGGCAAAGGTGTCTATTGTTGTGTTAATTAGGTGGCTTTTGGATTCTGCCTGGGGATGGGGGCTGGTTGCCACAGGGACAAACCAGGTGATTAGAAGGTTGAATATTTTAGTCCGATTCCCTGACTTCCTAGGGAGTGGAGAGTGCTGGTGATGAGTCAATCGCCAATGACTGATGATTTAATCAACCATGCCTAAGTAATGAAGCCTCCATAAAACCTCAAAATAATGGAATACAGAGAACTTCCAGGTTGGTGAACACATGAAAATTTGGGAAGAGTGACATTCTGTAGGGGGCATAGAAACTCTGTCCTTTCCCTTCACCTTGCCCTATGTATCTCTCCCATCTGACTGTGTATGAGTTGTAATAAATTGGTCATCTAGTATGAGATGCTTCTCGGAGCTCTGTGAGCCAGTCTAGCAAATTAATGAAACCCAATGAAGAGTCATGGGAAACTTCCATCTAAACAAGTTTGTCAGAATCACAGGTGACAACCTGAACTTGAGACTGGAAACTGAAGGAAGTGAGGGGCAGTCTAGTCAGAATGAGCCCTTAACCTGTGGAATCTGGTGCTGCCTCCAGGTCCAGTGTCAGGCTGAGTTCATTGAATTATAGGACCTCCAGCTGGTTTCACAGAATTTCTTGGTGTGGAGAAAACCCCACCTGTCAGAATTGGTATCAGAATCATTACCAGCCCAGGAGGCTGGCACCTCCCTGTCACTCATTTCCCTGAGATAGGGCAGTAATGAGGGAGAGAACCGTGGAGCAGGTGGCTGAGTGAGGCAGGAGGAGGAGTGTCTGTCTCCCTACTATACCTGTCTTTTTTATATTGTTGGGTAAATAAACCTTTTGTTTTCAGCTCAGGCATCTTCATTCATCTCAAGCCTCCCACAGACAAAGGTGGTTCCTGACACAGCAGCTCAGAATCTAGCCTGGAAACACTGGCTGGACCATTCTTGTGTGGAATCTGACTCCTTCCCTGAGAATGGCATTGGCACAGGGTGTTTCTGAAAAAAACACTTTGTGTGAAGGGCAGTTAATTCAGTGTGGAGCTTGTACTAGCAATTGAGCCCCTGTCCATACAGCAAGGTGATCACTACACATTCTACTTCCACATCCATCAAACACTCCTCACTGATGTCAACATATAACCCCATGGCTCTCAATCTCCGTGTGGCTGCCTCCATTCCACAGGATGCTGTGAATCTTGACAGAGATGTCAGTTCAGTTCAGTCACTCAGTCGTGTCTGACTCTTTCCAACCCCATGGATTGCAGCACGCCAGTCCTCCCTGTCCATCACCAGTTCCCGGAGTTTACTCAAACTCATGTCCATTTGAGTTGGTGATGCCATCCAACCATCTCATCCTCTGTTGCCCCTTCTCCTTCAGCCTTCAATCTTTCCCAGCATCAGTCTTTTCAAATGAGTCAGTTCTTCGCATCAGTTGGCCAAAGTATTGTAGTTTCAATTTCAGCATCAGTCCTTCCAATGAACACTCAGGACTGATCTCCTTTAGGATGGACTGGTTGGATCTCCTTGCTGTCCAAGGGACTCTCAAGAGTCTTCTCCAACACCACAGTTCAAAAGCATCAATTCTTCGGTGCTCAGCTTTCCTTATAGTCCAACTCTCACATCCATACATGACCACTGGAAAAACCATAGCCTTGACTAGACTGACCTTTGTTGGCAAAGTAATGTCTCTGTTTTTTAATATACTGTCTAGCTTGCTCATAACTTTTATTCCAAAGAGTAAGCATCTGTTAATTTCATGGCTGCAGTCACCATCTGCAGTGATTTTGGAGCCCCCTCAAAATAAAGTCAGCCACTGTTTCCACTGTTTCCCCATCTATTTGCCATGAAGTGATGGGACCAGATGCCATGATTTTAGTTTTCTGAATGTTGAGTTTTAAGCCAACTTTTCTACTCTCTTTCCCTTTCATCAAGAGGCTCTTTAGTTCTTCACTTTCTACTATAAGGGTGGTGTCATCTGCGTATCTGAGGTTATTGATATTTCTCCCAGCAATCTTGATTTCAACTTGTGCTTCATACAGCCCAGCATTTCTCATGATGTACTCTGCATATAAGTTAAATAAGCAAGGTGACAATATACAGCCTTGACATACTCTTTTCCCAATTTGGAACCAGTCTGTTATTCCATGTCCGGTTCTAACTGTTGCTTCTTGACCTGCAAACAGACTTCTCAGGAGGCAGGTCAGGTGGTCTGGTATTCCCATCTCTTTCAGAATTTTTCACAGTTTTTGGTGATCCACACAGTCAAAGGTTTTGGCATAGTCAATAAAGCAGAAGTAGAGGTTTTTCTGGAACTCTCTCGCCTTTTTGATGATCCATTAGATGTTGACAATTTGATCTCTGGTTCCTCTCCCTTTTCTAAATCCAGCTTGAACATCTGGAAGTTCATGGTTCACATACTGTTTAAGCCAGGCTTAGAGAATTTTGAGCATTACTTTGCTAGTATTTGAGTTGAGTGCGATTGTGCAGCAGTTTGAGCATTCTTTGGCATTGCCTTTTTTGGGATTGGAATGAAAACTGACCTTTTCCAGTCTTGTGTCCATTGCTGAGTTTTGGCCATCCTGAGCTTTCCAAATTGCCATCAGGCCATCCTGATGAACAGCAGACTGGCCATCCTGAGTTTTCCAAATTTGCTGGCATATTGAGTGCAGCACTTTCACAGCATCATCTTTTAGGATTTGAAATAGCTCAACTGGATTTCTATCACCTCCACTAGCTTTGTTTGTAGTGATGCTTCCTAAGGCCTACTTGACTTTGCATTCCAGGATGTCTGACTCTAGGTGAGTGATCACACCATCGTGATTATCTGGGTCATGAAGATCTTTTTTGTATAGTTCTTCCATGTGTTCTTTCCACCTCTTCTTAATATCTGCTCCTTCTGTTAGGTCCAAGACAAAATTGTAGTCTTTATTTTTACTTCAACTTTCACCTGAATATGTCTTTTCTGAGGCAGAATGTGAAAACATGTCCACACCACTCACTAAGCTGGTGCTGCTCACAATCCTGAAGCAGTTCTGAAGTTAATCAAGGCAATAGTAATTTTGAACAGATTTTTTTGTTTGGTCATATTTCTCCTGATTCTAACTAAATAGACATTATTACTTGGCTATACATTTATTAAATTCAGGGCAATAAATCTTAAATTATGAGGTGCCAAGTATAAAGTTCCCTCTATTGGGTCAATGACTCCTACAAACATTCTTGGTGAAATATCATGGACCAAAGATGCATAGTTCAGTACATTTTCATTGACCTAAGGGCTATGAATAGACATCTACATACAGAAATTGTTGCAAACTGAAACTAATATTCTACTAGGGTTAATTAACCACTTAATGAAGCTTGTTAATAAGTTGACTGGCACTCAACACATTGCAGCCAAGATACAGAATTTCTGTGGTGCAAATTCACATGGACAGAGTCAAATTTCCTATGCTTTTTAGAATAGATGCTCTATAATCAAGGCATCTTCTCCATGTCTTGTTACTTTCAGTTACTCTTTATTTTTAATATTGAGTATACAAAATGCATGCAATTTAACTTTCCCATAATTAACTTTGTGGAGAGATGTTTGGTTAATCCTCCAGCGTGTGGTGATGCACATTATAACAATGGAAATTTGAACAATGATTGCTTTCTAGAAATATTTTAAGACATAGATGCATTTTAGTTTAAACATGAATTATCTCTGGGCATTAAGGAAAATTTACACAGAATTCCCTTACCCATTATATTTTGCAAGTTTTCTTCATTAATATTTTTTCATATGATGCCTGAAAAGATATGCCGATGACACAACTTGCATAAGTTATTATGATAACTTATTAAATTATACTTGAAAGTGAAGTCGCTCAGTCGTGTCCGACTCTTTGTGACCCCATGTACTATAGCCTGCCAGGCTTCTCTGTCCATAGGATTTTCCAGGCAAGAGTACTGGAGTGGGTTGCCATTTCCTTACTCTAATCTTAATATTATTCTTAATTTTATATAAGCTTTATAATATAAATGTACATGAAATATGTAAGTAGTTAAAAGGGCCAGAGAAGTGAACACTCACAGAAAGCCATGCAACTCTAAGATGAGAAATGGCACTGAAACCTGAAACTGGCTTCACCATTGGGGCTAAAATGGCTCGACTTGGGAACATCAATGATTGGTGGGGCCGGGGAGGGCCAGCATGATGCTGCCTGCAGGGTCTACATGCCACTCAGTGTGACCTGTGGCAGTCTGAAAAAGAGGTATGCACTGGCAGAAGCACATGGAACTTGACCAGAACAGCAGTAACCAGTAGAGAGTGGGTATTGTCTGCAGGAGGGAGGAAGTCAGCCAGGAAGTCACTGCCAAGGTCTAATCTTGAGGCCAGAAACCCGCTGCGGCTGGAGGAGGTCCTTTTTGAATGAGCAGGTTCTCAAGATCCACTTCACTGCCTTTCTCCTGCCTTGTGGGACCCACTGGCACCATTTTGCTGGCCCAGACATGTCAGGGATGAGTCAGAAAGAGGGTTAATTACTGGAGGTGAAAAGGAAAAACCTAAGAATGAGTTCATCCATCAATACAAGGAGGGTTAATCATTTTTTAAAATAATAGATTCTGTTGAGAGAAGGACAAAGGGAATCCAACACACACACAGAGCTCAGACTACCTGCCGAGGGCATTTGGGTACATTTTGTGGTAACTGTCTGTTGAGGATAGAGCTCTTTCACATTTACTTAACTGATTACCCCTTGGGTTCGTGGTCATCTTGCTTATTTAGAAGAGAAGAAGACAGGCCAGAAAGGGTAAGGTGAATGGCCTCAAGTTACACAGCTACAAGATGAGAGTGGAAGGAGAGCCCAGCGTGTGAGAGATGGCAGTCCTTGGATGAGGACTAAGACACAAAGATTGCTATGACAGGAAAAAGTGGTTGTTTCATTACTCGTGAGTTCAGGGAAAATACAAATATTTGTGTGCATTCCACCTTGGGCACTTGCTAACTGCCAAGAATTCATCAAAGCTTTGAGGTTGCACAGGATATTGTGGTCATTTGTTTTAATTTCTTAGATACATGGATTTAACATCTTACATCCACATTGATCGTGGGATGCCTTCTCACATTCTAGCAGTTCTGAAAATGTCCATATAAACATACCTGGGTTTTAGCATTATTTGGTGTTTTTTTTTTTTTTTTTCATTTTATAAAAGTTACGTATGGCTTTCCATGAAATGTGGAGCATCCTGGTGAGATATTACTTTGTGATTTGATTCAGTTAGCTTCTGAGGAGCCTGGTCTGGGTCGGTTGCTCTTTTAGCACAGTCTCCTGGCTCTGCATGTTCTCTTTGCTGGGGAGTCTGCCATGGCCTGCTCCCCTAGCTTGGCAGGGTCGGATGTTGCTTGCCAAACTCTCCTGAGATGAACACGGAGTGCTGGTCAGCGCACAGAATCATCAGATCATACATAGCACATACTTGCCCGTTGTAGAGCTCAAAGAATGCTTATTTGAAAATCTTAACTCCTTGAATCTTGATTTCTTCCTTCTGCCTCTGTGGCAAACCATGAGGGCTGTCCCTTTGGAGAGGGAGAGGGTGTGCACTGCTGAGAATTTCTTGATCTCTGAGCAGGCACCGTCATTTGCCACCCCTCAGCTGCTCCCCCACACATTTGTCTCTTCTGGAAAAGTTAGAGTGGGGGTCCCTGAGTTCTTGCAAGTGTACCTGGGGTGTGTGTGTGTGCTGGGGGTCTGGGAAGGGCTCTCTTCTGAAAGGGGCTCCTTTTTCATGTTGCTGGATGGGCATCCCATTAGGAAATCTATAATTTCTGTGCTAAGTTGCTTCAGTTGTGTCTGACTCTTTGCAGCCCTGTGGACTTAATGGAGTGGGTTGTCATTTCTTACTCCAGGGGACCTTCCTAACCCAGGGATCAAACCCGTGTCTCTTATGTCCTCTGCCTTGGCAAGTGGTTTCTTCACCACTAGCACCACCTGGGAAGTCGGTATTTTTATTTTTAAATGAAGACCCAAAGATTCAAACGAGCTTACCACAAAGGAATCCTCCTAGTCAAGGAATCAATAAACCGGGTGTTTCAGAAAATAAAACCTATTCAAGTGTGTTAGGAGCAGGAATTGCAGGAAAAGAAAACAGAGTCCTCATCCCCAAGGGAAGTGTGAGGCAAGTACCTAGACCCTACTCCCCACCCCCAGCCCAGAAATTCCAGCAGAGGACATCTCAACTAGTCTTTTCCTTCCTGAGAGTGTGTCAATACTTAGAAGGCCATTTCCAATGAAAGACTTGAATCCCATTTAGGAGTTTTAAAAAGCGCATTCTCCCCTTCAATGGCATTGATATAGCTTTTTGAAAATCCTGTCAGGTTACTGGTCAGTTGTTTAATTGCTCTGTCTTGGATTTCTCTTTTAAACAACTACCAACCATTGATTCTGCTCCTAAGGACAAGGCCACTGTGGCTAAGCTAGGTTGTCTTTATTCTGTGTCTCTGACCAGGAAGGTGGGGCACCGCTTGCATGGATGAAGGAGAGAAAAAACACAAGAGAAGTCAGCAGAGCTGGGACCTCCTCTACCTGACCTCTGGCATGCCCCCCCCATGAAGCAATTACAAAGACTGCCCCAGGGCCAAGGGAAAGCATGGAAAGAAGAATTTCACACACACATTTAAAACCACCTTGGTCGGACCTCTGGCCATGAGTCACTACATTCCTCCCATGTGAAGTTACATTCACCCTTATGAGTCCTCCACGAAGTCCCAATATTGTCTGTATCAGATGAGGTTTCTTGGGTAAAGTTTATCTGTTCCTCTCTTCCCTAATTACAACTGTGGAGCAGGTTCTTCTGCTGAAAAGTGGAGAATTGGAGGCCACAGGTGCACTGGTCCATATGAGCCCAGATCCATTGAATAGGGCCCAGGTATGTTCCCCCAGCAATTCTTTATGGCTCCTGGGGTAACAAAGAAGAACACAACTTACTCCATATTGGATTTATTCCTTTAGCTCTAACTCTTGTGCTCTGTTGCCTGTGCGTAGTCATCTTGGTTCTGAACATTTTATAGAAGAATGTTGCCCATAGCCTGAAATATATAGGAAAGCCCATTCTCAAGGCTCTGGTCTTTAAACGTATAACCTTTTCCCATTTGTATAGAGATAAAAGGCTGCAGAACAGAGAAGTTTGTCTTGGAGGTTTGCAGGAACATATTGACCTGACCTAGGCAGACAAGTTGGAAGAATGAAGGATTCCAGCACCATGAATTTTACAACCAGCCACACTCCCTCTCCTTTTAATTTAAAAGAAGCCTGAATTCTAATTTAGGGAAGATGTTTCTTTGGGACACTAGTCCTCCATCTTCTTGTTCTCCTGGCTTTCCAAAATAGAATTGCTATTCCCTGTACAACTTGTTTCTCAATTTATGGGACTGACTGTTTTGCCATGAACAATATGAATTTGGATTCAGTAACACTGGCTCCAGCCTTTGGGCTACAGAGTAATCCTTTTGTCATAAGGAATGAGCAGTTTCTGGAGCTGAGTAGTTTTCTCAGCCTGATCCGTGCTGTATAACAAATGATCACAAATTAATGGCTTTGACACCATCAGTTGATAATCTCACAGTTTTCCTGCTTGCTCTCAGCTCCTGGAGGCTACCTGAAGATCCTTGCCCAGGTGGCCTCCACAGGCAATTCACAGCATGAGAGTTGGTTTTCTTCCAGGCCAGCCTGAACCGATCTCAGGGATGGTCCTCTCTTCTCCCACTTTTAAAGGGCTCATGGGATTAGGTCAGGCCCACTTGAAGGACTGACTGATCCTAAGGTCAGCAGATGTGAGATCTTATTCACATCTGCTAATCCCCTCACAGCTGTCTCTTGAATAGTGTTTGATTAGATAGCTGGAGGAAGGTGTGTATCCACCTGGATCCTAGAGTTTCAGGAGCTTTTAGAATCCTGCCCCTTGCCACATGACCCCTGGTAGCCAGGGGGTCCAAGGGCTGCATTTTGCTAATCTCAGTTTAGTCCAAGTTGGTAGTGTTTTCATCAAACAATTCTCTTAAAACCCCTGTGCCTTTCCTATGAGATTGGGGTGCATTAGCTAAGCAAATGTCAGACCTACAAATCTTTCTTCTCTCTCTCTTTCTTTCTCTCTTACATACTTTTTGCACATCGCAGCCCCAGGGTAGCCAGATTAATACGTTTGTGGTTAAAGCCTCCCAGATTATGTTCCAAGAACTACTCCTTATCTCTTAAATTTTTTTACATAGTTTTAATTCTTAACATCTTCATTGCAAATAACATTTTATTTATTTTTATTTATTTACTTATTTTATTATTCATCTCACGTCATTTTTTTTCCAAATTAAACTTATACCAAGTTTATTTGACTATTTGGGACATCTGTTGGAGATTTTTTCTTTTTTGATTCTTTTACATTTTATTAATAATATTTATAAATACTGATATTTTTCTGTTGAAGCTTATCTATAGAATAGCTATAGATACAGATATCAATATCCTATTGAATCTTTTTACTGAGACTTTTTTATTTTTGCTAATATAGTTATTAACTTGTGTGCATGTGCTCAGTTGCTCAGTCATATCTGACTCTGCGACTCCATGGACCGTAGCTCTCTAGGCTCCTTTGTCCATGGGATTTTCCTGGCAAGAATACTGGAGTGGGTTGCCATTTCCTCCTCTAGGTGATCTTCCTGAACCAGGGATCGAACCTGCATCTCCTATATTGGCAGACAGATTCTTTACCACTGAGCCACCTGGGAAGCCCCCTACTTATTAACCTATTATTACCTATTTCACAACATTTTGCTTTTTCCTTGTTGGTTGAGTTTATTTTCTTTGTTGTCTTTTTTTGGTGAATTTTGATCTTTCTCTTTTTACTTAGATATAGGAAAATTAGATTAAGGAGGTTACTTGATTTAATTTGCATAGAATTATAGAAATAGCTGATCATGTGTGAACAACCAGTTTTTGATAATAGGATTGCTGCTTCTGGCATGGGAGGAGAAGGTTTGATTTTCAAGATGATGGGTTGGAACACAAACTCAAGCATATTGTCTTGAGATTTATTGGGTAATATGTCTTCTGACTTTTAAAACCCCAATATCCTCCATTAAGTTATCTCTGGTCTCAAAAGCACACCATGTGACACCCAAAACACATGCATCCTAAGAGTGATAGGTAGGAGGAGTGAGGAGAGAGTCAACTCTAAATACAATACCTGGCCCATGCAGTTCTGTCATATCTCAACTCCTGCTTCCTTCCACCTGATGGACAGACTTGAAATAGCCTGTGCCTTTCTCATACCTGTGCATTTTGTGTGATCTACATTACTCCTTCAGCTTACTTTGAATTATCAAGTCTCTATTTTCCTAGAAGCCATTGTCCTTTAATACACTCTAGTGAAGTGAAATGAAGTTAAGTGGCTCAGTCGTGTCCGACTCTTTGCGACCCCATGGACTGTAGCCTACCAGGCTCCTCCGTCCATGGGATTTTCCAGGCAAGAGTACTGGACTGGATTGCCATTTCCTTCTCCAGGGGATCTTCCCAACCCAGGGATCGAACTGGGGTCTCCCGCATTGTAGGCAGACACTTTTACCGTCTGAGCCACCAGGGAAGTCCACTCTACAGAATAATTGTTAGGGCTTTCCAGGTGTCACAGTGATAAAGAATCTGCCTGCCAATGCAGAAGATGCAAGAGATGAGGATTTGATCCCTGGGTCAGGAAGATCCCCTGAAGTAGGAAATGGAAACCCATTCCAGTATTCTTGCCTGGAAAATTCCATGGACAGAGGAGCCTGGAGGGCTACACTCCACGGGGTTGCAAAGAGTTGGACACGACTGAGCGACTAAGCACAGCCACGCAAAATAATAGTTACCGTCAATAGTTACTTAGTACAAAGATCAGGGCTTCCCAGGTGGTGCTAGTGGTAAAGAGTCCGCCTGCCAGTGCAGGAGACATAAGAGACACTATTTCAGTCCCTGGGTTGGGAAGATCCCCTGAGGAGAGCATGGCAACCCACTCCAGTATTCTTGCCTGGAGAATCCCATGGAAAGAGGAGCATGATGGGTTACAGTCCATAGGGTTGCAAAGAGTCGGACAAAACTGAGGCGACTTAGCACATAGTAGTACAAAGATCAGCCTCCCATATGTTCTTGTTTGGTCTACCAGTTTGTGTGTGCTGACTCATTACTAAGGAAGAATAGCCTCCTGGTGGGGACCCCAAGACAAATTTCCCTATATTGAATGGCCATTAATGTGGGTCTCTTGCTTACCTTGTAAGACAAACCCAGCTATGTGTCTCAAGGATACCGCCCTTTTGTCATAAGATTCATTTCATGTGGGCTACGCTGAACACATGTAACTATTACACAGAGACATTGGGGAATATAAAAGGAAGTATACTTAAGATTCAGCCCTCGTGGACTTTGCTATTGCAAGGTGAATGCCAAGACAGATACCACTGAAAGGAGAGAGAATACAGAACAAGGGGAAGTTCTGTGAATGACATTGTGTTTCATCTGGGCTTTGAAAGATGGATAGAATGTGGTTATGGAGACTGGGGAGTGAACACTTCAAGCAGAAGAAATAGTATGGTTTAACCTTTAGCATCTTTCCAAGTTTCTTTCATCTAGTTATCTCACTTATCTTCATAAATTCCTTGAGATATAAATATCATTATTAAATTACAAAATAATATCCTTATATTATTATCTTCAGTTATATTATCATACAATCTTCTAAAGATCTTGCACTGAATTCAATATTCAGTCTATTAGCTTATAATTCAGAAACTACTTAATTTTTCAAACATTAAAAGAGTATTCAATGCCTGTGAAATCATCCCATTTTAGAGATAAGTCAACCTGGACTATACTCATATAATTAAAAACAATTAGCTTGGGCTCTCTTTACTCTAATTAGTCAGTTACTGGGTATTGTGTAAACCCAGCAGGGAACTTTTATTTTGACTCTTTATATTAATGTAAAAAATTATGCTTAAGAATACAAGGAAGAAGGATTCCAGGGTGTTTCGCCATGAGTTGCAATGGTCTTTGTTTTCTTCCAGTATACTTATCTCCGAACCCATCATTTTATTGGCTCCATGGTCATAAATGTTTTCAGGAAGTGCTTTCTGAAACAATAAATACCTCTTTGCTCCATTATCAAAATTTCCCTGCTTTTCATGCTGCATTTTGTTTTGGCTACATTCAGGGTAAAAACGAGGAGGCTTTGTTGATCAGGCTTACATACTAAAACCTGAAATTTGGGAATCTGAAAAATGAGAATAATTTGATATTTTTCTTTTTATGAGTGTTTAGAAATGTGTATTTCCAGCTTTCATTTAGGTGTAATTTTCTCTAGGGATAAAAATGATCATAACCTTAAGAAAGAGTGACAGCATCTTGGTCCTTATAGTCTATGATGTGCCTTCAGTGCTTTATTCCATGTGCTTTATTCTTACCATGACATGGGCACTCTCAGCCTCATTTTCCAGTGGAAGAAACAGAATCTTGGAGAGAGCAGGTGACTTTTACCAGGTGTTAGGGCCATTAACTCAAGTTTTTCCCACTGTTTCCCAACTGAAAGACCATTTTTCATCTTCAAAAGAAAACAAACAAAATCAACAAAAATTCTCTTTTCTACCTCTGAATTCAGATGACAGTTACATTTTGCCCAAGAATATTGAGCAATATCAAATGACTTTTTTTTTTGGCCCTGAACACTGGAGATGAACCACAAGTTTTTATAACAAAACTGGTCATTGCTCTTGCCAAAGTATTTCATCAGCTTCTGGCGTCTTCGTATATCTTGATATGCTTATCCAGCATGACTGATGGCTTGGTTCTTAATAAGTAGGCTAGTTAAGCAGAGCAGTTAATGACAGGAGAAATTTTTTTTGGCTCCAGGGCTCGGCATGCACAGACAGGACCCTGCGTGAATTCCCCCAGCATGTGACGATAAGATGCTTCTAGTCTGCCAGCATCAAGCAACTTCATTAATTAAAAACACATTGCATATTATCACAAAAGATTGATTTTTCTAGGAAGAATTACCCTTTGGCATTTATGATGAGCATGAAGAAAAACAGATAGTAAGGTTGCAGACATAACTTTCTTTAATTTAGGACAGCAAATATTTAAGGTTAGGATTAAGACTTCAGGAAAGAGACTTTAGTTATCATTCTGCAAAGAAACTATTTGGACAGTTGTTTTCCTTTGTTTAGGCTGGTTCTGAAGGGTAAACATTTACTCAGCCACATAGGGCATCTGTGATTTAACATGATGTTGCCCTAAAGTATAAAACACAGAGTTGAGTACAGTACTTCATCCTTTTGTGCTTAAAACAGAACAACACAAAATAAACAATAAATGAATTAACAAAAAATTTACAAAGCTGCTAAACACTGAAAAAAAATCTAGCAGAATCAAGATATTTCTTTGAAGGACATTATTGATATTTTCAGCGAGAAGAGCAGTGTTCTGAGTTTGAGTTTTAAAGCGGTATGGTATTAAGAGGACCACCCCATAGCACTGATAGAGAACTTAGAAATTGAAATCCAAATCCATAAGAGTTGGCTGACATCAATGTCCAACTCTATGTAAACATTTCCAATATCCTCTCTGGCAGTTTTGTAGCTCTTGTTTCAATTTTACCTCAGACCTCATTAGGTTACAAAACTTGCATTAAGACTAGAAGAATTCCAACTGACAAAAAGCCTTCCTTAAAAAATTAAAATGATACCTTTTGCTCCCTGGTGTAAACCATTTGGACTTGAAGACTTCTACCATCTCCTACCCAATTGTTCTCTCCTCACATTAAGTCTACTTCTCATGGTTTAAAGATATTTTCCAGACCTTTTTAACATCTAAGGTCTTTTCTTCACATGTGGCGGTTTGCCAGTGACTCAAAATCAAGCATAATAATCCAACAGCAAAAACAATGAAACGTCACATTCTTAGGTATCTACTACTTACATATATTAAAACTATCTCAGTAGAGTTTAGATGTTTATCCGTAGCTTTCATGGTATTTCCAAGTCTAAGATGATGGTATGCCCTTCTATAGCATTCCTCCATGAATTGCTCTTTAAGTAATTCTCCTAATTCTACTGCATGGGTCTAGTTAAGCTGGAAGACCAAGGACAGGCATGCTGCTTTTACCCTACTAAACACTGCCTAATTCTTTTCAACCCTTTCTTTCAGCCATCTAAAATATTTAAAAATCTGACTTTATCATCCATTACCTATGTTCCTTTTCTATAAGGCCTATGTTGACCTGCCTTTTGTGTTCTGCTGTAGATACTGGGGGCAAATGTTCAAGCAACTTCCCTAACTCCATAGTTACTGGGTTGTAATAATATAAGGAAAAGTAATAGCAGAATTTTCTACTTAAAAAGTTATGACACTGATATGGAGTATTTGCATTAGATACATCAAACACTAGAATCTTTAAATTTTTCCTCCTCTATTTTGATACCATACAAACAATCTGGGCATGATGTAATATCAAACTGCAAGAAAAACACTTATTATTCTTATGTTTTGACTTGCTTTGTAGATTCTTTTGGATTTTTTTCTTTTTTTTCCCCTTTTTCTCTCCCCTCTGTTGTAGTTGTCGATTTTATTGGCACTATGAAATCTAATTAAGCTTTTGAGCTTTTTTTTTTCTCAGTCACATTTTTCATTGCTGTTATAAACCTCTGCCTCTACATTGGGCTCTTACTGTTCTGTGGAGTTTTCCTCTTTTCTCTTTTTTTAATTTTAATTTTTTAAACCTATTACTATTTTTTCTACATTTATTCCTTTGTTTTCCTTTCCTATTGTTCTTTTCCCCTTGCAGTTAACCTTTAATTATATAAATCTTTTTCAGTTACCTCTGTTTAACTTTGCATATCTATTCTTTCTTTCTTTCCTTTCCTCTCAACATATTTGTTAGTTTTATTTTCGTTGCTTTATTCCCCAGTTGGCACCTTGCTTTAGTTTTTCCAGTTTGTGCTTTAGTTAATTTTGTTCTGGTAAATATAATTTTTGGTTTCCTTTGTTCACCAGGTTGATCTACTGTACTTTACTTTTGTTGGACTGTTTTGATTTTCCTTACGGACGTATATGTATATGTGTGTATTCAGTCACACTTTTAATCGTTGCTATAAACCTCTGCCTCTATGTTGGGCTTTTGCAGTTCTGTGGCATTTTCCTTTTTTTCTTTTTCTTTCTTCTTTCACTTTTTTCTTTTCTCTTTATTCTAATTTAAATTTTTAATTTTTAAAAAAGCCTATTATGTTATTTCTACATTTATTCCTTTGTTTTCCTTTCCTACTGTTTTTTTTCCCCCTTGCAGTTAATCTTTAACGTATATAAATCTTATTCATCTACCTCTATTTAACTTTGCATATCTATTCTTTCTTTCCTTTCCTCTCAACATATTTGTTAGTTTTGTTTTCATTGCTTTATTCCCCACTTGGCACCTTGCTTTAGTTTTGTTTCCAGTTTGTGCTTTAGTTTGTTTTGTTCTTAACTGGTAAATATAATTTTTGATTTACTTTGTTCACCAAGTAAGTCTAATGTACTTTATTTTTGTTGGACTGTTTTGACTTTGCTCATGGGTGTATATGTATATATTCCATTTTTTAATTATTATTTGCTTGATTTTGTAACTGCCATTTGTCTAGGGTTCATCTTTGGTTCCTCATTTTTAGATACTTGTTTTAATCTCACTTAGTGTTGTAACAAACCACTTGTGGAATCTTTGTTCCTGACCAGAGATCAACCCCTGAACCTTTGGGGTGGGAGCACTGGCTCCAAGACCCTAGACTACCAGAGAACTAACCCTAGGAAGTATCAAATAATGAGAACTCACACAAAGGAAACCACTTGAATACAAGACATGACATCACCCAACCACAAGTTTCACTCTTTGTAGGACATCTCATCTAAATAACAAACAAAACAAAAGTACAAACCCAATCATCAGCAGACAGGATTACCACCTCACTCAATCTTGCCCATCAGAGGAAAAACAAAAAAAGAAATAAACAAAAACTCAGCAGAAATCTCACCCTATACGAAGCTTACACAAACCACTGGACCAATCTTAGGAGAGCAAAAATCAAAAAGAAGAAACAATTCAGCCTTGAAGCCTGGAAAAAAGAGACCTCAAACACAATAAGTTTTAAAAAAAATAATGAAAAGGCACAGAAATACTACACAAATGAAGGAACAAACTAGAAACACAGAAGTTCAAATAAATGAAGAGGAAATAGGCAAACTACCTGAAAAAGAATTCAGAATAATGATAGCAAAGATGATCATAAACCTTGAAAACAAAATGGAGAAAAAGCAAGAATCAATTAACAAAGATGTAAAATTAAAGAATAAACATACAGAGACAAACAATACAATTACTGAAATTAAAAAATACTCTAGAAGGAATCAATAGTAGAATATCTGAAGCAGAAGAACAAATCAGTGAGCTGGAAGATAAAATGGTAGAAATAAATTCTGAAGAGCAGAATAAAGTAAAAAGAATGAAAAGAACTGAGAATAGTCTCAAAGACATCTGGGACAACATTAAATGCACCAACACTTGAATTATAGGGGTCCCAGAAGAAAAAGAGAAAAAGAAATGTTAAGAGAAAAATTTTGAAGAGATTATAGTTGAAAATTTCCCCAATATGGAAAAGGAAATAGTCAATCAAGTCCAAGAAGATCAAAGAGTCCCACACAGGTTAAGCCAAGGAGAAACAGGCCAAGACACCTACTAAGCAAACTAACAAAGACTAAACACAAAGAAAGACTGTTACAAGCAGCAAGGGAGATGCAACAAGTAACATACAAGGGAAACCCCATATGCTTAAAAGCTGATCTTTCAGCAGAAACTCTGTAGGCCAGAAGCAAATGGCAAAATATATTTAAAGTACTGAAAGGGAAGAATCTACAACCAAGATTACTGTACCCAGCAAGGATCTCATTCAAAATTAATGGAGAAATAAAAAACCTTTCAGACAAGCAAAAGTTAAGAGAATTCAGTACCAACAAACCAGCCTTACAACAAATATTAAAGGGACTTATATAGTCAAGAAATACAGGAGAAGAAAAAAGATTTACAAAATCAACCCCAAACAATTAAGAAAATGGCAATAGGAAACATATATATCAATAATTACTTTAAATGTAAATGGATTAAATGCTCGAACCAAAAGACACAGACTGGCTGAATGGATACAAAAACAAGACCCATATATATGCTGTCTACAAGAAACCCACTTCAGACCTAAAGATATATATAGACTGGAAGTGAGAGGATGGAAAAATATATTCCATGCAAATGGGAAGCAAAGGAAGCTGAAGTAGCAATCCTCATATAGACAAAATAGACCTTAAAATAAAGATTACAAGAGTTAAGGAAGAACACTACATAATGATCAAGGAATCAATCCAATAGGAAGACATAACAATTGTAAATATCTATGCGCCCAACACAGGAGCCCCTCAATACATACGACAAACACTAATAGACATAAAAGGAGAAATTGACAGTAACACAATAATAGTAGGAGACTTTAACACCCCACTCACACCAATGGACAGATCATCAAAACAGAAAATTAATAAGGAAACACAAGTCTTAAATGATACATTAGATCTCTTCAGGACATTCCATCCAAATGCAGAATATACCTTCTCATGTGCACATGGAATATTCTCTAGGATAGACCGCATCTTGGGTCACGAATCAAACCTCAGTAATTTAAGCAAATTGAAATTGTATCAAGCATCTTCTCTGACCACACTGCTATGAGACTAAATATCAATTACGAGGAAAAAAAAAAAAAGTAAGAAGCACAGACACAAGGATATTAAACAACACATTTCTAAATAATCAACAGATTACTGAAGAAATCAAAAGGGAAATCAAAAAATTTCTAGCAACAAATGATAATAAAAACACAACTCAAAAACTATGGGATGCAGCAAAAGCAGTTCTAAGAGGAAAGTTTATAGCAACACAATCCTACCTCAAGAAACAAGAAAAACATTGAATAGACAACCTAAAATAACTGGAAAAAAAGAACAAAATACCCCCAAATTAGTAGAAGGAAATAAAGATCTGAGAAGAAATAAATGAAAAAGAAATGAAAGAAACAATAGTAAAGATTAATAAAACTAAAAACTGGTTCTTTGAGAAGATAAACAAAGTTGACAAACCTTTAGCCAGACTCATCAAGAAAAAAAGAGAGAAGAATCAAATCAACAAAATTAAAAATGAAAAAGGAGAGGTTACAACAGACAATACAGAAATACAAAGGGCTATAAGGGACTATAATGAACAACTATATGGAAATAAAATGGACAACCAGGAAGAAATGGACAGATTCTTAGAAAAGTTCAATCTTCCAAGCCTGAACCAGGAAGAAATGGAAATTATGAACAACGCAATTACAAGCGCTGAAATGGAAGCTGTGTTCAAAAATCTCCCAAAAACCAAAAGCCCAGGACCAGATGGATTCACAGGAGAATTCTATCAAACATTTAGAGAAGAGCTAATGCCTATCCTTCTAAAATTCTTCCAAATGCATTCTACCAGGCCACCATCACCCTAATACCGAAGCCAGATGAAGACAACACAAAGAAAGAAAGCTACAGGCCAATATCACTGATGAGCATAGATGCAAAAATCCTCAACAAAATTTTAGCAAACAAAATTCAGCAATACATCAAAAAGCTTAAAGAACATGATCAAGTTAGGTTTATTCCAGGAATGCAAGGATTTTTCAATATATGAAAATCAATCAATGTGATACACCATATTAACAAACTGAAAGATAAAAACCATATGATAATCTCAATAGATGCAGAAAAAATCTTTGACAAAATTCAGCACCCATTTATGATTAAAACTCTTCAAAAATGGGCATAGAAGGAACCTATCTCAACATAGCAAAGGCCATATATGATAAGCCTACAGCAAACATTATTCTCAATGGTGAAAAACTGAAAGCATTTCCCTAACATTAGGAACAAGACAAGGGTGTCCACTTTCACCACTATTATTCAACATAGTTCTGAAAGTCCTAGCTACAGCTATCAGAGAAGAAAGAGAAATAAAAGGAAGCCAGATTGGAAAGGAAGAAGTAACTCTCACTGTTTGCAGATGACATGATACTGTACATGGAAAATCCTAAAGATAGTATCATAAAATTACTGGAGCTTATCAGTGAATTTAGCAAATTTGCTGGATAAAAAATCAATACACAGAAATCACTGGCATTTCTATATACTAACAATGAATAATAAGAAAGAGAAATTAAGGAATCAATCCCATTCATCATTGTAGCAAAAAGAATTAAGTATCTAGGAATAAACTTACATAAGGAGACAAAAACTGTACACAGAAAATTATAAGACATGGATGAAAGAAATCAAAGATGACATAAACAGATGGAGAGATAATCCATGTTCCTGGGTAGGAGGAATCAATAATGTGAAAATGACTATATTACCAAATGCAATCTACAGATTCAATGTCAGTACAGTCAATTCAGTCACTCAGTCATGTCCAACTCTTTGCAACCCCATGGACTGCAACACGCCAGACTTCCCTGTCCATCACCAACTCCCAGAGCTTACTCAAACTCTTGTCCATTATCAGTGATGCCATCCAACTATCTCATCCTCTGTCATCCCCTTCACCTCCTACCTTCAATCTTTCCCAGCATCAGGGTCGTTTCTAGTGAATCAGTTCTTCGCATCAGGTGGCCAAGGTACTGGAATTTCAGCTTCAACATCAGTCCTTCCAGTGAATATTCAGGACTGATTTCCTTTAGGATGGACTGGTTGGATCTCCTTGCTGTCCAAGGGACTCTCAAGAGTCTTCTCCAACACCACAGTTCAAAAGCATCAATTCTTTGGTGCTCAGCTTTCTTTACAGTCCAACTCTCACATCCATACATGACCACTGGAAAAACCATAGCTTTGACTAGACGGACCTTTGTTGGCAAAGTAATGTCTCTGCTTTTTAATATGCTGTCTAGGTTGGTCATAACTTTCCTTCCAAGGAGTAAGCGTCTTTTAATGTCATGGCTGCAATCACCATCTGCAGTGATTTTGGAGCCCCCCCAGAATAAAGTCTCTCACTCTTTCCACTGTTTCCCCATCTATTTGACATGAAGTGATGGGACCATATGCCATGATCTTAGTTTTCTGAATGTTGAGCTTTAAGACAACTTATTCGCTCTCCTCTTTCACTTTCATCAAGAGGCTCTTTAGTTCTTCACATTCTGCCATAAGGGTGGTGTCATCTGCATATCTGAGGTTATTGCTATTTCTCCCGGCAATCTTGATTCCAGCTTGTGCTTCATCCAACCCAGCATTTCTCATGATGTACTCTACATATACGTTAAATAAGCAGGGTGACAATATACAGCCTTGACGTAGTCTTTTCCCAATCTGGAACCAGTCTGTTGTTCCATGTCCAGTTCTAACTGTTGCTTCCTGACCTGCATACAGATTTCTCAAGAGGCATGTTAGGTGGTCTGGTATTCCCATCTCTTTCAGAACTTTTCACAGTTTGTTGTAATCCACATAGTCAGAGGCTTTGGCATAATCAATAAAACAGAAGTAGATGTTTTTTCTGGAACTCTCTTGCTTTTTTGATGATCCAACGAATGTTGACAATTTGATCTCTGGTTCCTCTCCCTTTTCTAAATCCAGCTTAAACATCTGAAAGTTAATGGTTCATTTACTGTTGAAACCTGGCTTGGAGAATTTTGAACATTACTTTGCTAGCATGAGAGATTAGTGCAATTGTGTGGGTGTTTGAACATTCTTTGGCATTATCTTTCTTTGGGATTGGAATGAAAACTGACCTTTTCCAGTCCTGTGGCCACTGCTGAGTTTTCCAAATTTGCTGGCATATCGAGTGCAGCACTTTCACAGCATCAGTTTTTAGGATTTGAAATAGTTCAACTGGAATTCCATCACCTCCACTAGCTTTGTTCATAGTAATTCTTCCTGAGGCCCACTTGATTTCGCATTCCAGGATGTCTGTCTCTAGGTGAGAGACATCATAATTATCTGAGTCATGAATTTCTTTTTGTATAGTTCTTCTGTGTATTCTTGCCACCTCTTCTTAATATCTTCTGCTTCTGTTAGGTCCATACCATTTCTGTCCTTTATTGTGCCCATCTTTGCATGAAATGTTTCCTTGATATCTCTAATTTTCCTGAAGAGATCTCTAGTCTTTCCCATTCTATTGTTTTCCTCTATTTCTTTGCATTGATCACTGAGAAAGGCTTTCTTATCTCTCCTTGCTATTCTTTGGAACTCTGCATTCAAATGGGTATATCTTTCCTTTTCTGCTTTGCCTTTGGCTTCTCTTCTTTGTATAGCTATTTGTAAGGCCTCCTCATCCACCCATTTTGCCTTTTTGCATTTCTTTTTCTTGGGGATGGTCTTGATCCCTGCCTCCTGTACAATGTCACAAACCTCCATCCATAGTTCTTCAGGCACTCTGTCTGTCAAATCTAATGCCTTGAATCTATTTCTCATTTCCACTGTATAATCACAAGGGATTTGATTTATGTCATACCTGAGTGGTCTAGTGGTTTCACCTACTTTCTTCAATTTAAGTCTGATTTTGGCAATAAGGAGTTCGTGATCAGAGACACAGTCAGCTCCCTGTCTTTTTTTTGCTGACTGTATAGAGCTTCTCCATCTTTGGCTGCAAAGAATATAATCAATCTGATTTCAGTATTGACCATCTGGTGATATCCATGTGTAGAGTCTTCTCTTGTGTTGTTGGAAGAGCGTGTTTGCTATGACCAATGCCTTCTCTTAGCAAAACTCTACTAGCCTTTGCCCTGCTTCATTGTGTACTCTAAAGCCAAATTTGCCTGTTACTCCAGGTGTTTTTTGACTTCCTACTTTTTCATTCCAATCCCCTGTAATGAAAAGGACATCCTTTTTGGGTATTAATTCTAGAATGTGTTGTAGCTCTTCATAGAACCATTCAACTTCAGCTTATTCAGCTTTACTCATTGGGGTATAGACTTGGTTTACTGTGATATTGAATGGTTTGCTTTGGAAACGAACAGAGATCATTCTGATGTTTTTGAGATTGCCTCCAAGTACTGAGTTTTGGACTCTTTTGTTGACTATGAGAGCTCCTCCATTTCTTCTAAGGGATTCTTGCCTACAGTAGTAGATATAATGCTCATCTGAGTTAAATTCATCCATTCCAGTCCATTTTAGTTCACTGATTCCTAAAATGTTGATGTTCATTCTTGCCATCTCCTGTTTGACCACTTCCAATTTGCCTTGATTCATGGACCTAACATTCCAGGTTCCTATGCAATATTGCTCTTTACAGCATCAAACTTTACTTCCATCACCAGCCACATCCTCAACTAGGTGTTTTTTTTGCTTTGGCTCTGTCTCTTCATTATTTCTGGAGTTATTTCTCCACTGATCTCAAGTACCATATTGGGCACCTACTGACCTGAGGAGTTCATCTCTCAGTGTCCTGTCTTTTTGCCTTTTCATACTGTTCATGGGGTTCTCAAGGCAAAAATACTGAAGTGGTTTGCCATTCCTTTTTCCAGTAGGCCACATTTTTTCAGAATTCTCCATCATGACCTGTCCGTCTGTGTGGCCATTCACGGCATGGTTTATAGTTTCATGAGTTAGGCAAGGCTGTGGTCCATGTAATCAGATTGGTCAGTTTTCTGTGATTGTGGTTTTCAGTCTGTCTGCTCTCTGATGGAGAAGGATAAGTGGCTTATGGGAACTTCCTGATGGGAGAGACTGACTGAGGGGTAAACTGGGTCTTGTTCTGATGGACGATGCTGGGCTCAGTAAATCTTTAATCCAGTTTTCTGTTGATGGTGGGGCTATGTTACCTCCCTGTTATTTACCTGGGGCCAAACTATGGTGGACTGGAGAAGGAAATGGCAACCCACTCCAGTGTTCTTGCCTGGAAAATCCCAGGGATGGTGGAGCCTGGTGGGCTGCCATCTATGGGGTTGCACAGAGTCAGACATGACTGAAGCGATTTAGCAGCAGCAGCAAACTATGGTGGAGGTAATGAAGATAATCATGTCCTCTTTCAAAAGGTCCCATGCATGCACTGCTATACTCAGTGCTCCCAGCTCTGCAGCAGGGTACCACTGACCCATGCCTCTGCTGGAGACTCCTGGACACTCACGGGCAATTCTGGGTCAGTCTCTTGTGGGGTCACTGTTCCTTTCTCCAGGGTCCTGGTACACACAAGGTTCTGTATGTGCCCTCCAAGAGTCTGTTTCCCCAGTCTCATGTAAGTTCTGGCAGCTCTATGGTGGGATTAATGGCGAGCTCCTCCAAGAGGGCTATGCCATACCCAAGTCTGCTGCACCCAGAGCCCCTGCCCCTGTATCAATCCACTAATGACTCATACCTCTACAGTAGACACTCAAACACAGCTCTATTTCAGTCTCTGTGGTGTCTTTGGGTCCTGGTGCACACAAAGTATGTGTGAGCCCTCTGAGCGTCTCTGCTGTGTATACGGTTTGATTCTAAATGTGATTTTGCCCCTCCTACCGTCTTGCTGGTGCTTCTCCTTTGCCCTTGGATGTGGGTTATCTCCTTAAAGTCGCTCCAGAGCCACGCAGCTGCTGCTCTCCAGATTCAATGTGATTTCTTTCAAATTACCAATTACATTTTTCACAGAACTAGAGCAAAAAAATCTCACAGTTCATATGGAAGCTCAAAAGACTCTGAAAAGCCAAAGCAGTCTTGAGAATGAAGAATTGAGCTGAAGGAAAAAACCTTCCTGACTTCAGATTATACTACAAAGATACAGTCATCAAGACAGTATGGCACTGACACAATAACAGAAATATAGACCAAAGAAACAATATAGAAAGCCCAGAAATAAATCCATACGCTTATGGGTACCTAATTTTTGACAAAGGATGCATTAACATACAATGGAACAAAGACAGCCTCTTCAATAATTGGTGTTGGGAAGACTGGACAGCTATATATAAAAGAATGAAATTAGAACACTTCCAAATACCATATAGAAAGATAAACTCAAAATGGATTAAAGATCTAAATGTAAGGGCAGAAAATATAGAACTCTTAGAGGAAAACATAGGCAGGACACTCGATGACATAAATCAAAGCAAGATCCTCTATGACCCACCTCCCAGAGTAATGGGAAATAAAATAAAAGTAAACAAGTGGGGCCTGATTAAGCTTAAAAGCTTTTGCACAGCAAAAGAAATCATAAGCAAGGTGAAAAGACAACCCTTATATTGGGAGACAAAAATAGCAAATGAAACAACTGGCAAAGGATTAATTTACAAAATATTCAAGCATCTCATACAACTCAATGCCAGAAAAACAAACAACCCAATCAAAGAATGGGTAAAGACTTAAACAGACATTTCTCCAAAGAAGACATACAGATGGCTAACAAACACATGAAAAGATGCTCAACATCACTTATTACTAGAGAAACGCAAATCAAAACCACAATGAGATATCATCTCACACCAGTCAGAATGGCCATCATCAAAAAGTCTACAAACAACAAATGCTGGAGAGGGTGTGGAGAAAAGGGAACACTTTTGCACTGTTGGTGGGAATGTAAATTGATACAGCCACTATGGAAGACAGTATGGAGATTCTTTAAAAAAAAAAAACAAACTAGGAATAACACCACCATATGACACAGCAATCCCACTCCTAGGCATATACCCTGAAGAAATCAAAATTGAAAAAGACACATGTATCCCATTATTCATTGCAGCACTATTTACAATAACAAGAATGTGGAAGCAACCTAGATGTCCATCGATAGGTGAATGTTTAAAGAAGCTGTGGTACATATACACAATGGAATATTACTCAGCCATAAAAAAGAATGCATTTGAGTCAGTTCTGATGAGGTGGATGAACCTAGAACCTATTATACAGAGTAAAGTGAGTCAGAAAGAGAAAGATAAATATTGTATTCTAACGCACACATATGGAATCTAGAAAAATGGTACTGAAGAATTTATTTACAGGGCAGCAATGGAGAAGCAGACACAGAGAATAGACTTATGGACATGGGAAGGGGGGAGGAGAGGGTGCGGTGTATTGAAAGAGTAACATGGAAACTTACATTACCATATATAAAATAGATAGCCAATGAGAATTTGCTGTATGGCTCAGGAAACTCATACAGAGGCTCTGTATCAACCTAGAGGGGTGAGATGGGGAGGGAGATGGGAGGAGGGTTCTAAAGGGAGGGTATATATGTAAACTTATGGCTGATTCATGTTGAGGTTTGACAGAAAAAAACAAAATTCTGAAAATCAGTTATCCTTCAATAAAAAAATTAGTTAAAAAGAAAAAACCAAACAAACAGACAAACACAAATGAACAGACAAAAATCCTACTAAATGAAACTGCATCTGCTTTGTTTTTTCTCATCTAAAAGTGGAATTTTTAAAATTATTTTTTATTGAGGTATAATTGACATATAACATATTACTTTTAGGTGTCCAACACAATGATTGATATTTGTATGTATTATGATATGATCACCTCAGTAAGTCCAGTTAACATCTGTAACCATACACAGTTACAATTTTTTGTCTTGGATAAGACCTTTGCTCCCTTAGAAACTTTCAAATATTCAATACAGTATTGTTAACTACAGTCATCACACTGTACATTATAGCCCTATGACTTATTTTTGACTCTCTTCACTCATTTTTCCTACCCAGTACCCTCTGTCTCTGGCAATCATCAATCCATTCTCTATATCTACAAACTCAACTTTTTAAAAATTATTTTTGCTGTTTTTTAGATTCTACATGTAAGTGAGATTGCTTAGTAACTCAGCTATGTCTAACTCTTGTGACCCCATGGACTATATAGCCTGCCAGGCTCCCTTGTCTATAGGATTTTTCAGGCAAGAATACTGGAATGGGTTGCCATTTACTCCTTCAATAATTGAGATTACATAATAAATTTTTTCTTTATCTTACCTAGTGTAATGCTTTCATGGTCCACCCATATTGTGACAAATTGCAAGATTTCTTTCTTTCTTGGGTGGCTGAATAATATTCCATTGTATAAGTATGTCCTATAATAAGTGAGATTTATTCCTAAGATGGAAGGATGACTCAACATACCCAAAATAAATAAATATGATACATCAAAGTAATAAAATGAGATTAAAAGTGTATAATCATTTCAATAAATGTAGAAAAAACAGTGATTAAAACTAAATTTAATGATAAATTGATACACTGATAAAAATGATAAATAAAATTAAAATGATAAACTGATAAAAATGATTGAGTAAAATGATAAACTCATTTTAATGTAAAAATTCTGAACAAATGAAGTATAGATGGAATGCATCTCAACATAACAACAACAATAACAAAAATAGGTACATATGTGAGTTTATATGTGTTGTTTATTAATTCTATGCTAGGAATCCTTTTACAACCTATACATGTATCAAATCATCATATTGTTCGTTTTAAATGTATTACAATTTTATTTGTCAATTATACCTCATTAAAGCTGGAGAAAAGATATATTAAAAACATTGACAGAAAATAAATATTGCCTACAAAGGAACAGACAATTGCACTAATTGCAAAGAGTAGATACATTTTTATAATTTCTACTTTCTACTTTATAGATTAAATATTGTTAAGAAACTAAGAGATTATGATTGAAAATCATACTTTTCTCTCCAGAGAGATTAACATTTTAAAACAATGGCACATTTTCAAACACATAATAATTGTGTTTATCACCAACAGACCCTCACTAAATCAACTTTCAAAAGATGTGCTTTCTAAAAAGGAAAATTAAAGCCAGAAGAAAGGACTGTCACACAAGAAGGATGATTTGAGGTTACCATAGGAGACCATAAATACTCTTGTTTATGGGTACATGGCATACTTACAGCAACTCATTAGCAAACATCACTGAGAAGTGAACAGGCTAATATAAATCTGCAACCTGAAGTTCAGAAACATCCAGGAGAAAGGAAATCAATGACAACTTTGGACTATATGCAACAAGATCACTGGATGGGATAAAGCAAAGTCATCAGACATATTTCCTATTTAATATAAGTGCAGCAATATTCCTAGGTATGTATTCTCTTGGAAGCTTAGAAACACCCTAAAGGCCATGGGGTGTGAGTGATTACATTACAATGAAGGAATAAAGGATAACACACTTGGATTTTAAGAGCAGTTAATTTAGGTGGTAGGACTTAAACAATATTTAAAAATAAGTGTTGCTCCCACTGCTGGGCATACATACTGAGGAAACCAGAACTGAAAGAGACACGTGTACCCCAATGTTCTTCGCAGCACTGTTAATAATCCAGGACATGGAAGCAGCCTAGATGTCCATCAGAAGATGAATGGATAAGGAAGCTGTGGTACATATACACAATGGAATATTACTCAGCCATTAAAAAGAATACATTCGAATCAGTTCTAATGAGGTGGATGAAACTGGAGCCTATTACACAGAGTGAAGTAAGCCAGAAAGAAAAACACCAATACAGTATACTAACACATATATATGGTATTTAGTTAATCGGTAAAGATAACCCTGTATGCGAGACATCAAAAGAGATACAGATAAATAAAACAGTATTATGGACTCGATGGGAGAGGGCGAGGGCAGGATGATATGGGAGAATGGCACTGAAGCCTGTAAATTATCATATGTGAAACGAATCACCAGTCCAGGTTCGATGCATGATACAGGGTGCTCGGGGCTGATGCACCGGGATGACCCGGAGGGATGGGATGAGAAGGGAGGTGGGCGGGGGGTTCTGGAAGGGGAACACATGTACACCCATGGTGGATTCATGTCAATGTATGGCAAAACAAATACAATATTGTAAAGTTTAAAAATTAAAAAAAAAAAATAAAACAAACCAAGGGAATACCACTTTTCAATAGTTTTATATTCTCAATAATTGAAGGTAACTTGTTAGCAAATAAAAGACTAATAAATTGATTTAATTTAAATTAAATAAAATAAGTGTTTTTTCCAAATATCCTACAATTACAATTAACAATTGAGAGAAAATGAAATAAATTATTTTTTACTACGAAGTGGATTTTCTTAAAGAAGTACAAACATTTAAATGTTCTCAAAGAACAGATAAATTAATGGTCGAGATTCACATTTTAGGATTATTTGTATAGTTGTTGTTGCTTAGTTGCTGGGTTGTGTCTGACTCTTTTGTGACCTCATGGACTATAGCCCACCTGGCTTCTCTGCCCATGGGATTTCCCAGGCAAGGATATTGGAGTGGGCTGCCATTTCCTTCTCCAAGGGGATCTTCAAACTTGAGTCTCCTGCATTGGCAGGTGAATTCTTTACCAGTGAGCCACCAGGGAAGTCCATTTGTTAGTGGAGTCATGATAAAAATTATTTTGGGGGCACCTATCCCTAAGGTATTTGTAACAGTATTGAAATGATTATTGTAGGCAATTTGGGTTCCCACCTCAAGATGCTCATGGTCTGGGGGAAGGCAGAAATGGGTGGGTGGCAATCATTCAGCAGGGCCCTGAGAGAACCCAACAGAAAGCCACTGATGAGTTTGAGGAATGAGCTGTTCAAAGGCTTCCAGGCAGGTAACCCAGAGCTGAGTCTGAAGTGCTTTGGGAATTTCTTTCTGTGGAGAAATTTGGGAAGTAATTCCAGAAAGAGGTAATAGCTTTAACAAAGGAATTTAATCTTGGATTATCAAAGGAAATTAATTTAATAAAATTATATTTATGGAAGTAAGCCATGTATAACTTCAAAGGAAACTCAGTGAAGCAAGATAATTTTGTCTTTCTGCATTCCCACCACCAGAGACATTGTGAGGTGTGGTAGTGAGCTCACTTGGTTGTGGCTTGTGCACAGGAATGGTCTGGAACAGGTGCTCTGTGGAGAGAGGGCTGGCAGTCACACTGTGGGCTTGGGGGTTAGTCTGGCAACATCCTGACATTCTTTATAGACTTGTGCAACCAAAACTGATTTTTCATGGGAATAAATGAGAACAGAGTTCTATATTTTCAAACTAAATACATATATAAATATTACATGTATTTTTGCTTTAAAACTGCTTTATAATTTTCTTGGTGACATACTCTGCTTGTGTGAATTATAACAAACTCTTAAAGAGACAACTCTTAAAGAGATGGGAGTACAAGATCATCTCACCTGTCTCCTGAGAAATCTGTATGCGGGTCAAGAAGCAACATATGGAACCCTGTATGGAAGAACTGACTGGCTCAGGATTGAGAAAGAAGTACAACAAGGCTGTTTATGGTCACCCTGTTTATTTAACTTAAAGCACATCATGCGAAGTGCTGCGCTGGATGAATCACAAGTTGGAATTAATATTGCCAGGAGAAATATCAACAACCTCAGATATGCAGATGTTTCCACTCTAATGGCAGAAAACTAAGAGGAACTAAAGAGCCTCTTGATTAGAGTGAAGGAGGAAACTGAAAAACCCAGCTTAAAACTCAACATTCAATAAAGCTAAGATCATGACATCTGGTCCCATCACTTCATGGGAAATAGAAGGGGAAAATGTTAGAGCAGTGACAAATTTCCTCTTCTTGGGCTCTAAAATCACTGCAGATGGTGACTGCAGCCATGAAATTAAAAGACGCTTGCTCCTTGGAAGAAAAGCTATGACCAACCTAGACAGCATATTAAAAAGCAGAGACATTACTTTGCCAACAAAGGTCCATCTAGGCAAAGCTATGGTTTTTCCAGTAGTCATGTATGGGTGTGAGAGTTGGACTATAAAGAAAGTTGAGTGCTGAAGAATTGATGCTTTTGAACGGTGGTGTTGGAGAAGACTCTTTAGAGTCCCCTGGACAGCAAAGAGATCCAGCCAGTCCATCCTAAAGGAAATCAGTCCTGACTATTCATTGGCAGGACTGATGGGGAAGCTGAAGCTCCAATACTGTGGCCACCTGATGTGAAGAATTGACTCCCTGGAAAAGACCCTGATGCTGGGAAAGATTGAAGGCATGAGGAGAAGGGGATAACAGAGGATGAGATGGTTGGATGGCACCACCAACTCGATGGACTTGAGTTTGAGCAACCTCCGGGAATTGGTGATGGACAAGGGATGCCAGGCGTGCTGCAGTCCATGGGGTTGCAGAGAGTCAGAGATGACTGAGTGACTTAACTGAACTGATGGTCTTTCCAGTAGTCATGTAAGGATGTGAGAGTTGGACCAAAAAGAAGGCCCGGCACCAAAGAATTGATGTTTTCGAACTGTGGGTCTGGAGAAGACTCTTGAGAGTCCCTTAGACAGCAAGGAGATCAAACCAGTCAATCCTAGAGGAAATCAATCCTGAATATTCATTGGAAGGACTGATGGTGAAGCTCCAAACTTTGGCAAACTGATGCAAAGACTTAACATGTTAGAAAAGACCCTAATGCTGTAGAAGATTGAAGGCAAAAGGAGAAGGGGGCAATAGAGGATAAGATGGTTGGATGACATCATCGATTCAATGGACATAAACTTGGGCAAACTCTGGGAGATAGCAAAGGACAGAGAAGCCTGGCTTGCTGCAGTACATGGGGTCATGAGGAATCAAACACGACTTGGTGACTGAACAACAACAACAGCAACAATGTTACATTGTATATATACACCATTTATCCATTCATCTGTTGATGGACATTAAGGTTGCTTCCATTTTCTGGCTACCAAAAATAGTGCTGAAAAGAGCACTGGGGTACATGTGTCTTCTTGAATTATGGGTTTCTGTGGGTATATGCCCATGAGTGAGATTGCTGGGTCATATGGTAGTTCTATTTTTAGTGTCTTTAAGGAATCTCTATACTGTTCTCTGTAGTGACTGGACCGATTTAGATTCCCATCAACAATGTTGGAGGGTTCCCTTTTCTCCATAGCCTCTCCAGCATTTATTCTTTGTAGATTTTTTTAGGATGGCTATTCTGACCCATGTGAGATGATACCTCATTGTAGCTTTGATTTGCGTTTCTCTAATAACTAGTGATGTTGAACACCTTTGCATAAGCTTTTTGGCCATCTGTGTCTTTGGAGAAATGTCTTTTTAGATCTTCTGCCCAGTTTTTGATTGAGTAAATTGTTTGTTTGATAATGAACTGTATGAACTGTTTTGTATATTTTGGAAGTTAATCTTTTGTCAGTTATTTTATTTGCAAATATTTTCTCCCATTCTGAGGATTGCCTTTTTGTTTTGTTTACGGTTTTCTTTGCTGTGCAAAAGGTTTTAAGTTTAATTAGATCCCATTTTTAAAATTTTCGCTATTTTTGTTATTATTTTCCATAGTGGCTCAGAGGGTAAAGAATATACCTGGAATGCAGGAGACTCAGGTTTGATCCCTTTGTCAGGAAGATCCCCTGGAGAAGAGAATGGCAACCCACTCCAGTAATCTTGCCTGGAGAATGTCATGGACAGAGTCTGTGGGGGTCACAAAGAGCTGAACATGACTGAACAACTAATACATACATTTTCATTTTACTCTGGGAAGTGGATCAAAGAATGTCTTTTTGTGATTTATGTCAAAAAGTGAATACCTATGTTTTCCTGAGAGTTTTCAGAGGAAACTGAAATATAGTGTTCAGCCTTACATTGTGGTCTTTAATCCATTTTGAGTTATTTTTGTGTATGGTTAGGGAGTGTTCTAATTTTATTCTTTTACACGTAGCTGTTCAGTTTTTCCAGAACCACTTATTGAAGAGATTGCATTTTCTCCACTGTGTATGCGGTCCTCCTTTGTTGTAGATTAGGTGATCATAGGTGCATGGATTTATCTCTGGGCTTTCTATCCTGTTCCATTGATCTATATTTCTGATTTTGTGCCAGTACCATATTGTCTTGATTACTGTAGCTTTGTAACATAGTCTGAAGTCAAGGCATCTGATTCTTGCTTTTCTTTCTCAAGATTGCTTTGGCTATTGGGGTCTTGCGTGTTCTGTACAAACTGCAAAATATTTTGTTGTAATTGCATAAAAACAATGCCATTGGTAATTGATAGGGATTGGACTGAATCCGTAGATAGCTTTGGGTAATGTGGTCATTTTCACAATATTGATTTTTCCAATCCAGGAACATGGTATCTCTCTCCCTCTCTTTGTGTCATCTTTTTTTATTTTTTTTCACCAGTATTTTCTAGTTTTAGACCACAGATCTTTTGCCTCCTTAGGTAGGTTGATTCCTAGGTATTTTATTCTTTTTGATATGATGGTAAATGGGATTGTTTCCTTGATTTTTCTTTCTGATCTTCATTGTCAGTATATATGCATGCAAGAGATTTCTGTGTATTTGTGTCCTACAACTTTACCAAACTCATTGACAAGCTCTAGTAGTTTTCTAGAAGCATCTTCAAGATATTTTTGTGTATAATATCGTGTTATCTGAAAACAGTGACAGTTTTTACTTCTTTTTCAATTTCAATTTCTTTTATTTCTTTTTCTTCTCTGATTGCTGTAGCTGGTTTAAAATTCAAATTCAAAAAATGAAGATCATGGCATCCAGTCCCATCACTTCAAGGCAAATAGATGGGGAAACAATGGAAACAGTGAGAGACTTTATTTTCTTAGGCTCCAAAATCACTGTGTATGGTGACTGCCATCCACAAACCTAGATAGCATGACAAACTTATATAGCATATTAAAAAGCTGAGACATTACTTTGCTGACAAAGGTCCATGTAGTCAAAGCTATGGTTTTTCCAGTAGTCATGTACGAATGTGAGAGTTGGACTATAAAGAAAGCTGACAGCTGAAGGATTGATGCTTTTGAACTGTGGTGTTGGGGAAGACTCTTGAGAGTCCATTGGGCTGCAAGGAGATTAAACTGGTCAATCCTAAAGGAAATCAACCTTGAATTTTCATCAGAAGGACTGATGCTGAAACTGAAGCTCCAATACTTTGGCTACCTGATGCGAAGAACTAACTCATTGGAAAAGAGTCTTTTGATATTGGGAAAGATTGAAGGCAGGAGGAGAAAGGGGCGACATAGGATGAAATGGTATGATGGCCTCACTGACTCAATGGACATGAGTTTGAGCAAACTCCAGGAGATGGTGAAGGAAAGGGAAGCCTGGCATGCTGCAGTCCATGGGGTTGGAAAGAGTCAGATATGACTGAACGACTGAAAAATAACGAAAGGACTTCCAAAACTATGTTGAGTAATAGTGGCAAGAGTGGACATCATTGTCTTGTTCTTGACTTTAGAGGAAAAGCTTTTGGTTTTTCAGCATTCAGAATAACATTTGCCATGGGTTTGTTATATATGGCCTTCACTATCTTGAGGTTCCCTTTATGCCCTCTTCTAGAAAGGTTTCATCATAAATGGGTGTTGTCAAAAACTTCTTTTGCACCTACAGAGATAATCATACATTTTTTAATTCTTCAATTTGTTAAATGGTGTATCACATTGGTTGATTTGTTTACATCAAAGAATCCTTGCATCCCTGGGATAAATCCCACTTGATAATGATATGTGATTCTTTTAATGTGTTGGATTCAGTTTACTAACATTTTGTTGAGAATTTTGCATCTATGTTCATCAGTAATATTGGCCTATAATGTTCTTTTTGGGTGGTATTTTTATCTAGTTTTGGTATTAGGGTGATGGTGGCCTCATAGAATGAGTGTGGGAGTGTTACTTCCTCTGCAATTTTTTTGAAAGAATTGAAGAAGGATAGGTGTTAACTTTTCTCTAAATGTTTGATAGAATTGGCTTGTAAGGCCATCTGGCCCTGGATTTCTGTTTATGGTAAGATTTTTAATCACAGGTTCAATTTCAGTACTTATAATTGTTCTGTTCATATTTCCTATTTCTTCTTTGTTCATCTTGGAAATTTGTAACTTTCTAGGAATTTGTCCATTTTACTGGCATATAGTTGCTTGTAGTTTTTTTTATCCTTTGTATTTCTGTGGTGCCTGTTGTAATTTCTCCATTTCATTTCTGATTTTATTAATTTGATCTATGGTATACAACTAGACAATGGAATACCATTTAGCAATAAAGATAAGTGAGCTATCAAGCCATAAAAAGACATGGATAAATCATAAATCAATATTTCTAAGAGGAAGAAATCAGTTTTCTGAAAATGTTACACTGTTACATTCTGGATAAAGCATAAATTTAGTGGTGGTGAAGATTGGTTCTTCCTAGGTATTCAAAGTGTTAAGGAAGCTAAATAGATGAAGCACAATGAATTCTTTAGAGTGGCAACATGATTCTCTATGACACTGTAAAGAAGGATTCTATGAGCATATTGATCTTTCCAAATGGTTAATATTCACACTTTATAAAAATCACTAGGAGATGGGAATATCTCAATATGAAACACATAATATAATAATCTAACTATGTTGAAATTATGAGATAGCCTCACTTGAAGAGAAGAGGGGGACAGGTACAACTTAGGAAATGATTGGAATCTATAAGACTAAAGACAAAGTGCAAATAAACACTGCACTACAATTAATAGTGTCCCCCACAGGGAACTGGTTAAAAAACCTGACACTGCTACACATGTTTACTGGAATTGAACAATTAAGTAAATGGATGGATGGAAGTGGGAGACAGGTTTCTATCTGTTAGAGTGAAAATTTACAGAAAGACAAGTAGAAGAGAGTAGATGATCCATTTGATAATAATTAGAATTGGAGGCATCAGTGTGAACTTATGTCTAGCTTTTTGTTTATACAGATGGGAAATACAGACATATTCACAAATATGTGTATACACACAGGTTATAGACATTTGTCTATTTCCCAGCTATTTCAGCTGAAAGGCCTAGAAGAAACAATATCTTGTTAACAATGAGCACACCTACTATCAAGATCTTGGTTTCTAATGTTATTCTAAAATATAAGGAATTAGGACTTCTTAGAGCAATGGTTGATTCTAGGGCAAGGACAGGACATATATAAGATGAGCCTAGAGCATCTGTTTTACAGCACTAGAAATTAAGGAAGTAATAAAAGAAACAAAAAAATGAACAAACTAACATAAAGGACCCTATAATGATGTAAGTTTGCAAAGGGACAGAGAAAGTAACTGAAAAAATTTTCATGGCCAAAGCTGAAAAATCAGAGCAAGGAAGTCAAGTAAAGCAGTATAGAGCTATAAGCCAAAGAATAAAAATAATATGTCCATACTGATATAAATAAATAATTGAATGACTACTTACATACTTGCATACATACATAAATGCATAAGTCAGGGACTGAGACAAACCTTCACGGATAAAAATCCTAAATAACTGGAGGAAGGTGCTGTGCATTCAAGGAGATGGGCTATATCTCTCCAGTCCTAAGTGTGTTTTGTACAAAGTGATTTCTTGCAAAGAGTACAGCCTGGAAAAGGAGAATGAACAACTTTATAGTGAAGAAAACTGGCAAATACCGGATGACCAGATGATTAAGATCAACAATAACAGTGATGAGTCATGTGGATAGTACACACATTACTACATTGTGCAGAAATGACACTTGACTCTTGTTGTCCTCCAAAGTGACCATTATCCCAGCCTAATAATGGGAAACATCATCAAATTCCAATAAAGGAGTGCCTGGCAAAATATCTGGCAGCATGTGGGGAAACTGTGAAGGTCACCCAAAATGAAGAAAAGTCTGAGAAACTGTTGCTGCCAATTGGAGCTGAGGGGACAGATCAACTAAATATGATGTTGTGGACTACATGGAATCTTGGAATAGAAAAATGACATTTGATAAAATTTAAAAACTCTGAATAACTATAGACTTTAGTTAATAAAATATATTAATATTCGTTCATTAGTTGTATTAAATATGTGAAGGTAAGATATTAATAATAGAAGAAACTGGAGGTGGGATATATGAAGACTCTGTACTATCTTTGAATTTTTTTCCTTGTGTCTGAAAGTATTCTAAACAGAGCATTCATTAAAAAACAAAGAAGCTGATGGAAGTGCACAGCCATATTTTGGCTACGAGAGAAAGCTTCACCATCAAGGAAGCATTTGAGCTAAGAAAATGGGTGATGAAGACTTACTTGGCAGGTAGAAAAGGAAGATGTTGTAGGCATAAAACACTGAAGATGCAAATACTGGTGGTGAGAGAAAATACAGCTCTTCTGAGGAACTGAAGGAAGGAGCATTCTCCAATCCCCTCCCCCACCTCCCCGCCCTCCCAACCAGCCTTCTCTATGAACCATGGGAGAGGTGGGAGAGCCTGGTTAGCCAATTAATTGAGAATCTTGACCTCTCAGGAGAAAGGGAAGTTATAGGAGAATTTCAAGCAGACAAAGGGCATGATTACACTTGTGTTTTTTAAAAATTGCCCTTAACGTTTCCAAGAAAGTGAAGGGCTCAGCTCACTTCCTTTCTTTTCTTCCTGTTACCCTGCCATTTGGAAACCATACGGGCTCCTTCAGCCACACTCTCCTTTGGGTGGTAATGTTTAGGGATGCTTCTCCATCCCAACCCCATTCTTCAAGTTCAAGAGTAAGAAGCATGTCGTGCAAAAGCCATAAATGAATCTTAGAAGGAGGTTGAAGAGTCTCATTCTTCTCAGATGTTTCTCAGGCCATCAAAGGGTGTCTCAAACAAGTTTGTTAAATACCTGGAGCCTTGGAAAGTAGGCGTGTGCCTTCCTTCCTTCAGACATAATATTTCAGTAATTAGTAATCAATTACCACACTGTTCCTGCAACAGTGAGCTTCCTTTTCCGTGATATTTTCTCCTCACCAAAGCTGTGCTGACAGGCGATTGAGTCATATCTTTCTCAAGCCCGCCCAAAGCCACACACTCTACAGAGGGAGAAAGGAGAGAAAATGAGACTATCACACTGGATTATAGATAATTAGATAATTATCCCTAGTTGAAAGCACATCTTGGAATCTACATTCAACATAAAGAGATTTGGCAAAAAGAATGCTGATGTCAGGTACTGGGTAATTTTATTCCAGAGAAGGAGATCAGCAGGGAGGACTTAGTCATCCTGACTCTCATCCAGCCTCCTCACTTGTCTCCCTCCCTGTAGCTTTTTCTCTTAGGATCTAAACTCTACACCATCATCAGAGAGAACCTTCTCAAACATCATGCTGTCGTTTGAATAAAGGGGGAGGAGTTGTGGTCCATTCACTTTTACAATGAAAATCCTATGGTATGAGATCTTCCATAATCTTGCCTCTTCCTGCATTTCAGTCTCATTGATCACTCCAACCACATGGTCTTACGCTTTACATTTCAGAGACATGGGGCCATTGATAGGTCTCCAGACTCAATACAGTTTGATAAATCCATGCTCCCTTGTCTCTAAACTTCATTAAATATTCCAGCCTCCACGTTGGTACTTGAAAAAAATTCTGGGTACTCTTGAGTACTCTTTCCTTTTCCCACATGTCTGATCCACCTGTAGGTTCTATTGACTCCCTTGCTTCATTTCTCACCATCCTCACTGCTGACACCCTCATCCACACCCCCACCACTAGACACATGAATAGTCTCCATACTGGACTACTGCACTAATTCCTTAAGTAGTCTCTTTTCTTCCACAAGTACTCCCCTACAATCCAGTGGGCTCTTAAAACTAGAAATCTGATCATATTACTCTTCTGTCTAAAATGTTCCATGGCTTCCCGTTGTTCTTTTGTAAAATCTATTTTTTACTTACCTTCACTAACACCATGCATCTCATTTAACTTCTTTTTCTCCTTCATACCCTTCCTCAAACACTTCAGAACCTCCAGTAAAGGTCCCCCTGAGCTGAGAACAGGCAGCATGGCCGGAGGGTCTTTAACTTCTTCAGCACAGTGTGGGTCCGGGCCACGCTCTAGCCTCCACCAGGGTGTGCTCTTGGTTTCTCTGTTTGTCGGACATCCACAGATTGGAAAACCATTCGTTCTAATTCTCCACACAGTTTGGACTGCTTGCTGCAGCTATTCATACTTTATACAATCTAGAAAGCTCTCCTCCTCAGATTGGTAGCAACCTTCTTGGGACCTGAGTTCTAGTTAAGGCATCCACCCACTAGCACAACACATAAAAAGGGGGGCACTCAACTCAAGGGTTACCTTTCTTCAAACTTTTAAACAATACTTCTTTTTAAAAATTTGTTTTCCCATTCATACTCACAAATATCCTGCTGCTGCTGCTGCTGCTAAGTCGCTTCAGTCGTGTCCGACTCTGTGCGACCTCATAAACGGCAGCCCGTCAGGCTCCGCCGTCCCTGGGATTCTCCAGGCAAGAACACTGGAGTGGGTTGCCATTTCCTTCTCCAATGCATGCAAGTGAAAAGTGGAAGGGAAGTCTCTCAGTCGTGTCCGACTCCTAGCGACCCCATGGACTGCAGCCTACAGGCTCCTCCATCCATGGGATTTTCCAGGCAAGATCCAGGTATAAATCACTACTAATTTATAGAGGAAGAAACTAAAAAGCAGTTATGCAATTCAGGTCTTCCTACTTCAAACTCTGAGCATTTGTTATGGCTTCAGGTTTCCAGTTACTCCTCTTCCTCTCCCACCTCTAAACCTGCCTCTCAGACTGGTCAGGGTTTAGTCCAAAGGTGAGTGATTCCTCTTCCCCAGCTCATCCAGCCTCTATCCAAATCCATCGTTTCTAAGTACATTCATCACAGGGAAATTATAATATTTATTGCCTCTCTCCAACAGGCTAGAACTACAACATATAAGTTAACCAATTTCCTTATGATAATGTCATTCTGAAAGGACTTTTGAGTTAAATGAGTACATCTTCCTATTTGACAGATGAAGAATTGCTGAGTTGCAGGCTAATTCTATAGGTTTACAGTTTTGAGAAAATGCCAACCTTTTCCACCATGACTGCATTATGTTACACTCATACTTGCAACGTATGAGGGTTCCAGTTTCTCCACATCCTCAGCCAACACTTTTTCCTTTTAAAAAAATTATTACACCCATTTTAATGGATATGAAATGTTATGTCATTGATGTTTTGATTTGCATTTTCTTAATGACTAACAATGTTGAACATTATACATGTTTATGTATATACTTTTTGGAGAAATGTGTATTTGTACATATTCTTAGAGAAATGCTTAGTGAAATGTCTGTTCAAATCCATTGCCTACTTTATTTTTAATATTGAGTTGTAAGAGTTCTTCCTATATTCTGAATACTAGATTCTTATCAGATTATGATTTACAAACATTTTCTCCCATGCTGTGACTGTTTTTTTCTTCTTTATTTCAGGTATTCTTTGATGCAAAAAGGTTTTTTTAATTTTTATGCTTTCAAATTTATATGCTTTCTGTTTGATGCTCTGTTGATGCCTTTCATGTGATGTCCAAGAAACTGGTGCCCAATCTAAAAGTCTTATAGATTTACACATATGTTACTTCTAAGAGTTTAGCACCTACATTTGGTTTTCATCAAATCTGGAAGTACCTGACTACTATTTATTGAAAAAAATTTCAGTTATGAGTTCCTTGAAGACTCAAATAACACATATATTAAGTCATTTGAAGTTTTTCCACAGCTCACTGACACCCTGTTTATTTTTTTAAATCATTTTTTTCTGCATCTAATTTTGGATATTTTCTATTGCTATGTCTTCAAGTTCTCTAGTCCTTTTCCCCCTGCAATATCAAATATGCCATTAATTCCACCACTCTATTTTTCATCTCAGATGTTTTAATTTTCATCTTTAGAAGTTTCATTTTTAAAATACCTTCCATTCTTCTACCTGTTCGACAATTGCTGTAGTGCTTGCACATATAGACTACAGTTATACCGACTGTTTTTATGTCCTTGTCTGATAATTCTAACAACTGTAACGGTTGTGAATTGGTTTAAATGGATTGATTTCTCTTCTCAAAATGGGTCAAATATTCCTATTTCTTCCCTGTTTCTTTCCTGGAAGTATTTGATTAAATACTAGATACTATGAATTTTATCTTTCTAGTACTGGATATTTTTGTATTTCTTTAAATATTCTTGAACTTTGCTCTGGAATTGGTTAGACTGCATGGAAATAGTTTGAAGCCTTTAGTTCTGACTTTAATATTTATTAGGAAGAACTTTAATGTTTGAAATGTTCATTCTAGTGCCAATTATTCCTAACTAGTGAGGCTAGATCTTTCTGAATACCCAGCCAAATTCCCTGTAAATTATGAGGTTTCTATTCTGGTTACTGGACACGAGCACTACTCTCAACCCTGTCAGTACCAAGTTTATATCTTTTCATACTTTCCTTTTGAGACACTTTCTCTGAATTTGGGTATTTTTCACACATGGATGACTATTATTTCTCTGGGCTTTCTTGAGCTCTTTGCTCTCTCTAAGTGTCCCCATGAGCTAGGATTTAGCAGCATGGGCTCAAGGGAACCCTCTTCATATCTCCAGAGTTCTCAGTGCAGACCTCTCATCCCTGGAAATTCTAGCCACTTTGGTGTCTCTGGCCTCTTAGCTTCATTTCCCTAGCTCAGGGGATCTTCCAGGCTGATCTGTCTGAGTTCATTCCCTAAGACTTCACCAGGAAGTGTTATAAGTTGAGGTAATTGCAGGGCTTAGTTCTTAAGTTACCCTTATTCAGGGATAACTGTCTTGTAAGCTGTTATTTCAAATTGATTTTTCTCCTTTCTTTCTTTCTTCCTGTCTTTGTTGTTGTTTTAGGGAGGAAGGTAAATCTAATCAATGTTGCTCAGTCTTAGCCTAAAGTGGAAGTCCCTCCTGCTTTATAATTAATACAGGCTAATTCCTTAGAAAAAAATGATTATCATTTTTCCATCATAAATTCCATTTTCTAAAATCATTTCCTAATAATCCTGTAAGTCAAAAGTATTGCATTCTCTTCTATATATTTAGAATACATTTCCCTCCTTTACTACTTATTCCAAAATGTCTTTTTCTTCTTCTATGTTCCCTTGGCACTGTGCTCTGTGGTATATAGTGATTTTCACAATGTTTTTTGTTGTGTCCATTATCTTCAGTGAGGATACATATTGTGGCTTATTCATCTCTGTAAGAGTCCTTCCATTTACCAATAGAGGTGATTTTTAATAAGTATCTTTGAATGGGTGAATAAATAAATGGAAATTAACTTATGAAATTATAGTTATTAGACATTGGCTGGTGTCTGAGAGGACATTTGGAGTGATGGTGTGCCACTCCATTGGCTTCAAGAAGCAGACACCAAGTTGAGATAGACATGCTGGAGATTTGCGGGAAAATATCTGTGAAGGATAAAAGAGGAGGGATCAGAAATAAATGAAGAAAGACTTTCTACCATGGTGCCATCTGACAACTGTCAGAGCAGAGATGGCAGAAATAACTGGGTAGAAAAAGCTTTCACCTGAAATGCACTTTCTGAGAAAGGCTTAGTCAAACTGATGAGGATACCCCTAGAAAATAGTGTTGTTAAAGAAGTCTTGCATTAGATGGAAATGACCTTGTGTCCTACCCATAGGGCTCAGTCATTGGCTGGAGTGGCTGATGGGAAGTAGGGACCCAGCTGGAGCACTATAGCAAATCCAAAGAAGGTGCTTGCACAGGTTGCCAGTCAACTGTGCTTCCCAAGGCAGATCTCCTTAAAAGAACTAAAGATAAATGTATGGCTACTATAAATGGATAGGAGGTAAGACAGAGAGCAGCCATTATGATTCCAAATGTCTGCTACCCACTCTTATGACTACCTGTGGGAGAATACAGTCGGAAGTTGGAACTGACCCTCAGGGGCATTTGTGGGCAGCCCACTACTTTAAGCATACAGGTCTTGGAGCTGGTCTATGGCTTGCCCAGTTTCTAGCTTTCTTGCTGAATCTGATGGGCTAGGGCACAGAGCCTCACTGCTTATCCAAGAATCATTTTATGAGTCTCCTGCTTTGAATGCTGGCAGATGTAATTTGTTGCCTTTATTATCTTGTAAAGATGTTAATCTCCCAACCACAACGAGGGGTTGCTTCTGTGATTGATTTTGCCTCCCTACATGACATGTTGAAGAGCTTGCTGAATCTCCATGCCATGCTTGCCAAGGTTCCTGCATTCCTCATCTGTCATAGAGAAAGTGATGGGGATAAAACTGTACAAGCAGAACCTTGCCACAGGCAGCCATATGAATCATGGAGTAAAGGATGGGAGAAGAGCCAGATGCCTCAGCACCCTGACTTTGCGTTCCACACAAAGATACAACACTGCTCACTCAGCTAGTGTCAATAAGTTGGACTCTGCCCCCTAAACACTGACACCTGATCCAGAAAGTCTATGCAAAACAGAGTGAAATGGAATATGGAGGCTGGACTCTGGATCTTGCAAAGTACATTTTTTTTTTTTTTGCACTATTGCCCTAGGCCAGTTTTTGTTTCTCCTACACACTTGTTCTGCTTTCTTAGATCCACTAACAAAGGGAATGGAGGTTTGGGGCCATATAAAGCCAATCTTTTCCGTGGGGATGGTCTTGATCCCTGTCTCCTGTACAATGTCACGAACCTCTGTCCATAGTTCATCAGGCACTCTATCAGATCTAGTCCCTTAAATCTATTTCTCACTTCTACTGTATAATCATAAGGGATTTGATTTAGGTCATACCTGAATGGTCTAGTGGTTTTCCCTACTTTCTTCAATTTAAGTCTGAATTTGGCAATAAGGAGTTGTCATGTATGGATGTGAGATTTGGATTGTGAAGAAAGCTGAGCGCCGAAGAATTGATGCTTTTGAACTGTGGTGTTGGAGAAGACTCTTGAGAGTCCCTTGGACTGCAAGGAGATCCAACCAGTCCATCCTAAGGGAGATCAGTCCTGGGTGTTCATTGGAAGGACTGATGTTGAAGCTGAAACTCCAATACTTTGGCCACCTCATGCGAAGACTTGACTCATTGGAAAAGACCCTAATGCTGGGAGGGATTGGGGGCAGGAGGAGAAGGGGACGACAGAGGATGAGATGGCTGGATGGCATCACCGACTCGATGGACATGAGTTTGGGTAAACTCTGGGAGTTGGTGATGGACAGGGAGGCCTGGCCTGCTGCAGTTCATGGGGTCGCAAAGAGTCGGACATGACTGAGTGACTGAACTGAACTGAAAGCCATTCTAGCAAGGAGTCTGTCACTGTTTCCATTTCCCCCCCATCTATTTGCCATGAAGTGATGGAACTGTTTGCCATGATCTTAGTTCTTTGAAAAGTGAGTTTTAAGCCAGCTTTTCACTCTCCTCTTTTACCCTCATCAAGAAGTTCTTTAGTTCCTCTTCACCTTTTGTTATTAGAGTGGTATCATCTGCATATCTGTGGTTGTTGATATTTCTCCTGGCCATCTTAATTCTAGCTTGTGGTTCATCCAGCCCAGCATTTCACATGATATACTCTGCACATAAGTTAAATAAGCAGGGTGATAGTATACAGCCTTCTCATACTCCTTTCCCAATTTTGAACCAATCAGTTGTTTCATGTCTGGTCCTAAACTGTTGCTTCTTGACTGGCATACAGGTTTCTCAGGAGACAGGTAAGGTGGTCTGGCACTCTCATCTCTTTAAGAATTTTCCACAGTTTGTTGTGATACACATAGTCAATCACTTTAGTGTAGTCAATGAAGCAGATGTTTTACTGAAATTTCCTTGTTTTCTCTATTATCCAATGAATGTTGACAATTTGATCTCTGGGTCCTCTGCCTCTTCAAAACCCAGTTTGTACATCTGGAAGTTCGCAGTTTACATACTGTTGAAGCCTAGCTTGAAGGATTTTGAGTATAACCTTGGTAGCATGTGAAATGAGCACAATTGTACAGTAACTTGAACATTCTTTAGCATTGTTCTTCTTTGGGATTGGAATGAAAACTGAACTTTTCCAGTCCTGTGGCCACTGCTGAGTTTTCCAAATTTGCTGGCATCTTGAGTGCAGCACTTTCACAGCATCATCTTTTAGGAGTTTAAATGGCTTAGATGGAAGTCCTTCACCTCCACTGGCTTTGTTTGTAGTAATTCTTTCTAAGGCGCACTTTCCACTTCCCACTCCAGGATATCTGGCTCTAGGTGAGTGACCACACCATCATGGTTATCCAGGTCCTTGAGAGGTTTCCTGTATAGTTTTTCTGTGTATTCTTGCCTCCTTTTCTTAACTTCTGCTTCTTTAGGTCCTTACCTTTTCTATCCTTTATCATGTCCATCCTTGACTGAAATGTTCCCTTGGTATCTCCAATTTTCTTGAAGAGATCTCTAATCTTGCCCATTCTATTGTTTTCCTCTATTGGTTTGCATTCTTCACTTAAGAAGGCTTTCTTATCTCTCCTTGCTATTCTCTGGAACTCTGCATTCAGTTGGGTTTCAGGTCAGTCACTCAGTCACTCTGACTCTTTGTGATCCCATGGACTGCAGCATGCCTGGCTTCCCTGTTCATCACCAACTCCCGGAGCCTACTCAAACTCATGTTCATCGAGTTGGTGATGCCATCCAACCATCTCATCCTCTGTCATCCCCTTCTCCTCTCGCCTTCAACCTTTCCGAGCATCAGGGTCTTTTCTAATGAGTTAGTTCTTCTCATCAAGTGGCCAAAGTATTGGAGTTTCAGCTTCCACATCAGTCCTTCCAATGAATATTCAGGACTGATTTCCTTTAGGATGGACTGGTTGGATCTCCTTGCAGTCCAAGGGACTCTCAAGAGTCTTCTCCAACACCAGTTGGGTTATCTTTCCCTTTCTCCTTTGCTTTTCACTTCTCTTCTTTCCTCAGCTATTTTTAAGGCTTCCTCAGACAACCACTTTGTCTTCCTGCATTTCTTTTGCTTGTGGATGGTTTCGGTTACCATATCCTATACGATGTTACAAACCTCTCTCCATAGTTGTTCAAGCACTCTGTTTACCAGATCTAATCCGTTGAATCGAGTGACTAACACTTCCTGGGCTCGAAATCCTAAGAATATCTGCCAAGTAAAACGTAACTGTCAACTTTTGGATTGTGCATTTTTTTTCAATCAGCACCTTATTCTTGATCTCTGCTCTGAACTCTTTACAGAGTGTGTTAAAGGTCAGGACTCTATGGCTAGTGACTTAATTCTTTTAGAATCAGATGGAGAATGACATTCTTTATTTGGCAATTTCAATGCTGTGTTTTTTCAAAAGATTGAGTCACATAATTTCATTATAAAACTTCATTATTGAACTTCGATAATAAAAAACAGTTGGCAGCTCTATCATAGATAATACGCTTCATCTTACATTGTGTGTGTATGTTAGTCGCTCAGTTGTGTCTGACTCTTTGTGACCCCATAGACTGTAGCTCGCTAGGCTCCTCCATCAGTGGAATTCTCCAGGCAAGAATACTTGAGTGATTTGCCATTCCCTTCTCCAGGGGATCTTCTCAACTCAGAAATCAAACCCAGGTCTCCCTCATTGCAGGCAGATTCTTTACAGTCTGAACCACCAGGGAAGCCCTTATCTTACATTTCACTGTGTTTAAAATGAAAACTCTTACCTTTCTCTTGCTTTTAGTTGAATTGCCCTGGTATGTTTATCTCCCTTTATATCAGTGTTATGGACTGAATGGTTTCCCCTCCAAAATTTGTATGTTGAAGCCCTAACTTCCAATATGACCTTTTTCTGGAGTTAGGGCCTTTAAAGATGTAATTAAAGTTAAATGAGGTTAGAAGGGTGAAGTCTTCATCCAATAGGGCTGCTGTCCTTGTAAGAAAAAGAAATGACACCAGAGATGCATGTGCTCATAGAGAAAACAGCAAGAAACAGCCATCTGCAAGCTAAAGAGAGAACTCTCATCAGAAATCAATTCAACCAGCACCTGACTTGGACTTCCAGCTCAAAGACTGAGAAGTCAGTGTTGTTTTGAGCTACCCAGCCTGTGATACTTTGTTATGACAGGTCTGGTAGACTAAGCTTGGTAATTCTGTGACATTTTTTTTAAAGTAAATTTTTAAAATATATTTAGATTTTTTTCATCCAAATTAAATCTTTTTCTTAACAACTAAGAGTCTAGATTGTCTAGTTTTTTTTTTTTTTTTTAGAGTATAAGTTCCTAGTAATGTCATTAAGACTTGGTGAATGTTTGAATGAGTCTTTAGTAGCCTATTAAAAATTTAAAAGTGAGCGTCCCTTCAATCCTTCCCTTTCCCCTCCTTTCTTTCCTTCCTTCCATGAAGACTTATTTGACACTTAACTGTGTGTTAGATTATAAGTGTTTTAAAGACACTAACTTATTTAAACCTATTCACAAGTATGTGATAATGGGAATTGTTGCTATTATCTCCATGTTGCAGAGAAGGAGACTAAGATCTAGAGGAACAGGGAACTTTCCCAAGTTCACAGAACCTAGAAGGCTACACAGAGAGCTGCCCTCCATGGCCTAATTCCTGAATTGCAGCCTGTCTCCAGCCAAATACAGATGCCTTGGTCTAGGAAAGAAAGTTCCAGTGGGCCATGGGGAGAGAGGGCACAAGGTGGTGGCTCTGATCTGTGAAGGGCCTGGGCCAGAACCAGTCCTGACCTGAGCTCTTGGCTGTGGCTGTAGCAGAGCAGGTACAGAGGAGGGAGCACTGAGACAGGAGCCTGAGGACCTAGAAGGGCCTGGGAGGCTGAGCTAGCAGGACGTGGGGGCATCCCCTCTGGTAGGGCACCTCAGCCTACCCAGAGCTACCTACTATGGCTCAGAGAAGAAAGTGCTGGGAAAATGAAGGAGGCCACCGTGTTTTGCACCTTAAATTCATGAAACCATTTACATAGACACCCTGTGGGATCTCAGCAAGGCCCCTTCTATGCACTTGTACTTGGCAGAGCCATTGTACACAGCCCAACCCATCAGCCTTCCTCCCAGAGAGGTGAGGCATGTTACTCAACTCAGATTTCACAGTGGCAACTAGGACCAACTTCAGGGCCAGGCGGCCTGCAGCTGTTTCTTAACTGAACTCCTTAATTTTCCTCTAAGTCCTCTGAATCTCTCATTCCTCACAAATACAGTGATGTAGAAAGTACAGGGTCAGCATTTAATCATGCACAACACACCCCAGCTTCTTTAATCCTGTCCCTCCAGCGTGTCCTCTGCCTTCATTCTCTTGGTTATCTCAATCAACTTCCACCTGGATGGGCTTCCTAGACTCCTGGATAATTCCACCTCCTTTTCATCACCCTCATATCTTACTAGTCTCCAGGTTCTGTTGATTCTGCCCCCCTCACCCCAGTGTACTCATCCTCCTTGTCTCTACCCGCTAGCCTCTCTGCCTCAATTGCAGGGACAGTGAAGATCTTTTCTTCCTGCCCCTGGTTTCCCCATCACCTAACACCCTTCCAGCATGTGCTATGCTTCTGCTTAGCAACCTTCAGTACATCCCTTATCCAGGGATTGCCCACGTGATAACACTGTAGGCATATGGTAACAAGTTGAGTGACTGAATTGGCAAGACCAATCCCTGCATTCTGTGCTCCAAGTTGTTCTTGACTGTATTCTGACCATCTTTGACTGTTAGGGCATCAATATCAGAAATCTAATATGACTGTTCTACCTTTGCAAAATAACAAAATGGATTTAGTTAGAACAGCTACAAAGGTATGTGAAGAGGGGTGATGCTTGTGGAAAGATGAAGAATGAAAAACCTTTATTAGAGTATGAAGAATAGTTAAAAGCCAATACTAGCCTGAGGTCACATATAATCCAACACAGACATTATTTGCATAGTATATGATATAACTAACATAGGAACTTTGTCAAGGGTTGAACTAACATTTTTAAGTATTTAAAACTTAGCAGTAGGATTTATTTTCAATTTGTTATTTTACAGTAAATATTTTAGTTGGTTTCCATAATTATTGCAATGTTTGTATAATATTATATTCATCTAATTTACTAAATTTTAAAAACCAATGTAACTAAATTAGTTACATTAGCTTACTAAATTAGTAAACTAATGTACTAAAAACTAATGTAACTATGTTTTCTGCTTATATAAATAATGCTACTATAAATATCTTTAAATATGTGGTTGTTTACTTTTATGGAATTACCCTAGGATAAGTTAATTACAGGGAGATTAGCTTTGTTAAAAAGTATTAATCAACATGCAGCACAGTCACTGGTATGTGGATGTACTGCAAATATAAGAAGCTAACCACAAATGTAAGCTCTTAATATGTCTCAGAAAGTTGTGCTGTTATAATACTTCCAACAGTTCATAAGTTTACCAACTTTCCTCATTTCAGTAATATTATAATTTTCATTTACTGGCCCTAAAAGTTGCCTTGATCTTTTTTCAATTAGCATTTGTTCCATTACTATTAAAAATTAATTTTTTTAAGTGGTGCTTACTTTAGGGATTTCTTCATATTTGAATTGTTGACAGCGTATTTATAAGAGCTCATTTAGACTCATCTTAATCCAGGTTGTCTATGTATAAACATCTTCTAATCTTTGATATAGCCATTATAAATAAACAAATCATTTATATTGAATTAAACCATTAAGCAATCCCATATATATTATAAATGATGACTTACATGGAACTCTCCTAATAAGCCAGAATTACAACAGAGATACTGTTTTAATAAGCCATTTAATATACCTTCAGCTGAGTTATCAAGAAGAAATTTTTTAAAAAGTTGCTACAAGCAGGGCTTTATGGGAAATTATTACTATTATGATATGAGCTGAGAAAATATAATAAGGGAATCAGAAGCAATGTGATCAAATACACATTGAAGGTAATAATTCAAAGGTTAAAGTTCCATGGAGAAGCAAGCTAAAGAGACAACACAAAGAAGGTTGAAAGATCTAAAGACAATTGTATAAAATATTAATACAAATTCTAAGATATGACTTTTACCCAAATGAAACTTTAAAAAAAGTTTATTATTTTTAGAACTTGATCCCATGACCAATAAAAGATGAGCAGATTAAAGCTTCCCAGGTGGCACTAGTGGTAAGGAATCTGCCTGCCAATGCAGGAGATGCATGTGATGAACTTGCATCCCCATGGACTGTAGCCTGAGAGCCTTCTCTGTCCATGGAATTCTCCAGGCAAGAATACTGGAGTGGCTTGCCATTCCCTTCTCCAGGGAATCTTCCCAACCCAGGGATCAAACCCAGGACTCCCACATTGAATGCGGACTCTTTAACTTATGAGCCACCATGTAAAAATATATAATAAAATATATAATAAATAGTACAGAATTCTCATTAGTAAAAACAGAAACAAATTTCCTAAAATGACCCCTAACTATATATACAAACTGAAGTTTATTTAAAGCTCTTGCTTCTGGTTGGAAGGGGAACTAGGACTTTCGGGAACTAGCTATCTGGGGCCAAATCAATTGATGAGGTGGCAGGATTTTTATTTTGAAGAGTCAGAAAATAATTTTGTGAGCATTTCCAGAGTAGCAGAGTGAGGATTTCTAAAATCTTGCTCCTCCGTCCAAAGTGACAAGAATACCTCAAAATAGACAAATTCCATTTTTTCAGAACTTTGGAACTAACCAAAGCTTGCAATAACCCACAGGATGTAGGTCATTCTACATGTAGTCATACATGTAAAAAAATGTATGACTCTTAGCAAAAAAAAGTTAGTTTTGTGACATTTTATTATTTTTTGATTGTTACTTTAAAAATTTTATTGGAATATAGTTGACTGTTTTATTGACTATGCCAAAGCCTTTGACTGTGTGGATCACAATAAACTGTGGAAAATTCTGAAAGAGATGGGAATACCAGACCACCTGACCTGCCTCTTGAGAAACCTGTATGCAGGTCAGGAAGCAACAGTTAGAACTGGACATGGAACAACAAACTGGTTCCAAATAGGAAAAGGAGTATGTCAAGGCTGTATATTGTCACCCTGCTTATTTAACTTATATGCAGAGTTCATCATGAGAAACGCTGGGCTGGAGGAAGCACAAGCTGGAATCAAGATTGCCAGGAGAAATATCAATAACCTCAGATATGCAGATGACAACATCCTTATGGTAGAAAATGAAGAAGAACTAAAGAGCCTCTTGATGAAAGTGAAAGAGGAGAGTGAAAAAGTTGGCTTAAAGCTCAACATTCAGAAAACTAAGATCATGGCATTTGGTCCCAACACTTCATGGCAAATAGTTGGGGAAAGAGTGGAAACAGTGGCTGACTTTATTTTTCTGGGCTCCAAAATCACTGCAGATGGTGACTGCAGCCATGAAATTAAAAGACGCTTACTCCTTGGAAGGAAAGTTATGACCAAACTAGATAGCATATTAAAAAGCAGAGACATTCCTTTGCCAACAAAGGTCCATCTAGTCAAAGCTATGGTTTTTCCAGTAGTCATGTATGGATGTGTGAGTTGGACTATGAAAGCTGAGCACTGAAGAATTGATGCTTTTGCACTGTGGTGTTGGAGAAGACTCTTGAGAGTCCCTTGGACTGCAAGGAGATCCAACCAGTCCATCCTAAAGGAGATCAGTCCTGAGTGATGCTGAAGCTGAAACTCCAATACTTTGACCACCTGATGTGAAGAGCTGACTCATTTGAAAAGACCCTGATGCTGGGAAAGATTGAGGGCAGGAGGAGAAGGGGATGACAGAGGATGAAATGGTTGGTTGGCATCACCGACTCAATGGACATGGGTTTGGGTGGACTCCGGGAGTTGGTGATGGACAGGGAGGCCTGGCGTGCTGTGGTTCGTGGGGTCGCAAAGAGTTGGACATGACTGAGCGACTGAACTGAACTGATAGTGTTTTGTTATATTTAAACATACCCACCTCTAAGTTCTATGAGAAACTTTAAAAGCAATAGACTCACAATCATAGCAGCTATGAAAATAAGCAGCTTAGCAACCACTGGAGGAAAGAGATAGTTTTGGAAATGATTATCGATGTTTGACTTATCTGGTTGTTCCCTGGAAACCTTCCGTCAGAGTTTGTCTGTTTTACCTGACTCAGAGTCTACTCTTTGAAAATAGCGTTTTCCCTGGGGCAGTTGTCAAAAACAATCAGTAACAATTGTTTAACATTGTATCAGCATGAGACATCATTAATAGGTGCAGCAAAAACCTGGAAAGTGAGAGGTATTTTGAGATTTGCAAAGAATTAACATGTTCCTGGGAATTAAGAAAGCCATACACATGTGGAGGGTTGACTAAACGTTGAGGAAAGAATTGTGAAGATGCAATTTCTCACTCTGAGTGTGAGGCTCTGGGAAAAACAGGAAGGTTAACCTAAGGCATAGACATAACCTGCCTGCCAGATCATTGAAGACATGCTACGGCACACACAGAGAACCCCTCAGCAAAGCCTGGAAGACTTACTGATAAAACTATTTAAGGAAATCTCTGTCTAATCATTATAATTGGTAAAGGTAATTGATCAAAGACATCAGTGATCAGGCATGACATATATATATATATATATATATATATATATATATATATATACATGGGCTTCCCTGGTAGCTCAGCTGGTAAAGAATTTGCCTGCAATGCAGTAGACCTGAGTTCAATTCTGGGTTGGGAAGATCCCCTGGAGGAGGGCATGGCAACCTACTTCAGTATTCTTGTCTGCAGAATCCTTATGGACAGAGGAGCCTGCTGGGTTACTGTCCAAGGGGTCTCAAAGAGCGGACATGACTGAGTGACTAAGCACAGCACGGCATATATATGTATATATATATGTATATACGAAAAATGCAAGGAAACAAGTTATGGCACATACACAGGAAAATCATTGTCACTGAGGAATTCCAGCTGTTGGACTTATTAGACAGATTTTAAATCATGATTTACAGATATGTTTAGAGAACTAAAGAAAACCACATGTAAACAACTAATGAAAAATGTAAGAACAATCTTTTGACAAATAGAGGTTATCAATAAAAGATTAGAGATTATTAAAAAAATAGAAATTATGGATTTGATAAGTGCAACAAATGAACAATTAACTTGAGGCTCTCAAAGCCAGATTTGAGCTGACAAAGAAAATAAATCATTGAAAATGAAGATAGTTCAATTGAGATAATTCAATCTGAGGAAGAGAAAGAATGAAACAAAAGTGACCGAGATGGGGAATGACTGCTAATGGATATGAGGTTTTTTAAAAGATATTTTTCAGAATATCTAATATTCTGAAATTAGAGGTGATGGTTACACAATTTTATGTGTATAAATATTGGGTATAAAAATTATGCCCATTGTTCATTCATGAATTGTAAGCTATGCAAACTATATTACAAAAAAAACTAATTAAAATATTTCTCAAAAAAGAAATTTATTTTGTGCAAATTGAATGGGAAAAAATACTTCTTTGTCAGGATACCAAGGAGTTCACACTATAGCTTGTAAGGTTGTAGATCCATCTGAGCACAGGGTTTGCCTGGTAGGTGCAGTGTAATCATTGAGGCAGCTGCTTAGACCCAGAGGCTACCTCTTCTTTTCCAGATTCTTCCCTTTGGCTCCCTCCTGCTCTCTCACTTCCCAGTGGCTGCTGACTGAGCCTAGATTGTGGACCAGAAAGGATACAGGGAAGATGAGAATTCTCTTTTTTTAATCACTTAAGAAGCAAGCCAACTCTTCTGTACATCAGAAAACATAGAGTATATCAGGTACACAGCAGTCAGGCAGCCAAAAAGTCAAACAAATTAAATGTCTGGTTAACCATGGTGTCTTACTTCTTTCACGCTGGTCATCTTCCCAGAGGTATAAACAGGATGGTGATGCCTTGCTCCAAAGTGTGTGTGGTCAAGGTGGGTAATTGTAAAGGCCAGAGTTGAGACCCTGAGCACACTGCATTGTGGTGATACCAAAACAAAGTGTTAGAAAGAAATCTAATGGATGGTCATCTAATGGATGGTTACTGACTTCAAACAATTTAAGTTGTAAGGTTACAAAGAAGCAGAAAATAATACTTTGCGCACAAAACACATATTTACACATAGAGTTTATTTTATTCTTAAACGACCTTGACACTGGGAAAGATTGAAGGCAGGAGGAGAAGGGACGACAGAGGATGAGATGGTTGGATGGCATCACCAACTCAATGGACTTGAGTTTGAGCAAGCTCCGGGAGTTGGTGATGGACAGGGAAGCCTGGTGTGCTGGAGTCCATGGGGTCACAAAGAGTCAGATACGAATTAGACACTGAAACTGAACTGAGCTGAATGCCTTGAAGTCACTCTTAGTCATTCCCATTTCTAGGTGAATAAGTAGGCTCAGAGAGGTTGTGACTTGGGATGGAATTCACAGCTTACCGAGAATGCTGCAGGTGCTCTGTTAGGTAGTCTGACTTTGGATATTATTTTCTTTTTGTTCCTCAGTCACATGGCCCTTGGTACACCAAATGATTGGTTTTCATCACTTTAGGTGTTCATAGCATACATATTTGTGAAGCAATTCCAGAAAAGGGAAGTCACGCATGTAACTAAGTGATGGCCACTGACAGTTCACCTTCCAGAGCTACCCCCTTGCCTGTCCCAACAGCACCACGCTCAGGGCATTGCTGCAGAGGGAGCAGTGCCTGCTCATTAGCTGTTAAACTTCATCTTTGAATAACCCATAGCAACCAGTAAACATAAGACCCAAACAGGAAAACCCATCCAAAACCACTCTTGAAAATACAATTAAGTCTTTAGAAGCAAAGCAAGCACAAAGCAATCATTTTGGCTTAGTAAGATCTCAAAATAAAGGTATACACATGTTTTGGAGCTAGAAAACTAGTTTTCAAGTTTGTTCTGGGAAAAGGATCCATGGGCTTCCTACTTCCCAGTATTGGTCTGACAATAAAGCTGGACTATTAGTCCTGTTTATCATGTTTATCTACAACATACGGTAGCACTTTAAATAAAGGTAGGGTGGTATCCTTGATCATACTAATAAAACGGGTCTGACTTTTCTCAGACTCTGTGGCACCATGTCTCCATAGCGTTTAAATCTTGTGACTGGGACAGGAACTTTTATTGGCGCCTACCAGAATAATCTGTGTTTGAATCAATTTCCTGGCTTGCATTATAAAGTTTGCGGATTTCTGCACAAGCAATTTGGGAAAAGCAAGCACTCATTAAAGTACCTGACCCAAGAATTTCTGTAAGTTCAAAGGGAAAGCCACCTACTCTGCAGTGACCCCTCACCCAAACAGGGTTTCATTTTTGGTGTAGAGGCAGGTAACGGTACCTGGATAACACACTTCACAGGGTAAATGCTTCTGGTGTATTTTCTACACTAGAAAATACATTGGGATTTGTGGACAAAATAAAACATAGTCTACACTGTCTTAACAAACGTATTTACTTTTATATTCTTTTATGTTGATGCAAATAAATTTTCAAAACTATACAACATTAGAGTAGACAGATTTTATCTCATTAGCTTGAAATGCCTGGAAGACTATAAATATTTTGTGTCTCACCAGGTTACTAGGCTTAATTTCAGACTATAAGATTTTCCATTTCTTTTATCATATTTAGATGATGTTAGAATATACTTTTGTTTCTTTGTATTAGACTTTAAGAAAAATTTCTATGCATAGGATTACAGAGGCAGAAGATGTGGGAATCTAGACTATCTGGAGGATTCTTATTTTTTTCTTATTTTTTATTATTATATCTTTCAAAATATAGTGACCAAATTAAACTGCCATCAGAAACATCTATTGATATCACCATATCTTGCCAACGTTTAAGTATTATCATGAGTGCATGCTAAGTTGCTTCAATCAAGTCCAACCTTTTGCAACACTATGGACCATAGCCCACCAGTCTCCTCTGTCCGTCATGAATAATCCTTTTTTTTTAATTGTAATTATCCCTTCTTGTTATTTAGTTGCTAAGTTGTGTCCAACTCTTTTGCGAGCCCATGGACTATATAGCCCATCAGGCTCTTTTGTTCATGGGATTTCCCAGGCAAGAATACTGGAGGGGGTTGCCATTTTCTTCTCCAGGGGATGTTCTTGAGCCAGGGATTTCCTGCATTGACAGGCAGATTCTTTACTGCTGAGCCCCCCAGGAAGCTTTGTAGCAAGGGAAGACCTTGCTACAAAGTTTAATAAGTAAAATTTACTAATTTGAAACCATTATATTATCAGTGGCTTTAAACATTTTAAATAGTTTAAAATTGTTTGCTGAATTGAAATTGTCTATTTGTCTAGTGAGGTCTTCATGGTTTTATATGTTTCATATACATAAAATGTATATGCTCATTTAAATATTATAACCAATAATGTTTATCTGCTATATTTCATGTGAATATTTCTTTGTAGTCATTTTTTACATGTAATAGTCCATTTTACATTGATCTTTAAGCAGGAAATATTCAAAACTGAATTGTAATGGTTATATTTTTTAATATTTTGCAGCATAGCATTTTAGGAGTGTCATTTGCAAAATGTTGAAAAAAATATCAATTTTTCCAAAATGATCTGGAGAGAAACGTGGATATACACACGTCCTTAAATGTGAACATGTGAGCACAACCATACGCACAATATTAATATAATTATGCATATAGTACGTTCCTCTGCCCAAGAATAGGCGGAACACCTAGTTAGTCTTGTCCATGAGGCAATCACACTATCATCGTCTGATTTCTAGCCCTCTGCCTGGTTTCACGCCACCTGGTCTTTTCTCACATCCCACTGTAATTAAGGCTGATTCACACAGAATCGTTTAATTTCCTATTGTTGTTTCGTTGCTAAGTTGTGTCTGACTCTTTTGCGACCCCATGGACTGTAGCCTGCCAGGCTTCTCTGTCCATGGGATATCCCAGTCAAGAATACTGGAGTGGGTTGCCGTTTCCTTCTCCAGAGGATCTTCTTGACCCAGGGATTGAACTCGCATCTCTGTGTCTCCTGCATTGGCAGGCATTGGCAGGCATTGGCAAGAAGATTCTTTACCACTGAGCCACAAGGGAAGCTCTTACTTTCTTAAACCAAAGCTACTGTATTAACAGCTGATAATTCTTTCTTTTATCAGCAATTAGTGGATTCATAATTCTTAGTAAATACATAATCTGTTCCATGTATGCAATATTCGCCTAATGCTTACAAACACAAACACGGATCATAGGATAGGAGGTGAAATCTCCGTTGCAGTTGTTCATGCACAGCACTAAGAACTTCTTTTCTCCACGTTATCTTGTGCTGAGGCAATCTCAGAATTTTTTCTGTTTTTTTGATTTATCAAAAGTCATTGCAACTCAGGCTGCAGGCTGTTTCTTTTTACTAGCATTTTCTATGGAAGTCACATGTGAGAATTTGGCTGTTTTTTACTTGTGCTATTGTGGTTTTTACTTGTGCTATTTACTTATATGCCTCTGCTATACCTGTATATACCAGAATCTCAAAAACTATTTTTCATCAGAATTGGAGCCCTTTGAAATCAATGTCTAAGCATGGTAAATTTCTGATTTCTGTTTCAATTTCATATGAATATACACATTTGTCAAGCTATGTAGAGATGTCTTTCATATCAGTTTTAGAATCACCTATGGTTACTGTCTAAGACATACATGATTAGGGGAAGTTTTGGAATCTGCCCAAAGTTGTGTCCTAGAAGCTTGCTCTCCTCTCCAGGCAGGGGTCGTTTCATCTTCCAAAATGGTAAGAGCTTTCTAGACCTCTAGCAATGAAGTTTTTTTTAATGTGCTAGCCAAGCTAATCATGTTTCTTGTCCAGGCAGGGAAGTACTACTAAGAACTCTCCTGATGCCCTTGTGAGTGAATTAAAATTCTGAGATCTGGTTATCCCTGAATGAGCCACCATCCAAACATGATATTTCAAAAAAAAAAAAACAAAGACAAATAGGACTACTGTTTGTAAGAGAAACAAAAAACCCTGTTCAAGTCTGCCTGTGAGGTTCTTGGCCTGAAACTAAATCTAGCATATTTTCTTGTGTGTGTGTTTTAATTTCAGAATGGAAGAATCCTATGTCACTATTTGAGGCATTATTAGCTTCTCTATGCCACTTTTGAGTAAGCACCAGTGCAGTCCTGGGCTCTTCAGTTATGACACTGAAGGTATTACTTCCACTCAGGGTTTCCTGTGATATCTGCAAGTCTGTAGGCATTATTAGCAGTTCAAACTTCAAATGCTCGTGAAGTACAAAATATGCAGTTAGAAACCTAAAAAGAGACTACAATCAATGTTTGGAAGTTAGGAAATGTAGTTTTAGATAATTCCTGGGTTTATTTAGAATTAAAAATTTAAAAAGACATTTCAATGGCAATAATAAAATATTTTGAACTAAATACAATTTAAAAGTATATATATCAAGCTTGTGGAATGTACCCAGTTACTCTGCTCTGGGGAGCATCTTTTCTATCGGTTTGGATAATTCAGGGTTATTTGTATTAATGCTCAGTTTTAATGTCCTTGTTTTATGACTACAATATGATCATTCAAACCATGGTTGGGTGCCTCTGAAGTCCTGAAGTACACATTTTCACAAGAGATAAAAACTTCTAAACTTCCTACCAACTTTAATCATCTAAAAGTGAATGGCTGGGCTGTCAGTGACTTCAGAGACTAGCAAAGATTCCAAGTCTACTATAATAGCAAAGGTACTAAATAGAATTTTTAACCTAAACAAGTAATATTTTATAGAGCTATGTAAATCTAATCAGTTAAATTCAAGGTACCCTTTGTTTTGAAATTATAAAAAAAGCCATTATAGAAAAGAAATATAAATTTGGACCTGGCTCTTGTCACTACTGTGGTTAGTGGAACCATCCCTCCACCATCAAGATGTCTATACCCTAGTCCTTGGATGCTGTAAATGCCAATTTATTAATACATAGAGAAAGTGACTTTGTAGATGTGATTAAAGTTAAGGATCTGGAAATTGAGAGAGGATCCTGAATATACATGTTGACCCATCTAATCACATGACTCCTGAGAGCAGAGAGACTTTCCCAGCTGTGGTCAGGCATGGTGTGACCACAAAAAAATTGTGAAGCGATGCTGTGTTGTTGGCCTTGGGGTTTCCAGGTGGCACTAGTGGTAAAGAAGCCACCTGTCAGCGCAGGAGATGTAAGAGATGAGAGTTTGATCCCTGGGTTGGGAAGACCCCTGGAGTAGGAAGTGGCATACCACCCCAGTACTCCTGCCTGGGGAATCCCATGGGCAGAGAATCCTGGCAGGTTGTACTCTATGTAGCCACAAAGAGTTGGACACGACTGAGTGACTGAGCACAAATACACTGGCCTTAAAGATGGAGGAAGGGGACACAAACCAAGCAGTATGGGAGGTCTCCAGATGCTGAAGAAAAAAGATTCTCCTCCAGAGCCTCCAGAAATGTAGCAGTCCTGCCAACACCTTACTTTTAGCCCAGGTATAGCCATGCTAGATATCTGAGCTATAGTGCTAAATGATGAACTGTGAATACATTGCAATAGTAGAGGAACACATATGTGTTCTTTTAAGCAACAAACTTTGTGGTGATATGTTAAGGGAATGGAAGGAAATGAACATACCCCTGCTGGAGAAAGGCATTAGACGCGAACATTTTTCTTTTCAGTGTAGTCACCTCAGTCACATGTTATCATGGAAGCACTGAAGATGCTAGTGAGGCCCTCATTATAAGCAGTGGGAGTGACAAGTGTGGGCCCACCATTCGCATTTATGGAGCACCATCTTGCTCTTCCTGGAAGTTTCTTCTGCTTGGAATATGCTTTCCCCTTATTTCTGGGATCCCCTCCTCATCCTTCGAAATGCAAAGTAAACCTCACCAGACATAATAAATGGAAAAAGATGACACTAATTTGCAGGCACCTTAGGGGAGTGCTAGGGGAGACTGAACAACGTTTAGAGTTGAACTCTTCAGATGGCCAGCCACAAGTTCAACTCCAGCATCTATAAAGACTGAGGAGTTCTGGCTCGTTCTCTTTCAGCTCCTATCTGAAGGAGACTAGGTATCTGGTCCATTGTGTGGGGCAGGGTGGTGGAAGCCCAGAGGGAAGTCTGTTGGGGCAAGGTATGTGTGATGTTTACTACTGTGTACTTGGCACTCAGCCCAAGACCTGGCATCCAAGTGCCTCTGCAATTGCTTGATGAATAAATGGAATAAAGGTATAAAGCCAGTGGTCAAGTGAGAATCAATATAGAAATTATGTTCACCCCAACTTCCTCATAGATGGGAGGGCAACTTATCCTCAGCTGAACCAAGGACCAAATTAATGAAGCTGAAAAATAGTCCATGACCTGTGATATTCTCCTGGAGGCCAGTGGTCTACCAGTCAGCCAGGAAGTCCAGTGTGGGAAGGATGGTAACTAACAGGAGTCTGTAGCTGAACAGAACTGAAACAACTTGAAGAAACAGATGTCTCGGGGTGGTAGTGCTTGAAAAGAAAGCTGCCTGGCTTAGTTTTGGAGTGAATCAATAGCCTTGAAATAAACTGTCAGCCCCAGATTCCTGTAGAAAACCCCAGAGAGAATCAAGCTCTATTGTGGGTGAAAATTTGGAATTGGATGAGAACCAATTGCTGGGGCATTTAGACTGGGGAGGGGAGTTATTGAGAGGGAGAGAGAGAGCCAACAGATATATCCTGGTCCCCCAGGATGAGGCTTGCATTTGGGACTTCAGGCTGAGAGGAAACAAAGACAGAGTGTTGGTTTAGGAGCTGGAGCTGTGATCACAGACTGATTCCAAATTCCAGTCTCTGGAAATAAGATTCCTAGTATGAGTCTTTTCTTGACCTGGGCTATCTCACGCCTGGTGGAGCTAAGTCTGTGGGTTTAAGTCCTCCACATTTGCAGCTGAGCAGACATGGGGAAAGCAGGGCTTGGAGGCCCTCAACAATGTCTTATCAACACATATTCTTCTCTTTTTAATTTAATTTTCATTTTATATTATAGCTGGTTTACAGTGTTGTGTTAGTTTCAGGTGTACAGCAAAGGGATTCAGTTATACATATACCTATGTCCACTCTTTTTCAGATTCTTTTCCCATATTAGTTATTACGGAATATTGAGTAGAGTTCCCTGTGCTATCCAGTAGGTCCTTGTTGATTATCTATGCTATATATACAGTAGTATATATACGTTAACCCAAAACTCCTAATTTATCCCTTCTTCCACCTTTCCCCTTTGGTCATCATAAAAGTTTATTTTCAAAGTTTGTGGATCTGTTTCTTGTGCCATGTCTTATCAGCCCTTGCATCATGCTTCCGTGGTAGCTTGTAGTGTTTAGCATGATGTTTGTGTGTGCCTAAGTCCCCTAGAGATGAATGTCCTGAGAGAAAGCACCATGCCTTATTCATCTTGTCTTCCCAAAGTCCACCACAAGGACATCTGACATAAACTCAATAAAGGCTGATGACTGAAAGGAGGACATTTTAAAATTCGCAGATTGATGTGCTTTCTGGTTGGCAGCAAAAACACATGGATCTTCGTCATATATTCAAAGTCCTGTTTATTGGTAAGCTGAAGATTTGTTTGTATATCCATGTTTCTGCCTTAAGATGGAGCTGGTCCTGGCTTATTGGTTTGTCTGAAGTGGCTAAGATTTTGTGATCAAAATGTGCAGAATTAGGAATTACTTGCAAATCCGATGAAATTCATTGTTCATTTCTCTGATTTGTGTTTCCTTTATTTTGGCAGAATTTTGGTACATGCTGTTTTTCAGGTTTCAGTTTTTTTCCCCTCTTTTTTTTAGAAGATTAATATTTGGTGTGATCTGTTCTTTCGCTTCTCGATATTCCTCTGGGATAGTATAAGGCAGAAATATGTACAAACAACAGCACATTTTGGTTAAAAGTTGTGAAATGTAGAAATACTCAAAATAGTTGATGTTTTAGAACATTCTGTATTCCTAAAATTAAGGTCAGAAAAGCTTTTGCCTCTACTACTATAAAATTACGGAGAAAGTAAAGTGAACAATTTGGAGAGGTTGAAAGATGTGTGTTTACTATATGAGATACATTTTCATGAGGCTTGTTTTGATTCAAAATGAGTCCTACTTAAGTCTGGAGGGAGAGTAAATGCAGATCCGTCATGTATCAGCAGGATGACAGGAAGCAAATTAGGTCGTTTCTCTGATTCTCAGTTCCTATTTCCATCTATAAAATGGAAATTATGATCATAGAACCAGACAAGGAAGAGCAACCCAATATTGACGGGGAAGAACAAAGTGGGAGGATTGATAATCCCTGACTTCAAGACTTACTATAAAGCTCTGGTGATCAAGAGAGTATGGTATTGACGAAATAATAGATTAACAGAACAGAATAGAGAGCCCAGAAATGTACCCTCATAAATATAGTTAATTGACCTTTGACAAATTGCAATAGCAACATTGCCAATGGAGCAAAGACAGTCTCTTTAACAAATGGTGCTGTAGCAACCAAACATTCACATGCAAAAAATTGAATATAGACATAGACCTTAGTCTTCACAAAAAATTAACTCAAAATAGAACATAGACATAAATTGTAAAATGTAAACCTATTAACCCCCTAGAAGATAGCACAAGAGAAAATCTAGATGTTCCTGGTTTTGGTGATGACTTTTTTGATAAAATTGCAAAAGCAGGATCCATGAAAGAAAGAACTGATAAACTCGACTTCATATAACTTAAAAATTTCTGCTCTGTTCAAAACATCATCAAGAGAACAAAAAGAAAGCAAATTAACTTATAATATGTGTTCTCTGTTTGTTGTTTGGTCACTAAACCATCTGCCTCTTTTGCGACCCCATGGACTGTAGCCTACCAGGCTTCTCTGTGCATGGAATTCTCCAGACAAGAATACTGGAGTTTTCTTCTCCAGGGGCTCTCCCTGACCCAGAGATAAAACCTGTGTCTCCTGCATTGCAGGCAGATTCTTTACCTCTGAACCGCCAGGGAAGGCCATTATCTCCTAGATCACAAAATAATGATTTTTTGAGAATTATATGGAGAGTATATTCACTGTCTCTTAGATTTTGGGAAACAGATTAAAATCTTTATTTTTGTATGGTTTGACTTTTCTTTTCTAATGTGACATGGAAAACACTCGCAGAAAATGCACAAAAATAACTGTAGTTTCCAGTAGATTATTAAAAAGTGAACACACTATTCTGACTGCTCTGATTGTTTCAGTGCTGCCTGTTTTGAACTAATATAAATGGAATTGTGTGGAATGCATTCTTGTGTCTGCCTGCTCTTCCTTCAGTGGTCTGCAGGCTGTACACCTTCTTTCTGGGTAAGAGAGAGTGGCTCACTCATTGACCCTGGTGTTAGGAGAGCTTCTGCTGGAATTTTGTGATCCTATTAGGTCTACAGATCAATTTGGGATTGATTGTCATCTTCTCAATATTGAATCTTTTAAACCCCTATGTGATAGATGCCTCCATTTATGTAGGTCTTCTTTAATTTTTAGTCATAAATCATTTTATTCTTTCTTGGGGTGTATCTTACATTTCTCATCACATTTATTTCTAGAGATTTGATATTTTTGATGCTACTGTAAATTATATCTTTATTTAAATCTCATTTTTATTTTCTTGATGGTATGTAACAAGAGATTTTTTCTTTATATTACCCTTATACCCAGTGTTCTTATTTAATCCATTTTTAAATCATTTGTTTGTTCAGTTGCCAAGTTGTGTCTGACTCTTTGAGACCCCATGGACCACAGCACACCAGGCCTCCATCCCTCACTATCTCCCGGAGTTTGCCAAGTTCATGTCCATTGAGTTGGTGATGCCATCCAACCATTTCAACCTCTGCCACCTTCTTCTCCTTCTGTCCTCAATCCTTCCCAGCATCAGGGTCTTTTACAATGATTCTGCTCTTTGCATCAGGTGGCCAAAGTGTTGGAGCTTCAGCTTCAGCATCAGTCCTTCCAGTGAGTATTCAGGGTTGATTTCCTTTCAGATTGACTGGTTTGATCTCCACGCTGTCCAAGGGACTCTCAAGAGTCTTTTCCAGCACCACAGTTCGAAAGCATGAATTTTTCAGTGCTCTGACTTCTTTATGGTTCTTTACAGTATAAAATGGGTTTTTTCCCTCCTTTCTAATGCTTGAATTTTCTTTTTCTGTTTCTCTCTGTTTTGTTTCTCCATTTCTTTTGCCTTCCTTCATAGGTGTAACTTGAGCATTGTTTAGAATTTCATTTTGTTGTATCTATAGCAATTTTTAGTATATCTCTTTGGATAGCTTTTTTAGCGTTTACTTGAAGTATTACATTCTATATACATAGCTTATCACAGTGTACTGAACAGTTCTGGTAAAGTTGAGAAACTTTATGTCCCTTTACATCATTTTACTTTCCCTTCTTTATGATCAAATTGTCTTAAAATATGTCTCTATAAACATTGAGACCATCAATCGATATTATAATTTCTGTGTAGAAAACTCAAAATAATTTAGACAATTCAAAAAGAAAAGGAAAGTCTATTTCATTTACCCATTCTTTGGTCTTCCATTATTACTTTTTTCTTCCTGATTTTTTTTTTCATCATTTCCTTTCTGTTAGAGAACTTCTGTTAGCCATTGTGTTAAGGTAGGTCTGCTAAAGAAAAAGTTTCTTAGTTACCCTTCTTCTGAGAAAGTTTGATTTCTCCTTCATTCCTGAAGGATATGTTTGTGAACAGAAGATTCTGGGTGACAGTTCTTTTCTTTCAGTCCTTAGAAAACTGTGCCTCTTCCTTCTGCCATCCATTGTTTGTGATGAGAAAACCATTGCCACCACATAGTTTTCCCCTATATGTAAGTTTTCCTCCTATCTTTTAATACTTTCAGGATTTTTTCCATTGTCTTTAGTTTTCATATAAGAAACCTTATCTAGTTTAATTATAATGAATCTTGGCATGGATTTCTTGTGTTTATCCTGCTTGGAGTTCACTCATCTATAAGTTTATACATCTTTTGTCAAATTTGGGAAATTTTCAGCAAATAGGTTACCAAGTAATTTGTCAGTCCTTTTTCTCCTCTCTTTTTGGGACTCTGGTATTATGAATGTCCAACCTTTGTACATTCCCACACATCCCTGAGGTTCTGTTCAGTCTTTTAAAAAAAATTAATTTATTTATTCGTTTTAATTGGAAGCTAATTACTTTACAATATTGTAGTGGTTTTTGCCATACATTGACATGAATCAGCCATAGGGTTACATGTGTTCTCCATCTTGAACTCCCCTCCCACCTCCTTCCCCATCCCCTCCCTGAAGGTTGTCCCAGTGCCCCAGCTTTGAGTGCCCTGTTTCATGCATCGAACTTGGATTGGTGATCTATTTTACATATGGTAATATACATGCCTCATTGCTATTCTCTCAAATCATCCCACCCTTGCCTTCTCCCACAGAGTCCAAAAGTATGTTCTTTATATCTGTGTCTCTTTTGCTGTCTCGAATACAGGGTCATCATTAACATCTTTCAAAATTCCATATATATGTGTTAATATACTGTATTGGTGTTTTTCTTTCTGACTTACTTCACTCTGTATAATAGGCTCCAGTTTCACCCACCTCATTAGAACTAGTTCAAATGTGTTCTTTTTAATGGCTGAGTAATATTCTATTGTGTATATGTACCACAGCTTTCTTATGCATTCGTCTGCTGATGGGCATCTGCTGCTGCTGCTGCTGCTAAGTCGCTTCAGTCGTGTCCGACTCTGTGCGACCCCATAGACGGTAGCCCACCAGGCTCCGCCGTCCCTGGGATTCTCCATGCAAGAACACTGGATGGGTTGCCATTTCCTTCTCCAATGCACGAAAGTGAAAAGTGAAAGTGAAGTCGCTCAGTCGTGTCCGACTCTTCGTGACCCCATGGACTGCAGCCTACCAGGCTCCTCTGCAGCCTACCAGGCTCCTCCATCCATGGGATTTTCCAGGCAAGAGTACTGGAGTGGGCTGCCATTGCCTTCTCCGATGGGCATCTAGGTTATTTCTATGTCCTATCTATTTTAAACAGTGCTGTGATGAACATTGGGGTACACGTGTCTCTTTCAATTCTGGTTTCCTTGGTGTGTATGCCCAGCAGTGGGATTTCTGGGTCATATGGCCGTTCTATTTCCAGTTTTTAAGGGAATCTCCACACTGTTTTCCATAGTGGCTGTATTAATTTTCATTCCCACCAACACTGTAAGAGAGTTCCCTTTTCTCTGCACCCTCTCCAGCATTTATTGTTTGTAGACTTTTTGAGAGCAGCCATTTTGACTGACCTGAGATGGTACCTCATTGTGGTTTTGATTTGCATTTCTCTAATAATGAGTGATGTTGAGCATCTTTTCATGAGTTTGTTGGCCATCTGTACGTCTTCTTTGGAGAAATGTCTGTTTAGTTCTTTGGCCAATTTTTTGATTGGGCCATTTATTTTCCTGGTATTGAGCTGCATGAGCTGCTTGTATATTTTTGAGATTAATTCTTTGTCAATTGCTCTGCTTGCTATTGTTTTCTCCCATTCTGAGGCTATCTTTTCACCTTGCTTACAGTTTCCTTCATTGTGCAAAAGCTTTTTCATTTAATTGGGTCCCATTTGTTTATTTTTGCTTTTATTTCCATTACTCTGGGATGTAGGTCATAGAGGATCCTGCTGTGATTTATGTTACAGAGTGTTTTGCCTATGTTTTCCTCTGGGAGTTTTTATATTTTCTGGTCTTACATTTTGATCTTTAATCCATTTTGAGTTTGTTTTTGTGTATGGTGTTAGAAAGTGTTCTAGTTTCATTCTTTTACAGGTAGTTGACCAGTTTTCCCAGCCCCACTTGTTAAAGAGATTGTCTTTTCTCCATTGTATAGTCTTACCTCTTTCATCAAAGATAAGGTGTCCATAGGTGTGTGGATTTATCTCTGGGCTTTCTATTTTGTTCCATTGATCTATATTTCTGTCCTTGTGCCAGTACCATACTGTCTTGATGGCTGTAGCTTTGTAGTATAGTCTGAAGTCAGGTAGGTTGATTCCTCCAGATCCATTCTTCTTTCTCAAGATTGCTTTGGCTATTTGAGGTTTTTTGTATTTCTATACAAATTGTGAAATTATTTGTTATAGTTCTCTGAAAAATACCATTGGTAGCTTGATAGGGATTGCATTGAATCTATAGATTGCTTTGGGTAGTATACTCATTTTCACTATATTGATTCTTCCAATCCAAGAACATGGTATATTTCTCCATCTATTCGTGTCATCTTTGATTTCTTTCATCAGTGTTTTATAGTTTTCTATATATAGGTCTTTTGTTTCTTTAAGTAGATTCATTCCTAAGTATTTTATTCTTTTCATCACAATGGTGAATGGAATTGTTTCCTTAATTTCTCTTTCTGTTTTCTCATTGTTAGTGTATAGGAATGCAAGGGATTTCTGTGTGTTAATTTTATATCCTGCAATTTTTCTATATTCATTGATTAGCTCTAGTAATTTTCCTGTAGAGTCTTTAGGGTTTTCTGTATAGAGAATCATGTCATCTGCAAACAGTGAGAGTTTTACTTCTTCTTTTCCAATCTGAATTCCTTTTATTTCTTTTTCTTCTCTGATTGCTGAGGCTAAAACTTCCAAAACTATGTTCAGTAGTAGTGGTGAGAGTGGGCACCCTTGTCTTGTTCCTGACTTTAAGGGGAATGCTTTCAATTTTTCTCTATTGAGGATAATATTTGCTGTGGGTTTATCATATATGGCTTTTATTATGTTGAGGTATGTTCCTTCTATGCCTGCTTTCTGGAGGGTTTTTATCATAAATGGATGTTAGATTTTGTCAAAGGCTTTCTCTGCATCTATTAAGATAATCATATGGTTTTATCTTTCAATTTGTTAATGTGGTGTATCACACTGATTGATTTGCAGATATTGAAGAATCCTTGTATCCCTGGGATAAAGCCCACTTGGTCATGATGTATGATCTTTTTAATATGTTGTTGGATTCTGTTTGCCAGAATTTTGTTGAGGGTTTTTGCATCTATATTCATCAGTGATAGTGGTCTGTAGTTGTCGGGAGCTGCAATAGGCATTACTGACAAAATGGAGGCACGGCCCCAATCCCCTCTCCTCATCCCGCAGGCACGGTCCCGGGATGAAGGAGTTAGGTCTTGTGATTCTGACTTGTCCTTTCCTTCCTCCTGTTGAGTTGGCTGGAAAGAATGTTATAATCCATAAAGTTAACTATTGGCATTTGTTCAAGAATCTTTACAAAGAATGCTCCAGGATGAGCACATAGGCTGCAGCTTGAGACCATGGGAAGCATTGTTATCTGAAACCTGCTTGTAAGGGAAATGTTTATGGCAAAACAAGTTCGCTGAGTTTAGGGGTTAGGAATAATTAAGAATAATTAGAAGCTAAAAGTTTAAGGTATATTGTAGTGTTGGCATATTTTACTATAGCTTATGGAAACTAGGTATTTTAGAGATACTAATAGCTAAAAGCCTTTTTAGGGGATGATGAGCTTAAGTTACTAGGGGATAACAGGATTTAAAGAGGTAAGAAATAAACCGAGCAATGTGATATACAGTGCAGAGACAAACTTGAGTTACAGTGTTATCACAAGGACACTTAAGAGGGAACTCTGAAGGACAACAATGATTTATGGAGACAGTAAACATGGGTGAGGGGAAACTGAAGATGTCATACCTCTGACCTAATGCTTTTATAAAAGTATAAAAGAAAACCTGATGCTTAAAATAAACATGCAGCCCAGTGCTTTGAGCGAGAGACTGCATCATTTTCATTCGCCGACCCCGTTCATCCTTTCAGTGCTTCCCTGGCTGCCGGAGCTGGACTCTGGCATGTAGTTTTCCTTTTTTTGTGGCATCTTTGTCTGGTTTTGGTATTAGGGTGATGGTGGCCTCATAGAATGAGTTCGGCAGTTTACCTTCCTCTGCAATTTTCTGGAAGAGTTTGAGTAGGATAGATGTTATCTCGTCTCTAAATTTTTGGTAGAATTCACCTGTGAAGCCACCTGGTCCTGGGCTTTTGTTTGTTGGAAGATTTTTTATGACAGTTTTGATTTCTGTGCTTGTGATGGGTCTGTTAAGATTTTCTATTTCTTCCTGGTTTGGTTTTGGAAGGTTATACTTTTCTATGAATTTGTCCTTTTCTTCCAAGTTGTCCATTATATTGGTATATAGTTGCTGATAGCAGTCTCTTATGATTCTTTGTATTTCTGTGTTGTCTGTTGTGATTTCTTCATTTTCATTTCTGATTTTGTTGGTTTGATTCTTCTCCCTTTTTTTCTTCATGAGTCTGGCTAACGGTTTGTCTATTTTATTTATCTTCTCAAAAAACCAGCTTTTAGTTTTGTTGATTTTTGCTAGTCTCCTTTGTGTCTTTTTTATTTATTTCTGCCCTAATTTTTATGATTTCTTTCCTTCTACTAATCTTGAGGTTCTTCATTTCTTCTTTTTCTAGTTGCTTTAGGTGTAAAGTTAGGTTATTTATTTGATTTTTCTCTTGTTTCCTGAGGGAAGCTTGTATTGCCATGAACCTTCCCCTTAGCACTGCTATTACTGAATCCCATAGGTTTGGGGTTGTTGTGTTTTCATTTTCATTTGTTTCTATGCATATTTTCATTTCTTCTTTGGTTTCTTCTGTGATTTGTTGGTTATTAAGAAGCATGTTGTTTAGCCTCCATATGCTTGTATTTTTAATAGTTTTTTCTTGTAGTTGACATCTAATCTTACTGCATTGTGATCAGAAAAGATGCTTGAAGATATTTAAATGCTTTTGAATTTACCAAGGCTAGATTTATGGCTGAGGATGTGATCTATCCTGGAGAATGTTCCATGTGCACTTGAGAAAAAGGTGAAATTCATTCTTTTGAGGTGAAATGTCCTATAGATTTCAATTAGGTCTAACTGGTACATTGTACCATTTAAAGTTTGTGTTTCCTGTCTAACTTTCTGTTTTGTTGATCTATCCATAGATGTGAGTAGGGTAGTTTCTGTTCATTCTTATTTTTCAGTTTGTAGTCTCCTTATTGTTCAAACTGGGTCACCTCTATTGCTTTATCATCAAGGTCACTAGTATTTTTCCCCTGACCTATTTTTTTGTTGACTTCCTTCATTGTGTATTTTATTTCATTATTGTGTTTTTCATTTCTGAAATTTCTATTGGTTCTTCTTTATGTCTTCGAGTACTTTGCTGAGATGTTCTACCTTTCATTTGTTTCAAGCATGCTTCTTGAAACATCTTTATTATGGCGACTCTTAAGTGCTTCTCATGTAATTCTAACAACTCTGCCAACTCAATTTTGTTGTCTGTATATTGTCTTTTCTCACTCAAGTTGTGATGTCCTTGGTTCTTGCTATGATCAATTATTTTCTGTTGAAATACAGACAATTTGGGTATTATTTTGTGAGATTCCAAATCTTATTTAAAGTTTGTGTCTTATCAGGACTCTGCTGATGTTAGGGGTGGAAATTCAGGTTCCCTCTGGGTTCCTTGTTACTGCTGAGTGGGGGTGGGAGTGTTGATTCCTCTCTAGACCTCTGCTAAAACTCCCTGACTGGGACAGGTGGAGGCACCTCATTGCTCTTTCCTTCATAACCTTCACTTATGCAGGAGGTGAGGAATGGCCTTTTGACCTCTAGACACTGGGAACCATCCTGACTCTTCATTCCACCTCCCCTGAGGTTGCAACAGGTGGTGAGAAAAGACACTGGAGCAGGCAGGGAGGGAAGCTGTGTGAAGGCTCTGGCAGAGGGATGGGCCTGCAGCTCTGTCACTTCTGTTAGTTAACAGAAGCCACGGCAGCCCTTATTTCAGAATGGGAATCATGGTAACCCCTCGTTCACCCATGATCTTGAGATACGGTGATCAAGGGAAAGGCTTTGTTAAAATGCAAAGGCATTCATTTGTCAAATTCAGACAGAAAGAAAAGAAGAAGTTTGGAATGGAATCAAGAATGATCAATGCTCATTACATTGACTATTGGCTATTTACAATAGCCAAGACATGGAAGCAAGCTAAAAATCCATCAAAAGAGAAATGGATAAAGAAGATGTGGTACATATTTATAATGGAATATTACTCAGCCATAAAAAATAATGAAATAATGCCATTTGAAGCAACATGGAGGAATCTAGAGGTTATTTTACTAAGTGAAGTAAGTCAGATAGAGAAAGACAAATATTATATGATATCACTTACGTGTGGAATGGAAAAAATGTTACAAATGAGCTTATTTACAAAACAGAAACAAACTCATAGATATAGAAAACAAACCTATGGTTACCATAAGGGATAGTGGGAAGGGGTGGATAAATTAGGAGTTTGGGACTAACGTATACACACTACTATATACTTCCCTAGTGGCTCAGACAGTAAAGCGTCTGCCTACAATGCAGGAGACCTGGGTTCAATCCCTGGGTTGGGAAGATCTCCTGAAGAAGGAAATGGCAACCCACTCCAGTATTCTTGTCTGGAAAATCCCATGGGCGTTGGAACCTGGCAGGCTACAGTTCAAGGGGTTGCAAAGAGTCGGACAAGACTGAGCAACTTCACTTTCATATATAGAATAGATAAACAACAAGGATCTATCGTATAACACAGGGAACCATGCTCAATATCTTGTAGTAACCTATAATAGAAAAGAATCTGAAAAAGAATATATATATATATATATATATGCATAGATTCAGTTACACATATACATATGTATGTATATATGTAAGTGTGTATATATATGCAAATATGTATAACTGTAGACTTGAAACTAACACAACATTGTAAATTAACTAAAATTCAATTTTTTAAAAAAAAAGAAAACACAAAACAAAGAGTGGTGGCCTGATGGGAAGGGGAGAGGTGGATATGTGGAAAGGGTGAGAGGGGAAGATGAATGTGCAAACAAACTCGAAAAACTGTGCAATTAACAGAATGACAAATGGAGACAGAGTCTTTCCTGGGGATGTGGAGTGTAAGAGGCTACACTCATGTGGTGGGAGAGCCAGGGGAATGTGGGTCAAGGGCACAAGAAAGGCTCTAGGATCAGAAGGGAGGGAAGATTCTGGAGACAGAAAGAGGGAGAGAGCACATGAGGTCCAGAGGAAGTCAGAGGCCAAGAAAGGGTCTGGAAGGGTGCAGTGTGTGAGGACTATAGAGATGGATTGGTTGATTTGGAAAGAGAGGGGTGCCATGGAAAGGGATGCCATGTTCTCTCTCAAAGAAGAGAGGACAAAGATGGCACTGTTGAAGAGAGGAGCTGGGGAAAGGGGTAGGTGGGAAGCCACATGAGTGGGGGAGCAGGGTCTGTGAAAGGTGAGATGTACATGGGTCATTGCACTGTAAAGGGACTGATGTCTGTCTCAGAAGACAGCTTCCCAGGGGATGAGTTGCTTAAAGTAAGTCATTTACAGTTGCAGTTCAACTCTGGCGGATAGCATGCTTTGTTAACTGGATTTCACATCCATGAGTAATGAGTTGTACCATATCTTTTCATTCCTTTATTTTAATTTTTTCCACTAACATCCTTTTGGATGGAAATTCCAAATAAATTTTTCTCCACTCTTTTTTTTTTTTCCAAAAGGAAACATCTGATGGCAAATTTTACATTTTTCCAAAATGTTTAAAGAATATTTAAAATTCATCTGAAGTGTTGCCAGACTGGACTTTGGAGAGTTTTTCACATCAGATGATTTTAAATCTTGGGCCCAGGAGATATTTTTTAAGAATTTGTTACAACATTTCAGGCAACAGTGAATGAAAGAATCCCAAGGAAGACACTTTCTAGAAAATGGAAGGACCTGAGAGGTAGCAGAAGTTAGATGGGGAAGAAAAGGTATTCTAGCAAGCTTAAGGCTATTTTCCCAGGAGTCTAAAATATTTATCAGGAAGTGTTTGGAGGAGCATCCAAGTGGTTCAAAACCCAAAAGTGTTTGGTATAAATCTAGAGGTGAAACTAAAGAAAGTGTTAGTCACTCAATTGTGTCCAGTTCTTTGTGATCTGATGGACTGTAACCCACCAGTTTCTTCTGCCGTGGAATTCTCCAGGCAAGAACATTGGAGTGGAATTCTCCAATGAATTGGAATTCTCCAGGCAGGAACATTCCCTTTTCCAGGAGATCTTCCTAACCCAGGGATTGAACAATTGTCTCCTGCATTGGAGGCAGATTCTTTATCATCTGATAGGGATATTTACCTAATGTAGAGTTGAGTCTGTGATTGTCTTGCAAGTGAGCAGTATGAAACTTGACATTTAATTGTTATCATAAGAGAACGTATCATGATGCCTGCTTTTATGTGTGCAAATGTGGGAGATATCACATACCCTCTAGCACATTAGCTGTCAATGACAGACTCACCAACACATGGAAGCAAATGAAAAATCACATGTGCCAAGGATGATATGAGAAGAAGAGATGGAAATGGACTGTGATTGACTTGAAGAGGCTCATTGGCCTGACTCATTCTGGCTTGACAAGTGGTCAGGCTAGGTTAGAAGTTTTGGTAGATGTTAGGTCTGCAAAAGTGTATAGACTATCTACTATGTGTGGAGACTTTTGTTAGGTTCTGAAGATACAATGTGGCAGGATTCTTGCCAAGAGTTTATACAATCCAATGGAAGAGACAAATGTATAGTAAGCTAACTACAGTAGAGTATCTTCAGTGGAGGGTGAAACTCAAAGTGGTATCTAAACCCAGAGGAGAAGGCCTGCCCTCTGACCTGATAAGGTTAGACAAACTCCCAAGGAGTTAGTGCCTATAAAACAGCCTTGTTTGCCTGGTAAATGTATTCCAGATGCCCTTCATTAATATTTTAAGTCAATCCTCACAAATCCCCCTCAAGTGAATTTTTATATTTCTCATTTTATTAAAGAGGAAACTCTGTCTCAAGAAAAGTTTAGTATCTTACCCAAGATGACAGAACTGGTAAGTGACATATGAGAAAGGGACCCGGATCAGCCTAGTTCAATGCTGGAGCTTCTCCTCTGCACGTGGGCTGCCTTATTCTAAGTCCTCAGCAAATCTTGGCTGATGCCAGATGGGTTTAGAGGTGCTTGGGTGACACCAAAATGCCTGTGAGCAACTTTGAAGGAGAAAGTAGGAAGTTAGTTTAAAAAGTAATGTGCTGGCACCAAGGACAGGAAGCCCCCTGCAGTGGGATAATTCTGCTGTGCTGGAGTGGATCATGGGGTTGACCAGCACACCCAAACCCAATCCCAGGTCAATAGACCAGGTATTCCTCAACAGATCACCAAGGAAACCCATCCATTGTCACTGTCTACAGAAGAGTGGGCCTCAGGGGATGGTTCCTGAAAAACGCTAAAGCCATCACCTGCCAAGGTCCATAACAACACTCTCCTTATTCCAATCACCACCCACTTGTCTCAAAACTGTTATAAAAGTGTAGGAACAAATGTTACTCAATTTTGTTTGATTGCTTTGTGCTCTTTTTAAGTATAAGATTCATCCAGTGAACCATGAATCACCCCAAGGAAAGGAACTATAAAATTAGTGAGCTTTAAATCCACAGCACCTTGCAGAGAGGCTGTGGCTCAGAATCAGTTCAGTGGATGTCTGTTGAATGCAATGATGAACCACATCAGAGCAGCAGTATAAGATCAAAAGCCATCGTAATAATAAGCACTGTAACCCTGCCAACCTCCAGTCTCTATTTTTAGAAAGTGTATTTGTTCTATAAATAGTTACTAGCTTTTCTTGAGGAAGCAATGTTGAAATCTCTCCTTGGAAAGATTTTGCATCCAACTTCTGACCTGTGTTCTCTGTGTTCCAGAATAAAGTTGGGAATAAGAGGAATCTGATGAGGAAAGGAGTGTCCAAAACAAAAGCCCTCAAGGGGGCTGCAAATGGCCAAAGGCCACCAGATAGCCAGGTCTGTGTGGACACTTTGTGAGGCCAAATTTGCTGCCTCTTTTGAACGTAGCATGGAAATCAGTTTTCTTTTGGAATTTTGGTATTTTTAGGTTTTTTTTTTTTTTTTTGAGTAAAAATAAAGTGGTGACTTTTGCAGAGAAATTATTTTCTCTCCAAATTTTCTTTACTTATGATTTTTTTTCTGTATCCACATGGAAATAGAAAGTTTAAACCAGTTTGACTGTTTCAGAATCTAAAGAAACTTTCCATTTTTAAAATCTGTAAATGACCTGTAGATCTATGAGTCTTAATTAGAAAAAAATGTGTGTATGTTATTTTGATTACATTCCTAATAGATTGTTTTAATTCTTCTTTAAAAAGTGTAAGACTGGGAGTTTGGAACTGACATATACACGCTGCTATATTTTAAATAGATAGCCAATAAGGACTTATATATACCACAGGGAACTCTGCTCAGTATTCTGTAATAACCTAAATGGGAAAAGGATTAAAAAAACAATAGATACATGCATATGTATCACTTTGCTGTACACCTGAAACTAGAACACACACACACACACACACACACACACACACACACACACACACACACACACAAAGGAGAAAAGTATAATAAAGCAAGAATCAGTTCAGTTCAGTCACTCAGTCATGTCCGACTTTTTGCAACCCCATGAACTGCAGCACGCCAGGCCCCTCTGTTCATCACCAACTCCTGGAGTTTACCCAAACCCATGTCCATCGAGTCGGTGATGCCATCCAACCATCTCATCCTCTGTCATCCCCTTCTCCTCCTGCACCCAATCCTACCCAGCATTAGGGTCTTTTCCAATGAGTCAACCCTTCGCATGAGGTGGCCAAAGTATTGGAGTTTCAGCTTCAACATCAGACCTTCTGAACACCCAGGATTGATCTCTTCTAGGATGGATTGATTGGATCTCCTTGCAGTCCAACGGACTCTCAAGAGTCTTCTCCAACACCACAGTTCAAAAGCATCAATTCTTCGGCGCTCAGCTTTCTTTCTAGTCCAACTCTCACATCCATACATGACCACTGGAAAAACCATAGCCTTGACTAGATGGACTTTTGTTGGCAAAGTAATGTCTCTGCTTTTAAATATGCTATCTAGGTTGGCCATAACCTTCCTTCCAAGGAGTAAGCGTCTTTTAATTTCATGGCTGCAATCACCATCAACAGTGATTCTGGAGCCCAAAAAAATAAAGTCTGACACTGTTTCCACTGTTTCCCCATCTATTTGCCATGAAGTGACGGGACCAGATGCCATGATCTTAGTTTTCTGAACGTTGAGCTTTAAGCCAACTTTTTCACTCTCCACTTTCACCTTCATCAAGAGGCTCTTTAGTTCTTCTTCACTTTCTGCCATAAGGGTAGTGTCATCCACGTATCTGAGGTTATTGATATTTCTCCTGGCAAAAGCAAGAATAATAAACCATTTTCAAGATAAAATAAGCATTAGTAATTGCTAGTTCAATTTCCTCTTCTAACAGATGAAAACTGGAGATTTATATTGGTAAATGCTTTGCCAAGAGCACTCAGCCAGAAAATGTCAGGGCCTACTGGGAGTCAGGGTCCCCATCTGGCAGGTCAAGGCTCCCTCTGTGTTAGGTCTGCTTCCTTCTCCCAAGAAATCTTTCTTGACTGGATCCTCCTACTCATTTCCTTCACATTTCTGTTCTAGAGCAAAGATCATCATCCATAAATGACTCTTAGTGGATTCTCTTTCTTCTCATGCAATTTTTATATACTTAAGATATGCAGATATACCTAGCCATTTTGAAATATTTCCCAGTTGAGAGATTATCACTGGTTCCAAACCTGTACTCATTTTTATATGATCTAGATATATGTTGAACCTGAACAAACTCTGGGAAATAGTGCAGGACAGATGAGCCCGGCATTCTGCAGTCCATGAGATCGCAAAGGTTGGACATGACTTAGTGACTGAATAACAACAACAGTATCAATGTTAACTTCCCATTTATATACATCTTATTTCTTATACTAACTGGTTAGTACCTTGAAGAAAATAATTGTGATTTGTGTTCAGCTTCTATATAATTAATCTATTTGTGAAATCTTAAGCTTAGAGAATTTGAATATTAATTGACATACTAGTTTCCTGATCTGTAAAATGGGCATAAAAAACTATTTCATAATATTAGTATTAGCACAATTCTGGGATATCAACAAATGTCAAATGTCAGATGTTAGTGTTATTCAAGGTTAAACCTTCATTTAGAAAACAATGATTGTTTTCTGTTCTTCTATTTGTGTGTCTTATAAACACGGAGACCCCAGCTTGATTCATCTTGTCTATTTTCCTGAGGGTACTAAGGAAGAACATAACCAGTATTTCTGGTTCTTTGGAGAATGCCCTTGTTCAAATGTTAATGATGGTAAGAAACAGATCTCACCTCACCCTTCAGACAGCACACCAGGAAGAATCCAGACAAGAATTCAGACAAGAAAGTAAACCCTGTTGGCTATTCTTAACAAAAAGAATGTAATGGAGGAAATTTGATAAAGACATGTCAGAGGAAATGCTGAAAAGGTATTATTCCTTAAGTTAGAATAGTAAATTCAGAAACTACGACCCTCAGGTGGATCAGAAACTTATGTAAAAGCCTGCAACTATAATATAGCACTTGTTAAAAAATATAGGAGAAATATTTGCAAAACAAAAAGATGAAAAGGGAAAATGATTCACAAATTGAACTTTTGTAAACTTTAAAATTGATGCTTTTGAACTGTGGTGTTGGAGAAGACTCTTGAGAGTCCCTTGGACTGCAAGGAGATCCAACCAGTCCATCTTAAAGGAGATCAGTCCTGGATGTTCATTGGAAGTACTGATGTTGAAGCTGAAACTCCAATATTTTGGCCACCTCATGCGAAAAGTTGACTCATTGGAAAAGACCCTAATGCTGGGAGGGATTGTGGGCAGGAGGAGAAGGGGACAACAGAGGATGAGATGGCTGATGGCATCACTGACTCAATGGACATGAGTTTGGGTAAACTCTGGGAGTTGGTGATGGACAGGGAGGCCTGGTATGCTGTGATTCATGGGATCGCAAAGAGTTGGACATGACTGAGCGACTGAACCGAACTGAAACTTTAAAAAGTTTTTGCTCTTCAAAGACCCAGTTACAAAAAATAAAATCTAAGTCACAGAATAAGTGAAAATATTTTCATTATATATATGCCTGACCAAGAACTGATCCAGATTATTAAGAATTCCCACAACTCAGTAATAAGAAGACACTTGACGTGATAATAAAAGGATGTGTATGCATGCTAAGTGACTTCAGTTGTGTCTGACTCCACGACCACATGGACTGTAGCCCTCCAGGCTCCTCTGTCCATGGGATTCTCCAGGCAAGAATACTGGTGTGGGTTGCCATGCCCTCCTCCAGGGGATCTTCCCAGCTCAAGAATTGAACTGCATCTCTTGGCAACTCCTGCATTGCAGGTATATTCTTTACTGCTGAGCCACTGAGGACGCCCAGTTAAAGGACAAGACATTTGAAAATATGCTTTATCAAAGAAGATATGACTCTCAAAAATCACTTGAAAACAAATCCAGCATCCTCAATTATCAGTGAAATGCAGATGAAAACCATAAATGTCATTACTGTATGAATTAGAACAGCTAAATTAAAAAGACTCACAAAACCAGTTATTGACAAGGCTATGGTGCATCTGGAATTTTCATACACTGATAGTGAAAATATAAAATTGTACCACTCTGGAAAACTGTTTGGTAGTTTCTCCAAAGTTTAAGATATGCCTAGGTACAGTGTACCCGCTTCACTTCTAGATCTTTTCTAAGAAGGATGAACATACACTCATGCAAAGATTTTTACACAATCATTTTTCAAAAGCTCTACTGTTGTCCAGAAACTGACAACAACCCAAATGTTCATCAGGAAGTCTATAGATAAAATGTGGTGTATACATAGGATGGACAACTCTGAGCAACATAAAGGAACAAACCATGATTCATATTACAACTTAGATGAATGTCAGAATCATTATGCTGGATGAAAGAAACCAGACATAAAAGAGTACTGTAGGCTTTCACCTATAAAAAATTCTATAAAAAACAATTTTATAGTGATAAAACACACACACACACAGAAGAACAATGGTTGCCTGAGGCCCAAGTCAGATGAAGGGATGGATGCAAAGGGGAACAGAGAAACTTCTGGTCATAATGGAAATGTTTAGTAACTTGGTTGTCACAGTTTCATGGGAGTATATTTCTGACAAAACTCAAACAAGTTAATGCATTATAAAGAATCCATAAATTATATCTAAGAAAAGAGTAGGATTGTCTGGAAAAAAATAGCAATAAATAAGAAAGTTGCTGTAAGGAGTTTCTTTCTTTAATCTAAAATTATGTGGTGATCCAAGTAAGGCTGATGCGGTAGCTCTGTGACATCTTCAGAGACCAGGTCTCCTATCTTTTCCATCATGATGCTTTGTTCCCTGGTCATTTCTTTGTTCTGCCTATAGAACTCTAGTCTCCATATTCATGTTCTAGGCTGGCAGTGGAAAAAAGGGAGAATTCTAAAAGGGTTTTCCTTGTATAAAATACACTCTTTATAATCTGCCTTTCTAGAAGTATGCACAGTACTTTTGTTTCTCCCTTCTGTGTTTAGTTGCTCAGTCATGTATCCTGCCAGGCTCCTCTGTCCATGGGGATTCTCCAGGCAAGAATACTGGGCAGGTTGCCATGCCCTCCTCCAGGGGATCTTCCCAACCCACGGATCGAACCCGGGTCTCCCATATTGCAGGCAGATTCTTTGCTGTCTGTGATTCTCCCTTACTGGGCTGATTTTACTTACATGACGATATCTACCTGGAAAAGAGTGTTCTGGATAGCAATCCCAGAGAAAAACCTCAAGATTCTTTTTCAAAGAAAGGGGAGATAAATAGGTGGAATAAAACAATAGCTTCAGGCTATGTTAAAACTGTGTGGTTAAGAGTTTACTGACTCTTTCACAAATGACATTGGGAAAGCAGGATAATTCTTACCTTACACCAAATACAAAAATTCACTAAAAATGCATCAAAGACTTAAATATAAGAGCTAAAACAATATAACATTCTTTTACAGTGAGGTAGAAGAAAGCATAGGTGAAAAACTTTATGACACTGGATTTGGCAATGATTTTTTTCAGAGGGGGGATGACACCAAAAACACAGGCAACAAAAGAAAAAAAATGGATAAATCGAACTTCATCAAGAATAAAAACTTTGGCAGATCAAAGAACACTATTGACAGAGTGAAAATGCAAGGCATGGAATGGGAGAAAATATTTACAAATCATATATCTGATGTGGAATAAATATCCAGAATATATAAAGAACTCCTACAATTCAGCAACTAAAAAACCAAACAACCCAATTTTAAAAAATGTGTAAAAGACTTGAATAGATATTTCTCCAAACAAGATACACAAACGGCCAATAGGCACATGCAAAGATGCTCAGCATCAATAAACATCAGGGAAATGCAAATCAAAAAAACAGTGCAATACCAATTCACATCCATTAGGATGGCTACTATCAAAAAAACAAATGTGAACAGAAAATAACAAGTGTTGGTGAGGCATAAGTGTGCCTAATGAAAAGTCCTTGTATTAACTCCTCCAAACTTAGGTACAATACATGAAGATTATAGGAGCCTTCCAATGACTCCAACCTCCAGTCATTGCATCCCCCTAATTCACAAGTCTTCCTACCTCCTTCCAACAGATTTTGCTACATTGCTGTGTCTCCATTCCTAATCCACAAACCTAAGCTTATGATCAAATGGTTGTTGTTTCATGCAGCTGAGTAGGGAAAGCTTGTTGTGCAGCTATGCTAACTAGAGCGTACATACACAGAGGAAAAGTCTAAAGCCTTAGGGTCAAGAAAAGCCATTACATTTTGTTTAACCAAGCATATCCTTTTGACTGTCAATTCTCCTGTCATGTAGCACTTAGTAATATCCCAGAAAACTATTTTCTTAAGCACCTTGTTGAAAGGTTTACTTTATCCTACATGTAAGAGGTGATAATGCCATGTAGGGGGTCTACATTTCACATGTATGTTTATCTACATGATACAAACCAGCCATATGCTTTGGTTATTTGAAACTCTCAGTTCAGTTGAAACTGCTCATCTAGGAGCCCCAATATAGGTTAGTTAAGAATTACTCCTGAAAAATTATTTGATTTATAATTTAATGTTTCTATTTTTCACTTCTACTTAAGGAAGATGGCTTGCACTGTAGTTAGGAATTAAAATTCACTGTGACTTTTCCTTAGATATGAAACTAGGTTTGGTATAGTTTCTAATTTATTAAACTCATTGATTGGCCAAAAAGTCCCTTCAGCTTTTAAGTAAAAATAAGACACATATTTCTTTTTCACCAAGAACTTTTTTGACAGCACACTCACTATTTTGTCCCACTACTTTCTGCCATTTTTCAGGCAACTTCATAATTCTGTCTTCCAAAACTTTTTATCTTTCTAAATAAAGAACTGTTCTAGATGCCTCTTATGGTCTTCCAGAGAATTGAATTTTTTTCCATTAAGAAAATTTTGCAAAGACTGAAATAAGTGATCTGGAGGTGTAACGTCTAGTGAATACAATGGATGAATCAGAACTTTCCAGCCAAGCTGTGACAGTTGCCTGCTCTTCAAAGAAACATACAGTCTTGCATTTTCTAAGCAGTACTTGTTGGAGTTAATTGTTTGGTTTTCTGGAAGGAGCTCATAACAGAGGACTGCCTTCCAATCCCACCATATACACAACATCACCTAGGATGAAGACTGGCGTTTGGTGTGGTTGGTGGTGGTTCATTTCACTTGCCCCAAGATCTTTTCCATTCCACATTATTGTACAGTATCTATTTTTCCTTGATAACTTTGTTTTAAAAATGGAACATTTTCCTTAGAGAATCACATACAGAAATACTGCCAAGAAGGCTTTTTCTGCCTGACTTATATGGAACCCAAACATCAAAGCAATGAATATAACCAAGCTGGTAGAAATAGTTTTCGACACTTGATTTGGATATTTTTAGTATGTCGGCTATCTCCAGCGTGGTATAACATTTATTATTCTCCATTAACATCTCAGATTGGTGGCTATCAAACTTGCCTGTCCGACTGTGGAGCAACGTCCAGTGAGAAATCTCCAGCATGAAACTTCGCACACCCCTTTTGATTCATTGGATAAATCTTAGCACCTTCTCTATATGCTGCACAAGTCTTTTTTTGTGTGTTTTAGTTGCCTTTTTACCTTTATTGAAATAATAAAGCATAATATGCTGAAAATGTTGCTTTTTTCCATATTCATTATTAAAATGGTTAAACAGAAACTCACCCATTTTCATACTTTTTTTTTTTAATGCACACTGATATGACAGCTGTCACAATGAAATCTAACAAATTGTTTCAAATGAAGCTAAAGACATCTAAGCTCCACTAGAGCCATTTTATGGAAAAAAACCAGATGAATTTTTTTCCCAAATCAATATTATGAGAATTGATCCAGCAGTTGATGCAAGACCTGATACACAAAGGTCACTGAATATGTTACCATTCATTATTAGAATATAAAAATCTAGAATATAAAAATCTTACAGTGACAATGAGACTATCAGTGTGTATTTATTGGAGCAATGGCCTTGGATAGACCACTTATATAATATCTCCCATAGCTCAGAAAATAGAATAGAGACTAGAAAACAAAAAAATAATAAAAAATGAGGACCAGAAAAGAATGGCACTATGGCATTAGAATGAAGACAATCTTATCTCAACATCTTATATGGAATATGGATATAGAGAATTCAGCATATCAATAATCTCAACGTATAAGTGTGAAATAAGTGGGCATGTTTTAAAGTTGTTTTTATGATTATTTTCTATGTAAATAAGAGAGCTGTGGGGATGTAACTACAGTTACAAAGTCTCTGGAGATGCAGTTCTCTCTTCACTATAAACCAAGACATCTATGTTTTTGCTTATACCAAGTAAGACTCGGGATAAAAAGGAAGTTTATAATTTCCTTCAAGAGGTTATAAACTCCTTAAGATAAATACAGGAATGGACTGTGTCATCTAATTGCAGGATGTTGTAGGCACAGGAATAAGCCTGCGAGACAGCCTCCATGCAGTTTCCCTTGTGACATGAAGTGTGGGAAACCCCACATATTTGGCAACGGTTCGCTGAACTTCAGTTTGAGGCGCAATAAAGAGTTTTTGAGAATGACAGTAATTACAAACAAGTAGTGTTACATTCGGGGGCACGTCTGTTTTTAATTATCTTTAATTTTATTCGTAATTCAGATGGCGCCAAATAGTCCCATAGATCTTCAAGCCTTTACTACCTTGGACACCCTCACCTCCTCTGATGCAATGATGTTATAAACCCAGAGAGTGGGCCCCAGCCATAGAAATCACTGCTCTTCTAGGTAAGATGTAGCAAAGAAAAATACAGAATTCCTAGTTAGATTTGAATTTCAAATCAAGAGCAAATAATGTTTGGTATAAGTATGCATACTAGGCAATATTTGGGCCATACTTAAATTAATTTTGTTGTTGTTGTCCTTTTCAGAAATTCAAACATAACTGGGTGTCCTGTGTTTCATTTGGCAGCCCTACTGTTATGGATGAGATGAAACAAAGGCCAGTTCAGGTCTGGATCAGAGGTTTAAGCTGAACACAAAGGATCTGTGTGAATATCCCAATTAACATGGACAGTGACTACAAACCTGCAGACTCCCAAATGCCACTGTGAGCAGGACAGTTGCATAACCAAATTGAGAAATGCTTTTGTGTATGGTGTGTACTTTTGTACGTAGTATCTAGTATGCATGGTGTATGTCTACATGTGTATGTCTGTGCGGTATGCATGGGTGCCTGTGTGTCTACCACAGTCTAGCGTGTGTAAGGCAGTGTACAGTGCAGTAAACCCAGACAAGAAACAAGGATGGTCCATGTTGGCTCTCTTAGAGATGCAGATCCCCACCTGCTGGTCCAGCCTAGGCCAGGTACTGCCTGCCTCTCCTTGTAGCCACACAACAGGGCCCAGGGCAGTTCTGGGACTAGGAGAGGTGACAAGGACACAGGACTTAGCTGAGAGTGACTGAACCCACTGTCTGCACTCACAAGGACATATGCTGTTTGGCACATACCATAGATCTAAACATTAAGTTTACATGAAATGACATCATATGTGGGAATCTGATAAATTTCCATTCCTCCATCTGGGGAAGCTGATGGGCTCTCAGCCAGGAGACACACCCTCTCCAGATGCAGACTCTGTTTCACTGGAGATTTTGCTGATCATCTGAGTCCCTGCAGCTCATGTCCCATGTCTTTGATCAAGAACCTCATGATACAATCTTTGCTTCTATACACGGTGAAAAGTTCTCTGAGTGCTTTCCAGATTTAGATTACATACTCTCAGATGAGGCCAAGGCCATGGCATGTTTTAAAAGCTCTGCAGGTAATGCTAATATTCAACAAGGGTAGGAATCACAGGTCTAGAAAACACTTCAGTTTGGAACAGAATATACTCAATTCATGTCAGAATGGAAGTGATTCCCTCCCACTTAATCTGTATTCACACAGACATATTCTCCACTGGAGGGGCACCCAATTTTCACCTGCTATGATACTAGCTTGCAGAAGCACCTATGGATAAGATTATTTTTGCTGAAAATTGTCTTAAAGAATGACTTGGAATTAGTCTGCTGACAGCCCTTTATGGCCACCTTGGGACTATCAGTTCAGTTCAGTTGCTCAGTCAAGTCCAAACTTGACTGCAAGTCTTTGCAAACTCATGGACTGCAGCACTCCAGGCTTCCCTGTCCATCACCAAATCCCAGAGCTTGCTCAAACTCATATCCATTGAGTCGGTGATGCTATCCAACAATCTCATCCTCTGTTGTCCCTTTGCCTCCTGCCTTCAATCTTGCCCAGCATTAGGGTCTTTTCTAGTGAGTCAGTTCTTCGCATCAGGTGGCCAAGGTACTGGAGTTTCAGCTTCAGCATCAGTCCTTCCAATGAATATTCAGGACTGATCTCCTTTAGGATGGACTGGTTGGATCTCCTTGCAGTCCAAGGGACTCTCAAGAGTCTTCTCCAACACCACATTTCAAAAGCATCAATTCTTCAGCGCTCAGCTTTCTTCAGTCCAACTCTCAAATCCATACATGACTACTGGAAAAATCATAGTTTGACTAGATGGACCTTTGTTGGCAAAGTAATGTCTCTGCTTTTTAATACGCTGTCTAGGTTGGTCATAGGTTTTCTTTCAAGGAGCAAGCGTCTTTTACTTTCATTGCTGCAGTCAACATCTGCGGTGATTAGGGAGCCCAAAAATATAAAGTCTCTCACTGTTTCCATTGTTTCCCCATCTATTTGCCATGAACTGTGGACCAGATGCTATGATTGTAGATTTCTTTTCCTTTTTTTTTTTATTAAATAAATTTATTTATTTTAGTTGGGGGCTAATTACTTTACACTATTGTAGTAGTTTTTGCCATATATTGACATGAATCAGCCATGGGTTTACATGTGTTTCCCTTCCTGGACCCCCCTCCCACCTCCCTCCCCATCCCATCCCTCTGGGTCATCCCATTGCCCCAGTCCTGAGCATTTGTCTCATGCATCGAACATGGAATGGTGTTCTGTTTCACATATGATAATATACATGTTTCAATGCTATTCTCCCAGAACGTCCCACCCTCACCTTCTCCCTCAGAGTCCATAAGACTGTTCTATGCATCTGTGTCTCTTAGATTTCTGAATGTTGAGTTTTAAGCCAACTTTTTCACTCTCCTCTTTCACTTTCATCAAGAGGCTCTTTAGTTCTTCTCCACTTTATGCCATAAGTGTGGAGTCATCTGCATATCTGAGGTTACTGATATTTCTCCTGGCAGTCTTGATTACAGCTTGTGTTACATCCAGCCTGGCATTTCTCATGATGTACTCTGCATATGAGTTAAATAAGCAGGGTGACAATATACGCCTTAACGTACTCCTTTCCCGATTCGGAACCAGTCTATTGTTCCATGTCCAGTTCTAACTGTTGCTTCCTGACCTGCATACAGATTTCTCAGGAGGCAGGTCAGGTGGTCTGGTATTCCAATCTCTTCAGAATTTTCCACAGTTTGTTGTGATCCACACAGTCAAAGGCTTTGGTGTAGTCAATAACGCAGAAGTAGATATTTTTCTGGAACTCTCTTGCTTTTTTGATGATCCAGCAGATGTTGGCAAATTGATCTGTGGTTCCTCTGTCTTTTCTAAATCCTTGTTCTAAGCTTGAACATCTGAGAGTTCACAGTTCACATACTGTTGAAGCCTGATTTGGAGAATTTTGAGCATTACTTTGCTAGCATGTGAGATGAGTGCAATTGTGTGGTAGTTTGAACATTCTTTGGCCGTGCCTTTCCTTGGGATTGGAATGAAAATTGACCTTTTCCAGTCCTGTGGCCGCTGCTGAGTTTTCCAAATTTGCTGATGTATTGAGTGCAGCACTTTCACAGCATCATCTTTTAGGATTTGAAATAGCTCAACTGGCATTCCATCACCTCTACTAGCTTTGTTTGTAGTGATGCTTCCTAAGGCCCACTTGACTTCACATTCCAGGATGTCTGGCTGTAGGTGAATGATCACAGCATTGTGGTTATCTGGTTCATGACGATTTTTTTGTACAGTTCTTCTGTGTACTCTTGCCATCTCTTCTTAATATCTTCTGCTTCTGTTAGGTCCATACCATTTCTGTCCTTTATTGTTTCCATCTTTGCTTGAAATAATCCCTTGGTATCTCTAATTTTCTTGAAGAGATCTCTAGTATTTCCCATTCTATTGTTTTGCTCTATTTCTTTGCCCTGGTCACGGAGGAAGGCTTTCTTATCTCTCCTTGATATTCTTTGGAACTCTGCATTCAAATAGGTATATCTTTCCTTTTCTCCTTTGCCTTTAGCTTCTCTTCTTTTCACAGCTATTTGTAAGACCTCCTCGGACAACCATTTTGCCTTTTTGCATTTCTTTTTCTTGGGGATGGTCTTGATCACTGCTGCCTATATAATGAAGTGTACCTCCATCCATAGTTCTTCAGGCACTCTGTCTATCAGATCTAATCCCTTGAATCTATTTCTCATTTCCACTGTATAGTCATAAGGGATTTGATTTATGTCATACCTGAATGGTCTAGTGGTTTTCCCTACTTTCTTCAATTTAAGTCTGAATTTGGCAATAAGGAGTTCATGATGTGAGCCACAGTCAGCTCCTGGTCTTGTTTTTGCTGACTGTATATAGCTTCTCCATCTTTGGCTGCAAAGAATATAATCAATCTGATTTCAGTATTGACCATCTGGTGATGTCCATGTGTAGAGTATTCTCTTGTGTTGTTGGAAGAGGGGGTTTGCTCTGACCAGTGTGTTCTCTTGGCAAAACTCTATTAGCCTTTGCCCTGCTTCATTCTGTACTCCAAGGCCAAATTTGCCTGTTACTCCAGGTGTTTCTTGACTTCCTACTTTTGCATTCCAGTCCCCTGTAATGAAAAGCACATCTTTTTTGGGTGTTAGCTCTAGGAGGTCTTGTAGGTCTTCAAAGAACCTTTCAACTTCAGCTTCTTCAGCATTACTAGTTGGGGCTTAGACTTCAATTCCTGTGATATTGAATGATTTGCCTTGGAAATGAACAGAGATCATTCTGTCATTTATGAGATTGCATCCAAGTGGTGCATTTCAGACTCTTTCATTGACTAAGAGGGCTACTCCATTTCTTCTAAGGGATCCTTGCCCACAATAGTAGATATAATGGTCATCTGAGTTAAATTCACCCATTCCAGTCCATTTTAGTTCGCTGATTCCTAAAATGTTGATGTTCACGCTTTCCATCTCCTGTTTGACCACTTCCAATTTGCCTTGATTCATGGACCTAACATTCCAGGTTCCTATGCAATATTGCTCTTTACAGCATCGGACTTTACTTTCATCACCAGTGACATCCACAACTGGTTGTTGTTTTTGCTTTGGCTCCATCCCTTCATTCTTTCTGGAGTTATTTCTCCACCGATCTCCAGTAGCATATTGGGCACCTATTGACCTGGGGAGTTCATCTTTCAGTATCCTATCTTTTCGCCTTTTCATAAAGTTCATGGGGTTCTCAATGGGGTATGAAAACCACCAATCACAGCATCCACAAAATATTTTAGCTGGGTCTCTTAGAGTAGAGACCATATTAGTGAATAGATTAGTAGCAACTTGTACATTTTTTAAGCTCCTAGTGCAGCAGCCTTATTTATGTTTATTTTCATCTACCGAGTCTTGCATACTTCATAAAATCGCAAGTGCCTGGGGATGACTCTATATATGATATACTCATATTTTACCACTACTGAAACCCAAGGTAACCAGTGTCAAAGAGATGGAAGAGCAGGATTGCCACAATACTCCATGGGATCAGGTGAAATGCAGAGGACTGGAAAGCCTTCAATATGAATTTACCAACAGAGGCAGAAACTTCTGACCAGTGTGCCCATGTTCTGCTTCGGGAAAACAATGCTGTTGCAGTGAGACATATGGATGAACCACCACCTTGTAATTAACCACACATATTTCTCCCAGAAGAGTGGCAGGAGGGACTGCTCACTGTTCACCATTTCATATGCACATATTTATAACCAATTCAAATCATGTGTTTTAAATATTTAAGACAGATCCATCCAAGCAGTTTCAACAGAAACTGTGTTAACTAGACAAACACAGAACCAGAGTTTATTATGGTTCACAAAAAGAAGCTCTTAAAAACAATTAAACTTTTTATATTTGGTTATTTTTAGACCAATTCCACCAACCCAGTATTAAAATCATCAATGAAAGCAATTTGTTTACTACTGTCAAGTGTGTTAATGGTCTCTGATGCCCTGGGGGAGAAGGTGGGTCTCAGAGGAAGAGAAAAAGCACTAGAAGTCAAAGGAAGCAGGATGTGGAGGCAGAGGAGAGGTCTTCAGTGTTGTCCTGGGAGTTTGTCCACTGTGGATGGTGCCAAGATAGGGTTCAATGTGGTGCTACTCTTTAAAGTACACAGACACATTTGACAAGCAGTGTCTGTTCCCTGCCCCTCCCCATGCATAAGAAAATTTCACTTAGCAAGAGCTTGTTTCTCACCACCTTTAACTCAGATTCATTCAGGGATTTGTTCCTTCCTCTCTTATCTCAGGACAAGGTAATACTAGGTGTATCCTTACTAGTCTAAACCTCAAGATGAGAATGGAATCATCTGGAGAAATACTCATGCCCACTTTACACCAAATAATTCCGAATCCCAGAAGGCAGGAGAGAGGCCTGGAATGGATCCACCCTGGCATCTTCAGAAGGTGAGGATCTTTCCACTGCCTTGCCACACTGCCATCTTGGACTTACGGCCTCCAGGACTGTGAGACAATAAATGTCTGTTTGTCTCAGTCACCCAGTTTGTAGTACTTTGTTACAGCAGCGCTAGGGAATGAAGACAGGTGGGAAGAGCAGTCTGCCAGCAGCACATCAGCCCATCGCCTGGCCTCTGGCACCCAGAGCAGCTTGGATCTGGGGTTTTAAGTGGAAGAGAATATGGCTTCTGGTGGTCTGCTACTCAGGGTCTACTGAAAGTCCACCTGACAGATGAGGCTCACAGAAGACAGGTTAGGAGGGTACTCCCTGTGTACTCCTGCAAGCACAGCACTCATTGGCATTCACTTCATAGAGTTTAGAGCTCAGGAAGCTGCATATCAGGACCGTGTAACCATAGCAGCCTCAGAATCACCCTCACTGAGTTTTAGTGGGTGTGAAGCCCTGGTTTGTGTTCAGGAATTATCCTGTATACTATAAATTCCCTGCATATGAATGAGTTCTATTCCAAGAGCATGTTTGCAAGTCCAGTTTGTTCATAAATCCAACAAAGTTGACCTAGATGCCTAACTAACACAATCAGCTATATAACTGTGCTGTAGTAGGATCATAATACTTTCCACACAAATAATACATAATAGACAAACACAAAAATAAAGAAAACATTTTTAATCTTACAGTACAGTACCTTGAAAAGTACAGTGCTTAGTTGTTTAGTCCAACTCCTTTGTCTCCCCATGAACTGCAGGCTGCCAGACTCCTCTGTCTAGAGATTTCTCCAGGCAAGAATACTGGAGTGGATTGTCATGCCCAACAAAAGCTGGTATCGAGTGGACAGGTAAGAAAAGCTACTGACTGGAGAAGGGAAAGAAGGTAGGACATGGTAGAGCTGAAGGATCATCAGCAAGAGGAGATGGAGGTCAAGTTGTGATTTCACTCAGGCCTATCATTGATGACACAGGTTCTGTTGCTTTGCTGAATTTATTTCTACCTACTTATCCTCTTGAAAGAATGATCCAGTGATGTCTGGGTAGCAGCTCTTTTTTTTCTCATCATAGATGACACGGTTTCACTGGATTGCATTTTGAATGACTGCTGCGAACTTTGTGTACTATTTAGGTTCTGTGGCTCAAAATGTAACGGTGCCTCCTCAAATGAAGAACATCCCCTTGCCATCTCCTGCATTGTGAATCTCTTTGATTTTTGGTTACTTCTTCCTCTTGTCTCTCTCCAGCCTTTCTCTGGGCCACCAGTTCCTCAGGTTGCATAACAAGGAGTTGAAGCAATTTGTCCTCTTTCAGATCTAGCTCGTTTCTCACTGAAGGTCACTAAGTTGCTGAAGACCTCTTTAAACTCCTCATCCATCTTCTCAAATCCATGAAAACTGTGAACAAACTGCAGGCAAAGTTTCTCTCAAACCCCACTCTTGGTGACTGCCATAACCTCACACCAAGCAAAGTCAATGTTTTTTATAGCCTTGTAGATATCTTAGTCTTTCCAAAATTGTCTCAAGGTTGTTCCTGATTCATCACTCACCTTTACTGCCTGATAAAAAATGTGATATAAATAATATTTCTTGAAAGTTGCTATCACTCCCTGATCCATAGGTTGGATGAGCAGCATAGTATTTTGTGGCAGATGTACTACTTTGAAGTTGGGATGAAAGTCATCCATAAATGGAGGGTAGCCCAGAGCAGTGTCAAGTAGCAAAAGAATGTTGAATGAGACAACCTTCTCTAAGTAATATTTCTCTACCTCTGGGATAAAGTAATGCAAAAACCAGTCCTGGAAAATGGCCTGTGTAACCCAGGCTTCGGGTTTAGTTTTCCACACAACAGGAAGAGAATCCTTGGCTAAGTTTTTAAGAGCTTTTGGATTTTCTGAATGATAAACTAAAAGAGACTTCAGCTTCATATCCCTGGAAACATTGCCACCAAACAACAGAGTTAGCCTATCCTTTGCTGCTGCATAGTCCGGTATCAATTTTTCCTCCTTGCTGATGAAACTTCAGGCTGGCATCTTCTTCCAGTATGTTCCTGTCTCATCTACATTAAATAGTTGCTCAGGTAAATACATGCCTTCATCAATAATTTCTGGAAGCATTTCAGGAAATTCTTGAGGAGTTACTGTATCTGCACTTGTTGCCTCAGTCTTTATTTTCATGTTGTGAAAATTGTCTCTAGCCTTGAATCGATGAAACCAGCCTTGACTGGCACGAAAAGATTTACCCTCTGATTCTTTGCCATGTCAAGTCTTCATAAAGACTTTTATCTTTCTCTTGAATCAGCATTAAGCTGAGCAGGCCTCCATACTGCTGCTGATCCTGCATCCACACATTGAGAAGTTTCTCCACCTCATCCATCATTTTTCCATCCTTTTTTGATATTTTTGTCAGCATCATCAGTACAGCAGACTTCACATGTTCCATGATCTTGTCCTTGTTCTTTAGAATTGTGCGCTGATGGATGAATGAGTCATGTTATAAGGACAAGTGATGTCTTCATCTTTTCTGCTTGTTCCACTCTCTCAATTATTTTCACTTTTGTTTCCATTGTTATCACTTGGTGCTTCTTAGCAGTACCAGGTACATTAATAATGCTCTATGTTTGCTTCTGGACATGCAGGGCTTGAAATATTCTACTGCTGCTGCTGCTGCTAAGTCACTTCAGTCGTGTCCGACTCTGTGCGACCCCATAGACGGCAGCCCACCAGGCTCCCCCGTCCCTGGGATTCTCCAGGCAAGAACACTGGAGTGGATTGCCATTTCCTTCTCCAATGCATGAAAGTGAAAAGTGAAAGTGAAGTCACTCAGTCGTGTCCAACTCTCAGTGATCCCATGGACTGCAGCCTACCAGGCTCCTCCGTCCGTGGGATTTTCCAAGCAAGAGTACTGGAGTGGGCTGCCATTTCCTTCTCTGGAAATACTCTACTGCTGTAGTCTATATATTACTATACAGTAAAGTACACAAAAGCACAATTACTTGTGAAGAATGCATGCACATGACAATGTACACCAGAGACATGAGCTAATTAATGTGATTGGACATGTGAACACATTTTTGAATCTCTGAAAGTTTGTATGTAGGGGTTTATTGTACATCTGAACATTGCTTTTCTATCTTTTAGAAAACTAACATCCTTGTAGAAGTTTCCCTGTGATAAGTTCCCAGAATTAAGTACTAGAAAATGCTGTTTCCTCTTATGGATTGCCTGCTTTGTCTTTTATCTGATGGTGATGGTTATGAAACCTACAGCTTTCTCCAAACTTTCTGTTTAGAAATGCCACAGCCAGAGTTCAACTTCTGTCAGAGTGTCAGAAGGAGCAGACTGGTACTTCACTCTGCCTTTGTGTGACATTCACATCTTTCTTATTGAAAAGACTCAAGATAGCCATGTTCATCTCAGAAGTTACTCCCCTGCCCTTTACTGTTGTTTGTGAATGAAATATAACCTGTGAGTTGTATTTCCAGTCAGTATCTCCTCAGTTTCCGTTTTCTTTCAAGAGACAGATGGGTATGGTTTACCCTCAGCAGCAAGGTATGTGATTTGGCACCATGGGGAATTCTCAGCCGGACAATGTGTGAAGGTTTATGGTGGGGATGGAGAGCTGAAAGTCCTCTATGGAAAGCAAATGACTGAAGGGGAGGTAGGAAAGAGATGTGTCTTGTTTATTGACCAACTTTGGAAATATTTTTATTTCTGTGTGTTGGCTGGTTTCCCTTTGACTGACTTGATGATATTGTTTCTCAATAAGTTGCATATACACTGATTGGTGAGTTATCGGGCATTTATTTTGATAAAGCCTCCCATGTGATGTTTTGAAGAGAGGATGGTTCTCTCTCAGCTCTTGCTGCTGTTACTTGGCTCCTGGTAATTTTCTGGAGGGGAAAAGCATGGACTTGGGACATGACAAGTGGTGAGATCTCAGCTCAGCCAGTGCACGGCTCATCTTAGCTAATGACTTCCTGGCCTTGCTTTGTTGCCAAGCGTAGTTTTCATAAGAATGAAAAGAAATGCCACACGTAAATTGCTCTCTCTTTGCATGACATCCTTTTTTCCTTTCAATGTTCTAGGGAACAACTGGGACCTCTTGCCTAACAGAGAGGTTATAAAGCAGGGCCAGCAGGCAGCACTGGGCCCCCTTTTCACAGGACCCAGTGGTGGAGGCCTCTGGGAGGAAATTTGTGTTCTCTCTCTCTCATTTGTGTTATGAGCAGTGTGCAGGCTCCTCTCTGGGCTGTGCCTGGGCTCAGCTTTAGCAATTACTCAAGTTGGAACTTGCCTTTGCTTGCTGATGCAGACCTTCAAAACTTGCAATATGTCTCCCAAATTTTCCTGGGAACCCCCAAGGTTGTTTGCATGCCTATTATCATCCATAAATGAATAGCTGCCACGCAAGGAAGTATGAATCTCCTGATGTGCACAGCCTTGTCCTGCACTAATTTCATGCGTAGCTTTGGGAAAGTTCTCCTTTCTTGGACCTTAGTTTTCTCACTAATATGTGTGTGTGTATGTGTGTGTGTGAAGAGGGGATAATTAAACTCTTACACTGTTTCTGAGGATCTAGTTTTTCATCATCTGTCTGTAACCAATGCTTGTTTGTATGAGTATATGATAGGCTTTCTATCCTGACATGAGGATAGCTGGGCTTGTACTAATCTACAGCAGCCTTGGTCCCTTGTGCCATAACAATCTTCCATGTGGGAGTAAAGAGCTGGTCTGAGAGGGACCACGCCAGTGACTTGAGTCCCTAGAATCATCTGTTTGGTACAGGCCTCTGGGCCATGTCTGACAAATAATAGCTGTCTAGTATACAAAGGTTTTTTTTTTTTTTTTTTACTATAACAAACTCCCATATATCATCATCCAATGTCAAAAGTCATCAATAATTTTCCACGACTTTATAGATTGCTCTTCTCCACTTTACAACTGGAGGACCATTTGATTTTGCCTACAAGGTCCTCAATACACATTTACAAAATGATAAGGATGTTTTCTAAACCACAAAAAATCCCCACGCCTTACAAATTGAACAATAATTTCTTAATGCCATCAAACACACAGACCATACTCATGTTTCTCTGAGTCTAAAATGTTTTTTTTTGTAATTGGTCTGTTCAAATCAAAATCCGTTCCTCTCCTGACATGAGCTTGATGAAGAATCCCAAGAAGTTTTTCTGTAGAAGGTCCCACATTCTAATGTGGCTAATATCTCCCTCTTGGTATCATTTTAATTTGTTCATTTGTCTCCTATTTCTTGTGGCCTGGCAGTTGGATTTCCAATGATATGAGATCAGTAACTGAATCAGTTATTTCATCTTGCCTGAAAAATGGTAATTTCCTAATTCAGTCTTTCCTTATGTATAGTTCAGGTGAAATTTTTCCTATAGAAGAATCTTCCCTCATCCACTATGGTTATTGGAATATCCAAAAGTATAGTTTATATCAGATACACAAGAAAGATGCCTGATTCTTTTCCTCTATTAGTTTTTTGAGCTCCAGTGACCTCCAAAGCCATTCAATTAGCTACCTTTTTATTCTACATTATTATGGACTTATATTATTTATATATTTGATATGTTTTAATCATATATAGTCATTGTTCTTTTAATTGCTCAAATTATCTTATTTTGAGGATGGCTTAGTCTGGGTTCTCCAGAACCCAGTATATATGTTTACTGTAAGCAAAAGGCCCACGCATTTATGGAAGATGAGAAGTCCAAGATCTGCAGTCCAATTGGAGATCCAGGAGAGCCAATGGCATCGTCCTAGTCTGAGTCCAGCCACTTGTGAACCGGATGGCTCAAGTCTTAGACCTAGACTGAGCCTAAAGTCAGAAGATCACTGTCTTAACTTGAAAACATTCAAGAAGAGATAAAGAATTCTTTTTAACTGAACTTTTTATTGCATTCAAGCCTTGCAAAACTGGATGAGCCTCACTCTCATCCGAGAGGACAGTCTGCTTTTTTTAGTTTACTGATTCAAATACTAATCTCATAGAAACACTCTCATAGACACACCCAGAATAATGTTTGATCAAATATCTGACAATCCTGTGTTCCAATTAAACTGGCACATATAATTAACAACCACAGAGCACAGGAGAGTGCCTTCAAGCTAATTCCTTTGTTCTTCATTCCCTGTAGGCTGAATAGCTCTCCAGTTTTCTACCATAGGAGATGTCCCAGGATTGGATGTCCCAGTGTGAATCTTCCCCTCCTAGATCCTGAAATTAGTCATTACTATTATTATAGGCTTGCACAAAATAGACTTAATGGTTCCTTCCCCTTCATCATTTCTAAACTTAGGAATTGTATTCTCCCTTTTATAAAAATTTCAGCTAAGCAGTATTATATTTTGCTGATTTTTTACAGATCCCTACATTTCATATTTTCCAACATTTTATGATTTTTTCTTCACTTTCTTTATTTGTTAGATTTTTTGAATGGAACATTTTCATTCTTATCAATGTAGGCGTTTAATGCAACAAAGTTTCCTCTGAGCACCACTCTAGCTGTTTCTGATAGATTATAATTTGTCTTGTCTTTAATAAGCTTATTCTCTAGAAATGCTGCAGAGACATTCTATTCATTGTATTTCCTCTTTGACCCAAGAGTTTTTAATAGAGAGCTTTAAATTTCGAAGTAAATGGACCATTGTGTATGTGTGTTATTGATTTCTAGTTATCATAGTTCAGGTGTCCTCTAAAGCAGACTTTGAGACAAGGTATTGACGTGAAAGTTGTATATTTGGGAGGTGATCCCAGGAAGCATAATGAAGGACTAAGGAGGTGGCACTGCATGACTATGTAACTGTTCCAAGCAATGGTGCTCCATTCCCCTTAGCACCCTATGCAAGACTCAGGAAGACATATTAATACTTCAGAATGGCCCTTTGTCTCTACCCTCATGGAGTTAAGGAAACTGTGGTATTCACTCAACACTTGTTAATACCTCAGTGGTGGAAGGTTCCTCCTAACTTGTAGCCTGACCTGCCTGCTAGCAGAGGAATCTCTCTTCTCCAATGATGGCTTCAAGAAGAAAGTTGAGGAAAACCTGATGCATGCGGAACACCTGTCTGCTGGTTACCTCTTGTGCAGGCTAGGTTGGGGTATGGGTGACAGTATCCAGAGTATGGGCTACTCAAGTTTTAGTTCATTGCTGATTGTGCTATTTATTCATTTTTCCTTCTTTTTAAAAAATATGAGATGCCAATGTTTGAAAATGTTCATATGCAGTAAAAAATTCCATAGTATCCAGTGATAGATTTTAGTAAATATCTGTTGTTCAGTCGCTAAGTCACGTACGACTCTTTTGGAGTCACATATAGACTCCATGGACTATAACTTGAGAATCTCCTCTGTTCATGAGATTTCCCAGGCAAAACGATTAGAGTGGGTTGCCATTTCCTACTCCTATTCCTGACCCAGGAATTGAACCTGCATCTCCTGCATTGGCAGGTAGATTCTTTACCACTGAATCACCAGTAAGGCAGGACACGATTTTTGTGTCTCTTCTTTATACTCATTTAAAATGTTTCTTTTGTTTGTTTTATCTTTCTAGGATTAGAGAAGTGTGTTAAAAATTTCCTTTTATCAGTATACATCTGTTTCATTCTACTTATTTCACTTGAAATCTTTATTAGGTGGATTGATCTTATTAACTTCAATCTTCATTGTGAATCACACTCTTTAGAATGACATTTCATTTATTTTCTCTCCTCTTTTGACTTTTTCTGTTGTAGTCATTATAGATTCACTGGAAGCTGAAAAGATACTACAGAGGGAGCCCTCATACCCTTCACTGAGTTTTCTCCATAGTAACTATGGTACTCTGTTGATACCAGGAATTCGACATCAGTATAATGTGTGTATATGGTTGGTCCTATGTCATTTTGTCACTTGTGTAGATTTATGTAATACTATCCTGGTTGAGACACAGAACTGTTCTGTCACCACAAAGATCTGTCTCCTGTTATCTCTTTCGATTCATACGCGCCTTATCCTTACAACCATCCCTAGTCCATGGCAACCACTGATTCTCCATTCTTCTAATTTTACATTTTAACAATGCTATATATGTGGAATCATATACTGTATGTCCTTTTGAGTATGCTGTTTTTTTTTTAACACAGAAAAATTCCTTTGAAATCTAGTAAAAGTTTTATATATACTAATACATATGTATTCATTTTTATAGCCAAATTGTATAGAATCACTGAGGAAGGCTTTTATATCTCTCCTTGCTATTCTTTGGAACTCTGCTTTCAGATGCTTATATCTTTCCTTTTCTCCATCTCTTCAAGAAAATTAGAGATACCAAGGGAACATTTCATGCAAAGATGGGCTCAATAAAAGACAAAAATGGCATGGACCTAACAGAAGCAGAAGATATTAAGAAGAGGTGGCAAGAATACACAGAAGAACTGTACAAAAAAGATCTTCACAACCCAGATAATCATGATGGTGTGATCACTTACCTAAAGCCAGACATCCTGGAATGTGAAGTCAAGTGGACCTTAGAAAGCATCACTATGAATAAAGCAAGTGGAGGTGATGGAATTCCAGTTGAGCTATTTCAAATCCTCAAAGATGATGCTGTGAAAGTGCTGCACTCAATATGCCAGCAAATTTGGAAAACTCAGCAGTGGCCACAGGACTGGAAAATGTCAGTTTTCGTTCCAATCCCAAAGAAAGGCAATGCCAAAGAATGTTCAAACTACCACACAATTGCACTCATCTCACATGCTAGTAAAGTAATGCTCAAAATTCTCCAAGACAGAATTCAGCAGTCTGTGAACTGTGAACTTCCAGATGTTCTAGCTGGTTTTAGGAAAGGGAGAAGAACCAGAGATCAAATTGCCAACATCTGCTTGATCATCAAAAAAGCAAGAGAGTTCCAGAAAAAATCTATTTCTGCTTTATTGACTATGCCAAAGCCTTTGACTTTGTGGATCACACTAAACTGTGGTAAATTCTGAAAGAGATGGGAATACCAGATCACCTGACCTGCCTCTTGAGAAACCTGTATGCAGGTCAGGAAGCAGCAGTTAGAACTGGACATGGAACAACAGACTGGTTCCAAATAGGAAAAGGAGTTCGTCAAGGCTGTATATTGTCACCCTGATTATTTAACTTATATGCAGAGTACATCATGAGAAATGCTGGACTGGATGACACAAGCTGGGATCAAGATTGTTGGGAGAAATATCAATAACCTCAGATATGCAGATGACACCACCCTTATGGCAGAAAGTGAAGAAGAACTAAGAGCCTCTTGATGAAAGTGAAAGAGGAGAGTGAAAAAGTTTGCTTAAAGCTCAACATTCAGAAAACTAAGATCATGGCATCTGGTCCCATCACTTCATGGCAAATAGATGGGGAAACAGCGGCTGACTTTATTTTTCTGGGCTCCAAAATCACTGAAGATGGTGATTGCAGCCATGAAATTAAAAGATGCTTACTCCTTGGAAGGAAAGATATGACCAACCTAGACAGCATATTAAAAGCATAGACATTACTCTGCCAACCAAGGTCCATCTAGTCAAGGCTATGGTTTTTCCAGTAGTCATGTATGGATGTGAGAGTTGGACTATAAAGAAAGCTGAGCACCAAAGAATTGATGCTTTTGAACTATGGTGTTGGAGAAGACTCTTGAGAGTCCCTTGGACTGCAGGGAGATCCAACCAGTCCATCCTAAAGGAGATCAGTCCTGGGTGTTCATTGGAAGGACTGATGTTGAAGCTGAAACTCCAATACTTTGACCACCTGATGTGAAGAGCTGACTCATTGGAAAAGACCCTGATGCTGGGAAAGATTGAGGGCAGAAGGAGAAGGGGACAACAGAGGATGAGATGGTTGGATGGCATCACCAACTCAATGGACATGGGTTTGGGTGAACTCCTGGAGTTGGTGATGGACAGAGAGGCCTGATGTGGTTCATGGGGTTGCAAAGAGTTGGACACGACTGAGTGACTGAACTGAACTGAATGTATTGAATAGTTCAACTATTAACTGCCGTTTAACTATTCACAGAGTTGTCCCCTCTTATCCACAGGGGATATGTTACAAGACCCCCAACACATGCCAAAAACCATGAATAGTACCCAACCCTAAATTTACTATAGGTTTTTTTCTGTATTCATATATCTGTGATAAAGTTCAATTTATAGATTAGGTCCAGTATGAGATTGACAATAATAACCATTAATAAAATAGAACAATTATAATAATATACTATAATAAAAGTTGTGTATACATGGTTTCTCTCTCTCAAAATATCTTATTGTACAAACTGAATGCCTTTTCCATCTTAACCAAGCATTTATAATGCACTGTGGCTGAAATTCTTGGTAGTTTGAGAAGCAACTACAAGTGCCACTAACAATAATTTAATTTTCCTTTTCCACAATTTCAGAGAAAATTTGTTCTTAATTTAAATTTTAACAATCTCAGCATGGGCTTCCCAGGTGGTGCTAGTGGTAAAGTACTCCCTTACAATGCAGGAGACATAGTTTCTATCCCTGGGTCAGAAAGATTCCCTGGGAAAGGGAATTGGCAATCCACTCCAGTATTCTTGCCTGGAAAATTCCATCGACAGAGAAGTCTGGTAGGCTATAGTCTGTAGGGTTGCAAAGAGTTGGACATGACTAAAGCAACTGAGCACATGTGATCTCAGCATACATATTGTTCAGATTGTTTTTTCTTATTAAGTCTACATCCTTCACTTTTTCACTGAAGGGAAGCACTTCACAACTTCTCTTTGGCATATCTGAATCGCCTGCCTTGCAACTCTTGCACTTTGGAGCCATTATTAAGGAAAATAAGGGTTACTTGAACACTAGCACTGTGATGGTGGTTTATGTTCTCAGTGTGTTAGAGCTTCACATCACGAGATGTCATCACACTACTCAGAATGGCATGCAATTTAAATCTACAGTTCAGTTCAGTCGCTCAGTCATGTCTGACTCTTTGCGACCCCATGAATTGCAGCACGCCAAGCCTCTCTGTCCATCACCAACTCCCGGAGTCTACCCATACCCATGTCCATTGAGTCAGTGATGCCATCCAACCATCTCATCCTCTGTCATCCCCTTCTCCTCCTGCCCCCAATCCTACCCAGCATTAGGGTCTTTTCCAATGAGTCAACTCTTCGCATGAGGTGGCCAAAGTACTGGAGTTTCAGCTTCAACATCAGCCTTTCCAATGAACACCCAGGATTGATCTCCTTTAGGATGGATTGATTGGATCTCCTTGCAGTCCAAGGTACTCTCAAGAGTCTTCTCCAACACCACAGTTCAAAAGCATCAATTCTTTGGCACTCAGCTTTCTTAACCGTCCAACTGTCACATCCATACATGACCACTGGAAAAACCATAGCCTTGACTAGACGGACCTTTGTTGGCAAAGTAATGTCTCTGCTTTTAATTATGCTATCTAGGTTGGCCATAACCTTCCTTCCAAGGAGTAAGCGTCTTTTAATTTCATGGCTGCAATCACCATCAGCAGTGATTTTGGAGTCCCAAAAAATAAAGTCTGACACTGTTTCCACTGTTTCCCCATCTATTTGCCATGAAGTGATGGGACCAGATGCCATGATCTTAGTTTTCTGAACGTTAAGCTTTAAGCCAACTTTTTCACTCTCCACTTTCACTTTCATCAAGAGGCTCTTTGCTGGGCATACACACCGAGGAAACCAGAATTGAAAGAGACGCGTGTATCCCAATGTTCATTGCAGCACTGTTTACAATAGCCCACCTAGATGTCCATCAGCAGCGAATGGAAAAGGAAGCTGTGGTATATATACACAATGGAATATTACTCAGCCATTAAAAAAATACATTTGAATCGGTTCTACTGAGATGGATGAAACTTGAGCCCATTATACAGAGTGAAGTAAGCCAGAAAGAAAAACACCAATACAGTATACTAACGCATATATATGGAATTTGAAAGATGGTAACGATAACCCTATATGCGAGACAGAATAAGAGACACAGATGCATAAAACAGTCTTATGGACTCTGAGGGAGAAGGTGAGGGTGGGACATTCTGGGAGAATAGCATTGAAACATGTATATTATCATATGTGAAACAGAACACCATTCCATGTTCGATGCATGAGACAAATGCTCAGGGCTGGGGCAATGGGATGACCCAGAGGGATGGGATGGGGAGGGAGGTGGGAGGGGGGTTCAGGATGGGGAACACATGTAAACCCATGGCTGATTCATGTCAATGTATGGCAGAAACTACTACAATATTGTAAAGTAATTAGCCCCCAACTAAAATAAATAAATTTATTTAAAAAAAAAAAGAGGCTCTTTAGTTCTTCTTCACTTTCTGCCATAAGGGTGGTGTCATCTGCATATCTGAGGTTATTGATATTTCTCCCAAATTTAAATCTTAAGAATTGTTTTTTTCTGGAAGTTTTTCATTTAATATTTTTGGACAGCAATTGACCACAGATAACTGAAACAATGAAAAGTGAAACTGCAAATAAGGGGCAACACTGTGTTGGATAACATTTTGGTTCTTTCTTATTTTGGTTATTACAAATAAGGCAGTAATTAATGGTTGAACAGATTTCTACATGGACATAAGTTTTCACTTTTCTGGGTTAAATGCCCAGGAGTGTACTTTGCTGTGTGGTATATATGTTTAGTTTTTAAGAAATGCCAAACTATTTTTTTGGGTAGCTGTGTCACTTTACATTCCTTACCAAGGAATCAGAGATACAGGTTCAAGATATCCTTGTCATTGTATGGTATTGCTATTTTTTAAGGCAGCCTGTCCTATTAGATATGTAATATCTCATCATAGGGTCTTCCCTGGCAGCTCAGCTGGTAAAGAATCTACCTGCAATGCAGGAGACCCCAGTTCAATTCCCGGGTTGGGAAGATCTTTTGGAGAAGTGATAGGCTACCCACCTGTATTCTTGGGCTTCTGTGGTGGCTCAGACGATAAGGAATCTGTCTGCAGTGCGGGAGACCTGGGTTCGATCCCTGGTTGAAAGCTCCCCTGGAGGAGGGCATGGCAACCCACTCCAGTATTTCTGCCTGAAGAATCCCCACGGACAGAGGTGCCTGGTGGGCTACAGTCCATGGGATCGCAAAGAGTCAGACATGACTGAGCGACTAAGCACATACTATATTCAGGTTTTCTCAAGTTTTTACCAACCATTCTTTTTCTGCTGGAGGATCCTATCCATGACCCACACTTAGTAGTCATGTCTCCTTAGACTCCTCTTGGATGTGACAGTTTCTCTCAGATTTAACCTTGTTTTGATGACTTTTTGATAACAATTTTAAGGAGGGCTGGTATTTTGTAGAATATTTTTCTATTGGAATTTGTCATATTTTTCTCATAGTTAGACTGGGAACATGGATTTTTGGAAGAAAGATTATAGAAATAAAGTGCCATTTTTATTACATCATTTTTTGCAATTCTGATTCTAATCATAAGAAGTCAGGTGATACTTCATAGGTTAAGGGCACAGTGCCCACATTTCTCCCTCACTTCCGACATTACCTCAAGCTTTGGGGCCCCTAGACCGTCCTCTCTTCTTACCAGTTGTCTCCAAGTTTGAGGGTACACACTATAATTTGCTAGAATTATTCACAGAACTCAGAATGACACTATACTTGCTATTATAGTTTTATTGCAAAGGCATCACCTAAGGGTCAGTGCAAAGAAGAGACCCATTTGGTGACTTCTTTCAATTCCCAAATGTGAAGCTTCCATGTCCTTAGGACACATCTCCCTTGGGGCATGTGTGTAGCCCTCTGGCCTTTCTGGTTTCCGGTGAAACATCTGGTGTCATTTCAGTTTTGGTGTCTGTTGATGTCTGTTTTTCTTCGAGGTGTGATTTTCTTGGGTGCTGGTAAGATTAGTGATTTTCACTTGAAACCTGTGTAGTACTTGGGTATTAGGTTCTGAGGGTCTTGATCTTACTTACACCTTTTGTCATAGCAGGTCTCCCCAGACACTAATCAAATGAAGAGGATTATTGCCTCTGAGATATCATTTGGGGTAGAGGTACAGCTTTTCTCTTTGTCCTTTGTATAGAGCAAGCCGGTTATTGTGTCTCTTGGACCTCTGTTGACCCTCTAGGGAGAAAGACTTTTCATAGCTCATAGCTTGGGTAGGAGGTTTGGCTTCCCACTATCTCTGTGCTGATACAACCCTGACCAGGAGAGATAGGATATGTCCTTACTGCTATGTGTTAGGCTCCTCCAACATCATGTGTGGTGTGGATAAAGTTATGATCACTACCAACCATCCTCTGACACCACCCAGCTGGAAGGATAGGAGCTGGTGGGCATGGAAGTCCAGTCTCCTTACGTTATTCTCACTGACCGTGGGGAGGGATGGACCATTGTTTTATGCTGGGTGGGTATGAGGAACCTAACTTCCACTTCATTCCTCTGACATCACCCAGAAGGGAGTGAGATTGCTCACTTGGAGTACAAGATTTTTTTCTGTGGGGATTGGCTGGAATAGAGCATTAACATCTAAAAGTTTTCTGTCTTTTGTATAGAGCAAGCCGGTTATTGAGTCTCTTGGGATTTCTGGTTTGGCAGGTTTTTTCTCTAGCACTGATCTAGGACGTGAGAGGCAGAAAGGAAACCCAGGCACGTCCCTGCTGTGTTGTTCTTAGGGGAATTCCTGCTGGTCTACCTTCTTCCCACCATTTAGAATCTCCTCATACTCACTGTGTATATAGTACCAGTGGTTTTTACCTGTGCTTTGCTGGAGAACTAGGGAAAATTATGTCATCTCCATTTTTCCAGGGGCAGAAGCACCAGTTGTAATGTAATTTTCAGATTAGATTTACTATTTGTAAATCTTTTCATTATGTGGATTTCTTACTCTTTTTCTCTCTCTAAGTTTTTGGCATTCATTTCTTTGCATATTTCAGAAGAATTATATGGCAGATTTTTTTCACATTCCATACAGTTAATTGGCTGCTTCCTGCTGTTTCCTGTTCCTGAGGGTATTCTCTAACCAGAGGATATGCTTGAGCCAAGCTAAGAAGGCTAGAGGTACAGCTGTACTCATGCTTTTGAGAGCGGCCCTGAGAAAAGAAGACATGGAAGTGTATGGATAGATCCTCCAGCTGCCTTACCATTTTTGTAGGTCATCTCTGAGGTATCATCTACATAATCTACCAAATGTGCCAACTGCCTTAAGTCCAAATTGCCTACAGCACTAACATACTAGTAAACATTCCCCATGTTGGTATTTTTCCCTTCCCTGTATTACTTCCTCATTCCCAGTACTCTTGCTTGAAAAATCCCATGGAGAGAGGAGCCTGGTGGGCTACAGTCCAAAGGGTTGCAAAGAGTCAGACAGGACTGAGCAACTAAGCATACATGTATACTATTTAATGTTTGATGAGACTTGTCATCACTCTGGGCTTCCCAGGTGTTGCCTAGTGGTAAAGAATCTGATTGCCAATACAGGAGACACAAGAGACACAGGTTTGATGCCAGGGTTGGGGAGATCCCTTGGAGTAGGAAATGACAACCTGCTCCAGTATTCTTATTTGGAAAATTCCATGGGCAGAGAAGCCTGGTGGGCTACAGTCCACGGGCCGCAAAGAGTTGGACATGACTGAGCAACTGAGCACACACAACACCCACGCTGGGTTTAGAATCTTCTCCTCAAACTATGTGCTCTCTAACATTGTCAAGGGGGTCTATTTACGGGGAAACCTGCTAAGGCATGTATACCTGTAAATCAATGTATTTATGAAATCTTTAGTGCTTCTTTTTGGCTTTTTTTTTTTTTTGACACAAGTGCTGGATTTTAGTTCCCCAAACAGGGATTGAACCTGGGCCATGGCAAAGAAAGCACCAAGTCCTAACTGCTAGATCACCAGAGATTTCCCCTCTTTTTGACACTCTTGACTGCTTTTCTACCATGAGTGACTCACTTTTCTCTCCTGATTCTGGCTCTTTTTAATTTTAGCTATTATTGTTGAATTATGAATTAAATCTATTCTTCATTGAGTCTATGAGTTAAAAAGACAGTGAGTATTCTTCTTTCAGCCTATCCTCCCCATTTCCTTTGCATTTTTGTTAATTGTATTGTTTTGCATTGTCAATACATCCAGTCTTATGCAATATTATCTACCCATTTCCAGAAATTTTAGTCTCAGTTCTACAACTAAATACAATCAATTCTCATCCTAGACTTTATTGTAAGTTTCTTCAATCATTTTTTAATTCTGAAGCTTGTTCTCTAATAAGTTTTATAAGAAGTTCTCAGGGGAAAAGTAGTCCCTCAGTTCATTCCATTTTTGGAGTCATTTAACTTTAATAATTAAAACTTTTTTTGCTGTATGTTAAATTGCATAGCTTAAATTTTATAATCTTCAACATCTTGAAGATCATTCTATGTGATTTCTGCTATAAAATGTTGCTATACAGAAATCTGATGCTAATCTTATTTTTATTAACCTTATGGTATGGTGACCTTATAGTTTATTATCCAAAGTAGAATACTTTAAAAAAAAATGGAAGAGGGTGTTTTTAATTACAACAATAGGACAACAGATTATTTTTTCATGGAATGAGTATATATAGATTCTAAAATGTTTACTAGGCTTTCTCTCCATGTTAACCATACTGAATCAAATTTTGTAGGTATATAATATACCCTTCAAATATGGATCAACTTGTATCTACAAATCTTTTTATCAGGAAAATTTCCTTGAATTATAGTTTTAAATATCTGTTCTGTCCCATTGTTTTGTTTTTCTGCATTGGAGCCATCAATTAGATGTTTGCTGGATGTTCCTTGATGACGCTGCCTGCTGGCCAGCACTGGGAGAAGGTCACAGGGCAGCGCAGCACCTAGATTTCAGCCCAACTTGTCTCGCTCTGTCCATTTCCCTCTCTGTCTCGTATCTCTCTATTTCCCTCTATTCTCCTTCCTTTCTCCCTCTCTCTCCCCTGCTTTCATCTCTCTGTCTCTGTTTCTCCCTTTCTCTGTTTTCCCATTTCTGTCTCTCCCCCTTTTTCTGTCTCTCTCTGCTTTTTCTCTCTCTGTTTCTATTTGTCTTTGTTGTTGTCTCTCTTTTTCTCTGTAGCTCTCCCTCTTTTTCTGTCTCTCTGTTTTCTCTCTCTGTCTCTCCTCTGTCTCTGTCTCCCCAGCTCGGTGCTGAGTTTATACATCCATAGGAATCTTAGGAGATATTCTCGGGTTTCTGCGGTTACACAGGTGAATGAACAGTTATCTTTTATCTGCTCTGTGTTCAACCTTTTGAAAGTCAGCAAGATTCTTCAGGGACAGACCAGCTATCAGATTTTACAGTATTCAAAAGTCATTACCCAGTGATCCTTGGAAAGAAGGAGTGTTGTACCTGTGCCTGAAATTCTAAAGAGAAAGTCAACTCACTGGCCCTGATAATTCACACATATTTGGATGCATAATAAAATTGTATTCATAACCATAGAATTGTTACCTATACTGATGTTTTAGAAAAACATCAGAACTCACTTCTTCTGAGGGCAAAATTCTACAATAATTTGGTATGACAAAAGTAATGTTTTATTGATGTAAATAATGGAATGAATAACATGATCAATGGTCCATTCACCAGTGTCTTGTTATTGTTAACTCAGTAAAGAGGATTTCTGGTTGTTTTCAAACTGCTACAAACTTTGAATTGTCCCAGATTTTAAGATTTAATGCCAAGTGCCTGAGGTAGCTATTCTAGCCTGCTGGTGGCTATGGCATCTGGTAAAAATGATGAGGAAATTGGAAGTAGTGGGTAGTTGTGAATTAGAAGGCACTATTATGTATTTGGAAAGAAGCAGAAACCAAACCAAGGAACAGTTTGCAGAATGGTGAGGAACTCTCCAGGGGAAGAATACTTGTATTAGATTCGATTGGGGTTGTTTGAGGAGTATGAGAAGGGAATTAACCACAGGAAAATATACAATGTGGAAAAAAAAAAAAACTGGCAGAGGAAAGGAAACAAAAACAACAATAATAACCACATGAGTAGAACTTGACATTATTCTCAATACTCAGTGGAAAGGAAATAATGGTGAAAGTCAAGTCTTCCTAGGAACAAACAAGGATGACAAGATAGCTCAATGAGCTGTTGTCCACTAGGTGTTACAGGGTATAGAGTATAGGACATGAATGTATAGAAACACACAGTTGGAGAAAATAAAAACTAGATCAGACTGGGTTCATCAGCTGAACACTGTCTGCTTTAGTTCTGAAGGGTCTTACTCACAAAGACCAGGAGACATGGCATCAACACATAGGTTTTGTCAGTAACACAAACCTAAAGGAGAGTCCTTTCTAGCTAATGTAATCCAGAGACGTAACTAGCTCACACCATTCACAAGGCCAAACGCAGGAAGAGCAGGACACCTGGGCTTTGTAAGCAGGACTTCTGTCTGATTCTGAACACATTTCTTAACCTCACCCTCCTGTAGCCTCCACATTGTAAAAGGAGACAAGGTTACCTCCTGGAAAACCTTTGTGAAAAATAGATAATCTAATGCATGAGGTTCCTGGGGGAACTTCAGACCTATGCATACTACCTGGTAGCCATTAAGAGTGATTAAAAATTAACTAGGACAGAAAGGTTCAGTTCAGTTCAGTTTAGTCCCTCAATTGTGTTCAACTCTTTGTGACCCCATGGACTGCATCACCCCAGGGTTCCCTGTCCATTGCCAACCCCTGGAGTCTACCCAAACTCATGTACATTGAGTTGGTGATGCCATCCAACCATCTCATCCTCTGTTGTCCCCTTCTCCGCCTGCCCTCAATCTTTCCCAGCATCAGGGTCTTTTCAAATGAGTCAGTTCTTCACATCAGGTGGCCGAAGTATTGGAGCTTCAACATCAGTCCTTCCAGGGAACACTCAGGACTGATCTCCTTTAGGATGGACTGGTTGAATTTCCTTGCAGTCCAAGGGACTCTCAAGAGTCTTCTCCAACACCACAGTGCAAAAGCATCAATTCTTCGGCACTCAGCTTTCTTTATACTCCAACTCTCACATCCATACATGACTACTGGAAAAACCGTAGCTTTGACTAGACGGACCTCTGTTGGCAAAGTAATGTCTCTGGTTTTTAATATGCCATTTAGGTTGGTCATAACTTTCCTTCCAAGCAGTATGTGTCTTTTAATTTCATTGCTGCAGTCAACAACTGCAGTGATTTTGGAGCCCCCTGAAATAAAGTCAGCCACTGTTTCTGCTGTTTCCCCATCTATTTGCCAGGAAGTGATGGGACCGGATGCCATGATCTTAGTTTTCTGAATGTTGAGCTTGAAGCCAATGTCTTCATTCTCCTCTTTCACTTTCATCAAGAGGCTCTTTAGTTCTTCTTCACTTTCTGCCATAAGGGTGGTGTCATCTGCATATCTGAGGTTATTGATATATCTCCCGGCAATCTTGATTCCAGCTTGAGCTTCATTCAGCCCAGTGTTTCTCATGATGTACTCTGCATATAAGTTAAATAAGCAGGGTGACAATACACAGCCTTGATGTACTCTTTTTCCTGTTTGTAACCAGTCTGTTGTTCCATGTCCAAGACAGATAGGTAGCAGAGTCAAAAATTTTAATTCCACTAAAACTCAGATGTACAGAGAAAATATGTTGTCTTTCTTTACATTAGAACTCTTAGCATTTCTTCAGAGCCCCCACTCACTGATTATCAGGAGAATAAAATTAAATGTCTGCTCCAATTTGACTCAATCCACGCTAAGTTTTAAATAAACATTTTTAAATATTCAGCCTGTCATTTGGGTAAAAAGTGATAAATTTCCTCAAAGTAGAATGTGTTTTAAGTAACTTTAATGTACTTAGGAGCAAAACTGTATTAGAATAAAGAAATGACGTTGTCTACTAGTAACTCAATTTCATAGGAAGAGAAGAAGCAAACCAGAAATGATAGATAAGGTTGCTATAATAAACTCCTCAAAAATGTACTTTTTCTCTTCTCATCTCTCAATTTCTTTAAATTCTATAAAGTTACATAAAGTGAGAATTATAATGTATTGTTGAGTTTATAACATATATAAATAAAATAGGAATAATCATTATATCACAAAATGAGAGCAATTAAAACTATATAGGGTAAAGTTCCTGTATTATGTTGGAAGCTAATGTTAATATGGAGTACATATGGATAAGCTAATAGGTATATTGTAAGCCCTACAGAGGCCACTAATATTTTTCTACTGTATACTTCCATTTATATGACATTAGAGAAAAGGCAAAACTGATCTATTTTGTTGTTGTTGTTCAGTTGCTTACTTGTGTGCAACTCTTTGCAACCCCATGGATTGCAGCATGCCAGGCTTCCCCATCCTTCACTATTTCCCAGAGTTTTCTCAAACTCATGTCCACTGAATCGATGATGCCAACCAACCATCTTATCCTCTGTCATCCCCTTTTCCTCCTGCCTTCAAACTTTCCCAGGACCAGGGTCTTTTCCAATGGGTTGACTCTTTGCTTCAGGCAGCCAACATATTGGAGTATCAATCCTTCCAATGAATAGTCAGGATTGATTTCCTTTAGGATTGACTGGTTTGATTTCCTTGCAGTCCAAGGGACTCACAAGAGTCTACTCCAGCACCACAATTGGAAAGTATCAATTCTTCAGTGCTCAGCCTTCTTTATGGTCCAACTCTCACATTTGTGCATGACTACTGGAAAAACCATAGCTTTCACTATATGGACCTTGTGGGCAAAGTGATGTCTCTGCCTTTTAATATGTTGTCTAGGTTTGTCATGGCTTTCCTTCCAAGTAGCAAACATCTTTTAATTTCATAGCTGCAGTCACCATTTACAATGATTTTACAGAAAGCAAAGTAGTGGCTTTCTAGATCTTGGGGTTGGACAGTCAAAGTCTTGACTTTGAGAAAGACATGAGTAAGCTTTTTGGGATGCTAGAAGTGTTCCATATCTTGATTACAGTGGTGCTTATAAAAGGATATGCATTTGTCAAAACTCATCACTTTACAACTTAAATGAGGATATTTTACTATATGCAAATTACACAATAAAGTTGATTTAAAAACAATCTAACAGAGATTCCCAAAGACAGATGACATAAAGTGGGTCTGTGCCCTGAGTTTCCTTTTGTATATCATTAATCTTCCATATAGGTGCCGGTCTTTGTGAGCTCAGGCTGCCGTAACAGAGGATCACAGACTAGGGTGGTGGTGGGGGGTGGGGTGGGGAGTGAGGGGTGGGGGGTAGGGAGGGCTGTTTTGTTTGCAAGGGGATGACAAATTATGCACAGAGACTAAGATCATCTTTGCCAATATTTCATTTAACATAGATTCACTGTGGGATTTATAATTTCACAAACTAACAGCATCTAGGATAATGTCTAAATAAGCTAAAAAAGAAATAACAGAGTATACAAAGTGATTTAATATATGTGCTAAGTCTCTCAACCATGTTAGACTCTGCGGCCCCAAGGACTATAATCTGCCACGCTCCTCTGACCATAGGATCTCCCAGGCAAGTATATTGGAGTGGATTGCCATTTCCTCTTCCAGGGTATCTTCCTGACCCAGGGATCAAACCTCTGTCTCTTGATAAAATCCTGCATTGGCAGCCAAATTCTTTACCACTGAGCCATGTGGGAAGCCCTAAATTAGAGGCAAATTCCACTATTCTTTTCCATATAGAAAGTGAAATGTTAGTCGCTCAGTTGTGTCCAACTCTTTGCTAGCCCAAGGAACATAGCCCACCAGGATCCTCTGTCCATGGAATTCTCCAGGCAAGAGTATTGGAATGGGTTGTCATTTCCTTCTCCAGAGTATCTTCTCAAGCCAGGGATTGAACTTGGATCTCCTGCACTGAAGGCAGATAATTTACCATTTGAGCCACCAGGGAAGCCCTTTATCCAGGCAAGGGAATAGAAATAAATCTGAACTTAATTTAAGGCATACCTTTTCTAGGAGTTTTGTTTTTATGGGAGGGGTGGCTTTTCCAACTTAGAGCTTAGGTCTAGCTGTCAGAGTATAAATAAAAGTCCCTATTTAGCACACATTGCTAGGGAATGAGAACCTGGTGTTGGCGGGCACTGCTGACCAAGAGTAGCCTGGTCTTGACAGGAGCAAATGTCTCAAGGTCTTAGGAGAGCTAGACCAGCCAAGAATAGCTTTTGCCCCAAATGAAACTTCAATAGTTATAGTCTAATTATGTCTCTTGCCCCAGTTGCGTCTCCATGAGTTTTGAATCAGCAAGCACCCAGCAGGCCCCTCAGCGGTTGGGCTACTGAGTGCATGCCAGTGACAACAGGTGAGATGATGACACTCTGACACAGATGCCTTCATTGTTACATCAGAAAAACTTCACTTCTAAAACCCAGTTCTTTTGTCTTTGTCATAAAAAGAGTGAATTAAAACAACTTCACTTGAGTCATAAACAGGCGGATTTGAAATCCTGTCAAATCAATACAGCACACAGGCTTAGACAGCAGACACTGCTTTCTCACAGTTCTGGAGATCAGAAGTCCCAGCTTCAGGTCTAGCTTCCTGGTAGCGGCTCTCTTTCTGAGTGTAGATGGCTGCCTTCTCCCTGTATTCTCATGGGGCAGAGAGAGCTCCGTTCTCTTCCTCTATCATAAGGGCACTAATCTATCAAGGGGATTCCATGCTCGTGACCTCATCTAAACACAATCACATCCCAAAGGCCCCACCTTCTAACACCATCCTTCTCAGGGTTGGAGCTTCAATATATACACTTTGAGAGGACACAAACATTCAGCCCATAACAATAGATGTAAAACTGCTACTGCTGCTGCTGCTAAGTCGCTTCAGTCGTGTCCGACTCTGTGCGACCCCATAGACGGCAGCCCATCAGGCTCTGCCGTCCCTGGGATTCTCCATGCAAGAATACTGGAGTGGGTTGTCATTTCCTTCTCCAGTGCATGAAAGGGAAAAGTGAAAGTGAAGTCGCTCAGTCATGTCCGACTCTTAGCGACCCCATGGGCTGTAGCCTACCCAGCTCCTCCGTCCATGGGATTTTCCAGGCAAGAGTACTGGAGTGGGGTGCCATTGCCTTCTCCGAGATGTAGAACAGGAGCCAGGATTTTGAGATCCCTAAGCATCCTCACAAGTATTCAGATCTGCTAGAGACCTAAATTACACCGAATATAGCAGGTGTTGGAGGACTTGAAAAGGGATGACAAGCTGCATTTCTGCTCCCAGTTCTTCCAGGGAGAGCACAGGGCGGCCCTCGGGGAGGGTTTAGTCACCCAGATTAGGTTGTGGCAGAAACAGGAGGGACTTTGTTCTTCCCCCTCCCCTACTTTCCCCTCCTCCTCTTCCCCTTCCCACCCCTTCCTCCCTCTCTCTCCCCTCCCATCCTCTCCCCTGCCTCTCTTCTTACCTCACCCTTCCATTCAGTGGACACTTCGTCTTCTCTTTTTCCTTCTCCTCCAATTCAGGATCCTAAAACTGCAAGGTGTTCTTCACATCTGGTGGCTACATTCCATGTGGAAGGAAAGGAATCTGCTCTTGACAATCCTGATGGCTTCTCCAGGACCAGAGAAGGCTCACCTGGAAACAAAGGGCTTTGGCTTGGTTGTGTCTGGCACTGGAGGCAAAACTGAACATTCCCATCCACCCTTGCTACTTACTGCTTGTCATTGTGTATTTTTTAAAAACTAGCCATCAGCCTTGTACTAGGAATTCTAACCAGGGAAGTTAGGCAAGAAAATGAAACAAAAGGCACACAGAATGGAAATTTTATGTATTTAAAAAATCTTAAGGAATCAAATAAAAAATTGACTAGAACTAATGAATGAGTTTTTCAAGGTTTCAGGATAAAAGTCACCAGCTTCCCAGGTGGAGTTAGTGGTAATGAATCTGCCTGCCAATGTAGGAGACACAAGAGATGCAGGTTCGACCCCTAGGTCAGGAAGATCCCCTGGAGGAGGAAATGGCAACCCAGTGTTCTTGCCTTGAAAATTACGGGGACAGGGGAGCCTGGTGGGCTACATTCCATGGGGTGCAGAGAGTCAGACATGACTGAGCAACTAAGCAGCAGTATACTAAGCAACAGCAGCAATGGTCAATTCACAATTAAATTAAGAAAGCAATTCCATTTACAGCAGCATCAAAAATAATCAAGTCTTTAGGACTATATTTAATGAAAGAAGTGTAAGGCCTATACACTGAAAACTATAAAATGTCAAAATAAATGAAAGAAGACCTAGATAAATATATATCCTATATTCATGGATTAGAAGGTTCAGTAATGTTAAGATGGTAATACTCCCCAAATTGCTTTATAGACTCAACACAATCCTCAATAAAATACCAGCTACCTTTTCAATAAATTGACCAGCTTATTCAAAATCCAAATGAAATTGCAAGGAATACGGTCCAGTCAAAACAATCTTGAGGAAAAAAAATTGGAGGACTCATACTTTTCAATTTCAAAACAATACAAGCCATAAGGCAGTGTGCTGTTGGAAGATGGGAGGACATACAGATCAACAAACAGGATTGAGAACCCAGAAATAAACCCTTGGTATGGTCAACTGACTTTCAACCAGGGCACCAAGACAATTTAATGGGAAATCAATAGTCTTATCAACAAATGATGCTGGGACAACTGGACCTCCTCATGCCAAAAAAAAAAAAAAAATGATTTGGACTATTTTATGCCAGATACAAAAATTAATTCTAAATTGATCATAAATGAAAATGTAAGAGCTAAACATGTAAAATTCTTAAGAAAAAAAGATAGGAGTAAACCTCCATGAACTTATGTTAGACAATGACTTTTTGATAAAACACCAAAAGCTCAAACAACAAATTTTACTTTTTTTTAAGACAATAGTTTTCTTGGATTAGTCACATTTTAAGCCCCTATACTGATATTAAATATATTTATCCAAATATCAAGGCTGAAATTATATCACTTACACTCTGGTGGGAATTACACTGTTACTCTAGAAACCACAGCAGGATAGGAGTCTGTAGGTTGAGACCCTAACTCTGACAGATGGTGAGACCATGAAAAAGATTCTATTCTATGTGTATTTTCTACTTGTTTATACATTTTTTTCTGGCCCTTGTTTACACAAGTAATCACTTAAGACAAAAAACATGGTTTTAAATTTAAATCTCTTCAGAAGGCTGCTCATCATACTGAAGAGTTAGAAAGCTGTCTTCAGTTATTGACCTGCCTTGTAATTTGAACAAATTTGAACCTGCATTCACTACAAAGTCTAGTTTGCCTTTCATTATCATTTTGATCTCTCATGTGGGGAAAAGCATTGCTGCAGCCTGCAAGCATTAGAATTTTTAAAATTTGCCTAAGGATGTTAGAAGGTGGGGTATTGAATGACAACTCACAGACAAATGTAGATAATTTAGCTGCTTAGTTCACAATCTTGGGTTGTCCAATATCTATTGCTAATTGTATACTTAGTCAAGCGTACTCTTTCCCGGTAATTTGTTGTTGATGTTCAGTCTCTAAACCATGTGCAACTCTTTGGGACCCCATGGCCTACAGCATGCCAGGCTCCTCTGTCCATAAGATTATCCAGGCAAGAATATTACTTATATAGTATATTGACTTACAGCACTGTAGAAGTTTAAAGTATATAGCACAATGATTTGACTTACGTACATCATAAAATGATTATCACAGTCATCTTCACGATCATGAAATAAATATGTCACAAGAAAAATGTTTATCAATTTTAAAGATGATATTGGAGAAAATAGAAATTGACTTGCAAAAGATCAGAATAAGTTTTTTTGCGACTTCATTCTCTTATTCATTCCTAATTCATTTATTTTGCTTTTCTTACTTCAAACTTTTCTTCTGCAGCCACTTCTCTCAGCCTTCTTAGACTTGAAGAGAGTTAGGGCCTGGCTCTGGATTAGTCTTTGGCTTAAGGTAACATTGTAGTGGGTCTGATCTTCTCTCCAGACCACTCACTTAGCAGTATCAACAATAAGACTGTTTCACTTTCTTACCATCCTCAGGTTCACTGGAGTAATATCCTTCATTTCCTTCAAGAACTTTTCCTTTGCATTTACAACTTGTCTAACTATTTGGCACAAGAGGCCTGGCTATTGGTCTATGTTGGCTTTTGACATGCCTTCCTCATTTAGCTTAACATTTCTAGCCTTTGAATTAAGAGGTGTGCAAACCGTCCTTTCACCTGAACACTTAGGGTCCATTGAAGGATTGTTAATAGATCTACTTTCAATATTCTTGTGTCTTAGAAAATAGGGAGGCCTGAGAAGAGGAAGAAAGTCAGGGAAATGACCAGTCAGTACTGCCATCAGAACATACACAATATTCAGGGATTAAATCAGTCTTACCTTTGCTTGGTTTGTGGCTCCTCCACACAGTTACAATAGTAACATCAAAGGTTACTAGATTACTGATCACAGATACCCATAGCAACAACATAATGAAAAATATTTGAAATATTGTGAAAATTATAAAAATGTGGCACAGAGACACAAAGTGAGTGCTGTTGGAAAACTGGTACTGACAGACTTACTTGACACAAGGTTGCCACAAACCTTCAATTTGTTCAAAAAAAAAAAAACCAGCAATATCTGTGAAGCACAATAAAGTGAAGGGCAATAAAATGAGATATGCCTGTAAACACTCCCTCCTGTAAATTTACACAGAGTGTTGTATGTTGACAAGCTATATTGACAATGTTTGTTTCACAAAGTCCTTGAGGCCCTATGTCTTATTTATTGTTGCATCCTTGAAGTATCGAACAGAACTGCTTGGCTCAGCAAATGATACATTAATGTTTGTTGCAATGAATAGACAGAAGAAAATAATGGAAAAAGTTGCCTTCTGTTGAAGCAAGAAACCATGCATTCATAAATAACAAAGGCAATAGGAGACAGCAAAAAATGACTTACTCATGTGCTGATACTCATGTACCAAACACATATGGTACATATTACACATGTTTTTTACCATGAGAAAGGGGGAAATTCATTTAATAAACATTCACTAACCATTTACTCACTATCAGACAGAATGCCAGGAATAAATCAGGCATGATTCCTGCCACCCTGGAATGTGGTGGGAGATGTAAATCAATCACTTACCTTGTTCAACAAATGCTCACTAAATACCAGCATTGAAGACCAGCACTGAAGACTTACTGAGGTGATATGCCCTCACCTCAAGGAATTTATACTCTTGCAGTTTCAATAGTTAGTACTGGCGAGTGCTTCATGCTAGAGCAAAATTTATGATGAACTTGATGTTTTGAAGAGTTGTACAGAGGACTTTTATTATCATTATTATTAATAGTAAGAATAAACCAAAGCAGGGATTCTTTAGAATGGAGTTTGAGAGCAAAAAGAAACATAACCACCAAGGGGACTGGAAGTGGGGGAGTTGGGCCAACACTGTTGCAAGGATTGTAAGGAGTTCATGTAGTGAAGTGCATGAAATGACTTCTGGGTCTTCAGGGCTATTGTGGATTCTGGGATTGAGAGGAGCTGTGATAAAACAGTGCCTTCGGACATTCGCCTTCTTGTTTTATGGCCTGGGCTTCACACATGAGCAGTGTCCTGTGTGTGTGAAGCTGTATATCATGAGTCAGAAGAATTTGTTTGAAACAAACAAAATAATAGACCCTGAAAGAACATTCTGACCAGCTGCTGCTTATGGTTATAAAACCTGAGTGGAATAAGCCTGGTAGATTACAGGGTTTTAGAACTGGAGCGCTTGAGCAGCAGCCTGCTGGTAAACAGATCTGCTATGGGACAAAGTCAAGGCTTCTTTGCATGTCAGTGAAGGTCTCCATGACCCTGCCTTTTCCTCCAGCCTCATTTCTTATAGAAACAGACCATATTATAAGTTTTGACCATGATAACTTTCAATTATTTAGTTCTCCAAGATCACCATGCATTTTCTACCCTAGAAATTGGCCAAATATTTCCTGGAGCCACCCTCTTATTTCATAACCATGAAACTTTTATTTAACTTTTAAACTAAGTTTTGGGGTAACACTTTTTTGTTAAGTCTTTTTCTGACAACCTAGGGAAAAAATGGTGTTGCCAAATTTATGCATTCATTTTTATACTGTGTTGAATTATATAGTTGGCTTTGTGGTGTCTTATTGTAACTGTTTGCTTACACATGCTCTTGGCTTGTGACCATAACAGTGATGATATATCCTATGTATTTTTATAATCCTAGCAATTACCACAAGGCCTGGACATCTAGAAATCTTTGTTGTTTTTTGTTGTATAAATGAATGAGTGAGTCATGGCTTGGATGACCAATATTTTTTTTGGTTGGATGGTATACAGGATTCCTAGATGAGGTTGTTTATAAAAGTTCAGGGCACAGTAGAGTTCCAGTACTTTGAGGAAATTCACTGATATTTTGGAAAACAGAATCGGCATGCAATAAGACTTTCACACCTTGATGAAGAATTGCTTCATTTTAGGTAGACAAACAGCATTATCAGAGTTATGTTGCTTAATAATTTTGATTACCATGACTCAATATATTAAAAAAGAATGACCTACAAAAAATTTATGGGTAACTTCAAGGAAAAATAAGATATCTTATTTTTGGAGAAGGATTTTCAGGGATCGCTAAAAAGTTTATCACAAAAGGAAAAAATTGTAGTGGTGCCACTTCTTGCCATGTTGTAAGCAACCCAGCTTTGCTGCTGCTGCGTCGCTTCAGTCGTGTCCGACTCTGTGCAACCCCATAGTCAGAAGCCCACCAGGCTCCGCTGTCCCTGGGATTCTCCAGGCAAGAACACTGGAGTGGGTTGCCATTTAAACCCAGCTTTAGTAATGTCCTATTTTTCTTACAGAAAATACAGGATCTCACATTGCAGGGCTAGATGCCAATGCAGACAAATTATCAGCACAGAGGGAACAAGTTGTTCTATGTACTTCAAGTAACTTCTCTCATTCCAGTGAATAAAGCAAAAAAAAAAAAAAAAAATCAAGCTAGCACAGAGTGTAACTAGAGACGAACAACTGAGTGGCAGTGCCAGAAATAGAAACTGCACAATGAAGCAATGACAATGTAAAAAAAGTGCCCATCCCATGGATACCATGCTGTACAACCATTCAGAAATTATTAGAAGGATCACATGGTTTTCCAGCCAAACACTTGCAAGTCTCTGTCCATGTGAAATTTTTATAAAAACTGGTCTTATTATGAGATCTTTGGAGACAGGGTCTCTGTACAGAGAAAATATGATTGAAGAATGGCCTTCACATCCCCCTGGAGACTTTTTATTTCCAGACCAGATCTACATGTGGACCTGAGCACGCTGGCTGCCCCATAGCTCCCCCAGTCCTACAGGGTCTTCTGTTCCTAGGCCATTTACCAGCAGCACTGCATCCCTCATCCTGTCTATGCAGTTCTATGGAAACTTTACGGTATATATAAATATTTTATTTATTTATTGGTTTTAGGCAAAGTCAAAATGTCTCTGCTGTAAAAACACCTGGGTGAAGTCAGCTGTGTCTGGGTATGCAACCCTCTATGGACTCTTGAAGTCAAAGTCTATTTCTCAGACCCCTAGCCCTTCCCACTGGACATCTAATTTTGAACTTTCCACTGCCTCTGCACAGCTATATGGACACCTGGGCCATCATGTGGGGTCCCAGCTCTAAAGAAGGGTGGGCTCACACATCTGTCATCATTTTGATTCCCATCTCAAATCATTTTAAGGGGAAATCAGGATACAGATAATAACAAAAGATGTAGACCTTTCTGCATTATTTCTATTTTAAGATAAATAATGGCGTTCAAAATTATAAGTGAAGGTGTGATCTTGAGTAAGCAATTTTATCTCTTAATATTATTCTAGACATCACATATATACAGTTTACCCTTGAACAACACAGCTTTGAAATGCAGGTATCCGCTTATATGTGACTTTTTTTCCCAAAGGTACATACTACGGTACTACCTGATCTGTGGTTGGTTGAATTTGTGAATGTGGAAATTTCAGATATGGAAGGCAGACTATAAAGTTATATCTGGATTTTCGACTGCAGGAAGGGTTGGTGCCCCAGCCTCCATGTTGTTCAAGGGTCAATTGTACTGCATTTATTTATCACACAGTTACTTTAATATAGATATAAATTTATTAAATGCATGCTTATAATTGACTGCAGCCATGAAATTAAAAGATGCTTGCTCTTTGGAAGGAAAGCTATGACAACTTAGCATATTAAAAACCAGAGACATCAGTTTGTCGACAAAGATCCATCTAGTCAAAGCTATGGCATCTCCAGTAGTCATGTATGGATGCGAGAGTTGGGCTATAAAGAAGGCTGAGTACCAAAGAATTGATGCTTTCCAATTGTGGTGCTGGAGAAGACTCGAGAGTCCCTTGGACTGCAAGGACATCAAACCAGTCAATCTTACAGGAAATCAACCCTGAATATTCATTCTAAGGACCAATGCTAAAGCTGAAGCACCAACACTCTGGCCACCTGATGTGAAGAGCTGACTCATTGAAAAGATCCTGATGCTGAGAAAAATTGAAGGCAGGAGGAGAAGGGGATGACAGTGGATGAGATGGTTGGATGACATCACTGACTCAATGGACATGAGTTTGGGCAAACCCTGGGAGATGGTGAAGGACAGGGAAGCATGGCATGTTGCAGTCCTTGGGGTTGCAGAGTCAGAAACGACTGAGAAACTGAACAGCAATAAAAATTGATTATAGGATATTCTAGAAAAAGTGAACCTATAAGGACAGTAAGAATATCAGTAATTGGCAGTGGTTGGGGAGTAGTAGAATGGATGAAGCCTAGTGAAGTTTTAGGACAGTAAAACTATATTATTTGGTACTATAATGGTCAATACCTTGACATCGTTGATTTGTTAAAACCCAGAAGTTTATTGCAGGAAGAGTGAACGTCAAAGTGGTGGTCAGGTTTCTTACTGTTGGAGTGGGAATTTATAGGCAACTCAGCAAAGGCAGATAGAATGATTCATGTAGTAAAGAATTAAAGATGTCAGTATAAATTCATGTTTAACTTAATACAGATACAGATATTTACATATAGAAATATCTATAGATACATGTATATACATAGTATTATACAAACACACATTTCCTTGCTCCATTAGACATTAGGGTCTAGAAGCAGTGACACCCTAGAAGCAGCATCACCAAGATCTTGGTTTTATTTAAGAGCAAGTAATAAGAATCAGTGAAACTAGATTTAAATAAAAGGTCTTGAAGAAAAAGAATAAATTCCAAGCCTTTGAGAGATTCAGTTGATATGTATTAGTACAAACACACCAGGGGGGTGAACACTCCACTGTGGGTTGTGCTGTGAAATCAGATGACCTGTCTTTTAATTTCAGATTTTCTGTATTTTAGCTGACTGTCTGTCCTTGAATCATGTGCAGAAACTCTTGAGGCCTCACTGCAAATTGAAATCGTAGCAGTGCCTATGGGTTTGGCTGTTGTGAAGACCATATGTGCATATGCTGGTATGTCAGACTCATCATCCCATCATCACTGAACAGGTGTCTCAGTTAGGGGCTGGATGACTATGATCAGCAAAACAGATAAATGACTCCTGCTCTGAAGGCCAGGTAAGTACTCTATAATATGCCTATTAATATTAAGTGCCATGGTCTGAATGTTTCAACCCTCTTCAAATTCGTATGTTGAAATCCTAATGCCCAATGTGATGGTATTCAGGGGTGGGGCTTTTGAGAGGTGATATGTCATGAAAGTGGAGCCCTTAGGAACAGGGTTAATGCTTTTATAAAAGAGACCCGACAGAACTCCCTAGCACCTTCTACCATATGAGGGCAAAGAAAGCAGTCAGCAAGCAGTCCACAACCCAGAAAGGGGTGCTTACCAGAGCCTAGCCATGCAGGCACCCTGATCTCAGACTTCCAGCCTCCAGAACCATGAGAAATAAATACCTGTCATTCAGCCCCCCATTTTGTGATATTTTGTTACAGCAGCTCAAACAGACTAAGACGTTGAGTTTTAAAATTTATTAAATTAATTTTTTATTGTTTAATAAACATTACCACTTGACCTAGTATTTGAATGTAATGACTGTTAATTAATACTTTACAGCATGGCTTGACAGTATGCAGTATGTAACTACATAAATGAAATGGTCCTCAGAGAGTTTGAAACTTGCTGAGGAAATAAAATACTAAGTGACTAGAAGCTTGAGAACATGAACTTTCAGGATATTTGAGTGACAAGAAATTGGAAATTCAAACTAAATTGGTTTCACAGTGACGAATTCTGTTGTTTCCCACTGCAGGCATCCCACACCGAGGGCAGGTGTGGAGTCTTCCTCCCAGGGCTCTCCCTCCACTGCCCTACTGTGCTCCTGCACTTGAGCTGGGAGTGAAACAATGACAGGAGTTTCAGAGCAGCTCATATCAGTGCAATACTACTCCCAGAAGAAGAGAGGCCATCTTTTTAGATTTAGTTTTTATTTTATATTGGAGCATAATTGGTTTATAATATTATGTTAGTTTCAGGTATACAGAAAAGTGATTCAGTTATAAATACATATGTGGTTATTTAGTCACTCAGCTGGGTCCAACTTTTTGCAATCCCACAGACTGTAACCCACCAGGCTCCTCTGTCCATAGGATTTCCCAGGCCAGAATACTGGCGTGAATTGCCATTTCCTTCTCCAGGGGATCTTCCCAATCCAGGGATCGAGCCCACACCTCCTGCATTGACAGGTGGATTCTTTACCACTGAGTCACCTGGGAAGCACATACATATACATATATCCATTCTTTTTCAGATACTTTCCCATATACATTATTGAGAATATTGAGTAGAACTCCTCTGATATACAGTAGGTGATTGCTGATTATTTATTTTATATATAATAGTGTGTATATGTTCATCTCAAACTTCTAATTTATCCCTCCTCCCCCTCCTTTCCTCTTAGGTAACCATAATTTTTTTTTGAAGTCTGTGAGTCTATTTCATTACTAAATTCATTTGTATCATTTTTTTAAAGTGACAAGTGATACCATATGATATTTGTCTTTGTATGACTTACTTCACATAGTATAATAATCTCCAGGTTCATCCATGTTGCTGCAAATGACATTATTTCATCCTTTTTTATGGCTGAGTAATATTCCATTGTGTATATGTACCACATCTTCTTTATCCATTTCTCTGCAAATGGAAATTTAACTTTCTTCTGTGTCTTGACTATTGTAAATAGTGCAGCAATGGACATTGAGGTGCATGTATGTTTTTGAATTAGGATTTTCTCTGGGTATATGTCCAGGAGTTGGATTGATGGATCATATAGTAGCTCTATTTTTAGCTTTTGGAAGAACCTCCATATTGTTCTTCATGATGACTGCACCAACTTATATTCTCACCAACAGTGTAGGAAGGTTCCCTTTGCTGCACATCCTCTTCAGTTTTTATTGCTTGTGAACTTTTTGATGATGGCCATTCTGACCAGTGTGAGGTGATACCTCATTTCTGTAGAGGAAGAAATATTTTCCCAGAGTATTCAGAATCTTTCCATTTCAATCCATTGTCAAGTTTTATTAGTGTGTACTTTTCTAGACAACCCCCATTTCTGGGGGAAAATCCAAGCAGAGAGAGGCTTCAGCTTGCTCTTCTCAGGCCGTGTATAACAGTGCATGACTGGGGCTGTCACAGCGACAGAGCCCACTGGCAGGAGTGTCCAGACCTCTTGGCCTGCTGATTATGGAGGCAGCCCATTTCTTAGGATATAGGATACCCAGCATTCATATATTCTTACTGCTTCTCATTTCACATTAAAAATATCAGCCTCCAAATGAACACACTCACTTTCTAGCTTAATGCTGCTGCTGCTGCTAAGTCGCTTCAGTCATGTCCGACTCTGTGCGACCCCATAGACAGAAGCCCACCAGGCTCTGCCGTCCCTGGGATTCTCCAGGCAAGAATACTGGAGTGGGTTGCCATTTCCTTCTCCAATGCATGAAAGGGAAAAGTGAAAGGGAAGTCGCTCAGTCGTGTCCGACTCTCAGCGACCCCATGGACTGCAGCCTACCAGGCTCCTCCGTCCATGGGATTTTCCAGGCAAGAGTACTGGAGTGGGGTGCCATTGCCTTCTCTGTTCTAGCTTAATAGAGAACCCCAAAGACTTCATCCAAAAAATCAAGTTGATAATCTGGCTTGGTTGAGACCCTACTCTGTCTTACTAGAGTTTGGTCTTTAGTGAGCTGTGAATAAATAGCCTTTGCTGGTTCTTATTTGCTTGGTCTTTGTTTACCTCCACAAATGTGACACAGAACATCTTTCTGCTAGTCAAGACTCAAGCAAAGCCAAGACAAGACTCAAGACAAGAAGACAGACTTCAGAGTGTCAGAACTGGAGTCTCTATATTGGATTCCCAAATGGGAAACTCCTAAATATCTTTTACCACTTACTCTAATTTGCCCTTCAGTTTCTATCAGTTGGTACTCAAAGCTCCAATGTTGATATAGAAATTAAAATTGGGCTTTGAGACTTAGTCCAGTGGCTAAGACTCTGTGCTCCCAAAGCAGGGCGACTGGGTTTGATCCCTGGTCAGGGAACTAGATCCCACATGCCACAACTAAAAATTCACAAGCCACAATTAAAAATCCTTTGTGCCATCACTAAGGCCTAGGGTAGCCAAATAACTAAATTAAAATATTTAAAAATAGGCTTCGACGAGTGGATAAGGAAGCTGTGGTACATATACACAATGGAATATTACTCAGCCATTAAAAAAAAAATACATTTGAATCGGTTCTACTGAGATGGATGAAACTGGAGCCCATTATACAGAGTGAAGTAAGCCAGAAAGAAAAACAACAATACAGTATACTAATGCATATATATGGAATTTGAAAGATGGTAACTATAACCCTATATGCGAGACAGAATAAGAGACACAGATGCATGGAACAATTTTATGGACTCTGAGGGAGAAGGTGAGGGTGGGACGTTCTGGGAGAATAGCATTGAAACATGTATATTATCATATGTGAAACAGAACACCATTCCATGTTCGATGCATGAGACAAGGGCTCAGGGCCGGGGCAATGGGATGATCCAGAAGGATGGGATGGGGAGGGAGGTGGGTGGGGGGTCCAGGAGGGGGAGCACATGTAAACCCATGGCTGATTCATGTCAATGTATGGCAAAAACTATTGCAATGTTGTGAAGTGATTGGCCCCCAACTAAAATAAATAAATTTATAAAAAAAAATAAAAAATAAAAAAATAACCCCCCCCCCAAAAAAAAAAAAAAAAAAAGGCTTCGGAGATGTTCTCATAGTAAACTATAAAATGTCAAGCTAACTGAGTGGAGGGTACAGGCCGGGGCAGTAAGGACCATGTTCCTTCTAGTTGTGAAACAGACTGAAGAATTGTAACATGTGCCAAAGTGCTGCTGCATTTGGGAATGTGGTGGAAACATTCAGGATGTTAGTGCAAAGCTAAACTGTGCCAGAAATTAGGAGATGATTGTATTCAAGTAATTGCAATAGGGATAACAATCAATAATAAAAAAGGAAGATTTTAAGACAGGCAAGCAAGAGTCATCTGTGAGTCTTGTCAGAATCATAAGGAAGCATTACTATGAACAAAGCTAGTGGAGGTGATGCAATTCCAGTTGAGCTATTTCAAATCCTAAAAGATGATGCTCTGAAAGTGCTGCATTCAATATGCCAGCAAATGTGGAAAACTCAGCAATGGCCACAGGACTGGAAAAAGTCAGTTTTCATTCCAATCCCAAAGAAAGGCAATGCCAAAGAATGTTCAAACTGCCACACAATTTTGCTCTTCTCACACACACTAGCAAACTAATGGTCAAAATTCTCCAAGTTAGGCTTCAACAGTACATGAACCATGAACTTCCAGATGTTCAAGCTGGATTTAGAAAAGGCAGAGGAACCAGAGGTCAAATTACCAACATCATTGGATCATTGAAAAAGCAAGAGAGTTCCAGAAAAACATCTACTTCTCCTTCATTGACTATGCTAAAGCATTTGACTGTGTGGATCACAACAAACTGTGGAAAATTCTGAAAGAGAGGGTAATACCAGACCACCTGACCTGCCTCCTGAGAAATCTGTATGCAGGTCAAGAAGCAGCAATTAGAACCAGACATGGAGCAACAGACTGATTCCAAATTGAGACAGGAGTACATCACGACTGCATATTCTCACTTTGCTTACTTAACTTATATGAAGAGCACATCATGCGAAATGTTGGACTGGATGAAGCACAAGCTGGAATCAATACTGCTGCGAGAAATACCAATAACCTCAGATATGCAGATGACACCACCCTTATGGCAGAGAAGTAAGAGGAACTAAAGAGCCTCTTGATGAAAGTGAAAGAAGAGAGTGAAAAAGCTGACTTAAAACTCAACATTCAGAAAACTAAGATCATGGCATCCAGTCCAATCACTTCATGGCAAATAGATGGGGAAACAGTGAGAGACATCATCTTTTGGGGCTCCAAAATCACTGCAGATGGTGACTGCAGCCATGAAATGAAAAGACGCTGGCTCCTTGGAAGGAAAGCCATGATCAACCTAGACAGCATATTAGAAAGCAGAGACATTACTTTGCCAACAAAGTTCCATCTAGTCAAAGCTATGGCTTTTCCAATAGTCATGTATGGATGTGAGAGTTGGACAATAAAGAAAGCTGAGTGCCAAAGAATTAAAGCTTTTGAACTGTGGTGTTGGAGAAGACTCTTGAGAGTCTCTTGGACTGCAAGGAGATCAAACCAGTTCACCTTAAAGGAAATCAGTCCCGAATATTCATTGGAAGGACTAATGCTGAAGCTGAAACTCCAGTTCCTTGGCCACCTGATGCGAAGAACTGACTCACAAGAAAAGATCCTGATGCTGAGAAAGATTGAAGGAGGGAAGAGAAGGGGATGACAGAGGAGGAGATGGTTGGATGACATCACTAACTCGATGGACATGAATTTGAGTAAGCTCTGGGAGTTGTTGATGGGCAGGGAAGCCTGGCGTGCTGCAGTACATGTGGTTGCAAAGAGTCGGACACAACTGAATGACTGAACTGAACTGAATGTCTACATGACAGCATGTGGAGAGGAAGGGAAGGAGAAGAAAAGGGAAGGGACAGGAGGACAGGACAAGAGAGGAGCGGAAGCAAGGCCAGAGAGTGGGAGGGAAGGGGAAAGAACCAAAGAACAACTTTCCTAGAGGCCATGAAAAATATACTTTTGCATTTATTTGGCTTCAGCTGGTTTGCAAAACGATTCCCAAGCCCTCTGATGAGGGGCAGGATGACTTACATTAAGTTTCATCCTGCCCAAGGGGCTCAGAAGGAATTTGGCTTTCCGGAGCAAGTAGGCTCCCTGTGGGCAGGATCCATACCTGAACAACTAAAGAAGAAAATGTAAACTGTCCTAACATTTTGTCTTTCTAGACAGTTTTTAAACTTGTACATGTTAAATAATTCAACTTTAAAACTCTGTCATCAACCACCTAGAAGGATTTTGAATAGGAAAAGGTGCCATGTCTAGTTTCCCATTTTCAGAGGAAGTCCCTCTAGCACTGTTACAGATGGAAGCATTTCAATTTCCAAATATAGCCAGCTGTTATTATTTACACATGGGGTGATCCATGGGACTCTGGGACACACAGATTTTTCTCGTAAAATAATAGATGTTGCCTAAGGCTTCTGAAGTCTATCCACATTTATTTTGTTGTTACAAATTTAAAGGAAGAAGAAAACCTGTAAATAATCAAATCCTTGCAAAATACTTTGGTAAACTTAAGATTCTGTTGTTAAATGTTTCCTTATATGTACTAAAAAATTATAAAGGCCACAATTACTATTATTGGACTCTGTTATTATTTAGATTTTTTAATAAAAGCATTTTGATAGTGAAAATGAATATTTTCTTATTTTTTTTATACATTCACTAGTTTAGAAAACTAGGAAATGACCAGCAGCAACAATTAAAGTAAAGATTTCTCTTTACTGATATCTCCAATACTTTGGCCGCCTGATGTGACGAACTGACTCACTGGAAAAAACTGATGCTCAGAAAAATTGAAGGCAGGAGGAGAAGGTGACGACAGAGGAGGAGTTGGTTGGTTGGCATCACTGACTTGATGGACATGAGTTTAAGCAAGTTCCAAGAGTTGGTGATGGACAAGGAAGCCTGGAGTGCTGCAGTCCATGGGGTCTCAAAGAGTCGGACATGACTGAGTGACTGAACTGAGAAATAAAAGAAAACAATATTATTGAAAAGAATTGGCAAATAATTTCAAATCTCTATATCAATGACAACTTGAAAAAAAAAGAATGTTAGTCTTTCAGTCATGTCCGACTCTTTGTGACCCCATGAACTGTAGCCTTCTAGGCTCCTCTGTCCATGGAATTCTCTAGGCAGGAATACTAAAACTATTTTTGTGGCTGTATCTGGGAAGTAGCGGATTCCAACTATAAGCAGTAAGGCATGTACATATAATATATAATAAAGCACAGCATGAAGTTGAGACCTTTAAGTTGTGTATACTTAGCAAAAATTATTTCCAGGTTTATCTTATTTGGAGGCCATAATATGTTTATCTTTTTTCCCTCCCTCACAGATGTGTGCATTCACGATGTACATAAAACAGATGGAAAATAAAAATAAATGCTGAGTTTCTGGTTTTGTGTTATGTGTCAAATTGCTCCCAGATGCACATGCAGGCCTCAGCTGGCTTTCCCCAGAATGAGTATGGTAGTTTGCTGTCATCAGCATGCTCTGTGTTGAGGATCCTCCAAAACACCTCCCATCTTCCTTCTCTCGCTCTTGAGAAGAAAAGTCTCTTCCCCTTTCTCTATATCATCCAAGATTGCTTCTGAAATTCTGTTAAACTTGTTATCTTAAAGAAGCGTGAAGTTTAGCATTTCTAGATCATCTGTAATTTTTCAGGGGCTGCAGTAACTGAAGGGGTTTTAGAGACAAAATAAATACAGCACATGTCCTCTGGGATATCACAGACTGGGGGTGGGGGGTATCTTGGAGCACAGAGTAAGTGTTGTGAGCTAGGTCAGGGCACAGAGAATAGAGGATCCTGGAGGCTGGTCCCTGAGTCATAGGAGTCAGTGAAGGGTTTTATTTCTGAGAAAAGATGAGATAAAGTAAGAAACCAAGTTTAGAGAGAAACGTAGGAAATATTCACCCCTTCCCTTGCTCCTGAGAAGAACAGTCTCTGCCCCCTTCTCTATATCATCCAAGATTGCTTCTGAAATTCTTTTAAATTTGTTACCTTAAAGAAGTATGAAGTTTAGCATTTCTAGATCATCTGTAATTTGTCAGGGTCTGCAGTAGCTACACAGAAGAACTATACAAAAAAGATCTTCACGACCCAGATAATCATGATGGTGTAATCACTCACCTACAGCCAGACATCCTAGAAAGTGAAGTCAAGTGGACCTTAGGAAGCATCACTACGAACAAAGCTAGCGGAGGTGATGGAATTCCAGTTGAGCTATTTTAAATCCTAAAAGATAATGTTCTGAAAGTGTTGCACTCAATATGCCAGCAAATGTGGAAAACTCAGAAATGGCCACAGGACTGGAAAAGGTCAGTTTTCATTCCAATTCCAAAGAAAGGTAATACCAAAGAATGCTCAAATTACCGCACAGTTGCACTCATCTCACATGCTAGCTTCTCCAAGTTAGGCTTCAACAGTATGTGAACCCTGAACTCCCAGATGTTCAAGCTGGTTTTAGAAAAGGCAGAGGAATCAGAGATCAAATTGCCAATATCCACTGGATCATCGAAAAAGCAAGAGAGTTCCAGAAAAACATCTACTTCTGCTTTATTGACTATGCCAGAGCCTTTGACTGTGTGGATCACAATAAACTGTGGAAAATTCTTAAAGAGATGGGAATACCAGACCACCTGACCTGCCTCCTGAGAAATCTGTATGCAGGTCAGGAAGCAACAGTTAGAACTGGACATGGAACAACAGACTGGTTCCAAATGGGGAAAGGAGTACATCAAGGCTGTATATTGTCACCTTGCTTATTTAACTTATATGCAGAGTACATCATGAGAAACGCTGGGCTGGAAGAAACACAAGCTGGAATCAAGATTGCCAGGAGAAATATCAATAACCTCAGATATGCAGATGACACCAGTCTTACGGCAGAAACTGAAGAAGAACTAAAGAGCCTCTTGAGGAAAGTGAAAAAGAAGAGTGAAAAAGTTGGCTTAAAACTCAACATTCAGAAAACTAAGATCATGGCATCTGGTCCCATCACTTCATGGCAAATAGATGGGGAAACAGTGGAAACAGTGTCAGACTTTATTTTTTTGGTTTGCAAAATCACTTCATCGGTGACTGCAGCCATGAAATGAAAAGATGCTTGCTCCTTGGAAGAAAAGTTATGACCAACCTAGATAGCACATTAAAAAGCAGAGACATTACTTTGCCAACAAAGGTCCATCTAGTCAAAGCTATGGTTTTTCCAGTAGTCATGTATGGATGTGAGAGTTGGACAATACAGAAAGCTGAATGCTGAAGAATTGATGCTTTTGAACTGTGGTGTTGGAGAAGACTCTTGAGAGTTCCTTGGCCTGCAAGGAGATCCAACCAGTCCATCCTAAAGGAAATCAGTCCCGAATATTCATTGGAAGTACTGATGCTGAAGCTGAAGCTCCAATACTTCGGCCACCTGATGCAAAGAACTGACTCATTTGAAAAGACCCTGATTTGGGAAAGATTGAGGGTAGGCAGAGAAGGGGACAACAGAGGATGAGATGGTTGGATGGCATCACCAACTCAATGGACATGAGTTTGGGTAAACTCCAGGAGTTGGTGATGGACAGGGTGGCCTCGTGTGCTGCAGTTCATTGGGTCACAAAGAGTTGGACACAACTGAGTGACTAAACTGAACTGAATTCACTTGCTAATTCACCCATACATTCAACAGATATTAGGGATAAGTGTGGACTACTGTAGTCAGAAAGAATATTTTTCTGAGACTGGGAAGGTCAGTGACACTGGGAGGAACATTGAAGATACATATTGAGGGGTTAACAGTCCAGCTGGGAAACCTCGTTTTAAAATAGCAGACAATAGGAGACAGTCCTAGGGTTGTGCGCGTAATTGGCTGTGGAGGGCCCAGAGAGTGATAATAAATGTGAAGTAAGAGGAAGATCTGCACAGAAGAAATGTCCAGTAAGAAGAACATTTATGGATGGGGGAGATTATTTTACTGAAAGACACTGCCTCAAAACAACTTGGCTAACTGCAATAGGGCTAAGGATGTTGTACTAAGAGTAATTGGTCAAAATAGCAAACTCTGTTTGATGGCTATTGTGGAAAAATACAACCTTCTCTATTATTATTTGTTTTATTTCATTAATTACTTTATTCTAGCTTTATCTTTTGAATGTCAACGAAGTATTAGAGCCTGTGCTGCTGAAACTTGGCCTCTGTTCACCAGTGCCAAATAGAAATGCAGAGACAAGTTTTGGATGAAATAGAAAACAGTAGCTTTTCATTGCTTTGCCAAGCAAACAGGGGCACAGCAGGCTAATGCCTTCAAGTATGTGTGACCCACCCTGGAAGGGGTAGTGAGGAGTCTTATAGTGCAGGGAGTGGTTAGCTCGTGGACATTTTTCTGATTGGTTGGTGGTGAAGTAATTGGGAGTCAGCATCATCAGCCTTCTAGTTCCAACCTGTCTGGGGTCTACATGTTTCTGGGCAGCACAGTTAAGTTATTCCACCTGTTGGGGGTTTCAATTTCTACAAAACAGCTCAAAAGACATGGCTTAGAATATCATCTATAGTCTTTGAGTAAGAACTAAAGGTCCTTGATTTTCTTTAATGGCCAAATTATCATTTTGTCTTGCTTGACTGTTTTCCAATCTGCATTTTATCACTTATCTGATTAAATTTATTCTTTGACTAAAGTATTTCTACAGACCAAAGACAGGGTAGAAGACAGAGAGGGGGGAGTCTATTCTGGGAAAGTCTCATAGGGTCCTGCACAGTTACAACTGTTTCAGGCCTTAGGCATGTCAATAGATAAAACAGACTACTTGCTTTCATAAAATGAATTTTAGGCGGGAAGAAAATATGAAAATAGGAGTTGATATAAAAATATTTTGCATTTGTTATTTTATCAGCTAGAAAGAGGTATTAAAAGGAATGAATTAATACTCACCAGACACTAATTAGGGGTCTTCCCTGATAACTCAGTTGGTAAAGAATTCACCTGCAATGCAGGAGACCTTGGTTCGATTCCTGGGTCAGGAAGATCCTCTGGAGAATGGATAGGCTACCCACTCCAGTTTCTTGGGCTTCCCTTGTGGCTCAGCTGGTAAAGAATCCACCTGCAATGCGGGAGACCTGGGTTTGATCCCTGAGTTGGGAAGATTCCCTGGAGAAGGGAACAGCTACCCACTCCAGTATTCTGGCCTGGAGAATTCCATGGACTGTATAGTCCATAGGGTCACAAAGAGTCGGACATGGCTGAGCCACTTTCACTTCACTCAGAGACACTAATTATATACCAACCCTAGTGACTTTAAGTTATTGCAGTTTACATTCAGTACCTCTTAAAGTATAGGTGCTATTATTGTGACTTACCCAAGTGACTCAGTGGGTAAAGAATCTGCCTTCAATGCACGAGATGCAGGTTTGATCCTTGGGTTGGGAAGATCCCCTAGAGGAGAGCATGGCAACCTACTCCAATATTCTTGCCTGGAGAATCCCATGGACGGAGGAGCCTGGCAGACTACAGTCCATAGGGTCACAAAGAGTCAGACATGACTAAAGCGACTGAGCATGCATGCATCCTGACTTATAGTAGAAGAAATTAAACTAAGCCTCAGAGAGGTGTATTAATCTAGAAACCAATATCATTGAAAGAAACTTCATCAGGATTACAGGATATAATATCAACATAATACAGTGAGGGAGCAAGAAGGCACCACTTATAATGGAAACAGAATTGTGGGTTAACCTACAAATAAGGCAACACAGGGTTTGCAAAAACATTACAGAGAAGATTGATAATATGTTACTAAATGTATTAAAGAATATTTTAATTATATTAATGATAATTTAATTATGATAGTCCATATTCAAGTATAGTAACAGCCAAAGTCACAAAGATATTGCTGGTGCCTAATTCATTTGTAAAGGGCTTCCCTGGTGACTCAGTGGTAAAGAATCCTCCTGCCAGTGCAAGAGACCAGGGTTCGATCCCTGAGTTGGGAAGATATCCTGGAGGAGGAAATGGCAACTCACTCCAGTATTCTTGCCTGGGAAATCTTATGGACAGAGGAGCCTGGCAGTCTACAGATCCATGGGATTGCAAAAGAGCCTGACCCGACTTAGCAGCTAAACAACAACAGCAACAAAAATCCACCTATGATCCAGAATTAGTATACATGCATTCTAAAATGTACTTAGAATAACAAAATGCCTAGAAGAGACCTAAAGTTTAAAAAAAAGGTTGAACAAGGAAGATGGACTTAATATGATATACATCAAGATAATCTTGAGGCCATAATAAGATTAACTGACACATGTGGAGACTGACAGATGAATCAATGAAACAGAATCAAGAGAAAGAGATTTTATAAATTAAATTGGTTATAATTGAATTTGATGTTAGACTTTTTAAGGGAAAAACAAAAATTTTGAACACGAAGTTTCATACGTAAGAAAGATTCATGAAGAGTCAAAGATTTTTTACACACTAAAAGCTTTCATAGAGTGCATAGAATATATCTCATGATCTTCTATAAAGGAAATGATGCTTTAGATCAAGTATAAAAAGCAGAACTCACAAAGAAAGAGAAGGGAAATTTAGTCTAGACCAAAAACATACTTTTTGAAAAATACCCTGTAAAGAAAGTGAAAAGTAGTATGTAGTATATATCAGTATGTATGTACCAGTTGGGGAAAAGATATTTGCAACATATATAATAAACTGATCAACTTCTAAAAGATCCTCAGTTTTGCTAGTAATCAGGGACATAGAAACTCAGCCAGTGTTTAGAAACCTTTCCCCACAAATCAGATCGACAGAAATACAAAAATGTGATAATACCAAATGCTGCTGAACATATGGGTGCTTATTCTTCTTACTTGAGGGCCCATAGTGTGGTCCAGCTTTGGAGAGCAATTTAGAACTATCCAGGAAGTTTGAAGGGCACATACCCTACATCAGGCTCATAGAGACATCCTGCAGTGAGTCTTGCCCTCAGCAGCACTGATGTTAAGTGTGACATTGTCTGTAAACCATAAACCTTGGGAATAATCCAAATGACCATTGGTGGACAATGGTTCTGTGTTGAGTACTAAGAAAGCACTAGCCTCCTTAATGCCCCTTTGCTTATCCATCTTGTGACATTTATCTCCTTGTGTCCAGAGCCATGTTGTTCAAGGAAGGTCCAGCTCCCAGGAACAAAGTGTGGGGTGGCTTGGCAGGACTTTACACCCAGAGTAGTCACTGCTTCCTTCAGGGTAGGGTCTCTGACTACTGTGTTACTGCCAACTTGATGGTTTGTGTTTTGGTAAACAGGTGGTGGGGTGCTGGGGATGTGGAAGAGAGAAGATAATGAACTCAGTTTGAAAGTGCTGCTCTTGATAGGCCCATGCATCTCATGAGAGATTTTCAATAAGCCCTTGGGTCTGTGAGTTTGGAGCTCAGCAGAAGATCCTGAGACACAAGCTAAATGTGGGAACCACTAACATAAGGCGGGGGTGAGTATAGATGGTTGTTAGAAGTCATAGTTTGAAAACAATTGCAAGACATATTAACTTTTGTCTTTGTGTCCTGATGGAAAGGCTTGTGCAATTTTGACAAGTCTTTGGGTTTTACCCTTTTGGCCACAGACTAATATTCTTTGGCCACCTGATGCAAAGAACTGACTCTAGCCCACCAGGTTCTTCTGTCCATGAGATTTCCCAGGCAAGAATACTAGAGTGGGTTGTCATTTCCTCCTCCAGGGGATCTTTCTGACCCAGGGATCAAACCTGAGTCTCTTGCATCTTCTCCATTAGCAGGCATTAGCAGACATTATTTACCACTGTGCCACTTGGGAAGCCCAATTATCACCCAAACTTCAGGTATTTATCAGTTTCTTGAACATGAAAGTTAGTTGCTCAGTCGTGTCTGACTCTTTGCAACCCCATGGTCTATAGCTCTCTGTCCATGGGACTCTTTAGGCTCCTCTGTCCATGGGACTCTTTAGGCAAGAGTACTGGAGTGGGTTGCCATTCTCTTCTTCAGTGGATCTTGCCAACCCAGGGATCAAGCCCAGTTCTCCCACATTGCAAGCAGATTCTTTACCATCTGAGCCACCAGGGAAGACCATCAGTTCCTTAGGTGTAGATCTCCAAAATAATTTTCTAGAAAAAAATTCAAATAATAGATGTTGACAGAGGCCAGTGCAATACCTCATCTGTTGTAAAGTTGACAAAAGAAAATTTTTGATAGGGGTAAAAAGAAGCCTATTCAAACACTCCTTGGTTTAGTGCTGCACCCCAGAAGACTTGTCTGATATAATCCCAAGAGATTTGTTCACGCACACCAAGGGCTCCCTCTGTGGTGGTGTCTCAGGACAAGTGGAGCATACTGAGAAAAGACCGGGGTAGTGGAAAGAGCCCAGGTTTGGGAATCAGGCAATCCAGCTTCCAACTCCACCTGGCCAGGAACCCATGCACGAATCACTTTCTTTCTACAAGACTCATAGGTCAAAAGTTAGAATTACATGAATTTCAGAAACTAGATCTTAATGTGTCTGTCTTCCTTCTTCTTAGCAAATAGTGATGAAAACTCTGCTCCACCATGAGCTGGATATTGTAATAGGTATTTTCTTATATGATGGATGATGCAATTAGATTTTCCCCCTCTCCAGCTCTTCTTTCTCTTTTCCCCTCTCCTTCTTCTTTCTTGAGAAATCAAGTATATCACATACAGAGGAAGTACTCAACTCACGATGCTTTCTTGGGTTACCTGGGCTTCCAGAAGGCAACCCATAGGATAGTTGCCAACCATCTGATCTCAGGTGTCTTGCATTCCTGAGAGTCACAAACTGAAACAAACTCAAGGCTGAATCCCTTCCTTCCAGTCATCCCAAGATCCTGGGTTGAGGAGACACTATTTTGAGGCTAAACACCCTAAATTAAGTGCTTTTGAGCCATTTAAACTTTATTCCATTAAAATAACATCCTCAGCTAAGGGCATCATGAAGGAAAGTACATGCAAACATAGCCTCTGATTACAGGAGACACTATTGTCTAGTCTTCCAGCTCTTCAGTTTTTGCATAAGTGATATATTCATTCAAACATATAGATTTTCATGACAGGACCCAAGATGGAGAATTCTTTGAAGCAATCTAGGTTTGTTGGTAGAGTAGGGCAAATATAAACATTTATATATTAAGTGTATGTGATATATATTTTTTAATTTATTATTACTTATTAAAGTGGGCTTACTGGGTGGCTCAGTAGTAAAGAATCTCACTTTAATGGAAGAGACACAGGAGATGCAGATTCTATCCCTAGGTTGGGAAGAGCCCCTGGAGTAGATCATGGCAACCTACTCCAGTATTCTTGCCTGGTGAGTCTCATGGACAGAGGAGCCTGGTGGGCTACAGTCTTTGGGGTCACAGAGTTGGACACAACTTAGTGACTGAAAGTACGCACACGCACAATACTTATTAGGCACTTATCAGTACATTTTCTTATGAAAATTGTCCCTGATTTCACTTCATATTTTAACAGAAATACATCCAAATAAAGTGTACAGAGCAATGGGAATATTCAAATATACAACATAGCATCCTCATTCTTGATGCTATTAAAATAAAAAAGTAAAAACGGTTATTGTTTAGCATATATCCTAAGTGCCAGACACTGTGCAAAGTGCTTTGTCTCTGCCATTATTCATCCCACACAACTTGTATGCAGGACGATATTTTTACCACTACTGTTAAAGAAGAGGTCCTTGGGTCAGGTGTACAGATATAAATATAGAATGCCAACTTACATGTTTTTCTGTTTATTTATTTTTTGCTTTCCCTTTTAAAAATACTTAATTGAAGCTTAGTTGCAAAGTGATTCAGTTTTACATACGTATACATTCCTTTTTATAGTCTTTTCCATTATGGTTTATCACAGGATATTGAATATAGTTCCTTATGCCATACAGTAGGATCTTGCCGTTTATCCATTCTACATATAATAGTTTTTGTCTGCTAACTCAAACTATCAATCCATCCCTCCCTCAGCACCCACCTTAAATTTGAATTTCAGAAAAACAACAGATCATTTTTCATATAAGAATGAACACGTTGGGGATATACTGATAAAAAAAACTATTTTCTTTGGTCTGAGATTTAAATTTACCTGGAGTCTTGTATTTCACCTGGCAACCTACACTCAGAACCGCAATTTGAATTTCTCTCTCCTACATCACCCAGTGTGCTTTAGTGAAATATTGAGATTTGACCTGTTTGATTCTAAAGCCCATTCTTTATTACTTTCAAGTCTATTTCCCTTTAAAATGGAAATAAGTCTATACAAATCCGAAATCTAAATAGAAGAAAAGACCTGATCCTCAGACAATGTTTTTGTCTTTGTGTTTTAATCGTTAAAATAATCCATGTCTTCGGGCCTCTGATGTTGAAATCTGCCTGTGGGCTTCATTCCATTTTTTTTTTTTTTTTTTCTGCATGTCATCTATGAGGTCACTATCTTTCACATTTAAAGTTAATTCCAGACGTCCTTTTCTTTTTCTCTAAACTATAAAAAATATTATTCTTTTCTATGAGGCTTTGATGATTACATCAAAACCAATGGATATTCTGAAAATGAGAGATTCAGTACAAGGATGGGTTGGCCCTGCCTCACCAGGATTTATGGGCTGGGAATGTTTGTTCTCTGGAGGGGATTTGGGGAGGTCCCACAGTGACTCTTTGAGACCAATTTCCTTGTGCCCTATGCTAGGAAAGTCATCCTGTCCAGTTGACTGAAAGGGGACTGTGGTTGTGATCTTGGATGAAGTAAAAGCAGCAATAACAGCAGCAAGAATCTTGCCTCTTCTAAGTTTGAATTTTAAATCTTTGAAAGTAGATCTTTGCATAATTTTATTTAACTGTATTAAACCTTCTCAAATCTGACCTTTATCTTTTTACCTATTTTTTTGCCATGTCATAGCATATACTTCTGATGCTTCTGTGAATCTTGCTTTATGGAGGATGGAGTAGTGTTGATAGCGGTTTTTTTGCCTGATAGGTTTTGCATAGATCTGTTACTATGGATTGAATCATGCCCCTTACCCCCCAAATCCTTATGTTGAAACCTGCCAGTGAGATTGTATCTGGAGATAGGGCCTTTAGAATGTGATCATGAGGATAGGACCCTCATCTGATAAAATTGGTGTCTTTATAAGAAGACTTATAAATAAGGCTTTCTTATATATGCTCTGTATGATTACTCAATAGTACTCTTAGGCTGTATCACTATTTAAGACTAAACTGATATACTTCTTTATTTATTTTTCTTTGGTTTCTTCTTTTCTCCAAGAAATGTTTATTGCGTTTCTGTTCAGTGTTAAGTGCTATGTTTGGTTATGGTTTAAACTATATCAAAGAATAAGATCTATCATTTATGAAACACAACAAAAACCATATAATGAGTTGTACATTCTTTATATAATTAAAAATAAATTAGTTATTTCTTCCCAATTTTTATTGGTGATGAAGCAGGTCCATTTTTTCAAAACCAGAATTTATTGGATCCAGAATCAGAACCTGATGTGAATGACTCAAATTTCTCCTATGGTGTTGGAACGGACTAACATTCAGGCAGAAAGCAAGGCACCAAAAAGGAGGGGAGAAATACAAAACATAAAGAGAGGAAGAATCTTTGTAATTCCCTTTTATTTTTCCACTTAAATCTCCACTGACTGGCCAAAGAGGGCAAGAGAAAGAGGAGGAGCGATTTGTTGTGTTTTTCTTCCTGCAAGTATGTGTTGTGTGTTAGTCGCTCAGTCATGTCCGACTCTTTGTGACCCCATGGACTAAAGCCCACCAGCCTCCTCTGTTCACGGGATTCTCCAGGCAAGAATACTGGAGCAGGTTGCCATTTCCTTCTCCAGGGGATCCTCCCAATCCAGGGATTGAACCCACGTCTCTTATGTCTTCCACATTGGCAGACATGTTCTTTACCACTAGCGCTACTTGGGAAGCTTGGTAATAGTGTCACCTAATACAACAAAATGTACTTATTTGGTCTTATGACCCTGTCTCAGAAGATTCCAATTTGAAAACATTTTATAAACTATAGTAGCATCCACCACTCTCCTCCTTCAAATAATAAGTTTCCTTGCCACTAGTGTATGAGCCAATGCAAAGCTCATTTTCCTGATTTGTAAAATTGGGGTAAGAATACAGATCCTACAGGATTACTTTGGGTTGAGAGTTAAAAATGTACTTGAAAGTGCTGTTGCAACCTGTGAACTATCCACTCATTGAGGGTGAAACACCGGATATTTCTTCATTCAAACATTACCTCGTGGAGCTGTGGAAAAGAAACAATGATTTCATCCTGCTCAATCACTGTTAGGCTTGATGGAATAGTAGATAAAAGAAAAACAAGAAGGATTTGAAATGTAGGAAGTATGCATTTCCTCTTTATGGTTATTAATTTGTCTGCTTCTTTCTATGCAGACACTTAACTGTTTAGTCAGACCATAAATCATTGTGTCACTCCCTGGGTTCCTACAAAGATGGAGCTGATGACTTGAGGGCTTGCCTTTTACCTGTCTCTCTAACTTTAGAAGGCTGTGTCTACGTGCAGAGTAAAATATACAACTGGAACATGGAGGTATCACTGACTTATTCCTGGCACCAGGCCTCTAATTGGAAAAACTGGAAATTATTAGAAGGTTTCAGTGGACTTTAAAAACATATAAAGTCCTAAGTTACTGGATTCTAAATCTAGGGACAATAATATACTTGGATATTTATTAAATCCTAACTCACTTCTTTCCATTTACCTTTCTAAGTTCCTAATAAATGTGACTAAAATGTGATCATTATAATTACTATATATAAGAACATGGAATGAGTTGCTTTGGATCAAGTGAGTTTCTTAGCACTGGTTATTCCCAGAAAGTCTGAGTGATGTATGTTGAAGATATTCTGTAGATGCATCCTGCAGTTCAGCCCAACATATACAGTTGCTTTAAGATGTCAACTAGGCCTTGGTACCAAGCAGCCATCACAACTTAAAAGTGAGCCTGTAGCACTGAATCCAATTGAACTTACTCAAGCCTTAGCTTTTGACCACTTGCCTTCTCCACATATGTCCCACATTCCAACCCGCTCTCGATTATTCTGGCTACAGTTCTAAAAAAATTATATCATCAATTATGAAAAATCTCATTGGTACTTTGCATCACAACAGTTAATTTCCATCCCTTCTCTGTGGTTTCTGTTATGATCAGGTCCCCTGTCTTGAGTAACACTTTCTCCCTAAAAAAATCTACTGTAGGCCAAGTCTCCCACTAGTACATGGATTCTTCTTCCCTGAGTGACCAGGACCCTAAACAGATAACCCACACTGAATTTAGGATTTATGATTCTAAATCAGGTATATTATTAACTCCGTTTCATTATTCATTTACACAAGTACTCTTTCCAAGGGAAAGAGCAGACTCATTAGGCCAGGAACAGTTGGAAATCTATCTTATCATCTAACAGCAAGTGACATTGGTAATTTATGTGATGAAGCTGGTACATGATTTTCTAATTTGCAAAATAATGTTCATTATTCCTACGATCTAAGGTTGTATAATATAATAAGGAACAGAAGAAGAGGTCAATGGAGATAAGAAAGTCAAGCAACACTTTTTTCATGTATGTTTCTTGCATCTCTGACCAGTCCTAGGGATCCCAGAGGGAGCAAGCCATGCCTTATGCCATTAGGCATCACCAGTAATCAATGCAATCTTGAGGAGAAGATACAGTCGTCCATTTAAAGTATGTCTGTTGTTAAATGAGCAAGCTCTCTATTGTGTCATTGCTTTGCGGGAACAAGGGATCTGCTTCTTTATTATGCCAGGGGTTCCATATGCTGGCCTCTAGTTCTTTCTAGCATGCTTGGTTGCTTGGTCATGTTTCCTTTCCAAGGGCTTTATATTTAGCTATGTCTCTATAGTTTATCTGCTGTGTCTCAAGGCCTTACTATAGATGACCCATCTACAACAGAAATGGTGTAAATGGTGTAAGTATAATGCATTTTAGCCTGTCCCTCTCCCTGTCTATCAGAGTGTTTGGACTTTGTCAGATAAGTGTTATTTTTTTCTGCCACACTCCTTCACTCTGTCAGTTATGCTCTTATTGACAAGCTCCTTCTTTGGGCACCTCTGATTAATATTCAGATAATGGGAAATGGTAGAGTGATAAAATCAAATTCTTCTGAAAAAGGGCATCCACAGCAGAAGAACAGCAACCCTTAAGGGTCTACAGTTCTATGACTTGGAGAAGCTGGATTAAGTGATGACTGGACAGAGAAACACCAGGCAGGAGGCAGTGTCTGAGGTTGTATTCCCAGGAGAGCAGGAGAAATCCATGAACTTGCCTTCCCTTGTATACCGGGATGGCCTTTCTCTTCTTCAAGAACTTGAATAAGGACTGGGAATTTGGTTTGGAGTAAGCTCCCTGAATGTTCTTCACTGGTCGAGATTTAGTCTCATTGTCTCCAGAGTGATACAGAGGAGAAGCCCCAAATGTTCTGGGGTCCAGAAAACTTCTGTGTGATGGGACTGTTTCCCTGGCAGTATCAGTGAAGGCCCTATGGAGACTGGAGAGTCTTCTCCTGGGCTCCCTTTGACAAAAGTTCTGCTCAGTAGCTGGAGTCTGTATTTCAAAGCACAAGCCATACAACTGCAAGATATGCTGCTGCTGCTGCTGCTAAGTCGCTTCAGTCGTGTCCGACTCTGTGCGACCCCAGAGACGGCAGCCCACCAGGCTCCGCCATCCCTGGGATTCTCCAGGCAAGAATACTGGAGTGGGTTGCCATTTCCTTCTCCAGTGCATGAAAGGGAAAAGTGAAAGTGAAGTCGCTCAGTCATGTCCGACTCCTAGTGACCCCATGGGTCTGCAGCCTACCCGGCTCCTCCACCCATGGGATTTTCCAGGCAAGAGTACTGGAGTGGGGTGCCATTGCCTTCTCCGACTGCAAGATATACTGCCCCACAAATGAGCCAGGTGTCTCCTTATCCCAAGTGATGTTGGCAAAAATGTATGAGTCCTGCTTTCCATTGGAGACCACTATTTCCTTCTATTTCATTCCTCTTCTTAAATGAGGCTAATAGTACTTTTCCTGGCCTTCCTTTACCTCCTCCACCCCAAAGTTTACAGTTCTCTCTTCTGGACAACTTCTATGACACCACAAGCATGGTCTACATACTTTTCTCCCTAAAAAAAAAATGCTTTGTGCTCCTCAATAAAGGAAATGGTTCTCATTCCCTCATTACTCCCAGGTCCAGTACGCTCACTCTGTAGGTGTTAACATGTCCTCCTTTCCTGTCCTTATTTCCACCCATGGAGAAGCAAAAAGCCCTAGAAATATATGCTGCACCTTGTTGAGTATAGTCTCTTTAAAATGTCACCACCACAGCTGTGGGTAAGACAAAGCTGAGTTCTTTTATTCTTTACATGGGAAGTAATACCCACCCCAACTGGGTCTTGCTGGCACCTTAGAGGAGAAGGGAGAAGTAGGATATTTATTGAGACTTCATAGTCTTGGGTAAGCAAAGTCTTTTTATGCAGAGTTTTGGTCAGGATTGATCAAAGGTCATGATACAATAGTTTGGGATGGGTGGACACAGCAAGAAGAAGATTTTGTGGGAAGGAATTCAAAGAGTCTCGGGTAAAAGCTATCAGATGATGCTTTAATTGAAGAGAGCTCTTCCAGGAAGCTCCTGGAATGGACAATAGGGTTGTTTGCATCATGAATCTTTCTGAGTAAGAGTTTCCTGGAATAACGAACATGTGCTGATGAAGACAGTGTGTCAGTTGTGTTTCTGTAAGAAAGATGCTGTGTGTGGTATATGGACCCAGTTTTCAGCTCTTACTCCATATCTGCATTACGGGAGCAAACTCCAAACAAAGCACCTTCCTGGGAGCCACAGGGATTTCTCTTACTCATGTAATTGAATACACTTGAGAGTTAACACTTAACATTTCCAGTGAAAAGGAACCACAAATAGCCAATGACTGTAACTTCTTTTACATTTTGCTCAGACATGAAGAGGGTAAAGAGAGGGCTGGAAGAAATAAAGCAAAAAGATGAATAATATTTTTCTTGAAATTAAATCCTAATTATCCTTCTATAATGTAAACCTGGCCAGGTTGTTCCCTTATGTGAAGAACATGCTGCACACCCCACGACCATCAACATTATTATGAGAGTAAAACCCAAACTCAAGCAAGGCATTGGGGCTTCTTCACCACCTCCCTTTGCTAAGTTTGCAGCTCAGCCTCAAACAGTTTCCCTAATGGGAAGAGGTGCTTCAGTGTCTCCAGTCACAAGAGGTAATAGGCCATGTCTTCATTCGTGGCTCCTGCTTCTTCTGTCTGGATAGCTTTTCAAGCAGACCCTCACACTTTCCTGTGAAGTGCAGCTTAACCCCTCATCTGCCAGGCCCCCTTGCATTTGTACATATTTTCATCACAACCCCCAGGGCACAATAATGGGGATTTCTCATGTATGCACATCCATGGGAGAGTGACCTCCTAAGAGTGAACAAAATGTATCATTCATTTCAGCAACTCAGCCTATTAAAAAGGAAATGTTCATTGTTTTGGACCTCAAAATGTAAGCTAGAGTTGACCATGAAAATAAAGGAATGGGAATGTACATTTGACATGGCATCATCAGTGTATACAAAGATGTGAGAGTAGACCCTTAGGGAAGAGGGTGGGACTGGCCGAACATTGAACATGTGAAGGAGTAACTGACAAAGCAAGCAGGGTCTTGATTTTGTAGAACCATATGGCATGCTAAAACTTTCAGTATTTGCCCTGTAAGGAAACAAAGAACTACCATGGAAACAAAAACAACAGTTTTTATGAGTGATTTTCCCCCTTGCTACTTAGGAATAATGAAGTGACTTGTTCACGTAATTATCAAATCACCAACAATACACTTGACTGAGGCCAATGTATGCTAAGGGATGAAATAATGGTGAATCAAAGGGTCATTTTCAGAATTTCTTGCCTGGCCTTCTAACAGCCATAATCTTCATTATAACAACATTTGCTACTGTTAATGGAAACCTAACTCTCTTAGCTCTCGTGTCAGACAGTGATGTCACAAGATTAAAAAATACAAGGTCCCTGACTGTGGGATCTAAAAAGGACTGTGTGGTCATGAAAATAATCCATGTGGGACACAAGCCAGAGATTCTTTAATCCCGTGCCGGAGACATTGAGACTGCAGTTTAGGATTCATGCCTGGGTCTTGAGGCCCAGCAGTGCTTGAGTATAGAGACACAGGCCAAGAATGGCTTGGCAAATCAACAGAGGAATGGACCAACAGGATGTGTTTTGGAGCAACGGTTCTGGGTGGATGGGAAAGGATATGTAGAAGAAAGATAGGTTCAGTCAACTTGTAAAAGAGAAGTGGCTGCTATGTTAAGAAGTTTGGGCTTTACCCTGTGGATCTGGATTTTTCAACCACTTGTCATGACTCAGGGTGAGTCATGAAAAGATGTTATTAGGCCACAATAAGATTTAAGATAAAAGAGAATGCAATATGGCATTTCCCTGGTGGTCCAGTGGTTAATAACCTGCTTTGCAATGCAGGGAACATAGGTTTGATCCTTGGTGAGGAACTGAGATTCTCCACACCTCAGGGTAACTAAGTCCATCCACTGCAACTACTGAGCCTGTGCGCCACAACTAGAGAGACCGTGCATTGCAACAAAAGATCCCACGTGATGCAAGGATGCTCCCAGGTGCTACAACTAAGATCTGGGCAGCTAAATAAATAAATAAATACAGTTTGTCTTTAAAAAAAAAAAGAGAGAGAGAATACAATAGAATAAATTACACTGAAATAGAAGACGTCAGAGATCTTTGCAAACAGCCTGAAAACACTGCTTTGTCAAAGTTTTGTTTCAGTTTCAACACCTGCCTGTTTCCACATCTGCATGTTTCCATTTTGTGTTGCCATGACTGTATATTACCATGCTCACGTGTTTCTGCATCTGTCTCTCCCATGTCTGTGTGTTTCCATGTCCACGTGTTTCCTTGTCTACATGTGGGTCTGCGTGTTTCCTGTGTTTGTGTTTCTACCTCTATATTTTCCTGTGTCTGCACCTTTCCCATATCTTCACATTTCCTGTGTCTGTGTCTTTCCGTGCCTTAGTGTTTCCACATCTGTTTGCTTCCATGTCTATGTGTTTCAGTTTCCATGTCTGCATGTTCCTATGAGAGTGCTTCCTATGTCTTCACGTTTCCATTTCTGCATATTTCCATGTCTACGTGTTTCCCATTGTCTGCATGTTTCCACATATACATTTCCCATGGCTATGTGCTTTCCCATCTGAGTGAATCCAATTTCTGAGTGTTTCTGCATCTGTGTGTTTGTTTTGACATCTGCATTTTCATGTCTGTGTACTCCTGCACACTTGAGCATGCAAGTGTTGGTGAAATTATTTGGAAGCCACTTGGGAAGAGAAGACAAATTCACAAAAGAGTTTTCAATGATACAGGAAGAGCCATAAATATGCTAACTAAAGAACAGAAAAATTAAAACAACATAGAAAAATACTCAGAGCAAAAGTGGCTGCATTAATATCTGATAAAATAGACCTCATAGAAAATAAAAATTACTAAGACAAAGAGGCACATTACATATGATTTAAAAAATGAATCCACCAGGAAGATATGACAATCCAAATGTGTACACACCAACCAGCAGAGCCTCAAAATACATGAAACAAAAATGGATAGAACTGAAAGAATAAATAGCAATCCCACAATCATGGTTGAAAAATCGAACATTTTCCTCTCAGAAGTCAACAGAACTACCAGACAGAAAATCAACAGGAATATGGAAGATCTGAACAACAAAATCAGCCAATAGGATATAGTCAAAATTAAGAACATGCCACTTGACCTGGAATAGCAAAAGACATCTTTTTCCAGGGATTATCAAAATAGACCATATCTTGAGGTGTGACACAAATCTCAACACATTTAATATAACTAGAATTCTACAGAATGTGTTTTCTAACCATAATAGGATCAAAGTAGAAATTGATTGCATAAAGAAAGACAAGAAAATTTCTGAATACGTGAAAATTAAACAATGCACTTATTAACAATCACAGGTCAAAGAAGAAGTATCAAAAGAATTTTTTTAAAAAAACATGAATGAATAAAAGCATACGAAAATTTGTGGGATACAGCTAAAGCAAAAGAAAAGAGAAATTTGCAACATTTCACGCTCACAATAGAAATTAGAAAAGTCTCAAATTAATGACCTAAGTTCTTACCTCAAGAAGTAAGAAAAACAAACAAAATAAACTAAGAGCATGCAGAAGGAAGGAAATAATAAAGATGAAACCAGAAGTTAATAACATTGAAAACAGAAAAATAATAGAGAAAAAAATCAATGAAACAAAGAGCTGTGTATTTGAGATTAATAAAATTGACAAATCTCTAGCAAAACTGACAAAGAAAAATGAGAAATAATGCAAACCAGGTATGAAAGAGAATTATCACTAGAGACTCTTTAGAAACTAAAAGGATACTACAGGAATACTGTGATATAAATCATGATACTTCAAGTACCCTTGAAGATGCAAACTACGAAATCTCATACAAGGAGAAATAGAAAAAACAATATGCTCATGCCTATTAAAATTGAATCAATCATTGATAAATTTTGAAACAAAAGTGCCAATCCCAGATGATTTGTACTGGTGAATCCTTTCAAACATTTAAGAAAGAAATGAATTTTGCACAATTGCTTTCAGAAAGATGAACTAGAGGAAATATATTTTTTTTAAATTCATTCTATGAAGCCAGTGCTATCCTAATAGCAACACAAAATAAGAACATTATAAAAATGCATAACTTTCCACGAGCATAGATACAAAAACAAATTAGCAAATCAAATAATACAATGTATATAAAGAATTATATGCTATGACTAAGTGGGATTTATTTCAGGAATGTAAGACTGATTCAACATTTAAAAACTATCAGTGTAATCTACCTCATCAACAGGCTGGCTAAAGAAAAAGAAAATCACATGATCATATCAGTTGAGGCAGAAAGATTGTTTAACAAAATCTAAAATCCATTCATGGTGAAGATTGCCAGAAAAGAAGGACTACGCGGGAGTTATCTCAACCTGATGAAGAGTATTTATAAAAATTTATACCTAACATCATACTTAATGATGAAAAACTAAATACTTCTTCCTAAGCTGTGGAATAAGACAAAGATATCTGCTCTCATCACTATAGTACTGGACAGTCTAGTCACTGCAATAAGGCAAGCAAAAGAAATAAAAAGCATATGTAATTTGATATTTGAAATAGAATATTATCTCTATTTGTAGATGACATAATTGCTTAGTTAAAAAAATTATACAAACTCTACAAAAATACACCTAGAAAATCCATTATATTTCTATACCCCAGCAATGAATACATGAGCACCAAGGTAAAAATAATTTAATTGCACTTATAATCACCTCCCCACCAAAATGAAATACTTAAATGTAAATCTAACAAAACACATCACTACTTTGATAGTGAAAACTATAAAATGGTGATGAAGAAATTCAAAATACATCTAAATAAATGGAGATACATAACATGCTATTTGACCAGAAGACTCAATATAGTAAAGATGTAAATACCCTCCAAATTGTTCTACAAACAATGCTATTCATACCAAGACCCCAGAAACGGCCTTTGTAGAGAGCGACAAGTAGTAAAATTTATACTGAAAGACATAGGCAATCTTGACATGGAAGATTAAAGAGGTAGAATCATTGTAATCAATTTTAGGATTTACTAGACAACTAGATAATATTTAGACAATGTGATGTTGGAGAAGTTATGACTGGGGAAAAAAACAGAAAGAAGAAGAGTGGTCAAGGCGATTCTCATGCAAAACCACTGGCTACACCCTGAAGTCAAAATGATCTATTATGACATTCTGTATTTTGACAGCTGATTCTGATCTTCCTTAACATTCTACTTACTGCCCTTCACTCTCACAAGCTCTAGCTCAGACATAGGACACCATACACTTTTACCTTGTTGAGGCACACACACCTTCCCTCCACCCTCACTTCTGGTTGGAGATCATTCTACATTGAGGATCCCAAGGATCCTTCAAAGACCCACCCCACATATTGCTACCATTGTAGAACCTTAGTTTGAATGCCCGAGAAGGCAGTGACTACTTGCTCTGTGTTTTTACTCAATAAGCAGTAACTATTTTTTGAGTGCTTCTTCCTGTATCTCACACTATTCTTGTATTGTAAACAACACACAAGTCCAGTCATCAAAGAACATACTATCTGATGGAAAGGTACTCAACTGATCTGGTCATTTGGGTGTGGAGTGAGAAGTCACACAATAAGGCCAACAGAGACACTGAAGGGTCTTAGCGATGGGCCAGAAGGTCAGAGAGAACTCATGAGAATATTACAGCTCCACTCAAGCTGTAAAAGTGGCTCTGTCTCTGCTGGTGACTTCCTCAAAGGTATGGCTTTTGTTTGTTTTTCTCTTAGCACCCCCTAATGCTTACAGTATTTCCTGGAACTTGGTAAAGTTCCTGGGGGACTCACCTGTATTTGTTGAAGCAACATGGATTCCCTTGGTAATTGAACATTTTGGATTGAAGACCTGAAGGTTGGAAAGCAACACTTGGAGCCAGTGCCACTGAGTGTCTGGGAAAACCCCAGCACCTGTTTCTCAAATCTGCATGAACCCTGGCACAAGCAAGCTGACCACATCCAACCCTGATGTCTGTACCTGTGGGGAACTTCTTATTCCTACTGTCTTCCTATAAAATCCTGTAAAAACCTTTCACTATATCTGGGTTTTCTCTCTAGGGCTACACAACACCGAGCTGGGCTGGTGAGCCCAGCTCTTAAACTATTTTAAGAAAGCTGTTTGGAATTTCCTCCCGTTCAGGCTGTACTCCTTAAGTTCCTAATCATTGTTTGCATGGGCAAAAATGAAAAACAAAATAAAACAAAATTAAAGCATGAGGCATATGACATATGTTCAAATACAAAGCATGGTATAATTGCACTCGCTCTTGGGGGTCTGTTTCCAGGGAATCCCTGAATTATTCACAGGAATGTTACCCTACAGTGACCTTTTTGGTGGTTAAGTAATTAAACCCTCTTATACAGAGCTGAGGCAATGCTACATCATCCTGCTCTCTACTTTTACAGTGTGACCTTGAGGTCCCAGAGCTGAACTAGTAGCGTTCCTTATTCTAGTCCTGATTGTGTTGGAAAAAGTATTCAGAGATAATAATGTCTCATAATCTCATTTTGAAAATGAGAAATAAAAATTACAGGCAGGTTAAGAGTCTGGAGGTAACTAAACGAAGCCTCAGTTAAAAATTTCTAGTACTGAATTGAATTCCTATCTTGCTCATCTTACCTCCATGGAAAGGAATTTATCTTGTTTTCACACAAATATGTGAAAACAATTAAAGTTTCTCTGTACATGTATATGACAGAAAAACATGGGCATCAAAATGTTATTCTCTTAACTTTGACAAGCTGAGTTAGGAAATTTATAGGTTAATGGTATAATTTAAGATGAAAAGGCCATGTTGAAAGCTATATAAATTATCTTATTTTGGAGACTTATAAACACTGTTGAGCTGCACTGGATTTGAAGAACTGCCCTCTTAATTTTAAAATTCAGTCAAGCCAGACTGAGATGTCCTCTATCATTTTATATTGAATTGAAACCCTTGGGGCCATGATTGCTATTTGCTTTTACTATTTCTTTCATTCACTTCAATCACTCAGTCATGTCCGATCTTTGTGACCCCATGAATCACAGCATGTGAGGCCTCCCTGTCCATCACCAACTCCCAGAGTCCACCCAAACCCATGTCCATTGAGTCAGTGATGCCATCCAACCATCTCATCCTCTGTCATCCCCTTCTCCTCCTGCCCTCAATCTTTCCCAGCATCAGGGTCTTTTCAAATGAGTCAGCTCTTTACATCAGGTGGCCAAAGTATTGGAGTTTCAGCTTCAACATCAGTCCTTCCAATGAACACCCAGGACTGATCTCCTTTAGGATGGACTGATTGAATCTCCTTTCAGTCCAAGGGACTCTCAAGAGTCTTCTCCAACACCACAGTTCAAAAGCATCAATTTTTCAGTGCTCAGCTTTCTTTACAGTCCAACTCTCACATCCACACATGACTACTGGAAAAACCATAGTCTTGACTAAACAGACCTTTGTTGGCAAAGTAATGTCTCAGCTTTTTAATATGCTGTCTAGGTTGGTCATAACTTTCCTTCCAATGAGCAAGCATCTTTTAATTTTGTGGCTGCAATCACCATCTGAAGTAATCTTGGAGCCCAGAAAAATAAAATCAGCCACTATTTCCACTGTTTTCCCATCTATTTGCCATGAAGTGATGGGACCAGATGTCATGATCTTAGTTTTCTGAATGTTGAGCTTTAAGCCAATTTTTTCACTCTCCTCTTTCACTTTCATCAAGAGGCTCTTTAGTTCTTCTTCACTTTCTGCCACAAGGGTGGTGTCATCTGCATATCTGAGCTTATTGATATTTCTTCTGGCAATCTTGATTCCAGCTTGTGTTTCTTCCAGCCCAGCATTTCGCATGATGTACTCTGCATATAAGTTAAATAAGCAGGGTGACAATATACAGCCTTGACGTACTCCTTTTCCTATTTGGAACCAGTCTGTTGTTCCATGTCCAGTTCTAACTGTTGCTTCTTGACTTGCATACAAGTTTCTCAAGAGGCAGGTCAGGTGGTCTGATATTCCCATCTCTTTCAGAATTTTCCACAGTTTATTGTGATCCACACAGTCAAAGGCTTTGGCAGAGTCAATAAAGCAGAAATAGATGTTTTTCTGGAACTCTCTTGCTTTTTCAATGATCCTGCAGATGTTGGCAACTTGATCTCTGGTTCCTCTGTCTTTTTTAAAACCAGCTTGAACATCTGGAAGTTCATGGTTCACCTATTGCTGAAGCCTGGCTTGGAGAATATTAAGCATCACTTTACTAGAGTCATGAGATGAGTGCAATTGAGCATTCTTTGGCATTGCCTTTCTTAGGGATTGGAATGAAAACTGACCTTTTCCAGTCCTGTGGCCAGTGCTGAGTTTTCCAAATTTGCTGGCATATTGAGTGCAGCACTTTCACCGTATCATCTTTCAGAATTTGAAATAGCTCAACTGGAATTCCATCACCTCCACTAGCTTTGTTTGTAGTGATGCTTCCTAAGACCCACTTGACTTCACATTCCAGGATGGCTGGCTCTAGGTGAGTGATCACACCATCGTGATTATATGAATCATGAAGATCTTTTTTGTACAGTTCTTCTGTATATTCTTGCCACCTCTTAATATCTTCTGCTTCTGTTGGGTCCCTACCATTTTTGTCTTTTATTGAGCCCATCTTTGCATGAAATGTTCCCTTGGTATCTCTAATTTTCTTGAAGAGATCTCTAGTCTTTCCCATTCTATTGTTTTACTCTATTTCTTTGCATTGATTGCTGAGGAAGACTTTCTTATCTTTCCTTGCTCTTCTTTGGAACTCTGCATTCAAATGGGTATATCTTTCCTTTTCTCCTTTGCTTTTCACTTCCCTTCTTTTCACAGATATTTGTAAGGCCTCCTCAGACAGCCATTTTACTTTCTTTAGTTTCTATTTCTTTACCTTGTTTAATTTTTTAGCATATTTTTTTTCTTTTCCTAAGACTTAATCTGTGCCTACTATGAAAACTCAAACTAGGGCTGTATATTCTTGATACAATTTGTGCCTTACTGAAAGATATTAAAACAAATCCATTCTGGCATATAAGGCAAAATGATTGAAACTGATTTAATATTCAAATACATAGGAAAATGGATCCTGTGCAAACCTCTAGTCTGATGGGTTCTCCTTTGCTGCAGGAGCCAGATAAAATCACTCAAATCCTAACACCATTTTTCTGCAGGATCTCATTCTATCCCAGGATTCCAAACCAGGTTTGATACTTACGTTTCCTTGGGGAGTCCTGTGCCCTCTCTCATATGCTGGCCTGGGCTGAATTAGTGTCTGATGACCCCCCACACCTACTGTCTGTTCCTGCAACCTCCAGTTGCCTTTGAGCAAGAACACAAGTATTGTCTAAACTCAGTCCTCAAGCTGTCACCAGTTCAACGTTTTTTAGTACAGAAAAGGTGGACACAACATGGCCATTACTTTAAAAAAATATATTAAAATAAGTATCTATTATATATAAATGGCCTTGAGATTGGGCATCTTAATGGCTACAGTCAGTAACTGTACCTGTAGGGGAATTATGTCAATAGCGTCCATGTATATCCCTAATGTTTTCAAGCTCATTCTCTACCAATGGAGTGATTCCTTTACCTCTCCTTTTCTGGGAGAAGACAATGGCACCCCACTCCAGTACTCTTGCTTGGAAAATCCCATGGATGGAGGAGCCTGGTAGGCTACAGTCCATGGGGTCGCTAAGAGTCGGACACGACTGAGCGACTTCACTTTCACTTTTCACTTTCACGCATTGGAGAAGGAAATGGCAACCCACTCCGGTGTTCTTGCCTGGAGAATCCCAGGGACGGGGGAGCCTGGTGGGCTGCCGTCTATGGGGTCGCACAGAGTCGGACACGACTGAAGCGACTTAACAGCAGCAGTAGCAGCAGCAGCAAATATTCTCAGAACTACTTTCTTTGGAATCTTGCCAGGGGGAACTCCCAAATAAATGTATATGATCTCTCTCAGTCCCTGTATCCAAAGAGGTCATCCTTTTTCTTAACGTACAGAGTATTAATATCTTCCTGGTGGCTCAGTGCCTGCCAGTGTAAGGTTACAGTGCCTATAACCGGCCAATGCAGGAGACGCAGTTTTGATCCCTGGGTCAAGATCCCCTGGAGAAGGAGATGGCAACCCACTCCAGTACTCTTGCCTGGGAAATCCCATGGACAGAAGAGCTTGGTGACCTACAGTTTATGGGATCGCAAAGAGTTGGACACAACTGAGAGACTCAGCAACAACAACAACAAGTATCTTAGCTTCCGTTTAGACCAGCTCAGAGTCTCCTTCTTCTACTAACTTTTTTTCTAAGTAAAAACAAGTTCTTCCTTTAGAAGAATTTTATCCCTCCTCAAGAACATGAAAGCAGCTGATATATATATATATATATGATAAATTATACATACATATGAATTATATATATTATATATATATAAGATAAATTAAAATAACCATTATAAACTTTAGGTCAAATAGTAAGTGTATATAAATGTTTCTCTCTTGCTAGTTTGGGAGCTGTAACTACCTTTCACTGTGACTAACATGTTCCCAATCTCACACTCAGCCTCCCCTGGTCATTTGTAGCGTCCTTTCCTACTGAGTCTGAATACGGCCTCAGACTCTCCACAATAAAACTGCCTGAGCTGTCATGCTCAAATAACCAAGGAGATAAAATATTTTTACTAACTGGACCTCAGTCCTTCCCTGAGTTGTCTTTGCGTCCCAGTTTCAATCTGATGCTGACAGATTTCTCTATGTGTTAGTGTTTCCCTAAGGTTTATGCTATTTAGTTTCCCAGGAAACTCTTATTCATCGGCTTTCTTTCCAATTACTGTTAAACTGATTTCCACACTCCTATCTTCCCCAAGGATCTACATTTGTGTTGTCCAATATGGTAGAGAAAAACCACAACCAATACATTCTAAATTTGTTATTGCAAAATTCATGATAACTTGACATTTACTGCAATGGTGATTGGTTTTGGTTTACTTCATGTGGTCATCCTAATCTCAGGCAAAGATTTTGGACTGGGTGATGGGTTAACAACTTATCCCAAGTCTCGGGGTGGAGGAAGACAGGAACCTCGCAGGGTTAATTGGAGATAGAGTAGATCAAGGAGGTGCTACCAACCAGCAGGAATCAGTGCTGAACTTCAGATCATAGAATCATTTTCAACAGTACTTAATTATGGCAGCAATATAACTCCAGTCAGTTTACATTTGGATATGCCATGTAGTTGGATCCCTGACACTCCCATTTGACTAAGCGCACAGTCTTGACTGCATTTTTTGTTTAACCTTATATCAAGGAGAAGGCAATGGCACCCCACTCCAGTACTCTTGCTTGGAAAATCCCGTGGATGGAGGAGCCTGGCTGGCTTCAGTCCATGGGGTCGCTAAGAGTCGGACACGACTGAGCAACTTCACTTTCAATTTTCACTTTTGTGCATTGGAGAAGGAAATGGCAACCCACTCCAGTGTTCTTGCCTGGAGAATCCCAGGGACGGGGGAGCCTTGTGGGCTGCCATTTATGGGGTCGCACAGAGTCGGACACGACTGAAGCGACTGAGCAGCAGCAGCAGCATATCAAGGAGACTGAAAGTTTTGACTTAGCAATCCATCACGGCACTGCCATGGGGTGTGACTGTTTATCATCACTCTGTTCCTTTTTCTCTGCTGAGTGATTGATGCTATAATTGTGCATCCAAGTCCTCTATGTAGAAGCACTTGGCAACTCCTTGAACCTGATGACTTATTTTCTATTATTTAGACTTTACATTCCAAATTTCTGAGATTGGCTTGATTCTTAAAATCAATCTTTATATTTATAGGACAATGCTTTTTATTCCATTAAAAGCTTTTATCAATGAAGTAGTCTTTTGATACTGATGGTGTTTTAGAAGTAAAGTAGCTCCTGATGTTTCTTGTTCTCAAACTTATTTTCATATTTGTCTACTATATGTTCTCATATCCACTGTTCTCATCCAGTTGTTCTTTTCACCTGGGATAATGAAAATAATACATTTCTAGTTAGGGGACTCTTGGACCACTGCTACTTTTTGCTTCACTTTCAAATGCTGCCTCAGGCTTCTTCTCATATAAGTTCTTCTGGGGAAATTGGACCAAAATATGCATTCTTAGTGGGGCTATATTTTCCCTAATGAGGCAGAATTGGTTCGTAAGTGTTAAAAATCCTACATTTCTATATATAAATTATATATATGCCTACAATATAAGAGGGCTTCCCAGGTAGCTCAGTGTAAAGAATCTGCCTGTCAAGGAGACATGAGGTTGATCCTTGGATTGGGAAGATCCCTTAGAGAAAGAAATGGCAATCCACTCCAGTATTGTTGCCTGGAGAATCCCATGGATAGAGGGGCCTGATAGGCTACAGTCCATAGGGTAGCAAAGAGTTGGACATGACTGAAGTGACTTAGCATGCATACATACAATATGAGAAGAGGTATACAGTGTATCTGTGGCATTAAATTTGGGGGAGGAGGTACTAGGAAAACACCTACAGGGATTCCTTAGGGGACAATAATAATGATAGCAATAATGAAAATGTAGAAACGTTACACTAGAAAATGTCATTTGCTGTACAAGGACTCACTTGAAACACAGATACAATAAATCATGACAAAACTATAGCCAATCAATTTACCACATTGCACTTATGGAAAGTTTTCTGCCTTGGATTTTAGCTCCTGTTCACTGTGAAGAGTACAACCTCATTGTTTGGTTCCTCTAAGTATTTTCTGTAGTGAGTATACATCCAGCAATGTTTGCAGGAGGTCAAAGAGGCTGATGAAAGCTTGCTGTGCAATCCTTTCTCCAGTATACACCCTTCCATCCTCCTATTTTTAAACTCTTAATTTATTTTATTTCTAAATTGTTTTCTTTTTCTTTAAAACTAGAACGGCTAAGACACATCTATGAAACCAATGGCAAGAGTATATTAAGGAGTATATAGTGATTCACTTTGTAAAATGCTGCTAAAATGAGGACAGAATTGACCATCAAGGTTTAGCAACACTCAAATCATTGATATCCTTTCCAAGAGCACTTTCATGGAAGAAGTGGAAGTGAAGGCCTAATTAAAATGGTAGAAGAGAGAATGAGAGGAAAGAAATACCCAGTTTATAATCCTTCTAACAATATATGAGATCCTGCATAGTATGACAGAAATAGTCACATTCATTTTCCAAGCCTCACTCAAGTTATAACCATCCTCAACTTTTCTATTTATACTATCTTCCACATTTAGTCAGCATCTCTTCTGCATTTGGTGACTATTTCTAAAAAAAAATTTTATTGAAGTATAGTTGATTTACAATGTTGTATTACTTTCAGTTCAGCTCAGTTCAGTTGCTTAGTCATGTCCGACTCTTTGCAACCCCATGGACTGCAGCACAACAGGCCTCCCTGTCCATCACCAACTCCCAGAGTCCACTCAAACTCGTGTTCTTTGAGTCGGTGATGCCATCCAACCATCTCATCCTCTGTCATCCCCTTCTCTTCCTGCCTTCGATCTTTCCCAGCATCAGGGTCTTTTCAAAAGAGTCAGTTCTTCACATCAGGTGGTCAAAGTATTGGAGTTTCAGCTTCAACATCAGTCTTTACAATGAACACCCAGGACTGATCTCCTTTAGGGTGGACTGGTTGGATCTCCTTGCAGTCCAAGGGACTCTCAAGAGTCTTCTCCAACACCACAGTTCAAAAGCATCAACTCTTCTGTGTTCAGCTTTCTTTATAGTCCAGCTCTCACATCCATACATGACTACTGGAAAAACCATAGCCTTGACTAGATGGACCTTTGTTGGCAAAGTAATGTCTCTGCTTTTTAATATGCTGTCTAGGTTGGTCATAACTTTCCTTCCAAGGAGTAAGCGTCTTTTAATTTCATGGCTGCAGTCACAATCTGCAGTGATTTTTGAGCCCCCCAAAATAAAGTCTGACACTGTTTCTCCATCTATTTACCATGAAGTGATGGGACTGGATGCCATGATCTTAGTTTTCTGAATGTTGAGTTTTAAGCCAACTTTTTCACTCTCCTCTCTCACTTTCATCAAGAGGCTCTTTAGTTCTTCTTCACTTTCTGCCATAAGGGTGGTGTCATCTGCATATCTGAGGTTACTGATATTTCTCCTGGCAATCTTGATTCCAGCTTGTGCTTCCTCCAGCCCAGCATTTCTCATAATGTACTCTGCATATAAGTTAAATAAGCAGAGTGAGAATATACAGCCTTGACGTACTCCTTTTCCTATTTGGAACCAGTCTGTTGTTCCATGTCCACTTCTAACTTCTGCTTCCTGACCTACATACACATTTCTCAAGAGGCAGGTCAGGAGGTCTGGTATTCCCATCTCTTTCAGAATTTTCCACAATTTATGGTAATCCACACACTTAAAAGCTTTTGCTTTGTATTACTTTCAGGTATATAGCAAAGTGATTTTTTTTTCTTTCCTCTCTAATTACTCTACTGTATTTTTTACCAGTCCCTCTCTTCATGATCTTTTAATGTGTGAAGGCCCCAAGAGTCAGCTCATGGATCTATTTTCTTCTCTACCTTCAATCATTTATAGTATTATCCAGGATACTCTGACTTTTCCCACATTTTTATCTCATGCTAAGAACTCATGGTTAAACTCCAAGTTTCTCTTTTAGAGTATAAAACTGTATATTTGAAGTCTTTACTTGGATGCCAAATAGTTATTTTAAACATGTATGAAGACACGCAAAATGATACTCTTGATCTTTCTTCAATAAACCTTTTTCTTGTTAGACTTGTCATTTCAGATGATGGCAACTCAGATTCTGGTTGCTCAGGCTAAAAGTCTTGAGGTTATCTTTGACTTCTATGTCTTTACACACCACATACATTCTCTTAGAAAATCCTTTTCTGCTTAACCTTAAGTAAAGGTATTCTCCACTTTCTGAAAATCCACATAAGGTCCTTTCACTTCTGTGAATGATCTACCTTAGTATGTGTTAGCTTTTTTGTAAAATCAAAAATCCTCTTTGAATTTCTTTTGGGTAGAGAAAATAGATACTAAAATTCTTGCTCTAATGAATTTTCAATGGAATTAAATTCCTCCCTCTTCCTAATAAAAATATGTATAGACTGTCCACCTCAGAACAGCAGAATGCATAGTCTTCTTAAGTGAACATGGAGCATCTTAGAGCAAAGAAATTATACCAGCCCCTAAAATAATTTAATACTGTTGGGAAATAGATGAGGAAACAGTGGAAACAGTGTCAGACTTTATTTTGGGGGGCTCCAGAATCACTGCTGATGGTGACTGCAGCCATGAAATTAAAAGACGCTTACTCCTTGGAAGGAAGGTTATGGCCAACCTAGATAGCGTAATTAAAAGCAGAGACATTACTTTGCCAACAAAAGTCCGTCTAGTCAAGGCTATGGTTTTTCCAGTGGTCATGTATGGATGTGAGAGTTGGACGGTGAAGAAAGCTGAGCACCGAAAAATTGATGCTTTTGAACTGTGGTGTTGGAGAAGACTCTTTTTTTTTTTTTTTAATAAATTTATTTATTTTAGTTGGGGGCTAATTACTTTACAATATTGTAATAGTTTTTGCCATACATTGACATGAATCAGCCATGGGTTTACATGTGTTCCCCTTCCTGGACCCCCCACCCACCTCCCTCCCCATCCCATCCCTCTGGGTCATCCCATTGCCCCGGCCCTGAGCCCTTGTCTCATGCATCGTACATGGAATGGTGTTCTGTTTCACATATGATAATATACATGTTTCAATGCTATTCTCCCAGAATGTCCCACCCTCACCTTCTCCCTCAGAGTCCGTAAAATTGTTCTATGCATCTGTGTCTCTTATTCTGTCTCGCATATAGGGTTATCGTTACCATCTATCAAATTCCATATATATGCATTAGTATACTGTATTGTTGTTTTTCTTTCTGGCTTACTTCACTCTGTATAATGGGCTCCAGTTTCATCCATTTCAGTAGAACCGATTCAAATGTATTTTTTTTAATGGCTGAGTAATATTCCATTGTGTATATGTACCACAGCTTCCTTATCCATTCGTCTGCTGATGGACATCTAGGTTGCTTCCATGTCCTGGCTATTGTAAACAGTGCTGCGATGAACATTGGGGTACACGCGTCTCTTTCAATTCTGGTTTCCTCGGTGTATATGCCCAGCAGTGGGATTGCTGGGTCATATGGCAGTTCTATTCCCAGTTTTTTAAGGAATCTCCACACTGTTCTCCATAGTGGCTGTACTAGTTTGCATTCCCACCAACAGTGTAAGAGGGTTCCCTTTTCTCCACACCCTCTCCAGCATTTATTGCTTGTAGACTTTTGGATAGCAGCCATTCTGACTGGTGTGAAATGATACCTCATTGTGGTTTCGATTTGCATTTCTCTAATAATGAGTGATGTTGAGCATCTTTTCATGTGTTTGTTAGCCATCTGTATGTCTTCTTTGGAGAAATGTCTGTTTAGTTCTTTGGCCCATTTTTTGATTGGGTCGTTTATTTTTCTGGAATTCAGCTGCAGAAGTTGCTTGTATATTTTTGAGATTAATTGTTTGTCTGTTGCTTCGTTTGCTATTATTTTCTCCCATTCTGAAGGCTGTCTTTTCACCTTGCTTATAGTTTCCTTTGTTGTGCAAAAGCTTTTAATTTTAATTAGGTCCCATTTGTTTATTTTTGCTTTTATTTCCAATATTGTGGGAGGTGGGTCATGGAGGATCCTGCTGTGATTTATGTCGGAGAGTGTTTTGCCTATGTTTTCCTCTAGGCGTTTTATAGTTTCTGGTCTTACGTTTAGATCTTTAATCCATTTTGAGTTTATTTTTGTGTACGGTGTTAGGAAGTGTTCTAGTTTCATTCTTTTACAAGTGGTTGACCAGTTTTCCCAGCACCACTTGTTAAAGAGATTGTCATTTCTCCATTGTATATTCTTGCCTCCTTTGTCGAAGATAAGGTGTCCATATGTGCGTGGGTTTATCTCTGGGCTTTCTATTTTGTTCCATTGATCTATATTTCTATCTTTGTGCCAGTACCATACTGTCTTGATGACTGTGGCTTTGTAGTAGAGCCTGAAGTCAGGCAGGTTGATTCCTCCAGTTCCATTCTTCTTCCTCAAGATTGCTTTGGCTTTTCGAGGTATCTTATATTTCCATACAAATTGTGAGATGATTTGTTCTAGTTCTGTGAAAAATACCATTGGTAGCTTGATAGGGATTGCACTGAATCTATAGATTGCTTTGGGTAGTATACTCATTTTCACTATATTAATTCTTCCAATCCATGAACACGGTATATTTCTCCATCTGTTTGTGTCCTCTTTGATTTCTTTCATCAGTGTTTTATAGTTTTCTATATATAAGTCTTTTGTTTCTTTAGGTAGATATATTCCTAAGTATTTTATTCTTTTTGTTGCAATGATGAATGGTATTGTTTCCTTAATTTCTCTTTCTGTTTTCTCATTATTGGAGTATAGGAATGCAAGGGATTTCTGTGTGTTAATTTTATACCCTGCAACTTTACTATATTCATTGATTAACTCTAGTAATTTTCTAGTAGAGTCTTTAGGGTTTTCTATGTAGAGGATCATGTCATCTGCAAACAGTGAGAGTTTTACTTCTTCTTTTCCTATCTGTATTCCTTTTATCTCTTTTTCAGCTCTGATTGCTGTGGCCAAAACTTCCAAAACTATGTTGAATAGTAGTGGTGAAAGTGGGCATTCTTGCCTTGTTCCTGACTTTAGGTGAAATGCTTTCAATTTTTCACCATTGAGGATAATGTTTGCTGTGGGTTTGTCATATATAGCTTTTATTATGTTGAGATATGTTCCTTCTATTCCTGCTTTCTGGAGGGTTTTTATCATAAATGGATGCTGAATTTTGTCAAAGGCTTTTTCTGCATCTATTGAGATAACCATATGGTGTTTTTCTTTCAATTTGTTAATGTGGTGTATTACATTGATTGATTTGCGGATGTTAAAAAAACCTTGCATTCCTGGGATAAAGCCCACTTGGTCATGATGTATGATCTTTTTAATATGATGTTGGATTCTGTTTGCTAGAATTTTATTAAGGATTTTTGCATCTATGTTCATCAGTGATATTGGCCTGTAGTTTTCCTTTTTTGTGACATCTTTGTCTGGTTTTGGAATTAGGGTGATGGTGGCCTCATAGAATGAGTTTGGAAGTTTACCATCTTCTGCAATTTTCTGGAAGAGTTTGAGTAGGATAGGTGTTAGCTCTTCTCTAAATTTTTGGTAGAATTCCGCTGTGAAGCCGTCTGGTCCTGGGCTTTTGTTTGCTGGAAGATTTCTGATTACAGTTTCGATTTCCGTGCTTGTGATGGGTCTGTTAAGATCTTCTATTTCTTCCTGGTTTAGTTTTGGAAAGTTATACTTTTCTAAGAATTTGTTCATTTCTTCCAAGTTGTCCATTTTATTGGCATATAGCTGTTGGTAGTAGTCTCTTATGATCCTTTGTATTTCTGTGGAGTCTGTTGTGATCTCTCCATTTTCATTTCTAATTTTGTTGATCTGATTCTTCTCCCTTTGTTTCTTGATGAGTCTGGCTAATGGCTTGTCAATTTTGTTTATCTTCTCGAAAAACCAGCTTTTAGTTTTGTTGATTTTTGCTATTGTCTCTTTTGTTTCTTTTGCATTTATTTCTGCCCTAACTTTTAAGATTTCTTTCCTTAAAAAAGATTTCTTTCCTTAAAAAAGATTTCTTTCCTTCTACTGACCCTGGGGTTTCTCATTTCTTCCTTCTCTAGTTGCTTTAGGTGTAGAGTTAGTTGATTTATTTGATTTTTTTCTTGTTTCTTGAGGTACGCCTGTATTGCTATGAACCTTCCCCTTAGTATTGCTTTTACAGTGTCCCATAGGTTTTGGGTTGTTGTGTTTTCATTTTCATTCGTTTCTATGCATAATTTGATTTCTTTTTTGATTTCTTCTGTGATTTGTTGGTTATTCAGAAGCGTGTTGTTTAGCCTCCATATGTTGGAATTTTTAATAGTTTTTTTCCTGTAATTGAGGTCTAATCTTACTGCATTGTGGTCAGAGAAGATGGCTGGGATGATTTCAATTTTTTTGAATTTACCAAGGCTAGATTTATGGCCCAGGATGTGATCTATCCTGGAGAAAGTTCCATGTGCACTTGAGAAAAAGGTAAAATTGATTGTTTTGGGGTGGAAAGTCCTGTAAATATCAATTAAATCTAATTTGTCTATTGTATCATTTAAAGTTTGTGTTTCCTTGTTAATTTTCTGTTTAGTTGATCTATCCATATGCGTGAGTGGAGTATTAAAGTCTCCCACTATTATTGTGTTATTGTTAATTTCCCCTTTCATACTTGTTAGTATTTGCCTTATATATTGTGGTGCTCCTATGTTGGGTGCATATATATTTATGATTGTTACGTCTTCTTCTTGGATTGATCCTTTGATCTTTATGTAGTGTCCTTCTTTGTCCCTTTTCACATCCTTTATTTTAAAGTCTATTTTATCTGGAATGAGTATTGCGACTCCTGCTTTCTTTTGGTCTCCGTTTGCATGAAATATGTTTTTCCATCCTTTCACTTTTAGCCTGTGTGTGTCCCTAGTTTTGAGGTGGGTCTCTTGTAGACAGCATATATAGGGGTCTTGTTTTTGTATCCATTCAGCAAGCCTTTGTCTTTTGGTTGGGGCATTCAACCCATTTACATTTAAGGTAATTATTGATAAGTATGATCCCGTTGCCATTTACTTTGTTGTTTTGAGTTCATGTTGAAACATCCTTTCTGTGTTTCCTGTTTAGAGAAGATCCTTTAGCATTTGTTGGAGAGCTGGTTTGGTGGTGCTGAATTCCCTCAGCTCTTGCTTATCTGTAAAGCTTTTGAATTCTCCTTCATATCTGAATGAGATCCTTGCTGGGTACAGTAATCTGGGTTGTAGATTATTCTCTTTCATTACTTTAAGTATGTCCTGCCATTCCCTTCTAGCCTGAAGGGTTTCTATTGAAAGATCAGCTGTTATCCTTATGGGGATCCCCTTGTGTGTTATTTGTTGTTTTTCCCTTGTTGCTTTTAATATTTGTTCTTTGTGTTTGATCTTTGTTAATTTGATTAATATGTGTCTTGGGGTGTTTCGCCTTGGGTTTATCCTGTTTGGAACTCTCTGGGTTTCTTGGACTTCTGTGACTATTTCTTTCCTCATTTTAGGGAAATTTTCAACTATTATCTCCTCGAGTATTTTTTCATGGCCTTTCCTTTTATCTTCTTCTTCTGGGACTCCTATGATTCGAATGTTGGGGCGTTTCATATTGTCCCAGAGGTCCCTGAGGTTTTCCTCATTTCTTTTGATTCTTTTTTCTTTTTTCCTCTCTGCTTCGTTTATCTCCATCATTCTATCTTCTACCTCACTTATCCTATCTTCTGCCTCCGTTATTCTACTGTTGGTTCCCTCCAGAGTGTCTTTTATCTCCTTTATTTCATTATTCATTCTATATTGACTCTTTTTTATTTCTTCTAAGTCCTTGATAAACGTTTCTTGCATCTTCTCAATCTTTGTCTCCAGGCTATTTATCTGTAATGGAGAAGACTCTTGAGAGTCCCTTGGACTGCAAGGAGATCCAATCAATCCATCCTAAAAGAGATCAACCCTGGGTGTTCATTGGAAGGACTGATGTTGAAGCTGAAGCTCCAATACTTTGGCCACCTCATGCGAAGGGTTGACTCATTGGAAAAGACCCTAATGCTGGGTAGGATTGGGGGCGGGAGGAGAAGGGGACGACAGAGGATGAGATGGTTGGATGGCATCACCGACTCGATGGACATGGGTTTGGGTAGACTCCAGGAGTTGGTGATGGACAGAGAGGCCTGGCGTGCTGCAATTCATGGGGTCGCAAAGAGTCGGACACGACTGAGCGACTGAACTGAACTGAACTGAAAATAATTTAATACATTTAAATAATTAAAATCATACAAAGTATGTACTCTAATCAAGATAGAAAAAACTCAACAGCATAAAGAAGTTTGGGAGAATTTTAAAAATATATAGAAATTAAAGAATACATGCTTAAATAGGCAATGTATCAAAGAAAAAATCACAATGGAAATTATAAACTACTTTGCGATGAATGAAATGAATATATACAGCATGCCAAAACTTGTGAGATACAGCTAAAGCAGTGCCTGGAGAGACATCTGTAACTATAAACATTAATATTTAAAAAAATAAAAAGTCAGAAAATAATGACCAAAACTTCTATCATAGGACACTGGGAAAAGTGGAGCATACCAAAACTAAAGTAAACAGGAAAATGGAAATACTATAGAATAGCATGGACAATAATGAAATAGAGGCTAGAAAAATCAACTTGGTAGAAAATCAGCAAAATTAAAAGATGGTTCTTTGAGAAGATCAACAAAATTGGCAAGCCTATAGCTAAACTGACCTGACCAAGAGAGAAGAAATTCAAATTACTAACAGTGGGATTTGAAAAAGAACACTACTACTGATTTTACAAAAATAAACAGTATTATAAGTAAGAGTATGAATAACTCCATGGCAACAAATTAGACAACCTAGTGGAAATGGAAAAATTCCTAGAAAGATACAAATGACTGAAATTGATTTAAAAAGAAACAGAAAATCTAAATAGAAAAAGAGAGTAAATTAGTAGTAAAAACATACCTACAAAGTCATTAGCCCAGGTGGCTTTGCTGGTGATTTTTACCGAGAAGTTAAGAAAGGATTCCTATCTATTCTTCACAAAGTCTTTCAAAAATTGATGAAAAATATTTTACAATTGATTCTATAAGCCCAATATTTCTTTGATACCAAACCATACAAAGATAGCACAAAAAAAGAGAATTGGAGGACAATATATGTATGAACATAGAAACAAAAGGGCTTCCCCAGTGGCTCAGTGGTAAAGAATCTGCCTGCAATGCAGGAATCACAGGAGACACAGGTTCAATCCCTGGGTTTGGGAAGATCCCCTGGAGGACGGCATGGCAACCCATTCAAGTATTCTTGCTTGGAGAATCCCATGGATAGAAGAGCCTGATGGACTACAGTCCATAGGATCACAAAGAGTCAAATATGACAGAAGAAACTTAGCACACATGCACACACACAGACACAAAAATCTGTAACAAAAATAAATAGTAACTAAAATCAAAAATATAGATAAAGGCTCATACATCATGGCAAAGAAGGATTTATCTCAGGAACACAAAGTTGGTCTAGTATTTGAAAGTTAGTTAATGTAAAACATTATATTAATAGAATAAAGGACAAAATCACATTATTATCTTAATAGATTATAAAAAATAACAAAAATCTCTTGCTCAAATCCAAGAGAAATTTTATGATAAAAACATTCAAAAAACTGCAAATAGAAAAGGATATCCTTAACCTGATAAAGGGCATTATTAAAAAAAATAATAACTGACATCATACTTATGGTGAAAAAAAATAGATGTTTTCCCCTCATATCAGGAACAAATAGAAGCTCACAACTTCTATTCATTATATTGGAGCTTCTAGCCAGGACAATTAGGCAAGGGAAAAAAAAAAGATGCACTCATGTTGAAAGGAAAGAAGTAAAACTATCTATATTTTGAGATGATGCCATCTTGTATAGGGAAAACCTAAAGAATGCACTAAAAAACTATATAACTAATAAATGAGTTCAGAAAATTTGCAGGATATAAGGTCAATACACAGAATCAATGTTACTTCTATACATTTGCAATGAACGATTTGAAAATGAAATTAAGATAATTTAATTCAAAGCATCAAAAAGAATAAAAAACTTATGAAAACTTGAATAAATTTAATAAAGTGTTATATTTATACTCTGAAAACTACAAAATATCCCTTCAAGAATTTAAGGAAGCTGTAAACAAACAGGAAAGCATCTCATGTTCATGTATGAGAGGATCAAACATTGTTAACATGTCAGTACTCCAAAAATTAATATAAAGATTCAGGACAACCCCTTTCAGAATCCCAGCCATCTTCTTTATGGAAACTAACAGGCTGAGTTTAAATGTTATATGAAATTTCAATGGATCCAGAATTGGTAAAACAATCCTGAAAAAGAATAATATAGGAGACTCATATTTTTGATATCAAAACTTACTATAAAGCAATCATAATTATGACAGTGTAGCACTGGCACAAAGCCAGATTAGTAGATCTCTGGGCTAGAACTGAGAGTCCAGAAATAAGCCCATATATGTATGGTCAACTGATTTTTAACACGGGTGTAAATTCAATAAGAAAGAGACAATCTTCTCAATAAATGGTGCTGGGAAAAATAAATGTGTGTGTGCTAAGTCACTTTCGTCTTGTTCAACTCTTTTCAACCCCATGGACTGTAGCCTGCCAGGCTCCTCTGTCCATGGGATTCTCCAGGAAAGAATATTGGAGTGTGTTCCCATCTTTTTCTCCATGGAAAACAGGATATACATATGCAAAAGAATGAAGTTGGACCCTTACCTCAAACCATATTAAAAGTTAACTCAAAATGCATCACAGACTTAAATTTAATAGTAAAAAACATAAAATTTTTACAAAAAACGTGGCATTAAAATATTCATGGTCTTAATTTTGGCAAAAAAAAATTAGATATCACCACAAAAGCACAAGCAACAAAAGAAAAAATTGATAAATTTCAATTCATCAAAATTTTAAAACTTTGTACTTGGAAAGACATCATCAAGGAAGTAAAAAGACAATCTGAAGAGTCAGAGGAAATATTTGCAAATAATATATCTGAACTTGAATATATCTAGAAAAAAAACACCACTTACCATTCAATAATAAAAACATAACCTAATTAAAAAAAATTTTGAAAAGACGTTTCTCCAAAGAAGACATACAAACAATCATTAAGCACAGGAAAAGTTGCTCAACATCATGAGCCATTAGGGGAATGCAAGTTAAGACTTCAGTGAGATACCACTTCATCTCCACTAGAATGACTACAATGAAAAAGACAAATAGTAAAAGGTATTAGTGAAGATGTAGAGTAATTAGAACCCATGGCAACCCACCCCAGTGCTCTTGCCTGGAAAATAACATGGACAGAGGAGCCTGGTGGTCTACAGTATGTGGGGTCACAATGAGTCAGACACAACTTAGCGACTACACAACAAATATACTGCTGGTGGGAATGTAAAATGGAGAAGTCACTTTGGAAAACCATCTGGCATTTTTTCAAAGGGTTAAACATGGAGTTACCATTTGAACCAGCAGTTTCACTCCTAGATATATACCCAAGAGAAATGAAAACATGTCCAGATAGAAACTTTAAGCGTTCATAGGAACATTATTCATAACAGCCTAAAAGTAGAAATCAGAAGGCAATGGCACCCCATTCCAGTACTCTTGCCTGGAAAATCCCATGGATGGAGGAGCCTGGTAGGCTGCAGTCCATGGGGTCGCTGAGTCGGACACGACTAAGCAACTTAACTTTCACTTTTCACTTTCATGCATTGGAGAAGGAAATGGCAACCCACTCCAGTATTCTTGCCTCGAGAATCCCAGGGACGGCGGAGCCTGGTGGGCTGCCGTCTATGGGGTCGCACAGAGTCGGACACGACTGAAGCGACTTAGCAGCAAAAGTAAAAATCACCCAAATGTCCATCAGCTGATGAATGGATATTTATACAATGGAATGTTATTTTACAATAAACAGAAATGAAGTAGTTGATACATGAAACAACATGGATAAAGCTTGAAATCATTATAATAAGTGGACTATGTCAGTCACAAAAGACCACATATAATTCCATTTAGACAAGGCATTCAGAATAACCAAATCTATAGAGACAAAGTACATTAGCGGTCACTTACATTTTGGAGTAGGGTGGAGTGGTGTGAAAGGATAGGTAGTAACTGGTATTGGGTACAGGGTATCTTGTAGGGGTGATGAAAAGTTTCTAAAATTGATTGTGATACTGGTTGCCCAACACTGAATATACTACCTTTGTATCATTGTACAACCATTGAACTGTATACTGTATGAGTGAATTGTACAGAATGCAAATTATACATTGCGATAAAGCTCCAATTAAAATGACAGGACTCCAAATTTCGGAATATAGTAATAGCTGCTAGAAACAGAGTCTTAGTGCTAGTATTCATGTGGAATGCTCAGAACTGTATGTTGAAATGTCATCATTTCCTCAATAGTAGAGACAAATGACTAATGTGTGGTCATCCAGTATGAAAGGATAGTGTATGTTGAAAAAGAAGGTATCTGTTAATTTCTTTGTTTCTGCACCAAATGAGCTCTTTAGGAATCTAGATTTCAGAGATGGAGACAGAGATGTCTCAACAGGAGAGAGAAATCTGTGCAGAAGGGGTAAGTCATCCCTGGACCAGGACTGAGGCACAAACTTTCAGCTCTTCTCACACTGATGGTGGGATCCTGAGCAATGGTGAATGACTTATTATCTACACCTAGGAAATGTAAGAATACAGCTAAATAATCTCTAGAGTCCCTTCCAACCATTAAACTCTTGAAAGAGTAACCTACTAATTTTCTGAGAATCCCCACCTGACTCAATGGCAAAGACTGTCTGTATATTCTCTGTGACCCTCTGACATGGCATTGATACTTTGCTGTTGACATTTCAGTGTTTAGTTAATTAAAATGTAGAGCAGTTATAAAGCTAAATATTGCCATGTGAATCACATGCTGAATATTTCTTTTAATTTCACTCCATTAAAAAAAAGCCAGCTTCCTGTCCCCCTTCCTTTTCTGTAACCAAAATTCCTTCCATGTAAGAAACTACAGAAGAGAGCTTCTAACCATCTCGAGATTTTGGCCTCATGAGAGGCAAACAACTTTTTAAAAGATAAACAGCTTTTAATTCATAGGCAATGTTTGCTAGGGAACTATCCACTGCAAGTTTTTGAGGGCGGATGTCTCCTTCATATGGGTAGCCCAAGAGTTTAGCCCATAGACTAAAGCAGAGGAAATACTGACAAATGTTCTCTAGTTTGAACATGTAGGGGTGACATTTTGCTTGGCTCTAGGTTCATCTGAAAAGTCTGTGAAAAAACATTTTCACTGGAGAGCTCAAGGAACACCACTCACACGTCTCCAAACTTTATATGCTCCAGGTCCTATCCTTAAACCGTGTTAGTTGTAAGCAAGACTTGGAGAAGTGGCAAGACTTTGGGGGCTTGGGTTTAAGTCCTCAAAGCAAATTCTTCTTAGATGCTCACTAATCACAGAAGGCAGTTTTAGCAAAGAAACAATCGTGTATTTTACAAATAGTAACTTGCAGTAACTGAATAGTTTCTCTGTCCTTGAATTGAAATTTCTAAATATTATTAATAGAAATATCTGCAAGAGATTATTTTATACTGCTTTTCTCTTATAACCGTAACCATAGTCTCCTAAAGATTGGAAGCTCAATTTGAGTCATATCTCCTTATGTATACTTTGTTCAGTTGCTCAGTCATGTTTGACTCTGTGACCCCATGGACTGTAGCCCACCAGGCTCCTCTGTCGACAGAATTTTCCAGGCAAGAATACTGGAGTGGGTTGCCATTTCCTACTCCAATATATACTATAAATAATTACAAACCCTTCATTCTCCTTTTAAAGGAGAAACTAAACTTGTCTCTCTTGTAATTCTAATAATTAAACCGGAAAGAAAGCAATATACAACATTCTTATTTAAAAATAATGTCAAACTTTCCATTTGAAAAGATGTTTTTCCATTTGAAAAGACATGATGTTTTCTACTTCTTCAAGAAGAGAAAGGCATGCCAAGTTTCTTATCACTCTCCTTTAACATCACTCCTTTTTGAATTTATGAGGCAGTTAGAACAGAAGTTTTATTCAGTTGATATTGGAGTTTCTGTCACACATATTTTACTTTTCCAGTACTGGTCTTCTAGCACTGGCCAAGGAGGCTGTCCTTGTACAGAAGTCCAGCTCTGTCTTATATGAATATATCTGATGGCCTGTAACTCATGTGAGTCTCTAGGTGATGCCAATGGTCAGAGCTGAATGGTTCTGATGTGAATGAACTCAGAACTGTGGCAGGGACCTAAAAATTACCTGGCTGACCAACTCCTATTCTCTCTGAAAACTTTTTAAAATCTTATTTAATACACAAAAATAAAAACTACTGTCTGACTTTTCTGGTGGCTCAGTGGATAAGAATCTGCCTGCCAATGCAGGGAACATGGGTTTGACACCTGGTCTAGGAAGATTCCACATCTAAGTCCGTGTGCCACAACTACTGAGCCCGTGCTCTGAAACAAAAGAAGCCACCGCAGTGAGAAGCCTGCGTACTGTAAGAGAGTAGCCCTGACTCACCACAACAAGAAAAAAGCATTCATGCTACAATAAAGACCCAGCGCAGCCAGAAATAAATGAATAAATAAATAAAATTATTTTTAAAATGTTGCTTAAAAAATAAATACTAGTGTCTTTGCTTCACATAATTACCCTTGTGCTAAATTAAGCTTTGTCTGATGCATGTGCCCTGGCCCTTTCCCAGTGTCTCCACCACAGCAGTCTTTGCCCTCATCTTACAACTGTTTTTCATGTTTCATGAGCAGAAAGTTTTACCTTGTGATTCTATCATGCCATAGTGAGCATAAACCATATTGCTTTAGTGCTTGGTAGGACAGAGAGCATTTTTCTTACCGGTAGAAATACATCTACCCCCCTCCCAGTCCTGCTTGATACTTTATAATATAATACTAGCTTTATTGTCATCGATGTTTTAATTTTATGAGCTTCAATGATAACTTGTAAGGGTGCATTTTTTCTTGTTGGCCATTTCTGATGCACCTATCTAGTTCTTTTCACAGTGTAGACTGTCTCCCTACTGTTTGCAATGACAGGATAGGATATTTCCTCTCTATTCTCTCATTCTCTCCTTTTTATCACCCAAATTCACGTTTAACTTTATACCTTGAAATCTAGGTATGCCACTGTGACTTTATTAGTTTTAAGTGACAAATATGTACTTCCTACACTCCAGCCTGTTAAAAAGCAGAGACATTACTTTACCAACAAAGGTCCGTCTAGTCAAAGCTATAGTTTTTCCAGTAGTCATGTATGGAGGATGTGAGGGCTGGACCATAAAGAAAGCTGAGCGCTGAAAAATTGATACTTTGAATTATGGTGTTGGAGAAGATTCTTGAGAGTTCCTTGGACTGCAAGGAGATCAAATCAGTCAATCCTAAAGGAAATCAGTCCTGAATATTCATTGGAAGGACTGATGCTGAAGTTGAAGCTCTAGTAGTTTGGCCACCTGATGTGAAGAATTGACTCATTGGAAAAATCCTGATGCTGGGAAAGATTGAAAGCAGGAGGAGAAGGGGATGACAGAGGTTGAGATGATTGGATGGCATCACCAACTTGATGGACATGAGTTTGAGCAAGCTCCGAGAGTTGGTGATGGACAGAGAAGCCTGGTGTGCTACAGTCCATGGGGCCGCACAGAGTCGGACACAACTGAGTGACTGAACTGAACTGATGTACTTCCTATTATAAAAGAAGAAATCATTTTACATTTTCTTTTTCATTTATGCTTCCAAATTTAAATAAACATACTCTTTATTCATATTTACATCAATGACACTTCCTCTTTATTTTTCAACCACAACTCTCACATTTGTTTCAGTCCTAGTGCTACAGACAAATAAACTCAGTGCTCCATTTCCAATCTCTTAGTGTGCTTTATTTTTACCTTCATTACTTGGTGGCTGAAATTTATCCTCTTGCATTTGTTGTTAAGAAGGGTACAGGAGTTCCATTGTCCCTGAATTCTCTCATGTTCAAAACTAGTCAAAATACTTAGCTTGATCCTTAGAGGGATTCTGTCTCCCAAAAGTGATTGTAGCTGGGAAATCTGTGGCCAGTGTTTCTCTCCACTTAAATGACTTTATCCTTCAGGACAGTCGTATTAATCTTTTACACCTGAATGAGGATTTTAATAAAGGCGTATTTCCATATTGATCATATAAGAGATTAGGTGTGAGAAGGAGCGGGAGGTCAGAGCGTGTCAGCTATCACATGTTATCTAGAATAAAAGTTGTTATTGAGGAAATCATGGGAAGCCCTGGAGGGCTTGGAGCTGAGTTGTGACGCCGTCTAGCTGTGAGATTGTACAGATTCAGCCTCCTGAGGGCACATTCATCTAGGTCTGGATTCCCTCCAAGTTCAAGCCCAGGGGGTCTGATCTGCAATGAATATAAGACATTAGGAGCTTTGCATTGTTTTCCTAAATACAGGGGCATACTAAAGGAACACAGTGATGGTGAACTGCACACAGCTTCTTATTATTTTGAAGCAGTTATAGATTCACAGAAATTGTTCCTAAAAAATGTACAGGGAGGTCTTGTGTACGTACCCTTCACCCAGTTTCTACTAGTGCTATCATCTTCCACAACTGGAGTGCAGGATCGAAAACACAAAGCTCCCTTGATTTCCACCCAAGTTTGGGCAGTCCCCGCTTTGTTGAGTCATAGTCCATAGCATGGATCATCCATCACAGCTTCTTTAACCATTCTTTTTGGAAGATAGTGTTTTTTATCCAGATTGGGTTGTGGTTAATAAACCTGCTGTGAACATTCATGTGCATGTTTTTGTGTGAACGTGGTTCACATTTTTCTGGGATTAATGTCCAAGGTTACAATTGCTAAATTGTATATCCAGTTTCATAAGAAACTGTCAAATTGTTTTTCAGACATTAACCTGTCTGTTGTTTTCAAGGAATTGGTTCATTTCTTTTCAAGTTATAGAGTTAGTGAATAGAGAGCTGTTTGTAGTATTGTCACACTACCTTTTTAGTTTTTCCAGGATCTGCAGTGACCTCCCCTGTTCCATTCCTGCTAGTGATTTATGTCTTTTCTCTTTTTATAATTTTCAATCTTGCTGGAGATGTATCAATTTTGATTCTTTTAAGAATCAACTCTTTCTTTCATTTATCTTCTCCATTGTTTTCCACATCATGTTTTTGTTGATTTCTGCTTTTCTTTATTACTTCCTCCCTTCTGCTTAGCTAAGTTTCTTTGCTCTTCTCTTTCCAATTTCTTAAGGTAAAAATTTAGGTTATTGACTTGTTCCTTTTCTCACTTCTAATGTCAGCATTAATAAAATTAATTTGCCTTTCAGCACTGCTTTAGTTGTGTCTTGAATGTTTTTTATATTTTATTCTTATTTTTACTCAGTTCTATATGTTCTTAAATTTTCCTTTGACATTTCTTTGTTGATCCATTGGTTATTTGGAACCATATTATTCAGAACTGTATTGTTTAGCTTACCAGTTTTTGGAAATTCTCTAGTCAGATGACCATTATTGATTTCAGGCTTGAACTTCCTGTGGTCAGAGAATGTTCTTGTATTATTTTTCAATCCTTGTAAGTTTGTTAAGGCTTGTTACATGGCCCAGGATATTCACCATCTTAGTGAATGTTCTGTGGGTACCTGGAAAAAAAAATGTTCTGCTATTGTTGGGTGGAGTGTCCCTATGCTGCTGCTGCTAAGTCGCTTCAGTCATGTCCAACTCTTAACGACCCCCTGGACTACAGCCCACCAGGGCCCTCAGTCCATGGGATTTTCCAGGCAAGAGTACTGGAGTGGGGCGCCATTGCCTTCTCCTGAGTGTCCATATATGTTGTCTAAATTCTATTGGTTGGTTCCATTGTCCAGATCTTTGATATTCTTGCTGATTTTCTGCCTAGTAGCTCTGTCAGTTGCTGAGAAGGTTGTATTGAAGTCTTTATCTATAATTGTGGATTTTTCTATTTCTTCTTTCAAGATAGTTTTGTATCAAGTATGAGATATAGAGATATTAAGCATGCAGTTGGCAGTTTTTCCTTTCAGCACTTGAAAAATATTTTGCCACTTCTCTCTGCTTTCATAGTTTCAGGTGAGATAGCATGTCAATCGAACTGGTGTCCCCCTACAGTCAATTTGCTATTTCTCACTGGTTGCTTCTAAGATTTTTGTTTTAGTTTTTGGAATTTTATGATATTTTATGTCATATGAATTTTATGACATACCTTGGCAAGGTTATCTTTTGATTTATCCTGATTAGAACCTATCTGTTCAGCTTCTTGGATCTGTAAACTTATAACTTTTGTCATTTTGGGAAGTTGTCACCCATTATTTTTGGAAATACTCTTTCAGCCCTACTCTTTTTCCCCTGCCTTTGTGTAATTCTAAAGGTACAGTGGAGCTTCTCTGGTGGCTCAGATGGTAAAGAATCTGCCTGCAATACGGGAGACCTGGGTTCAATCCCTGGGTGGGGAAGATCCTTGGAGAAGGGAATGGCTACCCCACTCCAGTATTTTGGCCTGGAGAATTCCAGGAACAGAGGAGTCTGGCAGGCTAGAGTTAGGTTTTATATTGCTATTCCATAGGCACTTGGGTTTCTATTAATTTATTTTTTTGTCTTTTTTTCTCTCTGTGTTCAGATTGGGTGATTTCTACTAAACCATCTTCAGGATTACTCTGTCATCAATCCTCTGTGCATCAATCCTCTGTCATCTCCACTGTACTACTAAGCCTATTTATTGTTTTTGTTGTTACTATTATATTTTTCAGTTCTACCATGTCATTTAGTCCTTTCTTATGAATTCTGTTTCTTTGATGAGATTTTCTCGTTTACATTTGTTCCAAGACAATTTGTAATTGATCTTTGAATCTCTTTTTTACCCATTCTGCTTTTAAATCATTGTCAGATAATCCCAATGTCTGATTCATCTTGGTGTTGGTAGCAGTGGAGTGTCTCATTCAAGATATAATTTTCTTGGTTCTTGATATGATGGGTGATTTTCCACTGTATCATAGTCTTTATCAATGATGTTAGGAGACTCTAGATCTTATTTAAATATTTTATTTTGTCAGGTAGATGTCTTCCTTAAATTTATTATGGGGTACTTGATCTGCATTTGTGGTCTGTGGTTCCAATGGCAGTTTGGTTTTCAGAGTTCCTGTCTCATTTTACTCTGCAGCATTTGTCTTTTGACCTGGAGCTTCCCCTCTTCCCTGTCAGTGTTGCCTACAGAAGCAGAGTTTCCCCAGGCTGAGATTCAAGTGACTTTCAAACAGAAAGGACTAGGGAGATGTCTTTGGATGGGACTGGAGAGTCTAGAGTCATAGAGAGAAAGGTCTAACATGACTGTGGTCCTATTACTCATTCCACCTGCCTGACTGGCTCTTCTGATCAGAGGGAGGAGCCTCAGGGAGACTCGGGGGCCACCGTGAAAACCAAGAGGCTCCCAGAATGGAGTGCTTGCTCTAGATGGGTCTCACCTACTGCCCCCATCAGTATCTGTTGGCCCATGGTTTTGTTTCCTTCTGCTTTTAACTCTATCATGTTTTGTTTCATGTACTTGTAAGTTCTTGACTAGAACTCTTTCAATGGAGAATGCAAAGAGATAATAGCTTAGTGAGATGAAAGGCTCTTCCATATTTTTGTCAGCCACAGAGACAGAGGATTAAGAAATTTCAAAACAAGGGTTTCATAAATGTATTGCTTCATTCTTGTCCACAAACATAAAAATGTATTTAATGTGACTCATTACCAGAATCAACACCATATATTAGTTAATTAAATCCAACTCTAAAGAAGTGCAAAATTGACTGAAGAATAAATGGAGAAGACATGAATAGACGTGGAATTATAATTTAGATGGTTTAAATTTTTAATATGGATTCAGCAGTGGTTATGCAATCAGTCTAAATTTAGTTTCTCTTTCCCATTAAGTAAGTCTGGAAGTAAGCAGTCTATGGCTCAAATGGAGTTTCTCTTTTAACTAGTAATCCAAGCTCCTCTGTCCTTACAATTGATCTTTTATGATGGCACTTCCTGGCTCACCTAATGATCCAGCAGAGATACTCAAAACATCATTCCTACTTGGCAGGCCAGGAGGAGGAAAACTAGAGAGAGGGGGGAAAAGATTTCTAAGCTTGCTATCCACACAGAGCAACATAGAAGTGAATGTCTATGGAAAAAAAAATTTCAAATCCAGGTGGACAAATGATTTAAATGTGAAAGGCAAAACTTTGAAACATTTAAAAGAAAACAAGGGCGGATATCTTTATGCACCACAAATCAGGTAAGGATCTCTAAAACAATACACAAGAATAAAAGATTGATTGATTCAACTATATTAAAATTAACAAAGTGTGTTCATCAAAATACATTACAAAGCAAGTTAAAAGAGAAGAAAAGAAAAAAAAAACCACAGAAGTTTAGCATATGAAATGTATTTTTAAAAACTCTTAATCAATTAGAAAGTAAGAAAACAATCCTGTTCTTAAATTGTGCAAAATACATAAGTAAGAATTTTCCATTAGAAATACAAATGGTGCAGAGATTTAAATAAAAAATAGGAAGTTAGATAATACTAAGTGTTGGGGTAATTGTTGATTTAAAGACACTTACGCACACTGGAAAAGAATTGACTCAATAGTAGATTCATATTCATATGCGTGTAACTCAGCAATTCTATTCTTGAGTTTATGTGGAAAAGAAATATTGTTCAGGTCTACCAGGATATTATAAAGTGTCATTGTAGTATCCTCTGATTCTATATTTTAAATGGCAAATTTTGTAGTCTTAAATGAACCCCAATACAAAGAATAGCACAGCAAAACCCAAGTACTTTTCAGCCAGATTCAATGTTATCAACATTTGGCTTATGTTTCATCTAGCTTCCTTTTCCCTCAGTTTTTCTTTTGTTGCTGATCTTTTAAGTACATTCCAGATACTATTCCAAAGTATCATTTCTCCATGGCAAAAATAATGAATATCAAACAAATATTCATTAATGGAAAACTGGAAAATTAAATTGTGCTATTCCACAGAGCAAAATAATATATATAAAGAAAATGAAATACAGCTGTATTCAAAATGAATTCAACTTATAATAAAAACATTAATTTAAAATTGAAAATAAAATCACTATAGAAAATATACAATGATACTATTATTCCCAAGTTATTAAAACTTAAAAGAAGAGAAGAATGCAAGAAGCACAAATTCAAGATAGTCATGACTTCTGAGAGGCTGAGATGCCTTTAGTTCTTTAGGTGAATAGTGTATTTACCAGTCATTAGTCCATTGCTATAAAATTTACATGAAAGAGGCTGGTATACAGGGGACAATATGGACTCAATTGCAATATGGACAAAAATTGGATCAATAAGGATATATGTGTAGAATAATGACAAAATACAAAGGCCATCTGGGTAACTAATGAAAAACAATATTTTTTCTTTAGAAATATGTTAACGTTCCTCAAATTATCATAATACACTAACAATGGAATTTCAAAGGAATATGTAACAATATAAAGTGATCATAAAATTCATCTGGGAGGAAAAGTATAAAATTAGCCCGAAAAATATTTTAAAAAGAAATTAGTGTTAAGCTTAACGTTTTAGATAATGAAATGCATTATAAAATTATGATAATTAAAAGATTGGTTTAGATAGCACAATAGATAAGTACATAAATGAAAAAATAAGTGATTTTCAAGAAATACTTTAGTGTTTGTTTTAAAATGTTAACATGAGTAAGACAGCATTACAAATAGAAAAGGAAAAGATAGACTTAAAAAAAAATTGGTGAACTGTCTTCAGTTCAGTTCAGTCGCTCAGTCATGTCCGACTCTTTGCAACCCCATGAATCGCAGCACGCCAGGCCTCCCTGTCCATCACCAACTCACAGAGTTTACCCAAACTCATGTCCATCGAGTCGGTGATGCCATCCAACCATCTCATCCTCTGTCGTCCCCTTCTTCTCCTGCCCCCAATACTTCCCAGCATGAGGGGCTTTTCCGATGAGTCAACTCTTCTCATGTGGTTGCCAAAGCATTGGAGTTTCAGCTTCAACATCAGTTCTTCCAATGAACACCCAGGACTGATCTTTAGAATGGACTGGTTGGATCTCCTTGCAGTCCAAGGGACTCTCAAGAGTCTTCTTCAACACCACAGTTCAAAAGCATCAATTCTTCAGCACTCAGCTTTCTTCACAGTCCAACTCTCACATCCATACATGACTACTTTAAAAACCATTGCTTTGACTAGATGGACATTTGTTGGCAAAGTAATGTCTCTGCTTTTTAATATGCTATCTAGGTTGGTCATAACTTTCCTTCCAAGGAGTAAACGTCTTTTAATGTCATGGCTGCAATAACCATCTGCAGTGATGTTGGAACCCCAAAAATAAAGTCTGACACTGTTTCCCCATCTATTTGCCATGAAGTGATGGGACCAGAAAAAGTTGGCTTAAAGCTCAACATTCAGAAAACTAAGATCATGGCATCTGGTCCCATCACTCCATGGGAAATAGTTGGGGAAACAGTGGAAACAGTGTCAGACTTTACTTTTTTGGGCTCCAGAATCACTGCTGATGGTGACTGCAGCCATGAAATTAAAAGACGCTTACTACTTGGAAGGAAGGTTATGGCCAACCTAGATAGCATGTTTAAAAGCAGAGACATTACTTTGCCAACAAAAGTCCGTCTAGTCAAGACTATGGTTTTTCCAGTGGTCATGTATGGATGTGAGAGTTGGACGGTGAAGAAAGCTGAGCGCCGCAGAATTGATGCTTTTGAACTGTGGTGTTGGAGAAGACTCTTGAGAGTTTCTTGGACTGCAAGGAGATCCAATCAATCCATCCTAAAAGAGATCAATCCTGGGTGTTCATTGGAAGGTCTGATGTTGAAGCTGAAGCTCCAATACTTTGGCCACCTCATGCGAAGGGTTGACTCATTGGAAAAGACCCTAATGCTGGGTAGGATTGGGGGTGGGAGGAGAAAGGGACGACAGAGGATGAGATGGTAGGATGGCATCACTGACTCGATGGACATGGGTTTGGGTAGACTCCAGGAGTTGGTGATGGACAGAGAGGCCTGGCGTGCTGCAATTCATGGGGTCGCAGAGAGTCGGACACGACTGAGCGACTGAACTGAACTGAACTGATGGGACCAGATGCCATGATCTTAGTTTTCTGAATGTTGAGCTTTAAGCCAACTTTTTCACTCTCCTCTTTCACTTTCGTAAGAGGCTTTTCAGTTCCTCTTCACTTTCTGCCATGAGGGTGGTGTCATATGCATATCTGAGGTTATTGATATTTCTCCTGGCAATCTTGATTACAGCTTGTGCTTCTTCCAGCCCAGTGTTTCTCATGATGTACTCTGCATATAAGTTAAATAAGCAGAGTGACAATATACAGCCTTGCCGTACTCCTTTTCCTATTTGGAACCAGTCTGTTGTTCCACGTCCAGGTCTAACTGCTGCTTCTTGACCTGCATACAGGTTTCTCAAGAGACAGGTCAGATGGTCTGGTATTCCCATCTCTTAAAGAATTTTCCACAGTTTATTGTGATTCACACAGTCAAGGGCTTTGACGTAGTCAATAAAGCAGAAATATTTTTTCCAGAACTGTCTTGCTTTTTTGCTGATCCAGTGGGTATTGGCAATTTGATCTCTGGTTTCTCTGCCTTTTCTAAATCCAGCTTGAACATCTGGAAGTTCACGGTTCACGTATTGCTGAAGCCTGGCTTGGAGAATTTTGAAATTTTGTTTACTAGCGTGTGAGGTGAGTGCAATTGTGCAGTAGTTTGAGCATTCTTTGTCATTGCCTTTCTTTGGGATTGGAATGAAAACTGACCTTGTCCAGTCCTGTGGCCACTGCTGAGTTTTCCAAATTTGCTGGCATATTGAGTGAAGCACTTTCACAGCATCATCTTTCAGGATTTGAAACAGCTCAACTGGAATCCCATCACCTCCACTAGCTTTATTTGTAGTTATGCTTCCTAAGGCCCACTTGACATGACATTCCAGGTTGTCTGACTCTAGGTGAGTGATTACACCATTGTGATTATCTGGGTCATGAAGATCATTTTTGTACAGGTCTTCTGTGTATTCTTGCCACCTCTTCTTAATATCTTCAGCTTCAGTTAGGTCCATACCTTTTCTGTCCTTTATTGAGCCCATCTTTGCATGAAATATTCCCTTGCTATCTCTAATTTTCTTGAAGTGATGTCTAGTCTTTGCCATTCTATTGTTTTTCTCTATTTCTTTGCATTGATCACTGAGGAAGGCTTTCTTATCTCTCCTCACTATTCTTTGGAACTCTGCATTCAAATGGGTATAGCTTTCCTTTTCTCCTTTGCTTTTGGCTTCTCGTCTTTTCACAGGTATTTGTAAGGCCTCTTCAGACATCCACTTTGCTTTTTTGCATTTATTTTCTTGGCTATGGTCTTGATCCCTGTCTCTTGTACAATGTCACAAACCTCCATCCATAGTTCATCAGGCACTCTGTCTATCAGATCTAGTCCCTTAAATCTATTTCTCACTTCCACTGTATAATCATAAGGGATTTGATTTAGGTCATACCTGAATGGTCTAGTGGTTTTCCCTACTTTCGTTAATTTAAGTCTGAATTTGGCAATAAGGAGTTTCTGATCTGAGCCAAAGTCAGCTCCCAGTCTTGTTTTTGCTGACTGTATAGAGCTTCTCCATCTTTGGCTGCAAAGAATATAATCAATCTGATTTTGGTGTTGACCATCTGGTGATGTCCATGTGTAGAGTCTTCTCTTGTGTTGTTGGAAGAGGGTGTTTGCTATGACCAGTGCGTTCTCTTGGCAGAACTCTATTAGCCTTTTCTGTGCTTCATTCTGTACTCCAGGCCAAATTTGCCTGTTACTCCAGGTGTTTCTTGACTTCCTACTTTTGCATTCCAGTCCCCTATAATGAAAAGGACATCTTTTTTGGGTGTTAGTTCTAAAAGGTCTTGTAGGTCTTCATAGAACCTTTCAACTTCAGCTTCTTCAGCATTACTGGTTGGGGCATAGACTTGGATTACTGTGATATTGAATGATTTGTCTTGAAAACGAACAGAGATCATTCTGTCATTTTTGAGATTGCATCCAAGTACTCCATTTTGGACTCTTTTTTTGACTATGATGGCTACTCCATTTCTTCTAAGGGATTCCTGCCCACAGTGTTAGATGCAATGGTCATTTGAGTTAATTCACCCATTCCAGTCCATTTTAGTTCGCTGATTCCTAAAATGTTGATGTTCATGCTTTCCATCTCCTGTTTGACCACTTCCAATTTGTCTTGATTCATGGACCTAACATTCCAGGTTCCTATGCAATATTGCTCTTTACAGCATCGGACCTTGCTTCTATCACCAGTCACATCCACAACTGGGTGTTGTTTTTGCTTTGGCTCCATCCCTTCATTCTTTCTGGAGTTATTTCTCCGTTGATCTCCAGTAGCATATTGGGCACCTACCAACCTGGGGAGTTCATCTTTCAGTGTCCTATCTTTTTGCCTTTTCATATCTTAAGGTAAGCTATCTCAGATCTTTTTTAATAACTTTGAATTATTTATGCTAAAGTAATAAAGACAAGATCATGAACTCTAAATAGGGTTAGTCAAATCAGGAGTTTTGAAGTGCAGATAGGGAACAGGGAAGAGGAGGTCAAAGTTATTATATCTTTTTTTTTTTTTTTTAATTTGAGCTGGAAACATCACAGAAACACTTTTTGCTCTCTTGGCAAGTCTGCTTCACATTCTGTCTCAGACCAAGAAAACACAAAAGAAGTTAAGCAAACATTTCAGAAGATTGCAAAAAGGTACAGATAAGGTTCAAGAAACTTATTCCCTTCCAGATGATTTATCTATTCCTCATTTAACACAAGTCCTATTATATTATTTTCTGTTCAAATGTTTTATTGTAGTCACACCAATTTTTTAAAAAGCTTAGTATATGACTTCATAAGAGATTTATATTAATATAAGATTTTCATAAATAGTGTCCTAAAAAACCTCAGTCGAAAGCAAAGTTTCATGAAGGTAAACGTCTCTGAGTCAAACAGAGTCAAATTACTGTTACACACACTGCACAATCAGAGAAGAATGGTGAGAGGCAACAAAATCATGTGGAGAGGTTTAGAGCCCTAACAGAGGAGGCTCCATTCAAAACACAGGCAAGCTTTCCTTCTAATATTTGAAACAAATACATGAATATTTGAATACTTCAAATATTTGAAACACATACTTCTGTGGGGAAGAATTAAAATGAATGGTTGGAAAGTTACAGAAAAATTCATGAGTTAATAAAATACAAATACATAATCATTGTGAATGCAATTGCTTATCGAGTCACATGGGTCTTCATGTTGACCAATGAGAGTTCAGTTCTATGGAGCCCTGCAGAGAAGAAAACACAATGAATAGACAGTTCGCCAATCACATGGTTCCAAAGTAGCCTCACATTCTAGAACCCTGTCATCAATTAACTTATATTTAGCATCCAGATCATCTCATTTGCCCAACATCACATGTAGTCCAAAGACACTTGGATGTTAGTCATTATTTGATATACGAGGCAGGGAATGTATGACTGTCACATTTGATAAAAGATGAGATTAAGTTCAGGGTAGTGAAGTGATTTGCTCCTCCAAACCCATCTAGTAGTTGAAATCACACTAATAGTGACATTTATTAATCAATTCTCAGGCCATGTTCTATGACTGTTACATGTGCCATCTTAAGAAAATAATTTCAGCAGTGGGAAAACTGAAGCTCTAACAATAACCTTGTAGACACCTCTACTTTTCTCATTTCATAGACAAGGATGTCAAAGCTTGGAAAGTAAGTAGCAGATTAAAACCAGGAGAGGCTGGCTCTAGAGCTTACCCTCTATGTCAGGGCATTAATGGAATAGACAACACCATGGACAAGCTCTGTTTTTGAGTGTACACATGTGAATGACACTTATTTCCCTTGCCAACCTGCTTTCAACTGAGCTTCTCTTATCAGGGGAGAAACGATGAACTTTATTTCAAATATTGCTTTCATTGGAGATTCTAACAAGAGTGAAAAAAATCTTTTTGTGACCTTACTTCCACCCACAGTATGAGGTCTTCCAAGTGTGTTAACATGGGGTTTCTTGATCAGGGTCTGGGGGCAGGGTTTTTTTGGGGGGTGGGGAATGTCATTTCTCAAAACTGTAGAGGACAAATGACATCATTACTCTCACTAACGTCTAGCTGTAATTTAGCATTTCATCCCCTTTAAATATAGGCAAAAGAAAGACACAATAGTATCAGCATTGCCAATGGTTTCTCCACAATTGCAAGTACAGATTATTTATATCTTATGAGTTTTGTTACAAAGACCTCAACTACATAACTGATACTTTGAAATTATCTGCTCTTATTTGACACACATCTAGATATTATTTTGTACACACATATATTGACTATACAAATTTTGAAATGATCATTTTATTTCCATATAATTTGTTTCTGTTGTAATCCCATGCATTTTGTCTTATGTGTTTAAAGCTATTATTCTGAGAAGTATCCCTAGGTTTTCCCAGACTGACAAAACTGGGTTCAATGGAATGAATACAGCTAGTAGGGAAAACTTGGATTGCAAAATAAATGTCAATCTCTACAAATTTACTGGTGTGATCATTGGAAAATCAGACTTTTTGGCTATGTCTCAAGTGCATGTTTCACAGGGAGGTTGTGAAATATATATAGATTGTTATATTATATATATTATATATATAAATCACATATATAATTATATAAATTATAAAAATCATATAAATTATAATTATAATTTTATAAATTATATATTATAGCTATATAATTATATAAATATATTATTAAATATATTACTATATGCATTAATTATTATTAAATATATTATATTACAAATAATTGTATTATTATGTAATTGTAATTATATAAATTATATATATTATATATGAATATATATGCTAAATATGATCTAATATTTTTAAATGTCTTATATTTTAAAAATCAAATATTTTATATCTTGAAAAAGAACAAAAAGAGAATTAAAATAGCATGAACAAATGAAATTGGTTTTTACATAGCATGTGAACCTAGTTTCTAAGGAATTTGCTTTGGTGCTTACAGTAAATTTAGTGTGACAGTATATATAGTCACACAGTGTCATGAACTTGGAGCCACATCAATTGCTTGTTATTTATTTAGTAGTCTTTAACGTTTGTCTTCATCTTTGCATTTTGAGTTTGTACCTCTGGATGGAACCAAGCCCATAGGTGGTTGATGGTAAGCGTACAGAAGCCCAAAATGTACTACAGGGTGTTTAAGGACCGGGAGTGACCGTCCTGAGTGCCACACAACTGCTATCAACAGTGAAGATGGGAACCTGTAGCACAGAGGGGGTACACTTGACCCAGTCCTGATAATGGGGCTAGGGATAGATAAAAAGGCTGGTTTCTCAGTCCAGAGTTTTTCCTACTCCTCATGTTGAGGATAAAATGACAGCAAGTTTCAAGGAAAAGCTGTAGGGTTGATTTTGTTTGCCCTTGGTGCTGGAGCCCTCTGGAGTTTCAGGAAACAAATGTTCTAGAATCTTCTGACTTAGCTGTTATGTAGAAGCCCCTGGCCAAAGCTCACCCACCATTGATGTGAGCTGGGCAGTTACTACATTTGCTGAGCTCTGAGTGGGGCCAAAGTGGACTAGAGCTCATCAACCCGGAGTAGCCTACCTTTAATTTGAAATTAAGCTTACTGAGGTTGAGGTATAAGAAATGAAAAGCAAACAAAAAATGGACTTCTTTTCAAGAAGAAAGCCCTTTGATCTCTTTGATCTGTGTTTAGGTACTTCCAATCACTCCACTCCTCTCTCTCTCTGTGCATTTTTAGTCTTTGCCAAGAGGCAGTGCTGAATCAAATAGCCAGCAGTCTCCTGGTGAATTGTAGCCACTGGACAAGGTGCACCCTGTCCTTAGATCTGACGTATGCTTAAATAATTTATTACCAATAATTAACAAAAGATAAAACTCAAATTGGGCTTCCCCAGTGGCTCAGTGGTAAAGAATCCACCTGAAATGCAGGAGCCACAGGAAACACAGGTTCAATCCTTGGATTGGGAAGATCCCCTGGAGGAGGGCATGGCAGCCCACTCCAGTATTCTTGCCTGGAGAATCCCATGGACAGAGGAGCCTGGCAGGCTACAATCCATAGAGTCTCAAAGAGTCAGACATGACTGAAGTGACTTAGCAGGCACGCATGCAAAGCCCAAATTGTTTTCATCTCAATGTATTGGAACACACTCAAGGTGGATTGATGTTATGCTAGCTCGTGCCCGCTTAAGATGCTTTTTAATGATGAGCTCCACCATCTGTTTGGATGAAATGTGGAATTTTCTGTCTTTACCAGTTATTCCCAGACAGTCCTTTGTGGACCTCTTCCCACCACATTCTCTGGAGGGTGGGAGAAAATCATCTCACAGGAGCCATGCACTGGGCTAATGCTGGAGATGTCCACCTTCTTGGGACTCGGGGTGTACACTGTGTACAGAGCTTTGATGGGATTTGGTCATCCCATACTTTCCACAGGACGTGTTGGACCTCAGAACACATTTTCCAGTAGTTCATCTTCTGGCATCTTGTGGTATGTTCTGCAGAGGACATGATAGGAAGTGTCCTTCTCTATAAGCACCTGCTGTGTGTGCCCTGTTGTGTCCGACTCTGCAACGCCATGACTGTAGCCTACAATTCTTCTCTATCCATGGGATCTCCCAGGCAAGAATACTGGAATGGGTTGCCGTTTCTTCTTCAGGGGATCTTCCCAACCCAGGGATTGAACTCACATCTCTTTTGAGTCACCTGCATTGGCAGGCAGATTCTTTAGCCAATGCACCAAATAGTAAACCCCATAAGCATCTGGATTTATGTCAGTCTTCCCCTATAATTAGGTGGGATAAAGGGATGCAAATATTGGGGAAAAATTTACATTGTAATAGGCATCCTACTATGGACGTGAACTTGAGGAAAGTCTGGGAGAAGGTGAGGGACAGAGAAGCCTGTCTGTGGGATCTAGTCTGCAGTCTATGGGATTGCAGAGTCGGACACGACTTGGTGACTGAACAACAGCAACAACAACGAGGCACCCCACTAGGAGATGTACGTGTATTCACAATCTTAATTAATTTAGATAAGTAATTTAGGAAAGAAAGCCATATGATTTTTCCCCTCTCTCGCATGCACGCCTTCCCTTTACAGGGTCAGGACTGGCAATTTAGATGATTTTTAAATCAGACCTTTTTGACTGTAATACCACCATGGCAAATTGGATGCAGGTTAAATTATAATTTATAATCTGGACTGCACTTGGTTCAAAGAGACTGACACATCAACTCAGTCAAGCCCTCTCACTCTTCCAATTCACATCTGAAGAAACATTGTCGTATGTTTCACTAATAATCGGTTACCAATTTGTCCTAAGATGCTCAAAAGAAGGTATCACGTTTTACCCAGGAATATGCCTGGTACAGCAAGGTTCAGTCAGTGTAGTGGCACAGTCTACAAAGATGATGCAACTAATGAACTGTCCATTGCATCTGTCACTGTGAATGGTGATCCCAGGCAGAGCATCCTTTGGAGAAGGTTCTGTTGATTTTAGTTGGAACCCTCTTCATGGTAAGGAAAGTAGTCTTCTGAAGCAAATGGCTGTGTATTTCATTGTTCTGGCTACATGGGTGAAAACAGCAGTGGTTTTATAGGTGAAACACCAGCATTTGTGGTCCAGCTCTTCCACTAATTGCCTATATAGTTTGAGGCAAATTAACATAATATCTCTGAGTCTCCAGCAAATCAGCTCTGAAATGAAAATTGTAGCAAGCACTTTTCTAGTTGTTGGGAGGATCAAATGCTGCACATAGATAACAGCTATGAAAAAACTGGTGAAGAGAATTTCAGAGGTAAATCAAAATTTCTACAATGAATTTGTGGGTGATCCTCATTAATATCCCTTCCATGTTAAAATTCCTTTCTCCTCAGCCATACATGGAAAATAGGTCTAATTTCAGTCTACCTGAAACAGTCATCTGGAAGTTTCTTAATTGATGTCAATAGGAAAACTGTGGCAAGTAATGGAAGTGTTTAAAAAGACAGTATAAGATTTTCTTTTAGGATGGTATAGAAAACAAGGTTATATATCTTTCAAAATTCTTTTCCAGTTTTAACATTTGATTCTGTGAACACAAAGTTTGCTTTACATGAATGCAAAGAAAATCCCAGGCAGCATTTGTGTCAGAAGGAAGGGATGCTATCTCTCCTTGTGGAATAATTTTCCACTGTCCTGTGATTAGCTGGTGCCTCTTCTTCCCTCAAGCTTCAGTTTGACTATCATTTCCATGCTGAAGCTTAAGATAAGAGTGGAGGAAATTCAGCATACCTTGAAGGAGTTTCATCTTTTCTTGTGCCAGAGGTGTTCATTCTCAAAAAGGGCTTGGTGCTACTGCAGAAATGGTAGAAATCTGTCAATGCAGGCATTAAGATTCTGTGCTTCAAAATCTTTATCAATCAACTTGTGTCCAGCACTTTAATAGCGCCTGATGGTTGCATGCTTTAGTTTGCTAGCATGAGTGATCAGTAAACAAGATAAAGTTCACAAAGTTTAATATTATTAAACTGTTATGTAAACAGTCCCCTTATTTACAAGAAATTACTAATCTGGTCAGGACCCAGCATTTGTTGTATAACCCACAGTGTTTAAAAATGGCTCTCATAGCCTCATCTGAAAAAAAAGAACTGCCCGAAACATATTAGAGGGAATTTTTTTCTTTGATGTTCAACTGTAGTTAAAAGAATGTTGAATCATGAATGCTTCAGAATGATTTTAGAACAATTATGGAGGTTGTCAAGACCAAGCCTTACAATTTTTCCAAACAGAGCTTTCAGTCTAGAAATACGATCTTGTTTCCTATTTCCGTTTAGTTGTCCAGTTATAAAGTCATGGTCCTCTTTATTCTCCAAATTTCACAATGAGTTTCCTTCCTTGCAAGAGAGCTTTTATTTCCAGAGGCAATTCATACATCAGTGGACATTGTCTTCCTCTCTCTGAATCTCATTCATAGAGAGAGAGGGCTGGCCCATGTGGAACCCCTGAAGCTCCAACATTCTCATGGTTTTTCCCAGGGATGCAGAAAAACATAAATCTTAGCTCTGAATGGACATACAGAAAGATCTATAGTTGAACATCTATAGGCACTCACAGAAGCAGTTTTTGTTATTCTAGGGTTCGGTCAAAATCTGATCAAATTCTGATTTGTTTGTAAATGATCTTGGGCTTCAGGGTAAAAGAGCTTTCCTGGTATTGTGGACCAGCAGTAACTCCTATTCATCCCAACGCAGACCTCAGGACAGTCTGGGTCCAAAGGTGAATTCAGATCTCCTGTATGGCCCTCTGAGTGTCAGAGCACAGTCAGATCCTGTCATGGGAACACCCCCTGTACTACACCTCAAGCCTCTCACATTCTCTACCTCCCAAAGATCAAAGCCCTCCATCTGTACTCACCAGGGCTGCAGTAGCCTCTCTTCGTATTACTAGAGGAACAGCCAAACTGTGCTCCCTGTCCTCAGTCTTGGGCCCACAAACCCAGCCTCTACAAAGTAACTGAAGTCATGTATTTGAATTGCACAGCCCACCATTTTCCTCCTCCAGTTATATAAATAAAACCTTTAGGGCTTCCCTTTCCCACAGGTCTCAGGCCACATTCTGAGGACCTACCTATGGCACTTTGTGGTCTCCTTCATTCACCTAACTCTGCAGGGCCACTGCTTCTTCTGCAGGATTGTGACAAGAATCCCTAGAAAGGATGGTCAAAGCCTGGAAACTGGGGAAATAGTTTTATTTATTAGTTGAATTTACATGTTGCTTTTTTTTTTAAATTATTTGTTGCTTTGGGTCTTAGTTGTGGCATGCGGGATCTTCGTTGGGTCACACAGATCCTTTATGGTGGGCACAAGAACTCTCTAGTTGTGGCACGCAGGCTTAGCTGCTCCGATGCATGTGGGATCTTAGTTTTATCCAGCAGGAGTCAAACTCTCATCCCCTGTATTGCAAGACAAAATCTTAACCACTGGGCTACCAGAGAAGTCTTCTCATACTGCTTTTCAAAAGAGCACATGTAATGAAACCTGAACACAATATTGCATGGCTACAAATGGAGCTAGAGGTGGTAGAATGAACTTGACAATGTGGCTTCACATCCAAACTTCTCCCATTTTACTAGCTGTGCGGCTTCTGATGAAATGCTTGTCACCACTAAGCCTGAGTTTCCACCTCCACACAGTGCTGATAACACCAGCACCTACTTCCAGGGCTGTTTGAGACTTCAGATGCACAAAACGGCAACAAATGCGGGCTCTCCCCTTGCTATCACTTCTACGATTATTTAGGATAAGGAATACAAGCCAGTTAGAGCCATAAACTAAACATACATGTTATGAAGCTTCGAGCATCCTGATGGATACACTCCAAAATGAAAAAATGCGTGAGTTACATAGCTCATGATGGTTAGTTAAATTTTTTAGGAGAATGAACTTCCCTCAATAGCAAATACCCATATCAGCAGCTTTTGCAGAAAATGCAGAGCTGTTCTGGATGGAAATACTCTTTTAGCTCATGATTCAAACTGACACTGAATGATAAACTGCAGAATTGAGAAAGCTATTCTTTGTGCTTGGGTTGAGGTGTAGGGGTGATTAGCACCCTCTGTCCCATAACTGTCCAGTGCTCTATCTGGACCAAGGGTGACGTTTTGAGGCAGAAAAATGAAATGAGAAGCAGTGAGCTTCCAGGGTGTGAGGTCAGATCAGTGCAGCCTAACCAGAACATACAGATAATTTTTTTAGCATGCAATCTTTTTTCCCTAAGAAGCTACTATATCTAATCTGTTGCTTATTGTGTTTGAACCATCTGCCTGTCACACAATGTGTCACACAACTCACACCATATGAGAGAGACAGGGTATGTGCAGGTACACGTGTGTGTGTGTGTGTTTCACTGTGGCCAGAAACTCTCCCAGCTGCCATTCCTCAGCCAGTCACGATAACTGAAGCTTCCTGTCATCAATTGTATCATTCAACCTATTCAAATAAAATTCTGCTAAAATGACATCATCACAGATTATGTGAGCAAGGAGAACAGGCGTGAACAAAAGTTCTTTGTGTACTTTCCTCACATCACCTGGGATGTAGTTCTTTGTGCACACACAGCTCCAAAGTCAAGACGACATTTCCATGACCATATATCTGGGGGATTCCAATTACCCATAAAACCCTTGGGACCCCACCTCTGGTGAGTGCCCACTGAGGTGACAGTAAACCCTCACCATAAATGAGCCATGAGGGCCACTTGGCAGGACGATATTCTTCTACCACTGAAGTCTCAGAATCCATGAGGGGGCAGCATGCTTTGGGGCTTGGAGGGGCTAAAAGGGGAGATGGGCCCAGGGCAAGTTTGGGGGAACTCACTCCAGGGAGCAACTGAGGAGCAGATGGGCAGCATGGAGAATGCTTCTTTTCCTCAACAGCCAAGATATCACTCCTTTTGAGACCAGAATCCAGAGTAAAAACTTTCTAGATTTCTGGATTTCTGGAACTTGGCAACTTTTCCAGCATCTCTAGCAGTTGTAGATGCACTAAGATTCAGTTGAGGAAGTGAGTCAACTTCCTGGCTTCTTCCTGCCTGATATGCTCAACGGTTTATTTTGCCCTCAGTTTCCCCAGAATGTCCTTTCTCTGTATCTCTTTCTTGTAATCTATTTATCCTTCAAAGTCTGTTAACACTGTGATTCTGTGTAGTGTCTTTGGTTTTTTAACATCCTCATCTTCCCCTAGAAGATGCTGGGTTTTTTTCCCAGAGAACCTAGTGCCTTTCCATAAACTCACTGCACTGGATTGGATATTTTTTATGTTCTCCTTTCCCCTCTTGTGCCAACCCTCTTCCTGCAGACCCCCCTGTCCCCAAGGCAGGGTGCTCACTACCCTTGCTAAAAACCTGGAGGAAAGTGACTAACTTAGATCACCACTGACATTACCTTCAACCTTCAGGGTCGAACAGTCCACGGGGGAGATACAAAAATGCATTTTGATTATGATATGAAGGTTGATATTTAGAAAATAGAAATATGCAAATATCACAACTATATATAACCCAGTCACCTGAGAACATCACTGCAACAGCTATAGCTAAATAGATAATATCTTGAAATATCAACCAAAATGCCCTGTTCATTTCTTTTTGTGTAACATCCTTCACTGGTGGTCCAGGACAAAGATGCTTTATCTACCATCACGGAGAGATGGGTAGCAACAATGCAGACACTGAGCCAAATGCTTGTCTTTTATTCCTGGAGTGATTCTTAAGGCATAGATTTGAAATCCACAGCTTTCAGTGGCAGATAAATAAATTTTTTGAGAGACAGGTTTTTTTTAAAATTTTTATTATAATTTAAAAGATTGAAATATAGTTGACTTACAATGTTGTGTTAATTTCTGCAGTACAGCAAAGTGATTAGGTTGAGAGATAGTTTTTTTTATTATTATTATCTCTTTTTATCCAAGAAGTTGAAGATTTAAAAGACTTTGTCCAAAGAAATTACATCACCAATGAGAGAAAGAATATAGTAGGATGCAAATGAAGTTTCTCCTTTACCTGATTTACAATATCTACAACTTCCATAACTTTCACAAGAAAGAAATACATGTAAGCTAAAGAGCATAATCCTAGACAGCATATTAAAAAGCAGAGACATTACTTTGTCAACAAAGGTCCGTCTAGTCAAGGCTATGGTTTTTCCAGTAGTCATGTATGGATGTGACAGTTGGACTATAAAGAAAGCTGAGCACCGAAAAATTGATGCTTTTGAACTGTGGTGTTGGAGCAGACTCTTGAGAGTCCCTTACTGCAAGGAGATCCAACCAGTCCATCCTAAAGGAAATCAGTCCTGGGTGTTCATTGGAAGGACTAATGTTGAAGCTGAAACTCCAATACTCTGGCCACCTGTTGCGAAGAGCTGAGTCATTTGAAAAGACCCTGATGTTGGGAAAGATTGAAGGCAGGAGGAGAAGGGGACGACAGAGGATGAGATGGTTAGATGGCATCACCGACTCAGTGGTCATGAGTTTGGGTAAACTCCGAGAGTTGGTGACAGACAGGGAGGCCTGGTGTGCTGCAGTTCATGGGGTTGCAAAGAGTCGGACACAGCTGAGTGACTGAACTGAGCTGAACTGAATGGGCGTAATAATGTAATGAACAGAAATAAATCCACCACTTAACCCAATATATAGCACATCATTCACACCTTGCCTTTGGATAGATACCACTCCCATGAAGACCTGTTGCCTGCCGCACAGATAGCCACTCTCTTTCCACTTGCATTGTTATGCTCTGAAAAAAGAATTTATCATGTCTCTTTTACACTCCAGGTGCAGGGGTTGGAAGAATGCTAACTATTCACATGCACTGTAACTGGGTGAGGAAACCTGTGGGGTTTTGTTGGGTTTTGACTGGCGTAGGGCAGATGTTGTCAAAAATGTTCTCTGTTGTTAATTCACTGTCTTGGTCAGCTCGAGGTTCTGTAGCAAAATACCATAGACTGCGTTGATCAAACAACAACCATTTACTTCTCTCAGTTCTGGAGGCCAGAGGTTCAAGATCAATGTGCTGGCAGATTTGGTGCATGGTGAGGGCTCATTTCCTGGCCTGCAGATGACCACTTTCCCACTGTGTCCTCACATGGAGAAGGAGAAAGGGATCAGCTTTCTTCTGTATTATAAGAGTGCTAATCCCATTTCTGAGGTCTCTATTTTCAAGACCAAGTCACCTCCCTAAAGCCCAACCTTCTAATATGATTGCATGGGTGATTAGGGCTTCAACGTATCAATTAAGCCAGAACTAATTTAAACATTCAGTCCACAGCAGTCACCCTTTTCCCGGTCCTTTGAGAAAAGCAACAGACATTATAAAGAGCTTTGTTTTTGGTGTGTGCCCTTTGGCAGTTCTGGATCAAAGGCTCCTGTAGTTCCCCATCTAGGATATGTGAGAGGCAAGAAGAACTCGCCATCTGGACCCCTCAAAGACAGTTCCATTGCCAATTTTTTTTTCCTTTCCTGTGCATGAGTTACACATCGCTGTTTCTTTATATGTATCATAATTTTTTGTTGAAAACTAGACATGTTAACTAATACATTACAGTAAGCCTGGACACTAAAACTCCCCGCAATGTTTGTTGTTTCTTGTTTGCTGACTTGGCTGAGTGAGTTCAATGAAGTTGACTGTCCACAGTGTGCAGTGATTAATGTTGCTGCCTGAGCTGAAACCTTAGCCATAGGCATTGTCCCTGACACTGAAATGACAGTGGTTTTAGCCGGGCTCTTGGCTCTGATCCCTGACTCACCACTAAGCCTTTGGCTGGTCTGCCTCTATTGTCTTGTGTTCAGCTCTTAGCCTCCACTAATTGTTAGCTGATTGCTACATTGTTTTCAACACATCTTGAGTTACTGCTTTTTTTTTTCACGGTCTCATGTAACTAAATTTGGGCTCTTTGCAGGAGCAGGGTGTTCACAGTTCCTGAAGCTCCTTTCAACCACTGGAGAGAAACTCTTTTTCTGTATTTCTTTGTAAAATTTCTAGCTGGATTGCCATTTCACTTGATGCTGCTAGCATCATGGATCTCCAGTCTCCTCTTAATTGCTTACCACTAAGGTTTCTGCTGTTTTTGACAATATCCATAGGCGTGAACCTCCTCACGCTCTATCTGAAATAAAACCAGTTCCTGTAGGGAATGCCACAGAGCTCTCTGTTCTTACAGGCTGCTTCTTCCCTGAGTAGACTGCTGTGCCAGTGACTGGGGCCAAAGGCAGAAGTGACCCACTTCTCTTGGAGTGATGCCTCTGATCTTTTCAAGTTGCCCCTCCCAGTGTGAAGTCTCCCTCCTATGAGTAAGAAGAGCTGAAGGAGATCCACGCATGGTATTGTTAGCCCACTGCCCTTGGATAGATCTGAAACCTACAAGAGAGCTTCCGCTTCTCTTGGTCACAATCACCTGGAAGAAAAATTCTACATCCAAAAGCTCAGGGAGATAATGGATGCCAGAAGCCAACTGTATCTGTAGACAAGGATATGGGGCAGTGAGATCCCTGTCTCTCTAGCCGCTTACACATACAATAGAACTTTCATTCTACTAACTGGGTTGTGGGGTGCTGGGAATGGCTCTTCGTTCAAATGCTATAGACTCTCACTTCTCTTAAGATGCAGTAGCTTTTCTGGAATAAATTTTCTCCTTTTACTGTGCCCCCTTAGGATAATTTCCAAATACTTTAATGGGCTTAAAAAATAATTTTCACCAGTTAAACACTATTTCACTGGAAAGGGGTCTTAGATTCCCTCACATAAACATCTGGAAGTCCTGCTTCTGTAAAATGTGTTGAATAAACTATTAATATCTGGATTCCCTTTATAAATTTTATCAACAGTTTTTTTAATCAATGTTCATGGAGGTCATTCAGCTATAGTTTTCATATGGTTACTTTTTGCATGGTTTATTAGTTTCCTGTGTCTTCTGTAACAAATTACCATAACTTTTACAGCTTATAAAAAAGGAAATTTATTCTCTTGCAGTTCTGATGGCCAGAAGTTCAGCACCAGTTTCTCAATGAACCAAAGTCAGGGTGTCAGCAGGCTGTACTCTCTCAGGAGCTCTCGGGTAGAATCTGCTGTCTGACATTTCTTTGCTTGTGGCCTTACCACTCTAACCTCTACCCTTTTAGTCACATGGCCCCCTTCTTTTCTCTATGATAATTTTCCCCTGCCTCTGTCTTACAAGTACATTTGTGAGTGAATTTAGAATCTACCTAGAAAATCTAGGATCAAGCTCTGATGCCTTTGGGTATCAATTACCTAGTCTTTTATATACGGTACATCTCTTTCCATCCTTTTACTTTCAAACTATTTTCATTCTTGCTCTCAGAAAGAGCATAGACTTGGACCTTTCATTTTTTAATTGAGACTGAAAATCTCTGCCTTTTTACTGGGGTGTTTAAATTATTCACATTCATTGCAAATATTGATGTGGTTAGATTTCCATTTTTATTTCTTTCAATTTATTTTCTATATATCTCTCATTTGTTTCTTTGTTTTTTCTTGTTTTGGCTTTCTTTTGTGTTCTGTAGTTTTTTCAGTGTACCATTTCAAATTCTGTTTTTTAAATTCTATTTTGGGACTTATTCTTTTAGTGATTTCTCAGGGACAATAATATGAGGCTTAACTTCTCACAATTGACTTCAAAATAATGCTAAGCTACCTCTGGTAAAATATAGAAACTTTAACATAGCTCCATAATAGAACTCTATGGTCTGATATATCACATGCCTTTGTGGTATGATAAGAATATATAGTCCATGGGGGTCTCAAAGAGTTTGACACAACTTAGTGACTAAACAACAACCAGAGTATAAATGGTTCTTGTTCTGAATTGCTGGCACAGAGCTCCAAAGCCCATGGGATTTCATAGGACCATCTCAGCTTTGCTAATGAAGGGACTCTGTGGGCCCCTAAATTAGAGAGTTGTAACTTTGGGCTATCCCAACCTCTGGGGACGGAAGGAGGAGCTGGAGATTTCTGTCCTAAAAGTCCTAAAGGTCACAGAAAATTAATCAACTATGGGAAAAACGAGATTGAAACAATGTTGGTCAACTGCCTCATGGAGTTACCAAGGGAGAAGAGTGTGCCCAAGTGCTTAGACATTTAAAAACCACAGATTTCGCAGTCTGCTTGTGGAAATGTATGCCCCTGGTTTCATCTCAAAGACAGGAAATCTGTTGGGCAGTGTGGTTGGTGATGCTGGTGTCTCTGCCCAACTTGATACCTCTAAACCAGAGGTCAGATGGGCACATCTGGGACACACTGTACTTCTCCAACAAAGGGTTTCTAAAGATTCCCACCTAAGCGCAGCAGTGTATGATATATGCATAAATCTCAGTAACATGACAGACAACATTGGAGGGTATCAGTCTATACCAGTCCATAAAACTGAAGGTCTTATGCTATGTTGCTAGCTGACACTGGATTTTGGTAAGTTTTATTTTCTTCATATGTCTTGCTCCCAGTTCCTGTATCCATTTTCAGTAGAATATGCAAGTGAGCACATGAGCTGAAAACCCACATCTGTATGCTGGCTATGTGAGGGTGTCCATTAAATGTCTGACACAATAGCTTTGAATTGAAATCAGACGTTGCCCTAGGCAAATCCAAATAAATGTGAGAGCAGAGTTCAAATGAACATTTATTTATAGAACTATTGCCTTTAGCTTTTCTTTTCTTCCTAAAAATTTTAAAGAAAATTAAAAACTAAACACTACTATTTCACTCAAAATTGATACCCTCATACAAATTTTTGGAGGTTTTTTTTTTTACATTCACTCTTTCAGTCTTGCTAGCCAGTGATTTATTACTGGTTTTAAGTTGTTGTCTCAGAATCTCCAGACCTAACCCAAGCACTTGAAGAGTCCAGAGAAAGATATTCCTAAAATCACATTAAAAAAAGAAGCAAGTTTTATATGAAACATTGCTGTAAAATGATGCATACTATTTTAGCAATGATTGTAATATTAAATATCTGAGCTTAATCGTTTGATACATTATTTAAGTTTAATTGTCAGGGTAGAAAATAAATGTTCACTTCTCTTAGAGGCTGGGTCAAGGTGTAAGTTCCACATATCTTGTAGGCAGCAGAATTCAAAGGAGGCAACCAAAGTACAGCCCCGGAAAGGTAGTATTTTGGGGGGTGGAAAAGTGCTCTGTTTATATATAAACCCACACAGGATAACAATTTTACACACATGGACACATTTTAAATCACTGCTATTTTAGAATGACCAATATATTCAGAAATGAATTGGCTTTGTTATTCAGTTGCCAAGTCATGTCCAACTCTTTGCAACCCCATGGACTGCAGCATACCAGGCTTTTCTGTCCCTCACCATCTCCTGGAGTTTGCCCAAGTTCATGTCCATTGGCTTACAAGCTCTTTTTGCATTCCACTTTTTCATTTTAGGACTATATTAGTCTTTCTAACTGAAGCAAATTGTGGTGCTAACTCTCCAATCAACAGGGTTGACCTTGCTCAGTCCTTTTTTTCCACCTGTTCTATGTGGCACTAGTGGTAAAGAACCCAACTGCCAATGTAGGAGACACAGGAGAAGTGAATTTGATCCCTGGGTTGGGAAGATCCCTGAAGGAGGATGGCAACCCACTTCAGTATTCTTGCCTGGAGAATCCCATAGACAGATGAGTGACAATCTATGGGGTTGCGAAAAGTAAGACATGACTGAGGCAACTTAGCACGACAGCACAGTCCTTTTTTTGAAAAATAAATTTATTTTGCATTTACTCTTGAATGGTGATTTAGTTAAATCACCAGTTGTTTTCTTTCAGCTCTTTAGAAGAAGTATTCTGATGTGTTTTGAAATCTATTTTTACTCGAAGTGAAGTCTGCTGCCATTCTAATACTCACTTTGTGGGGGAGGGAGGAACTATATGCCTTTTCTCTATTTTACTTTTTGAGTTTCTCCTTTGGCTTTTCAGTTTATGTGCACATGCACAAATGTACAACATATGCCTGAGCACAACCAAGCTTGTATGTATGGGCACACACATCACACATATATATGTTTGCAAACATACGTGCTAGCAGACATGTATAGAGGAACACACACCTTTAGTTAGGTTTTGAATTGTTGTTACTTATCCTGATCAGGGCTCATTTATTCATGCAGCATTTTTTGTGTCTAACAGTGCTGGATTGTATTTTTGTCATATATTTGTCATGTATTTATTAATTTGGAAATATTCGAATATCTTCCAATAGGGAAAATTCTCAGAAGTTTTTTTCAATTTTTTCCTGTCCCTCATCCTTTCTCTTATCTCCCACTATTTAACCTTTTAAATGTATGTTATTGTTACTGTTGTTCAGTCTCTAAGTCCTGTCTGATTCTTTGTGACCCCATGGACCGCAGCACAATAGACTCCTCTGTCCTCCACTATCTTCCAGAGTTTGCTTAAATTCATGTCCACTGAGTCAGTCCTGCTATCTAACCATCTCATCGTCTGTCATCTCCTTCTCCTCCTGCCATCAATCTTTCCCAGCATCAGAGTCTTTTCCAATGAGTTGGCTCTTTGCATCCGGTGGCCAAAGTATTGGAGCTTCAGCTTCAGCATCAGTCCTTCCAATGAATATTAAGGGTTGATATCCTTTAGGATTGATTGGTTCGATCTTGTAGTCCAAAGGAACTCTCAAGTGTCTTCTCCTGCACCACAGTTCAAAAGCACCAATTCTTCAGTGCTCAGCTTTCTTTATAGTCCAACTCTCATATCTGTACATGACTACTGGAAAAACCAGAGCTTTGACTATATGGACCTTGGTCGGCAAGATAATTGTCTCTGCTTTTTAATATGCTGCCTAGATTTGCCATAGCTTTTCTTCCAAGGAGCAAGCACCTTTTAAATTTCATGGCTGCAGGCACTGTCTACAGTGATTTTGGAGCCCAAAAAAATAAAATCTGTTACTACTTCCACTTTCCCCCCTTTTATTTGCCACAAGGTGATGGGACTGAATGCCATGATTTAGTTTTTTTCTTTTAATGTTGAGTTTTAAGCCAGCTTTGTCACTCTCCTCTTTCTCCTTCATCAAGAGGGTCATTAGCTCCTCTTCACTTTCTGCCATTAGCATGCTATCATCTGCATATTTGAGGTTGTTGATTTTTCTCCTGATAATTTTAATTCCAGCTTGTGATTCATTCAGCCTGGCATTTCACATGATATATTCTGCATATGCATATAAGTTAAATGAGCAGCGTGACAATATACTGCCTTGTCATACTCCTTTCCCAATTTTGAACCAGTCAGTTCCATATCTGGTTAACCACAGACAGGTTTCTCAGGAGACAGGAAAAGTGTTTGGGTACACCCATCTCTTTAAGAATTTTCCACATGTTGCTGTGATCCACATAGTCAAAGGCTTTAGTGTAGTCAATCCAAATAAACAAAATAAGCAATTAAAAAGGAGAAATCTCAGTCAATACTGCAGAAATACAAAAAGAGAGAGAGAATACTATGAACAATTATGGGTCAACAAATTTGACAACCTAGAAGAAGTAGACTGCTTTCTAGAAACATACAGCCCACCAAAACTGAATTAAAAATAAATAGATGATTTGATCATCTCACAATTTGTATGGAAATATAAGAAACCTCGAATCGCCAAAGCAATCTTGAGGAAGAAGAATGGAACTGGAGGAATCAACCTGCCTGACTTCAGGCTCTACTACAAAGCCACAGTCATCAAGACAGTATGGTACTGGCACAAAGATAGAAATATAGATCAATGGAACAAAATAGAAAGCCCAGAGATAAACCCACGCACATATGGACACCTTATCTTCGACAAAGGAGGCAAGAATATACAATGGAGAAAAGACAATCTCTTTAACAAGTGGTGCTGGGAAAACTGGTCAACCACTTGTAAAAGAATGAAACTAGAACACTTCCTAACACCGTACACAAAAATAAACTCAAAATGGATTAAAGATCTAAACGTAAGACCAGAAACAGTAAAACTCCTAGAGGAAAACATAGGCAAAACACTCTCCGACATAAATCACAGCAGGATCCTCCATGACCCACCTCCCAGAATATTGGAAATAAAAGCAAAAATAAACAAATGGGACCTAATTAAAATTAAAAGCTTTTGCACAACAAAGGAAACTATAAACAAGGTGAAAAGACAGCCTTCAGAATGGGAGAAAATAATAGCAAATGAAGCAACAGACAAACAATTAATCTCAAAAATATACAAGCAACTTCTGCAGCTGAATTCCCGAAAAATAAACGACCCAATCAAAAAATGGGCCAAAGAACTAAACAGACATTTCTCCAAAGAAGACATACAGATGGCTAACAAACACATGAAAAGATGCTCAACATCACTCGTTATTAGAGAAATGCAAATCAAAACCACAATGAGGTATCATTTCACACCAGTCAGAATGGCTGCTATCCAAAAGTCTACAAGCAATAAATGCTGGAGAGGGTGTGGAGAAAAGGGAACCCTCTTACACTGTTGGTGGGAATGCAAACTAGTACAGCCACTATGGAGAACAGTGTGGAGATTCCTTAAAAAACTGGGAATAGAACTGCCATATGACCCAGCAATCCCACTGCTGGGCATATACACCGAGGAAACCAGAATTGAAAGAGATGCGTGTACCCCAATGTTCATCGCAGCACTGTTTACAATAGCCAGGACATGGAAGCAACCTAGATGTCCATTAGCAGACGAATGGATAAGGAAGCTGTGGTACATATACACAATGGAATATTACTCAGCCATTAAAAAAAATACATTTGAATCGGTTCTACTGAGATGGATGAAACTGGAGCCCATTATACAGAGTGAAGTAAGCCAGAAAGAAAAACAACAATACAGTATACTAATGCATATATATGGAATTTGAAAGATGGTAACGATAACCCTATATGCGAGACAGACTAAGAGACACAGATGCATGGAACAATTTTATGGACTCTGAGGGAGAAGGTGAGGGTGGGACGTTCTGGGAGAATAGCATTGAAACATGTATATTATCATATGTGAAACAGAACACCATTCCATGTTCGATGCATGTGACAAGGGCTCAGGGCCGGGGCAATGGGATGATCCAGAAGGATGGGATGGGGAGGGAGGTGGGTGGGGGGTCCAGGAAGGGGAACACATGTAAACCCATGGCTGATTCATGTCAATGTATGGCAAAAACTATTACAATATTGTAAAGTAATTAGCCCCCAACTAAAATAAATAAATTTATAAAACAAACAAACAAACAAAAAAAACAAAATGTTGAAAAAAAAAAAAGAATTATTTAAAAGTTTATTGAAATTAATTTAAAAATTAAAATTTTAAGAATTATAAAAGTAAAAAAAAAAAAAATAGATGATTTGAACAGATTGATCACTAGAAGTGAACTAGTATCTTTAAAAAAAAAAAAAAAGCTTCCTACTAACAAAAGTTCAAGATCAGATGGCTTGCTTCGCTGGCAAATTCTACCAAGGAAGAACTTATACCAATCCTTTTCAAACTCTTCCAAAAGACTGAAGAGGAGGGAACACTCCCAAAGACATTCTATGAAGCCTCCATCACGCTATATGAAAACAAGGCAAAGATAGCACCAAAAAATTAAATTACAGGCCAATATCTTTGAAGAATATAGAACAAAAATTCTCAATAAAATATTAGCAAACCAAATCCAACAGCACATTAAAAAAAAAGATCATGTACCATAGCCAAGTGGGACTCATTCCAAGTTCACAAGCATGGTTCAACATACACAAATCAATCAATGCAATGCAGTATATTAACAAAAGATAAGTAAAAAACCCACAAGATCATCTCAATAGATGCAGAAAAAACATTTGACAAAATTCAACATCTATTCATGATTAAAAAAAAAAGAAACTCTTACCACAATGAGTATAGAGGAAACATATCTCAACATAATAAAAGTTGTTTAAGACAAACCCACAGGCAATATAATATTCAATGGTGAAAAGCTGAAAGCCTTCCCACTAAAATCTGGAACAAGACAAGAATTCCCACTCACACCACTTCTGTTCCACATAGTATTGGAAGTCCTAGCTATAGAAATTAGGCAAGAAATTTAAAAAAAAGTTATCCAAACTGGAAAGGAAGAACTAACATTGTCATTATATGCAGATGACATGATGTTATATACAGAAAGCCCTAGGCACTCAACAGAAAACCTACTAGATCTAATAATGAATTCAGCAAAATAGCAGGATACAAGATTAACATTCAGGAATCTGTTGCATTTCTTTACACTAACAGTGAAATATCAGAAAGGGAATGTAAAAACAATAACTTTCAAAATTGCACCAAAAAGAAGTATCTAATAAACCTGACCAAGGAGGTGAAAGACTTACATGTTGAGAAATATAAAATATTAATAAAGGAAGTCAAAGAGAATTCAAAGAAATGGAAAGATATCCCATGCTCTTTGATTGAAAGAATTAATGTTGTTAAAGTGGCAGTACTATCCAAAGCAATCTATAGATTTAATGTGATCTCTATCAAATTACCCATGATATATTTCACAAGGCTAGAATAAATAATCCAAAAAAGTTTTTGGAACTATAATAGACTCAGAATTTCCAAAGCAATCCAAGGTGTGGGGAGGAAGACAATAAAGCAAGAGGCATAATTTTTTCAGACAATACTACAAAGCTATAGTAATCAAAACAATGTGGTATTGGTATAAAAACAGACATATGGATTAATGAGAGAAAATAGAGAGCCCATAAATAAATCCACACACTTATGGTCAACTAAGGATGCAAGAATATAAAATGGGAAAAATAAAGTCTCTTCAGCAAGCAGTAAAGTTAGACAGCTGCATGTAAATCAATGATGTTAGAAGATACCCTCACACCATGCACAAAAGCAAACTTAAAATGGTTTAAAGACAAATGTAAGATATGATACCATAAAACTTCTAGAAGATAGCATAGCAAAACATTCTCTGACATAAATCATACCAATGTTTTCTTAGGTCATTCTCTTAAGGCAGAAGAAATAAAAACAAAAATTAACAAATGCAACCTAATCAAGCTTACAAGATTTTGCACAGAAAAAAAAAAATTAAAAAAAGACAATTTACTGAATGGAAGAAAATATCTACAAATGATGCTACTGACAAAGGCTTAATTTCCAAAATATACAAACAGCTCATCAATTCAATAATAACAACAACAACAAAATACAACCCAATCAAAAAATAGGCAGACAACCTTAATAGACATTTCTCCAAAGAATACATATAAACAGTCAGAAGGCACATGAAAAAAGATGCTCAACATCACTAATTATTAGAGAAACGCAAATCAAAACTACAATGGGGTACCACTTCACACCAGTCAGAATGGCCATCATTAAAAAGCCTACAAATAACCAATACTGGAGAGAGTGTGGAGAAAAAAGAACCCTCCTACACTGTTGGTGGAGAAGTAAATCGGTGCAGACACTATGGAAAATAATATAGAGGCTCCTCAAAAAAGCCAAAACTGGAGTTACCATATGATTCAGCAATCCTACTCCTATGCATATATCCAAACAAAATTATAATTCAAAAAGATATAAGCACCCTTGTATTCATAGCAGTACTGTTCACAATAGTCAAGACATGGAAACAATCTAAATGTCCATTGACTAATGAATGAATAAAGAAGATGTAGTACCTACAGGGGCTTCCGTGGTGGCTCAGACTGTAAAGAATCCGCCTGTAACGCAGGAGACCTGGCTTCCATCACTGGGTTGGGAAGATCCCCTGGATGAGGCATCAAAACCCACTCCAGTATTCTTGCCTGGAGAATCCCATGGACAGAGGAGCCTGGCGGGCTACAGTCCATGTGGTAGCATAGAGTCAGACAAGACTGAGCAACTAAGCACAGCACAGTACATACATAAAATGACATACTGTATGTGCATGCTAAACACTAGTCAGCCATAAAATGCCACTTGCAGTAACATGGATGCAACTAGAGATTATCATATTAAGTGAAGTCAGAAAGAAAGTACCATACCATATCACTCAAGCATAGAATCTAAAATATGGCACCAGTGAAGGGAAGGGAAGGGAAGGGAAGTCGCTCAGTCGTGTCCGACTCTTTGCGACCCCATGGACTGTAGCCTACCAGGCTCCTCCGTCCATGGGATTCTCCAGGCAAGAATACTGGAGTGGTTTGCCATTTCCTTCTCCAGGGGATCTTCCTGACCCAGGGATCGAACCCAGGTCTCCCGCATTGGAGGCAGACGCTTTAACCTCTGAGCCACCAGGGAAGTCTGGCACCAATGAACCTATCTACAAAACAAAAACAGACTGACAGACATAGAGATCAAACTTGTGGTTGCTGAGGTGGCTGCCGGGCAGCCTGCTACGCCCAGGCCCGTCTCCCGCAGCCTTTGTTGCCAGTCCTTGCCCGGCGGCCCGCCCCGTCCTCCAGGTCCGCGCGCTGCCGGCTGGACGTTGCGCCGCGTCCGGCACCGCTGCTGTTGTTGCGCGACCTGCTGTGCTTGGTGCCGGCGGCGGCCGGGAAGCTGGAGGCAAAGTTCAGCCCCGACCCCAGGCCAACATGGCTGAAGTTAGCACTGATCAGTCCAACCTGTCTGCAGTCAAGGAAGTGGGCTGAGATTCTGCCGTCCTGGAGGACCACACCCTGGCCCACAGCCTGCAGGAACAAGAGACTGAGCCTCATTTGGCATCGAATGTTCAGCAGAACCGATTGGTCCAGCATGATCTGCAGGTGGCTAAGCAGCTTCAAGAGGAAGATTTGAAAGCACAGGCTCAGGTGCAGAAGCTCTATAAAGACCTTGAATAACAAGACTGTGAAATTGCTCAGGAGATTCAGGAGAAGCTGGCTATTGAGGCAGAGAGACCACGCATTCAGAAGAAGGATAAGGACATTGCTCGACTCTTGGAAGAAAAGGAGTTACAGGTAGAGAAAAAGTGAAAGAAACACTTTCCGGAGTCTTCTGGAGTCAGTGCTTATGGTGATAGTTACTATTATGAAGATGAAGGAATTAAGCCCAGAGTAATGAAAGAAGTGGTCTCTACTCCATCACAAGTGACCCACAGGGATCAGGAATGGTATGATGCTGAAATTGCCAGAAAACTTGAAGAAGAAGAAATTTTGGCTACCCAGGTGGACATGAGAGCAGCTCAAGTAGCCCAGGATGAAGAAATCACTAGACTTCTAATGGCTGAAGAAAAGCAAGCTTACAGGAAAGCCAAGGAGCAGGAGAAATCATTTTTGGACAAAAGAAAGCATGACCCTGAGTGGAAGCTCAAGACAGCTAAACCAGCACACTCAAAGTCAAAAGAGCGTGATGAACCTCACCGTTCTAAGAATGATAGGCTAGCAGGGTCACCGCCACCTACCATGACAGATGCTGAGGGTTTGGATTACACTCCTTCTGGAAACCAGCATAATTCCACACATCACTACTCAAAGTCAGAGTCTTCTCATAAAGGTTTCCATTATAAACTGTAAAAACCTAGGAATCTGTCTTGAAAACGGACCCACTGTAGCAAAATTACTGGATGATACAGAACACATTCCATGCTTATTTTTTTCCCCTTCTATTTTGTATTCCTGAGATTTATCCTCAGGTGTTTTTTGGACCATGAATAATTTGCATTCATTTAAAATGTTTTGGTTATTCCTGATCACTTGGGCAGTACAAGAAAATTTAGCTTCTGAATATAGGTCACCTCTATGGAGCATATTCTTCCTGGGGTATAGTATATACCCCAGCTATATAAGATAAGATATTTCTGGGTTATATACCTGGGGTAAGAGTTCTATAAAATGCCATTTTCATTAGGTATGGACTATTGATATTTAAGGAGTAGGCTTTACTTAGCAACTAGGATTTTGTGAAGATAATGATCGAAGTAAAACATAATGTTTGGATGCAATGCAGAATAAAAGAATATAAGAAGTAGCAAAAAACAAACAAACAAACAAAAAACACCACTTGTGGTTGCCAAGGAGTGGGGGAAGGAGAGGAATGGACTAGGAGTGACTAGGAATTTGGGGTTGGTTGATGCAAACTATTACATTTAGAATGGATAAACAACAAGATCCTATTGTATAGCACAGGGAACTATATCTAGTCTCCTGGGATAAACCATAATGGAAAAGAATACTAGAAAAATAATGTATATATGTGTTCAACTTGCTGTACAGCAGAGGTTAGCACAACATTGTAAATAAACTCTCCTTCAATTAAAAAAGAATAAATGTGTATGTGTGGGAGGAGAAATGATGAAAGACATAGTAAATGGGGTAAGACCACAGCTGGTGAATCTGTGTAAAGGGCATGCAGAAAAACTTTGTACAACTCTTGCAATTTTTATGTAGTTTGGAAATTATATACAAAGTTACAAAATGTTACTAGGTATGTGTATATTGTAATACAGATAGAGGATGAATTAGTAATAAAAATGTGGGAAATTATCAATATAGATATACAGATACCCTTTGAACAATTTTTGCCATTTTGTTGCAAACCTGTAATTATTTCAAAGTGACGTAATTATACTCCAAAAATGCCCATATTCATGTATTCATATGATACATTCTTTCCATGATAAAGTGGTGCCCAAAGCAGCTGCTCTGAAGTCAAACAGGAACCCTTCCACAAACACTATTCACTTTGATAACCCTCTAGGACCCTGTCTGATGAGCAGGTACAGCTTTCTTGGAGGTCATGTCTGAGCTAAGACTCAGAGGTTAGGGAGATAGCGCCCAAGTGAAGAGGGGAGGAAAATCCACCCGCACAGTGGCTGGCATCAAAGGAGACGGCAGTTCCTTGGGGCTACAGGGCAATGCCCAGCACCATCTGTAAGCTGTATGCATATTCAATTAGCAGTTATTGAAAAAAATAATTTTGACTGCATAAAAATTAAAATCCTCTTTAAAAGTAATTTTGATAAAGTAAAAAATAGATTCTGCAAAACACTGGGAGCAAATATGACATACATGTGATATCTTTATTATTTAAAGAGCTCATGGAAGTTGGTAAGGGAAACTTCAGACCTCAATAGGTGAAAAAGCATTTATGTCTTTTTTTTTTAAAGTACACATCATAAGAAAACAAGAAAGTATTCTAAATCCATTTATTTTTTAACAAATTCCTCTCTTTGTAAATGCAAAAAAAAAAGCCAAGTATGTATCTCACAGAAGACCACTATGCTTTCAGTAATAAAAGGCAATAGATATGCTATTAATATATGTAGAAAAAATAAAATAATAAAGATGCATTTAAGTAGCTAAAACCTGGGAAGAATCAATAAAATGTTAATATGAATCACTATAAGGTAAATTATTATATTTTGCTATAATCATTGTGCTTTACTAAATTTCTCTAATTTCAACCGATATCATGTATTATATTTAAAATGAGAAAAAGGCAGTGATTGATTTCAAGGTCCTATACTCCTTACTTGTCACCCCCTCTCTTTATTTTTTCTGTTTTCCTGACCAGCATGGTAAGTTACATGGTAGGAAATATTGTTACTTGTATGAAATTTAGATTTATCTTAAATTTTATATCAGTTTCAGGTGAACAACATCATGACTCAATATTTGTTGTTGTTTAGTCATCATTATTTGTATATGTTACAAAATAATCACCACAGTAAGTCTAGTTAACATCCATCACCATGCATAGTTACAGAATCTTTTTTCCTGTGATAAGAGTTTTTACGATTTACTCTCTTAGCAACTTTAAAACAGGTAATCCTGTTTTATTAACTATAGTCACTATGCTGTACATTATGTCCCCATAAAAACAGGATGTTTTAACAGATAGATGTATTTTTGAGCAAATGAGATGTGAAGATTAAGAGCAGAATTTCTTTTAGGATAGCAACTACATAAAATATTTCAGGCTAAATACCTTTATCGGAGAAGGCAATGGCACTCCACTTCAGTACTCTTTTTTTTTTAATAAACTTATTTATTTTAGTTGGGGGTAATTACTTTACAATATTGTAGTGGTTTTTGCCATACATTGACATGAATCAGCCATGGGTTTACATGTGTTCCCCATCCTGAACCCCCCTCCCACCTCCCTCCCCATCCCATCCCTCTGGGTCATCCCATTGCCCCAGCCCTGAGCATTTGTCTCATGCATTGAACCTGGAATGGTGTTCTGTTCCACATATGATAATATGCATGTTTCAATGCTATTGTCCCAGAACGTCCCACCCTCACCTTCTCCCTCAGAGTCCATAAGACTCTTCTATGCATCTGTGTCTCTTATTCTGTCTCGCATATAGGGTTATCGTTATCATCTTTCAAATTCCATATATATGCATTAGTATACTGTATTGTTGTTTTTCTTTCTGGCTTACTTCACTCTGTATAATGGGCTCCAGTTTCATTCATCTCAATAGGACCGATTCAAATGTATTCTTTTTAATGGCTGAGTAATATTCCATTGTGTATATGTACCACAGCTTCCTTATCCATTCGTCTGCTGATGGACATCTAGGTTGCTTCCATGTCCTGGCTATTGTAAACAGTGGCACCTCACTCCAGTACTCTTGCCTAGAAAATCCCCTGGATGGAGGAGGCTGGTAGGCTGCAGTCCATGGGATCGCTAAGAGTCGGACATGACTGAGCGGCTTCACTTTTGCTTTTCACTTTCATGCATTGGAGAAGGAAATGGCAACCCACTCCAGTGTTCTTGCCTGGAGAATCCCAGGGACAGAGGAGGCTGGTGGGCTGCCATCTATGGGGTCACACAGAGTCGGGCACGACTGAAGTGATTTAGCAGCAAATACCTTTATGGGGGGTTAGTCCTGCTGGGGTCCTTCAGCCTTCGCCTGTGTTTTATCTCCCAGAACAAAGCTTTCAACCTCTTATGATAGGTGATGTAATCAAGGCTAGAAGAAGAAGGGCTCCCTGTAGAGTGTGGGCAGCCTTTGACTTCTGTGGGAGGTGGCTCTGGGAGAGGGGAAGTATCAGCTGCTAGTTCTAATGCAGAATCCTTAATGGAGAATCAGGGGTAAAAGGGACAGAATGGGAGCAGGATTTGTAAATAAAATTTTATTGAAGTACAGCCTTGCCCATCCTCAATGCATCATCTATGGCTGTTTTTGTGCTAGAGCATCAGAGTCAAGTGGCTGTGGCAATGACCTGACAGCCCACAAAGTCTAAAATACCCGCTCTCAGTCCCTTTACAGGAAATGTTCATCAGCCCTGAGTTAGTCAGTCTACCCAGATTCCTCTCTTTAACTTGACATCTTTACCTTTTGTTCTTACTGGAAACTTTTGTCGTTGATATCAGCAACAAAAACAAAAGTGAAGGCTTCTTCCAAAGTGTTTGTACTATCAAGTTTATAACTAGCCACCCAATTGATCTTGGTAGGAAAGGCTATTACTGACATGAAATTCAGACTAACCACAAATTTCAGGAAAATTGTGCATTTAGCTAACTCTACGGTATTGCAGCTTTATTTACACAGACATTGCAGGCCCTTCCTGAGAATGTGCTGTGTACAGGAATCAAGAGCATAATTGCCATGGTTCCATGATTCCTACAAAACCAAGTGAAATTTATGGTCAGAGAAAATTCTCTAGGAAGTCAATATTATGAAACAGGTTGGAGAGTAATAACAGCAAGCACCCTGCCAGCTTGCTTGTTTTCTTCAGTGTTTTCTTCTGGGAAGGTCAAAACGACCTAAGAATTTCCAGATTTCTAAACAACTCCAGAAAACAAAGAACCCCAGAAGAACCTAGGAGATGGATAAAAGCTACCACCTAGAGAGTAGGTGTAGGACAGGTTTCTCTTGGCCTTTGCAGATAACAGCTCTTTACCTTAGTTTTCCTTGTACGTGTGCAGGATCACTATGGGACTTTCTGGTTTTATGGGGACCTTTTCAGATAAGTGGGCATATTTTGCTGTTACTATGACCCTTGAGTGATGATGAGTTACATCCTTTATGACACAATTTTCCTCTGTCAAATGAAAACGCTAGATATCATTTGGAGAGATGGCCTGCAGACAGATCAGCAAGCTCTCTTTTATATTTAGTAATTCAATCTAGAAACTTTGAACTCCCTGTAAGAATTACTTGTTCATCATCAGATGGAATGGATTTTTTTCAGTGAAGTATACTGATTGCAAGTAGAGAACTACATAGTCATGTACTTGCATAGTACCTATCCAATTGCAAAGGAGGTCATCACAGAAAACTATTCTGGAGATTGTATCATGCTCCAGGTATACAGGCAAGAGATGCTATTCAGCTTCATAGGGGAAGGGGCCCTAAAGTTTGAGTCAGAAGGCATCACTTAGCTCAAGGAATGTACTCCTCTCAATCTTATGTTTGTAATTGATCAAATGTAGATTCCCATTTCACAGGATCACTGTGGGTTTATTAATATTCATGGGATTCCTTGTCCATGTTAGACCCTTGCTATTGGAATTGAGCAGATCCAACATTGCTCATGTGGTAATTTACAAATAATGACGCATGTATAAATTACAGAAAGCAACATCATTTCACCTAGGAGGGTATAGAATTAGAACAATTTCTTTATATACAAATTATATTATTCCACACATTTAGCTTGTCCATCAAGACCTCTCACCAATGGCATCACACATCCCACAATAATCTCAAGAACCACAAAAATATTTACTCATTCCAAGGTATTCTATCCAATTAGTATTGATTCTATCCAATTAGTATGAAAGCTGGGATCACCCTCTCAGCAGAATGTCCTTTGGCCTCACCCTGTGGGCTGTTATGTGATCAGGAGGACCCTCACTCCACGCCTTGAAGTCCCGGTGATATCCATTTGCATGTCATTCCATGTTTAGTTCAGAGCAATTTATCTACATGAAGGGATTAGGAGAGAGGTTCCCCCATCCATCTCTCTAGATAACCTCATTCTCTTTAATCATCACACCAACTCATTGTGAACTTTCTCTTCAAATGCAACAGTTCACTAGAGATGCATCTCTAGCCACTAACTCAAGAAACCATTTCCCCAAGCTCCATCTACTCTGGAAGGATAGATCGGAAGTCTCAGTATGAAGCACAGACAACACCCCACACTAGCTTATCTCTTAGAAGCTGAGCAGGCACATGACCCTCCTCCATATTTGCCTCCACTGTGTTGCTTCTCAGGTGATGAACAATGAGCATCCTTGGCCTTCCACTCCTGCTGAATTGCTGGGTTAAGGGTCTGGGTTTTGTCCCTTTTGCTTCCTGTGCCTTGTGTGGAAATAGTTTTGAAAAGTATGTCTTCCCATACTGTCAACTCACCCAGAATTGTGACCTGAAGATATATAGTATCTCTTATCATGATGTGATTGGTGTCCTACAGCACTGGAAACACATAGGTAGGAGAAAGGAAACTATTTGAAATGTACAGAATCAGAGGCTGGTCTGAGGTAAATTCTTTCAATTACCAAATATAACACAACGAGCAGAAAATTCATTTTTCACCAGATCTTAGGAAGCTCTCTCCTGAGAGGGACAGATTCAAGATAAAGCCTGCAAGTGTATATATGCAGTAAGATGATTTTTTCATTGTGATGGGAAAGCATACAAAACAGAATTTATCAGAATCCTATCTATAAGGCAGAGACCCACACAGGGTATAGGTCTAATTTGAATGTTTCATATTTCTTATGCATTCAGTAGGTCAGATCTAAAGCATCTTATCCTGAAGATGTATGGGAATCTGAGATAAAAAGGCATGCAAAATAGCCCCAATATAGCCAAACAGGCTAAAGACACAAGGATCCCAGTGGCAAAACTTTTGCATTTTAATAGTAAATTTAATGCATATAAGAGTAATTCAATTATATAATGTTTTTCAACCCTGAAAAAATTCTAAGCTGCACTTCAACTTCTCCAGTTAATAAGAGTAATTAATTAAAGATTGTTTAAAATCAATGATCGTATAAGAAAACTAACTCGCTGAAATCTAATTACTCAGATGTAAATATACTTAACAGAGGTTTTTACATGTTTGACAATAATGCCAAAACTTTATATGGCATTAACCACAAGTAGTTGTGCAGGTAAGGTAAACACTGCTGAACTACCCAATAGTAGAAATCAAATTATGATCAAACTTTTTAGGTGAAAGCTTTCCTCATCATTCTGTTCCCTCTATGCAGAAGTTTGCCTACGAATAAGGGGTTAGAGTCTCAAATACTTTAGGCTGGTTGAAAAGTAATCATGGTTTCAGACTGTGAATTTTTAATCATTATAACTAGGCTCAAACATGTATTAATTAATCAAAATAGGAACAATTAAAATCAACACAGTTTTAGCAACGAGAAATAAGTTTGTTTATTCCTGTAGCATAAAAATCCATGCTTTAGGATTCAAAAAACTCTTAGAAAGCATTTTCTGCCTCCTGCCGGTTGTGAAAGGATTTTCCCTGCAAAAAGTTGAAGAAGTGGTAGTCAGTTGGCAAGAGGTTAGGCGAATATGGCAGATGAGGCAAAATTTCATTCAACTTTTGAAATGCTAGTTGTGTGTCATGTGGTTGGTCATTGTTCTGGAGGAGAATTAGGCCCTTTATGTTGACCACTGCAGTTTTAGTGCATCTCATTGTATTTGCTGAGCATACTTCTCAGATGTATTGGTTTTGCCAGAATTCAGAAAGCTGTAGTGGACTAGATGGGCAGCAGACCACCAAACAGTGATCATGACCTATTTTTGGTACAGATTTGGCTTTGGGAAATGCTTTGGAGCTTCTTCTCAGTCCAACCACTGAGCTAGTCATCAGCTGTTGTATAAAATCCATTTTTTTGTGTCCTGATCCATCAGGAAATGGTTCGTTGCTGTTGCATAGAATAAGAGAAGTCAACACTTTAAAGGATATTTTTTTTTGATTTTTGGTCAGTTCATGAGGCACCCACTTATTGAGATTTTTCACCTTTACAATTTGTTTTAAATGCCAAATGACTGTAAGATGGTCAGTGTTGACTTTTTGGGCAATTTCTCCTGGAGTCGTAAGAGCGTCAGCTTCAATGATCCTCTCAGTTGGTCGTTGTCAACTCCTGATAGCCAGCCACTGTGCTCCTCATCAAGACGCTCATCGCCTTTAAACTTATTGAGCCACCACTGCCCTGTACTTCATTAGCTGTTCCTAGGCCAAATACATTATTGATGTTGTGAGTCGTCTCTGCTGCTTTAGACACATTTTGCACTCAAATACAAAAATTGCTCGAATTTGCTTTTTGTCTAACATAATTTCCCCAGTTTAAAATAAATATAAAATAAACAGAAAGTAATGTCATTAGCAAAATAAATAAATAAAGCAAGAAATGTGTATAAAATGATGTATAATGATGTATAATTTAAAAATGTATTCCAATATCAAATGGCAAAGTTCAACAATGCAAAGGCGCAGTTACTTTTCCACCAACCTAAAATTAAAAATATGGGGAAAAGGTATTTTATGGTTATATCAGGAAGAATACTATGCTATTTTCTGGACTTTGTGATGTTTGAGGTATTTATCATTTTTTATTTTTCTGTTTTGATTGTGGTGATTTTACCCTTACCCTAATGAAATATTTGTTTTCTTACTTAACTTTATATTCATAGTTTTACAGTCTTCTTCATGAACAGCCTCAAATTGAATGACTTTCAGACCACACAGGACCTGACCAACCTCTCCTCCAATTCACCAGGGATTGAAGGGAAAGAAATTTTTCTCAGCGAAAATTCATTTTATTAGTCTCTAGGCAAAATGAAAAGGAAAATTTATTAGAAACTCCTTAGCTGATTATATGGTAGTTGATATGTGACAAATGGACATGAGTCAAGATACATATCTCTTTAAAGAGCTTTGTTTAATGCTTGTTTCTTTTTTCTAGAATATGTAGTTCCTGGTACATAGTCAGTACACACTGGATGTTTAGTTGAAATGATAAATTAGAAATTTTATTATTCTACCTTTAACATGGCTCTTGATAGCACATGGCATGCATTGGCTCTAAATTAATGAAAACTGAATTCAAACAGTTAGTTTTTTTTTTTTCTTTAAATTATAAGCCTTCATCAATAGTAACTGGGTTATTTCAAGCAAATAGTGTTGGGATAAAAATTTAAAATAAAATAATTTTTCTGTTAGAACAGCAGGATGGCAACTTTAGAGGGGACCTGGGAAATTGCCTGGTAGAGCACCCGAGCCTACAGAGCCTGAGAATTGGGGTCAGAGCAGATGCTGACACTGCTTCAGTAAGGAGAGGGTTAGACTCTCAGAAGTATGGTCTTGCCTTCAGTGTTCTCCCACAGAGTCCTGCTTTTTCTCCACTCCTTTCAGTCATCAGGCTGTATTCTCACTGTAACGCATCTTTTTAAGACAATATGGTCTGATGTTTGATCCAGAGAATATGTCCATTGTAGTAATAATTACAGAGAAAGCAAAGAAAACCATCTCCTGGTTTGGCCTCCCTGAAATAAAGATAATCTGAAATGTGTGCCAGAAAACCCATTAGATGGGTGATTCCAACCAGTTTCTCAGATCAAGTTGAGAAAACAAGTGAAATATTGATATGTTTTCTAACTCAACTGTTGTTCCTGCTTTGCCGATGGTCTTTGTGAGGCAGTGGCTCCACTAATTTAGTAGAAAGCATTGATGAAAAGCTTTTTGGCATCATCTGTGAAGATTAGGAAAACTCTAAAGCTGAATAAATTATAAATTTCCCTTAAATTGCTCCAGCACTGCCCTGTGCTTCCAAGTGGGGCTTCTGAAGCCAGGTCATTCTATCAGATGTCAATCTCAATTTTCTTTGTTTCAAACTGTGGCTAATTACTGCATTCTGGAAGCTTCTGGACACTGGTGTCCAAAAAGGGAAGAGTCATGTCTTCAAGAGCCCACCAGCTTGGCAATAATTGCAGGCCATCTTGTTCTATTGCATGTTAAGCTATGAAAAACTCTTACTGGGTTGGCCTTTCCCCTTGCATTGACTTCAGGACCAAATCATGTTTCACAACCATGAGTAAGACAATCTCCAGTGCCCCCATGGCCAAGACTGGAGAGATAGGAATCTGATCTTGGTGCATAGAAAAATACATGAACTAGGTTACTACATCTCAGTGTTATTTTAATTTCTTTGTCATTGAAATAAAAAAAAAATGAGCAGAACTGGACCCATATGCCATTTCCAAGGGCCTCAGAAGGATGGCTGGGGTAAATATCTAGCCTATTTGTATCAGGGTTAAATGGAGCTTGAGTGAGCTTAATCTTTATTGGAAAATTCTACTGGCTCCCACCTCTCCACCCACTGACAGGCGGTCCTTCCTCCCCAGACAACGTCTATGGCCTTTGGTGAAAGGCTTCCTGACACATCTCTATTCCTTCGGGGGCCTTTTGTGTGGTTCCTGTGCTGCCCTCGACATGCTGTGTGGGGTCCTGTCTAAGTCTCCTGCAGTTCAAGATCAGCCTAAGCACATACTGTCCTGCAAAACATAATAATCACGAAAACCCACAACAGAAGAAAAAAGACAAGCAATTGCCATTGAAAGGCTTCCCATTCTTTATATATCAATTTTCCTCACCCCAGAGCCATGCCACCTTAGACTGGGATTTCATCCACCCTTAAACTTCAAAGTTAAGCCATTTCACAAGTGGTCAGCTGTTGCCTGGGAAAATTGCCAATAGTCCCAGAGGGGAGAAGTAAGAGGAGCTTGTTTTTCCATGGGTCATGTGGTTTCCTCTGAATCTGCCTTTGATTTACTCAGTGATTCAAAAGATAGCTTAAGTCTAACTTAATGTGGAGAGATATTTGTTTCTATTCTGCCCCCTCACCTAAAAAAGCCCTGGTTTGTTCCTTCCTCAGCATCAAACCATAGATTCTGTGTGCCTGCGTGCTCAGCCACTTAGCAGCATTCGACTCTTTGCGACACTATAGACTATAGCCTGCCAGACTCCTCTCTCCATGGGATTTCCCAGGCAAGAATACTGGAGTGAGTTGCCATTTCCTCCTCCAGGGGATATTCCTGACTAAGGGATCATACCTGCATCTCCTGCATTGCAGGTGGATTCTTTATGGCTGAGCCATTGGGGAAGCCCATAGATTCTGATAACTGAGCATTTGGGGGAAAATTACTGTATGTTAAAACTATTGACCAAGACAAGTGGATTCACCAATAAATGGGACATTTCTTGGGCTACAAGTTTGCAGAGTCTGAATCAGAACGACGGTGGCAAAACTCCTATTTCTTTTTTCTATAGAATGTGGCACATACAGCAAGACCAAGTTCTGAAGAAGTACCAGATACAAAGTCACTCACCTGAGGAACTAACCCAAAGGTGTGGTTCATATAAGGCAGGTTTGAAATGGAGCCAAAGGCACCAAATAAGGGAAAAGAAATGGAAAGGGAATGGGAGGGGTGCAGGAAGAGGGCTGGGATCAGAGAGGAGTCACATGACAGGATGCTACCTAGCACTCACAGTCTCAGGAGTGGATGGTGAGCTCTCAGGCTGAGGTCTCAGGATGCATCCACACCAGTAACTAGCATCGCTTAGAATGAGGCTTAGGGTGGAGGACACGCATATCCCATGGCACGGCATGTGCATCTCCAGGCATGCCACCAAGAACAAGTGTCACAAGTGCATGTCTAGAGACATGGCCTATATAAGCAAGACAGGAAACCACCTCAGTGTCCCTCTGTGGTGGGGAGGATACAATATTGATGCATACACATCAACATACACATACAACTGGATGATCTATTATTGAAAAGTTAATGAATGTGTGTCGCCATAGTTGAATCTAAAGTAATTAACGTTGAAGGGTAGATCTTGGCACAAAGAAAACGTACAATAAGATATGATTTATTGATGGAAAAAAACCAGACAAAACTAAACTATCTATGGCTTAGAAATGTATACAAATGAGATGGATATGTTTTTAAAAGAATGAAAAGGATTAACACAAAATCCAAGAGGATAGCTAACTCTTGGGGTCAGAGGCATCAAGAAGAGTTTCAAAGATGCTGTTAGTGATGAAGGAATGTTGCTGGTCTTTTAACTATGAACATAGGTCACATTCTTTCTTTTATATGAATCCTATATTTCACTGCAATGTAAAAAAAGAGAAAAGAAAACTGGGAGAGCTCTCTGGCTCATACCCAAATGCTTTTCTCCCCATGTTTAAGTAATACTTTCAAATCCTCTATTCACTTATGTGTGCCATGCAAATAAAAAGAGAAATAATGATTTGTAAAAGAAAACTATTTAGAGTGATTATGCAGAGGAAGGTGTGTTGCACCACCTTCTTCCTGTCCAGGAACTTTTTCCACCAGGGGCGCCTCACTGTCCTCCATTTCCACGAGTCCAGAGCCTGGCACAGTTAGCAGTTTTGAAGAAATCACGTGATATTTATTCTCCCTAGAGATGAAAATCTCCCAAAGGGGCAAAATTGAGCCTTACTGTATGATTTTGGAGGAGAGATGAGCAGGCAAGGTAATCTTAGAGTGAGAACAAAAGCATGGAAGCTGCCAGGGAGCAGTCGGCAGGCTATTCATGTCTCCTGGAACTTCTTCTCTGGCTGCATCCGCATCACTTGTGAGTGAGACACTGCTTGTTCAAAAACAATCAGCTCTTCAAGTCCTGAAGCAAGAGCAGTGACAGGAGCAGGAGACAGGAAGACCAAGGACATTCCAGCCAATGTGATGGTGTGCAACTTGGTGACGACTGAGGCTCAATCCTGAAATGAACCTTGTGATGTGAGGATGAGGGGAGTGCAGGTGTGGGTGTCCCGGTCACTGCTGCAGCCATAGCTCTGTCACAGTTCTGGGTTCTGTCACTCCTAGGCCGGCAGGGTGTGGTACAGAGCTCCGCCTTTACATTTCCTCATGCCCAAAGCAAAAACACTTCATTCCTGGGCCATGTAATTGCCTTTAGTCACTGATGATGGATGATCCTTATAAGGTGAGCAAAGAGTCACTGACCATGGATCATTCTTATAAGGTGAGCACCTTGGGAACAGACAGGAACCATTCGAGTCAGACAGAGCCAGGCCACACTCTGCCATGAGCCATTCCTACCGAAGTCTCAGCTGTCCTCCCTCCCTTAGCTTGTGAGATTTTCATTTATTTGAAGGAGAAAAAATAAACTGTCTCACATCTTTTGAAATCTTACAGGGGTTCATACTCTTGAGTATGAACACCTCACACTGGCTGTGTCTGTCTGTTATGACAGTTTCCTCCCCAGGGAATCATGCCTCTTGGCTGGTTAGGGGAAGAGCGCTATGGTCCAAGGAGAGAAATTCATTGATGCATGAAAGGGAAATGGAGAAAACCCTCTAAATAGTACAACTTGAAAATATGACAAATATTTATAGCTTGAATCCAAATTAGAACTTAATCCCCATGAATTACTCATGGATTCTCCAGCCTGATGGATGTCAGTCTTCCTTTTTAACAACCACACGGATTCCCCAGACAAAACGCTCACTCTCATTTTCTCTTGGGGTTCGTGTATCTGGAAATCAGAGACCATCGGAGCCTGAAAGACACTGTGAGGATGTCTAGTTTTCCACCGATTCCACAAGTGCCCCTGCACTGTGATGTTCTGACACTTTCTCCAGGTTCACGTCCCAGGAGAGGTGAGGACTAAGGAGAGACAGGATGGAAAGGGCCAAGACCACACATGCAGGACAGGTTTGCTCCTCAGCTCTCTGTGATCACACCTCACATTCAATTTTGCTTGAATAAATAATTTTGCAACTCAAGGTGGTTTTGAAAACCACACATCTCATAAAGACTTTCCAATGCAAACAGAAGCCAAATCAGAAGAATAGATTCCACCAGGATCTATCTATCCAAGTGAGTGGCAGATGGCTAATGGGTGTCACAGACAATGGTCTAGTGTTCTCTGAAGGTACCATGCTATCAAGGTTACCCTATTAGCCATGGCCTTTCTACTCAGCTGATAAATACTGGGATCAGATGTAATTCTGCAAACTTGTCTAGGCCTGCCTGATCACTGGGAAGAGGGTGAGGAGTTTGGTTCATCAGCCTGACTATTTGGTAACGGAATTTTCTGGGACCAGTAAAACCCCATCCCTATAATGTCTACCTCATAGGTGCCTGGAGATGTAGCACTGCAAAGTCTTGCCTTTGTCACACACTGACTGAGCCTGAATGCTCCTGAGACAAGCATCCTACTAGCCTGCAGTCTTCATGATGCTCTGACCAGATATGGAATATTTATGGAATGACCAGATATGGAATATTCCAGATATGGAACATTTCCCTGTGATTTGTGGATGCAGCTATTCTTATTCTCCTCTCCCAATCCTATGGGGTGAAGGCAAACAGTCCAGATGAGTGCTGCACACAAGCCCTGTTTGCATTAGAGCTGAAAAGCACCAAACTGAGGGAAAACTCCAGGATTTTATAGTAGACTAGAAACCAGCTGCCCTCAGGCCTTGGGGAGACATTATATTTGACACACTCAACAGTAAGCCTTCCCTTCACTTCAGGGGAAGCAGTCTCTGTCTGCCCATGCTGTTTCCCCTATGCACTTCCTTGAAAAGGCAGTCCCAACAAAAGCTATGCATGCTCACAAGATGAACAGAAATGTGGGCAACCCCTGCCCTGTGAAGGTGTTTCCTAACAACTAAACCTGGCTTTCCTGAGATTTCAACAGTTTTATTGCATGTTTTCATTGTACCTAATCATCTCACAACTTCTGGAGTCTTAGAGACTCAACTGCAGTTTGCCTCTTGGCCAGAACCACCACCCATAGATACTTTCTCAGTGTGTGTCTGACTGATTGCAGGCAGAGTCGGGGTTGGGGTGGGAACATCCCTTCACTCATTTGCAAATGTTATGGATATGGCCACGTAATTTCAGGTATTTACTGAAATACTCAAGCTCAACATGAATTCAGTCATCCCTCTAACTGTGTATTCCATGTTCAAAAATGACCCTGGGGAACATAAACATGATTAGCTTCACAATTTCTGCTGTCAATCATTTGACCTTAGTAAAGTACTCCAACAGGCTTCATCATATCAAGGTTTTCCAGCAAAGCTCCTGTGAAAATACTGTTTCTATGTATTTGGCTTGGGTCTGGGTAGAACATCCCAACGTTTAACTATTCCAGCATTCTGAGGATTTCAGAAAGGAAGTTCATGCAGTTGTTAAAGTTTGTCTTTTAGGCTATAGTTTAAATATTAAAACAGAATGGGATAATCTTCTTTGTTTTTCTACTTCATTTAAAAAAAAATTGGCAAAGTAGGTTGGAAGGGCAGGGGTACAGACATTTTGTAAATGTTTTGTGCCAAGCTGGGAGAGGATCAAATAATTTTGTTACATTTGATTTCTTTTTCCCACTTGTTGTAGGAAACAAACAAACAAACAAAAAATCATAGCAGACATTGTGCTGTATCTTTTCTAATTCAAAAATAATTTGTTTCTTTTTTTGTTTTGTGGAAGCTATCCATGGTTCCACATGTTTGGGGGTTGTGTCACTTGTAATTTCCCAGGCCACATTAAAGAAACACATGATTAAGTTAAAGCATGATGGAAAATGTTCTAACCCATGGGCCAACATGGGGTATTATTTGATGAACTCAAACAGGTTAATTTCTTATAATCAGAGCCAACCGTGGTGGGTCAGTTTTGACTCCTGCAATTAGCCAGGTGGATAATTCTGGACAAGGTTACTGTCCTAGAATGCAATCATGCCCACCTGTCTCAGGCTGGCATAGCGCTATTTCTGCCCTGAAGAGAGTGCCTTCAGGAAGCAGCAGTGTTTTGTTAGCACACATCCAGATGTGCCTTAAGGAAAGGTCCCACCTCCTGGCCCCAGTCATGACCTGTAGTTTCCTGATGGCCTGACTATCTGCATCCCATTCAGATTTATAAAAATCCATTTTCTGCTGATGTTTTTGTCTATCTACCATTGTACTCCAACTTTTGTGCTTTTGTGTGTGTGTGCCAAGTCACTCAAAGTTTACCTGCACTGTCCAATCCTATAACAGGAATACCCAGCACAGGACCTTGCATATAGCATGGTGGTGGTGGTTTAGTTGCTAAGTCGTGTCTGACTCTTGCGACCCCATGGAATGTAGCCCACCAGGCTCCTCTGTCCATGGGATTTTCCAAGCAAGAATACTGGAGTGGATTGCCATTTCCTTCTCCAGGGGATCTTCCCAACCCAGGAATCAAACCCAGGTCTCCTGCGCTGCAGGCAGATTTTTTACTGACTGAGCTACGAAGGAAGCCCATATATAGCATAGTTATTAACAATTTGCAAAATAAATGAATAATATTAACCATTCCTCTATTATTTTAAGATTTAGAGTGCCATTTAATGTATCCATATAACAATTTAAACTTCTCCTAAACAAGACACACTTAAAGTTTAAGTGAATATCTTTGGAAACCATATCATCAAATGTTGTGCTGTATTTAAAAAATAAATTTATGTTGTTATGTTATGGGGAACATAAACATGATTAGCTTCACGATTGCTGCTGTCAATCATTTGACCTTAGTACATTACTCCAACAGGCTTCATAATATCAAGGTTTTCCAGCAAAACCCCTGTGAAAATACTGTTTCTATGTGTTTGGCTTGGGTCTGGCTTGACCAAATAGTTCATTCGGGTTTTCCTGTCACATCGTATGGAAAAACCCAAACAAACATTTTGGCCAACCCAATATTTTAGAATAATCATTTATACTAAGAAAAAAGACTTATTCTTCAAGAAAGTAACATCTTGTTTGTTTCTAACAACTAAAGAAAAGCAAGGCAGATACAATTACTCCCATGTGCATGAGAGGATATTTTGATTTCAAGAAACAAAAACTGTTCTCTAAATCATAAAACTGGAAAACCATTAGCTCAGAGAACAAAATTGTCTAGGTGGCTTCACCTGAGTTGTGGCCCAGAACTCAAAGCAAGTTAGTAGGACCCAAGTTCTCCTCTTCCTCATTGTCTCTGCTCCCTTTCCTCAGGGTTGGCTGCAGCTTTAGACAGGCCCTGCTCTCACGATTATAAAGTGACTGCCAATAGCTGCTGGGACTACAGCCTCCCAACTTCATACGGGAAGAGGGCGAGGAACCTCTTCCTTTCCAGAAATGCAGTATACCTCTATTCATACCTCATTGATCCTAACTGGGCATGGTGCCCATCCCAGAACCCTCCCCATGGCCAATAGAGGGGATAAAGCGAACTTGGAGCTGAGAAAAAGGCAGTCTTAACAGAACTGTAAACTTTAGCACAAGGAATTAATTGGTGGTTCCTCCAAAGCAAAATCTTGCTAGTGTTACCAACAGGATGCAGAATAGCTATTGTTCATAATAAAACAATAAATAATGACCACTAGTACTGGCCTGGTGTATACACTATAAGACTGGTATTTAGAGCCGTTAAGAAAGTTGCCTAAAGCCATAGATCTCCTGGGTGTATGAGTTTGTATTTGTAATAAATTAATTATAGCTTCTTCACCTGGTGATTATTTAATAAGTAATCTATGGGCAAGGCAACCCAGGTTCTAAGTAATTGCTGAGGATTAGGAGGAGGAAGGATGATGGGAGAAGACAGGTCCAAAGGTTGATTTCCCCTACAGTCTATTGCCCTGAACTTAGTTCTAACCAGCTCGCTTCCCACGGCAGCCTATGTGGGACACAGTCTATGTCTGTTCCTATGTGAGGACACAGCAAGATGTCATCTATGAATATGGAAAAGTGCTCTCATGAGACAGGAAATGTGCTGGCACCTTGAGCTTTACTTCCAGTCTCTGTGACTGTGGGAAATAAATGTTGCTTGTAAACCACTCAGTCTATAGTACTTTGTTAGCAATCTACCAACCAGTAAGACAACCAGAAAATCCATCTTTTCTTTTTTTCTTGACTTGAGGTCAATGGAGAAATAATTTATAAGCCAAAAGACAACTGTCAACATGATCTATAACTACAGCAAACAACTGAAGAATTTGTTCTTCAGTATCCCTGGTACTGGGGAGTCCAGGTCACATAAAGTTCCTAATTATGTTGTGTTGGCAGGGCTCCCAGTTAGACTCAAATCTTTGATAAAAAACCAAAGAATTTCTAGTGTAACTGTGTCATCAATGTTGAATGGGATATACTTTTTAAAAAATTATTTTTTAACTGAAATTCAAATTTAACTGGGCATATTGTATTCTAATTTTGCTAATTCTGGTAACCAACACTTCTTATATGAACTACTGCAAAGTCTTCAAAATGCATTTCTGATCGTGCATTCCCAAGGAAAGACCTCAAATGCCTGTCCCGGCATTTGAGATACTTTATGATCTTGTGCAAGCTCAACTTTGCACCTCTTTTCTCCAGATGCCCTTGCACACTTTTCTTTAGTCACTTAAAACCCCTTGCTCTTTTGGAGAGGCTGTGAATTTCACACCAAGTCTCCCTTATCCACTTCTCTTCTCTTTCTAGACAGTCTTCAAAGTCTAGATCAAATGTCACATCTGTGATTCCTTCTCTGGATTGCCCAAACACAATTAGCCATTTTATTAAATTAGAAATTTCTTTTAAAAAGGGGTTTATTTATTCTTCTCAACTTAATATATATATACATATTCAATGCAATTCCAATTAAAATCCTAAAAACTTTTTTTAATAACAAGTGAATTCTAAAGTTCATATGGAAAGTTAAAATACCCAAAATAGCCAACACAATGCTGGAGAAGTATAAAGTTGGAAGCCTGACACTCCTTACTATAAAACTTACTACAAAAATATGCTAATCATAGCAATGTGGTGGAGAAGGCAATGGCACCCCACTCCAGTACTCTTGCCTGGAAAATCCCATGGACGGAGGAGCCTGGTAGGCTGAAGTCCATGGGGTCGCTAAGAGTCGGACATGACTGAGCGAATTCACTTTCAATTTTCACTTTCATGCATTGGAGAAGGAAATGGCAACCCACTCCAGTATTCTTGCCTGGAGAATCCCAGGGATGGGGGAGCCTGGTGGGCTGCCGTCTATGGGGTCGCACAGAGTCAGACACAACTGAAGTGACTTAGCAGCAGCAGCAGCAGCAGCAATGTGGTACTGGTGAAAGAACAGAAAAATAGATCAATGGAACAGAATACAGAGCACCAATATAGGCCTACATGAGAATATTCAGCTGATCTTTCACAAAGAAGAAAAGGCAATTCAATGAAGAGAGAATTGTCTTTTCAACAAATGGTGCTGGAAAAAGTAGACATTCACATGCAAAAAATGAATTAAATTTAGACATTATACTTTTTTGCTTCCCTGGCTGCTCAGAGGGTAAAGCGTCTGCCTACAATGCGGGAGACCCAAGTTCAATCTCTGGGTCAGGAAGATCCCCTGGAGAAGGAAATGGCAACTGATTCCAGTATTCTTGCCTGGGAAATCCCATGGACAGAGGAGCCTGGTGGGTCCCAGTTCATGGGACGGCAAAAGAGTCAAACACAACTGTCACAATACAACTTATACTTTTTACAAAATTAACACAAAATGTGTCTTTATCATAGACCTACAATGTAAATGAAAATTATACAACTTCTAGAAGTTAACAGAGGTACATTCTAGATGACCTTGGTTTTGATGATGACTTTTTAGATGCAACACCAAAATTATGATCTATGAAAAAATACATTAAGTTAAACTTCAATAAAAGTAAAAATCTCTACTCTATGAAAGATGCTATCAAGAAACTGACAATATAAACTACAAATAGAGCTAAAATATTTGCAAAACATATATGTGATGATGGACTATATCCAAAATGTACCCTTCTTAATATTCAACAGCAAGGAAACAAACAACCCAATAATTTATAGGACAATATAATAACAGACACCTCACCAAAGAGAATATGATAATGTCAATTAAGCATATGAAAAAATGCTCCATGTTATATTTTATTATGCATCAGTGCATGTTCAGTCATGTCTGACCCTGTGCAACTCCAGGGACTATAGCCCTCCAGGCTCCTCTGTCCATGGAATTCTCCAGGCATGAATACTGGAGTGGGTAGCCATTCCCTTCTACAGGGGATCTTTCTGAGCCAAAGATCAAACCTAGGTCTCCTGAATTGCAGGCAGATTCTTTATGGTCTGAGCTACAAGGGAAGCCCCTATATGTCATTGGGAAATTGCAATTTAAAAGCTATAGTAAGAAACCACTGCACATCTATTAGAATGGCACAAACCTCAAACACTGAAAATACCAAATCTTGGTAAGGATGTGGAACACCAAGAATGCTCATCTATTGCTATGGGAATGAAAAATGGAACGGCCACTCTGGAAGACAATTTGGCAATTTCTAACAAAACTAAACGTAGTGTTACCATGTAACTCATCAGCTGAGCTACTAGGTATTTATCCAAATGCGTTGAAGACCTGAATCTACACAAAAATCTATACAGATGTTTATAGCAACTTTATTTACAATTGTCAATACTTGGAAGCAGCTAAGATGTCCTTCAATAGGTGAATGGATAATCAAACTGTGTTTTATCCACAAAATGTACTATTATGATAAAAAATAAATGAACTATCAAGTCATAAAAAGACATAGAAGAATCTTAAATACATATTTCTAAGAAAAAAGTAAATTTGAAAAGGCTACATACTGATTGATTCCAGCTATATGGCATTCTGAAAAAAGCAAAACTATAAAGAAAGTAAAAAGATCAGAAGTTTCCCTGGATTGGGAGGGAGAGAAAGATGAATAGGAGGAACACAGGGAATTTTAGGAAAGTTTAGTTATTATGTATGATATTGTAATCAGTAATACCTATTATCACAACCTACAGTACTATACAACAGAAAGAGTGAAAGGTGATGTAAATTATGGACTTTGGTAATAATGTATCAATGTATCAAGCAATCAATAAAAAAAGCGTGTGTTTACATATGAGATTGAAATACTCTATAATTGACAGAGAGTAATTAAATTTTTTCAGAAAATTAAACTTCTAGAACTAAAATATATGAACATGGACCTCAGTAGATGAATTAATGAACAAATAAGACATGACTGAAAAGAGATTTAAGTAACCAAAAGTGAAAACTGAGGAAATCATTTGAAATACAGTGAAATAAAATAATAATCAGAAAATTCTGAAGGATAAGTTAAGAGATATGATGGAAAAGACCACTGTTAGAAATGAAAGGCCATACAACATAGTGCTGAGAATATAAACTCTTGAATGATTCCCTGTGTCAAATCTTATAGCTACTCCTCAATGGCTGTGTGAACTTGAGTGAGTCACTAAGACCTTTACACTCAAGTTTTTTCAGCTCTGAATATAGATGTTACTAGAACCTACATCATAAGGTTATTATAATTGCTAAAGCTGTTAAAACTAATATAATATTTAACATAAAACATACTAATTGAAAAGGTGTATAACTGGTGTTCAATCAATGAGTGACCATTATTAAGGAAGAATTTAACATACAATGAGAAAGGGAAAGACACTCAACTGAATGGAATTCCAGAGAGTAGCAAGGAGATAAAAGAAAGCCTTCTTAAATGAACAATACAAAGAAATAGAGGAAAACAATAGAATGGAAAGGATTGGAGATCTCTTCAAGAAAGCTGGAGCTGTCTAGGGAACATTTCATGAAAGAAGGAGTACAAGAAAGGACAGAAACAGTAAGGACATAACAGAAGAAAAAGAGATTAAGAAGAGGTGGCAAGAAAACACAGAAGAATTACACAAGCAAAGTCTTAATGACCCAGATGACCACAATGATGTGGTCATTCACCTACAGCCAGACATCCTGGAGTGTGAAGTCAAGTGGGTCTTAGGGAGCAATACTATGAACAAAGCTAGTGGAGATGATGGAATTCCAGCTAAGCTATTTAAAATCCCAAAAGAGGATTCTGTTAAAGTGCTGCACTCAATATGGCACAAATTTGAAAAACTAAGCAGTGGCCACAGGACTGGAAAAGGTCAGTTTTCATTTCAACCCCAAAGAAAGGGAATGTCAAAGAATGTTCAAACTACTGTACATCTGCACTCATTTCACATGCTAGCAAGGTAATGCTCAAAAATCCTCCAAGATAGGCTTCAACAGTATGTGAACTGAGAACTTTCAGATGTAAAAGCTGGGTTTTGAAGAGGCAGTGCAACCAGAGATCAAATTGCCAACATTCCATTGGAACATAGAGAAAGCAAGAGAGTTTCAGAAAAACATCTACTTCTGCATCAGTGACTCTCTTTTCTTCTCAATGAGTCTAGCCAGAGGTTTGTCAATTTTGTTTATCCTTTTAAAGAACTAGCTCTTGGTTTTATTGATTTTTTTTCTATTTTTAATCTATTTTATTTATTTTTCTCTCTGATCTTTATTATTTGCTTCCTTCTGCTGACTTTAGGTTTTGTTTGTTCTTCTTGTTCTAATTCTTTTAAGTGGAAGGTTAGGTTGTTTATTTGAGATTTTCTTATTTTTTGAGGAAGGTCTATATCACTACAAACTTTTCTCTAACTGCTTTTGCTATGTCCCGTGGATTTTGTATGGCTGGGTTTCATTGTTGTTTGTCTCAAGGCATTTTTTAATTTCCTTTTTGATTTTATCATCAACCCTGATTTTTAGTAGTATGTTGTTTAATCTTCATGTAATCATTTCTTTCTCATTTCTTTCTTATGGTTGAGTTCTAGTTTCATGCCATTGTGACCAGAGAAGATACTTGGAATAGTTTCTGTACTCTTAAATTTGTTAAGGTTAGTATTGTGCCCTAGTATGTGGTCAGTCCTACAGAACATTCCATGTGTACTTGAAAAGAACATGTATTCTGTTTTTTGGGGGGTGTGATGTCATAAAAATATCAATTAGTTCTAACTGTTCTATTGTATCATATAGGATCTCTATTGCTTAATTGATTTTCTGTTTAAAAGATTTATCCACTGATGTGAGTAGGGTATTAGAGTCTCCTACAATTATTGTATTCCCATTGATTTCTCCCTTTATGTCTGTTAGTGTTTATTTTATGTATTTCAGTTCTCCTATAGGTGCTATTGAAAAGCAGAGACATTACTTTGTCAAAGGTCCGTCTAGTCAAGGCTATGGTTTTTCCAGTGGTCATGTATGGATGTAAGAGTTGGACTGTAAAGAAGGCTGAGCACCGAAGAACTGATGCTTTTGAACTGTGGTGTTGAAGAAGACTCTTGAGAATCCCTTGGACTGCAAGGAGATCCAACCAGTCCATCCTAAAGGAGATCAGTCCTGAATATTCAGTGAAAGGACTGATGTTGAAGCTGAAACTTCAATACTTTGGCCACCTGATGTGAAGAGCTGACTCATTGGAAAAGACCCTGATGCTGGGAAAGATTGAGGGCAGGAGAAGAAGGGGACGACAGAGGATAAGATGGTTGGATGGCATCACCAACTCAATGGACATAGGTTTGGGTGGACTCCAGGAGCTGGTGATGGACAGGGAGGCCTGGCGTGCTGCAGTTCAGGGGGTTTCAAAGAGTTGGGCACGACTGAGTGACTGAAATGAACTGAACTGATAAGTGCTATATGTTGACTAATGTTAATCTTCTTATACTTATCTTTTTATCATTATATAGTGTCCTTCTTTATCTTTCTTTATGGCTTTTTATAAAGTCTATTTTGTCTGATAGGAGTATTGCAACTCTCACTTTCTTGTCATTTTTGCTTGCGTGAAATATGTTTCCATCCCCTCACTTTCAATGTAGGTGTGTCCTTTGTCCTAAGGTTTGTCTCTTGTAGGCAGAATAGTGTAGGCTCTTTTTAAATTTTTCTTTCTCATCTGTCACTATATGTCTTTTGATTGGAGCCTTAAGTTCATTGACTCTTAAGATAATTATTGATACATAATGTATTTATTGCCCATGTTGAACTTTGTTTTCCAGTTGATTCTATGTTTCTTCATTTTTCCTTTTTGTTTTTCTTTTTGTGGTTGATGATTTCTTTTTATTTGATGCTTATGTTCTCTTCTTTTTGTTTGTTTTTTTTGTGTGTGTGAATCTATTGCATGTTTTTGATTTGTGGTTGCCCTGTTTTGAAAGTATGTTAACTCTTCCTATCACTGCTTGCATTAGACTGATAGTCATGTAGGCTTTAACACATTCTGAAAAGAAAAGAAAAAAATATTTGCATTTTCCTTCTCCCTTTCCCTGCATTGTATTATTTTTATGTCTTTTTTACCTCTTCCTGTTTATACTTTTACGTTTATCATTGCTTTCACAGCTAGTCTTTTTTTTTTCTTTTTTGATCTGTATACTAAATAATTTGTGATTTAGTTACTAATTGTGATCTTTCTCTTTCTTTATCTTCTTGTTTCTTCTCTATTTAGAAATGACTATTCAATGTTTCTTTTAGGGTAGGTTTAGTATGGCTGTATTCTTTTAGTTTTTGCTAGCCTGAGAAATTATTTATTTCTCTTCCTGTCTTGAAGGGTTACTTATATGCAGGAGCGTCCCTGCGTACCTAGTGTAGGTTTAACTTTTTTTTTTTTGACATAAGGGCTATTTTTGATGTGAATGCTTGCTGTCTTTTACCTCACCTCAGCATATGCTGGCCATTATCCCCTTAATAGAGGGTGTGCGTGTGTGTGGCCTGTGTACTTTCCCAGAAGGCAGAGGCAGCTATTGACTCTTGGTCACGGGACCTGCAGCAGCAGCAGCAGTGGGCTGCTTGTGCTCCCAGGAAGGTTGGGGTAGCAATCTGCACCAGCCTACAGAACCACGCCCACCTCTGGAGTCCAAGATGGCAGTGGCAAGTGGCAGTTCACACTTGCCCTTGGAGCTCGTGTTGCTCGTTCTGTGCCACCTGAGAGCATATGGATAAATAAGCTCCTATGGTGGCCACCCCTTGCTCCACATGTCCCCGCCTCCCAGCAATGGTCTCTTGCCTCTCTGGTGGGTCCAGACTTCTTCCCAGACTCCCTGGGTTGTGGTGTATCACACCCGAGCCCCTTCAGGCTGTCTCCATGCAGCCAAATTCAGTCCTCTCCTCAGGGTCTGACCTTCAAAGTCCAAGCCTTAGCACTCAGCCCTAACTCGCCCTAGCAGGCAAGCATCTTAGGCTGGGGAGTGCCTGGTGGCACTGACCACCTCTGCAGCCTATCCTCACTTTGTCCTCCATGAATCAATTGCTGTGCTCTCCTCCCATGTCCCAAAGGTACCCCTCTGTCCCTGCCAGTGAGAGGACTTCCCAATGTGCAAAAACATTCTCTTTTTCATAGCTCCCTCCCAGGGGTACACTTCCTATCCTAGTTCTTTCTCTCTGCCTCTTTTTTTTTCTTTCTCTCTCTTTTTTTTGCCCTACCCACTGAGGTGGAGATTTTCTTTTGAAAAAAAAAATTGGAAGTCTTCTGCCAGTGTTCAGTAGATGCTCTGTGAGAGTCATTTCACATATAGATGTATTTTTGATTTATTTATGGAAGAAAGTGAGCTCCACGTCCTACTTGTCTGCCATCTTAATACAATCTCTTCTATGTTTATTCTTTTCTTAATCTCTTGGTAGTATTTTTTTAATTTTTATATTGGAGTGTAGTTGATTTATAATGCTGTGTTTTTTTAGATATGGGAAAATGATTCAGTTATAAATATATATCTATTCTTTTACAGATTTTTTTCCCATACAGGTAATTACAAAACACTGAATATAGTTCTCTGTGCTATAAGTAAGTCATTCGTATCATTTTTTAAAGATTTCACATGTAAGTGATATCATATGATATTTGTCTTTTTCTGACACACATTCTTATTTATATATATGTGTATTATTTTCGTCTTAATTATCTGATAGCAGTCTGGAGTCTTCATGCCCCTGGCTCCTTAATACCTTAGTGAGAACTTGTTACAAAAAGAGATTTGTGTTAAACAGCCATAGTATCAGGATCAAATTTAGGAAATTTAATGTTGATGAACACTGTTTAATTGATAGATCTTGTTCAAATTTTGACAAATTTCACAATAATCTTCTTTAGAGCTATTTTCCTGGACTAGGATCTAATCAAGAGTCTCTTTTATTCTGGAATGCACCGCAGCCTTTCTTTATCTCTGATGACATTACACTTCCAGAAGAGGAGAGTGCAATTGTTTCATAGAATAGGTCTGTCAGTTGTTTCCTCCAGATAGATTCCTGTACACTTTGTCAGGGATATCATAAGAATGGTGCTGTGTCCTCAGAGAGAGCACCATGCCAGATGCCCCTGACGTCAAGTTGCCCTGTGATAGGGTATGTTCACTGTGATCCCTTAGTTAAACTAAGCTCTGTCAAGTGTCTGCACTGTGAATGTCTACCATTGTGATTAGTGAGTCCTTTGCGGGGAGATGCTTGGAGCCTACCTAGCTATCTTTTTCATCATGCAACGTCCTCCCACTAGTTTTTTCATCCATGATGCTTCCCATCTGACTCTGCTATTACCATGATGGGTGCAAAGTGGCTTTTACCTCTATCAGTCTTCTGAAATTCAGGAGTTAGCTTCTACTGTAAAGAGGAGCATTCTTTTCTTCCTTCCTGTTTTATGTGTATGTGAATATGTTTAAATATATGGAATATATAACATAATATTATTTTTCTCCTTTTTAACATTGAGGGGGCTGAGATAACTGCTTCTGGTGGCACATTTTTATAACTATTACAGTCAAGCAAACCCGTAGAGTCTAGTCCCAGAATCTAAGCCATTCAATATTCTACCAGTTGGGATTCTGAGGATTGTAACTGACAGAAATTCATTTCAAACCAGCTTAGGTGGAAAAGTGAATTCATTAGAGAAGCACCAAGGATCTCATCAGGGAAGTATTGAGGCACTCAAATGTGTGAAGGCAATGATGCCACCAAGTTCAGGAACAGTGACCCAGGGATGCAAATAATACTGGGCCTCTATCCTTTTCCCTTCTCTTGTATGTGGCATCTTTCCTTCCCTGTATTCCAGATTAGGGCAAGTACTGGGTGACACGGCCACCAACATCTCAATTCATCATTCATACAGCCTGAACATCTGCATAGACCCTACTACTTACCCTAGCCTTCCAGATTTTATAATTTTGTAGAAAACTTTAAAAGAATCATTTAGTAAATGATCAAGCTTGGAATAAGCTTTTACTTCTTATGCATTCAACTGTGGTTAAGATACCAGTTCAGGTAAAAAAAAAAAAAAAAGCCTGGTCCCACAAGAAATGCAATTTTATGCCAATGAAGGAAATTAGCTGAAGCACAGACAAAACTTTTATTTCTGTCCAGACCTGGGTGGGAGGTCTGCAGAGAAAACAAGACAATCTCCCTTTGTGCATAGAAAGAGCAAAGGAAACGCTGACTGTTCTTATGTGTGGGGTGCCTGTAAATTAGTTGATCATAAGTTGGATAATTTGTTCTTGTATATATTTTTATGGTTTTATAGGGCACAAGTAAGTAATGAAGTGACAACTCAACTATAAAAGGAAGTGTAACACATTTCAATTATATTAAATGCTGTACATTATAGGGTGCTATTTTAATTCTTTCAGCTATTCCATAGTCTTAAAAATTATTGTATTAAATACTACGAACTGAATCAACCCCAAAAAGGCACCATAGTTTTCAATGGAATTTTATGATATTATTTTCACTTAAGAATTTTGACCGCTAAATTATTTAAACAGTTTCCATGTAAGGAAATATGTTCCAACTGCTTGTTAAATAAAACTCAGTATATTTATAAGTAGCATATTGAAAAACCACACTGCAATTTGGTATATTTAAATGTATCTTAAAAGTTCTCAGATACCTGTCAGACTGTTTTCCTTATTTTCAAATTAGGAAAACGAATTCATTCTGTAGAATTACCATGCTTTTTGAATCAGCACAAGAGAAAATATTGTCTAATGAAATGTTTTCCTCTATTTTTTAAGTCAAAGGCATAACTTAAAATTTTTCATATATATCATAGATGTAGTCAATCCCCCCAAACAGACTAAAGCGTAACCTTAAATAGAAGTCATGACACCTAAGTTTAGAAATACTGGGACTGTGTTACTATTAATGAACATACAGGCAGATAGATAATGGTATGAAGAGACAGGAACAATAATTGTAGGACAATGTTTTGAATTATTTTATGGGTATCTCATCCGTCGTGCGTTGTCTTAGGCTGAGAGTCTGCGACACTCAACTTTGGTGCCTGAGGGAGAGGGTGTCACAGTAAACTAGAGATACAGAAGCTTTCGAGATCTGAGAGCGAGACCCCAGGATCCTCCCTCTGTCTGGGCTCTGAATGTGTGCCGCAACCTTACATGGCTGGCTGCCACATGAGACACGGATACAGTCACGTCACAGGCCCAGGGGAATGGGAACAATTGGAGCTGAAGAAATTTGCTTCAGGTTTGCATCCTTGAAGGTTTACTCTGCACAATAAGAGGTTATTTAAGTATGTAGTTACACTAGTGAGGAATTGGCAAAACCAAATAAACAATCTGTGAAACAGGGGAACTTGAGTAAATGAGCCCCATTACTTGAATAATAATAAGAAGAAGCATAATAATAATAATAAGAAGAAGAAGCATCTTGTGGTTATCAAAACTACCCATGATGCTAAAGATGCCATCATCATATTCATAAATAGTCTTCTAATCATTTCTCCACAGATAATTTTAACTGGGATTTTCCTCTCACCCTGGGCCTAACACAAAGCTGGGCATATGGGAAGGGGAATGGTGCTCAGTGGCCCACACCTTACAAAGCTACAGATCATTGCAATATGTCTTTTGACAATATTGACAAAATGACCCTGACCCAGTCAACCCCAACCCAGCTCCCAGGGATTCACACCCGCATGCCCATTCTAGCCAGGCTGGAGGGACGTTCAAGAGCTACCTGCATGGCTGTCAGAACTGACCCACAAGGAGTGGATTCTAGAGACTTCCCTGGTGGTCCAGTGGTTAAGAATCTGCGTTCCAATGCAGGGCACAAGGGTTCAATCCCTCGTTGGAGAAATAAGATCCCACATGCTGCAGGGCAACTAAGCCCACGTGCCGCAACTAGAGAAGCCTGCAAGCTAAAACAAAAAGTCTGCAGCTGCAACAAAGACCAAGTACAGCCAAAAAAAGAGGAAGGGGATCCAAAGTGTTGGAGGTGACAGGGCATGAGGTCCTATTCCCGTACTCTCCCTCTGCTGAAAACAGGTAAGTCAAGCTCCTGAAAAGCATGAAGAAGTGTACGTCCTCTGCCTCCCACTCCTGCAGGGTGAGAAGAGTGGGAACAGATGAGCAGCCAAGACCCCACTGCCATCCCCCGGGCATCAGGGTGATGGTGGGGCAGGGCTGAGATTTATTATGAAATCAGGTGAGCTGAGTATTAGGGAAGGAGGCCACTAACACCTGTTTATTTGAATGCAGCTTGATTTTCAATTCTAGATTTGCAGACATTTTTTACTGTCTTTGCATTCATTGAATTGCTCCAGACATGCACAGAGGTTCTTTTCTAGCTCATCCAAACATCCACAGAGCATTGACTCTTGTCTGAAGTATCCATGTTATTCTTTAACTTCCAGACACTTATTTCTATTATTCTTTCAATGTTTTGCCATTTTTGTCGTGGTCTTCTGGATGTATGTTAAATTCATGATACACAGTCAATGTTTCTATCTTTCATGTTCTCCAACTTTTTCTTTTTGATTTTAAGTTTTTAAAAATATTATTCTACTAATAAACAACCAGCTGAGTCTTCAAAGACAGCCATTGACTATTCAGTGTATACATTTATTTTTACTCTACTTTTTATAATTTTTAAGAGCTTTTTCTTATTTTCTTTTATCTCCATTGAAGCCACTGATCTTGTTCGGGACATGTCTTTTCCTCAGCACCCCCTACATTACTCTCCTCTGCTTTCTGAGGCAGGTCTGCTTCTCCTGGGGTGAGTGTCCCAGGGGGTCACCCCAGTCTCCTTTCTTGTAGTTGTTTTCATTGGGTGTGTGGTGGTCGCACATGGTCTATTTGCATCATGGGATCAGTATGTCCCTAGATTAGGTTGACTGGAGGTATGTATGCACTTGTGCGCCAAGGCTCACAGCAGACACTCCATGAATAAATGAGAGGTCAGGTTCCACTGAGGGTGTGTGGGGAAGCAGTGAAGTGCTTGGTTCTGTCTCCTCTGGGCAGCATATTTTTCCATTTTGAAAACTACTTTTCTCTTCCTCTCAGTCTGTTTGGAGGATTTTGTTGTTCAGTCGCTCAGTCTCTTTGTGACCCCATGCACTGCAGCACACCAGGCTTCCCTTCCTTCAATATCTCCTAGAGTTTGCTCAAACTCATGTCCATTGATTCAAAGATGCCATCCAACCATCTCATCCTCTGTCACCCCTTTCTTCTCCTGCCCTTGATCTTTCCCAGCATCAGGGTCTTTTCCAAAGAGTCAGCTCTTCTAGTTCCCTTCATTTTCTGCTTACTTTCTCTTTCAACTGTCAACCCCCATCTCTGAGGACAGAACTGCAATTTAGCCTGGGGTGGGCACCCCATTCTCAACTGCCCACAGCAGTCACCTCCAGAGTTTGTGCTCATTACCACTGTGATATATTTTACCTCCTTTGCAAAATCGCCAAAAGCCTTAAGCAAAGTCACCATGTAACACCAATACACATCTGTGCCTTCACATGTCTGAACTTCTCTCTCATCCCTTCTCTGCTGGCCAGTTCCTACTCAGTGTGCAACATACCAGGTCTGCATAAGTGTTAGCCTGTGTAATTTCCACATCTGAGAGGATAGGATGGAAAATACTGCTCCCATTTTGCAGATGTGTAAGATGAGATTTGGATAGACCAGGTGAAAGATGTGGTTTGACCCAGGGCACACCAGAATGAATCTTTAATAATGTGAGGTTCAGAGGGGTCACCCACTTTTCTTTCTCTCTGGCACAGCTCACTTTCCTTCTTCATGAATCACTGGAGCGCTAGAGTGTTTAGTTACATTAAGAGACTTCCTCAAGGCAGTGAGGCCATGTCCACCTACCTCTGTTTACGACTCTCAGGGAGAAACGAGACGTGGCATTACTCTAACTGGTTGGGAAACCAGAGCTTTTATCTCTTGAATTTGAGTGATAATACTTTATTAAAGAGTTTACTGAGAGCCTCTGTTGTCTAGAAAAATACTAAAGTACTGTGGAAATCCAAAGTTAGTACTGTTTGATATACAATAAGCAAATAGATGGGCTTCCCTGGTGGTTCAGTGGTAAAGAATCCACCTGCAATGCAAGAGTAGCAGGAGATGCAAGTTAGATCGATGGGTCTGATAGACCCCCTGGAAAAGGGAATGGCCACCCACTCCAGTATTCTTGCCTGGAGAATCCCTAGACAGAGGAGCTTGGTGGGCTATAGTCCAAAGGGTCGCAAAGAGTCAGACACTACCGAAGTGACTTAGCATGCACGCACGCAAGCAAATAGATAAATAAAGATAAATATTTTCATCCTCATTCTTCCTCTAAAAAATTTCGCCTATTATTTTCTCTGTAAATTTAGATGATTGCATGTTGCTAGCTCCCAGACAATCTGCTAATTTTCTTGTCATTTTCCCCCTTCTAATTTCCTTTTTCTTTTCTACCTTCAATTATTTTCTATCATGTTACTCAGCTTTTCACTTCACTCTCATATTTTCAGTTTCAGAGAGTTCTTTCTTTGTTCTCTGAGACTGTTGAAAAGCACACACCAGAGGCTTTTACTGAGCTCAGAAAAAATATTTGATAAACCCAGGAAGGAAGCACACATGGCATGCCTTCTAAGTAAGTGGAATCTTGCTTTCAGAGACCACTGCATCAGGACAGTATTATCTTTCTTCCCAAACCAGGGTTCTCCATGCACCCTTGTGCCACTGCAGGGGTCCTGATACCGGAGCAAAGCTGGCGGGTATCTGTAGGGTATGCTTGGGGAAGGGGAATCGTCCTTAGTTGTAGTGTTGCTTTGCTCTGTATGATGACAACCTGGGAACAGTGACAACTAGGGCTAGAGAAGTGTGTTCAGTGAAAACATAGTCATGTGGGAACTTCGAGTAAATGCAGATTAAAACCAAGAATTCACAGTAATTAACCTAGATATCATTGTAAAGAAAAGAGCTAATATTTTGCTAAAACAGAGGTGGTGCATAAAATAAAATATAAGCAGAAGCATAACCAAATGTCAAGAGAATGGTATCTCTACTGTTGAAGCCAGCTAAGGAGGTTTTGGGGTTAACCTCAGAATTGCATCATGTCTTAATCACAGCTTTAAAAAGATACAGCTACAGGGAATTAACTGCCCAAATCATTCTACAATATGAGATTATTGTTTTCAAAGAATTTTTTATTGTCTTTATAAAGTCCTAACTATACTCTGTGAATACACCAGTTATCAGTTCAGGTACCAAGAGTTGCCATCTAGGAGAGTCTATGTGGAAACTCAGGGTGAAAAGTGGTAACATTTGTATTACATTTTAGAATTTTAATAGCAGTTTTATATCTGTCATTTCATGTGAGATCCAAGCTACTTAGGAGTTAAGTAGGAATTTTCTCTGCTTATTTTTCAGGGTCCTTATCTTACAGATAAGAAGTCCAGGGCTGGTGGGAGCTGCCAATTTGCCTACAACATTATTGCCAGAACAAGCAGGAGGCCAGCTCTTAAATTCTCGAGTCATCTCTTGTTTGTTTTATCCCTAGTTCCCTGAGGGCAGGGAGATATGGAGGGGTGGCTAACACTCCAGACTAAGAAAACTCACACACCACCAAAGCTGGTGCAAGGTGTCAAGGAGGGTTGGGATCAACTACTGCTCTCATGAAACTGAAGTTCAAGAGGCAGATGAAGGAAACATTGTTCCCACTGTCCTCTGACTCAGTAAAAAGACTCCATCCAGGCACATGGAGCAGGCCATGTAATCCAGGCCAGCTGGACAAATTCAAACTTGCTCCCTCTGCCACTAACCTCTGATATTGCTCATTGCCCATGGCATTCTTCCCTCTGCTCATCTGGACCTGTGACTCAGCTGTCAGCACACACTGGCCATTCCTGGTCCAGACCTCTGACAGGGCAGCACTAACTGACTTACCACAGCCCCATGAGGGATTTGAAGGAAAGTTTCAATTCCAGTGGAAATCAGGGTGCTGGGCAGAATCTAAAGCAAATCTTCAACCTTTCAACACGGTCTCAAGGTTAGGATGTGAACAAAGCCCAGTGAGCTAATAGGTCACTGGCCAGAAATAATGGCTAAAAACTTCTCAAATTTGGACAAAATACAGAAAGTGCAAATTAATGAAACTGGATGAATTATAAATAGGATAAACCCAAAGAAAACCACATCAAAACCCCCCCAAACTTCTGATAATAAAGAAAATATCCTCAAAGCAGTGAGAGAAATAACATCTTATCTACAATGGGAAAATAATTTGAATGATAGCAAATTTCTCATCAGAAGCTATGAATGCCAGAAGAAAGTGGTACACCATTTTTCAAGTGATTCAGAAATCAAAACATCTCATGTGAAGAAAAGCTTTAGATATTTGTGGGTAGCAGCAAAAATTGTCCATATGCTTCCATTCATAAATGGACGTGAATAACAGTGAGCATGACTAATGTTAGCCATATGCTTCCATTCATACGAATGGTTATGACCAACAGTGAGCCCTCAGGAAATAATATGACCTTACTTGCATCAATTTTTCACTTAAAGATTGTAACTGATCAACCAATGGGGCCCTGTCTGGTGGGGCAGGGGAAGAGGTCAAAGATGAGGCAGGAGGGTCATTTGGCTCAGGTCTGTCCTTCATGAAGGTCTTTCCATTTAATCCTTTGAAGTCATCTTCAAATCTGGTTACACACAAAGTCACAGAGACATGCCAATAAAATAAAAATAAAGAAGCTCATCATTAAGTTTTAATGGTTATTATAGCCATTACTGAGGCTTCCCAGGTGGCGCTAGTGGTAAAGAACCTGCCTGCCAATGCAGGAGGCAAAAGAGATGCAGATTGGATCCTCGGGTAGCGAAGATCCCCTGGAGGAGGGCGTGGCAACCCATTCCAGTATTCTTGCCTGGAGAATCCCTTGGACAGAGGAGCCTGGCAGGTTACAGTCAGAAGTGTTCCAAAATGTCAAACACGACTGAAGCGACTTAGCACAGCACAGAACGCATAGACATTACTAGATCACAAGGCCTGAGATAAATCCTGTAAATAAATTGTCTTAATGATTGGAAACAGACATTGTATTTTTGTGAAAAAAAAAAAAGAAGAAATGTAGGTATTGAAAATATTACTTCTGAAGAGTCGTTTCTGTTTTAGCTGTTTCTTCTTTCTCCTCCTCCTCCTCTCTCCTCTCTCTCTTTTTTCCTTCAGGTAGGCATAGTCCAGGATTCTCTGGCCTCTGCCTGGCTCTGGGTAGACTCCGTCTTCTACTTATAGGTATGAAGCAGAGGGTGATGCAGCTAGTGCAAAAGAAAATCACAGAGAAGTCAGAATATGGTAGACCCCGGGCAGGGCTCCAGGTCTGGCTCACTCCAGAGAAGACAATAAGCCTCACAGTTCTGTGTCTTGTCTATTCATGACCTTGAGCACATTATACAAAGTTTGTCACTATCCCCTGGTTTAAGGGAGTTTGCAATGAATGCAAACCCTTACAGAGAACCTGGAAGCAGATGAAGGAGAAGGAGGTGGTCTTAGGACACACAGAGCCCCTGGTGGTAGCTGTCATTCCTGTTGTGATTATTCTGGAAGCGCTGGTCCCAAGCACAATACGTTCTCACCCTGTTCTTAACATTAATGTCTAATCGATACTCTGTCCTTTCAGCACCAGAATCCCCAATGCCCTGCCTGTCCTCATCTACCATAACCATAATCTCCTACTGCTCTCCCATTTAATGAAAATTCTGTCAGTGTCTGATGGTGTCTGGACTTCATCCTCACCTCAGAGCCTTCCTCTAACCCTTTATCAAACCTGAAAGGTGGTTCTCCCTTGAGGTCACTATTGCTCCTGAAGTCCCTCAAAGGAGCTTCCTTCACCTTTCACCCTCCATATCTTCCAGTCAGAAAGTGGGTTGGGGTTGAGGCTTTATCTCCTCATGCTATTGAAATAAAAATCCTTGAGATGAGTGCCTCTCAACTACACTGCCCCACTCCCTGACACAGCTCAGCCCTCGAATCCCTCTCAGTGTGTATCTCACAGAAAGTCACCCACTGCCCTCTTAATGACTTTGGACCCTGAACAAGTTCTGCCATCATCCTGGGACATGTATGGGTGACACGTTCAAGACCTTGGCCTCTCTGAGATTTCCACTTTGAAGAACCATCTCAGTAAATCCTCCTCAAATACCTATTTCCAAGGCTATCCTAGATTTTGTCACCACTGACAGCTGCTTCACCTCCACTACCATAATGTAAAATTGCTGCTTGTCAATGACAGCCTCACCTTCTTCCAACTGACCTATTTGTCTACTCTCCTATTTTCAAGATCATGGGATGCTACTGTCTACTGGGTCCTCTTTTATTTTTACTCTCTGTAAACCCTCTTTTGTTTTTACTTCTCTCATTTTTTAGTTTATTTTTGACTTTACATAAAATAAACTCACTCTTTTGGGTGTACAGTTTGGTGTGCAGTGAGTTTTGACCAGTGCATAGAAACAAGTAACTACTACTTGCTCAACTGTGTCCAACTCTTTACAACCCCATGAACTGTAGCCCACCAGCATCCTCTGTCCATATAATTTTCCAGGCATAATACTGGAATGGATTACCATTTTCTCCTTCAGGGTATCTTCCAAACTCAGGTATCCAAACCATGACTCTGGCATTGGCAGGCAGATTCTTTACCTCTGCGCCATCTGGGAAGCTCCAAAATATGTAAAAATCAATACAATCAAGATATAGAACAGGCTCATCATCCCTAAAAGTTCCCTGAAGCTGCCTTTTGTATTAAATGTTTCCTCTAACCTCAACGACAGATCTAATCTGTTCTGTGTCCCTATGGGTTTGACTTTTCTAGAATGGAAATCTAATCAGGACATCATTGATCTTAATCCATGATAGAAATTATATCCACCCAATTATACAAGGGAGACATTTGAGAATCATCCTAAACAATTCCTTCTACAGCTAATCAATTATTGCATCTTGACATTTCCGGAATTACATCTTTCTTTCAGTGAGCTAGAAGTAAGAAAAAAATAAGTTAAAGGCATTTCACGCCTAGGCAGCATGGTTTTGATATTAATGGTCATTATTCTTCAGTTTTATTTGAAACTGAACACAGATTTTATCAATGAGAAAGAGTTGAGAAGGTTTGGGACAGAAAAATCCTAAGGTTTTTTTAGACTGTGAAAGGAGAATACTAAAGAAATAATCTGATACAATTAAAACATTTCCCTGGTATGTGTAGGGACCTTAAGAATAAGAAATTGGTAAAATTGGTTGAGAGAGAACCTGCTAATTCTTTAAATCCACTAGAATTTAAAATTAAAACGTGGTTTTCCCTGTATCTTATCTGAATATTCAACATTACTTTTAAAATATACTGTTCCATATCTTTCTTCTTGATTTCCTCCTGAGCAATTCAAAATTAGGTTTAGTACAGATGGCTATCTTTAATAATATCTGAAGCATGCTTTTATTTTAAACTTTAAACTTTACAAATGTAATGAACTAGATATTGAGGATAATTGAACCTGTCTTCTGTAATGAGAATTGCTTAGTTTGCTACTATATATATATTTATATAATTAATTCAGTTTGCTACTATATGTATATACTATATATATAATTAATCCAGTATATTATATATATATATATATATATATATATATATATATATATATATATAAATTCCTCATTAGGGGACTGTGATAACCTTTTATAATGTATAATTATTTTATATAAATATTAGAACTATATGCTTTATTCTTCCACATATTTTGTGGAATATTTTATAGTATGAATCTTATTGTGAGTAAGAAACGCCTTCTGTCTTCTCAGGAACTTAAGACTACTCATGATGTCTCTCTTTTTTTAAAAAAATATATAATTTATTATAGTCTTTTTATCCCATGATTTCTTACTGCCTGTCCATCAACCTTTCACTCCCAATGGGAAGTTCTTACTGCTTGTAAATGAGCTCACATTTACTCCTAATTATAAAGCAAAACAATTAACCATCCCCTCCACTGCCTCCCCATCTCTCTTCTCCCTCATATTTGCATCCTCGTGAGGGCTATTTCTATTCTGACTCCATTGCCTCACCTTCCACACCCTTTCTCTTCTAATCCAGTTCTTCTCAGCTATCAACATTATACCACACTACTGATGCTTCTCAGGACTTCTCAGCTGGCGCTAGTGATAAAGAACTTAGCTACCAATGAAGGAGACATAAAAGACTTGGGTTCAATCCCTGGGCCAGGAAGATCCCCTAGAGGAGGACATGGCAACCCACTCTAGTATTCTTGCCTGGAGAATCCCATGGACAGAGGAGCCTGGTGGGTTACAGTCCGTAGGGTTGCAAAGAGTCAAACACAACAGAAGCAACTTAGCAGGCATGCACTGATGCTCTTAAAGGTAAGTGTTCTTAATCCCAGGTTCACAGACCTCAGGAATTCATGGAAATAATTTTAAGATCCATGATTGGTGGAGAAACCTGTATCTTTATTTTCATTAACATCATATTGAAACATAGTCCATCTTTAAGTTGTGAATATAGGCAACAAAACACAAAGGAATTAGCATCACTTGTGCTTTTTTCATGAATCAGAGACATATTTATATTACATTACAGTTGTTGCAGATATCTCAAAATATCACTTCAGTTTACTTCAGTTCACTTCAGTCGCTCAGTCATGTCTGACTCATTGCAACCCCATGGACTGCAGCACGCCAGGCTTCCCTGTCCATCACCAACTCCCAGAGCTTACACAAACTCATGTCCATCGAGTCAGTGATGCCATCCAGCCATCTTATCCTCTGTTGTCCCCTTCTCCCACCTTCAATCTCCCCCAGCATCAGGGTCTTTACCAATGAGTCAGTTCTTCACATCAGATGGCCAAAGTATTGGAGCTTCAGCATCAATCTTTCCAATGAATATTCAGGACTGATATCCTTTAGGATGGACTGGTTGGATCTCTCTGCAGTCTAAGGGACTCTCAAGAGTCTTCTCCAACACCACAGTTCAAAAGCATCAATTCTTCAGCATTCAGCTTTCTTTATTTTCCAACTCTCACATCCATACATGACTACTGGAAAAATCATAGCTTTGACTAGACAGACCTTTGTTGGCAAAATAATGTCTGTGCTTTTTAATATGCTCTCTAGGTTGGTCATAATTTTTTTTTACCAAGGAACGTCTTTTAATTTCAAGGCTGCAGTCACCATCTGAAGTGATTCTGTAGCCCAAAAAAATAAAGTCTGTCACTGTTTCCATTGTATCCTCATCTATTTGCCATGAAGAGATAGGACTGAGTGCCATGATCTTAGATGGCCGAATGTTGTGTTTTAAGCCAGCATTTTCACTCTCCACTTTTACTTTCATCAAGAGGCTTTTTAGTTCTTCTTCACTTTCTGCCATAAGGGTGGTGTCATCTGCGTATCTGAGGTTATTGATATTTCTCCCGGCAAGCTTGATTCCAGCTTATGCTTTATCCAGCCTGGCATTTCGCATGATGTACTCTGCATATAAGTTAAATAAGCAGATGACGATATACAGCCTTGACGTACTCCTTTCCCGATTTGGAACCAGTTGGTTTTTCCATGTCAAGTTCTAACTGTTGCTTCCTGACCTGCATACAGATTTCTCAGGGAGCAGGTCAGGTGGTCTGGTATTCCCATCTCTTTCAGAATTTTCTACAGTTTGTTGTGATCCACTCAGTCAAAGACTTCGGCATAGTCAATAATAAAGCAGAAGTAGATGTTTTTCAGGAACTCCCTTGCTTTTTTGATGATCCAACAAATGTTGGCAATTTGATCTCTAGTTCCTCTGCCTTTTCTAAAACCAGCTAGAACATCTGGAAGTTAAAGGTTCACGCACTGTTGAAGCTTGGCTTGGAGAATTTTGAGCACTACTTTGCTCGCGTGTGAGATGAACGCAATTGTGTGGTAGTTTGAGCATTCTTTGGCATTCCCTTTCCTAGGGATTGGAATGAAAACTGACCTTTTGCAGTCCTGTGGCCGCTGCTGAGTTTTCCAAATTTGCTGGCATATTGAGTGCAGCACTTTCACAGCATTGTTTTTGGGGATTTGAAATAGCTCAACTGGAATTCCATAGCCTCCACTAGTTTTGTTCATAGTGATGCTTCCTAAGGACCACTTGACTTTGTATTCCAGGATGTCTGGCTCTAAGTGAGTAAACACACTGTCATGGTTATCTGGGTCATGAAGATCTTTTACATTAATAATATCACTTACATTATCAATACTTTTACATAATAGTTATTTAAAATGTTAGTAGCACAGGTATTGCCATTAAATATCACAGCAATTAAAATATCTTGTAGCTGAATATCATTGTTTTTTGTAATATTCTGTACTTTATATTTTCATTTATAAACATTTTTCTGAGAAGAGGTCTACAGTGTGTTAGCATTCTGTTGAAATTTGGTGACACAGACATGCACCAGTTTTAAGACTCCTAGCTCCCGGTCAACAATGAACTCTGTAATCATAATTTTATAAAACATCAAATTGACTTTTGCCAGCCCTAATTATCCTTGACCCAAGGGCACACTGCTTTCTTCAAACACCAGCTTCCCTTTCCCTGACCTCTGCTTTCCTGTTTCCCTCTCCCATTCACTTTTCTGGCTGGCATTTTTCTTATCTTTTGAAAGCTCAAGTTATTTCATATGCCAACCAAATGTCAGCATCCTCCTGAGTCATCCTCCTCTTCTGTCCTTCTGTCCATCATGTCTTATCCCACAGTTTCAATTACTCCTGATGAAGAGACAGGTCACAAAATTATTTTTTAATTCAGAACACTGCCTTAGATGATCCAAAATCATCTCATTCAACATATCAAAAACTGTGTTCAAAATCTTGCTCTGACACACACTCTGCAATACAACTAATAGTGATGTAGAAACCATCCTGTTCATGACCTGTTCTGTGAAGGGCAGGACCACTCATCCAACCAGGGAAACTTCACACCTTCTTCTCTCACCAGAACATCAAATCTGTTCTCAAATCCTAAAGGTTCTACTCCTGGATCTCTGCCAACTCTGTGTACATCCTTCACTCTAAAGAACCACCCCTGGCCTTCCTACAAAGACTGCATTCCCTCTCTATTTTCTATGTGGCTTCAATTCACCTTTAATACAAATCATCATACAATTCTGTCCCTGGGAAAGCATATGGAGAACTTTGCCCACCCCTCAGGACAGAGAAAACGTGTCTTCAAATGCCCTTCAAGACACCTCAACCCTTCATCACACTGGCCAGCCACATGCTGTTCCTCTGGGTGTGGATCCCATGCTTTCTCCCAACCCCATGTCATTGTAGGTTCTTTCCTTCTCAAATACTATTCTCTTCAATCCACTCCCCATTGTACCTTCAGCCAATTGATTCCATTAGATTTTCATCTAAATGGACTTGATTTTTGAAAAAATCTTTCATCATTTCTTTAGGGAAGTTTTCCCTGGTATTTCTGGGTCAGGGATTCCTACTCCTTCTTTATACCCACATAGCACATTGTACACTTACAGAACATTAGAATTTTGTGTTACTTAGGACAGCTATTGTTGTATATTTAAATGTATTATGTAATTATTTGTTTAAGCCTCCTTGCCTCCAACAGAGAGGGAGGCCAGTACTCTGCACAGAAATTTAAGGAATCAATCCATCCCTTTGAGCTGGATCCAGAAGGATTCACTCTGTCATTGTTTCAATAAATATCTAGTTAGTCTAGAGGTGCAAATATCTAATCTTGATTTAAAATATAAAATAAAAAAGTGGTTGCTAAGGAACAGAAACTTTTCAGCTTTTCTCTTTCAGCCCCTAGGCTCTGGCACTAATTTCTGCAACCATCATTCCTTTTTTGGAAAATCCACCTTTAGACTTGAGTTTTGCAGCTTCATGAGCATGATGAAAAGTTCCATCACAAACTGTGCCCTGGAGGAGCTGATGTGTTTGTGATTTACCTTAAGTAAATGGTTCAGGCAGCCAATTTGACTGTTTAATGTGTGATGCATGCATAGCTTGCTCATGAGCTCAGAGCTCTGAGAAAGAATGAGCAGAGGGGAAAGTTATCTTAAAAGGTGTTATCAGGGTTTTAGAGAGAAGGAAACAATAGATATGTCAAGTAAAGCTGTGATGTGTAAATTACTGTAATTATCAGGGATAAATAAATTTGAATTGGCACATCCTCAAGGATAGCTCATGCTTGGCCTCCATCTTTTCTCTTTCTTTCAACCTCTATGTGCTTTTTCAGGAGCTCTGGAAGCAGAACATGGGCATGATCCAAGGTAGGATTTTTCATCACTGTTATTGGTTTTTTGGGGAGTTGAAGGCGTCATGTGCATTATTAGACATACGCTTACAACTCTGAATCAATTCAGGGAGGACACTTTTTTAATTTATTATTTTATTGAAAGATAATTTTTACAGAATTTTGTTGTTTTCTGTCAAACCTCAGCATGAATCAGCCATAGGTATACATAGATTCCCTCCCTTTTGAACCTCTCTCCCATCTCCCACCCCCATCCCACCCCTCTCGATTGATACAGAGCCCCTGTTTGATTTTCCTGAGCCATACAGCAAATTCCCATTGGCTATCTATTTTACATATGGTAATGTGAATTATGCCAAGGGCTTTGACTGTGGGGATCACCACAAACTGTGGAAAATTCTTAAAGAGATGGGAATACCAGACCACCTGACATGCCTCCTGAGAAATCTGTATGCAGGTCAAGAAGCAACAGTTAGGACTGGACATGGAACAACAGACTGGTTCCAAATCGGGAAAGGAGTATGTCAAGGCTGTATACTGTCACCCTGCTTATTTAACTTATATGCAGAGTACATCATGAGAAATGTTGGGCCGGATGAAGCACAAGCTGGAATCAAGCTTGCCAGGATAAATATCAATAACCTCACATATGCAGATGATACCACACTTATGGTGGAAATCAAAGAAGAACTAAGGAGTCTCTTGATGAAACTGAAAGAGGAGAGTGAAAAAGTTGGCTTAAAACTCAACATTCAGAAAACTAAGATCATGGAATCTGATCTTATCACTTCATGGCAAATAGATGGGGAAACAATGGAAACAGTGACATACTTTATTTTTTGGGGCTCCAAAATCACTGCAATGGTGACTGGAGCCATGAAATTAAAAGACACTTGTTCCTTGGAAGAAAAGTTATGACCAACTTAGACAGCATATTAAAAAGCAGAGACATTGTTTCCTTCATTGGAAGGACTGATGCTGAAGCTGAAACTCCAATACTTAGGCCATCTGAAGTGAAGAACTGACCCATTGGTAAAGACCCTGATGCTGGGGAAGATTGAAGGTGAGAGGAGAAGGGAAGACAGAGTATAACATGGTTGGATGGCATCACTGACTTGATGGACATAAGTTCGAGTAAGCTCTGGGAGTTGGTGATGGACAGGGAAGCCTGCATGCTGCAGTCCATGGGGTCTCAAAGAGTCAGACACGACTGAGCGACTGAACTGAACTGAATGTAAGTTTCCATGTCACTCTTTTGGAAAGAGTCCTTTGTTTCTGTTTAGGTATTTTCATAATACTGCTGAAATCTAATGAAGCTATTATTTTATGTTTTTTTTTTTTTTAATTCTGATCACTGTGTTGTTGTTTTTGTTGTTCAGTTGCTAAGTGTTCAACTCTGTTATTCCATGGACTGTAGCATAACAGGCTCCTCTGTCCTTCACTATCTCCCGGAGTTTGCTCAGATTTATATCCATTGAGTCAGTGATGCTATCAAACCATTTCATCCACTGCCACCCTCTTCACCTCCTGCCCTCAATCTTTCCCAGCATCAGGGTCTTTTCCAATGAGTTGGCTCTTCACAGGTGGCCATTGGAGTATTGGAGCTTCAGCTTCAGCATCATTCATTCAATACCCAATGAATATTCAGAGTTGATATCGTTTAGGATTGACTGGTTTGATCTCCTTACAGTTCAAGAGATCTCCTTACAGTTCAAGTCTTCTCCAGTACTGCAATTGGAAATCATCAATTCTTCAGTGCTCAGCCTTCTTTAGGGTCCAACTCTCACACCCGCACATGATTACTGGAAAAACCATAGTTTTGTCTCTATGAACCTTTGCCAGCAAAGTGATGTCTGCTTTTAAATACACTGTCTAGGTTTGTCATAGTTTTTTTCCAAGGAGCAAGCATCTTTTAATTTCATGGCTTCAGTCACCATTCACAGTGATTTTAGAACCCAAGAAAAAAAAAATCTCTCATTGCTTCCACTTTTTCCCCTTCTATTTGCTGTGACTTAATGAGATTGGATGCCATGATCTTAGTTTTTTGAATGTTGAGTTTTAAGCCAGCTTTTTCACTCTCCTCTTTCACCTTCATCAAGAGGCTCTTTAGTTCCTCTTCACTTTCTGCCAAAGAATGTCATCACCTGCATATCTGAGGTTGTTGATATTTCTCCTGGCAATCTTGATTCCAGCTTATTATTCATCCAGGCAGGCATTTTACATGATGTACTCTGCAAATAAGTTAAATAAGCAAGGTGACAAGATACAGCCTTCTCGTACTCCTTTCCCAATTTTGAACCAGTCTGTTGTTCCATGTCTGATTTTAACTGTTGCTTCTTAATCCACATACAAGTTTCTCAGGAGACAGGTAAGGTGATCATATTTTGTCAGAACTCTTCACGAAGACCCATCCATCTTGGGTAGCTCTGCACGGCATGGTTCATAGCTTCATTGAGTTACACAAGCGCGTTTGCCATGACAAGGCCGTGATCCAGGAAGGGATCTGATCACAATACCCTACTCTTAAAAAAATCTGACAATAATATTTGAGTATGTTAGGTATACAATTTTATGATCATATAATCTGTAAATAATAATATTTATCTGTTTCTTTCTAGCATTTGTTTCTTTTTCAACCTTTTTCATTTGCTAGCACTTCCAGAATAAAATTAAATATCCGTAAGGATGCACATAATATTTTCTGATTGCAACAAATGAGATTTAACTGTCGCAGCAAAGTAGACTGTCCGCTGCTGTGTGATAGATATTCATGATCATGTTCCAGGTTTAATAATTTTTTAATCACAACTAGGTACCTGGTTACTTCAAGTTCATTTTTATTAGCAAAATTAATTATTGCAAATGGTCTATCAATATAAAAATTTAAGGTGATCACTTCATTTCTAACTGAAACCCTATGTGATGATGACAATCAATATTTTGACATACTATTTAATTCAGTTTGCTGGTATGTTCATCTATTATTTCCATATCTGTGTTCATAAATACATTTGCCTGAATTTTTGTCTATTGGAGTAATGTGAGGTTTTATGTTATTTTTTATCTTATGTGCTTTAGGGAAAATGAAATCAATTTTCTTACACAGCTGTGGTTAAAGACAGGAGTGTATCTAAAATGCTTAGTCTAGTCCCTGGTACATACTATCAATATTAGTTTTTAAAACAAAATATTTTTTGATTGGGGTTTATTCTAAAAGTAGCAGATGTCATTAAAGAAATATTTGTAAGTAGAATTTTTCATACTATTAGCACCAATGATATTAACATGTAGGCTTATCCCACCTGGAACTTGAATATACAACATTTATTTAATCCTTGGCTTAAAAAGTTTATCTTCTAAGGGAGATTTCTAGTGTGAATAATTGCTTTAGTTGTAATTTTTTCAAGAGAAGCAGCACAGTCTTGGTTATGCCTTGGCAACAGACAGCCCTAACCCACGTTTATTTCTGTTTCTGTGTATCACCACTCTAGGGGGGCAGAGATCCAGCTCTGTGCCACCCTCACCTTCAAGCTCCATCTGAAGGGGCAGGTATAACTGGACCAGCTCACAATCCTGTAGGGGAGACAGGCTTTCAAGTCAGGCAACTGCCCCCAGAAGTGTAGCATTATATCTGCAGCCTGGAGATATCAAGAGTCACAGAGTCCAGCAGGCCAGGTGGCCAGGTGGAGACTAGAGGGAAAAAGCCAGTGAGGTCCCTTGTCTCCTGGGAGGGAGTTTCTGTTCTGTCTTGTCTGTTCTGTTCTGTCTTATGAGGCTAGGCCTGGCCTAGGCATCCCAGCCAAGAGTATCTGGTGGGATGCAGAGGAAAAGGGTGAGAACAGGGTCTCCTCCACCCTCAGCAGTAGACTGGCCTTTCTGCACTTCACATCTTCCAACAGTCCCCAAATATTCTCACAGGTATCTTATTCTTACTCCCAACTAACCAGAGTGTTGCTCTCCTGAAGCTATTTTGGGGGGCTGGTATGGGTGAGCCCCATTTCCCCGAGACTCTGTCACCTCCCCCAGCAGCCAGAAGCCTACTCCACCCAGTGGCAAGATTCAATCTCCTTCACACCCCTGTTCCCCCTGCATCTCCTTCCTGGCTGGAACTCTGCCTCTTTTCTCTCCCTCCAGCCTGCTGTCTGGCTCCCGGCTTTAGCACTGCCATTCACAAATCTGTTCTCTCTGCTTCCAAAAGTCTCTTTCTAAAATGAACTTCTGTCTGTCCCTCTTACTTCCGTGTCCGTGGTTGCTCATTGCCTGCAGGAAACTTCTAAAACTCTGTGGAGTTATTTTACTGTTGTCTGCAAATTTACATCTGCTTGTGCCTGCAGCCCACCATTGCTGCCTCAACTCATGCATTAATGTCCCATCCTCAGGAGCTCTTAATGTCCTCCCTAAGTTATCATATTTTCTGTTGCTCAGCATCATTACCCACAATTATCTTTCCCCTAAAATGCAATATATTCCCTGCCATAATGCATCCTGTTGAAAGTGTGGATGTGCTCCACCCTCAGGATTCTGTCTCCTATAAGGAGAGATGGTTTGTCTTTTGTAGTTAGATGAACATCCTCTTGGTGGTGCTCATAGGAGTCTTCTGTCAAGGCTCTGTCATTGCTTCGGTAACAAAACCTCAACCTCAGCTGTGAATCAAATAGATTCTCTCTCTTCATCTGTGAGTTCCATGGGGTGGAAGTGGTCATGTATATATTCTGGTTTTCCCAGTGGCTTACACAAGCTCTGACATACAGCAGATGCTCCATAAATGTTCACTAAATAAATAAGACCAAATATAAGTCTACGGAAGTCCATCTGACCCCTCTCTGAGCCTCAGTTCCCAGGTCACTTCTGTAGAAAGCGTGGCCCTAGAGACCCACTGAGCTACTCCTGCAGGGCTGGCTGCATTCTTGCCCCTCAGAATTCAAGTCTTTCCCAACAACCAAACAGAGGTGTAAACAGTTCTTCCAAATTTTTTTTTTCATTTGAAAGTGGGTTAGCTCATCATTTTTATGTGATGTGTGGGAGTTGGAGTTTATAAACTATCAGGACATTAGAAACTTCAAAAATTTCCATGGCTGTACACGTTTGATATTTGTCTTTTTTTAAAAAATGACTTGACTTAAAAGGACTAATCCCTTTTTACTGTGAGAGACAAGGAGAAGTGAAGGCCAAAGGTTAGGTTCTATTTGCTGTGATACAATCTCTTGTTCTGGTCTTAGCATTTTAAATTTTATGTATTCTTTTTGTTTTTAACCCACACTTGAGGTAGCAGCTAGTGCTTTTAATTAGAGCAAAGCTTGGGAGGGTCGAGGAGGAAACTGGCCTGTGAAGCATTCTCTCAGAAACATATGAGATGGGGAATTTGCTGAGAAAACGGTCGGCTGCAGAGCAGGTTTCTGAGATGGCTTGAAGGGGTTAGTTTCCTCCCAGTGGACCCAGGCCTGCCTCCGCCTTCTCATAGTGTCCTGGGAATATGGATCCTCCATTTACCTGCTCTGGTGGGTGAGTACAGCTCTGGAGAGAGAAGGAAAAAGCCCCCAGATGTGACTGGATTTCTATCTCGGAGCACATCCAGTGCAACCAATGTGAGCAAAGAGCCAAGGTCATGAGCAGAAAGAAGAACATGGTCCCACCCAAGCCCTGGGGTCAGCATCACTATCTCCATTCACAGCCTAGGAGATGGAGGCTTGGGGTGGGGGGTGGGGGCCTAGAAATCTCCCAAAACACAAACAAAGCTGGATGATTGATTGGAACTCAGATCCTGATGGTCAGACCCGAAGTGACCAGCTGTTTCATGCTTCACAGGAGGGAAATTATACACCAAGAAAATATCAAGGATGATACCTGATTCTTCACTCAAGTGTGAGTGTCAAAACCCAGATGTAGGCTAGGGAAAGAAGACAAGATGCATTAAAAGACCACTGGGTTCAGAGACCTTACAAGGCTGGGCTAGCAGGCCCAGGGTCATGTTGTCGGTGCTGGCAGGATACAATGTGCAGGTATGGCAGTCATCACTGTGACGGTCAGTGTCATGCGTCACAGTGGCCGGGCCGTTGTGCCCAGTTGCATGGTCAAATGCCAGTCCGGATGTGGCTGTGGAGGTATTTTGCAGACATGATTAACATTTACAATCGGTTGATTTTAAGTGAGTAGATTACTTTCCATAATGTGGGTAATTATCTCATCTAATCAAAGGCCTTAAGAACAAAGACTGAGGTTTCCCAAAGAAGGAATTTAGTCTCAAGACTTCGGCAGAGAAAAAGTCTGTCCAAGCTTCCACTGTGCCACCCTGCCCTGTCTGCTTCATATTTGCCCACAACCAGAAGCCAATTCATAAAATAAATGTCTTCTTCCTCTCTCTCTCTCTCTTTCTCATATACAAAATCCCATTGACAGGGGATCCTGAAGGGCTATAGTCCATGGGGTTGCAAAGAATCACACACGACTGAGCACCACACACATACACACACATGCATATATTCTATGTTGCTGCTCTGGAGACATATGTGTACAATGCATGGCCACTATCTTCATGTTAAAGGAATACACATAACTGAGATATAAAACAGATAAACATAAATGCATATATTATCCTCTGGAGAAGAAAATGGCAACCCACTCCAGTATTCTTACCTGGAGAATTCCATGGACAGAGGACCCTGGAGGGCTACAGTCCATGGGGTCACAAAGAGTCAGACACAACTGAAGTGACTGAGCACTCATGCATATATTATCTTAAGAGTTATCAAGAGAAGAAAACAGCCTGTTGCTGTAGAAAAGGACAGGAGGGTACTGGATTTAGATGGTGCCATTTTAGATAATTTCTCAGAAGAGCTCACTGCAGGTGAGGATGTGAATGACACAGTGATGCCTCCCGAATGAAGACGTGGAAAGAGCAGAGGAGCAGCAGGAAATGAACTCAGACACTGAGAGGGGATCTGCACTCAGACTCCTGACAGAAGGCCAGGTCTGGGAGGACATCGAAGTGAAGAATGGAAGATCAAGGGCACAGGTGCTCACTGGGTGCCTGCCAGTTAGCAGGTACTGCCCAGTACACAGAAATGTATTATTAACTTAATCCTTGCAAATTCAGATGGGTTTTATTTATAATCCCACTTTACACATGGGGAAACTTGCCCCAAATCTCACAAACATAACACTTCTCATAATGTGAAATTATTATTTTTTACATGTGGGTCTCCAGTTACAAGTTCTGAAGGAGCTGTGTAGTCCCATGGAAAGGGGGAGGAACACTGTGATGAATGTTCCCTTTGAGTTTCTGTTTGACATTCTTCTTTGTGCACCATGAAGGATTGTGCTAACCATTCATCTTCTCTGGAGATCCATTTTCTCAAATAAAAAAGCAATGTCCACGGTCCGCAGATGATTTTCACGGTCTGCGGCTGTGTTGACAGGCTGCGTTACCACCCCTCCACTCCCTTCTTGGTCAACCATGTTTGGAGAGTTCATTGGATTTCTAAATTACCTTTAGAGTTCCTGAGAAAGATGAAAGTCAAGAGGGGAAGGGATTAAAAGATCCTCCAGAAGCAGCACAGCTTTGCAATCATCAACACTGAATTCATATTTGTGCTCCTGAAGGAGAAACTGCAAGGTATAGTGTTGGCTGACTGCAGAGAGCGAGGAGCCACCTTGAAACCTGTTTGGATTTGGGTTAGGTGGGTCCAGCTGTCCAAAGACTTCTTATGGTTCCCCTGTTGGGTTTATGGATGAGGAAGCAAGTGCCAGCATGGGAAGCGGCTGTCTGAACGTCTTGCTGCTCCATCCAGTCTGGACTTGTCTGATTCAGCTCCTCCAAATCCTGAGAAGAGAGGCCTTCATCACTAGTGTTCATGGGCTATATCTCAACATTTTCAGTTTTGTTTTGTTTTTTAATTTACAACTTGATATGATAGTGCCTGAAGATACCAGATTAGTAATCAGCACAGCCTTTTTATTTCAGACAGAAAGAAAATGGAGCCCAAGAGAAAATATGCCATTCCCTGAATCACATGTCAACTGAGGGGCCGAAACCACTTCCACAGCTGGTGCTTTTTTTGGCTACTCTTATCCTCTCTCGTCTTCGGTTGCAATTCAAGAGTTTTCATAGTATTTCTTTACAATTACTAACAATACTTCTGGCTGCAGTGAATGCTGTAGCTGAATCAGGGAGTTACAGGGGCCAGTATTTTCTTGCCCCTTGGCATGAGTCTGAGCAGGCATGCTGGCTGGCATCTACCTGCAGAGCCTCTGTCCCAGTGCTGTGACCTTCAGGGCCCCTGTGGCCAATGGGTGAACGAGTGGTTCTGGCAGTCACATTTTAGAGACATTTTTCTAAACCCTGTTAATAATTTTCTTATGGGAATATGATACATTTATAACTCTAAGAAGGTTGAAAACATGACCTCCTGAATTGGAGTACTTCTCTTTTCTGTATCTGGCATACAAGCAAAGCATGACTAGGAAAGAGCAGAGTTATGTTTTATTTCTCCCCCTGACCTCCCTGGAATTGGAACAGAGTGTGGGAGAGGGGAGGGGGTGTTGAACTCCTTTCAAATACCCTAAGTGATTTAGTGAAGTTACTGCACTAGAAATGGTAATAATAATAATCAAGATATCTACAACTGAAAAAAAATCACATTTCAACATGAGCACTTCTATGTTACATAACTTTATCCACTCTAAAATGCAATGGTTGCACTCCGTTTTTACAGACTTAGAGAAAACACAGCGACATTTCAGGAGACTGGGCCCTGGCATGAATAACTAAAGAAGGTGTGAGAGATCAGGCAAAAGAGCTGGTCCAACAGCAGGCACTTAACCAACACTGTTGATTCTTTTAGTTTGTTCTGGGAAGGTTCTCTCTTTTCATCTATTTCCTCATGCTTGTTTCCAAGAAATTGTACAGAAACATTTTTAAACTGTAAGAACTAAGATGGGAGAGGGATTAAAATTTTATTTTAATTATGATGAAAAATTATACTCTGAAAATCTCACCTTTTAGCACTAGAAAGTGTATGGCACCTAATCCTATGAGTTTGCTGCTGCTGCTGCTAAGTCGCTTCAGTCGTGTCCGACTCTGTGCAACCCCGTAGACGGCAGCCCATCAGGCTCCTCCATCCTTCTCCAGGCAAGAACATGAGTGGGTTGCCATTTCCTTCTCCAATGCATGAAAGTGAAAAGTGAAAGTGAAGTCACTCAGTCATGTCTGACTCTTCACGACCCCATTCCTATGAGTTTAAATGTATTTAAAAATGTATTTTAGTTCACCTTGGGATCTAAGTCCTAAGAGAGTCAATTGTGGATTTTCTCCAGTGGGAAAGCAGGGCTTCCCAAACTTCTATTATATCAGCATTCCCAGATAGTTTTAGCCTCGGAACTCCATGTGCACGCGCGTGTGTGTGTATGTGTGTGTGTGTGTGTGTGCATGTGCAAGGTCAACTAAAGATTAAAATTATGTTAGAAAAGATTATAATTTTGAAAATGCCTACAATCTCAATTGGTATGATGATTTCATTGGATACATCTGAACAAGGAAACTTCTCTTTCTGACAATATTGTAGACTTCATGCTGCTCCTAAAATCTCCGTCACGGAATATCTGAAAGTGATAGCCAAGACGCAAAAGCAAATGCATAGGTGAGTCTTCAGTACAAGCAGTGTTCTCAGAGGGCCCCAAATGATAAGAAAATAAGTCCAAGAGGGGAGCATGTGCCTGGACACTGGCTGTTGCCAGTGAAGTATTTGTGACCACTGATGACTCCGAGTTTTGGTTCTCGTGGGCCCTGGGAACAGAGAAGAGTGACTAGAGCCTGTTCAGGAAGGAAAGTGAGAGCAGATAATCCAGCAGAAACCAACACTGTGAACAGTGAATCTGCAAGACAGAAAGTCAGTGCTGAGGGAGTTGGGGATGAGTGGCCTTCCCAGTCTTGCGTCTTATTAGAAGGGAAAATATAAACAAGTCCTCCTTGAGAATTTTTAAGGCAAATCCTCCCCTCACCTGTATTGAGGGCAAGAATTTGCTATCTGGTTTCCTCAAACAAACAATACTCACACCACCCCATCACCCTGAGCTGAGAATGTACCTTGTCCTGTCCATAGTCCTGACTCAGGAGCACAGGCAAATGTTCTCCAGAGGCACACAGGTAATAGGCCTGGACTGTAGCCAATAGAGAGGCAACGAAAATGAGTTCCCGGATTGAAAATTAAAAAGTTTCAAAGCACATGAGTTAACAAGCAATCGTGAGTAAGAGTCAGCAGATTTTATTTTAAAAAAAGAAAAAGAAAAACAGAATCAGATTCTCAGACACTAGACAAATTAAAGTGAAACTGGATTAAAAAAGAAAAGACAAGAATGATCTCAAAGATGATTTTACAAATGCCAAGGAGAAAAAAAGAAATGTTATTTATAAACAAAGAAAATATAGACTGACATCTGACTTCTTCGCAGCCACAAGAAGACTGGGAAAGTATCTTCAAAGTGCTGAGAGATAATAATTAAAAGCCTAAAACTATGGAAACATCTTTAAAGAATTAGGGGAAATAAAGATATCTTCAGAGCCCTGAAGATGTTTATTACCAATATGTTTTTAAACTGTAAAGTACTTTATATTTTTAATGTTTTTTATTGTAAAAGCCGCATAATATGAGGCATACTGGTTTTAACCAAATTTAATTGTAAAGTTCAGTGGGACGAAGTACATTCACGTTGTTGTTCAACTCTCAACATCATCTGTCTCCTGAGTTTTTCACCTTCCTAAACTGAAACTCTGTCCCCATTAAACACTAACCCCACATTTCTTTCCACCCCCCCTGCCCTCTGCCCCAGTTCCTGGAATTTACCAATGTACTTTCTGCCTCTATGAATTTGACTATTCTTGGTACCTCATATAAATGAAATCAAACAGTATTTGTCAGTATCTAATGTATATTGGAGGATTCCCTGGTGGCTCAGCAGTAAAGATTCTGCCTGCCAATGCAGTTGATGCAGGTTCAATCCCTGGGTTGGGAAGATCCCCCGGAGAAGGAAATGGCAACCCACTCCAGTATTCTTGCCTGGGAAATCCCATAGACAGAAGAGCATAGTGGGCTATGGTCCATGAGGTCGCAAAGAGTCAGACACCACTTTGCAACTAAATAACAATAACAAATGTGTATTGGAATACATTTTTAAGGTTAACTGAATATACATCCTACAAACAGATTATGCTGTCTTTTTTTTTTGCTACTGTGCTATACATTAGGTTTTCATTAGTTATCTATTTTGTACATAGTAGTGTATATATGTTAATCCCAATATCCCAATTCACGCTACCAACCTTCTCCTGCCCCTTGGTGTCCATACATTTGTTCTCTACCTCTGTGTCTCTATTTCTGCTTTGCAGATAGGTTCATATGTACTATCCATCTATGTTCCACATATATGCATTAATATACAATATTTGTTTTTCTCTTTCTGACTTACTCTACTCTGTATGACAGCCTCTAGGTCTATCCACATCTCTGCAAATGGCACAATTTTTTTCCTTTTATGTTCCAAGTACACTGGTTGAGTAGTATTCCATTGTATATATGTACCACACCTTCTTTATCCACTCCTCTGTTGGTGGACATTCAAGTGGCTTCCATGTTCTGGCTATTATAAATAGTGCTGCGATGAACATTGGGGTTCATGCATCTTCTTGAATTATGGTTCTCTCTGGGCATATGTCCAGGATTGGGATTACTAGGTCATATGGCAGTTCTATTTTTAATATTTTTAAGGAAATTCCATACTGTTCTCCATAGTGACTATATCAATTTACATTCCCACCAACAGCATAAGAGGGTTCCCTTTTCTCTACACCTTTTCCAGCATTTATTGTTTGCAGATTTTTTGGTGATGGCCATTCTCTAGAGAGAAAGTGGGTCAAAAACATCTTGCTGTGATTTATGTCGAAGCGTGTTCTACCTATGTTTGTCTCTAAGTGTTTTACAGTGTCCAGCCTTACATTTAGGTTTTTAATCCATTTTGAGTTTATTTTTCTTTATGGTGTTAAGGAGTGTTCTAACTTCATTCTCTTACAAGTAGCTGTCCAGTTTTCCCAGCACCACTTATTGAAGAGACTGTCTTTTCTCCACTGTATAGGTGTGTGCCCTTTGTTATAGATTAGGTGATCATAGGTGTGCGGGTTTATCTCTGGGCTTTCTATCAGGTTCTATTGATCTATATTTCTGCTTTTGTGCCAGTACCACACTGTCTTGATTACTGTAGCTTTGTTACAGAGCCTGAATCCTCCAGCTCTGTTTTTTTTTTTTTTCTCAAGATTGCTTTGGCTATTCAGGGTCTTTCGTGTTATCATACAAATTGTAAAAATTTTGTTCTAATTCTGTGAAAAATGCCATTTCCTCAAAATGGAAGAAAATATTTTCAAACAGAGCAACTGACAAGAGACTAATCTCCAATATGTTTTTTAAGGAGAATTTTTATAAGATGTATTTTCAAGAGGAAAATAAATTATGACAAAAGAAATATCTAAGATGCAAGAAGGAATGAGGAAAATTAGAAGCATGTAATTACACATAAAATTAAAAGCCAGAAAAGCAAACTAACAAGGCAAACCTAAATGTAAACTTAAATGTAACTATGTTCCTAATAAATGTAAATAACTCAAATTTTCTAGTTGAAGACAAAAACGGTCAGACTGATTTTAAAAAGGTGGGAAGGAAAGAAAGTTTGAAAGTAAAATAATTAAAACATTGTAATGAATAAGCTTAGTAATCTGTAGTAACAGAAATATCACAAAATAAATTCCTTAAATAGACTGAAATTTGCTGAATTTTGAGGAAGGACTGTTGCACATAGTGAAGCTCACTTTCATGAGCTCCTACATTTCAGATTTTTAAAAAATCAATAGTTGTCTATTTCATTCAAAACTATGGAAGAAAAACATATTGAATAAAAGTTCTGGTAATTCTTTTGCTTAATATATATCAGAGACCTGTGTTACTAAGTCATGGATGGAAAGTTTTGGTGTTAAAAACTGGGTATAGCACAAAAAAAAGCTTAATAGAAAATATATTAAAAGTTTTAAGTAGAATATTAGTAAACCAAATCCAACTATTGTAAAAAGGTGTTACATCTTAACAAAGTTGGAATTATTCTAAAGTTGCAAAGTTACTTCATTGCCAGAAAATCCATGAATATAAACCATGTATTTAAAAGCATAAAGGAGAAAGCCAATATGCACATCTCAAAAGAGTAAGCAAAATTATTAGAAAAATATAACTTTTGAAAATATAATTTATTATAACAACCCAATTGCAATACTTAAAAGGATGGACAAGAAAAACTAGCAAACCCATATGCATAAATTTTCAATTTTATTGAAAGTAAAGAAACCTAGGTAAATGGAAGGATACAGGCTTTCGTGAAGACTTGGTGTTGGAAGGTAGGTACATTTTCACTGTGACATATGGATTCAATATATCCCAATCAAATTCCCAAGAAGATGTCTTATAGAACCAGATGATTCTAATTATTTTATGGATTCCTAACTAATATTAGAAGTGAGGAAATTTGTTCTCTAATATTAAGGTTCGTGTTAAAAGCATAAGAATAGAACAAATACACCCATAGAAAAGAAGACTTTGCAAAGACATGCAAGTACATTTGAAAATAAATATGACAGAAGTGATATTCAGCCTAGAGGAAAATTGGAATAAGGAACTGGAAAATTTTTCTACTTCTTCAAAAAAATTACTTTTAATAGATTAAATTCTTAAATAGGGATGGTACTGCTTTAAAACTTTTAGGAAAAAAAAAAAGAAATTCTTTTATGATTTCCAGGTGAGAAAAGATTTCTTCAACAAGACAGAAAAATCAAATTTAATAAGGAAAAGACTGATTGACTTAACTTTATAAAGTTAAAAAGCATAAATTTAACATAAACACTGGTTCTAATTTTAAGCTCAACAGGTGATATATTGGTGTCCATTTCATTAGTATTTAAATACGTATGTGTAGTTTATATATTTTATATATACATATATGGCTTATATACTATATATATTCTTTGTGTATATTTCATTACAAAATAGAGAAAAGTTAATCACAAATTGAAGTTAATTAGAGAATGATTACATAGGAGAAAGGGGAACTGAACACATGGCAATAGCCCAGCCCAATCATGAGACTCAACCAAAGGCAAACCTGCAGTACAACAAAATCTCGTTCATTTATTATCTGATAAATGGTGTGTCTGGTATTATTATCACCAGGCAGTGAGGGAGACAGCACACTTGAAGGAATGTGAGGTTTCCCACCAAACAAAGAACAAGATAGAGCTTTATAGGATTTGTGGGAAGCTCAGATTTAAGTGAAATTTGAAGGATACAGAGTTTTGGTAGGCTTAAAGCAGATCAGGGTTCCTTGCCAAGCACTCAGCATCACGTCTGCCTTACCAAGTGAACCCAGGGCCCTGCTTCCTTGGCAACTGCAAAGGAAAAAGATGTGTAATATAGCATCAGAAACCCCTTATCTGAAGCCCAGAACCAGGGCTGGGGATTGAGATGGCTTCTATTTGTCAATGTGACTCACACACTCCAGACAAGAAGGAGATGTTTCATTCTTACTGATAGGATTTCAAACAGCCAGACTTCCGTGATTTGAGAGAATAACATTCCTCAATGAGCAGGAAAGTGGTAGTCACTCAGAGAACGGGGTTGTTTGGACAAATGGGGGTTGAGGAGAAATACCGCTTCCTGCTAAATTTGCAACTGAATTTTCCTCCTGCCTGATGAATGCCTGGACAGATTTGTACAGTTCAACCTAACACTTACTTTCACAGTAGAATAAGTGAGAAGAGGCAATGCATATCTGATAGGAAATGCAGATGGAGAACTTAAAGATAACTAGGGATGCATATATTCAGTGAGAATTTGGTATAAGTAAAGAAAAAGTTTCTCAAAAGATCATACTGAATCCTAGGAGATTAAACAAAATCATCCACACTTAGACAACCTAGAGTGAAAGTTTGTGTGGTCAAAAACAATGAGAAAAACTTCAAATCTTCCTGAGTTTTTTGCTTGCTGGCAAAATAGTGTTCAAAATGAGATCAGACTTCCCACGAGCAAAAGCAAATGCCCACAACGGCTAACACAATCTGAAGAACAGCACTTGGGAAAGATAAATAAGGCTTTCTCACTGAGCTAAAACTCAGGTGTGGGATGATATAAAGACATTTCCTCTACACAGCATCTGGGGTTATTTACTTCTCTGCAGATCTTCAGTTAAGTAAGTTCAGTTCAGTTCAGTCTAGTTCAATTCAGTTGCTCAGTCATGTTCTACTCTTTGCAACCCCACAGACTGCAGCACACCAGGCTTGCCTGTCCATCACCAACTCCTGGAGTTTACCCAAACTCATGTCCATTGAGTTGGTGATGCCATCCAGCCATCTCATCCTCTGTCATCCCCTTCACCTCCCACCTTCAATCTTTCCCAGCATCAGAGCCTTTTCAAATGAGTCAGCTCTTTGCATCAGGTGGCCAAAGTATTGGAGTTTCAGCTTCAATATCAATCCTTCCAAAAAATATTCAGGACTGATTTCCTTTAGAATTGACTGGTTGGATTTCTTTGCAGACCAAGAGAATCTCAAGTGTCTTCTCCAACACCACAGTTCAAGAACATCAGTTCTTCTTTGCTCAGCTTTCTTTATAGTCCAACTCTCACATCCATACATGACTACTGGAAAAACCATAGCCTTGACTAGATGGAGCTTTGTTGGCAAACTAATATCTCTGCTTTTTAATATGCTCTCTAGATTGGTCATAACTTTTCTTCTAAGGAGTACAATCACCATCTGCAGTGATTTTGGAACCCAAAAAAATAAAGTCTGTCACTGTTTCCACTGTTTCCCCATCTATTTCCCATGAAGTAATGGGGCTGGATGCCATGATCTTAGTTTTCTGAATGTTGAGTTTTAAGTCAACCTTTTTCACCCTCCTCTTTCACTTTCATCAAGAGGCTCTTTAGTTCTTCTTCATTTTCTGCCATAAGGGTGGTGTCATCTGCACATAGAGGTTATTGATATTTCTCCTGGCAATCTTGATTCCAGCTTGTGCTTCCTCCAGCCCAGGGTTTCTCATGATGTACTCTGCATATAAGTTAATTAAGCAGAGTGACATTATACAGCCTTGACATACTTCTTTTCCTCTTTGGAACCAGTCTGTTGTTCCATGTCCGGTTCTAACTGTTGCTTCCTGACCTGCATACAGATTTCTCAAGAGGCAGGTCAGGTGGTCTGGTATTCCCATCTCTTTCAGAATTTTCCACAGTTTATTGTGATCCACACAGTCAAAGGCTTTGGTATAGTCAATAAAGCAGAAGTAGATGTTTTTCTGGAACTCTCTTGCTTTTTCGCTGATCCAGCAGATGTTGGCAATTTGATCTCTGGTTCCTCTGCCTTTTCTAAAACCAGCTTGAACATCTGGAAGTTCACGGTTCATGTATTATTGAAGCCTGGCTTGGAGAATTTTGAGCATTACTTTACTAGAGTATTAGATGAATGCAATTGTGTGGTAGTTTGAGCATTATTTGGCATTGCCTTTCTTAGGAATTGGAATGAAAACTGACCTTTTCCAGTCCCATGGCCACTGCTGAGTTTTCCAAATTTGCTGGCATATTGAGTGCAGCATTTTCACAGCATCATTTTTTAGGATTTGAAATAGTTCAACTGGAATTTCATCACCTCCACTAGCTTTGTTCGTAGTGAAGCTTCCTAAGGCCCACTTGACTTCACATTCCAGGATATCTGGCTCTAGGTGAGTAATCACACCATCGTGATTATCTGGGTCATGAAGATCTTTTTTGTACAGTTCTTCTGTGTATTCTTGCCACCTCTCCTTAATATCTTCTGCTTCTGTTAGGTCCCTACTATTTCTGTCCTTTATTGCACCCATCTTGCATGAAATGTCCCCTTGGTATCTCTAATTTTCTTGAAAAGATCTCTAGTCTTTCCCATTCTATTGTTTTCCTCTATTTCTTTGCACTGGTGGCTGAGGAAGGCTTTCTTATCTCTCCTTGCTTTTCTTTGGAACTCTGCATTCAAATGGGTATATCTTTCCTTTTCTCCTTTGCTTTTGGCTTTTCTTCTTCTCACAGCTATTTGTAAGACCTCCTCAGACAGCCACTTTGTTTTTTTGCATTTATCTTTCTTGGGGATGTTCTTGATCCCTGTCTCCTGTACAATATCATGAACCTCCGTCCATAGTTCATCAGATACTATCTAGTCCCTTAAATCTATTTCTCACTTCCACTGTATAATCATTAGGGACTTGATTTAGGTCATATCTGAATGGTCTAGTGGTTTTCTCTACTTTCTCTAATTTAAGTCTGAATTTGGTAATAAGGAGTTCATGATCTGAGCCACAGTCCGCTCCTGGTCTTGTTTTTGCTGACTGTATAGAGCTCCTCCATCTTTGGCTGCAAAGAATATAAGTTAAGTCAGTACAGAGCCGTATTATGAAGAAAATCCACAAGGAGTAAAAGAGAAGACACAGTGAACTCCCAGATGTGTTTCAAAGTGCCTCCCTGCAGAATTTCATCAAGATCTAGACTAAATCTAGAAGATAGCTCACTAGTGAGTTAGAGAGAGAGAGCCATCCCTCAGTCTGCTCTGCTGCTTTCTGCTGTCAGCTTTCATGGACAGAGAACCAAGATTCAGAAAAATAAGGTTGTATGTAATTTGGGTTGTGAAATGTTCATAAAATTTACTGTTATGAGCACCTTCATGTCTTTAGTCTCAGAAGTCTTTTCTTTCTTTTTGAAATATGTGTTTATATTGGAAGCTTTTTTATATGAACACAAATGTATTAAATTATTAACACTTTATTTAAAGAAAAAACATTTTCTATTATCTTAGCCTAATTGTGTTCATAATCCTACAAAAATCACAAAGGAAAAATCAGCATCAGGAAAAAAAAGATATATGGCATCCCAAGGATAAAATTACCCAAATTGTGGCATTATTTGAAATATTTTATTGAGCTGGGAATTTATTATAATGTACCATTTATTTCCTATTAAGTATTTGTGAAAATATTAATATTTTATTGAAACAATTGGTTAACCTTAAAAGTTCAAAAATACCCATCATACCACCTCTTAACAGAAGAAAATATTATCTACATATTACTTTGCCCACAAATGTTTATGTATTTTAAACTACATAAGTTATTTGATATTTTAAATCTTCTTTTATTAGTTAAATATTTATATAGTTTCATATTTTCAAATTTTAATGTACATTTAATAGTTCAGCTTTGTGGCTATGACTGGCATTTCACATTATATTAGAGGTGTGTTTACTCTTCTTACTTTTAGGATGTGGAGAAAATAGAAGCCTTGTACACTATTGGCAAGGATGTAAACTGATACAATTACTGTGAGAGAACATTGTTGTTTAGTCACTAAGTCGTGTCTGATTCTTTGCAACCCCATGGACTGTAGCACAGCGGGCTCCTCTGTCCTCCGCTATCTTTCGGAGCTTGCTCAAATTCACGTCCATTGGGTCGATGATGCCATTCAACCATCTCATCCTCTGTCGCCCCCTTCTCCTCCCGCCTTCAATCTTTCCCAGCATCAGGGTCTTTTCCAATGAGTTGGCTCTTCGCATCAGGTGGTCAAAGTGTTAGAGCTTCAACTTCAGCAAAAGTCCTTCCAATGAATATTCAGGGTTGATTTCCTTTAAGATTGAGTGGTCTGATCAGGTGATTCTCAAGAGTCTTCTCCAGTACCACAATTCTAAAGCATCTTCTTCAGTGCTCAGACTTTTCTGTGGGCAACTCTCACATCTGTACATGGCTACTGGAAAAATCATAGCTTTGACTATACAGAATTCTGTCAACAAAATGATGTCTCTGCTTTTTAATACACTGTTTGGGTTTGTCATAACTTTTATTCCAAAGAGCAAGCGTCTTTTAATATCATGGCTATAGTCACCACCCACAGTGATTTTTGGAACTCAAGAAAATAAATGACTGTTGCTGTGTATTCTTATCCCCACATCCAGGAAGGTAGACCAATTTCATGTGACCAGGGACAGATATTCACTACTGTCCCTGCCCGATTCTCTTTTTCCTGCAGCCTGAGGCTCTGATGAGAATTTATCCATTTGGTCTTCACGGCAAAGGCAGGAGGATGAGGCATGTGAAGGGAATGTGACACGGGAAGTAGGACCAGGGAGACACATGGAGAGCTCCAGAAAGGAATCAGTGCATTTGGGTATCAGTTTTATTATAAAATTACTAACACTGCATCTTTAATAGGTAGATTTATCTGAGCCCAAGGTAGCAGTAGAAAGAATATGGGTCCCAGCTAGTCACATCCCTGCCTACCCCAAGAGGCCATCCGGCCAGGCCCTGTGTAGATGACTGATAACACGTGGGGTGGCTGAGCACAAGGCCTAGAATGTGGGATGGCTACCAGATTTTACCAAAGAAATGAGAGAAATCCCTATCTCTAACATCATTGCAGATGTTTTATCTTAACTCCCAGGCCCCCATTCAGGGTTGCACACATACTCTTATATTTCTCCATAGTCTAACCCGGTGTTTGGAAAGTTGACTGTTCTCTTGTCTCTTGAAAATTGGCTCAGGGTTTTCTGCAATTCCTTGTCTGCAATTAAGGTCCAGTCAACTTTGCAAACCCACTCGCCTTCTCAGGGCAAAAGGTCCCCTTATGAAGACCCTCAGGAACATGTGCCCTGAAAATTAGCGAGCTGCTCTCTAAGCCCTGTTTAGCTCAGATCCAGAGGAACCTAAAATCTGTGGGCTAGAAGAAGTCAGAGTTGAATGGCTCTGGACTCAGGACTCAGGCAGAGAAAGGGGAGATAACTCATCATGATGGATCTCTGGAGAAGTCAACAGGTTCTATGCACTCAGCCCATAAAATGGCCCTTGAGAGGAGAGGTACTAGAATCCATTTTACAGATGAAGAAAGAGGAGGTTCTGAAAGTTGATGGAAAGTGACCCAGGTCCCATAGCCAATGATGCAGCCAAGAGGTAAACCAAAATCTAAGTGGACTCCAAACACAAAACCCCTTCCACTTTCATCTATTTGTGCTCAGATTTGCCAACCTCCACTAATGCAGGGGAGCACCTACAAATGTCCATCTCTGACACAGCTGACAACCCATGATATTCCCACTGAAGTCTGTCCGTGATTATCTCCAGGTTCTAGGGAATCGGGACCAAGAGAACCAATGTTTTTGGCACAAGGGAAATATTTACTGTACTGCAGTAACTCTTTTTGGACTGAAAGGATTTGGGAGCTGAAACCTCAAATTTTGAACATTTTAAATCCCAACCAATCCCTTTGTGCTTTGATATCTCATGGAATCTGCAATAGTGACATAGTGCAGAGTAAGTTTTATCATCATAGAGCTCTGATCTCAATTTCCAGCTTTTCTTTTAAATATCTGTGTGATTTGGAACCAGTTATTTAGCCTGTCTGGACCTCAGGTCTCAACCTGCTTTAAAAGATTGTTATCAAAACTAAACAAGATAATTTCCTGAAATTGCTCAGTACTTTCTGTGTTGACTGGTATGACAATTTCTGGTTCAGGAAAGTACCTATTACAGAAATAACCCCCCTCTGATAGCAGAGGAAGTGAATTGCTTTCTTTCTATTTATATTGTTACCTAGTTGACCACCTAGGCTCTCACCAACATTAATTGTGTTAGTGAAAGGGTGAATAATTGGCCAAAACCAAGGTCATGTGCTGCTCTACACTGGACTTGAAGATGCCCCTGATCTTCCTTCTCACCTCAGACTGTATTTAGAGACATTTCTGCTGCATATGGTACTTTGTAAAAATTCCTCTTCTTCTTCTCTAAAACTTAGATGGTGAAATTGCACACAAACTTTATTGTAGTAGAGTTCAGAATTTATTTATGAGGACTTGCTTAGTGCTGGCTAAGTGGTGATTTCTGCTGGCTGGGAGAAACTCATCACCAGAGGAAGCCATGGGTGCAAAGGTTGGCAACATGATTCTTCAGCTTTGGTTCTATGGGAGGAATTAACAAACTACTTATGAAAAAACTGAGTGTGGGGTTTTGGTATTCTGAAATGCCTTCCTCTATCTGAACTAAGGCATATACACTTTGAAGTTTAACATTGCATCACACACACACACACACACGCACGCACACACACGCACACACGCACATGCATTCATAGACACCCAGAAGCAGAACATTTCCCAGTAATTGAGAGAATGCTTTTGATAATCTTTTATATTAAAAACAATGCAATTTTTCACACATATTGGATGTCTGATGTATAGTATCTGCTTAATAATTTTAAGAGATTATTGAAAGAAGCAGATGTCACTATCCTCTTCTTTACCACCCCCCCAAATGCCTCCTCAGCCACTAATTATAAGAAGACTGATCCCAATTTTAGGAGGAACTGGTTAAATTCACCAAAACGTTGCTCAAGTCTATGCTTCTCTTAGCTTAATTTACATGCCTAGTAACATTTCAGAATATGAATGGAAGGTCACATTTTTCCAAACTTAGAATCTTGTTTCAAAGAAAAGCAAAGTTTCCTGGTACAGAAGATGAAAGGCTTAAAAAAAAATCTTTTGACGAAGACTCTTTGGACATTAAATAGCTTATTAAATAGCGCTTTGATGAATTACAGTAAGTGTAAATAAATAAGAAACATATGGATTGGATTTCCTTTGAAATATAAATGGATTTGAATTAACAAGAAAAAGAACTGTTTGTTTTTTAACTGAACAAACAAACAAACAAAACCCTGCAAATAGGACATAGAGTATTGCTGCTTCAAGAATTTCCCATGTCAATTTTCAATTTATATAAAACCTAATTGTCGAGACATGGGGAAAAAGGCACTAATTTTGGATATTACTTGGTTATTATTCAAAATAGATGCTTGTGAATGTACACTGTGTTAAGTATGTTGATGTATTTTGAGACAATCCATGTTGTCATCTGTTTAATCTGACTTGAATGTTCTCAGGTTGAATAAAAGACAGACTAGTTTCTCTAGGTCATTAAAACCCAACAAATCTCGATCATTATTTCATGTGTAAAACTTCTCTGTTTTCTGCTCTGAAAAATTACATTATTATTTAAAAACTGTCTTTAAAAAAAGACAAGGTTGCTATTGGAGTTGTTTGGAATGAAGGTATTTTCCTATGAAATTAAGGTTCATCCAGCAACTCTATTTCCAGATGAGAAATCCATGAAGCCAGAGAAGAAGCAGGAATGTGGGTTATAAATAAATATGAAATTAACATGAGGTGCATTGGCCTGGCCCTTGGGGAGTTTTACTACAGACTGGGATTTTGTTCTATCTAGTTTTTATATTCATTTCCCATGTAACCTTTGGTGTAGCTAAACTTAGGGGAATAGGAAAAAAGAGTTTGAGCCTCCCAGAAAACAACAACAGTAAAAGTGGCAATAATAAAGAATAATACTAATTCCCCCTAGTGCCTACACTATGCAGGCCACTGTGAGACTTCTTCATTGTTCTTTCCTTATTTAGCTTTCACAGAAAATTTGAAAGAAAGCTTTCACTGCAAAACTTCCATTTCACAGTTGAGGAAACAGGATCATCTGGAGCTCCTGGCATCCTGAGATAATTATTGCTAATCTAACTTTAGCCTGGTACTGTCACAATAAAAGAACTTAGAAACTCCCCTGCCTGTGCGGCCAACCTCTCCTTTTCCTTATTTTTTCTGGCATGAATGGTCTATCACAGACTTTTTGACCAACACACTCATGCCAGAGATTGCAAAATGAAAAAGGAAGTTCAGGGAATACCAGGAGTAGGAATGGGTATACCCCAAAAGTTTCAAGTTCAAAGCGTCATTACTTTGGAAAGCAAAACAAGACAATTGGTTATCATTTCCCTACCACCTGTGCAGTCCACCCACTGTTGTCTGGGTCTTCTGCTGGCTTTTTCTAAATTTGTGTAAGATTAAGTGAGTTCTGATGACAGGTTCAGTAGCATGGATTTCATTTCTGGCAGGAGAGGTATGGCAGTCATGATCACATGACTCTCATGTGATCACAGGTAGGATTCCAGTTAGCACAGACCATTTGTTCTTGGAAAGAGCATTTTGAAAGGGCAAGTCTTCCCAAAAGAAACTCTTTGGTGGCTTCCTGCAAAGGCTCTGAAATTTCAGAAGGTTAAGTAGGGTAGCCTGGCGTGAGTGCATGAGTTTATGATATGCCTCTAGAATCAGCTCACAGCGTCAGCAGAGAGTGTGACCAAATCTTTCATGTGCGCAGTTCACAATTGTACAACTGAAATGTTTCAGGATGTTTCAGAGTTGTTTTGGAAAGGTTATGTGGTTTTCCAATGAAAAGAAACAATCAAAAAAAGCTTTTCGGTTTGGAAGGAAAGGTCACACTGACTACTCAAAAATACTGTCTGCTCTCAGAGAATGTCTCTACTCTTTGTGGCAAACCCCAAATCATCATTCCTTTTTATTTTATGGTGCCTTTTAGTTTATAGACACTTTTATATGCATCCTATTATTTTGTCACCTGATCTTATTAACACTTAGCTCATAATTCCTCAGAATGGCTTTGTTATGGATTGAATTATCTCTACCATCCCTGATGTAGAGACTCCATCATGCATAATAGTGACCTCTGAGTGGCCAAGACCAAGGACTCTACCACTCCACTGTGTGGTCATCTATTGGAGAGGTTGAGAAGATTCTGTTTTTACTTTGCTTTGATGTATTAGCATTTGTCAATTATATAGAAAGCAGCAACCAAACCCTCTTTGAGGCTCTCTTTTCTTGTCTGGAATGTGAAGATAATAATGCCTGCCTTCCAGGGCTGTCATGAGGAAGGATAGCATGCACATTGTGAAAATCTTTTGAATGCTGTGCTTGGATTCTACAGCGCTCCCGCATTTCCTCTTTGGGGCAGGTGCATATTGGCTGAGTGCTGTACAAATAATAGATGTTGTTATCATGTTGATAAAGGTTAAATACATGAAGATCTAGGACCTCCAATCACCATCATTGATGTGTTTATCTTTAAATTGTTAAATGACCAGTCTTAGGTGCACAAAATGAACTTCTTGGTATTACCTCTCACTAAGCAAAATTCCAGTTCCTTATAAAATGGCACCACCATTGTTCAAGTCGAAAACCAAAGAGATGCCCTTGAATACTTTCTAACCCCTAGATCTAAATCATCTACAAATCCTGTCCCAAATATATCCCAGTTAAAATTTTAAATATTTTTGCTTCTGGCTATATTTACTCTTTATCTAGTGCCATGCCCATTGGAATATAACCCCTGAGAAGTCTGGTTTTGCTAGGTGGTTATTTGGTTGCAGTTGTCATATCTCCAACACTTTGAACAGTGTCTGACATTTAGAAGGCAGTCCAATTATCAGTGGCTTAAAGAAATAATAAATTGGTCATCATCTATCTTTCTCTAAGTTATCAAAAATAGAGGTATATTTGTGTAACTTATCTAGTATTTATCTCACTAGCCTGAGTAAACAACAACATGAAAAATGAATCTCTTATTTTCATTTTCTTGCCACATACAAAATTCTAATACCTCCCCTCCATGTAAAGATCTCCTTCCGCCATATCTAGGAGAAATTTTAATTTTGGCCAACAGTATAAAAGTCTAAGAAGAGTCTCACCTGCTCAAATATTTCTTGGGAAGCTTCCTGAGTGATGCCATTTTTTCAGAGAGAAGCATTTGCCTGGATTCAGGTCCTTCCCTTTTGGAGCCTCTCCTCAGTTTTGTCCACCACCATGATGGAGAAGACAGCTGTGCGACACAGTCAATCACAGTAATACATTTATAACATGGGCACAACACACAGCAATATTAATATGCTTTCTTTCAACTTTTTTGTTTTGAAATAATCATAGACTCACAGGAATTTGTAGAAAAGGTGTACAAGAGGTCCCAAGTACTCTTTACCCTCCTCCAACAACATCAGCACCTCACAGATCTAGAGTGAAACATTAGCATTATGATGCTGGCATTGGAACAATCCATAGAATTTACTGAGTGTTCACCAGGTATACACACATTTATGTGCATGTGTGTGGTTTTATTTTATTTTTAAATCACATCACTAACATTGAGATGCAGAGCGGCTCTTCCTCCACAGACTTTCTTGCCTTCTCTATAGAAACATCTCTATTCTGAGACCCTAATCCCTGGCAATCTAATCAGTTTTCTAATCTAATATGTTCCTATAGGCATGTTATTTTGAGAAGGCTGTATAAATGGAATACAGTATGTACCTTTTTGAAATTGGCTTAAAACTACCTAGTATAATATCTGGAGGTCCATCCACTCATGCATGTATCACTCACCCTTTCCTTTTCATTACTGAGTAGTATTGGCACTTGCATGGTAAGAGTCTGTTGATTATTCTGTCTGTGTCTTTCAATTTCATGTGATTCACTGAATGGCGGAAACCTCACTGAATGGGACTGAGATGTAGTTGGGATGAGGGTCCCATGGAGAGGTTAAGTCAGCATGGATGAAAAGGCAGTTTTGGCAGGAAGACTAATTTAGGGTAGGAAAAACCTCTAGCGCTATAGCAAATTGAGTCAAACTGAAACAGTAAGAAATTAAGAGACAAAAGTTTAGAAGAAAGATAAAGACATCCAATGATTTCAATTAAATGACATCTTTTTGAAAATATACTGGTTTCAAACAATAATCAGAAATAAGTTATACTTCAGTCAATTTGATGATTATGAAAATTGTTCTTAGTTTAAAAAACCAACTTCCCAGAATTAATGTAACAAGTTTCACCAAGGTACACAGGACAGTGAGACACAAATGGGCCCAAACCAGGCACAAATATATTTCTTCATGAGTTTACTTCCCAAATTGGAATATTGTTGAAATGATGTCAACCTAGGGCACCTCCAAAATTTTGAACCCCTTGGATACTTTGGGGGATATTTGTTACTGCTATTTTTTAAAATTAATGTAGATTCCAACTCTTGAGACTCATGGCAGCAGGCCAGGGCCCACCTGCAAGGGTCACTGGGTTTCTGAATCTAAACAAAGTGGACCCTGGGCAACTCCAAAACCTGGGAATTTGAGTTTTTGAAAAAACCATTCTGAGACTTCAGCAAGAGGCAGGAACACAAAGAATATCCAGAAAGTGTTGTCGGGCAGAAGGTTGGATTCCATCTACATCAGCAGGATGCAGAGAAAGGGAAGCAAAGGCTCAGGAGAAATAAGAACTAGCACCTCCTTGTGGTAAATATATATGCATATGTTTATACACACAATAGAATATTACTTAGCCATAAAAAAAGAATAGAGTAATGGCTTCCCAGGTGGTGCAAGTAGTAAAGAATATGTCTGCCAATGTAAAAGACATGGGTTCTATCCCTGTGCTGGGAAGATCCTTCCATGGAGGAGGAAATGACAACCCACTCCAGTATTCTTGCCTGGAGAATCCCATGGACAGAGGAGGCTGGTAGGCTATGATCCACGGCATCACAAGAGTCAGACATCACTGAAGTGACTGAGCACACAGCACACAACACCATTTGCAGCAACAGGGATGGACCTAGAGATTATCGTACTAACTGAAGTCAGACATAGAAAGACAAATATCACTTAATATCTCTTACATGTGGAATCTAAAAAAAAAAAAAAAATGATGCAAAACCGATTTGCAACATAGAAACAGACTCGCAGACATAGAAAATAAATTTATGGTTACCAAAAGAGAAAATTAAGGAGGGATAAATTAGAAGATGGGATTAACAGATATTTACTACTATATACAAAATAGATAAACAGCAAGTCCTACTGTATACCACAGGGAACTATATTCAATATCTTGTAATAATTTATAATGGAAAAGAAAAAGAGTGGATATATATGCATAACTGAATCACTATGTCTTACACCTGAAACTAATATAATATTGTAAATCATCTATACTTTAATTTTAAATAAAAGAGGAACTAGAGTCTCCTTGAACTGAACTGAACTGTCACTTCAAACCAGGCAGTGCTTCATGCTATCCAAACAGACCACCTGTGCCACGTGCCCTGCATGACGCTATAGTGATAAACCTGTGGAGCCAGAATGAACAAGGACGGAAATCTGAAGATGAGTACCCACTGCAGGAGAGAGGAGGCTCTTTGACTCCCTGCAGGGGTTTGGAAGGTGAGTGGTGCCCCTGAGATAAATGTGAGTTTCAAGCCTGTGGCCACCTGTAGCCTCAGAGCCCCTGTGACTGGCTGTGGGTGGTCCTCCCACTGCTCCAGTCTCTCTGAAGACCCACACTCAAAGAGAGAGGGTTAGTCCTAGTGCTCACTTCCTCCTGCAGTGTTTATGTTCTCTACTTTGAAAGTAATTTTTATTCATCAGAGAGAAATATGTAATTAATGATGTGAAAAACACCATCCCCACAAAGGAGCAGCTGGACAGAGTTGACTCCAAGCACTCAATGTGATCACTGGCCCATTTTCTTTCATTGCCCTCCCTTCTCTTCAGTCACTCTTTTGAGAATCTGCTGTGTGCCAGGAACACACTGATACAGAAATATTAGATTGAACTTACATACATATAACAAAGAATCAAGACATAGGATTTGTCTTTGAAAACCTCCGTCCAGTGGGGGGTGAGGGCATACCAACAAATACATAGACCGTTATGATTCAGAGTAATGTGAACATCACCATGGAGATAAGTGATACACAGTACAGTGGGGGGACTGGACGGGAGTACTCCTCCAGTTACATCTTGCTTTTTGGCACCTGGCTCAACATATATTCAGCCATCATACTTTGATGTTTGCTTTCTTTTAATTTTTTTTCCCTTCTAGACTCTTTGAAGAACTTGGTCTCAGAGTTTCCTGACACAAATCTCCATTTATTATCTCCTTTGAAACAGTTCATCTATAGATCTTACATGTTAGGCAGGGCAGTGTCTTGGGGGAAACACTTGGAAGCTAGCCAAGATGCACAGAGTTAATTTCTCAAAAAGGATGAAGCCATAGAAAAAGACAAAAACACTTCAGGCAGCTGTGGTTCCAGCCAGGGAAAATGTGCCAGGCCAGGAGTGGGCAGGAATCTGCTCCACGGGACCAGAAGTCAGGAGAAGCAAGTCCTAATTGAAGGGCAGGGCAGGGGCAGGGCAGGGGCAGGGCAGGAAGGTCAGAACTAAAGCCACACTGCTCGCAGGATGGAAGGGATGTATCTCTAAGAGAAGCTGGCTGTCACCTCAGTGGGCAATGGTCCAGGACTGCGTGGGGTTAGAAAAATTGGGATTGTTGTGCCACAAAGCTGTGTGTCCAGCTGCCAGTCAGTTCCAAGTGCAACTCAAGAAGCCATTCCCAGCAGAGTTTCATCCTAAGAATCTTTAATCCCATTGCAGTTATGGATGTGCCTCGCTCTCTGGTCAAGGTTAGCACAGGCACCATGACAGCTGGGCCAGTCACAGTTCCCATTAAGATGCCATGCTGCCAGCTGGGGGTGATGAAATGGGGAAGCAGGGCCAGGGCCAAAGGACTCCTCCACCTTCCTCAGCACCAGCCCCTCGGCCTCCTACAGCCCTCCCAGCCTACAGAGAGCAGTGGACCACCTGATGAACCCAATTGCAAATGCCTTTACATTGCCTGCTGCCACAAAGTGCAAACCACCCAACGAGGGTCAGGAAATAGGATTACAGACTGAGGTATACTTGTGAGTCCATGAAATATGACGATTCGAATTCCATTCATTTGCTCAACAAATATTTATAGAGGGTTTTATAGGTCCCAGGAAAGTCAGCAGTGAAAAAAACATATACAGAGGGCCAGGGAAGAAGCAGAAAAATAGTAAAAAGAACAGAGTTTATCTTTGGAGAAGTTTGATAGATTTGGTGTTGTTTGCACATTACCTGGTGGCTTTTGGCTTTTGAGTTTAGCCCTCATTCTTCCTCAATTTTGGGAAGATGAATGTGAGAAAACTCTCTGAGGCCTCTTTGCTAACTTGGGCTTTATATAGATAGTCCTGTTGCAGAAAGTTTTAAGTAAAGCTATACTGTTAATTGTATGCACGCACGTGCATGCTGTCACTTCAGTTGTGTTTAACTCAGTTGTGTGCAACCCTATGGACTGTAGCCCAACAGGCTTTTGTGTCTGTGAGATTCTCTAGGCAAGGATACTGGAGTGGGTTGCCATGCCCTCCTCCAGGGGATATTCCCAACCCAGGAACTGAACCCATGGGTCTTACGTTTCCTGCATTTGTAAGCAGGTTCTTTACCAATGGCACCACCTAGGAAGCCCATTAATAGATTACCCGCCCCCAAGATCTCCTTCTAGAAACAGCATGCCAATGGCCACTTACTTCCATGGGAGTGTGATTAAAATGTGACCTTGAATTTGGAATAGAAGGACTCAGTCTGAAGCTGGGCCCTTATCCTTTTGGCATCCTCTTGGGGTCCCTTTGTTTCTGTTTTCTAATCTGTAACTCAGCATAGTGTTCATAGATATCTGGCTGTACTACCACAAAGATAATATAAGGCAGTTAATATAAAAGAATGTTGTAAAGCACAAATATTTGCTACCTCAAATAGAGCAGCATTAGTTGTAATTATTAGTAACAGCCTGCCAATCTATGTTGGCAATGACATATGGATAAAAGAGAGAACCTGCAGACAGTGGAAACTGCCTAACACCTATTTCTGAATTGGACACTTCAGAAATAAAATACGGAATGTGTCCTTCAGATCCCTGATAAGTATAGCAAAAATGAGAACGAAATATCATTCATGACACTTTATCCACTGATGGGACGTATGCCAGTTCCTTTGGAGAGAAACACTAAATGCTTGAAGTAATTTATCACAGTTTTTTTTAATGAGGACTGTAGAAAATATAAATTCAATAAATATTTATGGAAGGTTGACTAGGATTGTTTTTGTGCTAAAGATTCAGAGATATAATCAGATTACTACTTTCAAGAGCATGTGGGCCCATGAGTGATGAGGTAATGGAAACAGATCAAAAGCCCAGAGGTAAGAGCTCCACTGACTTTCCCAAGCTGCAGATGCTGGCCCAGAGTGAGGAAGTGATGACATTTGGGATGGGAGAAGGGGAGAAGGCCTATCCAGAGCAAGTGTGCCCACAGAGCCATGGGTATGCAGGCTGTGCCCAGCCACCTTATACATCAGACCACAAGTCAGAAAGGTGAGGGAGGGTGGAACAGGCAAGTGGGCCAAGATCAGGAGATAAACTTTCCTTTTTTTTCTAGATTTCTCAACTACATTCCAATACCCTGGTGTGGAACAGACCCAGAGACAGGTCTGGGATGGGATCAAACCTTGTATACAGGCAACTGCACGGGCCCATGGACCTGTGTTATCGACACCCAGAGTGAATGGATGTTGCTGTTGAAAATATACCAATGTGTCCAGAGGCTCCACCAGATGGGAAGACTGGCCACTGCATTGCTGGACTCAGGAACATCCTCCCACTCTAGATAAACCTGGATGGTAGTGCAAGAGATCATGGGCATTCAGCATGTTGGGGAGAGTCTGATGGCTCTCAAAGCAGCAGTGTGGGCATCATTAGGGCCTGAGAGGAATGCAATGCATATTCCCAGCGTTGTCCTAGCCCTCTGTCTGGGGAAGCTCTGCTCTCCTTCCCCCAGCCCTGCATGTCATTAAGAATCCACATGGTGCTTGGAAACTAGCTTGCAGAGGAAGAGTCACCTTGGGTCCCCCTTCACCCCAGGAAATATCTCCCATTAGGTCAGGCAGTAAACCTGGAATGGGGAGTAACTGAGAACCACTGGTGGGCTGAGGGGCTTCCTATATGAGTCCTTCCTTCAGGAACCTTCAGACCAGCTGGGACAGGGTTCACAGCCCTGTCTGTAACTTTGGGTCAGCTGCCTAACCTTTGAAAGCCTTCTTTTGCTCTTCTTTAAAATGGTGACCATATTAACAAAGTTTTCATAAGAGTACAGTGTCTTAGTCCTGGAGGAGCACAGGGCAACCCACTCCAGTATTCTTGCCTGGAGAATCCCCATGGATGGAGGAGCCTGGTGGGCTACACACCATGGGGTCTCAGAGAGTCGGACACAACTGAGCAACTAAGTACAGCACCTCAGTGCCTCAGTGCATGACAGATACCCAATGAACATTTAGGATTAGGAAATGTTAAACGTTCATGTCATCCCCACATCAGGGCACTATGTACCCAGTGATCTGCAGGCTAGATTGTGGAGTTATAGGAGACCAGAGAGAAGCAGTGTAGCCTTCTCTCCAGGGACATCTTTAACCAGGAAACAAGTAAAGAGGTTTTGAGGAAGAAAGAATAAAGCGCACCGACCAGAGTGCAGGAGTGCGCTGGGCGGGGACCGCTTCTGCAGAACTAACCGCCTTCCACGCCTCTCCTCGTGTCCTCACCAGTAGCCTTGAGATGTGGTTTGCAGACTAAGCTCTTAACATGTGTTTTATAGGAAAGTTAACTAATGTTTCCACCTGATACTAACACTACTGGCCACTCTCTGTAGTCTACTGATCACTCACACTGTACCCTGTCTACCTGCAGAGAAGTTGCCAAATGTTGGGTAGAACAAGGGAAGGGAAAGCAGAGTCCCTTTTACTAATGTAACTGGAGACTAGGTTTTGGACATTAAAAGAATAAGTATTTCTTGTGTATGAGTTCCTAATCCCCTTCAAAACATGGTGTTAAGCTGTACTTTGCCAAACTTTCTGCGTAGATCTAAATAGCGTGAATTATTTTTCTGAAATGATGCAGGTTTGGAAGAAGAGTGGGACTCTCATGGCCAGAATGCTCCTCTGCAAGTCTTTTTCACCATCATTTTTGGAATAATGATAGAAAGGTTTTATTAATTGGAATTCAGAATTTTTAAGTGGAAAAAATCATCCTAATTCTCAAACAAAGCCATTAATACTTGGTTTTATTTTTCTATTTGTTGTTCTTTATTTTAAATCTGTTTCATTAATACCATATATGTCACATTGTTGTGTTGTGTCAATCACTCAGTCGTGTCTGACTCTTTGCAACCCCACAGTCTGCGACCCCGCCAGGCTCCTCTGTCCATGGGATTCTCCAGGCAAGAATACTGAAGTGGGTTGCCATTCCCTTCTCCAGGGGATCTTCCCAACCCAGGGATCAAAGCCAAGTCTTCTGTACTGAAGGCAGATTCTTTACCATCTGAGCCACCAGGGAAGGATATGTGTCATAATAAATTCTAAATACTTGGCAAGATAGGCATGTTTCAATGCACTTACAGTGACTGAGGATGGGACTTTGCAAAGACTCTAGGGAGAACATGAAGGACACTTCTTGGGAGTGGTTGACATCTCTCAACCATGCTGTGTTGTGAAGTAGACTTGATTTTTGTTATCCATTCACTGAGAAGTTGCTTATTAAAATAGATATTACAAATTTAGCTTCAGGAGAGTAATTCCTTTATATTTCCTATATGTCAAATGTTATTTTGCATGCACATCACAGATTTATATTCCTGAAGTTATGTTTTCTAAGTCAAAAATGCAAGTTTGATGGTGTCTCTTTGCCTGTTGGCAAAATTGTCGCCTACATTTTCAAATGATTAACTTTCTAGGTGAGTTAGTCTGCTCAGATCTCCATACAGTGGAAAGGTGGGCAGGCTCCCACCAGCCTTTCCTAAGCACACAGATCCTAAAGGGATTGGACCTTGCAGTCAAAGGCATTCAGGGGGAGAAATTTCACCCAGGTTTTAGTATACAGAAGCCTGGCAAAGGAGCGGATCCCACCCTGCCTTGTAGCACACAGGAAGCTGAACTTGCCTTTCTTCTGTCACTTGGTGTCTCCCTGGCCCTCATCGGTATGAAGCTTCCAATATAAGGTTGAGAAACCAGAGACAACCTGTCTGAAGGTGATACTCTGGGTTCGTGCTTCAGCTCATATTATAACTGAGTCTATTTAGCTCCATGTTTCATATGTTTGTGCTTTTCACTGGTACTTTCCTGTTTAAAACGACCCCCAAGCACAATGCTGAGGCTATGCCTCAGAGCAAGAGGCTGTGATATGCCTTATGGAGAAGATTCATGTGTTAGATGAGCCTCAATCATGCATGAGTTTCAGTGCCATTGCTCAGGAGTTTAATGCTAGTGAACTCACAATATATGTCAATTAAGGGGTCTTTAGACAGAAACACAAATAAAACAAGGTTGTATTGTAATCTGCTGATGAACATGTTGCGACTAGAAACTTGCAGGAAATTAATCTTGTATTTTCCCAGCAGCAATGGCTTCATATTCCTTAATTCAGTGTTCATGGAGACTTCATAGAACACAACTATCAAAAATAATGAGAGTCAACTGTGTCTTAAAATTTCCATGTTGAAATATGGGTTCTGGCAAAACTCTTTCTTATATTCAACATTTGCGCTTTTTGTGTCAATATTACTATTTATTTAATTTCCCATTAGACATTCTTTCTGATAAATTTATACCCCCAAACACTGAGATTTGGTTTTCTCATGTCTTTCTTTATTGTATTGGTTCTTTTGATTCCCTTTTCAAAACTCTAATATTGTTTAATCAAACTGTTTCCCTTTATGTCTTCAATGAAATACCCTCTACTTTCAAAACACAAAAGTGGATTATTGTATTAGTCAGAAAGGGCTACGTTTTGCTGTAGAATTGTAGAACAACCCCCAAATCTCAGTCAGGTTTTTTCCCCCCCTTATACTACGTCCTATCGCAGATCAGCTGGGGGTTTATGCCATGTCATTCTCACTCAGAGATGAAAACAGCAGGGTGCACTTTCCACTCAGTGGGTGTGTCACTGTTAGTGCAGCAGAGAGGCAGTGAACCCAGAATATATCATTGCCTCTTAAATTTCTTTCATCAAAGCAATTCATGGGGGCACTAGCTCATCTAGCTTTACAGAAGCAGGAAACCATCTGACCACGTGTCTGGAAGAGCAATCTCCGCATCAGTGATTGCAGGCTTATTCTTTGTACACACAAAATACATCCACCCTCTCTCCAGGTAAACTTAATTAAATTATGAATTATTAAATCCAGTACAATCCAGTATAATCCCCAAAGGCCAGAATTGCTGGGCAAAGAGGTGAAATAAAGTGAACATTGATAAACTAGAGGTTTTTCCCTAGATCCCAGTATTAAAACCATTCATGATGACATCCATCAGATGAATTCTGACTGATTTTCATCTCCAAAATCAGATTTCATAAATACAAACCATTTTGCCAGTGTTTTAACAGTGCAAGACACAGAAGAATTGCCAACCTAACATGCTTTCAAAATTCCTCAACTTTTCAAGCCCCTTTGTCTCTGAGAGCCATCCTTGCATCCTGATCATTTTATAGGGTGTGACCATGTGCATCTTGGACAGTTATTCTACCATTTTACCATTTTGCATCTTCACACCTTCTCGTGGAGCACTCAGCCTCTCCAGAAATCATGTTGCATGAATTTTGTAAATTTCAGCAATTGTGTTAGAGTCAGACTGCTTGGGTCACAGAGACCCAATCCCATTATGTAACAGATTGCATCTAGTTCTTCAGACCCCACAGGCCCCCACACATCCATGTTCTAGGGAGAAATGTTTCACTAACTCAGGTTGTGAATTTTCACCAGTTGAATAAAATACATATTTAACCAGGTCATAGCCATCTCTGTGTGTGTGTGTGTGTGTGTGTGTGTGTGTGTGTGTGTGTGTGCGCGCGCGCGCTCAGTTACTCAGTCATGTTTGACTCTTTGCAACCCCATGAACTGTAGCCCTCCAGGCACCTCTGCCCGTGGAATTTGCCAAGCAAGAATACTGGAGTGGATTGCCACTTCCTATGTTAGGGGATCTTCCTGACCTAGGGCTCAAGCCCTGACCTAGAGATTGAACCCATGTCTCTCCTGCATTGGCAGGGAGATTCTTTACCACAGGTGCCACCTGGGAAGCCCCATAGCTATCCAAAATAAGCTTAAAGGACTCCTCTGGAACTAAAATAAGGTCCAGATTCTTTGGTTACGTATTACAATCCCTTGATAATCTTGTCCCTGGTTAGTTTTCTTTTCTCATTTTCTACTTGTGACAAACATACGTCTTCTTTTGGGGTCACACTACATTCTTTATGTTTTTTTATATTTTGGACTAAACTGAGGCTTGGTTTCCCTTTTATTACTTTCAACCTCTCTGACAGGAGTCATTTGTTTATTATTAATTAACTCATTCAATCTTTCATTCATTTATGCATGTATTCATGAATTCACCTAAACTTGATTTATTCTGCTATTTGACTAATTTTGTGCTCAAAGCCGAGAACACAGATATATGAATGAGATATGGTCCATTATGCCAAGAATATCTATAATCTTGGGAAAGAAAGCTTACAGTTAGTAAGAAAAAGTTAAGCTCCATAAACAACAAAATGTATTCCCAAATGTCTGCCAGGGCCAGCACAAATCAATGTCTTTCATTTTGTCTTCTCTGACCACCCAAGGCTTGGAAAGCATTGTTTTGTTTAAGATTAATTATTTCAATCCATGGCTTTCTGTGCCATGTGATTATAGAACCCTTGGTGACAATAAAATCTTTCTGTATGAACTAGCATTTATCGGACTCTAAACAAATATCAGTGGAATAAATGAATGCTTATTGCAGGATTCCTTCAATCAGCGATTCTTGAGCTTGAGCAAGCATCAGACTCATTTGAGGGCTTGTTAATACACAGATGCCTGGGTCCCACCCCAGAGTTTCTGATTCAGTAGGTCTGGAATAGGGTCTGAGAACTTGCATTTTTAGCAAGTTCTCAGGTGATGCTCCGGTCTAGGGATACCATTCTGAGAACCAGTGTGATAATGACCTTGGACAGACAGTCAACACCTGCCAAACCATGCTCCTATCTATGTCCTTTTGTGTATGCTAGTGGCATACCCCACATTCTCATATCATAATAGAGCTCATTTCCTGAGCTCTGTAGGTCCAGCTTTCCTTGTTTGCTAAACATCTGACCTTTACATCACTGTGGGCTGTGCAGCAGGATACAAAGACAATAAGAAGCCTGCCAGTCTTCAGGCAGCTCAGGAACCAGTGCATGGAACAGAAACAACCACAGTGAACGGTGATGAGATGCAACAGCAGTGATGATTTAGGATGCCTGGGTGCTGAGTACTAACACTTCCAAGGCTGATGGGATATAGATGGATGAAGGCAAAAGGGTTTAAGACATAAACACAGATATAATATTGTTCTTTAATTCCGCAAATATTTCCACAGCATCTGGTCTGTACATAGTACTTTGCTAAGCATCGAAAATTTTTGAAAAGTAGTAAGCTTCATTAGATAGCATCATTGACTCAATGAACTTGAATTTTAGCAGACTCCGGAGTGGAAGACAAAGGAGAACAGAGGAGACTGATGTGCTACATTCCATGGAGTCCCGAAGAGCTGGCCATGACTTAGCAACTGAACAACAACAACAAGCCAAATTCCCCTCCCAACAGAATTCATTAAGCCCCAGTGAATGATTTCATTCCAGTTTGGTGAATGTTACAAATGACATAAGCACTGTGAACTATAAGAGCCAAACCTTGGGGTCCAGGCAGAGTCCTGGAACCAATGGCATCTCCCCTGTTGCTGATGCGCTGCATGTTCCCCATCACCTGGGCTAATTGGCAGTGATGTGGGGTTGAGCACCTTCTCTTGCTCTTCCTGATGCTTCTCCCAGTGACCTTGTATGTGTGTTTGTGTGTCTCTCTCCCTAGTGAGGAATGTGAGCAGAGCTCACTTTCTATTCATTGATGATGCTCTTTTATCTTTTCTACAGTCCTGTCACAGGATTGGGATAAATCCTCTCCTGAAAGGGTCAGCAAAAGCCCTGGGTTAGGCTGTGTCATTATTTCATTTCTTGGTAGAGTTTCTGACCCTGATATTCTGAGAACTTCCTCAAGGGGATCAGGAATTTCTCATCATTCTTCCTCTTGCATCTCCTCTGTTCGTGTGCAAATCAGATGTGGTGCCTGCAGACTGAGGCTGCATGGTTTCTGAGGGTGGATCTAGATTCCCACATAATCCTCCAGTTCTCAGAGCTCTCCATCCTGTGCTATCCATCAAGAGCAAATATTTATTCTATCAAGGGAAGAGTAAGATAGCATCAGAGATATTTAACATTTGCTGGTAAATATGTTAATTTCCCTCCACTATATGTCAATAGGCTTTCCAGTCTTGAAATCCATCATGTAACTTCTCAAAGCAAACCCTCATAACCCTCACTTGCATTCTCAGAACATCTAAGATATTTCCAGTGACTGTTGCCACTCTGAATAACTATTCCAGATGGGCACTGATTGTCCTGGGAGGAATTCTGTTTTCCACTGTGTAGACTTTGCCTGTTGACTTACTCCCATCTGTCTGCTTGTCTGTTTTCCTTAATTCTCTTTTCTTCATGGTTACACGCAACATTACATGGTCAGTCGACACTCCATCTGTCAACTTTTGCCTTCACAAACTATCCTGAAGTTTTGCAATATATGTATGCCAGAAGTTCTGGTTTGCCTTGTGATTTTCTTGCTAACACGAACATTTTTGAGAGCTATTTTTATTAGGATATTGAGCAATGTGCTACCTATATTTGTGACACTGATTCAATGGGGTATTTCCAGTCATTATTTAAATCAATGTAAAGCCAAACTTCAACCGTGACCAAATTCACTCAAAATTAGAAAAAATTAATTTAATTTAATTCCATTTCATTTTTAATCTCTTCAGAAAGAGACAACAACCATAACCATTCCTAAAGTGTGTGCATCTGAGAAGGTGGTGGAATTCAGGAGAAGGAGAAACACTGAATTCGAAAGGCCATGAGTTTTGGTCCTACCTTGTGACTCTGAGCACACTCCTCACCGGGACTTTAAATTGTTGTTCAGTCGCTAAGTTATGTCCAACTATTTGCGACCCTGTGCACTACAGCATGCCAGGCTTCCCTGTCCTTCACCATCTTCTGAAATATGCTCAAAGTCATGTCCATTGAGTCATTGATGCCATCCAACTATCTCATCCTCTGCCACCCTCTTCTCCTCTTGCCCTCAATCTTTCCCAGCATCAGGGTCTTTTCCAGTGAGTTGGCTCTTCTCATCAGGTGGCCAAAGTATTGGACCTTCAGCTTCAGCGTCAGTCCTTGCAATAAATATTCAGGGTTGATTTCCTTTAGGATTGACTGGTTTTCTCTCCTTGCTATCCAAGAGACTCTTAAGAGTCTTCTCTAGCACCACAGTTTGATAGTATCAGTTCTTTGGCACTCAGCCTTCTTTATGGTCCAATTCTTACATCCATACATGACTACTGGAAAAACCACAGCTTTGACTATATGGACCTTTGTCAGCAAAGTAACGTCTCTGTTTTTTAACACACTGCCTAGGTTTGTCATAGCTTTCCCTTCAAGGAGCAAGCATCTTTTAATTTTGTGGCTACAGTCACAGTCCTTTGGATAGAAAATTCTATACCCTCCACCACTGGCCACTTTGGACCAGAAGTTCTTTGACTTTGAACCATAGGACTCCTGGTGGACTCCAAATCAATTGGAAGAGAATTCATGAGGAATAAATTTTTGTTGGGCTTACAACTGAAGTTCTGTCTTAAGCAGAAGGATAGGAGGGCTAGGAATATTAGGGGACATAGGATACTCTCCTGTCTGCAGCAGTAACAAAACCCATGTGCACATTACCATAAATACTCATCAGGATATTTACTCATCATGATAGCACATCATAGCAGCTGTTGTGGCCGAGGTCCTTCCAATTTAACTTTTAGAATAATTTTGTTTTCAAAGGGTTAATGTGGATTTCTCTTGTCTTCTGCCACCCGACTGTGCTTAGTCACTCAATCGTGTCTGACTCTGTGTGACCCTATGGACTGTAACCTGCCAGGCTGTTCCGTCCGTGGGGATTCTTTAGGCAAGAATACTGGAGTGGGTTGCCATGCCCTCCTCCAGGGGATCCTCCCAACCCAAGGATTGAGCCCAGGTCTCCTGCATTGCAGGCAGATTCTTTACCATCTGAGTCACAAGGGAAGCCCACTGGAAAAAATGTTAAAGGGGAAAAATTGAGATAAATGAACTCTGTGAAATGCTGATTTCACAGGTTTCTGATGGGTCATGAACATCAAAGTCAGAGTGCTGTGAAGACATGGAGAGAAATAAAGCATAAACGGTCAAGGTCGCCTAACAACCCCCACACAGAAAAATGCCATTGACCTCCCACTGCCAAGCCCTGGTCTCAGATTTGCCTCAGACTCTGCTCATTTTGGTCACCCTGAGGGCACTTGGCCCCATTGCTTTTGATTTGATGAGTAATCTTCTCTATCCCCACATTGCATAATTTTCAGGGTGTGGTCACCTTTGTCGCTACTCCTTCATAGTCCTGGTTTCTCCTAACTCTTTTGAAAATGAGAGTAAAAATGCCTACCATATAGTTATAGAGCAGGTTCGTTCATGGCAGGGTGGTTGTCTACAGCCTTGGGAAGTTTGGATCCTCTCTCAATTCTGCAGACACATATAGTTGGCTCCATTTTATAAAGAAACTGAGGTTCAGAAAAATGAAGTGACTTTCCCCAGATCACCCTGCCACTAGATCCTGGTCTGCCCAAGCCTCAGGGCTCTACGGGCATGGTTCTACATCATGGCCCTGTTCCCTCTCTCTCTCTTTCTCTTTGGGCAAAACATTATCAATTTCTTTAATGAAAAAGTTCATCTGAATTTTTTTTAAACTTCTGTTTGTATAATATCTACCTGTTTACGTAGTGTTGAATCCGGGGTTCCAATTACATTTCTTTACTTTTATAGCTAGAAAATAAGAATGGTCACATTTACCGTGTAACGTTCTCTTACACTTCATGTAGAATTCTAGATTAAAATTCTAAGTTTTCTGCTTCTAACTATGACTGAGTCACTGGTGCTGGATTAACCTTTTGGTTTTAAACAACCATAAAATTAAACAAAACATACAAAGCATTAGATACAGTATTTTAGTGTGACAGGTACCACAGAACTCTAATCCCTGAGAGAAAGGAAACCCAGGAGGTGAATGCCACAATCAGCAGACTTTGGTATGGAGGCACTTTCCAAGCTACTGTGTAAGTATACCAGCAGAACACAGCAGTCTCTTTTATTGTAGAAGTTGACAAAACTGTTTGTAGAATTTATCGATGGACATGTGTACATTTTCTACCTTTGTCTTCCCTCCTTGGCTCTGGTACCTCAGTGGGCTTCCCACCCATGACTCAACCTGCACTTTATCCATAAATCAACTTGGAGATGGAAGCACGTTGGACCAGACAGAGAGAGTCACTTTGGATAAGACGACAGAGCTAGGCTTGCAAGAGGATCTTATTTCTTCTCACTAACTGCGTTCATTGATTCACTCACTCTGTAACTCTTTACTGAGCACCTCCTGCAGGGCAAGTGCATGTGTACCTTCTCTGAAGAGCAGTGTAGTCTAGCAGTTAAAAGTGCCTGCAGGGACTTCCCCTATTATCCAGTGGTTAAGACTTCCTCTTCCAATATATGGAAGTTCGATCCCTGGTCGGGGAGCTAAGATCCCACAGGCCTTGGGGCCAAAAAACCAAAACAAAAGAAACAGAAGCAATGCTATAACAAAATCAATAAAGGCTTTAAAGATGGCCCACATCAAAAAATCTTTAAAAAAAAGTGACTGCAGACTCTGGAATTAGGCTGCCAGGGCTCCCATTCCAGCTCTACCTCTTTCTAACTGGGGGATGTTCACAGGGATTTAACCTCCATGTGCTAGAATTTCCTCATTTTTAAAAGATTATTTCTTTGAACATTGTAATGAAGATGAACTGGCTTAACACTGTGTAATTTATAAGACAGTGCTAGGCATATGGTGATATAATTTATATCTCTGTCATCCTGGGCTGAGGGCTTCCCTGGTGGCACAGTGGTAAAGAATCTGCCTGCCAATGCAGGAGACATAGGTTCAATCTCTGGGTTGGGAAGATCTCCTGGGGTAGGAAATGGCTACCCACTCCAATATTCTTGCCTGGCGAATCCCTGTGGACAGAGGAGCCTGGCGGGCTATAGTCCATGGAGTCTCAAAGTTTCAGACATGACTGAGAGACTAAAAAACAATAACAACAGCATCCTGGGCTGCATAGCATCCCTTTATTTGGCCCCTGGACCCAGACATGCAACCATGTATTTGGGATTTCCTCCTGGAAATCAGCATAGTCATTCATTGCAACATGTAGAAGATAAAACTCATTGTTTCCCCCTAAGCATTTTCACCCCTGTGTCCTCCTCTCAGCCAGGTGAACCACAGTGACCACATGGGTCAAGTCAGAGACTGAGGGGACATCCCTGACACCTGTATTTCCATCTCTCGTTGCGATCACCTAACCCTGAAGAGTTTATATCCTTTATTTTCTCAAATGTACACATATTTTCCCATCACCTCCACAGATGCCAACTTTGTTCAGACGTCAATGTCTTATTCAGATTATGGTAATCATCCCTGAAAATTTCATCCTCCATCTGCCCAGAGGATCTACATAAACCCCTGCACCAGATACCATGAAGATCAGCATCATGTTCAAACACCTTGGTGCCCCATGTAGGACCTCGCAGGCTCCCATCCAACTCACCCCTCTCTGCAGATCTTGGGGCTCACCCCTCACATTCCACGGTGCAAGGATGCTGAACAGCTTGGAGTTCCCTCAAATGTGGGTTTGGGGGGATTTTTTTTTCAGTGCCACTGCTCAGAAGCCCCCACACACTCAGTAGGCAGGCAGCCTCTCCTGTTTGTCTTGAGGTGTCATCTTGGGCCCTCAGTCTGGGCCCTTCCTCTGCCCACCCTTCTAAGTCTCAGTCCTTTTTCTCCTGTTGGAAGTCTGCAACTCACAGTTAGACATGGGTTCATTCAGCCACTTGCTGAGATTATGTCTTAAGAAACTCTTATTCTTAGACATCTAAAACACTGCAACCATATAAAAAAAGACATTTCCACATCTTTGATGAATGGCTGTGTGAATGGATAAATGAGTGAAAAGAAAGCTGGAGTGATGGATACACAAATACACATAAGAGAGGGTGGGTAGAGCCACGGGGCAGGATCCCAGCACAGATGGGAATGGATGTTGGTAAAATTTGCCATTGCAGACACAAGGGAGGCAGGTCCCAAGGACACTGGAGCCAAGGTGAGGCAGGGAGAGGATGAGTAGTGGTGTGGTGATGCAAAAGTTGGGGCCAGCTTATTGTGGCCTCAAAAACCAGGGACAAGTATATGGAACCCATTCCATCCTCAAAGGAAGGTATCAGATGTTGCTGTTTAGAGTATGATTTGATTTTTGAAAAGAGCATGAACTTATACAAGGGATGTGAGGGCCCACTGAATCCATTCAGTGGGCTGCATTTCAGGGAAGACACTGTTTTGGAACCAGGACTAAATTAACATCATCTGCAAAATACTCAGAGATGAAAGCCTCCCCCCAGACCCCTAAAGAGCTGTGAAGCCTGAGCATGAGCTGTGTTTCCCTATTTGAACTTGAGATGGCTCATTTCCTGAAATCTAGATGGAATGTTGATCATATAAACTCAGCTAGTCAGTTGCAGAGTATTGAGTAAATCCAGCATATCGCAAACATAATTAATTCAGATCATGGTAAGAACATTCTGGCTCTTGAACCCATACTTTGTAAATCCCTACTTTTGCCAATTGGTTAAAAAATTGGAGCAGACTTTATGAGGAAACAGAAGGGATGCTATGTTAGGTATGGCTATGTCTTTTTTCTGAAAATGATAGAGTTTCGATAAATATAGGGAATGTGAGTGCATCTCGTGGCATGACCATTAAGAAAAACCATGATGACTTGCTATACATGCAGGAGGCTTTGGAGTTCCAGATAAAGGATCTGAGCTCTGGCCCATAGGAACACTGCTGAACTGCCATCCATTGTCAGTTGTTTCTCCTTTACTGACCCAGCATCTTTCAGTACAAATATCTTGGTGGTAGCCCACTGACCAGGACTGAAAATAGCAGGAGGTTTGCAGTTCATGGATTAAGGCTGAAGTCTGAATACCATGCCCAGCTTCCTGTACGCCCAGCTTCCAGCACAAGACCTGTAATCACATGGTCTGCACTCAAGAGGGCCCCACACTGTCTTCAATGCTCTGCTGTCATCCTCTTGAAATCCTTAGTAATTTAAGAACAAGGGACCCCACACTTCCATTTTGCACCAGGTCCCACAAACAACATAGGCTTTCCTTCCTCACTGCAAATGGAAAAGTTGGGCCTCAAGAACAGGCCTATTTGGGCTTGTTTGGATCAGATGGAATAAGCGAGTCAAATATGCTTTTGTGAATAGCTCTCAAGCTCTATGCAAATATCAATGTGACTCAGTTATTTGTTTATCGCCATGAGGATTCAGTGTCCTGTGGTTGAGAGACGTGGTTTTACTGTCCTGGTTTTAAGGACTCTGAAAAGTCTTGCTCAACTGCCCCACCTCAGTCCCTTATATGCACACAGCCTGCTTAAAAATGGAGAGGCGCCAAGAGCTTCACCTGGCCCAGGTGCCAGCCACTCCCTGCCCCTTTACCTGGAATGCTGGCTCGCCTGGGCCCTCACTTCTGCTCTGTCTACCGGCCCCAGGAATGTTCTCAGGTTTCACATCTGCCCTCCTCTCTCCTCAAACTGTGCTCTTGGCTCCAGTGTTCTTGGTCCTTGATGAGGAAGGACATACTCTCTTCTCGCCAGCTCCCTGGGGACCTCTTTCCACAGAGCTGTTACTACCTCCACACTGTGCTTCCTAAATGCTTCACTCAAAACTCTCCTAGAAGACTTTTCATGTGGTGTCATCAGAGTAAGTACTAAATAAGCAGTAGATGAATCATTGTATGACTCACATAATTCTGTTAGGGCTTTGTGCCACTTTTCCCTATTAGGTATATGACTTAGAGGCTCTCCATCGGAATGCATCATTATTACAGATCATTGGTTACAATCCCACATAGGGATCCTATGAGTTCATGATTCAGTTTGTAAAAAATGCCTGTTTAATTCCTAAAGGAAAACATTTCAAACTATTACAAATGCACGTTGAGTGAGCCACAAGGAGAATGAGACCTTGGGAAGGAGGAGAGTGCCATCTCTTTCACCCTCCCGTCACTGCTCCAGGGGGAGTGACCACCATACCCCATCTCTGCCTTAAATGACTGCTGTAGTCTCCTGACAGGATCCCTTATCGCCGCACCTGTTGCATCTCCAACCCAATCAGCACCACATCCAGGGTCAGGATTTGGAATATAAATGCACACCATCATTACCTAGATTTAAATTCCTCAACCATCTCCCATACCACCCACCCAGAATGAAATCCAGACTCCTGACCTTTAGCCCCAGTGGGGAAGCCCTGATCCCTCCCACGTGTTCGGCCACTTCCTCCTTGCTGCTCCCTCCACTCTCTCAGGCTTATTCAGGCCCTCAGAGCGCCCCAGCCTTCTTCTTCCTCCCACAGAAGTCACCCCCCGTCCCTGGATTCCTCCTCCCTTTGCTGGCCCCATCATCCTCTCTAAACCTCAGGGCCCATCTTTCTGTCATCTCGTTCTGAAACTTCCTGAGCATCTGTCTGATCTCGTGCTCCACATGTTCTTGTGCCCTTGCACAGACCTTAGTCACTGTCCAGGCCAGAGAGTGTCCAACGTGTAAATGTGCATCCATCTGGGTGCTGTGTGCTTGTTTACAGGTCATCAAAGCCACCAAGCAGAACATCAGCTCCAGCGCCAGGATGACACCCACCAGGGCCCTTTCTTTACCAGTAACTATTTCAGACCCTAGCAGGGGACCCATCCAGTAATGATGCATTGAATAAATGAATGGATTTATTGTTACAGTTGACTCAGTGCTGTGCTCTGAATCCACACACATGCACTTTCTGACATCGGCACAGGAATTCAGATTTAGAAATGGATGTAGCAGAAACATTTAAGTTCACATTAACAGGGGACCCAAGACCCCTAAGGTGAAGACCACTGATTCTAACCGAGGAGAGTGACAGGAACCAGATTTATGCTTCCATCTGAAATGCTTAAAAATGAAATAAAATAAAATGTGTGCAACTGAGGTTTCCAAGACTTTGGACATGGGCCGAAAAAGACTGATCCCCAGGAAAGGGAAAATTAAAGAGGTGGTCCCTACAGTTGCCCCAGACAATTTCCAGGCCACAGTACAGGGAGAGGCACCCAGGTGGGAGGCAGGGTCTTTCTGAAAGGAAGATGGAGCTGGGGTCCAAGGAGAAACAGGCAGCTGGGTTTTCAGATCAAGTTCCAGAGAGGACAGAGATGGGCTGAGAGAGAGAACTCCAAGACAAGCATAGGGATCCCCACAAGTCATCGCTAAGTACTGATCAGCCCCCACATGTGAGAAAACTAAGTGCTCAAGGCCAGATTCATGGCGAAAGAATATTTCATTTCCACCAGCCAGGGAAAAAACTCCTTAATTATTAGGACACTGACTGTAGAGTCTCAGCAGTGGGGAAACAATTATTAGCTCAGGTCTCACTTAATAAAGCAAGACCTGAAAGGATCAAGAATCTCTGCTTATCTAAGTATATACCTAGTACTTTTTTTTCCCATGCGGAAGGAAGAAACATAGATTAGATGGTTCAACAATTTAATTTAAGATTTTTCTTGTGATTAACAGGCCTGAAATTTTTCTATTTTCTTTGTTTAGTAAGCTTTCTAAAAAAACTGTCAGTGATTAAGAAACTAAGATGAATGCATTAATTCTCATAAAAGAGATGTTGACTTATTAAATAATTTAAATTAGCATGAGCCAGAGAAACAGCGCCTCAGAGAAAGACTTACCCCTCCAGAATTCCCATCTGTCAGCCGTGTGCAGCCCCATCCGCTCTTCCAGTCCTCCCTGGGTCAGATGCCCTGAATACCAGACACCCTGAGGCAGTCCTCAGCCTCTCTCCAGTCTGCTAGAGGGAGAGTACAGGAAATCCCAAAGGAATGCCTCTTTTCAGTATTTCCATTCTGGTTTACAGGCCTTCGCACAGACATTTCTGGACCCAATACCATCTAGCTGGACTGCCAGGGGGTGAGGTGCCCTGGTGAAAGCCCTTGTCACCATGTTGGCCCATACTAGCCTCTGCGCCCTATGCCTACATGTGGCCCAGCACTCTGCACTGGCTCTCTCAGCAGACCCTTGCTGTGCAAAGCATCCTTCTATTAAGACAAAGAGATCCCCTAGCACTAGTCATGGCAGCATTCCAGGGCCACATCCTAGAAAAGTGTTAGTGAGACTGACCAGCAAGAGACAAGTCACCTCAAAGAGAAGAGAGTAGGGTGAGCTTAAAAGCCCATGACCCCAGAAGCTCTGCAGTATCAAGCCTACCTGATCTGCACAAGCAGTCCAACCATGGTGGGTCTACCAAGAGGTAACAAGGGAAGAGTTAACATTACAGAGCTTCTGTTGGATGCCAGGTGCTTCTCCCAAGCCATCTCATTTAGCCTCACAACATAAATGAGACAAGGTATAGGACCTTCATTCGTGTGAAAACTAACAGAAATTCCATTAGCTTGGATGACTACCCTCACACACAGAGATGGCAAGCATAAGATCCTAGATTTCATCTCCTCCACTATCCAGCTTGGCAGCTGGCTTGGTCCCAAGCATCAGGGGCTACTCAGGTGTTTTTAGAAAACTGTTGCAAGTGAAAGTCGGTGAAAGATAAATAGATAACAGATATGCAGTTTGATGCAGGGGAAGACTACACATTTCTCCCCTAAACTGTCCCTGGTGCTTCTCCAGGGGACCTTGGGGTTCCCCAGAACCCAGTTTCTAAACCACACTCTTATCTCCATCATGATGTGCAGCACTGTGCCACCCTTACACTGAGATAGTCCTGGCGATAAGCATGAGGATGAAGCATTATTTTCTCCTGCTGATGTCCCAATGGCCTATCCTCTGCTAGTGTCTCTGACCCAGGGGCCTGTACAGCCCCTCAGCACCCCTGCCTTCCAGACCTGGGCCTGCCTCGTCCCTTAAGTTCAGCACCCCTCACTTCAGTGTCAGCATGACTGGAAACCTGTATTGTGTTTCCTCCTTCAGGTTCCACCCACAGGAGGTGCCCCTGAGGCGTGCTGAGTTCAGTTGTCCTGTTGGCTCTCATGTCCACTGCAGAGGGAGAACGTGCGGCAGAGAAAGAAGAGCAAGGCCTTCTATATGAAACCATGTTTAGATGCCTTGCAGTAAGTTGCTGCTCAAGGTAAGTGACAGGTGGGGAGTGGACCACACAAAGCCCCAAATCAGCCCACAGGCTCCATAAAAGGGCAGAATCAGGATAACAAGTGAGGCTTCTGAGCACCAACATGACGCTTGTCCTTAGTTCTTCACATCACAGTCCTGAGCAGAAAAGAAACAAGCCCATGGGTTGATTCACCTTGTGTATTCCGGAATGTGAGATGAGCGATGAACTCAAAGGGATGGGTCTGCTGAAATGGTAGCAGCCACCACTTGGAGCCCATGCCCTGCACCTCACACAGAAATGTTCCCACCCAGATCCATTGGCTGCACTCACCTCCCCGTTCAAAGGCACCTAAGCCCCTCCCCCTAGTAGGTATTCTAAGGCTCCTCTTATCCTTCAGGGCTCATCAGCAATTTACTATCCCCATCCTATCCCGGCTGCCTGCTTCCTCCAAGTATGAATCAACATACCCTGCTTCCAACAGTTATGTCTTGGGAGATGAGTTCAGTATCACTCGGGAACACCGCTCATCACAGTGACCCTCATCACCTATAGTTACCCACGTTCTAGAGCTGAATGGTGAGAGAGCTGTGGAATGGAGCCAATACCCCAACAGAAATGGAACATAGAGACCTGTGTCAGTAGCTTGGATGCATTATTTTTTTTTTAGTCTTTGTAATATTCCTGTGAGCACATACTATAATAATTTTAGATAAGGCAAAGGCTTTGAGAATTTAAGAAACATCACCAATTTTAACAGCTGGTAGGGAGAGGATTGACGTCATACCCAGGCTTTATGGAAAGGCCTGCAAAGCCTTGCTGTGGCTTCTAAGATGGGAAGAGAGACCTCTAAGAAAAACAGAACAATGAGGCCAGGCCCAGAAGGGTAGGGCGTCCTGGTAAATGAGAGAGAGCCCATGGGTTGTTAAACAGGGAGGTTTGTCTTCATGGTCCTTCAGTGGAGCAAGAATTTTGCCCTTATCCCAGCAAAAAATCATGAGCCAAGAGTTGGGAGTACTCCCACTCTTAGGAGTACTGCCACACATCCAAGCAGGTCCAAGCTTTGAGACAAAATAAATAAATCACGAGTAGGGAGAATGACCACTGCATTTAAAACTCAGAATTTCACAGAAAGAAGCAGGGAGATCACCCATGCACTTGTATTTCCATGTGTTTAAAAGCATATACTCACACACCATCGAGTTTACTATGCTGTACTTTGAAGGAAGGCATCCTAATTAGAGATCCCAGTTGTCAAGCCAGTGAGACTTATTTGGCAAATATAGGGACATACGCTCCTTCTATAATATCAGAAACAGGTAACTAAGAAGCATCCTGCAAGGCTGGATCAAATTACAAGAATGCTTTGATGGAGTTTTTAAACACTTGAATGATCTGTTTCTTAATTTGCAAAATTGGTGCAGTCTTTAGAAACACAGTTTAGCATTGAAGTGACTTTTTTTCATGTTCATTTGCTCTGCTCCTGTGTTCCAGACATTTAATTTTTTCATTGCATCTCAGTTTCTTCTGCTCAACGCACATGGTAATCATTTAGAAGAACACTGACAGGGTGAAAACTTCCTAAGTTTCTCGAAATGCTTGTCTGTCCCCTGGAATTATAAGAATTGCTGAGTGTGTATGTGAATGTTTATGTTTCTAAGGAGAGGATCCAGTATCTCATTAGATACTCAGAGTTCTGTGATCTCTCAAAAGCCAAGAATCGCTGCTGGTAAACTTGTTATAAATAATAAATCTAGAGCAGAATGCCAGCCAAAACATGCATGTTTTTCTCTTAAAAAGGAGAGGAGGGGAGAATTTTTATAATGTTATGAGACACATTCTTTGAAGGGCTAATTTATAGATGTAATAAATAGAGAGCTGAGACCCACAGATACAGTTCACACTAAACAGGCCAGGATGCTCAGGATGAAGTTCCAAATGTGATGCTAACTCCCCATGCGATCATAAGTGATTTCTTATTCTTCCTGGGACTGGTTCTTCATCTGTAAGCCACACAGAGGAAACACATGGGCTATAAATTATGTCCTGCAATTAAGTCTCTGTCTTTAAAGAATATGCATACATATCTGCACTTTATATACAATTTTTTTTCAACTTTTCACACATTGAGGAATCTACTTGCTATTTACACTTACTTGCACATGTTTTATGTTACAAGTTCAACCTCTGAGGTGTCCTCACACCTCCTGTCCAAATACCTGGATTTACACTGCATGCTCGACTTTGCACGCAAACTCTGAGACCTAGTTCGTTACTGTTCTTACTTTTCCTTTGTTGCACAACATCTAGTTATTAACAGGCAGGTAACTTTTAGATGGGTGTTCTAAATTCTAATAACAGATTTAAGTATTTTGGAAGATGATAAAGAAATTACACTTATATCTGATGAAGTGTCAGTGATCTCATAATTCATCTGGGGGAAAAAACACAGGATGAGAAGGGGATATGATTACTCACATGAAGTATGCCAAGTCATGGAGGCAGGGGCTGTCATCTCTTTTGTCATGGGCCTGAGTGCACCAGGCTAGATGTGTCTTGTCTTGATTAGGCCAATGAAGGCTAAATGTAAGTCATTAAATACTGATAAGCAAGTGCTTGGGAAGTGGGGAAGGTATATAATTGCCCTCAGGGTCATGCTCTGCATTCCTGACTCATTAGATACTGAGAAAACCAGGGTTTGGCTGAAAGGATCTGTACTGGCTCACTTGACCCAACTAACCAGGTTCAGAGTCTGAAGCTTTCGTATGTAGGCTCCCTGCAAGTCAAAGTCTCCCTGCACTGTCCTCTCTCTTCCCTTCCTAAGATATTTCCAATCAATCATAAATGAGACCTCGTTGGTATAATTCTCTATGACAAAAGCTACTGGAAGATAAGAAAGATAAATTTATTCTGACTCTTTTCAAGTTGCTTTCAACAGTACATCCATCTATCTATCTATCATCTATCTATCTACCTATCTATCTATCCATCTATCACCTGTTATCTATTTCTCTTTACCTGTCATAGATCAAATAATCAGCTTAAGAGAAAATCAAAGGGCAATGGAAACTCAGAAGAGGGAAAACTTGAGTGTTGGTAAGGGGCTAAGGAAATATATTTTAAATTTAAATAGTTTTCTAAAGGTCAACTTGTCTATAGAGAGAGATAAGAAAAGACTACAACATCTGGGTTAAAGGAGAGAGTAAGTATACTTGGCTCTTCTCAAGGGAAAGGCAGCTTATAGGAATGAGCCATGGAGATAAAAGTGCAAAATAATTTGGGATGCAATTATCAGAACAAGAAAGAATATGAATCGGCATGGTAGTCAATAGAAATCCATATAGTGTTTGTTGTTCTGGTTTTTGTTTAGCTGTTTTCTTTTTAAATAAAATATCCTTTTAGGAGCATATGCCAGCCACATTGTGCTGGGGTGTGGTGGCATGTGTACCTCCATCCATAGCCCTGTAATGGTTAGTGTCCTAGGACAGGACTGTGAGACCCAGGAAGAAATTTGGGAAGAGGCAATTCATGTGGTAGCTGGGTACCTGGATTGGAGAGCAAGAAGGTCAGGTTGGAGGCCTGAATCTAACACTTTTTATGTCATCTTAGGCTTTATTCTCTGCACCTCAATTTCCTCTTGTGTAAAACAGGCATTAAAAAAACACACCTAATTTATGGGGTTTTGTATGGATTAAATAAATTGATACACATTTAGAACAGTGCTGCTGCTGCTGCTGCTGCTGCTGCTGCTGCTAAGTCGCTTCAGTCATGTCCGACTCTGTGCGACCCCAGAGACGGCAGCCCACCAGGCTCCGCCATCCCTGGGATTCTCCAGGCAAGAATACTGGAGTGGGTTGCCATTTCCTTCTCCAGTGCATGAAAGGGAAAAGTGAAAGTGAAGTCGCTCAGTCGTGTCCGACTCCTAGCGACCCCATGGACTGTAGCCTACCAGGCTCCTCCGTCCATGGGATTCTCCAGGCAAGAGTACTGGAGTGGGGTGCCATTGCCTTCTCCTTAGAACAGTGAGTTCTATATAATTATTAGCTAATAATAAACTAATTATTATTAGTCAACTCCCCTGAAAAATAGCAAAAGAAAGCAAAAGAAACAGATGCAGAGGGCAACGTGTGGCTTTCTTAGAAGCTCAAATAAAAGGTGTAACCAATGGGCTCTAGCCTTTGTATTTGAGGGAAGTCCACACAGGGGCTCATCTCTCCTCTTCCTACCCTGAAGGCTTCAGCTACTTCCTGTACATTGCCCACACCTATGTCCTTTCTCAAGTTCAGATCATTGTGTTGGTCTCTAGCCCAAGAAGTCTGACTTCTCTCATCAGAATAGAAACATCAAAAACTGGATCTGTTGCATGGCAGGGCATTCCTTCTTCTTCTTTTTTTTTAAATTAGTTTCTTTATCTATTTTTTAACTTTACAATATTGTATTTGTTTTGCCATACATTGACATGAATCCACAATGGGTGTACATGTTTTCCCCCTCTCAGAAATACACCACATCCATTCAGGAAGTCTAGCCTCTTGATTCAGCGAATGACCTTTCCATCTGTCCCTTTCCCACTTGCCAAGAATCTGGGTAGGTCAAGGGCACCTCTCCTCACTTGCTGCATGCAATCAATCTTACCATTTCTGGCCCTAAACTATTGCACTCTCTTCTTCTCTCCCCAGCAGAACCCTAACAGTCCCCTAAGCTGACCTGCATCCTCTGCTCACAGGTTCACCCTGTATAAGCCAAGTACATCCCCACCTTCCTGGCCAGAGAATGATAAACAATCTAGGCACCAACAGACATATCCACCCCAGATTTCCCATCGAGACAGGATGTGGAGAAGCTGGACCGTGAAGCACTATGGGACAGAAACACAGGGAAGAATATTTTCAGCACAGATGAAAGATGGTTCACTAATGTGCATGTGAAAGTTCTTCAGTTCTGGGGACAGGGCAGAGCCCTGTGGTGTGATTACAAAGCTTGGCATATACAGCCTAAGATGTGACTGGACGGGCTTGTTGAGGCTCCACCGCTGAAGCCTGAGTGCTATGCTTAGCCATTTTAATTACCTTCAGGAAATTTAAATACTGGAGACCCAGCATCAATAAGAATTAGCACTTTATAAACACTAAAAGATTTTTGTGCGTACAATTTTTTAAGTCATCCAGTGGTGTATCAGGTGAAACTCCATAAAACTGGAATAAAACCCAGCTAAGGCACTTCAAATTTGATTCAAAGACCCACAGTGTTCTGGGATAGATTACTCTGGCCTGCTGACACCTGGCTCCAACCAGGAAAGCAGAGCTTGGAGAAATGAAAGACAAGGCAGGGGTGAAAACTTGCAAACCTCCTGGGTTCAGGCACAGTTCACTTTGAGTTTACGGTGAGGACTCAGGACATTTATCATCTTATCTGAGCACGTTTATCTACTTCATAAGAGTGATGAGCTCACGTTTATGATCTTGCTTTTGACTTGCAGGCTTCCCATGAGACTTAATAAGGAGCCCATAAATAAGTGTTTATCTCTCTCTCTAACATAATCCAAGCTTTGTTAAACTGGAAGTTACAGTAAAAAATAATTTCTATATGTCGACTAAATAAAAATATCCTGCCACTCATATAAGTAAAAAGATATTTTGAAAAGCACATTTTGTACCTGGCTGGTAAGTCTGGGATTGTGTGTGTGTGTGTGTGTGTGTGTGTGTGTGTGTGTGTGTGTGTGTGCATGCGCGCATGTGTGTGTGTGCACGCGTGCACCAAGTTGCTTCAGTTGTGTCCAACTCTTTGTGACCCCATGAACTGTAGCCCATGAGGTTCCTCAGTCCACAGATTCTCTAGGCAAGAATACTGGAGTGGATTGTCATGCTCTCCTCCAGGGTATCTTCCCAAACCATGGATTGAGCTGGAGTCTCTTATGTCTCCTGCATTGACAGGCTTGTTCTTTACCACTAGCGCCACCTGGGAAACCTAAGTCTGGGATACACACATTCATTTTTTTTTTTTTTTTTATAAATTTATTTATTTTAGTTGGGGACTAATTACTTTACAATATTGTAATAGTTTTTGCCATACATTGACATGAATCAGCCATGGGTTTACATGTGTTCCCCTTCCCGGACCCCCCACCCACCTCCCTCCCCATCCCATCCTTCTGGATCATCCCATTGCCCCGGCCCTGAACCCTTGTCACATGCATCGAACATGGAATGGTGCTCTGTTTCACATATGACAATACACATACACACATTCATTTTTAATAGAGGGCTTATTTACTATTGTGTAAGCAAACAGTACAGTGTGCAAATATAAATTATACACTCTTATTTTAAAAATATAAGTTAAAATCTGACAATATTAATAGCTGTGCAATCTCTCATCTTATAGTTCCCTTCATCTCTGAGCTTGTAACATTTTCTAATCTTTATTTCAACATTTCTGTGTGTTACTTCATAACAGAATGCAAAGTGACAGAAATCATTAGTGATTTCACTCTTACCCTACAGCTAATTTCTAAGTTTTAAGACATAATATTTATCTGAGATATTAAGAACTATTTTTGTAGAAAGAGACCATTAATTTTACAGCTGTCTTCTTTTGTAACTATTTAAATCTATACATTTTTGAGGGCAGTATAAGATATATTCCACAATTTTTAAAACAATTTTTACCCATTTAAAAATATCTTCTGGTTTTGATTTTCTTCTTAGACTGATATTGTTTATTAATTTCTACCAATCTGAGGATTCCCAGGTCTCTTTCTGTTATTTATTTCTGATTAATTCTTCTGTGATTAACAAATATTCTCTGTATGATTTGAATCCTTTTACCTTTATGGTGATTTATTTTAAAGACCAGAATACTGTCTATTTTAGTAAATGTTTTCCAGAAACCTGAAGAGAATATGTCTCCTGCTTTTGAGTGAAGTTTCAGAGATCTCAATTAGGTCATTCACTGACAGCACTGTTTAAGTCATCTTTTTCTGTTCTGATCACTTCCTATTTAGGTGGTTGTTAGGTTCTGCCCTAAATGGTATGAGATGTCTGAAAACATGATACCCAGGATCAGACAAATGAGATGAGCCCTGAGTTATTAGTGAGATTTACATCTGGAGAGGAGGCACCACAGCCCACGTAGGGCCACGTGTGGTTGCATTTGCCAAGAGAATGAACAACCAGGGATGGTGGAAGGCAGGCCTTGTGGTAGCAGGAAGGTGGAATGACGCTTGATACCTATAAATGACTTGTTTGAATAGTTTTGCAGCCTGGCAATGGGGTAAATCCAGTATATTGAAGACAAGAAGGGGGCAGCTGATCCAGTTTGTAGGGGAATGAGCTGGGTGTGGAGACTTTCCTACTGGTGGGGGAGCAGATCTGGAGAGAGCAAGGGAATTCATAGTTAGGCTTCTGAAGCCCTGGGAGGTGCATAGATGCTGAGGCTGCATTTGGAATTTTAAGCCCTTCCATATGATATCCTTGCTGATTTTTTGTTGTTGTTGTTCCACTATTCTGTTAATTGCTAAGAGAAGAGTTTTAAAATCTTCAACTTTAATTTTTAATTTTCTATTCCTTTTATTTTCATCAGTTTATATTTCATGTATAGGAAAGCTTCTTTATCAGATTTGTTTATCCAATTGTTCTGTCTTCTTGCTAAATTGGGGCTTCCCAGGTGGTGCTAGTGATAAAGAATCTGCCTGCTAATGCAGGAGATATAAGCAGGTTTGATCCCTGGGTCAGGAAGATTGGAGGAGGGCATGGCAACCCACTCCAGTATTCTTGCCTGGAGAATCCCATGGACAGAGGAGTCTGGAAGGCTACAATCCATAGGGTCCCAAAGAGTTGGACAAGACTGAAGCAACTTAGCAAGCACACACTTGCTAGGTTGACAACTTTGTTGCTGTTGTTCAGTGGCTAAGTCCTATAGGACTCTTTGCAACCCCATGGACTACAGCACACCAGGTTTCACTGTAATTTCCCTCATTATCACAGATAACATTCTGTTAACTCATGTCTGCACTGACATTAATTAGCTCCAGTTTTGTATGTATGGGCATTTGTTTTATGGTGCTTTACTTTATTGTACTTCACAAATATTTTCATGTTTTTACAAATTGAAGATTGTGACAACTCTGCCTCACACAAGTCTTTTGGTGTCATTTTCCAGCAGCATTTGCTCACTTTGTGTCTCTGTGTCACATTTTGGTAATTCTTATGATACTTCAAATCCTATAAGAGCAAAAAGATTCTGACTGCTGAAGTCTCGATGATGGTTAGCATTTTTTAGCAATAAAATATTTCTTAACTAAGGTATGGTCATTGTTTTTTTGACATAATGTTATTGCACACTTGATAGACCACATTATAAAGGTAATTTATATGCATTAGGAAACCTAAAAATCCATGTAACTCACTTTACTGTGATATATGCTTTACTGTAGTGGTCTGAAACTGAATGCATGATAATTCTGAAAGATGCCTATATGGTATATCTTTTCTCATACTTTTTCTTTCTATCCTATCAATGTCACTCAGTGTTTTTATTCAATTTTTGTATTTTAATCAGAGTGATTATGCCACTTATATTTAATGAATTATAAACAGTTGACTCCAGGGTTCAGGGATGTTAGCCTTCTGCAGTAGTTGGAAATCTGCATGTAACTTGTAACTAGCCCCACATATACGCTGTTCCTCTTTATCTGCAGTTCCTCTGTATCCACTGTTCTGCATCCTTGGATTCTACCAACACCCAGATTGTGTAGCACCGGAGTATTTACTACTGGAAAAGATCCACACATAAGTGGACACTTGCGGTTCAAATCCATGTTATTCAAGGGTCAACTATACTTGTGTTTGTGTTTATGTTTATTATTTGTTTCCTGTATTTTTTTCTTCATCTTTTACTTTTTTTAGGTTCATTGAGTAGTTTTCAGTATTCCATTTTATCTCTTCAGTTGGCTGCTTAGCTACAATCTTATTTTTTGTATTGCTCAGGGTTTATAATTTATAGCTTTCACATATCATAATCCAACTTTATGAAATAAACTATATCAGTACACTACCATTTCATTTGCATGAAAATTTTGTGGGTTTTTTGTCATGAAATTTGCATTGACAGATAGTCTATTCTGTTATAAATCTGTAAATACATTCTATTATTTTTGCTTACTGTGTTGATATTGTCTATTATTTATTATATTTTCTCAGATTAACATTTTATTACTTCTTAATTAAGCTTTTTATTTTGAGAAAATAATAGATTCACCTGCAGTTGTAATACAGAGAAATGCAATATATTAATACTTTATCAAGTTTTACCCATTGAGAACATCTTGAAAAATTATAGTGAAGCAACACAACCAGGATTTTGACTTTTAAACAGTCAAGATACAAAAATTTTATCACCACAGGATCCCTCATGTGGTCTTTTATGTATTAATAGCACACTCACCTCACTAGTTAGTGGTTTCCACCTACATGCCTACAACCCTACTCCACCTCTATAATTTTGTTATTTCAACAATGTTATGTAAATAGAGTTGTACACTATGTTACATTTTGGAACTATATTTTTCACTCAGTTTAATTCTGTAAAGAACCTTCAATGTTGTTGCATATATCAAAATTCAGTCCTTTTATCACTGAGTAATATTCCTTAGCATGGATGTACCACAGCCTCTTTGCACACTGACTTGTTGAAGAACATTTAAGTTGTTTCCCATGAGGAACTCTCTCCAATAAAACAGCAATAAATATTCGTATAGAGGCTTTTGTGTGAAAGTAAGTTTGCATTTCTGTGATGAAGGCCAAGCGGGCAGTTGCTGGTTGAGAGCAATCATATTGCACATCTCTTTACTTTTTAAGAAGCTGCCATATTGTTTTCCAGAGTGGCTCTCCCATTCTACATTCTTACCAGCATTTGGTACAGTCACAATTTTTTTATTTTAACTATATTTATTTTATTTAACTGTTCAGAAAAACATCTACTTTTGCTTTATTGACTACCCCAAAGACTTAGACTGTGTGGATCACAACAAACTATGGAAAATTCTTAAAGAGATGGGAACACCAGACCACCTGACCTGCTTTCTGAGAAATCTGTAAGCAGGTCAAGAAGCAACAGTTAGAACTGGACATGGAACAACAGACTGGTTCCAAATCAGGAGAGCAGTACGTCAAGGCTGTATATTGTCACCCTGTTTATTTAACTTATATGCAGAGTACATCATGTGAAATGCCAGGCTGAATGAAGCACAAGCTGAAATCAAGCTTTCCGGGAGAAATATCAATAACCTCAGATACACAGATGACACAACCTTTATGGCAGAAAGTGAAGAACTAAAGAACCTCTTGATGAAAGTGAAAGTGGAGAGTGAAAAAGCTGACTTAAAGCTCAACATTCAGAAAACTAAGATCATGGCATCTGGTCCCATCACTTCATGGCAAATAGGTGGGGAAACAATGGAAACAGTAACAAACTTTATTTGGGGGGGCTCCAAAATCACTGCAGATGGTGACTGCAGCCTTGAAATTAAAAGACGCTTGCTCCTTGGAAGGGAGAAGGCAATGACACCCCCACTCCAGTACTCTTGCCTGAAAAATCCCATGGATGGAGGAGCCTGATAGGCTGCAGTCCATGTGGCCGCTAGGAGTCGAACCCGACTGAGCGACTTCACTTTCACTTTTCACTTTCATGCATTGAAGAAGGAAATGGCAACCCACTACAGTATTCTTGCCTGGAGAATCTCAGAGACAGGGGAGCCTGGTGGGCTGCCTCTTATGGGGTCTCGCAGAGTCGGACACGACTGAAGCGACTTAGCAGCAGCAGCAGCAGCAGCAGCAGCAGCTCCTTGGAAGAAAAGTTATGACCAACCTAGACAGCATATTAAAAAGCAGAGACATTACTTTGCCAACACAGGTCTGTCTAGTCAAGGCTATGGTTTTTCCAGTAGTCATGTATGGGTGTGAGAGTTGGACTACAAATAAAGCTGGGCGCGGAAGAATTGTTGCTTTTAAACTGTGGTGTTGGAGAAGACTCTTGAGAGTCCCTTGGACTGCAAGGAGATTCAACCAGCCCATCTTCAAGGAAATCAGTCCTGAATATTCATTGGAAGGACTGATGCTGAAGCTGAAACTCCAATACTTTGACCACCTGATGCAAAGAACTAATTCATTGGAAAAGATCCTGATGCTGGGAAAGATTGAAGCCAGGAGAAGGGAACGACAGAGGATGAGATGGTTGGATGGCATCACCGACATGATGAACATGAGTTTGAGTAGGCTTCGAGAGTTGGAGACAGACAGGGAAGCCTGGCATGCTGCAGTCCATGGGGTCGCAAAGAGTCGGACATGACTGGGCAACTGAACTGAACTGATTCTGATAGGTGTGAAGTGGTATCTTCTTGTGGTTTTAATTTACATTTCCCTAGTGGTTAATGATATTGAACATCTTTTAATGAACTTATTTGCCATCTGTACATCCTTTTCAGTGAAATATCTCTTCATGTTTGCCCATTTTCTAATTGGATTGTTCTTTATTCTTTACTAATGAATATTGAGTGTTCTTTATATATCCTAGATACAGATCCTTTATCAGCTATGTACTTTACCATATATTTTCCCACTCTGTAATTTGCTATTTTTATTCTCTACATGGGATCATTCACAGAACAAAAGATTTTCTATTTTGACAAAGTTCAGCTTATCAATTTTCCTTTTAATGCATTTTGTTGTTTATTTCAAATCTAAGAATTATTTTCATAACCCTGGTTTCTAAAATTTTTCCTATATTATTTTTCCCCCAAATTATAATTTTCCATTTTATATTTGTTTGTCATTTATTTTGGATTGATTTTTACATATGTTTTGAGGCCAATGTTGAGATTATTATTATCATTTTGGCCTACAAATGTCCAGTTGCTCTAGGAATCATTGTCTAAAAGTCCTCCATTGTCTTTATTTTATGCCTTTGTAAAACCCAGTGCAGCATATTTGTGTCAGGCTATTTCTGAATTCTCTATTCTGTTCTCTTGGTCTGTGTGTCTATCCTTCTACCTGTAGCATACCCGATCATCTTCGTCAGCAGTTTGATTACATAGTAGTCTTAGACTTTTGTAGTCCTCTCGGTTTACTCCTCTTTGTCAAAATTGTTTTAGCTCTTCTAAAAGCTAAAACATAAACAAATATTCTTTGCATGTAAATTTCAAAAGAATCTTGTTTACAAAAAAATGTTTTTGAGAATTTTATGCTTTCTATTTTGAGTCTTCCAATTCATGAACATAATATGTCTTGTCAACTTTTAAAACAAATAGAGTAAACAGTTCAGCCAGCAGAATTGTATTTATTCAGGAATAACAATATTCCTTTTTAGTTTTTTAACTGCTCCATGATCTGTAATAATATCCCCCTTTACATTCCTAATGTGATTTTTGCTTTCTCTCTTTAATATTTGTCAAATTTTCTAGAGGTTTATCAAGTTTATAATATTTTTCAAGAACTAAACTTTTGTTTTATTTTTTTCTACTGTTTCCTTGTTTTAAATTTTATTGATTTCTGCTTTTATTTTCATTATTTCCATCTTTCCACTTGCTTTGGATTAATTTTGTTTTTATTTTTGTAGTTTATTGAAATAAGAACTTAGATTACTATTTATGACCTTTTTTTTCAAACTGGTGATTTATTGTTATAAATTTCCTTCTCACCATACTGTTTTAGCTGTGTTCCACAGATTTCAACTTTTTAATAAAAACTTCATTCTGTTCTAAAATATTTTCTAATTTTTTTGAAACTTTTTATTTGATTCATGGATTATTAGAAGTCTGTTATTTAATTTTCAATTATTGGCATATTTTCCTATTGTCTTTGTGTTATTGATATTTAATATAATTTCCTTAGGGTCAAAAAATACAAACTTCATAGTTTCAATTTTTCTAAATTTTACAAGGTTTGTTTCATGGACCCTGATATGGTCTATATTGGTGAATATTCCAACAGCATATGGAAAAATATATAATAAATACATGTTGCTGTCATTGGGTAAAATTTGCTATAAATAATAATTGGATACCATTGGTTGACTATGTTGCTCAGATCATTGATACTCTTACTATCTTTTTATCCAAGAGTTCCATACATTGCTGATTTTTGTATTGTAAGTTTTGCTTCAACCATTCAATATGATTTTAAAAACTCATGAGAAGGGCAGTATATTACATTTACATTTGTCAGCAGAAAATTTTTTCTCAGTTTTTTTGTATCTAAAAATATTTTTATTTCCTCCTCATTTCTATGGGATGTTTTTGCAGGAATTATAATGGACAATTGGTAGTTTATGTCTTTATTGAAAATGTTGTACCACATTCTTCTGTACTCCAAGGTTTCAGATGAGAAATCCACTATCATTCAAGTTGACACTTCCACTTTGCTTTCAAGATGTTTGTCTTTGGTTGTCAGATATTTAATGATCATGTCTCTTCACATGTAATTCTTTGTGTTTTTTTTTCTGCCCTACTAATTTCAGCTTTTTGAATCTCTAAGTTTTAGTCTTTCATCAAATTTGGGAGTTTTCAACCATTATTTCTTTGAATATCTTTTCAATCATCTCCTTCTTGGCCACCAGTTATATAAATGCTAGGCTTTTTTTCACTTTATTTTTCTCTGTAGTTTATATTGAGTAAATTTATTGCTCTGACTACAAATTCACTGATTCCAATCACTGACACTGTCAGTTCACTGAGATCATTTAGAGAGGTTTGTTTGTTTACTTCTGTGATTTTACTTTTCAGTTCTATATTTAAATTTTATTCTTTCTTATGATTTTTATTTCTTAGTTGAAATTTTCTATTTTTTTTGATTTTTTTTTCAAAATAATTTAAAATTACTTGTTAGAATGTTTAATTTTGACTGCTTTAAGATTCTTGACAGAGTTCTAACATCTGATTCATCTTTATATTGGTGTCTTTCCTCATTTGTATTCTGATATTCCTGGCTCTTCACATGACAAGTAACTTTCTCTTATATAAAGCATCCACCTCCCTACTGAGGTATGAGATGTGATGTGAAGGCCAAGCTGGCATGTATGATGTTTCCCTATGGGCCCTACCAACACCCTGGCAGAGTGGGATGCTGAACACACTGCCTCATTCGAGATGAAGACAGACATCTAGTTCCACCCTAGCTCTGCTGGTGAAGAACCAGATGCAAATGGGGCATTAACTTGTACCACCTCACTTCCTTTGATTATAGGTGTAAGCAAATTTCTTTCTGGACCCTGCTAACACCAGAAGATGGGAGCTAGGAAGTGGAGTAGAATCATTATAGCCAGATGACATTGGTCAGGAAAAATATGACAGGACTATAAACTTATATTAGTAATGTTTTCTGGAACTTAACTTTTCAAATTGCATCAATTGAATGTTGCAAATTAATGCAAATTGCCTGCTAAATACTTAATATTTTACCCATTGTGTTTCTCAGAATATGTCCTAATACATAACCAAAATAGTAGCAATGCTATATTCACAAAGATGGTCATTATAAAATAAATGTCATTATAGATGAGACATATGCAGTATCAAGGATAACATTTGCATACATTAGTTACATATACAAGAGGATATATGAAGTCATTAATAATTATGAAAAGGTACATAGTAACATGAGAAATCTTCATTTCAGAATTTTAATTGAAAGAAAGCATTGCAAAATCATTACTAAGTTATTTCAGGCATATAAAATTACGTATTTTTGTGCTTTTCACTTAAAATCAACAATACATGAGATTCAATCTGATAAATTAACAAGTTGAATATGAAAACATTTAAGGCACTAGCCTATGTAAGTAGAAGTATCAGTCAGAATGAGATAGGCTATGCTAAGTAACAAAGTACTCCCAGTGGTTTACAAAGTAAAGGTTTATTTCTTGCTACTATTTCATCCCTGTTGTGACTGAGGGAAGACTTCTCTCCACTGGGCACACAGAAATTCAAGGGAGAAGGAAATCTCCATGTCTATTACCTCTAAGAGATTATAGGAAAAATAAATGATTCCAAATCATGCAACAGCTCTTAAAGCTTCCACTGTGAAGTGGCAACGGACATGAACCCAATAGTCTTTTCTACAAAACTATAAAGTTGAATGGTTTTTTAAAAAATTGAAGTACAGTTGATTTATAATGTTGTATTAGTTTCAGGTGTACAGCAAAGTGATTCAGTTATATATATATATATCAGTTCAGTTCAGTTGCTCAGTCGTGTCCGACTCTTTGCGACCCCATGAATCGCAGCACACCAGGCCTCCCTGTCCAGCACCAACTCCTGGAGTCTACCCAAACTCATGTCCATCGAGTCAGTGATGCCGTCCAGCCATCTCATCCTCTGTCGTCCCCTTCTCCTCCTGCCCCCAATCTTTCCCAGCATTAGGGTCTTTTCCAATGAGTCAACTCTCCGCATGAGGTGGCCAAAGTATTGGAGTTTCAGCTTCAACATCAGTCCTTCCAATGAACACCCAGGACTGATCTCCTTTAGGATGGACTGGTTGGATCTCCTTGCAGTCCAAGGGATTCTCAAGAGGCTTCTCCAACACCACAGTTCAAAAGCATCAATTCTTTGGCGCTCAGCTTTCTTCACAGTCCAACTCTCACACCCATACATGACTACTGAAAAAACCATAGCCTTGACTAGATGGACTTTTGTTGACAAAGTAATGTCTCTGCTTTTTAATATGCTATCTAGGTTGGTATACATATATATATTCTTTTTTCAGATTCTTTTCCATTATACAAGATATTGAATATAGCTCTCTGCACTGTACAGTAAGTCATTGTTATCTATCATGTATATAGTAATGTGCATCTGTTAACTCCAAACTCCTAATTTATCCCTCCCGCACTTTCCCCTTGGGAACCATGAATTTGTTTTCTATGTCTGTGAGTCTATTTTCATTTTGTAAATAAGTTTATTTGAATGCTTTTGAGGTAGGTATACTGAAGAAAACCACCTCACTGATCTTTTTCCTATCAACATTTTTACTTTGCTATGTAAAAGCATACTAACAAATACAGCCTGTAATTTTAAATAGTCAATTTTCTCTGTAGCCTAGATTCTTAAATGATCATCAGAAACCCTGTTACAGTTTTACACAGTATTTCTGAAAAACGGTGATAACCAGACCTGACCCATGGCCTGTCACTGACTTCATCACCAGTCAGGGTCTTAGCCAGGGTATTGACAATTTCAGCTGAAATTCTCCCTGAGTTTTATAAGCTTTTAAAACTCATTAAAAAAATACATTTGAATCGGTTCTACTGAGATGGATGAAACTGGAGCCCATTATACACAGTGAAGTAAGCCAGAAAGAAAAACAACAATACAGTATACTAATGCATATATATGGAATTTGAAAGATGGTAACAATAACCCTATATGCGAGACAGAATAAGAGACACAGATGCATAGAACAATTTTATGGACTCTGAGGGAGAAGGTGAGGGTGGGACGTTCTGGGAGAATAGCATTGAAACATGTATATTATCATATGTGAAACAGAACACCATTCCATGTTCGATGCATGAGACAAGGGCTCAGGGCCGGGGCAATGGGATGACCCAGAGGGATGGGATGGGGAGGGAGGTGGGTGGGAGGTCCAGGAAGGGGAACACATGTAAACCCATGGCTGATTCATGTCAATGTATGGCAAAAACTATTACAATATTGTAAAGTAATTAGCCCCCAACTAAAATAAATAAATTTATAAAATAAAAAAAAAAGAAATCACACACACACACACACACACACACAAAAGAAATAGCATGGCTTATAAATAAAACCCCCATTCCTGGTAATTTAGATTTATTATGCAAAGATAAAAATATGGTTGGTAAACTCATGTGCTTTGTACCTCGTTTAAACTTGTACCAATTTACTCTGATTATGATAATGAGAAAGCTGAATCTACATTGGTATTTTGGATCAGTGGAAAGTTTTTTTTTCTGGGCAAGAAGATATTCACTTAGCTGTTAAGAAATGGCACGCTCAAACATTGCTTAACATGAGGAGTTCCAACTTGTTCAAGCTCCTTTCATTATGCTTTTGAATCCCTTTTGGAACCCAAAGTAAGGTGAATAATACTTCTGGCAACTGCACGAGCCATAGGTGGGTACAATCCTGACCTCTGCTCGATGGAATTGATATCAGAGAGCTCAGAATATGGCCCATTTTCTTGAGTCAGCATAATTCCAAGGTAAAGGGAAAATCATTTGGCTTCCTTTTAGAAAACAGAACTTCTCAGAATCTGTCCTGAGTTATCTGTGATGGTAAAGGTTTTGAGATCAGAAAGGACTGAAGAAAAGGGAAATAAAGATTTATCCAGAAATCCAGGAAAGATCAGTGTGTGTCTGCACCAGGAAATCATCTTGGGGTCAGGGTCAGAATGTCAGCAAAGGGCAAATAGGCCAATAGGCCAGACTTCCTCTAGCATTAGGAGAACTTCTTGTAGGCAAAGTTCTAACACTACACTTGATGGAGAATTTGTAAGTAGATTCATCTGTCCTGGGAGTTAGTGTGTGTGTATGTGTGCATGTGTGTGTGTGTGTGTTTGTCTGTGTGTGTGTCTGTGTGTTCAGTTGTGTCCAACTCTTTGCAACCGCATGGACTGTAGTCTGCCAGACTCTTCTGTCCTTTGGATTCTCCAGGCAAGAACACTGGAGTGGGTTGTCATTTCCTCATCCAGGGGATCTTCCTGACCCAGGGATGAAACCTGCATTTCTTTCATCTCCTGCTTTGGCAGGCAGGTTCTTTACTGCTAGCTCTACCTGGGAGTAAGCAGTATAAAATGACTTTCATTGATTTCAAACTTTGTGCCAAAACCTGATCAGATTACTTAAATACTATTATTTAGTCTTCCTAAACATCATGTGAAGTAAGAACTATCCTCTTTCTGTTCCATTCAGGAAACTAGTTTGGAAGCTTTACCTAACTTCTCCCTGGTCCATGCAGGTAAAAGAATAGATTTGAAATCTGAACCCAACCCAAGTCTCTCTAACATTAGAATCTGTGTTTGTGTTATTATTACTATTTTTAGTTTATTTTAAGCTACTGATAAATGGCTTATGAATAATAAAGGCAAAGGATGAATTAATATATCTGACATGTTAGCTTTGTATATGGTATAATAAACTTAATTTTCTTCTTGATTGCTATCAAGCTGAGTTGTACAATATTTTAAAAATTAAAGTAATACTTTGTCATGTAGTATGTTTTCATATAGATTCCATTCCTTTCTCTAGCATTCTTATTCCTTCTACTTCATATATCTGTGAGCAAACTGAACTCCAGTGGCCTTGGCCTGAAGCTGTTTGAAGCAGAATTTCAGTTCCCCAGCCAGAGACAGAAATCAGGTCGTGGCAGTAAGAGTGCTGAATCGTAGCCATTAGATCACCAGGAACCAGTAGCCAGTGACAAGACCCTGTCCCATCAGCTGTGCAGAAATGAATTTCCACAGAGAGACAGAAAGTAGTGAAACAAATAAAGTGTTTATTAGGAGTACAGTAAATGTGGTTAGCCACATGGGTGGACTCAGAGAGAGCCACGCCCTCATGGTAGTTTGAATCACTTTTACAAGGCATTTCTTCCAGGTTTCCTTTGGCCAATCATCTTGCTCTGCCTGGTTCTGAGTCACATTTGGTTTATCTCAGAGCCCTCCCACATGTGCACACATCTCTTAGCCAAAATAGATTCTAGCAAAAAGGCCTATGGGTAGGTTGACATCATTTCCTTTTTGACCTCCAAGGAGCCTTTCTGCTCATGTATAGTCTGGAAGGTCTCCTTGACTTCAAAACTGAGAAATATGTGGTCTCTTTATGTCTTATCTGGGCAGGGATCAGCTCTTCTCCTGCTCCTACTTTCTTAGAGTACCCGTTCACAGGGCACAAAGTACAACTGCTCAGCCTGGGGCCCATCTATCTCCTACCTCAACACCAGCACTCACTCCTTCTTTATTCTAGATTTATAATATGTTTTAATACCTAGGAAGGTGAGACCCTCCATTATTCTTTATATTAATTTACTTGGATACTATCAGGCATTTATTCTTTCTTATATAGCTTAACATATTTTTAGTCAGTTGAAAAAGTAATACTGTAATTAAAACTATGAATCTATTTTAATGTATATACAATCTAATTTGTATATTGCTCATTAAATAAGATTTAGTAAAAACTGTTTTTGAGAAAATACTAAGCCTTTTCATGAGTTCACTTCTCATTTTTTGTGTTCTAATAAGACTATATAATTTTTGTTTTTTTCTTTTTTCAGATAGGTCATTCCTGATAAAATGATCCCTAACGACTTTGGCTTTCTAAAGTTTTATTGGCTCTTGATTCAAGAAAAAGCAATTTCCATTTTTGTCTGTAGATGTTGGACTAAATAATTTTAATGAAAATGTAAAATAACTAAAGCCATAAGAGAATCAAAACTCATAAAATTACAGCTTATCACAGGCAGTTTATATATCAATTAAACCTTAACAAGATATATAAATAGACAATTTCAATCACAGTATTTGAACCCTATGTACCTATCAAAATATTTCAAATCACAATAAGAAAAGTAAAACCACTATTTTAAAAATGTACACATACTTACTATATGACGTTTAAAATATTATAGAAGATTATACCATAGCAAAACAAATAACAAAGTGTGGTTCAGAAAAATGTTTATAACATACATATTAATAAAGCTTTACTATGTAATATATGTAAAGAATATATACAAATCAATTATTAAAAATAGACAAATGACTAAATAGGATTATAGACACAGAATAAAGTTAGGAGAATAATACAATAGCAGAACCATATGTCTAATATACACGAAAGTATGTTCCTAATTTTATGCAAACTAAGGCTATGATAAGATATTGTTTTAACCCTTCTGGCTGGCAAACTGCTTTTGAAGTGTTATCTTTGCAGAATATAGATTAAAAGTACATTCTTTCAGATTGTTGCAGAAGGATGGGTGGCAAGAGTCTGGAAATATGCTATATCACATCACCGAAGTTTTAAAAAAAAGCACATATAATGTCTTCATCTTAATGATCTGTTCCTCAGAATTAAAATTCCTTTTGTATAAATAGTGCTTTATATATAGTCTAAATGTGAAGCCTCTATATGATGATTATTCATATATATAAATATGTAATCATGAAGTAAATTTATATATATATATATGTATATCATCATTGGTTGTGGTAGCAAAAATCTGGGAAAATATAAATACATATCAGCAAGGAAGTACTTAGAAAGCCATAAAAGCTTTCATGAACTAGAATATTATGACAATTACAGTGTTATATTTATATTAATTGACTTTGATATGCTAATTGAGTCATTATATATATATAAATTAATTGCACATAATTAAGGGGCACAACTTGATAATCTTTAAGGTAACTATATACCCATGAAACCAATAACACAGTCAAGATAATGTATACATCCTTCACCCCTAAACATTTTCTCATCCTTGTCATAATTCCTCTATCCTGCCCTTTCTCACTCCCATCTATTCCCAGAAGAGCATGAGTAATTCAAACCCTATAGAGTAATTCAAAGTTTCTGAAATTTTATATAAATGGAATCATACAATATTTATTCTTAGTCTTGCTTCTGTTACTCATTATATTTATTTTGAGACTGACCCAGCTTCTATCAGAGCTCATTTATTTTTATTGTTGAGTATTCCATTGTACGGCTACAACTCAGTTTGTTTACCCATTTACTTGTGGATGGCCATTTGCTTCCAATTTTTGACGATTACAAATAGAACTGATATAAATGTTCATGGGCACATCTTTATAAGGATGTATGCTTTCATTTCCTTGGATAAATAGCTACAAGGTGGAACTTGTCATGCAGTTGGCATATATATAACTTTATAGGAAAATATTAAATTGTTTTTCAAAGCGATAGCACCAGTTTACAGTTCCACCAGCAGTGTATTAGAGTTCCAGGGACTCCAAATTATCAAAACTTGTTGGGGTCAGTCTTTTCAAATTAGCCATTCTAATAGGTTTATGGGACTTTCCTGGTGACTGAGACGGTAAAAGCGTCTGCCTGCAGTTCAGGACACCGGGTTCGATCCCTGGGTCGGGAAGATCCCCTGGCGAAGGAAATGGCGACCCACTCCAGTATTCTTGCCTGGAAAATCCCACGGACGGAGGAGCCTGGCGGGCTACAGTCCATGGGGTCGCAAAGAGTCCGACACGACTGAGCGACTTCACTTCACTTCACTTCAATAGGTTTATACTTGTGATTTTTCTTTATGTTTCCCTAGAGACTCATGATACCTGTCATCATTTTCATGTGTTTATTTAACACCTGAATATTTTCTTTGGTGAGTATTTGATCTAAATTTTTGCCCATTTTTAAATTGAGTTGTGATGTCACTTTATTATTGAGTTTGGGAGATTCTTGTTATATTCTGGGCTTCTTTTTTAAGTAAACAAGGGAAAATTAAAAGCTGTATATTCTATGTACTCACTGGATGAAGAATGTTATAGAAGGATACGTGCTAAGTCGCTTTAGTTGTGTCTGATTCTTTGAAACCCCATGGACTATAGCCCACCAGGCTCCTCTGTCCATGGGGATTTTCCAGGCAAGAATACTGGAGTGGGTTGCCATACCCTCCTCCAGGGGATCTTCCCGACCCAGGGATCCAACCTGAGCCTTTTATGTCTCCTGCATTGGCAGGCAGGTTCTTACCACTAGCACCACCTGTGAAGCCCGTGGGAGGATACACTTTGCCCTTAACATTGTTTATCTAGGAATTTGGATATATTGATAGAAGAGATTAGAAAAGAAAATAAGTTAAAACAATAAAAAAAAGCAAACCATATCCAAGATGAAAAGCAAAAAACAGGCATTATATGAAGATATTTGTGTAAGTTTATAAAGAAGCGCATCAATAAAGGATCACAAAAATATTTATGGCAATTATCTCAAAGTAGAGCAATTTCAGGTGATTCTTACCTTTTTGATTCTTACTTTTGAGGTGATTCTTACCTAATATGTTTGATATTTTTGAATTCATGTAACTGCAAACAGGACAAAATATCAACGAAGTTAAAGGTCTGGGTCACTGGGAATATAGTGATGATTAGAGGCGTTCCCTGCAGGGCCTGAGAGAAGACCGTGAAATCGTAGGTGGGCAGCCACTGCATGAATTGTTCAAGTAAACTTCTAACTACTGGCTTTCATTTTTGTAAAGAAGATCTTGGAGTCACAAGAAAGCTTACAAACAAAATCATTATAGAGGCACTAAATATTCACTTAATTTTCCATATTTTGTGTCCTTCACTTTGTAAGAAAGCTTTCAGAAAATTATATTACTTCCACACATTCAAAAAATGGTTACTTCTGTGAATTCCAGCGCCTCAAATCCTGGACTTTCCTCTCTAATCAGATCTTTTATTTCCATAACTAATGTAAGTGCTTGCATTCAGATGATTCATTTGTCAACTTTTGTAGTGACTCATTTGTTTGATTAATAAATAAGGAAAAAGCTCAAGAAAGCTTTTTCTTAGACACCATGGTGATAGCTACTTTTAAGTAGTTAAATAAATACCAAAATACAACCATGGTTGTTGGGTGTTTCCCTAGATTTAACTATGTATTAGAAAACTTTTGACATGAATTCAACATCTAAAAATTCTGGAATGGCATAACTGAAAGTGACCTCAGAGGTCAATCTGCCTAACTCTAAGATTCAGAGTTCCACAAGTATCCATTAAGGACCTGCCCTTTGCCTGGCACTATCACAGAACTCTTTGATCAGAACACATACAGTCTTTAATTTTCTTGATTGATAAGACTGTAAGTGCAGAGTAGGTATGAAAAGTGGAAGATAAAATTATGAATGTTATAAACAAGAACATCATATCATATGTTGGAAGGAGGTAAGTGTTATGGGGAAAACAGGCCATGAGGAAGGGACAGCTGGTACAGGTCATAAAGTGGAAGTGTGCCCTGAGGATTAGAAAGAAAGCCAATATGGCTGGAGTCATGTGAGAGAGCAACAGGAGATGGGGAAGAGAAGAAAGTTCAGGGAATTTCTTAGAATTGTAAGCAACTGTAAGGACATTGACTTTTGTTCCAAAAGACATGAAGAGTCCTTGTAAGACTTGAAACAAAAGAATGATGTTTGGATTTTTGTTTAGAATGGCTCATTTTGGCTTCTGCAGTGTGAATCTATATCAGGGGACAATGGTATAGATGGGAATAACAGACAGGAGTTTATCTCTGATGATGGCAGCTGAGATGTAGCAGAAGAGATGTTAAGAAGGGATTAGAATCTAGACACATTTTAAATGAAAGCCACAAGTTATTTGCTGATATTTCAGATGTGAGATAAGCAAGTAAAGGGAGTCCGGATTTTTGCCTGAGCACCTACAAGGACTCAGAAAGGTTGTAAATGTTCTTGGAGAGAGAGATCAATTGGAAAGTAGATCACTGACTACTAAATACTTTCTCTAAAAAGTGCAACATGTTACTTCCACTAACATTTTATTGGCCTAAGTAAGTTGATATACTTTAAAATTGAAACTTATGTTTATTAAAATACACTATCAATAAGCCAAAAAATATCTACACAGTGAAAGAAGATATTTTCCATACAAATAACCATCAAAAGAGTTCATATTATGAATTCATAAGGAACTCCTTTTGATGGACATGTATATATTTTATTTTCTTGGTGAAACAGGAAATAGAAGCTGCTTTCTTAACTGATAAAGATTATTAACAAATATGCATATCATACATGCTATTTATCAATGAGATAATTAGAAGCAATCCTTTCTAATCAAATTGAAGAGATGAGTCATATAAAAGAGATGTCATATAACTGATAATTATAATTTTTAAAAATTGTAAAGAATCACCACAAATCAATAAGACAAGTAACCCAGACGAAAATGGTTAAAGTATTTAAAGGACAGTCCCCAAAGAGGAAGCACAAATGATCAGTAAATATATAAATAGTTGTACCACATTACTAACCATCAAGATGGTGCAAATTGAAATATTGGCATGCTGCTTCACACCTGATAGGCAAAGAGGGAGCATATGTCAGAATTAAGCCTGGGCTAACATGTAAAAAAAAAAAACATCAAGTCTCACCTTTGCTGGGGAGAAAATGAGTTGGTGTCAAGACTGGAGAACAAGTTGGCAACATTCAGTCCAGGTGAATATATGAGGACATGTGGATCTCTGAAAACTTTTGAGAAATTCTTACTCATGTGCATAAAGTCACTTAATTTTGTAAGAGTTTTCTTTGGAGGATTCAAAACAAAACTAGCTAGGTCAAAAAATGAAATCTGTACAAAGGCAGTATGGATGAGAGGTAGCCAGACTTCCTGGTTCAAACCCAGAACTGCCCCTCATCAGTTTAGGATCCTGAGCTAGTTCCTAGTTTTTCTGTATCTCTGCATCCTCTTCTGTAACATGTAGATAATGATGACATTTACCTGATAGGATTGCTACAAGTTAGGTTAGATAGTACAGGAACATTGTTTACAACAGAGCCTAGCACATAAACCAGTTCGATATATTGGGGTTCAGTTCATTTCAGTCACTCCGTTGTGTCCGACTCTGCGACCCCATGGACTGCAGCACGCCAGTCTTCCCTGTCCATCACTAACTCCTAGAGCTTGCTCAAACTCATGCCCATAGAGTTGGTGATGCCATCCATCCTATTCTCGGTCATCCCCATTCTTCTCCTGCCTTCAATCTTTCCCAGCATTGAGGTCTTTTCCAATGAGTGAGTTTTTCGTGTCAGATGGCCAAAGTATTGGAGTTTCAGCTTCAGTATCAGTCCTTTCAATGAATATTTGGGACTGATTTCCTTTAAGATTGACTGGTTTGATCTCCTTGCAATCCAAAGGACTCTCAAGAGTCTTCTCCAACACCACAGGTAACATCAGTGTAATTGTCCTATGTAGCAATTAATATGCATTCACTTGAGTGATATGCCTTGAATAAGTAAATTTAAAACATATTAAGTGCTGTGTGGACAAATCACATCCCATTGCATAGATCAGGCATCAAGAAATTGTTTTTCTGTTGAAGGTCAGATAATGAATAGCTTTGACTTTTTTTGATATATGGTCAAACTACTCAAATCTGTTGTTTTATCACAAAGCAAAGATTACATGCCAAACAGATGGTTCAGTTTAGGTGTCTCTGCTCACTTTCCCCTCTCAGCTTTCTTGTCTAAATCTTTGAGATAAATATGTCTCTGACACTGGATCTTGGTGAAAGCTAAAGAGATGCTTCACATAAATATCTAGCATCATTCCAAGTGCATCATAGTTACTAGGCACTGGTGATTATCTCTTCCTTCTTCAGAAGAGGGACTTTGACCCAAAAAACAGAGGCTAGAGTACTCTGGAAAAGATCTATTTTTTTTAAGATGACAATGAAGCATGATTTACTCTTAGAAATATTTCCGTCAAGAATGGTTAAAATTAGTTTGAACATTCAGAGAGGGATGCTTTGTCATCAAGAAAATGGGCCTCTCCAGAGCAGTTTTTTCCTTATTATTCTGAGCAAATGTGACTTCTTATTCCTGAGACTGTTTCAGGAAGGGGGACCCCTTTCAGGGCCCAAAACTGGGCTCTTGTCTAACACTCAGAAATGAATTGTCCAAGGAGACACATGTGCTGACAAAGCAAGAGATTTTATTGGGAAAGGGCACCTGGGTGGAGAGCAGTAGGGTAAGGGAACCCAAGAGAACAGCTCTGTCGCGTGGCTCACAGTCTTGGGTTTTATGGTGAGGGGATTGGTTTCCAGGTGGTCTTTGGCCAATCATTCTAATTCAGGGTCTTTTCCTGGTGGCGCACGCATCGCTTAGCCAAAATGGATGCTAGCAAGAGGGATTCCGGGAAGTGGACAGACACGCGGCGCCTCCTTTTGACCTTTCCCAAACTCTTCCGGTTGGTGGTGGCTTATTAGTTCCTTATTCCTTAGCAGGATCTCCTGTCATAAAACAACTCATGCGAATGGTTACTATGGAGCCTGACCAGGGTGGGCGGTTTCAATCAGTGTGCTTCCCCTAACAAGACTGTGAAATTGTATTGGCAGGCTCATGAAATTAATCTTGCCAAGTATCTTCCAAATGTTTGCTTTCAGGTTCCTATTTTCTAGCCCCCTCACAAGGTGTCATGTGAGTTCTTGTACTTCCTAAGTCAGGAAATAATTTCCCTAATTCTGCAGAGACCAGCAATTTCATTTCAGCATCTCTGGTCCTGTGGTCACAAACAAGATCTTGCATGAGGCCTGGTTTCGATAAGGACAACTCAAGAGGATTAGAAAGCTCTGATTCCTTTATCTGATCAACCCCCACACACCTTATTGTAGCAGGAAGCCTTGGCTTAAATTAAGCTTCTCCTCTGTTTTTGTTTTCCAAATGCTTTTTGACAGGTTTTTTATAGGCACAGATTAACTCTTCTGTCAGGAAGAATGTAGGGGGTCTACTAGCCTTTGGCCATACAAGGTCATCCTTGACGTTTTCTGTGGTTCCCAGGTGGGGATGAGACATCCCCTCCTCTGTGTTCTATTTTTAATTTGTTTTTAATTGGAGGATAATTACTTTACAATATTGTGTTGGGTTTTGCCATATAGCAACATGAATCAGGCATAGGTATACATATGTCCCCTCCATCTTGAACCTCCATCCCACCCCATCCTGCCCCTCTAGGTTGTCACAGCACTGAATTTGAGCTCCCTGCATCATACAGCAGTTTCCACTGGCTATTGAATTCTTTAACACAGGCTTATACATCCACAGTGTGGTCTGCACAGAGAAGGCAAGAAATCAGAAATCTCAGAATCATATCAGCACAAATGAGCAACAACATGTAATATTAGCTGCAACCTTGGTTTGGACTGTGCTCAGTTCTTCATCATTACTGGCAGGTTTACAGCCTCTCTTCAGTCCTTATGCTAGCATTTGCTTTACCTTCCTAGCAAAGGCAGGCTGCGAAGGGAACCTTCCATTCAGGATCCTGATTCTCTTGTGCCTCAGGTTGCCTGCGCTTCCCCAGGTCTCCAGGAAAGCAAAGCCCCTGGATAGTTGTCTCTGTTCTTCAGTCTTGAACAAAACAGAGACACATCTCAGACTGAGTGGGAAGGAAGCTCTGTCAGTTTCATCCTCTCTCTCTCAGTCTCTCCCTGGTTCCTCCTTCTCTTCTTGTCATTTTCCAGAGTCCCTCTTGTCCACATCACCAACCTTTTATCCTCCAACTAGTCCTCTGGGGCCCTGGCCAGTTCCTCTTTGGGCAGCAATGCTGGTGCAGAACTCATGATGGGATTTCTGGAGCCTGGCTGAACAGGGGCAGCCTGAGTTGCAAATGTGTTCTTATCCGAGGCTGGGAATCCTTCGTTATAGCGTTATGTAAATGTAATTAATTCTTTTAAAAGCATATTTCACCCAACGGGTACAAAATTCCAGTTACAAGATGAAAACGTCATAGGGATGTGACCTACAGCACGGTGACTACAGTTAATAGTGTGCGTGTGCTAAGTCGCTTCAGTCATGTTCAACTCTTGGCAACGCTATGGACTATAGCCCACCAGGTTCCTTTTTCCATGAGATTCTCCAGGCAAGAATACTGGAGTGGGTTGCCATTTCCTTCTCCAGGGAATCTTCCCAACCCAGGGATCTTCCCGAACCAGGGATCAAACCCAGGTTTCCTGCATTGCAAGCAGATTCTTTACCATGTGAGTCATCAGGGAAGCCCAATAGTACTGTATTGCATATTCGAAATCCAGTCCTACAGCTAATAGTACTGTATTGTATATTTGAAAGTGACTAAAAGAGCTTAAAAGTCTTCATTACAAGAAAAACTTTTTCTGTTATTATAATTATTATGGTGATCATTTCACAATATATACAAATATGAATCATAGTGTACTCCTAACACTAATATTGACATATCATTAAAGTCAATTATACCTAAAAAAAACTAAAAAGAGAAGCATTTTAAGAGAGCATATTCAGGGTACACCTGTTACACATGAAGTCCTGTGCTTGGTATGGATAAGGGAGAAACAAAGGCAACTTAGCCTCAGCCTTCAAAAATGGCTTGTTTCAACAGAGAGAAAATCGTGTCAGTCAGCAGTGTTACTCCCATGTGACAGATGCAAACACAGAGGCAAGGATGAAGCTCAGGGAGGATAAATGAGCATATGACTTTCCTTTTGGAGCAAGGGAGGGTAAAATGTGAGATCTTCAGAAAAGAGGTGATGTTGGTGGTTGTCTTAAGAAGACAAATGGACAGAGAAGATGGTGTGGATTCCAGTATTCACAAGGACATGGAGGTGCATAGTATGGAGACAACCAAGCATGTGTTGGGGAGGCAAGTGGCTGGAGATGATGCTAACCAAGAAGGAGATCCTCCTGATGAACTGACCACCACTCTGAGGAATCCTGGGGTTTCACTGTGTAAGCCATGGAGAGAAACATTGCTGAAGCTATTCAGAATGAATGAATGGATAAAAGAATGAATGGATGAAATTAATTGTGGCATTTAAGGTGATTGTACACTAAAAATAAAATTCTATGTTTTTAACCTAGAGAGATTTAAAGTGTCTGTGTTATAAACACAAATACATCGGCTTAATAATACATTTAGGCTTGAATTCTTTCTGGAATGGAAACCACCATGGTTTTTACCTCCTGCAAATTTTCCAGAAAATGGCAAAACCTAATTGGAGAAATAGTTCCAATATTACTTCCTATTTAAAGTTGCTTGAATATCTTGCGTATTTTAATCGTATGTTTAACCATTCCCATTTTTTCTCATATGAACTTGAAATAGATTTGAATAGAGACACATCTACAGTGTTTTGTAAATATTTATACAAACTAAGCCTTTCTGTTGGTGATGGACAGGGAAGCCTGGCGTGCTTCAGTCCATGGGGTCACAAAGAGTTGGACATGACTGAGTGACTGAACTGAAGGCTTCCAGGTGGCACCAGTGGTAAAAATAAGAAGAAGAAGGAGGAGGAGGAGGAGGAGGAAGAGAAGGAGGAGGAGAAGAAGAAGAAGAAGAAGAAGAAGAAGAAGAATCCACCTGCCAATGCATATGCAAGAGACGGAGGTTCAATCCTTCCATCAGGAAGATCCTGTGAAGGAGGAAATGGCAACCCACCCCAGTATTCTTGCCTGGAAAATTCCATGGAGAGAGGACCCTGGCTGGCTGCAGTCCAAGGGGTTGCAAAGAATCAGAACACAATTGAGCATGCAAGCATGCATACCAACTCAAAGACAGATTTAAAATGGGATGAAATGTATCTAATGACTACTAGTCTTTGAATGGATACGATATGCATGATGTTATGTTTGCAACTGCATAGTTTCAAAGAGTCTTTAGTGTAGACATTGTACACACCAAGGCTTCCCAAGTGAACACAAAGTACATGGCATCATCATCGCTTTTCCCACTGCAGGACAATCCTTCCCAGCATCACTGAGAGATCAACACTATAACCTTGATGTTGACCATAGCAGTTCTGTGAGTTTTACAGTAGCCAATGCAAAGAGAGAAACAAGCTCATTATATCTAACTTCCCCAAGAACATCTCGCATAACTCCAAACAAGGAAAACACTGTGGCAATGAAAAAGGTTCTATTTGTCAGTTAATTTGGGGGAAACTTGTGCTTTCCAGTGGACCTTCCCACTACATCAGAAGACGCAGAGCTGCTTCTCATTTGCATCAGGATTAACTGTATTTATCCAAGGATTTCCCAAATGTATTTGACTATAGAACCTAGATGTCACTTAAAAAAAAAGCGTTGTGTGGTTAAATACTAATAATAAGTAAAACACTTACAATTAAATGCTTGAGTTTAATCAGGTGACTAGGAAGAAAACCTTTTCCTGGAAACGACTTCTGGATAAATTTGGGGATAGTTCTATAAATAAGGTGGTATTGGAAAATGTATTTAACAATTTATTTAAAAGGGTACAGAAAAATTCCATGTGGCATATTGTTAAACATGCACATGACATTTTAAAAATCAGTTCAGTGGATGCAGTTTTAAGGGGGAAAAGTGGAAGTGGAAGCACTAGTCACTCAGTAGTTTCCAACTCTGCAACCCCATGGACTGTAGCCTGCCAGACTCCTCTGTCCGTGAAATTCTCCAGGTAAGAATACTGAATGGGTTGTTATTCCCTTCTCCAGAGGATCTTCCCAACCCAAGGATCAAACACAGGTCTCCTGCATTGCAGGCAGTTTCTTTACCAATTGAGCTACCAGGGAAGCTGACATTTTAAAAATCAGTTCAGTGGATGCAGTTTTAAGGGGAAAAAGCTAATATTAATCAGTTCTACAGTTTGGGGATATACAGGCTTTTTGACGCAATCTGTCAGATAAAGAATAATATTTTTCCCCAACCATAGAGTCCACTATGCTTGATATATGTGAGTTCATAGTCAAATGGGGCCTGCCAAGCTTCTGCTCATTTGCTTTGATTTAACGACACTTCCTTGATTGAAAGGAGAAAGAGTTTATAAAATGTGTCCCCTTCTTACCATCTTTCATCTGAGTTCGTGGGACTCCAGAACATGTTGCCATGCAATGACTTCTAACACAGAAAACTTTCATGTGTCATTTTTACTTGATTCAGAAACATGATGGTGGCATCCTCTTTGAAGTACATATGCAGCTGACAAGTAAGTGGAGAGGAGTCTGACAGAGCCTGTTTCTGGATTCTCCAGTCCAAAAACGCCTGGAAAAATATTTCAGCTATTTCAGTGGACTGAAAGTACTTTGGAACTTTCTTATTGCTTCGTATAATTCAGTACCTGTTTCTGACTCAGCCCTTCCATTTGGTTGAAGAGAGCATAGAGGAAACTGAACCACACTTGAATACTTAGAGTTTCTAGCTCTGAAAATTGCTATTCCATAGACAGACCTCTTTCACAAACTTCCCACAAGCAAGCATGAGTTTCAGGCTTAGCATGGCTCACTGCTGTGCATGACCTTCCTGAAAAGGGATTATCTCGAGATTATGTTTATCTGCCATGGCCTTATGGGTAGGGATTGTTGGACAGTTTGGGCTGGATTCAAGTGTGGGTGACATGGAGCATAAATATGGAAACTGCCACTTTAGCTGGAGCTGAGTATGTTCTGGGTAAACTGATTTTGGTACGAATGAGAAAAGTAAGGGTGTTATCTGGAGAATGAGCACTGTGTACTAGTCTAGACAAATAATGCAGAACATGGATAATAAAAGGTCCTGAGCAGGGAGAAGAGTAGTGTTCCATTGATAAAATGTCACCTACTCTCAGATAGTTGATGATATGTATTATAAAAGTGATAAATGGAGGTTGGGTATATTTTTTTTCCCATTGACTTTTTAAAATAACCATCGTGTGAACTGGCCATTTCTTTTGTAAATATTAGTGAAACTGTATTTCAGAAAATATAGTAGTAAAAACCAATCCAATTTCAGAAATATGCTTGTTGCCAGACATCAGTCTTCAGCTCACTAGTATTTCCAGTAAGTCTTAAATACACATTAACAAGAGAAATAACTTACTATTTAAGATCAAAAAGTTGAAAAATACTTCACTACCTCTCAAAAATTATTTAGCATTCTATCCAATAAAGTGTATTTCTCTTCTGATAAACTGCATTTATAATGGCTTTGAGTACAATTGAACATTTTCCCTCCCAAATGATGGGGGTGTATTTTGATGTATGAAAATTCAGGATAGGCTGTAGAGAAGTCCCTCCATCCTCACCATGTCATAGATTGGGGCTCTATGGCAGGTGCACAGGTTTTATGAAGGTTACTTGGAAGAATAAATCCAGAATTTAGGCTTTTATCTCTCAAAGACCAGCTTAATTTTCACTCCTCTGCTGTGCATTCTACAAACATTTATTGAGTACCTATTACATGCCATGCACTGGATCAGGCACTAGAAATACAACTGATGAATGAAAGCTGGTCCCCATTTCCAGAGTTTATACGCTAGTATGAGTAGGATCAAATAAGTTGTCAATTGAGTTTGCTAGGTTTCGCTAGTGGTAAAGAACCCACCTGCCAATGCAGGAGACAAAAAAGACACAGGTTTGGTCCCTATGTTGGGAAGATCTCCTGGAGGAGGCCATGGCAACCCACTCCAGTATTCTTGCCTGGAGAATCCCATGGACAGAGATGCTGGTAGGCTACAGTCTAGAGGGTCACAAAGAGTCAGCCACTCCTGAAGCACCTTGGCACTCATGCAAGTTGGCAATTATAGTTTAGGATGAAATATTTTATTCTCCGGACAAGAATATGGACACTTAACCCTTGAGGCCCCATCCAGCCTTCTGCACCTAGGGCTGTTAAGAGGAAACAAAATCTGTTAAGAATGTCAAGCTGGAAGGATGAATATAAGACAAAGTCAAAGAAGATGTCTGGCATGAGGGCAGAGCAGGTCTGGAGGAGAAGTCCTGGGTTCTGGAAGGGGAACACATGTACACCCATGGCGGATTCATGTCAATATATGGCAAAACCAATACAATATTATAAAGTAAAAAAATTAAAATTAAAATAAAAAAAAACAGTGCCTGGAGGCTAAAGGGAGAACACATGGAGAGCTGAAAGAATTCTGTTGGGAGGAGTGTGGCCTTCAAGAAGGAAGTGGTTGAAGTAGCTGAAAGGATTCTAATCCCAGAAAAGCACCACTAGCTGTTCAGTTCCATGCATGCTGTGCTCTGGTTATAACCGATATCCAGCGTCACTGTTGTGGGTTGAACTGAATCTCTCCAAAAATTGTACGTTGAAATCTTAACTTCCAGGAACCTCAGAATGAGATCTTATTTGGAAACAGGCTCATTGCAGATGTAGTTAGCTAAGATGAGGTCATTAGGGTGATTCTTGATCCAGTATGACTGTGTCTTCATCAAAATGGGAAATTTGGGCAGATGGCAGGCAAGAACACAGGGAGGATCCCATGTGAACAGGAAGACAGAGATCAGGGTGATGCTTCTGTAAGCCAAGAGATGACAAAGATGGCTAGAAAACCCCCAGAGGCTCAGTGAAAAGTATGAAAGATTTCCTGACACAGACTTTAGAAGAAAGAATCCTGCTGACACCTTAATCTTGAACTTCTAGCCTCCAGAACTATGGCAGAATTAATTTCCTTTTATTAAGCTACCCAGCTTGTGGTGCTTTGTAATTGAAGCCCCAGGAAACAGATATAATCAATAAAAATCCATTTTCATTCTTGCTTCTCTATTTCTCCTACTCTTCTTATATATATCCAGTGTCCATCCTTCCCTACTTTGCCTGCAGAATTCTTCATCTCCAAGATCCAGCATCAGCATCTTTTCCCTGAAGACAGTCAGGTTGTCTCCTTCTATGTTCCGAGTGTACTCAGTACTCCCGCCTTAGAATACTTAACATCCTAGATTGTTATTGCTTGTGTCTTTACCACTTAAGCCATTCTCCTGGTGTATAACTGAAACTTGTTTTCTCTAGCCTTCCTCATGATCTTAGAGGATGAAGCACTGACACCAGGAAATGTGTGTTAAGTAAATTATTTGGAAATTCTTGAGATTTTTGCTTCTTCTTCTTTTCTAATGCTTGGAGATCATCTCCTATCATGGGCCATGGACCACATAGTTCTTCCTCATGTCTGAGGTCAGTGGAGGGCCATGGGCTCCAGAGGGTTCCCTGTGATGCTGTTATTTCAGCTGAGCTCAGACATCACCGACAAGCCACTGGATGTGGGCACAGGTGCTGCTTCAGGTTCGCTAACATCGATCCACCACTGCTCACTTCCAGTTTGATCCTACATCTTCCTCTCAACCTTAATGAAACAGATGAATATAGGCATTTAAGAGACGCAGGCTTCCCAGATGGTGTTAGTGGTAAAGAACCTGCCTGCCAATGCAGAAGTTGTAAGAGATACGAGTTCAATCCCTTTGTTGGGAAGATCCCCTGGAGGAGGGCACGGCAACCCACTCCAGTATTCTTGTCTGGAGAATCCCATGGACAGAGGAGCCTTGTCGACTAGAGTCCATTGGGTCACAAAGAGTCAGACATGTCTGAAGTGACTTAGCATGCACACACTGGCAGTGGCAATCTTATAATTGGCTAAAAGAAAGACTTGGTTTAAAGAAAAGGCATAAATGAGAATACTTTGAAGAAAACTCAGTAGAGCTTGGTGAATAACTGGCTACAGATTCAAGATGAGGCCAGATCCATCTCAAAGTGTTGAATTACAGGGAAATTTTGAATGCATTTACCTTAAATACAGAAGATACCATGGCATACACACCTCTCCCAGCTGAGTCCCTGTGTACCTTCCTACCCGGCCAGCACAAATACCCTGTACTCATCAGCCACACAGGATGCCCTGGGCACTCAGGGCCCTTTCTTTCCACAGTACTGCTCCCTCTGCTAAGACCTCCTGCCCTTCTTGGCTGCCTGAGAATTGCCTTCTTACCACCCGCTGTCTCACTCCAATGCCACCTTGTTTTGAGGTTGCCTCTTGCTCATTCTTCTGGAGTAGACTCCTGCCTCTCCCACTCCGTGTCACCACATGGTAATGGACACCACGCTGCACATGGACTGTTCACCCACTTCTCCATCTCACACTTAGAAAACTCTGAACTGATGGAGAAGACATGTAAGAGACATACAGAAATTAAAAGAAAAAAAAAACAACAAACAAAAAACCACCAGCTTGTTGCAATTAATCCCAGATTGGCTTGCAGGATAAAAAATTAACACACAGAAATCCCTTGCATTCCTATACACTAACAACAAGAAAACAGAAGAGAAATTAAGGAAACAATTCCATTCACCATTGCAATGAAAAGAATAAAATACTTAGGAATATATCTACCTAAAGAAACAAAAGACCTATATATGGAAAGCTATAAAACACTGGTGAAAGAAATCAAAGAGGACACAAATAGATGGAGAAATATACCGTGTTCATGGATCGGAAGAATCAATATAGTGAAAATGAGTATACTACCCAAAGCAATCTATAGATTCAATGCAATCCCTATCAAGCTTCCAACGGTATTCTTCAGAGAACTAGAACAAATAATTTCACAATTTGTATGGAAATACAAAAAACCTCAAATAGCCAAAGCAATCTTGAGAAAGAAGAATGGACCTGGAGGAATCAACCTGCCTGACTTCAGGCTCTACTACAAAGCCACAGTCATCAAGACAGTATGGTACTGGCACAAGGACAGAAATATAGATCAATGGAACAAAATAGAAAGCCCAGAGATAAATCCATGCACCTATGGACACCTTATCTTTGACAAAGGAGGCAAGAATATACAATGGAGAAAAGACAATCTCTTTAACAAGTGGTGCTGGGAAAACTGGTCAACCACTTGTAAAAGAATGAAACTAGAACACTTTCTACACCATACACAAAAATAAACTCAAAATGGACTAAAGATCTAAACGTAAGACCAGAAACTATAAAACTCCTAGAGGAAAACATAGGCAAAACACTCTCTGACATAAACCACAGTAGGATCCTCTATGACCCACTGCCCAGAATATTGGAAATAAAAGCAAAAATAAACAAATGGGACCTAATTAAAATTAAAAGCTTTTTCACAACAAAGGAAACTATAAGCAAGGTGAAAAGACAGCCTTCAGAATGGGAGAAAATAATAGCAAACGAAGCAACAGACAAACAATTAATCTCAAAAATATACAAGCAACTCTTGCAGCTCAATTCCAGAAAAATAAATGACCCAATCAAAAAGTGGGCCAAAGAACTAAACAGACACTTCTCCAAAGAAGACATACAGATGGCTAACAAATACATGAAAAGATACTCAACGTCACTCATTATCAGAGAAATGCAAATCAAAACCACAATGAGGTACCATTTCACGCCCTTCAGAATGGCTGCTATCCAAAAGTCTACAAGCAATAAATGCTAGAGAGGGTGTGGAGAAAAGGGAACTCTCTTACACTGTTGGTGGGAATGCAAGCTAGTACAGCTACTATGGAGAACAGTGTGGAGATTCCTTAAAAAACTGGAAATAGAACTGCCACATGACCCAGCAATCCCACTGCTGGGCATACACACTGAAGAAACCAGAACTGAAAGAGACGCATATACCCCAGTGTTCATCGCAGCACTGTTTATAATAGCCAGGACATGGAAGCAGCCTAGATGCCCATCAGCAGAAGAATGGATAAGGAAGCTGTGGTACATATACACAATGGAATATTACTCAGCCATTAAAAAGAATACATTCGAATCAGTTCTAATGAGGTGGATGAAACTGGAGCATATTATACACAGTGAAGTAAGCCAGAAAGAAAAACATCAATACAGTATACTAACACATATATATGGTATTTAGTTAATTGGTAAAGATAACCCTGTATGTGAGACATCAAAAGAGACACAGATAAATAGAACAGTATTATGGACTCTATGGGAGAGGGCGAGGGTGGGATGATATGGGAGAATGGCACTGAAGCATGTAAATTATCATATGTGAAACAAATCGCCAGTCCAGGTTCAATGCATGATACAGGGTGCTCGGGGCTGGTGCACTGGAATGACCCAGAGGGATGGGATGAGAAGGGAGGTGGGAGGGAGGTTCTGGAAGGGGAAAACATGTATACCCATGGTGGATTCATGTCAATGTATGGCAAAACAAATACAATATTGTAAAGTTAAAAAATAGATAAATAAACTAATTAAAAAAAAAATCCCAGATTGGCAAGACCAACATTTTGGGTTTTTTCTGCACACTTCTTCCTAGATATGAAGCTGGTCTCATCTAATTGCAGGCTTTCCTTCAAGGAGATAAACCTCCCTCAGGGTTTACCCTGCTGAGGAGGCCAGAGTGAAAAGATCAACAGGTTCAGCTTAAAGTCAAGTCAACCAGAAATTCTGGGAAGGTCTGACTTAAGCATGGTTTAACCATTTTCCCTGGTGGCTCAGACAGTAAAGAATCTGCCTGCAATGCAGGAGACTCCGGTTTGATCCCTGGGTCAGGAAGATTCCTGGAGAAGGGAACGGCTACCCATCCGGTACTCTTGCCTAGAGAATTCCATGGACAGAAGAGCCTGGTGGGCTACTGTCCACAGGGTCGCAAGGAGTCAGACATGACTGAGTGACTAACATTTTTGCTTTCAAGCCATTTTCCAATCTTCTCCCACAAGAACTAGATGTGTGTGAGGGTTGGAAGGGAGAAGCTTCTATCCTTGCAATTGGAGAGGCAGAGTTCCCATACTGCAGGTGAGGATAGAAGAATGGAGGAGAAGGGACAAACCCCTCTATAGTTCTGCCTTCTTAGCAGCAAAACCCTACACATCACCTTCATAGAAATTATCACAATTTAAATTTAAGCTCTTTGTTATTGCTTATTTACTTTTTTTTTTTTTATCTGTCTGCCTTCCCAAATTACAAACTCCCAGAGAGTGAAGATCATATTTTATTCATGAGTGCACAAACTTGATTCTTAACACGTGTTTAATAATTCTTTTGTTAAATGAACAGGTGAATAAGAGCCAAGGGTCAAAGGTAGAAAAAAAAATGGCCAAAGATGTTTTCCAAAGGGACAGGGAAGGAAAGGAAAAGAATCCATGTTATTTATCATTCCAGGCCATGCAAGTGAATGTGTGAAAGAAGGGGTGTCTTAATGCTGACCAGGGCTGTTCCTGATGCTAAGGTGTGTAAAAGGACTAAGCTAAGTGACAAGGGAAGGGTTTGGAATGGAGCCATCCTCCTGTGACAGAAATCTGTTACATTTGGACTTGTTATGGGAATCAGCACAAGTGTGAGCTCCCCCTGGGCTCATGGACACATCTATGGAGCTCATTAGAAACATTCTAATATAACCTGGCAGCCACTTTTCAGGCCAGGTTACAACTCCTTGACACCAAGGAGGAGATGCTCGCTCTCAGATTTCCTGAGAATGTGGTTTTTGGGGACCTGCACAGAAGCCAGAATGCCTGGAGAAGGGGAAGCAGTGTGGCGGGGCTTCACCAGTGTGGTGGGGCTTCAGCCCACCCTGGAACTAGCAGCTCCAGCAGCTCTGCCCTTATCTGTTTTCTATATGGGCTTCCCACCTGAGATTTAATTTGAAGACATTGTTCTGCTATAAAACATAGTTTGCAAGTCATTCAGGTAGACATAAGGGTCTCTGAAGGGTACATTGTTCAGTTCATCTTTCAGATAAAGCATAAGACCAATTCAAATTAGCCCAGGAAGAAAAGGTGATGGACCAAAAGGACATCAGGGTTCTCACTGAGTCAGAGGAAGAAGTTTAGGAACCAGGATATCTGGGGACCCCTTAGATTGTTGTCAGGCCCCCAGAGGCACCTGCTTCCTCCTTAAGAGGGCACTTAAGGAGAAAAGTATTGGGGAAGATCTCCACTGACCCTGTTTGTAGCACGTTCCTAAAACTGAGCCATCGCCAATGGGCCCTGTGCCTTCCCCTGCAGCTAGAGAATCAGGGATTGTTACCATGGAGGAAGCACATTTATGCAAAAACAACATCTTGTCAGAACATGCTGATGTGCTGCAGAAGTGATTAAGTTGCCGGCTACCTGTCCAGGTGGACTTTGTCTAGAGAGAGGCTTTAAAGGGACAGGACCACAGCTTCTCTGAAAAGTAGAACCATGTGATAACTTTTTGTTTCTCCAGCAAACACTGAACAAATTCCAAAGCACATCTTACACTGAGAATCAACTCTGAACTTTCTTTGTTAGTGGTTGAATGAGCAATGCTACCAACCTCATTTTTCCCCATCTGGTTTCGATTTTCTAGTTTTTCTATTTGTTTTATTGTTGGCTTGTTTCTCTCTCCACATTCCACACCTTTCCCTCAGAAGCTCCCAGGTCAAAAGGTCAGTATTAGTTGTCTCTCGCTGCTGTAACAAATTACCACAAACTGAGAAACTGAAAACAACTCCTATTTGTTATATCCAAGTTTCCATGGGTCAGACATCCAGGCACAGCATGGATCACTGCTTCTCTGTTTAGGATCTCAAGAGGTCAAAATTGGGGTATTGACTGGGTCATATTCGTTTCTCAAGTTTCTGGCAAGAATCCACTTCTGTGCTCACTCAGTTTGTTCCTGAATTCAGTGCCCTACAGCTGTAGGACTGAGGTCTTACTTCCTTGCTGGCTCTCAGCTGGGAGCCTCTGTGCTTCTTGGCTACGTGGTAGTCCTCCTCCTTCCCCTTCTGGCTTCAGGCTAGCAACAGTGCATAGATTCCTCAAGTGTCAGATCACTCCTACTTCTCCTTCTGCCATGATGCTTGACCCCAAGACAAAGAAAAGTCTCTATTCTTAAGGTCAGAGGTGATTGGGCCCACCTAGATGATTCAGGATAATAATCTCCCTATTTTAAGGTCCATAGCCTCAGTTCTATCTGAAAAGTCCCTTTTTGCTTTGTAACATATTAGTCAGAGGTCTCCAGAAAAATGAAAACAGTAAGAAACCAGGTATGCAAATAGATGATAGATAGAAAGATAGATAGTAGATAGATTTAGATAGATAGATAGATGATAGTTTAATGCTAGATAATGGAGAAAGAGAGATTTATTTTAAGGAGTTGGCTTACATTTTATGGAGGCTGACAAGTCCAAAACCTGCAGGGTAGAGACAGGGAGGAAAGCTGATGTTGTAGCACAAGTATGATGACCATCTGCTGCAGAGTTCCATCTAGCTCAAAAATCTCCAACTCGGTTCTGTTCAGACCTTAAACTAACTGATGAGAACCACTCACATTATGCGGAGAAGGCAATGGCACCCCACTCCAGTACTCTTGCCTGGAAAATCTCATGGACGGAGGAGCCTGGTGGGCTACAGTCCATGGGGTCGCTGAGAGTCGGACACGACTGAGCGACTTCACTTTCACTTTTCACTTTCTTGCATTGGAGAAGGAAACGGCAGCCCACTCCAGTATTCTTGCCTGGAGAATCCCAGGGACGGAGGAGCCTGGTGGGCTGCCGTCTATGGGGTCGCACAGAGTCAGACACGACTGAAGCGACTTAGCAGCAGCAGCAGCAGCAACTCACATTATGGAGTGTATCCTGTTTTGCTCAAAGACCACCAATTTTAAATGTTAATCTGCAGTCTGCTATGCTAACAACGTGTTACAAGGTTGCTTTTCTTGTTCTCATTGTTACACATATTTAGAGCATTGTTTCCTTTTATTTTTTTGTTAAGAGAAGTTAGCATTTCTAAGAGAAAAAAAGCAATGCTATTCAAGTTGTCCGTTAATTCTGTCAGCTTATATGTTTTAGTAATCTGTAAGTCTCTTCTCAGAAAACGTCTTCACAGAAACATCCAGAATAATGTGACCAATATCTGGGCAATGTGGTTCAGACAAGCTGAGACATAAAATTAACCCATCACACATGGCATATTCATAGATCCAGGGACCAGGGTGCCAACAAGGTTAGACACTAACTGTACCATTTCAGACACTCAAGAGAGATAACACTGGGGCTTAGAATAACCCAGCTTTCCAGGACAATGAATAGACCTCTCTGTGGTTCTATTGCTTTATCCTGGCATATGCTCACCAAGACCTTCTAAACATAGAAGGGTTGCCTTGAAGTGACAAGTCCCTGGGTGCAGTCTGGACCCAGGGTCCAGGGTTGCAGTTTCCTTGTCACCCTCTCACCTCTGAGGGAATGATGAAGTAAGGAAGTGACAGAGGCCCTGGAAGAGAGGAAATGGACCCCAGCAAGAAAAGGTGAATGGGATGGGGAGGGGACAGGTTAGTAGTCCTCAAAATGAGGGTCCCCTGGCCACAGCATTCCCCATCCTCCTGCTTTTCCTGCAGGAATCCGGGCCTCCCCAGCTTGCCCCCTCTCTGCAGACTTGCCTGCCCCTGCTCTATGGACAGCACTCCTTATGGCCCCTGACCAAGCTTCAGCATCCTCAGGCCCTGGGGCTGCATATCTTACCCAAGATTTTTATCTTTAAAATACCTGAAAAGAGCTGCTTGATCATAGGTCCCTTACTGCTTGAGGTACTGGAATCCAATGGGATCCTTGATGATTATCTATTGTTCTTTCCTCTTTTCTCTTCAGTCTCCCCTTTATAATTTTCCCCTTTCATATGAAAACAACTTATAGGAATTATTTTTAATAGATATACTTAAATGATTTTATCTTAGGGGTATACATATCAAAGCTGTCAGAAGTGTACCTAAATGATAAATTTGCTATTGATACACCTGGAAGCTCTCTGCTATGGAAAAGCCAGGCCCACTCTCAGCCATCTCCACCAAACACACTTCAGGACTCTCCTGCCTGTCTCCTCTCTCACCAGTATCCCTTTTAAGAGCTGGTTACCCTTCATTCCTTCACAAGCAAACTTATCCCAAAAAGCAGAACTAAGTGTGCATGCATGCTAAGTTGCTTCAGTTATGTCCAACTCTTTGCAACTCAGTGGACTGTAGCCTTCCAGGCTCCTCTGTCCATGGGCTTCTCCAGGCAAGAATACTGCAGTGGGTTGCCATGCCCTCCTCCAGGGGATCTTCCCTACTCAGGGATTGAATCCCTGTCTCTTAAGTCTCCTGCATTGGAAGCCAAGTTCTTTACCACTAGTACCACCTGGGAAGTCCAGAACCAAGTGTAGTTCTTGTTAAACTAAAGCAACTTTGTTTGATTAACACAACTCCTAGGCCCATCCCACTCCAAACATGTTTCAAAGCTAGAGACAGTGTAAAACAAAATAAACAACCATATACTGTCAGGCCCAAAAGAAAGATAAGGGACTTTGCAGACAGTAGAAATTAAGGGGAAACATGCATACATGAGGGGTGAAACATGGCCACACCACACCATGGAGGGGCAGTGGAGAAGCACAGAGGGAACTATGTTGAATGACCATATGGTAAAGAAGATACCAAAGTCCACCCAGAACCAAAATCCCTAAAAAGTAAGAATGGTTTCCCTCCTGAATAAGAGGGAAGAGATTTGCTGCAAAGAGATTTGACTGGAAAACAAGAGAAGAAACCATCAGTCTGATAATCTGAGACCCCAGGTATAGCCAAACACATGTGAGGGTCCAAATTACCTGCCCTGAATGGTACAGGATCAAACTCAAAACAGTCGCCACCAGATCTCATCTCAGACAAGTGGAAATCATGGGTGTTGGGAAAAAAGATAGGTTCATGTCCAGAGTGTTTTCCATTTGCTTTTTGATCTCTGATCTTCCCTGTGCCCTGCTTTGTGCCTGAAAGCGTTGACCTGGACAACCTTGGGATTTCCTCACCCTCTATAACCCACTCCTTTTCTCCAAGGAGAGTGCAGAAAGGCTACACAGCATGGCTAGGGGAAATCCAACAGAGATTAGCGCCAAAACAAAAAAGTGAGACATGCAGGCATGGCAGTTTGTACTGCTTCCTTGGGTAACTTATTTTGCTAGCGCCAACACTGAAGAGTCAGATTCAGTGAAGCAGTACTGCATTGGAAGGACTGATGCTGAAGCTGAAGCTCCAATATTTTGGCCACCTGATGCAAAGAGCAGACTCATTGAAAAAGATCCTGATCCTAGGAAATATTGAGGGCAGGAGGAGAAGAGGGCAGCAGAAGATGAGATGGTTAGAGAGCATCACTGACTCAAACGACATGAATCTGAGCAAACTCCAGGAGATAGTGAAGGACAGCAAAACCTGGCATGGGGTCACAAACAGTTGGACAGGACTGAGCGACCGAACAACAACAAAGCACCAGAGGAGTCACACAGATGACAGTTTAGGAGCAATCCAGGAGGTGGTGAGGTATCTCCCCCCCCAGTGCCAGGTGGGGCATTTTTCCTGACACAGCCCCCAGCATCAGACAGGCAGCTCGCTAGATGTTGAAATGGTGAATTTTCCCCCAGCCCTCATTCTAATATTCCCTTTAGGAAGGGAAATAAGGACTAATCCGTGGGGCAAGGTCCATAGGAACATTACCTTGGGCTCTGTCTGTCCCCTCCTTTCTGTCTTGATATTATTTGGAGAACTTTTGCCCTATCCACAGACCATCATGCTCTTTTACACCAGTGGAACCAAACTAACTGAGTTTAATAAGCAGAGGTAGCAATACCCCAGAGGGGTATTGCTGCACACGGGTGCATAGGATGGGAGACAAACTTTGCCCAAGCTTAGGGCTGCCCCAGTGGTTCAGTTTCTGGGAGCCGGTGGTCTGGGACTTGGCAGTGTTTCCTCCAGAAGGAGTTACTGTTATGGGTTGGGTCCCCTCAGAAGACAGGCTCTGAGATGGAGATTCATATACATATAAGCAGCTAGCTCACTAGATGTGGTCCTGAGATCCACACACATTGAGGGAAGAAAGAAAGAACAGTCTGACTCCTGTGCAACCTCTCCTTCCCTGATTGCCTTCTCTTCTTGAATCTTTCTGAATGTTGACCTCACTGCTTCCAGGTTGTGACCTGAGGCCACTTCTTGGTCTGTCATCTCCTGGGAGCCTTCAGTTACTACAGATCCCATCCACAAGTCCTGTGATTTTCCCCTCCTCCTCTCTGACCACAATCCATGGTCAGTTGCTGTCCCGACATGTGCCTGCCAGCCTCTGCTGGTATAGTCCCTTCTGTTCGGGGCAGTCTGCCCCTTCTTGGAATGACAGCCTCTCTCACGAGAACTTCTGGCTTCTCCTCCTTAAGTTCTCTTTTTGGATGTTCATGTAATTCTGTGTCTCACTGATGGCAAAGACTTCTTTATAACAGTGGTGCTATTTGAGAACCACCTCAGGGTCCCTCAGGTAAAAGAAGGAACACTGAAAATAAAGTAATTCAAGGAGGTTTACCAACAGAGGAATGATTTACAAGGGAGCAGGCCTAGGAGGGGAGAAGGCAATGGCACCCCACTCCAGTACTCTTGCCTGGAAAATCCCATGGACGGAGGAGCCTGGTAGAGGGTCGCTAAGGGTCAGACATGACTGAGCGACTTCACTTTCACTTTTCACTTTCTTGCATTGGAGAAGGAAGTGGCAACCCACTCCAGTGTTCTTGCCTGGGGAATCCCAGGGACGGAGGAGCCTGTTGGGCTGCCGTCTATGGGGTCACACAGAGTCGGACACGACTGAAGCGACTTAGCAGCAGGCCTAGGACTACCACAAGGGGCAGTACAGTCTCTAGCACCTTAGTAGCAGCAGAGCCCTTCCCAACCCTGGGTTCAGGGAAGAAGGGGTGACCGGTCCCCAGAGAGAGGTTGATCTTCAGTGAGAAAGCTAATGCCTAGAAGCATCTCTGGAGGAAGAAGGCAGAGACTTAAAAACCCAGATCTTCCTTTCCTTTCTACATCTTCTTGGGATTGACCAAACCCAAGCAGAAGCCAAGGGCACACAGGCCCACTAATATGATTCCCGTGGCTTAGTATTCTGCAGCAGAGAGCAGACTGGGGGGAGTAGGAAGTGAATTTGCAGGGGCAGAAACCAGCCTCCTCCTGCCTTCAGCGCAAGGAATGTATGAGCCTCAGTAACTGCTTCATGGTGACGCTGACCTTGTCTTCACAACAGAAACTTAAAGTTGTCACCATTGCCAGTGTGCTCACATACTAGAGTGAGGGAAACAAAGAAAACAAGAAAGAGACACTATAGCCTAGGGACCAGTCTCAGCCATTCCTCCTTCCGTGGTACCTGGATCCTGCCCTAGGGCTTGGCCCACTATGAGGTTTTCCTCAGAGCCCCTGGGTGAGGCCAAGGCAGTGGCCACCCTCTTGGGATTAGTGCTTCGGCCCTGTGTGGATTTGTCTGTGCACAGACCCCCCACTTTTCCTCTTGCATGACCAGGTCTTGCATGATCACAGGTGTGGGTTCTGGGGAAAATAGTGAAGCAATAGAAACAGGTCCCGTGGATACATGAACTTCCTACTCTTTGACTTTACTAAGGTCTTCTGGCCCTGATCAGGCTGTATCCCATTTTTATCACTTCCATTTTTCTCATGTGACAGTTCAACGCAAGTCCAATTTTATGGTTTGGTGAATCACATAGCAATTAGCTTATCATGGGAAGTTAGGGCCACGTGGTCAATTGGTGCCCCATAAAGAGATTTCCTATTTTTACCAGGCTCAGTAACAAGGCAGGAGGTAGAGGCAGGAGTGGCCCACCACCTGCACCCCAGAGGCCATGCCGTGATCCTCATGATGAAGATTCCTGAGGCCCCACAGAACATCTGACTGTTCACATTTTCTTTGACTTTACAGGGTCCTAAGGTCTAAGTAGTAGGATTTATGCCAGAACCCTGGCCTTGCTCAAAACTGACAGCTAACTACTAAATGAATAAACACACACACACACACACACACACACGTGGTATTTGTTGTCTCCAAAATCTAAAGAACCTCTTCAAGCTAGAAGACAGACAGCTCTCAGAGGTCAGCCCTCTGGAAAGTGGCCTCAGCTAAGAATGTGAAAGTAAGTGAAAGTGTTAGTCACTCAGTCATGTCCAGCTCTTTGTGACCCTATGGACTGTATCCCTCTAGGCTCCCTGTTCATGTAATTCTCTAGGCAAGAATACTGGAGTGGGTAGCCATTCCCTTCTCCAGGGGATCTTCCTGACCCAGGGATTGAATCCAGGTCTCCTGCACTGCAGGCAGATTCTTTACTGTCTAAATCATCCCCAAAGTCATGCCCCCTTCCCAGCTATTTCGAACATCTAGTCCATCCTAGTTTGGAAATCCTTGCCCTTCCTCTGCCCTGGCAGAGGAACCCAGGTGTGAAGGAGAAGTAGCACAGGTGGCCCATCCTGGGAGGACCCACATGATCTATTGGGGTCTCACTGTGGATCAAGGGTGAGTCTTCTCAGCCAGCCCTCAGCCTTCATCCTGTTTACACTCAAATTCAGTTATGCTTGCTGAAGTGACCTGGGTACAATCCTGAAGTTCTGGAGTAAACAGACATAAATGAAAATCTGTCCTTTCCTTCAACTCCCAACATTAAGCAGAGCTCAGAACTGCAGTGCAAGATGTCAAATAACTAAGAAAAATACATCTGGTCAACCCCGGGGTGCTAATGAGGTAGCACTTGGGTAGGGCCTGAGAGGAGAGAAAAGGAACCTTTGAAGTCAAATGAGCTCATGTGCTCAGAACAAAGTCAACCAGCCCAGGGAACCCAGGTTATATTATCTTCATTTAGTTGATGAGTTTCAGATAAGAAGTCTTTTATTCCCCCACCAAATGTGTAAAGTTTATTTAATCCTACAAAGGATGCTCACATTCATCTCAGGCCCTGCCCTTTTTTCTAAGCTCCCCAACTGTCCCTGTTGCCAGGGCATTCTCACTATTTTATCAACTAGGTTTATTAGCAGCATTTATTTTTAAAACTCCTAAAAATATAAGGCATTATTTGGAAGTCTGAAATTTGAAACCCAGAAATGTGGAAAAACAGAAGTAAGAAGCTGGAAAAATACATGCAGTGTGGTGGGGAAAGGCCAACCACACAAAAAGAAAAAAATAAAAGCAAGTATTGGTTTATAAAGTTTGGAATAATACTTATGGTGTGATTCCATGTTCAAATAAATGAAGAGCAGCAACAAAAACCACCCAATCTACATTATTCCATATGGGCACACTGAGGGTAACATTAGTACCTTAGAAATGGAGGTTGGAAAGCTGATATTATCAACTTTTCCTGGAACTCTTTCTGTAACCTTCAACTTGGCATAATAAGCATCAAACCACATAGTTCTATTGCTAATTACCAGCGTAAAGATAAGCTTCACTAGCTACTGGGTATGAGGCCACAGGGAGAAAGGGTTTGAACCAGATGGTGCCCGAAGTCTTGTAGGCACATACTAGTACACACCCACCTTTCATATCACAGTGCTGGTTTACCCTCATGACCACCATTTATAGTTACAGGATGGTTAATTGTCATCCCTATTTAGAAGATGAGGAAACTGAGACTAGGAGAGCTAAAATGAATTTCCCAACGTCACACAGACAAGCTCTTCTCATTATATCCGTCTCTCCCCAGAATGCCTCTAAACTGGGAAGGAGAAAAGGCAGCAAAGAGAAACAAGCAGAAGGACATACTTTGAAGGTATAAGAAATCAGAATCCTTAATTGGCATGAGGAAGCCCAGAAGCAGAGCCATTTGCAACTCAGAACACCAAGTTGGATGTCAGTGGCATCTTAGGAAGTCCTGGTTTCCCACAAGGCCAGGAAACTCTTCTTCCCCATCCCAGGGGTCAACTGTAGTCATATTGTTCAGAGAGGGTAATATATGAGGTCACTGGAGTGAAGGACATGCTTCCTTCCCTTTTCTTTTTCCAATTGTACCTGTGCCACAGGCTGTGTGGATGTGCCCCTCAATGCCCTTGGAGAGGGTGCACAAGGTGGCCAAGGTCACTACCCTCACCTACACATCAGTGACTCTTGTTAGGCAGCCAGGGTCCATGCTGAAGCCTCCTTGGGGTGAGGTTTTCTCTTGTGCAAATTCTCACGAAGTGAAACCCCAGGCTCCTCCTGAGGTGCTCGATCACAAGGTCTGTGTGACTACTCCGAGTGTCAGTCACAGTTACCAGGTCACACGCAATAACCAAGAGCTCTAGCCTGACCTCGGGTGAGTGGAACTCAAATAGTCTGGTTACAGTGCTCTGTATGGTTATCACCTTTACAGGTGGAGCCACAGAAACCACCTGCCACACACAGGCTAACTCAATGGCACATCACACAGGAGTCTGGATGATTAACAACAATGCTTGTCTTGTGGATAAGGGTGCGGAGGGTGGCATCACCTGACACAGACAACACAAAATGACTGCCTTTGGCCAGTCAGTTAAAGCTGTTCATGAAAGCTGACCAGGTGTCCTCAGGTGTGATCAGCACACCTCTGAAGAGGAGCATGCCCACCCTAGGCTTGTGGGGATGACCAAACAGAACATTCAACATCGGGCAGATGAATGGAACAGCTGTTTGTCAATCATGTACACCCTCAGCCAGGGAGAGGAGGACACTGGGCAGCATGTAGGGCTGTGAGATCAGCAGGGGATGCACTCGGGAGTGGAGTGAACTAGCAGGAACCCCGGGAGCAGACTTGAGTGACAAGAGGGTGAGGTGGCTCTGGTCCCCCGGGGAGCAGGAGACTGATTTGTTTGAATAATTCTGCAGGCTGGCAGAGAAGGGAAACCTTCAACTCAGTGGTGAGCAAGAAGTGGCCAGCTCCACTTAGTAAAGAGTATGGCTGGGGAGGCCTAATCCGCGGTTGCAGAATGCACAGCAGAGCTACCAGTTCAGCCATTCCAGACACTCCTGCTTTCACTGAATGTAGAGATACTCACAGCACTGGGCCTTAACTGTGGGCCTCACACCACACCGAACAATGAATAACACTCCCTCCAAGAAAGCCATTCCCTCCTCCAGGGGTTCTTCCTGACTCAGAGATTGAACCCAGGTCTCCTGCATTGCAGGCAAATTCTTCACTGTCTGAGCCACCAAGGAAGCAGAACAAGATAAACTATCAAACTTCAGAGTACAGAAATAAAGAGAAAATCCCATGAGATTGTGTTCTGGTACAATGGCTTTCAAATGACTTTAGACTTGTAATTCCATTATCAGAATCTGAAAATCTATGAGGAACTGCTTTAAATATTTTTAAGTAACATGACCTTTGACATAGAAATTCTGCATGAAATTAAACTAACAAATGTGAATATAAAATAAAGACATTTTTCAAGAATAGAAATTTCATTGATCCTTTCGCAGGAAGCTTCTGGAGGGTGTCTTTCACTGAAACAAAAGATTAGACTCAAAAGGGAAAGATGTAGATTAGAGAAAGCAGTTGTCCAACTCAAGAAACTGAAACGAGTTTCCAGAGTCATTTAAAAACACTTGTTGAAGAATACTCAGGTCACTGCTGATTATGGGATGTGAGGAGCAGCTGGTCCAAAGTGGAGAAAGTCAGAGGACAGAGAAAAGTCAGAGAAAGCCAACACTCAGTAGAGTGGGAGGAAGTAGACATGAGGATGTGAGACAATATTGCTGTGGAAGCTGAGGATGTTGAGAACTATGGGGGTTAAATTAATCATAATTGCATAGAAAATTAATCAACTAGACAATAATAAATATTATCAGATTCACAGTTAAAAATAAAGCTCTGCAAAAAACATCATTATTATATTATGAAGCTCACTGTAAATCAGTGCAGTTCATTTGCTCAGTCAAGTACAACTCTTTGCAACCTCATGGACTACAGTACGCCAGGCTTCCCTGCCCATCATCAACTCCCAGAGCTTACACAAACTCATATCCATTGAGTCGGTGATGCCATCCAACTATCTAATCCTCTGCCATCCCCTTCTCCTCCTGCCTTCAACCCTTCCCAGTATCAGGGTCTTTTCAAATGAGTCAGTTCTTTGCATCAGGTAGCTGAAGTATTGGAGTTTCAGCTTCCCCATCAGTCCTTCCAATGAATATTCAGGATTGATTTCCTTTAGGATTGACTGGTTGGATCTTTTTGCTGTCCAAAGGACTCTCAAGAGTCTTCTCCACCACTGTTCAAAAACACCAATTCTTTGGTGCTCAGCTTTCTTTATAGTCCAACTCTCACATCCATACATGACTACTGGAAAAACCATAGATTTGATTAGATGGACATTTGTTGGCAAAGTAATGTCTCTGCTTTTTAATATGCTGTCTATTATGGTCATAACTTTTCTTCCAAGGAGCAAGCATCTTTTAATTTCATGGCTGCAGTCACCATCTGAAGTGATTTCAGAGCCCCCCAAAATAAAGTTTCTCACTGTTTCCACATCTATTTGCCATGAAGTGATGGGACCAGATGCCCTGAACTTAGTTTTCTAAATGCTGAGTTTGAAGCCAACTTTTTAATTCTCTTCTTTCACTTTCATCAAGAGACTCCTCAGTTCTTCTTCACTTTCTGCCATAAGGGTGGCTGCTGCTGCTGCTGCTGCTAGGTTGCTTCAGTTGTGTCCAGCTCTGTGAGACTCCATAGACGGCAGCCCAACAGGCTTATTTGTCCCTGGGGTTCTCCAGGCAAGAACACTGGAGTGGATTGCCATTTCCTTCTCCAATGCATGAAAGTGAAAAGTGAAAGTGAAGTCGCTCAGTTGTGTCCAACTCCCAGCAACCCCATGGACTGCAGCCTACCAGGCTCCTCTGTCCATGGGATTTTCCAGGCAAGAGTACTGGAGTGGGGTGCCATTGCCTTCTCCACATAAGGGTGGTGTCATCTGAATATGGAGAAGGCAATGGCACCCCACTCCAATACTCTTGCCTGGAAAATCCCATGGATGGAGTGGCCTGGTAGGCTGCAGTCCAGGGGGTCGCTAAGAGTCGGACAGGACTGAGCGACTTCACTTTCACTTTTCACTTTGATGCATTGGAGAAAGAAATGGCAACCCACTCCAGTGTTCTTGCCTGGAGAATCCCAGGGACGGGGGGAGCCTGGTGGGCTGCCGTCTATGGGGTCGCACAGAGTCGGACACGACTGAAGCGACTTAACAGCAGCAGTAGCAGCATCTGAATATCTGAGGTTATTGATATTTGTCCCGGCAATCTTTGTTCCAGCTTTTGCTTCATCCAGTCCAGCATTTCTCATGATGTACTCTGCATAAAAGTTAAATAAGCAGGGAGACAATATACAGCCTTGACGTACTCCTTCCCCTATTTGGAACCAGTCTGTTGTTCCATGTCCAGTTCTAACTGTTGCTTCCTGACCTGCATACAGATTTCTCAGGAGGCAGGTCAGGTGGTCTGGTATTCCCATCTCTTTCAGACTTTTCCACAGTTTGTTGTGATCCACACAGTTTGTTGTGATCCACTTTGCTTTGGCATAGTTTTTCTGGAACTCTCTCGCTTTTTTGATGATCCAACAGATGTTGGCAATTTGATCTCAGGTTCCTCTGCCTTTTCTAAAACCAGCTTGAACATCTGGAAGTTCACAGTTCACATACTGTTGAAGCCTGGCTTGGAGAATTTTGAGCATTACTTTGCTAGCATGTGAGATGAGTGCAATTGTACGGTAGTTTGAGCATTCTTTGGCATTGCCTTTCTTTGGGATTGGAATGATTTACCAAATAATGTAAACACAATGTTTTTCCAACTGATATTATGTTATATTTAATGCCTGAATAAGTAAACTTTAAAACGTGTGTCATAGAGTCAAAGGGAATGTTACCATATTATTCATATTTGCCCATTTTAGAGAGGAGGCTATTGGTCTTTTTGATTTAAACCATCTGTATATTCTAGATATTAAAGATTTTACATATATATATATTCCGCCAGCCTGTTACCATTTGTTGTTTTGTCTATAGTTTCTCTCATAGTTGAGAAAAACTTCGTACAGTAGCAAAATGTATGCTACACTAAAATGTGCCCAGTACTGCTCTAAATATTTTCATGTGTTGTTATTTGATACATATTTTTATGCATGCATGCATGCTGTCACTCCAGTCGTGTCCAACTCTTTGTGACCCTATATACTGTAGCCTGCAAGGCTGCTCTGTCCATGGGATTCTCCAGGCAAGAATACTGAAGTGGGTTGCCTGTGCCCTCCTCCAAAGGATCTTCCCACACCAGGAATTAAACCCATGGCTCTTAGGTCTTCAGGCAATTTCTTTACCAGTAGCTCCACCTAGGAAGTCCCATATATTTTTATACTGCTTATAATAAAATCTCCTAAATTTTCCCATCTTAAAATTTTTGCTTTCCAGCTTTGTTTAAGAAATTCCCTCGATTTTATCAGTCAGCTTTTGTTTTGGTAACAAACAATCCAAAAGCCTCAATTGCTTGAAATATTAAAGGATTATTTCTTATTTATGTTGTAAGTTGGCAGCAGGTCAGCTGTTCTTTGCCATGTGCCTGCCTCATGGTGGGATCCAGGCCTCTCTGAGGTCAGCTACTCTTGGGGGAAGAGTGGAAAAGAGAAAACTAGAAGCTGTGCAACTATTTTTAAGGTGTCTGCAGGGCTGTGCAGCCAGCCCCTTCCTCAGTCACACTTTATTACCCACAGCAAGTCACATAGTCAAGTGTGAACTGAACCTGGCACTGAACCTGGGACAGTATAACCATATTACAATTTCCCATCACCTCAAAGTCACAGTACGGTTTCTTCCATTACATTTTTCCTCAACAGAGAGGCGTATATTTATACAGTAAATGTGTGTGTGTGGGTGAAGGGGGTGAGCACATACAGGAAGAATATACATGCAAATATATGTAATATACATGCAAATATAAATATATGTAAAGCCATTAATCTCTATTAGCCAAAGCCTGGGGAGTCCACAAGCATTGTGTGGATGCCCCCTCTGCCCTGTAGGACTTTTTTTTCTCTCCTTGTATCACAGTGGCCTATCGAGATCTAGCCTGCAGACACTTTTGATGGAAGATAGTATGGAACTTACAAACTTGTTTTTAATTATAATACAAATTGATTAAGATTACCAACCTGTCAAGCTTTCCTTTACCCATAAAATCGGATCATTGCCTTTCTTCATGACATTTTTTTTCTTTGTATGAAGGAAAGGAAGGACAGTTAATCCTGAAATCTCTGTATATCTATGTTCCCAAAACTAAGTCATTAATCTTCTTCAAAACATTCTTAATATAGTCACCATTTTCCTGGAGGTGCTGTACATGTAATAGAATCATTATATGTTCTTGTGGACTTGTTTCCCTGGGCAAAGAGAGAATCATTTGAAATGTATTGTGTGGAGCCTTGCAAAGGGGCATGAAGAGAAACGCTGCTCAGAGGAAGCAGTTTTCGGGGCTTTCTTTGTGGAGTGTGCACCCTTTGTCAGGTCGTTTAGCTTGGTAAGAAAGCCATGGCGATTCAATCCTCCCATGACAGAGTGCCATTGTGTCGACCTATTTGGAGAACAGCTAAGTGACATACTATTTTCTCATGGACTTTTGATATTTTATTCATGAATTCTGGAGACTATATGATTTTGTATATTAACAGAAAGTCAGAACAAAGAAAAACTTAAAACTCCCCACAGAGTACAATGTCCTGAGTTGTGCAATCTTAGGCAGTTTGTCTTTGTGGACATAAATTTAAGCCTCTTAAGGAAAAAAAAATAAGTAGAATAGACAATATTTGGTCTTTGAATAATAGATACTTAAAATATTTGTTATTTTCTTCTGATTCTGCCTGCCTTGGAATCAACACAGGCACTTAAGTCAACCTCTGCCTTCACTTAGGTGCCAAGATAATCACTGGATGTTGCCCATCCCTTACGCCTTCATTTAAACAATGTACAGAGTAGCAGATCTGGAAGGCATTCCTATGAGAATCAAATTACATAATGTACACATCTGTATAATTTAAGAAACAGAGCATTTGAGAAGTTAGACTTGTTCATCTCTTAATTTTGCTTATAAGGAGAAAACTGGATTAAGCCTTTTCTGATAAATGTACACAAATCCTATAATTTTTTTCCAGTCATTGCAGCCTTACCTCCATCAAATTCCAGGTTTTCAAATCAGTTCATTTGGGGGTTTCTCCCTCTGGTTTATCTCCATAGTAACACCTGTGTTTTAAAGCTTTAGATGTCAAGTTGATGCACATCTGGTCAGAGCCAAGTGTCCTCTTCCTCACCCAACACTCTCTGACCTGCCAGTTCTCTAGTCATTGGTTTTCATCCTCTGTCATTTACTGAAATATCTCAGACTACGCTTCCTTTGAAAATGCATGCTCTTTGATTTGTTGGTAGACTGAGGCTATCCAAGGATTTACATTTAGTATTCTTGCTGTGTATGTAGATATTACAACATTCTGGCTCTGCTTGCAGTAATTTTAGTAGACTCTCACACAGTAGTTCACCTATATAGAAGGAAATAATTTCTCCTGACAAAATTATTTAGTTGTTTCCTCACAGAGCCAAGATTCAGGCATCCGGACCAGAGGAGCCAGCCACTGCTTTGTGACTGCTCTGGGACTATCTCCCTTGAATTTGCTATTTTCTTAACTAATACATATGTAAAGTTACCAAAACCACAAGATTTAGAGACTGCAAAGATACTCAGATTGGCCACTTATCCCAGGATGCAAGCATTCTTAATCCAAGTCTATTCAAAATGTTTTATCACCAGGGAGTGGGGAAAAAACATGCTATCTGATATGAAAGACTTACAATAAAGTTCGTTATATACCATTGTATGGTCAGGCCACTTGACATGGCTGTTATCTTGCTCTCTGTACATCCCCTGCTTCACCAGGCCTGCTTCACCTACACCCTACTCACAAGAGTGCCCTTCCTACATACTTGCCTCAGGTCCACAGGTAATGATTGTTCTTATTAAAGCGGTGGTGAGGGGCATCACCCTCTACTTGATTCCCTGGTAACTTATAAGCCAGCATGACATAATTCTCTCATAATTGGTAACATCCCACTGGCCTCAGGGGTGAACACTACTGCCACGTTCTGGCCACCACACATGGTGGGGAGTCACTCTAGGACCTTGCTTCAGATGTGCAAGCTCCCCATTCCACTAAACCATTGATGTCTCTGTTGCTGACTCTGGGATCCTTCTTCAGTCTTGAAACTGGGCAAGTACGGACCTTACAGGCCTGCGGGGTGCAGACCAATAACCATAATATCTACTTGATATCATCTTACTGCCATCATTATCAGAGGGTTAATAAGAGAGATGTATTTTCTTCTCTGGTTGATTGCTGAATGTTCCCCTCACTTTTTTCCCCATTTTATCATGAATTGTTTTGTTTAGGCAATGCCAAAGAATGCACAAATTACCCCACAATTGCCCTTCTCTCACACACTAGTAAAGTAATGTTCAAAATTCTCCAACCCAGGCTTTAGCAATACGTGAACCGTGAACTTCCAAATATTCAAGCTGGTTTTAGAAAAGGCAGAGGCACGAGAGATCAAATTGCCAACATCGGCTGGATCATTGAAAAAGCAAGAGAGTTCCAGAAAAACTTCTATTTCTACTTTGTTGACTATGCCAAAGCCTTTGACTGTGTGGATCACAATAAACTGTGGAAAATTCTTCAAGAGATGGGAATACCAGACCACCTGACCTGCCTCTGGAGAAATCTGTATGCAGGTCAGGAAGCAACAGTTAGAACTGGACATGGAACAACAGACTGGTTCCAAAGAGGAAAAGGAGTACATCAAGACTGTATATTGTCTCCCTGTTTATTTAACTTTTATGCAGAGTACATCATGAGAAATGCTGAGCTAGAAGAAGCAAAAGCTGGAATCAAGATTGCTGGGAGAAATATCAATAACGTCAGATATGCAGATGACACCACCCTTATGGCAGAAAGTGAAGAAGCTTCTTGATGAAAGTGAGCGAGGAGAGTGAAAAAGTTGGCTTAAAGCTCAACATTCAGAAAACTAAGATCAGAGCACCTGGTCCCATCACTTCATGGCAAATAGATGGGGAAACAGTGGAAACAGTGTCAAACTTCATTTTGACAAAATCAAAATCACTGCAGATGGTGATTACAGCCATGAAATTAAAACACGCTTATTCCTTGGAAGGCAAGTTATGACCAACCTAGATAGCATATTAAAAAGAAGAGACATTACTTTGCCAACAAAGGTCCGTCTAGTCTAGGCTATGGTTTTTTTCAGTAGTCATGTATGGATGTGAGAGTTGGACTGTGAAGAAAGCTGAGCGCCAAAGAACAGATGCTTTTGAACTGTGGTGTTGGAGAAGACTCTTGAGAGTCCCTTGGACTGCAAGGAGATCCAACCACTCCATCCTAAAGGAGATCAGCCTGGGTGTTCATTGGAAGGACTGATGTTGAAGCTGAAACTCCAATACTTTGGCCACCTCATGTGTAGAGTTGACTCATTGGAAAAGACCCTGATGCTGGGAAGGAATGGGGGCAGGAGGAGAAGGGGACGACAGAGGGTGAGATGGCTGGATGGCATCACCGACTTGACAGACATGAGTTTGGGTAAACTCCGGGAGATGATGCTGGACAGGGAGGCCTGACATGCTGTGATTCATGGGGTCGCAAAGAGTCAGACATGACTGAGAGACTGAACTGAACTGAACTGTTTTGTTTTAGACATGTATCATTTAAGACTTGTGCTTCATTATTAATTTCCTGTTTTGATGATCTCTGTGAGTTGGATGCTAAAGTCTCCTACTATTATTGTGTTACTCTCAATTTCCACTTTTATATGTGTTGTCTTATGTATTGAGGTGCTCCTGTGTTAGGTGCATAGATCTTTACAACTGTTATGTCTTCCTCTTGGATTGATCCCTTGATCATTATGCAGCGGCCTTCCTTATCTCTTGTAATATTCTTTATTTTAAGGTCTATTTTGTCTGATATGAAGTTTGCTACTCCAGCTTTCCTTTAATTTCCATTTGCATGGAATATATTTTTCCATCCTCTCACTTCCAGTCTATATGTGTCTTTAGGTCCGAAGTGGGTTTCTTGTAGACAGCATATATATGGGTCTTTTTGTCTCCATTCAGCCAGTCTGTGTCTTTTGGTTGGAGCATTTAATCCATTTACATTTAAAGTAATTATAGATATTTACATATATATATATATATATATATATATTCCTATTACCATTTTCTTAATCGTTTGTGGCTTGTTTTTGTAGACCTTTTTCTTCTGTTGTATTTCCTGACTATATAAGTCCCTTTAACATTGTTGTAAAGCTGGTTTGGTGGTACTGAATTCTCTTAATTTTGCTTGTCTGTAAAACTTTTGATTTCTACATCAATTTTGAGTGAGATCCTTGCTGGGTAGACTAATCTTGGTTGTAGATTTTCCCTTTCATTACTTTAAATATATAGTGCCATTCCCTTCTGGCCTGCAGAATTTCTGCTGAAAGATCAACGGTAAAGCATGTGGGATTTCCCTTGTATGTTACTTGTTGCTTTTCCCATGCTTTTATTTTTGTTTATTTATTTTTTATTGAAGAGTATTTGCTTTACAGAATTTTGTTGTTTTATGTCAAACCTCAACATGAATCAGTCATAGGTATATATATATATATATATCCCCTCCCTTTTGAACCTGCCTCCCATCTCCCACCCTATCCCACCCCTCCAGATTGATACAGAGCCCTGTTTGAGTTTCCTGAGCCATACAGCAAATTCCCATTGGCTATCTATTTTACCTACGGTAATGTAAGTTTCCATGTTACTCTTTCCATACATCTCACCCTCTCCTTCCCTCTCCCCATGTCCATAAGTCTATTCTCTATGTCTGTTTCTCCATTGCTGTCTTGTAAATAAATTCTTCAGTACTATTTTTCTAGATTCTGTATATATGCATTAGAATACGATATTTATCTTTCTCTTTCTGACTCACTTCACTCTGTATAATAGGTTCTAGGTTCATCCAGCTCATCAGAACTGACTCTATTGCATTCCTATTTATGGCAGAGTAATATTCCATTGTGTATATGTACCACAACTTCTTTATCCATTCATCTGTCAATGGACATATAGGTTGCTTCCATGTTCTGGCTATTGTAAATAGTGCTGCAATGAACAATGGTATACATGTGTCTTTTTCAATTCTGGTTTCCTCAGGGTATTTGCCTAGGAGTGGAATTGCTGGGTCATATGGTGGTTTTATTCCTAGTTTTTTAAGGAATCTCCTTACCGTCTTCCATAGTAGCTGTATCAATTTACATTCCCATCAAGAAGTGCAAGAGCATTCCCTTTTCTCCACACCCTCTCCAGCATTTATTGTTTGTAGACCTTTTGATAATGGCCATTCTGACCAGTATGAGGTGATATCTCATTGTACTTTTGATTTGCATTTCCCTAATAATGAACGTTTTTTTCATACTGTTCATGGGGTTCTCAAGACAAGAATACTGAAGTGGTTTGCCATTCCCTTCTCCAGAGACATGGAACAACAGACTGGCTCCAAATAAGAAAAGGAGTATGTCAAGGCTGTATATTGTCACCCTGCTTATTTAACTTATATGCAGAGTACATCATGAGAAATGCTGGGCTGGATGAAGCACAAGCTAGAATCAAGATTGCCAGGAGAAATATCAATAACCTCAGATATGCAGATGACACCACCCTTATGGCAGAAAGTGAAGAAGAACTAAAGAGTCTCTTGATGAAAGTGAGAGAGGAGAGTGAAAAAGTTGGCTTAAAGCTCAACATTCAGAAAGCTAAGATCATGCCATCCGGTCCCATCACTTCATGGCAAATAGATGGGGAAACAGCGGAAACAGTGGCTGACTTTATTTTTCTGGGCTCCAAAATCACTGCAGATGGTGATTGCAGCCATGAAATTAAAAGACGCTTACTCCTTGGAAGGAACGTTATGATCAACCTAGACAGCATATTAAAAAGCAGAGACATTACTTTGTCAACAAAGGTCCATCTAGTCAAGACTATGGTTTTTCCAGTAGTCATGTATGGATGTGAGAGTTGGACTATAAAGAAAGCTGAGTGCCAAAGAATTGATGCTTTTGAACTGTGGTGTTGGAGAAGACTCTTGAGAGTCCCTTGGACTGCAAGGAGATCCAACCAGTCCATTCTAAAGGAGATCAGTCCTGGGTATTCATTGGTAGGACAGATTTGAAGCTGAAACTCCAATACTTTGGTCACCTGATGCAAAGAGTTGACTCATTGGAAAAGACCCTGATGCTGGGAAAGATTGAGGGCAGGAGCAGAAGGGGACAACAGAGGATGAGATGGTTGGATGGCATCAGCGACTCAATGGACATGAGTTTGGGTAGACTCTGGCAATTAGTGATGGATAGGGAGGCCTGACGTGCTGTGGTTCATGGGGTCACAAAGAGTTGGACACGACTGAGTGACTAAAGTGAACTGAACTGAATAATGAGCGATGTTGGGTATCTCTTCATGTGTTTGTTAGCCATCTGTATGTCTTCTTTGGAGAAATGTCTGTTTAAGTCTTTTTCCCACTTTTTGATTGGGTTATTTGTTTTTCTGGCATTGAGTTGTGTGAGCTGCTTGTATATTTTGGAAGTTAACCCTTTGTCATTTGTTTCATTGCTATTATTTTCTCCCATTCTGAGGGTTGTCTTTTCACCTTACTTATAGTTTCCTTTGCTGTGAAGAAGCTTTTAAGTTTAATCAGGTCCCACTTGTTTACTTTTGTTTTTATTTCCGTTACTCTAGGAAGTGGATCATAGAGGATCTTGCTTTGATTTATGTCATCGAGTGTTCTGCCTATGTTTTCCTCTAAGATTTCTATAGTTTCTGGTCTTACATTTAGGTCTTTAATCCGTTTTGAGTTTATCTTTGTGTATAGTGTTAGGAAGTGTTCTAATTTCATTCTTTTATATGTAGCTGTCCAGTTTTCCCAGCACCATTTATTGAAGAGGCTGTCTTTGCCCCATTGTATATTCTTGTCTCCTTTGTCAATAATAAGTTACCCATAGTTGCATGGGTTTATTTCTGGGCTTTCTATCTTGTTTCATTGGTCTATATTTCTGTTTTCATGCCAATAGCATACTGTCTTGATGACTGTAACTTTGTAGTATAACCTGAAGTCAAGACTCCAGCTCCATTCTTCTTTTTGCTTTGGCTATTTGGGCTCTTTTGTGTTTCCATATGAATTGTGAAACTTTTGGCTCTAGTTCTGTAAAAAATGTCATTGGTAATTTGATAGAGATCACATTGAATCTATAGATTGCATTTGGTAGTATACTCATTTTCACAATATTGGTTCTTCCTACCTAGGAATATGGAATAGCTCTCCATCTGTTTATGTTATCCTTGATTTCTTTCATTAGTGTCTTATAATTTTCTGTGTACAGTTCTTTTGTTGCCTTAGGTAAGTTTATTCCTAGATATTTAATTCTTTTTTCACTGACTCAATGGACATGGGTTTGAATAAACTCCGGGAGTTGGTGATGGATGGGAGACCTGGCGTGCTGCAGTCCATAGAGTTGCAAAGAGTCAGACAGATCTGAGTGGCTGAATTGAACTGAACTGTTGCAGTGGTGAATGAGATTGATTCCTTAATTTCTCTTTCTGATTTTCATTGTTAGTTTATAGAAATGCAAGTGATTTCTGTGTATTGATCTTGTATCCTGCAACTTTGCTGAATTCAGTGATTAGCTCTAGTAATTTTCTGATACTATCTTTAGGGTTTTCTATGTAGAGTATCATGTCATCTGCAAACAGTGAGAGCTTTGCTTCTTTTCCAGTTTGGATTGCTTTTATTTCTTTTTCTTCTCTGATTGCTGTAGCTAGAGCTTCCAAAACTCTGTTGAATAGTAGTGGTGAAAGTGGACACCCTTGTCTTGTTCCTGATCTTAGGGGGAATGCTTTCAGTTTTTCACCATTGAGAATAATGATTGCTGTGGGGTTATCATATATAGCCTTTACTATGTTGAGGTAGGTTTCTTCTATGACCATTTTTTTGAGAGTTTTAATCATAAATGGGGCTGAATTTTGTCAAAGGCTTTTTCTGCCTCTATTGAGATGATCATATGGTTTTTGTCTTTCAGTTTTTCATATAGTGTATCACATTGACTGATTTGTGTATTGAAGAATCCTTGCATTCCTGGAATAAACCCAATTCAGTCACAGTCTTTGAGCTTTCTGGTGTGTTGCTGAATTCTGTTTGCTAAAATTTTGTTGAGAATTTTTGCATCTATGTTCATCAGTGATATCGGCCTTCAGTTTTCTTTTTTTGTGTTGTCTTTGTCTGGTTTTGGTATCAGGGTGATGGTGGCCCCTTAGAATGAGTTTGGACGTGTCCCTTCTGCAATTTTTTGGAAGAGTTTTAGAAGAAGAGGCATTAGCTCTTCTCTAAATGTTTGATAGAATTCTCCTATGAAGCCATCTGGTCCTCGGCTTTTGTTTTGGGGTATATTTTTGATCACAGCTTCAATTTCAGTGCTTGTAATTGGGTTGTTCATAATTTCTATTTCTTCCTGGTTCAGGCTTGGAAGATTGAACTTTTCTAAGAATCTCACCATTTCTTCCAGGTTATCCATTTTATTGCCATATAGTTGTTTATAATAGTCTCTTATAATCCTTTGTATTTCTGTATTGTCTGTTGTAACCTCTCCTTTTTCATTTCTAATTTTGTTGATTTGATTCTTCTCTCTTTTTTTCTTGATGAGTCTTTGGCTAAAGGTTTGTCAACTTTGTTATCTTCTCAAAGGACCAGTTTTTAGTTTTATTAATCTTTACTATTGTTTCTTTTTTGTTGTTGTTCATTTCTGCTCAGATATTTATTATTTCTTTCCTTCTACTAATTTTGGGGTATTTTGTTCTTTTTCCAGATATTTTAGGTGTAAAGTTAGGTTGTCTATACAATGTTTTCCTTGTTTCTTGAAGTAGGATTGTATTGCTATAAACTTCCCTCTTATAACACCTTTTGCTACATCCCACAGGTTTTGAGTTGTCATGTTTTCATTGTCATTTCTTTCTAGAAATTTTTTTATTTCCATTTTTATTTCTTCAGTAAACTGTTGGTTATTTAGAAACATGTTGTTTAATCTCCATGTGTTTGTGGTTCTTATAGTTTTTTTCTTGTAATTGATAGTCTCACAGCATTGTGGTCAGAGAAGATGCTTGATATGATTTCAATTTTCTTAAATTTACTGAGATTTGACTTGTAACCCAAGATGTGGTCTATCCTAGAAAATGTTCCATGTGCACTGGAGAAGAAGGTGTATTCTTCTGCATTTGGATGGAATGTCCTGAAGATATCAATGAGATCCACCTCATCTATTGTATCATTTAAGACTTGTGTTTCCTTATTAATTTTCTGTTTTGATGATCTGTCCATTGGTGTGAGTGAGGTGTTAAAGTCTACTGTTATTGTGTTACTGTCAATTTCTCCTTTTATATCTGTTAGTGTTTGTCTTATGTATTGAGGAGCTCCTATGTTGGGTGCATAGATCTTTACAATTGCTATGTCTTCCTCTTGGATTGATCACTTGATCATTATGTAGTATCCTTCCTTATCTCCTGTTATCTTCTTTATTTTAAGGTCTATTTTTTATGATATGAGGATTGATATTACAGCTTTCTTTTGCTTCCCGTTTGCATGGAATATATTTTTCCATCTTCTCACTTTCCGTATATATGTGTCTTGAGGTCTGAAGTTGGTTTCTTGTAGCATATATATGGGTCTTGTTTTATTATTCATTCAGCCAGTCTGTGTCTTTTGGTTGGAGCATTTAACCCATTTACATTTAAAGTAATTATTGATATATATGCTCCTATTGCCATTTTCTTAGTTGTTTGGGGTTGATTTTGTAGATCTCTATTCTTCTCTTGCATTTCTTGATTATATAAGTCCCTTTAACATTTGTTGTAAAACTGGTTTGATAGTACTGAATTCTCTTAATTTTGCTTGTCTGAAAAGTTTTTTATTTCTCCATCAGTTTTGAATGAGATCCTTGCCAGGCACTGTAATCTTGGTTGTCGATTTTTCCCTTTCAATGCCTTAAATATATCCTGCCATTCCCTTCTGGTCTACAAACTTTCTGCTGAAAGATCAGCTGTTAAGCGTATGGGGTTTCCCTTGTGTGTTACTTGTTGCTTCTCCCTTGCAGCTTTTAATATTCTTTCGTTGCATTTAGTCTTTGTTAGTTAGATTAATATGTGTCTTCACATGTTTCTCCTTGGGCTTAAACTGTATGAGACTCTTTGTGCCTCTTGGACTTGATTGACTTTCCTTTTCCATGTTGGGGAAATTTTTAACTATAGTCTCTTCAAAAATTTTCTCTTACCCTTTCTTTTTCTCTTCTTTTTCTGGGACCCCTATAATTCGAATGTTGTTGCATTTGATATTGCCCCAAAGGTCTCTGAGACTATCCTCAGTTCTTTTCATTCTTTTTACTTTATTCTGCTCCTCACAAGTTATTTCCACCATTTTATCTTCCAGCTTACTGATTCGTTCTTCTGCTTTAGATATCCTGCTATTGATTCCTTCTAGAGTATTTTTAATTTTGGTAATTGTGTTGTTTGTCTCTGTGTGTTTCTTCTTTAATTCTTCTAGGTCTTTGTTAATTGATTCTTGCATTTTCTCCATTTTGTTTTCAAGGTTTTTGATCATCTTTACTATCATTATTCTGAATTCTTTTTCAGGTAGTTTGCCTATTTCCTCTTCATTTATTTGAATTTCTGTGTTTCTAGTTTGTGCCTTCATTTGTGTAGTATTTCTCTGCCTTTTCATTACTTTTTTTTTTAACTTACTGAGTTTGAGGTCTCCTTTTCCCAGGCTTCAAGTTTGAATTCTTACTTCCTTTTGGTTTCTGCCCTCCTAAGGTTGGTCCAGTGGTTTGTGTAAGCTTCCTATAGGGTGAGATTTGTGCTGAGTTTTTGTTTGTTTTTCCTCTGATAGGCAAGGCTGAGTGAGGTGGTAATCCTGTCTGCTGATGACTGGGTTTGTATTTTTGTTGTTTGTTGTTTAGATGAGGCGTCCTGTGCAGGGTGCTACTGGTGGTTGGGTGATGCCATGTATTGTATTCAAGTGGTTACCTTTGTGTGAGTTCTCACTATTTGATACTCCCAGGGGTTAGTTCTCTGGTAATCTAGGGTTTTGGAGTCAGTGCTCCCACTCCAAAGGCTTAGGGCTTGATCTCTGGTCAGGAGCAAAGATTCCACAAGTGGTTTGTTATGACATTAAGTGGAATTAAAACAAATATCCAAAAACAAGAAACCAAAGATGAACCCCAGACAAATGGCAGTTACAAAATCAGCAAACAATAAATAAAATTATGGAATATACACATATACATATACACCCATGAGCAAAGTGAGAACAGTCCAACAAAAATAAAGTACAATAGATTAACTTGGTGAACAAAGTAAATCAAAAATTATATTTGCCAGTTAAGAACAAAACTAACTAAAGCACAAACTGGAAAACAAAGCTAAAGCAAGGTGCCAGGTGGGGAATAAAGCAATGAAAACAAAACTAAACTAACAAATAGGTTGACAGGAAAGGAAAGAAAGAATAGATAAGTAAAGTTAAATAGAGGTAGATGAAGATTTATATACATTAAAGATTAACTGCAAAGGGAAAAGAACAGTAGGAAAGGTAAACAAAGGAATAAATATTGAAATAATATAATAGGTTTTTTAGAAAATTAAAAATTTAAATTATAATAAAGAGAAAAGGAAAAAAATGAAGAAGAAAGAGAAAAGGGGGGAAAAAAAGGAAAACTCTACAGAACTGCAAAAGCCCAACATAAAAGCAGATGTTTACAGCAACAATAAAAATTGTGACTGCATATACACATATACATATACACCCATAAGGAAAATTAAAACAGTCCAACAAAAATGAAGTACAATAGATTGACCTGGCAAATGAAACCAAAAATTATATCTATCAGAACAATATTAACTAAAGCACAAACTGGAAAACAAAACGAGAGCAAGGTGTCAACTGGGAAATAAAGCAATGAGAATAAAACTAACAAATATGTTGAGAGGAAAGGAAAGAAAGAAAGAATAGATATGCAAAGTTAAATAGAGGTAGATGAAGAAGATTTATATATATTAAAGGTTAACTGCAAGGGGAAAAGAACAGTAGAAAAGGCAAACAAAGGAATAAATGTAGAAAAAATACAATAGGTTTAAAAATATTAACAATTAAAATTATAAAACAGAGGAAAAAAAAATATGGAAGAAGAAAGAAAAAAGGAAAACTCCACAGAATCACAAAAGCCCAACATAGAGGCAAGGTTTATAATAACAATAAAAAGTGTGACTGAATATACACATATACATATACACCCATAAGCAAAATCATAACAGTCCAACAAAAATAAAGTACAATAGACTGACCCAGCAAACAAAGGAAACCAAAAATTATATCTACCAGAACGAAACTAACTAAAGCACAAACTGGAAAACAAGACTAGAGCAAGGTGTCAACTTGGGAATAAAGCAATGAAAATAAAACTAACAAATTTGTTAAGAGGAAAGGAAAGAAAGAAAGAAAGAATAGATATGCAAATTAAATAGAGGTAGATGAAGAAGATTTATGTACATTAAAGGTTAACTGCAAGAGGAAAGGGAACAGTAGGAAAGGAACACAAAGGAATAAATATAGAAAAAATAATAATAGGTTTAAAAAAGCAAAATTAAAACAAAACAAAACAAAACAAAAATGGAAAACTCCACAGAGCTGCAAAAGCCCAATGTAGAGGCAGAGGTTTATAACAGCAATAAAATAATGTGACTGAGGGGGAAAAAAGCTCAAAAGTTTGATAGATTTCATAGTGCCAATAAAATGGATAACTACAACCAGGGGGTGGGGAAAGAGAAGAAAAAAAAATCCAAAAGAATCTATACAGCAAGTCAAAACATAAGAATAATGAGTGTTTTTCTTGAGTCACTGCTGTCAGAGTCCTTTCCCTTGCAGGGAGTCACAGTCCACCTCACCTCCCTAGGATGCCCTCCAACACTGTGCTGATCTCTGGACCTACTGTGGGAGCAGCTCAGATTCTAATCTGGTCTTCCTCCTCTGTGTTCTTGCCTCCAATGTCCACAGCTATCAGAACTAGTGAGTTGTCTTTTGTGGGAGCTCTCAATGACCTTTTATATATTTCATAGACACAGAGTCTGCCTAGTTGATCGCGTGGATTTAATCTGCAGCTGTACAGCTGGTAAGAAGGTTGGGGTCTTCTTCCTTAGCCACGCTGCCCCTGGGTTTCAAGTGTGGTTTTATTTCCACCTCTGCATGTGGGTCATCCACTGGGGTTTGCTCCTGAGGCTGCCCTGGAGGACTTGGGTTTGCCCCTATGAGGGCCAGGTGTGGAGGTGGTGCAACTGCTTGGGTCGCAGGAGTTCTGGCAGCACCAGGTACTCAGGGGAGTTGGCAGCTAAGGCAGCAGGAAATATAGTGCTCTAAAAGGGTATGGCAACCAGTATTGGCCAATATGCTTCAGTATTCTTGCCTGGAGAACCCCTCCTCCCTGACAGAGAAGCCTGGCACGCCACAGTCTACAGGATTGCAAAGAGTTGGACGCTACTGAAGCGACCCTGTGCACATAGATGCAAGAATTTTTTTGCCTGTGGCAGCTCTGCCCCAGTGAGAGTTGAGCGTCAAGGTGGCACAGCTGCTTGGCTTGTGGGGACCCTGGCAGTGCCAAATGTGCAGGGACAGGGACTGCCTCTGCTGCAGGAGTTATGGCCCTATCAGAGTCTTTTTTTGATCCTCTTATAGCTGGTGATCAGAAGGCCTCTTTGGCCAGTCTTTCTCTGTAGCTCTGCCTGTTCAGGCACTTAGAGGGCTCCCTTGCTTGGGGTCCTACTCCGTAGATGGGTGCGTCAGGCACTTAAAGGGGCACCCTGGGTGGGGTCCTATTCTGTAATTCAACGTGTCAGGCATTTGATGTGGGGAGAGAGAGGCTGTGGTGATGGCTCCACCCCCTACGCGTGACTCAGCAGCATTGCCTTGCTTCCATGGCTGCCTGGCTTTCTTCCACAGGGATTTCCCTTCACAATTTCCTCCCTCACATCCCCTCAGTCCGTCTCTCCGCAGTCAACAGCAACCCTCACCCTGAGATCACTCTACACTCCCCAAACTCCAGCTCCCAGCAGCTGCGCCTTCCAGGGGACCCTATCTGACATATGTATGGCTGTGGCAAGGACTGTCTGATTCTCATTCCGTTTAGGCTGTCACAGATCAGCTGTTTCATTCTCAGCTTTTAATGTTTCTCCTCTGACTCAGACAATTGCCCTGATGTGGGGCTCAGACCCCTGCTTCAGTTCCCCCACCCGTTGAGGGCAGGTCCATTCCTACTAACACTCCTGTTCTTCTCCCTAGTTCCTTCGTCCTACCGAGTTTTTTGTGGTTCTATATATTCTTTTTCTCTGGTCAGGTACTCCTGTCTGCTCTCAGCTGGTGTTCTGCATGCACTTCTGTGTCTGAAGGTGTATTTCTGATGTATCCATGGAGAGAGATGCACTCCTCATCCACCTACTCCTCCGCCATCTTGTTCTCTCCTTGCTGCTTTTAATATTCTTTCTTTAGTGACTGATTTCTTTTACTTGGCATAATGCTTTTGAGTTTGTTCATGTGGTAACATGTATCAATATTATATTTCTCTTTATTTCCAGATAATATTCCATTGTATGGGTATAACACATTTTGTTTATCCTTTCATCAGTTAATGGACAACTGGCTTATTATTTAGCTTTTACCTTACTAAAATTGCTGAGACTATGGGGGTTATTGTTTTTATTTTTCATGCTGTCCATGTGCCTTATGTCAACTTATGCTAGTGAGATAAGCATAGGATTTACTCAAAAAAGAGCTTCCAACTTGAACGTAATATACAAGATGTAACCTAAAGGTTGCAAAATTAAAACAAATCAGACAATTTGAGAATAAGTCTTTGTTACTGCTTTGTATTCCTCAACATACAAAAGTTTAAGTGAGAATAATTTTACAAGCTATGCATTTAAATGCACATACATGATTCTGTTCCAAGGCACCATTATTCTCATTATTGTAATTGTCTTTTAACTATTTTCCCTTCTACTATAATTATCCCCTAGCAAACTAGAGTATTCTCAACACAGCACCTAACACATCACCTCTTTGACATAATCTCCAACAAGGCACCTCTCACTGGGCATAATGACCCACAAGAAACCCTCTGAAGCAGCTTCCATTGCCCTCTGTCTGTATTCTCTCCTACCGGCCCACTCATGCCCACCTTTCCGTGCCTTCCAAGCATAGATAGCCATGTTCTGGCCACTTGCTCTTTGTATTTGAGAATGTCTTCCCCTAGATTTCTCTATGGCTCAGCCCCTTGCTTCTTTCAGATTTTTGACCAAATGTCATATACTCACATATTTAAGTTCGCCATTTCTTACTAAACCCTCACAATGTCTAACTATTTTCTCCGCTAAACTCAGTAGAACTTCTCAGCATTTTGGCTGTGCTACTTTTCTAGCATAGTCGTAACACATTACCAAAAACTTGGCAGCTTGGAACAACAGTGAATTATTCTTTCTGGATTCCATAAATCTACAGTCAAGGTGTTAGCAGAATTGGTTCCTGCTGGAAGCTCTGAAGGAGATTCTGTCCCATGCCTCTCTCTCCTGGCTTCTGGTAGCTGCCGGCAGCCTTTGGCATTCCTCAGTTTGGGGCTGTGTCACTCCAGTCTGCCTCCAAATTCACATGCTCTTCATTCTGTGTCTCTGTGTCTCTGTGTCTTCCTTCTTCATACAAAGTCACCTGGCATTGGATTTAGGCCTTCTCTTCCAATCTACAATGATACCATCTCAAGAAGATTAACTTAATTATTAACTCAGGCTCCTCTGTCCATGGAAGTCTCCAGGCAAGAATACTGGAGTGGGTAGCCATTCCTTTCTCCAGGGTATCTACCCAACCCAAGGACTGAACCTGGGTCTCCTGCATTGGAGGTAGATTCTTTAAGCCCCGACCTTAATAATATCTGCAAAGACGCCTTTTACAAATAAGGTCAGTTTCATTGGCACTGGGAATTAGGACTTGGAGATAGCTTTTAGAGGGACACATATCAACCCACTACATTTGGTTATTTGCTTGTTCATTCTCAGTCCCCTACCCCCATTAGATTATCAAGTCCATGACAACAACAATTAAATTGGTCCAGCATTTGTGACTGAGCCAATTCTGGCATAAATGATACGGGTCAAATAAATCAAATAAGAAAATGTAGACAAGCTATAGAGGGTACCAGTATAATTGTAGTCAAAAGTAGACAAACCAGGGACAGAGAATTTGAAAAAGGTGTCAGAATTTTGTACAGAAATACAGAGAAAGAGTCCCTGATGTTTGTTTTATAATTAGGGAGTGATCTTGAATGTCAAATGCCCAGTTGAAAGAGACATTGAAAGAGACTTCCCAGTGATGTGGATATTGGAATTTTGTCAGTGCCTGTGAAGATTTTAATATTACTTGCAAATATCTCCAAAATCTGAGGCAGGTTTTGCTATGTACTCTGGTATCTTAGTGGCTAAATCATCACCTTATCAGGAATGACAAGATAAAACAGATCAAAAAGTAAATAATTCCTGACACTGGATTGCAACTCATTTACGTTGTTTCTTTGTAGTATTTTGTGGAATCTCTTACCTGTTAGACGCATTGAATTGCCAATCTACCTATACTGTGTGTATGGTATTGAAGGACTGTTGAGCCTATCAGTGGGTATATTATCTCTGCATACTCTCTTTTAAAGTGGATAAAAGTTTTCATCCTTATTAGTTCAACTTGTTAACCAACCCACATTTTCTGTTGTGACAATTTGTAATATTTTTTCCATTGACAATATCTAAGCAGCAAGTTTAACTCAGCCGAACCTTAACTGACACATACAAATAACTTACAGTAAATGAACAATTGCACTTAGATATGAAAAATAAATGGGAGAAGAAAATGGCAACCCACTCCAGTATTCTTGCCTAGAGAATCCTGTGGACAGAGGAGCCTGGTGGGCTGCTGTCCATAGGGTCGCACAGAGTCAGACATGACTGAAGCGACTTAGCATGCATGCATACATGCATTGGAGAAGGAAATGGCAACCCACTCCAGTATTCTTGCCTGGAGAATCCCAGGGATGGAGGAGCCTAGTGGGCTGCGGTCTATGGGGTCGCACAGAGTCAGACACGACTGAAGCAACTTAGCAGCAGCAGCATGAAAAATAAAGATATAGGGGTATGTGTTTTATTCACTAATTATGAGAATAATTTATTAAGCATTGAGCAATAGTGAACATAACATAAAGTTGCATTTGCAGTTATGTGGCTGTTTCTCTAATAAAGAAGAAATCTACAAAATAATGCAAGCACTTTGACCTTGAACACAGTGGAAATGAGTTTATTCTGCACAAACATTTTAGGTATATGACCTTAAAATATTTTTTAATGATTACAGTTAAATGTTTGAGTATATACATGATATATACAATGTATATAACACATAATCAACCTTGTACAACTTACCAAGTAGAAAATTGTTCATATTTTGAAAATACTTCCAGCTCATACGTAAATTTCTAGCCCATAGCAATTTATTTAGACAAATAAACTGCTTTCTTAGAAGCCCCCAAATAAATAAATAAATAAATGCACATGTGCTAAATAAAGCAGTTCAGCAGAAGAAATGGCAAAAAGAGGTTTTCCAGCTGTAATCAGTAGAACTGTTGACAGAGGCAGCCCTGGTTCTTACTTCTTGAGGGGCTCAGTTTTCCTGATCCAGAGCCTCCCCAGGGGAATCTTCTAGAAACCAGGGTTTACTCTCTCACCATCTACTCCTCTGTTTCTGAGTGAAGAGTCAGAGAGTGTCCAAGTGAAAGATTCTCAGGTTCAGAGATACTCTGAATGATTATGTTAGATGAAGGTTGACCCTTAGTTAAGTGCTTATGGGAAAATACTGTAATTACTCCCATTGACGACGCTAACACTGTAAGGATATTGGCTTCTAGGGAGGAAGTGAACAACAGTGACAAAAGCAAAAACCCTTGACTTAATCACTTTGTCATATAGCAGTTTGGAGTTTGAATTATATATAGTTTAGATAGTAACACAAACTATTTTCAAATATTTTACTGCATATTAAAATGTCACTTTCTTTTCCACAGTGCATATTTTGCTTAATTTACACTCATTTTTGGAATCTATGAAATGAGATTTACCAGCCTCTGTTTTTATTCTGATAATGATGTTCTTTCTGCATTGAAATTGGTTGCTGAACCTGTGTGTTTTCTGATTTTTTATAACTGGTGCTTGTTCTGAAGGAGAAAACAAAGATTACTTCAGGTATCACATATATAGTGAAGGGAATCCAGGATGTTAAAGCAAACTGGACTTGCAATTGGGTCATCAACTCTCTGGCTTCCTGGGTGGCTCAGCAGTAAAGAATCTTCCTGCAATGCAGGAGATTCAGGAGGCGGAGTTTCAATCAATCCCTGGGTCGGAAAGATCCCCTGGGGGATCCACTCCAGTATTCTTGCCTGGAAAGTCCCATGGACAGAGGAGCCTGGCGGGCCGCAGTCCATGAAGTTACAAAGAGCTGGACACAACTGAAGCGACTAAGCACACACACACATGCATCAACTCTCTCTGGGGATTGAGAGGTCCTCTCTGTCCATGTTTCCTGACCGCATCAGACAACTTCTACAACTAAAATATATAGCCAGGTGAAGGTGATGGGGAACATTTTAAAAGTACCTTTAGTTAGAGGACTTTGAGAGCTTGTTCCAACATCACTGCACAGAGTATGCAACCATCTCTAGAGGATAGATTTAGAGGTATCTTCCAAATAGAACCAGACCAGGGAGTGGCAATGGCCTGAGTGAAAGCTATTATTCTCGCTAAAAATGACTGACAACCAGGCAAAGTATGCTGTAATAATTCTCAGAAATCTAAAGAATTGAAGAAATTTTCGGCACCCTTTGCATAATAAAACTTCTGTAATTGTATTTATGGGATTTCCAGGTGGCTCAGTGGTAAAGAATCCACCTGCCAATGCAGGGGATGGGGGGTTCAATCCCTAGATGGGGAAGGTCCCCTGGAGAAGGAAATGGCATCCCACTCAGTATTCTTGCCTGAATAACTCCCTGGACAGAGGAGCCTGGCAAGGGGGTCGCAAAAGAGTCAGACACAACTTGACGACTAAATAACAAACAACTATTGTATTTATATATTCATATAAAAAGTTGATTCATTAAAAGAGTTTTACAAAATTACTGATAATTATATGTAGCATTTCTTTAATTCAAACAACTTGGGACTGAAAACCATTTGGGCCATTTCATCTCTCCCTTACCAATCTAATTAGCAATCTGAGACCAAATGAAGGAAAGCCTTAGTGCTAAACAGCTGCCTTGTGCAAGCGCACTCTGAGAGTAAACAGGAAGAGCGACACAGCTTCACAGGAAACCCCGTGCTGATCAGATTGCAAGCCTCCTTCTGGAAACAGAGAAGTTTTGGATAAAATTTTTAAAAGAAAGATGTTTATCTGAAATAAACTCCAACCCATCCAAACTCATTTTTATTTTTATTCATCATTAAATAGCCTAGATTTAGTTTAATTTTTAAAGTAATAAAGACCATTATTTTCTATCAGTGATTTATGATTCTGGCAAATATTCTAATCGTAAGCATTCCAAATCCATTATTTATATAAAATGGTTTTATTTCCTTTTTTTATTCAGACCTAGGAAATAGATCTTGGTTTTAATGAAACCTTGGCATGGTTTGAAAAAATGATGAAATAAATAATAAACATATGTGAGAAAAAATAAAAACAAAAATAAAAAACGAGCTGAATAGTGTTCCAATCCCTGAACTGAAGTTCATTTCACTTACTGTTAACTCAGAACTGATATGGAAAAAAAATCATCTGTTTTACTTACTTCGTTGAACAAATACAGGATCTGGGGCAGGAAGACCCAGTCCATGTCTTGGCTCTCCCCTTCCTGTGTGTTTTGACTAAATTACGTCCTTGGGGGGAAACCAGAAAAGATATCGAACTCACTGTGCCATAAAGAGGAAGAACCATGGTAATGTCTGTAAGTGTTTTAAAAACTGGAGTGCACACACTGATACATTATTATTGTTGTTGCTACTCTTTTTTATCCTGGCTAAATTACAAAGTAAAATCAGAACTGGTCATCTCTCATGAATCTCGTTGGATTTTACAAAAAAGGAATATGGGATGGTTGGATGCTGCAGTCTGTGAGCTGGGAAGTTTTACGTTGATCCTCTGATAGAATTTAGAATGAGATTATTAGATTTCCTAAAGGAAATCAACCTTGAACATTCATTGGAAGGATTGATGCTGAAGCTGAAGCTATTGTTTGGCCACCTGATGCAAAGAGCCAGCTCTTTGGAAAAGATCCTGATACTAGGGAAGATTAAGGGCAGAAGAACAAGGGGGTGACAGAGGATGAGATGGTTGAATGGCATCACTGACTCAATGGACGTAAGTTTGAGGAAACTCTGGGAGATAGTGAAGGACAGGGAAGCCTGGCATCCTGCAGTCCATGGGTTCTCAAAGAGTCGAATATGACTTCTTAGTGACTGAACAATATTAGGTAAACTGGGTGAGGATAGAAAAAATATATACATAATGATAATCAAGAGTAACTTGCACAAATTAATTACTAATGAGATAGGAAAACCCATGTGCTTTCTCTAGTGGCAGAAAAATGGAGCATCACAAATGTTGAATCATTCATTTTGCCAGGTTTTTAAGCACAGATTTTAAAAATACCTTGAAGGTAAAGGTGTTACACAATTGTTGCTATTTAGTATCTAGGTCATGTCTGACTCTTCTGCAACCCCAGACTGTAGCCCTCCAGACTCCTCTGTGCATGGGGTTTCCCAAGCAATAGTACTAGAGTGGGTTACCATTTCCTTCTCCAGAGTATCTTCCCAGTCCAGGGATCAAACCCATGTCTCCTCCACTGATAGGTGAATTCTTTACCACTGAGCCACCAGGGAAGCCAAATTAGTTGCCATTATATGTATGGAAATATCATACCACACAACACTGTTGCTGGTGATGAAGGCAGAAAGAAAACAAGGCTCCGCTGACATGCCTGAGTGTCTGCAGTTGTTCAGGTCCTGCTTGAAATGTTTATCCTTTGAAGAATCATACAAGAAAGTTGTATCAATAAACTTGAGATAATTGAATGGGAAGCTAGAGATCCAATGAGATGATTACACCTCAACAATCAAAATCATTAAGATCAAGAGAAAGAATAAAACTACTCATAAACCTAATAAGACTATGAAGCTTTGTCTTAATATATAAATAGCAATGTTTATAGCTGTGCTGCAAGTGAGCAGATAAGTCAAATTTCTTAAATGAATGAATACATAAATCCATGAACTGGGGAGTGGAAGGATGGAGGAAATCCACATGGGAAAGAAGAATTTACTTAACAGCAGTTTACATTTAAAAATAAAGCTCCTGAGAATTCTGATCTAAACAAATCCCTGTGAGCCTATGCACGAAGCAAGAGATGGAAAACCTGAGTCAGGCCTCTTCATAGGAAAAAGAGATTTGCAAAGAGGAATCCATAGTCTGGAAAAGTGGGAGGAGTGGTGTCGTGGCCTCCAAGACAAAGAGAACATATTTAAGTTAAAGACCAGCCTGATCCAAAAGAGCCCTGATCAACATTTTCCCTTCACACTAGATGTACACAAAGAAGATGGGCCCCAAGGAGGAAAGGAAAAAATGAAAGAAGATGCCTTAAGGACTACTTTAAATTACAAAAACATGGACAGACTCAGATGAAAATCATGTTCCTTCCCACATACACCAATTCTCTTTACTGCTTAAAAACTCTTTACATATATGACTTCGTGGCCAACATCAGGGAAGCTCAAACAAGTATTCTGGAAAGCTGTTCAAAGAAGATGGAGACCTGGGGTCTAAACAGCTTTCCAGCTCTACATCCTGCCTCTGGAGTAAACGGCCATATTGCAGTGATTCTCCAATGTTGTAGCCAGCCCAAGGCAGTTACAGCCACCTGGATCCTGGCTAAGAATGTGGACTTTCAGGTCGCACGCAGACTAGTGAATCAGAACCTCTGAGGGCAATCCCAGCGGTCTGTTTCATCAAGCCTTGCAGGTCACTCTGATGTGTCAGTGGTGCAAACATCAAAACAGAGAAGGTTAGACACACAACCAATTAAGATGAAAATGAATAACAGATACATCAGTGTACCTGTCAAGGAAGAATAGGATCGTCTTCAGATGATTTAAACTTCACAAAGCGTACAGTTTGCTTGACATCCAAGGTGGCTGAGTCACCTGCAAAGGTTCCACAGCCCATTTGGAGTTTAAACTATTACGACTTTAAAAACACATCCAAAATGACTACTGAGAATAAAAATAAAAAGTACAACAACAAATATTAAGTCAGAAGCTCTTCAAAATGCTAGGAATTAGTGAAGCACCTAAAGAAGGATTTCTCTGGCAAAGCAACACAGTTTTCTTGTTCTCTCTTTGGCAGTATTAAATCATGCTTATTTAATTTAGTAAGTTCACACAAAAAGGCTAAACTTTAGTGACCCCTGAGAAGCAGTTTTTTGCTGTTGGTCTGCTAAGAGCCCAGCTGAAGCCCATCTTTTTCCTTCTCTGTTGATGTTTTTATCAGGCAAGAGGTCACCATGGTAATTATAGAAGAGAAAAATATAAACAAGTAAATATTTATTGTATTTCAGGTTTTATCTTTTGTGGCCACTATCCTAATAGGATGCAAATATCCTTCACTGTGATAAGACCAGCCTGCTTCCCTGTTCCTCTGTCCAATGCTTTGCTTGGTTTTCATGTTTGGATAATAAAGTTTATGCGAATGAAAGACGTGTGTGCTGTTCAGGCAGAGCTTTTGAGCTCCCAGCAATTAAATAAATGCCAAATAAACTTTGTAAGGAAGATACTGAACTTTTTCTAAAATTTAACCTTTGCTTCACTAATCAGAAATTATGATTTTAAGCATTCAAACAAAGTTCTAAAATCCAAGTTGTGAAAAGATATTCTGATGTGTGATAAGCTCATAAGGAAATATAAATGTCATTTCCATGTAAATTTATAAGCCAGTCAGTGACTCAGAGTGCAGTTTTACAAAACCTGCTGAGAAAAGGCAGAACATTCCTCAAAAGGCTGGATTGTACCTGCTTGAAGACACGTACACATCTTTAAAGAGAATGTGTTGGCCAAGAGTCTGATGATAGCCTTTCGAAAGAAAGAAAAAGAAAAAAAGTCAGTTGCAGCTGCAAACACAAATAAAACTGTGGACTGAAGGTCTGTGACTGTTCCTTTGAAAGTGCTCTAGCTACAGCACACTAGACATGCTTCTTAAGTTACCCACTTAAACTGCATTCTAATTCTTTGTTTCATCAAATCTTGCTTTCAGTGCTTTTCCAGATATGGAAAGGAAAGCCCATGTCAAACTATTGTGCCTTCTAATCTCCAGGAGAGGTTTTATTGATTTTTGTGAATTTCCAGCACTGACATGCCTGTTCATTTCATTGATTCATCCAAGCATTTCCTAGGCAGTGAGGATGGGAAGGCTTCCTGGGTTTCTCGAGTGGTGAGCTGACTGGTGGAGGATGATGGCGTTGTTAATGTGGGAACTATTATGACTTAATAATGAAAAGTGACCTGGAAGGTGGACAGCCCAGGACGAGACCTGCTGGGTCAGGGATCTCCAACTGTGCTTCAGAGAAGATGATACTTGAGCTGATTCCTAAATGGCAGGTTCAGTTTGTCCAGAGTTTTGATTTGTTTTTGCTTCTCTGTTTTGCTGGGAAGGGGCAGGTAGGAGAAGTGTGGGAGGCAGAGAAGGTAAAAGAGGAGCAGACACCCAAGACAGAGTGCTCTGTGGGTGTGTGATGGGAGAGGATCGTGCAGAGCTCTGAAGCCCAGGCCCCAGCAGCCAGGCCCAGGGGACTAGAGAAGCTGGGTTGTAGTAGGGTACTGGGCTTTATTCCCAGGCAGAGGGACAAACTGGTGGGTAATGGAGGCCTACGGAGCCATTCACCTACTGCCGGCAGGTAGAGATGTGTTAAACAGAGACTACTATCAGAAATAATAACATGGGGACTTCCTCGTGGCCCAGTCGTTAGGGCTTCACCTTCCAATTCAGGAAGTGTGGGTTCAGTCCCTTGTCAGGGTGCTAAGATCCCACATGCCTCGGGGCCAAAGAGCCAAAACATAAAACAGAAGCAATATTGTAACAAATTCAATAAAGCCTTTAAAAATGGTCAACATCAAAAAAAAAAAAAAAGTCTTTTTTTAAAAAAGAAATGCCACACGTGCAATTTAATTTTTCTAATAGCCACACTTATAAAATAGTGAAAAGAAGTAGATAAAATAAATGTAATAATAAATTTTACCTAACACAATACATCCAAAATATTGTCATTTCACCATGTAATCAATTCAAAAATTAATTAATACCATATTTTACATATTTATTTTTTACAAAGGCTTTGAAACCTGGTGTGTATTTTATACAAACAGCACATCTCAGTTTGGACACCAAACTCCCATCTGATATACTCAACTTGCTTTAGAGTTTGCAAAATTTACAGTTGAAAAGTGGAATCACCTGCTCAAGTGTTGCCAGGATCCTTCAAAGTTTTCTAATAACTGAATGGAGTATCAGCTTTTTAAATGTAAAAAAATATATATTAAATATCATTAAAATTGGAGTTACTTATGGCACCAGCCACACTTTCAGAGCTCAGTGGTCACCAGCTATGACCAGAAGTTATTGCAGGGGACCAAGCAGGGTTAGAGCAAGAACATTTGGAGGAAAAGATCCATTTAGGTGATTGCAGAAATAGTGACAAGGGTTTAAATTAGGGAAATTGTAGAAGTTGAAGGATCGACATGAGAGGGATCCTTAGAAGGCAAAATCAACCGCCTTTGGTGAAAGAGAAAGGGAGTATCAGGGAGGATGGCTGGATGGTAGCATGGTGAGAACACAGAACAAGGTGCACTTCTAGTGAAGCTGTTTATACAAGAGAAACCAAGAGCGAAGAGAGAAGATGGGGTTCATGTTGGCCAGAAAGAGTCCCTGGGACTTGAAGTGGGACTGTCCATGCCCTGTAGGACCAGTTCTCTGGAGAGATTTGGGGAAGAACTTTGAGAGCTTTCAGCAGGTTGTACTTGAAAGGAACCAGGCTGCATGGGGTCTTTGCTAAAGAAAACCTGCCATCTGAGGAGCAGATCTGCTCTAGTAAAGGGAGGAAATTAGAGTTTCAAACCTGAAAATCAGGAGCAGACTCTGACACAGTATAATCTGACTTAAGTCCTACCAACTGCTGGGTAACTGGCCAGTGCCATAGGGCAACTTCCTGAGGCATAACCTTGTTCCCTATTTGTCTTCCATATTTACAAGGCATGTAAGAAAAATTAAGGAACATGCTGCTTTCTGTGCCTATCCCTAATACAGTAGTTAATGTGCCTTATATACATTAGAAACAAATGAAACAGATACTAATGGCTGATCTCACTGAAGAAAGCTCTAGAAAACAGCTGTGGAATTATTTTTGTAAATGTAAAAGCATCATTGATGCCTTTTTTTGAGGGGAGGTCATAGCAATAGAGAAATTCAATTTTAAGTTTGGATTTTAAAAGATCATATACACTGAATGTGAACTATTACTTTATTAAAAGAATTAGTGTCAACTTTACTTCAATAAAATGGTAAAAATAAAAACATAAGCATGTTGAACAACACAACGGAAAGATTTGTCTCTACATTTATATATGCAAATAAAATTCTCTCATCTTCATTGTCCTCTTTTTCATAAAAAATCAGGAAGAATTATCCATAAACACTCCACTAAAGCTCTGATTAGAAGCAGATGACAAGTAGAACAGAGGGAGACCGCCCAGGAACTAATATCCCACTGGAAGGCACCATGAACCAAATCAAGCAAAACAAAATATAATCTAAGTAGAAGGAAGGAAATGTTCCCTTAGGTCCAAAAACCAAACTGTACAAGAGTAAGGACTCAGAAGAGCTTAGAGGTTCACAGGAAAAGACCTTGGGCCTTTAGTTGAATGTAAGCTCAGAACAAGTCAAGGATAATTAGATAGTAGCTGCCAGCTGTGCTGGCTCAAAGCCTGGAGGGCAGCAGGAATGTCTGTGAGCTCCTTTTGTGCTTAGTGACAAGGCCACATTGCCTCAGGACAGGTAATACCAGTGATCTCAAATGTCCAAGAGTTCATGTGTAAAAGGTGGGGTCCTTCCGCACAAGAGAGGGTCCCCATGTGGCAGAGAAGTAAGTTATGAAACAAACATCGTCAAGGACTTCGGCTCCCAGGAAAGTGGGATGCATACTTTCTACTAAATACAACTAACTCTAGATGTTACATATAAAACAAAGAAACTCTGGCAAGTGGCAGGAAGGCAGTCTAGCCAGGGACCTCAGAACTCATAGAAGTATTGGAGGTGATGTTCTTGGTTCTTTTTACTTCATATAGTCCATATTGGAGCTACAGAAGCAGGTAGCCTAAAATACCAATGGGCACAGACAAAATAAACTAAAATGCTAGGATAAGCTAGCTTTCTTTGGCCAGAGGACCAGGAAAGGGGCAGGCTAGTAGGACAGAAAACTTCTAGACAACAATTACTCTACCCTAGCCCATAGTCAAATAAACAAACAATGCAGCCCACACCAAGCCTGGACAGCAGCCTGAACCTCTCTCTACCTACACAAGTTGAGGTGTCACAGAATGCAGAGGAGGAGCCAGGGACTTACATCTCCATCTTTCCTTTATCCCAGCGTCCCTAGTGTTTAGTGGAGTCAACACAGAAAGGTGAGACTTAAAACACTTGCAGGCACCGCCACCCCAGTTCCACTGGGATAAAGTCAAAGAAGGCCTCTAGGAAAATTAGGAATTTCACCACTGCCCAGGAGGAGATCGCCTCCCCTACCCTGGAGCCAATGGAGGGCACAGACAGAGCAGTAAAAGGTAGCACTACCCGTCATGGAGAAGGTGGAATTAGCAGAGGACTGATGGATATTGAGAACCCCTCCCCCAAACAGCAAAGCTGGGATTCCCATCCCCACCTGGGTGGGAACCTTGTCTTCAGCTCTGCCTGGCAAGGACTCAGTGGCAACATTTTTCCAGCTGGAGAAGTTTCAGATGAAGCCACTGAAAGAGACACAGTTAAATAACACCCAGGGTTTTATAATACCAAATCAGAAATGTCTAGAAGTCAACAGAAAGTCATGGGTCACAACAAGAATCAGAAATGTATCAACTTGAATGAGAAAATAAATTAATAGATGCTAAAAATAAGATGATAGAGATGTTAGGGTGATCTGACAAAGGTTTAAAAGTAGCCATCATAACAATGCTTCAAAAGACAATCATGAACAAGCATGAAACAAATGAAAAAAATAGAAATCTTGCAAAAGGGGAAGACGTATAGTACTAAAGGCTGGTGGAGTCTCAAATCAGTAATCTAAACTCCAACCCCAAGATGAAGGAACAGAGTAAACCCAGAGAGAGCAAAATAACAGAGAAAATAAAGATAAGACTAGAAACCAATGAAACAGCAAATAGAAAACAATATGAAAAATCAATGAAACAAAAACAACAATAAAGATGACAAGCATAGCAAGACTGACAAAGAGCAAAAAAGAGAAAGCACATGACTAATATACCAATATTACTAAGAAGAATCACTACAGACATTGAAAAACAATAAAGAAATACTACAAACATCTCTACATACATAATTTTGACAATATAGATAAAACAGAGCAATTTTTCAAAAAGAACAAAGCACCTCAACTCACTGAATGAGAAACAGATAATTCAGACATCCTGTCAAATTAAGGAAATCAAATTAATAATTTTCAGATTCCCAGAAGATAAAGCTTCAGACGCAGATAGTTTCACTGCAGAATTCTATAAAACATTCAGTTCAGTCGCTCAGTTATGTCTGACTCTTAGAGACCCCATGGAACACAGCACGCCAGGCCTCCCTGTCCATCACCAACTCCTGGAGTCTATCCAAACCCATGTCCATTGAGTCACTGATGTCATCTAACTATCTCATCTTCCATCGTCCCCTTCTCCTGCCTTCAATCTTTCCCAGCATCAGGGTCTTTTCAAATGAGTCAGCTCTTTGAATCAGGTGGCCAAAGTATTGGAGTTTCAGCTTCAACATCAGTCCTTCCAATGAACACTCAGGACTGATCTCCTTTAGGATGGATAGGTTGGATCTCCTTACAGTCCGAGGGGCTCTCAAGAGTCTTCTCCAACAACACAGTTCAAAAGCATCAATTCTTCAGTGCTCAGCTTTCTTTATAGTCCAACTCTCACATCCATACATGACTACTGGAAAAACTATAGCCTTGACTAGACGGACCTTTGTTGGCAAAATATTGTCTCTGCTTTCTAATATGCTATCTAGGTTGGTCATAACTTTCTTGCATTGAAGAGATCTCTAGTCTTTCCCATTCTATTATTTTCCTCTATTTCTTTGCACTGATCACTTTGGAAGGCTTTCTTATCTCTCCTTGATATTCTTTGGAACATTAAGGAATAATAAATATCACTTGTACACAATATTTTCCTAACATTATAATAGGAGGGAACATTTCCCAACATATTTTATGAATCAACCTGCCCCTGATACTAAAATCAGGCAAAGATAGTACAAAAATTGAAAACTACAGACTCATATCACTCATAAATTGGATATATTCACAATAAGAAGTACACAGTAGAATTAAGCAATATATGCAAAGAATCATACAGTGTGACTATGGATGCGAGTTAATGTTTGGATAGCAGTGTGACTGACCACAGTAAAACTAAAATAATATTGCATGATAAAATCAATTAATGCAGAAAAAATTCATTTGTCAAAATTCAGTATTCATTCATGAAAAAACACTCAGAAAAATAAGAATAGAGAGAATTTCCTGAGCTTATCAAGAACATATGTAGAAAATCTACAGCAAACACCAGACTTAACGGTGATTGATTTTCCTGGTAAGAACAAGAAAAGGATGTCTGCTCTTTTTATTCTTATTCAATGTATTACTGGAAGTTTTAGAAAGGAAAGAAATTAAATACATAGATTGGAAAAAATAAATAAAGCTATCTTTATTTGCAAATGCCTTTATTGTCTCTGCAGAAAACCCCTAAGGAATCTAAAAACCAATACAAACACAAATGCCTAAACTAATACATGAGTTCAGAAAATCTACAAGATACAGATTAACACAAAAGAAATTGTATTTATGTAAACTAACAATGGGGCTTCCCTCCTAGCTCAGTTGGTAAAGAATTTGCCTGCAATGCAAGAGACCCAGGTTCGATTCCTGGGTTGGGAAGATCCCCTGGAGAAGGAAATGGCAACCCATTCTAGTATTCTTGCCTGGAGAACCCCATGGACAGAGGAACCTGTCAGGCTACTGTCCATGAGATTGCAAACAGTCGGACACAACTTAGTGACTATACCACCAAATTAGCAATGACCCTGTAAACACCAACATTTTACATATAATACCATGAAAAATGATGAATAAATGAAGTATTCATGTGTAAGTCTAACAAAATATGTCTAGGATTTGCATTCTGAAAACTTCAAAATGCATGTGAAAAAAAAAATTTTATCTAAATAAATGGAGAGCCATACCCTGTCTGTACCTCAGAAGACAGTAAAGATGATGATTCTTCCTAAACTGATAAGCAGATTTATTGCAAATCCAATCAAATTTCAGCAAGGTTTTTTGGTAGAGATAGACAAAATTGTTTTAAATGTATATGAAAAGGCAAGTGAACTAAAATCATTGAAATAATTTTGGAAAAGAATAAAGTACAAGAAATCCATGTATACAAATTAAGGCTTATTATGTAGCTATGGTAATCAAGGTTATGTGTTATTGTCAGATAAGTACACAGTTTGATAGAACAGCATAGAGAATCCAGAAGTAGATCCACAGAAGAATGCCCATGTGGTTTTTGTCATAGATGCAAGAGAAATTCAATAAAGGATAGCCTTTCAAAAATGGTAGACTTGGACTCCAACAAATGAAGTAATTGGACATTTATATACCAAAAATAAATAAATAAATAAACCTTGACCAAAATCTCATACTTTACACAAAAATTAATTCAATATATTAAGTGCAAAATATGATATTATAAGGCTTTTAGAGGAAAATCCCCAAGACCCCAGGCTAAGCAGAATTCTTCTACCAGACACCAAAAGTATGATCCATAAAAGGAAAAAAGTTGGACTATACAAAAATTTTAAATTTTGCTCTCCTAAAACCCTGGTAAGGGGATGAGAAGAAAAACTACAGACTGTGAGAAAATATTGGGAAAGCATATATCCAGCAGAAGGCACTTTCAAAACTCAACAGTAAGGCTCTGATGAGCAAAGGGGCAAAAGGTATGAAGAGATATTTCGCCAAAGAGGATGTACAAATGGTTAAGTATGTGCATTTAAAGATGTGCAACACTAATTAATCCATGATTAGGCATCAATACATACGTATCAGAATGACTAAAATAAAAAAAGAGCTAATGCTGGCAGGGACAAGGAGGAAAAAGATCACTCACACATCACTGGAAGACTATAAAATAGTGCAATCTTTCTGAAAAAAAACTGGCAGTTTCTTTAAATCCAACACGAGAAACTAGCATACGATTCACCAAGTGTGCTCCTGGCAGGTATCCCAGGGAAAGAAAAACTTAGGTTCACACAAAACCTGTGAGTGAATGTGCACAGTAGTTTAACTCATAAAACCAACAGCTGGAAACAATCCAGGTATACTGTAATGACTGAATTTTTCCACAAACCAAGGTACATCTTTGCTGTAGAATAGCAGTCAGCAACAAAAAGGAATGGATGTGGATACACAGAACCACATGGTTGACTCTCTAGAGAGTTAAGCTGATTTTTTGAAAAGTATTAATCTTTCTGTGGCTGAGTGTATATGTATATATATATACACATATATACATATCAGTTCAGTTCAGTTCAGTTCAGTCGCTCAGTCATGTCTGACTCTTTGCGACCCCATAAATTGCAGCACGTCAGGCCTCTCTGTCCATCACCAACTCCCGGAGTCTACCCAAACCCATGTTCATCGAGTCGGTGATGCCATCCAACCATCTCATCCTCTGTCGTCCCCTTCTCCTCCCACCCCCAATCCTACCCAGCATCAGGGTCTTTTCCAATGAGTCAACCCTTCGCATGAGGTGGCCAAAGTATTGGAGTTTCAGCTTCAACATCAGACCTTCCAATGAACACCCAGGATTGATCTCTTTTAGGATGGATTGATTGGATCTCCTTGCAGTCCAAGGGACTCTCAAGAGTCTTCTCCAACACCACAGCTCAAAAGCATCAATTCTGCGGCGCTCAGCTTTCTTCACCGTCCAACTCTCACATCCATACATGACTACTGGAAAAACCATAGCCTTGACTAGACGGACTTTCGTTGGCAAAGTAATGTCTCTGCTTTTAAATATGCTATCTAGGTTGGCCATAACCTTCCTTCCAAGGAGTAAGTGTCTCTTAATTTCATGGCTGCAGTCACCATCAGCAGTGATTCTGGAGCCCAAAAAAGTAAAGTCTGACACTGTTTCCACTGTTTCCCCATCTATTTCCCATGGAGTGATGGGACCAGATGCCATGATCTTAGTTTTCTGAACATTGAGCTTTAAGCCAACTTTTTCACTCTCCTCCTTCACCTTCATCAAGAGGCTCTTTAGTTCTTCTTCACTCTCTGCCATAAGGGTGGTGTCATCCACATATCTGAGGTTATTGATATTTCTCCCGGCAATCTTGATTCCAGCTTGTGTTTCTTCCAGCCCAGCGTTTCTCATGATGTACTCTGCATATAAGTTAAATAAGCAGGGTGACAATATACAGCCTTGATGTACTCCTTTTCCTATTTGGAACCAGTCTGTTGTTCCATGTCCAGTTCTAACTGTTGCTTCTTGACCTGCATACAGGTTTCTCAAGAGACAGGTCAGATGGTCTGGTATTCCCATCTCCTTCAGAATTTTCCACAGTTTATTGTGATCCACACAGTCAAAGGCTTTGGCATAGTCAATAAAGCAGAAATAGATGTTTTTCTGGAACTCTCTTGCTTTTTCGATGATCCAGCGGATATTGGCAATTTGATCTCTGGTTCCTCTGCCTTTTCTAAAACCAGCTTGAACATCTGGAAGTTCACGGTTCACGTATTGCTGAAGCGTGGCTTGGAGAATTTTGAGCATTACTTTACTAGCACACATATACACACATATATACATACATACATATATACGTGTATATATATATATATACACACACATATCTATACATATATACATATATATACATATATATGTATATATATATATACACATATATACATATATATATGTATATATATATACATATCACATCTTTTTGCATTCATCTGTTGATGGACCCTGAAGTTGCTTATATGTCCTGGCTATTGTAAATAGTGCTGCAATGAACATTGGGCTGCATGTATCTTTTTGAATTAGAATTTTTGTCTTTTCCAGATATATAGCCAGGAGTTGGATTGCTGGATCAAAAGGTGATATAAAGGAACTTATTTACAATATATAAATAGACACACAGTCATAGAAAACAAACAATGGTCACCGAAAGGGAAAGGGTAGGGGAGGGATAAATTAAGTATTTGGGATTAAGAGATATACACTACTACATATAAAACAGACAAACAACAATGACCTACTGTACAGCCCAGAGAACTATACTCAATATCTTGTAATAACCTATAATGGAAAAGAATATATATACGTAATATATATGTATATATATATATGAATCACTTTGCTGTACACTTGAAATACTGTAAATCAACTATACTCCAATCAAAAATAATAACTATTTTGAAAGTGCCAGTCTCAAAAGGTTACATAGTCTATTATTCCATTTATATGACATATTTCAAATTACAAAATTATAGAAATGGAAAACAGGCTCTTGGTTTCCTGAGGTTAAGGAAGAGCTGGGGGTGTGAGGGAAGTAGGTGAGGATAATAAACTGCATCATGAGGGTCCTTTTGATGCTAGAATGCTTTGTATCCTGACTATGCCAGTGTTAATATCCTGGCTGACATATTGTACCATAGATCTGCAAGATGTTACTATTGGGGGAAACTGGAAAAAGAGTGCAGGGGTCTCTTTGTATTGTTTCTTATAACTTCATGTGAACCTAGGATTATCTCAAAATAAAAATTCTAATTTAATTTTATAAATTATAGAATTTTCTACCAGAATACAATCTATTTAGTAACGTTGCACATTAATTAGATCTCTAAAAATCAGTGGTTTAAATCTTTAAATTTCTTATACATGATTTTTTTCTAAAAGCACTGAAAGTATAAAATACTACCACTGCCACAACCACCACCACTAGTAATCATCTCATTGTCATCATCACCAGTCACCAACCACCACCATCATCACCATCACCATCGTCATATTCATCATCATCATTATTAAAGGCAGTTGCTAATTAGTAAGTATCAAAAGGTCAGAGTTATCTGAAGTTGGGCTTGGCATGTCTAATAAAAAGTAACTTTCCTTACATGGAGATATTTAGCCAGAGATTAGGAAACTGTCTTTCAGGAAAGTCTTCAAGGATAAATACACGCATACATACATATATACATACATATGTACATAAATCTATATATATACACATACATATATATATATATAAATTATGAAGTAGACACTCTCTACCTCTAAGATTGCACAAGGGCAATTACTTGAATGTTTGGTAAAGTGCGAAACAGGAAGACTGAGAAAACATGAACAGAACATTCTGTCTATTCAAGTACACACACCTCTAACGAGAGGGTCCTTCCACCACCCTACTGGAGAAACCTAAATGATAGGGGCAGATGTGAGCACTGAAGCAAGCAACGAATTGTCATCGTCATGTGGTCAATTAGTGGGAGAGATTCCAATTAGCCCCAGAACTGTCACAGTTGCATTTGTGTTCAAAGGTAAATGCACACAAACAATGAAGACAAGCAGTCATTACCTTATTGAGCAGCTTAGATAATAAGCAGATTGCAATCTCTCTTTTTGCATTTTCAGCAGTGGTCTGCAGCCTTCCTTCAGTATCAAATTAAATATTTCAAAATAATGCACAGGGATCTACTCCTTTTAGTGTGTAAAAGCAGATTTTGTGAAAGTACTTACCAACACTAACTTCAAAGTTATTCTGGATTTTTCTTCTTTTAAAAACATACTTTGTCCTCTCTCTTCTAGTGCAAGCTGGCATAATGACTTATTTCCAAAGACCACCACACTGAAAGGGAGGAAAGAAAAGTAACTTTACAGTGCCTTGAGGTCAAGTTTACCATCAACAGGGACTGATCATGTTGAGAAATCATACTGAAAGGGCATTTCACCTTTGTAATCTTCACCTCCCAAATCCATAGCTTCAGCCTAATCATTAGGGAAAAAATCAGATAAATCCAAACTAAGGGATATTCTACAAAACTCCTGATCAGTCCTCCTCAACCCCATCAAGGTCATCAAAAACAAAGAACGTCCGTTCCAGCCAAGAGGAGCTTAAAGAGATATAACAGGTACGTGTAAGGTGATGGAGCAGAAAAAAAGAATTGGGGGAAGACTATAGAGATATGAATAAACTAGACTTTAGTTCAGAATAATGGATCATGTTGGTCTATTAGGCTTCCCAGGTAGTGCTAATGGTAAAGAACTCACCTATCAATGCAGGAGACTTAAAAGGCGCAGGTTTGATACTCTCTGGGTCAGGAAGATCCCCTGGAGGAGGGCAGGCAACTCACTCCAGTATTCTTGCCTGGAGAATCCCATGGACAGAGGAGGTTGGCAGGCTACAGTCTGTAATGTCTCAAAGAGTTGGACACGACTGAAGCAACTGAGTGCACACACGTGTACTTTGTTCTATTATTTGCATCAAATAGACCATATTAATGTAAGCTGTAAACAGCAGAGGAATGTGGGTACATGGGACCTCTCTCTACTATTTTTGAAATATTCCTATAAATCTAAAAGTATCCTAAATATAAATTTCATTCAAAAATTTAATCCGGGCCCACAGATCAACAAATTCCAATGGTCTCATAGAAAAAGCAGAATGTATGATTCCATGTTTCCTCATACGCAAGATGTGAACAATATCTCCTACTTTGTCTAGTTTAAGCCCATAGGAAATATTCCAAGTAACACATTTTGTAGAGCACTTTGTAATAAAACAGATGTCCAGTGAAAGGTGGCTAAGGATCCCAAAGACCATTTAGTACATGCATCTTAATACTCGTCAAGTGTGTGTGCAAACTTTGGACTTCAGTGTGTCTCACATCCATTGGGTTTTATTCTTTTGTGCACTCCCAGCCTCAAGAATATCATCGAGAATGGAAAGCAGTAGAACTAGAAAGCATGTCTAGGAAGTACCATGCGCTAGCTGCCAGTTCTCTTTCACTGGAGGGGTGGGGTTCTCCACTCCGGAAATCCCTCATGCGTGCATCTCTCCAGGGGATTCTCCCCCAAGTGTCCTCAGGCAAGCAGGTTGGATTTTGGGAGAGTGACAGGAAGCACTATGCCATGTGCAAACAGTTCCTCGACTCACTAAGTGACCCCCCTGGCCTCCCAGTTGCCCAGATCCTCCTCCCCTCTTCCGCAGCCAGAGCCCTTGTTTCATGAAACCCATGTCAGCTCTGCTTTCTACAAGCCTAAAGCTGAGCACTTCTCAACCGTCTACCGCCACCTACTCTGTCCCAAGCCTCCTCTGGTGACTTCTCCCTCCTGTGTTATTCCACTGGCATCTGCTCTTATCCTCCCACAGTTTATGCTCCAGACGGGAGCCAGATGGTCCTCTGGGAACTTCAGCCAGAGCCTGAGCGTGCCCGGCTCAGAACACCCCCGTACCTGGGCCGTCCTAGCCCTCCTGGAGGTAAAGGCCCAAAGGTCTTCCAGCACCTGCCTCTTGACTTTTCCCCCCCGAGAGTCAGCACCCCTCACCGGCCCCTCTACTGTGCCCAGCACACAGGCACGCCTCCCACAGGACCCATGTGCCACCGAGCCCCACCTGGAGAGTTCTCTCCCATTCATCCATGGGGCTGGTGTAACTGACGGCCGTCATTGTTCACTCTATTCTGCATCTGCATCCACACCCTCCCGCCCTGCCCCTCATCCATCTTCTCACATTTCAAATGCCCCCATATCACACCTCAATTTCATTTGCTATCCAGTACACCCTTCCCCCCACCCCCAGCATAAACTTCACAAAGGCTAGCATCCTTATCTCACTGCTGCCTGTTACGGCCCCACTGGACGCACAGAAAAAGCACACCTGGGAAGAAATAACTCTTCATCCCTGTAGGAAAGACCGTGAGGCTCCTATTCTTCAAATCTGGGTCACCGCTGCACAGAGAATACCTTTTCAGTTATTGATGCTGAAATCATTGAATGGGATGCGGTGATGACCAGAGCGTGAGCTTCAGAGAAATATAACCCACAGATGGAGACAGTGGACAAATGTCAAAGGATCTAAAGACACTGAAAACGTGCTTTAGAAAACTTAACCTGCCAGATAAATATTAGCTAATAGCATCTTGTGATTTTAAACTAGTTTATAGCCTGTGATTCTCTCAATGGCTGCGTACACTCTATTTTTTTCCTGAAGGGCCTTAGCATTTAGACCTCCATACAGTATTCTGCCTTTTAAACACATCTCACAGTACACATACACATGGTAAAATAATTATTTAATTCAAAATGTCTGTCTTCATTGCATCCACTTTAACAATAAAAGTACACTTGGGGGGCGATTGGTGTGAATGTAATCATAGAAGCTAAATTTGGGGAAAAGTCATTCTAAAGAAAGAAAACTAAAAACACATTAACTTGAACCTAAGAATAATTCTGCACTATAGAAATTTTCAGTTAATTTTGTCTTCATCTTTTAATATGCATTTTTTTTTGCTTTTTTGAGATATATGTTTTAAAAGTTTTCTTTTTTGTGCATAAAAACATCATTTTCAGACCCCAATGAGAAATCTTTGCTATTTCAATTTGTGAGAGAGAATCCAGTAGATCTATGAGGAAGAATTTTACTTGTGTCATTTATTCGTAAAGTAGAACAAAGTTAGAATTTATTCAATGAAATGTAGGAAATGAGAAAGGTGGAAAAGATGTTTAAATTTTTTTTTTTCCCAAAGATGACAACTGTAAAAGACAGCTCATGTTAAAAAGAATGCATTTGAATCAGTTCTAATGAGGTGGATGAAACTGGAGCCTATTATACAGAGTGAAGTAAGTAAGGAAGAAAAACACCAATACAGTATATTAACACATATATATGGAATTTACAAAAATGGTAACAACAACCCAAATGTGAGACAGCAGAAGAGACCCAGATATAAAGAACAGACTTTTGGTCACTGTGGGAGAAGGCAAAGGTAGGATGATCTGAGAGGATAGCATTGAAACATGTATATTACCATATATGAAACATATCACCAGTCCAAGTTTGATGCATGAAATGGCACTCAAAGCTGGTGCACTGGGACAACCCAGAGGGATGGGATGGGGAGCGAGGGGGAAGAGGGTTCGGAGCAGGGGACACATGTACACCCATGGTTGATTCATGTCAATGTATGGCAAAAACCACCACAATATTGTAAAGTAATTAGCCTCCAATTAAAATTTTAAGAAAAGACAGTTCAGCAGCAATGCCCAGATGCAAATGCTAGTAGGTGTCATTTAAAACATGACTGCAGCAGTAAAAGAATATTAGATCAAAGCTGAGCTGATTTCCTCCTGGGGGGAGAAAAAAAAAAAAACTTGTCTGACTATTCTGCTACTGGCAGGGATGTCTCAGGAGAAAGGCAGGTGCTTTAGCAAACCACTTCCTCCTCCTTCTCCTTCCCCCCTGCCCCACTTCAAAGAAAATTGCAGTCTTCTTTCCATTTCAAATAATGACTCTAGAGTTGGGGTTGGGGGTGAAAGACTTCAATTAGAGTTCTGGGTTTAGATAGGAGTTACAATGGTAAAGAATCCACCTGCAATGTAGGAGATACAGGAGATATGGGTTCAAGCCCTGGGTCAGAAAGATGCGCTGGAGGAGGAAATGGCAACAAACTCCAGTATTCCTGCCTGGAAAATCTCATGGACAGAGGAACCTGGTGGGCTATGGTCCATGGGGTTCCATAGAGTTGAACACAATTTAGCAACTGAGCATACACAAAATAGGTGCATTAGTTTAGTCTCTCTCAAGCTTTGTTTCCTCACTGTTAAATAGGTAATATCATACCTTTCCAGCAGAAAATTTTGAATGATTTGTTATATATGGGGAAGTTTTTTTGCATGTTAATATGGAAAGGATATTCTTAATGGCTGGCATATATAATGTAGTCATGACCCTACTTCAGAGAATATCTTCTTTTGACCATCAGTTCATGCATGGACTTCCCCTGTGGCTCAGCTGGTAAAGAATCTGTCTGCAATGCGGGAGACCTGGGTTCAATCCCTAGGTTGGGAAGATCCTCTGGAAAAGGAAAAGGATACTCACTTCAGTATTCTGTGGAATATTCTGTCTGGAGAACTCCTTGGACTGTCTAGTCCATAGGGTCACAAAGAGTCAAACACAACTGAGCAACTTTCACTTCGCTTCATGCATCTGTGGCCGTCTGAAAGTCCAGACACAAATCAGGCCCCATGCTGTCTGGTGAGATGCTTTTAAACACTCTGGGAAGTCCACACAGGCCAATCACTGGGGAGCACATGACATGGTAACTTCTAGCTAATGGTGCCAATGAATGAACACGCATTAGTTCATCAGTTCCTCACAAAATATATGTGCTGTGACTGTCTGTGTTTTTCAGATGAGGAAACTGAGGCTTAGAGAATTAAGAATTCAGTAACTCCCTCTATGAGTCAGTGGCAGCAGACATATTTCAGGTCAGGTTTCTCTGGCCCAGTCTGTGAACTCTAATTTTGCCTTTTCACCTTAATCTCTACCTCTTCTCTTTTTGTGGAAGAGTTCCCTGGTTCCACGTCATAGAAGTTTCATAATATGTTTCATGAGCTGAACTTGGAGGAGTGGATAGAATCTGGTGAAAACTGAAGGAGGTGGGGAGAATCAAGTGCCTCTTCTCCTTCCCTACACCCTGCAGGCCCCAGGTCCCCTGCCCCTCTGGTCCCCTCCTTCCCACTCAGGCCTCAAGTTTCTGCTATTAACTGCAGTATCCTTCTCTGATGCTGGGGAAGACTGAGGGCAGGAGAAGGGGGTGACAGAGGATGAGATGATTGGGTGGCATCACTGACTCAATGGACATGACTTCAGGCAAACTCCGGGAAATAGTGAAAGACAGGGAAGCCTGGTGTGCTACAGTCCATGGGGTCACAAAGAGTTGGACACAACTTAGCAGCTGAATAACAGCATTGTTCCCACTTCTGCCTTTCTGTAGGTCCTAGTCTCTGGGCCATATCTTCTTCCTCCAGTGAAGTCCAGTCCCAGAAGTCTGGGATTTAAGTGCTGTCCCAGAAATATGTCTCATCTATCTGCAGATTTTTGCATTGTTTCTGCCCTGTTCCCTCCACACTAAATCTCTTTCCCCTCTGGCCTTCAGGAAAGACATTTGTCTGAACATCTATATTAACCATGTCTTTAATTTTCTGCATTTCTGAGGTTTTGACATCTGGGCCCTTGCTGACTTTAGAAAGATTACCTTTCCCAGAGCTAAGCAGTTCTTAGAAACTGAAAACAGCTGCCTTGGAATGTACCTTTCAAATGCACACCAACCAATGCAGAGCTCACACCCCTGCCACCTACTCTATGGGGCTTTCACACTCAGGGCCACTAAGCCCCTATTTTAATCACCCCAGGGCCAGGTACCAGACAAATAAAGATAGCTCCTATGCTGCAGAGCTCATTGGAATTATTTAAACTAGCCAAATCAAGGCCTGCTTACCCTGTCTAAACTATTCCTTCCCATGGAAACCACAAAAATAGGCTTATATCCCTGTTTATGCCTGACTCCTTCTGCCCCCTGCCCGACCCTGGTGCTTCCCATGTGACCTGCATGGAAGACCATGCTTCTTGTTTCTAAAGCTCTCTGAGCATAAACTTCTTCCTTCATCACAGTTATGTCTGGGTCTGGGTATTTTTCACACCTGATTAAAATAAATCCCAGTACAATTAAAACATCATATGTGAAACCCAGTTCATGTATCTGTCCTAAGACAAACCTTCCAGGAGCTCTAAGAAAGATGAAACTGCTTCCCTCTCTGTTCTCCTGTGTGCTGATCTGGCCCAACTTTGAACTTGCTCAAATCTGTGTATCCACATCTGGGTCTCTGCTAATCTGCCCGCACGATCCTCGTGAGTAGTGAGACCATCTTATACACTTAAAGGCTGTGTTCTTGACATACCCTCAGCTCAAATGGATGTTTAATAACTGTTTATTGGATAAATGAATGAGCTGTATGGTCGACAGGGGGGACTCAGAAAGCCAGAACTTTGTGATTTTGACTGCAATCAGTACATTTTTTCCTATTTGGACTAAATATTTAACTAAATGATCACTAATAACTCAGTCACATTTTTGTTGGACACCTAATATATTTGTATTAAATTTCTTTTACATTAAAGAAAGAAATCTTGACTTGTTTCCAGGTGATGTTCTGTCTGGCCCCCAATTCATCATAATTTTCTGTTTGAAAGTTCACCCTGACCCATGCAAACAGTTTGCAGTAATTCTCAGCAGAAATTAGAATAAGTATCTGAAACATGATCGTTGATTTATTTCATATGTAAGATCTGAAAAGTTTATTTTTCTCTGCAAACAATGCCTAGCAGCAGAATGAATTTTGAGAGCATCCAAGAAGGCATATGTCTGCATGAGTTTTTTCTTGACAAGAGAAGACGCAACAAGAGCTAATTGAAGGAAAACAAAATGTTCTTTTCAGATGGCCCAGCAGACAATTCTTCGAGTGTGCACTTTATTATCATTATTATTATTATTATCAGTCCATCACCACCCTATTTCCTTTGGCTAAGCTTAAGGCAACATTCTCACCACTTCTTAGTCTACCGGTTAGAGAAAACACTCTTGTTTTGAGTGCCACATGGTGATCCCATTTAAGAAGTGTTTGTATTATTAAGAATATTTGCATACTAGTGTGTACTATTACTGGATTCTTTTAAAAGAATTGCTTTACTCTCTCATTAGTAGAAAATTTCCATTTAACAGCTCCAGTTTGCATTGTTATCTCATTTTATCCAGACCTCATTCTGGAAACAGGCTGAGACTTTTTTCCATTTTCTTTAAGGATGTTGAAGCTCTGAGGATGATGGATTGTCCAACTGCAAACAGGAGAGGGTGGGCCTGACTCCAAGTCTTTTGCTGTCAAATCCCATGTTCTTTCTTCTATATTAACCCATGAAAACTTGTTTATATTTCATCCTAGGCACTTGGAATTCTTGAATGGTCATTATGTGTACTATTTGAGAAAAGCAATGACTAGGAAATAAGTATGTCTGGTTAGTGACCTTGGGTTCAAACTTCCACTTGCCTTTTTACACTATTTACCTTTATTTATATATTTTCAGTCTCCTACTTATTTTCATGTCTTAATGTTTACCTTCATTTAAGTATCCAAGCACTACAGATATATGTATCCATTTCATTCAACAGATAGTAAGCAAACATCTACCACTTTGAGAGTGGGTCATAGGGCAAATGAACCAAAGACAGCACATAGGTTTACCCTGATGAAACTGTGTCCAGAAGGGGATCAGTATGTAAGGAGAGTGATGGACACAGGTCATCAGTTTGTTACCATAGAAGTGCAGCAAGGGGTCATCCTGCCCTGAACCCACCCTGCTTCACTTTGGCCAGGAAAATACCTCCAGGGCTGTTCTCCTGGTGAAGATCTTTGAATGATTCTCTACCATTTGCAGGACTTGTTAACCTTTTAATTCATTGGAAATCTAATAAAATAGATGAATCTTCTAAACAAAGAAATGCACATAGGGATATGCACGCAGAGGGCAACAGAGGATGAGATGGCTGGATGGCATCACTGACTCAACTGGAGCAAATTCCAGGAGATAGTGAAGGACAGGGAAGTCTGGTGTGCTGCAGCCCATGGGGTCACAAAGAGTCAGACACGACTTAGTACAATAACAACAATTTTGCAAACACTACTCAAGAGTTTCGCAATTCTTCAGCCATTTGCAGAGCAAGCCTCACCAAGTATCCTCTGCCTACAGCAGAAGGTCCAAATGCCTCCAATCAGCATGTCACTCCATTATGATCTGAATAGTCAACTTACCCCTCTTCCTGTTCCTCAGACAGGTCTCACTGTCTCTGGTCCCAGCCTTGACATAAGCAGCTTGCCCTGCCTGGTACATCTTTCTCTTCCTCGCTGCCTGCAGATCTTGCTAATTGTGTCATCTTTCCTGAACCAGTGTTCTTATCTATAAAATTGGAATAATAAGAGAATCCACTGCAAAGGGTTATTCTAAGGATTATATGAGTAGATGTATGACCTGTAAAGGCCCCTGACTCACAGTAAGGGCTGCAAGACATGCGCTCCTTACTCATCCTTAATGTCTCAGCTGGGCTGCCTCCTCCTCTACAAAGTGTGCTCTGGCTTTTCTTCCTGAAATGTGGTTGGGGGAGTCCCTCCATGCTTCCCCACACCCTGTACCCAGCTGTGCAGCCATTCACAGTGCACGTAATTGTGAGCTCACAAGTTCCTCTTCGTGCCCAGACAACCCACTGCCAGTCCTCACTCAAAATAAATAAATGAATATTGAATGAGGGAACAACACAAAGAACACACAAGGTCTTTCCAACAATAAAGAGCTCTGCATGTCAGCACCTATGAACAGTGAGACATATACTCAATTTATGCAGTAGGAAATGGCAAGCCACTCCAGTATTCTTGCCTGGAAAATTCCATGGACAGAGGAGCCTGGCAGGCTACAGTCCATGGGGTCGCAAGAGTCAGACACGACTGAGTGACTTTCATTTTCATTTCATACTCAATTTAAGTGATTGCCAATCAGTGAGATCTTTCTGGCATCCGGTAACTTTCCCCTAACCATTTTCTCTAGCTTACCTATATTCTAGCAATTAAGGGTAGTGAGTATTGAAGGTTTTTGATAATGTCCAGGAGTTAATTTTGTTTTGATAACCCTGTGAGGTTACAAACATGAAATGAACATAAACATACACAATGAGCAATGGGTAATACGTGCAAAATTGAAAGCAGAATCCCATTATATGAACTTACTTTATATTACAAGAAAAACAAATTCAGATTAGTTACTTTTGGCCTGAGCCTTCTTAACTTCTCTGCATATTTCTGAGCTTGAGACGGGAATAAATAAACTGTGTTTGAACTGTCACTGCTATTGTCTAGCTGAGGGACAAAGGATGAAGCATTTATTATTCTAAATCTCTGTGAACCCATTTAGAAAATGGAAATGGTAACATCAAAATTAACACCACGTTATCTTAATTTAAAAGATGGTCATGATATAAAAGAATGAAATTGGATTTTTACCATATATCATACACAAAAAAACTCAAAATGGGTAAAAGACCTAAACTTAGGAGTAAAAACTATAAATTTTCTAGAAGAAGATAGAAAATTTAGAAGAGCTTCATGATGTGGAATTTAGCAAAGATTTCTTGCATGTAACATCAAAAGCACAGGCAACACAAGAAAAAAAGACAGATTGGACTGCATCAAAATTAAAACTTTTGTGCATCAAAGAACTGTATTATCAGAGTACAAAGGCAGCACACATAATAAGTGAAAATATTTTTAAATCATGTGTCTGATAAGAGATTAATACATACATATATAAAGAACTCCTACAATCAACAACAACAAAAAACTGATAACCCAATTCAAAAATGGGCTGAGGAATTGAATAGACATTTCTCTAAAGAAGATATACAAATGACAAAAAAGCATATGAAAAGATCCTCTGCATCACTAATCATTAAGGAAATGTAAATTAAACTACAGTGAGATACACTTCATACCCATCAGGATGGTTATTATAAAAGTTTTAAAGAAAAAATGGAAAACAAATGTTGACAAGTGTGTGGAGATGTTGAAACCCTTGTGCCTTGCTGATGGGACTGTAAAATGGTATAGCTGCTGTGGAAAATAGTTTGATGATTTCTCAAAAATTAAAAATAGAATTATCATACAATCTAGTAATTATACTCTTAGTATATACTCAGAAGAATTGAAAACATATTAGTGTCAATGGCAGCACTGTTCACAATAGGCAAAAGGAAGAAACAACCCAAACCCAAATGTCAGCTGATGAATGAATGAATAAAATGTGGTATAAACATCCAGGGGAATATTATTTAATCTTAAAATGGAATGAAATTCTGATAAATACTATGTCATGAATAAACCTGAAGGACCTTATGCTGAGTGAAATGAGTCAGTCCTCAAAAGACAAATATTGTATGATTATGCTTATATGTGGTATCTTGATTATGCTTATATGAGGTATTTAACATAGCCAAAGTCACAGAAATAGATAGTGGAATTGTGCTTGCCAGGGACTGAGGGGAGAGAGGGAAATGGGAAATTGTTGTTGGATGGGTACACGATTTCATTTTAGGAAGAAGAAAAGTTCTAGAGATAAATAATCCTGATGGTGGCACAATAATATGGAAGTACTTAATGCCATTGAACTGTACACTTAAAAAGTAGAGGTAAGTCAGACAGAGGAAGACAACTATCATATGATATTGCTTACATGTGGAATTTAAAAAATGGTACAAATGAATCTACTTACAAAACAGACGTAGAGTCACAGATGCATAAAACAAACTTATGGCTACCAAGAAGGAACAGGGGGTAGAGGGATAAATCAAGACATTGAGATTGACATATACGCACTACTATATATAAAATAGATAACTAATAAGATCTTACTGCTTAGCACAGGAAACTCTATTCAATACTCTGTAATGACCTATATGGGAAAATATTTTTAAAAGAGAGGATAAGATTCACTATGCTGTACAGAAAAACCAACACACCGGTGTAAATCAACTATACTCCAATTAAAAGCAATTATACAAATGCAAATTTTTATTTTACATATATTATGCCATAATATGTTTTTCAAAAAGATAAGGATGTCATTTGTAAAATATATATATATACACGTGAGAATTCCAATCTGGGTTTTGTCTCCTCCGATGATGGGACTGGCTACTGAACTAGAAATGATAACACAAACATTCAAGTGGGCAAATAGAGCCCAAGTTAGGTGAAGATGTAGAACAATCAGTGGTTAAAAATTCAATTCAGACTTGCAAGTGGTTGGAACTTGCCATGGGTTGCCAGAAGAATACATCATGTGACAATCAACAGTGGTGGAAATCATGGAAAATGAAAGCATCTCAAAATGGAAAAATATAAGTTTTCAAAACAGGAACTTAACTTCTGAAATAAACAAGAAAAAATGAATATACATGAGAGTAGTAAGCGAGTATGTGGTGACTTTTTAGAAAAAAAAAGGAATATTTCATGTCTCACTAAGATAACTATATTGACATTAAAAATTATCTTACTCATATGTGTACTGAGAGACCTCTTTGTTTGTAGGTGCTTCACCTCACCTCTCCCCTCAAAAGGTAGGTTGACTTAGAGAGCCAGAAGTCCTAGGTTCAAGACTAGTTCATCTTAGTGGACTCAAATGCCATATGGTCCATTTCTTATCTGTTTTAAATTATAATGTATTAGTAGAAAATTGGAAGTGTAGGAAGGCCAACATATCAGAAGATGATTGCCATTATAAAGATAGGATTTTTTTTTTATTTTAAAGATTTTTTATTATTTATTTTGACAGAAAACAGCAAAATTCCATAAAGATAGTTTTTCATTCACGGTTCCCAAGAGCAGGGAGCCCACCATGCTCCAGGGGTCCACACAGGATAGCACCAGGGTGGGTCAGGAGGCAGAGAGAGAGGAGGGAAATGTGAGAAAGACCCTTTATTGTGGCTTCTGCAGAAAGAAACAGGCAACAGGCAGGGTAAACAGGCTTAGGATTGATTTGTTTGAATAATTTCAGTGGGCTTTGGGACACAGGGGCTGCCCCTGATGGTCTGGTACCTGGCCCTGGGGTGATTAGAGCAGGAGGATGGTGGTCCTGTCCATCCAGGGTCACCAAAGTCCCAAGATGTTCAAGTAGCAGAAACAGAAAACAAAAGACATACTGAAGAGACTATCTGCACTGACCAAGCACCCTACAGACAACAAAGACCCTTGTGGGGCTAAGGGCTATGCCAGGAATACAGTCAGCACTGATCCCTGAGGCCCCACAGGCAATCTGTCCTCAGCTCACACGCAGATTAAGATTTGTTCATAAAACATTCATTTTGCTTAACTTTTTTCAGTGGGTATGTAGCGCAAGAACACATGCACACGCCCTGCCCCACAAGCTTCTGAATTGCCTCCTCTAACCACTTCTTGGCTACGTATTTTATAAATTGTGTTTAACCAATAACTTTGGAATTTGGTATCTACATGTTTCAGCCAAAAGTTCCATTTTAACATCTTGTTACACTCATTCTAGGGTAATTTTTTGCGTCTTCATAAAATATCAAGAATAATATTTGGCCCAAGTTCCTGTATCTGTAAGGATCAAGTGAACTGCTTTGTCCTTTAGTGACACTGTTATTAGAAATATTAGTATTATTTGTCTATTAGTTTTTTTGATGACCCCAGCACCCATCTGCAGCATTCTTAAAGCTCCTCAGAGAGCACCAATTAATGCAGTGGCTACAGTGAAAAAGCTCAACGCGCAAGATTTCATCGACCACATTTTATTTGTGTCCCTTGCTTTCCCCTCAGGTGAGATTATTTTCCTTCCTGGTACCCAATCCATCACAAAAGTCTTTATGCCTTTGAATTTTCAATTTTTCTGCTGTTTACTATATTTTCCTTGATTTAAGACAATATATGCTCATGAAAGAAAACCTATACAGTCTATAACTAAGAAAAAAATAAGTGTTCCTGTGGTCTTAATAAATAATATTGATGCCAATTCTTTATAATTTTACATATTTCTCTCATTCATGATTGGTGGTTTAGGGGCTGAGTTGTGTCTGACTCTTGCAACCCCATGGACTGTAGTCTGCCAGGCTCCTCAGTCCGTGGGATTTCCCAGGCAAGAATTCTGGAGTGAGTTGCCATTTCCTTCTTCATGGGATCTTCCCAATCCAGAGATCAAACCTGAGTTTCCTGCATTGCAGGCAGATTCTTTACCGCTGAGCCACCAGGTTTATTATTATTATTCATTTGTATTAAATAGTAGAATCACTGAATAGCCAGAAATAAGCACAGTCTTTCTAGACATCATGGCTTAGCCTAGGCTGATGTTGGAACCATGGCAGTTGACTAGTGATCAGCTCCACAGCCCTGTCAGGACACTGTTGTCATGTCAATGACACAGCAGATGCCTCACTTGACTATTGCACACTTGATTCACCCTTTGTCCTGATGTGCAGCTGAGAGGTGAATACTTGAGAGGCAGGGAGCCCATCAGAAATGAGATTTGAGTATATGTTGGAAGGCAAAGACTGGTGTGCAAGTTGAATCCAAGAATGAAAAAAGCCAAGTGTGCCTGGGGGACCGGACCCTTAATTCCAGCACCATGGTCAGAGTCCTGCGCAGAGTCCATCAGTACGCTGCCATGTCTAAACATTTTGCACTCCTTCAGGTCTATGGGAGACCTGTGGCCAGTCCTGGGCACTATTTTCTATGAGATACAGTGACACATTTGGAAGCCTTTGGAGGTGTGGGGCCCCCATGTGAGTAGTTTCACATTGTTGAAAGTGTGCAAACGTCAGGTAGGGTAAGGGGAGAACACACACTGTACTTAGCTTTGAGGAAGTGATGTCAAGTTGAAGACTGTTCTCAACTTCAGTGTCTTCAAAGGATACATCTTGAAAAGGTGACAAAATAAGATTCAATATCTCATGAGACTAACCCCTAAACAAGTAGTTTTCCAAGCACGGGATGACTACAATCTCTTATCATTTGTATTTGCAAGCAGGTTGAGCAACACTTTGAGAGGAAACAATGAATGCAGCTTCTATAACTGGAGGAAAAGAAACTAGACTGACAGATCATCTGATCTCAAACAGCTTTTTCAATTCTGTATTCCCAAATTTAATGAATGACATCCTACTATAAAGTATGCTTCTTTGCTATAAATTATAAAAACATAATATTAAATAAAATTACCAATTGAAAAATCACCCAAATCCCATCCTCTTCAGTCAAAATTCTTCTCATTTCCCACAGTCTATTGCAATCTTTTTAAAAAATTCATTCATTCAACTGGGAAGATGCTGTTCATATCCTGAGTCTGCGGCAGATGTACCCTTGTGACTCTCATCTCAGACCCATACTGCTCTTTTTTACAGGTGGGGGCTTCCTCTCAGGCTGCAGGATTTTGTTCAGCCTGCAAGCCATGCAGTCCAGAAGGCTAAGGACAGCCCTTAAATAATGACCCATGAGAGACAATGGATAAACACCCCAGCTTCCCTGAGGAATGTCCCAGATGGCTCCTCAGATGGTCCCTGGTACACTAGAGTCCCAGTTGACTGCAAGAGTGACCTACTTACAGTGGACCTTTTCTTAGCTTTCTGTCTCCCTCATCTGTTCCCTATTCCTGCTCTTATGCTTCTTATGAGATCACCTCTTGCACTTAAGACCTTGTTTCAGTGTTTAGTTTTTAGTGGTATCCAAACTAAGATCTCTGTTACTGCCAGGTGTGGGGCTAGGTCCCAAGAGGAGTCAGTTATGATCCCTGCTGGTGGGAAATGTAGCCAATGTGGAGCAGACAGATATCACGATGTGGAGGTTTATAACAGCATTTTGATAAGGTAAGAAGGGCAACTGAAGCAGAAGGTAATTTACTCAACTTATGATGTTCTAGGAAGACTCACAGTAGTATCTCCTGGAGCAGAGACCTCAAGAATAAGCAGCAACTGATGACATTTACCAGAGAGCAGCAGTGTTCCTGGCACAGGGTGCCATGTGCAAACAGAAGGGGTTTGGAAGCCACTGTGGCACAACTGGGAATCTTGCACTGTGGGTGTGGAATGCAAGAGTGGGATGGAGAGTGATGCTGCATACAGTATCAAGGGCCAGGAACTAGCTGTGGAATTTGGCTGTCAAAGTGTAAGCGATGGGAAGACTCATGGAGGATTAAAATAATTTAACAAAAACAAATAAGAACAGAGTGATGTAATCAGGATACCATTTTAGAGAAAGATAATTTTATCTGCAATGTGAAGAACATGAACTGTAAGCTGGGACATCAGATTAGGGTATGAAAGTTATCCATCTGAGAAATGATGGGGCCTGATTCAGGTTAGTGTAGACAAAGGGAAGAGAGATAAGACTGTATTGAAGATACACTCAACATCATCTTGCATGTATTGAAGGTGCGTGTGTAGGTATGGTGGTAGTAATGCACCAATAGAAAATATTAATACCATCTCCTAGATTTCACTTTGGGGGACTGAATCAAGTGCAATAACTGAGGAAGAGAAGTTAGAGAAGATGAGATAACTCTTCCGTCAACTCAGAGGTCAAAATGTTAAGACAGCTGCGTACATCTCTGAAGTCCAAAGACAGTCAGACAGGGACACATAGATTTTCCCTCATCCTCTGTACACAGGAAGAAACTAAAAGAACGGAAATAGAAAGAAATCAATGTTTTTAAATTAAGAACATTGATTTAAGCAAATCTGAGACATTATTCTGGTGATTGTAAGATTTTCTATTTTTAATTTGAAGTACAATTGACATACAACATTATGATAGAAAACATAATGATTCAATGTTTGTATGTATTGTGAAATTATCACCACAATAAGTCTAGTTGACATTGTCACCATATATATTTACAGAACTTTTAAAACTGTGATAAATTAAAGAACTACTCTCTCAGCAACTTTCAGCCATATAATAGAATATTATTATTAACTATAGTCACCAGGTTGTATGTTATATTTGCATAACATTAATTTTATAACTAGAAATTTGTACCTTTTGACCACCTTCATCTATTTTACCCATTCCAAACTCCTCCACTGATGGCAACCACCAATCTTTTCTCTGTAACTATAAACTCTCTTTTTCTTAGTCCACATATAAATGATCATATGGTATTTGTTTTTCTCTGTCTGACTTATGTCACTTAGCATAATGCCCTCAAGACCCATCCATGATGTCACAAATGACAGATTTTATTGTTTTTTAATGGTTAAATAATATCCTGTGGTATTATTCACCTGATTCAGTCCCCCAAAGTGAAATCTAGGAGATGGTATTAATATTTTCTATTGGTGCATTACTACCACCATACCTACACACGCACCTTCAATACATGCAAGATGATGTTGAGTGTATCTTCAATACAGTCTTATATGTGTATATATGTGTATATATATATATACATACACACCACAAGCTTTCCATTCATTCATCCATTAATGGACCCTTAGGTTGTTTCCCCATTTTGGCTATTGTACATTATGTTACACTGAACATGGGGGTATATATATCTTTTGGAGGTTAGTATTTTGATTTTCTTCAAATAAATACCCAGAGTTGGAATTTCTGGACCCCATGGCAATTCTTTTTTTAAATTTTTTTGGGAAACCCTATACAGTTTTCCATAATGACTACACCAATTAAAAACCCCATTAACCATTCATAATGGTTCCCTTTTCTTCTTGTCCTCACCAATACTTTCTTGTTATCTTTTTGATGATAACCATTCTGCCAGCTACAAGGTGGTATCTCATTGTGGTTTTGATTTGCATTTACCTGATGATCAGTGATGTCTTGCATAGTTCCATGTACCTCTTGGCCGTCTGGACATCTTCTTTGGAAAAATATCTATTCAGATCTTCTGCTTATTTTATAATCAGACTGTTTTCTTTTATTTTTGCTTTTGTTGCTTTTGGTGTCAATTCTAAAAAATCATTGCTAAGACAAGTCAAGGAGCTTAACTGCTTATATTTTTTTCCTGGGAGTTTTATTGTTTCAGGTCTTCAGCCAAGTCTCCTATCCTTTTGAGTTTTTTTTTTTTTTTTTTTTTATGTGATGAGACAGGGGTCCAGTTTCATTCTTTTGCAGGCTTCCCTGATAGCTCAGTTGGTAAAGAATACACCTGCTGTTTCGATTCCTGGGTTGGGAAGATCCACTGGAGAAAGGATAGGCTACCCACTCCAGTATTCTTGGGCTTCACTCCAGTACTTTTGTGGCTCAGTTGGTAAAGAATCCTCCTGCAATGTGGGAGACCTGGGTTCAATCCCTGGCTTGGGAAGATCCCCTGGAGAAGGGATAGGCTACCCACTCCCATATTCTGGCCTGGAGAATTCCATGGACTCTATAGTCTATGGGGTCGCAAAGAGTTGGACACGACTAAGCAACTTTCACTTTCATTCTTTTGTGTGTATATTTTTTATTATATGAATATTCATATGCTTGTAGGAAATAGACGTCTGAGGTGTTGCCAAATATTTCACCATACAGATAATACAGAAATTAACAGTCTTATATATATGTCTTTTCCTGTTTGTGAAAATAGCCACTGGATGTACATTCATAGATTAGAATTGTACATGTTCAGTTCTGATATATAGTGTTGTATCAATTAATATTCTTTTACTTTCTCTTTAAAATTCAATAAAATTTATCCACATTAAGACAAGTGACTTTCTGTAAATAAAGTTATAATAAGTGTAAAATAGCATGCAAAATGTAAGAAAGTGCAGAAAAAAAGAATGAGAGTGGAAAACGAAACAGCCCCAAATCCTATGTTGACCATGTTACATGGACAGATCATGACCCATAGAATTTACTGTGTTCCCCATGATTGATGAAAGCACTTATTGGTAGAGGTGATTCAGGCTTAGAATAAAGGGACAGTAGGGTGCAGAGGAACGGTCAGAAAACCTGGGAAAGCATTCCAGGAAATGTATCTTTTATCACTGTGTGATTTTGGACAAAGTCAAAATATGACCTCTACGTGCCAGAGTGCCTGACTTCGCCTTCCCTAAGATGTTACTCACAGTTCCTGTTGCTCAAAGAGAGAAAGCAAACATCAGATATCATCAATGTTTTTGTAAACCAGGAAAAATATATAGCCTCATGGTTATAATTGTCTTTAAATGGTCACTTGTAGAAAAATAGTTATAATTGGTTCAATTTTCTTGAATAATGATTAAGTTCATGATTACTTAAAGATAACATAATCTTCTAAAATCTATTTTCCTTGAAGACTTTGAATGGTTATGATCTTCAGAAATTTTAAGATGATTTGTTTCTAAATCCTTTCCTTCAGTCTTGGATTTTGGAAGAGAACAGTTTTGTTGTCACACTAAATCACATTGACATAATATTAAAAACACATTTTCTAAGTGGGTTTCTTTTTTAGCTGAAGATTTTATTTGGATGAAGATTATCAATATTACCTTAAAGTTCTCAGATCCAGGAAAAGAGGAAAAATAGAGCACTTTATTTCTCCCTTTTCACTTAGAGGGCTACCAGCTGTTGCCAAGTCCATCCTCTAAAACTCAAGCCTTCCCTGGTGTGACCACAGTGGAATCTTATTCTCTGTGTCAGAAAGCATGTGCTGTGTCTTACGTTGAGTCTCGGGGAGCTGACACCTCCTTCTAACCAAAACCATACGTTGTTCAGAATAATGACTCCTGTGGAATGGGCATATTCTCTGTGTGTTTCATGTTTCTCTTCACTCAACTTCTGTGAAAATCCTGGGAGGTGGGAGCTATCATATTCCCAGCTCACAGATAGACAAAGTTAGGCACAGAAGTCAAGTTGACTTACCCAAGGTTCCCAGATGCTGGGGCCAAGAGAAGAACACACTGTGTGGTCGTCACTCTTAAGTCTGTAAACCACCACTCCCAGCTTCAGCTCATGCCCTGCACGAAGTGAAGGATTTGGTGTTTGCCTGTGGGGAGAGGCCAGGGTGCTGCAGGAACACGCTCGCTGCTGTGACTCACCTTCCATTTTCTAGAGCTCTCATAAAAGCATTTGTTTCACTCAAAAGTTTGGAAATGGTTCAACCTTTCAACAGACTGCTAAGTGAAATGGTGTGGTTTTCCACAGCCAAAAAAGATCCCAGCACAGCATCCTGTGCAGCAGTCTGCAAGGTTAGTTCCATGGCATCCACGGAGGGGGTTGTCCCCTGGGAGATGGCGATGTTGAGACCCCAGGCACACACCAGAGCAGAGCAAGCAGGACCCTCCTATTTCAGTCAGAACAACTCCACACGTATGTGCGGTGTGTGGGCCCATGTGTGCACCTACATGCATGTGTATTTATCTGCTCAGCTAGTATTTGTGGAGAATGCCACTGTCCTGGGCCCAGAGCAACATGTGTGAATATGTGACAGAGAGAGACATGCTCACCTCCCTCAGGGTCTCTCAGTGAAGGGGGATAAATGATAGCCATGGCCAGTGCTGCAATGGTGAGGTACAGGAAGTGAATGATCACAAAAGACTCAGATCCAGCTCAGCCAAAGTCCTCTGTCACAGAAGAAGCATAGGAGCAAGACACAGCCACCCATGTGCCTGTCTGTAATATCTATCAATCTACCTATCTATCTATCTTTCTATGCTGTTTGAAAAATAATGCTCTAGACCCATATCTTTTCTTCCAGTGTATGGTCACTGTTAGAAGGGTGACCTTCATCAAATTCCCTAGACTTTCAGACATTGTATTTGGTGATAAATAGTAAATATCTCTTGCAGGTAGCTTATTTATTAAGTAAAAAAATATTTACAAGGCATCTGGTAAGTATATATATATACATACACACATACATGTGAGTGTGTGTGTGTGTGTGTGTGTGTGTGTGTGTTATGCTGTGCTAAGTAGCTTCAGTCATGTCCAACTCTTTGTGACCCTATGGACTGTAGCCTGCCAAGCTCCTTTGTCCATGGAATTCTCCAGGCAAGAATACTGGAGTAGATTGCTGTGCCCTCCTCCAGGGAATCTTCCCAACCCAGGAATTGAACCTGCATCTCTTACTTCTCCTGCATTGGCAGGCAATTCTTTATCCCTAGTGCTACCTGGAAAGCCATATAGATACAGGTATAGATATAGATATAGATAGATATATGTATACAGAGTGAGGCAGAGACAGAGAGAGAGACAGAGAATCATTCATACTATTATGTTCTGTAAAGTCTTAGTTAACTCTAAACTATTGCTCTTAGGGGAAATACAGGATAGGTTTCCTGCAAGCTTCAGGTCACAACATTCTCCTCAACCAATCAATACAAAACCTTGTTTTATATATCTTTCTGTTGAACACTTAATGTTGATTTATTGATACTTAGCTCATGGCCAACAGCACTGGATCTCATACCTGAAAGAAGCTAATCTCCATAAGGCACATGGCAGCTTTCCCACATTAAGAAACTCCAGGCAGTATATAAGCACTACTACCATTTTAAACAGCAGAAGCACAAATTTTAAACAAAAAAAGTCACAAAATGTGTAGATGTGGTCCTAAACATAACCTGTAAAGGGCACCTGTTCACAGTGTGAGAAACAAGAGGGCCAGTATTCCCTTGTTCAGTCCCAGCTGGAAGCAGGGGCAACTCAGAATTCCTCAACATGTCTGCAAAGTACTGTGAAAGTGGCATGAGTACTGACTTTGAAGTTACAAATTCCAAGTAGATTTTAGTGAGTAGTGAACTTGTACATGCTGAATCCCCATATTGAAGATCAACTATGTTTCTTAATAAATAAAACCACTAGTACATTACCCAATCAGTGATCTGCTAATGTTGAAAAATCTTCTTATGAAAAGTCAATCACAAGGTAATTTTTGTCTTTTCCCAAGTCACTAATTTTGAGGGAAATCATTTGAGATCTATCATTGTAAATATTTTGACACCCTTATTTGATGATGTATTTCCAGAAATTGAGTACTAACCTCTCCTGAGACCTGTATCTTCTCATCTGTACTAGTGGCCAGGACTTGGGGAGTTGCCTCTAAACAGAAGGTGTTTCCAAATTGCTGGACTTTCCTGTGATGGTTCATGAAACACAAAAAGAACTCACAGCACTGAAATTAGGTGGGGTTTTTTTGTAATAAAGGTACACTGGTAAAATATGAATGCAATTGGCTCAGACTCTGTCTCAAGTTATTGTTTCCTTAAATAATCTACATTTTCAAAAGTCAAAGATGGAAGATTTGCCCCCTAATGATTTTTCCATGAAATAAAAAAGACAGCAAATAGGATAAATAAGGTTACAGATGTATTAGGAGGGATGGTAGGAAATGAAATCACAGTTGGAATTACATCCTATACTGAATGTTCTTGCTTCCAGTTGGGATGGAGCATCCACCACAGTCCAACATCTCACTGAGGACAACTAGAAAACCAGATTAATTGTCAGATATTTAAATTGCCAGTGTATACGGTGGCAACAAAGATGTGGTAACAAATCTGCAAGGAAAAAAAAGTCCAGCATGAAGTTTTGAAAAGAATCCTAGGGCCCTTGCCATCCTTAGTAGCACAAAATCAGCTGGTTTGGAGGACAAGCCAGAGGCTACATGCTTGGTCTTGAGCAAGGCCACAGGCTTCTGCTGATGGACAGAAGGATGAGACAAGCTAGTGAGGGTCTGCAAACACAAGAAAGATCCCTCAAGGTGTTTGCTAAACTCTAAAGTAGGGTGGGCTGAAAGCCAAAGAGCTAAGCAAAAATGACCTGAAATGCATCAGGGAGTGTACTGCAGTCTTCCAGTGTTTGGATGCTCATGAGACAGAGACCAAAGTAAAGAAGGAATGTTGAGTGCAACTGGTGAGCACTGCTTGAGAACTGCTAGCTCAGAGAAAGTGATGAATTAGCATGGAAAAATGCCCCCTCCCCCCAGCTTTATTCCTGGACCACTTGCCAATATGGACCAAGTTGGAAGCTAAGTTGATTTTTATTTTTTAAAGAAAAAAAACTTTAATTGGCATTGTATCAAAAATTACTGCCCTGAAAACAGATGGAATTCTCTAACAACTGAAAGGAAAAAAACCAACAAAAGCAGAAATATAGGTGCCTTAAATGCTGGAGTAAGCAGCAGACTTTAGAATAACTCTGATTACTATTTTCAAGAAAAGAAGTACAAAATAAATGAAATGATGTGGACTTTTAACAAAAATTTCTATTTATGAAATAGGGTATAATGTATATTCTACAAGTGAAATATATAATTTCTGATGTTAAGGACTTGATTTATTGATGATTGGTTGCAGAGAAACCCAGGAATTGGCAATGTAGATATCAGATTGACAGAAAATATGCAGACAGAAATATATGCAAAGAGACAGAAAGAAAAAATTAACAATGGAATCACACAACAGAGTAGAAGAGATATGTAGTACCCAGTTAAAAGGTATAACATTCCTGTGGTTGATGTTCCAGAAGAATACAGGGAGAATGAGATAAATGTAATTATTTTTCAAATGGTTAAAAATTTCCCCAAACTAATTAATAGTATTAAGCCACACATTTAAGAAGTTTAATGAGACCAACAAAATAACGAAAATACATAGAAGCCAAATCATTGAAAAGCAAAAATAAAAGCAAAGGAAAAAATGGTGAGGCAGCCAGAGGGAGAAAAAGGACTCATTTTAAAATTTTTAAAAAGTCAATGCACAGCTGAACCTCTCAGAACAATGGGACAGGAAATATGTGGGTAAATACAAATGAAAACTGACTGGACAAGCACTAACAGTAGCATTCTAGAGGTTTAAAATGGCACAAGTTAAAAACAGTGGCCAATGAAAGAAAAATTTTGGAGTGGATAAAGGAATGATGGGGATTTCCTGGTGGCTCAGATGGTAATGGAATTCTAAGTTTCTGAGAGAATCTGAATATGGTAATCATTTTGTACTCTCTAGGATGACAACCAAAGAAAAGTAAAAGATGATGGATCTAACACAACTAGAGCAGCAATTAAATTAAACGCACATTTGCTAGGTCTATGTAAAATGCCAAACAAAAGTCCCATTAGATATACTTTCACTGGAAATAATGATGATGATTCTAAAAATGCACCTGGAAATGTGAAGGCAGAATTTTCAAGAAAATATTAAACTCAAAGAATGAATTTCAGTTCCAGATGATTACACCTATTGAAATTCTATAGTGATTAGGACAGCATGGCATTAGAGCAAGTTTAGACATTGACCAAAGAAGTGTCTGCTTTATAGTCAATAAAGAATTAAAAACCCACACTGGAGACATAAAAGAGTAGAATATAAACCAGGGAAAGTCCAATTAGTAGATGGTAATGACATACCTGAAGACCACTACTCAACTTCAGGGATAAGAAGAGACATTAAAATAAGACTGAATTTGATACAAATTGAAAGAAAAAAATAAGTGAACATCACTGCTTATAAACAAATTTCATGAAGCAACATCTGATTATACCTTTGCAACATATTCTAGCCAAGGAAATAAAGAAAAAGATGTTTTATTATCCAGGAAAAATAACACTTTTAAGCCAATTTTTGTCTATAACACTAAATATCAAAAGATAATGGAGCAACAGCTGAAGATTTTAAAACGTGGTTGATGTATCATTTCTCATGTATACTAGTGAAGTAGGAACATAGTCAAGCTTCACAACCCTAAAGCTTCATTTATTCTACTTTCTGACCAAAAAAAAGTTTTAAATGAAAACTGGAATTCATTCAGTGATAGAGATAAAAATAACAAATAGATATAAAACCCAGAACCAAGTAATGAGTAGATAAGGTGTATTCATGGATGAAAGAAAAGTTACATCTTGAAATGTATAAAAAAATTAACCACACTAATAATTTTAAAAATAAAAACAAAAGTATAGTCATGCATGGATGTGAGAGCTGGCCCATAAAGAAGGGTGAGCATCAAAGAACTGCTTTCAAACTGGTGCTAGAGAAGACTCTTGAAAGTCCCCGGAAGCAAGGAGATCAAACCAGTCGATCTTAAAGGAAATCAACCCAGAATACTCTTTGGAAGGACTGAAGCTCCAATACTTTGGCCACCTGATTCGAACAGCTGACTCATTGTAAAAGATCCTGATGCTGGGAAAGATTGAAGGCAGAAGGAGAAGAGGGTGACAGAGGATGGGATGGTTGGAAGTCATTACCAATACAACAGACATGAACTTGGGCAAACTCCGGGAGATGGTGAGGGACAGGGAGGCCTGGTGTGTTGCAGTCCATGGGGTCATGAATAGTCAGATACGACTTGGCTACTGAAAAACAACAACAAAATAGACAACTAATAGGCATTTGATTAGATTTAAATATCATACTTTGTTAAAATAATAATTATAAAATTGAGTAGCAGGATTTTTTTTTAGCATGACAAATAACATCTATTTTAAATCAAAGGGACTTCAGTTTCTAATTTGAGCAACAAAAGCTAAACAAACTGAAAATCAGTAATTCTTCTTAGGTCCATTAAAGAACTGAGGTCATAGTGAAAATTCTCCAGAAACTAGAGACAGGCAAGTGAATACAGGGAAACATACCTTACTGGGAAGACAAGCCCAGAGCTAGAGCCAGTATTGGCAGAAATACTATAAACTATAGTTGATGAATTTAAAGAGGCTTAGTGTACACTTATCTAAGAGTTAAGTCTTCAGAGATTCCCCACCCTTTTTTAAGTTTTACATCTAATGAGCTGCACCAAAGCTATTTTATAAGAGCTTAACCAACTGGACTTTTACCGAAGTCTGACTGAATTTGGGGAAGAAAAACACCCAATTCCAGCCCCCTCTAGACTTTAGGATAGAGGAAGAAAACTAAACAATGCAAGTTCTCTAAAAGACTGACACCTAATCAAAGGCAATAGACTCCTTCCCTTATCCCTGTCTTACCGACATGTGCATAGTGCTCCTGTATAAACAGGGACTACAATAAAATAAATGCATGGCTCAGGTTCTCCTTAGGAAGGCATCTCTAGTGAAACTCAAGGACAGCTGGGTAGTCTCCAACACCACAGCTAAGAAAATAGCAAACATGGTCCAATTTCTAGCCAGATAAACATGAAAACTTAAACTGAAGGCCTATTTAACTCAAGTTTATCCAATTTATCATGTCTGGCTTTCAACAAAAAATTACAAGGCAGCCTTAAAGGTAAAAAATTAACACTGAAGAAACAAAGCAAGGGTCAGAGCCAGATTTAAATATGACAGACATTTTGGAATTATCATACCAGGAATTTAAAATAACCATGACTAAAGGTCTAAGGGCTCTAAGGAAAAAGTGATTATCATGCAAGAACAGATGGTTAGGTATGTGCAAAGAAAGAAATCCTAAGAAAGAATGAAAAGAAAATTCTAAAAATAATAAAACATTGGACAAAAATGGAAAATGTCTTTGTTGTCCTAGGGCATAAAACGAAAACCTTACCATCATTTTTTAATGTATTTTACCAAATTTAAAATGACAGTATTCATACAAAGTTTACTTTCATTAACAATGGAATTACACTAAAAATAAATAACAGATAGATGGAAAGTACCAAAATATTTTGAGTTTACACACCATATTTCTGTGTAATACATGAATCAAAGTCTTAATAAAATTTTAAAAATATTTTGAATTAAATAAATGTGAAAATATATATCAAAATTTGTGGCATACAGTAAAAGCAATGTTTAGAGAGAAATTTCTAACATTGAATACATATTTTAGAAAATTTTTTAAATTACAAATCAAACCAATGGTCTGTGAGAACTCAAGAGTGAAATGACACAATTAATTATTTTAATAACTGTCTAAAATGTCTTAGAACCACAGTAACTACCTACTAATTGCCAAAACAAAAAATTGTGCAGGCAAAAATTATATACATATACATATATATATAAATACATATACATTAGAAGTCAAAAGAAATTTCTCTAGTTTTATTGTTATTTTAATGAAAAAAATAAGTAGTATAATCAATAGTTTTTAAAGATGGCAACTTTATTTTCTTTATTGAGATTATTTTAAAAGTAATGTATCATTGAGATATTTTGGTAACTTTAGAAACTGATACTTACTTTTCTGTGAAAAAAATATGTTTTACATGTTTTGCACCCTTGTTGCTTGGTTCATTCATATTTGAGATAGTTGTGTCTTGTTAATGAATTGACCCTTTATCATTATACAGTATTTTGCTCTATATCTGGTATACTTTATTTTTGCTCTAAAGTCTACTTTATCTGATATTAATATAGAAATTTTGATTTATTATAATTAATATTTGAGTGTTATGAATTTTTTCAATTATTTATTTTTTAATTTACCTTTACCATTTTACCTAATATGAGTTCCTCATACACATTGTATAATTGTCCCATGTTCTTTAATCTACTCACCAATTTCTGTCTTTTACTTGATATCTTTAGATCATTAACAATAAAAACAGTTATTGATGCTAGAGCTTTTTATGCCAATTTGCATTTGTTTATTTCTTTGATTTCTTTTTCCTGTCTTCCTGTGGGTTCAGTTCAGTTCAGTTCAGCTCAGCTGTATCCAACTCTTTGCGACCCCATGGATTGCAGCATGCCAGGCCTCCCTGTCCATCACCAACTCCCGGAGCGTACTCAAACTCATGTCCATTGGGTTGGTGATGTCATCCAACCATCTCGTCCTCTGTCATCCCCTTATCTTCCTGCCTTCAATCTTTCCCAGCATCAGGGTCTTTTCAAATGAGTCAGTTCTTTGCCTCAGGTGGCCAAAGTATTAGAGTTTCCGCCTTCAACATCAGTCCTTCCAATGAATATTCAGGACTGATTTCCTTTAGGATGGACTGGTTGGATCTCCTTGCAGACCAAGGGACTCTCAAGAGTCTTCTTCAACAACACAGTTCAAAAGCATCAATTCTTCAGTGTTCAGCTTTCTCTATGGTCCAACTCTCACATCCATACATGACTACTGGAAAAACCATAGCCTTGACTAGATGGACCTTTGTTGGCAAAGTAATGTCTCTGCTTTTTAATATGCTGTCTAGGTTGGTCATAACTTTTCTTCCAAGGTAATAACTTTTCTTCCAACTTTCTTCCAAGTAATCCCGTGGGTTACTGGAGCATTTTTAGAATTCCACTTTGATTTATCTATGCAGTTTTTTATTTATTTGTGCATTTATTTGCTATTATAAATAGCTATTTATAGCTATTTCAAATAGCTGTTTGTTCCAGAAATTGTTATATACCCATTATACACATAATCACAGTCTACTGAGGTCATCATTTTGCTCACCCAAAGGAACTGTAAATTTTACCTCACTTTACCCTCTACTCTCTTTTGTTTATAATATAATTGTATGTTCATAATTTAAGTGTCTGTTCTCTTTACCCATATTTTGGCTGTTTCCAGTTTCTTCTTATTTCTTGATGTTCTTAGAGGTCTTGTTTTATCATATAGTATTTGTTAGAGAATTTTATTTAGCTATTTCTATAAGTGAGGTCTCCTGGTGAATATGTATATATATGTATTTTAATATATATTTTATCTTTCTTGAGAATGTTTTGTTTTCCCCTTCATGCCTGAAAGATCTTTTTACTTGATATAAAATGCTGGGTTGACAAGTTTTACTTTCAAGACAGGAAAAATGCTGTGCATTATTTTTTCTGCCTCCCACGGTTTCTGATAGAAATTTGCTATCATATGAATTGTCTTCTCCTTATAGGTAATGCTTTGTGTCTCTTTTACTGATTTGATGTCAGAATATTTGTTTGCCTCTTTTTCCTAATTTAACTGTGATGTGTCATGATGTGGATTTCTTTTGGGTTTATCCTTTTGGGAATTTGGTCTTCTTCTTAAATCTGTAGGCTTATGTCTTTTGTCAAATTTGGGAAATTTGGGAATTCCCAATTCCCTTATTTCTCCAAGTACTTTTTCTGCTTTCTTTCTCTTCTCCTTCCAGGATTTTGATAACAGCAGTAGTAAATCTTTTATTATAGTCCACGAAGTCCCTGAGGCTATTTTTTTTCAGTCTCTCTGTTTTTAAACTGAATAATTTTGAAGAATGTTCAACTTTCAAATTCACTGATTTCATGCTCTGCTCTGATGTTGAGTCTCCAGTGAGTTTTGTATTTTGGTTACTAGATTTTTCAGTTCCAAATTTTTCATTTGATTCTTCACAACTTCAACTTATTTTCTAAGGCTTTCTATTTTTTCATTGATCTCAATCATGTTTATAATCACTTCTTGAAGCATTTTTATGATAGCTGCCTCAAAGTCTTTGTAAGTTAATATAAAAGTCTGCCACCTTAGAGTTGACATCCATGACTGCCTTCTTGCATTCAAGATGAAATTTTTCATAGTTGTTTGTATAAATGATTTATAAATTAAAATATGCATATTTTTTCTAAGATTTGGGGTCTTATTTCAACCCATGTTTTAGGTACCCTCCTTTGACATCACTCAAAGGAACAGGGGAAAGAACTGATTCATTTACTTCCAGGTAGAATTAGAAGTCCAAGTTCCCATCTTTTTTTTCTTTAAGTTTTATTGCAATATAATTGTCATACAGCACTGTAAAAGCTAAAGATGTACAACATAATGATTTAACTTAAATATATTTTTTTATATATTTGAAACGAAATGATTGTCACAATAGATTTAGTGAACATATATCATCTCATAAATCAATTCAGTTCAGTTCAGTCACTCAGTCATGTCCGCCTCTTTGCATCCTCAAGGACTGCAGCGTGCCAGGCCTCCGTGTCCATCACCAACTCCCAGAGCTTACTCAAACTCATGTCCATTGAGTCAGTGATGCCATCCAACCATCTCATCCTCTGTCATCCCCTTCTCCTCTTACCTTCAATCTTTCCCAGCACCAGGGTCTTTTCAAAAGAGTCAGTTCTTCGCATCAGGTGGCCAAAGCATTGGAGCGGGGGAAAGAACTAGTTCATTTACTTCCAAGTGGAATTAGAAGTCCAAGTCCCCATCTGTTTTTTTCTTTAAGTTTTATTGAGATATAATTTTCATACAGCACTGTAGAAGCTTAAGATGTACAACTTAATGACATTAAATAAATATATCTTAAAATTTTTTTTCCTTGTGATGAAAACTCAGGATTTACTCTCAACTTTCATTTGTAACATACAGCAGTGTTGTCACAATCAAGTTGTAAATTATATCCCTAGTATATTTATTTATCATATAACTAGAAATGTTTGCCTTTTCACTTCCTTCATCTAATTGCCCCTCCCCTCACCACCAGTCTGGTCACTGCAAATCTGATCTCTTTTTTAAAGGTTTTTGAACAAACATTTGTTTGTGTATATATGTGTTTGCTTATTTTGATGTATAGCTGGTCACAACTATGTTGGTTACTGGCACACAACATAGTGATTCTATATTTCTAAATATTTCAAAAGAATCACCATGATGAATCTAGTTGTCAACTGTCACTATACAAAGATATGACATAATTACTGACTATATTCCCCACACTGCAGATTTCATACCTGTGACTCATTTATCCCGTAACTGAAAGTTTGTACTTCTCAATCTCACTCAATTATATTTCTCCTCCCCTACCCCTGCCCCCTGGCAACCACATATTTGTTCTCTGTATCTATGATTCTGTTTCTGTTTGGTTATATTTGTTTATTTGTTTCATATTTTAGATTCTGCCTTTAGGTGAAAGCACACAGTATTCATCTTTCTCTAACTTATTTCACTTAGCATAATACCTTCTACATCCAACTATGTTGTCACAAATGGCAAGATTTCATTCTATTATATGACTGCATAATCTTCCATTGTGTGTGTGTGTGTGTATGTGTGTGTGTAAAAAACATCTTTATCTAAACATCTATTAATGGGCATTTAGGTTGCTTTTGTATCTTTTCTATTTTGAAGAATGCTTCAGTGAACATAAAGGTGCATGTATATCTTTCTGAATCAAAGTTTTTACTTTGTTTTGGTGAATATTCACAAGTGGGATTGCTGGATTGTATGGTAGTTCTAGTTTTAATTTTTTCAGGAATGTCCATACCATTTTTGATAGTGACTGAATTAGTTTATGCTTCCACCAACAGTGTACAAGTGTTCCCTTTTCTAAATATCCTTGCCAATATCCATTTGTTATTTGTTGTCTTTTTGATAATAGCCATTCTGAGAAGTGTGAGGTGATATCTCATAGTAGTTTCAATTGCATTTCCCTGGTGATTAGTGATATTGGGCATCTTTTCATGTGCCTGTTAGCCATCTGCATGTCTTCTTCTTGAAAAATGTCTATTCAGGTCCTCTGGCCATTATTTAGATTGAAGTATAGTTGATTCAGAATATTATATTAGTTTCAGATGTACAACATAGTGATTCAATATTTTTATAAATTGTACTCCATTTAAAGTTACTATAGAATATTATCTATATTCCCTATGTTATGTATTACATACTTGTATTTTATTTATTTTATATATACTAGTCTTTATATACTGTACTGTGCTTCTTGATCCCCTAGTCCTATCTTGCCCTTTCTCCCATCCCTCTCCACACTGATGACCACTACTTTGTTCTCTATACCTCTGAGCCTGTTTCTGTTTGTCATATTCATTTGTTTTTTTGGTTTTTTTTTTTTTAGATTCCATATATAAGCGATAACATACAGTTTTTGTCTTTCTTTATTTGACTTATTTCACTAAACATAATACCCTCCAGGTTCATCCACGTAGCTGCAAATGGTGGAATTTTATTATCTTTTATAGCTGAGTAATATTCCATCGTGTATTTAACACATTTTATCTATTCATCTATTGATGGACACAGGTTTCTTCCATATTTTGGCTATTTCAAATAATGCCAATATGAACATCAAGGGTACATATCTTTCCAAATCAGTGTTTCCACCTTATTCAGGTATATATCCAGATATATATCCAGGATCTTCTGGACCATATGATAGTTCTATTTTTAGCTTTTTGAGGAATCTCTCAGTTTTCATAGTGGCTGTACCAATTTACATTCCCACCAATAGTATACATTTCCCTTTTCTCCACAACTTAGCAAACATTTGTTATTTGTTGTCTTTTTGACTATGCTCGGTTTTAAATTGGGTGTGTGTTTGTCTGTTGGTGTTGAGTTGTATGATTTCTTTGCATATTCTGAATATTAACACCTCACCAGATGTATCACTTGCAAAATTGTGACCCATTCACAAAAGTGTTTTAAGTTGATGCAATTCTATTTGCTTATTTTTGCTTTTGTTTCCCTTGCTGAGACTACATATCCAAAACAAAAAAAATTAAGACTAACATCAAAAAACATACTGTCTATGTTTTCTTCTAGAATTTTTATTATTTCAGGTTTTACTTGTGAGTCTTTAATCTATTTGAATTTTCTTTTTTAATAGTGTAAGAAAATAGTGCAGTTTGATTATTTTGCATGTAGCTATCCAGTTCCCAGCAGCATTTATTGAAGGGGCTCTTTTTTCTCTGAATGTATGATTTCTGTTAGGCTATACTTTCCTGGTCCTTTGGCTAGGAAGAGAAAATTTTTATTGGATTTTTTTTTTGGTCTGTGCCAAAGGATGTATCTGGGTTTCTGGTTTCTTCAACTCCAAGTCTGAGATATATGAAGCAAAAAGAAAACCCATGTCACCATGGTGTCATTCCTTGGTTCTTGAGGTCCATGGATGGTCTGTCCTCTCCTTTCCACCTTCAGATTCTTCCTATCCTTGTTTTGCATGCAATCATCAGAGTTTTCAGTGTAGTTAAGAGAAAGAACAGAGAAAAAAATATCTATACCATCTTCCTGGAAACAGAAGTCAAAATCTGGAAGCAGATTTTAGTATATATAATAATCATAAAGTAATCATAATGATATCAAATAATCATAATGATAGTGAAAACTGAAAACTCCCTCATTCCAAGGGGGGAAAAATTGATTGTTTTTTAACCATGGTAACAAGTAAACACCAGAACTGGTTTTAATTCTGTTTACTCAATCAGTGACAACACCCCTTAATCTAATCAATCAATGACATAACACAGAAAGTCACCAGGTTAGTGAACCCAGATTGTGAACAGCAGCCTCCCTCCAGTGAATACACTTCTTAAACTCAACCAGTAAATCACAGTTCTGCCTTATTGTCTTGCTTCTAAGGCTGTTGACAATCCATACCCATCATTATAACCAACATGACTCTGATCCCAATCAACTGCTGGACCCAAAGCTTTATTTAAGACCTGCATTCCATTGCCTGACACTTCTTTGCCCTTAAGAAAATTTACACCGATGAAATCTTAAATTGGAAGAGTTAATGTATTAAAATACAGTAATCCATAGTTTGTCTTTCTATTTAACTTACATTTCTATTTCATTCAGCAGAAACATTTATTTCTCCCTTGTTCCATATGGCTATATGAGGAAATGGACTCAAAGTCTTTCAAAAGATTTAATTTCTCTCTCTCTCTTTCCAGACCTAAGCATTATTCCTAAGAAAATAGAATTAAATTAGGAGAGGAAGCCATGTGCTTCAACCCAGTTCCTGCCAAAAACTTGTATTAGGGAATATGGAGGAAATGAGTTATTAATACAATTTTGAAAGTTTTTTAGATTTCTATTACTGTTTATTTTTAGAATCACATAGAAGTAGGGGCAAAGTTGACAGTGATTGGATGGCAGGTTAATATCAGGGCACTTGTGGAATAATGCCCCATAATGTTCCTCAAAATCACTTAATTAACCTATAAGACCTACCACTGCCTACTCATGTCCTGAATGGATTAGAAAAGATAAAGGGACAAGCAACACACTTATCAACTGAGTCCAGGTAAATCAGAATATGCCTGGTAAACTAAATGAACTTGAAGCTTTCTTTTTCTAGACCATATAGGTAGAAATGGAGATGAGATGAACTTCAAGTTAAATATACCTTTGTTGTCTACCCTTGGCTACACATTTAAAAGACGTGAAGACACAAAGCTTAGCACCACGCATTAGTGAACTTGCAGTGGCAAGCAAATGTAGTGCTATAACTGATATATTTAGTCCTCTGACAGTGCAAGAGAAGGAGACATCATTTCTGAATTGGTGCAATATGGGAAGCTCTTAGGTGAAGTACTGTCTATGACTTTGAAGAATGGGCAGAATTTTGACAGAACAAGCAAAATACACAATGTAGATAAATATGAGAGAGTGACTTTCAGTTACAAACTGGGGTGTGGTGCTTTGCATCTGGAATCACTTAATCTTAATAAAAAAATGGCAAAAGTTGAGACTGGACAGGCAGGATGTAGCCAATCTGGAACTTGCCTTTCATGCAAAAATAAAGAAATTAGACTTTCAGTTTAATTCAGTTCAGTTGCTCAATTGTGTCCGACTCTTTGCGACCCCACGAACTGAAGCACGTCAGGCCTCCCTGTCCATCACCAACTCCCGGAACTCATGTCCATTGAGTCAGTGAAGCCATCTAACCATCTCATCCTCTGTTGTCCCTTTCTCCTCCTGCCTTCAATCTTTCACAGCATCAGGGTCTTTTCAAATGAGTCAGCTCTTCGCATCAGGTGGCCAAAGTATTGGAGTTTCAGCTTCAACATCAGTCCTACCAATGAACACCTGATACTGATCTCCTTTAGGATGGACTGGTTGGATCTCCTTGCAGTCCAAGAGACTCTCAAGAGTCTTCTCCAACACCACAGTTCAAAAGCGTCAATTCTTTGGCTCTCAGCTTTCCTTATACTCCAACTCTCACATCCATACATGACTACTGGAAAAACCATAGCTTTGACTAGATGGACCTTTGTAGGCAATGTTGTATCTCTGCTTTTTAATATGCTGTCTAGGTTGGTCATAACTTTCCTTCCAAGGAGTAAGAGTCTTTTAATTTCATGGCTGCAATCACCATCTGCAGTGATTTTGGAGCCCAGAAAAATTAAGTCAGCCACTGTTTCCACTGTTTCCCCATCTGTTTGCCATGAAGTGATGGGACCAGATGCCATGATCTTAGTTTTCTGAATGTTGAGCTTTAAGCCAACTTTTTCACTCTCCTCTTAGTTGTCAATAATAAGAAGATATGGAAAAGAAGTAGGTACGAGCACTCTGGCTATGCTCTACTCTAGAAGACAGACACAGGTTGTATTTTGCCACCCTGCTTATTTAACTTATATGCAGAGTACATCATGCTAAATGCTGGGCTGGATGAAGCACAAACTGGAATGAAGCTTGCCGGGAGAAATATCAATAACCTCAGATATGCAGATGACACCACCCTTATGGTAGAAAGCGAAGAAGAACTAAAGAGGCTCTTGATGAAAGTGAAAGAGGAGAGTGAAAAAGTGGCTCAAAACTCAACATTCAGAAAACTAAGATCATGGCATCTGGTCCCATCACTTCGTGGCAAACAGATGGGGAAACAGTGGAAACAGTGAGAGACTATTCTCTTGGGCTCCAAAATCACTGCTGATGGTGACTGCAGCCATGAAATTAAAAGACGTTTGCTCCTTGGAAGGAAAGCTATGACCAATCTAGAAAGCATATTAAAAAGCGGAGATATTACTTTGCCGACAAAGGTCCATCTAGTCAATGCTATTGTTTTTCCAATAGTCATGTATGGATGTGAGAGTTGGACTATAATAAAGAAAGCTGAGTACCAAAGAATTGATGTTTTTGAACTGTGGTGTTGGAGAAGACTCTTGAGAGTCCCTTGGACTGCAAGGAGATCAAATCCATTCATCCTAAAGGAAATCAACCCTGAATAATCATTGGCAGGACTGATGCTGAAGCTGAAGCTCCAATACTTTGGCCATCTGATGTGAAGAGACAGGTCATTGGAAAAGATCCTGATGCTGGGAAAGATTGAAGGCAAGAGAAGAAGGTGACAACAGAGGACAAGATGATTAGATGGCATCACCAACTCAATGGACATGAGTTTGATCAAGCTCGGGAGATGGTGAAGGACAGGGAACCCTGGTGTGTTGTAGTTCATGGGAGTCACAAAGAGTTGTACATGACTGAGTGACTGAACAGAAACAACAGAAGACAGAGAAGAACAGAGAGATCCTGGAGCCAGGGAGAGCAGTGGAAAACACTTTTCCAACAGCCCAGGTGAGAAATGAACCATGAGTGTGGCGTTGTTGTATGAGAGATGGCTTGAGATGGAATCAATGGGAGTCAATTCATTTGGGGTTGAGAAGGAAGAATCACAGTGAAGGGAGGAGTCAGACTTCCAGTCCAGACAGGTGGATGAACAATTAGTCAGGCAAGAAGCATTCTTTTGAAATATAATTGAGCATAAAACTGGATAAAGCACTACCTATTTTAATCTCACTTATCAAAACCTGTTATTTCTACATCTGATGTGTCCTTGCTAAATACACAGGCTTTCAAACTCCAGCATACGTTAGTAATCTTGCCTTACCCATTACTGGACAAAGACGCTAATCCACTGCTGCCCACGGTACTGCTGTGCACAGTAACTTAGGAGTTCAGAGTAACTTGTGTTATTTTCCTAAAACAGAAACTGAGGCTTCAAGAGGCTGACTGGTTTCTCCAAAGCCAAGTGGTTTAAGTGGCTAAAATAGAGTTGAAACCAATTTCTTTGCTGTTAAATTCTAAGGTGTATCTGCTACAGCATATGATGAGCATCACATAAGTAACTCAAATTCAGTGTTGACCAGTCTCTACTAATGATTAGAAAAACATCTTTTATATCCAGATTCAAAGCATAATCACTTGCTATCTTTTGTAAGCTGCATTATTCTTTAATATTCATGCATTTGAAACTTTCTAGAATTGAGTTTAAATAATATTTGAATTTTGTTATTGATATAAATATGATATATAGCATGTTAATAAGATGATGTTGAGATAGAATTTTGTCACTAGGAAAACATATAGTGAAAATCTCTTACTACCTCTCTTCTCTGTAGCCAAGTTCCAGTCTCTAGTCTTGTGGAGCGGTTGGCTGCCTCACTCAAGTTCCTCTCGATTTCCTTTATCTTTTAAAATCTTGGAGCTCACTAGTGTTGGGAAGCATGATATTTCTGGGACTGTTCTTCCCTCCACATTTGCAGCCCAGATTTGAGCTCAAGCCATAACTGAGCATCTGGACTCCATCTTCAGAAACTTTCACAACACAATCCAGCTCTTCTCTTAAAATAATTCTGTTATCATCTCAAATGACAATGTCCCAAGGCTTCTCAAAAGAACTTTATGGAGGAATTTGAAAGCAATTGCTGTCAAAAGTGTCAGAAAATGCCAAAGAAATCATTAACTCACTGTGGAGGGTTGCCAAAAAAATCTAATTGTTGGAGTCTCACAGACTTCAAAGTGCTTTTAACTTATGACTAAAGGTACTAAAGGAAAGACGGGATAGGATTTCACTTTTATTTTGTTTGTTTTTTTTTTCCTTTTGTGGTTGATATTGTTTTTTTAATTACACATATCTTTAAAGCAGCTTTATGGGAAAATTCAAATTCCAAGGAAGCTGGAAATTAGATCAGAAAAAAACAAACAAAAAAGAATATTGTGTTTTGTTAGGAAATTCCACAACAAGCAACCTCCTATGTGCGTTCATGTGTGCGTGCTAAGTTGCTTCAGTCCTGTACAACTCTTTTCAAAACCTATGGACCGTAGCCCACCAGGTTTGTCTGTCCGTAGTATTCCCTAGGCAAGAATACTGGAGTGGGTTGCCATATCTTCCTCCAGGGGATCTTCCCAGCTCAGGGATCAAATCCACATCTCTTATGTCTCCTGCATTGGCAGGCAAGTTCTTTACCACTAGCGCCACCTGGGAAGCTCAACTTCCAATAAAAATTTGTAAGGAGTGTGTTTTGTGTGTAATGAAGAGCTTGGGTGTTTCACATGGGAGGAGTTGAACATTGCTCCCTCTTCACCAACTTCTGGATATTGAACCTCATCTCCATAAGGTAAATGACAGTGAGGTGGAGCAGAGTAGTTACATAACATCCCTTTACAAGGGCACAAATTTATAAAGATAGGCTTCCAACTGGAGTGCAGGCAGTCCAGTGACTCCTCTAAAGATCATTTCTCCTTTGTTAGTGAATTTCCTCTTCATTGAGTCGATCCAGAGTCCAATCCTAATTTATACAACCAGTGCTGCTATAAATTCATAATTTTAAAAACTAGGAAGATAGTTATATGTTTGAAAATTAAGGAATACTGTTTTAAATATCACATAGTTCAATGAAGAAATCAAATTAGAAATCAAAATATTTTCAGTCAACTAACACACACACACACACACACACACACAAAACCTACATAGCAAAATTTGTGAGAAACAGCAAAAGCTGTTTAGAGGAAATGTGTAAATTTAGAAAAGATGAAACTAACATTTAATGTAATAGAAAGGAACAGCAACATTAACCCAAGAAAATTAAAGGCTAAAAATAATAAGCATAAGAATAGAAATGATTAAAAAGAAAACTAACAATAAAAATGACTAAAAAACAAACAAACAGTATATGTTCTTTTAAAGAGTAATCAGTTAATAATCTTTGGTAAGCTTTATCCAGAAAAAAATTGAGAGAGAAAAATAAAAATAATCATGGTCAGGAAGGAAAACTGCCACACATGCTGCAGACACTGAAACTACAATAAGCAGTCATGAACAAATGTAAGTCAGAATTTCAAACATCTGATGGAGTGGACAAATTCAAGAAGAGTTGATTCCAATACATTTTCATGCATTATCTGTTTAAACATTGGCACTTTTCTCCGCCATCATTTTCTTCATGTTCAATCAAATACATGTTATACCTTCTCGAGCAGTCCTTTTCTATTTCAGTCTCTCTTCATTTTTTTTATTCTCTTTGAATTTCTGTTTCTGTTTGAGGCTGTTTAGTCACTAAGTCATGTCCAACTCTTTTGTGACCCCATAGACTGTAGCCCAACAGGCTCCTTTGCCCATTGGATTATCCAGACAAGAATACTGGAGTGGGTTGCCATTTCTTTCTCCAGGGAATCTTCCCAACCCATGGATCGTACCTGCATCTCCAGCTTGGCAGGAGGATCCTTTATCACTAGACCACCAAGGTTTTGTGGTTTCCCAGGTGGCTTTAGTGGTAAAGAACCCACCTCCCAAAGCAGGAGACATAACAGATGTGGGTCTCTTACATCTCAACCACCTCTCAACCACAGGACCACCAAGGAGTCCCCACACTTCCACTGCAGGAGACACGAGTTCAATGCTTGGTCAGGGAAATGGGATCCCACAAGCCAGTGCAGTGTGGCAAAATAAAAATAAATAATAATAATAATAATAATAAGGTCTATACTGAAAATCAGGAAACCCACATGTGCATTCTGAACTTATTGAGCACTATCTGTATAGACTCAAGCTGTTTTTCTCCACTTCTTTTCTGATCCTTCCTTTGTTCTCTCATATGTAAATTAAGACCAAAAAAGAAAAGGAAACTGGTTAGTGTAAACAGGGAAGATTGAACAATGCTGTATGTTGATATAATTTTCAGTGGCAAAGCACTATTTGAAGAAACGGTAGAGCATACTTCTTGAATGGAATGAAGTAAAAAGTTTATCACATGGACAAGTTCCATAATGTTACATTTGGATTTATACTTCTATCTACTAAAGATGTAAGCATTCTGATCTGTTTCTATTTTAAAATAATGACAACTTTAAAGTGCACTTGTATGATTTCTTGGCAATGAAAAAATGTAGCCCTACTTCCTAAACTACTGAAATGACCAATTTATTTAAATGGGTCATAAATGTTGCTCATTTTAGAGTTTTAGAAAGTATACAGCAAAAGTTGGAAATGAAGTACTGCTTGAATATTCAAAAATGGAGTATGGTATCCATTTTTCTTTATCTCTACTGTTTTATAATGTATTTCTTTACATAGCTTTTTAATGGTTACTCTAGGCATTGTAGAGTTTCCCAAGTGGTGCTAGTGGTAAAGAATCTGTCTGCCAATGCAGGAGACATAAAGAGACATGGGTTCGATCCCTGGGTCAGGAAGAGCCCCTGGAGAAGGGCATGGCAACCAACTCCAGTATTCTTGCCTGGAGAATCCCATGGACAGAGGAGCCTGACAGGCTACAGTCCACAGGTCTGCAGAGTCAGACACACTGAAGCAACTTAGCACGCACTAGGCATTATAGTCTGTCTCTCTAATTTGTCACAATTCACTGATATCACCATTTATCAGTTTGAGTGAAGTATAGAAATCTTCACTCTCTTCATATGCTCTATCCTATCCTGTTTAAAATAAGCCTTAAATATTTTTACAACTACATCAGACAGTGTTATAATTTTTGCTTAGCAATCAAGCATGATTTAAGAAACTCAATAAGAAAATATATTTTAAGTATTTAAGATTATTCTTTCTATAATTCTTTATTCTTTCCTAATATTCCAAGACATTTTCATTTCCTTTCTTTCCTTTTTTCATTTCATTTCTATTTAGAGAAGATTTTTCTCTGATAGATCTACTGGTGACAAATTCTCTTAATCTTTCATCATCTGAGAAATCTTTGATTATCACTTCCTTCTTGAAGGATCTTTTCACTGGACACAGTATCTTGGGTCAATTTTTTGTTGTTGTTGTTGTTTGTTTTCTTTTCTCTTCCTTATTTTTCTGGTGCTTGAAACATGTAGCCTCTGGTTTACAAAGTTTCTCTATAATGTGTCTTGGTGAGATTTTCTTTTGATTTATCCTGTTTGGGGTTTGACATCTTTATCAAATATGTAAGTTTATATCTTTTGCTAAATTTGCAAAGTTTTCAGATATGATTCCTTTGAGTACATTTTCAGCCCTACTGTTTTTATTCTCTCCTGTCAGGACTCTGATGACAGAATTGTCAGCTCTTTTGTCAAAGTCTCACATCCCTGAGTGTTTCTCCATATTCTGTGTTGTCCAGAATGGATATTTTCCACTGTCCTATATCAAGCTCACCACTTCTTTCCTCTGTACTCTTCACTGGTTTTTGAGCCATGAAGTTTTTTGTTTCAGTTTTTTGTTGTTGTTATTGTTGTTCTTTTTTCACATTGGTTATTGTATTTTTCAGTTAAAAAAAATCGATTTGTTTTTTCTTTAAATGCTCTCTCTTTTTCTGAAGTTTTCTATTTTTTATTATTTTTGTTACAAGCATGTCCATAATTGCTTATTGAAGCATTTTTATGATTTATGAATTTTCAAGCAAATATTTTTATGATATTTATTTGAAAATTACAGTCAGGGCATTCTAATATCTCTGGCATCTTGGTGTTCATTTCTCTTTACTGCATTCCTTTCATTCAAGTAGATATTTTCCTGGTTCTTGATATTATGAATAATTTTTAATTGAAAACTGGGCATTTCCAGTATTATGTTATGCCACTCTGAATCTTACTTTAAACCTATTTTAACTGACTTTTTCTATAACTTCTCTAAGGGAAGAAGGGTTGGCACTATCATTTTATTTTCTTGTGGTGATAGAAGTCTAGGGTGGCTCACTTGGCCTCAATTAGCATCCATCAGAACAGCATCCATCCTGTTCCTGCTGGTTGTGAAAATGGTTCCAGCTCTCTCAAGCACCTCCACTGATGGGGCAGGACTGACTTATTACAGCTGCTTCATAAGTGGCCTCCATAGACAGCAAGGGTTGAGGAGGTAGCCCCTGTATACTGATCCTTTCTGCTGGATCTCCTCTGACAGGACAGTGGGGACACACGGTGACTGCCCGGCAGGAATGGAAATCTGGGTTTCCCTTGTGACCACTATTGATAGGGACGAGGGTCCCACTGCTGCCTAGTGGGGGTGAAAGTACCAGTTCCCTCCCCCCATTTACTGAACATCCTCCCCATGTTCAGTAAATGGCCTCACCTCTGACTAGCTAGAGAAAATAGTGGACATGAGATGAGGAGTCTTCTGTCTTACTGATGCCAGTATGATATGAATTACCATGTAAAATAAAGTTCACTGCACTGACATACAGTGCTATAAATCAGTTATGAATGTTGGTCCTCAGTCTTACATAAAAACTCTTCTGAGGCAGGGCTTCCTTGACTGTTGTGAATAAACAGAACTTACATATCCAATTGCTCTTAATCACTACAATTTTGGAAACTCTGGGGGGAAAAGTGCTATTATTTCTGTACTTTTGAATTTCCATACGTCATGTAAAAGAAAAAAAAATTGTAAAACAAAATTTTATTTTCAAAATTCAAATGCCAGGTTAATATTCTCCACATTTTTATATAAGACTGCATTTCAGTACTCCAAGTAAATTTAGGACAAAATTTCTAATTTAATATCCGTATTTTGGTTGTTTCCTCTATTTAGCTTGCTTAAGTTATGTTAGAAGCGGTTGGAGATGGAGAAGTCAAGATACCTATTTTTATTCAAAAGAGACTACGGATTTCTTTTTAAAGAATTATTTGTTTAGTTGGCACCCTAGGGTCCTCCTTTCCATAGCCAAGCTAATTTTTTTTTAATTTAATTTCAGATGCTCTCCTTCCACACATCTTACATTTTCCCATGACTTTCACACAAAGTACTCATTGAGACAACTTGTAGAATGCAAAGATAGGGCTGTGTACTTGTATGATCTGATGAAGTCTCTCAGTCGTGTCCAACTCTTTGCAACACCATGGACTATAGTCCAACAGGTTCCTCCATCCATGGGGTTTTCCAAGCAAGAATACTGAAATGGGTTGCCATTTCCTTCTCCAGGGGATCTTCCCAACCCAGGGGTCGAACTCGGGTCTCCCACATTTCAGGCAGTCTCTTTACCATCTGAGCCACCAGTGTATGATCTGAGTTACCTATTATTCTACTACTTTGTTATTGTTCAGTCGCTCAGTTATTTCTGACTCTATGATCCCATGGACTGCCGCACACCAGGCTTCACTGTCCATCACTGTCTCCTGGAGTTTGCTCAAACTCATGTTTATTGAGTCGGTGATGCCATCTACTAAATACACATACTACTATTATGTGTGTATTAGCAGTATTCCACTACTGAAATACACATAGTAATATACATTTAAGGAGAACCTGGGACTCCCTTAAATTGACAGTCATGCTGCATGTCCCAGAAGTGGAAAAATAGTTACTCACATCACTAACCCCAACCCCTACTGAGGGCAACCACACAACCTCAAAAAGTTGGGATGTTTGTGTAATCTTCTCAAAAGCAACAAATGCTAGCATTAGAGTGAAAAATTACTGGTCTAAAATCTAGTTGCAGAACCAGAGAGACAAAATCACTGCACAAAGTTGCTTTTACCCTAAGAGCTTTGACTGGTCAACAGGAAAGACCTGCAATGCTGAACCCCAGTGCACTGCCTGCTAGTGGTCTCAGAAGGGAAGCCTGGCCTTTTTAATGAAGACTCCACCCACTCCAGGGAGTGTTACCCAGTCTGCATCTTCCTCTAAAGGAATATCAGGAGCAAACAAGGCAACAAACTGCCTTCAACTTGCTTTCCCAAAACAAAATCTCTAGCTTCAAGATGGAACATTTGTCTCTGGAAGAAACAAAAGACAAAATCTTTAGGGAGCATGAAAACATGATCTTAGCATCCAACTATTGCTAAAACATTTATGTGATCAATGTCTATAAAAGAGCAAAAGGGAAATTGTCATGTAGGAAAGCAGGGAGCATGAGTGAGAACCCATGGGTGGTGGTGGCAAAGGGGAGTGGACAGGGAATAGAAACAGACAGAAAAGATTTAAGATATTGAACTGACAAGATTCTGATTATAAAACAACTAGCCTTATTTTGCACAAAAGAGGAGAAGCCAAGCTTTTAATATGGAGACTAGAAACCAGAACCAAGTGACATTACAGATTTGGAAAATAACCAAACAGAAACTCTGGAACTGAAAATACTAAAACTGAAATTAAGAACACAAAAGAAAGCAAATAAACACATTTTAAGAGGTAAGTATTAAAATTCAGTGTGGATCAAAATCATATAGAGAACAAAATGAGGAAGATAGGAAAAATGAGGGCAGAAGACTGAGAATAAATAGAATGGACCCATCTAAACTGTATTTAATTGAAATTAAGCAAAGGGAAATGGGACAGGGACAATTTTTAATGTGATATTGACAGCATATTTTCAAGAACTGATAAAAGTTACTATTTCATCAATTCAAGAATCCTAAAATCACTGAAGAATAAAAGAAATCCATACATAGACACATTGTGTTGGAAAAGCTAAATACAAAAGGCAAAAAGAAAAATCTTAGAAGCAGCCAGCTAGGAACAAAAGAAAGAATATCTTTCAGGGAGTGAAATTTTAATGACAGCTGAAGTCTCAACCAAAGAGAAGAAGGTGATGGGAAATGATGCCTTCAAAGCACTGAAAGGGAATAAAGGGCCATGCAGAATTTGTATTCAGTAAAGAAATATTTTCAAAGTGTTAGTGACATGAAAACATTTTTAGACAAATAGAAGCAGAAAGTTTGCCATACAGAACCTCATCAAGGCAATTATTAAATATCTGTTTGGGGCAGAAGGAAAAAGATCTCAGAGAAAGGTTAAAAACAGAAGAAGGAATGAAGAGCAAAGAACTAGATACATCAGAGTGAAAATGGTTCAAAAATTAGGTGGATTTAAAATTCACTTCAATAAAATGTTTCAAGAGTGGTGAAATCAATATTCTAAATCATTGTATTGTTTGGTGAGAAAGTAAAGGTATTTTTTTTAATTAGACTTTCATAAATTCAGTTCATCTCAGTCATGTCTGACTCTTTGTGACCCCATGGACCTCAGCACAACAGGCCTCCCTGTTCATCACCAACTCCTGGAGTTTACTCAAACTCACGTCCATTGAGTCGGTGAAACCATCCAACAATCTCATCCTTTGTCGTCCCCTTCTCCTCCTACCTTCAATCTTTTGCAGCATCAGGGGCTTTTCAAATGAGTCAGTTCTTTGCATCAGGTGGCCTAAGTATTGGAGTATCAGCTTCAGCATCAGTCCTTCCAATGAATTTTCAGGGCTGATTTCCTTTAAGATGGACTGGTTTGATCTCCTTGCAGTCCAACGGACTCTCAAGAGTCTTCTCCAACACCACAGTTCAAAAGCATCAATTCTTCCACACTCAGCTTTCTTTATAGTCCAACTCTCACATCCACACATGACTACTGGAAAAACCATAACCCAGACTAGATGGACTTAGTTGGCAAAGTAAAGTCTCTGCTTTTTATATGCTGTCTAGGTTGGTCATAACTTTTCTTCCAAGGAGCAAGCGGCTTTTAATTTCATGGCTGGAGTCACCATTTGAAGTGATTTCAGAGCCCCCCAAAATAAAGTCTCTCACTGTTTCCACTGTTTCCCCATCTTTTGCCATGAAGTGATGGGACTGGATGCCATGATCTTAGTTTTCTGAATGTTGAGCGTTAAGCCAACTTTTTCACTCTCCTCTTTCACTTTCATCAAGAGACTCTTTACTTCTTCTTCACTTTCTGCCATAAGCGTGGTGTCATCTGCATATCTGAGGTTATTGATATTTCTCCCACCAATCTTGATTCCAGCTTGTACTTCTTCTAGCCCAGCGTTTCTCATGGTGTACTCTGCATATAAGTTAAATAAGCAGGGAGACAATATACAGCCTAGATGTACTCCTTTTCCTATTTGGAATCAGTCTGTTGTTTCATGTCCAGTTCTAACTGTTGCTTCCTGACCTGCACACAGGTTTCTCAAGAGGCAGGTCAGGTGGTCTGGTATTCCCATCTCTTTCAGAATTTTCCACAGTTTATTGTGATCCACACAGTCAAAGGCTTTGGCATAGTCAATAAAGCAGAAATAGATGTTTTCCTGGAACTCTCTCGCTTTTTTGATGACCCATTGGATGTTGGCAATTTGATCTCTGGTTCCTCTGCCTTTTCTAAAACCAGCTTGAACATCTGGAAGTTCATGGTTCACATATTGCTGAAGCCTGGCTTGAAGAATTTTGAGCATTACTTTACGAGCATGTGAGATGAGTGCAATTGTGCGGTAGTTTGATCATTCCTAGGCTTTGCCTTTCTTTGGGATTGGAATGAAAACTGACCTTTTCCAGTCCTGTGGCCACTGCTGAGTTTTCCAAATTTACTGGCATATTGAGTGCAGCACTTTCACTGTATCATCTTTCAGGATTTGAAATAGCTCAACTGGAATTCCATTACCTCCACTAGCTTTGTTCATAGTGAAGCTTCCTAAGGCCCATTTGACTTCACATTCCAAGATGTCTGGCTCTAGGTGAGTGATCACATGATCGTGATTATCTGGGTCATTAATTTTTTTTGTATTGTTCTTCTGTGTATTCTTTTTTTTTTTTTGTCTTTTTCTTTTCTTTTTTTCTTTCTTTATTTATTTTTTAATAAATTTATTTATTTTAGTTGGGGGCTAATTACTTTACAATATTGTAATAGTTTTTGCCATACATTGACATGAATCAGCCATGGGTTTACATGTGTTCCCCCTCCTGGACCCCCCACCCACCTCCCTCCCCATCCCATCCCTCTGGGTCATCCCATTGCCCCGGCCCTGAGCATTTGTCTCATGCATCGAACATGGAATGGTGTTCTGTTTCACATATGATCATATACATGTTTCAATGCTCTTCTGTGTATTCTTGCCACCTGTTCTTAATATCCTCTGCTTTTGTTAGGTCCATACTGTTTCTGTCCTTTATTGTGCCCATCTTTGCATGAAATATTCCCTTGGTATCTCTAATTTTCTTGAAGAGATCGCTAATCTTTCCCATTCTATTGTTTTTCTCTATTTCTTTGCACTAATCACTGAGGAAGGCTTTCTTATCTCTCCTTGCTATTCTTTGGAACTCTGCATTCAAATGAGTATATCTTTCCCTTTCTCCTTTGCTTTTCGCTTCCCATCTTTTCACAGCTATTTGTAAGGCCTCCTCAGACAGTCATTTTGCTTTTTTGCATTTCTTTTCCATGGGGATGGTCTTAATCCCTGTCCCCTGTACAATGTCACGAACCTCCATCCATAGTTCATCAGGCACTCTGTCTATTAGATCTAGTCCCTTAAATATATTTCTCACTTCCACTGTATAGTCATAAGGGATTTGATTTAGGTCATACCTGAATGGTCTAGTGGTTTCCCCACTTTCTTCAATTTAAGTCTGAATTTGGCAATAAGGAGGTCATGATCTGAGCCACAGTCAGATCCGGGTCTTGTTTTTGCTGACTGTATAGAGATTGTCCATCTTTGGCTACAAAGAATATAATCAGTCTAATTTCAGTGTTGACCATCTGGTGACGTCCATGTGTAGAGTCTTCTCTTGTGTTGTTGGAAGAGGTTGTTTGCTACCAGTGCATTCTCTTGCAGAACTCTATTAGCCTTTGCCCTGCTTCATTCTGTGATGGCGTGTTTGCTATGACCAGTGTGTTCTCTTGGCAGAACTCTATTAGCCTTTGCCCTGCTTCATTCTGCGACAATGCATTTGCTATGATCAGTGTGTTCTCTTGGCAGAACTCTATTAGCCTTTGCCCTGCTTCATTCTGTGACAGCGGCATGGAAGCATGGCTGAGAAGAGCTACCCCATGTCCAAGGTAAGGAGCAGCAGCTGCGCTTTGCTGGAGCAGCCGTGAAGAGATACCCCACGTCCAAGGTAAGAGAAAACAAGTACAGTAATTAATATAAAATAGATCATAGACCTAAATGTAAGACCCAAACCTATGAAATTTCTAGAATGTAACACAGGAGAAAAACTTTAAACCATAAGTTAGGGAAAGTTGCTTACTTACAACTGCAAAAGCATGACCCATAAGTAATAAATTGATATACTGATTTTTATGCAAATTTAAAAGTCAACTTTTCAAAAAGCATTGCTAAGAGATTACAAAAGCAATCTACAGACTGTTAAAAAATATCTCCAAACCATACATCTAATAAAAAGACTTGAATCCAGAATATACAAAAGAGTCTCAAAACGCAATGACAAACAGCCCAATTTTTTAAAATTGATGAAAGATTTGGATAGACATTTCTCATAAGATACTTGAATGGCAAATAAGCTCATGAAAAAATGCTTAACGTCATTAATCATCAGGGGAATGCTAATTAAAACCTCTGTGAAATATCACTGCACATTATAAAAGTGGTTAACATTTTAAAAGATGTGGCAGAATTGGAACTTTCACACATTACTGATGGAAATAAAAAATGGTACAATCTCTTTGGAAAACAGCTCAGTTGTCTCTTAAAAACTTAAACACCTACCATATGATTTAACTATTCTACTGCTGGGGTTTATTCAAGGGGAAAAAAAAAGCATATATTCATACAAAGATTTGCATGTGGACTACCATAGCACCTTTGATTGAAAGCTGGAAGCTTTATTTGTAACCTAGAAACAACCCAAATATCTATCAGTAGATGAATGAACAAACATCTATGGTATACTCAAACCTAGACTCATGCTGAATCATGAATTTATCTCAAAATAATTATGGTGAGTCAAAAAAATCAGATAGAAATGAGTACATACCATATGATTCTGTTAGATAGGAACGTAGGCACAAGCATTGAGGGGTGGCCTAGCCAAAAAGGATACAAGTTGATCTCTAAACCCCACCCCAGATACACCCCAGTGCTGCTGGAGAGCTCATAGATATGCTACAAAACAACCACAGAGACTTTTCCAACTCCCACGAATGCACCCTAGGCACACAGTAGATACAGACTAACCACAGGGCCTTCTCCAACCCTGGCACATATGCCCTTGATGCCCAGCTGTGTCCTCAAGTGACCTTAGGCAACCATGAGCCCTTTAACGGTTCATAAATATTCTATGCACACATACATCTGATTATAACAGACTAAATTATGAGAAAGACATGCACAATAGAGCCTGCTGTTATGTAACTTGCAACTGACAATCAAAACTGTCAGCCCACACCCCCCTAAAGGAATACGTGAAAGCCCTGTCTCTAAACCCCCACCCCGCCCCTCCTGTGCCAGCGCCTCTGCTGACTCGACCCACCTCTCCCTTGAGGTGTTCTTTCTATCTTTTCCTTAATAAAATTTTTGCCGTGGGTAAGACCTCAAATTCTTCTTTGGGTCCTTACCAAGAACCAAGGCCCACTAGGGAGGGTCCTCTTCAACCTTCCCTTATCTCTGGTAACAATTCCATTAATATAAAACCCTGGAAAATGAAAGCTAATGTATCATGTATCGACCGAAATGATATCAGGGATTGTTTGGGGACAAGGTGGGAGGAGCTGGGCTGAAGAGAGAGTTCATAAAGAAGCACGAGGAAAGTTGTGGTGTAACGGACATGTTCATTCTCTCCATTGTGGTGATATTACATGAGTGTGCATATGTCAAGACTCATCCAACTGTACACTTCAAACACACACTTGTTTATTATCTGTGGAATATACCTCAATCAAGTTCTAATAAAGGGATGTCCCACGTGGCTCTGTAGTAAAGAATCCCCTTGCCAATGCAGAAAACCTGGGTTTAATTCCTGGGTAAGGAAGATCCGCTAGAGAAGGAAATGGCAACCCACTCCAGTATTTTTGCCTGGAGAATCTCATGGACAGAGGAGCCTGGTGGGCTACAGCCCATGGGTTGCAAAGAGTTGGATATCACCGAGTGACTGAGCACACACACAAGCTCTAATAAAACACCAAAAATATGTTTCATATATCAGTGAAAGCACAAAGTCCAAAAATTAAGAGTTAAATTTGGGGGAAGCTGAAAATTCTTTTTAATGCCATGCCATCCCTGTTCAAATACAGTAGGCAAGAATCCTACTGGGAAGAGAATCTTTCCTTTGCTTTTATTTCTGATGGTTTAGACATGAAGGATTCCAAAGACCAGAAAAATAGTCAAAATGTTTTGAACAGGAAGTGGTGAGACTCATTTGGAAAGTTTCCAATTTTTTCCTTTATTTTTATTTATGGATGTAGCATAAGGCATAATAAAGTGTTTAAAAGTTTCACTGTTGAAAACCTAGGCTTGTATTTAGGAATAATGAACTACATCTTAGAAAGAAACTACACTGGTTAGCTTTTTAACCTAATTTTAGTTCTGTTTTACTCTCATTGTTGACTAGTATTTTAATCTAGCTTTCGAATAATAAAATGCTGTTTTATAATAACTTGAATTCCAAGAAGTAGCTTGGCAACATCCTTGAATCTCTTTGTATAAACTTTCCTAAGAAGAAGAAAAACTGTCATTTGCATTGACCCCAAAGCTACATATTTATTTGCCATGTTTTGACCTTTCACTATAAAAACTTTCCAAAAGTACAGTAGGAAAGAGAATAGTATACGGAATCTCCATATCCATACTCAGCTTAAGTATTATCAAGATTTAACCAACATTACCAACTTTTATCTATCTTCACATTTTTATTTTTAATTGTCCAACTTACTTGCTATTATAATCAAAACTAAATATGTAAATCTTAATAAATATATAACTTTAGACATACAGTCAACCAAACCAAGAGTTAATCTGATATTTGAATGTCTTCATTAAACTTGTTATTAAAATTTAAAGGTTAATTCTCCTCCAAGCCACAGTGTAGGTGACTAAGGGCTGAGGATTACATTTTTGTTGATATTTTTATTTTCACTTTCTGGGTTTTTTTTTTTAAGAGACCTATGGATTTTATTTATCATTACATCATGTTAAAGCAAAACAAAAGAAAATAAAAACAAAACGTAGCATTTTATCCTTTTGTCTCTTTGCCTTGGTTTATCAAATAACCCTTGCAAGCTGCATATCATGGAATAGGGGGCGTGAGTCAAGGAAGATGGAAAGATTAAATTTTGCAGTTAATGATCTACCTACCAGCCTTTTCCTGGTGAAAGCAGTTTCATTTTTGCCAATATTGGATCATTTAAAGTTCAATCCCTATGAATCCAAGACTCCTCCTTGGCCTGTTCCCGAGCCTACATGGTGGGGGTGGGGGCGGGGTGGGGGGAGTGGTTTCCGGAGGTGGGCAGCCCTCATGGTGGCTGGGGAAAGAGGAGGGATGGCAGAGGCTCTCTCTGGATCCTCTCAAGTGTCTTTTGAGGATGGTACCTTTGGGGTTGGTAAGCAGCATATGTGAGGTTTAGGTACCACCTTTGGGCGGAAGTGGCCAACCTTGGTCAGCTTACCAGGCAGCCAGTGAGCCAGTTTCCATATTCTCTACAGAGAGATGGAGAATTTGGGATTATTTCAGTAACTCTCAGAAGATCGGAGGAGGGTCTGGAACTCTTGTTCCAACCTGTTGCTTGTCTGATGGCATCACATCTCTACTGTCATTCTTTGTAATGACAGCAGAGGCCACTCTGCCGTGGCGTCACCCCTACACTCTCCAGTAAGAACTGGGGCCAAAGAGCCTCTGCTCTCAGCTTACCTTTCATTCTACAGAAGAATCATGCCCCCACCCCGGCATTGTTCCCCCCCTCAGGACTTCAGCAAGTTTGTAGACAGAAGCCCCATAATTAGTACATTGAACCAAATGCTTCCCGGCACCCAGTCTCTCTCCCACTTCCCAGACCCCACTAAATGGAGAATTCTCCCTAGTTCCCATGTGAAAGTCTTCAGTCTCAGCCTGAAGAAACTTTTACCTCTGAGTATTTAGTAAGACTTTGTCCTTCAGCCTAAAAGTTGAGTAATTTTTTCCATCTTTTCCTCTAACACATCATGAGTCTCAGAAGTAAGATAAAGATTGTTTTGAGGAAGCCAGTTCTGTGATTAGATTTTAGAGATCAATATTTAGCTTCAAGGATAAGAATGAATTCTTGCATTCTTCCACCCATGCCATGCTTATCTTCCTGGCATCAGACAGCCCATAGGAAATAATGCGGAGAAATCTCCCACACCTTTCTTCCAATTCTCTAGGTGTTAACATCTTGCACAACTGCAAAAAAAATAGAAAACAGAAGTTGATATTCCACAGACCTTGCCAGTAATGAGTACATGAGGTCAAATTTAGAGCAGTAACTCAGAGCCTATTGGCTCATCCCACAGTCCCATGACCCACAACCACCAGATCTTATTCAGATCCATTTTCCTTGGAGGATCTGTTAAGGTCTCCAGTTAGCTAGAGTAACCTGTATGACAGCATTTGCTACACTGCAGCCAACATCAATGAATGTCTATGGAGTTTCTCCACCTGAGGGAAGAAGCTAACATATTCATTTATGTTATTCATTCATTAACATATTCATTTCATTCTATAAACAAAAATGTCTGATCATCTATTGTTCTTTATAATATCACATGTTTTGGTTATTCTATAATTTTTATTTTTTACTGTTATCATCACTAAATGATTAAATGCAGAAACTAGAAATTCCAGATTGGAAGTAACTTATTTCATAAAGAGTATGGTCTTCATCTTTTTATTCCACAAGGGCTTTCTTTTCTCCTGTTATTTTGATGTACTTGTCCATACTCAGCATTTAGACGATGGTTACATGATTGTAATTTATAGATATGCTCTAATTCCAACATGAACTTCTTAAGTTCAAGGAAAACATTTTTCAAACAAGCAACCTGTGGCCATTTTTATGATATACATTTGTCAACAGTCCAACCCCAGAATATTTCAAAGGAGTATATTTAACCACTTTATACGAGTAATTTATGCTGTATGGAAATGATACCATTTTGTTTCATCTACTTAAATTATTGTAAAGTCAAAGACCATATGAATATACAGGAAAGATACTTCCCCCTTCTTCCCAAATCCTGACCTCCTCCATGGAAACTTTTTGGAAACCATTCTGTTATCTACACCATCTTCAAACCAATGAAGTCTCACTGATCTCTCTAGTATTGATACATAATGAGCTGCTGTTTCAGATAAAAGGGTTCTAACAGTTTTGTTCTTGCTGCTCCATCCAACATAACCCAGCACACATGTCACTTGCCCTGTCCAGTCTCTGTCCACTCTGTCCACTGTAAAGGGCACAGCTCCTTTACAGACACGGTCAGTATAATACACTCTTGTGATTTCACCTTCCCTGTCTGTTTCCCCTCCTCATTTATAAACCAGCTACGTAGGGGCTATGTCTTAGTGCTACCCCATTCCCTCTGCTTAAAAAGTACATGGTAAACAGAAAGTGCTTAATGTATGGGTGTCAGTCAAAGACCTGGCAGGAAACAGAAAACGTTTTTACAAGGGGCAATTGGAAAAAGAATAATGAAGAAACCACAGAGAACTGAAAAGGGTGAGAGCCCCTAGGGATTATCAACAGCAGAAACCTTTGCCACCCTGGGCCTAAGAGGGCCAATAAAGGAAGCCCAGGGAAAGCTGGCGCTAGGGCAGAGGGATGGCCTATGGCCACCCCATGGTGGGGGAGCAGGAGGGCAAGGACCCGTCTTCTTCTTCTCCACCATCTGTGGCTCAGAGTCTCCCATAGACCGAACACAACCAGAAACTGGAGGGACAGAGACGAGGGAATTGTCTCAGTAGTGAGCCTTACTGGTCACAGGCAGGGCACGGAAGGGCAGAGGGTAGATCAGTAAGAGGGTGGTAGTAACTGTGGGCAGCACAAGGAGAATTACCAGTACAGGATATTGATAGAGGAACAACTGAATGTGATGAGCACTAGTCTTATTCCAAGTGTATGATGCTGTATGGTGATCAAGAGATCCATCAAACAGATGGATCAAGGTTAGATGGCCAATTCAAATGATCACATGCCACCGTTTCAGTGAAAAAGCAATTCCACTTTCTTCAACATTCATTATTTCCCAACTGATTTACCTTAGTCCAGGGGTCCCCAACCTCTGGGCCATGAACTGGTAACTCTGGTCATATCAATGGCTGCATTAGATTAGAAATAAAGTGCATAATAAATGTAATGCACTTGAATCATCCTCCTCACTCCAATCTGTGGAAAAATTGTCTTCCCTGAAACCAGTCCCTGGTGCCAAAAAGGTTAGAGACCACTGCCTTGGCCCACATATACTAATGAATTTATGGATTTTCTTAAACTAAAATGCATTTTTTCTAGCCAAGATAGAGAGTACCTACATTAGCACATTCACACTTATGTTCCCCCCCCCCACAAGATTAAGATTTCCTAAGTGTTTTTAAGAAACTTCAGCGGATCCAGTTTACTCAGTTCTAGTGATGGCCCCATGACATCTTGTGTTATGAAGTCATGGGCAACCTTGTCAGAGGTTCACGCGCTCACTGGGAAACCTATGGAATCCTCTCAACTATCGTCAAATGAAGCACTGTGAACACCTGGAGAGGGAAGGAAGCTAACCAGTTTGCAGCATGAGCACTGATGCTGGGAGTCCCAAGGAGACGACTGCTTCCGGAGAGTCTAGAAGACCGGCTCTGAAAAAGTGTGGCAACAGGAAAAAGGAAATTAACATTTTTTAAAGGTACAATTATAATGATGACTTTTTCATTAAGGGCAGCTGCATACATCTTTAAAACCCTTCTAACTGGTACTGTCACTGACATTTTACAAGTGCTGGACCATGCCAAAGAGGTGAAGCAACTTTGCTTTCATGATATTGCAAGGAATACAGAGTAGATTCTGACTGTTAATGTAACTAAACATAGACCCAGCAACCACTTGGAGAAGACAAGGGGGAGGGAGATTAAACTACTACATATATAATAATAATGTATGTGCTGTCATGTCTGACTCTTTGTGACCCCATAGACTATAACTGCCAGGCTCCACTGTCCATGGTATTTCCCAAGCAAGAATACTGGAGTGGGTTGCCATTTCCTTCTCCAGGGGATCTTCCTGACCTAGGGATCGAACCCCCCTCTCTTGCACCTCCTGCATTTGCAGGCAGATTCTTTACCACTAGTGCCACCTGGGAAGCCCAACCTACTATATGTGTATATTAGTTGCTCAGTCGCGTTTGACTCTTTGCAATGCCATGGAATGTAGCCTGCCAGGATCTGTCCATGGAATTCTCCAGGCAAGAATACTGGAGTGGGCAGCCATTCCCTTCTCCAGGGGATCTTCCTGACCCAGAGATTGAAACCGGGTCTCCTGCATTGCAGGCAGATTCTTTACCATCTGAGCCCACAGGGAAGCCCAAACTACTGTGTGTGTGTGTGTGTGTGTGTGTGTGTGTGTCAGTCACTCAGTTGTGTCCAACTCTGTGACCCCATGGACTGTAACCCGCCAGGTTCCTCTGTCCAAGGAATTCTCCAGGCAAGAGTACTGGAGTGGGTTGCCATTTCCTTATCCATACTCACCCAAAAAAGAAACAAAATTGACGCAGTTGTAGTGAGGTGGATGAACCTAGAGTCCATCATACAGAGTGAAGTAAGTCAGAAAGAGAAAAATAGATGTCATGTATCAATGTATACATATGGAATCTAGAAAAAAAAATGGTACTGATGAGCCTATTTGCAGGGCAAGAATAGAGATGCAGACATAAAGAATGGACTTGTGGACACAGCGGTGGAAGGAGAGGGGGAAGGAGAGAGTAGTACTGGACATATACACATTACCATGTGTATCACAGCTAGCTAGCAGGAAGCTGCTGAAAAATACAGGGAGCTCAGTTCAGTGCTCTGTGACAAACTAGAAGGATGAGGTGGGGATAGTGTGAGGCAGGCTCAAGAGGGAGAGGGTATATGTATACTTATAGCTGATTCACCTTGTTGTACAGCAGAAACTAACACAACATTGTAAAGCAATTATCCTCCAATTAAAAATAAATGTTTTAAAAATGTAAAAATATATGCATAAAAATGTTGGCTTAAAAAAAGTTAAATGGGAAACTAGCACAGATCATATTCAACTTAAATTTAACAATAAGATTCTATAGCCGTGTGAGATCTATTCAAAAACCTGTGAAAGAGAAGAAGCAACAATATTATAAACCATCCATATAACATCCTGGACTCTTAAAACACAGTTACCTGGGTTCAAATCCTGCTCTGCTAATTACCACATTGGATATTTCATTTCTATCAGCTTTCTTCACAGAGTGATTGTGAGAATAGTGTAAATCTAGGTAAATGCGGACAGTCTTCAGAGTACAGCCTAGTACATTACCAGTCATGTAAATCAGATTATACTTACATTCATTAATGTTTGAAAGTAGCTAATGAAAGCAAATAATGATGGATAACGAGACTCTGTCCTCCAGCATCCACTCCTTCAGCTGACCCATTTTTAAGGCCTATTTAGAAATTCACTCTCTTGCCAATAGAGCTAAGTTTCAAAAACTATTGCCCTGGATTTGGGAAAGTTTTGAGCAAAGGCTTTCCAAATTTATAGAAACTAAAATGTAGAAGAGTGCAATTTTATGACTTGATGGTGAATTTTTGTCACAGCAGTAAAATCCACTGGACAGGCAGATATGCCTGCTTTTAAGTCACTGAGTGCTGTGAAGACTTGCCCTTCATTTAAGACAGTCCTCTCCAGCAGAAGAAGAAAAAACATTTTGAGGTCATCTGTGTGCACAAGACCCTGAATTCTGTTCTAGTCGCTCCCCTTTGAAAGCAAACTTTAAACGTGTGTACAGAAAGGAAATGAAACAGTCTGCAAAGATTGTAAAGGGAGGAATTAAATATAACTGATGCTCTTAGAAATCTTTTTGTTGTTTTTCAGTCGCCCAGTTTGACTCTTTGCGACCCCATGGACTGTGGCACACCAGGCTTCCCAGTCCTTCACCATCTCCCAGAGTTTGCTCAAACTCTTGTCCATTGAGTCAATGATACCTTTAGTTCAATGGAAAGTGCATGAGGTGAGAAGAAACTCGGCACCCCACTCCCCCTCGCCTAGGCTGAGAGGAATGTGATGTGAAGAACAGGAGAAACCCAGTCTGACACAACCATCAAAGGGACCGCCACTTGGTGGCTGAGGTTAATTTTTTCAGACACAGATAGTGTGTCCAGATTTTATTAAGTTGAAACTCTTCTTGTTAGTGCCCACTTAAGATAATCCCAAAATGTAGTTACACTTGGGATATTTTGGCAACAATTCAGACTTCTTAATTTACTGTTCTTAGAAATGTGTAACTAAAAGAACAGGGTAATACATTGAATCAAAAATTGCCAGTGGTGATTATTAGCAGATGAGAGTGCTGAAACAACCAAAACAATTTTTTTTAAATTTTTGATTAATTTTAACCTAGCCAAAAATTATTTCAGAAATATTCTGGTAATTGTCAAGTAGACTGTAACAATCAGCATTATGAAGTGACATTGATGTTCCAATGTTTCTTTCACACACATAGTCATCACAGTTTGGGGACATATGTGTCACTGGCAGAAGAAATAACTGTCTGCTAACCATCGCATTTCATCTGTAGAATTTAACTGCCTGAACACCTAGAGTTTAAAGAAATCATTGTCCTAGTGCTTAAGGCATATACACTTAACAGTATTTCTGACTAAAGTTTGATTCCAAGCCTGGGTCAGGAAACCTGTAGAATGAACTTGAAAATGCCCTTCATACCAGAAGCCATGGAAGCATCAAAGACCGCTTAGTCATGTCAGAAGCCAATTTAAAGACACCCCTTCCCAATTAAAGATGTCTAAAGATGTCTAAAAATGGAACAGAGGGAACAGTGAGAAGGATCCTGACTGTTACGGATAGGAAAACACCATGTGAGTTTAAAGTCACTACTTCAGAATGACACATTCACACACACACACACACACACACACACACACACACACACACAAACACACCAGTCAAACCCACACGAGTCAAATACACACACACACACACACAAAGCACACACAGACACACACAAATATACACACAAACACACTAGTCAAGTCCACACATACAAATACACACACAAACACATTAGTCAAAACCTTCAGAGGATACTAAGGACCTACATTATTAATGTGAAAATGTAAATAAGGGAGAAGATGAAGAATTGTTCCTGCCTTTCTTATGCAATCTATAGTTCAGGCTGGTGGACATTTTCTCTTTATAAAAATATTTCAGCCAATCAATGACTAAGAAAGAATAGCTTGAGAATATCAGCATTGTGCAATGTCTAATGAAATAATGAATCTATACAGTGATCATCAGTGGTTCCCATTTCACATACACAAAAAAAGAGAGCCAGTCAGGCATTTATTACCTCCTGACACTGACAGAATGACACAACAACACCTGTGCTGATTCTTACTATACATTCAATATAAATCTAGCCAGGTGTTTATATGTAATAACCAACATATAGGTGACATAGGGGGCCAGAGAAACATGTTGATTGACAACATAATAATGCTAGGAGGAAGCCTAGACTCTGGGAAACTATGCAACAAACACTATTTTCATCAGCAAATGAATGGCAAGTAATAAAAATAAAAATGATGAAGAGGAAAACTGAGTGGAAACAGACCTAAGGGACATATTAAACTATTACCATATGCTCCTTTTTTACTCTAGATTTAAACTCTTCCTTAGAACTTCATCTTAATTCATGTAATGGCCATCACTTTTGGGGGCATTTATTAGTAATCACATGTGTCCTTGTGTGTTCAGTTGCTTCATTAGTAATCACATAATGCCATAATTCTGGTTTTCTATGACTGTTTAATTATCTGTCAAATCCATGTTGAAAATGTATTGCAGCTGCATGGTTTGGGCCCTTCTTCACCCCTGTGGACTGTGTGGATATATCCTCACAATGCAGACACCATCTATTCAGTGAATGATGTAGACTCACCTTCCTGCTGGTCAATAAGGCTGACAGCTTTGCTCTTTAAGGAATTGTCTGGGTGGAGATATCGGATGTCAGGACCTGTCAATTTGCCAGCTGTGTCAACGGCTCTCTAAGCAAAGTACTGTCCAGAAACCTCATAAGAAATTCTCGCTTGACTCACAGTCTTTCATTAATAATCAAAGTAATAGAAAATTCTCTTTTGTAATTTTCAGTGTACACTAATTGAATTTTTAAAATAACTTTAAATCAATAACTTTAACATCTCTATATTGTTGCTCTTGCTGTTTCTATTTCTTCTGATCAACAATGCATGCACCCAACACATCTATTCATTATGCAGCTCTTTACTTAATCTCAGTCACTCTCCTGAGATTCACAATTGGATCCCCTGCCTTTGAATATCTAAAAAAACAATCACACCCAAATTTGCTACAATTTCCCCTTAGGGATTTGCTTCATAAGCCAATGACATCAGCAAACCAATCCTCTAGGCTTAACAGGCAGCATCCCAAGCTCCCTTCCCCTCACGTGCAACTCAACCATGTTCACACCCATCCTTCCTCCACATCCCTATGGCCATATAACCAGTTCCTATTGTCTTTCATAGACTAGTGAAATCTCCTTCCAAATGTTTCTTCCAACATCTTGTCCTTTAATATTTCCTCCCATCATTGCCAGAATATGTGGCCCAAGACACATAAAAATGTTTTTCTCTGTACTTCCCACTCCTGCCATGAGTCTCGGTTTCTTCCCTGTGGCTCCAAGAGTCCTCAGGCATTACTCCGCCCTCTTCAATTTCCATGTCCCTGGTCACTTTGCCCTTCAGCACCCCACCCCCGCTGCTGTTTCTGTGTTTTTGCTTCTTTATGCCTTCATTCATGCTGTCACTGTTCCCACTCTTTCCATTGATCAAAATTCCATTCAAGCTTCAAATAAGAGTGGAACACTATATTTGCTTTCTAGAACTTCCGTAACAAAGTAACACAATGTCACTGGCTTAAAAGAGAGAAACATATTCTCTCAGTTCTGAAGCCTGAAAGTCTGAGATCAGGGTGTCTGCAGGGTTGGTTCCTCCTGAGATCGTGAGGGAGACTTTGTTTCACATTTCTTCCCTAGTTTCTAGTGGTTTGTTGTCAATCTTTGGTGTTCCTTCATTTGTGGATGCAACACTTCAATCTCTGGCTTCAGGTTCATAAGATATTCTTCCTGTGTATCTGTGCAGGTTCACATGCAAATTTCCTTTACATAAAGACACCAGTAGTATTGGATTAGGGACCCACCCTACTCCAGTACAACCTCATCTTAACTAGTTACATCTGCAACAATTCTGTTCCCAAATAAGGCCACATTTTGAGATACTGGGGGCTAGGATATCAACAGATGAATTTTGTTTCAGATTCAACAGTTCAACCGGTAATAAATACCTTTCTTTCCCCTCCCCTCTTTCTCTTATAACAAAACCTTGAGCCTCTAAGATTCCCTGGAGTTGTGTTTATCCACTGTTGGTAGGACTGCCTTTCCCTCTGTGTTTTCATTAGAATGTTCCCCTCTTCTCTTTTGCTTTTCTCAACAGTCTAACACAAAATTTAGAAATTTGTGTCTCCTAATTAATTGATTATTTTAATAACCCTAAATCACATATATTGGAAAAACTGAGTACTGATTCCTGAACATTCCTCATCTCACGAGACCTTGGTACAAATTTGCAGGTTTTAAATTATCTCCAATTTACAGATGAGAAAGCTGAGCTCAGGGAGACTTAAATGACTTGACCACAGTCATGGAGATTATAAATTTCCAAAAATACAAAGATTGCATTCCCCAAATGTTTAGACATTGTAAATGTACTTAAGACAATAATACCAATGTTTATGGAGAGTCTTTAAACTCTTCATGTTAAAGACCTTTGTATACGGGACATAAGTAAAAAGTTATATAAAATCCCAAATCCCATCAAATCTTGTTTCTAGGAATATTTTGAGTTTGTGTTCCTCTTCTTTTTGAATGAAGAGATGAGACAGTCTGCCAAAGGGATTCATAATGGCTCATAGGACTGACTGGATTCTCAGTTCAGCTCTGCCACTTACTGGATTTTTTGTGTGGCCTGAGGGTAAATGATGTATCTTCTCTGTGCCTTGATTTCCTGGTCTGTACAAGAGGAATAATAAGATGCATCTCTAAAAAGGCTGCTGGAAAATTAAGTGAATTGATATGCTTAATCCTTAAAACAATGCCTGGAGTATCCATCCCTCATGTACTTGGTCTCTATGGCTCTATGGCATTCATTGATATTGGTGCACATATATAGGTCATCTTTAGCCATAGGACTATACAAGGAAGAGTCATTAGACAAAGTCTATTCATTCAGCATCAGCAAGGTTGGAAATATTACTGCAGCAAGGTTTACAGTAACTCTTGGAAACTAGTCTTTATCAAATCAATGGTTCTCAAATGTGTCTCCAAAGAAATGGAATTTTCATAGAGGATATTGCTCATAAATGATTCAGTTTCTACCAAGACAGATCTACAGATGTTTGTTTGGGAAAAATATTCAAAAATGGTTTACACAATGTTTTGATAACTAGTAGAGCAATTTTTCCCCAGCGTTTTCCTCCCAGTTGTATAGCAAAGGACCTGGCCTAGATGCATCACATTCCTTCCTCAGTCCTGATTTGGTGGTGCCATGGTTCTCACCGAACCCTTGACCAGATCATATTTCTGTCTTTAGGGACTATACAATACTTACCTGAAGCTGGACTTTCATCTGGAATGGAATAATTAGTACCGAGGAATTTCTGGTGTGTGTAGACTTTCCACAGGACTGACTATGCAAACTGGAATCCTACGCTGAATCAGGACTTGTCTAGTGAATTAGATCATCATAAAAATAAGAATATAAATATAATATCATTTTCCTGGGAGAAGAATGGAACAGATGGCCATGCTGGCAGAGAGAAACAGCCATTTGTTTCCATATTTGTAAGTGAAGGTTCTCAAAGTATTCTTTGAAGGTCACTAATGGCCAAGATGCATCTTTAGGAATACTGTCTGACAAGCCCTGTACTATGAGCTGAAGAAACATCAAAGTGGCAGGATGAGTTGTTTCAGCATTTCAGTCCTGGTTGTTGCTAAATATCTGTTTCCCCACACCCACCTGCACCAGACACACAGGCCTGACTTTCTCTTCTTAGTGACTTGATGTTCCAACTCTCTCATTCCAGCTCAACACTTTCTTAAACTCATTCCCATGCTATAAAGTCTGCCATTAGGGGAAGGACTGAAAAGTCATTGTAACTGCCTTCAACAAGTCTCTCCTCTCTTTGGTTTATGTAAAACAAGAAGACTAGAAGTTTTTACCCAAAGTATGACATTATTGAGTATAAAGGGAGTTCCACTGTGTATAGAGCAAGTCCAAACACCTTGCCCTGATATTTGAGGCCTCTTCCAATGTGAGATCAACCACTCCATGAGAAGCTTCCCACACTGTGCAAGCCATCTGAGAGTCCTTCTTATACACACTTTCCCTTTCCATCCTCTTGCTGCCCACATTGTTCTTTCAGGCCAGAAAGCTCTTCCATGGAAATGTGCATTTTTCCTTCCTCTCCAAGACTCCCCCTCCAGCCCTCATGCTAAGGACCCTGATCCACCCCATCCTGCAGGGTGGCACCATGTACCCCCCTCTTTCATGCTCTCTCTACTCTGGCTTTGCATGTGTTCACATTAATAAATAGCCATTCTTCTTTTAAAGGATAACTTTATCTCCTGCCAAAGGAAAGTGAATGTTAGAGCTTGGTTTATAATGCCTAAACTATAAATTTTGCATGGGATCAGGATTCAGTGGAATGTATTCATATTCCTTATGACTAATTTAAGAGAAAAAGGAAGAAAAAAGAAGTTTTCAGCATCCACTGACCACCTGAGTTGTCAACTGTCAAGCTGATCCATTTTAATGACTTGCCCATGTGTGGGAAGAGAGAAGGATGCATCATTTGTGTCTTTTACTTCTGGCAAATGTGGAAACTCTTGCAAAAGTCATGAATAAAACAAGGCTGCAGAGTTTCCATCTCACATTGCAAGCCAATATTTCCTTGGAACATGGAAGCTTTATAACATCACATGCTACTCTCAGAATTCAGCTTGAAATCCTTCCACACCTCTGCAGTCTGTGGGAAGAGGTGCTCTCTTTAGGTGCAGCTAAGATTGAAATATTGTTTTAGTAGTCTTCTCATTCTTACCCAGTTTTCTAATTGTCTGCTTCACAGGGATTGCCTGGAGAGCTTATTAAAAATGCTGATTCCTATCACCTGAGCACAAAGGTTTTGATGCATAAAATTCTGAGGCTAGGCATTTGTATTTCGACTAGTACTCAAGCAAAACAGATGTGGACAGTCCATGGACCACAAGTTGAAAAACACAGGACAGAGCCCAAGCATTTCAGTGCAGGTTCAAATGCCACCATTAATGGTTCTTGTCTAACAATTGCAACTTCATTTGTCATTGGTCCAACTCACATAGTTAAATGGCAGCCACACTGTGCTTGTAATTCCTTTATGATTTCTACCCCTATTCTCTTCCCCAACTTTGTCCACATCATTGTTTTTGCCTTCAATGCTCTTCCATACCTACCTCCAACTTCCATCCATGCTCCTACCTGTCCTCCAGGCTCAGATCACTTACAACCTCTTCTCTCAGATGTACCTTCCAAATGAGGTTCTTTGGTGGGGTCTGTTTCTTTAAAAGCTCCCACTGGAAAGCACATATTATGAAAGGTCAAATTTTACATAAAATTTCACTGGTTAAAGATTTCAACACTCCAGGAATCTCTGATCTGTCATTCTAAAGGGAAAGAAGTGAGGAAAGAAGAGCATTAGAACCAACTGAGAACCCACACAGATAGGGCAATATACTACTTGTGTTGATGAAACCTTCAGAAAAACAATGCAATGAGAATTAAGTTCAGCAGACACTTGGATAAAAGACAAAAATTATAAGATAAGGATGAGAAGATGAGGACATTCCTGAGAATGAATTTCTCATCTCTGAAAGAGAAGTGAAGAGAAGCTGGCCTAGATGACCTCACGAATTCTCACCCAGTCAGTGACTGTGGTGCAAGACCACACAAGCGCCTAGTGAGCCTCAGGTGATGTGGGAATGACAGGAGGAAGAGTGAGGAGATTGGATATGGTCAGGCTATACCACAATGCCTGGCCAATGAGGAAGAAAAGATAAAAGCAGAAAACTTGGAATCATTAGTGGATATAACTATAGATGAAGATTCCAAAGCAGGATTTCTTGTGAATAGAGCTCTAGCCCAGAATCAGGTGGTCCTGAGTTGAAATTCTGGACAATCGGAGGAGGTACAGATTTTGTTTGCTTTAAATTTTTAATTATTCTATAATACACATAAAGGTCAAAAAGCAGCAGTTAGAACTGGACATGGAACAACAGACTGGTTCCAAATCGGGAAAGGAGTACATCAAGGCTGTACATTGTTACCCTGCTTATTTAATTTATATGCAGAGTACATCATGTGAAATATTGGGCTGGATGAAGCACAAGCTGGAATCAAGATTGCCAGGAGAAATATCAATAATCTCAGACATGCAGATGACACCAACTTATGGCAGAAAGCAAAGAACTATAGAGTCTCTTGATGAAAGTAAGAGAGGAGAGTGAAAAAGTTGGCTTAAAACTCAACATTCAAAAAACTAAGATCATGGCATCTGGTCACATCACTTCATGGCAAATATATGGGGAAACAGTGGAAACAGTGACAGACTTTATCTTTTTGGGCTCCAAAATCACTGCAGATGGTGACTACAGCCATGAAATGAAAAGACACTTGCTCCTTGGAAGAAAAGTTATGACCGTAATAGACAGCATATTAAAAAGCAGAGACACTACTTTTCCAACAAAAATCCATCTAGTCAAAGCTATGGTTTTTTCCAGTAGTCATGGATGTGATAGTTGGACTGTAAAGAAAGCTGAGCGCCAAAGAATTGATGCTTTTAACTGTGGTGTTGAAGAAGACTCTTGAGAGTCCCTTGGACTGCAAAGAGATCCAACCAGTCCATCCTAAAGGAAATCAGTCCTGAATATTCATTGGAAGGACTGATGGGGAAGCTGAAACTCCAATACTTTGGCCACCTGATGCAAAGAACTGACTCATTTGAAAAGACCCTGATGCTGGGAAAGATTGAAGGTGGGAAGAGAAGGGGATGACAGAGGATGAAATGGTTGGCATCACCGACTCAATGGACATGAGTTTGAGTAAACTCTGGGAGTTGGTGATGGACAAGGATGTCTGGCGTGCTGCAGTCCACAGGGTCGCAAAGAGTCAGACACTACTGAGTGACTGAACTGAACTGATAAAGCACATAACATAAAATATATCATTTTAACTGTTTTTATGTGTACTGTTCAATAGTGTTAAATACATTCAATTTCTTGGGCATATAACCACTGCTCATCTTTAGAACTTTTTCATCTTGCAAAACTGACACTCTGTACCCATTTAACAGCTCTCTATTTCCCCCACCCCCACAATTCCTGGCACCCACAATTTGCTTTCTGTCTCTATAAATTTGACTTCTCTAGATACCTCATGTGAGTAGTATGATACAGTAATTGTCCTTGTGTGACTAGCTTATTTCACTTAGCTTAATATCCTCAAGGTTCATTCATGTTGTAGCAGATGTCAGAATTTCCTTCCTTTTTGCTACTGAGTAATATTTCACTGTATGGATTTTGCTTACTCATTCATCCATCAGTGGGCACTTGGTTGCTTCCAACTCTTGGCTGTTGTGAATAATGCTGCCAAGAAGGAAGGCTGCTAATCCAGTATGACTGGTATCCTTATAAGAAGGTAGTCATGTAAACACAGAAACTACAAGGAGAAGATCATGTGGTGATGAGGGCAGAGACTGAAGTGATAGAGCTGCCAGCCACAGAACATGAAAGATTGCCAACAATCACCTGCTAGGAAGAAGAAAGTAAGGGTTCTTCCCTGTAGGTTTCAGAAGGAGCATGGCCCTTCATACACCTCAAGCTTGGACTTCTGATCTCTGAAACTGTGTGACACAATAGTTTTCTGTTGTTTAATCCACCCAGTCTGTGCTACCTTGTCAAAGCAACCCTGAAAGACCAATACAGCAAGTAAGAATAGAGATTGGGAAGTGATCAACATAAGGAAAAGAGTCCAAAAACTGAGAAGAACTTCCATCAAATCATTTCTAGAGGTCAGCATTACTCTGGAAATTATACAGCAAGACTACCCAGAAGGGAGGCTTGGAAGAGAGCAAGGTTCAAGCTAATCTTGAAAGATGTGGGGAAGGGATAGAAAGTATTTGGTGCAATGGAGCAAGTATAGACAGAGAACAGCACATATCAGGGACTGGGGAATGGAGGGACACATAGAATGAGGAGGAAGAAGAATCAGCTAGGACATAGGCAATACAGAGCAGGAAAAAATTGCAGAATATAATGGAAATGGGCATCACCTCCTCAGAGGTGAACTTTGGAAAGATAAGTCTGTTCTGTGTCAGCAAGTTAGACTTGAGATGAAAAGGAGGTTAGGAAAGGCAAGTTAGGAGGTGGCTGTGATGACCAGGAGGACACAGAGGAGGGCTGGTGGGGCCAAGCAGACTCTGATGGTGGAAGGTTAAGGCACATTCAAAAACAGCATTGCAAAGGAGTCGCACTAGTCAGGAGAGAGGAAGAGATAATGGGTCCATGTTGATGCCATTGAAATAAGAAGGGAAGCTGGAGGGATCTCGAGGCTGACTCAGGGTGGAGATGAAGCATTTTAGATGAGCTGAAGGGACATTATCAGAGACATGTTCAGCTAACTTCAGTGATGGAGTAAAGCTCTGGTAGGAGAAAGGTTAGCTATACACAGTTCTGTCTACCTGGATGAGGCCATTGAAAACACGGGGGAAGCTGAGATAACCCTCAGAGAGACTGAAAGTTAGTGAAAGCCACTTTTTAAAAGAAAATCTGGGGAAGGCTGCTCTATGAAGCAGTTTCTGAAAGGAAAACCTTTGCTCACTACCTACTACAAAGTCATAGACATGGACAAACTCTGAACACCCCTCAGACACCAGCCTTGTGACTGGGTTGGAGACCAGGAGCCAAATAAGAACTCTCTCCACTTGCTCTCTGGGTTTTCTGGACTTAATGAGAACACAAACACCACAAATCATTTGTCTCAGAAAGTCTCTTTTCTGGACAACCCTAAGAATGGAAAATCCATACAACCCAATGAATATTCTTGATGCTGGAACTGGATCCCATTTCTCAAGGAAACCTTTTGCCAAGGATCTTCTTTCCCACATCCCAGCCTCTGCATAGTGTTTACCTCTGGGCTATGCTTGTGAATTTCACCAACAGTTTACTTCTGTGGATTTCAGGATGTGGAGGCATCCATAAAGAGTAAAGATGCTTTTTGATATTCAACCAGTTCAGATGCGATCAGGCTTAACCCCAGACTTACCTGAGGTTGGAAAACATTCACTTAATTGTTTTAGCTTCACTTTGATGCACCCGTTTCTCCAGAGAGGAGTCAAACCAGCAATTAAAGTGGAAAGGTTAAATACACTCAGTGTTTCCAAACTGATCAAGGAAGGCAGAAATACTGTAAATCTCAGCAGGAAAGCTGTATCCCATGTGCATCCAGCTCAGCTTAGCTGGCAGATCACAGGGCTGAAGGTAGTTCAGATAAGGTTAAGATGATTAATCCAAGGCCTCATCTGGCCTGGCTGCCAGTCCAGCTCCCTGATGTGGCTGAACATCGATTATTGGGAAGCTATTGGCTTTGGGGTATTATTGGCCTTGATTCTACGTGAGTACGCCTGTTTTCAGTTCAGTTCAGTTCAGTCACTCAGTCATGTCCAACCTTTTGTGACCCCATGGACTGCAGCATGCCAGGCTTTCCTGTCCATCATCAACTCCTGGAGCTTGCTCAAACTCATGTCCATCTAGTCGGTGATACCATCCAACAATCTCATCCTCTGTCGTCCCCTTCTCCTCCTGCCTTCAATCTTTCCCAGCATCAGGATCTTTTCAAATGAGTCAGTTCTTCGCATCAGGTGGCCACAGTATTGGAGTTTCAGCTTCAGCATCAGTCCTTCCAATGGATATTCAGGACTGATTTCCTTTAGTATTGACTGGTTTGATCTCCCTGCAGTCCAAGGGACTCTCAAGAGTCTTCTCCAACACTACAGGTCAAAAGTATCAGTTCTTCAGTGCTCAGCTTTCTTTCTGACCATGTTCTGGTGTGTCCAAAATTGCCAGTGAAAGTGAAGTCAGACAGAAAAGAGAAGATTTGAAGAAGACCTTCAAATACAAATGGTTAATAAGATCAGTGCTAATGCGTACTTGGGATAGTAATAGTTTATGAGCAAGCATTTTCTTATGAACACTTCATTTCTAGGGCTTGCTTGTATGGGTGGCATTAGTTTATAGTATCTTTGAGTTCTGTTTTTATGACTTTCTAAGTTAAATTTTAAAATGAGCCCAGATCATTAGAATCTGTCACGACCCTCTTATCTCATATCTTTCTGAATTTCACTTCAAGCTCCCTCTCTCTCACTTTGCCTCCCAGAACACAAACAAATTTAGTCACATTATCCCCAGACCAAAACAAATACATAAAACCTCACCTGATGCCTGAGTCTCCTCATTCTACACTTCACCTACCACATCCCCAAAGAAAAACTCTCCTTCCCGGCACCTGCCTGCATGGACCCCTGTACACCAGCTGGATTCTGCTTTCCTGGCTCCCCAGTCCTGCTCGGGCCTTACCTTCTATGTTTCTACAACAATTCCCGACCTCCTATCAGCATCCTCCTCCTTTCAAAATGTTTTCTCCCTGAGGTCCTGGGCCATACCCTCTACCGATCCCACATCTCACCTCTTCTGGCAAATTCTGGAACGGAGGGGCTCTGTTCTGTTCACTCCCTGAAACCAACATCCTTCAGTGTCTGAGACACGGTGGTCCTCCAACCCATTTGTTAAATGAGCCATGGTTCTCATGTTCTCTAATCACTCACTTAACCATCACAGAAAGAAGTACTACTGGCTCAGTTTTGTTTTGTTTTGCCAAGTGTTGAGCTGTGCCCTGAAGTGGATACACAGAGGTGCTCACGCATTGGTTTTACACAACTGAGAAAATGGAAGCACAAAACCAGAGGCTGCAAGCGGTGACTCTGTGAAACCCCATGTTTTTATTGTTGCTGTTCTGTTTGTGTTGTTTTCCCCACTGTTCCGATGTTGCAGGTCATATGTCATGTGCCCAGCAGGACTGCCTCTTGCTCTTACAGACATAGGGGTGATGTGAGGGTCAGGCCCCGAGGAGTGTCTCACCAGAGGATCTGCATAATCCCCTTTTATTCCAACATTGGAACCGTGCAATGTTGAGTCAATAATAGGAATAATAAGAGCAATTTTTGAGTGGATTCTAATTTCAACCCTGACAGTGCACTCACAGCACAGCAAACACACAGAGAGGTACAGAGGACAGAGAGGTTTTCCTCCCTGCCACCCAGCTGGGGCAGAGCAGCCAGAACCCAGAACTCTTACCCCTCCCTCTGACTCCTGCAGGGGGCAGGGGACAGTGACGGTGACTCAAGGTGAGAGCTCAGACTGACGGCCAGGTGACCCCAGAAGCTCGCATGTGGCCTCAGACAGTGTCAGCTTCGTTTATCCTCAGGTTCCTGTGCGGGTGGTGGGAGCACCAGCGAAGAAAGTCAGAGCAATCTGTACACTGCTTTGTGTGTGTATGTGTGTGTGTGTGTGTGTGTGTGTGTGTGTTTATCAATGCTCATAAAGGATCTGTTAAGTATTTTACTTGAAAGTGTCACCTGAGATAAAGTTCAGCTTCTCTGGCCCAGTTTTTGAACCACCCAGTTACTGCTGCTCCCAGCGCAGCAGCAGCAGCCCTCTCCTTGTCTAGGGTGGAAAGGAGAGCAGAGCCCCTGGTCCTGCAGGCGGGGCCCTGGGCCCTGGGCTGCACATGTGGAGGATGGTGGCCCCACACTCTGCCAGCAGATGAGCGGTTCAGTCAGGAAGACCAGGGTTCTGAGCTGTAGGAAGGTGATATAGAACCTGCTCAGGCTGCTTTACGTAGAAAAGCCATCTTTAAGGTAGAAAGGGCATTAGAGCAGCTTCCAGAGTAACCAAAGTGTTGGAGAAAGATTTTTCAAGAGCATTGCCAACATTATGCCCTCCATGAGGAAATGAGGGCCACTCCACAGTCACCGCTATGAATTCAAGGTCTGGAACTGGAATTGGCACCATGAACAGCATACCCTCCTGGGCCTTGATCTTGACCTTGACCTTGAGGCCACAGAAGATTTTGCTCCTGCTGATGCCATATCCATGAAAAGCCTGTTCCTCTGGCTCCACCAGGGCATACTCTCCTGCAGTGTGAACTTCACACCGGAAGTCCACGCTTGACAACTGAATATGACCATGGTCACAGGCCTGTATCTTAGCTGCTGGAAGGCTGCTGAATGGATTACAATGTCCACAACAAAGGGAGCATCATCTGGGTCATTACAGAAGGCTAACAGAGAAACCTGGATGGCTATTAAACTATCTTAGGCTGCTTAGGACAAAGAAGACTGTGGGCTGTGGGTTTCACAGCCCTGGACTCCTAGGTCGTTGGCTCCCATTGTCACCTCATTGCCTTCCCTAGCGGCTATGATGATGTGATGAAACAGGCTAAAGTTCCCGTCACCTGTGGAGCTTTATGAATGGCAGCAAGTGTTAGTATCCACAGCTCAGAGCTCTTACAATTTCCCCGACCCTCTTAACATGTGAAGCTGTTCTCAACCAAACCTGTTCCCTTTTCAGTCTGAAAGTTGTGCCTTGACAAGTAGGAGGAGCAGAGTAGTCAGGCAGGAGGCCAGCTCTCCTTCAGAGATGCAGACTTTTCAGGCACTGAGCACAACCACAAAGTTCTTTTTTTTCCCCCTTGTTTTTGCTCTATCCTAAATTCATCTTCTATTCATACCCTTCTATGATCACCTCCTAATGAAAGCAGGGCTTCAGTAAACAGTGGTAAACTGCTGTCAAGCTCTGGTTCCTGCACTACTGGACTCCTTGACCCTGCTTAAGTCTGAAGACTCAATTATCTCATCAGCAAAAGTACTATAAGGTGTCAAAAAGTTTAAATGGGATGATTCATGTGTAAGTGTAGCATTCAATATGCCAGTAAATTTGAAAAGCTCAGCAGTGGCCACGGGACTGGAAAAGGTCAGTTTTCATTCCAATCCCAAAGAAGAGCAATGCCAATGTCCAAACTACCACACAATTTCACTCATTTCACATGCAAGCAAGGTCATGCTCAAAAATCTTTCAAGCTAGGTTTCAACAGTATGTGAACTGAGAATTTCCAGATATAAATCTGGGTTTAGAAAAGGCAGAGAAACTAGAGATCTAATTGTCAACATCTGTTGGATCATCGAAAAAAGCAAGAGAATTCCAGAAAAACATCTACTTCTGCTTCATTGACTACACTAAAGCCTTTGACTGTGTGGATCACAACAAACTGTGGAAAATTCTTAGAGATGGGAATACCTTACCTGCCTCCTGAGAAACATGTAAGCAGGTCAAGAAGCTACAGTTAAACCCGACATGGAACAACCGACTGGTTCCAAATTGGGAAAGGAGAACATCAAGGCTGTATGCTGTCACCCTGCTTATTTAACTTATATGCAGAGTGCATCACAGGAAATGGCAGGCTGGATGAAGCACAAACTGGAATCAAGATTGCCAGGAGAAATATCAATAAAATCAGATGGGCAGATGACACCAACCTTATGGCAGAAAGTGAAGAGGAACTAAAGAAACTCTTGATGAAGGTGAAAAAGCTGGCTTAAAACTCAATATTCAAAAAATGATGGTCATGGCATCTGGTCCCATCACTTCATGGCAAATAGATAGGGAAACAATGGAAACAGAGAAAGACTTTATTTTCTTGGGCTCCAAATTACTGCAGATGGTGACTGCACCATGAAATTAAGAGATGCTTGCTCCTTGGAATAAAAAGCATGATAAACCAGACAGCATATTAAAAAGCAGAGACATTGCTTTGCTGACAAATATCTGTATAGTCAAAGCTATGGTTTTTCCAGTAGTCACGTGTGGATGTGAGAGTTGGACCATAAAGAAGGCTGAGCACTGAAGAATTGATGCTTTTGAACTGTGGTGTTGGAGAAGACTCTTGAGAGTCCCTTGGATTGCCAGGAGATCCAACCAGTCAATCCTAAAGGAAATCAACCCTGAATATTCATTGGAAGGACTGATGCTGGAGCTAAAGCTCCAATACTTTGACCACCTGATGCAAAGAGCCAGCTCATTGGGAAAGATCCTGATGCTGGGAAAGATTGAGCGCAAAAAGGAGAAGAGGGTGACAGAAGATGAGATGATTGCATGGCATCACCAATAAAATGAACATGAGTTTGATCAAACTCTGGGAGATGGTGAAGGACAGGGAAGCCTGGCATGCTACAGTCCATAGAGTCACAAAGAGTCAGACACAAGTGAGCAACTGAACCACAACAAAAAACTTATGTGGAACCACAAAAGACCCCAAATAGCCAAAGCAATCTTGAGAAATAAAAATAAAGTTGGTGGCATCATGTCTTGATTTCCAGCTATATCACAAAGTTATGATAATCAAAGCAGTATGATACTGGCATAATGACAGATACATAGATAGAATAAAGTTTCCAGAAATAAACTCATCCATTTATAGTTAGTCAATCTTTGACAAGAGCATTAAAAATATATTGTGGGGGAAAGATAGTCACTTCAACAAATGGTGATGGTAAAAGTGGATATCCACATGCAAAAAAGAAAAAAAGAAATTGGACCTTTATACTATACCACAGACAAAAATTAACCCAAAATGGATTGAATCCTTAAATGTTAGCAATGTGAAACTGTACAACTCCTAAAGAAAGTAGAAAGGGAAAGCTCCTTGGAATTGGTCTTGGCAATAATTTTTGGATATGGCACCAAAAGCACAGATAGCAAAAGCAAAAACCCCACAAGTTGGACTATGTGAAACTAAAAAGTTTCTGCATAAAAGGGAGTCAGTTCAGTTCAGTCACTCAGTCATGTCCAACTCTTTGCGACCCCGTGAATCGCAGCACGCCAGGCCTCCCTGTCCATCACCAACTTCCGGAGTTTACCCAAACTCATGTCCATCAAGTTGGTGATGCATCCAGCCATCTCATCCTCTGTTGTCCCCTTCTCTTCTTGCCCCCAATCCTTCCCAGCATCAGGGTCTTTTCCAGTGAGTCAGCTCTTCGCATGAGGTGGCCAAAGTATTGGAGTTTCAGCTTCAACATCAGTCCTCCCAATGAACACCCAGGACTGATCTCCTTTAGGATGGATTGATTGGATCTCCTTGCAGTCCAAGGGACTCTCAAGAGTCTTCTCCAACACCACGGTTCAAAAACATCAATTCTTCAGCGCTCAGCTTTCTTCACAGTCCAACTCTCACATCCATACATGACTACTGGAAAAACCATAGCTTTGACTAGATGGACCTTTGTTGGCAAAGTAATGTCTCTGCTTTTTAATATGCTATCTAGGTTGGTCATAACTTTCCTTCCAAAGAGTAAGCATCTTTTAATTTCATGACTGCAATCGCCATCTGCAGTGATTTTGGAGCCCCCCAAAATAAAGGCTGCCACTGTTTCCACTGTTTCCCCATCTATTTCCCATGAAGTGATGGGATCAGATGTGATGATCTTAATTTTCTAAATGTTGAGCTTTAAGCCAACTTTTTCACTCTCCTCTTTAATAGTAAACAAAATAAAAAAGGCAAATTATGGGATGGAAGGAAATACAATAAGCAGATTATATCCAGAATATGTTAGGAACTAATACAATTTAATACCAAATAAACAGATTTTAAAATGGGCAAAGAACTTGAACAGACATTTTTCCAAAGAAGATGTACTAATGGTCAATAGATATTTGAAGAGTTGTTCAACATTACTAATCATCAGGGAAATGTAAATCAAAACCATAATGAGATATCATCTCATACCCATTAAGATAGCTATTACCAGAAAGATAAGAGATCACAAGTTTTGGTGAGTATGTGTAGAAAAAGAAACTTTTGGGCAATGTTGGTGGGATTGCAAGTTGGTACAGTCATTATGGAAAATAATATGGTTGTTCCTCAGAAATTAAAAAGAGAACTATTATATGATTCATGAATCTACTTCCAGTATATACTAAAGGCGATATAATCACTATCCTGAAGACATATTTCCACCTCCATGTTAGAAATGGAACCAGCCTAAGTTAATTGACAGAAAAGTGGATAAAAATTATGGTATATACAATCATGTACAATGAGATATTATTGAGCTGTAAACAGGAAGAAAATCCTAACATTTGCAACAACCTGGTTGAACTTAGAGGACATTATGGTAAATGAAATAAACTAGACAAAGAAGGGTAAATACTGTATGATCTCACTATTGTGTGATATCTAAAAAAAAGTCAAGCTCAGAGAGGAAGAATAGAATGAGGACTGCTAGGAGTTTGGGAGGGGGATATGGCGAAACATTGGTCAAATGGTACAAACTTCATTAGATGAATAAATTCTGAGAATGTAAAATATGGTGATTATAGTTATTGTGTGTTTGTGTGTGTGCTCAGTTGCTCATCTATGTCTGACTCTTTGTGACCCATGGACTGTAGGCCACCAGACTCCTCTGTCCATGGAATTTTTCAGCCAAGAAAACTGGAGCAGGTTGCCATTTCTTACTCAAGGGGATCTTCCTGACCCAGGGATTGAACCTGTGTCTCCTCTGTTGGCAGGCAGATTCTTTATCACTGAATCACCAGGGAAGCCCATATTATACACCTAAAATTTGCTAAAAGATGTTTTGTGTTCTCACCACACACACAGGTTACTCTGTGAGGTGATGAATGTGTTAATTAACTTGACTGTAACAATCCTCTCACAACGTATATGTACCATGACATTGTACACTTTAAAAGATATCTCACTTTACAACCTAAATATATATAATTTTTATTTTTCAATTGTAACTCAATAAAGCTATAAAAAATAAACAGCAAAATTTTTCCCCAATTAATATTAGACACCAAAACACACATCTAAAAATTTCACTAAGCAGGATAAATACAACCCATATGTACACACATGCACACACTCACATACACACATCCCTAGACATATCACATTTAAACTGCAAAAAAATCAGTTGTCTGTATAATTCATCATATTTGGACTATTAATTCGGTCCCATTGATCTATTTTTCCATTTTTAGGCCAGTACTAAATTTTCATGATTATTATGTCATTATTATATTATTAAAATAACTTTTAAAATTGAGTTGTGATCCCTGCAACTTTGTTTTTCTTTTGCAAAATTACTTTGGCTATTCTATACCCTTTTAGTTTTCTCTATATATTCTAAAATCAGCTTCTCAAATTCTTTGCAAAAAGCCCGATAGAGTTTTGATTGAGTTTATGTTCTATTTGGACATGAATTTAGGAAAAATAGATAATTTAACATGGATTTCAATCCATGAACACGGTATATCCATCTATTATTTGTGACAATTTTTCTCAAAAATGTTTTGATTTTCAGCCCGGAGGACTAGCATATGTTTTGTTAAGTGCCCTCCAACCCCCACATCCCAGGTACTTTGTTTTTAATGAAGAAGGGCTAAACTAACTTCCAACTAATAATAATAACATATTATGGTGATAGCTATTGTTATTGTCATTTAAATACGTTAGAATCCTTTTTTTTTCTTTTGCAATTATATTTTGATAATCTTCCATATCAACACAGCTCTCTCTGTTTTGTAAAATATCAAAATATTGCTCCATAAAAATGTCTCTATACATTTAATAGTCTTAGGGGCTGGATGTGAACTTTTGGGATAGGAATTTAAGAAGAAATTGTGATGACCTTAGCATTAGCATTATTACATGTGGCCATTCCCCTTATACAGTATGAGAAGGTTTTATGAAGAGAGTAATGCTGTGACTCTACAGTTGGAGAACATCAGTACTAGCTGTGTAAAGAGCAAGTAATTCAGTTTCTGAAATGCATGGGCTCACATTTCACAGCTAGTAACTGCAGATTTGCCAAGATCTTTGGGAAACCATTTCACTGAGCCTAGTTTCTTTATCTATAAAACATTTCGTTAGGCTTTCCCCAGAGGTTGGATGAAATCATGGATACATTAATTGTGCTCTCTAAGAAGTGAATGATACACAAAGATAGAAGACTATTGTTGGTTTAATTGTGCTTTTGTTCTAGAGGGATTTTTTAATGGGATCTTTAGCTTGCACAGGAGTCTGTTTTATTACTTGATAACTGAGTAACAACCTTAAACCCAACTCATTCCTCACAATGGCGCCAGTATGGTTTTACCATACAAAAAAAAAAAAAGAATCCTACATAAGACCCTTCAGTGCTTTTCTATATAAGAGCAATACAGGTCCCAAATGACCCTAAGCACTATATATAGAGGAGGCATTAGAAATACTAAAGACAAGGCTGGCTACATAAATTTCAGGGGGGTGGGTAGGTGGGCACTGAATTGATTTCATGCCTTTTCTAATAACTGAACATGTTTGCATTTCTGGAATAAATATCACTCAACACCAAATGATCTTTTTCCACTTTGGCATAAAGGAGGCTGGGTTTATTTCCCTCTTTTTAAGATAGAAATGATCTATTCTTTTAAAATTAGATTTAAAACGGTGAGTGTGCATAATGGCTCCCCTTACCTTTCCAAAGAGAAGTATGGATTTGACTGTAAATCTAGTGTTTATAATAATTAATGATATATTCCTTTTTAAACGAATATTATTGTGTTAATTTGGGGATGTGAAATCTATACTCCATGAAAACTGATTTTTCTAATTTGTTAATGTAAAGCTGTCCATAGTATTCTACTGTGAGAAACACGTTTATTTATAATAATGTTTCCATTTCTATTTCTACTATAATTTATTTGTTCATTCTATTTCACTTTTTTATACACTTGTCTTAATAGACTGGCTTCTGTATTTGCAATAGAATTTTTCTTTTTTCTTTTTCCATAAAACATTGTTGTCCCAAAGAAGCATCTTTGTTACAGTTTCTTTGCTCATCCCCACCCCCTGAGCTTCCCAGGTGGTGCTAGTGGTCAAGAACCTTCCTGCCAATGCAGGAGACATGAGAGATACGGGTTCGATCCATTTGTTGGGAAGATCTCCTGGAGGAGGAAATGGCAACCCACTCCAATATTCTTGCCTGGAGAATCCCAAGGACGGAGTAGCCTGGTGGGCTACAGTCCATAGTGTCCCGAAGGGTCAGACGTGACTAAAGTAACTTGGACGCTATCCCCAGAGCTAAACAGTTTTTATAAAGTTGATATCTATTCTTCCTCTTCAGGATGTTATACTGAAATGCTATACTATATTATACTATTATATGTGTTCATAAACTATATATGGCACTGATTTATTCTGAACGGTTCTAATGTTTTTCCCAAGTTTTTATTTTGAAAATACTCAGTTTGAAAAAAGAAATTGCATGTTTTACCTACTGCTATTTGCTGTATTTCTCTCTCTGTTCTGCCCTGAAGGTGTTAACCCATCCACCACTTCTCCTTGCTTCTTGCTGTGAGATTTGAATTAACTCGCTGTATCCTGTGATCACAGCTTCTTCATCTGGACTCTGGGAACTTCTGTTTCATGATTGGCCTCCAGAGGGCTCTTGGAAGTTTGCAGAGGCCTTGGGGAAGCTGGCATCCTGTTTTCACATCAGAGTAATTTCTTGCACTGCAACCATATTTCAAAAGGTTGTAGGAAATGACAGAATTAATTTCTCTACCAGAAATTTTTGTGTGTTCCAATTGAACGTAGATGCATAAAACATGAGCATGTTTTTCAGTGAAAATCAGTCTCTAAGATAGATGTGGATTTGGTCTGCAGCCTCTCCACTGCTTGTTGTGTAAACTGCTTCTCCCAGGGATACCTAGTACAGAGCTGTTGGAAGAAATTCACAAATTTAAATGTGAAGGACTGGAAGGACATGGCATGTGAAAAGTGACAAACATATGTTAACTTGCTATTCTTATTACTAGTTTCATGTTTAACTGTGGACACTAAATTGTATTTTATTGTAGATTTAAACATAGACAACACAATATCATGTGTTAACTGCAGTTAAATTCTGTCATGCCACACTTATTAATATTTAAGAAATGCTCATCTTTTTAATTTTTACCAGCTTTGTTGAAGAATATTGTTAACACCATATAAACCACACAAAATAAATGTGAGCACTATTGGCATATGAATAAAACCTGTAAACCATCATCAAAATGAACCATTCACATATATGTATACACATATATGTTTTCACATATTCCTTTGTAATCCCTTCATTTTTTACACCTTTTCCAAAGTCTCCCTTCTCCCAGAGCAATTCCTAATCTGACTGGTATCACTGTACATTTGTCTTTCTGAGAGTTTTGGAATCACATACATAATAAACAATCTTTTGTCTGGCTCACTTCACTTGGCATCAATATTTTTGAGATTTGTGCTGTTTAATGCTTCGTTGAATTGATATGCACAACATGTTTATCCATTCACCTACCAATGGGCATTTAGGTTGTTTCCAGTTTGGGGCTATTACAAATAAAGCTGCCACATATAATTGCATATATATTTTTGCATTGACATGTTTTCTTTGCTCTTGGGTAAATTCCCAGGAGTGGAATGGCTGGATCATATGACATATCTTTGTTTAACTTTATAAGAAGCAGTGAAATGCTATCCTAGTATTTTCCAAAGTGATTGTACCACCACACATCCTTACCTGCAGTATGTGAGCAAGCACTCCAGTGCATCTGAGGTCAGCATAGGTAGAAGGACCATGCCTTCTAGCACTTTCACATCCACACCTACCTTTGGAAGCCAGATCTAGAGACAGAACAAGAACTTCAAGTTAAAAGCCTAAAGTTTTTCTTTCTCCTATTCCTACCAAGAATAATAATAAAATGAATTGAAATAAAAGGAATAATACAATTTCTGAAAAAAGATGTCTTACATTTCAAATTATTAAATGCAATACATTTTGTTTTTGTCATAATACTTTTTTCTCTGACTCTTTAATGCTGTCTTCCCATCCAAAACTGAGTTTGTGCCTATCTTTTTCATGTTTAAAAAGTCTTTAAAGCACTTTGCTAAATAAAGCATCAAAAAGTTGCAACAGAAGCTTGAAATACTTTAATTTGCTTAGATTCCTAGGCAGCCTTCTTTAAATTCTAATACATGACTAAGCAAGCCATGTAATGTTATTTTCTTCCCCAGTTTTGGAGTACACCTTACCAACATGTACATTTCCCAGCATTTTTCTAGCACGTTGCACATAATTCAACGACCAGCTCAATGGCAGCTCCTTTTTGTTGTTTGAAACTCTCTTCTGCCTCCTACAGAACTCCCAAAGGATTCTGCTTGTGCCTGTAGCTCAGTGGTAATGAATCTGCTTGTCAATGCAGGTTCGATCCCTGGGTTGGGAAGATCCTCTTGAGGAGGGGTAAATGGCAACCTGCTCCAGTATTCTTGCTTGGAAAATTCCATGGACAGAGGAGCCTGGCAGGCTACAGTCCAGGGGGTCACGAAGAGTTGAACATGACTGAGCACGCATACATGCATTACAGCATTTGTTAAAATCCTTCTTATGTTAAATTTACTTATAAACAGGCTATCTTAATGGCTTGCACATCTTAACTTCATCATTTTCATTCTACTACTTTAAAACAGTGCAGATAAATTGCATATTTGCTACTTTCAAGGCACTTCTGTTGCAAATGTGATTGAGCAGAATTTCTGTCCAAGATCAATGGTTTTTTAACAGAAACTAGATGTACATAGATATTTGTTCTTTTATTCATTTAAATGGAAATTCAAGTGACAGATGTTTACAAACATGCATGTGCTGTATTTACTTAAATGAAATAAGATCACATCATAACCATAAAATGCCATAATTTATGGAAATCTAGCTTACTTCTACGGAGAAGGCAATGGCACCCCACTCCAGTACTCTTGCCTGGAAAATCCCATGGATGGAGGAGCCTGGTAGGCTACAGTCCATGGGGTCACTACGAGTCGGACACGACTGAGCGACTTCACTTTCACTTTTCCTTTTCATGCACTGGAGAAGGAAATGGCAACCCACTCCAGTATTCTTGCCTAGAGAATCCTAGGGACGGCGGAGCCTGGTGAGCTGCCGTCCATGGGATCGCACAGAGTCGGACACGACTGAAGCGACTTAGCAGCAGCTTACTTCTATTTTTAAACGCCAAGGTCATTCACACTGCTCTTTATTATCTCTATGACATTTCTGCACAAATCCTATGAATTGATGACCTAAATAGGTACCTAAATAGGCTGGAAACAATATTAGATGAATTTTATTGTTTAAAGAAAAATATGCTTCCATGTTTTCCTATTTCTCCCTAATAACATTTTAGTAAAATCTAAAATTATAAGAATGTTGCTAAAATTAATAATCCTAAATTCAGAGGAAATGGTATATTTATATACTTTTAAAGTTCTGTTAACTTTTAAATGTTGCAAGTAACATTTAAATTTAGAGAATAGAAAATAAGATAAATACATTAAAGTATAGATTAACTAAATATAGTTGATTTTTTAAATGGCAACTTTGAAAAAAATCCCACTTACAAATCTAGTGAAGAGTTCTGGAGACGGACAGTGGTGATATTTGCACAGCCATTTGGATGCTCTTAATGCCAATGAACTGTGCCCTTTAAAACAGTTAGGATGGTAAATTTTATGTTATGTTTATTTTACTACCAAAATAGCATACAAATTTTTTAAAAGCATAAGCGAGTATACAAACATTGTCAGAAAAGAGAATAAACAGAGTGGGAAAAATAAAGACACCTTTTACAGACAAACTCGGGTACTCAGAAAAGAGAAAATGTAAGCCTGGCTTCAAGACTACTGTGTGAAGAAGGATGTATCTGCTGGTCACTAAGGAGAACATGAGAAGAGGGCCTGGTTCGGGGGAGCATCCTGCTTCAAATCCTCATGCTCCGTCTCAGTGTGAGATCCCATATGTGCATTGACACTTGTGTGATTCAGGGCTTATATCTGGCCCAAAGTATCAGTCAGCTCAGGCTGCTATAACAAAATACCACAGACCAGGTGGCTTAAAAACCGACACTTACTATTCACAGTTCTGGAGGCCAGAAATCCAGGATCAATGGCCTCCCCTGGTGATCTAGTGGTTGAGAATCTGCTTGTCAATGCTGAGGTCACAGGTTAGATCCCTGGTGCAAGAAGTTCCCACAAGCCATTGAGAAACTAAGTCCATGCACCACAACTACTAAGCCTGTGCTCGAGAGACCATGAGCCACTTCAGCAGCTGCAGTTGAGCACGAGCACTGCAACTACAGAAGCTCACACACCTAGAGCTTGCACTCTGCAACAAGAGAAGCCACTGCAATGAGAAGCCCATGCACCGTAATGAAGAGTAGCCTCAACTCACCACAACTAGAGAAAGCCTGTGTGCAGCAATGCAGACCCAGCACAACTATAAACAAATAGATAAATATTAAAAAATAATGATGACATTTGAAGAGCCCCAAGGTGACATGGTTTCAGGGGAACATATGCTGTGCTTGCAGGGCACTAGGGAAAGGAATAGTATGACTGAAGGCTCTGGGCAGGCTGAGTCGCATGCAACCCTAAGGCTTGGCTCCTAGCTTCATGACAACTGTATTGGAAGTTCATGGCAGAAGTCAAAGAGCAAAGGGAGTCAATGAACTAGTCCCGAGAGCATCCCCCAAGACTCTGCCTCACATTCTGATAAAACAAACAAATAGAGAACCACTGGACCTGGTCCAAGGGTTCAAAATACTTTATCATTTTATTGTGTAAATAAACCCAGAATTCTATCAGAATTCAAGGGTAAACCCTATAATTCCTTACTCTTTCTCACTCATTTTGGTTGCTATCTTCACATGTTGGAAGTTGTAAGTGCAGTACTAATGATACGACATTTTCAAACCTCCATTCTGCCCCTCACTCTAAACTCAAAGTTTAGAAATAAACGTGCAGTAGGAAAAAAATAAAGAAATTATACAATTCTGTTTCTCTAGATAAGCCACTTGGGAATGCAGTTTCCAAATTTACTCACTACATGCACATACCATGAAGGAATTCATGACTTCTATAGAAAGAAAATGCACAGCACAGGACTTTTACAGACACACACATACAACTTTGGAAAAGCAGTGTCAAAAAGATAACAAACGTGTTTGACTTGAACCCCAGAGAGAAACTAGGAAAACTTAAGAGATGAAGGAATGGTAGAACTGGAATCTGTGAAAGGGTCATTTTAGCCCATCTGCACAATGTAACAACTCCAGGACTTGGGACAAGTCAGGCCATCATTCACGTCTTGATGAGAGTTGCAGTCCTGGTGTATATAAGTCATTGTGACTATTAAAACCACTGCAGGCTTAGCAATTTTGAGATGAATCAGCTTCTGTTTAATGATTATGAATGAGCTTGGAAGAGAAACATTCACCGAAAACCAAAAATACCTACATAGAGAATGCTCTGCTAGCCCAGATATTTCAAAGACAAGATAAAAGATGCAAAGGCAGGTCTGCATTTTATGGAGGCTGACCAAGTTGAATTCAAGTGAACACAGACAAAATCCCGCAAAATCTCACAAAGAATTGGCTGAGTTGTGGCTGGAAAAAAAGTACAATTCTCACAGCATAGACAAAGGGAGAATACCCTGACTGTTGTCTGACTTCCAGGTTCATACCTTAGACCCAGCTTCTCAACCTTGACACTGTTAACATTTGGAGCCATGTGATTTTGTGTGTATGAGTGTGTGTGTGTGTGTGTGTGTGTGTGTGTCAGGGTTACGGGGCAGCACAGATAGCATCATGTGTACTGCAGCATTATTAACCTTTACACAACAGATGCCAGTAGAACTTTTCTCAATCTTGACAACAAAAAATGTCTGCAGACCCTGCCAGACATCTCTCGGCCGGGTGGCAGGGGGGAACAAAATCCCCCCATTCCACCCCAATTTGAAATCAGGACACTAGAAAAAGAAATCATCTACCTAAAATAAGTAGAGTGTGGAAAATAAGAGGAAAGTAGATTCTAAGGACAGGAGAGGCTGAGATGGATGGCATCACCGATTCAATGGACATGAACTTGAGCGAACTCCAGGAGATGATGACGGGACAGGGAAGCCTGGCATGCTGCAGTCCATGGGGTGGCGAAGAGTCGGACACATCTTGGTGACTGAACAACAACAACATATTCTGAGGAGGTTGGAATGGAGGAAGAGTCCACTGGCTGCTGCAAGACAGCATATCTCCAGGAGCTGAAGCAGCACAGAGGCTAGAGATCAGGGACGGGTGCCTTCAGCACGTGCAGGCAGAAAGCTCAGAAAGCAGGCTTCCCTGCATGGGTACTTATCTCTCTCCCAGAGCCAGAAATAGGCAGGAGGCAGTTGGGTCATCACAGGCAGCCCTGTGGTGTCCCCTCTGTTTTCCATTGTCAATGGGGTGCTTGCTCTCCTGCTGCAGTATGAGAGCTGCCGCTCAAGACTCTGATCCTTCTTCTTCTTTTGTGAGGAAAGTTAAATTTCCTCATGACACTGGCTTGAAAGCAGTTCACCAGGAAAGTGTCCTGCGATACCTCTGATGGCAAAAAAAAATTGGAAAAATGAAAGTTCATTTTCTAGTCTAACAGTACAGTGGTAGGGAATAGACTTGACCATTGTTTTCATTTGTTTTCAAAAAAAGCATGAAGGTTTAGCCTACTGACCAAGATCCCCACAGCCCGTGGTAAGAACTCACAGCCCCAGTGCACTGGCCCTGTTGTCAGACCGCCCTGGGACACAGCATTCAGTGACCACAGGACATTGACTCTGCTTTGCTCAGCAAAGATCACAGATGCACAAGCTCAACAAAAGAAGGGGCCCTTGGTTAGGGGCAATCACACTGTTGGCAAAGTTTATCCAGATAAGAAAACATTTGCAAGAAAATTAGAAGTGTTTTCATGTATCAGAAGGTTTTATGGAAAAGAGGGCCTTAAATTGTTATCTTAATTTGCTCTGTAGGCCACAATTTAAAATAATGACTAAAAGATCAGTGAAGCAGTTTGGGTATGAGTATTAACAAAAAACCCAAAACAACAAAAGCAAAAAACACCTACTATTTGTGTCTTGCTTTCTTTGCCCTTGAATTAATAAAAGTATCTCCTGGAGGGTTTTATAATTGGTTGAATTATATTTTGGGTCTTTTGCCAAATTTTGTTTTTATATTTAACTCTTTACTCCATGCACAATATATTCTGTGTATGATTTGAAATACTGTTCTAAATTTCTTGTTCTTTTCAAATGAATAGCTGATTTACAAAGGCATCTTTTTTCTCTAATTATTTGAATTTGTATTCTTCCCATAGACCACATTCTGATACATACATGGGTCTACATCCATGCTTCCTAGTGTGTTCCATAATTACATTTCTGTTGCTTTTCCTATATCTATGCCACATTCTTTTTAATTTTTTAAATAAGCTTTTTATTGTACAACAATTTTAGATTAATAAGTATTATTCAGCCTTACAAAGGAGGAAAATTCTAACACGTGCTACAATACAAATGAATAGTGAGGAAATTATGCTAATTGAAATCAGCCAGTCATGAGAGGACAAATACTTTGATTCCACTTATATGAGGACCCTAGAATAGTCAAATTTATCAAGACAAAAATAGAGCAATAGTTGTTATGAGTGGGCGGGTGTGGGGTGGGTACGGCAGATTGAGGAATTAATGTTTAATGGGAGCAGCACTTTAGTTTTGCAAGATGGAAAGTTTTCCTATGTACGGATCATAGTGAAGGTTGCATTAAGTATTCGTTAAGTATGCTGCTGCTGCTAAGTCGCTTCAGTCGTGTCCAACTCTGTGCAACCCCATAGAAGGCAGCCCACCAGGCTCCCCTGTCCCTGGGATTCCCCAGGCAAGAATACTGGAGTGGGTTGCCATTTCCTTCTCCAATTAAGTTAAGTATAAATGTACTTAATACTACTGAACTGTGCAGTTAAAGATGCTTAAGATGGTAAACATTATGTTAAGCCTATTTTATCACAATGAAAACAATTGGGAGAAAAAAGATGTCAAAGAGAAAAAAATGTCAACCCAGATTTCCTTATCCATCTTTTAAGAATGAAGGTTAAATATATTTTCAATTAAACAAAAATAAATTGTGAAAGTAGTTCAGAGTTCTCACACAACCCCCACCCAAGATTTCCTTATTATTAGCATCTTACCTTAGTAGGATACATTTTTTATAATAATGAACTATACCGATATATTATTATTTTTAATAATTTTATTTATTTATTTATTTTTACTTTGCTGGGTCTTCTTTGCTGTGCAAGCTTTTGTCTAGTTGTGCTGAGCAGGAGGTACTCTCAGGTTTCAGTGAACAGACTTTTCATTGAGGTGGCTTTTTCTTATTGCAACGCATGGGCCCTAGAGAGTATAGGCTTCAGTAGTTCCAGCACATGGGCTCAGTAGTTGTGGTTCCTGGGCTCTGGAGCACATGCTCAATAGTTGTGGCACACAGGTTTAGTTGCTCTGTGGCATGTGGGATCTTACCAGATCAGGAATTGAACCCATGTCTCTGGCATTGACAGGTGGATTCTTCACCACTGAGCCACCAGGGAAACCCTGTGATATGTTATTATTAACTAAAGTCCATACTATATTTACATTTCCTTAGTTTTTACCTAATGTGCCTTTCCTTTTCCCAGATCCCATCCTGAAATATTGTATTACATTTAGTTGTCATTTCTACTTAGGTATGGCTGTGACAATTTTTAAGTTTCCCCTTGTTTTAGATGGTCTTGACAGCTTTGACGGATATCAGTCAAGCGTTTTGCAGGCTGACCCACCATGGGAATGTGTCTGATGTTTTCCCCAGCCGTAGACAGAGGATATAGGTTTGGAAGAGGATGACCACAGAGTAAAGTGCCCTTCTCATCAAGTGTATCAAGGATACATGCCAGCAACATGCCTTGTCCCTGCTGACACTGACCTTGATCGCCTGACTGAGGTCGTGTTGGCCAGGTGTCTCCACTGTGAAGCTACTCTTTTTCCTCCTTTCTATACTGTCCTCTTTGGAAGCACAGCCCACACTTAAGGAATGGGGAGCTATGCTCCACTTCCTAGAGGAGGAATATCTACTTGGAATTCTTCTCCATAGGAGACTTGCTTCTTTCGACCACTCTTGCCATTTATTTATTTATTCAGTGATTTGTTTCTCTCTGTCACTATTGACTCATGAATATTTATTTTATACTTTGGATTATCAGTATATTTATTCTGTTACTCAAATTGCTCCTTGTTTGGTCACTGGGAATACCACACTCTTCAACTGCTAAAGTCCTAAAACACATTCTTTGTTCTCAAATTTTGACTTTCACTTGGAAGCATTTATTATTCCAACTGAACTTTAGAAACAATAAGACAATTCCTGAATTGCATTGCGACAGGTATCATATGGTTGTTGCATTGAATTTACAGACTGATCAGGCATATCAATCGACAAGACCATACTGAATCTTCTTTTCTTGCAGGAACATAGTCAATGTTCCTTTTTTTTCAGATATGTCTTTCTCTTGAATGAGATTTAAGTAATAATATGCTTTCTTACAATAAGAGGGGCTGCCTAGTGAATTCTGAATTTCCGCCACTTTACAAGTGGAGGGTGCAACTCTACACACCATGTGACACTCAGGAGGCATCTTGCCTCAGGAAGAAGAGTAAAGATGAAATCATTCTTATAGATTCATCCATCTCCAAGATTCTTTTTTTTATTTAGTTTTTTAAATTTTTATTTTATATTAGAATGTAGTTGATTAACAATGTCATGTTAGTTTCAAGTATACAGCAAAGTGATTCAGTTATACGTATACCTATATCCATTGTTTTTCAGATTCTTTTCCCTATGTGTTATTACAGAATATTGAGCAGAGTTCCCTGTGCTATACAGTAGGTCCTTGTTGGTTATCAGTTTTAATATATGTGTATGTGTATATGTCAATCCCAAACTCCCAATTTTATTTTATGAAAGAACTCATGGTCTTAATAATTGCATACACATGTGAGCATGGTCATATGCCCAAGAAAATGTACACACATATGCTCACAAGCACAGCACTGATTGAGCAAAGTCTCCCCCAAATTTATATTTGCCCTGAACCTCAGAATGTGACCTTATTTGGAAATAGGGTCTTGCAGATATTATTTGTTAAGTTTAGAAAAGGTCATACTAGATTAGACTGGGTCCTAGTCCAATGACTTATGTCTGTATAAAACAGAGGAAAGTGAGACCCAGAGAGAAGAAAGTACATGATGATGGAGGCAGAGATTAGAGTGATGCAGCCACAAGCCAAGGAAGGCTGGAAACCACCAAAGACTAGAAGAAGCAAGGAAGCACCGGCCTCTGGAGCGATCAGGGAAGCAAGACCCTGCTGATGCCTTAATTTTGTCCTTCTAGACTCCCAAACTGAGGCAGCATGGGTATCTGTTATTGAAGCCACTCAGTTTGTAAAAATGTGTCACAGTAGCCCCCAAACACTGACCCAGACACACAGCCTTCCCTCCTGACTGACAGCTCTACAATCTGGACTCCTCTCCTCCCATCTTCTTTATAATCTTCCTCTCCAAAGACTCAGATACATTTTAAACAAGACTCAAATCATCCTCATTTGAAACAATACTGAATTCACCGTCTTAAAATGACTCTCTGACCTCACCCCACTTCTTCTACTCCCCCATCTTCAAAACTTGCCAATTACCCACTGACTAAACTTTTCTCTAACAATCCATGGCTGCTACAGTGTGAGGCCGATCCCACCAGGCTGCTCACCCAAACCACTTTATTTCCATTTCTCTGCATCCACAGTGGGCTTCCCTGCTTTAGGTGGATTTTTGGTATGGTCTCGTATTCTTTTGCTAGTGCTGCCACAACAAAATACAGCCATAACTGGGTAGCATAAAACCACATTTATCTTCTCACAACTCTGAAAGCTACAAGATGGAGACCAAGGTGTCCTCAGGGTTGATTCCTTCTGAGGGTTCTGTGGCAGACTCTGTCCCATGTCCCTCCCTAGCTCCTGGTGACAACTGGCAATCCCTGGTGTCCCTTGGCTTGTAGTCACATCTCGCCAGTCGCTGCCCACATGCACACATGATGTCCTACCTGTTTCTCTATGTCTTCATCTTTTCTTTGAACACAGTTAACATCCACATTTCTGATGGGCACTGGGCTTCCTGTGCATGAGGTCTGTGTCTCTCCACCCTTCTGCCTCCCTTCCTGCAGTGCAATAAATCCTCAGTGGATCACAGGTAGGCGTAATATTGGCCTGAGCAAATCTACTCTACAAAAACATATTTTTTAAAAAAACTAAAGTGAAAGTCGCTCAGTTGTGTCCAACTCTTTGCGATCCCATGGACTATAGAGGCTCCTCTGTCCATGGGATTTCTCAGGCAAAAATACTGGTGTGGGTAGCCATTCCCTTCTCCAGGGGATCTTCCTGACCCAGGGATCGAACCCAGGTCTCCTGCATTGCAGGCAGAATCTTTGTGTCTGAGTAAAGGACATGGAAAACTTGAGTAAAGGAAAAAAATCTCCTTGAATAGGAAGGTATGTCACATACATTGATCGTTTCTTCAAGGAGTAAGTACACAAAAATTCAATTAGAACTATAAAAATCTTACTTTTTAAAAATTAAATGACTTAATTCTAAAGTTTAAGTGAAAATTTCATGTGCAAAACTAGTTAAACTTTTTGAAAATAAAAAGATATTTGCCAAACTAGATATTAACACTTACCATTAATTCCTTGTGTGCCTTACATGTTTGACACAGAAAATGACCTCATGACTTCTGCATACAGAATCCAGAAATCAGATTCTAAAATATAACAATGAAATGTAAGTTATAGATGACATTCCAAATCTGGTAAAATGGGATGGATTACTAAATAAATAAGTTATAATATTTGATTACATATGAGAAAATGTTGGTCGTCCCTGGTAGCTCAGCTGGTAAAGGATCCCCCCTACAATGTGGGAGACCTGGGTTCGATCCCTAGATTGGGAAGATCCCCTGGAGAAGGGTACAGCTACCCACTCCAGTATTCTGGCCTGGAGAATTCCATAGACTGTATAGTCCATGGGGTCACAAAGAGTTGGACACAACTGAGCAACTTTCACCTTGTACTTCATGAAAAAGTTATTTTTCCTTTGTGACACAAGATACACAATAGTATGTTTGATTTTTAAAAATATATAAAGCTTAACTAAAATTTTAAAAAAATATAGAACCTTATGATGACAACAGTTTTCCTAAGCTATAATTAGAATATAAAATCTTTAAAGCTATAAAAGATAAACAGTACAATATAAACAATGTTAAAAGACAAGTATAGGCCAATTTTCACATACACACAACACACACACACGTGTACACACATATGTACACACACATAATTCATATAACAAAATTTCATGCATCTAAAACCAAATAAAGTTGAATATCTTATGCATATTCATTTTCAGAATTTTTTTCCAGATCCCAGGATTCTAATCCATTAATTTTATCAAACATCCCTTTATATTCTCCTGCACTGACCTGCATTTAGCCAGGCTGTGCTGACCTTACCCCAGTCTCTGTCTTGAAGGAGCTCAGAGTCTAGGGTGGAAAAGTAGCAATGCAGATGGGACTATAGTAAGAGAAATCAGGGATCACCAGGTCAGCCAGGATGGAGGTAAGGACAGAATAAAGGAAAAATAGTGACCCCAGGGAAGGCTGCGGCATAGCATCCCTGAGCTGAGTGAATGAACTGTGGCTACAAGTTGGATCTCTGAGCCAGATGGCAGGACAAGACCACCTCCATCAACAATGAAAGGTAGGGATGAGAGTATAGGAAAGAAGAAATCCATTGTTAAAATTAGATTTTTTAATATTTTAAAATTTTATTTTTATTACTTCTAATTATTAAAAATATTACAGGTAAGGAAAGAAAAGTGCAGAGACATTCATTGCTTCATCTAGTTTCACGGCCTGAAAATGAGGGTAACGATTTCCCCAGAAAGTGTCATCTCATAGCTCAAGATTCACACCAGCCCTGAGGGCTCTGCACAAACACCAGCTGACTCCACTGCTTTCAGGAAACAAGCTTTGTCCTGACAAAGTAATTCACTTTCCAAAACCCATCTGCCTCTCCACACGGTGAACACCAAGCTCCTCTAGAAAGCCCATTGAAAGATGCACTTTTCCTCTAGATATGTTGCAGTTATTGCTAAATCAGAACCTGATAACACGGAATTCTCACCATACTTCTCCTATTAATTACAGCCTTTCCCTGCCCTGTCTTTGCCTGCTGAGAGTCGAGCTTCTGACTGGGAAGATTTTCTCTGAACTGAATGACCCTGGGTTGCATGGCAATCACCTAGGAGAAGTGGTAAATATTTTCATTTTGAAGAGTAAATGCATTGAGCACACACTTTAATAGGGAAAATTGCTTTCATGTGTTTATTTGCTGCTATTGAATTTTTCCTATTTTGGAGGACACTGATACAAAACAAGCTCCTCCACGGGGCCCAGAGTTTTGGTCAGGGCTCAAGGGTGGTTCCAACACAAATACAGATTGTAGACTCACAAAGGGGACTGTGGATGATCTCAACTCGTGAGTATACAATGGTCTGTGCTGTGAGGTAGTGAGCTCCCGCAAGGAGGGGTATTCAAACCAAGGCTCCATGTAAGTCTGCTTATCAGGAATGCTGACGTAGATATGGGTGATGGTTAGGCCCACCACCTGTATTTTACAAAACAAACAAACAAACAAACAAATTAAGGTTTGTGAAGAAATACAAATTTTGCTTGGGAATAAAAAGAATACACGGTCCATACCTCAAGTCACACGGCTGCAGGCAGAGCTCAGAACTCATCTAGCTTGGGTGTTCGGAGTCAAAGAACTGGCCTTGAGAACTGAGAGGGGAAAAAACCCCTCTCAGCTGCCCCAAGTAACTGAAACGACAACTACATGATGTCCAAAATCAAGGGCATGCTTCCCCAGGGGCAAAATGGTGCTTGTCCTCCCACAGAGCAGATTGGAAATGGATTATTTTGTGTTGTTGTACTACCCTAACTATTTCTAGTTGGGCACCCAACAGAAATTAACATTGTGAGACAAACGATATATTACAAGACTGTTCACAGTAGCCCCTCAATCAAAACATCCCAAATGTCCATCAAAAGCCAAAGGGATCAATACACAGTGGCCCATGGGAATGCTAGACAGGGTCCAAAACGAGCAAACTACGGTGTATACAACATAGGCAGAGCTCACAGCCACGATGTGGGGTGAAAGAAGCCAGGCACAAAATTACAGGAAAATCCCCTTCCCAGAGAATTCTAAAGCAAGCGGACTAGGTCTCTGGCTTTAGAAATCTAGCGAATAACAACCTTGAGGAAGGAAAGAGGGGGTAGATTGTGGGGAGTTGTGAGGAGGGCTTCAGATGGGAGGAAATGGCGGGTTTCTTGCCAAGGTGGGTGCAGGGTTAGAGAGTCAGCAAGGCGCCCTCTTCTGGACTTGGGTTTCCCTCCCTGGGAGTTGCCCTTTCAGGTCTGACCCAGCCTGCAGGCCCAGCTACCTTCATGTCTCATGTTATCTCCTTTGAACTCTTACCCCTGCTTTGCTTTAATTTAAAAGTGTCTCAGGAGCCGGCAATCAAGATGTAACCATAGAGAACAGACTTATGGACACAGAGGGTGGGGAGAGGAAGGAAAAGTTGGGACTAGTGGAGAGAGTTACATGGAAACATATATATTACCATATATAAAATAGATAGCCAATGGGAATTTTCTCTACGACTCAGAGAACTCTAACTGGGACTCTGTAACAACCTAGAGGAGTAGGATGGGGTGGGAGGTGGGAGGGAGGTTCAAGAGAGAGAGGACATATGTATACCTATGGCTGATTCATGTTGATGTATAGCAGAAACCAACGCAATATTGTAAAGCAATTATCCTTCAATTAAAAATAAATAAAAAAAAATTTTTAAAGTGTCTCTCAGTCATGTCCAACTCTTTGGACCCCATGGACTATAGACTCCACGGAATTCTCCAGGCCAGAATACTGGAGAGGGTAGCCTTTCCCTTCTCCAGGGGATCTTCCCAACTCAGGGATCAATCCCAGGTCTCCCGCATTGCAGGCAGATTCTTTACCTGCTGAACCACAAAGGAAGCCCAAGAATATTGGAGTGGGTAGCCTATCCCTTCTCCAAAGGATCTTCCCCACCCAGGAATCAAACCAGGACCTCATGCACTGCAGGCAGATTCTTTACCAACTGAGCTATCAAGGAAGCCCAAAAAAGTGTCTCAGGTGCTGGTAACCAGTCACTCACAAAGAGCAGCAGTCTGACAGTCATCCCTGGGGACTTCTCCTTGGCTGTTCATCACATCCTTCAAGGCTGCCCAACCCTGCCCTTGATCTTGTGGCAGGCACCTCTAGTCAGCCCATGGCTCTTCACCATCCTCTTTGTTCTCCAGGACTCCCATCCAAGCCCGGCTGACTCTGCAGATGCCCTTTTGCCCCTCCCCATGCCATGAGGTTCTCCACTCACAAGGTCTTCTCAGAATTGCTTCCACTAAGAAGCTTCTCGCAACTGATGGGTCCTTTTTATGTGTGGTAGTTGATGAATGCCTCTGCCTCATCACCTCCTGCGTCTGTCACTAGCCGTGCAAGCATCCAGCTTCCCACAAGACCTCAGACTCTCACAGGTCCTGTACACACCGGGCACCTACTCGCCAACTTGCTTGGCAACTGCTCACTCCTTGCTGAACGAGGACATGCACGCCTCCATTTATTCAGTGGAAATTTATCAAGTGCCTACTAATTTCCAATACTGGGGACACGATAGTGAGAGTTACCTTGGAGCGATGATCTAGTTCTTGGGATGCCTAAGTGGAAGGAAGGGAAAAGAGAGATGTGCTGGGAGCTGATGGACCACTTTATGTGAAGTAGCCAAGGGACCGCTGCCAGAGGTGCTGTAGGAACACAGGTCAAGGGCCAGCAAGGAACGTGGCATGAGAAAACAGAAGGAAAAGTCATGAGGGAGAAGGATCCGATGTCCTCGGAGCAGGGGATCATCACAGGAAGGAAGGTCAGTGAGACCAGCTGTGGTTAGTGTGTGGGGTGGATGCAGAGGCGCCGCCCATGCCTTTTGGATTTTTCTGTAAGCACAACAAGGCCATCAGCTTGGTGTAGACTCAGTTGTTTGTGCTCAGGCTACAGAGACACAGTTCTCCTACCACACTCCACCATCAACACTGGGCTCATGACACCTACCATTTTAGTTGCTTGGCCTTCTTGGGGGTTTGCTCTTCTCCCTGTGTTTCTATTTAGCTGAAGTAAATTGTTCTCCTTCCATTCATAGTACACTTGAAACCTGGACATAACTTCTTTCCTATACCCCCAGGACGCTAACCCCTAAGAGACTGATGAAGACCTTGGACTCCAAGCCCATCTTATTTCTTTTTCTACCACTCTCGGCATCTCTCACAGAGCCCGGGTAAATGACTTGTAAACCTTGTTAAAAGTATGAATCATCCTTATTAGGTCTTAAATGTCTCTAGGACATAAAAGAAAACGGTTTGGCTCTGGGGAGGGGTTTTTCTTACACTATCTATCCCAAAACTTTAGACAAGATGGACCATTGATAAGGTCATTCGCTTTTTGACCAACCACTCTACAGACTATAGAACTGATAGACTAGTTCTTGTGTTCTTAAAAACCAGCATAGTATTTTTGTTCTCTCAACGTTTCTTGAGACCTAGTACTCAAAGTCACTTAGCTGTGACTTTTGCAACTAAAATGTATATTATTAAGAACTAGTAAATCCAAGCCCTGGGGACCAGCCAATGAATGGAGGGCGACTTGCCCTCAGCCATCTCTGGAAGGTACTTCCTTCCATAACATACGCCACTAGGGGCCAGTGTTGTCCCACCTAAAGGACCCTCAAAAGTCCAGGTGGTCCCCACTTGGATGTGCTTAGCGTTCTTGAAAAGGATGTCTTTAAAAGAATGTAGAGGGCCAAAATAGAGTCTGTGAGAGAATAGGTGTGACTTGTGTTTGCATATTTCTACATCATCATATTAAGTGATGTAATGAACAAAAAGATTGATTAAAAGGAAGTAGAGGTGCTTATTAGGTAATGTCAAATTAGCTTAGAGTGAATAGTAAAGTATGATTTCTTCTGAAAAGGATTTCTGTTTAAATACTCTTGACTTTACAAATCAGAGGTATTCAGTTCTTTCTCATTGAGTAAATACAAAAGAACTGAAAGCTAAAATCCGATTTTAACACTGTCTCACAAGAAACATAATCTGTCCCTATATGTATATATTTATCTTGAGTTCGCCAACAAAATTTCCTTTATATAACAACTTAGAACTTGTTTCAACATATCTTGTACCAGAATAACAATTTTTAAAATATTTCATCTAAAAACAACCATTTAGAGGCAAGCTGATGTCAAATGCACATGTTTCAAACATTCTTATGTCTGTGTTTTGTCCTTGTGTTAAGATATGTATTTAATACCATGTGATTATTACTTGGTGATCAGTTTGCCATATGCCTCATTAGTCACTATACATGAGAGCTCATTTACTCAGTCTTGTATGACTCTTTGCAACCACATGGACTATAGCCCACCAGTCTCCTCGGTCCATGGGATTTTCCAGACAAGAATACTGGAATGGGTTGCCATTTCCTCCTCCAGGGGATCTTCCTGCCCCAGGGATCTCTTGTGTCACCTGCATTGGCAGGTGGATTCTTTACCAACTGTGCTACCAGGAAGTAATCAGTCATTAGAGGTGCATAATTCATGATCTATGCAGTCATACCTTCTAGAAAGATGGAAAAATGAAGTTTGACATCAGGAAAAATTAAGGTATACAATAGATACTAGAGTTATTGTCTATGTGTTGAAAGAGAGTTCATCTCAGCCATGACATGGTTTATGAACACAGCAGCATAAAAATATATGTTTACTGAAGGATAATAAGATTAGCAGCTGAATATTATAGATCATGTCATTTAAAAAATATGCAACCTAAAAGCTGAGAATTACATTTTATTCAGCAGACATTCTAAGACTTCAAGCCCCAGAGTCAGGACTCTCTGATCACTCTGAGGGACTGCTCCAAAGAGGCAAGAGAGGAAGCAGGATATATAAGAGTTTTTGCAACAAAGACCTGGTTGTTGGAACATCAAAAGATTACTTTTAATTAAAAAAACAAACAAACAGATATCTCAAGTTAAGGAAGTTGGCACTTGTCTAGGTATGGAAGGATGCAAGAGTCTGGGCTCACTGAAATCATTTCTTTTATATGCACCCCAGCTATTTGGGGCCAGTACCCTGGTTTTCTCCATCCTGAGTCCCCTCAGGATCCACCACTGGGGGGGTGATTGCAGTAACGGAGGGCTTGGAAGCCAGCAGCCCAATGGTCTCCAACATGAGTTCCGTCAGGGCTCACCATCCACAAGGCTGTAATGTGATGGCTTGATGGCTACAACATCCTTTGTTTACTGATATGGCAGGGAACATATTTCATTTACAAGTAGAATGTCTGTCATGAGAAATATTTGCTGACGTATTTCCAGCAGAATAAGAGAATACTTTGCTCTTTTGATCATGTTTACTTCAAGATGCTCATTTCAAGACACATCCTGTGTTATTGGGCGATGCAACTGGTTCCCATTTGGTTGAGCACAGCACACCCCCTGAGATTTAAGCTGCTTCTGTAGCAAAATAGCAACAAAATAGAATGTGAAAAAAAAAATCACTGGCTAATGTACAAGTAGTACTGCCTCCCTGGTGTATCTTCTTTTCCGTTTTTTTACAGTAAAAACATCGTTGGGAAGTTGGGAAACTTCAATGTAAGGAAAAAAATCTTTCAAAGAAAGAGACAGTTTTGTCAACTTGAGAATTTCATCACTTTAGGAAAACTCTCATTCTATGCCTCTCTGAACTCTGTCTCTACTAGTTCCTCCTATTTCTTCACTGGAATCTAATGATATTTGTCTTAAACTTTTTCATTTTATTCTATGTTGTCTTCACCCTATATTTGTTTATATTCTAGAAGTATTTATGAACTAAAAAAGTGTATAAATGTTTCAGTAGTTTATTCAAGTATTGACTATCAGTAAAACCAACAGTGATCACACTAGCTAATTTTGTGGGGAGCAAAATAACAGGGTACAAAATTTGCTGGGCAAAAGTAATCTGTGAGAGGAAGGAGTGATCAAAACAAGCCCTTTCTAAGTTTTGTGCTGTCACTTACAAATAGCAAGAGTGACTCAAGACAGACCTGACACCCTGTTTGCGTGGCAAAGAATGGCAGGGTTGCATAGAATGAATGCACCAGTTTGTTTGACCATTCACTAGTCAGAGGACATGTAGGCTGATTTCAGTTTTTCGTGGCATCCTTTATGCCAGTGTCTCCTGTAGCCCCCCAGTTTCAATCCTATGGGGACAAAGAAGCCACCATCTAGGCCACTTGCATTGAATGCCTCTGGTTGCTGCCCCAGCTGCCTGGTTGTCTTACCTTAAAGAGTCCCAGCCCTGCAAGGATGGACAAGGAGTCTTCTGGGCCAGGTCTTTATTGTGTTGGACTCCCTTCTGCCCACTTCCCCCAGCGGCCTTGACATCCCTTGGTGGAGGAGAGCTGTTCCAGTTTGGGGTTTTTTTTATTGCTCTCTGAAGGGGCCATTTTAAACATCCATAGTTCCCTAAGCTTCCCAAGGTTTTTGCATTTATTTGCACATTAGCAATGCATACAAATACTGAAAGCCCCTGGGAACCAATTTTATTTCTCCAGTCTCACTTCCAAATTTGTGGACTTTATCATTCTCTTTCCCACTGATTAAGTTAACTGCAGCTTAACCACATTAATGCCGTTGTCTCTCTTACTGGCATTTGTTCTCTTCACCCACAACAGTGTTTGTGCTCCTGGAAAAGTCCTCCAAGCCCACCCATATCCTAGTTAGACACCCAACTAGGACCTGGCACAAATAGCCACATGGTGACTCTCTGGGACAGGCATTCAGACACACGAGTTTTACATTCAGTTTGGCAACCAATATAGTTTTGTTTTTTTCTTAAAAGAAGACATAAACACTTTCAAACTTTAGCAAATGATGAAGATGAATATCATTATCCATTGCCATCTCTACGAATAGGACATTCATGCTACTTGAAAACTTGATCCATGGCTCAACACCTGAAAATGTCATCCATGCTAAATTCTGACTCTGCTGACACTCTCTTCAGTGTTCATAGACTAAGATCCCAATCTTGACTCTCATTTATTGCCTGGGTGACCAAAAACATGTTCCTCCATGTTTGTGACCCTTATGTTCCCCTTTCCTGGAACAGAAATTTAAAAACATGGACCTTTGAGAAAGACGGAATGTTTTACTGACAGAGTTCATGGCCTAGCACATATTAAGTATTCAATGTATGTATTATTTAAAATTTTTTATTATAATTCTTATTGAATGAAACTCACACCACCTTGCCACCAGAAAGAGCTTTACACAGCATGACTCAAGCATGGCATTTTTCTGCTCAGTAGTCACAATCACACTCCATTGCCCATGGAATCATCTTAACTCCCTGCTCTGCCACATAAAACAAAACTTTGCAACTCTAATCTCTTCACTGAATTCAGCCTGATTCCTTTTCACTTCCTTATCTATTGCTTGGTAATAAGCCATCCTAAAAGTCAGCAGCTTCAAACAGCATGCATGAGTATCACGTAATGTCTATGGATCAAGAATCCATAGACAGCTTCCTGGGTCTTCTCATAGAATGAACAACTTACCTGAATTTGCCTGGAAGTTTTCCCAGTTTTAGCCCTGAAAATTTTGCATTCCGAGAAACCCCTCAGTTCAGGGCACTCTGGGATGGTTTTCTTGGGATGCTTCCAGTGGTAAAAATAAAAATCCCAGACACTCCCTTCGGTCCTGGGCACCCTAGGTTCCAGGTCTGTCCCAGGCTGCCTTAAAGTGTTGGCTGAGCTATAGTCATCTGAAGACTCTACTGGGGAAGAACCTGCCTCTGAATTCACATGTTTGTTGGACAGATTCACCTCTGCTCTGGCTCCTGTCCAGATGTTGCCCTCAGTTCTTTGCCATCTGTGTCCCTCCAACATGTCAGCTTGCTTCATCAAAGCGAAAAACCAAAAAGGTAATTTAGAGATTAAAAAGTGATGAACAAGGGGGAAGCCATAGTCTTTTACAACCTAATCATGAAGCTACATCCCAAAACTTTCCCATATTTTTCTGGTTAGAAGCAAGTCATTTTGTCCAGTACCCATAAAACAGAGAACATTACATGTTGGCACCAATTCCAGAAAGTGGAGACTTCAGGGCCACCTTAGAAATCTGCTTAAAACATCAACCTCTGGGAACCTCATTCTAGAGTTACTGAGACCTCAACTTTACCAGGAGCCTTTCAGTTTATTTCAGTTCTTCACCAATTCCTGCAATGCCCTTTATCCCCCAAATATGACTGCAATATATATACATATATTCTTCCATAATCAAATCCAGTTCCATCTCCATTCTATAAATGTCCCAGATCTTCATGCCTTCATATTCCCCAGGCAAAAATAATTATCCAATCCCTCTTTTACCATAGCACTGTATTAATTTAGTGTTTGTCATCTATGGCGATTTTTTTTCTCCTCATGTCCTAAAGGAAAAATCTTTCTAAAATTCACACATCTACAGGATAATTTCTTTCCCATCAGCCTGTTCCATAAGTCCTCCCCAAGACATCAAGAAATATGATCATCATTACTATCAATCCCACTGAAATAGTCCTAGGAAGGACTTAGAACATTAAAACAGAAACAAAAAAAGAAGGAACATTAAAACAGGCGTGTCTCTCAAAGGGAACTGAGTATACCAAGAGGCATGAATAATTTAGAGAAACTCCTCAGAAGTTGGAGGGAATGACATCAGTCATTGTGATTTCATGCTGAATCACCCTACTATTTCACCTGTTCTTGGTGTTTCTGGGGAAAATGAAAATCCCAGGACTGCTACACCTCATGGTGTGTTTCTGAGTAATTTATCACCATACTCAGAATCATGGCTCACAGGGTGGAGAGGCTTTGCTGATTCTGATATGATATTTATCAGCCAATACAATCATTACTTGTGGCTTTGTTGAGACTTGCAGAGGACTCACAGAAACACAGAAGACATTGAGTACATTTATTTTTCCCCATTCAAGATATGTATTTGTAAATATTTAACAAATGAGAGATACTGTGTGGAAATCACTTCTTGGGCACATATTTCACAGACTCCTAGAGTTATATAGAACCCAACTGGTCATCTAGACCAGTAATTTGAAAACAAGGCCCTCTCATGAGTTTTTGATTTATCCTCTGCTTCGGAGATGATACAGATTACGGCCATTCAGGGAAATTTTAAAAATAAATAAAATATCCTTTTTACCTGTCAGATTAATCAAAGCTCAACTTTACCAATCTCAGCAAAAGTATCTCTTAATGTGACCACAATATCCAGTTCTTGTTCAAGTGAGAGGAAATGATCTGAGCAGTGCTGGTCACAGCAGAGATTTGAATTGCTTGTCTCAGGAGACTGTGTACCATCCAAGTCCAAGATATGCAAATCCTTTAAATTTGTGACTTCCTGCTTCATATTTTATCCTGAAGACATATATAAGCTTGTGTATAAGAGTAATCGATCCATGTTATATAAACAGACCATGTAAAACTAAGCAACTAATGCAAAAGAATGAAGATAAATTATATAAACTAAAATATCACAAACATATTATTAAATAAGAAAGATAAATTTCAAATCTCTGTCATACATACACATATATACATATAATATGTATAGTATATGCATATACATGATCATATATCATGATTCAGGCATCATGTCAGCAAAATATATAGTGCATTTTTACACACAGATACATTTTTTAAATGATCTAGAAAAACAGAGTAAACCTGATATACCCCTTTACCATCTGAGCCACCAGGGAAACCCCACTATCTATGTTAGCAAGATCTAGTGATCAGCTTGTAATCAACTTACATACTCTTGGTATGTGTGTGTGTGTGTGTGTGTGTGTGTGTGTGTGTGTGTGTGCGCGCGCGTGTGTGATTGCCAACTAGATAATTTAAATACAAAAATCAAATACAGTTTTCTACCTCAGGGACAGTCACAAATTGAAAATAACAACAAAATAAAACAATGAAATGCTAACTACAATAGCAAATATACTGCTATACCTAGGAGAAAGTTTTGAAGGACTTGAAATATCTTGGTTTAGACTATAATAAAGCAGGTGTTAAACACCTAAAAATGGAGAACTATACTACATTGACAAATAAAATACTTTTAAATATATCAGCTTCATAAATTTATATGTAAATGGAAAAATTACTTTAAAATGTGTATAAAAAAGCAAGAGCATAATAGAAAATAACATCTGGTCATTTATGTTCATTGCTACTGGGATGCTATTTCCCTTAGGCCTTCTCAGCGGACAAAGCTAGGAAATATATGTATGCATATAAATATGCCAACCAGAGCAGACATACCATGAACAAATATTTATTTCTACATTTGTGTGTATACACATACACCTACCTATATAATATATAAAATAAGATATCAAAATATATTATTGCATTTAATAGAATAATTATATTAATGAGTTGCCATACCCTCCTCCAGGGGATCTTCCCAACCCAGGGATTGAACCCAGGTCTCCCACATTGAAGGTGGATTCTTTACCGTCTGAGCCACCAGGGAAGACCAATATTTAAATATAGACGTGAAAATAAATATATGCTTATACTGATATTTCTGACTAATCTAGTGCTACAGTTATTTAATTGCTAAGTTGTGTCTGACACTGTTGCGACCCCATGGAGTGTAGCCCTCCAGGCTCCTCTGTCCGTGGGATTTTCCAGGCAAGATAGTGGGTTGCCATTTCCTTCTCCAGAGCATCTTCCCAATCCAGGAATCAAACCTGTGTCTCCTGCATTGTAGGCAGATTCTTTACCGCTGAGCCAACAGGAAAGCCCACCTAATGCTACAGTGCACTTTCTAGTAATTTTTCTTCCGTTGTTATATTTGTAACTTCATTTTCTGATAAGGAGATTCCTGAATCCTATTATCTACTATTTAATTACTTAATGTGCTCAATTTTACTTATACGTGTTAAGCCACCTTAGAATTGTTAACCCATATACCTGTGAGGGAAAGAAAAGACACAATAGGGTACAACTTGTACACAGTTTGTTTGCTCTCTTGCCTTATGGTCCCCATGTCAATACACTGTTTTATAAGGTAACTTAGAGCATTATTTCCCCTCTACCCCTTTCGGTGAGGCCTGACTGAATTCAATCAAGTTTGTGCTTTGCAGTATAGAGCTCTGTGTGCGTGCGTGCTCAGTCACTTCAGTCGTGTCTGACTATTGCTGAATTCCCAGGCAAAAATACTGCTGTGGGCTGCCTGTGCCCTCCTTCAAGGAATCTTCCCCAGCCAAGGATCAAACCCACCTCTCCAGCATTGCAGGCTAACTCTTCACCACTGAGCCACCAGGAACCACATAAGGTTCTCTAAGTTTTGACAAATGTATAGCACCCTGTATTCATCCCCATGATACCAAATAGATCATTTCATCACCTTAAAATATGCCATGGGCAGCTTCCTAAGGCCTTCCTCTCTCCCCAGACCCTGGCAATCGCATCTCTGTTTTCTTTGTGTGTGTATGTCCCCACGTTTTTTCAGAATGTCATGTAAGTGGAGTCATACAAGACTGGCTTTCAGATCTGAATTCTTTTTAAAATCCATCAGAATTGTTACATGAATTAATAGCTATTCCTTCCTTTTGCCAAGTACTTTTCAATTTTATGGATGTTCCACAGTTTGTTTGTCCAGTCTCATGTTGGAGAGTATCGGTGTCAGTCCTGGTTTTGAGTGATTACAAGTGAAGCTGTTATAAATAATTACGTACAGATTTTTGTGTGCATATAAGCTTTTTCTTTCTTCAGGGCAAGCACCAAAGTGCTAAGTCATATGGTATGTGTTCACTCAATTTTATAAGAAACTGAAGAGTAGTTTTGAAGAGTGATTGTAATGTATTGCATTCCTACCAGTGAATGAAAATTCCTGTAGGTCTGCATCCTTACCAGCATTGGCATTGTCGTGTTGTATAATTTTTTTGGCCACTCTAGTAAGAATGTAGTATTATCTCACTGTGGTTTTAATTTGCTTTTGCCTAAGAATTAACAATGTCAAACTTTTTTCATACACCTATTTGTCATCTCTATATCATCTTTGATAAGCATTTGTTCAATCTTTTGCCCATTTTTATTAGGCTTTTTTTTGGTTTATTTTCTTATTGTTAAGTTTTAAGTGTTCATATTTTTTGGAAACATGTCCTTTATCAGGCACGTAATTCGCAGATGTTTTCTGTCAGTGTCTGGTTTCTCTTTTCATTTTCTGAACAATGTCATTAAATTTTTTCTGTTTTGATGAAATTCAATTTATCAAATTTTTCCTTCATGAATCATATTTTTGATGTTGTTTTTTAAAACTCATTATCAAATCTAAGGTCATGAAGATATTTTCATATGTTTCGTATAGATGTTTTATAATGTTGTGGTTTACATTTAGGTCAATAATACTTGAGTTATTTTTTTGTGTAAGATATGAGAAAGGAAACAAGATTTATTTTTTCTGGCACTTGAAGGTCCAGCTTTCCCACTAACATTATCCTCCCTTAAGTTGCCTATGCAACTTTGTTTAAAAATCAGTTTGTTGTTGTTGTTGTTTAGTCGCTAAGTCATATCTGACTTTTTTGCAACCCCGTGGACTGTAGCCCACCAGACTACCTCTGTCCATGTGATTTCCCAGGCAAGAATACTGGATTGGGTTGCCATTTCCTTCCCCAGGGGGTCTTCCTGACCCAGGGATCAGACACACATCTCCTGCACTGGCAAGTGAATTCTTTATCACTGAGCCACAAGGGAAACCAAAAACCAGTTTAACAACTAGTAAATTATAATCATGAGGGTTTGTTTCTGGGCTGTTCTTTTCCACTGAGCTATATCTCCATCGTTTTGCCAATACCACACTCTCTTGTAGCTTTAGAGAAATTCTGGAACCTAGACTTTTTGATTTCTCCAACTTTGTTCTTTTTCAGAAGTGTTTCGGTTACTCTAGTTCCTTTGTTTTTCTGCATAATTCTTAGAATCAACATAGCAACATATACAAAAAGAAACTCTTATTGGGATTTTTAATTTGGAATACGTAGATCAAATTGGGAGAAAATGATATTTGAATACTTTTGACTCTTCCAATCAATGTGTTCCCATCTATCTAGATTTTCTTTGATCTCTTACTCTAGGTTTTGGAATCTTGTATTTTTATCTTCATTTATTTTTTTTTAATTTCACTCTTTGACCCATGGGTAATTTGGAAATATGTCATTCATGTTCAAAATTATCAGTATATTCCAAATATCATTTTGCTCTTGACTTTTATTGATTTTGTTTTTTGTTTGTTTTAATTGAAGTATAGTTTATTTATAATATTGTGTTAGTTTCAGGTGTACACCATAGTGATTCAGTATTTTTGCAGATTGCCCTCCATTATATGCTATTACAAATTAATGTGTGTAATTCTCTGTGCTATACAGCATATCCTCGTTGCTTATCTGTTTTACATATAGTAGTTTGTATCTGTTAATCCAATTTACCTAATTTGTCCCTTTCCCTTTCCCTTGGTAATCACCAGTTTGTTTTCCATCTGTGAGTTTGTTTCTGTTTTGCACATTCATTTGTATTTTTTTTTTAGATTCTACATATAAGTGATATTGTACAGTGTTTGTTTTTCTATGACTAGCTTATTTCACTAAGCTTAATATTTCCTAGGTCCATCCACGTGCTGCAAATGGCAGTATTTTATTCTTTTTCAAGGCTGAGTGCAACTCCATTGTATATGTATGTGCATGTATGCCACATTTTATCCATTCATCTACTGATGGACACTTAAATGGCTTCCAGGTTTTGACTCTCATAAATAATACTGCAACAAACATAGTGGTACATGTATCTTTTCAAATTAGTGTTTTTGTTTTCTTTGTAAGAATACCTAGAAGTGGAATTGCTGGATCTTATGGTAGTTCTATTTTTAGTTTTGAGTATTCACTATACCACACCATCAAAGTATAAAGTTCCCTTTTCCCCACAGCCTTTCCAGTGTTTATTATTTGTAGACTTTATGATGATGGTCATTCTAATAGGTATGGGGTGATATCTCACTGTGGCTTTGATTTGCATTTCTCTAATAATTAGCAATGATGAGCATCTTTTTATATGCCTATTACCCATCTGCATGTCTTCTTTGGTGAGATGTCTGTTTGGGCCTTGTGCCTATTTTTTGATTGGATTGTTTGTTCTCTTGATGTTGAATTCTATGAGCTATTTGTATATTTTGGCTATTAACCTCTTGTGAGTTGCATCATTTGGAAATATTTCCTCCTATTCCATAGGCTGTCTTTTGGTTTAGTTGATGTTTTTGTTATTCTTGTTTAATACTCTCGTAGTCTTAGAACATAGTCTGTGTCATTTCTGTTCTTTTAGGTTTGTTAAGGTGTGCCTTATGGTTCAGGATGGTCCACCCTGAAGATTGTTCTATGCACAATAGAAGACAATAGAATAGTATTCTAGAGATGCTTGAGATGCTTGATAAATCTTTCTATGAATGTCAATTATATCAAACTGGCTCATAGCCCTATTTCAGTCATCTATATCCTTAACTGCTTCTTGCCTACTTGTTCTTTCAATTACAGAGAGAGGAATGTTGAAAACTCTAAGTATAATTGTGCATTAATGCATTTCTCCTTTCAGTTCTATTATTTTTGTATCATGTTTCAAAGCTCTGTGTTTAGATACATGCACATTTAGAGTTATTATATTCCTGAAAATTGACTTGTATCAATATGCAATCTTTATCCTTGATTCTAATTTTGTTTTGAAGTCTAGTTTATCTAAGTCTTCAACCTATTAATCCTAGATATTTTGAATATCCTCTCTGACAGTTCCAAATCAGAATATGGTATCGATGATAGCTCTACCTCTTCAGATTACATTTCCCTTTATCTTTCTATGTGCTCATAATATTTTGTTGAAAGAAATATATGTTGTATAGAATAATAAATAATGAAATAAATATTTTGAAGCTTAGATATGAGCATACATTTTCCTCTGATAGGATTCTGATGAGGGATTTATGGTCATCTCTTCAAGATCTAAATCTTATGTATGACTTTGAGTCTCCCCTCTGCATATTCTCTAGAGAGATGTCTCTGGAAAGCTCTCCACTTCATTCCACTGTATCTATTGTGTTTCCCCAGTGTGTGATGGCATGGCCTTAGGGTGGGGAGGGGTGCATTCTTTGTGGTTCTTATGAAGCCTCAGTGTTGGTGGGCATTGAGGTGAGTCTTCTGGTGTGGTCTTCACATATGTTCGTGAGCCTCATGTAACACTGGATCCTAACACTCCCAAGGATTGAGCTTTTTTCCTATGTTCTCCTTCCCCCGGTGAATGAATTTCCAGAGTGCCCACAGGCCCTATCTTATTGTCTTTCCTTTATGTGATCCTTAGAGGAGATGGAAGCATTGAGTCTTTACAGAGATTTGACTGTTCTTCCTTCCATTACAGAGCACCCCATGGGAAGTTTCTCAGGATTCCTCTGATACCCCCATCTTTTGGAGTCCTTGAAGAAAAACTGTACAAGTCTGAAATCCCCAGGGCCCCAGCTATTCATGCCACCTCACATTCTACCTTGAGTGGCTCATTAAAACTTCTGGCTTAATCTTGCTAATATCTTATCTGAAAGCATCTGCTCCAGATAAGCAAATGGTCAGCGGCCACTGTTTCTCTCTTTTCATGTTAGTTTTTGGCCCTGTGACCTCAGTTTTCTCCTGAGTCCAACTGTACTCCTTAATTTGCAGATTACCCAGGTTGTTCCTAAAGTAAGATTGGGAGTTTCACTCTTTCCTGCTCTCCAACTCTCTTTATAGCTTTCAAGTTTACTTCTATCATCTTCTAGATGTTTGACATTAGATATTTTGTTATAATTCTGTAAGTCTCAATTGTCTCCACTGTGAGGCTATTGTGATTCCTCACTATTGAATTGCAAAGTGTGCAGACAAATTGAACATTGCTCATTTCATTCAGTTCTCCATGCTGCCCAATGGTGTAGACAGAACAAGGATGAGAATCCTCAATTTCACTTAACAGAGAATGAGGTCACATGAGGTTGGAAACTTACTTAAGATCATCCAGCCCAAATCGGTCCAATGGAGAACAAGACCTGTACTTGTGAATTATAGCTCAACATTCTTTTACCTCAAAAAAGAAAGCATTTTAAAAAATTTAAATTGTATCATAGTAGTTGCTTTATCCCCAAGAATGCTAGAAACTCCTTTAACTTTTAATATGGACACATTGTGGAAGAGATGGTCTAAGACACTTGTTCTATCTATCAAGGAGCTTGAGCTAGAAAGTACTATGGGGATGAATGATTCAAGCTGCCCCATAGCTTTCGTTTGAGTCACTGTTTCCAACAGGCACATTCACTTTTCCAAAATTTATAACCCAATAGCACATTTCTTCATTGTGGCTATTACTAGCGACAAATTCACTTCTAACTCAATTTGTATTTCATGGGAAAAAATAGCCTATGGATGGTTTTCAAATATAAAAATAGGAAACAAAATTTCCATGACAATTTAGAGCTGAATTAAGATGATTTGCTGTGCTAATGAAATTTCAAATTTTCTCATACTCTTTGAGGGATGAGGTGCTCATTTAGTTTCTCTAAACATTCCAATGAGATGAGTAAGATGCAGAGGCTTGAAGCCAGATGACCAGTGCAGAGCCCTTCTCCCATCTGCTCTCTCACCCTCATTCTGTACCTTCAGAGGACTGCTTTTGTTTCTGCTTTGGACAGTGTTTATTAGCATTGCACATTATCTGGGGTCACAAAAATTTCTGCTGCAGCATTTACTTCTACCAGCTTCACAGTGAGATTACATAATGAAGACAAGGAACTCCATATGAATTTAGAAAAAGTCAAAGACTGTATTATTTAAATTACTCTTCCAAGTAGTATTCTAGGCTAGTGTAGTAGATTTTTAAGTACATTAACTGACTTTGTGTCTATACATATTCAAATGCTAGTTTGCCACAGGTATTGTCTTAGTATCCCAAAATATGTTAGGTGTGTGTCTTAGCAAAAATCAACAACCAAAACAATAATAAACTTGCATTCAGATGATTTTTAAAAGCCGAATTTCGTAACTCTAAGATAATATAAGTTTGCTTTGGAATTTTAAAAATATAAACAGAAACATAAGATAAAAATAAAAATGACACATTCTACTGCCCAGGTTCAATTTATAATTTTAACAATATAATTTTAATCTTTCATTGCGTATAATTATCACATTTTATAAAAAGGTATTTGTTTTGTATTGACATTCCTAATAAACTAGAAGAAGGTTGTTTATATAAATCCTCTACATGTATGGAGCTATTTATTGGAAATATTTTAAGGGAATGTCTAGTATTTGAAAGCCACAGTGAAAGGGAATTAAAAGAAGGGAATAAGAAAGGAAAGAATGTAAGGTGGGAGAAGAGGGGAGAAAAAGGAAATAATTTTAATTTTTTTAATATAATTTTTAATGTATTTCCTCAGATAAGGGAATCTAAAGCAAAAATGAAAAAATGAAACTACACCAAACTTAAGCTTTTGCACAGGAAAGTAATCTATTGACAAAACAAAACAAAATGTTGATCACTTAATGGTAGAAGAAATTTGCAAATGATAAATCTGATAAGAGGTTAATATTAAAAATATACAAATAATTCAGAGAATTCAACCTCAAAAAACGGAAACAACCCAATTTAAAAATGAGCTGAGGACTTGAATAGACACTTTTCCTAAGAAGAGATTCAGATGGCCAACAGACATGTGAAAAGATGTTCAACAGCAGTAATTATCAGGGAAATGCCTATCAAAACCCTGATTAGATATCACTCCACGCTTGTCAGAATGACTGTCATCAAAAATGAAACAAATAACAAGTACAATGAGGATGTAGAGAAAAGAGAGCCCTTGTGCACTGTTAATGGAATGGAAAATAGCATGGAGGTTTCTCAAAAAAATGAAAATAGAACTTACCATGAGATTCAGCAATTCCATTTCTGTGTATTTTTCCAAAGAAAACAAAATCATTACCTTGAAAAGATACATGTAGTTCTATGTGCACTGCAGCAAGATACAGAATCAACCTAAGTGTCCATTAACAGACAAATGGATAAAGATGTGGTATATTTATACAGTGGAAAAAGAGCCATGGAAAAGAATGAAATCTTGCTATTTGCAACAACATGGATGGATACAGAAATTATTATGTCTAGTGAAAAAGGCCAGACAGAAAAAGAGAAATACTGTATGATTTCACTTATGTATAGTATCTAAAAAGCAAAACAAATGAACAAACATAACCAAACAGAAACAGAGTCATAGATACAGAGAACAAGCAGGTAGCTTCTAGAGGGCAGGGTTGTAGGGGCATGAGAGAAATAGATAAGAGAGATTAAAACGTAAAAACTTCCAGTTACAAAATAAATGAGCCACGAGGATGAAACGTACAGCATGGAGAATACACTCAATAATACTGCCCCAAACACTGGAATACCTTTGTATGGTGGTGGTAGCTAGACTGATGATTATTTTGTAACATGTAGAAATATCAAGTCACTATGTTGTGCTATTTAGCACAGTGCTGTAGGCCAATTATACCTCAGTAAAAAAGGTGGTAGGGAGAAATGGGTGAACTATTTTTTGTTCTGCCTTATTTTGTTTTGATAAACTGAATTTTTACTTTTTTAAAAAAGAAGGGGCACAGAGGGGAAAAAAAAGAAAGAAAAGGAATAACACAGTTACTCCATTTGAGAACGTCACTATGTAGAAGGAGGCAAACACACTCACCAACACTGAGAAAAAAGTCTCTACCTAAAATGAGCAGGAGCAACTGATTTGTCTGGAGAAGCTGTTCAATGTTTCAGCCTGGAAGTCATATCTTGGATAGATCTTGACCTATACAGTTGGCTTTAGCTTGCTGGAGAAAGTGTTAATGGGAGATTGAGAGAAAGGAAGTTACTGTTAAATAATTGTTGAGTTTGGGGAGGTCTTTCATTATTTTCAGAAACTTAATTTTGTTTGAATTAAAAGTTATTAACACATTAGGACTCCTTACATGCAAAATTTTTCAAAATAGACTTAGTTCACAATCCCATTAGTAATTTATCTAGCACAATGAATCTAGTGTGTGTCATTACGTTAGAAGGGAATAATGAAATTCAAAATATCATATTTGATATGACAATATAACCTGTGTTAAGAGAATATAGCAATTGTGATTAGAACCCACAAAATTTACAGTGCCGATAGTGAACCCTATATATGTGTGTGTATGTGTATCTATATGTGTATGCACTGCGCTGTGCTTAGGCTCTCAGTTATGTCCAACTTCATGCAACCGCATGACTGCAGCCCACCAGGCTCCTCTGTCCATGGGAATTCTCCAGGCAGGAACACTGGAGTGGGTTGCCATGCCCTCCTCCAGGGAATCTTTCCAACCCAGGGATTGAACTCAGGTCTCCCGCATTGCAAGAGGAGCCACCAGGGACGTCCAAGAATACTGGAGTGGGTAGACTATCCCTTCTCCAGGGGATCTCCCCAACCCAGGAATCGAACTAGGGTTGCACTGCAGGTGGATTCTTTACCAGGTGAGCTACCAGGGAAGCTCCTACATGTGTATGTATGACTATATGTATAGATAGTCAAATGTACTTTAAAAATATGAGTGATATTTTTACTGCCTTAATGATGAAGAGATATTTCACTTGCATATATGTTTTCTGGTAGATTTTAATATAAATATCACTTGTTGTTCTCTTTTCTTGACACTAATGCTTCCAAAACTACCTGGGATACAGGACCAGATTTGTTTTTTTACATTAATTTCCAAATGTGATGTACCAAATTTTTAATAATATGTAGAATTAAATTGTTATGCAAATTTCTATTTTTTTTTTTGCCACTGGAGCACACCAGTCAGGTGGCCACCAGGCAATGCACAATAGAGTCCTCAGCAACTTGCTTCTTAGGATTCCTCTCATTGGCCCTGTGCCCTGACCATCCTCTGCTATGGTATATCAATATTCATGCACAATCTCAAGGTTGAAAAAGAATTCATGATATGATTTGAGGAGAGAAATTTCTCTTTACTCATACTGCCTAAAATATCTTTGACGAAAATCTCAAAAATTCCATCACTAGAAAAGTCCTGATTTTCGTAGAATCTGAGAATTCTTGGAAGAATGTTTTACAGATTGCAACTCTCCTTCATGCTCATTAGCTCATTTTATTGTAACAAAAACCCATTTAAGTTGGCAGGGGGTTATTCATTACTCCATTTCACAGTCAAAAAAACCTGATTTACAGGTACCTTGCTCAATGTCTCAAAAATAATAAACACCAAAGCCAGGTTTGGGATACAGATGTTTCCAGACTTAAGAGATCCACTTTCTCTGGTATGGTTTAAATTAATGATGGTGAATTTTGGTTTCTTTTAAAACACAGAAAATGTATGGTGAACTTTCGCTTCCTTGGCAACACAAGAATACAATTATTCATTAACTTCATATGCCTGCTGTTTTACACTGGAATTTATAGCTCAGATGTTTTCAATCATATAATACAAATTTGGTACTAGGACTTGGGTAGATTAACTAGTTGGAACATTTGCCCCAAATTCCCCAACACTTATGAAATTGATCTATCATTTGTCTCATAGGATGCTTGTGCTGTGCATTTTACACTTTGGCGTTACCACACTGGCCAAGCAGCAAGCACCTTTCTGCAGATCCAGAGTGGCTCTGAGCAGCTCAAACCGTCCTGCATCTGAACTTGAAGATCACCACAGAGCCTTCTCTGCAGCCTCGCTGCCTTGCAGTCCCTGCCCTCTCAGCCTCTGACCTTTCTGTCTGTTTCAATATCCTTCTTTCTTTTCATTTTAATATTTTTTTTTAATTTTAAAAAAAAAATGTATCGACATATAGTTGATTTACAATGTTGTTTTAATTTCTGCTGTACAGCAGTGATTCAGTTTTATATATATATGTGTATATATATATATATATACACATTCTTTTAAAATATTCTTTTCCATCATGGTTTATCATAGGCTCTTGAATATAGCGGAGAGAACTATATTCAATATCCTTCCTTCTTATCCTTCATCACAATATACACTTGCATTCTTTTGCTGTCTCTTTGCACCTCTCTCCAGCCTGCTCCTCAGTGGATTTATTCTCCAGGTTCTATTCCTTCTCGGAGCTCTCTCTCTAGATGTGCTTACTACCTCTGTTTATTGTAACTTTGGCGCCCCTCATTTAGCCTCCATCTTTTTCCAGAGTTCAAGAACCAGAAGTCCCACTGCCGAAAGGACACTTCTACCTAGATCTCCATCTAAAACTAGACTCACCATCTTTGCCAACCTGCCTATCTTCCCACTAGTTTGAAAACTAATAATCTCTCTCTCCCACCTAGGAGAAGCATCCAAATTTAAATATTCCAAACAAGTTGATTTTTATTAAACTGAGTTGGAGTAGAAGAAGAAATCCGGGTGCAAGGCACACATTCTCTGTGTGGGGTCTGTCAGAGCTCAAGGGTGAGAGAGTGGCCAGAGATTTCAACAGACAGTTGAACAAGAAAGACATTTTCAGCGGTGGTTTAGGAATAAAGATCAGATTATATTGCGCTAAGACACGAATAAAATATGAGATGAAAACAACTAATACAGGAAATTAATGCAGTAACTTTGACTATGCTAGAATGAGAGATGAGGGGAGTCAGAAATCTCAGTGCCACTATGGCATAGAGCATAAAAGAGGAGATTAAGAAATTTTAAATGATATTTTAACAGAAATTATAAAAATAGGAATCTTCTGGTTTTAAACTTCACTTTAAAACTTCAAAGCATGTTTTGAAAAATCTTTTTATTTCATTACTCATCCTTCTACAATAAATGTAATAGCTGCTCCATGTTTCTTTAATTGAATGAACCAAACATTTCATTGATTTCCTATATTTAACAGTTCAGTTATTTCTTGTTCATCTCATTACCCGAACAACACTCTCATGGGTACATTCATAAATTACATCTTTAGGACCTATAACTAGAAACAACGTGTTGCATAAAAAATGAAACAATTTTGGAGAGATTAAAAACTACCCTCTTGAGAATTTATAACAAGATACTCTCTCAATAGCAGTCCTGCATTTTCCCTAATCTTGAAATTATCACTTAAACACGTATTTACACTCTTGACAAAAAGAAATAGCTTTGCTTTCAACTGAAAAATTTTAGTTATAAAATGGCATGAAACATCTTTCATGTTTTGTATGTTTATAATTCCCTGAAGTTTTTTCATGCCCTTTGTTTGTTTTTCCATTGAGATTTTAATTGTAATTATTGATACACAAAATTCCTTACAGTTACTAAGCCACTGTGAGTAATCTTGCTTTCTGTGAGTATCACTAAAACCTGAAATAGGAGTGGCTCAACCAAAACAGAAACTTAATTCTCTGTGAACTGAAGGAAGTCTGGGGGAAGGCACTTGAGTACTCACATGATAGCCCCAGGGGCCCTACCATCCTGCCCCAGTGCCCTCTGTGTGTGGCTTTCACATTTAGGAGCACCTCACAAGCCATCTTGGCTGCTGGGGCTCTAGTCATATCACATCTTCCTTCTGGGACATTAGCAGAAGGAAGTGGAGAATAATGAAGAAGCAGGATGAGCACACTCCCTCTCCTTTTAGTATCTTTCCTAGGAGTCCTCCCAGCACACCCACTCACTGGACAAAGCTTAGTCACTGAACACTGATAGCTGCCAAGATGCCCAGGAAATGGAGACTTTTTTTCCCAGATGGCTATGAATTCAGGTAGAAATTAGAGTTTTGCCACTCCAAGTTTTTCACATACATGTTGTTGGGCGAAGGAGTTCCAAATATTTATAGGATTTGCTATCTTTGTGCTATATTTACCTAGTAGAAGTGTCACTTTAAAATGTACTCCGGTAGTTAATCTCATATATTTTCTGATATAGAGCAACACAGATTTTCTCCTCGAGTCAAAATGATAATGGCATGCATTTATTTTCTTGCCGTTTTATAGGTATTTTTTTTCATTTCACCTTTTAATCTTCAATCCACTTGCAGCTTATTTTGGTACATGATGTCATGCTAAATCAATAAGTAAATACACCAGCAAAAGTTAGATTTCCTGATACTGTTGATGGTGGAATTCATCTGTTCATATGAGCTCTTCCCTCCCCCTGCTCAGCACCTCCTCAAGCCAAACCAACACTTTGTCTCTCCTTGGACCTTCTTCTGAACACGCTCTCTTCTCTGGCTCCTGCACTCCTCCACAGCCATATCTCTTCCAGAATATCAGCTACCACTTCACTGTCAGAGCCACGCAATCTGCTCTTCATACGGCCGGACCATCACCCTTCACCACCAGCAGCTTAACAAGATCCAGCAGTGAGAACACCTGCTGAGATTCTCTCCTGTGGCCACGCTGGCTCCTTGTCCTCGTCCCAGTCCTCATCTTGGGACCATATCCCTGGGCATCCAGGACATGCTTTCTACCCGTTCTTAGATGAAACCAACAACCTGACATAACCTATCAACCTTGGCATTTTTATGAGAGTTAGCAAGCTTTTTTTTTTTTTAGCTTTTTTTAATGTAAGTCTTATGTATTTCTTAGGGAATTTATACTTCTCTGATGATCATGAATCATTTTATTGTTGAAAAAATCATTTAATTGACTCATTGTCTAATGGATTATAACTACTACATTAGGAAGTTATTTATGAGTGTATATTTATTTTTAGCAAACCACATTACTGAACTCAAATATTGTAGTCTTTTTCAAATTTCTCTCCAGTTTTCCAGGAAGACCATGGTACCATCTGCAAATAATAACTCAGTCTGCTCTCCTTTCGGAATTCAGTTTAGTTAATTGTTGCTTTTTATTTCACTCCTTAGAATTTTTAGAATGACTTTGAAGAAAGGTGGTGATGGAAGGTCCTTTCTGCTGTCTTGGATTGCAAGGAGACTAAATCGAATGTGACCTAGTTCTGCGATATGATTGCTTTAGCAAGATGAGAAACTAAATTGTAGAAGTAACGTATGATTCCCAGCTTCCTAGGCTATTATCTAGAGTGGCTATTGACTCTAATGCCTTCTACACCCTTGTGTTTTCTTAAGATACCTTAAATTTCAGAAACAATGACCTTGCTCTAGTGTTAGGTGAAGCCAGAGGTTTCGAGCATTGTTGGTCCTTCAGGGCCCTTTTGGACAATCTCTTCTAAAGGCACAGTGATAAAGAATCTGCCTTCCAATGCAGGATATGCAAGAAATGCGAGTTTGATCCTTGGATCAGGAAGATCCCATGGAGAAGGAAACGGCAACCCACTCCAGTATTCTTGCCTGAGAAATACCATGGACAGAGGAGCCTGGCAGGTTACAGTCCATGGGGTCATGACTTAGCAACTGAACACACCCACTTCTAAACTTGGATTCTCTGAACAAGGTTCATTCTAGATTGATCATTCTAGAAACAGCATAAGCACGATTAAAAAGATCTTTATTCATTCAAGCAAGCTATCAGGGACAGTCACATTCCACGAAAGTACCTGATGGAAAGTTGAAAGGTGTTTCCCAAAGGAAAAAAAAAAAAAGAATACAATAGCTAAAAACAAATTCCAGCCTTCCCACACCCTAAGACTGAGCACATCTCACCAGACGCTGGACTGACAGACATCCACCAGGAGCAGCTGATGCTGAGAAACTGATGTGTAATGTTAACGAAATGGAGGAGGGTGGGGAAGGGGAGAAAACTCACATTTATGAACCTACAGTTTCCAAAGCAGAGCCCTGGGAGATTTCACAAACTCTGCCTCATTCCATCACCAAGGGTCCTGTAGGTCAGCAAAATGAATCCACTTACTGACACCCAGAAAGGGAAGGGACGGGACTAACCTCACAAAGTTCAGACAGTGGGTCTGCCTGCCTCCCAGCCTCTTCCTCCAGGCTCCTAGGCACTGGAGCTCATGATGTAGCAAGTGCTTATTTACATCTTTCTCCCTGGTTAAGTTGAGTTCCCCCAGGGAAAAGGAATTTTAAGTTTCTTTTTGTCCCCAGCAGCAAACACCAATTCTAATCCAGCAGAGGCACTTGGCACACCTTTTGCCTGGAACCAAATAAGCATTTGAATTCATCTTCGGTTTGCATGGATCTCCTAACCTAGAGTTCCACAGCTGTTTGATTTTATTTCCTCAATCATGCCCTTACAAACACTTTGCTACCCACTTCCAACTCTGTGCTTTTTTTGGAACAGAGAAGGCTCACCATGGCTTTGTTACCGCAAGAGTTCACAGGGTACTACTGTAAGTGACGATATGTCCTAGAAGGTATAGCCTGGAGGGAATGTGGGTGTCTCTCCTCACCACAGAGCTCCCATATCAATCACTCAGCATCCAATCTGTTTGCATCCTGGGAAAGACCTGTCCATACCCTTTACTACATGGTTCTCTGCAAAGGAAATCCTCACTCTTTTATGAAGCTGACTTATATAGCAAGACTCTGGACCTGGAATTCTCTTCCCGAGTATTCCATTTCCCTTCTGCTTTTTACCTATTAACCTCCCAAATCTAATGCTTTAAAGATAATTAGTTACCATATCTCACAGTTCTGTGGGTGGACAGGTTCAGCTGGGCGATTCTGTCCTGAGCCCAGCTGCACCCAGATGTTGGCTGATGATAACGCCTTGGAAAGTTGAGTTGGGCAGGACTCTAAGATAGCTCCTCACATGTTTGGTTGTTGGTGTTGACTGTCCTGTCAGTCAGGTGGATTAACAGCCTTGGTTTGTCTGAACTGTCCTAGTTTAACACTTAAAAGTTTCCAATCCCAAGATACCACACCTTCCATGTTTTCAGCAGCTAATGCAGGAGATTAGAGGGAAAGTACAAAGCTCATATGGAAGCTCACTAAATAGGGGCTTAAGCAACAATGATTTTAGTATCAAATCAATTTCCACCTTCTATAGTTGCCACCACTGATGTTGGTGACCATGATTTGCAGTATCTAGTGATGGGTCATTCATGACATCTGTCCCATGATGCGTCTTGTGTATATCATAATCAACAGTCCATCTTTGACTTTACCTGTGAATTAATCACCGTGCTTTGCAATGAGATGGTGCCAGTGTAATTTCTCCATGTAAATACTGTGTCTATGCTTCCTGCAGTTCAAGTAAGGGAAGAGAAAACAATCACGGTAACAATGCCAGCATGAGCCAGACATCACCCCAACAAAGCAAATAAATGCCTATGTTTAGCTCAGTTGAGGGACGGTGGAGCCTGATGGGCTGCTGTCTGTGGGGTCACACAGAGTCGGACACGACTGAAGTGACTTAGCAGCAGCAGCAGCTCAGTTGCAGATGGAATGATATACCCAACTGGAAGAAGGAGTTAAATAACAAAAAAAGGAGCACATTGTGCAATGCACAGTAAGAATCTGGATGTGAGAGTTTTTATGAAGACTGAACCTCCAAAGCTTTGGATGAGACAGACAAATCCTACATCAATCGAAAGGTGTTTTCTTGTGTCCACCAAAAATATTGATGCTTAATCAAAAATAGTGGTTCTCGAAACAGTTTCAGTACATCCCAACGCAAACATACATTGTTGTAGCCTTCCTTTGATTCCTCTGTCAAACTGAGTAAAGCTACACTTCCTGATTCAGAAATTGTTATTAAAATGTCCTGTAGACATACGAAGGGGAAACTGTGATAAGAAAGTACTGGTTCCTTGCAAGAGCTGATTCTGCCAGTTCTTACTGCCAATCATGATTTCTACAAGACCAAGTGATGCTTTGAATCACAGCAACCAAAAACAAGGCTGCCCCTCCTTCCTAAGCACATGGAGGTGAAAAAGAGTTTCAGATCATCTTCATTTCTATGAAGATTTTCATGAAACTGCAGAAAACATAAAACAAAAGCCTGTTGGTATCTTTGAATATAAGCTAGACCTCACTATGTATCTACTTATTTGACAATGCAGTGTAATTCTAGCAAAGTGCAACTTTTCTATCGAAGAAAATGAAAAGATCTTGCCTTCTAGAAGTGCACGCTTTGAACACAAAGCAATAAAAAGGAGTGTAATATGAGATTTTAGAGGCACAAATTTACAGGGAGGTAGTGATAGTATATTTTACCTAGAGAAGCAGAAACTGAATTGTTACATTGTCCTCACTATGTGTTTGGCACTGGTGCTCAGAACTTTGTGTATTTTATCCCATTTAATCTTAACATTAATCTTTTGTGGATGAGGAATCTGAGTGACTAGACTAACTAGACTGAAGATATACAGCTACTGAGGGCACATTGTACCTGGAACCTAGCTCTGAGTCCAAAGTATATGACTCCAAGATGTTAGGATACCTAAAAGCTCAAAAAAAATTTTTTTATTTCTTTTTCTAGCCAAAATTTCTGGGTGTCAACCTATCAGTTCAGCTCAGTTCAGTTGCTAACCAAAGGTAAAAGACGAGTGTCAAACCCCGAGAAATCTAAGCATCGCACCCAGAAGACCAGTAGTGTCTATCTTCAGTGCATTAAAAGCTCTTATAAAATTGCATGAGATATCACTTTTATGTGGAATCTTAAAAACTCTTAAATGACTTATCTACAAAATAGAAATAGAGTTTTAGATGTAGAAAACAAATACGGTTACCAGGGGGTAATGGGAGGAAGATAAGTTGGAAGATTAGGATTAACATATACACACTACTATATATAAAACAAATAATTAATAAGGACCTACTGTATAGCACAGGGAACTCTACTCAATACTTTAATGGCTTATATGGGAAAAGAATCTTAAAAAGAATGGATATACGGATATCTATAACTGATTGACTTTGCTGTACACCTCAATCAACACAACATTGTAAATCAACTATACTCCAATAAAAATTTTTTAAATGCATGAGAAAGATAAGCGTGTCAAAAAAAAAACTGGAGGGAATGTATGAACTAGCCCCTTGCAAATGAAGTATAAATAGACAAGAAAGGCAAACACACTCAGTTTCACTTATATTCAACGCAGCCTTGAGTATTCCACTCAACCTTTCTGAATCCAGTTCCCTCATCCAAAAAATGACATCTGCATACTTAATCTTAAGGCCAGTGTGAGAACTAAATGTGGTAAAAGTTGTGATGCAGGGCCAGTGTTTAGTCATGTATCTAGTGCCTGGTGCTTTCAACAAAGTACGAACCACATAAAAGGAGAGTATCAGCTTGATGAACATATACAGTGTTCAGATCCATGTATTGTTTCTGTTTAGAATACACGTTTCCCTTCTTGTCTGATGCTTCTCAGGTTGTGGTGTTGATGGGTATTCACCTGTATTCAGGGCTGGAGGTTGGGATGTCTCATGTTGGAGGAGGACACTCAGAGGAACCCCAGCCATTGCTGAGCCAGGGCCATGCAAGGGGATTGGAAGTGGTGGTGGTGGTGGGGTTGTTCTTATAGTATGTATAAGTCACCACGTGACTTTAAGACCAGCACCAGCTCCAAGGCTCATGTCAGTATAAGGAATGTCAAACTAGACGTGAAGGCCAACACTGTAATCAAGCATAAAATATCACTGAAAATACATCCTGAGTCAGCCTGGGAAATTCAGTGGGAAGATGAGCAGAGCTAGTGCTGGTAAGTGTGTGTTGAATCCCAGTTCTTCCATGTACTTGAGATGATCTCAAACAGTACAGTTACTTATCAGCCTTACCTTGCTCATCCATAAATGGGTTAATCTTTACCTCACTGGGTGATTTTTTTTTAATTGGGGTATAGTTGCTTTACAATGTAAAGTTAGTTTCTGCTGTACAAGGCACATGAATCAGCTATATGTATGATTTTAAAGAGTAAATACCATACAGTTTCCAGAGTGATCTGGAGTTGTCAGGAGAGGTAACAAGATCAGGAGTAAGGATACCTGAGCTTGAAGATCAGTTACACTCCTACTGGAAAGTCACAAATCCCTTACCTGACTTGTCACTTCTATATAAAAGGAGGCAGTTACTTATGGATCCTCATCCTCATATGGTCTTTATAGCACAAGAGTTGCAGTGTGTTGGGGCACTGGAGTGAACACAGACAGGTTTAAACTCACTCCTTTCAAAGTGACCGTGACTCCCTTCCATGCCAAACTGTGCATGACAACTCCCCAGATGGGCCGAGTACAATCATGGAAACTATGACAAGGACTCAAAGGTGCCAAGAGGAATATAGCAACAATATATAAGCCAGATGTGCATTGTCTAGACAATTTAAGATGATGACCAAATCCAGTTCCACAAATCGAATTATCTTCTTGCTCCATCCCACGCTTCCAGCCACACAGAGAATCACTTAGAAGGAGACATCGTGTCAACATTTCCTGCCCCAGATCCCATTCCATTCATGAAACTGGATGGTCTGACTTTGCCTCAAGGCACAACTACTAAAATAAAATGTAACCTCAACATTGTACACTGTCATAAAAGGAATGAGTGGCATTCTTAGGAGACAGTCGAGGGAAAAAATTTCCCATCTGTGGCTCTTCAGGAACAATGGGAAGCAGAAGCTAAGTTGAGGGAGTCTGTGAGTTCTAAAAACAGACTTGGGAGGAGTCTTCATGGCTGAAACAAACAATAGGGTGGCTTTGGACGTTTCTGACATTTCTGTAGGCCTGCGGGCTTACTCATCCCCTGCCAGGCTCTCATGAAGATGTCTGGGAAATATCTGTAAAATGTGAAGTCTAGGATTCTATAGAGGAATCTAAGTTTCTTGAAAATTGAGAGAAAAATGTGGTTTGGAGCAGATTAGATTCGAGTCTTGATATCTCCTGGTTGTACAAATCTCAAATCAGACGGAGATAGTATTTACAACATAGATATCAGAAGAATTATGCTTTATCAAATATAACTCATTATATATATTACATATATATTTATTTAATTTAATATTCCTAACTGCCCTGCCTGATAGTAATGAGTGTCTGCATCCCTAAGAAAGGGAATTCAAATCAGACATGATATAAAGGCATATCATAACATCAAGTTACCAAATAACAGTGAGATGTATGTGTGCTTTGTGGAGTTTCCTAGATTGTGAACCACACTGAGGAGATTCTTGTTTTCTTTTTTTCTGCATCTAAGGATAAACTAAAAGAGAAGAAAGACAGATAAAACCCAGCTTTCCTTAAGGTCGATTCGTAACCTGGGCATTTTTCTAGGCTATGCTATTCAATACAGATTAGGTTTGGCTTCAAGAAACAGAAAACTCAAATAAGGGGTTTAAAAAATATAGAGGTTAATTTCTTTCTCATAAAAGAAGTATGGAGATAGAAATGCAGAGCTAGAGGGCTGACTCCATGATCTCACCTATGAGATGGCAACTTCTGTCCTTCAGTGTGATTTTATTCTAATCTGTCATGTAACCCCAAATGGCTGCTGGAACCCCAGCCATTCTGTCAACTTCCTAGATAGGAAAAAGTGGGGAGTAGGTCAAAAGAACACCAGCTGGGTCATGACCTTGAGAAAGTTGCCTGAGAGCCCCACTTAATGACTTATATCATTGGTGACCTCAGCTTGAAGGGGGGAAGAAAATGTTACTTTTTATTTGGAACAGTGTTACCTGAAATAAACTGAAGGTTTGTTCATGGAGAAAAAGAGGAAAATGAAAATTAGGTAGCCACCACCAGTCTCAGGTCTGATTATAAGCACTAATTTCAAACTCTGCGATCTGGAATATATCTAGGAAGAATACATCTAGGAAGTTTGGGAAGAATCCCCACATTCATGCCAAGATGTCCTTAGTGACCGTTGCGTCATATTACAGGAACTGATTTGCAGTAAGTATAGCATATCGTGAAGTAGAGAGAAAAGACAACTGAATTAGGTCACATAAAGGATGGAGTGTTAGCCTCTGCTCTGCACTGAGTGGCTGTGCTACCCAAGAGTTAGTGGCTTCCTGCCTGGGCCCCTCACCTGTATTGCATAAAAGGAAGCATGGATGACCAGCATCTATTACAGGGTGTGGGAGAATCACAGGCAATCCCATAATTTCTTGCTGCTGAGCTCTCAGAATTATTCTGGATAGGGTTGCAGGCATCCATTGATAAATAAAAGCTGGCCTCTGTGGTCTACTTACTGTATAACAAGCAGTATTCTCAAATATTTTACACAAATTGAGTTAATTTTTTAATAGAATTTTACAGGATAGGCAATTGTTACATCCAATTTAAAGATGAGGGGATTGGTCAGTGAAGGGTTAATTATCCCACTGAAACCATACAAAGAGCAAACCTCAAAGAAGGGTCCAGGATCCAGAGCCTGGCCCAGGCACACTGAGTTTTACTCTGACCTTCTTTTGCTTGGACTTCGTGACCTAATGTAGCCATCTTAGGGGGTAAGACCTCCTCAAAAGTACAAATACCCAGTCAGGGGTGCTCTGGGTTATAAGTTGGCCCTCGGGGCATCTCCTGACCTCTAGGGTACAGGGTAAGGGGACTGTCTATTGATGCGGTTATACATGAGGTACCACGTTGGGGTCCAATATCCCTGAGACCTTGCCCAGGAACAAGGCAACCTTCAATAGGGACATTTTTATTTCTTCCTTTCTGATTTGGGTGCTACATTACTTTGCCAACAAAGGTCTGTCAGGTCAAATCTATGGTTTTTCTAGTAGTCATGTACAAATGTGAGAGTTGGACCATAAAGAAGGCTGAGCACTGAAGAACTGATGCTTTCGGACTGTGGTGTTGCAAAGAGATCAAACCAGGAAATCAACCCTGAATATTCTTTGGAAGGACTGATGCTGAAGCTCCAATACTTTGGCCATCTGATGCGAAGAGCTGACTCATTGGAAAAGACCCTGATGCTGGGAAAGATTGAAGGCAGGAGGAGAAGGGGACGACAGAGGACAAGATGGTTGGATGGCATTACCAATTCAACTGACATGAGTTTGAGCAAACTCCAGGAGATGGTGAAGAACAGGGAAACCGATTGTGCTGCAGTCCCTGGGGTTGCAGAGTGGGACAAGACTGAGCGACTTATTTTTTTCATTAATTTATTTTTTACCTAATTACATGGGCTAGACCTTCCACTACTATGTTGAATAAGACTGTTGGAGTAGACACTCTTGCCTTGTTCTGAAACCTAAGGGGAAAAAAATCAGAAAATTTTCACCATTAAGTACAGTGTTAGCTGTTGGAGATATTCTTTACCAAGCTGAGGAAATTCCCCCTTTGTTTTTAATTTGCTGAGAGTTCTATCATAATGTTGAATTTTGTCAAATGCTTTTTCTGCATCAGTTCATATGATCCTGTGGTTTTTCTTCTTCAGCTTGTTGAAATAGAGAGATTACGTTGCTTGGTTTTCAAATGTTGAACCAGTCTTTCACACTTGTAATAAATACTGCTTGGTCGTAGTGTGTAGTTCCTTTTAGACATTGTTACATTGCTGTGCTTAGATGTTCAGGAGTTTTGTGTTCACGACATCCATTCATCTATATTGTTCTCTTTCGTTCCTTCATTCCTTCCTCTATTCTTCCTTCCTTCCCTCTCCCCCTCCTCCCTCCCTCTCGCTCTTTTTCTCCCTTTCCTTCTTCATTCTCTCCTTTTCTCTTCCTCCCACTTCCCCTTTTCCTCTCCTTCTTCCTCCCCTTCCCTGATTCCTGTACTTCCTCTTTCTGTCTCTTCTGCTTTGTCCCTGTTTTACTATAGGGGTAATACAGCCTCAGAAAATGAGTTGGAAAGTATTCCATCCTCTATTATTTTCTGGAGAGGTTTTGTAAAATTTATGCTAATTTTTATTTATACGCCTGGCAGAAATGTCCAGTGAAACCATCTGGCCCTGGAGCTTGCTTTTTCAGGAGCTTTTAATTACAAATTTGATTTCTTGAATGGTTATAAGCATATTGAGATTTTTCTGTTTCATCTTGTTTGTGCTTTGGTAGTTTGTGGTTCTCAAAAATTTGGTTCATTTGTTCTGAACTTTGAAAGGCATGAGCATAAAGTTGTTTGTAATTCTTCTTTATTATCTTATGGATGACTACAGGATCTGTAGTGTTATATCCTCTTTTTATTCTGAATATTGGTGATTTGTATGTTCTCTTTTTATTTTTGTTGATGTTTCTAGAAATATCAATTTAACTGATTGGGGAGGGAGATCAGCTTTTTTAAATCGATTTTTTCTGCTATGTTTCTATTTTCAATGTTACTGATTTCTGGGTTTTTTTTTTTTTTATCATTTTCTTTTATCTACTTACTTTGTGTTTATTTCACTGTTGTTTTTCTTGAGGAAGGAATTCAGATTATTCCATTAGGACTTTTCTTCAATCACACTGTATACTGTAATGCCGTAAACTTCCCCCACAACTCGACTTCCACTGTATCTTATACTTGGACATGCTGTGTTTTCATTTTCACTCAGTACTATCATATTTTTATGTCTTCTAAGACTTTCTCTCTACTCATGATTTAGTCAGAAGTATATTATTTAATTTCCAAGCAATTTTCTGTTGTCTTTTGTTACTAATTTATAATCTTATTCCATTATGCTCAGAGAACACAGCGCATCATTTCAATTCTTTCAATGTGTTGAAGTTTGTTTGAGGAACCAGGATTCGTCCCTCTTGGTGCATGTTCCACAGTCACCTGAAAAAGTGCCTATCCTGCTGTTACTGAGTGGCATGTTCCTTCTCCATTAGGTCTTGTTGATCAATTGTATTATTCAAATCTTGCTTATCTTCTAGCTGGTAGTTCTGTCAGTTGCTGAGAGGAGAGCATTGGAGTCTCTGACTACCGCTGTTGATTTGTCAGTTTCTCTACTTATTTCAGGCAGTTTGTACTTCCTGTATTTTAAGGCTGTATTATTTGACATGTACTCATTCAGGATTGTCTTGTCTCCGTGTGGATTCCTCCCTTTGTCATTAGGTTAATGTTCCTCTTTTCTTTTACTTATATTATTTGCTCTGAAGTCAACTTTACCAAATATTAATATCACTCCAGCATTTGCATGGAATGTATTTTCTATCTTTTTATTTTCAACCAACCTACGTTCTTGAATTAAAACATAGTTTCTTGTAAATAACATATAGTTGGGTCACTCTTTATCCAATTTGTTAACTTCTGTCTTATACTGGTGCATTTAAATTATTTATGTTTAAGGTAATTATTAAAGTGTTAGTTTTTAAGTCTATCATTTTATTATCAGTTTTCTGTTCATTTATTCTGGTCACATTCTTCCATTTCTTGATTCTTGCTTCCCTTTGGGTTTCTTAAATATTTTACAGGGAAGCATTTTGATTTATTGATAGTGTTTTTGCATGTATCTCTCTGTATAGTCTTTATAGCGGTTGTTCTGAGTATTACAATATGCTTATAACAGACTAATGGCAGTCTATAGTTATCAAATCTTTATCATTTCAAGTAAAGTTGGAAACCCTGTTTCCGTTAGGTCCCTTTATCTTCCCCACTTCTAAATATCATTGTCCTGAGTATCAGCTAGTGTGATGATTATCATTTAAATCATCCCAAAAAACCCATAAAACTCATGAGAAAGTGATAGCCTATTTTATGTAACTATATTCCTAAATATTCCATTGTCCTTTCTTTCTTCTTCATCCTCCAAGATTCTTTTGTCATCACCTTTCTGACTGAAGAGCTTCTCTCAGACAGTCTTTAGGAGTAGGTCTGCTACATAGTCTTTTACTTTTCCTTCATCTGAGAATGGCTTTTATTTACCCACCATTCCTGAGCAATAGTCTCACTGGATATAGAATTTATGGTTGACAGTTCTTTTCTTTCTCCCCATGAAAAGTGTTCTGCTCATTTCTGGCCCTTGTGATTTCAGATAAGAGAGCCATTTTCATGTGGGTTAGGGTCCCCTGTAGTGTTGCATTCTCTCTGTCTTGCTTCTTCAAGACGTCTTTCTTTGCCTATGATTTTCAAAAGTTTATTTATGATTGATTCATGGATGTGTTGGAGTTTATCCTACTTGGGATTTGTTCAGCTTCTTGAATCTGTGTGTTTGTGCTGTTCATCAAATTTGAGCAGCTTTCACCCAACATCTGTTTAAATTCTCTTTCTGCCCCAGTCTCTCTCCTTCTGCTTCTAAGACTCCTTCAGTTTGAATGCTCAGTCTCTGTTATTGTCGCACAGAACCCTGAGGCTTTGTTCACTTTTTCCAGCCTGTTTACTCTCAATTGTTCAAATATGTTGAATTCTGTTGATCCATCCCCAAGTTTATCAACTTTATCCTTAGTTGTTTATACACTACTCTTGAGCCCATCCAATAATTGGTTCTTTGTTGTTGCTGCTGTTTGTTTGTTAAAAACTTCCATTTCTTTGCTGAGATTTTCTATTTTTAAAATTTATTTTTCAATAAAATTTCCGATAGATTATTGTAGCATTTCTCTGATGCCTGCTTTACAGCTCTTACCAGACAATTCCAATGACTGATTCATTTTGGTGTGGGTGTCAATTGATTGTTTTTATCTCATTCATGCTGTGATTTTCTTGGTTCTTGGTAATGTTTGTTGTATCCTGCACATTTTGTCTATTACTTAAGGAGACCCAGGTTCGATACCTGGGTTGGGAAGATCCCCTGGAGAAGGAAATGGCAACCCACTCCAGTACTCTTGCCTGGAAAATCCCATGGACGGGGGAGCTTGGTAGGCTACAGTCCATGGGGTTGCAAAGAGTTGGACACGACTGAGCGACTTCACTTTCACTTTCACTTTAAGCAGACTCTGGGTCCTATATAATCTTTCGTTTTTGCAGGCAGCCACCCTGGTTAGGTTTAGCATGCAGTTCTTGGCCTGCTTTGCAGGCTGCAATTCTAATGGAAGTTTAATTTGCAGAGACTTTCTGGGTTAGTTGCTGTCCTTTGTTTATCTGATGCTAGATTTCCTCCTCACCCTCTTGTAATGCCTGAGAAGGAGAAGGATTAGCCACAAGCTGGCTATCCAGGAAGAAAGTGTATAATGGGATTCTACCAACTGGCCACTCCTCATGTCAGAGCAATGTAGGGGACTTGGGCTGGAGGACAAAGACTCCCTGGACCAGGCTGCTTGCTGGGAATGGGACCTTTTTCTCACCTGCCTATGTTGCGGAAACCAGTAATCAAGAAACCAAGCACCACACTTGCAGAGTTGGAGAACTCAGGTTTATTGCGCCGGTGGGCCCAGAGGAGTTAACACTCCAAGCTCTGAGCCCCGAACAAAGGGGTTACAGAGTTTTTATACATAGACAGGCATGATTAAGCGGGTTTGTGGGTTTGCAGGGGCTGGGTAATTACAAAGAGCAGGACAAGGGTAAGTGAGATAAGCTCCGGTTCCTAATATTGTGAGTCCCCACTTTCTGAGATCTACATGATCCAGACTTTGCAAGGAGCAAGCTGAGTTACAGAGGCAGAAGGAGCCGGAGGTTATGTAAAATTTTAACTTTTCCTTTTCACACACACTGGTGTCTCCAGGTGGAAAAGGAAAACTTTGGACCTAGGAAGGAAGGAGGGATGCCCTGGCTTCAGGGCTCCCCATCAGTCTGCCCTGGGGTGATGTCTGGATTATTGCATGCTCTTAGGGAGTCTCTCATCAGTCCAAGTGAGAGGTGCACCCATTTGGGCCACCTTCTGTTGCTACAGTGGAGAGGGGAAACCTTTATCAGGTTGTGGGGAGCGGGGGGTGGTGGGGCGTGTACCAGACATCCTGCCATGATACTCTTTCTGCTGTCCTGGGGTTTCAGTCCAGCTCACCAACTTCCTTCTAGAGTACCTTTTTGTTTGACATTGTGTTTAACCAGGACCACAAGTTTGGCTTTTTTAAAAATAACCTTTACAAAGTTGAAATGCTTGAACTTAGCAGAGGTGAGTCACTGTGCTATGTATGTCAAACATGTCCTGGACCCCCATTGCTTCTAACACTGTGCAAGAATTTTTTAAATTACAGTTTCATAATGTAAAATGCAGAAAGGGGGGGTGAGGGAGAATGTCTGTTTGCATGTTGATGTGTCATTACAAATATTCAAAGAATGAGGGACAAGAATGAGGAACATGAGCAAAGAACATTCACAAAAAAGGGAAACCCAAAGACCACTTAAAGTTTTACAAAATGATCCAAATTTGCCTATAATTAAGAAATTATAACAAAAAGCAAAATAGCACACCTTTCCTCCAGGTTATAGACACCATCACACTTGGTAATGTATTTTACTTTTGAAGTCATTAGAAAACAAGAATCTTGGATATAAATGCTTAGTAGGTGAGAGTACACAGTATAACTTTTTGTCCACAATTGGGCAACACTGGCAGTTCCTCTAGGTCTTAAACTACAACCATGCAGAAATACACATGGATTCCCTTTTTCTGAACCTTCTCAATTTTAAGGACTTTTATGGACACATACATACTCCACATGCAAAGAGAGATAAACGCATTTGAAGTAGAATCCAGTGTGGTAGGAAACAACTGGAAGGCAGCCTAAATATATAAACTCTGCAGAGTTTATAAATAATGGTTAAATAAATTAAGGCTCATTGAAACAAAGAAACACAATATAGTCATTAAAATAGTCTCCAAGTGATGTAACAAAATATCCCCTAGAATTATCCCATGAAGGGAGCTAAATGAGAAAATGTGTCAACTTTCTACTCCCACGAATGTTAAAATAAAGAATGGAGCAAGACATTTCACTAGGTCTCGGCAACGCTTGCATAGTCATATCTGGACCAATTGAGTCAGAGGAAGCAGGGGCAATGATGGGGAAAGTCAGAACCCAGTGTGGCGAGCAGAAAGGAAACACACTTGCACCGGGATAGCATTTTATAGCATTTGAATTTTTACTTTAAATAAATATTTTTCTGAAAAATAGTATCTTTTAAAATGGACTTTTTTTTGAGGGTAGAATATGAAACTTCATCAAGTAAAATGAGAGAATAGTAAATGAGAAACACACACCTCCCCAGAGAACAGATAATTTTTCCAAACCTATTTATCTAAAATAAACAAACAAAAAGCCCAATCATTTGCTATTAGAGAACTTCCCAGCAGTTGTTTGTATAATTTAATAAGGGTGCCATTAAGAAATGAACATAGTCTGTAAGTAAAGTTACCTGGAACTAACTTTCTGATTTAAATAAGGCTTTCTTTTCAAATGATTAAAGTCAAGAAAATTTTTAAACAGAATAAAAATGTTTTTAATTTTTTAGTGCTCTCTTGTCTATAACAATTGAGTTGCCAGAATGAATATAAGATGCATTTTTATCACTTTATTTTATCATTTTATTCACTTTTTAAAATATTTTATGGAAGTGTCGTTGATTTACAATGTTGTGTTAGTTTCTGGTTACAAGAAAGTGATTCAGGTGTGTGTGTGTGTATATATATATATATATATATATATATATACACACACCGACTTCCCTGGTGGCTCAGACAGTAAAGCGTCTGCCTACAATGCAGGAGACCCGGTTTCGATACCTGAGTTGGGAAGATCCTCTGGAGAAGGAAATGGCAACCCACTCCAGTACTCTTGCCTGGAAAATCCCATGGACGGAGGAGCGTGGTAGGCTACAGTCCATGGGGTCGCAAAGAGTCGGACATGACTGAGCGACTTCACTTTCACTTTTATATGTATATATATGGGGCTAACCTGGCAGCTCAGTCATTAAGGAATCTGCCTGTGGTGAAGGACACCCAGGTTCGAGCTGTGAGTCGGGAAGATTCCCCTGGAGGAGGAAATGGCAACCCACCCTAGCATTCTTGCCTGGGAAATCCCATGGACAGAGGAGTTTCGTGGGCTACAGTCCACGGAGTTGCAAAGAGTCAGACACTATTTAGCAACTATATTATATATATATATATAAAACTGATGCTGAAGCTGCAATACTTTGGCCACTTGATGTGAAAAACTGACTCATTGGAAAAGACCCTGATGTTGGGAAAGATTGAAGCCAGGAGGAGAAGGGGACGACAGAGGATGAGATGGTTGGATGGCATCACCGAGTCTATGGACATGAGTTTGAGCAAGCTCCTGGAGGTGGTGATAGACAGGGAGGCCTGGCATGTTGTAGTCCATGGGTCTCGAGAGTTGGACATAACTGATCGACTGAACTGAACTGAAGATATATATATATTCTTTTTTCAGGTTTTTTTCACTTATGCTGCTGCTGCTGCTGCTAAGTCGTTTCAGTCGTGTCTGACTCTGTGCGACCCCAGAGACGGCCGCCCACCAGGCTCCCCTGTCCCTGGGATTCTCCAGGCAAGAACACTGGAGTGGGTTGCCATTTCCTTCTCCAATGCAGGAAAATGAAAAGTGAAAGTGAAGTCGCTCAGTTGTGTCTGACTCTTTGTGACCCCATGGACTGCAGCCTACCAGGTTCCTCCATCCATGGGAGTTTCCAGGTAAGAGTACTGGAGTGGGGTGCCATTGCCTTCTTCACTTTTCACTTTTAGGTTATTACAAAATATTGAGTATAATTCCCTGTGCTGTACAATAGGTCCTTGTTGATTATTTATTTTCTATATAGTAGTGTCTATGTTAATTTATGAGGCTGTTTAATTTTCAAATTCCAGCCCAAATTTGAAACTCAAAGTTTTAGAAATCAAATTGGTAATGCTATAAATAAATATTAGAACATGAACAGACACTCAGGAGCAAGAAAAACCCAGTGACACTCCCATCCCAGCCCTCCTGAGCTGGCGGTGCAGTGTAGACCTGAGGCAGCCTCATGATGGGGAGGTGGGCCTGTCTGCGCAGGTCCCAGAATGGACTGGGGAATGAGCCCCTCTCACAGAGGCTAAGGGAGTCCTTGTGAATTAGGGACAGGAGTGTTCCTCTCCAGGAAGAGATGGTAATTCTTGATGCTGATGAAGTCAGACACTGCTTGTTCTGTGTCCAGGAATTCACTTGTTATTTTCAGATTTTGTACCCTTGGGGCATGACGGGTTGATTCAATGTTCCCTAAAACTATTTGTATATCATCACTGCACATCAAATTTTAATGTGAATGGTTACAAATGATACTGAAAATAACCTGTCAGCTTTGCTGAGGGGATGAACAAGCCAGGGGTGGGGGCAATGGTTGCGATGGTGGTTAGTATTTATTCTCAGATCAGATCAAAATGAGTTCAGAGTTCTCAGAGGACACATTAAAAAAAAAAAATCATTTCATTAATTTAACATAACCTTTTTTTTTTTTTTTGAGAAAATGAGTCATACCAATAAGCACAGGGACACAGATGAAATCAAGGCACCGAGCGACATGATATCTGTGTGTACCAGGTAGAGTCTTAGACTAACAGAAAGACACACGTATTCAGCAGCGAAAAATGTGCCTGGATCCATAATTCCCTGGAAAACCCACACACAAACACACAAAATCCCTTCTGAGCTCCATGAGAGAGATCACCAGAAGACATGCGCATTCCCTGGGGTGTGTCAGGATGACCCACAGGGCCTGGGCAACGCTGCCCACATGCCTCGTGGGGCCGGCTGTCGACTCCACTTCTCAGGGAGGATGAGTCTGAGTAATGGGACCCTGGCGCCTCTCCCACTGGGTGGGGTGGCACCTCTAGCCTCGAGCAGGAGAGCTGCTTTGTAGATTAAATCGACACTTTGCACCCCACCCTGAAGCCGGCAGAGCTGTTTCCAGGGGCAGCTTTGGGCTGAAGTGAGCTGGCTGCGTGGTTTCACCCAAGCCTGGCCATTGTTGTAAATGTGGATGAGCTCCGCTGCATGTCAAGGCAGCCTGGAATCTGGACGTTTGTACCATTTCTTTTGTTCTTAACCAGGGAGTCTTTGAAAACCAAGCCTTCACTTACTCTCATAAAGAGAAAATGACAGTCTGTGCAACACAGTAGGTATTCAATAAATATCAGTGCCCCTCTTCATCAGAGGTTGTAGTAAACCTTTGCTAACAGAGGTAAAGTTGGCAAAGTCAATATTCAGTCCACCTCTGCTGAATCTGAACCATTGCTAGAAGAAAGGCAAGGCGAGGATGCTTCCCTCTCTAGTCAAAGGTGCTTAGGAGACTCTAATTACAGGTGTCAAGGTGAGCCTTTCTCTGTGAACAGAAAAGTTGATTTTCAAGTCACCAATGGTCCCAGAGTTGAAGGTTCCTGCTTATCCAGTGGCAGAGAAGTAGAAAGCCAGAATTGTGAGGTCTCTAATACCACTGGGTTCTAACAAAATGAAATTATATGAAAATGGGCCAAGTGCAAAGTTATATCAAGGGCAGGGCAGAGGGAATTCCCCTGCCCGCACGCAGGAGATGAAGTGTACATTGCCCAGAGAAAACTTTAAAAAAAACAATAAAGCTTAATAAAAGTCTGGTTATTACTGTCACTCTTTTCAGGCAATTTTAAGAGTGATAAAATACTCTGTCACCCAAATATGTTGGTTCTGTGGTTGGAGGATTCTGCTACAAGCTCTAGTTTCTGGAGTCAATTTGTAAGACATAGAAATCCTTCGAGTTTGATTTGACTGTCATGCACGTGACAGTCCCTGGGGACCACACACTCTTGAGGAAAGCAGCAGCAGCACAGTCCGAATCAGCACTGATGGCACAGCAATTAGAAAGGCAGAGAAACAGCTACTTTGCTTGGATTCCATCATTCTGGATGACTATGGAATTCTTTGCTGCTATTGTTCAGTCGCTAAGTCATGTCCAACTCTTTACCACCTAATGGACTGCAGAACGCCAGGCCTCCCTGTCCCTCTCTCTCTCCCAGAGTTTGCCCAAGTTCGTGTCCATTGAATTGGTGATGCTATCCAACCATCTCATCCTCTGTCACCCTCTTCTCCTTTTGCTCTCAGTCTTTCCCAGCATCAGGATCTTTTCCAATAAATTGGCTCTTCACATCAGGTGGCCCAAGTATTGGAACTTCAGCTTCAGCAAGTCCTTCCAATGACTATTCAGGGTTGATTTCCTTTAGGATTGACTGGTTTGACCTCCTTTCAGTCCAAGGAACTCTCAAAAGTCTTCTCCAGCACCACAATTTGAAAGCATCAATTCTTCAGCGCTCAGCTTTCTTTATGGTTCAACTCTAACATCTGTACATGACTACAGGGCAAACCATAGTTTTGACTATAGGGATGTTTGTTTGGCAAAGAGATGTTTCTGCTTTTTTATGCAATGTCTAGGTTTGCCATGGCTTTCTTATAGCTCAGTTGGTAAAGACTCTGCCTGCAATGCAGGAGACCCCAGTTCAATTCCTGGGTTGGGAAGATCCACTGGAGAAGGGATAGACTACCCACCCCAGTATTCTTGGGCTTCCCTTGTGGCTCAGCTGGTAAAGAATCTGCCTGCAATACGGGAGACCTGGGTTCAATCTCTGGGCTGGGAAGATCCCCTGAGAAGGGAAAGGCGACCCACTCCAGTATTCTGGCCTGGAGAATTCCATGGACTGTATAGGCCATAGGGTCACAAAGAGTTTGATATGACTGAGTGACTTACACTTTCACTTCTTTCCTTCCAAGGAGCAAGTTTCTTTTCATTTCATGGCTATAGTCACTGTCCACTGTGATTTTGGAAACCTAGAAAATAAAATCTGTCACTGATTCCACTTTTTCCCCTTCTATTTCAAGTAAGTGATGGAATCAGATGCCATTATCTTAGTTTTTTGAATATTGAGTTTTAAGTCAGTTTTTTCACTCTCCTCTTTCTTCCTCATCAAGAGACTGCTTAGGTTCCTCTTTGCTTTCTGCTTTTAAAGTTCAGTTCAGTCACTCAGTCGTGTCTGACTCTTTGCAACCCCATGAATCACAGCATGCCAGGCCTGCCTGTCCATCACCAACTTCCAGAGTTTACCCAAACCCATGTCCATCGAGTCGGTGATACCATCCAACAATCTCATCCTCTGTCATCCCCTCCTCCTCCTGCCCCCAATCCTTCCCAGCATTAGGGTTTTTCCAATGAGTCAACTCTTCGCATGAGGTGGCCAAAATATTGGAGTTTCAGCTTCAACATCAGTCCTTCCAATGAACACCCAGGACTGATCTCCTTTAGGATGGATTGATTGGATCTCCTTGCAGTCCAAAGGACTCTCAAGAGTCTTCTCCAACACCACAGTTCAAAAGCATCAATTCTGCGGCGCTCAGCTTTCTTCACCGTCCAACTCTCACATCCATACATGACCACTGGAAAAACCATAGCCTTGACTAGATGGACCTTTGTTGCCAAAGTAATGTCTCTGCTTTTAAATATGCTATCTAGGTTGGCCATAATCTTACTTCCAAGGAGTAAGCGTCTTTTAATTTCATGGCTGCAATCACCATCAGCAGTGATTTAGGAGCCCAAAAAAATAAAGTCTGACACTGTTTCCACTGTTTCCCCATCTATTTGCCATGAAGTGATGGGACCAGACACCATGATCTTAGCTTTCTGAATGTTGAGCTTTAAGCCAAATTTTTCACTCTCCTCTTTCACTTTCATCAAGAGGCTCTTTAGTTCTTCTTCACTTTCTGCCATAACGGTGGTGACATCTGCATATCTGAGGTTATTGATATTTCTCCCAGCAATCTTGATTCCAGCTTGTGTTTCTTCCAGCTCAGCATTTTTCATGATGTACTCTGCATATAAGTTAAATAAGCAGGGTGACAATATACAGCCTTGATGTACTGCTTTTCCTGTTTGGAACCAGTCTATTGTTTCATGTCCAGTTCTAACTGTTGCTTCCTGACCTGCATACAGGTTTCTCAAGAGACAGGTCAGGTAGTCTGGTATTCCCACCTCTTTCAGAATTTTCCACAGTTTATTGTGATCCACACAGTCAAAGGCTTTGGCATAGTCAATAGAGCAGAAATAAAAGTTTTTCTGGATCTCTCTTGCTTTTTCGATGATCCAGCAGATGTTGGCAATTGTTCTCTGGTTCCTCTGCCTTTTTTAAAACCAGCTTGAACATCTGGAAGTTCACAGTTCACATATTGCTGAAGCCTGGCTTGGAGAATTTTGAGCATTACTTTACTAGCGTGTGAGATGAGTGCAATTGTGCGGTAGTCTGAACATTCTTTGGCATTGCTTTTCTTTGGAATTGGAATGAAAACTGACCTTTTCCAGTCCTGTGGCCACTGTTGAGTTTTCCAGATTTGCTGGCGTATCGAGTGTAGCACTTTCACAGCATCATCTTTCAGGATTTGAAATAGCTCAACTGGAATTCCATCACCTCCACTAGCTTTGTTCGTAGTGATGCTTTCTAAGGCCCACTTGACTTCACATTCCAGGATGTCTGGCTCTAGGTGAGTGACCACACCATCGTGATTAGCTGGGTCGTGAAGATCTTTTTCGTACAGTTCTTCTGTGTATTCTTGCCACCTCTTCTTAATATCTTCTGCTTCTGTTAGTTCCATACCATTTCTGTCCTTTATCAAGCCCATCTTTGCATGAAATGTTCCCTTGGTATCTCTAATTTTCTTGAAGAGATCTCTAGTCTTTCCCAATCTGTTGTTTTCCTCTATTTCTTTGCATTGATTGCTGAGGAAGGCTTTCTTATCTCTCCTTGCTATTCTTTGGAAGTCTGCATTCAGATGGGAATATCTTTTCTTTTCTCCTTTGCTTTTCACTTCTTTTCCCAGCTATTTGTAAGGCCTTCTCAAACAGCCATTTTGCTTTTTTGCATTTCTTTTCCATGGAGATGGTCTTGATCCCTGTCTCCTGTACAATGTCATGAACCTCTGTCCATAGTTCATCAGGCACTCTGTCTATCAGATCTAGTCCCTTAAATCTATTTGTCACTTCCACTGTATACTCATAAGGGATTTGATTTAGGTCATACCTGAATGGTCTAGTGGTTTTCCCTACTTTCTTCAATTTAAGTCTGAATTTGGCAACAAGGAGTTCATGATCTGAGCCACAGTCTGCTCCCGGTCTTGTTTTTGCTGACTGTATAGAGCTTCTCCATCTTTGGCTGCAAAGAATATAATCAATCTGATTTTGGTGTTGACCATCTGGTGATGCCCATGTGTAGAGTCTTCTCTTGTGTTGTTGGAAGAGGGTGTTTGCTATGACCAGTGCGTTCTCTTGGCAAAACTCTCTTAGCCTTTGTCCTGCTTCATTCTGTACTCCAAGGCCAAATTTGCCTGTTACTCCAGGTGTTTCTTGACTTCCTACTTTTGCATTCCAGTCCCCTATAATGAAAAGGGCATCTTTTTTGGATGTTAGTTCTAAAAGGTCTTCATAGAACCGTTCAAGTTCAGCTTCTTCAACGTTACTGGTCGGGGCATAGATAAAGTTGTATCATGCATATCTGAGGCTGCTGATATTTCTCCCAGGCCCGGCTTTTCACATGATGTATTCTGCATAGAAGTTAAATAAGCAGGGTGACAATATATAGCCTTGATTTTCTCCGTTCCCAATTTTGAATAGGTCTGTTGTCCCATGTTCAGTTCTAAGTGTTGCTTCATCTCAGAGAATGCATCCATGTCCTCTTAAAATTTCCACATGTCCCTTTGTAATTTCTCCTTCATCTCATGCCTCACCACCTCTTCATCTCACTCTCACCACCCCCATCCTCAGGCAAACAGTGACCCGTTTTCTGTCATTATAAACTAGTTTTCCTTTCTAGAATTTTTTATTAATTGGGCAGTACAGAATGTACTCTTCTGCCTTCATTTTAGACAGTATTTTTTCCACTAACCCAAAGGTGCAAGAAAAAGAGAGGATGTGACAAAACTAATCCATTGAAATAAGTAAGTGAAAATTAGAAACCTCCTTAGTTTTGTAATTAAAAAAAAAATTAGGCCACATTTCTTTGCAGACTGTGCTCATGAAAGAGGACCAGTCTTGCTTCATTCATCTAAACTGTGGTTCAGAGCCGCATATCAAAGCATCTTATCCTCTACTTCTCTCCACGTGGAGAAATGACTTTCATTATGGATTTTGAAAGTTCTCTGTGAATGCAGTTTATTGCAATAAACTATCCTAAATCTTGAAAGGACTGAGTCCTAGATCACTGCCCAAACTCTAGTACTATGATTTTCTACTTAGAAAAGTTTGTTTTTGTTTCTTTGCAGTGATGAAATTCTTATATACAAACCAAGAACATGGCAAATAACAAAACCTCAATAAATTATGGTGTTTATTATTTTTAATTCAATAAACAAAGGTCATTATTGTCTTGTCTCCCTGTGCTTGCAATCAACACCTACAGAACCTGTGCCCTAAAGAAAGGAAAGAAGAGATAAATTAATTTAGCTCCTGCTCTGTACCCAATCTTATGTCAGGCCCTTTATGATCTCACTTAATCTTCTCAACAACCTTGTGCATAGGTGGCTTGCTTCCACATAGATGAAATAACTCACAGAAAGATTTAAGAGCTCAACCAAGATTGTATAATTAATAAGAGGTAGAGCTAAGTTAAAAGGCTTTCCAGGTGGCTCAGTGGTAAAGAACCCACCTGCCAATACAGGAGACACGAGTTTCATCTCTGGGTCGGGAAGATCCCCTGGAGAAGGAAATGACTATCTACTCCAGTATTCTTGCCTAGAAAATCCTAAGGACAGAGTTGCCTGGCAGGCTACAGTCCAAGGAATTGCAAAGACTAGGACGCAACTGGGCAATTGAGCACACACACACAGAGCTAAGTTTCAAACCAAAGACTTATCAACATTTTTTTTTTCCAGTCCACAAGCATTTCACATGGAAAGAAAGCGAATTAATGCATGTTCTCTCCAGTCCCTGAGCCACCATTGTGTGCAGGCATTTTTGTAAGTGATTTTCTTGGTCTCCACCACTAAACCAGTGAGACAGTGTGCCATTATTTGACTTTACAGACAATGATATTGAGTTACCACAATTGGTAAGTAGACCAGAGTTTTAACCTATATGTTTTTGTCTATTTCTGAAGTTTCACACACTTTTGTTTATATCCAGGCTTCTAACTGATGCATAATTAATTTTGTAATACACCAAAGGATATACTAAAACTGATTCAACTTTTGACATGTCACTGGACATTTAGAGAATTTTTAAATATCTTCTGTTAAAAAAATAATGTAAAATATTAATCTATCTGTACATAGAACTTTTTCTATACATGACATTACTACCTCCAAGAAAAAATTATAGTTCAAATATTTTTAACTCTAGGGTAACCACTATAGCACGATTTTTTAAATGATTTATTTAAAAGACTAAATCATAAGTCAACTGAGGAGATAAAATGAAACCTTATAAAATGCTCAGTTAAACCTAGAGAAGGTAGAAAAAAATGGAAACAGGCAAAAAACAAAAGGTCTATGGAACAAATATGAAGCAGCTTGTGAGATGGGATTAATCCAATCATACCAATAAGCACTTTCAGCATGAACATTGTGAATAACCATACTAATCAAAAAAACAGGCTGTTAGAATAGATTTTTAAGTTATCTTCATGGCATCTACAAGAAACTCACATTAAATACCAAGGCATATGGTCTTCCCAGGTGCCACTCATGGTAAAGAGTCAGCCTGCCGATGCAAGAGACTTAAGAGATGCAGGTATGAACCTTGGATTGAGAAAATCCCCTGGAGGAGGGCAGGCAACCCACTCCAGTGTTCTTGTATGGAGAATCCCATGGACTGAGGAGCCTTGCGGGCTGCAGTCCATAGGGTCTCACAGAGTCAGACATGACTGAAGTGACTTAACACGCATGCATGCATAAAGGCATAAATAAAAGCAAAAGAATGAGAAAAGACAGACCACGCAAATACTAAATAAAATAAAGCTAGGCTAGCTATAGTAATCTCAAATAAGTTAGGCTTTAGAATAAAATTATTAATCAGAGATAAAGTAACAATTGCTTAAGAATAAAGTGTCAATTCTACAAAAAGATCATAATCTTAAATATCTATGCACCAAACAAGAGAACTTCAAAACAGCGTAAAGCAAAAATGGGTAATTCTGAAAGGAGATACACACAAATTCACAATTATACTTTGAAATTTAACATACTCTTCTAAATATCTCATACAATGCATGGGCAAAAATCAGTAAATATATGCATAACCTGAATAACATTATCAACCAACTTAACCTAATTGATATTAGCAAAATACATAAAATAAATACACTTAAAAACAGAGGAATATAGATTATAGTTTACGTGCATGTGGAACATTCACCAAGATAAATTATATTTTGGGTTGTAAAGCATCTCTCAGCAAATTAAAAGAATACAGATATTTTAAATGGACTTAAAGGAATTAAATCAGAAATCATAATACTAAAAAAAAAAAAAAAACCTAGAATCCATAAAAGTGCTATGAACTTAATGAAAATGAAAATACAAACCATATTATAATTTGTGCAAGGCAGCTAAAGAGTGCTTAGTGAGAAATTTATAGTCTTAAATGTTTGGTGGATCATTGAAAAAGCAAGAGAGTTCCAGAAAAACATCTATTTCTGCTTTATTGACTATGCCAAAGCCTTTGACTGTGTGGATCACAATAAATGGTGGAAAATTCTGAAAGAGATAGGAATACCAGACCATCTGACCTGTCTCTTGAGAAACCTGTATGTAGGGCAAGAAGCAACAGTTAGAACTGGACATGGAACAACAGACTGGTTCCAAATAGGAAAAGGAGTATGTCAAGGCAGTATATTGTCACTCTGCTTATTTAACTTATATGCAGAGTGCATCATGGGAAACACTGGGCTGGAAGAAACACAAGCTGGAATCAAGATTGCTGGGAGAAATATCAATAACCTCAGATATGCAGATGACACCACCCTTATGGCAGAAAGTGAAGAAGAACTAAAGAGCCTCTTGATGAAAGTGAAAGAGAAGAGTGAAAAATTTGGCTTAAAGCTCAACATTCAGAAAACTAAGATCATGGCGTCTGGTCCCATCACTTCATGGCAAATAGATGGGGAAACAGTGGAAACAGTGTCAGACTTTATTTTTTGAGGCTCCAAAATCGCTGCTGATGGTGATTGCAGCCATGAAATTAAAAGATGCTTACTCCTTGGAAGGAAGGTTATGACCAACCTAGACAGCATATTGAAAAGCAGAGACATTACTCTGCCAACAAATGTCCATCTAGTCAAGGCTATGGTTTTTCCAGTGGTCATGTATGGATGTGAGAGTTGGACAGTGAAGAAAGCTGAGTGCCGAAGAACTGATGCTTTTAAACTATGGTGTTGGAGAAGACTCTTGAGAGTCCCTTGGACTGCCAGAAGATCCAACCAGTCCATCCTAAAGGAGATCAGTCCTGGGTGTTCATTGGAAGGACTGATGTTGAAGCTGAAACTCCAATATTTTGGCCACCTCATGCGAAGAGTTGACTCATTGGAAAAACCCTAATGCTGGAAAGGATTGGGGGCAGGAAGAGAAGGGGATGACAGAGGATGTGGTGGTTGGATGGCATTATCGACTCAATGGACATGGATTTGGGTAAACTCCGGGAGTTGGTGATGGACAGGGAGGCCTGGTGTGCTGCGATTCATGGGGTCACAAAGAGTCGGACACGACTGAGTGACTGAACTGAACTGAAATGTTTATATTAGAAAAGAAAAAACAAATTGAAATCAGTAACCTAATACTCTACCTTAAGAAACTGTAGATAAACAGCAAAGCTAGCCTAAAGCAAGCAGAATGATTTGTGTGCTGAAAACTGAAAAACTCTGATGAAAAAAATTCTTTAAAAGTATCTAAACTAATGCAGAGATAAATCACACTCATTTATGAGAAGACTCAGCATTGTTAATATTTAAGTTCTCCTTCATTTGACCAATAAATTTAACTCAAACACACAATCATTATCTCAAAACTTTGGCAAATTTTTTCTTTTGTAAATAGCAACATGTTAATTTTAAAATGTATATGGAAATACTAAGAAAGTTAGTTGCAAGATCAAAACCATTCTGAAAAAGAAGAGAGCTGGAGGACTCACACTACCCAAATTCAAGACTGCCTTTCAGCTCAGTCACTCAGTCATGTCCAACTCTTTGTGACCCCATGGACTGCAGCACGCCAGGCCTCCCTGTCCATCACCAACTCCCAGGGTCTATCCAAACCCCTGTCCATAGAGTCAGTGATGCCATCCAGCCATCTCATCCTCTGTCATCCCCTTCTCTTCCTGCCGTCAATCTTTCCAGCATCAGGGTCGTTTCCAATGAGTCAGCTCTTTGCATCAGGTGGATTTGCCAGTACAGTAATCAAGATAGTGAAGTATAGGTGAAAAGATAGATATATAGATAAATTTTAAAAAATAGACAGCCCAGAAAGAGAGTTTTGGCAAAGAGGTAAAGACAAACTAATGAAGAAAGACTCCTGGTTTTAACAAATACTGTGGGGATAATTGAACATTCCAATGTAAAAAGAAAAAAATGAAGGTCAGAAACCTGACACCTTGTATTGATATAAAAATTAACTCAAAGTGCATCATAGACTTAAATGTAAAATGTAAAACCGTACGACTTAGAAGAACACATAAGGGACAATCTGTATGACCTTGGGTGTGGAGATGAGTTTTCAGACGTGACATCAAAAACACGATCCATAAAATAAGTCTTTGAAATGCATACCTGCTAAGTCACTTCAGCCGTGTCTGACTCTTTTCGACCCCAAGGAATGTAGCCTGCCAGCCTCCTTTGTCAATAGATTCTCCAGACAAGAACTGGAGTGTGTTGCCATGCCCTCCTTCAGGGGATCTTTCCAATCCAGGGATGGAACCTAAATCTCTTAGGTCTCCTGCATTGGCAGGCAGATTCTTTACCACTCGTGCCACTTGGCAAAGTGAAATTTGCTCAGTTGTGTCCGATTCTTTGTGACCCCATTGACTATATAGTCCATAGAATTCTCCAGGCCAGAGTACTGGAGTGGATAGCCTTTCCCTTCTCCAGGGGATCTTCCCAGCCCAGGGAATGAACACAGGTATTCCCCATTGCAGGTGGATTCTTACCAGCTGAGCCACCAGAGAAGCCCAAGAACACTGGAGTGTGTAGCCTATCCCTTCTCCAGTGGATGTTCCTGAACCAGAAATCGAACTGGGTTCTCCTGCATAGCAGGTGGATTCTTTACCAGTGAACTATCAGGGAAGCAGCCCAAGTCTTTGACATAGACAATTAATTATAAAATTAAAAATATTTTCCCTGCCAAACACCACACCAAAGAGAATAAAAAGATAAGTCACATACTAAGGCACAAACCACATATGTGATTTGAAAATCACAAAGTTAATAAAAGATTTACTTCCAGAATATACAAAGAACTCTTTAAATTCAACAATAAGAAAACAGACTTCTCAAATTTAAAAATGATCAAGCTAAAAGAACAAATATTTCACAAAATAAGATAAAGGATGGAAAATAAACACCTGAAAATATATACAATATTTTTAGTTGTTAGAGAAATACAAATTAAAACCACATTACTAATGCTATTAAAATGTCTCAAATAAGAAATACTGACAAAACCAAATGGTCATGAAGGCCTAAGACAATAAGAACATTTATTGCTACTGTGAGTTCAAAATTAAACAGTCATTTTGAAAAATCATCAGAGTTACTTATCAGTTCAGTTCAGTCAATCAGTTCAGTTCAGTTCAGTTCAGTTCAGTCGCTCAGTCGTGTCCAACTCTTTGAGACCCCATGAATTGCAGCACGCCAGGCCTCTCTGTCCATCACCAACTTCCGGAGTCTACCCAAACCCATGTGCATCGAGTCAGTGATGTCATCCAACCATCTCATCCTCTGTTGTCCCCTTCTCCTCCTGCCCCCAATCCTACCCAGCATTAGGGTCTTTTCCAATGAGTCAACTCTTCTCATGAGGTGGCCAAACTATCGGAGTTTCAGCTTCAACATCAGTCCTTCCAATGAACACCCAGGGCTGATCTCCTTTAGGATGGACTGATTGGATCTCCTTGCAGTCCAAGGGACTCTCAAGAGTCTTCTCCAACACCACATTTCAAAAGCATCAGTTCTTCGGCGCTCAGCTTTCTTCACCGTCCAACTCTCACATCCATACATGACCACTGGAAAAACCATAGCCTTGACTAGATGAACTTTTGTTGGCAAAGTAATGTCTGCTTTTAAATATGCTATCTAGGTTGGCCATAACCTCCCTTCCAAGGAGTAAGCATCTTTTATTTTCATGGCTGCAATCACCATCAGCAGTGATTTTGGACAGTCATGTTCAACTCTTTGCAACCCCAGGGACTGCAGCACGCCAGGCTCCCCTGTCCATCACCTACTCCCAGAGCTTGCTCAAACTATATCCAGTGATGCCATCCAACTATCTCATCCTCTGTCATCCCCTTCTCTTCCTGCCTTCAGTCTTTCCCAGCATCAGGGTCTTTTCCAATGAGTCAGTCCTTCTCATGAATTGGCCAAAGTATTGGAGTATCAGCTTTAGCATCAGTCCTGCCAATGAATATTCAGGATTGATTTCCTTTAGGATGCACTGGTTTGTCCTCTTTGCATTCCAAGGAACTCTCAAGAGTCTTCTCCAACACCACAGTTCAAAAGCATCAATTCTTTGGCACTCAGCTTTCTTTATTATAGTCCAACTCTCACATCCGTACATGACTATTGGAAAAACACTAGCATTGACTAGATGGACCTTTGTTGATAAAGTAATGTCTCTGCTTTTAAATATGCTGTCTATGTTGGTCATAGCTTTTCTTCCAAGGGGCAAGCATCTTTTAATTTCATGCATGCAGTCACCATTTGCAGTGATTCTGGAGCCCAAGAAAATAAAGTCTGTCACTGTTTCCATTGTTTCCTCATCTATTTGCCATGAAGTGATGGGACTGGGTGCCGTGATCTTCGTTTTTTGAATGTTGAGTTTTGAGCCAATTTTTTCACGCTCCTCTTCAACTTTCAACAAGAGGTTCTTTAGTTCCTCTTCACTTTCTGCCATAAGAGTGGTATCATCTGCGTATCTGAAGTTATTGGTATTTCTCCTGGCAAACTTGATTCCAGCTTGTGCTTCATCCAGCCGAACATTTTTCATGATGTACTCTGCATATAAGTTAAATAAGCAGGGTGACAGTATACAGGTTTGATGTACTCCTTTCACGATTTGGAACCAGTCCATTGTTCCATGACCAGTTCTAACTGTTGCTTCCTGACCTGCTTACAGATATCTCAGGAGGCAGGTCAGGTGGTCTGGTATTCCCATCTTTTGAAAAATGTTCCACAGTTTGTTGTGATCTACACAGTCAAAGGGTTTGGCATAGTCAATAAAGCAGAAATAGATGTTTTTCTGGAACTCTCTTTTTCGATGATCCAACGGATGTTGGCAATTTGATCTCTGGTTCCTCTGTCTTTTCTAAAACCAGCTTGAACATCTGGAAGTTTACAGTTCACATGCTGTTGAAGCCTGGCTTGAAGAATTTTGCACATTACTTTGCTAGCATGTGAGATGAGTGCAACTGTGTGGTAGTTTGAACATATTTTGGCATTGCACTTCTTTGGGATTGGAATGAAAACTGACCTTTTCCAGTCCTGTGGCCAAGTTTTCCAAATTTGCTGGCATATTGAGTGCAGCACTTTAACAGCATCATCTTTTAGGATTTAAGATAATTCCACTGGAATTCTAACACCTCCACTAGCTTTGTTCATAGTGATCCTTCCTAAGGCCCACTTGACTTCACATTCCAGGATATCTGGCTCTAGGTGAGTGATCATACCATCATCTAGGTCATGAAGATCTTTTTTGTATAGTTCTTCTGTGTATTCTTGCACCTCTTCTTAATATCTTCTGCTTCTATTAGATCCATACCATTCTTTTTTCCTTTATTTTTCCCATCTTTGCATGAAATGTTCCCTTGGTATGTCTACTTTTCTTGAAGAGATCTCTAGTCTTTCCCATTCTATTGCCCTGCCCATCAACAGAAAATTGGATTAAAGATTTACTGAGCATGGCCTTGCCCATCAGAACAAGACCCAGTTTCCCTCACAGTCAGTCTCTCTCATCAGGAAGTTTCCATTAGCTTCTTATCCTTATCTGTCAGAGGGCAGACAGAATGAAAATCAGAATCACAGAAAACTAATCAAACTGATCACATGGACCACAGCCTTGTCTAACTCAGTGAAACTATGAATGATGCTTTGTAGGGCCACCCAAGACAGACAGGTCATGGTGAAGAGTTCTGACAAAACGTGGTCCACTGGAGAAGGGAATGGCAAACCACTTCAGTGTTCTTGCTTTGATAACCCCAAGAACAATATGAAAAGGCAAGAAGACATGACACTGAAAGGTGAACCCAGTGCCCAATATGCTACTAGAGATCTGTGGAGAAATAACTCCAGAAAAATGAAGAGACGAAGCCAAAGCAAAAACAATACCCAGCTGTGGATGTGACTGGTGATGGAAGCAAGGTCCGATGCTGTAAAGAGCAATATTGCATAGGAACCTGAAATGTTAGGTCCATGAATCAAGGCAAATTAGAAGTGATCAAACAGGAAATGGCAAGAGTGAACGTAGACATTTTAGGAATCGGTGAACTAAAATGGACTGGAATGGGTGAATTTAACTCAGATGACCATTATATCTACTACTGTGGGCAAGAATCCCTTAGAAGAAATGGAGTAGCCATCATAGTCAACAAAAGAGTCTGAAATGAAGTTCCTAGGTGCAGTTTCAAAAATGACAGAATGATCTCTGTTCGTTTCCAAGGCAAACCATTCAATATCACAGTAATCCAAGTCTATGCCCCAACCAGTAATGCTGAAGAAACTGAAGTTGAACAGTTCTTTGAAGACCTACAAGACCTTATAGAGCTAATACCCAAAAAAGATGTCTTTTTCATTATAGGGGACTGGAATGCAAAAGTAGGAAGTCAAGAGATACCTGGAGTAGCAGGCAAATTTGGCCTTGGAGTACAAAATGAAGCAGGGCAAAGACTAACAGAGTTTTGCCAAGAGAATGCACTGGTGATAACAAGCACCCTCTTCCAACAACACAAGAAAAGACTCTACATATGGATATCACCAGATGGTCAATACTGAAATCAGATTGATTATAATCCTTGCAGCCAAAAATGGAGAAGCTCTATACAGTCAGCAAAAACAAGACTGGGAGTGGACTGTGGCTCAGAGCATGAACTCCTTATTGCCAAATTCAGACTTAAATTGAAGAAAGTAGGGAAAACCACTAGACCATTCAGGTATGACCTAAATCAAATCCCCTACTATTATACAGTGGAAGTGACAAATAGATTCAAAGGTTTAGATCTGATAGAGTGCCTAAAGAACTATGGATGGATGCTCATGACATTGTGCAGGAGGCAGGGATCAAGACCATCCCCAAGAAAAAGGAAGGCAAAATGGTTGTCTGAGGAAGTCTTACAAATAGCTGTGAAAAGAAGAGAAGCAAAAAGCAAAGGAGAAAAGGAAAGATATACCCGTTTGAGTGCAGAGTTCCAAAGAGTAGCAAAGAGAGATAAGAAAGCCTTCCTCAATGATCAATGCAAAGAAATAGAGGAAAACAATAGAATGGAAAAGACTAGAGAGTTACTTATAGAAGCAAACATATACTTACCTATGGCCCAACAATCCCTCTCATAAGAAAGAGGAAGGGACGGAAGGAAGAATGGAGGGAAGGAGAGTAGAAGTGAGGGAGAGAGAAAGAAGAGAAAAGAAAAGAAATCTTGCTGATAAAAGAATCACAATTAACATACAGAAGGAATGAGGGAAATAAGAGATCAACATTAGAGCATCAGATTAATGGCTGTAAGCAAGATCCACTGATGATGCCAAAAGTAATGGGTGGGATTTTAAGGCAAAACAGAATATTTGTATATCTTCACACTATCTCCCCCCAAATATGTATCAATTACTGTCATTTTAATCTATGATGATAATTTAACAAATTCTCAGAACTCCTCCACCCTCCTAGGAGGCAAAGATGGACTTCAGTGACCTCCTAGGAGGTGGAGATGGACTCAGTGACCAGTGATCAGAGAATAGAAAGGGAACAGCAGTGACATTAGGTGAAGACACCTGTAGACACATCCTTAACCAGGTGACCAAGCCAACATCACACTCTTTAAGTTGTTTTCATATCACAGACCCTCATAGGATGTGATGGGAGGAGCACATCACGTCTGTGGTCTTCATCCCCAAATCCAAATCTTAGTTGGATCATAAGAAAAACACCAGACCAACCTAAACTGAGAGGCAGTCTACAGCACCCTCTGACTGGCATTCTTCAGAAGTGCTGAAGTCAAGAGAGATGAGCAAGGAGGGGTGACCTATCGTGGATGGAGGAGACTCAGGAGATTGAAACACTGAGTACGATGACAGATCCTGGCTTAGATACTGAATCAGAAGAAGAGCAATAGTGGGAAAATTGATGAAATCAGAATAAAATCTGAAATTCAATATTGTACCAATATGAATTCTTCATTTTGATAAATATCCCCTAGTTAGGTGAGCTGTTTATATTAGAGGAAGCTGAATGACAGTTATATGGAAATTCTCTGTACTGGTTTGGCAACTCCTCTTAAGGTCCAAGGGCTTCCCTGATAGCTCAGTTGGTAAAGAATTCACCTGCAGTGCAGGAGACCCCGGTTCAATTCCTGGGTCAGGAAGATCTGCTGGAGAAGGGATAGGCTACCCACTCCAGTATTCTTGGGTTTGCCTTGTGGCTCAGCTGGTAAAGAACCCACCTGCAGTGTGGGAAACCTGGGTTCAATCCCTGGTTTGGGAAGATCCCCTGGAGAAGGGAAAGGCTACCCAATTCCATATTCTGGCCTGGAGAATCCCAAGGACTGTATATCCATGGGGTGACAAAGAGTCGGACATGACTGAGCGACTTTCACTTTCACCAGAGGTCCAAAATTATCTCAAAATAAAAATTTTTCAAAATTCAGAGTTGAAATAAGGAAAATTTTGCTCTTTAAACATTTACATATTTGAAACAATTGTATTTCTACTTCTGTGAAATAGTTGCTCCTGCAGCATTTTCGGAGAAGGCAACGGCACCCCACTCCAGTACTCTTGCCTGGAAAATCCCATGGACGGAGGAGCCTGGTAGGCTGCAGTCCATGGGGTCACAAAGAGTCGGACATGACTGAGCGAATTCACTTTCAATTTTCACTTTCATGCACTGGAGAAGGAAATGGCAACCCACTCCAGTGTTCTTCCCTGGAGAATCCCAGGGACGGGGGAGCCTGGTGGGCTGCCATCTATGGGGTCGCACAGAGTCGGACATGACTGAAGCAACTTAGCAGCAGAAGCAGCAGCATTTTCTCATCTGTCTGATTACTTGTGCCTGAGATGAGGTTGTGTGAGGGATGAAGAACCATGAGTAGAATATCTGAGCCCTATTTGTGTCACTTACATAACTGGATGATTAAAAATACATAACTGATCAAAGTACTTAACTGACCAGACTTAGTTTTCTAATCTGTTAGGTGAGGAAAACCACTTCTACCTCATCAGACAAACTAAAAAAGTCTGTACTTTTTTTTGTATTAAAACATTTGAAAAAATTCTATTTCTGTTCAATATTTCATAACTTACCTTAAACTTATATTTCATTTATATTATATATTTTCATTTAAATTTACATTAGTGTATGAAAAGTTATATTAAAATATATGAAAAATATGACATCAAACCCAGTGATCTTCAAGTGGATCACTAAGCTTGGAAACAAATGATGATGTCAAATATGAGTCTGACTCACACAATGAGGCCCATAGTGGCCACAAGGAGTTGTTTGCAGTCGCTAAGTCATGTCTGACTCTTTGTGACTCTGTGGACTCCAGCACATCAGGTTTCCTTGTCCTTCACCATGTCCCAAAGTTTTCTCAGGTTCATGTCCATTGAGTTGGTGATGCTCATGTTCTATATATCCCACTTTGAAATATTTTACTGTATGTCAAAACACATTAAATGCTCTGAAAATTCCTTTGGAAATAAAAAGCCTGTTTACTATGAGCTAATCCAGCACTAGCTCAACTTCATTGAGTAGATTGCTCCTTAGCATGTTCTAGCCCTAGAATTCCAAAGACCTGGTGAGTCTACAGGAGAGAGGGAATGACTCGGTATGTAGGTATGTTTTGAGGGCCAGGGAGGGAAGAGAAGCTTTTCGTGGAAGTGGAAGGTTATTTAAGTACTTTGGCAGAAGTTAAGTTCAGAAGAAATCATGGGGAAGAAGTCTCACCTTGACTGACTTAGACATCAGTCTTCAAAGCATGACTTACAAGGACAACATCTATGGGAAGCTACAACAGGCAAAAGCATGCTACTACAGCATGAGCTCCCTGAGGTCCCCACTTTCCCATGTATTCTGGGATGATGATGAGTCTGACTCATGTGATGATGAGATGACGATGATTCCTGGGGATGCCTGGTCTCCCTGGCATATGTAACACTCTCCTGGGCATGTTGCTGTTTACAGTTTAGCCGTGTAGATCTCTTCTTTCTCCTAAATGAAGTCACACCTTTCATGTTATCCCTGCAACAAATTCATCCACACCATCTATTTTTATTTTTATAGGTTTGTTTTGTGTTTGCTGTATTTGATGCACTTAGTTCTAGGAAAATAAATAAATTCTGGTTGTTTTCAAATTCTATGACGTTTCATAGAAATGTTCCCTGGAACACTAAAGTTTTTTATGCACTTAAAAAGCCAAAGGTTAAATTGTTTTTATGAGTCTGCAGATGACACATTTTAAAATGTATGTTGTTTTTCAGAAAGTGTAGACTGAATTACATTGTACATAAGTAGAGTAACTGTGAAGTGAATTTCTGGGAAATGGGTCACCAGAAATTTCTATGAAATGATAGAAGGGCTGGGAGTCAGGAGGCCACCTGGCCACATGCAGAGTCCCAGGGCAGAAAGATTGATTGGAGAGATCGCCAGGGATCTCACAGCTTCAGGTGAGCACAGGTCTGCACATGGGTGCGGGCAAAGTTAAGGCCAGGGAAGGAACAGGCCTGCAGCTCTCATGGAAGGGAGCAGGAATGGCAATAATAATTTTATTGCCCACTAACCAGTGTGGAAAATCTTATCATCCACAGCATATTGGTCACAGCACCCAAAAGCATCCCTAGTGGTCCAGAATTAGTCCCAGGCCTGTGTCTGGGTCTACATAACAAATCTTTGAAGTAAAATCTGAGAGAACCAAATCCTTTTCAATAATTTGCTACATTCCAGAACAATGCTCAAAACCAATATAATAGCAAAACATACCCTGTACCCCATTATGTAAAATTCACAATGTTTGGCATCTAATAAAAAAAATTAACTGGTATGTAAAGAAGTAACACAATCTGTAATGATGAAACCAGCCCAGGAATGACAGATGATAAAATAGTAGAAAAGGAAATTAAAACTGTTATTATAACTGTATTCCACATATTTGAAAGACTAGAAGAAAGATGAGTATAGTAAGTACAGACATGGAAAATATGCAAAAAGACACAAATAAAACTTCTAGAGATGAACACTCCAGCATTGAAGGTGGAAAATGCACTAGCTGGTATTGGACATGGCAATAGAAAAGGTTAGTTCAGGGAGAAAGTTTTCCTTTACATTTCTAGGTTCTGGCTGGTCTAAGAATCAAACTGACATGAGTCAGATTAATAGGGGGGAAAAAAATCAAACAGATTTTAATGACATGTGTAAGTGGGAGAGACCCAGGAAAACAAAGTAACTTGTCAAAACGGCCAAAGTTCTCACTTTAAATACCAGGTTCTGCTAATGAAAAAAGAAGATGTCGGGGTAGTGGCTTGGGACTTCAAAGGGGAAAAAGGCAATTGGCATGGAGATGAAAAAAACCAAACGTTTGGTAAACAAATGTGTGCTTGAGCTATGCAGAGACAATGAGACAGAGAATGGATTCTGATCTCCAGGCCCTAGCAAGTCTCCTCCACCACACCTCACCCATATTCTTTGCAGGTATCTCAGATGATAGCACTGTTCCAGGAGCCAGGCCTTTTTCTAAATTTTTCACGTAGCTAAGGGATAGGTAAAAAGAAAGACTTCCTATGTCTTCTGTTTCTTAAAAATAATCAACCTAAGTCAATCCTCATGCCAAAGAAACATGTTTTGGTGTAGTAATTTTTGCTCCCCTGCAAAACTGAAATCATGGCTATACAAGATTTCACAGTGTGTATAAGTGGGCTCTGGTTTTAAAATTTTGGGATGATAATCACACTGAGTGAACATAAGAGAACGAAAAGTACACATACTTGGAGTTAAACATCTATGGATTCTTGCAAATTCTGTGACTCATTATTTCACTCCTCTGGCCACCCCTTCCACAGTTCAGAATGAGGATAATAATGCCTTTATCTTAGACAGACATAGGGAAAAACTAAAATTTAAAGCCATTGACAAAGAGACAAAGTATCACTGAAGAAAACACACCAAAAATAGACAAAAAAGAGATACAAAGCATTATCACCTGATTTAATAATGTACTTAAAGATTTTAGAAATCTCAAAGAATATTTTTGTACAAGGATGTAAACTGCATGGTTTCCATAGTGAGATATTTCTACCATAGCTTATTGAAGCATGAGAAAACAAAGCATAAAATTTGGACTGTGCTTTTCTTCATACATAGAAGATCGTAAGCAATGTCAGGCATTGTCGCCTGGAAGGGAGGATCACATAATGATAAACAGACTGCCTTAGGTCCTGCCCAGTGACTTGTGAGCTGAGAGCCATTGTAAGTCAGCCAATCTTTTCAACCTCAATTCTCTTACCTCCACCCTTTGTTTAAACTATTTAATACTCTTTTTTTTTTAAGGCTACTTCTTTGCAGATGGTGAACACCTTCAGGAAAGGGTGTGGGTATGAGAGGAGGTAAGACAGGGAGTGGAAAGTGGTAAAACGTTGTTGCCCGGGGTCCAAGGTAGACTAAACAAAAATAGACTTGCCTTAATTCGCCTTCAGCCCCTCCCCTGTTAAATATAAATAAATAGAATAAATTAACTAAAGGGCAAAATCAAAAGTGTGATCAAGGGAGTCCCACGTCATCAGCCATTAACGAAATCAGTTTTTCTGTGAAGCACAACAACAAAAATTGGTGTCCCTGAATAAACCATTTTGAGAACATTGTTTAGAGAAACAGTAAGACTTTTCATTTCAGACTTTCTATTTTTTTTATCACATGATTACTTGAAATAGGTTATTCCTTGACGTTGGTTAACAGTTGTAGGTTTCAGCTGACTCAGTAGACAGATAATCTGCCATCTGGGCTGCTGTAATCTGCTGTGACCTGCTGGGTCTGGTGCTTACTGGACACTCTGGTGTTTAAACTAGACAAAGTTCAGGCTCTTTAAGTTTCATCAACATTTAAAGTTTCACATTCATTCTTTCTGTACAACAGAAAAAAAATTATTTTCAATGTAATTTTACTTTAAATTGGACAACTTGACTGCACTGTGATCACAGGCATAGACTGAAGCCTGGATCCTGGTCTCAGCTGAAGCTCCCCAGAGTGTAACACTGGCCGAGTGGCTACAACTCAATGGTGTCCCCTTCATAAAAAGAGAAATTGTAGTATTGATCTCACAGGGCTGCCATTAAGCTGAAGTGTCTCAATGCTTTTTTAATTATTGAGAACAGTATCCAAGACACGGTAAACCTTTAAAAATGTTTGTTAATAAAATAAACTGGATTGTTATTCAAATACTCTGTGCAACAATGTAGAAGTACAGGGGCTGTGAGACAGCTTTTTCTAAAGCTAATTACACGGAAAATTGATACTTCAGTTTTCAACTGCTTGCTAAGTTGCTTCAGTCACGTCCAATTCTTTGCAACACTAGGGACTATAGCATACCAGGCTCTTCTGTCTCTGGGATTTTCCAGGAAAGTATACTGGAGTGGGTTTCCATCTCCTCTTCTAGGGAATCTTCCCAACCCAGGGATCAAACCTGTATCTCTTATGTCTCCTGCATTGGTAGGCGGGTTCTTTACCACTAGTGCCACCTAGGAAGTCCATTTGCACACCTTCATTCTAAAGAATGCAAGTGATATATTCATGAGAAAGAATGATCCATTTAAAAGTCATAGAAAAGATGAAATACCTAGGTATTAAAAAGAAATGTGCAAAGCCTACTGATCCAAAAGTACACTTACTGCAATGAAAAGACATGTGGTATTCTGAAATAGGGGGCTTCATGTCATAAAAAGGACAGTTCTACCCAACTTAATGGTAATAACACAGTCTTAATAACAAGAAGCAAGAAGTTCATCTTAAAATTCATTTCGAAAAATAAAGCCAGAATGGGGAGAACTCTGAAAACAAGAAAGAGATTTAAAGAGGTACCAGCTTTATCAGGTAGTAAAACATAATGAAAAGGTGATCATTTAAACAGGTTGCTATTCACATGTGAATAGACCTACAAATTGCTGAAAAGTCTAGAAATAGAACTAGATAGGACAGACAGCCTCTCAGATACGTGGAAATAAATAGTGACTTCCTGGCTGTATCTCTGCAGTTTGTTTCTCATCATAAATGGTTGCCTTTCTCAGCACATTTTTACACTGAGAAGTTCCAGAAGAGTATTTCTCCTGAGATAGAGTTATCTCACTCAGCTCAGGCTGCCATAACAAAGTACCACTGATGAGGAGAATTAAACAGCAGACTTCTATATCTTACTGTTCTGGAGGCTGGAAGTCCCAGGTCTAGGTACTGACAGATTGGATTCCTGGTGAGGGCGCTCTTCCTGGCTTACAGACAGCAGCCTGCTGGCCGTGTCCTCACATAGTGTCGAGGGAGAGAGAGAGGAAAGGAGAGACGAAAAGAGAGAACCAATCTGAGTTGTTGCTCAGTCTCAGTCGTGTCGGACTTTTTGTGACCCCATGGGGCTGTAGCAAGCGAGGCTTCCCTGTCCTTCACCATCTCCCAAAGATAGTTCAAATTCATGTCCATTGAGTCGGTGATGCTATCTAACTATCTCATCCTCTGCCGCCCTCATCTCCTTTTGCACTCCATCTTTCCCAGCATCAGGGTCTTTTCCAGTGAGTCAGCTCTTTGCATCAGGTGGCGAAAGCGTTGGAGCTTCAGCTTCAGCATCAGTCCTTCCAATGAATACTTAGAACTGATTTCCTTTAGGATTGACTGGCTTGATCTCCTTGCTGTCCAAGAGACTCTCAAGAGTCTTCTCCAGTCCCACAATTCAAAAGCATCAATTCTTTGGCACTCAGCCTTATTTATGGTCCAACTCTCACATATGTACATGACTAACAGAAAAGCCATAGCTTTGACTATATGGATCTTTGTTGGCAAAGTGATGTCTCTGCTTTTTAATACACTGTCTAGGTTTGTCGTGGCTTTCCTTTCAAGGAGCAAGTGTCTTTTAATTTCATGGCTATAGTCACCATTCACAGTGATTTTGGAACCCAAGAAAATAAAATCTGTCACTGCTTCCACTTTTCCCCCTTCTATTTGCCATGAAGTGATGGGACCAGATGCCATGATCTTAGTCGTTTGAATGTTGAGTTTTAAGCCAGCTTTAGGAGGGCACTAATCCCATAACCTATCCTCATGACCTCATTTATATAAACCTAATTGCCTTCCAGAGGTCCCACTTCCAAACATTATCACATTGGGAATTGGGGCTTTTGAATTGTAGGGCATAAACATTCAGTCCATAACAGCAGCCACAGGTCTGAGTATGTATGTATGTGCCCTTGTTGATAGTGATGGGGGGCAGTGGTAGGACGACGGGAAGATAAATAAAGCACATCAGATCACAGGGTTTTCTCAGGACCAGCTGGGAATGTGCCTTTGCTAACTTGCATCTGGAACAGCCTAGACTGGGAAACATACAGAATCCCATGAATATGTCTGGTGCTAACATACTTCCAAATCTGAAGCAAAAACATGTCCCCTGTGGGTGGAGGGAGGTCTTCCTCTGAAGGGGTGAGATGTTCACATTGTGAGTCACACCGGGAGATTCCAGGGCAGGAGATGGGACTGAGAGTAGGTCTGAGTGGAAAAAAACTAAACTAAGGGGGAAAATGCCTTCTTTGTCTGGACCTCAAGTTCTCAGGGTCCTAAATGTTGAGTTGTGGGAGAAGGAACCCAGGTGTTTCTTCAGAGGAAGAGATAATGGTTCCTCTTCCCTCTGAAAGCAGGTGGATGCTGAACTTGCCCCTGTTCTCCAGGAGAACACTGTGAAGTTGAAAGGGGTGGGGTCTGATCTTGGCATCCCTGTTAGAACTTCCTTCCCATATCTTCCGTGAGGGTCATCAAAGCAGAGTTACAACCTGTTTGCATGGTAATAAGAGGAGCAGAGCTTCACTAGGGAGAGGAGGGGTTCCTGAGACAGTGGGGTCATTTGGGGATCACCAACATGGATAGAGATCAGCACCTGAGCCTCTTTAAGACCACAGAGGCTACACCCTAATGTCCAAAAGCTCAGTGCACATTCCCACACTCCAAAATTTCATGCATCGAAGGAGAAATCCATTTTGTCATCCTGATCACATGCACTTTTGTTTACCAGAAAACTCCAACTAGAAAGCGGGGCACATGCTTAGTTAATACAGAGGTTCTCACTCAACTCTCAGGAAAGAAGTTGAGCAAAAGAAAGCTCCTGATCAAATGTCTGCCCTTCAAAGTCTTTCTGCATGAAGGACTTGAACAGATACCTGGAACAAATACAGATTCCAGTCATTTTAATTTCAAAATTGTCAGCTTTTTAATATCTACATGTCCTCAAGATTATGCAGGCTGTAATTCAACAATAAATTATTTGGAGCTATGCGTGCAGGAAAGATATTTTATGTTTTATAACTTAAGGGAGAAAGAGGCATTGAATATTATTTTGCCCAGGGCTGTGCAAAATGATAGTTTAGAAAAAGTACAAAAGTTGGATAAATTCAGTGTGGGACAATCTCAAAAACTTCAGGTGTCACAGGTTTAGACTAAGCTGTGTTCACTGAGAAAGGAAAGCAATCTTGAATAAGCATATTTGAATGGAGAATTGATGAACATATGAATGAGCACACTTTAAAAGCAGAAAGGTTAAGGGTTTGTTATAGCACTAGCTATGATATAGGTAGTCAATAATTGTGACTCTGATAAATAATAGGATGAAAACAAATACACTTTTGGAAGTAACATCTCACAAATGGAAAGGCCAATATTAATTCAAGGACAGAATACCTGTGTCTTTTATAAACATGCAACAGGATCTTAGTCAACCAGATTTAATTGTATGACTTGGTTGGAATTTGGGGCCTCTTATGAGTTGTAAAATGTGAGATGAGTTACTGAATCTCTCTGAGTTTCTGTCCATCTTCTATGAAACCAGTAACAGCACAGGTCTTGTAGGTTATGAGGATTTGGTGACCTAACACTGTATAAGGATTGGCTTGTGTTTCTGAACATCACTAACATTAGCAGCAGCCTTGTCTTCTCACCATCACCAGCATTATTCACCAACTGACTACACAGGCCCCATTTGGTTGGAGATCAATACAGATAAAATGCTCCCCAACACAGAAATGGGTACCAGTGTGACTGTTCCTTCTCAGCATGGAAATTAAAATGCAAGTGACATTGTTCTGTAACTGTTGAAATTATTTTAAGAAAATAAAAACACCTACAGAATTTTTTGCTAAATGAGAAGTTCCTTCACTTAAGATCAACCCAGAATGCAAATTCTTCCACTTGCTTTTGGTCTCACCATTTCCAAATCATTCTAGCTTTAGCTCTGGATGCCAAAACCCACATCAAAGCAGAGGAGGAAAGCGGAGGCCCACAGGAAACAGGAGGCACTGCTGGGTCAACTCTTTCCAGGGCTGTCAGCCCTTCTTGTTAACATTCACAGCATACTTCTCAGAGCAGACACTCAGTTAAAATATGGAGCCCAGACAAAGGAAAATGTAATAAATTTGTACTCCCTGCCATTGCTGACGATGGCAGGACCGTTCTCGACATCCTCAGATTTAAGGGATTCACTGTGATTGCTGTTTAGAAGGCTCACTTTCCAGTGGCTCCACAAGAAAAGGTTTGTCTAATATGAAGAAATCAACACCTTCAGACCTGAAATAAACTTACAGTTGCCTTTATGGTACAAATTGCTAAACAGAATTGAAAATGAAAGTATTAGTCTCTCAGTTGTGTCCAGCTCTTTGCCACCCCATGGACTCTAGTCAAGCTCCTCTGTCCATGGAATTCTCTAGGCAAGGATAGTAGAGTGGGTTTCCATTCCCTTCTCCAGGGGATCTTCTAGACTCAGGGATCGAATCCAGGTCTCCTGCATTGCAGGAGAATTCTTTACCATTTGAGCCACCAGGGAAGACCACTAAACAGGATTACTTTCATTTAAAATGAGCGAGAAGGGGTTTCTGTATAAATATAACTACTCCAGTTTTTACTGAAGGACACAGAAGAGAAATGATGTATCCTTTGAGCCATGCAGCTGTGCAGATGACTGACCTGCTGCTACCACAGCTGTACAGGTACTGTCTACAAAGAACTCAATGAGAAATAGCCAAGGGCAGGGTGCCTTGGAGAGAAAAGATCCTGTACTTGGCTTCCTGCTTTAGGGTCCTTACATTGCCATACACATGAACCTCAGAGCTGTTGAAGAAGTCAGAACTTAAAGAAATGCCATCACTTCCAGGCGCTTTATGAAAAGGATTTTTAAAGTTACCCCAAACAGAATCAATACAAAAGAAAGATTCTTTGGGCTTATATCCCTCATTCACACATTTTTCTCATTCATTCAGTTCTTATTCATTCATTAGAAACTATTCCCAGCAGCTGACCATGTGAACTGCCCTTGGCTAGGCTCAAAAGATACAGAAATAAACAAAATAAATGCCAGATTGTTTGCATCGTGGGTGGTTGTTGTGACTGTATCAGTAAATGCATTGAGAAGTCATGTAGGTGAACAGATGGAGAGGGGTTATTTCTCCTGGATTTCTTACAAACACTACCCTTAGGAAGTAGCAGTGGCCGCAAGAAGGGGTCCACGCTAGCCCTGCTCCTTGGCATCATGGCTGGGGCATTTCATCAGCAGAAGCTGCATACCGGGCCAGTACCTGGCTGTTTGGGAGATGGGAAGGTACAACTTTAGAATCACCAGCAAGGATGGAAGGCTGGCAGTTGATTACTCTTCTTCCTCAAAACGTCTTCCCACATGCAAACCATGGATATGTTTTAACATTCCCTATACAGTAGCAAAGATATATTTCGATATCGTCTTTCTTTTTTTTTTCCTGGCCATGTCCATGCATGTGGGATCTTAGTTCCCTGACCAGGGATAGAACCCACGCCCCCTAAAGCGGGAATCTGTAGCCACCAGGGAAGTTCCTCAGTATTATCTTACCTAACATTTCTCTACTTACCGCTGAGGTTGAACATACTGTCTTATTTTATAGGATGTGTGTATTTGAAGAAGTATTTATATCTGTGCCCTGCATCTTTATTTCACTGAGTTCTTTGTTTTCTTATTGATGTGAAAGAAATCTTTGCAGTTACATATGCTGAAAATATTTCATCTCATTCTGTCATTTGTCTTTAGCTTTATTTATGTTGCCTACCAGCTAAGGAGACTTCCTCACAAATTGGCCTTTGCATATTGGCAGTTTGTTGTCATAACAGGAATCAGAGGTGAGACAGGCTACACAGAAGTGTAAGTTATATGACAGATTTCACAATCTGGAACTAAAAAAGTGACATTTTTCAATATTTCTAATACGGATTTTATGCTGAAATTATAATATGTTGAATATATTATATTATATGAACATATTAGAACATAGTATGAAAATTTATGTCTCTTGATTCTTTTTTAAATGTGGCTACTAGAAAATTCAAGATTACGTATACAGCAATTTATGTTCCACTGGGTGTCACTGATCTAGAGATTAAGTTCTGATGCTACAAACCAAATATTTTTGTCTTTTACTCCATCAAAAAAAAGATGTCGGTTCTGCCCCAAGGCCAGCCTTTCTGGCGGTCAAAGGCTGACAGCATCAGACAGGATTCCATGCCCCCTCTACCAGCCCATTGCAGGAGCAGATGTAGTTCAGCTTTAGCAGAAAGTGAACACCTCAACGACTCAGCAAACTTCCGCTTGTTTCAAAATCTATTTGTCCTGAGTTGAGTCACCTGTCCATTTGCAATTACTCATTGAGGTCTTGTAAACAAACACCGGACAAGGCACCAGGTTGCCCTGAAGGAGCCCAGCCCAGGGTGGAGGCAAGTTCCCACCGGGGACACAGTGGTGGAGGGACAGGTGAGTGTGGGGTTCCCACGGCCTCCACCACTTGCCGCCATCCACACCACCTGTGTGTTCATTCCTTTATCAACTGTTGTACTTTTTTGATGTGGGTAATCAATTCCCTGATTACTTTTTCTCAACTTGCCCCTCTTTCACCCATAAATCAAGCTTCCCAGATGCTCAATTGTGTTCTTATGGTCTATCTACCTCCATGTCAATGACTTTCTGTCTTAATTTCTGAGGTTTCCGATAAATAAGGCTTGATATCTGATGTCAACTCTCCTCCATTGTTTTTATCCTTCTGAAATGTTTTGACTATTTTCACCCCTTTGCTGTTGCACATATATTAGAATTAACATCACAGTTGCATACTCATATACAAATAAGTCATACAACAAAAATATGCATTGAGATTGTGATTATAATTATATTGAATTTATAGGTCAACTTAAATAGAATTGACCTCCTCAGAATATTGAACTTTCCTATTCATGAGCATTGTAAAGTTTTCCGTTTGTTTAGATTTGTTTGGTGTCTTTCTTCTCTTGTTTTATTTATTCCTGGTAGTTTACATATTTATTTCTTCCTTAACTTTCACTAGATTCTCAAGTTGTCTTTTATTCTTATTTGGAAATAATACATCCAATATCCTTTATTCTAGTGGTATCTCCTTTGTAAATTCTATTATTATGTTTATTACACATGGTAAATTTTAAAATGATTTTTAAAAGATGTAATATATAAAACTTCCTATTTCTACTCATCCCCACCCCCTATAGATAATTTTATTAGTCTTTTAGAAATTAAGCTTAAATTTCTAATAAAATGCATTTTTCCTATAAAAATTAAACAGAAATGATCACAAACACCATTTTTCCTACCACAAGGAAAGATTGCAATAAGTCTGAGTTCTAGTTCTGTTCACCCATGCATCCTCAGGTAAATCACTCACTCTTTGAGCTTCAGTTTTCCCCATTTCTGAAATAAGAATAATGACTCCATGCTCAGAATTGGCATGTCAAATCATAAGGCCATCACAATGAGTTAGGGTGGTTCCTGCTTGGCCCTAGGAGTCTAATGCATGAGGGAGGCCAATATGGCTGAGTTCCCATCTCCCAAAACCACCCTACTAGTATCAGGAAGAGCAGACTCAGTCCCTTCAAAACTCACATGATGCCTACAGAACACCTCTCCCAGAGCGTGTGTTTCAGAAGGGCCCAGACTACATCCTGAGACCTTTTGTAGAAGGTCTAAAGTGCCTGGCTGTGGAGCCTGCACGGAGCCTGGTCTGTGTGTCCTGTTACTCCTCCTGCCCAGGGAACTGGTCTTTCTCCCTTCTCTTTTCCTGGTTGGTGCTACAGCCTTGAGCCTTTCAGGTACCTGAATCTTCCTCTTTTTATGGGGTGAGGAGTCACTGAGAGCTTCTAAGAAGATATGAAACCAATTATACCAGAATTTTTCAGATCGCCATGCCTGGAAATCCTTCTTCCATCCTCCTGAACACTGATCAATTTCTCAGCCTTTGAAAATGAGACCTCTCTCCACAAGAGAGTCCTTTCTCACCAACCTGGGCTCACATGACAACTACCTCCCTATTTGCTTCCACCATTCTCTGAATCTGGTAGGATCCATTATCTAAATGGTTCTCTTTTGCTCATGTTTGTATCCTCAGTACCTGACAGAGAGCTTAGCATCCACTAGGGGTCCACAGATATTGTGGGATGGGTGTCTTAATTCATTTTAATAGAGATTGTATTCGAGGGCACAAATAGAGATAGTCTCTGCCCTCTTGTATCTTGCAACATGCACAAGATAGGCATAAACCAAATTATGAGATCAAAACATATGAAACTGCAATGTGGAAGCTCCACAAAGGAAGGGTGAAGTTTGCTCTGAGAATATTCAACAGGGGGCCTAATCCAGTCTAGAGAGTTAAGAAGTCTTCTTTTCAAGTCAAGATCCAAAGAATGAGTAGGCATTAGGTAGAGGATGAAGTTGGGGAAAATGGTGATCAGTTCCATAGGAAAGTTTTGTGGCAAAAAACAGGATGTTGATAAACTATATCCAAGCAACTAGTAGAAGGCCAAGTCATTCAGACATGTTCCATCTGAAACCCATGTGTTACATTCTGGGAGTACAGAGAAAGGCATCATCATGTCCTCAGTGTCAAGATAGAATACAATGTGATCACAATACATAGGAAGTGTCAGGTAGGGGTGTATGATGTCACCTGTAACATATTTAGGGGAAGAATTTGTATTTCACACTGAAGCTAAACTTGCAATGATTTTACTTTCTAATTTGGATGCGTCTGTCTCTTTTATTTGCCTAACTCAAATGACCATTGTATCTACTACTGTGGGCAAGAATCTCTTAGAAGAAATGGAGTAGTCAACAAAGGAGTCTGAAATGCAATGCTGCTGCTGCTAAGTCGCCTCAGTCGTGTCCGACTCTGTGCGACCCCATAGACGGTAGCCCACCAGGCTCCGCCGTCCCTGGGATTCTCCAGGCAAGAATACTGGAGTGGGTTGCCATTTCCTTCTACAGTGCGTGAAAGGGAAAAGTGAAAGTGAAGTCGCTCAGTCGTGTCTGACTCTTCGCGACCCCATGGACTGTAGCCTACCAGGCTCCTCTGTCCATGGGATTTTCCAGGCAAGAGTACTGGAGTGGGGTGCCATTGGCTTCTCCGCTGAAATGCAATACTTGGATGCAATCTCAAAAATGACAAAATGATCTCTGTTCGTTTCCAGGGCAAACCATTCAATATCACGATAATCCAAGTCTATTCCCTGACCAGTAATGCTGACGTAGCTGAAGTTCAATGGTTCTATGAAGACCAAGACCTTCTAGAGCTAACACCCAAAAAAGGTGTCTTTTTCATTGTAGGGGACTGGAATGCAAAAGTCGGAAGTCAAGAGATAGCTGGAATAACAGGCAAATTTGGCCTTGGAGTACAGAATGAAGCAGGACAAAGGCTAACAGAGTTTTGCCAGAGAACGCACTGGTCATAGGAAACACCCTCTTTCAACAACACAAGAGAAGACTCTACACATGGACATCACCAGATGGTCAATACCAAAATCAGATTGGTTATATTCTTTGCAGCCAAAGATGGAGAAGTTCTATACAGTCAGCAAAAACAAGACCAGGAGCTAACTGTAGCACAGACCATGAACTCCCTATTGCCAAATTGAGACTTAGATTGAAGAAAGTAGGGAAAACCACTAGACCATTCAGGTATGACCTAAATCAAATCCCTTAAGATTATATAATGGAAGTGAGAAATAGATTCAAGGGATTAGATCTGATAGACAGTGTGCCTGAAGAACTATGGATGGAGTTTGTGACATTGTAGAGGAGACAGGAATCATGACCATTCCCAAGAAAAAGAAATGCAAAAAGCCAAATGACTGTCTGAGGAGACCTTACAAACAGCTAAGAAAAGAAGAGAAGCAAAAGGCAAAGGAGGAAAGGAAAGATACACCCATTTGAATGCAGAGTTCCAGAGAATAGCAAGGAGAGATAAGAAAGCCTTCCTCAGTAATCAATGCAAAGAAATAGAGGAAAACAATAGAATGAGCAAGACCAGAGAGCTCTTCAAGAAAATTAGAGATACCAAGGGAACATTTCATGCAAAGATGGGTACAATAAAAGACAGAAATGGTACGAATCTAACAGAAGCAGAAGATATTAAGAAGAGATGGTAAGAATACACAGAAGGGCTGTACAAAAAAGATCTTCACAACCCAGATAATCACGATGGTATGGTCACTCACTTAGAGCCAGACATCCTGGAATGTGAAGTCAAGTGGGCCTTAGAAAGCATCACTACGAACGAAGCTAGTGGAGGTGATGGAATTCCAGTTGAGCTATTTCAAATCCTAAAAAATGATGCTGTGAAAGTACTGCACTCAATATGCCAGCAAATTTGGAAAACTCGGCAGTGGCCACGGGCCTGGAAAAGGTCAGTTTTCATTCCAATCCCAAAGAAAAGCAATGCCAAAGAATACTCAAACTACCACACAATTGCACTCATCTCACACACTAGTAATGTTCAAAATTCTCCAAGTCAGGCTTCAGCAGTCCATGAACCATGAACTTCCAGATGTTCAAGCTGGTTTTAGAAAAGTCAGAGGAACCAGAGATCAAGTTGCCAACATCCATTGGATCATCGAAAAAGCAAGAGAGTTCCAGAAAAACACCTATTTCTGCTTTATTGACTATGCCAATGCCTTTGACTGTGTGGATCACAATAAACTGTGGAAAATTCTGAAAGAGATGGGCATACCAGACCACCTGATCTCCCTCCTGAGAAATCTGCATGCAGGTCAGGAAGCAACAGTTAGAACAGGACATGGAACAACAGACTGGTTCCAAATAGGAAAAGGAGTCCGTCAAGGCTGTATATTGTAACCCTGCTTATTTAACTTATATGCAGAGTACATTATGAGAAATGCCAGGCTGGATGAATCACTAGCTGGAATCAAGATTACCCAGAGAAATGTCAATAACCTCAGATATGCAGATGACACCATGCTTATGGCAGAAACTGAAGAAGAACTAAAGAACCTCTTGATGAAAGTAAAAGAGAGTGAAAAATTTGGCTTAAAGCTCAACATTCAGAAAACTAAGATCACAGCATCTGGTCCCATCACTTCATGGCAAATAGATGGGGAAACAGTGGAAACAGTGGCTGACTTTATTTATTTATTTATTTATTTTTGGCTCCAAAATCACTTCAGATAGTGACTGCAGCCATGAAAATAAAAGACGCTTGCTCCTTGGAAGAAAAGTTATGACCAATATAGACAGCATATTAAAAAGCAGAGACATTACTTTGTCAACAAAGGTCCATTTAGTCAAGGCTATGGTTTTTCCAGTAGTCATGTATGGATATGAGAGTTAGACTATACAGGAAGCTGAGCACTTAAAAACTGATCATTTTGAACTGTGGTGTTGGAGAAGACTCTTGAGAGTTCCTTGGACTGCAAGGAGATCAAACCAGTCCATCCTAAAGGAAATCAGTCCTGAATATTCATTGGAAGGACTGATGCTGAAGCTGAAACTCCAATACTTTGGCCACCTGATGTGAAGAGCTGACTCATTTGAAAAAACACTGATTCTGGGAAAGATTGAAGGCAGGAGGAGAAGGGGACGACAGAGGATGAGATGGTTAGATGGCATCACCGACTTGATGGACATAAGTTTGAGTAAACTCCGGGAGATGGTGATGGACAGGGAGGCCTGACGTGCTGCAGTCCATGGGGTATCAGGGAGTCAGACACAACCGAGTGACTGAACTGAAGACTTCAAATACTATATTGAATAAGTGGCAATAGTGACTATCCTTCTGTTGTCCCTGATCTAAGAGGAAATGCTTTCAGCTTCTCCCATTTGGTATGATGTTAACTGTGGGCTTGTCATATAAGGCCTTTGAGATGCTGAGGTTCATTTCATTTATTCCCACTTTGTGGAGAACTTCTATCAAAGTTTATAAGTAAGTTCCCGATGATTTTTTAAATGACTGTATAATTTTGAGCTCACAATAGCAATAAATGTTCTTATTGATTATTTTCTTTTCTCATGGCATTCTTGTCTGACTTTGGTACCAAGGTAATGCTGGTAAGGTATTCTTTTTCTTTTCTTTTTTTGGTAGTTGAGAAAGATTTGTACAAATTCTTCTTTGACTCTTTGGTCAAATTCACCTATTAATTTGTCTTGTCCTGAGCTTTTGTTTGTTGAGAGTTTTTAATTATTAATTCAATCTCCTTACAAGTAAATAGACTGTTCAGATTTTCTATTTCAGCATGATTCATTCTTTGTTGGTTTTATGTTTTTAGAAATTCATTCATTTGTTCTAGATTGTCAGATTTGTTCATTAAAAACTGTTCATAGCAGCCTCTTACAATCCTTTGTATTTTTGTGGTATTGATTATAACATCTCCTCTCTCATTTCTGATTTTATTTGTGTTCTCTCTCTTTTTTCTTGTTAAGTCTACCTAAATGTTTGTCAATTTTGTTTATCTTTCCATAGAATCAGCTCTAAGTTTCATTGATCTTTCTATTGTCACTTTAGTTTCCATTTTATTTCCACTCTAATCTGTGTTATATCCTCCTTTTACTAACTGTGGGCTTCATTTGGTCTTCTTTTTCCAGTTCTATGAGGTGTAAAGTTAGATAATTTACCTGGGATTTTTCTTGTTTCTTGAGGTAGATGTTTATCTTCATGAACTTCCTTCTTAGAACTGCTTCCCACAAAACTTTGGATGTTATATTTCTATTTTCACTTGTCTTCAGGTATTTTTTTAAATTCTTTTTTGACCCATTGATTGTTCAATAGCATGTTGTTTCATCTCCACATATTTGTGAGTTTTCCAGTTTTTTTTTATGTAATTAATTTTTAGTTTCATACCATTGTGGTCAGAAAATATGGTTGATATTATTTCAGTCTTCTTAAATGTATTAAGGCACGTTTTGTGGTCTAACATATGATCTATCCTGTAAAATGTTCCCTGTGCACTTGAGAAGAATGTGTATTCTGTTGCTTTTGGATGAAATGTTTCATATATATCTGTTAAGTCTATCTGATCTAATTTGTCATTTAAGGTCAATGTTTCCTTATTAATTTTCTGAATTTGCTTGATTCTTTATAGAATAATATATGTAAAAATGAATTCAGATTTTTCTATGTTTTTGTGGAAATTGGCAGAACATAATTACAAAGGCAGAAGAACTTTGCTATATCTTTAATCAGTAAAAATTTATTTTATCTAAAATAATTAAGATACATTAATATAAGTATTTAAATGTATGTTTTAGAAATGTTTTTAATAATGAATTAAAGTATCCAGTGAGATAGACATGGTGGGTAATAAGATTATAAAATTAAGAAACAGACCAAGGAGAAGAAAAAGACATATGTGCATATATGTGTATGTGAAAAGTAACAAAAATTGTAATTTTTTATATATGATAAATGTGAGATACCAATAAAAACTACATGATATTCAAAAAATGCAGTCTTAAAACTTCTAATGGATGTTATTGTGAGAACTATATTTAAAGTTCTTCTACATAGATGTGTTTGAGATGGCTACAACTGTGACTGAATTGGCCCAGGAATAGTAAGAATAGCAAAAGAAGTGAAACAAAGACCAGCACCTCAGGAATCTCAAACTTAACTTCCCCTCTAAATAGTCATTTTAAATCTGTAAACTCACAAAGAAACTCCTCAATATTTAAGATAATAATTTTTTTAAAAGACAGAGGAACCTGGCAAACATGTCCTCAGCCAGGAGGTCAAAGTCAACATTAACAGTGATGAATTGTATGTACAGGATGTGCTCTTGACTTGATGAAAAGGGCACTTCACCTCTGTGCTCTCCTTTCTATCTATCAGTCTAATGATAAGAAAAACATCAAACAAATTCCACTTGAGAGTCATTCCACAAAATACCTCATCAGTCTTCCTCCAAACTATCCGGGTCATCAAAGACATGAAAGATCTGAGAAACTAGAGGATTCTGAGGAGACATGATGACTGAGGGTCATGCGGTGCCCTATATGAGATCCTGGAACAGAAAAAGCTCATTAGGAGAAAACTAAGGAAAGATGAATAAGCTATGGATATTAGTTCATGATAATATACTAATATTGGCTCAGTAAATGTACCAGAAAAGTGTTAATAAAATCATATTTTGTTTTTTTAAAGCCATAATATACTAAATTTCTTAAAGGTTACTGTGCTTAAACTTTTAACCAAAGTGGGAAAATTTAGAATTCCCTTTTTATTTCATTACCTTGTCACAACTCGGAAAATTAGAACTGCTTATTACAATTATTACAATTACCACTGTAATTACAATTACTGCTTATTACTGTCTTGTTATTGTTCTGTTGTTCTGTTTTCTATTGTTTTGACCATGCTGTGCAGCTGGTGGCATCCTAGTTCCCCAAACAACCCAGGCCCCAGCAGTGAAACTGCATGCCTAGTCTTAACCACTTGCTCACCAGAGAATTCTTAGTTGTTGTTTTTTTTTTAAATAAAACTAATTTTGTCATCATTCAGAGAGAAGATATGTATTGCTGATGCACGTATCATAGGCATTCTGCTAGGAAATGCCACTTGGCATAAAGTATAACAATTTTAATACAAATGAGAGGTGCCATGTCCAAGAGAGCAGTAAGGTCATAAGATAGGCACAGCTTAGATTAGGCATGTCAAAGGAAATAGCTGGGGAAAATTCTCATGGCACAAATAACATTTAGGCTAGTGGCAAAAATAGGCATGTGCAAAGAAGAAGTATATATTAGAAGGAGAAATAGCATGAAAAGTAGAGAGTAAGACAGGCAATGTGACCCCAGATAAAGGTTAGGACAAAGTGTAGGTAAAGAGAAAGATGGGAGAGAGAGAACTGAGGAGGCAAGGTGGGAACTAGAACCAAAAAAGAGATCACAGTGCAAGGGTCCTCAAGTGTTGGTTATCAAAGTAAATGGCTAAGAGCAGATGTTCCCAAGTTGACCTTTCCTTAAACAAAGACCCAATTTTAGAATCACCTATAGTCATCCTATGAGCTAGGCAAATATTCCCAAATTCAAAAAATAATACATGATATCCTGGAAAATAAAGTCCTTTTCAGGTTAAATATAATGGTAATCAGGAGAGGATTGCCTGGGAAAAATAAAGAAAACAGAGGCAGCGCCGAGGGTGTAATGGAGAGAACTGTCAGGCTATAGAAAGTTTGAAAGGTAGGCTGGAGGCAAGAGGTGTAAGGAAAAGGTGAATCTACCTTCACACTGTACATTATTAATCATTCAGATGGGCCACATGGGTAGAATTATTCTTTGTATGTTGATAAAGAAGTGAAATGCAAGCTGAAAGTGTTGGCTAATCAGTTACCTATATCTGGGAAATAAGATCCAGAATCTTCCAAGTTGTCCCAAGCCTGACTTTTCTGATACAGGAGGGAGAAAGATGAGGATCAGTTCAGTTCAGTTCAGTCACTCAGTTCTGTGCAACTGTTTGTGACCCCATGGACTGCAGCACACCAGGCCTCCCTGTCCATCACCAACTCCTGGAGTTTACTCAAACTCATGTCCATTCAGTCGGTAATGTCATCCATCCTCTGTCGTCCCCTTCTCCTCCTGCTCCCAATCCTTCCCAGCATCAGGGTCTTTTCCAATGTGTCAGCTCTTCACATCAGGTGGCCAAACTATTGGAGTTTCAGCTTCAACATCAGTCTTTCCAATGAACACTCAGGACAGATCTCCTTTAGGATGGACTGGTTGGATCTCCTTGCAGTCCAACGGACTCTCAAGAGTCTTCTCCAACACCACACTTCAAAAGCATCAATTCTTCGGTGCTCAGCTTCCTTTACAGTCCAACTCTCATATCCATACATGACTACTGGAAAAACCATAGCCTTGACTAGACAGAACTTTGTTGACAAAGTAATGTCTCTGCTTTTTAATATGCTATCTAGGTTGGTCATAACTTTCCCCCCAAGGAGTAAACATCTTTTTATTTCATGGCTGCAGTCACTATCTGCAGTGATTTTGGAGCTCCCAAAAATAAAGTCAGCCATTGTTTCCACTGTTTCTCCATCTATTTGCCATGAAGTGATGGGACCAGATGCCATGATCTTTGTTTTCTGAATGTTGACCTTTAAGCCAACTTTTTCACTCTCCTCTTTCACTTTTATCAAGAGGTTCTTTAGTTCTTCATTTTCTGCCATAAGGGTGGTGTCATCTGCATATCTGAGGTTATTGATATTTCTCCCTGCAATCTTGATTCCAGCTTGTGCTTCATCCAGCCTGGCATTTTGCATGATGTACTCTGCATATAAGTTAAATAAGCAGGGTGACAATATACAGCCTTAACGTACTCCTTTTTCTATTTGTAATCATTCTGTTGTTCCATGTCCTGTTCTAACTGTTGCTTCCTGATCTGCATACAAGTTTCTCAAGAGACAGGTCAGGTGGTCTGGTATGCCCATCTCTTTCAGAATTTTCCACAGTTTATTGTGATCCACACAGTCAAAGGCATTGGCATAGTCAATACAGCAGAAATAGATGTTTTTCTGGAACTCTCTTGCTTTTTAGATGATCCAACAGATGTTGCCAATTTGATCTCTTGGTCCTCTGCCTTTTCTAAAACCAACTTGAACATCCAGAAGTTCATGGTTCACGTATTGTTGAAATCTAGCTTGGAGAATTTTGAGCATTACTTTGTTAGCATGTAAGATGAGTGCAGTTGTGCGGTAGTTTGAGCATTCTTTGGCATTGCCTTTCTTAGGGATTGGAATGAAAACATCTTTTCCAGTCCTGTGGCCACTGCTGAGTTTTCCAAATTTGCTGGCATATTGAGAGCAGCACTTTCACAGCACCATCTTTTAGGATTTGAAATAGCTCAACTGGAATTCCATCACCTCCACTAGCTTTGTTCATAGTGATGCTTCCTAAGGCCCACTTGACTTCACATTCCAGGATGTCTGGCTCTAGGTGAGTGATTACACTATCCCCCTCAGTCAGTCTATCCCATCAGGAAGATTTCATAAGCCTCTTATCCTTCCCCATCAGAGGGCAGACAGACTGAAAACCACCATCACAGAAAACTAAGCAATCTAATCACATGGACCACAGCCTTGTGTAACTCAATGAAACTGTGAGCCATGCCATGTAGGGCTACCCAAGACAGACGGGTCATGGTGGAGAGTTCTGACAACATGTGGTCCAGTGGAGAAGGGAATGGAAAACCACTTCAGTATTCCTGCCTTGAGAACCCCATGAACAGTATGAAAAGATGAGGATAACTTGTAGCTAATATTTTTCATTAAATATTTCTTGAGATAATCATTGTAAGATGTAAGGAAAATACTGAGATCATATATACCTTTTATCCAGTTGCTGCTACTGCTGCTACTAAGTCGCTTAAGTCATGTCCAACTCTATGCGACCCCATAGGTGGCAGCCCAACAGGCTTCCCCATCCCTAGGATTCTCCAGGCAAGAACACTGGAGTGGGTTGCCATTTCCTTTTCCAATGCATGAAAGTGAAAAGTGAAAGGGAAGTCGCTCAGTTGTGTCCGACTCCTAGCGACCCCATGAAGTGCAGCCTACCAGGCTCCTCCATCCATGGGATTTTCCAGGCAAGAGTACTGGAGTGGGGTGCCATTGACCTCTCCGTTATCCAGTTGCATGGATAATTTTATAAGCACATGCCAAACAGCTTTACAGAGTGACTGTAATCTTTTACATTCCCACTAGTAGTGTATGATTAATCCACTTTTCCACATTCTCACCTACGCTTGATATTTTTACTATTTATCTTAGTCATTCTTAAAAGTGTGTAATAATTGTTCACGCGTTTTTGATTTACATTTTCTTATAGGCTTCTAATGTTAAATGTCTTTTCATGGACTTATTTGTCATCTGCACATCTTCTTTGGTGACATGTCTCTTCATGTCTTTTGCCATTTCTAATTGGACTATTTTTTTCTGTTTCATTTTGAGGGTTCACTATGTATTCAAGATACTAGTCCTTTGTCAGATATGTTGATTGCAAATACTTTTTGTAATCTGTCTTTGTCTCTTCATTTTCATAAGTGAATGCTTCATAGAACAAAAGATTTTAATTTTGATGAGGTCCAACTAGTCAAATTTTCTTCTATTGATTTCGCTTTTTGTGTCAAATCTATGAATTCTTTACTTAGCCCTGAATCCTGAGGATTTTCTCTTATTTTATTTTTTTCCTGGAACTGTTATTGTGTTAGGTTTATATTTCAGACTGTGATCCACCTAGAAACAAATTGGTATAAAGTGTGAGACTCAGTTGAGACTCCTTTTTTTGTTTTTTTCCTTCTGATGCCCAGTAGCCTTTTTTGAAAAGATTGGCCTCCCAGGTGGTGCAGTGGTAAAGAATCTGCCTGCCAGTGCAGGAGATGCAAGAGATGTGGATTTGATCCTTGGGTCAGGAAGATTCCCTGGAGTAGGAAATGGCAACCCACTCCAGTATTCTCGCCTGGAAAATTCCAGGTACTGAAGAGTCCATGAGATATCACAGAATCAGATACACTGAGCACTTACTCACCTTCCTTACATTGGATTCCTTTTTCACCTTTGTCAAAAATCATGCAGATCCATTTACACAGTCTATTTCTGGGTTCTAGATTCTGTTCAATTTGTCTGTGCATCTGACCTTCTACTAATAACAATCTGTCTCTTTTACTGCAGATTAATAATAGGAACTAACCCTAGGTGGCTCAGTGGTAAGGAATCTGCCTGACAAGTAGGAGACGTAGGTTTGATGCCTGGCTTGGGAAGACTGCCCTGGAGAAGGAAATGCAACCCACTCCAGTATTCTTGCCTGGAAAATCCCATGGACAGAGGATCCTGGTGGGTCACTGTCCATGGAGTCGCAAAAGAATCGGAAACAACTTAGTGACTAAACAACAGCAACCAAATATTGGGTAGAGGGAGTTTTCTAACTTTATTCTTCTTTGAATAATCAGCTGGTAAAGAACCTGCCTGCAATGCAGGAGACCCTGGTTCAGTTCCTGGTTTGGGAAGTTCCCCTGGAGAAGGGATAGGCTACCCACTCCAGTATTCTTGCCTGGAGGATCCCCATGGACAGAGGATCCTGGTGGGCTACATTCTATGGGGTCGCAAAGAGTCGGACACAACAAAGCAACTAAGCACAGCAGAATTACTGTAAGGGCTCTACTTTTCTATACAAATATTAGAATAACCTTGTCTGAAAATGAAGTGAAAGTCTCTCAGTCGTGTCTAACTCTTTGTGATCCCATGTGTTGTAGAGTCCATGGAATTCTCCAGGTCACAATACTGGAGTGGGTAGCCTTTCCCTTCTCCAGGGGATCTTCCCAACCCAGGGATCAAACCAGGGTCTCTTGCATTGCAGGCAGATTCTTTACCAACAGAGCTATCAGGGAAAACCTTGTCTAAGTGTACAAAAAACATAGCTGAGATTTTGACTGGAATTTAATTAAACCCATTGATGAGTTTGGGATAACTGACATTTTTACTATGCTAATTTTTCAATTTATGAACATAGTACACTTTTACATTTATTTTGGCAGTCTTTAATTTCTTTCATTTGTATTTGCTAATTTTCATCACATAGGATCTGCATGTTTTATTTTGTTATGCTTATATACAAGTATTTAACTTTCTTAGAAATTGTTGTTAAGTATTATTGAATTTTAATTTTATTTTTCACATGTTTATTGGTAGTATATAAACGTGTGTGGACTTTGTATCCTGGGGCCTTGTTAAACCTACCTGTAATTTTTGGAAGGTTTTTCTATAGTTCTTTTGCCTATGTTTCATGAAGTCAACAATGTCATCTTCAAACAAGAATAGTTTTACTTTTTTCTTTAAAATCTTTGTCTTTTTTTTTTCTTGCCTTACTTTAGGGTCTAGAATCTGAAGGGCTATGCTTAGAAATAAAAGTGATGAGAGAAAACCACCTCGCTTTGTTTCTGACTTTAAAGGGCCGCCATTCAGTTCTTCACTATTAAGTATTCAAGTATTCTGTAAGCTGCAGAGGGTTTTTGTGTGTGTATGTGTGGATGCTCTTTATCAGGTTGAGATAGTTCCTCTCAATTCCTAACTTCCTCTTTAAATGGATATTGGGTTTCATTGAATTACTTTTGTTGCCAACTGATGTGATTGTTGTGGCTGTTGTTTAATTGCTAAGTCGGGTCAGACTATTTGTGGTTCCATGGACTGTAACCCACCAGCCTCCCATGGGCAAGATACTGGAGTGGGTTGCCCTTTCCTTCTCCAGAGGATCTTCCCTACCCAGGGTTAGGACCTGTGTCTCCTGCATTGGCAGGCAAATGCTTTACCACTGAGCCACCTGGAAAGCTCATTGATGTAATTATTGATATTTTATTCTTTAGCCTGTTGATATGGTGGATTATATTGATTGATTTTAGAATGTTAAACTATCCTTGCATACCTGAAATAAATCCCATAGTCACCATGTATTCTTTATATTTATTGTGATTCAATTTGCTAATATTTTCTGGAGGAATTTTGCATATAAGTTCATGAGAGTTTTGATTTTTTTTGTATTGCCTTAGAATTTTTTGTGTATTATTAGGGTACTGGGTATAATTAGGGTAATATTGTCCATATAGAATAGTTGAAAAGTATTTTTCCTTCTCTATTTTTTGAAAGATATTATGTAAAACTAGTGTTAATTCTTAATTGAATGTTTGGTGCAAATATCCATTAAAATTGTGTGTGCTTAGAAATTCCTTTCCTGGGAGAATTTAGTTTCTCTTACAGTTGGAAAATTATTTGGATTATCTACTTTGTCTTAAATGACTTTTGATAATTTGCAGTACTCTGTCATTTTAAAAATTAATGTTTCTATAGTGTATCTTTTTATTTTTAGTCTATCCATGTTGCTAATTTTAAAATGCATTTCTAATAAACAATAGAGTTTCATAATCCACTTTGTCAAACTCTGTCAAACTCTTTTAATTGGTAGATTCATGCCATTTACATTTACTATAATTATTGATATGTTAAGGCTTATATCTGACATTTTGTTATCTATTTTCTATTTGTTTCCTCACTTCTTTGTTCCTCTTATACTGCTTTCCTCTGGGTTAGTCTTTCCTTTCTAGAGAACCATCTTCATCTATCTATAGTGTTTTTTCATGGATCTCTCTGTAAAGATGTTCAGTGGTTATTCTGGATACTAAAACATACAGTGTGACTTATCACAGTCTACTGTTACTAATGTAACACTTATCAGTTCAAATGAAGTATGGAAATTTTACTTCTGTTTAAGTTCCATATCCTTCCCACTTTGAAAACATCATTGTCCTGAGTGTCAGATGATCTTATAATTTTTGCTTCAGTCATCCTAAAGGATAGTTACACCAGATATAGAATTCTGGGTTGACAATCATTCTTCTGTACTTAAAAATTTTTATGACACTTTTTTTCTGGGCTCTATAGTTTCAGAAGTTAAATTTGCTGTCATTTGCATTGATGTTCTCAGTGTAACGAATAAATCACTTTTCTGGTTGCTTTCAAGATTTTTTCTTTTTCTTTTTTAAAGATTATGATGTGTTCTTGGTGTGGACTTCTTTGTGTTTATCTTTCTTAGGATTTGCTCAACTTCTTGGATCTATAGGTTTGTGTCCTTCTCAAAATTTGAGTTTTCAACCAGTGTTTCTTTGAATACTCATTCAGCACCAGTTTCTCCCTCCTTCCTCTGGCACTCCAACAGGCAAATATTAACTTTTGGCTATTGTTCCATAAGTTTTTCATACCCTGTTCTTATTTGTTTAGTCTATTTTCTCTCTGTTGTTTACATTAACTAAATTCATTTGATCTGTGCTCATGTTCATCAATTCTATTCTCTGTCATCACTCCACTATCAACACAATCAACTTTTTGTTTTAGTTATTATGTATTTTAGTCCTATGATCTACAGTTGGCACTTTTTATAAATTTGGGGGCTTCCCAGGTGGCTTATGATAAAGAATCTGCCTGCCAAAGCAGGAGACAGGTTTGATTCCTGGGTTGGGAAGATCTCCTGGAGAAGGGAATGGTGACCCACTCCAGTAATCTTACCCGGAGAATTCCATGGACAGAGGAACCTAGTGGGCTACAGTCCGTGGGGTCACAAAGTGTTGAACATAACTTAGTAACTAAGCATGCATATAAATTTTACTTCTTTATTAAGGCTTTCCAGGTTTTTTCCTTTATTTTCTATTTTTTCCAAAAGAGTTTCACTTCTTGTTAAATTATTTGTATGATGGTTACTTTAGAGTTCTTGTCTTATTCTAACATCTGTTTCATCTTAGCTTCAATGACAATTGTCTTTTCTCATTCAAGTTATGATATTCCTATTTCGTATTATATTGGATGATTTTATATTTCTCCTGCATACTTTTTCATTTTTTAAAAGGCTCTGGATTTTTTTTTTAATTTAGCAGGCAATCACCTTATTCAGCTTTAGCATGTTATTTATCAGGAAAGCACTGAGTAATGTAAGACTTGGAACACACTGTAATCCATCAGCATCTACTCAAAAGTTTCCACTCTCATTGTCAGAGTCTCACCTTTCCCACTCATTGCTGTAACGGTAACATAAGCAATCTGTCAAGACATCAAATCAACTTGTGTGGTACTTCAGCAAATCCAAAGACCAAACTGATGCAATTTTTGGGAAGCTCTGAGTCCTGGCTGTTCACTGGAAGAACTGATATTGAAGCTGAAACTCCAATACTTTGGCCACCTCATGCAAAGAGTTGACTCACTGGAAAAGACCCTAATGCTGGGAAGGATTAGGGGCAGGAGGAGAAGGGGACGACAGAGGATGAGATGGTTGGATGGCATCACTGACTCAATGGACGTGGGTTTGGGTAAACTCCGGGAGTTAGTGATGGACAGGGAGGCCTGGAGTGCTGCGATTCATGGGGTCGCAAAGAATCGGACACGACTGAGTGACTGAACTGAACTGAACTGAACCTGAAGCTACAAGAGATATTTGATGTTCTATAGTGAGACACAGAAACTGCCTAGTTTTCCAGTCATGCCTTTTTCTGGAAATTTAAACCTTCAGTCTTATTTCTTCTTTTCTTATGTCCTCTTGAGTCAAGTGAGAAGCAGTCTGCCCATTCCACAGTCTTTGCACCCTCATCACCATTACAGTGAATTCTCTGCTATGCTAGTCACTTTGTCTACCTAAGCTTTGCCTTCCCTTGGTTCTTCATTCTAGGTGGTGATAATTAATGTGACCACATGCTCACAACTGCCACTGTCCAATTTTTTCACAGGGGTAAAATTAATTCTTCCTTCAAACCAAATCTGTTTAAATAATCAATCCCAAATTCCCATTTTTGAGGTTATTTTTAACTCCAAATCCCTTCTGAAACAAGATACTTTATTAGTGATAGTTCATTTAGAAAAACAGAACCCTTTTTACATATTCTGAGTAAAGATATAATTAATGCAAATAATTAAAGACATATAATTAGTGATAAGTCTGTTGAAGAAAGGTCAAAAGACTATTTTCTAAAAACCTAACACACAAAGATTGTAGGGAAACCACTACCAATTACACTAGATGCCCTCAGTGACAAAGGAGATGATTACCGAGGGCTTTTGAAGTCATTGGAAGTCACCGTCAACGACCTCAGTTATTGCCCAAAGCTGACGCTGGAGGAAAATAGCTTCTCCTTCTCTTTTGTCTCCCAATTTGTGTGTGGATGCCTTGAAATGTTGACATAGAAGCTGGAGACTCAAAAATATTAATTCAGGATCCACGTCTTCTATGAAGAGGATCATGTAGAACGGGGAGGAGTTAGAGCTGCATTTTCAACAGAACATCCAGAACAAGGGACGCTGGTCAACTGGTCTCAGGGACTCAGACCCTCACTTCCTCCTACAGCTTCTCTTACTGAGTTTCCTCCATTGACAGGAAATGCTGACATCAAATTTTTACCTATTTCACTCTTAACAATTCTTTCCATGCTTTTTAAAAATTTATATTTGAAATCTAAATTCTTACATGCTTTTTTAAACTCCTCTTTTGTGGACTCACTATAAAACTCATGGTTTTATACATAATATGCATTTGAAAAATATTAAGGAAGGGTTCTAGTTGAACTGGACCAATGTACTCAGCCCTCCTCTGGATCTTCCTCTCATTCTTATTTCCTAGGATGATTTTGTCCTGCTTTTCTTCTCAACATAATTCTTTACAAAACTCAATTCTGATTGCTATTTTTTTTTAATTCTGTAAAGTCTCCTTTGAACCCAACATCCTTTGTCTGACATCAAAGCTTTCTCCAATCTGACCATTATTTTCCTATTCACACATATTTTGTTTCATTGCCTGACAACACCTACTCTGAACCAAGTACAAATGGATCAGTTTCTTACAACTATACATAAATTTGATTTTTCTCCTAATAATACAGACTTTCCTCATTCTTCCTCTCCCGGGGGCATTTCAAAAGATCTTTACTGATGTTTGTTTGGAGCCAGACTCTGTCTTGAAGAAACCTACAGTGCAGTAGGAGATAAAGACAACCAAAAAGGTACTTATGATTCATCATCAGAGTGCAGTGATTGTGCACGATACAGTGTGAGAGACCACAAAGAGGACACAGGGAAGTCTGTTGCATGAGTTATAGGCACGCAACCTAGACATGGTAATGCCTGATCTGGCTCGTGATGAATGTGTAGGGAGAGACACACAAAGAGAAGATGAGAAACTCAGCAATCAGTGGTAAGAGAGAGGGAAAAAGAAAATTTAGAACATTCAAAGCCTTACAAGTCAACCAGGATATGCGGCATAGTGGAGACTCTGCATAAATACGGAAAGAAATGAAGCGAGAAGGACAAACAACAAATATATTACTAGAGATTATGCGGTTAGACTTCAAGATTTGTGCTTCATCTTAAAGAATAAAAATAGCTTTTGAAAAGTGTTAAGCAAGCAAGTGACATAATCAAGTTTGAATTTTATGAAGTGACACAAATAATACAAAGAATAAATTAGAAGAAATTGGTATTGGAAGTATAGCTAGAAGGTTGTTCTAAGAGGAATGCAACAACACAGACAGAAAAGATATGAAGCAGTAGAAGAGCAGATAAAGTGAATTTATGGAGGCTGAGGAAGGACAGCATTTCCAGGAGGGCAAAGTCAATAATCAAATGCAGCAGAGACACATGAAAGGTAAAGAACATAAAAGTATTAAATTCAGCAGCCACAAGAACTTTCACAATCTTGGTGAGAAGAGTAGCAGTTGAAAAATACAGACGGAATCTTTACTCATGTCTCCACCTACCATGCTTTTGTTTATTACACATCCCAGGCTCAGGCTTTTACTAGAGATGCCAGAATAGTCACGCTTCACTACTAATGCTAAATTAGATCCACTCTAACAAAGCTTATAATCTCCAAGTAATTCAGTGTCTGTCAAAACAAACTCAACACACTTTAAAGAAAGAAAAATCCAGTCACTCAAGAATGCAACATTCACAATTTCTAGCATTCAACTAAAGCTTAACAGACATGTGATAAATCAGGGAATTGTGGGCTACAACCTGAAAAAAAAAATCAGTTAATGGATTTCATAATTAAAGCATAAATGCTAGCATCAATGGAATTATTAGGTAGGGACTATGATGAAGCTATTACAAATAAGTTTCAAAATTTAAAGAAAAGAATGAACATGTAAAATGTTTGCTTTCAAATATGTAAATAGAATGAAATTAATTATTGAATACTAAGAAAAGAAATCTGTTTTATCTTCATCCTGTACATTATTCCAATTTTCAAAAACATTTTTTAAAATTGTGTCCCTCAAAGCAGGCAGTTTCTGAGCTGTGAGCACACGCGGTCTTTGGCGGGCAGAGCCTTCAGCGCCTGGTGAAGTGAGGTTTTGTGCCCAGATCAGGGCCCTTCAGATTTGTTAGTTGCTAAAACAGGAGAATGGGCCACCGAGTAAGGTTTTAAGGGGAAAAAGGTCTTTGGGAATGTGAAAGAGCTTGTTGGTGGTGTCAGAGTAGGCCCCAGGCATAGCTGGCTGCTGTAGTCTGGTGCTCACAGGGAGGTCTGGGTGAGCCAGAGATTTGAAGAATGAGATGCCAGGACGGGTCTTGGTGATACAGTGAAGGGGATGGGGGGAATGCTGAGGAGGGGGGGGAATGGCAGATGTACCTCAGAGGAGAGAGGAGAGATGGGGCCCTGTGACCAGGCTACCAACCCTCCAGATGCACAGGAGCTGTGTATTATGTGACATGTGACATGTATGTGTTTTGTCCCCTCTATTGGGCATGCCCACCTCCCCTCTTCAAGTGTGATCCGCCCTAAACCTTCCTCCTTATTCAGTTCACATCGCCATCTCTGGGAATCTCTTCCTGACTCTCCCTACCCACCCGGAGCTCTGAAGGTTGCATACTTGGCACCCCCCTTCTCTAGAGAACAGCACTCCGTGTTTATCTGTGGGTCCCCCTACCAGATGCAGGTTCCTAACGCGGAGTAAGACGCCGAAAAGCAGCCGGAACACTTCAGTATTGGCTGAATTGCCTTGGAATAGAAAATGAAAACAAGGAGAATAGAATAAGCAAGCGTGTGCGCGAGAGACAAGGGCTGGGGGCAGCAGGAGAGCCCTGGAGGAATTTCCCCAGTAAGACCTCTCAGGGCCGCAAGTCGCCCAGGGCTGCCCAGAGAGTGCTTCCCCGCCCCCGCTCCTTGAATCCAGTCCCCACGCCTTCTGCACAGCTGCCAGCTAGGACATCCTGGCTTGAGAAGGTTCAGGGCGGTTTCTCACAGAGGAACCACGCACCACTGCTTGCAGAGGCAGAAGCTGCAAGCTCAGGTTTCCAACCTCATTTTTCTTCCTGTCAGTTCCAGAGAGGATTTAGTGGTTTGTTTTTTAAAATAAAAAGGCACGGGGTGGGTCGGGGGAGCTGGTTGGAGAAAATGGAAACCTGGATTGTAAACAGCTCAATTTCTGCTTGTTCTCTTTTAAAACGGCTATATTTTAGAAGGCTGCTCTGGCAGTTGGAAAGACGAGGAATGATTATTTCAATCCAAAGCTCTCAACAGTTCAGTTTGTGTGTGTGCGGCCCCCTGGAGTCAGGCCGCCGGGTGCTGGGAGGGGGGTGCAGTGGCGGCGAGGAAGGGGGGGGAGGTTCCTCCTCCCCAACGCTGTCCAGAAGGCACTGAGGCAGGATGCTCGACAAAAAGAAGTCCGTAGTTTGGAGAGGAAGCTTATCCTGTCTCTTTCCAGAGTCTCATGACAGAAAACAACAAAATTCTGTAAAGCAATTATCCTTCAGTTAAAAAAATAAATTAAAAAAAAAAAAAAGGATTTGCTGAAACAATGCACAGAAAAGGCCCTAGAAGGCCCAGGAAGGTTCTTGTGCCTCTTGAACTCTTCACACAGGTCCCATGTGACTTGTGCCACTGGTATCCAAGCAGGACACCTATGTGTGGAATAGCTGGTGACTGGCAATCTGCATGGTTTATGTTAGACTAAAATATTTGCTGGAGTTTTATGTTGATGTGTAAGAGTGCAGTGGTAATATTAGTAGTTGAAAAATTGGTTGGCATTTTACCCACAGAAATGCATTTTTTTTTAATTAAAATGAATTTTATCGGTGATGTTCAGGGAAAGGGCTGTGGAATAGGCGGCCTCACCTGGTCCGCCTGCTGCATCTGGGCCACGCTGCTCGCTTGCCTGGTGCACTCGTTCATATATGTTCTTTATCAGGTTGAGAAAATTCACTTTCATTCCTAACTTACTAAGTTATTTTCATAAATATGTCTTCAACTTTGACAAATACGTTTTCTGCATCATTTATATGATCCTATGATTTTTCTTTTAATGAATAATATAGTGCATTGCAATGATTAATGCATGAATATTGAACCAGTCTTTCATACCTGGAATGAATCCCACTTAGTCATAGTCCATAATTCCTTTTATATATGGATGAATTCTAATTGCTAGTATTTCGTTAAGGATTCTTGCATTTGTATTTATATGAGATGTTAAGTCCATAGTTTTCTTTTGTGGGCATGTGTACTGTCTTTGTTTAGTTCTGATAACAAGTAATTAATATTAACTTCATAAAAAGATTTAGGAAGCTTTCCCTCCTTTTCTTTTTCTAGAATAGATTGTGAAGAATGAATATTCATTCTTATTGTGAAGAATGAATATTTGTTCTTATTTGAGCATTTGGTAAAATGCTTCAGTGACATCATCTGAGTCTAGAGATTGGGGCAGGGTGGCTAATTTTCTAAATTTAACAGTTACAGGGGTATTCAAATTATCAGTTTCGTATTGGGGTGAGTTGTGCCAGTTTGTGCATCTGGAGAAACTGGTTCAATTCTTCTAAGCTGTCAAATTTGTATATATATAAAGTTGTTTGTAGTAGTCCCTTATTATTCAATCTGCAAGGTCTGTGGTGACATCTGCTTGATTAATCCCTAATACATATTAATACAATTTGTGTCTTAGCTCATTAGTTCTCTGTCAGTATTACTAGATGTTTGTCAAATTTGTTGATGTTTTTAAAGAACCACCTCTTTCTTAATTTTCTCTATTGTTTTTCTGTCTTCCATTTCACTGATTTATTCCGAGGTAAGGATTCTAGCTTCCCCTGCCCTCCATTGGCACCCAAGGTGGGGGGCGCTCCTTTTTTCTTCTAGGTGGATGTGGGAATTCTGGCTCCTCAAAAGGCCTGCAGTCACCACGGATTCCTCACTGGCTGGGTGGGATAGCACTACCTTATCACTTCACCACACACGGCCCCTACTGATGCTATTGGGTGGATGTCCTAATTACAGCTTTGCAGTGGTGAGAGTCCTGACTCTCTCTCCGGCCTCTCTGACACTGTCCAGTGAGGAGGGGAAGGGGTGCTGCATCTCAGGGGGCCTGGAGCACATCCAGGTCCAGCATGGCCTCCATGCACTCCTGGGAACATGAGCTAGTGACCACCGGCAGAAATGAGTGCCCTAGCACCTGCTTGGCCTCCTTTGACACGACCTCCACCTCCCCCCGCCCCAGGAGGACCAGAGTGTGTCCTTACAGCCTGGTGAGAGTGGACACCCAGGATTCCTGTGTGGAGCTTCTGGGATCAGAGATAGTGGACCTCTGATGGTTGTGCGGAAGAGAGCTGGAGTCTGAAAGTCTTCTGTGTGCTAGGTTGTCCTTTCCTGGTCCTGTGGCCAGAGAGAGCAGGCTTTTTTGGCATCTTATCTGCACCCGTTGGTATTTCAGGGGCCCTGGTTTCTTTGGTTCCAAGTCCAGAATAGACGAGGCATAAGAAAGCCCAGGACCCCGCCAGCATGTTCTTCCTAGAATCTGGAGGCCCCAGGGCAGTCTGCCTACTTATATTCCACAGTCTTCTTATGTTTGACATATAATGCCAGATTGCTTATTGTATTCAATAGGCATGCTCAGTCACTCCTAGGGCTTTCCAGGTGGCACAGTGGTAAAGAATCCACCTGTCAATGCAGGAGACTCAGGAGACCCAGGTTCAATCCCTGGGTCGAGAAGATTCCCTAGGGAAGGAAATGGCAACCCAATTCATTATTCTTGCCTGGAAAATCTCATGGACAGAGGAGTCTGGTGGGCTAGAGTCCATGGGGTCACAAAAAGTCAGACACAATTGAGTGACTGAGGACACACAAAGGAAAGTCCAGGTTGAAAACTGGGGGAAGGAACGGATCAGAACCCACTGTGCACATGTAGTGAAATGAGGCCTACTCAGCCACTCAGTCATGCCTGACTCTTTGTGACCCCATAAACTGTAGCCCTCCAGGCTCCTCTATCCATGGGATTTTCCAGGCAAGAATACTGGAGAGGGGTGCCATTTCCTTCTCCAGGGAATCTTCGCGACCCAGGGATAGAACCTGTGTTTCTGGTATCTCCTGCATTGGCAGGCAGATTCTTTACCCCTGTACCATCTTAGAAGCCGTTGTATTTATAGGAGGAATCAGAAAAGGCGTATCTCCTGCACCTATCCAGAAACAGAAATCCCAAGTTCTGCCTCTTAATTTTACATCTGACATTGTTGATACCCTTCAGTTAAAGCTGCAATTTTGTTACTTGCTTTCTGTTTGTCTCATGTGTTCTTTTTTCTTCTTTTTCTGACTTATTTTAAATAAATTTAAAATTTCTAAGAGACAGAAAAACTGAAAAGACTGTCCAGAGAGTTCCTCTGTAGTCTGTACTCACCTCCCCCATTAAATCTTATATTGGGATGATACTTTTGTGACAATTAATGAATCAATATTAATAGATTATTATCAACTAATCCCAGGCTTCCCTTTTGGCTCAGACAGTAAAGAGTCTGCCTGCAATGTGGGAGACCTGGGTTCAATCTCTGAATTGGTAAGATTCCCTGGAGAAGGGAATGGCAACCCACTACAGTATTCATGCCTAGAGAATCCCCAAGGACAGAGGCGCCTGTTGGGTTACAGTCCGTGGGGTACCAAAGAGTCGGACATGACTGAGCGGCTAAGCATAGCATCAACTAAGCCCATAGTTTATTTTGAGCTTACAAGTTTTTACCTAATGCCTTTTTTCTTTTCTAAGATCCCACTTAGGATACAGAATTACGTTTTTGCTGCCCTGTGTGTGTCCTTAGGCTCTTTCTGGATATGACAGTTTCTCAAAATTTCTGTTGTTGATGACCTTGACAGTTTTGAGGAATAGGTTGTAGAAAGCCTCTCTATTGGAATTAGTCTGATGTTTTTCTCTGCTTCAGTTATGGATGGTAATATAGGAAGAGGATCATAAAGTACTGCACATTTTATCAAGAGTGCATACTGTCAGCATCATCTACCACTGCTGGGGATCTTGACCACAGGTGTTTGCATTGGAAAGTCATGCTTGTCAGGTGTCTCCACTGTAAGTTGCCCCCCCCACCCTTTTCCATACTGTATTCATTGGAAGGAGTTAATTCTGCAGAGTGCACACTTAAACAGTGAAGATTTATCTACCTAAACTATTTGAAATTCTTCTGCATGGGATATTTGTCTCTTCTCCCCCATTTATTTATGTTTCAATCACATATTAATACCTGTATGGATACAAAGGTATTTATTTTATACCTTAGGCTTTAATCCAACACTGTTTTAAATTTTTGGTGTTGTTCTTTATTGTTTATGTGTTTTATGTTCCATATAATATGATGTTTTAACATCTTAAAAAAAAATCTTTTCTGGCTGGGAAGACCCTGACCATCCTGGGTTAACCAATTCCAGTTCTTAGAGATAGCAAAGGTCCTCCCATGCCTGTGATATACAAACTAATCAACCCAAAGCCACACCTCCTCTATCTGGACTGTTCACCCCAGAAGGCAATATTTATCTGCCTTAAGCATCCCAGGGCCAGGTACCAGGCACTGAGGGACCACTCAGTAGCTCAAAGTCTTCTGAAAGTCTTCAAACTAAGGCACTCCTAAGCTTTTTACTCTGCTTTGCCTTACTGTCCCCAAGGAGACCCCAATCAAGGCTCTAACCTCTGCGTTCCCCTGACTCCTGTCTTCTGCCGTCTGGCTACCCTGGTGCTTTCCCTGTGACCCTGCATTGTGTGTCATGCCTTGGGAGAATAGTAAATTTTGTTTTCCTGAGACTCCCTTTGTCTCTTCTTGTGACTGGACCTAGCTGACCATCCCATAAAAGAACAAATAGCATACTCAAATTGTTCTAGCTTTGACTACTGATTTTTAGAGTAATTCTACTGTGATCTTGAGGCAGGAGGTAGATGGGCTCCCCAAAGTAAAGCAACTGGAGATTCATCCCCTGTGGACCAATACTCCAAGACAAGCGAAGTTGCTCAGTCATGTCCAACTCTTTGCAACCCCATGGACTGTATAGCCTACCAGGCTCCTCTGTCCATGAGATTTTTCAGGCAAGGGTACTGGAGTGGGTTGCCATTTCCTTCTCCAGACAAAACAGGACAATTGAGAAAGAAGGCTAGGTCCTACTCAGATAGAGGATAAGAGACCACATATTTTTCATTCTCAAAGTCAGGAGACCTCCCTAAGGACACATGTGAGAAGGGCTCCTTGGAGGTCAAAAGCGGAGTGATACTAGGTGATACTAACTACCCATTGGCTTCTTCACTAATACCCATCCTGGCTAAGAGAGGCGTGCACACACATGTGAGGATCCTGAGATCTACCAGATATAGACCCTGAACCAGGCAAATCAAAATGATTGGCCAAAGGAAACCCGGAAGTAATGCCCCATAAAAGTAATTCAAACTACAATGAGGGTGCAACTCAGGGACTCTCCCTTTGAGTCTATCCATGTGTCTATCCAAACATATGTACTCTTTTTTCCTCCTAATAAATACCTTACTTGTTTCACTATTTTCTATCTTTGTAGGAATTCTTTTCTGCAAAGCCAGAGGGCCAAGGTCTAGTGGCTAGGATTCAGTGCTGTCACTGCCACAACCCAACCTCAATCTCTGGCCAGGAACTGACGTCCTGCTTCAAGCCACTGAGACTGAGTCCACCCAAGATCATTCTGAGCAAATACTTTGTATTTCTATTCTTTTAATCCTCATTAAGTGTGTTTTATGGCCTAGAATGTGATTCAACTTGATGAATATTCCTTGAGAACTTGATGAGAGTACATATTATGTAATTGTTGGATGAGTACTTTGTAGATATCAATTAAATCAAATTGATTGATGCTGTTCATTGCTATTAAGTTATTCCCTTCTTGATTTTCTGCCTGATTGATCTATCAGTTACACACAGAAGTGGTAAAACCACCAACTCTAATTGTGAATTTGTCTATTTTCTCCTACAGTGCTGCCAGTTTTGCCTCATGGATTTTGACACACTGTGGTAGGTGCATGTTTTACATGTTGTCTGTTTTTCCTTTTGCTATATCTTCTTGGAGAATATCTGTATCATTAAAAATATTTTTACCAGTTGCCCCAGAGTTTGCTGTATACATTTACAACTGCATTAGGTCGGCTCACAAATAGTAGTATAGCACTTCATGGGAAACATAGGCACCTTCTGTTAGTGTATTCCCAGTTACTGCCTCTTGTCTGCTGTTTTGTCAACCACTTGCCTTATGCAGATCATAATCACCCAATGCACTGATAATATTTTTACACTGGAGAAAGTTACCTACTGGATCAATTAAGAATAAGAAAAATACAAGATTTTATTTTGCATATATTTAATCCTCCTTTGATTCTTCCCTTCCTTTTTGTAGATACCAGTTTCTGACTGATAACATTTTTCTTCTCCGTAAAGTACTTATTTTAGCGTTTCTTGTAGATAACACTTACTGGCAATGATTTCCCTAAGTTTTTGTTTGTCTGAGCCTACTACTTGCCCTTTGTTGCAACATTCTTATATGTCCTAGCTCCACTCTCACTTCTTTGGAGCAATTCTCTCAGGGTTACTTGAGATACTGCCTCCAAGACTTGTAGTCCTAAAAATTCCTGCCAAACAAAATATAGCTCTCAATTTTTGAAGATTGTAAGTAATTTTTAGTCAACATTACTTCAGAAGGAACACTTCACTGGATATAGAATTCTAGGTTGCTAGATTTTTGCTTGTTTGTTTGTTTTCTAACATGCTCAGTATCCCACTGGTGTGGTTTTTGATGCACACGTATCTCCTCAAACAATTTACTTCTACATATGAATTAGACAATGAGTTAAAAGTACCATGTGATTCTTATGTCTATTCATATCTATGTAAAATGTTCCCCCTACATATTTCAATATTTTCTCTTTGCCTTTGCTTTTCTACCGTTTGATTATGAGATACTTATGTGCAGGTCTTTGCTGTTATTTATGTGGTGTATTCTCTGAGCTACCTAGATCTGCAATTTGGTGTCTGTCATTAATTTTGGAAAATCCGCACCTGTTATTGCTTCAAATATATCTTCTGTATCTTCTTCTCTTCTCCTGGCATTTCAGTAACACTTATATTAAACCTTTTGAAACTATCCTTCCATTCTTGGATGTTGTGTTCTGTTTCCTTTTGTAATTCTTTGAATTTAAGTTTGGGGAGTTTCCATTTACATATCTTCAAGCTTACTGATTTTTTCCTCTTCCATGTCCAGTCTACTGATGAGCCCATCAAAAACATTCTTCATTTATGTTATGCTGTTTTTTATTTTTAACATGTCCTTGTGATTCTTAGAGTTTCCATCTCTCTGTTTACATTACTCATTTGTTTTTTCATGTTTTCCATTTTTTTTCCTCTAGAGCCCTAAACATAGTCATAGTTATCTTAAATTCCTTGTCTGATAATTCTAAAATCTCTGCCCATCTGAATTTGATTCTGATGCTTGCTTTCTCTTCAGACTGTTTTCCTCCCTTGCCTTTTAGCCTGGTTTGGAATTTTTTTGTTGTTGTTGAAGCCTAGACATGATATGTCCCATAATAAGAATGGAAGCAAATAGAGTTCTAGAGTGAGATTTCAGTTTCTCTGGCTAGGAGTCCAGCTGAGTTTAATATTTGCTGTGCCTGCAGGCACCAGAGCGTCCATTTTCTCCAGGGTTCCTGTTTTTGTCATTCCTGCTGCTTCAGCGTCTCCTTTAAATTTTCTTCTTAAATAGAGTCTGAGCCTTGCAGCTCTTTCAGTGGTAACCCACTGTTATTATATTATATTAGAGCCCTGAGGATGTGGTGTTGGGTGTGGGAGAGAGGAAGCATTTGATAATCTTATGAATCCCAGTCTTTTATTGCTTTTGTGCCCCTGGGAAATGACCTTCACAAATTTTCTTCAGTTTATTTCCTCTTAAACAGGGAGCTGAAGTTAGATTGTTGTCCTTTCCCTGAGCCTGCTAAAGCTGGGATAAATTCCTTCCCCTTGCAGAATATGCCTCTGGATGGAGAACACTTCAGGGAAATCTCAGAATGGTAACTTGTCCCATCTTCCTGCCAAAAACAGGAGGTCCCTGTTTCCTTGGCTCTTCGTAATGAAAACTTGCCGGGATCCTTGGAGGTAAAACCCAAGGAAGTGTAAGCCTAAGTCTGCAGCTCCCAGGAAGTCCTCACTCCCAGTCTCATCTGCAGTCCACCTCCAGAAATTTCTCAAAAGGCCAGGTTATGGTCCAGTGACTTCTGCCCCAGATGAGCCAATATTGATTCTGGGTCTCTGTATTCAACTATTTTTCCCAATTTCAGGGTAAAGTTTCACCCTGTAGCCTTTCTCTGGTGGACCCAATAAAAATCATTTTTCTCAGTTTGTACAGCCATGTGAGTGTGTATTAAATATGTGTGTGTCAGTTTTCACGCTCTTTCTGTGTTGGAATTGAAAACATTTTCAACATTTTTATAATTCTATTTTAGCATTATCTTCACGGACTTAGTATCTCTGTTGTGTTATTTTGCTATTTTTATGATGTTGTAGGGTTCATAGTATACATCTTCAACTCATCATGATTTAAAGGGGCGTTATATTGCTTCATGTAGATAAAAGAAACTTAGAGCCTTAGTACTACTATTGTTATATATTTCATTTCTACATTTGTGATAAAGCACAGTAAGTTTTTACCACTTGTGCTTCAAACAATCAATTGTCTTTGAAAAGGAATAAAAGAAGAAGGAAAACATCTTTGCATTCACTCATGTCTCTTCACTTTCAGTTTATTTTATTACTCTGAAGGCCCAGCTTCCATCTGCAAGAAGGCATTTCTTTCTTGCACTGTGAGTCTGCTCATTGTGGGCTTCTGCTCCAACGTGTCAAAGCCCATCTTTTTTCTCCTTTGTTTCTGAAAGATATTTTCACTGGGTAAATTAAAGCATTCTATGTTCATGGATTTGCTTTTTTCTTTCAATATCTGAAAAAATAATTTCTCACAGACTTCTAACATGCATGGTTTTTGACGAGAAATCATTCTGAGGAGCTCCATTCCCAACACAGCCAAAGATGAGTCAACTTTAGTTTCGTTCCTCTCTATCTAAATTACCTCTTTTTCCTGTCTACTGTTAAGATGCTCTCTTTATCACCTATTCTTAAGCAACTTGATAATTTTGTGCCTGGTGCATTTTTATTGTGCTTGATAGCTTTGCATCTCCAAGATCTGTGGGATTTATAGGTTTGTGGAAATTGTGGTCTTAATTTTCTCAAATGTTTTCCTTCCAGACCCTTAGTCTGGATATTTCAGTCACCTGTATATTTGGCTGCTTGAAGCTGTCTCTTAGTTTACAGAAACCCTGTTCACTTAATTTTTCTCAGTATTTTTCTCTATCCTTTAATTTTAAATAATTTTCCGTTAGTTTCTCACATTGTTGAAACAAAGTGCCACAAACTGGGTGGCTTAGAAGAACAGAAATCTGTTGTTTCTCATTTCTAGAGGCCAGAAGCTGGAAGTCAAGGTGTCAACATATCTGGGCCCCACGGCAGGTTCCAGGGGATATTTTGTCTGGCATCTTCCAGCTTCTGGTGTTGCCAGCATTTCTTGACATTGAGAGAGTCAATTCCTAGGCAGGTTGACAAGAAGTCTGGGGTCCCCAAGGAGGAGAGAGGGGTCGGGGGTTCTCAAGTAGGAGGAAAAGACAAATGTCCTTTTTTCCTCTACATTTCTAGTCTTTAGTTCAGTTCATTCAGTTACTCAGTTGTCTCTGACTCTCTGCGACTCCATGGACTGCAGCATGCCAGGCCTCCCTGTCCATCATCAACTCCTGGGGGTTTACTCAAATTCATGTCCATTGAGTTGGTGATGCCATCCAACCATCTCATCCTCTGTCGTCCCCTTCTCTTCTGCCTTCAATCTTTCCCAGCATCAGGGTCTTTTCAAATGAGTCAGCTCTTCACATCAGGTGGCCAAAGTATTGGAGTTTCAGCTTCAACATCAGTCCTTCCAATGAACATCCAGGACTGATTTCCTTCAGGATGGACTGGTTGGATCTCCTTGCAGTCCAAGGGACTCTCAAGAGTCTTCTCCAACACCACAGCTCAAAAGCACCAATTCTTTGGCACTCTGCTTCCTTTATAGTCCAACTCTTACATCCATACATGACTACTGCAAAAACCATAGCCTTGACTAGATGGACCTTTGTTGGCAAAGTAATGTCTCTGTTTTTAATATACCTTCTAGGTTGGTCATAAATTTCCTTTCAAGGAGTAAGCATCTTTTAATTTCATGGCTGCAGTCACAATCTGCAGTAATTTTGGAGCCCAAAAAAATAAAGTCTGCCACTGTTTCCACTGTTTCTCCATCTATTTGCCATGAAGTGATGGACCAGATGCCATGATCTTAGTTTTCTGAATGTTGAGCTTTAAGCCAACTTTTTCACTCTCCTCTTTCACTTTCATCAAGAGGCTCTTTAGTTCTTCTTCACTTTCTGCCATAAAGGTGGTGTCATCTGTGTATCTGAGGTTATTATATTTCTCCCAGCAATCTTGATTCCAGCTTGTGTTTCATCCAGCCTGGCATTTTGCATGAGGTACACTGCATATAAGTTAAATAAGCAGGGTGACAATATACAGCCTTGATGTACTCCTTTTCCTATTTGGAACCAGTCTGTTGTTCCATGTCCAGTTCTAACTGTTGCTTCCTGACCTGCATACAGACTTTCAGGAGGCAGGTCAGTTAGTCTGGTATTCCCATCTCTTTAAGAATTTTCCACAGTTTATTGTGATCCACACAGTCAAAGGCATTGGCATAGTCAATAAAGCAGAAATAGATGTTTTTCTGGAACTCTCTTGCTTTTACAATGATCCAGCGGGTGTTGGCAATTTGATCTCTGGTTCCTCTGCCTTTCTAAAACCAGCTTGAACATCTGGAAGTTCACCATTCATGTATTGTTGAAGGCTGGCTTGGAGAATTTTGAGCATTACTTCACCAGTATTTGAGATAAGTGCAATTGTGCGGTAGTTTGAACATTCTTTGGCATTGACTTTCTTAGGGATTGGAACGAAAACTGACCTTCTCCAGTCCTGTGGCCACTGCTGAGTTTTCCAAATTTGCTGGCATATTGAATGCAACACTATCTCAGCATCATCTTTCAGGACTTGAAATAGCTCAAGTGGAATCTCATCACCTCCACTAGCTTTGTTCGTAGTGAAGCTTCCTAAGGCCCGCTTGACTTCACATTCCAGGATATCTGGCTCTAAGTGAGTGATCACACCATCGTAATTATCTGGGTCGTGAAGATCATTTTTGTGCAGTTCTTCTGTGTATTCTTGCCACCTTTTCTTAATATCTTCTGCTTCTGTTAGGTCCATACCATTTCTGTCCTTTATTGAGCCCATCTTTGCATGAAATGTTCCCTTGGTATCTCTAATTTTCTTGAAGAGATCTCTAGTCTTTCCCATTCTATTGTTTTTCTCTATTTCTTTGCATTGATCACTGAAGAAGGCTTCTCTTAGCTCTCCTTGCTATTCTTTGGAACTCTGCTTTCAAATGGGTATATCTTTCCTTTTCTCCTTTGCTTTTCACTTCTCTTCTTTTCACAGCTATTTGTAAGGCCTCCTTAGACAACCATTTTGCTTTTTTGCATTTCTTTTTCTTGGGGATGGTATTGATCCCTGCCTCCTGTACAATGTCACAAACCTCCATCCATAGTTCATCAGGCACTCTATCAGATCTAGTCCCTTAAATCTATTTCTCACTTTCACTGTATAACCTTAAGGGATTTGATTTAGGTCATACCTGAATGGTCTAGTGGTTTTCCCTGCTTTCTTCAATTTAAGTCTGAATTTGGCAATAAGGAGTTCATGATCTGAGCCACAGTCAGCTCCTGGTCTTGTTTTTGCTGACTGTATAGAGCTTCTCCATCTTTGGCTGCAAAGAATATAATCAATCTGTTGTCGGTATTGACCATCTGGTGATATCCGTGTGTAGAGTCTTCTCTTGTGTTGTTGGAAGAGGGTGCTTGCTATGACCAGTGCATTCTCTTGGCAAAACTCTATTAGACTTTGCCCTGCTTCATTCTGTACTCCAAGGCCAAATTTGCCTGTTACTCCAGGTGTTTCTTGACTTCCTACTTTTGCATTCCAGTCCCGTATAATGAAAAGGACATCTTTTTGGGGTGTTAATTCTAGGTCTTTTAGGTCTTCATAGAACCATTCAGCTTCAGCTTCTTCAGCATTACTGGTTTGGGCATAGACTTGGATTGCCATGATATTGAATGGTTTGCCTTGGAAACAAACAGAGATCATTCTGTCATTTTTGAGATTGCATCCAAGTACTGCATTTCAGACGTTTTTGTTGACTATGAGGGCTACTCCATTTCTTCTAAGGGATTCTTGCCCACAGTAGTAGACATAATGGTCATCTGAGTTAAACTCACCCATTCCTTAGTCTTAAGTCACATAAAACATTTTTTTCTTTAAGCCTGGAACTGATGACTACACAACAAACAACTCAGTTTAAACTCTGTACTATGGATTATATAACAACAAGGTACCCTTCTTGAGGACTGTTTCTCCTTCCTGCAAACCTTCTGATTAATTCTGATGTTTTAGAAGGTATATTATGGGAGTGGGTCTGGTAAAATCTTTCTATTGTTACATTCTAATCCTGGTATCTTAAAATGTAAGTTGTGGGAGTGGGCCTGATAAATTTTTTTCAACCTTGAGACATTCTTTTGATTTATTGTAATAACTAATTTAACAAGTACATAGCTCCCTTACTAAAAACTAGTGAGTGGGGCACTCTCTACTTCCTTCTATTGTCTATGTCAGAAGCTTTCTCTGCCCCTTTTCACTGTAATAAAACTGCCACAGAAGAGCCCCAAGTGGTCAAGCCTGGTCTCTGGTCCCAAAGCTAAATCTTCTTTTGAGATCATGAATTTGACATGTTCACCATAAGCTATCAATATCCTTATCTTTATTATTCAGCCATAATAAATGAAATAATGCCATTTGCAACAACAGGGATGGATCTAGAAATCATCATACTAAGTGAAGGAAGTCAGAAAAAGACAAATACCATATGATATCACTTATATATGGAATCTAAAAAAATGATACAGATGAGCTTATTTACAAAACAGAAACAGACTCATAGACATAGAAAACAAACTTATGATTACCAAAGGGGAAATGTTGGGGAAGAGAGATAAATTAAGAATTTGAGATTAATGTATGCACACTACAGTATATAAAATAGGTAATCAACAAGGACCTACTATATAGAACAGGGAGCACCATTCAATATTCTCTAATAACCTATATGGGAATAGAATCTGAAAAAATAGTATATATGTCTATTTAACTGAATCACTTTGCTGTACACCTGAAACTAAACAACATTGTAAATTAAATATGCTTCAATATAAATTTTAGAAAGGAAAATAATATATATAAAAAATGACTTAAGCATAATAGAGAGAACTCAGATGGGACAACAGGAATAAAACAGAATCTAGGAAGATTCCCACCCATAGTAAGCTAGGTTTTCCCTAAAGGGGGAAACCGTCTGACTCTGCTAGAAGAAACAGGTTGGGGGGCAACCAACAAGGACACTTTGTTGATCTGTGATATCCATAGACATCTGGTGCTGTGCTTAGTCACTCAGTCATGTCCAACTCTTTGTGACCGCAAGGGCTGTAACCCAGCAGGCTCCTCTGTCCAGGGGGATTCTCCAGGCAAGAATACTAGAGTGGGTTGCCATGCCCTCCTCCAGAGGATCTTCCTGACCCAGGAATGGAACCAGGGTATTCTGCATTGCAGGCAGATTCTTTACCAGCTGAGCTACCAGGGAAACCAAGTCATCAGGAGGAGAGGCCAAATATGAGGCTGCAGGGATACCATGATAGTGTGATCACTCACCTAGAGGTAGACATTCTGGAATGCGAAGTCAAGTGGACCTTAGGAAGCATGACTACAAACAAAGCTAGTAGAGGTGATGAAATTCCAGTTGAACTATTTCAAATCCTAAAAGATGATGTTGTGAAAGTGCTGCACTCAATATGCCAGCAAATCTGGAAAACTCAGCAGTGCCCACAGGACTGGAAAAGTCAGTTTTCATTCCAATCCAAAAGAAAGTCAGTGCTAATGCATGTTCACACTACTGCACAACTGCACTCATCTCACACACTGCTAGCAAAGTAATGCTCAAAATTCTCCAAGCCAGGCTTCAACACTACGTGAACCATGAACTTCCAGATGTTCAAGTTGGAATTAGAAAAGGCAGAGGAACCAGAGAACAATTGCCAACATCTATTGGATCATCGAAAAAGCAAGAGAGTTCCAGAAAATCATCTATTTCTGCTTTATTGACTATGCCAAAGCCTTTGACTGTGTGGATCACAATAAACTGTGGAAAATTCTGAAAGAGATGGGAATACCAGGCCACCTGACCCACCTCCTGAGAAACCTGTATGCAGGTCAGGAAGCAACAGTTAGAACTGGACATGTAACAACAAACTGGTTCCAAATCAGGAAAGGAGTACGTCAAGGCTGTATATTGTCACCCTGCTTATTTACCTTGTATGCAGAGTACATCATGTGAAATGCCTGGCTGGATGAAGCACAAGCTGGAATCAAGATTGCTGAGAGAAATGTCAATAACCTCAGATATGCAGATGACACCACCCTTATGGCAGAAAGTGAAGAAGAACTAAAGAGCCTGTTGATGAAAGTAAAAGAGGAGAGTGAAAAAGTTGGCTTAAAGCTCAACATCCAGAAAACAAAGATTATGGCATCCAGGCCCATCACTTCATGGCAAATAGATGGAGAAACAATGGAAACAGTGAGAGACTTCATTTTTGGGGGCTCCAAAATCACTGCAGATAGTGACTGCAGCCATGGAATTAAAAGATGTTGCTCCTTGGAAGAAAAGCTATGACAAACATAGACAGCATATTAAAAAGCAGAGATATGGAGAAAAGACAATCTCTTTAACAAGTGGTGCTGGGAAAACTGGTCAACCACTTGTAAAAGAATGAAACTAGAACACTTCCTAACACCGTACACAAAAATAAACTCAAAATGGATTAAAGATCTAAACGTAAGACCAGAAACAATAAAACTCCTAGAGGAAAACATAGGCAAAACACTCTCCGACATAAATCACAGCAGGATCCTCCATGACCCACCTCCCAGAATATTGGAAATAAAAGCAAAAATAAACAAATGGGACCTAATTAAAATTAAAAGCTTTTGCACAACAAAGGAAACTATAAACAAGGTGAAAAGACAGCCTTCAGAATGGGAGAAAATAATAGCAAATGAAGCAACAGACAAACAATTAATCTCAAAAATATACAAGCAACTTCTGCAGCTGAATTCCCGAAAAATAAACGACCCAATCAAAAAATGGGCCAAAGAACTAAACAGACATTTCTCCAAAGAAGACATACAGATGGCTAACAAACACATGAAAAGATGCTCAACATCACTCATTGTTAGAGAAATGCAAATCAAAACCACAATGAGGTATCATTTCACACCAGTCAGAATGGCTGCTATCCAAAAGTCTACAAGCAATAAATGCTGGAGAGGGTGTGGAGAAAAGGGAACCCTCTTACACTGTTGGTGGGAATGCAAACTAGTACAGCCACTATGGAGAAGAGTGTGGAGATTCCTTAAAAAACTGGGAATAGAACTGCCATATGACCCAGCAACCCCACTGCTGGGCATATACACCGAGGAAACCAGAATTGAAAGAGACGCGTGTACCCCAATGTTCATCGCAGCACTGTTTACAATAGCCAGGACATGGAAGCAACCTAGATGTCCATCAGCAGATGAATGGATAAGGAAGCTGTGGTACATATACACAATGGAATATTACTCAGCCATTAAAAAAAATACATTTGAACCGGTTCTACTGAGATGGATGAAACTGGAGCCCATTATACAGAGTGAAGTAAGCCAGAAAGAAAAACAACAATACAGTATACTAATGCATATATATGGAATCTGAAAGATGGTAACGATAACCCTATATGCGAGACAGAATAAGAGACACAGATGCATGGAACAATTTTATGGACTCTGAGGGAGAAGGTGAGGGTGGGACGTTCTGGGAGAATGGCATTGAGACATGTGTATTGTCATATGTGAAACAGAGCACCATTCCATGTTCGATGCATGTGACAAGGGCTCAGGGCCGGGGCAATGGGATGATCCAGAAGGATGAGAGGGGGAGGGAGGTGGGTGGGGGTTTCGGGAAGGGGAACACATGTAAACCCATGGCTGATTCTTGTCAATGTATGGCAAAAACTATTACAATATTGTAAAGTAATTAGCCCCCAACTAAAATAAATAAATTTATTAAAAAAAAAAAAAAAGAAGAAAAAAAAAAAATAAAAAGCAGAGATATCACTTTGCCAACAAAAGTCTGTCTAGTCAGGGCTATGGCCTTTCCAGTAGTCATGTATGGATGTGAGAGTTGGACTATAAAGAAAGCTGAGCACCAAAGAACTGATGCTTTTAAACTGTGGTGTTGCACAAAACTCTTGAGAGTCTGTTGGACTGCAAGGAGATTCAACCAGTCAGTCCTAAAGGAAATCAGTCCTGAATATTCATTAGAAGGACTGATGTTGAAGCTGAAACTCCAATACTTTGGCCACCTGATGCGAAGAGCTGACTCATTTGAAAAGACCCTGATGCTGGGAAAGATTGAAGGCGGGAGGAGAAGGGGACAACAGAGGATGAGATGGTTGGATGACATCACCAACTCGATGGACATGAGTTTGAGTAAGCTCCAGGAGTTGGTGATGGACAGGGAAGCTTGGCATGCTGCAGTCCACAGGGTTGCAAAGAGTCAGACACAACTGAGCAACTGAACTGGACTGAGGGATACACTGGGAGCACAGAAGGCAGTCTGCTCTGATGATACAGGTTCAGGCAGCAATATATAGATCATAATTTGGAATGTAAAGAAGGAAATCATCAATCATCCAGAATATGGCTCTGAGTATGGGGACTGAACTAACATTGTGCTGCAGTAGAGGCCCAGACTAAGTCCTGCTAAGTCCATGCTCAGATGAGGCAACCATAAACAGTTAATGCAGGGCATGATGAAAACAAAAGAAATGAGCCAAATAAAATCATTATTAAATCAAGTTTGAAAGCATAACTGGTGTCTGTAAAGTAAAATCATTTCTAAAAGGAATACTATTTCCAATTAAATGAGCAGGACGGCTGCTATCTGTCGCATAGCGGAATTTATTGTGGGAACACTTTCCCATTTTGCAGAGCGGTGTGAGTGGGCTGTATTCTGGTGATAATAAGGGAATATGTAGGAGCTGTACTTAAGCTTTCAAAGTTCAGCTATCCTTCAGTGAGTGACCTCATGGAGCAGCCAGCCTTCCACCACAATTTTATGAGGGAATTATTATTCCTAGTTCTTAGATTCGAACACTGAGAATTAGACCAATTTTATATCCTGAATAAGTGATGGCATCAAGCCCAACAAACTCTTAGAAAAGCCTGTGGTTTTCCTACTGGACTGGGCTGCCCCTCCATTCTGCTCCCAGGCCATCCTATCCACTTCCAGGAGAGCAACCACAGCAGTGCCGTATCAGATCCTAAGAAGACAGCCAATGGAAGAAGCTGGAATTTCTCTCCCTTGCTTTTGGGTGACAATGACATGGTCTAGACTGGATGATGTGATCGTCCTGGGAGGCAGGTGCCTTCACAATCCCCACTGTTGTTACTCTTTTATTAACCACCCTGCATTGCCAGTTCGTTGACACTCCTTTCAAAGAAAATAATAATTCAGCTGGAAAAAAAAGCAGTCAGTATACATGATTTCAGTTCCTCCTAAAGGAAAATGAAAGCTACGTTAAATGAAGAAAAGGTGTTTTCCTTGAAGAGCGGTTTGGCAATAGCTTGAAAAAGAACTTTCATAATGATTTGAATAACTGAACACACCCTCCTTGATACAAGATAATTGAGCTGATAAGCTGAGATTATGTAACACTAATTTGCTCGGCCCTGAGTAATGTATAATATGTGTTCTCCACCCTTCTTGAAAAAAAAATTTAGAACAAAAATAGGAGCTTTGCAAAAGAAAAAAAATCAAAATTAACTTGTTGATTGTGATCTTAAATGGATGTCAAAGGGTCTTGTCCTAAATTGCAAAGCGTACAATTTTACATAAACAGTGTCTTTGAATATTTATTGTTTTTCAAGTCATCCAATAGAACATTTTCATCTGGCTCATAGGCATCAAAGGCTTTCTTACCCTTTAGACTTTCATAAAACTTCAAATAGAGATGGGGGGCTGGAGGGGATTAAAGAAACCATCTCATTAAATCATTGCTGAGGGTTTGGTTTAGTTATTAGAGTGATATTCTTCATTCTTGATGAGTCTAAATAAAGATATAATTTATTTTGGGAGTTGCATTAAATACAAATACAATTTAGAGGCAAGCAAATGAGATGAAATACTTCAAAGCCAACCGTATAATCTATAACAAGCAGAAGAAGCAACAAATATGGTGATGTTTATTTATTTACCTTTAGCCAGTATATCAGGATAAGAAATTAAAGGTCCAACCAAGGCAATACTTTCAGTAGATGCTAAAGAAAATGCTTAAATAATATTTCTAAAATAATATTAAATTTATTTTAAAATTATTAAATATTTTTAAAATAATATATTTTAAAATACTCTTATATCATATATATTTTTAATTTTAAACAATGCATTTTTGGAAATGTACTTTTCCCTGGTGGCTCGAGTGGTAAAGAATCTGCCTACAATGCAAGAGATCTGAGTTCCATCCCTGGGACAGGAAGATCCCTTGGAGAAGGGAATGACTACCCACTCTAGTATTCTTGCCTGGAAAATTCCATGGACAGAGGAGCCTGGCAAGCTACAGTCCATGGTGTCACAAAGAGTTGGACATGTGAGCAGCTAACACTTTCAATTTTTGAAATTTATATTGATGCTATAAATGAGAGTGCAGGTGGGGAGAACTTTATGCAGAGGATTGCTTTGGAAGCAGCTCACCCTCTCCCCACCAAGGGAGAGGACAGTCTCAATGGTGATGACAAGCAGAACTCTGATATGGTGACCAGTCATCCCATTTTGCCAGAGCTGAGACGTCTCCTGAGACATGGGACCAAGTCCCAGACAAAAGCAGGGAAGTCTGTCTGTCCTCTTAATTTGACCCTGGGGTTGAGGAGGGGCCTGCTGTACCAGATCCATGAATTATTGCTTCAGATAGAGATGGGGGTTGATCTATGAATTATTGCTGCCCCGTCATCATGACAGGATTTCCCACTTAATTAATTCTCCAAATACCTTGGGCCATCATTTGATAAATTAAACAATCACAGGAGAACTCCCAGGGGGACATCCACAGTCTTCTGCACCACTTTTGAACCCACAAGCTCTGCCCCCTTCCTGTGGCCACAGATCCTTGCTCTCTCTTCCAACCAGCACCACATCCCATTCTCCTCCCACTTAGACAACTACCAGCAATTCTCTCCTCTCTTCTATAGGACCAGTTGTTTTATACACACTCTCTTCTATGTAGTTATCATCAGTATAAAATCATGGTATCGTTCACATCTTTGAAAGTGAAAGGGAAACTCGCTCAGTCGTGTCAGACTCTTGCAACCCCACGGACTGTATAGTCCATGGAATTCTCCAGGCCAGAGTACTGGAATGGGTAGACTTTCCCTTCTCCATCGGATCTTCCCAAACCAGGAATCAAACCAGGGTCTCCTGCATTGCAGGCGGATTCTTTACCAACCGAGCTATGGAGTTCACATCTTTAAACCCATATAAACGTGCACACCCACAGGGCACACACGATTCAACTTTCTGTGATGGCTATCTCCCCATTTCTCTGCTTTTCCTTTAAGAGGACGCTCCAGGCCTTCTATTCCAGCAAATGCAATGCCTCTCCTCTCATTTGTTATTAACAGTCCAGTTGTTCTCAACAGGCCACCAAAATTACTCTTACATAGGCCATGAATGATGTTACATTGCTAAATCCAGTGACCAACTCAGTTTTCATTTCATGGGCCATGTTTGATACACAATCATTCCCTCCTCCTGAGAATACTTTCTTATTTGGCTTCTAGGAGACGATGCTAATCTTATAGGGAATAAATGCCTGTTTTGTGCACAGCTCTATATTAAATAGTTCAAATGATATTTTTAGAACATAAAACATATTTACTGTTGTCAACCTATAGACTTGCTAGTGATGACTCACTAACTGGCCCAGGCTGCTTTGCTGGGGAGAAAAATCTTAACTTTGGTTAAAGATCAAAGTATTAATAATTATTTTTGACTTGGAGAATAATTTCTGACTTGAGAATCTCTTTTGCAAATTAAAATTAACATAAAATTCTCTACTTTTTTCAAGGAGTCAGGAAAAAAATGCTTAGATCTGGCTTCAGTTTTTATGTAGCAGCTTGGGGAAAACTTCTCATACTGAATACTTCTAAATGACAATGACAGATAAAAGTAAGATTGAGGTTTGATGACATTCCATTAAGTCATGTTATCCAGCTTACTGTTCATAACCCCTTTCATACTCTTCCAATAAAATAAGTATGGACTCAGAAAATCATGCATTTAATACAGGCCAGTGCTGTCAAATAGGAATGGAGCCTTAAACCACATCGCTCCTTCTGACTCAGTCCTGACCTCAAAGACAACATCTTTAGGCTCCATAGCAGAGAATGAGACTCCTCTGGACAGCTTGGCCCTTCCTATCTTGTGTCATGGGCTTCCCTGGTAGCTCAGCTGATAAAGAATCTGGCAGCAATGCAGGAGACCCTGGTTCAATTCCTGGCTTGGGAAGATCCCCCAGAAAAGGGATAGGCTACCTATTCTAGTACCCTTGGGCTTTCCCAGTGGCTCAGAAGATAAAGAATCTGCCTGCAATGTGGGAAACCTGGGTTTGATATCTGGGTTGGGAAGATCCCCTGGAGAAGGGCTTGTCAACCCACTCCAGTATTCTTGCCTGGAGAATCCCCTTGGACAGAGGAGTCTGGTAGGCCACAGTCCATGGGGTCACAAAGAGGTGGATATGACTGAGCGACTAATCACAGCACAGCACAGCCTGTGTCATGTGCAAGGGTAGCTGTGATTGCTTTCAGTATGAGGTGGACTGTAATAGTAAATGTATGTGTCAATTTTACCAGGCCAGTGTCCAGTCATTTGTTCAAACATCTGCCTAGATGTTGCTGTGAAGGTATTTTTCAGAGATAATTAGCATTTAAATTCAATAGAGTTTGAATAGCATAGATTACCCTCAATAATATCAGTGGGCCTCATCCGATCAGTTGAAGACATTAAGAGCAAAGACTCTTTCCCAAAGAAGAAACTCTATGTTAAGACTGCAACATAGAAACCCTCTCTGAGTTTCCAGCCTGGTGGATTTCAGACTCAAATAATAACTTTTCCCTGAATTTCTAGCCTCCCAGCCTGCTTCACAGAATTCAGATTTGTTATCCCCCCAACCAAGTGAGCTAATTCCTTAAAATATGCATCTCTTCACTTCATCCCCCGCCCCCCATTTTTTCCCTTTATCTCTGTCTCTATCTCTTTCTCTCTCTTTTTTTTCATATACAGGATGTATGTGTGAGTGTATATATGTGTATATAAAAGAGTCAGACACAACTGAAGCAACCAAGCATTCATCCAGGCTACAGCTAAGACAGAAATACTAGTAGACTTTTATTTAGCCATTAATAAGAACTCTAAAAATGCTTTCCCAAATAATTTTGGCCACACCAAATACTATAAAGATACTAGGGAGAGTTTTGTTTACCTTCACCCAGCTTTCCCTATTGTCAACATCTTACATAATCACAATAAAGCATTAATAAATGCTAAAACATTAACAGCGGTAAAACAAAATTAACTGAACTACAGATTTTGTTCAGATTTCCTCAGTTGTCCCATGAAACCCATCATCTGTTTAGGATATCCCATCCCATTATATGTAGTTACGACCCCTTGGTCATTTTCTTTTTTTCAGCCATACCACACACACTGCATGCAGGATCTTAGTTCCCTAACCAGGGATTGAACCCTTGCCCACTTCGTGGAAGCAAGGAGTCCTAACCACTGGACAGCAGGGAATTCTCATGACTCTTCAGTCTTTTGAAAGACAAAGAAATGCACCAGATAATTAAGATGATTTTTATCCTGGCAATGGCAATGAGAGAACATGCATTAAGGAGGTCTGTCTAAGAAGAGAATGGAATCAGGTGTCTTCTAGAGGCAGGTGGACAGAGAATCATAATCATCACAGAAGGGCGGAGGCGAGCCTTATCTCAGAATACATGGGTGGGTGCGTGGGTTTCTGGGAACAGGGGTTCAAGGGAAGCTCAGCATTGTCCCTCATCTGTGGTCAGCCCTCTGCCTTTCCTCATTTATTCTGACATCAGCACTCTTGAAGAGTACCAGTCAGGCATGTGGTAGAATGTCCCCAGTTTGGGTCTATCTGGTGTTTTCTCATGATTAGACTGAGATATGAATTTGGAGATAATGACAGTGGCAACATGCCCCTCCCATCAGAGCATATTGGGGTCTGTGATGTCAACACAAGTTGTCACTATGATGTAAACTCAATCACCTGGTTAAAGGTGAGTCTGCAGGTGTTCCCACTGTAATGTTACTGTTGTTTCCTTTTATTAGGCATGTTTCTGTTGAATTCCAGTTTTTCTCCAGGTACCACATGGGTTCTGAGGATTCAGATTTCAATGAAACCTGCTCATTTCCTTCTATAGCTCATACAGTCCCCCAGGGATGGAATTCTCCCAGGCCTGGGTTTGCACTGGAATTGTGATTATATAAGGGAAAACCCACCAGCAGATTTCTCCCAAATATGATGGCCATTAAAGATCCCCACAAGGTCCCCTCCGCCATTGCAATCAGCACCAGCTGAAATCAACACTGTGTGCTGGATTTGGAAGTTGATAAATTGTTAGTACATTTTAAGGGTAGAAAGAAGCATTTTTTTAAAAAAATATTTTTTTATTTTTTAATTGAAGGGTAATTACAATATTGTGATGGTTTTTGCATATATCAACATGAATCAGCCATAGGTATACATGCATCCCTTCTCTCTTGATCCCCTCTTCCACTTCCCTCCCAACCCTATCCCTCTAGGTTGTCACAGAGCACTGGCTTTGGGTTCCCTGCATCATAAATTGACTATCTATTTTACATATAGTAATGTATATGTTTCAATGCTATTCTCTCAAATCATTCCACCCCCTCCTTCTGTGGCTGTGTCCAAAAGTTTGTTCTTCATGTCTGTTTCTCTTTTGCTGCCCTGGATATAGGTTCGTCGATACTATCTTTCTAGATTCCATATATATGCACTGCTGCTGCTAAGTCGCTTCAGTTGTGTCTGACTCTGCGCAACCCCATAGACGGCAGCCCACCAGGCTCCGCCGTCCCTGGGGTTCTCCAGGCAAGAACACTGGAGTGGGTTGCCATTTCCTTCTCCAATGCATGAAAGTGAAAAGTGAAAGTGAAGTCGCTCAGTCGTGTCCGACTCTTAGCGACCCCATGGACTGTGGCCTACCAGGCTCCTCCGTCCATGGGATTTTCCAGGCAAGAGTCCTGGAGTGGGGTGCCATTGACCAAAGAAACAAAGAAGAAAAAATGATACCTTTGTGTCCCTGTCTGTAGCAGGGGAAGCATGGGCTCTGAGTGAAGGAGGTAGGTTTCCAGTGAAATCACAAGTGGAAGAGAGTGGCAGTGGAGATGAGAAAGTTCGCTGCAGAGGCACAGACCCAAATCACTGGTTTCAAGTGTTGAAGCGTCCTTGTGCATAAACAGAATTAGGTTTGTAGCATAAAGAGAAGATCAAAAGAGAGGAGAGCAAGCTCTCGGGCAACGTGTGCACCTTGAAATAAAAAAATTATAGAGTCCAGCCTCCAAAGATCTTGTAAAAGGCTCTGCCTGTGACACCTGTCACCTGGACCCCAACGTGGCATCCTGAGCAGGGGTCCCCGACCTCTCACACTGCCATGGGGTCACTCTGAAGCTGGAGCGTGCTCGGAGAGGACCCCTCTTTCCATGAGCAGAAACTTCCTTTGACTAGACCTCCACATGTAAAAGGGAGTTATCATGAATATTACATAAAATAGAAAAAAGGAAAGAGCAAGAACCCAAACAGGAAATTTGAGAGACGCTCCTGTTTCATTCCCACCTCACCTTACAGAAGCAAGCTTTCCCCAAGCTGCATCATTGTTAATTTCCAAGTGTTTGCTTGTTGCCCTTTCCAACCTAGGACATCAGCCCAAGACTGGTCAGCCCACAGAGACCCTGCATGAGCCTGCCTCCCTGTCCTGGGGGCTGATCTCTGTGGAGCATTCAGAATGTTCTTTGTAAAGGAATATCTGACCAGCATGCCCTCCCCCACCCAGGTATCCTCCAATGCCTACGAGACTACATCCCATCTTGCTGACAAACCCCTATGCCCTGGACACCTCTCCACTCTCCTCAGTCACACCCATTCCTCTCTGGCTTCCCGGCCGCAGCAGTAACTCACATGATGTCCCCTCCCCACCCACGCTCCCCCCGCCGGACCTTCCTTCACTTGGTTCCTGCTAATTGAAATACCTGGCTGAGCCCCTGTTTTCTGGGCTTATTCCTTATTACCTCTGAAGGACTTCCCCTGGTGTCACCTCAACCAGGCTCTCCCCTCTGCTCAGCTCTGGGTCATCTATCAATCATCAGCCCTGTGAGAGCCTGGAAGTGTCGCTTCTCTGAGGTCCAGTTTTCTCATCTGAGATATAGCAGGGTAATCATGATAAGCGCTTTTGGTGGTGAGGGAGACATCCACGTACAGTGCTTGCAGATAGCCTGCCACTCACTGGATAGAAGGAGCTCATTATTACTCTTAGTGTTCTTAATAGTGATCATCATTCCTTTCTGTGACTGTCCCCCACTTGGGCTGTGAAATCCTAAAGGGTAGCACCTGTACTGGAGTCATCTTTGAATCCCCATCAAGTAGCACAATTCTTCCTGCACTGTTGCTTTCAGTAAATATTTAACAAGGGAAGATGGAAGGAGAGTAAGGAGTGTTATATTCTTTTCCCAGCACTGTCAACCAAAGTGTCTCGAATGCTTGATACAGATTAAAATTGACTTCAAGTGGAAATGAGAACCATTGACAAGCGATGCTGATCAATATTGAAAATATGTGAGTAGGTCCAACCTAGAATCTTAAGGAATTAAGGAGAAAGAATCAGGATAGAAATAATTGCTAAGCTCTGGTTTCCTTTAACAATGTCTTTCCATAAACATTTATTTTAAAAATAATGAGGCAGTGGAAGAACTCTGAATGGAAAAAGCTCTGTTACGCCAGAAATGCCAAAAGATTTCTAAATTCTAGACCTTCTCTCAAGAAATGTCTTAATCACTGTAAAATGAGCTTTTGGAAAATGCCTGTGTTCATCCAGACATTCCTTGATGCTAAGAACAACTTCAGGTTCCTGTCTGACCTTTTGTTTCAAGTTCCCTATAGAGAAAATGTATTGAAGCATCCGCAAGCCAACCTGGCTACCAACCAGAGGGGCCAACCTGGGTAGCCATCACAGTGGGCCACGCTCTGTCAGGTAGAGGGCAAGTGGGCTCCAAGAGAAAGGCAACACAGGGCTTAGTCCTTCCATAAGTGATGTTTCACTCTGCAGAATTCACCTCATATTGAGATTAAGTAGGGCATCCAGGATCTAAAAAAAAAAAACTTCATTTCTGCATATTTGATTTCTGTAAAAAATTTCCAATTCAATCCCATCAATATTTAATAAGCAGTTAAAAACAGCAAAATAAGATCTACATTCTCCCTCACTTTTGAAACAATTCTCTCTCATCAGAGTAGTAACATGATCTAAAGATTCTCTTCTTTGCACCACTGTTTTCTCCTTTACATTGAAAACCCATGAGAGAATTTTTTTTATGTTCTCTGTCTCAGAGTTTTGTCCTTTCATTCTCTATCCTGTTAGGCTAGATTCTCTTTCTTCCAGTGGAAGTGTTCTCATCAGGATCACTAATCAATTCAACTTTATTAAACTAATGGGATATTTTTCATCTTTAGTATACCAGGCCTTTTAACAGCCATTGACATAGTAAAAGCAGCGCTTTCTAAGAAAACACTTCCTCTGCCTGACTTTCCTGACCCCGTAGGCTCCTGGCTTTCTTGTGTCTCATGCACCTGTCTCCCCAAATCTCCTTTCATTCTCTAAGGACACTCACTCCTCTAACACCAGCCTGAAGAGCTGACAACATCCTCATTGATGCATCCCTGCCAACATTTCTTCTGTGTTGAACAACTTCTTACTGATTTCTCCATATTTGGATAATAGCTGTCAGCCCTCCTGTCTTCAACATTGAACTGTTGTTTTTCCAAATGTCTCACATGAGCTCCTGCCCCTAGATCCTCTGCAGCATAAAACCATTCTCTAGCTGACGTGTTCTCAGAGTTTCCTCTCTCCCTCCAGACCTTCCACCTTTAACCCCTCCCACAATGAACCCTCTGGGTCACCAGGCTCCCTGGTAAAAACTTCTTTCTATGCTCCCTGAATGACTGCACATAAACATGCCTCAAAATAACACCTTTCAATGACTCCTCATCCTTTACTAGAATAAAATCCAGTTTGGATCTTTTGATGTTTGAAGAATGCTTCCATTTAACAACTGCGTGTCAAATTTACTGATGTAAGTTGTTCCTAATATTCCCTGAATATCTTTTTTACTGTCTGTTGGATCACTAGTGGTGCCCATTTTTCATTTCTATTGCTGTTTCTCTTCTCCCTCTCTCTCTCTCCTTCCCTCCCAGCTAGAGATTTCTCACTTTTATCCATGTTTTCAAAGCACGGGCTTAGAGGGCTCTCACTGCAAGTGATGGGTTATGGCGTCTCCTCTTCTCCATGCTCCAAGGCCAGCCCAGCCCCAAGCACTTGCTCTCTCCTCTCTCCAGATGTCTTGCTGTCCTCCTTGCCCATCACACATATTCTCAGTTCTGTCCACATGCCTGTGTCACTCCATGAAAATCACTCTGTAGATGCATGAGAACAAAATAAATATGAGAAATCTTGCAATCAATAAAATGCTACTAAATATTGTCAATGAAAGAAAAAATGTCCCCCCACCATATCTTGTTACAGGTATCAAGCCATCACATTATAGCCTGCCTTGAGGGTGTGCCCTAAGGAAACTCAGAATGGAAATAGGATGCTGGCCATCAAGCTCTCAGCTGCTGCAGGCACCCTCAATGGTGCACCCTGAGGAGACTCAGGATGGGAAAACATAGGATATTGCCCCCAGATAGCTGATGTGCATATCAAAGGAATGATTTCTATGAGCACAGACACTTGATTTTCCCCTACAGAGAAGCATGCTAAATTCATTAACTTGAGATGTCTGGTTTTCTTATTTAGTAGGAATCATTTGATGTTCTGACAACCTGTTTTTTTGTTTGTTTGCAAAAATTTCTATATATCCTGACTCCTCCCTTACTTCTGTGGAGCAGTCCCTCAAAGCTATCTGAAAGGCTGTATCCTGGGCTTACCTCCTTAGTTTTATCTCCTGAATAAAATATAATTCTCAACTTTTAAGTTGTGCATTTGTTTTAGTTGACAATATCAAGGATAATAGGGCTTCTGGAACTGGACGTTTCTTTTTTCAGCCATTCCCAGTGCACCCTCAAGGTTCATATTCAGTGTCAACTCATCCACATAATCTTCCCAGATTCAAGCCACCAGAGGAGGTCTTTGCTTCTTGGAATGGGTTTGATTCCCAATTATGTGTCTCAGAACAGTGCTTTTGTCACTCTGCTGCTCTGCCTCAGGTCCCACTAGGCTCAGTCATTTGCACAGGTGTTGATTAATTTGCTCTGTGCACAGCTCTGCAGAGCTGCACGAAAGAGCGAAGAAAGAAGAGAAAGATCAGTACTGTCAGACTAATGGGCTTTGCACCTGTGGAGTCACTTGAGATCTATGTGACCCTGAGCACAGTCATCGTCTTTGTGCCTCGATCTCCTCACCTGTGAAATGGTCACATGTACCCACTTGGCAAGGGAGTTGTGGAGTTGTCACTGAAGGTGGGAAAGCCCTGATGCCGGTCTAACATGGAATAGTCAGCTTTTCACACTGGACTCAGCCACATCAGTCTCCCTGGCTATAGCTGTCCTTCCACCCATCCCCTCTATTCCATTTAGGCCCGGGGGTTGGAGTCCTAGGCTTGCACCACAACTGGTGCCCCTTATTCTGAAACCATATTTTTCAGGAAAATTAAGAAGATGATGGCTTCTCTACAGTTTCCACTGCCACCTTCCTCTCATCTCCCTGTAAGGCCCATGTCCATGGCTCTACCTCCAGCCTACCTGTGCCCTTCTCTCCATCCCTCTGACTCCATGGCTGGCTCCTTCATCTTCTGCAATCAGGCAACCTCACAGATTGGGGGTTAGAAGTGCTGCTAAGAGTACCCCTGCTCTGAGGTTAACAGCAACCTCATGGGAACCTGGCAGGCAGGAGCCAGGCCTGGAGAGCTAGTAGGGAGGGGCTGGACCTCTGGGGTTGAGCAGGCTCCAGGTTCTCATTTGCCTCTTTAGTAACTGGATTTCATGAAAGTTATCACCAGTAGCAACACAATTTCTTCCTTGGCACTTCCTGCTCGCTTGGTTCCTACAGAAACCCTACTGATTTTCCTGACTTTCCAGCTCAGATACTAAAGAAACGGTAGGGGAAAGAGAGAGGGAAGGTCAATGGGCTTGCTTTCTGCCATCTGTACATGGGCAGTGCCCTCGGGGCTACTGGCCAGCTCAGACATCAGTGGATCTGTCCAATTACTAGGGTCAGTGCACACCCCCTGTGAACTGTGTGGTTCCTGCTGCAAATCAAGACACCTTTGATTAAGGCAAAGTCCAGGCAGCCCCATAATTGACCTAACAGTTCACGGAGATCCTCCTGCCGTTGTGCTTACAGTCAGCTACTCCTGGTTGGAAGGAGAGGGGCCAGACTGTGACACTTTGGCTCACTTCCACCTGAGGCCAACAAGAACAGGAGCTGGGCATGTGGGACGGTGGTCAGGGTGCACTCCAGGGTCACAGATATGTCTGAGGGACAGAGGCATCACACAGACACTAGAGGGAACGCCTGTCTTCACCCTCAATGTGCCAGGCAAGGTCATTGGCGCTGAGGATACTTCAGAAAGCAAGAGACTAGAATCCCCACCTTCCTAAAGCTCACATTCTAGCAGGTGAGACAGACAGTAAATGAGGTTAATATCTGAAATGTATAGAGGACAGGAGACTGGGTAGTTTCAAGGAAGAAACCCATGAAGGAAGGGAAATTTAGGAAGGGAGTGAGTACCTGGCAGCAGTGAGAATTACTGGTAGAAGGGTAGGTGGACAAGGCATCTCTGAAAAGAGCCTTCTGAAGTGTGGAGGTGGCAGGCACATGTCAGCAGGAGACTTTGAGCAGAGGGGACCCAGAAGGGACCAGGCAGAGCCCTAGCAGGACTGAGGGGACCTCCACAAAAGATGAAGGACATGACCTGAGTGTGGGGGAACTAGATGCTGCAGAGACTACAGGTCCTCCTGGTTCTACTTCCTACTTTGAGAACAATCTTCATTTCCCAGCCCAGGAGTGACCTGGTCAGAGTCAGTTTGCCACATGACCAGTGATGCACATGAACAGAAAGCTTTCAGCTCATTTAAATGGAGCCAAGAAGCACGGTGACCTGGGAAATTATAATTCTGTTCCTGGTAAACTACAGCTTAATCCAAATTCAGATGACGGGTACCCGCCTCCAAAGCCCCCTGCCGTGCAAATATCTCTTCAGAGAAATCTCACCTCTTCTAGGGAGACTTCCACAAACCCAGAGGCGCATTAGTCCACCTCCCAGTTTGCAGAAGAGGCAACGGCCTCTTTTAACACTTGCTCTGAGACTCCCCATCTCCTCCCAGCATTTCCAGCGTGGAGGAGGGGGAGACGTTATTCATAAACACAGCAACGTCCTCCTCCACATCCATCCAGTTAACAGGTGGGACTCACAGCCTATATCCTGGTGCTCTCGGGAGACTGCCTGGTGTTTAGAGGGACCCCATCACATCAAATTGCTTTATTTTTGAGTGACAGAAAAAAAGAAGTGGATCACTATCCAGCTGTATAGAATGAGAGGAAAAGATCAAACAGCACTGGGAAGAGACATTTCAGAAAGGCTGAGGGAACCACACCCTCCCTCTCCCATCATATCCCCTCCAGTGGAGCGACCGGCCTTGGAGGATGAAGAAATCCCTGCGGGGCAGGGATTCAGGGAAGGGGCACAGCAGGTATTTTCTAAGAGTTGTGTTTCAACTAATTCAGTAGTATCAACAAAATTCATTTCTAGAGACCCAGATAATCAATATGACGCTAAAACTGTGAAAGGATGTTCCAAGAATAGTGTGCTACACAGTTCTAATAATCGTGGGATAACTGTTCTATATTAAAACCTAGTTGTTGTTTTTTAGGGAAAGAAAAGACTATAATTGCAACAGATGAGTGAAACATGTTCATTAAATATTAGGCAATGGAAATGTTGACACAGTCATCACAGAAGAGCAGCTTCCTCAGAGAGCAGTGAAAAACTCTGGATTTAAAGACAGAAAAGCCATTGTTTTCCACAGAGATGAAAATCTTGGGATGTTAAAGTCAGATAAAAAATCATAACAGAAAGTATTAAAAAGGATACAAAACCTTAGCAGCAAAAACATGCAATATTTTAACAAAGATGCATAATGAACAATATTCGTTTTCTTGTGACATACACAGGCAATGCTAATGAGAGAGAACAAAGGAAGAAAGGATGATTCAAAGATGCTGAACTATGATAATGGTGAACTCAGCACAGGACATGTCATGGGACCCATTGATGGAGCAGCTGAAGAGCCTTTTCATTTGGATCCGAAAAACTGGAGACCAGATTATCCCTTGTGCAGGATTAAGAAACCAACAAAATCCTACTGAGAACCATGATGGTGCTAGTGGTAAAGAACCCATTTGCCAATGCAGGAGAAGTAAGAGACACAGGTTTGATCCCTGGGGTCAGAAGATACCCTGGAGAAGGACATGGCAACCCACTCCAGTATTCTTGCCTGGAGAATCCCATGGACAGAGGAACTTGCGGGCTATAGTCCATGGGGTCACAAAGAGTTGGACATGACTGAAATGACTTAGCAAGTATGCATGATAAACCATAATGGAAAAGAATATTTAAAAATGTATATATTTATGTATAACTGAATCACTTTGCTGTAATGAACAAAACATTGTAAGTCAACTATAAGTCAATAAAAATAAAATAAAAACAACAATAAAGTGAAAAAACCAAGATGTCAGGTGGGGCCAGACTACCTCAGATATGACAACCTTCTCTGGCGGCAGATCAATTCAGTGCTGTCTTTCTGAGGAGGACCAGGCTTTTTCCACCCTAATCCCAAGTCTTGACTCTTTCTCTCAATCAAAATGAAAGCTGCTATAAAGCACAGGAACCTCAGCTCGGTGCTCTGTGATGACCTAGATGGATGGGATGGAGGTCAGGTGGCAGGGAAGCTTAAGAAGGAGGGGATATATGTATATATATGACTGATTCACCTTGTCAAATAGCAGAAATTAACACAACAAGGTAAAGCAATTATATTCCAATAAATAAATAAAAGTAATTAATACAAAAAAAAAAAGAATGAAGTCAATTTCTCAGACCTGAAACTTCACAACATGTGCTCACCCTTTAGATGTAGCAATGTGACACCTTTCCTTACCTTCTGAGATTTCCTCTAATTTCCTGCTACTTTATTTCCAAAGTTTTCTTTTCTCAAAGTGTTTAAGAGCTCCCTTTTTCTCCTTAACTCTTGTCTCTGAGGTGACTGGCAACACCTCTGCATAGGGGGAGGGGCATGGGACTGAGGACACATCTGGGAAGGGTCGCCTTCCACCCCCTGCATGTGGTGGCCCCGAAGGTTCGTGAACTGCTGCTTCCTTGGTTCTCACACCGAGGAAAGTAGGTAGGATGATATCAACCTTCCCCTTGTGTGGGCTGCTATGAGGACTAAGTGACTTCACATGCGCACAGAAGGGAAGCGTGCAAGCATTTGCTGTGAGGATGGAAAAGATAATGGTCACACAAGCCACCGGGTGAGAAGGAGACAGTGAACTCTTCTCACTCTCTCCAAGGATCCAAGCTTACACAGGAGGATGAGGATGGGTACTCCAGAGAAAGGATGTCCCAAGAGAAAGCAGGAGGATAAATGTGAGCCTCAGGAGTCCCAGGTGGGCGGGGCAGGTTTGGTTAGAATCTCCCTTAACTTCTGCAGATGCTTATTATAAACACCACACACGGCTGCTGTATTATAGTTGTGATCCAACAACTGAAGGCAAGACCGCAGCCATCCTGGAGGGTTACAGACTCTCACTCACCAGGAACATTGCGCCAAATGCAAGAACCCAGAGTCAGGTTGATTCCTGGAAGGACATGGGTAGTAACTGCTGTTGGCACTGAGGGCCTAGGGCGAATGGGGTTTCTCACGAAAACAGAGCGAGAAAGGCTAGGAAACACTGTGGGGTTGAAAAGGCTTGAGGGTGAGAGGTTAAAACCGAACATTTTTGGTCCTGCCCTGGCCCTGCTGCAGAGTGTACACCTGGTGATGATGTAGAAAGTTCCACAGCCCCAGAGGCTGCTGCTGGGCTGACCCTAAGTGACAAAGCCAGTCATTCAGTGGCTGAGAACCTGTCTGTAAGATCATTTCTGAATAAAGCGGCAGCCACACACCCGCACACTGTTTCCACCAGAGAGAAGTAGTCTTGGCCCCCAGCTGCAGCATCACACTGAAGCCTAAACTCAGAAAGGCAGTGGGTGCTGGGCCCAGGGTCTTGGAGCCAGGGCCAGACAATGGTGCTAGAACTCTGAAGTCAGTGTCTTGGTTATCCAAGAAGCGCGGTGGAGACTGTGCTGTGAATGGGCCTTTGTCCCACAGTCCCCTGGCCCATTCATCCCTCAGCCACAAGGAAAGGAGGGGATGGCCTGCCTCCTTGTGGGTGAGTCCTCATTACCTCCCAGCACAAAGCTTTCCTTTCTAAAACCCAATTACGTAAGCCTCCGCACTGGCTCAGGGGCCCCCAGACTTTCACAGGAACATCAGATAACAAGGGCGCTCAGCAGAGGGCCTCCTATGGGACAGGGCAGGCCCACCGGAACTTAAGTTGTAGAAGAAGACGTTTCAAGGTTACTAGAATCCATTGTTCTGCTCCAACAGCATCCTTCCTCCTCACTGAGAAAGCCTTTCTCTGCCTGAGGTCCAGCAGGCCCTTGTTCATGAGAGCCCTTTGGCTCCTTAGTGAGCCCCCGGGGGTCGTGCTCACCACTCCAGCCTGTGTGCTGGACTCCTCCACCGTGAGGGGCCCAGATCATATCTCAGAAGGTCTCTGTCTCAGCCTGTCTCTCTGTCTTAATCTCTGTCTGTCTTTGTCACTGTCTCTGTTTCTCCTCCCAGGAGAAGATTCTCTAGCAGATTTATTAGAATCTCTTCTCAAGCAAAGGCTAAGAATCTCTGCTCTGGAAGCAAATACATAGTCATCACAGCTCTAAAGTGTCCTGGATTGGGGGTCTGCTGGGAAGGATTAGCTGTGGACCATACAGACCAAGGAGAAAGTGCTTGATGGAAAATGCACAACACCAGCATCAAAAGTGTGGTAGTCACTCAGTCGTGTCCAACTCTTTTGCGACCCCATGAACTGTAGCCTGCTGGGCTCCTCTGTCCATGGGATTCTCCAAGCAAGAATACTGGAATAGGTAGCCATTCCCTTCCCCAGAGGATCTTCCCAACCCAGAGATTGAACCCAGATCTCCTGCATTACAGGCAGATCCTTTACTGTCTGAGCCACTCTTGAAGCCACCAGTTTCTTGCCATCAAGAAACTCGGCAAATCCCTAACCTTTGAACCTCAGTTTTCTCATTCATGTAATGGGTGTGCCAATCGTTCACAGGACACTTGTGATCATCAAATAAGGGAAAGGGAGGGGTGCAAACACCTCTGTGAGTTTCTACATGGAGTAGAGTCTCTGAAGTATTGGCAGAACCCCCAAACGAAAACTGCTGAGGAGCTCAGCATGAAAGGAGGAGCCCTCGCGGGCTCAGGGAAGGGGATTGCGTGCCAGGAGTGAGGGATGCTGAGGGCATGATGCGTCTGGTGCTGAGGTCCCAGGCTGGGAGCTCAGGGAGCTAAAACAAGGATGAGATGGGGTCTGCACAGAAGGCAGAGTTGCAGCTCACCTCGGAGTAGATGATGTCCTAACAAGGACAGTAGGAGAGAAGCAGCATGGAGGAGGATCACAGGGCCAGGCAACCTCCCAGGACTGGGAAGAGGAGGGGCTCCATCCTCAGGGTCACAGCATTGTCCTCTGGAGCATGCGCTGTAGGAGGTCCGCCCAGCCGTCTTGCAGCTCTGGGCCACATGCGTTTGGGTACAGTTCTTCATCCACCAGTGTTGAGAGCTGCCTGGTGTTGATGGCAGCAGATGGGAAGAAACAATCCTGATCACTGTCACCTTGTCCGAGTTTACTTTCATGTCCTAGATATTTATCAGTAGCCAAATAACCATCAGGAGAAAAGATCAGTGGAATTTGCTTCCTGAGGGTAACTAGCCCATCATTTGGTTGCTTCTGGTGTCAGTGCTGATGTAAGCAGTGCAGCCACATCTCAAACCTGCCCCTTCATGACCACGCTGGATCCAAGCGTCTGCTCAGCCCTGATTGACAGCCATCTGTGTGCTCTCGTGACCCCGTTCACCAGGGTAGACATCGTCCTGACTGCTGCCCTGCTTTCTTTGGGCTGATTTGTGCTTTGTTTGCTTAGTTTTCCTGAAGCAAAGAGGATCTCAGCCCCCGTTGCCTGGACTTGGAAGCTGCATCACCGGAGGTTACTGAGGCCTGAAAATGCATTAACAATGACTTTTATTCTCTGTGTTCTGAGCCTTTGACATCTTGGGGCCTTGTTGGCCCTGGAGGGATGGCCCTCTGAAATTTAACCAATTCCTAGAGCGAGTGAACAACTCTCCAGCAGTTATGTCTTTTATATTTTCAAGCCAACCAATGCAGAGCCTACAACCCACCCCCAGCCACCTTTTCTATCAGATTCTCATACTCTGGACCACTGCCCCCTGCCCTAATCACTGCAGAGCCAGACAATTCGGGACATCCTGATGCCCTAGAGCCCACGGAAATTATTCACACCAGCCAGTCCCGGCCTGTTGATCTATACTGCCCACCCCTTCCAGCAGAAGCCACAGTAAAGGCAGTTGCCGTATTCCCTCTTTCCTCCACTCCCCCTACAACTGGCCCTTGATGCTTCCCTGTGTGACCCTTACTGCTGTAGCATGTCCCTTTGTCTTGGGATCTGTGAGTCTGTGAGTCTCTGTTTTCTGTGGCACTTGTCTCTTGATCTGTCATCCTTACCATACCTGAATAAAATCAATGGTGTGGATGTGTGTGTTAGTCGTTCAGTCATGTCCGACTCTTTGTGACCCTTTGGACTGTAGCTCTCCAGGCTCCTCCGTCCATGGGATTCTCCAGGTAAGCATAATGGAGTGGGTTGCCATGCCCTCCTCTAGGGGATCTTCCCAACCCAGGATTCAGACCTGCATCTCATGTGTCTCCTGCATTGCAGGTGGATTCTTTTAACTGCTGAGCCATCAGTAACAATAATCAAGACTACAGAAAGCCCTTCAGCCCCATCCCCACCCCACCATCTTTGGACTAGCACTGACCTTTGTGGCTGGTGTTGCTGGGTGCAGACAGCCTGGGGAGGCCCAGGTGTCCCCACTGTCTCTGCCCGTTTCCTGCTTTCACTTCTCTTCCCTCGGAGCAGACCCCTCATGGCCTTCTCCACCTCCCCTCTTTCCCCTCCCAAAATCCTCAGTCCTGCCCCTGGGCCTCTGCCACCAGCTTCTCCCCTGTGGCTGTCTGGCTCCTATGCTGTTTGTCTCCTGAGAGTCTTGGCTGGTGACAAAGGGAGTGAACACTAGCAGGGCTTGTAATGGGAAACCCAGAAATGGTCGACCTCCAGCTGGTTCCACGTAAGGGCCATGTGGGGAGGCATGTGTTCCCGAATATAGATTTCTGTCACCACTCTACCTGTGGTGGCTTCTCCACCTGGGGCGAGGTGAGGCTTGGGCGTGCAGGGAGCACAGAGCAGGCCTGTAACGCTGGCCTGCCCCCTGGGCACTACTGCCCACATCCACCTGACCATCTCACCTGGCCCCAAGCCCCAGGCCACTTCTCTCCTCCACAACAGTTAATCAGAGCCTGTCTGAGATATGACCCTGGCTCCCTTGAACAAGAGCAGAGTCTTCCATCTGAACTCATTGCCCTCTGTCTTTGGGTACAACTTGGGTTTGTGGAACCATGGCCACATCTCAAGGCTGGAAGAGAGGAGCCAGGAGGGTAAGGTCAGTGTGCTTTGGATGGAGGGCAGAGCATGGGGGTCCCATGTGGGAGGGACCATCCACTGGGAGGGGTTGAGAAGACCATTTTCCAATGTAATCTATGCCTTTTTCACAAGTGTGTCTTCCTCTGCACATGACACATCCCTTCCCAGCACTGTCTACTCCTCCCCAACAGTTCCTGCTCTGCTGAGACGGCAAGACCCAGAGACTTTCAGGGAATCACCCGGGGTTCTGCAGACTAGATTCAGCTCTGCTTGATCCCGCACATCAGTCCTTGGAGCTCTGCCAAGAGCAAGGCTCACTCTTGTCACAGAGCCATGTGGGCAAGGGCTGTACCCTGTGTTTGCTGCTCCTAAGGCTCCTTGGGGCCCATATAAGCTGTGACAGTCTCACTGGCTGCATGCCCCAGGAGAAGGCCCCATGTACTCTGACCCCTGCACATTTCCAAGGAGCTAGTGGAGGAGAGAGGCAGAGGAAGCACTGGGTCAGGAAGGTAGGGAGAAGGGTAGGCTTTAGCAAGCAGCCTGGGAGCACTAGCACTGTTTCCGGAGTTGGGAATACAGACACAAATATGGCTTCTGTGGGATACACGACATAAACTGGGGGTGAGGGGTTGACCTTAGGAAACAGACACAAATGGTGAAATCAAAATTAGGGCCAGGATCCCAGAAAGGGTAACAATCTAGAGTTCCATTTGCTTTCAGATAACCATCTGGGTGAGCAGGAGGTAGGAAGTCCCATCCTGGGGCACCTGCATTTCAGGGGAGCAGACAGCAAACACAGACATTCAGGGAATCCTGCTGAGGAGGGAAAGGAGTGGGGGTCTCAAATGTGGGGACACCTGTGCAGGGAAGCATTGGCCTGAGGCAGGAGCCTGGGCAGAGGACAGAGCAGATGGGGAGCCCAGACTGTGGCTGGTCAAGGTAACTGCGGGTGTCAGGCCAAGAGGCAGAGGTGGAGAGTGGGAGGGAGAAGAGGCAGGGGAGGGGTGGGTTAAACCGAGGGCCTGGGGGACCATTGAAAGAGATGGGGAGGCAGGGTTGATCTGACCCAAGTCTCACACCCCCATCTGTCCTTCTCCAACTTCTTACCCCTTCTGTATGTCATCCATGCATTCCGTTTTCATAGCTCGTAGACACAGCCCACATCCCTCTTGACCATGAGTTCCTGGAAGGGTCAAAAACAAATTCTGAATATCCTACACTCTAGCAAAATGCCTTGCATGTAGTAGTTGTTTATGAAAGGTTTCTATTGAAAATACTATTTAAAAAAACTGTGTGTGTGTGTATAAAGCTGAATCACTTTGCCGTACAGCAATAATTAACATAACATTGTAAATCAACTATACTTCAAGGAAAAAAACACTAAACTGAAAGAAGAATTCAAAAAAGAAAGGTTCCTATCAAGAGAAAAATGTACGAACACTGTCCTGAATCATCCTCTCACTCGCTCTTTTTTTTCTTCTGAACACTTAATCAGAGATCTTTTAGGCTGGAAGACATCTCTCCAGGCAGTTTCATGCTGTGCAAATTCCTGGAGGAAAGTAACGACGTTATCTTGACTCTCTTCAGAGGGAGGCCGAAAACACTGATTCCACTCACTAAGGCATCTAAAATACCTCGTGCCCTGGGCTGTATTTACCAACTAGCAATTTTATTTGGCATCTTCTAGAGAAGCAATAAAGACTCTGAGGACTCCAAGGTGGGGTGGAACGGGCGACTCCACGGAGAGGTACTTGAATGGGAGGCGGTGTCAGGACTTGCCTCAGTGCACCCAAGGTCAGCACAGGAGGCCTAGAGCCTATGGTCCCCAGCACACTTAAATGCATGGAAGATAGAAATGTAGCGTTTCTGATTTTAAAGTTCAGAAGATACTTCTCTAATTTATGATTTTTTTTTCCCAAATAAAAAGATGTGGCTGAAAGTGCAGAGTCAAGGACAGAGCAAGTCAGATCAGCCACAGTGGGCACCCTGGGGCCTGGCCATGTGTCCCCCCAGTGCTTCCCACAGGCCAGCCCACCAGCTCCACAGGGACCTTGTGGAGGGCAGAAAGGAAGCCAGATTCCTGTCCATAAAGCTGGGCTGTGAGGGAACAGAGAGCCCGGTGAAGGGGCCTAGGGGCTGGCTGAGCGCATGTGTGTTTGTGTGTGTGTGTGTGTGTGTGTGTGTGTGTGTGCAGGTTTTAGGAGCTGAAGCTAGAACCTGCTTTTCTGTTATGGGTAAAGGGCAACGGAATATAGACATGTCCAGGAGAGTCAAGAACGGATGGAACATGTGGAATGATTCAGGCTTCTGCTGCTTTTTCCAAACCTCTGACTTGATAGATGCCACCCAGGCTGCCCCAGGTGATGTCAGGGTCCATCCTCTTCCTCCCCTCTTCCCACAAGTGCTGAGTTCAGGGAAGCACCTGCTACCCCACCCTCCATCAGCCTCTGCTTCTAAGGGATCCAGCCAGATGCAGGGACATTTCCTCATGTCAAGGATAAAGGGAGACTTCTAAAAGCCTCTGAGAGCAGGCAGGAAAATTCGTTATCTGCAGAATGATGAGAATAAAGTGGGCTCTGCCGTCAGCCACAGAGTATTCCAGAGGAAAATGTTTGCAAACCTAATACTCCTGACACAGCCTCACTGGAGCTCATCTGTGGTGGGTTGAAGGGGGAGGGGGGAGTGAGGAGGAGGGGAAGGGAGGAGGGGGAGGAGGGAAGACATACATACAGAGTCTTAGGAAACTTACCAAACACAAAGCCTTTCTAAAAACATTATTCAAGATTGTAAACCAGCAAAATAAAAGTCATTCTAAAAGGAGGGCAACACATTGGGTAGAAGAAGCAAACCAGGCAGATTCACAAACCATACTGTTATCTCTGCATAATTACTATTGCACAATGCAGAAAAGAATCCAAGGCTAAATCTTCAGATAAGCTCAGTTTGTTAGTGTGAAGCTCTTAAAGCAAAATGTAGGGAGAAGGGGGGAAAGGGGAAGAGGAGGGGTGGGAAGGGGAGCGGGAGGCAGGATAGAGGAAAAACAAGAAAGGAAAATAGAAGGATGAAGAAGGTTTCCAGGGAGAGGGAGGCAGACTTGGAGAGGAGAGGAGGGGAACAGGTGCGGAGGAGCCACCTAGAGCTTCTAAAGCAGACAGAGTTACAGGATAGGTGAGAGCAGTGCTTTTGTGTCTTGCATTAAGGAGAGTCCTGACAGAAAGAAAAGTGTGCCCTTCCTGTTACCTTCCAGCCTTGGCAAAATCACCCCAGGACCCAGGTGGAGTGAGCCGACAGGACGCATGGGCAAGAGAAGGATGCCCGCTGCAGGGGAGGGGTGGGAGGGAGGAGGCAGCCATGTTCTCTCAGCCCCCACCCCCCACCCCATCCCACTCTCAAGCCCTGCACCTTCTCCCCCAGAATGAAAGTGAAGTTGCCCCTTTATCTTGTCCTGAGTGCAACTGTGTTCATAGCGATATTCACCCCTGGATGAGTCTGCTCATCCAAGTCTTGCCCAGGCACACTCAGGTGTGAGTGCAGCTATAGGTGAGAAGTGGACTCTGCTTACCTTTCCATAGTCTGATTCCAAGCATGTTTGTGGGATCAATAAGCATTTGTTAAAAAATAACACTAAAGCAAACTTAAGCAGGTATGTGGAATTTTAACATGCTGTTTGTACTGGAACTCCCTGAAAGATGATACAGTCTGAAATGTTGTACTGATTTTGTTCAAGAACAGATAAAAACCACCACCAGGAAACCCCCACACCTCATTGCAATCCGTGATGGAAGAATTCAGAAAGGTCAGGTGCTCAGCTGGGCCTATGGAGGCAGGGGTTGTTGGAGAAAAGGAGACCCATGTGCCCTGTTGGTGGGACTGCAAAGTAGTTCAGCTGCTGTGGAAAACAACATGGAGAATCCTCAAAATTTAAAAACAGAATGACCGTATGATCCAGCAATTCTGCTTTGGGGAATGTATCAAAAAATGTAAACACTAACTTGAAAATACAAGTGTACCCCCATGTTCATGGAGGCATCATTTGCAATAGCCAAAACATGGAAATTAATCATATTCCATAATAAATATTTGTGTCCTTCAGTGGATGAATGGATAAAGTTGTGGTGTAGATGTAAAATGGAATATTCAGCCATAAAAATGAGGAAATCTTACCATTTGCAATAACACAGTTGGACCCTGAAGGCATTATGCTAAGTGAAAGTCAGAGAAAGACAAATACTGTATAATTTCACCTATATGTTGAATCTAAAAAGAAACAAACAAAACCACAAACACGAAAAACAAGAGATCAGCCTTGTGGAAACCAGAGATGAAGTGTGAAGGGAGAAAAGGGAATTGGAGAAACGTAGTCAAAAGGTATAAACTTACAGTCATAAGACAAATAAGTACTAGGAATATAACATAAATGGGATGACTAAAGTTAACACTGCTGTATGATATATAGGATATTTGTTTTTAAAAACTCCTAAGAGTTCTCATCACCAACAGTATTTTTCTTTTCTTTTTATTTTATCTATATGAGATGATGGCACTTAACTAAATCTATTGTGGTCATGACGTAAGTAAATTGAACCACCACGCTGTACATCTTAAACTTACACAGTGATGTATGTTAATTATTTCTCAATAAAACTGAAAAAAAAAAAAAAAAGAATACCTACCTCTGGGAGAACTCTTATCGCCCCGGACTTTAACCCAGGACTCGGAGTTCTAGTACCATAGTATATGCGTTTTTGTAGCTCTAGCATAAGGGCAGGCATAGACTGAATGCTAAATAAAATAAAAGAAGAAAGTAATGCAAATCTAAGTACACACGGAAAGGAAACCAGAAAGGAAAGCTGGAAGAGCTCAGGACACAGTGAGGAGCAAACTCAATGTCAGCGGAGCAGTCAGGGTAGCGAGCCGGCATCGGAAAGACTAAGGATGTGGTTAAAATCCAGGTTCAGGTTCTAACAGTTGGGACGCGAGAGCATGAGTAGGCAGCTCCAAGTCAAACCACTTCTACAGTCTTGGCTTTGAAAAACTGAAAGGCACTCCTTAGTCTTGGGATGTAAGGAAACTTACATTGACTGTAACTGGAAGTGGAAGAAGTTAATCTGCTTATTACTAGCTGCATCCCCTGCAGGGGGCGGGGTAGGGTGGCTTAGGCTCTCTAGGTCTCAGCTTCTAGTTTATGAACTTGGAATCAACTTGAAAGAACACAGTGTAGGAGGATTCCTGGTATAAGATTAGTTGTCTCTATTGCAGCCCTGTCATTACTTTTGGTGGGGCCTAAGAGCGTTTGGGGCCAATAGGGGTGGAGCAAGACCCAACAGCTAGCAAATTTCATGATTGGAGGACAGAAGAGAAAGACACTCCAGTATGAACTAAACTCCTCCCACCTTGGTTCCTGGACTGTCTGGAGCGATTCCATCTGAAGAGAGGAGTTGGACCTCTGAGTCCATTTGCCTGTGTTTCTCAAGGATGAATGGATGGGGATCTACAGGAAGAGAGGTCATTGGGAAATGACAGCAGGTCCCACCTGTGTTTCATAGGCCACAAGGCTGAAAATGATCTAGAATGACCTGAGTTGACATCCCAGCCTTGCCAGCCATTATCTTAATTCACATGTGATTCTGTTTTAAGTACATATTTGCCTTCCTCCTTGTTCAAAAAGTGGAACCATTTAGAGTTGCATTATTACTCATTATAAGATATTTGCATGCTTATTTGTTGAGTTTTTAAAAGCTTTTTTCTTTTTAATTTATGGGAGCATTCTGGTATTGCACTTAAATGTGATATTATACAACACGCTAGAAAAACAGTCTTTAAAATATTGCTCACTCTCTCTTAAAAGTCACGTTTCATTGGTGACTATGACTGTGCTTATGAAAGGTTCTCATCCACAGATGAATGTTAATTACATTTAGGGTGAGGCCGCAGTGGTGCTCTGGAAAGAACCAGAACTTAGACCAAGGCAACAAGTTCTTTTCTTGGTTTTGTGATCTGAGTGGAGTCTTGTCATCTCCATATTCAATTTCTTCACCATAAACGAGAGTTTAGACAAGCTCAAGAGTTTTTAAATCATGGTAAGCTGGATAATGGTCCCCAAAGTTGTCAATGCACTGTTTGTCAAAACATGTGAATGTAGCCTTCTAAGGAAAAAGGGACTTTGCAGGTATGATTAAGTGAAAGGACTTGAGATAAGAGATTATCCTGGGTTATCTGAGTGGGCCCAGAATAATCACAGATATCTTTATAAGAGAGAGGCATGAAACCAGAGGAAAAAGTAGGCAGCGTTGGGATGGTCAGATGCAACCACAAGCCCAGGCACGACTGCAGACTCTACAAACTGGGCGAGTCAAGAAACAGATTCTCCCCTGGGGGCTCTAAAAGGATTCAGTCTGCTAATACTGTGACTTTTTTTTCTTTATTTTTGACACTGTGATTTTAGGCCCATGAGACCACACTGGACTAATGATTGTAGAACTGAAAGAAAATAAATTTGTGTTCTTTTAAGCCATGAACTTTGTGATATTAACAGAGCAATAGGAAATTAACACACAACTTTTCTTCTTTAGGCTGTAACATTATCCTAGGAAAGAAAATTTTATTAACAGAACAAAATGCCCATATTTCACAAGGACAAAGATTTGTAATTGGATTTTCCTCATAGTTATCCTTTATGGTAAGTGTAAAATCTGAAAATTGACTTATCATATTGGGATTACTGAAAGTAATATTGTATAGCTATCTCTTTAAAGCAAAGTTAAAATTATACTTTAGTTAGGCAGTAAATTTGATCCGAGAAAAAGGAAAAAATTAGAAGTATTAAGTGCCAAGTACTACCAAGAGCATAGCAAATGCCTTCAACATTCATTCTTGACCTTGGCACATCATTACTTAAGAACATAAAATGGCTCCCTGGAGAATATAGTCCAGTCTTCTCAGCATCATGAATGATGAGCTCCAAGAAAGGTGTGAACAAGGCGTTGAATGTTCTCTCAATTTAACAAATGTTGAATTAGCTGCTCTCTACTCCAGACTCTTTGGAGTCTGCCAGAGGCTAGGAAAAGAGCCATAAAAAATAAATATCTCTTAATTTCAAGTTAGTCTGTTAAGTCTAAGAAGGAAATCAGACATGCTAAAAGACTATCAAAAAACTCAGATACCAGTTGGTCAGTTTCCCACCTCTACATGAGCTGAGTGCATTTGGATACAAATGAAATCACTTGTTTTGTTTCCCCAGCAAATCCCGCTAGCTCCAGCATGCCAGGATTTCTCTAGGAGGGATCCCATCTTGTAAGACCCAAAATGCCACCTCTAGACTCTTCTTCCGAGCATTGCTTCACAAATCTACATTTATCTCTATCAGCTCAGCCAATCTCAGTCTTCTTTTCCTTCTTTTTTTTTTTTTTTCCCACTAGGGTTTAGCTTGTTTTCTTTACTCTTCAGAGAAGTTCCCTTAGGCATGTGGATCCTGTTTCTCAGCCGGATTCCCAGATTCTGCAGGCTGCTTCGAGCCCACTGGCCTCATCCAGTCTCAGCCTCAGGATGATGAATTGTGAGTCTCTCTCTGCAAACGTTGACACTGGCACAATATGGACCCCCACTTATCATCACATCTAATCCAGTCTGTGACCCTTCAGGAAAGTGAACTGAAGACAGTGATATTTGGCTTGAGTGTTAAAGTGTGAGGACACTTTATAAAGATGAAATGTCAGAGCAAAAACTATAGGGAAGGGAAGAAAAGAAGTTGGTATGCAATAGAGGGCAGCATAAACGATAGCCAGGCCACAGCTTATGCGAGGAGAGAGCAACAGTGCCTTTACTGCTGCCAGATGCAAACTGAGAACCAAGGAGCAGTGAGAAATAGACTATAAGTTCATGATACCAAGGAGTTTGGACTATATTCTGTCCTTCTCTAGAAACCCAGTGAATGGTCTTCAGTAATGATGCAGCACATCAGCATGCCTGTCTGTGTATCGCTGGTGTGTGGCTGTAAGAATAGAATTGAGAGATGAGCTGGAAGCCGTGCGGTGCTAAGTTGTTCAGTCGGGTCTGACTCTTTGAGACCCTATGGACTATAGCCCACCAGGATCCTCTGTCCATGGGATTCTCCAGGCAAGAATACTGGAGTGGGTCACTGTGCCCTCCTCCAGGGGATCTTCCTGACCCAGGGATCAAACCCGCATCTTTTACGTCTCCTGCATTGGCAGGCGGATTCTGTGAGCTGGGAGCCAGGACAAGTTAATTTGAGTGACAGCAGAGCTGAGAGATGAAGAGAGTTTCTACCAAGAATCCTAGAAGAAATGAAAACAGGACAATTTCAATAAATATTTAGGAATTAAAATGAGTAGGACTTGGGGATTTATTACATATGCCAGGTAAAGAATGGGATTAGAGTCAAGAATGAGATTTAATTTTCTATCTTCAGTGACTAATTGGGAAAAGGCCCAGGAAATGACACTGGAACTTCACAGATAAAGGAATAGTAAAGAATCTGTTGATCACTTGGGACATGGGAAAATATAGCGGTGTTGGGTCCAAAATATTTATCATCACTCTAATGAGATGCAGTGGCCAGTGGGTGTCACAAGATGAAGCTCCAAGTCTGGGCTGAAAGGCACATGTGTGGATCATGAGCATAGAGCTGAGGCTGTCATGTAGACACAGTGACAGCACTTAAGGGGGTAGCACATTTCCAAATGACTCACAAGTCAGAGAAGACTCTCAAGAGTAACTTTAAAATATTTCAAACCAAATTAAAATGAAAATACAATTTAGCAAAATTTGTGAGATGCAGCAAAGCACTGCTTAGAGGCAAACATCACATTGATGCATATATTAGAAAAGAAGAAATATCTAAGATCAATAATCTACCTTAGGAAACCAGTAAATAAGAAGAATTTATGCATATAGCAAGCAGGAGAAAAGAAATAACAAAAATTAGAGCAGAAACCAATAAAGTTAAAAACAGGAAAACAATAGAGAAAAAAATCATTGAAATCAAAAGATGAGTCTTTGAAAAGATAAATAAAATTCATACTTCACTAGCCAGTCTAATCAAGAAAAAGAAGAGAAAACACAAATTACTAGTATTAGAAATAAAAGAGAAATTATCAGTACTGGACCCATAGATGCAAAAATGCTAATAAAGGAAAAATCCAAAAAGCTCCATACCCACAAATTTGATATCTTAAATGAAATGTACCAATTCCTTGCAAGACACAAACTAAACACACACACACAAGGAGATACAGGTAACCTGAAACTCTAAAATCTATTACGTTGATGGATTATTATAAACTTCCCCCAAAAGAAAAGTGTCAGCCTGAAAAGCACCAAATTGTTTCAATGGTGAATTCTGTCAAATATTTGAGAAAGAAATTATACCTATTCCCTACAGTATCTTCCCACAATAGAAGCAAAAGGAACACATCCTAACTCATTTTATGATATCAGTATTTGCCCACTACCAAAACTAAATCAAGATATTACAAGAAAAGAAATTTATAGATCAATATTTCTCATGAAATTGGACACAAAAAATCATCAATAAAATACTAGCAAATCAAATTCCAAAATGTATAAAAAGAATTATATACCACAACCAAGCAAGATATATTTCAAATATGTGAGACTTGTTCTACATTCAAAAATCGATTCATGTTTGTAACCATTAATTAATGTCCATAATCAACTAGTGTATAATCTATCATATCAACAGATTAAAGAAGAAAATTATTATATCATCATAACAATTGATGCAGAAAAAGCATGTGAAAACATGCAACATCCATATGTGATAAATATTCTTAAAAAGCTAACAATAAAGGGGAATTGCTTCAACCTGATATAAAACATTTATAAAAACTTGCAACCAACATCTTACAGGGCCTTTAATAGGAACCAATGCACCATGGGCATGTAAGATGTTAATAACAGAAGAAAATGATGTCAAGTAGATGAGAACTCTCTACTCTCTTTGCAATTTTTCTGTAATACAAAATTATACTAGAAATAACAGTTTATTTATTTTTTTTTGAAAGAAGGTGATATGGCCCCTTCTTTAGTAGAGAAGAGAACTATTATCATAGCTAATTATAAACCAAGTCAGAACATAGAATAGGAATTGTTCTATTGGCCTTCAGTGGTGGAACTTTAATCAGCTTGGGAAAACAAAGTTGAGAAATTTTAAACTCTATATAAAAATTCAAAGCATGGCTAAAGGAAGTTAAATGAATGAGCTTGGGAGCAGGACATGCAGTCACCAGGGGCATTATGCAAACAGCAAATATGGGAGTCCTTACCCACATGGTGCCTCATCCGTAGGAGGGGTGCCATGCTGTATTTATGCTTCTGTGCTCATCTGTGAAGTTGTTCCTTAAAAAGACCATTCCCAGGCCACCCATGGTGATGCTAATTCAGTAGGTCTGCAAGGGGACCCAGGAACTTTTCTACTTAAAGTGGGTGTACATTTCAGCCCTAAGCCCTTCTGTTTAGATGTTTACAATTGTCATTCTTTCAAAGAAATTATTCAAATAGTGGTTAGAATCCACATCCACATCCTTTTCTCCTGACTGGAACTGAGGAAGCCATTTCCCGGTCGGGCATCCTAGACACATATGACTCACTCTTCACTTCCCTGTTACAAACAATGCCCCTGCCCTGTCATTTGATGAATGCGATTCCAGGTACTGATCTCATTTGAACAGTTTCCTCTACGTTTGCACAGCTGCCTATTTGTCATTGTCAACATTTCACTGTCCCTCCATATTTCAACACCCTTGCTGGAGTCACAAGTTCAAGTCTGTGAGCTACATGGGGATTGGTCTTTAAGCTGGTGAGAATGACCCTAGAAGTAGATTATTTTGAGTGAAAAGTGTGGCTCAAAAATAAGACTTGCATTGAACCATTGTGCTTCTAAAATCTCAGTGGGCATTTAAATTCTATGGATCTTATTAAAATGCTGAAGCTTTTTTAAGAGGTCTAACATGGTGCAAAGATTCTCTCCCCAGGTGTCTTGGGTATGCTTGGTCTCTGAGTGACCGTGACATGACCTTTCCAGGTGATGGTGTGCTGTGTCTCTGACATAAAGCAGTAGCCGCTCCAGGGGAGTGGATCTTCAATTACAGAAGCAGCACATCATCATTTCTCATTGAACTTTCTGTAAGACAGAGAGTTGAGCTTAGAGGGTTGTGTGTCTTGGTGTGAGAAGATTAAGTCTTCATGTGGAACTCAGAAATGATGAAATGGGAAGAAGGACATGACAGGGCATCAGAAGAAACTCATCATTTCCTCCATGGAATCCTGCAGGCTAAGCAGATGCCACAGGAAGGCGTCTTCTCCAACAGCCCCTAAGTATCCAGACAGACTTTCTAGACAGGGCCCTCTCCTGTGAGCAGTTCAGAGATTTGGGAGACACTCCGCTTCCTGGAGGGGACTGGGCTTGTTACTACTGTTTAATTGTAAGGTATGGCTTTAGTCCCTTCGAACATGCTATTAAAAAAAATCAGTGTTCTAATTTGTGCTAGGAATTTGAAATTCTGAGAGCTCCTGTAGTGAGACTAAAGCAGCCGTGACTGGGTAGATACAAGTTGCATCTCTGGTTCTTCTGTTCAGGTTCTCACCTTCCTAGGAATGTTATAGACAGACACCTAGGACAAGCACACTATGTACAAGGACAAGAAAACAGCCTCTGTCCTCATAGAGCTTTCACTATAACTCAGAAAACAAGCATGTCAATTCATAAATCACAGTGCTGTTCTATACAAAGTTGACAATATTTACTCAACAGAGATTTTTCTGACTGCCTACAATATGCCAGTCACTTTCTAGACACTTGGAACTAATAAGTGAACTAATAAATAATCAGTTTCAGTTCAGTTCAGTCGCTCGGTCATGTCTGACTCTTTGAGACCCCATGGACTGCAGCATGCCAGGCTTCCCAGGCTGATTCTGAGAAAGATTAAGGACAGGAGGAGAAGGGGACGACAGAGAATGCGATGGTTGGATGGCATCACCGACTCAATGGACATGAGTTTGAGCAAGATTCGGAAGTTGGTGATGGACAGGGAAGCCTGATGTGCTGCAGTCCACGGGATCGCAAAGTCGGACACAACTGAGCAACTGAACTGAACTGAAATAAATAATCAACAAGAGAAAATCTATGTCCTCATGGAGTTCACCTTCTAATGGGAGTGTTGGTTAACAAATGCAAGAAATAAGTAAGTGATATACCACATGCCCATGAATATGTGCTATGAAGACACAGAGCAAGATAGACGTTTGAACTCTAGAAAAATGCAGAGAAAGAGAAGAAGGGTCATATCCTTGTTAACAAGCTGTCTGGAATGGCTTTCTGGATAAAGTGGCATCTGAGGTGGGTTTTCAAAGAAGCTAAATATTTAGAAAAGCTTCCAGAAGACCAGAAGGACCAAAGCATGACAGCCAGAGAGAAGAGCATAGGAAGGACTCATGGAAAACCTCCACTGTGCTTTCAGATGCATCACCTTCATTTATAGCTCAGGAATCTGAGATTAGAAAAGAGAAAAGTTGGGGAAAAGCAGAAATTGCAGATGCAAGGGGTGTCCTGACCTCACCCAGTCCTTCCTCCAGGGCCAAGTTTGTACTTACTTTGAAGAAAAATATTCCTACTTAAGTATTAAATTCCTCTTCATATAAGAGAAAAGGATAGATTACATATCACAACCAAGCAAGATTTATGAAGAGCCTCCCATGTTCTCTGCGGTATTATTCACAACAGCCGAGACATAGAAGCAACCTATGTGCCCTTAGACAGATGACTGGATCAAGGAAGTATGGTATATACTGACAGTGGGATATCATTCAGCTTCCAAAAAGAAAGAAAGTCTGCCATTTGGTACAATGGAGATGAATCTGGAAGGAATTCTCCTAAGTGAAATAAGCCAGACACAGGATGACAAACACTACAAGACACCATGTAGATAAGAAATAAAAAATAGTCAAAATCAGAGAAACAGACAGTGGAATGGTGGTTGCCAGGGGCTGGGGGAGGGGAAGTGGGAAGTCTTAGTCTGAGACAGAGTTCAGCATATGCAACATGCATAAGTCCTAGAGATTGATGGCACAGAGTCTATGATTACCAATACAGTATCATACACAAAAGAATTGCTAAGAGGGTAAGTCTTATATTGAGTGTTCTCATCACAAAAGAAAATAATAGCAATTAAAGATAGTAGAAGGAAATTTTTGGAAATGATGGTTGTGTTTATGGCGTTGATGCTGATGATGGCCTCATGGGTATATACTTACCTCCAAAACCCATTGAATTATGTACCTGAAGTATGTACAGTTTTTTGTATGTCAACCATACCTCAATAACATGGTTCATTAAAAAAATTAGGAGAATGATCACTTGCTAAATGTATATGAAATTTGGGATGAAACAATTTCATAACGAATGCAGACAAGTCCAAAGTTAATAACAAGATTGCCTCTCTGGAGGAGCAAGTTCAGTCCAAACACTACATACTTATCGTGTGGCTTGGCAAGAGTCTTCCCTCTGGTGTGGCCATTATCTGAGGGGCAGGCAGGCCCTCTGTGGAGATGAACTCGTTATAATCATGAACTATCAGCTCTTTGATGAAGATGGTAAGCAGGGTGAAAACAAGGGCTCTCTCCAGGGTCAGCTCTACACACCAGAACAATTATGCACATCGAAAGATCTATCTGACTATAGCTGAGTGTGTGGCAGCCTCTAGATTAAACATCATGATGTTTAAACATCATGATGATTCGATTTTTAATTTTCACTTTTCTTCCAGATGCTTTCTCATTGCATATCCTTGACCAAATGGGAGCACATTTATTTGCTAAAAAGTAAATGCTTTCATTTGAGGAAACACATAAATCTTATTTTCCTTTACAAGGATATATGTCTATATGTCTACATAGAGTTGTACCACAAAAGCTAAATAAGAAGCTAATCAGCACCAGACATCACACGACTCCAGGAGCATCTCTTAAATAACAGACATCATCCTCCATCCCCGTATCCAGCCTTCAGCACAGAGGGAACTGGGCTCCACTGTTCTCAGCCCAGAGGACACAGGAACTGAGAGAAGTGTTCCTGGCATGGGGATGCTGAGAAGGGCAGACTGAATAAATCCATACAGCAGACTGCAAAGTCCACTACAGCCAAGGGCCTGTGGGAGACACCTGAGGATGGGGTGGTGGGGAGGAACTTGGCTCGGAAGAAAGAGCTGCAACTGCGGCAGAAGAGGAAATTAGGAAGACTAGGTAGCAATGCGTACCCTTACTATCTAAGTGAAAACTAGTCACAAACTGATATTTCCTTTTTTAAAATTGTATAAAAAACGTGCTTATCTGAGAAAAATGATAGGAGTTGTTTTAAGATGCAGAAATTATAGGTGATTTCTGGGAGGGGTTAATCTTTAACAGAGGGAATTTTTTAGTTTTAATATGAAAGAAAAAGTGGAAGTGTTAGTCACTAAATCGGGCCCAACTCTTTATGGCCCCATGGACTGTAGCCCACCAGGCTTCTCTGTCCATGGGATTCTCCAGGCAAGAATACTGGAGTGGTAGCCATTCCCTTCTCCAGGGGATCTTTCTGATCCAGGGATTGAACCCAAGTCTCCCGCGTTACAAGCATATTCTTTACCATCTGAGCCACCAGGAAAGCCAGAAAACTAATAATAAAAATGTTAAAGGTGAATTAAAGTATAAGAAGAAGATTTAAAGAAATTAGGGTATAATTTGGTAACTTTCTGACAACTAAGACAAATCAGGCCACTTTGGCCAAAGAGAATACAGAGCACTTCTGTAGAGGATTTCAAGACGAAAACCGTGTTCTCATCTGGGTAAATTCTGGTGTCTTTCTGTCCAGAATTAAAAGCACACTCTAGATGCTATTTCTAGATGTCCCTCTAATCTGTGATTTCCTGAGTAGTCAAGCCAATTCTCTCAGGTTCCAGGAATTAGCCAAGTCATGGAGCAGACAGAAGCAGCTCCTTCCGTATAAGATCTGTCTTCACACCCCTGAGAATTAGCACACTAAGAGGCAGCATCCTCTGCACTGTCCCCGGTTCTGGGAGAACATGGAACAGCTGTGTGTGCGGGAAAGTCCAGAGTCTTGATCTGCATCCAGGCTACCTCTCACCTTCTGGGCAGCACCACATCCCCACACCCAGATGCTGGCCCCACACGTCAGAGTCAGGATGAAATGAATGTTCCCACAGTAGCTGTGAAGAGCCGTTCTGTAAACCGTGACATGAAACAGAAATGTGGGTGATTCATGAAGTCCTTAGCATTTACGGGATACGGATGATGCCAAAACTTTTAAGTAGCATCTAGGGACTCAGGCTCTTGGAAAAACAGATGTGTGTATTAATAATTTTAGTGAAAGGAGACCAAGGCTCTGACAGAATGGAAGGGTCTAGAGATGGCATTGTGAGGGTAGGGTGGGAACAACAGTAGTTGTGGATGGTGAAGATGGTGACAAGGGTTTTCTGGAGCTGAGAAACATAAAAATACCTTGAAATTGGAAAACTAAAGGAATAGCTCAAAAAATGGCAAAATCTGTGGCTGGATCTAGAACGTGTGATGGATATGTGGTGAGATGAGAGGCCGGACAGAAAAAGGGACCAGATTGAGTAGGGCTGAGAAGCGAGTCTGGATTTCATCCCACCAGAAATGGGGAGCCACAGAAGGCTTCTCAGGGAGAGCATGGCCCTTTGGCAGGGGAAGGGATGGGAAAGCAGAGCTGGGGTGGGGATAGGGGCACAGCCCAAAGGAAAGGTGTGATCTACCAGACACTGCCTTCCCAGGCGATTCTTATAAGCGCTTTTATTTGAATTCAAAGACCATCTAGCCTTCGTGGTGACATTCTAGCTGAAGTTTGCACAGCCCTGATCACAGATGGAAAAATCATACCACCTCGTGTTTAGGTAACAGTTTCTTCAACTCGAAATACAACAATTTTTCTCAATGTTCCATGAAGTAAACTAAACTATCAGGGTCCCAGCTCCAAAACCTGGTTCACTGCAAGCCTTCTTAGAATGAAAAAGCTGAAGAAATTGTGTTATCAATATACCATATGTACTCAAAGCAAGCCTTTGAGGAAGAGCAGGGTCTGGCCTGCAGAGGGAGGGTGATGCCCACGGAACCTCCACACCTCAGTCACTATGCATCCCCAGCCCAGAAGGGTGACTGCATAGGATGCTACTTTAAAAAAAAAAAAAAAACTGTTAATTCATATTTTAGTAGTTAAAAAAAGGTTGTTAGAAGGAAAGAAACCCTCCACTTGGACAGCCATCTGAGATGTAAACAGAAAAACTTCCCCAGAAAAAGTTCAGTGTCCATGGAGGTGGTGACCTCAATTTCCCAATCGTGCATTGGGAGGGAAGTGCCTCCTTCTACCATCTCGGTGACTGAAGTTTAACAGCCAAGTGACCGTCCCCTTCCAGCCACAAGCAACCAGATTGGGGGGCGGAGGACATTGGATCCTTGGACCAAACAAGGAAGAGTCAGCATTCTGCCTGCCCACCCCATCATCCCTAGGATGTCACTTTCTACAAGCACAATAGCCAACCTCTGGGCAAGGTTTGAATCCTGATGCCAGAGGCTACGTGAGAGTAAATTCAGATAAATACACTGATAGCTGATGTTGGAAGGTGCTGTGAGCCAAAGGAGGACCTGAGGTGGGGAGAAGAGAGACAGGTCCGTGAGAGGATGTGTCCTGGCCACCTGACTCACCAACTCTATTTGCCCCATTGGGTTTTCTCAGGAAAGTTAAAGAATTAAATGTTCGAGTATAGGGAGAGAATACAACACAAATATTCCATTATGCAGTGCTCATATTCAATCACACAAGTCCTTACTGACACCTGCTCTGGGCATGCGATGGGGGTACCTCCTCGTTTCAGTGGACACAGGGCACACATGTGTGAATGCCCACACATTTGCACAGGAGAACACACATGTACACACTACATGCATGCATACACACACACTTCAACCCTATCTACTGTGCTAAATAACAAGCTTTGTGTCACTGTCGTCACACCTCCATTTACACTCCATGTGTGGATTTGATGAAGCTATGAGGGGCAGGTAGACACAGGAAAGTGAGGTGACCTCGGGGGTGGTACATGGAGGATGGGGATGAAGGTTGCAGCCTGGGGGTATCCAGCAAGTGGGAGTTCCGTGACGGCACCTGTCCCACAGGTGGAGACCAGGGGAAACACTTCTGTGTCCAGCCCGGGGAAGGCCCTGGACAGCAGGTTTTGTTTTGCTCTGGAGCAGAAATCAGAGGTAATGCATTTGGAGAGCAGGTGGCAGCAGGGAACATTTCACGTTAATGTGTGATGCGTTTCCAATCATTAGAGCAGTTCTGAAATGGATGAGATGTCTCAAAATGAAGATGTACTTACTCACTTTGGGGAAATTCCCAATAGCAGTCAAATGGCCACTGGTTGGGGAAGAGATTCCAGCACTAAACAGAGCACAGTGGTCTCCAGGAGGCTCAGCCCCACCCCAGGTGCCTCTGACCCCCGGGAACTCACTCAGCCCAGAGTCTGAAACTGTGAGCGGAGAATCAGGTAATGTCAGAGCAGGGCAGGCCTTTGGAAATAATTCACGTATCTGTCCCATTTTACACATGGGAACAATGAGGTGTTGCGAGAGAAAGGGGCTTGAGAAAAGTCATAGATAGACCGTGTGCATTTATGCTTGTCAATATTTTATAAATATGTGTGTATATTAAAATATTCAGTTCAGTTCAGTCGCTCAGTCGTGTCCGACTCTTTGTGACACCATGGATTGCAGCACACCAGGCCTCCCTGTCCATCACCAACTCCCGGAGTTTACTCAAACTCATGTCCATTGAATCGGTGAGGCCATCCAACCATCTCATCCTCTGTCATCCCCTTCTCTTCCTGCCTTCAATCTTTCCCAGCATCAGGGTCTTTTCAAATGAGTCAGTTGTTCACATCAGGTGGCCAAAATATTGGAATTTCAGAACATATTAAAGTATAATTTACATTAAAAAAGTGCAGGTCTTGTCAATGAGCCACTGCCACCCACACATCACAACACAGACACGCTAGCTGTGCTGCCTCTTCCACAGACCCCCCAGGGACAACCACTCTGCAGGCCGCTTGCACCACTTGTCATTTCTGACCACTTGAACTTTAAATAAATGGAATCATACAGTGTGATTCTTTTTCTCAGCACCACATTTGTGTTATTCATACAAGTTGCAGGAAGGAGTAACTTGTTATTGTTCACAACTGCATTGTATTCTATTGTAGGATTATAGCAAAGTATACATACCCATTACATTTTTCAGACATTGGATCCTTTCCAGTTGGGAGTTAGTGTAACACTACTAGTTTAAGTACTTGCAATGTCTTTGGCAATTAGATATATGTATGCTTAGTGAGTGTATATTTTGAAGTGCAACAGCTTGGGTCCAAGCATGTGCATGTGTTCATCTTTAGCAGACATTAACAAAGAGTTTTCCAAAGTGGTGGCTTTGATCTGCATGTCCCCTGCAGTCATGCACTTTATGACCCAAATACAATAAGTCCCCTACATGTGAACTTTCAAGCTGAGAACTTTCAAATATGCAAACGTGCATTCACATGTCCAATCATGTAAGTTAGATCACGTGTCTGGTGTACTTTGTCACGTGGGTGCATCCTCTAAAAGTGGCTGTGCATTTGTATTCTTTGCTGTATGGTGTTGCACAGAACAGTGTCTTTATTTCAAGCCCAGGATGTCCAGAAGCAAATGTAAAAGCAGTGGTGATATAGCTGGTACTACTGTACTTTTTAAGGTACTATACTGTAAGATTAAAACAGTTTTCTTTATTTTTGTACTTGCTTGCATGTTATACATTATTTGTGTGAAAAGTATTATAAACCTACTACGAGCATGCATGCTAAGTCACTTCAGTCGTGTCTGACTCTGCCACCCTATAGGCCATGGCCTGCCAGGCTCCTCTGTCCATGGGATTCTCCAGTCAAGAATACTTGAGTGGGTTCCCATACCCTTCTTCAGAGAATCTTCTCAACACAGGGATCTTATGTCTCCTGCACTGGCAGGGGGGTTCTTTACCACTAGCACCATCTGGGAAATCCATAAACCTATTACAGTACAGTGCTAGGTAGCTGATTGTGTTAGTTGGGTACCTAGGCTAACATTGTTGGACTTACCAACAAACTGGACTTAACGAACGTGTTCTCAGAATGGATTTTGTTCATATGTAGGGGGCTTACTACAGACCCCGGGAGGCCTGGCTTTCCTGTGATGTCTCTGTGACCCAGAAAGGCATTTTACTTCTTGACACATCCATTCTTTCATCAGATGTGTGTGAAGGTATCTTCTAGCCTTAATTTTATTCTGATTCTGAAAGGCATATGTTTAGGACTCTTCAGGTACTGTAGAGAGATTACAAAGGTACATTTATGCTGGTGGTGTGCATCAAGATTTCACTTCAAAATGCAAGGTTTTCTGATTATCTGAATCACTCTGAAAATAATGATGGAATTAAAGAGATAGTAATTTTGCTGCAGTGAATAGTGAAAAATATAGACCTTTGCTTTAAAAGGTTGTTTCTGACAATCATGTGAAGAACAAAGTAAAGCACTTCATTATGCTTGAGTATTTGAAGTGTCGACAGAAAGCTGTACTTAAACAGGAAACATCAATTTTTATAATCTAAGGCTGAGTATTGTGATGCCTTTGGGTTAGAAGCCCAATTTTGCATGACAGCAACATGTGTATCTGCTGTAAAAGAGTCAGTCTGGACCTCATGCTTATATCTTGTATTAAAAAAATGACAGCTTTTTACATAATCAGTCAAGAAAATCTACTACCTGCTCCCCAAAGGGGAGAATAAATATATTCAGACTTTCCCCAGCTGCCTCCTTATTTTTGACTGTTGGAGAGGTAGCAGACGACTTCATGGAGGAACTCGCACTAGAATAGAATCTTAAGGAAGTGTAGAATTGTTACCGACATAAAGAAGGCAGCGAACACTACAGTCAGAGCTGGGGGGGTGGGGGGTGGGGGTGGGGGAGAGGCTGTATGTAGATATTCCAACCATCCATCTAAGTGAGAGTACAGGGAAAGAGCTAAGAGGGACAGGCCTCTCCGCGTCGCCAGACAGACCTACGTAAGCAACTGGAGAACTAGCTTCCAAGACTCTGACAGAATTCTGGGATTTTGAATCACCTTTCTAGGTCAGTTAACTTTGTTCCACTTCATATGTTTTCCCAAGAAGCTTTCCAATGGGATTCTTAATAAAGAAAAAGGTCAAGAATTCCTGGCAAGATAGAGGTAGCAACATGTGTCACTCTACTTAGTGTTCTCTGAGACTGCTCCTGAGATGAACAGGAGAACGCACAATATAGAAAAATCTGAAAACAACGTCGGAAATGACCCACTCACACACCAGAGACAGTGAAGAATGAATGACTGCCTGATAAATCACGTTGGAGGCCCAATGGGAAGGACTTCCAAGAAAGTGAATGCAAAGCCAGGAGGCTGTCAAAGAAGGTACTGGAAAAAGCTCTCTGACACCCATGAGCTTGGAGGGGATAAGGCGGGTGTTTGCAAAGGGCTGTGAGGTGGGACACTGGGGCACACTAGACATGCCTTCTCATCTCTATGATCGAGAAGTATGGACCCCACCAAGCAGTGCAGTCTGAGGATCCTGGCTGGTTGTCCCAGCCCCAGTGAGCAGAGGAAATGGCACACCAGGACCGAGTGGATACTTGGCACAATTCAGAGATGATAAATGCTCTGTCTCTGCTCCCACAGTTATAACCCAGGACTAAACATGACCAACGGAGAAGGCAATGGCAACCCACTCCAGTCCTCTTGCCTGGAAAATCCCGTGGATGGAGGAGCCTGGTAGGCTGCAGTCCATGGGGTCGCTAGGAGTCGGACACGACTGAGCGACTTCACTTTCACTTTTCGCTTTCATGCCTTGGAGAAGGAAATGGCAACCCACTCTAGTACTCTTGCCCGGAAAATCCCAGGGACGGGGGAGTCTGGTGGGCGGCCGTCTCGGGGGTCGCACAGAGTCGGACACGACTGAAGCGACTTAGCAGCAGCAGCAAACATGACCAAATTCATTTCCAAAATGGTGGAAAATGAAGACAAAAAGAAATTGCTGTTAAGAGTGACACTCATGTATCTAAAGAAACACTACCTGATGAAAACATCTTTCCCAGGAAAGCAGAGAGTTCCTAATTATGTTCTCAGCAAAGAGAAACACAAATATATTGTATTCACCCAATTAGGAGAAGTTTTTGGGAGGAGGAAAAAATAAAAATTAGGGCCCCAAAAGTGAAGTAGACAAAAACAGGCATGATAATTAGAAATAAAGACAGAGACAACACAAAGCTGAGTAGACAATGTGAGATATTGAGTTATTAGAAAAGAATGCTAACACGAAGATTTCATGTAAAATGTGGAGGAAGATGGATGAATATATGAACACAGTTTGGGAAAAGCCATGGAATAAGGAGAATGGATCTGGGAAAGCTAGGACGCTTCCATCATGGAAGAACTGAGAAATGGAGCCAAATCCTTAATCAGAGAAATGAGAGCAAAATTTCTGAGCCAAAGAAAGAGTCGAGTATGAGGTACAGGCAGAATTTTAAGGGAAAAAGAGACAAACTTGACAGTTTCTAAAAATAATTAAAGTGTACAGATGAAGGAAAAACGCTGATGCTGGGAAAGATTGAAGACAGAAGGAGAAGGGGGCAACAGAGAATGAAACAGTTTGATGGCATTACTGAACCAGTGGACATGAGTTTGCGCAAACTCCAGGAGATAGTGAAGGACAGGGAAGCATGGCGTGCTAAAATCCACGGGGTCACAAAGAGTTGGATATGACTTAGTGACTGAACAACAATACAGATGAAGAAGAAAAGCTATCTACAAAATAAATATGCATTTGTTTCCAGTTCCACAAGTTTGTAATAAAAAAGGAACATGTTTAATATAATTTTAAAGAGAAAATATTTTTACTCTAGAATTTGTTTTCTAGACAAGTTTTCAATCTGAATAAAGACAAAAGAGTGGCATTTTCAGTTACCCAGAGTGTAGAATATCAAGATATATGCACCCTGAGAATTGTTTCCTGAAAATCAACACCAACCAAGCAACAGATTAATCAGGGCACAAAATGCGTGATAGTGAGTGTTAAAAAAAAAAAAAAAATTAGTTCTGGCAAATATCAAAGCCAGTCAGTTCTAGTATCAATATTTGCCATAAATTTTAGTTGAAATTCTAATGTAAGGCACAAGATAGTTCTCATAAGAGAAGTTAGTGAAAGAAAAGTGAAAAAGTGAGTTTCCTTGGTTGCTCAGATGGTACAGAATCTGCCTGCAATGCAGGAGACCCTGGTTCTACCCCTGGGTATGGAAGATGCCCTGGAGAAGGAAATGGTGACCCACTCCAGTATTCTTTCCTAGAGAATTTCACGGATAGAGGAACCTGGCATGCCCCAGTCTGTGGGGTCACAAAGGGCCAGTCAGTTCTAGTATCAATATTTGCTGTAAGTTTTGGTTGAAATTTTAATGTAAGGAGCAAAATAGCTCTTATAAGAGAAATTAGATAATATTAAAAAATACAAGATAATACTTAAAGCTGACCCTAGTAGAACAAACTATATGAAGAACTATAATGGAAATCATTATTGGGGGAAATTAAGAAAAATAATAGCTTGTTAACCTATTCATTTTATATATTGGTCAGATGGAGGAATTTAATGTAAACTGAATGATTACTAACACTGGGAATTAGAGGGAAACTGTGTTCAGTATTAAAGTTGAAAAGAATAATGTCTAGAATATTAGAGAAATATATGCGAAGAGACATACTCCACAAATAAGCAAACACATGTGGTCATGGAGAAAGAAGGGAAAGATTGAATAGTAATAATCCAGCAGTCACTTTTAACAACAAATGGAAATGTGCTATATTCTCCCATTAAAATTGATTTTATATTGAGGCAAAAATAAAATCAAATATCATTTATAAAATATACACACAAAAAATAAAAATATACAACAATAAAAATTATTATTAGATATGGTAGGTTGTGTTGATGTTGCTATTCAGTCACTCAGTCATGTTCAACTCTTTGAGACCCCAAGGATTGCAGCATGCCAGGCTTCCCTGTCCTGCACCATCTCTCAGAGCTTGCTCAAACTCATGTCCATTAAGTCGGTGATACTATCCAACCATTTCATTCTGTCATACCCTTCTCCTCCCACCTTCAGTCTTTCCCGCATCAAGGTCTTTTCTAATGAGTCAGCTCTTCACATCAGGTGGCCAAAGGATTGCATCAGTGGTCCCAAATCTCCTGTATAAATTCTAACCATGCTCTCTGCCATGTAAAGATGCAAGTTCTCCAACTCTGGGTCCCTATAACTTCCCAAATCCAGGCTTAGTCTTGTGACTACACTCTTGGTCAGTGAGATACTAGCAGATATGACATGAGTAGAGCCTTGTAAATTACTTGTTCCCTCTTGTACTCTGCACTCACCAGGAGAAGGACTGACTATGCTAGCCCCTTAGTTACAGAAGAGAACAACAGACATGTGCAGTGGGGCCACTCCAAGCTTCGCTTAGACATGCTCAGCCAAAGCTCAGCTGATCCCTGGAACAATGAGTGAGCCCAGCCAAGACCGATATAAAAGTGCTAAAGCCCCAGACGCAGGAGAAACATTGTTATTATTGCATGCCACTGATTTTTTGTGCTTCATTGTCCAGAGAAAGTTAACTAATCAAAGTCTTTCAGCTGCAGTATAATACTGCTGAGTTTTGGAGTGGAATAATTTTAACACCATTAACCAATAGAATCTAACTGATGCTTATAGAACACTCCACCTAGCAATAATAGAACACAAGTTAATTTCAAACACATGGAACATTCACCAAGACAGCATGAGAGAGATATTTGTGATGATGGAACTATTCTGTATCTTGATGGTAGTGGGCTTCCCTGGTGGTTCAGACGGTAAAGAATCCACTTGCAATGTGGGAGACCTGGGTTTGATTCCTGGGTTGGGAAGATCCCCTGGAGGAGGGCATGGCAATTCACTCCAGTATTCAACCTGGAGAATCCCAAGGATAGAGGAGCCTGGTGGCTACAGTCCATGGGGTCTCGAAGAGGAGGACATGACTGAGCAATAAGCACAGCACAGCACAGTGGTGGTTACACAAATCTACACATGATTAAATAGCATAAAAATACACACACACAGAAAGACACACAACACACTAGTGAAATCTGAATAAACTCTGTGGGTTGTTTCAAAATCAGTCACCTGGTTTTGATGTCGAGCTGTAGTTATATAACGTTAGTAACGGGAGAACTGGGTGGAAACACAGGACATATCTGTACTAATTTTGCAACTTTCCTTAAAGTGAATCTGTCAGTTCAGTTCAGTCACTCAGTCATGTCTGACTCTTTGCAACACCATGGACTGCAGCACGCCAGGCCTCCCTGTCCATCACCAACTCCCGGAGTTTACCCAAATTCATGTCCATTGAGTCAGTGATGCCATCCAACCATCTCATCCTCTGTCCTCCCGTTCTCCTACTGCGTTCAATCGTTCCCAGCATCAGGATCTTTTCAAATGAGTCAGCTCTTCGCATCAGGTGGCTAAAGTATTGGAGTTTCAGCTTCACCATCAGCCTTTCCAATAAACATTCAAGACTGATCCCATTTAGGATGGACTGGTTGTATCTCCTTGCAGTCCAAGGGACTCTCAAGAGTCTTCTCCAACACCACAGTTCGAAAGATCAATTCTTCGGGGCTCAGCTTCCTTTATAGTCCAACTCTCACATCCATACATGACTACTGGAAAAACCATAGCCTTGACTAGATGGACTTTGTTGGCAAAGCAATGTCTCTTCTTTTTTATATGCTGTCTAAGTTGGTCATAACTTTCCTTCCAAGGTGTAAGCGTCTTTTAATTTCATGGCTACAATCACCATCCTCAGTGATTTTGGAGCCCAAAAAAATAAAGTCTGACACTGTTTCCACTGTTTCCTCATCTATTTGTCATGAAGTCATGGAACTGGATACCATGATCTTAGTTTTCTGAATGTTGAGCCTTAAGCCAACTTTTTCATTCTCCTCTTTCACTTACATCAAGAGCCTCTTTAGTTCTTCTTCACTTTCTGCCATAAGGGTGGTGACATCTGCATATCTGAGGTTATTGACATTTCTCCCAGCAATCTTGATTCCAACTTGTGCTTCATCCAGCCCAGTATTTCTCATGATGTACTCTGCATATAAGTTAAATAAGCAGGGTGACAATATACAGCCTTGACGTACTCCTTTTCCTATCTGGAACCAGTCTGTTGTTCCATGACCAGCTCTAACTGTGGCTTCCTGACCTGCATACAGGATTCTCAAGAGGAAGGTCAGGTGGTCTGGTATTCCCATCTCTTTCAGAATTTTCCACAGTTTATTGTGATCCACACAGTCAAAGGCTTTGGCACAGTCGATAGAGCAGAAATAGATGTTTTTCTGGAACTCTCTTGCTTTTTCAATGATCCAACAGATGTTGGCAACTTGATCTCTGGTCCTCTGCCTTTTCTAAAACCAGCTTGAACATCTGGAAGTTCACCGTTGATGGACTGTTAAAGCCTGGCTTGGAGAATTTTGAACATTACTAGCATGTGAGATGAGTGCAATTGTGTGGTAGTTTGAGCATTCTTTGGCATTGTTTTTCTTTGGGACTGGAATGAAAACTGACCTTTTCCAGTCCCGTGGCCACTGCTGAGTTTTCCAAATTTGCTGACATATTGAGTGTAGCACTTTCACAGCATCATCTTTTAGGATTTGAAATAGCTCAACTGGAATTCCATCACCTCCACTAGCTTTGTTTGCAGTGAAGCTTCCTAAGGCCCACTTGACTTTACATTCCAGGATGTCTGGCTCTAGGTGAGTGATCACACCATTGTGATTATCTGGGTCATGAAGATCTTTTTTGTATAGTTCATCTGTGTATTCTTGCCACCTCTTCTTAATATCTTCTGCTTCTATTAGGTCCATACCATTTCTGTCCTTTATCGAGGCCATCTCTGCATGAAATATTCCCTTGGTATCTCTAATTTGCTTGAAGAGATCTCTAGTTTTTCCCATTCTATTGTTTTCCTCTATTTCTTTGCATTGATCACTGAGGAAGGGTTTCTTATCTCTCCTTGCTATTCTTTGGAACTCTGCATTCAAATGGGTATATCTTTCCTTTTCTCCTTTGCTTTTCACTTCTCTTCTTTTCACAGCTATTTGTAAGGCCTCCTCAGACAGCCATTTTGCTTTTATGCATTTCTCTTTCTTGGGGATTGTCTTGCTCCCTGACTCCTGTACAATGTCACAAACCTCCATCCATAGTTCATCAGGCACTCTATTAGATCTAGTCCCTTAAATCTATTTCTCACTTCCACTGTATAATCATAAGGAATTGATTTAGGTCATACCTGAATGGTCTAGTGGTTTTCCCTACTTTCTTTAAGTCTTAATTTGACAATAAGGAGTTCATGATCTGAGCCACAGTCAGCTCCCAGTCTTGTTTTTGCTGACTGTATAGAGCTTCTCCATCTTTGGCTGCAAAGAATATAATCAACCTGATTTCGGTGTTGACCATCTGGTGATGTCCATGTGTAGAGTCTTCTCCTGTGCTGTTGGAAGAGGGTGTTTGCTATGACCAGTGTGTTCTCTTGGCAAAACTCTATTAGCCTTTGCCCTGCTTCATTCTGTACTCCAAGGCCAAATTTACCTGTTACTCTAGGTGTTTCTTGACTTCCTACTTTTGCATTCCAGTCCCCTATAATGAAAAGGACATCTTTTTCGGGTGTTAGTTCTAGAAGGTCTTGTAGGTCTTCATAGAACTGTTCAACTTCAGCTTCTTCACCATTACTGGTCAGGGCATAGACTTGGATTACTGTGATATTGAATGGTTTGCCTTGGAAACGAACAGAGATCATTCTGTCATTTTTGAGATTGCATCCAAGTACTGCATTTCAGACTCTTTTGTTGACCATGATGGCTACTCCATTTCTCCTAAGGGATTCCTGCCCACAGTAGTAGATATAATGGTCATCTGAGTTAATTTCACCCATTCCAGTCCAGCTTAGTTCACTGATTCCTAGAATGTCAATGTTCACTCTTGCCATCTCCTGTTTGACCACTTCCAATTTGCCTTGATTCATGGACCTAACATTCCAGGTTCCCATGCAATATTGCTCTTTACAGTATTTCACCTTGCTTCTATCACGAGTCACATTCACAACTGGTTGTTGTTTTTGCTTTGTCTCCATCCCTTCATTCTTTCTGGAGTTATTTCTCTACTGATCTCCAGTAGCATATTGGGCACCTACTGACCTGGGGAGTTCATCTTTCAATGTCCTATCTTTTTGCCTTTTCATACTGTTCATGTAATTACTTGTAAATAAAAACTAAAGACACTCTGTGCTATGGTTCATATCCTTCCATGTAACCTAATTAAATTTACAAACCAGAATACCAAAGCAAATGTAACTTTACCCTTATGCTGAAATTAATAATAGGAGCCTTTTTTGAAATAAGCTTGGATTAGTGCCCATTATTCTGCATCTTCTCTTTTTAAATGGCTGATTCCAACTAAATTAATGCTTCCCAGCAACACTTCAGTCTTAAACAGAAGCACAAATTTGGTCTTTGGAACCATAAGGCAGTGTTGGAAAATAATATTTTTATGCATGTAATCCAAAATATGATTACATTTTAATTTATTCATTATGTATTGTCAAAATGAAGACAACAAAATGAAAAATTAAATTTTTGAAATCTCTCAAAATTCTGAGAAAAACTGTGACTCCAATTAAAGAAACATATAATGTCAAATCCAGCTCAACTGTATCAATGGTGTATGGTATACTCTTACCCAGTTTAGCACTATCAGCCTCCAGTGATACCCCAGCCTTTGATAGAGTGACAGATTAAAACATAAACAATAAAAAGGACAGGAAAAAAGTAATGTGCAAAAATGTTCACAAGGTAAGTGATACAAGTTTCTTAAGCAAGATACAAGGCTATGTGTATTCACTATAAACCCTATTTTTGTTTTCATGTGTGTGTGCATTTAGGGGTCAGAAGACAATCAGCTTGTGTGTGGATAGTGGTTTTACCTGCATAGTGGTATGGTATTTTATACTTATTTTTATAACTATTTCTTTTGAGTCTTTGTATTTCTTCTATAACTATCCATGGCTTTCCAATGCCTCCTAATGGGCATGTATTACTTTGACTGAAGAATCATGTTTTTCTTTTTTTTTTTATTTTTTTATTTTTCTTGTTTTTTATTGGAGTACAATGGCTGTACAATATTATGTTGGTCTGTGCCACACATCAACATGAATCAGCCACAGGTATACATATGACCCCTCTCTCTAGAATCATGTTTTTCAAACAGATTATGTGATGACTGTTCTTTATGTTGTGGTAGCTGACACACCACCTTTCCACACTGGACTTTCCCAGCCCCGTGCTTCAGAATGTCAGCATTCCTGCTTACATTTATTTTGGGGAAAAAATGCTTCACACTTTGTAATGTGGTAAGGTAATGAAAATACTCTTGGGATTGGAAAAAGACATATAAACACAGCAGTGGAGCTAAGATTTCCCATCACCAGCAGGGCAACTGTTTCTACCCAATGAATCTTTAAAGCATGTATTTTCAAGAGAAAGCAAAGATGTTTTTGAAATGGCAGAAGAGTAGCAATGGAATCCCTCCAAGTCCTAGGGGGGTTTTATCAGAACTGAGAAGTCTCTCCTACTTGTGAGTTAACTCCCAGGTTTTCTATTCCAGCGCATTTACATTTCTCACAGCAGTGAGTGGGTCCATAGGAGAAATTTAACTCAGTTTCTCATTTTAACTTAGCAATATGGTTACATTGGAGACATACGAGTAAAAGATGACGATTCCACATCATTGACCAACTGCATCCCCTAAACTGTTTTCCAAGTCCCTGAGAGACAGTGGGGTGCTGGAGACTGTCTTAACAGTAATTGGAGCTCTCCAGGACACACATTTTCAGCAGATCCTTGCTGTAGCAGAGCTCTTGGGATGAGTGTTTAAGAAGGCACCTACAGTTTAATGGAAAGAATTGTCAGAGCTAGGCCAGCTGAGCCACATCCCTGAGAACCAAGCACAGAAAACCTGCGCAGGTGAACACAGAGAGAATCCGCAGGGGGTGGCTCAACTTGGTCCCCCATGTATGTCCACCTATCAGATCACTAACAGAGCTGTTCCTGGAGAAATGGCCACAACACAGAGCCTGCTTAGTTGATGGAAGGAGGGTATTTCTTTAATATTTTTTTTATTGGATTTGCTAAAACTGAGCCTAAAAATCCAAACTTGATATTGACAACAGAGCAAATGATAGCCCTTAGATTTCTTATTTATAAAATAAATGTGAATTTCCCATTGAATCACTTCTCAAAGGTGGGGATAGTTCCTAAGGATGACCCCAAACCAGGAAACCCACGTCTTTGGCTTGACCATGCAGAAAATCAACAAATAGCCCACCTTTTCCTTCCCATGTAACTTAGCTAAGTACAGAGTATCTGCACAGAGAACAGCCTCTTTTCTTTATCTCCATGCACCTCAGACACTCACTTGATCCACAGGGTGTGGAAAGGTGATGAGGGATGAGCTACAGGTTTGGGGTGGGACATCCTGGTTCCCCTATCAATACCTGCACAGTGTTGAGCATGTTTCTGAGCCAGGATGTCCTCCTCAGGGAACAGGGAATATTCATCACTGTATTCATTTTCTATGCTGCTGCCTGCTGCAGAAACAAATTACCACAAACATAGTAGCTTCAAAAAACACAGATGTATATTTTTACAGTTCTATAGATCAGAAGTCTGGTACAGGTCTCATCAGTCTATAATCAAGGTGTCAACAGGGCTGTGGTCCTTTACAGAGGCTCTAGAGGGTGTTTCCTTACTTATTTGGATTTTTGGCAAAATTCAGTTCTTTGGATGTTATGGAACCAAGGTTCCATTTCCTTTTTGCCTGTCAGCTGAGAGTTGTTTCTACTTTCATTCCTTGGCTTGTGGTGTCTTCCTCCATTTTCAAAGCCAGCAACAGCCTTATGAAGCTGTCAGAGTCACTTGTAGTGAAACAAAAGGACCAAGGAAATGCCAAGGGTCCTCTGATCTTTGTCATCAGAACCCTGCCTGATCCAGGGATCTGTTCTGTGCTTCTGAAACTAAGTTAGGGGAAACAGAAGCCCACTAAGAACTGATCAGTCATGAAATATGACATGAGTCTTGAGGGGGTGGTGTGTCTACCTGGGCCAAGCCCACATCCTCCCAAGCTCCTAAGGAAAGCCCCTCAAAATATTACAAGTGGAAATTCCATTTCTGCATGATGCTGCAAAGATGGGTACCCAAATTTTAAGTGTATATCCATGAACATTAGTGAGCTGAAAATATTAACCATCACTGGATTTTGAAGATAGCCTAATTTCAAAGGGAACATATTCCCAAATAGCACTGATTTTTACTGAAACCACAGGAAGCTATCATCTTGTCTCCAAGTCCAATAACAATCCGGGCTTAGCTATCTTCCAGTCTGGGATCTCAGGGTACTTCCACATCTGAAGGCAGAAGAAAAAGTCTATTCAACCACCTACTTCTTGTTCTCCTGATGTCAACAGCCAGCATCATTTTGTTCATCCACTTACTTCTTGACAACCATTTATTGAGACGGGCTATAAACTAGGCACTGCTGATGAAGTTAGTTAAGACATACCGAGACTGGTATATTAATATCTTAAGATATTAAGAAGAGGTGGCAGCAATACACAAAAGAACTATACAAAAAAGATGATCATGACCCAGATAACCACGATGGTGTGATCACTCACCGAGAGCCAGACATCCTAGAATGCAAAATCAAGTGGGCCTTAGGTAGCATCACTACGAACAAAGCTAGTGGAGGTGATGGAATTCCAGTTGAGCTATTTCAAATCCTCAAAGATGGTGCTGTGAAAGTGCTGCACTCAATATGTCAGCAAATTTGGAAAACTCAGCAGTGGCCACAGGACTGGAAAAGGTCAGTTTTCATTCCAATCCCAAAGAAAGGCAATACCAAAGAATGCTCAAACTACCGCACAATTGCACTCATCTCACATGCTAACAAAGTAATGCTCAAAATTCTCCAAGCCAGCCTTCAGCAATACATGAACTGTGAACTTCCAGATGTTCAAGCTGGATTTAGAAAAGGCAGAGGAACCAGAGATCAAATTGCCAACATCCATTGGATCATCGAAAAAGCAAGAGAGTTTCAGAAAAACATCTATTTCTGCTGTATTGACTATGCCAAAGTCTTTGACTGTAGATCACAACAAACTGTGAAAAATTCTTCAAGAGATGGGAATAGCAGACCACCTGATCTGTCTCCTAAGTAATCTGTATGCAGGTCAAGAAGCAAGTTAGAACTGGACATGGAACAATCAACTGGTTCCAAATCAGGAAAGGAATACGTCAAGGCTGTATATTATTACTCTGCTTATTTAACTTATATGCAGAATACATCACGAGAAATGCTGGGCTGGATGAAGCACAAGCTGCAATCAAGATTGCTGGGAGAAATATCAATAACCTCAGATATGCAGATAACACCACCATTAGGGCAGAAAGCAAAGAAGAACTAAAAAGCCTCTTGATGAAAATGAAAGAGGAGAGTGAAAAAGTTGACTTAAAACTCAACATTCAGAAAACTAGGATCATGGCATCCAGTCCCATCACTTCATGGCAAATAGATGGGAAAACAATGAAAACAGTGAGAGACTTTATTCTTTTGGGCTCCAAAATCACTGCAGATGGTGACTGCCACATGAAATTAAAAGACACTTGCTCCTTGGAAGAAAAGTTCTGGCCAATCTAGACAGCATATTAAAAAGCAGAGACATTACTTTGTCAACAAATGTCCATCTAGTCAAGGCTATGGTTTTTCCAGTAGTCATGTATGGATGTGAGAGCTGGACTACAAAAAAAGCTGAGCGCCAAAGAATTGATGCTTTTGAACTGTGGTGTTGGAGAAGACTCTAGAGAGTCCCTTGAACTGCAAGGAGATCAAACCAATCCATCCTAAAGGAAATCAGTCCTGAATGTTCATTGGAAGGACTGATGCAGAAGCTGAAACTCTAATACTTTGGCCACCTGATGCGAAGAACTGACTCCTTTGAAAAGACCCTGATGCTGGGAAAGATTGAAGACAAGAGGAGAAGGGGACAGCAGAGGATGAGATCATTAAATGGCATCACTGACTCAATGGACATGAGTTTGAGCAAACTTCAGGTGTTGATGATGGACATGGAAGCCTGCCGTGCTTCAGTCCATTGGGTCACAAAGAGTCAGATATGACTGACCAACTGAGCTGAACTGAACTGAAGCTGGTATAACAAGCCACACAAGGCTGCATTTTGGAGGGATGGGGATAAGAAGGAGCTATGAAATTAACCAGCCACATAGAACATCTATTCTCCACCCAGAGCAAAAACAAGGCAACCAACAGTTTGGTTTTCATCTTGAAACAATAAAAATGCATTATTTGTTCTAAGTTTTTGAAATTGCAAATTCTTGCAACTGAATTTCAGCATTGTCTAATTTCATCAAATGAGGCATTTGAATTACCAAATTTCACAAACTTACATCTGATTTTCAATTTCCTTAGTAAATTTTCCATTAAAAAGCAACAGAGCACATACATAATTCCTACTGAAAGGCCAAGGAAAGCATTAGGAGAAAAAAAGTTATCAAAAAAAAAAGTCCAGATTTTCTTGCAGATTCACTAAACTAATTTTAAAAGTTAAAACAGATTGCTATTTTTGGCAATTTTTCGCCACTGAGTATCCATGAAAATTTATACGTGTCCATTATTCTGGAGGTAAGGAAACATGTTTTCACACATGTAACTTCGAACTATAGGGAAAAGATCCTGAACTTAAAAAGGTGGTATGGAATGTTTGCCATTCAAAATCAACCTCCCTCTGAGCTCCCACTGTGTCTGCAGTTAGGGTGAATTTTTACCTCCATTTTTTTTGCACTCAGTGCCTTTGTCAACACAGATTCCATCCTGCATTGTGCTTTCCCCTCCATTAGAGCTGTTTTCTTGAAAGTGCTTCCTTTACCTTTCAGAGTTAGGCAGTACCCCTTTCAGAAATGCCTCTTCTCCACCCATCAAGCTATGTTTGTCTAACAGAGGGGACCTTAGGAAGGGCAAATGAATACATGATAGACAGATAGATAGCTAGATAGACCGATAGATAGACAGATATCAAAAGACAGATAGTAGTGTCTCAGTGATATCTTTTCCAGCCCAAAGATTGGGTTGCACTTAACTGATGGTTAAAATATCAGCCCTCTTGTTTCCATGGCCCTAGACAGATAATTCCATGAATAAAGCTATGTACTTCCCAAGGTCCAAACTGTTGAGTGCTTTCTATGGCCATTATGTTAAATATTCAGAGTTTTTAAATGACATGGGGAAATGCTTTTGGTGTAATGTTAAAAGCTGAACACAGGAAAAAAATTAGATGAAATAGAGATACTGTTATAGTTGTAGTTACAGTGCTTACACGCTCAGTTGCTCAGTCATGTCCTATTCTTTGTGACCCGATGAACTATAACCCATCAGGCTCCTCTGCCCATGGGATTCTCCAAGCAAGAATACTGGAGTGGGTTGCCATTTTCTCCTCCAGGGGATATTCCTGACCCAGGGGTCGAACTCGCGTGTCCTGAGTCTGCTGCATTAGCAGGCAGATTCTTTACCCTTAAGCCACCTAGGTACAGATGCTGTCCCTAATCCAGAGTGAAACTTGTAAATTGTAAGGAAGTTCATATCACTTTTGTCATTGAGAAGAGCTCAATGACAGAACAGTACCTATGTAGGATAGTATCTGGGCCCCTGACCTCTTTGCTCCCACCCAGCTCCCTCCACTGTCCTGAGCTACTCCCCTCCCTGGTACCGTTCCCCCAGGATGCCTACTGGACTTTCCCTGACTTACCAGGTGAGGCCCACCTGAACACAGAAGGAAACTAAAACCCACCCAGCCCCAGATCCCAGATTCTATGCCAGCTCTGCTCTGCCCAGCCCCCTCCAACCTACTGCATCATTTAGTTGCTCTTTATATTATTGCCTTTCTCCCCCCAAAGATCTAAATGCCGGAAGGTAGCAATCTCTGCCCGTCTTGCCCACTGGTGGTGTCCGATCACCTAGGACAAAGCTTGATGGCACTAATACACATGAATATGCACCTGATGGCAATAATAAACTCATGAAAATGCACCTGAGAAGTGAAATGCTACACGGAAGTTGTTTTTACCAGGCTGTTGGGTTGACCATTGATTTTTCTTCTTTATATACCACTTGCCTTTATTTCCAAGGTATATATCATATACAACTTCCATTTGCTCATTAAGAAAATGGGATAATTGTCTTCTTACCTTTCTGATGCTTCACTTTATTAAACAAATGTTTTTGAATACTCATTATTCTGCTTTCAAGGTATAAAGAGTGATGAAATATTTTTTCTTAATGATAATAAGTGCAGATGACATGTTTAAGATACACAGTTTTTAGAGTGTAATAAGTAAGTGCATATCCATTGATTCTTTTGATGTACTCTTGTTGAAACAACTTTAGGGAAGGGTTAGGTAGGGGAAAAGGAAGTTGCACATTAAGACCTGAAAGGAACTGTGTCCCAAGCGGAGTAAATAACAAGGATGACAAAAGAACCAAAAGGAAAGCTGTTGTGACGGGGATTTCACTGACTCACTGTTCTGAGTGGATTTTCCTCTTCCTACAGGAAGCATGCACATCCCCGTCCGACATTTCTGTATCCAGTTTCAATGTGGGAAGATTTTTCCCACACTCCCAAGCAATGCTTCAGCACCAGCTGGTGTCCTACAATTAACTCAATTCTGACGCTGTTTGCCTAAAGATAGCTCTAGATTCCAAAGGTTGAAAGTTCAGTCCTGCAAGACTGCCCACCCCTTTCGGAAACAAATTATAAGTTCAAGAGCCTCTGAGGGATTAATTATAGATCCAGATTCCCACAACCCCCTTTCTGGGTCTGATTAATTTGTAGAGCAGCTTACAGAATTTAGTGAAAAATTTTACTCATAGATCATCAGTTTATGACAAAAGGAAACAATTCAGGAATAGCCAAATAGAAGAGATGCACAGAACAAGGTATGGGGAAAGGGGGCAGAGCTTCCATTCCCTCTGTAGGCACCCCACTCTCCCCAAATCTCCACATGTTCACCAACTCAGAAGTCCTCCAAACCCGTCCTTTTGAGTTTTTACAGAGGCTTCATTACACAGACATGGTTGACCGAATCACTGGCAATTGGCAATTGAACTCAATCTCCAGACTGTCCCCTCCCTGAAGGCTGAGGGTGGGACTGAAAGTTCGAACCCTCTAATCCTGTTTGGTTCCCAAAGGCAACCAGTCTCCATCCTTAGTTACCTAGAGGCTTTCCGAAAGTTATGTCATTTAACATAACAAAAGACATCTATATCTTTTTAGCGCTTGGGAAGTTCCAAAGGTTTTAGGACATCTGTGCCAGAAACCGAGATGAAGACCAAATGTATATTTCTCATTATAAATCACATTATCACATTACACATTGGTGTGTTGTTTGCAGGCCCTGGTGAGATGAGACTTCCATGCCCCATGGATGGTGGGTGATGGATTTCCCCCGGAACAATGAAAGCACCATCTGCATGCAAGCAGAAAAGTACAGAGCCGCTGCATGCTTTAACCACGCTTCCTAGGTGGCCCTAATGCTAAAGAACTCGCCTGCCGATGCAGGAGATATAAGAGACACAGGTTTGATCCCTGGGTTGGGAAGATCCGCTGGAGGGAGGCATGGCAACCCACTCTAGTATTCTTGCCTGGAGAATCTTATGACCATGGGGTCGCAAAGAGTCAGACACAACTGAAGCCATTTAGCATCACACATGCTTTAACCACTCTGTCCTCCCACAGGTGGAAAATGTGTCTCAAGTCGGGGTGCCCTTTGGCATGGATCCTGGAGGGCAGAAGGTACATTCAGCAGAGATGTGGCAACTGCAAAACTGGCTAATGTGAGCTCAATGAAGATCAGAGCTTAATGAAACTTTGAAAACTGTCCAGGTCTACAAACAAAAGTGCTTACTGAGAATTCCAAATGCATACAGGTCTTAGTATTTGGTTGATTGGGAGGCTCCGTTCTCACATGCCCTTGAGAATGTGTGCCCTTGCTTGGCTCCTCTCATGCTGACTCCAGGTTTGGTCTGCACACTGCCTTGGCTAACTGGTTATGGACACACACCAACCCAGCAGAGGCTTTGAGGACCTTGGACTTCAGGGGTCACCTCCTCTCTTGCTGGTTTTTGGAGTCAGCCTCCATAAGAAGCCCAGACCAGCCTTGGACATCCCTAGCCCAGCAGGTAGCCAGCACCAACCACCAGACCCAGGACAGAGGTCATCTTAATCCAGGCAGCCCCGGTCAAGACTCTAGGTCAGTCTGTCTGCCCTGGTGGAAATGTTCTGTTATTGTGCTCTTTTGCCATGGCTTTTGTAGCTAGTTTGGCTGAGGATCTGATATTTTCCTTTTTTTTTTTTTTTTTTTTTTTTTTTTTTATAAATTTATTTATTTTACTTGGGGGCTGATTACTTTACAATATTGTAATAGTTTTTGCCATACATTGACAAGAATCAGCCATGGGTTTACATGTGTTCCCCTTCCCGAACCCCCCACCCCCCTCCCTCCCCCTCCCATCCCTCTGGATCATCCCACTGCCCCGGCCCCGAGCCCTTGTCACATGCATCGAACATGGAATGGTTTTAGTGGTTTAAAACATCAGTACCACTCTGTTGGGCAGGTCAGGAATGTGGGCTGTGCTCAGCCCTGTGTTTCTTTGCTGGTCTTGCCTGGGGTCACTTGACAGCTACAGTCATCTGGTACAGGGACCACTGGCCACATGTGGCTCTTAAAATTTAAATTCGAATTAGTTAAAAAAGGAAAATATCGAGCACCATTCCATGTTCGATATTTTCCTTTTTTAACTAATTCGAATTTAAATTTTAAGAGCCACATGTGGCCAGTGGTCCCTGTACCAGATGACTGTAGCTGTCAAGTGACCCCAGGCAAGACCAGCAAAGAAACACAGGGCTGAGCACAGCCCACATTCCTGACCTGCCCAACAGAGTGGTACTGATGTTTTAAACCACTAAAACTCTGGAGTCGCTTATTACCTATTAACTGATAACTGATCCACTGCCCAAAATTACATAAATAAAAATCTTAACTCCTTGTTTGCTTCCAAATCAGAGGCAAATTTATGTCTGGAAATCGTGTTATTTCAATATTAAAATCTCCATTTTTAGATTTCACTTTGAAATCTTATAAATTCCTACGTAAGGAAATGTATTCTCCATTCTCCTGAAATGTCACATGCTTTCCTGAGAGTCACACAGCACCCATTCTTGGGCCAAACAAAATACTTTTTTATCCAGAAACCAGCAATGCAGCCTAGACTAGAAATTCTGATCAGCACTTACTTAAGAATAAACCCAGACAGTGTAGTCAGAGTCCCAAACCCATCTCTAGGAGTTCTGAGTTTCAAGTTACCATCCTGGAGCTAAGAACTCAAATGAAAAGGAAGTGAACACAGCTGTGAAACAAGATCACAAACAAGATAAAGAGCTAAACACACAATTCAAGTTGAGGACCACCCAGAAGCTTCCCTCAAACAGAGTAACTGAGTGGCTTGGCTGTGATCTCAGCTCTGCCTTCCTGGCTCCCAGCAAGGTTGCACATGATGCAACCAGGAGACCCTTTTAAGCTGGAGCGTGTTCCTCCATAGAATACCCTCTGGGCATCACCCACCAAATGGCAGGTAGTTCTTGCAGGCATCCTTAGGAAGGACAGTGCAGGGCATTTATCTGAATACTCTCCTTCCCACCCCTCACCCACCTTTGGGAGCGCACAATGTCAGGGCCAACAACCACAGGAACTGGAGACGCCTAGGCCTTCAGGTGGGGTTACCTGCACTGAGCTTCAATTTCTTCATTCATAAAATGGGATGAAGACCTGTGCTGAGTTCATCCCCAGGTTGGCCTTGGGTCTGAAAAGGGAAAATGAACAAAATCTTGAAAAGCAGTGAAATCATAAAGAGAAAAGAAGGGCATTTCTAGCTCAACTGTCTGTGCTAATTTAGAATAGTCTCAAGCCTCCACTATCTGTGTTGTAAATATATAGCTTGCATTTGCTATAATTATATTATACATCCATTTTTAAAAATAAAGTAACAACAACCCATCAGTCATACTCCTTGATATTTATCCAAGGAAGTGAGTGAAAAGCCTGTGTCCACACAAAAACCTGCACATAGATGCTTAGAGCAGCTTTATTCATAATTGGCAAAAATGAAAGCACAAAGTGCTCTGAATGTGTAAACTGTGGTACATCCAGGCAATGGAATATTACTTAGTGTTAGAAAGAAATGAGCTATCAATCCATGAAAAGACATGGAGGAAGCTTAAATGCATATTGCTAAGTAAAAGAAGCCAATCTCAAAAGGCTATATACTTTATAATTCCAATCATTTGGCATTGCAGAAAAAGGCAAAACTATGGAGAGAGTAGAAAGCTCAGATTGCTAGGGATAGAAGAGTGAGATGAATAGGCAGAACACAGATGATTTTAGGGCAGCAAAATTATTTTATATGATACTGTGGTGATGGATCTAATGAAAGGGAAGAGGAACTAACGAGCCTCTTGATGAAAGTGAAAGAGGAGAGTGAAACAGCTGGCTTGAAACTCAACATTCAAAACACTAAGATCACAGCATCTAGTCCCATCGCTTCATGGCAAACAGAAGGGGGAGAAGGGGAAAGAGTGGCAGATTTTATTTTCTTGGGCTCCAAAATCATTGCAGATGGTGACTGCGACCACGAAACTAAAAGATGCTTGCTCCTTGAAAGAAAAGCCATGACAAACCTAGACAGTGTATTAAAAAACAGAGACATCACTTTGCTGACAAAGGTCCGTATAGTCAAAGCACTGGTTTTTGCAGCAGTCGTGTACAGATGTGAGACTTGGACCATAAAGAAGGCTGAGTGCCGAAGAATTGATGCTTTCGGACTGTGGTGCTGAAGAAGACTCTTGAGAGTCCCTTGGATAGCAAGGAGATCAAACCAGTCAATCCTAAAGGAAATCAATTCTGAATATTCATTGGAAGAACTGATGCTGAAGCTGAAGCTCCAATACTTTGGCCACCTGATGTGAAGAGCCAACTCATTAGAAAAGACCCTGATGCTGGGAAACATAGAGGGCAGAAGGAGAAGGGGCAACAGAGGTCAAAATGGCTGGATAGCATCACTGACTCAATGAACATGAGTTTGAGCAAACTCCAGGAGACAGTGAAGAATAGGGAAGCCTGGTGTGCTGCAGTCCTCGGGGTCACAAGAGTCGGGCAAGAATTAGCGACTGAACAACAAAAATGGTGATAGATACAATGTCATTATACATTTGTCCAAATCAATAGAATGAACAATGCCAAGAATGAGCCCTAATGGAAACTATGAGCTTTGGGTGATTATGATGTGTCAGTGTAGGTTCATGGATTATTAACAAATGTCCACTCTGGTGGATGTAGAGAGTGAGGAAGGCTCCACATGGGCCTGGAAATGTATGGGAAATCTCTGTACCTTCTACTCAATTTTGCTGTGATCCTAGAATTGCCCTAAAAGTGTGAAATCTTAAAGGTAAAAATTAAACTTTAATCATAATAAATAAGCAAACACAGTAGTGCAGAAATAAGCTATGTACTTACATCACCTACAGTTTTCACTCTGAATTTGACAATGAATGGTTTCCAGAGGCATAAAGGAAAAAAACACTCCCCAGTTCTCTACCCTTAGTCTCCCCTCATCCCCAGAACTTATGTCCCTAGGTCCAAGCATCAGGCTCAGGGTAGCACCTGAGGCAGAAGCCTGGCCTCCTTGCACATCAAGGCACCTTGAACAAAACAAAACATAGCCTGGAGCTAACCAGCAAACTACACGTGTGGGCCATCCCACTGGTTCACAGGACAGCATGGCAACCCCGTGCCAGGGATTGTGTCAGAGCACAAGCATGTATGCACACAAAACCCCAGCTCCATACATCCTCGGGGAAAGGCAGCACCTCTCAGGAAGCCCCTTGTTCCCACCCCATAACAACATCAGCAAAAGACCCAGAGCAGAAAGGGGAGCAGGCCCGGCATTCAGCTCACCTCTGACCTCATTCCTTCATCCACAAGTGAGGCAAGAACAGTCTGGGTTCCTCAGTAGTTTCTGATTTCTCAAAAGATGACATTAATGTTAAGACACCTGAGTTTTATAACTGCTTCCTAGGGGCTCTGAGAACCAGACACAAGGCCCTTTCATCTTCCTCCTGTCCAGGGCTCTCCCCGCACTATGTCCCTTCCTTGCCAAACGTACTAGAAAACTCTTTTTCCCATCTTTGAGCTCACTCAAGCAGGAGGACAAGGTTTCCTGCAGCAGGAATTGAGGGAGGAAGTGACAAGAAGACATTTCTCCAAATCGACATCAGCCAGGAAGAGCACCAGCAGGTATTCTTTCTGGGCTGCTGACCACACAGCTGCAGCAGCATGCAGCAAGGCCAGTGATGCTGCTTCCCCTCAGTGGGAACTTTCCTCCATCAGGCAGCCCTCCTGTGGGACTGCCAGGTGCAGCCCTGACCTAGGAGTGTCCTCTCTTCACCTCCTTTCCTCCCCTAATGTGTGTGGCTTTGATTGGTCCTACTGACCACATCTTGCTTCCCAAAACCCTCCTTTCCAACACATTTCCCTCCAGACTCACTAGGTGAGTTCCCTTGTTGCCCCTTTGTTGGACACATGTTATTGTTGTTCAGTTTCTACACTGTGTTGGACTTTTTGTGATCCCATGAACTACAGCTGACCAGCCTTCCATTTTACCCGAGTTTTCTCAAATTCAAGTCCATTGAGACAGTGATGCTATCTAACAATCTCATCCTCTGCTACCCCATTCTTATTTTGCCCTCAATCTTTTTCAGCATCAGGGTCTTTTCCAATGGCTCTTCACATCAGGTGGCCAAAGTGTTGGAGATTCAGCTTCAGAATCAGTCCTTCCAAAGAATATTTAGGATTGATTTCCTTTATGATTGACTGATTTGATCTCTGTTGTCCAAGGGACTCTCGAGTCTCCAGCACCACAATTCAAAAGCATCAATTCTTCAGTGCTCAGCCTTCTTAATGGTCCAACTCTTACATCCATACACAATTGTAAAAACCATAGCCTTGACTATTCAGACCTTTGTTGGCAAAGTGATTCTCCGCTTTTTAATATGCTAAGTTTGTCATAGCTTTTGTTGGACATGTGGACTCACCCAATTCAATCCTCATACCCTTTTCATTTACTCTCAGCATGCTCTTCCTGGCCAAGCTCATCCAGATCCACAGCTTTAATCGCCATCTACCAATGGCTCTCAAAACCCAATACACCTGTATCCTAAGGCACCCACCCTGGGGTCCTCTTCCCTCGAATGATTGGCAAGCCTGGCACATCCACCACAGCCCTAGCCTGTGCCTGCTACCCCTGGTCTTCCAGCTCCCAGCCTTTCTCCTTGGAAAGGAGTGTTTTGGAAAATATATCACTGATCCCTTTCTCCCCTCACTACAGAGATCCAACCTGTTCCCTCGTTACTATGCCTGCAAACCCAAGCCTCCCTTCTTCCGTCCACTCATCCCCTCCTTTGGAGTCTCCCTCTGGGTCTCCATTCTCCCTGTCAAGTTTATTACTGCCACCTCCCACTTAGGTTTACTTCTCTTGATGATTCTACCTCCATTCAGCTCTGCAGGAATACTTAGAGTAATCTTCCTGACTTACACACCAGGTCAAAGTCCAGATTCCCATATAAACAAGGTTCAAGGTCCTTCCAAGTGAGAGAGGTGACCGGACTTGCCTCTCCCCTTCCTACACTCTGCCCACATGGAATGACTTGCTGTCTTCTCCTACCTACTGCCTCCCTGCCTGAGATGTGTTCCATAGACCCCATTTCACATCCTTTCAAGATCCTACCTCCTCAAGAAGCTTTAGGCTATAACTGCATGTGGCAAGTGACATGACTATCAGATTCTACTAGCTGAAGGATAGATATTTCAGACTTTATAACAACACCCAAAGTCCCTTCAAAATGTTAATACAACTTCTTGAAAATGGGCGCATGGCGGGACTGGGGTGCTCAAACCCAGATCTCCTGCATTGTAGGCAGATTCTTTACCACATGACCACCAGGGAAGCTCCCTTGTCATATATATCACAGGTCAAATGTAATATTGTTGCAAATGGTACACCACAATCTCCTTGGGAATATTTCCTCATGGAGTGTTTCTCATCCTGTTCAGTTCTCTGGGGAAATATAAAAATGAGACAACATTGTTCAATAAACATAAGACACTACTATTTCACAATCTTATAGCTGTTGAATGTTAGCATTTGTCCTTTTGTGACGTCATACAGATTTTCATTGCCTTTTAGAATAGCTGCTCCTTAGCTTTAGGCAGCTTTTCTCATTGTTTTTTCATAGGACCTTACTTATGTTATCACATGACTCTCCTCCATGCACTGCCTGTAGCATTGAAGGGTTGTACACACAACACGGTGGGAGACTCTAACCAGTATAAGCCCCCCTACACCTGCCAAAGACACATCAAGACATTGAGATCCAGGGAAGTGGCATTCATTCAGTTCAATTCGGTTCAGTCGCTCAATCGTGTCCAACTCTTTGTGACCCCATGGACTGCAGCACGCCAGGCCTCCCTGTCCATCACCAGCTCCCAGAGTTTACTCTAACTCATGTCCACTGAGTCGGTGATGCCATCCAGTGATCTCATCCTCTGTCGACCCCTGTTCCTCCCACTTTCAATCTTTCCCAGCATCAGGGTCTTTTCAAAGGAGTCAGCTCTTCGCATCAGGTGGCCAAAGTATTGGAGTTTCAGCTTCAACATCAGTCCTTCCAATGAACATTCAGGACTGATCTCCTTTAGGATACACTATCTGGATCTCCTTGCAGTCCAAGAGACTCTCAAGAGTCTTCTCCAAAACCACAGTTCAAAAGCATCAATTCTTCGGCACTCAGCTTTCTTTATAGTCCAACTCTCACATCCATACATGACTACTGGAAAAACCATAGCTTTGACTAGACAGACCTTTGTTGGCAAAGTAATGTCTCTGCTTTTTAATATGCTCTCTAGGTTGGTCATAACTTTCCTTCCAAGGAGCAAGTGTCTTTTAATTTCATACTGCAGTCACAATCTGCAGTGATTTTGGTGCCCCCAAAAATAAAGTCTCTCACTGTTTCCACTGTTTCCCCATCTATTTCCCATGAAGTGATTGGACCAGATGCCATGATCTTAGTTTTCTGAACATTGAGCTTTAAGCCAACTTTTTCACTCTCCTCTTTCCCTTTCATCAAGAGGCTCTTTAGTTCTTTGCTTTCTGCCATAAGGGTGGTGTCATCTGCATATCTGAGATTATTGATATTTCTCCCAACAATCTTGATTGCAGCTTGTGCTTCATCCAGCCCAGCGTTTCTCATGATGTACTCTGCATATAAGTTAAATAAGCAGGGTGACAATATACAGCCTTGATGTACTCCTTTCCCTATTTGGAACCAGTCTGTTGTTCCATGTCCAGTTCTAACTGTTGCTTCCTAACCTGCATACAGATTTCTCAAGAGACAGGTCAGGTGGTCTTGTATTCCCATCTCTTTCAGAATTTCATTAGTGGCATTCATTGGCTCCCTCAAGTACACAGGTGTCCTCCTAGCTTACTTTATTCCATCCATAGCTCCTTCCTCTTGTGCACCAACATATTCTCTTTTCTGCTTTTATCTCTAAGAAACAGAAAATGTCTTCCTCTACATCTTGTTTCCATGCACAGATACACATATCTCCAATAGTGGTAAGTAATGTGACTGTCTGTCAGCTGCTGGGGAGTCAACTTGTTGGGACAGCTTTAAACAGAAGCATCTGGCAAAGAGGAGGTCAGAACAGTAAAACCAGAAGGAATCATGTTCCAGGCAGAGAAAATGACGTGGACTACAAAAGAACCAAAAGCCAGGCTGATGTGACAGGAACTTCACTCCTTGTGAGGCCCTTTGGTTGATGGATTTATTGTTCTGAGAGCTTTTTCCTCTCTTTGTGAGAAGCCTGTATGTCTCTGCCCCTGGTGTGTTGCTTGAAGGGCCCCCATGGGAGGAGATTTCCCAATTGGACATTTCTGTGGCCAAAGCAATCCAGTTTTCTTTCCAGACCCAGGCTGCCTTCCTCAATGACCAGAATATTTATTTACTGCAATAATTCTCTACTTATTGGGAGGCAAATAACAAAACAAAATAAATCCTGTGGTGATAATAATACAATCTTCCAGAAAATGTCCTCTCCATTCTTAAAGAGTCTTGTGGTACATATTTACTATGAAGCTGGAAGAAATTAACCTTCCTTCAGACTCCGGAAGTGGAGACAGCAACCACACAGTGTGGGGGACCTACCTTTACCGTCTGAGCGGACTTCTCACAGCCCTGAAGAAACAGAACAATGTTTGATCAGAGCCCTACAGACAGTTACAGTGCAATTCTGCTCTGGGATGCTCCTCTGCCCTTCCTGTTGGCTTTCTCTCTACTTCAGCATCGAGGCTGGCTCATAAACCAAGTGTATTCCTATTTTATAAACTCAGCCATCTACACCAGACACCCCCTTATAAAGGGCATACAGCACTTTCAAAGGGTGGGAGCTAGATGTGGACTGGAAGTAAGCCAAGTTAGGAGTGCTCAAACTTTGTAACCTTGCTCATTTTAGGTCCCAACACCAAAAAATATTCTTAGGCAAAATATTATACCTTAAGACAAGAGCTGCTCTAAAATATTGATATGTAAAAAGCTGAATAAAGGTGGTATTCAGTCTAGCTCTGTAACAAGGGCCTTGAGTGTGTTCTGATCATTTTCCCATCTGAGCACCATCCTAAGCTTTTGGGGGGTATCTGCCTCTAGTGCCACCTGGGGTCTTCTGCAGAAGACTGACCTCAGGCTATAGGACAGAGCATCCCATTCAAACGAGGAGGGCAGTTGACTTCCCTAGGGTGGCCCAGCTAATACCTCATTTGAGGAGGAAAATAAAAGCCCAGCTCATTCCCTGGAGGCAGACTCTGCAAACACACTCCTTCCCCCCCCCCACCCCAAGTGTCACCTGAACTGGATAGTTGCCTGACTCTTAATTGAAAGTGAAAATGAAAGTGCAAGTAAGTCGCTCAGTAGTGTACAACTCTTTGGGACCCCATGGACTATACAGTCCATGGAATTCTCCAGGCCAGAATACTGGAGTGAGTAGCCTTTCCCTTCTCCAGGGGATCTTCCCAACCGAGGGATCGAACCCAGGTCTCCCGTTTTGCAGGCGAATTCTTTCCCAGCTGAGCCACAAGGGGAATCTTAATTGGTTCCTTCCTAAACCCCCATCCCTCTCCAAGCCCTTTTCTTTTCCAGTTTCTTTTTGGAGTAGATGTTTAATGATTATCTTCTGCATGGAGTCTTGGCTCAGTGTATCTGCTTTAGGATAACTTGACCTAAGACAAGCCCCAAAGGTCAGGACCAGGACCGAAGTAGGGAAGCTACAAAAAAGTAGAGTGTGTTTGACTCAACATGAGCTGCCTTTCTCATGAATTCATCGATAAAAGAAAGAGTGTTTTATCACTGGAGGATTAAAGACACGAATAGCCCATTTGGTCCATTATGATCAAATCAGGCATAAAAATAATTATTTCAGAGCATTTTGAAGTTGACCATGGGCACTCCATTGGGCAACATCAGTCATAGAGGTAGGTGGTCATCAACTCAGGCATAAACATACAGATGACAGACTTCTCAATTTTCTTAAGAGATTATCAACCAGAGATGTCAGATGGGGACATAGAGGCTTGAGGCACACAGTGCCAGAGCATGTACAGCACCCCCTAGAGTTGTGCAGAGCACAGTGCAGCCAAGCCAATGGTTCTGCATAAGGATCATGATGGTGGTTCACTGCCCACCTTGGAAGGGCTTTTCCATCTGAAAAGGGTTAGATTAGATGCCCTCAGGGTCTCTTTCATCTCCAAGAGACAGCACTTGCGTGACCTCTAATCATATGAAACCCAACCCATCACCATGACTCACTATTCACCTTCTGAGGAGGATTCTGATGACACATGTAGAACCCACGGCAGGTGTTCATGATCTCTGGGAGGAACCTTGATCCTCCCAGCAAAGCTAAGCTGTGAGCAGTGAGAGCTTCTCTAATTTGCTCAGATAGTATATCTTTCCTGGGATTTGTCCCTGAAGAGGTGCATGGAAAGAAGCAGTGAGAGCCCAAGCACCTGCCAGCTGAGCCTGTGGGTAACACAAGGATGGCTCAGGGCAGTAAGTAATAGCTGTTTGTCACAGCTCATCGAGGCCAGGATAGAACACACAAGTTCCAACAACCAAGCTATGAAAATTAGAAAATACCTCTGGCTCACAGATTAGTTCTCCTCTACTGTCTGTGTATCATGGAATGCAGGAAGTTAAAACATTGATTGCAACCACCAAATAACAGCACTAAAAAAGAAGGCCCCATCGAGCTGACTAAAATCAAACACTGCAGTATGCGGTGCTTTCTGTATGTCAGCTCAACATCAGCAAGAGCTGCCCAGATAGCTTTCAGAACCAAGCTTCTCCTCTAGGATAGACAGTGGAAAACTGCAGGCTGGAATAGACTACAATAATTAGAAATGTAATCCCTTCATTTACGGTGACACAGATTATTAAGGATCTCAACATGCCGACTTTTTAAAAGCAGAGCCAAAGATAGAAAAAATCACAATTCAGGAAAAATTTCTCTTCGCTTGCGAAATAGCTTTTCTTATGCCAACACTTTGCTTATGAAGCAATTCCGAGTAAAACCTCCTCCAAATGAATCTTCAGATAGAATAGGAATTTTTGCAGAAATTCTCTTACTGAGTCAGGAGTTAATAGAGAAAAAAAAAAAAAACTGTGATGCTTTCAGTGGAGATGATACAAATGCATATTTGGTGGAATGAAGTGAACAGAGGTGCAATGTTCATTCAAAGTCGAAGTAAGGCCTGAACAGTTCCATGGAACATGTGGACTGTGCTTCCCAGACTCTGCTTAGTGCTGCTCAGTCAACACCGGATGTTTTTCTGTTGATGTCAGTGTCATGGAATGGTTCTCTAATTTCAACATTTGTAGGGTTCAAACTGGGCAGTTAAAGAACTTGGGTGATTTGGTTGGCATTTAGTGTTCCGTTCACTCACATTTAAAAACCACTCAGCTCTCTTTAACAAATGCCCTTGAGAGAATCTTCATTTTATTTGAAGTAATAAATTAATCCTTTAATTCTGAATAAAAGTCCCAAAATTCATGTTCACTTTTTAAACAATCCATTGAATGAAATCTTCCTGTTTCTTATTTATAGTTGTCAAGATCTCTCCTCCAAACAGTTCAGTTCAGTTCAGTCTTTCAGTCATGTCCAACTCTTTGCAACCCCATGAATCACAGCACACCAGGCCTCCCTGTCTATCACCAGTTCCCGGAGTTTTCCCAAACTCATGTCCATCGAGTCGATGATGCCATCAAGCCATCTCATCCTCTGTCATCCCCTTCTCCTCCTGCCCCCAATCCTTCCCAGCATCAGGGTCTTTTCCAATGAGTCAACTCTTCGCATGAGGTGGCCAAAGTATTGGAGTTTGAGCTTCAACATCAGTTCTTCCAATGAACACCCAGGACTGATCTACTTTAGGATGGACTGGTTGGATCTCCTTGCAGTCCAAGGGACTCTCAAGAGTCTCCTCCAACGCCACAGTTCAAAAGCATCAATTCTTCGGCTCTCAGCTTTCTTCACCGTCCAACTCTCACATCCATACATGACCACTGGAAAAACCATAGCCTTGAGTAGATGGACGTTTGTTGGCAAAGTAATGTCTCTGCTTTTTAATATGCTGTCTAGGTTGGTCATAATTTCTTTCCAAGGAGTAAGCATCTTTTAATTTCATGGCCGCAGTCACCATCTGCAGGGATTTTGGAGCCCAAAAAAATAAAGTCTGACACTGTTTCCACTGTTTCCCCATCTATCTGCCATGAAGCAATGGGACCAGATGCCATGATTTTAGTTTTCTGAATGTTGAGCTTTAAGCCAACTTTTCCACTCTCCTCTCTCACTTTCATCAAGAGGCTTTTTAGTTCCTCTTCACATTCTGCCATAAGGGTGGTATCATCTGCATATCTGAGGTTATTGATATTTCTCCCTGCAATCTTGATTCCAACTTGTGCTTCTTCCAGCCCAGCATTTCTCATGATGCACTCTACATATAAGTTAAATAAGCAGGGTGACAATATACAGCCTTGACGTACTCCTTTCCCTATTTGGACCAGTCTGTTGTTCCATGTCCAGTTCTAACTGTTGCTTCCTGACCTGCATACAGGTTTCTCAAGAGGCAGGTCAGGTAGTCTGGTATTCCCATCTCTTTCAGAATTTCCCACAATTTATTGTGATCCACACAGTCAAAGGCTTTGGCATAGTCAATAAAGCAGAAATAGATGTTTTTCTGGAACTCTCTTGCTTTTTCGATGATCCAGTGGATGTTGGCAATTTGATCTCTGGTTCCTCTGCCTTTTCTAATACCAGCTTGAACATCTGGAAGTTCACGGTTCACATATTGCTGAAGCCTGGCTTGGAGAATTTTGAGCATTACTTTACTAGCATGTGAGATGAGCGCAATTGTGTGGTAATTTGAGCATTCTTTGGCATTGCCTTTCTTTGGAATTGGGATGAAAACTGACCTTTTCCAGTCCTGTGGCCACTGCTGAGTTTTCCAGATTTGCTGGCATATCGAGTGTAGCACTTTCACAGCATCATCTTTGAGGATTTGAAATAGCTCAACTGGAATTCCATCACCTCCACTAACTTTGTTAGTAGTGATGCTTTCTAAGGCCCACTTGAGTTCACATTTCAGGATGTCTGGCTCTAGGTGAGTGATCACACCATCGTGATTATCTCGGTCATGAAGATCTTTTTTGTATCGTTCTTCTGTGTATTCTTGCCACCTCTTCTTAATATCTTCTGCTTCTGTCAGGTCCATACCATTTCCGTCCTTTATCGAGCCCATCTTTGCATGAAATATTCCCTTGGTATCTCTAATTTTCTTGAAGAGATCTCTAGTCTTTCCCATTCTATTGTTTTCCTCTATTTCTTTGCATTGATCACTGAGGAAGGGTTTCTTATCTCTCCTTGCTATTCTTTGGAACTCTGCATTCAGATGGGAATATCATTCCTTTTCTCCTTTGTTTTTCACTTCTCTTCTTTTCCCAGCTATTTGTAAGGCCTCCTCAGACAGCCATTTTGCTTTTTTGCATTTCTTTTCCATGGGGATGGTCTTGATCCCTGCCTCCTGTACAATGTCACAAACCTCCATCCATAGTTCATCAGGCACTCTGTCTATCAGATCTAGTCCCTTAAGTCTATTTCTCTCTTCCACTGGAGCTACCCTACGTCTGAAGTCAGGGGCAGCGGCCAAGGGGAGCTACACCACGTTCAAGGTCAAGGGGGGCGACTGTGAGGAGATACTCCTCATCCAAGGTAAGGAGCAGTCACTGTGCTTTGCTGGAGCAGCCGTGAAGAGATATCCCACTTCCAAGGTAAGAGAAACCCAAGTAAGACGGTAGGTGTTGCGAGAGGGCATCAGAGGGCAGACACGCTGAAACCATAATCACAGAAAACTAGCCAATCCGATCACACAGACCACAGCCTTGTCTAACTCAATGAAACTAAGCCATGCCGTGTGGGGCCACCCAAGACGGACAGGTCATGGTGGAGAGGTCTAACAAAATGTGGTCCACTGGAGAAGGGAATGGCAAACCACTTCAGTATTCTTGCCTTGAGAACCCCATGAACAGTATGAAAAGGCAAAATGATAGAATACTGAAAGAGGAATTCCCCAGGTTGGTAGGTGCCCAGTATGCTACTGGAGATGATTGGAGAAATAACTCCAGAAAGAATGAAGGGATGGAGCCAAAGCAAAAACGATACCCAGTTGTGGGTGTGACTTGTGATAGAAGAAAGGTCTGATGCTGTAAAGAGCAATATTGCATAGGAACCTGGAATGTTAGGTCCATGAATCAATGCAAATTGGAAGTGGTCAAACAGCAGATGGCAAGAGTGAACATTGACATTCTAGGAATCAGCTAACTAAGATGGACTGAAATGGGAGAATTTAACTCAGATGACCATTATATCTACTACTGTGGGCAAGAATCCCTTAAAAGAAATGGAGTAGCCCTCATAGTCAACAAAAGAGTCCGAAATGCAGTATTTGGATGCAATCTCAAAAACGACAGAATGATCTCTGTTCGTTTCCAAGGCAAACCATTCAATATCATGGTAATCAAGCCTATGCCCCAACCAGTAATGCTGAAGAAGCTGAAGTTGAACGGTTCTATGAAGACCTACAAGACTTTTTAGAGCTAATATCCCAAAAAGATGTCCTTTTCATTATAGGGGACTGGAATGCAAAAGTAGGAAGTCAAGAAACACCTGGAGCGACAGGCAAATTTGGCCTTGGAGTACAGAATGAAGTAGAGCAAAAGCTAATAGAGTTTTGCCAAGAGAACACGCTGGTCATAGCAAACACCTTCTTCCAACAACACAAGAGAAGACTCTACACTTGGACATCACCAGATGGTCAACATCGAAATCAGATTGATTATATTCTTTCCAGCCAAAGATGAAGACGCTCTATACAGTCAGCAAAAAGAAGACTGGGAGCTGACTGTGGCTCAGATCATGAACTCCTTATTGCCAAATTCAGACTTAAATTGAAGAAAGTGGAGAAAACCACTAGACCATTCAGGTATGACGTAAATCAAATCTGCTCCAATAGGATTATGCAAATCAAAAGATAAATAACATTATACTTAAAGGGGACCTGTTAAATGCATTAAGGAAATAATTGAACAAAGAACACATCCCTTTAAGGGCCAAGGCTTTTATTCAAAGTGACAAAATTGCTTATAAACAGAAAAAGAAATTCTGAGTTGAAGTGAATAATTATTATGGTCCTTGTCCTAACTGTATTTCAAATGGATTTCATTCCTTTAAGAATTCTTTTACATAGGTGTTACTAAAAACTCTTACTGCACTGGGGCAAGTCAAAACGTCTTGTGCAGTATTGAAGAGGAAAGGAATAAAAATTGACAGTGATGATCTTTCAAGTAAATGTGTATTTGTATGTGTGTGTGAACAACATTTTTAAAAGTCATTGAACAACAGATGTTACAGAATCCTGAAAACTGAAAAAGGACTTCTACCAGAGAAGGTGGTATGATGCACCTCCAGAACTCAAATTAGCTAGACAGTTCTCAAAGATGCCAACTTTCTGCCAGTACATGCTCAATAGATCAGCTCATAGTGCTGACATTAAACATGTCTTCTTACTAATATAGAGTCAGGAGATAAAGGAATGAAATAAGGAGTAAGTGGAGACATCACTTATTTCAGATAAATAAAAAGTAATTTTTAGTATGAGTATCTTCATGCAATATTTTCTTTTTTTCTCAATACATAGGCAATCAGAAATCAAATTAAACTGGGCATCCTGTGTTTTTATTTGCTGAACCAGGCAACTGTACAGTTAACCCAGTACAAATTAGAATTGAAACTGGAGTCTGTGGATTCAGCTCCCAGGCTGGCCTCTCCCAAGCTGGAGGAACCCCAGCAAAGGTCTTGCCCTTTGTGGTTTTTCTTGTCATTTAAATAAGAGAAAGAACACTCATTTAATAGGGCTGTCATGTTGATCAAATGAGAATGCTTATGAAAACATTGTACAGACAATGAAACTATATGTAAATGAACATAAATGTGTTAATTCCAAAAGAAAAGTTAGTTGCTTACTCTCTTCCTTTTTCTGTATGTCTTAAAAGTTGATTATTATCTAACATATTCCTAATGTTTTTACTTATTTGCCTTTATATTCAGCTCAATCAGTTCAGTTCACTTGGTCATTCTTGTCTGACTCTTTGCAACCCCATGAACTGCAGCTCGCCAGGCTTCCCTGTCCATCACCAACTCCCAGAGCTTGCTCAAACTCATGTCCATCAAGTCAGTGATGCCATCCAACCATCTAATCCTCTGTCATCCCCTTTTCATGCTGCCTTCAATCTCTCCCAGCATCAGGGTCTTTTCCAATGACTTAAGTCATTTTTTAAATGTATCTTTTTAATGTTTTATTTCTGACCCACAAAATGTATTCCCCACTGGTGAATACATTCACCAAGTCCCCCAAGGTGACTCTTAGCATTTTGGATCCCCTTCAAGCTAGAGGCTGAATCTAGAGTGTGTGAGTCCCCTGGCCACAACAGCAGTGCTCACTGAGGATGCCACAACCTCAGGAGTGGACCCTTCTGTTCCCAGACATCTTACCCTAGAGCCACTTAGAGGGGACCCATGCTCCTCACCCAGCATCAGGACTGGTGCCAGCACTAAGAGCTCTGCATCCCCAGTAGGACTTCCCCCGTCTCATCAGAGGGAAAATGGGGTCCAGGAAGCTACCTGCCTGCCCCCGCCTGGGATTTTCTTTCTCACTTCTGCAAGGCGTCCCTCTCCACAAAAGGCTCCAAACTCAGCTCCTGCTCTGGCCCCATGCTGTGGGCCTGCCATGGATTTCACAGCTCTTCCCACTTCCCAGTCCTCCCACATGGTAAGGCCCTCTCGGTGTCTCTGAAATACTGCAGCAGGAGATTTGTAACAGACCCTGCCCCGGGCTTCGCAGGGGTCTTTCACACATCAGCCTAGTGCTGTTCCCCCCAGGAGCCTGACCACTCCTCTTACAAAGCACCTCCAGCAACTCTGGCCTCAGCCCACCCCGGCCCTGCTCATCCCACGCCTGTCGCTTCAGTCACCCTGCAGCCCCTCACACTCATCGCAACACTTTCTGGTCTGTCAGTCCAGGACCCTCGGGCCACAGTGCTTTTTAGGCATCTGATTCCCTCTCTCGCACCAGTCTCTGCTTCTTGTGAGAACCAATGAAACCTCTGTCCAGCAGTCAGACCTCACTCCCTCCCCAAAGTGCCAGGACCCCCACACTCACACTCCTGATCCCTCCATTTGGCTCTACTTTTTGCTCTGGGGCTCAGCACCTGTACTCTTCTGTGATTCACTCACGTATCCTATCTGTTTTCCTAATTCTGTAAAAGCAGGAATCTCTTTTGTTCAGCTATGTGTCTTAAGTTACCCCAGTAGAGACCTCTACACAACAGACACTCAGGAAAAATATGTTGAATGAGTCAATGACCACCATAGGAGGGATATGAGAGTGTTGCTCCAAGGATGCCGTCAGCCCACCACTCATGTGGGTTGGACTTGGCTTTGGGCAGCACGCACACAGCCTGGACATGGTTCTGGGTGATGCTTTATGATGTAAAGCCTAGAGAGATATTGACAACCACAATGCCAGGCTTCTGGGTCATTCTGCTGCCCCAGGAAGGTGCAGCACAGTCATTGGACCCTCAACATCAAACACACCAGTGGCCAGCCCAGCAACCTCTTCTTGTAAATGCACTCTTGACCTTTGTCTCTCTCCCTCCCCCCACTTTCTGAAATATGCTTCAGGGTAACAACTGAAGAATATATTAGTTATAAAAGAAAATCCCTTTCTTTTAATTGCTGACAAATCTGCTTTCTGAGGAAATATGGTTCTTTTTGCTTTTCTTTATTAAGGATGAAATAATTGATTGTGTAAATCATAATAAATTCTCAAACATTTGCCCATGTCAGGAAACAAAGTTGAATTATACCATTTTTTTCCAAAGTCTGCAGAAACTTTTAATTTCTTAAAAAATTAATAAAATCTGGTTTCAGGCCAGGATATGGGAAAAGGAAATGTCAAACCTCCCCCAGAAAAGCATGTTTGGCTGTAACTTGGAATAGCAGAGCCAGAAATCCCATGAGAAAGCCTGATTTTATTGCCCTTCCAGGTTGGTCAAGACTGAAAACAGCTACACTCTAGTTAAACCCTTAACCATTGGCACACTGAAGCCCATGCTGCACTCTTTTCATACCTCCATAAGGGAGATGCCAGGAGTAGAGCCTAGATGTCAGACAGTCACATACATAGCTAAGAATGCCTAAGGTCTCAATAAATTATGAATTAATTCCAAGGATAAAATGTGGTTAGCCTGACATGCTTTTGAATAATACTGGAAATGGAGACAATGGAAAACAAGGCGGGTTATTATTATTGCCCAAGAAAATACCATCTTTCCCTTCCAACCTCAGTGTTCTAAGAGTTCTGAGAAGTCCACAGTGGTTCTGGGTAGAAGAGATCAGAAAGAGGCCCAAGCAGGAGGCACAGATCAGGATAAAGCTTGGTAATTGTGATGAACATCCTGAGAACCAGTCAAATCAAGCTGGTCCCTCTGTAGGCATTCAGATAGACTCTAGCCAGGGGACAGAACAGGCAAGAATCTGATTCTCAATAGATTGGCAGAACAGTGCTGGTGGGGGCAGAACCTTGACACAATGGCAGGCTGGGCAGGACAATGTTTCCTGGGTCTGGAGCCTGGAGCCAGCAGCCAGCAGCCAGCAGCCGGGGGAGCCTAAAGAAGCAAAATCACTCCGGGTCATAGACGACAAGCAAGGTGGACACCATTGACCCTGCTCGCCTCAATTCCACTGACCAGAGGTGAGCCATTCCCCTTTGAAATACATAGGGAACCATCCACACCTTTCATATCCCAGTCTAGACCCTGGTGTTCTCTGGTCTGAACAATTAACAGCCTCTGAAAGGTCCTCCTGACTTCAGATGCCCCCTGCCTGTACTTCCCAGATTCCAATCCTCCCTACACTCAGCTGTGAGGATTTTGAGTTCTCAGGATTAGCCTGCATTGAGTCACAGGAGGGCTGGCCAAAACCCAGATTGCTGGGGGCGCCTCCAGAGTTTCTAATTCCATAGCCCTGGGGAGGGGCCCAAGAATTTGCAGTTCTATAAAGCTCCTGAGAGAAGTTCTATAAAGAACCTAATGCCTCTGTCCTGGAGACCACACTTTTAGGATCTCTAATGAAAGGCTACAATGTCAGGGCAATGGGACCTCAGGCAGGCACTCAGCAAAGAGTGGAGACAAAATAGCTTATGGTCTTCAGAATATACACACCCAAAACCACCTACTAGAGTAATGATGAAGTGTTAACAGCGCTGATTTCAGTAGTGTTAGTCACTCAGTGGTGTCTGACTCTTTGCAACCCTATGGACTATAGCCTGCCAGGCTCCCCTGTCCGTGGAATTCTCCAGGCCAAGAATACCAGAGTGGGTAGTCATTCCCTTCTCCAGGGGAACTTCCCAACCCCAGGATTGAACCCCAGTCTCCTGCATTGCCGGCGGATTCTTTACCATCTGAGCCACCAGGGAAGCTCAAAGCTTTGTGTTGACCACTCTGAGGTAGATAGTGAAAGAAAGTGAAGTCACTCAGTTATGTCTGACTCTTTGCAACCCCATGGACTGTAGCCTACCAGGCTCCTCCGTCCATGGAATTTTCCAGGCAAGAGTACTGGAGTGGGTTGCCATTTCCTTCTCCAGGGGATCTTCCCAACCCAGGGATCGAACCCAGGTCTCCTGCATTGCAGACAGACGCTTTACCATCTGAGCCACCAGGGAAGCAAGCCAGTCCCACATGAGCACATTTATGCAAGAAATGGTACAAGGGGATTCTATGAAATGAATAGGGTGTAAGGAGATGTAGTCACTCATTTTACTCCTGACTTTTGAGGGAGAGGGCAGGGGCTGCCCTGAGACAGGAAGGCTGGGTGCCAAGGCCCAAGCTCCAGGAAGCCTCAGCTCAGTTCTCACCCCTCCCACCACCCCCACCCCTGGTCTGTGAAGATTCCCCCCTCCAGCCTAATCTGTGCTTGCTCCTCACCACAGTATATTCTTCTTTCTCTCCCTCCCCAGATTTTAAGCCTATGAAAACAGAGATCATATTGTGTTCAACAGAAATCATTGCTGAATTAAGTTGTATGACTTCTGCATGGCCCTAGCCCAGCCACTGAAGCTCTCTGTCTCAGTGGGGGAGGGTTCAGTAAAGAAATGGAAAAGCTATTTGGGTTGAGATCAACACAGCACAAGCTTTATTCAATAACCAGAGAATGAAGAAGTGAGAACTAAGTTCTGTCAACTACAAATTGCCACTTGCCAAGAGCATTTGCCATCTGCCTCTGTGGAGATTGAACCCTGCCTGTGCTGCTGCAGCTATTGACCTTCGACATGCCTTGAAGGAAGTTCAGGGTGGAGAGTAAGGCACTCTGTGCTCCAGAGAAACTGGTGGAACAGATATTTAGACAGATATTTTCAGGAACCAGTTTCGTGATCCCAAATCTTGTATCTCCTTGTATCTAGAAAAGCACTAAAATCCTTCATGGTGACGACGTTCTTTTGACTAGCAGAAACTTTCTACAAGCAAAGTAGGTTCTTGACTGCATATATTCTACCTTTACCAAAATCACATATATTGACTTCCCCCCTACCTCTTTGGAGCAGTTTCTCAGAGCTATCTGAGGTACTGTCACCCAGGCTGCAGTCCTCATTTTGCCCCCAGTAAAACTTAACTCACAACCATCACTTGTGCCTCTTTTTTTAGTCGACAGCTCACAGATCAACTTCTTGCCCACCAGAAGAGAGGGATTTAATTTTTACAAGTCAAGACAAAGGTGGGGAGAGCAAGGCTAATGATAGAGAGGCTTATGTGCTAGTTTACCAGCAGGGACTCTCTTGAGGGAGTGAGATGCCACCTCCTTTGTATCCTTTTTTTGGTCCTTAATAGCCCATCATGGCCACTGGTGGGTATGTCACTTAATATGTTCATGTAATAAAAACAGCATTTAATGAGACCTGAGGTCTGTTAGAAGGTCAAATTCACTGAGTTTTTTGTTTACAGCTTCCTTATCTCTGAAACCTCTAACTTAAAGATTTATATTAACTCCTGCTAAAGGTGGGAATTGGTAGATTTTGAGCAAAGTTCTGGAGCAGCTCTGGCAACAAAATCTCTAGTCCTTCATCCCAGAAGGGGACAAGGATGTGATGATGGACATCACCACCATGAGGCTGCCACCTGGTCTCTCCATTCCTTCAACAAATACTTATTGAACTTGGCAAGAAACCAGCTGTCATCACCTAAGTTCTGGGAAACAACAGTGAACAAACCAGTGGGGGCTCAGGGCCAATTAGACCTTGACAAAAAAGAGACCGCTGAAAGACTACATGTTTGAAGATTGGTCAAAAATGAGAGAAAGGGCTCAGAATATGAGCATCAGGCCAGCAGACATAGGTGAAAGGAAGAAAACCCTTTTTGTATGTGAAAACCCAGAATAAGAGGCAACACACAGGGCATGGAGAGGAAGGACATGGGACAAAAAGGCATGGATGCTCTGACACAAGGAAGCATAACACTTCACTTGAAACAGAAAACTGAGCAGATTTGCAACAAAAACATGAAGAAAGGAGATGCCTAGGCTTCCCAGGTGTCACACGGTAAAGAACCTGCCTGCCAGTGCAGGAGATACAAGAGACGCAGGTTCAATCCCTGGGCTGGGAAGATCCCCTGGAGGAGGACATGGCAACCCACTGTAGTATTCTTGCCTGGAGAATCCCGTGGACAGAGGAGTCTGGAGGGTTGCAATGCATAGGGTCACAAAGAGTCAGACACAACTGAAGCAACTTAGCCCACACATACCCAGGATGCAGGGAGGATGAAGAACTTGCCTCAGTGGGTCTGTGGTGCCAGGGAAACCACTGGATCAGATTGGGACTCAGCCTCTGGAGCAAAGACACTATGTCACTAAGCTGGAAAGTGAGGGTAGGAGAGCCTGCCTACCTCCTGTCACCCCCAATCCCACAGAAAATCAGATCACACTGTGGGCAAGGGCACTGTCCTTTGACCTCAGCTGAAAAAAGTAGAGGAAAAAGTCTTTGTGCATAGAATTTCTGCACTGGGCACCTGTTCTCAGAGTTATTTCTAGGCTAGGCCTCTTTCAACCAGGTATAAGGACCAACTCCGAAGACGAACAGCCTAGCATCACTCACAGGCCTTTGGAGGTCAAGTCCTCGTCCACTTTCTGCCTCAGCTTCCCTCTTTCCCCACTGTGACTGATCCAGCCCCTACTCTGGAAGATGGGGAGGCATTTACTATTTTTGTTTTTAAATGTACCTATGTATTTCCTTCCATCTCATTTTATGACCCATGGGGTCAATGCTGTCTGGCCTATAGTAGGTGTTTAATAAATATAAAAGGAACAGACGGGAGGAAGAAAGGAAAGAAGAAAGGAAGGGTGGGTGATCTCAGTAATATAAAGACTTTAAAACAAAATCAGGAGGAGAATTTGGTGGGGTTAAATGGGAGGATCCAAGTATTGAATATGAGAGTTTGTTTCAAGACTTACTAAGTTTCTTCCAGCCTAATTTTTTATATCTTTGATTTCAAGCCCTGACAAGGACTTGAACATTCCAGGGAGTCTTCTTAAGGAATTTCCTACAGATTTGGTGGCATGTGAGATCCTTAACCCCCATGCCTGGGCCAAGAGATGGTTGTCACCTCCCTTAGCTCTCTCCAAGGCCATGGAGTTTGGTGTCTCCACATGACAATGAGAAAACGGGCCTTGAGATCCAGGCAATGGTGCCCAGCATCTCAAGGGGACAGATCAGAGCTGAGTGCGGTCTCACACATCTGGGTCCAGGACTCCTTCAGCCCTATGATCTGCCAGAGCTACCTTGTGAGGCTGGGCTTAATTTTGTGTTGATAAAACAGTCAAGTGTATAAAGAACTAGCTGAAGTAAAATATAAAATTGCTTCCATTGTGTGATAAAACCTCAGTTTGGTGTTATATGTCCCCTTCATCTTGACTTAAACCACCTCCCAGGACCAATATTCTGATTCTTGGGACCTTCACTCCCTGTTATCCTTTCACACGGGGAGCTCTTGTAACTCTGGGGTCTGAGCCCTCAGACCAGGTGAGGCAACGATCCCCTCCCCCAGGGCCTCAATCTGCCTGTGAGGCACAAGGGGGGGGGTGGGGGGTGGGGAGGCTCCTGAGACTGAGAAATGAGTCATCCACACCCAGAGTGCTGCTCATGGCCACTTTGCCAAGGGCAAGCCAGGGCAGGACCTTCATCTTATTACTCATGATTTTGGAGGGAAAAAAAAATGTAGGTGGCTATTTCAGTACTTCACAGATTAATTAAATTTAATCAAATTAGCCCATTTTCAGATAATGAAGGAAGCAAATTTGAAGAAGCAGAGAAACTACGCTGCACCACAGATGGCCATCTTTCACAGACACCAGATCCTAAAGAAGGGAAAGACCTAGAGTTGGCCCATTGACTCTAAACCTTATTCCCAGTTCACAGATTGAAAGGCCCATGAACGTTACCTTATTAATGCAAACTCTGGGCTGTGAAATAAAAATCTGTATTTTATGGCAAGGCATGAAAAATCTCTACCCTTTGGCCTCCTCCTTCCCCTCACTGTGCTTTGTGTGTCTTTGTTATGTATCAGTGAAACCTCCCCATTGGCAGAAATACACGCTCAACCATAAAGAAAGAGCAACATTCTCCCAGCACCATCAAGACGACTCCTTAAAAGATAACCTTCCTTCTTTATCTTGTAAGGTGTCACAATGATCCATGACTCACAACTGGTTAGATTATGTTAAACTGTCAGTACTACATCATGTAGTGTACAGCCCTCTGTCTCTAAAACTAACGTAACTGTGCTTTGACCTCTAACCAACAGAGTTTTCCGAGAGGCTGTTTCTGGGTTATTAATATAATCTTCAAATTGGCTTGAATAAAATTTTCCATTCTTATCTTTATTTTTTGTGGACAGGACCAAAGTGCCCTCCTCCTCAGTCCTTCAAGGTTGTATTTTAATCATTCTGGGTAAATTAATGGTGGCTCAGTGGTAAGGAATCCACCTGCCAATGCAAGAGATGCAGATTTGGTCCCTGGGATGGGAAGATCCCATGGAGAAGGAGATGGCACCCTCCACAGTATTCTTGCCTGGAAAATCTCATGGACAGATAAATCTGGCAGGTACAATCCATGGGGTCACAAAAGAGTTGTACACAATTTAGCAACTAAGCAACAATGACTAAATTAATATTCAACATTTACATTCACTTTTGCATTCAACACTGTAATCGCTCAGATCCTAAACTCATAGAGCAAACACCATGGGATACTTGGGGGCTTCCATGTCTTGGCTATTGACTCTGGCTCACTGATTTCCTCTGCATTCAGCCTTGACCTAGGAACAGATCACTGAGGATACTTCTGCAGAGTGTGGGTGGGCTTCAGCTAATTAGTTAAAGGCCTGAATAAAAGAAAGACTGTCCTTCCCTAAGCAAGAGGGAATTCTGCCAGCAGATGGCCTTTGGACTTGAACTACAAGAATTGCAAATTTCTAGTCCAGCCTGCCAGCCCACCCTGTAGATTTTGGACTTGCCAGTCTCGATAGTTGTATAAACCAGTATAGACAGATAAAGATTAATCAGTTCTTTTTCTGGAGAAGGCAATGGCAACCCACTCCAGTACACTTGCCTGGAAAAATCCCATGGACAGAGGAGCCTGGTAGGCTGCAGTCCATGGGGTCACGAAGAGTCGGACACGACTGAGTGACTTCACTTTCACTTTTCACTTTCTTGCATTGGAGAAGGAAATGGCAACCCACTCCAATGTTCTTGCCTGGAGAATCCCAGGGACAAGAGAGCCTGGTGGGCTGCCGTCTATGGGGTCGCACAGAGTCGGACACGACTGAAGCGAGTTAGCAGTAGCAGCAGCAGCAGTTCTTTTTCTCTGGAGAACACTGGCTGATACACCCAGCCAGTTGATTCAAGGCCCTGAGACCTGACTTAAAGCATGGGGACTCCACCAGCAAGTTTATCTAAGAATGTATTAGAGTATTAAAGAAGGCAGAAACAGCCAATGAAGTTCCAGGCTTAAACTTGCCCCCTTGCAGTGCAAATGGCTCCAAAGTCCCTTGCCAAATGCAAACCTCAGGTTAAACACATTTACGTTCAGCACCTACTGATCCACTGCTGTGGAAGCCCTGTCCTCATACCACAATCCAAGGAGACTGGCCATTCTACTGGAGCCCCAGACAGTGGAGCTATGACTGAAGCCAGAAATGTGAGAAGCGAGACAAATCTCAACCTATCCCATTCATGATCCCAATGGGCCACCGAGTTCTATGACAGTCAGGACAGCTGTGTATGAGGTCACAGCACTGGCTCTTCAGACAAGGAAATTCTCCCTCATGATGATCCAGCAAAACTTGATGCCAGTCCTCCCATCCCTGTGTTTGATTAAAATCTGAGAAACTGCTTTTGAACACCCATTGGAGGAGATAAGGGACATAACCATCAACTATTTATTAAGTATCTACTATACTCACAGCACTTGCTATTACTAAGGGATAATCATATAATACACCTTCATATTGAGTTCTCCCATATAGTTTGCTATTTGATATTAATAACAGTGGGGCTTCCCAGGTGGCAATAGCAGTACAGAATCCACCTGCAAATGCAGGAGACATAAGCGACACAGATTCGGTCCCTGGGGAAGATCCCCTGGGGGGAGGGCGTAGCAACTCACTCCAGTATTCTTGCTTGGAGAATTCTTATGGACAGATGATCTTGGCAGGCTACTGTCCAGAGGGTCGCAAAGAGTCGGACATGACTGACTGCAACTTAGCACACATGCATATTAATAACAGTACTCTGGGAATAAAGGATATAATCACATTTTATTCATCATTTCACTGAGTTCTAGAGAGTTTAAATCTATTTGTACAAGATGAAGAAGCTAGAACTTGAATTCAGGTAATATTTTCACCCTAACCATGAGAATTATACTAGCGTGAATTTGTCTTCAATGGAGGCAGCACTACAAATTGAATCTGCATATTTATTAACTCAAATTCATCATTGTCAGGCCTCCAGATGCTTCCACCCTCCTGGCCTGAGTTTGAGGGATTTTTTATATTACCTATTTGGGAAAACATAAAAGTCTTTTGTAAGCAAAGATACTTTTGCAGAAAGCTATCTAGTCCTTATGAATCCATGAGAAATATATCAGAAACAGAAAAAAAGTTAAGTAATTATTCCTTCTTTAATACTCATGGTAACTGTGTCAGGTAGGAATTATTTTCCTATTCAGTAAATGAGAAATCTGAGATTCTATATAGCTTCGTTACATGAGGAAAAAGACACAGAAAGTGGTTACTGGATCCAAAAGGCAAAATCTTGTCCCACCCTCTACTCAACAATAGACTAAACAGACTCAACAATAGGCTAGCAAGATCAATCGTGCTTCTACTCACAGGCTTCAAGGCAGAAATTTAAAAAAGCTCCATTGAATCATTGATTTATTCTTAATATGAATATTCATTCGATTGTTTCCTAACCATCTGCTTCTTTATTCCACTGATTGGTAAGCCCCTCCAAGTCTACTTAAGAGACCGCTCATCATCCATATTGACACTCTGCATAGCTCTAGCACAGTCCTGAGAGGTGGAGGGTACAGGGGAAAATAGCTCTTTTACACCCAAAAGATATGAGTCTGTATCCCAGCTTCTCTCTTTATGACTAATACGTCACTGGACAAGCTCTGCATCCTCTATGTCTTCTCTGTAATGTGAGGTGATCCTAGCACTTGCCTGCTGACCTCTCAGGGTTAGGCAAAGAACAAATAAGCTCAATAAAGTAAGAGTTTTGAAAACTGCAAAGCATTCTATGTTTGTTTACTCTGGTGGGAACTTAGCAAAAATTGCTAAATTGACATCAATAATTAATAAAACTTAAGAAACCGTTAATGGAATTTTTGTCTAGAAAACAAGTAATACATTTTACACAATATTTTAAATTATATTTTTGTAGTCTTTTTTTATTTATAGCATGGTAAAATATGGACCTAAGACAGAAGCATCTGTAACCTAGCCTAGTAAAAGACACATGATTGAGCCAATTGTCCCTGTGCAATTTATGAATGAACAGAAAAAATAGACATTTTATGAAAGACTTCAAAACCATGACTTGGTTCCACTTGATCTAATCAAAATAACCAATGTCAGCCCAACATTTAAATGAGTGAATTCTTCAGATTTTCCCTGACAAATATTATTTGCTCCTAAAAAATTTCTTTTACCCATGAGTTGTAGTCTTGTATATGTAATCATATTTTAAAAGTTGATGAATATAGCAGCAACTCTCATCAAGACACAGTCAGTGGTTTATCTTTCTAACAAAGATATAAGAATAAAGCCACAAGTCTGCTATTTGTCAAAACCATGACCATCTACAACAGCTGTTTAGGGTGAGCAAGTTCATTCAGCCGTGAGGTTCCGATTTTGCTCCACCTGTTTTGAGTTTTCTTATAACTGCACGTGCTTCTGTCCATAAATTCCAGGAATCCCATTTTGGCTCTCAGACTTCCTGCAAGGGGGTTTGTAATGAAGTTATACAATTAAGTAGTCTGACAAATCTTGTCCCCACAGCTGCAAATTATAGGCTATCATCTATTCCAATGTAATACTAACCTTATGGGTCCCTTGAGTGCAATTTCTATGGCCCCGAAAGGCTCCTATAACTGGTGTCTAGTTCCACATAGAAAAGCAGTTTTTTAAACTTTGAATGTAAGCATTGCTGATATACCATGCTAATTGATACTTGCTACATCACTGTATTCTGAACCAAAAAGGAAAAAAATAAGCAAATTTTTAGACAGATCAAAGAAATATTTATAAATAGATGACTTTTATGGTTTTAATACAATACTTAGAATGTACATTTCTGAGAAGATACATTTTCAAATGACAAATTTAAATTAAGAGTTTTTTTTCCTCTTCACTATGGGAGAAGCACTATGATTCTGGGAAAATAAATCCAAAATATAGTCTCAATTTAATATTTTGGAACAATCTTCATTATTTTGCTACTAAATCTAAAAGTACTCTGTGTGCATGCATGTGTGTGTGTGTGTGTGTGTGTGTGTGTAAGGAAGGAATGGTAATTATCAGAAAATGACCCCTGAAATTTAAATTACATGTTAAAATTTGTATTCCATTTTATTCATGATTCATAGAACTTTCAAACTGAAAGGTGTTTATGTTTCATTTACTTGATCAAGACATGGAATCAAGATTCCCCTAAATGACACCCATGAAACATTTTTCCAATGCCCATCTGATTGTGCCAACAGTGGAGAAATGTCTATCCCTTGGACTTGATTCCCAGTGAGCCCACTGGCCACAATCAACCAGAGGCTGGAGGTCAAGGAGGCCCAGTAATACCATCTGAAGTGGTCAGTCCGGTCAGAAACAGAACAGCAGTGCCCAATGGAGAACACCCAGCAAAAGCCAATTGTCCCTACAGTCATGTATGTTAGGGATTAAACAGTTCTTGGAATTCCTCTCCAGACTTCACTCTCATATAAAGGGTCTGGGGCCTAAGGAAGAATGTCGTCTTCCCAGGTTCACCTGGAAAGACAGGCAAGGCAGGTTTGAAACCCCTAGAGCTATAAGACTTTGTCATGCTTTAGATGGACTTGTATCACTTTCATTTAGGGCAGGGATGATTAGTCTGCTGTTGTGACAGAAGGCAGTGAAGTGTCCCCACATGAAGCATATGCAAAAGCTCTTGTGAATTATCCAAATGAGTGAAATAGTCAGAACCTACCTCCCCATTTCAGAAGGCAAGCTGTCTTGATTTGAGGATCAAGGAGACAATCAGTGCTCTAAAAACAAGTTTAATTCTTTTTAAAGAGCCAAAGTTTGTGTCTTACCCTTCTTCATTTGGAAACTGAAAAAATACAATGATGGGAAAATGAGAATTTTATTTGCAAACCACATTTCGATTAAAATAGGATAAAAAGATTCCATTTTAAAATATGACATAAAATGTGTTAGTTATGTTTTGTGGATGTGAATTCAGAAGTTTATTCATTTAGTAATTGTTTCCAAGTGCCCACCAGAGTAAACAAACAGAATGTGTCATACTTTACACACTCATTGCTTTGAAAATATCAAAGGGTTCAAAGATAAACCCAAGAGCCTAACAGACACATGATGATAAAACAGAGAAAATGTAACTTAGAAATGAGTGCAGCAATAATAAATACTGATAAACTTTAAAAACAGACATTTCTCTGTGTCCTGACAAATACAGCTTAAATTAAACAGAAATAAACATTTAAAACAATTAAAGATAAAATGTTAGTTAGGGAAAATAAACAAAGGAGTTTCATGAATATGTAATGGTATAACTGTAGAAACAAACATTGTAAATGGAATGGGAAAAATCGAAAACATAATTCAAGAAAATTTTTCATGAGACGAATCCAGTCATTAAAACAACACTCCATCTCAAGGGTAGTTTTCATAGGGCAAAGCATACCTACAAATATATTAACAAACTGACTGGACTTCAAAGGAACAAATGAATATTTGGGACACATAAGAATCAATGGATCACAATAAATTGTGGAAAATTCTGAAAGAGATGGGAATACCAGACCACCTGACCTACCTCTTGAGAAATCTGTATACAGGTCAGGAAGCAACAGTTAGAACTGGACATTGAACAACACACTGGTTCCAAATAGGAAAAGGAGTACATCAAGGCTGTATATTGTCACCCTGCTTATTTAACTTATATGCAGAATACATCATGAGAAACAGTGGGCTGGATGAAGCACAAGCTGGAATCAAGATTTCTGGGAGAAATATCAATAACCTCAGATATACAGATGACACCACCCTTATGGCAGAAAGTGAAGAAGAATTAAAGAGCCTCTTGATGAAAGTGAAAGAGGAGAGTGAAAAAGTTTGCTTAAAGCTCAACATTCAGAAAAAAATATCATGGCATCCGGCCCCATCACTTCATGGCAAATAGACGGGGAAACAGTGGAAACAGTGGCAGACTTTATTTTGGGGGGCTCCAAAATCACTGCAGATGGTGACTGCAGCCATGAAATTAAAAGACGCTTACTCCTTGGAAAGAAAGTTATGACCAACCTAGACAGCTGTTTAAAAGTAGAGACATTACTTTGCCAACAAAGGTCCGTCTAGTCAAGTCTATTGTCTTTCCAGTAGTCATGTACGGATATGAGAGCTGGAATATAAAGAAAGCTGAGCGCTGAAGAATTGATGCTTTTGAATTGTGGTGTTGGAGGAGACTCTTGAGAGTCCCTTGGACTGCAAGGAGATCCAACCAGTCCATCCTAAAGGAAATCAGTCCTGAATGTTCATTGGAAGAACTGATGTTGAAGCTGAAATTTCAATACTTTGGCCACCTGATGCAAAGAGCTGACTCATTGGAAAAGACCCTGATGCTGGGAAAGATTTAAGGCAGGAGGAGAAGGGGACAGCAGAGGGTGAGATGGGTGGATGGCATCACCGACTCAGTGGATATGAGTTAGAGTAAACTCTGGGAGTTGGTGATGGACAGGGAGGCCTGGTGTGCTGCAGTCCATGGGGTCACATAGAGTTGGACACGACTGAGCGACTGAACTGAACTGAGCTGACTGAAGAATCAAATTGTCCATAAAGGAGAAAGACAACAAAGATACACTCAGCCACCATCAAAGTGGGAGAAATGTAAGTTGAAACAACAACGAAATGTGATTGGTTTGTAAAAATTATATATATATATATATGTATATATATGTGTGTGTGTGTGTGTGTGTGTGTGTGTGTGTATATATATATATATATATATATAGTTTTTGTCCAGGAATTTCATTTCTAAAAATTTGCCCAACACATATAATGCTCCACACATAAGAAGTTAAATATCTACACTGGTAATATGACAGTCACTTTTTTTCTTAATCCAGCTGTATAGGGTAACAACCTAAATATTCTTCATAAGAAAATGACAAAATCAATTATAAGCAGTTTGTAGAAAGGAATTCTAAAAAGCCACTCAAGAGAATGCTGCCTTTCCATGATTGTCACATCCAGTGTGTTTATTACCTTTGTATTATCCGAATGATACACAGGAAGCTAATATTGGAGACCATCCCCAGAAAAGGGGCACAATGACTGTGTAACAGAGTAAGGTCTTACGAGACTTTCCTAGGACATACCCCTCTCCATGTCCTCTGCTTGTCTCTTGTCTGTAGAAAATCTTTAGTCAAAGAATAAATTTAATCAGAAAAATGAGAAAATGCAGAAATAAAGGAAAACAGTCAAATAAGACCAAATAATAACAGTTTAATTATTAAACAAAGTCAAGGATGTTTAGTTCCTCCTCAAGAGCTAAAAATAATATTAAGAGCCATATTCTTTGAGCTGTCTTATAAATACTGAAAGCCCCACCAGGTGGAAGAAATTAACTACATAGTGACCAGACTGTAGCCATGACATAAGCTGTCACAATTCTGAGAACTGGCCTCAAGGAAATAGGAACACAAGCGACCCTCAAACTGAATATTAATTGTACTTAATCAAGATGATGTTGATCAGACCACAGCATGACCAATTTCAAGGTGACTGTCAGTGCTGACTCTGCTGCTCTACACATAGCCCCTCCTTCTGCCTGTACACCCCTGAAACTCTCCTTTAAAGCTCTTGTCCCCTGATCAACAGTGGAAGTTAGTTCTTTGGTACATGAGTCCACCTCCTCCCCAGGATTGCTTGCTTCCTCAATAAAGCTATCTTTCCCTCTACCCAACACTTGTCTTTCAGTATTGTATTCTTAAGCTATGAGCAGCCAAACCTGAATTCACGAACAGCTGGGACAATGGCAGAAGCTGACATTTGCTCCATCTTTTACATTTTGTGTCATGCACATATGTAGTGGACAGTGGCTCAGAAACACAGTGAGTCAAGTAGAATGTAATACCATTGGTTTGTAAAAATTAAAGTTCTTAAGTAGCATGATGGCAGGAAGAATTTAAAAGCAATCATCCAGTGACTCCAGCTCTGTGACGTCTGTGCCGCAGAGATGACACTCACTCTGGCCACAAGTTCCCCTTAGTAAATTCGGTACACGATGATTTTGTGGTTAGAGAAAGTTCCACATATGAGCCCTGCTGATGACTCCACACCATGGGTAAAGTGCTACTCTGCTTTGCAGAAATTCCTTCTTTGGAATTCTGGTTGATTTGCCCTAAGGACCTCATTTACTTTCTCTTACTCAAGGGTGAGATCACCCAGGAACGTGGGGAGGCATCATGTATTTTCTCTCCACTCCATTTGGAAAGCTCCCTAACAAGCATTACTAAGGCCAGCCCTGCCTAACTGGCAAAATCCCACTAATCTCTCGCCCGGGGCACTACAGCTCCAATGACAGGTGAGTGTGGGGAGTAGAAAAGCAGCTTTCTGTGTAGTTTCAGCTGCCTTGGGTGTGAAGTAGGCAATACCAGGAGGGTGCCGCCCTGGAAGGCTCCAGGTGCCTTGCTTCTGCTCCAGGTAATGCACATCAGCAGGCAGTGCTCTGGAGGGGAGGTGGCCCCTCCCACCCACAGCACATGGTGGGAATAGTAAGTCACCCCAGTGGAGAACTTTAGGTTTCATGACCACCACAAACTGCTTTTGTGCCAAATTAGATAAGCTGCCCTTACTCCAGAAAGTTAGCTGCTGAGGTCAGGAACACACCAGCAAGGTCTGCTTTTTGAAGAGAGCCCTGTACTTGGTTCCAGGTTGGGAGAGCAGACATATAGCACCCATGTTACAATGTGGACCACAATTTCAGAAGCACCAAATGACATACCTCAATTGACACTACCTGGAATAGATTAGCTTTGATTCTATGAGAAAAAAACAAGACTCAACACCATGAGCAGCTGAAAATGGCCAAACATTTGTGGGATATGCCAACATTACATAAGAAGAGCTATCTAAAATCTAAAATGCCCTAGAAACACACAACCCTTGTTAATGACTAAGTCTAAGTCAGAATAAAGTGTGATTGAGACGGACAAAGTGTGAATTGGCAAAAGGAAAAAAAAGTGCTGGTAGCTTACCTTCACTGATGTGGCACCTACTTGCTGGGTGCTGATAAGTCTAGCACTCACTTGGACAGAACATATTAGAGAAAGGAAGAATCCTGGACAGATTGATGCTAGGCGGACTGCAAATAAAATTTCACTAACACAAGATATTCAGTGATAAAGTTCAAAACACAAATGCCCTGATACATTGTCTAGAGTGGCTGAAATTCACAGCACTTGCCATGTCAAGCCCAGGTGAAGACCTGGTGGGAATGAAAAATGGTACCGCCTCTTTGAACAAGTTCGACAATTTTTCTTAAAGTTAAACACAATTTCCATGTGACCTAGCAATTCCACTCCTGGATGTTTACCCAAGTGAAATTTTAAAAATTCTCAAAAAGTCTTGCACACAAATCTTCAAAATAAACTACTTTAAAATCATGAAGGATGAAAACAAAAGACATTCCCTGCTTGTAAGAATCATGAGAAGGTTTTGCTTGCTAACATTTCCAGGTCTCCCTTCCCTAGATCATAGTGAGATGTACATGAGTACCTGTCTTCCTTTTATATGTTTATCTGGGGTTTAGGGTCATATGTATACAAGCTAAAGATGAAATGTACAATAGAAATCTGTCTAAGCATCAAAATGAAAGTTTTCCCCAAAATGTCAAGACAAAATAGAAAGAAAATTCCAAAGGTAGACTTTTCCATCATGAAACTTTTCCAGGGAAAGTTCAAAACTGCTTTTGTAATACACACACACACACACATAAACGCAAACATTTATATATGTTGAAGCCTTGTTACTGAGTTTAAACATTTAGATTAAAAATGGGAAACAAAACCTAAATATCTATAAACCAGCAAGTGGATAAAACGCCTGCCCTATATCTACACAATTCAATACTTGTTCAGCCGCTAAGTCACATCTGACTATTTGCAACCCCATGGACTGCCACACTCCAGGCTTCCTCGTCCTTCACTGTCTCCCAGAGTTTGCCCCGATTCACGTCGGTTGAGTCAGTGATGCCATCTAACCATCTTGTCCTCTGTTACCTCTTTCTCTTGCCCTCAATCTTTCCCAGCATTAGGGTCTTTTCCAATGAGTAGGTTCTTCGCATCAGATGGTCAAAGTATTGAAGCTTCAGCTTCAATGCTAGTCAGTGAAAATAAGAAACTATGAAGGGCACACTAACATGAGTCTTTAAAACATCAGGCAGAGTGATAGAAGTTAAGTTTTTATATATCTATTTGCTGGTTAGTTGGTTTGCCTGACAAGATATAAGTTCAGTTCAGTTCAGTCACTCAGTCGTGTTCAACTCTTTGTGACCCCAAGGACTGCAACACACCTGGCTTCCCTGTACATCACCAACTCCCGGAGTTTACTCAAACTCATGTCCATCAAGTCAGTGATGCCATCTAACCATCTCATCCTCTGTCGTCCACTTCTCCTCCCACCTTCAATCTTTCTCAGCATCAGGGTCTTTTCAAATGAGTCAGTTCTTCACATCAGGTGGCCAAAGTATTGGAGTTTCAGCTTCAACATCAGTCCTTCCAAATAATATTCAGGATTGATTTTCTTTAGGGTTGACTGGTTTGATCTCCTTGCAGTCCAAGGGACTCCCAAGAGTCTTCTCCAACACCACAGTTCAAAAGCATCAATTCTTCAGCACTCAGCTTTCTTTATAGTCCAACTCCTACATCCATACATGACTACTGGAAAAACCATAGTTTTGACTAGACAGACTTTTGTTGGCAAAGTAATGTCTCTGCTTTTTAATATGCTGTCTAGGATGGTCTAGGATATATGTGCTTTCTAAGTTATACACAGACTTTTAATTACTCTCAGAATACCTTGAGAGTTCCCTAAGCCCCCATTCCCTACAGGCTAATGTCATGATAGCAGTGACACCTGTGCATAAAGTGGGGTGTGTGCCCTGGAAGAGGAGCTCCAAAGTTACAAATGTATTGTTGTTGTTGTTCAGCTGCTCAGTCATGTCCAATTCTGTGACCCAATGAACTGAAGCACACCAGGCTTCCCTGTCCATCACCAACTCCCAGAGCTTACTCAAAATGTCCATTGGGTCGGTGATGCCACCCAACCATCTCGTCTTTTGTCGTCCCCTTCTCCTCCTGCCTTCAATCTTTCCCAGCAACAGATCTTTACAAATGTATGATTTTGGTCTATAGACACTGCTGCCCACCCTCCCCCTTGGAGAGAAAGAGAGAGAAACCTCGTCTTTCTGATGTAGCCAGGTCTTCTCCTGGGAGGCAAGGGGAAAGGCTTTAGGTCCATTACCTTCTGGAGCATAAGCTAGTGGCTCCAGGCGAGAAACTCTGTGAATGTCTCTGAAGTGGTTCATGAGCTCTTACCTTCCCAGCATGGTTGCATCCTTCAACCCTGGCTGGCAGGACATTTTCCTCAAAAGCCCTTATCATGTGAAACTTTGAAAATACTCACAGGGCATTGCTTTCTGACAGAAGTCAAACATAAGAGACTCCATGTGCCATAATTCTATCTTTATGAAATTTAAAACATCGAAGGCAACATACAGGGACAGAATCTAATCAGTGGTTGTCTGGGACCCATTGCATGAAAAAGGCACAAGGAAAAATTTTGAGAGGATTGAAACATTCTATACCTTGATTTCGGTGGTAGTCTCATCTCTAATATTTGTCAAAACTCATCAAGCTGAACACTTAAAACTGGAGTAGTTCTACTCATGCTTCAGTAACTTTGAAGTAACTTTGCCCATGAGCCCAGCTTGGACAGAGTCCAATTGAGGTGTTTCTATGGAGATCGTTGGGCACCTTCCAGCTACACTGCCCAACACCCATATTTATACAAAACTCTTTCTCTTTCATGAGTGCTAAGTCGGTTCAGTCATGTCTGACTCAGCAACCCTATGCGCTGTAGCCTACAAGGCTGCTCTGTCCACGGGATTCTCCAAGCAAGAATACTCAAGCAGGTTACCATTCCCTCCTCCAGGGGATCTTCCCAACTCAGGGATCAAACCCACATGTCTTATGTTTCCTGCATTGGCAGGTGGGTTCTTTACCACTAGCACCACCTGAGAAGCCCAACTCTTCCTCATCCTTCATCAGTTCACACATATATGTGATTCATGTGCTTGGCAATGTATTCATAAAGTGCTGCTGTAGCATAGGTACCAACAACTAGAGTCTTCTATCTTCCGTTTCTTATACAGTCAGGCCTTCTCCTTAGCAGACCACATATTTTTCACAATAATAGTAATATATCATTTGTTGAGTATGCTACCCCTGCAGAAATGGTTCTATAATCTCTACCACTCTATGCATAGACATAGGAATATGTCAGTAGGAAAGCTAAGGGTCTGCATCACAGTCTCTTCATGTCTAAGAGTTTACTGAGCTCTTCCTTTCCATTTTTACATATTTCCTTAGTTAAATTTTAGCTTTTGTCATATGACCTTAAAACTGATCACAAAAGTGCAGCTTCTCTAAAGTTGCACAGAAGAATGTTTAAGCACACTGGTCTGTTGGTCTGTTGTTCACTGGGGTTAAAAGGGGAAATCAAGCCATATTCTCTGGCAGTGAGTGATATATCAGTGCAAAATATCTTTAAATATTTTCTATACTTTACAAAGATGCTATATTGCCATTTAGAAACATTTCAGTTCAGTTCAGTAGATACATTTAGAAGACGTATTAATAGAAAAAGAGGAGGGAAGAAGTATCATCCACAGCATATATTCAAGCCTTTAGAAATCAGTTTCTCCTAAAGGACGCATGATTTGTATGCTAGTTTTCCCCTCCCCACCCCTGACTTATCCAGTGATTGCTTCATTTCTCTGCTTTGCAGACTCCTCTGTCCCATGAGCCCAGGAGAAGTCATCACTCTTTGTGCCGGCAATCAACGTCATTTAAGGGTTTCAGAGGGTGAGAACTGTTGAGTTAGAGACTTGTCATCTCGTGTTTCACATGGAGATAATGCATGACCCAGACATAATCCACCATGCTAATTTCATATCATTCTTTAGTCTGGAAACACCTTCTTCACTCCAGCTGCCTGCTATTCATGTTCATACCCATCGTCACTTGCTTTTCTTGCTAACAGAAGTCTAAAGTCTGCATCCATTTATCCCTCAGGAGTTGCAGAACTCCTTCTTTTGAGAGAGTCCTGTGGACTGGGGAAAAATCAGGCACAAATGCCATATGCAAGGCACAAGCACAGAAACACTGATACGAGGCAGAAAATTACTAATAGCTTAACAATAAGTAGAAAGAACAACTCTGAAATGACTATAAATGCACACTGGGTTTGAATGGTTAAATAAAGGGATGGCAGATGGTGGGAGTCAAGTTTCTTGCTGTTGGAGTGGAAGTTTCAGACAAGCAAGAGGGGAAGGTTAGAATGATCCATGTGAAACGGATTACAGTTGGAGACATCAGCTAACTTACCTTAGCTTAATATAATAAAAATACAGATGGATACATAGAGAAGGGTTTATAAAAAAATGTGCACACATGGTTTACGGTGCTTACTTATTTTCTTGCTCTGTGAGTTGAAACTCAAAGCAACCTCATTCAAGTAGTTTCAACAAACTCACACACTTAGCATCCAGATCTTGGTTTCTAACACAATTCTCTAATAAAAGAAACCATGGGTCCTCAGAGAAACGACTGGCTCTAGGGCCAAGGCGGGAAATACACAAGACAAGCCTGGAATTTCTTGCAGCACCAGAAAGTAAAGAAGTGCTAAACACAATAACGACAACCACAACAACAAACACAATGATGGGGCTATGTCAGAGGGACAGAAAACCTGCTGAAAAGCTCCCAACAGCCAAAGTTAAAACAATTTGAGAACATAGTTAAGTAATATTGGATCATCATTCTAAATAGGAAATACGCCAACATGAGTTCACACTGATAAAAATAAAAGATTGAATAAATAAGGGAAAATAGACACATCTCCTATGCAGAAGCATTCAAACTGATTTACATAGATTCTCTGCCCTCAAGGGGGAAAGCATAAATGCCCCCCTTAAGTGTGGGCTGAGCACAGTGATGTACTACCAAAGAACAGAGCATAGAAAGTTAGAAACAAAAAATAACTTTATGAAGGAAAAATGACAGGACCCGACCTCAGCCAGGTGATCAAGATCACATCACTACTGAGCATATACCCTGAGGAAACCACAATTCAAAAAGACACATGTATCTCAGTGTTCATTACAACATTATTTACAATAGCCAGGACATGGAAGCAACCTAGATGTCCACCTACAGATGAATGGATAAAGAAGACATGGTACATATATAAAATAGAATATTACTCAGGAGTAAAAAGATGATTGGATGGCATCACTGACTCAATGGACATGAGCTTGAGAAAACTCCAGGAGATAGTGAAGGACAGGGAAGCCTGGCGTGCTGTAGTCCATGGGATCGCAAAGAGTCGGACACGACTCAACGACTGAACAACGACAGCCATAGAAAAGTAACTAATCTGGGTTAGTGATAGTAAGGTGGATGAATCTAGAACCTGTTATACAGAGTGAAATGTCAGAAAGAGAAAAACAAATATTGTATACTAATGCATATATATGGAATCTAGAAAAATAGTAGTGATGAACTTATTTTCAGGGAAGAAATGGAGACACAGATGTAGAGAACAGACTTGTAGACATAGCAGGGGAAAGAGAGGGTAGGATGAATTGAAAAAGTAGCATTGACATATATATACTATCAAATGTAAAATAGATAACTAGTGGGAAGCTGCTGTCAACCTAGTGCTCTGTGATAACCTAGAGGGGTGGGACAGGGAAAGGGCTCAAAAGGGAGGGAATATATGTGTAATTAAGACAGATTCAAATTGTTGTATGGCAGAAACCAACATAACATTGTAAAACAATTGTCCTACAATTGAAAAAAAAAAAGAGAGAAAAATAGTAAAAAAAAAAAAAAACCCAAAAAACAAAAAAACCTTCAATCCTTATTCTCCTATTAAAAAAAAGATCACAGCAGCAGTGATGAGGCATGTTGACAGCTGGTACCCTTGATATGGAGTGGTGAGGATGGCACTCTTCATCTGCTGTTCTCAGGCTAGCTGTGAAGAAACTCAGCTACTTATCCAGTGTCACAGAGCAGATTCTGGGTAATGCATGTATGAGTACGCTTATTTTATAGCATTTGCTTTTCTTTTCTATATTTGAGTATTCTTACTGATAAAAGCGATCATGTCTGGCTCAAAAAACACAACGGCAGAGAAGCTAAGAAAATAAAAGTTCTCACATCTACATTGAGTCACCAGCCCCCAACATTCCTGGTATTTAGGGATATTTTCTCCTTCTTCATTTAAGTTTGTAGTGGGGGATATTAAACAAGAGTTCTGACCCGCCACAGCCACCAAAGCTGGCTGGTCCCCCTGGTCCCCTGGACCTGGGCTCCACTGGGGTCCATTCAGGAACCCCAGGGAAGACAGAAAGCATTCCTCTATTTTCAGGATCAGGTGCCTTTCTTTCTACCCCAAGAAGAGGTCAAGTAAGAGTGATGCAAAACCGTGTTTATCCATTCATTCACTGTTGAACACTTTGGGTTGTTTTCAGTTTGGAGTCATTATAAACAAAGCTGTGTCCCTTGAACACTTGTACATATTAATACATTTTATACAGATATAGATTTTTATTTATCTTAGGTAATTATCTAAAAATAGAGTTTCAAGATTGTATTGTATGGTAAGTGAATGGTTAAAAGAAACAGCAAAATTGTTTTCCATAATGTGGTGTCATCTTATAATCTTAAAAGAGATATATGCTAATACTTTCAAATTTTAGTCATTCTAGGGAAGGTTTAATATTTCCCACATACATAGTCAAATGATTTCAACAAGGTTGCCAAGATCATTCAGTGGTGAAAAGACAGTCTTTTCAGCCAATGGTACTGGTAAAACTGAATATTCACATGTAAAAAAAATGAAATTGGATCCCTACCTAATTCCATATACAAAATTAAGTCAAAACAGATCCATGACTTTAATGTACTAATAAGACCCAAGTCTATAAAACTATTGGATTAAAATAGGTTAATAACTTCATGACATTGGATTTGGCAGTGATTTCTTGGATATAACACTAAAGGCATAAGCAGTAAAAGAAAAAACTAGACAAACTAGATCTCAATGGAAAAAAAATTGTTTTCAATTTTATACAATCAAAAGACATTGTCAACAGAGACCCCATAGGCAAAACACAGACTGGGAGAAAATATTTGCAAATCACCTATCAAATAAGGAATTAATATCCAAAATAAAGAACTCCTAAAACTAAAATCCTTCATGCTAGGCTTCAACAGTATATGAACTGAGAACTTTCAGATGTACAAGCTGGATTTAGAAAAGGCAGAGGAACCAGAGATCAAATTCCCAACATCCGTTGGATCTTAGAAAAAGCAAGGGAATTCCAGAAAAACGTCTACTTCTGCTTTGTTGACTATACTAAAGCCTTTGACTGTGTGGATCACAACAAACTGGAAAATTCTTAAAGAGACAGGAATACCAGACCACCTGACCTGCCTCCTAAGAAACCTGAATGCAGGTCAAGAAGCAACAGTTAGTACTGGACATGGAACAACAGACTGGTTCAAAATTGGAAAAGTAGTATATCAAGCCTGCTTATACTGTCACCCTGCTTGTTTAGATATAGATTTTTATTTATCTTGCATATGGTTGCCCAGTTTTTCCAACACTTTTTGTTGAGAAGACAATTTTTCCCCAGTTAATTACATTGACAGCTTTGTCAAAACTCAAAGGGGTCTATTTCTGTACTTTCTATTCTATTTCTCTGATGGACAAGTTTACATCTCCCACCGAACACTGTCCAGGTTGCCATCAATTTATGATGAGTCTTGAAAGCACATAGAGTGATCTCTTTAACTTCATTCCTATTTTTCAAAAATTTGGGATATTCTGCATTATTTGCATTCCTCTCTAATTTTTGAAACAACTTATCATTTATAAAATGAAAAAATTATGATATTTTAATTGGAATTTCTTTGAATCTTGAAATTGGAGAGTAAAGAATTAAAACCTTAACCATGTTAACTCTCCCAATGCATTAACATGGTATATCTCTTTATTAAGATCTTCTTTCATTGTTCTGAATATTTTTTACCTGGTACATAATTTGTTAAATAAATTTCTAATTAGATTATTTTAAGTGGTATTTTTTTTTTTAGCTTCAACTGCAATTGTTCTTTACTATACTATGTATGTTAATTTTTGTGTATAAACTTCATATCTGTGTCCTTGCTGAACTCACATGCTAGGTGTAATAGAATTTTGTAGATTCGCTAGAGTTTTCCATGAAGTTAAATTTGCTACTCATTATACACAATTTTACTTCTTATTTTCTAATATATGACTTTTGTTTCTTTATCTTGCCTTATTGCCCTGTGTCTCCAGTTTAATTATATCAGTGAGAGTGAGCATCTAGCCTTGTTCTTATTCGTAAGGTAAACATTTGATTCTTTTATTGGTAAGCTTGATGCTAGCTGTGGACTTACCTGGTGGCTCAGATGATAAAGAATCTGCCTGCAATTCAGGAGACCCAGGCTCTATCCCTGGGTCAGGAAGATCCCCTGGAGAAGAGAATAGCTACCCACCCCAATATCTTTGTCTGGAGAATGCCATGGACAGGGGAGCCTGGCAGGCTATGGGCTACAGTCCATGGGGTTTCAAAGAGTCAGACACAACTGAGCTATTAACAACATTTGATGTTAGCTGTAAGTTTTCTACATCAACTTGATAAAAGGCATATCGAGGTGAGGAAGTTTCTTTCTATTCCTCATCTGCCAAGAATTCACTTTCTTAAAATCATGGATCTGTGTTGAATTATGGCTATCTGTCCCTCACTGTTACTGTTTAATTGCTAAGTCATGTCCAGCTCTTTGTGACTCCATGAACTGTAGCCCACCAGGGTCCTCGGTCCATGAGATTTCCCAGGCAAGAACACCCGAGAGGATTGCCGTTTCCATCTTCAGGGGATCTGCCTGACCCAGGGATCAAACCTGCGCCTCTGGCATTGACAGGCAGATTCTTTACCACTGAGCCAGCAGGGAAGCCCCTATCTATCCCTACATACATGTATTAGATAGATTATATTTATGTATATATATGAAATTATATATATATATAATTTTTTGCATCCATTGTGATAATCATAGAACTTTTTTCCTTTATTCCTTTAATATGATAAATTGTTTGATTTTCAAATGTTTATACAATCTTGTATTCACTGAATAAAACTCATTTGGTCATGATTCTTTCTGCAGTTTGATGAATTCTACTTTTAAGAAGGATTTTACTGTGTCTTTTCATGAGAGTTCTAGTTCTACGATTTTCATTTCTCATAAAGCTTTGGTATCGGCATTAACTTAAGGTTGATCTTTTGAAATGAGTTGGAAAGTATTCCTTCCTCTTATATTTTATGGAAAAACTTGTATTTCCTTCCCAGGGACACATCCCCTACAGTTCATGTGGAGTGAGTCCAGCTGGGGGAGTCAGTGGTTGAATGGAATAATTCCCAGCAGCTGGTGATGTCAGAGCTGCAATTCCCAAAGACCACCAGCCATGGAATAGTCCAGGGAGAAGCGTCTCTGCTCCCCAGAACTCCTCAGCTCAGGGGTGAGGCTGACCTGCTGTGTAACCGATGCTGCGGACAATATACCCCATGAGTGTGCTTTTACTAACAAGCTGCTCACAAAAACGCCAAATTTCTGGAACCATAGAAATAAGAAAGAGGAGAGAAGAGGGAAGGAAGAAGGGGGGTGAGGGAGGGCTCTCCCTTGCAGAACCCAGATCTCTATTTTACTCATCCCTTGTGGTGGTACCCACAAGTCAGAACTATCTGAGTTACTGACAACCGTTCTAAGTCTGCCCAAAGGAAAAGGATGAATGACAATCTGTACAGTTTTAAGACCAAGTTGCAATAGTTTTGTTGCGAGCCAAAATGCTAACTTTGAAGGAGTCTCCAAAGCTTTTGACGAGCCTAAATGGAAAAATCCATTTTCTTCCCCAGCAGAGGCTCTCTGCCACAGCCATCTGCGTGTAAACCCAATTACCACAGGAGACAGCATTTTTGTGGCGTATCAACTGAAAAAATGACTGACTGCTCTTTCTTGTGGTTTTTGAGCTGATGAGAAGCAAGCCTACCAAGCAGGACCCGCATGGTGCCGCAGAGGGAATCTCATGGAAGGAAACGTAAAACCCAGCTCATGTCAATCAGATAGAGGGAGAGCCTGAGGCAGGGTGGAGAGAGAAAAAGAGGAAATGAGCATTTTCCACTCAAAGCTAGTTATATCTTTCTATATCTTTCTGATACACTGATGTTCTAATGTCATTTTGTCAGTAGTACATAAAAGCATATTCTATTATCAAATCATTCTGTGAAAGCATTTTCTTCTCTCAGAGAATTAGATTACAAATATCACAGAACAGTCATAAGGCATTCTAAAGTCTTGCCTTTCTTCAGAGTTTGCTCTAGCCAGTGGCAGACTACTTCAAACGCATCTCACAGTCTTTCTTCCATATTCTAATAGGTTCATATCTCACTTGACTTGGAATGCATCCTAGGATGAAATTCTTGCTTCATATAAACGGTTCATGAAAGTTGCAGTCACTGCGGTGGTGCCCAGAGCAGGTGCACCAGCCATCTCCCCTAGGCAGGTCAACATTTCCAGTCCCTCCACCACCTGGAGGCCCCTTGCTGCCCTCATGCTCCAAGTGCCTGCCAGATCTCACTGGAGAACTGCCACTTTGAGAATCTCCTTAAATTCCTCACATCATGCCAGGAGGCGTCATACAAAAAAAATCTACCCATGGAAATGTCTGCTTTGAAACCTTTGCTCTTCAGACAAGAAGCAATGCCCTACAGCTGCTCTCCAGGCCCTGGTTGTGGCACTGCTCACCCCACAGGGCCCCATGGAGACCCGGGAGTGAGTGAAAGCCCACTGCTCTCTGCCCTCCTCTGCAAGCCTGGCTCCACCCTGCTCAGACTCATGAGCAAGACCAATTCTGCCAGAGCATGCATCCCCCCCATCCTTGTCCTTCAACTGGTAAGCATCCTGCAGGGATGCAGAACAACCTCTGCATCAACACCACAGGATAGGCACCAAACCCGTGTTCTCTTCCTTCCCATTGTGCAGTTCTGCCCCATGTCCCAGCATCCCTGGCAGCTCAGAGTAGCTGGTGATAGAGTTCTAGTGAATGCCATGCGAGCAGCAGTCATGGTGATGCTTTTCATTTGGCTCCTGCAATCTCCTCCTGAATGGTGGTGATACCCATAATAACAGGCAAGCCACACACTGGAAATGAGAGAATAGCAGCCCTCCTGGCCTTTGAGCAACCACACAGAAGAGAATGGCTGTGGACCAGATCACTAATCAAAGAATGCCACATGAAAAACACGCTTCTGGGCTTCAAGCAACTAAAATGCAAGCCTTAACAGGTTCCCAACCCTAAACCATATCCCCTCTCTGACCACTTCCCAAGCTGAGTAAGGTTGCCTTCTTATGTACATCTCCAGACCTTCTACTTGTGTTCATTGCTCGTTCAAAAATGTGATGTGGAACTTCCCTGGTGGCCCAGTGGTTAAGACTCTGCACTTCCAATGCAGGGGACACAGGTTTGATCTTTGGCTGGGAAACTAAGAGCCCACATGCATGCGTGTGGCCAAAAAAAATTTTTAATCTACCCTTATGGCTCTTGCCTGGAGAATCCCATGGACAGAGGAGCCTGGTGGGCTGCAGGCCATGGGGTCGCTGGGAGTCGGACATGACTGAGGGACTTCACTTTCACTTTTCCCATTCATGCAGTGGAGAAGGAAATGGCAACCCACTCCAGCGTTCTTGCCTGGAGAATCCCAGGGATGGCGGAGCCTGGTGGGCTGCCATCTATGGGGTCGCACGGAGTCAGACACGACTGAAGCGACTTAGCAGCAGCAGCAGCAGCAGCAGCAGTATGGCAGAAAGTGAAGAACTAAAGAGCCTCTTGATGAAAGTGAAAGAGGAGAGTGAAAAAGTTGGCTTAAAACTCAACATTCAGAAAACTAAGATCATGGCATCCGGTCCCATCACTTCATGGCAAATAGATGGGGAAACAGTGGAAACAGTGGCTGACTTTATTTTGGGGGGCTCCAAAATCACTGCAGATGGTGATTGCAGCAATGAAATTAAGACACTTACTCCTTGGAAGGAAAGTTATGACCAACCTAGAGAGCATATTAAAAGAGCATTACTTTGCCAACAAAGGTCCATCTAGTCAAGGCTACGGTTTTTCCAGTAGTCATGTATGGATGTGAGAGTTGGACTATAAAGAAAGCTGAGCACTGAAGAATTGATGCTTTTGAACTGTGGTGGTGGAGAGACTCTTTAGAGTTCCTTGGACTGCAAGGAGATCCAACCAGTCCATCCTAAAGGAGATCAGTCCTGGGTGTTCATTGGAAGGACTGATGTTGAAGCTGAAACTCCAATACTTTGGCCACCTCATGCGAAGAGCTGACTCATTTGAAAAGACCCTGATTCTGGGAAAGATTGAGGGCGGGAGGAGAAGGGGACGACAGAGGATGAGATGGTTGGATGACATCACTGACTCAATGGACATGGGTTTGGATAGACTCCGGGAGTTGGTGATGGACAGGGAGGCCTGGCGTGTTGCGGTTCATGGGGTCGCAAAGAGTCAGATACGACTGAGTGACTGAACTGAACTGAATGTAATATAATGATGTTTGCAGAGATATGTTTTTCTATGTGGGTATTGCTCTGGAAACTATACACTGTATGGAAGATTTCAACCTAGAACAAAATGGGTGTTTAATAAATATTTGTTGAATGAATAAACAGTATCACACTTGTATTTGTATTATCCCATTGAGTTGGCTTAGTCGTCTGGGATGGTGGTCCTCATTATCCTCTTTATTGCAGACATGTTGGTAAGATGAGTAATGTAACTTTCCAAGTTCCCACAGAAAAATAATGTTAATGCTGAGATTTCAACCCAGGATTGCCTTCCATGAACTATGGTAACTGGGGTCACTCTAGGGACATAGAGTTAAAGAGACATAGGACATCATGTCTGCTCTGGAGACCCTCACTCCAGTGAGGCAAACCGGGGCATACAAGGGAGGCCTTAGCGAATGGATAGCACCTTGTTGGCAAGAGGAGGAAAGACATGCAAGGCACAAGAAAGGACAATGAGGAAGCCCAGAGGGAAAGAGAGGTGTGATGCAGTCAGGAGGGTTGAGAAGTAGCCGCCTGGGTTCCCAGGTTTGAGATGGGTAAAGGAGTATGGAAGGGCTGACTCAGTGCTTTGCCTGAGGGCTAGTGTTCTCAGGATCCGGCCTTCACACTGTAGGCCAGGAAGAAGAGGGGGCGGCAGAGACGGAGAGTCTGAGGCTTATAAACATGACAGTGATGTGATCAGTCAGTTCTGGGTTTTGAAGTGATGATCTGGCAGCCAGGACAGAGGACAATAAGCAGGCTGCATCTGGACGTAGGAAGAGCAGTTGGCACGTTAGTGCTATGATCCCAGATTCAAAAACAGCACCTCTGGTATCAGGCGGGAGGGAATACAGGAGAGGGAGTCTTTGTGGAACAAGCAGGTAGTGTGGTCATGGGGAAGGATACAACACAGGAGGAAGAAGGGATAGAGCCAGGTGTATGGGGAGGGAGGGCAGAGTGAGCAGGCTTTCAAGATCTGGATCTGAAGGACCACAGGGTGAGTGAAAACCAGCTGACTCACTCAGTCCATCAGGTGTGGATTTAATTCAGAACCACCTTCAGAGATCTTCTACACTAGTTGGTAAATGAGCTATCCATCCTCTTATCATGCAAGCTAACACATCCTGCTTGCCTTGAAAAATATTACATGAGCTATTTTAGACAGTTGAAAGATAAGCTAAGGGATTTCCCTGGTGGTCCAGTGGTTAAGACTCCAAGCTGCCAATGCAGGGGGCATGGGTTTGATCCTTGGTCAGGAAACCAAGATCCCACATGCTGCGAGGAAAAAAAAAATTTTTTTAAAGCTAAGCTAAGAAGTAGTCCCAACCAAACAAACCATTTGATTAAATAGGCAGTTAACTACTCCAAATCATTTTTTGAAAGAATCAACCTCTGGGTGCTATGACTCATGTAAAGAGAAAAAAATTGCAAGCAATTTCTGTGAAAACATTTGCATTTTAAAAAGCTATATTCAAAGACTGGTTTTCCCAAATTTTCTCTGGGAACTCTGAGAACTAAAGTATACACTCCTGGCAGTGTGTCTGCTCCTAAGACTTTGTAAGGGTAAGACCAGCAGTTCATTTTTATTGAACACCTACTGTACTCCAGGGAATGGGCTAAGTGGTTGGGAAAGGGGTATAACTCTGTAGAAAACACATTTAACTTGCTTTCTTAACTATGATGTCACAAGTGTTTAGGGCCCAGGGGATGTCACCTCCTATTCCTTGACTCACTCTCCCCCTCCTTTGGGAGCCCCTGTCTCAGCAGCCAGCATCACCATCCAGCCAGTGTCTGGAGCAAAACTCAGAATCCTTCTGGACTGCACCTTGACTCCTCAATCAATAAATCCATCTATAAGCCTGATTTGTTGTTGTTGTTCAGTCACTCAGTTGTGTCCAACTCTTTGCAACCTCATGGTCTGCAGCATGCCAGGCTTCCCCGTCTTTCACTATCTCCCAGAGTTTACAAAAACTCATGTCCATTGAGTTGATGATGGCATCCAACCAGCTCATCCTCTGTCGCCCCCTTCTCCTCCTGCTCTCAATACTGATAGCAGGTATTTTCCAATGCATTGACTTCAATTCCCAATGTCTCTGCTTTCTCTAGGTCCATGTACCTCCCACCCTGACCCTTCAACAGTCTCTTCCCGGGTCTTCCTGACTGTAAGTTGGTCCTGCTCCCATCCAGCCCTCATCTCAGAGCCAGAACCATCTTCTCCAATATGTCTCCCATCTTAAAACAAATATAAATAACTTGCAACAGCACCACTTATGGGATGTTATCAGAACTCTCACTGGTACTTAGCTGAATGAGTTGCACTACTTAGGAAAGCTGAATGTTGAGACACAGCAATGTTAAGGAAGGTTCAGAGCAGCACTGTTGATTTAAATAAAAGCTGAAGACAACCCAAAGGCCCACCAAGATACTGTACAGTGAATGAGTGGCTTGTGATAGGTTAACACAATGGACAGTATACAGTAGGGAATACAAATGCATCTCAATTATTAATACAAAATCAATAGAGATGTCTCAAATAACTGTTATTGAACAAGAAACACAAAAGTTAGAGGGATACATGAAACATGACACCACTTACATAAAGCTCATTGTCACTAAAGTCAGGCCATGTTTTGCTTCAAGAGCTATACACACACATATGTGATAAACCTGAAAAGTGTCAGGGGAGTAGACACAATTATAGGGAGGGAGCAGGGGGAAGCAATTGGGGAGGACTGAAGAGGGGCCTCAAAACCTCTGCTGATCTCCCCTTTTGAAGTCAGACTTTGTTCCCATTGGTTTCCACTTTAGTATTATTCTTTGAGTGGTACAAATAGGTTTTATACACTGTGTATATTTCATTAAAAAAATAAAACAAAAAAGGATTCAATTTGAAGTTCAACCTCCAGAATGAAAGCAGAGCTCCTCAGCATTTCTCAAGGGATTTCTGATGACCACATCCTAGTCATCCTCATCAGTGCGGCTTGTCCTTCTGGGAACACCCTTGCTCCAAATTTGATTCCCTTATCAGCCCTGTCTCACCTAGAACATGCCTCTTTTCCTTATGGACTCAATTAGTGCTTACCAGACTTCAGGATCACTCCAAGGTTCAGTCTGCCTGGGCATCCCTTCAGCAGTCCCCTGTGCCATCAGGGTTAGAGCACTGGTCTCTCTTCCCCCAACTGCTCACCACTTCTGCCACCAAGCTGGGACCTCAGGGTACCAGGAGGACCACTCTTGTCCATTTCTACCACTGATGATGCTGTGCATATAATGAGCCTGTGGGTTTTTCTTAGTAAAGGAGTAGGAAGGGAGAAGGAAAGAAAATGCAAGAGAGAGAATAAAATAAAGAGAGAAGACTGAAGCAAATAGATATCCATCAAATGCTGGGAACCTTCTTTTTAAGAAATGTTGCTACTTGTTCACTAAATCATGTCTGACTCTTTTGCAATCCTATGAACTGTAGCCTGCCAGGCTCCACTGTCCATGGGATTTCCCAGGCAAGAATACTGGAGTGAGTTGCCATTTCCTTCTCCAGAGGATCTTCCTGACCCAGGGATGGAACCTGTATCTCCTGCAATGCAGGCAAATTCTTTATTGCTAAGCCACTAGGATGGAGAAGGCAATGGCACCCTACTCCAGTACTCTTGCCTGGAAAATCCCATGGATGGAGGAGCCTGGTAGGCTACAGTCCCTGGGGTTGCTAAGAGTCAGACACGACTGAGCAACTTCACTTTCACTTTTCACTTTCATGCATTGGAGAAGGAAATGGCAACCCACTCCAGTATTCTTGCCTGGAGAATTCCAGGGACAGTGGAGCCTGGTGGGCTGCCGTCTATGGGGTCGCACAGAGTCGGACACGACTAAAGCGACTTAGCAGCAGCAGCAGCAAGCCACTAGGAAACCACATTTCAAGAAATATGCTTCAGTTCAATTTCTCCATTACCCGTGTGAGTTAATATGCTGAGTTTAGTGTTCTGTTTTTACATTCCTCTCCTTACCTATTTAACAACTAATTAGTGGAGCATCTGGTAATTAACTCCACACTTGCATAAGCTGGTGATTCTTCAAAGTAACTGGTACACAGTTACGTTGGCCAGTTCCCAGAGTGGAAATTGAGACAGACATCTGTAGAAGTTCTGGTGCCAGAAAGTGATTCAATTGAATTAATATGATTACTTTCACCCAATTTCAAAGGCGTGTTATTGACTACTAATTTCTTCTGTGGTTTTTAAAGTTCAGGTCTGCTTAAGATGTGAGCAGTTGATGAAATGCAGGACTGCCTTAATTGGGATATTGAATAAAGTATGAAATACCAGAAGAAAGTACAAATCAAAGACCAGCATGGGCTCTGAGCTATCCCACTAATCCTCTTCCCTGTTTTGTGCAGAAAGAAAAGTGGTGTCCAGAAATAACTCCCCAAGTTACACAGCTCCTCTCTAGCAGACTGAGAACTAGTTATCTCCTGAGTCACATTTTGGTGTCCATTCCTCTCCACCCTCTACCACACTGTCTCATCTTAAATGACAGTGTTACAGAAAATAAAAATAACAAGCATGGGTCGAATGCAGGTACCAAGCACTGCTTTTAGCATTTTGTGCATGTGAACTCAGAGAACGTAGTGGCCATCTCAGGAAGGAATATGTTCATGTTGTCCATTTCACAGATGAGGACACCGAGCTGTTGCTGCTCCAAGGTCCCAGCGGTGGGTGAGGCACAGTGAGTGCCTGGATTCTCCACCCTGGAAACACTCGCCTCCTTCTGTCATTCACATTTGGGACTGGTCACCCCATCTGAGGTCTGTCTTAGAACTCCTACAATTGGATGGTTTTTTTCCTGAGTGTGGAAAGTTTTCAAAGTAGTTCGGGAAAATGTTCAGACTCCTACACAGAAATACACACACACAAAAAGCTGGTTCCATCTTGCTGAAGATTCCTTTCTAGAACCCCAAAGCTGAAAACAGCATCATCTATAGGAAATCCACTTTATAAACATGAAGGAAAATTGCCATCAGATAGCAGCGATGGTGGGCTAGAGCTGCATTTCCCAGCCATATCTGTTCATGCTACATGGAAATGACTGTACATACTTACAGAGAAGGCAATGGCACCCCACTCCAGTACTCTTGTCTGGAAAATCCCATGAACGAAGGAGCCTGGTAGGCTACAGTCCATGGGGTCACAAAGAGTCGGACACAACTGAACGACTTCACTTTCACTTTTCACTTTCATGCATTGGAGAAGGAAATGGCAACCCACTCCAGTGTTTTTGCCTGGAGAATCCCAGGGACGGGAGAGCCTGGTGGGCTGCCGTCTATGGGGTCACACGGAGTCGGGCATGACTGAAGCAACTTAGCAGCAGCAGCAGCAGCAGCAGTACAAACTTAAAATAAAAATGGGCTGCCAGAACCAAGTGTTTATTTAAATGGCAATCTGCATTGGAGGGCCAAGAAAAATCACTTGTATATTCAAGGGTTGGCCAAATGTTGAGGGCAGATATGAATGATGGAATGAATGAATGAATAAAAGAGAGCCAAAAAGAGAATTAAGGACTAAAACAACAAATTCTTGGCTAGTTATTTATCCTTTTCCTGCCCACCACATCACTAACCAGTATCTACCTTGGCTGGCAAACTTTTCAGTCATGGAACAGAATATTTGCTGAAAACAGAAAAGTTGATGTAAAATCTCTCTCCCACGCACTCTTCCTTCCTCCTTCTCAACCTCACAGCCACTTTATACAGTAGTCTTGGTGCATAAATGACACAAAGGCAATGGAATTAAAAAGACAGTTAAGTTCAGCTCAGTTCGGTCATGTCCGACTCTGCAACATGATGAATTGCAGCACACCAGGCCACCAACTCCCGGGGGTTTACTAAAACTCATGTCCATTAAGTGGGTGATGCCATCCAACCATCTCATCCTCTGTCATTCTCTCCTCCTCCCACCTTCAATCTTTCTCAGCATCAGGGTCTTTTCAAATGAGTCAGCTCTTCACATCAGGTGGCCAAAGTATTGGAGTTTCAGCTTCAACATCAGTCCTTCCCATGAATATTCAGGATTGATTTCCTTTAGGATGGACTGATTGGATCTCCTTGCAGAACAAGGGACTCTCAAGAGACTCTCCACCACCACAGTTCAAAAGCATCAATTCTTCAGCGATCAGCTTTCTTTATAGTCCAACTCGCATATCCATACATGACTACTGGAAAAACCATAGTCTTAACTAGACGGACATTTGTTGGCAAAGTAATGTCTCTGCTTTTTAATATGCTGTCTAGGTTGGTCATAACTTTTCTTCAAGGAGCAAGGGTCTTTTAATTTCATGGCTGCAATCACCATCTGCAGTGATTTCGGAGCCCAAAAAAATAAAATCTGGCACTGTTTCCCCATCTATTTGCCATGAAGTGATGGGACCTGATGCCATGATCTCAGTTTTCTGAATGTTGAGTTTTAAGCCAACTTTTTCACTCTTCTCTTTCACTTTCATCAACAGGCTCTTTAGTTCTTCTTCACTTTCTGCCATAAGGGTGGTGTCATCTGCATATCTGAGGTTATTGATATTTCTCCCAGAAATCTTGATTCCAGCTTGTGCTTCATTCAGCCCAGCATTTCTCATGATGTACTCTGCATATAAATTAAATAAGCAGGGTGACAGTATACAGCCTTGACATACTCCTTTCCCTATTTGGAACCAGTCTGTTGTTCCATGTCCAGTTCTAACTGTTGCTTCCTGATCTTCATACAGACTTCTCAAGAGGCAGGTCAGATGGTCTGGTATTCCCACTCTTGAAGAATTTTCCACAGGTTATTGTGATCCACACAGTCAAAGGCTTTGGCATACTCAGTAAAGCAGAAGCAGATGTTTTTCTGAAACTCTCTTGCTTTTTCAATTATCTACTGGATGTTGGCAATTTGATCCCTGGTTCCTCTGCTTTTTCTAAATCCAGCTGAACATCTGGAAGCTCATGGTTCACATACTGTTGAAGCCTGGGTTGCAAAATTTTGAGCATTATTTTGCTAGCATGTGAAATGAATGTAACTGTGCAGTAATTGGAGCATTCTTTGGCAATCCCTTTCTTTGGGATTGGAATGAAAGCCACAGTCCTGTGGCCACTGCTGAGTTTTCCAAATTTGCTGGCATATTGAGCGCAGCACTTTCACAGCATCATCTTTTAGGATTTGAAATAGCCCAACTGGAATCCCATCACCTCCACTACCTCTATTTGTAGTGATGCTTCCTAAGGCCCACTTGACTTCACATTCCAAAATGTCTGGCTCTAGGTGAGTGATCACACCATCATGATTATCTGGGTCATGAAGATCTTTTTTGTATAGTTCTTCTGTGTCTTCTTGCCACGTCTTCTTAATATCTTCTGCTTCTGTTAAGTCCATACCATTTCTGTCCTTTATTGTAATCCTCTTTGCATGAAATGTTCCCTTGGTATCTCTAATTATCCTGAAGAGATCTCTAGTCTTTCCCTTTCTATTGTTTTCCTCTATTTCTTTGCATTGATCACTGAAGAAGGTTTCTCTTATCTCTCCTTGCTATTCTTTGGAACTCTGCATTCAGATGGGAATATCTTTCCTTTCCTCGTTTGCCTTTTGCTCCTCTTCTTTTCACAGCTATTTGTAAGGCCTTCTCAGACAACCATTTTGCCTTTTTGCATTTCTTTTTCTTGGGGATGGTCTTGACCACTGCCTCCTGCACAATGTCATGACACTCCGTCCACAATTCTTCAGGCACTCTGTCTATCAGATCTAATCCCTTGAATCTATTAGTCACTTCCACTGTATAATTGTAAGGAATTTGATTTAGATCATACCTGAATGGTCTAGTGGTTTTCCCTACTTTCTTCAATTTAAGTCTGAATTTGGCAATAAGGAGTTCTTGATCTGAGCCACAGTCAGCTCCCAGTCTTATTTTTGCTGACTGTATAGAGCTTCTCCATCTTTGGCTGCAAAGAATATAATCAATCTGATGATGTCCATGTGTGGAGTCTTCTCCTATGTTGTTGGAAGAGAGTGTTTGCTATGACCAGTGTGTTCTCGTGGCAAAACTCTATTTGTCTTTGCCCTGCTTCATTCTGTACCCCAAGGCCAAATTTGCCTGTTACTCCAGGTGTTTCTTGACTTCCTACTTTTGCATTCCAGTCCCGTATAATGAAAAGGACATCTTTTTTGGGTGTTAGTTCTAGAAGGTCTTGTAGGTATTCATAGAACCATTCAACTTCAGCTTGTTCAGCATCACTGGTTGGGGCATAGACTTGGATTACCGTGATATTGAATGGTTTGCCTTGGAAACGAACAGAGATCATTCTGTCGTTTTTGAGATTGCATCCAAGTACTGCATTTCAGACTCTTTTATTGACTATGATGGCTACTCCATTTCTTCTAAGGGATTCCTGCCCACAATAGTAGATATAATGGTCATCTGAGTTAATTTCACCCATTCCAGTCCATTTTAGCTCGCTGATTCCTAAAATGTCAATGTTCACTCTTGCCATCTCCTGTTTTACCACTTGCAATTTGCCTTGATTCATGGACCTAACATTCCAGGTTCCTATGCAATATTGCTCTTTACAGCATCAGTCTTTACTTCCATCACCAGTCACATCTACAACTGGGTGTTGTTTTTGCTTTGGCTCCGTCTCTTCACTCTTTTTGGAGTTATTTCTCTTCTGATCTCCAGTAGCATATTGAGCACCTACCAACCTGGCGAGTTCATCTCTCAGTGTCCTATCTTTTTGCCTTTTCATACTGTTCGTGGGGTTCTCAAGGGAAGAATACTGAAGTGATTTGTCATTCCCTTCTCCAAAGGACAGAGGAAATCCTAAATTTTCTTACCAGCATTGGAAGTTCTGGGGAAAAAATAATAGATTCAGGTCTCCCAACTATCCATTTAAGGTAGGTTTTGAAAGTCCAGACAGCCTCTCTGGTAGGACAGAGAGAGATGCTTATCTCTTGCTGCCGCAGGTATTTTGCACTGAAACTCAGATCCAGAATTTAAGTATAATGACACCATCACTACAAAGATAGCTGAATGCACACATTTGGTAGATAAACTATGCCAGGGTCAGGGACCTGACAGAACATGGGCTGACTGACACTAAGAATGTTATCAACTTTATGTTGATATAAAATGTATTACATTAGGAGTGAACAGATTCTAACTATTTAATTATATGAATTTTGATATATGTATATGCCTATGTAACCCATGCTTTGATCAAGATGCATACTATCTCTGTCATCTGTCATCCCAGAATATTTCCCCATGAACACTTCCAATCAATTTCCACCTCCCCAAAATGACATACGTTCTGATATCTATCACCACAGATTTTGTTTTCTTTTTCTTGATATTCATATATATAGAATCATGAAGAGCTTTTTTGAGAAGTACCCATGCCATTGCATGCGTCGGTGCTTGCGTGCTTGTGCTAAGTCACTTCAGTCGTGTCCAGCTCCTTGTGACCTGATGGACCATAGCCCACCATGCTCCTCTGTCCATGGCATTCTCCAGGAAAGAATACTGGAGTGGGTTGTCATCCCCTTCTCCAAGGGATCTTCCCCATCTGGGGATTAAAACCATGTCTCTCACATCTACCCTGCCAGGCAGGTTCTTTACCACCAACACCACCTAGGAAGCCCACATGCAGCAGTAGTTTATTTCTTTTTATTAGTGAGTGATATCCTATGGCATAGAAATACCACAATTTCTGTATCAAATTTTGTTGTTGATGAACATTTTGGTCCTTTCAAGGTTGGGGCAATCATTAATAAAGCCATTTTGAATGTCCTCATGCAACTGTTTTTGAGAATATGTGTTTTTATTTCTCTTAGAAAAAGATATGTGTAAGCAGAAGTGCTGGATCACAGGGCAGTTATATGTATAACTTTTACAAGAAACTGCATAACTTTTCCCAAAAAGATTGGACTACTTTATGCTCTTAGCAGCAATATATGAGAGATCCAGTTTCTCTATATTCTAACACAGTGTTTGTCAAGTGTTTTTCCATTCTAAGGGATGCAAAGTGGTACTCACTGTGGGTTTAATGTGCATTTCCATGGTTACTAATGATGTCAAGCACCTTCTCATGTGCTTATTGATTATTCACACATATTCACACATCTTCTCTTGTGAAGTGTGTGTGTTAGTCACTCAGTCATGTCTGACTTTTTGTGACCCCATGGACTGTAGCCTGCTAGGCTCCTCTGTCAACAGAATTCTACAGGCAAGAATACTGGAGTGGGTTGCCAAGTGACTATTCAAATATTTTGCCTCTTTTTCACTGATTTGTTGGATTGTTGTTTTCCTGAGTGCATGCTAAGTTGCTCCAGTAATGTGTGATTCTTTTCAACCCTGTGGTCTGTAACCTGCCAGGCTCCACTGTCCATGGGGTTTTCCAGGCAAGAATACTCGTGTGGGTTGCCATTTCCTCCTCCAGGGAATCTTCCCAACCCAGGGATTGAACCTGCATCTCTGGCATCTCCTGCATTGGCAGGCAGATTCTTTACCACTGAGCCACCTAGGAATCTCTCATGTTTTAGTATGACTTGAAATAAATGTTGAAGATTTATTTTTTCCATGCAGATATCAGGATGCTTCAACATCACTTGTTGAAAAGAATATCCTTATCCCATTGAATGACTACAGCACCTTTGTTGAAAACAATTGCCCTTATATGTGACAGTGTATATATGGATTCTCTATTTCATTCCATTAATGCATGTCCACCCTTGTGCCAATCTTTCTACACTGTCAGGATTAAAAGCAGCTTTATTTCTCCCTTGTATTCCATCATGTTCCATTATAGTAATTTTGCATCATGATTTTAAGCTTATGACTTTGCATAAACTCTGTTATGAGGTGGTGCACACAAATTTCCAATGATCAGATCTCGGTGATAAAGTATTCCTGTTGTCTTTATGAAATAGGCCCTTGACGTTTGCCAACATTCTTCATATTGAATTGATTTCCTTTAACATTAAGATTGTCACTAACCTACATGAACTTATGGTTTGGTTAGTTTATCTTTCCTTCTCTACCTTCAACTGGTGTCCATATATTTAAAATTCATCTGTTAAGGAACATTCAGGGTTTTTCTGGGGGTGGAGGGGCTTTTTTTTATCAGGTTTGACAATCTCTACCTTTTAGCTGGAGAGTTTAATCTATTATTTGCTTTGGAGAGCATTTATTTATATATAGAAGCTCTCTACAGTCAGGAAGGACATAAAGCTATGCTTTTTACAGGACACAGCATGGTTAAAGTACAGGTGATGACAATACCTTATATGCATATCTGGAGTGCATTTAACATCATGAAACAAGTTTGATGTATTTAGAAGCTATTTGAAAACACAGCTCCCACCAATACTTCAAAATATTCTTACTCAGTTGCAGCTAAATAATCTCATTTATAACATGTGTGTACACCCAGGAGTCCCTGAAATTGTTTCCAGTATCTATTTGCAACAGTTTTCCAGCGGATATTTGAGAACAATGCTAACGGACTGTGGATAATATTGAGTAAGTATCCATTTCCCTTCCTTTCAGATTCTGAGAGCATCACTGTCCTGCATGTTACAATATACAAAGCTAGAAGAGTCTTATAAATCCTAACAGTCATAGGAAAAACAGAAATGCCAAACTTTTACTGCAGTTCCATGCTCTTAAACAGAAAAAATAACATAAATATATACCAATAATGCATATTTTGGAATCAACTGCGAAACACCTGAAGTAAGTCAGACAGAGAAAGACAAGTATGATGTCACCCCTATGTGGAATCTAACTTTTTAAAAAGATACAAATGAACTTTTTTACAAAGCAAAAACAGACTTGCAGATTATCAAAAACAAACTTATGGTTACCAAAGAGGAAACATGGTGGGGAAGGATAAGTCAGGAGCTTGGAAGTGACACATACACACTACTACTGAAGAGGAAAAGTTAAAATTTTACATAACTGCCTGCTCCTTCTGCCTCTGTAACCCAGCTTGCTCCTGGCAAAGTCTCGATCACATAGGTCTCAGAAAGTGGGGACTCACAACACTAGGAACTGGAGCTTATCTGACTCACCCTTGTCCTGCTCTTTGCAATCGCCCTAGCCCCTGCAAACCCGCAAACCTGCTTAATCATGCCTGCCCTTGTATAAAAACTCTGTAACCTCTTTGTTCAGAGCTCAGAGCTTGGAGTGTTAACTCTTCTGGGCTCGCCGGCATAATAAACCTGAGTTCTCCAACTCTCCAAGTGTAGTGCTTGGTTTCTCTAGTGGTGGTTTCTACAACACTACATATAAGGTAGATAAGCAACAAGGATCTACTGTATAGCACAGGGAACTCTACTCAATATCCAGTGATAACCTATATGAGAAAAAATCTGAAAAAGAATACATATATGTATATGTATAACTGATTCACTTTGCTGTAGACCTGAAAGTAACACAACTTTGTAAATTAACTATACACCAATAAAATTAAAAACAAAAACAGTAGAATCGGAATGAATTGAAACATGTGTGATTTAAAACCAGAGGCATAAAAACTGTAAATGTTGCCATTATTTTCTGAGACTGTAATTGTATACTTATAAAAACACATATAAAGAATAAAATATTTCACTAAGGAAAAAGAAAAAGAAGAAGCAGAGGAAATGCTTCCTAACTCATTCAAAGAGGCCAGCATTACCCTAATACCAAAACCAGATAAAGACATTAAAGAAAGGAAAAGGACAGATTAGTATTTCTCATGAACAAAGACACAAAAATCCTCAATAAGATATTTGCAATTGAAACCAAGCAAAGTACAAAAACAATCATACACCACTGCCCAGTGGGATTTGTTTCAAATATGCAAGGCTGATTCAACATTAAAAAATATTAATCAAAAACTAATATGCCACATAAACATACTAAAGAAAAAAATTGTATGATAATGTCAGTTGATGCAGATCAATTTGTATCTACAAGCGAGGAACACAAAGGATTGTCACAGCCACCAGAAACTAGAAACAGAAGCAAGAAAAGATTCTTCCCTAGAATCTCTGCGGGAACACGGCCTTCATTTTCAGCTTCTGTTAGGGGAAGCACACTGATTGAAACTGCCCACCCTGACCAGGCACCATAGAAACCATTTGCATGAGTTGTTTTACGACAGGAGGTCCTGGTAAGGAACGGGGAACAAATAAGCCTCCACCAACCAAAAGAGTTCGGGAAAGATCAAAAGGAGACACCACCTGTCCGACCACCTCCCAGAATCCTTCTCTCTGGCATCCATCTTGGCTGAACAAGGCGTGCACCACCAGAAAGGACTCTGAGTCAGAATGATTGGCTAAGGACAACCTGTTTGACAAACTAATTGACAAACTAATCCCAACACCATAAAACCTGAGACTGTAAGCCATGTGACAGAGCTGTTCTCCTGGGTTCCCTTACCCTACTGCTCTCCACCCGGGTGCCCTTTCCCAATAAAATCTCTTGCTTTGTCAGCACATGTGTCTCGTTGAACAATTCATTTCCGAGTGTTAGACAAGAGACCAGTTTCGGGCCCTGGAAGGGGTCCCCCTTCCTGCAACACTTCTAGCCTCAGAACTAAAAGTAGATGACCCACAGGTATCTGAGACAAGTGTACTTGAATGGTTAGTACAACCACGTAGCTGAGATGAAGCACGCCAGGGTCAGGGCTCCAGAGAGGATCTGGTCAGAGACATACAGGCTTCATCAAGACAAGGGCCACAGTGCAAGTTCACTGGAGAAGGTCCCAAGGGGCCATCTGGCAAACTAAAGCTTCAGCTGCAGGGAGAGAGCTCCCCAGGAGTCAGGCAAGGGAGAGGCCAGTATACACAGAAGCTTCAACATGGACATTTGAGGCAGAGACCTGACCAATTCTCTGGACAACAGTGAGCCCTGATGATAAAGCATGTTGGAGGGCACCTCCCATCAGACAGATGAGGCAGACAGGCTGCAGAGCTGCAGGTATGAATCCCCTCCCTTCCTTCTTTCTGACTTTGATTGGGGGGGTGCAGGGGTTTGAGGGGTCCTGTGAGCCTCAAGGAAAGCAGCAGAGAATCATCACAGCTGGACAGGGTCTGCTGATATTATAATTTGCATAGAAATAAATATTGCCCAAGAAGCACAGTTCCAAACTGAAAGTGACTTAAAAATGGCCAGAAGACACTGAGTTTACCAGATTGGATTTTTATTATTATTTGTGGCTGTGTTGCAATGGAGGTTTGGGAGAAAGCTCATAAAACTTATAAAAATGAAGCAACATTTCTCTTTTCATCATGATGTCTAACTCTAGTTCACACCTGCTACACTAATACATTTTGACATCTTGTTGAAATCAATATATTTCTAGAGAAAACAAGTCTAAAATGTATTTAAGAAAATAAGTAAAACCCATTACCATAAAGGAAATTATAAAGTTGACCCTACCCTCCACACACACAAATCTAAAAAAATAAAAACTGTAGAGGTTCAACGATTTTACAACGAACTCAAGAGAGACTGCTGAGAACAGGTAATTTAAGAGGTTTTGTTTGTTCTCCTGCAGCACAAAAGATGCATAATTTTCAAGCCAGCAGGAAAAAGTATACCCCAAGAGAAAATCAAGCAATGGAATCCAGAGACAACTGACAAAGAAGAAATTCAAATATTTTGTAACAATAGGAAAGTAGATAAAAGACAAAGTCATGATTTTCACATATTGAAATGGTGATGTATCAGCACACAAAAGGAGCCCCTTCCTGCTGTGAATGCAAAATCCTCAAGTAGGTTTAAGCCTGAGGGCAGGATGGCAGAGACCTTCCTGGACGCACACCCGACACCCTCCAGGGACCGAGCTGCTGGTTAAATGCACTGTTCAGAGTCAGACTGGGAGGCTCTCACTGCTCCTGGCCCTGGGACGAGTTCAGGCCATCTTCGTGGGAGACCACAGCCAGAGCCTTGCTCCTGGGAACCTGACCCACCTGTCCTCCCAAGAGGGCTGTGATGCTCTAAACCTCACAATCTGGACAATATAACAATAAAGCCTTAGAAAGGAAAGGAAAGTTTTTACACAGGAAACAAAGAAAAAGCTCACCTGGGGAATGAATGCTCTTTGCCTTTGTCAATGAAAATAATCAGTAAACAATCTAAAATAGGAACAGAAAAGAGTTTTATTTGAGCCAATCTGAGAGTGATAGCCCGGAAGACAGCCTCTCAGATAACTCAGAGGAACTGCTCCAAAGAAGCATGGTTTTCAGCACATGTTTTGTTTGTCAGAACAAAGAATATCAAATAAGTCAGGATTTAGAAAGAAAAAAAAAAACAAAAAACAGGAGCTCAACCTGGTGCTCTGTGACAACCTAGAGGAATGGGATGGGATGGGAGGTGGGAGGGAGGTTCAAGAGGAGAGGACATGTTTATACCTATGACTGATTCATGTTGACATATTGAAGAAGGAATCCATAGGGCCTGGACTCCATCTTAGGCCTGTTCGTGCTGATCATGTTTGGCCACCTCTCTAACGGACTCTGAACTCTGTGCTTAGTGCCTGTGGAAATGACAATAGAAGGATAAGACCCCCTCCGGACAGGGGAACCTTGAAGATCATATCCAGGTTACTCATCACCTAAGAGAAAACATACACTGATTCCCCTACCTCCGGACAGGTCATAAATTTTTTTCTGTAACCTCAGGCTTATTGATTATTGACTGTTTGAACACATAACACATGAATGATGGGGTTATTGTGATTGTATTTACCTTTCCTTTGTTTATGTAAGTCACAAGGAAATCGGGTGGTGGGTTCAAACACGTACACATGGGTTATAAAAGATTTTCACAAATGCTGGTTGGGGTCCTTGGCTAAGAGGAGACTCTGCCTTGGGACCGCCGGTGTAATAAACTGCACTTCACTATCTGCATCGTCCTTCTGAGTGAGCTTGTTTCCCGGAATGAGTGGCTATAACAATATGGCAGAAACCAACACAATATTGTAAAGCAATTACCCTCCAATTACAAATAAATAAAACAGGTCAGTATGTACACAACGAGTCAGTATGGCCTTGGCACCTGAAAATGGGATCTTACCATGGAAGGAGGACCAGCATTGGCATCCCAGACAGGGAGGCATTTAATCTTTATTTTTAACATGGATATTCTTTACTCCTTGCCAACTTGTTTTTAATATTAAAACAGATGTACAATGTATGTTTGATAGTCACAAACAGGCTGTTCCAGGTAGCATAAAATTCAAGTTAACCCATGTATAGACCAGAATGACTTTTCCCTGCTTCAATATGTAAGTTTCTTCTACTACACTGAAGTACCCCCACTGAACCAGAGTCTGGTCAGGAGCTTCCTGGTGAGCATGGTGCTGACTTCCTGGGTGATGGAGAGAAGTGGAACCACTCACTATTCTTTAGTAGAGAAGGGAGAACCAGAGGCCAGGAGGGACTGCAGACACCTGTGAGACTCCCATGTAGCATCCTCTGCTCTCACCATTGCTGCAAGGTGGCCTTCTGGAAGTTTCCTGCCCCGCCCCTTGCTACATCATTTCTGCCTCTGGGCCTTGCTCTGCTTTCTCCTGCTCACAGACTGTCTTTCTGAGGCCTGACTTTTGTTTCCTTAGCTTTCTGCCCTGGAGACCACCTGCCCCGGCCCAGCCTCACCTGCCTCTTGAGGGTTGGCATGCCAGTGCTGAGCACTGTCTGACCCTGCGTTACAGGGCACTTCTCTTGTGTCTGGTGCCTGCCTCCTGCAAGGGGACAGGGGGTTTAGATAAGCACTCTGAAACGCACTTTTCTCATTCTTAACAGGCATGACAAGGGGAGCTCTGAAGCACGTGGGCAGAGTGCCCACCCCGCAGACCTGCACCCAGAGTAGCCCTGGGGCTGAGATTGCCCTCTGCTCTGAGCTGAGATAATATGACTTCATTTGTTTTTGTCTTGAGATGGCAACCTGGGGACTGACCTGATGCTTCCAGGGCCCTAGAAAAAGAGAACCGTCCATCCCCAGACTTCCCTGGACTGGTGGCTGCTCCTCCTCCTCTCTGCCCATAACCTCTCTTTCCACTGGGAGACTTCCATACCCTCTACACGCCGTGCCCCCTCCCAGCTCCAGCTCCACCCACTGGTGTCTGATTCTCCCACTTTGCCCTCAGGAATGTCATAGAAGAAATTGCCCTATAAGTTGGGGGATGATGATCATGTTTCCTCACACATCCCCTCTCCAGAATTAGCATCTCATGTCCTCATATGACATGGCATTCAGATGCCTGTTAGTGTTTTTATTAGCATAGTTTCTCTCCTAAAAAATCAGTAAAATAGCTCTGCTTTCACTGATTATTTGAAGGAACTGGTTTTATGAAAAATTAAGATCTGTGTTGCTGTGTTCAGCTGAAGTTCATCTGTTCCCATGACATTGCCACATAGGCATTAATGACATTGGGAACCCCGCAGACTCTCGGTGTCCTCACTACACAAGGGAACAAGTTCTGCCATGGTGAGTGCTCCTCCGTGCAAACCAGAACTCAGAGTGTGAGTGGAGGTGGAACAATTCAGTGGCAGCTTAGGTGTTGCCTGCTGGCCAGTACATACAGGAGACACAGCTGTCTGAGTATCTGGTGCATCAGCTGGGAGGTTTTGCCCTGCAAGAAACTGAATATTCCTCCATAAGCATATTGTCAGGCCTATTATATATAGGGGCTTCCCTGGTGGCCGAGAGTAAAGAATCTGTCTGCAGTGCAGGAGATCAAGGTTTGATCCCTGGGTGGGGAAGATCACCTGGAGAAGGGAATGGCTACCCTCTCTAGTATTCTTGCTTGCTGAATTCCATGGACAGAGGAGCATGGCAGGCTACAGTCCATGGAGTCACAAAGAGCCAGGCACAACTGAGAGGCAAACCATATTATTTGTAGGGGAGAATGATATGTGGGGTGGGCAATCGGGGTATATGAAGATTAATAACCCCCTTTCATGAAAAAGAAAATTTAACTTCATGAAATTGATAACAATGATGCCCAGTATTCTGGCACATTTGGCATTTCAGATGAGGGTGAAAATTTTCTGTGGGATAAACCCTCAAAAGTAAAATTGCTTGGTAAAACTAGCATATTATGGCTTCAATAGATATTGCTCAGTTACTGTCCATAGATGTTTTAGCCATTTATGCATGAACTATAAATTTATGAGAGTTTGTGGCTTATGAGTTTTTCTGAATGTTATATTCTTGCTAATCTCAAATTTAAAAAGAAAAAGATTTGTGTAACATTGAACTTATTCTCAAATATTTAACATTTAAGTATTTTCTTTAAACTACTCAGCCTTTTATACATTTAGCTAGGGGTTGTATTTGTCTTTTTCTAAGAGATATTTTAATATCAAGGAAACTCACTTTTTAATATAGGCAGTGTAAATATATTTCCTATGTTGGCTTTCAAATTGATTAATCTTTCCTCAACTGGTTTATAGACTGATACGTGTTATCTCTACGCTAAGATTGTTTAAAAAAAGTGTTTTCCCATGTTTTCTTTTAGTATTAGTAAGCCAATATTTTTACCTTTAAACAATTTGCTCATCTGAAATTTATTTTGTCATAAGAAACAAACTGTCATCTTTCCAATAGTCTGTCAGCGAAATTTATGGAAAATCTATCATTTTTCCAACTCATTCTTTAGACCATATGTTTCTGTTTATGTGTTAATTTTGGACTCTATTGTGTTTTCTTGTTTATTCATGTCTGTGTCACACTATTTTGTTTATAATATGTTTTGCTATCTGCCTAGGGCCAATGCCCCTTTTTCTTTCTTCATTTTTTCAAAATATTCCTGAATATTTTTACTCCTAACTTAAAATAAATTTGTCAAGTTTTTAAAAAGTACAATATTTCATTGTAATCATGTTAAATTTTTAAGTTAATGTGGAAAAATATAATGTCTCAGGGATATTGAAACTCAGTGCGTTGTGTCCTAAAGTTTGTTCATACACACACTGCAAATTTATTTAACACTTTTTCATAAATGTGTTTTCTGTTATATATGATATACATTCTTTAATATATTTAACTGGTTCTTTTGGATACATGAGAGATATGGTTTTTATATATTTGTACTCAGCTATCTTTCTATATTGTTTTATAATTTTCAGTTTTCAAATTTTCCATGAAAATAATTGTATAATTACCAATGAATACAAATTGACTTGTTCCCCAATTTTTACACCTTAATATTTTCTCTAATTTCTTGTCATCGCTACTACCTTCAGGACTTTGCTGAAAACTCTCAAAATGTTCTCTTAGGATATATAACATTAGCTATTTCATCTTGTAAAAGGAAAATATTTTATTGTAAGTTCATTAAAGGTTTCTGTTTTCTTTACAATGAGTGAGAGATGAGTATCTTCATTGGCTTTTCACCATCTATGTTGGTTATTATTATTTTTTCTATGTGATGAATTAGAAAGTATTGTAATGTGACATATTACATTACACTAACACATTGTTTTATTATATTGAAAATCACTGTGGATGGTAACTACAGCCATAAAATCAGAAAACAATTGCTTCTTGGCAAGAAAGCTATGACAGACTTAGTTTGTTGAAAATCAGAGACATTACTCTGCTGACAAATGTCCATATATTCAAGGCTATGGTCTTCCCAGTGGTCACGTACAGTTGTGAGAGCTGGACCATAAAGAAGGCAGACCACTGAAGAATTGATGCCTTCAAACTGTGGCATTGGAGAAGACTCCTGAGAGTCTTGGACAGCAAGGAGATGAAACCAATCAATCTTAAGGGAAATTAACCCTGAAAACTCATTGGAAGGACAGATGTTGAAGCTGAAGCTCCAGTATTTTGGTCACCTGATGCGAACAGCTGACTCATTGGAAAGGTTCCTGATGTTGGGAAAGATTGAGGACAGAAGGAAAAGAGGCATCAGAGGATGAGATGGCTGGATGGCATCACCGATACAATGGACATGAACTTGGACAAACTTCGGGAGATGGTGAGGGACAGGGAAGCCTGGCATTCTGCAGTCCATGGGATCGCAAAGAGTGGACACAATTGGGTGACTGAACAACAGCAATTCCTGAAATAAATTTGCCTTAATTAGAATATATATTTACTGGGCTTCTGGCTTTGGTTTTCTAATAGTATTTATGAATTTTTGCATTTTCAATCATAAACGAAGTTGGACTACAAATTTTTAGTATATGCTTAAGGGTTTGGATAATGATACTATGCATGTGTCAAAAAATTCTTAATGTTTTTCAAATTTTACAATAATTTAAATATTATTAGAATTGTCTAATTTTTAAGTTGTGCTAGATAGAATTCTTCTGTGGATTTTAAGGCAGGTAGATATTTGATTATTTTTTTCATGAAAGAGTAAGCTAAATTATTTTTGTTGTTAATATGGTTTTTAAAGAAAATATTCTCTTTATGACTCGCTAATTTTCATTTGTGTCTGTATTAATACTTCCATTCTATTTTCTTGAATTTATTGTGTTGTTTTTATTCACAACTTCTTAAATAAGTTTTGCAATCAATTTTTATGTTTTCCACTTTTACATTAATTCATTTTTAATAATATACATTTTCTTCTTAAAAATGTTATAATTCATTATTTCTATATGCAGTATTTTATTCATTTTTTAAATATTCTTCAAAATGAATTTAGTTTCCAAGAGGAGATTTAAATATAGCTTTGCTTTTATCAGTAGTATTTTAAAATTCTAAGTGGTAGGGTTTTGTTTTAAATTATTTTATCAATTTGTGGCTCTATTATATTGTGGTCAGAGAATATTGTCCTCTTTGCACTATATGGAGTTATTGACCAGATGTGTGGTCCATTGTCATGAATTTCCATGGGCAATTGTATAGAGAGTTTATCAGTTCAGTTCAGTTCAGTCGCTCAGTCATGTCCGACTCTTTGCGACCCCATGAATTGCAGCATGCCAGGCCTCTCTGTCCATCACCAACTCCCGGAGTCTACCCAAACCCATGTCCATTGAGTCGGTGATGCCATCCAACCATCTCATCCTCTGTTGTCCCCTTCTCCTCCTGCCCCCAATCCTACCCAGCATTAGGGTCTTTTCCAATGAGTCAACTCTTCACATGAGGTGGCCAAAGTATTGGAGTTTCAGCTTCAACATCAGACCTTCCAATGAACACCCAGGATTGATCTCTTTTAGGATGGATTGATTGGATCTCCTTGCAGTCCAAGGGACTCTCAAGAGTCTTCTCCAACACCACAGTTCAAAAGCATCAATTCTTCGGCGCTCAGCTTTCTTCACCGTCCAACTCTCACATCCATACATGACCACTGGAAAAACCATAGCCTTGACTAGACAGACTTTTGTTGGCAAAGTAATGTCTCTGCTTTTAAACATGCTATCTAGGTTGGCCATAACCTTCCTTCCAAGGAGTAAGCGTCTTTTAATTTCATGGCTGCAACCACCATCAGCAGTGATTTTGGAGCCCAAAAAAATAAAGTCTGACACTGTTTCCACTGTTCTCCCATCTATTTCCCATGAAGTGATGGGACCATATGCCATGATCTTACTTTTCTGAACGTTGAGCTTTAAGCCAACTTTTTCACTCTCCTCCTTCACTTTCATCAAGAGGCTCTTTTGTTCTTCTTCACTTTCTCCATAAGGGTGGTGTCATCCGCATATCTGAGGTTGTTGATATTTCTCCCGGCAATCTTCATTCCAGCTTGTGTTTCTTCCAGCCCATAGGAATTATTATATATATTATATGTACATATAATATATATATATCAGTTATTATGCTTACTATTTCTTCAAACTCAGTTTTTTCCACTTTATCTCTCAGTTTTCTACTGCATTTTTTAGTTCCCTTTTAAAAAAGAATGTTAGTACTTAGATACTTTTTAACCTCCTATCCTTATTGTGGATTGTGCTTTGTTGTTTTGTTGATATTCAACAGTCATTGACCAGAATTTAAACTTGTGTTACAGGAAAATCAGTGATCACCATTTAAATTGGCTTCAGAACAGCAGGTTTTCTGGTGAAGAATCTTCCTCTGACATTTGTTCCTTGGATTCTTTTTCCTCCTTTTCCCCTGGAGAATGTGTAGGTTCTTTGGGTTTTTCATCAATAGATGATCATGTCATCTAAGAATAAATAAAGCTTTATATCTTCATTTTCAATCTTTATATTTTTAAGGCTGTATTAGAGAGGAGAATGAAAAAGTTGGCTTAATACTCAACATTCAGAAAACTAAGATCATGGATTGTGAAAGTGCTGCACTCAATATGCCAGCAAATTTGGAAAACTCAGCAGGAGACATGACTGGAAAAGGTCAGGTTTTATTCCAATCCCAAAGAAAGGAAATGCCAAAGAATGCTCAAACTACCACACAATTGCACTCATCTCACACGCTGGAGGCCTGGCGTGCTGCAATTCATGGGGTCTCAAAGAGTCGGACATGACTGAGCAACTTAACTGAACTGAATATAAGTGAAATTATGCAGTATTCGTCTTTATGCATCTGGCTTATTTCACTTAGCATAATGTCCTCCAGGTCCACCTATGCTGTTGAAAATGGCAAGATTTCCTTCTTTATAATAATGAAAAATATTCCATTACATGGGTATATATATATATACATATATTCCACATACATGTATATTCTCTATATATTCCATTATATATATAAATATATATTGAATTTCTTTGTCACTGAGTTATATTTATATTTATGCATGTTTTAATGGGCTTCCCAGTTGGCTCAGTGGGTAAAGAATCCACCTGCAATACAGGAGAGGCAGAAGACAGCAGTTCTGGAGGAGGGCATGGCAATCAACTCCAGCACTCTTGCTTGGAGAATCCTATGCACAGTGGAGCCTGGTGGGCTACAGTCCATAGGGTTGCAAAGAGTCAAACATATGAAGTGACTCAGCACGGGTTATAATTTTTAAAATATCCCAAGCCAACCAAGATAGGCAATTTTAATTTAATTTTAACTCAGTAGTGCCATTTTCCCCTATATTTTCTTATCCAGAGATGGCTCCCTGCAGTGATGGCATGTTGGTGTGCCTCCTCCTTTTTCTCTTCTACTCTGCTTCTCTGGGCTACCAAATAATGTTTATGAAAGATCAGAACACCAAGTCACACACATCATGTTGTCTCTCAAGATGTCATAATGCTTGAATAATCATGGCCTGGAGGCCTTCACAAACCTACAAACCTATGGTCATTGGAGCCCTTTAGGTATATTCCTGCATTCCTGTTGGAGATTGCATTACTTTTCTGCTCTTTTTATACTTGGGGGTCATTTTTGACCAGTAGTACAATTTTTTAAAAAAAAAGTCTGCTATTTAACCACTTTTGCTATTAAAATAATAACTAGAGGCTGAGAACACAAGCCTGAACACTGACAAAGGTTGCTGTTACGGGACTGGAAAATCAGCAGAGCTTTTGGTTCCTGACCAGAGCTAGAGCAATAAGACTGTTGGCTGGAGGAACCTCAGACCCACAACTGATCTCTTCTTCAAGAACTTTACCAAAATATGAAACTCCATGTATTAAAAAGCTTAAAAAGCTAAGTAAAAATTTCAAAATTAAAGTAGAAATCCTCATCATCTCTTGTTGATGAGGAAACAATAGTGTGCCTTCATCTCACTTAGCTCAAGGGCTCCCAATCTAAAAATGAGAATATATCAGGGGAAAACTGAGTGTTAACTGCAACTCAGCCTTAACTCTGTTTCATTCATGATTGAATTAAGATGATCAGGGAAATGGGAAAAATCTTTCTGGTGGAAGACAACATAATCTGGAACCTCTATAGTTTTTTAATACAAAATAGCTTCAGTTTTAAAAAATGACTAATTATGTGAGAAAGGAATGGACTGTGAGGTGAAAAGAAGACCGTAGAATTACACTCAAAATTAATATAGACTTGGAGATTTTAAAATAACTGTTTAAACATGTTTATTCAAGTAGAGGAAAAATAAGACAAATTGTTGAAAAGATGAAATATTTCAACAAAACTATATAGAAATAAGAGAATTAAATTGACACTAAAAATGAAAAATGAAAGCTCTAAATATAAGACCTAAAACCATAAAACTCCTAGAAGAAAACATAGGCAGAACACTCTTTGGCAAAAAGTGTAGCAATATTTTTTTGGATCTGTCTCTGAAGGCAAAGGAAACTAAAGCAAAAAGAAACAAATGAGATCCATTTAAACTTAAAAGTTTTTGCACAGCAAAGGAAATTGTTAACAAAATGAACTGAATGAGAGAAAATATTTCCAAATAATATGATCAGTAAGGTTTTAATATTCAAAATATATAAACAGCTCATACAACTCAATATCAGAAAACACTGGGGCATAAGACCTAAATAGACATTTCTCCAAAGAAAACATACAAATGGCCAATAGGTATTTGAAAATATGCTCAGCACCACTAATCATCAGAAAAATGCAAACCAAAATCACAATGAGATGTCATTTCAGACCTGTCAGAATGGCCATCATTGAAAAGATCACAAACAGCAAATTTTGGTAAATAAGTGGAGAAAAGGGAACCCTTGTATACTGTTGGTGGAATGTAAATTCATGGAGTCACTATGGAAAATAGTATGAAGGCTCTTCAGAAAGCTAAAAACAGAGTTGCCACATGATCCAACTCTTGGGCATATATCCAGACAAAACTACAATTCAAAAATATATATGCACCCCTGTAGCAGTCCATCCATGTTGCTACAAATGGTATTATTTCATACTTTTTATGGCTGAGTAATATTCCATTCTGTATATCTATAAGATCTTCTTTATCCATTCATCTGTTGATGAACACTTAGGTTACTTCCACATATTGACTATTGTGAATAGTACTGCTATGAACGTTGAGGTGCATGCACCTTTTTGAACTGGAGCTGTCATCTTTTTCTGGAGTATGATTGCTAGATCAAATGGCAACTCTATTTCTAGTCTTTTTTAGGAACCTCCATACTGTTTAACATGTTGGCATCACCAACAAAATTCTGTTTTTAATTCCAGCTTCCTAAGGGTTGCCTCTCATTCATCATAGCAACATCAAAGATGTTGCTTAAATCCCCTGAATCGATGAGATGTCCTCCCTTTCCTAGCAGATCTGTGTTTGGTTCAAGCAACACATTCTAAGTCTAGGCATTGTACAACACTGCCTATCTTTTGCTTTCCGCATGTGCAAGAAAGGCCTCACATTAATTCGAGAATGAGTAGGATCACTCTACCTTTCCTGAGCATGTGCAAAGTCTTGAATATGCATGTGACTTTCAATACCATCAAGAATATGAGGTTGCTTATCAAGACACAATATATTTATCTCTTGTTCCAAATATCCCTGCTACACTTCTTGATGTTCTACCCATGTGTTGCATGTTTCAGTCAATATTTCAAACTCAAGCCTTCTCTGATCATTTGCAATTGAAATTTCTATTACTTTTGACAATGCCCTTTCAGGCTTGTTTTTTTCCCATGCCCCATTACAAATCAAGTCATCCTCATCTGGCAGCAAGGATGACAGTCCTCATGGGTTGCCCATGGTTTGAGTACCTAAGAGGTGAGGGGAAATGGCTGCGGCCCTGAGCTGAGACTGTACAGACTCTTACTGTTTTCAACTGAGTTTCAGTACCTTTTCTTGAGGGCTTCCCTGGTGGCTCAGACTGTAAAAAATGTACCTGTAATTCAGAAGACATGGGTTCAATCCCTGGGTCAGAAAGATCCCCTGGATAAGGAAACGGCAACCCCAGTATTCTTGGCTGGAAAATCCCATGGACAGAGAAGCCTGGTGGGCTACAGGACATGGGGTGGCAAAGAGTTGGATACGAACTGAGCGACTCAATTCATTGTATGCCTTTAATCAATTTTCAGAGTCCTGAGATGACTTTTTGTTCAATAATATCATTTGTGGGCAGGAAGATAATTGTCCAAGCTCCTTACTCACCTTTTCCAGGTACTATTACCTGTTGATATTTTATTCCATTTTCAAACTGCTTCCAAAGTAAAAAACATTTTTACAATACAAAATACAATTACAAAATACAGTAACAAAATACAATTTTGTTAATCTTTGCTTTGAATGTTTATCCTAAAGCTTGGCACATATTAGATTACCTGCAAAGTATTTTGAAAAAATGAAAAAAAAAAGCCTATTTTAAACAGTCAGTATAAAGGGAAAGACTTTAAATTAAAAGCAACTTAGTGTTTCTTTACTGGTGTCATATATTAAAGTCTCTTGTGAAATGTCCAGAAGATCACACTATGGACTTTCCTAATTTAAGCCAGGCATAGAAACAAAGTTTCATAAATATCAGTTGAGAAATGCATCTTCTGAAAGAATAATTAAATTTCCTGGAGCTAGTCACATGTAAAAATAAAAACAAATATATTCCTACTTTAGGAAATGTGGATTCCAAGTAACAACTATGCAAATTATAATAATAACAGAAGAGTATATTTTATTGATTTAGAGCAAAGAGTTTCCATATTCTAATAATAGTAATGATGGCAACAATAATAATAATGAAAAATATTAGCTACAAGTGGAATATTAAAACCAGGAATGACTCATCATAATTCTCAACCCTCAGGCCTAGTGAATGAGCTACAGTTTTATACATTCATCTAATCATTCATTGTGCAGCTGCACGGCCCTGGTGAAATTTGTATGCAGGTCAGGAAGCAACAGTTAGAACTGGACATTGAACAACACACTGGTTCCAAATAGGAAAAGGAGTACATCAAGGCTGTATATTGTCACCCTGCTTATTTAACTTATATGTAGAGTACATCATGAGAAATGCTGGGCTGGGTGAAGCACAAGCTGGAATCAAGATTGCCGGGAGAAATATCAATAACCTCAGATATGCAGGTGACACCACCCTTATGGCAGAAAGTGAAGAAGAACTGAACAGATATGACTCAAAATATGGTCTATCTTGGTAAATGTCCATATACATCCAAAAAAATGTATTCTACTGTCATTGGGAAGAATGTTCTATTAATACACATTTTAATTAGGTCCAGCCGGTTGATAGTGTGATTCACTTACTGATTTTTCTTTCTTCTTGGTCTATCATTTCTGGAGCAAGGACTCTGAAATCTTTGACTATATTATTGTCTATTTCTTCTTACAGTTCCATAAGTTTTACTACATATACTTTGAAGCTCTGTTATTAGGTATATAGACATTTAGGATTGTTACATTGTCAACAAACTGACTTCTTTGCAATTATAAAATAAATTTCGTTTTTCCTTATAACACTTCTTACTCTGATGTCTACTTTGCCTGATGTTAAGCTGAGATCTTGAGATAGGAAAGAAAATGATACCCACTTGGCTATCTACCCTCATGACCTCATCTACCTGAAGCCCAGGACGCACACAGAGAAGCATTTTATTCCTCTCCACAATTAGAGTTCCAGCAGGGGCTGACTTACTTCACTGGATGTAGTGGACAACAATAAAGGTCAGGTTCCTAGAAGCAGTCAGGGGACTCCAGGAAAACCTCTGACCTCACAGACCAGATCCTCAAAACCACACAAAGAGTAAAAGTAATCAAGAAGCCAGGCATAGAAATGACTGAGATTTATCTTACTTGTACTCAACTGAAGGTTTTGGCTATAAATATTACTAAATTCATTCATTAAGTAGCTCTTACTTTTTCTTTTATGCTACTTTTTGTCTTTCATTTTTACCTTTTAAGTGTTATCCCCTTCACTTTATGCAAGAAACAAAGATTTCTAAATAAGTAATAAATATAAAGTATATATAAATACAAATAAAATAAAGAATATATAAAAATATAAAATTGTATATATAATATATATATACATTTTATGTATAGATATATATGGGTTTCCCAGATGGCTCAGTGGTAAAGAATCCACCTTTAATGCAGAAGACGTGGGTTCAATCCCTGGGTCAGGAAGATCCCCTGGAGAAGGAAATGGCAACCCCCTCTAGTACTTTTGCTGTGAAATCTCATGGACAGAGAAGCCTGGCAAGTTACAGTCCATGGGATCACAAAAGAATCAGACACAACTAACTAACTAAACTACAACAACATATATTACTGCTCAATTGCTGGCTAAATGTTGCTAGCTGTAATAGATTGATTGCAAAAATGACTGTTCTTCTTTACTCCTTACCTCCTGTGTCCTCAGATCTTGCAATGTAGTTTTGCATTGTTTCCATCCAGAAATGGAGTGAGTTTCCCTACTCCTTGAATCAATCTGGAATTATGACCTGCTTTTGTCAATCAAGTGAAGTCACTCAGTCGTGTCCGACTCTTTGCGACCCCATGGACTGTGGCCTACCAGGCTTCTCTGTCCATGGGATTTTCCAGGCAAGAGTATTGGAGTGGATTGCCATTTCTTTCTCCAGGAGATCTTCCCAACCCAGGGATTGAACCCAGGTCTCCTGTATTGTAAGCAGATGCTTTACCATCTGAGCCACTAGGGAAGCCTCAGAAGCGTGGCGGCTGCGACGGACCGCGCAGAAGCTTGGCCGAGAGGAGCTACCCTGGGCCGGAGGCCAGGGGCGGTGGCCGAGAGGAGCTGCCCCATGCCCCAAGGCCAGGGGTGGCTGAGAGGAGTTACCCCAGGTCCAAGGAGCCGCGGCTGCGTGGGCACAGGAGGGCCAAGAGGAGTTACTCCACATTCAAGGTCAGGAGGGGCCGTCGTGAGTAGATACCCCTTGTCCAAGGTAAGGAGAAATGGCTGCACTTTGCTGGAGCAGACGTGAAGAGATACCCCACATCCAAGGTAAGAGAAACCCAAGTAAGACGGTAGGTGTTGTGAGAGGGCATCAGAGGGCAGACACACTGAAACTATAATTACAGAAAACTAGCTAATCTGATCACACGGACCACAGCCTTGTCTGTCTCAATGAAACTAAGCAATGCCGTGTGGGGCCACCCAAGATGGATGGGTCATGGTGGAGAGGTCTGACAGAATGTGGTCCACTGGAGAAGGGCATGGCAAACCACTTCAGTATTCTTGCCCTGAGAACCCCATGAACAGTATGAAAAGGCAAAAAGATAGGACACTGAAAGATGAACTCCCCAGGTCAGTAGGTGCCCAATATGCTACTGAAGATCAGTGGAGAAATAACTCTAGAAAGAGTGATAGGATGGAGCCAAAGCAAAAAGGATACCCAGTTGTGGATGTGCCTGGTGATAGAAGCAAAGTCCGATGCTGTAAAGAGCAATATTGCATAGGAACCTGGAATGTTAGGTCCATGAATCAAGGCAAATTGGAAGTGGTCAAACAGGAGATGGCAAGAGTGAATGTCGACATTCTAGGAATCAGCAAACTGAGACGGACTGGAATGGGTGAGTTTAACTCAGATGACCATTATATCTACTATTGTGGGCAGGAATCCCTTAGAAGAAATGGAGTAGCCATCATGGTCAACAAAAGAGTCCGAAATGCAGTACCTGGATGCAATCTCAAAAGCGACAGAATGATCTCTGTTCGTTTCCAAGGCAAACCATTCAGTATCACGGTAATCCAAGTCCATGCTCCTACCAGTAATGCTGAAGAAGCCGAACTTGAATGGTTCTATGAAGACCTACAAGACCTTTTAGAACTAACACCCGAAAAAGATGTCCTTTTCATTATAGGGGACTGGAATGCAAAAGTAGGAAGTCAGGAAACACCTGGCGTAACAGGCAGATTTGGCCTTGGAGTACAGAATGAAGCAGGGCAAAGGCTAATAGAGTTTTGCCAAGAGAACACATTGGTCATAGCAAACACCCTCTTCCAACAACACAGGAGAAGACTCTACACATGGACATCACCAGATGGTCAACACCGAAATCAGATTGATTATATTCTTTGCAGCCAAAGATGGAGAAGCTCTATACAGTCAGCAAAAACAAGACTGGGAGCAGACTGTGGCTCAGAACATGAACTCCTTATTGCCAAATTCAGACTGAAATTGAAGAGAGTAGGGAAAACCACTAGACCATTCAGGTATGACCTAAATCAAATCCCTTATGATTATATAGTGGAAGTGACAAATAGATTTAAGGGACTAGATCTGATAGAGTGCCTGATGAACTATGGACAGAGGTTCATGACATTGTACAGGAGACAGGGATCAAGACCATCCCCATGGAAAAGAAATGCAAAAAAGCAAAATGGCTGTCTGAGGAGGCCTTACAAATAGCTGGGAAAAGAAGAGAAGCAAAAAGCAAAGGAGAAAAGGAAAGATATTCCCATCTGAATGCAGAGTTCCAAAGAATAGCAAGGAGAGATAAGAAAGGCTTCCTCAGCGATCAGTGCAAAGAAATAGAGGAAAACAACAGAATGGGAAAGACTAGAGATCTCTTCAAGAAAATTAGAGATACCAAGGGAACATTTCAGGCAACGATGGGCTCGATAAAGGACAGAAATGGTATGGACCTAACAGAAGCAGAAGATATTAAGAAGAGGTGGCAAGAATACACAGAAGACCTGTACGAAAAAGATCTTCATGACCCAGATAATCACGATGGTGTGATCACTCACCTAGAGCCAGACATCCTGGAATGTGAAGCCAAGTGGGCTTTAGGAAGCATCACTATGAACAAAGCTTGTGGAGGTGATGGAATTCCAGTTGAACTATTTCAAATCCTAAAAGATGATGCTGTGAAAGTGGTGCACTCAGTATGCCAGCAAATTTGGAAAACTCAGCAGTGGCCACAGGACTGGAAAGGGTCAGTTTTCATCCCAATCCCAAAGAAAGGCATTGCCAAAGAATGCTCATACTACTACACAATTGCACTCATCTCACACGCTAGTAAAGTACTGCTCAAAATTCTCCAAGCCACGCTTCAGCAGTACGTGAACCGTGAACTTCCAGATGTTCAAGCTGGTTTTAGAAAAGGCAAAGGAACCAGAGATCAAATTGCCAACATCTGCTGGATCATCAAAAAAGCAAGAGAGTTCCAGAAAAACATCTATTTCTGCTTTATTGACTATGGCAAAGCCTTTGACTGTGTGGATCACAATAAACTGTGGAAAATTCTGAAAGAGATGGGAATGCCAGACCATCTGACCTGTCTTTTGAGAAACCTGTATGCAGGTCAGGAAGCTGCAGGAGGAGAAGGGGACAATAGAGGTTGAGATGGTTGGATGGCATCATCGAGTCGATGGACATGGGTTTGGGTAAACTCTGGGAGTTGGTGATGGACAGGGAGGCCTGGCATGCTGCGATTCATGGGGTCGCAAAGAGTCGGACACGACTGAGCGACTGAACTCAAGTTTGTCGACCAAATATGGAGAAAATGATTATTTGCCAGTTCCAAGACCTCAAGAGACACTGCAAGTTCCACTTGCTGTCTTCAATTTTCCATCTGCACCATGAGCATCAGCCTGGGCTCAGTTGGGAGGATGGGGGACACACAGCCCAGGTATCCCCACTCCCCTAGTCTATAGTCAGTCAACCACCAGATATACAGGTGGGTCCATCCCAAAGTCACTGACCCACCAGTCACTGCAGAACAAGTACGCCCACACCCAGCCCAGAACAACAGGCATTCCTAGTTGACCTACTGACTCACAAATAGTGATAATCCTTACTGTTTTACAGCACGGCTTCATGAAGGGTTTGTTACTAAGATAACTACCTGATAAAGTGGGCCACCGACAGAAGATCCTTCCAGTGATTAAAAACCACAGATTAAACACACCTTTCTGTTTGACATTGTGAAAGTATATTTGACAAGCTGGAGACTAGAACATTTTATTTCCCAATTGAGATTAAGTTGTAAACTCAGATGAAAATAGCAGGAATAAAAGAAAGTGGTCATTAAAAGCACCTCAGATATGATTAACCTAACCGTATTTTTCTAGTTACATATGGCTTGGTAAGGTGGGTTGGGATAGAGACACATTCAAGTTCATATAGCTCGTTTTTTCTCAAAGTATGTTTTAGGTACTACTGTGCATGTGTGTTAAGTCACCTCAGTGGTGTCTGACTCTTTGCAATCCTATGGACCATAGCCCACCATGCTCCTCTGTCCATGGGATTCTCCAGGTAAGAATGCTGGAGTGGGTTTCCATGCCCTCCTCCAGGGGATCTTCCCGTTCCAGGGATTGAACCCATGTTTCTTACATCTCCTGCATCTCCTAGGTCTTTACCACTAGCGCCACCTGGGAAGCCCATGTACTAGCTTATGTACTACTGCTATATCCAAATAATCTGGGTGAAAAACAATGCTTTAAATTGTTTTAGCTATATAAATATGAAATTATTATAACAAGTGATCCTTATTTTTCCATGCTGCTCACTTCACAAGAAGAGACACCATCTAATGGGTGCTCAGGAGACGAGACCATGTTGCAAGATTCTCCCACAAAATTGGATTTGAGTCTGATAAAGCCTCTCAATTTAACCACTACAGGAAATATAGGAGGCAAGATGTACATGTCAAAGCACACTAAGGAGATACAGTCAGCAAAATGTAACATGGGAAATTCTATAGAAGAGATGACCTGTTTTTTTAATCAAATAATTTGCAAAAAAAAAAAAAAGAATCAAGAGGAAAGAGAAAGGAAGAGAGGTAGAGGGGGAAACAGGAGGAGAGAGAAAAAGAGGAAAGAGAAGTCGCCCTGAAAATTTATAGTGCTAGACTATCAACCAGTTTTTTATATATGAAAGAGAAAAGCTCTTATACTTTTAGAAATACATCCAGAAATATATACAGATGCAATAATTTTTGAGATTGCTAAGGTCTTTGAAATTGTTCAAAATAATCCAGGGATAGGGAAAGTGAGGACCAAGATTGACCATAAATTGATCATCGCTGAAGCAATTGGGTTCATTTCACTCTTCCCTCTATCTGTACATATACACACATGTATTTTACATTTTCCATAAAAAGTAAATTGCATGTACCCTGTGGATAGCTGGTTCATAAATTGCATGTACACTGCAGCTAGCTGGTTCACAAATTGCATGTACCCTGCAGATAGCTGGTTCATAAACTGCATGTACACTGTAGATAGCTGGCTCATTCTCCTAATTCTCTGGGCTTCTTTCTTTCTTATGCAGAGACATTAGAAAGAGTAAACACACAGCCTCCTGTGGTTGAAGCTGTGTGCTCCCTTAGAGAAAAAAATATATAACTAACTGCACAATGATTATCCACACATAATAAATTACTTGTGTCACAAGCAATTACAGTAATTATAGAAGTAAAATAAAAGGTCACTTGGTCAAGTTGTGGCCATTTGGTTGGGTTGAGAAATCACAAAGGAAAAACCCATATGCTAGCTTTGTCAGTGAGATTTCAATGAGCCTTTTGCTTAGAATCGGGTGCCTTTCATTTTGTGTGTTTTTGTTTCTTAAATTTTTTTTGTTTGCTTTAACTTTGGATGTTTTCACTTCTATTTTCTGGAAAGAAAAGCTAAGACACTGTGTTGTTGCTATTAAGATTTTTGTTTTGTTTCATTATTTTATTATACCTCCACTTCAATATTTCTACATTAATAAGTTGCACTAAAGAACACTTGCGCTATAGGAAGTTTAGAAATGTCAATAGAAATAGCATTATGCATGTTTCTATGAATATTAGTCAAGTAAGCATTAGACTAGAGAAGGCAATGGCAACCCGCTCCATTACTCTTGCCTGGAAAATCGCATGGACGGAGGAGCCTGGTAGGCTGCAGTCTGTGGGGTCGCTAAGAGTCGGACACGACTGAGCGACTTCACTTTCACTTTTCCCTTTCTTGCACTGGAGAAGGCAATGGCAACCCACTCCAGTGTTCTTGCCTGGAGAATCCCAGGGATGGCAGAGCCTGGTGGGCTGCCGTCTGTGGGGTCGCACAGAGTCGGACACGACTGAAGCGACTTAGCAGCAGCAGCAGCATTAGACTTGGAGGGATATTGTTGCTGTTGTTCAGTCGCTAAGTGATGTCTGACTCTTGCAACCCCATGGACTGTAGCCTGCCAGGATCCTCTGTCCATGGGATTTCCCAGACAAGAAGACTATAGTGGGTTGCCACTTGCTAATCCAGAGGATCTTCCCAACCTAAGGAACGAACCTACATCTCCTGCATTGGCAGGCACAGTCTTTACCACTGAGCCACCAGGGAAGCCCATTGGAGGATATAGCCTGTTACTTATCAGGTATTGTTTGAAGCCAAAAAAATATGCCATATCAACTTATCTCCACTGCAAACTTTTGCCCACTTTGACTATAAGATCTAAATCTCAAAATCCAAATAAAATTTCCAAAGTCAATCCTACTCTCCCAATTTGTCTCCTACCCTCTCCTCCGGAGAAGGCAATGGCAACCCACTCCAGTATTCTCGCCTGGAGAATCCCAGGGACGGGGGAGCCTGGTGGGCTGCCGTCTATGGGGTCGCACAGAGTCGGACACGACTGATGTGACTTAGCAGCAGCAGCAGCTCTCCTTCTCACTCTGTGTCCATATGTCTGTTCTCTACATCTGCATCTCTATTGCTGCTCTACAAACAGGCTCAGCTGTATCATCTTTCTAGATTCCATACTTATATGTTTAATATACGATATCTGTTTTTCTTTTCCTGACTTACTTCACTCTGTATGACAGACTCTTGGTCCATCCACATCGCTACAAATGACCCAATTTCTCTCTTTTTATGGCTGAGTAATATTCCATTGTATATATGTACCATATCTTCTCATTCACTTTGCTGTATAGCAGAAACTAACACAACATTGTAAAGCAATTATACATCAATAAAAAGTAATAAAAATTAAAAATGTTTTAAATTCCCTAAGTCATATGGATATATGGTGATAAAGAATGTTTTATTTATTTAAAAGTCTCTCTCTGTATATATATAAAATAGATATAATAAATATAATTTTATATCTTATATTTATATAAGTATATATAGAGTATATAAAATATAAAAATTATATTTATTATATCTATTGCATAATAATAAATATTGCTTTATATATTTTCTAAATCCAAGTCTAAAAGAAGATTTTTTAAAAACTTGAAAGATTGAGTTAACTAGGGCAAATTTCTTAGCAAAGGGCTACAATGGCCATCAAGTCCATTATCAGTTAAGACATTAATACATAACTATTACAATTAGAACATAACTATTACATTAATTGGAGAAGGAAATGGCAGCCCACTCCAGTACTCCTGCCTGGAAAATCCCGTGGACAGAGGAGCCTGGTAGGCTACAGTCCATGGGGTTGAGGCAGAGTCGGACACGACTGAGTGACTTCACTTTCACTTTTCACTTTCACCATTGGAGAAGGAAATTGCAACCCAAGCCAGTGTTCTTGCCTGGAGAATCCCAGGGACGGGGGAGCCTGGTGGGCTGCCATCTACGGGGTCGCACAGAGTCAGACACGACTGAAGTGACTTAGCAGCAGCAGCATTACATTAATAACTATTAATACATAACTGTTACAAAATAAAACAATGTGCATCATTTTAGGGCTTTCAAATGTAAGAATAAGAAAATAACATTTATATGGATGTATGGACCAACTGAAAGAATCAGACATATTAATATACAAATGTTCATATCTACTAAATTGAGGCTTCATTGAACTTTGATTTAATAGAATTCATGGGGGCAGTACTGGGCAAAAAAATATTATCCTTACTTTGGAAAAGAATACAATTTCTCAAATTAAAACCTGAAGCAAATGTGGCTGGGTGGAAGGCTCTCTAGGATGGCCTCAATGATGCCCTGCCTCTGGATATGGGCTGAACTTGTCCACTTGCTTTTAACTAATGACAGATGTGGCATCCCAAGTAGCTCAGTGGTAAAGAATCTGCCTACCAATGCAGGAGACATGGGTCCTATCCTTAGGTTAGGAAGATCCCCTGGAGAAGGAAATGGCAACCTGCTCCAGTATTCTTTCCTGGAAAATCCCACAGACAGAGGATCCTGGTGGGCTACAGTCGTGGGGACGCAAAAGACTCAGACGTGACTTAGCAACTAAACAACAACAACAATAAATATAGTGTCACTCCAAGGTAGAGGTTATAGAAAGCCTGTGTTCAGTTTAAGGACTCTCTATAGCTCTCTTGCATCACTTGCTCTGAGGGAAGCCAGCTGCCATGTCATCAAGGAACCCTGCGCAAGGCCCCCTGTGAGTGAACTTGGATGTGTATCTTCTGAGGCCTACCAAGCACAGAGGCAGATCTTGCCCTGAGGCACTTGCAGCCCCGGCCCAAAGTTTGACTGAAGCCTCCAGAGAGACCTTAGCCAAAGCCATTCAGCGCAGCCACTTCAGGATTCCTGACCCACAGAAACTGGGAGATATTACCTATTTTTCCCAAATTGTCAAGTTTGCAAATAATTTATACCAGTCATAGATAAATAACATGGATGACTAGAAGTAATGGGAGAGCAGCTCTGAGAAAATTCAGAAAGACATCACTGGTGACTTAGCAGTTACCCTACAAACACGAATTTCATTTGGTTGTGATAACAAGTTTGTCCTGAGGTGAACAGGTGTAAAGATGGAGCATCAGAAACAAATAACAGGAAAAGTAAATGCAGTGGAGATTCAGAAACTAGCACGATGAAAAAATAACTCTGATTTGGATTATGAAGGCAAATCTAATCAATGTTATCTGAAAAACAATCTCAGCCACAATTTTTTAGAATAAAACTGCAAACCTGTTAAAATATTTCTCCACTGAGAAATTTTTCTTTGTAGGAGGAAATACTCAAGAGCCAAAAATAAATGAGACAAGTCATTTTAGACAGTACAACACACTAGGATATGTATTATAAAGAATAATTCAGAGGTACATATGAATAAAATTGTTTTATGACAGCTGAAGCCCTGTTGTTTATATAAAGAAGAATATTATGAAGTTGTGAGCAGAATACTAAGTTGCTTTAATATTCGCTATTTATATGAAGTGAAAAGGGACAGCCTTTTTGTTGTCAAATTGCTTTTTTTGGAAACTCTTAATAGACAGATTTTTTTTTTTTAATGTGCTTAAACAGAAGAAGTTCACAGAGAAAAAATGCAGGTTGTTGTAATTGTTGTGAAATGAAGTGAGAAATAGATGTAGCAATTGAAGCAGCAGAAACAATGTTGATTTCTATGGCAAAACCAAAGCCAGGACAAGTAAGTAAAAATGAAAAGAAAATGAACTTATAAGAAGCTGCTGCTGCTGCTAAGTCACTTCAGTCGGGTCCGACTCTGTGCGACCCCATAGACGGCAGCCCACCAGGCTCCGCCGTCCCTGGGATTCTCCAAGCAAGAATCCTGGAGTGGATTGCCATGTCCTTCTCCAGTGCATGAAAGGGAAAAGTGAAAGTGAAGTCGCTCAGTCGTGTCCGACTCCTAGCGACCCCATGGACTGCAGCCTACCAGGCTCCTCCATCCATGGGATTTTCCAGGCAAGAGTACTGGAGTGGCAGTATGCACACAAAGCCCCAACTTGACAATATTTTCTGAATAATTTGACCAGCGGCACCAATGAAAACTGAAAGAAATTTTTGTATTGTCCGGACTATCTGTCATAAAACAAAGATTAAGTCTTTTGGATAAGGTAACGCCTGCTTTGTGTATTTTAACTTTTAGTACAAAATAAACCTCAATTTTAATAATGATAAATGTTCATATTAAATACTTGTGGTATTGCCATTCAACTTTTTAATGATTTTTATTTGGCATTTATTTTGTGTCGATGTTCCTTCTCTAAGTGTTTCTTTTATCAAGTGATTGTATCATATAGAGATCATGTTTGTGTATTGAAACACATGATCATGCCACAACACACCAGTTCATAGTAGTAACAAATCATGCATTGCATTTATTATTACCGCTTTTTATTTTACAGAAAAATCTCCATAAACTTTTACTATAACCGTGTAGCCAAAAAAAACCTGATTCACTCTTTATTATTTGATCACTCATTATTTAAGGACTTGTAAATAGAGTGCTACAAAAAATAAAGTGTAATTTATGATTCAAGTCTTCCCAAGAATTCTGATGACTCATTCAAGAATCCTGATGATTCATTCAAGAATCCAGAGAAGCACATGTGTCGGGATTTGGAGGCATTCAGCAGGGATGCCTGGGGCTGGAAATCAATGTAGAGCAGAGCAGAGAAGTTCCTGGAAAAGCCCAGCAAAGTTGTAAATTGGCAGAAACCAGAGAACAGCCATAACCCTGTATGCAGTCTCTGGGTGCAGGCCAACAAGCATATGCCTTATCCACATTTGCTATGTGTTTAACAGTTTATCTTGCTGTCACCATCTGCTTCCATCTTCCTTTACCTAGCAGTGACCCTGGGCCATTGGACAGGCTGGTGGCCAGTCTAGGACAGTCAGAGACAGCCCAGGGCTTATTCCACCTAATTCAACATGACCACCTCTGCAGGCCACCCTCCACAGGCCCTCCACCCCAGGAGATGAGCACAGAAAGGTACCCCTGTCCAGTCTCTGAGGGGAGAACTGTGCTCTGCCCATGTGTCTGTCCATTCTTCTGTCCGCAGGTAAGAGAAGACAGATGTCACCTTTGTTTCACTCAGTGTTCAGAGCCTTTGACCCAAGCAAGTTCTAACATCACACTGTTTTTCTCTCAGCGAATAACTTCCAGAATGAATGGACGATTCCAGGACATGGAGGTGTAAGGACCTCCAGGAGTCCCTAAATGGTTCAAAAGAGGCCCCTCCTCCTAAGACATAGTGCAGTTTGAAAGCAGCAGGTGCCTTGAATTAATAGGGAGGAAATGTCCCCTGGCATCAAACAGTTTTACCCAAACAAATTCCAAGCCAACTTTCTCTAAGGGTTTCTCCCAGACCCTAGTGAGGAAGGATCCGTATTCATAATGAAAACTACACTGCATTTCCTTGGCCAAAGGTGACCACAGGAGGTGTGAGTGAGTAGCACACTGCCCTGATACTCATACCACGTGTGTGTGTGTGTGTGTGTGTGTGTGTGTGTGTGTGTGCACACGCTTAGTCCCTCAGTTGTGTCTGACTCTTTATGACCCCATGGACTGTAGCCCTCCAGGCTCCTCTGTCCATGAGATTCTCCAGGCAAAAATACTGGAGTGGGTTGCCATGTCCTCCTTCAGGGAATCTTCCCAACCCAGGAATTGAACCAAGGTCTCCCACATTACAGGCAGATTCTTCACTGTCTGAGCCACCAGGGAAGCTCAAGAATACTGGAGTGGGTAGCCTATCCCTTCTCCAGGGGATCTTCCCAACCGAGAAATCAAACCAGGGTCTCCTGTATTGCAGGCGGAGTCTTTACCAGCTGAGCTACCAGAGAAGCCCTAGCTATACTACTGTGAGTGTGCATTGTTCACAGGTACTGTGCACATATGTGTGTGTGCGTGTATGTGTATGTACACATTTGTCTGTTTCTTCATGTAATAACTGCATGACTTTTGATTATATTATACTTTTATTTTAAAAATAAACGTGTGTGTGTGCTCAGTCATTTCTGATTTTTTGCAACCCTTTGGACTGTAGTCTGCCAGGCTCCTCTCTCCATGAGATTTTTCAGGCAAGAGATACGGAGTGCGTTGCTATTTCCTTCTCCAGGGATCTTCCCAACTCAGGGATCAAACCCACATTTCCTGTGTCTCCTGCATCGCAAGCAGATTTTTACCCACTGAGCCATCAAGGAAGTCTCAAAGAAACTTAGAGGCCCATAAAATCTCCTTCATCTGGGAAATGGAAATAACTATTCATCACACAGCTATTGTGAAGATAACATGAGAACACACAAGTAAAACCATATTTTACAATATCTGGCATGCGGTAAATGCTAAATGAACATTCAGTTCAGTTCAGTCACTCAGTCGTGTCCGACTCTTTGCAACCCCATGGACTGCAGCACGCCAGGCTTCCCTGTCCATCACCAACTCCCGGAGCTTGCTCAAACTCATGTCCGTCAAGGGCCTAGCTTGTGGGGGGATGTGTCTGGAAGTGTGCCCAGCATAAGCTCCACAGAGCAGCCCCATCTCACCCATTCACTTCACCACTCCTCTCTCACACCCAGAGCAGCATCTGAACAGAGTGTGTATCGGGCAGCTCAGGCTGCCCTAAGAAAAAATCACACGGACTGGGTGGTTTAAACAAAACTTTTGGAGGCTAGAAGTTCAAGATCAAGGTGTCAGCAGGGCTGGTTCCTCCTGAGACTCCTGTCCTTGGTGTGTAGACGGCCGTCTTTTCCGAGTGTCCTCACATAATCTCTCCTTTGTGTCTATTTTGTCCTAATCTCCTCTTCTTAAGGACACAGTCAGATTAGATTAGGTCCCATCCTAGCAGCCTCATTTTGCCTTAAGTGTTACCTCTTTTAAGAACCTGTCACAAGATATAATCACATCTGAGGTACTGGAGGGTTAAGACTTCAGCATGTGTACTTGGGGCATAATTCAGCCACATCAGGGCACAAACACATAAGTTTGGAAATTGAATACTGTTTCTAAAATTTCAAATAAGCATCATGGCTGATCATTCTATTCGTTTCATTATGTGAGGTTTGGGGCTAATCATTCAAACTTTTCTCTCCCCTGAGCACCCTCTGACTATGCCCAGATTTAACATAAATGTCCCTAGAGCCAAGAGGTCCACGACTATTAGGAAAAATAACGCATCCACAGAAAGACCAACATCAACTCAGTACACACTGTTCACTCAGGCTTGTTTAGGGGAAGGGAATGTAGTCATCACATCGTTGTCAGTGACACAGGTGAAATCAAGGCAAGTTTGTTCCGAAGAGCCTTCCAAGGAACAACTGAGAATTATTTCTAATAGGGCCAAATTTGTTCTCCAAAATAAATGATTTTTAAGATCTGATCCATTACAAAAAATAGGTCCATCATTAATAGTGATTTTCTAAGAAAGGTTTAGAATAATGTGCATATGAAATTACATTTTATTAACTCAAGGTAGATTTATCCTTTCAGTGAAGACTGATAGGAAGGGCTTGGACTGAAGCCTGCAAGAGATGTGGAGCTGGGATATAGAGTCACTGCCTCAGAGAAACTTCTAGTCATAGGAGCAACATGTTTCATTGTTATCAAAGGTATAAAATAACTTTCATCCCAAAGAATTGCCACCTGAATCTCAACTGATAGATCCATACAACCTAATTCAGATCATTAACAATAAACATTAACCCATTTGTTAAAGGTGTGAGCTATTTACACATGGGTTAAAAGAATGCATAAACCAAACTGTTACTTGAATGAGAAATAGCTTGGCTAAATGATATTAGATGTAGAAAATATGATTCTTACTTTTCCCTAACTCATGAACAATGAATGATGAATAGCAGACACCCAAGGACTCCTGGACCTGCCATTCAAGAAACTCACTCCTGAACTCATACTAGATTTGTGATCCTTAAGGAGCTCCATGAGCCCCTGTGGAGCTCACAAATCTTCAAGGAGTCCAGTAGTCAAATTAGTGTCACAGTAATACATAGTAATAATGAGATGTGATTTGCCTTTTTCAATCCCATTCCCCCAAGAATATATAGAGGTTGTTTCCACATGATGTGTAATATCATAAAAACTGGAATTCAGACACTGATAATGAGAATCTGTCTTTCGTTGAGCCAGAAATTCAAGAAATTTGCAGAATAATGAAACAAAGACATTTCTGTCATTACTTCTTTTAGAAAACGCATTTTTTAAAGAATACATTATGTGCACCCATGTCATGGGTTTATTGTTACTTTTATAATAATTTAAGATATAACTATTGCTACATGTAAATATCAGTAGATGTCATCCACATACACCAAAGCTCTCCAAGGTCCTCAACAATTTTTAAGAATATAAAGGCACCCGAGGCCCAAATTCTCGAGAGCTGTCACTCTGTGTGAGAACAGAGGCTACCCTCTTCTGGATGTGAGAAACTCACCAGCTTCTGAAGCATCCGGGCTATCATCAAGCTGCTCTAACTTTATGGAGTTCATTTTCTTTCTGTTGAGAACAAAATAAGAGACATGTTGTTCTATCATCAAGCATGTGGGTAGGGTGGGGTTTAATAGCTCCTCTTCTGTTCAATGTTTTTTCTACTTTCTAACTGGAACATTGTGTCTCTTTACAACAGAATGTGAGGCTGGGGCAGCAGTAAGTTACTTCTCTCTCGAGAATTTCCCTTGACAGATAGATGCACGTGTACGTAGATAATATTGAGTTATGCACTGATTGTACAGTTAAATCTGAAAGAGTCCACTTTAGCACACTTAGACTAATCTAAAAGTTTTAACAGCACTTACCTTTGGGGAAAGAGAACATGGTTTGAATCAGAATTTTTAAATATTGGAATCAAGTTTAAAACGTCTGTACTATTCTGCATAGACACATGCAATCCATGTCATGCATGGTTATCTGAGTGCTGAAATTCTGGATGCCTCTTCATAAGTTTAAAAGTAATATTTTTATGTATATTAAATTTTAACATTTTCACTCTTAAAAAAAATCACCCCAGTGTTCCAGTTTGCTGTGCAGAAGCTTAAAATTGCTTTAGTCAAGAATTTTTTAATTCGCCTGCCAACTTGTATTTAAATACTTCTTTTCCACATATTTTTGCCTTTTGAAGGAAATTACTAGATTCTTTTTATCACATTTATAGACTCTACCCTGCTCGATGAATGTTAGTAAAGCTAATGAATATGAGCAGAAAATTTTTAAGACAGAAATAACCCAGTAAAGATTGCACCTCCACCTTAAGTCCTCTGTCACGTAGTCATATGAATGAGCTCAGTAAGTTACAAGCCATGGTAGCTTTTATGATAATAAATGTCAACTCAGCAAAGTAGGAGAGGAAAGAACTTCTTCTAATTTATTAATATTCACTGTAAAATTACCAAATGTTTCCAATTATAAAGTAATGCATGTGGAGATCAACTTCTAGAATGGAGGAGTGCAAACTTCAGTGAACTTGTACTTTCACCAAAAAAAAAAAAAAGCAAAAAACATAAAGCCAAACAAAGAAAATTTACCATTTCAAAGTGCAAGCCATTAAACAATACTCAGAACAGAATAAACATCCTTCCAGAAGAAACTGCAAACCTCAGCAGGGCCATAGTTAGTGATGTTTTAACTTGGAGCTATTCCTCCAGCTCAGTAAAGAGGTTCCACAACCTGCAACATTGCAGACAACAGATATGACCATTTTTAGAGCTCTACGAAGAGTACCATCCCCAGATCACAATCAGTACTTTGTTTGAACTTTCAGGTGACTGAAAAGTCAATATTCTTAGAATATGATGACTGATTTGATTTGATTCAGAGTTCAGCTCAGCAGGGGAGGGGACCTACTCACAGGGCATTACTGTAACAGTTATTCCTGGCAACATCTCAATCACCTAAAGCCATGATATAAGTGAGAGCAAATAAGAACCTGGTGGGGAATGTCTCTTTAATCCTGTTTAGCTAGAGGACCATAGGGAACTTTGAAAGGCTACAGCATATTCCTAGACACCTAGACTATAGGCATGACCAGGAAGAATCTGCATAAGCAGAAGTCACCAGTCACTCACCCCTGGTTGATCTAGAAACTACACACCACCAGGAAATAATAGCTAACTAGTCAAGAATTATGAAATCCCTTAAGTTTGAATGCAGACCTTGGCAAAGGGGAAAGTCAAACAGACAAAGCATTTAGGAATCTGACGAATCCTAGTGACTGTCCACTAAACTATATTGACCCCAGTGTTACCCCCAGGAAGTTGATTTTAAAGTTAAAAAAATTAAGAAACTTAAAAAAAAAAGATAGCAAAGAATTCAGTGGACCCGCATTGCAGGGAATACAGAAACTATAAATTTGTCCAGGAAAGTCACTAAGCAAATAAGCGGCAACAACAAGATATCAGATACCACAGTTTTTACAAAACAAATGTCTAGATTTTAGACACACATGAGACATACAAATAAACAGGAAATTATTCCATATACACAATAAAAAGAGAAGTCAACAGAACATGACCTCAAGACTACCTAAATTTTAGACTTAGTGTACAAAGGCTTTAAATTGCTATTATACATATGTTCAAAAACTAAAGAAAATTATTTTAAAGAATTAAAGAAAAGCATGACAGTGATGTCTTACCAAGAGATATCACATACAGAATGATAATAAGGAGATCAAAATTATAAAAAGGAATGAAATTCTGGAGCTGAATAGTGCCATGCTCAGTCACTTCAGTTGTATGTGGCTCTTCGCAACCCCATGGATTATAGCCCACCAGGCTTCTCTGCCCATGGTATTTTTCAGCCAAGAATACTGGAGTGGGTTGCCGTTTCCTTCTCCAAGGAATCTTCCCAACCCAGGAATAAAACACACATCTCCTGCATTACGGGCAGATTCTTTACTGCTGAGCCACTGGGGGAGCCCACTGAAAAGTACAATATCAAAACAAAAAATTCACTAGTAGAACTGAACTGTCAGAAAGAATAATAATTAGCAAACTCGAAGATAATAATCAGCAAACTTGAAGATAGATCAATTAAGATTATTCAGTCTGAGGAGCAGAAGAAGAGGGGAGAGAGAAAAGAGTAGGAAAATATTGGAAGAAATAATGGTCAAAAATTCCCAAATTTAATCAAAAATATTAACCTACATATACAATAAGTTCAACAAACTACAAGTAAAGTAAACTTAAAAAAGACCTATAAACCTATACATGCCAAACCAAATAGGAAAAATGTCGAAGACAAAGAGAGAAACTTGAGAGCAGCCAGTGAGTGGGGATTTGCCACAGAGGAGGCATCTCAATAGGATAAACAGCCAATTTCTCATGGAGAAACGTGGAGGGCAGAACACAGTGACATGATATCCACAAAATATAAGAAAAAGACTGCCAACCTAGAAATCTATGTAGCAAAAATATCCTTTAAAAGCAAAGAAACTAAAACCTTTCCAGATGAACAAAAAGTGAGAGAATGTGTTGCTATCACATCCCTAAGGGAGTCCTTCATTCAGTTCAGTTCAGTTCAGTTCAGTTCAGTTGCTCAGTCGTGTCCGACTCTTTGCAACTCCATGGACTGCAGCACCCCAGGCTTCCCTGTCCATCACCAATTCCCAGAGTCTACTCAAACTCATGTCCATTGAGTCAGTGATGCCATCCAACCATCTCATCCTCTGTCGTCCCCTTCTCCTGTCCCCAATCCTTCCCAACAGCAGGGTCTTTTCCAATGAGTCAACTCTTTGCATGAGGTGGCCAAAGTATTGGAGTTTCAGCTTCAACATCAGTCCTTCCAATGAACACCCAGGACTGATCTCCTTTAGGATGGATTGATTGGATCTCCTTGAGGTCCAAGGGACTCCCAAGAGTCTTCAACACCACAGTGCAAAAGCATCAATTCTTTGGCACTCAGCTTTCTTTATAGCCCAACTCTCACATCCATACATGACCACTGGAAAAACCGTAGCTTTGACAAGACAGACCTTTGTTGGCAAAAGTAATGTTTCTGTTTTTCAGTATGCTGTCTAGGTTGGCCATAGCTTTTCTTCCAAAGAGCAAGTGTCTTTTAATTTCATGGCTGCAATCACCATCTGCAGTGATTTTGGAGCCCCCCCAAAAAATAAAGTCTGTCACTGTTTCCACTGTTTCCCCATCTCTTTGCCATGAAGTGATGGGACTGGATGCCATGATCTTAGTTTTCTGAATGCTGAGGTTTAAGCCAACTTTTTCACTCTCCTCTTTCACTTTCATCAAGAGATTCTTTAGTTCTTCTTCACTTTCTGTCATAAGGGTGGTGTCATCTGCATATCTGAGGTTATTGATATTTCTCCCGGCAATCTTGATTCCAGCTTGTGCTTCATCTAGCCTGGCATTTCTCATGATGTACTCTGCATATAAGTTAAATAAGCAGGGTGACAATATACAGCCTTAACCTACTCCTTTCCTTATTTGGAACCAGTCTGTTGTTCCATGTCCAGTTCTCACTGTTGCTTCTTGATCTGCATACAGATTTCTCAGGAGGCAGGTCAGGTAGTCTGGTATTCCCATCTCATGAAGAATTTTCCACAGTTTGTTGTGATCCACACAGTTAAAGGCTTTGGCATAGTCAATAAAACAGAAGTAAGTGTTTTTCTGGAACTCTCTTGCTTTTTTGATGATCCAGCAGATGTTGGCAATTTGATCTCTGGTTCCTCTGCTTTCTCAAAATCCAGCTTGAACACCTGGAAGCTCATGGTTCACGTACTGTTGAAGTCTGGATTGCAGAATTTTTAGCACTACTTTGCTAGCGTGTGAGATGAGTGCAATTGTCCAGTAGTTTGAACATTCTTTGGCATTGCTTTTCTTTGGGATTGGAGTGAAAACTGACCTTTTGCAGTCCTGTGGCCACTGCTGAGTCTTCCAAATTTTCTGGAATATTGAGGGCAACACTTTCACAGCATCATCTTTCAGGATTTGTAATAGCTCAACTGGAATTCCATTGCCACCACTAGCTTTGTTCATAGTGATGTTTCCTAAGGCCCACTTGACTTCACATTCCAGGATGCCTGGCTCAAGGTAAGTGATCACACCATCTTGATTATCTGGGTCATGAAGATTTTTTTTTTTGTATAGTTCTCTGTATATTCTTGCCACCTCTTCTTAATATCTTCGACTTCTGTTAGGTTCATACCATTTCTGTCTTTTATTGCGCCCGTCTTTGCATGACATATTCCCTTGGTATCTCTAATTTCCTTGAAGAGATCTCAAGTCTTTCCCATTCTATTGTTTTTCTCTATTTCTTTGCATTGATCACTGAGGAAGGCTTTCTTATCTCTCCATGCTATTCCTTGACATTCTGCATTCAAATGAATGTATCTTTCCATTTCTTCTTTGGTTTTAGCTTCTCTTCTTTTCTCAGCTATTTGTAAGGCCTCCTCAGACAACCATTTGGCCTTTTTGCATTTCTTTTTCTTGGGAATGGTCTTGATCCCTGCCTCCTGTACAATGTCACAAACCTCTGTCCATAGTTGGTCAGGCACTCTGTCTATCAGATCTAATCCCTTGAATCTATTTGTCACTTCCACTGTATAATCATAAGGGATTTGATTTAGGTCATACCTGAATGATCTAGTGCTTTCCCTACTTTCTTCAATTTCAGTCTGAATTTGGCAATAAGGAGTTCTTGATCTGAGCCACAGTCAGCTCCCAGTCTTGTATCTGCTGCCTATGTAGAGCTTCTCCATCTTTGACTGCAAAGAATATAACCAATCTGATTTCGGTATTGACCATCTGGTGAGGTCCATGTGTAGAGTCTTCTCTTATATTGTTGGAAGAGGGTGTTTGCTGTGACCAGTGCATTCTCTTGGCAAAGCTCTGTAAGCCTTTGTTTGCCCTCCATCATTTTGTACTCCAAGGCCAAGTTTGCCTATTACTCCAGGTATCTCCTGACTTCCTGCTTTTGCATTCCAGTCCCCTATAATGAAAAATATATATTTTTTGGGTGTTAGTTCTAAAGTTCGATTCAGTTCAGTCACTCAGTCATGTCCGACTCTTTGCGACCCCATGAATCGCAGCATGCCAGTCTTCGCTGTCCATCACCAACTCCTGGAGTCTACCCAAACCCATGCCCATCGAGTCGGTGATGCCATCTAGCCATCTCATCCTCTGTCGTCCCCTTCTCCTGTCCCCAATCCTTCCCAGCAGCAGGGTCATTTCCAATGAGTCAACTCTTTGCATGAGGTGGCCAAAGTATTGGAGTTTCAGCTTCAACATCAGTCCTTCCAATGAACACCCAAGACTGATCTCCTTTAGAATAGGCTGGTTGGATCTCCTTGCAGTCCAAGGGACTCTCAAGAGTCTTCTCCAACACCACAGTTCAAAAGCATCAGTTCTTCAGTGCTCAGCTTTCTTCACCATCCCACTCTCACATCCATACATGACTACTGGAAAAACCATAGTCTTGACTAGATGGACCTTTGTTGGTAAAGTAATGTCTCTGCTTTTAAATATGCTATGTAGGTTGGTCATAACTTTCCTTCCAAGGAGTAAGCGTCTTTTTATTTCATGGCTGCAGTCACCATCTGCAGTGATTTTGGAGCCCCCCAAAATAAAGTCTGACACCGTTTCCACTGTTTCCCCATCTATTTCCCATGAAGTGATGGGACCAGATAATCAAACAGGAGATGGCAAGAGTGAACATTGACATTCTAAGAATCAGTGAACTAAGATGGACTGAAATGGGTGAATTTAACTCAGATGACCATTATATCTACTACTGTGGACAGCAATCCCTTAGAAGAAATGGAGTAGCCATCATGGTCAACAAAAGAGTCCAAAATGCGGTACTTGGATGCAATCTAAAAAATGACAGAATGATCTCTGTTCATTTCCGAGGCAAACCATTCAATATCATGGTAATCCAAGCCTATGCCCTGACCAGTAACACTGACGAAGCTGAAGTTGAACGGTTCTGTGAAGACCTACAAGACCTTTTAGAACTACCACCCTGAAAGATGTCCTTTTCATTATAGGGCACTGTAATGCAAAAGTAGGAATTCAGGAAACACCTGGAGTAACAGGCAAATTTGGCCTTGGAGTACAGAAGGGCAAAGGCTAATAGAGTTTTGCCAAGAGAATGCACTGGTTAGTTCTAAAAGGAAGTCTTAAAAGCTAAGATAAAAAGGCTCTAAACAGTAACTCAATTATATACAGAGAAATAAAGAGTGCTGGTTAAAAACACTACATAGGTATTACAAAGCACAATACAAAAATACTTTTGTTAATAACTGTTTTTTTTTTTCTGTTTTAAAAGTAACTGCATAAAGTCATAAATATATGAACTCTGTTAATGTGTTTGTTAAGATGTCTTTCATATGTCAATAATAATACAAATCAAGAGAGATGAAACAGATGTACATTAGAGCATAACTTTTGTATACTCTTAAAATTAAGTTACTATTAATTTCAAGTACTAATCAAACTAGATTAAAGTTAAGAATTCAACTGTGACCCAAATCAACCACTAAGAAAATAACTCAAGAAAATAATTCAAAATTTTTAGAAAAGCAACAGCAAGAAAAATTAAAAGGTGCACTAGAAAATATTTATTTAGCACAGAAGAAGGTAGGATTCAAACAAACAATAAAGGAAGAAAAAAGACATAATACATACAGAAAACGTGGCAAAATTAAATCCTACCCTACTTACAAGGACCTGCTGTGTAGCACATGGAACCTGCTCAATGTTATGTGGCAGCCTGGATGGGAGGGGAGTTTGGGGGAGAATGGATACACATATAAGTATGGCTGAGTCCCTTCACTGCTCCCTTGAAACTATCACAACATTGTCTATGGCTATATCCCAATACAAAATGAAAAAAATTTTTAATTAAATCCTATCTTCAGTATTAGCATTCAATGTTAATAGATAAAACTCTCTAGTCAAAAGGCAAAGATTGGCAGAATGTATTTTCAGATGATTCAATTATATGCTGTATAAGAGACACATTTTAGACTTAAAGACATAAAAGGGATGAAAACAAAAGGATAAGGAAATATGTACATATAATCTATAATCGAAAGAAACCTTGAGTAGCTATATGAATAGATTTTAAGACAAAAATTTTCACTGGAAACAAGAAGAGCATTTTTAGTGATAAAAGCATCAATCCATCAGAAGATGTAACAATTATAAATACATATACAACTAAAAACAGAGTCTCAAGATGATGAAGGAAAACCTATAGAAATGAAGGCAGAAAGAGACAATCCAACAGCAACAGCTGGCAACTTCAACACCCCACTTTGAATAATGAAGAAAACAACTAGTCAGAATAGCAACAAGAAAATAGAAAACATCATCACTATAGACTTGACAGGCATATATGGAGCACTCCACTCACCAACAGCGATTATACATTCTTCTCAAGGGCACACGGAATATTCCCCAAGACAGAGGCCATGAAACAAGCCTCAATAAATTTAAAAGGAATTAAATCATACCAAGTATGTTCTCCAACCACAGTGAAATTAAATTAGAAATCAGTAAAAGAAGGAAATTTGGAAAATTCACAGATGTGTGTGGATTAAATAACCCATTCCTAAACAACCAATGGTTCAAAAAGAAATCACAAAGGAAATTAGAAAAGACTTTGAGATGAATAAAAAATAAAAACAACATACCAAAACTAATGGCAAACAGTGGAGTATTTAGAAGGAAATTTAGTAGGAAGGAAAAAAGTATTTAGAAGGAAATTTATACCTGATTTGTTTTTATTTTACATACATTATATTTTTGCTCTTATTTACTTCTCAGGAAATTCAGAAATTAAAAAACTTTTCAGTATTCTACTAGTGAATAACTTTCATTTTAAAAATATTTGAAAATATATTTATCAGACTCAGTTCTTATTCAGGATGAGAAGCAGAGGAAAATATCCTTCCCATTATATTAAGAAAATTTAATTATACATTATTGGAGAAGGAAATGGCAATCCACTCTGGTATTATTGCCTGGAAACCCCATAGACAGAGTCTGGCAGGCTATAGTCCATGGAGTTGCAAGAGTCTGACACGAGTTAACAACTGAACCACCACCATCAATCATACTTATATGCTTTGGGAATAATATGAGAAATTAAGGATATTTTTCTAATTCCTTAATTTCAAAATTTATTAGTATATACATGAATTGTAGACCACCACTAATGTTTCTATATTAGATAATTTCTATTTTCAAAACACTTTTTAAAATTTGTTTTGACTTCAGTTTTTAATACTTAACCTCAATTATTGTATTGTCTGCAGTGTTGAATTTGCTATGCATTGCTTCACTCATCTTTTTAAGGTCTCAACCCATCTTCCCTTATTTCAGGAGAATCCATCTTACAGCTTATTTTAATTTTTTTCTTGAATCTACGAAGAAGTTTAACTTCAAAAACTCTAGTATTTCACCCAGTTGTTTTTTTTTTAATGAGTTTATTTTTATGGAAACATCTCCTCTATACTAAAGTGTTTTCTCTGTTTTTAACAGAGAAACTGATGACTTTCTCTGTTGGTTCATGCCTAGACATGTAGTTCCAAGCTTAACATCAAGTAGAAGATGCAGAGTTAGAGAGTGGTGGGAGGCCCTGCCCAAGCCTGATGAACAAGAAGGTGGCACTGCCAGCCTCCTGTTTGATGGGTCTTCTATTCCAGGTGGGCTTGGGCCTGATATTTGGCTCACCTTATCACTGCACCAACACTAAGAAGTTTTTGGAGAGATGATAGGAACGTTCCCACTGCTCCCATGCAGACTGTTCTGGTGTGGATGGGAAGCTGTGTCAGTCTTCAGTCCCATGCCACATGCTGTGTACTCAGCTGAAATCACTTAAGTGACCTTGCTCCTGCTGTCCTGCGCTCAGTCATGTCTGGCTTTTTGCGACCCCATGGACTATAACCCCCCAGGCCCCTCTGTCCATGAAATTTTCCAGGCAAGAATACTGGAATGGGTTTCCATTTCCTCCTCCAAGGGATCTTCCTGACCCAGGGATCGAATCTGGGTCTCTTATGCCTCTGCATTGGCAAGTGGATTCTTGGGAATCCTCTGCCACTTGGGAAACTCCCTAAATGACCTGAGTAGGTACAAATTCACCCCTAGTTTATATTTGGTAGGTTCATTTTAGTGAAATATTGAAAAAGCAAGTTTGGTGTTCATCCTATTGTCACTACTCTGTATAGAAGAAAAGGGAGGTGGAGCCTGATATAGGCATTAAATCTACTTCCAACGAAACAAAAGCTGCGTATACATTCTGATGTGCTATTTCATAACATACACAAATGCAACTACAACTATTCTATTTATTGTCATGTGTCTAAACACATGAGTTCTAAACACTCTACTTGAATTAATTCACGTGATTCCTCATGGAAACCCACCAACATGAGTACTGCTATTATCTCCATTCCACAGAAAAGAAAATTGAGGCTTAGCAAGGTTAAGTAAGTTTCCTAAAGTCATACTGAGCTAACATCTAAACTCAGGCAGTTTGGATACAATGCATATGTTCTGAATCGCTGACTGTTAATGAATCCTTGACCATAAAATGGAAGCAAGTGAAGTTGCTCTCTGAGTCATTCTGTGTCTTCTAACAAGGATGAAACAGTCTTGTGTACCTGTTATATTCAGTTATTTCCCCCAAAGCCCAGAAAACTGCAAAACCAATCATCACACCTCACCTGTTAGTGCAGGGCTATCTTGCCAATCCTCCTGCCTTTCTTCTCAAGGTGGGTATTTGATCGTCTTATGATAGCTGAAGAAGCTGAGACTCAAAGACTTTGAGGCTCATAGGCTTCCTCATGTTCACCTCCAGTCTCAGTCCTCTTTACCACCTCCCAAAAACTGTCTTACAGGATTATATATCCTAGGGAGCAAGAAAAAGTGATTGAATACTGTTATTTTCTCAATCTTGATGTGGGCCTTATGTGAACAGAAGATACGTACAGGATATAAGAGAAAGGAGAGTGCATCAGAACCTAGGAGACCTGGCAGGCAGAAAGCCCCACCGAGTAACTTCTGTCCTCCAGATTTTCATGTTTAATTTCTAAAATATGAGGGTTCATGTATGTGAACTGTAATGTCCCCTCTAGACACAGTCTTTGTGGGTGGTGTACATAAGACAAGGAAAGACACTTCATAATATTCTTGTTCATGTTTTCATTTCCTCAGTGTGAACTAGGAGGGCTTCCCTGGTGGCTCAGAGATAAAGAAACTACCTGCCAATTCCGGGAGATGCAGGTTCAATCCCTGTTTCAGGAAGATCCCCTGAAGAAGGAGATGGCAAGTCACTCCACTATGCTTGCCTGGGAAATCCCATGGACAGAGGAGCCTGGTGGGCTGTAGTCCATGGGGTCACAAAAGAGTCTGACAAGACTTAGCGACTAAACAACAACAATGTGAACTAGACAGATCCATGTGAATAAAACACCTGAGTACAAACTTTTTCCTAGTGTGTATGTCCCCATATGCCTCCACAACACCCATGGCCCAAAGGGCCTTCAGGCCATCCCTTTGTTTCTGGCCGGTCATTTAATCAAGCTCATTTTAAGTTGTCATTTGGGCCTCACTACATATTTTCCAAAGTCTTTGAAGCCATGAGTTCATTTATTAAGAGTTGCAGCTCCAGTTAAACTTTAAAAAGACTCTACTGAGAAAGGGTCCATATATAATTGGATTGAGCATTACTAGAAAGAGAATTCCTAGAAGGACAGCTCAAGATGTAATGTGAAGCGAATGTTAACACTCTGCACATGGGCTCAAATTAAAGGATACGTTTTATTTTCCAAATCAATGGAAACCATATTTTGGCTTTAGGGATACATAAATGGCATTTTGCATACTTATTCAATTGGAAAATTTCAAAGTTGTGATACGAGGTACTCTATAATAGAAATTCAAGTTTTAGCCATACATTATGACATTAAAATGAAAGTACAATGATTTTTAAATTACATTTTAAGGAAAATATAACTAGTTTAAAGTAATAATAAAGTAGTTAAAGGAATAGCCTATGTTGTTTCATGCTAAGCTTATAAATGAAAATGTAAGCCCATGACTCAAGTCCTCCAGGCCCTACTGCCCATAGAATAAGAATAAGATTGTCATCATGAGAAACGCTGGGCTGGAAGAAGCACAAGTTGGAATCAAGATTGCTGGGAGAAATATCAATAATCTCAGATATGCAGATGACACCACCCTTACGGCAGAAAGTGAAGAGGAACTAAAAAGCCTCTTGATGAAAGTGAAAGAGGAGAGTGAAAAAGTTGGCTTAAAGCTCAACATTCAGAAAACTACGATCATGGCATCTGGTCCCATCACTTCATGGGAAATAGGTGGGGAAACAGTGGAAACAGTGGCTGACTTTATTTTTGGGGGGCTCCAAAATCACTGCAGATGGTGATTGCAGCCGTGAAATAAGAAGACGCTTACTCCTTGGAAGAAAAGTTATGACCAACCTAGATAGCATATTAAAAAGCAGAGATATTACTTTGCCAACAAAGGTCTGTCTAGTCAAGGCTATGGTTTTTCCAGTAGTCATGTATGGATGTGAGAGTTGGACGGTGAAGAAAGCTGAGCGCCAAAGAATTGATGCTTTTGAACCGTGATATTAGAGAAGACTCTTGGGAATCCCTTGGACTGCAAAGATGTCCAACCAGTCCATCCTAAAGGAGATCAGTCCTGGGTGTTCATTGGAAGGACTGATGTTGAAGCTGAAACTCCAATACTTTGGCCACCTCATGTGAAGAGTTGACTCATTGGAAAAGACCCTGCTGCTGGGAAGAATTGGGGGCAGGAGGAGAAGGGGACGACAGAGGATGAGATGGTTGGATGGCATCACCGACTCGATGGACATGGGTTTGGGTAAACTCCGGGAGTTGGTGATGGACAGGGAGGCCTGGCGTGCTGCGATTCATGGAGTCTCAAAGAGTCGGACACGACTGAGCGACCGAACTGAACTGAAATGTTCCACGAGTGTGTTGTAAGGAACACATGGGTGATGTTTAAGAATATGCTTTACGATTTTCCGGTGGATGGAGCTGGGAACTGCAGTATGAGTTCTTGTTTAGGCTGTGCCCAGACAGAGTGCCTGACCCTGAGAAGGCCATGACACCTCACTCTATACCAATTTCCCCACTTGGGAATGAGCATAAAGGTCTAACCCATCCTTTAAACTCTTCTCTCTTTAAAATACCATTTAAGGCAAAATCCTTTCGTCTTACTTTAAGATGAGAATATTTATTAGTTAACATGATGGCTAATTTTGTGTCAACTTGACTGGGCTAAGGGATGCCCAGATAATTGTTTAAATATTATTTCTGGATGTGTCGATGAGGGTATTTCTAGAAGAGATCAACGTTTGAATCAGTAGTCCTAGTAATGCAGGTAGCTCTCCCCATTGTGGATGGCATCACCCACATCTGAGGTGCTGAACAGAACAAGAAGGCAGAGGAAGATTGAGTTTACCCTCTGCCTGACTAGATGAGCTGGAGCATTGATCCCCTGCCCTCAGCACTCCTGGTTCTCAGACTTCAGACCTGGACTGAAATCTACTCACTCTCAGGTTTTCAAACTACATCACTGGCATTCCTGGGTCTCTAGCTCGTAAAGGGCAGATCATGGGACTCCTCAGCCTCCATAGTTAACTACAGGAGCCAATTCCTCATAATCTCTTTCTCTCTCTTATATAGGGGGCATCACCAGAATGACCAGCTGTGACAAGATGATCAGATGCCCAGGGACACTTCACGAGGACAGATGTGGATTTCAATTTTCCTCTGTGCATGAGGATGAACAAAAAAGACTGGGTAATGGATAAAAAGCTGGGGGTGAGCTGCTCCTCACTGAATTAGGGTAGTGTCAGCCCCACCAAAACACTGCCCCAGTACCCAAGCCAAGAGCCAAAGGAACCTGCGGGGAAGAACACTGCTGACTAGCCTTGGGCTTCTGTCACTTGGCATTTCCTACAGCTTACTGGGAGTTAGGGAAAGGTCACTTCTGCCCACTCCTCATGGCTTTTTTCTCATTCAGTGTTGAAAGATAAACTGAAGCATATGAAAATTCCCAAGCGTTTATCTGAGCATGCGTCCATTCCAAATGACAGCACCAAACCAAAAGTGGTTACAACCATCCCCCAAGAGAAGGTGGGAAGAGGTTTTACAGAGAAGATGAGGAAGCATCCCAGATGATTTGACTGGTGATGGCTTACGCAAGGGCCTTATTTGGGACAGCCTTGGTGGCTATGTGTGATCAGCTGTCCATTCTTCCTAGAGTCAGTGCATGGCTCCAGCTTAAGTTGCTGTTGCTTGCATAGGTACTGAGATATCAGACCCACCCCATCTAGTGGCTCTTCCCTTAATTACTGCAAGAGCCATGGCCTTAGGCACCATGCTGCACAGTACTAGCTTTTGTTGCCAGGAGGCAGCTCTCCTTCACGTTCTTCCATTATCACAAAAGAAACTGCTTTTGTTCCTTCCCAAACTGGCTTCCCTTTGGACCTAGAAAATGGCGCCCACCTCACAATCACCACCTTTGAAACACTGCATGGATAAGGCATCTCCTTCTAATTTACAACAATCAAAAATATTGACCCCAGTAGCTCTTCAACCTCATGGAAACTTGGCTTTCCAGGTGGCACTAGTGGTGAAGAATCTGCCTGCCAATGCAGGAGACATGAGAGACATGGTTTTGACCCCTGGCTCGGGAAGATCCCCTGGAACAGGAAATGGCAACCCACTCCAGTATCTTGGCCTGGAAAATTCTATGGACAGTTGCTTGGTGGACTACAGTCCATGGGGCTGCAGAGAGTCGGACATGACTGAGCAAAGTGATTAAGCACTGAGCACTAATTTTTAATTACTAGCATTTCCTGCTGTGTGTCAGGCAGTGTGGGAAATGCTTGAATTGTTTTATTTAAGCTTCTTAATACTCCTGATGGTAGACAGCATAGTCATTCCTGTGTCAGCGTGAGTCCCTCTGCTCCTTCCACACATCAGGCAACACTTTTGTCCACTCTTTTACTCTTGTCTCATTCTTCCTTTTCTAGAAAGGGGCTCAGGCTCACAGAAAACATATGCCAGCCCAGGCACACAGAGGGACTGGGGAGGCTGGGGCAGAGCCGGCTGGGAGCCAGGCAGCAGGAAAGGATGCAGTGAGGAGTTCCTAGGGGTCCTAGAAAGATGAAAGCTCTGAATATTTTACCAAAATGGAGCAACCCAAGAGAAGCTGAGCTCTAGAACCAGGACATGGGTGAGATTGAGTGTGACAAATAGGACCTGACTCCTTTCACACCTCTGTGTTGGGAGCAGGTTGACCCTACAGTAGGTACTGAGCAGCTGCAGCCTGGAAGAGGGGAACAGACAGAAGGGCTCCAGACATGAGGGATTCGTGCTCTCAGGCAGGCCCCACATACCTCCTTTCCTTCTCTTCCTCCCCACTGCCCCCCCACCCTGCCTACCTCACAGGATCTCAGCTGTGCAAACTTTGCTCTCCCCCTGCTGCCCAGAAATAAGACATCTTTCTTGTTTTTAGAACTAGGATAATTTAAAAATGGAACTACTTCTGGTTCCTTTCTTACAGACTTATTCTGTGTGCTCACATGCACTTGCATATGTACATACACATGTACACACACACATATGCACACTCATCCATGCATGTGTATACACAAATGTGCATGTGTATACACAAGTGCACATATGCATGCATGTGTAAGCACATGTGTGGATATGTACATATATGTGAGTGTATATGTGCATATACACAAGAACACATTGACATGTACATGTATTTGTGTGCATATATATGTGTTCTATAACAGCAGAGATGCCATGTATTGGGTAACAACTACATGCAGTTACCATGTGAGATCATCTAGGTACATTTTCACTAAGTCTTTATAAGCTTATATCCTCCCCATTTTATGAGGAAAAGAGATTCTGGGAGGAATGCCCTTGCTCAGTGTCAAGTAGCCAGAAACATCCATAGCGAGCTAGGGCAGGCATTGTGATTCTCTGAGGCTTGGCTGCCTCTCAGGCAGCTGGCCTGAGCCTTCCTCTGGACCTAACTCAGCTGCAGGCCCTGGAGGAAGGAACACAGCCCTCTGCAGATGTCCAGGAAGAGAGAAGAGGAAGGGGAAAGGTGGGGTGGAGATGGATCTGGGTGAGTTACTTCAGAGGGGCCACTGGGGGTCTCTCCGAGAAGGGGGTGACAGGCTGAGCCTGTTAGCTCACTCTTCCTTACTGGACTGGTCTCTTTTACACATTTTCCATCCCTATATGAAGAAGCTACCATCCAGTCCCTAAAAAGAAAGGAGCGACACCATCTATTCATCCAGAAGCACTACCAAGTCCCTGGCTGACAGCCCTGCAAACATGATTCTGCGGAATAAAAATGAAATGCTTCAGTTCAAGCCATAACAGTGATATGGCCCCCACTGCCCTCTGCTCTTTCTTGGTGTGAGGTCTGGCAGCCCTCACTCATCAGGCAGAGAAGGGTGGCTCCCGGTCCCCACGTCTGGTCTCAGTGTCTTTCAAGTCCATTCAACTCCATGAGCACTTTTCCCTTTTCGTTTTAGTTACCCTGGTGATTTCAGATGTTGTGCTATATATTACTGTATGGAAATGTCATCTCTCATGAAGCTGGAGACTGAAGCACCAGAGCCGTGCCAAGGTCAGGCTGGAGGTATTGCTCTGGCGTTTGCAGACGTGGATGATGGAGGAGTCTTGGACCTAATCTTGCATTGCTTCCTGAAAGAACTGCAGGGTGGTGCCTGGATGGGCAGCTGTGCAGACATCCTCAGGTGCCACACGCACTCAGCGTGGAAGCCAGTCCGGGACCTGATGCTGGTACTTGGGGAAGAATTATGGAACCCAAGCTTCAGGGATGCAGACGCAGAAGAATTAAGCCTCGAGAATATTTTCTTGGCATGGTCTCTGACTGCTTGAAATGGGCTTTACTGCAGAAGAAATTTCCAAAGAAAATAAAGTATAATCAACTAGATGGTTGAAGTCTCTCCAGTGGAAAATGGTAGCAGTTTGGGCTCCAACTGACAAAGCCAGTATAAAATGTGGCTGCTATTAATAGCAGGTAGAACCCTATCAAACTAAGATGGTGATCTTTTTATTTCTTCTATTCACCAGGGAAATCCAGGGAATATCCAATACTACTGAAAAATCATTCTGATGCCACATGTCAACTGATTTTGTAGTCAATTAAACACTCAGGTACCAAAAGGGATCAACCAAGCTCTTAACTTGTGTGTGTGTGTGTGTGTGTGTGTGTGTGTGATATCAATCAAACCACTCAAAGAGACAATGTTATCTGCCCAAGGTAATATGGGAAACAGATCTTTACTGACTGCAGGCCCAGCATCAGCAGAGTACACTCGTGGCAGACAAAAACTCAAGTGTGTATCTTTTGTCTTTGAGCAGGTTTATGACAGGTGGAGATGTAGCTGTCCAAGAACAAAGTGGAAATGTCAAATTGCAAGCCTCGGAGGGCATCACTAACCCTTCCTCTTCTCTTTCCTTTAGCCTCTAATGGCCCCACTCAACTGCATTCAGAGACTCTAAACTATAAACCCTTAATATATGTTTCATAACCAGATAAAATTTTATTTTAATGTGCAAGTTTTATTCATTTGTTCATTCATTCATTCCATCACCCTTTATGGAAAACTCGCACTGAGCCAAGCACCCTACTAGATATTAAGGGATAAAGTGAACAAAGCATGAGTGCTTATCCTGATTCAACAGAGGTCTTATAAAGAAAACCATAATGTTCTATCTATACATATACGTATGTGTGTGTATGCACAGACATATCCAGTATATATCTATGTTTTTATATAAGTGGGTATATCTATGCACACACTCACACACACACATACACACCCCAAACTGCAAATTGTAAGAAATTCTGCTCAAACTTCACTCTTTTGTGTCACCCTCTTCCCTTGATGAAAGCCCACCATAGTTTTCCACCTCCACTGATGGAGCTCTTGGGTGAAGAAGTTGGAGACTGGCATCCATAGCCTCTTCACTGAGAACAGTCTTCCACTCAGCAAAGTACATCTTATGAGATCTCTGGTTCACATCGTCTTTGAACAGAAATGATCTGTTCAAGAATAGAAAACTGAATCCAGTCTCTCTATGGGAAGTCTTGTGTTTTACACTCTAAAAGGCACCTGGTCCTGTGGAAGGAGTGTGGAGTTCTCAGTTTAGCAGAGCTACATCAAATAAATTTCTGCTGGTTTCATTTACTGAACGTGATTGTAGCACATGCTTATGAGACTCAAAAATAATCTATGAAAATCTGCTAGAACATTTCTAACATTATTGTCAAGTCTGGTTATAAAAAAGTAATTGAGTAATTTTAACAACCATGTGATTTTTAAAATGATGTATTCTGTAAGCACTGGGAAATGCCTTTTCAAATGTTTTTCAAAAGATAGAAATCATAAACGAAATCTTGCATATTGGCAAAGTAGCAAAGTTTAAATGGAAAACAAACAGAAGAAATGTTTCACCCATATCCCACTGGGGATCACAGAGGTCTGATTTGGAGAGCTGAATGCTGCTCCCATCTCTTTCTGGTGATGGACCTGGAGCAAGTGGTCCACTTCTTTGAGTCTCTGTGTGCTCAGCTGTGGAAGACAGTTGGTGCTAGCTCCTGGCTCAAAGGTTATTGCTAGGACTACAAATAGGAGGGGGAAAGGTCATCAGAGTGAGCACCACAGGCATATGGTAAGTTTCAGTAAAGGGTGGTTGTCATGATGGTAGATGGCAAATATTTGCAGGCTCCCTGAGAGGAGTCAGCTGTAGAGAAACAGGAATTTTCTAAGAAGACTCACAGAAAGCAGTGGTGGTGAATGCTGGTGTTCTGGGGCATCGGGTAGGACATAACTTGTGTATCCACCTGACTTACCATCCAGACTTGATTCCTCCGTAAGAAATAGTTCATGATGGATGAACCTAGAGTCTATTATACAGAGTGAAGTGAGTCTGAAAGGAGAAAAAAAACAAATATTGTATATTAGCACATATATATGGAATCTAGAAAAATGGCACTGATGAACCTACAGGGTAGGTTGATGAACCTGCAGGGGAGCAATGGAGATGCAGACATAGATAACAGACTTATGGACACAGCCAGGAAAGGAGAGGGTGAGACAAATTGAGAGAGTAGCATTGAAACATGTACACTACCTTGTGTAAGATAAATAGTCAGTAAGAGTTTGCTATATGACGCAGGTAGCTCAACAGGGTGCTCTGTGACAAAGTAGAGGGGTGAGATTGGATGGGAGGTGAGAGGGAGGTTCAAGAGGGAGGGGACATATGTATACCTATGGCTGATTCATGTTGACATATGGCGGAAACCAGCACATCTTTGTAAAGCAAATATCTTTCAATGGATAAGGAAGCTGTGGCACATATACACAATGGAATATTACTCAGCCATTAAAAAGAACACATTCAAATCAGTTCTAACGAGGTGGATGAAACTGGAGCCTATTATACAGAGTGAAGTAAGCCAGAAAGAAAAACACCAATACAGTATACTAACACATACATATGGTATTTAGTTAATTGGTAAAGATAACCCTGTATGCGAGACATCAAAAGAGACACAGATAAATAGAACAGTATTATGGACTCTATGGGAAAGGGCGAGGGCGGGATGCTATGGGAGAATGGCATGAAAGCATGTAAATTATCATATGTGAAACGAATTACCAGTCCAGGTTCGATGCATGATACAGGGTGCTCGGGGCTGGTGCACCGGGATGACCCGGAGGGATGGGTTGGGGAGGGAGGTGGGAAGGGGGGTTCTGGAAAGGGAGAACATGTACACCAATGGTGGATTCATGTCAATGTATGGCAAAACAAAAAAAATTAAATTTAATTAAATTAAAAAAAAAACAAATTTTAAAAAAAGAAACAGTAAATTCATAGTGTTCAAGATTCTTTCATTTCCCAAGCCCAGTGAGGTTTCACATACTACCACATTAGCCTGATGATTCTCTGGTGGCTCAACTGATAAAGAAACTGCCTGCAATCCAGGTGACCTGGGTCCAATACCTGGATCAGGAAGATCCCCTGAGGAAGAAAATGGCAACCCACTCCAGTATTCTTGCCTGGGAAATCCTATGGACAGAGGAGCCTGGCGGGTTACAGTCCATGGTGTCGCAGAATCGGACACGACTGAGCAAATAACACTTTGACTTTCTTTCACTACATTATCCTTACAAAAAAACCCAATTCTAAAATTATTTGCAGGTTTGGATAATCTGTATCCAGAATTATAGCCATTGAACCAATAAAAACTTTACACACCCTCTACCACAGTTCTTGTCTTCATTTGGTGGCTGTTCCCTGGAATGCCAAAGTCATATCAAAATCAGAGCATCTTTGCATCTAGAACTACCTCTTTTTATAGTGGTCAGGAAATATCCTGGCGAAATCAGAAGAATGTGAAATCCAAGATAGCCTTGTTCTACCCTCCAAAAGCTACTCATCACCCATGGCAGACATTCAAATATACCAGGCAATTTGTCTGACAAGACATGTGAGCTGTGAAACCCAGGCACCGCCCAGAGCCAAGAACTCATGAATTGACCCGATCCTTTTATAAACACAGAGCAACCTTTTCCACTTATGGAATAATCCGCAATTCATTAAGCTCTTTCACAACCTCCCAGTATGGCGATAATAACAAACTATCTATTTTTCTATAGACCTTTAGACTGACAAAACCTCCACATACTCTATCATGCCACCTTCACAAAGTTGTAAATAAGTGGACATGAACATCGCCTGTTTTCAAATAAGAAAATGAAGACACAGAGACATGAATAATACCTCAGGCTCAAAGCAGGAAATAAAGAGAGAAGCCCACATCTGTATTCTAAACACCATTGTTTTTCCTTGATGTCACACCATCCTTCTTAAACCTTTTCCCAGTGGTCTCCAAGGGTGGGCATTAGAGAGACCCACCAGAGTACTGATTTTCAGATAGTATTCTGAAGTGCGGAGGGAATATTACAGAAAAGGGCAGAGTTTGACCCATCAGTGAACCACACTAAAGGATTAACTTGTCAACCAGAGCCCTCCAGAAGACCCTCCCCCTGTAGGCAGGGATCTTGGAGAGAGGACCTAGCCCCAGCCTCTGATAGCTTAGCCTGATTTGCTTGGTGGCCTCACTCTTCAGTGAGTCTGTGTGCCTGCTCTTCTACACCACAGCTGGCCTACCCCAACCCTCGTATGTCTGCCAGTGTCTTCACTTACGTTTGACCAGTTGTAGGTTGCTCCTTTTCTCCTTCCTTTTCTTCTTTCACACCCCAGATCCCATCCATCAGCAAGTCCTACATCTCTACCTCCAAAATATAACTCTAAAGTGGCCTTCTGCACAGTTCCCAAAAGTTCAAACCATCCATATCGCTGGCTTGGCCCAAACATCCCCACCCCAACCCCTGCTTCCACTCTAAGGGCCAGTCTCCAAAGCACCAGAGCCATCTTGCTAACAGCTTCCATTTCAATCAGTAAAATCCAAACCCTGTACCACTCAAGGCCACCTCCCTCTCAGGTTCCCCCTGCCCTGCTCCCCACCTGCACATCTATTTGTCCCTCTAACCCTGCACTTCTCAAAATGTGAGCCCAGACCAGCAGCATCAGCACCACCGATGGAAGTGGAAATGCAGATTCTTTGTCCCAGACCTCTGGCCTGGGGCCTAGCACCTGATATTCTCACCAGACCCCAGGGGATGCTGAGGCAGCTGCAGAGTGAGAACACTGTTCTAAGCTATCAGTGATTCTTTGACTCCCACCTCAGGCCTTTGGCATCACTGTTCCCTCTACTTACATGTTCTTCCCACTGGTTCAGCATGTGTCTATTTCTCACAAGTCACTTCTGAGACTATCTTAAGTACTTACTTGTTTTCCTATTTTCTGCTTTCCTCACCCAATGGGAGTCTAAACCCCACAGGAAAAAAAGGCCAGCATCCTATGTGCCATGGTTTTTCTAGAACTGATGTGGAAGACTCCATCAGCACATGCCATGGATAAACACATGAGCACAGGGAACACCTACAGCCCAGGAAGCGCATGCTGGACACTGTTCTCCCCACTTCACAGATGGTGAAACTGAGGCTCAGGGGAAATGATCAGCTGGTCTTAGGTCTAAAAGCCAAGCAGTTAGTAAAGCTGAAACTTACACATGACATTTTCACACACTTTTACTGCATGTCCTGAAAACATTACTTAGGGCTACCTCCCCTCTGTCCAGACTCACTTCCATGTCATACACAAAATCTCTGAAACACTTAGCTTCTTTCTCATCCACACCCTGGGCCTGGCACTTAAGATGCATCAGTTATAAACAAGCTCTGGTGGTGGGAAGCTCCTTCACTCTGCTTAACAAACCTGACAATGTGTCCCCATCCACTGGGACCTGGGTTTGGGTTAAATTAGCCACTCTAACTCTTTGCAAATACAGGGAGGGTATAGGAGGGTACTTTATGAGATGGCTTTGGCTACTTGGTCGGATGTGACCTGGCATTCAGATAACCCAGAAGTGCTGCCCAAAAGATTTTGAACATTTTTATGCTTTGATCACACCCTGATATTTGAGTTTGGCTTACTTTTCCATGTTTAACATTCCTACTACTCCTGAGCTTTTTCAACTACAATTTTTCTTTCTTAACTTTAAAAGCATTGACTTTTTTCAGAAAAATCGTCTCAATTAAGATCCATCTGAGAAAGAATTACTTATGAAGTTGCAGTTGTATTCTGGGAACACGGCTATGCCCAGCATTACAAATGCTTTGGCAGAATTCTAGGTTGCTTGAAGCTCACCCTTGTTCTGCTGTAATGGATTGAAATTTGAGACTTCAGTGACTGCAAATTATTTGTCCCCACACTGAAGTATTCCAGATTCAGAACAGCTGGGTTTAAATTGCCTGTGCATTTTCTTCTATATACATTACCTTCTTTCCTGGAATCAAGCCACTGTATGCCTTTCTTTTCTACAATTGAAGACAAATCCACAGGGGAAAAAAAAATAGCACTTAGTGATACTAGCAGGGACTGAAATGTAAAATGACATTTTAATCTAATTGTGACTCATTATATCTACAAAAGGAAAACTAGTCATTTAAAATCTCATTTGTCGATTTTATGGTCTAATTTTTCTGAGTTGTTTCCAAGACCCTAGAAAGTCATAGAAAGTATAATGTAGAAAAATTGCATGCATAATTAGCTAAGGAAATTAAGTTTGCATGTTATTCTGTGGTCTGACCAAGGAAAGAAAGGAAAAGACACAAGTTACCAGGGTCGAGACCCTGCTCTGGAGCCTCCTGGGCAACAGAATGCTACACTTTTTCTGGGGAAACTTCACATTAGAAAGATGCTTCCTCACTTCACTCTCACTTGGAGGGCAGATGGTGAGGCTTCTCATTCTCCTTCTTTCAGATGCCAGCAGAGCACTGACATTCAACAGCATCAGTGTCAGTGGATCACTCTGAGATCCATTCTCACCAGCCTCGAATGTCTCATCCTATGAGAATGTTGCCTATCATGATGATGGGGTTGATGGCACATCCCTAGGAAGGGGTAAAATTTGGCAATTTCACACTGTACCATGGACACACATTTAATCTACACCTCTGGCCATGGTATGTCTGAAATTTCCAGTTGTTGGCATCTTTCTGCAGCCCTCAGCCTCCCGGGGCACCTCAACCTGCATCCTGTACTCTGTCATGTTCGCAGCTGCCCTCCATTCTTCTCAGCTGTGCGATGGCAAGGACCTCTCTTCTGTCTTGGCCTTGAGCTTCTCCCAGCCGAACTCCACCCTCTCCCTCCACAGAGCTGCCAGTTCTACCCCATCTCCTTGGCACAACCTAGGACAACTTTCATATCTGATTCCAGATGGTATTTGCAGGCTCACCTGTGGTACCCGAGGACCTCTTGCTTTCCTCAGCGTCCTGACTCACCCTTCATCCCTGTGTGGCTTCTGAGCTCCCTCTCTTAGCGCGTTCTCAGTTCCCTTAGCCAGGGATTCTGACCTCCATTTAGATAATCACACTCATCTTTGAGCTGCATTTTAGATGTCACCTCCTCTCATGAAGTTTCGGCTATGTCCCAAATCAGTCAGGGAACTTTGCGTGATGACAGCGTAACCTCGCATAGGGCTTGATAAATCCCAACTCATGTTCTTCTGCAGTAAGAAGATGATGTTTGTCTTGTCTCCCTGTGTGTCACTGGAATCCAATAACTATTTATGCAGTAGAAATTGAAGATTAATGGGATGTAAAACAAAGATGGTATGTATGTGTGAACTTGTGTGTATATGCATGTGTGTGTGTGTGCGCGTGCACACATTATTGAAGTGATTCTGTGTCATACTGGGAGCTGACTCTCTGTACATGAAGTTTGAGAATGCTTGGTTTCCCAAGAGAGATCTGAGATACATGAAATATCACTGGGGCTAAAGCCCCTGCCCTGAACTAAAAAAAAAAATGTGCTATGGATGGGAACATGATCCAAGGTGGATGTGGTTTTCCAGGAACAAGAACAATGATTGAGCCAAGTCAAAGGCCCTACCACAAAGTGTCAGAAATCTTTAATGAATTAAAGCTCCAGCCACTCGGTGGGAAAAGAAAGAAAGAACTTTGTTAATTTTGTTGATGCCACAAAAGATGACTTTCCATTCTTGAAGATAAACATATTTGTAGACAAATGTACATCTAGTTCTTAAAGAACATGTGTTGAGTATTTTAGCATGGAGATCTACATATGAGCAAAGAGTATAGCACTGCGAATGAAGGATAAAGGGGGGGAAATCAAAAAAAAAAAAGAGAATTGATAAATATTTCAATGATCAAAATATTTGTAAAATAGTGTATTAAACCAAACTAGGTATATGTGAGATTTGAAATATATTAGACATCACTGAAAATGGCAGAGTAGGAAACTCCAGATCTTTCTTCCTCCATAAAAACAAATAACGAGCTTGCAAAACTGCCAGAATCAACATTTGCAGACCTCTGGAATCGAGTCCATAACTTGTGACAACCAGGGGAATCTTAACGAAGAAAGAAGCACTGTGTTGCGTCAAACAGTGCCGCGGCATTTTAAATTGCTCTCCTACTGTCCCGGCTCCCAAGAACAGTGGTAGTCATGAGAATGGCAGCTTCCCCCTCACCCCCAGAGGAGGCTGCTGGTGCCAGAGGACAGGATGAATTCTTAGAAATGGCCTGAGAGGACTCTAAGTTTTCATGCCTGGCTGACCCTCCAGGGTTGTGCAAATAGGAAGCAAAGGCCAAGCAAGGCAAGACTGTAAATGTGCAGCGAGCATGGAAAGAGTGCTCCAACACAGAGCCAGTCTGCAAAGAGTCTAAGATAGTAGGTCACTTCTGCTCAGAGCCTGTCTCCCAAAAACAGGGACACAATTGTCCCTCCTGTCACTGAAAGGGGGTGGGTAACATGGAGGAGAATTGGGTATTCCTTGAACAACAAATGTCTCATCCACAAGAATATGTAGTAATGTGGAGGCCCAACCTCATGCCCTCCTCAAGTTGGAGAAGTCCAAGTAATTCAGTATGGCTGGTTTATTGGGTATACACAGGGTCAATGCAAGATTTTCTGTAGGGACCCAGGTGGATAAAACAGACCAGCATGTGGGTAATGCGGTTCAAGAATCTCCTAACATGTTGGACCTTCAGGTGTTCCATAATGGGAGGCAGAGGTGGATGGCAGAATGACTCACCTCTCCTGTTCTCACTCTGCTTTCCTAGGATAAACCCCATATAGTCATGACATCTGCTGAATATTCTTGGCTTCAGTTTACTTAAGTTTAAGACTTTTGTATCTGAAATGATGTGCTGGTCAAGGTCATCAGCAACATTGCCAATGCAATGTCAAATTTCTATGTTCATCTTGTGTAATCAGTCTTGTTTGACTCACTGGACCAGTGACTCCTCTTGGTCACACTTTTTCATTGGGTTTTTTAGAGTGTCATTCATTCTTGATTTTCTGCCAGCTCCAAGGATCACTCCTCATCCACCCCTCCCACCAGCCTTGTTTTTCTTCCTGTTAGAATGCCTATCTGTATTTCTCTCACATTCTCTCTACCCTAACTCTCTGAATAATCTCACATAGAGACAGAACTTCCATTCAAAGTTAATGACTCTTTTTCCCTCTCCCCAGCCCACACCCTCTCCTGAATTCCATGTGTTTATCCAGTAGCCCAAACAACAAAACACTAGGCTATCTAATAGATCGCAAACTCAATATGGTCAAGACAGCCCTCACTCCTCATCTTGCCTCCTACAAGCTGCTCCACCAATAGCCTTTCCTGTTTCCATTTTGTATGACAACTTCTGCTTATTCAAGCAGAAAAATCTGGAGTCATCTCTTGATTTCATTTGACATAAGTTCATCCTGGGGGCTCCAGGTTTAAAACAAGCCAAAATTCAACCATTTCTCACCATCCTTACAGCAAGTGTCCTTCATCAAGCAAACATCCTCTCTGACCTGTAATACTCTAAGAACCTTCTAAATGATCCCCTTATTCACACCATGGTTTCCTACCATCAGTTCCTAATAAATTAACCTTACTAAAAAATCAGAGTTTATCACTCCTTGGCTCAAACCCAGGAAATGCCAGATCATCTCATGTAGAGTAGAAGCCCATGTCCGTGTGATGCTGAGAAGGCCCCATGTGATCATCTCCTACACCCTCTCCTACTCTGTTGTAGACCCTGGACTAATTCTTCCTAGTCTGTGCTGGGCAGGATCCAACCCGGGAGCCTCTGGAGTGACTGTTTCCTCAGCTTGGGTGCTCTTCCTTCACATAAATGCATGCCTTACCCTTCACTCCCTTCAAGCCATATCAAAAAGTCATTTTTAAAATCCACCCTAAGTTTAAATTGCAAAGCCACCCCCCACTTGCCAACAGCACCCCAATAAAACTTTAATCTGCTCTATTTTATTCGTTTCATTAATCACCCAATACACTAAGATACCTACTCCCTTATTATATTAATTATTATTTTATTTTTCCCTTTTACAAAGGGAGCTCCATGTGGACAGAATTCTTCATCTGTTCTGTTCCTTGATGTATCCTGAGCTTCAGGACAGTGTCTGGTGCTACATGGTAGATGCTAGTGAAATGTAACAATAAATGAATGAATAAGTTGTACCTATAAGTTTTTGTTTTCAGATCTTTGCCTAATTGTGGATCAAGATTATTCTAAATATCACAAATGCTTTTGACTATTTTTCTCCCTACAGTATATTCTTTTTTTAATTTCTTCTTTATTTTTGACTGTACTTGGTCTTCATTGCTGTGAGAGGGCTTTGTCTAGTTGCAGCAAGCAGGGGTTGCTCTTCATTGCGGTGCTCGGGTTTTTGTTGCAATGGCTTCTCTTATGGAAGAGCACGAGCTCTAGAGCATGTGTGGTCTCAGTAGTTGCGGCACACAGGCTTAGTTGCCCCCAGCTTGTGGAATCTTCCCAGACCAGGGATCGAACCCGTGTTCTCTGCATTGGCAGGTGGATTCTTAACCACTGGACCATCAGGGAAGTCCTCTCCTACGGGATATTCTGTGACAGCTTATAAAGTGTTAAGTGTAGATTTTTCCTTAACTTTGTCATAGAATTTAGTTCTAGAATAGTTTTTGCCTAATATTTTAAACTAATATTTCTCTTGAGTTTCTTTTGGCTAAGTTATATTTTTTCTAAGAAATTTTCAATTTTGTTTAATATTTTTGGCTTTATTCACATAAAATAATTCATAGTGTTCTCAGATGAATTTTTAAATTTCTCATTTATCTTTAGTTATTTATTCAATTTTTAAATAACCAATTTGAGTTTCTTGGATACTTCATAGTGTCTTTAACAAAGGAAAAAGTGTTAAATTCTAATAAAATTCAACTTATCAAATTTATTCTTTCGGAGAGAGTGTTTTGATATTGTACCTAAAAGTTCATCACCAAAACTAAGATCAAGCAAATTTTATCCCTTGTTTAATAAAAATTTTATAGTTTTGGGTTTTATGTTTTGGTTTGTGACTTTGAGTTAATATTTGTGTATGGCAGGAATTAAGGGTTGAGTTTTTTTGCTTTTTTTTTTTTTGCCGGTAGATATCTACTTATAGCAACACAATTTGTAGAAAAGACTCTCCTTTCTGCAGTAAACTGCCTTTCAGTTCAGTTTAGTTCAGTTCAGTCACTCAGTTGTGTCTGACTCTTTGCGACCCCATGAATTGCAGCACGCCAGGCCTCCCTGTCCATCACCAACTCCCAGAGTCTACCCAAACTCATGTCCATTGAGTTGGTGATCCCATCCAACCATCTCATCCTCTGTCGTCCCCTTCTCTTCCTGCCCTCAATCTTTCCCAGCATCAGGGTCTTTTCAAATGAGTCAGCTCTTTGCATGAGGTGGCCAAAGTATTGGAGTTTCAGCTTCAACATCAGTCCTTCCAATGAACACCCAGGACTGATCTCCTTTAGGATAGACTGGTTGGATTTCCTTGCAGTCCAAGGGACTCTCAAGAGTCTTCTCCAACACCACAGTTCAAAAGCATCAATTCTGCAGCACTCAGCTTTCTTTATAGCCCAACTCTCACATTCATACATGACTACTGGAAAAACCATAGCTTTGACTACATGGACCCTTGTTGGCAAAGTAATGTTTCTGCTTTTCAATATGTTGTCTAGGTTGGTCATAACTTTTCTTCCAAGGAGTAAGCATCTTTTAATTTCATGGCTTCAGTCACCATCTGCAGTGATTTTGGAGCCCCCCAAAAATAAAGTCAGCCACTGTTTCCACTGTTTCCCCATCTATTTCCCATGAAGTGATGGGACCAGATGCCATGATCTTAGTTTTCTGAACGTTGAGCTTTAAGCCAATTTTTTCACTCTCCTCTTTCACTTTCATCAAGAGACTCTTTAGTTCTTCTTCACTTTCTGCCATAAGGATGGTGTCATCTGCATAGCTGAGATTATTGATATTTCTCCTGGCAATCTTGATTCCAGCTTGTGCTTCCTCCAGCCCAGTGTTTCTCATGATGTACTCTGCATATAAGTTAAATAAGCAGGGTGACAATATACAGCCTTGGCATACTCCTTTTCCTATTTGGAACCAGTGTTGTTCCATGTCCAGTTCTAGCGGTTGCTTCCTGACCTGCATACAGGTTTCTCAAGAGGCAGGTCAGGTGGTCTTTGCATCTTTGTAAAAAAATCAGTTGACCAAATTTGAGTAGTTTTCTCTGGGTTCTTCATATAGTGCCATTGATCTGTGTGTCTATACTTTCACTCTACTCTCTTGATTAATATAGTTTTATAATAAAGTCTTGAAACCTGGTAATGTGAGTCCTCCAACTTTGTTATTTTTTAGAATTGTGCTGGCTATTCTAGTATCTGTGCATTTCTTATAAATTATAGACCAATTTCAGTAACTTCTATAAAAATTTTTTGCTAGAATTTTGATTAGGGTTGAGCTGACACTATAGACAAAATTAGAAAGACTGATATCTTAATAATATTTATTCTTCCAATCCATAGATACAGAATATTTATTTATTTAAATATTTTTATATTTTCTTCTTTTGGTAATTTTTGGGTTGACACACAAAGCTCATGCGCACACATTTGATTAGATTTTTTACAAAACATTTGAATTGCATTGGTTATTTTATAAATGATAATTGGTTTTATTTTTGCTTTCACACTTGGACATTTTTAGAAATGTGTTGTTAAACCTCCACATATTTGAGTATTTTTTCAGCTGTTTATCTCCTATGGTTTCTTGTTTAACTGTTTCCTGTAAAGGTATTTTGCATACTTTCTATTACTTTCAGTCAAAGTGTGCTTTTTATGTGAGAATGTGGTATATCTTGGTGAAGGTTGCCTGTGTACTTGAGATGAATATGTATCTTGCTGTTGTTGGATGAAATGTTCTATCAATACCAATTTAACCAGGCTGATTGATGATACAATCAGGTGATATAAATCCTTACTAATGTTCTGTTTGGGGCTTCCCTGGTGACTCAGCTGTTAAAGAATCCACTTGCAATACAGGAGACCCAGGTTCAACTCCTGGCTCCAGAAGTTTCCCTGGAGAAGGGATAGGCTACCCACTCCAGTCTTCTTGGGCTTCCCTGTTGGCTCAGATGGTAAAGAATCCACCAGCAATGTGGGAGACCTCGGTTCAATCCCTGGTTGAAAGATCCCCTGGAGGAGGGCATGGCAACCCACTCCAGTATTCTTGCCTGGAGAATCCCCATGGACAGAGAAGCCTGGTGGGCTACAGTACATAGGGTTGCAGAGTTGTACACATTTGAGTGACTAAGCACATAATATTCTATTAATTTGATCTATCTATTACTAACAGGAGGTTATTGAAGTCTCAAACTATAACAGTGGATTTTCCTGTTTCTCATTTCAGTTGTGTTCATTTTTGCTTCACGTATTTGAGGCTCTGTTGTTACTTTTATACATGTTGGAGATATCTTCTTGGAAAACTGGCCTCTTTTTCTTTGTTAGGTACTTCTCTATACCTAATAAATCATCCCGGTTTGAAAGTCTAGTTTGTATGAAAATGAGATAGTCACTACAGATTTCTTTTGATTGATGTTAGTATAGTATGTTTCTCCACCCCTTTACGTTTAACCTACCTTCATTTTTATATTTAGAATGAATTTCTTATAAGCAGCATATGTTTTCTTGTAAGCAGCATATGTATAATTCACTCTCATTATTTAATCTACTCTGACAATCTCTGACTTCTAACTGGTGAATTTAGACCAGTTATCTTTAAGTTGATTAGTGTTAAGAACCTGCCATTTTTAAATTACTTTCTATTTATTGCATTTATTCTTTGATTCTTCTTTTATTCCCCCTTTTCTGCATTCCCATGCCTTAATTGAGCATCTTATTTTATTTCATTTTAACTTCTCTCTGGACATATAACTTATACTTATTTGTAACTTTGTTAGTGGTTATCCTATTATTTACAATAGTTTTTAAATAACTAAATTCACATTCAAATAACACTTCATTACTTCGTGTGTAGTATAGTACCTTAAGCACAATATTTCCAATTTCTCTCTACCATTCTTTGTAACATTATCGTTATTCACTTTAATTACTCATATACTCTAAACTTACAAAATTACTACTCTTCTTGCTTTAAGAGACAGTTCTCCTCTAGGTCAATAAGGTTAAGAAAATTAAAATATCTATTGTAATTATTTGCTTTTTCAAAATTCTATTCTCTTTTTATAGAGATCCAAGTTTCCAACCTATAACATTTTTCTTCTTCCTGGAAAGCGTATTTTAAATTTTCCTCCAAAGTAGATAAGCTTAAAATAAAGTCTCTCATTTTTTGTTTATCTGAAACAGTGTTTATTTCTGCTTTATTTTGGAGAAATGACTAGTTATAATTTCACTGACTTTAAAATTCTGAGTAAGAATATTTTTCCTTTTGATACTTTAAAGATTTTATTTCACTCTCCTTTTGCTTGCATAGTTTCGTATGATAAATCTGCTATAGTACTTCTCCTTATTCCTTTAGAAATTAGGTACCTGCTTTCTTTGGATTCTTTCAAAATTTTCTCTTTGGTTTTCTTCAGTTTCAATGTTTCTCTAGCTTCTTGGACTTATGGTTTGATATCTGACCTAAATTTCAGAAAATTCTTGGATGTTACTTTTCCAAGTATTTCTCTACCTTATTCTGTCTTTAATTCTCCTGGCATTCCAAATGTATGCCTTTTAAGTTTTTTTATAATTACCTCACATTTTTTGGATACTGTGTTCTTTTTGTTACTAGAGACAAAATATATCACTGGTGTATCACTTAAGTCCCACTCAGTCATTAACAATTGGTCCGGGCCATCTTGACAGCATATAACCGAATGTCTCCCAGAGTGATGCCACTCAAGTTTGCAGGCCTCTGTTGACCTTGCCAGGTTCCACCAGCAAAACTCTTACCATATGGCTTTATCATTTTGGTCATCTGGCATAACAAAGCTAAGACACAATATCATCTCTTACTCTGAATCTCTCTCAAGGCACCAGTGTAAAATTGGATAGTCCTTATGGCATTTTATTCACAAAGACTGTTTATTTTATTTATCCTGTTTATTCATCCCTTCAGCCTGAGCTACTCTTTCTCCTTCTCTCCATTTTTCATTGATTTTTTTACCCACACTTTTCCACCTTTGGAAGGGATGTTAGATTAGTGCTGGTCCAGACTGCAGGAGGCAATACTAGTCTAACAATGCCTCATACAGTCCAAGCCCATTCATGTAGGGCAGGGTTACATTGAACCAGAACTGATGAGCTATCTCAATAATGAGGCAAACAGCTGCATTCACTGTCAACTCCAATTTTTCCAGATGAGGATTCCACTAATTCCTCTAATTTTGATATAGAGGCTGAGATCAAGGATCCCTAGGAATTATGACATAAAGTTTAAAGATAAAGCAGTGTTTTGTTTAGGACTTGTGGTTGCTCTCAATACCTGCTGTTGCATCTCTGGTCCTGGGACAACTGCATCAGGTAGGAAAGGGAAAGTTGAAGTCAGGCTGAAACCCTGGTCCTTTAGTCAACAGTTGCACTGATGAGTTTAGGTGGCTCAGATGGTAAAGAATCTGCCTGCAATGCAGGAGACCCAAGTTTGATCCCTGGGTCAGGAAGATCCCCTGGAGAAGGAAATGGCAATCTGCTCCAGTATTCTTGCCTGGAGAATTCCATGGACAGAGGAGCCTGGTGGGCTACAGTCCATGGGGTCGCACAGAGTCAGACACAACTGACTGTCTTTCACTCACTCACTACACTGATTAGTTTATAGGACCATCAACCAAGACAATTCAAGTTCAATTTTCCCACTGTCTCTGAACCTTCTAGCTTATTTAATTCCCCCCAACTAGGGCAAATACAGCAGATTTATTTTGGACCTTTCAATGCTGGGGAACCAGCAGGACTTCCATCTACCCACCCAGCCTCTGATAGTGCTGCACTAAGACCTTTGCTTTCCCCGTCAGTGTTCATTTTTTTTAAAAAAAATCTCATTCCTTAATAACCATTCAGAGTGTTCCAACTTCCTGGAATAAGTCCCTTGACTCTTAGTTTGTCTTTCCTCATTCTCTTACAAATCCCACTAACCTTCTTAGCTATCTGGCATCTCAGTAAGACTTTCTCCATTGATTGCAACCTTGAGGGTAGTGGCTATAGCTTAAACTTGTTGGAATTCAAGCTTGGCCAGCATCAGGATCTTCCCCAATAACTTACTTTTAGCTATTAAAAATACAATAGCTAAGAGATTGTATATTCTGCTTATTTCTCATTACTTTCATTTCTTTATGCAATCAGTGAACCAGTTTTCTCAGGAGATGCATCTATCATCTCTAAATTTCATCGTAACTGTTAACCTCCTTTAACTGGTTACAAGCACAGCTGCATTTTCATACCACTTGTGACACCAAGGCCTTCCAGAAACCAAATATTTGTCATTTCTTACCACCACACTCTTCTTTTTCCCAACCTACATATTTCAGTCAGAAAGGGTCAGTCTAGTGAATCCCACTTTTAACATCAACTACAAAGTTAGAAGGGAGTCTGGGGGTCCTCAGGACCAACCTCATGTCTACTAGAAGGGTTCATGGAACTCTCTGAAAGCTGTTATCCTCATGTTTGTGGTTTTTTTATAAAAGGCGCAGATTAAAATCAGAGATGGGACAGTTAAGGCAGAGGCCAGGGGAGTTCCAATGCAGAGCTTCCTGTTGTCCTGTCCCAGTGGAGCTGAGAGCAGCACCGATTCCACCCAGCAAAGACGTGTGACAGCACACATAGAGTTCTGCCAAGCAGGAAGGTCACCTGCACCCCGGGGGCTTTGTCCTCTGGGCAGCCAAACCATGTGACTTATGATAAGAGCTTTGGGCCGCTGCAGCATCACTGTCTCTCTGGATGGGCTGAAGTTCAAAGGCTGGTCAACCTTGCCTACGTGATCAAGATCCAAGAGAAACTTGAAGCCAGCAAATCAGGTGGATGTCCCTAGTCATCAGTTCTGCAGGTGTATTGTCACATATCACTACCAGCAGGAGTTAACACAGCTCACATTCCCTTAGGAGAGGACAGCTGGAAGCTCCCTGCTTGGAACCCTTCTCAACTCTGCCTCTGCATCCCTTCCCTTGACAGATTTCAATCTGTGTCCTTTTACAGTAATGAACCATAATCATGAGCAGAGCAGCTTCCAAGTGAGTTCTGAATCCTCCTACTGAGTTATCAAAACATATAGCTCAACAATCCCCTAACTTCACAAACACAGAGAAAGAATCATTTCCAGAAACACTTATCTGCACATGAAGCCTCTGTAGGATTGGCCCAGCTCTCCCTGCCCTCTGCATGGATGGAGCCCATACCTTGGTGGGAAGGTGAATATGGTCTCATTATCTTCATCCCACTCAGGAGGACAGAAATTCATCTGCTTACTTAATAATCTTGGGAGCCAAGAAAAGAACAAACAAATTTTAGAAAAGGAAAAAAGAGTTTTGTCTAAAATAAGTCTGACAACACCTCACACAAACATACACATAGAAACTTTTGTATCATCTTTCTTACGAAAATACTAACTTACGAAAATGCACATTTTTATTAATCATGAAATTAAAATTGGACTTCCCACATGGCTCAGTGGTAAAGAATCCTCTTGCCAATGCAGGAGACACAGGTTTGATCCCTGGGTCAGGAAGATCCCCTGGAGGAGGAAATGGCAGTCCGTTCCACTATTCTTGCCTGAAAAATCCGGGGAGCCGGGGGGGTGCGGTTCAGGACAGAGGGGACAAAGGTATGCTTAAGGCTGATTCACGTTCAGTTCCATTCAGTCGCTCAGTCGTGTCCAACTCTTTGGGACCCCATGGACTGTAGCATGCCAGGCCTCCCTGTCCATCACCGACTCCCAGAGTATACTCAAACTCATGTCCATTGAGTCGGTGATGCCATCCAACCATCTCATCCTCTGTCGGCCTCTTCTCCTCCCTCCTTCAATCTTTCCCAGCATCAGGGTCTTTTCAAATGAGTCAGTTCTTCTCATCAGGTGACCAAAATATTGGAGTTGCAGCTTCAACATCAGTCCTTCCAATGAATATTCAGGACTGATTTCCTTTAGGATGGACTGGTTGGATCTCCTTGTTGTCCAAGGGATTCTCAAGAGTCTTCTCCAACACCACAGTGCAAAAACATCAATTCTTTGGCCCTCTGCTTTCTTTATAGCCCAACTCTCACATCCATACATGACCACTGGAAAAACCATAGCTTTGACTAGATGGACCTTTGTTGGCAAAGTAATGTCTCTGGTTTTTAATATGCTATCTAGGTTGGTCATAGCTTTTCTTCCAGGGAGCAAGCATCTTTTAATTTCATGACTGCAGTCACCATCTGCAGTGATTTTGGAGCTCAAAAAAATACTCAGCCACTGTTTCCACTGTTTCCCCATCTATTTGCCATGAAGTGATGTGACCAGATGCCATGATCTTAGTTTTCTGAATGTTGAGTTTTAAGCCAACTTTTTCACTCTCCTCTTTCACTTTCATCAAGAGACTCTTTAGTTCTTCTTCACTTTCTGTCATAAGGATGGTGTCATCTGCATATCTGAGGTTATTGATATTTCTCCTGGCAATCTTGATTCCAGCTTGTGCTTTATCCAGTCCAGCGTTTCTCATGATGTACTCTGCATATAAGTTAAATAAGCAGGGTGACGATATACAGCCTTGATGTACTGCTTTCCTGATGTAGAACCAGTCTGTTGTTCCATATCCAGTTCTAACTGTTGCTTCTTGGCCTGACACAGGTATGCTTATGGCTGATTCATGCTGATGTATGGCAAAAATCATCACAATATTGTAAAGTAATTATCCTCCAATTAAAATAAATAAATAAATGTTTTTTAATCCCATGGACAGAGGAGCCTGGCAGGCTACAGTCCATGGGGTCACAAACATCCCAGCACAAGACTTTTAAATTACAGTTAGATTTTAAACCATACAAAACTTCAAGAAACAGTCATACCAACATCTGCTCCCTACACCAGCATAATAAATATCAGCACTTCCCAGCGTAAATGAAGGCGAAGGCTGCTGTGAGAGAAGAAATCAAAAGAAAATGACTGAAGAAGAGGACTACAAAGAGCATAACAAGGGAAAAAGGAAGAGAGTGAACCATCAGTCAAGAATGGAAAACCAGCCAAGCCCAGACAGTCTCAGAATCTTTTTCAACACAGTACCCAGTCCCCATGAACAGATAAGACATGAAATGCCTTCACTATTCCAGAATTAAATTAGTCAGGAATAGAAACATGGATGAAAGGCATGAAAGACCAGAGTGAATTCCATTAGTTCATGCCTGGCATTGTGAGGAATTCATTTACATATATTCATTTGCTGGTGACTGCAGCCATGAAACTAAAAGACCCTTGCTCCTTGGAGGAAAAGCTATGACAAACTTAGCATATTAAAAAGCAGAGACATTACTTTGCTGACAAAGGTCCATTTAGTCAAAGCTGTGGTTTTTCCAGTAGTCGTGTATGGAAGTGAAAGTTGGACCATAAAGAAAGCTGAGCACTAAAGAATTAATGCTTTTGAACTGTGATATTGGAGAAGACTCTTGAGAGTCCCTTGGACTGCAAGGAGATCCAACCAGTCAATCCTAAAGGAAATCAGTCCTGAATATTCATTGGAAGGACTGATGCTAAAGCTAAAGTTTCAATACTTTGGCCACCTGACGCAAAGAACTGGCTCATTGGAAAAGACCCTGATGCTGAGAAAGATTGAAGGCAGAAGGAGAAGGGGATGACAGAGGATGAGATGGTTGGATGGCATCACTGATTCAATGGACATCAGTTTGAGCAAGCTCTGGGAGTTGGTGATGGACAAAGAAGCCTGGCGTGCTATAGTCCATGGGGTCACAAAGTGTCAGACATGACTGAGCAACTGAACTGAACTGAACTCAGTATCTTCAGACTGACCCTTGTTTTGAAATGAGGATAGTAAGGTACAGCAGGAGAATGTGACAAACCAGTGTCACAGAAGCAGAACTGTGTAATCTAGGATAGGGGCTGGCAAACTGCAGCCCACACACCCAATCCAGCCCTTTGTCTGTTTTTGTCAGTAGAGTTTTACTGGTACATAGCCATGATTATCATTTTTCTATTATTTACAGCTGTTTTTGCACTAAAAGGACAGATTTGAGTATTTGCAACAGAGACATTATGGCCTGAAATATCTAAAATATTTACCATCTGGTCCTTTTCAGAAAAAGTGTGCTGACCCCTGGCCCAGGACACTTTTCACTACACATAGTTTTAAAATCCCAGAATAAAAAGCATTGTCGCTTGCACTTCATGTTTAGCACTATTTTAAATTAGGCTTGCCAATGATCAATTTCTTACTTTGTGAGAAGAGAGTAAAAGAAGAAAACACAGGGCAAAATATTTTTCTTGCCAACCCTCTGACCCACAAATTGATTTCCAGAAAGTTAGAATTTTATATCCCAAGAGCATTTGGCATATGACAGTTCTAGACATCAAAAGGAAAAATATCAATGTGTTTGAGGCCCTTCTGGAGTTGAGAGGCATTTTATTCTAAAAACAGTAATAGTTACCATGAACTAAGTATTATGATGAACTACAAACATGTTAGATGCTTAATAGTATTTTTTTCTACCCTCAAAACAAATCAACAAGACAGGTAAATTTTTGCCCTCTTACAGAGGCTGGTAAAGGTAAAAGAATTTTCCCTAAGACAGTCAAGGAAAGAGAAACCCTGTATTCAAACTCAGGGCTGTGTGACTTGAGTAGGCACCCTCTGCACCATGCAGAGCAAAGATCCTAGAGTGGAAGACGAGGCAGCACCAAGGCGAGGGGGAATCAGCCCTGGTGCATTCCAACTGTTTCAGGCACCAGAGCCAGCCTTGGGACCTCTGGGCACACATTCTTCCCTCCCTGCTTCAGATGGAGAAACTGAGGCCTAGAGAGGCAAGGATGTCCCCAGACTGTTCTCATTCATGACACATCTTCCCTGTCTTCTGTGTTTTGGACAATTCATGATAATATCACACATCATTCACCAACTCTACACCAGCGTTCCACGATTAGATGGGGCATCACTGAGTAAGCCATTCTTTCTCCCGAGAACCATTTTCTGCAATTATGACACATCGCTGGCCACATCGCTGCCCTTGTTTCAACATATCCAGCAATCCCTCGCACCCCTGAGATGAAGCATAGCCCAGATAGAGGGAAACTCACAGGAAAATGCAGCCAAGAAACCAAACTAGCCACCTGGACCTCTCTTTTCATGCTGTGAACCAGAAACCCCTCTGCCAACTACAACTGCAGAGACCATGTAGAGAGAGTGTCAAGGGCCCTTTTCCTTTCATTTCCTTGTTAGTATCCTGGGAAACAGACAGTAAACATCAAGACAACAGGACAAGGAAATAAAACCTTAAGTGACTAATTATTGTAAAAAGCTCCACACAGGTTCCAAGATTGAGGATTAACAAGAGAAGTGTAGGACTGGATAAACATGGTTTTATGTGATTTTATTCTTCCAAATTCCTTCTATATACAAACTCCAAGTGGAGCCCAAGACTTAAAAGCTGGGCTGTTTTACAACACTGTGGGGCTGGAAGCTTGCGAAGGGGCTACAGCCCAGACCAGTAAGCCTGAAGCTCAAGAAGGTGCCTCCCAGATCAGGCACGACATGGCCACACAGTGCCTATGCTCTGCAGGACACTAATGTAGCAAAGGTCTGCACCCAGGAGACAGGGAGTAGGGTTCAAATACTTCCTGTGGCCACTGGTGACGTTTAGCTTCTATAACCTATTTTTGCCCTTTTAATCTTAAAATAAATACAAGCCAAGGAATGCTTTTTCCCCTAAAAGTTGTATTATCATGAAAAATCTGTTCTCCCATTTGGTTAAAAAAAGAAAAATTCTCACAAACTCCTTGGAAATCATAAATAACACTGTTTCAAGAGGGTATGATGTCATCCTTGCTTTCTGAAAAGAAATCAATGTGACATTTCAATGGGCATCAAAAACAGGAGAATGTATCTCTCCTTGCCTCAGTTCAAACAAATCTACCCTAAGGTGGATCTGTTTATCTTTGACTGACGTCATAGTCAAGTCAAGGATGAAAAGTGAACTAGACCATCAAGGAGATTACTAGCTGATTCACTTCAAAAGGTCAGGGCAGCACCCACGTCATGGCTGGGTCTGACTCACATAGACTATTGTGCTTTCTGTGATAATTATTGATTCCATTTCCACCTTGGTTTGCTGCTGTGATGCATGGGTTCCCACACTCAGCTCAGATCCACTGATAATGTTCTGTGTTCCAGACACCACACTGGGCACGAGTGGCACAGATGACGGCAGGATGCCCAAGGAATCAGCGGTCCAGGAGGAGGCTGGACCACAATCTGGTGGGGAAGGAGGTTTGATGGAGGCTCACCAGGAGCTGATGGTGCCCCTCAGGGACAACCTAGCCGGGTGGTGTAGAGAAGTTTCCTGATCCTCTCAGAATGCCTGAGCAAAGTCCTGGAAAATGACTAAGAGTTATTCCCGTGGAGATCAGGAAAAGGGCATCCCAGGAAGATGTGCAGGGGAAGATCCAGAGTGGCAAAAGCCAGCATTAGTCTGCTGGGGCTGCTGTAACAAAACCCCGTAGGTGAGGCAGCTTAAAGAGCAGATATTTATTATCTCACAATTCTGAAGGCTGAAAGTTGGAGATCAAGGCATCAGCAGGGTTTGTTTCCCCTGAGGCCTCTCTCCTTGGCGTGTAGACAGAGGTTCTTCTCCCTGCGTCTTCACATCATCTTCTCCTCATCGCGTTTAGCCATCCTTCCTGAATCAGGACCTTAAAGTTTGGCTTGACTTCTTTCACTCAACAAATATTTATTGAAGACTATCTAAGTCCTGAAAGTTCTGTGGACAAGAGGGCGAAAAAGATAAAATCCCTACTTTCACTGAGATTATGTATGGGATTCCAAATGCTGCTGGAAAAAAAAAAAAGATCACAAATTTAGTGACTTCTTGTTGCTGTTCAGTCATTAAGTCATGTTCATCTCTTTGCACCTCATGGACTGCAGCATGCCAGGTTTCCCTGTCCTTCACTATCTCCCAGGGTTTGCTCAAACTCATGCCCATTGAGTCAGTGATGCCATCCAACCATTTCATCCTCTGTCACCCCCTTCTCCTGCCTTCAACTTAAGTCAACACAAATATATTCTCTCACAGTTCTAAAAGGCAGGAGCCCAAAATGCATCCTTAGGGGCTGAAAAAAAAAGGTGTCAGCATGACTCATTTCTTCGAGAGCCTCCACGGGAAAACTTGTCCTTACTTCCTTCAGTACTAGATGTGGCAGCACTCCTTGGCAATTGGCCACATCACTCCTCTGTCTGCTTCCTTCATCCCATGCCCTTCTCCCCTTCATTTTATCTTATGGCTAGTATTCACATGGAATATCTTGGCCATCTTTTTATTTGTATAACCTCCACTAGTGAATGTGTCTTTTCCAATATTGAAAGTTTCCACTCCAAAATTTCTATTTGGTTTATTTTTATATTTTCTATCTCTTTGGTAATGTTCTCCACTTGTTTAGACATCATTTTCATGTTTTCCTTTAGTTGGTCTATGGTTCCCTTTAGCTCATTGAGCAGATTTAAGATCACTGATCTAAAGTCTTTTATAGTAAATCCAATACCTGGACTTCCTCAGGAAAAATTTCTCTTATTTTGTTTTTCCAAAGACTGGGTCATACATTCTTGTTTCTTTGCACAAATTGCAACTTTTTGTTGATAATTGGACATTTTAAATATTATATTGTGTTAACTCTGGAAAACATAATACCCTTCTCCTGAGGGTTTGTTGTTTGCTGCTTTTTGTGGGTTGCAATTGTTTGTTTAATAACATTTCTAAACCCTTTCTGTAACAACTGTTCTTTGTCTTGGTGATCACTAAATCCCACTTCTGTTAGTTTAGTGGTAAGCTAGTGATTTAGCAGTGTTTCCTTAAATGCCTGAAGCCAACATAATGACATACTCTCCTAGTCTTTGCACATAGGCTATGTGTTTGGGCAATCTTTCAATGCTTTTGCCATTCACAACTCTGCCTTAGCATTCATTTCCAGCTTGAGCAGACCCTATAGATCAGCCAGAGATAAAATTTAGGGTCTTCTCTAGTCTTCTCTGAGCATACATTCAGCCCTGGGCACACACGTAAACTCCTATATTCTCTAGAATATGTGGAAGCTTTTTGAAGCCTTATTGCCTCATTTATATCCTTACCCATCCTCTTCCTAAGGCTTCCAGTCTGTCTGCTGCTTGTCCATTTGCTATCCTTTGCCTCAAAGTAGGTATGTACATGCACAGTCACTTCAGTCATGTCTGAGTCTTCTGCAAGTCTATGGACTATAGCCCACCAGGCTCCTCTGTCCATATTGGAGTGGTTTGCCATGCCCTTCTCCAGGGTATTTTCCAAACCCAGGGATCGAACCCACTTCTCTTGCATCTCCTGCATTGCAGACAGATTTTTTTACCCACTGAGTCACCTGGGAAGCCCTGTAGCTAGTATGCATGTGTGCATGCTAAGTCTCTTCAGTCTTGTCTGATTCTTTGCAACCCCTGCTACTGTAGCCCGCCAGGCTCCTCTGTCCATGGAATTCTCCAGGCGAGAATACTGGAGTGGGCTGCCATTTCCTTCTCCAAAGGATCCTCCTGACCTAGGGATAAGAACCCACATCTCTTGCATCTCCTGAATTGCAGGCAGATTCTTTACCCACTGAGCCACCCGGGAAGCCCTATAGCTAGTATATTTGCCCTTAAATACTTCTGATAAATGCCATCCAAAAGACTACTTTAGCCCTAAGAAAATTCCAAGGGGAGTGAAAAAAAGGAGCCCCTGACCAATCCCCTCAGGGAACCACCCGACAGACACATAATCATACGTATTTGAGACCAAGGTCTATACTGCCTCCTCTGGAACCAGCCAGTCACATTAGGAATACAAGCCAACATCACCATAGCCACTATGGAGCTGGGAACTGGAGGGTTGTAGGTGGGTGAGTTAAAATGCCATGATGCTCTCATGCTGAAATCTAGGAGCTTCTTCCTTCATAAAACACTCTCCTGGTTGTTGTAAACTTTTATTAGATTCTAGAATATGAAAAAGTTGATTCCTATAGCTTTTTTTTCCAGCTTCATTGTTGTTTTAGTGGAGGAATAGAGTTCTGAGAATCCCTAATCTGCCATTTTCAATGACATCACTCCTGACTTACATTTTAGAAGATCCATTGGTGGCTGTGTCAAGGGGAGACTGAAGGGAGGGCTGAGGCCAGGAAGCAATGATGAGATCAGATGTGAGGGTACCTTAGACCAGGTGCAGAGGAGGCAATGAGACACAGACAGGTTATGGAAATATTTGGAAGTTATAGTCAGTGGATTGTAAGTGATTTGAACTTAGGTCATGAAAACCGTGGAGCTGAGAGGCCTGATGAAGAATGGATATGCCATCTGACCTGGATTCCTGCAGAAACATCCTGACTTGTCTCTCTGCTTCTATGCTCAGTCTTCTACTGTGTATTTTCAACAGAGTGATCCTTTCCTCTTCTACTCTCATGCCCTATTCCAAATCCGTACGATGGCCTGCAGAGCCCTGTGTAATCTGGTTCACTGAGACTTTTCTGTTCACATCTCCTAACTCGAATTCAGCGCTGTTCCATGCTGGCCTCATTGCTGTTCTTCTAATTCACCATACAGGCTTCTGCCTCAGGACCAGTGCACTTAAGTTCCCTGATACGTACGATTCCTCCCTTACTTTTTTTTTTTAATTTTGTGGTTGTGTTGGGTTTTGGTTGCTGCATATGTGGGCTTTCTCTAGTTGCAGTGAGCAGGGGCTACTCTCTAGTTGCGGTGCACAGGCTTCTCATTGCAGTGGCTTCTCTTATTTCGGAACATGGGCTCTCAGCACACGGGCTCAGTAGTTGTGACTCACAGACCTCAGAGAGCTTGGGCTTCTGTAGTTGTAGCACACAGGCTTTCATTGCTCTGCAATATGTGGAATCTTCCCAGACCAGGGATCGATCCCAGGTCCCCTACATTGGCAGGTGGACTCTTGTCCACTGTAACACGAGGGAAGTCCTCCTTTCTTATTTTTTTTATGGATCTATGCAATGTCACATTATTAGAGATGACTTCTCTACTTGCCTTGGGTAAGCCAGCAAATTTAGCCTCTCTAGCTGCCCTGACACTGCCTCTTCTGTTTCCTCTGCTGCATTTTCTCCACTTGTCACTTAGCTGTTTCCTTATTTGATTATTATCCTTCTGTACCTCCCACCCCACAGGTTAGCTCCATGAGCATAAGACAACCACTTTCCTCAGGGCTGTATCTCCAGCACTTTGTATAGTACCTGGCAGGTGGAAGAGCTAAGTTTATCTTTCCTGAGGTCATACATTGAGACAAACAGTTCCATGAGAGAGCGAATCATTCTGTTCAGGGATTCCATGTTTGAGAAGAAAAGAAAAACAAGCAAACCAGTGATCACACTGAGAGCATGGCTCCCATGCTCAAGATGGGCACAGGCGAGCAATGGATATCCACAAGACGTTCTCAGGACTCACGTAACCAAGTTGGCACAATTGCACCAGGGGAGAGGGACAGCCCCCCAGGCCCCATCAGAACTATTCTACCCTAATTGCCTTTTAGTTTTGGCCCACATAGATTGCATTTGACAAAATGCCGGAGTCCAGCTCCAGCAGGTCCAGGGGTTCCCTCAGGATGGACGGCATCGGCGATGCGAATGAGAAGACACAGCGAGTCTCGGCGTTTCCAAATGTCTCCCAACTTTATTATTTTTAAGACAGCTTTTATATTTTTAGTGGTACATAGAAACAAATGTAAAGTATAGAGTCATACCAATTCAGCTTAGTGGGCATACCAATTTAGCTTAATGGGCATATGAATTCAGCTTAATGGGCCAGCAGTTTTGACCCTCATTGAAACCGTTTGCATGTTTTTAGTTACAAAAAGCCTCCTTTTGTTTACATGATCTTCTGGCCTGTTGGCCTGCTAACACCTTGTGACTCTCTATTGATAAAGGTTGATCAATCAGAATACTTTTGTATAGGGCACATCAGGAAAGAATTCATCAACAGGAAGTTTCAAGGTAAAACCTGTTTTTGGTAATTTACTCTACGCCTTGAGCTTAATAGAAAAAAATGTAGTTCCATAAAGTCAAAGAACAGCAAGCTGAAGTTCAGCTTTAAGTAAGAATCATCAGTTAAATCAACAATTGTCTTCTTATTTGTATTAAAGCTAAACTTCTACTTATATAAATCTCTAACTGTTATGCTTTTATTATATAGGCTAAATACATTAAGAGTAAAAACATAGTGAGCAAATATAGATTAAGTAACAGTTCCACAAAGCACTATTTTTTGTATTTCCTAATAAGCCTTTTTTCCTGCGAAGGGTTTTGTGCCCATAGGGGCTTTCTGTGCGGAGGCTCTCAATGCTGTTTTATTACTAGGGAGCAGTTACGCACATTAGCTCCAAAGGCACAGGTACATTTATTAAACAAACCAATATGTTAGCAAAAGGAATTTAGATCAGCATACTCTATATCCCAGATAATTTTATTTAGGGTGCTACCATTCAGGGGCCTTGTTGATTTGAGGTTTCAGAATGATCTTTTTTAGAAGGGAATCAGGAAAGGCCTTTTGCCTAAGTCATAGAAAATAAGAAGAGGTTTATTATAGCAAGCATCGGAAAGAGAGGTGTCATTTTTAAGGTGAGCGCTGAGACAGCCTCTCGAGAATCCCTGAGGCCTGAGTTGCTCTGCTCGTCAGTCCTTCTCCTCATGACTCTGTCATGAGTGGGGATCTCGTGAGCTGGCTCCTGGCAACAAAACATTCCTTAGCCTTAAAGTAATGTTTAAAATGACAAGTCTAGGCAGAACTCTCTTGCTTGCCCACATGCATCACTGACAAATGTCCTATACCAATAAATTTACTTCTTGCCTATCACTTTGCCTCTCACTGAATTCCTTCTGCACTGAGATGCAAAGAACCTGAGCCTCAGTTAGTCCAGACACAAGGGAAACACTGACTGAAACTGCCTACCCTGGCCAGGCACCAGAGTAACCATTTGCATGAGTTACTTTACAAGAGGAGGTCCTGGTAAGGAACATGAAACGAACAAGCCACCGCCAACCAGAAGAATTCAGGAAAGGTCAAAAGAAGATGCCATTTGTCCTACCAATCTCTTAGGATCCACTTCTCTAGAATCCATCTTGGTTGAGCAAGGCATGCATCTCCAAGAAAGACCCTGAGTCAGAATGACTGGCCAGACAGCCCAGAAACTAATTCCCTCACCATAAAATCTGAGATTGTGAGCCACGAGGCAGAGCAGTCCTCCTGGGTTCCTTCACCCTCCTGCTCTCCACTCAGTCACCCCTTCCCAATAAACTCTCTTTCTTTGACAGCAAAATAAATAAATAAAATGACAGGTCTATCCTAGCTGGTACCTAATTCCTACTGGTTTGAACTAATACATTATGGCTTCCTGCTTTGGGTGAGTCCTGCCACAAACCACTGGAGGTCCCAGGGCACCACTACCTACTTCTTAATTCTGAAATGGATGTGTTGGAAGAGGTTTCCTTTGTGATCCTTGAGCTCCAACGTGTGCAGTCTGGGTCCCTACACACTTGGCCAAAATAAGATGAAGCATCCTCATGATAGAAAACAGTTAAAACCAAGAATTTGTCGACTACTTTATTTCTCCAAGAGACTTTCCAACATCTCTTTGCTTTTGCTATTATTCCTTGGAATTAAGTTTAATGAGCAGATGTGATTTATGCCATGTATTTATAATAATCTGAACTTCGATATTACATTTTCCATCATTGGCTTTCTTGAACTTGAGATATTTGCACCAGGTTTAGAAAGGCTCTTTTCTCTGTTTTGTTTACAGCAGATGCTAGAGAAATATAGCCAAGAAAGAAAAAAGCAATCATCACTTATCTGCATAGCCTCCCACCAGTTTCTCAAGGAGATTTGAAAAATACTGCATCAGCCATACAAATAGCACAGAAATGCAAAGGGGTCATCCTTTCTTAAAGATGCACAATCCTTGGGTCACTTTTTTTTTAATCTTTTCCATTTAAAATTATGCCTCATTCATACACAAGCTGCTTTTGAATAATTCTGATAGACCGGTTACACAAAAACAAATATCATGTGGTTCTTTAATTATTAAAGGGTTTACAGAGAGGCTTAAAAAATAGGAATCATCAATATTTAGAAGCACCATGCTGGGGAATGGACAGTGTTTGCTAATGGATAATGGGCTTTTTTTGGCAGAGATGGGGGTGTGACAAAAATGTTCTAAAATAAGATTGTTATGATGGTTGCACAACACTGTGACTATACTAAAAAATATTGAATGTCCAATATAAATGGGTAACTACAAGGTATATTGGCAAATGAAGTACATCTCAACAACAGTGCTACTCTAGGGGGTTGGCATAGAGTTTAGTGGGTCCTGAAGATCAGAATCAGTTTTGATTAAATAAAAAGTCATATTTTAAGGTAGGACAATAAAAATGTAAACATAAAACTTTTTTCTCTGCCCACTGTAGGGCCACCTCCCTTCCCTCTAGTGAGCATTGTGCATCTGCATGATGCATTGACACCCACACACACACAATGGCAGAGATACCTGCTCAATCATAAAGATCAACTTTACTTCATTTTCTTCAATTTTCTGACAGCCTTTTAACTCCCTAGGTAATAAGTCCTTTCTCAATCCTGTCACAGGTCATCATGACCCACCACTCATCTTGTACACGTAGACATCTTTGGTGAATGCTACATACAATGCCAATGAGCCATTTCCCACAAAGATAGTGACTGGTGCAGAACAGACTGGTCAGATGACCTGGGGAGACCCTGGCCAGGCTCCTCTGTCCATGGGATTTTCCAGGCAAGAATACTGGAGTGGGTTGCCATTTCCTTCTACCCAACCCAGGCATCAAACCCACGTCTCTGGTGTCTTCTGCATTCACAGGTGGATTCCTTACCACTAGCACCACCTGGGAAGCCCTAATGTTTATGATACATTGTTACTAGCTGTATTACTTGCATTCTGTTATTTTATAAGATTAGTTTCTTGCAATATCAAATGTGTGACTGAGTCACAGATGATTAGGTGATTTGAAATGATTGATCAAATATATAGTTCTATAAGATCAGTGATTGAAAATAGTGTAAAAACTACAGATATGGGGGAAAGCAACAAGAGGGAACCTGGGAATGAACATTCTAAGCACTGTGGGACAACTTGGTCACAGAATGCCTCCCAAACCTTGGTTGTAATTCAGGTCAAAAGGGAAAGGATTGTAAAACAAAGAATGGTGCCCACCTATCAGCTCAACAAGAATCAAATCATTAACACTGCAGTCACTGACCTACAATACACCCTGAAAGGAGTCTGGGGCAAAGATCAGGATGAGGCACTTCATGCACTAAGAAAACTGGGGGAAAAAATGATCTTCAGATAGTTAGATATTTTCAGGAGCAATTTTTATGAACCTAGTTTCCTGCCTCTTCCCATACTTAGAAAAGCCTTGAGACCACTAATTAAGATACCTGTTTCTGAATAATAACAGCAACCTTCCACCAAGCTGTGTGCATGGTTGTATGTAGCCCTTTGTCAATCACATCTATCCCGGCCACCCCCTTTACCACTTCAGAACAATCCTCAGAGCCCTCTGAAAGACCACGTCCCAGATTATAAAGCTCAGGTTGGCTCAAATAACTTTTTCCACCTGTTTCTTAGATTGACTATTGATTAATTTTTTCATCAACAGTTCTCTTGAGGGAGAAGCAGAGAAGGCAGGATAGAGACCGCTCCACACAGAAGTCAGAAGTCAGACTTGTGTATTCCCCTTGCAGCGCCCCTACCCATGGGTTGACTAATCTACATCTCACACTCCACATGCCCACACCTGATGCCTAGTCTCTCCTTCAGACTCTTTGATGGGCAGTGTTCCACCTCTGCTGACTGTGATGTTGTCACTGGGGGACTCTCTGTAAAACCCCATTATTACCTTCATCCTCACCCCACCCCGGGATGGGTCATTTGTCTCAAAAGGCTTGTCATTTGTCTCCCTATGTCCAACTTTATCCTCCAATGACCATTCTCAACACAGCAGCCCAAGTAATACTTTCAGGTGGACAGTCATCAGCTGGAGGCATTCCTCAGGACGCTGACAAACTCCCACCTGCCCCAGGTCAGGGTCCTGTTGGCCCAGTGCCCCCAAGGCTGCTTTAACATGTGTCTGCCACAGGTGTCTGCTCTCCCCTCCTCACTTCCACTTCTGTGAGCTTACATATAGTGATCATTTGGCTGACAGGGCCTCCTTTACTCATAAACTAAGTCAAGAAAGAGAAACTTGAAACAGAGATAGATTCACAGACCTAGAAATTATACTTATGGTTACCAAAGTGGAAAGGGTGGGGAGGGATAAATTAGGAGTTTGGGATTAATATACATAACACTACTATATATAAAATAGATCACCAACAAGGACCTATAGCACAGGGAACTATATTCAGTATCTTGTGATCACCTATAATGGAAAGGAACCTGAAAAAGAATAGATGGATAAACACACATTTTATGAATGTTCTACTAGGTATGAAATCAGAAACTAGTGACAACTTGCTACAAGACTGTTATTTTCAAGATTACATTGGTTATGTTATTTGGAAACTTAAACTGCAATTAAAAGCATTTGTTGCAGAGTCTGTGCCTTTGTGTTTGGGTCCTTAAACCCAGCTTTAAACAGCCTACCTGAGGGGATAAGCCCTCCTAGGCTCCTGCCAGCCAAGCTTCCCCAAAGTTGACAGATCTCTGTTCCCACAGATGGTGACCCCAGCTCAGCAACTGATCAAGGCATGTGCTCTGGAAGAGAACACCTCGAGAGCATGGATCCCTCAAGCTTCAAGGTTAAAAGGCACACCCTCCTGTTTATTCTGTCTGGCAAGTTCTCTATCTTCTTCATCCCCAAATCAATCAATCAACAGCTGAGAAAGTCACTGTCAGGATTAGAATAAGCGGCCTGCACATTTTCAGATTTTCCCCATTGATTTGGGAAATGTTAAAAGTCCACTTAGGGTGCACATCCTGCTGGCAGGAGCAGGTGGACCACCAGAATCAGAGCTTCGTCCCCTGGCAGCACCCAGACAGCTGACAGATGCTGATGCTCTGCCTCATCCCCTCGGGTCTCAGGGAGACACTCACCTTCTGCTGTGATGACAGAACAGTGACTTTAGTTGGGATGCAAACCCATGGATAAAGCTGGTATTCTTTGCCTTCGAGGGTCTTTACAAGCCTGATATTCGGTCTTTTCCTAAGGATACCTCCTGTTCACCTTGATTGGACTTCAGAAAACACTGCCTTCTCCCTCCCCTTTCACAAACTGTCCCGCAGCATGGGCCTCTGAGGATGGATGCACCCACCATCCTGCGATCTTTCTCAGAATTATCTGAATTCCTCAGGACCCCTTTAGTGCCAGGTAACACAAACTCAACTCCAACCGGCTTAAGCAAAATGACAGACAAGAATCACTGCTTCACACTCAGGTGTGGACTTCAGGAACTGCTGGATCCAGGGAACCAAACGCAACCAGGCTTTGGTGTTTCTCCAACCTTCATTTTGCCAACTTCTTTGGCTCCATCCCAGATTCCAAACTCCATCAGCTCAAAGTCTCTAAGACAGAAAGAACCCCAAGGAGCCCACCTGCCTTCTGGTTTTGAAGAAACTAATGTGGCCTGTGTGCCCCCAAACTTAAAAGTTAACACCCCTGCTCTAGCCCAGCCCAGGGAACCTCTATGATGCCTACCGGCCAACAACCCACTGTCAGAAACTTCTGACCTTAGCAATGTTTACAACCTTACACATGCCCAGTTCCAAGCTGCAGAATTTTACAAGAGTAAAAGCAGCTTTGTCTTTTGCCAGCCAGAGCACTCCTGAGACCCGGTTTGGACCCAATTTGGACGGGACACTTGAGGACAAGGCCTGTTGGGTTGCTGTTCCAGGTTCGAGCCCAGTCATGGAGAGGAGAGCAGGGAAAAGAGGGTTTTTATAGAGAGAACAGTTCCACTCAGGGGTGCATGAGAGTGGCCACTCCTGCTTTTAACTTGATCGTCTGACTCTGGGAAAGTCATTTCTGAGATGTCTGGGCAGGGCCCAGGGTTACACCTGCTGACCAGTGAGGACTGACCTCAAGACCCTCACCCCAACCCACGTCTGCAGCCCCAGCCCTTCCCTCAGAGCCCCTCACAGTGATGGGGGGATGCATGTCCACATGACCCAGGGGAGGTCACCACAGAGCCAACCAGGGTCCCTGCCAAGAGGTCAGGCCCTGAGCCCCCCAGGACTGAAGAGAGGGTGCCACACCTGGGGGCCATCTCACATCCACAGCTTTGTCTCCTGCCCTTGGCCGCCCCTGAGCCGCTCACCCTCATGCTCTGTCTGGCTCATCCCTCTGAACTGCAGGTCACCCCAGTGTTTCTCAGAACTCGGGCAATGTGATGGGAAACCAGAGGTCCTTGTTTAAGGGGTCAGGGCGTGCAAGCCCACCCTCCAGCTCTGTGACGGCCCTGTTTCTGCTGCCCGGACTCCACCTCTGTGCTAGCCTAGGGATCCTTCTGGCCTTTCACCTTCTGCCATCGACTTCGTGCTCCCTCTGTCTGGTGTGCCCAGGCACCGCCTTAGCTGCGGGGTTCCCCCTCCATCAGCACGCAGCCTCTGCCTATACCAGTCACACTCTTCGGTCCCAGGTTCCTGGGGACCCTAACACACCTCTAATCGGGAAAGCTGTCCCACGGCCATATATGCAGGATTAGACGAACCACTTGTCTCATGGGCTTGCCCCTCAACTTCAGGATGGGATGCTAATTTTGTCCACCAATCAGTTTAGGTTAAGATCCAATGTGGGGACACAAGGGAGAGTTTTGAAAGCTGTCAGGAGCTATGAAGGTATCAATAGTGAAAGCATCCAATTCCCTCTGCTGAGATCCCAGTGCAGCAAAGTAATTCCCAGTCTGATGGACCAGGCCTCCCATCACGGCCCCGCCATCCATGGGCCCTGCAACTTGGGCATGGGACTTTCCCTCTGAGCCCCCATTTCCTCTTCTTCACATGGGACAATGACATCCCATCTGAGACATGATGGGAGTGGAATGATAGAAGCAATGCAGATGGTGCTCCCTTCGTGCCCGGCACACTCCAGCTTTCAACATGTCACCCATCATTTCTGTGTGCTCCCAACGCTACCTTTTTCCAACTAGAAAACCCCAAACAGGGACTTGAATCTTGGGGCAAGAAGGAAGGAGTGGGGAGGGAAGTGGGACGCGGGTGCAGAGCATGAGGCAGGTCTGACCTGATGATTCAGCAGGGAGAGGAACAGAGAGGTCCCCCTGCTCCCATTCTGAGAGTTTATTACATGCAAGGATGCAGGAGGGAAGAGCAGCCAAAGGTGCCAGCTCCCCAGGGCCTCGTGCAAGGTGACGCTGAGACAAAGGGGCCAGAGAACAGACGAGCAGTAATGGGACACCTTGGTCCGCTGCAGAGAAACAGTTCCATCGTCTAAAGGGAGGCGAGCAGAAGACTTCACACCTCCTCAAAATTCAGGAAGCAAATGAGAAAACACTCGAGATAGTCTTCTTGATCCAGGGAAGTGACTGAGAGATGGAAGCCCCTCACAACCAATCCTGGAGTCTAGGAAGACCACAAGGCATTCTGAAAAGACTGGAGTTCACTTAACAAAATCCTAGCAAACAGAATCCAACAACATATTGAAAAGATCATACATCAAGACCAAGTGGGCTTTATCCCAGGGGTGCAAGGATTCTTCAATATCCACAAATCAATCAATGTAACACACCACATAAACAAACTGAAAAATAAAAACCGTATGATTATTTCAATAGATGCAGAGAAAGCCTTTGACAAAATTCAACATCCATTTATAATAAAAACCCTCCAAAAAGCAGGAATAGAAGGAACATACCTCAACATAATAAAAGCTGTATATGACAAACCCACAGCAAACATTATCCTAAATGGTGAAAAACTGAAAGCATTTCCCCTAAAGTCAGGAACAAGACAAGGGTGCCAACTCTCACCACTACTATTCAACATAGTTTTGGAAGTTGTGGCCACAGCAATCAGAGCAGAAAAGGAAATAAAAGGAATCCAGATTGGAAAAGAAGAAGTAAAACTCTCACTGTTTGCAGATGACTTGATCCTCTACATAGAAAACCCTAAAGACTCCACCAGAAAATTACTAGAGCTAATCAGTGAATATAGTAAAGTTGCAGGATATAAAATTAACACACAGAAATCCCTTGCATTCCTATACGCTAACAATGAGAAAACAGAAAGAGAAATTAAGGAAACAATTCCATTCACCATCACAACGAAAAGAATAAAATACTTAGGAATATATCTACCTAAAGAAACAAAAGACCTATATATAGAAAGCTATAAAACACTGGTGAAAGAAATCAAAGAGGACACAAATAGATGGAGAAATATACCGTGTTTATGGATCGGAAGAATCAATATAGTGAAAATGAGTATACTACCCAAAGCAATCTATAGATTCAATGCAATCCCTGTCAAGCTACCAATGGTATTTTTCAGAGAACTAGAACAAATAATTTCACAATTTGTATGGAAATACAAAAAACCTCAAATAGCCAAAGCAATCCTGAGAAAGAAGAATGGAACTGGAGGAACCAACCTGCCTGACTTCAGGCTCTACTACAAAGCCACAGTCATCAAGACAGTATGGTACTGGCACAAGGACAGAAATATAGATCAATGGAACAAAATAGAAAGCCCAGAGATAAATCCACGCACCTATGGACACCTTATCTTTGACAAAGGAGGCAAGAATATACAATGGAGAAAAGACAATCTCTTTAACAAGTGGTGCTGGGAAAACTGGTCAACCACTTGTAAAAGAATGAAACTAGAACACTTTCTAACACCATACACAAAAATAAACTCAAAATGGATTAAAGATCTAAACGTAAGACCAGAAACTATAAAACTCCTAGAGGAAAACATAGGCAAAACACTCTCTGACATAAACCACAGCAGGATCCTCTATGACCCACCTCCCAGAATATTGGAAATAAAAGCAAAAATAAACAAATGGGACCTAATTAAAATTAAAAGCTTTTGCACAACAAAGGAAACTATAAGCAAGGTGAAAAGACAGCCTTCAGAATGGGAGAAAATAATAGCAAATGAAACAACGGACAAACAATCAATCTCAAAAATATACAAGCAACTCCTGCAGCTCAATTTCAGACAAATAAATGACTCCATCAAAAAGTGGTCCAAAGAACTAAAGAGACACTTCTCCAAAGACATACAGATGGTTAACAAACACATGAAAAAATGCTCAACGTCACTCATTATCAGAGAGATGCAAATCAAAACCACAATGAGGTACCATTTCACGCCCATCATATTGGCTGCTATCCAAAAGTCTACAAGCAATAAATGCTGGAGAGGGTGTGGAGAAAAGGGAACCCTTTTACAGTGTTGGTGGGAATGCAAACTAGTACAGCCACTATGGAGAACAGTGTGGAGATTCCTCAAAAAACTGGAAATAGAACTGCCATGTGACCCAGTAATCCCACTGCTGGGCATACACACTGAGGAAACCAGAATTGAAAGAGACACGTGTACCCCAATGTTCATCGCAGCACTGTTTATAATAGCCAGGACGTGGAAGCAGCCTAGATGCCCATCAGCAGACGAATGGATAAGGAAGCTATGGTACATATTCACAATGGAATATTACTCAGCCATTAAAAAGAATACATTCGAATCAGTTCTAATGAGGTGGATGAAACTGGAGCCTATTGTACAGAGTGAAGTAAGCCAGAAAGAAAAACACCAATACAGTATACTAACACATATATATGGTATTTAGTTAATCGGTAAAGATAACCCTGTATGCGAGACATCAAAAGAGACACAGATATATAGAACAGTATTATGGACTCTATGGGAGAGGGCAAGGGCGGGATGATATGGGAGAATGGCATGGAAGCATGTAAATTATCATATGTGAAACAAATCACCAGTCCAGGTTTGATGCATGATACAGAGTGCTCAGGGCTGGTGCACCGGGATGACCCAGAGGGATGGGATAGGGAGGGAGGTGGGAGCGGGGTTCTGGAAGGGGAAAACATGTACACCCAGGGTGGATTCATTTCAATGTATGGCAAAACAAATACAATATTGTAAAGTTAAAAAATAGATAAATAAACTAATTAAAAAAAAGACTGGAGTTCAACCTTAGCTCCAACCCTGCCCCATGGCCTGTGTGGACGCTTGAGAGAGGCCTTAGAGAAGCTGATCTCTTTTCAGGGGAGAAGGCTCCGGGTGGAGTGGGGTGGACAGCGTGGTAAAAGGCAAGACTGCAAGGTGAGAGCCCTGTTCAGGGCTGAGATTTCCTCCAAAGGGCACCAGGAGCCCTCGGAATTTGAGGCAAAATAATCTAATCAAATTGGCACCATTTATCTGTTGTTTCCTGAAAGCAGAAAACTCTTTGAAGAGAATGAATATTCAAATCATTCTTAATAGGGAGGATAGGCTTTTTGTCAAATAATACAAAATGGCAACAGATTTTAAGTTTGGCTCTGTGTAAAGTCTAAACTCCACTACTCAAGAAACTAAGAAAAATATTTTGTAAGATTTTCTTAGTGGGTTATGATGTCTCCCAGACTGCATTGGGCTTACTAAGTACTTGGGGGTTTATTTTATGAGATACCAGCTTTTTAGCAATCAGTCCAAAGAAGGGGATTGCTACAGGGAAAAGTTGGGACGCCATTAATGTAGATTTTAGAAAAAAACTGAAGTTTGAGCTGGAGAGAGCATCAACTTTGTTAATATTTATTTAGTATTGCAAAGTCAGGTCTGACTTGGGACATAACAGTCATGGAAAGGATGCTATTCTTAGAACTTCTCTTGGGATCTCTGCCCCTGACGCCAGGAACTCAGGAGCCCTAAGGCACCAAAAAGGCCTGAGTAGGGGACAGTGGCCAGTTCTTTATTACATGCAAGGATGAGGGAGGAAGGTCCCCCGCCCTGGAGGGAAAGAGGACTCACTGGGGGCCACTGTCTGGGTGGAGGCTAGTGTTGCCTCTAATTGTGCTGCCCCAGCACCTGGCCAGAACAGAGGCAGATGTAGCTGAAATAAATGAAGAAGCAGCTTCTATAATCCATGCCCTCTTTCGATGAGGAAACGAGGCTCAAAGAAGTAGTGTGTCCTGTGTGGACGGACCATGATGCTCTCATCTGATCCCATAGCGCGGCCAGCAGCCTGTTAACAGGGCAGCTGCCCAGATGACCCGCCTCCTCACCGCAGCCCCATCTGGTCCCTGATCTGCCTCTCGCTCATGGGTGGGTTCTGCCGGGTCTGGTTCCACCCGCACAGTGTCTGACCCCCACACCCAGCCACACCGGACAGCTGCAGACTGCCGGTCAAGGACTTACACTGCAGGGCCAGTCACTCTCTTGTAAATAAAATCTCCCTGGAGCCATTTCTGGCAAATGACACCTGAACAGCTGGAGTCTGTGTGGTTTGCTTTTCAGAGATTTCCTGATTTCTGGTGGTGGACAGCCAAGGCGAAATCCAAATTCCCATAATTTAGACACAAAAGCCTTGGGACTGTGTGCAGCTGATGGGACTGAATCCCCGAGTTCCCATCTAAGGGTGTGATTGGGTTTATCTTTGTCAATCAATCCAGAACAAGTCACACTTGAAACAGGGGGATTGTGGACAACAGCCTAGAGACACACTCCAAGCCTGGGCATGGGGGGTGGGGGCCTCCTCACTGCCTGCTCTCCCCATGGCCATGGTCACTAGTTGTCTTCAAAAATATATTTCATAGACTACTTTCTTGTAAAATAGTTAGCAACGAGTGGAGGAGTCTTCTTTTTTTGGCAACTGTCATGACTCAACATGACAGCAATGTTTCAGCCAGCATAGTTCTGTTTTCCTAATGATTCTTCTTGGTTTCATGAAATCAAGATTCATAATGTCAGGAAGGATGATATAAAGGCTGTGAAACACGTGTACTGAAAAGGGACCCAGCTGAATGTCTGTACTTTGCAGTGGTTCTTTCACAGGCCATTTGTGAGGATCAACTGCCCGGATCTTTCGATGTGCCCCCACGAATCAGATACGTGCCTGTGTCCTGGCTTCTCCCTGGGAACACATGCAGGGCTTGACAACCCCAGACCAGGGACTCAGGAGTTCTTAAAGGACATCAGGGGCCACCCAAGGATCCTCCCTGCTGCATCCTTTCCCAAGGGCACTCACCTCAGGTCTGTATTTGAAGCTGCTCAGTTGGTTCCTGTGTCAGGACCTTTGCAGGCTCTTGTCCTGCCTTCAACACCTTTCTTGGCTCTTTTCATGGCTGATCTCTCACATGGTTCAGTGTCATTCTTCTGACAGGCCCTCCTGTCATCTCTATCACTCTGCCTTCATTTATTACAACCTAAAGTCACTTGGCCATTTTGGTTTGTTCACTGCATCTCTCCACTTCACCTACCTTAGAAAGCAAGACGGGACCTTCTTCTTCCTGCCTCCTTCCTGCAGTCACTCAACAAAAAAACCATTGAGTGTTTACTCTGTGCTGGGTGGTATTCCAGAACTGTGTGAGCAGGACAGTGCCCTGCTCCATGGAGCTGGTATTCTAGATGTTGTGGAGACCAGAGTGAGGGTTGGAGCTTTAGAGGAGGAGCCGGGAGGCTGTTTTAGTCAGTGGTCAGGAAAGGTCTCTCTGGGACCCCAGGTGTTGGGAAGGAGCCAAAAGACCTGAGGAAGTAATCAAAGCACAGAGAGAAGCCCCCAGGTCTTGAAAGTCGATACCTCCAGCCCCCATTGGTGCCCAACACGTGTCTGGGTCACTGTCCAGGGTCCTGAGCCAGACTATCCAGTGGTGTCGGGTCGGCTAGGCAAAGGTCTAGGCTGAGGTGGAGGCAGAAAGAGTAGAAGCTTCGGGGGCTTAGATCTTCAATCTAATTGAATAGCTGGCTTCCATCCCAGCTATTTCCTACCAGTAACTGTGTGAGAGTTAGTTGCTCAGTTGAATCCAATTCTTTGTGATCCCAGGCTCCTATGTCCATGGAATTTTCCAGGCAAGAATACTGGAGTGGGCAGCCATTCCCTTCTCCAGGGGATCTTCCTGACCCAGGGATGGAACTCAGGTCTCCTGCATTGTAGGCGGATTCTTTACTGCTGAGCCACCAGGGAAACCCAGCAGTGACCTTGGATAGTAATAATCCTTGTATAATGGGGCTAACAGACCTACCTTGAGGGTTGCTGTGAGGCTAAAACAGGAGGTGCAGCAGCAGAGTCATTGTTCCTTATTACTGTCAGGGGAGGGTTGACCACTGAGTCAGGAGGGAAGTTGAACTCAACACATCCCACGTTTTGCTGTCAGAGGGCGGTTTGGGGTTACCTGGCTGCCTACCACCCAAGGCTTGAATCCTACCATGAGCAAGAGCTACTCATCTCTCCCACAGGCACAGGATGGTGGGGAGAGGCAGCCTCAGGGTAGAAGAGCACTTATTTGGGGTGGAATGTTTGCTTCAGATGAGCCAGTCTGTCTCCTTGTAACTCCTCCATCCCATCCCTAGTCCTTCGCGCTTATGACCACAGAGAAGCAGCAGGTGCCCCTTCTCAAGGCATCTTTGGAGGCCCTCCAGGCAGCCCCCACTGTTTCCTGACTCCAGCATGGACTGGTGCACATCACCATCCACCAGCACACCTGACAGGGGCTGTCCCAGAGGTCACAGGAGACAGTGTCTGGGGGCAAGTGATGCTGGCAGGACAGAGAGGTGGCCGGAGACAAGGCACTGAGGCCCAGAGTTGCTTCAAAGTCAGTGAGAGTGATTCTCACGGCCTGGGTGTGTCCATGACATCAGCTTCTCACTTCCCCTTCTGGGACTTGAATTCTCATCAGTTAAATGTGACTAAATTAGCCCTCCTGAAACCCCATCCACCTGGGAGCCCGGTGACATCATGCTCCTACAGGCGCCACCCCCCCACCCAACCCCGCCATTGTCTGCCGCGCCTGCCCCTGAGCTGATGTTGGACTGCATTACCCTGGTTATTAAGATCTTACACAATGGAATGAAGAGCAGCTGGCTCTGCTGTCCAGCCCCAGAGCATTGAGTTTCTGTAACCCTGCTCCCAGCTCTCAGTGCCGGCCTGTGCCCAGGAACAGGAGGCCCCCACTGGGAATATGTTGTTCTCTATGACCTCCCCGAATGCCCAGATACAGCTGCTGGAAATTCAGACTTAGAACCTGTTCACAGACATGGGTGCGCACCAGATCCCCAGCCCGAGCTCCCTGGGGGAGACAGTGGGGCCATGGCCCACAGGCCTGCCTAGTTGGAATGCTCTCCAGGGTGCCCGTGGAGCCTGGTGCTCTGAGGCTGGGCACCCTCACGGAGCACTCCCGGCATCCTCAGCGCCCTGTCCTGCTGGGCCCTGGTGGACACTCCACTCCACACAAGTGGTCCGCAAGAAGACAGAGAAGGGGCAAGTGGGGTTGCCCAGAGGCACCTTGAGAGGAACCTCATGTTTCAGATTCCTCTGGCGCTGCAGCCATGTTGTCAGTCTCACTTTACGCTTCCTCCAAAATCCATAAACCCTGGCAGGGATCTGAATGCTTCCCCCTCACCACCAGAGGACACACACTTTCCTCCGTCATGCGCTTCATCCAAACCGCACCATGCCATGGGCACTGCAGGCCCTGACCCTCAGGAACTGCTGGCTATTTTTATTCCCATCTGGTTGAGATCGAGGTTTGGTTCTGGGACATACAATGTGACAATAGACTCCTAACTCCTCTGGGTCTCCCTGAATCCATTTCAATGTGAAGTGGAGGTTCCAGTAGTAATAATAGCACAATCCACCTTGAGACACTGCAGTCTGGGTTAAACGAGATACCGCAGCATTAAATTTCCTTCATAGTAAACAGTCTAAAACATGACACTTATCTAAAATCAAAAGATATATTACGGGGTAGAAAACAAGGCAAGCACCCACTTTTAATGTGGATTGTGAGTGCTCAAGCTCTGTGCCCACTTCCTCGGGGTGTACAAGCAGGAAGGGCTGTTCAAGAAAATTTTACACTCAGCTCAGGTCTCTGTGAGGCTAGTCAGCTTCTGGGGTTAGGGATCCCAGGACCACAGATACTGCAGCTGTGTCTCAGGGCTCCTGGAGCCCTCTTGCCTGGAGCCCTGGCTTCAGATCTGCGCTCTCTCCTGAATGGAGAAGGTGCACGGGCAGGCGCTGGGCAGAGCCAGAGGGGAAGCAGGATGTGCAGCTGTTTCAGAAAGCAACTGTGTTCCTTCCTCTTGGTCACTTCGCCTCTTGTCCACATCCTGGGTCTCTCCTCTGAAACAGCTCTGGGTCCCCTCCTACTAAGGGAATGACCTTGACCCGGGTGTTTCCCCAGTTCTCATGCAGATACTGATAGATGACCCAGACACACCCCAGGCTCCTCCTCCATGAGTCTCACCCCACACCTGGGGGCCCTGGGCCCAAACACAATGCGTCCACACCCTCACCTGGCCCCATGGCTCCTTGGGACCCCACAATCTAATGACTACCATCCATGCTGGTCTGCTGAAGCCCACCGCTCCAGTCGAGGCCTGTACTGTTTTAAGCAGGTGCTTTGACCTCCCACTCCCAAAACCCAGCCACAGAGCCCTCTGCTCTGCCCACTCAACATCCCCAGCTTCATGCTGTCATCATCTTTCCACTGAGGCCCTCCACAGCCAGGGCTCATCCAAGAGACAGATCTCTTCCTGCTCTCAGGGTCCAGCCTCCTGATCCAACACACAGGACACAGAGAAAACAGTATCCTCCATCAGGAGGGTTACGGGCAAACCTAAAGTAGATAAATCAGAGTGGGTGTGCCAAGAGTGCGGGGGACAAGAATCAAGCATCCAGAGGGCTTTTCCTAAAACAGGGCATTTGGCATGGGACCTGTGAAAGACTTAGCTTTGAGGTTTCAGGCCCAACCCAGCTCTGAACATTTCCTGGGCCCAAATACCACATGTTCCTGTTCCCAGGTCAAGGTCAATGCCCCCAGTTTTACTGCATTTAACCTGTCCTTTGAAGAGGTGAAATGTGGGCACCATGAGGGAAAGATGGCATCTGCAGCCCCAGAGCACAGCTGAGAAGGTTCTGGGAGAGTCAGAGTCAACTCACTTCAGGGACAGTGGAACACAGGGGGACCCACCCACCTGTGCCCATTTGTACTCATCCAGCAGTTTCTGTGCCCACCCAGGGGGACCAGCCACCACTGGGTCCTGGACAGGTGGACTCGCACAGCACTGTCTTCCTTGAGATCGTGGTTGTTATTCAGTCCCTCAGGCATGTCCGGTTCTTTGTGACCCCATGGACTGCAGCTCACCAGTCTTCCCTGTCTTTCACTATCTCCCAGAGTTTGCTCAAACTCATATTCATTGAGTCAGTGATGCTATCCAACCATCTCATCCTCTGTCACCCCCTGGCAACAGGTCAGAGGGAGCAGGTGAGGGGCAGGCAAGGACCAGAACACAATGAGGGACCAAAGGGAGGGTACAGCCTCAGATGTAAACATAATTGGGCCTCTATTTCTGCTTCTTTCTCTCCTTGTTGGTGATGGGTTATTCTCTCAGGGAGGTGTTACCCAACTCAGATTCGGCTGCTCGCTCCTTGAAAGCCAATACTGAGAGACAAGTGCTGAGGAAAAAGAAAGACAGCTTTACTGAGGAAGTTGGCAATTCTGGGATGAAGGTGGACTTATGTCCCATGGAATCAACTCCCCACTGTCAATCAAGTGGTGGTGGTTGAGTCGCTAAGTTGTGTCTGACTCTTGCAACCCATGGACTGTAACCTGCCAGGCTCCTCTGTCCATGGGATTCTCCAGGCAAGAATACTCTAGTGGGTTGCCATTTCCTTCTCCAGGGAATCTTCCCAACCCAGGGATCAAACCCAGGTCTCCTGTATCGCAGGCAGATTCTTTACTGACTGAGCTATGAAGGATATTGTCAGTCACAGGGCAAGAGTTTTCAAAGGGGAGTTTCAGGGGTGCAGAGGCTACATGCAGAACAGCACTGTCAACTCCAAAAATCACCTTGAATTAGTAATGCAGTGGTCTGATCAATGTCATCCTGATTGTTTTAAGTGCACTTAACCTTCAGTTCCAGAGTCAGTGTGTTCCCATTTCCTTGAGGCCAATCTCAACATTGTGCATGATGGAACAGCTTATGTCATGGGTACTGTCTGGCCATCATGTAATTAACTTTTTCCACCTGACTGGGGCCTCAGTATCTGCAAAACAACTCAAAGGATACAGCTCAGAATATTATCTATAGCCCTCGTGCATGTGTGTGCGCTCAGTTGTGTCCAACTCTTTGCAATCCCATGGATAGTAGCCCACCAGGCACCTCTGTCTACGGGATTTTCCAGGCAAGAATACTAGAGTGGACTTCCATTTCCTCTTCCAGGGGATCTTTGAGCCCTCGAGGAGGAACTAAAGGTCTTTGAGTAGTTTGTTTAATGGCTAAACTACTACCACTTTGTCTTATTTAACTATTTTCTTTTGTTTCTGTATTTCTTCACTTCTCTGATCAAATTTGTTGATAAAGTTTTTCTCTAGGTAAGAAGCAGGCAGAGAACATGGCGGGGGCGGGGGAGGGGGTGGGTGCGGGTTCTGCCCTGAGAAAGCCCCATAGGGTCCTGCTTTGTTACAGAGGAAGCCTTTCACCCTCCTCCATGAGGCTGGAAACCTCTCCAGGTCTACAACCTGAAACTTTATAACCACAGAGGACACCTGTCCTCCCTGACAACTCCACATAGAAAAATCCCCTGGGAAGCACTCCTGTTGGCTGAGAGCAGGTCATACCTCCATTCCTGGGAGGAAGCATTTGCTTTGGGATGTCTCATTGAGCACTGTGAGTGCCCCCACCTAAAAACATGCTTCTCATGGGAAAAGGCAGCCCCTCAAAATGAAAGGGCCACTTTTCTGTGAGAGGACATTGTTGGAGGCCCTAGAAGTCCTAAGGAAACCTAGAGCAGCAGCCCAGCTCTCCAGGAAGATGACTTTGACAGAAGTGTAGGCTCTGTGGGTACACAGCTGTCACTGAATTTAAATGAGAGGTGACCCGGGACATTTTCTCAGAAATGAGAGAAACAGACAGGATGAAGGAAGTGAAACAAAAGCAAACAGAATTGAAGGGAGGGAGGGAGATGAATTTCAAGGCCAGAAGGCAGAATAGAGGGACACGGCACACCCGGGGTCACTGTTCTTGTCCACAGATACTTGTGGTCACTCCTGTCTTATCTCAGCTCCCAATTCCTCAATAGGTCTCAGCTACTTCCCTGCCTGAGACCAAAGCACTTCACACCCACAGAGGTCTTACAGCCCACACCCAACATTTCCCCTTCTGAACCAGATGAGAAGTGCACACAGCAGCCCAAACCCATTAGCCCTCTGGCACTTTCCAAGGTGGCAGACTTGGATCCAGGCAGGAGTGCTGACCCGGCTTATGAAGCTTCTGGAAACAGCTCTGGAAAGAAGCTCTGGAAACAGAAATCACACTGGCCCCAAGGAAGAAGCCTGAGAGGGCAACACCGGTCAGGCCCTCACACTTACCACAAAGGGCTAGAATAACAGTCAGGTCCATTTTTAGAAGTCCATCAAAATGTCCTGCCAAAATGAAACAAAAGACAATAACATAAAAATTCATGACAGCAGGGTATGAAAATGAGGGTCAGATGCAGTGCAGGCCACACGGGGGACCACCCACTATCTGGTCCCAGAGGGCACCCAGACTTCCCTCCTTGACCTCACAGAATTCTCCCTTCATCCCAAACATGCAGCATCTCTGGGCCTCCTGCACCTCTACTCTCTCTACCTCTCCTTCCTGCAAATGCCTAGTTACCCTCGAGGCCGAGTCCCAGCATCGCTTGGTCTGGGCAGCCTGCCAAGAGCCCTCCCCCATTGTTCCCATCTCCCTGCCCCCAAATCGTGTCCCCAGAGCCCATGATGCTTGGGCGGCGTGCCCCTCTCCACCACCCTGTACTCAGCCTCTGTCCTGGCACCTGGCACCCTTCACACTCAATAAATGTCGAGTACCTGTTTGGTGATTGATACAAGGCCTCTGGCTTAAAGGGAACTGCCCTGAGGTCATTTTCCATTTCAAAAACAACTCCAAAAGGCCAGGGGCTCCAACCCACACCTCCTGCTGCTGCCAAAACCCATCTGAAAAAGACCATAGCACCTGGAAGTCAACTCACACTGGATGGTTTCTAAACAGCAGTGCTCTGAGAACACCTTCCCCAGGGCTGGTGGCCTCACTGTCAACCTCTGAAATAGCACAAAGCCACGTCAACTTCAGAAACAGAGCAGTAAGAAATGGCCAACACTCTGAGGCCACAAAAACAGCAGGGTTTTAGGAGAGGAAGTTTCTCTATGGATTGGGACATTTCAAACCTTTGCAGGAAGATGCCCATGAAAAGTGTTAAATGAGAAAGCTTCCACTTAACCTGGCTTATCTGATCAGGCCCCTCCTTGCCCCTCAGTGGGCATCTGATGTGTCTTCTCTGATGGTTCAGGAAGGCAGCAAGAGACCGCTAGGTCCCAGGAGGTGGCAAATACCCGCAGACCAGTCACCTGCAGTGACTGGGGGCTATAACCACTGTCACTGCACCCAGTGTGGGCAAAGTTTCAGAAACCTTCAATGTGGTCAGTGTGGGGGAAGCTTCAGAAACTTTCTCCACCTGAGTCACGGCAGCTCCGGGTCCTCAGTGAAATAAAATATTTTGTGTTGTGCACAGGATGAGGACAGGTGGCTAAAGCCAGAATGTTAACCACTGATACACTTCTGCACTATGTATGGTCCTCTCAGACCTAACATCCTGGTGTGCAGAACTCACATGCTCAGAGTCGAAAGAATCTATACTGACTTGAGAGCCTCCACCAAGGTGCTTGGGGTTCTTCCTTGCAAAGCCTTTGGGAAAGTGAGGGGAGCTCTGCGCACAGGGAAGATACACAAAGAGAGGAGAAAAGCAAAACACAGAACACAATATAGCCTCATCTCTCTGTGATTAAATTTTTGAAATGGTCACCTAGACACCTCTCAATTAATGAATATTCTTCATCTAAAGAGAACTGAGTTTTCTTCACAATTCAACTTACATCAGAAAAAAAGTGAGTCATTTCTGTAATAACTTATATGGGAAAAGAATCTGATAAAGAATGAATATATGTATATATGTAACTGAATCACTTTGCTGTATGCCTGAAACTAATACAATATTGTAAACCAACTATATTCCAACATAAAATAAAAATTAAATTAACAATAAAAGAAAAGGATGAGTCAGAAGGGAAAGGAAAGCTTACCTGGAAAGCCTGGCACCCAACAGAGACTCTTGTTGATGTCCAACACCAGTCATGGTGATTGTTAGCTGATTAAAAGCTTCACACCATCACCCCACTGTTACTGTTTAGTCACGGACCACTTACCTGCCTGGAATAAAAGGGGGAAGTTCAATATATCAAGTTTTATCCACCATGCAAAATACTCCACATCCATTAGAAGAATGAAACAGATGTCTGCGTGCTGTCACAGAAAGAGCTGGACACCTACTGCAGGGAACAAGTTGTGCACACCTTTAGGTACATCGTGATCCTGGTTATGCGTGCATGTGAGTGCTCAGTCACTTCAGTTGTGTCTGACTCTTTGGGACCCTATGGACTGTAGCCCTCTAGGCTCCTCTGTTCATGGGATTCTCAGGCAACACTACTGGAGTGGGTTGCCAGGCCTTCCTCCAGGGGATCTTCCCAACCTAGGGATTGAACCCATGTCTCTTATGTCTCCTGCATTGCCAGGTGTTTTACCACTAGTGCCACCTGGGAAGCCTGATCCTGGTTAAATCCCACTCAGCATAGACGTGCATGGGGAGGTCCTGCAGGACACTTACCAAGCAATAGCCACACCCACCTCTGGGAGGAGAAGGAACAGGTGAGGGTGGGTGAGGACATTTGAGGTCAGGATAGGGCATGTAGGGACAGGTGGGGAACAGGTGAAGGCAGGTTAGGGCAGGTGGTGGCTGGTAAGAGCAGGTTAGGGCATGTGAGGGCAAGTAGGGATAGGTGAAGATAGGTGGACAGGCAAGGGCAGGTGAGGACAGGTGGGGTTTGGTGAGAGCAGGTGAGAGCAGGTGAGGGCAGGTCACAGCAGGTGGGGAAAGGTGGGAGCAGGTCAGGGGAACTGGCACGCCCTACTCTACACTTCCCGTGTTGTTGGACTCTTTCTCTGGAAAATGGGAGGGAAAGACTTCAAGTTCCCCCTAGTCTGTGCCCCTCAACACAAGGAGAAGGCCTTGCCAAATGCCCCAACGTGTACCCCAGAGGAAAAGGAGGACAATGACCAGCTGGTGAAGCAGCTGGTAGAGAGGAGTGAGAGGCAGGCTGGGCCAGGCGGCCTGAGGGGAAGGGGCAGGAAGCTGCCTGACACCCTCTGTGGGGCAAAGGGCAGGGGATTCCTGGTAGGACCTCTCTCGTGTGAACTTGACAGGTCAGATGGTCAGGCACTAGAGGTGAGGTGGAGTCTGACCAAGGATAAAATCAGGCTGAGCCCCCAGCTTCTGGGGAGGGGTAGCACTCAGAGGCACCAGTTCCTCTCTCCTAATGTTAAGTTTTCGATGGTGAACACGGGGACACAGGGAGAAGCTGTTCCAGGACAGAGAATGCAGAGCTGCCCAGCACACTCCTCCCCTGGCAGCCGAATGTAAGCTCACAGGTGAGCCCCGCGGGCCGGCTGTGTCACTTGAAACCTCTCATCTGTACCGAGGATTAGACTTGGGTGTGAGACAACCTGGTCAAGTTCAAGTCAGATCCAAGGGCCCAGAGTCCACTTTGGAGGAGGCGAGCTGTTGGTGGGTGCCAGGGCAGCTGGGTTCTCCTGGAGCAAGCCTTCACTCTTCACTCACCCTGTGGGGCTGCCACTCATCCAGCTACTCTGCAGGGAGGGATGACTTCACACTGGCTTTCAGGGACCTGGAGAGTTCAGTGTTCTTACAGGAACAGTTAAGACCATAGTCCTGCAGCTAAGGGCTCCTTCCCCCTCCACCCCCCCAAAAAAATATGAATTTGACATCCCCTGTGTCAGACAATGAGGTTCTGTTCTCTTGGCCCAAGTCCTTTCTCACTAAAGAATCCAGACCAGACACTTCGGGAGATGTGCCAGGCTGGTCCCTCCACCCTTGGCTTTAGGGAAGGCTTCAGGGAAGGCCAGAGAAAAGAGTGCCTGTTGGAGGGGACAGGAAGATGGAATTTGAAAAGTGAACTCATGTTTTTATGTTGATCCTCTTCCTCAAGTGGAGTAATGAATTTGGTAAAGAACTATATTCCAGTTTCCAAAAAAAATAAAGATGTAGGAAGAAGGCTGAAAGGAAGCCCAATGGTGTGTCCTCTTTGTCTGTGGAAGACCACAGTGCACCCTCTTACTGGTATGGGAACGCTGAGCTTGGACATTCTGTAGGCCCTGGGGCTGCCCAGTGTAACTGCAGCCTCGGTTCCTGCCAACATGTGTGCACAGAAGTAATTCATGCAGAAATGGGACAGTGGCCTGGGAGCAATTCCAACATCACTGAAAAGAACGACTAAAGGATGCTAAACCACAAACTAGACGACCTGCCTCGGACGTCTCAGGACCATCGGCTCACCCTGTACCATCAGCTGTATCTGCCCACTGAATCAGCCACTATAGTGAATCTCTTCCTCAGCCTTCAATCTAAACTGTGTTCATCCTTCTCAAAGCTTCTGTAATAAGAAGAGTGACCAAAAAAAGTACTAAAATGTGCCCTTTAGGACTTAAGTTAGAGTTAACAAGACTGATATAGCCCCCCAGGAGTGGGGCTTCCATTCCAGAAAGGAAAGATATTTAGCAGATATTCTAGAGTCCAAATCTATTAATACCGGGGGAAATCTATGATCATAGAAGCCAATTACCTTCTGGAAATGTCTATTCTGATACAAAATGGTGGCAGTATGTGGTTTAGTTGCTAAGTCGTGCCCAACTCTTAAGACCCCCTCCATGGACTGTAGCCCACCAAGCTTCTCTGTCCATGGAATTCCCCAGGCAAAAATACTGGAGTGGGTTGCCATTTCCTCCTCCAGGGGATCTGCCTGACCCATGGATTGAATCCACAGTTCCTGCATTGCAGGTGGATACTTTACCACAAAACCACTAGGAAAGACCTTGACATAAAATGGTTATATATAACTGTATTTATTACCTTTTCCTAAATTTTCTTAAAGGTAAATCAGCATTTTGATTTCTTTGAGGTGATTACATAGTACTTAGTATTTCCAAATAACTGAGTTTCCACATCCTGTAGGATCACAGGAAAGTACTCATTTTTTTAAAAGAATAGAAAAAAATCTTGTTCTGTTATTTCTGCTCAGTGTTTAAGCCTGTCACTGCATCTGTACAGACGTTCACAATTTTTATTCTTCATTTCAAACTGGCAGCCATCAATGAAAATGGACAAAGAACTCCATTCATTCACCCAGTTTTAAGAACCTCTGATCACAACTAAACACTTAACCAGTTTAGTTGGCCACACTGCACCAGGCAGACTCCACTTAAGATATTTCTGTGGTTTCCTGCTTCAGATGAAGCTGAAAATCCCCTCACAGTGGATTTTCTGGTGGGTTTCCACCCAATGCTAATAGCACTCCTTGGAAACAGTTACTGCAGAAAACAAAGTGGTAACCACTCACTGGGGATTTAGTGGCATTTGGTCTGTGAGCAGAACTGTTTTCCAAGAGCCACGGTCAAGACCACTGTAAGGGATCTCACAAAGGAATCAGGGACCAAAAAGTGTGTCTCCAACCACTCCCTGGGGCAGAGAGAACCTGCTAGGTTCACAGTATATTCTAAAATGGGCTGGATAATCAGCTTTTTTATGGATTTGATTAATATGTTAACATATTGGGCTAGTGTATTTTATTATAAAATATACATAATTTGATCATCATCCCCTTTCTGGCACAGAGGTACTAAAACCCTTGGAATTTCTTGTGATGTGAGTTATAAAGGTATCTCATTATGTTAATGAGGTGGTTTTAGAAAGTACCTAAGGATGGAGCCTGGTTGCCAGGAGAACAAACCATGTGATTAGAGGGTTAGAACTTTCTCCATCACTGACCTCCATTAAGGGAGAGGGGCTGAAGGTGAAATCAATCACCAATGGCCAGTGATTTAGTTAAATGTTCTTATGTAATAAAGCCTCCATAAAACTCTAAAGGACAGGGTTCAAAGGCTTTCTGGTTGGTGAACACATGGACATTTGGGAAGGTGGTGCTCCTAGAGAGGACATGGAAGCTCCACACCCTTCCCCCTACCTTGCCCTGTGCATCTCTTCCATCTGGCTGTGAAACAAAATTCACATTTTATGGCAAGACAAGAAAAATTTTAACATAAAAATTTTCTCTGCCCTTTGGCCTCCTCTGTTTCCCCACTGTGCATTGTGCATGGACTTAACCTCCCCATCCATATGAATACCTGCTCAACCATAAATGGCAACATTCTCTTAGCATCAACAAGACAACTCCTTAAAAGGCAGCCTTCCTTCTCGATCTTGTAAGGGGTCATGATGCTCTTGAACCAAACTTGGGTCCATTCTCCAACTCACAGTGAAGCCAATCTACTTAACACCTAGTTGTGGTTAAGGAAAGTGCAGCATTTGTCATAAGGCACCACAGGAAGAGAATGGGTGGCTCAAAAACCCCGAATTCCCAGAAGGGCTTCTGAAAGGCATTTTTAAAGGCCAAGGGTAGGGGTGGGGGGGTGCGGGATTGGATCACAGGGTCTATAATCAGCTTGTGTACAATTCTCTGATTGGCTGATGGTGAGTTAACAAGGCGGTGTCACATGGGTCAACACTATTGATCCTTAGGCTCCAGTAAGCCTGGAGGGCTACATGCTCATGGTCAACAAGTGGTTAATTCTTCCATTTGGTGGAAGGTTTAGCATCTGTAAAACAACTCAGGAAAGGCGCATCATATGCTATTATCTAGGTACTTCAGAGAGGAGCTACAGCAGAGGATATAGGGAAGGAGTCTGTCCCAGGAAGGCCCCATAGTATCCTGCTCCCTTACAATGATGACCTACCACTTTGTAGTTGCAGATCTGGATTTTGTAAACTGTCAATAATACGTCATTTAACATACAGCCCTCCATCTCAAAAAACTTATATAACCGTGCTTTGACTTCTAATGGGTTGAACAGTTCTTGGAGCTTTCTGAGATGCTCTTCCAGGGTTATAACCCTCAATTTGGCTTGAATAAAATTTTCCATTTCTTTCTTAGATCAACTGATTAATTCTTCATCAACAATGCCCTTTATCCATACCTAGCCATATGAATCTCTTCCATCTGGCTATTTCTGAGTTATACACTTTTATAATAAACTGGTGATGTAGTGAGCAAACTGTTTCTCTGAGTTCTGAGAGCCACTCCAGCAAATTAATTGAACCCACAGCGGGAGTCATTGGAACGTCCCATCTATAGCCAGCTGATCAGAAGCACAGGTGACAATATGGAACTTGTAACTGCCCTCTGAAGTTGGGACTCCCAACTTCCTGGGGTACAGTCTTGTAAGAAAGAGCCCTTAACCTGTGAGGTTTGATATTCCTGAGGGTAGACAGTCAGAATTGAGCTGAATTGCAGGCTACTCAGTTTGGCTTCACAGAATTGCCTTTTTATGGGAAAAACTCTCAACATGGTAATTGGTGATCTGATACGCAGCTGGTGTCAGAATAGCACATACTGACTAAACATTAATTTGCATTAATATATTAATTAACATACTAATGAATTTTTGACTAAAAAAAAGATTTCAACAACCTAAGTTACTAATGATAGGATAACTTTTCCTTAGAGTACTATTTTCTTCAAACTGGTTAGCTGGATAAGTAACCAGTAGGGCTTCCAAGGTAAAGAATCTGCCTGCCAAACAGGAGATACAAGAGACATGGGTTCCATCCCTGGGTTGGGAAAATCCCCTGGAGGAGGAAATGGCAACACACTCCAGTATTCTTGCCTGGGAAATCCCATGGACAGAGGAGCCTGGTAGGCTACAGTCCATGGGGTTGCAAAGAGACAGACATGACTTAGTGACTAAACCACCACCACAGAGTCACCATAGCATCTTTCGTGATAATGTAAGTCTGAATCCATGGAAATCCAAAGGGTGTGAGCTGATAAGGGCTCTACCTGTCAGAACAGATCAGGAAGCAGACAGACAGGTCTGTTCTAAGGATCAGTCTGTGAAACTAAATCTTCCCATAAGGGCTGTATACACCTGCATGCTCAGCCATACCCAAGAGACGTCAGCAAGTTCCACTGAGGCACACTCAATCTCTGACTGTTTGTGACCTCATGGACTCTAGCCAGCCAGGCTCCTCTGTCCATGGAATTTTCCAGGCAAGAATACTGGAGTGGGTTGCCATTTCCTACTCCAGGGATCAAACCCACATCTCTTGCATCTCCTGCATTGACAGGCAAATTTTTTACCAGTGTGCCACCTTGGAAGACCCTAAGGGCTATACGGACCATGATAACAAAGGGAGTCAGTCCCAGGACTTGCAGGGGAACAATCTCTCCAATGTCTTAAAGACTGGTGCCACTTCATAGCTCCAGTGAAAAGTCTTCCTCAGGAAAGAAACCACATCAGATCTTTCAGTATGAAAATGTCAACTGAAAAAATGCACAGCCTCAAAGTTGAGAATTATGCTTCATTCAAGGCCCTTGCTGAGGACTATAGTCCAGAAGAGAATCTCTCAGATAGCTCTGAGAAAACTATTCCAAAGAGGTAAGAGAGGAGCCAGGATATGAAGGAGTTTTTGCTGAAAAAAAATACACTAGTGAAAAGGATCACCACTAAACATAAAAAACAGACAACTCAAGTTAATGACTTTAGTCATTAACCTTTACTCATAAGCCTTTCTATGTATGGGGAACAGCAGGAGTCTGGACTCACTGAAGTTATTCCTTTGATATACATCTTAACTACGGTATTCAGTTGCTCAGTCGTGTCCGAATCTTTGGGACCCCATGGACTATAGCCCACCAGGTTCCTTCGTCCATCAGATTTCCCAGGCAAGAATACTGGAGTAGGTTGCCATTTCATTCTCCACCTTAACTATATCCAGGGCCAGTTTCCTATTTTTCTCATCCTGAATCCCCTCAGGGCACATCATGGTTGGGAAGAGGGGTGGCTGCAGTGGCTGATGGCCAGACAGCAGGCAACATTTATTATTCACCAAAATAAACTTGTGGGTGGTGTGACCTCACTGTAATGGGTTCTGCATGTTCATAAGCCAGCCAAGTGGAGAAGGCCGTCATACCTGAGGCTCACGCAGAGGCTGTGTGAACTCAGCCACCCCAAAAATCAGATCCCATCAGACACTTTAAACAGGTCTGGACTCCTAAATACTCGACCTCCTCAAGGGGTTTTCCAAATAAGAATAACCCTCAGATAAGTGTGACAATGGGTTTCCCTGGTGGCTCAGTGGTAAAGAATCTCCCTGCCCATGCAGGAGATGCAGGTAGGAGACCCAAGTTTGGTCCCTGGATTGGGAAGATCCCCTGGAGGAGGGTATGGCAACCCACTCCAGTATTCTTATCTGAAGAATCCCCATGGACAGAGGAGCCTGGCAAGCTACAGTCCAGGGGACCGCAAAGAGTTGGACATGACTTAGCAACTAAACAAAAACAAAGTGTGATAAAGCATAAAGATGGTGTGATCATTTGAATGGGGACTCCCTTTGCCAAGAGAGCTCTATAGGGGGTTTTGGGGGTTTCTTGGTGGAGGAACTTGCCTTGCTCCTTGAGGCTAGGTGGGTCCAGGGTCATAGGTTGGGGTCTCGTAGGCCAGTCTCATGAGGCCTTTGTGGCTGCCCTGCCTGTGCTGGGCCTGGACCCCGGAAGGGAAGCTCCATAAGGGGAAACCCCTCCCCAGAAGGGAGCCCACCGCTTTCTCCCAGGAGTGGCCATGTTCTAGGTCTAGCATGGACATTTAACCATTCATCTGAGAGCACAACTTTGAGCTTCAGGACAGTAGGCATTTGGATTTGCCTCACTGCCTTTCCCTCATCACACAAAGTAGAACCCAATATGCTCTCAAGTTTGGGATTTAGGCAAGGTTTGGGGGCTTCTCCAAAGCCCTGCCACTTCACTCTAGTCAAGCAACATGCTGTAAATTTCACATAGGATATAGACCATAGGACCACAGCAGTGGCCACAAGACTGGAAAAGGTCAGTTTTCATTCCAATCCCAAAGAAAGGCAATGCCAAAGAATGCTCAAACTACTGCACAATTGCACTCATCTCACACACTAGTAAAGTAATGCTCTAAATTCTCCAAGCCAGGCTTCAGCAATACGTGAGCCGTGAACTTCCAGATGTTCAAGCTGGTTTTAGAAAAGGTAGAGGAACCAGAGATCAAATTGCCAATATCTGTTGGATCACTTAAAAAGCAACAGAGTTCCCAGAAAAACATATACTTCTGCTTTATTGACTATGGCAAAGCCTTTGACTGTGTGGATCACAATAAACTGTGGAAAATTCTGAAAGAGATGGGAATACCAGACCACCTGACCTGCCTCCTGAGATATCTGCGTGTAGGTCAGGAAGTAACAGTTAGAATTGGACATGAAACAACAGACAGGTTCCAAATAGGAAAAGGAGTATGTCAAGTCTGTATGATTGTCACCCTGCTTATTTAACTTATATGCAGAGTACATCATGAGAAACACCGGACTGGAGGAAGCACAAGCTGGAATTAAGATTGCTGGGAGAAATATCAATAACCTCAGATATGCAGATGACACCACCCTTATGGCAGAAAGTGAAGAAAAACTAAAGAGCCTCTTGATGAAGGTGAAAGAGGAGAGTGAAAAAGTTGTCTTAAAGCTCAACATTCAAAAACCTAAGATCATGACATCTGGTCCCATCACTTCACGGCAAATAGATGGGGAAACAGTGGAAACAGTGGCTGACTTTATTTTTTGGGGCTCCAAAATCACTGCAAATGGTGACTGCAGCCATGAAATTAAAAGACGCTTACTCCTTGGAAGGAAAGTTATGACCAACCTAGATAGCATATTAAAAAGCAGAGACGTTACTTTGCCAACAAAGGTCTGTCTAGTCAAGGCTATGGTTTTTCCAGTAGTCATGTATGGATGTGAGAGTTGGACTGTAAAGAAAGCTGAGCGCCAAAGAATTGATGCTTTTGAACTGTGGTGTTGGAGAAGACTCTTGAGAGTCCCTTGGACTGCAAGGAGGTCCAACCAGTCCATCATAAAGCGATCAGTCCTGAGTGTTCATTGGAAGGACTGATGTTGAAGCTGAAACTGCAATACTTTGGCCACCTAATGGGAAGAACTGACTCATTTGAAAAGACCCTGATGCTGGGAAAGATTGAAGGCAGGAGGAGAAGGGGACGACAGAGGATGAGATGGTTGGATGGCATCACCGACTCAATGGACATGAGTTTGGGTAAACTCTGGGAGTTGGTGATGGACAGGGAGGCCTGGCGTGCTGTGGTCCATGGGGTCTCAAAGAGTTGGACACGACTGAGCGACTGAACTGAACTGATAGACCACTACCTGGGGTTCACTTCTATCTGGTCTGCCTCTGTTGGGCTGGGAATTTGCCTATTTGTTTGTAGCTTGTTAAAGAAGCTATTCACTCTTATTCCTAATTTATTTCATATATCTCAATGTGTGTTTTTTGAGTGCTAATGAATTTTTGAAGCTTACAATGACCACATTTTAAATAAATCTCACATTATCCCAGGATTTTAGCAAAAGATGGGGGAGTAATCAGAAGACTTTACACGGGTTTTACTTTTTAACTCCCTCAATCTAAAATTAATGAAAATTACTCACTGCACTTCAACAAAATACAACCTATTTTGGCCATTAAAATTGTTTTCAACTTGATGCTTGCACTTTTGCCAATCTTGATAATTATTGCTTCATTATGGCTTCAGCTAATACTTTGTTAAACTAAAAACAAGTGATAAAATCAGAAAATGTGGATTTGTGTCCGCATTACACAGGCACATACAGAAAAACACACACACAATCTCCCAATCACACACACTCGCACACTCATGTGTCTGTCCACACACTCAAATGTATGTATGCACAAACACACCCATACAAGTTCACACACACATATAAAATCCTCAAGAAGGCTGTTTTACGTGGAATGAGGAAAACATCTGAGATCAAAAATCTTTCCCATTGCCTCACTGAGAAATGAAATCTTGTCCAACAATAAATATTCCACCAACTCTTTAAAACCAGCTGATGTACCCACGCAACAGGGGAAATTTTTAATTTTTTTTAAGTCTCTTGGATATTTAACCACAAAAGCCTCCTCTTATTCTCTCAGGCTTACTCTACACTCCAGGTTCTGGGTTCAGCTCGGGACTCTACACTTAGGAGACTGTCTTCCCAGAGCTCAGAATGAGTAGATCCTCCCAGCCACACATGGCTGTAACCCCCAGTGCATTTGCTGTGGGGCATAGCACTCTAGAGAACCCTCTCATTGTTCTGCATGTGTACATAGCTGCAAAACCTTCCAGATTAATACAAATTACTGAAATAATAATCAAGATACAACACATCAAAGACTTGCCACCATGTTGGGCACCTGTACATTTGCTCTCACTGTGCTGCTGGCTCCAGGTGCCCACAGAATCTAGGCCAATGGCTCTGAGGTCTGAAACTGCGGCATCCCAGCCACCCTGTGCCCAGGCTGCAAGCAGGGACCATAGGCAATCCCCACACAGGAAGTACTGGCAGGAAGAAACCACGAGGATGGCACACAGTGGACTCAGGGGAGAACTCCTCCTCCACCCAGGGTCAGTCTGGCCCTACAGGAGCCCCTCCATCTGCCCTGTCAGGGGCAGGCTGTGCAATTAAGAGACATATCACATTTTTTTAAATGGGGTGCAAAAAGCAGAACATGTGCCTTCCTAAATAACCTATGGGGGGTAAAATCTCACCCATGCCACTGTATTGGTGGTGTCCCACTGCCTCAACCACTTGACTTCCAACATCTTCCTGGGTTTCACTCTGTAAATAACCAGCTTCTTTTTTATCCGATGTCCTCAAACTCAAACAGTAAGAACAAACTTCATCTATTTGGTGAATAACAATGGCCTCTGCATAGAGAAGTCCTACTAGAAACTACATTGGAAGACAATCATAAATGAAGGCATGATTCTATGGCTGAGAATGGCATGTACTTCAAGGTGGGAAAAAAGAATGTACCCTTAGGGTCACCACTACCCACTTTAATGGCCTCTTCAGAGAGACTCTCTGAGTCTGATTCCTGGTCTGAAGAATTCTTACAAAATAATTGCTGCAAGGATTGAATATTATAAACTGAGGGGTCTAGTACAGAGAATGCCACAAATAGGTGTCCAAGGAATGACTAATCTTGCTTTTATGTTCCATATCTGCACCTCCCTCTCCACCATGATTCAGCTGCTAGATGACCACAGCAGCAGTCCGTCGTGATCCTGACCCCAAATCAAGGCTCCTGCTTTTCCCATAGCTACCTCTGACTTTTAAACACTCCTTCCCTTGCATCTAGTCACTGAGATACCTGATTCTACCATCATGGGTTAAAACCCCTGATATCCCAACTGCCCTGGAGACAGAGCCAAATGACAAGTCTTTTTTCCCTTTTTAAAACATCCATCAAGCACCTCAGTGCAGGACCTGGGATTTGATTCGATATATGAGTAAGAACCGGTCCCTGCCCTGAAGAAGAGAAACAGACATGTATTCAATACTCTGAACAGCAGAATAAGCTCTTTGATGGGAGCGCAAGAAAATCACGAGGGCAGTAGTAAAAAATATCTAGAGGTGGTAACTACCCAGCCTTCTTTTGAAGCTCTCAGAAGGAAGGGAAAGCATTAAGGGCTTACACAAAAGACAGGAAACAGCATGGTGTGTTCAAGACATACTTCGTGTGGCCAAACAAATAAAGGGGATTATTTGAAGACAAAGATGTGCCAAAGAAAATCATCTGGGATCCTGCATCAAGTTTGGAATCTACCTTATATATACCTTATAAGTTAAAAAAAAAATGATAAGTACAATTGTGTCCAAAGTAACTATTCATGTCTTCAAGAATTAGATTCTAGATAGATCTTCAAAAGTCTACACAGAACATTAAAAGAATAGGGAAAAAAATTAAAAGGTAAAATATTTGCAACATTCATTACAAGTGATATAAAAATATTAAGTTCCTTACTATAGAAAAGAGAAGAAAAAGAATAAGAAATCTATAGAAAAAAAAATGACTTAGAGATATGAACAGACAGTTCACAAAAAAGAACTGAAAATGACCTTTAAGTTTATGAAAACATGCTCAACTCACTCAGAATAAGACGAAAGCAAATTCCAAATATACTGAGTTAACTGTTTCTCACCTGTCAGGTTGGCAAAAATTCAAAAGACTGACCACCTATAATGAGGCAAGACTAAAGATATACACCCATATACCCAGGGGGAATGCCAAGGGGCACATGCCCTGTGGAGGGCAATTTAGCTAACTCATACATGTATTTACCCTTTAACCCTTCAATGTCATTTCTAGGAAAGCACTGGCAAGAATTTTAAAAGATATATGCATAGGGTTACTCACTGTAGCACTATTTTACAAAAAGATAACAAAGAAACAGAAAAGGCTGGAAACAATAGGTCTTTAAAGGCACTGTGGCTCCTATCCAGTTGCTCTTGTCTCAGATGACTTGATCTGGGAAAGCCAACTGCATGTCATGAGCAGCTTGATGACCCAGGTGGTAAGTAACAGAAGCCTCTGGCCAACAGCCATGTCACTAGCCATCTTGGAAGTGGGTCCCCATTCCCAAGAGGCACATGACTGGGAAGGACCCAAAGCAGCATCACACATGTTCTCAGAACTGAACTGAGATTTAGACCAGAGCCATAGGGTGTTTCCTTGGTGGCTCAGATGGTAAAGAATCTGCCTGCAATACAGGAGATCCAGGTTCAATCCCTGGGTTGGGAAGATCCCCTGGAGAAGAGAATGCCTACCCACTCCTGTATTCTTGCCTAGAGAATTCCATGGACAAAGGAGACTAGTGGGCTACAGTCCATGGGGTCACAAAGAGTTGGACACAAAGAGACTAACACACACATATCACATCACAGAATAACCCCTATATGATTCAGGCCTGACGCAGATCCAAAATAGTATCAAAAATCTTTAAAGCAAAACTGAGATTAGAACCACTGGCCATAGACAGTGAAACAGAATTTATGGTTGGAACTAACCAAGGTGATACCCTGCTAAAACAAGAAACGGATAAACAAAGCATCAACATTCAAGAGGACCCTGAAACTAGAGAGTCTAGAGAATATACATTCCTCATGTGGAAGACACAGCTAGAAAGCCAGGAGAGTATGAATAATTTTTAAGAGAAAAAACAGTCCACAAAGGCCAACCTCCAGGCAACTCAGATGTAGAAATGATCAAAGACATAAAGTAGCTACTAGAATCATGCTCCGTGAGGTGAAAGAAAACAAAATCTAAGTGAAAGAAAAGTGCTCAACAGAAAAAGGAAATGTAAAAAATAACTCAACAAAAATTTTAGAAGATAGAAATGTAGTATGTGAAATAAAAATTCACTGGATCAGCTCAATAACAAGATGAATATCAAGAAGTAAAGAATAAATGGACTTCAAAATAGATTAACAGAAATCCAATCTAAAACAACAGAGAAAAACAAGATTAAAAAAAAAAAATTTTGATGTGAACAGAGAACCAGAGACATATATAACAGTTTCAAGGTAACACAGAAGAAAATAGGGAAAGATTGGCACAGAAAAAAGAATTTGAAAAAATAATAGCTGAAAACTAACCCCTCACAATGCAAATTTACAGATTAAAGAAGTGAGAAAAGGAGGAGGATAAACTCTGAGAAAACCACACTCAAATACTTCATAATCAAACTGTAGGAAAAAAAGATAAAAACAAAAATAAAAAAGCCAGAAAATGTGATGTGTTTGTGCTCAGTTGTTAAGTCATGTCTGATTCTTTGTGACCCAAAGGACTGTAGACCACCAGGCTCCTCTGTCCACGGGATTCTGCCAGCAAGAAGACTGGAGTGGGTTGCCATTTCCTCCTCCAGGGGATCTTCCCCACCCAGGGATCAAACCCACATCTCCTGCATCTCCTGCATTGACAGGTTGATTCGTTACCACTGAGCCACCTGGAAAGCCAAGAATCTGATGCATTACAGAAAAGAGAACAGAGATGTTCTCTAAGGATTTTCCTTCAGAAGTAAGAAGCCAAAAACAGGTTAGGAAGATGGCTACGGATTAAAAAGTAAAAGGAGGTTTGTCAAGTAACCACTTGGTTGTCCAGGTGTTCACATGAAGACTTGGAGACCTGTGGTTGGCCACTAGATGGGAAAAGTAGAATATTAAGGTTCATCCTGCCCTTAATGTGAGCACATGGATTTCTGATCGCCACCAAAGTCTCTATCAGAGCTGAGAAACCAGTGTTTAAACAATGTTTGGAGAAGCTGCCTCTCCATCTGCTGACTCTAGATTTCCAGGGTGGGGATCTGCAGCCTAACTATAGCTCAAGGCTAAAAGCCACAGATAAATGCTCCTGACCTTTTACTATAAGGCAGTCATCCCAGAAGATCTCCTGCTTATGTCACTTTGTACCTGCTTTCAAGAAAGCCTGGGGCTTCCCTGGTGACTCAGTGGCAACTACTGAGCCCTCACAATGCAACTACTGAGGCCTGTGCACCCTAGAGCCGATGCTCAACAAGAGAAGCCACCAAAACGAGAAGCCCATGCACTCCAGCAAAGAGTAGCCCCTGCTCACCACAGCTAGAGAAAAGCCCTCGCAGCAGTGAAGACCCAGCCAAGCCAAAAAAATAAATAAAATTATTTTTTTAAAAAAAGGAAACCTGTTGATTCTGCAGACAGCCCCAGTGGAAACAGGGAGCTCTGTCTATAGCATAAATGTTTACACTGTGTTTGTAAGACATTTTTTGAGGCAAATTATCTGTGTATACGTAGGTTATCTTTTTAATGACTCTTCAGCACAAATTGCATCTTCTTATTAAATAGACACAAATATTCATGACAGTTTATACTTCATACAGAATTGATAAATCTTCCAGTGAAGACTAAGTCATGATTTTAAAAGTTTGGTTGCTGATGGTGGAAACTATTTGACTGAATTAAGTATCTGGGATTAATCCTTAAAAAATAGATATTGCCACACTTTTTAAAAAAGAATGACTTCATTTTCTAATTCTCAAATTCTTCTAAAAACAACTGTCTAATTCTTAAGTAAAGTGGGTCAATTTCAAAAAAGAAGAATGGGAAAAGATATATCATGCAGACAATAATCAGAAGAAACTGGAGTGTCTACATTAGCATCAAATAAGGAGATTTCAGAGCAAACAAAGTTAACAAGACAAGATGGAACACTGTGTGATGGTGAAGCATCAATTCACAGAAATCCTAAATGTATATGCAAAACTCAGAACCTCAAAATACTTGAAGCAAAAGCTGATCAAACTGAAAGAAGAACTGATTTTTGAGCTTCAATTCTGTAGCCACTCACAGCCTGCCTGCCTCAATTTCTGCTCTGCCTCCCCTCAGCTCAACCTCTTGGGAAAACCACTCCCAGTTAAGCCCAACTGTCTGACAGCTCTTTGCACCTGTTGCTGAATGGAGCTGGAGAACAGGACACAGTCATGCTAATTAGGCTTACTTTAAATTCATGACATTCCAGTGGGTCCTTAATGTTACCATTTTCCCAAGCCATTCCTCTACCCCCCTACCCCCTGCTTCGGGATCTCTATTTTCCCTCCTCTCCTCCCACCTGTGTTGGTTTTTCTCTTTTCCCCACTGATAACTCAGCCTTTTTTCTTTTCTTTTTTAGTTTCTCATGACCTCACTCACCACTTTGGTAATTTCATCCAATCTCATTGTTTCAAATACAAAACATATTCCTTTCTTAAGGCTGTCTAACAAATTACCACAAATGAGGTGGCTTAAAATAACAGAAATTCATTATCTCTGAGTTCTGGGGGGCACAAGTCTGAAAGAAGGGGGCAGCAGGGCCAGTTTCCTCCAAGACACTAGGTAGACTCCTTCCTTTTGCCCCCTGGCACACGGTGGTGCCAGTAATCTTTGGTGTTCCTTGGCTTTCAGCTACCTTCCTCCCATGTCTGCCTCTCTTGACAATGCATTCTCCTCTCTCTTTGTATCTGTGTCTCACCCCTTACATGGACACCCATCTCTGGATTTAAGACCTCCTCTCATCCTGTGTAAGCTCATCTTATGTAATTACATCTGCAAAGATATTTAAAAATAAGTTCACCTACCATGTGTACCTGAATTTTGAGGTATCACTATTTAATTCAGTATACTTCACTCTCTGTCCTCCAAAAGTTGACCTGTCATGCCTACAAAATACATTCACCTCATCTTAAAATCCTCCATTCCAGAATTAACTCAAAATTTCATCTAAATATGGTCAACTCAAAAAGTTCCCAGTCCCATCATCTACTTACCTAAATGGCCCAGATGGTTGATACTGAGGGTGTGACACATCCTGGCACAATTCCTCTTCATGCGTAGACCTTTTAAACCAGAAAGCATGTTATCTGCTTCTGAAATGCAATGGTGGGACAGGCATAGGACAGGCATTTCCATTTCAAAAGGGAGAAACTGGAAGGAATGAAAGGGTCATGGGTCCCAAGCAAGTCCAAAACTCAGCAGGAAAAATTCCACTAGGTTTCAGGACCTGACAATAATCCACTGTTATTTGATTCTCTACTCTCTGGGCCTGCAGAGAAGAAAATCAAAACAATTAAAAAACTTCCTATAAAGAAAACTTCAGGCCCAGATGGTTTCACTGATAAACACTATCAAATATATAAAGTAATATCAAGATTCTATAAAACTCTCCCAGAATAAGATATTACAAGGGGAAAAACTGCAGATTAATAACCTTCATGAACACAGATGCAAAAATTCTGAAAAAATATTTTAGCAAACCAGGTTCATAAATATATAAAAGAATAATATACCATGACCAAAGGACTGAGGAAGAGATGGGGGGCAGAGGTGGTTGCTATCTAAGGAATGCAAGGCTGGTTTAACATTTGAAAATAATTCTATGTAATTTACCAGACTAACAATCTAGGAAAGAAAAGCCACAGATCACTTTAATAGATTCAGTAAGGCATTGGGCAAAAGTCAATATCTATTTCTAAAAAGTGTTCACTGTACAAAATAGGAAGAGAGAAGAACTTTGTCATCCTGATAACTGTCATCCATGCAAAACCTATAGCTAATATCATACTTGATTATGAAAGTCTGAATGCTTTTCCCCCAAGATCAGAAACAAAACAAGGAGGTCCTCTTTTACCATTCTAAATCAAGCATCATACTAGAAGTTCCAGCCAGGGTAACGAGGCAAGAGAAAGTAAAAGCATCCAGATTGGGGAAAAAAAAGAAGTAAAACTTCTTTATTCACAGATGATATAATATACAATAGAACTACTAGAACTAATAAGTGAGTTTTGCATAGTTGCAGGATATAAAATCAATATACTCATACCAATTGTAAACTAGCAATAAAAACTTGGAAATTTAAACTTTAAAAATATACCATTTATAACCACATCCAAAAACTATGATATAGTTAGGAATATGTCTGACAAAACATATGAAAGACTTAAACACTGAAAAATACAAAATATTGCTAAGAGAAAATAAAGAATTCCTAAATAAGTCAAAACATACATAGTGTGTTTATGACTCTGAAGACTCAGTACTGTTAAGAGGTCAATTCTTCCCAAATTTATCTCTAGAATCAGAGAAGTCCTAACCAAAATTCTGGTAGCCATATTTATAAAGAGAGAAATTGAAATTTTGGTTCTAAAATTTGTGTGAAAATTATAAGACTTGAAAAGCCAAAACAATTTTTTTAATAAAAAAGGACAAATTTGGAGGATTAGCACTATATGATTTTAAGATTATTATAGAGCTACAGTAATTAAAAATAGTATGATACTGACATAAAGATAGACATATATAGATGGCATAATGAACTGATAAATGGAACAGAACAAAGAATCCAAAAATACACTCACAAATATAAAGACAACTAATTTTCAACAAAGGCATTAGAGAAAGTCAGTAGAGAAGAATAGTCTTTTCAGAAAATGATGCTGGAAATAAAGATATCCATATAACTTCAATTCATACTTCACACCATATTTGAAGATTAACTCAAGTGGATCATAGGCCTAAATGTAAAAGCTAAAATTATAAAACTTTTAGAAGAAAATAAGATAAACTCTTTGTGTGTGACCTTAAGTTGGCCAAAGATTTCTTAAATGCAACTAAAAGCATAATTTATAAGAGAAAAAAGATAAACTGCACTTTATAAAATTAAAATCTTCACTCTCCATAAAACCTTGTTAAAACCTTAAGTGACCAGCACAGACTGGGAGAAAACAGTTGTAAATCATATATTCAGTAAAGAAGGAATTGTATCCAAAAATATATAAAGAAATCTCAAAATTCAATAAGAAAACAATCAGCCCAACTTTTTAAAATGGGTAACAGTTTGAACAGACACTTCACAAGAGAGATGATACAGAGACAGCAGATTAGCACAAAGCAAATGCTCAACATCCTTAGTCATTAAGGCAATGCAAATTAAAACCAAAACGAGATACCATTACTTAACTAATAGAATGGCTAAAATTAAAAAGACTGCCCATCCCAACTGTTGGCAACTGGAACTCCCACACACTACCGGTGGGAATGAACATGATACAGTCATTCTGGAAAACAGTTTGACAGTTTGTCCACTTCATAAACATAAAAAATATATATATGTATATTCTATATATGAATATATATGAATCATACATATATATGATTATATACGATATAATCCAGGTATTTCATTACCAGTATTTACCTAGGAGAACTGAAAACTTGAATCCATACAACTATTTGTACATGAATCTTCATAGCAGTTTCATGTTTAATAGCCAAAGAATGAAAACAACTCAAATATATACCAACAGGTTAATAGATTTAAAAAACCAGCATTGTAGCTATACAATGGGATTCAACTCAACAACAACAAAAATGAACTACTTATTCATCCCTGCCTCAACAGGGATAAATCTCAAAATATTAATAATTATGCAGAGTAAAAGAAGCCAGACTAAAAAGAGTCTATAATATATAATTTCATTCACTGAAAATTCTAGAAAATGCCAACTAGAGTGATAGAAAGGAGATCACTGGCTGGGAGGTGACAGGATGTATGTTGGTGCCGACTGAATGAAAAATGCCCACCAAATCTTCCTTGTTCCCTACTTGCCAGGGAAAGACCCTGTTATGCCCATGGACAATTTGAAGACTGCATACTATCCTCAAAGAGAGCAGCAACTGGAAACATGCAAACATTTGAACTAAGGAATAAGGCATCTAAGGGGAGCAGGTGCTCTGTGCTGGCATTCATTTGAGAATAAAACTTCTAATATAAGGTTTGTTCAGGTGGCTATACAGAAATAAACTCTTAACTTCCTACAGAGTGGGCATTACTGTCTCCAAGAGTTAACCCTTCCATAGATGCCATGAGATCCACAGCAGTGCCCTTTCAGAACCTGCTCCAGGTCAGAAGCTAGTAAGGGGCGGAACGAGCCAGCAGGTGGGCAAACATTCAGATTTCCTGTGATCAAGGTCCCAATCTCCCTTTTTGTTCCCGAAGTTTCAGCCTTGAACAAAAGCTGGATTTGAAACAGACATAAGAATTGCCCTACTGTGAATAACCAGAACAGAGAAACTGGCCTTGCCCTGTAAATGACTGTGTGGACATGGGTACTGGGCCCATGGGGAGAGCAATGCTCTTGGGAGAGAAAAGGCTGTGGCACAGAATCATTGTGCTGGACAGAAACCTGCCTTTCCACCCCTAACCCCTGGGGAGCCGGGGTTGGAGGGGGGGGCAGTCCTAGAAGGCTTGTCTTCTGCTCAGAACGTGCCCAAGCCCTTTCTCTGGAAGCCTTCCATTCATCTCCAAATTGTCAACCAAGCAGGATGGCACTAACTCTGAAGTGCCCACTTTAATGCCATCAGTGCCACCTTCTCAATTCAGTTTATTGAACTTTTCTCTCTTCTCTTCCAAACCTCAGAGGTCCACCTTCTCTGACAGACACATGCCAACACCAGTGCTGTCCATTCCAAGGCCTCCCTCATGCCTCCAGGTACACAGAGCTGAGGTCGTTGCATGCTCATACCCCTCTTTTAAACTCAACTCCAATGCCACCACTTCTCTGAAGCTCCTTCCAGAGGAAAGTCTGTACCCCTCATCCTCGGGGTCACAAACAGACTTAGTAAACTCTGCTGTATTTCCCAGGTCATACTGCCCACCACTGTCTGGTCCCCATCAGTCTTTCCAGACAGCCTGTGAGACCCTGTGGCCAGTACATGGAGGTGCTCAGTTCGGGGACAGATAAACTCTTAATGGTGTCATTTGTAGGTTATGGTCATTTCTAGTGTTCTTCCCAGCAGTAAAGTCCTGCGTGCACGTGTGATCAGTCGCTTCAGTTGTCTTCGACTCTTTGCCACCCTATGGACTGAACCTGCCAGGCTCCTCTGTCCATGTGATTCTAAAGGCAAGAAGACTGAAGTGGGTTGCTGTGCCCTTCTCCAGGGGAATCTTCCCGACCCAGGGATCAAACCCCCATCTCCTGCGTCTCCTGCATTGCAGACAGATTCTGTACCTCGGAGCCATTGGAAAAGCCCAGTAATGCATCCACAAATTCAGCAGGCTTACCTAGCAGACCATCTGATAGAGGAGAAATTAGGTTCCCTTTCCCTACCCCCACATTGCCTAGTGGGAAATGGCAAAGCTTTAGGCAGAATGGCATCCATCCCTGAAATTCGGTCTGTAACATCACTCCCCTCTAGGAGTTAGAACATTTCTGTTCAGAGCCTACTCTGACAGGTAAACCTGACAGCTACACCTCTGGGATGTGGAAGAGAGAGCCTGCTGCTAGAAGCAGGGAGAGAGACTGTAGGGTGGCATGTCCAGCTAGGGCAGAAGAGAAGCAAGGGAGGCAGATGTCATATGGAGACAAGGTGTCTGTGAGCTGAGCAGTGGGCTCCAAGAAATGAGCAGCTTCTGTCATGAGGTGAAGACAACCAGGCTGACTCCAGCAATCACCAATCATAACCAGGCCAACTGAACTCTGTTAGTGGAAAGGAAATGTCCCATCCTATCACCTGTCCTTCAAGCCAATGGTGGTCTGCTACTTTACAGTTATTCAGCAATTGTATGCCAAGTACCTTCCCCAGGGGAAAAGCCATCTTTCCTACTAACTGCTCTAGTTTATGTTATAACCATAAACTCCAGATTAAAGTTGGACAAAATTAACTAGTATGCCATAAAATTAAGTTTTATCCCATTCAAGACCCCAAGTTTTCCCTGCAATAATTACATTGAGGGGGAAGGGGGGCCGTGGGGAGGGGTGTGGTTCCCTGCAGTTTTGTCAAATAAAAATGACTAAAATTGAAATACAATTCTTCCCACATCACTGCCACAGATTTACTTACTTCCTGTTGCAAGATTTCAGAAAAAAGGCCATGACAGTCTCTAAAACGTGGTTGTGGAATGTTATTGAAAGTTACAACGTAACCTTTAGTTTTCTTGGTCTCGGGTTTGTTGGAGGACATCCTGGCGCTTAGGCGCCCCCTAGGGACTCCCTCGCAAAACACTCACCTTTTCTCCCACTGCGAGGCCAGGGTGACTTAGACATTCTCCCTGGGTTTCCCTTGTCCACTACCCATATGATAATGCTGGTAAAAAGTGTCATGCTGACCAAAGACCAGTTCCTCCCATGTATAACACGGTACTAAACAGAGGTGGACTTGCCGCTCCAAGAATCTTTTGATATAGAAACCGTCTAAAATATCAGTGAAGTTATCCATGGTTAGTTATTGAGGAGCAAGTTTTGTTTCCTTTAACTTTCCAATGAAATTGGAGACTCTGTTCTTGTTCTTGGCTGTCAAAGCAGATGACATACGGATGCAGAAGTAGTATAGGAGAAAGGGAATAGAGAGTAATGGTTATGGCACAGTTCACAATAAACGGGGCAATCTAGTCTGAATTCTGGATGGGGTAGGGTGGGTAACAGAAACGAGGGGCTGTCACTTTGTGGGCTGGGGGAGGCAAAATCCTGTTTGCCTTTGATCTCTTCTCCTTTGTAGAGCCTCAATAATTGTGTGTGTGTGTGTGTGTGTGTGTGTGTGTGTGTGTGTGTTAGTCACTCAGGTGTCCGACTCTGTGCAATCCCATGGACTTTAGCCAGCCAGGCTTCTCTGTCCATGGAATTCTCCAGGCAAGAATACAGGAGTGGGTGGCCAGCCCTTCTCCAGGGGATCTTCCTGACCCAGGGATCAAACCTGGGTCTCCTGCATTGCAGGCAGATTCTTTAACATATGAGCCACCAGGGAAGACCCTCAATTATTACTATTATTTATTTATTTGCTATGAGTAAATTGGCCTTTCCAATTTCTAAAAGGAGGCTAGCTAAGGTGATATATACATACACACACTCAGAGAGGAGAGCTCTGGCCAGGGTGGAGGAAGGAGATGGGAGGTTTCCGTCATGAGGTGAAGATAACCAGGCTGACCCCAGCGATCACCAATCATAATCAGACCAACTGAATTCCGTTAGTGAAAAAGGATATGTCCCATTCTATCTCCTATCCTTTATGGACAGGAGGGAACGCAAGGAGGTCCTTATTTGATGTTTCTACTGCAAACTGCAAAAGGCTCCTCCTAGACGCCTATCCTCCTCCTAGCCGGGGAGTACCCGTTTTCCGCAGCGTCCAGGAGAGTTCGCTCCTGCGGTGGTATCGCAGGTTACCACTGCTGATCCACAGGGTCTTTTTAAGAACCTTGAAAGTGTATTGATAATTCCCAATTCAATCCTGGACCACTGGCGTCCTCTGTTGGTCACCTAAGGAAGGGGCGGGCAGACACCATTGAAAAGACCCGCACGGAGCTGGCCCACCGGATTCGCCGAGACTTCGGGGGGCAATTGTGCCCTCGGACTCACCGCCCCCCCCCCGCCCCGCCGCATAATGCGAAGTGTTCAGATTGCACAGACGAGCGAGACTCCCAGAGTCTCCATTTCAACGGACCGCTGGGAACTTGAAAAAATGTAGCCTTAAAAAAAAGACAGTGAAAATCACCAATTTTAAGGACTGTTTAGTTATTAATTACGCTTCAGCAATGCTCGTTTTATTGTTTTTTTATATTCTTTTGTTGTGAATATAAGCTCTATTTGAAAACCTCATCAGGGAAAATACCTAAAATAAAGACAAGCGTGATGTCAAATCTCTGACAAACCCTCTAAGGACCCGTTTGCCGCCGGTCCACTTTAGTAACCAGGGACTTGCAGATACCGGGAAAGTGCGAACTCTCACAGCACTGAGAAGTCTATCTGGAAAAAGCGAAGACTACGTGCGCAGCTGCAGACGCGCATTTGTGGGGTGCGGGGTGTTTGTGGTAAAGCCCCAAGTCCTTGGCTCCCTGAGACCCAGATGCGAATCAGGCATCCTCATTCAGAAATTCATCCTCCACCCCCCGACCCGAGGAATTAAATTTTTCAAAGCTGTGCAAAGTACACACGGTGAGAAGCTGCGCTCACCAGTTCCCTTGACACCGTTTCGACTCCGAGCGACCTCAACCTGGGGCACAGAGAGAGAAGGGCGGCTGTAAGGGAGTGGCCAAGGTCGGGGTCGCTGGCGTGGCCTGGAGCGCCGGAGACGCCAGGGTGGCCAGAGGCACCTGGGAGTGCAGACTGGTGGGGCTGCCAGGTTTCCGGGAATGGAAAGGTGGTGGTGGGGGGCTCCGGGCTTGCGGTAGCGAAACAGGTGCCTGCCGGGGCGGCCGCGGGCTATGCGCCTCCGCACTAGACCCTGCAACACAGGGCTACGCGCCGGTCGGAGGAGCCGGGTCTGCGCCGGCCCGCCCCCGCTCCCGCCCCCCTCCCCGCAGCCGGCGCGCCGTTCCGGGGCGTGTCCTCAGCCGCCTGGCTTCTATATAGCGGCCGGTGCGCCCCGGACCGCCCAGATGCGAGCGCGGCAGCTATTCTAAGCTGAGTGCCATCCCTTGCCAGCCCCGCTCCTACAGCCTCACTCAGCTCGCTGCCGCCCAGTCCCCGCGCCCCCCGGCCGGACGAGCATCCGGCCCCCGCAGCGGGCGCCATGCTGCGGGCACGCCCCGCGCTCTGGGCTGCGGCTCTGACCGCGCTGGCGTTGCTTCGCGGACCGCCGGCGGCACGAGCCGGGGCGGGCACGGTGGGCACGGGCCCGGTGGTGCGCTGCGAGCCGTGCGACGCGCGTGCCTTGGCCCAGTGCGCGCCGCCGCCCCCCTCGCCCCCGTGCGCCGAGCTGGTGCGCGAGCCCGGCTGCGGTTGCTGTCTCACGTGCGCGCTGCGCGAGGGTCAGCCTTGCGGCGTCTACACCGAGCGCTGTGGCTCCGGCCTCCGCTGCCAGCCGCCGCCCGGCGATCCGCGCCCGCTACAGGCGTTGTTGGACGGCCGCGGGCTCTGCGCCAACGCCAGCGCCGTCGGCCGCCTGCGCCCCTACCTGCTGCCCGCGCCGCCCGCGCCAGGTGAGCTACCCGCGCCAGATGCGCTGCCGAAGCGTACCCCTGGGCCAAGGTCAGAGGTGGTGCCCCTGTGGAGACTTCGTAGCTCTTCCCGCCCCAAGGGTTGTACGTGGGAAAACTGAAGCCTCACGACGCGAGGGCGCTCGCCCGAGGTACCCTCCCCGACCGGCCTTCTACTCTGTCCGTTCTTTGAGTTGCGCGTTCTTGTAAACTGTAAAGCTCTTTCGGCGAAAACGGATTATAGATTTCCTGGGGAGGGAGGGAGCAGATTTGGAGGTTAGCGGTCAATGGAGAGGTCCTGGACGGAGGAGATTCTCCGGCCATTCATGCGGGCGCCTCGCGGAAATGTGGGCGTGTCTGTGTGGCCCAATTCCGACTTGGGTTTCCCACGAACTAAGAACGAGCGTGTCCGCGCGGACGATTCTTGCGGACCTAGAGGCGCAGGGAACGGGACCGGGTGCATTTGGACCGGGAATGTGGGCAGGCACGTTGTAGGAAATGATACCTGGCTTTAAAAGTACTAAGATATGCACAGACCACAGTTTGCAAAGCAATGTCCTGTCCAGGGGTGTCCCAAAACCAGGGAGGTGGGAACCGGGTATGGGTATCTTCTGCAATCGGACAACCTGACGTTCAGGAAAACGTGACTCTGGAGGTGGCAGGTGTTCCTCTAACTTTGAAGCATGCTTAGCCAGCCTCAGTCCTGTGAGCGAAGAAGTTTCCACATCGTTGAAGGCTAGGAGAAAACGCCCCCACCTCCAACCTCCAGCTAGACAGAGCACAGTAGGCTAGCCAACCTCCCCCCTGCCCCGCCCCAAAATCCGTGGCTAGAAGGATGGAAGTCCCCTTCTAATTTCCCTCCGTGCAGGTTCCCTCTCCCAGGTGAGGCAATTTCCTTTCCAAGACTAGTGGCAAGGTAAAATTACAACTGCCTAAAACATATACTGGCTATAGTAGACTGTTAGAATACCTGGATGTGTTTGACTCTCAGGGCAGCTGGGTCATTTGCTGTGTGTGTACTTCACTGTTACTGTGCATTTTTGAATATTCAAAAAGTGATCTTGGAAGTTGTTACAGATATTATCATTTGGGGCCAGGCTTTAATAGGCATTATGATTACTGTCATAGGATCTCCATAGTATAGGTTGATGTCGTTTATTGTAAAATTACAAAATGATCTAAGGGACTTCTCAAATTCACTTGAAGGGGGAGAAGTAAATTTAAGTCACAGTCAAAAGTTTTAAGACAGCTGTGGTTTAAATGGAAGGGGTTTCTCTTTGTGCTTGTCAGCAGGCATTAGAAAGAAACCAAAAGAAATTACTCAAGAGTTCTTGAAAAAGAAATGCAAATATATTCATTTACATATTCCTAGCATCCCCTTTGGCCCAGTACTTCCCTGAAAAGAGAAAACTAAGATGAAAGGAAATTGAAACCAAATTAAAAACTTACTGTATCAGATCTGAGCTGGATGAATTTGTGCTTTCCCAGACACCAGACCCTTTGGAAACTTTGCCACTTCTCTTCAAGGAACCGTTTCTTTTCCTGGGTGAGGAAATCAAAACCCAGAGGGAATGGGACTTCTCCAAACACCCCGGTGAGCACACCTGTCCAAAGAGCCTCCTAAAGAGAGCAGGGTTTTTGCAACAGAGCAGAGTATCTTTCAACCCTACTCAACCCTCCAGAAGCATTCTCCAAGCTAGAGCGAGGCATTTGTTCCTCAGAGCCCGGAGCCAGAAGCCTTGGCAGGCTTCCAAAAGAGTGGGCAGGCTGCCATCTTGATGGGTGTGTTCTCAGGAGGGTAGAGAATAGGTCAGCTGCAGCAGTACGCTTGGCACCTCAGGTGTAGTAGACATGGCATCAGATAGTGAACTGAGCCCCACCTGGGAGGATGGCCTCAGGGTACTGCTTGTCAGAGTGAAGCCACCCTATGATATTTTCGTGGCTACATAGAACCAGGCAAAAGGAAGGGGCTCTCTACTGGCCCTTCTCCCTTAACATCCTAGGTTCATCCAGGAAAAGAAATGGGCAGACATCCTGGCTCCACATCAGCTGTACATTTAGTCAACGTCCTTGAAATTCCAGTGACATTGTGGACATTCCAATGTCCATAGCAAGAGTGTCTTCATTAGCTTGGTTACAGTCAGAGATCTGCAGAAAGTGGCTTCCTTTTCAGAGTGAAGCTGTTTGGCACAGAGGATTGTAAGCCTTGAGAGATGGAGATGTCCTTGTCCCTTCTGCTCCTGTGCAAAGGCAGTAGGAAGGACTCACCCAAGACAATACCCCGGGATGCACGGGGTCTGTGCATCTCTCCTGAGTGTTCCAGACCCTACCTGGACAGTGAGTGAGAGATGTGACAGTGAACACCATATAGAACACTACCAGGCAGGCCTCCTGAGTCCAGGTGCCTGAGGTAAAGCTGCTTTGCAGAGAATTCAGTTTCCCTATCTGAGCCCTTTACCTGGTAGCGCTTAGGACAGGCTGGAATCAGAATTCCTGGGGCTTGCTGACTCCCAGGTAATGCCATCACCCCAGTGCTTCTGATGCAGCAAGTCCAGGTAGGGCGAAGATATGCTTGTCCACAAGTCCCACACCCAGGAGGCCCGCTCTGGAGTAGCCCTACAGGATTTCTGAATGGGCCTCTGAGCCTTTACTGACTCAGGTCTGCCCCCTCCTGGTGGAGGGTGAGAGATACGGGAAAGCTGAGAGCATGAAAAGCGTTTTCTTCAGCTGCACCTACGTTGTAGAAGCACATCACGTTTAATTTTTAAAAGATGACTTCTTGAGGCCAAGGGAGTACCATTCACCACTAGTATTATGGAATACTAGTATTATGGAATACTTTACTGCGGTGTTTTTCTAAACTTATTTGGAATTGTTGAATCATATTTCCGTATGGATCAGACTTGATCAAAATGGTAAGATTTTGAAAAGACGGTCGTTAAATATCAATGACCGTCAAGTCTGTACCTCCTTGTGTTCTTCAAGGAAATGACAGTGAGTCGGAAGAAGACCACAACATGGGGAGCACGGAGAACCAGGCTCTCCCCAGCACACACCGGGTGCCTGACTCCAAATTCCACCCCGTCCACACCAAGATGGATGTCATCAAGAAAGGTCATGCCAAGGACAGCCAGCGCTACAAGGTTGACTACGAGTCTCAGAGCACAGACACCCAGAACTTCTCCTCCGAGTCCAAGCGTGAGACAGAATATGTGAGAGCTTTTCCTCTTGCTGATGGGGTGGGTGGGGCCGCCTGGCCTGGGTATCCAGAGATCACAGGGTCACCATTGACTCAAGAGCCCAGCAGTTACTCCGGTGGTCCTGCTGATGCACCGAGCAGCTGTGAGCCCCTCCTTACAGAAGGGATAGCGACCCTCCCCTGTGGCAGAGAACCCATGAGCATCAGTGTACTGCTCTCCAAGCCTCTGCTGGACAGAGCAGTGTTCTCACAAAGCTGGCCTCTTTTTGTTCACTTGGCCTCTGAGTGTCCTGGCCTGTGTGTCCCTGTCCCAGTCCTGTAACTTGTCCTGGGGAATCACGAGAGAGACAAGGGGCTGTGGTTGGCATCTGCATGGGAACGGTGACAACTAAATCTGACAAAAGATGCTCAAGGAGCACGTGGTCGGTTTCCTGAGTGTTACGGGGTTTTATCAGACACAGAGTTCCCAGGTAACCCGTGCTTCCTCCCCAGGGGCCCTGCCGCCGGGAAATGGAGGACACGCTGAACCACCTCAAGTTCCTGAACATGCTCAGCCCCAGGGGCATCCACATCCCCAACTGCGACAAGAAGGGCTTCTACAAGAAAAAGCAGGTGAGCACCATCCAAGCAACTCGGTCCTCTCCCTCCTCCACTGATGCAGACGAGGGAACAGGCTTCCACCCGAGTCCTCTGGCTGCAGCCCCTGCTCCCGCCCCCATCCCCCCCACCACACCCAAGACCTCTGAGGGGCTTCACATGAATTCTAAACTCTGGTGTCTTTTCACCGTCTGCATCTCCTTCCCAACCTGCAGAGCACTGTAAGGCCTTCCAGGACCCCTTTACTAGCCATGGAGGGACCAGGACATGTTATCATTGCACCATGGAGGGACATTTTTTATCAGCAATTGTTGCGAATTCCCAACAAGCCTGATGTGATGTCCTATGGCAGGAAGCTTCTTCTGAGGTCCCATGTTGGACCCTTGTATGCCCATGCCTTCCTGGTGGTGCCCAGCTGTACAGGATCAGACACGTGAGAGATGTGTTCATTTGAAGGCATACGGAGTACACCTGTGTAGATTTCAGATCATGTTCTAACAGCATCTCAACTGACTTTTTAGTGGGACAACTCCTACCACAGTATCTACAGAATTAATCACAGAACAGCAAGACCATGTTCAAAGTGTTGGTAGTAGTAGTCTCGATCAGAGGGCCCCGTCCTGTTCAGTGATCACTGAACAGGTATCTTTGGCCTTTTTGTATATTTCTATTAATCACTTACTCAGCAGACTTACCCTGAGAAGGTACCACGTACACAGCTCGGGGTGTACTCTGAAAGACCCAGATGTGACAAGCACAGGGCAGATAGGGCATTGTCATGCCTCCCCCATTCAGCAGATAGACTTTGCAGGGCCAACAGGGTCTAGTGTCCACCCCTGTGAGACCCTGAGGGACACAAAACCTCCAGGCCCCCTCATTTTGGGGGCCATTCACACCCACCCATCACGCCCCCAGACACATGCTGTGCATACAAGGCCTTGATCAGTTGTGCTTTCTGAGGGTAGCAGAGACCGCACTGGGAAACCATCCTGGGTGCTGACCACCTGCCCTGACCGCCAAGGCGGGGCCTCCTCAGGGCTCACTTAATCTGTGCTCTGCCCACAGTGCCGCCCTTCCAAGGGCAGGAAGCGGGGTTTCTGCTGGTGTGTGGATAAGTACGGGCAGCCCCTCCCGGGCTTCGACGTGAAGGGGAAAGGGGACGTGCACTGCTACAGCATGGAGAGCAAGTAGACTGTGGCCACGTAAGTCCTGGGGACTGGCAGGGATCCACAGGGGCACGGGACCTGGCCCTGGTGGGAGGGGACACCTGTAGACCCCAGGGGCTGGTGACCCAGAAGCTGCACTGGCCGGGAGGACAGTCCCACACACGAGACAGAGCCCTCAATCTGCCCAGACAAGAGCAGGAAAGAGGGTCCATGGCCAGGCTGTCTGAGAGACACCTCACATGCATGCTCCCACCAGGCTTTTCTGTCCTTGGAATTTTCCAGGCAAGAATACTGGAATGGGTTGCCATTTCCTTCTCCAGGGAATCTTCCTAACCCAGGGATTGAACCCACATCTCTTGCATTTCCTGCATTGCAGATGGATTCTTTACCACTGCCCCACCTGGGAAGAGACACTTTGCTTCGTTTTAAAGAACTTACAACACTTAAATATTCTTACACATGCAGTGTAAGATTTCCAAAGTTAAGCTTTTCCCCCATGAGCCTCATGGTTCATTTAATTTCACATGTAAACTGTTTTCATCCAAAAGAACTTGTTGAAAGAATGAGTTTCTAAAAGATGGTAGCATTTTTTTTTCTGGTAAAATACATTACAGCTATCCTGAGTCAATAACTAGTATCATTTTAATATAAAGTTTACTTAAATCTAATATGAATGGAAAAGGGAATGGCAACCCACTCCAGTATTCTTGCCTGAGAAATCCCGTGGACGGAAGAGCCTGGAGGGCTATACTCCCTGAGGTCGCAAGAGTTGGACATGACTTAGTGACCAAACCACCAGCACCACCAAACATAAAATTGACCTTGTCCTAATTATATTTTGTTTGGTGACACTCTTAAGAGCCACAGAAAAATCAGATCAATAAGATGAAAGTGTATCTGATTGCAGTATAAAGTACTGCTTTTAATGAGAGATCATATCAAAGATTAGTTAGTATCACTTAAAGCCCATGAGTCATACTTAACACTGCACTATCAGAGAACAAAACTCCTCAAGCAACAGGTATCAGCCCCAGGTTTTAGCAAGGATGGGAACAATGAACATGTTTTGGTTTAACTTTTTGTTGAACTTTTGTTTTCAGGCTTTATGAAAGGTATTTCCTTTGCAAACTAGTGACTGGTTTTGACTTGTGATTTCCTTGATTTTTGAGCAAGCTCATTAATAAATGAATCATTTTCTAAAAAAAAAAAAATCTAATGTGAAAATGAAATTTCAAACCATCGTGTGAAAGAATGAAATCATACTTCATTTTGTTTTCTTTTCATAACTGAGAGCTATTGGGAGAAAAAAGATAAATATATTTCATGGTCTCAAGACAAATTTAAGTAAACAGAAGAAAATGTCATTTCTAGTGATCAGTTCTTGTGTCCTTCCAAGTTAAAAAAAAAAATTGTAATTTTAGGGCGACTATGTTAGTGGACACCGTGGGCATCTCATGGAGTTCTCTGCTTCATTAAAAAGTGCAGGGTGAGCCCCTACCCTGCCAAATGTGTGGGTGTCATGCCTGATTATCCCAGGGTGGGCGTTGAGCCCTTTTGATTTTGGGGAGATTTATTTCAACACATTCCTTTTTCTTTCTGTTTTAGTTAATGTGGAGCTCAAATATGCCTTATTTTGCACAAAAGACTGCCAAGGACATGATCAGCAGCTGGCTACAGCCTCGACTTCTATTTCTTTTTGTGGTGAATTGATTTTTTTTTTTAAACCAAAGTTTAGAAAGAGATGTTTGAAATGCCTAGTTTTCTTCCACATGGTGAACCTGGCATCTTTCCACTTTCCAGTAGTCAGTGAAACGCAGTTTGATTTTTCTCGTTGCTTCTTATAAAAATACTTGTAAGCTCAAGCACGGTGCAGCCGTAGCTCACACTGCCCTGGGACCCTCCCCACCTGTTCACCACAGCCGACCCTCCCCTTCATGCCTTAGCAGCGGGTGTTGCTCATATAGACTCGCTTCGTCTCCACTTGTAAGAGGAGACAAGGCCTCATCAAGAAGAGGAACGCCCTGTCCTTTAATGCCTGCACATCCCGACACACCCACCTGGGGCTACTGGGGCCAGGGTCCCTGGACCAAGAAGATGTTTTGTATCTTCAAGGGACCTTCACTGCTTGGAAACAAGTGGAGAGAATCAAGTGGAATCTTGTTTGAAAAAAAAAAAAAATGACCAAGAATGTTCTAGGGAACTCTGGAAACCGACAAAGGCGGGGATTTCTGACCCTTCTTTGTCAGGCAGCTTCCTGAAGACATGGGCTTTGCTGAGGCCCCGTGGGGCAAGGGGACAGGGCGACAGCCAGAGGCATCACAAGTAATAGCCTGGCTCTCCAGATGACTACGGAAAACAGTGTTTTCCCACTCAGCCATTCAAGAGCAAGTTTATTCTTGAGGATAAGCTCCTTGAAGGCAAAAAAGGTTTCTTTTCATCTCTCCCCTTTTGTCTTCCTTGGCACAGTATAAAAAATAATCATCCTATATAACCTGGAAGACGAGTGGCTTGTTGAGGAGCCGGTCAGGGACACTGGGAGCACAGAGAATCGCCCTTGCTTGGTGCACTTGGACTTCCTCCTTTTCTTTCTAAGTCACAAGTACATGCAGAGTACCCTCTTCCTGACTGTTCACAGTGTATACGTCATCGTCCAAATATGATAGCACCTATACTAGATAATCCTAGATGAGTTGTAAGCGTTGCTAGAGAATATAAACACAGCCACGACTGAGAGAGGGGGCTCGTGCACGGGGGGCTCGGCCACTCTCCCAGGGGGCGCCCTCCCAAGTCTGCAGGAGAGCAGGGAGGGGTCCCCGGCCACCCCCCTGCAGCCTCTGGTTGGATCCACGCTGCACACAGCCCTCCTGGAGAACACAAAGGGATCTCAAAGATGTTCCGCCTACCTATTAGCTTTCCTTTATTTTTTTAATTAAGTTTTTGAGAAAAAAAAAGTATTTTTGAAAAGTTTGTCTTGCAATGTATTTATAAATAGTAAATAAAATTTTTACCATAAAGAAATCCCCCTTCCTCCAGTTTTTGTGTTACTAACAAACCAGAGGGCAGTGGTGTTCTGGCTGTAGTTGGAACTTGCCAACTTTCCCTGCTTGCGTCTCTGGCAGGAGAACCCAAGGAGCCACCCCAGGGCTTTGCTGGTACCCATGAGGGTGCTGGGTCATGTCTGCAGTGAGCCTCCAGTTCTAAGAGGCCAGATTGTTGACCCAAATGACAACCTGACCCTCGTTGCCTTTAGATTGTATCCCCTGTTGTCCTGTCTGTCACCACTCCAGGCAGCCTTCATGGCTGAGCAGGAGAAGGCATGGAACACCCTGGAGGATTCAGCTGCACATCCTTTCCTGTGATCCGGTCAGCCAACCCCTCTGCGGTCTGGAGAAGGGAGTGGATGAGGGCAGAAAGGGATAGAAACCCCAGGAGACACTGGGCAGGGTCCCAGGGTCTCCGTCCCCTCTCCGCAGCCTTGGAACAGTTGCCCCTTGTCACAGAGCCACTTCAGGCAAAGTTCTGAGCCTGTGACTTCTGGGCATTGAAGGATGAAATGCGCATCAAGCAATCTCCTGTTTAGAACTGTAACTGACCTGTTAGGAGAACATCTAAGGTGGGCCCTTTATCACAGAGCTGTGTGTGCTGAGCAGAGAGCTCTGTAGATGCTCTGGGGACCGGGGGTGTGGGAGGTGGTCCTGGGGACCTGGGCAGGAACCTGGCAGGCCCTTTGGAGCCACTATGAGCTGTGAACTGCCCAGGATGCTGACTCTATAAGCCCTCTGGGCTTGTCTTCCTGGAAGGCCCCAAATTGTGTGCCCTTTCTTATCCTCACTCTCCACCTCCTTCCACACCTGTGGTCACCTTTTCTTCCAAATGCTCTCCTGCCACGTCCAGTAAGCAGGTGAATTGCACCCACCTGATTCTGCCCCATACCTCCCCTCCCTCGGACACCTAGGTAGACCCTCCATCCTCAGGTTTCAGCTTTCATCAGCCCTAAGTACAGCTCCCCAGCCACCACCCCCAAGGGGACAAGGAAATGAGTGATGGGGCTCTCCACTCACCAAGATCAAGCAGTTGCTATGACAACCCCTTACCAGGATTCAATTGGAAATCAACACACTAGGAAAATCTCAATCACTGATGCTGACGTGGGTGTCATGAAACAGGGCTTCTCTGATGAGGCAACCTGTCCAGAGTCATTTTCTCATGTGGTCCAAAATTGAACCAACCATACTTGTACAGAAACTTAGCAGAAAGGCCTAATTGGAATGTGCCCAGAGACCACTAGGACATTTTAAACTGAAATAACCTCTGTAGAAAGGAATATTATGCCACTACTAACATGTTTTTTGATGTTAACAAGACAGAAAAATGCTCATGATGAGGTAAAGGAAAAGCAGAATGCAATTCTTTATGTACACACACATACACACACACAACTGAATGGAAATACACCCAGATGGTAACCTGGTTATACTTTGAATGTAGATAACATCCTTATTTTATTTCTATTTCATTACAATTTCAACAACTTACATAGTGAACATGAATGAATTTCTTTTATTTACCAAAGTATCCTGCTTGGGTGTGGGGGAGGGAGGACCCACTGCCCAGGAAGGCATCTGCTCCCAAAGTTGGGGGTGGGGTGTCTGCCCCCATGGCCATCTCAGACTCCCACTCCCACAACCTCAGCCCAGCCACACCCCCAGCATTGAGAAAGGCCTGGCCTCCTCTCCCAGCCCCACATTCCACCAATAATGTTGTCCACATTTTCTGTCCTAGAATCATCTGTATGCGGAGAACAAAACACAGGATCACTGCTCTTGTAGAGAGACAGCAAACAAGACAAAGCAAGTGGGCCATGCAGCTGGTGGAGAGTGAGTGCAGGGAACATAGGGGATGAGTATGGTCCAAGGCATCATTGCTGCTGTTTTCCTTCCCTTTGTTACCAGCTTGGGTGCTTGGACTCCTTAATCAATAGAAATTGATAAGAGGCCTGATGAGAAATTCAGGCTGGGGCTCCTGCTGCAGCACCAGGGTGTGAGAACAACAAGTGTCCTTGCTCCCTTCCTGAGGTGGGTCAGAGGAGTGGGGTGAGTCAGTCCCTTAAATGGAATAAGGTTAGGGGCCGGTAGCTGGGCTGGAGGGGTGGCTTAGGTGGTCCGGCCACACCCTTGGTGTGCAGGGATCATGCGCAGGCCCCCACTTTAAGTCCCAGAACCTCAGAAATAGCAGCTGGGTTTTGGCCTTTTTGTATCTTGTTCAGTCGCTCAGTCATGTCTGACTCTTTGCGACCCCATGGACTGCAGCACGCCAGGCTTACCTGTCCTTCACCATCTCCTGAAGCTTGCTCAAACTCATGTCCATTGAGTCAATGATGACATCCAACCATCTCAACCTCTGTCGTCCCCTTCTCCTCCTGCCTTCAATCTTTCCCAGCTTCAAGGTCTTTTCCAATGAGTCAGTACTTCGCATCAGGTGGCGAAAATATTGACGCTTCGCTTCAGCATCAGTCCTTCCAATTCAGAATTGATTTCCTTTAGGATTGACTGGTTTGATCTCCTTGCAGTCCAAGGGACCCTCCAGTCTTCTCCAGCACCACAGTTCAAAGCCATCAATTCTTCAATGCTCAGCCTTCTTTATGGTCCAACTCTCACACCCATACATGACTACTGGAAAAACCATATCTTTGACTAGACAGGCCTTTGTTTTCAAAGTGATGTCTCTGCTTTTTAATACACTAAGTTTGTCATAGCTTTTCTTCCAAGGAGCAAGTGTCTTTTAATTTCATGGCTGCAGTCACCGTCCACAGTGATTCTGGAGCCCTAGAAAATAAAGTCTGTCCCTGTTTCCATTTTTTCCTGTCTATTTGCCATGGGGTGATGGAACCAGATGCCATGATCTTAGTTTTTTGAAATGTTGAATTTTAAGCCACCTTTTTCACTCTCCTCTTTCACCTTCATCAAGAGGCCCTTTAGTTCCTCTTCACTTTCTGCCATTAGGGTAATATCACCTTCATATCTGAGGTTATTGATATTTCCCCCGGCAATCTCAATTCCAGCTTGTGATTCATCTTTAATTTCTTTTAAAACTATTTTGTAGTTTTCAGAATACAAATTTTGTATTTCTTTTGTTAAATATACTACTAAGTATTTTATTCTCGTTGACACTATTGTGAGTCAAATTTTCTTAATTTCATTTTTTGATTGTTGCAAGCAATTAATTTTTATATATTGACTCTATATATCATTTATTAGTTCTAATAGTCTTTTAGTGGATTCCTTAGAATTTTTTATGTATAAGATCACGTTATCTTCAAACAGATATAACTCTACTTCTTCCTATATCTAGATGCCTTTTATTTCCTTCTCTTGCCTAACTTACCTGACTAGCACCTCCAGCACAACATAAGAAAAGTCATAAGAGCAGACATTTTCTCTTGTTTCTGATTTTAGGGGAAAAGTGTATAGACTTTCACCATTAACTATGATGTCAGCTGTGGATGTTTTCCTGATGCCTTTTGTCCACTTGAAGAAGTTTCCTTCTGTTCTAGTTTCTCGAGTGTTTTTATCATGAAAGGATGTTGGATATTATCAAATACTTTTTCTGAGCCTATTAAATGATCTGTGATTTATTTTATTTATATGGTTTATTACATTAATTGCTCTTAGGGTGTTAAAACAACCTTGCCTTCCTGAGGTAAATTCCACTTGATTATGGTGAATAATTATTCTAACATGTTGCTGGACTTAGTTTGCTAGTATTTTGTTGAGAATTTTTGTGCCCATATTCACAGGAGATTTTGGGCTGTAGTTTTCTTGGGATGTCTTTGTCTGGTATGGAATCAAGGTAAAACTTTTATGAATGTAGGCTCATAAAATGAATTGAGAGGTGCTCTCCCATCTTCTAAATTTTGGAAGAGTTTGTAAAGAATTTGTACTCTTTAAATGTTTGGTAGAATTCCTCAAACAAGCCATCTGTGTCTGGGCTTTTATTAGTGGGCAGTTTTTTCTTTTCCTAATTCAATCATTTCACTTTTTACAGGTCTAATCAGATAGTCTACTTCTTCTTGTGTCAGTTTTGGTAGTTCATGTTTTTCTAAAATGTTTTCATTTCATCTCAGTAATCCAATTTGTTAGTGTACAGTTGTTCATAGTATTCCTATGTATTCCTAGAGTCTGCTAGGAATACTAGTATTCCTAGTATTCCTATGTATTCTTATTTTTGTAAAATCAATGGTAAGGCCACCTCTTTCATTTCTGATTCTACTTATTTGAGTCTTTTTTCTTGGTCAGAAGAGCTAAAGATTTGTCAATCATGTAGATCTTTTCAAAGAACAAGTTTTTATTTCACTGATTTTTCTCAATTGATTTTCTATTCTCTATTTATTCATTTATTTCCCTTTAATCTTTATTATGTCCTTGCTTCTGTTTGATTCAGATTTGGTTTCACCTTCCTTTTCCAGTGTCCTAAAGTTTTTTGAGATTTTTTTTTCTTAATAGGGGCACGTACAGCTGTAAATTTCCTTCTAAGCACTGCTCTCGGAGAAGGCAATGGCAACCCACTCCAGTACTCTTTCCTGGAAAATCCCATGGACGGAGGAGCCTAGGCTGCAGTCCATGGGGTCGTGAAGGGTTGGACACGACTGAACGACTTCACTTTCACTTTTCACTTTCATGCACTGGAGAAGGAAATGGCAACCCACTGCAGTGTTCTTGTCTGGAGAATCCCAGGGACGGGGGAGCCTGGTGGGCTGCCGTCTACGGAGTCTCACAGAGTTGGACACGACTGAGGTGACTTAGCAGCAGCAGCAAGCACTGCTCTAGCTGCCTCAGATTTGAGGGAGTCCCAAGCTCAGGAAGTAGGGGAGTGTTATCCCAATTTAGACCCATAGAGTCAAAAGCATGAAAACCAGGGAGAGGTTCCATTTGTACCTTCTTCCTCTGCTGGCTGTGAGGACTAAGAGCAGCAGCACTCCAGAACTGACACAACCACAGAAACCATCCTGTTAATAATGCTTATGGCCTGGATCAGACATGGAAGAGTTTCCAAACACTTCTGGGGCAGAGATCCTTCTGTCCCGCCAAGGAGATGTCCCCAGAGCCAATGCCCCTAGACACCTGTGTGCACCCATGAGACTTGCTGTTGTAACTACGTTCTCCACACATGCATGCACAACTTCTACCAGTGAACAGAGAGAGCTACCCTGTATATCAATAGGACTCACCCAAGAGAGCTGCTGAGAGGTTGCTGGAGAATCAGGGACACAACAACAAGAAAAGATGAGGTAGGGGCACTGAAATCATGAAGGACCCTTAACTCAGATTCCCCCACAAACGCCCATCAACTCCTGATTCGTTTGAGAGAAACCGGAGCTAGAAATATGAGACACTGGCCAGTTATGACTGATCCATGAGAGCATGTTCAAAAGCCTTGGAACTGGACAAGGCTGGGCCCCACATCTAAGACCATATTGATGCTTGTATAGTTTAACTGATACTTTCGATTAACCACCTAAACAAGGTGGATGAAAGCCCCCAACTTCGGTTGAGATGAGGACCTCTGTAGGCACTGCTGTGATGGTACCTTCAAGTTTAGAGTTGAGTCCTTTTAGTTTTGCCCAGAAGATACCTCCCGCATGTCATGGGAAGGGAAGTCCACCTTCCCCCAGCTCTGCTCCTGAGTCAGGCCCTCAAGCTGCGTCCTACAGGGGTCTCATGAGGGCTGAAGTGCTGAGAATGCTTCCATTGCCATCGTGGGATAATGGTGACCACGATGCTGTCCACTTTTACCAGGGTAGGATGAGGCTACGGTTGACTCACATCAGACTGACTGGTACATTTTAAATGTCATCATTTAAATGTCTGAGAGCTGAGTTCACAGGGAGCCCTGGGGACCAGGCAGACATGGGGCAGAGAGTGAAGGGGCAGACCCAAGATGGGGAGCCCAGACCAGGTAGGTACCCGGTGGGAGCCACTAGGAGGGATGAGATGCCTATCCAGGGGAGACAAGGAAGGAGCTGTTGGCAGCATCAGGAAAAGCAAGCAGAGAATAGTTAAAGAAAGAAAGAAATCCACAAAACAGAGGACTCACGCTGTGAGCTCAGGGCTTAGTCATGCAAACAGAGGGGCAAACAGGGTGCCATCATGGAGAACACCACTGGAGCCTGCAGAGGACAGAGTCTGGGCAGAGTCAGAGAACAGACAGGTGAGGGCGAGGTTAAGGAAGTGATTCTATCGTGCACTGAAGATGGGAGAAACCCTGGCCTATTTTCAAGAGGAAGGGGAAGAGCTAGTGGAGAGGTTAGGGCTCGCAAAGGGAGGGGTGCCCTGGGCAGCGGGAGCCCTCAGTGGGCAGAGCAGACCTGCCAGCTGTGGGAACAAGGAGCCTGCAGACTCTAATCACCAGTGCTGCCCAAGGAAGGGGCAGGATAGAGGACAGAAGGAATTCAGGAAGGAAGAAGACGTTAGGTTCAACCAATGTCCACGACAGTAGCAATGTTGCAGGGTGGGACATTTATTCCAATGTTTACACTGTGTTCCCATGTTTGGCAATATATCCAATGCATATTTTAATGTTTAATAACATCATCACATGTAATTTTGACTACATATTCAACATTTAAGTTTCCCTGCCAATTTACGCCAGACACGGTAAATAGAGTAAATCATTCTTACATGCAGCTTAAACATCCTCCATTGAACCACTTGAAAAAAATCATTGCTACTTGCTAGGCAGTATTTTCCTATGCTCTTTATGACAGAAGCACAAATCCCTGAAGAGCTAAGATACAAGTATTTACATACAACATGATGGGAAGTGTTTCATGATATATAAATTAATATGACACAAGTTACTGTGTAGAAAAAATAAATTTATGGTGAATAAATAAGCTACAAGTAATATGTGGAGTATAAAAAAGTAATTCCTACACATATATACATATACATCTCTCTATATAAAAGTGTGTGTGTATTTCAGAGTATAAATATACTATGTACTTAAATATTTCATGTGCAGGAATTCGATCATACTGCATCTGTTTTCAGTTCTGTAAGTTAAAATACTGTTGGCATTTGGGGTCCCCTCTGATGGCCACAGACCCCAAGATCCTCTTCCCACTCCAAGGGTAGACACACCAACAGAGGCCAGGCTCTCCCTCCAGCGACGTCTCACACTAAAAAGAGAAGGATCAAGGTCAAGAGCAGCCCCAGTGAAGCTGAGGGGGAGGGGGAGTTCCGTGCTGCCCAGCTGAGAACCAACCGTGAGCAACCCCCCCAAACTGGCCATGACCATGACTGAGGGCAAATCCTACACCACAACGGAGACAAAGGTCAAGTGCCCAGTGCAATAAAAATGTCAGGTGTGTGTTGAATGGTACAGTGTATGCACAACTGTTTGCTTCACAGCCCATACAACAGAGCTGCTGATCCCAGAGGGAGCCTGTCCGTGCATGGCAGACCTTCTCTGACAAATTCCTCATCTGTTACAAAGCACATCCTGGTCCTCAGTTTCCTCCAGAAATATTCACAGAATCTGGACTTCACTGAGTCCAAAAGGGCTCTTCAAAATTAGGTCTTGGTTTGTTTAATCTCATTTATTATCCAAGAAACAATGCTATTGTACTGAATTATAAAGTTCATTTATTTTCCTTTGTAGGGAGAAAAATGTGAGAGATGTCAAAACCGATAATCGTTTTCCTAAGTAGAGTTGTCCCCTTCCTCTCTATTATGGTGAGAAACTGAGATCCAAAACCTGAGGGGCATGTGAAGGTCCCCACCTGCTCAGATTTGCTGGATGATGGAGTAATGCTCAGCCCAGGATCCCTGAGGCTAGTGTCCCCCACTGACTGTAAGCACCAAGCTGATCTTCAGGCTCCCAGGGGCTAGTGACTCCTAGTCCCAGAGAGATGAGTCTTACATGATATGATCAGTTATGGGACTTCATGGTGCTTACTTGGAGCTGGACACCCTGTTCACTGAAAGACTGGCTTAGCAGAGGTGTGGGTAGCAGGGGCCATCCTGTGAGGATGCACATACCTGTTTGCTGTGATAGAATCCATTCTTGTTGCAGTTTGGCAGATAAAATTTGTAAAGTTTGTCTCCTGCCTTCTGCTGCTCCCTGGCTAATCTGTCCAGCACTTTGTAGAGTTCTCGCTGGCAGGGCTCCTAAAAGGATAAATTGACATTGGGATAAAGGACATTGTTCTGTCAGCCTAAAGTGGGGGCGGGGAGTGAATGCAGAAGGTTTTATGCGGGCTCTGAGCACAGGCCTGGACTCGCCTTCCCTGGGCCTCACTCTCTCACCTGTAGAAGAAGGGTGGCTAATCTCTGTCCTGAACTGTTAACATAGAAGATGGGAACCCCATGCCCTCCCCCCTGAACATTCGCTAAGCACTTAAAGGAGTCAAGAGCATCACTAACCCCCTGAGCTCTCCGACTCTCCTGCCCCTCCTCCCCACCATGGGTAATTCTGCCACAAGTCGTCTGGGCAGAACTTTGTGAATGGAGGACTTAATAACAGAGACTTCTAAATTTCGTACAACTTTCCTCTGCAAGGTTAGTTCACACAAGCCAAATTCATTGAGGATTAAAGCATTCATTTGAACAATCTGAAATAAGGATGAGCTTTTCTGTATTTGTTATCATTTCCAGATGAAACTCTGAAGTGCCTAGAAAACAGTTCAATCCTCCACTTTTCTGATTATGCCTGTTTGCAGAAGTGATTTTTGTTTTCACAAATGAACCCGTCACTCCAACTTTGATTCTCGGTCGCCCTCAAGCGGTAGAACTGAAAACAGGCACCAATTAAGATGCTACCGGGAGTCTGTGTTTAACGGGTACAGAGTTTTCATTTGGGAAGATGAAAAAGTTCTCAAGATGGACAGTGGTGACAGTAGCAGAATAATGTGAACGTACTTAAAGTCACTAGACTTTATACTTTAAAATGGTTAAAGGGCTAACTTTTATGTTATGAATACTTTAACACAATTTCTTAAAAGTGGGGAGGAAGATATGACAGGAGAGGAAGATAAGAACAGCTTAGTTCTCTTTAGACACTGCTAGTCTGACACCCTTATTTTAGAGATGAGCTCAGAGACATGAAGTAATGCATCTAAAGTTGCACAGCATGGACTGCATTTTCTTTCTATCCAGCAGGTTCCTTTGTTGAAAGCTTAGCAAAGCTAAGCTGAGAAATGTCTGCTAGGCTTTGGGGAAGAACGTGCTTGTCACCAGGGCTCAGGACCAAACTGGCAGGGCCCAGCAGGTTCAAGCTAGAGGTTTCACCTGCTTCAAGGGTCTCACCTTCCACTTCTTGACGTCACTGATCTCAAGACCCTTCAAGCTCTCATAATTACTGATGGCATTCCAGAGGATGGGCAGGTCCTCACTGGACTCGGCCATCAAGTGGAAATTGTCCAGAAGCTGCTCCTGAGTTATCTCTGAGCTCTCCGGGGACACATTCTCTGGGCTGGTGGTGTCCTTTGTATCTGAAAATGGAAAAACAAAAACCCATGAGCCCCCCTCACCAAAGCATCTGCACTTGTGACCCCCTGAAGTTGCTCCCCTTCCCACAAAACCAAATGGGGATGGGATGGTCATACTCACCCAGAGTTTTGCCTACTTCCTCTTTAAAGGAACTTTTAGTGGTTTCTGGGTAGAGGGGTAACCCAACAGCAATACCAAAGGCAAGAGTGCCCTGTGATTCTGCTTCTAATGTAGCCAAATGCACATTTGTCAAAGCCTGGGAAGAGCCCTGAGAAAGCCATGGATTACAGTTCAAATGGAGACGGAAATGGCAACCCACTCCAATATTCTTGCCTGGAGAATCCCATGGACAGAGGAGCCTGGTGGGCTATAGCCCTTGGGGTTGCAAGAGTCAGACACGCTTAGCGACTAAACCACAATTCAAATCCTCACCCCACCCTCTTATTTCCCATCCATAAAATGGGCATTTTAGTAATTCCCTATGAACAGGTGGTAGGGTTCATTCAGAGGTCGGGTCTAGACTGCAGTTCTACTCTCTTCTTTTCCAGGGACTCTGCCTTCCCACAGTCAAAGTGACTTCTTTGTAACCCTGGGAAGAGGAGAGAGGGTCACCAAATTTCATGCAGAGTCCTAAGGTTTGGGTTTGGTACATGGACAGAATGATGAAGAACTGGCTCTCCTGAGGGTCTCCCCTGGAGTGGGGGTGCCCTATCCTTTGAGGGCCACGGAGATGACTCCATTTCATTGACTCTGAAGGCAGAGAATCAGAAGAAAAACCGTCTCCCCTCCAACAGATCCCCATCAGGACAAAAAGCCACAGAATGGCTCCAAGAATCACAGAACCACACTGGACACGCAGCTGCCAGGACAGAGAGGTAGGGAGAAAGGGTAGAAGAGGGGGTATTTTCTCTGCTTCCCACTACAAATAAATCACTGCTAAATTCAGGAAAGCTCTAATTGTCAAATTCTGAGCAGGCGGCACACATATCAAACACCGTTTTTCTAGGGCAATGAATGAAAGTGAAGTTTTTAACCTAAACTTTCACATTATGTTCTGTAAACATCTGATAAACACGTAACGTCTGCACAGGACGTATATTATAAAGAACATTCCAAACACTTCCCAGGAGGCCAGCAGGAGGGGCTCCCACTGCAGGCCTTCCCAAAAATGGCAGAGAGGAGAGCCAGGGGCACTTGGAGTGGCATCCACTGCCTGGGCATCCCCATCGCCTCCCTCCTTTCTCATGTCCAGGTTTCTATACATCAGTGGGCTGCCAAGCGGGGGTCTGGTCTCCCTCCCCAACTCTCCCACCAAGTCTCCCTAGTCCTGAGCGCACCTGCAGGACCACACAACAATAGGGTTCATCTGGGCGACTTAAAATCCTTTCCCCTTCCACATTTTGGCTGCAAGCTCTGAGCCTGGCCGGGTTTGCTCTCTACTGGCTTTAGTGGAGCACCCTTCCCTGCCTTGCCCCAGCCTCCCACCCCATCTGTCCCGGGGAGGGACCCAGGTGAGGAGACGGTGGTACCTGTGGCCTCATCGCTAGGCGTGGTCATGCAGGCGCCCTGGCCGCGGGTGAGGGCGTGCAGGGGCCTCGGCTCCCCCGGGAGGGCGCGGCAGCTGAGCCCGAGAGCGCAGCGCGCAGTGGCCACGCCGCATGCGGCTCCGAGAGGCAGGGCACACATCGGGCAGCAGCCGCAGCCCGCGGACCGGGTGAGTTCCGGGCACGAGGAGGGCACGGGCGGGCAGAGCGCCAGCCTCTCGGCGGAGCAGGGCGCACAGCGCCAGGGCTGGGGAGCGCCAACCGTCGCGCCGAGCTGAACGGCCAGCGATAGCAGAAGCGGCCAGGCTCGGATAGCAAGGACTTCGGGCATCGCCAGTGGTAGGTGGCAGACAGGAGCCGGCGCTCGCTGGGCGGTAGGGGCGGCTCTGTTGGCGGATGCTGCCTGAGTGGTGGGGGTGGCGCAGGAGCGGTGGCCGATGCTCGCTGAGCACCGCGTGCGCCTTTTGAAGGGTGCGGGCTGGGCCACCTCAACCAGCGGTTAATGATTGGCAGCGCCGCGTGCTCGAGGGCAGTGTTCAAAATAAACTTGTTTTGTTTGTACGTGCACAGCCCTGCGCAAACCGTGGATGGAAGGAGGACAAACGGTCCACGTTTCAGACTGTGTTTGTCCTGTTTTTAAGGTTCAGACCTGGAGCCAAAGTGCAATTCCAACCAGGAGCGCACGGTCACATGAAGGATGGCGCTTGCTTGTTTTGTTCAAGGGACATCTTCAGGTTGAGCCTGCCAATGATCCCTGGACGACCTAGGGAAAGCAGGAGAGATGAGCTGGGCAAGGCCAGCCCACTGGCCTATTTTCAAGTGGGGAAATCAAGGCCAGGGCAGAGGAAGGAAGGAGCGCTTTGAACCTAGGTCTTTGAAAGCCCTGTTTCTCTGTGGCAAAGCCGGAACTGTTTCTGCCTCTGCAGGAAAAAAGACCAACAGGCCCCTTAATTGCTGTCTTGAGAGCCTTTCTCAGGAGGAAAGAAGGAAGAAAAGCCCTCCCAGGGCTGATGCCAAGCTCTGCAGCCTCACCACAGCCCCCAGAGCCCAGTTAACAGAGCTTCCAGCGGGTAGAGGGACTCAGAGCCATTAAGAGAAGGGCTGAGGACTTCCCTGGTGGTCCAGTGGTTAAGACTCTGCACTTCCAATGCAGAGGGCACCTGTTCTGTCCCTGTTTGGGGAACTGAATTCCCACATACTGCATGGTGTGGCCAAAAAAAAAAATTTTTTTTTAAGTTAAAAAAAGAGAGAGATAGACAGGGCCGAGGCTAAGGAGCTGAGTGCAGACCCCAGCTTCCTCTGCCTTTCAGCCTCAGATCAGATTTTTATCAGGAGTCGATGATCATGGCTTTCTCTTTCGTTAAAATTCCTGTCTCTAGATATCCTCTTAGATGGAAAGAAAAATGTCACTGTAACTTCAGAGACAGTGAAAAATGGGCCTGCTCCCATCCAGACACCAGGCACTCTCTCTGGCACCCAGTCCTTGGAAACCAGGTAGCTATTGACAAGAACAAGGCAGTTCTATATTTACTGAGAGAGAAAAATCTCCAAGGTCTGTAAGATCAGGCAAGTAAAATTTACAAGTGAAGTAAAAATAGGAAGGTACAGAATATGCTATTGTTTGTGCACAAATAAGTAATGTGAATGTGTGTGTCATTGTGATTTTAAATGTATGGACTATTTTGAGAAGAATGTGTAAGAAATTGGCCCGCCTTGCAGGGGAAGATGTGAAATTAGGCGACTGAGGAAGAGACCGGTCTTCCCTTCACACTCTTTTTTAACCCTCTGGATTCATATTATCTGGTAAATACTACATTATTTGGTATAATCAGGTCCTGACATTATCAGTTATATTATCTATCTCGGGAATCGTGTTTGCTAAGTCACTTCAGTCGTGTCCGAATCTGTGCAACCCCATGGACTGTAGCCTGCCAGGCTCCTCTTTCCGTGGGATTCTCCAGGCAAGAATACTTGAGTGGGTTGCTGTTTCCTTCTCTAAGGGAATCTTCCCAACCCAGGGATCGAATCCATACCTCTTACATCTACCTGCATTGGCAAGCAGGTTCTTTACCACTAGCACCACCTGGGAAGCCCCATCTCAAGAAGAACCAAGTTAAAATTAATTTACTAGATCTTGTTCCAGCCGCTTCCTTGGCTCTGTGGCCCTCACCGAGTTACTTGCCTTGTGTTCTGCCACGACTATATCAATAAATTGTCACACACACTTCTCCTTGCCGCCAGCATCTCCTCAACAACAATAAAATTAAGGTTGGTGGGAAAAAAAAATTGCAATTGGAAGTTCACAGTCATTTTGGTCATATTTTTACAGTTGCTGGTTCAGGAGCTGACAACAATTCTGAGATCTTTAACATCATTGTTGAGGTAAGTTCCTAAAGGATTTTGTTTCCCCCAAAGAATCTGTGCTCTGAATTTTCTCTCTGACCTCCTCAATGTAGAATCAGAGTGCCCACGTGAAACCTATTTCCAAAGCAGGATTAGAAACACAGACATTGAGAATGGACATGTGGACATAGTGGGGAAGGTGGGATGAATTGGGAGGCTGGGATAATAGGAACCTGCTCTAAAGCACAGGAAGCTCAGCTTGGTGCTCTGTGATGACTAGAGGGGTAGAATGCCGGTAGGGTGGGAGAGAGGTCTAAAAGAGAGGGGATATATGTATGCATATGGCTGATTCACTTCATTGTACAGGAGAAACTAACATGACATTGTAAAGCAATTATATTCCTTCTTTTTTTAAAGAAATGTTTTCTTAATGACATACATGAAAGAGAGAATCATACAGTAAATATCTGGGGCCCGCCTACTGTGTGCCTGGCAGTTTGTCAGCCCCGGACAGTTCACCCAGTTGTGCATTTGCCCCGTGAGATCCCTCCCTCCCTCTCTGAGGTCTCAGTCACCCTGCACGTAGTGGAAATTCCTTGGAAATTCCTCTCCTGGCTGATCGATTTCCCAAACATTCCCCTGGCTTGCCTCATAGCAGCAGTAAACCAAACGGCCATCAACCCAGAGAGACAACTCTCCCTACTCCCAACCCCACCAACACGAATGGACAGGGCCCTTCCTCGAGGCCTGTGCAGGCCATTTGTCCCTCTGTCCTGTGAGGATGAGCTGCCCTCCCCTGGCAGGTCGAGAGATGGCTGCTCCTGTGCTCATTTCTGGGTGCATTCTGGATGCCACATCCCCTGCCCACTGGCCGGCATCCACAGCTAGGACAGGCCTTCCATGTCCCCCGTGGTCTGACTCCCAGGGTCTGGCCTCTGTTAGCATGAGGAGGCACTCCTGCTAGAGGCCCTGAGGTGTAGAGTGGGCCAAAGAGGGAACCCTTCCTTAAGTGTTGTAGCCTTGGAACCTCAACCCACCTCCCATCTTCTCAGCCCTTCAGACCCCTGCTCATTTTCCAGGCTTAAGGTCTCCCCTCCCCAGATTCATGGAAAAAAAAATTGCTGTCATATTTTCATGACTTTCTTCTTGCTGTTCTCCATGCTCAAATTTTCCTCACGCTACCACTCACATCTCCCTATCACCCTCATCTTCATGGCATTAGTCCTGCTCTTCCTGACACCCAGAACTCCTTCCTGCCCCTTTTCCATCCTCCAGGGCCCACCTGAAGCTCCTTTCCCCTGAGAAGCTTTCTGGGCAGCTCCCAGGTAAAACGAACTGCCCCCCTCTGCACTTCCATAGAATGTGACAGTGGGTTACAGGGATACCAAAGAGCTACATAAACCTGCCTTTACCTGTGTGCCTCCTGCCAGACTGGGTGGGCGGGGGACAGGCTCCCAGAGGCCCCTGCCCCATCCATACCTGGGACACTAATAGGTGGCCCAGCCCATCCTCCCAAGGACTGTAGAATCCAACAGCCAGGCTCGACTGGAGGCAGGGCATGGAAAACAGGGAGTGGTGGGGGAATGGGGAGCTGTGGCTTCCTATATGTGCACTGTGTGTATCTGGCACCCAGCTGTGCTTGCCAGAGTTGTCAGGGGTCCTCCCCAGGAGCCCTAGAGGTAGGGCTTATCGCACCAGCAGGAGGGAAGCCCCCTTTGCCCAAATCAAAGCTGTTCATGCCAAACCACATAGAGACATTTGATGTAAGAAAGGGTCAATACTGTCTGTGCCTGGAAGGGCAACTGGGAGTGTATTTGTGGGGGACAGGGGTGAAAAGCAGCTTTGAGGGTACATGTAGGAAGTTTTCAGAGCTGGCTGTGGAATTTGTATTTTATCAATTAAGCAAAATGCCGAAGATGCCTTGCAGTCCACTTCCCTATCCGCCATTGTAAACTTTCTGCCTGCAGAGGAAAGGAAACCACTATTCCAATTGCAGAAAAGCAAAGGAGCTCACATAATCCGGGCAGTCTTTCCATGTGGCCCCAGGAGATAGGACCTGAATGGGACTGCACACAGTGTCTTTGCTGATCATTTCATAATGATTTACAGCACACCATCTCTGGTTGCAGCTCCAAGAACCCAACTCTGAGAGTTTCATCAGCCCCTAACAGGCAGGCATGGGAGCCCCCCAGCAAGCCCGCCTGTGCTGACACTTTGGATTTCATGTCCAGCATATTGTGTAACCTCCCTGGGCCTCAGTTTCCTTGTCTGCAAAATGGGGATAATGCAGAGGCTGGCAGAGTCAGCCCTGATCAAACGTAAGCTGTCACCACCATTCTCCGCTGCTGCGTGTATTCACAGAGCAGAGGCTGGGTACTCCCTGAATGATGAAACTGTGCGGGGCCTTCTGTCACCCACTGTTTCCAATTCTGCCTTCACACAGCGTGCTGCTTACTCACCAGCAGCCGGAAAATTGGGCAATCTCTGCTTTGAAAAACAATGCAAAGATCAAGGGCAAAACCAGGCTTTCAAAGGGAGAGAGCGCTGCAATCCAGGGGATCCTCGAAGGGAAGTTGTTTTTAACCTAGGGGAAAAAAAACAAAAAGACGTTCTGTTGTGTTCCCAATCGATTGACACACCGAATGATGTAAATCTTGCAAAGGCTTGGCCTGCTGGCCAGCTCCTAAGCGATGAAGGGCACCGCTCCACAGACTGAGGACAAGTCTACTCCCCCAGCTAGTCAAAGTGGAAAAGTAAACCTTGCTCTTGTCACATCAACACAGCCCAGATCCCAAACACAGGAGCTCAAACAGAGTGCCCAGGCAGGGCCAGTGCCCAGGGGCCCCGTGGAAAGACCAGGGTTTACTCTGCTTTGGCAGGCCACCCACCCTGCATTCCCGTTTAGGGTGCCATTGAGGCTGCAATACAAGTGCCAGGCACATGAACGGTGTTCAAAGGTGATCATTCCCCACCCTCCTCCTGCACCAGAGGCCTCAGTCGTGGTCTAGACCAGTCTTACGTCACCTGAGTCTGGATAAAAATGCTTATTCTCAGGCCTCACTCAGACACTAACTCAGAACCCCTGTGGTGGGGGCTGATCCTCTGTTTTCACAAGCTCTCCAGGGGACCCTGAGGCTCATTTAAGTTTGATGGCACAGGTTTAGAAGACTCCCGGCATCCCACTCCCACTCAAAACCACCCCATGAGAAGCTAGGAATGGAAAGTTCTGGGGAAGAGGCAAAGGATAGAACGTTGCTGGACGCGGGTGGGGTGAGCTGCATGGGGCTATGGAGAGATCTTGGAAGGACCCAAGAGACCTGAGCCCTCTGATCTCAGTATTACTGCTCAGCGCAGACAAACTGTGTGAGTCATTTCCAGCAAGACTTCGCTGCCCCATGTACAAAGGAAGAGTCTGTCCCAGGCCCCTGCATGAGCTGTGGGAAATGGGTAGCCTCTCTGCTACATTAGGCATCATATTGTGTGGTTAAGGGTTGATGGTCATTTCTTGGTGATGAGGCCTGTGGTTACATAGATGGATAAAGTGTCCATGACTTCTATGAGTAGGACAGGCTGCTGCACCAGACTGGCCCCATGACATCCCTCAGTAGGTCTACCCTCCCCAGTTGCCCACACAAAGACCTTGATATGTCTATGGGCCCATCAGTCAACCTCAAACATTCAGGATCTCCCTCACCAAACCCCATCCAACCAGCCCAAGGGCAGCAGGACCTCTCCCACACACACAATGTGGCAACAATGTAGTGTTTTACTCATGCCTACCAGGCATGAGGTTGCACAAGTCTGCTAATTCTCTGACCTGGGCAAAGGGCAGGGACCCTGGGCAGAAAAGTAGGGGACGGCCTCCTACATTACAATCTCTAGCAGTTACCCACATTAAGTGTGTACATCACAGGGGGAGGGGTCTCAGCCACATCAGAGAGTGAACATCTGTGGGTGCCCTTACCAGGAGTAAATAAGTGTTCTTTTGCTCCACACCATCTTCATCAGTTGTTATTGTCAATATCTGGATTTGGGTCATTCTAATAGTTGTGTGGTTGTATCTCTTTGTCGTAATTTTCATTCCCCAGATGAACTATGAAGTGGAGCATTTTTCTCAAGTGCTCAGTTGCCATCTGTTTATCTTCTTTGTGGATGTGTCTTGTAAGGCCTTTGACCATTATTAATGAAGTTGTTTTCTTATTTTTAAGTTTTAAGGGTTCCTTTAGCATTTTATCTAACAGTCCTTTATTAGATTTGTCTTTTGCAAATATTTTCTCCCTGTCTGTGGGTTTTCTCCTCATTCCCTTGACATTTACTTTCTCAGATCAAAAGTTTTTAATTTTATTGAAGTACTGCTTACGAATTTTTGTTTTCATGTATCATGTGTTTAGTGTTGTACCTGAAAAAGCCATCACCATATCCAAGGTCATCCAGGTTTTCTGCTAGGTCATCTTCTAAGAGTTTATAGTTTTGCATTTTACATTTAGTTCTGTGATCAATTTTGAGATAATTTTTGCAAAGAATGTAAACCTGTGTCTAGATTTTTTATTTCTATTTTTTTGCTTGTAGATGTGTAGTTGTTCCAGCACCATGTGTTGAAAAAATTATCCTACTATATTGTATTACCCTTGTTTCTTTGTACAAAACCAGTTGATATTAATGGGGCTCTACTTTGGACTCCCTAAACTTCTGCATTGCCTTGTTTGTCTATTAATTCAATACCACACTCCATGCTATAGATCTATACATTTATATATATTATAATCTGTTTACTGTAGATTTATAATAAATCTTGAAGTCATGTAATGTCAGTCTTCCAACTTTGTTCTTCATCAATATTGTGTTAGCTATTCTGAGTCTTTTTCCTGTCCATATAAAATTTAGATCAGTTCATTGACATCTACAAAGTAACTTAGTGATTTGATTGGGATTGTCTTGAGTCCATAGTTGAAGTAGGAAAGAACTGACATCTTGACAATATTGAGTCTTCCTATCCATGATTAAGTTCCATTATTAAATTTATTAAATCATTTATTAAATTTTTCTTTAATCTCTTTCATCAAAGTTTTGTAGTTTTCCTCATATAGATCTCGTACATATCTTGTTACATTTATACACAAGTATTTCATTTTGGGGGATGCTAATGTAAATGGGTGCTTTGTTTTTAATTTCAAATTCCATTAATTTATTTCTGTTATCTTCAAAAGGGACTGACTTTAGTATATTAACCTGTATCCTGCAACCTTGCTAAAATGACTAATTAGTTGCAGGAATCTTTTTGCTGATTCTTCCATATTTCTTTTTCCTAGATTGCCATGTCAGTCTGCAAATAAACCCAATTTGAATTCTTCCTTCCCAAACTGTACACTTTTATTACCTTTTCCTGTCTTACTGCATTACCTAGGACTTCAAGTATACTGTTGTAATGTAATAGTGAAAGGGGTCATCCTTTCCTTGTGCCTGCTCCTATTGGGAAAGCTTTGAGCTTCTCACTACTAAGTATGACCTAGCTGTAGTTTGGAGAAGGCAATGACACTCCACTCCAGTACTCTTGCCTGGAAAATCCCAAGGACGGAGGAGCCTCGTAGGCTGCAGTCCATGGGGTCGCTAAGAGTCGGACACGATTGAGCGATTTCACTTTCACTTTTCACTTTCATGCATTGGAGAAGGAAATGGCAACCCACTCCAGTGTTCTTGCCTGGAGAATCCCAGGGACGGTGGAGCCTGGTGGGCTTCCGTCTATGTGGTCGCACATAGTCGGACACGAGTGAAGCGACTTAGCAGCAGCAGCAGCAGCTGTAGTTTTCTTGTAGATAGTCATCAATAAGTTAAGAAAGCTCCCTTTTATTTTTAGTCTACTGAGTTTTTATCATGAATCAGTGTTGGATTTTGTCAAATGCTTTTTCTGTGTCTATTGGTACTATTGTGTGGTACTTCTTTAGCCTTTTATGTGATAGAGTACATTAATTTTAGTGTTGATCCAGCCTGTATATCTGGGGTAAATCCTATTTGGTCAAGTCATATGATTCTTTTTAATACACTGTTGGATTCAATTTTCTGGTATTTTGTTGAGGATTTTTGTTTCTATGTTAATGAGAGACATTGGTCTGCAGTCTTCTTTTATTGTAATGTCTTCATCCATTTTTGGTGTTATGGTAATGCTGGCCTCATAGAATGGACTAGGAATTATCCCCTCTGCTTCAATATTCTATAAGATTATTATAGAGAATTGGTATAACTTCTTCCTTAATTGTTCAGTAGGATTCTATGTGGGCCTGGTTGAAGAGAATTCTGGCATTTTCTCTTTGCAAATTTGAATTATATTAAAGCAGTATCTGTACTTATTTATTAATGAACTTTATGGATTTTATTCTCCTCCTATTATTGTAAAGTGGTACTGTACAAACAGTACCAGATATTAGCCTCTTATTTGTAACCTGGAGTCAAAGGCCACCCTGAGAATATTGGTTGTGTAGAAACTGTACTAAGAATTTATGTGTTGAGTATGGAATTTTAAACTTGACAGACCACAGGAGTAGACCCGAATAAGTAAAATATGTATTTCGCTCCCAGGTTCTGGACACAGGAGGTCCAGCATGCCATGCAGAGCCACAGGAGAAGCACCAGAGTGGCCAGGAGGTAGAGAACAGGAGCAAGGGGGAGATCAAGGCCATGGCCTTTACTGGGGTCTCCTTGGGAAAGGCAGGGCAGGGCAGGGTGAACAGCTTAGGATTGGTTAGTTTGAATAATGCTAGTGGCTTTAAGGTAGAGGGGTGGCCTATGGTTGCCTGGTACCTGGCCCTGGGATGACTAAGGCAGAAGAATTTTGCTTCCAGGGAAGCACAGCCCAGATAGAATAGGCCTGGCTCTGGACTGATCAGTTCTTATATCAAAAACATGCCCCTGGATGAGCCCTTTTCTACCCAAGAAGGGCCAATATCTCCCCAGCCAGTAAGTTTCTAAGATGCCAAAACATCATCCTATGCAGAAAATAAAAATACATATTATACAATACAGAAACAAGAGGTAATTCATCATGCTGAAGTTCAGAAGAGGCAGCAATGTGAGGTGCAAATGGAAACCACCAATGGAGGATAACAACTGTAACAGCATGGACAATAGTTATGCTGACTCATGACCGTTGCTGAGGATTTACCACATGCCAAGCGCTATACTGAGGATTTTCTACACATGATCAGAACACACCATGGGGTGACTCTCATCCTGGGCCTTCACCTTCAAAATGACCAGACCCAAGCTCTGAATCAGCCCTTCTACACCAAGAGCATTATTTATACCTATAATGCAGGTTTCAGTGTGGCAGACTAGCAGGCATGTGCATGCCTGTAACTTGTACTTGAATCACACTTGAGTTCAGCCTCTCCAGGTCCTTGCCTACACAGTGAAAGGAATCCGGGTTCTGGGATACTGAACCTCTGAAGGTCAACACAAGGAATGTACTGGGCTGTGGGCAAAGATGAGGAGCTTGGAGACTGTGGGTCAGCTGCTGCCATGGGCCAGGCTTGGAGCCCCTGTGGGCCCTTTGAACATGCCCAGATCCCCATGTTTCTCCCCAGAGGGCTCCCCAATGTCATAGTGAAAGGCACCTCTCATAGGTGACCCTGTGTGCTAGACTAATGCGACTCTGGATACACACTGCAGATTTCACAATGTTTTTATTCACAAACACAAACAGAAGAGGCTTACATTATGCTCAAAGCAGTGTACCTAAGTGCCATGAGGTCAGGAGGACCCTAGGGGTGTACCAGTGCAGCAACAAAACATTGACCCAGATCTCAGGACACTGGGATGGTGTCCAGGCAGCCCCTACCTTTTTCACTCCGGGACTCTGGGCAAACCTTTCCCCTCTGCAGCCCTCAGTTTCCCCATCTGGAAAATGATCCACTGTACCAGGTGAGCTTTATTTTTTTAATTATTGTTTACTAATTTACATGGTTTTTTTAGAAAAATATAAAATGGATTTAAATATTAAAATTTACTTATTATGCTGACACCTAGATATTACCAATGTTCCCATGTCCACGAATCTCTTTTTGAATGTGTGTGTGTGTGTGTGTGTGGCATGTATTGTGTAATTTTAAAATGGGATCATATTTTACTATCTGTTCTACAGCATTTTTTCACTTAATATATTACGAACATTTTGTCTACAGTGTGTATTTACATCCACAAGCATATGTGTGTGTACATACATGCACATGGACGCACATATGTTGAAACACAGATTACTGGCTGCAGAGCATTCCTTGTCCTTGGATGTGTGTGCACTTCTGTCGGGGTTCTTAAAGACAACACTCCACAGATATAACAGAAAATGTACTTGGTCTGATTGCTTCCTGGTGCTCCTATAAGGGCCTTCCCCTGTGGCTCAATGGTAAAGAATCCGCCTGCAATGCAGATGACGCAGGTTCGATCCCCGGGTCAGGAAGATATCCTGCAGGAGGGCTTGGCAACCCACTCCAGTATTCTTGCCTGGAGAACCCCATAGGCAGAGGAGCCTGGCAGGCTACAGTCCGTAGGGTTGCAAAGAGTCGGACACAACTGAGCAACTGATGATGCAGGCATGCGTGCTCCTGTAAATGGAACTGCTCCGTCAAAGGCTGAGCATGCTCTCAAGCCTTGCATCTAGCTGACCTGCCCTCCAGAACGGCTGTGTCCACTGAGAGCCCCAGCAGCACGGTGAGGAGGGCTCCCTTCCATTGCCCACAGCACTTGAATCTGAAGCGCTTCTTCAGCTGTGATGGTCTGTGCTAACAGGTGGGGAAGAGTTCCCTGGAGAATCCTTGTTTCTGACAATCGCCTTCAGCACTCTAGGGTGCCTCCAGGATTCAGAGATCTCAGAACATTAGGAAAATTATGACCTCAGACATTGCCTAAATTTATAGACAAAGGAAAAAACAGTGACAACATCCACCCACCCAAAATCACACAGTGACTTACTGGCAAAGCTCAGATGGATAACACTTTTTAAAAATAGAAGATTAGTAGCAAGGGCAAGAGGGTTGCCATGTCTTTGGTCTCAGTGCCTTAGGGGACTAAGTTGTAATGATGATCTCCACTCCTTTGAGGAAGTTGATAAACCATTTGGCACGTAGTGAGAGCGCCACGCTTGGCCCATTGTTGGGGGCCGTCCCCAGGCACCCGTGGGCCCTGACTTCCTGAATTAGGACACACAACCCAATGGACACAGAGGCAGTGGGCCAGGTGGAGACCCTCAAGGCTCAGGGCCCGCCCCCCCCCCCCCCCCGAGCTGCCCTGCGCCTGCGCAGTCATCAACGGAAGACTGCGCACAGGTGGGCTCCTGCACACCTGTGTGGGCCTGCAGCACCGACACCGCGGGTAGTTCAGGGCGCAGGGGCTCTCCGAGAGCACTGCAGGCGTCTGGTCCCCGCTGGGAAGCAGGATGGAGCGTGGGGCGAAGGTAGGCCAGGGCATGATGGGGATCAGTTTAGGAGTGAGGACTGGAAAGGGGGGAGAGGCGGGTGCGAGGAGGCAGGGTCGAGGTGGGGCGGTGGGGCGGGAGGCTTCTGAATGTGTCCAGGGGCAGGTAGGGCAGGGCAGGATGGGGCTGGGGGTGGGAGAGTGGCGGGGCGCTTGAAGGAGGTAGGAGTGGAGGGGTGCTTCAGGGGGCCGAAATAGGAATCCCCGGCTCCTGTCGCCGCTGGAAACAGCCGCGGAGTCCTGCCTGAACTCCAGGTTGGTCAGACAGGCCCTGAGCTAATATCAGGGGGCCTCCTGGTCCTTGTCCGAGGCGCTACACGACTTCCCTGGTCCAGAGACACCTGTCCACTTTTCTCCCCCCGCCAGCGACCTGTGCTCAAAGCCCTGACTTGCCTGGGTACCACACCCAGGGCACCATCCCAGAGACATCAGAGGGGATTCCCCTGTTCTGTCACACACTCCCTTCTGCTGTCCCCTCCCCACTCCTATGGGGATGTCCAGGTGGCTCGCTAGTGGTGAAGAATCCTCCTGCCAATGCAGGAGAGGTAAAAGACGTGGGTTCCAACCCTGGGTTGGAAAGTTCCCCTGGAGAAGGAAATGACAACCCACTCCAGCGTTCTTGCCTGGAAAATTTCATGGACGGAGGAGCCTGGCGGGCTGCAGTCCACAGGGCTGCCAAGAGTCGGACATGACCGAGTGACATCCCCTCTCTGGGGAAAGCCTGGAGGCCAAGGGAATCAATGGGAGACAGAGGGGAACCCGGGTATTGCCTTGTCCCAGATGCAAAATGGAAATCAGGGCAGCAGAATTGAGTAACAGGCCCCAGGTGAAGTTCAAAACCTGACCTTCATAACCCTGTATTTTGGCTCCAGTGGCACCAGCTGACTAAGGAGCCCTCAATCACCGCCCCCCCAAAACCAGGGATTTTCTTGGGATTTATGAGTTTCTGTGTCTCTTCACCAGACAAGTAGGGATTTCTTTTTCCTTTTTCCTTTGTAAATAGGTAACACAGACCCCTGGTTTCAAAATAAAAAAACATAAACAAGTACACAGTGACTCCCATCACCCTCTGTCCACCCTTATGTTTACACCATAAGTAAACATCATGTTTTTTAGCCTCTTCTAGAACTTTCTTTTTTCCTCAGTTTGTACAAAAGAATTCTACCTAAAACAAAGAGATCTTTCCTTGTCAGTATATTTAAAACATTGTATATAAAACACTGTTAAAGGTCCTAGCATATTTATCCTTTAGTTTGTCAGTTTTTTCCTAGGTGTTAGAAAGATTAAGCCCGTATTTATCTCTTCTGAAATTTGTGGTTTACCTATTCTACTTAGTATATCATCTTTTTAAAAATTATATTTAGTTTAACTTTTTCTTTTTTATGCCTTCTGTATTATGAGATAGTTAGAAAGCCTTACTTCTGACAAATTTACAGAGAAATTCACCACCATTTCCTTCCAATACTTTCACAGCTTTGTTTTTTTACATTTAACTCTTATATCCATTTGGAATTTATCATGATGAATGATGTGAATAAGAATCCAACTTTGTTTCAGATTTTTTTAATTACTCTTTTTCTAATAATCTATGAATTTTTAAAGAGTATAACATTCAATCCCTTGTAATTTATTTTATGTAAGGCATGAGGTAGGGGCATGATTTTACCATTCTTTTTTTTTTTTCCCAAATGGCCAACCAGGCAGAAAACATGTAATGAGAAAAAGATCTCTTTTCCCTACTCCTTTGAAATCCCATTTTTTTCCCATATGATGTTCTCATATGTATGACTAGGAGATCATTTTTGTAAAACAATACTTTTTTTATCTGTAAGCTTTGTGTATAAATATTTGTAAAACAATACTAAATCATTTTATCTGTAAACTTTCAATATGTTACAATATAACTGTATTCAAATTTCCAAAATTGAATTATTGGTTCTTTTTTCACTTTCATAAATAGGTTAGTTAAAAGTAGCTTTTATTAATAAAAAATATCTCTCCTTGAAGTTTCTCTTTTGTGAAAGTCCTAATCTTCCCCCTCACCCCACATCTTTATTCTGAGATCTTGGTCCCTGTTTGAAGTAGGAAGACTTCGTCTCCTTTCACAGGTGCTGATTATCTTCCAAGGGGTTTATATGATTTCTTTTTCTCCTTGATCTAGCAGGGGCTAAAAAAAGGAAAGTGAATTATCATCACTACTTCATTTCTGTTTCTCCTTGTTTCTCCTTGAATTTTGCTCTGTGAATGTTGATGCTATACTATCTGGTACAAAGATAATTATAAAAGAAAAATTTTAACTTTTATTTTTTATTATACTGTACTTTTGTGGTCTTGATGTATTAATGTATTCTGCCATGAATTCGGCCTTTTCTGATATAAATAGTGAAGTCCCTCCATTGTTTCATCCTGCTTTGAAACTTTCTTGAGCTTCTGATCTTTAGTGCATCCTACTATATACAGTGTGAAGCTGGATTTGTGTTCTAATCCAATCTGAGAGTCATTGAATAGGTGAGTTTATTCTAGATGTAGCAGCTGTTTGAACTTTACTCCACCAAACAAGATAGATGGTAAATAAATGAAAAGATGTTCACTATCATTAGACATTACAGAAATTCAAATGAAAACTACTATGCAAATTAGATACCACTACTCATATATTAGAAATACTGAAATTTAAAAAAAAAATTAAAAACCAACAGTACCAAATGTTGGTGAGGATATGGAGGAACCAGAACCCTCCCGTGCTGCCAGTGGGATGGAAGATTGGCACAGCTGCTTTGGAAGACAGGTTGGCAATTTCTGATGCCAACTCGATTCTCTGGAGTGAATCCTATGTTTCAGGTTAATAAGAGTTGCTGCTGCTGCTTAGTGACTTAAGTCATGACCGACTCTTTGTAACCCCATGGACTGGGCCCGCTAGGTTCCTCTGTCCATGGGATTCTCCAGGCAAGAATACTGGAGTTTATTGCCATTTCCTTCTCCATGGTATCTTCCTGACCCAGTGATGGAACCCAGGTTTCCTGCTTGGCAGGCAGATTCTTTGCCACAGAACCACCTGGGAAGCCCTAGTTAGAGTTACAATAATCCACTTCTAAGGGTTTTTGCTAAATGAATCAGTGTTCAAAAGGACCCCAAGGGCTGCACAGTAGACCCTGTGTAAGTGATTGAGATCAGCTCGTCCTCCCAAGGGAGGGAGCACTTCCTCCCTGCTTTCTGGCCCAGCTTGAGGTATCTTGATGGGTAAAACCAGGCATCCCCAAATGTGGGCTTCACCAGCTCTGGTCCACAACTCAGCCCTGCTGCTTACCTGCTTCCAGTCACTCACCCCACCTGAACTTGACTTCCCCTCAGTTCCTGGGTGATGATTACACCCACCTTATAAAAATACTGTAAGAAATCCAGGAGAACAGATTGTGCAAGTTCCAACACACTCCATGGATTAAATGTTTCCATAGGAAACCCTCTCTAGGCTGTATTTTCAGCACCTCTGATGGTTTAATCAAGGGTTTATTTTGGAAGAAGAAAAGTGGCCATGATGAAATCACGACCAATGGGTTTGGGATTGGGATATTATCAAGATTTTGAGAAAACATCCTACCCCACTCTCAGCACCCATGCTCGCCCAATGTGATTGCATTTACATACAAAAAACTGCAATTTTGCTTTTTCATACTGAGTTTCAAGGTTAAGATGATTTCATTGACATTTCAAACTTTTTTCTTAAACATTATCTAAAAGTCATCTGTTTTTCAGTCTTAAAAAAAAATCTTTTTGATGGATGCTTAACATTTTAATAAAGAGAAAACTAGTAAAAAGGCAGACAGAGTACAAGGGTGGTCTTCTCCTATGCCAGGTTTCAGCTTAGTGCTGGAGGCTCCCCTCACTGGGGAAGAACTGGAGGGCCTGCTTCATGGTGGTCACACCTCAGGCAAGTTCCCCAGGGGCTTGGTGCCCAGCCCAAGGCTCTCCCTGGCTGTGACTGACCTTCTGGGACGCTGACCTCTGTGTGTTGTTTTGACAGGATTCTCGGTTGAGCTTCCCTGAAGATGAGAACCTTTCTTCCGTGACAAGACGGTCATCCCTGAGGTGGGCCCTGAAGCACAGCACCCCAGTGGGAGCTGCCCTCAGCTGGCACTCAGGGTTACAGGGCGATGTCCCCAGCCACCAGGAAAGGGGCCCTGCAGGCAAGTCCCCGCGACCTGCACGCTCCTCCTGGGACCTCCTGTCATCCCCAGGAGGGCTGAGTCTCATGGCCTCCTTCAGAAAGAGGCGGCTTTCCACCATTGAGGCCTCTGAAGTGTCCAGTGAGCAGCTCAGATCCAACTCAGACCCCTTTGATTTTGAGGAAGACCCGCCCGTGCCAGCCTCAGTCACCCAGCAGCAGCAGCAGGGCAAGTCCCCACCAGCAAGGAGATCGCCACCAAACTTGAAATTGCCCGGGATCCGGGACACCCCCAGGAGGAGGCCTCGGGACCTGAAGAAGCTGGCTGCTGTGGTAGGACCTGACCCGACCCAACCTGACCCCAGCCCATCCCCCAGAGCTTGGAGTCCCTGCCCAAGGCTCCCCTGGAAGGCAGCCTGGTGACAGTTGAGAGAGGAAATGCTGCTCTTTCCTCACTGATGAGTCATGTCCTGGGCATCATGAGGTCACCAGGACTGAAGGAGACCATCCAGCCCGGGGCCCTGCCTGTACCCACCCTTCCCCAACTCTGAGGGGTCCCCATGACCCCACAAGAAGGACTTTCACTTGTGGTGCCTCCCACAGTTCCCATGCACTCCTCGAACTCCGTAGCTCACCTATCAGCCTTCCCAGGGCCCTGGGGATGGGGGTTCGGGGGGATGGAGTGGAGTCCCTGGAAAGCCGCTCTCTCTGTCCTCCTCTCAGCTGTGACTCCTCTGAGATCCAGCCCTCACACCACATACCACCAGATCAGGCTAAGACATCTGAACTTTTCCCACTGTGTTTCTACGTGCCTCTACCTTGTTCAGCAGCCTGAATCATCCCACCCCCATCTTCTCTACCTTTTTCAGCAGCCTGAGGCATCCAACCTCCATCCCACTGTCCTAGGGGCCCTTCCGCCTTTGCCTGCCCTCAGCCGCCCTGGAAGAGCCCCTAGAAAACACAGCAGGAAAATGGCCTGTCTAGACAGCCTCACACAATCATCTGCAAGTGCCCACCCCACCCCTCACACTTTTGCCCACGCCTGGCTGATCCCTCCTTGTTCATATCTCCTTCCCCACAACCTCTTTCTGCCCTTGTCAGACCCAGATTCTGGGGTCCTAGCTCCCTCCATTCACTCACATACCTGCTTGTCCTCACACTGGGCTCAGTCCCCTGGGGTCTGACTGGCTCCGTCATGGGGTCATAGTGCCTGGCATGCAAAGGCTGGCCAGGTTAGCTTTCACTTGTGAGTCCTGCATGGTGCCCAAGAGCAGACCCACTTGAGGGCCTTGAAGTCCTGGATGGGCACTTGCTTTTCCTACCCAGCTTGTCTCTGGCAAAGATCAGTGTTCTTACAAGGTCAACCTCAGAGATGCCTTTCTGTTAACAGACAGAGCGAGTGAGGCAGTGGGAAATCCAACTGCTTCAGAACATCGAGGAGGCCACCCAGCACGAACTCACCATCGATGACTAGTGAGTGCTCAGCCCTGGGCCCAGGACGCAGCTGTGCTCAGGAGCTCCTGCCATGGCCTGACTTACTCATCTGTCCGTCCAACCATCTGTATGTCTGTAGACCTTCCTCAGGACTTGCCCTGGGTCCGACCTTGCCCTCCATTGTGCCTCTGGGTGGGGTAGGAAGAACTGACTGATGATCTTGTTACTCAGATTCCAAACATGATTCTCAGAGTCCCCAGCAGAGATGAAGGGATGGAGGGGGGCAGGTGTGGACAGGGGAGATGGATGCCCCAGGGCCACCCTGGAGTACCCGGAGATGAGATATGTCTTCTTCCCACCCACCCTACCTCCTTCCCCAGCACAGCCAGGTGAGTCTGAGATACTAGGATGACACAGTGTAGGGAACAGGACCAAGTTTAAGGTAATGACCAGGTTGCTAGGCAGCCAACTCTGCTTGAGGGACAGTTCTTCACACCTAGCAGGCTTTGAACACCACTCCAGGAAAGACCAGAGCAGTGGCTCTCATTTGGGAGATATTCTGACAGTTTGCGGGTGCTGGTTTGTTTGGTGGTGTTGGGAGAGGAATTTAACCCCCTCCAGTAGCATGGGCCACCTCCTGCCCCGTCCTTTTCTAGAGCTGAGCTCACTGCCTCACTGCTTAGGATAAGGATCCCACCAAAGGGCTGGAAGGTGTACATGACCCTCATACTGTAAGGAAAACGAAGCAGGGTACCCGGGGCACTTTGATCAACACAAACCTAGCAGCAACCTCCCAATTCCAGATGTCTCTGACACTTGTCTGTTAGTGGACACATTATGGTTACCAATATAGAGATAGTTTTATTCTTGCAAATACTTTCATCCCTCACTTTACCTTAAAAAAATGTTTATTTTCTGCCTTCTAAAAACCAAAGATTGCTTATGTTTTCAGTGCCATCCTGCGCACCTCCACAGCCCCTCCTCCAGGCCAGTCCTAGGTGACCTGGCTCTTCTCAGGGACACAGATAAAGCCTATTGCTAGAGCAGACTCCAACAGGGCACCCTAAACAGAGTCTCAGGCTGGCCAGAAATGACAGGAGACAGGACATGGCAGGTTCCAAGGGCAGGCAAGGTCAAGGATAGCCTAAGACAAAAAAGAAAGGCTTACTCTGGAGCTGCTGGGTGGTTGGAGGGCCTTCCAGATCAGGATGGTGCTGCCTGGAGAAGCCTCCATTTGTGCAGAAGTTTTGAATAAAGAAGGAATAATGGAATTCTTCATGAAATATTAGATGCAGGCTGTGGGCTGCAAGGATGAGATAGTTACTTCAAATGTCATTTGTGGATGTTCATATATATATGTAGTAAGAACTTATTTACTGTGTATTGCATTTAAACATTTAAGTTTTATGAGCTAGTTCCTCCTTTATAGGCTGGCTATTTGAAAAGTTCACTTTTTCTTTTTTTATAACAATTATCAGATTATAGAAATAAGTTGATACTTTTGTAAAAATGTAAGAAGCAGAAAAACTGACTTTAATCAAATAACATGGAGATAAACACTGCAATGTAATTCAGCCCACCTTTATTATTAAACATAAACTGTTTTCATGAGAACTGTTTCCAAAGCCTGTGTCTGATGCAAAGTGATTCTGATGTGTAACCAAATGACTTTTCTCTCTCTTCATCTTTTGAAAAATTCCTATTGAGAATGAGTCCAGGAAGGAAGGAAAAATAATGCCGGGACTGTGGGAAAACTTGTTCTTGAAAGATTGGGAATTACAGGTACTCAGGAGAAAGTTTTACCCATGAGATAAATTCCTAGATACTTTACATTGAGTTTTCTCTTGTTGACTGAAAAAAAGCACAACCTAAAAGTTGACGGTTGTTTTATTCTGCAGATTTACTGAGGACTTAAGCCCACTATACAGCCTCTCCAATCACTCTGAGAGACTGTTTCTAAGAGGTAAAGGAGGAGCCAGAATATATTTGAGTCTAGGGGGGACGAGGGGGAAGGGTAACATAAAAAAGGTTACTGCTAATTAAAGAAACAGACATTTCAAGTTAAAGCTTTTAGTGCTTTTCTATGTATGAGAGATGCAAGAGTCTGGACTCCTTGAAGTCATTCCTTTGATCTGCATCTTAGCTAACAAAATCATTTGTTTACTGAAATGGCAGGTGACATTCTTAGTCCACACTCTCAAGTATTAACAAAACAGATTCTTGACTTCCCTGGCAGTCCAGAGGTTAAGACTCTGCGCTCCAAATGCAGGGGGAGTGAGTTTGATTCCTGGTCGAGGAACTAAGATCTCACATGCCACACAGTGTGGCCAAAAAATAAATTTAAAAAAGATTTTTTTAAAAACCCAGGGATTTCCCTGGTGGTCCAGTGATTAAGACTCTGAGCTCCCAGTGCAGGGGGCACAGGTTCGATCCCTGGTTGGGGAAGTAAGATCCCACATGCCATGCGGTTTGGCAAAAAAAAAATTCTTATACAATTGGAGTATATGTAACTATCTGTAGGCTCTCTCCTTAAAGTGTTTAAAGTGCAAGTCTTGTGAATATTTCACAAATAAAACACAGATTGTGAGTATGTTCCATCCACGGGAGGGCGCTGGTGGGAAGCAGATGAAGCCTGTGCTGGCCAGCAGTCTGCTGCCTGAGGGCAGTAACGTGCGATCAGAGGGGAGTCCCTCTGACCTCCAGCAGCCAGCTGTGTCCTCGAGAAGGGCTGGCCCCTGAGATGCTGGAATGAACTGGAGGGGATATTCTCAGACCAAGGCACTCAAGACAATGGATGCTGCCACTCACGTGGCACAGACAATGAGAAACTGTAAGATCTCCAAATGAGTGGTTGTCTGTGGGCAAAATGACAAACCTCTAATAATAGCCCCTGGGAATTATGCTAATCATAATCATTTAGAGGCCAGCATGGGTGTGACTTAGACCAGCACTGGAAGCAAAAGGATTTCCTTAATTCTTGTTTTGTTTGCAAACCCATATGTTTTGCAGAAAATACAATTTTAAAATAGGAAAGGAAATACATTCTGTTTCCTGGTGCAGTTTCTATTTAACTTAAAAATGAGAAGTTATCTCAAATATTTATTTAAATAATACATTTTCCCCTAAAATCCTTTTTATACACAATGGGTGTATTTGATGTCCACATAGCCCAAGCATTCCCCCTTGTCACCAAGCGTGGTTCAGAAAACTGCCCTGTGGAGACTGCATTTGTTGTGTGGACATGCCCACCTCATGTGTTCCAATTTCCCTATTGCTGGATGTTTGGTTCATATATTAGTGTATCTTACTTTCTGTTGTGTTTTAGTTTTCTATGACTTCACAACAAATGACCACAAACTTAGCAGCTCCACCACCTATGAGCTCAGTTCTGGTGGCTCAGCTGGGCCTCTGCCAGGGATCAAGGCAGATCAAGGCAGACTCTCACCTGGAGCACCTGGGCGAGAATGGAACCCAGTTCCCTACGATCATGGGACTCAAGGTGCTCTTTCCTCACTTGCTGTGGGCCAGGTGCTGCTCTTAGATCCTGAAGGCCACCTGCATTTACGTGGCCTCCTCACTCTTCAGTGATCAACGGTGCAACAGAACCTGTTCATGCTTCAACTCCCTCTGTCTTTCTTTTCTGCCACCAACTGAAGAAAGTTCCCTGCTTTTAAGGGCTTTCGTGAGCTCTGGTGTGCCAGGTGACATAAGCAATCGCACAACTGGAGGTGGGGGTTATATTTCATCCCAGTCACAGGCCTGGAGATTAGGAGGCATGGGCTCTTTGGTGGGGGGCAGCTTTAGAATTCTGTCTGCCAATGTGTTCCCAAGTTTTCATCATTATTAATAACACTGTGATGACAACCTTGGTACAAAATGCTTTGTGCCCATGTCTACTGATTTTGTTAGGTAGAATCCTAGAAGTTATTTTACTGAATTTAAGAATGTTAGCACTTTGTGGTCTGTTTTGTGTTACCAAGTGAGTTACAAATTCCCAATAGCAGTGCCCAAGCAGGAGTTCACTGTGGTTTCACTAGTGTTAAAAAATCTTGTAGGAACTTCCCTGATGGTTAAGTTCTTAAGAATCCACCTTGGAATGAGGGGACATGGATTCAATCCCTGACCAGGGAACTGAGATCCCACATGCCACAGAGCAAGTAAGCCTGCATACACTGCAATGAAAGATCCCTCATGTTACAACGGAGACCCAACACAGCCAAATAAATAAATATTTTTTAATCTTTTAAGACATTTACCAAATTGAAAGGTGATAGGAAAATTGTTTTCTATTTTCATTTTTTTCACTGGTATAGTTCTGTTAAACGTATTTCCATATGGTTTCCAGTCAGTCGTATTTTTTCTCTGAGAAGCCTGTAAATGTCCTTTTTTCTACTTTGGGGATATTGTGCTTCTCAGAATGATTTTACAAATCTCTTTCCTATGAGTTGATTTTATTTGAAGTGAAAGACACTATCAAAGAAAAAATAAACATCATAAGTGATGGTTAATTTATTTGTCAACTTTGCTGGGCTATGGTGCCCAGTTATTTGGTCAAACATCAATCTAGATGTCACTGTGAAGGTTTATTTTTTTTAGATGAAATTAACATTTATGTCAGTCGATTTTTTAGTAAAGCAGATGACCTTCATATGTGGGTGGTCTTCATCCAATCAGTTGAAGGCCTTAAGAGAAAAGACTGGGGTCCCATGAAGAAGAGGGGATTCTACCTGCAGATGGCCTTCAGACTCAAGCTGCAGCCTCAGCTCTTCCCTGGGTTTCCAGCCTGCTAACCTGCCCTGCAGAATTTGGACTTGCCAGTCTCTACATCCTTGTGAACCAATTCCTTAAAATAAATTTCTTTCTTTCCCTCTTTCTGTCTCATCCTCCCTCTCTTCCTCTCCCCACCCCCACCAACCCCACCCTGTGGACCTCACAGACACACACACACACACACAGACACACACACACTATTGGTTTAATTTCTCTGGGAACCCTAAGACAGCATAAAGGAAAAACAATTTGATTGATCAATTTCTCAGCAGCACTCACAGAAGTCATCCCTCACTATAAACTAAATTTGAATGGGGGTAATATTTCAGAGAAAATAACTGTCAACCGATAGCTGTGTCTTCAGGTTTTTTTTTTTAACTTTTTGAGAAAGGAGATGAAGAGATTTACAGATGAACATCAAGTTAATTATCACTGAGGCCTGAGCTAAATGATCTCCTAAAAGGTGAAAGAAAGACTATTCCATCAGGATAGTCTGAGATGCAAGAAGGACTGGTAAAAAGTAAACTGGGGAGTACGAATGAAATTTTCTAAATTATTGAAGTGAAATACAAGCATATGTCGTTTCATTATGCTCCACTTGATTGCGTTTTACAGATCACTCCTTTCCTACAAATTGAAGATTTGTGGCAACCCTGCAATGAGTAAGTCTATCAGAGTCATTTTTCCAAGATTTACTGACTTCATTTTGGTAATTCTCATATTATATCAAACTTTTCATTATATTTGTTATGATGATCTGTGATCGGTGATCTTTATTACTACTATGACTTGCTGAATTCTCAAATAACAGCATTTTCTAGCAATGAAGAATTTTTTAATTTTTATTTCTTCTAATATATATTTATTTATTTGACTGTGCTCTTAGTTGTGGCACACCAGAATCTTTAGTTGTGGCATACAAACTTAGTTGCAGAATGCAAACTCTTAGTTCTCTGACTAGGAATCTAATCCAGGCCCCCTGCATTGGGAGCATGAAGTCTTTTGCCACTAGACCACCAGGGAAATTCCGATAAAGTATTTTTTAATTAATGTATGTGCATTTTTAGACATAATGCTTTTGTACACTTACTAGACTATAGAACAGTATAAATATAACTTTTTTTGTGCCAAAATACATAACTAGGAGGCCAAAAATATTGTGCAACTTTGTTGTAGTACTCACTTTACTGTGGCAATCTGAAACAAAACTTGTAGTATCTCCAAAAGATATCTTTTTGTGAAATTTTAAAAAGCACAGGACTAAAATAATAGTTAAGAATAGCGTGTAATTAGGGTGGGGCAATGATGACAGTTCCAGTATCTATTTTTCAGTGAGAACAACATCTTGTTTTTACCTTTTAACCCTGAATTATTCAGAAGTGAATGCATTACTGCTTCAGTGAAAACACTTTTTATTTTCCCATTTGCCATTTTTCTTACTTTGTTTTTATGTTTATCAGAGCACCCAAAACATTCATTCTCTCTCTTATCAATAATTCAACTTTTTACAAATCATCCTCAAAAGCAGGGCAGAATAAGGCAGACTGGCATCTATCACTTGGAAGAGCATGCAACAGGAAATAAGATTCCAGCCAAGCAAAAGGCTCTTGGTTGCTTTATTCTTCCATTTGACTGTTGGGTTAACTTTACCAATTATAGTCTCCATTGTTTAGAGGAGTTGGGAATGGAGGCCAAAACATCATCACCATCTTGGCACTCAGCATTGTTTATTGAGTGGGGGATAATGTAGCAATTAATACTGTGAATAATGAAAGTTTCTTTTTCCTCTGGCTGTCTTAATACTCTGGGCTTCCCAGGTGGCGCAGTGGTCAAGAATTCACCTGCCAATGCAGGAGACTCAAGAGATGTGGGTTTGATCCCTGGGTCGGGAAGATCCCCTGGAGAAGGAAATGGCAGCCCACTCCTGTATTCTTGCCTGCAGCATTCCATGGACAGAAGAGCCTGGCGGGCTGCAGTCCATGGGATCACAAAGAGTCAGACACGACTGAGCGACTGAGCACACACGCACATCTTAATACTCACAATAAAGTGAATCAATAAAAAGAGAAATGAAACAAGACCAGAAAATTGAGAAGCAAGATGGTTCAAGTTCAAATATAGCATAAACAAAATAAATGGGTTGAATTCCCTGGTTAGAAGAGAGAGTCTCACTGAATTTTAATCAAGTCATGTGATACTTTGAAGACAGTGATGACCTTTGAGAAGGTTGGGAATACTCGTGGGGAGGCATGGAAGGAGCTTTGAGGGCTAAGATGTTCTAACTGTTGATATGCATGCTGGGTACGGGGTGGTTTACATACTGGACACTGAGAGTCTAGGTGCCTCCCTAGAGTTCATAGATGGAGCCAGGCCCAGAGCCCCAGGAGAAGATGGAGCATCACCTCAAAGAGAAATATTGAGGCACACCATTAACACCCAGCTGGTCCCACAGGAGATGAACCCCGCTCATATACGCAGAGCTTTCAAGATGATGGCAAATACTCATTTCAGATGACAAAGAGAGACTGAAGTACATAAAAAGCACAAGAAACAGGTTACGAAGGTAGAAGAAAACATCAGAGAAACTAAAGCTTGTCTTCAGGGAATAATGATGAAATAATACGATGCCACACAAAGACATACCCAGCAGATAAAAGATGCCTCAGAAATTTAAAATTTAACAGAATTAATTGCATAACAGCATCGGAAGATGAAACTGAGGAATTCTCCCATAAAGAGTTCAAAAGGCAAACTGAGAAAAAAATAAGATTAGAGGAACAACATCACCTATCCAATAACCAAATACTAGGAGATTAGGAAAGTGAAGACAGAGAAACAGAGAAGAGTTACTTATCAAAAGAATCATTCAAGAGTATTTCCCAGAAAGGGAAGATGTGATTTCCATATTAAAAGGCATGGGCATGCAGTGTACAGCGTGCAGCGGGTAAGCCTGATCCATTCACACGGCACAGAAATTTTCAGCACACCGGACAGAGACCTGACCCAAGAAACTTCCTGAGAGAAAACCCTCCTACAAAGTTTCCCACTGAGGATCCTATGGGTACCACTTCTCCAGGGCTCGCTGGGAACCAGGAGGTGGCAGTTAATGTCCCCAAATTCTCAGGGAACTGACTTCCAGTCTAGAATTCCAGCCCCCAGACCCAGAAGGAGTGCTGCCTTCTGCACAAACACCACCCAAATCTGGACCCACCGAATAAGTGAAAGGGGAACATGTGGTTTGCTTTTCTTGAGCTCTGAGTCATACTGGTTTGCCTGTTTTTCCTCTTGGACTGTTTCTTTTCTGACCCATTTGTCTTTGCTTTTCCTATGCTAGTGTTGGGACATGACCATGTGTCTGTTAAGGGAACAAATACTTTGGTTTTGTTAGCGGTGGTTTTCTAGTCCCCTTGGATCCTTCACCCAGTCATCAGGTCCCCTCATTCCTGCCCCTTGGTAACCGTCAGTCATATCTCTTCCTCTGCCCTCCCACTTGAGCCTATCTATATTCCTTCCCATTTCTTTTAGACCCTCCCCCACTCAGCACTGCTTATCTGACAGCTACACTAGCAAGGACTCCCAGCTGGGAGAGGTTCATTGCTGGAAGCTGTGAACACCTGCCTGGGGCATTCCTCCACTCTGGGCCCCTGGGGTGCTGAGCAGGCATATGTCAGCCCAGGAAAACAGCAGCTGCTCAGGAAAAAGCTACTCACCTGTGTTTCCCTAAAAAGCACTGTCTCTTCAGAGGCATAAATGCAGATTCCAATGTGACCATGTCAGAGCATGGATGTGAGGAGGGTAAATGGGTTAATGCACATGGGTGCTCAGAGCTCTTCTGATGTTGCTGCTGGTTCTCCTCCTCCTTCTCCACCTCCTCCTCCCCCACCATCATCATCACCACCATCATCATCACCACCATCACCATCATCATTATCCATGGGCTACTCAAGTTTGCTCTGCTCTGATCCTCATTCAACCTTGATGACTTCCATAAAGACCTCATTTTCAAGCACAGCCACACTGGAAGATAGACTTCAAAACATGAATTTTGGGTGCACATAATTCAGTCCATAGCAGATCTTATTTGGAATAAGGGTCTTTGCAGATATAATAAAGGTAAGGGTCTGGAGATGAGATTATCTGCATTAAGGTGGGCCCTTATTCCAGTGACAGACATTAAAGAAGACATAGACCTGAGGGAGAAGACCATGTGAAGACAGTGGCAGAGACTGGAGTGATGGGACCACAAGCCCAGGACACCTGAGGCCCCCAGAAGATGGAAGAGACATGGGACAAAATCTCAAGCCCCAGAAAGAATCAACCCTGTGACACCTTGATCTCAGACTTCTAGCCTCCAGGCTGTAAGAGAATAAATTTCTATGGTTGTAAGTGCCCCCCAGTTTTTGGTAGTTTGTTACAGGAGACTAATACGGCCACCTAAATGGTAACCTTGTTTATTCATTGATTCATTCGATAAATTTCTATTGAGTAGGTGAGTACAAAGGACAGAATCCCTACTCTCAGGGGATTACCTTCCAGTGAGGAGTCAGGAAGTGGTACAGACAAAACCTATACATTGTACGCATATTCAGAGGTGATGATGGGCAGGAGAGAGTAAAGTGAGGCAAAGCCTGGGGAGGCTAGTTTTAACCACAGAAGTGAAGGAGCCCTTTGGGGAAGCTGACATTTAAGCAAAGACTTGGAGGAGCAAGGAGTCCGGTGGGAGCCAGGGAGGTGCATCCAAGCTCATAGCCACATGACACAGAACCCATCAGACATCTGGGCGCTTCCAGAGCCCATGAGCCCCACCTCTCCTCCTGCCCCTTCTCCTGAGCCCACCCCTGCCACAGCTTCCTCGTGGTCCAGGCTCCCCAGAGGTAGATCTCAGCTCTCCATGGTGACTGTCACCCAGCCACTCTTCACACCAGCCCACAGCCTCATCCAGCAGGAAGCTTTGCTCATCCAGGGCAGGGATACAATTTAACCTGCTCTCAAGGAGGGCCATGGTGTGGGCAGGGGTGTCCACTGACATTCTCTGAGGATGCCTGAGTTTCAGAATCAGCCACAACTAGGGACCATCCTCCACTCAGGGCTGGAATAGAATTTTTTCCCTAAATCACAAGACAATCGTCATTCAGTCCACTAAATGCTGTCCCCAGCAACCCTGAGGTGTGCTGCACCACTGTGGCCTCTGCCTGGAGGTGGTCATTCCCACCCGCTCAAATGGCCCAGGACCCCAGAGCCCCTCCACTCACTAGATCTGTAGGAGTGCACAGCAGGTCAACAGCGAGACCCTAACTTTCCTATTTCATTCAAGACAGGCAAGATTTTTCCCTGTTCTTTTATAAAAGATTAAGCAAAAGGACACTCATTAGACAGAGAGAGACTAGTCAAGGGGAATTCCAAATAATACAAATTATCTTCCCTGGATTCTCATGTTTAGGTGAAGAAGTTAAAAAGAGCTTAAGTGTGTCCATCCATTGCTCCCACTTAGGAGCAACTGCTTGTCACTTGAGGGGGCTGTTCATCAGAGAAGCAGAGCCCACACCGGGGCCCTAAGGAAGGAAGGGGTGATAGCATTTTAGAAAATTACACTCTCTCTGCAGGATAAGTTAAACAGATAGGAGTGTTTTTAAAATAGTCACACAACTGATTGTTTTTCTATTAAAACGGGCAAGGAGTTTAGTCAAGCAATTTTTTTCCTTTATTTTTGTTAAATAAGATTCCAGAAAGTATAGTGCAAACACTCAGTAGAAAAGTTGCAATTAAGAAATGTACATTCACATTTAACATTTCAGTCCATTCACTGTTTTTTTTTCTTTAAATAAAAATAGGACAAATTATTCAATTACTTGTCTCAATTTAATAATCTTGGAAAAGACTGGAAGGTACTCTACAGTGTTCAGTGGACGTAAAAATAGACCCGTATTGATTATACAAATCTATCATGAGAAGTTACCCAGTGATATTGAGTTGTTGTCGTTCGGGTACAGACATTTCGTTTCCGCGTCTAAAGAAGCATTTTCCGTGAGCTCTACCAGCGGGACAATGTGTCACCCCAGCGCACTCTGCGCTCCCTGGAGGGACACAGGAAGGCGAGGGGTTCACACAACCCTTCTCAATGAGTAAAGAAAATCCAAGAGTGAGCTTTGGGTTTACCTTAAATGGGAGTGGAATCTGCTGCTAACAGATGGTCAGAATTGGTACATTAGCTCCGCTTGTGCAAGGTGGGGTGCAATCGGTGTGAACGGTGTGCACGAGAGACAAGGGGAGTGCATTGAGGCTGAGAGGAGACACTGCAGAAGGGGTGCAGGAGCTGCACAGGCTCAGGGTCCAGGATCCGCCAAGGTGGGACGCACTGCGGCCAGCCAGCAGACGACCCGTGGTGGCCTGGGCCTGTCCCTTTGCACATGCTGTGTGTTTTGGAATCCAAACTAAGTTTTACACGGTTAGGCATTTCACAGCATGCGATGTTGAGTGCAAACGGCTCACGCGGCTACAGTTTCAAAAGAGATGAAGGCAAAACCACGTGCCTCTCTGGGGCTGATGCCCAGGGAGCATCAGTGACCCTGGCCCGTGCAAGAGGCCGCAGCAGCGGCTTCGTCAGGATTCCCGGAACGTAGGAATGGTGCCCTGAGACATGTGCTGCGTGCCTGGGCCAGGGGTTGCGTGGGGGTTGCTGGTGGGAGGCAAAAAACAAGTTCTGGCTACTGGTGGGCCCACTGCCCGTGGAGTGCCATCTGGAGCATGAGCCCCAGACATGGCTCTCTGGCTGGCTGGCGCCGCATGCTGCCCTACACGCACTTATGAAGCCCAAGGGTGGGCAGATCTCTGGGGGTTAGTCTAGGAATTCCTTTCTGCTTAAACATCAGTTCTCAAGAAGGGACTGCCAGCTGTTTTTGGAATCCAATCCTGCTGAAAATGAGCAGCCAGCTCCGGGAGCCAGCCAGCCCTGGGGGAGGCAGGGACACCTGCGCTCTGGAGGCACCCAATCCTTCACCATCCACCACGTCTCTGCCTCACCTTCCACACAGTCTCAGTGAAACCTCCTCTTGGATGTTCTCTAATCCCCAAGAAGGAACACTGACTGCCTCCTCCACGCCATAGCGTGACAAGGACATTAGAGGACTCTAACCTGGTAGAGCCTCCTGGTGGGGACTGGGTTGCTTCATGTAAGTGGAGAACCGTGTGCAGTTTGGGAGTGTCTGAGGACCTGGTTCTCTCCCAGCTGATGGCAGAGAGGCCTCATAGAAAGTGACAGGACAACGGTCCTCCTCGCTGAGGGACAGTTTCTAAGACACGATGGCAGATGATACTGTAGGATTCAGGTTAGGACAGAAAGGATGACAAGACAGGGCAGGGATTCCAGCCCAATGTTGTAAGTCTTTGCTGGGGACCAGCTGCTGCAGCAGAGGCAGCACTGAGAGGAGAAAACACACACTGTCTTCATCTCACAACGTAAGGCCCAGCTGAGGACGACTCTGTGCCCAGGAACACCCAAGGGATGGGCTGTGGGGCAAACTCACTGCCTGGGGACCCACCTGGCCACTCAGAACCAGCCTGGCATGCACCCCCACCACTCGTGTGCACACAAGCTAAAGGCGCCATCAAAATCAACATAACTTCGCCAATTTCACCGTTAAGAGGCGCCGAGTTGAAAGGAAAACCAGGAGCTCGGAATGCACAGGAACAGGATGAATCCTGGTCCTGCCACTCAGGGTTGTGTGACTTTGTCCATGTCTGTAGCCTCTCTGAGCCTCAGATTCTTCATCAACAACGTGGGGAGCATAGCCACACCTCCCCCTGCCGACTGTTTGGAGGTGGGCGGGGTGAAGCACAGGGAAGGTGCTCTGTCAGCTGCTGAGCCAGACGTGGGTCTTAGTCATGATGGTTTCCTTAGTTTGTGGCCACACGAAAAGTCCACTGGAGATGTTGTTTAACTACACAGAGGAGTGATCTGCCATTTCCCTGTGCTTATTAGTGTAGAACAAACTGAATCTAGGGAAGTACAGGAATTTCACGACGGAATGAAGGATTATATTAATAGCTACATGGACAGTCATTATTTGTGGTTGAAGAAGAGGAGCCATCTGTAATCACAAGAGATCCAGGGTTTCCCCAGCCAATTGTCACCCACTCCCCAGATGACCACCTGTCTGTTGTTTTCTCCTTCAGCCCAGAGATTGAAGCCAGACCTCCAAGTGGCTCCCCGGGTGCAGGGAGGTGGGGGGTGCCCCGCCAGCTCCTTCCTCCAGAACTCCTGCACCAACAGCCACCCACCTGCAGCTCTCCCCACAAGCCTCCACATATACCAAAACCCAAATACAACAAAAATAAAACCACCACACAGAAGACAGGAAGTGGAACCAGGCTGGGGTCTTGATGCCCTGAACTTTGTACTGATACTGGAGAGAGAGTCTTTAAAAAAAAAAAAAAAAAAGAGGGAAAGAGAGGAAGGGAGGGAGGGAGGAAGTTTTCTTACTCTCTAGTAGTTGCTGGAGATGGAGGCCTAGGTTCCACCTGGATGCCAGTGGGGGTCAAGGCCGCCTTTCTGTCCCCCCCCTCTCTGCCCGCTGCTTCCAGGCTCGGGATCTCTAGGGGCATGCAGGGACGGCTTCACCTGATGCCCAGGGGGGCAGTCATCTGTCTGTATTCCTAGTTATTCCTGTATTCCTAGCTTGTTTCCTATATGAATCCATCCTGATTCCAGGAACAAATAACTGATTCTAATTTTGCTTATGCCGTGCCATGCAAACACACATGCGCGCGCACACACACACACACACACACACACACACACACACTTACACAGATTCAGATTAAGTTAGGCCTCTGGCAGAAAAATTATCTTTTATCTTAGTGAACACATGTGTTATACTTTCAGGAAAATTAAGGAATATGAATGTCTGAGTTGTTACCATGAAGTCAAGCTGCTTAGGGAGGTCCAGCCCCAAATGGGGCACCTGAAATTGGGCTTGTTAATTTCATGAGAAGGACAAAGGAGAAGACAGATTTCCTCTCACCATCACAGGACCTGCCTCCCACATGTGAGCACAGAGGGAAGGACAGAGCACAGAGCAAAGGAAAAACCCCTCAATCTTTTCCAAAGCTTCCTGGGTCTTCCTGGAAGTGAGAAGTCCCCAGGAGCTCCCCTGTATGCCCAAAGTCTGGGGTGTGCCCCTGACCTGAGAGGGAAATCTAGATCGGGTCCCAGTCTCTGGGGCTGAGCCCACAGTCCACAGCTGGTGTGACTGACCACCCTGCTCGCCATGCCTACCCAGCCCCAGCCACTCAGCTGTCCCCTGCATCCTACTCACCCTCCCACACTGTCTCCCTGGCACCGGGCTCCCAGCCATCAGTTTACAGAGAATCAAGGATGCCCTCCCTGCTTTTGAGGGTGGGAAACAACTGCCTGGTAGCACTCCCCAGGTGCAACCCATGCAGGCCTCGGGCACTAGCCCCAAGCTCCTGAAATCATCCTAGGAAAAGTCACAATTCCACTCCCCCAATGGCACACAAGGTCATCCCTCAGGCACCTGGCCTGGTCTCTGCTCACAACAGACCAACAGACATCACTGGACACTGGACACTGTGTCACTGGACACTGTGTCAGTGAACTTCCTAGGGTAAAACCCATCTCTGAGTTGTCTCCCAACTCAAGGTGGAGGCCTGAGTCATTACAGCTAGCCTCCCAACACCCAGGTCTAGGGCCCCCTGTCTGGCCTGCTGACCTCCAGACCTGGCAGCACAGCCCCAGCAGACCTGGAATCTGACTTGGACCTACCCCCAGCCTAAGGTCCTGGGAAGGCAGATGCAAACCCAGGAGGCTACAGGAAGAGACGTCATATCTTTCATCATTCACAATGGAACCAGGAATGTTACATGATAATCTGGGAAGGCTAATGCACACTTGCAACTTTCAAAGCAAACTGCAGCTGGGGAGGGGGACGTCCGGTCTCTGGGACACAGTCGTGTCCTCCAACTGCCAGACAGCTACAGCCCACCTCTCATTTAAATACTTCACCAAAGCAAATATTTTGAAACCAACTGCCTCTATGAAGTTTGGATTTTGGGGTTTTGTTTTGTTTTGTTAATTGAAGCCATTACAAAACCAGGGCAAGTCAGTTTTCTGGCGGGGGTTGGGGGGGACGGGGCTAGTTATACACAATTGATGGGCCTGCACACTTCAGAATGACAAGTGTGACAGCAGGTCTGTGGTCCCCCTGTAAGGGAACTGCTTGATGCAGGGCATATGCATGGGAACCCACATTTCCTGTGTGTGTGGTGGACGTACACTTATACAGCATTTGCCTTACGAGTCATGCATCATGTCCCCAGCAGGACCTGCCACATAGGGAGAAACCTCCAGGATCCCCAGACTCAGGGAATCACAGAACACGCCATGCAGAAGGGTGGGTGCACCCTGGAAATGAGACAGGTCCACTTGCCAGGGAGGAAACTCAGACACAGCTGTGAGGCCAACCCAGCTCTTCCTTCCTGAGTGGCAGGTGAAAGCAAGGATTCAAATATTACATCCAGGTCGCTGCTGGGACAGTGGTATCAAGTGGAGACAAAGCAAGGAAGGCTGGCTGGATCCTGTCCAAGCCTAAACATCAGCCAGGGATTGGGGGTATCAGCGCTCCACAGTGCCCTTCAGTTTGGGGAAACATGTGCACATGGCTTGTCGCTGACTCACCAATCTGCTTTGGACCAGACCTGTCTCTACAGTTTGGAGTTAGAGTTATTGCTTCTAGTGACAGAAAGGATTGGAAGCCCTGGTGGCTTTGGAGTCTGATAAACACGGCAGGCTCACGGCGGTCGGGTCTGGGGGGAGGCGTCCACCCTGTAGGACACAGACCTCCAAGTGGACTGGCCCAGGGTTGGGGGCCGTGGAAGCGTTTGGAAGTTCAGGGCTGCGTTCTAATCTACTGAGGTCAGGCACAAGAGGCATGCAAGGGTCTTGAAAGGACACAAGGACAGGGTCATTCCAAAGGGTAGCAGCCTAGCCAAGCAGGGGGATGCATTAGGGACCTCACGCATAGGCTAAAGTGTGCTATTCATACCGGGTGTTGGGCTTGCCTTCATTTTGGTCAGAAGGGAGTAGGCAGCACCTTACCCAGTGCACTATTTACAGAGCATCTTAAAATAAATAATTTAGAGAGGATCCTACTTGGGAGGCTCTAACATTTGTACATGATTATTGTACAAGGTTAAAAATAAATAAGGCAATATCATACAGTCTTATCACAAATAAAAAGGAAATTGTTGACCAAACCCCAAGGAACGTTATGGCTGAACACGGCCCCTGTGCCCACAGGAAGCAGGTAGGGTTTGGAGCTGCTGATGATGAAGGTGGTTCTGCTCATCGAAGGGGAGACCTCGCCGTTTCAGAACAGCCGAGGCTCTGATGGCTTCCTCCCAAGGCGGTGGTGACAGGGGGGCCACGCGTTCCGTGGCTTTGCCAACCCACGTGGGGATCCCGCGGCTCTGTGAACCCAAGGTCCCAGCATGGCAAGGCTGGGATCTCACCCCAGGCTCAGGGTCCATCTCGCTCAAGTCGATGTGAATTCAGAGCCCGCGGCTGTGGGAGCAACAGTTGCTTCCTCACTGGCTGATGTCTGGGGGGACATCCTCACGCGGCCCCTCATCTTTAGACAGAAACCTCATCCTCAGAATATTCCTGACCTCCTACCTGCCTCATCCACTTCTAAGGGTCCATGTGATCACACTGGTCACATTGAGTTAACTCACATGGCCCAGGATCCTCTCTGCAGCTTCCAGCCTGCACCCTGAGTGGAGTGCCCCCTTTGCCAGGTGACAGAGCATATTCGCAGTGTCATGATCCACTATGCTGTCCACCTCCTCCCACCATGCCCTGGGGTGGAAGCTTGGCCATGGTGAGCAGATGGGCAGCAGGACCCTGGACAGCATCTCAGTCCCACAGTTGGCACAGACGTGCACACCTGCAGGAGCCATGTGCTCTGGAGATGACTCAGTTCTGCCCTGTCTGTAGGAGGTGGGTGACCACTCATCCAGGGTGCATCTGAGGAAAGACTGTCCACCTGGCCACCTCTGTCACTGGCCCATCCACACTGGCTAAGTGGCCAACCCTGTTGGCTACCTGCCCCCACAGTCACAAGACACATGCCCACAATGGGGGGAGCCTGGAGGACACAGGGTTCAGTCCAAAGTGAGCCTCTGTTCCAATACAGAAAAGTCAGGACCTCCAGGGAGGGGATGGAGCCCTTGGAGACCAGAGAAGAGAGGGACACCCAGGCTTGCTGACTTTGCCAAGCAGGGCTCCCCTGCAACCCACAGGATGCCCTAGATGCTGTCAAAGCTCTGGGTCTCAGATGGACATCCCCCCCACATTGACTTGCCTGCCCAGAACCTTCCCTCCAGTTTCAAGTTGCCCTCCTCCTTGCGGTCGAAAGTCAAGGTCTTCACATCTAGCTATTTCTAGACAGTTCCCTCCTACTGGCCCTCCTGCACCCCTGCCCCCTGCACCAGCATATTCCAGCATGGTCACACTCCTCATCTCCATGGCACCACAGAGATACACTGGAGGAGATTCCCAGCCTTGCACAGAATTATTTGCAGTCGCTTTCGCCGCAAATTGGAGTAGGGACATCTAAACTGACAGCCGTGAATGCCAAAACTCCACATCCAGGGGACTGGTTCTGCTGGAGAAACGCCTTCCATCCAGGAAGAAGCTCTCTCACACTTGTGAGGTTCACTTATCTTCAAAGTCAATGAAGCCTCGCGCTGCTGTTCAGCATACAGGAACCCAAGATGCCACAGTAGAGAGGTAAGAAATGACACCCACCACCTTCTCTCCTTTGAACAAACACAGTGGCGTGGGCAGAAAAGGGAATATCCACGTTTCACAGGAGCTGATGCACTCAGGCGGGGCAGGTGGAGAACGCAGAGGCAGAACATGAACCATGCTGGTCACAGAGATGCGGCTGCAGTGCCCACAAGAATTCCAGAAGACCTGCCTCTGACTCTCAGCGAAAACTCAATCTGAAGCAAGCCAGCGGCCACCACCACGCATGCAGTAGGACAGCGGCTTCTCAATTCTTCCTAAACGTCCCCTAAGGCCTGTCCAGCTCTGCCCTGCTGAGAGAGTCCTGACTCCCACTCCGGGCTCTGCAGGCCACTGCCCAAGGCTGGAGCTGCCCCCACGGGACCCATACTGCTGGGCACACTCGAGGTGGGCACCCCAATCTGCCAGCCAGACCTCTGAGGCTCTCACTGTAGCCTATGGCCCTGGTGAATGTCCTGAAGGTCCTGACACCTGGAGCTGACCCAGCCATCCTCCCTCTGCCACTGAGATGAGGACAAAACAAACACAGTCGCCGCTAAAACCTCGTTGTCCGTGCAGTCAGGGTTCGCCCCTCACCCGACTCACTGCCCAGCTGCTTCGGGTCATGCCTGGACTGTGCCCCTTCCCCAGCCCGGTCACTGGCTCCCTGGCCCTGCTCTGCTGGCTGGGCTGGTCCCTGCGGGAGCCACAAAGACCCCAAATACCTCGAGCATTTGTGCTCTGTGCCCCGAGCGGCTGGCATGGGCTCCACTAAGCCTCCTTCCCAGAGGCTCCAGGGGGCAGGTGTTGGCCTGGGGGGCCTGGGGCAAGCCCTGAGCCCTGCAGAGCCCCTGGCCCAGCTCCAACAGGGAGGCCAGTCGCAGGGGGCACCGGTGGGTGACCCGCGGCCAGTCTGGTCTGGAGGCCAGCTCTTCCGTAAGGATACATTTTCCGCTCTGAGTTCAGGGACCTGGTTTGGGAGCCATTTCCATCGGTCCTGCCTTCCAGGAAGTATGTCAACATCTCGCCCTTGCCCTTGACACTGACTTTGCCTCGGCACACGAAGCGGTAGGAACCCCGCCGCAGCAGCCGGTGAACTTCCTCTGTGACCTGCAGCGGGGAAAGGCGGTCAACAGGGAGCCCACGGGAGGGCCCCTCCTCCCCTGGCAATGCCCACCCCAATGGCCCAGCCTCGGGCCTTCCCAGCTCTGCCTGGAGGCTGAGTCATGCGCCTCCCATGGTCACTCTGGTCTCTCTGTGAGAAGGACGTGATCACGCAAAGAGCATGGGACTCGGAGGGGCCTTAACGGGGCCCTGGACAAACAAGAGAAGACAGCGCTCACCAGGAGGGGTACCGTGAGTGGACGAGCAGACTGGACGGGGCCCACAAGGACCCAGCCTCAAGGACGGCATGTGAGCTCTGTGGTCACCCCCAAGCCAGATACCTGGACACCAAGCTCCAACTGAGGGCTAGAGCTACATGGCCTCACTCGGTTCCCCAACAGGCTCAGGGCACCCCAAAGTCCTTCGTGGAACTGAGCCACAGACTAGCCGGTTACACAGGGAAGATGCTATTGTCAGAAAGGTCACCTCTCAGATGTGGCCTCTGAGATGCAATGTGGCAAAACATATGGTGATAAAAGTCTCTTTCCTTTCACAATTGAACCCACAATTCATCCATTCAAAGAGATCTGCGCTCCCTAGAACCCTGACGTCCAGCTTGAGCCTCAAGATACACACTGACAAAACCCTCTGGGTCTTATCCTTATGGTGAGCTCCCTCCTTTCTTGCCTTATGAAGAATGGGAGGCAATAAAATTCCCAGATCATTGCACAAAGAACTGCTGGAGGTAAAGGTAATCCGCCACCACACACAGTAAAGCTGAAAATGAAGGTTTTAGGTTGGGATGGGCCTGGGTGGCCTTCCAGGTTGCCTGGGAGCTCCAGTTACCCCTGTCCTCTGCATCCTTCCACCTTGAGATTCAAGCCAGGAAATCCCAGGCTGTGAGTCGGGGCTGTGCATGAAGTTGCCGTGGTGGGTCCCAGAGAGGGTCCAGGTTAGGGGCCCAGAGACACAAGGTCCCCAAGAGGCTGAGAGGGCATCCCCCAGGAAGTCTGATTTTTAACCATCTGCAGGAGAATCCCTATATTTCCCAAGAGGCTGACTAGGAACTCTCCCTAGAGTTCTCTGTGAGGCCTGGCCAGCATCAGGGGTGGGGGGACACCTGCTCTGCAGCCACATCGACCTCACTCTGTCCAAGAGACAGTGCTGGGCCCGCATAGAGGAATTTCCAGGGAAGTACTTGCTTGGTCCCCAAGCAGATGGCCCAGCTGGAACCTGGGAATTGTCACAGGTACCTGCCTGAGAGTTAGTGCCCAATGAATGGGGGCGGGGCCCCAGGAACTGAAGGGGCATGATGCGGGAGAGCCCCAGGCCAGCAACCTTCTCATTGAACTGCAGCCTGCAGGATCGCACCCCGGTATCTCTCTCAAACCCTGGGGTAAATGCACAGGTCTGTGGAGGACCAAGTGAGAAGTTGTGATAAAGTTAAAGGACCAGCATTAACTGGCTGCAGGGTGGTGACTGCTGGGTGTGCAGTGCTCAGAAGCCGCCTAGAGGCCCGACCACAGCAGAAGGGCTTGGCCCTGATCACCCAGCACTACGTTCTCTGCCACTGTCTTTCAAATCTTCAGTGCCAACTGGAGTCATGGCACCAAGTTCTCGTCCCCCATGAGCCACCCACAGGTTCCCAGGTCAGGTGGCCCCACTGCACCCACCTTTCAAAAGGCAAGGAAGTCCCTTCTCTTCTAGGGAGCTGTCACCACTCCCAACTAACTGTCCCCTGCCACTCACCACCCCAACCCTGAGCCTGACCACAGAGGGGTCACCCCGCCCCCCGCCGTCAAAGCTGCAGACACACTGAGCTACATGGCTCAGTGTCCCCACCCAGAAGAGGCAGACAGGGACAGGAGGATGCAGGGCTGGGTGGCCACCCACACACGACCCTGGCCCTTCCCACCTCAGTCTCTCGCAGCCAGGATGGACACCTGGGCTCTGGGGGCTTCTGAGCAAACTGACCTGGATCCTGCCCTGGACGCCAGTGCTGTCCATCCGACTGGCCACGTTGACCGTGTTTCCCCAAATGTCATACTGCGGCCTGCGAGCTCCAATCACTCCAGCCACCACGGGGCCAACGTTGATGCCTGGAAAACAGCCACGGCGTGGTGTCAGTGCAGAGGCTTCTGAGGGGAGGAGCTGCCCCTCGTGAAGTCATGGCTTCCTGGGGTCACCGAGCAACACTCCTCCCCAAAGCAGGGGCCCTACAGCATTGCCGAGGGGCAGCTCCCGACCTCTACTTGCACACCACACCATTAGCCAGTGGTACCCCCACCAAGAAGAAGTCCCATTTCCTGGAAGGGCGACCCCATGCTGAGTCCTGCTGCTAAGAAAGCTAAGCTTTCAGTCTGTAGGTGTGTCCCCACACCCAGCTCCCTCTTCCAAAAAGGGCAGTAGCTCCTATTTCCCTGGATGGGATCCCTGTGTTCTTTCTGGTGTGGGGCCCAGAACTAAGTATTTGCGGATGCTCTAAAGAGAGTGAGGCCCCCTTCTCTTTATGTGGTCAGGGTCTAACTGGCCTGGACAGTGACACAGGCCCAGGTGCCCCAAATCTCCCCTGCAGCCAGGTCTGGGCTGACGCCACATCACACCTTCTGACTCTGTACTCTGCATCAATTTTTCTGAGCTTACCCAAGCATATTAATAACATTTCAGACACTGACCCAGTCAGCCCCCTAAAGCCTAAGTAGTAGGTGCTTGACGTCTTCAGGAGGAGGCGGGGGCAGAACTGGCTGAAGTGAGCTGAGAGGCTCAGGCTAGGTGGATGTGGGGACCCAGGGAGAAGCCCCAAAAGGGCCACTTCCAGATGGCTGGGGGAACCTGGGGAACCCTCTTTTACCACCCTGGAGGCCCTAATCCATGTGGGTGAGACTGAGCCAGGATCCAGCCACCTGTCTGATCAGCCACCCAGGCACGGAGGCCCAACTTGTCTATGGGTCCTTGGTAGGAGAGTAAGAAACAGAATCTCCCTGATGGACCCTTGGATCTGTTTCCTTTCACAACCGTTCATCTATGAATCTGAGCCCGCGGCCCTGGAGGAGAGCTGAACCCTGCAGGTGAGGCACAGAGGGTGTCCTGCTCCCACCTCCAGCACATCCTGCGGGCCGGGCACCAGGGCCAGGCCAGCCCTTGTGTTTAAGCTCATCAGAACTGCCCCTGCTCTGGTGGACACTGGCTACCACCCCTCAAAGCCAGCTCTAAGTTCTGTTCTCAAGGTCACTAAACATTTGAATTGTAAAACAAAAATAAGTGCCCAGTTTAACTAGACATAGACTAGCAGGTAAGGGTGGGGAGAAAGGGAGGGGGTAGGAACAGACAGAGGAAGGAAGGGAGGGAGGGAGGGAGAAAGAAATCTCTAGTTTAACTATATCCTCAACTAATACAAAGTTTTCTGCTAAACCTATCTTACCAGAAAAAAAAAAGTGAATTTAAGACTAAAAAAAAAGAAACCCTATAGTTTGGTAAGAACTAGAGAGGAGCTCAGATCCCAGCTGGTTTCCCTCCTTACTCACAGGTGAGGGATGGGAGCCCAGGAGGACCAAGGGCCGGCCTGAGCCTACACCGCTGGGCTCCCACACCGCCTATCAGATACCCAGGCCTGCTGACAGGAGACGGGGCATCTTCCTCCAGGTAAGTGTGGGCTCAGAGGTGTATCTGAGAGTCTCTAGGACAATCAAGATTTCTCCTGTGTTGTGAGAGCAGGACAATGACCCTTCCAGCTAAGTCACCGATACTCAGTGGTCCCTGCATCCCTTGCTCTCCTCTGGGTGGCGCCATCCTCCTTCCTGTGAGACAAGGGAGTCTGGACCAGTGACCTCTGCTCGTGAGGAAAGGCCCAAGCCACAGGCTCCCAGGGCAGTAGAGGAAGGGTGAGCTGGCCCAAGTGATGGGATAGCTTGCAGCCACGTACCAACACGGAGCACAAAGTCGTTGTAAGACTGGTAGTTGATCTCATCCAGGACATCAAACATCTCGATGGCAAAATCTGCCAACGTGCTGAGGTGGGAGGAGATGCACTTCTTAGCCTGGACGTGAGCACACACAGGTTGTTACATTTGAGGGGTGTTAGGGCAGAGAGGACAGGGACACTCAGCCAGTGACCTGCAGGTGTGAGGGGATTAGTACCCCTCATGGGATCAGGGACTTGATCCCCATGTCAATAGCTGGCTGGGGCTGGAGGCTGGCTGGGTGGTTCTCATCAGGGATTGAGTGGCACCCTATAGCTGCCCTGGGGTGTGTTTATCATCCCATTTTACAGGTAGGAGACTGAAATAGAGGTAGAATATTATTGCTCAAGGCTTACAGCTCCTGAGAGCAGAGGCTGAGGCCATTGGAACCTAAGCAAAGCCCTTCTGCAGGAATGGACTGCTGGGATGGGAGGGGACCCTGTTGTGGGAAACCAAATGTTCCACTGCTCAGACAATGCTGCCACTGGCCCCCTGTAAACAAACAAAGCAAAGTGAGCACAATGGATGGTCAGCATTTACACAGCAGAGAACAATTCCAACCCTCCTTCCTCACACTGAGACTCTCTTTCATTGTGTTGTATCTCCTTGCATACAAATCAGGTGGTTTGCAAAGATTTTCTCCAAGTCTATGGATTGTCTTTTCATTATAGTATTTTCCACAAGTAGACTTAAAATTTTAATCAAGTCCAACCTAACAGTGTTTCACAGATCATGCTTTTTGTACCGCGTCTAAAAACTCATCACCAAACCCAAGGTCACCTAGATTTTCTCCTATATTATCTTCTAGATGTCTTATAGTGTTGCATTTTACATACAGACCTATGATACATTTGAGTTAGTTTTTGTGAAGAATGTAAGGTCTGTGCCTGGATTCATTTTACAAACATAGATAGCTAGATATCCAATTTTTTCTAGTACCATTTGTTGAAGACTATCTTTGCTCCATTTGTCAAAGATCAGTTGATTATATTTATGCAGATCTATTTCTGGGCTCTCTATTCTGTTCCACTGGTTTATTTCACTACCCTTTTGCCAAAACTATACTGTATTGATTACTGCAGCTCTATAGAAAGTTTTTTAGTATTACTTATTTATTTGGCTGTGCTGGGTCTTAGTTGCAGGATGCAAGATCTTTGATCTTTGTTGAACCATCCAGGATCTTTATTTTAGTAGCATCATGTGAAATCTTAGTTGCAGCATGTGAAATGTAGTTGCCTGATCAGGGATCAAACCTGGGTCCCCTGCATTGGGAGCCAGGAGTGTTAGCCACTGGACCACCAGGGAAATTCCATAAATCTTGGTGTCTGACAGTGTCAGTCCTCTAATTTTGTCCTGCTTCTGCTATGTTGTGTTGACTACCCTCAGTCTTTTGTCTTTCCACGCAAACTTAGGATCAGTTGGTCAATATCACAAAATAACCTGAGATACTTTTGATCAGGATTGCATTGTCAATAGATCAAGTGAGAATAACTGACATCCAAAATCACTGCAGATGGTGATTGCAGCCATGAAATTAAAAGATGCTTACTCCTTGGAAGGAAAGTTATGACCAATCTAGACAGCATTTTGAAAAGCAGAGGCATTACTTTGTCAACAAAAGTCCGTCTAGTCAAGGCTATGGTTTTTCCAGTGGTCATGTATGGATGTGAGAGTTGGACTATAAAGAAAGCTGAGCGCCGCAGAATTGATGCTTTTGAACTGTTGTGTTGGAGAAGACTCTTGAGAGTCCCTTGGACTGCAAGGAGATCCAACCAGCCCATCCTAAAGGAGATCAATCCTAGGTGTTCATTGGTAGGACTGATGTTGAAGCTGAAACTCCAATACTTTGGCCACCTGCTGCGAAGAGCTGACTCATTTGAAAAGACCCTGATGCTGGGAAAGATTGAAGGCAGGAGGAGAAGGGGCCAAAAGAGGATGAGATGGTTGGATGGCATCACCGACTCAATGGATGTGGGTTTGGGTAAACTCTGAGAGTTGGTGATGGACGGGAGGCCTGGTATGCTGCAGTCCATGGGGTCGCAAAGAGTCGGACACGACTGAGCAACTGAACTGAACTGATTTTCACTTTTATTTAGTTCAAAATATTTTTCAACTTCTCTTGAGATTTCTTATTTGTCCTTTGTACCATTTACAAGTATATTGTTTCATCTCCAAATATTTTGGAATTTTCCAATTATTTCCTGGTAATTGTTTCTCCTAGCTAAGGTTTCTTTGGTAGCTCAGTGGTAAAGAATCCACTTGCCAATGCAGGAGACACAAGAGATGTGGGTTCAACCCATGGGTTGGGAAGATCCCCTGAAGAAGGAAATGGCAACCCACTCCAGTATTCTTGCCTGGGAAATCCCAAGCAGAGAGGAGCCTGGCAGGCTACAGTCCATGGGGTCACAAAAGAGTTAGACAAGACTTAGCAACTAAGCAATAACAGTTGATTTCTACTTTTGTCACATTCTAGTCTGAGAATATAGTTTATATCATTTCAATTCTTTTAAATTTTTTAAGCTGTGTTTTATGGCCTAGAATGTGAGATCATATTCTATCATATATCTATCTTGGTAAACGTCCCACGTTCCCACGTGAGATTTAAAAGAAGTATATTCTGCTGTTTTTCAATAAAGTAGTCTATAGATGTCAATAACATCCAGGTGACTGATGATGATATTCAGTTCAGTTCTCTTTACAGATTTCCAGCCAACTGGATCTACCAATTACCGATAACAGGGTACTGAAGCCTCCAACTATAATAATGAATTCATCTACTTCTCCTTGCAGTTCTATCAGTTTTTGCCTTCTGTTGTTAAGTACATAAATATCAAAGATTTCTATGTATGCTTAGAGAATTAACTTCTTTATCGTTCTGTAATGTGCCTCTTCATCCTTGATAATTTTCCTTGATCTGAAATTTGCTTTGTCTAAAATTAAGATAGTTACTTGAAATTTTAACAGGGCTAACATGGTATCTCTTTCTACATCCTTTTATTTTCAATGTATCTGTGGCTTTATATTTAAAGTGTATTTCTTGAAGAAAACCTAGTTGGGTCTTGAATTTTAGTGACTATGTCAGTTTCTGCTTTTTAATTGATGTATTTAGACCTCTCATATTTAAGGTGACTGCTGACTCGCATCTACCATATGTATAACTGCTTTCTATTCGTGGCTTTTTCTTTTTTTTACATCTTCCTCTCTTTTTCTGGCTTTTTATAGGAGCAGTCTGGGGATTTTATTCAGAATCCTGAATTGAGAAAGAGGAACACTCAGTAGTGTCAGTTCCCAGGATAGGAGTGGGTGGATGGGGGGGTGAGGAGGCAGGGCTGGAGGAAGTTCCTGTGTTCAGCCTTCTGCATTGATTGTTCATAGAAGGCTGTGACTACAGAGAACTGGCCACTGACAAGACAGCCTTCAGGCTGCTCCCTGATCCAATGCAGAGGAAAAACTGAGGCCCACAGCAGGGAGCTTGCCCATGGTCCCTGGGCAGCTGCGGACAGAGCCAAGACCCAGTCCCTGAACAGGGCGCACCTGTCAGTCCACACTCACCTTGGTCCCAGCAGTGGGCGCCAGCCCCACAGCAGCCATGTACGTGCTCCCGATGGTCTTGATCTTCTCTAGGTCCTTGTAAAAGTCTTTGTCCATGAGCTTTGTTTGAAACACAAAACTGTTAAATGTTACATAACATTTTAGACAAGTAACAGCAGTGCACAGCCGCTGGAAGCAAGCACAGAGCAGATATGTGCATTCTGGAAAGCAATGTGTCTTCTTCATGTGAGCACAAGACAAGTTCTGGGATTGAACTGAGAAATGCAGGCCTCAGGGGCTCCAACAAAGGCATTTAAAAGAGGCACCAAGGAAGAACCGTGCAGAAAACACGCCCATCCTCCAGCAGCTGACCTCACAACCACCCAGGAGGAGGACAGGCCCCAGGGAGGGAAGCAGGCACAAGACCGGAGGCCCGCTGTGGACAGTGCAGAGATACCTGCCCACCCATCCTGCAGGTGAGGCTGCCCACCTAAGCTTGGCATTCACAAGGAAGAGCACAGGTACCACCATTCACCCTCTCTATCTTAAGGCAAAGTTTCTTCCTCAAATGTCATGATTGGCTGGGATTCCCAAGGAGACAAAATACATGTAATCCCACTGGCCCCATGCCATCCGCAGAGCACACGCTACATCAGTGGACACAATTCAGGACTCTGTTGGAGGGGGCACACCGAGACACCCAGGCCGTAGGGTGTCAGGACTGCAGGGCAGGCCTTACCTCATCAAAGTCGGCAATGATCTCGTTCAGAAGGCGCAGACACTCCACCCCCATGTTGTTGCCATCCAACTCGATGTAGAAGTCGTTGAAGTTGGGGATGGATGCAAACATGACCCCCACCTGCGAGTACGACTGGTAGTACAGGTCCTGGCGGGGCGGGTGTCAAAAGTTGGGTTAGGCAGTGTATGGGCAGCCAGAGCAGCATTCAGGGCTGTACTGGGGGCAGGCCCTGCAGACCAGGTCCTGAGATGTGGCTGCCAGGATGCGCTGGGACTCCCATGCCACACCAGGAGGGGGTTCAGAGGATCTAGGATGATGGAGGGTCATTCAGCTCACAGGTGGGTGCAGAGCCCACTCAAGGAGAGGCGGAGGCACCAAGGAAGGACACCCTGTTTTGGGAAAACAACTGGCCCTGGACGCCCCTAGTCCCAGCCAGATGAAAAGATGAACCCCAGATCTATTTCAGGTCAAAGCTGGTCAAGCTGAGCTTGGGGGCTTGTGCCTTTAGGACCTAAAAACCTACCCTGAGCCTCTTTATTCTTGAGTCAGTTTTTGTAAGCCCTGCTCTGTGCTGTCCAGGTGGTTCCAGAGTTTTACTGCAGCAGGTTGTGGCCATTAGGATGTTCAGACCAACCCAGACAGCGCTGAGCACAGAGACGGGAGTGAATCACCAGCTCCATAGCCAGGCAGGCGGAGTGTGGTTGCTAAGTCACCTGCTGCCCAAACTCAGCCAGGAGGAGGCCACCCAGGCCTCGAGGCAGCACTTTGCAACCTCATGTGTGACTTACTGCAGCCTCCTGCCTTCCTTGTGGGAACAGTGGATGCTATGCTCTCTCCCAGGATCAAAGGAGAGGGCAGGCTAATTCTGAGCACATGTCAACCCCACGTCCCAGGAATCTTGGATCTGGCCCTGCCCTTGAGGGTGGGCAGAGGGGCCACTCCACCTCAGTGCACGCAGGCTCCAGGCTCACCATGTTGCGGGGGTTGGACATTAGGAAGTGCTGGGCAACGTGGGCTGGCAGGAGGTTGAAGAGAATCCTCTTGTTGTCCAGCTTCACTTTCTCCATGTCGTCCCGCTCCTCCTCTGCCTGGGAAGGGGGTCCTCCATTAAGTCACCCAGCCACCTATCCATGCCTCCTTCCCTCATTTGACAGCTCACCATATGACACTCCCTTACTTGACACCCCACCGTGTGACAACTTCTCACCTGGATCAGGCTCTGGACCCTCTTCCAACAGGGTCCTGACTTTGGTGTGTTCATGTGTCTAGTTTTAGCAAAAACCCTGCTAAGTCAGTTTAACCAGACACACCATCCTTGACATCTGATCACCCCAGATATTTGATCAGGTTCCTCATCTACAACCTGCCCAGGGTGATGTTAGATCACCTTGACCTACCCTCAGCATGAATCCCGTTAGGTCAGTTCAGCCAGAACGTCCCTCACCCCAGATGTCTCCTCTTAATAATTTTCCATCCACCACCCCCAACCCTGCCCCTTGAATATAAACCCCCACTTGCCCATGCTATACTTAGGGTGGAGCTTCATCTCTCTCCCCCACTGCAGTGGTTCCTACACCTAACACAATGCTCCTGAATAATGTCTGCCTTACCATCTTTAACAAGAGTTCTGAATCTATGCCTTTAACGCATTCTTCTCTGTAATCATCCAAACTAAACACCAAGTGCACCGATGGTCTATACCAGGTTCATTCCACGGCCCCACCAAGCAGAGGAACTAAATCAACATTAGGGGCCCAGAGGATCCATGAAATTCTGGACTAGTCATCACCCAGATCAGCTGGAACTTTCAAAGGCCAATGAGGGGCTCAGCCCTCATTTCCAGGCTGAGAAGCCCCACCATCTGCCATCTGCAAACTGGAGGCCCAGGAGATCTGGTGCTGTAACTCCTGGAGGTCTGAGACCCAGGAGGGCTGAGGGTGGAGATGTCCCAGATGGTGCAGTCAGGAAAGAGGGGCCCCATTTCTCTCTTCCTCCACTTTTCTGTTCTATTCAGGCCTCCTTCAATGGATGGATGAAGCTCACCCACATTAGGAAGGAGAATCTGTTCTACTGAGTCCAGATTCAAAAGCTAATCTCATCTAGAAATACCCTCCCAGACCAACCCAGAATAACGTATGGGCAAATAACTGGACACCTCATGATCCAGCCAAGCTGACACATAAACTAACCATCATGATGTCCTCTTCCAAAACCCTCCTGTGCTGTCTTACTTGCCTTCTGGGGTATACAGGCCCCTCTTTGGGGCACCCAGGCTCTGAGAACCACCTCCTCCTGGAGAAGCACAGAGAGGGAAAGGACCTTTCCAAAGCACACAAAGCGAGAAGAACTTAATCTCTAACTCCGGAACTAGTCTTACTTGAGGAAAAGGCCCTTTGTGAGACGTCTGCACTGAAAATCATCAGCTAGGCAGGGGATCAATGCTGGTGCTTCTCTCCATAGAGAGCAGCTACACTGCAGAAGGGAAGAGTGTGGAGATTCAGAGTGGACCAGGCTCGTCAGACTACATGGGGCACAGAGGAGCCCCCACCCCACTGTCAAAAGGGTGAAACACGAGAGGAGATGGGGTCAGACGAACATCGATAAAGATGATAGCAACATCGTAAAAAGCAATGCCAGACAAAAGACAGTGGAACAGTATCTTTAACATATGGAAAATAAAAAAATCAAAAACCCATAATCCTAAACCCAGCAAAAGTATCTTTCAATCATGAAGGCAAAATGAAGAGTTTTTCAAACATACAAAAACTGAAAGAATCCATCACCAACAGACTTGAGAGAACCATCTGCCCTTCAGGCAGAAGGAAGATAACACCAGACAGAAACCTGGAAGTGCACAAAGAATGAAAAGTATCAGAAATCATAACTAAGTGGGTAAACAAAAAATATTCTTTTTCATTATAATCTATCTTAAAGTAGACTTTAATGTTTATGATGCAAGTAATAATATATTGGGGGGTTTACAATATGTGTACAAATAAAGTCTATGATGATGTCAATGCAAAATCCCTAGGATGGAAAAAATGGATGTATATATTGTTATTAATATTAAGGTTCTTATATGTAAGATAGTATAATACCACTTGAAGACAGACAATACTAAGTATCCATTAAAATAACACAACAAAGAGTTAGAGCTAATAAAAATACAGATCAAGTAGAATAATAAAAATATTTAATTAACCCAAATAAGTAGAAAAAAAGGAAAAAGAAAACAAATAGATGGGCAGGTGGGATAAATAGGAAACAGCAACATGAAAGATTAAAATACAATCACATCAATAATCACACTAATTGTAAATTACCTGAAGACCTCAATTAAAGGCAGAGATTTAGCAATCAGATTAAAAGGCAAGATCCAATTGTATGTTGCTTACAAGAAATCCACTTTAAATAAAAAGACACAACAAGGGGGCACTCTCAGTCCCCCTTCTGATGTCTATGTCAGAAGCTTTCTCTGTCCCTTCTCACTTTAATAGAACTCGGCTATACAAAAGCTCTTGAGTGATCAAGCCTGGTCCCTGGTCCTGAAGCTAAATCTTCTTCGAAGATCACAAATCCGACATCGTTCACTGTAAGCTATCTTGGGGGCTCATCCGGAATCTTCAGGACAAAGTAAAAACATTCAGAGCTCTAGCCTCTCTGCTTTCTCAGTATGCATGTTTTCTGCTTTGTTTTACTAAATCTACAGTGTGCTTGTGTGAATGCATGACACACTTGGCACAAAGCAGGTGATGGGTCCTCCTCTGCAGTTTTGCAGTGCCTCGTAATGATGAAAGGCAGCCCCAAAAAGGGGAGCCTTGTCCAGGATTTATACCGACCTGCCAATGCCAAGAGACACCCAAGGTGCCTGCTAGGGGAGCGGCCAGAGATGGGCAAAGCATGTGGACCGAACTTTCCTCTCTCAGTCACCTTTTCCTGGTATCTTTGACCATTTCATAATTTTGTGGGGAATTATAACTATTAACATAATCTGTTGGATCATAGATTATGTGGACTTGTGATTCATGCCGTTACTATGTACTTTTACTCAGACCCCAAGCTTGGTAGTCATGGAAGCGCCTAGCCTTGCTAGGAGCCAAAAAGTACAAGAGCGTGTTTGGGAGCAAGGTGGAGCTCTAGCTCCAGCAATGTCTCTCAGGCTAGAGGTCACTCTTTTGGCTGCCTGCCACAAGCGACCTGACAAAGAGTCTGCCATGGCTGTGTCTCCTATCTATGTAGATGGAAGCACTGCTGGTGACCATGAGGTTTTTGAGAACACAGGTCAGGAGTTGCAGGAGCTGGTCAAATTGGAAGTGCAATGGGCTTCTTCCTTTGGTAGCACTAACTCTTAGTGGACCAGAGGAGGCTTTCTGGTGGCTTTTGTCTCAACTCCCTAGATATTCCTTTTGTGGAATCTGTGAAAATGAACTGGAAGGATTGGCTCGGGAAGAAAAATCACTTTTTACTCACTGGCTAACTCCACCACCTCTTTTGCTATCGCATATACTGGCATGATGACACTCAGAAAGGACATTGTGGTTGTTGTTCATCCCTTTATGACTCACCGCTTCTACTGTGGTCTGGACTGTACTCAGGAATGTGCAAAGGCACATGGAACACGGATGCTTCCCCTAGGAGTCCTAACTTGGGAAACATTCTGGAAAAACTACTCTGCTCCACCCCCAGGTGGCAGCAGAGAAAAGGGCAAATCAAACAAAAGTCTTGGTGGTATGAAACTAAATCAGCCTGGGATGCCATCTGGAATGCACCCCTGGTGCATCTCCACCCTGCCTCGGTGGTAGAGCCAGGAAGATCGAGTAAACACCTGCATCAGTAAGGGACAAAGTCCGACCAGGGAAGGAAAGCTTTGGAGGAGAGTCTTCTACACCCCCATGTGGAGCAGGGAAGGATGCTTCCGACTGAAAAAAGCAACAGCTGTGGGTGCAACTTTTTTCTCTCTTACAGCTGGGAGCTAGCAGTTCCAGAACCACTCCTTTAAAATGTATTTTTAAAAGGCTGGGACAAGTTTGATCTCCAGAGTTTAAAAAGACATGCCTGATCTTCTGTGATACTGAATGGCCACAGTATCCTTTAGAAGACAGGGAACGCTGGCCTGTTGAAAGGTCTCTTAATTATGATACTATTTTACAACTAGACTGGTTCCGTAGAAAACATGAGAAACGGGTAGAAGTGCCATATGTGCTGCTCTTTATCTCTCTGTGAGACATGCCAGACTTATGTCCTAAAGGTGCAGATTTGGGTGTGAAACCTTCAGCTCCCTCCTGTCCTCTTACTTTGTCCCTGTATCTGGGGCTCCCGACTGAATAGGCTGAGAGTCAGGGCACCCTTTTTGGAGGGGTTTCCTCAGTCTCGGTAGAAATTCAAACCGTACCAATTGTGGTCCAGACTATCTAGAGGATCCAGAAAAGTTCATACAAGCCTTTATAGGACTAACTTTGTGACCTTACTTGGAGACATATAATGTATATCTTGGGACAGACGCTAACTCATGACTCGAGAACTCAAGTTTTGGGGGAAGCTACTACTTTTGGAGATGAATGGCTTGAATGTGAGACAAGGGAAAATAGGGAACATGAAATATCCCTCCTTCCTACTGGGAGCCGAGCAGTTCCCATAACAGAGCTGCTTTGCTGGATGTATTCTTGAAGGACTCAAGTGAGCACACACTAAGACTTTAGACTATGCTAAGTTGACTGACATAGAACAGGGAAAGAAGGAAACTCCTGATAAACTCCTAGTAAATTCCTAGATAGACTATAGGAGGCTCTCCACAAGTTTACTGATGTTGATACTGAATGTACAGAGGGAGAAATGATCTTAGAAGATAGATTTGTCTCTCAGTCAGCTCCAGATATCTGCTATAAGTTATGAAAACAGGCGTTTGGACCCAATCAGTCTTTAGAAAAACTGTTGCAGCTGGCTCAGATGGTATATTATGGTAGAGAATATGAGGAGGAAAATAGCAGGTAAAAAAAAAAACAAAAACAGGCAATAGACTGAAACCCCAACAATGGCTGTTAGACCTGCTCTGAAACGGCCTGAGGAAAAATGCCCAGAGGGACCCAAGCGAAAAGGGAGGGGCATCTCAAGTGAGACTGCCCTCCGGCATCTAAGCCACCCCCAGCTCCATGTCCAGTCTGCAAAGGACCATACAGGAGAAGAGACTGCATCCGAGGTGGAGGCCCCAGAGATCAGGCTCTCAGGACAATCAGGACCGAAGGTGCCCGGAGGTCCCCACACAAGCTCCCATCCTAATTATACCTGAGGAACCCTGGGTATTAATAATTGTGGAGGGTCAATCAGTCAATTTTCTTTCGGACACTGGGGCAACTTTCTCTGTGCTCACTGAAGCCCATGGCCCACTTTCCTCCTGATCCACTACCATACTGGGACTCTCTGGACAAGCCAAATGTTATTATTTCAGTCATCTTTTAAGCTGCAACTGAGACTCTGTACTACTTTCTCGAGTTTCTTATTGTGCCAGAGTCTCCCTCATCCCTTCTGGGGAGGGATATACAGAACAATGTCCAGGCCTCCGTTTTCATAAATATGGAGCCTGCTCTTTCTTTCCCATTAATTGAACAAAATGCAAATCCCAGAGTGTGGGCTGATGGAAAAACTATGAGTCTAGCACAAAATGCTGTTCCTGTCATTATCAAACTGAATGACCCTCACCTATTTTCACACCAAAAGCAGTATTCATTAAAGCCCAAGGTTAATGAATGGGCAAAAATCTTACTGTACTGACTTCTCATGGTGTAAGTAGGATCTTAAACTCTAAAGTTCAGAGTGACAATGGCTCTGTCTTTAAAGCTGCTGTAACTCAAGGGGTGTCAAAAGCTCTAGGAATAGAATATCACTTACACTGTTCCTGGAGACCCCAATCTTCAGAAAAAGTTGAAAAGGCTAATGACATTATTAAAAGACACCCATGTAAGCTAACTCAGGAAACACAAGACAATTGGTTTAAAGTTCTACCTGTAGCTTTAATGAGGGCTCCAACTGCCCCTAAGAAGAAGGGACTATCTCTATGACAGACTGTTTTTGCACACAGATATTGTCATAGATCCTAAAGCCTTAAATTTAACTATTTGACTCAGCTTTCAGCTTTTCAACCTCATCATCAATTGAAGGCTTCCCATGATGGGTTGCTCTACTTCAAGGAAAGGACTTTCTTCAACTATGCAAACACCTTCACCAAGAACAACTGTATGTGATGCCTCTTCTTGATCTGATGACATCTAACAATCCTAAGATGGACTGGTATAACATATTGTACCTTAACTATGGACACAATGTGACTTTTAATTTTGATTAGGTTTTAACTTGGTTTAAAGACTATTTTGCCTTACATCTGTAACTGTAAAACGGGGTTTGTTTCTAACCATCTAAAAGGTTTTAGGTTACAAAAGGTTGTCCAGGCTCCTGTGAGTGCCACAGCCTCCTCCAACTATTACTTGGGGCCCCTGGATGAGAGACTCCATATGAGGGTTAGGAGAATATATTGCCTCAACAATTTAGGGACCACACCCCTCAACAGCAGGAAGTAGTTATGGAATGAACACGATGCTCCTTTCCCTAGGCAACATAATTCTCCTAAAATAAAAGGGGGGAATGAGAGGGTAACAGGCAGGAAAGCCAGGGGTCTCCAAACAGAGGAAATACGTCACAAGTGTCAGACATTTTTTATCTCTCCCTTAAGCAGCAGGAGGAAACAAACTTCAAGTGTCAGACTTTTTTTTCTTAAAATTCTGTGTTGCCATGACGACACCTGGTTCCACCTGAACTTAACTTTTCTCAAACCTTGAGCTAATCAATGCGTTTTTCTTATGGAAATGTTTTTCTTAATCTACGTTAATAGATTTGTGTGTTTGCTTTGTATTTGCAAGATCTATGTATCTGCTTTGGAATTTGCCTTTCCTCAAAATGGTTCCACCTAAGCCTAACTTTTGGCTGATAAAAGCTCAACAAACAAGTATTCATATCTATTGTTTTATGGCTGGGGGATGATACACCTGGTACCATCCTATCTCAAAAATGCATACTGTGGGAGAGGGGAACTGGTGAAATTCCATCAGCCTGAGGTGTCTCTCTTATCTGATTAATAGCTTTCTAACAGATATAAAGCACCCGACTAAAGACTAGCAGGGGGGTACTCTCCGACCCCCTTCTGATGTCTATGTCAGAAGCTTTCTCTGTCCCTTTTTATACTTAAATAAAACTCTGCTATACAAAAAAAAAAATACCATAAGGTTACAAGTAAAATGATGCGAAAAGATATAACAAGAGAGCTGGATTATCTATATTAATATCAGACAAAACAGACTGCTGAGCAAAGCGCATTACTTAGGAAAAGGTCTTTTTTTTAGGGTTCAATATTTATTTAGAGTTTTTGTTTTAGCCTGAAGATATTTTGAACTGTAGTGTTGGAGAAGACTCCTGAGAGGCCCTTGGACTGCAAGGAGATCAAACCAGTCAATCCTAAAGGAAATCAGTCCTGAATATTCATTGGAAGGACTGATGCTGAAGCTGAAGCACCAATACTTTGGCCACCTGATGCAAAGAACTGACTCTTTATAAAGAAAGGACCCTGAAGCTGAGAAAGACTGAAGGTAGGAGAAGAAGGGGACAACAGAGGATGAGAAGATCGGATGGTATCACCAGCTCAGTGGACATGAATTTGAGCAAGCTCCAGGAGCTGGTGATGGACAGGGAAGCCTGGTGTGCTGCAGTCCACGAAGTCACAAAGAGACGGACATGAGTGAGCGACTGAACTGAACTGAAGATATATGAAAGGGTCTTTTTTGATAAGAGGGACAAAGGTTTCAATTTATCAAGAGGACATAATCCTAAACATTTATGCATGTAATAACAGATCATCAAACTACATAAAGCAAAACCTGATAGAACTTTAAGAAGTTAGAATGGTGTTGGAATCTCTATCTATAGCTATAACTGGAGATTTCCAACACCATTGTCTCTAAACTTGACAGAATGACTAGCGAGAAAATCAGTAAGGGTATAGAAGACCTGAAGGACACTGTCAGCAACCTTATTTAACTGACATTTACAAAACGCTATTCAACAGCAACAGAACCTCTCCCTGGCTAATTCCTCCAAAATCTCCAGATATTCTCTCTAGAGGCTGATGTCACTGACTTGAGGGCTGGGTCAGGCTATGGGCTGTTTTATCAATACAATGGCACTTCTATCACTGTTCTGGAATCATCTATGACTGACACATTTATTCCTTTATCAGCCTCTGGGCATTCAGGGCAGGGTTATGCTCCACTACATGAGTGTCCCCATAAAAGGCCTGGTGTAGACCAGGTGCTCAATAAGCAGCTACTGGGTGCAGCCAGGCAGGACACCAGGTGCAGAGAGAGGGCCACCCCAGGCTGTCTGTGCACTTCCCAACATGGTGACAGGTCTGATTTCCCTTGAGTGGGGGACATTCCTGGACTCAGAGCCCAAGGTTCAGCACCAGTGTTTGATTCTATGGGCACTTCCTTGGCACTGTGTTTCAGAACACAGCCATGATAAACCCAGAAGCACTGTCCTCAGTGAGGGATGTTCTCAACCCAAGTCTCAGAGGTGACACCAGGGGCCACAAACAGAGAACAGGATGAACAACACACATGGCATTTCAGATGTGAAACAAGGGTCGTGAACTGTGTGGCATGAACTTCCTATAACCCCAAGGACCAGGTGACTGTCCCACATGTGGAGAAAGGAGGCCTGGAAAGGGAAGTGACTGAAGGAGGAGGTGCAGCTGGCCTCAGCTCGGCCCAACGACCAAAAGCTCCATGTCTGAGCCAGCCCCTGCTCTGAGTGCTGAGAACAGCAGCTGCACAAATGGAAATTACCCTCACAATAGGTATTCATTGTAGAGAAATTGTTTTATTATAATTGTCATCATGATTATCCACTGAGTTCAAAGAAAAAAAATCACTGGAGCAAAAGCATTCTGATAGTTACAGATTAAGAGGTTGAGAAGTCATCAGGAAGGAAAAACCCATCTGTTTGTTTAGGTTTATAGAACCAACTGGGTCTCAATAAATAATTAACCAATGAGTCTTTGGTCTGGCAGTTTTGCAATAGTTTGAGGCACTCTGATACCTGCATGACAGGCTTAAATATCCACAGGGCAAACGGGCAAAGTCTACAAATCTTTTTGTTTTGTTGTGTTTACGGGAAAGTGAGGCATTTCATGTTACACGTCCTTAGAAAAATATGTCAGTGTGTTCCAGATAGGCAAGCCTTCCCTCCATGACACAGAGGTTCTCTCTTGCACCAAACTGCCTGGAAAGTTCATTTCACGGTGAGGCTGGGTGTACAAGGGGTATCGGTGAAGGAGAATCCCAGGACAGGGTCAACCACTGGACTTAATAACATTTAAAGGGACACCAGAGACTTCCTTTGAGGTTCAGTGGTAGACCTCCCCATTTAGCACAGGGGGTGCACGTTCAATCCCTGGTCTGGGAGCTAAGATCTCACATACTATGCAGTCAAAATACCAAAACATAAAACAGAAACAATACTGTAACAAATTCAGTAAAGACTTTAAAAATGGTCCACATCAAAAAAAAAAAAATCTTAAAAAAATAAAGGGACACCAATGCCTAGAATGGCCCTTGCCAACCCATTTGAGAGAAACTGCTTGCCCTGGGGGAGGGAGTCCCCAGTTGGGAGAGCCAACAGCAAGGGCCTCAATCCTACTGAGAGTGAGATCCAGAGCAAGCATCTAATCAATGAGTGGGAACCATCTCACACACCCCCAGGCCGACCCAGCCCTTCCCGGCTCATCCTAAGTCCGTTCTTCTCTAGCTCTGAGTGTCTATTCCTACCTGAAAGACCTTAAACCAGAAGGGCCAGCTGATGGTGGGGTAGACACATCTCAGAGACCAGCCAGTCTGGTCAGCCAGAGAGAGCCAGACAAGACCACGTTGAGCAGCACAGTCTACCACAAAGAGGCTGTCCTCCATTACCTGGCAAGGTTTTTGCAAGCTACAGTGGCCAGACGGCCTTTTCAGGAATGGTGTGCACTGCTCTCTTCCCCTGGCATCTGCGCTGACCCAGGGCCAGCCCAGAGGACTCTACCTACCGGCCCCCTCACAGTTTTTGGTTGGGCTCTGCCGCCCAGGCAGGAGCTGAGAGGGAGGGAGCAGAGTGTGACTAGGTCCCTCCCAGCATGGTCACTGCAGGCTGGCCATGTCCCTTGGATGAAGGTGGTGAATCCTGTCTGGTGGCCCACCTTGTCCTGGTTCTGGGGACCACTCCTTCGACCCCAAGGTCTGGGATGGGGACCCTCTACTGTACGGCCCTGGTCACTGCACCAGTCTAGGGTTGCCCTACCCTGACCCATCTTTCAGATGGTCCAGTGCCATCAGCTCTCTTGACCTTGTCAGTCAGAAATGTGCCCTGTGACCTCTGCCCAGACTGAGTGATATGTGCCTGAGACCACGCCCACCTCCATCTTAGCCCCTTTTCCAATGGCCAACCCTGCCCAGGCTCCACCCAGCCACTTCAAAAGTGCCCTTCTGGTGGCCCCTGTGATGGTGGTGTCTCCTCCCAGGGTGCCTGCCCAGGCCCCCTGCTCCATCACACTCCACCACCAGGCTGCCTTCCAGAGTCAGGGATGGGACCCTGCCACCCCGGCTGTGGGGCCAGCCATCAGCCCTGCCCACAGAGAAGGCGGAGTTCTGGATGGCCTCCCCACCACCCCACCCCATGAGGTCTCTGTGACGGTCCCCCTCCTGTCACACGCCTTGTCTCCTTTCCTCAGCACCAGCCCCTCCTACCCTCCCACAACCAACTCTCAAGCATCCAAGAGGCCCAGAGAAGCCCGGGCACTTCTGGAAGCTTGGCTGGGTATCACGTGGACATGCCCAGGGAGCGGCGGCCTGGCTTTGGCACTCATGAAGGCAGTAGCCGGAGCCCCTCAAGGAGGAGGACGAGCCAGAATCGGGTGCACCACTTGCATGCCCTCACCACCACCACCCCTGCCACACTGCCTAAGAACTGGGGCCAATCTGTACAGACAGCCCACCTGGGAATTTCTGCCCGTGGAGAGGGAATGCGGGGTTCAGATCTCAGCAGCTCCCTGCCCACCTGGAATCCAAAAGCCAGGTATGGAGTGAAGACAGGGCTGGGCCACAGCCCCTTAGAATCGGAGAATCAGGGGTTCTCTCCCTGTAAGGCCTGGTTCAGGGCTCCCACTGGCCACACACAGGGAGTTAGTCTGTCCAGAAAAGGCACTGACCTAAAAGTACACACAGGCTGAAGAGTAGAAGAAGCAGGCTAATCCACGGAGACAGAAAGCAGATGGTGGCTCAGGGCTGGGGGTGGTTAGAAATGGGGAGTGACTACTGATGGTTACGGGGGTCTCTTGGAGGACAAAGAGTGTACTAAAATTGACTGTGATGACGGCTGCACGATTGTGTGAATATACTGAAAACTACTGAATTGTACACTTTGTATGGTGAGTGAATCTTGTGGGATGTGAATTACATCTCAGTAAAGCTGCTACATAAAAAGGAATAAATAAGCCAAGTTTTTTACCTAGTATATCTGTGTGTGCACAGATACACATACATACAGAATATATGTGCACACACACACACATTTTCTTTCTTTTGTTTGCCCCAAGTAATGGAGTAATTCCTCATGATCTTGAATATACAACCTGCCCTGATGTGCAGACAGAAACCTGCTTAACTAACATCTTATCCTTTCCAGGTTAACTAAAGGGTAGACAACAGTTTTCATCAGAGTGGTCACTACCTCTGCCCCCATCACAGGCAGTCTAGCCCTCCGTCCCCTCACCCCTCCTTCCCATAGTGAGAACCCTCAGCAGCGGCTGTCCTGAGGGAGCCCAGTGAGACCTAGGGCCTGTCAGATGTCAGGCGCAGGGTGTCTGCACCTACTATGCGCCAGGTCCCCAGCCAAGCCCATTGGGAAGGAAACTGTAATTATTCCTCAGTGCAATGGCTAATTTTATGTGTCATCTTGATGGGCCATGGAGCACCCAGATGGCTGGTGAGCATCATTTCTGGGTGTGTCTGTGTAAGGACACATAGGAGAGATTAGCTCTGAGAGGCTGGACCGTGGGAAGATGTCCTCCACTCCAGCCAGGGGGTGGGCATCATCCAATCCTTCTGAATAGAAGGAAAAGGCAGAGAAGGGGCAACTCCACTCTTGGCCTCAGCTGGGCGTCCATCTTTGCTGCCCTCAGACACCAGCCCTCCTATTCTCTTACGGCAGGTGGCACTTGGCGTCCAGGACTTCCCGGCCTCTGTAACTCGCAGGCCAGTCCCTGGAATAAACCTCCTCTCTGCAGAACCCAACCAACACACTTCCACACAGGATTAGAGTCATCATCCGATTGGACTGAGGACCAGGGAAGAGAGTCACAAAGACCTCAAGGGGAGTTGTGGGGGTTGGGATGAAGACCACCTAACTCCAGGCCCACCCAACACAGCTGACCAGGGCCTCAGTCACTGACCAGCCACCTCCTGCCTATTCTACCACAGGATGTGGACAGGAGTCATACATCTTCCTGAAGAAAGGATGTGGGCAGGCAGCACAGGAGGAGCCTGGGCCCCCAGTAGGCGTGTCTGAGCCTGTCCCACTGCACGGAACATGGGGCAACAGCAGGGTGCACTCAGCCACCTGTGTGCCCACAGCCACAGCCTTCTCTCTGTGGCCCTCTGGGCTGCACGTGTCTGGGGTCCAGTGATGGATGCCCCTGTGCTGCAGCTCTGGGCTGGACCCCTGGCTACACTCTGGTTCCTGGTATGCGGACGCTCCCACCTACCTCAGACCTGCCGGGACCCCTGGACATTCCAGCTCTGGCCCTGGGCATGTTAATCCATATCTGATCCCCATCTGTGATCCCACTTCCCAGGCAGGGCTGCCATGGGGACTGAACAGAGCGAATTCCCTCAGACAGCCAAGGGCTGCTTCTTCATGTGTCAAAATGACAAGCCCTCCTGCAGCCTCTGTTCTACTGCACACCTGCCTCCCCACTTTTAGTCGAGGAAACAAGGGGAGGCAGTCTGTTCAGAGCCAAGAAGTGAGCAAGTTGCATCAATGGAGTCTGAACTCTGGACCAGAAAGTCAAAAGGCCTCGGTTCCCAGGGCCAGGGACACAGAGCGAGTGATAAGGAGTGGGTGTAGAGGAGCGGGTGACAAGGACACACGGAGAGGATGACAAGAGGCCAGAGTGGGCAATGAGGGGGACGCAGAGACCCACCACACTGCATGTGACCTGGGCTGAGCTGAGCACCTATGCACTAGCTCCAGCAGGCGAGCAGGGTGAACTCTGGGGGTCACTACCTGCCACCAGGCCTCAGGGCCTAGAACAGCTCCCATGTCTACCACTCCTCCATCTCCCCCAGGCCTTCAGTATCAAAATTCCCCTGTGTACACTGTAAAAATATGGGTCCCTGGCCCCCAGAGCAGACCTACTCAATCTGGAATAGGCCATGTGAGATGTGACAACCTCAGGGGTTTCCCAGGACCCTGATGAGACCCTGATGTCTAGCCTACTGAGGCTGAGTCCCTCTGCTAGAACGCCTGTAGGGACAGGAAGCTCACGGGCAGCAAAGCAGCCAAGCTCTGACCATCAGACAGGGTTCATTAGACTGTCTCCCTCCTGCCTTCCTGCCATCTTGCTCCTTGGCCCCACCACAGCCTCCTCCACCTAGCAGTGATGCCCACAAGGCCACTAGCGTCCAGCCGGGAGGCCCCACCTGAATCTCCTCCCAAGTGATCCCCTGATCACCACCCCCCACAGGAAGCAGAGGATCTCCTCTTGCCTGGGCCGCCCAGAGGTAGTCCAGCCGCAGCTTGACATCCACCTGCCGGGCGTGCAGGGCCAGCGTGCACGAGAATAGCAGGATGGCCACGATTGGCTCGAAGCTGCGCCCTGAGACGGCACCGGCCCTGGGGGAAGAGAAGGAAGGAAGCCAATGTCAGTGCCAAGAACACAAGGCCCATCCCCAGGGGTGCCCGGGAATAACCCGGGCTGAGAGCCTCGTCCACAAAGAAACCCAGGAACTCACTAGCGGGTGGGCCCAAGTGAAGACAGGGAGCAGCCCCGGCTCAACAAGCTTCTAGTCAGCAGATTGAAACACAGGGCCCCAGACAGGCACTGGCAACGCCCAGCCGGCGGCTCTGGAGGGAGCAGCGTACCTACCCCATGGCCTTCGTGTACCCGCTGAGCTCCAGGACGAGGATGTAGGAGGTGGTGAGCACGGCGAGCAGGATCATTTTTGGCAAGGAGGAGACCCGCAGGAATATGGCCAGCGGGAGGGTGCCCACGAGGCCGCACAGCAGGGCATGGGGCGCAGACTCGCAGGGCGGGGCAGGCAGCACTGGGTCCCGGCCCCCAGAAGACAGGACCACCAGGGACCCGTTGGTAGTGGAGCTCCAGGCCCAAGGCAGGCAGCCCACCTGGAGGAGGATAGAGGGACCAGGAGCGTGGGAGGGGCCCCACTCAGGACACAGGGTGCACCCTCCTCCCAGCCCGCTATGGCCTCTGGCTCCAACCCACTCCCCTGGTGCCACCAGCCAAGTTTCAGACACTCCTGCCTGCTCATGGCCCTTCTGGGCTCCTCACTACTAGAGGGGGTGCCCCAGGATCTGGGCCTGGGGGACACAAGGCCCCTACCATCCTCCCAAACCACTCAATTCCACTCTGTTCCTCCCCACACCACCTCCTTCCTGTTTCTCTGCCTCAGCTTCGTCCTCTGCACACAACGAAGGGCAGAGTCCCCAGCTACCAGAAGGACATCACATTTCCTCCACTGAGAGATGTTCCCTTTCCCCCACTTCCTTGGGCACCTCCAGGCCAATCTCTGACCCCCCTTGTTTCCCTCTACAGCCCAGGGACAGGACCTCCAGGGTGCTCCCTGCAGGGGAGCCCCCATCCCTGCACCCAGCAGAGACGCTCACCACACAGCCTTGGGCCACAGAGTAGATTAAGACCACGATGAAGATGCACAACACGGTGCGGATCTGGATGGTCAGGCACCCTGGAAAACACTAAACAACAAAAGACTATTTTAAAAACTACCTCTTATCCCAAAGCCAGTCATGTCCACAGTAAATAAATCATGATGCAGCATGTCCGCAGCCATCTGTATGTGGCTAGATTCTCACCCACTGTTCATCCTCCACACACACTTCTTGACTGTTTTCATATAATTAATCTCCCAGGTGAAAATGCTGCCCAAACTAAAACATGAAAACTGACATCTTTAAATTTAAAAGGGCCACACCTCCCATCACTCTATGACACTGATTGGCACTGAAATTCATCGAAGAGATTAAGTTGACATTTTCATAATATTGCATCCCTCTATCTCAGAAATGGTAAAGACTTCCCATTTATTTGTGCCTTCCTTGATAGACTTTAACTTTTATCATTTTCTTCACGCAGGCTCTATATAACTTTTATCCAGTTATTATGTTTTAAGTCTATTTAAACATTGTGCAATATTCAACAAATGATTTCATGGATAGAAGTTCTTTTTAGACTCACACTTCTGAAATTAGAAATGAAAACAAAAATAGAGACCACAGGGACCTTAGAGAAAACACTGACCAGCCAGGGAGCCTGGGGCCATCTAGAGAGTTATCCCCCTAACTCTCCCTGCTTTGAGGTCGGGATCATTACCATCCCTGCCCTACAGGTGGGAAAAATGCAGCCCCGACACCACCAGCTAACTTCACTCATTCTACAACCCAGCACAGACAGTGGGTGCTCCAGCTCACACAGTGGTGGGTATGGATCCAGGTCCCAGTTCTAGGCTCCTACATGGTTGTATTTCCCTTGAAACACGGGTCTCCTCTGAGCTTCTCAGAAAGAAGAGTTGTTCTGTGGTGGTGCCAGCCCTGCTTGTTTACCGACCTGCATCACACCCTCCGTGTCTTCTCTCCCACAGAGCCCTGGGCAAGACCACAGACATGCCGGGGATTCAAGCCCTCAGCCCCATGAAGCACAGGCTGCTCACGCTTCCACTCAACAAACCCTGAGATGCTCCTTCTGGTCCAGTGGACTTCAGAGGCCCCCAGGGCACCACTGGGAGTGAGGCCTGGCTCCATTGCTGCAAGAGGCAGGAACAGGACAAGAGTCTCTCGGGAGGCGAGGAGAAGAGGGCCACTGACCAAGGCTGGGCAAGCCCTGCCCAGGGGGTGTCCCCCTCTGAGCATGGTGGGTGGACATGGACACACAGCAGGACTACTGAGGCCTCTAGGCCACCCTAAGGAAGGGCAGCTTTGGGGCAGTGAGAAGACCCAGAGAAAACTGGTCTCCAGTAGCAGAATCGAGTTACTGGATAAAACCAGCCTTGGGCCCACCCTCCTCCCCTCCCTCCCTCCCTCCCTCTGGTTTTTCCTGAATATGTGGGCCAATAAATTCCCTTTATCATTTAAGGCCATTTGAGCCCCGGGATCACACAACAGTGAACAGCTGTGACTGCCAGCCTCGGGGTACTGAGACTCTTCATTTGATACTAAATGCCTGATCCTACAACTGTGTTTGATTAAACACACGAGAGTTAAAATACCTCTCTGGTAATGACAATCACAGGGACCCAAGTAGAACTTGGAATTGTTTGCTGGGAGCAACAAGAGGAGTAGCAACATGTACACACAGGATAAGAAGGGCTGTCTGTTCATCTTAAGACTAACAGCCTCCTTTTTCACAGTTAATTTGGTCAACTTATCAGTTCTTTTTCATGAGCAAATATATATATATATATACACACACACACACAGACCAATATAATTTTTATATATATTATATAGATAGATAGATAGATACACACATAAATATACACACAGCCCTAACAACAGCATGAAAAATAGTCTGTCATGATACAGAAAAAAGGTAGCTGAACTGACATGAACAATGAAAAATTCCCCCCAGAACATGATCCACAGTTAGTCCCTAGTGATGGGGGCGCCAACTGTGTGGGTGACGGTCCCAGGTGGCCTCTGCTGCCCCCAGCCAGAAGCCCTGGCTGTCGCCACAGTTGACTCGAGGCTTTTTTGGTGATATTTGGCTACAATGGACCATCCCACCTGCGTCTCCCCATCTCCACGCGTGCTGGCCTCCACAGGAAGGCTTGTTCCCACCCCCACTGCCCACCAGGCATAGTCTGCGGTCTGGCCCCTCCCTGTCACCCAGAGTCCCGAGTCCTCTGTGCAAGCCTGGCAGTGGACTTAGAGCCCAGCGCAGGGCCTGCAGAGCAGATGTGGGATCGGCGGCACTCGCTGGCCGGCTGACCTGCAGCCACCAGCTGTTAGGACCATGAGCTGCGGCACTGAGTCAAAAACACACACTTAGAAAAAATGCTCAGGCCAACAGGTGAGGGCAAAGGGCAGGTGATGGAAAGAAAGGGGCTGGTGGAGTCAGGGCCAACTCTGCCAGGAGAACTGCTGGTCCACCAGGAACAGATTCCAAACACTGGGGACAAATGGAACAGGCCATAGAAATTAACATCCACTTGCTTTCACTTGAAATTAGGTGAATAAAGCAATCTTATTTGAAGTGGGAAATTTCAGTTTACCGAACCAGATGCCACTCCATCTATGAAATCAAGGAGCTGTGGTTTGAGTAAGTAGATTTTTTTTCCTAACTCAAGAAGTTACCTATGAATAATAAAGAATTTAAATAAAACTGATTCAATCTTCTCCCAAAGTAGCTGTTTTCAACAACTGTGGGAAAATAACCCTGGGTCTGGCAGAGGTGACAAGTGAGAGTCTGGTGGGGACATGGGACGTTTGATAATGAAGGCTCAGGACATGAGAAAGGCATGTGGGACAAGGCAGAGTCCTCTCCCAGCAGCCTCACATGACACAGGACCACAAGCTCAATCCATAAATGAAGTATCCTCGAGAGAATGGACACCCCAGTCAAGGACATGAACACAAAACAAGCCGCAGGACTCTCCATCCACACAGAATAGTGTCACACCACGTGTTCATTTGTTCCATCACTGTCAACCACCACCCTTGTGTTCACGGGGCACGCTGCTGAAACTCTACAAACAGCACCATGTGACAGGCTTAATATGTTCCTGCCACACGGACAACTCTTTTCCCCTGCCAGGGAGGTGAGGGGACAAATTGCCTCCACTGCCCCTACCTGTCCTGCCAAGAGGGCAGCCAGAGGCCATCACTTACCTGTCCAGGTGATGTGCAGGTACAAGACACACACAGACTTATACCTGGACCAGATAACGTGCAGGTACAGAACACACGCACACACGTACCTGGACCCGGGTGATGTGCAGGTACAGGACACAGGCCACCAGGAAGCAGATGCAGAACACCAGCAGGAGCAGGACGGCCACACTCCTACGACAGAAGCCATACAGTCACTGCAGGTTAGGCCAGGTGACATGTGCCTGAGAGATGCCATCTTTCCTCCCCTCCCCCAACAGGTCCCAGCCCCCAGGAAGACACAGTGGTCTCTCGGGAGCTGCCCATGCCGGTCCTCTTCCAGGAGACAGGCTCTTCCTGTGTCCACCCCAACTTCTAAGTACCCCCCCTCCAGGATCTCTCTAGTCCTAGGAATGCTCGAGAGATGCCCTCCACGTGCAGGAAGGGCTAGGGTTGCACAGATTTGGCTGCTGGGCACTGCCCTCTTCCTGGGCTTCATCTGGGAAGGATTTTCTTAAGAAAGCTGAATCCCTTAATAGGCCATCCAGGTGGCCACTGTGTGTCCACAGGGTCTTGGGGTGGGGGCTGGCTTCTAGTGTCTTCTGAAACTCACAGGAGAATTGCTCCGCTTGGAAGGTTTATTATGAAAGTGCTACATCTAGAAGAAAAGCGGGGTCTTTCTCGCCAAAACTGTCACTCACTTTGATTTAGGATGATTCAAAGTTATTAAAATCTTATGTTTTTGCTCCTTTCCAGAGGCTACGTGTCCTCATTTAACTGTTTCTGAAAATGACAAGCACCCAGAAGCCAGGGTGCCCCATCGGTGGTCCTGTGTGTTATCTCCCACGGTCACTGCCATGAAGTCAACAGTGCGTGTGCTGTGGACAGAGTACACTGAAAGTAGGTGGTGTCTGAGGACTGAGCACATTTAAAATTAACAACTGAGAGTGAGCAGTCCCATGCATTTGCCATCAGGCGTGCTTAGCTAGGTCCTCCAGATAATGGAGAACTGGCGTGTGGCTCAAGCGGTCTCCAAAAGTCGGGGCACCGTGGGAGAGTGACCGCAGGAGTTGAACCTGAACTTGAAAAGAAAGGGATTCCTGGTAACCTCCGATGACTTACTTAAGGACTTAAGGACCCGGAATGGCACTTACTGCGGGATTATTAGAAGGTAGACAAGGCCGAATAAGGCGGCCAGAATGAGAGCCAGAACCACGGCGCTGGTGAAATACTCGTCCTGAAGCTGGTGGTACTAGAAGACAGAGAAATAGACCGTCAGCCGCCAGCTTCCAGGAGACACCAAGGGCTTCCCAAGGACACCAAGGATGCCTAGGACCACCACAGTGAGAAAGAGCTGCACCCATGTCCCCAGGACGTCCTGGGGCCTCTGACTCCCAGCCATCCTGAGCCCCCCGGCACTCACCTTTCGCTCTCGCTCAGCCTGCTTGTACTTCAGGGTGAAGAAGTTCAGGTCAGCCATCTCCAGCTCCATCTGGCGGGCTTCCAGGAGGCGGCCAATGTACCTGTTGACACGTGTCCCAGGGGTGGTTTGGACAACGTTTGTAGAGAAAGACGAGCGGTTTCTGAGTTTTTCCGAGGCTGTTCTCAATGCCCTCCGCTGACCATTATAGAAAGAAAGGCAGGGATATGTTCAGATTCTCCACTTAGCAAAGAAAAGAGCTCTTACGCTCCATCCTCCTGGGTCCTCGCTGAGGACCTGGCAGAGTCTGGGGCGGGGGCCAGTATGGGGATCGGAGATGCATTCTTGGCTCCTCCACCTGCTAGTGAGGAGAGTGAGTTATCACATCCTTAGTGTTGGGGTTTCTGTGTTTGTAAGTGGGGCCACATGGTGGTTGTGTAGTGGCACCATGTGGAGGGTTATGGGACCCCACACGTGTGCAGTGGACAGTGTTCAGCACACAGCAATGAAACTTGTTCTTTGAAAATATCAATAAAATCAACAGATCTCTAGCAAGCATGACAAAGAAAAAGAGAGAAATATATAAACAATTCAGGAAAGAAGCAAATTTACTACAGACACTGCAGACATCAAGAGGATAATAAGGAAATATTATGAACAATAGTTTACATATAAATTTGACAACTCAGTGACTTCTCTGATGGTCCTGTGCTTCCACTTCAGGGGACACAAGCTCAACCCCAGGTTGGGGAACTAAGACCCAATATGCCAGGTACAGCCAAAAAATTTTAAGAGAAAAATAATTTTTAATTATAAATAAATTTGACAACTTAGATCAATCACCTACTCCTTGAAACATACAAACTACCACAACTCACCCAACAGGAAAGATAATATAGAAAGATAATAATAGAAAAGCTCTATAATGGCTACATAAATTTAATTCATAATTTAAAAATTCATGAAAAAATAATCTTCAGGCTGAGATGGTTTCATTGTGAATTCTATCAAATATTTGAATAAGAATTAACATCAATTTTATAGAGTCTCTTCCAGAAAATAAAAGTCAACACTTCCCAACTCACTTTATAAAGTATTATCCTGATACAAAAACCAGACTAAGAGAGTATTAAACTACTTTTGAGGGCACGTCCCTCATGAATATTGATGCAAAACCCCTTAGCAAAACATTAACAAATAGGATTCAGCAATATATAAGTAGAAGTCTATACCATGAACTTTTCTAGATAAGTAAGGTTTAAATATTTGAACACTCCACACAAGCTATCATATTAACACCATATTAACCACCACATGGAAAAACCCACGGTCACATCAACTAAAAAATCTTTTGACAAAATTCAATACCCACTCATGATAAAAATCATCAGAAAACAAGGAATAGTGGGGAACTTCCCCAACTTGATGAAGAACATCTACAGGATACCTACAACTAGGTGGATAAACCTAGAGCCTGTTACATAGAGTGAAGTAAGTCAGAAAGAGAAAAACAAATATCATGTATTAACACATATGTATGGAATCTAGAAAGATGGTATAGATGACCCTGTTTTCAAGGCAGGAAGAGAGATGCAGACATAGAGAATGGACATGTGGACATGGGAGGGAAGGAGAGGGTGAGACAAACAAAAAGAATAGCACTGACATAAATACACCACCATGTGTGAAGCAGAGAGCTAGCAGGAAGCTGCTGTAAAACACGGGAAGCTCAGGTCAGTGCTGTGATGACCTGGACAGGTGGTAGGGAAGCTCAGGAGGGAGGGGATATATGTATGTGTATATCTGATGCACCTCGTCATACAGTAGAAACGAACACAACATTGTATAGCAACCATACTCCAATAAAATAAATAAATTAAATTAAAATAAAAAGGGAGAGAGAAACTGGGAGGCTCCTGGTGTACATTCCAGAAGGGGCAAATCTACTGGCAGTTTTAGGGAGGGCATCTCCCTACACTGGCCAGGGCTGGGGAGATACGTCTCCCGCCTGCTGCTATGGGTGATACTGGCACTACCGCCTCCAACCAGCTACACACCCACTCTCAGACAGACACTGGAGGCAGAGAAATTCACTTTACAAAATGATCAGAGATGTAAATGCATGCTCATGAGCAAAAAGGCTATGAATTACTTACTTTGATTAAAAGAAAAAACAAAAAAAAGCAGAAATAACCTAAATATCAGTAGAAGTGGAGTAAGTAAATGGTCTCTCCTTAGGCTGGAGGTCCACTCAATGACTGAAGAATCCTATTTTTGAGGAACAAGTCAACAATATAAGGAAATGTTTATGATACACTAGCAAGTGAAAGAAAGCAGCAAATGTTGCATATCATCCCATCAATTCTCTTTTTAAAAATGTGTAAATATACACACGTCTAAGAAGCTAGAAGGACCAAAATATTAATAATAGGTTGGCTGTAGGTGGTCAGATTATAGATGAATGCTTTTCATTTTCTTCTTTGTGAATTTTTGTATTTTTCTATATTTTCCACAATAAAGTACTTTTATAATCAGGAAGGAATATTGAAGGAAGAAATAGAACAAGTGTAAGCACATGGAGGTCGGGTTTTACTGAAGGTGCTTGTCCCTGCCTATTAAGGAGAGCAGCTCCTTGGGCACGGTCTGAAACTGGGGTGCAACTGGGTTGTGCAGGAGCCCTAAAACCAAACCTGGAAGCTCAGGCCACCCTGTAGGCACCTGCATGGTATCGCCACCTAGCGGCCAACCCACCCTGGGCTCCCACACTTCTGATCCAGGCGAGACCAGGAACAGGGGAACCCAAGACAGGCTGTGTTCTGAGGCTGACCACATACACCTGAATCACAGTCCTCAGAACTTGGGACACAATTTCTCACAAATGCAGCACAAAGGCACAGACAGTGGTGGACCCCACTGTCCTAATCCCGCCAGCCTTCTGCAGGCTCCATCTGCAAGAACACATCCATCAGGCTGTCAGGCCTGGAGGTGCGGATAAAGTGAACAGAAGACAGCAACAGAAAAGATGAGGAAAACTCGTCCTAAAGCAGATCCAGGACTCGGGACCCGCCGTGGAGAATGGTCCCAGGGAAGGGGCTGCTCTGCTCGAGGTCACTGGATGGGTCACTCACGTCATCCTTCCCAAATGCCCCCGCTGGTGGCCAGCCCCGTCCAGGCACGGCCTCTCCACTCCATCCTTTCAAGACCACCATGGACTCCCCACCCCGGGCCACCCGCCTGTCACTGCCCTGTCTTCACCCACTGATGCCTTCCCACAGTGCCAACACTGCTCCCTCTGGAAACTGGACTTGTTTCCCCGATCACAAGGCAAAAGTGATGAAGGGGCACAGAGCAGAGCAGCAGAAGTCCAGGCTCCCAGCTGGGCCCCCAGCACCTGGCACCTGCCCATGGGGGCTGCGCCGTCTCTCTGTCTCCCCAAGCAGGGGAGCTGCCTGGGCCCACAGAGGCTGTTCAGGCGGCAAAGAGGTCAGAATTGGGTGCGCTGCACACGAGGGATCAGAGTCTGAAGGAGGCAACAAGATGGAGGGAGAAGAAGGATGGATCCAGGAGGGCGTCTGAGAGCAGAGCACAGGACTGGGCTGTGGGATCCTCAGTCTGGGGCTGGCCAGGCAGCAGCGGAGGTGTCCCAAGCACCAGAGATGTCGGGGATGTTGGAGCGGGGGTCTAAGGACCCTGAGCACCCCAGGGAGACCCGTGGGAGACTGTGAGGACAGAGGGGCTGAGGATGAAACCCAGGATACCACCCCTCGTGCTCCCAGGGGAGACAGAAGAATCCAGGAATCCGAACTCTGCTGTGAAAGAAGGGAGAGAAGGGGCCCTGAGCATAGCAGGTCTCCCCAGCAGGGATGGGAAGGATGGAGCTGCAGGCCAACCTGGGTTCCTGGGCCATGAGGCCAGGGGGATGGGCTGCAAACACCAGCCATAGAAGGTGGCCAGTGAGCCCAGTGTGTGATTTCTCCCCAACTAAGGAGCAGTGGGCAGGGTAGGGTCTGCTGCTGGCACTCTCAGGTCCGAGCAGGGACACCGAGGGGGCTGCTCGGTCCCAGAGAAGCAGAGACTGATGCTAACTGTATGGGCTCTTCAGACACAGTCTGAATCCAAAGGGTACAGGCTCCTTTCACAGGTCAGCAGGCTCTGCCCAGGAAAACCTTGGGCTCCTCAATCTTATGAACCCCACCCTCCCGGGCAATCCAACAGGAATGATTCACTCTCTCCCCTCTCCTCACCCCAACTTCTCCGAGGAGTCCTGGGGACACCAGCCCTTGCCTCGGGCTCCAGGTCAATGACCCAGCTCTGCCCTGGCTTCATCTAAAATTTGATTTTTTTGTTCATTGTGGGTTCTTTTGGATTACACTTGATTTTTTAAAAGTCCTGCACCCAAGCTGCCCTGCAGGAACACCTCCAAAAGGAACCTCTTTCAAGTCTGGAGGCCATGTACCATCAACTAGAGGGACTTAACCAAGGAAGGGGGGCCTCTGATATGAGAGCCAGAGAGGGAGGGGGCGGATGGCCAGAGATGCTCCCCACGGAGGTGAAGGACAATGCTGTGGTGACACCACACTGAGGCTCTTGGGGTGCAAACGGAAGGGGAAGGAGCCTCCAGAAGCAGCAATACAACATCTGACATGTGCGAATATCCTGAGGACAGGTTTAACCAACATCTGGGGGATCTGAGCTTGAATTCACCGATAAATCCATAGAATGTCAACTTGTGGGAAAAAAAATACAAGATAATAAAAAGGTTTCTGCAGGAAAGCAAAGCAGCCCAGCTCCAAAGAGCATTTACGAGACTATGAAACATGAGGGGCGGGGCTGATGGAGCTGACCACAGCAGGACCGCACTAGGAGGATGCACAGGTGGGGACTCGGCAGGGCCGGCACGCGGGAGCAGGGTCAGCCTACCTTGTCGTCATCCTCGCAGGTCATGACGTTGGAAAAAGGGATCTCGGCCTTGAACATCTTCCGGCAGTGCATGAGCTGCACCAGCAGGTAGCACACGGTCTTGAACTTCATCCTCTTGGCCGGCTTTATGTCTGAGAGAATCAGCCCTGGAAATATCTGTGCAGACATGCAGCAAAGAGATACGCTGTGAGTAACAGGCACGTCCTGCCTCTCGGGCGGGGAGCACAAATGTGACGGGGCAGAGGGGTCACGGGCAGCTAGCCCAAGGCCTGCTGCTAGCCAGCGAACAGAACCACAACCCAGTCCCCAAACATGCAGCTCTCAACTCCACCCAATGCCTCTGAAACCAGAGCAATGCCTGAATCCCAGGGCGGATGTGTGGACATCACCCAGCTAGGTCTGCACCACGCTGGTGAGTGTCATCCACCGGCCCCCTGAGTCACTCTGTAGACCTCCCCTTCTGCCCTTTGCCTTTTTCTCTCCCTTTTTCTCCCCAAGATTCTCCAAAGGGGCTGCTCATTGTACAAACCACATCATCCTGCACATCCTCAAACCACAGCCCTGCCTGACGCTGTCGTTTAATTCTGCATGTCAGAAGGGCGGCATCCACACAGGGCCCCAAGGCTCCCTCCTCCAACTCAGAAACTCCTGCATCCCTGCAGCAGCTCCCAGGCCTCCCTCGTCAGGCCCCGCCCTCTGCTCCCCTGTTCCCAGGTTCACCCAAGCTGGTCAACCAAACCTCTCACTCGGCCCTCCTCCAGACCACCTCACACCTGCTCTTCTGCACACTCACTCCCTTTCTCCAGGAAGCAGCTCAGCTCACCCTACCTGTCCTTCCCTAAGCCCCACTTCTCTTGCCTTGCCAGTGCTACCCCATCCAAGGTCCCCATGTCACATGGGTGCACTGCATCCCAGCCTGGAGAGGGCTAGACCAGGGATGCACCAGGACAGCGAAACCCGAAGCTCTCCCTCATATCTGACCTGCTTGTGTCCAGAAGGAGCACCACAGCCTCTTGTGTCCTGCGCCCCTCACCTGAGCCCTGTACCCTCACCTGAGCCCTATATCCTCACCTGAGCCCTGTGCCCCTCACCTGAGCCCTGCACCCTCCCCTGGGCCCTGCACCCCTCGCCTGGGCCCTGGAAGTGGCTCAGTCACCCTCGATTGTGTCCAGATCACTTCCCCAGGGCCGAGTGACCTTCAGTGTCCACACAGGATGGTCACAAGCCTTCCTTTGTGCACAGCACCCCTCAATCCACAGTGCAATCCATCACCGACTTCCTGCAGAAGGTTCTCAAACCTAATTTGCAGGAGAGGCAGCAAAGGCCCAGGGAGGTGTGGGAGGACTCAGATGGCCCACCCCTTAACGACCCCAGGGCCCTGACTCCAAGTTCCCTCCCCACCCCTTCCCCTTAGCCCTCCCCACACGTGCAGCAGGCCAGGCCCAGGACACAAGGTCAGTGGGAACACCCTCGAGTCTGCAGAGCTCAGGGCCTGAGAAGCAGTGATCTGAGAAGGCTCTGCACAGGAGGCGCTCTCAAGCCTACCTTTCGCCGATGCGAGGGCACAATAAAAAAGGTCTCGATGTTATGAGTTTTCAGAAAACTGTTCCTCTCTTGTCCGTGTCCCGGCTCCACCTCATAGTCACCGTTCAGGCACGCCAGGGTGGTCTTTGTGATGTGAACCTTCCTGTGGAAAAGGGCGTGGAGATCCCTGCTCAGAGCCAAGGCGGGGCCTCCCCCACAGGGCCGACACTCTGCAGGGTCCTGACAGGGGCATCCCCTCCCCACGGGCAAGCTCTGGAAGGACCACTCAGGTTCCCCGGGGCATTAGCACGGAGGGCTGGCAGGTGGAGAGGAGCATTAGGGGGACCCAGGGGGAGGGGAACGTGTGCAAAGAGGGGTTGAGAGCAGAGAGGGCTGCAGGCAGAGGGGAGAAGGGGCCAGAGAGGAACTGAAGAGGAGGAGGGAAGCAAGTGTCAGGAAGAAGGGACGACGAGAGACGCAGAGGGCGGTGAAGTGAGGGAGAAGGAGGCCTCTCCCCAGGCTGTCTGTCCCCGAAATCCCCTGGGCGGGAGGACTTGGCCCAGTGTCAGGCCCTGCAGGGGGAACGGCAATGCTCTGCCTCCTCTGTCCCCCTCAATGCCCAGAACCCTCTGCTGAGGCCACTGCTGGCTGCACACAGCTGATCTGGTGTCTGGTCCTCATTGTGCAGCACTGAACACAGCTGATGGCTCTCGTCCTCCCCAGGCCCTCCTCCTGGTGCCCTGCATTCCTTCTAAGAGCATTCCTTCTCACCCCCCTGCCCCTCCCCTGCTCCTCTTTCTGCCTCTTGGCCCCCCTTCTCTCAGAGACTCGCAGGTCTGGGCCTTCATCACTCGCCCTCCTCCTTGTGCCCGGTGTGGAGTTCCAGAGTTTCAGTGCCCCCAAGGGCCTGTGAGCCCCTAACTGACCTCGGTGCCTGGGGAGACCCAGTCTGACTGATGAAAAAGGGCCCCCCAGCCCTGTGTCATGCTCCCCTCTTGTGCACTCCCCAGAGTGCTCCCTCTGGCCCCCAAGTATGTGAACCCCACCAGGGCCAGGGGCTCTGTCTTTGCTGCCAGCGTCCCCCTTCAGGGGCTTCCCTCATAGCTCAGTTGGTAAATCATCTGCTTGCAATGCAGGAGACCTGGGTTTGACGCCTGGGTCAGGAAGATCCCCTGGAGAAGGAAATGGCAATCCATTCCAGTATTCTTGCCTGGAGAATCCCATGGACAGAGGAGCCTGGCAGGCTACAATCCACGGAATCACAAGAGTCAGACACGACCTAGTGACTAAACCACCACCACCACCCCTCTCCAGGAATAGCACTGCACCCATCAGGTGCTCTGTAATCACTATGCTCCTGGCTGGTGGTCTTTCTTTGGTGGGGGGCGTGGAGAGGAGTGTCTCAGAAAGGTGGAGTGGAGGAAAAGAGGGAAGAAGGAAGCCAAGTAGAGAGAGGGCATGGGGGATGAAGCCCCTCCTGGGAGTCTAGTAGGTGGAGTCAAGGTAGGTGTCTGGAGTCAAGGAGTCACGTAGATGGAGAGCTACAGGTCAGCCCCAACTTGGAAGAGGCCCTGGCCGGGTGAGGGGGCCTGTGGAGAGCTCCCTAACGGTGGGAAGTCCCTGTGCTTGTCCTAAACATGGAGCTGCAGAGCAGGTAGGACCCGTAGGACCTTAGCAGGTAGGGGAGGATGGAGGTGGGTGGCTCCTGTCACCTCCTTGCTGGCTGAGGGTCTGGACTTTGTGCAGGACAAGGGGCTATGAGCACAGCTGCCAGATGGGGAGGGGCAGACACAGTGAGAAGGTGTTTACAGTGACCCCCTGAGACCCTGCTCTGAAGGGCAGAGAACAGGATGGGGGGGGGGGGAGCACTGAAGGACAGGGTGTGGGAGGGAGGGGTTAGTGCCTTCGAGGCTCCCCCCAGGGGATGCCCAAAGGCAGCCTGGTCACAGACAACAATGCCAGGGTTTTTGAGCTCACTTAGAAATGCCGTAGGCTTCCCAGGTGGCACTAGTGGTACAGAACCCACCTGCCAATGCAGGAGACTTAAGAGACGTGGGATTGATCTCTGGGTTGGAAAGATCCCCTGGAGAGGGGCATACAACCCACTCCAGTATTCTTGCCTGGAGAATCCTATGGACAGAGGAGCCTGGAGGGTTACAGTCCATGGGGTAGAAAAGAGTGAGACACAACCAAAGCAACTGAGCATGCAGAAATGCCATGGCCATTCCTGGGGCAGGTACAGTGAGGCTTTGAGGAGGATTTTGAGCCCCCACCTCCCTTTTTCTGCTGTTGGATTCTAACCTCCAGGCTCACTACTTCCTCAAGTCCCATAAGCCTCCCTTTCCTGATTTCAAAGCCACTCTCCAGAGCGCACCGAGCAGCCTCGGATGCCACCTGGCCCTCAGCCAAGCTCAGGGCCTCAGCACACAGAAATGGGGCCCCTGTTTCCACACTCTCCACTGAGGTCAGGCCAGGAGGGAGGAGGAGAGACGTGGCCCAGAGGACGGCAGGTCTCCAGGGTGAGAACAGGATGCCTGGGGGCAGGCAGAGGACAGGCAGCCAGGGTCAGAGGGGCCACAGAAGAGGGCACAGAGCTTTGCCCTGAAGTTCAGAGGAAGCGTGCCAAAGCAGACACACATGTGCAAGTGTCTAATACTCAGCTCTAGCCCCTGGGAATCACAGCTGGGCCCAGCAGCAGCTGCGAGCACATCCTGCAAACCCCTTAAGGGGAGGAAAGCAGGAGGGTGTGACTAACAGCCGAGTGTGCCTCAGAGCCCCCTTCCTGCAATCATGTCATCCCCCTGCTGCCCACCACTCATGGAAGGAGCACCCACTCAGCTCTTAGATTGATGTTTTTAAAGCAATACAATGCCTTGGCTCTGTGGAATGGTTTGAATAAAATGAGACCAAGGGAGATAACTGTAATTAGAAAGCATTAGAAGTGCACAGACCAATGAGAAACACACCCTCATTCTAGAAGAAAATCTGTTAACTTCCCTAGTGCGGCACTAAACCACAACACTTTCCACTGTCTAAGTCTGAGAAAGCAAGTGAAATGAGAAGCAGCAGTCAGCACTCAGGACAGCTCCCAGCCAGGCAGACCTGGGGCTTTCAGTCTCCACCTCCTCCGGTCAGCTTGTCTGCTCTCCTTGGGGGCCAGGAGTCTGAGTCAGCCCAGCGCAAGCCCCTCCAATTGTCGATGGGGGCTAGGATGGCCGGGAAAGGCCCAACTACTATTCTGCCCCTGCCCTCAGGGTCCCAGACTTACCCAGGCAGGCCGGCAGCCTCCATGACATTGGCCAGGGTCACGTCGTTGGACCACACATCATACTGCCACTTACGCAGGCCCAGGACCCCGCAGAGGACCCTGCCAGTATGCAGCCCCACACGCATGTTCAAGTCCACCTCAGTGGCCTCAGCCACAGACCTGCAGCAAACATAGACACAGAGTAGAAGCTGGAACCCTATAGTCTGCTCCCCAAATACCATGAGCGCAGGTGAGCAGGAGCGTGGATGGGAAGGTGGTCTCCTGACCTAATTAGCCTGACCCCTGAGCTGTGCCCTCTGGTGAGCAGGGGTCCCTCCAAGCTAGCTCCCCCAAACCCCATGGCCACTGCCCAGATCACAAGGCATCACACCTCCCCACCCCCCTCACTACCCAGGGCAACCACAGAAGAGAAACAAGCCCAAGGTCCCAGTCCCAGGACCCCGATCCTGCTCTGTGTACCACTGACCTGATCAGGGGTGCTCATGCCTGCTGCCTACCTGAGGTCCAGCATAAGAGCCACGGGGAACAAACCCAGGAATGGTCAAGGTTTGACCCCAAGCTCCCTGACTGAGAGGGCAGGCTAATCCTGTGGGGAGGCCCAGGACTCTGCAAACCCGCCCGAACAACAGGAGGACTTTGTGGGACGTAAACTGTGCCACAGTCAACTCGTGGGAGAAAATGAGATGAAAAGTGTGGATGCTGAAATCAGACTGCAGGGCCAGTATGCACTCCACCTGCCCAGCCGCTCATGTCCCTGGGCTCTAGCTTCCAGCAGAGGGTGGCTTGGAGCCCTGAGGCCCGCAGGAGAGAGCACCCTTGGAAGTGCCACGCTGCCACGGGGAGACCCTCTGATGTCATGTTTCTGTTTTTTCCACTTTTCCCCAAAAGTCAGAACGGTCTTAAAGCATATTGTTGAAGAAGCAGTATCAGGCCTGCTTGGCATGCTCCAAGTGACAGAATTTCAAGGAAGTGTGAGGGTAGGCAGGGGGTCAGTCACGGCGCCCCTGGCCCCTCCACCCTTGGTGGGTCCAAAGGTGGCCCTGAACAGCAGCTGTGTTAGAAGATCCAGAGCAAGAAGGGAGGGAGGCTGAGACAAACTGGGGGACACAGCGGGCCCATGATAGGACAGTTCAGTTCCCCTCATCCACCCACAGCTCCTGAGAACCGCCAGCTCACTGTTCTCCAAAGAAAAAACCTAAAAGACTAAAAAAAAGTAAAAATAAAAATGAAGAATGAGGAGCTTTGAGTGATGTTGGAATAAAGAGACTGGGAATCTTCATCTGGAACAAAATGAATGTGACCAGGACATAACTTAAGTCCACAACATCACAAGGAGAGTGAAAAAGAAGGAAGGTCCCAAAGCTTTGGCTCACCAGGCCTCTGACAGCAAAAGGAGCCAGTTCTGTGCAGAAACGAAGACAGAGCTGGCCACCCACAGGAATGCCAGATGGAAATGGCCAAAAATCCCCAAAGACTCTGAAACCCATCATCTCTTCATAGCAGGTTATTGATAAATGATGCCCCTATTAATAATACACAGTTTATTGATCATCATAGCAGGAGTAGCAGTGTTAAAGAAGGGAACACTTATCCACCCAGGGTGCCCCACCGGCCGAGCCCTCAGAGCTCTGCCTCCCCAGCCCAGCTCTTGCATACTCAGTTGCTTCAATGCCAGTGTCCTGTCTTCAGACCAAGGACTAGAGGCTGCAACCAGGAAGGGACAGGATGAGAGGGCATGGTCGCGGAGCAGGAGAGGGAGGACAGAGCGTGGGGAGGAACACGGGGCAGGGGAGGTGGTTTAAGAGAAATGAAGGCCTCTAGGGAAACCCCATCTGACCTGGTAACTGACCACACCCCGACCTCTGCCCTCTCCTGGCCTCGGTTTCACTGTGTGCAATCCAACGTGGGGCTGAATGAGCCCCCACAGGCTCTGAAAGCATTCAAACTCAATCCCAATGCCCCTCACCACCCATATCCTGCTGCTCCTATTGCATGGGCTGTGGAGATACTAACAGAGGCTCCACGGGGCACTCCAACAAGAGGGGATGATGATGGCAAACCTGCTCGGCCCTGAGCTGCCACCACCCTGCTCCACTGAGGCCAGGATTTGTCAGCATTACTTACAAAGTCCCATTTGTCAGTAATAACACAAGAAGAACGAGGCTCGCTGGACCCAGCCCACCTTCCAGGTCAGCATCCCCCCATCTGCCCTCACCCTAACTTCCACTTACCCACTGCCGCAGGGGCCCCCACTGGCCACAGCCCCCTGCCCCAAGCAGCCTCCATTCAAACCTTCCTCACAGTCTGGCCTCTAACCAGGAGCAGCTCTGCACATAACTGGTCACTTCATTCATCAAGGGCCTGTCCCCCAAAACCATGGCACCCAGGGGCTCCAAAGGTGAGCTAAGACGCCACCTTCCTGGCTGGCCCTCCAGCCTAGCTCACCATCCTCTGCATTCAGGAGGCTAGACCACAGAATCAGATACTTCTATGCAGGGTGCAGGGCAGCCTGGTGTTCAGCTTTGAGAATCTCAGAAGTATGCATGTCACCAACCTATAATAAAGGTTTTTTGAATACCTAATTAGCTGAATATATTTTAAATGTGTATTTTTTTTCAGTTTTAACTTTTTTTCATTCATTTGCCAATCTCCAGTTAAAGGCACTGAAATTAAGAAAACAGATTAAAAAAATTTTTTTAATTCACAAAAAGAAATCAATTTGGGAAATGTAAATAAGTAAATCTGCAAAAGGTGTTTTTGTGCATGTTAGGCATTTCTACTGTTGCAGCAATCAAAGAAGGGCAGGGGACTTCTGGGACCCACGTCCATCTCCCTCAAGCAGGCCTTCAGGGGTTCCTGAGACGTAGGACCTTCGCCAGCTTCCAACCAACCAGGCAGCCCAGGACACTCTACCAATTCACTCCATCTGTCATCCCTTCCAGCAGGTTCTCAATTGCAGTAACAGATGTGCAGCTAACTGGACAGTCACTTAAGATATATCTTTGCTCAAGAACTGTCTCACTCTAGATCACCAACAAGGACCTACGGTGTAACACAGGGAACCATACTCAATACCTTGTAATAACCTATAAGGGAAAAGAACCTGAAAAAGAATATACACATATGTATAACTGAATCACTTCACTGTACATCTGAAACTAAGACAATATTGTAAACAACTATACCGTAATTTTTTAATTGTATAAAATTAAAAAAAAAAAAAAGAAAAACCATTAAAAAAAAAAAAAACTGTCTCACTGAGGAACATTTACCAAGAACTGAGAAAATTGAGGAGGGGGAGAATGGTGCTTCCAGAACCATCAGAAATGCCTTTTGCCACTTGAGCATCTCTTCTCATTCGACCTCCACTCCAGCTGGGTACATCGGGTCTACCCATGACCTGAGCACAGGCAAGCTGGCCCTTACCAGTTCAAAGATGGGTCAGGGAAAGACGAGCACATGCCATTTACTTCTACTTATTATAGTGAACTAAAAATACCCAGACTGCAAGCAAAGCCATGTTTGGATTAAGAATTTAGCAAAATGGTACTTGTATGTTTGGAGGTCTGACTTGTGCTTGGCTAACTCCTGTGATGGTCAAGGCACTCCCTGTGGAGTGGACAAATCCCTTTCCTGTAAGTGCACAGAATCAATACGCTCTGGAGCCCCAGGGACAGCAGCCACCCAGCTGGCTCACCCTTGAGCCACTCCCTTTTGGGAAGAGGAGACTTGATGAATTGATGACTGTAGTGGCTGGGGATCCAGCATCTTCCCTGCCAGCCCATTTAACCTGGGATCCCATTTAATTCTCACAACAGCTCATTTCACAGCCGAGAAAATCAGGGATGCGAGGAAACTGAAGCACCACCTTAAGGATGGGAAGCCAGGAATTCAGGGGGCCCATCTGCTTCCTTGGGCAGGAAGCTTCAATCCTCTCAGGAACACCTGAATCTGGGGACTGATGGCTTGAACCCTACGAAGTGTTCATGTACCAGACCTGGCTGCAGAAGAGCAGTTCCTCGGGACTGACCTAGTAATATTCAACGCCTGATGAGGGAAAGCTGGTGCTGGGGTGCGGGAAAGAGTGGAGGCACTGATCTCACATGGGCAGCACACCCTCTGGTGGGGGGTGGGGGGAGCAGGCTCAGGCCTGGGTACCCTGGGGAGGGGCCACAGGACTTAGGGTCAAGGACATAGGTCCAAGCAGCATGACACCACTAGGAGTCCGAGAGAGAGAGAGAAAAAATAAATAAAAAAGGAGTCCTGGAGAAATCTCCCCGGAACCTTCAAGGTCTAGCCCCTGACCATCAGGCCGCAGGGTTCAGATGTAGAGGCCAAGAGTGGGTTCACTGCCCTAGGTTTCTGCCAGTCCAGCCTCACTCAGAGCCCTGGATATCATGAAGCCGATACTCCCATTTTACAGATGGGGAATCTGATGGCCGGGGTCACAGCTCTGCAGGGGCAAGCCCAAGCCAGTCATCACACTCACTGGGCACATAAGGTGCTTCCCACTCTATCTCCATTCCTCCCATGGGGAGGTGCCATCTGGCCAAAACCAGGAATATATATAACTTTAAATTATTATTAAAAATCACACCAACAAAATTAATCTGTGGTGTTTCTTTTAAGAGTGTATTGCACGCCTTAATTAGGTCCAACAAGTGTGAGAGAAGGGATCTGATTTGGGTGTTGAGGGCAAACAGGGTCCAGATGCCCCAGAGCAGGAGCCCAGGGGGCCTCAGGGCACCAGCCTTGGGCACTGCCACTCCCCTGGGAGGGTAAGAGTCCTCTGTGCTCAGTTGCTCAGTCGCGTCCAACTCTGTGAACCCATGGACTGCAGCCCATCAGGCTCCTCTGTCCCTGGGAGCCCTGGGACTCCACATTCAAAGCAATATTTTTTGCTTTATCTTTTACAAGGAACATGAAAAATCTTTTCATCTGTTTTCCCCATAGAAATGAACTTTCTACCAAGTGGAAAACAATATTGTTCCCCACTTGCCAGCCAAGGAGACCCTCGACCCTTCTGTTCTCACACAAGTTAGAGCTGGTCAGGCTGCTCACCTTCCCTGGCAGGGATTTCTTCCTTGGTTTTTATGAATTTCTTACTCCACTCCTCTCTATCCTGTAATATCAAATGCTTGACCCACACAAGTTGGTCCCGAGCTCACAAGGGTCGGAATGGATTGCCCTGTTTCGAGAGTGATCCTGGTGGATGCACTGCCAGCAGAGCGTCAGCCTAAAAAGGGAGCTGACGATGGTGGTCCAACATACCACAGTAGGACAAGAACATTCCCGATCCTGAGCATCCGTATCACCACGCACAGTATTTGTAGGAGATGCTTTAGGAATCTCATAACCATGAAAACCATCCTTCCTGCTTTTCGACTTCCTCTGTCCACTCAGAGGTCCCCAGGCCTGCAGCAGACCTCTCTGCAGCCTCGGCAAGGGACATCTCAGCACTGCAGCCTGTGCTGCTTCCTGGTCACTCACAGCACCGTGCCCACCAGCCAGGGCCACCTGTGGCCTCCCCAAACAACAAAACAGTCAACAACATGCCTCTCCCCCAGTTCAGCTTCTTTTTCCAGAGCAGGGGCTACATACTGAAATCACCTGGGGGTAGGGGGTACTTATCCATAGCCCAGATCAGCTGCCATGGGCTCTCTGGGCAGAGCAGCCCTCGGGGATTCAATTCACCCAGGCAATGCTGACATGCAAGTCCTGTCTCCTGAGAAATGGACTGCCAGACCAAGCATGCGGTCGGAGAGTGTTGAGCGCCCTGTTTTTACACACAGTGTGCAGGCGTGTGGACCCTGTAATCTGCCTCACAGGGACAGTGCAGCGAGCCTGCTGTTCACCCCTGTCTCATTCCACTCTTGTGCTGTTCTGTCTCTTCTCCCGAGTGTGAGACCACACCAGGCCCTGGTAACCCCACGCACTGAGCCAAAGCCATCTCTCCACGCTGCTGAAAAGCTGAAATGTGGATCTATGCACCATCCACCATCCCACCCTTCCAGCTCCACACCTTCCTTAACCAGACAGAAGGCCCCTTACTGCTTCATCCCAGGCCCTGACGAGGACTGTGAGGAGACAGAGTGGCTAAGAAACCGGCAGGCAGGCCTCCCGGTGTTCCAGAAATACCAGCTCCATCTAACCCTCTCTCCACAGAGAACACCTGACACCCGGATATCTGCCCTCATGGGCGAGCACACGTGAGTCCTTTTCAACTGGAATTCAGCCAGACTTGAGCCAAACCTTTCCCACAACCAGGGCTTCCCTGGTGGCTCAGACAGTAAAGAATTCGCCTGCAATGCAGGAGACTTGAGTTCAATCCCTGGGTGGGGAAGATGCCCTGGAGAAGGGAATGGGTACCCACTCCAGCGTTCTTGCCGAGCGAATTCCAGGGACAGAGAAGCCTGGTGGGCTGCAGTCCATAGGTTCTCAAAGAGTCGGACATGATTGAGGAACTAACATTTTCCCACAATCAACTCCCTGAGCATCTTATCTAGCTAAGCTAGAAAGGTTCTTTCTTTTGACCAGACTAACACACAGTTCCTTGGAAGAAAAACTATGACAAACCAAGACAGCATATTAAAAAGCAGAGACATCATTTTGCCAACAAAGGGCCATATAGTCAAAGCTATAGTTTTTCCAGTAGTCATATACAGATGTGAGGGTTGGACCATAAAGAAGGCTGAATGCCAATGAATTGATGCTTTTGAACTGTGGTTTTGGAGAAGACTCTTGAGAGTCCCTTGGACGGCAAGGAGATCAAACCAGTCAATCCTAGAGGAAATCAACCCTGAATATTCACTGGATGGACTGATGCTGAAGTTGAAGCTCCAATACTTTGGCCACCTGATGGGAAGAGCCAACTCACTGGAAAAGACCCAGATGCTGGAAAAGATTGAGGGCAGGAGGAGAAAGGGATGACAGAGGATGAGATGGTTGGACAGCATCATCGACTCAATGGACATGAGTTTGAGCAAACTCAGGGAGATAGTGAAGGGCAGGGAAGCCTGGCATGCTGCATTCCATGGGGTCATAAAGAGCTGGACATGACTGAGCGACACCAACAGCAACAATACACAGCTGACAACACCTGGGATCACTGCGGACAAAAAAACGTAGCCCCAACAAAAATGCACAATAGGGACTCCCAGAGGCGGAGCTCCACAGTGCAGGCAAGGTGCCTTCACCCAGCACCTCGCCAAGAGGCACTGGTTCTCTGCAGCCACGACACAGGTGACCCACCTTGGACACACTGGCCAGGACAAGGCAGGCTGCACGGCGGGGCGGGGTACCCACAGGGCACTCACGTGATGGTGTCGATCATGTCCAGGCCCATCTCCACGCAGCAGTGGGCATGGTCGGTCTTGGGCTGGGTGAGGCCGGACACGCAGTAGTAGCAGTCTCCCAGGATCTTGATGCGGCGGCAGTGGTTCTCCTTCAGGCAAGAGGGCAAAGGGCAAATTAGCAATGTACCCGGGGCCACCCGAGCACCTGCCCCCCTGCCACCAGAGGCTGAGCTGGAGGTACAACCTAGACCAGGGTCCAGGCAACCCTTCCACAGTCAGGGCACCTCCAGAGCACAGACGTTCCCCATGGATGGGACTAGGATCACTTTGGGGCACCCCACACTGCCCCACACCCCTCCACCGTTCCCGCCCTTCAGTTCACCAGGGCCAAACCCACAGACCCTTCAAGGTAGAGAGGCCACCCCACGCCTGGGAGCCAGCTCCTCTCCCCAAGGAGGGGTCCTCTCTCCCAAGAAGGGCTAGGACAGTCCGACCACCAACTCAAATCATCATGTGATGGCTCTTCTGGAACATGCTAGACCCCTCCCCACCCCAGGAAGGGCCAGGCCACACACGTCTGAGCACCCCGTAGCTTAACCCAGAGCCGAGGTCCACAGGCCATGTGAGCAGCTCTCCCCAAAGGATCACCAGCTGGGGTCTGAGCCCCAACCTCACCACGCACAGGGAACACCTCAGAAAGGCATCCTATACCACACAAGGTCTCCTCTAATATTTACATAACGGGAAGAATGCTGGCTCCACCTCGCCCTCAAGTTGAGGACAGAGAGACACAGGAGACGCTTACTACCATCCATCTTACACTAACCCATCGGGGCCGGCTATGATGATGACGGTGACTGTCAGCTTTATACAAGGAGAGCCTTAAAACAGCATTTCTGGGACATTTTGTTTTCAACACCGCTTTATACCCCCTAAATAACTGAGGACCTCAAAAAATTTTCGTGTAAGTAGGTTAGAGCTATGGATATTAACACATAAGAAGTTATGACTGAGAAGCTTTTTTTAAAATGTATTAATGCATCTAAAGTAATACACAACCCTCTTCCCTTCTTCCTCCCTCCATGGAACATGTTGCTGTTCACCAGGATCCCAAAGTGGAGAGAGTTAGAAGAAAAAAGGAAGTGAAACTCAGATTAGTGCTGCTTCAGATGATACAAAGGATTCTGAAGACAGCGTCGTCCATGGGGAGGGTAAAACTGTTGATTCAAGTTAGAGTTTTGGATTATTTATGGGTTTTATTTATGTGTTTTTCCTCTAACCTCGAAGAACTTTAATAAAGGAAACAAAAACCATAAAAATAAATAAAGTAACAGTAGCCGATCCATTACATATTAACAAGAGTATGTAACACATTTTATGAAAAATTATGACACTTTCCAAAACAATCACTGTGAGAAGCAAGGCTTTGTTCTCCTTTTTGCCAGTCTCAGTATCTGTCTTCACAGAAGACAGCTGTTTCCTGTGTTCTACGTTCTGCTTCTAGTCTATTGTATCTGTTCCAGTTGATTCTATGTTCCACCATTCACTCCATGGTCTCTCCTGGAGGACGTCTGTGAAGGAGCCGGACCTCACACAACCTATCCTTGGATGAGACAGATCTCACAGCCCCCAGGTGGTCTGGAAGCCCAGAGCTACACTGACCCCACTCTGAGAACACATTCTATAAATTATATTTAGTTCTGCTCTTCATTTTCTTACAAACGAGTCACCTCCTGCAGGTTTTCTCGAATGCTATGAATTCTCAGTGCCCCGGGATGAGAATTCTCAGCCTTCACCACCCATGCACTGCTGCAGGACACTCTCCACCAGGCAGAGGTGTGGGGAGCAGGCCAGGGCCAGCATCCCGATGCTCTCTGGAGTGGTGATCCAGGCATCAGAGCAGGGGGTGCCCTCTGTGCAGATGACTCAGTGCCTAGCTCGTCCCAGCCCTGGGCCTCCCTTACCAGGGGGACACTCAGTCAAAGAGAAGGAGGACAGTGGATGTTCCCCCTGTTGGGAGGGCTCAGGGAAAGCCCAGTGACTGGGCCTGCCTCAACCCGAGCCCTGAAGGCACCTGCTGTGGTCAGGGAGCTGGCCTCAGGGAGGTCCAGGATCTGGCCACTCAGTCTTCAGGTGACCAGGGGCAGTCACTCATCCATCAGACACCCGCCTCCTGGTCTGCAAAAGGGATTTCCAGTGTCCTATGGGCAGACTATGCTGCGGCTGACAGAGACTGGGAGCCCAGGGCCAGCCAGGTACAGATGTCCACATCATGGAGCCAAGGGCCAGGCTTCTGGCAGGCAGTCTTCTCCAGGCCAGCAGGCAGCACTGGGCTCTCTTCCGGAATCTCTAGCATGTCCACCCCGACCTGTCCCTTCACTGCCAGGACACACGGTGTAGGTCATTGAGGGACAGCTCCTTCCCCCATCCCCTCCCCATCTTCACACTCAGGCTAACTTTACTGGACCCAAGGGCCCAGGATGAGACGAGGGTCCACTGCGAGGTTCCACCATTCCCTGGGCACAGAGACCCTCAGTGGAAAGTTCATAAACCCCCAATTCGTCCAGCTTTCCTCCCAGCTGTCCATATGGGGAGCTAGACCCCTCCCTCTGAGGAGCCCACAGAAGTGACAGGACCTACTCCACTTAGGCACTGCTCCTGCAGAAGATTCCTCAAGGTCACCAAGCCCCGATTCTGGGGACCTCAGGGATGACAGCTGTCCCTACCCATCAGCATCCCCCTGGGGCATGAGTGTGGGCAACCGTGGATGTCCCTGCATCCCCCAGCTTGTGTTCCTGGCTGTCTCCAGGCCCCATGATCCCAGCCTCCTCTTTATCTCTGTGTGTCCCCAACAGGACTGTCCCTAGACTGGAAGGTGCGGGCAGGTGTGTGTGTGTAAGTGAACGGACCCTTAATATGATAGGCGGGTCATAAGTGGCAGCTGTCCCATCACATTCGAAGGAAAATCAGAGGCCGTGGGTGGGGCTGCCCCAAACAGCCACCGTGTGAGCCTGACTGTCCCCTGTGACACAGACGCTCGGAGTGGCCGCCACAGAAAGGGGAGTCTCTGTGGGGCTGGGGAGGCTCTCTGATGGCGAGTCCTCTCTGTAGGACCCGCAGGACAGGAGGCGTTGGAAGAACGAGGTGTAAACGAAGATGAAGGCAAGTGGTGCCCCAGCAAGCCTCAGGAGTGACCCTCCCTGCCCAGCGTGGCTGCTCTCCGAGGGAGGATGAGAGCATCTAGCAGCTGACATCCAGGCCACAGGCTCACAGGTCCACCGCGTTCTGGGGAGAGCTTCCAAGAGAAGAGCCATCCTCAGCTGGACCCGTCGACACAGCCAGGACTGGGAGGATAATTACAGCCAGTCAGTGACACCTGTGTTCTTGGCGACCATCCTGAGGTGGTCCCTTCCGGGCTGGCTCTACCACAGGGCGGCCGACACAGCCCAGAACAGACTAGGGAAGTGAAATGCTAACCCGTCACCTTGTTTTTTTTAATCTCAACTGTACCGGCTTTGGTTAACAAGCTTAAGAGACCAAAAAAGGTTTTTTCCATTGCTTTGGGTGTTTTAGATTACAACACCTTCCCTGTAACTAATGAAAGCCGGCGCCTGGAGTTCCCCAGCAGGAGCATGTGTGTACAGCTGAACAGCTGTTTTCCAGCCAAAGCAAGAAAGAAAATGGAGGGGGAGGGCCGGAGGAGCTGGCTCAGAAGGGACAGGAGTGACAGGGGACATGACAGACAGAGCCCCCTCAGAGCAGCACAGGAGCTGCAGGAGGATCCAGGGAGGAGGGTCTCACGCTTTGGTTACTAGGGTGGTCTGCAGGCTCACAGGTCAACTATGGACCCAGCTGGCCATGCCGGAGAGGACGGCAGAGATCCTCACGCTCAAAGGCTCTGTGAGCCTGCCCCACTGGCCACAGGCCTGGGAAGAAGCAGAAAATTCAGTGGGATCAGGAAGACCCACTGCAATTTCAGAACCCAAAGATGCCCAAAGCTCTCTGGGGCTGAGGCTGACTCTGAAACAGGGGAGTTCAGAGAGGCCAGAGGCCATCAGGTGGACCCCACACTGCACCTGGATTCTGGGAAGGCAAGAAAGCTCCCAGGACCTGGTGGTACCCCCCCAGGGGAAATGGAGGTGCAGACGGAGAGCTGGAAATGACCCAGCAACTGCACCTGATCCCCAGGTGACTGCATCCAAAACCCAACTGGCCGAGTCATATTAACTTTGCATGGTATCTGGCCATCAGTGGGAAAACAACGGGTCCCAGGGAGGCTGGCTCAGTCAGTCAGTCGATAAGTTGTGCCCAACTCTTTGTGTTCCCGTGGACTGTAGCCTCCCAGACACCTCTGTCTATGGGATTTCCCAGGCAAGAGTACTAGGAAATGACAGGTTGTCATTTCCTTTTCCAGGGGATCTTCCTGACCCAGGGACTGAACCTGGTGTCTCCTGCCTATGTCTCCTACAAGGGCAGGCATATTCTTTACCACCTGAGCCACATGGAAAGCCCCCACTGAGGCACACTCTTCAGTAATAAACAGTCACATGTACACATCTGTTCCTGGTCTCCAAAAGGAACAATGGAGGGGCAACCCCAGACACAGCACAGATGCCTAAATGCATGGGGTGGGAGAGATGGTAGGGCAGGGCAGTATCTTGGCCCTGCAGATACAAGTATCTTGTCTTGGAGTCTCCACTGTGGGATGGAGCCATGCCAATATTTTATGCACTTAAAAAGAAAAATCAATTTAAAACCACGATGCCTAAAAATCAAAACCAAAATAAAATAAACCTAACTGTAACCTCGCTGGTAGCATGATCACACAGCAGAGAACTATTCCAGGTGAGGAGAAAACACATATTTGACTATATATCAGTGCTGTGTGCTATGCTTAGTCATTCAGTCGTGCCCGACTCTTTGCGACCCAATGGACTGTACCCACCAGGCTCCTCTGCCCATGAGATTCTCCAGGCAAGAATACTGGAGTGGGTTGCCATGCCCTCCTCCAAGGAATCTTCCCAACCCAGGGATGGAACTCAGGTTTCCCGCATGGCAGGTAGATTCCTTATCGTCTGAGTCACCAGGATATAAGGCTTCTCTGGTAGTTCAGAGGATCTACCTGCAATGCAGAAGACAGCAGGAGACACAAGTTCAATCCCTGGGTCAGGAGGAGGGCACTGCAACCCACTCCAGTATTCTTATCTGGAGAATCCCATGGACAGAGGATCCTGGCAGGCTACAGTCCATAGGGTCGCAAGGAGTTAAACACAATTGAAGTGACTGAGTATGCACGCACACACACACTAGTGGGATATAATCCAAGGACAAGATAACCACAGAAACCACTAAAGAAATCTTAAATTGTATTCAATGGGCTTATTGTGGGTAATAATATTGTTGATGCTATTTTGAATCAACTGTACATAAAAGAATGAAACAAAAAATTATAATACTGTCATTAGAGTTTCCAACATCAAAGGAAAAGAGACACAAATGTAAAAATCAAAGAACTGAATGAATTGGAAATATCTATATAAACTCAGAATTTGTTTCCCTTTTTCTAAAAAATATTTTCCACCTCTATCTTCTGGAAAGTCACAGGGCCAGAGACAACCCGGATTACAGGCTGGAAAACCCATTTCCTGCTGAGAGAAACTAGAGCTTCTGAAAAATGCCACATCTGTGTGTGAGGCAGGAACATGCTGCGAGGGTGTGGGCCGAGTCACCAGGAAGCAGGAGGTAACCTCAGGCTCACCCCCTTGGAGAATCTAGTCCTGAAATTTGGTAAAGAAATGAAAAGAATCAAGTGTTCACTGAGGATAACCAAACAGCTCATAAATGTTCTTCACTTTTAAAGAATCACAAGCTAATAAATGCAGAAGAAACAACAGGATCAGAAAACTGACCCTGAGTGTGTAAACTCAAGTGAATACAGATCAGCCAAGCTTTTGAGGCAACTGCTGTGACCCTCGGGCACATCGTCTTGGGAAGCCCGTAACAACACAGGAACCTCAGATCCACACGCCCCGGTGAGAAGAGGCCAGCAGAGGAGCCAGCACAGGGGAGAAGCAAAGTGATCAGGGAAGAGTCGTGAACACAGATGAGAGCTCAGGACCTAAGGCAGGTACAGAAGGTCAGCTCATTCAGGTGCCTGGACAGCTCGGGAGAAGTACAGAGCACACCCACCCCTGGGGCTGAGCTGCCACCAAGGGCAGGAGCATCAACAAGGAAAAACCAAAACCAAGACACACTTGGCACATCCACTGAACACAATGTGTGTATCCATCTGGTTTTTTGGTTTTTGTATGCTATGAAGGTCTGATATCTCAGGGGCCTTGCTGGTAGGAAAGGATGCCCCCTGCTTACCAGGGCTGGCTAATTCCTGGAGACAGTAGACAGCTTGTTCCTGTCCCACTGGCAGATCAGAGTCCACACCTTTTCTGTGGACTCTCATACTCCTGCCACTGTCCCCGCCCCAATCATCAGGGTGGGGACCAGGGAGCAGGAGACACCGACAGCCCAGAGCCCTAACCATCCACACTGTCCAGCCCTATGTCTGCTCATGCCATGGAAACACCTATAAAGCCTCGTCCCCCTCTCCCAGCCTCTCTGCCTCCTGGGCATCCAGTGGTCCCTCCTCTGGGGGACTGTGATTGATAGAGCATCCTTCTCTGGCCTTAGCCCCCCTGCCATCACCATCACCTCTGAAAAATGGAGTCTTTCCTGCCATATCAGTAAACAAGGATGTCACAGCCATCAGAGACTGCAGCCCTCCATGTGTGAGCCGGTGAGCCCTGAGGGAACTCAGGAAGGAAAAGAACACCTGCCATCTAGCAGCCATCAGACTGAAGCCACTCACTACCACTGAGCCCGGAGGAAACTCAGGATATGAAAAACACAGGATATGGCCCCAGATAGCTGAGGGCATATCAAAGGAATGATTTCACTGAGCCCAGACTTGCATCTTTCCATACACAGAAAAGCACTAAATTCCTTAACTTATCTGTTTTTCTTTAATTAAAAATAATCTTTTGATGTTCAGACTATGCCCTTTGTTGCAAAACTTCTATATAACCTGACTCTCTCCTTGCCTCCTTGGAGCAGCTCTCTCGGGGTCACTTGAGATACTGTCTCCTAGGCTTGAAGTCCTAAAAACTCCCACCAAATTAAACGTAACTCTCAGCTTCTCGGTTGTGAATATTTTTTAAGTCGACACCTCCATAAATTAAAACCCACAGGCACAACCCAGACATACGTCCATCTCATGTGAATCCTGACTGAAACAAATGAGCTCTGAAGAAGAGATGCATTTGAGACAAGCAGGGTGACCAAGTCCAGAGCAGGACTCAATTATCTGTAACTGTGGGCAGCGTGGTCAGCTGCCAGAGGGGTGTCAAATTGGCACCAGCCACAACGTGCTGGACAGAGGAGCCACTCTCCAAGGCTGCAAGGATGTGGCGTGCTGATGGGTAGGATCTGGGGGGAGGGTACAGACCCACAAGACTGGCCAGGCATTAGTTCCTGTCAAAGAGGACTGTGGGTGCCTGGGGGCGGTTGTTATGTTATTGTCTCTAACTTTGAGCATGTGTGAATTTCCTAAAACCTTCAAGGGCAAGGTTTACATCTGACTTGTTCCTGCTGCATCCCCATCACCCAGGACAGTTTGGGCACACAGTAGAGAGCTGGCAGCTGTTTTCTGAACCCAACTAAGGACACATGCTTCACGGCGACACACAGAGGCACCACATCCTCTTCTGCATGGCACTCCAGGCCCCTCCAGGCCACCTGCCTCTCCCTTCACTGCTCCTCTGCAACGAGGCCTCAAGTCAGCCTTGCTCCCCACACCTCGCTCCTCCCTCTGCCTGGACCACACCTCCCCACAAAGGGACCTGAGCCACTGCAGCTGCTGAACACAAGTTTCCTCCAGCAGACTGGGTGGGTGAGTTTCTACAGGTGGCCGGATACAAATGACAGACTCATTAGAGTTCCAAACATCTACTGGTTTTCCAACAAACACTATTTATTCCCTGCTAATCAAGGGATAATTAAAGAAATCCAGGTTCATTATCCAGGATGCAGAAAGTTCAGAAAATTAAACATTATATCTCACAGCTTAGCAATAACCATGGTTACTCTGGGATATTTCATTCCAGACTTTCTTTTTCTCTCTGGCACTCATGCAAGTGTGTGTATAGTATGTGCACACACAGTGTGAAAATTGGGATTCTACTCTATATGCAACTTTACATTCTACTTTGATCACTTAAAATCATACCCTTGGGTCAGTTTTCCAAGCTGAGCTCAGGTGATGGTCCCATGGCCACCCCTTTCAGGCTGTGCTCATGATATCTCTTTACATCCTGACCACATCTTGTTCAGCAAAATCCTGGTTTCACAAAATTGGCTCAAGGTCTCCCTGCCTGGATTGTAATTTCCCTGGCCGAGGGTCTCTGACTCTGTCTTGGGGGCTCCAGTCCGCCCCCCACCCCCACAGACAGCAGGTGCACAGGCAGCTTTGCTGAAGGAACACTGTCAAGCAGAGTCACAACTGGACTCTGAGCACAGGTCAGGCCTGGATGTGGCCAGCTTCATGCGGCTATGGGACCAGCTGTCAGAACAGGAAGGTATGACCCTCTGAAATGACCCAAGGACAGTTTCCTGAGGAGGAAGAAGAAAGATGGGGGATAGGAAGGATGGACATGAACATACACCCAAGCAGCTTAGAACTGGGTGGGGAGCTCCACCCTCCAACAGGCTTCCATGGGTTCCTTTCAGAATCATCCAGAGTAACACAAGTAACTGAGAAATAATGCCCTCACTAACACAGGTCATCACTGTCATCCATCAGGCACTGGACCCCTTACACTCCTGTCCAAGTGCTCCTTGGTGTTGGGTCCTCATGGTCTGGAAAGGCTCCCAAAGTGTCTGAGTTCAGGGACAACAAGGACTGGCCAAGCCCAAGGGCTGGCATCCCCAGGGAGAGCCCCTGGCAGACTCCACATACCCCAGGAATGCTTGGACCTAAAGAGGGCAAGCCTCTGCACTCGTCCAAGCTCTCTAACCACCCATGATGTGTGCGGGTCAGCTGCCTGGCCCTGGGCACCACCCTGAATCCAATGCATCCCCCTCTTGTGCCTGGCAATGGCCACGCCGGGGCTGAGAACAAGCTCTTGTTGGAAACAGTCCCTGAAGGATTCTTGGTGTCATGACCAGAGCTGAAGACCATGTTCTCACCTGCCCGTCACCCCTGAGGACCAGTCTGCCTGGCCCAGCCGACAAGAGGCCAACACGGACTCAGGCTCATCTCCGAGGCTGGCACACCAGGAACCCTCCCCACTACCCACGCCTCCTGGAAGCAGCCAGAGGGGCATCAGCTTTGTCCAGCCAGATCACTTTCCCATGGGAAAAGCTGACATCCAGAGATGGGCCCACCTCCAACAGGTGGTGGTGGAGCAAGGCTAAACCCAGGACAGGTGTTTCTCCGTAAACTCAAAGGGTGTGGCCAGTTTCCGAGATACACACAGACATCAGAGCAAACGCAAATCTAAAATAGATCGAATAAATGGAGGAAAGGTCAAAAACATAGTGCACATCTGCGGTAGTCAGCCGTGGATCAGGGTAAGCAAACCGTCAGCTCCTACGGAGATGAAGACAAACACACTACCCACCAGGGACCTTCATAAATGAGGGTGTGTTTGCATCCCCGGGGTCACCACACCTTCCACACAGGGCGCTTGGACATAAAACAAGCACATACACAAGGAAAACACGTCCAGGTGCTGCTCAGAACAGGACACAAGCAGGTAAGAGTGAAAATATACTGAAGACACAAAACGTCAATGCACGAAAGAACAGAAGCAGAAAGCAATAAATAAGCAAACGAGGCCATTTTAATTTCGAGCTTCCTCACGGTCAGTCACCTCAACAAGGACAGAAGATTCAAACTGCTTCTAGAGAAGAAACAATTTCCAGAGAAGACGGAAGCTGCACTGGAAGCTGCACATGGCAGGTTAGACGCTGTAGATGCAAAGATTAGTGAACCTGAAAGCGCAGCAGTACAAACTGTCCAAAATGAAACAGAAAAAAAACAAACAAAAAAACTAATTTTTTATAAAGATCATCATCCTGGACTTCCCTGATGGTACAGTGGATAGGAATCCACCTGTCAATGCAGGGGAGATGGTTCAATCTCTGGTCCAGGAAGATTCCATATGCCACAGAGCAACCAAGCCCATGCACCGCAGCTACTGAGCCTGTGCTCTAGAGCCCAGGAACCACAACAACTGAGCCCACGTGCCACGGCTACTGAAGCCCACAGACCTTAGACGTGACCTGTCCCTGAAAAATCTCAAAACCCCAGGGATCAAACCCACAGCACACAAAAGGGGGCAGGCATCCTGAGATGTCACCAACTGACTCCCAGCAGACAAGTTTCACGTCCAGGTAGTCGTCCCAGAAAAGGGCAGTGCAGGCCTCCTCCAAAGAACCCTCCCTCCACCAAGGTCAGCCCAGGCGACATCTACCAAGGGACAGAGAAGGTGGAGGGTGGCCCGCAGGCAGTCCATGCTCACGCAGGGCCCCCAACCCAGCCAGTGCCTCATCCTGCCCAGGGCCCTTCATTGGAGGTGCTGACTGGGTTCATGCAGCCTCTTGCCATCTGCAAAGGCAGCAAGCACTCTGGTCCCAGGGGAGGAACCAGTGAGGCTGAAACAACAGCCAAGACCACATCTCCACCAGAGGATCCACCAGGCATGTCCTGGCCCCGGGAGCAAACTCATCAGATGAAGGGGGTGGCTGCACTTACCGTGGCCAGCTCGTCAAACTTCCCGAAGAGCTCATTAAGGAGTTTCACCAGCTCCTGGGCCGTGCACTGTGACGCCAAGCCTGTGAAGCCCACGATGTCTGCAAAGAGGATGCTGCAAGACAGAGAGGTACCAGCTGTCCTCTTCCATCGGCTCATTCAGATGTCACCTGAAACCACAGCCCCCCGCATAGCCTGCTGGATCCAGAACAAGACTGAGGTTGAGAGAAGCCAGGGGACTCTTCGGTCACAGAGGGAGGAAATGCTGGAGCCACTCAGAGTTCCTGCTGACTCCTCCCAGGACACTGGAGGGTCAGCGGCGACCCTCACATGCTGTCTATATACTCGGCATCCCCCAGACCCAGGGAGCAGCTCAACGTCCACTAGGCCTGCTCCACTTCCCGGGGTGGCCTGGTGATGGGGTCATGGCTGGTGGCAGGTGAGCAAAAGTGACATGTTCTCAAGGAATGAGCAGCCTTCACATCATCTCCCCCCCCACACAACTGATGCCAGTGACTGAGCCCAGGCCCTGTCAAAGCCCCCCAGGGGTGCTGTGCTGTGGGCAGGGCCACCCTTCAGTCGGCTACAAGGGTGAGGGCAACATCTCTCTTAGATGCTGGGCATCCATTTACTACAGTACCCTTGTCAGTGTAAACAACACCATGTCCACCCACAGCACATAGTCAGCAACCTGAATGCTGCAAAGACTTTGAAAGTCTTAAGTAATGAATCAACACAGGGGACCAATGCAGGACAGAGAAATTGTAAAGCAACAGAGAGCTTCCCCTAGCCGTACGTTTGGAAGAGGGTGGGGTTCCTGCTGAGTCCTCCAAGCACCTCAACCCCCCACAGTTGTGAGGGACAACGGAGAGGTGACCAGGGGCCTAGCTCAGGACAAGCTGCTCCGCAGAAACCACTCAGGAGAGACCACGAGGCCTGATCATGGAGTTCCTGGACCAGTGCCGGTGTCACCTCCAAACCACTCACCCCAGGGGAACACCGCTCACTGTTGACGACATCGCATAGCCAACTTTTGTCACCTTCAGCCAAAAGCACCCTCAGCTCTGAGACTTGGGAGATCACTCACCTGGGTACTGGAGAGGTTGATGAGACTTAAACGTGCTTCTCCAGTTTAAATGAAGAAAGTGATGTATAATTATAGTAATTTGTTCTTTTGACACACTTGCATTCATATCTTAATTCCTGATGCCAGATCTTAACTCAGGGTTGAATTTTCAATAATACCTCATGCCAGAAAGTGGGGACCCACATTATAGGCAGAAAGTGGGAACCCACATCTCAGAGAAGCTTCTCTCTGATGAGGTCCTCACCCCACCATGTCAACCATGCCCTACCCAAGTGCAGAGAGCAGCTGTGTTCACCCCAGGACAAGTCTCATATGCCATTATAATTCTCTAACTGCAGAAGAGCATCCCCCACTGAGACGGTGAGGAGCTTAAGGATGCAGACCTGACTTGTACATCCCACTGTACCAAACACAGAGCAACAGGAGATACATATCTGTGTTAGGAATGAATGAATGGGTAAAAACTGTGTCTAGGCTACAGGTGTGTCACTGATACTGAGAAGCTGAGCAAAGGGACTGCAAGAGTGGGAGGAGACAAACAACAGTTTTCTCCCCTCTGTTTAGTATAAAATTCAAGCTTCTTTGCATCTCTGAGGATACACCATGATTTCTTCCCTCTTATAACTACCCATGCATTCACATGCCCTCCTCTAGCCTCCGGTTTCTCAGTCTCTGCTCATTCATTTAGTTCCATGAACACCGACTGAGCACTGCCCACCTCCACGCAGGGAAGCCCCCAGTGTTTCCCTGCCTGTCCACCTCCACAACCCGTGGGAAAACTCACCCCTAAAGCACCCAGGTAGCAGATCTCTTACACCCCAGGTCCCTGTCCTCAGGAGCTCAACATCTGGGAAAGAAGGCTCAGAGCAGAGAGGGACAGAGCACAGTGAAGCAATGATATGGTAAGGCTGGAATTCAGCAGGAAGGCACAATACCCACTTCAAGGATGCAGCCAGGCTGGAGCAGAGCCTGGAGCCTCTCCAGAGATTTTCCAGACAAACAAGAAAGGAAAGAAGGAAGAAAGAAAGGAAGAGGGGTTGATTCAGAAGTGCAAATAGTATGTGGAAACTAAGATGGGTGAGAAACCATATAGTAACTTATCAAAAGCTGAGAGAGGCAGACTGGTTGGGACATGGATACAAGCAGTAAGCAGTGGAACACAAGTATCCAAGATGAGAGGTTCCTGAGTGTCAGCCCAGGAAAGGCAGGAGGGGGAGAAGTGGTTAGACCTTGGATTCCAGTAGGACTGTCCAGCTCTGCTAGTTATGGCAATGTGCTGGGACCTCAGGCAACCTACCCAACACTTTAATATGTCAGTCTTTCCATCTTTAAAATGGGAATAAGACCAGAGTCCAGATGATAGGTTGTGAGAGTTAAAGGGATTAACAAAGCACTTAGAATAACTGCTGCTAAGTCACTTCAGTCGTGTCCGACTCTATGCGACCCCATAGACAGCAGCCCACCAGGCTCCGCCATCCCTGGGATTCTCCAGGCAAGAATACTGGAGTGGGTTGCCATTTCCTTCTCCAGTGCATGAAAGGGAAAAGTAGAAGTGAAGTTGCTCAGTCGTGTCTGACTCTTAGCAACCCCATGGACTGTAGCCTACCAGGCTCCTCCGTCCACGGGATTTTCCAGGCAAGAGTACTGGAGTGGGGTGCCATTGCCTTCTCCGACTTAGAATAACACCTTACACCTAATAAGAGCTCACCAATTGCTTAGTTACAATAATTTGTGAGTGTTACAATGCAATAAATACTTATTGAAGGATCTACATGTTAGGCTGTGTTCTAGATGCTTGGGACTTAGCAGTGAACAAAAAGATTCACACATCACTGCCCTCCAGAAGTTTCCATTCTAGTCGGAGGAGATGGATGCTCACAGTATGGCAAAGGTGACAAGTGTAACTATGGAGGAACATGAAGGAGGGAAGATGAGTGTGGAGCTCTGAGTACGTCAGGTGACATTTGAGTCCTGAAGGGAGGAGAAGGGGAGCCATGAAGACACCAGAGAAGGTTCCACGCAGAGAGAACAGCAGCTGGTACTGTTGTGATTTTTGCTGGGTATAGAATTCTTATCTTCCTAGTTCAGCTTTTGAATAAGCCGTGCCACTGCCTTGTGGCCTCCGTGGTTTCTGATGAGAAATCTGCTAGAAACTTTACTAAAGTGCTTCTCTCTTCCTGCTTTCAAGATTCTCTCCATGTCTTTGGCTTTTGACAGTTGGATTATGATGCGTGCAGGTGTGGTTCTCTTTGAGTTTATCTTAACTGAGCTTCTCTGATGTGTAGGTAAGTGTTCTTCATCAAACTTGGGACATTTGGGGCCATTGTTTTTTTTCATTTTTCTTCCCCTTTTCCTCTTTGCTCAGACTCTCATTATGAGTGTGTTGCTACGTTTGATGGTGTCCCTCAGTTCTCTGTTCATTTTTCTTCATCCTTTTCTTCATTCTGTTCTTCAGACTGGATAATTTCAACTGACTTATCTTGAGAAGGCAATGGCACCCCACTCCAGTACTCTTGCCTGGAAAATCCCATGGACGGAGGAGCCTGGTAGGCCACAGTCCGTGGGGTCGCTAAGAGTCGGACACGACTGAGCGACTTCACTTTCACTTTTCCCTTTCATGCACTGGAGAAAGAAATGGCAACCCACTCCAGTATTCTTGCCTGGAGAATCCTAGGGACAGCGGAGCCTGGTGGGCTGCCGTCTATGGGGTCGCACAGAGTCGGACACGACTGAAGCGACTTAGCATAGCATAGCATAGCATATCTTGAAATCCACTGACTCTCTTCAGTCTGCTCAAATCTGCTGTTAAGCCCCAGATGAATTTTTCATTTTATTTTTCACACTTGAAATTTCTATTCAGTTGTTCATTTATATAATTTTTATCTTTTTATTGGTATTCTTTATTTGATGAGAAATCACTCTCATATTTTCTTTTAGTTTCTTAGACATCGTTTGTTCTTTGAACATACCTAAAATAGTTGATTTTAAAGATACTATCAAGTTCAACGTCTGGGCTTCCTCTGGGATAGTTTCTATTGATTGCTTTTTAAATATATTCTTACGTAAGCCATGCATTCTTGTTTTTTGCATGTTTCATATATTTTTATTGAAAACTGGGTGATATAACATGGCAACTCTGAAAAACACATCCCCCTCAGGGTTTGTTGCTGTTACTGTTTGTTTATACTATTGCTTCTTTAGTGACTTTTCTGAACTAATTCTATAAAGTCTGTATTCTCTATTATGTGATGCTACTAAAGTCTTTGCTTCATTAACTCGGTATAGTGTTCAGTTAATGACTAGACAGAAATTTTCTTAGATGTTTGGAGCAAATAAGTCTCTCAATCTTTGACAATGGTGTGTATGTGAATGTTGGGACATGCTTTCAACACTCAGCCAGGACATACTGGGCTTGGACATAAAAGGACTGTAGAGAGCCCAATGAGATGTCCATTTGGGCTGTAGAAAGATGTCTCTGAATCCTGATGGAGGGCAGCCAGAAGGGCTATGGTGTAGCTGGCACTATCTGTGACAGGGAGCCTCAGCTTCCTCTCCTATCTCAGGGCTGTCCTGCCTGCACCAAGCACACTGGCCCCCATAGTCTCTCAGTCATGTCCGACCCTTTGCGACCCCATAGACTGTAGCCCACCAGGCACCTCTGTCTATGGGGATTCTCCAGGCAGGAATACTGGAGTGGGTTGCCATGCCCTCCTCCAGGGGATCTTCCCAACCCAGGGATCGAACCCAGGTCTCCTGCATTGCAGGTGGATTCTTTATCAGCTGAGCCACAAGAGAAGCCCAAGAATACTGGAGTGGTTTGCCATGCCCTCCTCCGGGGGATCTTCCCAACCCAGGGATCGAACCCAGGTCTCCTGCATTGCAGGCAGATTCTTTACCAGCTGAGCCACAAGAGAAGCCCAAGAATACTGGAGTGGGCTGCCATGCCCTCTTCTAGGGGATCTTCCCAACCCAAGAATCCAACTGGGGTCTCCTGCATTGCAGGCGGATTCTTTACCAGCTGAGCTATCAGGGAAGCCCACCATAGGATGTGGACAGAGATTTTTCAGCAGCAAAGGGGAGTAGTAATTTGTCACATCTGTATTTACCGTTATAGGAGAGAAGAGGAAGAGAAAGGCACTCAGGTGCCCCATGCACGTGCCCACCTCTACCTGCTGCCCCAGAAGACCCCGGATATCTGAAGCTTTCCTTGCTGTATGCAGATGCTCTGTCCTGGCAAGGTGTGCCCTGGATTGTTCTAGTAGTCTAGTCTTCTCAGCAGGGCATTTGGTCACTAAATCAAGTTCTTACCCAGTAATAAAAGGTAATGTACAAAGTGGAAAGGTCTAGGCAGAAGTCAGCATCAGCCAATCCTAGACTAGCTTTAACCTTATCACTCACTGGCCAGGGAGTCCTGCACACTCACTTCACTCTGCTGAAGCTCAAGTTCCTCATCTATAAAGTAGAGGTGACAGTGCTCATAGATATCAAGGGTGTGATGATATTAAACAGAACCAAGTGACCTTTCCTGACTGGGCTTGCACGTTGGCCCCACACATCAGGCCTTAATCCCATTTGGCTTCACCATCTTCTATAGGAAGACAGAACTGGTCCTTATCAAGAGACACAACAGTTGGAGTGAGTGCACTCAGCAGACAGCTGTTAGCCACACCAGCCCACACACAGGGGCGCCTGGACCCTGACAAGGATGGGCTGGCAGCAGTGGGCCTTGGCTCATTTCAGATGAACAAGCACCAGCTCATGGGGACCCAGTCTGCAGCTCTCAACACAGACAGAAGGAGGATTTTCTTATCCTTTTGTGTCCACAGGGGCTCAGTGGGCAGGGAGGCCTGACACCTACACCCAAGAAAGCCAGCCAAGACCAGAAGGAGAGAGAGTGCATGGGTCCTTCAAACCATCATTTCCTACCTGACACTTTTGTCAAGTATTACTCCCAGACAGGAAATATTGCTATTCTAAGTACCTTTAAAGGCAATGCATGATTTAATACAATAAATTACATTTTAACAGAATCTTTAAAAACAAATTAGCAAACTTTAGAGTGTCCAGGGAAAGTCGGTTCATTCCAAGGGCTCGGTTTCCTCACCTATAAAATGGGAATAACCGTCTCTACCTCCTGGGGCTGCCATGAGATGAACAGAATAAAAGGAACACCTACCCCAGAGCCCAGCACTAACTAGAACAATGCTCAGTTATTAACCCGATACAGGCAAATTCCCAGTCCAATGGCCACTGCCCAAGTCTGGCTAAAGGACAGAGTTCCCATGCTCTCCAGTCAATACAGGAAACAGAAGGTGAAGAAATGAGAAAGAGCAACTGTGAAATGCATCATCCAAGAAGCCTACCCACACCCCCTGTGGGAACTGCTTCCCTGCTAGGCAAGCGCTCACCTGGGCTCCTGACCCACACCTGCTCCCTCCTTCCCTCAAATTAGGGCCCTCTGCTCACCTCTGCCATCAGCTCTTCCTCCTCCATCACCTCCACCTTCACCAGCACCTCCCACCTCCACCATCATCACCCACCTCTGCCACCTCCTTCTCCTCCACCACCTCTACCTCCACCAACACTTCCCACCTACAACATCATCTCCACCTCCACCATCTGCCACCTCCTCCATCACTTCCCACCTCCTTGATCACCCCTCCCACACCTCCATCACCTCCCACCTCAGCTCCCCAGGACCATCACAGGGCCAAATCAGTGCCAGCTCTACCTCACGTTGTCATGCCGCTGGATGTAAATCTTGTGGAAAATCCTCTCAGGGGGCTTCAGGAAGTCCTCCTTCATCTCCATGGCAACATTCCGAGGCAGGAGGCTCATGAGCAGCCGCTCCTGGACAGAAGAGACAGGCTGGTGTGATACAGCAGCTCCTCCCTGTGATTCCTAGACATGCCCAATCCAGTGACCTCGGTGCCAAGGAGCTGCCCTCCATGAGGGGCCCCAGAGCCTCCTCACACACAGCCTGCATGTGGTCCAGTCCTACGGACCCTGCCCAGCGCCAGAGCTGTGGTGGGGTTGTGCCCAGGCCTGGACTGTCACTGCACAGGTAACTCGTTCCCAGAGTACTGGGCAAGCTTGCTGGGGCAAGCTCACCCGTGTGCCCGAGCTCCAGTGAGTGGGGGTCACAAGGAGGAGACACCACTGCCTCCAACCAGGCCTGTCCAGCCTCACTCCCCACACCACCGCCCAACACAGCCTCAAGAGGGACCTCAAGATGGGCTGCCCATGCCCAGCGACAGACAGGAGCCCATGTTCCACAGAGATAAGTGACTTTGGACACAATGCGGCATTTTCTCCTGGTCTTGTCTTCTGATTTCTCACAGACCTGAAAGAGTCAAAGGTGCTCCACCCCCAAGAGTATGGACCAAATGCCTGGGCTTATCCACAGGAGCCATGCTGCCCCCGGGGGCTCTATCACCCTTTCTGGACCCTGGTTTCTTCCTCTGGTCCCCACCTCTCCTCCTCATGATGGATCCTTCCCTGGCCTCAACCCCACTGGCCATATCGTGTCTGAGAAACCATGTTCTGGAAACCTGGGGTGAGACCCCCCACTTCTCCTTTAGTCCCTTTCAGAGCCCCTCCCCCACCACACACACTCTGCTTTGGGAAGAAAATAAAAGTGTGGAATTTAGATCCTGCCTGCAATCAAGTAAGACGTCCTACTTACAAGGGTGAACATGGGGCTGGGAGGGGGCAATAGTCCCTCCCTCACTCTCTCTCCAGTAGCACCCCCCAACCTGGCTGGCCCACAGCCCCTGGGCCTCAGTCTGGTCAACGGAGGAGGCTCAGAAGAAGCCACGTGGATTTCTGGCATCTCCCACTTAGACCAGGTAGCCGGGTGCAGTCCCCAGGTCCTGAGACCCTCCTAGACCCCAGGTCTACCCTGCAGTATGAGACCACATCCCTGACTGGGAGCAGCCGCTCCCACACGTGACATCTTCTGGAGGATGATCACAGCAGCAGCAGTGACAACAGTCACCGACCATAAAAGTCCTCTCACTTCCAGGAAATGGCCTCAGGGGCCTGGGGTGGGGGTGTGAGGGCTTCACCTCCTTGGCTCCAGATCATAAAGTTATTTTAAGATGGAAGAACGTACCTGATGCACAGGAAGTCTCCCCAGGTTACGTATCCCCATGTACACTTCTGAGGATGAAGGCCAGGCCCAGCCCCGCCCAGCACCAGGTGGAGTTGAGTGTGTGCCCAGGTGAACCAGGCCTGGTCTATGTGGGGTGGGGGGACCCACTGTGGCCCCCACACGGCTCCAGGCTGGACAGACCCCCACACTCAGGAGGAACATCACAAGAGCATAGCAGTCCATTGACACTCCGCGACCAGCCACAAGGGGAGAGGACCCTCTGAGACAGACGTGCTGGTCTAAGTAAGCATGTGAGGACAGCCTCGTGGGCAGAAAGTCCCAGTGCCCAGGGTGTGGGAGCTGGTGTGTGACTTGAGTGTAGACAGGGCCAGATCAGCCCTTCCTTAGCAGCGAGGCCTCTGGGGACAAACCTGAGCACCACCCATGGACAGGAGCCTCTGCAGGCGAGCCCGCTGTCCCTGAGAGTACTCGGCAGGGGGCTCATTCGGGCCACCATCAAAGGACCACCTGGAAGCTTCCAGAGATCGTCACTGCCCTGAGGTGCAAGGTGGGAAAACAGAAGCAGCTGGACGGGAAGGCAGGCCACCCTGGAAGGGCCCTGGGAACACGCAGAGCCCTCTCTGCAGGCCCAGCATCAGGGGCGTCTACAAGCCCAGGCCCCTCAGGCCACCTGCCAGTCTAGGGGCTCAGGGTGCACCCCAGAGCCCCGTGCAAAGGGTCTCAGGGAGAAGGAGAGTCCCAGGGCCTGCAGGACAGCTGCCTGGCCTCCCATCCCGACTCTGCCTCCTCCAGGGCCATTAGTTAAGCTCTGTCTCAATCCCACCCTGTCTATCAGGGTGATAATCACACCAACCTCCTCAGCAGGGTGTTCTGAGAAGGGGACAAACACCTCAGGCCCTCGCTGACCCACAGGGGTCCCTAACTTGTATCACTCCTCCCAGCACCTCTGATGACGGCTCTTAGCGGCTTCGCTCTTTTGTCTCCTGCATCTTTTAAATCTGTCACCTGCTCTTGGAAGAGCACTCGGGTGTCACCCAAGTCAAATCAAGCAAGGGGAACTGTCCTCCCTCATGCCCGTCTCACACCTCCCTTCACCGTCTCACAGCCTCAGAACTGACCGCTCTCCCTGAGTGAGCTCCCGGGGGAACCGCTGAGGAGAGCCTTCCCCTCTCTCGGTCTCTCCATCACCTCAGCTGTCCTGCATGACCTGGAGTTAGAACAAGGAAACCGAGGCAGCCACCGAGAGGGAACGACTGAAAAGGCAGAGGGACACTGACCAGCCCGGGACTTCAAGAGGAAATCGGGGGGCAGGTAATGGAGGGTTAGGCCAGGTGCTGCTGCAGCCCAGGGGTGCCCACCCAGCACAGTGTGGGGTGCCGAGACAGATGGCTGAGTTAGCACTGTCCCAGGATCCCTTCTCCCCACTAGCACCACAATCTAGCCCCTCATTCTCATCCAGGGACTTGAAAACCTGGAATGAAAACTATATTGTCCAGCCTCCTGTTCACCTAGATGTGGCCAAGGAGATAGGAGCTGAAGGATCAGGTGGAAATTTCTGGAATATTCCCTAAAGACTGTTCTTCTTCCCTCCTCCTGTTGCTGGGGATACAGTCATGATGGCTGGATCTGTACCTATCATCTTAGTTCAGGAGGATGAAAGCTATACACTAGCAATGGCAGACCATTTAACTAAATGGAGACTGGGTTGTGAGGATTGAATGGATCAGATCTGCATCACTGGCCATAAAGTGCCGGCCCTGGAATACGTATGTAAGAGAAAAAGAGTTATCTCACTTGCATAAGCCACTGTCATATGAAGTTCCTAACAGCAGACTATATTTCTGACCAAGGGCTCAGCATTAACTCCATCCACAAGATTAGTGATAGTGCCTGAAGCCAACACACATTAATAATCAAGACTTGAAAGTACACAACCTCGCCCACAGGGAGCAAAGCAGCCAGCCATCTGAAAAGATCAAGCGCCCATCCCTGATTAAAAACAAAAAGCAGCAAACAACTTAGCTGGCTGACATCATAAAGATAATACCTGAAATCCACATCCAATTCCAAATTCAGCCCTAAAGCCTCAGGCAGCAATAAACATTACATTAGAAGCAGACAGCTACATGATGAGTTCTAACTAGTGAAATAAGATACAAAGCCAGAAATCAAAGGGACAAATTTATAAATATGAATCATACAAAATATCCCAGCATCCTATGAAGGCTATATAAAAACCTCAATGTTTATCTTGATTATCAGAATGTGACTTAAATATATTAACCTTAATAAACATTAGATATTTAAACAACAATTATGAAGACTCTGTTTCTGAAAAGATGGAAAAGTACTTTTCCCTATTCCCCCACTAAGTTCACCGAAAGTCCTGGACATTACATATAAAACAGTCATCTGAAGGCTCTGAAAGGCAGAGGGAAGGAGGCAGAAACCTTTGTACGAGGGATGGCCTGGAGGTGAGGGCCTGGACTTTCTTTTTGTCTTACATATCCCAGACTGGGTGCTGGAATGTGGATGGCCCAGAAATGTCAACAGGGACAGCAGTAAGCTCCAACAAATTCAACCCTCTCTGACTAAAAGATCAGGACAAGGGTAGCCTCATGAGACGGAAACTGCTATACAATAATTGTCCCACTCCAGGCAAACCACTCCAAAAAATCAGCAAAGCTCCATCCTCCCCAGGCTGGGGTGCCAGAGAAGCCATGCAGGGAACTCTGCCTTTGCTCTCCACCAGCTGGTAACACCCAGTGCACCCCACCAACCTGCTCCACTGCATCAGCACAGACCAAGGGCTTTCCTGCTCCTCCCTCCAAGTCAGAAGCCAGAACTCTCGCCTGCACAGCAGTAAGGAGGTACCCCCACCACCATAAGCCCCAACAGAGGCTCAGTGTGGAACCTCGACTTGTACCTCAACAAGGAAGTATTGAGGTGGTGTTCTCCACCTCCCCCTACCAAATGAAGTCATAGAAAGCTAACCAAAAGAAGAAGTTCAAATAAGACACAGAGTCTCACACACAATATCCCAAGTCCAGGTTCCAATCAGAAATCACTCATCACACAAAGAACCAAAAAAATCTCAACAAATGAACAGAGGTTATCAACAGACTCCAACACCAAATGACAATAATCAGAATAACTAACAAGATTTTAAAGCCGTTACCCTAAGAATGATTCAATGAACAACTACAAATATGTTTGCAAAAGTGAAAAAACAGAAACTCTCAGCAAAAAAATAAAAGATACCAAAAAAAAAAATCAAATGGAAATTTTAAAACTAAAAAAAAAAAACCCTGAAATAAGAAGCTCAACAAATGGGAACATCAGAATGGAGGGGACCAAGGAAAGTTTAATGAACTTGAAGACAGAACAGTAGAAATTGACCAAACTGAAAAACAGAGAAAACAGACTGGAAAAATAACAGAAGAGTAGAAACAACCCAGACATCCATCAATAGATGAATGAATGGATAAACAGTGTGGTCCATCCACACAGTAGAATACTATTCAGCCATAACAAGGAATGAAGCACCGACCAATGCTACAACGTAGATACACCTTGAGAACAATATGCAAAGTGAAAGAAGCCAGACACAAAAGGCCACATACTATATGATTCCATTTATAAGAAACTTCCTGAGCAGGCCAACCCATAGAGACAGAACACAGATTAACAGTGTCTAGGTCTGAGAGGAGAGGATAAGGAGTGACCACTAATGGGTACAGCTTTCTTTTTGGGGTGGTTGAAAATTTTCAAAAAAATAGATTATTATGATGGTTACACACTCAAAATATCAGAAAAGTCATTTAGTTGTTTTGAACTTTAAATTGAACTTAATAGTATGTAAACTATAGATCAATAGGCTTTTTTAAATTAAAAATAACTAACAACTATGGTGGTTTCTAACAACTATGGTGGTGCTGTGAATGAGCCAGATCTGTTTAAAAATCCATCCTATATCACTTAAAAAGAAATTTGCTTTCTCTTGATAAATTTCCTCACACAGTGGGAAATCAAAATTGTTAAAGTTTTATTTATCTTGTTAGAATGACAAACTGAATATACACTTTGTAAACAATTGCATGCAATTTTGGAATTATGACCTAATAATGGCATTTGAGGCATGTTGGGGACTTTGGAGTGGTGGCCTCTGCAGTCAGGGCAAGGACACTGATCTCAGGGGGAAGACCTTGCAAGCCCAGGCTTCTTGGCCGGGCTTCAGGGAACAGTAGGGAGGAGGCCCCAGGGAGCTAAGCGGTGACCTTCAGAGGCCTCTCACTCCTTTCCCTATGCTCCCCAGATCTGACAGACTCAGACCTCAGGGTTAGACCCCAGTGGGGAGCTGTGATCACCTGAGGCCCCCAAGTGGTCTCTGTCTGCTCCCTACTCCCCCTCAGTAGAGCAGGTTGTCCAACTCTGCCCCAACTGTCTCCAAGCTGAAGGAAGACAGAGCTGCAGCTTACAAACCTGCCTGCCCTGCCTGGGATACCTGTGTGCCCCATCCCTCCCCCATTTGCTGAGTGAAAGCCACCTACTGCTCCCCATCTCCCAGCCTCCCCTACCTGGCAAACTCCTACATAACCTTCAAAGGCCCAATCAAATATTTCTATATTTCTTCCAATGCACACCTCCCTCCCCCAACCATGTAGCATGCTCCTCAGAACCCCCATCCTCCAGTTGGGCCTCCCCACAGGAGTCCCACATTTGGCTGAGACCAGGTTCCCTCCATCCCAGGGTCTCTGGAGCCATAGGCCAAGTATTCAGATGTGCCGGGTCAAGGATGACCACCCCCCGCAGGAATTCCAGCTGGGCCTCTCCCAACCCACTTGGCATCAAGAGGCAAAGGGCCTCAGGGCAGATACCACTCATGAATGCAGGACTAGGGGGGCAGAAGCTGCTCCCTTGTGCATCTGTCTGACCTGCATTTCTGAGATTCTGGAATTCTGGCTTTGAGTCCTCCAAAATCATGAGCAAGGTTACCCTGCACTCTCACAAGGAGTTTCTGTCCTATGGATGATCAGCTTGGAACAACGTTTTCCTCAGAAGTTTCTATGACTCAGCTATAGAACCACTGGGGTCTGGTGATGACTTTGGGGCGAGCTTTTCATTACTGAGTCAATTGTTTTAATGATCATAGGATGTTTCAGGCTTTCTTTTTCTTCTAGAATCAATTTCAGTAACTAACACCTTTCTGGGAATTTCTCCATTTTGTCTAAGTTTTCAAATATTCTGGCAAAAAAAAAAAAAATTTAAAAACCTCTAAGTATTTCCCTCTTATCTATTTTTAACCCAGCTTTATCTCTGGGGCGTATGTATTCCCGTTCCTAATCATCTTGTATCTGCTCTTTCTTCTTGGTCAGTCTCTCTAAGGCTTTTCTGTTTCAAAGAACCAACTTTTGTCTGAAACTGAAAGAGACCTATTAAAGAGACCCTTTCACAGCCCTTTGGAATATTTTAACCCAAAACCTCTGTGTGAGCCTTTTCAATGGCTGAGGAGACGAGGGCTATAAAGGGAGAAAGTGGGCCATGGCTGGTTTGGGGGGATTCTGGGCTGTGGCCTCTGCTGTCCTCACTGTGTCAGCAGCTACTTTGTCACTCGCCTTATCATCCTTCCCACATCATTTAAATTCTTCAAGCCAGCCCCAGTTCTCAGATTTATAAAACAGAATGAAGTTCTTACGTGCTCAACTATAGACACAGAGGCCTAAAATTAAAGATCTAAGAACCCAGAGGAAAGAACCCTTTCAGATCAAGCTCATTCGTCTGTTCTGCCAAGACCCTGCGGGACAGGACAGAGTCAGGCAGCTCTGTGTAGGGGCCACTGTCACTTCAGCATATACAAGCCTCTCTTATAGGAGTCAGCCTCGGGGACACCGACAACTCAGGTAGCTATTTCAAAGTATAGCAGAGAACCTTCCAGAATGAGAGTGTGCCCGATGAAGCAGACGGGCCCCCTGCCCATCCTCTTCAGCCCCTCTGGTCTTGCGGGCTGCACTGAGAAGGACCGACCACTTCAAACATTCCCACTGGTGAAAACGTCGGAGGAGGCCTTGCCCTGGGAGACTCGTCTGGGGAGACCATGCCTGCCCACAAGTGCAGGGAGAAGGGCAGGAGATAAATAAAAACTCAGATTTTGTAGACAAAGCAGATGGATTTTTTTTTTAAAACAGCAACTGCAGGGCTAATTAGTTCTAAACAATGTAGGAGGGGAGGGGATGTTCCTGATTACTGGAGCAATTATCACCTTCTTCTCAGGGTTGCCTTAAAAATCAGTGATTACAGGCATGGAAGGCCCACGGGTCTTCCTGGCTGAGAGCGGATGAGTGGTGAGAGCTCACAGTGGCATCCTTTCCTCCAACAGTCAGAGGCTCTCCCCAAGGGTTGTGATGAAATGCACCCTGAAACCTGCACAACTAAATCACTTTGCTGTACACTTGAAACTATTAATAACACAGTATTGTAAACCAACATGTACACTTAGTCACTAAGTCGTGTCCGACTCTTTGCGACCCTATGGTCTGTAGCCTGCCAGGTTCCTGTGTCCACAGAATTCTCCAGGCAAGAATACTGCAGTGGGTTGACATTTCCTTCTCCAGTGGATCTTCCTGGACCATGAATCGAACCCATGTCTCCTGCATTAGCAGGCAATTCTTTATCACTGAGCCACCAGGGAAGCCCCTATAAGCCAACTATACTTCAATAAAAAAGAAGTAACCGATCAACATGGGCAAGAACAATGTTGGCAGCAGATTTGTGCAGAGTGGGCACATCCCAGGGAGAAGACATCCCCTGGGGCTCAAGAGAAACATCTGCTTCAAGCCACGAAGCACAACCTTCTCCTGCCTGCCTCTCAAAGCCTCCAATCTCGATACCTCCAGGAGGATACTCACTCTGGAAGAGAGGAAAGAACAACCTGCCACCTTTAAGAGCATCTGCCTCCCACCTGCCTCCAAGTCCTGCCTCCACACTGACCCCTCAAACCTGCATCTGACCAACTGTCTGTCCTGTTCAAGCACATCAGAGGCCCCACATCATGTGCACACAGTCACGTGCATGTGCACGTCCTTCCACAGAGTGCAAAGCCCAGCCTCTCTCCCCAGCTCAGCCTCTGTGCTCAAGCTCCTCCTCGACTTGGCCTCATTCAAGGACCCCACTCCCACCCCTCTAGCCCCAGCGCAGTGTCACCCTGCCTCCTGCAGAGGCTGATAGGGGCATATCTGCTGTCACACAGGGGTCGCTCTGGAGCTGGACACCCCAGAGCCCCCTCCCAGAACCCAGGTGCACCTCCAGCATCCCCTCCACAAAACTGGGCTGCACTCACCAACATCCCCCCACATCACCCTGAGTGCCACCTGACGGAGTCAGGGCCTGGAGAAGACTCTAGAAGCAGCTATGGAACTGGACTGCTCTGTGACTTGAGCTGAGGCATGAAAATACAGATAGCTGACAAGCCCATATGGTCGGGGCACCCCTCGCCTGCAACTCAGGGGGCTGTGGTTTTCACACTGACACAGAGGCGTGAGTTGGGCAGAGGTGGCTGGCCACCTTCAGGCTCCCTTGGCCCAGCCGGGCCATCCCTCGGCAGGCTTTGATGTATTGAGTGCCTATGGGTGCTTGAGAGCCCTGAATGGGCGCTTGAGCCCCGTGTGAGCTCGAGGGTTTCCCTCTGCCACCCAAAGAGACAAGGCTCCCTGAGCTAAAAAACAGTCAGGCCAGCCAGAGGCAGGGAGTAACCCGAGTGCCAGGTACAAGGCTGCCCAGGGAGACAGCTGCCCTGTGATACCACCCGCTGGTTCCAATCAGAAACACAGAACAAGTCAGGATGCTGCCTCGCCCCCTCGCAGGACCAGCCAGGGGAACTCATGGGGATGACCCATCCTCACTCACTTCCACATTCCGTGTGCTCAGCTCTGCAGCAATAAATGAAACCACCAAGGAAGATGACTGATACATTGGAAAACATGAAAGATTGAGTTTTTACACAAAGAAAAGCAGAGCTAGAGGAACAGGCTTGGGCAACACGGGGATCCCTTCGATGAAGTGCCAGCCTTTCTCTAGTGAGAGGCTCGTTCAAACCCACAGGAAAGTCAGAGAATGAACTGGCAAAGGATTAGAACACGCCCTCCACACACAAATACAAATGGTAAGCACACATGGAGAAGTGGCCACTGCATTAGTAACCAGCATCCGAACAAACGGGAGGAACCAAGTTCTAACAGGATGGGGAGAAAGGGGAAGGAGGGAAAAAGTGGGTTATAGGCAACAGTGGGAATACACACCAGAACCCTGAATGCTAGGCCCACCCCAGCTTTCCCACCCATGGGACTGGGCAGGCCTGAGAATCTGTATTTCTGACAGGCTCCCTGTGAGGCTGGTTCTGTTGGCCCCAGGACCCCCCTCAGCCACTGCTCCCCAGAGCCCAGTGTAACTAATTATTACTTATAAAGATAAAAAGAAGCACAACATGTTTTGGAAAATGCCCAGGACCCAGGGAGAGAAGTAACATCCTATTTGCACTCCTGAGGATGTAACCAAAGATATTTCAAGTCTATATGAATAAAGATGCTTATGAAAAAGAAACATTTTTAAAAACATAGTATCTAAATGTCAGATGCCAGACATGCAGGCAGGCAAGGAAGCAGCAGCTGTTTTCCATTACCTTCAGAGCACCAGTGGATACACCTATGGGAAATAAGTCAAATGCAGAAATAAAATTCTGTATACACCAAAATGACAATGATGTGGGGAGAGAATGTGCATAAGGACAAAGACTTGAAAATACGGACCGTTCAGCTGGGTTGATGGGATTGGGTGACATTTACCATTATGTAGATTTCCTGCTTAAGAACATCAGGCCTGCTATCAGAACACAGACGTGTCTCTGAGCCTCCGTGAGTCTGGGTTTCCTCAGCTATGGGACTGAGAAAAGAAACCCTTGCTCTCAGAGCTGCAGAGAAGCGACACATGAACAGCAGCAGAGGCTGGGCTTGCAACTGCTCCATGAGAACAGGAGAGATTGCTCAGCCACTGTGTTCCCAGGGTGGGAACATGGGCACGGGGGAGAAATACATTTGCAAAACCCACACGTGTGGCCAGCTCCTCACCACTGACAGGCAGGACCCACCCAAGGGACAGAGGGCGCATTAAGCATTTGAACATGTTTTAAGGGTGGAAGCTAGGTAGTCTATAGGAAAGGCGGCAAGAATAAGAAAAGAAATGAAAGACAAAATCAGAGAAAGTAAGTCCAGAGAAAACCATAATTCTAAAAAAATACATGCACCCCAACATTCACTGCAACACTGTTTCCAACAGCCGAGACATGGAAGCAACCTAAGTGTCCACAGACAAATGAATGGATAAAGAGGATGTGCTATACTGATACAATGGAATATTACTCAGCAATAAAAAAGAATGAAATACCATATGTAGCAACATGGATGGACCTAGAGATTATCATACTAAGCAAAGTAAGTCCGACAGAGAAAGGCAAATATCAAATGATATAGCTTATATACGGAATCTTTAAAAAAAATGATACAAATGAACTTAAAAACAGGCTCACAGACATAGAAAACAAGCTATGGTTACCAAGGCAGAAAGGGGGGATGCATAAATTAGGAGTCTGGGATTAACATACACACACTACTATATATAAAATAGATAACCAACAGGGACCTACTATATAGCACAGGGAACTCTATTCTGTAATAATCTCTAAGTGAAAAGAATTTTTTGAAAAAAAATATATATGTATAACTGAATCACTCTGCTATATACCTGAAACTCACAGAACATTATACTGCAATAAAGACAAATAAATAATTTTTTATTTATTTAGAAATTATTTAGAAATTTTATTTATTTATTTATTTATTAGAAAACGTGGGAAAGGAAAACATTTGAAAGGATCTGGAGAACAGGGAAAACAGAGGGAATGCAAAGGAAGATTCAGATTCATCCACACAAGAATGGCCCCCACATCAACCTTTCCAGCACTTCAGCAGATGTATTTAAGGGGAGAGAATTCTGTAGACTCACTTTTGGGATCTCTTGGACGTGATGAAGGTAAAGACACCAAGTTCAAGGCCCTCTAAGCAACAAAGACTCCCCATTGGTGCTAATGATGCTGGTCTGGAAAAACGTTCAGGGCACAGCCCCAGAAGATACACTCCTTATACTTGAGCATGCACAAGTATACACATGTGTGTGCACACATATACACACATCCACATGCGCACATACACACAAATGCATACACATCCACAACCATACACACATGGACACGTGTACACAGACATACAGGCATGCACACAAGATCCACATGAATGCAAATCCACATACGTGGATATACCCACACACTAACATGAGCACATATACACATATATACATTTGTACACATGCCCCACATATCCAATATACATGTGTATAGAAATACAAATCCACACATACATGTGCACACAAAACACACATGTGCACATGTGCACATCACACGTGTGCACATTTCCTCACAGACAAATAGCTCCCACACCCATACACCACTCACAGACAAAGCCACCCACAGATATACACACGATCTAAATATACATAAGCCATCCACTTCGAAATGATATCCAACTTTTACTGTAAATACTAGGCATCATTACAATACCTATAAATGGAAATGTGTACATTTTTAAATGTACCGTCAGACTTCATGCCTTATATTTACCATAATAATAGCACCTCATTTACAAACCCATCCCATCCATACCACCCCAGGAAAACAAGCCTCTGCACTTTCATAAAACCCAGGAGTCTGGGGGCTCCTAGCTGAAGGCCTCACCCAGAGCACTCAGAGCAGCCCAGTGGTCCCAGGACAGCAGCAGAGGAAGCATCACTGCAGGAGTGAGCCCAGGACACGCAGCTGACAGTGGCTGGGCGGTGGGAAGCCAGCCCGGCTCCCTCCAAGCCTTTAGATCACAGGGTACAGTGCTGCTGCCCCCAGGGCTGGCAGAAGCCGGGCAGGGTGCTCTGCGGCCTCAGCCAAGCTCGGTTGTGGGGCTGCCATGGTGACCCCCACTTCCTAACAACTCAGCCCTTCCAGAGGCACCAAGCCCAGCTCTCCTCTGCCTCCACTTAAGGCCTGCAAAGGCCCCCGGGCATCTCCTCCATAGTCCTGCACCACATATCACCAGCAGGTAAACTGAGGCCACAGGTGGCAATTCTTCTGCCTTCACTCCCACAGTGCCCCCGACAACTGTCCTCTCTTCCCAGACAGGCCGAGGGAACTGGCCCACAGAGTCACAGGGGCCAGTGGGGGCCTGAGACCCCTATCCGATTCTCAGGTGAGTCAGGCTGGCCCCACTCCCAGAGCCCTCGGTGTAGAAGACTGTGAAGCTCCATCCCCCGACCCCGGGCCCCCCACGCCCTTCTGGGTGAGACCCTGGGCACTGACCTGCTTCTCATTCTCGTCCTCCAGCCTCAGCCGGTCCTCAATGCAGTTCCGGGCCTGCAGGAAGGCCTTCCTCTGGGCACGCTCAGCCAGGATCCTCACGAAGACCCCATACATGTTCACACCGAGGAAGAGCAGAGCGTTGGCACCCAGCTGGAGGGGAGAGAACAATGCAGAGGGCTGCACCAGGGGCCTGCCTTGGCAGAGGCTCCTCCACGCCCTCCAACCACCAGCCCACGAAATGACCACGCCAGCCAGACCCGCGTGCCAAGCCAGCCTCATGTGGCCACAAGCCAGGCCTCATCCCACATCCTTTGAGGGGTCATCTGTGCTATAAGTTTGTCATGTAAAGGAATAGTAGGCAAGGATGCAAGGTGCGTCCCCCCAAATTCACATGGAAGTCCTGACCCCCAATCCCTCAGAGAGGGGCTATACTTGGAGACAGGGTCGTTCAAGAGGTAATCAAGTGAAAGTAAGGCCGTTAGGGCGGCCCTAATCCAACATGAGGGACCTCCCTGGTGGCTCAGTGGTAAAGAATCCACCTTCAATGCAGGAGACATGCGTTCGATTCCTGGGTCAGGAAGATCCCCTGGAGAAGGGAATGGCAACCCACTCCAGTATTCTTGTCTGAGAATCCCATGGAAAGAGGAGTCTGGAGGGCTACTGTACGCGGGGTCACAAAACAGTCAGACACAACTCAGTGACTAAACAATATCAACAACAATCCAACAGGACTGATGTCCCTATAAGAGGAGATGCGGACACAGACACACACGGAGGGACGACCGCGTGAGGACACGGGGAGAAGACGGCCATCGACAAGCCAAGGAGCGGCCTCGGGAAAGACCAGTCTCAAGAACTCTGAGAAGTAACGGCTGCTGTCTAAGCCTCCCAGTCTGGGCACTTCATTACAACAGCCCAAGGACACACTACACCTAGAAGCTTTGAAGGTAAAGACAGAGTGGTTATTCCCATAAAGGCAACATGGAAAGCTCTGGAGAAAAGCGGTGAAGGCGAGCTGATTAAAAACAAAAAGGAAAGAACGGCATTTGGGTACGAAGTGAACTCTTATATGTATGAAGATGAAGAAAATGCACTGTCCAGAGCCTCTGATGGCTTCAGTTCTCATTCCAGGTCAACAGACAAGAAGCCAGAAAGGGACCTGGCCAGGAAGGACCCCTCCAGGGCAGCTTCTGCCCAGACTGGGAGTTAAGGCAGGAAGTCTGAGGACCACAGTGTCTGACTGCTTCCTGCTTTCACCTGCCTAAATGTTAAGTCCAGTCCAGACTGCCCAGGACTGAGCTCGGGGGACTTCATAGGAACCTACGACAGATGAAGGTCACATCGCACAGAGTGGCAGGGCTGGGGAAGGATCAAACCCTATGTCCTCTGCTCAGCCTCCTCAGCTGACCTGTACCTACCTCCTGTGGCCACAGGGCCCAGGGCCAGACAGAGGTGCCCTCCATGGACCAGCAGGACCCCAGCACATCCCCCCGGAGCCCCCAGGCCACTGAGAGAGAAAGGATGCCCACCCACCTCCCTGTGAGGCTGCGGTGTTTATAAAACCACTGCACCCACCCCACCCCCATTACAGCCACTGTAAAAATGGATGATTTTATGTTTGATTAAACTCCAGCATTTCCTGCAGGTTCTGAGTGTCCCTGCTCCTCATGGATTAACCCGAAATATTCCCTACCCAGGACTGAGGTCACACACGACTACACAGGACAACCAAACCCAGTGGCAGATGGGACAGCAGTCCACAGTCAGAGGACACCTGCCAGAGTCCAGGCAGTGATGGGCAAGGTGGCCCGAACAGGGAGAGTCGAGGGACAAGGACGGGGAGACCAGGGAGGTCGCAGTCGGTGGTAACATCCATCTAGAGACATGGGAGCTGCTCACAGGAAGAGATAGGGAGACAGGCCAAGCAACTGGAATCTGCAGGACCCCAGCATGCAATGGTCAGCTCCATAAACCCCCAACAGGGGAGTGAGCTCCCAGCAAGCTCAACAGGGACAACTCCCCCACTTACACTTGGCAGAGGCTGGACACACATTTATACCTCAAAGGACTGTGTGCAAAATACTCTCCTGCAAATCACTTCCTGGATCCTGCCTCTGCCCCCCAGAGAGAGGGATGGCCATCCTGAGACGGGTCTAGGAGAACGGCCGAAAGTCCAGTAAAAATGGTGCCTGCTGTTACCTGGAACACCACATTGTGACCTGACCATCTCCATGTGACCCTGGACAACTCTATATGACCTGACCATCTCCAAGTGACCCTGACCATCTCCCTGTGACCCTTATTATCTCCACATGATCTCATCATCTCTATGTGATCCTGAGTATCTCCATGTGACCTGACCATCTCCGAGTCAGGTCCTGACATCTCCATGACCTCATCATCTCCCTGTGACCCTGCATGTGACCCTGATCACCCTCACTGTGACCCTGAACACCTCCAAATCTGAGTGTCCCCCTAGCTGGAGCATCCATGCTTTAACCAGGTGCAGGACTGGAACACAAATGCTTCTCCAAGGCCAGTGCCAGTTGGTCTCAGGCCTGGTGGCCAGCCCTGGTGCACCCAGGGCAGCTGCACTGGGCCCCCATACCAGACAGTGTTTTCTGTGTCTAAAGGACCATCTGCTGTATTCTGGGATCATGCCAGTCTGTTGATGAAGGCACTTTTCTGGTGGCACCAGGAAGATCAGCATATATGAAACAATACATTGCACATTGGTAGAATCGATACTTGGTCTTCCCAGGTGGCGCTAGTGGTAAAGAAACTGCCTGCCAATGCAGGAGACATAAGAGACATGGGTTTGATCCCTGGGTCGGGAAGATCCCCTGAAGGGGACAACCTTCAGGGTTGCACACGGCACAAGTGCATGGCAACCCACTCCAGTATTCTTGCCTGGAGAATCCCATGGATAGAGGAGCCTGGCGAGCTACAGTCCATAGGGTCGCAAAGAGTCGAACACAACTGAAGTGACTTAGCAGGCAGGCAGGCAGAATCAATATTTAAACACATACTGAGCATGTTTAAAACACCCACAGGTACAGGGCTGGACAGGTTTCTAAAAATTTAAACAACAGTGAGTCTTTGCACAAAACACTCATCTCCCAGTAGACCCTTAATCATTCATGGCTTCTGCACGCCGTCGTAGCCTCAATTTAAGGTTCTGAACATGGAGACGAGATAACACACAGGCTGCCTCTTCTGAGATGCTGTCCAGCCCAGCACCCCTGCAGTGAAGCCCTCAGCTGTCACGGTCAGGTGGAAGACAAAGAGTCCAACTGAGGGGCCAGACACCCAAGGTCAGCTGAGCACAGGGTGCACGAAGCCACAGGTCACACTTGAGCCTGGAAGACAGGGCTTTTCAGGTGGCCTGTGGCAGAAACAGGGGGAAGTGGAGGTCCCCAGTGAAGTCTGGGCGGAGAGGTGAGGGCCAACAGGCAGAAGGGCTGGCAGAGGCTGGGCAATTTGGTCAAGGGAAAAATCAGTAGCAGAGTGGGAGTGGGCTGGGTCACCTTGTCACCCCCTCTACACCCACCTTCCTCACACCTTCCCTTTACTCTGGCCACAGTGATGCCCCAGGGACACCGAGGCCCAGCTGGATGCATACCTGGCTGCCCTGTCAACACCATCTGAGCCACTGACACGAAGAAGAGCCCCATGGCCTGCCCCACAGCTGGAGTCTAGCAGGCAGAGTGGAGCAGAGACAGGGGGTCTCCCCTGCCCTATGCTCTGCATTCACATTCACAAACCTGCCGATCTTCCCCCAGGAAATCAGAAAAGGAGGCTGTCCACATGATGCTAAAGCCCCCAACACACCTGCCTCCCTGCCCCCACTCAATTTCCACTCACTCCACGATCAGGAACCAAGGTGACAGGCACACAACAGTGACATGAGACCTGGGACCTGCCCACAGGGCACAGAGAAGTTTCGAGACTGGCTACCTAATCAGTGACCAGGGAGGAGGGTGACAAGGCAGAGAGAAGCCCAGCAGTCACCTGCTGGCAGGTGTGGCCTGGAGAGGGCACCGGTTCACACTGGCAGCAGTAGAAGTGGTGATGGGGGAGACAGGCTGAGGGTTCTGAGCTTGGGGAAGGGTCCGTGCTGGGGTGAAGGCTGAGTGCCACACAGCCCAGAGCACGCCTCCTGGGACTGACAGGCCCTTGCCACGCCCACCAGCATCCTCGCTCTACAGACACGAGGGCCCTGAGGAAGGGCAGGGCCCCCCGCTGCAGAGGGCAGGGCACACCAGAAGCCCCACCACCCGGCCTCCCTGTAACTGCCCTCACTCCTGGCCTCAGGGCCCCTCCCCCACATACCTGGCCTCAGCATCCAGGCCCCCCAGGACCCCCTGCAGCCCACGCAGCCCTGGATGCCCGAGCCCTGCCAGGAACCCCATCTGCACCTTTCTCGCCCCTGGAAGGCTTGCCCTTTGAGCACTCTTCTTCTCCAGCTGAAACTCCACAGCCCAACAGGACAGTCCCCTGGCCCTCACACTCTAGAAATGCCAGGCTGGTCAAATCCAGCTCCACATACACTGCTGGAGGAAACGCCTGGGCCTGCCCACCCAGCCGTCTCCTAGGAGTGAGTACACAATCCCACTCCGGCAGGCAGCCCGGAGTGCTTCTCCATCCCAATCCTCACGTGTCCCTCCTCCCCCGGGGCCCTCTCTCTGCCCAGCCCAGCCACTCCCCCTGCCCATGCCCCCAGGGTCCCCTCTACCCTCCAGCTGGGACCTGCTGCTCTCAAACTCACGATTACTTCTTTCTCCTAAAAATGAGACTCCTCTTCTCCTGGGCCTGCCCAGTTTTCTCCCCTTTCAGCAAAATTCTTGGAAAGGCCCTGTGGAGTTCCAGCCTCCATCCCTTCTGCAGCTCTCCTGGGTGGTCTGTGACCAGGTCAGGACCACCTTCACATCCTGAACCCAGGCTCAGGTCCCAATGTGCAGCCCACCCTGCTCAGGCCGTGAGCTCCCCTCCATGGGCGCCCTCCCCAGCATCCTCTGGTCCAAGCCTCACATCTGGACCCCTCTCCACCCCAAACTCCACCCCTTAGGGTGTCTCAGCCACACTCCACTTGGGAGCCCATCCCTGTGCCAAAGACCCCCAAATCGACACCTTCAGCTTGGCCCAGCCAGCCGTCCCCCTCCCCTGTCCATGCATGTCTCCTGCTGGGTGTCTGTGCAAGCCTGCTTGAGACAAGCCCTGATGGGACCCCTGGTGGTACCCAGCACTCACTCCAGCAGCCCCTCCCACCTCAGTTGATCCAGGCCCCTGGAAACCTCTCAGGCCACGGCCCTTTTCCACCACCACCAGCAAATCCTACTGGCTCTGTCTCCAGCACAGGGGGCCCTGACCGCCCTCCCTGCCATCTGCTGCTTGGTTGCCAAGCTGCCTCCTAACCCAAGCCTGTGCCCCTCCTGGCCCTCGAGGCTCCCGGATGGTCCTCTGCTCTAAATCCCTAGTCCTGAGTCTCCCTGGGCCCAAAGCTCTCTGTGGCTCATGCCCTACAGCCTGTCCTCTCCATGCACCCCTGGCCTGGCCCACTTTGCTCTGGGCCTCTGTCCTGCATCCCTGGGCAGGAACCCCCTTCCCACACAGTGCCTGGTGCACTCCTGACCTGCAGGGGCTTCACTCAAATGTCACCTTCTCAAAACCACTTATCTGACCCCTAGCTAAAAGTGCACACACTTCCACCTCGGCTTCCAGATTCTCCTGCTGGCCGTTTCTATTTCTTTCCTCCTGTTGCTTTTAGCAGTTACTATCTCCCAATACATTTTATTATTAACTCATTTGTCACCTCCCCTACCTGCTGCTACCTCTCAAGGGGCCTCAGTCTGTCAGGTCAGGTCCGCGACGGATCCGGGAACCTCTCATAATATAGCAGCTGCTCTGGTGTTTGTTGAATGAGTAACTGAGGGCACGTGGGTGGGGAGGTGACCTGGCCCTGGCACACCCCTGGAAAGGGGCGGAGGGAGGTGCAGGGAGACACCTGCGCTGCCACGTGCACTGCCCAGCCTCTCTCCAGGTTGTCTCAGACAAGACCTGATAAGACTGCAGCCCAACTCTCACATCTGTCATCAGACGGGCAGTAGGGAGGGATCCCAGCTTTTCCAAGACCGACAGAGGCACATAAGAGCCAAGGCATCAGTATGTCCCAGTGTCTGGAGTGACATGGCTTCTGGGGCATGCTGAGCTGGTGGGAGCCAGGCATGGCGGGGCGGGGGGGGGGGGGGACACAGTGCACAGACGTGTGCACACACGGACTGGGTCACACACCGACTCTAACCCCAAAGAGGCTCTCACCTCACTGCTCATTTCTGACCCTTGAACAAACTGGACTTCAGGAATGGATCCCACTGCACAGGGTCCTTCAGGGACATGGTGAGGGCCCAGGAACCACTTGTGATTCCTGCAGATAAAGACCTGCTTCACAACAAAGTAGCAGAGCTATTTCCAAATCCTTAGGCTACACCAGTGACTCCCCAAATGTGCTCACTGAGCTTTTCACCCATAGAGCAGGGCGAGAGTGTTTGGAAAAGCAGCCATCTTGCAAAACAAGTTCAAAGAGCACACATTTCAGATCCTTTTGGCCACGGATGATTCAGAAGGCAACACACTCCTTTAACATGAGAGCATTTCTCACATAAGGAAACTAGGCAAAGGCACCAAGAAAAACACACTCTTTCAGAGAAGGTCATCACTCAGCACATCACTCCAGCACGAGGCTCTCAGTGAACACCCTCCACCCTGACCACCAATGCCCACAAGCCAGTTCTCCCAGCAGCAGTGGACCCAGATCAGACACCTCACTCAGATGCTCAGATGCAGCCATAAAGCTGCCAGTGCAGATGTAGGAGGCACCCAGGGTGCAGTCTCCCAGGAGCTTGTCGGGCAGCTGCCAAGAAGGGCGGTAGGGGGATGGTGCATGGGATGACAGGTCACACAGGAGGGCTGACCACGGGGCCAGGGTCCCAGGCCCGGCCTGGGTTTGAGCATCCAGGCCCTTCTGTAGCTGGCCATTCTCCCTTGTCCAGAATGTGGCATCTGACATCCAGCCTGGGCACGTGGTGCCTTCGGCCCCAGACGAGCTGCTGCGTGAGCAACAAGGCCTATCCATCCACTGGAGGAAGCTGTGCTCCTGAAAGTCAGGGCCTACTTCAGCACAGAGAAAGCTGAGCTCCGGTAGAGCTACTCTGTACTTCAGAGTCAAAACACAAAGCCGCCCTCAGATTAGGAATGTGGCCCTGGGGAGCACTTCTCGTCTGAGAGCACAGACGGCAAGAGGGAGCACCCAGCTGTCCGGAGATCCTGAGGCATCACGGGTGGGAGTTCCATCCCCAGGGTCCCTAATCGGGCATCCTATCCCCTTGCACCCAGGTTACTCACTGGGGCAGGCGACCTGTTCCCCTGCACTTTAGTCCCTCAGTGGGCATCCTGGATCCTTCACCTGGACATCTCACCTGGGCATCCCTCACCTGGACACCCCTCAGGAGCATAGCAGGACACCCTGGTTCTGGGCCTACAGCAGCCCCACTGCCCACAGGATCACTATGGACCATGACTCCTGGCCTGCCCCCTCTTAGCTGCACTGCCCATTTCAGCAAGTGCCCCTGACTCCAGACCTACACACACAATGGCCCTCCTCTCCATCCCTGTGAGCAGGCTGTGGGCCCTCAAACCACACACCTTACACCAAGCCTGGCACAAGGCGGGTGCTCGATTCCGGAAGAACAGTGGGTGGCCTCAAACCCAGAGACCCAGACACTGTAGGTCTAGGGTGGGACTTGGGCCTCTGGATGCTACCAATACATACACACGCACACATGAACACACTCACATTCCTGTATAGGAGGACGCATGCACAGGTGTACACACAGGCAACTACATGCCCACACAGATGCACATACATTACACATGTGCACTCACTTGTGCCCACATTCATGCATACATGTATACACACAAGCCCCACCCCCAGAGCTGTGTCCATGCTCTGCACAGCCCCACCCAGAGCACCAGGAGTCAGGAAGCTCTCCCTCGGCTAGAAGCCTAGAAGCCTAGAGTGAACGCCGCCGGCAGCTCAGGTATCAAAGCAGATTCCACCACCCTCCAATCCAGGAAGGCAGGGTCGGGAGCTGCAGGGGAAAGAGCAGGATCTAGGGAGGATGAGGACAGGAGGGACACAGATGCAGCAGTGAGGGGCAGCTTGCACTGGGGCAGGGAAGGCAGTGAGTGTCATTCTCACGCCACGCCCCACACATGGATGTGTGCACAAGGAAGCCCAGTCTGCTCTGCCGAGACTCACACAGAGCAGACAGAGGGGAGAGTGCCCCAGATGGTTCGGGATCCTGGTCCTTGTCACCCCATGGCTCTCAGGCCTACATGCATGGCCCCCCTCACTCAGCCTCCCCATCTGGGTGCAGGCTGGGGCCTGGTCTCATTCCAAGGGCTGGCCTCTGAGGTCGTGGGGATGGAGGGCCCCAGACCCCATTTTCCTCGGGGAAAACACATCTACCCAGGAAATGGGAAAAATAATCAGGGCAGTGAATAAGAATGCGCCTGTATGTGAGTCTGCATATGGGTGCACGCATTCCTGTGTGAGTGTGCAAGGGTGTGTGTCTGTGTGTGTGTGAGTGCTTGTGTGTGAATGCATGACAGGAGACAGCTTCCACCTCACTGAGCACCAGCCCCACACTATGGGGATGGCACAGTCCTCGGGGGCCACCTGTGCCTACACAACCACAGGCATGACCTCGGAGGAAAGGGAGGCACAGGGTAAGGGCCCTGCCCTCAGCTACACAGCTTAGAGCGGAGCCCCTGCAGTGCAGGAAGTTCCCACCCCACCCACTCTGCAAGCCCACCCACCATCTGAGTCAGGAAATGGCCCAAGGATATTTCTGGGCTCTAAGTTTGCAACACAGAGCAGTTGGCCCATCAACTTGGCCCTCTGGACATCAGAGATATGAGGGGAGAAGGGCAGCACCCCAGAACCACTGGGAGGGAGCCCGTGGAAAGGGCAGTGGGTGGGGACGTTTCCCCATAGGACCCACTTGAGGAAGGCCTCAAAACATTTGTGTGGCCCAAACCCCAGGGCCTCCCCCGCACCTGCCCTTTCCTCCACACCCGCCTCCCCGGCCCCAAGGTGACCAGCTCGTTCCCTCAGCCAGCTGCCTGCAGCCCCAGAACCCAGCAGCCTCTTGGCCTCATCTGTCCGGGGCCTTGGTGTGCACTGTCCCCAGGAGGCAGCCCTGAGCCCTCCCTCTGCCTTGTCCCCTTTATTCTTCTCTGAAGGTCACACACACTTCCCCCAGCACAGACTGCAGTTCCAGTAGTTGATCGGGGTCCCCGAAGACTAACTTCTTGGAGGGCAGGAGGTCCTGTCCCCTGGCTCGGCATCTGGCACCCAAATGTGGACCCAGAACCATCCAGAGAAGGCGTCACAGCCCAAGCAGCTCCAGAGGCTTCACAGTCGTGTCTGCTCCAGTGGTCCTTGGCCTCTCCGCTAAGTCCACCCGGGGGGGCCAGACTCCAGCACATGGATAGTCTGGGGATCCATGGCAGTAGAGGAAAGCCTGGGATCCCCAGGACTGACTGGAGGGGGAGCAGGTGGGAACCCTCACCCTGATGCAGGATGGTCCCCCCACCCAGGCCCTACCTCCCTAGTTTCTGCTGCGCTGGTGTCGGCAACTCTAGGTGCTTCTTACTGTGGGAGCTGGCTGCCGAGCGAGAGGATGACACAGCTGTGATGGAAAAAGACCAGGTTTAGGGAGGGAACCACCCGTCAGACAAGAGGGCTGGGAGCCCAGGTTCCAAGGACTCAGGAGTTTCCAATTGGATGCCCACGGACATGAACCTGCAGGCCTGGAAGAGGCACTGGAAACTGCCTAGGCTGTAAGGTGCAGGGGATGGGAAGCCAGTGCTGTGCCCTGCCCAGCAACTGGAGGCCTGGGGAGTCGGGGGGAGTGTCCAGCCCAGGACAAGCCTACGCCAGGGGAGCTGCCTCCTCCCTTCCTGCTCTGCTCAGCCAAAGCAGGTGAACAAACAAGTGACAGAATCTAGTCAGGGTAGGGGAAGGAGAGGGAGGTCCTGGTGGGGATGGTCAGGAGGCTGGTTAGGGGAGCAGGAAGAGGGGCCCCACCTGGGAAAGAGTCCAGCCAGAGGAGAAGGGACACCGCTGGGGTGAGGGGCCAGCTGTGGGGCAGGGCTGCAGAGGCAGTCAGGAGAGGGTCCGGTGGAGGGAATGGGGAGAGTCTGCAGAGAACCAGATGGGAAGAGGGATTCCCTGGTGGCTCAGTGGTAAAGAATCCACCTGCCAATGCAGGAGACATGAGTTCGATCCTGGGTTGGGAAGATCCCCTGGAGAAGAAAATGGCAGCCCACTCCAGTATTCTTGCCTGGGAAATCCCATGGACAGAGGAGCCTAGTGGGCTACAGTCCATGGGGTCACAAAGAGTAAGACACAACTTAGTGACTAAACAAAGAGGGGAAGAGGGCCAGCCAGTGGGGCAGGGGAGAATGGGGGTGGTGCGGGGCTGAGGAGGGCCTAGGCTGAGGGAGGGACACAGGTCCTGACAGATGCCCCAGAGGCCTGCCTTGAAGGAGGAGTAGGAGACACAGGGGCGAGAGGCATGGGTTGCCAAAGCCCGTGTGGCAGCCAGCACCGCCAGCACACACGGAGGTTCTGAGACCGGTCACGTGGCTCCACCTGCCAGCACTCTGAGCTCCTCAAGAGCTCAGACCACACTACAAGGGTGGGGGGTTGGGGACGGAAATCTAGCCAGCTCCCACTTCCCCAGGACAGCCATGATTTCTGTTACTGTTCCGTGGTTCAGGCACTAAACATATTTCCTTTACACTGACAGGAGACCATACTGCACTGCAAATTGCACACTGCAGTGGACCCTCACGGTCCCCCTTCTGAAAAATACAGCAGCCCTGCCCCACCTGATTGAGAGCTGTGAGCAGAGGGGCTGCACAAGGAGGAAGCTGGGGCTCTACCTCCTGCACCTGCCACAAGCAAGGCACCTGGTGGGTAGAGCAGGCACCATGAGCCAGCGACCCTTCTCCAGAGACACCCATCCTCTCCCACCATCACTCCCTGGCAACGACCTTCGGCAGTGACCTTCACAAGTACTCCCCTGACTCTACTTCCCCGCCCGGTACCTGAGCACAGTCACCTCCAGTATGTAAGTCAGCAAGGGACAAGTCTGGCGTTGCCAGCTTCCCTCCTCCCCCCAACCTCAAAACCCCAGGACTCTGCAGCCTGCCCACCGCTGCTGGCTCTGAGCAGGCCTCTGGTGTTCTTGCATGGGATGCCTTCAGTACTGACATGTCACCCAGTTAAATAAAAGTAACTGTACTAAGGTACAATCATTGGGCCTTGAAAGCAAGGGAGACAGAAGGGACCCCGTTCGGTCCATATTTATGGGGCCCGGTGTTGGTCTGGGGCCAGCGGGGAGTAAGGCCGTTTCCCTTAAACTTTTTCTGCCCCAATGGAAAGCAGTAGCAGGCACACCTTCCCGGGAAAGGGAAGTGTGAGCAAAGGGAGTCTCCCAAATTTCAGCTGTGCAGTCACATGTCTGGCTTTCTACATGTTCTCCTCTGCCTTCCAGCCTCTGGGCTGGCCTGGGCCCTACAGAGCCCCAAAGCACACCAGGCCAACACAGGACTGCTGCAGGAAACCCCTGGAGCCCCTCCGTGGAGGGCCAGAGGAGCCCACACTTTAACCCAGGTCTCAGGCCCCAGCACAGGCTTTCTCCAGCAAGCATACAACACGCTGCATATCTGCAGGAAAGACGGCACCCCGGCACAGACTGTCTCATCCATCCAGTCCTTCTGCCTCCTTTTGGCCTCTACCCTCTGTCCTGCAGGGCTTCTGCCTGTCCTGGGTTCCATCCTGTGGGAATGGCACTGTCAGCAGGTGAGTGCTCTGTAGGAGGGCAGGGAGGGGTAAGCATGACTAGCAACCAACACACTTCGGAAATGTGGGTGCCATCTTCTCCACTGGTCTCAAGTACCAAGTTGCAGAGCTCACTAAGGACAGATTTCACAGACTTCCAGAATTTTCTCATCGGAAGGGAGAATCCCGGGGGCACCATGCGGTCCAATCACGGCATGTTTCTCCACATCCATCTCCATTTGTCAGTCAATACCACCACCACCTGTACAGACGGGTGGACTTGAATACCAACACTCTAAAGAAGCCACAACAATTCGGAAGTGGCACAAGATTCTGAATATGTGTTTTTCCGATGTGAACTTTTTTCACTTTCACCACAGCCCTGAAGGTGAGCTGTGATACCCCATTAGACAGGACAGGAAACTGAGGCTCAGTGAGGGGAGGGTCTGCCTAACCCTGGGAGTCACAGCCATTAGCCAACTGAAACCCAGGTGTCTGCTCCCTAAGAATTCACCTAAGTCCAGGATAGGCTCCCTTCCTCCCTAGAATACAGGAGTTCATCTTATCCTGAGGGAGGGGTGGAGTTCTGAATGCCTGGGGCACCTTTACAGACTCTCCCTGCCCCCCCATCCCTTAATCTTTTAATTCTCTAAAAGGAATGTCTACAGGCTACCTAGAACTTTGGTTATTATAAAAGGAGACAATAGTACAGCCTTTCTCTGAAGCGGTAGCCTGAATCCCTGAGGGCACCAGAACTCAACAGGGGCCTGTCCAGGTAGCTTAGGGCCTCTCTCACCTGAAGCTGACCTGGCCACTGAGCCACCCTCCCTGTCTGGATAGAGAGGCGATCCTTGCTAGGGGGAGCTGGCTGGAAGGAGGGGAGAGCAAACACAACATATAGTAGGGCTGTGGGGGGAAAGATACAGGAGTGCCCCCTGAGAAGGTCAAACAAGCCCCAGTCAAAGCCTAAGGATGCTAGGTGGGAGGCTGGCTGGAGAATGGAGCCCTCCCCTCTCCATTCCCTCCTTCCTCTCCCTGGGGGCAATCAGCCCCCTGGCCCTTTCCCCTTTTTTTTCTGCCATTATCTCTGCCTCCTCGCAGTCTCTGGCCTTCACTCCGATTTCTCCTCCTCTGTTCCCCCCACCCCACCAGCCCCTCTCAGCCCACTCCCTTCCACATACTCCCTCCTCCTCCCCTCCCAGCCCCCACCACACCCTGGCCTCTCTGGGCCCTGAAATGTGTGTCACTTCTGGGTGTCCCATGGCCCCTCTGACCCTGTGCATTCCGGGCATCACCTTCTGGGGGCACCTCCCTCGGTCCTTGGGTGGAGGGGCCTTGGTGGGGCCCTGGTACCAGCTGTCTGACTCTCATCACTCCCCCCACCCCCAGTTGTTCTTCCCAAAGCCAGCTCCGCCCAGCTGCCCTTCCTCACCCCTGTCTCCTCACCTCCCCCCTTTTTCTCTTTAGATGGGCTCCCCCAACCCATCAGATTCCCACCACCCTCCTGCCAAAATGCGGCCAGAGGGAGAAACAAAACCCTCCCTCTGGGCCCTCTGAGACTAGGTGGGATGGGCTGGGCTGCACGGAAAAGCACCAGGCTGGAAGACCTCTGCCTCAGACCGCTGGGGTCCTTGGGCTGGGGAGGAGCCCCTAGGAAGCAGTCAGCATGGGGTCCTCACCACAATCTTGCCGCTGGGGAAAGACAGTGACAAAGTTCAGGCTCTGCGAGCCTGGATCCCGGCTGAGGCAGAGCAGGTCGAGAGGGACCAGAGAGAGAGCCCTGTGCGACCTTGGCAAACCCTGTCCTTCAGGACCCCAAACGGATCCACAAATGGGATCCAGGGCGGCTGGAGGGGGCCAAAGTCCTTACCCGCTTCCCACATCCCCCATGACGGCAGGGTTGGGAGGGGGACCCTGCGAGCCCAGCACGCGCTCCGCGCTCCAGGCGCAAGCGAGAGGAGCCCAAGGCTGAGCGCACAGCCCGAAGCAATCCTGCTTGCCGAGGCCCGCTCCTCGCGCCTACTTTTTCTCCATCCTGTGGGGATGGGTGCAGCCAGACAGCATCGGACCAGAGCTCTGGCCTCACCGGCCGCTCACCAGCTGTGTGACCTTGGGCCAATCCTTGCCCTCTCCACGCCCGCTAGTTTCGGGTCTCCACACTCCACACCCAGGAGCGCTTGTGGACTGTAACTCGGCAAAGAGTCCGGCCCCAGGGTGCCAGCCCTCAATGTGTCCCCAATTCCCTGAGTGACCTTGAACGTCCCCCTTCCAATTCGGGGCCTCAGTTTCTCCACCTGCCCAGTCAGTAGATGCGCATCCTTCTCCCCGCGTTCCCAGTCCCTCCCGAGAGCAGGTGTGTCCCAGACCGGATCGAGGGCGCGCGGTGACACTTACCGTTCTCCAGAGACGTGGGCGCTTGGCGGGGACCAAGGTAGCCGTCACCAGCAAATGCGAGGCGGCCACCACGAGCCCGAAGCCTATGGCCAGCAGGCTGCGCACGGGCAGCAGGGCATAGGACACGAAGGTGACCAAAAGGAGCTGCCAGACTCCCTGATCGGCTGTCGCCGGCACCGCTGCCGCCCCGGTGTGGGCACCGGCGGGGCCGCCGAGCGCGAAGGGACAGCACAGCAGCGCGAAGGTGAGGCTGAAGAGCAGCGCGAGCTGGCCGACCTGCTGCAGCTGGGGCACCTGCAGCGAGCGGACGTTGGTGACCACGAGCAGCGCCAGGAAGAGCACGCAGTGCACGGGGTGCGAGCCCTTGGCCAGGCCGGGCGCGGGCCCCGGCGCGCCCAGCAGCTCGGCCAGGGCCAGCGCGCCCGCCAGCAGGCTGAGCACCGCCAGCGCCTTCAGCGTCGCCGCCTGCTCCAGCCGCAGCGTGTAGCCGCGGAACAGCGTCTCCAGCTCGGGGCACGCGAACTCCTCATCGCACGCCCGCAGCCCGCGCCGGCCGCCCGGCCCCGCCGCCCGCTCGGCGCCCCCAGACTCGCCCGCGCCGCCTCCGCCTCCGCCGCCGCCTCGGCCGCGCGGCGCCCCCGCCATCCCAGCGCCATGCAGCGGGCGCGCCCCTCGCCGGCCGGGGCGCCGGGCGGGCGGGCGGGCGGCGAGGCGCCGGGGCGCGGCGGGCCGAGTTGGGGCGCCGGCTGCCCCGCGCGCGCGCCCCGAGCGCGTCCCCTCCCGCCCGCCGCGCCTGCGCACTGGCGCCGCCCGCGCCCCGGCCGCGGTCCTCCCGCGACCGCGCTGCGACAGCCGAGCTCGGAGCCGCGGGTCTGGGCGCGCGAGGCCCACGCGCGTGCGCGAGGCCCGCACCCCAACTCCACAATCTTTATACCCCGCCGCCGGAGGCGTCGCGTGATCTCGGGCGCCCAGCCTGCCCCTCCCGGCCTCAGTTTCCCCACTGGTGCGCAACGCCACGCTCTATGCTGTCTGCTGGGGCGTTAAAAGTGCTGAAATTCTGCACCGTTCCCCCGGAGGGGGGCAGCTTACCTTGTCAAATGTAACCCCCCAATAAAAGCGGGTCACTCTAATCTAGAGGAACCCAAAATGGGCCCCACGCTTGACCGCCGACCGATACCCAGGGCCCTCCGAGCTGAAGGAATGCCCTAAGACCCCGGGGACAGGGAGGAAGGTGGTGGCCCGCGACGTCTCCCTTCCCCCAGCCTCTCTGCACCCAGAACTCGCCACACGGCAGGCTGTGAGCAAGTCCTGTCCTGGTTCCTACAACACCCCCCCTCCCGACCCCCTACTCTCCACCCCCGCCGTCAGCGGGTGCAGAGGTGGAAGCAATGACCAGATGGTGAGATCGGAGGAGCAGCAACCCCAGCCGAAGTTCGGCCCACATGTAGTGTGGCCAGTGCCACCTGAGTGCTGGAGGAGCCAGGTTAGAGTCACAGCCATGGAGTCTAGGGAAGCTGGTGTGAGGTTTTTGTGCAGGGATGGAGTGGGAGAGAGAATGGAAAAGGGAAGCTGCAGTTTGCCTTAAGTGGAAGCTGGAACCCCAAGTGATGAGATGTTTTCTTCAGCAGGACAAATGTAGGGACTGTTGCCGAGGCACGTGTGTGGAACCCACTGCTTACACTCACTCTAAAGGAAGAGGCTCTGTGCCAGCCTTAACCTGCATTATGCCCACAGTGGCCCCTGGGGTTTCGTGCTTATGTCCCCTTAACACACAAGGATCTCAGAGTAAGCAGCTGACTCCAGGAGATGTGGAGAGATGTCAGGACTCCCAGCAGAACCGGTGTCTGCTCCATCATCCCCTGCTGCTTCTCATATGAGTGGACCGCCACGTGGGTGGACTGGGAACCGGAGATCCCAGGGAGTCACAGAGACCAGGAGCCTAGCCCCCTGCAAAGGGTCCTCCCTGAGTCCAGTTCCAGATAAACGGGTTAAACTACTGTGGCTCAGGCAGGGGTCTGTTTTAGAGGGGCTCTAGGGTTGAGAACCCCTGCACCACATACTGTTATATGGACACAAGAATTAGAATTTGAGGTGTATGTCACATCTTTCTGGAATCAGTATTAGTTGAGCCGGGTGAAGTTGCCGTTTTTATAAAAGGTCCAAAGTAATCTGGTATCAGCTGTGATAGTTGTAAAGACAGCACCTCACAGTCTCTGCTTAGGCCAGGAACACCTCCACCCCTTGTCCTCCAGCTGTTCACATCAGCAAATTTTGGGTGGCCATCTGGTCCCTCCTCCTGAAATGGTCCCTCCTCCCCACACAGGACACTTCATCTGTGAAGCCTTCCTGACACCCCCTGCCCCAACCAATTGCTTCCTCATCCCAGTTTCTGCTCTCCTAGTACCCACCACTCTGTCTGGTCATCAGTTCATTTGTCTCCAACCCGGATGGATCTGGCAGCTCCGGGAGGGCAGCAACTGAACCAGGAAGATCTCCTGCCTCCCCCCCACTTGGCAAAGTGCCCATCTTCCATCATCTGGTTTTCTGCCTGTCCCCCAAAGGTAGCAAAGTCTGCAGGATTTTTCTTTATAAGTACTGAGTGTCAAGAGTAGATTCTCTTGTTAAATGATGCAGTATATTTCTATATCTTAATGATTTTGTGAAAGGAAAGCTGAATAATATCCGAAAATGGATCAAACTACTTAAGAATGCAAGAAGTATGATAAAGTGATCTGGGTACAAAGTTCACAAATCAGTAACACACTCTTCCTTCAACCAAGGGAAGATCAATTTTAACTTTAACGGGCAAGATCAATTCCTTTTCTAAAGAGCCTGTGTATATCAGGGTCAATGGAAAGAGATTCAGCCACAGGCACCATGCCTTTTGTTTGCTGCTACACACAAAGCATCTCCTGAGAAAGCGCACCGCTCCTCCTGACAAAGCATCCAGGGCCATGGGGCATGGTTCACAGGTCATTATCACATCCGTCATGTGTCATGTCCTTTTTGCCTCATGGCATCCTGGTGAAAAGGTTTATCACCCTCGTCTTGTTGACCAGGAAGCAGAGGCCTGGAGATGTTCCTGCAGGGCCAGAGATGGGGATGCACCATAGCTTCGTGGGAGCTATGAGGGCTATGGCTCCCTAACTCCAGCTGGCAGGAGAGATTGTTACCATCACAGTGAAGACGTGCACTGCTCATAGGTTCCTCTTGTCTCATCCCATTGGCTGGGAGGAAAGGAGAAGACTGTACATGGGCACTTTGCACCCAGGGCTATCGGGGAAATTATCTGAGAGAAAGTCAAGTGCACACATCCGGTACTCTTGCTGGGTATCATGGCTTGAATTATGTCCCCCTCAAATTTATACTCGGAAGTCCTAACCTGCAGTACCTCTGAACATGACCTTATTTGGAAATGAGGTTATTACAGATGCAATTAAGTTGAGGCCATTCTGGAGTAGGGTGAGTCCTAACCCAATATGACCGGTGTCCTTATACAAGAGGGCATTTGGAAACAGATTCACACACAGAGAACACCACGTGAAGACTGGAATGATGCTGCCACAAGCGAAGGCAGCACCTGAAGTCAGGAGAGAGGTCCTGAATGGATCCTCCCCCAGTGTCTTCAGAGGGAGCATGGCCCTTCCCACTGACCTTGATCTTGGACTTCAGGCCTCCCACTTCCGTGAAAGAATTGTTTGCAAATCTCTTTTCTGTTGTTTAAGCCCCCAGGGTGCAATACTTGATTTCAGGGGCCCTAGCAGACTAATACCTCTAGCATATGGTTTATCTTGGATAATGTTCCATGTTACAGAGAGTAAATATTGACAGATAGCAAAGGGGTTGCAAAGATCACCAGGTGAAATTTTGTTCTGGGGACCACGTCCTCCCCAGCGGAGGTGGGCAGATAGAGGGCACGATCATGGGCCACATTGAGTCTTGCTGGTCTGGGAGGACAGGCATTCGGTTACCTCCTTGTCACCAAACAAAAGTTTTCCTCTCCCCTGTGGAGGCTGCTCACAGTCCTCTCCCCACTTTCCTAAGGAGAGCTGGCACATCTCTTGGGGCAAGCAGACAGTGTTTCTTGCACCAGTAACGTCACCGGGCCTCCCTCTGACTTTTGATTATTTACAAATCTCATGTCTATGTTTGCATTTATTTGAGCATCACAACTGCCAAGGGCCCTGAACTTCACAGAAGCTAATCCAGTTTCAGATCTCACGTGAGTATGGTTCAGGGTGGACCCAGCCTGTAGCCAGATTCAGCATCACAGACACCGCAGGGATGGTGGACCCTGAGTAACATAGCCAGGCTGGTGTCCCAGCACCACCCTTCCCAGCTGTGTGACTTTGGGCAGGTTACTCAGCTTCTCTGTGCCTCGTGTCCTCCTTAAATTGAGTAGGTAACAACCCCTGGTGTACAGGGTTATGGTGGGAAGAGAGGCACAAATGCCCACAGAACCTGCACTTCGTAAGCACAAAATAAATGGGTTTTGCCTCTCATGGGTCAGTGTTCTCTGTACACAGGAATGGGGCAAGGGCCATTCAAACGCTTTGAGGTAAATGTATAAGTCTCAGGCATTCTGAACAGAGACCATGATAGCAGGGTAGTTGCTCTAAGCCAGCCCATTGAGTTCCTCAGGCTTTGGCCAGAGACTTAGCTTGCAGACTAGTTTTTCTTATTCCACACATTGCTGCTCTGTATGTGGAACAAAGTTCTGCCTGTGGGCCTGTGGGGAAGAGACCTGCCTCTAGTGGACTGCTTCTGAGCCACTGTGGAAATGCAAGTTGGTTGGCACAGAGGTAGGAAAGTTCAACAGGAAACTACATTCCACAAAGTTAATTTTGTCAGAGCCATTGCTTCTTAATCAAATGACCCACATGACAGGTTCAAAAGAGAGCCATTAAAGTGGAGTAGCCCTGCAGCCGGGTGACTTGGGGGTGCTCAGCCTCCAGGGACACTGGGATGCACATTCCTGACACCCGGGGCAGGCACACTTCCCAGGCCTTCCTCAGATCACTCCTGGTGGACTTGTTGTCTGGAGCTTGAGAGGCCCACAAACATGATTTGTGGACAGTGAATAGAAAAGTCTAGCAGATCTGTTCAGGAACCCTCCAGTCAAAAGGCGGCAGGAGAACTCCAACCCCAACTATCTTGATCTGAAAACTTGAGTCAGTTCTAGTGAGGGGAATGAACCTAAAGCCTATTACACAGAGTGAAGTAAGTCAGAAAGAGAAAAACAAATATCGTATATTAACGCATATATTTGAAATCTAGAAAGATGGTACTGATGAACCTATTTGCAGGGCAGCAATGGAAATGCAGGCATAGAAAATTGTCTGTGGACAAGGGCATGGGGAAGAAAGGAGAGGGTGAGATGAATGGCGAGAGTAGCATGGAAGCATATACACTACCACAGGCAAAATAGATAGCCAGTGGGAATTTGCTGTATGACTCTGGAACTCAAACTGTAACAACCTAGAGGGGTGGGAATGGGTGGGAGGAGGGAGGAAGGTATAAAAGGGAGGGGACATATGTACACTTATGGCTAATTCATGTTGATGTATGGCACAAGTCAAACCAATATTATAAAGCAATTATCCCTCAATTAAAAAAATTTTTTTTTTAAATCTGAAAACTAAGAGGCCCCTTCAATTCTCCCGACTGAAAGCCTGGATGGTTGACCAAGGACCACAACTCGGAGGCCCGGGGAGGCCACCAGGGGAGGTGCTTCCCTCCTGAAGTCCTCGAGCCCAAGCAGGGGCTGCCTCTGGATGAGTGGATAGATGACAGTGGGCAGATGACCAGCCTCCCCTTCACATGTCACTGTCCCCTGCAGTGCCGGCAGGAAGAGGGCTAACTGCAGCTTCAAAGTGGCTCTACCACTCGCCTCCCCGGGGTAGTGGGCTCGCAGGTCCTGGGGGACTCAGCATCCTCACTTCTGCGCTGGCGTCTCCGGCCAGGCCAGGGGCAAAGGCGTCAGATAACATCTGAGTGTCCACCGCTTCTGCAGAGAGACCCGGCTGGCAGGAGGGCGTTGGTGTGACAGGCACTTTTGCTGATTGCCCTTGTCACTTAGGATTTGACATCAAGCAGAGCAGGACTCCGGGCTGGTGGGAGAGGTGGGTGACAGCCCAGCAATCACACAGATAGATACGTGATCGCATCTGTGGCAAGCATCTCCCGGGAAAGCAGGATGTGTCCTCGGAAGAGCCCTGTGGTAGGAGAGAGGGGTCAGGCTACACTGGGCTCTGTAAATGGCACCCGCACACCCAGAAGGGTGGCCTACTGTTCCTGATGCCCAGAGTACACTGTGGGGCCTAGACGATTAATCCAGACTCGGTGGTGGTAGGTGGTGGTGGGCATGGGGGTTGCTGACCTCCTCTACTGCCCGGAGCTGGGGTTCCTGTGAGGTTTCTGTGTCATCTTGGTGAGACAACAAGTGGCCTCTTAAGGAGTGAACATCAGCCACAAGCAGGGTGGAAGGGCCCGGATGACTCTGGGAAGGTTGACATCAGCCCAGGTAGGATGAAAGGGTCCATTGACCGACCCTGGGACGGAGGCCATGGTGGCCACTCTCAGGTGCAGACAGCAATTCATTCAAGCCCCATCCATGCCCACTCAGGTGCTCCAGGGAGAAACAGTCTGCCCTAACGTAACAAACCTCCCTCCATGAGCCAAAGCAAGTGCATCTCCTTCCTGTGTTCTCTATATTGCATTTTTTTTTTCCCAAAAGAAATTAGATTCTGGGCAGGTATGCAATGGTGTTTTCTGAGAAGGAGGGGAGCTCTTCTTCTATGTGTGACTGTCCGGGGGCCAAGTGTTCTCACAGGAGTGTGGTTCTGTCCAGCAGGAGGAAGGAGGGGACACAGTGTCCTGATGGTCACCTCTGCTGTTAGTGAGGACAGGGTGGGCAGTGCAGACAACGACCACCCACCCCAGAGGCAGTACCTGGAATGCACCCTAACACCAAGCGGCGTGCCCTGGGTGATGAGGACAAAGCTGGGATTCCCTATGGATTCCCTGGTGACATCTGGGGTCCTGACAGCTCCTGAAACAATGCTCTTAGGACCGGCTCTCCTGGCAGACCATACACCACGGGGACAGAAGGCGACAGGAGATGTGCCCGCTCGGTGCTGCCCCAAAGCCGCCTGCCGACAGTTATTTGTAGTGACCCAGGGGACCTAAGCTGATGGGCACTAAATGGATTTGTATAAACCCTCCCCAGGGGGTCGGGCTGAAAACAGAGGGAGGTAGGGGAGTGGAGTTAAAGGCTCACCCAGAAACGTGCTGGGCGGGGCAGGGGGGAATAAGCCGTGCTCGGCGGGAGAGTAGGCTCTGACAGCTGCGCCCCAAAGGCAGGGAAGCTTCAGCCTGAGGATTTGCACTAAAAATAGAATCGCTGGCTTGTGGGTAGAGAATTTGACCCAATTAGAGATTACCAGTTTCAGGAATTACTGGAAAAGAAATCTCATTAAATAGGTTAAATATAGGTGCCAGAGGCTGAAAAGGCCATCTGGGACTAAAAGGAAAACCAAAACTCCAGAGGATTTTTAAATGCATTTTGCATCTCCTGTAAAGGGAAGGGACTTAGAGTGCTGTAAATACAGCCCAAGGCACCTGGACAATGAGCTCCCAGCCCTGTGTTTTGCATTTTGCAGAGGGTGGAGGCTGATGCAGAGCCATGCTGCTCACTGGCCCCCTGCTCGCCACTGTGGGGTCTGGCTAAGCGGACCCTTCCCTACGTTAAAGAGCTGCAGCTCTGAGTCACACTCAGTGTTGGTGACAGCACTCAGGTCAGCCCACGGGAAATGTGAATGGGACCCCACCGCAACCCACTCTGGATTCCCTGAGTCTCCAGGCACCGCCTTATCCCCATCAGGAGCCTGGCAGCCTCTCCCTCCAAGCCTGCCTTCCTCGCCTCATGTCCAATCTGCCTCCAAGTCCTATGAATCTGACTCCTGAAATAGCTTCCTCCCGTGCATCTCCTCTCTCGCCCGCTTCAGCTTGCCTTCATCCGGGTCTTCACCGCTTCTTGCCAAGACCACTGGAACCACCCTCCCTGCCGTCACTCAGACGCTGGCACATTTTCCCTAAAATGTAGAAAGCATCTTATCCATTCCATGCTCTAAAAAAAGATGCTTCCTACTGCCTCAGAGCATCCCCCAAACGTGTTTTTTACAGCACACGCGTCCTGAGGAAAACCCTAAGAAAAGAAATGCTGTGTCTGAAAGCTACCAAGAGATGCTGCAGACAGGAGCCCTGCTTACCTTGGCTGAACGCTGCCTTTCAACTAACTTGACCGCAGAACACCTAGGGGCACCATGTAGCACGAGTGCTGCCCTGGGCAAGGCTGGGCAGGCCGGCACCCAGCCCGTCCCCTCTCCTGCTGGTGGCCCCCAGTTCAGACTGGTAATTCTTTAACTGTTCCCTGCCATCCCCCCTGTGGCCAGGTCCTCTCTGAACCTCTCCTCTGCCTTTCAGAGTTTCACCCACTATATCAGCCAGAAATCTTCCAGGTCAATCAAGAGGAATGGAAACCACAGTGGCAGGTCGGTTCACACTCATCTCTGATGGGTCTTGAAGCCCAAATCGTGTTTTCCTGGTACCAATGGGAGCAACACAAGGAAGGGCAGGTGCCTCCTGTGCCTTGGGTCATTCCAGATCAGCTCTGTCCTCCACGTGCCAGCAGAGGCAGCCCAGTGGCCCCCATGTGCTCCCTGCTGGGACCATCACTGTGCTGGGAGCCCAGGGTCTCCAACAGCCAGCCTGAGTCTGGGTCCTGGTCCTCCCTAGGCAAGAGGGCATCAGGAAAACACACAATTTGGCAGCCCATTGGAACCATGTCAACTGGGGAAGGTTGGGACGCTAGTAGGATAAAACACCATCAGCACACCCCCATTTATGGGCCAACTCAGTTCCCTTTTCATCGAAGGAGCCCCACACCAATTCCCTCCACACTCCCCTGCCTTCCCACATTCATCAACTTCTATCTCTGTAGCAGGTTGAATGGGGTCCCCCCAGAACTCATGTCCACCTGGATCCTCAGAATGGGACTTTAGAAATACATTCTTTGCAGATGCAATTAATTAAAGGTCTCAAGATGCCATCTTTCTGCATTTAGGTGTCCATGTGGAACCACTTATTTTCTTGGACTCCAAATCACTGCAGACGATGACTGCAGCCACCATATTAAAAGACGCTTGCTCCTTGGAAGGAAAGCTATGACAAACCTAGACAGCATATTAAAAAGCAGAGGCATCACTTTGCTGACAAATGTCCATATAGTAAAAGCTATGGTTTTTCCAGTAGTCATGTATGGATGTTAGAATTGGACTATAAAGAAAGCTGAGCACCAAAGAATTGATGCTTTTGAACTGTGGTGTTGGAGAAGACTCTTGAGAGTCCGTTGGACTACAAGGAGATCCAACCAGTCCATCCTAAAGGAAATCAGTCATGAATACTCATTGGAAGGACTGATGCTGAAGCTGAAACTCCAATACTTTGGCCACCTGATGCGAAGAACCTACTTATTGGAAAAGACCCTGATGCTGGGAATGATTGAAGGTGGGAAGAGAAGGGGACGACAGAGGATGAGATGGTTGGATGGCATCACTGACTCAATGGACTTGAGTTTGAGCAAACTCTGGGAGATAGTGAAGGACAGGGAAGACTGGTGTGCTGTAGTCCATGGGGGGTCGCGAAGAGTCAGACACAACTTGGAGACTGAATAACAACAAATGAGAAGAGAAGATGGCCGTGTGAGGATGGAGGCAGAGCTTGGAGTGATGCTGCCACAAGCCAAGGATGCCAAGGCTGGCCAGCCACCACCCCAGCTGGAAGCTGAAAGGCAGGATTCCTCTACAGGTTTCAGAGAAAGCATGGCCCTGCCAATACCTTGATTTTGAACTCCTGACATCCACATCGGGAAAGGATAAATTTCTACTATAGAACAACCACCCAATTTGTGGATTTTTTTTTACAGCAGCCTTAGGAAACTTTTACAGTCTTGAAAGACAATTATTTAGCTTCCTCCATCTCCCTCCCTTGTGAACTCCTGGAGCACACAGTCACTTCTTTCTCATTGTCATGTCCCTCTCCTTCACCCCCAGGGATTAGCTCCCCTCAGCAGTTTCCCAGAGAATATGGATGTTTGTTTTTTCTCCTATGTATGTATGTTTCTATGGCTTATAAAATTTTTATGAAAAAATTTTATAATCATAAAAATGTAATTTAATATCATGAGGTTGGAAATCTAACACATTACAGGTTTGCTGTGAGGACTAATGAATAAGTCAGAATAGATAAATTACAATTCAGCCATTGTAAAGCGTAAGCAAAATATACATTATTATTGTAATAATACGTCTTTTTCAGGTCAAGACAAATTGTTATCAGTGAGAGGAAAGCAGGCCAGTTTATATGTGCTTTCAGTTCATAGTTACCAAGTCCCTGTTCTTTTAGTGAGAGGAAAGCAGGCCAGTTTATATGTGCTTTCAGTTCATAGTTACCAAGTCCCTGTTCTTGGCCTGCAGGGGGAAGATGCGCCTGCCTCCAGGACCCGGCCGCAAGTGATGGCAAACCAGGCCTTGGGCTGCCCTGAAGTCTGGCCAATGCACTTTTTCTTTGGTCAGATGTTGTTTTAAAAAAGAGCTGGAACACTACAGGTGGGCCTCCTTCTCCCCACAGACAATTACAAGAAGGGAATAAATGCTTAGTTATCATGTGTTAATTAAAGTTCCCGGGAAGAAACAGAGAGTTAGGATGCTAAGAAGTCCTGCAAGAATCCAAACTCCAAGGAGGTGCCAATGCACCTGGGGGCATGGGCAGTCCTGGATGCTGGTGAGGATGTCACAGTGTAAGAGCCCACTGTGCAAGGCTTGTGGGGCACAAAATGGTGTAGCTCAGGTCCCCCTGTGCAGCAGAGTGCAGCCTCAGCCCTGAGCACGCCAGTGTGCACCCCTGCACCCCTGAGCACAGCAGGCAGGCTAGGCGCTTGCAGGCACTGCGCCTGGAATCTGGTGGAAGTTATGGGAGTGGGGAGCAAGGTTCGTTTTGCAAAAACACTCAGACCTCAGCTGTGGCCTTGCACAGCCACAGGTTTGCTGCTATCACTGACCTTTTTCCAAAGCCAACCTCCATCAGCCTCGGTTCTCTCAACTTTGACATTTTCATCTGTTAGAAGGAGGGTAACGGGTGATCCCTCCTTGCTGTGAACATGAGGTGATCTGCCCACTCTGGAGGTGTGGGGGAAAGCCCCTGACATATCCTCTGAAAGAGGTTGTAGGGAGGGGGAGCCAGTCACCTCATCTACAGAGGAGAGGGTCAGCCCCCTGGTGAGGGTGATTGAGGAGTGTGGGAATGAGGAAAGGGGTGGCTCAGGGGCTGGGGGGCGGCCTGTCTTCCACTCCTTCCTTCTCGATGGCAAGGAGAAAGGGACAGCCTGGAGCAGTCACCTTGGGCACCCGCTGAAGTTCATTGGTATAGGTTCAGCCAGTCCCAGACTCCTCTTTGCGAAATTACATGTTAGGTGAAAACCACTTTTATATATTAAAAAAAAAGGGGGGGGGAGACTGTTCTAGAATAAAAGAGACATAATAACCAATAGTAATACATGAACCTTGATTGAATCCTAGCTGTCGATTATTTTTTAATTGAACTACCATTGATTTATAATATTGTGTTTGTTTTAGGTGTACAAACTGATTCAGTTACACATATATAGGTTTATCGATCTATTCTTTTCCATATTTACTTCTATTATAGGCTGTTCCATGATATTGAATATAGCTCCCTATGCTATACAGTAAATCTGTATTTATTTCTTTTATATACAGTGGTATATGTTAAACCCATACCCCTAATTTATCCCCTTACCTTTCCCTTTTAGTAACCATAAATTCATTTTCTATGTCTGTGAGTCTGTTTCTGTTTTGTAAATAAATTCGTTTGTAATGTTTTTTAGATTCCATGTATAAGCGATATTGTATAATATTGTCTTTCTCTGTCTGACTTACTTCACTTAATATGATAATCTCTGGAATCCTAGTTTTTAACCATAAACTAGCCTTTGGGGACAGTGAGGGAAATGTGAAAATGCCCTGGGTCTGAGATGATATCAGGGAATTAGTAAGTGGCCAGCTGACTTGGTTTTCTTAAGTGTGATAATGATGTTGCAATTACAAACTAGAGTGTCTTGTTTCTTAGGACATGGATGTTGAGATATTCAGGGATGAAATTTCACAATGTCTATCAGTTCAGTTCAGTTTTTCAGTCATGTCCAACTCTTTGCGACCCCATGGACTGCAGTACGCCAGGCTTCTCTGCCCGTTACCAATTCCCGGAGCCTACTCAAGCTCATGTTCATCGAGTCGGTGATGCCATCCAGCCATCTCATCCTTTGTCATCCCCTTCTGCTCCTGCTTTCAATCTTTCCCCGCATCAGGGTCTTTTCAAATGAGTCAGTTCTTCGCATCAGGTGGCCAAAGTATTGGAGTTTCAGCTTCAGCATCTCCTTCCAATGAATATTCAGGACTGATCTCCTTTAGGATTGACTGGTTTGATCTCCTTGCAGTCCAAGGGACTCTCAAGAGTCTTCTCCAACACCACAGTTCAAAAGCATCAATTCTTCGGTGCTCAGATTTCTTTATAGTCCAACTCTCACATCCATACATGACTACTGGAAAAACCATAGCCTTGACTAGACGGACCTTTGTTGGCAAAGTAATGTCTCTGCTTTTTAATATGCTGTCTAGGTTGGTTATAACTCTCCTTCCAAAGAGTAAGCATCTTTTAATTTCATGGCTGCAGTCACCATCTGCAGTGATTTTGGAGCCCAAAAAAATGAAGTCAGCCACTGTTTCCATTGTTTCCCCATCTATTTGCCATGAAGTGGTGGGACCAGATGCCATGATCTTAGTTTTCTGAATGTTGAGTTTTAAACCAACTTTTTCACTCTCCTCTTTCACTTTCATCAAGAGGCTCTTTAGCTCTTCTTTACTTTCTGCCATAAGGGGGGTGTCATCTGCATATCTGAGGTTATTAATATTTCTCCCAGTGATCTTGATTCGAGCTTGTGCTTCATCCAGCCCAGCACTTCACATGATGTACTCTGCATGAAAGTTAAATAAGCAGGGTGACAATATACAGCCTTGACATACTCCTTTCCCGATTTGGAACCAGTCTGTTATTCCATGTGCAGTTCGAACTGTTGCTTCCTGACCTGCATACAGATTTCTCAGGAGGAAGATCAGTTGTCTATAACATTCATCAAACTGGTTCAATCAAAGAAAACTCTCTTTCCATTTTCCCTTATGTTTGAATGTTTTATATTGAAAGTTAGAAAGGGGAAGAGGGAGGGAAGGAAACCTACAGGAAATTCAACCCAGATATTCCCCTTGGCTACCAACAGAATCACAAGTGCTACCCATCAGAAAGCACCTTGGTCTGGGTACCTGATTCTCCTCAGACTAAGATAAACAACTTGAGTTCATACTCAAAGATCATCAAAGACATAAGAAAGCAAACTACTGAGAGTGATGGTCAACAGAAAACAAACAACCATGGATTTAGACCCTCAAAGACCTGAGATAATGTAATGATCATATACAGAGTATCAATTAATGATGAATATATTTCCTAAGGAATTAAAGGTGTAGTTACAGAAATGAGTGAGCAACAGACTATAATAAACAGTGTCTTAAAAGCAGCCAGAAGGGAAGGATCTGCTACTTACAAAAGAACAACAGGTGGCCTGAGAACAGACTTTTCAAACAGCAACAAAGAGCTCTCAAAACAGAAGAATTACAATTTTTAAGGATTGAGTAAAAATACCTCTCAACTGAGAATGGTGTAATTTGCAGAATAAACCTTCCTGAATGGGGACAAAATATATTTTCAGAAAATCAAAGATCAAGAGAATTGCACCAATATAAAAACAATAGTAAAATTTCTAAAAGAGTGGTCCAGGAGGAAAAGAAAATGAACCCAGAAAAATGATCTGAACTGTGTGTGGGGAGTAGAAAAACGAACATTAGGCATATGAACAAAATTGAGTAATTTCTTGATTACAAGAGTTAATAGGTAAAAACACCCAAAGATGAAAAATCAAGAAAAAAGAAACAAATGGAAACACTGAACAAAGGACAACTGGTTAATGAGGCTAACACCAGGCCGGATAAGCTTTATACATAAAATGTTCCTGAGGACAGAGAAGATCACAACATAATGACAATAGCTCTACCAGGAAGACACAAGTTGTGGTCAGCTCTGCCTGCTATCAGAAAACACCATGATAGCAGACATTTCTTTTCACACAGCTCTGAAAGCTCAAAGTCCAAGGTCAAGGTACCAGCATGGTAAAGTTCTAGTGAGAACCCCCTTCCAGGTTGCAAACAGCTGACTTCTCTTCTCCTTCGATGGTAGGAGTAGGTCAAACTAGCTCTGTGGGGCCTCTTATTATTATTATTAGCCTTGCAGCTTGCAGGATCTCAGTTCCCCAACCAGGGATTGAACCCCAGCCATGGCAGTGAAAGCCCAGAATCCTAACCATGAGGCCACCAGGGAACTCCCTGGAACCTCTTCTTAGAAGAGCACTAATCCCATTCATAGGGGCTCAACCCTCATGACCTAATTACCTCCCAAATGACCTACCTTCTAATGCCATTGCATTAGAGATTGGATTTCAACATATGAATTTGGGGGAGGGAGATAAATATTCAATCCATACATTATAATAATTCTGAATTTGCATGAAAAAAGTCAACTCCAAATATATAAATTAAGAATTGGCTTGGTCCAATGCAGGAAGCATGGGTTCAGTCCCTGGTCGGAGAACGAAAATCCCACATGCCTCAGGGTATGGCCGAAAAAGAAGGAAATTGGTAGAACTATGAGAAATTGACAAGTATGTTATCGGAGTAGTTGATATCAATCCACCTTTTTTAAATATCAGTAATTTAAGCTGACAAAAAATGATTAAAGGTAAACTAGGTTTGAACACTATTAAACTTGATTTATTCAATAATACACTCTTCTGGGTACATATGCAACATTTACAAGAGTTAAACACTAGGTCACAAAGTAAATCTCAAAAATCTGAGTCAAAGACTCAGATATTTACAAACTAGTCATCCAGCCACAATAAAAGTAAGATATGTATAAACATAAAATGATTGCTAAATGTTCCTGTATGTCAAAATAACTCATGACTCAAAGTGAAATAATACCAGAAAAATTCAAAGTACTTAAAACTGAGCAATAAAAGATACTGCATACCAAACCTTGAGATACAATGGACACAGTATATAATGGGAAGTTTATAGTCTCGAAGACTTTAATAAGAAAGAAGAGAGGCTAAAAATAAAAAAACTAAGAACCCAACCTAAGAGGCTATATAAAGAACTATATAATATCATGTGAAAATATGTTAAAGTCTAAAATTAAACAGAAAACAAATATTCAATCTTCAAAATCAACAAAGCCAAAAAAGTTCTTTAAAATGACTAAGAAAATTGACAGTTCTTTGTAGAAGTTGATTGTTTTAAAGGAGGGAAAGTATAAGAAAATATTAGGGGGCCTTCCATGGTGGTCCAATGGTTAGGAGTAGGCCTTGCATTGCAGGGGATACCAGCTCAATCCTTGGTCCAGGAAGATCCCACATGCAGCAGAGTAACTAATGCCGTGTGCCACAATTCCTGAGGCCCTTGTGCCTGGAGCCCATGTTTCACAACAAGAGAAGCCACCACAATGAGAACTCCTTACACTACAGCTGGAGAGTAGCCCCTGCTTCCCGCAACTAGAGAAAGCCCAAAGACAGCAACAAAGACCCAGGGCAGCCAAAAATAACTAAAATAAATAAATAAAAATCATAAGAAAAAGATAAAATATCAGGAATGTGAAAGAGGAATTAATACAGAAACTACAGTTTGAAGAAATTAAGATGATGCCATTTACAAATTTGTGGCAAGATATTTGAGAGTGTATATAATCTGATCCTGGAAAAATATAACTTATGAATAACATCTTGAGGAAACATTTCAGTAGTGGTATAATCATTAAAAGAACTGGATCAGTAGTTAATAGCAAGCCTGGGAGATTTTAGTGATCAGTTCTACCAAACTTTTGAGGAATCCATCTCTCCAGAATCAGAGACAATTTCCGAGAATAGAAAAAGAGGGTACACTCCACTTTGTTTTATGAACTACTAGGCTTTGTTAGCATTAGAAAAAAAAATCTGTAAATATCATTCTCCAAATTAATAGATTAATAAGGGAGAAACCATAACATCATCTCAATTGATGCAGTAAAAGCATTTGATAAAATTCTTCACATATTATTCATCAGTGTAATTGAATAAAAATGGAAGCAGACTTCTTAACTTAATAAAAATCTTCAAAAACATTATCCTTTGTGATGAAATCTTAGGATCGTTTTCTTTAAAAATCAAGTATAAAACAAAGACTCCCATTCTCATAATTTATATCCACTATTTATTTGAGATCCTAGCAAAGTATAATAAATGGTATTAAATCAATGTAAATGGTATTAAAGAATTTCTAAAGATCTAAAAGCTTTAAGCGTTGGAAAATCATAAGGAACCAAGCTATTATTATTTAAATATTATGTGATATTCTATTGGGTTGACCAAAAAGTTTGTTCAAGTTTTTCCATAAGATGTAGTGTAAAAACATGAACGAGCTTTTTGGTCAAACCAATACATCAAAAATTCAGGAAAATCCATACCTAAATTATCAGAAGTGATATGTGTTTAACAATATGACTGGCTAAAAGATCAGCAGCAAAAATTAGGAATGTATTTATATCTCTGAAACAGGAACAGAGTTTTCCAAACAATTCCATTTATAATGATAGTCAAAATTGTAAGGTACCTAAGAATGCATGTAACAAAAGAGGTGCAAGTCCTATAGAGATAAAATTATGAAACTTCAGGGAGGCACACACATTTTTTAAAAGCCTATTTCACAAGATCAGGAAAAAGCTGAACTACAGAGACATTCAAGTTGTCTGTCATTTAGACAGAACCCCCTCACTGCTAGCTCAGTTTTTCCCTATGAAAGTAAGAGAGAAACTTAAACTGTTTTTGTATGTGTGTATGTGTGTCTGTGTATGTATGTGTGTGTGTATTTTGCTGAATTATGTAGTCGAGAATATTATCCCAAATCCCATGCTGTGAATTGTGCTCTCACAGTCTTTGCAACTCCAAAGACTAGAGTAGACTGCAGCCTGGCCTTTCCAGGTGGTGCTAGTGGTAAAGAACCTGCCTGCTGATGCAGGAGCTGGTAAGAGATGTGAGTTCAATTCCTGGCTTTGGAAGATCCCCTGGAGGAGGACATGCCAACCCACTCCAGTATTCTCGCCTGGAAAACCCCATGGACAGAGGAGCCTGGAAGACTGCAGTCCATGGGGTCACACAAAGTCAGACACGGCTGAAGCAACTTAGCATGAAGCACGCACGGACTGCAGTCCTGCAGGCTCCTCTGTCCATGGGATTCTCCAGGCAAGAGTGGGCTGCCATTTCCTCCTCCAGGGGATCTTCCCCCTCCAGGTATTGAACCCATGTCTCCTGCATTATCAGGTAGACTCTAGCACCAAGCCACCAGTGGTTCTCAAATTTGAGTCTGCATCAGCATCCCCTGGAGGATTGCCCTCCCCTCTCCCAGCTTCCAGTTTAGTAGGTATGGCTGGGGCCAAAGGATGTGCGTTTTAAACAATTTCCCAGGTGATGTGAGACCACTGGTCCAGGGATCCTACTGTATTTATTATAAAGTACTACCAATAAATATTTTTTTTTTGCCTAAAGAGCCTGTGTTGCTCTAGTTTCTCAATCAGTTTATAAGATAAAAGCACCAAAATCTGATTGAAAACTTGGGGAAATGCTTTTACATTATTCAAATTTGCATTTCCCATTATCTGAACAGGAATAGAAATTAACAATTTTATTTGACAGACATAATGTGTTCTATATATAACTACATAATTATAGAAGCAATGACTCTTCCCATTAAATTGTCAAGGTGGTCGCTGTGTTGTCTCTCACTCTGAGTGGGTCAGGCAGGCAAAGGGAAGGCTCCACCACTCCCACCCACCAAGGGGAGGAAACCACCATGGGACCAGAACTGTAATTTACATCACTAAACCCAGCACAGCAGGATTTGAAAGCTAAAGGAAGAATTTTCACATTTACCTACATGTTTTTCCATCACTTTAAAGATTCATGTTGATGGCTTCAGTGAGTTTTATTTTGACTAGATCCAGACTGAGTAGTTTCAGTGGGAAAGCACTGGATCTCCCCACAGTTTCTAGTTCATATATTCACACAAACAAAAATAGAAAGCTCTCAGTGCATCTAGAGGCCCAAAATTATTAATGAGACAATGGGCTTTCATAAACTCATGCTGAATGGAAAAAGTAAAAGTCAACATTATGCATTCATATGATTCCAAGCAGATTAAAATGTTCAATGTACAGAAGACACAGCTTCCTAAATATATTTTCCTATTTTCTACAATGATTATAAATAATCAGTTCAGTTCAGTCGCTCAGTTGTGTCCAACTCTTTGCGACCCCATGGACTACAGCACGCCAGGCTTCCTTGTCCATCATCAACTCCTGGAGCTTGCTCAAATTCATGTTTACTGTGTCAGTGATGCCGTCCAACCGTCTCATCCTCTGTCGTCCCCTTCTCCTCCTGCCTTCAATCTTTCCCAGCATTAGTGTCTTTTCAAATGAGTCAGTTCTTCACATCAGGTGGCCAAACTATTGGAGTTTCAGCTTCAGCATCAGTCCTTCCAATGAATATTCAGGACTGATCTCCTTTAGGATGGACTGGTTGGATCCCCTTGCAGTCCAAGGGACTCTCAAGAGTCTTCTCCAACACCACAGTTCAAAAGCATCAATTCTTCAGCGCTCAGCTTTCTTTATAGTCCAACTCTCACATCCATACATGACTACTGGAAAAATATAGCTTTGACTAGATGGACCTTTGTTAGCAAAGTAATGACTCTGCTTTTTAATAAGCTGTCTGAAAGTGAAAGTGAAGTAGCTCAGTCGTCTCTGACTCTTTGCAACCCCATAGACTGTAGCCTACCATAGACTGTAACCTACAAGTTTCTCCATCTGTGGGATTTTCCAGGCAAGAGTACAGGAGTGGATTGCCATTTCCTTCTCCAGGGGATCTTCCCTACCCAGGGATCAAACCCAAGTCTCCCACATTGCAAGCAGACACTTTACCCTCCGAGCCACCAAGGAAGTCAATAAGCTGTCTAGGTTGGTCATAACTTTTCTTCCAAGGAGCAAGCGTCTTTTAATTTCATGGCTGCAATCACCATCTGCAGTGCTTTTGGAGCCCAAAAAATACAAAGTCTGTCACTGTTTCCTCATCTATTTGCCATGACATGATGGGATCAGATGCCATGATCTTAGTTTTCTGAATGTTGAGTTTTAAGCCAGCTTTTTCACTCTCCTCTTTCACTTTCATCAAGAGGCTTTTTAGTTCTTCTTCACTTTCTGCCATAAGGGTGGTATTATCAGCATATCTGCGGTTATTGATACTTCTCCTGGCAATCTTGATTCCAGCTTGTGCTTCATCCAGCCCGGCATTTCTCATGTATTCTGCATATAAGTTAAACAAGCAGGGTGACAATGTACAGCCTTGATGTTCTCCTTTCCCAGTTTGGAACTGGTCTGTTGTTCCATGTCCAGTTCTAACTGTTCCTGCTTGACCTGCATACAGATTTCTCAGGAGGCAGGTCAGGTGGTCTGGTGTGTCCATCTGTTTTAGAATTTTCCACAGTTTCTTGTGATCTACACAGTCAAAGGGTTTGAGATAGTCATTAAAGCAGAAGTAGGTGTTTTTCTGGAACTCTCTTGCTTTCTCAATGATCCAACAGACGTTGGCAATTTGATCTCTTTTCCCTATAAATAATGCTGTTGTTGTTGTTTAGTCGCTAAGTCATGTCCAACTCTTTGTGACCCCCACAGACGGTAGCCCGCCAGGCTCCTTCTCTCCATGTGATTTCCCAGGCAAGAATACTGGAGTGGGTTGCCATTTCCTTCTCCAGGGGATTGTCCCAACCCAGGAAACAAACCCGGGTCTCCTGCACTGCAGGCAGATTCTTTACCAACTGAGCTATGAGGGAAGCCTCTATAAATAATAGGGATTAGTATTTAGAGCCCTCACTGTGTGCCAGGCCCTGCTGTAAAGATACACTTTATGTATCTTGATTCCTGCAGTCCTAGCAACAATCCTGGACATGGGGACAGGTTGGGGCACTGAGGCGCAGAGCTGCAGGTGGCTTGCCCATGCAATCCCATGGCAGTAATCTGGGGCTCCATCAGGCAGCTTAGCCCCAGGGTCCTCGCTCTCACTCCTGTACTGAGTTATTGCTGTTATTACTTTAGTTCTGCAGTAATTTTTTTTAAATTGGAATATAAGCTCTCCAACTTTGAAAGTTTATTCTTCTTTTTCAAGATTGTTTGAATATTTGGGACCTTTGCATTTCCATGTAGGTTTTCAAATAAGTTTGTTGCTTTGGTGCGGGATGGGGAAAGCCTTTGAAAGTTTATGAGGGATAGCATTGAATCTGCAAATATTAATAATCTATGGAGTATTGCTATCTAAATATTATGACTTCAAATCCATGCATATGGGATATCTCTTCATTTATCCATTTATTTAAACTGGTTTGTACACTGATTTTGTATCCTACAAACTGGTTCAGTTTATTAGCTCTGTTGGTTTATTTTGTAAATTTCTTCCTTGTGATTGTCTTTTGCAAGATCATGTCATCTTCAAACACAGTTTTATTTCTTCCTTTCCAATCTGGGTGCTTTTTATTTCTTTTTCTTCTCTTTCTCTCTCTCTCTCTTTTTTTTTTTCCTAATTGTTCTGGCTAGAACCTGAAGTACAGTGTTGAATAGAGGGTATGAGAGCAGACATCCTTGCTTTATTCCTGATATTAAAGGAAAACACTCAACTTTTCACCATTAAGTATAACGCTAGCTGTGAGTTTTACACAGATACCTTTAACATATTGAGGAAGTTTCCTTCTAGTTTTAATTTGTTGAGTGTTTTTATTGTGAAAGGTCAAATGCTTTTCCTGTATCCTTTGAAATGATCATTTTCTTCTTTTTCCTATTAATGCTGTGTATTCGTTTTTTTACTACTTACTTGACTGCGCCGGGTCTGGTTGCAGCACGTGGAATTTTTAATCTTCATTGTGGTACGTAGCATTTTTAGTTGCAGCCTGGGAATTCTTAGTTGCAGTGTGTGGGATCTATTTCCCTAACCAGAGATTGAATCCAGGTCCCCTGTATTGGGATCACGGAATCTTAGCCACTGGTAATATTGTGTATTCTTTATTAGGGTCCTTGAGCTGCCATAACAAAGTACAATGGCCAGGCAGCATAAACAGCAGACATCCATTCTCTCACAGTTATGGAAGCTGTAAGTCCAAGATTAAGGTGTCAGGAGGGTCTTTTCCAGGCCTCTCTCCAGTTGCTGGTGGTTCCTTGGCTTGTGGCAGCATCATTCAGTCTTCACATGGCACTCTTGTGTGTGTGTGTGTGTGTGTCCATGTCAAAATTTTCCCTTTTAATATGGAGACCAGTCATATTGGATTAAGTGTCTACCCTATTCCAGAATGACATCATCTTAACTAGCTACATCTTCAATGATGTAGCTGCTTCCAAATAAGATCATATTATGAGGTTCTAAGGATTAAGACTTCAATGTGTAAATTTTAGGGAGACACAATTCAGCTGAAATACAATAAAATGTATAGATGTTAAGAATACAGATTAAATTTTACATATTCATGAACCCACAGATGTACTACCCAAATCAAGATATTAAATATTTCCAGCACCCCAACAGGGTCCCTTCACCCCCAATCAGGTAATAATTACCCTAAAAGAAATGATTATTTTAGCAAGACTATTTTGAAACCAAAGATCTGTTTTTATTTTCCAACATCCGTTTGAAGCTATCTCAGCAGAACGTTGATATCCTCCCCTCTCTGGGTTCTGACCTTTTCTAAAGAAAAGTTTCCCTCCAAGCCTGTTGGTTCTGTGGCGAAAACCAGAGGAGACACCTGCTAACAGCTTCAGATCAGTCAGGGTCAATCCTGTCTGGATTCACTCCTGGCGCTGATGCACAGTTCAGTCATCACCGTTCATCTGGTGAGCGTCTGGGTTAATAAAGGAGCCAGGTTAACTCAATCTGTCTTCCAGGACTAATGTGTCTGTTAGATTCCCCTGCACATCCCAGACCAGCTCTTTGCTGTAAAATGATAGACGGTGGCAGTTACTTCCCACACCACCCACAGCCGGCTTCTGAGTGGCCAGATAATGATGTGAGAGCTTTACTCCCATTTATCCTGAAGGCTTACATATTGCTCTTGCACTGTCACTTTTGTCACTTTTTTCCCAGTGGTCTGTTCATTCTTCTGTTTGTCTTACAGGTTCTCAGAGCCGAATCGCCGGAAACACAGAACAAAATTCAGCAACTGCAGTGAGGGTTTATTCTCAGTCTCCTCTCGTAGAAGCCTCTGGCCTACAATATGCCCACCAAGGCCTCTCTAAAGACCTTTCCTCTACTTACTGAACAAACACTGCAAGCTCAGTCTGTGAAAAACTGAAATCTCCTCCCCCTGGTTTCTCCTTAAAATCATACTGTTTTGCCCTTGTTAGTTTTTTCTCTTGTCATTATTTCTCTTGTTTTGTTTTGGTCTTTGGTTTATTTTTGTTTAATAAATCATTCTTCCATCTACGCATCATCCAAGAAAAACTCCTGGGGATTATGCTAAATGCTTCTATTTTCCCATCTCCAATCACATATCTATCTCTTGGACACGTGGGTACCTCTGCACCTCTTTCTCCCCATCCCTGCTGTTTGAGAGGCATCAGCCTTTCAGCTGTTTTCCCACCACGGTGGTTTCTCCCCTCTCTTACCCACCCCCACCTGCCCACTGTCATTAAGCTGAATTCTCTAAAGGGAAATACGGGTGTGTCTCTTTGTGTCTAATACTGTCCAAAGCCTCCTAATCACCTCTGGTTCAGACTGTAAAGGTCACACGTGCTCTGGCCTCCCCCTGCCTTTCTGTCTGACCTCCCAGCTGTCCCACACCCCAGACCCCAACCAACTCGAGGGGCTTGTAGTTTCTGGAAATCACCTGGCTCACCGTGGCCTTCAAGCCCATTTTGCCTCACTGCCCTTGCCCATCTTCTCCACCTGGGAATCCTTGCTCAGCTTTCCTGCTTCAGCTCTCAAGTTCCACCCTTGCAGTCCTAGCCCCACGACTCTCCTCCCCCTGGTAGAGTGAGCCCTGTCCTCTGCGTGCCAACTTCAGGCCCCAAAACTCTGCTCCCAGATTAGTTATAAGTTCAGCAGTCAAGAGTACCACTTGAGTTCAAGACCCTCTTCCAACACTTCTAGCTGAATAACCTTGAACAAGTTGGTTGACCTCTCTGGGCCTTGACTTTCATCTGTATAATGGGAGTCATAATAGCGTAACTCCAAGGCCATTGCAAGGAAGAATATTTTAATATTGCTACCCAGGAAATGGTCAGTGCTCAATAAATATTACTTGTTAATATTCCCTTCTCCCTTTTTTCCATTAAACTGTTCCCAGAGTAGAATAATATCTGAATTCATGCTAGGTTGTGAGCTTCCTGAGAGGGAGAGCCCCTGTTGACCATTCCCTTCCAGGCCCGGGTGAGGCTCAATGTCCCCGAACAGGAAAGAAGAAATCATGGCAAAGATCTTCACTGTGTTTATTCCATCACTCCCCTGGTGGCTCCAACGGTAAAGAATCTGCCTGCAATGCGGGAGACCTGGTTTGATCCTTTGGTTGGGAAGATCCCCTGGAGGAGGCATGGCAACCCACTACAGTATTCTTATCTGGAGAATCTCCATGGACAGAGGAGCCTGGTGGACTACAGTCCGTGGGGTTGCAAAGAGTCAGACAGGACTGAGCAACTAACACTTTCACTTTCCCCTAGGATGGGGGAGGGAGCGCCCCCTAGTTTGCATCATGTGTGTTGCAGATTCTAATGAAATACAGCACTTCATTCACCTCTGCTCAGGACATTGCCTCAGAGATGACCATCCAGTCACCCTTGTGTACTAAATGACTTGGCTGATACCATGGGCTCTCAGACCCATGGTTGCATCAGAGAATCAGGTAGAAATCATCTGGAGTTCAGGAATTGCTGCTTTGAGCTGAAACCATGTGAATTCCAGTGGTGATAATTGACTGAACCTCTTGGTTAGAACCTAGATGCCAGTTCTGTTCATGGCCTAGGAAGCCAGGCTGACATGCTGAGCCCCAGACACTGACTGGATTTGATTGGGACCCTTCACAGCTCTTCTCCTTCAGCCTCACCAAGGCTTTGTAAATATCACATAAATATAAAGAATGAAATTAAATGAAACATAAAGAATGAAATGTAAATATCACATAAATATAGAGAATGAAATTCTTGCTCATAACAAAGGGAAAACCACAGACAGCACAAAATTTGGTCCTGAGCAAGTCTGCTCATGAAATGTTATCTAAAGGTTACAATGAAGAGGGGGTTTGTCCTGACAGCTGGCCCCAAATATCCTGGGGAGAGCTGTTGAGGTTTCCAAGAAGAATCCAAGAAGAGCAGCCTCATGGAGCCCAGCCTCCTCATGAGTAGAGTCCTGGCAGGCCCCCACAGTCTGCCTTCCCTGGGCGGCAGTAGCTCAGCCAAGCAATTTTTGAGAAAGATGTAAAAGCAATCCAATGGAGGAAAGAGAGTGCTTTCAACAAACACTATTGGAGTGTTTGTACTTCCATAGACAGGAAAATGAACCGTAGCTTCAACTTCACACCTCACACCTTATAAAAATTATTTCAACAAAGATCACAGACCTGGACGTAAAAAGTAAAACTATAACACTTCTAGAAGAAAGCAGAGTAGAAAATTCTCAGGATCTAGAGTGTGTTGCAAAGCTCTTAGAGTTGACATCAAAACAGAATTCGTAACAGAAAACAAATGATAAATTTAACTTAAAATTTAAAATCTTAGCTCTCTCTACAAAAGATGCCATCAAAAGGATTTAAAAAACAAGCTACAAAGTGGGGGGGCAGGGGCTGGAATTTTTGCAACTGCATAGCTGACAAACACTAATATCTGGAATATATAAAGAACTCCCAAAACTCAACAGTAAAAAAACAAATATTTCAATCTGAAAATGAGCAAAGATTAAGAAACACAAAATCATGGAAGGGGATATTCAAAGGACAAATAAGCACATGGGAAGATGTTTAATATCTGTGGCCATTAGAAGAAAGGCAAATAAAAACCATGATACCACTCCTCATCTATTAAATATTAGTATAGCCAAAATAGACATAAAATTTGGTACTAATACTGGCAAACATGCAGAAAAGTTGGCTTTATAATGGTGCTGATGCAAATATAAAATGTATGGCCACTCTGAAAAACAGTATAATTGTTTCTCAAAGAACTAAACATACACAGATATTACACAGCCCAACAATCTCACTCCCTGCTGTTTATCCCAGAGAAATGAAAGCTTACGTCTGCACAAAAACCTGTACACGAATATCAGCTTTGTTTGTAGTAATAACTCAAAACTGAAACAACCAAAATGTCCTTTACTGGATGAATGGCGAAACAAACTAGCCTTCTCCCACTGAGGCTCAGAGCTGGCCATCCCAACATATGCCACAGTGGCATATTTGATAATTTTGAATTAAGTTGAGAAACAGCTTGTGAAAGAAAAAGATATAAAAACACTCTGACTTCCTTCCACTCTTTCTCTCTGAAAGCAAGAAACATTCTCCCACATCTTCCCATACCAGGAGGACAGAAAGCATCTTTATCACCAGAGTTGGGGGATTCAAGGCTAAGAAAGCTGTATAAACACATCTTAATTCTTCATTAGTTTGCTATCTCAAGCATAAGCCCCTTTGTTTTGTTAAATCTTCACAAATCATTGTTTCTTTGTCTAAAAAATGATGCATAAATAGTCTGCTTTGGTCACTTCGGAGGTCCCACCTCTATGAAACCTCTGTGAACACAAAATTAATTCTTTTTCCTCTCATTAACCTGTTTTGTGTCAATTTAATTATTAGACTAGCCAAAAGAACTCAAGAGGGGTTAGGGTGGAATCTCTCCCTTTCCAAACATCCAACCAGTGGAATATTACTCAGCAGATAAAAGGAAAGGGGTGTTGATCACACAGTCATTTTCAAGGTTTCAAGGACATTGTGCCAAGTCAAAAAAGGTGGTTCTATACTGCATTGTTCAGTTATATAGTCTATAATTATAGCATATAATTAAAACTCTTGAAATGACAAAATCATAAGGGTGGGGAAGAGATAGGTGATTACCACACATCAGGGATGGTCATGGGAGAACGAAGGCAGGGTGACTGTGAGCAGATAGACCAGGGGATGCCCAGAGAAAGAACCAGGCCCTTGGACAGGCCTCAGTAATTAATAATCTTAAGGGAACAAAAGAAGGCAGGAACAAACAACTGTTAGGAGGCAAGAAAAGTAATAATAGCAAAGATAACATATCAGTTGTAAAGACCTCCAGTTCTCTTTCAGTGGTAAAGATTAGCCTGAAGCTCAACCAGCAGGTCAGCTAGAACCTAAGGGATGATGACATTGACCTTTTCTGACCCTCCTGACTTCAGTCAACTAAGGCTGGGTCTCTGTCCACCACCCAAGCCCCATCATGAATATGCATGTACCCTTAGCTTAAAACTTCTCCAATTTTGCTGTTGGGAGAGATACTGCTTTAGGAAACATCTCTGGTGTTCTCTTTACTTGCTACAAGTAATAAATCCTTCCTTTTCCTGATCTTTGGCTTGGTTGTGTCTTTTGGCTCCATACCCACCAAGAGGTGAACAGGCCTACAAAAGGGTAGCACAGGGAAGTCTTTGCCATAGTTCAGTAATTTGACTGCAGTGGTATTTACAGGCATCAACACATGTAACAAATGACATAGGACTATAACTGCACACACAGTGTACCTGTGTCAACTTTCCGATGTGGATAGTCTTCCACAATTAGGCTACAACCAGGGAAAGCAGCTGCAGGGAACAAGAGACCACTCTATTTTACAACTTCTTATCAGACTGTAATTATTTCAAAGTGAAAAGGGTTTTAAAGGCCAAGCCTGCACACCTTTAAAAAAACTGAACTACTGTTATAGGCAACACCTGGATGAATCTCAGAGGATTATGAAGTCAGAACTGAGAGGGCCTGCTGTCTGCTTTCATTCCTGTGAAGTTCAGGCATGACCACACTAATGATGTTGCTTTCAATCAGCCAGCAGTTACCTTGGTTGTGGAGAGACAGACTGGGAAAGAACGAGACAAACAGGACGTATGAGGCCCTGAGAATGTTCTATGGCTCTTCTTTCAAGGGGTATCAGGGGATTCACAGGTTTAAAACAAATCAGCAAGCTGCACACTTGAGAAAAGTGTGTATATTTATTATATTTAAACAAAAAAGGGAGAAGCCTTGTCTAATCTTGTTTTGTGAGCTTGTAACTCCCAGAAGTGTCACTGGTAGAATGGCAATTTCCTCCGTTCTTGCCCTTCTCAGGGGAAAGAATTCAGTGGAGGGGCATAAAGCAGTTTAAATTAGCAAGACTTTTATTAAGCAGAAAGAAATTCACTCCCAAGAAAGGATGACAGCGGGCTGTTTGGAAACCAGAAGCAGCCCCGCGGTGGGGTTGGTTGTTTCAGAGAGGTGGCAAGTCCCTCCCTGTGTCCTGTGTCACTTGACTGACAAGTTGATTGACAGCTTTAGGTCACATAACTTTTCTCCTAGTGCACAGGCACATATAAGCACCCAAGCAAAAGGAGGTGAGGGCAAAAACCACAGTGTTAATTTAGTACAAATACAGTAATGAACCCTGGGTTACCTTGAGTCACTTTTTAGGTCCTGATACACCGGTGCCAGCCTGTGGCTGGAAACCTAGCAGTGGTCCTTGATCACGAGAGCAAGGATCTTAGGTAATGCTCCAACCACCACTGTTCAAGTGGGAGAGGGAAAGATGAACCATCTCAGATGTGGGGGCACGTCTATCAGAAGCAGCCTACCTGAGCAGTTTTCCCAGGTGTAACTAGTGGAAAGAGAACCCGCCTGCCAATCCAGGAGACATAAAAGATGAGGGTTCGATCCCTGGGTTGGGAAGAACCCCTGGAGGAGGGCATGGCAGCCCACTCCAGTATTCTTGCCTGAAGAATCCCATGGACAGAGGAGCCTGGTGGGCTACAGCCCATGGGGTCGCAGAGTCAGACACGACTGCGCATGCGCGCGCGCACGCTACCTGACGGGAGCTCATTCTGACACCCACGTTGGGGTCTCCTCTGCTTTAAGTTCTTAACCTCAGGCTGGGTACAGAGTAGAGGAATGACTTTCTTCCCTATTTTCTCTTAGAATGTCCTATGCCCCTGCCTGTATTTCTGTGTCAATCTCATTTACAACTACACAGCAGACCCCAACCAACCCAAATTTGAACTGCACAGGTCCACTTAGAGTAAATATTGTCGTTCAACACGATCCAATCAGCAGTTGGTTGAATACAAAGATGCAGAACAACGAATATAGAGGAAACATGGACACAGAGGAACCATGACTAAGGAGGGTTCACTGTAAGTTACACTCAGATTTTTATTGTGCAGACAGTGGGTACCCCTAACCCCCAAGTTGTTCTAGGGTCAACTGTGTTTGAATGGGAAGCGTCATCATATTTGTCTAGAGCTGTGGATCTCAAATGTGGTCCCCAGGCCAGGAGCATCAGCATCATATGGGAACTTCCTAGACATGCAAATTCTGGGGTCCCAATTGCCTTGCTGAATCAGAAGCTGTTGCTGGGGCCCAGCAACATGCCCTCTGGGTCATTCTGTGTTGCATCTTGCTGTTTAACCACTAAGTCATGTCCAACTCTTTGCAACCTCACAGACTGTAGCCCTCCAGGCTCCTCTGTCCATGGGATTTCCCAGGCAGGAATACTGGAATGGGTTGCCATTCCCTTCTCCAGGGGATCTTCCCAGCTCAGAGATTGAACCCAGGTCTCCTGCATTGCAGGTGGATTCTTTACCGCTGAGCCACCAGGGTAGCCCATGATGCATCTGACGAGCCCTAACCCAGAATTGCTGTTTCTTGAGATGCCTGGGGGTGCTGGGGAGGACCACTTAGCCCAGAATAAACATCTCCTTTATCCAAGATCACTGTCTGGCTGCTGTGGTTTCTTCCTTCCTCCTCTCTCTACACCCAGCAGAGAAAGCCAGATATCATTTCTATCGGGTGATGCTCTGTAGTCCAATCAACTGCAACCAGTCTTGGGACCAGGAAGAAAGTCTCGGAGGACAACTTTGGAGAAAAAGAAGGCAATTCTTCGATAAAAAGCTGGGTTAGGCCTCCCCACATTTACTGCAATATGCTATAAAAAAAATGTTAGCAAACGTGTCTTGAAAACTCTATGACTCTCAAGTGCAATGTTTTCTCCTTATTAGAAATGATAGAATCAATTTTATTCACTGGCTTTCTATGATGCCTAATCTATTTTGAAAGGAGAAAGAAAATGATTTAATTTTCGGGGGTTTCAGTGTGAAGGGTAAATTAAATAATGACATGGAGCATGTGAGCTGCAGTTTTTCCTTCACCCCACGCCCAGAAACCACATTTTCTTTCTCAGTCATTACAGATTACTTTAAATTACTTTGAAAAGAAAAATGCTGCTCTAACAACTATGAATGGCTTATATTGTAGCTCTCAACCTTTTAAAAGATGTTCTATTTTGCAAAAATTAAGTGGCATCAAACTCAGAATCTCGGGAAACGGAGCATGCAGACTCCTCCAATTAAACCTCCCTCCAGCATCTGCTGCAATATTTTGCCAATAAGCCTTTCCAGTCCAAATATAGTTCTGATGCTCGCAGCACTTTCTGGAGCAATTAAGTGTGTAGTTTTTAACGTCTCCACGCTGCCTTTGGCGCTCGCTCTCCCAAGGCCTCCAGATCCGTGACCACCTGCAGTCTAATTCTGGTCTCTCCTGCAAACTCAGCCTGTCTGCCTCCATGTTGCAAGTCTATGGTGAACAAAAGAATACAGTGGCCATTTTCTTTGCAACCTGGGCGGCGAAGCCGGCTGATCCACAGCATTCCCCTCCTCAGCTAATGAGGAGGGCATCTCTCCCTCACTCTGAGCCCCCGCCCTAACTATCCACTGCCTCCCCTGGAGCACTGTCTGGAAGGTGACATACCCTGGTTAGCTCCCACCTGCCAAGGGCCCCTCATATCCCACCAATGGCACCTCTTTAGTCCATAGGACCTCCTCAGAAGGTGTGATAATCGCCAGGCCCTGCTGCACACTGAGTCATCCCAGAGGCTGTCTCTGAGATGGGCCCATGTGCAGGAAGTTTGCTAGGTGTGTCCTCAGGATGAGCATCTATGGGTGGGAGAGGCAGGCTGAGCAGCAGACACGCAGAGCTCAGTCCCACCAGGGAAGTTCCGACCTGTCGGGCCCCACAGGTGTCTCTGCTAGGAAAGGCAGCGGATCCTCATACCCACCCCCCAGTCAATATAGGGGGCACTGCTATCACCCACGGGTGCTGAGGAGATGGATCAATGCCGTGAGTTACCTGTCTGAGTGAGCAAGTGGGAGTGAAGAAGCAAGTGGGACACACACCCAGCACAGACCCCCAGGGAAGCTTCTCACACAGTTACAGTGAAGCTAGAGTTATTCAGTTTCAGGTGTACAGCAGAGTGATTCAGTTATATCTATATTTTTAAGATTCTCTTCCATTGTAGGTTATTATACGATATTGAATAAATTTGTCTGGGCCATACAGTAAGTCTCTGTTATTTAGATAGTAGTATGTATCTGATAATCCCATACTCCTAATTTATCCCTCTTCTTTCCCCTTTAGTAACCATAAATTTGTTTTCTATGTCTTGTGAGTCTGTTTCTGTCTTGTAAATAAATAATTCATTTGTGTTATTTTTTAGATTTCACATATAAATGAAAACATACAGTCTTCGTCTTTCTCTGACTTATTTCGCTAAGCATAATATTCCCTAGGCCCAACCATGTTACTGCAAATGGCAATATTTGCTTCTTTTTTGTGGTTGAGTAATATTCCATTGTATTCAACTGTTGATGGACACTTCGGTTGCTTCTACGTATTGGCTATTGTAAATAGTCTGTCACACTCATTTCCTGTCCTACTGTCACTGCCTTATTCTGCATGCTCCCTGGCTATCATCCAGACTGAGAAAATCCTCTCTGGTTGCTGGCACTGCTTCCAGGCCCTCTTGTCCCCTCTTGCTATTAACATACCAGTGACCATGGACCACAACTCCATTAGATTTCTTTCTCAGAAAGATCTGATCATTTCCCACACCTGGTTGAGTGAGTCCAACCCTACCTGCTAGTCTGCTTTAAGGCTGTCAGTGTTCCAGCTCACCCTCCACCAACACATCCCTGAGCCCTGGGTGGTGGCCACACGGCCACGTGGACTCCTCTTAAAAGTGGTTTACCCACCCCATGTTGAACCCTGCAGACCATCCCTCCCTCCTGGTGCCTAAGATTGACTCCACTTGCCTCTTCCCAAGAAAATCACTCAGAGGCAACAAAACCAGGGTAAGAAGCCCTTGGCAGTGGTAGCTCAGGCCTTGGAAAATACCGCAATACTTCCTGACATAGCTTGAGTAGGAAAAAAGAAAAGCTGTTGAGGAAAACTGAGCAGAGAATTATTCAGAAATGAGAAAAGAGAAAGACTCTAGCATTGATACATGATTTTAAGAATTTACCTTTTATTACCTTACAACGCTTATTCTACTTGTAGGTTAGGAAGTCTAAGAACAAATGTATGATATTCCTCACTCTGGAGCAGGTTGGAGAGTGTTCCCCAGATTCATGTCCACCCAGAACCTCAGAATAAGGCTGTATTTGGAAATAGGGTCTTTGCAGATATAATTCAGTTAAGGATCTCAAGATGAGATCATCCTGGATTTAGGGTGATGATCTGAGGATGAGTGTCTTGATAAGAAGGGGAGAGGACACACAGGAACACTCAGAGCAAAGGCCACGTGAAGATGAAGGCAGAGACTGAAATGATGTGGCCACAAGCCCAGGAACACCAGGAGCCATCAGTAGCTGGAAGAGGCAGGAAGAATCTTTTCCTGGAGCCTCTGAAGGGCACACAGGCCTGCCCACACCTTGACTTCTCCAGTAAGCTTCTATCGTTTAAAACCACAAAATCTGTGGTCATTTTCTCTAGCAGCCCAAGAAACGAATACCTCCATATACTAAGAATTTTCTTAAAACAAGTTACTCTTGTCCATTTAGCATGATCACTGACTTGAAATCAGCTGATCCCAGGCCTGGATTTGACAAAATGCCTCACAAGACACAGTGCAGCCTCCGTGCTGGACGTCGTAGTTGTAAAGGAGGCCCGGCAGATATATAGAGGCCGGCACTCAAACAAGCGAGTGGTGAATGACCAGAGCACAAAGCCTCCAGGGCAGACGTCCAGTCTCCTCCAGTGCTCAGGGCTTAGCCAGTGCAAGACATGTAGAAGTGGGTGTCGGCCACACTCTGAGTTCCTAGTGGGCTTTGATTCTGACTGGCACCATGTTATGGACAAAATTCATATGTTAAAACCTAACACCTCATGTGATGGTTTAGGAAGCCAGAAGTTTGGGAGGAGATTAGGGTTAGAAGTGGGCATGAGGATGGGCCCTGTGATGGGATTAGTGTCCTTATAAGAAAAGAAAGAGGCACCAGACTGGCCTCTGTCTCTCTTTCTGTTGTGGAGGACACAGTGAGCTTGCTGCTATCTGCAAACCCTGGAATCCAGTTGGCCAGCACCTCAATCTTGGGTTTTCAGTGTCCAGAGATAAATGGTTGTGGTTCAAATCCCCAGTCTGTAGTGTTTTGTTATGGCCACCAGAACTGACTAGGACACACCACATCCTCTTTGAGGTCACAGCCAAGTGGCTGCAACTCATGGGTCAGGCTGTCCCAAGGAGCCGTGTGGCAGATAAGCTTGTCCATGTGAGTCAGCACTCTGCCACGTTTATCTTACCTTCTACATTATGGACCACAGAGTGGCGGGAAAGGAAATGGAAGCATCCCTGGTCTGGAACAGTCAGCCTTTCCTTATTTATACCATATACCTAACTCCCTGAAGTAATTTTTTTCTTTTGGGATTATTTTTAAAACTTGCCTAACTTGTTTGTATCTGCTGTAAAAATACTTACCAGAGAAATAATGTGAGATGATGGCTAGTATAGTTTATTGCCCTTTGAAATATTAAGACTATGAAGACAATTGCAATAGTTTTTACGAATGGATTTTCAATTACTTTTGCTAGAGATTTTTATATAAATTGTTCTTTCGGTTTAAAATTTTCTTTAAAGAAAATTGTACATTTCTTATACATTTTATGTATTCTCTTAGCAACAAATGGACTTCACCAAACTTGCCTACAAAGTTTATTATAATGATCTTTTAAAAAATAACTACTGAAAATATAATCATCCCTTCTCTATTCCTATCTACTTTTTATTTCTTATTTCCTCCCTCTTCCCCTAAGGTAAAAAAAAAAATCACTCTATCTTTTGAAGATGAAGGCCATTGAAATTGTGTTCCTTTTACCTGTGTCCATTCAAAATAAATAATACACAAATAAAATTAAATCCAATACCCATTTTTAATTTTAAAACAGTGTTTTGAACTAGTAATAGAAGAAAAACACTGCTTGACATAATAAAGAATAATCTGTTGCAAATGCTCATCTATCATTTTAATACTTCATGGTGACACAATGGAGGTAGTCCTATTAGTATCTGGATTAAGATGAGAATATTTTGCTATCACCAATAAATTTTGCATTTTTTCCTGGGCATTCTAACCAATGCAATATGAAAAGAGTTGGGGAGAAAGTACACAAGTACAAACATTGTAAAGGAAACAGCAAAGTTTTTGCCAATGACATAAGTATCTATTTAGAACATGTTTTCTTTGGTTTTATTTTGCTCTCTCCTAATGTGAAAACTCAGATTACTGATTCAAGACCTTCTTCTCTCTTTTTTTTAATATGAGCATTTAATGATATAAATTTCCTTCCAAATTCTAGTTTAGCTGCATCCTAGAAATTCGGGTACAATTTCAATTTTGTTCAGTGTAAAATATTTTCCTATTTCCTTTGAGAATTTTCGTTTGACTCATAGATGATTTTAAAATATGCTGCTTTATTGCCTAGTGTTTGGAGATGTTCCTCTTTTCTGTTTTCTGATTCTATTTAATTCTGTTATAAAGAGAAAATCTGTTTCATATTATTTCAATTCTTTTTTGTTTGTTAAGGTTTAATTATGACACAGGGGATGGTTGATTGTGATGGATGGTCCACGCTCACTTGAAAAACTGTGTTAATATATTCTGTTGTGGTAGAGTGTTTTATACAAGTCAATTAGATCCAGTTGGTTGATTGCATCATTCAGTTCTTCTACATTCTTGCTGATTTTCTGTCTACTTGTTTTATAAATTACAGAGATAGGAGTATTGAAATCTCTAATTGTAATCCTGGACCTATTCCTCCTCTCGGTTCTGTTGGCTTTTGATTTCTCTCTCTACACTGAACGGGGAAAGTTGAATATTAATATTAAAAATTATTAGCTATAACAAAGGGTAGGGGCTTCACTCCATGTATTTTTATCTTTGTTTTAGGTACACAGATATTTAGGATTTCTATGACTTCTTGGTAAACTGACTCTTTTTTATCATTAGGAAAACCACTCTTTTCCTGGGTAAGGCTTTTTGCTCTGAAATCTACTTTGAAAATAATGTAACTATTTCATCTTTCTTACTCAGAGCCTGTAAGCTATATCCTTTTCCAGCCTTTCACTTTTAACCTAACTATATCATGATATTTGAAGTAAGTTTCTTCTAGGTAGCATAGAGTTGGGTCATATTTTTCATCCATTCTGACATTCTCTTTTAACTGGTTTGCTTAGACCACTTACATGTATTATAATTGTCACTACTTTTGGATTTAGTCTACCATGTGATTACTTGTTTCCTGTTTGTTTCCTCTACTTTTTATCCTCTGCTCCCCCTTTTCTCCTTATATTGATTATTTGAACATTTTTAGCAATTCATTTTAATGTTTCTGTTAGGGTTTTGACTATGTATATCTTTTTACCTACTTGGTGTATTGATTGCTGTCTGGGTTACAGTACACACACTTTAACTTTTCCTAGTCCACTTAGAATCAGTATTTTATCACTTCCAGTGCAATACAGAATTTTTACCACCAGAGAAAATCCTTTATCCTTCCCCTCTATACCACTTTCTATGAATTGCATCTATATAAATTAACAACCGTTTCAACCAATGTTATATATTTTGCTTTCAGTTATCACAGAATTTAATGAATTTAAGAGAATTGTAGATTACTACATTTGCCCAAATACTTCCCATTTCTGTCCCTCTCCTGTCATTCCTGATGTTCCATATCCCTCTAGTAAAAACTCCCCTCCTGTCTGAGTAACTTTCTTTAGCGATTCTTTTGGGAGAAGTTGACTAGCACTCAGGACTCTTAGTTTTCCATCATTTGAGAATGTCTTTATTTTACTTTCCTTTCTAAAGGATATTCTCTGCATGAACTTAAAACTATGGATTGACATTTCTTTTCTTTCAAAACTGTTTTTCCACTTTTGGGTATCTACCACAATCATTTTTCTCTTATCGATAGGCACTGCATCATTTTTCAGTGACTGCTTTCAAGATTTTTTCTTGGTTTAGTGTCTTTATAATATGTTTTCATTGCATTTCTGTGGGTTTACCCTTCTTGAAGTTTGCTTTGCTTCTTAAATTTGTAGGTTCAGGCCAAATTTTTGGAGTTTTCAGCCATTATGTCTTCAGATATACTTCCTGAACCATTCTCTTTCTCCTTCTCTCTGAAAATATCAGTACACAAATGTTAGCCCTTTCAGCTTGTGCCCCACAAGTCACTAAGGCTTGGGCACTGCTTTCTTTTTCAGCCATTTTCTTCTGCAGTGTTAAAATCTGACTACTCTCTCATCTCCATTATGCATTTTAAAAAATTTTGGCTATTGTATTCTTGAAGTTTATACTTCCCATTTAGTTCTCCTTCCATTTTTCCATTGCTTTTCTGAGACTGTCTATCCTTCCATTTATTTCAAGATTATTTGCTATTTCTTCTTAGAGTAACTTCATAGTAACAGGTTTAAAGTCTTTGATAATCTAGTCATCTCTGTCATCTTGGGTCTTCCCCAGTGGCTCAGATGATAAAGAATCCACCTACAATGCAGGAGACCTGGGTTCAATCCCTCAATTAGGAAGACGCTCTGAAGAAGGGAATGGCTGCCCACTCCAGTATTTTTGCCTGGAGAATTCCATGGACATCTTGGGTTGGCAATCAACTTGGCATTGACTTCTGTTGATAGTTTTTTCCAGTGCAAACTGACATTTTTCTGGTTCTTTGTATGCTAAGAAATTTGGGAGTGTATCCTGGACTCATGGTGTTAGATCAGCTTCAGACCACAAGTTCAGCCTACATTCTGTGGGTGGTGAGCTCAGGGCCTATTCTATTGTCAAAAGCTCTACATCACTATCCAGATCTGCCCACCCGTACACTACCTTTCAGCCAGCCTGGGGCCTTGAGGTGGTGTTTGCCCTGGCTCAGATCTCAAAGTCATTGGTGTGTTGTTTGGAGTCAGGAGTTTATAAAGCTCACCAGCAACCACATGGCTTCCTCCCTCTTTCCTGAGATGTTCTTGGTACTTTCTGATCCCTGTGAATCTGCATGTTAGTCCTGGTTCTATAGTTACCCTTCTCCGCCTGTACTTCCCATGTAAGCCCCTGCCTCCTGGGCCAAGTGATTGGAGACCAAGGAGAAATCAGCAGCAGGAGGAGCTCATCCTGCCTTCCTGGAACAACAGGTCCTCCGACTGGGGAGAAGGTTCCTTTCTCTAGCACTTTGAGAACCTGGGGACCCTGCCGCCGCTGCTGCTGCCCCGCCACCACCTCAGCTGGTAGGATCTGCCTGGAGGCTGGAGGGTGGACAAACCAAAGAAAAGGGGAAAGGAGGAATATTTCACCCCTCTCTGTCTTTTCATGCTCTCAGAGCCCTTGCTGGAGGGTTCTTCCTGAGGTTCTGGTCACATCAGTGCTCACTCCTGCTTAGGCAGTTTGAGTTCAGCCCAGTGGACACTGAAGAAGAAAAGAGGCCAGGAATCAAGTGCTGGTTTAATGGTCCCTCAATATCTTGTCCACCTCCCCAATCCATCCATCATTATTTACTTGTCAGGGTCTCAAGCCCTTGCTTCAGGCCCTGTGTCCATGATGCATAACCTCATTCCACGGGAGAGACACACAGAGTGTCCTAGCTCCATCTTACCCAGAACCAGCACTCTACCTAGTCTTTATATTTGAATCTTTATCCTTTATGAAATATGTTTTGATGTCATGAGAAGACATAGATTCCAGTTTTCTGATGTGGTTAGTCAGTTGTCCCCACATAGCTGAATGTGCAGTCCACCTTTCCCACAGGCTGTGCTGTGGATGTGTTTCATTTGAAAGTCTAATGAATTTGCAAAGAAAATTGTGATGAGATCATTTTTATTAAGTTTTTGGCAACTTCCTCTTAATGTTTATTTGGAAAAATAAGTCATTGAGATACCCAAAGAAATTTCTTAGAAAAAAGAGTGGAATATGTGGACTAGACTAATTTTCAGGATTATATAGATATAATCTCTTCATCAATAAACTGATGATTTTCTGGTTTAGTGGGGTAGAGAAAATAGAAAAGAGAAGATATAAATGTATACCCACCTTCCTAAATATAGAAAGAAAGGTAGCATGTGCGTGTGGAGTGGAGAGGGTTGGTGGTACTAGAAAGATTTTATTGATATTTTTGGCAAGGAAGGCCTGAGAATAACAAGAGAAGTGACCTAGTAGCCAAAGTCTAGTAGTGACCAAGGTCTAGCAGTAGTGACCTAGAGTGTATGCCAGTATACACTCAGGATTAAAACTCATTGATATGGAGACACACAATTAATCAGCAACACATAATTGGGTTGGCTTTGCAGGTGACTTCCCAGATGGTAAAGAATCTGCCTGCAATGTAGGAGACTCAGGTTCGATTCCTGGGTTGGGAAGATCCACTGGAGAAGGGAATGGCCACCCACTCCAGTATTCTTGCCTGGAAAACCCCGTGGACAGAAGAGCCTGGAGGGCTACGGTCCATGGGGTCACATCGAGTCTGATGCGATGGAGCAACTCACGCTTTCACTAACTAGGCTAGAAAAGAAAGAGATTGTACAGGGCGGAGCTAGTCTGGTCACTTACTGCTAAAGCCAGCAAGTCATCCTTCAGACCCGAAACATCTGCCGAAGATTAAGGGTAGATTGAGAGTGGCCTTGCTCAGATGAGAAGAAATTCAAGGTAAAATTTATAACCAGGGACAGGAGTCTAGTTTCCCCATCAAGTTGTAAAGAGGGGGGTGAGCATGTTTACTAGTAACATGTGAAGACACAAAAAATGAATAAACCTGTTAATCACTAATCAAGAATCAAAACACAAAATCCTCACTGGTATCAACTTGTCATGGAGACGTCCATTTAGACTTGACTTCAGTGATAATTACCTCCAAAAAACCACCAGCTGCCTTCTTGTGCTTTAATCACATTAAAATGTAATCTCATATACTCTTCCTTAGGGATTGTGAAAAAAAAGAGGAAGAGGCTAGAGAACAAAGGAAATCTTTGAACATGGAGAATTGAGGATAAGTTCTTCAGTGTTAATGGAATCCAGGTGGTTTGTTGGATATCAGGAAAACTTTAAAGTTAAAAGTGTGTATAATATGGAATCTTAAGAAACTCAAGGATAAAATGAGATAACAAAAATGAGTTGAAAGCATACAGAAATACAGCAGATCCTCAACATTATACAACCTCTGAATGACGTGAGGTGTTGTGAACTGCATCTCCAAGTCCACTCAGAGCAAAGGGATGTCTATGAACATCACGTCATGGGAGCTCAAATGAGGATGACCACACTGAATGCACAGCCCCTCCCTACAGCCTGCTGGCCAGATGGTCACAGAAATTCCCTGAGTTCTCTCTCCTGGGAAAACACCTCATTACCAGGGGCCATTCTGCCATAGAGCAGCTCTACTAGAAAGCATTAGTGTTCCTGCAGTTGGACCAAAACCTGCCTCCCTGTGGCTTCCACCCTCTGATCCTACTGGAGGCTGCTGAAATGTCTCTATTCCCATTTCTGGTATAGAACCTGATGTCTAAGCAATCTCCAGGGGCAGTGTTCCCAGTTCCTGCAACCTTTCCTAACATGGCAAGATTTATCAATCAGTTGGGATCTCAGTGGTGCTGCGGTGGTCACTGTCTCTTGAAGAAGGGTACATGGCACGGTCAGCATTAGTGGTGGCCATACTCAGCATGTAGCGAGAGCAAACTCTGTACTACACAGTTCACCCAGCTGCACACAGGGCACGTGAGTTTATGAGCGAGTTATACTGCTTGTGTGGTGAACAGGAAACCCCCCTGGGTTGGGATTGAGCACACCGACGTGCCAGGAGGGCAGTGTACTCTCATCTCTCATGAGAGAGGATCCATCACTTGGGAACCCTCCTACACTGCTCTATGGCGCTCTTCCTCTGGCCGTTCCTCCATATCCCTCCGGATAAATCAGTGATTGCCAAGTACACTGCCTGCCTGAGTTCTGTGTGTTGTGTCAGCAAATCATCCAACCTGAGAGGTTTGTGACCCCTGAATCAGTAGTCAGCAGGCAGAAATGGGGACCCCACTGGTGGCTGGTGTCTGAAGTGGGGCAGTCTCCTTGGGGACCTTGCCCCTAACCTAAGCGGTCTGCTCTGACTCCAGGGAGTTGCTGTCAGATTTGAACTGAAGCATGGGACACCCTGCACCCAGCCTTCCCTGGTGGCTTAGATGGTAAAGAATCTGCCTGCAATGCAGGAGACCTGGGTTCGATCCCTGGGTTGGGCAGATCCCTTGAAGGAGGGCGTGGCAACCCACTCTGGTATTCTTGCCTGGAGAATATCATGGACAGAGGAGTCTGGCAGGCTATAGTCCACAGAGTCGCAAAGAGTTAGATATGACCAAGCCACTTTCAGTTTTTTATGGGACACCTAGCTGGGGTCAGAGAATTGTGTCAGAACTCTCAAGCTTCCTATCCTTGTGAGCAAAGGGGCATCTTTGCATTTGCTCAGAGGATACAACTTCTCTACCACTGGCTGTTAGGAAAACCAGATAGTAGTAAAAGAAGTAAAAATGGATTTTACCCAGGAACTGTTGCATTAGGGAAAGGAGACTCAATACAGAACTGAGCTCATCCCCCAATATAGCACAGGAAAATGTGGGTTTACAGCCAAGGATCGGGTTGGGCAGTGGATGGCAAATCACTACGAGGAGATGTTAGGGCTTGGGAGGACAATTCAGGCTAAACCAACTTCCCAGGATTTTGCTGAGGGCAGGTCAGGATGATCAGACATCACCCAGGGAGGGTGGGAGATAAGGCATTTGATCAAATGTCAAGGGGCCTCTCTCACACAGGGTTAGCAGGGTTCCTGCTATGAACAACTCTTCCAGGAAGAACAGAAAGCGTAAGGTTGAGACCTGGTGGAGAAGTGGCTCAGAGGAGCCTGGTCAGGCTCAATCAGGGAGAGGAACTGTCCCAGCAGTCATTTCTCAGATGAACCATGGTGTCGGGAACATTAAATGATGCAGGACAGCATACCACGAATGCCTCTGTCTTTGTGGGTCTGCAGATAATCTCTGTGTCACTCAGTGGACCACACATTTGTGAAAATGTGTAAAATCTGTGGTCTGAGTGAGTGGACGTCTGGAGGCCCCTCAAGGCCAGGAGTTTCTGAAGGGTTTATTTAAAGGATGGACAAGCACAAGGCAAGACTGTGGTGCTAAGCGGTTGGTGCCTTCAAAGGGGGAGACCCAGCCCCCTGGCTGAGGCTTCCTGACACATGTCTGCTTTCTCCAGGGGGTTGGGGGAGTGGGTTGAGCAGAAGGAGCTGGCAGGCATCCCTCCCCAAATAGACGGGGTGAGTTACATAGATTAGAAGGAGCACTTCCAAGTATATCTTGACTAGACAGACTCCCACTTGGCTTTCACATTTATTCATCTTAGGAAACAAAAGACTACTAAAAACAGTTCTCTCCTAGGACCCCAGAGGCAGAGGAGATTTGGAGACAGGGTTTCTGGGGGATTCAGTGACATTGCTGCGGAGCTCAGCCCAATTTGATGAAAACTTGCTGTGTTCCCCACTTTGAGCAGGGCACTCTGCGAGGCCATGGGAGGTGGGAGAGGAGCCCATGAAGGCCTCTCTGGAGGCAGATCCCAGGTAATGGGAGGGGAAGCAGACACATGGAACAGGGCTTCCTGAAGGAGGGGAGTGGTCTAGCACAGACCACCCAGGGAAGGTAGGCAGCCACCACCAACAGGGCGGTCCTTCCCCACTCCCATCAGATGCTGAACTACCCTTACGTCTTGCCGATGCCTGACATACAGGGGTTTTCCACTTTGCTTAAACAGGGTGCATCATCCTCCAGGCCTCTCTGGACAGAGATGGGTGGGCCTGTCTCACTTTTGTGTAAGAACCATGGGAAAGCCCAGGACAGTGAGCACTTGAGTCAAAGTTCAATGTTCCCATGGAGAACTCATTTCATCAACCCTTGAAGGTCATCACAAGACATGGTTTTCACATTGGAGCACCCACTCATCACAGCCAACAATGCTTGCTCCCCTCCTGCATCCCCACCATGCCTGCACCCAGCCAAGTTTCCAACGCAATCTTACCCAATGAATCTCCCTTAAAAAATAAGAAGTGATGATGTCTCTTCCTGCTTCACAGCCCCTGGTGGCTTCCCATCCCCCTTCGATGACACATCTCAGTCTGGAACTGAAGCCATCTCATGTTGTCCACCCCCCTCCCCCAACTGGTACAGGGTCTGATGAGTTCCCTCTCCTGTGTTCTGGGGTGTTGGTCCCCTCAGAAATCCTAGGTTCCCTGCAGACACCCTCTCCCTCTTGGAGGGGAGCTCCATGAGAGCTGGAATGGTCAGCCAAGTTCAGAGCTTCAGGCCCAGTGCTGAGAACACAGCTTGTGGCCATGGGCAGGCTGGGCCACCCTGCTTTCTGTTCTACTGAAGTTTGGCAAATGCAGTTCAGAATTTTCTAATACAACCCAATAGCAGAACGCTGCAGTGAAGGGGTGGGTTGCAGGTTGCCTTTACTCTCACAAGAGAACCCGGATTCTGGTGCACCTGTAGGTCCTGACAATGGGAGTCTAAGCTCTGGTGGCAGTGACCATCTTCAGCCAGATGGACTCCCAGAGGCCCCTGATACCTGGCCAGCTTCTCTCTCTGTGGTCCCAGCCCCACCCTGAGGGCATCAAAGGTGCAGCTCCTTGGAAAGTGCCAGCCACTGAGATGACATCTTACCCTCAGGATATATATACTCCAGTGTTTTCATGGGACGGCTTGTGCCGAGAGAGGATGGAACATAGTTATTACACAGCATGCGAGTTTGAAGGACACACTGGGACAGCTAGACACAGGTGAGCGCTTCCTGGTTGTGCACTTGGTGGGGGCTGCCATATTGGGTGGGCTTGCAGCAGGGGCATGAGCTCTGGCCCTAGTCCCATTGGCCTGATTGCACATTCTGCTGGGGCCAAAGCCATGAGACCCCCAGGAGCTCAGAGTAAATGCCATTTTGGGGTGTTTATCCGTAGGAACTCACTAGTATGTCATATACACCAACAAAAGGCTGGAGTCAGCCTCCGTGGTCCACATGAAGATGGAGTAGGGCTAACAACTGAGCGTGCTATTCATTCATTCATTCAAATATCCCCTCCTTCCTTGTCTACACTGGCACAGATAAGCACTGTCTTCACAGACTTTAGTTTTCTGGGGGAAGAGACAAGTTAATATAGGCTCAGTGTATGGGACTCATGGCTGCATCCTGAGGGGCTACCCTGCCTGTGCACAAGGGCACCCACTTTCTGCTTCTTAAAATGACTTCTTTAAGTCAATAATATTTATTTGCAGCTAAAGGAGCTGAGGAAAGGAAAGAGTGGGAAAACATTGAGAAGGATGAGAACGAGAACCATGGACAGAGCAGCATCTTCACAGTTGACACCTGCTAGCAAGACAAGCCCACAGAACTCTCACCTTCTACTCCATCTGGATTGTATCCCCTCCAGAGGTGAAGCTGCTCCCCACTTACCAGAGGAGCCGGCAGAAGTCCAGGAAGCTGGGAAAGGGGAACAGCGGCCCCTTCCCCGGGAAAGAGGAGCTGGGTGGTGCCTGATGAGACAGAAAGAAATATGAGCAAGTAAATGTGCTGGTCCTGGGCGTGTCCCAGGTCTGCAGAACCTGCACATGTCCACACTGTGGGCCCTGCTGAGCCTTCCCCAGCGTCATTGTATTTTTAGGGATCACTCACCAATCAGGAAGGGCCTGGTTGCCTTACCCTGAGAAAAGTGGGTGCTCCCAAGGACTACCTGTTACAGGTGTGCATGGCTGTGGGTGCAGGTGGGGGCAGGTGAGGCCCTGGAGCAGCAAGGAGACCTGGACAAACAAATGTTAATCATCTCATATTCCTTCTTTTACCTTTTGTCCCTGTTGTCATCTCAAAAGTCTTTATTATCCCGTTTTTATCCCCTTGCCCTTAATTTCCCTAAAAGCACTGGGCACAGACTGCTGTTTCCTTCTCACAAAGATGCTGCACTTTTATCTCTTAAAAGCTATGATTGCTGCAGTCTTTTATTTGAGAAGCCTCCTTCAATAGACTCCATATTATTTTTTCAGCAGTCTGGGCAGATGCATCCTCTACCAAATGCTGTTTGGCAGCACAGCCCTGTTCCCATGGCCCAGCCAGGCCCCTAGCCCTCCACCCTGACCCCCCATGACAGGCTGCCATCAGGCCCCCCATCATTCACTTCCCAGGACACAGGCCCCAGCCCTTGGTCTGGTCCCACACATCTAGCAGAAATCCAGAGCCACATGTGACTCATAGCACTTTTCTCTAATTTGGGAGCTGCAAAGATTTCCTGGCTTTGGTTTCACTTGGGTCATTTGTGAAACTTCAGAAATGAGAATCCAGGAGCTGGTCTGAAGTCCCCCTTTGGATATCGTCACAGAGGGAGGAATTGCTTTCAGGCACTGAACCCTGGCCTTCATGCTTTCAATGCTGATGGATTGGTGAGAAATAGTTCAAATGACAGAAGGCTGAGTTCTGGGTCATAACCAGACACCACCTGGGCTCTGAAAATCTGGTCCTACCAGCCTCCCTCTTATTTCATGAGGCCTAGAAGTTTGTGAGTCAATGAGCCCAGAAATTTGGACTTAGGTTTCAATGCTTCTGAACTAAGATTTCTAAATGTGCAAAACAAGCATTCAAATGTTCAAAGAGCAAAGTTTCTTTGGACAATAAAATGCTGGCCAATCAGGTCAGGCTGGGGTGCTAGGGGGATGCTCCAGTTCTTCAGATCCCCCTTGAAGGCTGAGGTCAGCACAGTCAGAACCTCTCGTCACTGCAGTGTTCAGCCAGGCACCTCTTCTGCTTGCTTCCTATTTCTTTACTTCTACACCAGGGTAGAAGGGACAGGAACACCAGAGCCCTGAGCATAGACTGAGCCTCTAGATTTTACATATAGTATTTAATTCTCTCAATAACACCTAGAGCTCCTCACTTCACTGACTAGGCACCAGGAGGGTTTGGTCACCAGTGAGATCGTCCACCTGTGCTCAGCATTGTGCAGCCATAGTCCCCCCCAAAACCATTGCAAGCTGTTGGGAAAATGTGATTGCAAATGAAAAATTTCTCCCAATCCAGGAAACCTCTTCAGAAAGGGAGCAGAGAAAACAGTAGTATTATTGAGGAAGCAATAAAACAGAAGGTGACGTGTATCCCAGGCAACCTGCTAAGAGACTGCAGAGACAGGAAGATACCTCTTATTTCGGACGCTCAGCAGACACAACCTGCTCCCCACTGTGTCCAAGATAACAGAAATAGTTCTCAGGTAAGAGACTTGACAGCACCATTTGTCACAGAGTTCATCCTACATTCGCCCAGTAATTGGGGTGACCACCTGGGCTTGTTGATCAGTTTTAGACAAAAGAAAAACAAACGTCTCCTCTCCTTGTGACAGGAGTGGTTTTTCAACCTGGGACCAGGCACTCACCAAGGTTATTGGAACACTAACACCCGCACGTACACTGGGAAACGGGGTGCCATCTCTCCCGGAGGTTGTCTTTCCAAAGAGATGGCTCCAGATCCTTGAGAAAGACCTTCCTGGGTGTGAAACTGGAGACCTACTTATTTTGCTTGTAAACAGATATCCATACATTTTCAAGGGACAGAGAGGAACTTAGAATTGCAAGTTTCCTAAAGTAGGTGCTCTAAGGAAAGAGAGGGGGTATTTCCCCCTTATTTTTAATCCAAAAGGATTAAGCCTCCTTGTTAACATGGTATTTGCCTAGCCGTACTCACTAGGCAGCAAGCCCTGCAGGGTCGGGACGACACATCCTTGTGCCCAAAGCACGACCACATCCTTGTGCCCAAAGCACGACCTCATCCTTGGGGATTTCTGGGCACTACCTCCAGCTGTGGATGCTCTGTCCTTTCTTGTGATGGTTCACATGAAGGGATGATGGAATGGCCATTTTGATATCTTCTATGTAAACATTGAGTTTACCTGTTTGATCCTCTATACTTCTTTAAAATTTTTGAATTGGGTTAAAGAAATCAAAGATGCTTTAATTTGGATATTCAGAAATCCTAAAGGAGTAGACTGATTTATCTGATGATTGTCCACTATTTGTATTTTTCTTTTCTAAATAGATGAAGGAGTAAGAATTTAAATAGAGGGATAAATAGGGAAAGGATGATTTTATCTCTTCAAATTCTTTCTCTAGCTATCTGTGGGGTTATTGTTTCTCTTGTAAAAGTGTCAGTGGAGGCTTTATGTATCAGACACTCTGTGTCTATGTAGTAACAGTGAGAGTTATCACTTTCAGCATCTCTATGCCAGATACATCCTTTATCAGTAATCATTTCTTCTATGATTCTAAGAAAGCAAGATTATTATTCCTCTGAAAGTGGAGGAGAAACTCAGCCTCAGGAAATTCCCTGGGGAGAGATTCCAAACCAAACCTACCTGACTGGAGCTCCCAAGCTCCTAGCTCTCATTGCTGCAGGAAATCTGTAGGCTGTGCATATTTTCAACAATCAGCTTCTGTCCCTTTGACTTTGGGTATTTTTCTTCAATGATACCATATTTTAACATTTTTATATTAAGAATCTAATTTTTCTTCTGTGATTTCTCCCACTGCTTTAAAACTGAAAAAAGATCGTCTTCTATGATAATATAATTTTATGTTTTCTGCTAGTTTTACAAATTTCATTTTTTCCATGGAATGCTTTAATTTAGTTTAATTTGATTTTAGCACACGATGGAAGGTAAGGATCCAATATGTTCCCCCTGAAGATTGCTATCCACTTGGTTTAAGGGTGCGCATTCATGCTCAGTCGCTAAGTCATGTCCGACTCTTTGCCACCCCATGGACTATAACCCACCAGGTTCCTTTTGGACATTCATTAACAAATCCTTCCATCTATCCCTTCCTTAGAAACATCTCCTATCTTGTGAGTTTCAAGCACTGGTGTGTTTTCATTCTCCTTTGATCTGTGTGTCTATACTTTTGCTTATATATTGTTTTATGGACTTTAGCTTAGCAGAGTTATCTTAAACAGCTTGAATTCTGTTTTGTTTCAGAAGCTTTGATAATCTTGCACATATGTTTTCCCTTTATCTTTAGGATTTTTTTCTCAAATGTTTCATTCATTCCCAAATCCTTTAAGATGTTTAAAGGGTTGGATTTGCATTAAATCCACAGATTAACTCAGAGAGAACAATCACATTTTGCAATATTCTGCCTGCTTGCCCTCAAACATGTGACACATCCCTTCCACATGGCTTTCTTCCCTTCTGACATCTTGCAGGAGGTCCCTAGTAGCTGGTGCAGCTCTAATTAATCTCATTCTTCCATGCATCGTGTGCTTTTTGTTTCTATTCCCAAGTGAATGCCTTTCTCATCACATTCTGACAGATCTTCCTGGAGAAGTGAATGCTTTTTATTTAGCATATTTGCTATGAAGCCACTCTTGTCACCAAACTCTTTTACAAAGTCTGATGGTTTTTGTAGAAACTCTGGGAAACATCTGCCCATCACCACCTGCCACAAAGCATCTTCAGGCTGCGACTTCCAGGGCAAAGACGAGAGTCCAAAGAGGCTCTGGTGACCCTGGCCACGTCCACAGGGACCTGGGGCTGTGGCTGAGACCTGGTGACCTATGGCTGGTGAAAGGAGCCCTCAAGCCAGGCTTTTTGGCCTCATTCCTTTTCCCCCACTGTAATGGCTTCAACAAAGTCCCCACCACGCAGTCAGTGACACAGAGCCCTCCCATCAGGTCTGACAAGGGTCAGGATCTGAAGCAGAGCCTGTCTCACTGTCAAACCTCACATTTATCTTAAAATAGTGAGGGAGGGGAAGAAAGCTATGACCCACTTTCTCTCCAGAGAATCTTAAATTAGGGTAGCCAGACATTCTGCACCTACAAGATATGACCTGTATTTCATGGTTTTCCCTGCTTCCTGTTCTACCTTTGTCAGGATGCCCTAAATGATCCATATTCAGTTTTTATCAATAAATTACCAAAAAAAATTGGCAGTTAGAGCTAATTTTCCATCACAGTAATTGAGGCCAGAATCGCATATGGGCTCGGAAGCAGAAAGCCAGACCTCCACAGATGAAGGTCTGGGGATCCCTGAGGGCCTCTCCCATGGATGGGATGGGGTTGCGGGGAGGAACAGTGCTGAAAATGGAAAGCATTTATTTTTCACACAAGTCAGTGATGTTGGAGCCGCTGAGATGCAGCCAGGACAAAGCCCTGCCCTGACAGTCAGCCCACGCATCAGCACCAGCCCCCAGCCAGGGACCAGTCCTGAGCACTGGGGCTTCTCAAGGCCACCAATCCTGAGTCCCAGGTCCCTGAAACTTTCAGTCAGGTGAACTGAGCTTTGATGGGGGGAACCTGAGCCCTATAAATCTAGCTCTCCTGGCAGGCAAATTGAAAGTTCCATTTTTTTGCAATCGGTTTCATTTCTTTCCAATTCACAAGTTCAGAATCAATTTCATTGGTTCTATCCTCACTTATGGTCAGTTGTGGGTTTGGACTTGGTAGGGGCAAGTGTGTCCTGGAAGCTGTGAAATTATCTAACTCAGTCTTTTTCTTACTTAATTTAAGCTATATTTTGAGAAAGATCTTTATTTGCTTTACACAGCAGTAAAAGTTATATATTATACATTGTGGGTATGCATGTTTAGCTGTGTCCGACTCTGTGACCCCATGAACTGTAGCCCAGCAGGCTCCTCCATCCATGTAGTTGTCTAGGCAAGACTATTGAAGTGGGTTACCATTTCCTGCTTCCTAACTCAGTTTTTTGATTCTTGCCATGGTTCCTATTATTTATACTTTATTTGTGTAGGTGAGCCCTAAATGTCAAAATGCAAGTGCAAATTTCCTGATCAGCTTTTTGAACATTGGACATTTACTAAGCAGAAGTAAAAATTTTCTTGAAGCTCTTTGTTCAGGACACAAGTCAGACATAAACCCAGGAGAGGCTAGCAGTTAAGTATAGAGATGTATGGTTTCCTCAACGAGCACCAAAGAATGTAATAACATAACTTTTTTTTTGCTTAACAGAAATTCATATGAAGAAGCTCAGATGATGGCAGCAGAAGCTGTAATGACTCCCACTCTGCACACAGCCGTCAGTCCTTCAGCTTAGATGACTGTCTCACTGTGCTGCTGCCAGAAGTATTTTCTGATTTCAACATTGAAGCAAATTCTCAAGTGCCGGCACACAATCTCCTGCGCTGACAAAAATGTAACCACTCCATTGACATTGCATAGATGATCAAAGATCTCAGTGCATCAGCTTTTTACAGCACAGCTACAGACACAAGTCATCGTGATGAAGAAAAAAATTTCCCTTGGCTTGTGCAATATTTTTCTCCTGAAAAATCTTGCTTCTAAGTCTATTGTGTCTAAAAGCTCTTCCAGTGGAGTCTTGAATAATGATAGTGAATTTATGCAGAGTTTCTCTTATTGAGTTAGGAGTTAATGAAAAAAATTGCACTGCTTTTAGATCATACACAAACACATTTGGGGAATATTTGCATAAAGATGCAACATTTATTCAAAGTTGAAGCAGAGCATGAAGGATTCCATGGAAGGTGTGGGCTGTCCTTCCCAGATCCTGCATTGTGCTGCTCAGACAGCATCTGAGGTCCTTTCTATGGACATCAAAGCCACTGGCATGAAACAATTCTCTAATTTCAGCAGTTGTACGGTTCAAACTGAGCAATTGAAGGACTTGGGTGATTTTCTGGCCACTAAATTGTGTTCCACTGTCTGACGTTCTTTAGCAGATGCAGTAGAGAGAATCTTCAGTTTACTTGAAGCATTAAAATCATACTTCTAGCTTTTGCACAGTGAAAGAAGCTATGAACAAGATGAAAAGGCAACCCTCAGAATGGGAGAAAATAATAGCAAATGAAAGAATTGACAAAGGATTAATCTCCAAAATATGCAGGCATCTCATTCAGCTCAATACCAGAAACACAAACAATCCAATCAAAAAGTAAGCAGAAGACTTAAACAGATATTTCTCCAAAGGAGACATACAGATGGCTAATAAATGAAAAGATGCTCAACATCACTCATTATTAGAGAAATGCAAATCCAAACTACAATGAGGTATCAACTCACACCAGCCAGAATGGCCATCATCAAAAAGTCTACAAACAATAAATGCTGGAGAGAGCATGGAGAAAAGGAAACCCTCTTGCACTGTTGGTTGGAACGCAAATTGATACAGCCACTATGAAGAACAGTATGGAGATTCCTTAAAAAAAATAATTAGGAATAAAACTACCATGTGACCCAATAATCCCGTGCACGTGTGCATGCTAAGTCGCTTCAGCCCTATCTGACTCTGTGTGACCCCATGAACTGTAGCCCACCAGGCTCCTCTGTCCATGGGATTCTCTAGGCAAGGATACTGGAGTGGATTGCCATTCTCTTCTTCAGAGGATCTTCCCGACCCAGGGACCGAACCCATGTCTCTTGTGTCTCCTGCATTGCAGATGCGTTCTTTACCACTAGCACCACCTGGGAAACCTAACAATATATAATAACTGGGCATATATCCTGAGGAAACCACAATTGAAAAAAATACATGTACCCCAATGTTCATTGCAGCATTATTTATAATAGCTAGGACATGGAAGCAAACTAGATGTCCATCAACAAATGAATGGATAAAAAGACTGTGGTGCATATATACAATGGAATATCGCTCAGCCATAAAGAGGAACACATTTGACTCAGTTCTAATGAGGTAGATGAACCTAGAGCCTATTATACAGTGAAGTAAGTCAGAAAGAGAAAAACAAGTGTCGTATATTAACGCATATATATGGAATCTAGAAAGATGGTACCGATGAACCTATTTGAAGGGCAGCAATGGAGATGCAGACTTAGAGAACAGACTTGTGAACACAGCAGAGGAAGGAGAGGGTGGGACGAATTGAGAGAGAAGCATTGAAACATATACATTACTATATGTAAAATTAGATAGCCAGTGGGAATTTGCTGTATGATGCAGGGAGCTCAAATCCAGTGCTCTGTGACAAACTAGAGGGGTAAAATAGGGTGGGAGGTGGAAGGGAAATTCAAAAGGGAGGGGACAGACATACATATACCTATGGCTGCTTCATGTTAATACATAGCAGAAACCAATACAATATTGTAAAGCAATTATCCTCCAATTAAAAATAAATAATTTTTTAAAAGAAATCATACTTCAATTCTGAAGAAAGACCCCAAAATTCATGTTGGTTTTGTAAATAATTTACTGAATGAAGTCTATTTATTTGCTGTTCAGAGATTTGAACATCCCTTCAGCAACAGGATTACGTAAATTGACAGAGAAACCAGCAGTGCTACAGAAGCACTCCTTTAATAAGAAACTTGTTGAATTTGCTAAAACAAATTGAAGAACTATCTATTCCTTCAAGTGTCAATGCCCTTCTTCAAAGGGATGTTAATTATGAACAAAAAAGGAAATTCTGACTTAAAATAGATCATTACTATGGCACTTGCCATGACCATGTTTGAAATGGATTTCACCCCTTTGAGCATTCTTCTCTTTTATGTGGATGCTGGCAAATGCCCTTCCCTATGTAGGGAGAAGTAGAACATCACTCTAGTGTCAGAGAGGAAGGCAGCAAAAATGGACTATAGTGCTCCTGTGGTGTGTGTGTGTGAACAACATTTTAAAAAATTGAATGAGAGAAGCAGTGGAATCCAAAGGATGGAAAAGTAAATTCTAACAGCGAAGGTAGTATGATGCATTTACAGAATTCAAATTCACTGCATAGTTCTCAGAGCTGCTGACTTCCTGACAGTACACGCTCGGCAGAGCTGCTCACAGGGCTGACATTGAGCACGTCTTCTCACTAATAAATAGTCAAGGGACATGCGGCTGCTGTAGAAGGTGCATTGCAATGGAAGTGGAAAACAGCGATAACTGCTGTTAAATGGATTTTATAAGTAAATTCTGCAAAACAATTAACTGATAAGGGAAGTCAAATCATGAGGGAAATAAAATTAAAGAGGTATGTAACTTAGAGACTTATAACTTATTTCAGATAAACAATAAATAGTTTTATTTTTTAAGTTTCTTTTTCAATGTAGACCATTTTTAAAGTCTTTATTGAATTTGTTACAATATTTTTTTTGTTTTGGTGTTTCGGCCGGAAGGCATATGGAACCTTAGCTCCCTGACCAGGAATCGAAACACACCCCCTGCATTGGAAGGTGAACTCTTAACCAACAGACCACGAGGGTAGTCCCAACAATGAACAATTTTAGTATGAGATGTCCCACATGGCAGTTTTTTTTAATCTCAATGACCCCACGCAGGTGAAATTAGGAATGACTTAAACACACATCGGAGCTTCCCCAGTGTCTCAGCCAGTAAAGAATTTGCCTGCGATGCAGGAGACCTGATTTCCTGGGTGGACCTGATCCCTGGGTGGGGAAGATCTCCTGGAGAAGGGAATAGCTACCCACTCCAGTATTCTTGCCTGGAGAATCCCACGGACAAAGTACCTGACAGGTTACAGTCCATGGGGTCACAAACAGTCGGACACAACTGATCGACCTAAGCACTCACATTAATGGACATCAGTGTCCCCTGTGCACTTCTGTTGTCCCACCTCCCACCCCTCAACCGTGGACTGTGCTGTTTCCAGGGCAACCTTGGCCTCAGCCTCAAGTTTGGAGAAAGACAGAACTGCAAGCAGCCTCTTGTGAAAAGGGCCTGAGAGTCCTGTCTGCAGTCCTTCCAGAATGCTGCATAAGGGGTTACCATCCAGGCTAGGCAAGGTCCAACGGCAGGCACAGTGGCCAAGACAGAGGGTAGAATTGAAACCTCCTCTCTTTAAACTTCCAGAGAGAGCACAGCTCCCTGCGTGCCGGTGGATGCCTGTGGGAGACAGAGCAAAGCAGAACACCAAGCGCCTCAGAATCAGGCCTGGCTATGTTTCTTACTCTTCCTTTTTTAATTTTGCTTTTATTGTGGCAAGGAGACTTAAAATGAGTTCTCCCCTCTGAACAAATGTTTATGTGTACAATCAGTATCATGGACTGTAGGCAACAACGGTGTCCAGCAGATCTCGGTAGTTCATTCATTTTGTTCAACTAAAACTTTATGTGCCTGTGATGAGTAACTCCCCATCCTCCTACCATCTCTAATCTACTTTCTCTCTCCATGAGTTTGTGCTATGCTTAGTCGTTCAGTCATGTTCAACTGTGCAACACCACTGTAGCCTGCCAGACTCCTCTGTCCATGGGGATTCTAAAGGCAAGAATACTGGAGAGGGTTGCCATGCCCTTCCCCAGGGGAACTTCCCAACCCAGGGATCAAACCCAGGTCTCCCGCATTGCAGGCAGATTCTTTACTGTCTGAGCTACAAGGGAAGCCCCTCATGTAAGTAGAATCATGCAGTACTATCTTTCTGAGTCTGGGTTATTTCACTTAATGTAATGTCCTCAAGATTCATGGCAGGTGTTAGAACTGCCTTCCTTTTTAAAGTTTGAATAATGTTCCATTGTATAGATGGACCACATTGTCTAGTCTGTAGGTGTGGCCTGGGGCACCTACCTGGCCTGTGTGAGTGGAGATTCTTGTCCTTACAGTGGTGCCCTGACCCTGATCTAAAGGTGGTGCTGCCACTAGACATACAAAGCAGTTATTTAGTGAAGTCATTGTCTGTTGTTTCCAAGATTAGACTCAAAAAAATAATCTCTTTCCTGTGATTTACGTATTGTTGAAGAATCCTGGCTTCACTGAAACCTTAAGAATGTGTGCAAGGAAGAGCAGAGCCTCCAGGCCTTTGCTCTCGGGTTAGTGATGTTTGTTAGAGGTCCTTTACCTGAAGGTCTCTGAGCATAGGCTTCTCCATCATGCTTTCACCTCTCTCCCAGTGCTACATTTTCTAGAGAATGTATCCATATCAAGGATGGCCTTGATAGCAATAAAAAAAAAAATAGTAGCCCAAATCTGTTCATAAGCATAACTGGTAATCAAATGTTTTTACCTATTTCCAAAAGTGTGAGCAGAAAGTATGCCAAAAGTCAGAAAAAAATTAATAAAACAATTGGACAGTCTGTTTCCCAAGATTCATATGCAAAGAATTTTCCTTCTCCACTTAAGAGATTTGAAAATATTTTATATATATTTTTTCAAATATATATACATATATTTTCAAAACAGTTGAAAAGTTGAAGGACTCAGCTGCCCTTTCCTAATGGCTTCCTTCTGTGAAGATCACTTGACAGAGTCTGGAGAGCACTGAAAAGTGAGCAAATTTATCTGTATGTTCCTGTCTGAAAGGTGATGTGATGGCTAGAGCCACAGCAGCCACGCTGCTGTATGAGGAACAGGCAAGGAAAATTATTAAAATGACTGCCCTGATACTTTTGAGCTGCTGAGCCAAGGTCTGATTTTTGCTGTTTTTTTTTTGAGCCACTAAGCTCCTCTTCTATTACTTACAGATGAAAATACTCCAGAGTCTAACAACAGGTCATAGACATTGCCAGTACAGACAGCACAGTGCCTGGTAAATGTTGTACCCTGTGTAGGGACATAGACTAAGGTGTGACATAATGGCCAGAAAGTGAAAATCCTAAGAAACTCAGGCTAAATTCTGCAGGGTACTGGAATCCTGGAAAGCACACACCCTTTTTATTTTAAAAAGCATGTGTGAAAGTATTAGTCACTCAGTCATGTCTGACTCTTTGCAACCCCGTGGACTGTAGCCCACCAGGCTCCTCTGTCCATGGAATTCTCCAGGCAAGAATATTGGAGTGGGTAGCCATTCCCATCTCCAAGGGAACTTCTCGACCCAGGGATCAAACCCAGGTCTCCTGCGTTGCAGGAAGATTCTTTACTGTCTGAACCACCAAGGAAGCCCTTATTCAATCTTAAAATGAAACTAACCCTATATTTTAAAATATACTTAAAAGCATGATATGCTCAATTTTCAAAATCTTAAACTAATCTGGAAAGGCAAATATGGAGAATGTATTCAAGGCTACACTTCAGAACGGAAACATTTTAATGCTCATAAATGCAGCCCAGAGGTCAGTGTTTGTTTTCCTCTCTCAATTTGCTGAAATGAATGGGCATATTTTGGCACATAAAGCAAAATAACAAACTTCCTAATTCTCTTTGTGAGAGCCATTCAGACTGTTAACAGGGAAAATGCTATTTTACAACCTGTAATTAGAGGAACTTCTCCCAGTCTGCACCAGCAGTACGAGAACCAATCACTATTGTTCCTTTGTAATAAGAAGAAAGAATATTCTGAAACCCCCAAATATACTCCAAATAAACACTGAGTCATCAGCAGAAGTCGTGCTTCAGAATTCCTGCAGGTGGGTGGTAGGCAGTTGGTTGATGTCAGTTTCTTGTGAAATAATTGGGCGTGTGAGCTATTAATTAGGTGGCAGTGTAAGCTGATAGACTTTGATGCATCACGGTGTAACTGGCAGAAATCCTGTTTTCCTTTGGTGATAGTCCTGAGAAGTAAGTGACTGCAGAGTCATCCTGAGTGCCATCTTCCCACTGCCTGCCGGTCCTGTCTATCATAGAGCTGGCTCTGGCTAGATGGGGGCCACCTCAGACTGTGGGAGCAGGTCTGCGTGCTTCGTGCCTCAGTTTCCTCCCTTGTAAGTCACAAGGTAGCCCCTGGAGCGAACTCAGTGCCTCTTGTCACAGGCCATGTGTCAACTTCTCAACAGCCCAAGAGCTGTGCTCTGTATCCACCCAATCCACTGGCTTCCTTGTTATTTCTGCTTCTGTGCTCGTCCTTGTCTCATGGAATCACATCTACTCCCGCACATCTCACTACAGGGAGTTCTCAGATGTGAGGGGTCATCCAAGCTGTGCCCCTGACTTCACTGATCACAGGCAGGCCCTTCTGCCAATTGATCTCTTGGGAGTTAACAGGCCACACATCTAACCTGTCATTCCTCAGGGGACACTAGAGTGACTCTCATGTGACAATCAGGATGTGTAATTTCATTGGTTAGGACCCACCCTTAATCCACTCATGGTAGCTTGTCCTCTAGTCAGGAGGTAAATCCTCCAGGCCCTCAGGGAAATCTCACAGTTCTCATGAGGTTGAAGACAAAGCGTGATGCAAAATTTGGACAAACCTGCATGTATTTTCTTGTACTCATGGAATTATCTTCAAATAGCTTATTATGTTTGCAGATGAAATCAGCTGCATTGGTACAGGGGAGAGGTCCAGATGGCCTGGGAGGACAGGTGCCAGCCCATGACCTAAAAAATGATACCTTAACTGTCTTGAACAAGGTATCATGTCTAACTGGGATGAAGGCAAATGCCTGAGATTTGTTCCCCTGAAAGTGCCCAATGTGACAAATCCTAAAAGAGGAGAAAGGATGCTGGAGCAGCGTAACAGGGCTCTCCCTAACCAAGGTGGAGACAAGCAAGGCATCGGAAAAGATAACCACCATGGTTGACTGAAGCACAGTCAATCTATAAAAAATCCATGAGCTCATAATAATTCTCAAAGAGAGTAAAGAAGCAAACAAAAACCCTGCCCTAAATCACCTCCCTTGGAACCAAGGGTTATAGCAAGTCCTTCTTCTGAAAATTCAGTCAGGTGGGGTGAGGGAGGGGAATGAAGCCCTCACGCACCTTTCCTATAGAATCCATATTTTGGGTTACTAAATATCTCCAGCTGATAAGAAAAAAATTCTTATTTACAGAATAAAGCCAGCCAATAAACCAGAGGTGATAAGAAGAGAAAATCCCCTTTCACAGCCCCTGATGAATTAATTCAGGGTGCTTAGCTAGACCAGGCTGGATACTCTCAGGGTTCCAGATATGCACTGCAATAGTTTTCAGCTCCTGAACCAGAGAGTTACGTGAACATCAGGAATGGCCAGGCAGCCCGAGGAAACCCAATGTGTCTCTGGGCTTAAATTACTCATCCAGAACACCTCAGGGCTTTGGAACCTCGTTTCCAGGAGACAGGAGATAGGGCACCATTAAGCACCACAGGACAGTTAGTCCCAAGAGAGGGCAGACGCTCCACAAGACCACTGACTGGCCTCTTCAACAATATAATGAGAAAGGGAGGTGTGGGAAAGATCAAGTTAGCTTAAAAGCAATAAAAGAAATCAAAAAGCAAAAATTCTAACTTTGATCTGCATGAACCATATTTTAAAAACATCTTGGACACAATTGGAGACACTTAACTTTCCAATAGGTACAAGATAATGACAAAGAATGCTTGTTAATTTTCTTACATGTGGAAAAATAGAACTGGTATTATATAGGAAAAAGCCCTTAATTTTTAGAGGAGAACATTAATTAGAGTTAAATGCCACAATGTGTGTTATTTATTCTAAAATACCTCAGCTAAAAACAGCAGCTGTAGCAATATAACAAAATGTTAACTATGAAAGCTAGACAATGCATATATGAATATCCATTTTAATATCCGTTATATGTTTGAAACATTTCAAAATGAAAAGTGAAAAACAAAAAGAAAAAGATACATAACTCCTTAAGCCAGAGACGTGGTGGTTCTGTGTAGGGCAAGAGATCAGAGCTGGTGTATCACCAACAAGACAACAACAACACCTGGGCACATCCCTGGAAATAGGCTGTGCAGACCTAGGACAGTGGTCATCCTGCAGGTAGAGAACTGGAGAGGTCATGTGAGGAAGGTACCCAGAACCATGCCCTAGAGTAGAAGTGACAGATAGATCTTGGGTGGTGGCTGCCATGCTGAGCCACTTCCAGACCATCCTTCAGTGCAATGGGAAGGAGTACTCTAAGCAATGGGTGATGGACAATCCTTTTGCCTTTCTGAAATCCTGAACTTTATGGACCCACATCTTTGAGGAAAGAAGTTAGAGAGGCAAGAATCTATACCAAGAGAGTTTAAAAAGAAAGAAGGTTTGGGTTTGATATGCAGAAGAGTGTTGGTAACATGCAAATAGCCCAAGAGGAGGTACCCAGGTTGTTCAGGAACTTTCTGCACACCAAACACCCAGCCTGGACGACACAGCCCCACCCAGTTCCTGGAGGACTGAGAATACTCCTGTCCATCCAAGCAGAACCTCTCCATGGTGGGAAGGGGAGATGCCAGAGGAAACAGAGAAACTCAGCTCGTTCTTGAAGAAAAGGGGAGAGGAGCATATTCAGGCATGTGTGTGTATGGGCATGTGTGTGTGGGTATGTGTGTGTGTGTCTTCTTATTGCTTTCGTGTTTTTAATTCCTTGATTTCTATTCTTACCTTTTTTATCTTCTTACTCCTGCTTGTTCTGTGTTTATTCTGCATTTTTCAAGGTTTTTGAGGTGGTAGCTCAGAATAATGATCTGAGACTTCTAATGAGAAATTTCCCTGTATGTACTTTTTTAGCTGCCTCTAACAACTAAATATCAAAGTGAAAATTTTGATTACTTTCATTTTCATTAGGTCCAAAATATTCTGAAGTTTCTCTGGAGCAAAGTCCAATCAAAATTCATGGATTATTTAGAAGTGTGTTATTTATTCTCCACCTATTTGAGGATTTTTCATCCCTCTTTCTGCTGTTCACTTCTAGTTTACTTCCTTTGCTGTGTGAGAACATGCTTTGTGTGATTTGTGTTCTTTTAAATTCTCTAAATTTAAGGCTGAGAATGTGGTCTATCTTTATGAATGCTTCATGTGAGCTTGAGAGGAGTGTGTATTCTACTGTTGAGGGGGGAACTCTCTAAATTTCAATTAGACCACGTTGGTTGATAGTGTTTTACAGATATCACATTACAGAGCATTGGTTACCTTACTCCACAACTGAGCAGAATCTGAGTAACTGATTTAAATTTTAATCACATCTGATGTGTATCTTCACAGCAATATTTAGACTAGTGTTTGGCCAATAAACTGGGCACCATAGCCTAGACAGGTTGATATAAACTAACCATCACAATCTACCTCTTGTCATTTTGGTACCCTTACACATCTCCTTAAACCATACTTACTGCTCTAGCCAAATACTACAGACTAGGTGGCTTATAAACAACAAAAATATATTTCTCACAGTTATGGGGGCTGGAAGTCCAAGATCACAGCAGCAGCACAGTCATGTTCTCGTGAAGACCCTCTCCTGGTCCATAGCCAGCACCTCCTCACCATGTCCTGTTTTGGTGGAAGAGACAAGGACCCCTCTGGGGTCTCTTTTATACGGACACTCATCCCATTCATGAGGACTCCAGCCTCATGACCTAATCACCTTCCAAAGGCCCCACCTCCAAATATCCTCACCTTGGGGATTAAGATTTCAGTATATGAATTTTGGGGGGTCACAAACATTCAGTTCATAGCAGGTAAATACCCATAAGTGTGGTTGCTAGCTTGTATGGTGCTTGTATATTTAATTTTAAAACAAGCAAAAAACCCTGCTGAATGAATTTCCAGGGTGGCTATACAATTTACATTCCCACCAATGATGTGTGAGACATCCACAGTAAAGCATTTCTTTCCTACTAAATAAAATTGGAAAAGCAGTCAAATCATTTATTCAACAGGAGTTTTCTCAGTGATTTCAATGCTTTGACCCCTAGTCACCTGTCAACCTTCTAATAGGAAGGAAACATAGGTGAACTCCCTGTTGTGAAGCCAGGACATCACCTCCTTGCCCCACTTATGCCTGATGGGCTGTGACACGGATGCAGGTGGGGTTGACAGATGAGCAAGATTGCCATCACCCAAGACACTCAGCAACTGGTCCTTTCTCCTCACACAGGAAGTTCAAGAGCCCTTAGAGGCCAAATACATGCACATGCAATTACATGGCACACCATCAAGTGGCTTCTTCCCCACTTTTCAGATGGGAATACCAAGGTTCATGCTGGTAAGGGGATGTCAACCACAAATTGGCATTGCCATGGTTGCTTGCCATCTACCTCTACAAGGATTAAATCATGTGCTACTGCAGCTGCTGGTCTTCAACAACCCCTGAAGGAGTTCAGAGTGGAGAGCAGAAGTGAGGCACTCTGTGTTCCCAGAAAACTGGCAGGATATGTCTTCAGATAGATATTCTTAGGAGCTGATTTTATGAGCCCAGTTCTTATATCTTCTCATATCTGGAGAGGCACTAAAATCCTTTACATGACAACTATTCCTTGTCACTAGCAGAAATTTCATGAGACCAAAAGAAACTTTCTAAAAAATAAATGTGCTTGATTGCATGTACTCCTCCTTTATCAAAATCACATATATACTATCCTCCCCCATTGCCTCTTGGAACAGTTTCTCAGAGCTATCTGAGGTGCTATCTTCCAGGCTACCATCTTCATACTGGCCCAAATAAACCTTAACTTGCATCTCTCATGTTGTGCATTTTTTTTAAGTCAACAAGGACTTCCATAAGGTCACACAGCAAGTTAGTGGAAGAATCAAGACCAGAATTCCTTCTTGAGCACTGCCATGTATGGATGCTTATTTTGGCCAATTCAGCAAGAATTTCTGGTGATAAAGACAGACTAAATGTGCAAGACTGGGGAAATGGAGATGATGAGTCAGGTAAGTCAAGGTACCACACTCCCATCTACATTTTCTGGATGTGTTTATTCAGTCAACATGTGTGGATTCCCTTCTATCTTAAGCATAATCCTACCACTGAAGAACATTCTGTCCTGCAAATTTTAAAGACCTTCTGGTTATAAGATTTCACAAGTCAATAATATCTTCTGCTGTGGTGTTTTAGGGAAGGTTGGAGGTTTCTGCTTTAAAGACACCATAACTGTCATGATGATTAATCATTAACAAATATTTATGCCAAGCATTACAAGGGGGGAGTCATGTCCCCAAACACCACAGGTCTAGGTCCTCTGCATGAGTGAACCGAGACAGCAACCATTGCTCTGCAGGATGCAATCAGCTAGTTCTTGAGAGGGGGACCCATTGGATAATCTGTGTCCCTTACATCATCCCTTCTAGGGAGACTGTCTAAACATTTGCAGACATTTAGAATGCACATATGGCACACCAATCTCATTAGGCATTTACACAGGTGTTATGAGCTGAAATGTATCTTCAAAATTCATATGTTGGAGTCCCAACTCCCAGGACCTCAGAATGTGATCATATTGGGAGACTTCAAAAAAGTGATTAAGGTAAAATGAGGTCATATAGCCCTAGTCCATTATGACTGGTGTTCTTATCAAAAGAAGTGATTAGGACATAGACAGACACAGAGGGAAGACCATCTGGGGACACGGGGAAAGGACAGCCATCTACACACCAAAGAGAGATGCCTCCTCAGAAGGAATCAGCTGTGCCAACAGCTTGGTCTAAGACTTCCAGCCTGCAGGATTGTGAGAAGATAAATCTCTGTTTTTAAGCCACTTTTTTACAGTGGCCTAAGCAGACTAAGGGCTTCCCAGGTGGCTCAGTGGGTAAAGAATCTGCCTGCAGTGCAGGAGACGCAGGAGACATTGGTTTGATCCCTTGGTCAGGAAGATCTTGACTATTCTAAGCAGTTTGGCCTTCTGGGCATAATTCTATTTGCTTGTGGGGAACAACTGAGAGAGTTGGAACAGCTTTCAAAGCTCAGTTTGGAACACAAATAGCCGATTTATATAATTAGCCCATGTTCAATTACATGGCACACCATGCAGTGGCTTCTTCATGAGCCAGACTGGTGCCACCTGATTCTTATAAACAGATCAAGTTGTTAAATAACAAGTAATTGCAGAGAGCACATAATATTCTCTCTGGGCAATTCAGACTACCTATGTTTAATCTGGCTTCTGTACTGCTCGGCAGAATCAGAAAAAGGTGTAGTGAGGCTATCAAAATGATGTGCTGAGTAGCTTGGGTTAAATTCAAGGGGACATATGAACGTCTTTGTGGTCCAGTTAAAATCCAGATGTATCAGTGTATGATAAGAGTGCATTTGCAACATGGTTTTACTCTCCTTCAGAGGAATCCATTATTCTTAAATTATACACACTGAAAAATATTTGCAGCAGATATTATAACAACCGTGAACAACTTATTATATAAAAAGCTCATGCAAAATTAAGAAAAATATGAAGACTCAAATATTTAAGTTGTCAAAGAATGTGAACAGTCACGTCCCTAGGGAAATACAAATGACTGATGCATATGTGACAAAAAATCAAATTTCTCTAATAGGCAAAAAAATGGAAAATAAAGCCAAGAAGAGATACCTTTTTGTCACCCATATGTTTGCTTTTACCCCTCTGGAAGCACCACTGAATGGCCTCCTAGAAGCCTAGAAAATACACCCATGGGAGCAAAGGAAAGAGGAAAGTTGTCCCGTCTATGGATGACTTGAGACAGGCTGAGGATGAGATGGGCATGTGTGGATGGATGGACAGAGCAAGGGTGGTCACAGTCCAGAACATCCCAGAAGTCTGCACTGATATCTGGAGCTCAAGGTCATTGGGAGTAGTAGAGACTGGGAGTGAGAGTGACACGGACACCCAGCACTGAAGCTGCGCCTGGAGCAGCTGCAACTCTGGCCCCTGGACATTTCCCTCACCCTGTCCAAATAACAGGCACTTGTACAGGCTGCTCGCCTGAAAGGCAAAACCAAAGAGCTCTTCCCTGGAGAAACAGATTTCTGTGGTGTCCCAGGATTTCCAGAGTGGTGCTGGCACCCAGAATCGGCCCCACCCCTCCTGGAATGTGGGCCCACGGCATGACCTGCCTGCTGGCCTGAGCCCACATCATCACAGTATGTTCAGGGAGAGGGCACTGTCAAAGGCACCAAGTGAGGCCACTCCAGGCCCAATGGAGGGAGAAGAGTCAGAATGTCCACAGCCAGGAGAAAAAAGAGAAGGGAGAATCCACAGAAAAGCTGACCCAGAAGAATGGATCATTCTGCAACAGAAGAGCTCCTTTATAAAGCTTTTGAGTTTGTATTTTCAGAGTTATTCGGGAAGATGTAACAAACATATAAAAAGAGAATACTGCAACAAAGGAAACTTTTAGAAATGAAATCAATTTGTTTCAGTAAAATACGAACCGAAAAGACCAAACAGAAAATGTGAATGAAAGGTTAAAAAGAGACAGAAGATCAATACAGGATGGCCATAATTTGACTAAAAGGGAGGATCTGGTTATCAATGAAACAACACAAAGTCTTCAGTTTCAGAAGCCACCAAGAGTTCACAGTGATTGGAACAGGTCACATATCCAGCCTCTTTAAAAAAAAAAAAAAAAAATAGGGTGTGAGAATGTCAAGGATAAAGAAAAGACTCTAGAAGCTTCCACAGGAAAAAGCAGCTCACCTACAAAGGAACCAGAGCCCAAGGCCATCAGAATGTTCACAAGTTATTCCAGATTCCAAGTAAGTTTCAACCTGGAACTCTGTAGCCACACCACTCATCAAGTCTGAGGACCCACTGCAGGATTTCAAGACATGTAGCAGCTTCAGAAATGCACTTGTTTTTATCCTTTCTTGGGAAGCTGTTTGAAAAATGTGTTGTAGTAATAGAAGAAAAGCCCAAGGATCTCAGTTGCTCCTGGCTGTGTCCCTAAGTCTGTAAGAGGAGGCGGGTTCAGGGAGGGCTGGTGCTGATTCTGGGGGAGGGTTGTGTGGGGGAAGCTATAGCTGAGGGAGACATGTGTGTGACCTGCTTTGGGAAAGCATACTACTCCTTATCCAGTATGAAAAAAAAAAATCTCCAGCGGTGTGGAAAAAGCCAGATTGCATTAGTCTGTTAGGGCTGCTGTAACAAAGAAGCTGCTGGGCTTCTTAAACAGAAGTTTATTCTCTCACAGTGCTGGAAGCTGGAAGTCTGAGATCAAGGTGTCGGCAGGGCTGGTTTCTCCCAAGGCCTCTCTCCTTAGCTTGCAAATGGCTGTCTTCTCTCTGTGTCCTCACTTGGTAGTTTATCTGTGTGTTTCTGGGTCCTAATCTCTTCTCACAAGAATACCAGTCATGTGGGATTAGGGCCCAGCCATATAACTTCATTTTATCCCAGTCACCTCTTTAAAGACCCTCTCTCCAAATATAATCACATTCTGAGGTTCTGGGGGTCAGGACTTCAACATATGGATTTGGGGGAACACAGTGCAACCCATAACATGCACCAAAATGTTATCACAGGAAAGAACAGAATGTACAAAGCACGCTGAAACACGGCCTGACTTCACAGGGCAGATGGAGTGAGAGAAATGAGAGCTCGTTTGGCCACTGAATACTCAAATGTCTGTATTTTAGAGCATGTGCCCACCATGTTTGTGAGCTTCACGGGGTTTGGAGTTTGGGTTTTCAGCTCAGTTGGTGAAGGCAGGGTCTTGTCTCTCCTTCCATGAACACCTGCCCCCAGCTGCCTCCGCCAGCCCCCACAGGGATCTTGCAGATCTGGCCACCATCTGCTCTCCCCACAGCCCACAGTTTCTGACAACAGCGTGGCTTCCTAGCTGGCAGGCAGCACATGCTGCCCCCTCACCCGACACACACACACACACACACAGCCCCTGGGAGCTTGGTGCAGCCAGTCTCATCCAGAGCATGACCAGAGGGAAGCCAACCAGGCCGGTGCTACTCCTGGCCCGGCTGGAACCCAGTGACTTACAGATTCAGCAGCCACTAGAAATCACACTGTGTTCATATCTCCCAGTGCCTGGGAGTTTACATGGCTACCCCCGAAGTCCCACAGTGGCAGAAGGGGAGACTGTGACACTTAGCATTCCTCTCGCAGCTGGTGGGTGAGGAATTTAATGAGGAACCACCTTAGGCTCTCACTGCCTTGAGCAGCCAGGTTTTCCCACTGCAATGTGGCAAGAAGATTCTAGAACATGAACTCTGTGAAGGCAGAGATTTTTGTTTGATTCACCAATATACAACCATAGGATGGGCCAGTGCCTGGCACACAGTAGGTGCCCAATAAATATTTTGATGAATAAGTTGATAAATCGACCTTTGGAATTAGGTTCCACTGTCAGCAGGTTCCTTTTGGTAACATGTGAAAGAGTCTTGGGAGGGGTGAGTCTTGGAGCAGGTTGGGAGTAAGTCTACATTTGGAAGGAATTAGCCACATCTGGCCCATAAGTTTTGGCTCATCTGCTGTCTTCTCAGTAAAATTCGGTTTCCCGTGATTTCGTGAACTTCCACTTGAGGTGTGGATGGCTTGGTGGTCTAAAAAGAAGCTTATTTGTAGCACAGGAGGGGAAATGATTCTCTCTTCCTCTCACCAGCACCCCACCCCCAAGATGTCTCTGAGTTTGGATGTTTGACCTGAGAAATACCACACACCCCTCTGAGAACCCAGGTTTTCTGCCTCCTTTTCCTCTTGGAATGGAAGGAGGGCCACAGCAGGAGGAAGAAAAGAAAGGGAGGATCTGGAGGGACAGGCCTGCTGGAGGTCCTGACCTCTGGGCACCACAGAATGTTGGAGAAGACATTTGTCTCACCACGCCCCAGCCAGCTCCCCATGAAAATTTATTTGGTGTTTTCAGTGCGACGGCTTGTTTGAATCAACTCATTGGCTTGGAAGGTCAGAGATGTGGTGAGTTTTATGTCCTGGTCAATATGACTAGCACAAGGGTGCCCAGGACAGGACCCCAGGAGGGGCAGGAGACCAGGACAAGGCCCTTCCGGGGCCCTGTCTGCTGCCACTGGGGGCTCCCTCTCATGTCCTCCATGCTCCCCAGGGAGCCCAAGAGTTGAGGGACCTGTTTGCCTGAAGCCATCAGGTGCAGGCAGAGCCAGTCACTTGACACAAACTATTTCATTTTAAGTCTTTCCCAAGGCCCATGTGGGAAGCCCAGGCCTGACCTGGAGAGGAACCTTTGGGCTTCCACAGGCCGTGGAATTAGTGGTTTTGTCAAACAAAAAACAAAACTCAATAAAGGGAGACCTTATTCCACGGTTATCACGATAGGAGAGATGCTCTGATCACAAGGTCTGCAACAACTCAGGGGGGTGAGCAGCAAGGGTTTCTTGCCCAGAACGAGGGAAACAGGCTGGAAGAATGGGGGCGTGATGGGAGGGGCAGGTCAGAGGTTGTTTTCCTGAGGCCATCTCTTGTGCCATGGGAGCCCCTCTGGCTCCTGGGTTATACATGAACATGTGGTTTTTTTGTTATTTATTAACTGGGTCTTCTGAATTTAAAAAATACCTACCTGGATCATTTTTCTTTTAATTAAGAAAATCAAGGTAATTTCTCTTAAAAAGAGTCCAACCTCATAGGTGAATGTGTGGCAAGCTTCCCGCAGCCTCCACTGTACTGGAAAGGATTAAGCGAAGTGACAAGCTCAGTGCTAGTTTCAGTTCATTAGCCATTTCTGCACATTCTTTTCATGTGAGCAAAATTCCAGATAAAAGAAACGCAGTGGTAGCTCTGGAGCCTGCTGTTGCTGGGGGCACAATAGCACCATGGGCTCCTGCCAGCACTCCCTGATGGTTGCATGTGTTATGGGGAGCCCTATCTCCAGCCCCCCTGGAAAGAATGCCACCTGGAGCCAGAGTTAGTCCTGCTTCTCCCTCCACCTCTCAGAGTGAGTGCAGAAGGGAGGGGGCCAGGCCCCCCTGAGGGTTCTGCAGGCTCCGGTCAGCTCATGCTTCACAGACAGTGAACTGTATGCCCTCATTTCCAAAAGTTCACTCAGATATGTTTCCTTTTTGATCACAAAGCAAATTAGTAATCTCATTCATATCCTCTTGGAAGATACAAGATTCCATTTGTTTGGTGCCACTTCATCTGTTCCCTCTCCAGGCCACTATTGTCAGAAATAGGACTACTCATCACACCTCCTCATGAGAACATCCATCCGCCTGATGCATCTCAGAGCCAGCTGCCCCATACATGATGCCGTAACGTGGTCCAGAAGACATTCCATCTGTGATGAGATCCCTGTTAGCAGCCTCACCTTCACCCTACTCGGGCAGTTAGGAGCTGGTAGAGAGGCCTCAGGAGTAAATGGAGGATCCTCAAAATTGAGAAATAATCACTGACCAGTCTAGATCAGCATCTGTAACTGGTCAGTCAGGAGGCCCTGGGTTAAGTCTCATTTGGGGGGAGCTCTGAGTCCCATCCATCAAGTGCATGACTAATTGATGTCTGGATATCTCACAAGAGATATATGACAGTCATGTGCCTGTTAATGCTGTAGTTCAAGTGTTAAGATTTGATTTTTGTATGATTGAATTCCTTCATTCAGTTTCCCTTACAGCGATGAAGATGACAATTACTGAATCTGAATTTTTGAAATCTGGCTTTTATATTATTACCTCTTTCCTATGAAGATACAAGACAAAATATTTATTGCCAATGATACAGTAAAACCTTAACTCTGTGCACTATATTGATTATCTAATTCTATTATATTGTGATGCTTATCATCTCTTATGTTTTATCAGCTAGATGACTGAGGCAATTTTCTTCTCATTTCTGTGATGAGATTTTTATTATTCAGAATTACAACACAGAAATTGGAATGTTTATTTTGAATGAGATGCAATTTCTTCTTCCAGAATTTATTTAGAATGTTTCATAACACATTTTAAACTCTAATTTGAAAAGAAATTTCTATGTCGGCAACTACCCTATAGAGATACCCAAATTGGTATTGACAGAGAAAGAAAAAACAGATATAACTTTATCAGTTAGAAAAAGTGTGAATGATAAAATTGTCATTCTTTTCCAGAAAGCAACACATGTAAATTTTTTAAAAAATAAAAGTAGTCATACTTATGAATCTTGAAATATATGGGGAAAAGATGAAGGAAAATAAATTATCTCAAATTCTACCAGCCAGAGAGAATCAATCTGAACATATTGGTGTATTTCTTTCCCGTCTTTCTTCTAGGAAATAAACTTATAATATTAGCTGTGCAATAAACTACACAAGATTATGTCATAGTTCAACAACTTTCCCCCAGAGGTGAAAATTTAGGTTGTTTCAAATATTTTGCTATTAAAAGATGATAACACCTTCTGGTGGGTATGCTGTGGTATACCCACCAGTGGGTATAACACTGTGATTTTAATTTGTATTTCCCAGGTTTCTAGGGAAACAGATATATGTCACACATCTATTGGACATTTTGATGGCCTCCTTTGTAAAGTGTCTGCTCAAATCACTTGCTATTTTCCTGTTATGTTGTTTGTTTTATTAATTTATAGCATTTCTAAGGACATTACTTTGTGTTTGTTTGACAATAGTTTCTCTGGATATTACATTGTGCATACATTACTTATCACAGCATACTGTCATTGATATCATTTCTTTGTGCCAGATCTTTGTTGCAGCATGAGAGATACTTAGTTGCAGCATGAGAACACTTAGTTGCAGCACTTGGAAACTAGTTTCCTGAACAGGGATCAAACCCAAGTCTCCTGCATTGCAGGTGCAGTCTTAGTCCACTGGACCACCAGGGAAGTCCTCATCTTTTTTTTAATTGTTGTAAAAGACGCATAACATAAAATTTACTATCACCATGACTTTCCAGTGTACAATAGTGTTAACTATATATATAATATCATTGTTGTGCAACAGATTGCTAGAGCATTTTCATCTTGTAAAGCCAACTCTATATCCACCTAACAACTCTCTTTCCCCTCAACTCCACCAGCCCTTGGCAATCGCCATTCTACTCTCTGTTTCTACAAGTTTGACTGTCTTAGATTCTGCATGTGAGATCATACAGGATTTATCTTCCTGTGTCTGGCTTATTTCAGTCAACATAATGTCCTCAAGGTTCATTTGTGGTGCAGCTTGTGTCAAATTTTCCTTCTTTTTAAAGGCTAAATAATAGTCCATCAAAGTATGCATATATATATCATATTTTCCTAATCAATTTACTAATCAATAGATATTTAGGTTGCTTCCACTTCTTGTCTATTGTGAACAATGCCAGAAAGGCATGGGTGTACAAACATCTCTTCCAGTTGTCATTGTTCAGTTGCTCAGTCGTGTCCAATTCTTTGCAATTCCATGGACTGCAGCACGTCAGGCTTCCCTATCCTCCACTATCTCCCAGAGTTTGCTCAAGTTCATGTCCATTGAGTCAGTGATGCTATATAACCATCTCACCCTCAGCCACCCTTGTCTACTTTTGCCTTCAATCTTTCCCTGCATTAGGATCTTTTCAAATGAGTCAGCTCTTTGCATCAGCTTCCAAAGGATTGTAGCTTCAGCGTTAGTGCTTCCAATGAATCTCCAGAGGTGATTTCCTTTAGGATTGACTGATTTGATCTCCTTGCTGTCCAAGGGACTCTCAAGAGACTTCTCCAGCACCACAATTCAAAAGCATCAATTCTTCAGCATTCAGCCTCCTTTATTGTACAATTCTCACATCCATACATGACTACTGGAAAAACCATAGCTTTGACCATGAAGCTTTGTTGGCAAAGTGATATCTTTGCCTTTTAATAGGCAGTCTAGGTTTGTCACTTTTCCTTCCAAGAAGCAAGCATCTTCCAATTTCATGGCTGCAGTCACTATTCACAGTGATTTTGGAGCTCGAGAAAATAAAGCCTGTCACTGTTTCCATGTTTTCTCCATTTGCCATGAAGTGATGGGACCTGACGCCATGGTCTTCATTTTTTGAATACTGAGTTTTAAGCCTGTTTTCACCTCTCCTCTTTCACCCTCATCAAGAGGTTCTTTTTCCCTCTTCACTTTCTGCCATTAGAGAGGTATCATCTGCATATCTGAGGTTGTTGATATTTCTCCCAGCAATCTTGATTCCAGCTTATGACTCATCCAGCCTAGCATTTCTCATGTTGTACTCTGCATATAAGTTAAATAAACAGAGTGACAATATACAGCCTTGTCGTACTCCTTTCCCAATTTTGAACCAGTCAGTTGTTCAATGTAAGGTTCTAACTGTTGCTTCTTGACCTGCATACATCTCTTTCAGATCCTGCTTTAAATTCTTTTGAATATATACTACAAATTTGAATTATTGCATCATATGGTAATTCTATTTTAATTTTTGTGAGGCATCTTCATATTCTTTTCTACAGATGTTGTGTCATTTTACATTTCCACTAACAGTGGTCTAAGTGTAATTCAAATCCAATATGTCCTTATTGATTTTCTGTCTGAATGATCTATAAATTTTTGAAAGTGGGGGATTGAAGTCCTCCACTATTATCGTGTTGCTGTTTATTTCTGCCTTCAGATCTGTTAATATTTGCTTAATAAATTTAGGTGCTCTGATATTATATGTACATGTATTTACAATCTATATGAACATTGCAATTTACAATTAGAATGAACACTTTATAGTGTTTTATTTTCTTGATGAATTTATCCCTTTATTATAATATAGTGAGCTCCTTTGTTTCTCTTTATACACTTAAAGTCTATTTTGTCTGATGTAAGTATAGCTACCCCTGCTCTCTTTTAGCTTACATTTGCATGAAAATCTTTCTCCATCCCTTTACTTTGAATCTATGTGTGTCCTTGAAACTGAAATGAATCCCTTGTAGGCAGCATAGATTTAGGTCTTGCTAGTTAATCCATTCAATCCATTCTTTTGATTGGAGAATTTAATCTATTAATACATTTAAAGTAATTATTGTTAGGGAAGGACTTACTATTCCCATCTTTTTGTTGCTTTCTGGCTTATCTGCAGTTACTTTGTTCCTTTCTTCCTCTCTTGCTGATATTTGTGAATTGATACTTTTTATGGTGGAATGATCTGATTTCTTCCTCTATATCTTTTGTGCATCTACTACACATCTGCACCTGCTTTGTGGTTACCACAAGGCTTACCTAAACATTTTATAGTTTTCACAATCAGTTTCAAATGGGTAGCAACTTAGACTCCATTGCATACAAAAACTCTACACTTTCACTTCTCCTATTCACATTTTATGTTTTTAATGGCAAAATTTACATCTTTTTATATTGTGTATTCATTAAAGAATTATTGTAGCTATAGCCATTTTTAATACTTATGTCTCTTTCTCTCCTGGACTGCAAACTTTCTTTTGAAAATTTTGCTGATGGACTTACAGGGGTTTCCCCATATGAGTCTTTTTTGTTTGTTTGTTTTTTCTCTTGCTGCTTTCAAAATTCTTTCTGTCTTTGACTTTTAGCAATTTTATTATAATGTGTCTAAGTTAAGTTTGAGTTAAATTTGTATGGGGGCCTATGAATTTCATGAACCTGGATATCTATACCTCTTCCAGATTTGGAATTCTTGGATATTATTTCTTTAAGTAAGTTTCATGCCTCTTTCTCTCTTCTTCCTCTCCTGGAATTCCCATAATGTGAATATTTTTTCACTTGATGGTATTTCATAATTCACATAGGCTTTCTTCACTCTTCTTCAATTTTTTTTTTCTTTTCCCTCTGACTGAATAATTTCAAATGACTTATCTTCAAGTTCACAGATTTTTCTTCTATTTCATCAACTCTAATGTTGATGTTCTATATTGCATTTTATTTCATTCATTGCATTCTTTAGCTTCAGAATTTCTGTTCAGTTTTTGTCTTATTATTTCTATCTTTCTTTGGACTTCTCATTTTGTTTATATATTGCTTTCTTGATTTCATTGCATTGTTTGTCTGTGTTCTGTTCTAGCTTACTGAGCTTCCTTAAAACACTTGATTCATAGATTTCTTTGGGATCAAGACTGGAAAAATATTGTATTCCTTCATTAATGTTAAGCTTCATTGATTTTTTCAAGTTTTTTGTGTTCTTGTGTTGATGTCTGAGTATGGATGGCACAGTTACCTCTTCTAGATTTTAGACTGGTTTTGGGGGGAAGGATCCTTACCTGTGGGTAGGTGTGAGGTCACTGGCTGGGTAGGCTGTGGTGATTCCACCTCTAGGGAGGACCTGGCAGTGTCACCTCTGCAACTGTAAGCTGAGGTCAGTGTCAGTGAGGACTGCAGCGATCCTCAGTAGTCAAGATTGCAGGTGTCTGCAGTAGCAAGAAGGCTTTTGGAGTCTTTAGTACCAATGGCTAATCTTTTTTTCTCCCATAGGGCATGTTGTTACTAGCCTACTGTGGCAATGATGTGTGAGGCATGGAGGCCCATGAAGCAGCCATAGAGCTGGGGACTGGAGTGAAAGTGCTCACAGAGCACCAGTGGCTCTGGAGTCCAGGATATTTACAGCCTTGGAGGGTGGCAGCCCAAACCCATGATGGCGCAAGAGCAGCTGCCTCTGGGCAGGGGGATGCAGCAGCACACATGTGGCTGATACTGCTCTTTGATGATTCCTAGCCTCCAGGCATCTTAGCTAAGCCCACCTTCCCAGTGATCCTCTCTGTGCGGTCACTCTCCTGTTTTGTTCCACTCTTTTATGTTAGGTTCTTAATGAGACTCTTGAGCCCCACCCCGAAGTCTCTTTTCACTTGTGGTTATCTGTCTAATTATTGTGTTTTGGTGAAGGGGACAAAGGTTGGTATCTCCTACTTTGCCATCATGCTCCTCTGTAATTGCTTCTTGAAGTCTATTTGATGGCAGCTTTAAATCATTGTCAGTTAATTTTAACAACTCATTCATCTTTGTGTTGCCATCAGTTGGTATCTTTTCTCACTCAAATTGTGATTTTTCTGGCTCTTGTTCTGGTGAGTGATTTTTTTTTTTTTTTTTTTTTGTATCCTGGACATTTTGGAGATTATATGGTCCTACATAAATCTTCTATTTTTGCAGGGAGTCACCCTGCCCAGGTTTAGTATGTAGGCTCTGACCTACTTGTGTGGGCTTTAGTTTCAAAGCCCTTGCCAGGCTATTAAGAACTCCTTTGTTCTTCTGATTTTTCTTGAGCTTCTGCTGGCTCCCTGATAATGCTGCTGACTGGGGTGGAGGGGAGTGCCTCCTTGGACTACTCATGTCCTTGGGTATAGGTAGGATAAAGAGTTTCAATTGGCCTGTTCTCTGGTTATCCAGTTTTAGTGGGCCCTTAACTCCATCTCTCCCAATGGCACTGGGTGAAGGAAGCATTTCCCTGGCCCACTTTCTTTATCTAGGATAAGGTTCAGGAGACCCTGGGCATGGCCCAACATCTGCCACCACTGGACAGAGGACCTAAAGAAGCCTGGATCTTCTGTTGCCAGGCAGAGGGCCAGGAGCCACTGGATCTATGCAGATAATAGAGAGATACCAGGCCTTCTGGCATCACAGTACCAGCAGAAGGGAAAGACTGCTACAGTCAGACCCACCCAGATTCTGGAGCTGCCGTTGCTATAAACAGACCAGGCCACAGCTTTCAGCCAGTGTGGGGTGGGGATGGGCTGCACCCTCCATCTCCCCAGTTCTGGTGAAGCTGGTAAGAGATACAGAAACAACCGCTTTAAGAACTTTTAATTTTCTTCAGTACATTGAAGGGCTTTGCAAACCCCATGGACTGTAGCCCACCAGGCTTCTCTGTCCATGGGATTCTCCAGGCAAGGATACTGGAGTGGATTGCCATTCCCTTCTCCAGAGAATCTTCCTGACCCAGGGATCGAACCCTGGTCTCCTGCATTGCAGGCAGATTCTTTACCATTTGAGCTACAGGGAAGTCCCCTTTAGACAGAAGAATAACATAATTGGACATATTTTATAAAGAACTTGTGGTAATAAAAATCTCTTGAAAAACAGAAATGCATGAATCCCTCCTTAAAATGATAAAATACAAACTTCAATTCTAAAGCTATTATTTTACTTTCAGATATATTAGACATCCCCACTAAGGACTTTGCCAACAAAGGTCCATCTAGTCAAGGCTATGGTTTTTCCAGTGGTCATGTATGGATGTGAGAGTTGGACTATAAAGAAATCTGAGCACCGAAGAATTGATGCTTTTGAACTGTGGTGTTGGAGAAGACTCTTGAGAGTCCCTTGGACTGCAAGGAGATTCAATCAATCCATCCTAAAGGAGATCAGTCCTGGGTGTTCTTTGGAAGGACTGATGTTGAAGCTGAAACTCCAATACTTTGGCCACCTCATGCAAAGAGTTGACTCATTGGAAAAGACCCTAATGCTGGGTAGGACTGGGGGCAGGAGGAGAAGGGGACGACAGAGGATGAGATGGTTGGATGGCATCACTGACTCGATGGACATGGGTTTGGGTAAGCTCCGGGAGTTGGTGATGGACAGGGAGGCCTGGCGTGCTGCAATTCATGGGATTGCAAAGAGTCGGACATGACTGAGCGACTGAACTGAACTGAACAGAACTAAGGTCAGGATCAGTGCAAGCGTGATCAATTTCCCCACATTTTTTAACATTGTTATGAAGGTATTAGTCAATACAATTGGACAAGAAAACACAACTAGAGGCATAAGAATTGGTAATGAAGAAATGAACTTTATTTGCAAGTGTTATATTAGCTTAAATGGGAATATCCTACATAATCAATGATAATAAAAGAATTCAGCAAAGTAGCAGGATATAAAGTGAAATTGAAAAATATTACCTAAACCTTTTAAAAGTTAATTCAAATAAATTAACCCAAAATAGATGCTAGAATTAAATGTCCTGAAACACCATAAAATTTATACAGGAGAAACATGATGATCTAGGATCAGGAGAAGATGAAGGTTTTTTATATGCCATCAAAAGCAGGATCCACGAAAGAAAGCAAAACAATCACTGAACTTCATCAAAATTCAAAAATACTTGCTCTGCAAATTACCCTGTTAAGAGGATATGGATAAGCTACAAATTTGGAGAAAATAACTACAAACTGTATATCTGAAAATGGACTCATATCTAGAACATATGAAGAACTTTTCAAAATCAAACAGTAAAAGAAAAGGGCAAACATCACCAAAGAGGGTATCAGATGACAAAAAAGCACATGAAAATATATTTGATATTATTAGCCAATAGGGCAGGGAAAATTGAAACCATGATGAGATGGTTCACCACACACCTATTAGAACAGCTAAAAATAAAAATAATCATAACAATATCAAATGCTGGTGAGGATTCAGAGTAACTGGATTTCTCACACACCACTGGTAGGATGATAAATAGTATATCCACTCTGGAAATTCATTTGGCAGGGTTTATTGCATGGACGGAGGAGCCTGGTAGGCTGCAGTCCATGGGGTGGGGAAGAGTCAGACACGACTGAGAGACTTCACTTTCACTTTTCACTTTCGTGCATTGGAGAAGGAAATGGCAACCCACTCCAGTATTCTTGCCTGGAGAATCCCAGGGTCGGAGGAGCCTGGTGGACTGCCGTCTATGGGGTCGCACAGAGTCGGACACGACTGAAGCGACTTAGCAGCAGCAGCAGCAGCAGCAGCAGCATTGCTTGTTTCAAAATTAAACTTACACTTACCATGCAAGCCAGTACTCACACTTTAGGGTATTTATCTGCTATGTATTGAATGTTAGTGCTCCCCCAGAATTCATATGCTAAAATCCTAATCCCCAAGGAGATGATGCTGGGATCAGGGCGTTTGGGAACCTTTGGGAGCCTTAGGTCAGGAGGCTGGAGTCCTCGTGGATGGGATGTGTGCCCTTATTAAAGAGAACCCAGAGAGGCCCTTGCCCCTTCCACCCCATCAGGACACAGTGAGAAGATGCTGGCTATGGATCAGGAGAGGGCCTTCAGGAGAACATGATTGTGCTGGCACCTTGATCTTGCACTTCCAGCCTCCATAACTGTGAGAAATATATTTCTGTTGTTTATAAGCCATCCAGTCTGTGGCATCTGGTTATAGCAGCCTGAACAGACTAAGACATTATCCCAAAGAAATGAAAACATGTCCATACAAAATTCTGTACACAGATGTTCATAGCAGCTCTTTTTGTCATACCCCAAATGGGAAACAACATAACTGTTTTTCAAAGGATGAATGGTTAAACAAACTATGATACATCTATGCCACAGAATGTTCCTTCACAGTGTAGCCAGTGAAGTATTGTTAAGCCCAGCAGCTTGTATGGATCTCAAGGGAATATGCTGAGTGAGAAAAGCCAATTTCAAAAAGTCACATATGGTATGATTCCATTTATGGAACAGTCTCTAAAGGACAAAAGCATGGAGATTAGTGGTTTCCAAGGAAGCAGGGTGGTGATCAGGAGATGAGTGTTACTATAAAAGGTATCACAGGAATCTTTGTGTTGATGAATCTTTGTGTCTTGATTGTGATGGTGGTTTCACAAATCTGCACATGACAAAATTGCATAGAACTATACATGCATGCATACACATACACACACATAACGAGTGCACATAAAACTAAAATCTAAATCAGATCTATGGATTGTAATGTCAGTCACCCAGTTTTGATAGTGTGCTGTACTTAGGTAAGATGTGACCACTGGCCAAAAAATTCAAAATCTTTACATGTCCATATTCTTCAACTCAGAATTTCTTTGGGGCATATTCCAAGAAAATTACGAAAAAGGTAAGCAAATCTTTGGGCTTCCCAAGTTGCTCAGTGGTAAAGAATCTGCCTGCTAATGCAGGAGATAAAAGAGACATGGGTTCAATCCCTGGGTCAGGAAGATCCACTGGACAGAGAAGGAAATGGCAACCCACTCCAGTATTCTTGCCTGGGAAATTTTGTGGACAGAAGAGCTTGGAGGGTTACAGCCCATGGGGAGGCAAAGAGTTGGACACAATCTTGCTACTGAGAAAGCTCACAAGCAAATCTTTACACACATGAATACTCATTACTGCTTTCTTTCCATATATATGTATCATATACCAATATAATTTATATGTCGATCCAGGAAACCCTTAAGAATGACAGGAAGATGCTAACCTAATTGAAATTATATAATTTCTTGAAATAATTCTTTTTTGACTGACTCATTGGTTTAATGTGGTTTTGTAAAAGAATTCTAACCATGAAACACTGTAAAAGAACAAAATTAGATAGACATTCTAGCTATATCTTTTTTATTATGTTTCAAGGGTTACTCTACAGAACAAAATATACATCCACAACTTATCCCAATATACCTTGAATTACTAGTAGACCATGCATAATGTAACAACCTTACAACAGCAAAATCTTACTTAAAACCCTTCTGTCCTTTCTGCTACTATGGGCGTATGTTTTACTTTAAAACACTATAATCCCTAAACATGTTATGATTTGTTTATCCTTAAATAGTAAATTGACTTTAAACTTTTTAAAAGAAAGAAAACAGTCTTTTATATTTATCAACCTATTTACCATTTACAGCTATCTTCCTTCCTGTTGATCTGAAGTTCTATCCTGTATTTATTCCTTTCAGCCTGAGAGTCTTTTATCATTTCTTGTAGTGCAGATCTGATGATGGAAAATTCTCTCAACTTTGGTAAACTGAAAGTGACTTTATTTTGTTTTCATTTCTGAAAATTTCTGCATATAGAATTCTGAGTTGTCATTTTTTTCTTTCAGCCCTTTAAAGATGTTCCATTTTTTTCTTGCCACTGTATTTCTGATGAGAAGTGAGTTGTTCTTATCATTACCCCTCTCCCAGTAGGTAAAGTGTCTTTTTCCTCTGGCTGTTTTTAAGATTTTTATCTTTAGTTTCAGGAGTTTGTATGAGGTGTGTTTTGGTGTGAATTTGGCAAAGAGGAAGAGGGAAGTTTTTATACTACTTGAGGGTTGTAGTGATTCTTGAATGAGTGGGCTGATGAACTTATTATTAGATTTGCTAAATTTGTCAAATATATGTATATTTTTTGCATATATAGACTCCATTTCCTCCCTCTTCTTCTACCTCTGAGACATCACGTCTACGTATGTTAGACCTCTCAGCACAGTTCAACAAGTCACTGAAACTCCATTCATTTTGCAGTCTTCTTCATCTATGTGCTTCAGCTTTCTTCAAGATCACTGATCCTTTCTTCTGTTAAGCCTATCTAGTAAATTTTTGACTTGAGATATGGTATTTTTCAATTCTAGGATTTCCAATGGATTCTTTTCTAGTTTTCAAATCTATCCTGAAATCCCACTCTCTTCATTCATTACACTCATATTGTCCCATGGACTTTGTAAGCAAAGTTACTGTAGGCATTTCAAATCCTTGATGCTGATCCCAGCATCAGCATCCCTTGTGGGTCTACATTTAATGACTTAGTTTTCTTGACTGTCCATCACCTTTTCTTGTTTCTTCACATATCTAGTATGTACCTCCTGTTCCATGGTCTCCTAATTTAGTGAGAACACTGGTTTCCTCTGACTGATACTCCACTAAAATGAGTTCATATTAGTGTTACAAAAAATTTATTTTATCTTCAATATCAACTTTTAAACTAAATTTACAATAGCATGCACAATTATGTCAGATATTATATTTTCTATGAAATAAACTTTTTAAATCTTTGTGTTGATTCCATGAAGTCCATGAAAAAAAGAAACAGTTCATATTAACTAATTTTCTATTTAAAGAATCTAATGCCTACAAGAAAAATTGACATTATTTAACTGATTATAAAGTTCTTTTTCTGAAAATGGAGGCTACATAGAACAGATATAGCTTTGCTTTTGATATATGCAAAAAATCCAGAAATAGAAGTGAAAAAATAACTTAGAATGACAGCCATTTGATCTAAAAAGACATACTTCTCAAAGTGATTTCTAAGTGCAGCTTCTGTCATTGTACATCTTAATTGTTCACCTTTGAGCACTATGTTCCTAAAATAACTACTAACTTTTGAAGCAAAAGCTAATATTTTCTCAGCAGATTTTCTTCTTTCGGAGATTGGTGGTCTGGTGCCTCTGTGTGTGTCAGAGGCCAAGCCAAGCTATTCACCTTTCAGATTTAATCAGGAGTTTAAGTCAGAACTCTGCTTGTCATACATTCATCTCACAGTGGCAGCCACTGGAGGTACACAATGGTGGTCTTCCAGAGTCATCTATTTTAATGGGGGACATATAGTCACTCAGTTTATTGAGTTTTTTTAGAGAGAGAGAAAACCAAATTTATTGTTGAATAAGCATTAGAGGATAACAGTGCATCACAGGCAATCCACTAGGAAATTACACATACAGGAAAAAACCTAACTCCCCTATCTATATGTCCAACCAGATACACCCATTGCATATGCATATTCAAGATCAACAATAACTAGTCCTCAAGTGAGAGGAGTTGACAGTACCATTTCATACTGTGTCCTAATTTTACCTGGTAGTTGGAGTGACTATCTATGTTAGCTTATTGGTGTTTTTCAGAGGAAACCCAAACTTCTCATCTTTGTAACAAGAAGTGATTTTTTAAGTGGAGCCCAGCGTCCACCGAGATGAGATTCCTATCCTCCCACAGAACTGATAGGTGAGCTCTCTCCCTGATGTCTGCAGTTTGAGGAGATTGGTCCTAGATTTTGGAGAAAGACATCTCTGAGTCCTAAAACTGGAAGGGAAAAAAAAGGCCAGCTGAAAAAAGGCCTCTCTAGTCTTCAAAGACAGGTGTTTTAAAGACAGAGACTCTCTCTTTAAAAGAGATGAGACATTTTAAAGAGATGAGACAGTTCCTACTAGTTTTCTAGGGTAAATACTCTGAGGCAAAAGAAGGAAATCTTTTTCCCTATTTTCAATGGGGAGAAGTAAATCTCTTGTTTTCTAAGTGTGTATCTGTCGAATGAAATAATTTGTAGGTGACACAGCTAGAAACACAAATCTCGTGACTGTGTTTTGCTACCACACCCTGACTCCACCTGTAAACAAACATTTCGGGTATTGGATATGACCTGCCTACACATATCTAAGGTAGGGACACTGTGTGACAAGCGTGGGACATGGTCATCCTATTATATGTGAAAGGTGCAGGATTTACGAGGTGGGCTAGACCTCATCTAGCCCATTCAGGGAATGGTGGTCAAGTTCAGTTCCTTAGGAGAAGCTTGGTGGTCAAGTTTAGTTCCTCCACCCTCCTTTAGGAGGAGATAGGAATGTCCTTAAGGATTAACAGTCATTGTCAGTTATTGTTTTGCTTTTAACCTAGAGGGGTTGTTGTTTAGTCTCTAAGTTGTGTCTGACTCTTTTGTGACCTCATGGACTGTAGCCCACCAGTCTTCTGTGTCCTTGGGATTTTCTAGGCAAGAATATTGGAGGGGGCTGCCATTTCCTTTCCCAGAGATTTTTTTTTGGCCCCCCTCCACCTGGTAGGGCATGTGGGATCTTCATTCCCGACCAAGGATTGAACTCTCGCCCCTGCACTGGAAGAATGAGTCTTAACCACTGGATACCAGGGAAGTCCCAGTCACTGGGTTTATACATACACTTTGCAGTTACTCTGGAGATGACCTGGTACTTTTGCTTATCACAATTCCATCCCTGTACCATTTGCTGGGGTCTGCAGTTCCATCACCATTTAAGGTTCAACCCTTGAGTAACAACTCACCTAGTGCCCACAGTCATGGATCCAGCCATTCTTTTCTGTGGCACTAACTAGATTGAGAAGACAGGTCCACATAGGTTTCCCCAGGTTTGTGGGGTTGTTTCAGCATTAACAAGAGAGTTTATAAAGGCCCATTCTGTGATTCTCAGGTGGACTTCCATCTGCTCCCATCTCTCTCTTCTGTCACAACGGATCATGCCCACAGAACTCGAGTTGTTCCATAATTGATTGTGTTCACTGCTGTTCATAACAGGCCACAAGCTTGTCATCTGGCATTAGTGCCAGCAGGGCTGGGGCGGCTCCCACGTGTGAGTCAGACACCACCCACGCCTGCGCACGCCCAACAGACCTCACCCCCATGGCAGCCGATGTCACCTTGCTCAGCAGGAACCTCCATCTCCAAGAGGTTGCTAAAAGTAGATATACATCTTTAATGGAGACATTAATACTTCATGAGCTTGTAACGTTGCTGGAGAGCAGGGTTTTACTCACTTTCCAAGACCAATTAAAATTCATGTGCAATTTATTGGGGGGAGTTTTTCTAGCTCATCATCCATTAATAACTAGTGGGACAGCTGTTTCACATGTGTGTGGTGGAGGGAAAGTGCTGCATAATCAATCAATTAGACCTAATGTTTATCACACTGTTTGGTTTTCAGGTTTGGGAGTAGTTGTTAATTATCACAAATTTGGTAAAATTTGAAATGAGCATATTGGTTGTACAGGAAGTACAAATATAACCAATAAGTGATTCTCTGCTTTAGGAGGGTTCAGGTTGATGCTTTTGAGACTATTCTGACAGCTGAGCATTATGAGAAGAGGCTGCTATTGACACCTGCATTAGGAATTCACATCCTCTTAACAGACTGAACGACCTCCAACCCAGCCTAAAGGTGCTCCTTGGAATAGAAATGTCAGAATTATCTACACCTGTCACAGGAACAATAACTCAAATTCAAGTAAACTAAACAAACATTGCCGAGCATTTACTGTGACAGACCCAGTGCTGGCCCTGGGGATTCATGGAGATCAGGTATAATCCTGGCCTTGGCTCACAATCTTGTTGGATCCAAGGAAGCACAAGGCTACACCATAGTGGTGTGTGTGAGGAGGGGATGGGGAAGGCATGAGTAAGGGAAGCTTCTAAAATGGGAGGGAGCACCACAAATGGAAGAATGAGGAGGAGCCCTACAGGCACACAGGTGGTGGGCAGTCCAGACAGTGAGAGAAGTATTTGCAAACTTAGCTATCTTAAACCTGTCTGAAATGGGTAGGTCCTGTTACCCGGCAAAGCTGGACTCTCCTCTTGGTGGGTGTTGAACCAAAAGACACAATCAAGCCAAAGATCGGGAGAAGGCCGCACAGAGTCGGACACGACTAAAGCGACGTAGTAGCAGCAGTAGCAGCAGCAGCAGCAGCAGCAGCAGAGTATGAAGAAACTAGTTTAGTAAAACTTTTCTGAATTGGTAGTATTGATTTACATGTCCATTAGCAATCTATGAGAGTTCAAGTTGCTCCACACTCTCATAAGATGCTTAGTATCGTTAACTTTTTTTTTCATTTTTTCTGTTGAAGTATAGTTGATTTACAATGTTGTGTTAATTTCTACTGTACAGCAAAGTGTTTCAGTTATACATATATATATATATATATCCTTTTTTAATATTCTTTTCCATTATGATTTGTCATAGGATATTACATATAGTTCTCTGTGCTATACAATTAGACATTTTTATTTATCCATTCCATTTATCCATTCTTACATCTGCTAATCCTAACTCCCTACTCCATCCTTTCTCCAACCCCCTCCCTCTTGGTAACTACTTGTCTGTTCTCTATATCCATGAGTCTGTTTCACAGATAGATTCATTTGTGTCATATTTTAGATTTCACATATAAGTGATATCATATGATATTTGTCTTTCTCTTTCTGACTTCACTTAGCATGATAATTTCTAAGTCCATCCATGCTTGCTGCAAATGGCATTATTTCATTCTTTTCATGGCTAAGTAACATGCCATTGTATATACACATACCACATCTCTATCCGTTCATCTGTTGATGGACATTTAGGTTGTTTCCATGTCATGCCTATTGTGAATACTGTCAACTTTTAAAGTGAGAGTCATTCAGGAAGGGGTATAGGAACATCACATTAATTTTATGAGGTTTTCAAGTTCTATAATGGAAGCAACCATTGTTCCAGCACTGTGTAAGCAGTGAACATGGTCACCTCTAGTCCTTTTGGGTCTTTCCCAGCTTCAGGTGTTTTCTCATACACAAGTGCTGATCAGCAGTCTGCTATTTACTTAAAGGGTATCCTCTGCAGATTTCTCTGTGCCAGTAGCTTCTGTCTGGCAGTCTATCCTGAAACTCTGGTTGCCTTGGTCTCCCCAGGCTCTCAGCTCCACTTCTTCAACCTGGGCATCCACCAGGGGTCTCCTGGCTCTCCCTCCCGATGCTGTCACCTGGAAACCACCCCAAGGTAGTAAGTTGAGGGCAACCCTAGTACTTATCTCACTTGTTTCCTGTCTCTCAGATTTTTCCCCTACAGTGATAAATCTCCAATGTCTTGGAAACCAGTGTTTTATGTGTTTTGCCCATTTTTCGATTGTCTCTGATAAGAGAGTCATCTGGTCCCCATTACTACATTTTTACCAGGTGTGGAAGACTTTTTCATACATTTTCAAATGGATAATTGGTAGATATCTAAGTGCTATTGTAATTAGAATTCATCAGATACATTTAAAACAGTGGTGCCACAGATTTATTTTAAAACATCAATATTTACATTACTCTAGGTGTCACATCCATGGAGAATTTAACCTTTCAATGAATATTTTTATATGCCAACTTGAAAAGCATTTTAAATTAACATTTAACTTAATTTTAACATTTAAGTTAATATGTTTTACCAATATTACTTTGAGATTACAGAAGCAAAACAGTCTGAATATCATTATTGTAATTACCCATGTGGTGTCTCTGTAGTCTAGTGTTATTTGCCAACACAGTGGTCTTATAGGGGCTCCTTGGCCCTAAGACCTGCCCGACCTGAGGTCCCATCCAAGTCCAGGCTACGTGTTACTCTTGCCCTGATTCCTTCCCAAAAACAGACTTTGTCTTGAACTTCATGAAAGGGGAGACTGCACCTAGTCTGCCAACTATGGTACAATAAACATCTATCTCCCCAGTTGCTTTTTCCATACCTCATTGGTTCAAGTACATATGTCTTGGTCTTGGTATAATACACACTCGTGACAGATGAGCACAGCTCAGATCTTGTCTGGAAGGGTTGCCATCCCAGCAAGACACAGTGAGATGGCTCGTCCACTGTCACACTGTTAATCATGTGCGGATCCAGAATTGAAACCCAAGCAACAAGATACAGCCTCTCCTGTCCTTCCTCCCACCAGAGTCTCTAATATAAGTGGGACAAACAACCTTAATGGCCATCTACCATATCTGTTCCCACTTTCACAAAGAAAGAACTTGAGTAAAACTTGTCACCACACAAATGAAAATTTGAGAGGGACTTATTACCTATGTTTTATCAATAAGAGCATAGATATTTCATAGTTGTCTGTGTATAAGTCAAGTCTACTTCTTGGAAAATTACAACCCAAAATAAATTTTATATATACTGGAAAAGTAACCAAGCAAATTTAAACAAATTACATTAATAATCATGTAGCAATATCTTCAGGAATTTAAGTGTAAAAAATAAGAACATCAGTGAGTGAAATTTGTTCAACTTAAAATGACAGTTACCATAAAACATTCTTTCCTCAACTTTAAGTAATTCAACTATGTGTATACACAGGAGGTTTTTTGCATCTATTCAGGAGATTTCTAGTAAATGGCTACTAAGAGAAATACAAATATGGAGAGCTTCATGTGATTCCCCCATAAAAACCAAAGAAAGTCCTTGAATGTTGAGATTAAAAAGGAATTTGAACTTTGATTCTGGTGGTGTGGTGGATTAACTACCCCAATGGACCTCCTTAACTGAATCAATTAGAACACTGGTTAAAATATAAAGATGAAAAATAAAAATTACAAACAACAATAGCATGTGAATAAGCAGTAAAGAATTCCAAAGTCCTTGAATTATTGAGGTGAAGATATAGATATTAACTAATGTTCCGTAAAATTAAATACACATTTTTTTAAATTTTATATTGGAGCATAGTTGATTTATGATGTTGCGTTAGTTTCAGGTGTACAACAAAGTGATTCAGCTATACATATACATGTATCTATTCTTTTTCAAATTCTTTTCCCATTTAGGTTATTATAGAATATTTAGCAGAGCTCCCTGGGCCATACAGTAGGTCCTTGTTGGTTACTAGTACACTAGAAAAAGAGACACAGAGTATTTTACCTGAAAACAAGTTTTAAAAAATGGAATCTGAAAAAGACAAAAGAAATTTGATGAAAAAGGTGGCAGGAGAGAAGGAAATAGAAAACAGAACAAACAAAGCAGACCATAAAACATACCTAATATGATAATAAAATTATGTACAAATACAGTCTTAATCAGAATAAATGCAACTGGATACGCTATGCAGTTATAAGACAGAAATATCAGACTGTGTCTTTTAAAATTCAGCCTACCAGTTCTTGACTTTATAGAGACACAACAAAAACTTACAGACACAAAAATGTCCTTAAGTTGATGGATGGAAAAACTTTGCACCAGACAAATACTAACCGGAAGCTAATGTAGCCATCTAAATACCAGGAAAATTAGCTTTTGATAAAAGGTTCATGTTAGCAAAAAGATATAACCTCTCTAAGCTTGTAAGTGCCTGACAAAACAGCCTCAAATTATACAAGGCAAAAATTGTCAGAAAACTAGGAACATTTGACAAATGCACTATCATAATGGAGAATTTAAACCACCACTTTCAACAATAATAGGTAGATCAAGCAGGCCAAAATGTTAGTAGGAACATAGAAGTTTTGAACAGCAAAGTGAATAACTAAATTTAATGAACACTGATAAAGCACTGCAACCAACAATTAGACAACACATTCTTATTAAACACTTAGTAACGTCAATGAATTTCAAGTGATCAACACCACTCTCTGACCACAGTTCAATTAAGTTAAAAACCAACATCAAAGGGAAAATGAAAACACCACGCATTTGGAAATAAAACCCCACACACAGTTAAAGGTTTTGGGGATAAAAGCAGAAATCATCATGGAAATGAGATAATACCTAGAACTGAAGGCCAGTGAGATTACCACTTACGATAATCTGTGTGCTGCAGTGAAAATATTACTGAAGTGGGTATTTATAGCCCCAAGTGCTGACTTGGTATAGTTGGAAATGCACACATCCCAAAACAGTCATACACATACTGCACCAGAAATCATGTGTAAGAAGGTTAAGGAGGTCAGGTTTCTTTCAGAAACTCATGGTAGGTAAACGTGGCACATGCACGATGACAGGCAAAATGCTTGCCAATTTGCATGGTGTATTTTGTTCATACATAAATTTAAAAATTCCCTTGTATTCTTTAGATAAAACAATATTCTTTTATGGAAGTCCCTACCAAGCAATGTAAATTGGAGTACAAATATTTTATCAACTCACTTTAATAATTTCTCATTTTTAAAATTCTTAATTGTGATAAAATACATATAAAATTGACCATCTTAACCATTTTGAAACATACAGTTTGGTGCTGTTAAATTCATTCATACTGTTGTATAGTGATCACCATCATCCATCTCCAGAACACTTTTCATCTCCCCAAACTGAAATCCTGTCCCCACTGAACATTAACTCTCCAGCCCACCTCCCCCAGCCCCTGGCATCTGCCTTTCTTCTGCTTTCTGTCTCTATGTATTTGACTAAACTAAAGATCTCATACAAAAAAGATCTTAATGACATGGATAACCATGATGACGTGATCACTCACCTAGAGCCAGACATCCTAGAGTGTGGAATCAAGTGGGCCTTAGGAAGCATCACTACAAACAAAGCTAGTGGAAGTCATGGAATTCAAGCTGAGCTACTTCAAATCCTAAAAGATGATGCTGTTAAAGTGCTGCACTCAATACACCAGAAAATTTGGAAAACTCAGCAGTGGCCACAGGACTGGAAAAAGTCAGTTTTCACTCCAATCCCAAAGAAAGGCAATGCCAAAGAATGTTCAAACTACCAAACAATTGCACTCATTTCACATGCTAGCAAGGTCATGCTCAAAATCTTCCAAGCTAGGCTTCAACAGTACATGAACTAAAACCTAAGGTGTACAAGCTGGATTTAGAAAGGGCAGAGAAACCAGAAATCAGATTGCAACATCCCCTGGATCATAGAAAAAGCAAGAGAGTTCTAGAAAAACATCAATTTCTGCTTCATTGACTACACTAAAGCCCTTGACTGTGATCACAACAAACTGTGTAAAATTCTTAAAGAGATGGGAATACCAGACAACATTACCTGCCTCCTGAGAAACCTGTATGCAGGTCAAGAAGCAACAGTTAGAACTGGACATGGAACAATGGACTGGTTCCAAATTGGGAAAGGAGTACATCAAGGCTGTATATTGTCACTCTGCTTATTTAACTTACATGCAGAGTACATCATGAGAAACGCTGGGCTGGAAGAAGCACAAGCTGGAATCAAGATTGCCAGGAGAAATATCAATAACCTTAGATATGCAGATGACACCATCCTTATGGCAGAAAGTAAAGAGGAACTAAAGAGCCTCTTGATGAAAGTGAAAGAGGAGAGTGAAAAAGCTGGCTTAAAACTCAACATTCAAAAAACTAAGATCATGACATCCAGTCCCATCACTTCATGGCAAATAGATGGGGAAACAATGGAAAAAGTGACAGACTTCATTTTCTTAGGCTCCAAAATCACTGCAAATGGTGGCTGCATCCATGAAATAAAAAAACACTTGCTCCTTGGAAGAAAAGCTATGACAAACCTAGAGGTGGATTAAAAAAGAGACATTTCTTTGCCAACAAAGGTCAGTCTAGTTAAAGCTATGATTTTTCCAGTAGCCATGTGTATGGATGTGAGAGTTGGATCATAAAGAAGGTTGAGTGCCAAAGAATTGATGCTTTTGAACTATGGTGTTGGAGAAGACTCTCGAGAGTTCCTTGGACTGCAAGGAGATCAAACCAAACTAAAGGAAATCAACCCTGAATATTCATTGGAAGGACTGATGTTGAAGCTGACACTCCAATACTTTGGCCATCTAATGAGAAGAGCCAACTCATTGGAAAAGACCCTGATGCTGGGAAAGATAAAAGCAGAAGGAGAAGGAAAAAACAGAGAACAAGATGATTGGATGGCTTCACCAACTTAATGGACATGAGTTTGAGCAAGTTCCAGTAGATGGTGAAGGACAGGGAAGCCTGGTGTGCTGCAGTCCATGGGGTCACAAAGAGTTGGACGTGACTGAGCAACTAAACTGAACTGAACTGAAGGACTTCATATGAGTTAAATCATACACTATTTGTCCTTTAGTGACTGGCTTTGCTTTCCTGGTGGCTCAGACGATAAAAAATCCACCTGCACTGCAGGAAACCTGGGTTTGATCCCTGGGTCAGAAAGATCCCCTGGAGAAGGGAATGGATACCCACTCCAGCATTCTTGCCTGGGAAATCCCATAGACAGAGGAGCCTGGCAGGCTACAGTCCATGGGGTCACAAAGAGTTAGACACAACTGAGCAACTAACATTTCACTTTCACTTCACTTTTTTCACTTAGTATAATGTCATCCATATTGGAGCATATGTAAAAATTTCCTTCCTTCTTATGGTTGAATAATACTGAATAAGACAGACCACATTTTATTTACCCATTTATCTTTTGATGAGCACTTGGATTGCTACATCTTTTAGCTATTAAAAATACTCTTCAAGACTATGCTTCCATTTCTTTTGGTTGTTGCTGTTTTTCAGTTGCTCAGTCATGTCCGACTCTTTGCGACCCCACGGACTGCAGCACGCCAGGCTTCCCTGTCCTTCACCATCTCCGGGAACTTGTTCAAGCTCATGTCCATTGAGTCAGTGATACCATCCAATCATCTCATCCTCTGTTGTCCCCTTCTCCTCCTGTCTTCAATCTTTCCCAACATCAGGGTCTTTTCTAATAAGTCAACTCTTCTCATCAGGTGGCCAAAGTATTGGAGCTTCAGCTTCAGCATCAGTCCTTGATTCCAGTCTGTGCTTCATTCAGCCCAGCATTTCGCATGCTGTACTCTGCATATAAGTTACATAAGCAGGGTGTAGACCCAGAAGTGAGATGACTGGATCATATTATGATTCTTTTTTTTTTTTTTTCCAGCTGTGCCCCATAGCATGTGGATCTTAGTTCCCTGATCAGGGATCAACCCCGCACCTCCTGCAGTAGAAACACAGAGTTTTAGCCACCAGACCACCGTGGAAGTCCTAGGTGACTCTGTTTTTAATTTTTTGAGGAACCACTACAGTGTTTTCCATAGTGACTGCCCCATTTAACATGTCTATCAGTGGTGCACAATTTTTGATAGTAGCCATTCTAACAGTATGAGGTGGTATCTAATGGCACAATTTGACATGGGAACCTTTATCCAGTGTTCACTAATTTCCCCATTCATTTGATGCTCATTGACTTGTACTCACAAACAGAAGAAAATTTGTCATAATGAAATTGTTCATGGTTCCGTGTCTTTTCTCTACTTCTGTTGCAAAATAACTGTTTTTTAAAATGTTCTAGTCCTTATAAAGTTGTGTGTGATTTTTGTATATCAATATATATTTTAATAGCTAAGTCTTGAATATCATTACTGAAACATCATATTTAATTAGCTTACTTTTGTTAGCTTTTATTAACTTCCAGACTTTGACAAATATCACATAGACAAATCTTTGAATTCATTAAATGTAAATACCTTAAATGTTTATTGTATTTTTTCCTTTTTTTTCATTAAACAGAAAAAGTCTTTTCCTATAACTTATAAGATACTCATAAGTTGTTCTTTTGAATTTGATTTTTGTTTGTTTTCAACTGTTTTTTGATATGTAATCAAGTTGGTTTAAGCTAGTTATGATACACAGCAGTAAAAGAAAATCTCCCTGGCCTTGGACAAGGCTGCTTCTCATGCATTTGGTCCTCTGTGGGTTGAGGGCAGCTGGCTTCAGGTCTTAGTCTGGGACCAAGGGCCCATCTTCATGCTGGATAACTGTCCTGCAGGGAACCGAGTCAACAGCTGCTACCAAATCAGCTTGGAAGGTCCAAGAAGCAGGAAGTGTGTGAAAGAAGCAAGTCTCCTGGTAAGTACAGCAGGAGACCATCCATGCCAGGTTACAAACAGACACAACTGCACAACTTGCTGCCCAGAGAATCAAATACAAGTAATAAACCATACAGCACAGAAAGGACTAAGACAAAATTCAGGATACTGGTGAGCTTCATGTGGGCAGGGAGTGATGGAACAGGAGAGCCTGGAGAGGCAGAGGGCAGCTCACACACCACAAAATGAAAGAAGGCCACAACAGCTACACTGAGGCCCACTCTCCAGTGTTCCCCACCCCCCTGTTTCAGAGTTAGCCCCGAAGGAGACTCATTTCATTACTAGGAAATCTGGGCTTCTCCTGACCACATACAGTGAAAGGAGAGGTTAATTAGATTACTGGGGATTCTGTGGATTCTCTTAGCTGTTGTCAGCAGCCCAGGGTAACCAAGGACCTACAGGAATAATAAACAAAAAGAAACTAAAAATTTCCTGAAGCCATGGCTTCACCCAGTAGGTTGGATTATGTTTAATTTTTTGGAGCTGTCTCTGTTGCTATAGAAATAAATAAGGAAGTTGAGACACGTGACCATGGCTTTTTGAAGCAGTACAGCCCCTAGCCCACTCTGCAGCCATCATCTCTGTGGGGTCTCCAGGGCACCGGTGCCCAGAACCACCATGGGACCGAAAGGGGCGCGGGTCCTGTGGTCTGTCTCCACGCTACAGGGCAATGCCAGCTGCACACGTGGTGGTCAGGACCAGCAGCCTGCACCCAGTTTAGGATGGTGACCAGGACTTAACCCACCTCTTTCTCTCCCTGTGTGGCCTGGGCAGGACCTCAGTTTTCTATTTCTGCAATGCAGCTGTGATGTCGTCCTTGCCTGGAGGTGAGGCCTGGATGAAGGGTGGACAGGAAGCCCTGCTGAAGTCTTTGTGGCCCTCCTCCCATAGTTCATGACACCCCATGTCCCCATGCTCAGTGAGGACATCCCCCACATTCCTGGCATCCACACCCCAGCCAAGTGCACCATGCCCTGTCCAGGGCCCTGGATGGACCCCACACCCACATACCAGCCTGGAACGCATGTGCCCAAGCCTGTACCATCAGTACCCACCTCTGTCCCATCACACACTAACAGCCAGTATCTGCTGGGGAGGGGTTGGAAGTGGTTTGCATGGTCAAGAGATATAAAAGAGGGTACGTATGCAAAGCAGGGTCAGCTGAACTCAACCCCCCAGCCCAGGCCCCTCCACCTGGTCTCCCAGGACAGCACCATCTTGGCCATCACCAGCCTTCCCTGTGGAGACACTTGGACCACATGGATAGTGAGCTGCCCCATCCTGAGATACAGTGATGTGTAGGGGGTCTGTGGGGTGGCAGGGGTGGCAAGCAAAGGGGTGCACACTTGTTTGCAAAGGAGTGCAGGGAGGAGCCTTCAAGGGGGTTGGGGTGGAGGAGGCTGCGTGCACAGGGCTGAGTGGACAGAGCTAAAGGCCCCATGGAGTCCCAGGCTCCAGAGGCAGAAACTGTAGCCCCCGAGCTGATCGGGCCTCGTGCAACCTCTGAGGAACTGAGAGCCCTCTGCGTCCAGAGTCTCCTGTAAAGGTCAAAACCCTGCCCATTTTGAAATCTCAAAATGTGCTTAAAATGAGATGTTAAACAAGTCAGCATGAGGAAATGTGAGCAGGGTGCTTTAGGAAACCACCTCTTCCCCAGAGGTCATAGGTGCAGCCCCTCAGCAGAAGGTCCCCGCCCATGAGCCATCGGGGAGTCTGAAGTGTATGGGCACGCGGTGTGTTCACGTATGTATATGTGTATCATGGATGCATGTGTCTACACCTCCATGTGCACATGGGGTCAGGATGCCCAGTTCCAACTCACCACCTCATCAGCACCCACAGACACACCTGCTAGGACCAGCGTCAGCTCCCCGGAGTGTCCCTGCTCTGACACCCAAAGCTGCCCTCTGCTTTCTTGACGGCTTCCATGACCAGAAATGAAAGGACCCCTTGCTTCTCGGTTGGAAGTTCGCTGAGGAGAGAAAGACTGAGCCAGAAGATATTTTAAACATCAGAGACACACGCTGAGACGCCCCCGTGCTCCTCCCATGCCTAGAAACGCACGAGGTGCGTGGTGGGAATTCATCCATTACCAAACCTACACGAAATACACATTCCAAACTTAGTGAATTTCTCCAAAATCTGAAAAAGAGGGAATGACTCAATGGCTTGATTTCTTTTCTTTTCTCTGGTACATCAGTATAGTGTCTGTTTCCAAGCCTGGCAAGTGCCTGCCAGACTCCACTTTGTGAAATGAGTGTGAGCGGCCATGTGTCGCTTGGCTGGGGCAGGGGAGGGCAGGGGCCCTGCTGGTACCCCTGGGCCACAACTCTCACATGTGCTATTTTCCAGGATGCCTTGCCTTTGACCCGGCTTTCCCTGTCCCCACAACTGGTCCCCCTGACCTGTCCCTCCACCCCCAGGGCTCTCAGACCCCCATCCAGCCCCCAAGCCCTGGATGCCACCTCTGCCTGCCCCACACTCCCCCCAGCCCTCTCTGCACTCCTACTACCAGGCTCCACTCCTGACTATGGCCTCCCTGCCTCCCTGTCTCCATTCCTGCTCCCAAGGCCACCAGAGGGGTGGTCTCAATCCCCTGCCTCTTGTCTGTGTGGCAGAGCTGCCAGGACTATTGCAGCTGCAAACTACACAACCCACCCCAACAGGCTGAAACCCTGAGGACCAGGTCGGGCCCCAGGCTAGAAATCACAGCCCCAGGGTGGGCTCCACTGAGGCCAGTTCACAGCAAGGCTGCCGCAGCACAGCAAGGCCCCTGCCTTTGTTCTGCAGAGGACACACAGGCTATTTCTGTTATCCCTTCAAAACAGGGAAATGCCCTCACACTCTTTGGCCCCAATCAGGTCATGAGGCCATTGCTGACCCATCACTGTTCCTGGAAGGCTGAGCCTTGACAGTCTGGGGCTGGGGTTCCTGGCCCGGGGTGCCGCCCCGGGGTTGGGGGGTGTGGGTGTGGACTGATGTGAGAGGTGAACAATCATGACTCACCCCTGAGGGGTGAGCCCCAGGAGTGGAGCAGCGGGGACAGTGGGCAGAATGGGCAGGAGGGGGCCCTGTGGACACAGAATGGCTCACCGTAACCTCTTCTCACTCAGTTCTCCCTAAGAGCCTGAGGACCATACATGGGTGTCATGTGCCCAGTTTATATCATGTTAACAAAAGCCCAGGGAGGCAAGACTGCTATCAAGGTAGCCCCAAGGGGTCACAGCTCCTGGCTGTGCCTTTGTGTGAGCCCCTCCAGTGGTGACTCTGGGCAGGGCTGTATGTCTTCGCTCCACCTTCATAAACAAGACACCCCCAGCTGGGAGACTAAACACTTATTCTCTCACAGTCCCAGAGGCTGGATATTCTGGCTGCAGCATGGTCAGGGTCTGGTGGCAGCTCTCGTCCTGAGTGCAGACAGCAGCCTTCTCCCTGTGTCTTCACATGGCAGAGAGAGAGCTCTGGTCTCTTCATCTTCTTTTTTTTTGAAAATTTTATTTACTTATTTATTTATTTTTGGCTGTGCTGGGTCTTCACTGCTGCATGGGCTTTCTCTAGTTGCAGTGAGCGGGGCTACTCTTTGTTGTGGTGCTCTGGCTTCTCATTACAGTGACTTCTCCTGTTGCAGAGCACAGGCTCTAGGCATGTGGGCTCAGTAGTTACAGTTCCCAGGCTCTAGAGCACAGGCTCAGTAGTTGTGGCTCACGACTTAGTTGCTCCAAGACCTGTGGGATCTTCACAGATCAGGGATCAAATCCTGTGTTGGCAGGAGGGAAGCCCTCTTCCTCTTCTTATAAGGACTAATCCTATCCTGGGGGCCCCACATTCATGACCTCACCTAACCTGACCTGCCCTCCCAAAGACCCCACCTCCAAATATCACCACAGTGTGGGGGTTTCAGGTGTCAACACTTGAATTTTGGAGGGACACAAACATTCAGTCCATGACACCATGTGACTCCCTTTGGCCAGTGGGACATCGTGGGTGTGAGGCAGGCAAGTCCTTGACCTGGAATCCTGGGATCCCTGTGCTATGAAGAAGCCCAGTGTACCAGTCAGCTAGGGCTGCCATTACAAACCACACCCTAGGCCACTTAGACAACAGAGATTTGTCCTCACAGTCCTGGAGGCTGGAAGTCCAAGATCAAGGTGTAGACAAGACTGGTTTCTCCTGAGGCTTCTCTCCTGGGCTTGGCCGTCTTCCCTCTGTGTTCTCCATGGCCAACTCTCTGTACATTTCTATGTCATAATCTCTTCTTATAAAGATACCAGTCCAATTGGATTAGGGTCCACTCAAATGATCACATTTTACCTAAATCATATTTTGAAAGACCCTATCTCCATATACAGTCACTTTCTGAGGTCCTGCGGCTTAGGGCTTCAACACATGTGTTTGAGAGATCTAATTCAGCTGCAACACCCAGTCTAAGCCATATCTCCTGGAATAGCATGTGGAGAGAAAGGCTCAGCCCTCCCACTGCTCTTGGCCCCCAACTGACCTGGAGTTACAGGAATACCCTCCTATTGTTGTTGTTCAGTCATGTTCGACTCTTTGCAACCCCATGAATTGCAGCATGCCAGGCTCCTATGTTCATGGGATTCTCCAGGCAAGAATACCAGAGTGGGTTACGAGGCTGCCTCCAGGGGATCACCATGCTGGGGGTGGGGCTGCCCAGAGACTTTGTGCATAGCATCTGGAATTGTACACAGGCCATCTTGGCCACTGGCTTGGTGGGCAGTCAAGGTACAGCCTGAATGTATACCTGCCTGGCTAGGTGTAGTAGAGGAGTCCTTGTGGCCCTCTGTCCACCATGATGTGGCTTTGGGTATTGGCTAAGAGCCTTGCTTGCTTGGTCAATCTGCTAATGGACCACAGATCAAGTAGTATAAACAACAGACATTTACCATCTCACAGCTCAAAGTGAAGTCGCTCAGTCATGTCCAACTCTTTGCAACTCCATGGACTGTAGTCTACAAGGCTCCTCTGTCCATGGGATTTTCCAGGCAAGAATACTGGAGTGGGTTGCCATTTTCTTCCCCAGGACATCTTCCCAAACCAGGGATTGAAACCTGTCTCCCACATTGTAGGCAGACGCTTTACCGTCTGAGCCACCAGGGAAATCTCACAGTTCCGTACACTGCAAATCCAGGGTAAAGGCATTGGCAGAGTTGGTTTCTCCTGAGACCTCTCTCCTTGGTGTGTAGATGACTGTCCTCTCCTTGTATCCTCACAGCAGTGTCCCTCTGTGCATGTCTGTGTTCTGATCTCTTCTTATGAGGACACCAGTCATATTCAATTAGGGCCCACCCTAATAACTCCCTTTTAACTTAATTATCTTTTTAAAGACATGTCTTTGAAGAGTCCCATTCTGAGGTCGGTGGGTTAGACTTCAACATGTGAACCTGGGGGGCACAGTTTGACCCACAACATTTCCATGAGTCTCTCTGACCCTCACAAGAAGTCAGGGCACATGTGGGATGGGCATTATTCCCCATTTTATAGATGAAGTGACTAGGATGAGAGACAGTGAAGTCTGCCTACCAGTACAGAGGCAGGAGGATCAGGGAGGGGCCATCCAGCCCTCTATCTCCTTTCTTGCTTGTTACTCGAAAATGAGGGCTGAGAAGAGCACAGAGGAAACATCTTGACAACACACACAATGCACAGCTGTCTATGGGCAGGAAGCAGGGTGGGAGGGCATGGAGAAGCACGGGAATAGTGTGGCTGGACAGTCCCAGAGAGATGAAGCCTTACTTAGTGACCACAGCTCTGCACACTCCCATCTCTGCACATCTAAAATCACAATGATCTGAATGTCAACATTTTGCTTCTCTCACTACTTACGTTTTCAAAAATTAAGCCACATCACAACTGGCAGGCATTTTCTGAGAGTATCTACCCACCCACACAGGTCCTGTGAGCCTTGACAAACGTGTAAGCCACAGTCTGAGTTTGTAAGCAACTGAACAAAGTCATTTACAAATAAAAATATGGACCTTCTTGGATTTAAGTGGCCGTATGAGTGAAAGTGCAGAGGTAACTGAGTATGCTATTAACAGAAAGTCACTCTCGGACAGCATCAGACAGGTTATGTTCCAGACTTGGCCCACATGGCTTGGCAGGTGTCCTGAGCAATCACCAGCACATACCTGGTCTTCCAGGCTGCCCCTTCCTCTGCCACCTGCCCCAAGTCCCGCCAGGCTACCGCACTTCTGTGAGAGATCTGCCCTCAATCACAGGCATCTATCTGGACTTACCCTGTTTTCTAACCCTCCTGACAATTTTACCCAACAAAGATGACAGCAAAAGAGATGACAATCAATGAGACAGGGTGACCAAGTAGGATCCCACATCAGGGGTACTAAATCAAAAGCAAATTGAGACATATCTTTGCATTTAGTGAGTCTTAAAATTTTTGTGTGCCAAGTTGAAGGCGTAATCTCTGATGCTAACATCTCACAAGACTCCATCTGTGTGCTCAACTGATCTTGGAGCAAAAAGCTGGTCTTTTTCTGGGGTTGCTTTATATGGACCATGCTGTGCCTTGGCGAGGCAGCACCCACCTCTGCAGGCTCATGCTGAGTAATGTGTGGTTGTGATCCTTCTAGAACCCTTACCTAAGAGCACAATGGCCTTGCCTGTTTGTTGTCTTTTCAAGTTATTTCTGTCTCTTCCCTGTATGGGCTTCCCCAATGGCTCAGCAGTAAAGAATCCACCTGCAATGCAGGAGACACAGGAGACATAGGTTCGATCCCTGGGTCAGGAAGATCCCCTGGAGAAGGGAATGGCAACCCACGCCAGTACTCTTGCCTGGAAAAAAATCCCATGAACAGAGGAGCCTGGCAGGCTACAGTCCATGGGGCTGCAGAGTTGGACATAACTGAGTGACTAAGCACGTCTATGTCACGTCCTTCTCTGTATGGTTTCTTTTGTTCCAGAAACAGGTCTGCACACAGACCAGAAAAGTGCAAACCCTGGCAATGAGTTCAAGTATCAGGGCAGTGTTCAGATTCTCTGAGCTTCAGTTATTTCATCTCTGAAAAGCAACTGGGATAACGGTGACTATTTTGATAAATTGAAGAAACATAGCCCAGCACCCGGAGAAGGCAATGGCACCCCACTCCAGTACTCTTGCCTGGAAAATCCCATGGACGGAGGAGCCTGGTAGGCTACAGTCCATAGGGTCGCGAAGAGTCGGACACGACTAAGCGACTTCACTTTCACTTTTCACTTTCAAGCTTTGGAGACGGAAATGGCAACCCACTCCAGTGTTCTTGCCTGGAGAGTCCCAGGGACGGCGGAGCCTCGTGGGCTGCCGTCTATGGAATCACACAGAGTCAGACACGACTGAAGCAACAGCAGCAGCAGCAGCAGCAGCCCAGCACACCCATGCCTGAAGACTTCCCAGCCCATTCTTCTTGCCTTATCATTTACCACTTTTTAAAGAGGTGGTGGCTACCCTCATCTCCTCTCACCTCACAGTGAGCAAAATGGTGATGGGGCCCAAAAAGGAGCAAAGAGCAAACAAAACAATGAGGACTGGCAGGGGCGCCATCAACGCCGAGCTCCAGGAAGCCCCTCTGGCTGCAGCACAAACAGCTGAGAGACAGAGATGCTGAGACACGTTGGTTTTGCTGAAGGCAGAGCCCGGCGTGGGACAGGAGGGCTGGGAAGGCAGGACGGCTCCCAGCCTGCTGGCTCTCTGTATGAGACTGCATCTCAGTGAACTGGGAAGGAAGGAAGGTTTGGAGGAGAGGATGGAGGGATGTCGAGCCAAACGCACCCACCATCTGGAGCCGCAGCTATTCTGGGCTCTGAGCTTCAGAGTGGAGCAGGGTGTCTCCAGAGCCAGGGGAGAGAAGGTGCTGGAGGAGAGGAAGGGAGTGGGTGGAAGGCAGGGGCTTCCCAGGGCTGGAAGCAGATTCAGGTGATGGAAAGGTAAGCAGCATTTTTTTCCTTCTGCCAAGTGTCCTGGTATAACCACCAGCCAAGCCGCCCAGAGCTGAGTGGGATCCACAGCCACTGAACCCAGAGCCCCAGGGTCCCCACTGGGTCAGAGAGCAGAGTGTGGCCTCTTCACATGTCCCTATGGGAGGGGGTGCCCACTACACCTCCTCCTTTGGCGGATGGAGTTTTGCTCTTTAGATGGAAACTGGTGATGCTGCTCTGTCTTTTCAGTCTGTGGAAGTCGCATCACATGGCCCTCACCAGGGCCACCCCTTGAAGACAGAGGGGATGCCACGTCTGCATCTCCTCAATCACACCCCTCCACCCCAGCCTCCCAGGTGCCCCTGCCACATGCACAGTCCAGGTGTTGAGTGCTGACCCCCAGACTCACTACCATGTCCCAGGTCCCAGGGCTGCAGCTATGTCTCTACCCCCAGACCCTGCCCTTGTGCATTTTGGGAGCTTTAACCCAAAAGTGAAAGTGAAGTGAAAGTGAAAGTCGCTCAGTCGTGTCTGACTCTTTGCGGCCCCATGGACTGTACAGTCCATGAAATTCTTCAGGCCAGAATACTAGAGTGGGTAGCTGTTCCCTTCTCCAGGGGATCTTCCCAACCCAGGGATTGAACCCAGGTCTCCTGCATTGCAGGCAGATTCTTTACCAGCTGAGCCATCTGGGAAGCCCAAAAACAGAGCCTAATAGGTGTCCTCCTTGTCCCATCTCACTGCTTGCCTTCGAATCACCATAAATCATAAAAGCAACTAAAATGGAGCTGACACCTTCTGAGAAATGGCAGATTCAAAAGAGCTTTTATAAAAAAGCTTTAAATAAATGACAAAAGCAAGAACAACCTAAAAACTCATCATGAATGATGTAAGAAGTTTAAATTCCATCTCGATTGAGAATAAAATACAGAAAAACATTGCTTTCAGTAATGAAACATCGGCCTCTCACTTTCAAATCTTCATTAAAGTCTCAAAAATCCCCCAAATACTTTATTTCAGCACTGTGTCAAGGGTTTTCTCTGCATAAGAAAACTTCCAGAAAGATGCCCATTCTGTCTAAACCAAAGTAGAGTTTTAGTGCAATGTCACCCCAGTGGCATTTATTTGTACTTAACAATAGATTCTAAACTTCATCTGAAAAAATAATGACATGGTAAGAAAATTTTTAACATGAAAATTGATGAGGGAGCTTCTCTTTTGGGATAACTAAATCATTCGGGGGGGAAAAAGAACATTATTTTAAAAAGAAAACACACATGAAGATTCTCAGTGATCTCAAGAGGCATGTCCAGCCCCCAACAGCCGGTCAGTGACATGGGTGTGCAGTCCGTCCACCAGCCTTGCTGTTGACTGTGTCCGTCATGGGAAGTGTCCTTCAAGGAGGACTTCCTCTGAGTGACACAGACTTTGGAGGTGTAGATGTGGCTGACAAGCAAGATGCAGCTGCCGTTTCCCATATTTAATGCAAATGCACCCATGCAGCCACCCATCCACCCCCTATACACACAGGGCCTATTTGTAGGTGGGAGGTTCTGTTCTATGGACACAACAGAGAGGCAGCAGCCTAACTCCCTAGATGGTAACTTCCAGCTCATCTGAGTACTTGTGCTTTAGGAACAAGGCTCGCCCCACCCCCCACCCCCTGCCCGGTAGGCTGATCTCTCCACCACGTGAGCAAGGCTTAGGGAGAAGCCTTCCTGAGTCATATTCCCACCTCCATTCTGAAGTGGGAGGATACTGGTCACTGGTGCACTGGTTGCACCAATCAGTCTGTCAGTTCAGTGGTATTCAAGTGAGTTTCCACAGGCTCTCAGACCGTGTCGGACACTGGGCAGCAGGCCTCACGGGACTGGACTGCAGGAGAGCATGGGGGAGGGGTGCAGTTCAGGTTCGGACAAGCCCTGTGTTTTGGCCCTGCTTCCACCACAGCCTTATGTTAACTAGAAATTGGCATTTGCCATGGGTGCTTGCCATCTACCTCTACAAGGATTAAATCATGTGCTGCTGCAGCTGCAGACTTTCAATACCCCCTGAAAGAAGCTCAGGGTGGACAGCAGAAGGAGGCGTTCTGGGCTCTGGGAAAACTGGCAGAACAGGTTCTTCAGATAGTTAGATAATTTCAGAAACTGATTTTATGAGCCCAATTCTCATATTTCCTCATATCTAGAAAAGCACCAAAATCCTTCGTAGTGACAACTGCTCCTTGTGACAAGCAGTAACCTTCTAGAAAAATATGTGCTTGATTGCATGTACTCCCCCTTCACAAAAATTACATATGTACTGACCTCCCCACTACCTCTCTGGAGCAGTTTCTCAGAGCTATCTGAGATGCTGTCTCCCGAGCTATAGTCCTCATCCTGCCCCAAATAAAACTTGACACAACTCTCACATTTCCCTTTTTTTTCAAGTTGACACCTACCTGAAACTGGGTTTACTGTGCTCTACAGTGGAGACCATAACAGCACCTACCTCAGGCTGAGGGAATTAAATCTCACAAGAATCTTATAGGTGAGGCTGGTGTGTATCCTGTTGGAGGGGTGCAGGTAAAGTCCCAGATTGGCCACGTTGGCCAGGGGGCCTCAATATGAAAGGAGCACACTATGTCACTAACACCAGCAGCATTTTTCATTAGGCACACCTTATCATATGTGCGTCTGTTGTCTGTATTAAAGCAAATAAGACCCACGTACACTTAGAACACTCTTAGCCCATTAGAGGGCTGAGGTTCACCAGGCAACTGAGTGACCTGAGCACCACAGGGTTTCACCAAACTATTTCGCCTTTGGCAGCATCGCTCAGTCGTGTCCAAGTCTTTGCGATCCCATGGACAGTAGCCCACCAGGCTCCTCTGTCCATGGGCTTCTCCAGGCAAGAATACTGGAGAGGGTTGCCATTCCCTTCTCCAGGGTATCTTCCTGACCCAGGGATCAAACCCAGGTCTCCTGAATTGCAGGCAGGTTCTTTACCAGCTGAGCCATCAAAGAAGCCCACGGTGGCTGCCAAAACACAGGTAAGAAAAGCGCAGCTGAAATTTTAATGAGTCCATAAGGCTGAATGTGGAAAGGTGGGTCAGAATCCCTGGAGGCCCGGGCACATGGGCCTCCACACCCACATGTCATCCAATTCAAGGGCCCCATTGGGTGATCATGAGAAAACCAGAGGGCAGGCAATGCACCCAAGGGAGGCCCTGCTGGGGCACAAGTGTGCGGAGCCAGCTGAGGATACTATGGGAGCCTGAGGAGACCGTCTAGGACTCCAGACCCTGCAGGAGGACCAGGTGGTGATTAACTGCCAGTGGAGACAGACATGAAATCTGATCCCTTCTCTGATGCCAGAAAAGGTTTAGCTGTTACTGGGGGAGAGGAAAGAAACCCACCTGTGCCCCTGCACCTGCAGTAAAGCCAGGCTAAACCACCTGCCCGTGGCATGCCAGGGTCCTGTGTTGGTACAAGACAGCATCCGAACACAAGGGAGGAGGCAGGAATCTTGCCTGCCCTCCAGACCCTCTTGTGAGGGAAACAATCCCTGCCACAAGGGGTGCTGGCCAGGCCCACCCAGAGGCTCAGGGTTCCAGAAACCCTCACATCATGAACCCCCCAGCACCACCAACAGCAATTGTGCACTGAGTAAAAGCAGCAGTGCCTGCTTGCATAGCTGGTTTGGACGGAGCAGGACGGTCCCTCCCACGATGCTAGCCAAGTGAGTTTCCCACAGGGCAGGCAGGTGAGACGTCGGGCACAGGGAACCACAGTCTTGCCTGAGGCCACCATTTCCTGGCATTCAGGGGACAAGGTGGCTCATTGGCTGGAGGGAAAGTGGAATGAGAAGAGAGTCACAGAGGTGGGCAAGGCAGAGTGAGCATCTCATGGCACCCAGGACACGTGGGCAGTTCACCTGCTGTCTGAAGCAGTGGGTACATCTAGCTTCACGCCTGGATGATTTCCTGGGCAGCTCCTGCCCAGTGTAGCTGGTGAGCAGAAGAGAATGGAGGGTCACTAGGCACCAAGTGCCCCCCGCCCACCTCGTGAGGACCAGCCAGACAGGCCCAGCCCACCGCCTTCACCAGAGCATCAGCGGGGCCACGTCTTTGTGTCCTGCCTCTTCCCCCATCGCCACCTCCTTTCATGTTGGTTCATTCTCAGTTCAACTCCAAGGCTCCTCCCCTTTCCCACCCTTAAAACAAAACTCCTCCATATCTCTGAGCTCCTCCTGCCCAGCAGGTCTGAGCATCCCTCCATTACCACTATGTGTGCATATATTCAACCTCCTACATTAAATATGATGTCTCCAGTAAACTCAAGTGAGGGCAGCACCAGGCAGAGAGCCAGCCCCTCTGACCCAGATGCTGCTGGCTTAAGAGGTGGCCGAGGTGAATGGCATGGCTAAGGCCTGTGCAGGGCCAAGCCACAAGTCATGAGGACTGCGGAGTGTTATGTTTGCTGCAATGAAAATGGATTAAAGGGACATTCTCCACCTATGCAGCAGAAGTGCAGGGTCTTCCCTGTTGCCTAGGTTTTTAAATGAAGATGGAAGCCAGTTTTGGGATCCAGGAAAACCCAAGAGACCGCTCTGGGCGTTCTCACAGCTGGAAAGTAATGGAAACACTTTTCAATTAGTCCAGAATGTCCAGTCTGGAAATAGTCTGTGCTTTCAAAAGTAAAACATATCTGCTGCAGATCTCATTTGTGAGGGAGGCTTCTCAGCATCCCTGCTCTGTGCTGGGGATGGGACTTCATGGAAGATTGACTGGAGTCTCTCACAGCTTTGCATTTCAGCCCTTTGGCCCCACCCCAGAGGGTCTGCAGGGATCCCTCAGAGTATCTTTCAAAGCAACCATACAGTGATGGCAGTAACAGAGCTGCAAGTTACAAACATCTCCATGGCCCTACATGGAGTGCTGGCTCCACCCATGTGTCCACAGAGGCCCCAGTGAGGTTGTGCAGCTCCACCTGCTTCTTCTCTCCTCATCTCCAGGGGCCCCTAAGGTGGGAAAGAAAGCCTGGAGCCCACATAAGCCTCATTTGGCCCATCTGCAAAATGGAAATAATGCTGCCTGGCCCACTCCCTACCACCCAAGGGTCTCCCTGGCCTTGGATGTGGCTGAAGCAGTGAGGCCATGCCCCAGGAGTCCTTCAAAGAGCAGGAGAAGGCAGTACTCACCACAGCAGGCTGGGGGTGACGGAGCTAGGACGGCTCTGCAGGCCCTGCATTTGCCCAAAACAAGCCAGTCTTGAGGGTCTCTCTTGTGTCATGGTTGGAGACTTCCAACCAGCTGCCTCCCTCAGTCCCAAAAGAACAAGAAATTGGCACTCTCCTTTTCCCTCTCGAGCCTGTGAACTCCATCCCCACACGGGGGGCTCAGGGGGCCACAGACAGAAGAGAAGGAACACAGCCTCCATGTGTCCACACTGACCCCAGTGCAGCTCCAGTGACCTCCCACCCTGGACAGCTTCAGGGGACCAGCCACACCCCCACCCACTCTGGGCCAGCTAAATGTGGACCCTGACTGCTCCTGAGGGCATTCCAGGGCCCCTGTCCCAAGGGTGCTGGAGCCGGCAGGAACCCCTCCCCACCTGGACCCCACTTGTATTCCAGCACAGCTGGTGTCCCTAATGGACTGTGTCCCCCTTCACACCTGCAAGGAGGCAAACACACCCACCTTCCCCTCCATCTAATCACGGGGAACAAGGGGTGGGCTTTCCACAGGATCTCAGGGGACCTGGGCTCTCTTATTACCCCGGTGACCCCGGCTGGCTGCTAGGGTATCCCCATGTGTATCCATGGGGGCTGCAAGCATTGCACAGCAGACAACTGGCTCCAGGAGCCTCAGGCATGGTTAGATGTTCAGGGCTCCAGATTAGTTACCCCAAAAGTACCTGTTCTCTCTGAAATGATATTGAAGTGAAGAAACAACCCCAATAAAAAGTAAAGCGCTGACTGACCCAGCCCCATCTATAGCCATTTGGGAGAGGCCCCCAGGGGCCTCAGTCAGATCTCAGAACTGCTGGTGACATGCAGACTTCTCCTGTCTCCTCTCCCTCGTTGGCACCCGGTTCCAACGAGTAATATCATGAAGGCTCCTCCAGTTATGTGGACAAGTCCTCCAGTCACAAAAGAGTCATCTGTCTCCTTTCCCCACTCTTCCAACGTGCCAGAAAGAAAAGGCTCCCCAGAGCACTGCAGGAAGCCAGCCAGAGGAAACTGTGCCCCCTTCCCCAAAGCAGGTGCCACAGGACAGCTCAGGGCAGTGTGGAGGCAGGGAGACTCTGGACTGGATATCAGGTTGAAGTTTCAATGTAAACTCAATCAGATTTTCAATATCAGAGAATGAATCCTAATCACTAGTAGAGATTCTAAAGGGCCACGAGATCTTTCTGAGTGTGTGGCATAAACTGGGAGACATGAAGGCAGCATTTGGAGGCAAACAGATGTTTAAGAAGCCTCACTGTGCAGTACATTGGTGACACAAGGATTCTTTTTTTAAAAAACTACTTTATTACATCATAATTTACAAACCATAAAATCCACCTGTTCTGGAAATTTTTCTTTTGGCCACAACATGCCGAGTGTGGGATCTTAGTCCCCTGACCAGGAACTTAATATTCAATTTAATATTAAAAAACACTAAGAATTTGTAATACATAGTGGAACTGTATGTAACTTTGTTCTGTAATTTCCAAGTCTCCTGTAAATGTGTTATCATACTTTCATAATTTAAAAACTAAAAAAGAAAAAGAAAAAAAATAGTTGTGGCACACAGGCTTAGTTGCTCCAAGGCAAGTGAGATCTTACGGAACCTTTGTCTCCTGCATCGGCAGGTGGATCCTTTACCACCGCACTACCAGGGAAAACCAACACGATGCTGCAGTCCATGGGGTCACAAATATTTGGACACTGAGTGACTGAACAACAACGACAACCAGGGAAGCTCAACCTAACATTTTTGAGGCTCATCCATGTTGTAGCCTGTATACTTCATCGCTTTTAAAAAGAATTCCATTGTAGGAATAGGCATTTTGTTTCTACATTCTCTAGTTGGTGACATTTCAATGGTTTCTACTTCTTGACTATTAAGACTGATGCTGGTATGATCCTGTTTTTGTTTCTCTAGGGGATTTTTAGGAGTGAGATTTCTGTATCATATGGTAAATTTATGTTTAGCGTTTTAAGGAACTGCCAAATTGTTTTCCAACATGGCTGTACCATTTTACATTCCTACCAGGAATGCATGAGGCTTTCAATTTCCCCATATCCTTGACAACCTTTATTATTATTTGTCTTGGTTTTTGTCAGCCATACTAGTGGTTGTGCAATTGGATCTCATGGTTTATATTTTCATTTCCCTAATGAGGTTGAGCATCTTTTCATCGACTATTTATATATCTTCTTTGGTGAAACATCTGTTCAAATTTTTGCCCATTTGTTAATTGAATTATTTAACTTTTACTAAGTTGTGAGTTGTTACATTATTATGCCAACAAAAGTCCGCCTAGTCAAAGCTATGGTTCCAGTGGTCATGTATGGATGTGAGAGTTGGACTATAAAGAAAGCTGAGTGCTGAAGAATTGATGCTTTTGAACTGTGGTGTTGGAGAAGACTCTTGAGAGTCCCTTGGACAGCAAGGAGATCCAACCAGTCCATCCTAAAAGAAATCAGTCTTGATAGTCATTGGAAGGACTGATACTGAATCTGAAACTCCAATACTTTGACCACCTGATGCAAAGAACTGACTCATCTGAAAAGACCCTGATGCTAGGAAAGAGTGAAGGCCAGAATAGAAGGGGACGACAGAGGATGAGATGGTTGGATGGCATCACCGACTCAATGGACACGAGTTTGGATAAACTCCAGGAGTTGGTGATGGACAGGGAGGCCTGGCCTGCTGCAGTCCATGGGGTCGCAAAGAGTTGGACACAACTGAGTGACTAAATTGATAATTTACTTAGTGGTGCATTTTCAAATAAAAAGATTTTTAATTTTGATCAAGTCCAGTTGATCAATTATTTTCTTCTATAAATCATGCTTTTTAGGGAACACCTAAGTTCTCTTCACCCAAGATCATGAGAATGTTTTTCTACATTCTGTTCCCAAAGTTTTATGGGCTAAGTGCTTGCATTTAAGTGTGATTCATTTTGAGTTAATTTCAGTATATGACATGAAATAAGAGCTTAAATTTATTAAATTAAGTTTAATTTACTTTGCATGAAGATATCCAATTGTTCCAACATCATTTGTTGAAAGTTCCTTTCTCCACCAAATTCTTTTGGCATATCTGTTGAAAATCAACCATAAATATAATGGTTTACCATTTTATTCACTTCCACTGATTATCTGGATCACTTTATTCTTTTATACTGCTTTATGTATCTAAACATATCAGTATTATGGTCTTGATTACTTAGATTTATAGTAGGTTTTGAAGTCCAAAAGTATAGGTTCTTCAACTTTGTCTCTCTTTTTTAAGACTGTTTGGCTATTCTGAGCATTTGCTTGTTCATGGCTGAAAGAAAACTACTGGGCTACAGCAAAATTTGTGTAGAAACTATAGGTCAATTTTGGAAGAATTATAATCTTAACAATATTGTGTATAATATCTTAACACTATTTTAATTGTAATTCATAAACATATGCATTTCCCCATTTATTGTGATCTTACATTTCTCTCAACAATAGGTATAGTGTTCAGCATATGTTCTATACTTTCTTTTAAAATTATCTATTTATTTACTTGGCTGCATTGGGTCTTAGTTGCAGCACATGGACTCTGTAGTTGTGGCGCCAGGGCTCCAGGCGCTTGGACTTAGTAGATGCAGCCGCTCCTTTGTTGGGCCACAGCATGGGGGATCTTTAGTTCCCCAACCAGGGAATCAAACCCACATCCCTTGCACTGCAGGGTAGATTGTTAACCTCTGGACCACCAGGGAAGTCCCTCTTTTAAAATTTTACTCCTAAGTCTTTATTATAAGTGGAGTTGTCTTCTTAATTTCATTTAAGATTGCTTATTGCTATTATGCAGAAATACAATTAAATATTTTATATTAATCTTGTACCCTTCATCTTGCTAAAGCTGTTTATTAGTTCCTGTTGGGGGGGGTGTGCGTGTGTGTGTGTGTGTGTGAGAATTACTTAGGATTTACACATCTGGGATCATGTTATCTGTGAATAAATACAGTTTTACCTCTTCCTTTTCAATTTTAATGCCTTATACTCCTTTTTTGCCTTAAAACACTAGCTAGGACTTCTAATGTTGGATAAAAGTGGTATGATTGGAAGTCCTTGCCTTTTCCTGATCTTAGAAAGAGAATATGTAGTCTTTCAACTTTAAATATGAAAGACTTTAAACTCACCAAATATGAGTTTTTCATAAATGCTCTTGATCAAGTTGAGAAAGTTTTTCTATTTCTAGGTAATCCAAAGTTTGTATCATAAATGAGTATTACATTTTGTCAAATGCTTTTTCTGTCTATGTCATGGGTTTTGTCCTATTGATATCCCATATTAATTGATTTTCAGCTCTTAAATCAACCTTGAATTTCTGGAATGAACTCCACTTGATCTTGTATCTAATCCTTTTTATAATTTCTTCATTTGGTTTGCCACTGTTTTTTGAGATTTTTGTATCTATATTCATAAAGACTGTTGGTCTGAGTTTTTTCTCTTGTGACGTTTCTGTGGCTTTGGTATCAGAGTAATATTGGTTTCATAGAATGAGCTAGGAAGCATTCCCTCCTCTTCTATTTCCTGGAAGAATTTGTAAAGATATAGCATTATTTATAGTGTAAATGTTTGATAGAATTCAACAATGAAACCACATGTGTCTAGGTTTTTCTTTGTGGGAAGGTTTTTAATTACTAATTGAGTGCCTTTACTGTCTAGACTGCATTCCCCAGAATGCCCTGTCCAGTACCTTTCAGGTTAAGGAAAACTACAGAGGATGGTGATTGGAGGACACAAGAAGGAAAATGCCATTTTGTAGCATACACACACCTTCTGTCTGTCATTCAGTCAAACTTATTCTAATTGCTGCTGTGAAGGGATTTTGCAGGAGTAATTAGAGTCCCTAGTCAATTGACATTTAGTTAATCAAAAAGAAGATTATTATGGGTGGATCTGATTTAAGTAATTGGAGGCCCTATCAAGGAAGGTCTGGTCTTTTCTGAGCTCAGGGATTCCAAGGAGTAGTGTAAAAGGAAAATTGCAGAATCTTGACATGTTTTGGGAGCTCTACACTCACTTTGCTGTGTTTAGCTGCTGATTTACCTTACTGGTATGAAGCAATAGCTGGTTCTGCAGCTGCTTCCCAATTATTTTATGGCCTAGACATGACCTTTCCTCTGGAAAAGTCCATGTGTGTTTGAGAGCAAAGTGTATTCTCCTATTGTTAGGTGAAATGTTCTATAGATGTCAATTAGGTTAAGTTTGTTGATAGTGTTGTACGAATCTTCTATATCCTTTCTGATTTTCTGTCTAATTCTATCCATTACTGAAGTCTCCTAATATTATTGTTGAATTCTGTCTTGTTTTCCCTTGAGCTCTGTAGGTGGCATTAGTGGTAAAGAACCCATCTGCCAAGGCAGGAGACATAAGAGATGCGGGTTCGATTCCTGGCTTGGGGAGGTCCCCTGGAGGAGGGCAATCTACTCCAGTATTCTTGCCTGGAGAATCCCACAGACAGAGGAGCTTGGTGGGCTAGTCAGACATGCATACAGTCAGACGTGACAGAAGTGACTTAGCACGTACACATGCATAGTATGTCTATATATGTTACAAACTTAAAAATACAGTGTTTTATAATCATTTTATTATTATTACTATAATAATCTTATATTTTTTATTTTTAAGGAAGAAAGATAAAATGTGTTTTAAATTCTCTTAGATTAACTTATATATTTACCTTTTCCACTATTCTTAATTTCTTCCTGTAGATCTATATTACCCTTCAGTTTAATTCCTTTTTCCAACTTAGCCCCATTCCTTGTCTTCTCTTTTGTTCTATCGTTGTCACAAATTTACATTTTCTTCTAAGGCCAACAGTACATCTTCATTATTATTTTATGTAGTTGTCTTTTAAATCAGTTAAGAGTTTTTAAAAATCAAATATTTTTATTTTCACTGATTCTTATAATTACCTATTTAATCACCATTATTGGTACATTTATTTTTCCATGTAGATAGAGTTACTATTTGGTATTGCTTCCTTCCAGCCAAAACTTCTTTTAGTATTTTTTTATGGTATGTATGCTAGTAAAAACTTTTCTCAGTCTTCATTTACCTGAGAATGTTTTTATTTAGCCTTTATTTTGAAAAGTATTTTTTTGCAGGACATAGAGTTCTTAATAGACAGTTTTTTCCATTTAGTGTTTTGAATGTTACCCACCACCTTCTGTTCTCCATTGCTTTTAATGAGAAGTCAGTGTTTTATCTTATTCCCTCTGTAAGATAATTTATTTTCTCTTGCTGGCAGCAAGGCAGAGCCCTCAAGGGACTCTGAGCAGGCAGGGGGAAGAGGCTAGTCCATGGTCACCCAGCAGGTTGTGCTGGAACAGACATCCAGACTCCTGAGGTCGGGAGAAATCCATCCATTACTTGGCATTTCCTTGTTTGAGGCTTCAGAGTCTCCATTGGTCAAATGAGGATGCTGAGCCGGCTAGCATGGTACAGCCATCTCGTAATTCCTCTGTCCAATACTGGCCGTGCCATCACAAAGCCCTCCAACCCACCCACCTCTCACCCACAGGATGGACTCCTCCCTGACTCCCCAAGAAGAATGTTAAAAGTGTTTGCGGGAAATCAGAGGAAATTGTCTGGCATGGCTCATAAGCAGCTATGAGCAATGTTCTGTTCTCTTCCTGCTGAAAATAGCCTTCAAATGAGCACATCCAGGGGCCCTTTGACTTCGGTTCTCCAGCAACTCAAAAGATACCTTGAGGTTTCTGCCCCTAAAATAGAGCTCTTCTGTTGTCTCAGGAGCATGTCTCTGAGGACTGTTGTGGGCGGCAATCTTCCCTGGTGCTTGGAGGTTGCATGTAACCCTGATGCTCACAGTCCCACGTAAATCTGGTCAGGCCTCTGCCTTCCTCTGCTGTTCCTTCTGAGGCTGGAGGAGGTTGCCAAGAACCAGGTATTGTGCATGCATCTCCACTCATTTCTAACGCATGGGGGAGGCAGGGCTGTCCTCCCTATTTGATACATATGGAGACCAGTGTCATGGGTATGACAGAGCAGGACTTATGGACTCTGATGCTTGCATAGGGTTAAGGCTTCCCTGGACAAGATAGGTAGTGCCATCTCAATCACAGTATTTCTTTTTCACTCATTCCTCCTTTATTTATGTGTTCAAGAACATGAACCTAGCACCGAGTCTTGTGCTGGAAGCAGGGAGGTAAAAAAGACAGAAAACTGGTCCCCGCATGGTTCAGTGTAAACAGGAAATAGTCCCACCAATGAACACCTCCCCACACAATGCAGTCCAGGGAGGGATGAGGCACAACTGTCCCAGGCGGGCACAAGATTCTGCAGAATAGTAGTTTCAGTACGAGCAAGATGATTGAAACACCAAACCCCTGGCTGCAAGAAGAGCAGAGGCCAAGGCCAGGAGGACTAATGGAACAGGACAGCACATGTTTCCATGTGGTCATCAGGTGGGGCTCAGTTTGTGGGAGTGGAGGAGAGGTGGCCAGCTCACCCAACCACCCCAAGCAAAACCCAGGCACTGAATTTTACTTCTGGAATCCTTCTAAAGTGTATTCCACACCAGTTCTTGAGGTACAGAGGCTAGGACAGGTGTTGTTGGAAACAGCTTCCAGCTGGACAGAGCCTTGCAGAAGGTGAACATTGTTTTCTCTGCTGCCTCACTGGACTGCAGAACTGGGCAGTCATTACCATGGGTGTCAAGTTAGGAAAAACCAAGCCCTGCATTCAAAAAGAGCAAACCATGCTAGGCAGGGTATTTATTTTCGTTAAGATGACTCCTCATCATTCCAACCAACTGTGATAGACACCATCTCAGCTTTAACAGATGTCATTTCAAGAAGTAGCAGTATGCTGTGGGGTGGAAGGAAAGGTATCTGGTGTCTGGAGACAAGATGTAAGCTAATGCTCCACCCTAAGATTTGACATTGTTGTTATGGTTCTTTAATCACTGCTGCTGCTCCTGCTGCTGCCAAGTTGCTTCAGTCGTGTCCAACTCTGTGCGACCCCATAGACTATAGCCCTCCAGGCTCCTCTGTCTGTGGGATTTCCCAGGCAAGAATACTGGAGTGGGTTGCCATTTCCTTCCCCAAGGGATCTTCCCGACCCAGGGATAGAACTCACCTCTCCTGCATTGGTAGGCAGATTCTTTACCACCAAGCCACCAAAGAAGCCGAAAGAGTCTACATTAGCAGGCTCAAAAACATAATGCTCATCTCCCAGTGTCTGGTAGCAAGCCACTGCATCTTATTACATGTATTTTAAAATTCATTCAAGTGTGGAATATTTGATGGTCAGAGAGCTGGGAGAAAGACTAGTGTATAACTCAATTGGAGGGACTCGTCATAGGCTGTGGGATGTAATGAGAGAATAATAAAGCAGCTACCAGATGATGAATCTAGAATTCTAGAGTCCATCCCAGGCCAAGGACAGTGGCATCTAGGAACACTGTGACCATCGCCTAGAGGAACACCGTCACCCACAGCACCGTGGTCACGGCTCCCTTGGCACGAACCCAAGATGACCATGACCATGTTAGTATCAGTGCCACCCAAACCACCACGATCACCCTCTGCACCATCTTCATTCACGTCTCACTTTCTTCCTAACCTACCAACCTCTGAAATCGAGCACCCTGGGGCTGTCCTCAGGCCTCCTGCTTTCTGGGCCCACCCTCCTGCAGTCCGGTGGCTTTGAACCCCAGAAGTTTCAAAGGCAATGCCATGTGCACGCCACTCACCTAAACTTTCTCAACATTGGACTTGACACTTGGAAGTCAAGTGTAAGTGTTCACCAGTCTGGGACTTCAAGCCTCCAACACCTTCCGCCTCCAGCCATTCTCATCTCAACAAATAGCTCCTCAGCACTGACCTCTGTGACCAGCTGTAAACCTGGCACCACCTTTGTTTACACCCAATGCGATGAGCCCGCTAAATTTGGCAGCCTGCCATCGCCAGCACCCCGGCCTTAGCAACCTGATGACCATTGAAAGAATCCCCCCTGAACCCAGGCTAGGCTGCTATACCTATCCAAGGGAAAAGAGGGGTTTCACTTGCTGCAGTGGGGAGAGGGGAGGCATGGTGAGGGGGAGACTAGGAGAAGGGCAAGCTCTGCCCCTGCAGGCACATGGAAGTGGACACAGGGACTTTCTATTCAGAACTATCATTTCTTTATTCTAAGATCTCTGAAGGCAGTATGTCCACTCTGAGAACAGAAGTTTCCTTCAAAGACCAGCATGTGATCCACGTGAGTCTCAGATCCCTCCTCTTTCAAAGCATCGACCTCTGTGTCCACAGCAAACTGACCACACAGCCACCCTTCCTCACACCCCAGCACACCACAAAGCTTTTCTGACCATTCCCTGATGGGATGGGCTGCAAACCCCCGGGCACTTTCCTCTCTCGCAAGAGTGGACAGGCTTGAGGAGTAAGACTGAAACACAGTTCACAGGATAGGACACAGACAAATACAGGGTCAGGCTTGGAGCCCACCGGCTGGCCCCAGTTCAGAGCCCTCCCCTCCTCTGCCAAGCCCAGGGCATAAATGAGGGAACCGTGTACCAGGCAGGTCAACGGGGCTTTAATGGAAAGCCTCTCCGGTTTGAGTCATTGGTTCCTTTCTTAGCTTGCTCAAGCTGGGCAGAAGGCCAGAAAGTGACCTAGCAGAGGGCAGGACATCGGCATCCAGGTGCCTTCAGAGTAGGGTGATGCTCAGGGAACCCAGAAGAGGCTGGAGTACAAGCTAGATGGGTCCTCAGCCCCTTTTTCACCCCACATGCTGGTTGTTCATTCCTCCACCTCTCACCAGGAGACAGAGGGTTTCCTCTCCAGGGAAATGAAGGCAGAGAGGATCCAGGTCTGGGGCACAAAGAGGCAGGGATGGAACAGCAGAGACGTGAGGAGTAAGACCAAAGGCCGAGCATTGTCTGAAAACCTTCCAAGGGTACAGAGGTACACACCCCTGACCAGCTCTCCAAACTTCAGCAAGGCAGGATATCCTTGGAATACAGCCTTTCTGAAACTGATATCTTCAAAGATAAGGATCCAGATGGGGACAGGAGGAAAAACCTGCCAATGGCCAATATCCAAGTAAGTGAATCCAACATGTCCCACCAGCTTTACAGCACCCACCCTTAAATGGGAACATAGCCTCCACAGCAAGCAAAACAGAAACCTAGAGGGAATGGAGGCAGTGCAGGGGGATAGAATAGAACTAGGTTCTATAAAGCTTCTTTATCTTAGATAACTTTACTATCCCAAGAAGTGAATGGGAAGGGCATTGCAGACAAGGGAATAAGCAGAACCAGAATATGACAGCAAGAAACACAAAACACTGAAACGCTAATTCCCCTTTGCTTTCATGTTCCAACTGCTGGGAATTCATTCCAAGAAAATTAGACCAAACTATGAAAAGCCCCTATGCTCCATGGCTAATAATCATCAGCATTAGGAATCAATTCAAGTGACAATAATAGAGAAGTGAAGCAAATCACAGCCCACCCACGTGATGAATTATTACACAGCAAGCCAGCGTGATAACTAAAAGACCAAGTAATGATAACAAAGATACTTGTGATGCAGTCACAAGAAATTGTATCCAGTCAGCCCTTCCTGTCAGCAGGTCCTGCATCCACAGATTCAATCAACCAAGGATCAAAAATATTCAGAAAAAAAATTCTGGAATGTTCCAAAAAGCAAAACTTGAATTTGCCAAGCCTTGGCAACTATTTACATAGCACTAGCATTGTATCAGTTGTTGTAAGTAATCCCAGAAATGATTTTAAGTATATGGGAGGATATGTGTAGGTTATATGCAAATACTGCCCCATTTTATACAACGGATTTGAGCATTCATGGACTTTGGTCTCTGTGGGAGTCCTGGAGTCAATCCTTCACGGATACAGAGGGACAGCTACATGTACTATTTGCACATATTTAAGACATGTGCATGCCCAAGGGTAAGAACATGGCGAAATGGACACATGGCAAAATTGTATATGAAGTTTATTAAATGAGGTGCTTGTCACATTGCTGATTGCTCAGTAAAATAACCTTTTGAAAGCTGAAATAATCTTGCTGACTTTTTTTTTTTTGGTAGTTTAGTGACAGGGTCCCCTGATGGAAGTAGCTGCATCACAAGTTGCAATAACCTCTTGTTTCCTGGAGGACATGTCCCCAGGCTGCTCAAGACGATGGCTCTCAGCAAACTGACCCTCCAGCAGATGGTTTCCCACACTGTGTTATATTTATTAACATTTAGCCCAGACTTAATTGACAATACTAAATGTTGGTTCTTTAAACATTCAGTTTCATTATTTGCAATGGTAATTTCGGTAAACAGTTGCTATTCCAAAGCTCTGTAGTGTGAAATTAAATTTGCTGGTTAATTAATTGGAAGAATGTAGCAACTTCATTCTGCTTCAAGATTGTGGCATTTGAAATTAGTGATCTGTAAAATTACTCACAGTACAGCAAAGTCAAAACAATAGAATAAATACACTTATCAACTTTTAGAAACCAGCAAGCACTGGGTTGCCTGCAGCAATGTTATTGGAGAATTAATACACTGCCATGTTCATTAGAGGATATTCTTATTTTAATAACAAATTCCTCACTTGCTTATCACTTCTGGGTCACTATAGCACCTGAATTATCATCTTGGACAATTTTCCTTATAAACGTTGCACTTGACAGAATGCAGGTTGGAGAGCCTTACCCTAATGGCAGTTGAAAGGAAAAGGTCTTGCTCAGAGGTGGCCTTCCAGCTAAAACTGGTTACATTACATCAATATTTTTTATTAGCTCATTTTAAATCTTCCACTTACAAATAATAACATGAACCACTTAGACCAAGGACATTTTGAATGGTTGACTTCAGAAGATAATCACCACCATATGTCTGACCTCCATTAGCAGGCCCAGAACATTAACAATTATAATAATGAGATGACTTTTTTCCTCGGCTATTCAATTGGCAAGGATTAAAAGCATGGATAATCCCAGTGTTAACACAGTGGGTGAGAAAGCATCTGACATAGTCTTTGAGGAGTAGAAACTGATATAATATTTATGAAAGCAATTTGGTATCAAAATGGCATCAAACAAGTATCACAAGCCTCTGTACAGTACTTCCTAAGAGATTCCATGTCGACAATGTGTCCTGCAGGTATGATTATGGATGTGTTGAAAAGCGCACGTGTGAGGGTTTGACTCACAAGGCTCTTATGATAATGAATGGTCCAGATGATTAATTTTTCATTGATTCTAGCCAATATTATGGTGTTGGTTAAATGCATTTACAATGTTCATTCAATGGTATAATTATGCAGAAGTTGGAAATAATGTACCAGAAGGCAATATGGTGATATGAAAATACATTCATCATATAGAGTCAAGTTATAAAAACTGCCTGTGTATTCTGCAAGGTGGCCCCCTTTCCTGAAAACTGCATTTGTGACTGTTGAACGTGATTTAGAAGTTTGCAGGTGGGGCTTCAGTGTAGGGCTAACAGGGGACTTTCTTTTTTCTGTCCTATTTCTTCATTTAAAAGGATTGGTGTTGGAATTAGAAAAAAAAGGAGCACAAAATTGTTTAAGATAGAATAATCACCAGCTCTCCCAAGGAGTGTGGAAATGGCTTTGCCAAGAGCAGGAGCGTGTCTCACCTCATGGGCCAGCAATCCAGCCGACATGCAGAAGAATCATCAGTGAGCAAGTGAGGCCAAATTGCCTGCCCAGAAAGTTGTACTAGGCTTTCCCTGAATGCCCTGTGGCTGTGTCATGCTTGGAAGCCAAGAGGAAACAGAATTAGAGGAAAGAGGGTGGGGTCAGTTTGCACAGGGCCCATAGCTGTCATCAGCAGCTGCTATTGCCCCAAGGTGGATGGAAATATCTAAGTTTATCACAATCCTTTCAAGGCTTTCTTCTAAACTTCCATTAGTATAATCTGCAAAAACACTGAATCACTATGTTGTACACCTAAAACTATAACCAAGCTGGACCCTATGGGATCCTATGAGCCTTCCCAGAATAGAACCCTCACCATGTCTTTCATCTGACTCTTGTTTGTAAAAAAAACTTTAGACTCCTAGGCCTTCTCCAAGTTCCAAGGAATAAATTTAATCAGAGAAGTAAGAAAAATGCAGAGACAAAGGAAAAGAGTCAAGCAAGACAGAATAATAATAGTATAACCATTAAAGTCAAGAACTTTTGTGTCTCCTTAGGGGCTAAAAATAATATTCTGAGCCATGTTCTATGAACTATTTTGCAGATACTGAAACCCCCACCAGGTAGAAGAAGTTAACTGTGTGCAGCCCACAAGCAAGTAGACCCCAGACCAGTTGGAACCAGAAGGTTGATGACATTGACTCCCAATTACCTCACCACCAACCAATCAGAAGAATGTCCAGGAGCTGGTCACACATCCCACAACCCCTTGCCTAATCCAATCTTTAAAAGCCTTTCCCTGAAAGCTATTGAGGAGTTGGGTCTTTTAAGCACCAAGTGCCTGAACTCCTTGCTTGGTGCCTGCAATAAACATTGCACTTTCCTTCACCACAATCCTGTGTCAATAGATGGGCTTTACTGCATGCAAAAGTGGACTCAAGTTTGGTTTGGTAACAAAACAAACATCATATTGTAAATCAACTATACTTCAATACAAAAAGAAAGAAATGACCTCTGTGGCAACAGGCAAACTTGTCTCTTCTTCTGGTCTAGGCACTTGTTCTTTTATGAGATGGTCACTCAGTTGCAGCCACAAGAGGAGGCAGAGGAGAGACTCAAAAAAAAAAAGGAAACAAATTTCTTATACTCAGGAGACATGACACACCACAAAGGGCCACAGAGGAGCACTGGGTGATCAGGAGCCAGAGGACAGGAGCAAGAGGAGGGCCAATGCCAAGGCCTTTATTAGGGTTTGGGCTTCCCTGGTGGCTCAGACGGTAAAGCGTCTGCTTGCAATGTGGGAGACCCAGGTTCGATCCCTGGGTGGGGAAGATACCCTGGAGAAGGAAATGGCAACCCACTCCAGTACTCTTGACTGGAAAATCCCATGGACAGAGGAGCCTGCTAGGCTACATTCCATGGGGTCGCAAAAGAATAGGACACAACTGAGAGACTGAGCACACAGCACGCACAGAAGGACAAAGCAGGGCAGGGTGAACAGCTTAGGACTGGCTAGTTTGAGCATTTCTCATGACTCTAAGGTATAGACATGGTCCCTAGTTGTCTGGTACTTGGTCCTGGGGTGGTTGAAGTGGAAGAATATTGTCTCCTGAGAAATATTGTTTCAGACTGAGGAGGTGTGGCTCTGGATTGCTTAGTTTCCATCTCACAGACCTGTTCCCTGATGGGCCCTTTTCTGTCTCTAAGGGTTTGCTATCTCAGAAGAGTCAGTTTCTCCCCAGCCACAAAGAGTTTGTAAGACGCCACAACATCATATAATACAGTAAAAAATTTTAATGTAAACAATACAAATAATGTCAGATACAATAAGAGTTCCTAAGCGTTGCATAATCCCAATACATATTAACATGAGAAGGCTCCTGACCCCCAAACAAGCAAGCCCTCACACAAACAAGCAAGGTGTGGACCTGGAATCTTCTTCAGTTCAGTTCAATTCAGATGCTCAGTCGTGTCTGACTCTTTGCGACTCCATGGACTGCAGCATGCCAGGCCTCCCTGTCCATCAATTTGATGCCACTCCCAGAGTTGACTCAAACTCATGTCCATTGAGTCGGTAATGCCATCTAACCATTTAATCCTCTGTCGTCCCCTTCTCCTCCCTCCTTCAATCTTTCCCAGCATCAGGGTCTTTTCAAATGAGTCAGTTTTTCGCATCACGTGGCCAAACTATTGGAGTTTCAGCTTCAGCATCTCCTTCTAATGAATACTCAGGACTGAATTCCTTTAGGTTGGACTGGTTTCATCTCCTTGCTGTCCAAAGGACTCTCAAGAGTCTTCTCCAACACCAGAGTTCAAAAGCATCAATTCTTCAGCGCTCAGCTTTCTTTATAGTCCAACTCTCACATTCGTACATGACTACTGGTAAAACCAGAGTCTTGACTAGATGGATCTTTGCTGGCAAAGTAATATCTCTGCTTTTTAATATGCTGTCTAGGTTGGTCATAACTTTTCTTCCAAGGAGTAAGCGTCTTTTTATTTCATGGCTGCAGTCAACATCAGCAGTGATTTTTGGAGCCCAAAAAAATAAAGTCAGCCACTGTTTCCACTGTTTCCCCATCTACTTGCCATGCAGTGACAGGACCGATGCCATGATCTTAGTTTTCTGAATGTTGAGCCTTAAGCCAACTTTTTCACTCTCCTCTTTCACTTTCATCAAGAGGCTCTTTAGTTCTTCTTCACTTTCTGCCATAAGGGTGGTGTCATCTGCATATCTGAGGTTATTGATATTTCTCCCGGCAATCTTGATTCCAGCTTGTGCTTCATCCAGCCCAGCGTTTCTCACGATGTCCTCTGCATGTTAAATAAGCAGGGTGACAATATACAGCCCTGACGTACTCCTTCTTCTATTTGGAATCAGTCTGTTGTTCCATGTCCAGTTGCTGACCTGCATACAGATTTCTCAGAAGGCAGGTCAGGTGGTCTGGTATTCCCATCACTTTCAGAATTTTCCACAGTTTATTGTGATCCACACAGTCAAAGGCTTTGGCATAGTCAATAAAGCAGAAATAGATGTTTTTCTGGAACTCTCTTGCTTTTTCGATGATCCAGCGGATGTTGGCAATTTGATCTCTGGTTCCTCTGCCTGGAATCTTCTTAGATAGATCCTATACACATTGTAATTAGGCTGCAGAGACTGTGACTTTTGCAATTGAAAGGAAGTTCAACGTAGGCTTTTAAATAATTAGGGTGAAACACTTGAGGACTGTTTAAGGAAAACCGCCCTTTCTGGAGGACCTTGGCAAAAGGTGTCCGTACAGGGTGGAGGAGCATTGTCACACTTCAGTGTTTGCCAAATAAAAATTGTGGTGATGGTCCCCTTGAAAGTGAACTGAATACCAGAGAAAACTGGAGTGGGGCCGCTGTAGAACCTCCCCAAGGAGTAGCCAGAGGAATGATGCCCTCCCCCCAAGAAGAAGTTCTGGGTACAATAGATGCAGACAGGCAGAGCTTCCTCTGCAGAAGGGCAGCAAGTGGCCCAGCCTGGACCACGCATGTGTGCAGGAGCCTGCTCTGCCTCTGACTGAAGCCCAGGCACTATCTTTCCTACCTGCTTCCTCCTTCTCATCTGCCCACCACCACCACCAGGGGTCAAGACCACAATGGGCTGAGGGAAGAAAGTAGATACACAAGTAAAGAGGGCAAAACTCTAGTCAGGGAGGGTGAGGAGACTCCGCTCTGCCCGGAGGTCGCGTGTGAATTGGGACCAGGCATTTTCATCACTGATTTGAGACACTGAGGGTGTCCAGCACAATCCCCAAGAAGGACTAGCCCTGCACAGAGGTGCATGGAAGGGAGACTGGGTTGCTCTCATCTAGAACTGTGCAGGTCCCAAAAACCAGCCCAGTGTCAGGACCAACGGGGGTTTCCTTGACATCTGAAGCACAGCACAAATGTGAGCCACTGAATAAACGCACAGAAGCAGGTCGGGTGGTTTCAGCTAAGTCTTTCTTTTTTACTTGAAAATTAAAATAGTGCCTGTAGACTGAAGCTATCCCACAAAGTGCCTCAATTTAACTTCTGGATGCTGACGGCACCTTGGGTTTATGTAAGATGAGAGCTGGGAAGCGCCCAGTGGGAGAGTTTAAGGCAGCAGTGCTGTGTCTCCCCTTCCCGGCGCCTTGTCACGTGCCTGGCCGTAGGTTCCTGTCTTCCCATTCCCAAGGTTTGCTGACAGTGGTCTGGGGTTGACTGGCCCTAGGCCAGGCAGAAATTCAGTGGGTCGGTCACCCTGTACTTAGGGGCTCTCGCCTTCCACCGCCATTCCAGCTACACTCAGAGAACGTGTCCTCAGCCCCAGACACAGGTCCCCTGGAGTCCCTCACAGCCATTTGGGAGCTGTACCATAGACTGGACTGTCCAGAAACTGCCAAAGGCAAAATGTGATTCCTCTACATCTGGAGATGGATGAGATAAGAATGACAGATGTTATAGGAAAGCTCTCCAAGGCTGTGGATCCCAAGCCTCCAGGGTAGAAACTGGGAGGCAGAACAGGTGACCAGGTACTGACCACACGGGAAGTCTCAGAACAGCTGTGATGAAAGCCTAGATGTCCCTTCCTCTTACGGGGCTGACCCTGCCCCTCTGCCTGGGGTGCAGGTCCCTGGGTGGAGGCTGCAGGGAGCATGACTAGGAGAAGGGACTTGCCTCAGTGCCTCTGGGGGACTCTCATCCCTCCATGCTAGTGGGAAGGGGAAGGGTGTTCCTGCAGGCTCTTGGGAAAAGTTAGTGAGATGTGCTGGGGGGTGAGGGGCAAGGAGAGTTCTGACAGTATTAGAGGAACTTAAGGCAGGAAACCAGAAGGCTTGGCTCCACTGCCCTAGTCCCTCCTCCAAACCTGATCCCAGGCAGAAACACACGTGCAACAGAACACAGCCAAACAGAGAGCACAGACCAGACCAGCAATCCAGGGGGAGGCCTCACTGGGGAAGCTGGATGAGGACACAGGGAGCTTTACTCAGGACACAATCCAGTTTAAGAAAACACAAACTAGAACAAAAAAGCGGAGGTGGAATATACTGGCTTTGTCATCTCTTCCTCTCCCCTTCTCTCCCCCCATCCTCATCCCTTGTCTCCCTCTCTCCTTTCCACCCCCTTCCTTCCTTCCCTGCTTGGACCCTCATCCTTAGGATGCTCCGTCCAGCTGCTGACAAAGAGGGCTCCCAGCAACCTCTGACTTCCTTGGTCCTCAGCTCCAGCCATCTCTAAAAGAGAGAGGAGCACTTCCTCCAATACTTTTGGCAGCACTCTTGTGTTGGCTCTGATAGTCCTGATTTGGGTCATGTTTCATCCCTGAGCCAATCACTGTGGCTGAGGAATGCAGCGCTCTCACTGGCCATACCCAAGCCTGCGCCCAACCTGGTCCTGAGATGGGTACATGAACTGCATACTAGGGATGAATGGACAGTCCCTCAAAGAGGTGATGGACAGACAAAAATGAAAGTGAACATGAGAGGAACTTAAGTCACCCAAGGCACAGGGTCTACTCTCTCCCTCCAGAATCCAAGGTAGAGGAGCAGAACATTGAGACAAGATAGAGAGAGAGAAAGAGAACATTCACAAATGCACATCAGCTTTTATGCTTTGATGACAGAAGAATCAACCATGGCTTTATCAGGGGCTCTAATCTGGCCAGCTGGACAGGAACTCCTGCCTTTCAGGGGAGGGTAGGTGGAACCAAGGGTAATAGGATGAATCAGATGGACAAGTGTATAGACTGAGAGGGCTCTTCTCCAGCCAGATTTCATCTCCCAGATCCTGAGGTTTCCAGGGACAGTGAGTGAGGCATTAGGAGCAGCAAATTCCCCCACAGCCCATGAAAGCCACCTTCGTCATCCCAGACAGTCCTTTCCACCTTCACCACAAGCCAAACAGTCCCCTACATGAGGGGACTACCTACAAGAGACTCATTTCAGCATCAAGGACACCTGGGCTCAAAGAAAAGGGATAGAAAACATATTCCACCTAAATGAAAACCAAAAGACGTCAGAAGTGGCTCTGCTAGTATCAGACAAAATAAATGTTTACCCAAAAAAGGAAAATGGTAACTACAGCAAAGTCATTACCTAATGATAAGGGAATTAATTTGTCAAGGGGATATAACAATTGTAACTATAGATGCAACCGATGAAGGAGCACCTAAATAAATTAAGCAGGTATAAGGAATCTCCAGGGAGAAAAATAAAATCCATAATAGCAGAAGACTTCAATACCCACTTCCAAAAGTGGATGGATCATCCAGACAGAAAACCTAACAGACATTCCATCCAACAGCAGCAGAATACGTATTCTTCTCAAGCACAGATGGGACACTCTCCAGAATAGATCGTATGTTAGGTTACAAAACAACCGTGAAAGACGATTAAAATCATACCAAGTGTCTTTTTCAACCACAATGGTATGAAACTAGAAATAAAGAAAAGGAAAAAAATTGGAATATGTGGAAATTAAACAATGATAGCTTATGGTGAACAATGTAGGATTCGTGATCCCTAGAGAAGAAGGTTTCGGGACCAGGGACCAGGCTTGATCACTCAAGAGCTTTTGTAGCGGAGTTTTATTAAAGTATAAAAAGGGACAGAGAAAGCTTCTGACACAGACATCAGAAAGGGGACAGAGAGTGCCCCCCTTGCTAGTGTTAGCAAGGGAATTACATACTTTTAATTAGTTATTACAGTAAATCAAAGGAATGTCTCAGGTTGTAAAGATCTTACTAGACCCACTCCCATAATTTACATTTTAAGATAAGCCAGGATTAGCCAGAAGTTTTTCAGGAAGGAAAAACTGTCCTCAAGCAGGATACCCTATTGTTGTATAATCCTCAGTACAGAGTTTAAGCTGAGTTGTTTGTTGTGTAATCAACAGTTCTGGGCTTAAGGAAAAAAACGTTTTATGTGACTAAGACTAAGGAATGTAGAGAAAAAAAAGATGTTTGTCCTTTCCTCCTCCTTGAGAATTCCAGACCCCTCTCTCCTCGGGGACCCCCAGACTTCTTATCAACCTGCCTAGGAATTGACTCTCTCAACAACACACTCCTAAACAGCCAATAGGTCAAAAATATGTGTGTGTGTGTGTGTGTGTGTGTGTGTACACATCCTATAGGTGTGTGTGTCATGTATACATATGGGGGAATATTTGTTTTAAGAAACTGGCTCATGCTATTGCTCCAGGAGATACTGAAGGACGGGGAATGCTGGTATGCTGCAGTTCATGGGGTTACAAAGAGTCAGAGACGACTGAGTGACTGAACAACAAAATTGTCGGAACTGGCCAGTCTAAACGCTGCAGACCAGGCAGTAGGCTGGAGACCCAGGGAAGAGCTAATGCTGCAGCCCAGGTTTGGAGCAGAATTTTGTCTTCTTCGAGGGGTCTTGGTCTTTTCTCTCAAGGCCATCAACTGATTGGAGGAAACCCACTCACATTTTAGAGAGTCATCTGCGTTATTCAGAGTCAAATGTTAATTTCATCTAAAAAATATCTTCACAGCATCATCTAGGCTGGCGTTTGACCACATATCTGGGCAACATGGCTTAGCCAAGTTGACACATAAACTTACTCATCACACCATCCTTCAGGAGAGAAAAAATATTATGCAGGTATGGCAAAGGTACCTGTGAGTGGAAGCAGGAGCTGAGGCAGCAGGTACAGAGTGAGACCCAGGAAGCTCCTTGGCAAGATATTAGTGCCCAAGACTGACTCAGCCACTGGGGCTACAGGGTGATAACTAGCTGCCACTCAAAAATTTTCCCCTGATGGAAGAGCTATTTGTTTTCTCAGACTAATTAGAAACATTGCCATCAGAAAGAGTCCCATGCCAGCGTTTGAAAATAGAATCACTTTTTCAAGGAAGTGCTGTGCTGAGAGCTCCCCCGTGGCCACAGGAGCAGCTGCCCCCACCTACAGGGCCAGGCTCCATTACCAGGTGGGGATACAGCCAGCAGGGTCCTGCAGCCAGGAGCAGGACACGCAGATGACAAACTCATCTCCAGTCATTCATGTCCTGGGTTTTCATCATCTGCAGAGACATGGGGCTGAGTGGGTCAAAGCAAATGAATTGGCAGCTAAGGTGGTCCCACCAGGCCACTTGACCCTGCAAATACATGAGAGAAGAACAGTCTGTACCATATCCTTGCCTCTCCAGTGCTGGGAAACCATGGAGAAAACAAGCTGAGGCCCAATTTCAAAGTGAGAGCTTGATTAGATGCTCCAAATTTGAAAGTCATGGTTTATAAATGTGTTTGGTATATCAGCTCCATTTAAAATCATCTATGAAGTCACCCTGCTCAGTTCCATCCACATTTTTATGTAACAAACACCTGCTTCTTCGGCGCTCTAGGAAGCACAAGCCATCATCCACTCACTCATTTATCCAGGTTTGTTGGGATATAATTGATAAATAATGTTGTGTAACTTTCAGGTGTGCCACCTAATGATTCAATACACATATGTATTGTGAAATGGTTACCACAGTAAGATTAGTTAACACCTCCATCACCTCACATAGGTCAAACATTTCTACCAGTGGTAAGAAATTTAAGATCTACTTTCTTAGCAACTTTTACATGTGCCATATAATATCCTTAACAATATGCACCATGCTGTACATTAGCTCCCCAGAACTTATTCATCTTACTGGCCTTGTACCCTTTAACCAACATCTCCCCATTTCCACCACTTCCAAGCCCCAGGTAACCACCAATCTACTCTCTGTTTCTATCAATTCAATGTTTGTGGATTCCACGTATGAACAGAATCATGCAGTATTTGGTTTCTCTGTCTTTTTTCATCACACGTGCCTCCCACATCATGCCTAACTACTAAGCCAGTGCCATGCATTATAGACTTCATTAAAGCCAGCTCAATTTCAGGCACAAATTCTGCACTTGCTTCTTTGAGACCAGTGTAACAGAAGCTTCAGCATTACGCATGTCTGTAACTCTTATTTCCCCCACAAGCCCAGGACGAAGGTTGTCATGAGTTCAGGCCCCTCCTGGTGGGTCCTCTGCCCTGTCTCACTCCACACCTAAATGGTTGAAATAACTCCCCACCAGCCCACAGGAAGGGGTCAGAGGCAATGAGGACAGAATGAAGTTGCCCTCATCTTCTCAGATATGGCATAAAGGAAAACTCTAAGGAATATAGCTCTAATTCTATTCATTGTTTGGAAAATCAAGCTTTATTCTTGATCTAAACACCTTTCAATTTCTAGACATGACTTAGAGTCCAGGATACAGTGGTCAGAATACGTGTGTGTGTGCACTTTACACATGTGTACCCAAACATGTGCTAATGACGTGCACCACCCCCACTTCCCCAGGAAAGAGAGACCACAGACAGGCAGACAGGACACAGCACTTGTGTATCGGCTTCTGAGTGTTCAGACAACGAAGTCTTGCAACCAGCATGGTGATGGGGCACACTTGCCCTTACTACACACCTTTCTCAGGCACACCTGCCCTCAAACAAACCTCTCTGGGGTGGGAAGAGAGGCGATCCAGGGAGAAGCAGAGTTGGATGCTCCTGGGAGCCCCTGAGAGGATCTCAGCCACATGCATTCAGGTCTGGCCCCAAGAGCACTGGGATTCTGAGAGAAGGTTAGGGCTTGGGCTTCAGAAAACTGACAGGTGGCAGAATCCTCCCCAAAGAGACACAGAGACCCCAAGGTAGGCCAGGGAGCAGGAGTGTCAACGTGGCCATAAGGGCACATCTACTCAGAGCAGGCCACAGGCTGTCTATGGACTCCGAATCCATGTGGGAGAAATGGGTTCTCCTGCGCCCTCCACAAATGTGGAGATGCTGACTGAGGGAGGCAGAGCACTGGTCTGTCTGAAGGTGGAGATGATGAGACCCAGAGTCAGAACCACACCTATGCTAAACTGGGGTCGGAAGGCCAGTTGAGTGGTGGCAGCTGCCTGTCAAGGTCAGGTGCCCCCCTGCCACACTCTGGATGTACACGGTGTGTGTGCACCCCAGAACTTAGATGGACATCCAAGGACAATAACATGATAGTGGAAGATAAACTCAGGGACTGATGGAACTTAAACCTCCTCTGTTATCAGTCATGAGACGAGCTGAGGAGAGAAAGTCAGTTGAGACCAGAAAAACAGGCTTCTGGCCAATACAAAGAACTAAGTTGATGCAGAAAATCTTTCCTCCTGTCTCAAACACATAGAAATGAGAGATAAAATATAAGTGCGCAACATTAGCAATGAATCTGGGTGACTGACACTAGAGAAAAAAAGATGGAGAATTCTTTTTGCTTCATGCTTTATATTCCTCATGCTAAGAACTTAGAGGATCACAGATGGAACAGAATTAAAAAAACAAAGTTCCAAACCAGTGAAGGGGAAAATGGGTGAAATAAATGTGATCAATGTGAATGTCAGGAGGGAAGGTTAAAGAGATAAGCAAAGAGCATGGCAAATAGACTATCAAAATGTACATAGTAAACCAAGTCCAAAAACATGAGTAATCCAAACCATGTAAATGCATTAAAGTGTTAAGTCGCTCAGTCGTGTTCGACTCTTTTTGACCCCATGGACTGTAGCCTGCCAGGCTCCTCTGTCCATGGAATTCTCCAGGCAAGAATATTGAAGAGGGTAGACTTTGCCTTCTCCAGGGGATCTTCCTGACCCAGGGATTGAACCTGGGTCTCCTGCATTGCAGGCAGATTCTTTACTGTCTGAGCCACCAGGGGAACCCAAATGCATTAAACTCACCTCCTAAAAAGCATAGATCATCAAATGGAATTAAACAAAATTCAGTGCTTTGCAACTTACAAAAGACAAATACAAAGCAAAGCAAATGCTAAGAAAAAATACAAGGCAAGCACTAGCCAGAATAAAGCTGTTGCAAAGTTTTATATCAGTCGTGTGTGTAACAAAAAACATTGTTAGGATTTGGATTAACTTCCCACCAGAAAGAACCAGAACAGCTAAGAATCACTGTCAGTGGAACCATGAGCCCCAACATCACTCCAGCTTTCCATCAAGATGCAGCACCTGCATGAAATGCCCCCAAAGCATGGTCAAATGTGTGGCTATGAAGGGGCCCTGCTGAATGGAAGTTGGCGCTTGCCAGCTGCCTCTACAAAGATTAAGTCATGACCACGGCAAGCTGCTGACCTTTGACACCCCTTGAGAGGAGCTCAGGGTAGAGATCAGAAATAAGACACTCTGTGCTCTGGCAAAAACCTGGAAGAACTGGCCTTCAGATAGATGTTTTCAGGTAAAGATTTTTATGAGCCCAAATTCGTACATCTTCTCATACCTAGAGAAACACTAATATCACAAACCAATGTCTGGTCCTGGTTCTCCTGGCTAGCCCCTCAGCAGCTTTTTTACTTCTATTCATCTTTGGGCCATGTACCTTTAACTTTCTTGTTAAGTTTATTTCTTCTAGAATACAACAAATCTCCAAGTGGTAGTATGACAAGAATATTCCCTGGCCAACACCCAGACAATGCTGAAACAAGCCACCTTATCATTCCACAGACTCTCATCTCCCCCTGTCAGAGAGCAGGTGAAGGGAACCCAGAGCCCCATGATGCCCCTGTACAGCCTGAAGAAGCCAGAGTGGTCATCACCCCTTTTCTCTTGAGACTGGATTCCCAAGTGCCTGAGAAGGGAAATAGGTAGATAGTTAGACATGAGCAGAGTATCAAAAGAGGACAAAGAATTGGCCCTAAACATCAAGAGAGGGAGGAATGTGCTGTCCCAAGGACAGAGGAACAGAAAAAAACCAAGAAGTGTCTTGGAATGCAGGAATGGGAAAAAACCAGACCCTTATCACCCTTCCCTCTCCAGGTCCTCCTGAGCAGTATAAACCATCTCCCCTCCTACCCCACAGGGAGAAGGTATCTGCCTTACTCTTCCCCACCCAGGATACCTGCCACATTCAATCAGCAAACAACCTGCAAGACCCCGTCCCGCCTCTTGTACCCTGGCTATAAAAGTGGACTAAGGACCCATGTTCAATGTTGGTTCTCCCTTGAGCTGGCCCACTGCTCTAACAGCATTTCCCCCTCTAATAAACTTTATTTCTCAAAAAAAAAAAAAAAAAAATGCAGCACCTGGCTGTGGGCCCTAGGGAAAGAGGACCTGGGCAGAGTATGGCAGCCTTGCTGGGGCTAGAAGACAAGAGAGAGTTTCAGGAAGAAAGGCAGAATGCAAGAAAAGAACCCTCAAACCACAGGGACGCCCTTGGGTTTTTGCCAGGTACTAAGTTATGCCTGTGATTCAGGAAGTGCTGAGCAAAACTCCACAAGACTGGGAGAAGAATGGCCAGGTTGGGTTAAACAGAATGGTGCCCAGACTTCACACAGATCAGGGAATATTCATGCCATGACCAGTCAGAACATTGGGTCCTTGGAGATTATAGGGGCTCTCAGACCCTTTCACCACACCATGGTACCCAGAGTGAGAGATACTCTGAGCTGCTGCTGCTGCTATTCGCTTCAGTTGTGTCTGACTCTGTGTGACCCCATAGACGGCAGCCCACCAGGCTCCCCCATCCCTGGGATTCTTCAGGCTAGGGGCCAACAAACTATGACCTGTGAGAAGAATCTTGTCCACCACTGTTTTTGTTCCCCAGTGAGCCCAGTTAAGTTCAGTCGCTCAGTCGTGTCTGACTCTTTGCGACCCCTTGTATTGTAGCATGCCAGGCCTCCTTGTTCATCACCAACTCCCAGAGTTTACCCAAACCCATGTCCATCGAGTTAGTGATGCCATCCAACCATCTCATCCTCTGTCGTCCCCTTCTCCTCCTGCCCCCAATCCTTCCCAGCATTAGGGTCTTTTCCAATGAGTCAACTCTTCGCATGAGGTGGCCAAAGTATTGGAGTTTCAGCTTCAACATTAGTCTTTCCAAAGAACAACCAGGACTGATCTCCTTTAGGATGGACTGGTTGGATCTCCTTGCAGTTCAAGGGACTCTCAAGAGTCTTCTCCAACACCACAGTTCAAAAGCATCAATTCTTTGGCACTCAGCTTTCTTCACTGTCCAACTCTCACATCCATACATGACCACTGGAAAAACCATAGCCTTGACTAGACAGATCTTTGTTGGCAAGGTAATGTCTCTGCTTTTAAATATGCTATCTAGGTTGGCCATAACCTTCCTTCCAAGGAGTAAGCGTCTTTTAATTTCATGGCTGCAATCACCATCAGCAGTGATTTTGGAGCCCCAAAAAATAAAGTCTGACACTATTTCCACTGTTTCCCCATCTATTTCCCATGAAGTGATGGGACCAGATGCCATGATCTTAGTTTTCTGAACATTGAGCTTTAAGCCAACTTTTCCACTCTCATCTTTCACCTTCATCAAGAGGCTCTTTAGTTCTTCTTCAATTTCTGCCATAAGGGTGGTGTCATCTGCATATCTGAGGTTATTGATATTTCTCCTGGCAATCTTGATTCCAGCTTGTGTTTCTTCCAGCCCAGCGTTTCTCATGATGTACTCTGCATATAAGTTAAATAAGCAGGGTGACAATACACAGTCTTGACGTACTCCTTTTCCTATTTGGAACCAGTCTGTTGTTCCATGTCCAGTTCTAACTGTTGCTTCCTGACCTGCATACAAGCTTCTCAAGAGACAGGTCAGATGGTCTGGTATTCCCATCTCTTTCAGAATTTTCCACAGTTTATTGTAATCCACACAGTCAAAGGCTTTGGCATAGTCAATAAAGCAGAAGTAGATGTTTTCTGGAACTCGCTTGCTTTTTCGATGATCCAGCGGATATTGGCAATTTGATCTCTGGTTCCTCTGCCTTTTCTAAAACCAGCTTGAACATCTGGAAGTTCACAGTTCACGTATTGCTGAAGCCTGGCTTGAAGAATTTTGAGCATTACTTTACTAGCGTGTGAGATGAATGCAATTGTGCAGTAGTTTGAGCATTCTTTGGCATTGCCTTTCTTTGGGATTGGAATGAAAACTGACCTTTTCCAGTCCTGTGGCCACTGCTGAGTTTTCCAGATTTGCTGGCATATCGAGTGCAGCACTTTCACACCATCATCTTTCAGGATTTGAAATAGCTCAAATGGAATTCCATCACCTCCACTAGCTTTGTTCATAGCAATGCTTTCTAAGGCCCACTTGACTTCACATTCCAGGATGTCTGGCTCTAGGTGAGTGATCACACCATCGTGATTATCTGGGTCGTGAAGATCTTTTTTGTACAGTTCGTCTGTGTATTCTTGCCACCTCTTCTTAATATCTTCTGCTTCTGTTAGGTCCATACCATTTCTGTCCTTTATCGAGCCCATCTTTGCATGAAATGTTCCCTTGGTATCTCTAATTTTCTTGAAGAGAGCTCTAGTCTTTCCCAATCTGTTGTTTTCTTCTATTTCTTTGCAGTGATCACTGAGGAAGGCTTTCTTATCTCTCCTTGCTATTCTTTGGAACTCTGCATTCAGATGGGAATATCTTTCCTTTTCTCCTTTGCTTTTCCCTTCTCTTCTTTTCCCAGCTATTGAGTGGTTTATAAATGTTAAAATAGCTGGGAAAAGTCAAAGAGGTAATAGTATTTCATGACAAGTAAAAATTAGATTAAATTCAAATTTTCAAGGTCTGTAAGATGAGGCTTTATTGGAACACAGCCATGCTCAGTAGTTTACGTATTGTCCAGGGCTGTTTTGGGCTGTCATAGAGGCACTGAAAGTTGTGACAGAGGCCTTATGGCTCATAAAGTCTGAAATACTTACTATCTGGCCTGTTAGAGAAATGTTTTCTCATTAGAGAAATTCCTTGTTCTATGCTCCTAGTAGCAAAGCTAACAGCAGGATGTTTAAGAAAACATGAGCATAATGAGAAAGGGGGAAGATTTTAAAGAACCAGATGGAGTTTCTAGAGATGCAAAATAACAGGATCTCAAATAAACTTATTGGGTGGGCTTTCATCATGTTGGTCAATTTCTATGAATATTACATGAATATTTGAGCAGAAGACATATTTTCTAGGAGACAGTACAATCTTTGGTTTTGATTTATAAAAATCAAACCTGAGTTATACAATCTAAATGTGACTTAACTCATAATATCTTCTCACACTGATTGTGTCTTCTATATGACATTTTTTTTGTCCACCTGAACCATCATAGACTGAGAGTGACATTAAACTCTTCTTGTTTCATTCTTTTAATTTTAATTTGCCTATGTCATTATGTTTAAAGTGAGATTCTGTGGGCAGTATGTAGTTGGGTTTCACTTTTTATACATACAGATAATTTCATTCTTTTAATTGGTTTGTTTAGATTATTTACATTTAATGTAATTCACTTAGGTGAATATCATTCTATTATTTATTTCCTGTTTGTTCCCTCTGACTTTTGTTTCTCGGTTTCCCCTTCCTGTCTTGTTTTGAGTTGCTGAACATTGGGTATATCAATTTTAATTTGCTGACTGTGATTTTTCACCATGTCTGCTTGTATAATATTTTCAGTGATTGTTCTGTTTGATTTCAATTTTTATCCTCTAATTAGAGTATAAACTTACCACGAGATGGTTCCCTTTACCCTCCACCTTTTATGATGTATTTATCTTTTAATTATATCTACATAAGCTGAAAACACTATCAGACAATGGGGTTTTCTTTTTTTTTTTTGGTCTCAGCATTCAGTTATATTCTTTGAAACTCAAAAAGTGAAAAATAATCTATTACACTTACTTAGATATTTAACATTTCTGTCACACTCCTTCATTCCTGATGTACTAGTCTTTCCAGAAACATTTCCCATCCATTTGAGAATTCTAATAATTCTCTTGAAGCAGATCTTCTGGCAATGAATTCTCTGAGATTTCCATCTTCTGTGAAAATTTTTATTTCCTCCTCATTCCTAGAGAATTTGATGGCTGTAGAATTCTGTGTTGACAATTCCTTTCGTAGTGCTTTAAAAGCCTGGGCCATTCTTCTGGCCTTGATGATTTCTGATGAGAAAGTTACTGTCATTTGAATAGTTGTTCTGCTGTAGATAATGCATTGTTTTCCTCAGGTTGCTTTCAAGATCCTTTGATATTTAATTTTCAGTGTTTGATTGGGAGAGAAACAATATCTAACTCAGGGTTCCTGTGAGGATGAAATGAATTAATTCAGAAGAGCACCTAGAACAGGGCAACCACATGTCAAGGACTCAGTGAGCTTTATTATGTATCTCAATATATGTAAATAAAATCAAAGTCAACTCATTTTCATTTTAGAATATGTCATCTCATGAAACTGGTGTGGCTACATAACCTGCTCCTGAAGATGCTCTTCTTAAATGCAGCGGAGAAGACCCCAACAAGCAATCTCTCATGAGTCATCAGCAACTGGACAGCTTGTGATGAAAATTCCCTCACTCTGAAGTTGAAGGAAAAGAAAATTCAGAAAGGAACTGGGGATTTAAAAAAGACAGAAAACCTAGAAAAGACAAAAATAGATAACAGAATACAGTGGTTTTTTAAAAAGACAGTACAACAGTGCCTCTTTCCATGAATTCGAGAACCTCAGTGCGTTTTAGGAAGTCTTACTAGAGTGAGAAATAACTGGGAGAAAGACAACAGCTGTTTTTAAAAAGAGATTATTGACATCTTGTCACAGTTCAGCACAGCAAGTATTTATTTCAAAGTGCTAAGCTTTTGAATTTCAATTTTCTAATTAAGAAGCAAAAAAATTGCAACTGAGCTTGGTATTTAAATTGGAAATAAATGTGCATAAAATTAATATTTTAAAGAATCAATTTGCTTCTCTGTTCTGACTTTTCCATCTTTTCTACTCAAATCTTTAATTCATTCATAAAATAATAGAAAGCCCTTTAGTTTCAAATACTTTCGTTGATTTATCAAATAGAACAGAGTAAATCTAGGATTGCTTAATAACTTATGAAACTGAAAGAACTAAAAACCAGTTGGCTAAATCACTATTTGTGTTTTTTCCAATTGTGGACACAAAATAGCTTAAAGAAATTACACCCAAAGTTATTAAGTAGTATACTATTAACATTTCCCAAGTGATCATGATAAATATGCCTTTATCCAGATGTTAAATTGTACCAAAATGCACTAGCTAAGTTTTTAACTGGGAGAACATACATACGTAGTACAAATAGGAGACTATAAACAGTCATCAAGAGAAATCTCTCATTAATTTGAGTTCCTTTTAAACCTTTTAAATTGCTACTACCTTAATTCCCAACAATAAAAATAATCCGGAGGGACACATCATTTTCATTTATAAAACATTTATAAGATAAATTCCTCAATAATCAGGAAATCACTCTGTCCTTTGGAGTTTGCAAAAAGCAATTTGATTTCCATTTACTAAGCAAAAATAGCAAGCTAAAAGAACAAATCTATAATAGAATTTTTATTTCATATGCAAGTATAAAAAATTCTCTCTATTAAGTGAAACATGGAATATTAACATTACATAACAAGCATGAATGATCTGATTAATTTAATGATCTTTATGCTTTATATTTTTTGAGACATTTATTACTAAAGGAATAATTTTAAAATAAACTTCTAATCTAGATTAGTGTTAGATGTACAAAAAGTTGTGAAAATGGTACAGAGAATTCTCATATAACTTACACCCATTTCCACTATTTATATTATTATATTATGTATTATCTTATATAAAATATGTGTTGTTATAGTCCACATCTCAGTGAGCGTGCTCAATTGCTCAGTCGTGTCCGACTCTTTTCGATGCTATGGACTGTAGCCCACCAGGCTCCTCTGTCCATGGGATTTCCCAGGCAAGAATACTGGAGTGGGTTGCCATTTCCTCCGTCAGGGGATCTTCCCAATCCAGATATCAAACCCACGTCTCCTGCACCTCCTGCATTGGCAGGTGAGTTCTCTACCACTCTGCCACCTGGGAAGCCCACATCTTAGTACGTTTAAGCTAATGAATCAATATTGACACATTATTATTCACTGATGTCTGCACTTTATTTGGATTTCCTTAGTTTTCATCCACGGTCCTTTTCCTGTCCCACGTCCCACCTGAAATACCATATGATATTAGTTGTCGTGTGTCCTTGGACTCCTCTTAGCTAGAACAGTTGCTTGAACTTTTTCTTGTTTTGAATGACTTTTACAGTTAAGAGACTTATCGGTCAGGTATTTTGTACCTAGACTGAGGTTTATCTGATGTTTTGCCATGATTACACTGGGGCTATAGGTTTTTAGGAGGAAGAACACAAGGATAGAGTTCTCTTCTCATCACAGCATATCAAGGATGCATACTACCAACATAACTTATGATCCTTACCTCAGTCACCTGGCTGAAGACAGATTTCTCCATTGTGAAGTTACTCTCTTCCGCTTTCTATACTGTGCTCTCTGGAAGGAAGTCACCACTATGCACAGCCCATACTTAAGGACCAGGAGCTATGTTCTACTTCCCAGAAAGCAAAGCATCTCCATTACTTGAATTTTTCTGCACAAAAGATTTGTTGCTTCTCCCCACTTATTATTTATGTATTCAGTCATTTATTTATATTACACTAGTGGATTCACTTTATTCTTTCGGCTGTAATCCAATACCACTATGTTAATTTTGTTCCTATCATAGCCCCAGCTTTGGCCATCATGAGCTCCTTCGACTGGCTCCCAGGTCCCTATGACAACATCATGTTTTTTCAGTCACTTTCTCTCCTGGCACTACCAGGTGTCTCAGGCTCACCCCGTGCATTCCCTGTTCAGACACAGAGTCAGCTTGGTATCTCATTCCTTTCACCACTGAACAATATCCCACCATATAACAACAGACACAGTTTGTTTGCCCATTCTCCTATTGAAGGACATCTTGATTGCTTCCAGGTTTTGGTTATGAATAAAGTTGCTATAGATACTATTGTGCGACTTTTTGTGGATGTAATTTTTCGAATCAGTTGAAAAATACTCAGAAGTGTTATAGATTTAAACAAAATTATTTTGCCTCAATTAAGAATAGAAAACTAAAATATTTTATCTTCATTTATTTCTTCTCTGTGGCGCCACATTTCTGACATTATATCATTCTGTTTAACCTGAAAGATTTCCTTTAACACTGATTGCAGGGCAAGTCTCCAGGACCACGAAGATCTTTCCTGGATTTTCTCAGTGAGAAAGTGGTAATGTTGCTGGACTAAAAGCCCACGTAAGTGTGGACTCTGACTAAGACCCATAGGATTTCTCATCTCACACAATTCTGCACTCAGCCTCCATAATTCATCAAAATAACCATTTAAGTGTTGCTAGCAGATTATGCATTTCAGGGACTTCAGTTTCAAGCAAGCAGTCTCTGACCTTTTCTTTCTCTGCCCACACCTACCTGTCCAGATTTTGAAATGGTGGTTTGTACAGTGACTTCAGCTACTTGGTAGATCCAAGAAAATTCATTGATTTCCAGATTGTCTACCTTTTCCTTGCTGAATTATAAGAATGATTACTTTGAAGCACTTTATATGTCACAGCTGAAATTAGAAGTCAAAATTTTTTTTTCATTGCTGTGAACTTCAATATTCTGTTTTAGTCTCAGAATTTCAGGTGCTTATCTATGTTTAGCTTTTTAAGAAACTGTAAAACTGTTTTCCAGAATAGCTCTTCCACTCTGCTTTCTAACCAGCCTTGAATGTAAGTTCCAGTTGTTTTACAGCCTCATCAACAATGATGTTGTCAACATTCTTATTTTTGCCATTTCCAGTAAGTGTGTAATTATATCTCATTGAGCTTTTAAATTGTACTTCCCTAATGGCTAATGATGTTGAGCATCTTTGTTGTGCTTGTTGGCCATTTGTATATCTTCTATAATTTCTCTTTTCCTGCCTTACGATCACAGAGAAACAGAAGAGTGTCCAGAAGTAGAGTCACATGTAATTGGTCACATGATTTTCAACCAATGGACCAAAGGAGTTTATTTGAGAAACAGAAATCTTTCAAATAAAAGATACATCAGTGTCCAGATGTCTACATCAAAACAGAAACCTTGACTTCTATCTCATGCCATACAAATATTAATTTAAGATGTATCACAGGCTCAAATGTGGAGGCTAAAATTATGAAGCTTCGAATACACAAGACTATCTTCATGACTTTCCAGTAGGCAAAGATTTCAGGACTCGAAACTCACTAATCATAAAAGAAGAGTAAGATGTTCGACTTCATCGAAATTAAAAGCCTCTTGTCATCAAAAGTTATCATCAAGAGAGTGGAAAGGTTCTGGTCACATATCCCTTCTCCTTTCAGACAAGCCAATATGGTCATGGCCAGGAGTCAACAGGGCTGGTGGTTCAGGCAGAGTCTGGAGCCAACCACCTGCACTGTGCCCCAATCCTGCCACTTAGCTGGTGGCTGAGCAACTTACTTCCCTCCCCTGTGTCTCAGGGTCTTTATCTACAAAATGAGTCACACAGTTGTCATCAGGACAACAAAGAGCTTAGAAACTCTCCAGGTACATAGCAAGTGCCACATGCCTCTTGGCTGAAGTTGTCTGCTTCCTGCCATGTCTTTCGAGGATGACTTGCACATCTGAGACACTGTGAATTGATTTTTACAGTTTGCTTTTAAGGGCAATTCTTACCTTATTTCGAATTCCATGGAGCTATTCTACAGAAACCTCTTCTGCTACTTTTCAGGTCTGACATTGAAAATGTTGGTTTATGTTTCCATTTTTAATTCTTTCCTTGAATCAGCTGGACGTTGCTCATTTCTTCCCCTCCCCAGAGAATCTTTCTATGGATGACTCTTTGAAAGTCCACCCTGAAAGTGGGGACACTGGCCGTCATCTCATGAGGACTCCCAGACCCTGGTATGGGAGCTGGGGCTTCTCTTTGGGACTTCCCTGGTGGCTCAGATGGTAAACAATCTGCCTGCAATGCTTCTCTTTGTGTCTGTGGTGCTTCGACTGATGCTGGTCTGGCATCCCCCCTTCAGGTCTAGACGCCCCACTGGGAAGACAATTTCCAACAACAAATTTCCAACTCCTTTAACCCTGGAGATTTTTACACATATGTTCATTCATCTACTCAATCATATAAATCCTAGGAATAAAAACTGGATCATTTCCCAACAGACATTTCTGTGTAGTCTGTGCATGAGGCAACCCAGAGCTGCATGAGCTGTGAGGAGGGCACAGGGCCAGTCCCTTCTCTCGGGGGGACTGTGGACATTAAACACATGACCAAACACACAGAGAACCTTGTGAGATAAACAGGTGCCGTGAAAGAGAGCATCTTCAGAGTGGTCTGGGACGGGCTGTGCAGGCAGGTGGTCGGCAGAAACATCATTTAAGCTGAAACCTAAAATTCAATAAGAAGCCAGAGTCAGAAAACAGTTCATCAATTGTTCCATTTGTTTATTCACAGCCTGACAGGCACACTGGGCCTTCTGGAATCTAGTTGTTGATACTCCTTAACATCCCTCAGGTTCCAAGCCACTGTATTTCCAAATGCAACCAGTGAACCAATTGAGAACGATAGAGTTGGGATAAATGAGAATGGATTTTCAAAAAAGCATAAGATACTGTGATACTGTGATTTACAATGAGAAATACATGCAGTTGTCCCTTGGTATTTTGGGGGTTTTGTTCCAGGATTCCCTATGAATACCAAAATCCATGGATGCTCAAGTCCCTTAGATAACCTACATACATTGTCCTGTATATTTTAAATCATCTCTGGGTTACTTATATTAATACTTGATACAATATAAATAGTTGCCAACATGCAGCAAATTCATGTTTTGCCTTTTGGAAATTTCTGAAATATTTTTTCAAATACTTTTGACCCAGGCTTGATTGAATCCATGAATACACCACCAACAGATGGTGGGCTTACTTTGGTCTTCATCCCATATCTGCCACAGAGCTCCTAAAACCCTTGGAATTTCTGAAGAGTGATACAGTTGTCTTCTCTGATACTAAAGAGTGATTTTGGAAAGCCCCTCAAGATGGAGTCTGGTTGCCAGGAGAACATACCAGGTGATTAGAGGGTTGGCACTCAGTCCCACCCTTCCCCCAGGCCCCTGAGGAGGGATGAAGGGCTAGAGGTGAAGTCAGTCACCTCTGATCAATGATTTAATCAATCGTGCCTATGTAATGAAGCATCCAGAAAAATCTAAAAGGACAGAGTTCAGAGAGCTTGCAGGTTGGTGAACAGGAGAAGAATGGTGCCCACGGAGAGGGTGTGAAAGCTCTGTACCCTTCCACGTACCTTGCCTCGTGCATCTCTTCCATATGGCTGTCCATCTGTATACTTTAGCATATCTTAAATAAACTGGTAAACGTAAGTAAGTGTTTCCTAAGTTTTGTGAGCCACTCCAACAAATTAGTCAAACCCAGGGACAAAGTCATTGGCACCTCCAATCTATAGCAAGTTTGTTTGAAGCACGGGTGGACAACCTGGACTTGAGATTGGAGTCTGAATTTGATGGGAGAAAGAAAGGGCGAGTCTTGTAGGATTGGACCTTAACCCGTGGGGTCCGATGCTATTTTCAGATAGTGTCAGAATTCAGTTGAATTGTGGGACACCCAGCTGGTGTTGTAGAGAATTCCTTGAAGGTGTGGGGAAACACACACACACACTGGAACTGATACCAGACTCCTTTCTAGTGGTGATCAGAACTGGTATTGGTATCAGAATCACTCTTAGATACATTCAGAAAACTACAGACCCTGGAACTCTATGCTGGTCCCAGATAAGGATGAAGGGTCTGGGACATAAGTCAAGGCCCCCATGCATCAAGACAAAGAAGCAGTGATGTCCTACACCAACAGGGTCCCAACGACCACATGGTGAAGGATGCTGTCTTTTTCATAAGATCCATCTGAGAAGGAGATCCAGGATATAAGATCTAAGAAATAAATGCACTTGGATGCAAACAAGATGTTTGACAATATCTGCCACATCTCTCTGGCCACAATGAAGAACTATGACAGTATAATGTAAGATATAAAGACAGGGTGTATCACTAAAGAATAATTTAAAAAACTTCATTACAGTCTACTAAAGCATAGTATATAAAATGGAAGGTTAGAAATAGTAAGAAAAGTAATGAACTTACCCTTATACACATCAGAAAACAGATTATTAAATACAGCTTCAACAACATTCCAAATGAAAAATCACAGTTCCATTTCTCTCATCACCTCATTCATTCCCACCTAATTAACTCTTGCTGCATGGGACCTTGGGTTAGCATTCTACTTTCAAGAAGCACTTCTAGCCTGCTGGAAATCTTTTTTTAATTGGTATTGGGTTTTTTTAATTGTAGAAAACACATATAACATAAAATTTACCATTTTAGTCATTTTTAAATCTTATTCTATTATAGTAAAGATGTAACATGAGATCTACCCTCTTAGCAGATTTTTAAGTGCTCAATATTGTTGTTGATAGGCACAGTATTGTACAGTAGATCTCTAGAATGTATCCATCTTGCATAACTGAAACTTCATACCCGTTGGTTAGCAACACCTCCAACCTCCCTCTCCAGCCCCTGGCAACCACTATTCTATTCCTTGCTTCTATGAGCTTGACTATTTTAGAGTTCTCATATAAATGGAAATATACACCAATTAGTCATCTGTAACTGGTTTGTTTCACTTAACATAATATCCTCAAGGCTCATCCATGTTGTCACATACAGCAGGATTTCCTTCTTTTTAAGGCTGAACAATATTCCCGCATGTTATATACCACGTTTTGATTATCCATTCATCCGCTGATGAACATTGAGATTGTTTCCACATCTTGGCTTATTGTAGATAGCACCACAATAAATATGAGAGTGCTAATATCTCTTCACGTTCCTGATTTCAATTTTTTTCAATAAATACCCGGAAGTAGGACTATTGGATCATTTGGTAGTTCTATTTCTCATCTTTTGAGGCATCTCCATACTGTTTTCCACAGTGACTGTTCCACAGTGACTGTACCAATTTACACTTCCATCAACAGGGCACAAGTGTCCTTTTTCTCCACATCCTCACCAACACACAGTCTCTTGTCTTTTTGATAAGTGTCATTCTAACAGGTGTGAAATGATATCTCACTGTGGTGATTTGTTTTGCTTTTTAATATTTATTTATTTGGTTGCACCAGGTCTTAGCTGCAGCATGCAGGACCTTTGATCTTCACTGAAGCACGTGGGATCTAGTTTCCTGACCAGGGATCGAACGTGGGCCCCCTGCATTGAGAGTGCAGAGTCTTAGCCACAGGACTATCAGGGAAGTCCCTCATTGTGGTTTCAGTTTGCATTTCCCTGATGATTAATGATATTGAGCATCATTTCATATACCCATTGGTCATGTGTATAACTTCTTTGGAAAAATATCTATTCAGGTCCTCTGTCCATCCTTAAATCGGATTATTAGGGTTTGGAGAGGGGTTTTGTGTTGTGTTTGTTGCTATTGAGTTGCAGTCTGAAAGGTATCTAAGCAACATCAGCTTAAGTCCAAAGTCTTAACAGAATTTTTAGAATCTAAGTAGTTAACAGTACCTGGTGCAGCCCTTTCTATACTAGATTCTGAAATTAATCTTCTTTGTTGAACACCTATTTTCTCAGCCTGTAACTTACAGAACTTTCAGGCAATCACAAGAAAGCAGAAAACAGCTATTGATGTCAAGGCTCCGGTTATCTTATTACACCTACCAACAACAGGAAAATGGAGGGAGCACAGTACATAATTACTGTATATGGGTTTAATCAGTGTTTCTTTGGCAGTTAAGAACATCCCACAGAAAGTGAGAGCACTGAATTTTCTCCAGAGCTTGCTTGTAACATGTACAATCTCTAAAACACAGTTATACTAATGATGCTTTACCTGAAAGCTTGGGAAGGCCGAGATTCTCCTTTGATTTGACAGATCTTTTCATACAGTTTTTAATGAGTGTTGAGCTAATTAAGAAACATGGAGCATACAAAAAAATCTCATTATTTCTATCATAGCTCATTTTATATATAAAAGAACAAACCTTTGTGCTTTTCTGATAGTTCCACGGGAAATAACAAGGATAGTTTTAAGTGTTTTTTATTCTAAAATATATTACTTTCCAGAATTTAGGGTTTAATTTCCATGAGACAAAAAAAATCAAAAGAATTATAGGAGATTTGGTCACTTAATTAAGATAGGACAATAGATGCCTAAGAAGAATGGTTTTACTACCATTTAAACTAAATAACATACATTATTTTAAATGAACATAGAAGATGATAATATGACTGAAAGGGCCTGTTCTCACAGAAATGAGGGGTTTCCTGCTGTTCTGCTTTTAGTAAAGGATATAACAAATCCTTGCTCCTTGGAAAAAACTATGACAAACCTACACAGTGTATTAAAAAGCAGAGACTTCACTTTGCTGACAAAGGTCCATGTAGTCAAAGCTATGGTTTTTCCAGTAGTCATGTATGGATGTGAGAGTTGGACTATAAAGAAGGCTGAGCACCGAAGAATTGATGCTTTCGAACTGTGGTGCTGGAAAAGACTCTTGAGAGTCCCTTGGACAGCAAGCAGATCAAACCAGTCAATCCTAAAGGAAATGAACCTTGAATATTCATTGGAAGGACTGATGCTGAAGCTGAAGCTCCAATACTATGGCCACCTGATGCAAAAAGCCAACTCATTGGAAAAGACCCTGATCCTGGGAAAGATTGAGGGCAAGAGGAGGAGGGGGTGACAGAGGATGAGATGGTTGGATGGCATCACTACTCGATGGACATGAGTTTGAGCATACTTAGGGAGATAGTGAAGGACAGGGAAGCCTGGTGTGCTGCAGTTCATGAAGTCACAAACACTCGGACATGACTTAACAACTTAACAACAACAACATAACAAATTCTCCAAGAGCACAGACATGTACCTAGTAGGAAAAGGAGTCTCTGCCATCTTGGCAGATTACAGCAAGTAAAAAAACTTTTTACTCCCTTGGGTTAGAAGTAGATTAAACACTCCAGTTCAATCATTTTAAGAGAAAGAAAATGTAATTTCTAGTTTTTAATGACATAACAAATGACAATAAATGCCCACAAGTTCCTTTTTAAATGTAATTTTATGGATAAGCAAAGGAGAAAACCTAGACTGAACCATGTGGCAGCAGATGAAAGCTGGAGACATCATTAAGAACTCATGTTTAACCTAATATACAAATATGCTTCCAGATGAATGGACATTGACATATATGGACAAATATATATATATATGGATATGTGTGTATGCATAAGTCAGTATGCAGACAGCTAAAGGAGGAAAACTTCCCTTCTTCCCTTCTACTTTCTTTGGATTGTATAATAAATTGACATAAGACAGATCAATAGGAGAAAAACCAATTTAATTTCTTATGTACGAGAGTCCATAAAAATATGACTCAAAGAAGTGATCAAACCAGGAAGTTGTTATATCTTTTAGACAAAGAAACAATAAATTAATCTAAGTAACAAGACTTTGGCTTAAACTCAAATCTTTTAGCCTGTTTCTTCCTCTGCATCTTTTCTACTATTATGAATTTTAAAGCAAATGAACAGCATGATAATTCCAATTGTTAAGGGTTTAGCCCCTGGTGTTATTTCAGAGCTTTCAAACAGTGATACATAAATGAGCTCCATTCCTCACAACATATCAGTTGTCCATGTGGGCCAGCCCACATTGTTATGAGATTCAAAAAACTCTGAAAATCTGTCTTCTTTCAAGAAAAGATGGAAACCTATAAAAACTGTGACTTGAAACCCTTGACAAATGTTCATTATGTAAATCTATTGTCGTATCAAGTGTAGAAATTTCTTTTAAATAACTCAAGTAAATCCCACATAGACTAGAATTGTAACCATGATTCCAGTGCTCCAGTCTCCCCCAGAGAACACTATAATTAGTTTTTTCATCTCCTACACCCCCACAACCAAATGTTCAATTTTCATGGTGTTGCTAGTAGAGGCAATACTTCATGGATGGGGTGCAAGGCTTATGGAGCTGAGTTGTAGCACATTATTAACCCACTAGTGGTGTGTGAACACATCACGCTCAATCCACAGGTTCCTCCTTCTAGACATGCTCCCCAGAAAGCCTAGTGGCATGTTCTATACCTCTCCTTCCTTCCAGTCTTCTGGAACAGAGCTTCTGGTGAATTCCTCAACTCCTTTCATGCCCAGATACTTCAGTTCAGTAGGTTTTGAAGCCAAGGATACAGGGGAAATGGTAACTACATGAGAAATTTTAAAGACTTTTAAAAATAAACTAAAACTTTCTACTGGATGAGTGAATGTTTTGTTCTTATTGTTTGGTCGCTGCTGCTGCTGCTGCTGCTGCTGAGTCGCTTCAGTCGTGTCCGACTATGTGTGACCCCATAGACGGCAGCCTACCAGGCTCCTACGTCCCTGGGATTCTCCAGGCAAGAATACTGGAGTGGGTTGCCATTTCCTTCTCCAATGCATGTCACTAATCATGTCCAATTCTTTTGCTACCCCATGGACCCACCAGGCTCCTCTGTCCATGAGATTTCCCAGGCAAGAATACTGGGATGGATTACCATTTTCTTCTCCAGGTTAGGGCGATAATAATAACAATGTATTGTAGAATTGCTAACATTTGTAAAATTGTATTACAATAAGAGCACAAAGAACAGAAAGGAGGAATGGAAGTAACCATTGTAAATTCCTTTTGCCTCACAAGAGGTGGTAAAATATTACTCAGAGGGAGACTGCAGCTAGTAAAAGATATGTATCGTGAACTCGAAAGAAATCACTAAAATATCACGCAACAGCTAATAATCCAACAAAATCAATGCTGTGGAATTATTTTTAAAAAGTCAGTAGTTCTAAGAGAAGACAGAGAAAGGGGACAAAGGACAAATAGGACACAGAGAAGACAGCAAGACCACAGATATAAACCAAATCATTTCAATGATCATGTAAAATGTAAGTGGTCCAAAACCCATCTAAAATCAGAGATTGTCAGATTGAATGAAAAAAAATCAAGGCCCAAGTATGGCTTGCTTACTGGAAACCTACTTTAAATATAAAGACACAAATAAGTTAAATTTAAAGGGCGTAAAAACATATACCATGCTAACAGTCTAAGGAAAGCAATAGCATGTTAATAACTGACAAAGTTGATTTCAGAACAAATACTATTACAAGAAATAAAGGAAATCTTGTCATAATGTTACAGGTGTCAGTTAATCAAGAGACCATAACAACAATCTCTTCCACAGGTTCCCAAGGGCTTATGTAAACACAAAAACAAGGTAATTATTAATTTCCAGGAATGAAAACTGATAAGAATGGAAATGAAATGATATCCTTCCATGTCCTCGAGCTGCAAATAATATTTACCTATTAGAAAATGTAATCAGTAGCTATTGATCTAAATTCTGTTTCAGAACTATGCCTGCACTACAGGTACCAGGGAGGTGTGGGTTTACGTGTGGGAAGCACACAAGAGCGCTAAACCTCCATCTTCCACAGCAGAAGCAAGAGATAACATCCAAACCTGGAGAACCAAGAAATTGCAGTAGAAATTTATACTTTAGAAATAGGGAGATAGAAAACAGACCTCAAAGAGTTGAGAGTGGTTCAGATGGGGAATAAGAATTTGGAATGAGTAGGGACGGAGCAGGTAAGTGTTGTTCTCATTAAAAGTCTAGTACATCTGTCCTTTTAAGTCATGTACACATTACTTTGATGAAATATAAAATATAATTTAAAGAATTTAATTAATGATGCAGAAATGGGAAGGGAAAGGACTGAGGAGAGGGAGTCCAGCTGTTGATTAGGGTCAAGGGCCCAACTGACCTAATCAGCTGTGATCAGGAAGCATGATCAAGAAGGCACCTAGAGGCTTCCACTAGAACCATGAGGTCGGAAAGCAGGACGAGCAATGCTTCCAGAAAGGGCCAGGCTGGCCCCCAAAGCCTGGGTGAAGTGGGGGATGACTTGATAGACAAAAAACAGGTGCTCACCACTGACCTAGCTTTGCATTGATTTCCACTGGATACAAATCAGTTCAGAAACACTTGTTTGAGCACTGCTTCTGCCCAGTTCTAGTTTAATTCCCCACTGAAAATCACAGCCTACTGGAGCAGAAACCTTCACGGGAACCAGTGCAAGGTAGGAAAACTAGACCTGTAATGAGTTACTGGAGGCTAGATGTGGGCTGGACTGAGAGTTAAAAATTCCAAAGAGACACAGTCCTAGGGGAGCCCTTCCACATTTGTGAAGTTGACCTCTAGGAGCACAACCAAGTTCTCACAGTAAATATAACAGAAAAATCCCTTTGTACTTCTAGCAGAAGGAGGAGAAATGGAATAATTTTTAAATATATCAGAGCACTGAGCTCTTTTTAACAAGGTGAAACTAGCTAACCAGATCCCAAATTGCTCTGGGGTTTATCAGAGCTTAACTGAGCAGAGAGAAGGGAAGCACCCAACTCTAGCCCGCTCTGGCTATCCTGTCCCACCTAAGGGAGAAGAAGCAAACAGAAACACTTGTAAAGTTCACAGTCCAGAGATGGGCTCTCATTAAAGGACTGAGATCTAATCGGGTACGATAGAATGCTTCCCCTCCCCCGCACCTCACCACCACATGATGAAAGGTGTGTTGACTACACAGTTCCTCTCACCCGGTACATTATGTCCAAATCAGGAAAAAATTATAAGGCATGCTAAAAGGAAAAACACAGTCTGAAGAGACCGAGCAAGCATCAGAACCAGACATGACAGGGATGCTGGAATTCCCAGAGAATTTAAAACATGTTAAATGTTCTAATGAATAAAGCAGAGAGCATGTAAGAACAAATGGGCAATGTAAGCAGAGAGATGGGAATCCCAAGAATGAACCAAAAAGAAATAATAGAGATTTAAAAAAAAAAAAACACTGTAACAGAAATGAAGAAGGATTGCTTTGATGAGCTTATTAGTAGTCTGGGCATGGCTGAGGAAAGAAACTCCAACTTTGAGGATATATCAGGAGAAACCCATAAGACTAAAAAGCAAAGGGAACAAAGTCTGAAAAAAACAGAGCAGAATAGAATCCTCAAGGACTGTGGGACAGCTATAACATACCTACAAAGATTACCAAAAGGGAAAGAAAATATTGAAACATTAATGACTGAGACTTTCCCCCAAATTAATGTCAGACACCAAACCAGAGGTCCCAGGGATTTAGACAGCACCAAGCAGAATAAATGCCACAAAAAAAAGCACGCTACACCTATGCATATCGTTTTCAAACTGCAAAAAATCAAAGATAGAGAAAAAACGCTGAAAGAAGCCAGAAGGGGAAAAAAAAATCTTACCTATAGAGGAGCAAAGAATCACATCCAATTTCTCCTCAGAAATCATGCCAGCAAAAAAATGAAATATTTAAAGTACTAAAAGAAATGAAAACAGCAGCATAGGATTGTGTACTCTGCCAAATGATCCTTCGAAAGCAAAAAAGAAATAAATCCTTTCTCGGACAGAGACAGTAAAATGACCAGTGGTTGCCAGGAACTGGGGACAGAGAAGCATGGAGCACAGAGATTTTTAGGGTGATGAAAATACTCAGTGTGATACTAAGATGGTGGATACAAGTCATTATACATTTGTCCAAATCATACACTGTACATACAATGTCATGAGTGAACACTAACGTAAACTATGTGTTTTGGATGATGGTAACATTATAACAAATGTATCCCTCTGGTAGGGAACATTGATTATGGAAGCGGCTGTGTATGTGTAGGAGCAGGGGCATATGGAAAATCTCTATAACTTCCCCTCAATTTTGCAGCCAACCCCAAATCCCTTTTTTAAAATTGTCTTTAAGAAAAAAAAAAAAGCAATAAACTACTGATGCATGTGACAGCCTAGATGTGACTTCTGTGAATTTTGCTTTTAAAAATACCTCACCCTCTCCCCCAGGCTTCCCTGGGGATAGCTCAGTTGGTAAAGAATCCACCTGCAATGCAGGAGACCCCGGTTCAATTCTTGGGTAGGGAAGATCCACTGGAGAAGGGATAGCTACCCACTCCAGTATTCTTGGGCTTCCCTGGTGGCTCAGCTGGTAAAGAGTCTGCCTGCAATGCAGGAAACCTGGGTTTGATCCCTGGGTTGGGAAGATCCCCTGGAGAAGGGAAAGGCTACCCACTCCAGTATTCTGACGTGAAGAATTCCATGGACTGTATAGTCCATGGGGTGGCAAGAGTCAGACACGACTGAGCGTCTTTAACTTGATTTCACAAACTCTCTCCCCACCCTCAGTTCAGTTCAGTCGTTCAGTCGTGTCCAACTCTTTGCGATCCCATGAATCGCAGCACACCAGGCCTCCCTGTCCTTCACTGGCTCCTGGAGTCTACCCAAACCTATGTCCATCGAGTCAGCGATGCCATCCAGCCATCTCATCCTCTGTCGTCCCTTTCTCCTCCTGCCCCCAATCCTCCTCCAGCATTAGGGTCTTTTCCAATGAGTCAACTCTTCGCATGAAGTGGCCAAAGTATTGGAGTTTCAGCTTCAACATCAGTCCTTCCAATGAACACCCAGGACTGATCTCCTTTAGGATGGACTGGTTGGACCTCCTTGCAGTCCAAGGGGCTCTCAAGAGTCTTCTCCAACACCACAGTTCAAAAGCATCAATTCTGCGGTGCTCAGCTTTCTTCACTGTCCAACTCTCACTTCCATACATGAACACTGGAAAAGCCATAGCCTTGACTAGACGGATCTTTGTTGGCAAAGTAATATCTCTGCTTTTCAATATGCTATCTAGGTTGGTCATAACCTTCCTTCCAAGGAGTAAGCATCTTTTAATTTCATGGCTGCAATCACCATCTGCAGTGATTTTGGAGCCCCCAAAAATAAAGTTTGACACTGTTTCCACTGTTTCCCCATCTATTTCCCATGAAGTGATGGGACCAGATGCCATGATCTTAGTTTTCTGAACGTTGAGATTTTAGCCAACTTTTTCACTCTCCTCTTTCACCTTCATCAAGAGGCTCTTTAGTTCTTCACTTTCTGTCATAAGGGTGGTGTCATCTGCATATCTGAGGTTATTGATATTTCTCCCGGCAATCTTCATTCCAGCTTGTATTTCTTTCAGCCCAGTGTTTCTCATGATGTACTCTGCATATAAGTTAAATAAGCAAGGTGACAATATACAGCCTTGACGTACTCCTTTTCCTATTTGGAACCAGTCTGTTGTTCCATGTCCAGTTCTAACTGTTGCTTCCTGACCTGCATACAAGTTTCTCAAGAGACAGGTCAGATGGTCTGGTATTCCCATCACTTTCAGAATTTTCCACAGTTTATTGTGACTCACACAGTCAAAGGCTTTGGCATAGTCAATAAAGCAGAAATAGATGTTTTTCTGGAATTCTCTTGCTTTTGTGATGATCCAGCAGATGTTGGCAATTTGATCTCTGGTTCCTCTGCCTTTTCTAAAACCAGCTTGAACATCTGGAAGTTCACGGTTCACGTATTGCTGAAGCCTGGCTTGGAGAATTTTGAGCATTACTTTACTAGCGTGTGAGATGAGTTTAGGAATGTGCTTTAGGTCATGGTTTGCAAACCCTTTGAAAAATAAAGCGGTCTTTTTGCTTTAAGATGATCTTCGCTCTTTTTCCAGGATTTATTTCTAATTTAGGATGACAAATAAAACCAGAAAAAAGTGTAAAAAGCTGTAACATCAATTGAGTAGCAATGCAAGGAAAATGGTGCCCAAACCCAGCAAATCAGGCTGAGGGATATAGCCACCCTCTCGGGCCACATAAGCTCAGACTCACACAGGCCCACGTTCTCCAGCCCTGGTCCCCTCCCCAGGCATCCCAAGGGAAGACTCAGACCCTCCCCAGATTTTTGAGGACACATGAGTTATTAGGGAATCTGGGTTAAAATGCAGGTGGGATAGGACACTTGCCTGGCCCTGACCCTAGCTATCTGAAGGCGCACCTTCCCACTCTGGGGGCCTCGCCCCGCATCTGTAAAACATGACAGGGCAGGGATGTTGGGGCCACACATCCTTGAGGCCCCTCCAGCTGTAATCTTTGTAATGAACCGTTTCGTTAAGCCCCTCAGGAAAGAGGGACACTCAGATCTGTGGGGGCAAAAGTCTGGACATCTGGGAGAAAATATGCTTCCTCTTAAAAGGAAAGACATTCTTTTCTACAGTGTTCAAGAAGGCAGACTATCACTGGGAGAAAAAAAAAAAGTGCCATTTGAAGTTTGAAGAGCAACAGGCAGGGGCTTCTGTCCTTTACTAATGGGTGTGAAAGGATCTCAGTGCCCATAGAGCAATATATCACCAGCAGGGGGCAGCAGAGGACAGGCCACAATGCAGAGCCCCAGAGCCCCAGTATCCTAGGTTGTGTCCAAGATGCTCCCTCTAGGATGTTGGGTCCAGGATGTTCCATCCAGGATGCTGAGGTGGGGGTGTGGGTCCAGGGTGTGTCCAAGGTACTCAATCGAGGGTGCTGGGTTCAGAATACTTGTGGCAAAGTTGCATCTGCAGACCTTCACTCCTAGCTGAGTTTGATTGCACAAGCCTGCACCTTCCCACCAACACCCCACTGCTCTCCACACCCCACATAGCCACAACCTGAAAGGCCCGGGGAACCGAATCTCATTTGCTTAATTAATTAATCAATTAACATACAAATGAATAGCGGTGAAGATCAGGACACAGTTTGGTGTAGAGGCGGTTTGGGGTGACTCAGAGAGTTCAGGTTAAGGATTCCTTTCTGCTCACCTCAGAATGATGCTTGCAACTCAGAAGTCATGAATTTAAGGCTACTTTAGGTCGCTGAGCTTGTTCTCAATGTGTCTTCCCTATACTAAATGCCTCGGGGTCATGGCAGATGTCTTCACCTCTGCCACAGCTCAGTCCTGTGACCTTGTGAGAAACACAGTGCCTGGACATGTATACACTGCTATATTTAAGTTTCCTTTTATTTGTTTACTTTTTTTGTCCTGGGTCTTCATTGCTGCATGGGCTTTCTCTAGTTAGTGTAAGCAGGGACTAGTCTTCGTTGCGGTGTGCAGGCTTCTCGTTGTGGTGGTTTCTCTTGTTGTGGAGCACAGGTTTTATGAGCACAGGCTTCAGTAGTTGTAGCACGAAGGCTTAGCTGTTCCATGGCATGTAAAATCTTCCCAGCCCAAGGATCCAACCTGAGTCCCCTGCATTGGCAGGTGGACTCTTATCCACTGTACTACCAGGGAAGTCTCACACTGTTATATTTAAGATAGGACCTACTGTACAGCACAGAGAACTCTGCTCAATGTTTTGAAATAAACTAAACAAAAAAAAATTTGAAAAAGAATAGATCCATGTATGTAAATAACTGAACCACTTCGTTGTACATCTGAAACTAACACTGCAAATCGACTATGTTCTAATGTAAAATAAAAAATTTTTAAGAATGTAATGCTTATAGCAAAATGTTCACAAGACACTGCTGTTAAATAGTCTGTTGTAAGATGATGCAGGATATGAATCTACTTCACTGGGAAAATAAGAGCATTGGTCTGGGAAAGATTCTCACCCTCCTAACAGAAAGTTGATGACAGGTTACCCTCTGCCCCCGACTTACTGTAAGTGGCAGTCAGATCTAGAGGCCCAGTCATACCCAGGAATGTCTTAGTATGTTTCTGTGAGAGACGTGGTATCTGGATGATGAGGCTATTTACAAAATGATGGTGTTTTCAGTCTATGATTCCTCACTTATCAGGTGGAAGTGTCCATTAAAAAGAACTTTGCCTTTAACCCTTTGTCCTGATGCAGGTAGTTGTCCAGGGCCCCCTAGCTCTCTCTGGAGATGAGACATCCCTGAGTTGTACTATTCTAGTGTAATATAAGCCATCTCTCCCTGGAGTCAGTGCTCCTTGTAATGGGCAGTGGTTTGGAGGAGACCACAGTCTAAGAGGTGGGAGGCTGAGCACAAAGGCTGGATTTGGTTTAGGCCTTCGTGATGGACAGAGTGAGGAGATAGTCATGAGGAGCCTTACAGATCTCCCCAGTACTGTTGGGTTTTTTTTAACTATTTTTATAGGAATGTAACATGTAGGGCCTCCCAGGTGGCACAGTGGTAAAGAATCCACTGGCCAATGCAGGAGATGCAGGAGACTCGAATTCGATCCTGGGTGGGGAAGATCCCCTGGAGGAGAAAATGGCAACCCACTCCAATATTCTTGCTGGAAAGTTCCATGGACAGAGGAGCCTGGTGGGCTAACATGGGGTCATGAAGAGTCGGACATGACTGAGCACGCATGCATCCAACGTGAAGGCGGTGCTGCAAGCTTACAGCTTGCCCGATTTCCACTAGGGGCACATACTGTGCCCAGGACTAGCCCAAAAATCTCTTCTGCTGTCCGGTACCCCTTCCAGCCACTGCTCCACTTCATGGTGGGGCTGACCTGCTTACGGACCTCTGACTCCTCCGATAAGCCTTCAACTTTCAGACCTGGTGTAATGGAATTTTATGATATGTACTCTCTTTGTGCGTGTGGGTTTTTTTCTTTTTTTCCACTTAATACTCAAGGTCCATCTTTTAAAGTTAAGTAAAAGAGTAAGCTTTAAATAAATTGCACCCATGGGTCATTTTAATAATTCAGACAAGATAAAAGGATTTATAGTGAAAAGTGTGTCTGTCTCTCACATCCCTTTCCCAGAGGTTACCACAGTTAACAGTTTCCTCAACATTATTTCAGACAAATAGGCTCCGGTTAGGTACCCGTGCATGTGTGTGTTCTTTCTTACAGACAAACTGGCACATGCTACATACAGAAAAGAACTCTTTATGAGATTACCTCCTGAGTATTTCCCGAATTAGCCTGCCTCCTCACCCCTATCACCACCGCCACTCAGGCTGCCTTTGAAGAGGACACCCAGTTACTCAGAAGTAACTCAGCCTGGCTTTATCCGGCATTTCCTCATGATCCAATTCGTAAGACTCCAGAAGTCGTCGCTTCCTCCCAGGAGACATCGTGTGTCCATGTGTCCCCCTGAGAGACACAAAACTTGACCACTCGATCAAGGAGGGGTCTGCACAGAGAGATGGGCAACAGGCACATGAAAAGATGTTCAACATTGCTAATAGAGAAATGAAAATTAAACTACAATGAGGTACCACCTCACTCTGGTCAGAATGGCCATCATTAAAAGATCTACAGATGATAAATGCTGGAGAGGATTTGGGAAAAAGAAACCCTCCTACACTGTTGATAGGAATGTAAACTGGTGTCAACACTGTGGAGAACAGTATGGAGTTTCCTTAAAAAGACCAAAAATAGAACTATAATATGATCCAGTGATCCCACTACTGGGCTTATATCCAGAAAAGGCAAAAACGCTAATTCAAAAAGATAATGCACCCCTAGGTTCATAGCAGCACTATTTACAATAGCCAAGACATGGAAGCAACCCATATGTCCATCAACAGAGGAATGGGTAAAGAAGATGTGGTACACACATACAATGGAATACTACTCAGTCATAAAAAAAGAGTAAAATAATGTCATTTGCAGCAACATGAATGGACCTAGAGATTATCATGCTAAATAAAATAAACCAGACAAAGGCCAATAGCATATGATATTGCTTGTATGTGGAATCTTTAAAAAATGATACAAATGAACTTATTTACAAAACAGAAATATACTCACAAACATAGAAAACAAACTTATGGTTACCAAAAGGGAAGTCTATGGGCAGGGGATGGGTAAATTAAGAGCTTGACATTAATAGACACACACTATTCCCAGGTGATGCTAGTGATAAAGAATCTGCCTGCCAATGCAGGAGACCTAAAAGATGCAAGTTCCATCCCTGGGTCGGGAAGATCCCCTGGCATGGCAACCCACTCCAGTATGCTTGCCTGGAGAATCCCCATGGACAGAGGAGCCTGGTGGGCTACATTTTACAGGGTTGCAAAGAGTCAGACATGACTGAAGCAACTTAGCACACACTATATATGAAATACATAAACAACAAGGACCCACTGTATAGTACATGGAACTATATTCAATATCTTGTAATAACCTATAATGGAAAAGAATCTAAATCACTTTATATGTCTGAAACTGTATACCTAAAACTAACACAATATTGTAAATCAACTCTACTTCAAATTAAAAAAGGAGGAACCCACAGGTTTGTCTGTTGTAAAATCACTGAAATTAGTTTGTGATGAGTTAAGTAGCTTGTGGGAGCTTCTTTGAGACAATATGTCTTGTCTGTCATCAAATGTCCACTGAAAGCGGTGACACTGCTGGCACTGGCACTTTCTCTGTGTATATGTTTTCTTAACTGCCCGGAGCTCCACTGCCTGTGGGATCAGGCAGTGCTTCTCAGACCTGTGGCTCCTGCAGTCCTGCTCAGCATCTTCAGAAGCCCAGCCTGCAGCTGCAAAGGGCAGGATCCAGGAGGATGAGGGATGGTGAGGCCAGGGTGAAGACATCAGATGCAGAGCCATGCCTTCTGTCCTAGTCCCAGAGGGCCTCTGAGTGGCTTTGATGCCCATGCCTGGTCATCACAAGGACCTTGTCCCTGGTCTCACTTTGTTCTAAAGCCTCATGAGTTCTCCATTCCTCTGGGCAAAGAATTTAGAGCTTTGATTTTGAAACCAAATTTGGATTCCTGATCCAAGAATCTCTGCTTATTTAGCAAGTTGTAGTCTAGAATTGCACTCCAGTGTTCTTGCCTGGAGAATCCCAGGGACGGGGGAGCCTGGTGGGCTGCTATCTATGGGGTCGCACAGAGTCGGACACGACTGAAGCGACTTAGCAGCAGCAGCAGCAGCAGTCTAAAATTGATGGCAGTAAAGGATTATTTGTGAATGCTTTGATGAGTACCTCTGCCTGGGAGGACGAGTTGAGGGTACTATGTCATCTGACTCCTCCACCTCCATTCTTCACTTTAGAGTGGTCTTGTCTGAAATGATCTTAGCTTAATTCTAATGTTGCCTTTCCTGGAATGGATGTCTGGTTCTTCAGTTCTAAAACCAAATCTGGATTCTAGATTCTTCAGTATTGAGATCTAAAGTAAGTTTTCACGGAGTAGCATAACCCAGGTGAATTCATCTCTGAGGATTTTGATTATCTGTGAACTTAGCCTGACTGTGAGTCATTCGTAGTGCGATCATGTCTGTAGTCATGTGACAGGTTGGAAGAGAGTCTTTTTTTTTTTTACCTGCACTATAAGCACTTTAGGGAAGAGAGTCTTAACAGTCCAGGATGTGACTAGGTACAGGATAATGTTTTTAAATGCATAAATACGATTCTTACAATTTCAGGCGCAATGCAGTTGTGATAGTGTGATATGTATGCTTCTTTATTAACACACTGTGCTAAGTCATGTCGGACTCTGTGCGACCCTATGGACTATAGCCCACCAGGTTCCTCTGTCCATGGGATGCTCCAGGCAAGAACACTGGACTAGATTGCAGTGCCCTCCTCCAGGGGATCTTCCCAACCCAGAGATCAAACCTGCGTCTCTTATGTCTCCTGCATCGGCAGGCAGGTTCTTTACCACTAGGGCCACCTGGGAAGCCCTATTAATACATCAAATGAAGGAAAATCCAGCAGAGTGTGCAACAGACATCATAATTTTAATGAAATGGAATGATGAAGATAAACCACATTCAGACTCTCTGACACAACTGGAATGGATATGGAACCATGTGTGATTTTTCGTGGTGACAAAAGTTTCAGGCACTGCTGACAGTGCTGTAGCCACCTCCAGTCAGGTGTGAAGAGCGGTAGTCAAGCCTTTTCTGCCATCTCTAAAAACCAGCTAAAAACACCGAAGTCAGAGTGATAGAAAACATGCGTGTGTGCATGTACATGCATGTATGTGTGTGTATTTCAGCTTTATCACTGATAAGGCATTTTGGGAGCTGCAGAAATCAGCCTGAAGCCACAGCTGGGCTCCTTCCCACCCCTGACACCCCGTCTGTCACACCCTGTCTGTCACACCCTCCACGGCAGTTCAAGTACATGGAGCAGACAGTTACTCTGATGGATCCCCAGGTGCAAAGAGGAAAGAGAGAGAGAGAGGCAGCTTTCTGACCTTCTAGAAGGAGGGACTCGTGGACTTGACCTCTGGGTCACCAGCTGCCTCAGGGCAGGTGAAGTCCCGGGGCTCATGCCCATCCCTGCTCCTCACATCACCAGTCAGAGCAGGGGAGGAGAGGCTGCCCTCCCAGCTCCTGGTTCGCAGGTCCACCAAGGAGCAGGGAGGGCTTCTGTGCCCTCGCTGGCCTTCCCCTTGAAGCTCAGGGTCTGCAGCGCTGGGTAGCAGTCCTAGTTCTGCTTCCAGGAGCCATCTCCAAAGGGAGCTGCCATTCCTTCATGGCTCTCTGGAGCCTCTGCCCCCAGAAGACTCCAGAGTGGGCAAGAACAGGGCATGGCTGAGACTCCAACCCCCTCCCCACCTCCAGACCCTAACAAAAGCTCTTATTTCAATCTCACATTATGCCTGTGATGGCTTATCTTGTCAGCTTGGCTAGACCATGGTACTTAGCGTTTGACCAAACACCCACCGAGGTGTTGCTATGAAGGTATTTTTAAGATGTGATTAACATTTAAATCCATGGACTCTAATCAAAGTACATTACGCTCCAAGATAGGTGTGGGACTCATCTAATCAGGTGCAGCCTGTAAGAGAAAAAAAGACTGAGATTTCCTGAGGTAGAGGGAATTTTGCCCCATACACACTTTGGACTCACAATTGAAGCATAAGCTCTTCCCTGGGTCTCCAGCCTGCCTTCTGCCCTGCAGACTTCAGAATTGACAGCTCCACAATTGTATGAGCCAACTCCTTAAAATAGATAGATGATAGATAGATAGATAGATAGATATAGACAGGCAGGCAGACAGACAGGCAGACTTAGAGTAACAGAGATTGAGAAACACAGAGAGGAAAAGGAAAGAGAGATTGAGAGATTCAGAGACAGAGAGACAAAACAAAGGAGAGAAAATTCAGAAGGCAGAGTCCTTCTTGGAGATGAGGGAAGCAGAATGCATAGGAAAGGGCAGGAGCAGGGTGGTCTTCGAGCAGGAGGAGCAGGGAAAACACAGCTGAGGTCCCCTGGCTCTTCAGGTCAGGGGCAGGGAGTCAGGCATTTCTGTTCCCCTTACCCAGAGGCAGAACTGATAACCAGTGATGAAATCAAGATATGACAATCAATCCCCCCACTGTCTCTCTCTCTGTCACACACACACCACACACACACACACAGAATCTGCTGCTGCTGCTTCATTTTTGTTCTTGTTCTTGCTGCTACTTATTTTGTGACTTTCCTGGATTAGTTCTGTAGATTCTGTACTCCAGACAATGCATGCACATTGAGTTCTCTAGAGCTTTCAGTTTTTTCATTTCTTTTTATTTTTAAGCCGCTTCCTATGAGTCACCAAGGTCAGTGTCATTTAGCGGTCAGCTTACGATGTTCTTCAATGCAATGAACCACCCGTTGCCATTTTGCTTGTCCATTTCCTTCCTGGGCGTAGACGAAGCCCTTTGCATGCCCAGGAATGTGCCAGAGCTTTTTGAGGTTTCCTGTGGTCATCTAGCTCTCCAGGTCTTCCTTTTACACTTTTGGCCAGGCTTTTTTCACCTCAGCTTATAGCCTGTGTGGCTACCGTATTACCAGCAGATTGTTAGTGTTTTCTGTAATTGGATAGGGCTTTTATTTCAGAGTTGAACTTTGAGTCATATCAAATGGAGACTACCAGGGGAGTGAAGATTTTCCAGGTTGGTCAAACAGTTGACTCTGTTCCAGGCTTCAGGCTTTTAATGGATCTCTCAAAATGGTCACTCTTCTGTCAGCTGTGAGTCTGCCAACTTTTCTTGACACTGAGCTGGGGAGCAAGGGCAAATGTCAGAGCCTTAAGTTCCACCACCATGCACCCTGCTGCTCTTACGAAAATATAGATTTTTTTTAATATAAGTTTTTTAGTTTGTTCTGTGTCTGTGATTAATTTCCAGAGTTCTAAAAAGTGGGGTTTTTATTGATTTGTCATTATGTTTGTTGCTTTTGAGGGAAAGTAGTTTCCTAAGATCCACCTTTCCACAAGTCAGTCCTTCTCAACATCCTCTATTTTTAAGCTGCCCTGGAACCCTTTAGGAAGCTGGTAAGGTGTAAAGCATGAAATGATGATAATAGTCATCCTATAAGATTTTATTTTTAAAAACCTCCCTTTAAAAAAAATCACTATTGGAATATTTAAGAGAATTTCCAAAGCATTAAGAATAGAGCTTTACAAGCTATATCTTCAGTCTGCACTGTTTCAAGTTGTCCTCGTTTTTTCAATAGAACCTAATATGGCATTCAAACTAAAATGCACTTCCCGACAAGTAAGACACTTTTGTCTGTGAACCTGACTCAGAAAGATCCTTTAAAACCTCATCAAGAAGCTATTATCTAAAGATTTCCTCAGTTTGACAAGAGCAAATGCTTGTAAACTCAAAAAAAAAAAAAAAATCTGCCAATCAATGCAGCAGCAAATGCAAACCACTGATAAATCATGTCTGATTAAAGCCACAGGGTAGAAAATCTTAGCATACCTGTATCTAGGCAGCCACCCTCACCAAAATATTTAAGAAATACCCTTGTGGAACAAAATCTGCTCTTCCTTTTAGAAGCTATTAAAAACAGAAATGAAAGTCTGCAAACAGCTAATAAGCCGCTCCCACTGCTCAAAATGTTTTCAGTTATTTTGATTGTTGATTCTGAATATTTCCAAGATGATGGATGCATGTGGTGCTACAAAGCTTGCACATTGCTTTGGAGAATTTATAAAGGGTGAAAGCCCCAGGCAAAGAATTCACACATCTCTGAGACCAATATCCATCAGCCATGGGCTTTCTGTTGCCATAGCACAGTGATTGCTCACAGAGAAAAAAATCAATCAGGAATCACCAAAGATAAAAGAGAAACTGACACCTAAAATGTACCCCGCCAATGAGAAATTAGAGTCAGACCCAACCAATGTTTATCATACATGCTCTTATCTATGTAACTTCAGTAATTACAAGGCTTAGGGCAGGTACACACCCAGACATGATCCATTCTCAGCCCATCCTGATTTTTTTCCCATGATGGCTGCTGACACTGGGCCTTTCCATTTATATCTGCAATAGCTATGGCACACAGGTTCTAGACTCAGGCACAGTAGTGGTGGCACATGGGCTTAGTTGCCCCATAGCATGTGGAATCTTCCTGGACCAGGGATCAAACCTGTGTCCCCTAAGTTAGCAGGCAGATTCTTAACCACTGCACCACCAATGAAGTCCCTACTATAACTTTATAGTCAAACTCAACCCTCAGGTCCCACTTTCTTTTCCTCAGGACTTTTTGGATGTTTCTCCAGTGATCCTTGATCTCCAACCCTGGCATAGCCTTCTTACTCACCTTGGGGTCAGCTGAATTAACTCAGTAGAGATTTTTTTTTTTTTTGCATGAAATTACTCGTTGGCTTTATATATCTTGAAATTTTAAAGAATGTTTCCATGTCTCCTATTACCCTTATACTCAATAACAATTTTATTAAGTTTAACAATTTAGGGTAACTGTTTAATTGCCCCTAGATAATTACCCAATTATCTTTTCACATTGAATATTGCTAAGAAATATGAGATCAGCCTGGTTTCCTTCTCCTCCTTATATGTGAATTGCACTTTTTTCTCCTTGCTTATGAATTGCATTTTCGTCAAAACATCTTTTCTCTTAAACTTCAGTAACCTGACAAAATATGCCCATTTACTACATCCATTTAATAATAAGTTTTTCTAGACATCTCCTAATTGGATCTCTTCAATTTGTAAGTTTAGATTTCCTTTATTTCAATAATTTTTTTCTACCACATTTTTTAAAACTTCTGTTCATTGATTGGGTTTTCTAATTAAGGTTTATAAATTTTATTTTTATTGGGTCATCTAAATGTCTCATCAAACTTGTGATATTTTTTCTAATTGTTTTAATATCTGCTTACAGCTCCTACTTGTCCACGATTATTTCAAGGCTTTACTCTAGAAAAGTTAACTCAAATTTAATTGTGTATATTCTGCTTTCTAGTTATTTTTTTCATTATATAAAACGTGAGGACTTCCCTGGTGGCACAGCGGATAGGAATCCGCCTGCCAGTGCAGGGGACAAGGATTCGATCCCTGGTCCGGGAAGATCCCACATGCCGCAGAGCAACTGAGCCTGTGCACTGCAACTACTGAGTCCACACACCTGGAGCCTGTGCTCTGCAACAAGAGAAGCCACCTCAACAAGAAGCCTGAACACTGCGACGAAGAATAGCCCCCACTCACCACAACTAGAGAAAGCCCACGTGCAGCAATGAAGACCCAGTGCAACCAAAGATAACAATAAATAATAGAATAAAATGAGGAAGAAAAATTAAGCTTAAAAAAAACATGATATTATGTGGGTTCTAAAATTTCACTTTATATTGCTCTACCAGACTTTATTGGATTTCCTGGGTTCTGCTGTCTTTCCTGAGATTGCACTAAATGTCACTCTACTACTACTCAGACGATTGTTGGCGCCCTCGGCAGGGTACTCATGAGGGCATTTCCTTTAACTCACCATGGAGTTCTAGAAAATGTCAAACCTTGGTAATTTTTTTTTTTTTTGCCTCTGCTAGATCTTGCCGTTTCACAGAGGTAGATAGACAAGAGCTTCCAAACTTGAAGTCTTCTTGAAACTTCTCTCCAGGCTGTACACCCACCCTTTGTCTACTTTCCCCAGAATTAGGAAATTTCCTTGGAAACTATTAGAATTTTGTTTTCTCCTCTTTTCCCAGTATCCTCTCTGGGGAACTGTGAAGGTGTTCAATGTTTCCCAAGAATCATCTCCTGCTTTCCATGGCTGCCATTCTCAAATGCTATGGCATGAATTTGTACCTCTTTCTTTGATAGTTGGAAATTTTCTTGCTAATCTTTTTGGTTTATTAATCTCATCAAGAATTGGATAAGGGAGATTCTAAGAACTGAGTTCATTTTACCATCTTTACCAAGAAGTCGTTCTAATTTGTTTTCTCAATAAGCAATAGATTTATTCTCAGAGGAAATTCTCAGAATACGGGAGCGGCAAATGGCAACCCACTAAATACTGTGGAACCTTCTCGTCCTCTCCATGCTGGCGGAAGAAACAAGACATAAATGAGCAAACGATGTTTACAGAAGTAAACTAATGACATGACTAAAGCGAGAAGGTGCAAAATTCTCACTGCCCAGCTCTGCAGCGTGAACAGTGGCGTTTGAGATGGGACCTCAGGCAACAAACCAGGCGTGTTGATTTGGGGCACCCTGGTGAAGACATCTGTTCTCAAGCCAGTCAGCGTGAAAATATACAGCACAGACAAATTTCAAAAGGGCACATTCAGTGTGCTGTTTTACACTCACATGTATACACTTTATGCTCGTGGACTAACTGGGTCCAGGCCAGCCTGGCTGAAGATCTGCAGCTTCACAGCATTCCAGTTCCTAAATGCTTTGGACTAAATGGCCTGTGGTCACAGATCAGAGAAGAACACCCTCTTCCAGCGGAGCTGTTGGAGGGAAAAGGGAAAAAAGAACAATGGGTTTTTCTCTTTCCCTTTTCTGAGAACAAAGAAGATAAAAAGAACAATGAGCAGGCCTGAACTAGGATTCCTAGGTTTTTTTCTTTAACTGCTCCTACCTCTGCCTGTCTGTAGCTAAGTTTACTTTTCTGCCCTATAACTCAGCAGGAGCTACAATTTACATTTTCTCCTTTGATTCTATGCTAAATACATCCCCTGTCTGGTGTTTACCCTTACAACACCCTTCCGCTTGTAGTTACAGATCAGAAGTGTTAGTCACTCAGTTGTGTCTGACTCTTTGTGACCCCATGGACTGCAGCCCACCAGGCTCCTCCATCCAGGGGATTCTCCAGGCAAGAATACTGGAGTGGGTAACCATTTCCTTCTCCTACACATCAGAAAGAAGGCCGCAGAGCCACTCAACTGCCAGACTCAATTACTGGGTTACTCACACCAGTTTATAACTGTCTTTGAGACAATGAAAGAGGAAAAAAAATTAAGATTCTATCACCTTTGTTCCTCATCACCGACTCCTGACTTCCAGCCCTTGCCTTACATAAGCCCCTAGACTCCTCATGGAGGCGGGCACAGTTCCTGAGGCACAAGCCTACTGCATTCCTCTCTCCTCCGACTGAGAATAAAAGCCACCTTTCTACTTCCTTCAAACTCTGTCTCCATATTTCTCATTTGGCTTCGGTGGACAGAGAAGGCCAAGATTTGGGCCAGCAACAGAGCTCACGCTTTCCGTGAATGCAGATGCCTTCATCCTCAGCTGGGTCTCACTCGTGTTGTGACCCAGCTTTCAAGGTCCAGGAAAAAGGCCAAATCCTGAGGAGACCATTTCCATGTGCTCCCACTGAAATGGTGGTACCCTTTCTTCTGAATCGCAGAAATGAGAGACGGCCAGGTCAGGAACAGGGAGAGAAGTGTTCAGGAGGAGGTCTTTGCCCAGAACATTAGAAGTTTCCTAATGATTACAAGTGAGAGGTAAGCTAGGGGGACATCTTGTCTTACAGAGTGAACACCCACCCTCGGTGGCCAGCAGCAGCACCCTGAGTTCAAGCATTTGAATTCCTGAAAACCAAGAGCCCTCACTCCAAACAAAGTTTAATTCACTTTAAGGAAGGCTACAGCTCAGGACACGACACAACAAATATACCCACGGGGAACAGACTTGCAACTCCTAGGCACAGCCTCCGATGTGTCCAAACCCTCCACAATTGAGACATACCTTGTCCCAGAGGATAGGTGAGCTTAGACCATCTCAGCTGTGGGAAGTGATCAGCCTTTTTACCTTCCTGGCGACACAGCCCCAAAGGACTCCTAGTAACCCATCCCAGGCGACACCTCATCTATACTCTGTTATTCATCATGGGATTCTGGGGCATGGCCCAGGAAAACTGGTTAAATTCTTATTCGTCTTGGATTGACCTCCCGTATAACCTCACTGAGGTAGTATTGCACGGAGGATGCTAGGATGGGCCACAGCAACCATCCATGGGTACCATCCGTGGGTACCACTTTCCATCCAGGAGATGTGAAGGCACTGGGTATGGAACCCCTCACCCAAGCATTCCGACTACAACAGCAATGTAACAGGCTTCAGGGGTATGGTCAATTCGCAGTTCAGCCCTACGTGGAGGAACTCGTAGGATTATTTCTGAGTAAGGCCTCTTCCATAGGGAAGGAAAGGATTTAGCTTGCTATGTGTATTTGGTTGGCTCCATGCAAAATATGATGGGCTCCAGAAACTTCTCTCTAAAAGAGGTAACTATATAACAGTCCAGGTTGCCTCTATGGAGGGCTGCTTTGGGGTACTTGGCTTATCACTTCCTACAAAAATGGCAGAAATTAGGAGATGGAAAACAGAAACTAGAACCTGAAACAGTGAGCAAACCTCTTTCTGGGGGTGAGGCTATCATCCCAGGAGTGCAGGCTCTGTAGAGGCCAGATTTCCTTGTCTCCAGTTCCCACTGCACCCCGACTTCTGTGTCTGGTGTCTGATGAGGTGTGGAGGCCCTGGGTACATCACAGGCTGAGGGCAGAGGTCCACAGCCCTGCCCCCAATATTCTGCAGACTCGAGCCAATACTTTGGCCCCCAGTCCGAGGCTGCCAGGTAATGGATATGGGGCCTCTGGAGACCCCCAGGTGGAACCAAGGAAAGAGTTCGAGGATCAGCAGTCTTAGACCAGCTCACTAGATCTGGTTATCCCTTGCTATCTGTCTCTCTGTGTCCATCCCAAGGGCTCAGGGGATTGGGGCCCAACATTCCTAAACACCCCTACCTGGGAGGCCAACCTCAGCTGCATCTCCCGCTGTGGGAAAATATAAACCATGGTCCCTCCATGCTTGTAATCACCCTTGTTGACAGGCAGAGCAGGCTGTCAACAGCCCTAGAACCTCGGAGAGGAAGCCCCAGGGTTTGGTTTTGTTGTTAGATACACACAGTTGGCAGGGGGCGGGGGGGAGGGGGGTCTTTTGTTGTTTAGTGACAAATACAACTCTGACAAACACTTGCTGTATAATCCTTGGAGACCCCACAGTAGGGGCAGCCCTGGCCTCTGGCTTCTGTGATGGACCCTGCGGGCCAATACTGTGCTGGTAGGTAACGGACCAGTAGGCATTCACTGCTGGAAAGGGAACAATGGCCTCCTTTTGAATTCATTAGGCAGCCGATAGCCCATGCCAGGCCTCTGTGTACCTGCAGGGGCCCTTTTCTGTCGTTTTCCAGTGCAGGCATGTTTGGGCAAGTCTCTGTGTTCTGGTTTCTCTGGCAGGTCTGTGTCTAGAAAGGAGCAACCACAATGAGTTGGAAAGGGCAGCTCTTAGGTCTGTGCCCTTGCCTGTTAGCCAGTCCTGGAACACAGGAGATGGATTCAGAAGGACATGCCCCTGCCCAAGGGAATCAATAAACCTCACATTTTAGAGGCAAATCTGTATTGATTAATGGATCCTTAATAGGCACTTCCCTAAGACCTTTAAGAAGGAAATGAAAGCCTCCTAGTGCTTTGAATTCAAATATGCTGACTCTCTCAGAAAAAAATTCCCCATGCTGTAGAGGGGGGACTCCATCTCAGACAGGCAAATGGAACTGAAGTCCACCAACCTTGAATTTAGATGCTGTTGCTAAGCAACAGGACCAGGAGCAAAGAATGTGACTAGTTGTTAGTAAAAAGGAAACAGCACCCAAAAAAGCCTAAAATATCAAGATTTTTTAAATGTCAATATGCTCTGAGAACACAAAAGAATTATACAAGGATTTTTTGGATTACAAAAAAATTTTGTTTAATATTACATGTCACAATTCATCCTTGGACAAATTTAACTGGTCTGATCATTTTGATATAGAATACTATTGTTTATCTTCTCCTGTATTATAATCATGGTGTGGAATACAATACAGGCAAAGTAGTTGTGTTTATTTCCTCTTAATATATTGAATTAATTTGAACGCCTTAAATTTCCTATTCTGGTTTTATGAGCTTCTATCATCATTTCCACTAAATGTTTAGCGTTATGAGGATGTAATCATGTATTCGATCAAATTGAACTGTAATAACTAAGGTCTATATTTTTAAAAACTCAGTTGTACATGTCAAACCGGGCTGCAAATGCTGTGGGGTCGACAGTCAGGCCAACAACATCCGCAGGAAGCCTGTGGCTACAGTTGGCTGAAACACAACTTCCAAGATGCCTCACTGGCTCTAAGTCCTTGACTAGTGATTGATCTTTGATTATCCAAAATTTTGTTTAATACTTATTTTTTTTTTAATTTATTTGGGTGTGTTGGGTCTTAGTTGCAGCATGTGGGGTCTTAGTTTCCCGACCAAGATCCAACCCTGGCTCCCTGCACTGGGAGCATGGAGTCTTCGCCACTGAACCACCAGGAAAGTGCCCTATCTGGAAATTTTTTTAATAAATTAAATTTCACAAAGAGAGAGAGAAAGTACTGAAAATTGAGTTATTACACATGTTCTTCTATACAAGAACAGATTTGCTTTTTTTCAAGTTTCCATTGGGATGATAACTTGGACATAGGAATTGTCATGTGCTGATAAGGTTAAGAATATTGTGAAGCAGACTTCTCTGGCAGCACAGTGGATGGGAGTCCGCCTGCCAGTGCAGGGGAAACACATTCGATCCCTTGGCCGGGAGGATTCCACATGCAACAGGCAATGGCCAGCTTTGGGGCCCACAAGCCACAGCTACTGAGCCTGAGTGCTGCAACTACTAAAGCCTCTGCGCCTAGAGCCCATGCTCCACAGCAAGAGAAGCCACCTTAGTGAGAAGCCCATACCCTGCGACAGACAGTAGCCCCACTCACTACAGCCAGAGATAGCCTTCGCACAGCAATAGGGAACCAGCACAACCATAAATAAATAAATTTGGGGGAAAAAAAATATCATGAAGCTAAAGTTGGATGCTGCATTCGTATGCTAGGGCTGCCATAACAAAGCACCATGAAACAGATGGTTTAAACAACTGAGATTTATTCTCTCCCAGTTCTGGAGGCTGGAAGTCCAAGATCAAGGTGTCCACAGGGCTGATTCCTCCCAAGGCTGTGGGAAAGACTCTGTGCCTAGCCTCCACCCTGGCTTCTGGTGGTGTGCTGGCAATCTTGGTGTTTGGGGGCCCGTAAAAGCATCACCAGATGTCTGCTTCCAACTTCACAAGGCTTTCCCCTCGTGTGCACCTCTGCATTGAAATTCCCCACTTACAAGGACATCAGTCATTGAATTAAGACCATCCTACTCCAAGATGACTGCATCTTAACTACAGCTCCAACGACCTTATCTCCAAATGAGATCATATTCTAAAATACTGGGCATTAGGGCTTCAAACATATGAATCTGGGGGAACACAATCCAGCCCTTTATTAAGCCCGTCATTCAGGAATGGAGCTGTTAGCCTCAGGCAGCATCCCAGCCCCCAAAGCCCCGGGAGGCAGGTGGCCCATGTTCTCAGGCTCTAGGGCTGCCATCACAGGAGACAAGGAAGGTCCCTCTCAGCAGACAGCAAAAGCCCGCACAGCAACAAAGACCCACCCAGGACAGCCAAAATAATTAATTTTTTAAAAAAGAACACAAGGGAGACCAGAACCTCCAGACAGAGACAAATCTCTAGAAACGGTCTGTGTTTAATGCAAATTATTAAGGAGAACTTGGTTCAAACTTGGAAGAGCTCTTCCTCTTCTTTGCAGGTTTCCTCACTAGTGAGTTAAATCCAGCTTTGACATGAATTAGTCTATCTGCAAGAGAATGATATTTTTAATAGTGATCTTTAACCATGAGATTGCATTAAATCTAACAGAAAATCACCAACAGAAAAGAGGCTTTCTGGGAGGACAGAGTCCTGGGTAATGCCCCTCTGAGGTCTGAGACAAAGAGAGACCCAAGGGAGCAATGACCAGAAACCAGATAGTGGGAGCAGAGACCAGCTTACTGGACACTGAGAACTGACAGGTGGAGGTTGGTGGTGATCAGCTAAATGACTGGTGAGCACAGGAAGGGTGAAAATCAGGCTGGGGAAGTACCTTCAGGAGGGAATGAAAATTCCTTAAAGCCAGAAATTAAGTCACCAGAACAAAGGCACTGACCTTCACCAGGGACCATCAGGAGGCTTCCAAGGCACTGCTTACCAGTGCGTAGGAAAGGAGGGAGGACCACAGAGTGCAGCCCGCAGGGAGGGCAGGGAGCATCTGCTGGGTCCAGGAGGCATATGTGGAGAGGGCCAGTCCCTTCACTCTTGTTCCTCTGTGAGCCCACCTCACTCACAGACACCCTGGCACAGGCCCTGTTGGAGTTCACTAGTTCCCAAGCTTTCCAGGTGGCTCAGTGGGAAAGAATATGCCTGCCAATGCAGGAGACATGGATTCAATCCCTGGGTCAGGAGGAGTCCCTGGAGAAGGGAATGGCAACCCACTCCAGTATTCTTTCCTGGGAAATCCCAAGGACAGAGGAGCCTGGCAGACTACAGTCCATGGGGTTGAAAAGAATCAGACACAACTGAGCAACTGAGCAGATGGGAAACCCCAAATCTGAGAAACACAGCCGGTAGACATGGTGCTGATTGGACAGCCAACTTGAGCACCAACCCTGGCTGTGCTGTTTGCTTACTGTGTGTCCTTGGGCAACTCCACTGGCCTCTCTGAGCTTCTCTTTCCACATCTGTAAAATGACCTGACTGAGAAAGAGGCTCCACCCCCACTCCATGCTGTGTGCCCAGCCCACCCCCAGCACCCATCTGTTCCCCAAGGCCGACACTAAAACCTCCTACCCTGCCACCTCTGAACATAGTTTCCCTTAGTTTGCCAGCATCAGGAACCCCATTTTCCCCAAAATGCTTAAAGGCTTGGGACACAAGAATGTGTTTTTGCTCTTATTATCTGAATAACTAGGCCAATTATCACCTTCAATTTGCTGATGCAGATGGGGTCTGCCTCATGAGTGGTGCAGATCAGACCTCCTGCAGTAGAGCCCACGGTGTCTGCTGAGGGGAGCCCTCTCAGACCACTAAGGGCTGGTGTGGTCCAGGGTGGAATTTAGAGAGAGTTTCTATTGAGTCCAAGGGCACCATGACTACCTGGGGCCACTTATAGTTTACTGCACAAAAATCAAGAGTGAGGATCATTGGGGTGTGAGGCTCTGAGATGGCAGCAGGCCAGTCCCTTCCGTCCCTAATGGAGCTTGTCCTGTCATGCCCGCCAAACAGGTTCTCAGCCTGCAGCTGGGGCTTAACCACGAGCCCAGAATAAAGACCCCACACCAATCCCACAGTGTTGCTGGTACCAAGCAGACCCTAGAAATGTTTGCCTGCTGGCTGGCTGGCTGAATGAGTGAATGGGTTTTCCCATACGTTTAGATGGGAAGCTGATCCCATATCCCAGGCAGAACTGACTTGGAGCCCAGGGTCTGCACCCTCACCCTCTGTCAGCCAGAGCAGATGGTCCAGGAAGCGCTCAGCCCCTAGGGAGGGCACATCCACCACCCGAGGACCAGGAGTGCAATGAGGAAGTACGTGCCCAAAACAACAAAGGCAACAGTTGAAATACAAATGGGATAATGATATTCAATGTGTAACTTTTAAAAAGCCAAATGCTCACCAGCCAGTTCTTCCAACATGCGTTGTAGGCTGATTGTGGCCAAAGTCTGCAGAGGTCACCTCCATGGTTAGAAATCCAGCCTCCTGCAGGGGTAAGTGGTGGCCACATCGCTGCAAGGCTTCCATGTCTTCAGAGAGGTGTGAGGGGCACACCTGGAGGGTGCCAGGCCAGGGGCTCTTCTCTCTCTCAGGACAGGGCTGGTCCAAGGCCTTTCCACAGAGCCCCGGGGACAGGCAGGCCCCTGAGGGGGGGCTTCAGCTGTGGGAGAGCCCCTCACATATAGCACCCCTAGCCAGTCTCTGAATTAAGATGCTGAGGTTGAACCCAGATAAGCTGCAAGGTGGGATTCTATGCAGTCCGGCAGAACCCTGACGGAACAGGGCAGGAGGCTTCCTGGGGTTGTGGAGGGGATCCAGTATGGGGAAGGACGAGGCTCAGGACACCCCTATAAAGGCCAGTGCCCTGCAGACCAGAGGGCCCAGCCTGGCCAGTCCACATGTTTCTATTCACCCCTTCAAAACCTCAGGGCCCTGTGCCTCAGCTCTCAATAAACCCACACCAGGCAGCTAGAAAACTTAGTGGCTCTGCTTTGAGCTAAAATTATATGCAATTTGTGTGGGAACATCAGCTACCTGTCACTCAGCAGAGGCCAAGTGCAGCTGCCAAGCTCTCAGTTCACCCAGAAGAGGAAAGCATTGACACCGTGCTCCCTGCAGCATTGCCAGATGTCAGGTTTACAGTCAGGCAACTTTGGGAGGGATGCTGGGGCAGGGGAAGGGGACAAGGCGTGTCTTCTTCAGGGCGTTGGTCATCTCTTGGGTGCTCACTTGAGGGGTGAGAGGTTTCTGAGCAGCAAAAGACTGTCCAGTCCTCCAAGTTGAGGATTCGGCAGCCTGTAGGACCCTCAAGACTGCCCCGGAAAAACCGCCTGGATTTCAGCACCCAGCCCCACCTAGCTGCCTTAGCTCTCCCCTCACAGGAAGTGGGGCTTCCCTGGTGGCTCAGATGGTAAAGAATCCTCTTGCAATGCAGGAGACGTGGGTTCAGTCCCTGGGTGGCGGAGATCCCCTGGAGAAGGAAATGGCAAACGACTTCATTATGTTTGCCTGGGAAATCCCATGGACAGTGGAGCCTGGCGGGCTGCTATCCATGGGGTTGCAAAAGAGTCAGACATGACTGAGCACAACACAACCAGATCACAGGAAATGGGTGGGGTAGGACTGGCTGGCATACCACTGCCCAGGGGGACCATGCCCCCTCCACTTCCCCAGGGAGTCTGCAGCAAGCAAGAGGGGCTGCCAAGGGGCTGAGTGTGTCCTTGCACACCTGGAGAGTGCTGGACAAATGCCAGAGTGGCCATCACTGCCTCTCTTTCCGAACTTTCCCAACTACCCTCACCCTCATCCAGCCAAGATGCCTTGTACCAGCTGGAACTGGCCTGGTTTAAGAAGAATCCCACTCTGGGCCTCCAGAAGAGCTCAGAGGTTGGCTGTGGTGTTGGGGGAGCGAGGCCAGGAGTGGAGGAGGGGGCACCCCGGGTGACTCAGGGCTTTGGTGTCAAGTGATGCCCATTCTGCAGCCCCAGGGGGACTTCCCAAGGCCAAAGAGAGGGAGGGAAACACAGGGTAATTTCCCAGGAACCAAAACTTCTCTTGGCAGCCCACAGGTAGCCCCCAAGCCACAACCTTCATGTAGCCCCCAAAAAGGCCAGAACCTTGCCCCTGTGCTGTGCTGTGTTTAGTCGCTCAGTTGTGTCCAACTCTGTGCAAACCCACGGACTGTAGTCCACCAGGCTCATCTGTCCATGGAATTTTGCAAGTAAGAATACTGGTGTGGGTAGCCTATCCTTTCTTTAGGGATCTTCCCAACTCAGGAATCAAACTGGGGTCTCCTGCATTGCAGGCGGATTCTTTTATCAGCTGAGCTACCAGGGAAGCCTGCCTAGCCCCTAACCCAGGAGAAAACAAAGCAGGCCAGCGAGGGAATGGGACAGCTTAGCGTGAGGGTGACCTTGGTGTGTGTGGATATGATCCTAGGTGGGCTGTGAGACCCTGGGTGTGAGGGTATGACCCTGAGTATAATGTGAGTTTGACCCTGGGTGCAAAGGGAAGAAATGGCCTCCCGGGCTCCCCTGGCAGCTGTGTTGCCTTCTTACCCTGGGGGCAGGCTTGCCCTGGGGGCAGTACACCCAGGCCTGCAGTGGGAGGGGGGCAGCCCTGCTCACCCGAATCAGCCCGAGGTTGGTCTTACCTTTCCTTGAAGGATTTCCCAGGCTCACAGCCAAGCGGCCTCATTGCACATCGGGGAGGTCTAAGGGCTCCTCCCTTTGTCTAGGTCTGCCGGCTTTTGTTCAAGCTACAGTCCTCTCTGTCACTTCATGATCTCTTTACCTAGTGATAGTGAAATGGAGCAGGACACTATGGTCCTTGCCCCACCCCCATGTCCTCTGCCTGCCTTTTGTCTGTGAAAAAAGCTTAAGCCAAAAAATATGTTTAATCAGAAATGTAAGAAAATGCAGAAACAAAGGAAAACAGTCAAAGGAGACCATTTAATAATAGTTGAGTCATTAAGCAAAGTTAAGGACCCTTAGCTCCTCTTCAAGGGCTACAGATAATACTCTGAGGATATCTGTGAGCTGTCTTACAGACAGTGAAACCTCCACCGGATGCAAGAAGTTAACTGCTTGAGGACCAGACTGTAGCCATGACAGAGGCTGCCCCAATTCCGAGAATTGGCCTCAGGAAAATGAGAACAAAACGACCCTGGAACTAGAGATTAATTGTACTTAAAACAATAGAGATGACGCTGGTCAGACCACCACATGACCAATTTCAAGGTGACTGTCAGAGCTGATTTGTTGTCTCTACATGTAGCCCCCTCTCTCTGTCTTATTATAAAAGCTCATGCCTACTGACTGTCAGAGGTGGGAAGTCAGCCTTTGGACAGGAGTCCATTCACCGACTCCCAGTTGCCAGCGTCTGAAACAAAGCAAACTTTCCTTACCACCAACCTTGCCTCTTTATTGGCTTTTGAGTGGCGATCAGCTGGCCCCTACTTTCAGTTACAATAGTCCAATTGCACCCTGGTGTCCTGGTATACACATGTACGTAAAGGAGCATAAGAAGTACATAAAGTACATGTGTGTGCATATACATAACGTGCACAGATAGGTGTAGGTCTATAGACAGAAAGAGAGTAAGATGGTCGTACTTGTGTGCCATGGTTACAGTTGGTGATCTCAGTAACAAGTTTATGGGATTTCTTGCAACCTTCCTAATATATTTTAAATTATTCAAAATAAACAGTTTTTTATATTTTAAGTAACATCATACATGAGCCAGGGTTTCGGTTTTCTGGAAAGAAGACCCAAACCCATGCCAAATGAATGCGGGGCTTCGTCTGTGAGCTCCATCCACACAGGCCCTTCTCTGGGACTCACTGGACCTCTGACCCACCAGGAGTCTGAAGACCATCCTGCTTCTGGGCCTCATGTAACCTGTCCGGCATCCCAGCGCCTTTGGAAATGACTGGCCTGGGCTATTTCAAGAGGTCCCCTCTCCCAGGTTTCCCGGGACCCTGGCCAGACTCTGCTGCCCTGACAGACTCAGGGTGAGATAGCCTCTGCACTCTCAGGAGAGCTGTTTTAGAGCACAGGCCTATGCCTTCCTACTGCCCATCACCTAGCCTCTGTCACCTCCCCAGGCACCCCCCTCCCCAGGTCACTGCTCCAGTACTTTCCAAGTAGACACTGGCCCGAGGGCTGGAAGTGGGACAAACACTTGACCGCCCTGGTACAGGCCCCGAGATGGAAAGCAGGGAGAGTCGAGGGGCACAGCTGTGCTGGGGCAAGGAGAAGAGGAAGGAGGGGCCTCACTGGCCTTGGGGAACAAGAGTTGGGGCAGGGATCTCACTGAGGGCATCGCACAGAGTTTATGCATGACACAGCTTCTGCCCCGGGTCCCAGAGCACTCTGTGCCTCCATCCTCCGCTTATGACATTGGCCTGAGAACACAGCCCTGAGGGCTCCCGGATGGCAGCCCCATTGCCCTGAGTCCCCTCCGGCGGGCTGCCCCTTGCCTTACCTCAGAGGTAAGTCCCAGCCAGTCACCTCCCTCCACAAAGGGAGGCAGTGGGGCCCTGAGGTGCTGAGGTCTCAGCCAAATAGACAGGGAAGCCTTTCCATCTCTGTATCCTGCACCATAGGACAGTGCTATGGACTGAATTGTGTCTCCCAAAATTCATGTGATGAAGCTGTATCCCCAATGTGACTTTTAGAAAAAGATGTGGGGCTTTTAGGAAAATGATTAAGGTTAAATGAGGTCATAAGGATGGGGCACTAATCTCATAGGACTGGTGGCCTTATAAAAGGAAGAGACACCAGGGCTGTCTCTTGCTCTTTCTCTCTCTCTGTTTCTCTGACATGTGTGAACACAGCAGGAAGACAGCCATCTACAGGCCAGGAAGAGGCCCCTCACCAGAACACAGCCCTACTGATCTCGGATTTCCAGCCTCCAGACTGTGAGAAATCAATGCGGTTTGAGCCGCCAGTCTGTAGTATGTTGTTATGGCAACCAAGCTGACTAAGACAGATGGAAAACACATCTAGTGTGCCAAAGCAACCCGCCAGCAGATTCACATTAGCCATCAGGAGATGGTTTTTTAAATAGAATTAGTATTATTTTACCTTCACATCAGCTTCAATAATAATGCTAATAGCTGATGCATATGTGGTGCTTCCTTCATGTCAGGAGTCACTTTGATCCTCGAAGTGACCCTGGGCTGAAGGTATCTCTCATGATGCAGGTGAGGAAGCCAGCCCCTACCTGCCTGAGGCCACACTCCCAGGAAGGGAGAAACAGAACTGAGCCCTGAGTTGCACTGACCCATGGTTTGCACCCCCTGCATGCTGCCTCTAGGTTTGCAAAGCACTTTCACAAGCATCATTATTTAACACAGATTCACCCGACAAGGAACTGGTGGGCTCCTTCTGCAGCCCACACGCTGAGTGCATTAGTGCTATAGTCATAGACACCAGAGGCAGCCGTACCATTGCCCCAATCCTGGGCTACATACAGAAGGTAAGAAGCAGTCAGATTGTTAACACAAGTATGTGTAAAGTTGCAGTTGTATAAACTACAAATTCAATGCCATTCCGTTCAAAACTCCAGCTGGAAGAATGCAAACAAGCACATTCTAGAATTCATATAGGACAGAAAAGATCTGCAGACAGCTCTGAGCCCTTTAGAAAAAGAATAGAGGGAGGATTTGCTCTCCCAGGCACTCACACTGATTTCAGAGGTGAAAAGCTGGAAGAAGGACTTTGGTTCTTGTCTTCACTGAAGAAAGAATTCAGCGAAGAAACCAACATTGTGAAAAAGATAAAAACATTTATTCGAAGCAAAGTACATGTGGAAAAAACAAAATACATGTGAAAGAGAACAGAGACGAGTTCAGAGTGTGCTGCACACAATAGGGGCAGCTTAGGTTGTTTATACGGGGCGTTTTCTGGGTTGGTCTCTGGCCAGTCATCTCCATATTTGGTCCTGATGTGAGCATGCATCTCTCAGTCAAAATGGATTCTAGCTGGTGTCTTCTCCCTCCTTTTTTCCTTCCCTAGACTAATGGCTTTCTCTGTGCATGTGTTGGGCCAGGAAATCCACACGAATGACCCAATCAGGGCTCTTCCTGATAACCCATCTCAAAGACAAGCTGATCCTGCTCCAAAACAGACAAAGGCCCCTGTGAGGAGCTCAATATGGGAAGAAGCAACACCAGAAAGCAGAGGAGAAAGGACAGTTCTGTGGGAGGTTTTTTCCTTGTTCCTGACATGGAGATACACAAAGCCAGACACCACATCACAACATTTACAAAGGTGGACACCGTGCATATTAAAGACCTCACTTGGAAAGGTATAGATATAAAACCATGGGAAGAGCATCTTCATCACTAGGGATATGGAAAGTCTCCTTAAATAAAATGAAAATAATAAGTAAAGTCTTCTTAAATAAAAGCATAACCACAGAGTGAAGAAGGGATGGATTTGATGACATCCATATGAAAGACTCTGTCCAGTGATGCACACCATCTCCAAATTAATGGGTGAAACCACATCCCAAGATGAGAGTGAAATCTGGACTGTGAGGAATTCCTGGAATGAATGATGCAAAGTCAGAAACTCCAACAGATAGACAGGGATGAACAGGAATTGTGGGAAAGGAAGCCCAATTGTCGAATGAGTCTATGGGACACCCTTGCCCTCACTGGTAATAGGATAAAGCACAGCTTTTAAAAGGAGAGGGCAGTTTGTACCCAATAGAATCACACACAAAAGTTAGAAGTGGTATGATACTAAGTGCTGGCTAAGATGTGAAGAAATGGGAATCCTCCTGCTCCACCCGGAGGAGAATAAACTGGATCCGGCCATCTCGGAAAGCAATATGTAGCACTCAGAAGGTGAAACAGGTGCATGCCCACAACCAGGAACTCTGCTGCAAAGCAGACCTTCCAGAGAGACCCTCACAGGGCTCCAAGAAGGGGTCTGTGGAGGGACATCACCAGATGCAGGGTGGCAGCAAGGTATTGATTGCAGACAACCCTGGCATCCTCAGGAAAAGAATAACCAAGTCAATGTACCAGGTGGTTGGCTGACCAAACATGCAGTCCCCACCGCTTCGTCTACCTCCACCTGCAACCTGGAGAATTATACGTATTCACTCTTTCTAGATGTCCACGCCAATAGAGTGATTGCCAATGAGAGAAGCAAGAGTCTACTGAAGGTATGTGGGGACCCCTTGATCCCTAACCAGTTCAGCACACTCAGCAGAGATAAGAAGAGGCAGAGACAGAGTTGACAGGTAGAACAGGCAGAAACACGACAGGTGCGTGGGACACCGGTGAGAACAGTGAACAGGGACAGCTATTCCTTTCCACCCTTTCACTGAGTGCTTTGCTTTTGTGTCTCTCTTGTCTTCTGAATTGGCCTGCAAAGGCATCCAGTGGGGTGGACACAAGGCCTCCTGTCTCGCTGAGGGCAGTAGCTCTAGGGTTGTTGTTGGTGGTATCTGTGTTTTCCTCCACCCTCCCCACAGTCTCAGGGCCCTCCCATTTCCTCAGTCTGCTGTGTTTGTTTCAGTCACTGTGTTTCAGGTTAGAAGCTGAAATTCCCATCACCAATTGCCAATGTGTCACGTTTGGAGGTGGAGACCCACATACACACCCAGGTAATTCTCTGACACCAACAAGGTGTCCTACAATTCCACTCACTTCTGACACCGTCTATCTAGAGATAAGGTCAGATCCCACAGGTGTGACCCTCTCCCTTTGATGCCAGTGGAAAACCCAGGTTGTCATCAGTGCTTCTGACCAGCTGGCTCTAAACTAGAGGTTCCATGACCCACTCCTTCCTCAGGTTTAATATTAACTTGCTAAAGTGGCTCACAGAACTTAGGAAACCCATCTATTCATTAGATCACCAGTTTAATATGTGTGCATGCTAAGTCGCTTCAGTTATGTCCGACTTTGCGACCCTATGAACTGTAGCCCACCAAGCTCCTCTGTCCATGGGATTCTCCAGGCAAGAATACTGGAGTGGATTGCCATGCCCTTCTCCAGGGATCAAACCCACGTCTCTTACGTCTCCTGCATTGGCAGGCAGGTTCTTTACCACTAGCGCCACCTGGGAAGCCCCAAGTGGATATAGTTCAGGAACATTCAGATAGTGAAGATGTGCAGGGCAAGGCATGGGGAAAGGGGGCAGAGCTTCCACACCCTCTCCTCACCCTGAATCTCCAAATCTCCAAATGTTCACCAAGTGGAGGCCTCAGAACCCTATTCTTTGTAGCTTTCATGGAGGCTTCATTACATAGTCAGGATTGATTAAACCACTGGCCATTGGCGATTGAGTCAGCCTCCAACTCTTCTTCCCTTCCAGTAGGTGGGGTGTTGGTGTGTTAGGATTGTAATTTCCAACCCTCTAATCACGTGGTTCCAAGGTTGGATCCCCTGGCAACCAGCCCCATCCAGAGGTTGCTTTTCCAAAATCACTTCATTAACATAACAATAGACACTTTTATCATTCTCTCCTCTTCAGAAATTCCAAGGGCTTGAAGAGCTCTGGGCCATAAACAGAACAAAGAACATGTATTTCTTATTATACATCACAATATCACAGAGGGTCTCTGGGAAAGTCATCAGACCCTGGAGCATCTGTGAGTATTTAGAAGGAAAACATTGAAACACTAGTGGGAGGTTCCAACAAAAAAGGCAGGGCCCAGGGATGGATGAGCCCCACGCCTTACTGGACAGGGGCCCAGAGGTCAGCATCCACGGCTCTGGCCTCCTCACTGGCTGGCTTCCTCTAGGGGTGTTGTCCAACCTCTGCGGAAGTGAGCAACATTCCAGGGAGGAGCAGGGGAAGTGTTTGGGCCTCGCCTCCCCACTTGGGCCCTCACCTTCACTTCTCAGCCCCTCTGGGGTCGCCAGGGTCTCCTGTGGAGCGGAGAGGGTGTGGAGGCCTCACTGCTCACCCCGCAGACAGAGCCAGCCCACCACCCACACTGGCGCCCTGGCTCCTTCCGAGTCCTGAGGTCCTCCCCCAACTTGTCTCCCCTCAGCCTGGCCCTCCCAGACCCCTCTTAGGTCTTACTTCCCTCCACTTTGCAAAGTCCACCCACTTCCAGCTCCAAAATGTGCCTCTGGCTCTCCTCATCTGTGGTTTCCTGTTAGTCTCCTCATCCTCTTGTTCCTCCTGGGTAGGTTTAGTGCAGTTTAGGTAAATGACCGTGTTAATACACCTATTTAACTTTAATATAAAGTCCTTTCCATGAGTTTCCACACCCCACCCGGGGTTATCGCCAAACTGAGGAAGAAACAGGGGGTGACTGTGATCAGGTCGGGCAACCCACTCAGGCCTGCCTGTCTCCAAGCCTTCAGTTACTGCTTCCCATCTCTTTGCTGCAGGCAACCCTCTGACATCACACCGTGTCCTCAGAACCCTGAGCTTTGCCTGAAAAGTGTGGAGTTTAGACGTCCCATCTCAAGCACAATGAAGCCTGGCTCTCTAGACCTGTTGCCTCACTAGAAATTCAAGTCAGTCTTGAAACTCAAAGTCAAGCAGTGATTGTTTTGTCATATTTGTTATCTGAGTGGAATAAAGTCAGCAGGAGGGAGCCCACAGGACTATCTGATAATGGGGAAACAGACATGCATTGGTCTTGAGAGGGTAACAGGCAGGAAGGCTAGGGGTCTCCAAACGAAGGAAATAGGCTGTAAGTGTCAGACATTTTTTATCTCTCTCAAGCGGCAGGAGGAAACAAACTACGTGTCAGATTTTTTTCCCTTCTCTATACAAATGTAAGAGGAAAAACTAAATTTAGCGAAGAAGAACTAAAGAGCCTCTTGATGAGAGTGAAAAAGTTAGCTTAATACTCAACATTCAGAAAACTAAGATCATGGCATCCGGTCCCATCACTTCATGGCAAATAGATGGGGAAACAATGGAAACAGTGAGAGACTTTATTTTGGGGGGCTCCAAAATCACTCCAGATGGTGACTGCAGCCATGAAATTAAAAGACACTTGCTCCTTGGAAGAAAAGCTATGACCTACCTAGGAGCATATTAAAAAGCCAAGACATTACCTTGCCAACCAAGGTCCATTTGTCAAAGCTATGGTTTTTCCAGTAGTCTTGTATGGATGTGAGAGTTGGACTATAAAGAAGGCTGAGTGTCAAAGAATTGATGCTTTTAAACTGTGGTGTTGGAGAAGACTCTTGAGAGTCCCTTGGACTGCAAGGAGATCCAACCAGTCCATCCTAAAGGAAATCAGTCCTGAATATTCATTGGAAAGACTGATGCTGAAGCTGAAACTCCGATATTTTGGCCACCTGATGCGAAGAGCTGACTCATTGGAAAAGACACTGATGCTGGGAAAGATTGAAGGCAGGAGGAGAAGGGGACGACAGAGGATGAGATGTTTGGATGGCCTCACCGACTCTATGGACATGAGTTTGAGTAAGCTTCAGGAGTTGGTGATGGACAGGGAAGCCTGGCATGCTGTAGTCCATGAGGTTGCAAAAGAGTTGGACACGACTGAGTGACTGAACTGAACTGATACAAATTTAAAAGGAGATTTCTCTTAAAAATTCTGTGTTGCCATGAAGACATCTGGTTCCACCTGGACTTAATTTTTCTCAAACCTTGAGCTAACCAATGCATTTTTCTTATGGGAATGTTTTTCTTAAGCTATGTTAATGAACTATGTATGTACCCTAGACTCTGTCTTTCTTCAAGTGGGTTCTGCTTAAGACTCAGAACCAATAAGGGCTCAACAAAACAGTATGTTTTACTCATACATTGTTCTCCTAATCTATGTTAATGAAACTATATATTTACTTGGAAACCTGCCTTTTGTCAAGATTCATGTCAATTGTTTTAGGGCCCAGGATGATTCACCTTGTGCCAATGTTATCTCAAAATGCATGTTGTGGGTGAGGGGCCTGGTGCCAGTCTCTGATTTTGAGACATTCCCTTTCTCTAATTAGCAGCCTGCTGGCAACTGTATAACATCTGGCTAAAGACTAGCGGGGGGCACTCTTTGTGCCCTCTTCTGATGTCTGTGACAGAAGCTTTGTCTATCTCTTTTATACTTTAATAAAACTTTATTACACAAAAGCTCTAAGCGATCAAGCCTCATCACTGGCCCCGGATTGAGTTCCTCTTCTCTGGAGGCCAAGAATCCCAGTGTCTTTCATGGCTCAGTAACAACCTTTCAGTCTGATGTTTGAACAGCCACCACCATCATTCACAAAACAGTGCACACAGGTAACAGGGGATTTTGGCCCTACCGGATCTTCAAGGGAGATAAGGGACTCAGACTGAAGGCTGGGGGTGTTAATATAGCCCGAGAGGAATGGGATATGCCTATGATTCTGCTGTGCCAGCCCATTCATTATGGCCTTCAGCTCTGATGCTTCAGGTTCAGGGCTTCTCCTCTCTGGGAGGGTGGAAACTATGGCCATTCATCAAGGGGGCAATAGGCTTCCAGGACAGACCTGCCTGTTTCCTGTTTAAAGTTCACACTCAGCATGGCTCCATCCTGACCCTCAGGTCAGTCAGCCCTCAGCAGGGCCAGGCTTTCTTCCCATGTCCAGGCTGGGTGACGTCAGAGCCTTGCTATACTGAGCAAAGCACTGAGGTCAGACCTGTCACCCATGCTTTCCCACCAGGCTGGCTCCCATGCTGAGCTCGGGGGCATCACACAGCAGCTGTGTCGTGAATGGATGTGCTGCTCAACCGGAAGCTCTCTGGGGTGTCCCAGGAGACAATGGAGGGAAACGCCTTCTCTCTGCTGAGCCCTGCACTGTGGGCATGGGAGGGGCTTCTGGATGACGTCCAAACTGTGGGAAAACACACACTGTGCAGTATCCTGGGCAGGCAGAGGAAATCCTGCTAGATGCAGTTAACTATGTTTTTACAGCTTCTGTAGCTATTCAGAGGCCCTATATCAAATTGGAGGCCTAGGAGAAACTACCCCTGACAACCAGATTCCATCCCAGAAACAGCAGTTCCCAATTCTCAGTCCTAGATGAAAACCCTAGCATTTCTGGTTGGTAACCACCAGTCAACTCACGTGCCCAAGAACACAGCCACAAATGTACCTAATGACTCCCAAATCTGCACCTTTGATCTAAATCTCTCCTGAGCTCCAGTTTCAGATGTGTACCCCAAGCACTCCAAACCTAATATATCTAGAACTGAGCTCATACCAGGGGAAGAAGGTCAGGGAGACTCCACGGACAATGTGTGCATGCTAAGTTGCTTCAGTCATGTCCAACTCTTTGTGACCCTATGGACTATAGCCCGCCAGGCCTCTCTGTCCATAGGGATTCTCCAAGCAAGAATACTGGAGTGGGTTGCTATCCCCTCCTCCAAGGGATCTTCCCAGCCCAGAGACTGAACCCACTTCTCTTCTGTCTCCTGCACTGGCACGCAGGTTCTTTACCACTAGCGCCACCTGGACGTGAAGCCCTTAAATTGCACTTTGCAGGAGTTCAGTTCAGTTCAGTCCCTCAGTCATGTCCAACTCTTGGCAACTCCATGGACTGCAGCATGCCAGGCTTCCCTGTACATCACCAATTCCCAGAGCTTGCTCAAATTCATGTCCATAGAGTCGGTGATGCCATCCAACCATCTCATCTTCTGTTGTCCCCTTCTCCTCCTGCCTTCAATCTTTCCCAGCATCAGAGTCTTTTCCAAGGAGTCAGTTCTTCCCATCAGGTGGCCAAAGTATTGGAGTTTCAGCTTCAGCATCAGTCTTTCCAATGAATATTCAGGACTGATTTCCTTTAGGATGGACTGATTTGATCTCCTTGCAGTCCAAGGGACTCTCAAGAGCTTTCTCCAACACCACAGTTCAAAAGCATCAATTCTTCAGTGTTCAGCTTTCTTTATAGTCCAACTCTCACATCCATTGGTCTTCCCTCATAGCTCAGTTGGTAAAGAATCTGCCTGCATTGCAAGAGACTCTGGTTTGATTCCTGGGTCAGGAAGATCCACTGGAGAAGGGAAAGGCTACCCACTCCAGTATTCTGGCCTGGAGAATTCCATAGACAGTATAATCCATGGGGTGGCAAAGAGTCAGACATGACTGAGCAACTTTCACTTTCACTCTCACTCCAATCCATACATGACTACTGGAAAAACCATAGCTTTGACTAGACAAACCTTTGTTGCAAAGTAATGTCTCTGCTTTTAAATATGCTATCTAGGTTAGTCATAGCTTTTCTTCCAAGGAGCAAGGAGCAAGCGTCTTTTAATTTCACGGCTGCAGTAACCATCTGCAGTGATTTTGGAGCCCCAAAAAATAAAGTCTCTCACTGTTTCCATTATTTCCCCATCTATTTGCCATGAAGTGATGGGACTGGATGCCATGATCTTAGTTTTCTGAATGTTGAGCTTTAAGCCAACTTTTTCACTCTCCTCTTTCACTTTCATTAAGAGGCCCTTTAGCTCCTCTTCACTTTCTGCCATAAGGGTATTGTCATCTGCATATCTGAGGTTACTGATATTTGTCCTGGCAATCTTGATTCCAGCTTGTGCTTCATCTTGTCCCACATCTCTCCTTGCAGGAGAGAGGGAGGCAGAAATGGGAAAGGGGATGGATAGAAATGGAAACAGATTTGAGAAAATTTTAGATAGTAGAATCGGACAGATGTAGCAGTGGGGTCACGTTAATAAAGAGGAATTCAACAAGATTCAGCAACACATTTTAAATATTATTTTTATCATTGATAATACATGCACATGTTCAATATTTAAAGACTACGAAAAAAGTATAAAATGAAAAGTCAATTTCTCCTTCCCATGTCCATCCCTGGATTGGGTCCACTAAGAGCCATGAAATGCATAATGCCCTGAAGCTGACAACACACCATGAAGCTCAACACACATCAAATGTACCACCTTGCAACTAACTAGTATTCTGCTCCTGAACATTCAAGTTGCTCTCAAACTTCTCCTCTAGTGAATGTAGTGAGTGTATATGCATACACATATGCATATACATATATATGTCAGGATGTCAGTAAGATGGATTTGTTGAGGTGAAACTGGACCAAAAGTATGTGCATTTCTAGTTCTGGTTGACAGATATGGCCAAAGCTCCCTCTACAATGACTATACCAATCTCCATCCCCACCAACAACACAGGAGAGAACTTTTCCTCCAATCCTCCCACACACAGTGCATTATCAATTTTAGATTTTTGCCAATCTTATCAGTGAAGAATGATGGTATCGTCATATATTTTAAATTGTGTATTTCTTATTATGGTGAGGTTGAATATCTTTTCATATGTGTAAAAGTCATCTACTGACCTTGTGTGCTAAAACTACTGAAGCCCAAATGCTCTAGAACCTGTGTTCCACAAGAGAAGCCACTGCAAGGAGAAGCTCACGCACTGCAACTGGAGAGTAGCCCCTGCTCCCTGCAACTAGAGAAAAGGCTCCTCAGCAACAAAGACCCAGCACAGCCAGATTAATTAAATAATTAACTTTTTCTAAGAAAAGAACAAACCATCATTGAGCTGGAGAACAACTTCAAGTAGCCTAATCATTGCGGAATTGAAGTCCTCCACACTGGGTTAGGAAGATCTCCTGGAGGAGGAAATGGCAACCCACCCCAGTATTCTTGCCTGGGAAATCCCATGGACAGAGGAGCTTGGTGGGCCACAGTCCATGGAGGGTAACCAAGAATCAGACACGACTGAGAGACTAAAACAACAAACAAGCAAAACAAAAGGATGTAGAGCGGCAGACAGAAAAAATTTTTTGAAAAAATAATGGTCACATTATTTCTCATCACTCAGGACAACTCCCTATCCCAGCCCCCCATCTTCAGGGCTGCAACCCCATCCTAGCCCCCCATCTTAGCCCCTCTTCACCCAAGAGAGCCTCACCTGCAAGCAGAATGACCTCAGAAAGGGGTCCTGGAACCAGGACAAAAGTGAAAACATTTTGGGAGATTCTGAACCCTGTATTTCTCCTTTCTTCTCCCTTCTTTTCTTGTTTCCTAACAGTGAATTCTTCAATTCACAGGACGTGTTTCGGGGACACCAGGAATGGGAGCTGGGGAGACGGTGTTGTATTCCATAAGAAGAAAAAATGGGTAACTCAGGAGACAGAAGCAGCGTGGGCTCCTGGCCCTGCAGGAAGGGGGACAGCGGGACATGCACTGGGAGGGGGCCATGCAGAGGCTGAAATCTTGGTGGCTCCTTTCACCAGAAATCAGAGTGTTTCCCAACAACAAAGCTATCAGAGGAGGAACATGGGACCTAGCCTTCCAGGAACGAACAATAGCACATCCTTCCTGAATGTTCACTGCATTCTGGGAACCATGCGTAAGTATTCTGTATCCTGTGATTGCCCCCATGGTCCTTGGGGCACGGTGGGAAGGGCCGGCACCCACACTCAGAGGGAAAGCCTGTCCAGCCAGAGGTGTGGCCACACAGAAGCTACTGCAGAGGTTGGCAGAGCAGAGTGATGGGGAGAAACCTGCCCACTCTCCAAGCTGCTGGGGCCTTTAGTCAAACCTAATTCAGGGCAGGGGCAGTGCCACCCCACCCCACCCCTGAGTACACAGCAAGGCCAGAACAGCCTTTGCCAGAGTCCCTCCTGGTGACACAAGGCACCGGACACATGGACCTGCTGACTCTGCAGTTCATCACAATTTTGTCCAGAACCCTACGACAGTGAGAGCCAAGCCTCTGGACAAGGAGGGTTCTCACCAACAGCCAAGTGTGGGGGGACCCCAATCTCCACCTTCCTCCTCAGGAACTGCCCCCTCCCACAGCCTCCCAAGTCCAGGCCTGAGACTCACCTGGCCTCCCCTCCAGCCTCCCTTGTCCTGACCCCATCTGACGCTCCGCCCCTGCTCAGGCATGACCGGTTGCCAAAGCCCCAGTGACCCGGTTCTGGCAGCCTCTGTGGGTCCTCTCCTGCTGCCATCCTGTGTCCTCTGCTGACTGAGGGCTGGACCAGGGACTTTTCTGGGGACCCTTATCAATCAGTTATGAGAGGAGCCTGGGTCCTGGGCACATGTGCAGCCACACTCAGCATCCCTGCTCCTTCAGTGTTCAGGGAGAGCGTCAGCCTGTCAGACGCTGACACCCAGTTATGGTCAAAGACATGAAGAGTGACATTTGGGGGCCTCTTTCATCTTCCTGGAAACTGCGTGATGGACGCTGGAACCATTCAGAGGAACATCTTCCTCTGGCAGCTTCCTCCTCACCCTTCTGGTTCTATTGGCTTCAGCTACAGAAAAAGCAAGAGGATTCCAGAAAAACATCTACTTCTGCTTCATTGACTACACTAAAGCCTTTGACTGTGGATCACAACTAATTGTGGAAAATTCTGAGATGGGAATACCAGACCACCTTACTTGCCTCCTGAGAAACCTGTATACAGGTCAAGAAGCAGTAGTTAGAACCAGACATGGAACAATGGACTGGTTCCAAACTGGGAAAGGAGTACATCAAGGCTGCGTATTTTGTCACCCTGCTTATTTAATGTCTATGCGGTGTACATCATGCAAAATGCTGGACTAGATGAAGCACAAGCTGGGATCAAGATTTCTGGGAGAAATATCAATAACCTCAGGTATGCAGATGACACCACTCTTATGCCAGAAAGTTAAGAGGAATTAAAGAACCTCTTGATGAAAGTGAAAGAGGAGAGTGAAAAAGTTGGCTGAAAACTCAATATTCAGAAAGCAAATGGCATCCAGTCCCATCACTTCATGGCAAATAGATGGGGAAACAATAGAAACAGTGACAGACTTTATTTTTGGGGGCTCCAAAATCACTGCAGATGGTGACTGCAGCCAGGAAATTAAAAGACGCTTGTTCCTTGGAAGAAAAGCTGTGACCTACCTAGACAGCATATTAAAAAGCACAGACATTACTTTGCCAACAAAGGTCCGTCTAGTCAAGGCTATGGTTTTTCCAGTGGTCATGTATGGATGTGAGAGTTGGACTATAAAGAAAGCTGAGCACCGAAGAATTGATGCTTTTGAACTGTGATGTTGGAGAAGACTCTTGAGAGTCCCTTGGACTGCAAGGAGATCCAACCAGTCCACCCTAAAGGAGATCAGTCCTGAATATTCATTGGAAAGACTGATGCTGAAGCTGAAACTCCAATACTTTGGCCACCTGATGGGAAGAACTGACTCATTTGAAAAGACCCTGATGCTGGGAAAGATTGAAGGCAGGAGAAGAAGGGGCTGACAGAGGATGAGATGTTTGGATGGCATCACTGACTCTACGGACATGAGTTTAAGTAAGCTCCAGGAGTTGGGACAGGGAAGCCTGGCATGCTGCAGTCCATGGGGTCGCCAAGAGTCAGACATGACTGAGTGACAGAACAACAATTTTGCAAGTTAAGTGCATCTACTTTTTTTATTTTGCTTCTTTATTTATTTTTGGCTGCACTGGATCTTCATTGCTACACATGGGCTTTCTCTAGTTGTGGCAAGCGGGGCTACTCTTCCTTACAGTGCGCAAGCTTCTCATTACAGTGGCGTCTCTTGTTTCAGAGCACAGCTTCAGGTGCTAGGGTCTCAGTAGTTGCAGCTTGCAGGCTATATAGCCCAAGCTCAGTCATTGTGATGCACAGGTTTAATTGCCCTGAGGCATGTAGAATCTTCCCAGACCAGGGATCATACCCATGTCCCCTGCACTGGCAGGTGGAGTCTTAGCCACTGGCCCACAAAGGAAGTCCCAAATGCATCCACATTTTTTCCTTCCATTAGTAAGCTTTTATTTTTAACCATTTAAAAAGCTCTAAGAAACCACACGTACAATTTGTATAAACAGTATAAGCCTTGTGGTTAAAAATTACATTTAAAAGCCTTACAGACAGCTGCATCATTCAGAAAGTCCCACTTCTTCTCATTAAATAACAGTAAATATGAAGGAGTGATTTTAACCTTGATAACTGGAGCATGCCTTTATCATTTCAATGCTACTTGGTACCTTGGCTCCACCTATAGTGTGCTCCACATATGTGTGCTATAATGACTCAGAATGAAAACCAAATCCTCACCTTATCCCACCCAGCTCCATTGGGTCTGTCCACCTCCACCCTCCACTGTTCTCCCCTGGGGTCCTTCATCCCTCTATCAGGCTAACTCCGGCCTCCTGGCTATTTCTCACACATCTCAACAGCCACCCCCTTCCCCTGCCCATCTCTGCCTCCCTGTCGGGAACTCTTGCTCCCCAAGAGGACACCCAACTTCCCTCCACTCAGAACTCTGCTCATGGGGAAAGGATGGGCCTGTTTTGCCAGAGGCTAGACCAGCCACTAAGGGGGAGGGGGTGTGGGGGGAGCCTCTGCATTGACAACACTCCTTACTCCATCCCTCAAATTTGTCCCCACAAGTCTCCTGCCAAGGGACCACCTCTCTGTTTAATACCTTTCTGAGATCTCTGATTGGATTTTTGTAGCGTCCTAAGCTGGTGGCTGCCCACCTGCTCCTCAACACCCTTCCCACACTCTTCATGACCACCCAATCCCCCAACCCACTGGCCCACTGGTCATCCACCAGCTCTGCTTTCTGGAATCTTCAACAGTCCCAGGAGGATCAATCCCCCAAAAGCCCTGTGTAGTCACAGCCTGCTGTCTGGGGTTGGGGGGACATTAAGAGATCAGGAGTGCCCCTCCCTCCATGAGGACCCAACCAAATCCACTTAATCTTCCCGTGGGTGACATATTCTTGATCCTGTTGCTTTCCAAGACAGGGGATGGTTCTGGGAGGGGTCTAAGGATTCCCACCTGACCACACCCCAGGGATTCTTCTTGGTTTCTGTGAATTGGATCCCTCAGCGGCATTTGATGCTTTCTGGAAACTGGTTCTCTCGCTCCCTCACTGTTCCCTGGAGTCCTCCTTCCTCAGGTTAGAACCCTTGGGATGGCTTTGTCCTAAGCTCTCTTTGCTCCCCACTCAACACATCCCCTGGGACCATTGTCCACTCCCACAGTGTCACCCTCCATGAAGGGACATGCCGGGGGCTCCCCTGTCCAGAACCCAGCCCAGACTTTCCAGCTGACCATAACCACTGTGTGCCAGGCTCAGGAAGCTGTGGATGATCTGTGGATGATCTCATCCCATCCTCCCAAGGCCCTGTGTAGACCAGGAACCTACCTGCGCAGAAGCCACATATTTGTCGAAGGTCACATCACAAGTGACTAGGCTGGGATTGAACCCAGGTGGCCCCCTGCAGCACCAGCACCCCTTCACTGTGCAGAAGTCCGCACAGAGCACACCCCAGTCAAGTTCTGCACCAACCTCCTCCAGGGAACATGACCTGGGCTGATTTGCATGCGTGAGTAAGATGGAGGCATGTCTGTGAATGTCTTGATGGGTACTGGAGGACGAGGGACAAATTTGGGACAGACACTGACGCTTGCATGCTGGTCATGGGTGGACTGGCTGGGCTGTCAGCATGAGCTCAAGTGTTGTTCTCAGAGAGCACAGCCCTGAGATTACCACACATACCGAAGACCACAGAGGTTCTGCAGGGGCTGCCTTTGATGTCCTTGTGTCTGATCTCTGTGTGAATCTGTTGTCTCTGTGGATATTTCAGTCTGTCAGTTGTCAGACTCCACTGGTGTCTGGCTGACTGCTCCACTGTGTTGACAATGACCTGGGACATCAATGCTCCACATTCTAACACATTAAATCTGAGCTCCTTGGTGGGGTGATTTTAAGGCCAGTCTATAAGGTTCGATCCCTGGGTCAGGAAGATCTCCTGGAGGAGGGCATGGCAACCCACTCCAGTATTCTTGCCTGGAGAATCCCATGGACAGAGGCGCCTGGCAGGCTACAGTCCATGGGGTTGCAAAGAGTTGGACACGACTGAAGCGACTGAGCACACACAGCAGGAACACACTGTGAGGTTTGCTCTGACCCCAGGAGGGCTCTTGTAAGTGTCTCTGTCCCCACTTATCTCTGGTGGGAAATCCAACTGCCTGTGGTTTAACTTGTGCTCTCATGGAGCTGCCAGCGCCCTTTCACACTCACTTCCAATGTAGAGCTGCCAGTCGCTTGTCACTGCTCACCACCAAAATTCCCATGGTTCTCAAGAGCTCCCTTAGGCTTGGACTTCCCTACACTATCTTCTAAATCAGGTCAGTTCCTATGGAGAGAGCTTCAGAGCTGCCTGTCCTTACAGTTGCCTCTGCCCTTGGAAAGATCTCTGACCCACTCTCCTGGAGCTGGGGTTGTGGACAGTAGCGTAACACCCTCACTTTATGAACAGCATATTGGGTGGGAGCAGCAGCTTCTGGCTTCGGCTCTCCTGGCAGGAGCCTCCACTGTACAGGTGAACTGAAGTGCGAGCACGCTGAGCCTGGGGTAGAGCCCCCTCTTAACTATCAGTGAGGTCTGGCCAGGGAGAGCAAGCCCTGACATCTCAGACATTCACTCCTGGAATTTAGTCTCTGTAACACGGAGCTTGGGGTGGAGGGGATGAGAAATTCTGGCCCTCCCAGGAGAACACTATATCCAGATTCGTTGTCTAAAAAGTGGAGAGACATAGCATCCCCTTGTATGGAGCTGGGGGAAGAGGGACAGAAATGCACACACATATACACACAAACATACACACACACATTCCGTGTGTGGTCTGGCACCCAGAACCCTCCATGTCCTAGAAAAACTCATGAATAAGTGAAAACGTGGGGCCAAAGGACTGACAGAGCATATGCAAAGCTGTGAGCAGTAGACCAGGCTGGGCGGGAGGGAGGAGCAAGCCAGGGATGGACAGGACTAGACTGAAGCTCAGAGGTCTCAGTGGGGTCAGGGGGGCCACTAAAGTTAAACTAAAGTTAGCACAGTGAAGAAAGTGTGCTGGAGAGCTAAAAGGGTGGTCAGGTGGCTCAGTGCCAGGCCCACAATTACTAGGGTCTCCAGTCTCAGTAAGAGTGGGGTCTTCAGCCAAGAAGCACCATTCGACAGCCACGTGCACACAAGAGTAGCCTCTTGGTGCAGCTCTCGGGGCCCAGACTCTTTAGGGGACCCGGGAAGTGAGAATCCCTGGGGCAGGGAAGACACACACAATCTCCAGGGGCTCCCCACACAGGGAGCGGCCAGGGCCAGCCAGGGGCTGGGCTGCACACACACACACACACACCCCCGCAGCTGCCAGGCCCCCCAGGGCACCATCTGAGAAGAGAACCAACATTTTAAAGGCTTGAGACGGTCTGAAACCCAAGAGCACCACCCCTCCGGGCCTCCACAGGTTATCTCATCAGCAGACGTCCAGCTCACAGATGACCGTGGTGTGCGATGCTCCAGAGGCACTGTGGATTCATGCTGAGATCACAGCCTCTGTTCCTTGGCTGAAGCTGCCTCAGGAACCAGAATTGCCAGGAGATTCCGATCCCGTCCCTGCACCTGTGGGCATCTACCCCTGTGGGCACCTTCAGGGAACCAGCAAGCTCAGGGGATCCCCTGCACCCCTGGGCAGGAAGCGGAGCAGGGCCTCTGAAGGACATAGGGACTGCCCTTCTAGGTCCCTCCACATCCACTCACAGCCACGGCCCCACTTCTGGGCCCCAGCAAGACGGTGCTGAAGTCAACCGCCCACATTCGAAAGCATCGGCTGCAAAACTGGAACACCGCTGGGGACCAGCGAGAGGCTTGCGGACAAAGCGCCTCTACCAGCTAACCCAGGTCCCCAGGATCAGGCAGGGGTCCTGACAAGCCCGAGGCAACCTCGAAATGCCGGAAAGATGAACTCTCCCCTCCATCCTCAAAGCGCAGGGAGCCAGTGGGAAGCACAAAACCTCTGAGAACTGGATAGCAGATCCCTCCCGTCTGCCCACACTCCCCTGGTGTGAGGCTCTCTTTGCTGCTCTGACCTCTGACCTCCTGGAACCTCAATCACTCCCGGTCTGTAAAATGGGCCTGGGGGACTTGCCAGTTCGAAGAGGCCGGGCAGAGTCTCTGTGAATTCCCTGAAATAAAACTGGAAACCCCAGAAGTATCATGTCTCTTTACTCACAGCACAGGCACAGCAGACAGAGCTCAGCCAGGAGAGCGCACAAGGCCCCTACCGTGAGGCCTTGCTCATAGAGGGGCCCATTACCAAGGAGGCCCACATCAGCTGCGGCCACAGACGGCAGGTCACAAGCTGTCCTGTGGCTCCTTGGAACCCCTAGTTCAATTCTGTCTTCCAGATTCTCTCTAGGTGGGCTCCCCATCAAGAGGACCCAAGGCCTCCAAAGCGAGGACCCACAAAAGCCCCGTCCCACACTCTTTACCACCCCACCCCCAGCCAGGTGGGAATAGGCACACCTTTTCAGAGCGGTGCCACTGTGGTAGGGCCAGGGCTGGGGTTGGCATTTTAGAGTAGGAGGTGGGGTCAGGGCCAGGGGTGGAGTCAGTGGGAGGTGGAGCCAGAGTAGGAGGTGGGGTCAGGGCTGGGAGTGGGGTCAGGGCTGGGGATGGAGTCAGAGTAGGAGGTGGGGTCAGAGTAGGAGGTGGGGCCAAGGCTAGGGGTGGGACCAGGACTAGGGGTGAGTCAGAGAAGGAGGTGGGGCCAGGGCCAGGGGTGGGGTCAGAGTTGGGGTGGGGCCAGGGGTAGAGTCAGTTGGGACGCGGGGTCAAGGTCAGGCCAGGGCAGGGCCCTAAGGGACTTGGTACTGGGAACACCAGAGGCCCCAGCCCAGCCTGGTGAAGCAGCGGTGATCTGTGCCCAGCACACAAGCTCCAGCCACAAGCACGTTTTCTCTATCACCAGCCCAAGACCGCCGGTGCAGGGTTCGGGGGCAGCTGAAGCACCAGCTCAATCAGCCCTGCAGAACTTTCTTCCATTTCTCCAGGCATGGCCCCTCGGGCTCACCAGGCCCTCACAACACCTGGTCGGTGTGTTTGCTGCGCCACACCACCACACCAGTCATGGCGATGGTCAGCAGGACGGGCACGGTGATCAGCGGGATGAGAATTTCGTCGGGGGGGTCCTCCCAGTCTTGCCTGTCCACCGAGCAGTTTTGGAAGAACTGCTTATGGACGCCGGCGATGAAGCTCTCAGCCAAGGGGTTGGGCCAGTAGCAACCCACCACGTTGGTCTCCACCTCCGTGCAGTTGGTGAAGCTCTCGTAGTACCTATGAAGGCAGAGGGTTTGACCATTCAGCTCCCCTACCCCTTCTCACTTTGGTCCTGACTTACAGGAAAGCAGGGGGCAGTGTTGCGTGGCCATCGGTTCTCAGCATGGCCCCAGGCCACATGGGAAGAGTGGCCTTGTGCTACAACCTCTCTTGGGCCTGCTGGTCTGGCAGTATCCATCCCCCTGGCGTCCTTGCCCTGAGGTTCTCTCGTGTAGGAGCATGGGGTATGTTTTGGGAGCTCATGGCCTCAGAGTTTCTTGCAGGGTATGAAGCTCAGGGAGGCTAAGTAATGTGGGCAAAGTCAGGAAGAAGGTCAGTCAAGCTGAGATTGGAAGATTTCGGTTCCACATCCTGAGCCCTAAGCTGCTGTCTTGTGCTGTTTTCTGTACATGGGGGTCACATGGGCCTCAAGTCACCCTCCACCTTCTGCTAGCTTGTTGTCCACAGCGCAGCTTCCTGCCCTCATCATGGTCGTCAACACTGTCACCTCCTCCCTACGAGGATGGGAACTCCCAACACCCCAGGTCTGGACCCATCTCCCAGGGTGCCAGCAAACCCCAGATCTTCCCAGAGGACACTCTGAGCCTGGGCTCTTTCTCCAAGGCCAAAGGTCACAGCCCCTTGGCCTGCAAGGCCCTTCTCACCTAGGACCACTATATGGGCCTCCCAGGGGAGGAGATCTCTCTGAGGCCAAGGGCCAGCTGCCTCCCAGTCAAGTTAACCTGCCTTCATTTATCTGACTGGGCAGTGGGGGCGGGGGGGGGGGAGCATCCCACCTGTGAGCCCAGCCCCAACCTGTCCTCCTCTCCGAAGTCACTTTCCTCAGCCCCCACCTGACAGGACACATGGGACTCCCTCTGCCCAGGGTCTTCCTGTCTGTGTTGACCAAACCTGGAAAGGCACTTAGCAAGCCACGAATGAGGAACCATGTCCATCAAGCAGGCAGGTAACCAAGGGTTACTGCTAGCAGTCCCCAGAATTCAACCCAAAAGCCCACTCACCGAGGATTACTGGCCTCTGGGGCTGCTGACCTAGACTGCCAGCCATTATTCAAGATGCTCTGGTCAGAGGGCTGGTTGCATACCTGCCACAATGTGCCAGCTCCGACCACTGCCCACCTGACAAAGTGCTTCACACAGGACAGGTATGGGGCAGGAAGGGGCTCCTGCTTCAGCTGCCCATGGGAACTAGGCTTTGCTACTACCCTCCTCCTTCTGGTACTGACCCAGGGAGGGTGGCCTGAGTAACAGGAAGGAACCACTTCCTGTACACAACCTCATCTCTGCCTGGAAAGGCAGTGGGAAACAGGGCAGTGGATCCATTCAGCCAGACCCTTCACCACTCCTCCTGGTGGCCCCAGGCAACCGGTTTCCCAGCCCAAACATATGGCTGGTTGGTCAGACACACATCTGCCTGCACCCCTCAGGTAACGCAGGCAAGGAAGAGCCACACAAGGCAAAAGAGAGCAGGAAACAAAGGCTACAGCCTGGAATCCGTGTGCAGAGCATGATGTGGTCCTTGGGATGGGTCCAGACTCTGGGTCACCTCACTAAACAGGTCCTCAAGCAAACTGTCACCCCCGAGACTCACCCCTCCCACTGGGCCCCATCAGTGGCCTGCCATCCCAGAGCCTCTAACCTGACTCCCTGCAGAGCCCCCACCTGCCCCAGAGCTTAGTGCAACTGAGACAAGGTACAAGGAGCTGAGGAAGCTGCGCTGTGGACAACAAGCTAGCAGGAAGTGGAGGGTGATTTGAGGCCCGTGTGACCCCCATGTACAGAAAACAGCACAAGACAGCAGCTTAGGGCTCAGGATGTGGAACCGAAATCTTCCAATCTCAGCTTGACTGACCATCTTCCTGACTTTGCCCACATTACTTAGCCTCCCTGAGCTTCAGTTTCTCCACCTGTGAATGGGATTCATAATTCTCAGCCAATAAGGTAATGGACATTATTAGGTGAAAGCCCCCACCTTGGTGAAAAAACCAAATTAGATGCCGTGAATACACTTCTGATAAGTGCCTGGCACATAGTAGGTTCTCAGTGAGGTCACGGGTGAGTCCCAAAGGCTAGGGCTTGGGCAGAGCTGAGACCTATAGGGCCATGTTCACACTGCGCACGCCTGCTGCTTCTCAAGATCACTGGGAACTGACTCCGTATTGTGACAGAAAATGTTGTTACGATAAAAGAGAGCAAAGGTCAGGCACTCAGGCACAAGGCAACAGTTGCAGAAGTCAACACTCATAGCCCAGCACCCCGCCCTTCCCAGGGCTGGGGAGGCAGATGAGGCAGGGATCACTCACAGTCCCAGGTGCTGTTAACTCATCAGCCTGGGTTCAAACTGGAGATAAAATCAAGGTGTGGCCCCCATGCAGTTCCCCCAAGGAAGCTGCCGTTTGTGTGACATCATGGAACCAGGGTCACAACAAGCTCTGTTCTTCCCAAGCAACTCTGATCACCCTGGGGCTTTTCCATGCCCTCCCTTCAGTCTGTCTCCCAGAGCACCCTCCCTCCAGCCCCTGGAGTGCTCTCACAATGAGCAAAAATGCAGCCATGGTCCAGAGGGGAAAGTTAGGATGTGGAGCCCAGAAGCCAGGCAAACTGCCCCTGGCAGATTCCTTCTTCTGCCAACAAACTTTTCCCTAGTCCAGTAGACATCAGTCCCTCTCTCCTCAACTCCCAGACTCCCTCCTGGCTGACCCCTCTACTGTCCTCCGGCCCTGGGGCTGGATGTCAGTTTGATCTCAGTGAGGCTTTAGCAGGTGACAGAGGCTCAGGACAGGAAATTCACACCTCCTCCCTAAACCTCCACCCCTGTGTGTCCACTCTGGGCTTGGCATTCAGGTCAGGTTCCAAGGACAATAAGAAGCCTGGCCAAAGCCCATCCTGACCCCCCACTCCCCTGTCCCAGCAGACACAGAAATTTTGTTCCATTTGGTTCCATGACAGCTATGTGTGGAGTCCATGAGGGGGCTGTGGATGTGCCCACAAGGAGCCACGGTCCCCTAGGGAGATGGCCATGGAAGCCCATAGAACAGCAACTGGGAACAGAGAGCATAGAGGCCAGGGTCTTGGAGTGGAAAGGGCTGATGTAACTGATAGAAATCCAGGGGTCCCAGGCAGGCATGGCCCACATGACAGGTTGAATGCAGCAGCCACCAGCAGTGTGCCAGCTAGAGACTTCTAAGTGGGAAGTGGGGGAAGGTAGTCATAGGCCATCAGTGATTTCCAAGGAGGTGAAAGGTGTACCTAGACACTTGATGCTGGGTGTGATCATAGGAGATGAAAAATATCTCAGAAGCTTCTAGATAGTGGGGCCCTCTGTGGTGGGGCACTGCCCCCACCACACCAGGTAGAAACCAGTGGGACTCAGTTTCTCTGGGGTCCAATGGTCCTGACTACTGACCCAGCCCTGGCTGGTGCTATGAGGAAGACCCAAAATGACAACTCCACCCAGCATGGACCGTGAAGAGAGGCAGGCACCCCAGGGCAGGGCACCAACCTCATTCAGGAAGGGGAGTGGGTGTCGGCAGTTCCCAGAGAAATGACCACACTCAGAGGAGTGGGGGACCTGCAACCTGGAGTGTTCAGTTTGGAGCTGCCAGTGTGGTCAGTGAGAGGAGTGAGGGGCCGGGAGGATTGGAATGAACCTCGGAGCTTGGGGAGCACAGGCGCTGTGGGCAGGGCAAGGGCAGGGCATGGGCAGGGACACTCACACGATGAACTCCGAGAGGTTGCACCACTTCCAGACCTCTACCTTCTTCATCTTTTCGGCAAAGGTCTTGCTGCAGCGGGGCAGCATGGCCAACATGCGCTTCTCATTGCAGCCGCCCACTGGGGGAGACTCTCCTAGAGAGGAAACAGTTGTGAGCATCACTGGGAAGGCTGGGTGCTGGCATGACCCTTGAAAGCTCATGCTGATGCCCCTCAAGGTCAGCTGGGGTCTTCTTCCATCACCTTGGCCCTCCATGTGACTCAAGAAAGTTGAAGCCAGTGCGGAAAGAGGAACCCACGGTGTGTTACTGAGACAGGACCCAGAGGGGTCACAGAAAGAAGTCCTCTAGTGAGGCATGGTGGAGAAGGCAATGGCACCCCACTCCAGTATTCTTGCCTGGAAAATCCCATGGACGGAGGAGCCTGGTAGGCTGCAGTCCATGGGGTTGCTCAGAGTCGGACATGACTGAGCAACTTCACTTTCACTTTTCCCTTTCATGCACTGGAGAAGGAAATGGCAACCCACTCCAGTATTCTTGCCTGGAGAATCCTAGGGACGGCGGAGCCTGGTGGGCTGCTGTCTATGGGGTCGCACAAAGTCGGACACGACTGAAGCAACTTAGCAGCAGCAATAGCAGTGAGGCATGGAAAGAAGCAGGCAAGGGGAAGGCAGCATGCAGAGAGATGGGGGTCTTGGGAGAGGCTGAGGGAAGATGGGTTCCAGTGGGATAAAATATAGGAGAGGACTTCGCTGGTGGTCCAGAGGTTAAGAATCTACCTGCCAATGCAGGGGACATGGGTTCGATCTCTGGTCTGGGAAGATCCACATGCCATCGGGGAAAATAAGTCCATACACCACAACTATTGATGCCCAAGCACCTAGAGCCCATGATCTGCAACAAGAGAAGCCACTGCAATGAGAAGCCCACATGTCGCAACTAGGGAGTAGCTCTCATTGCTCTCTGTAACTAGAGAAAGCCTGCATGAAGCAACAAAGTCCCAACATAGCCAAAAATAAATAAATAAAATATTTAAATGAAATAAATATACAGGAGAAAGTCACTGTGTCCTTGTATAAGATGAAGTCTTCTCATATGACACTAAAAATACAAACAAAAGAAAAATATAGAAATTGAACTATATCAAATTTTTAGACTGTTGTGCTTCAAAAGATACCATCAAAAGAGTGAAGACATCCCACAGAATGAAAGCAAATATATGAAAATCATACCTCTGATATAGGGTTTGTATCTAAAATATATAAAGAACTCTTATGACTATTAAACAAGAACAAAGACTCATTTAAAAATAGGCAAAAGGAGAATTCCCTGGTGGTCCAGTGGTTAGGACTCAGTGCTTTCACTGCCAGGACCTGGGTTCAATCCCTGGTTGGGGAACTAATATCCCACATGTCATGTGGCACAGCCAAGGGGGGAAAAAAAGGAATGAAAGGTTTGGAAGGTTCTTGCTCTATACATGAATTGATATAATATCACTTAGACTGTGATAAGTTAAAGATACATACTACAAATCCTAAAGCAACCACTACAGTAACCAAAAAATAATAATAATTACTGCCGATTAGTGAAGGGGAAGAAGAAGGAGAAATAAAAAGGTGGAAAAAAAATACAAAGTCTAAAAGAAGGCAGAAAAAGAGAGAAGTGGGGGCAAGAACTGATGGTACCATGGTAGATTTAAAACTAACCATATCAATAAATTATCACATTGAAAGTAAATGGTCTTGGCATCCCAATAAAGAAATAAAAATTGTTAGGACTTCCTTCGTGGTCCAGTGGTTAAGACTCCAAGCTTCCACTGCAGGGGGCGCAGGTTTGATCCCTAGTCAGGGAGCCAAGATACTACATGCCACATGGCATAGCCAAAATTCAAAAAATGAAACAAGGATTCTTAGATGAAATCAAAAGGCAAAATCCAATCACAGGCTATTTATACGTACCCTACCTTAAAATGACTCAAATAGATTCAGAGTAAAAGGTGGGGAACAATATGCCATGCTACCACTAATCTAAAGAAAGGTGGAGTGGCTACATTAATACTGGACAAAGTATATTTCAGAGCCAAGAGTATCACCAGAGATGAGTCTTTCCATAATGATTAAAGACTCAATTCATTAACAGTAGTTGGGTGAAAGGGGAAGAAGTGACATTGCAGGCTGGACCCAAAGGCAGACTAACAGAAGGCAGAGGTGAGTTTTCCAACTCCACACTCTTCCCCCCACTGAACCCACCCTGAGCCTCAGAACCTTCACGTCGTGGGGTCCTAGGCAAGCAGCAGCCAAGCTGGAAGCTGACACCCCTCAAAGAGGAGCCTTGACATCTCTGCAGGAAGGAAGAGGGTGCCCTTCTGAAGTTAACCACAGCCACTAGATGCCCAGCCCCAACCCCTTGGAGTCACTGGTTTGCTATGTGACTCTGGACAGACCCTTCACCTTTCTGGGCCTGTGTCTCCTTCTTTATAAAAGAGAGTGGTACTGATTCTGGGTGTTTTCACTAGTTAACAGTCATGCATCTCTTTCAACTTGTCTCCATCTGGCCACAACTTCCCCACCCACACACCACTCTGCCTGGACCCCCAGCCAACCACCTAGCCCTCTTCCCAGGCTGCAGCAGGTCTGGCTTATGTGCTCCCAGGCTGTCGATCCAGTTCTATTTTAACACAGCTCTCGATTCTGAAGTCCTTGATGGAAACAATCTACTGCAATACAATTCTTCTGAAGGCAGAACAAAGCCATTCCCCTCTGAGGCTGGTGCAGACCACCATACCTGAGCCCACCTGGAGATCTCTGGGGCTAGGGGTCTCCCTCCCATCCCCTCTCAGCACTGAGTCTCTCAGTATGACCACTTGAGGTAGAACAAAGGTGTCTGACTTGGCTGCACACCCACACTCCCTGAGGCCACAGCCTTGGCCCATGGCAAGGATGACTCTGAGATTGAGACCAAAAATTCGTATTTGTTAAAAAAATACAAAAACAAAAAACCCACCCCTGCATGATTCCAATGTGCTGCCGGAGCTGCAAACAAGTAAGGATAGCAATGCTTGCTCACAATTATGTGCACACAGGCACGGAGATCTTGTGCAATGAAGATTCTGAGCCAGTAGGCCTGCAGCAGCAAGATGCTAATCTCTGACAAGTTCCAGGTGCTGAGAGGCCCTGCCCACACTCTGCAGAGTTAAGAGACAGACAATGGGAGAGCTGAGGAGTCAGAGGTGGTCGAAAAGCCCCACATGTTCACCGTGACTCTATTCCCAGCCCAGATGCACTCACTCTCCTCTCTGAGCCTCAGTTTTCCCTTCTGGAAATGAACGCTGGCCTGGCTGCCCCTTGCCAGGCTTCCCTCAGCTTCAGTACTGACCAATGTCCACTGAGTGCCCTGTTCTAAGTGTGGTCCAACTTGCTGAGCCCCGCAACAGCCCAACAAGACAGGGTCCCTGTGACCACTTGCTCAGTAACAGGTTAGGGGGCCAAACCCACGTGCAGCCCTGGGTCCAGGCCATGGAGGCCTGGAGTTAGTGACTCTGGGGGGCACAGGCTCTCGGGCTGTGTGGAGGCAGCTGAGAAGGCCACCTGTACTCCATTCTCCCCCGGCTGCCCTGTTGCACAGGCATCTTTTCCTTGCAGCTCATTGACAGGCACCCCAGCACAGGCTCCAGTCCACTTAATGTCCTCCACATCCAGCTGTTGTGCCCATTCCTGGGTCTGGCTGATAGTCTCTACAGGGTATCCTACATGGGTCTCCTGAGTGCCACCCTCCACCCACGGGCACGAGCCAGGCAGGTCTCACACCGTGGTTTGCCCCTACTAGTACTGCCACTCCTCCCAGGCAAAGTACAACTGGACCTGGCCATCTAGACCCCCTGGACCACCATCAAAACCCAAATGGACCTGGATCCATGGACCTGGATGATCTGGACTTTAATCCTCTGGGCCTGGACCCCTGGACCTGGAACGTCTGGACATCCTCGACCTAAACCAGCCACCACCTGTCAGATCACTGAGACCCAGTTCAGTGCTTCCTCCTCCTCCATCTCATTCTCCTCCTTCCCCTTGCACATCCTCCCTCTTGGAACTCCTTCCTCCTCTCCCTTCTTCCTTCCTCATAGACCAGAATCTCCATATGTCCCAGAATTGCCACTCACCAGCATGGCAGGGGCCTGGCCAGAGCAGATTGAGGATGTGCCATCAAGGACCATGTGACATCCTGAGGTGAGTTTTCTGGGATAACTTCTCCTGCCCGTGTGGGGAGTGGGCAGTGTGCTATGAGGATGCACAGGACAGGTACCATGGGACCCCTGTCAAGTGACCTCCATGAGGGGATGGAGGTTAAGTAGAGCACCATTTCTGATGCACAGGCTTAAGGAACTCCCAGCAAAACCCAACAATCCATCCAGTGTTATAAGAGTGACGTAAAGGTTCTGGTACTGGAATGGGAGGTGGCGAGGTATCTGTCTAAAGTCCAACACCAAGGAGAGAAGAGGGATGTGGGGCTGGGCTCAGTGGTACCAAGAATGGGACTTGGAAGTAAAACTTTCCTCTTTGGTGAGCTTGAGGTTTGCCTTTGAGAAGATAAGTGAGATTTACAAGTCCCTGGATGAAACACTTGGAAAGTCTTTAAATGCCAGAATTGACTGCCGTTTCAAAGAAAAGAAGATAGATGGCTTTGGAAAGTTCATGCTGTTTCTTCATTGAATTTTAGAGATCAAGTCCTGAGCCTTTGGAGTGGGAGCACTGACTCCAAGACCCTAGACTACCAGAGAACTAACCCTAAGGAGTGTCAAATAGTGAGAACTCACACAAAGGAAACCACTTGAATATAAGACCCACATCACCCAACCACCAGTAGCACCCAGTGCAGGATGCCTCATCTAAACAAACAAAGCAAAAATACAAACCCAGTCATCAGCAGACAGGATTACCACTTCACTCAGCCTTGCCCATCAAAGGAAAAACAAACAAACAAACAAAAGCTCAGCACAAATCTCACCCTATACGAAGCTCATATAAACCACTGGACCAACCTTAGGAGGGCAGAAACCGAAAGGAAGAAAGAATTCAACCTTGAAGCCTGGGAAAAAGAGACCTCGAACACAATAAATTTTTTAAAAAATAATGAAAAGGCAGAGAAATACTACACAAATGAAAGAACAAACTAGAAACACTGAAGTCCAAATAAATGAAGAGGAAATAGGCAAAATCCCTGAAAAAGAATTCAGAATAATGATAGTAAAGATGATCAAAAACCTTGAAAACAAAATGGAGAAAATGCAAGAATCAATTAACAAAGACCTAGAAGAATTAAAGAACAAACACACAGAGACAAACAACACAATTACTGAAATTAAAAATACTCTAGAAGGAATCAATAGCAGAATATCTGAAGCAGAAGAACAAATCAGTGAGCTGGAAGATAAAATACTGGAAATAACTTCTGAAGAGCAGAATAAAGTAAAAAGAATGAAAAGAACTGAGGCTAGTCTCAAAGACATCTGGGACAATATCAAAAGCACCAACATTCGAATTATAGGGGTCCCAGAAGAAGAGAAAAAGAAAGGGTATGAGAAATTTTTTGAAGAGATTATAGTTGAAAATTTCCCCAACATGGAAAAGGAAATAGTTAATCAAGTCCAAGAGGCACAAAGAGTCCCATACAGGATAAACCCAAGGAGAAACATGCCAAGACACATACTAATCAAGCTAACAAAGACTAAACACAAAGAAAGAATATTAAAAGCAGCAAGGAAGAAGCAACAAGTAACATACAAAAGAGAAGAGAAGTTGCTCAGTCGTGTCCGACTCTTTGCGACCCCATGGACTGTGGCCTACCAGGCTTCTACGTCCATGGGATTTTCCAGGCAAGAGTACTGGAGTGGGTTGCCATTGCCTTCTCCAATAACATACAAGGGAAATCCCAAATGCTTAACAGCTGATCTTTCAGCAAAAACTGCAGACCAGAAGGGAATGGCAGGATATATTTAAAGTACTGAAAGGGAAAAATCTACAACCAAGATTACTGTACCTGGCAAGGATCTCATTTAAAATTGATGGAGAAATAAAAGCTTTTCAGACAGCAAAAGTGAAGAGAATTCAGTACCACCAAACCAGCTTTACAACAAATGTTAAAGGGACTTATATAGTCAAGAAATACAAGAGAAGAAAAAAGATCTACAAAATCAATCCCAAAAAATTAAGAAAATGGCAATAGGAACATATATATCAATAATTACTTTAAATGTAAATGGATTAAATGCTCCAACCAAAAGACACAGACTGGCTAAATGTATGCAAAAAGACCCATATATATGATGTCCACAAGAAACCCACTTCAGACCTAAAGACACATATAGACTGAAAGTGAAAGGAAGGAAAAGTATATTCCATGAAAATGGGAAGCAAAAGAAAACTGGAGTAGCAATCCTCATATCAGACAAAATAGATCTTAAAATAAAGAATATTTCAAGAGATAAGGAAGGACACTACATAATGATCAAGGAATCAATCCAAGAGGAAGACTTAACAATTGTAAATATCTATGCACCCAACATAGGAGCACCTCAATAAGACAAACACTAACAGACATAAAAGGAGAAATTGACAGTAACACAATAATAGTAGGAGACTTTAACACCCCCACTCACACCAATGGACAAATCATCAAAACAGAAAATTAATAAGGAAACACAAGTCTTAAATGATGCATTAGATGAGATTGATCTTATTGATATCTTCAGGACATTCCATCCAAATGCAAAAGAATATAGGTGCACATGGAACATTCTCCAGGATAGACCACATCTTGGGTCCCAAATCAAACCTCAGTAAATTTAAGAAAATTGAAATTGTATCAAGCATCTTCTCTGACCACAATGCTATCAGACTAGATATCAATTACAAGAAAAAAACTGTAAGAAACACAAACACATGGAGATTAAACAACACATTTCTAAGTAACCAACAGGTTACTGAATAAATCAAGAGGGAAATCAAAAAATCTGTAGAAATAAATGACAATGAAAACATGACAACTCAAAACCTATGGGATGCAGCAAAAGCAGTTCTAAGTGGGAAGTTTATAGCAATACAATCCTACCTCAAGAAACATGGAAAACATTAACTAGACAACCTAACTTTACACCTAAAACAACTGGAAAAAGAAGAACAAAAAACCCCCAAACTTAGCAGAAGGAAAGAAGTCATAAAGATGTGAGCAGAAATAAATGAAAAAGAAATGAAAGAAACAGTAGTAAAGATTAATTAAACTAAAAGCTGGCTCTTTGAGAAGATAAACAAAACTGACAAACCTTTAGCCAGACTCATCAAGAAAAAAGAGACAGAAGAATCAAATCAACAAAATTAGAAATGAAAAAGGAGAGGTTACAACAGACAATGCAGAAATACAAAGGATTATAAGAGACTATTATGAACAACTGTATGACAGTAAAATGGATAACCTGGAAGAAATAAACAGATTCTTAGAAAAGTTCAATCTTCCAAGACTGAACCAGGAAGAAATAGAAATTATGAACAACCCAATCACAACCACTGAAATTGAAGCTGTGATCAAAAATCTCCCAAAAAACAAAAGCCCAAGACCAGATGGCTTCACAGGAGAATTCTATCAAACATTTAGAGAAGAGCTAATGTCTATCCTTGTAAAACTCTTTCAAAAAATTGCAGAGGAAGGAACACTTCCAAACTCATTCTACAAGGCCACCATCACCCTGATACCAAAACCAGACAAAGGCAACACAAAAAAAGAAACTACAGGCCAATATCACTGATGAATGTAGATGCAAAAATCCTCAACAAAATTTTAGCAAACAAAATTCAGCAACACATCAAAAAGCTCATACACCATGATCAAGTTGGGTTTATTCCAGGAATGCAAGGATTCTTCAATATACAAAAAGTCAATAAATGTGATACACCATATTAACAAACTGAAAGATAAAAATCATATGATAATCTCAATAGATGCATAAAAAGCCTTTGAGAAAATTCAGCACCCATTTATGATTAAAACTCTTCAAAAAATGGGCATAGAAGGAACCTACCTCAACATAGTAAAGGCCATCTATGATAAGCCTATAGCAAACATTATTCTCAATGGTGAAAAATTGAAAGCATTCCACCTAAGATCAGGAACAAGACAAAGGTGTCCACTTTCACCACTATTATTTAACATAGTTCTGGAAGTCCCAGCTATAGCAATTAGAGAAGAAAGAGAAATAAAAGGAATCTGGATCAGAAAAGAAGTAAAGCTCTCTCATGTCAGCTTGAAGATGACATGATGCTGTACATAGAAAACCCTAAAGACAGTATCAGAAAATTACTAGAGCTAATCACTGAATTTAGCAAATTTACAGGATACAAAATCAATACACTTTTAAATCACTTGCATTTCTATATAGTAATAATGAAAAATCAGAAAGAGAAATTAAGGAATCGATTCCACTCACCACTACAACAAAAAGAATTAAATATCTAGGAATAAACTTACCTAAGGAGACAAAAGAACTGTACACAGAAAATTATGACACTAATGAAAGAAATCAAAGATGACATAAACAGATGGAGATATATTCCATGTTCCTGGGTAGGAAGAATCAATATTGTGAAAACAACTATACTACCAAATGCAATCTGCCAGATTCAATGCAATCCCTATCAAATTACCAATGGCAGAAATAGAACAAAAAATTTCACAGAAATAGAACAAAAAATTTCACAATTCACATGGAAACACAAAAGACCCCTAAGAGCCAAAGTAGTCTTGAGAAAGAATGGAGCTGGAGGAATCAACTTTCCTGACTTCAGATTATACTACAAAGCTACAGTCATCAAGACAGTATGGTACTGGCACAAACACAGAAATATAGATCAATGAAACAAGATAGAAAGCCCAGAGATAAACCCATGCACTATGGGTACCTTAGTTTTGACAAAGGAGGCAAGAATATACAATGGGGCAAAGACAGCCTCTTCAATAAATGGTGCTGGGAAAACTGGACAGTTACATGTAAAAGAATTTAATTAGAACACTTCCTAACACCATACACAAAGATAAACTCAAAATGGATTAAAGACCTAAATGTAAGACCAGAAACTATAAAACTCTAGAGGAAAACACAGGCAGAGCACTTGATGACATAAATCAAAGCAAGATCCTTTATGACCCACTTCCTAGAGTAACAGAAACAAAAACAAAGCAAACAAGTGGGACTTGATTAAACTTAAGAGCTTTTGCACAGCAAAGGAAACTATAAGCAAGGTGAAAAGACAACCCTCAGAATGGGAGAAAATAATAGCAAATGAAACAATTGACAAAGGATTAATTTCCAAAATATACAAGCAGCTCATACAACTCAATGCCAGAAAAACAAACAACCCAATCAAAAAGTGGGAAAAAGACCTAAACAGACATTTATCCAAAGAAGACATACAGATGGCTAACAAACACATGAAAAGATGCTAACATCGCTCATTATTAGAGAAATGCAAATCAAAACTACAATGAGATATCACCTCACACCAGGCAGAATGGCCATCATCAAAAAGTCTACAAACAATAAATGCTGGAGAGGGTGTGGAGAAAAGGGCACACTCTTGCACTGTTTGTGGAATGTAAACTGATACAGCCACTATGGAAGACAGTATGGAGATTCCTTAAAAAACTAGAAATAAAATCACCATATGACCCAGCAATCCCACTCCTAGGCATATACCCTGAGGAAACCAAAATTGAAAAAGGCACACATATTCCATTATTCATTGCAGCACTATTTACAATAGCTAGAACATGGAAACAACCTAGATGTTCATCGACAGATGAGTAGATAAAGAAGTTGTGGTACATATACACAATGGAATATTACTCAGCCATAAAAAGAAATGCATTTGAGTCAGTTCTGATGAGGTGGATGAACCTAGAACCTATTATACAGAGTGAAGTGAGTCTGAAAGAGAAAGATAAATATTGTATTCTAACACATATATATGGAATCTAGAAGAATGGTACTGAAGAACTTATTTTCAGGGCAGCAGTGGAGAAGCAGACATACAGAATAGACTTATGGACATGGGGAGATGGGAGGAGAGGGTAAGATGTATGGAAAAAGTGACATGGAAACCTATATTACCATATGTAAAATAGATAGCCAACAGGAATTTGCTGTGTGTCTCAGGAAACTCAAACAGGGGCTCCGTATCAACCCAGAGTGGTGGGATGGGGAGGGAGATGGGAGGGAGGTTCAAAAGGGAGGGGATATATGTATACCTATGGCTGATTCATGTTTGACAGAAAACAACAAAATTCCATAAAGCAATTATCCTTCAATAAAACAATAAATTAAAAAGAAAAACAAAAAAGGAATGAGGTAAAGATGCACATTCCTGACAACACCAAGAAGGTATGTGGCTACCACCCACTCAGGCTACCAGCTGCATTAGTAAAAGTCTCAAGAATTAACTTGGAATAGAAAACCATTTCAGTGGTTCCATCAGGGAAACAAAGAAAAGGCAGGGCTGTGTTTCTTTTGTCTAGGGGACTTTCAGACTCTGGGAGATGATAAACAGCCAAACAGATGCATTTCCGAGAGAAAAGGCTTTTATGGCCAGTCATTTGGAAATGAAAAACAGGAGCTCTCATTCTCCTCTGGTGCAAACAAGCAGTAGGCAGACCATGGACCCAGTGGGCTCAGCAGTGATGGGCCATGGCCACTACGGCTCTGGGACACTGTGGTGTCTGGGAGGTTCTGCCCTCACCCCTTGTGGTCTGGCGAGTTCCCTCCCCATCCTGGACCTCAATTTCCATATAGTGACGTCAGAGGACCCCCAAGGCACCTCGGAGCCAAGCACCTCCTTGCAATCACTGGGGTACCTGATATCCAGCTCTGCACCTGGGCCTGCTTGAGTGCTTCAGTCGTGTTTGACTCTTTGGGACCGCATGGACTGCAGCCCTCCCGGCTCCTCTGTCGATGGGATTTCCCAGGCAAGAATACTGGAGTAGGTTGCCATGCCCTCCACCAAGGGATCTTCCCAACCCAGGGATCGAACTCACGCCTTCTGTAGCTCCTGCATCACAGGCAGATTCTTTACTGCTAAGTCACCAGGGAAGCCCAACTGGCAGTCACAACAGCCCTTTCTAGGTTGCTAGAGTGGGAAAACCAGGGACTAAGTGCCACTAAATGTTTTATGATCATGGGGTTCAGCTGCTGCAAAGAGAGTGGTGCCCCAGGAGTAATATCCAAACCCAACAGTTTGGTCAAGAGCAAGGGATGAAACTGAGCCAGCAGGCCTTGGGTTAATTAGTAGAACTTCAAGCCAAAAGGGAAAAAAAAAGGTGGGGGGTGGGGGAAGGCTTTTTAAATGCAAGTAAGTTTAGGACCCCATGGACTGTAGCCCACCAGGCTCCTCTGTCCATGAAATTCTCCAGACAAGAATACTGGAGTGGGTTGCCATTCTCTTCTCCAGGGGATCTTCCCAAACCCAGGGAATGAACCCAGGTCTCCTGCACTTCAGGCAGACTCCTTACTGTCTGAGCCAACAGGGAAGCCACATTATAATTGTGTCTTTATCTTTGGATAATATTACCAAAATTAATCTGTAATCTCTATTTAACTGTCTTAAAGAAAAGTGAGCACTTACAGATCAAACATTTCTAAATACAACAAAAAACTAACCAAAATGAATTTCAGGTTCATGTGATCTGCAGAATATGAAGTATTAAATTAATATACAGTATTAAGGTTTGTTAATTAATACAGATATGTCTTCAGAGTCATCAGTACTACATATGATACTTCTCTTGTACAAAGGTTTACTGAAAGTCAGTAAATTCATGTTATATCTATTGAAAAAATTATCAACAAAAAAACTGATTTTCCATGATGATATTGTCATAAGTAGTAAAATACAGACAAATGGTATAGAAATTTTTACATGAACTCTTTAGAGATGATTGTTTTAATTTTTTCTGATTCTAAGTAACTTGGAACTTTACAGTTTTGCTAAATTAAGTTAAATGATAAAAATTCATTGAGGGTCTAGGTCATTTTTTAAGATAAAATATGGAACATTGATTGCTATACAAGTCTATGTTCTTTTGTCTTCTTAGGAGAAGAAAAAGAAAGAGAAATTATGCTATAAAAATGTATGTTTTTAGAGGTTATAGAACATGTTTATAAGTTTGTCAATTAGAAAATGTTAGTATAACAAACAGTTCAATTACTTGCCTTTTGGTTTTTGCTAGAGATTAGGGTTTTTAAGGATTAAAATTATAATAAATATGTAATTAAAACTACTAAAAATAATAGGCAGTTGTGTCCAACTCTGTGCAACCCTATGGACTGTAGCCTGCCAGGCTCCTCTGTCCATGGAATTCCTCAGGCAAGAATACTAGAGTTAGGTAGCCAGTGGCTAAGACTCTGAACTCCCAATGCAGGGGGCCAAGGTTCAAACCCTGGTCGAGAAACTAAACCCCATATGCTGCAACTAAGCATATGCAGGCTGGAACAAAGATCCCGCATGCCACAACTAAGAGTTTGCATGCCTGACGAAGATGAAAGATCCTGTGTCGCAACTAAGACCTGGCACAGCTAAATAAATAATTTTTTTAAAAAAAGAATGGAGATAGTTTTGTTAAAGAAAAAAAGAAAAACAATTTTGCCCTAGAGCTCATTGCTTCTAGATGGGGAAAAGATAAGGGACAAACTTACATGAATACAGAAGTCATGAAGGTTTATGTAAAAGAAATCTTAAGAAAAGTTTTATTCATGGTCAGGATTGAATAAGATTAAATTGAAGTTAATAAAATAAATGAATTTTATCATCAAAAGTAAACTAATACAAGACTGGAGTTTGGTTTTCTTACTCTGTTAAAAGAGCAATGTTTCCTGGAATATTGAGCTGTTCTTGATAAGAGATTTTAGGTTTCCTTCTCTAACTTTGAGTTCTCCAAATGGCCCCTGAAGCATCTCTGAAAGAAATATTAAACTAATCAAAATAGTTTGGTTTATTAAACTTCATGGAGAGCATTAAATGAAAAATTGACCTAGTAAAGTTGTCAGAGTATAACTACTCATGACGTGTATCACTGCTTGCTTTAAGTCTACTGCTTGAAGCACATGTACAACATTTGTGTGACAATTTGATATAACTGATAAGATGTGTAACCTATAAAGGGCTTCCCAGGTGGCACTAGTGGCAAAGAACAGTCTGTGAATGGAGAAGACATAAAAGACATGGGTTCAGTCCCTGGGTGGGAAGATCCCCTGGAGTAGAGCACAGCAACCCACTCCAGTATTCTTGCCTGGAGGATCCCATGGACAGAGAGCCTTGCAGGCAACAGTCCATAGGGTTGCAAAGAGTCAGACATGACTGAAGCAACTTAGCACACACACATAACCTATAAAATGTCCCACTGTCAACACACCTTTTTAGTCCTTTGTTATGTCCGATTAGTTTTCCTCCAACATGGATAAATAGGCAAACATATAAATGAAAAGTAGGACTAGCACCAAGGGAGAGGAGAGACCCAGGGCAAGCAGCAAACATGATCAAGGGGCAAATATTTTTATCATCAATGCTTTCTACTGAAAGACTTGCAATCAAAAGGGGAAAATGATAGAAGAAATTTTCACATATTGAGGTGTGTGGAAGTCATTCTGATTTATATGATTTAACTCAAATTTTATGCTAATTTAAAACAGCTTGTTTGTGGCCTATTTAACATACATTGCAGGGCTTCCCTGGTGGTCCAGTGGCTAAGACTCCACGCTCCCAATGCAAGGGACCTGGGTTCCATCCCTGGTCAGGGAACTAGATCCCACAGGTCGCAACTAAATGTTCACATGCCACAACTAAAACACTGCATGCTGCAACTAAGACCCAGCACTGCTGAATAAATAAATAAAAGAAATAAATATTTTTAAAAGAATTAATGACTGAAAGGTTGTAGACGTGGAGTGACAAAAATAGCATTTAAGCCTATAGCAGTCTCAGAGTCTTTAGCTCCTCCATGAAGAACTTAGATAACACCGTCCAATGCATATTCCTGAGTTGTCTTCCAGATATTAAAACCACCAGGGAGAAAGAGCTAACTGCCTGATGATCAAACTGCAGCCATAATACAAGATGCTCCAACTTAAGCAGTGCTGTTCTGCACGTAGCCCCTACCTGCACATCCTTGAAACTTTCCTTTAAAAGCTCTTGCCCTGGGACTTCCCTGGCAGTCCAGTGGTTAAGACCTTGTCTTCCAGGGCAGGGGGTACAGGTTGGGTCTCTGGTCAGGGAGCTAAGATCCCACATGCCTTGAGGCCAAACAACCAAAACATAAAACAGAAGCAATATTGTAACAAATTCAATCAGTTCAGTTCAGTTGCTCAGTCATGTCCAACTCTTTGAGACCCCACAGACTGCAGCATGCCAGGCGTCCCTGTCCATCACCAACTCCCAGAGCTTGCTCAAACTCATGTCCATCGAGTCAGTGATGCCATCCTACCATCTCATCCTCTGTTGTCCCCTTCTCCTCCTGCCTTCAATCTTTCCCAGCATCAGGGTCTTTTCTAATGAGTCAGCTCTTCACATCAGGTGGCCAAAGTACTGGAGCTTCAGGTTCAGTATCAGTCCTTCCAATGAATATTCAGGACTGATTTCCTTTAGGATGGACTGGTTTCATCTCTTTGCTGTCCAAGGGACTCTCAAGAGTCTTCTCCAACAACACAGTTCAAAAGTCTCAGTTCTTCTGCACTCAGCTTTCTTTATGGTCCAACTCTCACATCCATACAAGACTACTGGAAAAACCATAGTCTTAACTAGATGGACCTTTGTTGGCAAAGTAATGTCTCTGCTTTTCAACATGCTGTCTAGGTTGGTCAACAAATTCAATAAAGACTTGAAAAATGGTCCACATTAAAAAAAAACATAAAATTATTATTAAAAAATTGTAAAAGCTCTTGCCTTCTGTTTGGCAACTTGGAGTTGATTTGGGTGGTCTGCCATCTTCCTAGGTTGCCGGCTTCCTGAATAAAGCATTTTAACTAACCCTTGTGTCTTGAAGACTGATTTTTGAGCATTGAGCAGTCAAACCTGAGTTCAGTTTCAGCCCCGGTCAGTAACAGGCACAGAGGCAGAGTCCTGGCTGAGTGGACTTCTGCTGGACCTCACAACCCCAGGGCCCTGCACCCCAGGGCACAGCAGCACCTGCTTCTGAATTAGGGTTTGTAATTCTCAAAGCACCTTCTCTGATGGGCCCTTCAGAGCCTGTCCTCAATGGGCCCTTATGGTCACTAGGAATAGCCCCTTGCTAGCCCAGCTCCCCGTACCCACTTTGTACTGCCCAGAGGCAGCTCAGGGATAGCGGGGTGTCAGCATCCAGAGCAGCCCTGGGACCCTCCTTCAAGAGGCAGCAGCCTCCAGGGCTGATATGGCCCCCGTCCCATGTATGACAAAGCAGTACGTGCCCATGAGCCGGTCTGCCTCTCTGTGCATCTCCTTGACTCAGTCAGAAGCCAGTTCCTGAGGTCCTCACTCTGATGGGGCCAGCACTGGACTGCGTCTGCTGAGGGGTTGGCCTGGACCCTGACCCTGGCTGGGGAGCCTGAGCCCAGGTTCCATGGGCGAGGGACACCGGGTCCAATGAGACAAGAGGAGGTGGCTCCCAGAACCACGCCAACATGAGCCCAAGACTATTAACATGGAAGGTTTCTCCACAGGGCCTGCCTTTGGTCCTTCTCAATTCCATGCTGTAGGTGGGCGAGGAGAGCCTCAGTTTCTGTTGTAATGAATCAGAGTCTTCTCCCATTACAAGAACCAAAATCTCCATCCAGACATAGAGAACGGACTTGTGTACACAGCAGGGGAAGAAGAGGGTAAGACGAATTGAGAAAGTAGCACTGACATATATACACTACCATGTGTAAAACAGATAACAAGTGGGAAGCTGCTATATAACAGAGGGAGCCCAGCCTGGTGCTCTGTTGATGACCTAGAGGGGTGGAATGGGAGAGGGGAGAGGGAGGGGATATATATGTAATTATGATTGACTCGCGTTGTTGTATGGCAGAAACCAACACATTTTAAAGCAATTGTCCTCCAATAAAAAAAATTAAAATTAAAAAAAAATCTTCATCCAAGGGCTTTGGATTTGAAGCTTGCTGAAATCCTGTATCAGTGTGCTCCTGATCTCCTGATTTCTGGAAGCCACCAATCACTCTTTCCTCTAACACAAAAATCCAGCTAACCCTAGGGCTCTAACCCCTGAACATGAAATGAAGTCACTTTATCTACCCCAGACATCACCAACGGAAAGATAACCTGGAGTTCAAGATGCCAATGCGCCTAAGCAGCTTTTTCCAAATTCCAGGTCATCGAAGCTGACAGTGGCATTGCAAACAAGCCCAATTTTACATCTTACAGTCAGGGAAACTGAGGCCAGTGAGAACAAGGGAGCATCCCAAAGGACCCAGGGGACAGTGGCGCCCCAGGCCAGGGCTTCCCCCTCTCGGAGCTGGCCAGGCTCAGGAAGCCTCTCTCACGGAAGCCCTCCCCAAACACGGATACCCTATCACTCCCGCTTGGATGATTTCCTTAGAAGGATTTTTCAAAACAAGCGTTTCATTCAATCCATTCCCAGTTTGTGAGCAATGTGTCTTCCCAGGAGCCCTGTGTTTTCTCGCTGGAGAAGGGATCTGGGAGGGGAAACCTCAGAAAGCCGCCCTCTGCCCCCTCCAGCCAGTTGCTCCAGACACAGTCATACACACTCACACTGAAACACTGTCCTCGGAGGACAGACACAACAGGGACGATCTAGCACTCCCACTTCTGGTTTCCTCTCATCCACACCCCTGCACCGGGTGTGAACGCAGGAGCCCCGGACTTGGTGCACACTGCCTCACAGGGAGGAGGGAGATGGACACGCCCGCCCGTCCCCAGTCCCAGAACGGCGAGGCCGGGGACATCGCAGCAGGGAGGAGCGGGCTCTGGCCGAGCCCGCTGGAGACGCACAGCCTGCAGGAGACCCTTCGCCTTCCTTCCAAGCCCGGTCCGTCACCATCAGCTGGAGCATCCTGGGGACCGCTCCTCCAGAGCCCGGCGCGCAGAGCTGGCCCAGGTCGGTGCTGAGAGGCAGGAGCAGCCAGGTGCAGAGACAGGATGCCAAAGGCCGCGCGGATCCCACGGCCCCCGAGGAGGTTGGGGCGCCCCGGCGCCGGACCCAGCGTCCCCTTACCCCAGAGCAGCACCAGCAGCAGCAGTAGTGGGAAAAAGTGGGGGCGCCGCAGCGCTCTTGTCCCCATGGCTGGCCAGCTGTCGCGCGCGGTCCAGCTGTGACGCACAGTCCAGCTGCGGCGCGCGGTGCAGCTGCGTCCCAGCTGGGGGCGCCCGGGGACGGAGCCCAGGCGGGGGTGGAGCCGCAAAGAGCCCGCCCCCGGAGGTGCCTGCCCCTAGGCTGTGCTCTCCGCCCGCTGGGATGCACCTCCCTCTCCCCAACAGGTGCCCTCCATCAGGTCGCGCTCCCCCGGGACGTGCTGCCCCTCAGGACGCTCCCATCCCTATGACGAGCCCCCCCAAGGATGCGTCCTACCCCCCAGGACGTGTCCTCCCTTACTGACCAGTCCTTCCCCCAGGACGCATCCCCTCCCCAGCGCAAGCCCCCTTCATTCTGCCCTAAGGGTGCGGTCCTAGAAGACCTGGTGTCCAGCTGGGCTGGGGACCAGGCTGCGGGGGCGGGTGGAAGCCTGGCGGGGAGTGGGTGGGACCCGACAGGTGCACCCATCCTCACCCCAGCCCACAAAGGAGCCCGGGAGGGTGTCTGGAGAAAGATGGCTGTGTGGCTCTGTGCCATGGGAGGCGGGGGAGGGAGCAAGTGCGTGCAAGGGGCAGCCCCCTGGGGACAAAGCTGGCCATGAATGGAGGCATCTGTGTGAGGGGGTGAGAGGTGGGGACTTCAGGGTGGATCCCCAAGTTCTTATGGGCCTCAGACCCTAGGATATCTTCCTGGGGGCTTCCCTCCGCCAAGAACCTTTGCACCCCTCTGGACCAGAGAGGGTGGGGGCATGTACACATCTACACTCACACACACACCCCACTGCCCACGGCTAGAACTGAGTCCTCAGGCCCCGGTCCTTACCCTGTGCCCTCTGGAGGCCTCAAGGAACAAAATGAGGGCCGAGAGTGACTGGGTACCCTTCAGGGCCTGACTTCGTGAAGTGCCATGGGCTCCCAGGGGAAGGAGCGAGGGCCTCAGGGTACTTCAACCACAGATCCCTTCCCTTGGTTTGGTCACCTCTGTCCCCCTCAGCCCCTAGCACAGACCTTGATCCCACGGATGCCCGGTCACATTGTCACTGATGGAAATTCCCTGCCCTTCGAGGCTCATAGTCCACCTCCCCACCCACCTCCCCCACCAGCAATGCCTCATCTGATGGCTCAGGAAAGCAGGACTAGGAAGGCCTAGGGATTAAAATTACTCTCAGCCTGGGCCTTTCCTACCTTAGAGGAATGGAGCAAGTGGGCTCCCCACCTGGATAAGACCTCTGCCCTCTGAGCTGTAAGAAGCAGGTAATGAGCCTGCCCTGAAGACAGATGGTGCTGGAGGATTCTAGTGCAGGCATCCAAAATAGAGGAGGCAAACTGACCTTTCCTGCCTTACGAAGCCCCCTTAATAAGGGACCAAAGTTTTCTGTGCTTTTTCTGATTAGAACCACAATTATTTCAAGGGAGACTTAAAGCTAACTAAAATTTACCACCCTTCCTGCTTGCCTTCTGCCCAAGGTGGTGGGGAGCACAGATGTAGGGGCTACCCCTCAGTTCAGTGCTTCCTGCCAGCCACCGCTTCTCAGATGCCCTGCACCAAGGGAGACGAGCCAAGAGCACGGTCCCAGTGTCCACCAGTGTCCCCAGGAGACTGGCAGACTCACTGAGGGTGACACCACTCCCCAGGAGAGGCTAGGCCAGACCCCGCAGGCAACTGCACACAGCTAGCAGGCTGGAATGGGGGACGGGTCATCAGATGGGGGACAGACCAGGCAGTACCCTTAAGCCCATTTCGGCCTGGGGCTGTGACTTGATGACCAGTACTTACTTGCCCAGCATCCTGGGAGGCAGGTCCTTGGATGAAGCTGCTTCCCGGTCTGGGATGCCCTTCCCTCCCCCATCCTGCAGACTCAGGTCCCCACACTCCACTCCCATGGAGCTCCTCTGTGCCCCACGGCAAACTCCCGAGGCAAACAGACTGTCCCATTGTCCCCATTAAAGGGAGTCCATGAGAGGCAGGGCCCTGGCTTCTGCTCCCTACGCCCCGTGCCATGGCCCTGACAGAGCACATGTCTGCTGGGACAGAGGGGGTTTCACACAGGCGAAACCCCACATTCCCACCCCAGTGCAGAACTGTCTCCTCTGCCCCGAGTCAGCTGGTCCTCCCCACTCCAGAGAGATGGTTCAAAGGTCATCAGAGACTCTAGACTGCCCCCCACCATCCAATCCACTGGCATTAGTGGTTGCTGTGGCCTCTGGACGGCAGAAGAAGAGACATTCTGGAAATTCCAGGGCTAGGACTTGAGGCTGTGGCTCATTGCTATTCGAAGCCGCTGCCTGTTGGACAAGGAGCCGCTATGTGAGAGGCCCTGGGGTGAGAGCTCACCTCGACATTCCTCTGGCTTCCCTGAGGTCCTGGCTGAGTCAGAGCTGGTCACCCCAGGATAGTGAGGAAGGACACGAGTGTGCTGTGTACACCGCTAGGTCGGGGAGCAGGAGTGTGAGCATGGGACCTGCCCAGTCAGACAGGAGGGGCTGTCCCTGTGGAAAGATGAGCTTGAGAAGGGAACGTGGGGCAGTGAAGGCTGGGTAATGGGACACCCTGGGCAGGTGGGTGAGGGTCAGTGCTCGTGACAATGGATGCTGACTGACCCGGGGGCTGCCCGAGGATGACACTGTTTGATCCACAAGCAATCTGTCCTTAAGAGGAGGAGAGGATGTAGCCTGGATCCCTGAAAGGACAGAAGCCCCAATCACAAGACAGCCGGCTCCTCTGGGCCAAGCTGATGAGGTCTGGAAGGCCAGTGGCGGCCCGCAGGCCTCAAGGCAGAGAGTACAGGACAGGCCCAGGGGCTGTGCTGCTGTCTGGCTCCTTCCCTGAGCTCACAGGCTTCACTTTTGGAAGAGTCAGTCCCCAGCTGGCCTCCAGCTCATCCTCCAGGCCACCTCTTCAGCCTGGCCCTCCACCTCTGTCCTCTCCTGTCCTCCAGCCCCTCCTCAGGGGCAGTCGGGGTCCTTTCTGCCAAGCCGCAGCCCAGTCTCTGAAATCCCCGCTAACTGTCTGCTCCTCCTCCTCTGGCACCTCTCCTCTACCTCAGAATCCCAAACAGCATGGGAGTCAGCCCAGGTGGTCAGTGGGCATCCGAAGGAGGGCTCCACTAGCTCCTCCCAGGGCTGTCTCAGCCCTGGAAGGTGGCATCCCTGCAACCCAACTCAACATCGCCAAGCATGGAATCCCAGAGCTGCTCCTTGGATCTAGGAACCCATCTGGGGTCTCCGCCAGCCCTCCTCTTGCTCCCCTGTTGTCCCAGATGCCCTCGGTTAAGCCCACACATCCTTGAGAACAGGTAAAATCAGCTCTTATAGGAACTCCGCCAAGCTTGAAAACTTCCCCTTGAAATGATAAATCTGGTCCGGTCCAAGTCCTGGTGTTGGCCCCTCCATTCAACACTGCCAACCTGGCCCCCTCCCCACATGGTGGCCCAGATCAGCAGCTCTGATCTGGGTCTCAGAGCAGGGGAGTGTGGGACATGAACAGACATAGGTCCAGCCAAGCTCCATTGTCTCCTCAACACAAAAGCACTCAGGGAGCCTCGAATTTTCCACCTGAAACTGACAAGAATAACCACCTCGTTCTCAGATCAGAGGTGAAGACTGTCGCCAAAGGAGCTTCTCTGTGCTGAGATCCACAGGCCCTGGACAATGGAGGAATTGAAGATGGTAGAGGCACCAGATGGCCAAGACAGTCCCAGAGTAGTTATCATGCCTGGCGGCCTTGTCTGGCTCCTCCTTGCAGCCCCTCCTCTCTGAGCAGGTGACTTCCGCATTGGGAAGGCAAGGCCATCAGACTCCACCTTCTGTAGCAGACCCACAGGACCCCTGAGGGTACTCTTCTCACCCCTGCCTGGCCACCAGGTGGGAGACTGAGCAGATGTGTTGATTAACCAGAGGTTCCTGCAGGCTCCTGGGACTGTGCCAGGTCCTCTGGGAAACACAGGGACTGGATGATCAGGAGACCCCTATCCTCCCACCCCCGACCTCACTGCAAGACAGGCCCCTCCCCGTGACTCTCAGTAGGCTCAGGGCCCCTAGAGTAAGTGGAGCCCTCAAGGAGGAACCCGAGGGGTCTTGCTCCTCTGTGAGTGGCCTGGGAGCCAGTGCCACCCAGAGACCAGTTCAGAGGGTGTCATGGGTTGGGAGACCCTCCTGCCCCAAGAGGAGAAGACAGGGCCCACAGCTGCATCCCACAGGGGTCTGCTGGTCTATACTGCTGGACCGCAGGGTCTGAAACCCCACAGAGGATGCAGCCGCCCCATCACCTGGGACCCAGGGTTGTTTGGTTACCACCCCCATGTATAATGCGCCCAGGCAGTGTGTGACCCTGACCCGCCCCTTTCAAGGGGGCACCTCCCCTCCCCTGCTCCCGCAGAGGTCTGCTAACCAGGCGCCCCTACAGCCGCTGTCCTGTGTTCCTTGGTAGGCCACCCCAGTCTGTGTATCAAGCTTTCCAGTGCCAGTTGGCACTAGTGGTAAAGAACCCACCTGCCAGTTCTGGAGACATAGAGACTTGGGTTTGATCCCTGGATCGGGAAGATCCCCTGGAGGAGGGCATGGCAGCCCACTCCGGTATACTTCCCTGCAGAATCTCATGGACAGAGGAGCCCAGTGGGCTACAGTCCATAGGGTTGCAAAGAGTCAGACAGGACTGAGGCAACTTAGCACGAACCAGTGCCAATTACCATGTGGCTTCTCTCTCCTGATCCAGCCCTGACCGAGGCAGTATTATCAAGATATTTATTCGGTAATTTTTCTTGTAATGGTTTTAAGAGCAAGTTCTCTAGACAATAAAGGAGCCTCTTTTCTAAGTGCAGGTTTTGTGAGCAAATGCGATCAGAGAAACAGGGCTCGGCTCCACGAATCTAATCTAGGAGCCAGCATGAGAGGAACCAAAGCGAATGGGAGATTAACCTGCAAAGCCTTGGGAGACTTGGCTGCAGAGATCTGCGTAGCGGGGCCGGGACGCGGGTGGTTGGCGCCCCCTACCGGTAAAACATTGTCCCTCCATCCTCAGTGAAGCTGGGGGCCTGAGACTAGCATGTAATGAGCCTGAGGGTTAGGGTTGGGAGGGGCTAGGAAGGGGCGGCAGGGAGATAACTCCCTGCGAGAATGGAACTCTGACCCTCAGCTGTTTCCCAGGGCCCAGGACTCAACTCTCTATGTTGTTGTTGTTGATGTCGTAGTAAAACACACACCACAGAAAATCTACCACTCTAACCACTTTTCAATGCACCGTTCAGGGGCAGTAAGCAAACTCATATGCTGTGTAGCCATGACGAGCATCCATCTCTAGAACTTAATTCTGCCTCCACTAAACACGAGCTCCTCTTGCTCCCTCCCCCAGCCCCTGGCACTCACCGTTTTACTCTCGGTCTCTATGAATCTGACCACCTCACAAGAGAATTCACATTTGTCCTTTGTGTCTGGCTTATTTCACCTCACATAATGTTTTTCAGGAGAAGGCAATGGCACCCCACTCCAGTACTCTTGCCTGGAAAGTCCCATGGATGGAGGAGCCTGGTAGGCTATAGTCCATGGGGTCGCTAAGAGTCGGACACGACTGAGCGCCTTTACTTGCACTTTTCCCTTTCATGCACTGGAGAAGGAAATGGCAACCCACTCCAGTATTCTTGCCTGGAGAATCCCAGGGACGGCGGAGCCTGGTGGGCTGCCGTCTGTGGGGTCGCACAGAGTCGGACACGACTGAAGCGACTTAGCAGCAGCAGCAGCAGCAGCAATGTTTTTCAGGTTCATCAACTTTGCAACAAGTGTCAGAATTCCTTCCTTTTTGAGGCTAAATAATATTCTGCTCTGTGTATATACACATTTCGTTTATCTATTCATTGTCACCCATTTCCTCTTTAAGTGAACAAAACAAGTTAACTTTCATTTGATTTCATTTTTGTAAAATCTGTCAGAAAATGTTTTGAGGAAAACGCACTTCAGAAGCTGAGAGCCATCGAGGAGGAGGGACCTTGGTCCTACAGCCGCAAGGAAGCTAATTCTGCCAGTGACATGACCAAACAAGGAAACGGACCCTCCCCTGGAGTCTCCAGGAAGAGGGGGGCCCTGCGGCACCCCAACTGTAGCCCAGGGGACCTGAACTGAACTTCTGACCTACAGAACTGTAAGATGATATGTGTGTGCTTTCAAGCTGCTGCCTTTGTAGTCAATGTCATGGCAGCCCCAGAAAACCTATACAGAGCTAGATCCTATATGCTTCAACTAAGAGTTCATATGTCACAAAAGATACAAATACAGAGCTGAAACAAATACAGAGCACCCTAAAACAAACACAGAGCTCACGTCACCCTAAAACAAATAGAGAGCTCACGTAGCCGCTTGAGCTCCCCAAAGGAGATCCCGACACCAGGAACCAGCGTGAACCCCACACAAGAGGTTACTGGGAAGGCATAGGGGAGTGGGGTGCATTTGAGATGGGAGAAGCGGGAGAGGGCGCAGGGGAGGTGGAGGACATCCAACCTCAGAGGAGTGTGGGCCCAGGCAAAAGCAGGGAGACCCCCCAGGCAACACAGGCAATGTCTGCTTTGCTCTATGTGAGATAGGTCTGTTCTGCAGAGGTAATCAGCTGGTGCTTTCTACAGGCCCCTCTGGCCGAGGGGAGAGCACAGCCATCAGATACTGACGGGATCCTAGAAAGGCTGGATGGAGTGTGAGAAAGTGAGGAGTCAAAGACAGCTGCCCAGGGGCTTCCCTGGTGGTCCAGTGGTTAGGGCTCTGAGCTACCACTGTAGAGGGCACGGGTTCAATCCCTGTTTAGGGAACTAAAATTCCATATGTAGTGCAGCGCCGCCAAAATATTTTTTAAAAGGAAGAACTTTACATAAAAAATTCATCACAGTAGTATTAAAATTACAGAAAGATGTGTTTATATCTCTGGGCTAGGTTCGTCTGGGTTATTGCAAGAAGACATATAGTATCGGATAATTTTTTTTAAATTTATTTTCCTGTGCCAGGTCTCAGTTGTGGCATGCAGGTTCTTCCATCTTCATTGCAGCAGGTGGGATCTTTTGCAACATGTGAACTCTTAGTTGCAGCATATAGGATCTAGTTCCCTGGCCAGGGATCAAACTCAGCCCCCCTGCATTGGGAGCGTGGATTCTTAGCCACTGACCACCAGGGAAGTCCCAGTAGCAGATAATTTTGACCACATAAAATTTTACATCTTTCACAAGACAAAAGAATACCATAAAGTGGAAACAAAAACAATCTAAAGTATTTGCAACACAGAGAATTCATATCCAAAAGGTAAGAGGAATACCTAAAAATCAGTAACAACTTGATGGAGAGTGGCTGGGCCCCACAGTATGAACAAGCAGAGTATGAGAGGCAATGAAATGCAGGCAACAGAAACTGTAGTCACCTTGCTAGTAGTTAAGAGACACAAAATTAAAATGGAATTAAAACCCCCAGGGTGCTACCCAGGCTCAAGGGACTACCCAGAGCTCAGAAGAGAGATGGGACTGCCTGGAGGTGGATCATGCAGAAACCCAAAGCAGAGCAGTCAGCCATGTGCCTTCAGGACCTTGACATTTAGAGGTTGAATTCAGGGCTTCCCAGGTGGCTCAGTGGTGAAGAATCTGCCTGCCAATGCAGGAGATGTGGGTTTGATCCCCAGGAGAAGGAAATGGCAACCCATTCCAGTATTCTTGCCTGGGAAATCTCATGGACAGAGGAGCCTGGCGAGCTACAGTCCATGCGGTAGCGTAGAGTCAGACACGGTTAAGCAAGCAGGAGCTTAAGCCAGCGAGGCACCCAGAAGGGTTCACCAAGGATGGGAGGAAAACCAGAAGCACCTGATGTCACAGTGGGCACCAAAGGACCACACATCACAGGGGCCAGGCGGATGAGGGCTAGGGACGCCACAGATGTGACCAGAACCTTGGCAAGAGTGGATTCAGAGGCTGCCAGTACTGTTCTCCTGCGCTGAGCCTGGTGGGGAGAGCCATGTGTGTCCTCTCTAGCAGGAAGGGGCCTCTGCTCCTGTCTGGGTCTCTCTGTGCTATTACTGAACACCTAGCATGCTGACTTTTCTTACTTTTAGAAACCACAATTTCCTTCACATTTAGCCTCTGGGGCCATCCTCTGGGTCTGCTCCCCTGACCTGATGTGCTCTGTCTCCACCTGGCTCAACTCCCAATTTCATCCACCAAGATCCAGCTCCAGAGTTACCTTCTCTGAGCATCCATCCCTGACTCCTTCCTCAACACCCCCACTTCTGGGCTCAGGATGCTCTGTGGTCACAGCTGTCACATTTGATGGCTCCAAGCACTCCCTCCGCACTCAGGGAAATGCATTTTGCCATTGAGTGCCTGGAACAGACAGTCTTTGCTGAACTTAATGAAACTGCCAGGCGGCATGACCCGTGGAGAACACAAGTCTGCAGAGAGACAGAGCCCAAATGCTGGTCCTTCTTCTGGTCTAGCTGCGTGCTTCCCACCTATGCAAGATGCATGGTTTCTTCTTTTGCTGTGCAAACAGCCTTTTAAATTTTTAATTAATGTAAAATAGTAGAACGTGGAAGATGTCAAAAAATTTTTTAATTTGTTATGATCATTCTGAGTGCATGCTAAGTCACTTCAGTCATGTCTAACTCTTTGCGACCCATGGACTGGTTCCCCGGGATGTGCCCACCAGATTCCTCTGTCAATGGGATTCTCCAAGCAAGAATACTATAGTGAGTTGCCATGCCCTCCCCCAGGGGGTCTTCCCCACCCAGGGATCAAACATGCATCTCTTGCATTTCCTGCATTGGCAGGTGGGTTCTTTACCACTAGCACCACCTGCCAAGCAGTAATTGTAAAGCCCTTTTTTAAAAGTTAAAGAGTGACATCAGAAACATGACCGAGTGAAAAACTACCTTTGTCTTTTCCCTTCAGTCTACACCCAATAAAACATCCACAACTCAATGAAGGTTCCTCTGCCCAAAACAACAGGACAGGTGGAGAAGGCAATGGCACCCCACTCCAGTACTCTTGCCTGGAAAATCCCATGGACGGAGGAGCCTGGTAGGCTGTGGTCCATGGGGTCGCTAGGATTCGGACATGACTGAGCGACTTCACTTTCACTTTTCCCTTTCATGCACTGGAGAAGGAAATGGCAACCCACTCCAGTGTTCTTGCCTGGAGAATCCCAGGGACGGGGGAGCCTGGTGGGCTGCCATCTATGGGGTCGCACAGAGTCGGACACGACTGAAGCGGCTTAGCAGCAGCAGTGCTCCTCCCTAGCAAGTCTGATCCAACTTGGCCGGGAAATGACAACTATTCCGCCCCAAGGCGGCTGAAGCTCTAAGACGCATGTTGTGTACGTACCAAGGATCCACAGTTTGCTACAAACCAATTTTAAAATGGTCTAACAACATGGAGCATCTCATACACTTTTAACGATGAAATGTATTCTGTCAGCAGGAACAAAATATTTAAGCATGATTTTTAACCTAAAAAAAAAAAAAAAAAACAGGACAGGGAAAATTCCACACAATACATCTAAACGTGGGTGGATTCGAATAGGGAAGAGAGAACTGTGGAAACAGCGGAGTGGGTGTGTGCAGTCCCAGGCTTCTGACCGCAGCAGCTGAGCCCACAGCCACAGATAACCCAGGAGCAGTCACACACACAACTCAGGTCTCCAGCTGCACTTGCGCTTGTGGCCACAGGTAACTGGGCAGCAGAGGCAGTGGGCCTGGGGCACCATCCTTCCAGATTCCAAGGTGCCCATGACACCGTCCTATCTTCAGTAGTGGAGTCCGGGAACCTAACACCACACACAGGAGAGGTGCCTGTGGACCCCGGATCCCCTTCGGACATCCCACTGCCAACAGTGGAGCCTGTGTCTCAAGGGATCCCAGATGCAAGGAAAGAGCCCACCACCCTAGGGATGACAGCAGCTCTGGCAGAAGCAAGGCAGCAATGACCCCAGAGACACAAGAAGCGACGATAAAGGCATAGAGGTGGACTTCATAGAGGGATGGTGAAGTTGGAAAGTGCGCTGAAATAGAACCAGAAGCGGCTCAGCTAAGAGAAACCAAAAACACGTGAGATAGCGCCACCTACCGGAAAACAGACAAAAGGACTTGTGACTCCTGAAAGCGAGGCAAAGAGTCACACTGGCTGTGAGGAAGGCTGAGGACAGAACTCCCACCCAGGGGCATGAGAGTGTGAAGCTGACCCCACAGGACCAGTGGGGACCCTATGCACTTGGCTCATCATGTGACTGATGCTCCGGGAGATCACAGCTAGGCCTCAGTTTCCCCATCCATCCAAGCACACAAGAGATGTGTGGAGAGAAAAGGTCTGAAGGTCTTGGAAGAAGATGGGATGAGGCCAGGCCAGTGGGGCCAGTGGACATTCCCAGGACCCCAGAAACCCCGTGACCCTGCCTTGGGGCAGGTGAGCCCAGGGAACATGGTTCCTGGAAACTTCTGGTTTCTCTGTCCAGCCCTTGGGCCGAGCACCTGCCTGGAGGCCTGGCCCGCCAACACCTCCCGCTCCTCCCCCTGGCCCCAACCCCTCCTGGCCTGGCCTCCCCAGCCCCCGGCAGATAGAGCAAGCCTCCACTTCCCCTCCAGGTGAAAAATGCAGTCCCAATCCCATGGCTGTTGGGTAAAGGGTTCTCTTAGAAGCTGAGGAAATGGGTTAATGGTGGTGACCTGGTTCCCCACCACTGACCACAGTGCCTTCCAGAAGTCTTGAGGGTGTGGGAGTGCTCTGGGTAAAATGTAACCATACCATGCCTGCAGCCCAGCCCTAGAGACACGAGATTGTCTGCAAGGGGAAGGGGTGGTGGACAGTATGTGTATATATGGGAGCAGGTGGTACATACACAGGTGCTTACACAGGAAAAAAAAAAAATGAAGGTGAACCTAGGAAACAAAAATGAAGGTGAGCCAAGACGTTAACAGGGAAGCACTGGGACACAGATCACCTGCGATTTTCTCTTTCTTCTTTATGCTTTTCTGAATTGTCCAAGTTTTCTACAACATGTATCTGTTATTTTTCTAATTTAAATTTTTTTATATTAGCTTCTAAATCATCTCAGTTGAAATCTGTAGAAAGTTTTTTAGATTCAGAGACATCTTCGTTACCTTAGCACATCATGTAATTCTCATGCCTATCCATGAGGAGAGACAGTGGCATTGTCTCCGTTTCATAGATGGGAGAACTGAGGAGCACATGAAGGGAAATGACCTCTCTGAGGTCACACAGCTAATGAGACCAGAGCCTGACTCCCAAGGACAGACTCCTCCCATGATGGGTTTGCCTAGGGGCCTTAAATCCTGAGCCTTGAAAGTCTTAGCCAAGACTTATTGTAGCCAGTGCTTTGTGTTGATTAAAAAAGACATTCTGAGATGTGATCTGCTAACAGCCCTCACCTCCCCAAAAGTCCCAATCTAGACCTTGAAGATAAGAAGAGGTCAAGAACAGGACTATCTGCTAATGTGCTATGAAGTGGGCGTCAAATGCTTTCACAACAAGCCAGTTCCCTAGGTTTCATACTCATGCCAAGGCACAGGTGAGAAAGCAGTAAATAGTTCAAGGTCACTAGGGCTGCACCAATCCACTCTAACATGCACACCTCCCCTTCAGCCACTCATAGGAAGGGCATTCAAACCACACTCTGTGTTTGCACTTCACCACGCCTCCAGGCTGTATGGGAAGAGTTTCAGATGGGGGTAGGGCGGGGGTGGTGATAGGATCCTGTGAAAGCTCAGCTGGTGGGGAAGATCAGCATGGGCAACTCCCTGGAAAGGGGAGCCCCGCTGCAGCCCTCTCCTACTCCCACGTGTCCACGAAGCTTCCCTAGAATAAAGGATGCTGTCCCAGATGCTAGGACACTTGATCAGTGAGACAGAAGGGAGCCCGACGACAGGAGGCTCACACTGAGGAGGAGCAGAAAGTGAACAGAAAAACTAACAAATACCTAAGATCATCTCTAATCAGACGAGTATGGTCAGGCAGTCATCAGAAGCCCAGCACTGTGAGAGCCTTCCCAGGGCAGCAGCCCAGGAGATGGGCAGGAGCCGGGTGAGGGCTTCAGAGGACAAAAGGGAGGAGGCAGTGCTGGCTGCAGGCTTCAAGCTCTGGGAGCTGGGGAGGGATGTTGTTCCCCAGTAGAAGAGCACCCAGGAGCTCTGAGAAACCAGCAACTGGTCTGTGCCCATCCCAAGAGAGGCTGCCGTGCCTGGGAGGCAGAGAGGCGGGGGCAGCAGGGCTGAGGGTCAGGTGTACATGTGACCCCAAAAAAGGCAGAGCAGTAGGAGCAGGGTGGGGGGCAAGTGGCCCACCGGGAGGGGCTGGGGGCGGGGAGACTGGAGGAATTAGGGCTGAGGAGAGAAGGGAAGGGGGACAGAGGGAGATAGAAGGACACGTTTTCACAGGAGGCCAGACTTGGCGGAGAGGCTGAGACCAAGGCAGCCGGAGGCAGAGGGAGAAAAACACAGAAAGAGGCTTTCCAACCCACAGAGGTCACTCATCTCACCCAAAAAGGAGACGCGACAGACTCCCAAACCCTTAGGAGAATATAATGTGTCTGAAAGTGTCCCCAGGGAATGAAATAATGCCATTTGTAACAATATGAATGGACCTAGGGATTATCGCATTAGGAGAATTAAGTCAAAGACAAATATCATACGATATCACTTATTTGTGGAATTCAAACAAACAACACAAGTGAACCTATTTACAAAGCAGAAATTAGACTCACAGACATTGAAAGCAAACTTATGGTCACCAAAGTGGATAGTGCTGGGGGGAGATAAATTAGGAATTTGGAATTAACATACACACTATTATATATAAAAAAAGATAAACAAGGACCTATTATATAACACAGGAAACTATACTCAATATCTTGTAATAAGCTATATAGGAAATGAATCTTAAAAAGAATATGGATGTGAGTATAAATGAATCACTTTGCTCTACACTTGAAACAAACAAGTTCTGGGGAGGCTGTTCTCCAATAGAAGAAATTCAGGCACCCAGGAGCTCTGGGTGCCTTAGTCAGTTAAGTTCAGTTGCTCAGTCGTGTCCGACTCTTTGCGACCCCCTGGACTACAGCACGCCGGGCCTCCCTATCCATCACAACTCCCAGGGCTTACTCAAACCATGTCCATCGAGTCCATGATGCCATCCAACCATCTCCTCCTCTGTCATCCCTTTCTCCCGCCTTCAATCTTTCCCAGCATCAGGGTCGTTTCAAATGAGTCATTTCTTTGTATCACGTGGCCAAAGTATTGGAATTTCAGCTTCACTATCAGTCCTTCCAATGATTATTCAGGACTGATTTCCTTTAGGATGGACTGGTTGGATCTCCTTGCAGTCCAAGGGACTCTCAAGAGTCTTCTCCAACACCACAGTTCAAAAGCATCAATTCTTCAATGCTCAGCTTTCTTTATAGTCCAACTCTCACATCCATACATGACTAGTGGAAAAACCATAGCTTTGACTAGACAGACCTTTGTTAGCAAAGTAATGTCTTTGCTTTTTAATAGGCTGTCTAGGTTGGTCATAACTTTTCTTCCAAGGAGCAAGTGTCTTTTAATTTCATGGCTGCAGTCACCATCTGCAGTGATTTTGGAGCCCCAAAAAATAAAGTCTCTTACTGTTTCCATTGTTTCCCCGTCTATCTGCCATGAAATGATGGGACCGGATGCCATGATCTTAGTTTTCTGAATGTTGAGTTTTAAGCCAACTTTTTCACTTTCCTCTCCTGGGTGCCTTACAACATTGTAAATTAACTATACTTCAGTTTTTGAAAATGTTTTTTAAAAAGTGTCCCCAGGTTTTCTAACTTCACACTCAGTGGAATACTTGATAAGACATGGAGCCTGCATGAAGGCAGGGAGATGTGTGTGTCCTCCGTGCCTGGCCACCCCACGTGCACACAGCATTCTTGATGTCCCACAGGACCCCAGATGAAGATGAGAGGCCACTCTGAGTCCTGGGAGACCTCAGATGCTGAGAGAGGGCAGGGGCTTCTAAGAAACCCAAGAGACCAAGGAACCCCACCTTCTCTTTCTAACTAGCTTCTTCCCTATAGGACCCAACAGTTACTCAGAAAATGATGACAGAGGAAGAAAGGGAGAGACGAAAAGAACTACTTCTCCTTCAGACTGGCAGAGTCCCAGTCGGCCAGGTGGAATGTAGGCAGGCTGTGAAAATATGAAGTGAAATAATGAATACTCACAGCAGTGTTATTCACAATGGCCAAAAATGCAGAAACATCCCAAGCGTCCATTGGTGGGGTGAAAGGTTATACAAAATGTGGTCCATCCACATAGTGAAATATTATTTAGTCATAAAAAAGGAAGAAAGCACTGACACACACTACAATGTGGATGCATCTGGAAGATCTTTTACTCATTGAAAGAGGCCAGACACAAAAGGACACACAATGTATGATTCCGTCTATACTAAATGTCCAAAATAGGCAAATCACAGAGATAGAAAGTAGATTGGTGGTTGCCAGTTGCTGGGTTTGGGGAAGGAGGGACAGGAAATAACTGTTAGTGAGTACAGTGTTTCTTTTAGGAATAATGAAATGTTCTAGAATTAAAGAGTTGGTTTCAAAACTCTGTTAATATATAAAAACCACTTAAAAGGGTGAATTATATGGCAAGGGAAGTAAATCTCAGTAAAGAATAAAAATGGGTCTTCCCTGGTGGCTCAGACGGTAAAGAATCTGCCCGCAATGCAGGAGACCCGGGTTCGATCCCTGGGTCAGGAAGATTCCCTGGAGAAGGGAAAGGCTTCCCACTCCAGTATTCTTGCCTGGAGAATTCCATTGACAGAGAAGCCTGGCAGGCTACATTCCATTGGGTTGCAGAGTTGGACATGACTGAGCAACTAACACACACAGAGAAAAGATAAAAATAGAGAATTTATATTTTTATAAAAATAAAAAATTTGATCTTCACTAGTATAAAAATATACCTAGAAATGAACAAACCAGACCTCCAGGCAGTGTCTGGCCTCCTGCCTTCAGGCGTGGTCAGGAACATCATGAGTTAAAGTGGTTTTGCTGATGGAGAGTCCAGTCTGACAAAAGCAGTCAACCAGTTCATTGTGTCAGGAAAAGAATAGTTCTTCCAAGGAAATGGATTCCTCAGAACAAGAGTGAATCTGAAAATAAAAGGAAAAAAAAAATGTGAAGACAAATCAGCTGAGTGAATTTTGTGCAGAATGAAATACATGTGCCCATCCCAGCCAGGGACATGAAGGGTGCAATTTTGGTGATTCCACATAAGAGTCAAATGCTCTTGTGTTCGCATTTAAACTGGCATTGCACAATATAAAGAGGAGTGGTAATATTCACACTAATAATATAAACATTTAATTTTTATTTAACTGGAGTGATATTTTTAATATTTACTTGACTGCCTTGGGTCTTAGCAGGAGTATGCCGATCTTTGTTGCTGTGCACGGACTCTAACTGTGGTGCATGGGCTCAGTAGTAGCAGCACACATGCTTAGTTGCTCCAAGACATGTGGGATCCTAGTTCATTGACCAGGGGTAGAACCCGTGTCCCCTGCATTGCAAGGCAGGTTCTTAACCACTGGACTGCCAGGAAAGTCCCTAGAGCAACAATTTTTAAAACACTATTTTTAAAAACAAAAGAAAGACATGGAAAAGAGGAAAACCTTCCCTTGTGGCTCAGCTGGTGAAGAATCCACCTGCAATGCAGGAGATCTGGGTTCAATCCCTTGATTGGGAAGATCTCCTGGAGAAGGGAAAGGCTACCCACTCCAGTATTCTGGCCTGGAGAATTCCATGGCTGTATAGTCCATGAGGTCACAAAGATTCGGACAAGACTGAGCGACTTTCACTTTGTGTTTAGTATTTTTACCAACACTTTTTTCTCACTTGTTGAACAAAGCACCCCACACAGTATGTGGCCAGTCCTTTGGTCAGAGAGGAAGGCACCAGGCCTTGTAAACCTATGACCGCAGGTCTCATAGACTATGTCCCAGGGAGTCAGAGGCTGGCAACTCAGTGTGAGGACACGGTCCCATGGCCTGAGTTCCTGGTGTCATCAGCCTGGCCTCAGACCCAATATCTGAGCAAGGAGGACCCTGAATCCTCCCAGCCGTGGTGTAGAGGGAGGGATAGAGAACGGGGAGAGAAAGGCCAGCAGGGCCAGGCAGCGGGTGGCCCTGGCCTGGCCACCCCTCACTTCTCTGAACCTCAGAGCCCCCTCTGGCCTGTGCACTGCATTCTTCTCAGGCTGCAGGAGGGAAACAGCTGAAAGGGAAACATTTTGTGAGCTGCCAGCGTGGAGAGGCACCAGGAGGTAGCAAGTTACCAGTGGCCAGGACCTCAGACCCCCATCCCCGAAGACTGGCGCTGGTCACCGCAGGAAGGACCTGGGCTGAGGTCCAAGAACCCTGCTGAGGGGTCGTAGGGGCCAAGACAGCGCTACACAAGGCCCGGGGCAGGGAGAGCCATGGGAACCTGAGCTGCCTGTTGAAGTGGCAGGGTATCCTGGGCTAGAACATCTGGCAATGTGAGCACCCAGGAAGCATTGAGGGGCTCTGTGTTAAAGGCAGAGGAGTGCAGCCTGGACCAGGGGTGGGCACTGACCATCAAGCACATGTGGTCACGCCAAGGCCACCTTTCCTGTCCAGGCCCTCAGGGCAGAAGGATCAGGGAAGCTTCCCCAGAGAAGGAGGGGCACCGCACCTGGGTGTTCATCCCGCCCCACCCCGGCCCTGCTCTCAGGGCACAGGAGGGGCCCTTCTGGGAAGAGGCCTTCCCAGAGTCCACCCCGCGGGGAAACAGCCCCGACACTGAACTTGCCCCTCCCTTTCTCAGATCCCCAACATTCTCCTCACAGAGCATGCAGCCTAGAAACACAAGATCGTATTTCTTCCTTCTGTCTGTCCTTCTTGCTGTAGAACATTCAGGAAAAGACAAAAAGACACCATGGTAAAAAGACAACACCCTCCTGGATAACCCTGCCCCTGGGCTCCTTCTCCTTCTCTGTTACCTGTGAACCATGTGCTGAACCAGACCGGTCACTCCCTGTCCCCGAAGGGCCCCTCTGTGACCACGGAAAACAACACCGTGTTGTGTCATGGTGGATATTTGGTGGATATTTCTTCCTCCTTCTGTCCTTCATTTTCTTAATTCTCACAGTAAACATGCACTACTTTCAAAGTGGAAAAAAAAATGGTACACCATATTAAGAATTTTTTTTATTTACAAATGTGGCCCAAGGCAGCAACCGCCTAGTCTAAGGTCTGTCCAAACCGGAAGCCCCTCGGCCCCATTGGGCCAGCACCAGCCCCGCCATGGTCCTCCTCCAGCCACATCCTTTAAAGGTGCCCCAGGGCCACAAGCCACCACCTGCCACCTGCCTGCCACCTGCCTGCCACCTGCCACCATGCGCTGTCTTGCCACCCTGGCTCTGACCCTACTCGCCCTGGAGGCTACCCTCGCCCTGGCCCCTGCCCTCAGCTTGCCAGGTAGGCCCAGGAGGGTCGTCCTGATCTCCCTCCACTGCAGGTGTGCCCCTGAAACACTTCCAGACCTGGCAGTTTGGTGATTGAGACCAGAGGAAAGAACGGGGAAGGCTACCCTGGGGAGGGCCAGTGACTATGGAAGAGCAGGGTGCTGTCCACAGATGCCCACGAGCTGGAGGCCTAGAACTATGGGCTGAGGCCATGTCCTGGGGTGAAATGTGACCGGGCACTTAACTGGGCATGGGGAGAGCCTGTCCTGGCCCCTCAGAGGCTTAACTCCACCCCAGGAGTTTCCTAATTTTCACAGCTGACTTACACTTTTGTCAGCTGGATCATATTTCTGGCAGAGTTTTTTCCTTCCTAGAAACAGAGCATTGGGGTGCTGGTGACTGGGCTCCCCCTGGTTTTTGCCTTTGCCCCACCTTGCTTTTTCCCTGAGGAGCCCAGGGGAGATGGGAGGAGGGATCCAGCCACCCCCACCCTCACCCCGGGCCCATCCTGTGTGCAGGACAGGCTGTGTGCCCAGAGCTCAGCTCCTCAGAGAAAGATTCCTGCATTACCTCCTGCGTCAACAATGAGAGCTGTCCCCAGGGAACCAAGTGCTGTGCCAGGAGTCCCTGCGGCCGGTCCTGTGTGGTCCCCCTCATGGGTAAGGCCTTCGACTCTGAAGCCCAGTGGAGCCCCATAAACTGGAGGGAGGGAGGACCCAGCTTTGTCAAGGGTCCCCTCAGCCCTGCACTCCACACCCCTCTCTCAGTGAACCCCCCAGCAGCCCCATGAACTCAGCCTGGCCATAATAGGGCTTCATTAGCTGGACTGACCTGAGGCCCAGCTGAGGCTCCCCCTCCTCCCAGCATCACCAGGGCCACACCCAGCAATGTACGATGTACGAGTGAGTGCTGTCCGCCCATCTCTCCGACAGCACCTGTCCTGAAGGCTGGTCGCTGCCGCTGGGTGCAGGCCCCACTGGCCCCAAAGCTCTGCTTGGAGAGAAGTGAGTGCTCCAGGGATGACCAGTGTAGGGACAACCTGAAGTGCTGCTTCAGCTCGTGTGCCATGAGGTGTACAGTCCCCACCACAGGTGAGCATCCCAAGACACCACCCTGAGGCTGGTGGACTTGGCTTCTCCCTCTGCCTCCCCTGACCTAGGGGCCTCCACAGGGCCCCAAGGGCAGTACGATATAGAAGAGGGTGGGGGCTCAGACGGCAGTGACCAGGGTTGTACCAGCTGCAGGTTTTTGCAAACCTTCATGCCACTGGGTTACACAGTGGGTCTCGGACCAGCCAACAGGGCTCAGAGGAACCGAGAGACATGCCTGGTGGTACGTGGTCCAGCTAGGCCTGCCAGCAATGTCTGTGCCTATGTCACTTATTCCAGAAAGGAGGTCTGGGTTAAGAGCCCAGAGATGTGGTTCCCAGAAAACAGTCCCTACCAGCTGTGAGCTTCCTGCCTGCCCATGGGCGATGGTGAAGGTGGGTGGGCAATAGTGGGTATGGAGGGCTCACTGGCCCGCCCACAGCATCATTCCCTCCCCTGCCCCCACCGTGGATGTGTTCCTCCTCCTCTAAGGCCTCTGTGTCCCCTGAAGAGGACCCTCCTCAGTGAGGGACAGCTCTAAGAGCCCCTGGCTGCCAGGAGTGACAGTCCAAGTCCACTCAACCAGAACCTTCTCTCTCAGATCCAGACAGCACAAGATGCTTCCTACCTGCGGCTAATAAAGCCCACACTCAGCCTCATGTCTCTCCATTCTCAGTCTGTCCTTGGCACCTGCTGGGAGGGATGAAGCACGGGCCTTGCCTCTGAGAGCTCCCCAGCAGGCCTGGAAGTTCCTGGAAACAGGCAGTTCCACCTGGTGATGAGTGTGTGTGGAGGTAGAGCCAGGAGCTGGGAGCTGGGGCTCTGGGCTGGGAGGGACTTGTCCACCAGGCTCTTGGTCTGACCCCTTGCTGAAGTGTTTCTGGGCTCGGGTTCAGGAACAGGAACAGAGCTTGCACAGAGGGCTTGGGGTGTAGAGGTCATCAGATTTCACTGGCCTTGACTTACTCAGGGAGCACATGGAGGGCAAAGGGTTACAGGCTGCACTGGGCTTTAGTTGCAGCATGCAGGATCTTAGTTCCCTGACTAGGTATCAAACCCAGGCCACTGCATTGGGAGCATGGAGTCTTAACCACGGGACTACAGCGAAGTCCCTGGCAGCCTGCTTTAGAACCTCCAATGAAGTGTGTACACTCCATACCTGATAAGTGCCCGGTAATTCATTTCAGTTCTGACAAATCCACCCAGAGAGGAATTCCCAGTGGTTAGGACTCCTCAATTTCACTGCTAAGTTCCCACCTCTGGGAACTAAAATCTCAGAAGTTGTGCAGGTCAACCAAAAATAAAAAGGGAAAACCACCCAAGGTTCAAGTCAGGCCCCACAATTAAGGGCTCAGTCCCACAAGGCTGTAAATTCAGGGGTTCCCACACCACCCCCAGAATAAATTGCTAGAACGCCAAGAGGCACCTCATTAGAGTAAACTCAGGTGCGGAATAAATTGCTAGAAAGACCCACAGAACTGTGAAAGTACAATGCTTATGTTTTAATTCTGTTATAGAGGATACAGACCAGGAACAGCCAAATGAAGAGACACAAAAGGTGAAGAGGGAAAAGGGTACAGGAGCCTCTGTTCCCAGCACATTAACCATCGTCAACCCAGAAGACCCCTGAGCTTCTGCGTCCAGAGGTTCCCTTGAGGTGTCGATTTATTAAAAATAATGTTTATTATTTTTAATATGTTTATTCTCATACTGTTTATTAAAAACATTATGAGAAAATCACCAATAATAAGTGATTAACTCAATCACCAGTCCTTGAATCACACAGTTGTTTCCTCTGGCCACCAGCCCCATTCCCAAGCTACCTAGGCACCCCCACGCCAAGAGTCACCTCATTAGAGTAAACTCAGGTACAGAAAGGGCTTCCCCAGTGGCTCAGTGGTAAAGAATCTGCCTGCCAATGAAGGAGACACAGGGGACTCGGGTTCAATCTCTGTGTTGGGAAGGTCCCCTGGAAGAGGAAATGGCAACCCAGTCCAGCATTCTTGCTTGGAAAATCCCACGGACAGAGGAGCCTGGCAGGCTACAATCCGTGGGGTCCCAAAAAGTTGGACACGACTGAGCACACACGCACACAGATTCAGAAAGGGGGCTCTTTACAAACAACAAAAGACTTCTATCTCTTTCACTCAAGAAATTTGAAGAATTTTTGAAACTGTGTGCCAGGGCCAAAGACCAGATTTAGTTTTTATGTGTGCAGCCTAGTTTTCGGCGCCTCCCTGTGCCCGTCTGTCTGTCCAGTCATAGTGAATACCTAGACCAGTTTGCCACTTCAGGTGGCTCAAAGTACAGCCAGTTTAGGGCGGTTCCCAAAGTGTGGTCCCAGTAGACAGCTCCACCCAGACCTACTGGGTCAGAAGGGCCGTTGGGGCCCTCCACCAGCTCCAGGAAGTCAAGAAGGTGAGGCTGCAGGGCTTCCTGATTTCCGGGAATCTTACCAAAATGCAGACTCCGATTCCAGAGGTCTGGAATTCTGTGTTTCTGCTCCCAGGGGAAGCAAAAAAGAAAGAAGACTGGCCTTCCCAAGTCTGGGGCGCACTGGGGACCAGGTGGTGGGAGGACTGCACAGGAGGCCACGTTGGAAGGTCCCCAGGGGGTAACGCACAGCCGGGAGCACAGCTTGGGAGAGGAGAGGAGACCCTCTCTGAGGAGGTGCTATAGAAGGATGCACAGAGGGAGGCCTGAATGCTGGGCAGGTAAAGGGCCACTCCACCATGTACGAAAGGGGTCTGCAGGGCCTGGGGGAGCCACATCCACCACGCAAAGGGCCTCACAATGCAGTGACACTGCGTCTCCTGGAAGCCCCTTCCAGGAGCTGAAGGACAGTGGGCACACACTGCCCCCACCCTCGCCTGTGCTGGGCTGGTGCTGGAAGAGCTTCTGGGAAGAGAGCCCTGAACGATCTCTGGAGGATACTGATCCCAACCTAGACAGTACCCAGTCCACCCTGACTTGTGTTTAGAGTGAAAGTGAAAGTCACTCAGTCATGTCCGACTCTTTGTGACCCGCATGGACTATATAGTTCATGGAATTCTCCAGGCTAGAATCCTGGAGTGGGTAGCCTTTCCCTTCTCCAGGTGATCTTCCCAACCCAGTGATCAAACCCAGGTCTCCCACATTAAACCAGCCTCCCATCTCCATGCTGGGGACTCCTCCCCTAGAGAGAACACTCATCACACCCCAGTCCTTTCGTTAACCACATGTCCAGCTTCAATAACCTTGATACTTTAACACCTGCCCTACAGGCATATACTGGACACCTCGATGATATGCTGGCTCCCTCCTGCCTCCCCCACCTCCCTCCTTGGGTGTGCAAATTAACCAATCCAGAGACCACCACCTCCTCTATGGAGGCCTTATACTCCAGGTCACTACCCCAGTGCAAGGCCAGGGACCAGACGACTAGGGGCAGCCCCCACACCCCAGAGCACACTGACATTATTCACACAAGCGAGTTCTAAGCCTGCTCATCCTGACTCTCCCGCTCCTCCCAAGGAAACCACAGTTAAAGGCTCCTGCCAGTTTCTCCCATCTCCTGGACTCCACCCCCCAACTCCTGGCAGACCTTCACTTCCCACTGTGGTCCTTCATGGAGTGATGTGTCTCCTTCTCTTGGGAACTGTAATAAACTATCTTCACTGGGAGTTATCTCAGATTTTCTATTAACACACTATATTTTAATACAGTCACTTTGGGAGCTGGACGTCCTTCCCAGAGAGAACCAGAGGCTGTGAGAGGATTCTCTCCCCATCCACCACCTCTCAAGGCTTGCTTACAGCAGCCCACCCAAGAGCTCCCTACTAGGCTGATCCCCTGGCCCTCCCATAGTTTCATCACCCCTACATTGCCTGGAGAGGCTGTCCCCTGCTACACAGATCCTCAGTGCCAACAGCCCCCAGAGCAGGAGCCCAGGTGGAAGCCAGGAGAGAATGTAAGAAGGGTCCCGTTAGTGCAGCTCAGCACCTGCCACCCCTAGGTCCCCTGTTGCATACTGTACTGTGCACCTCTCCACCCCGCACCGGGAGGGCTCTGCAGGACTTGCTGGTGGACAAGGTGGAAGGCTGCGTGAGGTGGAGGAATGGGGAAGGCAGGAGATGGAAAGGTAGAATGAACATGATGGAAAGAAGGGCAAAAGGGAAGGTTGGACAAGTCATTCCATGGGGTGTGGGGCCCTAGCAGCTGGCAGTGTTCAGGATTCACGAGGGCAGAAGGCTCATCACCCTACTGTCATCCTCAACTAGGCTCCCAAAATGTTGGCAACTCTGGAAACACCTCTGCAAAATCTCACCAGCCCAAGATGGAAGACCTAAAAAGATGACAGCAGTAGTTACCCAACAAAATGGCCTGATGGCAAGGTTATTCTACTATTCTTCCAATCTGTTCTACTCATGTGCTAGAGTTCCTTCTTTTTAGCCCCCTGTTCTTTTTTTCTTAACAAAACAGCTTTATTGAGGTATAATTCACCTAAACATAAAATTCATTCTTTAATGTGAACTCAGTGACTTGTCATATATTCAATTAATTGTGCAACTACCCAACTCCAGATTATTTTCACCACCCCAAAAAGAAATCCCATACCCATCAGTCACTCCCCTTTTTACACCACCACCCCCCCAACACCACCCAGATCACCACCTCCACCATCTCCCCAGCCCTTGGAAATCATTCATCTACTTTTGAGTCTATGGACTTGTCTCTTCAGGACATTACATATAAATGAAGACACAATATATATGTCTCATCAGACTGGCTTCTGTTGACTGAAAAAAAAATGCACAGCCAAAAGATGAGAATTCTGTTTTATTTGGTGGACTGAGTTGAGGACTTCAAGACTAGGGGAGCAGACTCTCAGATTGCTCTGAGAATGGCTCTGAAGAGGTAAAAGAGGAGTCAGGATATATATGAGTTTTGTAACAAAAACTATGTAGTCAGAACATCGAAAGATTACTGTTAATTAAAGGGCATCTCAAGTTAATTAGTTTAGTGCATTCTATGTATGGGAAGATGCAAGAGTCTAGACTCATTGAAATCACTCCTTTGATATGCACCTTAGCTATCTAGGACTAGTATCCTGTTCTTTACCATTCTGAGTCCCTTTAGGGTGCATCACTGGAGGGTGGCTATAGCAGCTGAGGGCCAGGCAGCCCAGGGCAGCCCATTTGTCTCCGACTTGAGTTCCTTCAGGATGGGGGGTGGGGTGGGAGGCAAGCAGCTGTAGTGGCTTGATGGCTGCAAAATCCTTTGTTCACTGATACATCAGGGAACATTCTTCTTTCACACTTCTTTTACTTGTTTTAAAGCTTCATCTATATTAATTTTGGCTAATATTCCATTTTATGAATATACCACATTTTGTTCACTCATCCATTGGTTAGCATATGGGCTGTTTATACTTTTTGGGTTTTATGAGTCATACTTGTATGAAAATTTGTGTACAAGTTTTGGTGTTGACGTTTTCTATTTCCCACATACTAAGGAGTCACACAGTAATTCTGAGAAAATGCCAAACTGTTTTCCAAAGCTGCACCATTTATACACCCACCAACAATGTATGGATATTCCAATTTCTCCATACCTTCACCAACACTTGTTATTTTCTGGGCTTTTAACTTCAGCCATCCTATGTGGATATGAAGTGGCTATGATTTTCATTTGCATTTCCTAATCTCTTCATTTGTTTATGGATATTTGTGTTATTTTCTTTGGAGAAATGTCAATTCAAATTTTTCGGCCATATTTAAACTGGGTTATTGCATTTTATTGTTATGAGTTTTTTGATTTGACATATTTGAGATTCATGTGTGTCCTTGTGTGAATCAGTTTTTCATTTCTTTTCTCTAATCAGTATTGTTTTTTCTACAGAAGTTTTAACTTCATAGCAAAATTGAGTGAAAAGTACAGGAGTTCCCATATATCCCTCAAACACACACACACACACACACCCTCCTGAGTGATACATGTATTATTATCAATGAATCTACACTGACACATTATTATCATCCAAAGACCAGTTTTGTTTTGTTTTTTTCAAAGACCAGTTTACATTAGGGGTCACTTTTATTGTTGTACTCTATGGGTTATGCAAGTATGTAACACGTATTCACCATTATTGTATCATACAATTTGGAGAGCCCTAAAAATCTGTGCTCCACCTATTTATCCCTCCTTCCCCTCAACCGCTGACCTTTTTACTGTTTCCATAATTCTGCCTTTCCCAGAATGTCTTATACTTGGGATCATACAGCACATAGCCTTTTCAGATTGGCTTCTTTTACTTAATAACTTGCATGTTAAGTTTCCTCCATTGCTTTTCATGGTTTAATAGTTCATTTCTCTTTAACACTGAAAAATATTTCACTGTCTGAATTTATCACAGTTTATTTAGGGTATCTTTTTTAAAAAATAGTTATTTGCACCAGGTCTTGGTTGCAGCATGTGCAATATAGTTCCCTGACCAGGGATCGAACTGGGGCCCCCCACATTGGGAGGGCAGAATCTTAGCCACTGGACCACCACAGAGGTCCTTGAAGGACATCTTGATTGCTTCCAAGTTTGAGCAATTATGAATAAATTTGCTATAAACATCTATGTGCAGGTTTCTGTGTGGATATAAGTATTCAACTCCTTTGGGTAACTAACAAGGAGCACAGCTGCTGGATTACATTAGTCCATTAGGGCCACAGTAACAAAAATACCACACATTCTGTGGCTCAAAAACAACAAAATTTATTTCTCGTAGTTCTGGAGGCTGTAGGTTCAAGATCAGGCATCGCACAGTTGGGTGAGTGCTCTCTTCTGTACTGTAGATGTACTGTGTTCTCCTGGGCTTCCCCAGTGGCTCAGCAAAGAATCCACTGGCAATGTGGAAGAAGTGGGTTCAGTCCCTAGGCCAGGAAGATCCCCTGCAGGAGGAAATGACAACCCACCCCAACATTCTTGCCTGGAAAATCTCACGGACAGAGGAGCTTGGAGGGCTACAGTCCATAGGGTTGCAAAGAGTCAGACATAACTGAGCACCTGTCCATACACCCACACACAATGTTCTCCACTGTGGAAGGAGCAAGGGAGCTCTCTTGGGTCTCTTTCGAAAAAGAACTTAATCCCAATACAAAGCCACTACTCTCATTACCTAATCACTTCCCAAAGGCCCAACCTCCTAATACCATCACAGTGGGCAACAGGTTTCAACACATGAATTTGGGGTGGGATGGAAACATTCAGTTCACTGAACACAGTAAGAGTACATTTTGTTTTTTAAGAAACTACTAAACTGTGGGGTTGTTTTTTTTTTTTTTGCATTTCTTTTCCATGGGGATGGTCTTGATCCCTGTCTCCTGTACAATGTCACGAACCTCTGTCCATAGTTCATCAGGCACTCTATCAGATCTAGTCCCTTAAATCTATTTGTCACTTTCACTGTATAATCATAAGGGATTTGATTTAGGTCATACCTGAATGGTCTAGTGGTTTTCCCTACTTTCTTCAATTTAAGTCTGAATTTGGCAATAAGGAGTTCATGATCTGAGCCACAGTCAGCTCTCGGTCTTATTTTTGCTGACTGTATAGAGCTTCTCCATCTTTGGCTGCAAAGAATATAATCAATCTGATTTCCGTGTTGACCATCTGGTGATGTCCATGTGTAGAGTCTTCTCTTGTGCTGTTGGAAGAGGGTGTTTGCTATGACCAGTGCGTTCTCTTGGGAAAACTGTATTAGCCTCTGCCCTACTTCATTTTGTACTCCAAGGACAAATTTACCTGTTACGCCAGGTGTTTCCTGACTTCCTACTTTTGCATTCCAGTCCCCTATAATGAAAAGGACATCTTTTTGGGGTGTTAGTTCTAAAAGGTCTTGTAGGTCTTCATAGAACCGTTCAAGTTCAGCTTCTTCCTGATGAACTATGGACAGAGGTTCGTGACATTGTACAGGAGACAGGGATCAAGACCATCCTCATGGAAAAGAAATGCAAAAAAGCAAAACGGCTGTCTGAGGAGGCCTTACAAATAGCTGGGAAAAGAAGGGAAGCGAAAAGCAAAGGAGAAAAGGAAAGATATTCCCATCTGAATGCAGAGTTCCAAAGAATAGCAAGGAGAGATAAGAAAGCCTTCCTCAGTGATCACTGCAAAGAAATAGAGGAAAACAACAGAATGGGAAAGACTAGAGATCTCTTCAAGAAAATTAGAGATACCAAGGGAACATTTCATGCAAAGATGGGCTCGATAAAGGACAGAAATGGTATGGACCTAACAGAAGCAGAAGATATTAAGAAGAGGTGGCAAGAATACACAGAAGAACTGTACAAAAAAGATCTTCACGACCCAGATAATCACGATGGTGTGATCACTCACCTAGAGCCAGACATCCTGGAATGTGAAGTCAAGTGGGCCTTAGAAAGCATCACACGAACAAAGTTAGTGGAGGTGATGGAATTCCAGTTGAGCTAAATCCTCAAAGATGATGCTGTGAAAGTGCTGCACTCGATATGTCAGCAAATCTGGAAAACTCAGCAGTGGCCACAGGACTGGAAAAGGTCAGTTTTCATTCCAATCCCAAAGAAAGGCAATGCCAAAGAATGCTTGAACTACCACACAATTGCACTCATCTCACACGCTAGTATAAGTAATGCTCAAAATTCTCCAAGCCAGGCTTCAGCAATACGTGAAGCATGAACTGCCAGATGTTCAAGCTGGTTTTAGAAAAGGCAGAGGAACCAGAGATCAAATTGCCAACATCTGCTGGATCATTGAAAGAGCAAGAGAGTTCCAGAAAAACATCTATTTCTGTTTTATTGACTATGCAAAGCTTTTGACTGTGTGGATCACAATAACCCGTGGAAAACTCTGAAAGAGATGGGAATACCAGACCATCTGACCTGCCTCTTGAGAAACCTGTATACAGGTCAGGAAGCAACAGTTAGAACTGGACATGGAACAACAGACTGGTTCCAAACAGGAAAAGGAGTACGTCAAGGCTGTATATTGTCACCCTGCTTATTTAACTTATATGCAGAGTACATCATGAGAAATGCTGGGCTGGAAGAAACACAAGCTGGAATCAAGATTGCCAGGAGAAATATCAATAACCTCAAATATGCAGATGACACCACACTTACAGCAGAAACTGAAGAAGAACTAAAGGGCCTCTTGAGGAAAGTGAAAGGGGAGAGTGAAAAAGTTGGCTTAAAGCTCAACGTTCAGAAAACTAAGATCATGGCATCTGGTCCCATCACTTCATGCGAAATAGATGGGGAAACAGTGGAAACAGTGTCAGACTTTATTTTGGGGGGCTCCAAAATCACTGCTGATGGTGATTGCAGCCATGAAATTAAAAGATGCTTACTCCTTCGAAGGAAGGTTATGACCAACCTAGATAGCATATTTAAAAGCAGAGACATTACTCTGCCAACAAAGTTCCGTCTAGTCAAGGCTATAGTTTTTCCAATGGTCACGTATGGATGTGAGAGTTGGACGGTGAAGAAAGCTGAGTGCCGAAGAACTGATGCTTTTGAACTGTGGTGTTGGAGAAGACTCTTGAGAATCCCTTGGACTGCAAGAAGATCCAACCAATCCATCCTAAAGGAGATCAGTCCTGGGTGTTCATTGGAAGGACTGATGTTGAAGCTGAAACTCCAATACTTTGGCCACCTCATGAGAATAGCTGACTCATTGGAAAAGACCCTAATGTTGGGAAGGATTGGGTGCAGGAGGAGAAGGGGATGACAGAGGATGGCATCACCGACTCGACGGACATGGGTCTGGGTAAACCCCGGGAGTTGGTGATGGACAGGGAGGCCTGGCGTGCTGCGATTCATGGAGTCGCAAAGAGTCGGACACGACTGAGCGACTGGACTGAACTGAACTGAAAACTGTGTTTGAAAGTAGCTGTACTTTTTTGCACTCCCACCAGCAATGGATGAGAGTTCCTTCTTATCATATTTAAATATAAGTAGATATCTGAGAATAAAAACCAAAAATGAATACCAACAAAAGGAAAAAAAGAACAGCAATTCTACAGGGAGAAGAAAAGCTTAGAGAAAAAATCCTTATCATAAATATCCTCACAGATAGAAGAAAATACTACAATCATGAAAGAACAAAAAAAGATACCATAAAAAAGGAACATTCAAAAGCCAAAAAGGAGCTTTTGATAAGTAAAAGTATGATAGCAGAAATCAAATTTTCAGAAGAGCTGGAAGCCAAAGTTGAGGAAATCTCCAGGAAAATAGAGCATAAACAGATAAAGAGTGGAAGAGGTAAGATGGGAAAGCTAGAGAAAATCAGGTATCAGCCTAGAAAAGCCAATATTCAAATCTAGGTGTTTCAGAAAGAGAGAACAGAGAAAGCAAAAGAAAGGAAATATTCAACACAATATATAACAACTTTCACGACTGAGAAAATGAGTTTTTAGATTGAAGGCTCTTCTTGTGCTCAGTCAATAAGACATAGACTCACACCAAATAACACCACTGTGAAATATCATAACCCTAGGCATAATGAGAAGATACAAACTTTTAGAAATTTTTTTTAAAAACGGATGGAAGAAGGAAAGGACAGGAAGGAAGAAGGGAAGGAGGGCAGGCGAACAAAACATCTCACATACAATTTCTGGAAGCCTCACAAACACCAGAAGCATGAAAGCTAGAGGCTCACAGACTAAGCCTACAAAATCAGGAAATGACTTTTAAATACAGTACCCAGTCGAACTACCAATCAAGCAGGATACAAAAAATACATTTTAGACCTGCAAGGCCTTTAAAAACGTAATCTTCTTCGCATCAATTCTCGTAGAAGTACTGGAGGAGGGCACCACCCAAACAAGGGCATAAACCAAGAAATAAGGTAAAGGACAGGAAATAAAGAGAGCAAGCATCAAGGGAAGCAAAAGGAACCGAGCACATGGTAAAGGGAGACAGATCCCAGGATAAAATCTGCGCTGAGAGCATAGCGATGATAATCCACACTGGAGGTCAGACGCCTCAAAAAAAGAGACTCCTTCGTAAGATTAACCTGGTGACCTATTTGAAGCGTCAAAACATCTTGAGAGATTTAGACTCTGAAGCTGTGAAGGATTTGGAGTAGAATTTGTGATAAATACTTGGAATCTTAACCAACCCCCAAAAAAGCAGTTCCTAATTCCATAGAAATAGAAATTTGTGCAGGAAAAAAATCAATCAAGTCCACATACAGACCTCAAATATATCTTGCTTGGCTTACCCTGCAGTTTCTTTTGTAATTAAAGGTAAACACTTAAAAACCAAGAGATTGCACACAGAATTCCATAATCCTACATTGTTTTGGAAAAAGTGCAAGATCTCGGCAAATGGTGCCCTGCGTTTCCGCAGACCTAGGCTGAGAGACCTCCCCAGCGAGTCACAGCCCAGCCCACTGCTGGACCGTCTACAGCCGGGGCTTCTTTCTAGAGACATAGAGGCCTGCGGGGAAGGCGCGGCGGAGGGCCGCGGGAGCCGACTGACGACAAAGGGTCGCCTCCTATACTCCTTATGAAAGCTAGGTACTAACGAGAGGCTGGCGCTCAAGCCCCCAGCCTCCGTTTCTGGACACTTTTATGTTTTTTCCCCCTTCCATTTTTTCCTAAATCGCTCAACATATCTCAATTCACTTCCCATCACTTAGTTCCCGATCTCAGCAAAGATGGCACCCAGCCGGAAAAACGAACCGGCAATGACTTCCGGCCGGGAGGCAGGTGGCGAGCCTCGCTTCCTGCGGCGCTCCGACTGACGTAAACGAGCGCGCCGCGTAGCGTGGACCGAGGGCAGTACTGGGGCGCATGGAGGTCAGCGGCGGAGCTCGCGGTAGCGGCGGCCGCGGCGGCAGCGCCGTACGTATCGGGATCAGGGGGAAGGGGGGTCCTGAAGACCTGGGGTCATGGCTAGGAGAGGAGACCTGGAGCTCGCCCTGGGACGCAGTGGATCGGGGTGAGTGGCAGGGGCCGGGGCCGGTTTAGGGCAGTGCCCGCTCGTGCGCACGCGCCCCTTTTCTGAGGTCCTGCGTGACGGCCTACGATCCCTGCACTGACCCTCGGCGCGGTCGCTGCCTGCTCTTTGTAAAGGTGATTCTCTTTTTGCGTCTGAGGGCTGAACTTCCGGGTTGGTGTTAAGGATCCTTAAGTCCGTTTGAGTTGAACTCTTTTCCTCGCTAGCTCGTAGGACTGACTTTAGTAAGGAACGTTTCCAGTGTTCGCCTCCGCTGGGGCTTTGTGGATGTATGTGGATGTTGCCCTTGGACCAATATTTCTCCTCCCTGAACCTCTTGTTTTGTATACAGTGAGTCTAAACTTTTTACAGCTGCAACAATCAGCTCATGTTAAAATGTTCCGGACCAAGTTCTGGGAAATCTAAGGTCAAACACGCTCTCTGCTTTGGCAGAAGGGAGCCCAGGTTAACCTTTTATCGTGTGCCAGTGGTCTGCCTTACCTAGATCGTTTAATCACGCTAGTGCGCGAGGCAGACTTGTTAAAAAGCAGTAGCATCGGGTATATAACATTCTGGGAGGAGGTAACGTTTTGTCTGAGTGCGAAAAGATGGAGGGTGATTTCCTGAGCCCTATGATGGCGCGTAAAAAAAAATGAGGCAGCAGGCCTTGCCCTGCCCTGCCCTGCCCAGGTGTAATGAAAGTGCAAGGCCTGTTGAGAATGAGGGAGTGTGCTCCAGGGAGAAAGAAAAGGTAAAACTGGGAAAATAATTCTGCGCCATGTTGTGAACTGCTTTTATGATTGGATCATGGATTTTGCTCTCAGAAGGGGTGTATGTGTGTTTAGTAGGTTAGTAATGTAATAATGCCAGTTGGTTTGGGAAGGCTCACTCACATGTCTATAAGTTATTAAAAATACATCCACAGAAGCTGTGGGATGTTTATATGGATTATATGTCCAGGGTTTTCTAGGAGTAGTCTAATTTAAAATATTCTGTCTCATTTTCTTTGTAAGCCAATAATTTTTTAATCCTGGGTACTTTTCAAACTTAAAAGGGAGCGGGAGGAGTGAGTGGAATGCTATTCAAACCCTGCTTGCAGAAACTCCTACTCAAGAGGTCTTGGACCAGGCCTGGGGTTCTGAAGTGTTGAACCATTCCTAGGTAATTCCACAACCAGGACTAGAAGCCCTCCAGCCCAGACTGTAATGCTCCTGAGTTTCAGTATTGGGTTACATTCTGTATTGAAACAAAAGCCCTCTGAGATTTTTGCTTCAGAACGTGCCTTTGCCTGTGGGTGGTCAGTCAGAAAGGAGGAGTTTGGGCTGGCCTATGGAGAATGTGGCTGTGGCTCCCTTGCATTTGTTGGGTTCTTCTGTTGTCTTTGTGAACCGGGAACTGCCGCTGCACCACCCCTTTCTCTCTCCTTTTTCTCTTCAGGGCTTTGGAGTCACTTGCTAGGAGGCTCCCCTCCCTGCCGCCTGGGCCACCATGGCCGCTCGGCTGGTGAGGCGATGCACATGCCTCCTAAGGGAGGCCACCCGCCTGGCCCCTGCCGTGTCCCCTGTTGGCAAGCTGAGACTCCCTCAGGGAACCCAGAAGCAGCTAACTTCCTCAGCTACCTCGCCCAGCTCCTGCCTCCCAGGCCCCTTGTCAGAGCTTGTGGAGAAGGAACAGGTGTTTACTCCCTATCCTGAGCGCCAGGAGGTGGAGCAGCTCATCGAGAAGGCCACCCAGCCCGAGGAGGTCCTGGAGCTGCTGGGTGGTGGTCACTGTCTGCAGCAGAACCATGCAGCCCTTGCGCTTATCCAGCTGTCTCGCCTGCTTTCTGAGAAGCCAAAAGACAAAGCCACGCTCATGCAGGATGCTCGCTTTTGGCAACTCCTCCATCTTGTCAACAGCCAGGTGGGTTCTGGAGCCATTTCTGCAGGTTCAGCAAGCGGAATATAACGGGCCATGGAGTCCAAAGCATCCAGTCACTTTCCCATTATAGAGGGAAACTCTGCTGTGTGCTTAGTCCATCCACATCCTGTGGTATTTTTTTCATTTTATAGATTCCAGAATACTTTAATGTGCTTTCACTTCTGTTAACCTTCATGACAGCTCTGTTAGGTGAATATTGCTGTCCTCATCTTACAGGCAGCCCAGAGACAGTAAATACAAACAAAAGGATTGAGCCTGGTTTTTCTCAGTGCATTTGGGGGCCTCCCCTTCACCGTGCAGTCTTGACTGATATGGCCCCTCCTCCGTGTCTGGCTGACAGAGGACACACTCTTGAAACTGGAGGAGATGAAGGGTGACTGGGAGAGGATCTCAGAAACTTGAACTGACCATGGGTGTTATCCCAGCCAGTCAGATCCTTAGAGGAGGAACATGGTGAGAAGGGAACTTGTATGTGGCAGGGGTGGGTGCAGGAAGAACTCAACCCAGTTCCTGTTCAGTGTGAAGAAGGACTCCATGCAGACTTCAGGCACCCTAGGGTCTGCTGGAGCCGAAGGTCTGTGAAACAGAAGAGAGGTACAGACCCTCACCCTGGCTGCTCTGGAAAGGCGAGGCCATGTCCACTTGTCAGGTATGACGAGGAGACTCACAGCTCAAGGGAGGGGTCGAGTTAAATGAGTTTTTTCAACTGCAGGTTATGAGAGTATAGTGGATGTGGAAATAAAGAAATATTGGAAACAGTTCACAAATAGTAAGGGAAGTATTGTTTCGTGGGAGTTTTTGTCTTTAGTTAAAAGACAGATCTGTACTGTGCGCCCATGTGTTGGGGTCACAGTACAGATTTTTTTCTTGCTGAGAATATAGCTCATATAAATTATCTTAATTAGATCCCTTCTTGTTCTAAGACTATCATTCTAGTCGTTAATTATTAAACCTTTTACACGAAATCTTTAGAGACAAACTAAACACTGTAGCAAAATTACAAGCCAGTAATGAACCAGGAATTAGAAATATAAACTGATCAAGCTTTCTTTTAAAGAGTCCTCCTACTGTCTGGGAATTCTGCAGAAACAGCAGAAGTCACTGAAGGCTCATGTGATGCTGAGATCAAATTCATACTTTCTTTTTTTCCCCCACACCTTGGCTTGTGGGATTGTTGATCCCCCACCAGGGATTGAACCCGGGCCCCTGGCAGTAAAAGCCTGGAGTCCTAACCACTGCCCTGCTGGGGAATCCCCCATACTTTTCTCCTTCTGCCCAGCCCTTCACACAACTGCTTTTCTGTTTGCCCCTCACCTCGTGCATATGATTTTAGTTCCCCTTCTTGGCAGTGCAGCCCCATTTCACAGAAGAGTCTGGAGACTTGAAGAGTGGCAGAGTTAACAGCCTTAGCACAGCAAACAACAGAGCCATTCTAACTTACCACATTCTGCCTTCCCTGAGGGTGGGGTCTGGGCCAGAGGGCTCCTCGCATTTCTCTGAGGCCTGAAAGCACACCCTGCAGGGAATGGCTGGGTCACCCTTGTTCAGAAATGGAGCTGGAGGAGGAGTGAGCACTGTGGGCAGAAAAACAGGCCCAGACAGGCTATTAAGGAGCCGCCCGGTGTGCCCAGTAGAAATGCCTACGTTAAAATAACCAGTTCTCGGGAGGCAGGCTCCAGCTCAGAGCCTTGGCCTGTTCTATGACAGGATCAATAAGGTCCTAGGTGTGACTTTGCCTGTGTGTTTCTCCCCCACCCTGCCCCCCACCTAGATAGCTGTAGTCTGGCATGGGACCCTCGTGAAGCTGCTCCGGAGCCTCTATGCACTGGGGCTCCCCACCACCTCCAAGGAGCTGCGGTCAGTGGAGCAGGAGGTCCGCTGGCGCATGCGCAGGCTCAAGTACAAGCATCTGGCCTTCCTGGCCGAGTCCAGCGCCACCTACATGCAGGAGCAGGGCTCCCAGGAGCTGCTGGCTGAGCTGCTTGTGCACCTCGAGCGGCGCTGGGCAGAAATTGAAGACAGACGCACGGTGGTGGCCATGATGATGAAAACTGGGCATCTCTCCGAGTCTCTGATGAACCGCCTGGAGGACAAGGTACTAAGGGGCAAGAGCCTTATGGCTTCTGTCCATAGTCTGGGGCATGGCACTGGCAGGACTGGCACTTTAGGCAGCTGCAGGCAGCACTTTGTACCCACTGGTTCCTTCAAGGATCCAGGGGGGTGCAAAGCCTGAACAAAATTGTAGTTCCTCCAAAATTGCATCTTGCACATGACCTGGAAACAGCATGGCTAGCAGCTCGTGAAGTGTGGCCTTAGCTGCCCCACTGGCTCAGCTTTGGTTAGTGCTTCCTAGAGACATCACGCCTGCCACCCTCTGCTCTACCCCTGCCTTAGCCCCGCAGTCAAGTCAAATTCAACCCTGTTTCCATGGTAGCAGGCGCTGGCCCGGATGACTGCTTCAGCAAACTCTGCAGCTCATGGGCCCTGGGTCCCCTGCCCTGGGACCTGGGAATAAGTTTGGCTATGGACACGGCATCCCCAGTCTGGGGACTCCCTGGGGTAGGAGCAGAGGCAGGCCCTGCACAGATGGGGCCTGTGTTTATTAAGCTCAGGCCTAGTTGCTGTCTCGCAGGGCCTGCACTGCATGGGACCCCTGGCCCTCGGGCCATCAAGCTGACCCCTGCCGGCTGTGGTTGACAGTGCCTGGAGCTGGTGGAGCAGTTTGGCCCTGAGGAGCTGCGGAAGGTGCTGGTGACGTTGGCAGCTCAGAACCGGAGATCGGTACCCTTGCTGCGGGCCATCTCTTACCACCTGGTCCAGAAGCCCTTCCCCTTGACTAAAAGCATCCTCTTGGACCTGGCCTATGCCTATGGTGAGCACTGCGCATGGGAGGGGGAGGGTTCTGGCTGCAGCTGTGTCAAATTCGGTGCCTACCTCATCTGTGGCAGGCACTGGCCCAAAAGGCTGCTACAGAAACATTGTGACTCATGGGCCCTGATCCTCTGTGCTAGGCCTCAGGGATAAATTTGGTTACAGACACCAAGCTCTTACTCCTTGAGACCGGGGTGGGTGGTGGGGTGGGCCTGAGGGCGGCCTGCTGCTTCTTACCAGTTAAATCTCAGGCTCTGTCCCCAAGGCAAACTCGGCTTCCACCAGACCCAGGTGTTCCAGCGCCTGGCAGCCGACTTGCTCCCCCACACGCCAAGCATGACGTCCAGCGAGGTAGCCCGCTGTACCAAGTCCTTCGCCTTCCTTAAGTGGCTCAACCTGCCCCTCTTTGAGGCCTTCGTCCAGGTGAGCTGGGGTGCAGACGTGAGGCCTAGGTTCTGAGGGCCCTCCTTTCCTGACCCCCTGCTTATGCACACTCCCTGGGCATTTCATCAGGGAAGCCCAGCCAGTCCAGAACACTTCCTAGTGGCACATATGGAGTCCTTACTCCAGTTTCTTTGGAGAGAAGCAGTATGACTCAGTTGTGAAAGAAAGCGTAGTTGAAACTTCCTTTCATTCTTTTCACCAAACTTTGTAGGTGACAGACTGTGTGTGTCTTTGGGTGACTGTGCGGGGAGCAGTGCAGACAGCAAGGCCGAGAATCCACTCAAAACTCCCTAAACTTCCAACAGCTGCAAAATGGAGTTGTGAAGAAAGTGGATGTTTGCATTGAGGTTTAGGTGCAGTAGGTTGAAACTGTGTCTATAGACTGAAGAGAATCTCTGAAGCTGTTGTCTTTTATGTGTGTATGATTGCCTCAGGGAGGACAGGGGCTAGCCCTCTGCCCATTGCCCTGTGTAAATTACCCCTTTGGGCTGGAAGCACATGGGTTCTGGGGGAGGGCCAGGTCTGCATACCATCGGGCCCCTCTCATCCTGCCTTTCTATCCTCCCTGATCTGCCCAGCACGTCCTGGACAGAGCCCAGAGCATCACTCTGCCACACCTGTGCAACATGCTCCTGGCTTTTGCCCGTGTGAACTTCCGCCCAGAACGGGAGGATCCATTCTTCAGCCTGGTACAGTCTTCACACCCTCTACTGCTATGCTCAGAGCAGCTTGGGACCAAGGGGGAGGGAGGGAAGAGACCGGATTTGTACTGAGGAGCCCAAGGTGGGGAGGCAAAAATGAAGAAAGCCTGGTGGGAGTGTGGAAAGAGCCAGCTACAGCCATACATCCCAGGGGTTGTCTGGGGACAGGCGAGAGCCAGCATGGCAGCCAAGGACCAGGAAGGCATCCAGTGGCTCACTGGCAGTGGGGCTGCGGGACCCCTGCTCTTACTGTCTGTGTGTGCGTGTGTTAGTCCCTCAGTCATGTCCAACTCTTTGTGACCCCATGGACTGTAGCCCACAAGGCTCCTCTGTCCATGAAATTCTCCAGGCAAGAATACTAGAATGGGTTGCCATGCCCTTCTCTAGGGAGTCTTCCCGACCCAGGGATCAAACCTGGATCTGCCACATTGCGATCAGATTCTTTACTGTTTGAGCCACCAGGGAAGCTTTGAGCTATCTTACTTCCTGGTGTTCCCTTAATGCCCTGTTGGGGCTCAGAGACTCAATCCAGTTGCCGGGGTGAGAGCATCCTATGAGTGAACTGGGTATGACCCCGGGCCCCCACAGTGGGTGTTCCCCCAGACGGCCAGCTGCTTCCCTTTTCATAATCTCCAGCTCCTGGGGCCAGAAACATCTCCCCTGTGCTGGTAGCACGGTTTTGTGCATAGGTTCTTGCTAGTGGGTGGGAAGAGGGGGCAGTAGGGGTAGCCCAGCTGCTGTCCAGATTGGGCCTAACGGATGAGGAGGGTTTCTGGTACCTGTCACCAGGGGTCCCCCAAACCTGACCAAGAGTGCCTGAGCCAAGGTTGCTCGCCTCATCCCCTTGGGCCTCAGCATGTCCAGGTCATAGGGCAGCTCCAGCTGCTGCCAGCCCAGGGATGCCTGCGGCCACTGAGCAGAACCTGCTTTCCCCACCCCGCACTGTCGTCGCCCAGGTGCATGAGAAGCTGGGGTCAGAGCTGGTGGGCCTGGAGCCAGCCCTGCAGGTGGACGTGGTGTGGGCCCTGTGTGTGCTGCAGCAGGTGCGGGAGGCTGAGCTGCAGGCTGTGCTCCGCCCTGAATTTCACGCCCAGTTTCTAGGTGAGCAGTGGGGGACATCCCTCCCTCTCCTGAGTGATGGTGAGCCCGCCGTGTGCACCCCTTCTCCCACCCCACCCCAGGGACCACTGCAGCTGGGATGGCTGCCTGGTTATTAGCCTTGGGCTCTGCTCAGCATTGGGGAGATGGGACAGGCCAGGGCGCACCCAGCATCTGCTCCTTCTCTGTCCACTCCTAGTGGGTGACCGGCAGACCCTCTTTCTGCTGCTCCTGACCCAGAGTCCAGGGTGAGACTTGAGTGTGGGGGAGGGTGCTGCTGACTCTCCCACATGGCCCCTGTGTCCCTCCATCCCAGTCCTCCTGAGCCTCTTTTCTCACTCCATCATCTCCCCTTAGGTGGCAAGTCCCCAAAGGATCAAAGCACCTTCCAGAAGCTGCTGCATATCAATGCCACCGCCCAGCTGGAGCAACCCGAGTACACGGGACCCCTTCTGCCTACCTCAGCCTTGGTCCCCAGCCCCTCGGCCCTTGAACAGAAGATGACCCCGTTGCAGAAGGAGCTGCAGGAGACATTGAAGGGGCTGCTGGGGAGTGCCGACAAGGGCAGCTTCATGGTGGCCACGCAGTATGGCTGGGTTCTGGGTGAGGACCCATTGTCCCCTTCCCTCCCAGCAATCCCCTCTGTTCATCCATCATAAGGGCAGGGGCTGTAAGCCCAGTTGATCTCTGAAGGATAGTCCCCACCACATTTTCATTCTGTGCCCTCCTCAGATGCTGAGATATTGCTCGACACCGAGAGCCAACTCCTGCCCCTGAGGGACTTTGTGGCGCCCCATCTGGCCCCCCACTCTGGCAGCCAGCCACTCCCCCCTGGGGCCAAGAGGTAGGTGGTCACACCACCCTTGGGGGCCGTGTGCGTTTGGTTCTGGCATTTCCTCTTCCCTCCAAGGGCCTGAGGGAGCTGTCAGCATCCACAGCACCCCATCTCCCGCTCCAGGCTAGCCTTCCTTCGCTGGGAGTTCCCCAACTTCAACAGCCGAAGCAAAGACTTGCTGGGGCGCTTCGTGCTGGCCCGGCGCCACCTGCTGGCCGCTGGCTTCCTGCTGATCGACGTGAGTATCTCCTATTCCCCCCTGGCTGATGGGAGCCAGTGTCGGACCCCAGCTCTTGAGGTCGCCAGTGTTGGGGTTCCCCCTTCACACATGAGAAAAGGGGAACTTAGAAGGGTGTTAGGTTTTTCCAAACGTCACACAGCTTTTAAGTATCTGATGCTGTTCCCATCTCCTCAGCCAGGGTTTCTGAGAGGAAGAGGTAAGACAAACCCAGTGCCCAGGGCCTCGTGCTGACCTGTGCCTCATGCGGGGCTCTGTGCTGAGGTCCGGCCCCAGGCCTGGTCCCAGGTTCTCACCATGGAGACATCTGGACCGGAGAGCAGGCTGTTCTGTATGGGGCCAGAAAATACACAAGTGGCTCGTTTTTGAGCGTTTTGTTTTACTTTTGATACAGCTTTTAAAATCTTGAAGCCACCCTTGGTCCTGTTTATTCATGGGCCCTTGCAGCTTTGAGCACTGACCAAGTGGGAGTCTCTTCCCCACCCATTCTGCTCTAGCTCTGTAGGCATCTTCCTTCAGGATTTGGGGGCCAGGGGTGTGATGCACAGGGCGGGAGGCATGACAGGAGTTCCCACCTGCCCTGACTCGTTTCCACTGCCTCCCGCAGGTCCCATACTATGAGTGGATGGAACTGAAGTCTGAATGGCAGAAGAGCGCCTATCTCAAGGACAAGATGCGCAAAGCAGTGGCAGAGGAGCTGGCCAAATGACCTGTCCCATAGCAAGGACTGTGTGCCCAGGGGGCTGGACTTCTCCAGAGGCCTAGCCATGGGCACTGGGTGGGCAAGAGGTGGCACGCTCGAGGACAGACCTCAGTGCAGGACCTTGGCCTTGGAAGTGGGGAAGTGGGCCGGTGGCCAGCATCTCTGAGTAGTAGGTCATTCTCTCATGAGTAATAAATTCTTAATCTTTAACTGCCCGACTATCCCGGCTTCTCTGCCACCCGCAGAGGATCCCTCTCATATACATTGGTGCACGGCTGGCCTGTTGCTCAGAAGCCTGCAGTCAGCCCCCGTACGGGCTAAACATCAACATGTGAGGACCTTCCCAGGGGAGGCCATTTGGGTTTTCGCTGCATGGCATCCTGGGAGGCCCCCTCCCATCCGATGGTCTTGGTTGAGTGGGGCACCCTGACGGCCTGTGCTGCCATGTGGTATAAGTGCCAGTCCCCCAGGAGGCACTGGCTCTGAGAAGAAAAAAGGAGTGTACTTGACTGACACTGCAGGGCCAGAAGAGACTCCTTGCTGTCCTTACATCTGGAGCAGAGTGCCATGGTGTGTGTCGCCGCTGTGGTAACCATCTGCCCAAGGAGCCCAGGGCCCCCTTCACCACACCAGCAGCAGCACCACCAGGACTTCCCTACCAGTGAAGGGGTTAGGACTCCTTGCTTCCACTGCTGGGGGCCCAGGTTCAATCCCTGGTTGGGGAACTAAGATCCCACAAGCCGAATACCAAGGCCAAAAAAAGGCTTTCTAGCTTCTAGTCTGTCACAAGAGACTTGGCTGTGGAGCTGAGCAGAGAAGGGCCATCTGGCTTTTCTGGACCCCCTTCTCAACTGATCCCCACTCCCTCCAAAGTGGTCCCTCAGAAAGCGAGTCACACAAGCTTTGGGTTAGAGGAGGAGCCGTAGAGCAGGAGCTCACAGGATGTGGGTGCCTGGCACTTGGCACAAGCTGGCTGAGGTTCTTGCCCCAGAGAACACAGCAGCCAGGATGGCTTTCTGAAGCCCATTACTCAGAGCCCAGATAAGGTGAGGGAGCGGGGAAGAGTGTACCAAAGTGAAGGGCCAGCATGGAGAAGTATCAATGGTGCTGAGCCAGCTTCGGGGACCTTGGGGAGCTCCCACAAAGGAAAGCTCATGTTCACTAGGATCTGTGGCTTGTAGTTGAGATAGTTTGACAGGTTTCCTGCAGCTGAAAGAAACTACACAGTGTACCCTGTGCCCTCTGCCAGTTTCCTCAAAGGTGATGGGCACGTGTCACACCAGGATACTGCCTGACAAGAATAAAAGTCCATGCGCAGCACACTTGCATCACCACCGGGACACCTCATGTTGCCCTGTATGTTCATACCTACCCCCTTGGCCTCGAGCCAACCAACAGCTATCCACACATCCTCCGTTTCTATTTTGTTATTTGGAGAATGTTCCGTACAGGAATGATGTAGCATATGACATTTGGAAACTGGGTTTCTTCACAGGCACAGTTCTCTGGAGTTTGATCCAGTAGGTCCTTCCTTGTTATTGATGTTAGACTGTGGTTCAGTCCCATGTGTGGGTGTTTGTGTAAACCCAAGTTTTCATTTCTCTGGGATGAGTGCTTATGAGTACAGCTGCTGGGTCATATGGGATTTATATGCTGTTTAAGAAACTGCCACAGGGTTTTCCAGGTGCTGTACTGTTACATTCCCACCAGCAGTGTGGGAAGCAGTGAAGTTTACACCTCTGCCAGCCTATGGTATTCCTGGAGCAGTTCCTATGGGTGTGGAGTCATCTTTTCACTTGCATCTGCCTAATGGCTAGGGATGTGGAACACTTAACCTGACTTCTAGTCATCTTGGTGGGTATGAGGTGGTATCTCATTGTGGCTTTGATCTTCATTTTTTCATGATGACTAGTGGTGTCTTTTCATGTGCTTATGGCCTATTTACATGTAATTTTTGGAGACATACCTGTTCAGTCCCTTTGTCCAGTGTTTAACTAGGTTGTCTTACTGAGCTGTAAGAGTTCTTTATACATTTAGAAACAAGTCTCTTATCAGATAGAGGACTTGCAAATATTTTCTCCCATTTTGTGGACTGTATTTCCACTTTCTTGATGGTGTCCTTTGAAACACAGAAAGTTCCAAATTTAGGTGAAAGAGATTGTCCCAAATTGATGTTAATTCTACCTTAAATGAGTAGAATTAACTACTCATTTAAACATGAGTTTGAGCAAGCTCTGGGAGCTTGGTGATGGACAGGGAAGTCTGGTGTGCTGCAGTCCATGGGGTCACAAAGAGACATGACTGACTAAACTGAACTACTTTAAATACTTCATAGAACTCAAAACTATCTGGGCCTGAAGACTTCTTGGGGGAAGCTTTTTTTAAGTTACAGATTCAGTTTCTTTCATGGTTTTAAGACTATTTGTGTTACCTATTTCATCTTGTTTGAATTTTTGGTAGATTTTAATTTTCAAGTGGTTGTCCATTTCTTCAAGGTTGTTGAATTTATGAGCATTAAGTTGTTTGTAGCATTCCCTTAGTAGTCTGGGCTTCAGGCTCCAGAGTGTTAGCCCTGTTATTAGTCAGCATTCTCCAGAGAAAGAACCAACAGAATATATGAGAGAGATAAACATAAGAGATTTATTATAGGAATTGGCTCTGCAGTTACAGAGACCAAGGAGTTCCACAACTGACTGTTCTCAAGCTGGAGAACCAGGAAAGCCATAGCCACTGGTATAAATTCAGTTCAAGTGCAAAGACCCGAGAACGGGGAGGGGCGGCCGGTGGGGCTGTGGTGTCACTGGTGTCAGCTCTGGAGGCCAAAGGCTGGAGAACTAGGAGCTCCAATGTTCGAGGGTCAGAGGTGGACATCCCAGCTCAAGACAGTGAATTCACACTTGGCCTTTTTGTTTTTCTCTGCCCCTCCCCCCCTCCCCCGGCAACAGATTCGTTGATCCCCACCCCGCACTGGTGAGGCCGAATCTCTTCAGTCAGTCTACTGAGTCATGCTCATCTCCAGAGATGCCCTTGCATACACACCCAGAAATAGCATTTAATCCACTATCTGAGCATCCCTAAGCCCAGTCAAGTTGACACATAAAATTAACCATCATAGCCCCCGTGGCATACTGGTCATTTGTGTCTTCTCTATTTTTGTCCATCTTGCAATTTTACTGATTTTTCAAAGAACTATTCTTTTTTTGTTTCATTGATTCCTTCCTCTGTTTTCCTATTTTCTGTTTCATTGATTTCTGCTCTTGGCTTTATTTCCTTCTTACTGCTGAGTTTAGTTGATTTTGTCCTTTTCCTAGTTTCCTGAGGTAGGAACTTCGATGATTGATTTGAGACCTTTCCTCTCTTCCAATGTGCTATAAATATCCCTCTCAGCACTTCTACCTGCAGACCACATAATTTAATATTTTTATTTTCATTCAGTTCTGTGTTTCTTAACATTTTTCTTATTTTAGTTGTAATTTTCCTTATTGTTGGGTTCGTCCCTGATTTTCCTGGTATGATGGGTGTTTTTTTTTAAACATGTACCCCAGATAGGCTGTCATGTTCAAATTTTAGCAGGCAGTCAGCCTGTTTGGGTTCAAGCTGCAGTCCTGGGCTACATGGCCTGTGGTTCTCATGACTCACAGCACTGTGTTGGTCTGCCACTGGGCTCTGCTGGTGCTCTTGAATGGATATGAGGCACTTCCTGGGCTGGAGCATCCTGTGCCTTTGTGTGTGTTGGGGGGGGGGGGGAACCAGCTTGCTGGGCTGAAATCCTGCTGTGGTGCAATTTCCTTCGCCAGTGGCCACCACCCTCCAGAGACTCAGGTCGGGGGCAAGAACCAGAGAAGGGGTGCATGAGGTGGGGAGGAATGGCTTCCCTTGGCCCCTTATCAGGAGGCTTCCCCTTGATCTTCAATATCAGTTCTGTCACACTCCCTAGAGTTGTCACAGGGCCCAGTGCATATGAGGGTGAATGCCTGGTCCTCCTCCCAGTATGTAGTAGCTGGTGGTGACAGGAAATGCCAGACTTGGGTCCTCTTCTGTTGAGTAGGCTGCTCTGCTGTTCCTCCAAACCTGGGGTCCCTCCCCAGCTCACCTTTCTCTTTTTGTCTTAGTTCAGTTCTGGTGGTCTCTAATTTCCCACATCTTGATTGGTTAGTCAGGAGGAGCAGAGAGACAAACTTGTGTCATCCTGTCCAAACAAGAAGCTACTCAGGCACTGATGAAAACCTTCTGTTTTCTGGAATCTCAGTGGTGTTGGCCAGGTGGTAGAGGTTGGCAGAACGGTGAAGACTTATGAAGGACTCAGCTAAGGTGATGAGAGAGAGGCCATAGGAAGAAGCAAGTTTTTTTGTTGTTGGCCATGACGCAGCTTGTGAGATTTTAGTTCCCCCACAAGGGATTGAACCCAGGCCCCAGCAGTGAAAGCACCGAGTCCTAATCCCTGGGCCACTAGGGAATTCCCTGGAGGAGACAACTTAGAAACTCTTAGGAGGTGAGGATGAAGATCGGTGTGGAGGAAAGGGACAAAGAAGAGGAGCTCCCCATCAGTGGATAGATGGACAGATTTCCAGCGACTGAGAGGGATGCAAGATGCAGGGCTTAGATTGGAACATGATGGGTCTGGTGCCTGTTGTGTTGGGGAGATGCCCAGTAGGCAGCCCCTGGCTCCATGGGCTCCGGGGTAGAGCCAACAGAAGATTGAGGATGGAGGAGACACCCCCACAACAATGGCCGTTCTGATTGCCTACCCCCGCCCCCGTCTAGCTCTGGGGTGGTGACAATGTTCAACTGTCTCCCAGAGCCTGGCACGGGGCGGATGCTCGGTGAATCTGAGTGCAGGAGGGCCTGTGTCAAAGCAAGGGCGCATCTCCGGAAAGCTCAGGGAGGGTTTGCAACCTTGGGGGTGTGGCAGGGACGTCTGCTGAGAATGGAGGAAAGCAAGCTTCTCCATCTTCCTTCCATTGCCCAAGAGCTGAAGGATGGGACAGCGCTGAGCTGCGGGGAACCGCGGGGACCAGTCAACCCGAGGCTCCCCTGGGGCTGCTTTCCCTGATGCGCTCCTGCCTGCCGGCTCTGGTTGCCATAGAGCCAGGAGGCGGTTGCCACGGAGACCGACGTGCGAGGACCGACCAATCAGTGAAGAGTTGCGGCGCCAGCTCACCTCTTGGATGGAGGCACTGGGCTAGGATGAGGACCCCTGCCCAGGCAGCTGGGAGCCGGGTGTTCGAGCAGGGGGCCTATGGCGCCGCCACCCCCAAAGCGCCGGTCCCCCAGAATCCCCAACACCCTCCCCGGCCCCGCACCCTGAATGCTGACGACCTTCTGCCTCTTCCCGACCCGACTAAGGGGTGATACCTCCGACTGGCCCTGAACCCCTCTCCCGTTAGTGGAGGGGAGGAGGGGGGCCAAGGGGTGGGATGCTGCGGGAAAGGCGGGGCCTCGGACCGCGGGAGGAGGGTGCAGTCGGGGTGGGGTATGGGGAGGGAGAGAGGGAGGGAGAGAGGGAGGGAGGCTGTTCCACCCCCTGCGCTCCCGGCACACCGCAGTGCCTGGCGCGCCCGCGCAAGCTCACTCGCTCACTCGGGGCGCTGGGCGGGCGGGGCGGCGCTGACGTCATCCACTGACCCCTTTCACCCCCCGGCCGAGGGGCGGTGGCCGCGCAGGCTCCGCGGGACGGACTCACGGACAGACAGTGGACGGAAGGACGGGCGTACGGCCAGGCCATGCCCGGGGAGGCTGCCCGCGCCGAGCTGCTGCTGCCGGAGGCGGGCGGGCCGGGACCCCGCACAGGTGAGGCCGCGGCGAGCTCTCCCTCCCGCCTGCGTGTGTCTCCGCCAACCCCTCTTCGTCCGTTCCCGTCTCTACCCCTCTCCCTCTCCGACCCTATCCCTCTACCATCTCCGTCCCGTTTTCTCTTCGCGCCCCCCTCCCCGCCCTCTCTCCGTTTCCCTCCCTTGTCCATCCCCGCCCTGTCCCCTTCCTTGGTCCCCAGTCCTAGCCCAACGTAGCCCAGCCCTGGCCCCTACTCAGGACCGCAGGGAAGGGCGGGGTGGATTAGATGTCCTCCAGGAGCCAAAAGCGACTTGAAAGCGTGAGCTTCCCAGCCCCGGTCGGCGTCCCCCGCCGCGCCCCATTGTCTGAGGGGGGGCAATGGGCCTCACGGCCCCTGCAGCGTGGGTTGTCACCTGCACCCAGCCACTGGGGATGCGGATTCGCGGGGCGCCTGCCCTCCCTACTCCCCACCCCCCCCTCCACCACCACCCCGCCCCCATGCTTGAGAGCTGCCTCCTGGGCGGGTGACTGGTTCTGGCCCAGAAGGGAGGAACAGGGCTGGAGCCTGCCCTGGAACAGGCCTGGGGAAGCCCGAGGGCTGGAAGGTGGGAGGCCCTGGGGGAGCAAGGCCTGGGGAGCATCAGCCCTGGAGTGCAAGCCCGAATCCTTGGAGAGACTTGGGGAGCAAGCGTTGGAGGGGTTCTGCCTTAGGCCCAGGAAGACCAGACAGGATGGCCACTGGGCAGGAGGTCAGTCATGTGTGTCTCCGGGAGGGCCAAGGGCACCTTGCTCTGGGTGAGAAGTCCCCTGGCGATGAAACCCATTCTGGGCCCAGGGGTCTGGCCTCCCTGTGGGTCCAGTAAAGTGGGTCGGGGCCGTCTGCTTGGACTGTTTAACAACTTTGAATGAGGCACAAAAATCTTTGACCTTTGGCTTCCCTTCCTCTGTCCTCTTGGTGCCCAACCCCACCCTCAGCCTGCCTCAGGGTCCTGGAGTCCAATGAGGGTGCGCAGGGGTACCCTACCAGGCCAGCGCCAAGAGCCTGGTCTCCAGCACCCAGCCCCGCCGGCCACACCCACCTCCAGGGTTTAGGTGTTCATCACACTCCTGTGGACCCAAAGGACCCCTTTCTCAGGACCCTCTGGCCACGCCAGCACCCCAGCAGTGTGGCCCAAGGGCCCAGGGTTCTGCCACCGCTGCAGCAGATGGGCAGAGCCTAGGGAGGGGGCTGCCCTAAGCTTCACCTCCACTTTGCAGACAGAAAGCTGAAGCACAAGAGATGTACTTGTGCGTGGTCATGGGTGAACGTGGAAGCCTCCAGAGAACATGGTCAGAGCTGGGCAGCCCCTATCTACTTCCATGGGGCCCACACAAATGAGCCTCAGCTCTGTGGGAGTGGCTGCTGCTGGCAACTCAGCCGGATGCACTCAGAGCCCCAAGAGCCCGCAGCCCCCTCAGAGCTGCTTATGGGGCAGGGTGGGGCCCCTGTGTACTCCACCAATGGCTATCACCGAGCCAGCAGTGAGCTGGGATGTCCTGCTGAGGACAGCACACCATGGCCCCTGCTTTCCCTCTCTCGTGTGCCAACTCTGGAAACAGGGGTGGGGCAGCGGAGCCCAGTGAGACCCTAACAGGTTGTCCTCAGGTGTAGGCAGCAAGGAAAGGAAAGAGACGAGGCAGAGAAGCAAGACTCCCACTTCACAGCAAGTGTGAGATCTGGAATGTTCCAGAGCTGAGTGGAGTACAGGCTTCCTGCTCCCTAGAGGCCCACTGACCTAGGAGGTCATGAGCAGACCTTTCCTGGCAAGCCCAGCTGAGGTGGCACAGATTACGTGCGTGGAGTCAGCAAGTTAGTGTCTTAAGAGACAGGCGCTGGTCTCATCTTTAACAAGCATCTTGGAGGAAAGCCAGACCCCAGGCTGCTTGCCATGGTCAGAACTCTTGGAAATCATCCCTCAGGCACAGCAATACCCTTTCCTTCTCCTGACCTCGCTTTTCAGCGGACACCTACCCTCATGGGCCCTCAGTCCTGTGCTCAACTCTTGTCTGAGGGAGGGGTGGCTGCAGCCAGGGAGCTGCCTCTCAGGGAAGATGCCTGCCCTTCTCACGCCCTTCTGTCTCCACAGATCTGTCCTGTGATGCGGCTGCGGCTACCACCCCGAAGGGGGACCAGCTGGAGCACTGTGCCCTGACATCTGGGCCCAGCGCCCTGGCTCTCACGTTCCTGCACAGCAAGCCTGGTGCCCGGCCCCCGCCTGAGGGAGCCAGCTGGGATGCAGGGCCGGGCCGTGCCCCCTCAGCCTGGGCAGTCCAGGCAGAGGGTGGCCCCAGTCCAGGGCCCGCTGAGGTTCGGCCTACTGAAGGTCCTCTCCCAGCCTCCCTGGAGCCCCGGATTGTGATGGGCGAGGAGACATGCCAGGCAGCCCCATTGCCCAGGGCAACCATGCCGGAGCTCAGGGACTGGGAGGGTGGGCATGCTAACCTGAACCCACCCCCCGAGTTGTGTTCTCAGGGTGACCCTCCTGTGCCTTTCCCTGCCCCAGACTCCGATTCCTACTTCACTCCTCCCTCCACCCCCACCAAGACAGCCTCCACCCTGCTCCCTGGCCCTGGGCCCCACAGGGATGCCCAGGATGCCCAGGCTGAGCTGGGGGACTCGCCGCCAGCCTCGCCCACTGGCTCATACATCACGGCAGATGGGGACAGCTGGGCCTCATCCCCATCCTGCTCCCTGAGCCTGCAGGCCCTGGCCGAAGGGCTGGATGTGCCCTCGGGCTGGGGCTTCTCTCCAGCTGGGTCTGTGGTCGATGAGAGGGAGCTGCCCCCTGCCGGGACCCCAGACAGCTCATCCCCAGAGTCCAGCCTCTCAGCAGACAGCAGCTCTTCCTGGGGCCAGGAGGGCCACTTCTTCGAGCTGGACTTCTTGGCCAACGACCCGATGATCCCTGCTTACCTCCTGCCCTTCCAGGGCAGCCTGATTTTCCAGGTGGAGGCGGTGGAGGTGACACCCCTGCCCCATGAGGAGGAGGAAGTGGAGGAGGAGGAGCAAGAAGAGGAGCAGGAGGTCCCCCTCCCCAGAGCGGACCTAGCCGGGGAGGGCGAGGATGATAGCACATTTGCATCCTCCCTGCAGTCGCTGTCCGACCTGTCCATCACCGAGGGCGTGGATGAGGCCTTCGCCTTCCGGGATGACACCTCGGCTGCCTCCTCTGACCCCGACTCGGCCTCCTACACAGGGGTTGATGACGAGAGGCTGTACAGCGGAGAGCCCCACGCACAGCCTGCCACACTGCTCCAGGACAGCCCTGGGGAGGCTGCCTCCTGGGGCCCAGAGCTCACTCTTGGGATGTCAGAGGGAGAGGCTGGCCAGGCTGCCAAGAGTCAGGAACCCATCTCCGAGAAAACGAGGGTGGTTCCCACTGCAGCCCAGGTGTCTTCTGCTGCTATGGCCCCTCACATCCCACAGGAATCTCTAGACCTCATTGCGGTGAGCCCTAAGGCCCAGGGAGAAGAGCCAGGCTCCACCATGGGACCAGTACCTGTTGCCCCAGTCGCATCTCAGCCCCTGCAGGAGGGAGACACTGCTGCTTTAGGCCCAGAGTCCCGGATTTCGAAGGGAGAAGCAGACCTCAACTCTCTGCAAACCCTGAAGGAAGACACAGGCCAGGGATTTGCCGCTGCAACCAGCTCTGAACCACAACCAGAAGTGAATCCAGGAGCATTCCCACCCCTGCAGGATACAGGTTTCCCCTGGGTCCAGGAATCTGCCTCCGAGACCAGCCCTGAGCCCCAGTTGGAAGAAGAGGACCTGACAGCATCCTCGCCCCTGCAGGATGCAGGTCTCCCCTTGGTCCAGGGATCTGCCTCTGAGGTCAGCCCTGAGCCGCAGTCAGAAGAAGAGAACCTGACAGCATCCCCACCTCTGCAGGATGCAGGTTTCCCCTTGGTCCGGGGATCTGCCTCTGAAGCTAGCCTGGAGACCCAGTCAGAAGAAGAAGATCTGACAGCACCCTCAACCCTGCAGGATGCAGGTCTCCCCTTGGTCCAGAGATCTGCCTCTGAGGTCAACCCTGAGCCCCAGTCAGAAGAAGAGGACCTGACAGCATCCCCAACTCTGGAGGATGCAGGTCTCCCCTTGGTCCAGGGATCTGCCTCTGAAGCTAGCCTGGAGCCCCAGTCAGAAGAAGATCTGACAGCATCCTCAACCCTGCAGGATGCAGGTCTCCCCTTGGTCCAGGGATCTGCATCTGAGGTCAGTCCTGAGCCCCAATCAGAAGAAGAGAACCTGACAGCATCCTCGCCCCTGCAGGATGCAGGTCTTTCCCTGGTCCAGGGATCTGCCTCCGAGGCCAGTCCTGAGCCCCAGTCAGAAGAAGAAGATCTAACAGCATCCTCACCCCTGCAGGATGCAGGTCTCCCCTTGGTCCAGGGATCTGCCTCTGAGGTCAGCCCTGAGCCCCAGTCAGAAGATCTAAGAGCACCCTCACCCCTGCGGGATGAAGGTCTCCGCTTGGTCCAGGTATCTGTCTCCGAAGTCAGCCCTGAGCCCCACTCAGAAGAGGACCTAACAGCATCCCCACCCCTGCAGGACGCAGGTCTCCCCTTGGTCCAGGGATCTGTCTCCGAGGCCAGCCCAGAGCCCCAGTCAGAAGAGGACCTGACAGCATCCTCACACCTGCAAGATGTAGGACTTCTCTTGGTCCACGGATCTGCCTCTGAGGCCAGCCCTGAGCCCCAATCAAAAGAAGATCTGAAGGCATCCTCACCCCTGCAGGATGCAGGACTTCTCTTGGTCCACGGATCTGCCTCTGAGGCCAGCCCTGAGCCCCAGTCAGAAGAAGATCTGACAGCATCCTTACCCCTGAAGGATGCAGATCTCCCCTTGGTCCAGGAATTTTCCTCCGAGGCCAGCCTGGAGCCCCAGTCCGAAGACGACCTGACAGCATCCCCACCCCTGCAGGACGCAGTTTTCCACTTGGTCCAGGGATCTGCCTCTGAGGTCAGCCCTGAGCCCCAGTCAGAAGATCTGACAGCATCCTCGCCCCTGCAGGAAGCGGGTCTCCACTTGGTTCAGGGATCTGCCTCCGAGGCCAGCCCTGAGCCCCAGTCAGAAGAGGACCTGACAGTATCCTTGCCCCTGCAGGATGCAGGTTTCCCCTTGGCCCAGGGATCTGCCTCCGAGGCCAGCCCTGAGCCCCAATCAGAAGAAGATCTGACAGCATCCTCGTCCCTGCAGGATGCTGGTCTCCGCTTGGTCCAGGGATCTGCCTCTGAGGTCAGCCCTGAGCCCCAGTCAGAAGAGGACCTGACAGCATCCCCGCCCCTCCAGGATGCAGGTTTCCCCTTGGCCCAGGGATCTGCCTCTGAGGCCAGCCCTGAGCCCCAGTCAGAAGAAGAAGATCTGACAGCATCCTCGTCCCTGCAGGATGCTGGTCTCCGCTTGGTCCAGGGATCTGCCTCCGAGGTCAGCCCTGAGCACCAGTCAGAAGAGGACCTGACAGCATCCCCGCCCCTCCAGGATGCAGGTTTCTCCTTGGCCCAGGGATCTGCCTCTGAGGCCAGCCCTGAGCCCCAGTCAGAAGAAGAAGATCTGACAGCATCCTCGTCCCTGCAGGATGCTGGTCTCCGCTTGGTCCAGGGATCTGCCTCCGAGGTCAGCCCTGAGCACCAGTCAGAAGAGGACCTGACAGCATCCCCGCCTCTGCAGGATGTAGGTTTCCCCTTGGTCCAGGGATCTGCCTCCAAGGTCAGCCCTGAGCCCCACTCAGAAGAAGAGGACCTGACAGCATCCTTGCCCCTCCAGGATGCAGGTTTCCCCTTGGCCCAGGGATCTGCCTCTGAGGCCAGCCCTGAGCCCCAGTCAGAAGAAGATCTGACAGCATCCTCGTCCCTGCAGGATGCTGGTCTCCGCTTGGTCCAGGGATCTGCCTCCGAGGCCAGCTCAGAGCCCCAGTCAGAAGAAGAAGATCTGACAGCATCCTCGCCCCTGCAGGATGCTGGTCTCTGCTTGGTCCAGGGATCTGCCTCCGAGGCCAGCCCTGAGCCCCAGTCAGAAGAAGAAGATCTGACAGCATCCTCGCCCCTGCAGGATGCTGGTCTCCGCTTGGTCCAGGGATCTGCCTCCGAGGCCAGCTCAGAGCCCCAGTCAGAAGAAGATGATCTGACAGCATCCTCGCCCCTGCAGGATGCTGGTCTCTGCTTGGTCCAGGGATCTGCCTCCGAGGCCACCCCTGAGCCCCAGTCAGAAGAAGATCATCTAACAGCATCCTCGCCCCTGCAGGATGCTGGTCTCCACTTGGTCCAGGGATCTGCCTCCAAGGCCAGCTCAGAGCCCCAGTCAGAAGAAGAAGATCTGACAGCATCCTCGCCCCTGCAGGATGCTGGTCTTCGCTTGGTCCAGGGATCTGCCTCCAAGGCCAGCCCTGAGCCCCAGTCAGAAGAAGAGGAGCTGATAGCCTCCCCGCCCCTGGAGGATGCAGTTCTCTGCCTCGTCCAGGGATCTGCCTCCGAGGCCAGCCCTGAGCCCCACTCAGAAGAGGATCTGACAGCATCCTCGCCCCTCCAGGATGCAGGTTTCCCCTTGGCCCAGGGATCTGCCTCCGAGGCCAGCCCTGAGCCCCAGTCAGAAGAAGAGGACCTGACAGCATCCCCACCCCTGCAAGATGCAGGTCTCCCCTTGGTCCAGGGATCTGCCTCCGAGGTCAGCCCTGAGCCCCAGTCAGAAGAAGATCCAACAGCATCCTCACCCCTGCAGGATGCAGGTCTCCCCTTGGTCCAGGGATCTGCCTCTGAGGTCAGCCCTGAGCCCCAGTCAGAAGAAGATCTAAGAGCATCCTCACCCCTGCGGGATGAAGGTTTCTGCTTGGTCCAGGGATCTGTCTCTGAGGTCAGCCCTGAGCCCCACTCAGAAGAGGACCTGACAGCATCCCCACCCCTGCAGGACACAGGTCTCCCCTTGGTCCAGGGATCTGCCTCCGAGTTCAGCCCTGAGCCTCACTCAGAAGAGGACCTGACAGCATCCCCACCCCTGCAGGACGCAGGTCTCCCCTTGGTCCAGGGATCAGCCTCCGAGACCAGCCCTGAGCCCCAGTCAGAAGAAGAGGACCTGACAGCATCCCCACCCCTGCAGGACGCAGGTCTCCCCTTGGTCCAGGGATCAGCCTCCGAGACCAGCCCTGAGCCCCAGTCAGAAGAAGAGGACCTGACAGCATCCTCGCCCCTGCAGGACGCAGGTTTCCCCTTAGTCCAGGGATCGGCCTCCGAGGCCAGCCCGGAGCCCCAGTCAGAAGAAGAGGACCTGACAGCATCCCCACCCCTGCAGGATGCAGGTCTCCCCTTGGTCCAGGGATCTGCCTCTGATGCCAGCTCACAGCCCCAGTCAGAAGAAGAGGACCTGACAGCATCCCCACCCCTGCAGGACGGAGGTCTCCCCTTGGCCCAGGGATCTGTCTCCGAGGCCAGCCTGGAGCCGCAGTCAGAAGAGGACCTGACAGCATCCTCACCCCTGCAGGATGCAGGTGTGGCCTTGGTCCAGGGATCTGCCTCCGAAGCCAGCCCGGAGCCCCAGTCAGAAGAAGAGGACCTGACAGCATCCCCGCCCCTGCAAGATGCAGGTCTCCCCTTGGTCCAGGGATCTGCCTCTGATGCCAGCTCACAGCCCCAGTCAGAAGAAGAGGACCTGACAGCATCCCCACCCCTGCAGGACGGAGGTCTCCCCTTGGCCCAGGGATCTGTCTCCGAGGCCAGCCTGGAGCCGCAGTCAGAAGAGGACCTGACAGCATCCTCACCCCTGCAGGATGCAGGTGTGGCCTTGGTCCAGGGATCTGCCTCCGAAGCCAGCCCGGAGCCCCAGTCAGAAGAAGAGGACCTGACAGCATCCCCGCCCCTGCAAGATGCAGGTCTCCCCTTGGTCCAGGGATCTGCCTCTGATGCCAGCTCACAGCCCCAGTCAGAAGAAGAGGACCTGACAGCATCCCCACCCCTGCAGGACGGAGGTCTCCCCTTGGCCCAGGGATCTGTCTCTGAGGCCAGCCTGGAGCCGCAGTCAGAAGAGGACCTGACAGCATCCTCACCCCTGCAGGATGCAGGTGTGCCCTTGGTCCAGGGATCTGCCTCCGAGGCCAGCTCAGAGCCCCAGTCGGAAGAGGACCTGACAGCATCCTCATCCCTGGGGGATGCAGGTCTCCCTTTGGTCCACGGATCTGCCTCCGAGGCCAGCTCAGAGCCCCAGTCAGAAGAGGACCTGACAGCCTCCCCACCCCTGCAGGATGCAGTTCTCCCCTTGGTCCAAGGATCTGCCTCCAAGGCCAGCCCAGAGCCCCAGTCAGAAGAAGAGGAGCTGATAGCCTCCCCGCCCCTGCAGGATGCAGTTCTCCCCTCCAGTCAAGTATCTGCCACCAGTGCCAGCCCTCAGGCCCTGATGACTGACACAGGCTGTACCCAAGGGACAGGGCCCACAGCCACTGCAGCCCATAGGAAAGGAAGAAAGACCCTGGGACTAAGGCCAGCGCCTGAGGAAAGAGACCCAGACCACACTGGAGGCTCAGACTCTCTGGCCTTGGATCAGATACATCTGGGTGGCCCAGACCTACCTGCAGATGCTCGGACACCCTTGGAGGGAGATGCAGGCCCCTCCAAGCCTGCCACAGAGATCCCAGACACACCTGAGCCTTTCACAGCCGCCCAAGGTCCCCCAAAGCCTGACTCCAGTGGGGAGGAAGTAGCCAAGGGCATTTTGGCACCTGAGCAGGAAGCCTGTCATGATGTCTGTGCACGTGGGGTTGATGGAGCTGAGTCCAGCTCACCCCCAAAGAAGGCCCTGGGGGCTGAGCACCAAGGGCATGAGGCCCTAAAGCCAGTGGTTCATGGCCCAGGGGTGTGTCCTACTGCCAGCCCGGAGGTTGGCCAGTTGGGGCCCCCAAGCCCAGTGGAGGAGGGAAGGGCCACTCTTGGGCACAGGCTTCCCATAGCTGTGGCCTCAGAGGCTGGGCTGGGCTCCTGCTCCGAGTCTCCTTCAAGAGCTGTGCCTAGGCTGGGAGGGCACTGTGCCAAAGATCCTGCCCCAACATCTCCACTGCCCTTGAGGCAGCCAAAGCCTGTGCTGGGCCTGGGCAGGGGAGAGCAGGCCCAGGCAGCACTTGGAGTCCTTGGCCCCTCCCCACTGCAGCCTCCAGAAAGCCCCATAGGGGGCCTGCCCAGTACACCCCAAGACAGGATCCAGGGCCCTCAGCCCCCTGCTCCTGGTGTCCTCATGGAGGCAGTCCCACCCCCCCTGGCATCCCCTGCCCCCTGCCCTTGCCGGGGCCCCCGGGAAGACTTGGTTGAGGGCGCGGAGCCCCTGGGCTCTCCGGGCCACCCACCACCTCGGCCAAGAGCCCAGCGGGCGGTGGCTGCCTCCTCAGGGATCACAACCCCCCCTGGGGCTGGGCAGGTCAGCCTCCCACCCCACCCTACCCTCCTCAGCCCCAAGGCAGCCCCCAAAAGGGGTACCCATGCCAAAGACACAGCCTCGAGGCTCTCGCCCCCTCGCCAAGTGCCTCCTGGCTCTGGGCCCCGGAGCCCAGCCGGCCCTCGAGGGCTCCCAGCCACCGAGCAGCAGGATGACGGCGACAGTTTGGAGGAAGGTGAGTGGGATGCAGGCGGCAGCACTGTCCTAAGCCAGGGACCCAGGGGGCAGAGGGCTGGGCAGGGATGCCAGAGCTGCTCACCCCATGATCCTGTCCAGAAGGGCAGGCCATCCTCACACTCCCCTTCCTCAGACTCGCCCCACGCTCTGGGCTCCGGCCAGCACTCGGACAGCCATGGGGAGTCATCAGCTGAGCTGGAGGAGCAGGACCTCCCAGGACCGCAGACCGCACAGTGCCCAGCCCAGGTGCCCGAAAAGGCAGGTTGTGCACCCAGGGGAGGGCTCCATGCCCTGCCCTCAGGTGCTCAGACCCCCTTTCTCCTCCAGGCCCCAGCCGGCAGCGGGAGCGAGGAGACCGTCGCCAAAGCCAAGCAGAGTCGCAGTGAGAAGAAGGCCCGAAAGGTGGGCTGGGCACCCATCTGGGACCCTGCTCCCTCCAGGAGGGACCAGGCTGGCCAGACAACCCCAGCCACCTTAAGAGTGGGGCTGGCAGCCACCCCATGGCTGATGAATCCCATCGCTGGGGGCCCTGGGATAAAGGGAGTAACTGGATGCCTTGTGTGAAGTAACTGGGGCTGGGCTGTCTGTTGAAACAGACTCACAGCCTGAGTCCGATGTCCTATTTGCTCAAACGGGGAGCCACCTGGGAGGCTCCACAGAGGGTGGGTGGCTGAACCCCTGTGCCCCTGGCAGTGGACCGTCTCCCCCAGACTTGCTCCTCTCCCCCAACCCCCGACTGGGAACTCGGGGGCCCATGCCCAGGTCTGAGACCATTGTGCTTCCAGGCGATGTCCAAACTTGGCTTACGACAGATCCAGGGGGTCACCAGGATCACCATCCAGAAATCCAAGAACATCCTCTTTGTCATTGCCAAGCCCGACGTCTTTAAGAGCCCAGCCTCAGACACCTACGTGGTCTTCGGCGAGGCCAAGGTCTGAGCGGCTGGCCATGGGCACGGGGTGGGGGTCTGGGGCATGGGCTTGGCTGACAGCTGACCTCTGTGCTGCAGATCGAGGACCTGTCGCAGCAGGTGCACAGAGCTGCGGCTGAGAAGTTCAAGGTGCCCTCGGAGCCCTCCGCCCTGGTGCCTGAGTCAGCACCTGGGCCGAGGGTGAGACCCGAGTGCGAGGAGGAGGCGGAGGAGGAAGACGAGGAGGAGGTGAGGCCAAGGGGCCCACAGCCCAGTCTTGTGGAGGGGGGCAGCTTTGCCTGGGGGCCTCTCACTGGGGGAGGGGGCCGCTCCAGCACCTCCCTGCATATCCTGTTCCAGGTGGATGAGGCAGGACTGGAGCTGCGGGACATCGAGCTGGTGATGGCGCAGGCCAATGTGTCAAGGGCCAAGGCCGTGCGGGCCCTGAGGGACAACCAGAGTGACATCGTCAACGCCATCATGGTGAGTGGCTGGCCCCTTCGCAAATGCCCTGCTGCTGTCTCTGCCGGGGCCTGTCCCCCAACATGACCCTCTCTTTCTACAATTCTCACAGGAGCTGACAATGTAGTTGCTGACCAGAGACCCGGCTCCACCCCTGCCCCCTAGCTCTGCTGCTCAATAAAGTGGTGTCCCTTCATCGCCTCTCTGCTCCTCCAGTGTAGGCTCTGGCTAAACGGATTGCAGGAGGTGTGCAGACACTTCCTGAAACCACACAGGTCCCAAGGAGGGTGGTGGCCCATCCCCTGCATCCCAGGGAATCCACCTTGCCCAGGGATTGTGGGCAGTCCAGTCACTTGGCTGTGGCCCAAGGCATGGGCCTGGGAATAGCAGTTTCTGGAAGGAACTCCCCAAACGCAGGGGCCTCCGAGCTGGAGGAGCTGCAGGAAGTAACGTCTGCTCAGGCGAACAGCACTAATCTCCCGAAGTTCCTGGCCCCTTGCTGTGGTCCAACTCTAGAAGTCACCATCCTCTCCCTGTCCTCTCTCTCCTACAAAGTCCAGTGATCTGCAGGGTGGGGGTGACATCCCAGGACAAAAGAGGGAAACCACTGAGTGAGGGACCATGTGTGGGTGGAGCCCCTGGAGAAGAAGAGCAGTTCCTGTCACAGAAGGCTCATGGGACACAAGGTCCCACTGTTCACAGGCACAGGGTGGGCTATGGAAAGGATGGCGCCTGGTCCACGTGGCTATCTTTAGCTGTTCCAGATGCTTCCAGGGCAGGTCGATTTGCATACTAGACTAGAGACGGCATCTACCAACTGTCTCCTTTAGCTCTGCCCAGCCCGGGTCCACAACCAGCACCTGGTTCGCCAGGGCCAGAATGAAGTCTGAGATCCCTCCTCTGGTCCTGCCCCTTGTCAGTGGGGAGGGAGCCTAGGGGACTGCAGACCCCTGCCTGGTTCCCACAAACTTGGACAGCGAGCCCACACCCCTGCCCTCTCTCCCAGGGGCTCAAGTACCCACCCTGCTGAGCCCGGGGCTTCTTGCATATGCAGTCAGGAGCCTCAAGGTGTGGAGGTTATCTTGGGGGTGAGGAAGGAGTCCCAGAGCTGGGCCCCCTCGCGCCTGCACTGCAGTGCCCAGGCCCCAGCCTCCAGGCTGATAGCCCTGAGGTCACCCCCATGGCCTCCCCATGTCCCAAGGGCATAGGAGGGGCCCCGCCCAGGGGGGACCAAGGCCAAGGGGTTTGACGGGCCCCCACTGGCCTCCCTGATGACCAGGGACCCTGGGTTCCAAGATGCCATGCTCTCAGGGTGGGGATGGCACTTCTGGTGAAGGCGTGGTGTGCAGGTTTGCTATGAACCACCACAATGTGGCCTGGGGTCATGGGCTCAGATGAAGGGCTAGAGGACAGCGAGCCCCTCCGAGAGTCCAGTGCTCATGTTCACGTGTGCTCAGGACACATGCTCCCTGCCCTGTGTCCACAAACCCAAATCAGGCCCTCCCTGTAGGTGTCAGGCACAAGTGCTCAGTCCACTGTGCCCAGCCAGGACATGTGGGTCTGAGACAGAGGCCAGAGTGGAGTCCCCAGCTCTTATCCCATTGGAGCAGAAACACAATGGCAACCAGAGATAAATTATTCACATTGCAGTAAACTTCTTTTAAGGTCTCTGAGAGTTTCAATAGAAACGTTGTGTGCAAAATGACAGCTGTCCAGGGTCTGGCTGACAGGACCCCCTCCTGAGGCAGGGTGGCATGCAGGTGGGTGCAGCTTGACTTTCTGCCGTGGCACAGGGGTGCCTCCTTCACAGTAGAGCCACCTGTGTCCGGGGCCCAGGAGGGCAACTGGCAGGGGCCCTGGTGCCATCAGGCCGAGTCCTGATCCATGCTGCAGCCCAGCGCCTCAATGTCATTGCTGATGTCTGAGATCATGCGGTCCCATTCGTCCCCCTCTGAGGGCGCGGACTGGTCATCAGAGCTGCCCGCGGCCCTGTTCCCGTTGGAGGTGGAGGTGGAGGTGGAGCTTGTAGCCCGGCGGTACCTGCCGAAGCTGTCCGTGATGATCCCACGGCCATCCTTCACCCCAATGGTCTCCAAGAAGTTCTCGAAGTGCTGGCTGTCTTTCTCAGGGATGAAGGGCCGCAGACCTGCAGACACATGGCCCACCTGACCCTAAGCCAAGCCTCTTGCTGAAAGCACACGTGTGCCTATCCCAGGGGGCCCACGGCCTGGACAAGCCCACCCCACCTGCCCCGTGTGTCTGCCCCAATCCTGACAGGTGCTGTGGGCCTTGGACTGGCCCTGCCTTGGCAACAGGGCTGGTGCAGGCCAGAAGCCACACCCTTACATCACTCCCCTCAGTCCTCAGGAAAGCCCCACTTCACAGGCTTCCAAACGGTGGAGAGGAGAGGGTGCAGGGGAGGCTGACACAGGGCTCCAAGCACCAAGCCCCACTGCCCAGCTCCCAAGTGATCACCTACTTCCTGGAAAGTAGGTGTGAGAATACCTACTCCAATGTGAGAACAATATGAAACAGGCCTTGGACCCCAGTCTTGGCTGTTGGCTGACTCCAAGGGGCCTGTGGAGTCAGCAAAGATCAGACTGGATGCAGATGCAGGTCTGCCCTCGGCCCTTCACCTCCACCCCCACCCCATTAGCAGAGCACCCTCCCTGGATTGTTGAGGGCAGAGCCCAGGACCTGGGAGCCTCCACCAGCCATGTTCTCTGGGATCAGCATAGGGAAAGCACAGTCACTCCACTGTGCTTGTGCGTGTGGACACACATCCAGGGCTGCGTCTGGCTGTCTGTGCAGGCCCTGAGTACCCGCCCGCCCTGCTGACTCTGCAGGCTCTTCTCTCGGGGCCTCAGCTAAGGCTGCTTTTCACTGGGAATGGCGTCATCACTCCTCTGCCCAGCAAGTTTCTGCCTACTCCCCCAAACCTGTCCCTGCACCAACTTCCTCTGAAGAGCCTCCCTCACCCCTTGCCGGGCAATGCAGTAGCCACTTCACCCTGAGTCTGGCTCCCAAGGGGCCCCTCCTGCTTCCCTGGGGGCAGGGTTCCCAGAGTCACTGGGAAGAGCCATCGGAAGAACCACTCGGCTCGCTGGCTGGCTGGACCCCATCCCTAAGGGAGCCCCTATCCACCCCACACTCACCGAGCAGCAGGAACTTGCGGCTGTCCCCATAGAGCTGCCGCAGGTTGATGCAGAACTCGTGCACCGAGGCCCCGTCACGGTACTCGTGCAGCAGCGCTGCAAACTGCTGGATCTCCTGTGATGACAGCTTGGTGCGCAGCTGCCAAGAGAGCGGGCCCGCAGCGGTGTGGTGACTGGCGTTGCCTTCACCCTACCCACACCCAGCTTGACCCTTGCTGGAGGGCCAGCAGGAGGGAGGGGAACCCCACACCAGCCCCGAGGCCCCCACACCAGCACAGAGTGCCTCAGAGACCAGCCCACGCCATCTGCTTTAACCTGCCACCTGGCTGGCCTGGCTGACCACCAGTGGGTGGAGGGCGCATATCTGACACCACTGCCAGAAGCCACTGAACTGCACACAGAGCCCAGAGTAATACTCAGTATATTGACCATGTTTTTAATGACATGAAGTCGAGGGACAGGGGAAAAGTCTGCCGAGCGATAACAAGGCCCATCTGGCCCTTCCAGGGAATGACCTGCACCCCATGCTACCGTTCACCACCGGAGACCCAGAGACAAGTCTGTGGTTCAGCCCCAGAGGCCAGAACAGCCCCACGCCCAGGCCTTGGCCACCTCATGCTCTTTCCAAAAACTGACCTGGTAGGAAAGACTTCGAGGCCCAGTTGTAAGCAAGGCATCCATGCTCCCCCCCAGCCCCACCCATGGGGAAGCAAGCCTTCCTCCCATCTCCTCCAGGGAGCTCCTAGCCCGAAGGCGCTGCACACAGGCCTGCTGGCGGAGCCAGCATCTTCTGACTTTGGTGGGCGAGTGGCAGGCGGCGTACCGTGAGCATGTAGTCCTGTAGAAGCTCCGCAGCCGTGGCGCTCAGCTCACTCTCACTGACCGTCTTGGCGTGGGGTGTCGTCTGCATGCAGAAGGACAAGGGCGAGACGCCGCCTGCATGTGCACACTCGGGGAAGGAGCTGCAAGGCGCAAGCCAAGACGTGGGTGGGTGGCTCCCTAGCCCTGCCCTGGGCCTCACCCTCACCCCCAGGGATTCAGTGAGAGCCAGGGGCTGAGACGAAGAGGAGGACTGTCATGGAGGAGGTGCTTGGGGAAAGAGAGAAGAATGTGCAGGGAAGGACCCAGAAGGGGCCAGCAGCCTAACAAGGTCTCAGTGGAGCGATAACATCACTAGTGTGACCCGGAGGAGCCCATTCACTGGAAGACTCCTGAAACTGGGGAAGGAAGGTGGCACCAGGCAGCTGCGTGGGCAGCGCTGAGACCTGGGCAAGGGTACTCACAAAGTGCTGGCTTCTGTCTCATAGGGCTCCTTCATGTCCACCTTTGTGGAAGAGTCATCTGTGCAGGAAATGTAGAATACAGAAGCTTCTGGTTATGTGAGGGAGGGGGCCCTGAGCCCAGTATCCACGTGCTAAGCAGAAGAGTCAGAGCCCTGGCGGTGGGGAGCCACCCAGGCCCCTGGGGTGCACCCTTTGGGCTGCACCCAAACCTGCTTCTCCTGAGATGCACCACCTGCCATGGGTCTGGACAGGAGCCAGGACAATGCTCTGGTCCCAAGATGTGCCAAGTGGCGGGGCTACAGCAGGCTCCCAGTGGCCAGAACAAGAGAAGCTTCATCAGTAGACAGTGAACATCCCTGTCTCTACTTCGTGAAAACTCATTCAGCTGTACACTTTCGATTTGTATCTTTTAGTAAAACAGTTTATTATAAAAAAACAAAACAAAACACCAGGGCCAAAGCAATCTCACTAAAGCTGAATATTTAAATATAGCTCAATAAACCACCTGCTGCCCACTGGGGCCTCAACCTTCCCACCTGCCCATGAGGACAGACTGCCAGCCTCACGAGGCCATCTTTGTGGGGCTGCAAGCAGCTCCAGCACAAACAGCGAGACAAGGACGCAGCCAGGGAACCAGCCCATCCTCAAAGAGCCCCTGCAACTTCGTGTTTACATGCAGAGGGTTCTGCGCTGTTCATGGGGATGTGTGAGCCGCAGTGAAGGGTGTAGGGCTGGACTCCTCTCCACAGAGAGACCAGCGGCCTCCAAACCTGGAGGCTACCGCTGAGTTGTCTCCAATATCTTTCTTCCTGTTCCCCTGACTGACAGAAGCCATGGATCCTCAATAAACTATTTATTTGAAAAGTAGATGCTCCTAGTATTTAGAAGAGTGAGTTTCAGTGGGCTACACGTAAACGAAGTGTGCTGTGAGCTTACAATTCCCAGAAACACTCCCCGGTGCTCTGAGCGCCAGCCCCCTGCACCGGCTTTGGGCTCTGTGCTCTTCCTGCTGCCGCCCCCACCCTGCCCTGGGCAGCTTGCACCTTGGAAGGGGCCCCACACCCATGGTGTGGGGAGCCCCTCCCAACCCTCACTTTTAAGTTTGGTACAGTGACTTTAGCCACCAGTGGTTCCAGAGTAAGTGTTCTTGGCCCCCAGAGTTATGCAGGAAGCCACCAGGGGGCCTAAAGGAGGGAGTAGGGGGAACACGTGAACAGTGAAGTCTGGGAACAAAGGGTGTTGACTCAAACTCGGCCCCGGACGGTGGCCACCCAGGTGCTATTCTGGCAGGAGCTCGCAGCAGAACCCTGGTGGGAAGGGGAGAGGGAGCCCAGCTGCTCACGTACCACTGTGAAGGGATAGGTGGTGGGTAGGTGTCGAGGCCCCATCAAATATGGCTCTGTCCAGGAAGTCGATGGTAGACTCTGTGTACACGATCTGGAAGACCTGGCCAAGCAGGGAGCACAGCTCTTCCGCGGCGACCTGCCAATGGAGGACAAGGCTGAGCCTTTCAGACAGCTTCCTGGGCATCCGACACCTCAGATACAGAAGGAACACACAGACCCAGGGCCCACTGTCTCCCACTGCCCACCAGTGCCACAAGGATGCCAGCCCACACCCAGGAAGCTCTCTGGACTCGCAGGAGCGTCACTTCTGGCCCTCCTCCTCCACTGCTCTTCCACCCACAGCCATCTCAGCACCCGTGCCAGCCTTAGGAAAAGGGCAGAGAGCGGACAGCACCCGAGCCAGGTCACATGGACAGCATTCCCGACGCCGCACAACCCTTCACATGTGTGCTGTCAACACATGTCCCATCTGGGGAGGCTCTTCCCCCGGGACAGGAGGCAACATCTGGAGGAGCTCCTAGTGGGGAGAAGCCAGGGAGGCAGCCCCAGAAGGAAGAACTACTCAGGTGGAAGGTGGGCAGTGATGAGGAGGAGGGATACTGATCAGAGGCTGCCAAAGACCACCATCCCTGCTTTGGTCTTACTAAAGACGTGAAAAAACAGAAGGGTATCAAGGGGCTCGCTGAGGCTGGCAGCTCTATGGTGGGCCTCAAGCCACTACCCCAGTCTTCCCTAATGGCACAGCTTGGTGTGAAGACCACAGCCCCCACATGGGGGAGGGAGAGGTGGGGCCCACTAACAGAAGAAGGAACCAGCATGGAGGTATCAGACTGGGACTCAGTGGGACCCGGGTCAGGTGGTGGGTAGGGCTGGGGCTGGAATGGGTGGAGCCTGGGCAAGCTGTAGATGGGGCTGAGTCAGGATATGGGTGGGGATGGGCAGGCTGTGGGCAGGGCCTGGGTCCCAGGTGCCAACCCTGCTCACCTTGCTCTCCGCAGCCAGGATCACCAGGCAGCATGCCTCCACAGGCCCCACTCCGCTCTCCGACAGGGAGCCTGTGGTGAGGCCTCGGGAACTTTCTGCACACAAACTCTGGCTGGGGGAGATGCCGGGGTCCTGGGCTGGGAAGTCAACACCATGGCAGGTTAGGGCCAGTGTGGGAGCTCAACGGCAGGCTCTAGGCAGCCCTTACCTGACTCAGGTGGGGACAGACCGAGCCAGGCAAGCCCTCGCCCTCATCTTCCCTTCACAAGAGCACCCTCCCCTGCCACTGCCCACTCAAAACCACCACCTTAACATGACCTTCTAGCTTCTCTGCCAAAGACAGAGTGAATATCTCAGATGGAAACTGCCAATACTTAGCTGCTTCTGATCTATACAAAAGAAGGTATTCACAGAGTTCGACAGGCTTAAGACACAATCCTGACAGGAGATGAGGAAACTGAGGCAGAGGGCACAGAGGGCTGGGTCCGAGGGTACACGAGGGGCAAAGCCCAGGTTGGGATCTAGCCATGAGAGCACCCGCCTATTCCTTAACACTACACACCGCCTCCTCACACACAACGTCTCATAGGACGTGAGGGGGATTCCTGAGGCAGGAAGTGGGGGCTGTGGCCCAGGGAAGCTTCTGTAGGAACAGGGCTCCAGGCACATCCACTGCGACACACCCGGGAGCAGGAAGTGCCGGGGAAGGCTGGAGCTCCCCTGGTGACAGGATATCTCAGGGCAAGCCCAGCCCAGCAGGGAGACCACCCAAAGCTCAGACAGTGCTGAGAGACAGGACCCCAGCTAGGAACATCCAGACTCTGGGTGTATGGGCTGGCTCTGTAGGGCAAGGCTGGTGGCATCCCATGTGGAGGCTGAGCCCCATGAATCCCACTATTAGAACCTGACTGTACCATCCCACAGCCATGGGCCACAGGCGCTGAGCTGTGCCCCAAATGAAAAGTACCCACAGGGTGAGAATCAGGACAAAGAATACTGTCAGATTGCTCACTAGTGACTGCTACACTGACCATGCTGACAAGATGTTCTAGGACATTTTAAGTAGCTTTATGGCTCACAGCCGTGGCTATTCCCAAGGAAGCAGGTGTGTGGCTCCGAAGCCACGCACAGTGAGCCCACTTCCAATCACCCAGCAGCATCCATCCCCAGTCCCACAGGCTGTCCCCACAGGTTCTGGTTCAGATCCACTGCCCACTTTCCTATGTCCACAGAAACATCCCTTAATGAGACGTCTCCACAAGACGTGCTTGCCACACAGAGCCTCCTGCAGCCAGACCTGACCCCGACCCCCAACACCACACTGTCCCCAATGCCAGCACAGCCCAGGTCAGGGGAGGCATCAAAGACAGGCCCCTGTGTAGGAGGCACTTAGTAAGTGTTAGCTACCACTGCCAGTGCCAGTGCTGAGAACAGCCACGTGCATCACCTCACACACAGCCACTTGCTGTGACAGGTGCCTCTGAGAGACTGGGAGGCCCCCGGGCTGGTGACTTCCCTCAGGGACAGCTGCTAGAATGAGGAGGCCCCTCCAGAACACAGAATGGAATTCACTCTCCTTTTAACTGGAAAGCTCTCAAAGCCCTTGGGGGGTCCTGGTTTTCATCTCTCTTTGGAAAGCTTCTCTTTGCTCATTCTGTCTCTTAGAAAATCGGTTACTCATTTTCCAGACAATGCGTTCTACAACTGAGAAATGTCCTGGACACAAGAAACCCAGGGGTTAGCTCCCCTCCCACCAGCCCTAAGGCCTGCGGCCCCCAGCCAGAAGCACTCGCCTCACTGCTTGGTCCCCAGGGAGGCCCCAGACCACGGGCCTCCCGCAGGGACAGTCCCCATGCAGGGGACAGCAGTCACCAACGCGCAGGGCAGCACTGGTGGAAGCAGTTACACGCCTCCTCAACCAATCAGGCACCATCCAGCAACCGGGCGACCCTGCCAAGTCACTCATCCTACCTGCTCCCAGTGAGGCCACCAGTAAAGACGGAAGGACAGAATCCTCCTTACAGGTTTCTTGTGGAGCTAAACAAGACCATTCATGCCACATGCCTTCTACTAGTGTGAGCCACATTAAATTACCTTTTTTTTTTGAGACTAAAATGGTTAAAAGTTGGCAGCTTTGTGTTGTTCAAAATAATGCCTGTCATTAAAAGACACTTGCTCCTTGGAAGAATAGCTATGTCAAACCTAGAACAGTATTTTAAAAAGAACTGCCATATGACCCAGCAATCTCACTGCTGGGCATACACACTGAGGAAACCAGAATTGAAAGAGACACATGTACCCCAACGTTCATCCCAGCACTGTTTATAACAGCCAGGACATGGAAGCAACCTAGATGTCCATCAGCAGACAAATGGGTAAGAAAGCTGTGGTACATATACACAATGCAATATCACTCAGCCATTAAACAGAATACATGTGAATCAGTTCTAATGAGGTGGATGAAACTGGAGCCTATTATACAGAGTGAAGTAAACCAGAAAGAAAAACACCAACACAGTATAATAACGCATATGCATGGAATTTAGAAAGATGGTAACAATAACCCTATATGTGAGACAGAAAAAGAGACACAGATACACAGAACAGTCTTTTGGACTCTGTGGGAGAAGTCAAGGGTGAGATGATCTGAGAGAATAGCATTGAAATCATATGTGAAACAGATCGCCAATCCAGGTTCGATGCATGAGACAGGTGCTCAAGGCTGGTGCACTGGGATGACCCAGGGGAATGGGATGAGGAGGGAGGTGGGAGGGGGGTTCAGGATGGGGAACCCATGTAAACTCATGGCTGATTCATGTCAATGTATGGCAAAAACCACTACAATAGTGTAAAGTAGTTAGCCTCCAACTAAAATAAATAAATTTTTAAAAAATAAATTAAAAAAAAAAGTAGACACCACTTTGATGACAAAGGCCTGTCTAGTCAAAGCTATGGTTTTTCTAGTAGTCATGTATGGATGTGAGAGTTGGACCATAAAGAAGGCTGAATGCCGAAGAATTGACCCTTTTGAACTGTGGTGTTGGAGAAGACTCTTGAGAGTCCCTTGGACTGCAAGGAGATCCAATCAGTCCATCCTAAAGGAAATCAGTCCTGAATATTCACTGGAAGGACTGATGCTGAAGGTGAAGTTCCAAAACTTTAGTCACCTGATGTGAAGTGCTGACTCATTGGAAAAGACCGTGATGCTGGGAAAAATTGAGGGCAAGAGGAGAAGGGGCGACAGAGGATGAGATGATTGAATGGCATCACTGACTCAATGGACATGAGTTTGAGGAAACTCAGGGAGACGGTGATGGACAGAGAAGCCTGGCATGCTGCAGTTCATGTGGCCACAAAGAGTCAGACATGACTTAGTGACTGAGCAACAACAACAACACTACTGAACACAACGAAGGGAAATGAAGAGTAAGCAGAGCACAGAGGGGACCCTGCTCAAAAGTGCAGTATGACAGAGCAGGGGTGGGGGCGGGGGGGTGAACAAGTGAGCATTTGTGAGTGCGTGTGGTACCTGAGTGTGTGAGTGTATGTGAATGAGTGTATGTGGATGGGTGCTACAAGTATGTGCGATGAGTATGTGTGGTGTGTGTGTGTGTGACTCTGTGGCGGGACACTAAGCCACAGCCATACAAAATCAAGGGGCTATGATACACTCCAGCAGCCACCTTCACAAACCCTTCCCATTACCTGTGCAGGTGGCCTGCCGCATCCCCACCAGATTCACGGGCCCTTTACTATGAACTTCCATGAAGCTCAACGGGTCAGTAATGAGAAAGCTCCCCAGGGCCCTGGCTCTTAAAAAGCCCTCAGATCCCTATGGACTACCGACCTCAAGCAGAAATACAACTTTCCCTTTGCACGGCCCGAAGCAGAGTGTGTGGCCCAGGCTGATTCAGCTGGCCAGCCTCACACACCGCCACCAGCCCCCTGGAAGTGCACGGCTCTGGGGTGCAACCCAGCCACTGCCAGTGCCTAAAGGAGCCCTGGGATGGCGTCCATGCTACAACGACAACCTGAGAACCCACCCGGGAACAACGACTTCTCTCCTCACTTCTCAGGGACTTAAGTCGGGGCAGAGGTTCTAGCCCCTGACAGCCAGCTTGTCTGGAAGTGCCGAGTAAGGTGGTACTGTACCCTCATCAGGCGAGGGGAGTGGGCTGGGTGAGGGGGACTAATGGCTCTCGGGTTCTCCTACAAGGACATGCTCAGAGCGTCTCACAGACAGAGAGCTCCTTGCTGGTCTGGTCTCCTCCCTGCACCACCAGCACTGGGAAGACTGTGTGGCCAAAGGAGGACCCAAATGTTGGTTAGGCTAGCTAAGGCCCCACCCTCAGCCTCTGGAGCTGCCTGTGCCCGGGGTGTCTGCCAGGCCTGGGTGCCAGAGGCCACTCCAGCATCCCCAAAGGGGGTTGCATTGAGTGACAGTGGCTGAGCTCAGCACCTGCTCCTCACAGCCTCCTGGGTCACTGCCCTTCTCTGGAGACAGGGCTAGTTCCCAAGCACAGCGGGCAGCAGTGGCTGACCCAACATTGTAGAAACTGTCTCCAAAGTGCCATGAAATCCACACGCACACTTCAGGACAGAGGTGGGGGCTGCTTCTGGCCAGGACCCTAATGACCCCACCCCCGGTCATACCTGTCTTCAGGACCACCAGGTGTGAGGCGTCATCTCGCACGTAGGACACGGCGGCAATGTCATGGATGGGGACCCTGAGGATGGTGTCCTCCCCGTCCCTCCAGGCCAACTTGACGTTGTAGGCAGACAGACTGATCACAGCGTCATGCTCCTGGGTCAGGTGTCCGGGGAGCTGGTGGGCTCTCTGGAAGGAACCACACTGCATCAGAAACACAGGGCCATGGGCTCCCCTGGGACTTTACACCATGTGTAGCGCAAGCAACCCACAACAGCCAGCACTGACAAGCAGGGTGCCACTCCCATGCTTGCTTCCGGGATACTGCTGTGTTCAAACCACATGGAGGGTTCTTTTGGAACTGCTTTTAGATTCAGACCTGCGGGGTGTGGTTTGCATATCTTGAAAACGTGAATTTTGAACACAGTTCAAAACCACAAGGAGCAAGCCTGGAGAATAAAGTTAATGTTCAGACTGAGGAAAAGGAAGGCCAGGGGCCAAGTGCATCCTTAACGTGATGGGACTGGGTCACCCCTCATGGCCATAAAGGCCCAGGGTCAGAGGGCCAAGAGTTGGTGTCAGAAAACAAGGGTCAGAGGTCAGGGTTAGGAGGTGGAGCAGGATGAGGGTCAGAGATCAGGGATGGGGGTAGAGCAGGCTGAGTCAGGCAGATGGGGTTACCTTTGCATTGTCTATGAAATGCAGGATTTCGGTCCTACTGGAAGGATTCAGGTATCCTGGTATGGACGTTAACTGACCTAAATACTGAAAGAAAGTGGAGAGAGGAAGTGCCATGAGCAAGGGAAGATGAGCCAACACTACCAAGGGCCATAGAACATTGCAAAAGCCTTGCATATTCCCATCACAAGCTGGTTGGCTGCAGTTCCAGCTTGCAGTGGGGGCCTCCTCTAGGCAGCATGCTCCAAATTTTTTAGTAAAATCTCTACTGGCTGAAGAGGATACTCCCACACTTCCCACCACACTGCATCAATGTTGTCATCAAAGTCCTGCAAAGGACACCCCAAAACTAGTTTGGTGGAATTTGTATTCTAAAAAGGCAGATAGGAGAATTCCCTGGCAGTCCAGTGGTTAGGACTCTGAGCTTCCACTGCAGGGGCCCTGATTCAATCCTACAAGCCACATGGTGCGGCCAAAAGATAAAAAATAAAAAGATAAGACAAGGATCGCTTGTGTTTCCGGATCACAGTTGGAAATTGAAAACAATAGCTCTGAACAATCTGCTAAAAAGGAAACACATTAATCATAAAGGGCCAGGCAGCTGAGCGATGAGCACAGAGAAACGAAGTGACAGGAGGCCATGAAGCACTTGGCTAACAAACTTCAATGACAAGGGTCTTGAGTGTGGCGCAGACACAGTGCAAGCTGTGTTCACATCACCACCAATTATCACAGGTACTGAATGTGCTTTAAGGGGTTATACTGATTCCTCTCCAAGAACAGATCTCTTACACTCGACATTTCTGATCCTCTAACTCTAATTTTTAAGGTTGCTGTTAACAGGATGACAATGGACTTTGTGTATCCGGTTCCACATGTAAAGTCATCACTACTGTTCTCACAAGAAAAGAGCTGAACAAATGAACATGTCTTCTCAGATCTATCAGAGAATGAGGTCACAAACTGCTTCCCCCAAAACTGGAGAGAGCAACAGGGGACAGAGAATCCCAGCCCCCAGGAAGAAGCTGCAGGGGCCAGGCGGGCAGGCGCATCGGAAGGGGGCTGACTAAGGGCTGGACGTGGGCATGGACAAGCTTAAGACAAAACTCTGGGGCCAGTCATACAGGGTCCCAGGCTTACTTGAGCTCTACCTCCAGGAGGCCCCCCTGGTCAGGATTCTCAGAAGTTGTCTTCAGCTTCTGGTGGGGCGGGGTAAGAGACTTCCAACTATGACCAGTACTTTGCTCTCTTCAACAAGGGCCTTTTCTCAAGGAAAACTACTTGACCAGGGCCTGTCCCACCTGGGGAAAGGTAAACACCAACTCCAGCAACCCAGCAGTTCTGTCCCTCCTAAATAAGACATATGTGTGATGGTCACAGCCCAAGGGCACAAGCTCACTGGACGACAGGGACCTACTCATTAGAGGGCTAGTGCACTCCCCTCCCCAGCAACCCCACTGCATCCACGGGCGCCTGTACAACAGGAGATGACATGTATCGGACCCTTTTAATAGCACACAGCTGCAGCCGACAGTAAACACAGCCTAATTCCTAGCCACATAAATACACAGCCTCACATGGAAGGCCTCTTTACCTCAGCTCCTCTCACCTGAACCACCACACCCAGCTTTCAACAAAAAATTACAAGGCATGCTAAGACAAAAAAACACTGAACAGACAGGGCAAGCATCAGAATCAGACTCAGATACAGCAGAGGTTTTAGAGTGATCAGACCAGGAATTTAAAACATCTGTGATTAATAACTACAGTATTCTTCCCTGGAGAATTCTATGGACAGAGAAGCATGGTGGGCTACAGTCCATGGGGTCGCAAAGAGTTGGACACAACTAAGTGACTAACATTTAATTACTTAGCCTGGTGGCTCAGGCAGTAACAAATCTGCCTGCAATGAGGGACACTTGGGTTCGATCCCTGGATCACGAAGATTCCCTGGAGAAGGGGATGGCAACCCACTCCACTATTTTTTCCTGGAGAATTCCATGGACAGAGGAGCTTGGCAGGCTACAGACCATGAGGTTGCAAAGAGTCGGACATGACCGAGCAACTAATACTTTCACAATTAATATGCTAAGGGCTATAATTAAGTGAACATCATTCAAGAGCTGATGGGTAATGTAAGCAAAGAGATAGAAATTCTAAAAAAATCGAGGGGAAATGTTAAAAACCAAAAACATTACAACAGAAATGAAAAATGCTTTTGATGGGTTCATCAGCAGATGGACACAGACAAGGGAAAAATCAATGAGCTCAGAGATATGTCAGTAAAAACTGTCAAAACTGAAAAGGAAATAGAAAAAAAAAAGGAAAAAACAAACAAAAAAGGAACAGAATATTCAAAAACAGAAGATTAAAAAAACACAGGAAGGGACTTCCCTGGTGGTCCAGTGGTTAGGACTCTGGACTTCTACTGTTGGAGGGCCCAGGTTTGATCCCTGATTGAGGAACTAAGATCCCACAAGCTGCATGCTGCTGCTGCTGCTGCTCAGTCGCTTCAGTCGTGTCCAACTCTGTGCGACCCCATAGACAGCAGCCCACCAGGCTCCGCCGTCCCTGGGATTCTCCAGGCAAGAATACTGGAGTGGGTTGCCATTTCCTTCTCCAGTGGAAGAAAGAGAAAAGTGAAAGTGAAGTCGCTCAGCTGTGTCCAACTCTTAGCGACCCCATGGACTGTAGCCTACCAGGCTCCTCCGTCCATGGGATTTTCCAGGCAAGAGTACTGGAGTGGGGTGCCATTGCCTTCTCCGCACAAGCTGCATGGCATGGCTGAAAAAGAAACCCAAGAAATACCTGAAGTTATAACAGTTGAGAATTTCCTCAACACCAAAACCACAGACCCAGGAAGCTCAGAGGACATCAAGCAGGATAAACAGCAAAATGAAAACAAAACCAAAAAACTGCACCTAGGCATATCATATTCAAACTGCAAAAAAAAATCAAAGACACAGAAAACCCTGAAGCCACAAGAAAACAGCAAATAGCCCCTTACCTACAAAGAAGCACCAATAATAATATAGCAACAACTGCATCAAACTTGTCCTCAGAAACCATGCAAGCAACAGAAGAGTGAAATACTGAAGCACTGAAAGAAAAACCCACCAACCTACACTTCTATATCTGGTGAAACTTCAAAAGTGAAGGAGAAATCAAGATTTTCTCAGACAAACATGATTTCATGATTACTTGGCAGGAAATGAGATCTTATTTGGAGAGAAGGGAAATGATTTGGTCAGCAACTGATCTATTTCAAGGAAAAAAACGGAAGGGAAGAAATATACGAAGGTAAAATAATACCTTCTACTTTTCTTATTGTAATTGACCTAAGAAATAACAGTTTGTTCAAAACAAAGATCGTAACATGTATTCAGTGATTATAGCTTAGGAAAAAGTGAAATGAATAACAGCACATTATATGGGACAGAGGGAGGAACTGGGAATATTTGGTTATAAGGTATCTGCATCACCTGTGAAGCAATGTAATGTTATTTGAAAATGGATTTAGATTAGATATAAATGTATTTTGCAAACCCTTGGGCAACCACTAAAAATATTCATAAAGAAGCAAAACTGATATGCTAAGAAAGGAGAAACAATGGAATCATACAAAATCATACAAAATGCTCAAATAAAACCATATAAAGGGGACTTCCCTGGTTGTGCAGTGGATAGAAATTTGCCTGCCAATGTAGGGGACACGGGTTCAAACCTTGGTCTGGGAAGATTCCACATGCCGCAAAGCAACTAAGCCCATGTGCCACAACTACTGAGCCTGCGCTCTAAGGCCCATGAGCCGCAACTACTAAAGCCTGTGCACCGCAACTACTGAAGCCTGCACGTCCTAGAGCCTGTGCTCCACAACAAGAGAAACCACTGCAATGAGAAGCATGAGCACTGTATTGAAGAGCAGCCCCTGCAACTAGAGAAAGCCTGCACAAAGCAACGAAGACCTAGTGCAGCCGGAAAAAAAAAAAAAAAGAGTGGAAGACCAAACAAAGAACAAGAACAACAAACAGGAAACAATTACAAATATGGTAAATATTAATCCACTGATATCAACAATCACTTTAAGTGTGAACTGTCTGAATATACCAATTAAAAAACAAAAACTGTCAGACTGGAAAAAAAATTCAAAACACAACTATCTTTTGTCTACAAGAAACCTGCTTTAAAGAGAGGTATTAAACAAATACATAAAATAAAAATTAAGTCATTTCACTAAGACATAACCATCCTTAATGTATATGCACCTAATAACAGAGCTTAAAATTCACATGAGGCAAAAACTGAGAACTACAGGGAGAAACAGATGAATCAACTAATACAATCAAAGACTTCAACACCCACCTCCTCTCACAAATGGACAGATCCAGCAGGCAGAAAATGATTAAGGATGAAGGTGAACTCAACCTTCTCAATCAACTGGATATAACTAACATCAATAGACTACTTCATCCAACAACATCATTAAATACACATTCTTTTCAAGTTTACATGAACATTCACCGAGATGGAACACATTCTGGGCCATAAAACACACCTAAATAAATTTAAGAGAATAGAAACCATATAAAGTATGTTCTCAGATCCCAGTGGAATTCCTCGAAAGACACAATCTACCAAAATTCACACAAGATGAAGTGGATAATGTGAATAGGTATGAGTTATTGAAGAAACTGAATCAATAATAACTTCTAAAACAGAAAGTATCAGGCCCAGACAGGTTCCCTGGTGAATTTGACTTAATATTTAAGGAAGAAATTATACCAAGTCTCTATATTCTTCCAGAAAATGAAAACAGAGAAAATACTTCCTACCCACTCTATGAGGCAGCATTACCTTAGTATCAAAACCAAAGATACTGTTAAGAAAGGAAAGATCAGTATTTCTCATAAAGAGATAAAAAAAATCCTCAACAAAATATTGGTAAATCCAATCCAAACAATGTTTAAAAGAGTTATACACCAAAAGCAAGTGGTATTTATCCCAGGTATGCAAAGGTGACTCTACATTCAAAATCATTTAATGTGATCTATCACATTAACAGGCTGAAGAAGGAAAATCATAATATCAAATAAATGCAGAAAAAGCATCTGATGACATCTAATATTCACTCATAACAAAAGCTCAGCAAACTAGAAACAGAGGGGAATTTCCTCAACCTGATAAAGAGCATGTATAAAATCCCTACAGCTAATATCAATGCTTAATGGTAAGAAGTTCTAAGATGGCCTAAGATCAGAACAAGGAAAGGATGTACCCTTTCACCACTGCTTTTCAACACTGTATTGGAAGTCCTAGCTAATGGAATAGGACAAGAGAGGGAAATACAAGGTATAGATTGGGAGCAAAGAAATCAAATTTTGTTTGCAGATGCTTCTCTGACTGGGGAACCAAGCAGGCAGGTCACTCTGGGGATTATCAAATGCAAGGACAGTAAACACAGAAGCTTGAGTCAGTTCACCAACTGCTATGCCAGGCAACCACCTGCCTACGCAGAGAAGAAAACGGGCACAGAGAGGAGAGGAACTGGCAGAAGCTCACACGGGGCACAGTGGCAGATATAGGCTGAATCTAAGCACAGTCAGTTCTACTAAACTTCAGAAAAGCTGCTTCCAAAAGCTGTTTAGTGAGTGCTGGGGAACTCCATAAGGAAATGCATACTTATTCTGAAAAGTTTTAGAGTTTATCCTTTCTAAGGTGGGGGTGAGGGACAGAAAATATGACTAAACTGTGTACTGGGGCTTCCATGATAGCTCAGTTGGTAAAGAATCCACCTGCAATGCCGGAGACCCCAGTTCGATTCCTGGGTCGGGAAGATCTGCTGGAGAAGGGATAGGCTACCCACTCCAGTATTCTTGAGATTCCTTTGTGGCTCAGCTGGGAAAGAATCCACCTGCAATGCAGGAGACCTGGGCTTGACCCGTGGGTTGGGAAGATCTCCTGGAGAAGGGAAAGGCTACCCATCCCAGTATTCTGACCTGGAGAATTCCATGGACTGTACAGTCCATGGGGTCACAAAGAGTCGGACACAACTGAGCGACTTTCACCTCACTTCATTTCAAACTGTGTATTTATTTCCCCACTCTACAGGGCTGAGAATCCACCCCTCTGACAGAGCAGTTTAGAAATAAATAAGCAGCACATCTGATTACTGGCTCATACTTAGCTTGTCACAAATGAACATTCCAGAATGTTTCTACAGATGCACAGTTAGCAGAGGTCTTTCCATCCTCTTCTTATGTGCTCATGTAAACCACATGCAGACCCTTGCGTATCTATCCTCACATTTCCTGATTTCAAATCTTACTACAAAGCTACAATAACCAATAGTGTGGAACTGGCATAAAGACAGACATACAGAGCAATGAAATACAACAGAGAGTCAGAAATAAACCTTCACACACAGTATCAGTTGATCTCCGACACAGGTACCAAGACCATTCAATGGGAAAAGGGCAATCTTTTCAACAAATGGTAGTGAGAAAACAACATTCCACACACAGAAGAATAAAGTTGGGCCCTCACCTAACACCATATACAAAAATTAACTCAAATGGATCAAACACCTACATTTTAGACCTAAAACTCTAAGACTCTTAGAAGAAAACATAAAAGCACACCTTCGTGGCATCGGATGTGGCAATGATTTACTGGCTATGACACCAAAAGTACAGGCAGTAACAAAATGTGGAAACACCTGAATTCTTGACAGAAGAATGGATAAACGAAAAGTGTTATAAACAATAGGATATTATGCATTGTTAAAAAGCAAATTCTGACACATGCTACAACACAGATAAGTTCAGTTCAGTTCAGTCGCTCAGTCGTGTCCGACTCTTTGTGACCCCATGAACCGCAGCACGCCAGGCCTCCCTGTCCATCACCAACTCCCTGAGTCCACCCAAACCTATGTCCATCAAGTCGGTGATGCCATCCAACCATCTCATCCGCTGTCCTCTCCTTCTCCTCCTGCCCTCAATCTTTCCCAGCATCAGGGTCTTTTCAAATGAGTCAGCTCTTTGCATCAGGTGGCCAAAGTATTGGAGTTTCAGCTTCAACATCAGTCCTTCCAACAACGCGGATAAACCCAGGCACAAAAAGGCAAACACTACATGATTCCACTTATATGAGGTACCTAGAGTGGTCAAATTCACAGAGACAGAAAGTAGAAAGGTGGTTGCCAGACACTGAGGAGAGAGAGAAATGGGGTTACTGTTTAACAGGTACAGAGTGTCAGTATGGCAAGGTGAAAACAATTCCGAACACGAATGGTGGTAAAGAGTGCACAGCAATGTGAATGTTAAAACCATTCAAAAAACAAAAACCATTCAACTGTACACTTAAAAATGGTTAAGATGGTAAATTTTATGTGTATTTTACCACAATTTAAAAAAACTTTTAATGGGGGAAAAAAGCACAGGCAGTAAGAAAAAAAACATGATAAACCAGACTTCATCAAAATTTAAAACTCTGTACATCAAAGGACACAATCAACAGAGTGCAAAGGCAACCTACCCAATGGGAGAAAATAACTGCAATCAGATATCCGACAAGAAGTTAATACCCAGAATACACAAAGAAGTGTAACTCCACAACAAAAAACCAACAATCTGATTTAAAAATAGGCAACAGACTGAAATAGGCATTTCTCCAAAGGTGATATACAGATGGTCAACACACGAAAGGATTCTCAATATCACTAGTAATTAGGGAAATGCAAATCAAAACCACAATGAGATATTACTTCACACCCATCTGAAGGGCTACTCTCAAAACAGGAAATAATACGTTGCTGAGGACATGGAGAAACTGGAACCCTTGCGCACTGCTGGTGGGAATGTAAAATGGTTCAGTCGATATGGAAAACAGTATGGTCATTGACAGAATTAACCTTTGATCCAGCAAGTCCACTTCTGGATATACATGTAAAAGAATTCCAAGCAGACATTAAACTCTTAGAAGAAAACATAGGACAAAAGCTTTGTGATACTGGATTTAGCAATGACTTCTTGGTTATGATACCAACGGCACAGGCAACAAAGGGAAAAACAGAAAAATTGGAGTTCAATAAGATTTTGAAATGTTGTACATTAAGAGACACTATCCAGAGTAAAACAGCAACCAACAGAATGGAAGAAAATATCTGCAAATCATCTATCTGACAAGAGAACTCCTAAAACTCAACACAAGACACCTGATGCCAAATGGGCAAAGGACCTGAACAGACTTTTCTCCAACGAAAATATGTGTGTGCGGCATGCTCAATCACTCAGTTGTGTCTGACTCTGCAACCTCATGGACTGTAGACCACCAGGCTCCTCCGTCCATGGAGTTTTCCAGGCAAGAATACTCGAGTGGGTTGTCATTTCCTACTTCAGGGGATATTCCTGACCCAGGAACCGAACCCATGTCTCCTCCACTGGTAGACAGATTCTTTACCACTGAGCCACCAGAGAAGCCACAAAGAAGATACACAAATGCCCAGTAAGCACATGAAAAGATGTTTAAGATCACTAGTCATTAGATACATACAACCAAAACAACGAGGTAGTACCTCACAGTCATTAGGATGGCTAGTGAAAAACAGAAACAAACAAAGGACCTCCCTGGTGGTCCAGTGGCAAAGACTTCAAGCTCCCAACACGGGGGGCCCGGGTTCAATCCCTGATTGGGGAACTAGATCCCACATGCCACAACTAAGAGTTCACAGGCCACAACATAAATCAAAGACCCCATGTGCCCCAACTAAGACCCAGCACAACCAAATAAATATTAAAACACACATACACACACACAGAAAATAAGCTGCTAGCGAGGGTGTAGAGACACTGGAACACCTGTGCACTGCTGATGGGAATATTAAACAGAATTACCATATGACCCAGCAATTCCACTTCTGGGTGTATATATATACACACTCAGAAGAATTGAAAGCACGGTCTCAAAGAGATTTTTGTACACCCATGTTCATAGCAGCATTATTCACAATAACTACAACATGGAAGCAACCCAAGTGTCCACTGATGGATGAATGGATAAGCAAAATGAAGTGTATCCATACACTAGAATATTGTTCAGCCTTAAAAAGGGAGGAAATTCTGTAATATATTACAACATGGGTAAAAATTGAGAATATTATGCTAAGTGAAATAAGTCAGTCACAGAAAGACCAATAGCGTATGATTCCACTAATATGAGGTTTCTAGAATAGTCAAATTCACAGACACAGAAAGACAGATGGTTGCCAGGGGCTGTGGAGAAGAAAGAATGGGAGGTTTTTGTTTAAAGGGTATAGTTTCAGATTTACAAGATGAAAAGAGTTACGGTGATAGGTGGTGGTGACGGCTGCACAACTATGTGCACATGTCTAATCTCACTGAACTGCACACTTCAACATGTCTAGGACGGTATGTTTTATGCTACATTTTAACCCAATTAGAAAAAGAAAAAAAACTGAAAGCAGAGACCTGAACAAACATTTGTATACCCATGTTCACAGCAGCATTATTCAGAATAGTCAAAAGGTGGAAACAAATCAATGCCCACTGATAGCTGAAGAGAATATATATACAATGCAATAGTATTTGGTCTCAAAAAAAAAAAAAAAGAATTCTGACACATGCTACAACGTGGATGAAACTTGAGTACATTATAATAAATGTAATTAAAGCCAATCACAAAAGACAAACACTGTATGATTCCACTTACATGAGATCCCTAGAAGAGTCAAATTTATAGAGACAGAAAGCAGAATGGTGGTTGCCAGGGGCTGAAGGAATAGGAAGTTATTGTTTAATGGGAAGGGTTTCAGTTTGAGAAGATTAAAAAGATCTGGAAGTAGATGGTGGTGATGACTGCACAACTATATGAATGTACTTACTACCACTGAAATATACACTTAAACATGGTTAATTTTATGTGATGCATATTTTGCTACAATGAAAAAATCTTTTCCTAGCTTTACTCAATAATTGTAAATAGTTTAATAAAAAAAAAAATGACTAAGTTGAGGTCATATAAAAATGCCCTGGTATTACGTCTGCAGGGCTGCACAAGAATGACCCCTGCCTTCACACAGCCTGGGGGACACAATGTCAGTAACACTGTCTCGTCTTTCTCAAAGTGCCACAGTGCTTCAAATTCAGGCTTACAAATCACCAAAAAGGATTCTACTGTCTTCACAGAGGTGAGGCCTCACTCATTTGAGATTTTTTTCACTGTACAACATGTATTAGTAAAACAAATGTTACCAAAAAGGAAATGAGCAGCTCTCATCCCTGCTAGAACTCGAGATGGGACAGTGTGGGCCTTCTGGACACATCTGACACTGTCCTGGGTGGTTCCCTGGCCAGTGCTGACCAACACACATGCCTCCCACAGCAACGTCAAGGACCAGTCCAAACCCACTGGGAGGTGACATGGTGTCAGATGCTGTGCCAATGAACTGATCCTAGCACATCAAGGACTCTGCTACAGAGGGATGAATGTGATGGGACAATAGAGACCAAGGGGACATCTGACGAGCAGTCACATCAGCTCAATCAGCCCTGGTATCAAAAGCTGGACTGTCTTGGGCACCGGCTATCCCCACTGCTGTTCCTGCTGCCCTTATAGAGACTGCAGCTGACTCAGGAGCGTGCTGGTGAGCTCACCACTCCAGCTCTAAACAGCCGAAAGCACTTCCAAAAATAATTGCTAATGAGACACAAGAAAAGTTCATTTGTACCTTAAGCCTAAGTCAGCCTCCCTATAACATCCACCTCTTTGGCCTTGACCTACAAGTTTCCTATGGCAGAGTGTGGGTCCTGATGGGAGTGAGGGACTCTGAGACTTGGATGGGGACACCTAGGGAGATGCACTTGAGACCTACATACACACATACCTGTCTTGCTTGCAAACTACACACAGGCCTCACCAGGATGGGCAACTTTCTTGACAATACTTCTTCTTGGGGTCTGCCCTCTGCCTTCCCAACCAAAGACCTGTTCCTGAAGTCAAATTTCAACATGGCAGGACTGGGACCTGCTGGTCCTACTAAACAGAGAAGCCTGAACACTGATGGAGCAGCAGGTACCAGGTGGAGGGGCATGGAACCCTACCACTCCATGTAGATGAGCAATGTCTATGGAGCTCTGCCCTTAACCCCAGTCAGGGGCCCGGACACGGCTCTCACTCGCTGCTAGCACAGCTTAGAAGCTCAGCAAACTCAAGGCCTACATTAAACCCAGTGGAGATGGCAGAACTGTGGATAAAGGTTTCAAAAGACACAGAGAGGTAGGCCTGTTGGATGGGATCCACCATGTAAGACACAGAATCCCAAGACTGCCTCTGCTCCTTGGGAGGGCTAGGAAGACACCCCATTCTCAAGGACAAGCTGCAACAAATGGGCTGGCAGAGGTGCTGGCACCACCAGGCAGCTCTGTGGCGGCTGTTCTCTGAGGTGAAAGGAGGAGGTGCTTTAGAAGGAGGCTTTGGGGTTCCCTTTGGGCTTCAGCTGGTAAAGAATCTGCCTGCAATGCGGGAGACCCGAGTTCGATCCCTAGGTTGGGAAAATCCCCTGGAGAAGGGAAAGGCTACCCACTCCAGTACTCTGGTCTGGAGAATTCCATGGACTGTAGAGTCCATGGGGTTGTAAAGAGTCAGACACGACTTCCACTTCACTTTTCCTGGAGCGAGGGGGACAACAGGACCCTGGGAAAGCAGAAGCCAGGGGGGCAGCACTTAGCCACCAGGAGCACTGGCAGGCGTGCTCACTGCAGTGGGCAGTGACTTACTGTAAATGGTCAAATGGCAAGGCAGGGGATGGGAGGGCGGGGCTGGTATGCACGCCCTACAGAGATACAACTAGAATAGAGGGGTTCCCAGGGTCAAGAGAGCTGCTGGGAGCCAACTGGGGTCCCACCTGATGTATACAAAGAAGGACACCACCACCGACTGTGCTGCTCCAAAGCAGAGTGGCAATCTCTGAGCCGGACTCCAGTCTCAGAAAGTGCCTGAAGGAGAGGCCAAGCCCCTGGAGAGTGAGTTGGTAACACTGATACTGCAGGGACGTCCCATCCCACCACCCCATTTCATCGCTTACTTCAAGGAAAATCTCTTCAAGGCGTGTGGAAGAGAGGGTCTGAGACACTGTTGAAACTCAAGAGGCCCAGGTGGCCAGCAAGGTCCTCTTCAGGGTGGGGGCACATCCAGAGGGGACATCTGAAAGGATGCCATCTCTTCAGAGATGCAGGGCACATCTGGATCTAACAGTCATTACACCACGCTTGGTCCCCAGTGGACAGAACACATGGGTCTGGGGGCCCAAAATAGGGCAGTGGGAGTGGCTCTGGTCACCACCAATCCAAGAGCCCCACCTGAGGAACGTGTACCCCCAGCCCTGAAACTTTTGGCTCCGTGGGTTCTGAGAGCCTGGCCCTACTGGTAAAATGTTACTATGAGGGGAAACAAAAGGGATTTACACTTAAAACTGCCGTCTCCTAATGCCACAGACAAGCAAGCAGAGAAAGGCGGTATTGTTCTGCAGGGTTGGCCTGGGTCATGATGAGGAGGTAAGGAAGCTGCTGCATACTGGGGACAGCAAGGTGCCTGTGTGGCCTTCAGGTGCCCCTTACATGCCCATAAGTGGGCAGATACATATCTTTTTCCTCTGTCCCATCCTGCTTCCTTCCCTGCCCTTCTCTGAGAACACGGCCTGAATCATCCAACACGATCTCCAGTTTCAGGCTCTGTTTCAGGCTCTGCTTCTTAGAGAACCCAGATGTCCCTGAACAACAAGCGACAAACAGGGAAGACTTACAACTCACTTCACGGCGAAGGGGAACTCATCAACCACACTGAGTGCTGGGGAAGATGTATGGAAAACCACAAACCACCCAATAGGAAAACGGCTGTAGAAAGACACTTAAGAGATCTGACTTGGGAAAAGATACACAGCTTCACTTTTAAGTACGAACTGTGATGCAACAAACTAAGACCACCAGATTGGCAAAGACTGGAAAGCCTGCATGGACACTGTGTGGCTCCTTAGAGTGTGCATAACAGGCATTCTCCCAGACTGGCAACAGTGTCTACCAGCTTAAATCTTACATGAAGGGCAACCTGGAAATGTCTGTCAAAATAAAAAGAAAGCTTTACACCCAGAAATTCTACTTCTGGAATTTATCCTAGAGAGTTAGTAAAATGTGTGTCACAGAGACAAATATGTACACATCACTGGTTACGCAAAAATATGGTTTAGCTAAATAATGGAATGCTACACAGCCAGCGAAATGGACAAGGCAGCTTTATGTGCCCCAGCCTTCCAAGATATGTCACGATACATTGTTGCCTGTAAACAACAAGGTGCAAAGTACCCACTAGGTAATCATTTGGGGACACTCACACATGTGATCTTGTGTACGGACAAATCCCCCTTGCAGGGGCACACAAGAAATTGATGCCAGGAATTCTTTCTGGTGGGGTGGGAGTGGGACTAGGGAACCTCTTTTCACCGGGAATCTCCTCACCATCTAAATTTTGCATCATGTTCATAACTTATATATTTAACTTTTAAAAATACAATAATTAAGACATATTAAGAAATCAAGGTGCTTGATGATGCTTCTAGATGCTTTATCAAGAAGCATCCCAGGAGAGGGGGGCGGGATGGGGGGGGAAGCATCCTGGGTTTGGGTTTGGTATCACACATGTGAGTACCCGCTGATGGCCCAAGAATCCAAAGCCAGAGTGTGAGTTCACAAGGCCCAAGCCCGCACTGCACTGTGCTCCTCCAGGACAAATGTCAGCTTGGGATGGCAACGAGAGGAAGGATGCTTCTGCTTTAAGGCAGGGTAGGGATTCAAGGAGAAAAAGAGTTAAAATGGTAAACAGTGTTGCTATACACAGTAAGCATTCAGCAAAGAGAAAGCTACTACTATATGCCTCTCACTTTCATGTTCATTCTAAATACAAAATACTTTCCATAAAGAACCACACTCCAGTATGTGGGAGTAAAAGTTTCCTCACCACTAGCAGGTTGTGTTGCTGTCACGGTTTTTACTTTATCAAAGTAATACATGTGCGAAATTTAAAAAAAGATTACACAGTCCCCCAAAGCGTTTATTAACAAAGAACAATCTGGCCCCAATCCAGGCAACTCTATACACCGCTCCCTAGGGGCAGTAACTCTGGATCTTCTGGATCTAGGACTAACTTTCTAAATAAAGGTTTTACGTTGCTACTGCCTGATTCATCAATTTAAGACAGGAGCTGATGATTTCCAGTTATGGCAAAGAAAAGATTCACCTCTCTTCCACCACCACTCCCACTTCTTCCTTTCCTCTCACAAGTTAGATTATCTATTACCTAAGCATTACCTGGCGCTTATATCATTCTGTTATGTATAATTCTACTTCACGATTGTGCCAAGACATAGCGAAATCACAACTTTATGCATAACCGTTCATTTTTTTTAAACCTTTAAGATAATTATAAATCACATGCAGTTGTAAGAAAGAATACATAGAGATCCACTGTACACCACACCGTCACCCCCTAAGGTAAACATCCTGTGATCACACAGCACCACAACGGGGATACTGACTACATGGTCAATTTACAGAACATTCCATCACCAGGTCCCTCCCATTTCTCTTTTACAGGCATACCCACTTCCCACCCACCTGGTCTCCTCCTTAAGCCCTAGCAAGTCCTCTGTGTTCTCCTTTTCAGTTACTCTGTCATATCAAGAATGTTATAAAAGGGAATCATAAAGTATGTAACTTTGGGGATTGGTTTTTTTTCACTGAGCTTAATTCTCTGCGGATTCCTGGAAGCTGCTGAAGGAATCAGTAATTCTCGCCTTTTTACAGCTGAGTAGGGTTCCACAGTATGGCTGTCCATCACTTGTTTAACCATCTACTTATTGAAGGACATCTGGGTACTTCCAGGTTCTGGCTACTATGAATAAAGTGGCTTTTAATATTCATGTACATGTTTTTTGTGTCGACTTAAATTTTCATTTCTCTGGGAGAAATACTCAGAATGCAACTGCCAGGTCACATGGTAGTTGCAGGTTTAGTCTTTAAGAACCTGCCCAACTGTTTTCCCGTATGGCTGCAACATTTCACGAGCCCACCGGCCATGCAAGAGTGATCCTCCCCACCCTCACCAGCACTTGGTATTCTCACTAATGTTTTAACTTTAGTGATTCTGGTAGGTATGCAATGATGTCTCGCTGTGTTTTAATTTGCACTTCCCTAATGGCTAGTGATGCTGAACATCTTCATGTGCTTATTGCCATCTGAATACCTTCTTTTGTACGAAACGTCTCATGACTTTTGCCCGTGTTCTAATCAGATTATTTGCTTTTCTATTAGGCTTTGAGAGGTCTTTATATATTCTAGATAAAAGACCTTTAGCAGATAGGTGGCTTGCAAATATCTTCTCCCAGTGTTTAGCTCGTCTTTTCACTCTCCTGATGGATTTTTTGGCAGAACAGAAGTTTTTAAATTTTACGAAGTCCAGTTTACCAATTGTTCCCTTTTTAGTGTCAAGTCTAAGGACTCTGCCTACTCTGGGTCCTGAAGATTTCCTCTTATGTTTTTCCCCTAAAAGTGTTTTAGCTTTACATTTTACCTTTAATCCCATTGTCCATTTTGAGTTAATTTTTGTGTAAGATGTGAGGTTTAGAGTGTAATTCATTTTTCTGCCCATGGGGGTCCACTGGCTCCAGCACCATTTGCTAAGAAAACAGCCCTTCCTCCACTGACTTGCCTTTGCACCTCTATCAACAATCAGTTGGTTGTATTTGTGAGGGTCTGTTTCCGGGTTCATGATGCTGTTTCACTGATTATTGTGTTGATCCCTCTGATGCTACCACACATTCTTCATTGCTGAAGCTCTAAAGTACATCCTGAAATCAGGTGAACTGACTCCTCTCATTTTTCTCTTCTTTTTCAAAATCTTTCCATATAAATTTTAGAATACTCTTGTCCGTATCTGTAAAATATCTTGTTGGAATTCTGATAGGAATTGTATCAAACCTATATATTAATTTGGGAAAACTGACATGTTAACTAGGCTGAATCTTCCGAACCATGAACATGGTGTATCTCTCCATTTATTCAGATCTTTGATTCTTTCATCAGTTTTGTGTAGCTTCCAGCATACCAACTCTAACATGTTTCGTTAGATTTATACCTAAGTAACTGTATTTAGGTCTGCAATTTATTTAACCTTAGAAAATGAGTTAAAAAGCGTTCCCTCTATTCCTGTTTTTCTGGAAGATTGTGCAGCCTGTTAACTCTAAACACTTGACACAATTTTCCAGAAATCACCGGAGTCTGGTGAAGTTTTTTACGGGAATTTTCAAATTAGATATTAAACTACTTTAATAGTTATAGGGCTCTTCAAGTAATCTATTTACTAGTGACCAGTGGTAGTCTGTGCCCTTCAAGGAACCGGCCCATTTCTTGGCTGCTGTTTGAGGGTGAGAGTCGTCTTCAGCGCTCTCTCATCAGCCTTTGTCTCCTAGCATTTAAAGGATGTCAGTCACTTCCTTCTGGCCCCTGATGAGATGTCTGCTGTCACTCTGTCTTCCCCATGGGTACAGTGTTCCTTCTCACTGCTTTCATGACTCTGTCTTTGTCTTCGCTTTTAAGAAGTTTCACTATGACATGTCTCAGTGAGCACTGCTTTGGGTTTATTCTGTTGATGGTGCACTCAACTTCTTGAATCTCTGTCTCTTTACCAAATCAGAGAAGTTTCAACCATGACTACTTTAATCAGTTTTTCAGCTCTCCCCACCCCACCCCAGCCCGCCATCTCTTCTCCCTCCAGGACTCTGATGACACAAACATCAGAAAATCTGCTCTAGTTCCACAGCAGAAGGGAGCACAGGTGGAGAGGCTGACTCCCCACTGGCCCCTGCTACCATCTGAGTGGGGGGGGGGCTCATCTTCCCTGCTGGACATGGTTGGCATTCCAGCTCCCCAAGTGGCCCCCACTGACAGGAGGGGTGGTGTGTGTCACACTGCTGCTGTCTGAGGGCAGAATCCCAGCTCCCTACATCTCCACTGACACCTCAGCTCCACTAGGCATTCATCAGGGACAAAAGTCTCTCCTCCTTACTCACCCTCCTCGGGGGTGGGTTCTGGTCCCCACCTGGCCTTTGCAAGCAGAAGCAGTGGTGGGGCCACAGGTTTTATAGTCACCTTTGGTTGGAACTGAGCAGGTACTGTTAAAACATTTTCTGCCCTGCTAAGCCATCCCTTTCTTGGTCTTTTGGCCACAGGGAGTGAATTTTGTTGGTTTTTCTTGTTTGCCAGCTTCTTCAGCTCCAAGCTTGAGATACATGAGGGAAAACAGAACTGGGGAACTCACCACTGGGTCGCAGCTTGGGTCCTGAGGTCTGCTCTGCCATCTCTCTACCTTTCGGTCTTCTTATAATTGTTACATATAAAATGTCCAGGATTTTTAGTTGTACTTAATGGGAATAATAGGGGAAAATGTTGACTCCATCTTCCTGGAAGCAGAAGTCCCCAAACTTTAATTTTTTTTTTTTTTCAAAAAATTATTTTGCTTATTTATTTATGGCTGCAGTAGGTCTTTGTTGCTGCAAGGGCTTTCTCTAGTTGCAGCCAGCAGGGTCTACTCTTCATTGCAGTGCTTGGGCTTCTCACTGTGGTGGTTCCTCTTGTTGCGGAGCACAGGCACTGGAGTTCAGGCTTCAGTAGTTGCAGCACTTGGGCTCAGTAGTTATGGCACATGGGCTTACTTGCTCCATTGCATGTGGAATCCTCCCGGACTAGGGTTCAAATCCATATCCTCTGGACTGGCAGGTGGATTCTTAACCACTGGACCACCAGGGAAGTCCCCCAAACTTTAAATTTTCATGGTGTAATATACGCCTACCCTTTCACTTGCTTTGTTTCCAATGCGCATTCTGTCTTCCCAATTCGTCAGCAGCCTCTACCCCAAGATATAAAACCATCTGCACTCTGTTCTCCCAGAGCTGCTTTGGTCTGTTTCCCAGATTCCTGTCCTGGGAATTCCCTCTGCTCCTCCTTGTGCCTAAACTCTGGTTCTGGACCTGTGTTTTCCATTCTCCTGGTGCATCCTTGTGCACTAAGACAGTACATCCCCCAGGAACCTCGCCAGAATGGGCTTGCAGGCTCATGTTTTAGAGAGCTGATTTGTCTGGTTATTATGACCAGAAAGGGATCCTTTCAATCTGAGAGTCATGTCTGTTGGTGAATTCTGCAAAACGCCCTTGCTGTCTTAACAACTTCCTCCCACTCTCCTCCATTCCTTCTTCTCATGAGTCAGATGCTAAACCTCCTGGACAGATTCTATAATTTTTTTTTCTCTCTCTCATCTTTGTCTTTTGGTTATCCTTTCTGAATGATTTTCTTTACCTTTGACCCCTCTAAAGAATTCTTTACGATATATAATTAAGATATTTTTAATTCCAAAAGCTCTTATCTCCACCTGTTTTCCTGTTATCTCACAGTTAACAGTATTTCTTATCTTTCTGACAATATCACATACTTTTATTTTTCCTCTAGTTTCTGCACTGTTGCCACTGCATTCATGTTTACTTCTTGTGTTTGTGCTGGGCTCTGTGCCTTCGTTACATGTTTTCCTCAAACGTGTACTTCTCCTTGGCTGCCCATTACAGAAGCCATGGGCACGGGCAGAGCTGCAGAGCGTCAGCTTCTTTCAGGCTGACGGGGTGGTCACAGCAGGGTCATTTGAGGAAGCACTTCTGTGGGCTGCGTGGCTTCCACCTAAAAGCACCCCTCTGAGGATCCCCCTTGGGAAAGGCCTGATTGCAGGCCTTCTGAAAGCTTGAGGGAAATGGGGTTGGCGATTCTCACCGTTCCAAACACAGGCTTTGACTCAATCTGCTCGTCTTCACACTGGGTCTCTCCCCACCCTCCTATGGGCCAGGTACCCCCATGTCTAAAGTCCCCCTAGTGCTGCATCTCCACCAGGGAGACCTCCCACTTCCCACCGTGCCAGGTGATAGCGGACCCCTCCGCATGCTTACAGTGTGCTCCGTGCCTCCCCACACCCCCGAGAAAAGCTGAACAGCTCTGCATCCTCTGAGGGACGAGGGTCCAGCTCCGAGGGCTCCGTGAACTCGCTACCCCACTTTCCTCAGCTCCCTCTGCAAGTTTACGGGCCTCACTCGTTACTGCTGCACCCTTTCCCATTCTCTCTGATCGCACAGTTTTATACCTTTTTATTCATTTCTTCTCACTGCAGTGTTTAGGGGAAGCACTAAAAACACAGCAGTGCACGTCATGTTAATCCACAAGCAGGCACAGTCTCTGACAGGATTCAGAAGCCTGTGTCCTAGGCTGTGACAATGACACATGGGACAGCTCTAAGCCTTTACCAAGAACTGAAACACACGGTCAGCTTTTACAAGTGAGGTGGCGGCTTGCTCCTGGAGAGAAAACCAGAAATGGGGCCACAAACAGCAGTCTGGGGATTGGGCACCCAGGTATCAGACATAACACCATGGGTGCACCCCCGGGTGGGGGTCAGCCAAGGTGCACGTGGGGACGGGTCCCAGACCACAGCGTCTGGTGCACTGAGAGCCTTTGCTGGCGACAGGCAAGGTGTGTCCTGCGGCCGTGGACTTACCTTCACCTCCTTCTCGATATAGTCGCTCAGCAGTCTGTCGGGCTCGACGCGCTCGGGCAGGGACAGCACCACAGTGTGCAGAGGGCGCCTCTCTGTCACCTTCTCATGGGCTTTCTTATCTCTACTCTTTTCACCTTTTAGGAATACTCGTTTAAACGGCGACACAATTCCAGGCTGCAGGCAGAAACGGCAATGGTTGGAGTTCATTATTCACAAAGGCTTGGTGTTGTACCCACGGCTAACAAGAAGTGGCCCAGGCTACTGCCACAGTCCCCGTGCAGGCAAGGGCTGGCCATTGCTGCCAGGGTGGGCCGGGCCGAGGGCTGCCTGAGGTACCGAGGGGCTCATCCCTCACCTGTTCACAGACACTTAGAAGATCCAAAGGACAGTTCTCAAGGCGAGTAAACTCAGGAGACGAAAAGAGGGCAGAAAGGGGAGATTCCCCCACAAGACAAAAATGTCGCATTGCTCCACCCCTCCCAGCTCTGCTGGGTCACTTCACTGCAGTCTTCGGAGAAGGTGGGGAGGTGTGCCCAGGGCTGTGGCATCAACAGAAAATGCAGTCAACAGTCACAAGCCTGCCTCTACGCTCTCCTGCGAAAGCGTGGCCTGTGCTCCACTGTCCCCTCCCTCTGCCAGGGCCTTGGGGGCTCAGGGCGCTGACCAACATCTGGGTGAGCAACGTCACCCCCAAGTCAGTGTCTAGGCCGGCCTGGAGGCCAATCTTGCAATCAAAGTAAACCTGAAGAGCAAGAACCAGGGAGGTCAGGGAGAAAGAAGTCAGCCTTGCCTGCGGGCCCAAAAAAGGCCTGGAACCCCTCCCAGCAGCTCCGAAGGGCTCTTCGGAGGTAACCATTTCCAGTTACCCAAAGAACATAAAAGCAGAGACAACAACACACCAGTGTACAAACTTGGCAGGGAAACATCACTGAACACAGGAACGAAACCCAGAGCTGGTGACCCATCCCAGACAGAGAAGTCACCTTTTGCTGTCCTGTCTACAATGCTGCAGCTTGCCTGCCTGGGCAGGACCCACGGCAGGGGTACCTCTGACCAACACTTACAGAAACAATGTACATGTCACCGAACATGCACTAAAAGCTCTTGTTTCCATTTCTCCTCTGCATGGGAAATTCAGATACCCGCCATATCCCAGCCAAAACAATGCCACAGAGCTGACGATTCTGTGAGCCCATCAGTCTCAAAGATGAAGGGTGGAGAGGGGCAATGACTCCCCCACTAAGGCAGGCGAGGCCTTGGGGGCCTCCCGGGAGATCCTGCAGGGCCTGCCCCACACCCACTGAGATGCTCAGCTACAAAGGCCACCCCACATAAAAGACATCCTCCGCAAAGTGAACCCCAGCATTCTTCCTGCTCCTTCTAGCCAGAGTCTGGCTTTTCTCCTCTGCTCCTTGGTCTGTGCTCATTACCCGAGTACTTGGCCCCTGGATATCTGTCTTTTACTCCTCTGATCCGCCAGAGGAGTAATCCTGGAGTACCTCTTCCCTGTGCCAGATACACGCCTAGTTGCTGCTCCACACCCTAATGCAGCCCCTCAGCACTTCATGCTGGGTGTGGGGTGGGGTAGGTGTAAAATAATGCTGATATGAGGCCCACGGGGCTAGTGATGATCATGACAACGTGCATGTGGGCCTCCATTTACTTTTTGTTTATATGTGAAATTGTTCAAAACGTTGTTATTTTAAGGATATAGTTCTCATCTACAGCTGCTTACACTTAAGCCACGGACAAGCTAATCAATACCATCATCACACGGACAGCGTCATCTCCACCATCTCAGAACTGCAGAGTGGACAGAAGGTGCCCCTTGAAGGAGCCCGTGACGGCTGATCCCAGCTCTCAGACAGACTGCCCTCCCAGTCTTCTCCTGAGAGGAGAGGACTCTCACACTGCTTCTTTCTCCTCCCTCCCACAGGCACTGTCAGCCCCAGCACAAGTTAGGAGAGTGGAAGAGAACAAGGTGGGGCACTTCAGGTGAAATTTGGGGGTGGGAGACGGGGTCTGCATCAGGTTGTCGCCATGCAGGGCTCACATGGAAATGGTGGGAAACGGTCACCCACAATTTCCCACTCAAGCACCGATGGTAAACTTTACATTGAAAGGGAAGCTGGCAATGGAGTAATGTAAACATCACGTTTCACCAGCCTGACTGCAGCAGGCCAGGCCATACTGAACTGTGATTCCCTCTCTGGCTGGCATCCCACACAGATGACGCTTCAATCCTGTTCTGCCTGACTGTGTATCTGCGCTGAGAGCCTCCCAGCTCCTATGATGTGCAAGGCACTGCCCTAGGGCTGTGGAAATACCAAGGCATGTAACACGTTACAGAGATGACCTATGTCCAAAACTAGCCAGAGTAAACATCTGTCCCTACACCATTTCTACCTGCTAACCTCACAGAACTCACTCTCAGATCATAACCAGGTGGGGGCACAGATGTGGTTGATCTTGAATCTGACAGTGCATGAAAGCAGCTCAGCTCAATCTGTCTGATGTTCCACCTTGCTACTCCGCTACACTTGGGAGCAACAGGAAACCAATTCAGAGGTGAGAGGTTTGCCAAGGTCAGCCAAACCACCAGGGCCACACACGGCATGCAACCCACACTGTTGTTTTAACAATGAGGGATGGGTCATAAAGTCACAGTCTGTGTTGGAAAGGACCCAGAGCCGAAGACCTACAACCCACCTTAAGGAGTCACTCTTCTAGTTGGCCGAAGAAACCAGGACGGCCCACTGCAGATGCCCCCTACTGCTCAAGGATCAGCTTTCCCTATGCTGAGCTCTACTCCACCTTCCTCTGCCTTTACCTCCTGGGACCCAGCACCCCACAGGGGAGCAATAAAACTGGTTAATAAAGGGGTCTGGTGCCTCTGCCAGCCAGGCATCAGGAAGGTGCTTGCGGAAGCATGAGACAGAATTCCCACCCTCAAGGCGGTCACCACCAAGCCCACAGCAGATGAACACGGACTAAATCCACAATGAGAACTGCCAGTCAGGTGCCTCAAAGGTGTGCTTCAGTGCCGAAATGTCCTCTATTTAAAGGAGCTACCCTGGCAACAAGGTATGCCCTGTGATGGAGCGTGGTGCCAGACCTCCACTGCTCGCAGGCTAGCAGAGGCAAAGGGAGCTGCCCCTGCAACCCAGCCCGCACACCAGACCACCTGGTCGAGCATGAACGTGGCCTAATTGGGACTCAGACGCAGCTTCCTGAACTTAGTCCTTAGCCTTGCATACACAAGGCACCATGTGCTTTTTCTTAATGTCCCAAAGAAGTTTCACTGGTGGCTGAGCCTTCCTAGAAAGTGAAATGTTGAAACCATTATGTAAAGAAAGACACCCTAGCAAACCTGCAGCCTTCCTCTTCTGCCTCGCCCCACTTCAGTGCAGAACGGGGGTGGCTACTCCGCCCAAAGAGAGCAGGCATGTGACATAGGAGACGGGCGCCCAGCTCCCACTGCAGGAGCTGGAAAGCACACCCGCTGGGAGTTGGGGTGCGGCAGGCATGGTGGGGGCCCCTCAGCTTTTCCAGAAACACAGTGAACACGACGGCACCTCAGGGTTTTGGAACTAATGGTGCTTTTAAACATGAAATGTAAAAGGAAGTTCCAGTTAATACACTATTGACCATGAGATTTTTGTAGAAACTAACACCTGTAGCCAGTGCTTTGTTATGTAAGTGATGCTGAGATGTCTCTGGTCAATAACATTCAGATAACAAAAGACATATTAATATGTCTCTGGTCAATAAGTTGCTTAAAAAAACAATACACTGACAGACAATTAAAAATACTCTTGACACACAGAATCAGGACTCCATTAAATGATTGTGGATTCTTTAATTCACTGGAATAGCCTCCAAATCAAAACAGTTTTAAAAAATGGGTTTTAGCCTGTGCAATTGTTTACTCTTCATCCAACAGGTATTTTTATTGAGCACTCGTGTTCATCATCACCAAAACGATCTTATTATCTTTGACCCAAAAGACGGAAGAGCCCCTGGAAAGAGCACAACGCCAAGCGCAGTTTCTCTTGGTGAATGGTGCCCTGGCACTCATGCCACCCAGAGTGCATGTGTCCGAGTCTCTTGTGAAGAAAGGGGGCCCTGAGTGTTGAAAGGAACTGGCTGAGGGCCCAAGGCACAGAGGCAGGGAGGGGACGCAGGGCTTCATGCAGACTTCACATGTGCAACACATGCTGCTTCCTAGAACTAGCTCCAAAGTGATCCCTAGATCCTTACAATACTCTTGCAAAGGACTTCCATGGGGGTCCAGTGGTTAAGACTCCACCCTCCCTATGCATGGGGCCCGGGTTCGATCCCTGGTCAGGGAACTAGATCCCACATACTTCAACGAAGATCTGGTGCAGCCAAAGAAATAAACAAATATTAAAAAAAAAAAAAAAACTTTTCTTGCAGTATTTTCCATCTTATGCTTGAAACAACTTTTGAAGTCGGAAATCTCAAATGTGGCTTTTAGTTAAACACACACAACTGACTCTGGTCCACTTAGTACTTTCCTAGAGGAGGGCCCCAGGGTCAGGCTGGCCTTGGGTATTGTTAGATTAAAGCCTGGCCTAGAATTTCACTTGAGATGACAGAGGCTCTGAGTATCTGCATCTCCTAAACAAATTCTCAGAGGCTATATTCTCTGTCAGAGCGTCTGTTTATTCACTCCTTCAGTAGATAACAAAGAACTGCCCCTGAACAAAGGCTTCAAAAGCAAGGCCCTGGGGTCCTTCAGTTGGGCATTTAGCAAATGTCTAATGAGCATCAAGCCTGTGCCCAGCACTGGGGCTATACCTTGAAGGACCCCTCTTCCCGCCCCAGGGCCCCTTCTACTGAGAGAGAGAGAAGACAGCAGCTCGGTGGGGCTCCAGCTCCGCCTGGCTCCGGTCAAGGCCAGGGGAAACACCAAGGCCAGAGGGTGGGCCGGGCAGAGCCACAGTTCTGTCCAGCTGGGCAAGGCAGCGGCTACTCCACTCAGGTTCAGACCTGCCCAGGTGCCCAAGGCACCCCCACAAATCCTCTAAGTACCACTGTTTAAAACTGCATCACAACATTGGCTATCTTAATGCCAACTACCTTCCACCACTCCCTGTAATGCGAATCAACAAATTAAAAAAGTTAAGTACTTCAGTGCCTACCAACAGAAAAAGAGCCTTTCTTAGGCGCCTCGGTGTCCTAAATAAGAACAGGACACAGCCAGCGCCCCAGGACCTCCTTACAAACTCAAGTTCCCCATCTTAGGGCTGGGCGTGAACCTGCCCTCCACTGCGGTGGCTTGCTCCACTGACACCCAGCCTCTGACCCTCCAGGGGCAGCCAAGACCACTTCAGCCAGGCACACAGCCCCTTGATCCTCCCTTGGGTGTCACAAATGAAACTCAGGCGCGAGTCTGCGACTGTGACTGCACTCTTTCCTGACCTTTTCCCTAAATCATTTTCGAACTCAGATCTTGAGTCCTGACTCACTATAAATCCACAGCAGACCTGACACCCACCATCTTTTACTCCTTAGGCGAAGACGGACAAACCCAACCACCTACAAAAAGCTCATCTCGCTCACCAGCCACAGGTTCTCAGACCCGGAAGCCAGCAGAACCCTCCACCCCATGCTCCCAAAGTGAAGGTCACAGGACCCAATAGTCATTCTAGATGGCTCTTTCCACACTGGGTTTGCACCTACCTCGTTCTCCATGGGACACCCTGTCGGAAAGTCTGTCTGAGGAGGAATTTCTCTGGAGGAATTCTGGTCCCTCCCCCTCTGCCGACAGTTACTGTGCATTCTCTTCTGTTCACTTCTGATCTGGTTGAAAAATATGGTCAGATGTTCACCCTCCCTCTGAAAAAAACATGTGAATGAACAGGAAGACCAGAAACCACAGCTTCCTTCTGCAAACCCCACTGAAGCTGTTTCGTTTTTTGAAAAATTTTAAGAGGCAGGCAACACCCTGAAACTGCTGACAAAATCCAAACAGGCTGCGTGCACAAAAAGATGCAAAGAAAACCCACACATCTTCGTACTAAACCAGTGCATCTTCTACCTAAACCTGCACACCTTCTTACTGAACCACCACATCTTCTAACTAAACCAGTGCATCTTCTTACTAAACCAGAACATCTTCTAACTAAACCAGTGGGTTTTTCTAATTTAACCAGCCCATCTTACTAAACCAGTCCGTCTAAGTAAAACATTACAACTTCTTGCTAAACCAGTGTATCTTCTAAATAAACCAGCACATCTTCTTACTAAACCCAATACATCTTCTTTCTAAACCAGGACACCTGCCCTACTATCTCTAGCATGTAGAGCCCATGGGTGGCCTCCCCACATTTCTAGCCAATACAGTATAGTCAGCTGAAGGACATTATTTTGGAAGTTCAACCATTCTGCAAAACCAAACCACAAAGTTAGAAAGAATGAGCGAGCAAGCTGAGAGCACTGTTGGGGCTCCCCCTCCTGACCACGCAGTGTCCTCAATGCAGGGGGAGCAGCCAATCTGCCTGTTTCAGAGCAGCTGTCATCTGCTTTGGGGCACAACAGTCCAGGGGGCCTGGACAGAGCACACCTCCATGACCCTCAGCCTACAAAAGCCACTACCTACTTCCAGGACTCTTGAGTTTAAGATACAACTTTGAAACTAAACAGCATGTCCCTGAGAAAGCTCACTTTAACTTCTTCAGGGTCAAATCTGATCCTGAAAAGGGGAAACTAGGTTTGTTGATGGTGAAGATTCTTACACTCTCTAGATAGTCCAAAATGGCTGCAAAGAGGAGAAGCTACTTAATTAACCATTCTGGTTAATTAGAGTGACCATATGTTGTCACAACTCAAAACATAGCAAATGTAATAATTTTACTAATATTAGATTTAGTAACATTAGATTCAGTTCAGTTCAGTTCAGTCACTCAGTCGTGTCCAACTCATTGCGACCCCGTGGACTGCAGCACGCCAGGCCTCCCTGTCCATCAGCAACTCCCAGAGTTTACTCAAATACATGTCCATTGAGTCAGTGATGCCATCCAACCATCTCATCGTCTATTGTCCCCTTCTTCTCCGGCCTTCAATCTTTCCTAGCATCAGTCTTTTCAAATGAGTCAGTTCTTCACATCAGGTGGCCAAATTAGATTTGATCAAATTAAAGTGCTAATTTTCAGTGGTTTTCTGCCCATAAAAATAACTACTTCATACGGTTCAATTTAAACTGCAACAAAGCTTAATATTTCTAGATTCTGAAAAGACTGGTTCAGAACAGCCATTTCATGCCTCAATTACTACCACACATGCTGCAGATGTAGAAAATACAGTAAACCGGGAAAGCAGTACTGCTCTAGATTTGTTCAAACAAACATCTGGTACTGCCTGGACTATCTCTTTAGAGACACAGGACACTGCAGGTACCATCTGGGCTCCGATTTCTCCTTTCTAAAAGCTGTCCCCGCAGAGAAGGACCAGGTGGTCCTGAGGGGAAGGGAATCAAGAGTGATATACAGAGACTTCAGGATGCAGAGCTGTCCCCATGCCTCATCTCAGTTGACTGTGGGGCCTGAGGCCGCTGCCTGCTCCCCAACAGGTCCCCCCTGCATGCACACACAACTCTTCCGAGGCCCCAAAGCTGCCCCACCCAGGGAAACAGAGGAAACTAAAGGATACCAACCAGCTGCATGTGTAAGCCTACCTGTTCTGCTCTCACAGATGCAATGATCACCACGGTGGGCATGGAAGAGAAAGGCCAAGGAGCACAGAGGGCAAATGAGAGCCTGGACAGGCGCTTAAATTCTAGAGGGTTTAGCGGCATTTGAGGAAAACAGCATTTATAAATGCAGCTGAGGGAGACGGACGGGCATTTCCTACAGACTGTGAGGCTCTAACTCAAGCGTGATGTTTTTTGTAAGAACACTTCCATCAGGGAGCACATGATATGAGGCAGTAACCTGCCTCGGATGGCTGTGGACTGGCCCCTATGCCTCATATTTGGATATGATATTTTTTAACAGTCTAATTCCGCCATTCCTCCTTCCTCTATTAGCAGAAATATTTACATAAAGAGGCCTTTTCCCTACTTGACTCTTTGGTCACCCTGAGGTACCGATCATTCAGAAAAGTTAAATGCATCATCCTTTCTCTTTAGCCGTAGCTTTCACAGCAATGCTGGTTCCCTGGAACCACCCTAGGTGAACAGTCCACTCAGTTCAGCTCACTCACTCACTCATGTCTGACTCTTTCCGACCCCGTGGACTGCAGCACGCCAGGCTTCCCTGTCCATCACCAACTCCCAGAGCCTGCTCACACTTATGTCCATCGAGTTGGTGATGCCATCCAACCATCTCATCCTCTGTTGTCCCCTCCTCCTCCCACCTTCAATCTATCCCAGCGTCAGGGTCTTTTCCAATGAGTCGGTTCTTCACATCAGGTGGCCAAAGTACTGGAGTTTCAGCTTCAGCATCACTCCTTCCAATGAATATTCAGGACTGATTTCCTATAGGATGGACTGACTTGATCTCCTTGCAGTCCAAGGGACTCTCAAGAGTCTTCTCCAACACCACAGTTCAAAAGCATCAATTCTTTGGTACTCAGCTTTCTTTATAGTCCAACTCTCACATCCATACATTACTACTGGAAAAACCATAGCTTTGACTACATGGACCACTGCTGGCAAAGTATTGTCTCTGCTTTTTAATATGCTGTCTAGGTTGGTCATAGCTTTCCTTTGAAGGAGCAAGCGTCTTTTAATTTCATGGCTGCAGTCACCATCTGCAGTGCTTTTGGAGCCCCCCAAAATAAAGTCTGTCACTGTTTCTATTGTTTCCCCATCTATTTGCCATGAAGTGATGGGACTGAATCCCATGATCTTAGTTCTCTGAACGTTGAGTTTTAAGCCAACTTTTTTAGTCATCTTCTTACGGATGCTCCAGGACACCCCAGGCCAGCGGTGGCCTCTCCCGTCTGGAGTCTGCCACTATTCCAATGGGCACTGCCGCTTCCAGAGGAAAGTGCTGCCTCAGGCCCACCACCACTCACTGAGGGTGCTACTGCCTCCTGGGGCTCTGCGCCAGAGAGCGCGAGGAAATAAGCATTCTGTGTTTAAGAGAAAAACCTCCAGAGCTTATAGAATTCAAATTGAGGATTATAGGGCTATTGATTATCTTCTTTGGTAGTCTCTGCACCCACCGGATCCTCCTAGGATGAAAGCCAGTGAATAATGTTGCTAACGCAACTATATTCCACAAATCCTAAAACAACTGTAACGGTTGCAAAATAACAATACCAGTATTATATTTCCTTGGTAGCTCAGTGCGTAAAGAATCTGCCTGCAATGCAGGAGACTGGGGTTCAATCCCTGGATCGGGAAGATCACCTGGGGAAGGAAATGGCAACCCACTCCAGTATTCTTGCCTGCAAAATCCCATGGAGAGAGAAGCCTGGCAGGCTACATACAGGGCCTATGGTCGCAAGTTGGACACAACTTAGTGACTAAACCACCACCACCATTATTACTAATAAAATGATTACTGAAAACAATTTGTTTAAAGTTTGTGACTTTTCTTGTCCTTAGTGCATGTCCCACTATCAGCCTGCTGTCAAATTTCTATGATTTAATTAACTGAAATAATTCCTCTCTGTGGGGTTCCATCTCGTTTGGTTTTGCCATTTTTATACTTTGCTTTCGATTTTTTTAAGTGACTTTATTTTTAAAAAATGTTTGGATTCAACTTGTAATACTGTAAAACATAACATGGTTTCAAACTCACAAGGCCCATGCTAAGAGATCAACCCCTCCCCACTAGATAACCATCCAAAAAGCATCAGAGCATTCAGATCCACACCCAAGCACAAGGCTCCACGCTGCCTCCCACCCTGCTATGAGGATGTACCACAGTTTAGTGAGCCTGTATCCTAGGGGTGGAAAGTGGCCAAAATGAACAGCTTGGTTCACAAACTGCTTCGTGTTTTTGCCAATGTTTCCTTGGAGGTTTCTGGAAGTGAGATGCTGGGTCAGTCACGGCACCTTAGTTGGGCCAGGCATTGCCCCTTACAAGTTGTCAGGGCTGTGCTGGTCGGTTCCTCATGCGTAACCAAGCAGGGATTTCTGCTGGCCTGAAAGGTGAGAAGGGGTAGCTCATTCTTTTTTTACTTCGGTCTTCATTTACATTTCTCTCATCATGCAAGAGTCTCAGTTGCCTTTTCACACATTTAAAAGCCATTTACATTCCTTTTTCAGTCTTTTCCCATCTCTTGACTTGTTTTTTCTTATCAGGTCCTGTTTTTGTCTTCCCTATTTTTAGAAGCACCTTACACAGGGAGTAATTACTTTTTGTTTTGTAAGTTGCAAATATTTTTCTTAATTTGTTGTCTTTTTACTTTGCTTGTTGTTTAGTCGCTAAGTCACATTCAACTCGTTTGCAACCCCACGGGCCATAGCTCGCCAGGCTCCTCTGTCCATGGTATTTCCCAGGCCAAGAGTACTGGAGGGAGTTGGCTATTTCCTTTTCCAGGGGATCTTCCCAACCCAGGGATGGAACCTGGGTCGTCTGCATTGCAGGCAGATTATTTACCACTGAGTCCCCTGGGAAGCATTTTTACTTTGTTTATGTTCATGTTATCAGATCTTCTGAGTTTTCCCCTCACTGCTCTGAATTTTGAATAAAGAAAGGTTCCACAGCTCCCAGATCACTGAAGAATTCACCCATCTTTTTGCCTAGTACCTTTATGGCTTAATCATTTTTGCTTTTATTTAAATCTCTGAACAACCTTTGTTCACTCTAGTGTAGGAAGGATGGATCTGCTTTTATCCTTTTCCGTACATCTGCCCAGTTACCCTAGTACCACCCATCAATCAATATCCCCACTGCTTCAAAATGCCACTTTACTATGCTCTTAGGTTCCCCATGGAATGAGGTCTGTTTCTGTATTTTCTCCACTTCCTGCAGCTTATTCCAGGACAACCCCACAGCTTTAATCGGGGGGATGACAGCATGACCTAAGCTGGGGTTGTTCCCTTGTTTTTCTTCTTTTTCAGAGATCGTTCTTGCCTGTTCATAACACAAATAAGCTTTAAGTCAAGTGATGTCGCTCCATTAAAGAGTCCAATGGTATTTTTATTGGGATCATATTAAAAATTAACTCAAGGAGAGCTGGTAACAGTCATGATGCCGTTATTTACCCAAATACAAAGTGTCTTCCACTCCTTTAAGTTCATGTTTGTACGTTTCAGGAGTTTCTCTCATAGAGATCTTAGTTCCCCTACCAGGGACTGAACCCATGCCCTTGGCAGTGAAAGCCTGAAGTCTTAGTCACTGGACCACCAGGGAATTCCCTGGATGTTTCTGTTAATTTTAACCCTAAAGTATGTATTTGTCATCGTAAACAGGATCTTCTATTATAGGTTGGAGCTCCAACAGAACAAAGGGAAAAGCCAAGCTGGCTAGGGAGGCTGTGGAGCAACTGGGCAGGAGGAGATGGCTACTGATACAAGAGCCCAGACTGGGATGTGGGAACTAGTTGGGGAGGTATGTTGGGAGGACAAGGTTCAGGAGCCTGATCCCCCACGGCCTACGTATTCTTATGTTGCTGAACTGAACACTGAATGTGGTTTATCCGTTTGAGCTGCACTAGCTGTTTTCACTGACCCATGTAACTGAGAGAGAAGTTGATGTGAGGCCCTGGAGATTGGTGTAGGTGACCCTGCAGGGCAAGCCCTGTCAAACGCATGGCAAGAGTGGCTGGCAACCCTTAAGGACCAAGACACAGTACTGAAACCATGTCTGGGCTCAAGGTTCCACCCAGTCAGGGTAACAGAAGCCACTGGTTTATGGAGCTCTCAAACAGCAGGGTCACTGTACCCACTTGACCCAGCATGGCAACCAGGCCTGAATGTGTTGCTACAATAGGCAGCTCCCTGTCTCCCGCCTCAGACACCACCAATGCCTTTCAGAAGAAAGCTGTACCCTAGGGGAAGAAAACAAGTCAGTTTGCCTGCACCTGGCAAAGTGAGCAGTAGGCCTTTACTGTCTGAACTCTCCATCAGCCACCCAAAGCCAGCACATGCCAAGTGATGCCAGAGCTTCATTCTTGTGGGAGTCATAGCAGACTGACAGCCACCACCTCAGCATTAATTCTGTGAGGGTTCACAGGAGTTCCTGAGCTAGTTTTGCAGTTTTTCTTAATTTTGAAATTATTTCAAAATAAAAAGATTCTTAAAAAACACACATCAAAACAACACACATTTTACAAGTGCATGCACAAACAAAAGGACCTGAGTGAAATAGGTAAAGATGGTTGCCAATAAAGGAGGGGCATGAAAGAAGAGTGAGGACTGGGTTTCAAAGAAAAAGAGCAAATAAGTGAAGAAATAAAACCAACAGAAAGCAACAGATAGGCCTGGCAGGAACCAATCATAAGTATGGTTAACTTATTCGTCTATGTCTGAGATCCAAAAATGGAAGAAAAAAGACAGAGCGGCAAGAACACAACACTCTACTGCTGAGAGCAGGCGTTCAACGAGATGAGGCAGACAGAGGAGGCAGACCCAAAAGGGATGTGGTGCTGGGGAGTCTCTGGAAAAAAGGATTTCCCAAGCAGGTATTTGGTATTCATGGTTGTGGAATGTCTTCTACCCAGAGTATTCCAGGTGATAAAATACCACCAACAGAATGTGCTGCAATGGGTTTTTCTGCCTCTGGTAATTATGATAAAAACACAGCTCTGGAGGACTTCTCTGGTGGTTCAGTGGTTAAGAATCCACTTTGCAATGCAGGGGACACGGGTTGATTCCTAGCTGGGGAACTAAGATCCCACATGCCATGGGGCAACTAAGCCTGTGCACCACAAGAGAAGCCCACACGCTGCGAAGAAGACCCAGAGCAGCCAAAATTTAAAAAGAGAAAGACACAACATGTAAACATGCAGCTGGTGTGGCTGTATTAATATCAGACAAAAGAGATTTCAAAAAAAGGATTACCATGCAGGAGGAAATGGCAACCCACTCCAGTATTCTTGCCTGGAGAATCCCGTGGAGAGGGGAGCCTAGCAGGCTACAGTCCATGTGGTCTCAAAGAGTTGGACATGACTTAGCAACTACACAGATATAGAAAACAAACTAATGGTTATCAAGGAGAGACAGAAGTGTGATGGGACAAATTATATGTATGGGATTAAGAGATTAAAAACTCCTATTTATAAAACAGTGACAAGTTTGTGTTGTATCAGATAAAGAATTATAGCCATTATTGTATAATAACATTTGATGGAGTATAATCTGTAAAATACTGAATCACTGTGCTGTACACCTGAAACTAGCATAATATTGTAATCTACTGCAATTAAAAATTTAAAATAAATAAAAAATAAACAGGTGAATTTTCCACAGGGAATTGTTAAGATTGTATTTTCTGGATGGTACAAAGCACCAGACATTTAATAAAGGGCGTTTCTATGAAAAACAAAAACAAAAACAAAAAAAGGATTACCAGAAATAAAGATGGTCATTTCATAATGAAAAAAACACCATTTCAAGACACAGTATTCCTACATATGCATATACTTAAGAAGAGTTTCAAAAATACACAAAGCTAAAACAAACAGAACTACAGGGAGAAACAAGCAAATCTAAAACAATAACTGGAGATTTTAACACCCCCTCTCCCCTCTCTCAATAACTGACAGAATTAGCAGACAAAAATTCAGTAGGAAATAGCTTGGCAGTGTTTATTTATAAAGTTAAACATATAGTTCCCATATAACTGGGCAAGTCCATTATTAGGTATCTGGGGAAAAAAAATGACAACATATGTCCACACAGTGAGTCATTCACAGATGTTCATAGAAGCTTCATTATAATATAAAACTAAAAAGAACCTAAATGTCCAACAACAGGTGATGGAAAACAAATTGTGGTATATACGTAAAATAGAATACTGATGCTGTTGTTCAGTCATTAAGTTGAGCCTGACTCTTTGCGACCCCATGGACTGCAGCACGCCAGACTTCCCTGTCCTTCACTATCTCCTGAAGTTTGCTCAAACTCATGTCCACTGAGTCGGTGATGCCATCCAACCATCTCATCCTTTGTCTCACCCTTCTTCTCTTGCCTTCAATCTTTCTCAGTATAGTGTCTTTTCCAATGAGTTAGCTTTTCTCATCAGATGGCCACAGTATTGGAGCTTCAGCTTCAGCATCAGTCCTTCCAATGAATATTCAGGACTGATTTCCTTTAGGATGGACTGGTTTGATCTCCTTGCAGTCCAAGGGACCCTCAATTGTCTTCAGTACCACAGTTCCAAAGAATCAATTTTCGGCGCTCAGCCTTCTTTATGGTCCAATTCTCACATCTATACCTGACTATGGAAAAACTATATATAGCTTTGACTAGATGGACTTTTGTTGGCAAAGTGATATCTGTTTTTAACATGCTGTCTAGGTTTGTCATAGCTTTCCTTCGAAGGAGCAAGCGTCTTTTAATTTCATGCCTGCAGTCACCATCCGCAATGATTTCTGAGCCCAAGAAAATAAAGTCTGTCACTGTTTCCATTGTTTCCCTATCCATTTGCCGTGAAGTGATAGGACCGGATGTCATGATCTTTGTTTTTTGAATGTTGAGTTTTAAGCCAGCTTTTTCACTCTCCTCTTTCACTTTCATCAAGAGGCTCTTTAGTTCTTCTTCACTTTCTGCCATAAGGGTGGTGTCATCCACATATCTGAGGTTATTGATATTTCTCCTGGCAATCTTGATTCCAGCTTGTGTTTCTTCCAGCCCAGCGTTTCTGATGATGTACTCTGCATATAAGTTAAATAAGCAGGGTGACAATACACAGCCTTGACGTACTCCTTTGCCAATTTGGAACCAGTCTGTTGTTCCATGTCCAGTTCCAACCGTTGCTTCGTGACCTGCAGACAGATTTCTCAGGAGGCAGATAAGATGGTCTGTAATTCCCATCTCTTTAAGAATTTTCCACAATTTATTGTGATCCACACAGTCAAAGGTTTTAGTATGGTTAATGAAGCAGAAGTAGGTGCATCCCATGCATTGGAAGGCAGATTCTTAACCACTGGACCAGCAGGGAAGTCCCTAGCAAATGTACCTTTAAGATGCATACACTTCACCATACATAAATTCTACAGCAAAAGAAAATTATAAACAAATATTGAACTCTAATGATATGTACACTGAAGTGTTTATATCATAGTGAACTGATGTCTGCAATTTACTCTGAAATGCATCAGAGAAATAAAATGGGTTGATGGATGGGTAGAAGGATGAAGAGATGGGTAGATATGAGATAAAACAAATACAGCCAACATTAACGGCAGAATCTAGGCAGTGTATATATGGGTATCTGCTATAAAATTCTTGCAACTTTGGTGTATTCAAAACTTTTCATAATAAAATGCTTGGGTAGGGACTTCCCTGGTGATCCTGTGGCTAAGGTTCCGTGCTCCCAATGCAAGGAGCCTGGGTTTGATCCCTGGACAGGGAACTAGATCTCACATGCCATAGTGAAGATTTCAGATTCAGTGTAGCCAAATAAATAAATACATAATAAAAATTTAAACCCTTTAAAATGTTTCAGAGGGGGTGTGGAGGAAGCAGGCTATGGCTGCATACTCCTCTTTTGAGAAGTGGGGCTGAAGATGCACAATTATTTGGGAAAAGGAGCCTTAGAACAGAGCTGAAAAAGGTCTGACATCAGATTACCATGGGCAGGTCTGCTTCAGACACTGTGCATATCTCAGAACAAAGCTGATGAGTGACATGTCCACCAGCAGTAATAAAACACTTAAGACACAGTCGGTCCCAGAACATTTCCTGACATGTGACAAGTAGGATAACATACCTAACACAGAGGTCTGTCCAAGGCATTTAATTAATAAAACAGTATCCCCACTGTGTAAACAGCAAAAGGAAAATGGAATATTCAAACCACACCTGACTGTAGAGTTACTGTAACAACACATGGAAGCACATTATATATCTGGGGAAAATGGTGTGTGTGATTTCAAACTATAGAATGAAGAATAAAAGATTCAAATAAGTTTCTCTTCTTCTTCTCAGAGTCACAGGTAACAACACAGGTGAAACACACCCCAGCCCGAGCAGGTAACTCCCACAACAGGTTTCACTGAAGAACAGTAACACAACAGGGTCAGACTGACCATTTTTCTCACTTTCAGAATTCAACTATTCGTTCCGCCTCCTGGGTTACAAGATATGCATTGCAGTTTACCATCCTAAGCCTCCAACAAAAGCCCAAACTCCAACTTCCTACTACACTCACTAAAGAGGATTATTTTCATGTCACTGTACACATCTAATGCCTGTGATCAAATCACCTAATTCTTAACACAATCCAGCAGAAAACTGCTACTGTTCAGGCACACTTAGGAAGAAAAACTGTAACATTTTTGGCACTGGCACAGACCTAAGAAAAAATGTCCTTTTTATTCCTGCTAAATTGACAAACCCAAATCTAAACTCCCTCTCAACTGCATAACCATTAAAACTGAGCGCCACATTTGAAGAAGAGCCACTGGCCTTGGACTGAGAGATAAGAAAGAGCGAACAGAGTAGCGAGAGGGCCCACAAAAATCACAGGTCAGGATGATGGCGTGGAGGCTGGGCAACACGGCTCAGCCCCACACCCTGCCACAGACCCAAGGCCACGTGACCACAGAGAGTGGGCAGTTTGTGGCCCCAAGCACATGCAGGTGATCCCGCCTCTTAAAGCAGCTCGTCCATAGGAGCTGTACAGTGAAGACCAGGTCCCCAGAACGTCTGGGCTAGATTGAGACAGGGCCCCACCAAAACCGTCCTAGCACAGAACTGACTACACCAGACTCGGCACATCAACCTGATGTTCAGGGTCAGCTTCAAAATAGCCCACTGTCTTAGTCTGCCTGAACAAAGCACTACAGACTTGGTGGCTTCAACAACAGATATTTCTCCCAGTCCTGGAGGCTGTGCGCCCAAGACCAAGGTGTCAGCAGGGCTGGTTCCTCCTGGGGCCTCTTTCTCAGCTTGGAAACACTCATCTTCTCCCTGATCCTCACATCGTCTTTCTACTGAATGCACATCCCTGGTGTCTCTTTGTCCAAACTGCTTCTTCTTATAAAGATATCAGTCATATGGAATTAGGGTCCATCCTAGTGACCTCGTTTATCTTTAATCACCTCCATTCTGAGGTATTGGGGGTCAGGGCTTCACCACATGAATTGGGGGGTGGGTACAGTTCAGCCCGTAACACCTGGGGGGCAGGGGTGGATGAAGAAAAAGTGTACCTGAAACAAGCTGCCCATGCACTAACGATACTTGACATTGAGGTACGGGGGCTTCATTTCTCTATACTTGTACTTGATGTCTTCATAACAAAAATGTTTCCCTATTCACTCTTGTCAAATCACACTCGTTAAAATCTGTCCACTGAGCTTCCCTTCAAACTCTGTGGCCACAGAGCTCATGTGTCTCCTTAGCGTCTGCACCCAGTGCAAAGTCAATGGCAATGAACAGTTCTTAAAGGAATGAATGAAAAACCCCCAATGGCTTCAGCTGTACACAGGACCAAAACCAAACTCCGCCCTCCCATGCCCTGGGCCCCAAGCCATCCCAGCACCTCTCCTGCTTCTGCATATCACATCCATGGTCCCCCTGAGGAATTAGCGGATGCCTGTGTCTCTCCTGATATAATGGCACTAGCCCTCTCTTATTCTCTAACATGGTGTGAAGAGCTTACTCTGCAAATAAAATGCAATGTCTTCAGCCCTTCTCACTGCACTAAGCATGAAACAGGCACTCAAATATATAAACAGGATGATTTCACACAGATCAGCTAAATCTACAGTACTTAACTGAGTCACATCAGGGTGGTGATGAAGATGGGGCAGCTGGGTTATTACTGCTGACAGAAATGAAGAAATAAAAGACCACAGTAACTGCAGTGACCAAACCTATAGGGGACCAAAGGCACTTGTCCTTGACCACACAGGGCAGAAAACTGACATCTCTTCTCATTCCAAAGCAGCTCCTTTGTAGACTGTCACAGAAATGTCTTCCTTTACTATCTTCCTCTCAAATGATGATCAGAGCAGAAACAGAAAAGTACTACTAAGATTCTGATGAGCTTTCTGAATCTAAATTATCACGGTCAGTGAATTATCAACCTGACTGAAGAAGAACAGGGAATCTAAGTTCCTAATGCAAAAAATTAATAAATACATGATACTGTATAAATGGTAATTATCCAAACCGGAAAAGGAATGAGACCCATATTTGCCAGTTATTCTGGACTCATCTACTGATGGCCTGACATCTGGTCCCACCGGCAGTGGTCTGGCCTCCTCAGCCCAGGGTGCCAAAATGCCACCCAACAATCCCTGTGGCAACTATTTGAGAGAAAAGAAAACAAGGTATAGAGGCCCAAAGTCACTCTGTTAACCCATATTATGGCTGGGACACCTATAGAATCAATTTAGTTGTAAAAGCATCTACCAGGCCATGACCAGCAGTTCAAAAAAAAGCCAGAGTGCAATGCTTATAGTTAGAATTGTTTCTTTAAACTTTCATTTCAGCCATACAAACACTTACACATACCCACACATAGCTGCGGAGAACATATGGCTGCCTGAGGGCTGGTTTAGCGCAAGCTCCAAGTTCCTCATAGACATTAGCTAGAGGATAACTTGGCAAGTATATGAGCTGATAACTGGGGACCCGCAACCAAGAGGAATTTTTTCTCCCCACTTCTTATACGGAAACTTCAAAAATTCACAGAAGTAGGCAGAATAACAAATAATGAATACCCACTGCCAAAGCATTCAGCTATCTCCCCTCTTTTCTCTCTAGTCTGAGTAAAGCAAATCTCAGAAGTCATCTTATTTCACCTATAAGTATCTCAGTGTATACGTCTATCAGTTCAGAACTTGATAAAACATAATACAAACATTACACCCAACAAAATTAATAGTAACCCTTCATTATCATTTACACCAAGTCCTGTATTTCTAGGGTACTTTATAATTTTTTAATTTAAAGAACACAAATAAAATGAATAAATGGAAAAAGATTTAACTTCATTCAGGTTGAAATCATGCGACCTCAGACCCAACAGCAGCAGAAGCAGCAGAAACCAGGACCTGAACATGGTTGAGGGCCAAAGGTGACTTTCCACAACTATGTCTTCCCAAGGGCTGTGATCCTCATCTGAGTCAAGTGTTTTTATAAAAAGGCACACAATACAACTCAAATGTACACCTAAGTTTCCTACAAAAAGAATTACATCTTGACAGAATCAGATCAAAATTCATGGATCTTGGGTCTGTTCTATAAGGAGGCAGCCTTATTCTCCAAACCCTCAAGCAGGACTTGTGGTCTGAAAGGTACCAGTCACTCTGGGGACATTTAGGCAGGAAAGGGACCTCCATGGTCATTCCTACTCCCCAGGTCCCAGGCCTCTGGCAGCTAGTGGACCTCTTTGTCCACATGCTTACCCCTCAAGCCTCCCCACCTCCCCACCAGATCCTCCCACACCCCAATCACCCAGCGCCTTCCACCGGGCATTACTGGCTCAAGTCACCCTCATCATATGTGCCAGGGTAGCCTGAGAAAGGACAGGGCTGTACCTGCGCACTTTATATGAAATCCACTCTGGTCTACTGGTTCTCTGGCAGCTCGATGAGTCCTGTCCTGAGGAAATAGGCCATGTTAGAACAAGCCTGAATAACTGCTCGACAGAACACCGAGACAAGCATCTGAAGACCTGAAAAGCCTACAATGCATGTTTTTTAAGGTTTAAATCTGAACTTTTTGAGGAAGCTAACTTGGAAAGAGAATTTAAATGTCCATATGCTACTTTCATGAAACTATTAAGTCTTTATTTGCTGCTTTAGTTTGAATTTGTGATGAAGCTTTAAAATAGAGAGCTCTGGTTAACTTACCATAATGAGAACAACTTAAGTATCAAACTGATTGAGCTGTATGTGACCTCATACTGAACGGGGGAGAGAGCAGGAAGGTTCTGCTGGCTTGCAATTGGCTGAGAGTAAGAGATAAAGTGTGCTAAGTCGTGGCCTGGATAGGAATCTATGCCTCAGAGCCTTCTGTCTAGTCTGCCTGTGGGAAAATGGGCTAGGGCAGTGGCAAAATACAGAGAAAACACAAAACTCCTGGCTTAGGCAACTATGTAATAACAGGATATCTTCTTTAATAGACAATGTAATGTATTAATCTTCTCTAGGCTTAAATCTTTCCATTGCCCCCCATGATAAAATTCTTGAGTTTCACTGGCTTTTTACTTCTATTCCTAAAGCTCAGGAATGTCTTACCACTTCTCTCAATATGCTGAATATTCAAATATTTCTTCCAGAGCTGGTAGAAAGTTCTAGAAAAAATTCAGTCATTCTCATCCTTCCCTGTCACAGACAGGCTAGTACCCACTTGAAAGGAATAATTCTCCTTAGCAGACACTGTTTGGACTGATTGTGGAAGATACCATGTGGCTAGGATTGGTCCTCTGCTAGAACTGAGCCAATCTACAGAATGCTGGGAGCCAAGAGCGCTGGTGACAGGCCTCCTCCTATAGGGCCCTGGCCCACCTGCCTATCTGTGACAGGGAAGGATGCAACTGACTGCATTTCTTAAGGAGACTTCTACCAGCTTTGGTAGAAACATTAAACTCAGATTTCTCCCTTTTTGGTGGGCAGCATCCCTCTGTGGTCGATTGCTTACAGAATCACTTTCTTGAGTTGTTTTCCAGACTTAAGCCAACTTTGCAGGTAACTGCAACTGATACTGCACTTGAATTTAGACAGGTGTTCTAAGAAGGTAACAAAACAATGAGTAAAGAAAGTGCGAGAAGCCGGACACAATCGCCTGAAGACCATCTGGCTGCACTTCATTTGAAATACCTTTTGAAATGGGGCCCCTTGTGATGAGTAATCCTCAACTGAAGGACACAGCTGGCTCTGAAGAGCAGAAAATCAGAAGATTTATAAAGGTCTGTTTTAAACTTGTGCATAAAAGTGCACATACGTGAAATTGAAAATAACAAGTAAGACACTTGGGATTATAAAGCCTGTACTTAAGAAAGATACATTTCATTGAAATCCACTTTTCATTTCAATGATAGCTTATCCCATGTGGTTATTTGTCTCCTTAAAATGTTGAGTTTCTTTATCAATTACTCGAGCCTGTAATTAAAGACATAGTTTAAAAAGTACACAGACTAAGGAGCCTCTTGAACTATGTCCTAAATCCAACTGCCAAATGTAACGTCACTGAAATCACTCAGCTGGTACTAGGTAGGGCAAAACTCAGCCTGCGCCGGCCGAAGCGTGAACGGGCTGTATCATGAAGCAGTTTTTGTTTTCACTTGATACTCCAATAATGAAGTCAACTAAGCAGCAAATGTTTCTACGTTAACCTTACACCCCATTTTTTCAAAGACACTAACCCTAGAAAACTTTCTGGCCCATAACCGAGGCCAGCTCCTCTGCAACCCCTGGTCACTCACCCGCCGGGAAGGCCATGTGGAGAGCCTAGGTTTGGGGGAGAGTCACTGACCGGAAGGGGCGGAAAGGCGTGGCTCCTTCCTCCCCCGCGCGCCCTGCAGGCAAAAGACCACCTAAACCCATTGTCCAGGGGTTCGTCTCCTACTCGATCGCGCGGAGACTGACTCCTGCGACCCTGTCCCAGGCCCGACCGTGCGCCGTTCACCGGGTGGCCCCGGCCTGCCCACCACGCTCACCTCCAACAGAGTGAGCCTCCGGGCCTCCCAACGCCAGACTTCCAACCTGGGGCCTCCCCACGCCGGACTCCCACCTCGGACTTCCCCGTGCCGGGCCCTCCCACGCCGGACTCCCATCCTAGACCTCCCCACACCGAACCTCCTAAATCAGAACTCCCCTCCACGGACCTCCCAAGCCAGACTTTCCCACGCCCCGTACCGGCCGACCGACGGGCAGCCCCGAGGGACCCTCCCATGTCCCCCTAGCCCTTCCCCGCCCAGCCCCAGCCCCTCCGCCTTCCGCCTGCCTAGGTCTGGGGTCCAGCACGCCCCCGGCTCAGCCTTCGGGCGGATGCGCTCTGCAGGCTCACCTTCTTGCCCTTCTTGCCCTCTTCCTCCATGTCTCCGCGAGCGGCCCCCGCGGCCTGGCCCGCCCCGGGAGCGCCGCGCCGCCCGCTGCCGCTACATGCTCGCCCTGGCCCCGCGGCCACCGCCGGTCTTGCGCCGCTCGCCCGGCCGCAGTCTCCGCCCGTGGCCGCCAGGGGCCGTCCGCGCCCTGCACCCCGCACCCCGCACTTCCGGGCCGAGGGCGCGGCCCCGCCCCCGCGAATACGCCCCGCCCAGTGCGCGCACGCCCCTTCGGCCCACACGCCCCGCCTCCAATCCTTCAGAGCCGCCGAGAACGAGCCTGCCCTCCCCGCCCCTTCAGGACCGCGGGAGCGCGTCTGTCGCGGCCCAACCCACCACCCCCCACGCCCGTCAGGGAGGGCCGGAGCGCCCCTGCTCCGCCTTCAGCCCGTCCTCCTGCCCCTCAAAGCTACAGGAGCGCCTCCAGCTTTTCAAGTCTACCGCCATCTTTACGGCAGCCAACTTCCCAGCCTGCCTCGCGCTCAGGGAGAGGGAGCTCGGGCCGACAGGAAACGGAGGGCGGGGCCGGCGGGACGGGTGGGACCTGTGGGGAAGGTAAAGGACGGGAAGAAGGTAGGGCGTGGGGCTATGGGAGGGGGCCTGTGTGAGGGGAAGGCGGAGCTGGCGAAAGGGGCGGGACCGGCGGAGAGGGCGGTGGGGCTGTGGGTGGGAGAGGCCCGGGGGGATAGAAGGGCGGGGCTTGCGGAAAAGTGAAGGCGGGAAGCCAAAGGCCGGGCCTGCTGGAGGAGCCGGGCCTGGGGAAAGGGCGCAGGACCACTCCCTTTTCTTTTTCCCTTTACTTTCCATTCTTGCAGGCACTGGGAAGACTTCCTATGTTGCAGACTTCCTATACAAACCCATCAGGAAAGTTTCAATGCAACAGAACACGTCCGAACCCTACTGAATAAAACCGAACTTTAACCGGTCACCTAGAAGTAACAGCAATCTTTTACACAGGTAGAATGGAAACTCACACCAAACAAACCACTATTTGCCTCAACTGATCTTTTTTAAGAGTATTGCCTCCTGTGGCAGCGGTCAGTAGATTATCTCTCAGCTTCACATTCACTCTCAGTTTTCATCGCGGGATGGAGCTGGGCCTTTTGAGCATTAGTCCTTTGTCAAGTCACCTAGTGTAAAGCTTTGCCAGGAGAGACTGCTTGGAGGCAGTGTGGGAGGGAAGGGGCTTTGTTACTTAGATTCAGTGAGTTTTCTTGGCAGGCACATGCAGAAAGAGGCCTCTGAAGCGCGCACCTTCCTACATCAGGGGTAGTTTTTCCAACTCTGGGTTCTCCCAAGCACTTGACTCTGCAGTGCCGGCCTGCCAGCAACACCCAGCAGCCAGCAGATTCCTCCAGCACTCATCTTGAGAAGTTTTATATCTGGAGTGGTCAGAAAGACCCCTTCTATGAACAGTTTTCTCTGCACTCTAGAGCAGGGGTCCCCAATCCTCTGGGAGGCCTGTTAGCAACAAAGCCACTGCACATCAGGAGGTGAGCAGCGGGCCAGCAAGCCAAGCTTCATCTGCCTTCCCCATGGCTCCCCATTGCTCACAGTACCGCCTGAACCATCCCTGCTACCACACCCATGGGAAAATTGTCTTCCACAAAATTGGTCCTTGGTGCTGTACCAAAAAGTTTGGGGGCCACTGCGGTAGAGGGTAGACTTCAGCAAGCTTTGCCAGCACCTCTCTGCCATTCAGTGAGCTGTAGCTATGCTATCTCCGACAAAGTCTGGACCTCAGCCCCAGGGGGTGGAAGAGCCTGTGTTCCCTGCAGTAGCCTTCAGTTCAGTAGTTGCTCCTTATATCTACTATTCTTGTATTCAGAGTTCTCTTCACCTTTAATACTGATTCCCTTGTTACCCTAATTTTCTGTTATACTTAGTAATTCTTTATAGTAAATGTTTCCTACACTGTTTCTATCTCCTGATTGAACCCTATTTGATAAAGATACCCAAGAAATGAGCGGTCTCTAGTACTCCCTAAAGGCATTAGGTATTCCAGTCCCTTTGGCACATAAAGCCGAAGTGTGGGAAATGACTTTTCAATCTCCCTCCTGCAATAACTTAGCTTCTCACATTCACAGACACAAATAATGCAATGCATTCAGTGGTTATTCCCCCACCATTCACTGAAAAGAGGCCTGATATTTTAGATCTTCCACTAATGTACCTTTGCATACTCATCATGCTATAATGCTATAAATAACCCTACTAAAACTTCCCTTAACCTAGTGTTAGGAAAAACTCACTCAATTCCTGTATTTCTATCTTGCTTTCACACTACCATACTCACACTTCTGACACACGATGTGTGGGCTTTTTTTCCACACCAAGCAATTTTTTGAGACCAGCTATCTGTCCTATATTTAAATCAATTCTGATATAGCGACCTGTAGAGACCATTGGATCTCACTGGTAAAGGGCTCAGTTCCACAAGACAGCCCTGCATCCACTTCAGATGACAATTAAAAGTCCATATTGTTACTTGTGCTTCTGACCGACCAGCTATAAATTGGAGGTTCCCAGGATCCCCTCCGTGAATGCAAATAATATGTTAGAATGGCTCACAAAACTCAGGAAAACAGGTTCCTTATTGTTTATCACGGTTGTTACTTTGGCTGTGACAGGTCTTAGTTGCAGCACGTGGGATTTAGTTCCCTGAGCAGGGATCAAACCCAGGCCTCCTGCAGTGGAAGCGTGAAGTCAACCGCTGGACCACCGGTGAAGTCTCCAGGTTGTTGTTACTCTATATATTCTTTCAGAGCCAAATCACTAACTTTATTTCCAGGCATACATCCCAATTGATTTGGAAGAATAAAGAAGTTACTCTTCAGAAATGTGGTTTTATTTTTATTTGTTTTGGGATGTGCTGGGTCTTAGTTGCTGTGTGCTAACATTCTCTAGTTGCCGTGAGTGTGGGCTACTCGCTAGTTGCAGTGATTGGGCTTCTCACTGTGGTGGCTTCTCTTGTTGTGGAACACAGGCTCTAGGGCACAAGGGCTTCAGTAGTTGTGGCTCATGGGCCCTCGTGTGTGTGCTCAGTAACTGTGCAACTCAGGTTTAGTTGCCCCACTGCATGTGGAATCTTCCAGGACCAGGGATCGAACTAACTCCTGAATTGGCAAGCAGATTCTTAACCACTGAACCATTGGGAAAGTCTGGAGATGTGGTTTTAGAAAAAGTTCTTTTCAATGTTTGAAGTAGTTAAGATACTGCTAGTAGGTCTGTCTTTCTTTGTGCCAGTCTCATGCAGCCTCTTCGTATAAGGCAGTTGGGCTTTGATTATGTGGTTTTTTATGTTTTGGTATCATTTTTTATTACTTGGAGCATCTTGCCCTTTCTAGTGACTTTTGTTGGTTATCATTTCAGAAAAAAAATTTTCTTTCAGTCCTTGGCAAGTCCACCATTTTTAGTCACACACACACACACACACACACACACCCTCACATCCATACTCTGACCCTTCATAACCATTTACTTTCCTGGTTCTCTTTGATTATCTCATGGCAGAGTGACAGAATGGAGAGAGCAGTAAATTCTGAGCTTAAACAACCTGTATCAAGCCCTAACCTTCTGTGAGATCTTCAGCAAGACATTTAACTTCTCTAGGTTAATTTCCATGTTGGGGCTTCCCTGGTGGCTCAGACAGTTAAGAATCTGCCTGCAGTGCAGGAAACCTGGATCTTACCTGGGTCGGGGATATCCCCTGGAGAAGGGAATGGCTACAAACTCCAGTATTCTTGCCTGGAGAATTCCACAGAGGAGCCCGGCAGGCTACAGTCCATGGGGTCGCAGAGTCGGACATGACTGAGCAACTAACACTTACACATTTTTCACACTTACTTTCCGTGTTAGCAGACTGTTCCTACTCTGTCACATGACATTTAACAAAACAATGGGATTTGAATACTATAAACTGAATATCATCAGTTCAGTTCAGTCACTCAGTCGTGTCCAACTCAATGTGACCCCATGAACTGCAGCATGCCAGTCTTCCCTGTCCATCACCAACTCCCAGAGCTTACTCAAACTCATGTCCATCAAGTCAGTGATGCCATCTAACCATCTCATCCTCTGTCATCCCCTTCTCCCACCTTCAATCTTTCCTAGCATCACAGTCTTATCTAATGAGTCAGTTCTTCGCATCAGGTGGCCAAAGTATTGGAGTTTCAGCTTCAACATCACTCCTTCCAATGAATAGTCAGGACTGATTTTCTTTAGGATAGACTGGTTGGATCTCCTTGCAGTCAAAGGGACTCCCAAGAGTCTTCTCCAACACCTCAGTTCAAAAGCATAAATTATTTGGCGCTCAGCTTTCTTTATAGTCCAACTCTCACATCCATACATGACTACTGGAAAAACCATAGCTTTGACTACATGGACCTTTGCTGGCAAAGCAATGTCTCTGCTCTTTAGTATGCTGTCTAGGTTGGTCATAGCTTTTCTTCCAAGGAGCAAGAATCTTTTAATTTCATGGCTACAGTCACCATCTCCAGTGATTTTGGAGCTCCCAAAAATAAAGTTTCTCACTGTTTCCATTGTTTCTCCATCTATTTGCCATGAAATGATGGGAAAGGATGCCATGATCTTAGTTTTCTGAATGTTGAATTTTAAGCCAGCTTTCTCACTCTCTTTCATCAAAAGGCTCTTTAGTTCTTCTTCACTTTCTGCCACAAGGGTGGTATCATCTGCATATCTAAGGTTATTGATATTTCTCCTGGCAATCTTGATTCTGGCTTGTGCTTCATCCAGCCTGGCTTTTTGCATGATGTACTCTGCATACAAGTTAAATAAAAAGGGTGACAATATATAGCCTTGATGTACTCCTTTCCCAACTTGGAACTAGTCTTTTGTTCCATGTCCAGCTCCAACTGTTGCTTCTTGACCTGCATCTAGATTTCTCAGGAGGCAGGTAAGATGGTCTGTAATTCCCATCTCTTTAAGAATTTTCCACAGTTTATTGTGATCCACACAGTCAAAGGCTTTGGTGTCATTAATAAAGCAGAAGTAGATGTTTTTCTGGAACTCTCCTCTACTTTTTTGATGATCCAACAGATGTTGGCAATTTGATCTCTGGTTCCTCTGCCTTTTCTAAATCCAGCTTGAACATCTGGAAGTTCATGGTTCACATACTGTTGAAGCCTGGCCTGGAGAATTTTGAGCATTTTCTCAAGACCAGGAGCTGACTGTGGCTCAGATCATGAACTCCTTATTGCCAAATTCAGACTTAAATTGAAGAAACTGGGGAAAACCACTAGACCATTCAGGTATGACCTAAATCAAGTCCCTTCTGATTATACAGTGGAAGTGACAAATAGATTCAAGGGATTAGATCTGATAAACAAGAGTGCCTGAAGAACTATGGATGGAGGTTTGTGACATTGTACAGGAGACAGGGATCAAGACCATCCCCAAGAAAAAGAAACGCAAAAAAGCAAAATGGCTGTCTGAGGAGGCCTTACAAATAGCTATGAAAAGAAGAGAAGCGAAAAGCAAAGGAGAAAAGGAAAGATATTCCCATCTGAATGCAGAGTTCCAAAGAATGGCAAGGAGAGATAAGAAAGCCTTCCTCAGCGATCAATGCAAAGAAATAGAGGAAAACAATAGCATGGGAAAGACGAGAGATCTCTTCAAGAAAATTAGAGATACCAAGGGAACATTTCATGCAAAGATGGGCTCGATAAAGGACAGAAATGGTATGGACCTAACAGAAGCAGAAGATATTAAGAAGAGGTGGCAAGAATACACAGAAGAACTGTACAAAAAAGATCTTCACGACCCAGATAATCACGATGGTGTGACCAGTCACCTAGAGCCAGATATCCTGGAATGTGAAGTCAAGTGGGCCTTAGAAAGCATCACTACGAACAAAGCTAGTGGAAGTGATGGAATTCCAGTTGAGCTATTTCAAATCCTGAAAGATGATGCTGTGAAAGTGCTGCACTCAATATGCCAGCAAATCTGGAAAACTCAGCAGTGGCCACAGGACTGGAAAAGGTCAGTTTTCATTCCAATCCCAAAGAAAGGCAATGCCAAAGAATGCTCAAACTACTGCACAATTGCACTCATCTCACATGCTAGTAAAGTTATGCTCAAAATTCTCCAAGCCAGGCTTCAGCAATACATGAACCGTGAACTTCCAGATGTTCAAGCTGGTTTTAGAAAAGGCAGAGGAACCAGAGATCAAATTGCCAACATCCACTGGATCATTGAAAAAGCAAGAGAGTTCCAGAAAAACATCTATTTCTGCTTTATTGACTATGCCAAAGCCTTTGACTGTGTGGATCACAATAAACTGTGGAAAATTCTGAAAGAGATGGGACTACCAGACCATCTGACCTGCCTCTTGAGAAACGTGTATTCAGGTCAGGAAGCAACAGTTAGAACTGGACGTGGAACAACAGACTGATTCCAAATAGGAAAAGGAGTACGTCAAGGCTGTATATTGTCACCCTGTTTATTTAACTTCTATGCAGAGTACATCATGAGAAACACTGGGCTGGAAGAAACACAAGCTGGAATCAAGATTGCCAGGAGAAATATCAATAACCTCAGATATGCAGATGATACCACCCTTATGGCAGAAAGTGAAGAAGAACTAAAGAGCCTCTTGATGAAAGTGATAGAGTGAAAAAGTTGGCTTAAAGCTCAACATTCAGAAAACTAAGATCATGGAATCTGGTCCCATCACTTCATGGGAAATAGATGGGGAAACAGTGGAAACAGTGTCAGACTTTATTTTGGGGGGCTCCAAAATCATTGCAGATGGTGATTGCAGCCATGAAATTAAAAGACACTTACTCCTTGGAAGGAAGGTTATGGCCAACCTAGATAGCATATTTAAAAGCAGGAACATTACTTTGCCAACAAACGTCCGTCTAGTCAAGGCTACGGTTTTTCCAGTAGTCATGTATGGATGTGAGAGTTGGACTATAAAGAAAGCTGAGCGCCAAATAATTGATGTTTTTGAACTGAGGTGTTGGAGAAGACTCTTGAGAGTCCCTTTGACTGCAAGGAGATCCAACCAGTCCATCCTAAAGGAGATCAGTCCTGGGTGTTCATTGGAAGGACTGATGTTGAAGCTGAAACTCCAATACTTTGGCCACCTCATGCGAAGATTTGACTCATTGGAAAAGACCCTGATGCTGGGAAGGATTGGGGGCAGGAGGAGAAGGGACGACAGAGGATGAGATGGCTGGATGGCATCACCGACCTGATGGACACGGGTCTTGGTAGACTCCGGGAGTTGGTGATGGACAGGGAGGCCTGGCGTGCTGCGATTCATGAGGTCGCAAAGAGTCGGACACGATATGAGGGACTGAACTGAACTGAACTGAAGAGCACATAACCCGCTACCCTAGGCAGGTTATGCAATTCGAAGTCAGGCGACAAGTGGGCTCTTAACCTTCCAAGGCACAAGGAGATCAGAGTTTCAGTCCCTTGACAGTATTTCTGAAAGAGGGTTCCCAGGCCCTTTGAAACATAATCTTGAGTTTTGTGCGGCCTTAGGCCTACACCAGCCTGCCTGCGCCCCTCTCCCCGCCAGCTCCGGTACTCCTGTTCCTTTGCGAAGCCCGCTTCCCCAGTCCCTCAGTCCCCGCCCTGAGGTAGCAGTAACGCTGCGCGCCCCTCATTCACTTCTCAGGACAGCTGAAAGGAGCAGCCAAACCGTACCCTGCCTCGCCCCGGCACTCTCGTGACGTCAACTCCTGGCGCCGCGCGGGACCGCGGGTCACGTGATGCACGTACCGCTGCCGGCGGGCGGTGTGATGACGCAAGGAGAATGTGCGGGGCTGCAGGCATGTGTGATTGCGGTGGTGAGGCTGCTCCTGGACTTTGTTACCATCCACTGCCATCGAGGGTCCCAGGTGGTGCCTGCTACTTGCTGAGTACAGGTGAGGATCGTGGAGGCTGGAGGCCCTGGTAGGGTGTGACGTGCCGGGCGCTGGACCCAGTGGGAGCTGGCGCGCTATCCCCAGGTTGTCCCGCGCTTGGCCCCGTCGGTCCGGTGCGCATTCCGGGTCCTCGGCCCTGGTGGTTCGATCCAGCGGTTGCAAGGGGTCTGTAACCGATCTTCTCCGAGTCCTGTTCGGAGTATACGTGCGGGCTTGGCGGGCGGCGCCGGTAGGAATAGGGTCTTGGGTATGGCCTCCCAAGGGGCGAGAACTAGGGAGGCGATACGAGACCCGCCTCTAGCTGACCGTGTGCCCCCTCCAGGTGGACGACCCTCGGCTGCTCCGCAGCAGACCTCCTGTAAGATGCGCTGGTAAGTAACGCTATCCCGGCCCAGCCCCCCGCTTCCAGAAGTGGGTCCCCGGTTTTGGTCTGCAATTCCTAAGTATTCTCTGAATAGTAAAAAAAAAAAAAAAAAAATAACGAGAATATGGAAGACAGAGCTATTTTGTATAATGATGTGATGGTGAGGATATTTATAGGCTCGTAAGAAATGAAGTTAAAGTTAACCCTGTTCTGTCGGCTTCTTGATAAGGTTGCCTCCCCCAGGGCCGTTTCTCTCACTCTCTGAGCCCGAAAAGATTGTTGTCCCTCGTCTGTCTTTCTCTACTGTCTGTCTTATTTGTGTCCATGGAAACCCAAGTAGGCCTAATTCAACCTCATGGTCTCTTCCAGGTTCTGGTGCAGGCTGGTGCTCAGTGAAAGTACTGCTGTCTGCCCAGAGCTTTAGGGACTTGAAAGAATGTGGGCTGCAAGCCTCCAGCGTGCTTGGGTCTGCAGTGACCCTGTGCATTCCTACAGTGCTTGCAAGAAAATTTTGAAACGGTTTGAGGCCTTGCCCTGCTCCATCCAGAGCAAGGTTATAGAAATTTCAGACAGTTGCTTGTTCCCTTCCCTATCTGGTATGCTGGGTGGCACACAGACCTGTACTGTTTGATATGGTGACCACTGGACACATATGGTTACATTTAAAACTCAGTTTTTCCTTCACACTACCTACATTTTAGGTGCTCAGTAGCCACATTTGGCAAGCGACTACTATATTGGACAATGCAGATTAGAGAACAGTGATATCTTTGCAGAAATTGTTTTGGACTTTGGGTGTTAGCTGTGTTCCAGGCTCTTTGAAAATTTTATATCTTTCAAACAAAACTCTCACAAAAGAAAGTGAAACTCAGAAGGAGTGGTAAAGCTGGAGTTAGACCAGCAGCAGGGAATATAGAGTAGAAGGAAATAATGGGGTAGGCCCTGCCCTGAGGGACTGCCACACAGGGTGTTACTATTAGCTGGTAAACAAGATAGAACCAAAGGCTAAGTTCTGCAACAGTGCTGGGTGCCCATGGAGCTTACAGAGGGTGAGGTCAGTATGCATTGATTGTAAAGGAAGACCTCATCGGCTAGGAGGGCACAAATGTTGGTTGAACTCTGTTTTGTGCCCAACTTAATTCTTAACCCTATTTAAATCTTTGAGGACCACCATAAGGTAGCCTTAGGTCCAATGCAGATGAAAGAGTCATGGTCAGAATTGCGTGCCCGGCGTTCCTAGCCAGAAAATGGCAAGTCAGGCCTCTCCAATCCTACAGTCTGCTCTTTTCCAGAATGCCAGACAGAGAGGGAGGAATGAAATCCAGAAATGGGTAGGAAGTTTGGATTGGAGGGAAGTGCCATTGGTGTGAGGGCTGTTGGGTCCAGGCACAGATACGCCAGGATGGAGAGAGCGGCCAGCATGGTATTTAAAGTAGCAGGGGCAGCACAGCTCCGGTACTCCTGGACAGTGGGATCACACCACACCTTCTCCCCTGAAGGTCAAAGCTTCTAGCAAATTTGGATCTGTCTCTTCGGTGCAAGCGTTGAACACGCCCGTCTCCTGAAGTTGCTGTCAGAGGCACTTCTCGGTGAGTCTCATGTTTCTTCAGTCCTTGGGTGATATGCTGGCTGCCTTTTGACTTTATTTTCAAATATATTCAAGTAACAGACAGTCTTGGGACGTTTGACGTAGTGCCTCCAGGGCAGAGAGCAGGTATGCCTACTGTCTGATGTAAAAGATTTGGCTTTCCTGTGCTCAGAGAGCCTTTTCTGTGATGCAGCCCACTGCATGTGCGGTGCCTTCTGGCTCCCCTTGTGTCACCTGTGGGAAATGGGGCCAGTTAGAGAACACCGATGCTCTGGATGTTGCTGTGGTGAATTAAGCAACTCCTACCAGCACCCATGTAACTGACAGGCTACTTTGTCACCTGCCTTTGGTTGTGGGTATATCAGATCCTTCACAGTTCCTGAAAAACACCTCCCCCTAACCCAGCAGACTCTGCACTGTGTTCCTGCTCCAGCTTTAGCAGCAGACATCCCAGGATGCAAGACCCAGAAGAGACTTGAGAGGTGATCCCTTCCGTGGATGATAGATTCTTCCAGGGAATCTGCAGTGGTGAGTATGCCGGGTCTGTCCTAGCAGATCATTTCTGTTTATTTGCTGTAGGTCTCCCTGCCGAGAGGTTCAAAATCATCTACTTAATTTAATAATCCCTGGCTATATTCTTATATCACTTTATTTTTACGGCAGCCCTCCATGCTGTTTCCAGCTTGTTTTAACAGATGAGGAAGTGGGAACTGAGGTGGTGACTGGCCCGCATTGATGTACCTGGTGAAGGTACAGCAGAATTTGAACCCAGGCCTTCACACCACAGTTTTCTGAAGAAGTTTAAATCCTCACTTGTTCCCCTTCCAGGAGTCAGGAATTTCTGGTTCTTGGCCCAGCTGACATGTGCGTGTCTGACTGACCTTCTCTGACCCCAGGTTTGGATGCCATATTGTCTGCTTCCAGAACAAGGATCTTCGCTATACATCGGGACCCAGGCCCCTCTGACATCTCCTGAATGAAAAGCGATATTTAATAAAACAGTTTAAAATTTGTAATTCAGCCCAGCCTCTGTTTCTCTTTTTCGTGTGTTAGGTACAAAGAGGAGGACCCTGCCCTTCCTGAAGGAGTTTCAGCCAAGTTTGAGGAAGCCCCTGAGGTGTCTCGCATTCTCATTGCTTTTGAGACTGCAGAGTGGTTGATAGAGCACTAGAACCTGTCATCAGGAGCTGTACCTTGAGATCCCAGAGTGGGTTCCACTGGCTTGACAGGGTTCTCGGGCTCTTGTCCTCTACACCAGTGTGGGTCAGACTTAGTTACCAGTCTGGGTTATTCAGAACCCAGCATGTGGATTGATACTTTTAGGATGAGTTGCTCCATCCTCATGATCTTTTTCATCTGATAAACTGTTTCATAATTGAAGCCTATTCAGCCTGTTGTTGGTGATCTTTTCAAGGAATGTCAGCAGGTTAGGCCAAGGCTGACTGAGCCAGAAAAAGTTCAGTAAGCCACGTTTACATTCAGTTTGTTACTGATGTCATGAATGGAAAAGTACCCAAAGGTTCCTTCGCCCTGAGTCACTGCAGCTACATCCTGAGGGGGCAGAGGCAGAAAGCCTCACACCTCAGAACCGCATACCAGGGGAAACCCTCCTGACAGACTCCCTGGTAGATGAGAAAGAGTGAGAGGTAGCCCTCCTCACAGGCACCCTCAGGCTGGGTCATGTGGCCTTTGCGGATGTGGGCGGCTCCAGGGCCCTTCAGTGGACCTTTCCCTGCAACTAACTCGATACTAGTGTGCTCTGAGACAAGGCGAAAGTAAAAGCAAATCCTAAACTGGTTACAACTGTGTAGGAGAGGTAAGAAATAGGAACTGGAGACCTACTACACAGGACAATGGCATCAGCAAGGGGACCCAGGGTAGGGCACATTGAAGGGACTGAATAGAGGCGGCATCCTGAAATTGACCTAGATAACCAGTGAAACTTAACCCTCAGCTCCCAGGAACCCCTCCCAGCTGTCCTTCACCCACCTGTTACTTAGTCAGTGCCCCAGCTTGTCACACCTTTCCTGGGGGTAAGTGGCAAATAGGCCCACACATCCCCTGCCTGAGAAGAGGCAGGGGCCAGCAGACCCAGAGGTCCAGCCAGATTCAGGAGGGGAAAGGAGTTCTGGTGTGCTGTCATCAGCTTCATGAGATAAACGTATTGAGTGGGAAGTCCTTTTGCAAGCTGTCAGAGTGGAGAGACTAGTCATGATTGCAGTTCAGGTCACAGCAGTAGGATCTGGCAAGCTCCACCCACAGGCCAATCCCCAACCTAAGAACAATTTTGACATCTTTACATGGGAGAACTATTCTGTGACATGGAAATTTTATCAAGTTCAGGTTTCAGTGTCTCAAGTTTCACTGGAACAACCCTATCATTTTGTAAGCACGTTAATGTAAACCCCGGGCCGGTTGGGGAGGCCCGAAGGTTGGGGAAGTGAAACCTTGAGGTTCTGTGAGAACTCACCAGATACTCCTGAACTTTGGTTTGGAAAACCCTTCAAAAGCACCAGCCCAAGAGGCAGGGGATGAAGAGGGTGTCTTTAAGATACTGGGAGGATAAAACCTGACCAGACTTTGCTCAAAAGAAGCTCCAGGCCTGGCACAGGGTGGAACCGAAGCCTGATCCTAACAGAAAGGTCCCTAACAGTGGTGCGTAATACTGTGAGGCTTGGTTTTTTACAGGCATTTGAAAAATAGCACTTTACAATTTTGATGTTAATTCAGTCACTAAGTCATGTCTGACTGTGCGACCCCATGGACTGCAGCACACCAGGCTTCCCTGTCCACTATCTCCTGGAGTCTGCTCAAACTCATGTCTATTGAGTCATTTTAAGGTATTTGAAGAGAAAAAACCCTTGCATATCAAACAGTATTTCAAAATAAGCTAGCTCTTTGAGTACAGAATCCCAAAGGTAGTACAGAGATGACTGAAATTTGGGAAACATTGTCCTCCCTGTGTGAGGGGAGGAATAAGAGAGAACTGTCCCCTCCCCAACCCCAATCCCGGACGCATCGTCGTCAAAATCCGAGCTGGCCAGTCTGGCCACTTCTAAAGGTGCTGCATGGTCTATAGAGCAAAGTTAGGCCACACCTCTGAGGTGAGGACCGAGGTGGGACGGGGGGCTCCTGGAGCAGTTCCTGTCCTTACTACTAGAGGGACAGGCAGGTAAGCCTCAAGGACACAGGACCCTTCCGGGAAGCATCCAGAAGCCTGGAAGACTGAGTGTCAGCATTATGAACCCAAAACATCAGCCCCCTGGTCGTGGCGGGGTATGCCGTGAAGCTGGCTTTGTCATTTGTCATTTATCCTGGCGTGGTCTTGCACACTTTGAAGAATCACTGCCTAGGTTTCTGCCCCAAAGGCCTGGGTATCAGCATTCTTTGACTTTTTCTCAAGGTACAATGTTCCTACCCTAAAATCCACCTAGTGTTGTGGTCTGAGAGTTGACAGACACACAGAGTTTTATAGCCAGGACCACATCACGAAATCTCTCCTCAGGGACCCACAAGTGAACAGCAGGGCCGGGGACTGCAGAGGCTTCTCTGCTTGAGGTGAGGGTGAGATCACAGAGGGTCGGAGTTTCCTTGACCGCCTCAACCTCAACCGTTAGGCACGCCCGGAGGGGAGGGAACCAGGAAGCAGGGGTCAGAGCCCCTTGGGAGGGGACAGCAGGCAGGGAGGGCAACCCCTTCTCGGGGCCAGAAGAACCCACTTCCTACTTCACCACACTGCTGGGGCGGCAGGCAGGGAGGCTGCGGGCAGGGAGGGCTGGGCCTGTGTGAGAGCACCCTTCCCCTCAGCTGCTCGGCACAGGAAGGTTGGGGCAACCTGGCCTGGGTGCTTCCCGCGCCGGCAGGATGGAGGACGATGAAGGCCCTGAGTGCGGCAAGCCCGACTTTGTGCTTTTGGACCAAGTAACTATGGAAGACTTCATGGAGAATCTGAAACTCAGGTAGACCCCGGGCATGGGCTCCCCTTCTCCCTGTCCCCGTCCCCAACTGGTCTCCATCAGCCCACCATCTGGGTGACCGCAGGGAGAAGTCGGGGCTGGAAGGACTGTCCCCTCAGGGCCAGGACAGTCAGCCAGTGCTAGAGCAGGCTCCCCAGGCCCGTGCATCCCACGCAGCCCAGGTGTCTCCTGAGCCTTCCTCTTGGCAGGGGCAGGCAGGTGCCAGGCATCTGGACCGAGTGGCCACTCCATCTTCCTAGTGAGGCTGTGCTGAGCCCTAGGGGCTCAAAGGGAAGTAGTCAGGTGCCTCCCTGGCATGCAGGTGGACAAGTTGAGATGACACTCTCAAGGGGACATGTGGGGTGCTTCAGGGTGTGGCTGGAAGAAGTGACATGGGGCCCTATTTGCCGGAGGGCAGAGGGCAGGGAGGAGCTGGTGGTGACAAGGGGTGGCAGCAAGAGCTGGCTTCATCCCTGGACAGCCATGAGGAGCAGATGGTAACCCACTGTGCAGATCCTAGGGACAAGTCCACCTGAGCCCAGATTGTTGAAGTCAGACACCATGGGCCCTGAGTCAAGGCCAGGGTTGTGGGATGGAGAGTCAGACCGGAAATGAGCTTCTCTGTTGTATGAGGCACAGAACTAAGCAGATTACAACCTAGCTTCTGAGATAGGTACTACCATCACCATATTAACACTGGGACCCTGAACCCGGGGCTGCACAGCTTGCAGATGGAGAGTCTGTCTCAGGCAGGTCCTGGGTGTGTAGGGAGCCAAGCCGGAGAACTCCCGTGTCTGAGGCAGTGGAGGAAGGGGAACCCGGGAACCGGCAGTCAGGGGCAGGGCGGGTCCCAGACACCGCGGGGAGCAGGCAGGCTAGGGCTCCTCCCAGAGCAGAAGGGTCAGGAGAGGGACGGACACAGGTACCCTCACAGGTGACCAGGTTCACACTGAGGGTGGAGAGGTCTGAGGAAGTGCAGGGGGAGTCTGCAGCACTGCTGCCCCAGGCACCCTCCCGGTGCCTCCCAGCTGCTGTCTGGGTGGGGCTGGGCGGGTCCTGCTTCTGCTTCTGGGTCCCCGCCCAGGTCTTGAGACGGAAACAACCAGAGGTCCCTCCCTCTGCCTCCCACCCCCATCTCCTCCCTGAGCTCAACCCCATCACCTAAGCTGCCAGTTCTGCCTGGCCCAGTGTGGCCTTGGGCAAGTCAGTCCCTTGATAAAACAGAATCAGGATTCCTGTGACTCCACCCCATGGAGAGCAGCTTGGATCCCAACACTACTTTGTGTATGGATGAGGCTCCCAGCAAGATGGCACCGGAAGACTCAAGTCAACCCCACCACTTCCCCCCAACGCACTTCTCTGCCCTCAGCCCTAGGGGTGGGCCAGGGCCCCAAGGCTCCCCACCTGGGCCCAATGCCCTGGGACCTAAGTGTGTGTCCCCTTGGCCCTGAACACTGAGGACCTGCCCTGCCTGTGCCAGGTTCGAGAAGGGCCGCATCTACACATACATCGGTGAGGTGCTGGTGTCTGTGAACCCCTACCAGGAGTTGCCCCTGTATGGGCCAGAAGCCATCGCCAGGTACCAGGGCCGCGAGCTCTATGAGAGGCCACCCCACCTGTATGCTGTGGCCAATGCCGCCTACAGGGCAATGAAGCGCCGGTCCAGGGACACCTGCATTGTTATTTCAGGTACCTGCCTAGCATCCAGGGCCCAGTTGCAGGCTCACAGCCTCCCTGGGTCCCAGTGTTTTCATTTGTCAATGATGGTGTGGTGGTTGGAGTGCCTGGGAGTACAGGTGGGCACAGGGAGCTGGTTAAAGGGGAGCAGCCAAAAATTCTGACTGTCCATCTCTTGGCAGGCGAGAGTGGGGCAGGGAAGACAGAAGCCAGCAAGCACATCATGCAATACATTGCAGCCGTTACCAACCCAAGCCAGAGGGCCGAGGTGGAGAGGTGAGGACAGTGAGGCGGGGATGGTAGGGAAGGGCTGGCCTCTGTCTCGTGCCTGATGGAGGGCAAGAAATACAATGGAGCCCAGCTGAGGCCAAGTTCAGTGGCTGTCAGTAAAACTCCAAGTGACCCACAGCTAGGACCTCTCTACCCAAGGAGAGGCAAGGCCCAGCATACGAGTGCCCTTCCTCTAGGGACAGGAAAGGGAGGAGGTGTAGAGGGCCAACAGACAGGTACTGGGCCCTCACGGGGACCCGATGGAAGCAGAGAGGTTGGCTGCCCGTAAGAAAAGCCCTGGATGCCGGGCCAGTGTCAGGGCTGGGCCAGGAACCCGGAAACCAGGACCCATCTACCTGCCAGCAGCTCACCAACAGGGATCTGTGGGAGCAGCTTCCTGTGTGAGAGCCCTGCCTCTTCCTGTTAAGGTGGGGAAAGGTGGGGTTCGAGGTAGGAGTGGGGTGGAAACAGCGATGTAAATTCCCAAGCACACATGCCTGGCAGCACCAAGTGTCCAGGTCCAGCTCCTCATGGGCTACAGCTTTGGTCTGGGAAGGCGGGGCCAAAGCCTTTCAAGGCTCAAGGCTTTACAGGACACCCAGCATGAGTGCCTGGCAGGTGCCTTTCCCAACATCTCAGAGTCAAGCGCCTGCAAGGGGCAGCGCAGGGTGAGACCGGGCCCTCAGACTCCCTCTCCTCCTATGATTGGGAAGCCTCAGGCAGTGATCCTGGATGGGGACACAGTCCCCAGTGCGAGGTCTTTGTGTTACAGTCCTGGCCCCTCCACCTCTCCACCCCACGCAGGGTCAAGGACGTGCTGCTCAAGTCCACATGCGTGCTGGAGGCCTTCGGCAATGCTCGCACCAACCGCAACCACAACTCTAGCCGCTTTGGCAAGTACATGGACATCAACTTTGACTTCAAAGGAGACCCCGTAGGGGGACACATCCACAGCTACCTGCTGGAGAAGGTGGGCCCTGCTACCAAGACCCCGGGCAGGTGGGCTGCACACAGGCCTCCCTCAGGGGGACCGGGCAGAGCTGTCCCACCATGCTGACTCTCCCAGCCCTGGCGCCCTGGAGGCAGGAACATACCTGACGTCTCAGGTTCACAGGGTGGGGCTCCCTCCATAGCCAGGTCCACGACCACCCTCTGCCTGCCCTGTCCTGGGGGCTCTGGGACAGATCCCTGGGATGGGGCCAGTCCCAGGCATGAGTCCAGCTGTTCTTTGTCCACAGTCTCGGGTCCTTAAGCAGCACGTAGGTGAAAGGAACTTCCATGCCTTCTACCAGGTGAGCCAAAGCCGGCAGGTGGGGACCTGCAAGGGAGGTCTTGCTTGCCCCACCCACAGTCCATTCCCCTCCCCTCCCCCTGTCTTCCCCCACCTCCTTGCCATCACCCTTCCCCCACCCTCACTGGGCTGGGAATTCCCTGGACATGGCACGACCTGGGCAGGGCAGTGTCTACACTGTGTCTGACACTGAGGTGGTTTCTGGGCACTGATAGTGTCTACACTGGGTAAGACCCCCTGAGAACTCAGGTGGTGTCTACACCATGTCTGACTCACTGGGGTGGGATCTCCTTGGACTTGGAGGTGGTATCTACTTCCTTTCTGACTCACAGAAGTGGGTGCCTGGACACTGGCCATATCTACATATGTCTGATCAGTGAAGTAGGTCCTCCCAGGACACAGGCAGTTTCTACACAGTGTCCGACACCAAAATGGGATCTCCTTTGGATTCTAGTGGTGTATACACCACATCGAGTGGGTTCTCATCAGACTTGTTCAGGATCTACACCATGTCTGATCTAGAAGCGGGTTCTCTCTGGGCTCAGGCACTGTCCACACCATCACCGTGCTGACTCATACCATGCATTCATTGGGTCAGCAGTGGTTGAAGGATGCCATCTGTTTGTGGGTAGGGTGTATGTGGGGGGGGGTCTTTTGGAGCTCAGGGGCCTAACAGAGGGATGTCTCGGCCCTCCAGGTGCTGCGGGGCTGTGAGGACGAGGAGCTGCAAGAACTGCACCTGCAGAGAAACCCTGCACTGTATAATTTCACCCGCCAGGGGGCGGGGCTCAGTGTGAGTGGGGGCAGGGAGCCCAGGCTCTAGTCACTCCTAGTTCCAGGACCCTAGGGCTGGTGACCAGTGGCTTCAGCTGGGTCCAGGGTGGAGTGAATGGCTCAGCGGGACTGGTGGGGCCTGATTCTGCAGGCTTTCAGTTGGAGGAATCAGGGCTCAGCGTGGGGAAGGGGTGCAATGGCGAGCAAGTGCACTGGGGCGGAGGAATTGAGGATCAGTGTGGCAGTGGTGTGCTGAGCCCCTTCTCCCCCAGGTCCTGGACACCGATGAGAAGAGCCACCATCAGGCAGTGACGGAGGCCATGCGGGTGATCGGCTTCAGTCCTGAGGAGGTAGCCTCTGTGCACCGGATCCTGGCCGCTATACTGCACCTGGTGAGCCTGCCTGTGGACACCGTGGCCACTTCCTCACATGGTGCCCTGGCTGGGCACCTCCCCTGAAGGAGGAGACTGGCCTCTAACAACCCAGCGGTATAACTGGCCCACTCCTCCCTCTGCTGAAAACCAAGTTGTTTCCATTATAGGTTCCCATAATGTACCTGGTCCGTGTCTGGTAGATTAGCCTGTACTTAGCAGGTAAGGGCAGTTTGAGCTCAGTAAAATGGAAACAGTGGCAGATTTTATTTTCTTGAGCTCCAAAATTACTGCAGACAGTGACTATAGCCATGAAATCAAAAGATGCTTGCTCCTTGAAAGAAAAGCTATGACAAACCTAGACAGCATATTAAAAAACAGAGACATCACTTTGCCAACAAAGGTCTGTCTAGTCAAAGCTATGATTTTTCCAGTAGTCACGTACAGATGTGAGAGTTGAACCATAAAGAAGGCTAAGCATCGAAGAACTGATGCTTTCAAACTGAACTGCTGGTCTTGAGGGTCTCTTGGACAGCAAGGAGATCAAACCAATCAATCCTAAAGGAAATCAACTCTGAATTTTCATTGGAAACACTGATGTGGAGGCTGAAGCTACAATACTTTGGCCACTTGATGCAAAGAGCCAACACATTGGAAAAGATCCGGATGCTGGGAAAGACTGAGGGCAGGAGGAGAAGGGGCAACAGAGGATGAGATAGTTGGATGGCATCGCTGACTCAATGGACACGAGTTCGAGCAAACTCTGGGAGATGGAGAAGGACAGGGAAGCCTGGCATGCTGCAGTCCATGGCGTTGCAAAGAGTCAGACACAACCTAGCGACTGACAACAAACATGCAGACCTGGCTCTTGCTTCTGTCACTTAAGAGTTGAATGACTTTGGGCAGGTTACTCAGTGACTCTGAGCCTCTGCTCTCTGAGGAAACATGAGGTGTGGGCAGCACATAACCAGCTACAGGAGGACACGGTGGGACCACTCACATGACATTCCTGGTGGGAAGCCTTGGGGAAGGCTTTGGTGTGCCCAGGAGCCACTCCCCATGCCCCTGCCTTCCCTTCCTTGGGCATAAGTGTACAGGCTCCTCTGAGACACAGAGCCTGACTCTTGATGCTTTACCATCACCAGGGAAACATTGAGTTCATGGAGCTGGAAGAGGACAGCCTGGAGCAAGGGCGCCTGGCAGTGACCGAGGAAGTGCTGGTGGACCACGTGGCTGAGCTGACGGCCACACCCCGGGAGCTAGTGCTGCGCTGCCTACTAGCTCGAACTGTGGCCTCCGGAGGCAGGGAGGTCATTGAGAAGGGCCACACTGCGGCCGAGGCCAGCTATGCCCGGGACGCCTGTGCCAAGGTATTCTAGGGGGTGGGAGGGGAACCCCGGAGGCCCTCCCAGAGGAGACAAGGCCAGAGGCAGTGAGAAGCAGCTGGCTCTTTACCTCTCCCCAGGCAGTGTACCAGCGACTATTTGAGTGGGTGGTGGACCGGATCAATCGTGTCATGGAACCCCGGGACCGGGACCCCCGGCGTGATGGCAAGGACACAGTCATCGGTGTGCTGGACATCTATGGCTTTGAGGTGTTCCCTGTCAATAGGTGGGTAGCTCTGCCACCACATCCCACACTCTGACCCTCCCCCAACTCTTAGTCCTGGGGGGCTCAGCTGGGCAGAGGAACAGGATGCCCAGTGTCCATCATGGTTGGTCCTTGGCCCCCAGGCTCATGCCTTCAAGCCTGCTTCAGCTGTGCCACCGCCCACTGGTGCCTGGGATGGCAAGACCTCGGTTTACTTCCCCTCACAGGGACTCCCCAATCCACTTCAGGGCGTGTGTGCTGGTGGGCTGGGGGGTAGCGCCAGGTAAGAGAGCAGCCCAGAGTGGGAGATGCATCCCTACTGGGAGGCCACTTGGGGTGCCTGGCTCCAGACCCCTCAGGCAATCTTCAGGGCATCTATCTGGGGGGAACTCTGCTATTCATTGGGCTTCCCTGGTGGCTCAGATGGTAAAGAATCTTTCTCCAATGTGGAAGACCTGGGTTTGATCCCTGGGCTGGGAAGATCCCCTGGAGGAGAGCATAGCAACCCACTCCAATATTCTTGACTGGAGAAATCAACAGACAGAGGAGCCTGACAGGCTACAGTCCATGGGGTCACAAAGAATTGGACACGACTGAGTGACTAAGCACAGCTGCTGTTGGTTGCATTCACTCTCCACGGAGCCAAAGCCGTAGGGTGGGTGGTCAAGGCATGACTCTGAACGGCCCTTCCACCCACCCCCTCCAGCTTCGAGCAGTTCTGCATCAATTACTGTAATGAGAAGCTGCAGCAGCTCTTCATCCAGCTCATCCTGAAGCAGGAGCAGGAGGAATACGAGCGGGAGGGCATCGCGTGGCAGACCGTGGGTGCCCGGCCCTCCCTGCACCCGCGGGTTCTGGGTTGGGGGGGGAGACGGGAGGAGGGACGGTGCTGGGCCAGTGGGTGTGTGGAGGAGGGCTGCGAGATGTGGACACTGGGCAGGAACACGGGCAGGAGGCTGGCGGATGGGGCTCGGGAGCTGCCCTGCTTGCCTGCCGCAGGTGGAGTACTTCAACAACGCCACCATCGTGGACCTGGTGGAGCGGCCCCACCGGGGCATCCTGGCCGTACTGGATGAAGCCTGCAGCACTGCGGGCCCCATCACTGACCGGATCTTCCTGCAGACCCTGGACACACACCACCGCCACCACCCACACTATACCAGCCGCCAGGTGCCCCTCTGCCCCTGCAGTCCTCCCACCCTGTGCCCCTCCAGCTGGTCCCTGCACTGGCAGGTGCCCCACGGTGCCACACTGCCTGTCTTGGGATGGGTGGGGGGGTCTTGGTGGTGGCTCAGCCTCCTCTGCAGGGCTGTCTCCCTCTTCTCCCCCAGATCCCCCACACATCTTCTAGGTCTTGACCTGGGCTGTCCCCATCTATAGCTCTGCCCCACAGACAAGACCATGGAGTTTGGCCGAGACTTCCGGATCAAGCACTATGCGGGCGATGTCACGTAAGGGCCCCCCACTGGGCGTCTGGTTTCTCCCCCACCGCCCCCTCCCCTTTCTAAGACGCTGGAAATATGCTCTTCACCAGATTCACAAGTGAGAAGTATCAAGTGGGGCTTTTAAGATAATGATTCTTAGCCCTGGATGCATCCTAGAATCTTCTGTGAAGCTTTAAAAAAGAAAAAGCCAATTTCTGGTAGAGGGGCTGGAGATTCCGAGGTGCAGCTAGGGTGGGACCTGTGTTCTGAGCCCAGGGCCAGTTCTTTTATTTAAAAAAATATATTTATTTTTTTATTTATTGGCTGTGCTGGATTTTTGTTGCTGTGTCGACTTTTCTCCAGTTGCAGAGAGCAGGGTATACTCTCTAGTTTCGGTGCATGGGCTTCTCATTCTGGTGGCTTCTCTTGTTGCAAAGCACAGGCTCTAGGGTTCACAAGCTGCAGTAGTTTCGGCTCATGGGCTCAACAGTTGTGGAGCACGGGTTTAGTTGCTCTGCGGCATGTGGGATCTTCCTAGACCAGGGACTAAACCCATGTCCTCTGCATAGGCAGGCAGATTCTTTACCACTGAGCCATCAGGGAAGCCCTGGAGCCAGTGCTTATCACCCTCTGTCAGCGACGAGGAGCAGAAGAGCCAGACGATGTGTTTCTAATGAGCTCCCAGGCCAGGTGGACATGGCCAGTCCTCAGGCCACACAATGAGCACCAAAGTCCCTGGTGTCTTCCAGAAGTGGCCATGATTATTATTAATTCCCCTGTCACACACATCACCCAGAATTGGATCTGAGGTGACTCACAGAGAGAGGCACAAGTGTCCCACGTGTCCTTCACGAGGAGAAGAAATAGAATTGGAAAGACGAAGCTGCCAGAGGTCAGATCCTATGGCCCTGAGACTTTCTAGGAACTGCAAGTGAAGCCAAGATTTTGGCACTGAGCTTTCTAGCAAAGGCTAGAATGATAAATCTGAGGTTCTCCAGGCCAAGGAGCCAAATAGACCAATGACTCAGGAGTTCCTGGTTGTAACTGCAATCGCTAACATTTATTTATGGAAACTCAGTAGGCACTGTTCTGAGGGTGTGATGTCTACTAAAGCACAGAGAGTTTAAGTCACTTGTCCCAGGTCACACAGCATGTATGTGCTAAAGCCAGGATTCAGTGATGCGACATTTGGCTCTGTGGGCATAACCCCTTGACTCACCTTTCAGGAGAGAAACTCCTGAGGGAAAAGGTCTTATATGATGAGAGGGAAAGGCAGGAGAGGGGAAGGAAGAAGAGCACGTGAGGAGAAAGGAAGGGAGGCTGACCAGGTGGGAGGAGGGGGAGGGGCATGCTAGGGGGGTCAGAAGCCCCTTGTCTCCTCACTGGCCCTCCCCCGGCCCTCCCCCAGGTATTCTGTGGAGGGCTTCATTGATAAGAACAGAGACTTCCTCTTCCAGGACTTCAAGCGGCTGCTGTACAACAGGTGAGGGGGGCTCTCTGGGCATGGGTGTGGGTGCTGGATGAAGGCCCAGGCTCTCTGGCTGGAAGGGCCTTCAGACACTCCGTCTGACCCTCACAGCCCAAGGTCATGAAGTTTACACATGGCTGAGCTGGGGTGGGGGCTGTCCTCCTGGAGGGCATCTGGGCATGCAGCCTGTGTCCACAGCACGGATCCCACCCTGCGGGCCATGTGGCCAGATGGGCAGCAGGACATCACAGAGGTGACCAAGCGCCCCCTGACGGCTGGCACACTCTTCAAGAACTCCATGGTGGCACTGGTGGAAAACCTGGCCTCCAAGGTACGGCCCCCCACACCTTGAGTCTGGATACTTCCAGATCATTCTGTCTGTGCCTGGATGTCAAGTTGGGTCCTCCACTGCCTCTGTGCATCATGAGAGGGTGTTCCTTTCCTGTCTGCTGTGAGCTATACCTCCTCCAGCAGGAAGGGACCTGTCACTGCTCAGGTTAAGATGCCCTGGGCTGAGCCAAGGCTTGAGTAAACACGAGATCCTTGTAGCCTTCCCCTGGCCCCATTGCTTCTCAGGGATGGGTCGGGGGAGACCTCACCCAGAACTTGAGTTGGCCCAGCCCTGGTCCTGCCTGGAGCCAGGATTAGATTTCTGGAAGCTGGAGCCACCAGGACAAGAAAGTGGCACTCACAACTTGCAGAGATCGGGGCCCAAAGTCAGAGAGGGCAGTGTGAGGATGCCGGGACCAGCTTAACAGTAGAATGTCCAGAGACTCTGCAGGGCCTCTGGGAAGGCAAGAGGAAGGGCTGAGGGGCTCTGCTGCACTGTCAGAACCTGAATGTGGGCCAGCACCCTGCCCACACCCAGCACTGGAGCTCCCAGGTCCCATTCTGCCCACCATGTCCTCATCCCCACTCTCCTCCTGGCCTTGCCCTTCTGCCTGCCTTTGGCCCCTGGGCCTCCCCTTCGCCCTGAGAGAGCCTCTGCCCTATGGATGGCAGCGTGTGAGGGACAGAGCCAGGCCTGGGCTCCTCGCTGTCCCTGTCCGGTGACTGTAGGGCTGTGACAGTGGCCTCTCCAAGTGTCCTTTGTCCCTACAGGAGCCCTTCTACGTCCGCTGCATCAAGCCCAATGAGGACAAGGTGGCCGGGAAGCTGGACGAGGGCCACTGTCGCCACCAGGTCGCATACCTGGGGCTACTGGAGAACGTGAGGGTCCGCAGGGCCGGCTTCGCTTCCCGCCAGCCCTATCCTCGATTCCTGCTCAGGTAGGGCCCCCTCTCCCGGCGGGGACGGGTCCTTGAGAAGTTCCATCAGCCTGCAGGGGGTGCCCAAAGCAACGAGTGCTTTTCAGACATCAGTGCGGGAGTCTGCACGTTGGTGCTGACCCGGGGACACCGCCAGTCTTGGAGGCCCCTCGCGTGACACAAGGAGGGGGGCTGGGCAGGCGTGGACTGAGGCGGGCGTGGCAGGGAGGGGTGTGGGCGTGGCAGGGAGGGGTGTGGGCGTGGCACGAAGGGTGTGGGCGTGGCACGGAGGGGTGTGGTGACAGGGAGCTGGCGTTGGAGTGGGAGCGGCTTGGGGGAAAGGGTGGGAGGGGGAGGGGAAGAGGAGGGGAGGGGGAGGGGGAGAGGAGGAGGGAGAGGGTCGGGGGGAGGAGAGTGGAGGAGGATGGGGGTTTAGGTCCACACCCCTCCCCAGGGCCCAGCGCCCACAGCCCGGTCCTGCCATGACAGGTACAAGATGACCTGTGAGTACACGTGGCCGAATCACCTGCTGGGCTCCGATAAGGCGGCGGTGGGCGCCCTCCTGGAGCAGCACGGGCTGCAGGGGGACGTGGCCTTTGGCCACAGCAAGCTCTTCATCCGTTCGCCCCGGACGCTGGTCACGCTAGAGCAGAGCCGCGCCTGTCTCATTCCCATCATCGTGCTGCTGCTGCAGAAGGTGCGGCCGGCTGGAGGCCCGCCAGGGCCGGTGTGGAGGGGGGCCTGAGAGCGCTCTGAGCATTACCCTGGGGCAGGGGAGAGATAGATGTGCACTACCTGGGGGTTGGGGGGGAAGCGGTGCGTGCACTGAGGGGACCACAGACACTGTTCCAAGTACTAGAGAAGTCCCCTGCTCACAGGTGACAATTGGAGATTGAAACTGACAAGCAAAAAGTTTGGATTTCTGTTCAGGTCACCTCTGTCTTGTGGCCACCAGCCTCAGGCCCAGGTGCTCAAAACAAGATATTCAGGAATCTGGCTTCTTTACATCCTTCCTTTCCCTTCCTTTCTTCCATTTATCCTGAAATATTTCAGACCTGGAGAAAAGCGGGCAGAATGGTGTACTAAATTCCCACACTTTGGCTGCCCTGCCTCCTGACCCCTGTGGTTTTGTGGAGACACCTCACCTTCATTCCCATTATTTTGAATCAAATCATTTCATTTATAATCATTTCAGTATGCCTTTCCAAAGGATAAGGATTCTGCCATATCTCCTCATAATGTTTTACTTTGAACATTTCAAACCTATAGAAACTGGAAAGATTCATATGATGTACCATTCACCTGGATGGCTACAATTATGTGTTCTCACCCACCACCCCATCTCTGTCTGTCTGTCTTTATCTCTCTCCACATCCACATACAGATACCCATATATTTGTGTTTTTTTCCCTAGCCACATAAAGTAATGACCTCTAAATCTTTCATCAGGCGTGTATCCCGAGAACAAGGACATTCCTCTTTATAACCATACTGATATTGGCCCATTCAAGAAAACTAACACTGATAAAATATAACCTACATAGCTGAATATCTAACATGTAGGCCATATTCAAATTTCCAAAAGGGTCCCACTATGACCCATCACATCTTTTAAAAACCCAGAATCCAATGAATGATGACACACTTCATTTTGTTGTTACCTCTGATATCTCCTCTAACACACAGGGGTTATTTTTAAGAACATGACACAATACCGCACCATCCCAGAAATAGGATTTAGAAAGTTGTTACTGACTTCCTGTGTCCTGTCCAGTCAGTAACCACATGTCCCCAATCATGTCCTCAGTCTGTTCAGGTCAAGTTTTAATCTGTGAGTTCACTGGGCTGCTTGTCTTGTAGAGTCTCCTGTCTTGTAGGGTTTGATGGTCACATTCTCAGGGTACCCCTCCAATTTGGGGTCTCCCCGTATGAGGGAGGAACTTCTCTGGTGGCTCAGATGGTAAAGAATCCACCTGCAACGCAGGAGACCTGGGTTTAATCCCTGGGTTGGGAAGATCCCCTGGAGGAGGGCATGGCAACCCACTCCAGTATTCTCGCCTGGAGAATCCCCATGGACAGAGGAGCTTGGAGGGCTACGGTCCATAGGGTCACAAAGAGTGGGGCACGACTGAGAGACTAAGCCCAGCACAGCAGCACATGTGAGGGAGGTGGGACCTGGCACAGCCTGACGGAGCACCACCTCCTACTGGCCCCCCAGGCATGGCGGGGCACGCTGGCCAGGAGGCGCTGCCGGAGACTGAGGGCCATCTACACCATCATGCGCTGCTTCCGGAGGCACAAGGTGCGTGCTCACCTGACAGAGCTGCAGCGGCGATTCCAGGCTGCGCGGCAGCCCCCGCACTATGGCCGTGACCTCATCTGGCCCCCACCACCCACCGTGCTGCAGCCTTTCCAGGACATCTGCCAGGCCCTCTTCTCCAGGTACTTGCTCTCCACCACCACCCTCCTTGGTCTTTTCCGCTCAGCCAGAGCCCACTGAACACCTGGACCAGGTCATCTGAACCCCACGGAGCCAGCTAGGAGACACACTGTCCCATTGGATAAACAGGAAGACAGAGGGCTGTGTGCATCAGTTGACAGCCTACACCTCACAACTGCTAGAAGATTCCTAATGTCTCCAGCACCATTCTGGACATCCGGAGGGCTTGCAGGCCTTTATCTCCTTGCTAGGGCCCTGCAGGGTGGGTGGTGGGTTGAACCTAGAAATGCGGGAAACTCTACAACTGAGCCAGGCTTTGAAGGCTGAGTAGGAGTTCTTTAGGACAAGGTGTGAAGGGCAACCAGTGTGCTCAGAGCAGGAGAGGCCACCTTCCATTGAGATCAGGGAGGCTGGGACACAGAGGGCGGCCAGTGCCAGGCTGAGGGGCTTGGCCTTCTCCTCTTGGGATAAAGGACGTGAAAAGTCATTAACATGTGTTCTCAGGAAAGGGAGCAGAACCAGAAGTGGGGAGGGGTAAGGCCTTCAGAGCGGTCCATCTGACTACCTGGCCCTCTCCAGGTGGCGGGCCCGGCAGCTGGTGAAGAACATCCCCCCTTCGGACATGGCTCAGATCAAGGCCAAGGTGGCTGCCATGGTGGCCCTGCAGGAGCTACGGCAGGACTGGGGCTGCCGGCGGGCCTGGGCCCGGGACTACTTGTCCTCTGTAAGTGTCGGGGCTGCGGGGGCTGGCTGCCAAGGAGGGGCTCCAGGCTGAGACCTTGCCTGTGTCCACCTTAGCTGTCCTGTCTCTGGGCCTGGCTGTCCTGTGGGCTGTCCCCCTGTGTCCTTGACCTTTGTCTCCACAATTTAAGGGTTTTCACTCAGTACCAGCTGACCTAGGCTTTACTGAGAGCCTCCTCCTCTACCCTACTCCCACTCCCTTTCCTATGTTCTCAACCCCCCATTCTCAGGCACAGACCCCCTTGTTAGGCACAGTCCCCTGACTGGCACCCAACACCATGGCTCCCGTTGGCCCACACGGGCGCTGTGAGCGGCCCCCTGGCCCAGTTCTGCAGGGGCTAAAGCCTCAGGGGTGTGAGGTTGGCCCAAATGGATGGCTTAGCATGGAAGAGCCAGGTCCTGCCCGGCCCCTTCCATCTCAGTGTCCGTCCAGGCCTGGCCTGAGGAGCTGGGCGGGTGGGTGGATGGGTGGGTGTGAGGGGCTCAGATGTGTGCCTAGAACCTTAGGGCTGCAGGGGTCTGTGTGGTGGGTCTCAGGGAACCCAGCGTGGCGGCTGGTCCCACCAGGAGGCTCGTGCATGGCCTGATGAGGTTTTCTGAGGTCAAGGATAGCTGTGTGGATTCTTCAAGAGTCACGGTCAATCACACATGGTCCCATGACCTCACCCCAAGCAACCCCCAACTGTCTCCAGGCCACAGACAACCCCACAGCCTCAGGCCTGTTTGCTCAGCGACTGAAGACGCTTCGGGAGAAAGACGGCTTTGGGGCCGTGCTCTTCTCCAGCCACGTCAGAAAGGTGAGCAGTGGGTTCAGGGCTGCTGGCTGATGACAGCCCTGGCCCAGGCCCAGCTAAGAGGTTTCACAACTACTCTTGAACTTCAAAAACTTCAGCTCCAACCCAGTTAGTGAGAGAATGGCCTCACAGGGGGGAGGCCACCAGCCACACCTACAGGGGAGCCCCCCAGGCCAGGTAGTAACCCTGAAATCACCCATCCTGCAGGTGAATCGCTTCAACAAAAGTCGGGACCGGGCACTGTTGCTTACAGATCGGCACCTCTACAAGCTGGAGCCAGGCCGGCAGTACCGAGTGATGCGGGCTGTGCCCCTGGATGCGGTGAGCCCTGTGGGAGGCCAGAGGCATTCGCCGAGCTCCAGCGGGCCCAGTGTCCTGCTGAGCACTGCTGCTGAGCCCCTCTCCTCATGCCTCCCTGGGATGACCAGAGCTATCTAGAACTCAGCGTTGGCTCAGGATGGCGGCTTCCCCCCAACCCCCACTGAACAGCCTGCCCATGGGTGTAGGGCCCCAAACTCCATGCTCAGCCTCTTCACCCTCCTCTTGTTGTACTCTTGGGCAGAGCCAAATGGCCCTTCTTCGGCACATCTGCGCCTGAGCCGGCCTGGGGGTCCTCCCTACCTGGACCACATGGTCCTGGCTGCAGTGTGTGGCTGCCACCCATGGGACCCTGTCCCTTCCCTTCACCCCTCTGCCTAGCTCTATGGCCCACCTACTCCCTGGAGTCACAGCTCATACTCCCTCAGGACAAGGGACAACCCAGGGCAGAAATTGAGGCTGGGGGTCCCTATAACTCTCAGGGTGAGGGATCATCTGGTACCATAGCCACTACCAGTGTGGTCATTTAAATGTAATTGACAAAGAAAGAAAACTGAAAGTTCAGTTTCTTAGTTCCACCAGCACATTCAGGTGCTAGAAAGCTATAGGTGAGCAATGGTGCCATGTTACACTTCGCAGATCTAGACTATTCCGTCACGATAAAAGTCCTCTTGTGCGGTGCACCTTGCCCAACCCTCTCCTTAATGGGCAGGACCAGAAAGGGAGGAAGGGGACCTAGAGGGGACGGCAGGACTGTAGAACCTGTAGGGAGGACCGAGGACTGGAGCTCAAAGAGGCTGTCTGAAGAGGGCAGAGTGCTGGGAGGGGAAGACACCCAGGCGGACATGTGTTCCTGGGATGCTGGGGCCCTCCAGAGTGCAGGGCCAGGGTGGAGGGCCTGCTGCACCCCTGACCCTGAGACCCTGCCCCGCTCAGGTGACCGGGCTGAGCGTGACCAGTGGGCGTGACCAGCTGGTGGTGCTGCACGCGCGGGGCTATGACGACCTGGTGGTGTGTCTGCACCGCTCCCAGCCGCCACTGGACAACCGCATCGGGGAGCTGGTGGGAGTGCTGGCAGCGCACTGCCAGGGGTGAGTCCCTGGGCGCGGGCAGGGGAGTGGCTGCCTATCTGAGGAGGCTGGCCCATCCTGACCCTGACCTCCTTCCTTCAGGGAGGGACGGGCCCTGGAGGTCCGCGTGTCCGATTGCATCCCCCTGACCCAGCGCGGGGCCCGGCGCCTGGTCTCCGTGGAGCCCAGATCGGAGCAGCCAGAGCCGGATTTCCGCTGCAGCCGTGGTGCCTTCACCCTCCTGTGGCCGAGCTGCTGAGAGGTTCTCCACCTGTGCCCACACCAGTGACAGATCGCAGTCTCACTGTGCAATAAAGGATGCTGATTCTGTGATGGGCGTGGCTTGTGTCTATGGGTACACAGTCTCCAGCCACCACCAACGTGGTAAATGTCACCCGTGTCCTCTGCTGACCCCTACATCTGAGGCTGCCCATCTTGGGTTTCCGACTGTCCCCACAGCCTTGGTCTCTTTCTCTTTCCCCCACTCCTGTAGGCCCATTGTTCCTACTGGGCCATTGGGGAAGTTGGGGGTCCCAGCGCTGTCTTGGGGCAGGGCTTGGGCAGAGAACACACTGGGGCACACACTGTCCCAGCTGCTGTCTGTGTCGGTGCTGAGTGTGGCCATCCCAGGCCCTGAGAACCCTACATCTGGGATGCTGGGAGCCAGGACCTTCCAGAGTCTGGGAGGGCATCCCTGTGCCTGGGCTTCTCCAGGAAGCCAATCCAGGGAAGGCCAGAGTGGACACACCTCTACCCGCTCTGACCAGCAGATCCCCTCCCCAGCCCCTTGGGTCCTCCCCAACCCCCTGCCCCCCAGCCCTTTGCCCCAGCTCTCCAGCCCTCCCTCTCCCAGCCCTTCTCCAGCCCCAGACCTTCTCCTCTCTCGATAGGTGGCCTCTCTGCTCTCATAGCTGCTTCCTTCCTCTTTCTGGGGCACTCTGATTTTGGGGGCATCTTTGCTTGATTGTGACCCACTGGTGTGGACAGAAGTCGATCTCTGTTTGCTGTGGACTCTGGCTGCGTCATGGAAGAGCTCAGAACTTACTGAGGCTTCCCCTTGTCACACCTCTCCTCTCCTGGAGGTGGATGGGATAACTTCCCTGTCATGCAGGTCTGTGTCTGTCTGCTCCTGACCTGGAAGAGCAGCTTGATTCGGAACCCAGACTTGAGGTCCCCCCTCAAACCCCCCACACGGCCTACTCCAGAGTCTCTCCCCAGCGCGGATGGCTAAGCTGGCTCCTTCCTTCCAGTGTTCTTGTCTTAGGGCAGGCGCCTGCCCCAAGGCTCACACCATAATCCTGCAGCCTACCTTCACCTCCATTCATTATTTGGGGCCCCCATCGAGGCAAACTGGCTCCACCTTTAAGTAACGTTGAGATCAGCACACTTATCAGCCATCACCCTGGACTTCGACCTTCTCTCAAATTCTAACCTGCTGCGGTCTCATTCCCTGTGGCTACCAGTTGTCTATGGCGAATGCTGCCTAGTTTGAAGCCCCACCCCCCCTCACCGCTCTTAGGAAGATGGCAAATCCTAGTCAGATAGGCCTTCCAGAATAATCCCCACCACAAGCTCAGAGCCCTTTCAGGCAGCAGGACCCCAGCCCCCTCCTTCCTTGGGATCTTTGCACATGCGTCTACCTCTGGGAACAGTGTCCCCATTGCCTCTCTTCACCTGCTTGAGCCTCATTCCTCAGGTCCTCTCCTACATGTTCTTTATTCCATGAGAACCCCTCCTGCCCCACCCCTTTGGCCCCCTTCTGCGGAGCACCTTGTCATGAAATCGTCATCACGCATGCAGTACATCTCTCATGCAGCATCCTGGTCACCTGCAAACATTTCATTGGTTTTCTTGTTGTTTGCTCAAGTCAGTCCTCAGGGCTGGTCATGGTGGCTCTGATGGACACTGCTCTGCTCACCACTGAAGCCGTGACTCCAGTGCGGGGCTGGCCCTGGTGGGGCACGCAGGGACCACTCACTGACCAAGGACAGGAGATGTTTGCTGAGTGGCATCCTGACAGGGAAAGCCCCCATCAGTGAAAAAATGAAAGCAAACCTAAGCTTGAGTCTGGAGAGGGTTTGCCAAGAGGGGGCTCAGTCCCAAGAGCCCCTGAGCCCCTTCTCTCTCAGGAGGGCTGTTTCCACAGAAGGGGCTGCTCTCACAGTTTTGTGTTTTGACCTGCTGATGTTTCCCATGGAGGATGGGACCTGTTCACGAAAAAGAGTTTTGATGCCCAGAAGGGCCGTGTTCCCACAAAACAAACCTGCTGCCTCTGAGGGCCATTCCCTGAGATGACGCTGAGGTGAGGGTCTGGAGCATCCACCCCAAAGTTCCACAGAGCAGCATCAAGTTCGGCTCTTTCTATTAGAATCGTGGACCCCAGACATGGAAACCTCCCTCACATCTTCCTATTAACAGAGTGAGTCTGCTAGAACCTCCTTCTCAGGTTGTTCGGAAGACTACATGAGGCTGTGGGGAAGATGCCCGGCACGCAGGGGTGAGCCTTATCTGGATGCAGGTACAGGAACATCTCATACATGGCTCAGTCTGCAGCTTCCCTCAGTGTGTCTGGTCCCTTCACAACCCCAGGAGCAGAAAAGGTGATCTCCATTTGGCAGATGAGGAAACAGAACCATTAAGATGGCTGTTTTTCTTTTCTTTTTTAAAATTTGTAGTTATATTGGTCTCCCCTCAAAAAATGCTTAGACTTAATTCTTTCAATTAACCTTGTATACACTTCTGCCACTTTTTTTTTATTGACGTATAATTCACACACCACAGAGCTCACCATTTTGATTTGGGCAATTCAGGGGGTTTTAGTATATTCACAAGGTTGTGCAGCCAGCAAGCACCATCATCTGATATTAGAACTTCTCATCATGCCAAAGAGAAGCTGGCACCCACTAGCAGTCACACTCATTCCCTTCTCCCCAGCCGCTGGCAACCACTAACCTACTTTTTGTGTCTATCAGTTCAGTTCAGTTCAGTCGCTCAGTCGTGCCCGACTCTTTGCGACCCCATGAATCGCAGCACGCCAGGCCTCCTTGTCCATCACCAACTCCCGGAGTTTACCCAAACTCATGTCCATCGAGTCGGCGATGCCATCCATCCATCTCATCCTCTGTCGTCCCCTTCTCCTCCTGCCCCCAATCCTTCCCAGCATCAGGGTCTTTTCCAATGAGTCAACTCTTTGCATGAGGTGACCAAAGTATTGGAGTTTCAGCTTCAACATCAGTTCTTCCAATGAACACCAAGGACTGATCTCCTTTAGGATGGACTGGTTGGATCTCCTTGCAGTCCAAGGGACTCTCAAGAGTCTTCTCCAACACCACAGTTAAAAAGCATCAATTCTTTGGCGCTCAGCTTTCTTCACAGTCCAACTCTCACATCCCTACATGACCACTGGAAAAACCATAGTCTTGACTAGATGGACCTTTGTTGGCAAAGTCATGTCTCTGCTTTTTAATATGCTATCTAGGTTGGTCATAGCTTTCCTTCCGAGGAGTAAGATCTGGCCTATTCTAGACAGTTCACATAAATGGAATCGTACAATATCTAATCTCATTTGTCTGGCCTCTTTAACTTAGCATAATGTCTTCAAAATTCAGCCATATTGTAACACTGTATCATGTGTCAGTACTTCATTCTTTTTTTTTAATTAAAAATATTTATTTATTTGGCTGCATGGGGTCTTAGTTGCTGCATGTGGGATCTATTTCCCTGACCAGGAATTGAACCCAGTCCCTCTACATTGGAAGCACAAAGTCTTAGCCACCGGACCACCAGGGAAGTTCCGTACTTTATTCTTTTACAGACAAATAATATTCTACTGTTAGCATATACCGCATTTTGTTCATCTGTTAGTCAGTTGATGGACATTTGGTTGACTATTATGAATAATTGTGCACAAGTTTCTGTGTGGACATAGGTTTTCAGTTCTCTTCATATGTACCTAGGCGTGGAATTGCTGGGTCAAACAGTAACTCTAAGTTTAACTTTCTTGAGGAACCACTAATGGTTCCAAAGTGACTGCACCAGTTTAGATTCCCACCACCAGCGTGTATAAGGGTTCTAGTTTCTCCTCATCCTTGCCAATATCTGTTATTTTACTTTTTTTACAAAGCAGCTCAGACACTGGAGAATTTTTCTTTTTTAATATTTATGTATTTATTTGGCTGCTCTGGTTCTTAGTTGCTGCATGTGGGATCTAGTTCCCTGACCAGGGATCAACCTGGGTCCCCTGCATTGGGAGCTCAGAATCTTGGCTACTGGACCTCTAGGGAAGTCTTAGATTTTTTTTTTTTAATATTTATTTATTTGATTTTTGGCATCTAGATCTTGCTGCTCACAGGCTTTCTCTAGTTGTGGTAAGCGGGGGCTACTCTAGTTGTAGTGCTTGGGCCTCTCATTGCTGTGGCTTCTCTTGTGGAGCACAGGCTCTAGGCACATAGGCTTCAGTAATTGTGGCGTGTGGGCTCAGAAGTTGCAGCTCACGGGCTTCAGAGTGCAGACTCGTTAGTTGTAGCACATGGGCTCAGCTGCCCCACAGCATGTGGGATCTTCCTAGACCAGTGATCAAACCCAGTGCCACTTGCATTGCAAGGCAAATTCTTAACCACTGGACCAGCAGGGAAACCCCAACATTTGTTATTTTCTGTTTTTTTTAACAGCCATCATGAAGAGTGTGAAGTGGTGTCTCACTGAGGTTTTGATTTGCATTTCCCTCATAGCCGATAATATCGGGCAACTTTCATGTGCTTATGGCCATTCGTATACTTTGTTTGCAGAAATGTATGTTCAAGTTTTTGGTCTTTTTTTTTTTGGCTGTACTACATAACATACAGGATTGTAGTTCCCAGAACAGGGATCAAACCAGCACCACCTGCAGTAGAAGAGTGCAGTGTTAACTACTGGTCTACCAGGGAAGTCCCTTTTGCCCATTTTTTAACTGAGTTATTTGTCTTTGATTATTGAGTTGTAGGAGTTCTTTATATATTCCAGATACTCTGCTACTTTTTAAAAATTAATTAATTGGTCTTCATTGCTGCATGCAGACTTTCTCTAGTTACCGTTCATTGTGGTACACTGGTTTCTCATTGTGGTGGCTTCTCTTGTTGCAGAGCATGGGCTCTAGCATGCACAGACTTCAGTAGTGGCAGCACACAGGCTCTAGTTGTGGGACATGGGCTTAGTTGTTCCTTGACATGTGGAATCTTCCCAGACCAGGGATCAAACCCATGCCCCCTGCATTGGCAGGCAGATTCTTATCCACTGTACCACCAGGGAAGTCCCTCTGCCACTTTTTAAATAAGTAATAATATAAGGTTTCATGGTTTTATATTAATGAGTAATGAGTTTATGTGCTCAGTCATGTCCGACTCTTTGCAACCTCATGGACTGTAGCCCACCAGGCTCCTCTGTCTACGGGATTTTCCAGGCAAGAATACTGGAGTGGGATGTCATTTCCTTCTCCAGGGGATCTTCCTGACCCAAGGATTGAATCCACATCTCTTGTGTCTCCTGCATTGCAGGCAGATTCTTTACCTGTTGAGCCATTGGGGAATCCCCTGTTTTATATTGTGCATAGGCTAAAACCAGAGTTACACTGACTATTGCGAGGGAGCACATCAACAAATGTGTCTCTGAAGTACTAGGAGAGACCCACTTCTCAGCCCAATCTGATTCAATGAACCTCATCCTGATTCCAGGTGAACGCCTAACCTGAGCGTTGCCCTGGTGGCTTGTGAGCTGGTGTTCTGCCTCACGAGTCTGCAGGGAGAGGTGGACTCACGTGAGCACCATTTATCTCAGAAAGGTGTGTGCTATGAGATGATGTGTGGGCTGTTGACCCTTCCCTGGTGGTTACCGCAGTGCTCCTCCAAGCCAGGAGCAGCTGGGTCTGGCCCCTGTTCACCGAGACCCCTTGCCAGCCATGTGGAGTGGAAAGCCAGAGCTCTGTCCAGACAGCAGGTCACATAGGTGTGTGTGGTCCTGCAGGTGGGCACGGGTGATGGGTGATCTCACTGCCTCCTCCTGAGCCCCAGAAAGGATGATGCTTTGCCCACACTAGGAAGTGTGCTCAGCCCCCATGCTTAAAAATGCAGCAGTATCTTCTAGAAGCTCTGTTTTGATCCCAGGTAGGATGATTAGCATTCCTAGGTCTGCCATCCCATCTCTGAGAGTCCTCCAGCCACTGCAGGCACCCCCCATAGCTTCCCTCCCAGGAGCCCAGGCAAGGCCTTGGGCCAGTGAGATGGATCAGGAACAGTATGAGAGGGTGGAGCCGGAGCCAGGGAGGGGGGTTCCACATTTGTTATGACAGAATAATATGTGCTGTCTATGTGTCTCCTGTGTAGAAAAAGATGGGCTGCTGCTGCTAAGTCACTTCAGTCGTGTCCGACTCTGTGCGACCCCATAGACGGCAGCCCACCAGGCTCCCCAGTCCCTGGGATTCTCTAGGCAAGAACACTGCGGTGGGTTGCCATTTCCTTCTCCAATGCATGAAAGTGAAAAGTGAAAGTGAAGTCGCTCAGTCGTGTCCGACTCTTAGCGACCCCATGGACTGTAGCCTACCAGGCTCCTCTGTCCTTGGGATTTTCCAGGCAAGAGTACTGGAGTGGGGTGCCATTGCCTTCTCCAGAAAAAGATGGGAGGAGACACCAAAGCGTTAAGGGTACTTGTGTCTGGCTGTTGGGATTAGAGGTGATTTCTAGCCTATTTTTCCAGGTGCTTTTCATTTTTCTCCAGATTTCTACAATAAATATCACCAACCTGAGCTGGCCTGACTGGCATGGCACTGGGCAGGCTGCTACGAGACCATGAAGCCAGTGTTGTCAACCCCCTGACACCTTTCCTGAGAGCCTTGAGCAGATGTCCAGTATTTCAGAACAGGGTCTTGATGGAGGCAGCCCAGAGATGAGATGCAGGATGGGGTGAGGGCAGCTCCCTATGTCCCCTACTCACCCCACTTCCTGGTTTGCCAGAGCTGTGCCCTGTTCTCTCCTCCCCCAAGGTTAGTTGGCAGACTATGCTTTTTAATTTTGCTTGGGGGGAAAATACCCTTCTGGCCTGCAAAAGGACAGAATATTCTGGAAACCAAATCTGAACGAGCAGACCATCTGTTCTGTTTAAATTTTCACTGAGCTGAGCAAACAGGAGAACGATGCTGCAGGTGGAGAAAGGGCATGATGCAAAGGTCGCTATCACAGCGTTGTGCAGTCACGGCCCCAAACCCACTTTCCCCACGCCACCCATCACTCTGCCCTCAGTTTACCAGGGTCAAAAACATGCCACCAAGCGGTCCATACATTTCCCAAGTGAAGAAAGCAGGACAGAAACTCTCCACTCTCCTGCTCTTACCCTGCAGTCAGGCAGGCTGGATTCCTCCCCAGAGCAGCAAGGGCCACACCGGCTGGCTGTCATGACCCCATGTGGAACCGAGGGGCCAGAGAGCTGAGAGAGGCTTGGTCTGAATGGCAGGCTGGACGTGGAGGTGAAAGGCCAGGGCAAGGAGCAGCCCAGGGATCTGAAAACCCCATGAGTGTCGGGATTGAAGCTAGTGACGGGCAACACGGGCTGGAAGGGACAGGAGAGAGGATGATGGAGTTAGAGGCCAGAGTGGAGCGGAGGCCTGGGGACACGAGACCGTCAGGGTGATTCAGGTCTTGTCTGGAAATAAGTAAGTGTTCATAGGAGAGGCGTGGTCTTTCCAGAGTCTTGGAAGAGTTTCAGCAACAAGAATCTGGTACTTGCAGCCTGTCTGACGGGCATCTGATTCAGCCCCCAGGACGCATCACTCAAGCCTCAGTGCTCACAGGCCTACACCCAAGAGAGTGAGGGTGTGCCTGCCCTGAAGCCTTTAGTCAAGGAGGAAATCTCTCCCAGGAACCCCTGGCCAGGGGCTGGGCTCGTGCCACTGCCTGAGCCTCCTGTTGGCTGGGAAGATGGCAAGACCTTGATTAGGGTGCAAATACCCAAAGAGCAACCAGAGGAGGAGGGCAGAGGTGTGTGTTCAGAGCTGCCTGTACTGAGGAGGTCGCCCCCATCACTTGGTCTGGCAGAGACTCATGGGCCAGCAGGGGAGTGGTCGAGCTTCCTGGGGGAGAAAAGGGGCGCAGGTGTACCCTGGTGGCGGCTGTGGGCCTGGGGAAGCTGGAGGCACTGTCACTGGAATGGGGCATCTCATGTGATTGAGTGGGGTGGGGCACGTACTTGGCTTTCTCTGCTTGGTCCTGAGTTGAAAGTAGGGACAGAAATTGGGGAAGCTGTCAGTTATTGACAAAGTGCTGTCCATTTGGGGCCAATCATTACAGGGGTTATTGTTTAGCTTCCTGGGTTGTTCTAGAGACAGTAGGCTGGCTTCCTTCAAGTCTGACTTCATAGCAGCCGACTTCCTAGGCTGGCTGCTATAGAGAAGGGGTTGGTTCCCTGGGCTGACTGCTGCGGCTTGTGGGTCAGAGGTCTGTTTTTATAAATAGCCTGGCCATTGTCTGTATATTCAGTCTCTCATTGGCTGGTGCTAAACAGCACCTCCTTGGCTGTGGGGACCCTTGCCTCAAGTCCAAGGGACATCTGAACACAAGAATCTAAACAGTGGGGCAGTGGCCACATAGAGCTGTCTTCCAAAGACACTTTTTAGCAATGGTCTCGTGAACAGTAGCCAGGACTATTCCAATCACTAGTAAATGGGTGACCCCACTGGAAAGTGGGACCCAGTAAATTAATAGGCCAGTGATTTGACTTATACATTTACCTGTTAGATTTTGATTAGTATGAATCAGTCCCCAAAACTCAGGTCACCTCTGTGTGCACTCTGGCAGGGGTTCCAGAGAAAGATCACACAAGGATCTGGTAATGGGATCAGAGTATTGGACAGGGAGCCTTCCTGGAAGCGGCACCAGTCTCTCTGAAAACCATCGTGTGGCTTCTACCTAAAATTTCAACATTTACAGCGGGTTAGGGGAAAATGTGCCTATCAGCACAATTCTTTTCATCTTATGACATAGTGGAATATAAACATAGTGACAGAGATTTGAGTTGGATTATTTATTCAAATCAAAACTGAGAGTAAAAGAGTTAAGTTTCCTGTTGGAGTAGTAGTAGATTTAAGGATAAATTTAGTGCTAGAGGTGGCACTGGGCTTGGGGTTAAGTTAGCTTTAGGGTTGAAGTTTGTTTTGGCTGTAGTTCTACTAGAACAGGGCCCACACTTATTTATTTATAACCTTATTAACCCTAGGGCTTCCCTGGTGGCTCAGACAGTAAAGAATCCACCTGCAATGCAGGAAACATGGGTTCGATCCCTGGGTCAGGAAGATCCCCTGGAGGAGGGCATGGCAACCCACTGCAGAATTCTTGACTGGAGAATTCCATGGACAGAGGAGCCTGGCAGGCTACAATTCAAGGGGTCACAAAGAGTCAGACACAACTAACACTTTCACTTTTATTAACCTTCACTATGTCTGTAAAGGCCCATCTCTAAATACAGCCACAGAGGAAATTGGCACTTCAACATGTGGGTTTGGGGGACACACAAATATTCAGCCTTAGTTAGTCTCAGGGTTTAGAATGGTTGGCTGCTTAGAGTTAGGGTTAGGGGTAAGCTGTGGTCAGTACTAGAGGTAATGTTAGACTTACTCGAGAGCGAGGAAGCTACTATTAGGATTAAGGTAATTTTAGGGGTGGAGTGCCTGTTAAGGCCAGGGATTAGAGAGAGCTTTAGAATTAGGACTCGGTTTGAGGGAAGGTTATGTTTCTCTTTTTTTGGCTGCCCTAGGTCTTCGTTGCAGAGTGAGGGCTTTCTCTAGTTGTGGCCCATAGGCTTAGTGGCCCGGCAGCATGTCGGATCTTAGTTCTGACCGGGGATAGTACTCGTGTGCCCTCATTGAAAAGTGAAGTCCCGGGAAGGCAATCAATGTTTCATCTACTGTGAATGGTAGGTTCCAAGTCTGAATTAGGGTTAGGGTTCAGGTCAGAGTTAAATTAGGCTGGAATCAGGGTCAGGGTTATAGTTAGATTTATGATTAGGGGTAGGAATAAAATGTAGAGTTAATGACAGCCTTAACTTTTAGGTTAATGCTAGTTGCCATTAGGTATAGGGTTAGTGTTAGTGCTGCTGCTGCTGCTGCTGCTAAGTCGCTTCAGTCATGTCCGACTCTGTGCGACCCCATAGACGGCAGCCCACCAGGCTCCGCCGTCCCTGGGATTCTCCAGGCAAGAACACTGGAGTGGGTTGCCATTTCCTTCTCCACTGCATGAAAGGAAAAAGTGAAAGTGAAGTCGCTCAGTTGTATCCGACTCTTAGCGACCCCATGGGCTGCAGCCTACCAGGCTCCTCCGTCCATGGGATTTTCCAGGCAAGAGTACTGGAGTGGGGTGCCATTGCCTTCTCCAGTGTTAGTGCTAGGGTGGTAAAAGTTTAGGGTTAAAGTTTGGTTCAGCATTAGGGTTAAGTTTAAGGTTGCTTCCCTTGTGGCTCACCTTGTAAATAATCCGCCTGCAATGTGGGAGACCTGCGTTCAATCCCTGGGTTGGGAAGAAACTCTGGAGAAGGGAAAGGCTACCCACTCCAGTATTCTGGCCTAGAGAATTCCACAGACTGTATAGTCCATGGGGTTGCAAAGAGTCGGACACGACAGTGACTTTCACTTTCACTTTCAGGTTAGGGCTAGGGTTAGAATTAAGGTTAGAACTTCCCTGGTTGTAAGGTGGATAAGAATCTGCCTGCTAATGCAGGCGACAGAGGTTTGATCCTTGGTCTGGGAAGATTCCATATGCTGTGGAGCAACTAAGTCTGTGCGCCACAGCTACTGAGCCTGCGTGATGAAACTACTGAAGTCTGTGCCTAGAGCTTGTGCTCTGCAACAAGAGATGCCCTGAGCACCACAATGAAGAGTAGCCCCTGCTTGCTATAGGTAGAGAAAGCCAGTGTGCAGCAGCAAAGACCCAGCACTGCCAAAATAAATAAATAAATAATTTTTTTAAAATAACAAAATGTACCTTTAAAAAAATTAAGGTTAGATACAGGGTTAAATTGAGTCTTAGTGTTAAAGGTTGGATTAGAATTAAGGCTAGTTTAGGATTAAGACTGTGTTTAGAGATGCAGTGATAAATCTTAACTGAGACAGTATAAGAATTCACTGTGGTGAGAGGATATAAGATTAACACAGAGAAATGCATAATAGCCTTCACATACACAAATCACAAACAGCCTTCATATACAGTGGTAGAGCAAATGGTATGCAATATCACAAAAGAGAATAAATTACTTAGGAATAAACTTGAAAAGGAACGTACAAAACCTGTAGAAGGGAAACATTAAAGCATTCCTGTAAGACACAAGCCTAGATGTGAATAAACGGAAGATATGTATTCCTTATTCTTAGATAGAACAAGTCAATATTATTATGATGTCATTTTCCCTAAGTTAATTTATAAATTCAACACAATTCCCATAAAAACACCAAGATCTTTTGTGAACATTGACAAGTTGATATGAAAGTTCATAGGGAAAAATTACCAGGATACAATAGCCAGGAAATCACAAGCCACAAGCCCTACCAAACATTGAAACATGAAAAGTGTGGTAGAAAATAAAACTTAAATAATAAGCAGGCAGTAAAAGTCATTATCTCCTTGAATTTAAAAGGAATGCCTATATAGTTCTCCCGTATGGTGGGTTTGGCTTTGACCTGAGGTTATGAATAAAACATACACATTTCTTACACTATTGAGTAACTTTAAATTGTCAATGCAGCTGAATTTTGTTCAACTATCTGTCTTGTATCTATGGAGAGGCTTGTCATATATTATTTGAATTACATTGACTATATTAATTATATTATTATATTTTAAATTCATCTGGAAGGCATGAATATATGATAATAACCAGAAAAGTACGAAGTTAGAAGATAAATTAGGAGGACACACCCTACAAATTTTAACATATTGGTACTAATTTTGAGGCTCCTTGACACCAGGACAAATATAAAGAACAGACCAATGAAATGAACTAGGAAGCCCAAAAGCAGAATTCTATTATAAAGATAAGAAATATGATAAATACAGCTACAAAGAATTGCTGCTTTCTTAATAAACGTTTTGAGGATAAAACTGCTAGGTATCTGGAAAATGGTTTCTATTCCACTACATGTTTTTGTTGTTCAGTCACCAAATCATGTCTGACTCTTTGCAACCCCATGAACTGCAGCACACCAGGCTCCTCTGGCTTCCACTGTCTCCCAGAGTTTGCTCAAATTCATGTCCATTGAGTTGGTGATACTATCTAATCATCTCATCCTCTGCCATCTCCTTCTCCTTTTGCCTTCAATCTTTCCCAGAACCAGAGTCTTTTCCAATGAGTTGGCTCTTCGCATCAGGTGGCCAAAGAATTGGAGCTTCAGCTTCCACCTTTCCAATGAATATTCAGGGTTGATTTCCTTTAGGATTGACTGGTTTGATCTGCTTACAGTCCAAGGGACCCTCAAGAGTCTTCTCCAACACCACAGTTCAAAAGCATCAATTCTTCAGCGTTCAGCCTTTTTTATGGTTCAGCTCTCACATCTGTACATAACTACTGGAAAAAACCTAGCTTCGACTATATGGACCTTTGTCAGCAAAGTGATGTTTCTGCTTCTTAATATGCTGTCTTGCTTTATCATCGTTTTCTAAAATTAATATAGGTTGAGTAATGTTTTAAATGTAAAAGAAAACCATTAATAATATATATCAAATTTTACATTATCTTGGCAGTGGGAAATCTTTTTAAACATAAGAGCAAAACATAAAATATTAAAAAAATAAAGGCATAAAATACAGCAAAATGTATGTGTGTGTATATATACACATATATATGTGTTGCATATATGTATATAACTATGTAAAAAGCAAAATTCTCTAATCCACAAAAAAATCCACAAATGAAATTAAGTGAGAAATGATGAAATAAAAAAATCATAGCATATATGTAAAGTTTTTATATTCATATATATTGTCCTTACAAATCACTTGTAATATCGCCAGACTTCTGGAAAACTGAAAAAAGTACACATATAGGACTTGCACAGAGAAGAAATACAAATGGTCTATAAATTCATGAAAAAATATTAAATGTTGAATGTAATAAGACACGAGAATGAAAACATGAGACACCAACTTTCACACTTTCACGTGGCTTATGACAAGCAGAGGTGCATCTTAAAAAGTAGTCTAGGGGAACAATGTTCATTTCAAAACTGACACAGCAGAAATATCAAGTCAATATTGTATTTAAACTTAAGACCTTGGAAAATTTTTAAATGTTCAAAAATGAGTTCAGTAAACCGTGGTTGAGCATAGAAGGAACATAATGCTACCATTAAGACTGTTTAAATAATATTTAATGACATAGGAAGATGTTAACCTAAGCAAAATAAAATAAGTGAGTATAGAATAATTATAGCTTGCAATTTTGCAAATTATATGGTTGTTTGTTAAAGAAGCAAGACAGGAAAGAGATCTTACTGCTAAAGGTGCTGTCTTTTGTATAACCTCATTGTGTTTTTATTTCCTTACTCACCTCGATGCTCTGAAGTTTATGCTCTGAACAAATTTTATGTGGCAGTAAGAAAAAAAGATATTTTGAGCCCAGATCACACCCTTGACAACCAACTGTGCCAGGGAGCCTGGGGATGTGGGTCTGGAATGCAGGCTTCCGTAGCATATTTCTCTCCTTCCCTAGCATATTTCCCTCCACCAATGAGCAGAACAGTGTGGGCAGCAGGGATTAGGGGATAGCGATGGGATTCCTAGGGTCTAGGGACTGAGCCTGCCCTTTCTCCTGGGAACTAATTACAGCTGCCTCCATCTCCTCTCAGCTCTGCACCATGGGCGTGGCTCTAAGGACCACGTGACATTCACAGACCCAAGGTCTGCGGTTCCCTGCCTGCTCAGCTTTCCCGGGTCCCAGAGCCTCGCGGAGCACCTGCAGATACCAGGCTGCAGCTGGTGTGGACACCGAGAAGGAAGAGGGCAAGCGAAGCCCCTTAGAGAGCCGCCCCGCATTCGGGGCCTGATGCAGCTCAATGAGAAAAAGAATCGATGGGCCATTGAGTGAGTGGTTCAGCGGGCTCTTTACTCTTGACCCTGGCATCCTGCCTCCCTGGTAGCAGAAAGCCCATCCTCACTGGAATAGCGGAGTTAGTACTTTTTAAAACATTGTCACTTAGCAAAGTAGAAAACTGGTAGTCACATTTGGGGAGCTTTTGCTCATCCATGAAATCACAGGGCCTGGGAATCTATGGTCTAGAAACAGTGCTATCCAACAGAAAGAAATAGGATTCAGCCCACATATGTAATGTTAAGCTTTCTAGCAGCCACGCTGCATTTTAATCATATTTTATTCAACACAATTTATTGAAAATATTATCATTTCAACCTGGAACCAATATAAAATTATTTAGTACCACATTTAACTTTGGGGGGTACTGTCTTTGACATCCAGTGTGTTTTCCACTGGCTGCACATCTCAGTTTGGACTCGCCCGATTGCAAGTGTTCATAGCCCTGTGGCTGCCAGCTCACAACACAACTGGAGAACTCTGGAGGCCCGCAAACCATTCAGGACCAACCAGTGAATGGACCAAGGAACCCAAAGCAAGGCAAAGTAGCCAGAGATCTTGTCCAGGAAGAGGAGCGCCGCGCGAGGTGCAGTCGATGGCCACCAGGGGGCGCGGGCGCTCTGCGGCCGCCGGATTTCTCGTGTTTCTGCTCAATCCGTTCTGGCCCCGGGTGGGGGCTCATTTGCAAAAACCCTGGTAGCATCTTCACCCAAAAAGAACACCCAGACATTTGGAGGTGGTCTGCGCCTTCTGCACTCCCCTTCTAAAAGTTGAGGGCCTTTCCAGAAGGCCAAACTCAGCAAGTGGTGGGTAAATACTCATAATCTAACAGAAGGCCTGAGTGTTCATTGGAAGGACTGATGTTGAAGCTGAAACTCCAATACTTTGGCCACCTGATGCGAAGAGCTGACTCATTGGAAAAGACCCTGATGCTGGGAAAGATTGAAGGGAGGAGGAGAAGGGGACGACAGAGGATGAGATGGTTAGATGGCATCACCGACTCAATGGACATGGTTTGGGTAAATTCCGGGAGCTGGTGATGGACAGGGAAGGCTGGTGTGCTTCGGTCCATGGGGTCACAAAGAGTCAGACACGAATAAGCGACTGAACTGAACTGACTGAACAGAAGGCCATGCTCAGTGGGAGGCCAAATGGGATGAATGAATGATTTTCATCAAAGGCTCTGGTGGGATGAATGAAAGATTCAGGTGGCTACTCTTTCTTCCACATCTGCCATGTTAAGCTCAATGTCAATATTTGAATACAAGGGCAGAACTAGCTAGAAGGCAAGACTCAAGACACTTGTTCTTACATTTCCAAAGCACTTAACACACAACTCAACTGATCATCCCAACTAACTTCAAAGTGAATGCCCTCATTTCTCAGCTGAGGGAAATGGGGCATCTATCTTCCTGGGGACCCTGGGGAGACAGGAAGGGAGATGAGCTACCCCATAGAGACTAGCCACCCCCGACCAAGACCACCAACCCTCCTCAATCCACTTTCCCCCAACTGGGTGCTCTCAGTGGATCTGAACCCAAGGTGTAACATAGTAAAAATATGTATTTGGTAGCTGCTTTCTGTCCCAGCATGGGGCTCCTGAGACCCTTGGAATTGCCTGAGTGGTGGGAGTGTCTGTTATTCACTTCAGGATGGGGGGGTGCTGGTCGCCAGAAAGACCTGGAACTATCAGCTGCCACCTCGACCTCTGGGTATACGGGGGCTGGAACCGGAGTGAAGTCTGTGGCAGTGACTTCATCACTCAGATCCACATAATGAAATGTCCATAGCGCTCTTGGACAATGAGATGTGAGCTTCTGCGTTGGTGAACAGTCCCGAGCCAGCGAGTGTCGTCTTCCTAACCCAAAAAGATGCCCCTGGCAACCTGTCCTTTTGTCCCCCTCAACGACCCTCTCCTTCATGAATTGTATACACTGTAGGCTACTTGGCTACTGACTTCTCCCATTCAGTCATTCCTTCAGCAAATATTTATTAAGAAGCCGCTGTGTGTCAAACATTGTGCTCTGGAGCAGGATTGTCAAGAGGAAGAGCAGAGCCCTGCCTTGGAAGGTCAGCAGTACCTGAAGGACAGAGGCCAGCCGGGGCCATAGGGGTTAAGTCCAATCAGAGTGGCTCCAGGACACAAGTGGGGTGTCTGGTCCAACATTCCTCTCCAGCATGGCCAAGGCTGGGGTGGGGGTTGTGTGCAGAGGGGAAGGCCAACCCTTCCACCCCCTGGAGCATCGTGGAAGTCACTGCTGTGAGCCCCACACAGTCATGCTCCAGCGACTCCAAGACTCTGGCAGGTGCCACCCTGGCTTTACCCAGGAACCTGGCTGGAAACTTCTTTGGTGAGGCTTGTTCCTCATCCCCGAAACCCTGCGTGGGGAGTCTCACCCATGATGAGCCTTCCCAGGTGAAGGAAGGAACAGTGATCCTGCCTGGGAGCTTAGGGGGCTGGTCAAAGCAGAGGTGAGTTAGGACACGTATAGGCAGAGGAGGCCCCTAACCACCACCCCACCTGTGAAAGCCAATGGCAGAAGCTCCTGGCTAGTGGGAGGCTGCTGTGTGTGTTCTGCAGCCAGTGGAGTCCCTGCCCCAGGAGGCCTAGGCTCAGAACTGTAGTGAGCTCCCAGAGTTATAGCTGCCGATAAGTTGAACTCTGACCCCAAATCCCCATGTTGATGCCCTAATAACCCCCAGGACCTGAGAACATAACAGTATATGGAGATAGGGTCTTCAAAGAGGTGATGAAGGTAAAAAGAGGCCTAATTCAACAAGACCAGTGTCAGAAGAGGGATGACTGTGTGAGGACACAGACAAAGGACCTCCATCACCATGCCAACAAGAGGCCTCAGAAGAAACCAGTCCTGTAGACACCTTGATCTTGGATTCCCAGCCTTCAGAATTTTGAGGCAATTAAAGGTCTGTTGTTTAATCCCGCTCCCCCCTCTGCCCCTCCCTACCCCAGTCTGTGGTATTTGTTATGGTGACCAGAGTTGACCAATACACAGCCACCCTCTGGTCTCTGCAGGCTCTGCCTTCCCCCACATGCATCCATGGATGCATCTCTTCTTTGCCTCTTTCTAGCTTTTGAGGGAGGTTCTACATCAGCCTACTTGTACCACGGTTGGGGTTCTGCAGACACACTTCCAGCAGCCCACCCTCCATTCAAACTGCCTGACACTCCCATGGGAGGTGGCCCCTGCCTTCTGACTTGTGTCTAGCCCCAGTCACTACCCCAGTTTCTCAGAGGCACTGATGTTCCTGGGAGTCCTGGCTGGTCCTAAACCACCAGACATGGGTAATCCTGCCAAGAGGGAGGAGGTGATTCGAGTTCCATCTAGGAGATTGAGGAGTAGCCTGGGGGAAGTGGAGGATGCTCCCTGGCCACAGAATGTGGGACACGGGACACTCAAGTTTTCCCATATGAAGTTATTAGTTTCCAATCTCTTAAAGTCACATTTAGGGGAAAATGATAAAACAGACTGTGGGGAAGCAGACTTAGAAATCTACACTGGGACTTCATTGGTGGTACAGTGAATAAGAATCTGCCTGCCAATGCTGGCAGTGGTCATGGGTTCAATCCCTAGTCTAGGAAGATTCCACATGCTGCAAGGCAACTAGGTTCGTGCACCAAAACTACGAAAACACTTGCCCTCTAAGCCCACAAGCCACAATTAGAGAAAGCTTGTGCAAAGCAGTGAAGACCAAGTACAGCCAAAAAATAAATAAACCCACAAATTAAAACAATAGAAAACAAATCTACACTGTGAGCCACAGAGGTGGAAATGCAGACATCCAAGCGCTACCTCTGACCCAGTGGGCCAGCCCTGCAGATTTTCCAAGTAAAAATAACTGGGCACAGGAGCATTGCTTATAACAAACACAAAACTGGAAACAACCTAGATTACCAGCCACAAGACACTTAATGCTACCAGCTCATTTAAATTGGTGATCATTAAATGGGCTTCCCCGATGGCTCAGTGGGTAAAGAATCCATCTGCAATGCAGGAGATGAAGATTCGATCCCTGGGTTGGGAATATCCTCTGGAGGAAGAAATGGCAACCCACTCCAGTATTCTTGCCTGGAAAATCCCATGGACAGTGGAGCCTGGTGGGCCACGGTCCACGGGGTCAAAAAGAGTTGGATACGACTGAGTGATGAGCACACCCACACATAAGATAACAATAAAAATATGGCGACAATAAAAATACGCCATGTAAAGGGGGGGGAACTATTCATATTCAATATACTATATATAACTACACACTCTAATTACAACATAAAAATAGATATGCATGTTGATAGAAACTAGAAGGGAACCGGAAAAATTAAAAGGAAAGATTATGTATAAAATTTTTTCACTTTAAACTTCCTTTAATGTTTTAGGAAAGTTTTAATAAATGATACTTTAAAAATATTTCTATCTTCTGAACTAAAGCTTGTGTTTAACAAAGAAACAACTCAATAGAAGGATAAGAAGGGGATGTCTCATTTGCTAAACCCACTAGGCAGGCAGGAAAATACTGTTTGGAAAGAGAGAGAGAAAGTATAACCCCCTCCCTGGACCTGGAGTTTATCATTTTTTACTCTGAAGACTGGAGAAGCCAGACTTTGGAAATAAAAGCACATTTAAGCACCATGGCTCTGCCTCTTGGTGTCAGGTTCCATTTTGGGGTAGATTCAGCTACAGCCGGTGGATTGGGAGCAGATGGTGAGGCAGAGGCTCCAACAGTGGGGACAGCCAGGACCAGGGCGAGAGAAAAACAGGGGTTGGTCTTAGTCACACAGAGTCTGAGATGGAGGCAGGACAGGCAGTTCTATCCAGCGAGTGAGAGAATCCAACACAGGCAGAAGGTCAAGGGCTCTGGTGAGGACATGACCCATTGGAAAGCAGTGAGAGCTCAGAGTCCCTCAACACTCAAGGACAAGGTGTGACGGGCTACTGGGACCCCAAAGGGGTGGCACTGGGAGGTGACCAGGGCAGGAGCACAAATAATTGTGTCAAAAATGTATATAGAACTCCTAGCCCAATGGAAATGTAGACAAAAACCACAAATGGGCATTTCACCAACAAGGAAACACCTAGAGCCAACAAGCGCACAAAGAGATGCCTGGCCTCCTTCTTTTTCTGTTGTTGCTGTTTGTATGTTTTTAAAACTTTTATTTTGTACTGGGATATCGCTGATTAACAATGCTGTGACAGTTTCAGGAGAACAGAGAAGGGGCTCAACCATACACACACACGCATCCATTCTCCCCCAAACTCCCCTCCCATCCAGGCTGCCACATGACATTGAGCAGAGTTCAATGCGCTATATACTAGGTCCTTGTTGGTAATCCACTTTAAATACAGAAGTGTGTACACATCCATCCCAAACTCCCTAACTGTCCCTCCTCCTCATCCTTCCCCTGCTCCGGCAACCGTAAGTTTGTTCTCTAAGTCTGTGAGTCTCTGTTTTGTAAGTAAGTTCCTTTGTATCATTTCTTTTTAGATTCCACATATAAGGGATGTCATACGATATTTCTCCTTCTCTGTCTGACTTACTTCACTCAGTTTGACAATCTCCAGGTCCATCCATGTTGCTGCAAATGGCATTATTTCATCCTTTTTAATGGCTGAGTAATATCCATTGTGTGTATGTACCACATCTTTTTTATCCATTTCTCTGTCGATGGACAACAAGGAGTTGCTTCCACATCTTGGCAATTGCAAACAGTGTTGCAATGAACATTGGGGTGCATGTATCTTTTCAGATCATGTTTTTCTCTGGGTATATGCCCAGGAATGGGATTGCAGGGTCATATAGTAGCTCTATTTTTAGTTTCTTATGGAACCTCCATACTATTCTCCATAGTGCTTGCCTCCTTGTTAATCAGGGAAATATAAATAAAAGCACCAGGAAGGAAGCATTTTTCATTCACTCTATGACAAATGAAGAATCTGACAATGCCAAGAGCTAGAGAGTCTGTGGACCAGCAGCCTCTTAAACATGGCTAAGGAGAGTGAAACCAGTATCAACAACCACCTGGATTTTCCTTGTAAAGGAAACTGCCCCTTGGTGTATTACCCAAGACAAAGCCCCGGACACCTACCCCAGGAAACAAGTTCCAGAAAGTCCTCCAGTCTATTTGTGACCCTGATGCCCCCCAGCAGAAGGTGAAACAGGGTAGGGGCATTTTCTAGCAGTGAACATGAATCAACACCAGCTTAAAAAACAAAAGTATCTGGATCTTTATAACATGATGTGTTGTGGAAAAGATGAAGTCCAGGAGGCTACTTAGATGATGGCTAATTTTATGTGTCAACTTAGCCAGGGCACAGTACCCAGATACCTGGTCAAATTTGTTGTTGTTTTTTAGTCCCTAAGTTGTGTCTGACTCTATCATCTCATGGACTGTAGCCTGTCAGGCTCCTCTGTCCATGGGATTTCCCAGGCAAGGATACTGGAGTAGGTTGCCATTTCCTTCTTCAGGGAATCTTTCCAACCCAGGGTTTGAACCCATGTCGCCTGCATTGGCAGGCAGATTCTTTACCACTGAGCCAAATACCAGTCTTGATTCTGTGATGATATTGTGTAGGCAAGATTAATGTTTACATAGTGAACTTTGAATAAAGCAGATTACTATCCATAATGTGGGTGGGCCTCATTCAATCAGTTGAAGGCCTTAAGAAAAAAAAAAAAAACCTGGGTTCCCTTGAATAAGGGCTTTCCTTGGTGGCTCAGACAGTAAAGAATCCACCTGCCAATGCAGGAGACACAGGTTCGATATCTGGTTTGGGACGATTCCACATGCCTTGGAGCAATTAAGCCTGTAGGGTCGAACTACTAAGCCCACACATTCTAGGGCGCATGAGCCACAACTACTGAAGCCCACACCCCTAGAGCCTGTGCTCAGCAACAAGAGAAGCCACTTCAATGAGCAGCCCTCATTCACAACTAGAGAGCGCTCTCTCACAGCATCAAAGACTCAGCACAACCAAACAATAAAAAAGCAAAAAAAAATTTTTTTTAATGTATGGTAGACCAAAGATTTTGATCAATCTAATTCTATGCATAAAATAAAAGCATCATACATCAGTATGTATAATATGAATATATGCATATACACATGTATGTGTAAATTCGCATTTAAAATTTTGCATAGGAAAAGCTCAAAAGGACAGACACTGCTGTCTCTAGGCAGGGGGTGGCTCTTCATCAGGGAAGAGCTGATGATGCAGTCTAATAAGTCATTTATATTCTCTTACTTTTGCTTTTCTGTATTTTCCAAAGTTTCCACAATGAAAATATATTTTTTAAAAGAACTTCCTTCCTAATAGGAAGGAAAACTCAGTAACATCACCAGGATGCACAGCTGTAACTCAGTTGTGATTGCCCATTGGGCGCTATTTTCATGCTGTACTGAGTGGTCAAAGATATGGTGAGTTGAAGATCGCATTCTTCTTTTCAACTTAATTCTGTTACATATTTACCAAGCATTCACTGTAAAGGAGACACAAAGATAAGACGTGGTCCCTACCTTTAAGGAGTTTGCAGACCAGTAGGAAAATAAGTCTTGGGAAATAACTGACCACAGAACAGAGCATGTAGCAGCTGTGAGAATACCCCGACTGCTGTGTGTTTCAGCCAAGCAACGTGGCCCTAATGCCCAGAGGTGCTTTGAAAACCTTTATGGAAATTCTAAATGGGCAAGTGACCAGTCCAGGGGATTGCATGCTGAAGCAGGCAGTGAAAATGAAAAGGTTACAAGAGGACAAGAAGGGTAGCAAAATTTATTTGGGATGATTTTTTTTTTTTTTTGGCTACTCTGCATGGCTTATGGGATCTTAGTTCCCTGACTAGGGACTGAACCTGGTCACACAGTGGTGAAAGTGCCAAGTCCTAACCACTGGACTGCCACGGAATTCTTCTATTTGGGATGATTTTCACAACATTTCACCAACCTGAGGATTTATTTTTAACTTTTTATTGGACATAATTTCAGACTTAGAGAAAAGTTGCAGGACTTCCATAGTGGTCAGTGGCTGAGACTGCATTCCCAATGCAGGAGGTCCAGGTTCGATTCCTGGTCAGGGAACTAGATTCCACAAGCCACAACTAAGAGTTCACATACTGCAGCTAAAAGTCCTGCATGCTGCAACAAAGATTGAAGATTCTGCATGTTGCAACTGAGACCCCAATTCAGTTCAGTTCAATTCAGTTCAGTCGCTCAGTCGTGTCCGACTCTTTGGGACCCCATGAATCACAGCACGCGCCAGGCCTCCCTGTCCATCACCAACTCCCGGAGTCCACCCAAACCCATGTCCATTGAGTCGGTGATGCCATCCAGCCATCTCATCCTCTGTCATCCCCTTTTCCTCCTGCCCCCAATCCTTCCCAGCATCAGGGTCTTTTCCCATGAGTCAACTCTTCGCATGAGGTGGCTTAAGTATTGGAGTTTCAGCTTCAACATCAGTCCTTCCAATGAACACCAATTAGTGCAGCCAAATAAAGAAAGAAAAAAATTTTTTTAGAAAAGGCAAGTTAGAAACACACAAGTCCATTTTAAAAAAAAGTTATGCGGCTTCCCTGGTGGCTCAGTGGTAAACAATCCACCAGTGAACTCAGGAGACAAGGTTCGATCCCTGGTCCAGGAAAATTCCACACTCCACAGAGCAATTAAGCCCGTGCACCACACTACTAAGCCTGTGCTCTAGAGCCTGGGAGCTGCACTACTGAGCCTACTACTGAGAAGCCTGTGCACCTCAACTAGAGAGTAGTCCTCACTCACTGCAACTAGAAAAAAGCCTGAGAAGCAATGAAGACCCAGCACAGTCCCCCCAAAAAAAGAAGTTGCAAAGTTGGCACAAGGAACTCTATACACTTCACTCATCCTCCAACTGCTAATGTTTTCCCATATCTATTTCGTTGCACTCTGTACATCTGTGTCTTTTTCTGAATCCTTTGAGTGTAAATTACAGCCATGACGCCTGTTTTACTTCTAAATATTTCAGAGTGTATTTCCTAAAAATAAGGATATCCTCTTACAAAGCCACAAGTAAAATGATCAAAATCAGGAAACTAACATTAACACAGTATTATTTTCTGATCTACAAACCTTATTCAGATCCCATCAATAGTGTTCTTTATGGCAAAGAAATGCCTAAATTGAGTTGTCACATCTCTTCATCCTGCAGTCTTTGTCTCTCATGGCACTGGCATCTCTGAAGTTAGTTTGCAGCCTATGATTCTGTGGATGTTCCTTCAGTGTAGGTTTTTCAGCTGTTTCCTCCAGACTAGATGCAGGTTCTGTATTTCTGAGAGGAATACTACAGAAGTGATATGTGTCCTTCTTGGCGATTGTATCAGGAGACACCTGAGACTGATGTATCCCATTCCGGGTGACGTTACCCGTGATCACTCGGTTAGGGCAGTGGCTGCCAGGTTTCTCCACTACAGGGTTACTGTTTTTCCTTTTGTAATTAAAAAGTACTTCAGGGAGGTTCTTTGAGACTAGCTCAATATTCACTTTACTCAGTAAATTTTCACTTACTGTTTTTAGCATCCCTCGATGATTCTTGTCTGAATCAGTTATCACTGTGATAATTGCTATTATGCTTCATATTCCATCATTTCCTCTATACTTGTCACTTTGCTTTCTACTATAAAGAGCTTTTCTTTCTCTCAATTACATATTAACATTTATATCAGCACATATACATGGAATACATCTTGTTTTATTCAGTGGCTTATAATCTGTTACTATTATTCTTTATTTGATGCTTCAATTATCTCAGATTTGGCTAAGGGGGTGTCTTTTTGACATGTCCCTCTTATTGAGCATTTACTTACTTGCTGACACAAGAGATTCTAGGCTCAACTTGTGCTTTCTCTCCTTCAGCCCTGAAATCAGCCATTTCTCCAAAAAACTCTGGTTCCTTTCAGTACAGAGTGGTATTGAGAAACCAAGGTCTGGGTTCTAGGTGTCTTCATTGCTCCTGGGGTGTCATTGCTTCTAGGAAGTATGTATGTAAATACATACATCCATACATATGTCTGTGTGTGTATTTCTACATCACTGTATGTGTCTATTTCCATATTTATCTGTGTGTGTATGTTCATATATTTATTTGTATGTGTATGTGCATGCACATATGCATGTCTGTGTAATGAAATCACTAGCTCATATTGATACCTCTGATTCTAAGCCAGTGCCCTACAGGGCATGTTCTCATCTTTCCAGGCTACATTCCTAACTTTTACAAGGTAAAGATTTCTTTAAAGGCTGTGGATGGAGTTCAGGTCATTCATCATTACTGCTGGCCCTGGAAACCTCCTTCTCCCTTCCATATGGCCTTGCTTGTGCTCAGCATAGACTTGGGCATCGCCAGTCACTGTCTAACTGAATGAAGGGCAGGCGGAGGAACACAGCAGGGGCCCAGTCCAGAGCAAGACAGCCTTCTGGAAGATACAGAGGAGGCTGAAGCAGAACTCCTAAGAGCAGGGGTGCAGAACACTGGGATTTTCTGGATGAAATGAGAAGCAGAACAGATGGCTGTTGTCGGGCTCCATGGAAAGACCAGAAGTGACCTAAGGGTGCTTGGAAAGGGCAAACCTGTTCCCCATGGCAGCTGGGAGGAGAGTCCTGACTAGAGGCTTTGTGGGCACAGCTGGCTCTAGCTGAGCCACCAGGACAGCTGGGAGGAGGCCCCTCATATCCCCCTGTCACTGAGGAGAGACCACAGGGATGGAGGCCAGCCCCCTGCTACTTAGGATGTGAGTGGGTTCAAACATGAGTGACCTGAGTTACAGCCTCCTCAGACCTGCTTATCCATTGCCAGCTGATACATTTTCCGACTCTTCTATTTTAGGGATGCCATTCCTTTTTACGATAGTTGTATTTGGGATATCAACTCTCTTGTCCAACAAACGTACCTCCCAAAGAAAGATGAAAGTCCTTCTGGGTTTTATGTTCATGGTCTCTCAACTCAACACCGGATCTCTGCAGAACATGGAGCCTGGATGAGAGGTCTGGAGGGAGCTCAGTCACATCCATGAATTACACTGACAGGGCAAGGCTGTTTGGGGCCCTCATGTGCCAGCTGCACCACTGAATGGTCTGCACACGCCTCACTGCTGGGAAGCAAGAGTGAAACAGTGGAGGCCTGCCACGTTCCGAAGAACACATAGCTCTTCCAGGGACTCAAGCTGCTACGTGAGAGGTGGTGAATGTGAGGTAAATAAGCTTGACGGGTGTGCAGAAAGCAGTCTCTCAGCCTCTGGAAGTGCCACAAGGGTTTTATTTTTTTAAGGTCAACAGAAGCTATAAATCAGGGAGGGGGAAGGCTATTGAGTTAAGTCCCAAGGCTGAGAAACGGTGCCCCTTGGAACCCAACACCAATGCAAGGAATTGATTTTCTACCTCTTGGGAGACAAAAATCCCTAGAATAAACAGCAGGTGCAGGCCTTCTTCCCAGGCCGGATGCAGCGATCTCTTTAGATTATTCTAGAAAAACACACCTGCTTCCAGACACCCAAACCCAAGAAAATGTCCCTGGAGACTTCAACACATGCCAGCCGGCTTCTGGGCCCAGAGCATCAAGCTGAGATGCATCTGCAAGGTTGGGTGCCCGGTCCGGGAATCCCTGTGCCAATGCCCTCAGGGATGGCGCCCCTCCACACTGCATTCTGCTAAATTCACCCTCTTCCCTTTTTCCCTTCTCGATGGGAAAGGACAGAGCAGGGCAGGAGGTCATGCGGCTTCTGAGCAGCTCACAGCAAAAAGGCTGCTACGGATTTGACCACGAATACATTTGACTTCCCACACCCACCCAGTCTCCCCTGCCTTCCTTGCTGACTCTGGAACTTTCTACCACCTCATCTTCCCCCTTGCTCTGGCACCAAGGCTCATTTAGGTGGTGGGTAGCACTTTGCTTGCTGTGGGGAGTTGAGTTAGCCAGGGCAAAGATGTCCATTCAGACTGAAGTTAAGAAGTGCCTCCCAATGCAAAGTGGGAGACAGTCTATGAAATAAGGCCCTTTCACCCCTCGGATATGTCAATGCCAAGGACACAGACAGGCGGAGGTGGGAGCAGCTCCAGAGTGAAACAAGGAAGGGTGAGGGCCCCCTGGATGCAATGGGATCTTCTGTTGCTACAAAGGACATAATTGGAACATTTGGCAAAATCTGACTCAAGTCTGTCGGTGAACTTCCCTTCCACCTCCCATCCCCATCCCACCCCTCTAGGTTGTCAAAGAGCATTAGATTTGAGCTCCATGAATTATACAGCAAATTCCCACTGGCTATCTACTTTACATATGGTAATGCATGTTTCAATGCTACTCTCTCAATTTGTCCCAGGCTCTCCTTCCCCACTGTGTCCACAAGTCTGTTTCTTATGTCAGCATCTCCTTTGCTGCCCTGTAAATAGGACCATCAGTACCATTTTTCTGACTTAACTTCACTCGGTATCACAGGCTCTAGGTTCACCCACCTCACTGTGTTAATTTCTTGTTTTTGATCACTATACTCTGGTTAGGCAAGAGAAAGTCCTTGCTTTGGGAAAGAGATGCTAAAGGGCATCATGCAAGTGATTCTCAAATGGTTCAGGAGGAAGAAAAACTAGAGAAAGAGAGGTGATGAGGTAAATGTGGTACCATTTGGGGATCTGGGTGAGAACTATTCCTCAGATGTTCTGAGTTTCAACTTTAAGCATAAAAGGAAAAAATAACAGGAAAACAAAGGCGTGCCCTACAATGTATGACCCCTTTCTCCTTCTCCTGGCCTGAAACCAGGAGAAGGCTCTGGCCATCTGAGGACACTGGCCCCCAGCCTCCTCCCCCACCCCCCTGCCTCACAGGTCTCCCCAGCCCTGGCAAGGCCCGCTGCCATCTGCTGCCTCCTGCTCAGCCTCCAAGCTGCTCCAAGTGGCTGGAGACAGTGTGCTTCTGCCCTGGTCTTAGCAGGATCCTGTGCTGTTTAGGGATTCTCATCCCAGCCAAGCCTCACAGGTCTTCTCGGCCTCCTTCTTGGCACATGGCCTCGCTCTTGGGCACTGGAGCAGACGCAGGAAGAGCTCCAGTTTCTCTGCTCTCCACCAGAAGATCCTGTGTCTTTCCTCCACTCTCCCTGGTATCACAAGCAAGGACGCATTCTTGCCTCCCATGGCCCAGCTGCACCTCCCATACCCATCTCCAGGTTCATGCTTTTCTTTGTTGGTTACTATTCCAGGTGGCACTAACAGTAAAGAACCCGCCCGCCAATGCAGGAGACATAAGAGGTGCGAGTTCGATCCCTGGGTCAGGAAGATCTCCTGGAGGAGGAAATGGCAACCCACTCCAGTATTCTTGCCTGAAGAATCCCATGGACAGAGGAGCTTGATGGGCTATAGTCCATGGGGTTGCAAAGAGTCAGACATGACTGAGCGACTAACATACACATCCCCTCTGTCACCAGGGCAGCTCTTGAGCCCATAGTCCTGCCCTCGCCAGCACTGTGACATATGGCTTCCATGCTCTCCCCCAAAGTGGCAGCGTCAAAGACAGAATTTAGAATTGGAGACTTGAGCTGCAGCCTCTGCTCCACTCCTTAAGAGCTGTGGGATTCTCCACATATTTCCAGGATGGGCAGGAAGTGTTTGTCAGGTTCAGTGTGAACTGTGACACCTGACCCCTGGCCTCATTCTCTCTCCATCTTTTTCACTTATCCCTGTTTTCTCTATGTGGCCTCCTGAGAGCTAATGTCAAATCCACGCTGTCTGCTGGCGGCTCCCAAACCAGCATCTCCACAGGTGCCCCTCGTCTTGACTCTGCTTCTCTGGGTCCCACAGCTGCTTGAACACTCCCCACCCAGCACCCAGCTGGCTGCCCAGGCTTCACATGCCAGTACTTAAGATTCACACTCATTCATGCTGGATTTGCCAAAAGGCAGTCCCAACAAGTGCTTAAGGCCACCAAGAGGTAATAAACTTCCTAGGGAAGAATTTGGTATTCCAAAAATGCATCAAAGCAGCTCTTCCTGTTGGGTCCTGTCTATTGTGAATTTCACAGGGGAGGAAAACCTAACATTTGCAGCATCTGAATCTCTGAAGTCTTAGATCAGTGCTCTTACCATCTCGAACAAAAGCCTCACAGCAGTCACTCAAAGCACACACTCTAAAACCACCCTTCACTCCTCTCCCCTGTCCCCACATCCAGTTTTTAAATCTGGACCTTTCTCATGTCCTCAAAGCCCCAGTGGCTCCTTCCCACTCAATCAGCTGCATCCAGTCCCTGCTGGCTTGGGTCTGCAATGTGGTTGTTGCCTCCTGACTAAGCCCACCCGTGCTGTCCTCTGCCATGGTCACCTCCTCTCCATCACACTCCTGTTCACATAGCTCCAGGGGCTCCCCCTCAACTCAAACCCAGTCTCTTGCCAACAAGTGAAGGCCTCCCCACTGGGCCCAGGTTTAACTGCCTCCAACTCTTTTGTTCACCACCCACTCCTCACAGACTTTGGGCTCCAGCCAAACTAGACTTTTCACCATCTGGGAACACATGTTCCCTCTGCCCAAAATAACCTACATTCATCTCCACCTGTCAAGATCTGTCCTTGAAGGGTTATTTAATAAATAGTACTGGGACAATTGGTCATTTGAAGGAAATTTTTTAGATTCTTCACTTCATACTATCCACCAAAATGTATTTGAGATAAACTAAAGATGAAATAAAAATATATGATATAATCACACCTGTTAAAAATTGAACTGTAAAAAGTCTGGAAAATGTATCATTGTCAAATAGATAAAAAGGGAGAAGATGCTAAGCTTAAAAGCCAAGAATGAAATTTCAAAGGAAACAAAGCAGGAACTTCCCAGGTGGTCCAGTGGTTAAAACTTGCATTCCCAATGCAGAGGGCACAGGTTTCATCTCTGGTTGGGGAACTAAGATCCCACACAGCATGGACAAAAAAAAGGAAATAAAGCAATGGATCTAACTCATTAAATAGGACTTGACGTTAAAACTGAACTGATAAGAAATGAATATATGGGTAGAGAGTCCTTCACATGAACTGAGTGTTGAGGTCCCCTATGCAGAAAGTGGTTTGGTTAGCAAGAAATTAGAGGAGCTTCATGTTATGAGTCAGGAGGAAGGGTGATTAAACACTTGGGGAGGGGCTTCCCAGTGGTTAGGTCTCAGAACTTCCAGTATAGAAGACACAGGCTGGAGAACTAATATCCCTCATGACACAGCCAAAAAAAAAAAAAGGAAAAACTTGGGGAGTGCTTCTTCTGTGCCAGGCGAAGTGCTTTATGTGCATTATCTCACTTAATAGCAACTCCACAAGATAGTTACTATTATTCCCATTTAACAAGTGATGCAACTAAGGCTTAGAGGTTAAGTGACGTACCCAAAACCTCACTAGTATGGGACTCAGACCCAGGCAGAATGACTCTCAGCACACACCTCCTCCCATCAAAAGATACACTTTCTACCTTTTTTTTTTATGTTTATTTATTAGGCTGGGCTTCCCTGGTGGGTCAATTGGTAAAGAATCCGCCAGAAACGGGGGCGACCTGGGTTCAATCCCTGGGTTGGGAAGATCTCCTGGAGAAGGGAACAGCTACCCACTCCAGTATTCTGGCCTAGAGAATTCTATGGACTGTACAGTCCATGGGGTTGCAAAGAGTAGGACACGACTGAGCGACTTTCACTTTCACTTTATTTGGCTGCTGCCGGTCTTAGTTGCAGCATTGAGATCTTTAGTTACCACAAGTGAACTCTTGGTTGAAACATGTGGGATCTAGCCCCCTGCATTGGGAGCATGGAATCTCAGCCACCAAAGCACCAGGAAGTCCCGTTTTTCACTTTTTAAATCCATTCCTGTTTCCCCACACAATGTAACACATGGAACAAGTATTCTTCCAAGTTAACGTGTAAAATGGTCACCAGTCCCTGTACATACGTGTTTTATAAAAATTAACTCCTTTCCTAAACTCTCCATCCCCACTACCACTACTTAGCTCAGGCCATCATTTTATCTTACGCCGCTGAGATGGTGATGATGATGTTACCAAGCATGTTCCAGGCACTATGTACGGTATTCCACGAACTAAGAGTACGTATTTATTGAGCACTCACTATAACTCAGTTATTATGCTAAATATCACTCACGGATTATTATACAGCAATCCTATTAGGTTAGTTTTGTTTTGAATACCTCAACATCTTCCTTCAATTCCTCTTTCATAAATAATAACTGTACTCCGGTATAATCTCCCTAGAATAAACCGCATTTATTTAAAGCGTAATTTGAATCAGTTTCGGCTATCTGTAAAACCACCACTACAAACAAGATGCACACTCTTTCCGTCCCCCGTAAGCGTCCAGAGCTCCTCCCCAGTTTACCCACCCGGGTCTCCGAGCCCCCAAACCCCAGCGGACCCGTGACGTTACTGCCCTGCGCCCCGCCGCCGCCTTGCGCGGCGCTTCCGGCAGCGAGGACGTGGGGGCGGAGCGGGCCGTCGTCACGGAGGCGCGCGCCGGAAGCTGGCCAGGCGGAAGTGGCGGGGCGGGGCGCGGGGGCGATGGGGGGGCGGCGGCGGCGGCGGCTGCCGGCGATGAACAGCGGGAGCGCGTGAGCGGGCCGGCGGGCGAGGCTGGGGGGCCCGGGAGAGCGAGCCGCAGGGCGGAGGGCAGGGGCGCGAGCGCGGCGGGCGGCGGGCGGCGGCCTGGGCGCGGCGGCGGCGGCGGCGGCCGAGAAGATGGCGGACGGCGACAGCGGCAGCGAGCGCGGCGGTGGCGGGCCCGGCGGCTTCCAGCCCGCGTCCCGCGGCGGTGGCGGCGAGCAGGAGACGCAGGAGCTGGCCTCGAAGCGACTGGACATCCAGAACAAACGCTTCTACCTAGATGTGAAGCAGAACGCCAAGGGCCGCTTCCTCAAGATCGCCGAGGTGGGCGCGGGCGGCTCCAAGAGCCGCCTCACGCTGTCCATGGCGGTGGCCGCCGAGTTCCGCGACTACCTGGGCGACTTCATCGAGCATTACGCGCAGCTGGGCCCCAGCAGCCCGGAGCAAGTGGCAGCGGCGGCGGGCGCCGAGGAGGGCGGTGGGCCGCGGCGCGCGCTCAAGAGCGAGTTCCTGGTGCGCGAGAACCGCAAGTACTACCTGGACCTCAAGGAGAACCAGCGCGGCCGCTTCCTGCGTATCCGCCAGACGGTCAACCGCGGCGGCGGTGGCCCCGGGCCCGGCGGCCTGCAGAGCGGCCAGACCATCGCGCTGCCCGCCCAGGGCCTCATAGAGTTCCGCGACGCGTTGGCCAAGCTCATCGACGACTACGGCGGCGAGGACGACGAGCTGGCGGGGGGCCCGGGCGGCGGCGCCGGAGGCCCTGGGGGTGGCCTGTACGGGGAGCTCCCGGAAGGCACTTCCATCACGGTGGACTCCAAGCGTTTCTTCTTCGACGTGGGCTGTAACAAGTACGGAGTGTTCCTGCGCGTGAGCGAGGTGAAGCCGTCCTACCGCAACGCCATCACGGTCCCCTTCAAGGCCTGGGGCAAGTTCGGGGGCGCGTTTTGCCGGTATGCGGATGAGATGAAAGAGATCCAGGAGCGGCAGAGGGATAAGCTTTATGAGCGACGCGGCGGGGACGAGTCGGAGGGAGAGGAGGTGGATGAGGATTGAAACGCGCAGCTTCCTCCCCTTACGGGCCTCCCCACCCTACCACCGTCTCCTTGGCTAGAGAACTCCCCTTCCTGTTCATCCCCAGTGAGCTAGTGGAGGGGAAGCAAGGGAGGCCCCGGAGGGAGAAAACAAAATGTTAAATAATATAGTTAATTAAAAGAAATAACCATAAGAGAACAGTCAGGACAATTAGAGAAAAGCAGTAAAGTTCCAGGGAATTGACAGCAACCTGCAAAGAGAGGACAACAGCGTCTCCTCACCTGAGCAGAAGTCTCAGCTTCTCTTGCTTCCCAGCTAAGGTTCCTAAATCCATCGGGATAACCCTGGATGGGATAGATCCTTGCACGCTGGCCAAAAACACCTCATGAGTTACCCAGACCCGTTGATGACAGCTCGATTTGTGTTATATTTGGGTAACCTGGTCTAAAGATCTTATTAGACCTCATTGTTGCAGTGTCTATCCCTTCACCTCCATTGAAATCAGCGTTTTGGATCTAGATCTTCACGGAATTCTCGTGAAGAGAGAGGCCTTTGCAGTTACCCAGTCCTGAGGGTACAAGTTTCATGAAAAGGAATGCAACTTTACGCAATCATAGACAGGGCAAAATAAGACTTCAAGAAGCCACCAGGGACAGAAATTGGATCCATTTTAAAATAGTTTTACATAGAACCTGGACCAAGGCCCATGTCTTGTCTTTGCAGAATTATTTTCTGGGATGCAAATGGATTCAGATGTTAATCCTTGAACTAGAATCCCTTACTATAATGTTTTGGAAGTTGGCAGATTTTTGCAAAGATAAAAGCAGTTTTACATTGGGGGTTGCTGAGGTAGGCACAAGAAGAAATCAGGCATAAAGCACAAGGAAAACTGTTTGAGTGGATTGGTTGCTGCTCACTAAAGTTCTTCCCCGATCTCCAAATATGGAGGTCATGGCTTAGATATGAATGAGAGCCAGATACCCGTGGCTCCACCGTGTGAGCCAGTGAATTATGGCTAATTCGGCTGTTTCGGCCACTGGTTGGCTGGATTTTAAACCATAAAACTTGAACATCTCTACAAAAGGAACATTGTGGCTACGAGCCTGAGCTTTAATGGAGTATAAGTCCACACAGAAAAGTTGGAAGTAACCAAAACTGAAGTCATATACCTTCAGTTTAATCTGTGGATTTGTTCAAATACTAAAGATCCTCAGGTCCAGAATTCCAGCATCATTTATTCTTTTAAAATAAATTTTTAAGAACTTGGTCCATTGTATCAGTACCTCACAATCAAAGTTGGCAAATGATGGATGAGTGATTCAAGCAGCGTGCCCTTTGAAGCTGAAATCCATTTGAATGGAGCTGAAATGAACGTGAATATGCAGACTATATCCTGGAAGCATTTTTATACCATCTTGAAATTTCAACAAACTGGCTTTTGCCAGTTTATCCAGCTGTCTTTCAAGAATAAAAGTTGGGGTTTTCAAGGATCGCCTCTTCTATATTTTAAATGGATTTTCAGTATGATTTTTACTAATCAAGTTAATCCCACCCCATCAAAAGGTATTCCTAGAAGTGTCATAGACCTAGGTAACTTTGAATTGAATGGGAGCTAATGGTCTTTCCAAAGTTTTCAGGTATACTTTGTGCGACACCTTCTCAACAAGGAGGCAAGTAACCCCACCTCCACAATCTTAGTATTTTTTTTTTTAAACTGCATGCCTGCCCTTTATTTGAGCTGCCTTTTAATTTATTGCATACCTTTTTATTATCTTATTTTGGTATTCAATCTACAATCTTTTTGTATTTATTGGGAAATAAGTAATACACAAAAAGGTCGTTTTCATGAATTGTGGCTGAGAGGGAGGGAATAATTATGTATATAAAATTAGGCTTTTTTAAAAAATTAGATTTGATTCAGAATATCATCGATCTTAGATTTTTTTGTTTTTGTTTTTAAAAAGTGGAAGAGCCACAAACATTGGTGCCCTTTTCAGACTATTTCTCTACTCATCATCCACAGTAGACTTTTTAAACAGGTTTTTTTTAAGCTTTTCTTTTTTAAAAAAAAAATTTTCTCCGTTGCAAAGAATGTTTCCTAAATTGTATGGGAGCAATAGTATTTTTGATGTTTTAATGACATCTGTATACTTGTACTGTATTTTGTACTACAAGGCAGCTGTTTTCAATAATGTCCTGCTGTATTTACCTATGTGTTTTGAGTGTTTATTTCTTTGCTGCGGAGAACAAATCCCTAAATAGTTTTAGTAAAGGGGCTGAGAAGAAGCTAGCATTATTAGGTTTGCATAAACTGTTTATAAGTTTCAAACTCTGAGGCAGCAATGAAGATTAAAGTTGCAGCTCTTACTTGATTGCTGTAACTTTTTCATTTTCAAAATATGTATAATTCCTGTATAGACCAACTTGTTTTCTTGCTTCAGTGGTGGTTCTGTTGCTCAGCTGCAGTGAGCCAGTTCAATTTTGCAAAGGTGCAGTACCTCTCCTTTTTAAGGGGTTGGTTTATTCTTTTTTCTTTTCTTTTTGTTTGGCTGAATTGCAGTAACTAGCCTTGCCTTTCTACTCTGTAGAAATGACAGGGTCTTCACAATCCTTCACCAGTGGCTACTAAGCTATAATTAGCTGAATAGAAAGAATGTGGAAGTGGTCTGAGGCATATAGAGTATATGCCAAGAACACTACCATATATGGCATCAGCTTTGGTTACCAGAGAAATTTTCTTAGTCATTAGACCATATAACAGTAATATATCATATGTAAATCTTTAGATATCAATTTGAGAATCCTCCAAAAAAAGGAGCAAAGAATGCATAAGCTATGTGTTGGAAAAAGTAATTTATATTAAAATTTTGACCTGCCTATGTAAGATTAAATGGTAAATGTCATAGTGGTGGGTTTTTAAGTCTTAACCAATCTCAAAGGTTTGTTTCTCCTGCAGGGGGTGGTTCATGGCCTCTCTTCTCACTGCAGGAAGATTACAGGAGGATGTGGATTAATTGTAGCATTCACTGATCCTCATTCCAGTACTAGGGACAATAGAAATCTGCAAAGCACAGAGACTACACTTTCTGTGTTTTGGTTTGTTAAACAAAGTGATATTAACAGGCTGGCTTTCAGAATTCATTCATAAATACTGCCTATTAAAGGAAATGATCTTTGTTAATTCCAGTCAGAAAATAGCATTATACAGACTATGGGAAAGCAATTTTGTGTTTTGTCTTTCAGCCGCTACTATGAACAGTGATTTAGGACTGTTTTTCAACTTTGGCAAACATCCCAGCTAATCGTGTTCAAAACAGTCATATTCCTGAGAAGTAGGAAACTAAATTCTTTTTCAGAGAATTGGTAGAATGTCTGTTTCTCAAACTGCTGCAGACATGAGAAATTTTAAGAACAAAATCAAAGGAGCAAAAATTTGTGATGAGATACTACTCTTGCCTTCTGGTTTCTATTGTCCCTACCTTTCATTCAAGTAGAATGGCAGTTCTAGTCTGCAGAGAAAGTTCTCAGTGCATATGCTGCACAGTACACAGTGTAAATCTGTATGGCACCAAAAATCAAAGTGAAAACCAAACCAAAAACCCAGACACCCTATGTTACTATGGGAGGCATGTAGGTGGTATAAATGACTGTAGCTGTGATACACACATGGCTACTTGTCAAGTCACTTTCCATAATTATTTACTGCAAAATGATGGAGGCTTTGGTGCAGGCAGGCTGTTAACCTATTGCTTCCCTGTTACCTCTTGATCACTTTGCAATAAATTGCAGGTCTTTTAAGAGATTCAAGCTTCAGTTTTCTCAAAAAACAAAACAATTATCCTGGCTTATCTGAAAATGCAGGGTTGTGGGCAAAAGAGGCTGGTTATAATAATGCCCTCATATTGAGTGGTCTGTAAATGGCTGCACACTTCAGGCACTATAGTTGCTGAGGATGCTTTGTTAAATGTGACCTTGACTGGCTTTACAGAGGGTAGAATATGCTCTCCACAAGGTATTAAAAGGTAACTATCCATTTGTGTCTACCTTGCTCTTGAGGTGGATGAACTTGAGAAGCTTGAGTGTGTAAGCCATGCACATAGGTATTCTTCACTGTAAATTTTGTTTTCATTTTTAACCCAGTTATGGTACTTTGTCCAATGCACAGCTGATCTCTCAGTAGATATTCATTTGAGAATAGTGTGGCCTTGATCTGTGAGAAGGGGAAGGAGAGAAGTGACTTTTTGCTTATGTAAAAATGACTGTCGAGAGGCATTCTGTAGCACTCTTGGTATCTAATGTGGTCGGTCTTGTTTATCGGGGAAAGTTAATGTTTTTGACCCTGGAGTTATTAATTCAATTGAGTTGTCTTCTATTTTTAGGAAGTATCAGAATTGCTCTGATAAGTAAGAAAGTAGACTGCTTTGATGTCCAATCTCAGGTTTTAGAATATATATAGTGGTGTAAAATTCCACTGTTAACTCTTAAAACAATTTTAATTTAGTATACCCTAAAAATCACCTGCATAAGGCCTGTTCAAAGAGCAGCGCCTCCCATCTTTTTGCTCCTTTTCCATTTTGTACTTCACTTGAGAAAGTGTCGAGTGATTTTTTTTCCTTGTATATTTCCATTTTAGCCCTGACATATTTCTCAAAGATAAAGCACTTTTTGATCATGAAATACATGGAATCTGTGTGTGATGTGGATCGTGGTTTCTCAGGCTCCCCTAGATAATTTGCTTTTGAATATTGTTTTAATTCTGTATAAGAAAAGTAGAAATCTTTGCTAATGTTAGAAAGTTTGTATTACTGATCTAGAATGCATTTTGCTAGTTTCCAATGGATGGGAGAGTAAACAATGCTGCATTCACAATTTAATAAGTTACTTTCCCTTGAGCCTTAAGGTAACTTTTTTTTTCTGTCAATACGGCACTGAAGTTATAGTAAATGAATGAAATTGCCAGTTTTCAGGGTTGGTTTTAGAGTACTGTAAATCAATTAGCTGTCTTCCTAAACAGTTACTATTACCATTGAATAAACTGGATAATGGGGGCGGGGGGCGGGTGGTGATTGTTTGTAGAAAAGAAAAAAAAGAACCACATTTACCTAAAAAATATATGTAGAGACACAAAAGTACATGACAGTGCCCCATTTGGAATTCCAGGCATAAGGTGGAAATGGAAATTATACCCTCATTTCCCCTGTTTTTAATCTAGAAAAGCAAAGTCATTAATTTTCAAATGGTAACCCCCAGAAGCTTCAAGAGATAGCCAACTGTTGAATGATGACTTCTCTTGATATATTTACCTGCTATTTAGTTAAAGTCGCTGTTCGCAGCCCTCAGTCTTAAAACTTAGTTTCATTACTGATGGATTTAACAGACTCTTATTTAATAAATGTGGTCCTCTTGTCAGGATGAAAATTAAATTTGGAAAATAATACTGCATCATCAAGACATTAGTAATTTCTAGATACCTAGAAATTGATATCTAGTTGATATCTGTACCCCTGATCCAAGTTAAGACCTTTATGAATGTATTTTTATATTTCCTAATGAAATAGGGAATATGCCATCAATGTAATCACCTTTCTTTGCAATCTTTTACTTTTCATTTGAAAATTAACTCATGCCTCTTGAATTAGACATTGCAATGGGGATAGGTAAAGCCGTGTTAAAATAACAGCAAATTCTGTATTGGTAGTGTCACTGCTCAGTAGGACTTCTAATTACAGGAGGGCAAAGCTTTATTTGATGCAGAAATGTTTTTTTCCATAGGTGATTCTAACAAATGGTTTGATGAAAGTGTATGACTGTATTTTATTAACATGGCATTTTGAGTCTAGGAGCAAATTTCATTTTCCCCATATTATATATACAAAATGCCTACTGACATGGATAAGAGAGGGCTGATCATACCTCTCATCATGTGATGAAATGTGGGCCCAGAGTATTGGAGAGAAAGCAATAAACCTATCCAAGTTCATTGTCCACTAGCATATTGAAGAAGACATGAGTTTGTCTTATTTTTTCCTTCCCTACTTCAAAGACATCAATGAGTAAATCTTTCAAGAAAATTTATGTAGATCGTCGCATTTCTTAAACTCTCATCCCCATTCTTGCCCTATATTAAGTCTTTATTATACATATTTGGAAGTAGAGTGGCAAGTGGTAGATTTCTTCCCTTTTAAAATTCCTTTTTCAAGGACACATATAACTGCAGGTAGAGTCCCAACAAAATTGAAAAACAGGAACATTTGTATTATAGAAATTTGAGTTTCATCTTAAACTGTTCAGATATGAGGCATAAACCCTTTTCTCCTAGCCCACATGTCACTTCTGTTTCAAAAGCTGCCTATATTCCTAGAAGCTAATAGATTGGGCAGAAGTCCAGAAACTGATTTTAAATAAGTATAGGGCATACTTAAAGAGTTGTGCATGTTACAGTAGCAGGCAAGTAAATTTAAGTTTTTTCCAATGATTATCAGTAATTTGAATAATAACTGTGGTTATCAGTGTATTTGTACTTCTCTTTCTAAAGTTCTAAAATGATTAGTAAGGATTTATTCTGTCTTACACCTCTATGCAGATGTTTTTCCAAGTCCATTTTTAGAAGTCTGTCCATCTTCTGACATATTTCCAGATAACACACTTTCTATAGTAACCTTCACTGCCAGTCAGATCTACCAGGGGCTTCCTTAGACTAGATGATTCTTCATTCCAAAGTTGGGACTGATGTCCTGCCCGTAGAGAATCTACAGACAGAATGAATTAAAACCAAACCTTGATAGCAGGAGACAGAGCTTCCTGATCTAGATGTACAACTAGAGTTTAGGTTGGAAGTTACTTTAAAGAGGGGTTTGGGGATGTCTTCAGTTTCTGTAAATATCCAAATGCTTGTGCATTGTAAACCAAGTGTGTACTCCTGTGTATGAATTTGTAGAACTGATTTCTGCTTCAAGAGAAGCTGCACCTTTAATTTTATAAGGTCCCCTCCACCTGTTACCCTATAAATATTTGTAAATAGAACACTAAAATTTGTAGTGATAGGATCAATTTGGGAATATCTGCTGAGAGACCAAAAAGTTCATTTTTTTAAGTACCTTGGTTAAAGAGTAAAGATTATTCCTCTTATTTTTTAAAAGAAGAATGCACTTTAACAAACACAGCTGCATGGGCAATTCAAACAAATCCGTGAAGTGCAGTACCCATTCAGAACTCATACTTCCTGGAAACCATTCAAAAACATAGTCTAGACGGGCTGTTGATCTCACTGCCTGGAGGTTGAAGCTGATTCCGGTCAATTATGAGACGAGCAGGGCTGCTTCAAAAGAACAATGTGAATACAGCCAAAAGCTTCAGTCAGTCTATAAAATGGCGGGTCCCGTATTTACCACTAACTAGCAAAACTGACAGAAAAACTCATAAAGAAAAAAGAATCCTTACTGCTGGTGTGCACTCCTTACAATAACAGACTTTTGCAAATGGAGTTTTACAGTCTATATTTAAAAAATTGTATGTTTGTAACAAATAAAGTATGCGGAAACATGAATGACAGTCTTGTGCTGGTTGTCTCTCATTTAAGAAATTATGTGTTGACTGGGAGGGAAATACCACACACCATCTGCTGGGGTTCATAAATGGGTCTGGAATTGGGTGAGTTTCCACTTGAAGTGACTTAAAAGCTGTTGGCACATTTCATCTGAAATACAGCCATTTAGTTCTAGACCCTCTGGGTTCACATAACCCTTTTCTAGTTAGTAAGCAGTCTATGGAGTAAATCAAAGTTGCAAATGGTTTCATGCTTTGGTTCAGAGGAGGAGGTCCAGAGGAGGCACTTGTTGCTTCCCCTAATTTCTTCCTATCCTACCTGCTTTTAAGCCCTATCATTTCAAATGGCTGTAAAGAAACTGGTGTGTTCACTTGTTGTTAACTGCTTAGAAAGTAGGTTAAACCAGTGTTTTATACCCCAAGCTAAAGGAAAAATTAAAATTTTGTATTGATCCTGGCTGTGGAACATTTTGGTCTCAGGAACCCTTTTCCTTAAAATTCACTAAAGACCTTCAAGGAGCAATCCTACTTCAGGCCTGTATCAATTGATAGCTATCATATTAAAAACAACTTTTTTAAGACACATTCCATCTGTCTTAAAGCAGTGACATCACATTATTTAGCTTCTGGAAAACAATATAAACTTGTGAGAATGAAAGTGAACAAAGTAGCTAACAATTAGGAAAGTAGTTTACACTTCTGGACTCCCTGAAGGTCTTGGGGCCTCTGGAGGTTTCTGGATCACTCTTTGAGACCCACTGAACTAGACTGGTTATATAAATTATGCTTGTATATAGCATATATATATATATTGCCTAAGTTACCCACACCAAGTCCACTTAAACCCCCAAGTAACTAATCTTGAGGAAAGTTTGCAAATGGAATCATCAAGCATCATCAAGCATTGTATCGGTAGTCCCCTTGCTGGGGAAATGTGGGGCTTTTATTAGCAGAGAGAACCCTTTAGTGTGCATCAGAGTCACCTCCCGCCCCCTCCCCCCAACCACCACCACCAGCCCCAGCTGCTTCAAGTTTCTGAGCAGGTTTGGGTGGAACCTGAGAAGCTGCATTTCTAACAAGCTCCCAGGTGCTGCTGCTGCTGCTAGTTGAGAATCACACTTGAGATTCTGCAGCAGAAATCACAAAAGTTCTAGGAAAAATTAGCTATTGCTACCAATTTAAGGTGGCAAGAGGTCAGGAAGCCTTTACCCTGATGCATGTTTGCCATAGCCCTGCTGAATTTTTCTCCTTGATGTGAAGTTGTCACCTCAAATTTAAGGACCAAATGTAACCAGGCTATATATCCTGCGGAGTTTTATTGGAGCCAGTGCCTCAAGGAATAGGGCTGTTACCTCATAGTTTTGGTATTTTGGATGTTGTGAGCTAGGTTCTGTCCCAGAATCTGTCATAAACACCGTGAGTCTGAGAGAGTATCTTTAACACTTAAAAATTCTTAGTCCTACAACAGTGTCCCGTTTCCCCAGAGAAGACACTGGGTCTTAGGAAAATGAGAGCCACCTGGTGGTCAGTACTGAAATCTTTTTAATAACCTTTGTGAGATCATACTATTTGTAAACTCATGCATACTATATGCCAGCTGTTACACTAGGTGTAGAAAATATGGTCCATGGTCCAAATGGAACTTAACAGTTTATTCCAGAGAAAAAAAGCTTTTAGGAAGAACTAGGAGGAAATAAGTTACGTTGGACTGAGGTATATTTAGGGATCAAATGTTTTGATCTGTGTGACCCTAGATCTCCAGGAGGCTCAGATGGGTTGCAGCTCAAATTTATTAGACATATCTCCTTCCTCAGTAAAACCCCTCTGTGCAATCTCAGATCCTGAGAAGCTACTTCCCTAGACCCCAGGGAGGAAGTGGGCCCAGGGTAGGTGAACAGAGGAAGGAAGGAGTAGGAGAGTTTGCTCAGAGCCCTGGCCTGTGTTCGCACCACACAAGACCTGGGAGGGGCAAGGTCCCATTGCTGGGGCATGTGCCCCAAGCTTATGCAGCTAGTGAGCACCAGCACTGGGCTTTGACCAGGGGCCGTAGGTCCTCCTTCTTGCCCACCCTTCCATCAAGAGGTGATAGGTCAGCTTCTAATGAGATCTGAGTAAACAAGTCTCCCTCAATCCAGGCAATAGAGAATTTGATTTGCAAGCCTCCTGCCTCAGGCCTTTTACTCCTTACAAGAGACAAGTGAAACTACTAAGAATGGGATGGGGGGAGAGGAGGGAGGCTCATGAGGGAGGGGATTTACATGTACATATAGCTGATAAAAACTATTGTACAGCAGAAACAAACAACATTGTAAAGCAATTATACTCCAATTTTAAAAAATTAATATATACGCTATGCAAATAAACTAAACACAAAAACTAAAAGCATACATTAAAAAAAAAAGAAACTGTAGGGACTTCCCTGGTGGTCCAGTGGTTAAGAATCCACCTCCCAATGCAGAGGACATGGGTTCAATCCCTGGTCTGAGAAGATCCCACATGCCACAGGGCAACTAAGCCTGTGTGCCACAACTACTGAGCCTGTGAGCTTTGGAGCCCACATGCCACAGTGAAGATCTCATGTACTGTGACTAAGGACCGACACAGCCAAGTAAATAAATAAAAAACCAAAACTGTAAATAAAAATGTTCCCCACACAAGAGGTAACTTCTCTTCAACTTCTTGGTACCCTGGAAGACCTCTCAGTGGACCTAGTTAAGGTCTCCGAACTAATTAGTGGCAAGAGTGAACACACATCTAAATTGGTTCTCTCAGCGGCTACACCACAGAGCCACAGAAAGGAGTGCACTCCTGTGCCAGAAGCCTAAGATGACACATGATGAATCCACAGGTATTTCACAAAACTCTGCAGAACTGAGTATAATTTCTGCCCAAAGGCAGTTTAGATGTAGAAACTGTGGGTCACATTAATGTTTTCAGAATAAGGTATCTGAGAACCAAATTTAAAATAGTTCCCCCAGTTAAAAAAAAAAGATAAAAACATACCAATCTGATTCATTTGTATCAATGACCAAAAATAAAATTCTAGTCTTCTATCAGGACAAACAGCTTAGGATCCCCATTTCAATCATAAGTACCAGCACCACACCTTCTATATGTTAAAATCATGTTCTCATCAGAATACAAATGGTTACAATGTCATGTTCCCAGAGCAGATTGGAATCAGGTACTCACTATGAAATCAGCAACATAAAGCACTATGGATCTGAAAATACTGCTTTTCTATGTCATTTTGTATTTTCCCTATCTTAGGTGTCAAACCAAGAAATAGCCAAGAATGAGCAGTGGTCCATTTATGCAACTCTAGCTCTGGATTCCCACAGGTATTTTATGGAACAGAAGTTGGGGAAGATGGAGTGAGGCTCTCAAGCCTATGTATACAGGACTGGCCAAGACACAACCATTACATGGGCTTCCCCATCTTCTTACTTTCAGGACTCTACCAGAAAGCTCTCCCTAGGTGTCCAACCCTCAAAACTGCCTTGTCCTTTGCCTGTTTATTCAGTACCCCTCATAATTGGCAGGCATCACTTTTGGCAGTTACAATCTCCAAACTTTCATCATAAAAATGAATGCAGTCATTTTAACAAATATGAACAGAAGAGAAACACTGAAAAGAAACAAAAATGAATGTGCTTTCTTCAAATGCACTTTTTTTTTTTGGCTGAGTCACACAGCATATGGGATCTTAGTTCCCCAACCAGGGATCCAACCTGTAGCCCCTGCAGTGGGAACTCAGAGTCTTAACCACTGGACTGCCAGGGAAGTCCCTAAACCCACTTTTTAAGGGTAACTACTGTTAAATAATTTAGCATACATCCTTCTGAAATTTTTTGATAATTAAAAAAATCTCAACAGTATTAAATGGCCATCACATTTACGTATGTATTGATATACATTGAAAAAATGTTGTACTAACTAAATAGGTTTAATAAGGAGTTCATGTTAGGTACACTGATGGCTATTGCCTGTGATATTTTCTAATGTACACACCTTATTATTAAGCTGTGCCACAAAGCCAACAACTCATGGAGATATTAAATTGAAAAGTAATTTAATTTTCATTATTTTAGGTTCCATCCAATCAGGCACAGGCAAACACATCTTCTCTGGTGGTAAAACAAAAAACTCTCCAGCCTCTAGATTTAGAGAAAAATGTCTTTATTCCATGGGGTCTGAAAAATGAGCATTTACTAATTGCATTTCATAGATTTTTTCTACTTAGCGTTGCTCTTTCAGGTGAACAACGTGCATAAAAATTAATAAATCAATACATGAAGTGATTGGGGATTAACCTGGCAATCCACTGATTAAGACTCTGCCTTCCAATGCAGGGGGCATGGGTTTGATATCTGGTCAGGGAACTAAGATCCCACATTCTGTGCAGTGCAGCCAATAAATAATTTTTTTTTTAATGTAGTGATTGCTAAGAATCCATTCAGATGAGTAGAGGTACCCAATTACCCTTAGGTTTTATGTTAAGAGATTATTGTTATGAATAAGAAAACTTGGTTTTGTTATATGACCTACAGTGATGTATTTCTGTTTGTAGATTTAAAAAAATTATACCTACATCTAGCTGCTTCTGATCTTGAAGATTTTGCTCAGAATTAAGAAAGCATCTTTATGAATATACAGTGTCTCCTATAATGCATAGGTCAAAACAGAAAATCAGATTCCCCACCCTAGTATAAATAATATAAAAAAAGAAAGCATGTTAGATTCTGGGGAAGAATAGTACAAAAGTCTTCTGAGGGAAGGAGAGCTGCTGTCAGCGATGTGGAATGTTCTACTCCAGCAGCTGCTGATTTTCCGGCTGTGAAAACCCAGCTGGTGACATCACTCAGCAAGTGACTCATCAGAGCAGTGGGATTTCATTTGTCTGCTCTTCATCTGACACTGTACCTTTTCTGGTGGGGACTGCAAGCTCTCTTTTGGATACAACTGCTCAACTCTCCCCAGCCTCTGTCAGCTCAAGGTTTTCTCTTTTGTGGACAAGAAACAGATATGTGGGGAATTTTGGGGGCTTTTGTTGTGGGGTTTCTATACTGCACATACCATTTAGCTTTCAAAGGCCACACTTTGACAGAGCCGGGTCTTCTACTTTCCCTAAAAGCTGTTCTCATCTGCCCTATGAAGACAGGTTTGACATCATTGCTAGGGTGTATTCTAGAGTAGGGCTGGAGGCAGTGGTCATTCTTTGATTCACTAAGCCCAACAAGGGGCCTTTCCACGTGCCCATCAAGCCCACAAACTTGGTCTTTACCAGGAGCTGTGATGTTTTCACTGTACTAACTTTGAAACAAGGAGCACATAGTTACTATGCTCAGAAGTTACTCTACCATTGTTCAGTTCAGTTCAGTTGCTCAGTCGTGTCCGACTCTTTGCGACCCCATGAATCACAGCACGCCAGGCCTCCCTGTCCATCACCAACTCCTGGATTTTACCCAAACTCATGTCCATCGAGTAGGTGATGCCATCCAGCCATCTCATCCTCTGTTGTCTCTGTCTCCTCCTGCCCCCAATCCTTCCCAGCATCAGGTCTTTTCCAATGAGTCAACTCTTCGCATGAAGTGGCCAAAGTATTGGAGTTTCAGCTTCAACATCAGTCCTTCCAATGAACACCCAGGACTGATCTCCTTTAGGATGGACTGGTTGGATCTCCTTGCAGTCCAAGGGACTCTCACGAGTCTTCTCCCAACACCACAGTTCAAAAGCATCAATTCTTTGGCGCTCAGCTTTCTTCACCGTCCAACTCTCACATCCATACATGACTACTGGAAAAACCATAGCCTTGACTAGACGGACTTTTGTTGGCAAAGTAATGTCTCTGCTTTTTAATATGCTGTCTAGGTTGGTCATAACTTTACTTCCAAGGAGTAAGCGTCTTTTAATTTCATGGCTGCAATCACCATCTGCAGTGATTTTGGAGCCTCCAAAAATAAAGTCTGACACTGTTTCCACTGTTTCCCCATCTATTTGCCATGAAGTGATGGGACCAGATGCCATGATCTTAGTTTTCTGAATGTTGAGCTTTAAGCCAACTTTTTCACTCTCCTCTCTCACTCATCAAAAGGCTTTTTAGTTCCTCTTCACTTTCTGCCATAAGGGTGGTGTCATCTGCGTATCTGAAGTTATTGATATTTCTCCCGGCAATCTTGATTCCAGCTTGTGTTTCTCCCACCCCAGCGTTTCTCATGATGTACTCTGCATATAAGTTAAATAAGCAGGGTGACAATATACAGCCTTGACGTACTCTTTTTCCTATCTGGAACTAGTCTGTTGTTCCATGTACAGTTCTAACTGTTACTTCCTGACCTGCATACAGGTTCCTCAACAGGCAGGTCAGGTGGTCTGGTATTCCCATCTCTTTCAGAATTTACCATTGTTAAATTTCAGTAAATATTAATAGATGACTGACACATGGGATGTTCCAGTCACAACTCTCCAGACTGATCCAGGATCCCAAAAGAAGAGCTAAATTCTCCAGAACTGGCAATGTTTCAGTGCCCTGTGCTAGAACTATTTTGTGGCATTAGAGACTTACTTACAGCCAAAGAGCAGCAACAGTTAAAAAAATATGGGTATTCTACCATAGAAGTTTCTGGATCCTGTATTTGGGTCCTAGGGAATCACTTTACAGCAAATAGATGGGGAAAAAGTGGAAGTAGTGGCAGATTTTATTTTCTGGAGATGGTGAATGTGGCCATGAAAGTAAAAGACACTTGCTCCTTGGAAGAAAAGCTATGGCAAACCTAGACAGCATATTAAAAAGCAGAGACATCATTTTGCCAGCAAAGGTCATTATGGTCGAAGATATGGTTTTTCTAGTAATCATGTAAGGGTGTCAGAGTTGGACTATAAAGAAGGCTGAGCACCAAAGAATTGATGCTTTTGAACTGTGGTGTTGGAGAAGACTCTGAGAGTCCTTTGGACAGAAAGGAGATCAAGCCAGTCAATCCTAAAGGAAATCAACTCTGAATATTCATTAGAAGAACTGATGCTGAAGCTCCAGTACTTTGGCCACCTCATGCGAAGAGCCAACTCATTGGAAAGTCTCTGATGCTGGGAAAGATTGAGGGCAGGAGGAGAAGGGGGTGACAGAGGATGAGATGGTTGGATGGCATCACTGACTGGGTACACATGAGTTTGGGAAAACTCTGGGAAATGGTGAGGGACAGGGAAGCCTTCTGTGCTGCAGTCCATGGGGTCACAAAGAGTCAGACATGACTTAGCGACTGAAGAACAACAAAAGCAAATCACGTGTGTAAGTAATTGATACAGACAATTCATAGAAAAAAATACAAATGGTTCATAGTTATATATGCAATCTCATTCATAAGAGAAATGAAATTTTAAGCTATATTGAGATACCATTTCTTGCCTACCAGATGAGAAACAGTCTGACAACAAACTCTATTGGCAGTTCTGTGGATAAACAGGCATGTTTGTATGTTGCTGTGGAAAACACACAATCCCTTGTGAAGACATCTGGCAGTACCTAGCCAAATTACCTAAGAAGTTACCCTTTGATCCAGCAATTCCACTTCTATGAATCTACCCAAAAGATAGCTATAAACTTTACAGAAACAAATAAAAAATCGAATTTATATTTCTTATTCATTTTTGACCAAATGTCTGTTTTGAACTGTTATATACTTTATACCACAATAAAGGACAGAAATGGTATGGACCTAACAGAAGCCGAAGATATTTTTTAAAAAGGTGGCAAGAATACACAGAAGAACTATACAAAAGAGATCTTCATGACCCAGACAACTACAATGGTGTGATCACTCACCTAGAGCCAGACATCCTAGAATGCGAAGTCAAGTGGGCCTTAGGAAGCATCACTATGAACAAAGCTAGTGGAGGTGATGGAATTCCAGTTGAGCTATTTCAAATCCTAAATGATGCTGTGAAAGTGCTGCACTCAATATGCCAAAAAACTTGGAAAACTCAGCAGCGGCCATAGGACTGGAAAAGGTCAGTTTTCATTCCAATCCCAAAGAAAGGCAATGCCAAAGAATGTTCAAACTACCACACAATTGCACTCATCTCACACGCTAGCAAAGGAATGCTCAAAATTCTCCAAGCCAGGCTTCAACAGTACATGAACTATGAACTTCTAGATGTTCAAGCTGGATTTAGAAAAGGAAGAGGAACCACAGATCAAATTGCCAACATCCACTGGATCATCAAAAAAGCAAAAGTTCGAGAAAAACATCTACTTCTGCTTTATTGACTATGCCAAAGCCTTTGACTGTGTGGATCACAACAAACTGTGGAAAATTCTGAAAGAGATGGGAATATCAGACCACCTGACCTGCCTCCTGAGAAATCTGTATGCAGGTCAAGAAGCCACAGTTAGAACTGGGCATGGAACAACAGACTGGTTCCAAATAGGAAAAGGAGTACGTCAAGGCTGTATATTGTCATCCTGCTTACTTAACTTATATGCAGAGTATATCATGTGAAATGCTGGGCTGGATGAAGCACAAGCTGGAATCAAGATTGCCAGAAGAAATATCAGTAACCTCAGATATGCAGATGACACCACCCTTATGGCAGAAAGCAAAGAAGACCTAAAGAGCCTCTTGATGAAAATCAAAGAGGAGGGCGAAAAAGTTGTCTTAAAACCCAACATTCAGAAAACTAAGATCATGGCATCTGGTCCCATCACTTCATGGCAAATAGATGGGGAAACAGTATAAACAATGACAGACTTAATTTTGGGGGGCTCTAAAATCACTGCAGATGGTGACTGCAGTCATGAAATTAAGACGCTTGCTCCTTGGAAGTAAAGCTATGACCAACCTAGACAGCATATTAAAAAGCAGAGACATTACTTTGCCAACAAAGGACCGTCTAGTCAAAACTCTGGGTTTTCCAGTAGTCATGTATGGATGTGAGAGTTGGACTATAAATAACTCTGAGTGCCAAAGAATTGATGCTTTTGAACTGTGGTGTTGGACAAGACTCTTGGGAGTCCCTTGGACTGCAAGGAGATCAAAACAGTCAATCCTAAAGGAAATCAATCCTAAATACTCATTGGAAGGACTGATGTTGAAGCTGAAACTCCAATACTTTGGCCACCTGATGCAAAGAACTGATTCAGTGGAAAAGACCCTGATGCTGGGAAAGATTGGAGGCAGGAGAAGGGGACGCCAGAGGATGAGATGGTTGGATGGCATCACCGACTCAATGGACATGAGTTTGAGCAAGCTCTGGGAGTTGGTGTTGATCAGGGAAACCTGGCGTGCTGCAGTCCATGGGGTCAAAAAGACGTGACTGAGGGACTGAACTGACAGTATAATCCTAACCTTTGCTTTTACAGCAAGTTGAGAAATTTACTTGGAATAACAAAAGGATTTCCTTATATTTTTGACTTCTCACTGACTACAATCAAACTTGAGGAGGAGCCTCAGAATATTGTTTAAAAAGAAATTATAGGGACTTCCTTGCTGGTCCAGTGGCTAAAACTCTGAGCTCCCAATGCAGGGGGTCCGAGTTTAATTCCTGGTCAGGAAACTAGGTTCCACATGCCGTAACTAAGACCTGGAACAGCCAAATAAATAAATTTTAAAAAAAGAATTTCTGGGAGTCTTTAGAAAAAGAAATAATAGGCAGGTGGTTTGTTTTTTTTTTAATAAATAGATGGCATTCTATATATTATTTTTAAAATTTTAATGGATCAGTTTATTTAATTTTTGGCTGTGCTGGGTCTTTGTTGCTGTGTGCAGGCTTTTCCTCACTGTGGCTAGCAGGGGCTACTCTTCATTGTGCGCATGGGCTTATTTCAGTGGTTTCTCTTGTTGTGAAGCACACTCAGTAGCTGTGGCACATGGGTTTAGTTGCTCCATGACATGTGGGACCTTCCTGGACCAGGGATCGTATCTGCATTGGCAGGTGGACTCAACCATGGGACCACCACAGAAGTCCCTATAAATTATTTTACTTCTTGATTTTCTCTACCTTTTAAAATAAATGTTTACATATTTCAAAATCAAAACAATATAAAAAGGAAATTGAGAAGTCTTGTTCCTGTCTTCTCCACCCATCTCCATTCTTCCCACAGGTAGTGTTTGCTCAGGACCCTCCCATTTTCGTCTGTTTTCAGTGTCCCATTTGTCCAAGATTTAGCATTTGTCCAACTTTTATTACAAGGTAGTGTTTCTACTGCTATTAAAATAAGCAGAAATGGGTTTTGAAATCAAGAAGGGTGAGTCCTCCAACTTCACTCTTCTTCAAGGTTATTTTGGCTATTCTTGCTCACTTATTTTCCCATACGAATTTTAGGATAGTTTCATCAATGTGTACGAAGAAGCATGCTGAGATTCTGGTTAGATCTTTAACTTTTTTCACCAGTGTTTTGGTAGTTTTCAGAGTATGTCTTGTGTTTCTTTTGTGAAATTCATTCCCAAGTTCTTTATTCTGTTAGATGCTGTTATAAATGGAAGTGCTTTTCAGTTTACTCATTGCTAGTATATGGAATAAAACTGATTTTTGTATATCAATCTTGTATACTGAAGTCTTGTTGCACTTGTTTCTTAGTTTCAATAGCTTTTTAGTGGATTCCTTTTTCTTGCCTAATTATCCTTACTAGAAGTTCCAGTAAAATGTTAAATAAAAGTGGCACGAATAGACATCCGCATCTTGTTCCAGATCTCAGGAATATTATCTTTTCCTATTATGATATTAGTTGTGGGTTTTTCAGATGACTTGTATCAAGTTAAAGAAGTTACCTTCTAATTCTAGCTGTTGAATGTTTTTTTGATGAGACTATTGCATCTTGTTGAACGCTTTTCCTGTCTGCATTGAAATGATCATGTGGTTTTGTCCATTAGTCTATTAATAATGACACATTATATGGATTGAATTATAAGGATATTGGCCTGTAGGTTTTTTGTTGTTTTGTTGTTGTATCTTTGTCTCTTTTTGGTATTAGAGTAACACTGCCATCATACAATGAATGTGGAAATGTTCCCTCCTGTTTTTTGGAAGAGTTTGTGATGGGTTGGTATTTTTTTTTTAATTTTATTTAAAATTATTTTTGGCTGCACTGGGTCTTTGTTGTTTCTAGAACTTAGTTGCTTCGTGGCATGCAGGATCTTCCTGGACAAGGGATCAAAACTATGTTCCCTGCATTGATAGGCAGACTCTTAACCACTGGACCATGACAGAAGCCCGGTATTAATTCTTTAAACATTTGATAGAATACAACAGTAAAGACTGGGCTTTTCTCTGTAGGAAGTTTTTCTTTTTTTAATTGGAGGATACATGCTTTACAATGTTGTGTTGGTTTCTGCCACATAAGAACTTGAATCAACCATAAGATGATGCTCGGAGGAACAGAAAGGAGTAAGTCCCTTCTTCCTCCACTCTTACAGTTTCCCTCTAGTGCTCCTAACGGGCAAAGCCTTAGCAGGGAAGCAGAAGGCAAAGCAGAAATGTTTGCAGAGTCCCAGCCTCAGAATCACAAAGCTCAATGTAAGGAGGTGGATACTGCATCCTGACTGACCTCATTATATCTATATATATAGATATAGATAAATAGATATAGATATATATCTCCCCTTCCTCTTGTGCCTCTCCCTCCCCACTCCCATCCCAACACTCTACGTCATCACAAAGCATAGGGCTGGGCTCCTGTTGGAAGATTTTTAATCACTAATTCAATTTCTTTACTTGTCAGAGGTCTATCAGATTTTCTATTTTTTTCTTGAGTAAGTTTCAGTAGTTTTATCTTCCTAAGAATGTCCATTTCACCTAGGTTATTTAATTTGCTGGTACACAGTTGTTCAAAAGGATTCTGATAGTCCTTTTTATTCTGTAAGCTTAGTAGTGATTTACCCTCTTTAACTTCTTAGTAATTTGAATCTTTTTTCTTCTCTAAGGACTTGTCAATCTTGTTGAACTTTACAAAGAGCCAACTCTTGATTTCATTAATTTTTTCCTATTGATCTTCTTATTCTCTATTTCTCTATGTGTGTGTGTGTATGTTAGTCGCTCAGTCGTGTCTGACTCCTTGCGACCCCATGGGTGTAGCCCACCAGGCTCCTCCATCCATGAGATTGTCCAAGCAAGAATACTGGAATGGATTCCCAATTCCTTCTCCATTTCTTTTTTCTAATCTTTATTGTTTTCTTGGTTCTGCTTGTTTTTTGTTTGCTCTTTTTAAAAAATATTTATTTATTTATTTATTTATGGCTGTGCTGGGTCTTCATTACTGTAGGCTTTTCTCTAGTTGTGGTGAGCTAGTCACAGTGCACAGGCTTCTCATTACAATGGCTTCTCTCATTGCAGAGCACAGGCCCTAGGCCCAGGGGCTTCAGTTGTTGCAGCTCCCAGGCTGTAGAGCACAGGCTTAGTAGTTGTGGCATACAGGCTTGGTTGCTCCGCAGTAGTTTGGGATCTTCCTGGACCAGGGATCAAACCCGTGTATCCTACATTGGCAGGCAGATTCTTTACTACTAAACCACCAGGGAAGTCCTGCTCCGCTTTTTTGTCTGTTTAGGTAAGCAATAAATGCACATTTTACAAATTCAAAATGACCCATTTTTGTAAGGAAACTTCTCCTATAAAAATATTTATTGTCCCTTTCCTTTATTTTGGATTTGTTTCAATGTAACCCACTTAGGGGAGGGGGAGATGTAAATGTGAATGTAAAATAAAACAAATGTGGCCATTAATTAATGATCATTACAGTTGTATGACATTGTACATGAGGCTCATTTTTACTATTTTCTTTACTTTGTATATCTTTAACTTTCCATAAAAAAAAGTTATATATATATCATAGGCTTTCAATCAGGGTCCATTCAGTGTGCAGAAAACATACCAATTATTTGAATGCAGAGTACTAACGGAGTATTGTTAACTGGATATAAAGTTGTTAACTGCTAAATGGTAAAAAGAGAACTCTAAGGTGTCATGGAAGTTAACAAATAGCTACCCTGAAGAAACAAAGGGGATACCTTAGAAACCTAGAGGAAGGGCCCCGTGGAACTAGAAAGAACGCAAACCTCTGGGAAAGGAGCTGGTTGCTGGTGAAGGGGAAGGGAGGAATGAGGCTGGTTTCTCAAGTGTTGAGAAAGCTGATTTAGCTGCTCCTACAAAAGGAACTGCTGCTGCCAGAGTAAAGAAGTGCTGCGTGGGTGATAATGCTCAGAGGAACAGAAAGGAGCAAGTCCCTTCTTCTTCCACTCTTACAGTTTCCCTCTAGTGCTCCTAACGGGCAAAGCCTTAGCAGGGAAGTAGAAGGCAAGGCAGAAATGTTTGCAGAGTCCCAGCCTCAGAATCACAAAGCTCAGTGTAGGTAGGTGGATACTGCATCCTGATTGACCTCATTAGAATCTGACAGCTTCTGGCTCATGTAAATAGCTGCCCAGCCACTGGGATCTGGCATTAACCTCCAGGAATATTTTTAAAAATAAAAAGAATTTGTCCTATAACTAGAGTGACTAAAAGAAAATTTCTGTCTCTTAACAGCTTTATATTATCTGGGGGGAGTACTGTAGTGTTAAAGGGGAATTTAAAATCAAACATAGAAATTAAAAACTCCTGGAGTCTGTGTAATGATTAAGACCCTCCTCTCCAAAGGCTAAAATATTTTTACTATACTGAAACACTGATTGCCTATGCAGAGGTAAAATGGATAATTGGGTAAGGGATGGGAAGAGTCTTTTCACTGTATATCCTTTGTACCTTTAAAATATTGTACATGTGAATACATTACCCTATCGAAAACTAACTAAATTTTTTCAGAGAGAACTCACTGTCTTAGATCAGGCTTTCCAGCAGACTCGGAGGCTTCACTGGAGTGGCTCACTAGTAAAGAATTTGCCTACAATGCAGGAGATGTGGGTTCCATTCCTGGGTCAGGATAATCCCTTGGAGAAGAAAATGGCAACCCACTCCAGTATCCTTGCTTGGGAAATCCCATGGACAGAGGAGCCTGGCAGGCTACAGTCCATGAGGTCACAAGAGTCCAACACAACACAATGACTAAACAACAACCCCTCAGACTCTAATTTACCTTCATGAAGTTTACTGTGATTCCTCAGTGATATTCTTGGCAACATTATTATGAGAAAATGAAGGAAATAGTATTAAGTAGAGGGAGAAGTTGAACTGCCACGCAGTTCAAACACTGGTGTTAATCACACAAATTCTGGACCTGGAATGACCCTTCAGAGTTGTCCCAAATTAAGGCAAAGCAGCTGCGCAGCTATCTCACTTCCACCAGTCCTTAGAAGGAGGCTGCCTGCTGAAAAGGGGGTAAACTTGGGTGATACAGCTCCTTTTGACCAAGTACAATTCCTCAGAGGAGACTACTGGGCAATAATCAGTCAACACTGAACTACAGACCATAGCTTATGCTATACCAGTGGTTCTCACATTTTAGTGTGCTTGATGCGCCCCACCCTAGTTTCTGATTCAGTAGGTGTAGGCTGGAGATCAGAATCTACATTTCTCACAAGTTCTAGGTGGTACTGAAGCTGCTGTCTAGGGATCACATTTTGAGAACCAATACTGGGGCTTTCCAGGTGGCTCAGTGCCAAGCAGGAAATGAGGGTTTGATCCCTGGGTCAGGAAGATCCCCTGGAGGAGGAAATGGCAACCCACTCCAGTATTCTTGCTTGGGAAACCCCATGGACAGAGGAGCCTGGTGGGCTAGTCCATTGGTCGGAGAGTTGGACACAACTTTGCAACTAAACAACAATAGCACACTGTGTCTTACTAGGTTAAATCTAGCAAAGGTGAATAATTTGTTAATGTTTGGTAGTTTATAATTCATAGATGCTAATACTTGAGATTCTCTGGTTAGATATGCTCCTTATGAGTCCATACTGCCTTCTTTGCAACCCCAGTTCACTGTAAACTAGATTTTATTCACTAACACAGTTGCTTCATAAATAGTTAATAGGCAGTTTTTCTGTTTACAGATGTCAGAAAACTTGCATCCGTTTTCCTTAAGTCTGTAGGCTTCAATATATTCCTTTAATCTCTAAACAGGATGTACAAATCACTAAAGGGATTACTATTGTCCGTGATGAGAACCAGTTTCTTTCAACTTGATTCCATTTTCATCAAAATCTGAATCAATGAAATGGAGAATGGCAAGTGAGAAAATGAACTTCCTGTTAAGGAAAGAATATTTACTGGCTATTTATTACATACTAGGAACATTTTTATACATCGTTCAATTAGTGTTCATTCACAACCTGTAAATTAGGTTTTGCTATTCTCAGTTTTACAAATGACAAAATAGATAATATTAAATCCCTCACCCAGATCACACAACTAGTAAGTAAGGAGTTCGGATTCAAACTCAAATCTTTCCACAGACCACACTGCCTATCTAAAAATGAGTTTGTATTGCTTCTTTTCATTTGCCAAGTGACATTTTCAGGGTACTAAGTACTGTACAAAGCAAAGAGTGACAACCAAGGGAGATCAGCACAATTGAGCATGACAAGGACTGATGATAGCAGAATACACTAGGTGATACAAGGCATCCAAATCAGGGCTGTAAAGGAAGACATATTGAAGAAAGTGATATTTGGGTTTGCCCTTGAAGGATGATTAGAAGTTAGCCAAAAAGAAGCTAAGATGGAGGAATGTTCCAAGCAAAGGCATGAGCAAAGGCAAGATTGAGTTTCAGGGGTAGTAAGAAGAAACAAAACATGAGATGAGCAGAAGCCACAAAAGTGTAGGGCTTTTACACCATGCTAAGGATCTGGATTTTGTTCTAAAGTCAACAAAGTTAAAGGAAAATATAGCAAGAACTGTATTTTAGAAGGAGTGAAGGAAGAAAAGGATAGGACATTTGTTAAGAGGTTTTTGCACTATTAAGGTGAAAAATGACAAATGCTAAACTAAATCAGTGTTAATACACAGGGGGAAAAAAAAACAAAGCCAGATTTGATATTCAGGAGCAGCCGTAGAGGGAGCTGGACAGAATTGCAACAGCCACACCAGCTTGCTTTTAAAGTCCCTTCATTGCGACAATTCTTTCTCACCTCAAGAACCTTTATACTTGCTCTTTCTTCTTCGCAGAACACTGCTAGATTACACCTTATGAAGAGAAGTGGACAACAGAGGATGAGATGGTTGGATGGCATCACTGACTAAATGGACGTGCGTTTAACCAAGCTCAGGGAGATAGTGAAGGACAGGCAAGCCTGGCATGCTGCAGTTCAGAGTCACAAAGAGTCAGACACGACTTAGCAACTGAACATTGTAAATTACATTTCCTCCACTTCTCCTCTCAAAACACCTTGTTCTTTTCCTACTATGCACTTGCATTTATTGTAATTCACACATTTGTCTGTTTACTTCTTTAACATCTCACCCCTGTTGTCAAGGACTGTTAGGGCAAAGACAAGTCTATTTTGCCAACCCCTGAATCCCCAGGACCTAGCACAGTGCCTTCAAACAGTGCCAACAAACCACTAGGTGACTGGTTGAAGATGAAGTCACAGGTGGATGCCTTGGCAGACGTGTAATGCCATCCACTGAGGCCAAAAACACGAAAGGAGGAGCAGCAATTAACTAAAAATGGTTATTGCTTACTGAATTGACTCCCAATTCTTGCACCTTTTCAGGTTTTCTTCCCCTTTTCAGGCACCTCCTTCCTCACGTTCATCTACACCTTCACTCATATTTTCTCAAACACCTTCACTCATATTTTTCCAAACTCTTATGTAGAAGCTCACCCTTTTCCTCTCCTGGAACTCAAGTTACATTTCCTTAGAGACTCAGGGGTCCCCCCACCCCCCATGTTACTTCTCCATGTCAGAAGAGAATTCTCACTTTGGGATAGGATCTGCCCATCTGGTATACTTCTGAAATTCTCGCCTGGGTAAATCCCGCCAGAACAAAATCTCCGCGGGGACCACCGGCTCCACACACCCGGAACGCTGCCCGGCGCGGTCAGTGCAGACAACTGTGAAAAGAAGCAAAGGTTTCTAACTGCAGCAGGTGAGAACTGGCCCGGAGCCTGGGCATGGGACCTGGCGACCAGAGGCGGTGCAGTCCAGGGGACGATCGGGCCAGCACATCGCCTAGAGGATGCTGGCTGAGGTTGCGGGGGGTGGGGAGCAGCCGTAGGCTGACAAGTGAGAAAGCCCTGCTTCGCGCCGGTCCCTCAGCTTTGCAGCGGCCGCGGGGACTACAACCCCATTTCCGAATTTCTCTCCCTTTGCGATGAGCGGCTAACCTAAGGCCAGCAGAAGGCGCTGCGGAGAAGGGCTGCCAGGCCTGGAAACAGTACCCACCGCGGAGCGAGTCCCCGCTAGCACAGAGAAATCCTTGGAATCTGTGAAAAACCACGAGGAGAAGCAACGAGCACGACCGTTTCCTTCCCAAACAGGTCTCAGAAACCCTAGAGTCGACGCTGAGAAAGAGCGGGAAAGCCAGCGCAGCCACCAATCTATCCACCCATTGGCCAATCCGACTGTCTTTCCCTAAGGTCCGCCTCCCTTGCTCGCGGGCGATGTTCTTATCGGCTGATTTCCTCCAGCCTTCAGCTCTCATTGGTCAGCTCCTCCGTTCGTCAGGTTAGGCCTTGTAGACCGGCGGAGAACGGCGTTTGGCTACGCCCCTAGTCGCGCACAGGCACGTCTGTGTTGGAGTAGGAGGCTCCGCCTCCGCGTGCCGTGTGCAAAAACAAACAGCCGTTAGTAGGAGGGGCTGAGGGGCGGGGCCTGGTTAGAAGGAAGCGCGCGATTGGGCAGCAGCCGGGGTTCAAACGAGCAAGGCGAGCGGGCATTGGCAGGGGCGGTGCGAGGCGGGCCCCGGTTATTGTCCGGGCTCTGGCGGCCGCGGCAGCAACAGCGGTCGGTGCTGCGCTAGCGGCGGCGGCGGCTCGGCGGGACCGAGGGCACGAGCGGCCGAGACCATGGTGAGGGCTGCGGGGCGGCCGGGAGGGCCGCGATGGCTGGGTGGCGCCGCTACCTGTTGAGGCGGCGGGCGTCAGGCGGCGACGACATCGGTGGGGCGGGCGTCAAGCGGCCGGGCTGCCAGCGGTCCCGGCCTCTCTCGCCGCGGCGCCGGCGCGAATCGAGGTGCGCGGGCTGAGGCCGGGTGTCCCTGAGCAGGACAACCCTCGCGGCTCCACGGCACCTCCGCTGTTGCTGCGACTGACTTTGAGTCCTAGATCGTGCGTCGGTAAGAAAAGTGCGGCTTTTTAGAAACGCGAATGGAGGGCACCGGGCTCCTTGTGAAGTTGAGAGGGAAAGGCGTTGGAGGGGGGCCGTGCCCTGCGCGGGAGTGAAGCTGCAAAGCCGAAGCGACGAGTGGTGTCCGCCCGAGCGCCCTCCGGAGACAGCCCTGCCCGGGGCTGAACCACAAACAGAAATTGTGGTTATTGTGACGTTCTCGCGTCTTACATCTGGAGTCGACCTTGTGGATGGTAGCACCCGGGCTCTGTAACTTGTAGTTGTGCAGTTAACGGAAGCGCTTTCACAGGCAGACTCGGGCAGAGATTACATCTGCTCTGTAAACTGATTTGCTCGAGCCGATAATTCTCGTGATGCTTGCTGGTTTCAAAAGGTGTCACTCGTTTAATCTCTAGCAACCTACCATATATTGGCTGTCCCTTTACCAGCAGCTAAAAATACATAGACGTTCGCATGGCTAAAAATACAGGAGGCGTGGAGTTGTCATTCTTGTTTTGAAATTTTTAAACGTGATGTGACGTGAACACGTGTCTGTTAAACAAATCTGCAACTTGCTTGACATCCAGTTTGCAACTTTCTGAATGAAACATACTCCATTGGCCTCCATAGGCATATTTTCTACCTGGAGATGCTTAACTCAGGTTAATACTAACTCAGTTTTTAGAATAAAAAATTTTATCGTGCTTATATTTTGTTTCTCAGCAAACGTATTAAAATGATTGTGCGAAGTTGGGAGGGTGTGTATACAGACTTTGAGGAGGTTGTGAAAAGAAAGTGTTCATTTACTATGCAATTTTATATTCACAAGTTTAATTCCATAAAATTTTGTTTTTTTTAAGTATAAGAAATATATCTGGACTCTCCAAGCCACGGAAATAGTCATTTAATTTACTGAGATTTTTAAAAACTGATTTCCTGCCTACTTCCTTTAAAAGCAAATAGGTTAAACAGCAAATGTGATGGATTTGAAACAGTAGGGATAAAATTGCTTAAGATCAGTAAATTGGGAAACCTGAAGAGTTCTGCAGCTAATAACTTTTTATTGATAACTGTGTATTTCATAATTCAGTCATAGAGAAGTAATGATTATAGTTTTAGCCTCATGCACTAGTTGAGATGTTTCTTATGTTTTACATCAGGGCAAATAGCTGAAAAGATTGATTTGAAGAATAAATGGAAACACATGATTACTTGAACTGACAAAGATGATGCAGTATCTTTTTCTTGTATAGCAGTATGGTCAGAAATTATTAAAAATATATGAGGCATCCTTGTAGAAATCTAAAGATTCTCAATTGTCTTTGTTAAATTTAAATCAGTCTCTCTTGCTAGATTATTAAATTTAAGAAAGAAAGATACTAATTAGTTATTCATTTTTTGTCCCTGCTCCTAACACCTCCCAAAGCCTTTTATTTTTTTCCCTTGAATATAGATTTGAGAGATAAACATTGGCTCAGCTGAGACATGGGGCATGTGGCATACATAGTTGATTTTTAGTCTAAAAAATAAAGCATTACAAAAGGGATATGCCATTTCTACCTCACAAATACCCTCAAACAGCTGGCCAGTTTTGTAAACATTTATTTATTTTTTTAACAGACAAGAAATAGACTTAAATAGTAAAATCGAGCAGTTCAAAAGGGAATATTGGTTTCCTTCTCAAGTCAGATCCTTAGTGTTCCCTCCCTGGCGGCAAATAACTTTTCTGGTATGTTGTGTGACCTTCTAGAAATGTATATTATACATACACTCTGCAGTACCTCATTTTTACATAAACAAAAACTCATTGCACTTGTACATACCTTGCCTTTTACACAAATATGTATTGTGATTTCTTCCATGTCAGCACATGTCTATAATTCATTTGTTGAAATGGCTGCATAATATTCCATTGCATTGATACTGTGTCCTATTTGTGAACATTCAGGTTATTTGAGAAACATTTCTATCATTTGAAAGTGTTTTCTTGAACTCCTTAAGAATAAGTTTGAATGTCTTTTTTTTTTTTTAAACGCACATAACAGTAACCATTTTGCCATTTTTTAAATGCCTGCTAAGTCTCTTTTCCATCCTCTTCCCAGCCTCTGGCAGCCACCCTTCTGCTTTCTTTTCCTGTGATTTTGACTAGGTAGCTCATGTTAAGTGGAATCAGACATATTGGTCCTTTTGCAACTGGCTTATTTCACTTAGCATCATGTCTTCAAGATTTATCTGTGCAGTAGCATGTATCAGAATTTCCTTCATTTTTACAATATATACCACAATTTTCCATGATGGACATTTAGGTTGTTTCTGCCTTTTAGCTGCTATTTATAATACTGCTGTGAATAAAATAGCAAATAGTATACAAAATATCTGTTTGAGTCCCTGTTCTCAATTATTGAGTATATGCCTAGAAGTGCTAGATCATAAGGTAATTCTGTGTTTAATTTTGTGAGGGTTTTTTTTTTTTTTTCTCAAGATGGTATTTTTTTCCTCTCAAAAGAGGTCTGAGTATTTCTGTGGAAATGATAGATGGTAACATTTTAAAAAATTATTTTATTATGAACTATTTCTAACATAAGAGTTATATTGATGATGAATATTCTTCAGTCTGAAATTTGAAAAATATTTTCAAATTTTTAGGAATCTCATTTTAAATAAGTATTTAAGTTTTTACCTCATCTTTATATAAATTAATAAATGGCGATATAACATGTATATTTAAAATTGAAAGAATTTTTTTTTAACTACCTAAAATAAAACTAGAAGAAATTTTGTTTCGTAGATATTTTTGAAATAGCATTTTTGATTCTTCATCTGGAACTTTTTTCACTTAGGCTGGAGGCAAAGCTGGAAAGGACAGTGGGAAGGCCAAGGCCAAGGCAGTGTCTCGCTCACAGAGAGCTGGGCTCCAGGTAACCGATTCATCATTAAATTAATTTCTTAACAGTTGTAACTTATGACTCAAATGTTTCTTTAATTACAAAAATGTACCATTGACCTTTGATAATGAAATTAATTGGTCAAAATATAAACCACAAAGCAACTGCCTTTTAATTTGTACTCTCTCCTAAGCAGCCACAAGTTAGGAAAACATCTTACGTAAATTTGTTGATTTTGCTGTCTTAAAAGCTGTTATTTCTAGATGATAATTATGTTCCTAGTTCTTTTATAAACTATCATATTGAGGTGAGTATGCTGTGGCTTTTATTTTGAAGAAGGTATTTGTAGTGGTATATCAGCTTTCAGGATGAAATAGAAGAATGGACTGTCTACTAGTCCTCCGAGTCTTTCCCGAATACCTTCAAATGTAGACTGAGTTATATATACTCAAGAACACTAGATAGTTTCAAATTTTATATATATGAATTGCTGCAACTTTAATCCATAAACTCAAATTTTTCTGGATAAGTAAGAATTAATTCCCTACATGTAAGAGATACTTTTTAAACAGGAAAGTTTGAAGGCCAGACTATAAAGTAGTGATGGAAAATTTTTAAGGAAGAAGATGACATGATCCGAATGGTACTGAAGGAAGTCGGGGGGCAAGAACTTACCCTTTATGGGTACTTTCTCTGTTTTAGAACACCATGCAAATATCAATTAGAATTTATTCGAGGGAATTCCCTGACAGTCCAGTGGTTAGGACTTGGTGCTCTCACTGCAAAGAGCCCAGGTTTGATCCCTGGTCGAGGAACTAAGATCCTGCAAGCTGCATAGCCAAAAAAAAAAAGTGGAATTTATTTGAAGTATCCTTACCTTGAAGTGGGAGATGGAAGACAGATTACAGGTTATTGCAGTGGTTTAGGAATAAGGTAACGCATATTTGAACTTGTGTATGTGTGTGTTAGTTGCTTAGTCGTGTCTGACTCTTTGCAACCCCATAGACTGTAGCCCACCAGGCCCCTCTGTCCATGGGATTCTCCAGGCAAGAACACTGGAGTGAGTTGCCATTTCCTTCTCCAAAAGGAGCTATAGAAAGAAAGAAAGTGAAGTCACTCAGTCGTGTCCGACTCCTTGCGACCCCATGGACTGTAGCCTACCAGGCTACTCCATCCATGGAATTTTTTTCCAGGCAAGAGTACTGGAGTGGGTTGCTGTTTCCTCCTCCAACTTGAACTCGAGTGGGATGGAAAAGAATAGAAGGCATATGTATGCTCCTAAAAAACGAGAGGAGAGGTATAGGTTTGAGAGGAAGGTCAGAAGTTTCTCTAAGGCCTAGACCCTAAGGGGAGTTTGTAGTAGGAGCAAGTTATGAAATAAAAATTTAAGTGGAGTCGTTTGGAAGTTCCACTAAAACATCCATGTGAAAATATCCAGAAGTTGTAAATTTGAGTCTAGCTTTCCAAGAGAAGTGATCAAAAGAATTACAAATTTAAAATCACTTAAGTATAAAATTGGTAGTTTGTGCTATGGATGAGTTTCCTCAGTAGTACTTGAGAAAAGAACAAAAAGACATTGGTGGATTCCTCACCATATTTGACGTGATATTTGAGTCAAACAATGAAGACTGAGGAGTAGTCAGAGTTAGTGTTAGAACTGTGTAATCCTTGTGGCCTGAGAAGAATGGTTTTCAAGGTCCTCTGTGTCAGACAACATGTCAGTCACTGAGGATCTAAAAGGGAGTAAGGTATGGATCCTGGTCTTTGGGACCTTAGAATTAGGGAAGGAATGTAAATAGAACAGTCATGCATTTTCTTCTGAAGGACGCAATCTGGAAGTGGCTAGTAGATTTGGTAATTAAAATGTTATTGCTGATCTTTAAGAATGGTGTTTAACAGAAGCCAAGTTTGGATTGGAGAAAATGGGTGACAAGAAAGAGGTTTCAAGTTTGCTTTTAAATTTTGTCTTTGGAAAGGGATGTCTAGACTGTAACTGGAGGCAGTTGCTGTAGATTAGTCGTGTAGAGACCTTTGAACTGTGCAGAAGGAAAGGAGCCAGCGAAAAGGAGGTAATCAAGTTGTTGAATGATGGAGCAATAACAGGATGAGGAAGGTCCTTAAAGACTAGGGGGGGTGGGTGTAGTCAGAGGCATAGACAAGTGGGATTAGGGTACTGTAGAGTACCCTAATGAGAAATGTACCTAATCTCAGAAAGTAGGAAGTCACAATGTTGGTTTTCTTAACTATCAGGTTACCTCTTGAAACTGAGGAAGGAAGAATGAAGTTGGGGCCTAAAGAAGGTGGTAGAGGTTCATAGTCACATGAGCCTGTTATGTGGAGGAATTAATTAAATAGGAATATGGTTATTAGGCCCTGTGGAATGTGCAGTTGGTGACTATACTGCATAGTTTCTCTTTATTGTATAATGACTCCATATCATGCAGGAATTAATTTGTAAAACCCTGAGTAGTTTTTGTTTGTTTGTTTTTAAATTCTGTCTTCAGGGGCTGTAAAATTAGGCATGACCATTTGGGGCTGATTACTGGGACATACTAACTTAACTAGTGCAAAGAACTGTTAATTGGCAAATAATTTTGGCTTCTAATAAGTGTAACCAACTTTTTAATCTTGATTTACTTATGTCATTCAGCTGTTCAGTAATGTGATGTTAAAACCTCAGTGTTTCCCATTTGGATGGTCTCTTTCAGTTTCCTGTGGGCCGCATCCATAGACATTTGAAGACTCGTACCACAAGCCACGGAAGGGTTGGTGCCACTGCTGCAGTGTATAGTGCTGCGATTCTGGAGTACCTCACTGCTGAGGTTAGTGGTGGAAATAATTATGTGTTGGAATCCCAGAGTTGTCCTAAACATGAATGGCTGAAACCCATGGAATATGGGTTTGAAACAAAAAGACTCACTCTTGTTAGTTTCTTTTAATAGCGGTTTTTAGATGGATCTTATCAGCCAGTACTAGTGTCAAACAGAACTTTGGTGTTCTCACTTTTAAAGTTAGGACAATAAAGGACAGAAATGGTATGGACCTAACAGAAGCAAAAGATATTAAAAAGAGGTGTCAAGAATGCACAGAAGAACTATACAAAAAAGATCTTAATGACCCAGATAACCACAATGGTGTGATCATTCACCTAGAGCCAGACATCCTGGAGTGTGAAGTTAAGTGGGCCTTAGGAAGCATCACTATGAACAAAGCTAGTGGAGGTGATGGAATTCCAGCTGAGCTATTTCAAATCCTAAAAGATGATCCTGTGAAAGTGCTGCACTCTGTATGCCAACAAATTTGGAAAACTCAGCAGTTGCCACAGGACTGGAAAAGGTCAATTTTTTCATTCCAGTCCTAAAGAAAGGCAGTGCCAAAGAAGGCTCAAACTACCGCATAATTGGACTCATCTCACACACTAGCAAAGGAATGCTGAAAATTCTCCAAGCCAGGTTTCAATAGTATGTGAACCATGAACTTCCAGATGTTCAATCTGGATTTAGAAAAGGCAGAGGAACCAGAGATCAAATTGCCAACATCAGCTGGATCATCGAAAAAGCAAGAGAGTTCCCGAAAAACATCTACTTCTGTTTCATTGACTAAGCTAAAGTCTTTGACTGTGTGGATCACAACAAACTGTGGAAAATTCTTCAAGAGGTGGGAATACCAGAACACCTGACCTGCCTCCTGAGAAATCTGTATGCAGGTCAAGAAGCCACAGTTAGAACCTATATGGAACAACAAACTGGTTCCAGATTGGGAAAGGAGTACGTCAAGGCTGAGGCTGTATATTGTCACCCTACTTATTTAACTTATATTCAGAGTACATCGTGTGAAATGCCTGGCTGGATGAAGCACAAGCTGGAGTCAAGATTGCCGAGAGAAATATCAATAACCTCAGATATGCAGATGACACCACCCTTATGGCAGAAAGAGAAGAACTAAAGAGCCTGTTGATGAAAGTGAAAGAGGAGAGTGAAAAGCTGGCTTAAAACTCAACATTCAAACTAAAATCATGATATCCGGTCCCATCACTTCATGATAAATAGTTGGAGAAACAGCGGAAACAGTGAGAGACTTTATTTTGGGGGGGACTCCAAAATCACTGCAGATGATAACTGCAGCCATGAGATTAAAAGATGCTTACTCCTTGGAAGAAAAGCTATGACTAACCTAGACAGCATGTTAAAAAGCAGAGACATTACTTTGCCAACAAAGGTTCATCTAGTCAAAGCTGTGGTTTTTCCTGTAGTCATGTATGTATGTGAGAGTTGGACCTTAAAGCTGAGCACCGAAGAACTGATGCTTTTGAACTGTGGTGTTGGAGAAGACTCTTGAGAGTTCCTTGGACTGCAAAGAAGAGCAAGCCAGTCAATCCTAAAGGAAATTAGTCCTGAATATTCATCGGAAGGACTGATGCTGAAGCTCCAATAGTTTGGCCACCTGATGTGAAGAACTGACTCATTGGAAAAGACCCCGTTGCTGGGAAAGATTGAAGGCGGGAGGAGAAGGGGATGACAGAGGATGAGATGGTTTGATGATATCACATACTCAATGAACATGAGTTTGAGCAAGCTCCAGGAGTTGGTGATGGACAGGGAAGCCTGGTGTGCAGCAGTCCGTGGAGTTGCAAAGAGTCGGACAAACTGAGCGACTGAACTGTACCAGCTGAGCTACCAGGGAAGCCTGAACTGAGGGTCAGTAATCCATATTTTTAAGTGACTTGACAAACAAGTGTAAAATAATTTAAATACCATACTGCTAATTAAACAAATTCTGAGCTATGTATATAAGCAGTAGGTGGTATTTTTGGACTTCACTGATGGTCGGTCCAGTGGTTAAGACTCTGCACCCCCCTGCAGGGAGGTTCGATCCCAGGTCAGGAAAGATTCCCAAATGCTGTGCATCATGGCCAAAAAAAAAGTAGTATTTGTGAAGTTACAGGATAATTCTTAGTTAATAAAAATTTGAAGTGGAGTTGTTTTACCAGTATGATCATACATCTTTTTAATGTTATAACTTTTATTAATTTGGCTGCACTGGATCTTCATTGCAGTACATAGGCTTCTCATTGCATTGGCTTCTTCTGTTGTGGAGCATGGGCTCTAGGGTGCACAAGCTTCACTAGTTATGGCACATGGGCTTAGTTGTTCCATGGCATGTGGAATCTTGTCAGACCAAGGATTGAACACATGTCCCTTGCATTGGCAGGCGGATTCTTAAGCACTGGACCTCCAAGGAAGTCCATAACAACTCTAGTATGATGATATGATGACATGAAATTTGGTAAAAGACCTAACCAGTCCTGGTGCTCTGTGTGGTTGTACACATAAAATGCTGTATCTTAACTCAGTTTGACTTTTCAGGAAATTAGATAAGTTAGTTATTTGGGCAGATGTTCTTAATTCATGGACCATCACTTCCTCCATAGTAATCCCTCCTAAGGAAAACAAAAGGGACATCAAGAGACTCCTTCAACTGCATTCCAAACCAGGAGAATAATTTGAGTAGCAAGCAAATCAAATGATAGAGTTAGCCAGTCTAGTAGAAGCAAGGGGAAGATTCTTACTTCGGAAAGATGTGCTTGGGAGCTAGGTTGAAAGATTTAGGTTTAACCTGTGTGTTAATTATCACTGCTGTCATTTTATTAACTTTACCAAATCATTTGTTTTCCCATTGGAGATTTAACGTTACTTTAACCTTTACTGTGTCACAAGGAGGGATTTTTGTGTTGGTAATATTTTTGTTGGTACTAGTTAGGAGCCTTTCTCCTCTATCACTTTTATATCAGTTTTTATTAATATTTGTTTAGCTGCAGGCTTTTCAGAAAGGTACGCATTTTGTTCACTCGTGAAGATACAGGCTTCTGCTTCAGAATGTTCAAGTCCCATCTGAACTCCCATTTTCTTTATTCTTAGGAACTTTGATTATGACTTTTTAGGTTAAGATTAAATAATAAAATAAATATACACAACCACACACACACACAAGCATACATACATATGTAATCAACAGTTATCTTCCAGATATCTAAGTTTGGGGTTTTAGTCATTAATAGAAGTAAAGAAAATACTGAAATTTAAGTTTGGAGGTAATTAACTTTTCAATGTTCACTTCACACTAGGATCGCTTGCAAAAGCTTTCAAAAGATGGTGGTGCCTGACCTCACCTCAGTCCACTCAGAGTTGCAGAGGAGAATGAAGTAGAGAGTACTGGTGGTTTTTAAAGCATACTGATTGCTCCAGATGTATACCAAGGCTTTCCACCACTCTGCTTAAATCAGGAGGCTCTGTGGAGTTAGTTTTGTATTGCTTCCATCAAAAGTTTTATAATGCCAGTATAGTCTATGGAGGTGAAAAGAGAAATGCAATTTTATGGCCAGCTGGGACTTTGAAATTACTCTTGCTGAAAATTCCCATTATAGAATAAAGGGCTTCTGGCATACTGCCTACATACTATAAAGCCCAGCGGTGTTAGAAATTCTGCATAAGGAATTATCTGTATACTTTTAAACTTTTCTACAAGTTGTAAGCAATAAATTCCAACTGTTAAGGGCTATGAAAAATTAGACTACATGGGTATATTAAAATATATTCGTTTTCTAGATGTTCACAATTAGAATCTTGGCTAAGGGATAGTAACACTTATTACTTCCTATAGAAGTTGATGATTTTTGCTCAAGTTTCTAGTTATTTTGCAGAGAGTTAATGTAAAAGGACCAGATGAAGTACTAAGAGTTCTATAACCCTACTGTAGAAATTTGGAAATAAATTATTGTTGGTTTATTTAGGTATCTTTTGTGTTTTATGTGTAGATGCTATAGTGATCTTTTAGCTATAATTGCAAGTCTAAACAGAATCCTTAAACACTTCACCCTTGTTTGATATGCTATCTCATGGGTGCTTTGTAGGTGCTGGAGCTGGCAGGTAATGCATCCAAGGATCTCAAAGTTAAACGGATCACTCCACGCCACTTGCAGCTTGCAATCCGTGGTGATGAAGAGTTGGATTCTCTTATCAAAGCTACCATAGCTGGGGGTGGTATGTATTATTTACTTTTCAACCTAGACTGTTATTGGCCTTTATGACTAACACATAATTCAGATCAGTGATCCAGTAATGAGAACATAGAAAGTTAAATTCCAAAAGTGTTAAGTCTGTTACTATTCTAGGCTTCTTCTCATTATGATCTGAATAAATATTTCTTCTCCAAAGGAAGTTGTTCAGCTGAGTTTCGTAGATGAGATTTGAAACCAAGTGTTTAAAATATTTCCTATATCCTTTAAACTGTGTTTGAAAAAAATCATTTTGAGAAATTGCATAATGTGATGCTCTTGAAAGTCAGACTGAGAATAACTGAATGAGTCAGGATCAGTGAAGGTGAGATATAAGTTGGTGGTTCTTCATCCTTTTTGGATTACATTTGGAGAACCTCTTGAAAGCTGTGGTTACTCTTCTTAAAAAAAACATAAAATCACACCATTTTACGTACGGTTTTAGAGGGGGTTCTCAGACCCCAAGTTGGAGATCCGTTGGTATAGATACTTAAGTAAACTTCATTCTAAGAGAAAAACAAATACTGTATATTAATGCATATATATGGAATCTAGAAAAATGTTACTGATAAACCTATTTGCAGGGCAGGAATAAAAACTCAGACATGTAGAGAATGGATTTGTGAACACAGTGGGAAGGAGAGCATGGGAGGAGCTGAGAAAGTAACATTGACATATATACACTACCGTGTGTAAAATAGATAACTAGTGGGAAACTGCTGTATAGCACAGGGAGCTCAACTCCGTGCACTGTGATGACCTAGTGGGGTGGGAGGGAGGCTCCAGAGGGAGGGGATATATGTATACTTAAAGCTGATTCACGTTGTTGTACAGCAGAAACCAGCACAACATTGTAAAGCAGTTATCCTTCAGTTTAAAAAAATAAAACCTTCATTCTTTGTGTAATTGCTCTTTGGGGTTGAGGGCCTGAACTGATAAAGTTTTTATGCTAATACAATTTCATTTCATTTCATTCTAGGAGTGATCCCTCACATCCACAAGTCTCTGATTGGAAAGAAGGGACAGCAGAAAACTGCTTAGAGAGTTGTTTTAACCAACCCTCTTCCTCCCTGTCATTGTACTGTAATGGGACAGAAGAAATAATGGGGTTATGTGGAATTTTTAAAACAGTTAAATGGAAAACCATAGACAATTACTGTAGACATGATAAAAGAAACATTTGTACGTTCTTAGACTCGAAGTTTGATAAAAGTACCTTTTCATGTGGCAACAGTTGTGTTGATTGGCTAGGTTTCTCCCAAGTGTTTTATACAAAAATGGAATTGATAAACCATTTTTTAAAAAAAATAACTTGTCTCAAAACTGTTCTGTTTGTGCTGTATTGGAAATATTTTGCTCATGCTTTGAAATTTATAAAATTTCAAATTGGTTATATATTCAGAAAAATCAGAAATTGGAAATCTACTTCTATCATGGTTGATACCATATTATATTGGATCTTAGATGCTACCTATTTGTAGTATGTAACAATTATTTTACATACCACTACAGAAAGAAAAACTGCCAATTAAACCATGATATGCCATCAATTATAAGACGCATCCAAATTTCAGAGATCTTAGAATATAAAAACATGTCTAAGAACTGATGAAATACGAGAGTGAAATTATTTGAATTACTTAATGAGCACTTAACTGTATGGCAGGTTCTGTACTAAGTGCTTTACTGATGAAACTTTATTACCCCCATCTTAAAGGTATGGAAGCTGAGGCCCACAGAAGTTAAATGGCTTGTCAGAAAACATTTATCAAGTAGATAGAAAAAAGCAGAACTAGGATACAAACCTAGATTTGACTGACTCCAGAACCCATACCCTTAAACCTAGAATTGAAGTGAAGGTTATGAAAGTTGTCTGCTTTTGGCTTAAAATTCCAGCTTTTAGTGATCTTTTATTGGTACAGTAACATTCAGTAATTTGTACAATATTTTAAAAATTATTTTTGTCAGTTTCTAAGTAACTATTGTAGGATTTAAGTTAATGTACCAGTTAATGGTCCATCAGGAAATTATATTTTTTCTGCCTGGAAGTCTTCATGGACAATGGAAATTCTTGAATGTTTTCTAATACAACAGTATCAGTACAAAACTCTCATTTTTTAAAACTTATTTTATTATGGAAATTTTCAAAAATAAAGAGAATAGTGTGATGAACCCCCGTGTACTCATCCTCCAACTTCAGCAGTTATCCTGTGGTCAATTTTGTTTTACCTATATCCCTCCTGAGCCCTCATGTTAGCTGATTAGTTTGAATCCCGTTCCAGGCATGATTAATTTTCATATCTACATACTTTAAGTATGTGTCGCTAAAGAAGGGGTACTTTTTAGACTAGAACCATAATACCATTATTTTAAGACAGCTAAGACATTTTATAATAGCAAATATCCAGTCAGTATTCAAATATTCCTGATTGTTTCCTAATTTTACAATTGGTTTGTTTGAACCAGGATCCATACACTCTGTCTTCCATTTTACTGATAGCTCTTAAGTTCTCTTTATAGGTCTCTCTTTTTTTTTCCTTAAAATTTAATTTTTGAAGAAACAGTTCTATAGGATTGTCTTTAAGTGTGGATTTTACTGAATCTTGGCACATATTTTGAAGAAGCTTCTATATTGAGAAGATCTACAATTATCCATGTGTGAAGTTTTGTAGTTTTTAGAAAGCAAAGTAGCAATAGAAAAGAAGGCAAAATAATCCTAACAGAAATACTAGAGTTTTACTAGAGTTCTCTAGAGATTTGCTTCAAATTTTGGTAATGTAATTATTTGCTATGTACTGTGTTCTCCAGGATTGTATTTTTGTTTTCTAATGGAAGAAAACTAGAGCAATTGGGCCACGTACTTTGGGCCTCAGCCTCATGTTTGGTCCATCTTGCTGCATCTGTACACCACTTCCTCCTACTGGCTTGTGAAATGTGTCCCAGCCATCATATTTCATCTATTGTACCTTCACAGGTAACTAGGAAAGGTTTATATGTGTGCGTATGTTTTATATGTTTTTTTATATGTGTGTGTGTGTGTATTTTTTTTTTTTTCCCCTGACACTGAGTGGCATGCAGGATCTTAGTTCCCTGACCAGGAGATGGACCTGAGCCCCTTGCTTTGGGAGCATGGAGTCTTAACCACTGAGCTGCCAGGGGAAGTCCCAATAATAAACAATTTGAAGTGAGCCAAATTTGGTCATACTTGAGAATCCATGCAGAATTGGTTCTAGGATCCCTCAGATACTCAGATCCACAAGATGCTCCTATTCTTTATATAAAATGGTGTAACACTTGCACACAAGATTGGACCATCCTCTCAGATACGTTAACTCATTTCTGGATTACTTATACTACCTAAAACACTAAATACTATATATAGTTGTAAATACAGTGTAAATGTTCTGTAAATAGTTGTCAGTGCATGGCAAATTCAAGTTTTGCTTTCTGGAAATTTCTGGAATATTTTTCTCCAATGTTATTTTTTAATTTGGCTGCATTGGGTCTTACCTGGAGCATGTGGGATCTAGTTTTCTGACCAGGGATGGAACCTGGGCCCACTGTGTTGGGAGAGCAAAGTGTTAACTGCTGGACACCAGGGAACTCCCTCCAATATTTTTTTTATTTTTGGTTATGCTGGGTCTTCACTGCTGAGGGCATACTTCCTCTTGTTCTGGAGGGTTGGGGCTACTCTCTAGTTGTGTGCATGCTTTTCATTGTGGTGGCTTCTCTTGTGGAGCACAGGCTTTATGGCTTGTAGATTCAGTAGTTATGCACAAGCTTAGTTGCCCCTCAACGTGAATTGTCCTAGACAAGGGGTTGAACCCATGTCCCCTGCATTGGCAGGCGAATTCTTAACCATTGGATTACTAGGGAAGCTCCCTCCCCAATATTTTTGATCCATGATTGGTTGAATCTGTGGACATAAAACCTGTGGATATTGAGGACAAACTACTATAGATTCGTTTTAAAATTAATGTTTTTGAAATTTTAAATGTTTAGTACAGGTAAAAGGAATGTGTGATGAGAGTCCTCTCTGCCCACAGGCCTTCACCCCTCTACCCAAAGACACCCACTGGAAAACATTTCTCTGTATTCTCCAAAGGGTATATAAAAGCACAAAGATACACTTTATTCTGCTTTTTTACAAAAACTAGCATCTTATACTGTGTTAGTCACTCCGTCATGTCTGACTTTTTGCAACCCCACAGACTGTAGCCCGCCAGGCTTCTCTGTCCATGGAATTCTCCAGGCAAGACTACTGGAGTGGATTGCCATTCCCTTCTCCAGAGGAACTTCCCAACTCAGGGATTGAACCCTGGTCTCCTGCCTCGCATAAGGCTTCCCTGATGGCTCAGTGGTTGAGAATCTGCTTGCCAATGCAGGAGACTTAGGTTTGATCCCCAGTCAGGAAGATTCCCTGGAGGAGGAAATGGCTACCCACTCCAGTATCCTTGCCATGGAAATCCCATTGACAGAGAAATCGGGTGGCCTACAGTCGGAGTTACAAAAGAGTTGGACACGACTTAGCCTAATCACAACAGTATATGTTATTATTGTATTCTACTCTTTTTTTTTTTTCACTAAAAGTCTAGTTGAGGCTCTTCTGGAGATGCACTACCTTGTTCTTTTAACAACTACATCCTATCTCATTATGTCAGTGATTTTTAGCCAGAAGGCAGTTTGAAAATTTGTGGGCCTCTGACAATAGATAGGGGTAGTGCTGGATGTATTATAATGCCTGAGATTGCCCCACTGACTTCCAAACATCAGGTGTTTGTGTACGTGAAAAATGCATCTAAGTCTAAACTCTAACATCTGATTTTACATGTTAACACAAAGAGTTTGGTTTTGGGTTGTTGAAAATTTGAATATCCCTGACACTTTCCAGGCCTCCAACTGCTCTGTAATCTAATGGAAGCATGAACTTTGGAAGGGCCTAAAGGCTACTGGAATTAATGTCAAGGAGACACAGAGGTCAACTTAGAGGGGCTTGTACTAGCCAAATTTGCTATGATTTGAACATCAAAAATAATGAGTGCAATCATAATTGAATGAAAATCTTTGAGTCCATTGTGATAGGGAGGGAGAGATGAGAAGATTTCTCAGTTTTTTGCAACCACAGAATAATTGATTCAGGGGAATTCCCTCATTGTCCAGTGGTTAGGACTCCACACACTCAGAGCTGAGGGGATAGGTTCAGTCCCTGATTCTTTGACTAGAGAAATAGGATCCCTCAAGCCACGTGATGCAGCCAAAAAATTTTTAATTGATTCAGGTTAAGATCATTAATTGATACTGAAACAAAACAATCAGGTGAAAGGTCTGGGAGCAGAGTCTTCACACAGGCAAAGTACCATCCCACAGGTTACCTACTCAGCAGAAACTGTACACAGTACCTTTCCAGTGGAGCAGCTGATGGTCTGTTAAGACTAAGCTCATATGCCAACTGTTAACAGGCAGAATTAAGTGCATATAGCATCACCTATGAAATCAGATTGATTATATTCTTTGAAGCCAAAGATGGAGAAGCTCTATACAGTCAGCAAAAACAAGACCAGGAGCTGACTGTGGCTCAGATCGTGAACTCCTTATTGCCAAATTCAGACTTGAATCGAAGAAAGTAGGAAAAACGACTAGACTATTCAGATATGACCTAAATCAAATACCTTATGATTATACAGTGGAAGTGAGAAATAGATTCAAGGGATTAGATCTGATAGAGTGCCTGAAGAACTATGGACGAGGGTTTGTGACATTGTGCAGGAGGCAGTAATCAAGACCATCCCCAAGAAAAAGAAATGCAAAAAGGCAAAATGGTTGTCTGAGGAGGCCTTACAAATAGAAAGAAGAGAAGCCAAAGACAAAGGAAAAAAGGAAAGACATACCCATTTGGATGTAGAGTTGCAAGAATACCAAGGAGAGATAAGAAAGCCTTCCTCAGTGATCAATGCAAAGAAATAGAAACAAAAGAATGGGAAAGACTATAGAGACCTTTTCAAAAAAAATAAGAGATACCAAGGTAATATTTCATGCAAAGATGGGTACAATAAAGGACAGAAATGGTAGGGACCTAACAGAAGCAGAAGGTATTAAGAAGTGGCAAGAATACACAGAAGAACTATACAGAAAAGATCTACATAACCCAGATAACCATGATGGTGTGATCACTCACCAGAGCCAGACAACCAGGAATGAGAAGTCAAGTGGGCCTTAGGAAACATCGCTACGAACAAAGCTAGTGGAGGTGATGGAATTCCAGTTGAGCTATTTTAAATCCTGAAAGATGATGCTGTGAAAGTGCTGCACTCAATACGCCAGCAAATCTGGAAAACTCAGCAGTGGCCACAGGACTGGAAAAGGTCAGTTTTCATTCCAATCCCAAAGAAAGGTAATGCCAAAGAATGCTCAAATTACTACTTCACAATTGCACTCATCTCACACACTAGCAAAGGAATGCTAAAAATTCTCCAAGTCAGGCTTCAACAGTACATGAACCGTGAACTTCCAGATGTACCAGCTGGATTTAGAAAAGGTAGAGGAAGCAAACATCAAATTGCCAACACCCGTTGGATCATAGAAAAAGCAAGACAGTTTCAGAAAAACATCTACTTACGCTTTATTGACTATGCCAAAGCTTTTGAATGTGTGGATCACAACAAACTGTGGAAAATTGTTCAAGAGATGGGAATACCAGACCACCTGACCTGCCTCCTGAGAAATCTGTATGCAGGTCAAGAAGCCACAGCTAGAACCTACATGGAACAACGGACTGGTTCCAGATTGGGAAAGGAGTACATCAAGGCTGTATATTGTCATCCTGCTTATTTAACTTATGCAGAGTACATCATGTGAAATGCCTGGCTGGATGAAGCACAAGCTGGAGTCAAGATTGCCGGGAGAAATATCAATAACCTCAGATATGCAGATGACACCACACTTATGGCAGAAAGTGAAGAGAACTAAAGAACCTCTTGATGAAAGAGGAGAGTGAAAAAGTTGGCTTAAAGCTCAAAATTCAGAAAACTAAGATCATGGCATCTGGTCCCATCACGTCATGGTAAATAGATGGAGGAACAATGGAAACAGTGACTTTATTTTGGGGGGCTCCAAAATCACTGCAGTTGGTGCTTGCAGCCATGAAATTAAAAGATGCTTGCTCCTTGGAAGAAAAGCTGTGACCATCCTTCAGTTCAGTTCAGTCGCTGTCGTGTCTGACTCTTTGCGACCCCATGAACCACAGCACTCCAGGCCTCCCTGTCCATCACCAACTCCCTGAGTCCACCCAAACCCATGTCCATCGAGTCGGTGATGCCATCCAGCCATCTCATCCTCTGTCGTCCCCTTCTCCTCCTGCCCTCAATCTTTCCCAGCATCAAGGTCTTTTCCAATGAGTCAGCTCTTCGCATCAGGTGGCCAAAGTATTGGAGCTTCAGCTTCAACATCAGTCCTACCAGTGAACACCCAGGACTGATCTCCTTTAGGATGGACTGGTTGGATCTCCTTGCAGTCCAAGGGACTCTCAAGAGTCTTCTCCAACACCACAGTTCAAAAGCATCAATTCTTCAGCACTCAGCTTACTTTATAGTCCAACTCTCACATCCATTCATGACCACTGGAAAAACCATAGCCTTGACTAGACGGATTTTGTTGGCAAAGTCATGTCTCTGCTTTTTAATATGCTGTCTAGGTTGGTCATAACTGTCCTTCCAAGGAGTAAGCGTCTTTTAATTTCATTGCTACAATCACCATCTGCAGTGATTTTGGAGCCCAGAAAAATAAAGTCAGCCACTGTTTCCACTGTTTCCCCATCTATCTGCCATGAAGTGATGGAACCAGATGCCATGATCTTAGTTTTCTGAATGTTGAGCTTTAAGCCAATTTTTTCACTCTCCTCTTTCACCTTCATCAAGAGGCTCTTTAATTCTTCTTCACTTTCTGCCTTAAGGGTGGTGTCATCTGCATATCTGAGGTTATTGATATTTCTCCCAGCAATCTTGATTCCAGCTTGTGCTTCCTCCAGCCCAGCGTTTCTCATGATGTACTCTGCATATAAGTTAAATAAGCAGGGTGACAATATATAGCCTTGACGTACTCCTTTTCCTATTTGGAACCAGTCTGTTGTTCCATGTCCATTTCTAACTGTTGCTTCCTGACCTGCATACAGGTTTCTCAAGAGGCAGGTCAGGTGGTCTGGTATTCCCATCTCTTTCAGAATTTTCCACAGTTTATTGTGATCCACACAGTCAAAGGCTTTGGCAGGGTCAATAAAGCACAAATAGATGTTTTTCTGGTACTCTCTTGCTTTTTTGATGATCCATCAGATATTGGCAATTTGATCTCTGGTTCCTCTGCCTTTTCTAAAACCAGCTTGAACATCTGGAAGTTCATGGTTCACTTATTGCTGAACCCTGGCTTGGAGAATTTTAAGCATTACTTTACTAGGGTGTGAGATGAGTACAACTGTGCAGTAGTTTGAGCATTCTTTGGCATTGCCTTTCTTTGGGATTGGAATGAAAACTGACCTTTTCCAGTCCTGTGGCAACTGCTGAGTTTTCCAGATTTGCTGGCATATTGAGTGCAGCACTTTCACAGCATCATCTTTCAGGATTTGAAATAGCTCAACTGGAATTCCATCACCTCCACTAGCTTTATTCATAGTGATGCTTCCTTCCTAAGGCCCACTTGACTTCACATTCCAGGATGTCTGGCTCTAGGTGAGTGATCACACCATCGTGATTACCTGGGTCGTGAAGATCTTTTTTGTACAATTCTTCTGTGTATTCTTGCCACCTCTTCTTAATATCCTCTGCTTCTGTTAGGTCCCTACCATTTCTGTCCTTTATTGAGCCCATCTTTGCATGAAATGTTCCCTTGGTATCTCTAATTTTCTTGAAGAGATCTCTAGTCTTTCCCATTCTATTGTTTTCCTCTATTTCTTTGCATTGATCACTGAGGAAGGCTTAGACAGCATATTAAAAAGAAGAGACATTACTTTGCCCACAAAGGTCCGTCAAAGCTGTGGTCTTTCCAGTAGTCAAGTACGGATGTGAGAGTTGGACTATAAAGAAGGCTGTCCGCCGAAGAACTGATGCTTTTGAACTGTGGTGTTGGAGAAGACTCTTGAGAGTCCCTTGGACTGCAAGGAGATCCAACCAGTCCATCCTAAAGGAAAACTGTCCTGAATATTCACTGGAAGGACTGATGCTGAAGCTGAAACTCCAATAGTTTGGCCACCTGATGTGAAGAACTGACTCACTGGAAAAGACCCTGTTGCTGGGGAAGATTGAAGGCAGGAGGAGAAAGGGACAACAGATGATGAGATGGTTGGATGGCATGACCAACTCAATGGACATGAGTTTGAGTAGGCTCCAGGAGTTGGTGACGGACAGGGAAACCTGGCGTGCTGCAGTCCATGGGGTCGTCAAGGGTTGGACGCGACTGAGCGACTGAACTGAACTGATGATGCCTTTCTGCTTAAAAGTTGAACTTGTGTACATTGAAGCTTCTCTAATTTCCAGTTTACAGATAATACAAGAGCTAGAAGAACAAGTAAGTAACACAAAGTGGAGATGTTAGCAGCAACTCCAAGATAAGGGATATTCCACAAAGTCAATTTGCTGGATCTAAAGGAGTTGACATCATTAAAAAAGTGGAGGCCAAAGACCACAGTGTAGAATTCAACTTATATGAAACAGAGAGAAAAGGCAAATCTAGAGACAGAAAGACTTGCAGTTTGCCAGGCACTGACTGGGAGTGAAAGCCAGAAGGACTGCAAATGGGCATGGTGTTCTTCCTAGTGTGGTGGATTACAGGGATGGTTGCATGTCTCTGTAAATTCACTACTGTACTCTTAAAATGGGTGAATTTTATGGTATATTATGTATATAGCATATATGGTATATATATATCTGCCTGCCTGCCAAGTCACTTCAGCCATGTCCGACTCTTTGTGACCCCATGGACTGTAGCCCACCAGGCTCCACTGTCCAGAGGATTCTCCAGGCAAGAATAGTGGAGTGGGTTGCCATGCCCTCCTCCAGGGGATCTTCCCAGCCCAGGGGTTGAACCTTCATCTACTTACATCTCCTGCATTCCCAGGTGGGTTCTTTACCACTAGCACCACCTGGTTATGTTATGTAGTGTATATTACACATTATGATACCAAGTTTCTAATATTAATAGAAATTGTTAGAAAGTAGGACTTCTAGATTTTAAAAAGACGTCTAACAATCAAATAGGTTTCCCAGGTGGTGCTAGGGGTAAAGAATCCACTGATGCAGATTCAATCATTGAGTTGGGAAGATCCCCTTGAGTGGGAAATGGCAACCCACTCCAGTATTCTTGCCTGGAAAACTCCACAGACAGAGGAGCCTGGTGGGCTACAGTCCAGGGGGCCGCAAAGCATTGGACACTACTGAGCAACTGAACACACAGCAAACTAGGGACTGCCCTGGTGGCTCAGATGGTGAAGAATCTGCCTGCAATGCAAGAGACCTGGGTTCAAACACTGGGTAGGGAAGATCCTTGGAGAAGGGAACGGCTACCCATCCCAGTATTCTTGTCTGGAGAATTCCATGGACAAGAGGAACCTGGTAGGCTACGGTTGCAGAATCAGACATGTCTGAGTGACTTTCAAACAATATGTAAAACGTAGGTTAGATCATGGTGGGGTTGGGGGAGAAGAGCATTAAGACAGATTGTATATAAACTGTATCTTAATAAAACTGATTTGGGGCTTTCCTGGTGGCTTGATGGTAAAGAATCCACCTGCCAACACAGGAGACACAGGAGACCTATACTTGAATCCTGAGTCAGGAAGATCCCTGGGTAGGAGGAAATTGCAACCTGCTCCAGTATTCTTCAGTATCCCATGTACAAGGAAGCCTGACATGTCATATAGCCCATAGGTTCAGTCAGACACAACTTAGTAACTAAACAAAAGCTGATTCTAAACACCCCTCTGGAACCAGTGGGGGAATCTGGAATAGACGCCCTAGATCTTTATGGATTTTGCTTTTCTGAGATGTGCTAAAGGCACTGGGTGCACCGTACATCCTAGGGTACATGCCTGGCTGACTTCTCTGGAAGCCAGCTCGTTCTTTCCAGGAAGCTTAGGCTACACTGTGATCTAGATTCTGCTCCACTTGCATTCCTGGGGAGACCCTGAAGCAGCAATGTACCCTTTCCTTGCAGTTAGGTTTAAGGTTGCTTTTCAAAAACAACGTTTTTTAGGGACACAGGTGATGAGACTGACAAACACAAAATTCAAAATCAGTGATCTCTGGTGAGGGAATACAGTACACAACTGTCTAGGGTTCCCAAGGTTAAGTCCTCGATTTTAGAGGAAGCCATGCTTGTGAACATACAAGTCCTCATCTGTACCAGATTATGGCTGTTAGGTCTGCAATATAGAGTGCAAGCCCTCAAATGACCATGATGAGTCCAGCCAGCCAGGGACAAGTTCCCAATCTAGTTAACTGGTCACTTAGCTGGTATAGCAGAGCCAGATGCCCTTGGCAGGTAGACTACCACACCAGGCCTGCTTTTCTCCACCAGATTGTCCTTTGTCAAGAACTTCACAGTTATGCTGTTTTAAACATCCTATTTTCCATCTCAAACAGCTACAGACATCCCAGGAACATGATCAAAAGACCCTGCCCCTCAGAGCCTAAGGTTTGACATACTTCCCTTAAGGAATGCTGCCACCACCAAACATGTCTGTTTTAATATTAGCTATGGTTTTCAAACTGTCACAGCAGTTTTGGTGGATACCCATTAATGTGCCAAGTGAGAATTTTCTGGTCCAACCTGGTCACAATCTTCAAGTTTGTTCTTTGTTCCAGCTTGTTCTTTCCCTGCCTCAGCCTACATTTTCAGTATTCCACTCAGTTTGCTCTTGGGATACTCCATCATCAACATTTCATTCTTGGGTCAGTTTAGTTGCTCAGTCGTGTCCAACTTTGCGACCCCATGGATTGCAGCACGCCAGGCTTACCTGGTCATCACCAACTTCTTTGGGTCACGGAAAGAAAAAAACAAAGTACTCTGAATTTTAAGTACACACAACTTCTGTCTTAGAAGTAACCTGTTGCTGCTTAAAATGAAACCTACATCAATACTCTAATGCAAACAAAGACAGATAATTGTTTAGTTTTTATTTCATAATCATAAATTTAACTTTGCAATCCAGCTAAACTTGGGATGGGGATAAGGAAAATATGGAACCCAAAGAACTGTAGCAAGAGCACAAAGATTATAGGCTATTTCGAGCAGATGGGGTGAAGGGGTGCTCTCCTGGGCTACAGAAGGAATGGTCTGGTGGTTAAGTAAAACACAAGTCAAATTTATTAGATTTGTCCACAGTCAGCAATGGTGATCTTCTTGCTGGTCTTGCCATTCCTGGACCCAAAGCGCTCCATGGCTTCCACAATATTCATGCCCTCTTTCACCTTGCCAAAGACCACATGCTTGCCATCCAACCTAGAAACAGAATAAACATTACTACCTGTGACCAGAAATGTTAAATACTGGAAACATTTTATTCTTCTACCTAAAAAAAGTTGGCAACACCAATAGATTGCTTCAGGCCAGTCTAAAAAACATGAAGAGTCTCCACTGTTAAGAATTCTAATTTTAAAATGGACTCCTTAAAAAGAGCCAACAAATCACAAGCAAATTAGATGAAAGCACCACTCTTAACTAAACCAATCAGCTAAATGCCCTGTTTTGCTAGAGTACCTCCACTTACTTTATATAAGCACACTATAGAAATTTTAACTATCCATGCCCTTCCACTATCTTAGCAGGTAACAGCAGAGAAAGGGTGCCTTTTCCATGTCCTGCTCTTACCACTCAGTCTTGGCAGTGCAGATGAAAAACTGGGAACCGTTTGTGTTGGGGCCAGCATTTGCCATGGACAAGATGCCAGGACCTGTATGCTTCAGGATGAAATTCTCATCATCAAATTTCTCGCCATAGATGGACTTGCCACCAGTACCATTATGGCGTGTGAAGTCACCACCCTGTGAACATAAAGAGAAACATGTCACTTTTGGCAACACAGTCAGAAAACATGCCAAGTCTACAAGGTTTAAACTTTAAAACTCAAATTCAAAACAAGAAGATCAAGGGACTTCTCAGGTGGTCCAGTGGCTAAGACTGTGCTCCCAATGCAGCAGGTCCAGGTTGAATTCCTTGTCAGGGAACTAGATCCCACACATTGCAACCAAGACCCAGCGCAGCCAAATTAATGAATGTTAAATAAAACTAGAAGGTCACATGGAACCAAAATGGTAGAAAAGCACTTCATATGTGCACATATTTTTTTTAGAATAACATTTTATTATAGAACTATAGCAATTTAGATGGCACCCTATCAGTGCAAAATCGTAGAATAAACAAATGGACCAGAAAAGTTTAACAACAGACTGGCACCAGTGCAGACAAACCATATATACATATTCTCCAGTATTCTAGTTCAATCCTAAATTAAGACAACCCAAGCCAGTATCAGTCTATTTCATACCTGGCACATAAATCCCGGAATTATTCTGTGAAAGCAGGAACCTTTATAACCAAATCCTTTCTCCCCAGTGCTCAGAGCACGAAAGTTTTCTGTTAAAATAAAGTATATATACATATATATATAGAGAGAGAGAGAGAGAGAGAGACACACACACACACACACCAGTTAAAAATCAGAATACCTTTGTTAAACAAACAAAAAAACTAACCTGCTGTCTTTGGAACTTTGTCTGCAAACAGCTGTTAAGAGAAAAATGACAGTTAATTAACAACATCTGTTTGCATATTTTGTTGCTTAGTACCCTTGTCTTTAGGGGTTTCTGAATCATAAATTCATTTTCTCACTAGAACAGTATGCTTTCTTCAGTAATTGCTCTGAAACCCAAATAAGAACTGTTCCTGACAGCCTGTGGTGTTGGGTTAGCAACATGAGACCCAAAGACGTGCCAAAAATCCAGAACCAGCAATGACTCAAATAGTGTGAGGCTTCTAAAAAGTGACTTAAAACTTTTACGTGTTATCACACCTACTTCTGAACAGATATATGGCTTCTCAAATGTACATCACCTCCCCCAACTTCAGTTTGAACCTAAGGACAAGATTTTCAGGAATAGCAAGTACTCCTGCTTGATCAGGGAGTAAACAGGTGTAATTTTAGTCACTGGTAATGAAAATGCTACTACCTCCAATCTGTTAACATAGCTTTACGGATTGGATGAGCAGTCACTTCTTGGTTTCCAGGTCCCTTACCTAGTAGTGGGGTAAAAAATAAAGATTGGTTTCTAGTACAACTACTTCAAACCTTTCCTGCATATATAAAACATTTTGGCCAAAAACGCTTAACCACCACGCTTAAACAAACCCTTTAAAATATTTTACGAACTATTCCAGAGATCTGTGACTAAATCATCTATTTAAATCCTGTATGTTTCTTAGATCTAGTTATTTAGCTTCTAAGTATTCTATGTAAAACATATGTTCTCTTCTAAGTCCAAAGTTTCTCAAACCCTGTACTCACCCGCTTCCCTTGCAAACCGTTACTAAAGTTTCAAGTCCGTACTGGCAGTTCCATCTCTCTTCTCACCAATGGATATGCCAAGAGCTCCTATCTCATTTCCATTAAGCCCTCTGGCTAACCCGAGACACACGCTAGAAAGCGTTAGGCTCAGGCCAAGTTTCCACGTGGCCCCCATCAATTATCAGCTGACTACAGATAAAAGTGGGACGTAGATCAATAGAATGTATTATTTCTCCGAAGAGTTTTACCTCAGGGCAAGCTTCCACACGGGCCTTACCAATTCTTAGCTCTGACTACAGTACCAGCAGGGTATAGACTCAATAGGACCTAATGTTTTCTCTAACGAGGGCTTAGACGTCTTCTATGTGCCTCCAACGTGGACACAGTTATCATGACAGGAAACCCTCTTCCCTCATGATCTGCACTGGGGCTTATCCATCCTTGGGATAAGATCCTAAAACTAACCACTGGCAGCTTCTGAGAGGTCGTTGAGGAGGATAAAATCACTTAGGGCTACACCTTAAGTGAGACAGCAGGACAGAGAAGCCTGGCGTGCTGCAGTCCATGCGGTCAGAGTTAGACACGATTTAGCGACTGGACACTCCAAGACCTACCGGTTAACTGGAACAGAATCGCATTTACCGTTTCAAGAGCACGCCGAGTTACTTAGCTACCTTGCTGTAACCACAAACTGATGAATAAGTACTCCTAACATCCCTTAACTAGTTAAGAAACCATCAGAGGTGGCCTGACGCGGAGCCAGTCTGGACTAGCCCATTCTGCAAGACGACAACCGGGAGGAGCCCGGGCGCCTCCCACCCACCGTCACCGCAGCGGAAGGCGGACCTCGGCGCCAGTGGAGGAAAGGCCGCCTGCACATTTCCGCTAGGGGTGGGGGCGGGGAGGGGCGCGAGCGGCCTCTTTCTACATCCATCTCAAAATTTTAAAACATCTGGGGAAACCCTGGAGTCTGCAAGCCCCGCAGCCCTATAACCCAACCCTTAACTAGCAGGCGTCCTCCGGGGCCAGGGCTAGGCTGCTATCCTCACCGACCCTGACGCGCCCGGGGCGGGAAAAGCAGCCTTCAGGTGTGACCATCGCGTCAGCGCTAAGAGAGTCGCTTCCGAGCCCTCGAGGGTGGCCTCGGGACGGTCGCAGCGGCCTGGGGCCGGCGTCTGCCTTCCGTTTATGGCGCTGTCGACCCTCCGGGGCCTGCGGTCCCGCGTGGCGACCAACAGCCAGCAGCCCGAGCACGTGCGCGGCCGGAAGGGCGCGGCCACTCCTCCCCCGCCCGCCCCGCCTTTGTCTACCCGCCACCCCCGGCCTCCCAAAATGGCCCCTCGTCAGGAAATGGCGCCTCGCCGCCCGCGTTCCTCAAGCAGGGTGCCCGCACCCGGTTACTCGGCCTCTCCCCCCCGCCGCCCGCTCGGGCCCACCCGGCGCGTCGCCGCCTGCCCCAACCTCGAAAGAGACGCGGCCCAAGGGCTCGCCGTCGACAGCGATGTCGAAGAACACGGTGGGGTTGACCATGGCTAGACAGAACGGAAGGCTCCGGGGTGGCGGCGTCTGCAAGGCAGCACGAGCTCCGCCGCCCTCCTCTTTTATAACCAGTTCAAGCCCCGCCTACAGCCGGTCGCGCGCCTAGTCTCTGGCCAATCGCGACCACAGGTCAGTCGAAGTGACGGCATGGCTGGCCTATGAGTAGAGATGGCGCCCGAGAGGTAGGACTGGAGACGCGCGTGCGTGCTGGGCGATGCGGACAGGTTCCCGCCCGCGGGCTCGGTCTCCGCGCTGCGGCGTGGGGTCGCGCGCTGGCGACTGCCTTGGCGACGGGGATCGGGCGTGGCGATCGCCCTAGTGGGCCGGTGGGAGCTGAAGAGCCGTGCACCTGCCCGGCCTCGCGACCAGTACGTCTCCCCATTGCTCAGAGGGGGCAACTGAGGTGAACGCAGGCCTCAAGGTCGCGCCGCCGGCCAAGGTCTCTTGGGATTCAGGGAGCGCGCCTCTCTGGGAGGCTCTGTGGCCTTGGGCATCACCATTTTCTCACTGCAGATGAGGTTGAGGCTCAGTCGCCTCCCTCTCTGCTTCCCCCTCTCCCTTCTAGTCTGAGAGGTTATGACATGCTTCCAAAATGTCCTACTTTCCGAAAATATCTTGCACACTCTACTTGAATTTTCTCCAGAAGGAAGACATTAAAGCAAGAGGCTGGCAGACTCTTACCTATAGAGACAAGCTGCGCACTTTTGCCTTCCTTTTAAATCTTTTAAATTCTCTACCCCGCACCCCCTCTTTCAGAGGCAGAATTGAGTTCTGGTGAAAGACAAAGCCACAACTTAAAAATGAATTCCCTCAGTCAAAGATATTAATAATGCTGTTATTACTAGTACTAAATGCACTTATATAACCCTGGTCTTTTGTTCAGAAAACCTTGAGAAGAAAATTTATATATCCTCCAACACTTAGTTGCAACATTCAGAGTGTTATTTAGTATCTCTGAAACTCAGTTTCTTCATCTGCAAAACCAGGATAGGGATCTGAGAAGCAAATGAGAGTTTATGATTGATGAAATCCAGTGTCTGGCATCGTGCCATCATTATTAATAATGGCATTGTGAGCTTACATGTGCTCAGAATTTATAGAGTGATTTTGTTCTCACAACCACCCCATAATCCCCATATACAGAAAGGTGGAAAGTGAACATCTTCCATGTTAAATAGCTTGCTCAGAATAACCAGTTTAGGAGTATTAACAAAGCCAGAACTGGAAACTGCCTTTTTTTTTGCTCATTGCACATCACCTTTTGCTTTGTGACCCTGAGGAAGCTGCTTGTCCTTATCTGATATGGAAAAAATGACCCGAGGCCCTCAGAGGTAAACTCCCTCAACTTCTATCCCCTTCACTCTGAATCTTAAAGCAGTTAGGAACCCCTCCTAAGAAATAAATGAGTGAATAATAAGAGCATCACTTACAGCTTCCCTCACATTACTGTTCAAAGTCTAGTCTTCTCTTTACTATCATCCTCTCATTTCACACAGGTATACCATACGTACACTCAAGAAAATAAATATGCGCCTGTCGTGTTTGTTAAAGGGGGAGCCAGTGTTGTAGGGGATCCTTTATTAGCATTATCTTTTGAATAGGACTTCCTTACCGAGTAAAATTTCAGCAGGCATAGAACCTCAGGAATGTGAGGCCGTCCAGTGCCTTATTTGGATGATTCTGACCAAAAGCAAATCCAACTGAATTCAACAGAGCCCTTATCTGGCTAGCTGGAGGTGTACTATACCAACCACCAACTGGCAAGCAGAAGTCTGTGACTTTGTCCATGGAGCATATTATAAACAAATGCTTACTTCAAAAATGTCTCTAGAGAGAATGTAACAGGGGGAAAAGTCAGGTTATTCAAAATTATAGAAATAGGCTACTTTTTTAGTGGTAGATGATAGAAGATGGTAACTTGTCTCATATGTGCTTCTTGCCCAGGGCCTCGCTTGTGCTTCTGCCATGTGGCTTCTGCTGAGACCCACAGTGATATCACAACCCACATACCCATGGCTTTCTCCAGGCCACATCTTCCCTGATATGACTCTTCATCAGGAACCACCTCCTGCTTCCTTGATGGGCTGGACTTTTCTCTCCTATTTCTCCAACCCTGACCTTTTCCTCTTGAACTCTTCTACACATTTGTCTTGTCATAGTCATATGTTTGATCTTGTTTTGTTCCTTACACATTGGCTATGGTCAATCTTATTCACTCTCATGGCTCAGATTCTCAGGTAACTTCTCAATCAAGCTCCAAGCCCACGCTTACTCCAGAGCTCCAGGTGGCTTCTCCCTGCCCACTGGGTCTCTCCTCAAGAATAAACCCTCAGACAGAGCTCTGCTACCTACCTCTCTTCCCCAGGCCTCCCCATCCCTAGGCCTGCTCTCCCTCCCCACCGCAACAACTCTGGCTTGTCCTTTGGCAGCAGCCTCCTAACTGGTTACTTGGCCAGGCTTTTTTTGGTATTTCTAGAATGGTCATTCACAAAGTCATCTGATTTTATAACTCCCAAGCTGTACAACCTCTTGGTCACCCATAGTGACCAGGCAGCCCCTTCACAGTCTGGTCTTAACTTGCTTTTCAGTCTCCTGGCTGGTATTTTTCCTGCCACGCTGAGTTTCTCATTACCACCCCCACCCTGCCTTTCCAGTACTCCTTCTTTGCCTGTGGCCTGTGCCACCAAACCTCACCCTGTGGTCCCCATGAGAAATCTTCCTTAGCTCTCCCAGAGGTACTGGGTCTGGTCTGCAGCTTCAAAACTCAGAAGACATATATTGAATGAATGCATAAATCCGTGATGAAAGGGCCAACCAAAACCTGGCCCTGGGGACTCCCTTGGTAGTCCTCATGTCTTCCATGGCAGGAGGCAAGGGTTCAATCCCTGGTGGGCAAACTAAGATCTCACATGCCACACTGCCAAAAGAAAAACAAAAGCAGGGCCTGGAGTGTGACTCCTCAGTGGGGTTGTTAATTAATTTGCCCACACTGCCAAGAGCTGGTGACGCTGCATCTCACTCCGGCATCAGTAATCATTCAGCCACTTGACAAGCAGCTCCTCACTGAACATCATGGTTGAGGCGCTGAAGACGTTCACTTCAGCCCCACCATACCGTCCACCCACCTGCGGAGGATACCTGCCCACACCCTCACTCCTTGCTGGTTCCATCCTCGCTCCTGTGCACATCTATCCAGGCCCATCCAGGCTGTCTAGCCCCATGGCTGCTCTTCCTTTCTCCCTTAGAGGAAAAGAGCTTCCTGAAGCTCTTCTGGCTGCCTGGATCTTCCTCATCCACCAGTCCCTGAAAAGCACATCCTTGCCACCCTCCTCTTCCCTCCTAATTCACTCGCGAGAGTAGTCCACGCTTCTGTGACCTGTCCAATCACTCCTCTCTCCACACATGTCATCAGACTCCTGCTCCCACCCTTAACCCCAAGCTGCCCTAGCCAAGGCCCCTGGGGACCTGGCATTTACAAACTCGAGATTCATTTGCTTTATGACCGCTGGCATTTGACCCCATCATGCCACAGGGTTCTGAGCTCTCAGCCCCAGGTACCCACCCTGCTGTTCAGAATGTGTTCAGTAGCAAGCAGGAGAAACCTCCGGCAGGAGCCGGTTTCAACAATAGAAATCCAGGGCAGGGCACCGATCAGAGGGGCCTACTGAGCTGTGGTTAGAAGTCAGGAAAGCCGCGTGGAATGATCGAAATTCCAGCAGGACCACTTTCCAACCCCTGAGAGTTATGTGGGTCTGGGAAGTCTATACAGGAGTTCAGAATGCCTATCACATACAGCGATGATCAGATGCGGACAGAAAAGATGTTTATGTAGCTGAGGATTCATTCAAGTTGAAAGGAAGCCAGACTATTCTGTGCAGGACCAAGATGGGGGCCTCTGTGGCAGGCCAAAAGGAGTCTGTCTGCAGCCAGGCCAGCCTGGCCATTATTGACCTGAGTCAGGTGTTAAAATGTGCAGTAGGTTTCTCTCTCTCTTTGACTTAGGTATGCAATTTTTTTTTTCCTTGCTGCACTGCCCAGCATGCAGGGATCTTAGTTCCCTGACCAGGAATTGAACCTATGCCCTCTGCAGTTAATGCTCATAGCTCTAACCACTTGAATGCCAGGGAATTCCTTGCATTTCCTCTTTTTTTTTTTTTTAAATTTATTTGGCTGCACCAGGTCTTAGTTGTGGTATGCAGGATTTTTAGTTAGGGCATGTGGGATCTTGTTCCCTAACAGGCATCAAATTCAGGCCCCCTGCTTTGGGAACTCAGAGTCTTAAATGGTTCAGAAACTGCCACGGAAGTCCCTGCATTTTCTTTTTTAACAGCTTTTAACAAGTGAATTTCATGGTGTGTAAGCTTTATTGAGATGTAGTTTACATACCATGAAATTCACTTGTTTTAATCATGCAATTCAGTAATTTTTTAGCAAATTTAGAGCAGTGGAAATATCCCCACAATCTAATTTTAGAACATGTCCCTCACCCCAAGTACCTTGTGCCCTTTTTTAGTAATTCCTTGTTTCCACCCAGTAACTGCTTTTAAAATTCTGTAGTTAAAAAGTGATTTAGACTTGTGGTTTGAAATGGAAATACTGTCTACGGCCATACCACCCTGAACGCGCCCAATCTCCTCGTCTGAAATGGAAATACTATAAAGTTTATATATTGTGTTTAAACATTTACGAGAACTTTAGGTTCAACATATTCAAAAGTCTATCAGAACTATTTAATGCTCAAGGTGGTTTTTTTCTTTGCTAATTTGGACAATTAAGTACTTCAAAAGGAAACCAAATGTATTACACCTATAAATGCAGTTTAAATGTTGGAAGATGTAGTAAAAGAATTCAAATCTGCCGTGTTTATAAAGAGACTAATATGATGTGCAAGCTAAAGAACTAGGTTTTAAAATGGTAGTTTAATAAGTTAAATATCGGTTGTGAAAATATAATAAAACAAATATAAAATATGACAAAATAAACACCGAGTAGCCTTTTTACATAAAAAAGAAGCTGCAGAACTCCAATCTTCATGTCAAGGGCCCTGGGGGCCTTTGATTTTCTGTCCTCAGGCTGCTCACTTCACAGTTTCGGATGGTGCCACTACCTCCCCTCCTCTCCTGCATCCCCCCAAGTTCATGTTCAAGATAGTCTGGTTGCCCGAAGACTAAGGAAGAGGGAGAAAGGGAAAGGGGAAGAAGTCCAGAGAGTTACGCCACCACAATCCTGTTGGCTAAGCTTTCCCAGGAGCCCCGCCCAGTGGCTTTCACCCTTGGCTGCAGGAATCCAGGAAGATGAATATTTTGATCTGGGCACATTGCCAACTGAGCCACCCAGCTTCTGTGAGTAAGAAGGAAGGCAAAATGGATGCTGTGGGAGATAACAGGCAGCATCCAAGGCATCAACGATTATCACCCAGCAGAAAAGGGATGGACTGAGAGGGATGGGGGCGTTCTCAGGGCACTCAGCCTGGCTTTGGGGGGACCACACCCCCACCCCGAAATGTTGGATCTGATGGCAGAGTGGGGATTGCCTCTGCTAGAGCCCAGATCATTCCAATCTCCCCAGTCACCCCAGATCACAGGAGGCTGGGAAAAGTGGTATCTGATGTTCTCCTGTGTTCCCCACTCAGAAGGTGGGGAATTTCCCTAATACAGAAAAGGGCACAGTAACCAAACAAGGATAAATAAGGCTTAGGATAGTTAAGTCAGGATTCCAGCAGGTATTGGGTGCCATTATTAAGATCATTATTTAATTTTCACAGCAGTCCTTTGAAGTAAGTATTATTTTTGCTATTTTTCACAAGAGGAGACAAGCTCAGAGAAGTTGAGTAACTTCCTTGGGGAGAGAGAGCCAGGATTGATGCCCATTCTACCTGGCTCTGGGTCCTGTGCTACTCACTGTCATGCCACATCCTGAAATTTTTTAAAATCATGTTAAATATGTGTAACATAAAGTTTACCATTTTAACTAATAAGTGTACAGTTCATAGGCATAAAGTGCATTCCTATTACTATGCAGCCATCACCACCATCCATCTCCAGAACTTTTTCATCTTCCCAAACTGAAACTGTCCCCATTAAACATAACTCCCCATCCTCCACTCCCAGCTCCTGGCACCCATCAATCTGCTTTCTGCCTCTATGAATTTGCTTATTTTAGAAACTTCACATAAGTGGAGTCATACAGTATTTGTCCTTTCGTGACTGGCTTATTTCACTTAGCATAATGTCCTCAAGGTCTATTCAGGTTGTAGCATGTGTCAGAATTTCCTTCCTTTTGTAGCTGAATAATATTCCTTTGTTTATCCATCCTTCTATCCACGAACACTTAGGTTGCTTCCATCTTTTGGCTATCGTGGATAACGCTGCTATGAACATTGGCGAGTCCTTTCTTTCAATCTTTTTGTGCATATTCTATGAAGTAGAATTGCTGAATCAGACAATACTGCTTTAATTTTTTGAGGAACTTCCATACTGCACCATTTCCACGGCTGCACCATTTTGCATTCATTCCAGCCACGCACAACAGTTCCAATTGCTCCATATCCTCACTGAAGTGTTACTTTCTGTTTGTTTTTATAATAGCCATCCTAATGGGTGTGAGGCAGTGCCTCATTGTGGTTTGACTTGCATTTCCCTAATGATTAGTGCTCTTGAGCATCTTTTCTTGTGCTTTTGGCCATTTGTACATCTTCTTTGAACAGAGAAATATCTGTTCAAGCCTAATCTATTCTTTTAGTGAGTTGTCTGGCTTTTTGTTGTTGAATTTTAGGAAGACTTTACATATTCTGGATATTAATCCCTTACCATATATATAATTTACAAATATGTTCTCCCATTCTGTCGGTTGCCTTTTCATTCTGTTGATAGTGTCATGAATTTTTTTTTTGAGTGCCCAGGTTGTAGCCATTATCTTGATCTCATCTTTGGCTGTGTGATAAGTCACACTCAGTTTTGATGTGTATTTGAGTCCTACCAGAAAGAGAAGGTCACTTTACCCACAGAGCCCAGTTCTCCAAGTTCCTGGGTTGATTTCAGCCAAGTCCCTGTGGTGACTATCCTGGCCTCTTTCTCTAATGCTGAAGGCAGAACTGCAGCAGGTGAAGACAGAACCAGCAGAGGAAACTGAGGCAAGGACCATTCAGCCCACTGCCCAGGAGCAGCTACATCACATACAGTTGTGTTGTTGTTTTAGTTGCTCAGTCGTGTGTCCGACTCTTTGCGACCCATGGACTGTAGCCCACCAGGCTCCTCTGCCCATGGGGATTCTTCAGGCAAGAATACTGGAGTGGGTTGCCATTTGCTTCTCCAGGGAATCTTCCTGACCCAGGGATCGAACCCAGGTCTCCTGCATTGCAAGCAGATTCTTTACTGTCTGAGCCACCAGGGAAACCCATCATGTACAGAGCGCAGAGCAAAATGAAATGTGAGGCCCCTTGTTCAAAAGTTGTCAAGAGTTCCAAGACAGAGACAGCAGAATATTAAACCAAGTGCAGGGGGTGGGTGGTGGTACGGGGGTTACAGGCAGCTCCTGAAGCCAGCTCTGCCACTGCCTTTGGTGGCAAACCATCAGGTGCCTGGGAGCTCTGGGCACAGGGGACTTTACACACACACCCTGACTGTTTTCCAAGGCCATCACCAAGTGCTCCTGAGGAAGAGTGGAGGCTGGTCCAGGAGATGGGGCAGACTACCTGAGGCTCTGAGGGAGAAACAGGGGCCTGAGAGACCCTCCAAACCCTCCAACGACAGGAGCTTGGCAGTAAGCATCCGGCAGTGACTGTCTGCCCCTGAGGGGACAATGAGTGAGACCTGGGTCTGAGGCTCAAGCATGTGGAGCTCCTGGAGCCTGAGAGTAACCATGCCAGGCCTGACACCATGTGCCACTGGGGATGTGGCAGGAGAGCCAAGACCTCCCGAAGAACAGGCCTGTGGGGCCTCTATGTCCTGAAGCAAGGGTATCAAGAGAAGCACTACAGGGGTCCCCAGACCACACCGACGGCCAGGAAGTGGCCATCTGCACTGAGGAAGTGAAAAAGCAGAGTGAGACCATCCACCACGGTGCAGGGGCACAGGGCCTGCTGCAAGAGACACACACACACTCAGATGCCAATCCCACCAAAGGAAGGTCCAATCCTGCTGTCTGTGGTGAACTGAATCTAACGCCGCAACAGAGCTCACCAACAGGCCAGATGGGTTGAGCCCGACAGCTGACAAGCAAGGACATTCCATTTCCTGGGTGTCCTGACCCTTTACTTCAGCCACTGCTGTTCTTTACACACTGTGTCTGGAATTCAGTATTGAATCCCTCGTGCCTGACTGCCTTTGAAGTGGGGCATTGACTTTTTCCTGCCATTGGACTGGAACTTGCACTGTTGGTTCTCCTGGATCTCTAGCTTGCTAACTCACCCCACAGATCTTGGGGCTTGTCAACCTCCATAATCATGTGAGCTAATTCCTCATAATAAACAAAAAAATACACATATCTCCTGTTGGTTCTATTTTTCTGGAGAACCCTAACTAAATACAGACATAAAAAAGAAGGAAAAAGAAAAAAAAAAAAAACACTAGATAAAGTGACCCATCATCCAGAAAGACTACAGTCAATAGAACCAGACCCAGTGATGGCCTGTGATATAAGGCAGAGACTTGATTTATTTAAAGGTATTTATTTATTTACTTATTTGGCTGCTCCGGGTCTTACTTTCAGGCTTATGGGATCTGGTTCTATGACTAGGGACTGAACCCAGGCCCCCTGCACTGGGGTCTTAGCCACTGGACTACCAGGGAAATCCTTGTTTTGCTTTGTTTTCAAGTCAGTAATAAGAATTGTATTTACAAATAATACATAAGATGTCATTTTTTTAATAGACTTTCTAAAAAGAAACTATTTTTAAAAGCAGTTTTAGACTGACAGCAAAATTAAGGGGAAAGTACAGACATTTCCTGTACATTCCCTGTCCCCACCCACCCATCCCCTGCCCTGCCAGCCTCCCCCATTATCAACATTTGTACCAGAGTGGTGTATTTGTTACAGTTGATGAAACTATGTTGACACGTTGTACTTACCCAAGCCCACACTTTACATTAGGGCTCTCTCTTGGTGTTGTATATTCTATGAGATTTGGGGATTTTTTTGGCCATGCCTAATGTCTTGTGGAATCTTTGTTCCCTGACCAAGGATGGAACCATCTGTTCCATCTGCTTTGGAAGCACAGAGTCTTAACCACTGGACCACCAGGGAAGTCCCTTCTATGGGTTTTAACAAACATATAAATACAAGTGTCCACTGTTAAGTATTACACAGAACATTTGCACTGCCCTAAAAATCCTCTGTGCTTCACCTGTTCAGCTCCCAGCTCCCAACTCCTGGCAACCACTGATCTTCTTACTGTCTCCATAGATTTGTCTTTTCCAGAATGTCATATAGTTAAAATCACACAGTATGTATTCTTTTCAGGTTGACTCTTTCACTTAGTAATGTGTGTTTAAGTTTCCTCTATGTAGTTCAACTGCTTATTTCTTTTTTAAAAAATTTTTATTGAAGTGTAGTTGATGCACAATATTATAAAAGTTGCAGGTGTACAACAAATGGCTCATTTTTTAGTGCTGAACAATATTCCATTGTCTGATTGTTCCACAGTTTATCCATTCATCTTGAAAGACATCTTGGTGGCTTCCAGATTTTGGCAATTGTGAATAAAGCTGCTATAAACATCTGTGTGCAAGTTTCTGTGTGAACATATTTTCCACTCCTTTGCATAAATACCAAAGAGTCTGACTGCTGGATTATGTAGTAAGAGCATGTTGAGTTTTATAAGAGACCATCAAACCGTTTCCCAAAGTGGACGGACCATTTTGCATTCCCACCAGCAGTGAATAAGGGCTCCTGTTGCCTTGGTGTTTTATTTTTTATCATGAGTGTGTATTTACTATACAAAAGCAGCATTTCCTGCTCGTGTTGCAAGAAAGTCAAGCAGACAGTGACACTGTTGGGAGTAGGCAGGAGCTCCACTTCAGACTCTTCTTATATGGGCTCCTGTGGATAGGGTGGTAAAAAGAGCAGACTCCAACCTCTGGAGACCTCAGGCTCTGTGGTCCCAACCCTTCGCAGTCAGGAGGGATTTTGGGTACAGACTGGAAACACCAGACAACACCGGCTCAGGTCACATGGTCTCTTTTGAAGTCAGCAGGGTCGGTTGGGCAGTCCATCTGGTGGAGCTTGCTCCATCCTCCTCCACCTCCTGGTCCAGTCCTGACCCCGCCCACATCCAGCAGCAGGAGGGAAGAGCAGGACCGAGGAGACAGCCCCTTGGAGCCAGCCAGGGTCTCAGCACCTGAAGGGGCCACAAGGAGCTTCAGGGGAGCCGGGAAGGAAGCTGCTTCTCCAGGGGAGGGCAAGGTTACCGTGTCTAGGTGTTGCTCTGCCACCAAGCATCACAGCAGAGGGCAGAACTCTTCCTCGATCAAACCCACAAATGCCCCCTGGACACCTAAATGGAGAAGATGCCAACAGGAGCGCAGTGTGCTTGTGAGGTGCTTAGCAATGGGCAAATGTGACAGCCCTTGGGGAGCGTGGGTCAGGCCACAGCACCTCCCAAAGGCAGTTTTGCATCCACCCTATTCGTTCCTGCCTTAATCACTTTGACAAATGTTCTGGGCGTCAGAATAAATCGGGACACAGGAGAGATCTGGTCCCTGCCCTCACGGAGTTCACAGTCTTGTGGGCAAGAACAGATAAAAATTATGATCTCCTCTGCCCAAGAATGTTTAATCAAGCTCTAGACTTCCCTGGTAGGTGACAGGACACACAGGAGATAAAGGAGAAAACTGAGCAAGGCTAGGAGGGAACAGCCAGGTGAATGGGAGACATTCTATAATGTGACTTGTCTGAACTGTTAAAAAAAAATTTCAATATAAGGGGATAAAAGGCCAAAGACTGTTGTAGATTAAATGAGACTAAAGAGATACAATAACCAGTTGCAAAAGTAAACCTTGATTGGATCCCAGATTGAAAAAAAAAGTGATAAAATGCATTTTAGGGGACTTCCCTGGTGGTCCAGTGGTTGAGAATCTGCCTTCCAATGCGAGGGATGCAGGTTCAATCCCTGGTTGGGGAACTAAGACCCCACACACCACCGTGCAACTAAGCCCACGTGCCTCAACTAGAGAGCCTGCTCACAGCAACTGCTGAGCCTGTGTGCTCTAGAGCCTGTGCTCCATAACTGCAACTAGAGAAAGCCTGTAAGCCACAACAACGACCCAGTGCAACCAAAAAAGGGGGGGAGGTGCATTTTTGGGGGGTCCTTTTTAAAAATTTTTAAATTGAAGGATAATTGCTTTACAGAATTTTGTGGTTTCCTGTCATACATCAACAAGAATCAGCCATAGATAGCAGACACCCATGTCCCCTCCCTCCCGGACCTCCCTCTCCATCCAACCCTTCAGCCTGTTGCAGAGCCCCTGTTTGAGTTCTCTGAGTCACATAGCAAATTCCCATTGGCTATCTATTTTACAAATGGTATTGTAAATTTCTATGTTGCTCTCTCTATACATCGGAGAAGGAAATGGCAACCCACTCCAGTACTCTTGCCTGGAAAATCCCATGGACGGAGGAGCCTGGTGGGCTACAGTCCATGGGGTTGCTAAGAGTTGGACACGACTGAGTGACTTCACTTTCACTTTTCACTTTCATGCATTGGAGAAGGAAATGGCAACCCACTCCAGTGTTCTTGCCTGGAGAATCCCAGGGACGGGAGAGCCTGGTGGGCTGCCGTCTATGGGGTCGCACAGAGTCGGACATGACTAAAGCGACTTAGCAGCAGCAGCAGCAGCTCTCTATACATCTCCTCTTCTCCCTCCTCTCCTCTCACCATGTCCATAGGTCTATTCTCTATGTCTGTTTCTCCATTTCTGCCCTGAAAATAAATTCATCATTGCCATCTCTTCAGATTCCATATATATGTGTCACTATATGATATTTACATTTCTCTTTCTGACTTACTTCACTCTGTATAATAGGCTGTAGTTTCATCCACATCATTAGAACAAATTCAAATGCATTCCTTTTTATGGCTGAGTAGTATTCCATTGTATATATGTACCACAGCTTCTTTATTCATTCATCTGTCAATGGACATTTAGGTTGCTTTCATGTTCTAGCTATTGTAAATAGTGCTGCAGTGAACATTGGGGTACATGTGTGTTTGTTGTGTAAGACCCACAACAAAGACCCAATGTAACCAAAAAAGTGGGGGCTGCATTTTAGGACAAATGGGACCTTTGAATGTAATAGGTGAGGCTGTGGAATTACTGTTCATTTTCTTAGGTGCGATAACGGTAGAAGAAAACGTTTTTGTTCTCTTCAAGAACAAGGTGCATGCTGGAGTATATAGAGATGAAATGTTTGGAGGGGTGACTTGGTTCCTTATATGGAGTGAGTGTAGGGGTATGTCCAGGGGATGAGCTGGAGGGGTGGCTTAGGTGGTTTGCCTACCCCTTGGATGGTGTTGAGTGGAGGGGGCATACGCAGTACCCTGCTTTCTCTCCCAACACCCACTTTTTCCTCCCAGCTCTTCAAAAGTAGCAGTTGGGTTTGGGGGCTCTTTGTATCTTTTTCTCCATAATTTGCTCCAACTGCACATGCAGCCAGTTGTTTTTAGTCCCATATAGTTTCTTTGTATTTTGTTGCTCAAAGAGACATTTGCCCAGGTACCAGCATTGCAGCAAAGGGCCCAGGCTCCTAGCCTGTCTCACCCCAAGGTCCCTGGTGGCCCTTTCAGGATGGTAGTTTTGAACCCTTCTTTCCCAAGCTGGTTCTGAGAGGGTCACAGTCACCTGCAACTGGGTGGTGGCTAACACCCCATGGAGAAGGTTTTAATAGAGGAGTGCCCTGGCCAGAAAGAGCTGGGTGTCTCATTGGGGGAGCAGTGTCCATCACTGCTAGTCATAGCTAAGAATGAAGAAACAGGAACAACTTACATGAAAATAAAAACATGAACTTTAAGGAAGGGGCAGTTAACCAAGGGCTGATTCACTTATATCAGGCTCAAGTCCAGGCTGAATTAATCTCTGATGAAAGAGGCCAGAACAGTGATAGCTGAGGGGGTGGGGGGAGCGGTGGAAAATTCTGTCTTCACTGGGACAGCGGATCCACAGGTGCATGACCTTAGAGAACTCACTTCTGTATGTCAAGTTAAACAAATGGATCAGGCTAATGACTTCCAACACAAAAAGTAAACAGTTAAAAAAAGAAAAAATCTTCAACAGTCCCTGGGCTGATGAAACACTTCCTTAATGCTGTCTAGACTTCTCCCTCCAACCATTGCCCTACCGTCCCTGCCTCCTCTCGTTGAACCTGTGGCAGGTAAGGACGCTCTCAACGGCCACCCAAGCTTGGAAAGGCAGTGAGGATGGGGCTGCAGTTGAGTGGAGCTAAGAGGAACGAAGTGACATGGCAGCCCCTCGCTGCAAGGAGAGGACATGCTTGCATGCTGTGCATGATAAGTCACTTCAGTGGTGTTCAAATCTACTATGGATTGTAGCCTAGCTGGCTCCTCTGTCCACTGGATTCAGCAAGAATACTGTAGTGGGTTGCCATGCCCTCTGCCCGGGGATCTTCCTGACCTAGGGATGAACTCTCATCTCTTGTCTCCTGCTTCAGCAGGCAGGTTCTTTACACTAGCACCGCTTTGGAAGCCCCAGGGGGAGGACACAGACTGCCAAAGCTAGAGGGAGACATGGTTGGCAACGTAGGGAGCCGCCTCTGAGAAACAGTAAGTATTCCCTACTTGTCAATGTTTACAAAAGTGGGAGGAAGGTTGGTGTAATACTTTACATGGTAGGATTCACCCTTCATGCCATGTGCCCCCAGAACTTTTCTGTGTTGGAGGAGGTTTAATTATTGTTTCAATCTCTGTACTGGTAAGTCTGCTCATATTTTGTTTCTTGTTGGGTCAGGTTTGGTTATTTGTGTTTCTAGGAATTAGACCATTTCATCTAAGTTATGTAATTTATTGGTGCACGACTTTATATTTTCTTAGCCTCTTAAGGATGAGATCTTCACGACTGAGATAATCACAATGGTGTGATCACTCACCTAGAGACAGACATCCTGGAATGTGAAGTCAAGTGGGCCTTAGAAAGCATCACTATGAACAAAGCTAGTGGAGGTAATGGAATTCCAGCTGAGCTATTCCAAATCCTAAAAGATGATGCTGTGAAAGTGCTGCACTCAATATGCCAGCAAATTTGGAAAACTCAGCAGTGGCCACAGGACTGGAAAAGGTCAGTTTTCAGTCCAATCCCAAAGAAAGGCAATGCCAAGAATGCTCAAACTACTGCACAATTGTACTCATCTCACACGCTAGTAAAGTAATGCTCAAAATTCTCCAAGCCAGGCTTCAACAATATGTGAACTGTGAACTTCCAGATGTTCAAGCTGGATTTAGAAAAGGCAGAGGAACCAGAGATCAAATTGCCAACATCTGCTGGATCATCGAAAAAGCAAGAGTTCCAGAAAAACATCTACTTCTGCTTTATTGACTATGCCAAAGCCTTTGACTGTGTGGATCACAATAAACTCTGGAAAGTTCTGAAAGAGATGGGAATACCAGACCACCTGACCTGCCTCTTGAGAAACCTGTATGCAGGTCAAGAAGTAACAGTTGGAACTGGACATGGAACAACAGACTGGTTCCAAATAGGAAAAGGAGTACATCAAGGCTGTATATTGTCACCCTGCTTATTTCACTTATATGCAGAGTACATCACGAGAAACGCTGGGCTGGATGAAGCACAGCTGGAATCAGGATTGCCGGAATATCAATAACCTCAGATATGCAGATGACACCACCCTTAAGGCAGAAAGTGAAGAATTAAAGAGCCTCTTGATGAAAGTGAAAGAGGAGAGTAAAAAAGTTGGCTTAAAGCTGAACATTCAGAAAACTAAGATCATGGCATCTGGTCCCATCACTTCATGGAAAATAGATGGGGAAACAATGGAAACAGTGTCAGACTTTATTTTGGGGGGCTCCAAAATCACTGCAGATGGTGACCACAGCCATGAAATTAAGATGCTTACTCCTTGGAAGAAAAGTTATGACCAACCTAGACAGCATATTAAAAAGCAGAGACATCACTTTGCCAACAAAGGTCCGTCTAGTCAAGGCTATGGTTTTTCCAGTGGTCATGTATGGATGTGAGAGTTGGATTATAAAACAAGTTGAGCGCTAAAGAATTGATGGTTTTGAACTGGTGTTGGAGAAGACTCGAGAGTCCCTTGGACTGCAAGGTGCTGGTGTTGGAGAAGACTCGAGAGTCCCTTGGACTGCAAGGTGATCCAACCAGTCCATCCTAAAGGAAATCAGTCCTGAATATTCATTGGAAGGACTGATGCTGAAGCTGAAACTCCAATACTTTGGCCAACTGATGTGAAGAACTGACTCATCTGAAAAGGTCCTGATGCTGTGAAAGACTCAAGGCAGGAGAAGGGGACGACAGAGGATGAGATGGTTGGATGGCATCACCGACTCAGTGGGCATGAGTTTGAGTAGGCTTCGGAGTTGGTGATGGACAGGGAGGCCTGGTGTGCTGCAGTCCATGGGGTCACAAAGGGTTGGACATGACTAAGCAACTGAACTGACTGACTGATCCTCCTAAGGTGAGCTCATTAGTAATTTCCCTGAATTTCATTTCATATTTTAGTCATTTATTTCTTTTCCTTTAGTCAGTCTAGCTGAAGATTTGTTCATTCTGTTGCTTTTCAAAGAAACAACTTTGCTGACAATGTTTCTCTATTGTTTTCCTATCCGCTCTGCTCTAATAGTTATTTCCTTCCTTCTATGAGCTCTGGATTTAGTTTTTTTCTACCGCCTTCAGTTGTAGTTAGGTTGACTGAGTTCTCTATCTGTAGACATTTACAGCTATAAATTTCCCTACTTAAACTGCTTTAATTGCATATTAAATTTTGGTGTGTAGGACTACCCTGGTGGCTCAGTGGTAAAGAACCATCTGCCAATGCAGGAGACAACAGGTTAGATCCCACATACCACAGAGCAACTAAGCCCATGTTCCAGAGCCCAGGAACCACAATCATTGAACCCACACACAACTACTGAAGTCCAAGCACCCTAGAGCCCGTGCTCCACAAAATGAGAAGCCACAATAAAAAGCCTGCACACTGCAACAAAGAGTAGACCCCGCTCACCGCAACTAGAGAAAAGCCCGTGCAGCGACAAGGACCCAACACAGCCAAAAACTAAAAACAAAATTTGCGTACAAAAAAACAATTTGTGTAGCTTTTTATACTGTTAATTCATTTGTGGTTTCTCCTTTGATCCTTCAGTTTTTAAGTGTCCATTTCCACATATTTGAGTTTTCCAGCAGGTAACAGTCTTCTCTTCTGTTATCTACATTTCACTGTGGTCAGACTACATTCTTTGTATGATTTCAACCTTTTTTTATTGAGACTTGTTTTACAGCCTAACACGTGGTCTCTCCTAGAGAATGTTCCACATGCACTTAAAAATAACATGTATTCTGCTGCTGTTGGGTGAACTGCTCTGTTAGGCCTAGTTGACTTTTTTTTTTTAAGCTGTGTATTTGGTATGTACATTGTGCTTAGTCGCTCAGTGGTGTCCGACTCTTTGACCCTTTGGACTGTAGCCCTCCAAGCCCCTCTGTCCATGGGATTCTCTGGGCAAGAAGACTGGAGTGGGTTGCCATTTTCCTCCTCCAGGGGATCTTCCTGACCTAGGAATAAAACCTACATCTCCCGTCTTCAACACTGCAGGCACATTCTTTACCTGCTGAGCTATCAAGGACTTACTGCGATATACAATATATGAAGCATGTGAAACTCATGAAACAACTGCTCCCTTTGAGGATCAGGACACCATCGACACTACCACTCTCCCTGGACATACCCATGCTGTTCTGATGGGGAGTACTGGGCCAACACGTTGTCCATCTTGCTTCCCTTCATCACTGCCTCATGTGTGAATCCATGAAATGTATATATTTGGTGTCATGTTTTATAGGAATGCCATCCCATTTCATCAACTCCCACACCTTAGTTTCATCCTGCTGTTTGAGAAGATGCTGCAGTGACATCAGAACTGGGGGTTCCCTCAGACCTGCGGCCCCCACCCCAGCCGAGGGTGGAGTTTGGAAGTTATCTTGGCTCATCCCCCCACCCTGGTCTCTCCACTCCACCCAACATCCAGAATGTTATAGGCCGAGGGTGCAGAGGCCCAGTAAGACCACAAGGTGGGACAGCATTTCCAGCTATGCCTTATGTCCCCCAGAACAGGTAGGGGAGCGCGTGCCCCCCCACTCCTAGGGGTGGGCTGTGCTGGGCCTGTCCCTGACCCCGTCGCCTACCTATCCTTGGGGTGGGCTGCTGGGCAAACACTGGGGCTTGCCTCTTTGCCCTCTGCAACCCTGGGGGCACTGTTCCTCCCTAAGCCTTTCTCTACTTCTGTTCCCTCAGGCAGAAACAAGGCTGCAGAAGGATAGGAAGGCCCACACCTGGGGTTTCAAAATGTCAGTGGACAACTTGGAGCCCCCCCCATCCTGGACACTGCCCAAAGTCCATTGGGGCAGGTCTCTGGGTATGCTCCCCCCTCTCCCTGACAAGGCTTGTTAGCCTTTTCTGCTGGACTGGAAGGCCCATGGGACCACTTGGGCAGTAAGCGCACAGAAGAGCCAGTGTTCAGCTGGTCAGGCACTCAGACCCTGCCCCTTGGCCCCACAGCTGGCTCCACGCCTGAGGCAAGCCCACACGGTGACGTGGTGGCAGATGTGTCTCCCAGCCCTGGTGACACTTCACAAATAGCTCTCCAGCCAGAGCCAACTTGGAAAATTCCAGGGACAAGGAAATTTACCGCGGGTTGCAAATAGCTGGGCCTTGCCTTGAGCAGGGAGCCCCGCCCGTGTGTTGTAAGCAGGTGGAGCAGGAAGGAGGGACTTGCCAGGCCCACCACGAGGGAGTCCTTTAATACAGACGGGCAGACAGGGGACACGACTCGGCCCTGCACCTAGAGTGTGGTGGCCCCTCCTCCCCCACCTGGTGTGGCCCCAGGGTGGACATGGGAGGAGAGGTGGATTTAAAAAACACTGTGGGACCAATTCTTCACTCATACAGAAAAGGGGAACTTAGGGGGAACAAGCTGCTGGAGAATCTGCACATGGAGCTGAGTCTGAGCCTGACTGCCAGCGGGAGGGAGCCTGCTGCCCCCTACCCCTCCCAGCCTGCACATGGGTGAGGGCAGGAGCCCACGGAGACCCAAGCTGCACAGAGGGACCAGCCACCCTACATCTATTAGTGTTTCTACACTATGTACACTGTTGTGCTTTAGAGCTCCCCACCCCCAGCCTCAGCCTGAAGCCCCTGCCATAGCAGGCTGGGAGAGACCAGGCCCCAGGACAGAGTAGCCCACTCCTTGCTGGCCTAGGGCCAAAAGGGTCATTGAAACAGAAAGGTCAACGCTGGACAAGATGCAGGCTGGTGGGAGTAGGCAGGGTGGGGGGCCTGGGTGAGGCTGGAGTTCAGGGGTAGTGGGTATGCATGAACCAGGCAGGGCTGGACAAGCATGGGCTGGTACAGATGGGGGCAGGGCTGGGCATCTCCTCAAAAACAGTTCTGCAGCTGCAAACTGGGCCAGTGAGAACCCTGCCCCAGGGCTCCCCTCCCACCCAGCACAGTGCGGCCTCCAGCAGTCAGGTGTCAGGGGCGGGTCCCAGCTCCAGGTGTACACGTGGGGAGGGCCGCTGGTGTCAGGTGGGGCTGGGCTGGAAAGAAGGGTGCGAGACATCGGTGGGCACGTCCCTGCCAGCCAGGTGGTCGACGGATAGGATCAGTTGTTCTCAAAGAGAGAAAGCAGGTCATCGTTGCTGTTCGTGGGGAGGTCGGGTGGGCCCAGGTAGGACAGCAGCTCATCGGGGTTAGTCAGTTCTGGAAGCAGCTGGGGACAAAGCAAACCTGATAGCAGCTCTGGCCTCAGACCTGCCACAGCATCCCAACCGGGCCCCCAGGCCCAGCCAGGAAATGGGGTGCCACGCCCCTGCCAGCCTCCAACACAGGCTAGCACCAGAGCCCCTCAGTCTGCTCCTCACAGGGCCTTTTCCTGCCAAAGACTGCTCTGCAACCAGGAATCACTTGTGTTAAGCTGTCCAAGGACAACATGGGACACCCCGGCCCGTGAGGGGTGCTGAACATGAACAGCGTGAATGCAGAAGGTAGAATTTTCTGCTTTGAGCTGTGCTTTCCACATTTTTTCAAGTTGAACTTTGTATTCATTTATCAGGATGGAGGGACAATCACCTGTCTTTTATGCACTGGTTCTGGCTCGCACACCACCTGTGAGTCAGACAAGTCAAGTCAGACCCTAAGGCCGGTGTCAATGGCCACAAGCCAAGTCTTCTCAGGAACTCTGCATGTGCCACGTTGGCGCACAAGTCCCCAGAACCAGGTGCCTGGACACAATCACCCCACAGCTACTCTGGACACCTGACACTCAACAAAAATGCTGGCATCACCCAACTCGCTCTCCCCAAGTCTGGAAGTCATGGAGGAGTCACTGTCTTTCCTTCTATGAAGTGCAAGGATCCTGGGGACAACAGATAAGCACCCCCGAGCCCCAGCTCCAAATGCTCCCCAGCACAGGGCCCAGTACTCACGTCCAGTGCCGGCTCCGGGGCCTCCCCTGCCCCAGACACGGGGGGCCCCATCATGCCTGTGGCAGCACTGAAGGCCAGCTCGCTGAGAGGCCCTGAGTTCACTGGGCCCAGAGCTGGCCGGGATGCTGGGGGAGGGTTTGGATGATGCAGGTGGGTCCCTGGGGGGCCTCCAAGGTTAGGGGCGTGCAGCCCCGGGGGCCCAGGGTTATGGGCTGGGTCCAGGTGACCTGCTGGTGCCATCTGAGGAAGGAGAGAACAACCTAGTAAAACGGCTCGAGGGCTCCCTGTGGGGACAGCTCCACAGCCCCTTGACTCAACACTGACCTGGCCTGGGAGGCAGGGGCCGGCCTTCTCTGGCGTCAGGAGGTTGCTGGGAATGTCGGATTGATAGGAGACGGGCGGTGGCCCTGGGGTGAACTCGGTCAGGGTTGGGGTGCTGGGCATGGTGGGTGGGAAGGATTCGGGGAAGGTCCCGGGTCCCAGGAAGCTGGAACCTGAGAGAGGAGAGCCAGGTCCAGGTGAGGGCAGGGGGCTCATGCTGGCTGAGCCACGAGGGCAGACTGGCCATAGCACGGGCGGGACTCACTGCGCTCACCCGGAGGATGTTGGCCTTTATGGAAGTTGCTACTTGGGAAAGGGCATTTCTTCTTGTTGCTGCTGGGGGAAGTGGTCATGACACTGCCAGGAGGCTGTGAGGGGACAGGAATGGGACCCACCACACCCAGACACTCCTACCCGCAGGGCTGGATGGGGCTGGTCTGGAAGTGTGCCAACACAGACTTCTGTTCCAAACCTCAAGGGAGGTAGGCGCAGTCATAGCACTGGCACCTGTGCCCATCCCCCACACCCAGCTGGGCATCTGTACCCCCAAGTCCCCAACCAGGCCCCCAAGCTCGTGGCCCTCAGAGCAACGCGTTCACAGGCAGCAGACTGGTGGGAGAGGCTGGATCATCGCCCAGGGCCCTAATTTTCCAGGGCAAGTCCCCTGTACTCACCCTGGCTGGGGTAGTCACCAGGGGCCGGGGCTGAGGGGGGCTGCAGGGGGGTGAAGGGAGCGGCACCCGGGCCCAGGGCGGCGATCATCTCCATCACACTGGGCATGAGCATATGGGCAGGGCTCACAGTGCGGCAGCGCTTCAGCACCGGCCCATCCGGCTCTTCCTTGACGTGCAAGTCAGGCTTCACTGGCACTGGCTTCCAGCTGCACGTGGGGTCGATGGTGATCTCCTCGTAGTCAGAGCTGGGCGGGGACAGCAGGGCTGGTTACCATCTGCCCTGCCGCCTCTCCTGGCCCTGCACTGTTTCTAGGCCGACCTTCCACTCAAATGCTCGTGGCCGCCCAGCACACTCCACGTGCCTATGGCATGAAGGTCGGACGTGGATTCCGTCCACAGCCTGGAGCCGAGCCCGTTCGATGCTGAGTCAGCACCGGGTGTCTCCGCACCTGTCCCAGGGCTGCCCTCTGGGGCTGCAGGCAAGGAGACTTACTTTTGAATGTAAATGAGGATGCCCAGCATGTACTGGTCCACCTCCAGGCCCTCCAGCAACGCCGTCTTGCTGTAGAAAACCAAGGGGACACAGCTCAGAAGGCTGGCCCGACCTCACCTGGCGCACAGGCCCGGTCACATCTCCGCCCCCTGTGCGAGGTGACCCTGCCTGAGGTCCCTGCCTCAAGCAGCACCATCCTTCCAGACCTGTACTGTGAGTCCCACACCTGGGGCAGGCACTTCTCAGTGTGATGGAAGGAAATGACTGTTAACAGTCCCTGAGGACGTGCCACCTGCCCCCAGAGCCACGGGAACCGTCTCTGACACACTCACTTGCACACAGGACACCTCCAGGTCCCTCGCTCACAGTTGAGCTGTAAATAGGACTCCAGGTCAAAGCACTGCAGAGAAAGGGGAGACAGTTACTCACACTGGGGCTGGGGGTAACCCAGCCATGCCCTGTGAGCCAGCCCTGCAGTTCCAGGGATGTGGGGCTTATTTACTACACGTTTGAGAAGGCGCGTGTGCCAGGCTTTCACCGTGGCACCATCCTCACAGATGTAAGAGACAGGATGCCTATGGAGCCCTCATGGGAATGACGTGTGGTCAAAGCAAGAATTGGCCAACCGTGCTGATAGGGAACAACCTCCAGGAGGTGGGGAGGAAGAAAAACATGACGTAGAGCGATGGGTATACTGCTTATGTAACCAAAAGGTGGGGGGTGAGGGGGAGGGTGCGGGTACTTGTCTACCCACAGAGTGTTTCTGCAGAAAGAACCTAAGGTGCTGCTCCTGGGGGCAAGGCAGGGAGCAGACTGTGCCCTGCATCCCCAATGCAGGGGGCCTGGGTTTGATGCCCAGTCAGGGAACTATATTTCACATGCTGCAACTAAGAGTTCACATGCCACAACTAAAGATTCTGCCTATAGTAACTGAAAGATCCCACATGCCGCAGCTAAGACCCAGTGCAGCCAAATAAGTAAATAAAATAGTAAATAAGTAAAATACAATGGAGCCTGGAGAACTCAGTAAAATGGCTGTTATACTTAGGATAATATTAGAAGAAACAAAAGCCCAGCCTGAAGGAAGAGGGCAGGGGAGCCAGGCCGCCTGTCCACTGGCTGGCCTGCCCTGCCATCCACCAGCTGAGGTGCTCAGAGGCCACATCCACCAAAAACAGTTAAACGGCAGCAGAAGCTTTGGCAAAGCGCTGTGGTGACCACCCACCTGTATGTGGCGACAGTCGTGGCCCCGGGCAGGGAGCTGGATCCTGCGGAAGGTGATGGGGCACTTGAGGGCCACCTTGATGGCTGTCTGCTCCACCCCATCCTCTCCGTTTGGCCCTGGGGTGCCAGGGATGGTTCCGCTGCTGAAGTTCCGCTTTACTGACACCGACAGGGGAAAGCAGGATGTGAGTGAGGGCTGCCAAGCGGGACCAGGCCGCTGTTGGCTCAGCACCTCTGAGGGCCATTCTGGGACTGACTGCTGCCCTCTGCTTGGAGTCCCCGACTCAGAGGAGACAGCCTTATCTAACATGGGGACATGCCAGGTGTGGCAGCGGCCCCAGCAGAGCCAAGGAGCGCGAGGACCACTCACTCTTGGTGATGCAGTGCTCGGCGGGCAGGAGGCGCTTCTTGAGGAGGCCCTGCAGCACTGAGCGGACGGATGGCCGATGCACCAGCTGCAGCACGAAGAGGTGGGACTGCAATGGGAGGATGTGGTCAGCGGGGTGCGGCCCGGGGAGGCTCTGCGCTGGTCCACCCTCCTCTCATGGCTAATGCACAGGCGGGCTACTGCCACGCCTCCCCAGAGAGTCAGGAACCCACACCCACACCTATCCGTAAAGCTCACCGTGTGTGTGCACCAGTGTTCAACCACGGCCTCTCTGTTGAAACACAATTATTCGAGAGGCCCCTGAGTGCACCCTGCCTACAGCATCCACTGGTATCCTATGCTGGGTCCACGTGATAACATCCCAGGCCCACAGGGCTGAGTTAGGGCTGCCTTGCCTCTGCTTCCTCCCACCTAAGCTGATCAGAGCTGTGCATCTAAGTCCCTCTTCTAGCGCTGGATCTGGAGCTGCTGGAACCCAGATGACTCCTTAATGAGGATTCAGGGTCAGTTGGGACTGGGACTTTGTGAGCTTCTTCCAGGAAAGAGGCAAGCTTAGCTTGCTTCTCTTACATAATTAACATTTGATGCTTACATGAGCATCAAATCTAGTTACTGAACCTAACCGGAAAGCTGCCAGGACATTTTTAACTGAGACCCTTTTCTCAAAGGCCCAACACGGGAAGGAGGAGAGCCAGTGCCGTCTTCTTCAGTGATGACGGCCCCGCCCTGCCCTGCTGCGGGCACTCACGCAGCAGCAGGCGGTGACAGTGATCTGGATGGTGTTGCGGCCCGGCTGGCACACATGCTTCAGGTAGAGGGGCTTGTGGGAGGTCTTGTTGTCGCCGCGCTCGATGGTGAGCGGGGTGGCATTGACGCTGACCTGCACCGAGGCCGGCCAGTTGGTGTTCATCTGCCGGTCCTCGTGGTGGTAGCACTTGAACTGCAGCTCCAAGTCAGGCCTGGGTGGGGAGGATGGACACTGAGAGTCAGGGGGCGGTGGGTGGGGCCACCAGCAGTGGGGCAGGCATCCGCTCACCTCAGCATCAGGGTCTTGTAGACGGAGTCTCGGAGCTGGAAGGCATGGTTGCTCACCGCCAGGTTGTGCTGCAGGCGGAAGGGCTCCAGGACCACCCCGTCTCGCACGGGGAAGGTCAGCCGCAACTCGTCACAGGGGCCGCTGCCTGGAAGCAGGCCACGCAGGTGTGAGCAGGCCGCCGGCCCTGGATGGCCACCAGGCCAGGCAGCCTGCCCCTGCCCCCATCGTGGGGCCCCATGGTGGAGAGGAGTGTGGCCTCTCCTCCTTCCATGGGGCTGGGGCTTAGAGCAGCATCTCTCCTAGGACTCTGGGCTCGGCCTTCACCTCCAGCGGAAACAGGATCTTGGTGTCCCGCCATTCTTCCCTGCCTCAGTCGCCTGGCCCAATGATCCCTGCATTATGACTCTCGGAGAACACGCTCCCCACCCAAAAAGGTGGCGCTTCTGGTACTTTCAGAGGGAGCAGGAGGCAGAAGAGGTGTAAACGGGCTACCTGCCACCACCCCAGTGCTCAAGTTAGGGTTTTAAGACCCCAGCTGCTGCTGCTGCTCCAGTGGTCTCCCAGATATTAGGAGTGGGCTTCTGGGGGCCCATACATACCCTGGAACCATACCCAAAACTTTGAGTGCATGGCTATTTTTCTAGAGAGGTGATCTACACCTTGAATAGATTCGCAAAGAGCTCCATAAACAGAAAATAAAGGTGAAGCGCTCCCTTCACCCCCAAGTTCCCTGCAGGACTCTCCAGAGCCCTGCCCACCTGTCCTGAGAGCAGACCTCACTCACCGGGTGGTGATGGGTGCAAGCTGCTCACACTGGGCTTGAGGTCAGGCAGGAAGGGAGACTTGACCTCCTGGCTGGTAGACATGTAGGGGATGCTGCTGCCAGGGGTCATGGGTGGTGTGGGGCTCCCAGGCAGTGGGGAGCTGGGGTAGCCAGGGATGGAACGAGCGGGCTGTGGGGTAGAGCAAACAGTGGTGATGGACTGGTGAGGGGGGTGCTTGTTCCTGGAGCACCCGCTGGGAACGGTCAGGCCAGGGATGGGCAGGGGGCAGCTCCAGGGGCACTTGGCTGGGCCTCCACGTGTCCTCCTGCCTGAGCGCCCTCTCTCCCTGCACCCACCCCATGAGCCTCCCGCCTGCTTGCCCATCTGACCATACCCCACTCAGGCCAGGCTGGCTGTAGCTGATGCTGCCCCCGTTGAAGCTGGCACCCTGCCCGTTGAACTGTTCTGCAGGCTGCAGGAGAGAAAACCGCATGTGCCTGGGGCTGCCGCCTGCCTCCGAGTACGGCCTGGAACTGACCCTAGGAGAGGGCTGGGGACAAGGGAACTCGGCACATGCATGGGTAGGTGCTGGTCTTTTTTCTTCTTTATACACTTTTTGGGTTTTCCAAATAATCTACAGCGAGCACACACAGATTTCATAATTTACAGAATTACCACTACAGAAAAAGAGCTGACCCCACACATCAGAGGGATTTACAGGGAAGCCACAGAGGCTGAAAGGACATAGATAATCACATCTCCTCGCCCTTCTCCAGCAGCACCTCTATCACTCAGGCCCCTCCTGACCCCTCTGGCCTGTCACCTCGCTGGGCTACTTGGCAGCAAGCGGAGGGAATGGGGACACTTTTCCCTAAAGTGGCTTGGTACCTGCCTGATACTCCCTGCTACTCCCTATACCGTATCTCATGGTGCAGGGGAGCTGCCCTACACTAGTCAGGACCCCTATGAAGCTCGTGGCTGCCTGGTCACCTGAGCACTCCAGGGCCCACTCCCCAGCCGGCCCTGGCTGCCTCAAGGTCTGTCTGTGTCCCACAGTGCCAGGTGCAGGGCCAGCAGGGGCCGCAGAGGCCGGGGTAGAGCCGGCCCTACCTTGTAGTGTGGTCCTGCAGGGCTGGCGGTGGACAGGGACGGGCTCGTACCCTGCTGCAGGGGCAACCTGTGCCCGGGGTAGGAGGATGGGGCAGGGGGCTGCCCAGGGCCAGGTGTGTACTGGGTGGCACCAGGCGTATACTGGCCTCCTGGCAGGTACTGCTGCCCAGGATACACCTGAAGAAGGAAAGAGGCAAAATGCCCAGAAGAAGAGGTGTCAGGGAAGCCGGTTCCCACAAAGGGACGGTGGTGTCCCTCATCAGGCACGGCCAGTTCTCTCACATACAACAGCTCTTGACGACCCTCGTGGGGAGGGAAGCCCGGCTACTCACCTCGCCCGAGTAGGCTCTCTTGACACCCTGTCGGGGCAGCTGCTGGGCCTGGAGGGGGCCCGGGTACCCTTGCTGGGGCAGGCGCTGCCCTGCATAGAGGGGCGCCATGCCCGCTGCCCGGGTGGGGTTCAGGCCCAAGGGGCTCATGCTGGAGGGGCCCATCAGCCCTCCCACGCTGGCCGGGTTCATGCTGCTGGGCACGCTGGGCCCTCGGGGACCACCGTGCTGTAAGAACTGGCTGTTAAAAGACTGTCCAGACCCCATCTGGGAAAAGAAGACAAGAACCATCCAGACCTTACCCCCCAGTGTAGGCGCCATCCCCAAGCCCACCCCTTGCAGGCAGGCTGTCCCCAGCCCAGGGCCTCTCCCCTCATCTCCCCACTCTCTTCCTGTCTTATCTTCATCGGCCCCAGAACACGGCCTGCATGGCCCCAAGTCCTCAACCCTGGTTGCCTGACAGGTCCCTGTCTTCCGGGCCAGCACACATGGGCCACACAGGAGGAGCTGCGGGGCCTCACCGCTCCGTACTGGCTCAGCTCCTGGCTCTGCTTCTCCTGGAGGGCGGCCACGGTGGCCGTGGCTGTGGCGGTGGCTGTGGCGGCAGCAGCAGCTACTGCAGCAGCCGCTGCTGCTTGAGTGAAGTCAGTGGATGGCCGTGCGGCGTGTGAGGGAAGGCCCAGGCCCCCTGGCCCCCCCGGGCCGCCCGCATACCTGTAAGAGACAGAAGGCTCAGCTCAGAGGCACTTCCCTGGCCTCTCCTGGGGGGCACACGGCACCTATGGGGAGCCTCATTCTTTCCTAGACACCCCATCATTAGCTCAGGAGCTGGCAGGAGCAGCAGAGTCACAATAATTCCCGATCACACAGTTCCCTGGTGCCCACCAAGTAAGAAGCATTGCCCCACAGAGGGCTCCTGGCACACCTGCCAGGGGAGGAGGGTCCTGCTTACCCGGTACTGAAGCCAGGGCCCCCGGGGTAGCCCCCGCGGCCATACACCCCTTGTGGCACGTAGCCCTTGTTGGCGCCACCCTCACCGAACGCCTGCTGTCCGAGGCACTGTGGGGAGCTCAGGGCGGAGCTGCCACCTGCCATGCCGGGCATCACGGAGCTGCCGGGGGGGCTCCCTGCAGGGCCCATGGGGTTCCCCAAAACCTACAAGGAACCGAGAATCACTAAAGGAGACCATGTAAACAACCTGCTTCGTGCAGTGGTTCTGAAGTGCTGGAAAGAAGAGGCCTGGCAGGTGAGGAGGTGGAAGTGGGGGCAGAGGGGAGGGGTGGTCCAGAGGGGTGGTGGGGGTGGTGGGTAGCTGTGCACAGGTGGGGGTGTGGAGGCCAGGTAAAGACAGGAGGAGAGGATCCCATGCCACGCGTGGAAGAGCTAGTCTCTGAGGAAGTGGGAGACTTAGGAAGCCCTGGCTCCACGCCTCCAAGACCTGAGCTGGGCGCTGACGCCTCCCAGGGTGGGGCCAGGGCTGGGCTCACCTGGCTCTGTGCTGCGTTGCCGACTCCCCACACTGTTGTGACCACAGACAGCGATCCTGCTGGCTGAGTGGCACTCTGTTGCCAAGGCACCGCCTCATATGCGAATGGACCATCACTACACAGAGAGGCACGGGTGGGGAGCCTGGGTCAGGAGGCCTCAGGTGCCGAGAACCCCGCAGGGGAGGATCTGAAGGCTGGGAGCAGCGGGGTCCCACTCCACCACCACCCTCCCACGTTCTGAGGCCTGAGAGGGGAGGGCAGCTGGAGCCCCCACTCACCTGTGTGGTGCAGGGGGCAGGGCAGGTTTCATGGGGTTCATGGGGTTCATTGGCTTGGGAACAGCCTGAAGGCCAGGTCTGCAGGAGGCAGGAAGCGGCCCTCACCGGTGCTCACGTGAGACTCGGCTGCTCTGGCTGCGGGGACATGGGGGACATAAGTGCGTGGAGATGCAGCTGGGAGAACCAAGCCCTGTCCTGCCTCTGCTCTCATGGATGGAAGGTAGGGAGGGTGACACGGGACCCAGGAGCCCACTTGGGGGGGTGGGGTGGGGCGGTCAGGCCACCCTGGCATTGGCCCAACCTTACACTGCCCACCCTGGCAAACCTCTGCTCACCCCACCCCCCTACATCTAGCCCAGAAGCCAGCATTAGCCCTTGCTGGTCAGCCCCTGCCACCAAGAGCCCCTGGAATACCTTTGGAAGATGGAAGAAGGCTTTCTGATCCCCAAAACCTTACATTCCCTCTCCCTACATGAAGGTGTGGATACACATAAAAGCCAGGGATTATTCAGGACCCAACTGCCAGAATCCACCCCAGTCCCTCTCCTCCAACTGCACACAAGGCCCCAGGGTGGAGGGCAAGGCCAGAAGCACATAGTGGGGCCACCAGGAGGCACCGCCCCGCCCATGGTGGGCAGGCCCTCCAGATGCCAGAGCCACAGGGTCGGCTATCCTCCAGCCAGATTGGGGAGTGGGGGGTGTGTGTATGTGTGGGACGCCTGCTGGAACTCGGTGTGGGGTCAAGCAGCCCATCCTTGGCTGGCAGCCCCCCACCCCAGGGCAGCAGAAGGGTGACATGTGCCCACTCCCTCATTCTGAGGCCAAGGGGGCTGCCTGCCCCTACAGGTTGCCTGATGTCCAGGGTGATGATGCAACAAGGCAGGGACGCAGACACAGCGCAGTGGGCAGAGGGCTGGTGGCGACCCAATAGAGACATAGCAGCTGGGGCCAGTGGACACTCATGGAACTTGTGTGACAATGCTGGAAAGGGGGGATGCTTCCCCCCACTGTGTGGGGCCAGCTCTCTTCCACTTAGCACGTCAGAAAACCAGCGAGGCAGTGGTTGGCTTCTCCTCCAGGCTGCCAATGCCTTAAACACCCTTGCAAGCAAACCCTTCACCTACCAGGCCGAGGGCCCTTGCTGGCACTCCCAGGGCCACTTTCCACACACACCTCCACTTAGGCTAACCACAGCGGCCATGGTTCTCAGGGGGCCTCAGGGGCTCGACCTGTGTCAACGTTCCATCCTAGAGCACCACTGCCTTTTAGGGGCTTCAAGGCCACACACACACACACACACACACACACACAGACACACACACACACAGACACACACACACAGACACACACACACAGACACACACACACAGACACACACAGACACACACACACACACACACAGACACACACACACACAACCTGGGGAAGCTAACTTGCAGAGGTTCAGTCTTGTCTCCTCAGAACTCTTAGTGCCTCCCTCTGGCTCAGGAGCGAGAGGGCAGCCCTGGGACTCACTCAAGCCCAGAGCTCACACTCCATCAGGACCTCATGGACAGGGCAGCCCCAGGGAGGCAGGGTTACGATCACGTCCTCTGCAAACACAGTTCTGAAGGCACATGGAGCAGGGGCTCCTCCGCAGTCCCTCCACAGGACCCCAGAGCAGGTCAAGGAGACAGTGGGGACTGTGACTTGGGCCCCAGGCCTCTCACAGAGCACTGGGGTAAGCAGGTCCCAGAATTGGAGTGAGGGCTAGGAGGGGAGGTGATAGGTTAGACAAGCAGAGGAAGGAGGCATCTGGTGGGCTTGTCCACCTCACACCTGACCCTGCTCCCCTTCCCTATGCTCCTCCTCAGAGGAGTCAAGCTCCAGACCATGTGACAACCAGGAAGCAGAGGCCAAAAAAGCAAGGGGCTGGTGGCTCCAGAAGGCTCAGGGGTTGCTGGACTTGGGCCTGGGAGCCAGAATCACCCAGCCAGGCAAGGGAAGGCTGGTTGTTCCCAGTGGGGGCAACCACCAGGATGGTGACACTGCCATGAAGGATAGGGGGGCTGCCAACAGATAGAAACTCCCCCCAGACCTGCTGAGTGGGGCCTGGACCAATATACAGGGTTTTCAGGACTTAGAACATAGGCAGGCTACTCTAGACTGTGGTGTTGGCAGGGGGATTGACTCATAGGTCAACAGAACAAACTTGACAACTCAATAGAGACCCACACAAACATGCCCAATGGACAAAGTTTTTGACAAAGGTGCAAAAAGGAGGAAAGACAGTATTTTCAACAAATGGTGCCGGACCTATTGGACATGCAAAAGCAAAAGACAAACACAAACAAAAAACCCTCCTAAACTTCACATCTTAGAAATTAACTCGAAGTGGGTCATAGATTTTAAATGTATAGCACAAAATCATAAGAACTTTCTTAGATTTGACACCAAAAGCATGATTCATAAAAGGAAAAATTGAAAATTTCTGTTCTGTGAAAGACCCCACAAAGAGGATGAAAAGGCAAGTTACAGACTGGAAGAAATATCTGCAAGCCACATATCTGACAAAAGACAAGTATCTAGAATATATAAAGAACTCTCAAAATGCAAAAGTTAAAAAAAAAATAGAAGACAGGCAAAAGACATGGAGACATTTCACCAAAGAGGATATACAGATGGCAAATAAACATCCGAAAAGATGTTCAACATCACCGGCCATCAGAGAAATGCAAATTAAAACCACACCGAGGTATCACTACACACCTACCACAATGGCTAAAATAAAAAAACAGTGGGATTTCCCTGGTGGTTCAGTGGCTAAGACTCTGCATTCCCAATGCAGGGGGCCTGGGTTGGATGCCTGGTCAGGGAACTAGATCCCACATGCTGCAAAGCTTCCACATGCCACAACTAAGACCTGGCACAGCCAACAACAAAATAGGTGACATGTTCAAATGCTGGCTAGGAGAAATTGGGTCTCTCATGCATGGTTGGTGGGAATATAAAATGGTACAGCCACTCTGAAAAATGATTTGGTAGTTTCTTATAAAACTAAGCATGTAGCTACTAGACAACCAGGGCTTCCCTGGTAGCTCAGACGGTAAAGAATCCTCCTGCAATGAAGGAGACTTGGGTTTGATCCCTGGGTTGGGAAGATCCTCTGGAGGAAGGCATGGCAACCAGTATTCTTGCTTGGAGAATCCCCATGGACAGAGAAGCCTTGTGGGCTACAGTCAATGGGGTCGCAAAGAGTTGGACACGACTGAGAGACTAAGCACGCAGCACACTATACAACCTAGCAACTGTATTCCTGAACATTTATCTCAGAGAAGTGTAAACTTAGGTTCACACAAAAATCTGTATGTGAATATTTATAGCAGTTTTATTCCTAATAGCCAAAGAATGGGAAATGCAGATATCCTTCAATGGTGAAGAGTTAACCAACTGTGAGCCTGGAGGCATAAAAAGGTAGGGCTACTGATACAGGCACCAACCTGCAGGAACCTCCAGAGAACCATGCTGCGTGGAAAAAGCCAGTCCCCAAAGGTTACACGTTGTATGATTCCCTTTACATAACATCCTTGAAATGACGGAATTACACAAATGGAGAGCACACGCGTGGCGGCCAGGGGTTAAACGTGGGGAGGAGGGAAGCGAAGACAGTGGGAATATAGAAGGTGGGCATGGAAAATCTGCATCAACTGTATTGATGAAGTTGTACCCTCCTGTGATGTTGTGCTACACTTTTACAACATGTTACCACTAGGAAAACCCAGTAAAGGATACAGAGCTCTCTGTGTTATTTCTTGTAACGTCTTAAGAATCTTCAATTCTCTCAAACTACAAATTTATTTAATGTACAACCACAGCCGGCTCTCTCTCCCCACAGAGATGCCCAGGGCCATCATTTCCCACACTAAAGCTGGCTGGATTGGCCAGGCCCACTTTGCTGTCCCAAAGGGAAGAGCAGGAGGAAGACAGGGCCCCCTGGCCTGGGTCAGAGTCCCAGGGTAGGCTGTATTAGTTCACAACTGCAGCTTCTCCAACGGCAGCTCACCAGAACTCAGCCCCACTTCGAGTTCAGAGGGTGGAGTGAGGCCCAAGACTTGCATTTCCAGTAAGTTTGCAGGTGCTGCTGCTGGTACCACAGTTTGAAAGCCCCGGAGAGCTGGGGAGGAGGGGGGACAGGGCAGGTGCAGGGCGGGGGCCCCTGTGGAGGCTGCTGGTCTGGGGCCCAGCACAGCTTCCTACATCACGTGAGTCTGGGGAATTCCACCCCCATGACTTCTCTGCTGTGGACAAGACCACAGACATTTCCAGTTCCCCCCGCCCCCAAGCTTATTGAGCGGGGGCAGTGACTTCCTGCCAAGCTCCTGAACCAAGTCGGCACTCTTCCCTGACAAGCCCCAAACTCTCCACGTTGGGGACTGGGGGACCCTCTGCTCCTGACAAAGGGAGAGAGATGTGGTATGAGTGCAGACCCTCCTCCCACCTCCTGGCCATCAGGGGAAGAGTTAAGAAGGAGCCTGGGTGTGTGCAGGGCCAGTGCCAGCCTCTGGTGGCTTCCTGCTGGTGGGGGGCTTTCCCTGTACATCAACTCTCACTGGAAGCCAGGACCTTGGCAGAAAGCCCTGGCGTGATGTCACTCTAGAAGGCCACATGGCTTTCTGGGGGTCAGATCACATTTTCCTCCAGTAAAAGAGCTACAGACAACTCACTCCTCATACCCCCTTCCCAGGACCTCAGAGTATCTGCACTGCTGTCTCCAAAGGCAGACGTTAACATGGGTCAACCTCTTCTGCCCCTACTCCATGCTCCTTGCCTAGGCACCCAGCAGCAGCACGCCTCGCAATCACCCACCAGACCCCAGAAGGGCAGTGCCAACACAGTCATAGAGCAGGGACTCGATGCCTCTCCCAGCACAGGGAATCCACAGCTCCCAGTGACGGGCCCTAACCAGAGGAACACTGGAGTCAAACAGGCTCAGAGAAGGAAAACTAACAGCTCAAACATCCCAGGAGGACATAAAAGTGGGGGCTCACATGCTCAAGTGGCTGAAGTCCTGCCCCTCGACTTGGAAGGCTACACACTGACTGGCTGAAGTGTTCAGAGTTCATCCAAGATGCCTGGGAAGGAGCATTGCTCAATGGCCCAGGTGTGGGAAATTCCAGAGAACAGCTGAAGGGCTGCCCTGCTCTGAGCCTCAGTTTACAATGTGGAAAATGGGTATGTAGTGGTCACTCTAGGACCCAGAGAGGGGAGGACACATGACCACCTTTAAATCATTAGTCCAGGCTCCCATCCTGGATCCAAGGGCTAGCAGACACTCCGTGGGGAGGCCTGGCTGCCTCTGGAGATCAATCCTATGATTGGGAGTCCTCCCCAGGTATATCCTACCAGTCCTGAATCTGTCATTCATTATCTCACCTTTCTCTTTCCAGCCAGGAACCACCCTCTGGGTGTGACAAGCCCCCAAGGCCAGTACTCACTGGGTGAAGTTAAGAATCCTTCACATATCCTGTTACCTCTATCTAGTTTCTTCAAGGGAAGCCCTCTGGTTCTAGTGTGACAGGATTTGGTGGGTGAGACTGTGATCGCCCTATCAACTGTCTTACAGATCGAGTCACATGTTCTGTGTATTTCCCTGTGAAATCTTCTGAGATAATACAAATGACTTAAATACATCACCATGGATATTCCGCAACTGTCCAGAAGAGAGTATAGGGAACATGATGTAGGGAAGCAGGTCTAGGGGAGGCAAGGAAGGTTCAGAGGAGCAGGGTAGGGGGAGCAGGGTTGGGGGGGACAGGGCAGCGGGGAGCAGATGGGGGAGGCTGGGGTAGGACACCCCTGGGGGGGGGGTGGGCAGGACACGCTCCCGCCTGAGCTTCAGTATGTCCTGCTGGGAAAACGGTATTTCCACCAAAATCTCGGCTGAGGGCTGAAAGGTCAGGGTCGCCAGCCCCAAAGCACACCTTCGCGGGTCTCACATCGCGTGCCAACGGCACGCACGGCCCGGAGGGGCCCGAAAGGTGAGCCTTCAGGCCACAGCGCAGAAAGGAGGGAGCGGGGCCAGTTTGGGTGAGGGCCCGTGTAAGGCTCCTGCCCAGATACCTCGGACGCTTGGACGGATTCCGGCCAGCCCCAACAAAGGCTCAGGTGAGGGGTCGCCTCGGCGCGCAGCGGGCCAGTCGGCCCAGGACCACGACGCACGCGCCGCAGGTGCGGCAGGTGGGCGGCAGGGCCGGCTCTAGCCCCGCCGGGGCCCCGCCGAGGCGCTGCAGCGCCGGGCCCGGGGACGCCGCACCTGCCGCCTCCCGCACCTGCCGCACCTGCCGCCCCCGCTGCCCGCACCCGCCCGCCCGGTCCGCTCACCTCCTCGCCGCCCGGCCCGGCCCCTCGCCGCCGCGGCCCCCGGTCCGCGCTGCTCCATGCGCTCAGCCCGCCCTCAGCGCCGCCCGCCGCCCCGGGGCTGCCGCCGCCCGCGCCATCGCGCCGCCGCCCGCTCCGTGGGCACAATGGAGCCGCCGAGTCGCTCATGCATATGCATGACGCCGCGCGCCGGCCCCGCCCCCAGGCCAGAGCAGTGGAGCCCCGAGCCAGCGTTCAGGCGCGGGTGGCCGCGGGCCTGCGCAAGCTAGGGCGGCTGGCCGGCCAGGAGCAGGGCAGGGAGGGAGGACGGGTGGGGGATGACCTGCGCTCCCCGCCCCTTCCACACCTTTCCAGGCGCAGCGTCTGCGGAGTCACCAGCGCTTGCTCTCCACTCTCTGCCGGGGCGGAGCAAAGGAGGCGGGGCCTGAAAGAGGGCGGATCCAGGAGGCGGGGTGGAACCAGGCGGGCGGGAGGCGGGGCCTGGAAGAGGGCGGAGTCTTGGCAGAGGCGGGGTTTGCGGAGGTGACCCCGTGTCAATGAGCCACTTCTGGGAGGTGTCTTGTAGGAAAAACCACGCGGAATCACACAACTCATTCTCCTCACTGTTCTCTCCTCTTCCTAGAGTGCATCCTGTTGAAACATTGTTAGTCACTCGAGTTCTAGCCAGATGAAGCAACGTCTCTGGTCGGTTGGCATCTTCATATGCTATTATCAGTCTTTAAGTTATTCTCCACTATTATCTACCCTTCCTTTAGGAAGACCACATTCTCCTGATTACCCACATTTTTTTAATTGTAGTAAAATACAGTAACAAAGTTTACTATCCTAACCAGTTTTAAGTGTACAGTGGTGTTAAGCACATTCCCCACTATCACATATCCATCACCACCCATAGCTTTTTCATCTCCTAAAAGTGACACTTTGTACTCATCAAACAATAGTTCCCCATCCTCCTCACACCCACCATTCTACTTTCTGTCTCTGAATCTGACTACTCTAGGGACCTGATAGAAGTGGAATCATACAGTATTTGTCCATTTGTGACTGATGTCTTCAAAGTCGCTCAGTCATGTCCAACTGTGACCCCATACTCTCTAAGCCAGAATACTGTAGTGGGTAGCCTTTCTCTTCTCCAGGGGATCTTCCCAACCCAGGGACTGATCACAGGTCTCCCGTACTGCAGGTGGATTCTTTACTTGCTGAGCCAAAAGGGAAGCCCAAGAATACTGGAGTGGGTAGCCCATCCCTTGGAGAGCAAGGTGATCAAACCAGTCAATTCTAAAGGGAATCAGTCCTGAATATTCATTGGAGGGACTGATGCTGAAGCTGAAGCTCCAATACGCTGGCCACCTGATGCAAAGACCTGACTCATGGGAAAGACCCTGATGCTGGGAAAGACTGAAGGCAGGAGAAGGGGACAATAGAGGATGAGATGGTTGGATGGCATCACTGACTCGGTGGACATGAGTTTGAGTAAGCTCCGGGAGTTGGTGATGGACAGGGAGGCCTGGCGTGCTGCAGTCCATGGGGTTGCAAAGAGTTGGACATGACTGAGCGACTCAGCTGAACTGAACTGAACATCTTGAAGATTCATTCACACTGCAGCTTGCATAATTTCTCTCCTTTTAAAGGCTGAACAGTATTTCATTGTGTGTATACCACATTTTGTTTATCCAGTCCTCCATTGATGGATGCCTCATAATTAACTTGTAATAATGCTGAAATTTCTTCCCTCAAGGCTACCTAAACTCTATATCTTTTGAGAACCATTACTTAATTGAAAAATATGGTGGCCTGCTATGCCAGGCGCTGGTCTGGGCTCTGAACACCCCAGTGACCATGATAGTAACTCCTCTCCTCCCTGCTTCCACTAGAAGGGACAAAAAAAAGGAAATGACTCACCAGATAACAATCTATCAATGTGAGGGTTAGGAGGAAAAATAAAAGAAAACTGGAAGATGGGGAATGCTGGGAAATAGGTGAAAGAGCAGAGGCAGATTCTCTGGAGAGCTGGCCCCAGAAGAGACCCACATGGAGAGGGAGGCCGGCACCATGGAACATGACCTGCTTCTGCCTCCAGGAGACCGTGAGTTTGGGGGAGTTGCTGGCAAGTTCCTGGAAGAGGCCAGAAATGGCCACAGTAGGGTCCTGAATTTGAACTCTGCAGGCAGGTCTGTTACCTCCCCAGTGTAACAGCCCTAGGAGACGCTGTTTGATGCCCGTTCCCTTCTGGATAGTGTTTTCATGTTTGACTATACAGATTGTTAGAAGACTCTCCCTTATTTACTAGAAAACATCTGCCTCCCTAAAGTCTTCCTTCTACAACTGTATAAAATGAGAATTTTGGTATTTGACAGCTCTTCAGGAATTAGAAGAAACTTATTCCCTTGGAATCTACTGTTGGAAGACAAACATGCCCAGTTCTTTTCTTTTTAAAAAATATTTATTTGACTGTGCTGGGTCTCAGTTGAGGCACAAGGAGTCTTCCATCTTTGTTGTGAAATGCAGGATCTTGACTTGCAGCATATGAACTCCTAGTTGTAGCACGTGGGATCTAGTTCCCTTGAAACCATAGGTTCAAGAGTGGGACTTGAACCTATGTGCTGGGACTCAAACCCAGCAAAAACCCATTTGGGACTCGAACCCACGTGGCCAGTACTTGAACCCAGCCAAAACCCTGCATGGAATTAGAACCCAGCCAAAACCCATGGAACCTGGTTTCAGGACCTAATGAAGCTCAGGTTCTTGATGTCACATTGCAGAAAGAATCCAGTGAGAGACAAAGTAATAGGTAAGAAGTGGATTTATTCAGATTCACAGAGAAGCACACTACACGGATAGAGTTTGTGGGCCATTGCAGAGGGCAAGTGCTACAGCAAAATGCAGCATGGTTAGATTTTATGGGCTGGGTAATGTCATATGCTAATGAGTGGGAGGATTATTCCAACTATTGTGGGAAAGGGGTGGGAATTTCCAGTAATTGGGCCACCGCCCACTCCTTGGTCTTTTGACAGTGCCTTGGAACTGCCATGATTTAGGTCATACCTGAATGGTCTAGTGGTTTTCCCTACTTTCTTCAATTTAAGTCTGAATTTGGCAATAAGGAATTCATGATCTGAGCCACAGTCTGCTCCCGGTCTTGTTTTTGCTGACTGTATAGAGCTTCTCCATCTTTGGCTGCAAACAATATAATCAATCTGATTTCCGTGTTGACCATCTGGTGATGTCCAGTGTAGAGTTTTCTCTTGTGTTGTTGGAAGAGGGTGTTTGCTATGACCATTGCGTTCTCTTGGCAAAACTCTATTAGCCTTTGCCCTGCTTCATTCTGTACTCCACGGCGAAATTTGCCTGTTACTCCAGGTGTTTCTTGACTTCATACTTTTGCATTCCAGTCCCCTATAATGAAAAGGACATCTTTTTTGGGTGTTAGTATTAAAAGGTCTTGTAGGTCTTCATAGAACCATTCAGCTTCAGGTTCTTCAGCATTACTGGTCGGGGCATAGACTTGAATTACCGTGATATTGAATGGCTTGCCTTGGAAATGAACAGAGATCATTCTGTCATTTTTGAGATTGCATCCAAGTACTGCATTTCAGACTCTTTTGTTGACTATGATGGCTACTCCATTTCTTCTAAGGGGTTCCTGCCCACAGTAGTAGATATAATGGTCATCTGAGTTAAATTCCCCCATTCCAGTCCATCTTAGTTCGCTGATTCCTAGAATGTCAACGTTCACTCTTGCCATCTCCTGTTTGACCACTTCCAATTTGCCTTGATTCATGGACCTAACATTCCAGGTTCCTATGCAATATTGCTCTTTATATCATCGGATCCTGCTTCTATCACCAGTTACATCCACAACTGGGTGTTGTTTTTGCTTTGGCTCAATCCCTTCATTCTTTCTGGAGTTATTTCTCCACTGATCTCCAGTAGCATATTGGGCACCTACCAACCTGGGGAGTTCCTCTTTCAGTGTCCTATCTTTTTGCCTTTTCATACTGTTCATGGGATTCTCAAGGCAAGAATACTGAAGTGGTTTGCCATTTCCATCTCCAGTGGACCACATTCTGTCAGACCTCTCCACCGTGACCCATCCATCTTGGGTGGCCCCACATGGCATGGCTTAGTTTCATTGAGTTAGATAAGGCTGTGGTCCATGTGATTAGATTGGCTAGTTGTCTGTGATTGTGGTTTCAGTCTGTCTGCCCTCTGATGCCCTCCCTCAGTGCCTACTGTCTTACTTGGGTTCCTCTTACCTTGGACGTGGGGTAGCTCTTCTTGGCTGCTCCTGTGCCGCACAGCCGCCATCTAGTCAAGGCTATGGTTTTTCCAGTGGTCATGTGTGGATGTGAGAGTTGGGCTATAAAGAAAGCTGAGTGCCAGAGAATTGATGCTTTTGAACTGTGGTGTTGGAGAAGACTCTTGAGAGTCCCTTGGACTGCAAGGAGATCCAACCAGTCCATCCTAAAGGAGATCAGTCCTGAGTGTTCATTGGAAGGACTGATGTTGAAGCTGAAACTCCAATACTTTGACCACCTGATGCAAAGAGCTGACTCATTGGAAAAGACCCTGATGCTGGGAAAGATTGAATAGAAGGAGGAAAAGGGGACGACGGAGGATGAGATGGTTGGATGGTATCACAGACTCAATGGACATGAGTTTGGGTAAACTCCAGGAGCTGGTGATGGACAGGGAGGCCTGGAGTGCTGTGGTTCATGGGGTCACAAAGAGTCGGACACGACTGAGTGAGTGAACTGAACTGAACTGGAACTGCCATATTGGGAGCCTACCAAACTGGGGAGTTCATCTTTCAGTGTCATATCTTTTTGCCTTTTCATAGTGTTCATGGGGTTCTCAAGGCAAGAATAATGAAGTGGTTTGCCATTCCCTTCTCCAGTGGGCCATGTTTTGTCAGAACTCTCCACCATGACCCATCTGTCTTGGGTGGCCCTACACGGCATGGCTCATAGTCTCATTGATTAGGCAAGGCTGTGTAGTTCATGTGATCAGTTTGATTAGTCTTCTGTGACTGTGTTTTTCATTTTGTCTGCCCTCTGAAGGATAAGGATAAGAGGCTTATGGAAGTTTCCTGATGGGAGAGACTGAGTGTGGGGGAAACTGGGTTTTGTTCTGATGGGCGGGGCCATGCTCAGTAAATCTTTAATCAACTTTTCTGTAGATGGGCGGGGCTGTGTTCCCTCCCTGTTGTTTGACCTGAGACCAAACTATGGTGGAGGTAATGAAGATAATGGCGACCTCCTTCAAAAGGTCCTGTGCACACACTGCCTCACTTAGTGTCCCTGACCCTGCAGCAGGCAACCACCGACCCATGCCTCCACCGGAGACTTCTTGACACTTACAGGCAAGTCTGGGTCAGTCTCTTGTAGGGTCACTTCAGTATTCTTGCCTCGAGAACCCCACGAACAGTATAAAAAGGCAAAAAAATATGACACTGAAAGATGAACTCGCCAGGTTGGTAGGTGCCCAATATACTACTGGAGAAGAGTGGAGAAATAACTCCAGAAAGAGTCAAGAGACAGAGCCAAAGCAAAAACAATGCCCAGTTGTGGGTGTGACTGGCAATGGAAGTAAAGTCTAATGCTCTAAAGAACAATATTGCATAGGAACCTGGAATGTTAGGTCCACGAATCAAGGTAAATTGGAAGTGGTCAAACAGGAGATGCCAAGAGTGAACATCAACATTTTAGGATTCAGTGAACTAAAATGGACAGGAACGGGCAAATTCAATTCAGATGACTATTATATCTACTACTGTGGGCAAGAATCCCTTAGAAGAAATGGAGTAGCCCTCATAGTCAACAAAAAAGCCTGAAATGCAGTACTTGGGTGCAGTCTCAAAAATGGCAGAATGATCTCTGTTCGTTTCCAAGGCAAACCATTCAATATCACAGTAATCCAAGTCTATGCCCCAACCGCTAATGCTGAAGAAGCTGAAGTTGAACGGTTCCATGAAGACCTACAAGACCTTCTAGAACTAACACCCAGAAAAGGTGTCCTCTTCGTCATAGTGGACTGGAATGCAAAAGGAGAAAGTCAAGAAGATGTTGGCAATTTGATCTCTGGTTCCTCTGCCTTTTCTAAATCCAGCTTGAACATCTGGAAGTTCATGGTTCACATACTGTTGAAGCCTGGCTTGGAGAATTTTGAACATTTGCTCAAGACCAGAAGCTGACTGTGGCTCAGATCATGAACTCCTTATTGCCAAATTCAGACTTAAATTGAAGAAAGTGGGGAAAACCACTAGACCATTCAGGTATGACCTAAATCAAATCCTTTGTGATTATTACAGTGAAAGTGACAAATAGATTCAAGGGATTAGATCTGATGGACAGAGTGCTTGAAGAACTATGGATGGAGGTTTGTAACATTGTACAGGAAGTGGTTTTTCCTACTTTCTTCAATTTAAGCCTGAATTTGGCAATAAGGAGTTCATTATTTGAGCCACAGTCAGCTCCCGGTCTTGAGCAAAGTAATGCTCAAAATTCTCCAAGCCAGGCTTCAACAGTACATGAACTGTGAACTTCCAGATGTTCAAGCTGGATTTAGAAAAGGCAGAGGAACCAGAGATCAAATTGCCAACATCCGTTGGATCATTGAAAAAGCAAGAGAGTTCTAGAAAAACATCTACTTCTGCTTTATTGAGTAGGCTAAGGCCTTTGACTGTGTGGATAACAACAAACTGGAAAATTCTTAAAGAGATGGGAATACCAGACCACCTTAATACCTCCTGAGAAAGCTGTATGCAGGTCACGAAGCCACAGTTAGAACCAGACATGGAACAACGGACTGGTTCCAAATTGGGAAAGGAGTATGTCAAGGCTGTATATTGTCACCCTGCTTACTTAACTTATATGCAGAGTACATCATGAGAAATGCTGGGCTGGATGAAGCACAGGCAGGAATCAAGACTGCTGGGAGAAATATCAATAACCTCAGATATGTAGATGACACCACTCATATGGCAGAAAGTGAAGAACTAAAGAACCTCTTGATCAAAGTGAAAGAGGGGAGTGAAAAAGCTGCTTTTAAACTTAACATTCAAAAAACGAAGATCATGGCATCTGGTCCCATCACTTCATGGCAGAAAGATGAGGAACCAATGGAAACCATGACAGACTTTATTTTTTGGGGGCTCCAAAATCACTGCCGATGGTGATTGCAGCCATGAGATTAAAAGACGCTTGCTTCTTGGAAGAAAAGCTATGACCAACCTAGACAGCATATTAAAAAGCAGAGACATTACTTTGCCAACAAAGGTCCATCTAGTCAAAGCTATGGTTTTTCCAGTAGTCACGTATGGATGTGAGAGTTGGACCATAAAGAAAGCTGAGCGCTTAGGAATTGATGCTTTTGAACCGTGGTATTGGAGAAGACTCTTGAGAATCCCTTGGACTGCAAGGAGATCAAATTAATCAATCCTAAAGGAAATCAGTCCTAAATATTCATTGGAAGGACTGATGCTGAAGTTAAAGCTCCAATGCTTTGACCCTGATGCTGGGAAAGATTGAAGGCGGGAGAAGGGGATGGCAGAGGATGAGATGGTTGGATTGCATCACCAACTTGATGGACATGAGTGAGTAAGCTCCAGGAGTTGGTGATGGACAGGAAAGGTTGGTGTGCTGCAGTCCATGGGGTCGCAAAGAGTTGAACGCTAAGCGACTGAACAACAACAACATGCATGTCCATAAATGGGCTTGGGCAGTGGACAGAGTCCAGGCTTTAGCTGGCTGAACACATAGGGGTCAGAGTCCATTCAATCCTTGGGTGGAAAAATCCCCTGGAGAAGGGAATGGCAATCCACTCCAGTATTCTTGCCTGGAGAATCCCATGGCTACACAGTCCATGAGATCACAAAGAGTCAGACAGAACTGAGCAATTAACACACACACAAGGGAGTTAGAAAAGATTAACATTATCATCAGCATCATCAACCTCAGGTTCCAGTTGATCTGATGGTTGAGTGCCTGAGTGGGGGGCTTAAATTCTGCAAAATAGCTCAGGAAAGTGCTTCAGGCCAGTCTTTACCAAAGAACTAGAACTGGAAGTCTTCACAAGTGACCTGTTATCTTTGCTATTGTTACTTTTCTTGCCTGATAACATTTGATCTTTTTCCCCCTTAAGATCATTATTACTGAGGAATATTCAAGGGCAAGCATTGTGGCCAAGCTTATGTCACAAAATGGCTTCTCTTAGGGATTTCTCTGGTGGTCCAGAGGCAAACGTTCCGCTCTCCCAATACAGGGGCCCTGGATTCGATCCCTGATCAGGGAACTAGATCCCACATGCTGGAATTAAGAATTATCATGCTGTGACTAAAAGATCTGTGTGCTGATACTAAAATCTGGTACAGCCAAAGAAAATCGGTTTAAAAAAAAAACGGCTTCTCTTATGCCAAGAAACCCATGCCCGGTTCATTTTTTCTGGGGACTCCCTATCTTATCTGCTGACAGTAGTACCCACTTCTTGTCCTTGGATGTAGCTCCATACAGTAGGCAAAATGGAAGCCCCCCCAAACACGTCCACATCCTAGTCCCTTGAATATCTATCACCTCATATGGCAAAGGGTGTGAGTTATGAGAGGAGGAGTTTATCCTGCATTCTTCAGGTGGACCCTGAAAACATCAGAGAGAGGCTTGGGGATGCAAAAGTAGGAAGTCAGGAAACACCTGGAGTAACAGGCAAATTTGGCCGTGGGGTACAGAATGAAGCAGGGCAAAGGCTAATAGAGTTTTGCCAAGAGAACGCAATGGTCATAGCAAACACCCTCTTCCAACAACACAAGAGAAGACTCTACACGTGGACATCAACAGATGGTCAACACCAAAATCAGATTGATTATATTCTTTGCAGCCAAAGATGGAGAAGCTCTATACAGTCAGCAAAAACAAGGCTGGAAGCGGACTGTGGCTCAGATCATGAACTCCTTGTTGCCAAATTCAGACTTAAATTGAAGAAAGTAGGGAAAACCACTAGACCATTCAGGTATGACCTAAATCAAATCCCTTAGGATTATACAGTGGAAGTGACAAATAGATTTAAGGGACTAGATCTGATAGAGTGCCTGATGAACTATGGATGGAGGTTCGTGACATTGTGCAAGAGACAGGGATTAAGACCATTCCCATGGAAAAGAAATGCAAAAAAGCAAAATGGCTGTCTGAGGAGCCCTTACAAAGAGCTGTGAAAAGAAGAGAGGTGAAAAGCAAAGGAGAAAGGGAAAGATATTCTCATCTGAATGCAGAGTTCCAAAGAATAGCAAGGAGAGATAAGAAAGCCTTCCTCAGCGATCAATGCAAAGAAATAGAGGAAAACAACAGAATGGGAAAGACTAGAGATCTCTTCAAGAAAATAAGAGATACCAAGGGAACATTTCATGCAAAGATGGGCTGGATAAAGGACAGAAATGGTATGGACCTAACAGAAGCAGAAGATATTAAGAAGAGGTGGCAAGAATACACAGAAGACCTGTACAAAAAATATCTTCACGACCCAGATAATCACGATGGTGTGATCACTCACCTAGAGTCAGACATCCTGGAATGTGAAGTCAAGTGGGCCTTAGAAAGCATCACTATGTACAAAGCTAGTGGAGGTGATGGAATTCCAGTTGAGCTATTTCATATCCTGAAAGATGATGCTGTGAAAGTGCTGCACTCAATATGCCAGCAAATCTGGAAAACTCAGCAGTTGCCACAGGACTGGAAAATGTCAGTTTTCATTCCAATCCCAAAGAAAGGCAATGCCAAAGAATGCTTGAACTACCACACAATTGCACTCATCTCACACGCTAGTAAAGTAATGCTCAAAATTCTCCAAGCCAGGCTTCAGCAATACGTGAACCATGAACTTCCAGATGTTCAAGCTGGATTTAGAAGAGGCAGAGGAACCAGAAATCAAATTGCCAACATCCGATGGATCATCGAAAAAGCAAGAGAGTTCCAGAAACACATCTATTTCTGCTTTATTGACTATGACAAAGCCTTTGACTGTGTGGATCACAATAAACTCTGGAAAATTCTTAAAGAGATGGGAATACCAGACCACCTGACCTGTCTCTTGAGAAACCTGTATGCAGGTCAGAAAGCAACAGTTAGAAGTGGACATGGAACAACAGACTGTTTCCAAATAGGAAAAGGAGTGCGTCAAGGCTGTATATTGTCACCCTGCTTATTTCACTTATATGCAGAGTACATCATGAGAAACGCTAGGCTGGAGGAAGCACAAGCTGGAATCAAGATTGCCAGGAGAAATATCAATAACGTCAGATATGCAGATGACACCACCCTTATGTCATAAAGTGAAGAACTAAAGAGCCTCTTGATGAAAGTGAAAGAGGAGAGTGAGAAAGTTGGCTTAAAGCTCAACATTCAGAAAACTAAGATCATGGCATCTGGTCCCATCACTTCATGGGAAATAGATGGGGAAACAGTGGAAACAGTGTCAGATTTTATTTTGGGGGGCTCCAAAATCACTGCAGATGGTGACTGCAGCCATGAAATTAAAAGACGCTTACTCCTTGGAAGGAAAGTTATGACCAACCTAGATAGTATATCTAAAAGCAGAGACATTACTTTGCCAACAAAGGTTCGTCTAGTCAAGGCTATGGTTTTTCCAGTGGTCATGTATGGATGTGAGTTGGATGGTGAAGAAAGCTGAGTGCCAAAGAATTGCTGCTTTTGAACTGTGGTGTTGAAGACTCTTGAGAGTCCCTTGGACTGCAAGAAGATCCAACCAGTCCATCCTAAAGGAGATCAGTCCTGGGTGTTCATTGGAAGGACTGATGTTGAAGCTGAAACTCCAATACTTTGGCCACCTCATGCGAAGAGTTGACTCATTGGAAAAGACCCTAATGCTGGGAAGGATTGAGGGCAGGAAGAGAAGGGGATGACAGAGGATGAGATGGCTGGATGGCATCACCGACTCGATGGGCATGGGTTTGGGTAGACTCTGGGAGTTGGTGATGGACAGGGATGCCTGGCATGCTGTGATTCATGGGGTCGCAAAGAGTCAGACACGACTGAGCAACTGAAGTGAACTGAGGCTGGAGGACAGAGACACAGACAGCAGTGTGACCACAGAGCTGAGACAGCAGTCATGAGGCCACCAGCCTGGGAAGCTGGAAAAGCACGGGAAGATCCTGGCTTGGAGCCTGCAGAGGGAGCACCTGCCAGCACCTCGCTTTCAGACACTGGCCTCCAGACTGACAATGTGAGTTCCTATGGCCCCCACCCCCACCTCCGGCTTGTGGTACTGTGATTTGTCGTTGTGACAGTCACTGGAAACTCAGATGCTCCTGCACTGCTTCTCTGGTTCTCAAAAGGTCCATCAGCACCTCCCACTGAAACTGTTCACCTCACCTTGGGACTCTAACCCACATGGCTGGGACTTGAACCCCTTGGCTCCTCTTTGGCTCAGGCCCACCTGTCCTGGGCACCCCTCCCAGGGACAGCCCCTCCTGCCAGGCATGCTCACCCTCTTCCAATACTTTCACAGGTGCAGGTGGGAGATGGGCCTTTATATCCAGAAAGGCCGGGAATCTGCATCAAGTGGCCCAGGCACACACATGCTTATGTATACACACACATACAGAGGCATGTCAGACACAAACACGTGTGTACACACTGACATGCACACTTGCACATGCTCCTGCACACTGGTGCAGGTCCCCTGGAAATCCCGTCTAAGGTCACAGGCTGCTCTCCTAGACTGTGAGTTTCCTTCCTTCCCACCATTGCTCTGATTTTAGCAAAGAGGCAACTGATGACTGAAGCAGAACAGAGCTGACCAGAGTAGTCTCTGCCCGGTGTGTGGCCCAGCGTGGTCTGATTGTGCCTCATCTTTCCAGAGCCTCAGGCCTGCTCTCCCTGGATGTGGGCAGGACTGCAGACCCCCGCAGAGCCGTGGGAGTGGGAGAGACCTGATGAGTCCCTTGCCCCATTCCTGTGGTCCCAGCCCTGAAAGAAGGGCCCATGGTGGTGGCTCCCTCAGAAGCCCCCCTACCGAAAGTGACCAGACCCCCTTGGGCCCTTGGCTCCCCTGCACCCCCCAACCAGACTGGAAGCAGCAAGATGTGAGGGCCCAGCTTCCATCTCGTGCCTTAGCTCTATGCGCTCTGGACTGGACCCTAACTCCCGAGAGTATAGGACAGCTGCCCCCTCAGAGAGCTGGGGATCTCTCCAGGAAGGAAAGGGGCTCCTGAGCCATTTGTCTCTTTTAGCTCTAACCTGCCTGGCTGACCACATCAGATGGATGGGGTGCTGGTTTTGAAGCCCACAGGGACAGCTGTCCCATCTCCCACTCCCTTCCCGTCACCTGCCTGAGGCAATGGCAGGTTGGGAGGACCCTTGGGCAACCCCTGGACAAAATGAAGACTTTCTGAAAAGGCTTCAAGGACAAAGGACCCTGGTGTGGCCGAGAAGATGGGGTGAATGTCAGGGGGCCCCATGATGGAAGTTATCCCCATGTCCACACCCAGGCCTTTCCCTGAGCCCTTCTTCAGTGCTGAGACCTGTCCACCCTCCAGGGAACCAAGGCCGGGTGGTGTGGGCTCAAGGCAGCGGGGCTCTTGTCAAAAGGGGACAGGGCCTTGTGAAGGCTTGGCTGGTATAATGGCTCCCCTCTCGAGGTCCGATGAGTGGCTTGGGCTTCTGGAGGGTTCTAACAGTGTCCTAGGGTGAGCCCACAATGCATGCTGGCTCAGATGGCTGAGTACTTTTTTAGGCGGAGTGTGCTGGGGGACCTGGGAGCAGGGCACACTCAGAAATAAGGGTGCATCAGACACAATCTGCAACGATAAGGATGGAGAGACCAGGTGAGAAGGAGGACGGTGGCCAATCACCTGGTGCTGCTGGCAACCACAGGGAGGTGGTTGGGAGGGAGGAGGTCCACCCAAGCCTGCCAGGGAAGAGAGCCGCTTCCCAGGCAGGGCAGAGATGCTGGGGAAGCCTTTTCCTTGGAGGAGACGGCGAAGCAGAAATGACACTATACACAGGCTCAAGGATAACTCAGTTTTTATGGGTCAAGCCAAATGCAATGCAAAGTTGTTCTTGTTATTTTTTTTAACCAAAATAAATAAATCAGATTTGTCCCTGTGACGGGTCAGGGGAGCTGGCCTGTTGGCCTTGTGCTGCCCCTCACTCCTGCCCCTCCTCTCCCTCTCTGACCAGCTTTGGCACAGCAGAGAGAAGAATGCTTCGGAGTCTCCATCGCGTTGAAGGGAAGAGGAAAGGAGGTTGGCTTGGAGGTAAAGGGAGAGCAGGACCAGACGAGCAGCTGGCACACCGGCCCTGAGCGGCACCTCCTGGCCACACCCAGCCCCAGGTGGTGGAGTGTGCACGGCCCCGCACATGGCCGGGACCCTCTGGAGCGGTGGAAGTGGTCGCTGCAGAGAGGACCCTCCCACTCTGAGCCAGGTCAGTCTCGGGCCATCTCCCAGCAGCCGTCCCGCAGCAGTGCCCTTGGTCCACCGCATGGTGAGGGTCCTGCCAGAGCCCACCCACCCCACAAACCCTCAGACAGTGATGGCTCCTGCGAGGGGCTGGGGGCTCAGCTTGGGGAGAGAAGGCCACCCTTGTCCAGGTGCAGGAACCCCTTGCTGGGTGACCAGGTCTGCTGGCACAGGGGGATGCCGCATGAGGCCGGTCCTGTGGGGTGAGTTGGGGGGATGGGGTGGGGGCAGATCTGTCCCTCCAGGACACCTGCAGGGGCTCCCTGTCCTCCTCCCACTCCCCACTGTCTCCATGAAGGCTGCTCAGCTGGACAGAAGTTGTAGAGCCCAGGGGTCATCTGGCTTGGGGGGGCAGCCAAGCACAGGAGGGGGCAACAGCCTAGTTCCTAAGTGAACACGGGGCATGTGTGGTACAGATGGGCAGAGGTGCGGGCAGTGCGGAGGCACGATGCTTTAGTTGGAAGCAAGGGGCAGTCGTGAGGTGCAGGGCGGCCCAAGCAGCCCAGGCAGCATCTACGAGAAGTTCTTGAAGGCGTCCAGGTCGAAGGCTGTGTCCAGGAGGCGCTGAAGCTCTGTGAGGTGGGTCTTCTTGTTGCCGGTAGCTGGAGCTGCTGCTGGGTCCCGGCCAGCATACCTGAAGGTGGCGACAGTGAGCGGTGAGGGCCACCAAGGGGACTGGGGCTCGTCACCCTCCCCGGCCCCAGCTGACTGCCCGCGTCCTTACCACACAGGCTTGGCGCGGCTGATGGTGGTTCGCAGCCTGGGCTTCACATAATCGTAGTAGCCTTGGTTCTTGTGCTCCTCCTGGCACCAGGCCAGCTCAGCGTTGGGGTACTTCTGGACCTCCTGCAGCAGGAGGTCGAAGGGGAAAGGCGACAGCTGAGGGGAGAGAGAGAAGCTACTGTCAGGAGAAGATGCTCAGAGTGATGGGCGAGGCTGGTGTCCCAGAGAGGCTGGTGTCCCCAGCAGGGAGCTCAGTGACCCCTAAAAGACATGTGTACCAGAAACTCTGGGAAAGCTCGAGGGCCCGGACACCTGCACTGGTCTGGGGACCACACACCCTCACCTGCTCGATCCTGGTGATGGCCACCTGCTCCACCATGTCCCGCGCTTTGCGCTCTCGGGTGAGGTCATAGTACACTTTGCCAGTACAGAAGAGAAGTCTCTTGACGTTTCCTGGGTTCTGTGCTGCAGGGCCATCTTCTGGGATCACCCGCTGGAAGTGGGTTCCTACGAGAGAATCCCCATGGCCGGGGGGTTTGCTCAGGACTTGGCTGAGGATGTCGAGGGCCTTCCCTCCGTGAGGTGGGGCTGTACCATGGCTGACACCAGAACACGCGGTTTCTGAGGGTTAGGACGCTGCCCCTCCCACCAGCCTGTGATGTCCTTGAATTAATCCACACTGAGAGTGCCTAACAGGCATGGTAACCTCAAGAGCAAGTGACATCGGTTCATCCTTCAGAACGATCTGCCTCAGACTTGGGGGACAGCTAGGACTAGTAAAGCACCCCATGACCGCTCTGCTCAGACTCCTCCTGAGTTTACAAACACCAAAGCTTTCCACACTGGCAACTGTAGCAAATATTCAGATGCTCATGGCCTGAGAAGGCAATGGCACCCCACTCCAGTACTCTTGCCTGGAAAATCCCATGGACGGAGGAGCCTGGTAGGCTACAGTCCATGGGATGGCTAAGAGTCAGACACGACTGAGTGACTTCACTTTCACTTTTCCCTTTCATGCACTGGAGAAAGAAATGGCAACCCACTCCAGTATTCTTGCCTGGAGAATCCTAGGGACGGCAGAGCCTGGTGAGCTGCCGTCTATGGGGTCGCACAGAGTCGGACACGACTGAAGCGACTTAGCATAGCATAGCATAGCATAGCATGGCCTGAACCATCCCTCTGGGAACAAGGATGACTTCAGAAAGCTGCATTCAAAATGAGGGGTTCACTTAGTGACACATATGTAGCACACGACATGCTCACATTCATGCTACACACACAAATGCTAGGATTAGAAGGAAACTACCTTCACACACAAAAAAAGCCCAGATATGAGACACCCACTGTGAACATCATACTCATTGGTAAAAGGCTGAAAGCATTTTCTCTAAGATCACAAACAAGGCAAGAATGTCTGTTCTCACCACTTCTATTCAACATAACACTGGAATTCTAGCCAGGGCAATTAGGCAAGAAAAAGAAATAAAAGGTATCTAAATTGGAAAGGAATAAGTAAAATCATCCGTTTGTTTTATATGTAGAAACCCCTAAAGATTCCACACACACACACACAAACTTGTTAAAACTAATAAATGAATTCAGCAAAATTACAGGATAGAAAATTAACACTCAGAATTTAGTTCTATTTCTATGAACAATCCAAAAGTTAAAAAAAGAAAAAAATCCTATTTGAAACAGCATCAAACAAATAAAATCACTTAGGAATAAACTTAACCAAGAAAATGAAAAACTTGTACACTGAAAACTACAGAACATTACTGAAAGAAATGAAAGAAGATACCAATAAATGGAAAGTCATTTGTGTTCACGGACTGGGAGACTTAACACTGTCATGACATTAATACGACCAAAGCAATCTACAGATTCAATGCAATCCTTATCAAAATCCCAAGGACATTTTTTTGCAGAAATAAAATCCATCCTAAGATTCATTGTATCCCAAAGGATCCTAAATAGTCAAAACTATCTTGAAAAAGAAAAACAAAGTTGGAGGACTCATGTTTCCCAATTTCAAAACCTATTACAAAGCTACAATATCAGAGTGTGGTATTGGCACAAAGACAGATATACAGACCAATGGAAGAGAACAGAGTTCAGAAATAAAACTTCACGTATACGGTCAGATGATTTTGATGAGAGAACCAATAACATCCAATGGGGAAAGGACAGTCTTTTCAACAAATGGTGCTGGGAAAACTGGATACCCATATGGAAATGAAGCTAGGCCCTTACACCACACAGAAACACTGACTCAAAATGGATTAAAGGCAGACAAAGAGTTGAAATTATAAAACTCAAACACTGAATTTGACCAGGATTTCTTAGATGTGACTCCAGAGGCACAGGCAACATTAGAAAAAAATAGAAAAAGTGGACTTTATGAGAATTAAAAAATTTTGTACATCAGAAGACAACACAGGTGGAAGAAAATAGTTGCAAGTCATATATCTGATAAGGCATCTATATCCAGCAAATGGAGAGAAATCTCACAACTCAACAGCAAAATAAGCAACCCAATTAAAAAATGGGCAAGGACTTATGACATTTCTCCAAAGACAACATACAGATGGCCAGTAAGCACATGAAAAGACACTCAACATCACTAATCATTAGGGAAATGAAAATCAAAGTTGCAATGAGATACTACTTCATGGTCACGAGAATGGCTATTGCAAAACAAGGACAGAAACAGAAAACAGTACTACTGTTGGAAAGCCATGTAGAGAAACTGGAACCTGTGCACTCTTGGGAACCACTATGGAAAACAGTACGTTATGCTACAAGAGTTAGCACACGACCCAGCAATTCTGCTTCTTGGTATACATTCAAAGGAATCGAAAGCAAGGACTTGAAGAAAGATTGGTACACCCATGTTCACAGTAGCATTATTCCCAATGGCTGAAATGTGGAGGCAACCCAAGTGTCCACTGACAGATGAACAAACAAAAAGTGTATATACCATACACATACAGCTTTAGAACACTATTCAGTTTTAAAAAAAGAAGGAAATTCTGACACATGCTACGACATGGATGAATGCTGAGGATATCATAAGCCAGTCACATCAAGACAAATACTGTAAGATTCCACTTATATGCAGTTCCTAGAGGAGTCAAACCTATAGAGACAGAAGGCAGAATGGTGGGCACCAGGGGCTGGGGGAGAAGGGGTGATGGGGGAGTTGTTTTTCTTCAACTAGGGATCAAACCTGTGCCTCGTGCAGTGGAAGTGCTGCAGCTTAACCACTGGACTACCAAGGAAGTCCTGTGAATGTGTTTATTAATGTCACTGAACTGTACACTTAAAAGTGGCTAAGACTGTAAATTTTATATAATGCATATTTCACCATAATAATAATAAACAGGAAAAAAAACCAAAGACAGAATTTATCGTGATAGAAGACTAAAGGGGGCTCCATGGATGGCAGCAAGCGGGGATGTGCAGGGCTGCTGTGTGCTGCCAGCCACCTCTGCCTGCTATCCGGGTGAAATCGCAATGCTGTGGGCCTCACCCTACAGCACTGAGCTGGGTGTCATGCAGCAGGCCCTATCCACCCTGTGCCTTTCCTCTGTCCCTGGCTGCTGTCAGCCCCCAGGAGCAGTGCTCGGGCAGCAGGGCGAACTCTAACCTCGGACTCATTTCACTGCCTCTAAGAGGGTCTTAGGGGTGCACCCAGCAAAGGCTGTCGACCCTGGTGGGATAAGAGACATGTTGTTGGACCAAATGCACACAAGCTCTGATATCCTGGCTGCTGTGTTCAGTGGTCTTTACCCAATAACCAAAAATGTGGCAAGAACCGCAGTGAGACTGACAAGCCCCCTATACAGCAGCAGTTAAGACCCCCTCCAAATGCCCGGCTCCCTCGCACCTACCTGGAAGCATCTCGTCAAAGTTGGACCTGGCCTCGGGGTGCCGCAGCAGGGACTTCGGGGTGAAGATGATTAACTGAAACACAGAAGCACAGGCTCATGACAGACCAGGTTCTGAGTATTCCAGAAGGAGGGCAGCAAGGGGCTGCCCAGGCCCGTCTTCAGAACAGGCCCTCCTGCTGCCCTCCTGGCTCTGTAGTCAGGAGGAGCGCAGGTCTGAGGTGAAGAGGAAACAGGATGATGCTGTTTGCCTCTGGGCTCTCTTCCTCTGCCCCGAGATGCTGGGCTCTGCTCAGCTAGACACCCTCTCTTCCAGGACCCGCCCCAGTCTGCTCAGAACCCTTGGCACCACTACCCTATACCTGGGAAAGACACCTGAGCCTTTCCTGAGCGTCCCTGCCTGTGGCCCGGGCTGCCCTGTTCCATGGGCCTGCCTGGCCTGCACGGTGACTGGCAGCAGCAGGAGGCATTCTCCCTTTGGACCCTTCACACATACTCCCACTCACCCTTCAACACCCTACCCAGGAGCCTGCTTCCTGAGGACCCTCTGATCCTTCGTCCCCTGAGAGGGCTCACCTCTCCTCCAAGCTCAACACACCACCTACAACCACCCGCTCATAAGTCCATCCTCCCATTGGGCTGGGGCCCTGGAGTCCATTAGGCCAGGCCTCTCTGAACAGGGACACCCCCAACTGACCGGCTTCCGGAAGGGCAGGAGAATCTGGCGACGCAGCACATGGAAGAAGTTGCCAGGGGTGGAGCAGTTGACGACAACCCAGTTGCAATCGTACAGCTGATTTATGTCAAAGTTGGCTTCCTTAAGGTCCTGTAGCAAAGAGGGAAAAGGCCAGAGGCCCAGTGGCTCTAAGCACCCTGCTGTGGGAGGCACTGAGGCAGACAGCTTCAGAAGGCCCCGGGTCCCAGCCTCAGGCACCTCAGCTCCCTTGGAGATGCACACACAGGGGACACTGACGAGAGCTCAGCCAGCCAGCCCTAAGCTCTGAATGGAATTCTCCGTCCCACATTTATCCCTGTTTCTGAAAACTACTGCCTGGCCTAGGACAGACACAGGGTCTAGCTAAAACCAATTCAGATTTTCCTTAGAAACTGACTCCCAGTAATTTCCTCTCAACTCTTGAAGTTTCACTAAAATCACCCCAGAGTTCTTTCCTCTAAAATGTTTGCCTGGGGAACTCCCTGGCAGTCCAGTGGTTAGGACTCTGAGCTGTCACTCCCAAGCACGCGGGTTCAATCCCCGGACAGGGAACTAAGATCCTGAAAGCTGCAATAAATAACTTGCCTGAATCAAAACACAGACAGTACTACTCCCAAAAGCTTCTGCTGCAGGAAGCAGCCTGGTACTGTCTTCTATGCTCTGAAGAGGTCTCTCATTTCCAGGACACAAGCAGGCTTGGGCCCACCTATGACTCCTGAGAGGGACAGAGCAGTGGTACCTTCAGAGGTGCCCACAAACGCCCAGGTGGTGGCTACTTACCGGCAGGACATCTGGATCATCATTGCACATCTGCAGGAACCTCTCTGGCCTGGCGGAGGAATGTTCTGGGCCCTGGAACCAGACACACAAGTTACAAATAAGGAGCTTCCCCCATGCTGACAGCTGTATTCAGTACTTCTCTTCCTTAACCAACTTGCTCATTTCTGGTCTGAAAAACACCAAGTTATCGCTTTCCTGCTGATAGTTTAATTCCTTCTCCTCCTGCCTATGGAGTGGAGGGGGAGTTTCCACATCAGGACAGGGCCCAGCACTCCTGGCTCATCATGGCTTCCAAACCGGAGTGTTAAGAAAACCCCTCACAGGGCCTGGGGAAGGAGGTGGGGGGCACAGGGACCACCTGAACCTGAGAGGGCCCCAGCCACACCCCCACTTCTTATCCAGAATAGAGCAGGACCTGCCTCTTGCCTCCAAGGGAGGTGGGGAACACCAGCAGAGCCTGCACCATGCCAGTCTTGGGACCAGGGTCCCAGGCAGGCCCTTCCTAGGTCTGCCAGGGAAAGGGCGGGGGGCTCACCATGCCCTCCATGCCGTGGGGCAGCAGCAGCACGATGCCGTTCTGCCGCACCCACTTGGCTTGTCCCGGGCAGATGAACTGGTCGATGATGCACTGGGCTGTGTTATGGAAGTCACCAAACTGGGCCTCCCAGAGGACCAGGGCGTTAGGACTGGCCATGGCAAAACCCAGCTCAAAGCCTGCAGAGCAGGAGGAAGGTTGGAGACCAGACAGCAGTCAGCTGGTGGGTGGGAAGGGGAGGTGGGGAGGAGGGTGAGAAAGGGAAGGGGTGGTCGGGGAAGCAGTGGGGAGGGGGCGGCGGGGAGGACAGGGAGGAGGGCCTCGCGGGCCCCAGCGCTCACCCAGGACCCCGTACTCGGACAGTGAGCTGTTGCACACGGTGTAGGGGGCCTGGTTGGGCCAGAGGTGGTTCATGGGGATGCAGGTTCTCTTGTCCACGTTCTGGTCGTGCAAGACGTGGTGGCGATGGCTGTGGCAGAATAGCACAGATTAGCAGGCAGGAGCCGGCCCTGCACACGGCTCAGACTAGACCCCATGCACAGCCACTGCTGGGGGCACAGAGCCTGGCTCTTAACAGAAGCACCTAATCAGAGCAGGAATAGGGTGCCTCTGGGCCTGAGACAATGGGATCTAATGACTGCTTCCTGGCAGTGATTTTCTTCTGGAAGACAAACACCAGAGCCCTTCTTTTGCGTCTCCTCCGCTCTGAAGGGCCCACAAGAACACCAAGGCCATTACCTAAAAGTGCCCCGCTCCACATCCTGGCCGCTCAGCCGGATATGGATGCCCTCCTTCAGTAGGGAGCCAAAAGCCATGTACTCCGCCAGAGCCCAGTCCACAGTCCTGTTCTTCACCAGCTCCCCACGGGTCTTCAGGATCCGGCTCAGTCCTGCAGAGACAGACGGTGTTCCCCAGCCGCCCCGAACACCCTTTTAGGACAAGAGCTCCCTGTGGCCCCAGCTTCTGGGGTCCAGAGTTGCCAGAAGAGTGGCGTCCAGACCAGGGAGGCTGTGACATCCCATCCCTTCATCCACTGCTCTGCTGGCTGAGGACCACACCGGGGCAGGTGTGAGGCGACAGGGCTACCCTCATCCAACCACCCTTGCTTGGTCTTGAACGAGGCAGGAACCTGAGCCAGGTTGGGGACCAGTCTCAGGCCAGAGGGGAGTCGGCACTACTTCGAAGGCCCGGGCAGTGGCAGGGGGGGGTGCCCTTACCTCCGTGAATGGTGAAATCCTCCACAGGCACAGAGCTGGCCACGTTCCCAATGTGTGTGAGAATGTCCTCCGTCAGGCCCGTGGAGGGGCAAGTCATGCTCCTCGGCTGCCCGTCCAGGGTGAAGAAGCCTGGGACAGAAAGGGCAGGCTGACATAAGGAACCGTGGACATGTGAAATGCTGCTGAGAGGTGGCCGAGATCTTCCCTTGAGAGTGGCAGTCGGGGGTCTGATGCTGGGACCCATGGGGTGTGGGTGGAAGGGGTTCACCAGTGGCATGCCTCACTCACCAGGCCAGGGGGAGTCCAGCCAGTGCTTGATGTGCAAGATCTTTTCGTCCTTGGACCTGGTGAAGGCCTCCTCACAGATCTTGTCATACTTGGAGATCTCCTCCTAGAGGATCGGGCACAGCGCAGCCATCAGGGCCGCTCTGCACAGGGCATGCTGGGCATCCAGCCAGCACACACCGAGCCAGCGCAGACCAGCACTTTTCCCGTGCAGAGTCCCTCAGACCCCACGGACCCCCGGGTTCTCCTCCCAACACGCATCACCTCTGGGAGATCTGTGGGAAGGCTAGTACAGTGTTTCCATCCCAGTGGCTTCTTTTCCACTGCGGGCTATGGGTCCTGCTCACCCTCCCTCTAGTCTTGCTGATGAACTGGTCTAGTTCTCGGGCTCCGAGCACAGCCCCAGGAGGACTGAACCTGAGTGCCATCTTGGCACCTGCCCCCGATCCCAGCACCCCCCTCATTCACAGGCCCCTGATTCTGCTTGCTCATGACCTGCACTGCTCTCTCTGTCACCCTGCATGGGGCTTCCCTCTCATGACCAGCCAGAGAGACCAGCTCGCAGCTGGGTCCCTCACCACCCTCTCACCCCCTCACCCCTCTGCACTGGGCTCCGTGGGCCTCAGAAGCCAAGGTGAAGTCCTCTCAGGACCCACCTCCCTCATGGAACTAACTCCTCAGTAGCCTGGACCTTCCAGGTTATGTGCTGAAATGCTGTAGTTGTAAATATTTCACATGTTCTCACTTGGATCCTAAGTGCTCTGCAAAAGTGAGCACTGGTCCTGTGGCGGGTCTTCTCCATCCCTCCTTGGCTCTGGAAAGGCCCACCAGGACAGAGCCAGGGACGTACCTCGTACTCAGGCTGGTTGACCACGCCCTGTGACACCAGCAACTCTGCGTACTTCTGCAGCACGGGCTTCTGTTTGCGGATCTGCTTGTACATCAGCGGCTGGGTGAACATGGGCTCATCCATCTCGTTGTGGCCGTTGCGCCGGTAACATACCTGGGCATGCCGGGAGACCTCAGCATCAGGGTCCATGTCAGTCGGGACCCAGGACCTATGAGGACCTGTCCCATTTCTCCTAGTTGACACCTCAGTTGACCTCCTCTAGAATTAGCATCCTATCTCTCCTTCACACACTAGAATTGCTTTGACTGTCCCCAGAGATGAAACAAGAGTGACCTGGGACTATCTTGGGACAGGACCCCAACTGCCTTCTTGCCCAGGTTGAGTCACCCAAACCAAAGACACAGGAGCTCTCGGGAGGGGAAGGGAGGTGTCCCCTGGCCCTAGGGAGCCCTAACCCCTGTCTCCAGGACACAGGCTAAGGTCACTCACCAGGTCCACCACCACATCCTTGTGGAAGGTGCTCCTCCACTCGGCTGCAACTTTGCACACATACATGACTGCCTCTGGGTCATCCGAGTTCACGTGGAAGATAGGGGCATTCACCACTCGGGCCACATCAGTGGGGTAGGGCGAGGAGCGGGCCATGCGCGGGTCTGTGGTGAAGCCGATCTGCAAGGGACAAGCAGCTTGGCCGGGGGCTTGGGAACACTGCTAAGCATTAGCGGGACAGAAGTAGGGTGGGCCAGGGCAAGCCTACCCCCAGGCCGATGGCACAGTGGGGACAGGGCTGGAGCGAGAGTGGGTATGTCTAAGGGTGAGGGCGGGGCTAATGGCAGGCAGGGCAGAGCCGAAGGCCACCTGCTAGAGGTCACTTGGCTGCATGTGGCCTACTCTGAGACAGTCACTAAAGCGCTATTTAAAAAAAAAAATTTTTTTTTCTCCCTATTCTGGTAACAAAATTCATACATGTTGAACAGAGTTGGGAAGAGAGTATAAAAATTAAAATCATCTATAGTCTACTGTGTCAGTGTAAATATCTTGATGCTTTCCTTTCTAGATGATTTTCCTTGCACGCATACGCACGCTAATATAAATATAAAATTTCAGATCCTATTATTTCTACAACTTTGAACTCTGTTCACTAACACAAGTATTTTTTCTTTGAAAAGAAAATTTAAAGGTCTCATCACTTAGATACATTAAAACTTAATCATATATTTGTAATTTTATAATCTGCATTTAAAATTTATTTTCATGAACTACTTTAAACATCCAGAAAGTATGATACTACATGGCCCTGAAAGCAGCGGACATAGTTTCCCCATGTTGCTATATGTATTCCACATGTCCATAAACAATATATAGATATCTTCTTAGGTTTGTTGTTGCTGTTTAGTTGCTAAGTCGTGTCCAACTCTTTGCAACTCCAGGGACTGTGGCCCACCAGGCTCCTCTGTCCATGGAATTCTCTAGGCAAAAATAATAGCAGTGGGTGCCATTTCCTTCTCAGGGGATCTTCCTGACCCAGGACTGTAACTCGAGTCTCCTGCACTGCAGGTGGATTCTTTACCACTGAGTCACCAGGGAAGCCCCTTCTTAGGCTTACTGATTATTAAAATTAAAAAGGCTTACTGGTATCATTTCAGGCTCATGAAAAAGTTGGAAGCTACAGAGAACTCCCAGATTCTTTATTCAGATTCAACAACGGTTCCCATTTTGCCCCTTTTATTATTCATGCTCTTTCCGTTACACACACGCACTCACACACACGCATTTTTTGTGAACCATTTTCAGGTAAGTTGAAGACTAAAAGACCATCCCTAGTGCTTAAAACATGGACATTACCTTACCAGCCATAGTGCAGTTCTCGGTTCAAGCAGTTTAATATTATAGAATATTGTTATAAGACCCCTCAGTATACACATTTCATCAATAGTCCTAATGATATCCAGTCTTTCCTGCCTCAGCCCAGCACCCAATCCAGCACTTCATTGTGCATTAGTTGCCACCTCTCTGTGGTCTCCCTTAATCTGGAAGCCTCCTTACTTTTTTTGGTTTTCATAACATTAACATTTTGGAAGAGTATTTCCATGTCTTTTAAACTACAGAGATATACATTCTATGTACCTTATATATGGTAGCATACTCTATATGGTGTACGGATTCTTTGCAACTTGCTTTCTGTTCAAATTTACATTCATGGTTCATCCAGGTTGAAACATGGACCTCTACTTTCCTAGCAGAGCTTGGTGAAATCTAAGTACTAAATGGTACCACAGTTCATTTATCCATTCACCTGTTGGTGGATGTTTTTTCCAACTTATGAATAATACACTGTTACTGTACACATTCCTATACAGGTTTTTTCCAGCAAATACTTGAGTTACCTGCAGTCCTCCTAGGAAGGGAAAACTAAACTACAGGGTCTGAGCTCTACACTCGAACACCCCCAAGCGCTCTCCAAAGTGGCTGGGCCACACACCCTTCCCCAGCAGCAAGGGTGCCCTGCATTTTCACTCACCATACTGTGACTTGTTTCACCAGCATATTTTAATGATTATATAATACTGTTTCGAAAAAGCAAGAGAGTTCCAGAAAAACATCTATTTCTGCTTTATTGACTATGCCAAAGCCTTTGACTGTGTGGATCACAATAAACTGTGGAAAATTCTGAAAGAGATGGGAATGCCAGACCACCTGACTTGTCTCTTGAGAAACCTGTATGCAGGTCAGGAAGCAACAGTTAGAACTGGACATGGAACAACAGACTGGTTCCAAATAGGGAAAGGAGTATGTCAAGGCTGTATATTGTCACCCTGCTTGTTTAACTTCTACGCAGAGTACATCATGAGAAACGCTGGGCTGGAAGAAACACAAGCTGGAATCAAGATTGCGGGTAGAAATACCAATAACCTCAGATATGCAGATGACACCACCCTTACGGCAGAAAGCAAAGAACTAAAGAGCCTCTTGATGAAAGTGAAAGAGGAGAGTGAGAAAGTTGGCTTAAAGCTCAACATTCAGAAAACTAAGATCATGGCATCTGGTCCCATCACTTCATGGGAAATAGATGGGGAAACAGTGGAAACAGTGGCAGACTTTATTTTTGGGGGCTCCCAAATCACTGCAGATGGTGATTGCAGCCATGAAATTAAAAGATGCTTACTCCTTGGAAGGAAGGTTATGACCAACCTAGATAGCATATTTAAAAGCCAGAGACATTACTTTGCCAACAAAGGTTCGTCTAGTCAAGGCTATGGTTTTTCCAATGGTCATGTATGGATGTGAGAGTTGGACAGTGAAGAAAGCTGAGCGCCAAAGAATTGCTGCTTTTGAACTGTGGTGTTGAAGACTCTTGAGAGTCCCTTGGACTGCAAGGAGATCCAACCAGTCCATCCTAAAGGAGATCAGTCCTGGGTGTTCATTGGAAGGACTGATGGTGAAGCTGAAACTCCAATACTTTGGCCACCTCATGCAAAGAGTTGACTCATTGGAAAAGACCCTAATGCTGGGAAGGATTGGGGGCAGGAGGAGAAGGGGACGACAGAGGATGAGATGGCTGGATGGCATCACCGACTCGATGGGCATGGGTTTGGGTAGACTCCGGGAGTTGGTGATGGACAGGGAGGCCTGGCATGCTGCAATTCATGGGGTCGCAAAGAGTCGGACACGACTGAGCAACTGAACTGAACTGAACTTAATACTGTTTCCTACAGTTTTGTCAAAATTTATACAAAGACTTGTTGGTTTTGATAAACATTCTTAATACAAAAATAGTTTGCATTTGATGGCTTCCTTAGGAGAAAAATGTAGAAGGGGAAATCCTAGGTGTGTTCTTAGAGAAACGAGAGCGTCAGCCAAGCAGGCCTCTCTTTTCCTGCTACAGATCTTAACTGACCCCACATCATGACAGATGGTACCAAAAACAGCAGAAAGACCGAAAAAAACATTGTAAAACTGTAGGTTTTTACAGAAGTCTGAGAGTTCTTTATTTATGATGAATTGCTTTTACATAAACTCCTTTATCACACTGACTAAAGAAAAGATTAGAACTAGTCAGACACTGATGAGAACATTAAAAAATGATGTACCAGTGAGAATTCTGATGAACACATACAGAGACTGTGCACAATCCCATGGTCTATCTGGGACTCCCCACAGGGAGATGTGGGTGGGCACCAGGCATCATAACATGCACGTTACAGCTAGAACCTCACAGAAAGTGAACTGCTTTGAAGTTTTGAGATCTCAGTCCCCCAGACCCTCTCCCCAATATCTGCCACTGTTACTGACTTCTGTATCTTTAAGCACATATGGTGGGTATACATGCACCCACTGACACACTCACTCACACACACACACACAGAAAGAGCTCTACTCTACATTCTGCTCTACTTCTTTTCCCCCATTTAATGCATCTTACAGATGATTTCAACAATATATACAGATCCATTCTTTCACACGGCTTTATTACACTGTGGTTGCTGTTAACTTACATTAGTGCTTATTTATGCAAGCGTGCTAAGTCACTTCAGTCATGTCTGACTCTTTGCGACCCCATGGACTGTGGCCCACCAAGCTCCTCTGTCTATGGGATTCTCCAGGTAGTAATACTGGAGTGGGTTGCCATACCCTCCTCCAGGGGATCTTCCTGACCCAAGGATGGAACCTGTGTCTCTTATGTCTCCTGCAATGGCAGGTGGGTTCATTATCACTAGCGCCACCAGGCTCTATCCTAAACACTCTATGTATATGTATATTGATTTATATGTATTAATTCATTAAAGCTTTGTTAACATATGTATAGATCTATCATAAATTACTCACCAGCTTCCTACTGATGCAGTGGTACAAGTTTTGGTTTCCAGTCTTGCTGCAGCAGTGACAGCTTCCCCACAATGCCCCTCCATATGATTATTTATTTTAGCTTTATATATTTATGTCTTTCTTCCAGTTTCATTAAGATATAAATTGTGCAGCAGTGATACACACACACACACACAGACAGACACACACACACATACATATTATGACTGAACTGTATGGCTTAGTTCCCTGGATCTTAGTTCCCCAACCAGGGACTGAACTCGTGCCCCCCTGGAGTGGAAGCATGGGGTCTCAACCACTGGGCTGCCAGGGAAATCCCCTAAACAAAATTTTAAAAGTCTTTGGCACTTCTCCTGCCTGCCAGGATCCATAAGAGATTATCAAGTAGATTCTGCCATCAGAATATATAATCCAAAAAAAAAAAAATCTCCTGGGATGAATTCGTCTGACTCTGGAGACTACGTATAGAAAAACTTTTCTCTTAAAAACAAAAACCAAAACCAAAACCTCCCTGTGTCTTGGGCTTCCAATCCCTTTCAATGATCTTTGCTGTACTCTTTCCAGACTGAAGACCATGCTGCTGGCAACTCAGCTCCTACCCAACAAGCACTAAAGACTATCTGTGCTTGGTCATCTGTATAAAACACAGTTCAGTGATGCACTGTTTTTTAGACATTTCTCTTTCTTTGGCGTTTTTCTAATACTGTTTTTTAAAAGAAGCAATTCAAGTATCAACTCTCAAGCAAGCTATTCAACTCTCTGCTCAATTTTCTTCTGTGTAAAATGGGAATGATAGCACCCACCACATGGGTAAGACAGGGATCATGCTTTAAGTTAGAGGCTGTGAAGTCACTAATTTAGTGTCTGGCACACAGCAGGCACTCAATAAGCAGTAGCTGTTATATTGTGTGTTACATTCATCCTCAATGCTTCTCGTCTTGTTTGTGTTTGACATTGTACATTTTAAGTTCTTAGGCATTCACTATGTACTGACTACCACATTTACTTTCATGTTTAAATCTTTCCTTCTTCCTCTCTATTTCTTGCTGGGACAGTTGCAACTGTTTGTCTTCCTCTAACTCATTCCACATGTATCAACAAACCATCTTCACAAATCAAACTGTCTCATCACTTCCTTGCTTCGGTCCTCCGAGGACCTCTCAACACATCTGGAGTAAGACCCTCTTTCTTGGGGGCCATGTGGAAGCAGCTAATGGCTGCTTTCTCTCAAAAAAAACTCTCAAACCTTAGATGTGACAGCCTCATCACCTCCCTTGGACAGAAGGGATCCTTCCCTGACTTGCTCTGCTGCCCCCTAACATTTGCCTACCTGACCTTGCATTTCCACCTAAAGGTCAAATCCTCAGAGAAACATCTGCAGGCTAACCCAATACCTGGTAGGCCCCTTGCCCCCCTCACCTAGAACTATAAGCTCCATAATGACAGGGAACGTGCCCTTTCTCTGCCTGTTACCTGACACAGTGCCAATACTTAAAGGTACTCAAATATCTGTTATAGTGAAAGTTCACACAAGTTGGTGAGATGAACTCTTGCATGCATGGCACAGGAAATAACAGATATAACCATAATATGTTTTAGAGTTGGGCAGAGATATTTACTTATAAGAATGTTCAACAAGCGTTATTTAAAACTGTGAAAAATGAGAATCTTAGTTAAAAGTCTAACAACACAGCAATATGTTTTATGAAACAACCTATAATGTATATTGTCATCAAAATTAATATTTTAAGAATATATAATGACATGAGAAAACACTGTGGTAAGGAGTGGATGTAAAACTGTGTATATAGAAGCCCAGTTTCTTAAGAAAGAAAAGCCATCTAAATGCTTGTGGGTCTAGAAGAAAATATTCTAAAATAATATCACGCTCTTAAAACAGCATAATTAAAATCTCTCTACTTTAAAGAAAGTATCCTGTTTGTCCAAGTTTATTAATCAGAAAACAACAAATGTACTAAATGATAAGAACATGCCCCTCTAAGTAAGACTGATGTGAGCACAGAAGCCTCAGGACACAGTCTAATTGCTGCTGTGGCCTCCTTAGCCTTCTCTGCTGCAAAGACCCCAGAGCCACCCAGGTTACCTGGTTGTTGACGACCACGTGGACAGTGCCATGAGTTGTGTAAGATGGCAGGTCACTCAGGTGGAAGGTCTCGTAAACGATGCCCTGGCCAGCAAATGCAGCATCCCCATGCAGAAGGATGGACATGACCTACAGATCAGGCAAAGGAGAACCCAAATCTGACGTGGTCCTGGCCACCATGTCCACAAGGCACGTAGGAGAGTACGTCCTGATTCACTTTTCAAAAAATGATGTAGTATTTATTTATTTTTGGCTGTGCTGCGTCATTGCTGCTGTGTGGGCTTTTCTCTAGTTGCAGAGAGTGGGGGTTACTTTCTAGTTGTGTTGTATGGGCTTTTCACTGCGATGGCTTCTCTTGTTGCGAAGCACAGACTCTGTGGCACAAGGGCTCAGCAGTCGTGGCTCCTGGGCTCTAGAGCATAGCTCAATAGTTGTGGCACACAGGCTTAAATGCTCTGCAGCATCTGGGATATTCCCGGCCCAGGGATCGAACCCATGTCTCCTGCACTGCAAGTGGGTTCTTTACCACTGAGCCACCAGGGAAGCCCCAAAATGATGTATTTTGAGATCATTTCAAACTTAGACCCCCAGGCCCCTCCCAGACCCCTCCCCTGTGTCCCACCATGTGTTCCAGGTGGTGTGCTCCATGTCTGCACACCTGCCACCCCACCACCATCTGCTGCAGAGCCAATGCCCACCGCCCCTGAACCCACCACACAGGACCCTTTCATAAGGAAAGCAATGCTGGCCCAGAGCCCATCCTCCCCAGATCCCGTGCAGAAGTGCTCTCAGGGCCACGCCTCTTCAGCTTCTCCGACCTGGAGCAGCCCCTTGTCTCTCCTGTCTCCACATTCTGGACAGGCCTTGGGCTCCAACAGTCCTTTGTGAACAGACTCAGGAACGGTGCATGCCACACCTGGGCCACCCGAGGTGGCCTGCACCATGTGAATGCGGACAGGTAGTTGTCCAGGTTTCTCCCTTTAAACTCACCATTTCTCCTTGGTAAGGAGCACAGTGAGGAGAACCTTTACATCCTGCTCCTCACCACACCCCCACCCACCCAGCAGCCTCCACGGCACCTCCCGGATGCTGCCAGGTGTCACCCCTACCTTTATGCACTCGTGTTACATAACAGCGTTCTCTCCTCGACTTTTATTTGTATTAATATGTGCTCACAGATTCCTGTTGTATTCAATGGGCTATAATGACTAATATCAGTAGTTACTTTGACACTCACATTGTCCCGGACTTGGCGTGGGAGCCCCATGCCGTCTGAACAGGCCTTGGGGTTCACGGGCGGCGGAGGGGGCTCCCTGCTTTCTGGCGCAAGAGCTCTTAGGCTCCTGCCCAGCCCTGGAATCGGACATTTCTCTAAGGAGCCTGGTTCCTTCAGTGGAGGGTCGCATTTAAGACTATTTGTGTGTTCATTACTACTAGAACATCATCACTTCTAGGCTCTTTCAGCCCAGAGCCAAAAAATGGATACTAAGTTCACGTACAGAGATTTCTAGATTTATACACTATATAACTACAACACCTCCAATTCCAATCCTTTTTCTGTGCCTTCCTCCTTCCACATTTATAAACACCTCCTGCACCGTGAGACACCATTCCCACTGTCCTCAATACATTACCTGCTGGCTTGGTACCCCCATGTCCCTGCCACCCCTATTCGTTGATGCCCTCTTGCCATGTGTCCTCAGCTCCTGTCACCTCCCTGGTCTTCACGCCAGGAAAGGAAGGTCCATGCACTCTTCAGAGACAAAAATCTAGATTCTTTTTGTAGCAGACCTTATGTGTCCTGCCACGGTGGATGCAGGAGTGCTCTCTAGGACAGGTAGAAATAGACACAAGTGTTGGGTTTGTACAGGGACCGCCTTGAGGAGGGAAGCTTTGCCAGGTCCCAAACAACAGGGGGACACCGCGCCTCTCCTTGATCACCAGGATGCAAGTCTCTTCTCTGCAGAGCCTTCTCTATACAACCTCGGCCTCCTGCCTTTGGGCACTTCAGGCTAGCCTCCCCTCTCCTCCCTCTATTTCTCTTGATCTTCTGGTGAAGCTGTACTGGGCCACTTGCCAGGCTACTTCCCATCCCTGTAGTCTCCAGTGTGCCACCGGCTGCTGAAATCATACTCCTACCTACTCCTGCTAGGAGTAGGTTTCTGCCTGTAGCACTGGGGAGCTGTTTTCCCACATGAACGTCCCAAGGGCCAACCCTGAGCCCAGCTGGGTCAGGCTCAATCTTGCACCAGAACAACCTTGGCTACATTTATAGAAATTACATATTTTTTTTCTGAAACACTGAAGGTTATGTAACAAATACTCCAGCTTCCTGGATTCTGGGTTTAACAGAAATCAGATAATCGCCTAGAGGTTTGGGATGAGTAGCAAGGACGGCAAGTGTGGAGGACTGGTGAGGTCTGACCCGTCCACTGAGCAGGGTAAGGATGGGCTCAGAGAGAGGGGTAAGGCTGGAGGCCTGTGGGCACGGGCCATTCACACTGGGAAGGGCACACCCATGGACCGGGCACTCCCTCAGACAAGCACCTGGCAACCACATGGGGCTAACCAGCCTCTCCTGGCCTCACAGGATTGATTGCTGCGGTCATCTGGAGCATGTTAGATATCCTCCATCACTTTTCTCTAGTTATTTCATTACTTTTCAGGGTGTTTCCAGCATTCTGAGCAAGCGATACCTGAATGGCTGTGTCTATAATTTATGAATGTGAATATCACATAACGTTTTCTACAATCTTGTCCACCCCCCGGCCACAAATGCCCGGGCAAGTGTCCTAGCCACGGACAGCAGAAATGCTGGAGGTACCAGTCACTGAGGTTGCTCTCCTCCCATCCCTCCCCTGCCACAGTGTCACTGGTGGCCTCGGGGGCTGCACAGGAAGCCACTTTCTGCCTGTTTGGAGTTTCTGTGGCACTGTCCAGGCTCCTAAGCCCAGGGAAGTAACTCTCATGTCCCAACATCCTCCCCATGGGCTATACTCTTTCTCTGTGGTGCAGGAATCACTTCCTATTCCCAATGCCACCTCCGGCTGGGACTCCATTACCCTCAAACCATCCAAACACAGTATGAATAGGGTTACAGTGTCTTGAATAAAGAACCTACTAAACTAATAATTGGCTCCACCTCTAAAAAGTCTGAGTCTCACCAGGGCATCCTTCGGCCAGGCTGCCTCCCACCCACTTCCTCCCTGCTCTGCCCATAGCACCTCCCCCACCTGCCACCATCTTTGTCCATCTTTCATCTCCAAGGAACATTCTTTTCTTCCCATCTACTTAAGTCCTGCTGTTTCTTTAATTAAATATGACAACTATCTGCTCTATCAATGAGAAGATTTGACTGCCTTTCATTCCACTTCCTTCCATACCCATGTATCTCTCTTCTGAAGTTCTTTACCAGTTAACCTGCAGCTTTACATCACAATGTGTATGTTCTATCAGCTTTCTCACATGTGACCCTGTTTCTAGGAAGAATGGATGCTTGAGAGCACGGTGGTGAGGCTGACTTCAAACACACCCCAGAATGCTCACACAGACACTACAAAAAGTTGATTTTCCTGACTGCTTGGCTTTGAGGTTGTCATTAGTAAGAACAATATAATTTGTAAAAGACAGACTTATACTTTGAGATCAAACAAGGACAAACAGTTACAATCCATTGAGGATTTCTATATAGCAGGAGGCTGGCTAATCAACATTAAGCATTTACTATCACATATCTGGAAAATGCTGGTACTAGGGCCATCCAGACCTCGAGCTATTCTCCACCTCTGTACTAGGACAATCCGGACCTCGAGCTGTTCTCCATCTCTGTACTAAGGCCATCTGGACCTCAAGCTGTTCTCCATCTCTAAACGGTGCCACCCTAATACTGACTGGGCCATCTTTCCTCCTATCTGTCAGCTTCACAATTCCTCCTTTAGGCTCACCCATACCTCTTCCATAAGACCCTCTCCTCTTATTCAGTGACAAAACCTCTTTGACCATCATGATTATTTTGCAAGACTAGCTTCTCCACTGATGTGGTGACAACGAAAGCAAACTACTCCCCACCTAGCCCTGGGAGGGGCTAACTTGGGAGGAAGCATATCTGTAACTGGGACTGGTTTACTACTGCTACTCTTTGGAAGTCCACTCAGAACATTTTGTTTGATTCCAGAAACGTGAGGTCTGGGGCATGCCTGTGGCTGTTGAGCCTGTCCTGGACTGTCTGGCCTCCTGGACTGTCTGGCCTCAAGACTGCCCCCGGCCAGCCCATGTGGTCTCACCTTCTTCCCCTCGGTGTCCCCGCAGTAAAACTGCTCAGCTTTGGTCTTGCCCATCACCACGGGATCGGCAGCCTCCAGGTGGGAAGGGTTCGCCACCAGCGACAGGGTGATGTTCCTGTCAGTCACACGGTTGATCCGCCGGTGATACATGCCTAGGTGGTACTTCACATCTCCAGAACCCTGCCAGCACAAACAGTGAGGCTTTTACCTAGGCAGAGAGACGCTTGCTCTCTGTGACAGCCCTGTCCTGTGTTATTTCTACACCCATAACTCTCATTCCTAGAAGGATGGAAAGGCTTTTTCCAGAATGGCTTCACCCAGGGTACAAGGAGGAGGTCCCTCAACTAGAGGGCCACATCCCCACCCCCGGCGGGGAGAACTGTGGGGGCTGCCAGGCCTCTCATCTCTCTTTTCTCTAGGAGGTCAGCCACTGGCCACTTCCTGTTTTTGTGAGTGGTATAGAGGATCCCAGACCCCATAAGTCCTTCTGGAGAAATAAATGAAGCCAGGGTCTGGTGTGGGTTGGAGCTACGTTAGTTTCTAAAAGAAATCAGGTGTCTCACCTCATCAGCTGCCTCCAGCTTTGAGTCGAACTGACAGAAAATCTGCTCCAGCTCCTTCCTGATGACGTTTGCAAGCACATTCAGCCTCCCCCTAGACACACAGGAGTGAGCAGGGCCTGAGCTGGGCCCTGGGCAGCAGACAATGCTGTTTTACCCCCTTACTCCCGTGAGGGACAGGCAGTGCCTCAGTCTGCAGCCCAAGAGGAGCTGAGCCCAGAGCTGATGGGGGACACTTGGCCTCTGCTTGCCTGGCATCCAAGGCCGTGATGAGGTAGGAGGAAGAAAAGCAGAAGATAGAGAGTGCTGCCAGCCTGCAGTGAACGCTCCATCCTCGGCCTCCTCTGCCTCCTCAGCTGAGGTCTCTGCTTCGTGTCACCAAGCCACCTACCCTCTAGGTTAACCTCCCTCCCCTGTGATCCCAACATGGTCATGAGGCCAAGATGTCTGTCTACAACCACCTATGGCCTCGAGTGTGACACTGACTGCCCAGTGAGGGGTTGCTGTGACGATGGTCATCTGGGGGCAGGGATTAGGGTTACTGTATACCAGGCTTGCCCAGTGCCCCGCCTCTGTGCTCCGGACGCTCACAGAGTGGCCAGGTACCTGTGTGGCATCCCCATGATCACGTAGTCCACTCCATTCTCACTGGACTTGTCAATGATGGTCTTGAGGGCAGGAATCAGTACCTCGCAGCCTTCCAGACCAAAGCGCTTCTCAGATGACCACTTCCGCTGCAGGAACTCCTCAAACCTGGACAGAAACTAAGCCACCCTGAAGAGGCATGTCAGCAGGGACAACCTTGCTCTCAGACAGCTGTGGCCACGCCCCAAAACCACCCAACCCCATCAACAGACTGCACCACTCAGACGGGGCCAGTGCAGCCCTGTACCTGGTGGAGCGCACGAGCCGGGCCAGCAGGGTTCGCTTCTCCTCGTTGGTGAACTGCATGACCCCGGGTGTCTCGAATTTCTGCCGGATCCACTGGCACTGCTCCAGGTCATTGATGAACATGAATTCTACCCCAATGTGCTGGCAGTAGGCCATCTATATTTAATGCACACACACACAAACACACAATCAAGGGGATGTTCACCCAGGTATGTTTACTGCCCACTTAGCCAGAAGGTTGGGAGGAACAGGTGGCCTCCACTTCAGATGCAGCAGAGCTAGCTGTGACCTGGGGCACCAGGCCTGGGCCCGGGACCTCCTCTCTGAACTTGGCCATGAAATGCTTCCTCCACGTAGCATGGAGCCTAGCGGGCAGGGAAGGGAGAGTGAGAACCCCTGGGTCAAGGTATGCTCCTTTCATGGGGGGAGGAGAGAATCACCAGCCTGGGGACAAGGAAGCTGCTGGGAAAGGCAGCTTCTCTGACCTCAAGGTCAGACTGTGCCCAGCACTGTGAGAAAAAAAGGCCCTGTGCTGCTGGTGGATATCATAGCTCAAAGGCCACTTAACTGTAGGCGGGCTTTCAAATTCTACATCCTTCTTTTAACAATTGACTCCTCTTGGGGATATCAGGCTCTACAGAAGCATGACTGCACATATACAAAAGAAAGCGTCCTGAACAGAGCAGGCACTTCGTGACACCACTCACATGTCACAGCTGGGAAGGAGGCCGTGCATCCTGTTGAAAGCCTAGGGTGACCTGGGCAGTATGCATGCCAGAAAATCAGAGTGAGAAAAAATAGGAAAGGCACGGGAGAGCCGAGTGTCAGAGAGGCAGCCCTCTGGGAACCCCTCATGGGGACTGTGCTGAGCAGTCTCTGGCAGGGCACTGCGCTGAACTGGGGGCCCTCTCTCGTCTCTCCTGACACTGACCAGACAGAGGCGTCTGCTGGGGAGCCATCTGGAGGGGCCCACACAGCCTTCCTGAGCCAAGTGATCAGTATTTCTCTCCCCCATCACCTGTCCTGGGGTCAGAATGAGGGGCCAACAGCAAACCCCAATCAGTGTTGGAATTAAAGAAGATATGCCCTGATGTGACACTAAGTCTTAATTAATTAATATTTTGGCCATGCCACACAGCTTGTGGTATCTCAGTCCTCCAACCAGGGATCAAACTGTGGCCACAGTAGTGACAGTGCTGAAGCCTAACCACTAAGCCACCAGGAAACTCCCAACAGTAAGTTTTAGGGCCCACAAATGCCCTTACATGCCTTTGCAGAAGCCATGCTGACCAAGCGTGCTGGGTTCTGCTTGGTGGTTCTGTCTGTGATCCTCTTTGGTTTTCACAGCTAACATGGAAACTGGCTGGCATGTTGTAGGGCAAAGATGCGCCTGGCATCCCAGTGGTGGGCCCAGACCTGACACCAGGTCCCTGCTCTCTTACTCCCGCCTTCTAGAGCAGGGGTGAGCACCTCTGCACATTAGCTCTGTGATAATGAAACAAAGGGACATTTGCCTGAACTCAAATAAAGGCCAACCACAACACTCTCGCTATCACCCTAGCCAAGAAATGAAAAGAAGAAATGGAGCTGGGAAAGACCTTGATGTTTAAGGTACTTTCACTAACCCCAAATCCTATTTCCCTGATGATACTTCACATGATAAACCGCGAACTTCTAAACTGGATGTACAAGAAGCCCAGGGATGGGGTGTGAGGGCCTGCCTACCCTGACTTCAGAGCCAGGGAGGGTCACCACTTCCACCTGAGCTATACAGCTCCCTGATCTACTAAACTGCAGAAGATGGCGTATTTCTGCACAAACACACTTGAGAAAACTCAGCCCAGACACAGTTTGTAAACATGAACCTGGAATCTTCCTCCATGAGCTTAAAATGGATGAGTCTTCCTTGGGACCCAAGTTTGAGCTGCAAGCCTAGTAGAGAGGAAAGGAAGGGGTGGAAGGAGAGGGGAGGGGAGGGGAAGAGGGAGAAGGAAGGGAAAGGCAGAGAGAAGGGGGGGGGGGCTCTCTCCTCATCTTTACACACCGAGGCAGGAGAACCCCACCCATGCTCCTTATGCCTGACTTACGCTTGATGGGGCAATATTTCCATTACTGAACAATTAAAAGCTCAAAGGAAACTATTACACCAAAAACAGTATGTTTCTATCATTACCAACATGAATTCAGCTATTAACTTGGAACACATAGTTACTGGGCTCCTGGATCATGTTTTGTCTTTCTTGTCTTGGCTCAGTCCCCAGAAGGGAAGGGCAGGGAGTTTCAGGTGCTGACTCTTAGCTTCTCTATGTTAGGAAGACAAGAAATTGCACTTGTTCTAAATTTTCAAAGAGCTACAAGTTGACTATTATGTCATGGGACCAAGAGCACACCAAGTTCTGTCAGGTTACATAGCAGCCTAGTGTACGCACGTATCATGTGTAAACATACCTAATGCACCATCATCGGGTAACTTAACACAATATCTGTAAACCATGAGAATGAGGTATTCCATGCTACGACAAGCTGGAATGGGAGGCTCTCTTGGAAGAGCCCTGGATGTGGGGCCCTCCAGGGATAGGGGTACTATGGCTGGGACCCCTGGAGTACAGGTCCAACTATCCCACAAGAGCCCAACTCCTGGGCTCTGGCAGACTTGAAATGAGAGGCGCGCAGGGCTCTCTGACCCTTTCAAATGCTAGAATCAGGACAAATGGGGACTCAAGCAATCACCTGCAAACACAGCTATGTATCCCAATTTCTAGATTTGTAAAAATGCATATTTCCAGGCTCCAAAACTGGAACTGACTCAATTGGTTGTGGGTGGGCCAGGGCTTTCCCCAGGTGTTCCTATTCAAGCAGGCTTGCAAACAGCAGTCTTTGTTTACCTAATGCTTTACAACACATTTTTTTTAAGTCTTAGAAGCAAATTTTGCTTTTTTTTTTTTTATGGTTGATTGTAAAAATACAAAAACACGGATTTTCATCAATAAAATAGCAAAAAAATAAGTTTCTTCCCTTACATTAAAAACATATATAGGATCAAGGGAAAGAAAACCACCTAGTCTGGAGGCTTCCACAAGTTTTCACAAGTTCCCTGGAGCTTTCAGAAAACAGCCCAGCTTTCTCACCTCCAGGCGTCGGATGATCTCCCGCAGAGGAAGAGCAGACTCCTGCCCTCCAATGAACGTGGTGGTGGGCAGGTGGAAGACCTTGTCCAGGTCAGACTCGTCCAGACCGTAGAATCCTGCCGGGGGGAGGAGAGAGGGGCACAACCACACGGGGGCCACCGTTTAGGAAAAGGGGAAGGGGCTCCCCAGAGGAGAGAAAAGAGAATAGAAAAATCATAAAACCTCTGTTATATGTGAAAATAAATACTATCTTATAGCCAGAGACACGAACTTTAGCAACAAACCAAGCTGAGTATATTACTGGCATCATAGGAAAATGAGAATAAAATTCATATTACGCATATATTAGTCCAGTGCACCAATTATTCATAATTTAGAAAAAAAATGTATTTCAAGGTCCCAAAGACACAAAGCAGTTTAGGTTTGAAAAGGCATTAGGTAAGTCAATCAGAAGGCAAGTGAAAAATAGTTAACGAGAAAATTCAAGTAGAAAATGAGGAACTGGATTAGAACTAGGTCACCTACACCTATGTCTTAATGGCAACAACATTTGGTGGTGGTGAGTGACAGGAAGCTAGGAGACTGAGAAGTGAGGGACAGTCACCAAGAAGCTAAGGAGCCTGCAGGGAGAGCTGCCGGGCAGCAGAGCAGAGGCTCCCACAGCCATCTGATGAAGGATGGTGCCTTCTCCTGGAAGAACTCTAACTGCACATAAAAAACCATTCTCCAAACAGCACTTAGCATTCACAGATCTGATGCTCGCTCTCCCCAGTCCAATACTGACACATATTCACTGACTAATCGCTAAGGAATTTACTGTATCACTGACTATCACCGAATCATCATTGCTATCTGCTGAGCACCACGAGCATGGTGCCTCTCCATCTGAAAGCATATTTCAAGCTGATGAACACGTGGAGCAGGGGCTTTTTTCCAGGCATCAGACGCTTGTTTCATGTTGCAGTAAATATCAAAGGGGAAGAGACCTGGAGGAAAACTGTCAGGGGACACTACATTAGGCACCCTCTCCCCAGAACACTGGCTGGAGTGAGGAAAGCTGCAGTTCACAATCCCAGACTTCATGAAACATGAAACTCTAACCGAGCATCCAGTCTCCAACACCTGACTGTGCAAGATCAGACCTTCTCCCATTTCCTGACCTAATTAAGTGTAAATAAGAAGCAGGGCCCATTAAGGAACTCAAAGAGTTGCTTGCAAACACAGCTGTGTATCCAAATCTCTGGAGAATCTGGGAGAGTTGTAAAAATGCACATTTCCAGGCTCTAATGCCAGACCTTGACTCAACTGGTTATGGGTGGGCCATGAAGCTCCCTTTCCCAAGCTGGCTTGGGAATGACAACCTTTATTCATCTAAAGCTCTTGGGAATGACTACCTTGATTCATCTAATGCCTAGGATCCTTTTTTTTTTTTTAAGCAAAAGCAAATTCTGTTTTTCAACCTCTCCCCCTTTTTAAAATTAAAACAAAAACAACCTGGCCTTTTCACCTTGGGGTGGTGGTAGTGATGGTTGAGTGGCTTGGTTATGCTATGCACCTGTTTCCTGCTGTTATTCTATCAAGAATGAGGATGGGCCATCACATGGGTCTGATCAAGCATGGCCCTGGCCATTCATAGCCCAGCTCTCAGCATTTAGGAGGAAAACCAGAGTTACTTGGGGGGCATTTTTCCTAGCTGGTGGAAACACGTAGCAGTGGGGGCTCAGGGAACCAGAGTATCCAAAGAGAGCACATTCTGTCAGGAACACTTTGATTGTGGAGTTAACCAGGTGACCTGTGTGTCCCAGAGAAGAATGTGGGCTTGTTGTGGAGCCCTCACCGTATGTGTGATGCTTCACTTCCCCCACCCTGAACTGATCATTCTTGGACTCAGTTGCTTGGATCATTACTGAACTTCAAAGCTGCCAGCCCTGCTTCTGAGTCCCTCAGTCATTTGATAACTTAAATCTATAGATGTCAGCTTCTGGGAAGGTAGCATAGACATATTCCTACCTATTCTCCCACTAAGTGCAACTTAAAACCACAGATATCGCATACAAAACAAACGTAAGACAATGCCAAAGGGTGGAGTAAAAGGCCAACCAGCCAAGGAGGTCCCTTGGGTTTCCTTTTGGGCTCCCATATCCGAGACCTGGAGCAAAGAACATGGAAACTTCTACTGGTGTAGATTAAAAAAAGAGCCCCAACAAAAGCTGCTCTCTTTAAAGAACCAGGAGAAGGCCAACCTAGCCAAACAGAAAACTAGACTGTAACTGCTCTATTCCACCCAAACATACATAACACACTGCAGCCCCATCGACACCCATGCCAGGCTACAATGCACTCTGACCTCTGACCCTACTTAAGGCTTTCAAAGAAGGCCCAAGAGGAAGCCTAAATTTTCATTCCCTCTGGGAGGGAATGCACTGGTCCATCCCCCTACCCCAAAGTCAACAGAGACTTTGGGGCCCAAAACATCCATCCATTCCCACTGGGGAGTAGTGGGCCCCTCCCTACCACAGCAGTGTTTGGAGGAGCCCCGCTATAACAAACATTTAAACAAGATCCCAAGTCTTGTAATACCCAAAATGTCCTGGTTTCAATATTAAAAAAAATCACTTATAACAAGGATCAGGAATATATCAGATTGAATGAGAAAAAATAATCGACAGGCACTAACACCAAAATGACACAGATGTTAAAATTATCTAATTAGAATTATCTCCTTCTCAAGGAGTCATTATCAAATTATTTCAGTGAGCAATTAAAACATGACAGAGACATGAAAAAAATTAGGTCTCAGTGTAGAAAGTCTCTTCAAAAATTGAAGATACAAAGAAGAACCAAATGGAAAATTCTGAAATTGCAAAATATAATAAACCAAATGAAAACTCAGTATGGCATGAGCAGAGGACAGAGGATCAGTGAACTTAAAGGCAGAACAATAGAAATGAACCAATCTGAAGAATACAGAGAAAACAGACCAGGAAGAAAAAAGGGAACAAAGTCCTGGGGACACGTGATGCTGTGACAAAAGATTTCAAAGTTGTGATGATGAATCCCAGAAGGAGAAGAAAAAGAGGGAGGCTGAAAACTTTTCAAATATGGCAAAAGACTTAATCCACAGGCTCAAGAAGCTCAGTGAACTCACAGAATAAAGCCAACGAAATCCATGTTGAAATATGTTACAATTAAACCTCTGAATTTAAAGATAGAAAAAATCTTGAAAGCAGCCAGAATATAGTGACACTTTGCCTAGAAGGCAAAACAACTTAAATAACACTGGATTTCTCTACAGAAGTCATGGAAGCCAGAAGGAAATGGCACCACATATACCAAGAGCTGAAAAAAAGAACTGGTTCCCCAGAATCCTATATATAGTGATAATATCCTATAGAAATGAAGGAGAAATCAAAACATTTTCAAATGAAAATAAACTAAGAGAATCTGTCATCCTAAATGAACAGCTAAAAGAAGTTATAAACAGAAGGGAAATGATTATCAGAAGGAATGAGACAGGGGACTTCTCTGGTGGTCCAGTGGCTAAGACTCTGTGCTCCCAATGTAGGGGGCTTGGGTTCGATCCCCGGTCAGGGAACTAGATCCCATGTGCTGCAACTAAAGATACCAAGTGCCACAACTAAGACCCAACAGAGCCAAATAAATAAATAAATAAAAAGGAAGGAATGAGACAGGAGGAAGGAAGAAAGAATATGGAACTAGAAAATACAAGTAAACAAAACAGACTTTCCTTCTCCTCCTGGGTCTTCTTAAGTATGTTTGACAATTGAAGCAAAATTTGTTAATACTATCTGATGCTGTTCTGAACACATGTAGAGAAAATATTTAACAAAATTACATATTATATGTGGAGAGAATGAAGGGATGTAAAGGGAGGCAAGTACACTTTACATGAACTGGTAAAATGATGACATCATTAAATTGCGACAAGTTATGTACATGAAATATCATATACCTACACAACCACTAAAAAGGCTAAAAGACACTAAAAACACAAAGAGATATGATCAAAACGACTTTATACAAATAAAAATGGAATTTTAAAGTATAGGTTTAAAAATCCAGAGGAAGTCAGGAAAAAGAAAAGAGATGTAAAGGGACAAACAAAATGAAGGATAAAATGGTAGACTTAAGCCCTAACATATCAATAGTTAAATATAAATGATCTAAATATACTACTTAGATGACAATGATTGACAGAGTGAATTAAAAAAATAGGACCCAACTATATGCTTGTCTACAAGAAACTGACTTTTCTTTAATCAATAATCTATAAGGTCTTACCATAAGGACTTAGAGAAAGAAGGAAAAAAAAAAAAGAAAACCAACACAAAGAAAGCAGAAGTAAAGAGATGATCAAGATAAGAGCAGAAATCAATGAAATTGAAAATAGCAAAACAGAAAAATCAATGAAACAGGTGATTGGTTCTTTGGAAAGATCAGTAATACTGACAAACTTGTAACAGCACTAACAAAGAGAGAAGACACAAATTACCAACATCAGAAATAAAACAGGGTATCACTATAGACCCTCCAGATACAAAAAAAGATACTAAGGGAATACTGTGAACAACAGACACATTTGACAACTCAGATACAAACAAATCATTCTTAGAACAACACAAACTGCTGTTATCTACCCAGTATGAAACAGACAATTTGAATGGCTCTGTAATTAGTAAAGAAATTGAATTCATAAATATAAAAAGCTTCTGAAAAAGAAAACTCTAAACCCAGATGGTTTTGCTGGGGAATTCTACTGAATGTTTAAAGAAGAATTAATACCAATTCTACACAATTTATTTCAGAAAAAGTGTAGGAAGAAAACTTCTCAACTTACTTTATGAAGTTAGAATTACCCTGATACTAAAAACAAAGACAGAAAAAAAAAATTATAGAACAATATCCCTTATGAATATAGATGCAGATATATATATATGTGTATATGTCTATACACACATACAGAAACAGCAATATGCAAAAAGAATTATATACTATGACCAACTGAGGTTTATTCCAGCAGAGTCTGGTTCAACATCTGAAAAAACAATCAATATAATCTACCATTGATCAGGAACAAAGCAAGGATATTCATTCCCATGACTCTTGTTCACCACAGTACTGGAAGATCCAACCAGGGCATTAGGCAAGAAAAGGAAATAAAAATGAGATGATCATCTATCCAGAAAATCCTAAAGAATCTACCAAAAAAATAAAAGTCCTAGAATAAGTAAGCTTAGCAAGGTCATAGGGTACTACATAAACACAATCAACAGCATTTCAAGATATAAGTAACGAACAGGTGGACATTAAAAATTTCTTTTAAAAGGGAAATACTGACAAGTAAATCTAACAAAACATGTACAGAACCTGTATGTTGAAAACTACAAAAAGTTGATGAAAGAAATCAAAGATGATCTAAATAAATAAGACATACTATGTTCATGGATTGGAACACAATATAGTAAAGATGCTAACTCTCTCTAAAAATTGATCTACAGGTTTAACACAATTCTTATCAAAATGTCAGTAAGAGTTTTCATAAACATAGACAAGCTTATTCTAAAATTTACAAGGAAAGAGGCCTTAGAACAGCCAAGGCAATTCTGAAAAAAGGAAAATAAAGTTCAGCAGCTATAGTAATTAAGACGATGTGGCACTTGTGGAGAAAGACACTTATTAAGGGAAAGAATAGAGAACCCAGAAACAGACTTACCAAATAAGTCCAACTGATTTTTGACAAAAGTGTGAAAGCAATTCAATGATAAGAAAGACAAACTTTTCAGTTAATGGTGCTGGAGCGGTTGACGTTCTCAGGCCAAAAACAAACCAACCTTGATCTAAATTTATCTTATTCAAGAAATGAACTCAAAATGGATCACAGACTTAAATGCTAAAAACCATAAAACCTTTAGAAAAATACAAAGGAGAACATCTTCAGGAACTAGAACTAAGAAAAGAGTTCTTAAACTTGATACGAAAAGCACAATCCATAAAAGGGAACATTGATACACTGGACTTCAGAGTTTAAAACTTTTGCTCTGGAAAAGACCCTATTAGCCAAAGAACAGAAACTACACAAAGGTCCTTCAATGAGAAATTGGTTAAAACAACTGTGGGACACCTATGGCAAGGAATGTTACTCAGCAAATAAAAAACTAGTGTTAGAAAATCATGCTGATTGAAAAATACCAATTCCAAAATGTTACATATTGTGATTCATACAACATTCTTGAAATGACAAAACTATAGCAATGGAAAACAGAACAGTGGTTGCCAGGGGTCAAACATGGGGGGAGGGGACGGAAGGAGAGTGAGTGTGGCGACAAAAGGGCAGCTGAGGTGATGCAGACATTTGTGGCTTGACTGCTGTCAGCGTCAGCATCCTGGTGTGAGGTACAAGATGGTACCATTGGAGGAACTGGCTAAAGGGCACGTGAGAATGCCTCTTTTATTTTTCATATCTGTATATGAATCTATGATTATCTCAAAATGAAAAGTTTGATTAAAACTGGAGTCTCACAAATATTATCAGTAAGATGGAAGAAAACGAGAACTTCTGAGTAACGCCTGGCATGGAAGGAAGACTAGCCACTAGGGTGAGTGACAGCAGGCAGAGGACCCTTGGGCACCCCACTCTGGATTCTTCAAAGGTACTCTGCCCAGAACCAAGGGTCATTAAGAAGTCCTTACTTCATTAAGTAACTTTTTATCAGCTCTTTACACATGGGAAGATCAAAAGAGAAACTGTGTCAAAAATGCCCAGGAAGCAGAATCTGAAAGAATCCAGAGTCCAGTCAAAGGCACAGTGCAGAACATGGAGGAAAGGATGTGCCAACATGCAGAACATAGTGTGGCCTCAGGTCCCCGCTGGCTACAGCAGGAGCTAGAGACAGCCTACGTCGAAGATGGAAGCTCAGCGAAGCGATGGTGAGACACATGTGAAGGTGAAAACGCTCTTCAGAACACAAATGGACAGAAGCAAAAATGACACAGTAAGTAGGTCTACCTGCTGGGTAACAGCTACAGCTAAATGATAGGGAAAACATATCTCAAAATAATGAACAAACTTCAAAACACTCGACAGAGTTGTGTCAACTTTCCCCAAATTGCATGCTGGGGAAAGTTGCACGTCCTGTTCAAATGAAGTCCTCAGCTCCAGAAAAGTGAAAGGCTCATTATTTTCATACCTCCTACTGTTAGCATTCGAAGTCGTTCCTTGAAAACTGCAAGATCTGAGAGGCAGAGTGGGATAGCATGGGTGAGCGCAGAGGGAAAAAGACAGGTAAGAGTTAGTTTTGAAAAAAAAAACCACCCAAACACCCAAACCCTACACCACTGCAGTAACGGGTAGCACAAACACTGTCACACAGACATAGACACTGAAGGAGAACAGGGGGGTGGGTGGGTATGGTCTGAGAGTGACTTTGGTGAACATGGAAATGGTTCATGAACAGCTGGAATAAGGTGAATCTGAAGGAGGGAGGGGCTGCTTCCTGAAACTGAGAAGCCACTGCGTGTGGTGGCTGAGACCTCCTCACGTCCCCATCCTGAACAAGTGGCTGACACAGAGCTCTCCTGGGAAGTTGAATCTACCCAGTCTAGACTGATTCGAGATGAAAAAACTGGGGAAAAGAAAATGGAGAAGCCTAGTTTTTAAGGCCCATTCCTCAGAACTGGAGCGTCAGGTGGCAGACTAGACCCTAAAGCTCAAGCTCCTTCTAGATTCTAAAGAGTGGAACATGAGTCCTTGGACTCCCCTCTCGAGAAGGCGGAACCAGGATGGAGGAACTCGGTTGCTGAGAACGCAGACCAAGAGCCACAGGCCTGCACAGCTGCACACACTCCTGCCCACACCTGGAAGCTTGCCTGCGCTGGTTAAACTCAAGATGTTGACCTGGACACACAAAACACTTGCTGACCCTGCTTTCCTGGGTACGTGGGCCTGATGACCGAGGGGTCAGAGCGTGGTCACCAGCACTGTGGCTGCTCCCCACCTTGGCAGTGCAGCAGAAGGCCAGACAATGCACCCTTGGATGCTGATGGCAAGAACTCTGACTCAGAGAGGACAGGACGCAGGGACGCCAGCTCTTAGTGGGTAAAGCTCTCCTCTCCCTCAAGGACAGTGAAGGACCACCAAAGACCTCAGAGCCAATGGCTCTTAAGACAATGGAACACCTGGGCTCTGCACAAAAGCAAGGATGCACTGCTTAAGGCAAGGATGAAGACTCTTCATTTATTCCTTTTAATCCTCAGAATCAAGACATAGGACCATCCCAAAGAGCCATCAGTGCTGCCTATAGGACTCCCCCCAGCCTCAAAATGAACTGTGAATGTGTATCGGTTAAAGAAATCTAAAGGCAATATGATCAAAAGTTTATAACTGCTCACTCTGGGTACTGGGCATGTAGTTTTATCTGCCCTTCTTGAGTATTTTAAAAATAAAATGTGAACAAAAGACACAAACCAAAGGAAAGTGTTAACAGTAGATATTCTGGTTGTCACTTACAGACAGCACATGGGATTCCCTGCACCTGAGTACTTGAAAACATTTTTAAAAATTACTTCTTGATGAGCACAAGACACTCTGCTGGAGAGACAGAGCGGCTGGGATTTGGCCAAGGTGTTTCCAAGGGAAACATAGCTGGCAAGAAGCAGGGATGCGATGCTAGGCCTGGGTGTGTCTTGGTCTGCCAGCTCCTGGGCATACAGGAAGGAGGACACCTCTGCAGGCAGACGTGCATGTGCCCACCATGACCTTAGCTTGGCTTGCCCACCTGAGTCACTTGGGCGATCTGATCCCAACTCTTCACTCGGAGGTCTGGTGGCACCCCAGGCTGCACACAGCATTTATTGGTATAAATGCTATGTAAATTGCTCTCCACTGCTCTGAAATTACTAAAGTAGATTAAAATTCACCTCTGTTTTTAGCTCATTCTTCCCAGCCATCAAGGGGACAAAATTCAACCAGAAAGAGCACTGCGGAAGGTCAGAAGGGTGGGGAGACTTCATGTCCTGCTGTGCTGGGGATGAACTAATCCACTTAAAGTAGCAAAAATGTTGCCATAATGTGGACTTCTGAATTGTCCTTTTAACTATGTAACTCAAGTTCATTTCCTAAGATTGACAATTTGCAAACACTAATGGTAAACAGATGTTTCATGCCTTCTTTAATTTTATTTATAGAATTTGTTTTGAGTTCTCCTTTAATTATGTTTCAATTTGACATTTAAGTACATTTCAATCTTTTTCTGTCACTGTGAAGAGTTATACTACAGAATCCATACAGAAACCACTCCATGGCATTTTAAAGCTGGAATCTAACTCAAATGCTGCACTTGGAAGAGGAGAGCAAATTGAGGGTGAGAGTTAACAAGAACTTTCTCCACATCCTCACCCTGTCCAGGGCAGTCCTGCTTGGCCCAGAGACAAGACTTCCTGATGCCCCTTCCCCACTCCAGCGAAGTAAAGACTGGATGCCAGTACAGGACTGGAGACTGGAGATGAGAGTGCACAGGCTGCCTGCAACTGATCGGTTTCTACTTAAGGTGGCAACAACTCTGACCCCTGACAAAAGCCACACTCTTGATCCTTCCTTAGGGTCAACCAGGAGAGGCCTTGCTAGGAAATCTGATCTGGCCTGGGGACTTCCAGCACCTCCCTAGGGAGGAATGTGGATCATGTGACCAGGCATCTCAGGTTGGAGCTCCCAACCCTCTTCAACTGGATGGGCGTAGGCTCAGCCTGGCTTAAGTTAAGATGCATTTCTAGGGACCTGGAACCCAGCCCCTAACATAACACATCCTCGCAAAAGGTCTCCTGCTTCTAGCAGTCACCGCACAATTCTAGAGCATAACCCACACCTAAAAAAACCCAAACTGTTCTACCATTAATTTTTAGATTTTCATAATAAATAATCACTAACCCCACCACCTCAACTATATCTGTGCTGCATTCATAGTACAGTCTGTGTGCACACGTCTGACGGTAACCCTGACAGGCTGGGACCACCCTGGAGCTCTGCATGGCGGCCAAGTCTGCTGTCTACCTGCTACCTGTTAATTCTCTCTTCTCTCAACCTGTCATTGCAGGGGTTGTGAGTATTTGGGTAAGAACTCAGTAGAAACTTTTCACATTTTCCACTTTATTTAAAAAAACTCTGAGGGGACATCAGCCCCGCTCGCCCTGCGTATCTGTGCTGGCCAGCACTGCCCTTGGGAACAGCTTCCTGCCTTCAGCCAGGGCTCGAAGCTGCTCCTCTACCCCTGTGCTGCCCCCAGTCACATTACCAAGTGCTCTCAAATGGATGGGGAGTAGTCACCGCCTGGGCCTTGGTTTCCCCACAAGGGAATGGAGAAATTGTGCTGCATCTACCAGAGAGAGGTAAGACAGCTGGAAGCGTCGTGAGAGGGATGCAAACTTGAGGACAGTGCTGTGTGACACAGCATACCCCTGCAGTCACTCACTCACTCAGACCAACATGCGGGCCACGCTCACCATGCCGCGTGAGCTAGCCTGCTTTGTTGTCACTCAGGCTTCACCCCAGTCCTTACTACTAACTATGGCACCGACTCTGGGTTATTTGCTCCATTACTCTATCTCTAAATATCCATTTTTTCCAGAGACGTCAGCAGCTATCTATCTAAAAAGACTGTTAATAATCACAGTAGCTCACACCTTCATGGAACTTAGTAAGCTCTAGGCACTATTTGAAGGAGTTTACTTAATACTGCAACAACCTTACAGGTGAGAAGACAGAGCTAGTCCTGGCCGAGTCCGGCTTTCCATGTAGGAAGCTGGCTTGAGCCCAGGCCTGAGGGTCGGATGAGATGATGGGCAGGAAAGCACTCTAGGGACTATCTAGTGTCCCCAAACAGAGTGCTTCTGTTCATCCAGCTGTTTTTGTAAAGACCTACATACATCAAGGGTGAGATAATTCAAGACTAATTTTCCTACAGATGCAAATATCAATATATATTGGGTTTACACTATTTCCATGACTTTTCTATCACACTATTTTGAATTCTCAGGATGAAATGCACTTTTCTCCTGCAAAGGAGGGGGCTGCTCCTCAACTTTCTCTTGACGTTTCTGACAGGCTCCAAGCCAGAGGATGAGCTCAGGAAGCGCTGGGGCCACCTCTGTGTGTCTCTGGTTTATAACATCCTCCTGCTGGTTCACCCTCACTGTGTTGATGCTGCACTTTAACAGAAGCACAGATACTTGGGGCACTAATTCAGAGCTGACTGTAAGGGGAGATCAAGATGGCCTAGAAAGGACCCAAAAGAATGACAGAGGCCCTATCTCTGTGCCTGCCCCATGAGAGCTGTGAACTGAGGAGGCGGGCAGCATCAACAGGGCTGGGGGCTCTCAGGCTTCACAGACTCCTGGGCTGGGACAGCCTGGGGGCTTCCAAGAAACCCTTCCCAGTGGAGCCAGTGGTGCATCCCACCCTGACCAACCTCAGGTAGGACAGACAGGAGCTCTAGGCTCCCCAGGCAGTTCCAGTGAATTGGGAACCACTGGGAAAGGTCTGATCAGTTATCAAGAACCTGGCAATCAGGGACGGCACAAGAACAGGGGAGATGCAGCGTCAGACACCTCCCACCCCCGCCCCATGCCTTTCTTGTTTAAATGCTTGACTGTGCACAGGAATACCAGCCTCTGTGGCCCATGCCCTGCCGGGCCCCACAGTCAGGGTCCTTCTCTGGAGAGACAGCCCCAGGGCATAGGACCTTAAGCTGTTCCTCAGGCAGCCAGTGCTTGGGGGCTCACAGGCCTCCCAGGTCGGGTGGGGGTGGGAGGTCTGCCCTGCCCCAAGCACCTGGAGGGGACTTGTGGTGCCGATGGGCTTCAGCACAGGTGAGTGCTGGTTGGGTGGGGTCTGGGTGCTTTGGGGGCTACGTGGTAAGAAAGAGGAGAGAGGCTCCAAGTATCCTGGGGGACAGTGGAGAGAAAAGCCAACCTCTGGGGTGCACAAAGCTGTCACCACTCAATAAAGCAGCAGGGTTCAACTCACATCCTATCAACAATCTGGACTGGCCCTATTTTATATTCAGAAGAGCTGATCTAATCTTTCTTCCAAAACCTTTATGCAGTTACAAAGTAGAGGAAACCCTGTATCCTCTAGGAGTGTTTCCAAAATGAAGATAGAGCAGAGAAAAACCTCTAACAGCAATCCTGGGGCCAATGCTATTTTAACTCCAGTATTACCTGACTAGCGCCTGACCTCTCAACTCACAACCAGACTCGCCTCTGGGGGGCATCATAAACTATTATTCAGAGGAGGTAAATTCTGTCCCCTCCCAGAGCAGCGTTAGGCAGGTAGGTAATCATCAGTTTTATTAGCATGCACAGTGTTTCTCGTAAACAACCTGGCTATTTAAAAATTAGTCATGTCATCATTTCTGCAGCATAGGTTAGCAGCACGGTGACTTAGAGCAGGTTAACTTCTGAAAGCGACCACAGGTGTGAGCCCCGCCCGGCCCCTGTGCTCACAACAGAACGGGTACGGGGGTCATGGCTACAACCGCCTGTGTGCCACATGCGCCTCCCTGCGCGTGGGATGCCTTCCAAAGTTTCCTCAGTGTGATCACCGGCATTTGAGAATCGAGACCCCAACTGCACCCCTTGCTCTGGAATTTGCCCCGTCAAAGGCAGGCTGCACTGTGCTTCAGGGCGTGTGACAATGATTCTGAGCAAGGCCCCATCTGGGCACAGGCTGCGCTGCACTGCCCTGAGATTTGGAAACTGAAGCCAGATGTGCTAGTCTCTGGAATATCTTGGGGACCCGCCTGCCTGGGTGGGTCATGTCTTCTCTGTGCCACTAACCTTTTCTGCCCCCAAATTTCACTTTCCAATTTTCAGGCTTAGACAATTGAGCTCATAGGATCTGGCTGAAAAGCTGAGATTAAAAATAACTTGCCCAAAACTCACTAAGGCTGCATGACTTATAAATGTCAAGTGATCAGAACGAAGGAAACTTAAGAGTCTTTCCCTTTCGCCTGTGGACATCCTGGCTGCCACGAGCTGGGACACACAGAGAGGAGCCAAACAGCGCAGTGCTGGCCGCTCTCAGACCCTCACCAAGTTTGTCTGTGGATGAGATAATATCAGCGGGCACGGACGAGTCCAGATCAGCATCCAAAATTCCCAGGGGGTCCAGCTGTGCTACATGGTGCCCTCGTATCTACGAATGGGCCAGCGATGGAGAGGGAAGGACACACACAAAAGGACAGGAGAAAAAAAAGAGGGAAGGGGTAAAAAAAAAAAAAAAGTAAAATTACATTAAAATTAGTGTTTACAGATTCATTCTCACCCACGTTTGAAGAAACAGTTACCGGAGCATCATCAAAATTTACACAACTAATTCCGAGAGGATCAAGTTTTGCAATGTGGTGACCCCTGACCTGGAAGCAATAATACAAGCAGTCATTAAGCAGGTCCTGTGGGCTGTGAGGGGGGGTAAAAGTTACATTTGATCAAACCTTTTCCTGAGAGCCCAAAATAAGCCTCAGAATAGTTTATTTTAAACTATTCCCCCAAAATAACCCCAAAATAAGCCTTAGAATAGTTTATTTTAAATATTGGGCATAAAAGGCTTCCTAGGTGGCTCTAGTGGCAAACAACCTGCTTGCCAGTGCAGGAGACATAAAAGACACAGGTTCAATCCCTGGGTTGGGAAGATCTCCTGGAGAAGGGCACGCAACCCACTCCAGTATTCTTGCCTGGAGAATCCCATGGACAGAGGAGCCTGGAGGGTTACAGTCCATAGGGTTGCTAAGAGTCAGACGTGACTTAGTATGCAGGCATTGGGCATAAAAGCACTTCTATAAAAAAGGGATAAACTTCTCAGGTTATGATAAACTTGGCAGTCTAAAAGGACCCATTTCCTGGGATCCTGACACAGTCTTCCTGGATAAACAGAAATGGGAAATGCTTGGGACTTTAACTTGAGTGTGAAGCCACTCAGCTTAGAACACCCTGAAGTCCCTCAGAAAGGTGCGGGTGGCACTGCTGTGGGGTCAGGGCAGTGGGCACAAGAGCAGGCAGCGGCACCAGGGACCGCAGAGTCTGATCGGAACTGTTTACAAACAAAAGGACAGGGAAAATCCCTCCCAACTTCCAAATTTGTGTCTTTAAGTCTTGGACATTTTATTCAGTTTCCTGCTAGCAATTTGGGAAGAGGAACAGCTGTTACGAAGTCACTGAAAGACTGAAGAAATGACTGAGGCTGAATGAGTCAGGCAGTGGTCAGCACACACCAGCTGTGCCTCTTTTCTGCAGAAACGCCTGCTGTGAACAGCACCTGAGAACACATGGCTATCTATTCTCACTTGCCTTCGGGAGAAAGCCTGACTGGCCAGGCTCCCCCAGCGGGACAGATCCACTCTGTGCTGCCTGTCCTGACACTTGTAACAACTGACCAGGTGGGCAGAGGAGAACAGTCCATATGGCCGTTTCCAGGAAAGAGAACAGTGAAGGGATGAGCACTCCACAGTGGGACTCCCCTGTGAGGTTGCAGCGATGCCAGGAGAGGCAGCAGGGGAGCCCAGATTCTGGGGGCTCCCAGAAGGGCTCCTCTGGGCCCAATTGCTCCTCCTCTCCTCCTGAGAACTACTCACAGAGCAGATGGTAAGATGTGAATCCCAGGCTCTTCTCCACTCCAGGCAGATATCCTGGAAGGGGCTTCTGGGCTCTGAGCAAGGCCATGGGATCCACTGGTTCTGCCCAACCCTCCTCCAATGGGAATGCTTGTGGAAAGATGGCCCCTCTGGAGGCTCAGCTGCCCCTCCCTGCCTTTCCCTGCTTCCATGGGCTCTGCTTCTGTCCCCAAACCCTACAGGTTTACCGTCTCTTTTTGTATTTGGGTGTTAGCAACTGAGAAGGGGCAGTGCCTGAGGGAAGAGCACACCCTCAGGGTCACTGCTCCCTCCTGGGGATCAGCAGTTCCCTGGCCACGTGGGCATGGAGTGAGCTTCCCTGACCACAAATCATTCCTGCCAACTCATGGAAAGAAATACGGACAGGCGCCACGGGTGGCAGAGGATCTGCTCAAATGGCAAGAGGATGTCTGGGCTCCTTTTCTCTTGTCATATTTCATTTTTGCCTCCCTCCACCCCAGAGCAGGGAAAGAGTACCTAGCGTTTGGTAGGGGGTGAAAGTTAAACGACTACCTTCACTGGGTCGGCAGGGTGCCGTCACAGACGGCCGCCCACCGCCACCTTACCTGGTAAGCCCTGATGAGTGACTGCACCGCCAGGTGATCCTCCACCAACTTGTCCACGTTGGGCTGGGCCTCCACCAGGGGCCGTGCGCTGGCCACAGCGGACAGGGAGCCAGGGCTCAGGGGGAGTGGGCTCTGGTAGGCGGTGCCTGGGGGCGCTCCGGCATTGGTGTTTCGGAAAAAAATGTCCCATGACTGAAGACAAAGAAGGAATACACATGTCACTCCACTGCTCTCCTAAGGCCTAGGATGCATTTTTAGCCAAAAAGAGAACTTCTCTTGGCAGGTAAGTCCTGATTATGTCCATCTACCAGTAGGCTGGCTCTGTCAACATCTTCATACTCTGGACAGCTTGCTTCTACCCTCACAGGGTGGGTCTCTCAGAGGCTGGGTCCCTGCTTTCATCATTCCCTCGTGACGGGCCTCCTCACCCTTCAACCCCATGACGCACATGCCCTCCCATCAAAACCCCCAAGACCCAAGGCCAGGCACCTCTGCTCCACTTGCATGTGCCAACTGCTTCCACACAGGCAGCCCAGGAGGGGGTGACTGGAGGCCTTCCTGCCCCATCTGTTCCCTCCTGGTTATCTAGAAGACCAATGTTCTTGGCACTCTTGCCTGAAGGGCTACAACTGCCCCAGATCCTCAAACCCCCACTGAACCTCCTGAGGAGGACAAAAGGTATTTAGGGCTGCTTTCTAGACTCCAGGGGCTTGGCACAGCCTTCAGGGCCCAGGCCTACCTGCTCATGCTCACTCCTTGAAAACAGAACAGAATCAGGGCCTGTATGTGAGAGGCAGTCCAGGGCTCAGATGTGTGAAGCCTCAAGGATCCCCTCACTGACCCCTAGAGAAATAGCCATGTCTGTACTTCAGGAGGCTGCTTGGGAATTACGGGTTCAGGCTGGGTTATCAGGGGCAGAACCTTAATTCTGAGCTCTGAGATCTTGGCAAATAACCTAAATTTATTTGCTCAGTTTTTTTCATCTGTAATGAGAACAACAAAAAAATCTATATTCTTCACAGTTTTTTTTTTTTTTTAAATAAAGACTAAAGGCATTCAGCACAAAATCTGGTAGGCAGTTCATATTACTGGTAGTAACTGATAATACTACTGGCTTCAATTTCCTTTGTGCTAATGTGAACTAACTCCTCTTCCTATTATTTTTGACTATTTTGTGTAGGATCCTTTTTTTTTTTTGTCCATGCTGTGTGGCTTGTGGGATCTTAGTTCCCTAACCAGGGATTGAAACTGTGCACCCTGCAGTGGAAGTTCGGGGTCCTAACTACTGGACTGCCAGGGAACTCCCTGATTCAATTTATAATTTGCACAGATACTGTGAACTATAATAGCTTATCTCAGATGAAGATGTGAGGTTTTAAAAAAATGTAGAGGTCAGAAAAACTAAGATTTAATAAAACTTCATTGCAAAAAAATATATAGTAAAACTCAAGCAGTTTAGACCCTGGAGAAGGAAATGGCAACCCACTCCAATATTCTTGCCTGGAAGATCCCATGGACGGAGGAACCTGCTGCGCTGCAGTCCACGGGGTCGCAAAGAGTCAGACACGATTTAGCGACTAAATGACAACAAGCAGTTTAGAAACGTGAAAACACTGTCTTTCTTCTCTGCCATGCATTTTTCCAGTTTCTAAGATTCTTCTGTCAATGAACTCTGGTGAGACTCCTTGAAAAAGCTGGAGAGGAGAAACTTCACTAGATTTGTGTGCACCTTCCTAGTAAGTGCGACCAAGATGTTGTTCAGCTGGGCTTGTCTGGGAGCTTGCGCAGGTACCGAATGGGTCTGTGTCTGGGCAGAAACCTTGAGATTGGTCTTGAAGGTCTGGCTTTTTCGGGCAGGTTCTTTATGACGTGTAGACAGATGACTTGGACAGTCCAAGAGACGGCTGTGTGCTACTGCCAGTCACAACCCTCTTGGGATGGGCACCGGCCTGGACCATCACACAGGGCAGCCCGGCCTCTCACTAAAAGTGTTTCTGAGGGGAGTGCTCCAGAGCATTTATATCATTCTACAATAAGAACATATTCCTTTTGTATTCAGAAAAATTAATTTAAAAAAATCCAACTATTAGGGAGATGATTGTACAACATGGTAAATACACAAAAAACCAGAACTGTATACTTTTTATGTGAATTCTATCTCAGTAACAATTTTAAAATGCTTTAACAAATCTCACTATTCAAAATTTTACTGTTTTTACCGTTCTGGTTACTTTTTAGTTTGTCAGTTGATGGTAAAAGGGAGATCTGGGGTTCTCTCGTGGCGCCAGCCGTAACACCGACTGTAGAGAACCTCACATCATGCAACCTGACAACCAAGGGCATTCTTCATCTGGGGCATGGAACTCCAAGACCAATCTCTCCCTCTGAGTTCTCTAACAGGAGTAAAAGCAGTATGTCCACCAGAGAAAGCAACTGACTTACTCCTGTGACAGAAAAAGAGAGTATGTCTCAGGATCAGCAGCCTAGGGCAAGGTAAGGCTGCCTTGAGCTCGGCATCCACCTGGTTCCTTATTGAGGGCCTAAGGAGCAGACATGCTGGACACCCCCAAACATTTCCAACTTTGTGGAGCTTGAACAGCAGGCCATGCAAGCTCCATGCATTCTGGGAGCAGCTCTGGCTCCCACCCATGCCTCCAGTAACCGAGGGCCTGGACTACATGGAGCCCCGCTCACACAGCAGGCAACAGGGAAAGAGTCAGCCCAGCCTTGCACGGCAAGAACCAACAGCCTTGTAAAACCCGATCTAGTTTCTACTTTGCCCCCAGCTGGTTCTGGCACTGGAGTCCCCACCCTTACTTGTGTCCACACTGAGTCCTGCTGTGGACACACACCCTGGGGCTCTAAGGGGGGGTGGGGCTGTGCCCTGGAGGGCAGGGCATGACCCTGAAACCAAGGAGCCTCTGGAGAGCAGCGCACTTTCTTCAGGCCTTAAACACCATCTTCTGCCTCACAGAATACATGAAGACGTGTCTGAAATGCAGTGGCAATTGCCCAACATCAAGACCTTGGGTAGAGAGGGTCCCCTGGCTGCACGCCGACCCCTCATCCTGAGGGGTATCAGCTGCTAAGAGATCCAGAGCCAAAAGGCACAGCAAAAACCACAAGTTCATCTCTCTTCAGAAAAATCAGCTTTGACTAACGAGAACAGTGTTGGCAGCTGAAGGGGTGGGGTGGGGGGGCAAGTTATCACACTGATGCTCTGAGCACCTGGCATGCCAACCACACCCTCCTGGGAGAAGTGCAGGCAAGCAGGACTGACAGAGTGGCCACCAGGCAGAGATGCTGATCAGGTTAAGTGAGTCAGAGCAGGGCAACCCAAGTATAAACAGCATCTCTCAGGCTGGCTTACCCTTGCCAAAGCCAGCAAACAAAAAAATCAAAGAATTCCCAGGGCTGACACCCGGAGGGCACAGGCCAGGCAGACAAAGGCTATAGGACTTTCCAGTCCAGGACCAGAGAGGGGGGGGAAATCGCAGTTATCGGGCCTCCTCTCTCTGACCTTCTTTTGTGCTTGGGATAAAACTCCAGGTGATTTTCAATTGGCTGAGGACAACAACGACGGAAATTCTGCTCAAGCTGGAGGCAGTCAGAAAAAACTGGTTCATACCGGTATTGCAGAGAGCTGGGAACCATTGGGAAAGAATATGCCAGGAATGCAGCGTCCTTTCCTGTAATTCACCCCCACCACCAGCACCACCAGCACACAGCAGCTGGTGTGCAGGTCTGCTCCCCTGCAGCTTGGCCAGGCCCTCCCCCATGAGTTCCAGGCAGGAGGGGCGGGCACCTGTACTCAGGTGACTGCCCAGCCAAGGAGCCCACCCCAACGACCAGCAAGCCCCCCTTCACCAGATCTGATCACTTGGTGACAGAAAATTGTTGGTGGCACAGTTTGCAAAACCTTTACACTGCAACTTAAAAACAGGTAAAGTTTAATGAAGTCAGACCTCAAAAAAAGCTGATTTTAAAAAGGCTGTGAAACATTGTAAAGCAATTATACTCCAATTAAAAAAAAGAAAAAAAAAGGCTGTGGCAGTGAAGGTTTTTGTGGCTTGCAGGTTTCACCAGCCCTGGCACTCTGAGCCACGCTTCCTCTCCCTGCTGCACTGTTTCCCAAGGTGCCCCTTCTACCCCACCTCCCCCACACCTGACCTGGCTTCTGCATTCATTCAGTCGTCTGCACACCGCACCCCACCCCCACCCACTCCTGCTGCCCAGGACACTCATCTCCAAGCTGTGATGCCCGAGATGTGATGCATAGCTTTGTCACTATCTGGAGAGGATTTCCCTTTGGATAATCGCAGCTCTCATGTGTACACAGCTCAGCTTGACACTTTATTTACCTGTGTGCGTACCTGCTGCCAGTTCTGACTCTCTCCCTGGCAGCAGCTTCCCTGCTGTCAGAACCAAGTGTCTGCAGACCTACTGCAGGGACAGGTGACCATGAGGCTGAAGTGATGGGTCAGTGTGGGGCCCCTTCCCAAATGAAGAAACAGGTGACCACGAGGCTGAAGTGACGGGTCAGTAGGGTGCCCTTTCCAAATGAAGAGAAAGCTTCAAGAAGAGGATGCCTGTGTGGTCCATGTGCCCCCTGCACCTAGAGCTTTACAGCCTTGATGGCATGGAGGTGAGCAGTCCTGGCCCTCAGAGGAGCTGTGGGGCTGGCCACCAACCTCCCATGAGTGGGTTTAAAGCCACCAACTTGTTGCTGAAACAACTTAAACCAAAACATGATAGATTTCAAGTACAAATAAGGATAACATTCTGGTTGAAACGAAACCAAAGTTCTTATGTTTGCTTTTAGATAACTAAAAGCATTTAACTGTAGTACATGAAGCTTTGTTTTCAAAAGCCCTCACTCACTATACGGCTCCATAAAACCTCCCAGACTTCTTACACAGGCCTGATGGGTTTTCCCTGAAGTCATCAGTCCTCTTCTCCCCTATTAGGGGGAGCTCTTCAAAGCTGCAAACACTTCTCTAACGTCTAAGGAAGTTGGTCTGGTGCCTGGCACGTAGGAGGTGCTCAACATACCTGCTGAGTTAAGGTCAGACAGGACCAGGCTCCTTCACATCCTGATAGGTGTGGTGTCAGATGCAATGTCAGGTGCGCTGGTAGTGCTGGTGTGATGCGAGGTGCTGTGCTCAGTGGGGTATCAAAAATGGTGCTGGGGGTGGTTTCAGATCCAGTGTTACATGGGACGCCCGGTATGCTGTCTGGAGAGGTACTAGGTATGGTATCAGGTATAATGCTAAGTGCTGTGCTATCGGAGTATCAGGTGCAGTGGTGGATGTGGCGTCAGCTCTAAGAACGTGGAGCGTCCAGAGTCCTCATCTCAGACGAGGTGCTGACCTCAGTGAGGGTGGCAGTGCTAACCGGGGGACACGGGCATCAGCGGTTCAGTGAGGCAAGCAGACTTTACCCTGTTGATTGTCAGCAGATTGCAAGAGTCTCAGGGCCAAGTTCCTGACTGTGAAGGTCACAATAGAGACTTGTTCACGAAGGGTTTGGTTTTGGAGGGGTTGCAAACACACTACCACAGGCCCTTTCCCCTGCTTCAAAGGCCTCCAATTTGTGTCAGATATGTGGGCCAGCGCAAGTGTGTGACCTCACAGGGCCACACACACATTGAGCCCACAAGAGGGGGCCTGCCTGCTGCCTGCCCACTCATGGCGGGTTGGGAGCCCCAGTCTTGCCCCCTGCAGGCTGGGTGAGGGTGCAAGTCACTTCAGCTGTCTGTGCCTGATTCCTTGCCTATAAAAGTACAGAGCACAGACTACTTAGGAGGACAGCCCTGTATTTGTATAGCGTTTTATACCCTTAAAAAAAGCACCTGCAGGTATACTCATATTTGTTCAAGAAACTGATGATCAAAGCTTAACCCTAGGGTTACTTAATGCTTCTTCTAGCTGCTCAATTCTGTGACTCTGGGTTCTGGACTGACCAGACTGTTTTCTCTTGTCCAAAGTCCCCTTCTGATGCCACTCCTGCCGCCACACTGCCGTCTCCACCCTCACTATGGAACAGTCCTCACCCACCCGCATTAGGCACCCTGGTACGGAACATGATGTCACCTGATAGCCACCACCACCCTGTGCTGGGCTCTCTGCCAAGGACACTGACGTAAAACCACCCTGGGCAGTGGGTGCGGGAGCCTCTGGCCACCTCTTGGATGGACCAAACCCCAGGCTCAAAGGCCATCACAATTGATAAACGAATGACTGCCAGGTCTGGACGTCAGACCCCAGTACTGTCACAAACAACTGTTTCACTGTGTTCTGATGCTGACAATGCTTTTTAACTGCCACAAACATGAGCTTCAGGGGAACAAGTGACCAAGGAAAACTCACGCATGGCCAAATAAGGGTTTGGCGTGTTCAGGCTAATTCAGTCAAATAAATGTACAGGCAATGGCTCTAATACTTTGGCCACCTGATGTGAAGACCTGACTCACTGGAAAAGACCCCAATGCTGGGAAAGATTGAAGGCAGAAAGAGAAGGGGACGACAGAGATGGTTGGATGGCATCACTGACTCAATGGACATGAATTTGAGTAAGCTCCGGGAGTTGGTGATGGACAGGGAAGCCTGGCGTGCTGCAGTCCATGGGGTCACAGAGTTGGGACATGAATGAGTGAACTGAACTGAGTGGCTCCTGGAGCCACAGACGGTCACCCATGACTTGCTGGCCAACAGATGCGGCTCCTCAAGGATCCCAGTGCCCTGGAGAGAGTGGGCACCTCTCTGAGGCTGTCTGTCTCCCTAGTCACCCCACACATGGTTCCTCCCCCTTAGAAAGTGTACAAATAAAGCACCCAGCTTTCTGTGCACACCAGCCCAGCTACCATATGGAGCTGAATGATTCATGTCTCTGCACTGGGCAGTGTCTACCACCCTCCTGGTGTGCGCCATCTGTGCTAACTGCTGGGCTCCATGCCTTTTCTGAAAACACCACATGTGACTGTCCTAACGTCCTGACGAGATGATGCCCAGGCTGAGGGGAAGAGGCCGCCCTGGGTGGACTGCCACAGAACCTTCACCAAAGGTTTGTGCTTCAGAGCTAAGCAGTCTTGAAAGATATGCACAATGCTGGACTTCAGACCCCTCCAACCAAGGCAGGGCCTTGTTCAAACCATCCCCAGCTGAGGACGGGCAGGGCCATGCCCCGACCCAGCTCACTGCCCACCATCATGTCTAGGAGGAACCAGTATCTGGGCCTGCCAGACCTGTCACTACAGAACTATTTCTATAGTTAAAACCAGGGGCTCTGCTTGGGGATTCCTCAACCACAGAAGCCAAGTGAATTGTGCTTGATTAGAGCAACGCCATGTTTTTTTTAAAACCACAGTGTTGTACAGGCGAGAAAACATCTCCAGACAAATTCTACTATCTTCTCTCTGTATCCATGTGCCGGTAAAATGCAAACACACAGGATTCGCAAAGAAAAGCCATCCTGGCTTAGCCCTAACTGCTGATAGGGGAATGATGCTTCCTGAGTTTCCGCTCCAGACTAAGGGTGGTGGCCCCATCATATCATTATAGAAAGTACTGTGGTAAGCTGCCCAGTGGCCACATGTCCTTCCAGGTCCACACAAAGGCCCCATGCAGTGGTTGTGAGGCTCCTCCATTGGAGGCATGTCCCTGGGGACTGACCTGAGATTTGCTTTGACCACAGCCATGGGTGGGAGTGGCAGTGTGTAAGTTCTGGGTGTGGCAACCAAGGCCAGCAGGCACTCCTCCCCTCCCCACTCCTCTCAGAGATATGCTGAGGCCTTGTGAGGGGGTCGCTCTGGTCCCTGGATGATGGCAGGGCCCAGTGAACAGCTAGCACCAAACGCCAGATGTGAGGGGGTCCTTTGTGAGGCTGCAGCCTGGCTGAACCACAGCTGCACGGGAGCTGGGAACCAGGAGAAAGATTTCGCTGGTGGTGTTTTGAGTTGCTAGGTTTTAGGGTTATTTATTTCATGAACACTCACAGAAACCAGATTTTTATTGCAGGAAAATATTATATGCAGGACATGCGTGACCACTCTCACGAGCAGTCTTCCTGGGATTCCTCAGCAAGTGAGAGCCCATGCCCTCTGCCTGGCTGTCTGCAGCCAACAGTGCATTCTGTCAACTCAGTGTTACAACTTCTGAGGGCACCCATGTGGGACCACAGGCACATCTGATCCCCCATGTGCCTAGTGGGCACCCCACCTGGAGGACTCAGCCCAGCCAAGCCAAGCCTCGGGCCCAGAGAGAACTGTATGTCTGCGAGTCATGACCACTTAGAGAGAAGGCCCTAAACTTACAACCTGCTCGCGGACAGCAGAGCCCAGAGCCTGGCAGACCCTCAGTGGGGCCTGGCACAGATGGAACAGGAAGAGCCACTGGCCTAGAGGCTCTGAGCTAACGCTGATCACCAACCACCACAGCTCCTTTCTGGGAAAAGCCCCAAAGGACCCCTCCCTCTGACAATGTTTCCTTCCTTCCTTTCTCAGAAAGGAGGCGCTGGGAGAGTGGCCCAGGCGGAGCACACCACTCCCTTCTCAAGAGCGAACCCAGCCCCAAGGATGATGCTCCTTTCTTGCTTCTGGTGTCCTCCTTCCCCTTGTGGGCACTCTGGATCCCTCTCTGCAGTTATCACTGACATTTAAAAACCCCCTGTTTTTGCTTAACATACAGTGTGAAAGGGTAATCATTAAAAAGTCACGCTCCCAAAGATGCAGCACGCTTTTATTCCAAGTCCACCCTCCTCTCCCACAGGCTCAGCTCTGTCAGCACCTCACCCTCTTCCAACCCCTGAGGGGTCCACGCCCCTATGGCGCTTCACAAAATAAGCAAACACTCCTCTGCTTGACCCCTGGGGCCTCTCAACTCATGTCGCAGCTCAAACTTTTGGTTTTCAGCTCAAACTTTTGGTTTTCACGTGCTGCCTTTGGCTCCAGGCACCAAGCCCCTCAGGACCCTCTCGAGTACTGAGTGCCCCCCTCCCCGACCCTCTGTTCCTCTGCAGTGCCTTTCCTGGGCACAGGCACAGTGTCCCTGGTCAGGCCCCTTCCTTACCCCTCAAAGTTCAGTATGACTGGCACTTCCCTTCAGAAGCTGGAGGGGTTTACCCTGTGTTCTAACTGTGCTTTGCTTATAGAATTTTCACAGGACTGCGAGCTAGAGGGCCCTGAACGCTCACACCTCCTGACAGCAACTCAGTCCTCCAAAAAAAACTGTTGTGAGCTGCAAACTGCCACACATGTAAAGTGAAGGTGCTGCTTCATGACCCCTACACTTTTTAAAGGTGCAAATTTTATTTCCCTGACTGCATAAACACGATCCTTTAAGAGTAAAATACCATACTGAAGTTAGGGAAGATATTCTTAGCGGTTTAGTTGATTTAACACAAAAAGTCACCAGGGCTGAGATTCCTCCTGATGTAGGAAGCTCAGTGCGGAGGAACTTCAAAATGCAACTGAACAGCCTTGCTCCGAAAGCCCATTAAGCATACCACGTGCATGTTCTTCTCCAAGGCCAGCAGAGAACTAGAGCACACCAGGGCTGTTTTTAAAGTGCAGCCAAGGCAGTTTCAAGTAGCAGGATGAAAAGGAATGGTGTCACTGCATACTGGGGACAACGCATATCTGTTTCTGCTTGGCTTGTCTGGTTCAATTACAGAAAATTACAGGATTGTGTTTCATGAGCAGGGAAGAAAGAAGGAGAACAGCGTGGGCCTGAAGGGCGGCGTGGCCAAGCTCAAAGAGGTGGGACCGAGAGTCTGGAATTCACACCCTGAGTCCCTACAGAGGTCCTGTCATGACCATGCTAGACAAGAGAGCTGTTATTACACTTGGCAGCAGGCTGACAAAACGCAGGAGAGGAAATGGACTCAGCAGAGGAGGAAGACAGGTTTTCAGGAAGTGGGCAGAGGTCACTCAGAAGGCCAAGCAGGGGAAGCAAGCTCTAATGGACAAAGGACAGCGTGCAGGCCCAATCAGAAGGGGCAAAGAGGGTACCTCGGGGAGGAGAAGGCACAGGGCCTGACCCTGGGTCCTCCTAGGCAGGGCTGACACCACATGATGCCTGTGGGTGGGGTCCTCTGAGGGTTCAGCAGCTCTCAATTACCTGTTTGTCTAAAACACTAACAAGGACAATGTGGCTTTGACTCTGTATTTTAGATGTAATTAAAAATAAGACGCCACAATCTAACTTATCCCCAACATGGCCAAGACATTAATGAGGGGGGGCTTTGCATACTGACAGACCAAGCCCAGCTGAAGGTTCCTAAAAGGGTCATGTAGTGAGCTGCACTTGACAAGGTGTTTAAGACTGAAGTGCAGAGGCTGGACTGGAGAAAACGATGGGGAAGAGATGGCTGTCCAGGAAAGGACCACACCAAAGGATAGGAAGACAAGAGTACAAAAGCAGATCCAGGGCCGATCAGGTAACTGGGCGCAGAGGCGCAGGGAGTGCCCGGGGGCTTTGCACCCCTGAACTGTTCGATTACCAGAAACATAACTTTCATAATTAGACATCCAGAAACAAAAGTCTTCTTTAAAAATAGGGATACAACAAAACTATAAAGTAAATTATAAAGTCAAAAATGAAATACAGACTGAGAATCAGACTACAGTATTAGAGAATTATCTTGCTAATTTTGTTAGGTATGGTTAAGAAACCATTCCCTTGTTAGAGTCACTCAGGTACATTTATGACAGAAATAATAATGGTTTGAGATTTGCCTTAATAAACCCAAGTGGGGAGTATTTTACAAAACAAACCAACAAACAGAAAAATAAGTAGGGAAGGAATAGATTTTTAAGGACTGGCAAACTGTAGAGAGCTACTGAAGCCGGGTACTGGGTCTCCTCGTGGAAGTTCATTTTACACTTCTGTCAACTGGGGGGGAAAAAAGCACAATGTTAGAGTTGTGAGTTACATTTTACTTGGAGCAATGTGAGCACTATAGCCAGGGAGTCAGCATTTCATATAGTTCTGAGAAACTGCTCCAAGGAGGTGCGGGGGTGGTCACTGTATTTGTAATTTTGGTGAAGGGAGAGTATATGCAACCAAGCACTTATTTTTTGCAGAAGGCTGATGCTAATCTTGTGAAGGTTACTGCTAGTCACGAGGAGCAGACGTCACTATGAAGGAATTTAGTGCTTTTCTAGATATGAGGAGATGAAAGAACTGGGCTCATAAAATCTTCCCTGGAAAATAATCTAACTACCTGAAGACCTGTCCTGCCAGTTTTTTCCAGAACCCAGAGCACCCGCTTTCTGACCTCCTCCTTGAACTCCTTTCAAGCGGTGTTGAAGGTTAGCGGCTGCAGAAGCTCATAATTTGATCCTTGGGGAGGTAGACAGCAAGTGCGAATTTGCAGTTGACACTCCTACATGTTTGAAAAGGTCATAAAAAGTTTAAGAAATAACAGGAGAGCAGAGAGGCAGAAATGCTAAATGTGTTCTGTTTCTGCTGAAAAAGGTCCAGTCCTAGCAGTTCCCCATGAGCCCTCTGGAAATGGAGGGAAGAGCACAGCAGAAATGAGAGATCAGAAAGATGATCAATCCAAATCTTAAAAGCTAACTTTCGTTAGATCTCCCTAAACTATTTTTTCTAACACAGACCAAAATAAAGCATTTTTAACAAAGTCAACAATTTCCAAGATCTTTTGTGTGTCATAGATGCCTCTGAAAATCTGAGGAAAGCTCTGGAACGTCTCCGTCAAAAAGTAAGCACACATCAGGAATTGGGCCGATTTCAATGTGGAGAGGTGATCAAGTCCTTTGCTGGGAAGGCCGAGAAGGGGCACTGCCACTGTACATGTCCACTGATTTACACCATCCTGTCCCTCTCCCTCTAGGATATGCTGAGTCGCCTAGAGAGCCTGACAACAGAAATCAGCAGATAAAATCTGGCCCAAAGATGCCAACCAGCATGTATTCTCTTATTAAACTACAAAATCCTTTTTGGAGATCCTTTACCCACACCCCTACAGTCTCTCAAAGACGGGCTTGCTCTGACCTGTGGAACCCAAGGACCCAGCACTCACTCTAGATGCTTCCTCAGAAGGCTGCATCAGTTTTGTCAGTAGCCCTCTCACTGTGCTGTCCTCACTGTCAGGATAGACGGACTCCATGACCATTCCACCCAGCCTGAGAGCCCCCAAGTGCTTCCCAGTTATCACATGCTACCTTTCTTGACGCTATGTGATAGAAATCCTTTTCAAGAATTGGTAGGGGAAAAAAAAAGAATTAGTGGCGCAAAGAGCACTTTTAGGGTGGTGAAAATACTCTGTATGATACATTGTAATGGTGATACATGTTGTTACGTATTTGTCCAAAACCACAAATGCATACCACCAAGAGTGAACCCTAATGTCAACTATGGGCTTTGGGTGATGATGACATGTCAGTGTAGGTTCATCAATTATAAGAAATGTTGTAAGTCTGGTGGGGAATGTTGATGGTGTGGGAGGCTGCATGTATAGGGGCAAGGAGTATATGGCAAATCTCTATACCTACCCCTCAATTTTGCTGTAAACCTAAAACTCCTCTAAAGAGTAAATTAAAAAAGTTTTTTTTTAAACAATAATAACAATAATGATATTAACACAAACACTAATCGTGGTGACAGTCACTGTGATGGTTTCAGCTCCACTTTTCAGAGCTCCGCACCAGAGTGGTGTGCTTCTTCACTGCAACCCATTCCCGTAACGCAGGGCATCCATACATGGACACCCCCAAGCCTAGATCCATATTACCTCGTAAGAGCGCATTCTGGTGCTATTCCCCTCTAAACCAAACAGAACTTAAGAAAACTTGTTTGGTTCTACAAAGAGGTTATATCTGAGAAAAGGAAGGTGAGGGACAGCCTGGACACAAGATGAAAGTCTGATTCCAAAATCTTTGGGCTAAGTTTATTTGAAAGAGAACCTTGCAGCAACTGTCCTCAGAAACTGCTAATATCTGACATCACTGACAGGGCCAGTTTTACAGGGCACTTCTTTCTGGGTAGTGCATTTGCCCACCGTCTTGGGAGACACATCCCAGATCTCCTCCCATAGAAAACCAGATCTCACCTTGCTCACGGAGCAATGCAGCTTCCAGGTTGCCATGAAACAGGGAAGGGAAAGACCTGGCTAGATGTCCTCCTTTGCCGGGCAAGGAGGTTCAGACCAAGAGGTGGCATTCCTGATAAAACAGGGTAGGGGGCTCCTGCAGTCACACAAACATATCCAATCCTAAATGTCACTAACACTTCAGGGTAAAGGGTAAAGATTATACTCGAAGGCCTGACAGAAGCAGGCTGCTTTTTGAAGACAAGTCCCTAAAATTCACAAGGAAAGAAGAGGCCAGATCAACAGAGATGGCAGCCAGCCTCTAATGGGCACTTCCTCTGTGTAGACCCTGAGCACCTTGCATATACTGTCTCCTCAGATCTCCCCACACCCTGCAAATGGGCCACAAGGAGCTGAGCAGCTTGGGGACCCACCCTCTAGCGCCTGCACTGGGCCAGCTGCCTGATCCGAAAGCCAAGAAACAGTTATCAAAACTCATAAATATCACTGGCCAAAATGCTCTGAAGAAGTTCTGCCACCAGGCATGCTCTGCATCAAGTAAACATGTGGAGAGAGAGGTTCCAAGGAACAGCCTCATACGTCAACACAGAGAAGTTAGAAGGAAGCCTTCACAGAATTTACTTTTAAATACAGGAGAGGGACATGAACGTGCTGATCTAAAATGTCATTTGTAGAGAAATCACATGAGATGGTTTTCAGGTGTTCCGAGGACAGCGGGATGGAGGAGATTCCTGAAGGTCCTTCCTTCCGTGCGCTTCCGCCGTCCTGCAGCTGCTGTGGTGACGTCCTGGGAGCGGTGCTAGTGCTTCGTCACCTCCGTGGGGGGTTAACATATTGGCTGTTCCAGGGAGCAAGGCCTTGAGTGCGCCGCACATGGAGAGAGGGAAATGCCCCTCCAGAGAAGGTGGTTCCTCTTGGGCCTGGGCTGACGGTCGAGTTGGGCTGATGCAAAGAACTCGAGTCGGTGGGGCTTCTAGCCACCTGCCTAACTTCCTTCTTGAGGGTCCTGAGAACACATGCACTTACCTGGACGGCCAGCCACCACCGGCCAAGACTCCAAACACGAAGACACCTGCTCCTCTGAGCCTTACCTTGTGTACACTTTTGGGGTTTTCCAACCAAGCATAGTACATTTCCTCCACATAGTTCGAACTAGTCCCGCTGAGGAAAGGCTCCGCAGCAACGGGGGCAGTATAGCATCGTATCTGCCCAAACGTCCTAGCTGCTGCTGGTCTGTTTTGTGAAAATGTCTTCACAGTCTGGGAGGCCGTTAACGGCCTCAACTTAGCAGCACAAGTCCTTAAGTGAAACATTCTTGTCCTGAAGTCTCTCACAACTGTCTGCACCAAAAAAAAGAAAGAGAAGTTAGAAAGTGCATTTTAGCAGACAAGGCTACTGGGGGGAAAATCTCTCAGACTCTGGCTGGAGGAGAAAGAGTCTGTAAATGCATGTATGGCTGCATGTTCTGCTTCAGAGAGCATGGCAGAGCATGAGGTAGTCAAGCGGACCAACCTTCTACATACAGGGCCTGCACTCAATATGGTGAGGCAAGAGCACAGCTGCAGAGATCATGTTCTCCACTTGCAAGTTCTGATCTAGTTTGGGGGCTATGATATATCATGACAGGGGCGCTTCCCTGATGGCTCAGCAGTAAAGAACCCGCCTGCAATGTAGGAGATGCAGGTTCAATCTCAGAGTCAGAAAGATCCCCTGGAGTAGGAAATGGCAACCCACTCTAGTATTTTTGCCTGGGAAATCCCATGGACAGAGGAGACTGGTGGATCCCTACAGTCCATGGGGGTCGCAAAAAATTAAGACATGACCGAGCACATGTAAGTTTATACGTTGTGTAAAATAACTATAGGAAAAGGCAACAAGGATGAATTAAGGATTAGGTTAGTATTAATTGCAAAAGGAGAAATACTTTCTAATCTATCCAGAGACTACCAAGCCCTGCTGGACTCTTGGTATTCTGGAGAACACAGAGACACTGGGAAAATATTTTGCTCACCCTCAAATAATTTATCTTTGAGCAAAAGAAAAAAAATATATTAAAAATAATTGCAGCAAAAGCACTGAGCACTTGAGAGGCACAGAAAATACCAACAAAACTCCACTTCTCCTAAGTGCTCCTTTCCAGCAGCCAGGAAAGTTTGGGGAAGGGCACGAACGATAGGGAGGACTTCACTCTGAAGAGGAGGGGAAGGAAGGGAGTCTACATAAAAGAATCAGTAGGAACAAAGATCAGAGAGATGGAAAAGTTTGAAGAACACAAGGGAGGAGCAAGAACTGTCTTGGCCAGCAGGAGGAATAGACTAGCTGGACGGCCACGAGTCCAGATGCCATGTTTCCTAAAACTGGAGCCAGGAGAGGGCCAACAAGAGAGGCAGGTGGCTCTGCAAGACAAAGGCATGGACAGCAATGACCACAGAAGAGTCTACCTACCTCGCGCCACTCTAGTAGCTTGACCTGTTAGGACTCTTATGAACCCACCAACTCCCTCCAGGCAGGTGTTAGCTCTTCTGCTTTATAGGTCACCTTTCTGAGTTTGTTTACATTTTTCCCAAGGTTGAATGGACCTTGAGTTTGATGGTTGTAATTTTACTAAATGTAATATATAACTCTAACTACACTATCCACTTTACAAAAGCATCTGATGCACCCACCAGACCATGAAAGAGTTTAGACTGTCTGGGTTGGGAAGATCCCCTGGAGAAGGGCATGGAGCCCACTCCAGTATTCTTCCTGGAGAATCCCCATGGGCAGAGGAGCCTGGCAGTGCTACAGTCCATAGGGTCACACAGAGTTGGACATGAATGAAGTGACTAAGCAGCTGCAGCGGAGGGTCTTGAACCACTTCCAATCATGTGTAAGCGTTCAGATGCCTCTCGGAGGGGACAAGGACACTGTGCTGCTTCTCTTCCCACAAAAATCCCAGCTGCCCAGTGGTCTCTTCCAGTCATAGCAAAAGAGGCTGGGGAAAGGGAGGGGAGCCGTTGGGCAGAAGTGAGGCTCTCCATAGCCCTCTGCCCTGGGAAATGGTGACTGATGGTCTGACAAATGGTTGGCCTTAAAGCAAGTGCCCTGGCTGTAAAGTGGGAATCACACCCCACCTCCACTCCTGCCTGAAGAAAATCCAAGCTCTGAGACAGGCTGAGAATTACCCAGAAATAAATGTTACATAAACTATCCTCTACACTGTTTGTAAGAACCCCTTCTCTTGACCCAAATATGATCAGGATATGCATAAAAGACACTGGCCTGTTTGGCTGCTTGGAAAAGACAGGTCAGCAAAAGCAGAATTTAAAAGCTAAACAACAAACAAAAACTTGCTCCTTAAAAATTAAATGCAATCTTTAGGATGGTATCTTAACTCCTTTTTTTAAAAAAACCTTAAGTAACTTCAGTAGTTCTTCCTACTGCCAACTCTATTCCAATTTTCTCAGCTATTAAGTTTAAGGCACACAAAGAACTATGAAAGACACTGATGGCAAAAATACTATTACTGTTGCTTTCCACGTTAATTTTTTAAAAAATCAGGCCGACACTCATCTTTTTCCTCCAACGTCATTATTATCTAGGCAGCTTGAAACACTCTGAGTTGGCGTTTTCTCCTAGAACACAGCAGTATCATCACCTCCATTAACAGTCATTATTCAGTTGCTGCAATACCCAATTAACAGGCACCACAGTGACAAGTACAAAACTGTTCATTTCATCTCTTCTTCCTAAAGCAGTCCTTCCAATATGATACAGTAAACAAACCACGTTACTGAGTTATCTGCAGTCATAAAATCTGACAAACAGCTCAGCTCAATGCTGCCCAGCACAATTACTAACAATCTTCAAACTTCCCTTCAGATGACTCATAGGAAAACTTTCCCTTCAGCAGACAGCTCAACATCCCCCTGCCTCCACCCTAGGATGACCAGGAACAGCTGTTCCCTATCCGCAATCTGAGCGATCCACAGAGCAGACATCAGGTATACATTTCAGATTCTGGAAGGTTCTGATTCCATCCTTCCAATTCCAGAGTCAACATTAAGAATAGCGCATTTCTGGTAGGAATGCTGAACCATTCAAACACTTTCATGAAAGCTTTGGGTTGTCAAAAAAGTCCAAGTGTTCTGACTTGTGGTTGAGAACAATATTTCTACTTGATAGGGGCGCCAAATATTCTTAGTGGGGAAAGAACAGTCTTTTCAACAGATGGTGCCAGGGCAACTGGAGATCCACATGTGAAAAAGTGATTTTGGACCCCTGTCTTACACCATACACAAAATTAATTCAAAATGGATCAAAGACCTAAATGCAAGAGCTGACACTGTAAGACTCTTAGAAGGTTTCTAACTTCCAAAATGGAGTAAATCTTCAGCATCTTAAGTCAAACAATGTGTCTTAGGACACCAAAAGTACAAATAACAACAACAAATTGGACTTCATCAAAATAAAAACTTCACTGCTTCAAAGTGAAAGCCACTCAGTCGTGTACGACTCTTTGTGACCCCATGGACTATACAGTCCATGGAATTCTCCAGGCCAAAATAGTGGAGTGGGTAGCCTTTTCCTTCTCCAGGGGATATTCTCAACCCAGGGATCGAACACAGGTCTCTCACATTGCAGGCGGATTCTCTACCAGCTGACCCAGAAGGGACAGCTGCTCAGTGCTCAGTGCTTCAAAGGACACCATCAAAAAAGGCAGTCTAAAAAGGAATATATGCAAATTATATAGCTAATAAGGTACATGCATGCAGAATATAAAGAACTCATGACTCAAAAATGTAAATATAACTCTATAGTGAAAAGTAACCCAATCAAAAAAACTGCCAAAGGATACAAATAGACATTTTCCCAAAGAAGACACACAAACGACCAATAAGAATGTTAAAACATACCCAACATCATTAGTCATAAGGCAAAAAAATTTGCAAATCAAAATCACAACAAGATAGGACTTCAGGCCCACTAAACTGGATATAATCAATACAAGCAAGTGTTAGGGAGAACACGAAGAATTAGAACTCTCATACAATCCGGGTGGGAGTGTAAACTGGTGCAGCCACTTTGGAAAAGTTTCTCAAAAAGTTAAACATAGAATCACCATGTGGCTCAGCAACTCCACTCCTAGGTATACAACCAAGAAAAACAAAAACATATGTCCACACAAGCCCTGGTACACAGATGTTCACTGCAGCATTATTCATACTAGCCAAAAAGTGGAAACAACTCAGAATGCGTTGGAGCCATATTATGCAATAGAACTAAGGAATTTTTTTGAAATACCAATACATCCTGCAACACAGATGACCTCTGAATATATTAAGTGAAAACAGTCATTCACACAAAAAAACCACAATATTGTATGACTTCATGTTATATGAAATGTTCAGAACAAGCAAATCGATACAGACATAAAGCCCAGGGTTGGGTGTGGTAAGGCTCAGACAGGACTACTAACGGGTATGGGCTTTTTGCATTGACAGGTGGATTTTTTACCACTGAGCCACCAGGGAAGCCCAGGTATGGGTTTTGGGGGGAGGGGGATGAAAATATTCTAAAACTAGATTATGCTGATGGCTTCACAACCTTCTGGTATACTGTAAGACATTAAACTGTACAGTTTAAATAGGTGAATTATATGGTACATGAATTATACCTCAATAAAGTTTTTTTTTTTTGGCTACACAGAACAGCACGCGAGATCCTAGTTCCCAGACCAGGGACTGAACCTGTGCCCCTCTCCACCTCCATGCGATAGAAGTGTGGAGCCCCAACTGCTGTGCCACCAGGAAAACCCCTCAATAAAGTTGTTTTTTAAAAAGTCTAAGAAGAAACATGAATCTATCGATATCAATAAAGTACACAAAGTGACACTGTTTATAACCATTAATTTCAAGACACAAGTATATAAATCTATACATTTGAGAAAAATAACATTTAAAAACAAAGCAAAAACTAATGCAAAATTTGTTTTTAAGGGTTAGGTGCTCTGCCCTTAGGAAAATAAAACAGAACTTTATCTGTACCTAACCATTCCCCAGTCAGGCAGCACACACTTTACCCAAGGTCACCTCCCCATTCACAGGATGGGGAGATAAACTGACTCCTGACATCTATGACCGTCATGCTGGCTAGGCAGAGGAGTAATTAGAGGTAAAAACAGCTTGGACAGTTTCTCAGGACATGAGTCTTTGAGGGAAAAGCACATCCATAGTTAAATGGTTGTTACCATTGTATGTTGCCTGAGAACCATTTTAAAAGAACAACTTACCTTGAAAGGTGGTTTTTGGGGGGGGGCATTTCAGACTCAAGATTCTCGTGACAAGTCAAGAAAACAATGCTTGCTACACACCCACGGCTGTTACTCCATTATTCTAGCTTTAGCAGTGATACAAAGACATTAGGTACAGAGAGAGCACAAATACCAATTCTCTCTTACTGGCTGAGAATCTAAGGAGAATTCAACATCTTTCACCTGTGATGCCTCATCAAACATAAACTGAGAGAGGGAGGTAGTGCAGGTTACTCTTAAACTGCAAAGGTATTCTGCTGTCATTAGATGAAAGCGGTGGCTAAGTCTTCAGGGCAAACAAGCAGAATGACCCTTACTATGTGAGCCTTAAATGTGTCACCTGATCTATGGTCAGTTTCCTCTGCCATAAAGTGACGGGAACAATCACTCCTGCTTTCTCAATATCTTTTGTAACTATGATACAAAAATGAAAGAATTTTACATACTTTAAAAATACTTTTATGACTAAAGGACAATTTACCAGAAAAACAAAAAACCAATCAACCAGCCAAATAAACAAACAAAAAACAAGAAAAGCAACCCCACAGCTAACGCTATCTCTTAAAAAAGCTGAAATTTCCAAGGTAAACCTAAACAGAAGTAAACTTGGAGTGGGTAACTGACCAGACTGTTAGAGGGGCTTCCATCTCTGAACCAGGAACCCCAAACAAGCTTCAGTGCACAGGTCTGAAGATTGATCTGTCCTTCCCCAGACTGACACTGTTACCAGAGGTGCCCTTACTGTGGTGTTGCATGGTATAGGTAAGCTGGCATTTTTTAAAGGTGTTGGTTAAAGCAGAAATTATTAAAATTTTATGAAAAGCAAGGGCAGTTGTCAATATTTATTAAAAACTTAAAAAGCATATACAGAACTTCTGTTTCCCACTACATGCAGCTAAAAATAAGAGATGTTTCATTAAAAAAAAACAAAAAAACAACATGATTCTGAAAGGTGGAGAGGAGACAGACTGGGAAGGGACCTTGGGGCCCAGAAGACTCAGAATTGAGTTCTCCTTTTCTTTTTGCCTCATATATTCCAGGCTAGGTGCTGAAGAAGTTGGCAACCCAGAAATACCAACTACTGTAGACTCAATAAAAGCTGCAACATAAGTCTGCCCTCTCAGGCCAGAGGACCGAGAATGGGGCAGTCTAGCAGGACAATAACCACTCTACTGCAACCAACCCCACAGAAAACATGGCGGCCCACTCCTGCTCCACCTGGTAGCATCAGAGGAGATCAGCGACTTTCATCCCCACCAGTGACAATGACCCCCTCCCCCCAACAACAATAGTAGAGGCCATGAGGGAGCCTGGATTTTACTGCCCAGCAGCACAAGGCAGAGTGGAATCTCCCTTCCCAGGCAGGGTGGAATCACAAAGGTCTAACTGAGAAATTATACCCACACAGCAGTGACAAGGAATCCCTACCCACAGATACCAAGGAGGCCAGGTGAGGAGCCTCCACCTCTACCCAGTAATAACCAGGCAGCACCTCCTATCCCCCCAGCAGTGTCAGAAGAAGTCTGTTCTGTTGTGCTCACCAACACTAAGATGACACAGATTAGAATTATGTGGCAACATTTTAGAAGAGCCAGCATCAATATGCTTCCACAAGCAACTATGAACATGCTTGAAACAAATGAAAATAGCCTCAGTAAAGAAAGAAAAGATATAGAGATGAACCAAATGGAAACTTCAGAACTGAAAATTACAATAACTAGCATAAAAAACTTGATAAATAAGTTAAACTAAAGAAAGAAGAAACAATGAACATGAACAAACATGAACAAAAGGAATTTCCCATTCTGAACAAGAAGAAATAGACTGGGGGGAAAAAACCAGGGCCTCAGGGACATGTGGGACTATAACAAAAGACCTAATGCTGCATATAAATGGCATCAGAATCTCAGGAGGAGCAGAAAGGGGAAGGGGCTGAAAATGTATTCAAAAAAATAATAGCTGAAAACTTTCCAAATTTAGCAGAAGACATAAACTTACAGATTCAAGAAGCTGAGAGAACCCCAAACAAAATAAACCCAAAGAAATACATTCCAAGATACATCATAAGCTTTTGAAAACTACAAACAACTGAAATAGTATATTTCTCACCAGAAACTATGGAGGCAAGAGAAAGTGGCACAACACTTTTCAAGTGCTGAAAGAAAATAACTGTTAATCCAGAGTCCTATATCCAGCAAAAACATCCTTCAGGAAAAAGGGGGAAATAAAGATCTTAGATGAAGAAAAACTAAAAAAATTTGCTGGCAGATTTATCTTAAATGAATGGCTAAATGAAATCCTGTAAACAGAAAGTAAATGATAAAAGAGAAACTTGTAATATCATGAAGAAAGAAAGAACAGAAACAAAATATAGGTAAATATAATTTCCTTTCCTCTAGAATCTTGTAAATGATGTGTGATGGATGAAGCAAAAATTACAACACATCTGATGTGGTTCTAATGCTGTGTCTATAGAGGAATTATTTAAGACAATTTTAAGTGGAGTAGGATAAAGTGATGTAAACAGAGATATGGTTTCCATATTTCACTCAAAATGATAAAATTATGACACTAGCAGACTGTGATAAATTATGTACATACAATGCAATACCTAAAAATCCACTAAAAAAGCTACATAGATACACTAAAAAACACTACATATAATTAAAAGTGGAATTTAAAAATGTGTTCAAGTTTAAAAAAAAAGAAAAACGTGTTCAAGTAACCCACAAGGGGGCAAGAAAAAGAAAGCAGAGAAACAAAAAACAAAACAGAAAATAAAGAATAAAATAGCAGACATAACTCCTAACATATCAATTATTACACTAAATGTAAATGATCTAAATACACTAGTTAGAGATTGGCAGAATGGATAAAACAACAGGATCCAATAATATAACAAATTTCAATTGTAACAATACAGGAAGGTTGGAAGTGAAAGAATGAAAATTATGTATCATACAAACATTAAACAAATGAAAGCAGGAGTTTATTTCGTCATCTAATGATACTACTGTTATCAGACAAAATAGACATCCGAGCAAAGAAAATTACCAGAGATACTAATGACAAAAGATTAATCTACCAAGAAAATATAGCAATCTTAAATATGTATGCACCAAACAACATAACTGCAAAATATGTGAATCAAACTAATAAACGTGAATGGAGAAAAAAACAAATTTAAATTATAGTTGGAAACTTCAACTCCTCTTTCAATAAGAGACAGAAAAGCTAGATATAAGGTCAGCAAGGAAACCAAGAAGCTCAAAAGTACAAACTACTAAAACTTACCCAGTTTGAAATAGCTATTCAAGAAATTTCATGTGTAATTTAAAAGCTTCTGAGAAAGTAGACTCCAGGAAATTTCCTGGCATTCCAGTGGTTAGGACTCTTTACTTCCACCGCTGGGGGCATGGGTTCAATCCCTGGTTGGAAACTTAGATCCACATGTGGCAATGCCAAAAACAAAACAAACAAAAAACAATGCAATCTACCATACTAACAGGATTGAAAAGAAAAACTACATGCTCATATCAATAGATGCGGATAAGACACCTGACAAATTCAACCACCATGATAAAAACTCTCAGAAAACTAGGGATAAAAGGGAACTCTAACTTGATAGTAAGCCTCCACAAAAGCCTACAGCTAATACATACTACTTAATGGTGAAAGAGTGACTGCATCTTTTTAAAACTGGGAGCAATGTAAGGATGTCTATTTTCATCCCTACTATTCAACATAGTACTGAGAGCTGTAACCAGTGCAATAAGCCAAGAAAAGGAACTAAAAGGCTTACAGATCAGAGAGTAAAAAATAAAACTACTACTATTTGCAGATCACATAATCGATTATCTATGTACAAAACTTTAAGGAACCTACAAAAACATTTATAGAATAAGTGAATTTGCAGGGTCATAGGATACAAGATAAATATATAAAAACCAACTGCATCTCTACAAACTATCAACGGACACATGAAAAAGACAATTTTTAAAAAGGAAACACTTAGTATAAGTCTAACAAAACATGTAAAAGGCTTGTATGCTAAAAACTACAAAATACCAATGAACAAAATAAAAAAACCTAAATAAATGAGAGACATACCTTGTTCAGGGACTGGAAGATTATCTCCAAATTGTTACACAACTTTAGCACAATTCCTATCAAAATCTCAGTAAGAATTTCTGTAGATAGAGATAAGATTATTCTAAAATTTATAGGCGAAGGCAAAGGAATTAGATTAGCTGAAACAATAGTAGTGGGAAGAACCAATCTACTTAATTTCAAAATTTATTATGCAGCTTCAATAATCATATTGTATAGTACTGACGGTGAGACAGACAAAAAGACTGATGAAACACAACAGAGAACTCTAAAACAGACCCGCACAAGCACAACCAACTGATATTTGGCAAAAATGTAAAAGCAATTCAGTGGAGGAAGAATTGCTTCTTCCTTCTCAACAAATGCTACTAGTTGGATATCTATAGTGGAAGGAAAAAGAAAAAAAAAGAAAGAATGGAAAAGAAAAGAAAGAAATCACTCAAGCTAGAATTCACACCTTATATAGAAATCAACTTGAAATGGATTATAAATTTAAATGTACAACACAAAACTATAAAACTTATAGAGAAATATGTAAGAGAAACGAGAGCTAGGTGGAGTCTTTAACTTGCTACTAAAAGCAAAACCGCGGAGAAGGCAATGGCACCCCACTCTAGTACTCTTGCCTGGAAAATCCCATGGACGGAGGAGCCTGGTAGGCTACAGTCCATGGGGTCGCTAACAGTCGGACACAACTGAGCGACTTCACTTTCACTTTTCCCTTTCATGCACTGAAGAAGGAAATGGCAACCCACTCCAGTATTCTTGCTTGGAGAATCCTAGGGACGGCAGAGCCTGGTGAGCTGCCGTCTATGGGGTCGCACAGAGTTGGACACGATTGAAGCGACTTAGCAGCAGCAGCAGCAAAAGCATGACCCAGAAAAGACAAAGTTCATAAACAAGACTTGACCAAAATTAAAAAGTTTTTGCTCTCCAAAAGATCCCATTAAGAAGATAAAAAGACAAGCTACAGACAAAAGAAAATATCTGCAAACCACATATCCAACAAAGGACTAGAATGCTTAAGAAATTCTCAAAATGAAACATTAAAAACTGCAAATGATCCAGTTACAAAATGGGCAAAAGATATGAATAGGTATTTCACTGAAGAGGCAAATAAACACATAAAAAGACATTCAGTATCACTAGCCATCAGGGAAATGCAAATTAAAACCACAATCACTACGCATCTATTAGAATGGCTAAAATTTTTTTAATGGTATTAAATGCTACCAAGAATATGGAGTAAGTGGTTCACAAATACATTATTGGTGGGAATGTAAAAGAAAACTCTGTAATAGAATGTTAATAGAAAACTCTGTCTACTTTAGAAAAAACTAAACATGAAACCACCCTATGACCTAGTGATTACACTTCTGGGAATTTTTCTCAGAGAAATGAAAACTTCTGCTCACATAAAAACCTGTATATATACCCCATATAAGAGTGCTATGTAGGGCTGTTCAACACAAACATAATAATGTACTTTTTTGAGTGAGAGTTGGCATGTCAAATGCGTCCTCTAGAAAAATAACTGGTATAATATTGAGTTGTTTTCTAAAGTTGATACCCTGGGTTATTTTTGTGAACAGTCTCATGTTTGGGACCTTTTTTTTCTCAAAATTAAAAAGTCCTTATTAAACCAGGAATTTGAAGGAAAAAGAAACCCCAAAAACCTGTATATAAATGTTTATAACAGCTTAACAGTCAAAGAATGGAAACCACCCAGATGTCCTTCAAGGCCTGGAGTCTTAAATCAACTGTGGTACACCAATAGCCTGGTACATCAATAGCATCAAAAGCATAAAAATGAGCAAAACTACTGATATAGGCAACAACCTGTGTGCATTTTCAGAGAATTACACTTAGTGAAAAAAGCTAACCCTAAAAGGTTACATACTGTACGATTCTCCTTATGTAACATTCCTGACATGTCAAAATTATAGAAACGGAAAACAGATTAGTGGTTGCCAGGAGCTGAGGAATTGCAGGCAGGATGGAAGTGGGTACAGCCATAACAAGGTAACAGGAGGGACCCTTGGCATGACGGAAAGGTTCTCTATCTTGACTGTTAATCAATGTCAATACCTGGCTGTGATATAGTACTGTAGTTCTGTAAAAATGTTGTTTGAGAAAATGGGTAAAAAGACACTGGGATCTCTGTGTACTATTTGTTATAACTGCATATAATAGATTTGCATGTACAATTGCTCAAAATTACAAAATTCTAGAATAAATTTCTCAATAATTGTATAATTATTCCAAAACAAAACTACCTAAAAATTTTAAAGAAGATGGTACAGTACTTTTCTCAAATGGGGCAGTGAGGAGTAAGACTAATTAAAAGCAGATCTGATATACACAGATATATATGCAAGATATACATATAACATGGTAAATATCTCACATTTAATAAGCTGTGTGTTCAAATTTAAATGAAATCAACAGAAATTGATGTATTTCTGAAATTAAAGTTAGTCTTTAAAAGTAACTAAATTTTGGTGATGGCTGCATACTATGAATACACCACAAACTAGTGAATTGTATACTTGAAAGAGTGAACAGTATGGTACATGAATTATATCTCAATAAAGCTGTTAAAGGAAAAAAAAAGTACTTGAAATGTGGAAAATGCTCTTCAAAATTTTATCAGGATACTCTAATCTTTCCTCAACTTTCTAAGATCAGCTATTTGCAAAGCTAGAATAGTATTATACATTTTCAGACCCTGAGGGTCTTGCACAAAAAAAACTGCAGTTTGACTGTTGCGTCTCTTGTCACAGTGCAAACAAGACTTCGTCTAGGCCAATTATCCTAAAGCTGCTCAGAGCAGTAAACCTGGGAGTCAGCCTCTAGTCCCTGCTTCCAAGTACAGGTAGAACAAAGCAGAGAAACCCCAGGACAAAATAGAGTTCACACCTCAGGTCTGAGTCATCTCTCCTCTGTTATGGGTGAAGGGCAGAGAGAGCAAGTTCTTGTCTATACTCCGTGTCTCGCCACCAGTTTTCTACTAAGCTTCGGTACACAACTTACACTGACATCAGGTAGCTTTGCGAAAGGGAAAGGGTACACTAGTGTGTTCCTCGAGGAAACGCGCTTCATCTCAACATGAGCTACCATATCCCTGGAAGAGAGAAGCGTACTGAATACAGTAGGGTACCGCAAGCTAGTCTACCCATTAAGGGTGTTGCCCGCAGAGAGTTCACAGGGAGGATGGGTACTGTGGGTACTAAGCATGGAGGGATCCTGAGTATATGGGCACTGAGCACACGTGCAGCAGAGTAACCCATCCATTAAGGGTGTCACCCTGAAGAGCACAGAGAATGGAAACGATGAGCGCTGAGTAAAGGTACTGAGGATAGTGGAGGTACTAAGTGCTGAAGGGTAATTCACTCAAGGGTTCACCCCAGAAGAGCGCAGGGAGGATGGGTATGGGGGTACTGAATACACAGGATACTGTGGGGATAATCCGCTCAAGGGCGTCACCCCAAGGAACACAGGAAGGATTAGTACTATGGGCACTGAAGACAGAGGGGTACTGCAGAGTAATCTGTTCCTCAAGGGGTCGTCCCAGGGGCGAAGGTCAGCCCGGACAGGAGCCGACCAGCGTCTTCGTGCTCTGGGAAAAACGAATGCCCACAATTCACAGCCGGTTCGTCAAGGGCGCGCCACCCTTCCAGCCGTCCAGGCGGGGAGAGGACACAGCCTGATGACTCCCACGTGACGCCTCCTCGACCTTGGGGGTCACCCTGGCCGCTGCGCCCGTTCCCTCACATCCGCCGCGCAGCCCACCCCCCTGCCCATTACAGCCAATGGCTTGCCGCTCCGCGCCCCGCGCGACCTCTGCGCACGCCCGCACCCGCCAATCTCCGCCCGCCAGAAGGCGCCCGCCGCACCATTGGCTGCCACGTCCGTCTGTCAGGCTCCGTCCCACCCACCTCCCCCGTCAGCCCGCTCCAGCCAGCTCCACTCCCTGTCACCGGGGCGGCGGCGACAACGAGGGCGCGGCGGCCTTGCCCCATGCCAAGACCCTCGCCGCCTGCCTGACCGGCGCGGAACCTCCCAAATCCGGCTGGACCCGGCTGCAGCACAAGCCTACCTGTCTCCGGCTCAGCTCCACCCGAATGAGGCGCCGACACCCCACTCCGGGGCACCAAACTCTTGGCCCCGCCTCAGCGTGTGGCGTCAGCACGCCGCCCCGCCCTGAGACGACAGGGGCCGCCCCTACCTCGTGAGCGGAGTCTTGACGTCACAGAGTCGCGCCCACACCTCTTGTGGCATGGCCTTGGGGCAATAGCGTCAGCTACGAGGTTGTGGCTTGCTTTTGGCGTGTCCGGTCCTGACCGGCTTGCGTGACAGTTATGAAAGGGGATCTGCATGTTGCTTAATACTGTCTCCTGCAATAGGCTGTCAGGAGTCTTTTGATGGAGAACGGACTTGGTATGTGCTGTCAGAAACAAACCTTGATCGGCAGCGCGCGCTCGAGGCGCCGCAGGCAGTGACCCGCGGAGTGAGAACCAGGAAGTCATAACCCTGACACTAGGTTTTCCCAAAGTAGGCAACGGGCTCTCGAGAGCCTTCACTTAGTGCATGGATGGTTTATTATGCCATTTCATCGAATACCAAGTGGTCATCCGCTTTTACAGGTTATTTTACTTACTGCTGAAAAGGAAAAAATAAACACTTTTACTGCTGCTGCTGCTGGACACCTCAATCGTAGATACAGCACTATTTTCAAAATGTGGAGGACAAAAATCTCAATTTTGTTGAAATATGGTAAGTTGTAAGCAATCACATACTGAGAAAGTCCTTTCAGTTCTTCAGTCTTTGTTAGCAAGGGAAAAGCCTCATTTAATGCTAAAGTGTCTTTAATTCCACTTTTTCTTCTTTCCCTTTTCTGACCAAGATAAAACTTAGGCTCACAACTTTCGGTGGACAATAATATACGTAGAAGTTACTTGGTCTTCCTGATTTGTGACAGGTTATCTTTGAGATATATGGCAAATAATAGGTTTTCTGATTTACTGTAATGCTAAAATGTTTTCTTTTGTAATAAAAATTTCCATTTTAAGACTATATTAACTAGATACTAGTATGGGAAGGTGGTATCCAAATGACCGACAGTAGGAAAAGGCTGTTCCACACTGTCTTGAATTGTTCCTCTGTGTTTATTCCCCACAACTTGAAGGCAAGGACTGTGTCATGTTGCATGGCTGGGGATACTGGGGTGACAAAGGGCAGTCATCTGGTCATAGGGATCTGACCTTGAAAGCTCCATAGGGGACACAAATGTCTGAATCTGGGCCAAAATTCAGACAAAATTTGCCACCTGCTGGCAAGTGTGATACAGACTTGTAGCAATTTCTAAATTTCTTAAGTGAAGTGAGTGAAAGTCGCTCAGTCGTGTCTGACTCTTTGGGACCCCATGGACTATACAATCCATTGAATTCTCCAGGCCAGAATACTGGAGTGGGTACCCTTTCCCTTCTCCAGGGGATCTTCCCAACCCGGGGATCGAACCCAGGTCTCCCACATTGCGGGCCAATTCTTTACCAGCTGAGCCACCAGGGAAGCCCACATTTCTAAAAGGGAAAGGCAAAGTAGAGGTGGGTTGGTTGGTTTTTTTTCTTTTCATTTTGTTTTTTAAGTAGGAAGTAAGGGGCTTCCCTGGGGCTCATCAATAAAGGATGAGCTTATTGCTCTTGCAATGCAGGAGCCTTTAGTTCTATCCCTGGGTCAGGAAGATCCGCTGGAGGAGGAAATGGTAACCCACTCTGGTATTCTTGCCTGAAAAATCCCACAGACAGAGAAGCTGGTGGGCTGCATTCCAAAGGGTTGCAAAGAGATGGATACAACTGAGTGACTGAACACACACACGCATAGGTGCTTGTGAGAACAAAGTTAGGCTGATATGTGTTCTGAGGATTTGAAGACTAGGAGAAAGTGAAGGAACCAAGGAACAAACCAGTATTTTTTTTTCTTTCTCTTTTTATTGTGGTAAAATATAAGAAAAAATTTGTCCTTTTAAAGGACAGTTTAGTGGCATTAATCACTTTATAATGTTGTGCAACCATAACCACTATCTATTTTACCATTCCAAAGAGAAATTCACAGGAAGCTCAGCTTGGTGCTCTGTGATGGCCTAGATGGGTGGGATGTGGGTGGGGAGTGGAGGCAAGACTAAGAGGGAGGGGATATACGTATGCATATAGCTGATTCATGTCATTGTATGGCAGAAACTAACACAACATTGTAAAGCAATTATGCTCCAGTTAAAAGAATAATAATAAAAGAAATTCTGTAACCATTTAGCAATAACTTCCCACCCCCCTCCCTTCTTCCTTCTCACTGAGTAACCTCTATTATACTTTGTCTCTATAAACTTGTTGACTCCATCTACCTCATATACAGTATCATATGAGGTACTGTATATATCTCATACAGATAGTATTTGTCCTTTTATGTCTTGCTTATTTCACTTAGCATGTTTTCAACATTCATCCATACTATAGCATGGATCAAAATTTCTTTCCTTTTCATGGCTGAGTAATATTCTGTTTTATGGATATACTGTGCCTTGTCTATCCATTCATCAGTTGATGGACATTTAGTTTGTTTCTAACTTTCGGCTTTTGTGAATAGTGCTACTGTTACTGAACTAAACTTGGGTCTACTTGCCTGACTGGCAGCAAGACAAATCTACTGATACCAGGTTATGGTGAAAGAAAATACAGTGTTTATTGCAAGGCCAAGCAAGGAAAAAGGGCAGCTTGTGCTCAAAAGATCAGAACTCCTCAATGGCTTTCAGGAAAGTTTTTTTTTTTTTTTTTTTTTTAATTTTTATTCTTTATTTTTGGCTGTACCATGTGGCTTGCAGGATCCTAGTTCCCTGACTAGGGATTGAACCCATGACCCCGGTAGTGAAAGTACAGAGTCCTAATCACTGGACTGCCAGAGAATTCCCAGGGAAGTGTTTTGAAAGGCAACATTAGGGGAGAGGGTCACAGGGTGCCTAGAGGACATTCTTCTGATTGGTTGGTGGTGAAGTAACTAGGTACTATTTCAGGAGTCAACAACATCAGCCTTCTGGTTCCAACTGGCCTGGGCTCTATGTGCTTGTGTTCAGCATGCAGTTAACGTCCTCCACCTAGTGGGGGTTTTTGTATCTGCAAAACAACTGAAGGATATTGTTCAGAATACTATCTACAACTCTTGAGGAGAAACTATAAAGGTCCTTGACTTTGTTTTATGGCTAAATTATTATTAATTTGTCTTGACTGTTTTCCTTTGTTTTTGCCTTTTCTCACTTCTCTGATTAAATTTGCTCTTTGGAACTTAGGGTAAGCCTAGGGGCTAAAGCTTTTCTACAAACAAGAGACAGAGGAGGGCTTCCCTGGTGGCTCAGTGGTAAATAATCCACCTGCCAATGCAGAAGACATGGGTTAGATTCATGGTCCAGGAAGATCCCACATGCCTATGTGCAACTAATATCCCACATGCCTATGGGCACATGGGAGCAACTAAACCCATGTGCCACAACTACTGACATGTGCTCTAGAGTCTGTGAGTCACAACTACTGAGCCCGCATGCTACAACTACTGAAGCCTGCACGCCCTAGAGCCCATGCTCCTAACAAGAGAAGCCACTGCTATGAGAAGTCCATGTACCACAACTATAGAAAAGCCTGCTCACCACAACTAGAGAAAAGCCTGAACAGCAATGAAGACCCAGCACAGCCAAAATTAAATAAATAAAATTAAAATCATAAAAAAGAGACAGGGATACTGGAGTCTGTCCCTGGAAAGTCCCACAGGGTCCTGCTTGGTTTCATTATAATGATCATTGGGTTACAAGTGTCTGTCAAGTACTTGTTTACAATTTTATTGGGTATTTCCTAGGAGCGTAAGTGGTTGCTCATTTGGTAATTCTATCTCCAGCTTTCTGAGCAAGTGCTAAATGGTTTCCCACAGGGGCCAGACCATTTTACATTCCCACTAGCAGTGCATGATGGTTTCAATTCTTCCACATACGCTTCATACCCATATTAGTATGTGTGAGGCGATATCATTGTTATCTTGTTTTGCATTTCCCTAATGACTAATTATGTCAAAATTTTTATGTGCTTATTGCCCAGTTGTATATCTTCTTTGGAGAAAAGTTTAAGTCATTTGCCCTTTTTGGAATTGGGTTTTTGTCTCTGTTGAGTTGGAAGAGTTCTTTATATATTAACCCGTTATCAGGTATGTGAGTTGCAAATATTTTCTCCCATTCTGTAGGTTGTCTTTTTACTTTCTTTATAACGTTCTTTAATGAACAACAGTTTTAACCTTTGAAGTCCATTTTATCCATGTTTGTTGTTATTGTTGCATAGTTCATTATCTGTCATAGCCAAGAATCCATTGCTAAATCTGAGATCATGAAGATTTATCCTTCTTCTAAGAATTTTATGGTTTTAGCTTTTATATTTAGGTTGTCTATGCATTTTGAGTTAATTTTTGTATATGATGTGCAGTAGAAATCCAACATCATCTTTTTGCACATGGCTTAAAGCTCAACATTCTAAAACTAAGATCATGGCATCTGGTCCCAGCACTTCATGGAAAATAGATAGGGGCACAGTAGAAACAGTGACAGACTTTATTTTGGGGGGCTCCAAAATCACTGCAGATGGTGACTGCAGCCATGAAATTAAAAAACGCTTACTCTTTGGAAGAAAAGTTATGACCAACCTAGACAACATATTAAAAAACAGAGACATTACTTTGCCAACAAAGGTCCGTCTAGTCAAGGCTATGGTTTTTCCAGTGGTCATGTATGGATGTGAGAATTGGATCATAAAGAAAGAAAGCTGAGTGCCGAAGAATTGATGCTTTTGAACTGTGGTGTTGGAGAAGACTCTTGAGAGTCCCTTGGACTACAAGGAGATCCAACCAGTCCATCCTAAAGGAAATCAGTCCTGGGTGTTCATTGGAAGGACTGATGTTGAAGAACTGTATATGATGTGCAGTTGGAATCCAACATCATCTTTTTGCACATGGCTTAAAGCTCAACATTCATAAAACTAAGATCCAATACTTAGGTCACCTGATGTGAAGAACTGACTCATTGGAAAAGACCCTGATGCTGGGAAAGATTGAAGGCGGGAGGAGAAGGGGACGACAGAGGATGAGATGGTTGGATGGCATCACCGACTCAATGGACATGAGTTTGAGTAAACTCCAGGAGTTGGTGATGGACAGGGAGGTCTGGCGTGCTGTAGTCCATGGAGTCTCAAAGAGTCAGACATGACTGAGTGGCTGAACTGACTGACCAAGGAAAGATTGAACTCACACTCTTACCAGTGAAAACATGGAATCCTAACCCCTGGACCCCCAGGGAATTCCCCTATTGCCTCTAATCTATATTATTTCCTTCCTTCTGCTAGCTTTGGGTTTAATTTGCTCTCTTTTTTCTTTCTCTCTCTTTTTTAGTTCATTAAAGTGTAAAGTTAGGTTATTGATTATTGGTTTTTTTGTGTTTTTTTTGCCACATGGCATGTAAGATCTTCATCAGGAATTAAACTCATGCCCCCTTCATTGGAAACACAGAGTCTCAACTACTGAATCACCAGGGGATTCCCTTTCTTCTTCTTTAATGCACACTTTTACAACTATAAATTTTCCTCTGAGCACTGCCTTCACTATAGCCAATGTCTTTTGTTCAGTATGTTTTTTCACCAAAATACGTATTCTGCATTCATTCAACAAATATTTCTACTGGTTTGGTTCTAGGTGCTGGGAATATAGAAGTGAACACAACACAGGCAATATCTAAAATGTCATAGTGCTAACATTTTATGGTAAACCAGCAAGGCAGCAATTAATTTGAAATCTGTAAAACAAGGTGCCGTGATAGAGAATGGCAGTTGCATTGCTTTTGTTTTTGAAATATATTTTATTAAATAGGTAACATATTCACTTGGTTCAGAAATCAGAACAATATTAAAAGGTCTACTTTGCAGAGTCTGCCTTGCATGCCTATTACCATCCACCTCATAGTCTGCTGGCCTCTCAAACCCCATTCCTGCCAAGGGTAACTCTATTTGTTGAATCACAGAGCAATCAAGTATTCCAGGATGAGAGCAGAGGTGGAGGGAATTCAGGGGCTTGGAGAGTGGCCATTTACCAACTAGGACAGAGTTATTTCTTTATTTTAGCTGGCACAACCATGCTGGTGTATATTTACTGAATATTCATGTTACCTATAACCACTTATAGTCTTACATAGTCTTTTAGCATTTTTCATGCAAATACAGACGCTAAAGATAGCATATTAGGTACTCTCTTTGGTACCTTCCCTTGTGGCTCAGCTGGTAAAGAATCCACCTGCAATGCAGGAGACCTGAGTTTGATCCCTGGGTTGGGAAGATCCCCTGGAGAAGGGAAAGCCTACCCACTCCAGTATTCTGGCCTGGAGAATTTCATAAACTGTATAGTCCATGGGGTCGCAAAGAGTCGGACATGACTGAGCGATTTTCACTCACAGGAATTTTTTGGAGACTTCCCTGGTGACTCAGACGGTAAAGCGCCTGCCTACAATGCGGGAGACCCGGGTTCAATCCCTGGGTCAGGAAGATCTCCTGGAGAAGGAAATGGCAACCCACTCCAGTCTTCTTGCCTGGAAAACCCCACGAACAGAGGAACCTGGTAGGCTACAGCCCATGGGGTCGCAAAGAGTCGGACACGACTGAGCGACTTCACTTCACTTCTGTACCTTGCTTTTTTAACTTTAGCAAAGTATCCTGGAGATGTTGATATATCAGTCCATAAAGACTATGTTCATTTTTTCCAGTTATTTGATAATTCACCTTTGTCCCGTGTTGTATTGGCTGGGGCAGTTCTTCTGGAACTGAATGGCCTCATTCTATTAATTGGAGGCTCAGGCTGGACCTTTTATCAGATGGATTCCAGAGAGTAAAAAGGGAAGCTACGAGGCTTTTTAAGGCCCAGGTACCAGAGCCATACAGCCTTTTTTCTATTGTATTGAATGGGTCAGTGCAAGTCATGGGGCCAGAACCAGACTCCAGGGGAGAGGAAATAGATGCCAGCCCTTAGTGAGAAGAGCATGTGGACATGGGGATCGGAGGGATTGTTTGGGTAAAGACTTTGTAGACATTCTACCACATGGTATGCTGTGCTGTGCTTAGTTGCTTCAATCATGTCCAACTCTTTGAGACCCTATGAATTGTAACCTGCCAGGCTCCTCTGTCTCCATGGGATTCTCCAGTCAAGAATACTGGTGTGGGTTGCCATGCCCTCCTCCAGGGGATCTTCCTGACCCAGGGATCAAACCCGTGTCTCTTACATCTCCTACATTGGCAGGCAGGTTCTTTACCACTAGCGCCACCTGGGAAGCTGACATTCTACCACATCAAGGTCCAATCATGGTTCATATGTCTTATTTAATATTATGCATCTTTAGTTTCTTAAATTAGTACATTTCTCCCACTCCCCCCCTTTTGTTTGGCTTCAGTTTTTGAAAGGTTGGAGTCAATTGTTCCATATTCTGGATTTACCTTATTATTTCCTCATGATGTCTTCTAACTTCTGAATTTCCTATAAACTGCAAGTTGGGTAAAAAACCTAATTGAAATTAAACATTACTTATAAAAATATTTTTTATTCATTGATTATGTTTAACAATGATTATCTTTTGCTTGAACAGGTTCAGTTAAAAATCTAAGACAGATCAAGTCATTCCTTATTCAGAATCCCTGAAGGGGATTTCATTTATTTGCCAAGGTCCTTAAAATGGTCTAAAAGCCCTACCTAGTCTTCCCACTCCCCTCTATGACCTCATTTCCTCCTATTTTTCCCCTCACAGCCTCTCGTCCTGCCATACTGGCCTCCTTGCCCTTCCTCAACTCACAAGACACACACCAGCCTTGGGACTTCCACTGTTTTCTAAGGTATCCATGTTAACTTGCCTCTATAGGGCCTCTCTCACATGGCACTTTCTCAGTGAACTTTCCTTGGCCACTCTATTGTACCCCATCCCACATCTGACCAGACACTCCCTGTGTGAAGTTTCCTGGGGCTGCTATAACAAATTACCACAAATAAAGTGCATTGAAAACAACAGAAATGTGAACTTCCTTTTGCAGTCCAGTGGTTAAGAGTCCATGCTTCCACTGCACGGGGTACAGGTTCGATCCCTGGTTGGCATGGCCATGTGCTGCACGGATTGACCAAAAAAAAAAAAAAACCACCCAGAAATTCATTCTATTACATTTAGAGATTGCAGAAGTCCAAAATCAAGGTGTCAGCTGGGGTGTGCTCTCTCCAGAGGCACTGAAAGAGATTTCATTCCTTGTCTCATCTAATTTCTGGTGACTCCAGGCATTGCTTAAGTTTGTGGCTGCACTGCTCCAGTGCCTGCCTCTGTGATCACATGGGCACCTCTTTTTCTGTGTATTTCTCTCTTTTTTACATGTGCAGGTGAGTGGCAGTGAGTACATTTACAGGGTTGTGAAACAGATCTCCAGAACTTCATCCTACAAATCTGAAACTCTACCCAATAGAGTTTTACCCAAAGCAAAAAGCAAAGGAGAAAAGGAACGATATACCCATTTGAATGCAGATTCCAAACAATAACAAGGAGAGATAAGAAAGCCTTCCTCAGTGATCAATGCAAAGAAATAGAGGGAAACAATAGAATGGGAAAGAGATCTCTTCAAGAAAATTAGAGATACCAAGGGAACATTTCATGCAAAGGTGGGCTTAATAAAGGATAGAAATGGTATGGACCTAACAGAAGCAGAAGATATTAAGAAGAGGTGGCAAGAATACACAGAAGAACTGTACAAAAAAGATCTTCACGACCCAGATAATCACGATGGTGTGATCACTGACACTCACCTAGAGCCAGACATCCTGGAATGTGAAGTCCAGTGGGCCTTAGAAGGCATCACTATGAACAAAGCTAGTGGAGGTGATGGAATTCGTTGAGCTATTTCATATCCTGAAAGATGATGCTGTGAAAGTGCTGCACTCAATATGTCAGCAAATTTGGAAAACTCAGCAGTGGCCACAGGCCTGGAAAAGGTCAGTTTTCATTCCAATCCCAAAGAAAGGAAATGCCAAAGAATGCTTAAACTACCACACAATTGCACTCATCTAGCAAAGAAATGTGCAAAATTCTCCAAGCCAGGCTTCAGCAATATGTGAACCGTGAACTTCCAGATGTTCAAGCTGGTTTTAGAAAAGGCAGAGGAACCAGAGATCAACTTGCCAATATCTGCTGGATCATCGAAAAAGCAGAGTTTCAGAAAAACATCTATTTCTGCTTTATTGACTATGCCAAAGCCTTTGACTGTGTGGATCACAATAAACTGTGGAAAATTCTGAAGGAGATGGGAATACCAGACCACCTGACCTGCCTCTTGAGGAACCTGTATGCAGGTTAGGAAGCAACAGTTAGAAGTGGACATGGAACAACAGACTTCAAATAGGAAACAGGAGTACGTCAAGGCTGTATATTGTCTCCCTGCTTATTTAACTTGTAGGCAGGGTACATCATGAGAAATGCTGGGCTGGAGGAAGCACAAGCTGGAATCAAGATTGCTGGGAGAAATATCAATAACCTCAGATATGCAGATGACACCACCCTTATGGCAGAAAGTGAAGAACTAAAGAGCCTCTTGATGAAAGTGAAAGAGGAGAGTGAAAAAGTTGGCTTAAAGCTCAACATTCAGGAAACTAAGATTATGGCATTTAGTCCCATCACTTCATGGGAAATAGATGGGGAAACAGTGGAAATAGTGGCTGACTTTATTTTTTGGGGCTCCAAAATCACTGCAGATGGTGCTTGCAGCCATGAAATTAAAAGATGCTTAGTCCTTGGAAGGAAAGCTATGACCAATCTAGACAGCATATTAAAAAGCAGAGACATTACTTTGCCAACAAAGGTTCGTCTAGTCAAGGCTATGGTTTTTCCAGTGGTCATGTATGGATGTGAGAGTTGGACTATAAAGTAAGCTGAGCACTGAAGAGTTGATGCTTTTCAACTGTGGTGTTGGAGAAGACTCTTGAGTCCCTCGGACTGCAAGGAGATCCAACCAGTCCAACCTAAAGGAGATCCGTCTTGGGCATTCATTGGAAGGACTGATGTTGAAGCTGAAACTCCAATACTTTGGCCACCTCATGCGAAGAGCTGACTCATTTGAGAAGACCTTGATGCTGGGAAAGATTGAGGGCAGGAGAAGGGGACGACAGGATGAGGTGGTGGATGGCATCACTGACTCAATGGATATCGGTTTGGGTAGACTCTGGCAATTGGTGATGGTAGGGAGGCCTGGCGTGCTGCAGTCCATGGGGTCGCAAAGAGTCGGACACAACTGAGCGACTGAACTGAACTACCCAATAGGCAACTCCCCATTCTCCCCTTCCCCGCTTGTAACTACCATTCTGTGTCTCTGAATTTACTAGATACCTCATGTAAATGGAGTCATATATATTTGTCCTTGTGACTGGCTTATTTCACTTAGCATAATATTCTCAAGGTTCATCCATGGTGTATCATATTGCAGAATTTCCTTTCTAAGGCTGGATACTACTCCATAGTGTGTATATATCACATTTTCTTTATCCTTTATCCACCCACTGATGAACATTTGAGTTGCTTCTACTTCTTGGGTATTGTGAATAGTGCTATGAATATGGATGTGCAAATATCTTTCCAAAATCCTGCTTGCAGTTCTTTTACAGATCTATCCAGAAGTGGGATTGCTGGGATATAAGGTAATTTTGGTCTTCCTCGGTGGCTCAGTAGTGAAGAATCTGCCTGCAGTGTGGGAGGCTTGGGTTTGATCCCTGGGTTGGGAAGATCTCCTGGAGGAGGGAATGGTAATCCACTCCAGTATTCTTGCTTGTAGAATCCCATAGACAGAGAGGAGCCTGGTGGGCTACAGTCCATAGGGTAGCAAACAGTCAGACATGACTGAAGCGACTGAGCATGCATGCATGTAATTTTATTTTTATTTTTTTGAGGAACCTCAATACAAGTTTCCATAGTGGTTCAGCCATTTTATGTTTCCATCAATAGTTCACAAAGGTTCCGGTTTCTCCACATCATCTACACTTGTTATTTTCTGTTATTATAATAGTGAACATTTTAAAAATTATTTTTGGCTGTGCTGGGTCTTTGTTGCTGCATGGGCTTCTCTCTAGTTGTGGCAAGCAGGGGCAACTCTTCATTGCAGTGTGCAGGCTTCTCATTTTGGTGGCTTCTCTTGTTGCAGAACACAGGCTCAGTGGTTATCGCACACAGGCTTAGTTGCTCTGTGCCATGTGGGATCTTCCCAGACTAGGGATCAAACCTGTGTTCCCTGCATTGGCAGGCAGATTCTTTACCACTGAACCACCAGGGAAGCCTTGTTATTATTTGTTAATAGTAGTCATCCTAATCTGTGTCTCTCATGAAGACACTTGTCATTGGACTTAGGGCCCACATAGATAATCCAGGAATATTTAATCAAGATCCTTAATTACATTTGCAAGATCCTTTCTCCAAGTAAGGTGACATTCACAGGTTCTGGGGACTCAAACATTCACATGTCTTTGGGGGACCACCATTCAACTCATTATACTCCCTTTATTTTCCTCCCTGATAACTTTCCTCCACCTGACATACTATAAATTTACTCATTTATCTTGTTTATTGATAGACAATAATCAAAATAAATCTGCAAGGACAAGGATTTTTGTTTCGTTCACCAGTGTGTTCCTGGGGTTTAAGTGTCTGGTACAAATGGCTACTAAGCAGATACTGGTTGAATGAATGGCTAGCTAGCCTAGGTCAAGACTTGCAGTAATTTCTTCCTCCCACCTTTGCAGGGTAAGGGTCTGGGACCAGGGGAATTAAGATTACCTAAGACAGGTTTCTTCCTGTGGGGAATGCAATCTTTTTTTTTGGCTGTGCCATGCAGGATTTTAGTTCCCTGACTAGTGATTGATCTCTAACCCTCCTACAGCAGAAGCACGGAGTCTTAACCACTGGACCGCTGGGAAAGTCCCAATAATATCAAGATTACCCATCAATTAGGACAAATTCCAGGGTTCTTTTTAAGAAAAAAAGAAATACAGATACGATTTTTTGCTAAAGTGGTTTAGAATTCCTTGGATAAATGGCTGATTTTATGCCTACGGCAGGAAATGCACAAAATGGAAAACAAGGAAGACCCTAAAGACTACTAGAATTGTGTCAAAAGGTTATAGCAAAACAATGTTTTATTGGAGAATTTGAGCATTAAAAAGGGTAATGGGTTTAACGCACTGAAACACACTGTCTTACTGTAAATCCTCACTGGCTCTAGATTTGTTTGAAGGATATACCAAGGGCAGAGAAACATGTTAAATATCACATGAAGAAACAATCAACCAAATTCAGAAAGTGGAAAATTCTACAGGTCAAATGATCAAGTGGCTTCAATAAGTAGATGGCATCACCATCATCAACAATGGAAAGGGAAGGGGAATTGCTTATCCACAGATTTGGCTTCCTGTGGTCCACAGCAGTCTGAAAATATTAAATAGAAAATTCCAGAAATAAACAACTTATAAATTTTAAATTGCTCGCTGTTCTGAGTAGTATGGTGAAATCTTGCTCTGTCCTGCCTGGGACAAGAATCATCTCTTTGTCCAGGCGTATCCTGCCTGTTTATAGCAGCCCTCTTAGTTATCAGACTGGCTGCACCACTATCACAGTGCTTAGGTTTAATTAACAATGACCCCAAAGTGCAAGAGATGTTGTCAATTCAGGAAAGCCAAAGAAGCTGCAAAGTGCTTCCTTTAAGTGAAAAGGTGAAAGTTCTCAACTTACTAAGAAATAAAAAATCTTATGCTGAAGCTGTTAAGATCTATGTTAAAGGGTGAAACTTCTGTGAAATTGTAAAGAAAGACAAATTCTTGCTGGTTTTGCTGTTGAACCTCAAACTGCAAAAGTTATAACCACATGATTCCTGCTTAGTTAAGATGGAAAAGGCATTAAATTTGTACAACAAAACATTGATACCATATTCACATAACTCTTATTACAGTATAATGTTCTATTTTGCTATTAGTTATTGTTAATTTCTCATTGTGCCTAATTTATAAACATTACCATGGGTATGCATAGAATAAAACACACAGAGAGAGAGATTCTGGCACTGTCTGTGGTTTCAGGCATTCACTGGGAGTCTTGGACCATATTCCCCTTAGATAAGGTATGACTACTATATATCAAAAGAGGTTTAAAAGATGTATCAATGAATGTAGTAAATAGACCTTTTTAACAATCCAAAGTTTATTGAGATGGGGATGGGAAGGAACTGAAAATATACTAAGTACTAGAATTATTAAAGAATTATTTTTGTTTTGGGTGTGATGATGTTATTTTTATCAGTCCTTATTGGTTAGAAATACACTGGAATATTTATAGGTAAAATTATATGATGTCCAGGGAATCTTTAACACACTTCAGGAAAAAAATACAGAAATGAATAAATAAAATAAGGCAAAATTTTGACTGCTGTTGAAACTGGTTGCTAGTATATGAAAGCTCATTGTAACTATTCTATGTGTTTGGAAATTCTCTTAATAAAAATTTTAAGACAAATTTTCAACCTTCCTTTGCTCTAATTCCACACCCAGTAAGGACCTTTCTGGATTCTTTTTTGCCTTCCTCTGTCCCACAAGAGGAATGCTCTCATTAGGAGATGTAAACATGCCTCATAGACCTCTAAGTTTTCCTCAAGACTTTTCCTCAATTTTCTTAGCCCAGATACTAATTCTCAAGTTGCACCAGTTTGTTCAAAGAAAAGAAGGTGAAAGACACAGACCCTTGGAAAAGGGAGGAAACTGCACAGAGGTCATCACTTAAACAAGAAGACTGTCCCCTACTGAATTTGGATGAGATCACATGCTGTCCGCACGACTGACTGCTGAATGTGGCCAGGCTGTGACTTGTTGTCCATTTCATTAAAGCTGAGCCATATGCTAATATTTAAAAATCAGATTTCATACTTAAACTCAATTTCCAGCTTCCAAAAAAAAGAGATCTTATTTTCCGTCCTCACCGCCCAACTGCTGCTGCTCAGGAAGGGTTTCCTTGTAAAACTTCTTTAATGCCACTAGGAAATTTGCCTTGGTTCAATCCCACTTTTTAAGAGATAAATAGGAACATACCCAACACTATGCAGATTACTGGGGGCAGGGGGTGGGAAGAGCCCTGGAGAAGGAAATGGCCACCCACTCCAGTATTCTTGCCTGGAGAATCCCACGGACAGAGCCTGGCAGGCTACAGTCCGTGAGGTCGCAAGAGCCGGACACGACTTAGTAACTAAACCACCACAACACTAAGCACGGTAAGAATGATTTTTATAGGGTTTGTGTTTAGGAAGGATGGGAAGCAGCAGAACAAGCTCTGGGCCCCCACTTGCACTTGTCACGGGCCCATCAGACCCACGAGGCTGGATTTTGTTCTGCTTCACATCTCTCTCCACTCTGAGCCCTAAACCACTGTGGGACAGTGGAGCAGACCCACAGCCCAAGAGACTGCATGTTCCAAATCTTCACCTAGAAGACAATGAGCAGCTGGATAAGTTGTGAGAGAACAATAAAGGCTGGAAACAGGCGGAAACGCCGCCAAGCCTCGCCCTTTGGGTGCAGTCTAGTGACCACTGGACCGTCTCTATTCGTCCCTCCTCCCACACATCTCTTACCTTTAGCCCAATCTCCACTTTCTCTTCCTGGTAAGCACCCCCGAGTGACTATCTGTGAGCACTTCGGTGTATACCCCTAGCAGAGGAGTGTCAGAAAATAATCATTCCAACACTGTCATCTCAAGCAACAAAACCGATGAACTCCTAAAATCTGGAACACCTAAACCTGTTGGCGCCCCACGGCTTGGAATACCGTTTCCTGTAGGTCTGTTTGCAGCCCCACCCAGGTGAGGCCTCCAACCTGGGGTCATGGCTTCTAAAGGCTCGGTGGCACCGAATGCGCCTGAGGCTCCTACACGATTTCTCACACCAGTATCCGCCTAGTCGGGGTCTCGGGAACGGTCTGTCGGTCCCCAGACTCCGACTTTACTTTCCTCGGTGGACCCCGAGTTCGGAAGCTTGCGTCGACCCAATCTTCCAGATATGGGACCCAAGTCTCGGCGCAGGCTGACGGGTAAGCAGCAGGGGCGAACGAGGTGTCAACGTTTCCGTACTCTTCCTCTGCCACGACGCGTTTGCTGGGAGCAGGGCGCCGGCGCGCGCATGCGCACTGAGCAGAAGTCGCTTTTTGGCAGTGGACGCAGCCCACTGCCCCTCCAGGGAGCGGGAAGGACCAGCCAGTCTCCCGGCGTCCTGCGTGTGCGCACTCTCCCCTCGGCCGGGTAACTTGGCCTAAAAGACGCGGGCGGGGCGGGGCGGAGCGGACGCAGAGCGGGAGTCACCGCGCAAGCGCGTCCTGCGCCTGGTCTTTCTGCGTCGTCAGGGAGCGGGGCGCAGGTGCGCGCATGCGCACTGGGCAGAGGGCGCGCGTTGGCAGGTGTCTGGGCTGGGCGTCGGCGGGCAATGGGGTTGCCGGCGTTGCTGCTCCTTGCGCTGTGCGCGGCAAGCGCCCGGGGGCTTTATTTCCACATCGGCGAGACCGAAAAACGCTGCTTCATCGAGGAAATCCCCGACGAGACCATGGTCATCGGTCAGGCGGGGCGAGGGTGGATCGGGCCCTGAGTTGTCCCCAAGACGCCGTCGGGCTCTCCGCTCGCAACGGCACTCTGAGGACGCCGGACGGTGACCGGGCGAGCAGTGCCCCCTTCCTGGCGTCCCGGGAGCCGCGGAGTGTGGGAGCCGGACGGACTAGGCGGGTTGTGACTGCTCTGTCTGTTCCGCAGGGAACTACCGCACCCAAATGTGGGATAAGCAGAAGGAGGTCTTCCTGCCCTCGACCCCCGGCCTGGGCATGCATGTGGAGGTGAAGGACCCTGAAGGCAAGGTAGGGCCACCTTCACTAGGGCTCTTGGGGTGGACAGAGCTCATAAGACACGAGCTTGCACTTGGCGAGGTTAGAGTAAAGGTGTGGGCTTTCACTGACTGCTCTGTTGCAGGTGGTGCTCTCTCGGCAGTACGGCTCAGAGGGCCGCTTCACCTTCACTTCCCACACTCCTGGTGACCATCAGATCTGCCTGCACTCCAACTCTACCAGGATGGCTCTCTTTGCTGGCGGCAGACTGGTAACAGTTTTCTCTTGGCCATAGCTCAGAATCTGTCACTTGGTTCCAAAGTTTTTTGATTTATTAAAGAACCTGCCTGCCAATGCAGGAGACCAAGAGATGCAGGTTCCATCCCTGGGCTGGGAAGATCCTCTGGAGAAGGGCATGGCAACCCACTCCAGTATTCTTGCCTGGAGGACCCATGGACAGAGGAGCCTAGCGGGCTATGGTCCACAAGGTCACAAAGAGTGGGACATAACTGAAGCGACTTAGCAAGCACGCACATCATTTGTAACTCTTTGTGGCACAGTTACAAGTAAGAAATAGATGTTGCCCGTCTGTCCCACAGAGACGAGAGTATGTTCCATAGCCTGGAACAGACCATCAGAGGTTGCATCACTTAGACATCATAACTTCAGAATGGCTCTGACTTTGGGGTCCAACCTTGTTTCCTCCTAGCGTGTGCACCTAGACATCCAGGTTGGGGAGCATGCCAACAACTACCCTGAGATTGCTGCCAAGGATAAGCTGACGGAGCTGCAGCTCCGAGCCCGCCAGCTGCTTGATCAGGTGGAGCAGATCCAGAAGGAGCAGGATTACCAAAGGGTAAGGGCATGTCACTGTACTTGGCCATTGGAGTTGACCTTTATACCCATTACACCTCCTGGAAGTTTCTTCTTGGGACTTTCCCTACTTGGGAAGCAGGCTGTTCAAAGACTGGAATGGAGGGTATCAGTGCAGATAGCCATTTTTCAGCTCTGTAGAATAAAGTGTAGAGAGGACAGTTCACACTCTAGCAATAGCCATTGCCTGCCTCCTTATTTTGGGATCTTGCTTGAAATGGTTTAAGAGTGTGATTTCTGTCCTAGCAGAGAAGCTCATGGAGGGGTGGTGTGTTACTTTTTGGGGCACTCCCAGGGGAATCAGAGGCAGTATTTCAAAAGGTGTTTGGTTCCATAGTTGAGCAGTGGCATGGGAGGGAAGGACCTCACAAACAGCTGAGACTGTCTCTCCCGCACATTTAATCCTGGGTCCATTGTCCTATGCAGTATCGTGAAGAGCGCTTTCGTCTGATCAGTGAGAGCACCAACCAGAGGGTCCTGTGGTGGTCCATCGCTCAGACTGTCATCCTCATCCTCACTGGCATCTGGCAGATGCGTCACCTCAAGAGCTTCTTTGAGGCGAAGAAGCTGGTGTAGAGTCCTCACCACGTGACCCTTTCCTGTCACCTCAATTATTTGGTACTTTCCCCACCCAATATCTTATCCACCTGGATTCCGAGGGAAAAAAAAGTGAAAAAAGAATATAAGCCACATTGGTTCCATGGCAACAAAGCATTCAGATCAGCCACTTGTTAACACTGGTTTTCAAGGACACAGGACACTGGTCCAGGCTTTCAAAGATCTGTCTTGGGGTTTGTGCAGTGTTGGAACTGACCCAGGACTAAGTCTTGCTTCTTTTGCCTCCAGTGATTCCCCTCTTTCTCACAAAATGAGCAAATGAAAAACCCCTCCTACTCCTTTACGCTTTCCCTCCGTCTACTTACGAAGTAGGCAACTAAAATGCCCCAGTGAGGAGGCCTGCCTCACTGCTCTGCTGTCAGTCCTGGGTTCACTCAGCAGCTTTGTGAATGTAAATAGGGGCAAAGGCCCCAGAGGATTGATAAGTTTTTCTATATATTAGAACTATTTTTTGATAAAATTATATATTTTCCTTCCTAGTTGAAGTGTTACTGCCTTTGTGTGACTAGCTGAAAACACCAGTGCAGTCCCTTCCGCATTGTTTATGCACACATTCTTGATAACTAACTACCATGGCAGCTCCTAGGACTTCAGCTCTCAGGGCCAGAGAGCAGATGTCACAGCTGCTTTCAAGGCCTAATCAGAGGGCCAGGCAGAGAATTCTCCAGGACACCTGTGGTTTCCATCACACAGGGCCTGAATTCAAGAGTGAGGCAGTGACAGCTCACACAAGGCAGGACACTCTTACCCTCCCGTTTCCCTTAACTTTTATTTAAGCTCTGGTAAATGTTTTCTTCGCGGGAACCAGATGTGGTTCTTTATACAGATTTTTCCAGTGAAATAAAACGTGTTGTAGTAGCTGTGTTTGAAATGAAATACAGAGGCCGCGGGCAGAGGGGAGGCACAAAAGGAGATGGAAGAAAACCTCTTGGTCTGGGTGCTTCTGCAGCTGACTGGGAGTGGACTTCGGCATGTGGGCTTGTGAGGCTAGGGTGCAGGAACAGACAGTGTAGTGGCTCAGCCATGCACAGAGGGCAACCACGTAGGCTTGTCAGCAAGGAATCCTGTGAAGAGATTAAGTATCTGTTTCTTAGCTCCCTGGAATCATAAGTGTAAACACATCTTAGCATACTTCCCTCATGCCTTTCTGCCATATAAAACTTAATACCATTAGTTGCCCATTCTTGACATTTTATTTTATGGTTTTATTTATTTAAAATACATTATTTATCTGACATATAAAACTAAATTCTTCCCTTCTTGTTTTTATCTTCCATTCTATTCTACACGTGTATCTATTTTTACTTATAAAAGTATAAGCAATTTAGTTTTCTAGACCTTTTCACTTAATATTTTTGTAAATACTTAAGAAATTCCAATTTGGGGTGACCACGTTAACGGTCCAGTGTGGTGAAACACCATAAATGACTCATCCAAAATTATATGGATATTTACCATAATATTCTTCATGTTGGAATTAACACAGGGAAAATGAGGTGGCCTTGAAACTAGTTGGTGTGTAGACCTCTGGCCTGAGGCTCTTTAGGAGCATGGGACATGTCAGGAAGGGAACACACACCTGCTCTGTGGCTGTTACTAGGAATCTACCCAGCAAAGCACACTGGCGTCTAGGCTGTAGGAATACAGGAAGTAGTCTGTCCATCTGTGCATTTCAATTATGCTGATGGGTCAGTAGGTACTCGGTTTCTCCTCTTGTGAATTTTTGATAGGGGAATGGAGTGAAGACTGAGGTGGGAGTATATCACACCTTTACACCGATGGGACAGTTGGAATCTTGATTGCCAGAGGATAGGCTAATAGGTGGTAGATGTGAGGAAAAGTTTCCACATTGGTGTGTGGTATTCACAGACACCACAGAGCCTAGGAAAAATTTTTAAAAATAGTTCAGCTACATCCAAGGAATTCTGGGGACGTTTCCCCCCAATACCACCCTGATTCCATTCTGAAGTTCTTGCTTTCTTAGGTTATAAAACAACCTTACCAAACAGCCTTCCATCCTTATACAAAGGCCGTGGGGGCACAGGAGTCTTTCTACTCATCCCGTTATCCCTGGCCCAGTCCCCATCTCCATGTTTTGGTTCCAGCCTCACTTTACCTGTGGTGCTCTCAGTTCTCACCCTAATAACACCCAGAGCCTGACTTCTGGATCTCATGCTGGGCCCATGTCAGATGCAGAGGGTCACCTGAGAAACATCCATATCGATTCCTGGGCAACATTTATGTCCAGTTTGACTAAGTTTATGTTTGGCATGGTGTGGTAGGCAGAATGGGCATCCCTAGTGGCTCAGACGGTAAAGAATCTGCCAGCAATGCAGGAGACCCAGGTTCAATCCCTGGATTGGGAAGATCCCCTGGAGAAAGGAATGGCAGCCCACACCAGTATTCATGACTGAATTCCATGGACAGAGGAGCCTGGCAGGCTATAGTCTATGTGGTCACTAAGAGATGGACATCCTGCATCTCCCTTAACACACGTTAGGCAGACTAATAACCTCCCAATAATGTCCAACTAGATGTACTAATTCCTGAAACCTGTGAATATGTTACCGAACATGGCAAAGAGAAATTAAGGTTGCAATCATCTGCCTTTAAAATAGGGAGATTATCCTGGATTATCTGGGAGGGCCCAATGTCATAAAGGTTCTTGAAAAATGCAAGAAGGAGGCAAAAGAAGGTTGTAATGATGTGACACAAGGACTCAACCCTCCATTAACACCTTTGAAGACAGACCAAGGGGGCCACAAGTGAAGCTTCGAAAGGCAAAAAAAATAATGATTCCTCTAGAGCCTCCAGAAGGGAACGCAGCCCCACCCACCTCCTGATCTAAGCCTAGAGGCCTTGTCACATGACCTAGAGAACTGTAAGATGGTAAGTGTGTGTTAAGCCACTAAATTTATGATGATTTGTTACAGGAGCAATAGCAAACTGATATAAAGTGGGGACCAAAAATCCCCCCCCTTTTTTTTTGGCTGAGTCTTACTGCTTGGGGAATCAAAGTCCCCAAAAAGGAAATGAATCCAGGCCACAACAGTGAAAGCCTGGAATCCTAACCACCAGACCTGCAGGGAACGCCTAAGAATTCTTATTTTTAACCAACCTGTGGAGGCAACACAGGTTGCTATGTTTGGGAACCCCAGAGCAACCTACCTTCCTCTTTTCTTATGCTACTCATTCTTCCAAACTTCATTCTTGGACAGTTCAATTGTTATAGCCTGTCCTTGTTCTGCCTGTGACCCTAAACCTTAGCCCAACCCCGGTGGCCTCTATTATATGCTGGTACACCCAGTGTCACTTGCTTTTTACTCTGAAAGCCACTGCTGCATTTCAGATTCCCACGTTCCCACCACTGCTACAGGCAAACAACCGTGGAACACAGATGCTGGTGCACTTTTCCTAAGCATAGTCGGTGGCAGAGCAATTACTGCTTGCACATAAACCTGACAGAGATCCCCCGGATGCATAATGGTAGGAAAGGGCGCAGGACTCACCAGTATTTCCCAAATGTGGTAAGGAACCACCCGCGCGGCATCCCTTTTCTTAGGTAATACACAGATGAGCATTCTAAACATTGATGTATTTGTCAATATAACTACAACTAATACTGGCATAATTGCTAGGGCGAGGCTGTTAGAAATCAAGAGCTAGATGAAGGTAAAGCCATAAACATGCAACCTGGTGGAGAAACTTGAGGATTGTGTGGCCGGTGTCGGTGGGCGGAGGCGGGCACGGAGGGGACCTCACCCACCTGCACGGAGCCCCGCCTCTACCGCAGGTAACCCTAACCCAGAATGCCATTTGGAGGTAGTATCAGGGAACAGGCAAGGACCCGTTGGCTCTCTGCCGCCCGCCGCCTCTCCCCTGAGACCCCACAACTAGAACGCAGCAGCAGCCGCAGAGCCCAGCCGGAACACCGGAAGCCATGGCCAACTCCTTTGAAACTGATTGGCTGCTGCTGTGACCGGCTCACGCGTCTTCTCGTGCTCTTCCTGTCGCGCCTGCGCGCTGTCACTACAGAGCAGCAGCATGGAGGATCCAGAAACGTTGGGCTTCGAACACATGGGCCTGGACCACCGGCTCCTACAGGTACCCGGGAGGGCTGAGGAGCCCAACCGACGGTGGATGGGAGCGGTGGCAGGGCAGCACGCCGCCTGAGCCGTCCCTTGTCTCTCCTAGGCCGTCACCGATCTGGGCTGGTCGCGACCCACGTTGATCCAGGAAAAGGCTATCCCGCTGGCGCTGGAGGGGAAGGACCTCCTGGCTCGCGCCCGCACGGGTTCCGGGAAGACTGCCGCTTATGCCATTCCGATGCTGCAGCTGCTACTCCACAGGAAGGCGGTGAGTCGGGGTAGGGGCCCCAAAGGCCGAAAAAGGGAGATGCAGGCGTTTGAGTTCCGTTGTGCCCTCTTGGAAAGTTGTGCCGGCCACCCTCACGCACCCAAGTCTTTCCCAAGAACCGGGTTTTCTTTGGATCTCTTACACATGCTGCTGCTGCTGCTGCTAAGTCGCTTCAGTCGTGTCCTACTCTGTGCGACCCCATAGACGGCAGCCCACCAGGCTCCCCCGTCCCTGGGATTCTCCAGGCAAGAACACTGGAGTGGGTTGCCATTTCCTTCTCCAATGCATGAAAGTGAAAAGTGAAAGTGAAGTCGCTCAGTTGTGTCCGACTCTTCGCGACCCCATGGACTGTAGCCTACCAGGCCACTGCATCCATGGGATTTTCCAGGCAAGAGTATTGGAGTGGGGTGCCATTGCCTTCTCTGTCTTACACATGAAGGCTGGTCTAAGAGAACCTGATGATTTAAACGCTCTGGGCTGGGATTCAGGTTACTTGGGTTCTGGTCCAGGCCTTGTGACCATTATTCTTTGTACTCAGTTCAGTTCAGTCGCTCAGTCGTGTCTGACTCTTTGCGACCCCATGGACTGTAGCAAGCCAGGCTTCCCTGTCCATCACCAACTCCCGGAGCTTACTCAAACACATGTCCATGGAGTCGGTGATGCCATCCAGCTGTCTCATCCTCTGTCATCCCCTTCTCCCGTCTTCAATCTTTCCCAGCATCAGGGTCTTTTCCAGTGAGTCAGTTCTTCACATCAGGTGGCTGAAGTATTGGAGTTTCAGCTTCAGCATGAGTCCTTCCAATGAATATTCAGGACTGATTTCCATTAGGATTGACTAGTTTGATCTTCTATCTGGCTGCTCCATATTCTAGTTGAGGCATCTTCCTTCTTCCTTACAGCATGTGGGCATCCTTAGTTGTGCCATATGAACTCTTAGTTGTGGCAGGCAGTATCTAGTTCCCTGACCAGGGATTGAACCGGAGCCTATTGGGAGCATAGATAGTTCACCAGTAACTGGCACATTTTAAATAACTTTGTAATGATAAAGTAAGTTATCCTTTTTGAATTCAGTGCCTGGGGAAAGGGCCTTCTGATCTACATTCAGAGGTGGGTAAAGTAAGTGAAGCAGTGATCAAAACACAACTAGATTGTTGTGTTGAAGTCATAGTACATGGTCAGATTGCTTGGAAGAGGTAGAGAAAAGCATCCAGTGGCCATGATGATAACTGACTGGCTGAAGTCTTTAATTTGTGTCTTGCAGACAGGCCCCGCAGTAGAGCAGGCTGTGAGAGCCCTTGTCCTTGTGCCGACTAAGGAACTGGCGAGACAGGCCCAATCCATGATTCAGCAGCTGGCTGCCTACTGTGCTCGAGACATCCGGGTGGCCAACGTCTCAGCTTCTGAAGACTCAGCCTCTCAGAGGTGGGTTAGAACAGGGGGATGAATCTGCACTGGGATGTGGGATAGGGTTTGTGTGAAGCAAAAAGGAGGGCTGATTCGGGGTGAGATCCCAGCTGCTGCCTTCTACTTAATACTGGGGTGTCGCCTGTCTACAGAGCTGTGCTGATGGAGAAGCCCGATGTGGTGGTGGGGACCCCATCCCGCATATTAAACCACTTGCAGCAAGACAACTTGAAGCTTCGAGACTCCATGGAGCTGCTGGTGGTTGATGAGGCTGATCTTCTTTTCTCCTTTGGCTTCGAGGAGGAACTTAAGAGTCTTCTCTGGTAAGGAGAAGGGGTGGTGAACACACAGTAGAGCCTGGAGCGAGGGGGCCAGTTCAGCTGCCCCCGTTAGAGGCCTTAGAATTGGAGTCTGATGGGGCTCTGTTTCATTTTAGTCACTTGCCCCGGATTTACCAGGCTTTTCTGATGTCAGCTACTTTTAATGAGGATGTGCAAGCACTCAAGGAGCTGGTACTACATAACCCGGTAAGGGCCCCGTGGGACCTTCGGGGTACTCAGAGGACTCGCTCCTGCCTTTTCAAAGGAACCCTTTGTTATTTGGGGTGGGAAATTCCTCATTTAGTATTCCTGGTTATGAGGCACTAGAAGTCTTATGTTATTAGGCACTCCTGTATCCTCCAGCCTAAAATCACTATGTAGTCCCAGGTATCTGCTGGGTTCAAACCATGCTTTGCCTAAAGGCCTGATCAGGGACCCCCAAAGGGCAGAAAGGCTGCTCTGAGCAGCAGGACCAAAATTCTCCCCTTATGTGAACTTTACTCTTCAGAAATGTTGCTACTGTAGGGGTTTTGTCCTCACTATAGTCATTTATAGTGTGTTTCACTTTGATTTGTGCCCCAAACTGTGTGTAGTTTTATGTCCTTTGTAGTAGTTAGTATATTTTGAATTCTGACATTACACAGTTGGAAGGGACCCAGGGCGCCCTCCACTAACACATTAGCACTGTGGTTGGCGAGCCAGCGGCTTGCAGTAGCATTTCTGTCTTCTTTTCTTTCCTGACCACAGGCCTGTCCTCCCCTAGGTTACCCTCAAGTTACAGGAGTCCCAGCTACCAGGGCCAGACCAGTTACAGCAGTTTCAGGTGGTCTGTGAGACTGAGGAAGACAAATTTCTGTTGCTGTATGCCCTGCTCAAGCTGTCGTTGATTCGGGGAAAGTCTCTGCTCTTTGTCAACACTCTGGAGCGGAGTTACCGGCTGCGCCTATTCCTGGAGCAATTCAGCATCCCCGCCTGTGTGCTCAATGGAGAGCTTCCACTACGCTCCAGGTATGCCGACTCCCATGTCTCGGTTGAAGATGGGGATGGAAAAGGGGAGACACAGTCGCTCTTCCTGTTTCTTAAGTGCTTAGTGGATTAAGGGCTCTGGGCTTGACTGATCCTCACTGACTTTATTTCTCACAACTCTGCAATACCAACTATAATTCCATCTTCATTTGAGGAGGTTAAGGCACAAAAATTAAGTTGGGGAAGAATTGAAGAAGAGGGAAGAGTCAGAAAGGATGACTGTTATGACCAGGTGGAGGGCGGGGGAGAGGCCTCCAGTGCTCTTATGTCTGACTTTCACCTGCTCTTGGGCCACAGGTGCCACATCATCTCGCAGTTCAACCAAGGCTTCTACGACTGCGTCATAGCAACAGATGCTGAAGTCCTGGGGCCTCCAGTCAAGGTCAAGCATCGGGGCAAAGGACCCAAGCGGGACAAGTGAGTCCACTTTTATCTCCTCTCAGCCCTTGCCAGGGAGACCCACCTTTCAAAAGACTGGGAAACTAGCGTGTGGGGGCAGGGAGTGAAGGGCGCAAAGGGCTGTGCTTCATGGGCAGCATGAATTGCCATACTGCCTGACTTGTTGGCATGGTGTCATCCTGTAAGGAAGGTGGCCCAACCTCCACTGGCTGTGACTTGCAGGAAGGATCTTTCTTCAGGGGAAGGGGTGCCCCTAGTCTCTATCTGCCTCTTGAGTGGGCTGGCTCGGAGTGGTTCTCCGGTTGCCCTGTGGGCAGTGAGTTCCAGGGTTTGGCTGCCCCGACTACCGTAGTTCCTGGAACAGTTATGATGTTTAAGAATCTTACTCATGGCAGTGTCTGTAATTCCATGCCAGGCTTTGTTTAGCGATCATGCTGATTAAATAAGTTTGTGAACATGGCCCCTGAGGAGAGGAGGGCTCAGTCTGAGGTTGGCATGTTTTCTTACAGGGCTTCTGATCCGGAGGCAGGCGTGGCCCGGGGCATAGACTTCCACCACGTATGTGCTGTGCTCAACTTTGATCTCCCCCCAACCCCCGAGGCCTACATACATAGGGCCGGCAGGTAGGAGAACTGAGGCATAGCAGGCTGGGCACCTGGACTGTGGGCACACTGTGGGACACACATCCAGAGACACAGGCTGGGTTGTCTCTCCTTGTAGGACGGCACGTGCCAACAACCCCGGCATAGTCTTGACCTTCGTGCTGCCCACAGAGCAGTCTCAGCTGGGCAAGATCGAGGAGCTTCTCAGTGGAGGTAAGAGCCTCGCCCTCACTGACCTGAGAAAGGGCCAGGCTTCTGTTGTGACACTTTATAAACTTCAAGGTCTGGTGCTCCTTAGTGCTCCGTGGCTGTCATTGCACATACTTTGTGGCTAGAGTGGCCTCAGAGTAGGAGAGTGGGTGAGTGGGCAGGTCCTAAGGCTGAGAGATGTGACAGGACCTGGGACGTGGGGACAGGAAACTGCCCTGGCTGCAGCAGGGTGGATCTCCTGTCGTGAACTGTCCATGAGACCCAGGTTTTTTAAAGCTGCATGTGTGCATTGTGGGGAAAGAGTGGGCTGGATCCCCGGCTGCCTCACCCCAGGGAGTGGACGTGGGAGGTTCTGAGCAGAAGGCCTCCATAGACCCTGCCCAAGCCTTCAGTCTGCAGGACCCTCACTGCTGTCTTCTCTGCAGACAGTGGGGCCCCTGTCCTGCTTCCTTACCAGTTCCGCATGGAGGAGATCGAGGGCTTCCGCTACCGCTGCAGGGTGAGTGGGGCCCTGTGGGGATGTGGGTACTTGGGGCTCATCTAGGACCCAGAGTCAGGCCCTTGTTGCTCAGCACCTTGGCAGGAGGGCGGGCTCACGCAGCCCTGCCATGTTGACCTTTGATGTCTGTCCCCAGGATGCCATGCGCTCAGTAACTAAACAAGCCATCCGCGAGGCAAGGCTGAAGGAGATCAAAGAGGAGCTCCTGCACTCAGAGAAGCTCAAGGTGAGGGGCTGTGTTGCAGGGGGAAAAAGGAGGCTTCAGGGCATCGCCCTTCCTGGAGGTTGGCGGCAAAGCTTTGAGTGTGAGAGGCAGTGAACTGGGCAGCAGACCGTGCCTTTAGCAGGTCATGGGGAGGAAGCAGGCCAAGAGTGAGTAAGGATGCCAGCTGTCCTGCTGGGAGGTGAATTGGCCCAGTCTCTGAGGTGGACAGTGGCTGTGACCATCAGAAGCACAGCTTCTGGAGTTTATTCTCTTGACACAGTTATAAGAGTTGTGTGAGCTCACAACTGTATGGGTGCCTGCGTTCCATTATGATTCCCAAGGTGGAAACACCAGGGAGTCCACCCCGGGGACGCAGTAAACCAAGTCAGGTGCATTCAGGCAGTATGTGTTATACAGAAAAGGAGGAGGCAGCTGTTTATGTGTCAGTTGGAAGGTGCACGGCCATGGAGTGATTCCTGGTGAGGAGGGTGTGGCGTGCTCCTAACTGTCCCCACTGAATAGGGAGTGGGAACAGGGACACATGCCTTCCTGCGTGTGCAGAGCACTTGAGGGGATATGAGCAACCAGATATGGAGCTGCCTCTGGGAGGGGGCCCCAGTTACAAGGCAGTGGGAAATCTCAGCCTTAACAATTGGAACATGGGCTGCCTGTTCAAAAACTCCCCCGTGAAAAAAAAAAACAAAACACCCCATGGAATTACAAAAGGAGGACCAACCATGCAGTGCCTGCTTCTCTCCCCTGCCAGACATACTTTGAAGACAACCCCAGGGACCTCCAGTTGCTGCGGCACGACCTGCCCTTACATCCTGCTGTGGTGAAGCCTCACCTGGGCCACGTCCCTGACTACCTGGGTGAGCAGGGCTGGGGGCGGGCTATGCATTCATCCCTGGGCTGCCGTGCACTGGGGTGACACAGAACCATGGGAAATGGGCAGCGAGCATGTACACAGACATAACTCTGCACAGTCCCCCTGGGTAGGCATTGCTCTCTATGTTGGGGAGACAGGAAACCAGGGCAGCACTCTGCCTTCAAGGCCAGGGGTCTCACATCTAGAGCCCGATCCTATGAAAGAGCAAGCCAGTACCTGGCCAAGCAGCCTCCTGTGTGTAGAAGGGAGTGACTGGGTGTGATGTGGGAGTCGTGGGTAGGAGGCAGTGCTACTCCTGCTGGAGGAAACTTGGGGTTAGTGACCAGGCCAAGCTGGGCTTGGTTGTCTGAATCCAGAACATTTGACCTGAGCCTTGTGGGGATGAGGGATATCGGGATCACAGTTATGAGGTCAAGGGTGGACCCCAAGAGGGACTTCCCTGGTGGTCCAGTGGTTAAGACTCTGCACAGGGAACATGGGTTTGATGTTCAATCCCTGGCCAGGGAACTAAGATCCCACATCCCGCATGCTGCATGGCACAGCCAAGAAAAGAATGGATCCCAAGAGTAGTTTCTATGGTATAGATGAGGCCAAAGCCCAGCTGATGTGTTCAGGAGCCTTGCTCCCTTTGCACCTGGTAATGATACTCCTTGTGTCTTTGGTAACGGGTATGTGTGACTTTTATGCTGAAGATGCTTAAAGTGGATTAAAGAAGCAGAGCAGTGAGTGTAGACCCCTTTCCCTGGTACCCCTGTGGATTAGCGTAAGCTGGTGGATGTGTCAAGGAGAACCCCAAGCAAGTGGATGGGAAAGATCCAGGAGAGATGGGAATATGCCAGAGAGATGGAGCCAGGTTCCCCAGGAAGTGAGCTGTAAGGGATACCAACCAAGGTCCTGGTCTGAGGAGTGAAGAGGGGGAGAGGGGGAGGAGTGGGTGTGATCTTGGGTGGCTTTTGGATGGTCTATGTGGCAGCTTGAAGTGGGATCCCAGTTCCCTGAGTGGGAATTGAACTTAGACCACAGCGGTGAGGGCGCTGTATCCTAACCATACTAGACCACCCAGAGACTTGTGGCTGGGAGCAGGGCCCTGGCTCTTGCCTGGTTTGAAGAAAAAATTTGGGAAAAAGTTAAACAAAAAAAAAAAGGCAAGTGAAGTGTTGATTAGGAGAGAAGAAAGATGTGGAGAAAGGATGGGTGGACTGAGAGAGAAGTAGCCATGAGTTTTTTTTTTTAATTAATTTATTCTTGGTTGCTCTGAGTCTTCATTGCGTTTTCTTGGGCTTTCTCTAGTTGCGGCAAGTGGGGGCTACTCTTCGTTTCATTGTGTGGGCTTCTCATTGCCATGGCTTCTCTTGTTGTGGAGCACCATGGACTTAGTTGCCTCACGGTCCATGGAATCTTTCAGAACCAGGGATCAAACCTGTGTCCCCTGTATTGGCAGGTGGATTCTTAACCATTGGACCACCAGGGAAGTCCCTTTTGGGATGGTTTAGACCACTTATGTGGAGGCAGTTTTCTGATTTTCATCTGGCCAGTCACCTTGCATTATGTGGCCCCAAGTCCATATCAGGTCTGACTCAGGGCCCTCCTGGATGGGCAAGCACATCTTTTAGATGTGAATTCCAGTGCAAGGCTTTTTGGGAGGTTGGCAGATGTTAAGGTCTAGTGTCCCCTCCCCTGAGGAACCTTTTTGTGCTTGCACAGCCTGGGAGGTCTCCTTGACCCCGTGAATGAAGAATATGTGGTCTCCTTAATTTTTTACGTAAGCAGGGCTTACTTAGCTCCTTTCTGTTACTGCTGTTCCCATTATCTTGAAGTGTCGGCAGGAGACAAAGTCCAGCTACTTAAACTGTTCCTGTTGTTATTTTTACTTTCAGAGTGTAAACAGGAAGCTAGTTGTAAATGTTTGACCTGGGGCCCATCTCTCTCCTGCCTCAGAAGGGAATCCCGTCCTCTCTGTCACACAGGAGCAGAGTCATTGCCCAAAACCTTTGGCCTTTAGGGGTCGGGGTGACGTGGGAGGGTGTGGCGGTGTGGTGCTCAGAGGCCTGTCAGGACCTATGTGGCCTGGCTGGATGGGACCCTGAGCTATGCCCCGGGTGGGTGAGAGGGCAGAGGCCAGGGGTCATATAGCAGGTCCTGAGCAGTGATGGTGGCACCTGACAGGTGAGGAAGGGTATGGGAGGAAGGGTCACATAGGAAGGAATTACGTGAAGGCTGCTTTTCTATTTTAGCAGCATTTTCTTTCTTAATTTTCCTTCTTCTGTTTCACACTTACTGTGATGTACTGTAGAGACGTGTTTTAGTGGACATCCCTGGGGACAGCGGTGTGACACTAGATAGTTGTGTGTTCTTAGGATTGCAGTGAGGATCGGAGTGCCAGGCCCTGGGTCAGGAGGGGAGAGTGCGCTGGGCGCCGCTAGAGGTGGAGCCTGCGGGAGAGGGGGTGGGAGCAGGCACACAGGGCGGAGGGTGGGGGGGGCAGCCGCTGAGCCGGCCGTCTCTTCCAGTTCCTCCTACTCTGCGTGGCCTCCTCCGCCCGCACAAGAAGCGGAAGAAGCCCCCCGCCTCTAAGAAGGCCAAGGTATGTCCCCTGGGGCCTTGGTGATGGCTGCAGGCCACCCCCCCACCTCCCCAACCCCCGCCCATCTGATTCCCTTGTCACCAGGGTGTGCTCGCCCCTTGTTCTCAGGAGGGAGGGAAGAGGTCCTGAGAACCGGCCCCAGACCCCCGGCCGCTGGCCAGAGATGCGGGGGCCGAGGCTTTCCCTTGGCCACTACGAGCAGCTTCCAGAGCAAAGGAAGACCTGCTGTCCTGTCCCCACCGCCCTCCTCGTCCTCCAGGCTGCAGGAGGGGGAAGGTGGGTGCCTGCAGTGCCGGAAGCAGCACCTGTCCTTGGCTTGCAGCCTGCGGGGCCTGCCAAGTAGCAGTACCACTCACTTCTCTGAGTCTGTCTCGTTATGTGCAGACAGACGTCTGCTCCCCACAGTTAATCGGTAACTTTGCCCCCGCAGAAGGCAAAGACACAGAACCCACTGCAAAGCTTCAAGCACAGAGGAGAGAAACGCAGACCCACAGCAGCACCCTCCTGAGGTTGTTCAGACAGCCTTGGCTGCCCTCCCAGCCTCTCCCGGGGCTGGAGTGTGGAGCGGGCCTCCCTGCTGCAGGGAGCTGGATTCTCAGACTGGATGGACTGGATTCGGGGCAGGCGGAACTGTGGCCCTCTAGATGGATGGCCAGGATGGTGCTTTGCCTGTAACAACAGAATAAAGATTCTAGCTGCCCTAGTTTGTGCCTCCTGCCTGTAGAAGGGGCCATCGAAACCTTGGGAATCAGAAACCACTTCCAGGAAGCAGCACCTGGCTCTTTGCCTGCTGTGCGCAGTGCCTCCTTGGCCAGGAGAGGTCAGCCTTGCAGCACTGCAACCTGGCAGCCCTCAGGCCGGGAGACACTCGTCCACATCTGGCTCTCTGGCCTCACCACCAGCTGCTCCTGTGGCCTTCACCTCTGGGATCAGGCTAATGCCTCCCTTCTCTGAAGCTTGGGAACGACTTTTCGCCTCCTGGAAATATGGGCCTGCCTGATGACACCTCTCTCTCCATGGCATGTTGTAAATTCAGCCTTCTACTCCCTCAGGCAGCCAGGGACAGCTGTCTCTGCTCCTGAACTGCTCTGCTCTGTTTGGCACACTTGTGTGTTTGTGTGTGTTTAATTAATTAATTAATTTGGCTGCAATGAGTCTTAGTTGCGGCACGTGTGATCTTTTTTAATTGTGGCATGTGGGACCTAGTTCTTCCTGACCAGGCATCAAACCTGGACCCCCTGCGCTGGGAGCGTGGAGTCTTAGCCACTGGACCACCAGAAAAGCCCCACCTGGGTGTGTTTTAAGTGCATGAGTGACAGTGTGACACGCACATGCCCTGTCCATTTGCTCTCAGCCCAACTGCAAGGTTCTGACAGGGGAGGGTCCCAGTTCACAGCTGGGCCTCCCAGCTGCTGTCTGGAGGAGCGGGATGCTGCTGCTGACTGTATTGTGCCCACTTATCTCAGTGTCACCGTCACCCACTTATCAGGCCTCACAAGACCCAGCTGGTGAGAATACTTGGTGGAAGAGGGTCAGCAGGGTTGGCAGGGGAGCTAGGAGGAAATTGGGAAGAAAGTTGAAAGTGCTTGAGTATTTCATTCCGACAGAAAACCAGGTAGTGGTACCAGCACAAGCTGGTCTGCACAGTGAGGAAAGCTTGGGTCTCTGGCTGCTGTTAGGGGGTGGTGGGACCTCAGGTTTAGGGTCTCCACGTTTCTGCCATTCTGAGGATTTCTAGGGAGTCAAGGTGCATATGGTGGGGCTTGCCGCTCAGGTGGGATTGTCAATGAGGGAAACAGCAGCCAGTACATTGCCACCGGGTTCCTGAGGCCTGCCATGGCTCATGCACCTTAAGGAGATGAGCTAATAGAGCTGAACAAAGATGGCAACTTAGCATTTGTGGGACCCCAGAACTGCACCAAGAGCCTCATGGGTGTCACTGCCTTGTTGAAGGGGCCAAGCTTGGAGAGCTTCCTGTACCCCTGCCTGGCTGCTGGCTGCAGACCTCCCGACCTGCTGCAAGAGGCAGGCCTGGCCCTGGGGACCCAAGAGCCTGGGACATTGAGGTGGCAGTCTGCTCAAATGGTGTGCCAACCTTGTTCCTCAGCCTGCCACCTCCAGGTGTCCTAGCCAATGAACTTAACGTTGAGTCTGCACAGATGCAGGAGAGTGGGAGCCTTGGGTTTCTCCAGTGATGTTTCTTTTCAGAGGGGCCTCTGCTGGTGGGTTCCTGTCTGGGAACAGGGCTGGGGCCTGTTGGCCACATGCTAGATGCAAGCTATGTACTGAGACCTGCGCTGAGTGTTCAACCAACATAGGGGCTACTCCCAAGTTCTGGGTGAGGGGGCTGAGGCTCAGAACTCACCTGGCAACAGGTTACAGGGTGGGTGAAGAGGACAGGATTTGGACATCAGCACAGGCCTGCTCTGGTGTCCCAAGCTTGCCCACTGTCCACCCCCGTGAAAGAGTAGCCTGCTCTCACCAGCTGGGGAGCAGGTGCCATCCTAGGCACTTTACGTAACCCTGGGCTGTGCTTATATAACCCACACTTGGCTGGAACAGGCCCTGGCACTTGGTGGATCTGTGAATTGGGCGGGGTCAAGAGAGTGGTGTGTTCCTGTGGCCTGGACCTGCAGAGGGAAGGTGTGTAGACGTCTCATACAATCACACAGCCCTGGGTGGAGTCTCTGCTGTCCACATATACACAGGGAAATAGGCTCTCAGGGGTTGAACTTGTCTATCTGATACCAAAACCTCTGCCCTTGATAAGTGTGTCCAAAATAGAACAGAACAGGCCCTGGGACACAGGCATGCACGCGATAAGTGAGCTGGGTTTGGAAGGAAAGAGGTCACTGAACAATAGATAAGCTCGGCAGTTTTCTGGCAGGTTCCAGGCTGGCTGACGTACAGGGCTCATGGCAAAGGGGTCAGCAGAGTGCAGGGAAATTCCACACCTCTGGCTGGCACAATCCCACCCACGCATAGGCTTGAATGCGTGCCCTTGTGTTTCTGGCTCTGTGCTTGGACCTAGGGGAGATGGACAGAGCTCAGTCCCTGCATGCAAGGAGCTTTACAGGGGTTGAGAACCAAACTTTCAGTGCATCCCAACTTCTCCAAGCTGCAGACTCTACAAAGCATCTGTCTGCTCCGCCATCACTTGTTGGGGCTGCCAGGTGTAGGCGCTGGGCTGGAGGCGGGAGGGAGTGGGTAGTGCCCTCCAGCCAGGCACACTGGTGGCTAGATCATCTCCCTTCTGGGACACCCAGGTGCCAGGAGAGTTACCTGGGGCCTCACTCTATTGGAGGAGTCAGGTGAGACTGGAAGAGGGGTTGGGAGCAGGGTGAAAGTGCTCCAGGGGGGAGGGTGCCTGGCACATTTGAGGATAAAAAGAAAACCAAAGAGATCATCACTGAAACAGGCAAAAACTGAAAAACTAAACTGATGTCTTGTATTTAAATTTTTTTTATGTTTTGGCTGTGCCACACAGCACATGGGATCTTAGTTTCCTGGCCAGGGATCGAACCCACATTGCTTGCATTGAAAGTGTGAAGTCTTAACCACTAGACCACTAGGAAAGTCCCTGAATTGTTTTTAAAGGACAATACAGCCACATATTAAGCATTCAAAAGGTGCTGGTGGATTTGAAGCAGGGGAGCACCCTGATCAGATAGCTGAGTAGCCATGGTGATAACGCACGGGCAACAGAGTGTCCCTAGAAACCTCTGGACCCAGAGCACAAACCAATTCAAGTGCATTTCCTATTTCAGCTAATTCTCTCCCCCATCTGTTGAGGATCAGTGATTCAGCATTTGGGGAATTAGTTGGTCTCGGGACTTTGGTCTGTAGGGGCAGTTTCTCCTGGAGGCAATGCCAGTTAAGTTGAATTTGTGCCAGGAGGTGCCCCTGCCAAATGCCATCCTCTTTCCCCCAGAAAAAAGCCTTGGGGTGTCCTGGCTGTCAGTGGGGGTGGGAGCTGCTTCTCGTTTGTTTGCCACAGTGATTTTTATGTGGAAAAGGAAGTGATCCTTCTGGGCAGGAAAAGGTGCTTCTGCCCAGCCTCCCATGGTGTGCCAGGCACCTCGCTGGGCAGACTCAACCTCATTGAACCTCAGAACCTCTTCAGAGCTTGAGCGACTGTCCATGAGTCCACCCACAAGGCCAATGAGAAGCAGCGAGATTAATGTGGCATGGCTGAGCTGGAGAGCGTGGGCACATCGAAGGTCTTCAACCCTAACAACTGCCTTTGTGGCAGCCAAGCTGGGCCAACCTGACCTCCAGGGAGGCATCTCGCCTTTCTTGGCCTCTTCTGGGGTCTCAGCTGTAAGTGCAGGTAAAAAGTACTCCCTCTGAGTGTCTGTGTGTATGTGATGTGCCAAGGAGGCCAGGCAGCCTGGGAGCCCTCCCTGCAACACTGTGCCTGACTCTGTGTTGGCCTCTGGATCCCGTGGGGTGGCTCTGCCCACAGCACCCTGAAACTTAAATGCACACCCGGATCACAGAGGCTTCTTCTCGGAAGGCAGGTTTCATTCCAGCAGGCTTGGGGCAAGGCCAGAGATTCTGTATTTCTAACAACCTCCCTCCTGAGGGAGCCTGATACTGTGGGATCCCAGACCAGCCCTTAAGAGGCAAGATTCAATGTCCACACACCTACGCCATTTTACAGATTGGAAAACTGAGGTTCAGAGAGAATAAGTAGGCAGCCTAGGGCTGTCCAGTTAAGTGGCAGAGTAGGAGGGTGCTCAGATCAGTGGGCTCTACTCTGGAACCCAAGGCTCAGCCCTGCCCTGTCCCTTCTCTGAGTCTGACCTTGATCTGTGAGGTACACTGATGAAGCCTATAACTTTCTAACCTAAGTATATCCCATGCAATGTTTATGACATACTAAAAAATTATTAGCTGCTTCTTTGAAATTTAAATCTCACTGGTCAGGACTTCCCTGGGTGTCCAGCTGTTAAGACTCTGTGCTTCCAATGCAGGGATACAGGGGGCTTGGGTTCTATCCCTGGTCGGGGAACTAAGATCCCACATGCTGTGTGGCCTGGTCAAAGGAAAAAAACAATCTCCCTGGGTGTCTTCCTCCATATTTACTAAATTTGACAGCCCTGGAGTGTGAAACCTTTCTGGCCTGGACAAGGCCTCCTCCAGGAAGACTGTCTGACTTCCAGCCTGGGCTGGGCATTTTTTTCTCAGTATGTATCTAATACTGCCCTTGACCTCATTAGGCTTGTCTCTGGCCCCTTGTCTCCACCCTAGCCTGGGAGCTCTTGGAGGCAGGCACCATGCTGAGTTGTCAGTGGGTTCCTGGGCTCAGGAACTGGGACTCACAGGTGTTGATAAAAGCTTTTCCCCTGAGAGTGTCCCTGGTCCCTTGGGGATCATTCATGTTCATAACCCTCTCTCCTCTCCAAGTGAGGCTCTTGAGCACTATTTCCATTTAAAAGTGAAAGGAAGGATGTGCCAAGCAGGCTGGACTCTGCTCCCCAACCCAAAGGGCTGGACACTCCCTTCGAGTCACCTCTGTGACTCAAGGTGGAGACTGGGCTGTGGTCCTGGGCCATCCTTTGTGTGGACCTGCAGGCCTTCCCTGCCTCAGCAGTGGGCTGGGGGAGCAGGCTCCCAAGATGCTGATGGCTTCCCCGCACGGGATGGGGACAAAGGGCCAGACAGCCTTGAGCTTTCTGGCTTCCACACCAGTGCATCCAGACCACGACTGAGTTCCAGGGAAAGACAGTCTCATACGTTCACTGAAATGCATAGATTGGACCCTTATATGTGCAATATCTTCCAGGAACCAGGAACTCAGCTTCCAAGAGCAAAACACAAACATAAGGCAACAGAGAGGCCAAACGGTGTGATGGCTGGAGCATGGCGACCTTGCATGGGCCAGGGATTGTGGGCAAAGTCCCCACCGTGATGGAGAATTCCATGTGAGCTGTGAAGGACAGGCACGTTTGGGGAGGACTTGGAGGGGGCTTTGTGGCATCACAGCTGAGCTGGGGGAAAGGGACCCACAAGCACATTTGCAGAGCAGTGAGCAGGTTAGCTGGCTTGGCAAAGGCTGCATAGGGCCGTGGTTCTCAACTGGGGTGATTTGACCCAACAGGGCCTCTGGCAAGAAGTGGAGACAGTTTAAATCATCACATGTGGGAGTGGTGGATGTTCCTGTTATCTATGGGGTTGAAGCTAGGGATGCTGCTAAATCCTACAGTGCCCAGGGCAGCTCCCACATTGAGGAGTTATCAGGCTGAAAATGTCAATGGAGTCCTGCAAGCAACAACAGGGGAGGGCATGCTGAGAACCAGGTGGGAGAGAGCAGGGGCTTCCAGGCATGTTACTCAGAAGTGCATATAGCTGCGGTAAGAGAAACTCCACGATAAGGATGTGAATGAACAGGGGTCAGAATAACTGGATGACTGTGGACTTGGAGCAACGTCACTGCAGTACCATTAGGGATCCAGATTCTTCCATCTTCCTGCCCTGCCATCTATTTTTTTTGTAAAGGATACATAACATAAACTTGATCATCTTAATCATTTTAAGTGTATGATCCACATTGCTGAAAGGTGAAGTATATGAAGTAAATTCACATTGTTGTGGATTCACTACTGTCCATCTCCAGAACTTTTTCACCTCCCCAAGCTGAAACTCTATACCCATTCAATGATAACTTCCAACCCACTCTAGGAGCCCCTGGCAACCACCATTCTATTTTTTGTCTCTAGGAGTTTGACCACTCTAGGGTCCTCATATATGTGGAATCATACAGTATTTGTCCTTTTGTGTCTGGCCTATTTCATTTAGCTCAATGTCTTTGAGTTTCATCCATGTAGTAGCATGTATCAGAATTTCATTCCTTTTTTTGTGGCTGAATAATATTCCAAGCCTGTATATGCCACATTTTATCCATTTATCTGTTGATGGACGCTTGGGTTGTTTCCACCTTTGGGCTGTTGTGAATAGTTCAGCAATGAACATTGGTGCAAAAGTATTCCTGCTTTCAATTCTTCCCGAGTTGATTTTTTTGTAATGACACATTTTGTCTCTGTTCTTGTTTTCTCTTGTTTATAGTGTATAGCTGTGTTTTTTGGTAGATATCATGGACATTACATATAAATCCTAAAATACAACCATCTAATCTGAATTGATGATAACAATGCCAAAGAACACAAAACTCTATTCCTATACAACTTCGTCTTCACTTTATATTACTGATGTCACAAATAACATCTTCTTACAGTGTTTGACTAATAAAATTAAATTATAATTTTCATGGATTTGTCTTTTAAATCATGTTGCAAATTAAAAAATACAGTTACAAACCAAAGTTGCAATAATACTGGCTTTTATATTTGCACATATATTTACTTTACCAGAGACCTATATTTCTTTAAGTATCTTTGAGTTCTGTCCTTTCATTTCAACCTGAAGAACTCCCTTTAGTATTTCTTTTTTTTTTTTTTTTCCCTTTAGTATTTCATGTAGGGCAGATCTAGTGGTAATGAACTCTCTCAGCTTTTGTTTATTTAGGAATTTCTTCATTTCTTCCTTACTGTTAAAGGATAATTATGATATATATAGTATTATTGATGTTACTTTCTTTCAGGACTTTAAATAAGTAATACCTACTGCCTCTGGCTTCCAGAGTTTCTGATGAGAAATCACTTTATAATCTTATTGAAGCAAATTTATACATGATGCGTCACTTCTCTCTTGCTGCTTTCAAGGTTATCTCTTTGTCTTTGGCCTTTGACAGTTGATTATAATGTGCCCTGGTGTGGGTCTCTTTGTGTTTATTCTACTTGAAGCAATCATTTATATCTTTCAGAAAATCTGGGAAGTTTTTTGCCATTAGTTCTTCAAATAATCTTTCTTCCCTTTTCTGTCTCTATTCTCTTTCTTGGACTCCCATAATGTATATGTTGCTTTGCTTGATAGTGTCCTAAAGTCTCATAGTCTTGTCATTTTTGTTTCATGCTTTTTTATTTCTGCTCTATATTCAAGTTCACTGATTATTTCTTCTGCTTACTCACATCTGCTGTTGAACCCTTCTAATGGATTTTTCATTTCAGTTATTATAGTTTGAGCTCCAGAATTTCCTTTTGATTTCTTTTTAGATTTTCTCTTTGTTGATATTATAATTTTGTTAATACATTTTTTCTGATTTCCTTTAGTTCTTTGTACCTTCACCCCCCCCCCACTAACATTGCCTTCTTGAGTATATTTTTTAAGAAACTAAACATTTAAAAATATTTAATTATTTGGCTGCGCTGGATCTTAGTTGCAGGACGTGGGATCTTTGATCTTTGTTGCAGCATGCAAAATGTTTAGTTGCACCATTTGAACTCTTAGTTATGACATGTGGGACCTAGTTTCTTGACAAGAGATCGAACCCAGGCTCCCTGCATTGGGAGCATGGAGTTTTAACTACAGGTTCACCAGGGAATTCCCCAAAATAGACTTTAAATAAAAAAGTTTACAAGAGACAAAGAAAAACCTTGTATATTAATAAAAGATTCAATACAAGAAAAATAATTGTATATAAATATTTCTGCACCTGATGGCAGACCATCAAAATCTATGAAGCAAAACTTGATAGAACTGAAGTGAGAAATAGAAAGTTCTACAATAATAGCAGGAGATTTCAATATCTCACTCTTAGGAGTAAGGAAATAGAGGACTTGAACAACACATTAAACCAACTAGATCTAACAGACAAATACAGCACACTCTGCCCAACAATAACAAAATACATGTTCTTTAAAATACACAGTCTTTTCAAATATAATGGAATTAGGTCACAAAGTCTCAACATTTGAAAAGATAGATATGATGTGATGTATATCCTCTGATCAAAAAACTGGATGAATTTAGAAATAAATAATAGAAGGAAAACTGGAAAATTTGTAAACTTGTGGAAACTGTACATTAATTTTTAAACTCTTAATCAGTCATTCAAAAAACAAATCACAAGAGAAATTAGAAAATAATTAGAGATGAATGAAATGAAAACATAATATACTAAAACCCATGTGATACAGTGAAAGTGGTGTTAAGAAGGTATTTATAGTTGTAAACACTAACATTAAAAAACAAGAAAGATTACAAATTGATAGCCTAACTTTACAACATAAAGAATTAGAGAAAGAGGAACAAACTAAACCCAAAGCTAGCAGGAGGGAGGAAATAATGAAGATTAGAGCAGAGATAAATGAAATGAAGAATAGAAAAACTGTGTAGAAAATTAATGAAATCAGAAATTGGTTCTTTAAAAGCATCAACAAAATTGACAAACCTTAGTTAGAATCAAGAAAAGGAAGAGGGAAGACTCCAATTATAAAATTTAAAAAATGGAAGTGGGGACATTACTACAAATTCTACAGAAATAAAGTATTATAAGAAAGTACAGTGAGAAATTGCATGCCAACAAATTAGATAAATATAAATGAACAAATTCCTAGAAACACAAAATTTACCAAGAATAGATTTTAAAGAAACAAATAATCTGAATAGACCTAAAACTAGTAAGCAGATTGAAGCAGAATAAAATGTCTCTCAACAAAGAAAAGTTCTGGACCTGACAGCTTCACTGGTGAATTCTACCAGACATTTTAAGAATGAACACTAATACTCTTCAAATTCTTCCAAAAAATCAGAGGAAGGAACACTTTCTAACTCATTCTATGAGAACAGCATTGCCCTGACACCAAAGCCAGACAAAGGTACAAGATAAAACTACAGAGCAATATCCCTCATGAAAACTGATGCAAAAATCATCAACAAAATATGAGCAAACAGAATTCAGCAGCATATTGAAAAAAAATTATACAGTATGACCAAGTGAGAGTTATTTGTTAAATGGAAGAATGTTTCAGCATACTAAAATCAATCAATTTAATATACCACATCAACCAAATGAAGGGAAATAAACCCACTGTATCATCTCAATTGATGCAGAAAAGAATTTCACAAAATCTAATATGATTTCATGATTTAAAAAGAAAACACTCAGTAAATGAGGACTAGAAGGAATACTTCATCACAATAAAGGACATATATGGAAAAACCCACAGCCAACAGTGTACTCAGTGATGAAAGACTGAAAGCTTTTTCTCTAAGATCAGAAACATGGCAAGGATACCCACTTTAACTACTTCTTTTCAACATAGTTCTGGTGGTCCTAGTCAAAGTAATTAGGCAAGAAAAAGAAATAAAAGGCATCCAAATTGGAATGGAAGAAGTAAAATCATCACTGTTTGCAGATAATATGATCTTATATGTAGAAAACCCTAAAGATTACACAAAAATACTTGTTAAAACTTAATAAGTGAATTCAATAAAGTTGCAGTATACAAAGTCAACCCATAATCTCCATACATGATCCAATTCTGTACACACAATTCAGAAAACAATTCCATCTACAATGGCATCAAAAGGAATGCAATACCAAGGAATTACCTTCCTTAGTAAAAAGGAGGTGAAAGATTCATACACTGAAAACAACAAAACATCATGGAAAGAAGTTGAAGATGATGTAAATAAATTGAAAAACTTCCAGTGTTCACGGGTTGGAAGACAATATTGTTAAGATGTCGATACTATCCAGAGCAATGTACAGATCCAGTGCAATTTGTATCAAAAACCCAGTGATAGCTTTCACAGAAAGAGAAAAATACACCCTAAAATTTATATTGGAACCTCAACAGCTGAAACAATTTTGACAAAGAACAAAGACAGAGCACTCACATTTCCTGATTTAAAGAATTATCACAAAACTATGTATGCAAAACAACATAGCATTGGCATAAAGCCAGAGAATAGAATAGAAAGCTCAGAAATAAACACCTGCATGTATGGTGAAATGATTTTTTGATAAGAATACCAAGACCATTCTTGGTATGGGGGAATGGACAGTCTTTTTAACACGTGCTGGGAAAATTAGATATCCCCTTACAAAAGAAAAACGTCAGACCCATACTAATACATATGCACAAGAGACCAAAGACCTAAACTTAAGAACAAAACTCTTAGAATAAAATATAGGACAAAATTTTTATAACACTGGATTTGGCAATGATTTCTTGGGTATGACACTAGCAGCACACTTAGCAAAAGGAAAAGTAAACAAATTTGACTTCATGAAAATTAACTTTTTGCATCAAAAGTCACTGTCTTTGAATCAGTTCTATTGAGATGGATGAAACTGGAGCCCATTATACAGAGTGAAGTAAGCCAGAAAGAAAAACACCAATACAGTATACTAATGCATATATATGGAATTTGAAAGATGGTAACGATAACCCTATATGTGAGACAGAAAAAGAGACACAGATACATCGAACAGTCTTATGGACTCTGTGGGAGAAGGTGAGGGTGGGACGATCTGAGAGAATAGCATTGAAACATGTATATTATCATATGTGAAACAAACCGCCAGTCCAGGTTCGATGCATGAGACAAGGTGCTCAGGGCTGGTGCAATGGAATGACCCAGAAGTGTGGGATGGGGAGGGAGGTGGGAGGGGGGTTCAGGATGGGGAACACATGTAAACCCATGGCTGATTCATGTCAATGTATGGCAAAAACCACTACAATATTGTAAAGTAATTAGCCCCCAACTAAAATAAATAAATTAAAAAAAAAAGTCACTGTCAACTAGTAAAAATACAACCCACAGAATGGGAGAAAACATTTGCAAGTGATATATCTGACAAAAGATTAATATGCAGACTATAGAAAGAACTCTTAAAACTCAACATCAAAAAACAAAACAAAAAAACAACCTATTTAAAAAATTGGTGAAGGACTTGAATAGACGTTTCTCCAAAGAAAATATATGAATGATTAATTAGCATATGAAAAGACGCTCGTTAGCGAATTGAAAATCAAAACTACAATGGGATACCACCTCACACCTATTAGGATGAGTACTATCAAAAAACCAGAAAATCACAGGTGTTGGCAAAGAAATGGAGAAATTAGAACACTTGTGCACTGTTGGTGGTAACATAAAATGGTATAGCTGCTGTGGAAAAAGGTAAGGTGGTTCCTCAAAAAATTAAAAACAGAACTGCCATATGGTCCCATAATTCCACGCCTAGGTATATTCTCCAAAGAATTGAAGCAGAGTCTGGAAGAGATATTGTACATCTGTGTTCATAGTAGCATTATTCACAATAGTCCGAAAGTGGAAGCAAGCGTCCTTTGACGAATGGATGGATAAGCAAAATATGGGTGTATACGTACAATGACTGTTATTCAGTCTTAATAAAGAAGGAAATTTTGCAATATGTTACAAGATATATGAATCTTGAGGACATTATGTTAAGTAAAATGGATCAGTAACAAAAAGACAAACACTGTATGATTCTACTTATATAAGGTAGGTAGAGTAGTCAAATTTATAGAGGCAGAAAGAATGGTGGTTGCCAGAGGCTGGGAGGAGGGGAAGGTTGGGTGCCAATGTTTCATGTTATCGAAGTTCAGTTTTACAGGGTGAAATGAGTTAAGAGGATAAATGATGTTGATGGTAGCACTTATTTATATTTAATGTATTTAATACCTCTGAACTGCACACTTAAAAATGGTTAGATGGTAAATTTTGTTACGTGTATTTTATGAACATAAGAAAGGTATACGCACTACTTGGCCATGAAAAAGAAGGAAATCATGCCATTAGCAGCAACATGGATGCAACTAGAGATTATCATACAAAGTGAAGAAAAATATCATATGATATCACTTAAATGTGGAATCTAAAATAATGGCACACACAAACGTATGTACAAAATAGAAATAGATTCACAGACATAGAGAACAGACTTGTGATTGTCAAGTGTGAGAGGGCAGGGAGAGGGATGGACTGGGAGTTTGGGGTTAGTAGATGCAGACTATGACATTTAGAATGGATAAACAACAAGATTCTAATGTATAGCACAGGGAACTATATCTAATCTCCTGTGATAAACCATAATGGAAAAGAATATATATATGTGTGTTTAACTGAGTCACTTTGCTATACAGCAGAGATTGTCAACAACATTGCAAATCAACTATACTTCAGTAAGAAAAATGTATGAGCAAAGAGCTGTGGTTTTCAGCAGTTTGGATTTGGGGAGAGGGAAGGATGAATAGGTGGAGCACACCAAGGGGATTTTTAGGCCAAGACACTATTCTGTATAATATTATGATGGTGGATACATGTCATTATACATTTGTCAAATCCCATAGAATGTGCAACACCAAGAAGGAAATCGAATGTGAACTATGGACTTCAGTGAATAATAATGTCAATATTAGCTCATTGATCGCAACAAATGTGCCATATATTAATGCCAGATGTTGATAATAGATGAAACTTTTGAAGGGATAAAGGGGCATCTGGGAACTGTATACCTTCTGCTCAGTTAAAAACTTTTTTTTTTAAAATGACCAGTTGATTTACAAGGCTCTGTTTGCTCGGTTTTTCTGTAAACATAAGACTGCTCAAAAATTAATTTTTTTTTTTAAAGAAGTCTTCACATTGGGCAGAACAGGATCATGGGACCACTGCTGGTTGTAAAGGAGGCTGGGAGAGCAGGGAAGAGCATCTTTCACCTGGACTATAAACACAGTCCTTCACCAAATAGAATCAGGATCTGATGGCAAAGATAAAGCTCCACCAGCTGACCAGGCTTGAAATCTTAACCTGCAGGCTGGTTACCCCCCAGGAGCCAGAAATTACCAGAGGCTGTTCACATCCCTGCTAGTCAGAGCATAGCACACGTACCTAGCCAGGTGCCACGGCCTGGACCAGTGACCAGCAGAGCATCGCAGTCATACCCTGACCTCTCAGCCCAGACTGAAGAGCCTCTGTAGGCTCCTGGGGTGCAGAGAGGCCAGTCAGGGGGGGGAGCTGAGTCTGTCAGGCATCCCTGACCATGGGAGGGCCCTCCTCGCCACCTCCTGAGCTTAGGGATGGTGTTCAGTTCCAATTCTCTCTCTGCTACTGCTCAGACATATTCAATCACATTAGTAATAAAGGAAAATTGAAAATGAGGCATCTTTTTACAGTTATTAAGTTTGTAAATCTTGATAACAGATCGAACACACCGTGAAGATGAGGCTAATGATTTGGCATTTTTGATTTTTGCTGGTGTCAGTGAGAAGAGTCACAGCCCTTGGAAAATTCATGGATGTCTACCATCACCAGACACCAATCAGCACCAATCAGCACTGATCAGTAATTATCAAGATAATTACTCAATATATCCTAGATTAGATTAGCCCAAGGAGAGAGCTGATGGACTGTGTGCACTTAGGGTTGTAAACCTGATACTCTTTAACACTCCAATCTCATCTCTAGAATCCTGGATTAAGGAAAGTAAACATGAAATAGAGGAAACAGAGTTAGGCAAGAAGATAGTAACCAAAAACTTGTTTATTGGAAGCAGCCTGACCTTTGGCACTAGGGAAGCAGACGATCCATCACTTTGTGGGACACAGCCCAGTGACACATGTGCTAGTCAGAGAGTAAAGGAAGCGTTGAGTCTGTGTTAGAAGTCAGGAGATAAAGTGGGATACAGGAGTGTACAGAAACTGTGCTCACAACTGAAGTCTATGCCCCGGGGCGTGAGCTCAGAGACCCCACGTGCACAGGGTGCCAGGTGGTGAGTCTGTGGCTGAGCGTTTTCCTCTGTAACACAGAATTGGGTGGTACTGCCATCACGCTGTGTGTGTCTCAGAGAAGACCCCAGACACCATCCATCTGGGCTCCGTCTCTATGGGCTTCCCCTGGGAACAAACTAGATCAAGGTGGTGTGCCTAGGGGCTCCACACATGGCAGGGGTGCCTGAGACTGAATCTGCAGGGAGCGTCCTCAACCAGCAACCAAAGAAAATGATGGACAAGCCCACACCCTCTGGGGCAGGCTCCCCACTATTTCCTGGCGGATCTCTGTGGGCATACAGATGCCCACATGGGAGCCAACTCTTTTTTGTTTTTTTATTGTGCAGCACAGCGTGTGAGCTTAGTTCCCTGACTAGGGATTGAACCTATGCCCCCTGCAATGGATGTGCAGAGTCTTAACCACTGGACCACCAGGGAAGTCCTAAGAGCCCACTCTTCATTGCACTCTGGTCGATTCTTTCCATGTCCTGGCTCATCCCTGCTGTCTGGTACTGCCCTCTGGGATCACATTCCAAATCAACTATTCACACTGGAATCCCTGTCTCAGCATCTGCTTCTAGGGGAAGACATCTAGGAAAGAGAACAGAGCCCATAGCTGTGGGCTAGAGTCCTCAGCATCTGCCAGTCAGGGTGTGTGGGGACAGGGCCAGGAAGATGCTGGAAGGAGGTCATTGAACACAGGCAGGCCCTGGGCCATTGACTGTCCTCTCCACTGTGGCTGATTCCAGGTTTAGAGATCTGTCTGTCCCTGCCCCGGCATTCCCCTTTTGCGTCTGGTTCCCTTCCTCTTGACTTCTGTCTTCCCCTGTATGTGTTGAGTCAGCCCGGGGTCCATGAAACAAACACAAGACAAGGGAGATAGGAGGTTCCTTCCTGCAACTGCCTCTGGCAGGTGGCCACAGGGGAGATAGTCCCCATAGGCTGACCTTATCAGCTCAGCCTTGGCATGCGGGCCAAGGTCTGGCCCATTCTGGTGATAGGGAGCCCAAGGAAGCCTTCAGAGATCCCTATCTGGAGGGAGCAAGGGGTGAGTGCAGAGTACCTGGGCCCATGGGGTGTGGGGCTGCTCGCCTGGGTCTCCCAGCAACACTCAGCCCCCTCCACAGTGGGTGGGGACAGCCTCAGGCAAGGGACATAAGGGAGGGGGCCAGGGCTGAAGAGAGAGGCTGTGGCTCTCAGTCCCAGGGTCTCTGTGCGCTGTCAGATGCCAGTGAGCTGGGCTGTCCCCTTCACCCGGAGGAGGAGACTACTATCTCTGCGTCACTCCACCCCCCACTGTCCCCTCTGTTATCGGATTGTTAATATTAATTAACAACAGTTGCTAAGGATGACAGTGCAAGGGTGTGCCCCAGCCAGAGCTGGCCTGGACCCAAGAGGGCACTGGGGAGCGTAGGGGTCTGAGGCTTGGGATCTGGGGTGGGGGGAGGGCAGTAGAGTTTCGGGGGGCGAGAGTCCAGACCCACCTGAGTGCCTCACGTCTCCTGGGCCTGGTAGCTCCTGTAGCCAAGGCTGTGTGGGAAACTCTCGGCAGGTCGCTGGCTAGCCCAGCCCTCCGGCCTTGGTCACTTTGGGAAGTGGGTGAAGGGGAGACCCTGAGAGGCTCATCTGAGAGGGTGGGACCAAAGGTGGGAGGGACAAGTGATCCATCGATCATTAACTAGCTGAGAGCCCTGGGAGACACAGGGCTCAGCCCCATTGGTCCCCAACCCAGTCAGGTGATGCTGTCACCAGTAGGGAAGCTGCCCTGTAGTCCGTCCCCAGTTTCAGTATATGTACGGCTGAAGTGGGCTCTGGCATTGTCAGGAGCCAGCCCTTGGCTGTCCCCAAGGCCTGGCCTCACTTACCCTCTGACCCCTGTCCAGTGCCAGGATGGTGGAGACTGGCCTGAAGGGCTGGTTGCTCTGGGCCCTGCTCCTACACTCGGTGAGTCCACTCCCTGTGTCCAGTCCAGGCAAGGGCTGCTTGGCAACTGTGAGAGAGGGCCAGGGGTCTGCAGATGGGGGCTATTTCTACATAGATGAGGGATTCCAGGCTCTCTAGAGAAGGGGTGGAGGTAGGGTGTCCTGGGCTGCTCAAGTCTCCAGATCATGGGGTCAGATGGACACAAACATGGGGGATGGGGCAGCTGGCTTGGGTGTGACCAAGTTCTTCCCATCCCTGGTCCGCTGTGGGTGTCCTTGCCTAAGGTGGCTGGTGGGAGGTTAAAGGAAGATCCAGTCCCAGAGTGCTGATGAGGTGGGCTCAAGGGGAGAATCACCCACAGAGGATTTGGCATCCAGGGAGGAGGTCTGAGGTTCTTGCCTCTCAAGTTTCCTGCTCATTTCCATGTCTGAGGAGGTGGGTGAAGGTTTTCAGCCCCTGGAAGGTAAAGGCAGGGGAAGCTCTGCTCAGAATCTCCAAGAGGGGCCCTGGCCTCTGGGTGTGGCCCACATTTTGGGCATGATGGTGGCTGACTGCTATGGCAATGATGCCCGAGGCACACAGGGCCTGTATCCTCATGGCCCCTGGGAGTCAGCTCCTCGACTGGTCCAGGGGCCACTGTTTCTCAGGAAGACCACACAGGAGTCCAGGGGTCTCCTGGGTGACCCTGTTCTGTCCCAGATATGTCAGGTCACCTCTTTCTTCAGTGACCCTGTCACTCAGGGTCAACCAGGCCTTCACCCATCTGCTCACCATCCTTAGACACCGCCAAGAACCCCAAGTGCTATTTGGGCACCCCATCTCCCCCAGTGCTCCCCTGGATCCCCTGGCATCCTGGAGCTGCCCAACGTCCACCCCTCACCCGCCCTGTTTGGCATCATTCCCCACGCCCTCCCTGGCTACCCATTGCCCCATCAGCTACCCAGAGGTGCTGGCCAGCGCTGGGGTCCGTGGTGACACTGCCCTGTTCCACAGGCTCAGAGTGAGGTGTACACACCCATACACCAGCCTGGCTACTGCGCCTTCTATGACGAGTGCGGGAAGAACCCGGAGCTGTCTGGAAGCCTGGCTTCTCTGTCCAATGTGTCCTGCCTGGACAACTCGCCTGCCCGCCACATCACAGGTGACCACCTGGCCCTCCTACAAAGCATCTGTCCCCGTCTCTACACTGGCCCCACCACCACCTACGCCTGCTGCTCCTCCAAGCAGCTGGTGGCCCTGGACATGAGCCTGCGGGTCACTAAGGCCCTCCTCACCCGCTGTCCTGCTTGCTCTGACAACTTCGTGAGCTTGCATTGCCACAACACCTGCAGCCCCAACCAGAGCCTCTTCATCAACGTGACCCGAGTGGTCATGCAGGGGGACAACCAGTCCCAGGCCGTGGTGGCCTACGAGGCCTTCTACCAGCGCAGCTTCGCCGAGCAGACCTACAACTCCTGCAGCCGTGTGCGCATCCCCGCGGCTGCCACACTGGCCGTGGGCTCCATGTGTGGTGTCTATGGCTCTGCCCTCTGCAATGCCCAGCGCTGGCTCAATTTCCAGGGGGATACGAGCAATGGCCTGGCACCCCTGGACATCACCTTCCACCTGTGGGAGCCTAGCCAGGCCGAGGAGAGCGTGATACAGCCTCTAAATGATGAGGTCGTACCCTGCAACCAGTCCCAGGGGGACGGTGCAGCGGCCTGTTCCTGCCAGGACTGCGCCGCCTCCTGCCCCATGATTGCCCAGCCCCAGGCCCTGGACCCCACCTTCCGTCTGGGCCGGATGGAAGGGAGCCTGGCTCTCATCATCATCCTCTGCTCTCTCTTTGTTTTGCTCACGGCCTTCCTCCTGCGGCCCCGCCTAGCCGAGTGGTGCAGGGGCAAGCGCAAGACGCCCAAACCCAAGGCAAGCATCAGCCTCGCCCACAGGCTCAGCCTCTCCACCCACACCGTCCTCAGCCACTGCTTCCAGTGCTGGGGCACTTGGGTGGCCTCATGGCCACTGACCATCCTGGCAGTGTCCGTGGTCGTGGTGGTGGCCATGGCAGGGGGCCTGGCTTTTATAGAACTGACCACGGACCCCGTGGAGCTGTGGTCGGCCCCCAACAGCCTAGCCCGACGGGAGAAGGCATTCCATGACAAGTATTTCGGCCCCTTCTTTCGAACTAGCCAGGTGTTCATGACGGCACCTCATCGGCCCAGCTACAGGTATGACTCCCTGCTGCTGGGGCCCAAGAACTTCAGCGGGATCCTGTCCTCGGATCTGCTGCTGGAGGTGCTGGAATTGCAGGAGAGGCTGCGGCATCTGCAGGTGTGGTCGCCAGAGGAGCAACGGAACGTCTCCCTGCGGGACACCTGCTACGCACCCCTCAACCCACATAATGCCAGTCTGTCCGACTGCTGCATCAACAGCCTCCTGCAGTACTTCCAGAACAACCGCACTCAGCTGCTGCTCACAGCCAACCAGACGCTGTCAGGGCAGACTGCCCAGGTGGACTGGAGGGACCACTTCCTCTACTGCGCCAAGTGAGTCCTCGTGGGACCAGGTTCTGGGGTTGGCGTGGGCCTCCTGGGGCCCAGGCTGGGTACACATTTTGTACCTGGTCAAGGTGCTCTGTGTCTCGGTCACATGGGCTGTGATGTGCTGTGTCTCTCCAAGTTCCTTCTTGGGCTCCCCATCCTCAGTGGAGTGTACACTTGCCGTAGCTGATTCACACTTGACCATCCTGGCCTCCACGCGGTCTTTCTGTAGCGCTCCTGATGTAGCTGGACTCATCCTTGCACGTTCTTGGTTTAGGGGTCACAGAGCAATCTGAAGGCCCTGCTCACTGGTGTGATTTGTAGTTTCCTTTTTTTGCTTCTGTGCTGGGCCTGGGTGCAGGCCAGCAGGGCCATGGGCAGCCCATGAGGTGCCCCAGGCCTAGGAAGGGGCCTGGGCCAGGTGCCCTGCCCAGGCTGCAGTCACTCCCCTTCAAGCTGTTTGGGCTTGGTCCCCAGCTACGTCCACTTGGCTGTGGTGCAAACAGGAAGCCAGTGAAGCTTATGGGTCTTGGGACCAAGAGTGGAGGTTTGAGAGCTACCAAGCCTGGAAGGGAGCAGGCTGGCCAGCAGCACTGAGTCCCCTGGGGTTGGAATGGGCAGAGGTTTTCAAATGCTTGGTCTCAGGGTCCCTTCACTCTTGACAAAAGACTGAGGACCCCAGAGAGCTGGGGTGTGGGTAGAGGTTATGTTCACTGACATTTACCACATGAGAAAGTAAAACTGAGAAATGACAAAATAGTTAATTAATTCTGTAACAATAGCTATAATAAGCCCATTATATGCTGACACAAATAACATTTTTTATTTATTTATATTTTTAAAGGAAATTATTAATTTTTTTTTTTTCTGTGCTGGGTCCTTTTTGCAGCACACAGGCTCTTTGTTGTGGTGCTCAAGCTTCTCATTGCGGTGGTTTGTCTTGTTGTGGAGCACAGGCTCAAAGGCACGCAGACTTCAGTAGTTGTGGTTCATGGGCTCATTAGTTGTGGTGCATGCATGGGCCCAGCCGTTCTACAGCATGTTGGATCCTCATGGACCAGGGATCGAACCTGCGTCCCTCACACCAGCAGGCAGGCTCTCAACCACTGGACCACCAGGGAAGTCCCATAACATATTTTTATGAAAATAATCATATTTTCTGTACTGAAAATATCAGGAGTGATCATAGTAACATTGTTTTGCATCTTTGCAAATTTCTTTGGGGACTGGCTTAGCAGAAGACACTGGATTCTGGCATCTGGTTCTGCATTTGGCCTGTTGGTTAAAGCGCAGCGAGAATGCTTGGCCGCACATCCATCCATGTAGCCAGAGGAGGGAAGTGTGTTGTCAAAGCCTTTCCAGAGAACTGTGGGTTTTCTTCACCACTTCATCAAAACTCAGAAAGTGATGTTTTCTTAAATGTTAGCTGCAATATGAAACTAAAGCCATGTCAATGAACTGTCTGTATGCCACAGACTTGAGATCAAAGAAGGGTGAAAACAGAGAATAGCATCTTAGTGTTATTATGGAAATAGTTTTGACTTTGTAGACCTTGAAAGGTTTCCAGGGCTCCTGAGACCCTGGGTCACCCTGAATACCTCTGGATTAGAAAGTCAGGGCTCCCACCCCTCAGGCGAGCCAAGTGTGGGCTGCTTTCCAGAGTCTGTACCTCAGCCCCAGGGCTGGCCCTCGGAACTGGCAGGTCAGGGGAGGATGCTCTGACTCCGGGTTTCCAGTCCTTTGTTGTTGTTCAGTGGCTCAGTCGTGTCTGACTCTTTGAGACCTGATGGACTGCAGCACTCCAGGCTTTCCCGTCCTTCAATATCTCCTGGAGTTGCTCAAACTCTTGTCCATTGAGTTGATGATGCCATCCAACCATCTCATCCATTCCAGTCCTTGAGTTGCCTTTATTTTGATTTTGGATGCTCACAACAACTCTTGGGTGGCCTGATTATCCCCATTTCAGAGACAGTGAAACTGAGGCTCAGAGGGGTATGGTCAACTGCTCAAGGTCACACAGCAACCGGCACTCCCAGCCAGCTGGTGACTCACAGATGCGCTCAGAATGAGTACTTTGTCCAGACACCTGTGACCCGTTTACAGAAAGGCCTCCGTGGAGGGCATGGAGACCTGCCCACAGTTATAGGGCCGGAACATTGAATGAGGAAAGAAGGAGTTCCCACCTCAGGGCCTGCAGAGGAGAACGCTGAGGGCAGTGTGAGGCCTGCATGTCTCTGTTGGTGGTTAGGACTCAGGGAGGGGCTTATACCGGAATCTGGCCGCCACTCCAGGGGAGTGTGTGTGATACTCACCCCCCTGCCAATCTGGAAGGAGATGATGGTGGAGCCAGGAGCATGAGGCTGGTGTGAAGGGAGAGAGAACTCGAGGTCCTGCTCAGGTAGCTCCAGTGCACTCTGGATTGGACCAGGAAATGTTCTGATCGGGGGTCAGGTGATGGTGCTGGGGGTCTGGGGTAAGGCACAGGGGCCATGGTGATCGGAGTGGGGTCAGGAAAGGTCCTTTCCTCTCCCACCAGTGCCCCCCTCACCTACAAAGATGGCACGGCCCTGGCCCTGAGCTGCATGGCTGACTATGGGGCGCCCATCTTCCCCTTCCTCGCTGTGGGGGGCTACAAAGGTAAGCTCTGACCTCCCCAGGAGGCCAGTGAGTGGACATATGGGGCAGGAGTCATGGACAGAAAGATGGGGGTGGCCATGGGGGCTTCCTGCTGCCTGGGAGTGGCCAGGCTGGTGGGGGGCTCATGGGGACAGCAGACCTGCCCATCCTGCATCCTTTCTCTGTCACTTACTGCATCTTCCGCCAACCCTGCTCAGGTTCTCTGGTTCTGTGCCTGGGACCACAGGTTTTGCCTTTGACTGAGAGAGGGAAGTGGGATGTAGAATTAGACAATGACTTGCATGAGGAGGGTGGGGGAGGAGAGGCAGGGGTGTGGCTGCAGTTGGGGAAGGGGAAGCAGGGGTGAGGCTGGAGTAGGGGGAGGAAAGCAGAGGTGTGGTTGGAGGTAGCCGAGCATTTCTCCTTCCAGGAGAGGACTATTCTGAGGCAGAGGCCCTGATCATGACCTTCTCCCTCAACAATTACCCTCCTGGGGACCCCAAGCTGGCCCAGGCTAAGCTCTGGGAGGGGGCCTTCTTGGAGGAGATGCGAGCCTTTCAGCGTCGGACGGCTGGTGTATTCCAGGTCACATTCATGGCGGAGGTAGGGGCTGCAGGGTCTCTGGCTCTGGGGCAGACAGTTCAGGTGGTTTTAGTGGGGTCCTGTATCCCCATCCTGCCCTCACCCCTCCTGAGTGACCCTGAGCTAATGGGTGCCTGCCCAGGAGGATGGGGTGATGCTACAGCTGTTGTTGCAGCCATGTCAGAGCTCACAGGGGCTCGCATACACGGTGCCCTCTGGCTGAGCTCTTGGGTCAGTGGGTCTTGTTGGGTGTGTGTCCACAGCGTTCCCTGGAGGATGAGATCAACAGCACCACGGCCGAGGACCTGCCCATCTTTGCTGTTAGCTACCTTGTCATCTTCCTGTACATCTCCCTGGCCCTGGGCAGCTACTCCAGCTGGCGTCGGGTACCGGTAAGAAGTGAGAGGGGAGCTGTGAGGGTGAGCTGGCCCACCATCAGAGTGCCTAGAACCTTCCCAACCTACTTTCTAGAGCACTTCGAAACAGCAAAGTGGACATACCCAGGGTGGCTCCTCCAAGGGGTGATGCTTCTTGAAGTGTTCTGTTTTGAAAGGCCATGCGAGTTTTCACGCTGCTCATGTCAACCCTCTCTTGACTTGTGCAAATGCAAAGTTGGTATTTACATTGTCTTACAATGCATGCTCGAGGAAGAAGTGGTCAGGCTCACAAGGCCTGCTCTTGGGAGGACGGCACTGCAGAGTGGCCAACGTGAAGAAGCTCAGAGCATGCAGCTCTCCTCTAAATGGGGTTGGGGGCATATTGGGCAGCCCTGAGGCCAGGAGGCTGAGCCTGGTCCCATTGCAGGTGGACTCCAAGGCCACATTGGGTCTGGGCGGAGTGGCCGTGGTGCTGGGAGCAGTGGTGGCCTCTATGGGCTTCTTCTCCTACCTTGGTGTCCCTTCCTCATTGGTGATCCTTCAAGTGGTGCCCTTCCTGGTGCTTGCCGTGGGGGCTGACAACATCTTCATCTTCGTTCTTGAGTACCAGGTAAGAGGGCAGGAATTCTGCACACACCCAGCTGCCCCTACATGCCCAGTCATGGCCCCATGGGTTGGCAGGGTTTATTTCAGCCTCTTCCTAAGCACTGATGTCCGTGTGTACAATTCCTGTAGAAAACAGTGCTCTGTGTTTATCTTTCACATAAATGCATTCATACCTCACATGTCTCCTGAACTTGCTCTCAGTTAGCCCCACATTGTGTCTGGCAAGAGTGTCACACAGCACATATGTTACTGAGCCCAGGCTCATACTGCTCACTGCATGACAGGCCAATAAATCGAGAGATGAGGTGCTGGGGAAAGGAATAGTGACTTTATTTGAAAAGTCAGCAGACTGAGAAGATGGTGGACTAGTGTCCCAAAGAACCACCTTACCTGAGTTAGAATTTAGACTTCTTTTTTTACTAACAGGGGAAGTGGTATGGCTGGTTGTTGCAAACCTTTTGGTGCCAGAATCTTTTGTTCTTGCAGCTGTCAAAGTAGGTCTTAAACCCCTCCAACAAGGCAAATGTTAGATTCTGTTCTGCAACCTTTTAATCTCTATATGAATGGAAAAGTGTTATACCTTTAAAGGTCAGAGCCTTGGCAATGGGCTATCATGTATATTCCAGGCTCTGGGCAACATCCTTTTACAAAAGATCTAGAGACAACAAGAGTAAGCACAGGCAACAGAGCACAAAGGTTAGAAGTCCAATATGGAGTCATGTTTGTTCTTCTCTGTTCTTCATAGAGCCTCTGTCTTTGTAGTGCTAGGTAGCATTCCACGGAAAGATAAGTAGAGTCTTTAGCCTCTCTTGTTAGTGAACATTCAGGGTTCCAGTGATGAGTCAGAGGAAGGATGCTACGGACATCCCAAAATACACCATGCGTTTCTCTGGGCCAGACCCTGAGAAGTGGAAGATGTGCAGGCAGGGCAGAGTGTCAGCAGGGTCTGCTCCCACTGGGGAAGGTGTGGGCAGTTCCTCGGGCCTGGCTGTATCTCCAGGCAATGCCCATGCCTTGGGGAGTGACGGCATGTGGTAGCTCCCTGCTGGCCTATGAGGGACAAAGCCCTTGGTCAGATCTTGACCCTGTCCCTACCATCCCCATGCAGAGGCTGCCTCGGAGGCCTGGGGAAGAACGGGAGGCCCACATCGGCCGAGCCCTGGGCAGAGTGGCCCCCAGCATGCTTCTCTGCAGCCTCTCTGAGGCCATCTGCTTCTTCTTAGGTGAGCCTGAGCAACCCCTCCCCATCAGGCACTGGGAGTTCTTGGAGGCTGGCAGCCCCCTTTCCTTCTATTCCCATCTGAGCAGGTGCTAGGCCCTGAGATTCACTCTTGACCCCCCTCCATCCCCCAGGAGCCCTGACCCCTATGCCAGCTGTACGGACCTTTGCTCTGACCTCCGGCTTTGCAGTGCTTCTTGACTTCCTGCTACAGATGTCAGCCTTCGTCGCCCTGCTCTCCCTCGACAGCAGGAGGCAAGAGGTAGGGGTGTAGGCAAGGCCCAGGGACTCACCCTGGGTCCCCATCTTTGCTGGGGATGGAGTGGCTTTACTTTGCACAGAAGGCGCAGAGCATGGGACTGAGTGTGGGAACAGCGTGCTGGAATATTTAGGCCATGAAGTCCCTGATGTCCCATGGAAAATTAACTTTGTTTTGGTCATTTGGGGGAATATGATCAAACCTGCTAAAAGTATTTGAGGTCATGAAATAAAATATAAATGGGAGACTGACAGGGAGGGAGCTATTGTTTCAGAGACGGTGCAAAGTTCAAAGGTATTTTATCAAGGCAGAAAATGAAGATAAAGAAAAGAGCACACTGGCATGTCCCCACCGTGCGGTGCTGGCACAGTCCACCTGTGGAAGGTGACTCTCCCACTCCACTGGAGGGAGGTGGTCCCCAGGATCTGTTTTGGGGCCACCTTGAGTGCCCTCCTCCTTCTAGGCCTCCCGGCTGGACATCTGCTGTTGCAAGACAGCACGGAAGCTGCCCTCACCGAGCCAGGATGAGGGGCTCCTGCTCCGATTCTTCCGCAAGTTCTACGTCCCATTCCTGTTTCACTGGCTCACCCGCGTGGTCGTGGTGAGTGGGAGGAAGTGGAGGCAGAGGGCCATCATGCCACCCAGGGTTGGGGGGAGCCTGGCAGTGCCTGGAGCGAGAGGGTCTGCTTAGCCTTGACCCTTGCCCGTAGTCATCGGAGGGGTCTGCAGCTTGCCCAGGTCCAGGGCCTAAAGCTGGCGCAGGGGGGTGGGGAGCTGAGATTCAAGTTGGCCCCACTCCAGAATGTTTCCTAAAAGACCCCGTCCGGACCCAGCCTGGGGAGCTGCTGGGCAGGAGGGCTTCACTTGACACTTCCCTTCCCAGGTGCTGCTCTTCCTGGCCCTGTTTGGACTGAGTCTCTATTTCATGTGCTACATCAATGTGGGGCTGGACCAGCAGCTGGCTCTGCCCAAGGTGGGTGCCCTCCCTTCCCTCTCCTCAGTCCCCAAGGCTGTGAGGACAGTCAGCAGCACAGAGTGGATGGGTTGGCCTGAACCAGGGGTGTGGTAGGGGTGGGGGACCGTTCATCATCCGGAATTGGGAAGAGAAGCTGCATTCTGCATGGAAAGTGTCGGAGTTCGGCTCCAGCCCCAGGCCACCAGAGGGAGACGAGCAGGCATCTGAGGGACTGGCCGTGGGAGCCGATTGTCCGGGCAGAATGACCAACACCTCAGTGAATGCCTGTCTAGTGCCAGGCATTCTGTGTCCTCAGGCCTGGGCTCTGCGGCAACAAATATCTCTGGACTGTCCTCGGAAAGACAGGGAGGGTTAGGGGCCCTGGGGAAGAAAAGAGCTCGATGGGCTTGAGGGTTCTGGATGGAAGAGAGGCTTGAGGGGTGTCTGAGCATGAGTGGGATTTGCAGAGGAAGGAGGTAAGGGTCACAGCACCCTCCCATGGGAGATTGGGGAGCACCAAGGCTCATTTCCTATGTGCAGGGGTGACTGTAGATGTGGGGAGGAGAGGCAATAAGGGCAAGAGCTGGAGGCACTGGAGATGAGGGGTGGGGGATGGTGCTGACCAGGACCAGTAAGCATATGAGGTTGATAGGAATCATACATCGAAGGGGCCAGGGACCTGAGGTTTGTCTGGACATGCAACCAGAGGTGAGCTGGTGCCTGGGGGAAGCAGGTCTGCATACCTGGGCTCTAGGGGAGAGAGAACATCATGAGGGCTTGGACATCCAGGGCCATTGTAAGGGTGGTGATGGGGGTCTGGGCACAGGGAGGAGTCTTGGAACCAGTGGTCTGGTAGCCATCTGCTGGTGGTGCTGGTCTTGGAAGCAAGATGAGGAGGGAGGAGAGCAGACAGGCAGGGCGGCACCTTCGAGCCACCATAGGGAGTGAGAAGAGGCTGCAAAGCCAGCAAGGGTCCAGAATGACTGCCGCTCATGGTGGCCCTGGGGACTGCTCACACAGCTGAAGAGAAGAGGGTTCCCAGTGACCCCAGAGTGGGTATCAGCGGCCTGGTAGGCCAAACCAGTGAGAAGGAAGGTGGTACTGGGCTGTAAGACCAGCTGAGGGTTTTTTTTTTTCTTGGCTATGTTGGTTCTTAGTTGGGGTGTTTGGAACCTTTTAGTCATGGCATGTGGAATCTTTAGTTGCGGCGTGTGGGATCTAGTTTCCTGACCAGAGATCAAACACAGGCCTTGTGCACTGGGAGCGGGGAGTCTTAGCCCCTGGACCACCAGGGAAGTCCCCTAGCTGAGGTTTTGTTTATGCTCTTTGTTTATTTTTCTTTGGGAGAGATTTGTTTCCTATGACTATATAAAATGCATTTCTTTCAACTTTTTCTGGTAAAATATAGCATAAAATTTGCCATTTTAACCAATTTTTAAGTGGCATTAAGGACGTTGTACAATCCTCACCACCATCCATCTCCATAGCTCTTTCATCCTGCAAAGCTGAGACTCTGTCCCTACTAAATGCTGACTCCCCATCCCTCCTCCCCCAGTCCCTGGCACCCCCCTCATTCTCCTTTGTGTCTCTGCAATTGTCTATTCCAGGTCCCTTACATATGTGGAATCATACATTTGTCCTTTTTTGATGGGCTTATTTCATTTAGCATGACACCCTCAAAGTTTGGCCATGTTGTAACATGTATCAGAATTTCCTTCCTTTTTAAGGCTGAATGATATTCCTGTAGGTATGAATGCATATATATCACATTTTGCTTAACCATTTTTCTATTGATGGATATGGGTTGCTTCCATGTTTCGGCTGTTGTGAAATAAGGCTGCTATGCACATGGGTTTACAAATATCTCTTTAAAACTCTGTTTTCAATTATTTTGGGTTTATACCCAGAAGTGAAATTGTTAAATCATATGGAAATTCTATTTTTAACTTTTTGAGGAACCTTCATACTGATTTCTTTTTTTTTTTTAATACTGATTTCTATATAGCTGTACCATTTTTCATTCCTACCAACAGCACAGGGTTACAATTTCTCCATATCCTCACCAACATTTATTTTCTGGGTTTTGTTTGTTTGTTTTTTGACAACAGCCATCATAATAGATATGAGGTGGTGTCTCATTGTGGTTTTGATTTGTGTTTCCCTAATGATTAGTGATGTTAAGCATTTACTTATTGGCCATTTGTATATTTCCTTTGGAGAAATGTCTATTTTTGAATTGGGCTGGATTTTGTTGTTGTTAAGTTTAAAGAGTTCTTTAGATATCTTGGATAATTAATCCCTTATCAGATATGTGGGATTAATATCTGATTAATTAATATCAGATATGTGATTTGTGAATATTTTCTGCATTTCTGTTGGTTGTTTTTTTACTCTATTGGTAGTATTTTTTGATGCACTTAAGTTTTTAATCTTCATGAAGTCTAATTTGCCTATTTTTGTTGTTGTTGTTAACTGTGCCTTTGGTGTCATATTCAAGATAAATCATTGCTGGGATGTATAATTTCTACAACTTTGTGAATTTTTCAATTTTCCTTCTGTTAATGATTTCTAACCGTGCAGTCATGGTCAAGGAGTATGCATAATATGACATCTATGTTTGTAAATGTTGAGATTTAATATGTGGCTAACTACCTAGTTTATCTTGCAGAATGTTCCATGTGTATTTGAGAAGAATATGTATTTTGTTGTTGTTGGGCAGAGTTTCTGTATAGGCTTGCTAGATTTAGTTGGTTTAGTGTTGTTTAAGTCCTCCATTTCCTTACTTATCTTCTGTCTGAGTGTCCTACCCATTACTGACAGTGGAGTATTGAACTCATTGTAGAACTTTCTATTTCTCCCTTTAGTTCTGTCAAATTTCGCTTCATAGATTTTGATGGTCATTCATTAGGTATGGAACTGTTCATACACACTTACCCTTGCTGTACTGAATCATTTAATAATATATAATGTTCTTCTTTGTCTTTTGTAAACTTTTTTGATTTAAAGCCTATTTTACTTGGTTGTAGGATAGCCTACTATTGCATGAAATATCTTTGCAATCTTTGCAAACTGTCTGCTATTTGCATAGAATATCTTTTTCTATACTTTCACTTTCAACCTGTAGGTGTCTCTGGATCTCAACTGACTCTTACAGACATCATATTGTTGGATCTTATTTCTCTAACCCATTCTGTCAACTTCTGACTTCTTATTGTAGACAGTAGTCTATTTACAAGTAAAGTAATTACTGATGAGGAGAGACTTGTTATTGTGCTATTTGTTTTCTATGTACTTTATAGCTTTTTTGTTTCTCATTTCCTGCATTGCCATCTTCTTTTGTGTTTAGTTGATACTGAACTGTTTAAATTCTTTTTTCATTTCCTTTTGGATATGTTATATGACTATTTCCTTTGTGATTACCAGGGAAACTACATTAAATATCCTACAATGTGTTGAATTTATCCTAGGTTAACATGGATTGCATACAAAAAATCTGTTCCTATACTGCTCCTTTCCATTTCCTTTCAGTTATTGCTATCATAAAAATTATATCTTTATACATTGTGTATTAAAAACATAGAATAATACTTTTTTATATATTAATCTCTTAAGATATGTAGAAATAAAAAATGGAATTACAAATAAAAGTTATAATAAAACTAGCTTTTATAATTTCCCATGTATTTACTTTTACTGGTGATCTTTATTTAATTACATGACTTTGAGTTATACTTTAGCATCATTTCACTTCAACTTGAAGGACTCACTTTATATCTTCTTGCAGGACAGGTCTTGTGGCAACAGACTTCTTCTGTAGTTATTCATATGGGAATGCTTTAATTTTTTCCCTCATTTTTGAAGGACAGTTTTGCCAAAAATAGGGCTCCTGGTTGAGAGTTTTTTTCCACTTAAGTACTTTAAATATACAAATCCACTGCCTTCTGGCCTCCAAGTTTTCTGACAGGAACTATGCTTATAATCTTTATATATAATAAGCTTCTTCTTTCTTGTTGCTTTCAGAATTCTCTTTTTGTTTTTATTGTTGAACACTTGAATTGTAATGTGCCTTGGTTCTGGGTCTCTTTGAGTTTTCCTACTTAGAGTTTGCTAAGGTTCTATGGATTTTTAAACTCATATCTTTTATCAAATTTATGAAATGTTGGCTATTGTTTCTTCGAATAATCTCTTTTCCTCTTTCTCTCTTTTCTTTCTGGGATTCTTATGATGTGTGTGCTGGTCTGCTTGATGATGCCACACAATCCCTTAGTCTCTGTTCATTTTCCTTATTTTTTCTTTCTGTTTTTCATTTGATAATTTCAATTGTCCTGTCTTCATGTGTGGCCATTCTTCTTCTGACTGCTCAAATATGTTTTTGAATCCCTCTAGTTATTTCTTTATTTATTGTACATTTCAGCTCCAGAACTTCTTTTTGGTTCTGTTTTGTATTTTCTCTTTATTGATCATTCCATTGTGTGTGTGTTGTGTGTGTTTTGGCTGTGCTGGGTCTTCATTGTGGTGTACAGGCTTAGTTGCCCCAAGGCATGTGGAATCTTAGTTCCCTGACCAGGGACTGAACCTGTGTCCCCTGCATTGGAAGGCAGATTCTTAACCACTGAATCACCAAGGAAATCCTTCCGTTTTGTTCGTACATTGTTTTCTTGACTGTGTCCAGAAAACAATGTTATTTTGGCTCTTTGAGCATCTCTAAGATAGTCATTTTAAAGTCTCTATCTCATATATCCATTGTTTGGTCTTTCTCAAGGATAGTGTTGATTAATTTTTGTCCCCAGGTATGGGCCATATCTTTCTGAGTCATTGCATGCTTTATGATTTTGTTGTTGTTTTTGAAAAATGGACATTTGAGTCCTCAATAACTCCAGAAATCAGATTCTCTCCCTTCCCCAGAATTTGCTTATTTATTCATTTATTTAAAAAATTTAATTGTTGGAGAAGGAAATGGCAACCCACTCCAGTATTCTTGCCTGGAAAAGTCCATGGACAGAGGAGCCTGGTGGGCTGCAGTTCACGGGGTTACATGACTGAGCATGCGTGCATGAGGGTGGAGGGAGATGGGTTGGTAGCAATAAACTGGTAGAACCAAAAAAAAAAATTGAATTGTTGCGGATGTCTCTGTCCTGGAGATCAGCTTGAGATGTAAAGTCTTTACAGATCTTTTCTGAGACTTTGCTTTTCCCTGGGCATGTGCAGTGACTATCTACTTTCCCTTGTATTTGTGGTTGCTTTTCAGTGTCATGGTTTTTAAATGTCTGGCTCTCAAAAGGAGAACAAGGGAAATATGAAGGGTGAGGACAAATTTAGCACTTGCACTTTAAATATCTTGGCAGTCACTTCAGTTTGAGGTGAAGGTTCTAATGGCACCTGACTTTGTGTCTTCTCTATTGAGATTAGAAGCTGCAATGAGTGATGAGAACACAGATCTTTGATATTTAAGAGATGGGTATGCAAGCTGTGTGCAGACTGTTCCTGGAACGCATTCATGGCTGCCTGCCACAGGTCCAGGAGGATAAACGATGACTAGCTAGTACCATGCTAAGAGCTGAAGTAGATCAAATTAACCACAATCTACCATCCAGGCCTTTCTCTGGAAGCTTGAAGCCCTCAATAGACCCCAGAGTACCAAAACAGTTACATCAGGTAGATTCTGCCAGTGCAGTTATTGTTCTGATGGGGAGGTGGAATCCTGGTACTTTGTACTTCATCATCATTCCTGATGTCACTTTGAAGTTTTATGTTGCAAGAGAAGGGAACGAGCCATGAAGATGCCTGGCTTACAGCCTTGAGAGTGTGCACAAGGGTGTGCATCCATGTGGGCTGTGGTCACAGGCTAACTTGCTAGACTGTGGCTGTGCCAAACAGGGGATTATAGGAAGGGGTAAAATTATGCGTATGTGTTTGTATGTGTGTGTCAGAGAGTGTGTTCATGCAGGGGGGTATGTGATGCCCTGTGCTTGTACCTCCGTGAGTGTGTTCTGTGTAGGTCCCTGTGATTATACGTAGATAGGTGTACCTTGGAGTGTTTGTGTGCCTCTGTGGGTATACTTACGACCATGTACCTCTGTAGTGGAAATGTACACGTGACTCTGTGAGCCTGTACCTCTGTGTGTATCGCTGTGTGTGTATCTCTTGAACATATGCTGGAGGTGCGTCTGGCCATGGCCTCACTGACTGTCTTCCATTGCAGGACTCATACCTGATCGACTATTTCCTCTTTATGAACCGCTATTTTGAGGTGGGGGCCCCGGTCTATTTTGTCACTACTGAGGGCTACAACTTCTCCAGTGAGGAAGGTATGAATGCCATCTGCTCCAGTGCAGGCTGCAACAACTTCTCCTTAACCCAGAAGATCCAGTACGCCACCGAGTTCCCTGATGTGTGAGTGTCCCAGCCCACCTCTGTGTGTCTCTCTCCCTCCTGCCCTGCTGCCCACCTGCTGCCATGCACCTGGGGGGAGCCAGCATGGAGGCTGGACTATAGGAAGGACCCACCACAGCCTGCCTATCCGGTCCTGTCCCCTGACTTCCTCTCCCCTGACATTCAGGTCTTACCTGGCCATCCCTGCTTCCTCCTGGGTGGATGACTTCATTGACTGGCTGACTTCATCTTCTTGCTGCCGCCTTTATATCTCTGGCCCCAATAAAGATGAGTTCTGCCCCTCGACTGTCAGTGAGTATGGGGCCTCTGGGAGTTCAGGGCCCACCATAGCTTGGGGAAATTGAGACTAGAGAAAGGACAGGACCAGTGGAAGATCTCTTAACCCTTTCTAACCTCCTACAGGGTCAGTTTGGGACAGGGGCCCTGTCTAGGAGCACAGGTTGGGGGGGGCTGCACCTATATATATAGATGTCCAGCTGGCTTGCCAGGCAATCGCACCCTCCTGGCCCTGCTGAGTTGTGCCCACGCCCACCGAGCAGGCTGATGCTCAAGTGCCATGGGAGTGGAGTGAGAGTTGAGGTTGGTGTATGACCCTGCCTCAGCAGCTGTGCTTGTAGGTGGAGCGAGGAGGCCCCGTGGAGGCTGTTTCTCTGCCCCAAACTTTGCTTCCTCCCCTGCTTGAAGATACCAGCAGTTTCCATATGTGAGAGGGGCACTCCTCCCATCTGTAGAGACAAACACATATCCCTCCAGAGTAACCATGCTTGTTAACAGCAGTGGGAGTGCGTGGGGATCCTGATGGGAAAGGAGCACAAGATGGGGCAGGGCAGGGTCTGCCTGGCCTTGGGGGGTGCTGCTGCCTAGAGCCCCCTGCTCTCTTTGTAGACTCCCTGGCCTGCTTGAAGACCTGTGTGAGTCCCACAGCGGGCTCTGCCCGGCCATCAGTGGAGCAGTTCCACAAATATCTTCCCTGGTTTCTGAGTGACGAGCCCAACATCAAATGTCCCAAAGGGTAGGCGGTGGGTGGTGGTGGTGGGGGGCACTGAGGAGGACAGCTGTGTGGGTGCCCACGGCGGGGTCACAGGGAGCAGGAGGCAGTGCGGGGCCTCTGGGGGTAGCCATAGGCCAAGCTCACGGAGGGGACAAATCCTTGGCTAATCTGTTCTGGTCCTCCTCCTGCAGTGGCCTGGCAGCATACAGCACCTCAGTGAATATGAGCTCAGATGGCCAGATTTTAGGTAAGCCTGGACTCGACTGGAGGGGAAGACCAGAGTCAGCTGCCCCGGGGGCCCCACGAGTCCCAGGAGACAGATTCTCCATCATCAACCTTCCCTCCTTCCTTCTTCCTGGGGGACTTCTAACTGCCCTGGTCCTGTCCTCAGAAGTCATGTCACCCAGTTCCACGTCCTCGGACTCCACCCCGTGTCTGCCTGCTTCCTTCTCCCCATCCCCTAAATTCATAGTCAGTGTGACATTCATGGAATTCTCAGTGGCTGATGCTGCACTTGGGAGCCACCTACTTCCTCTTCTCTCAGGCACAAGTCACACCCAGATGTGGGCAGTGGGCAGCTGGTTCAATGAATGACTATTCTACTTACCCAGGGGGTCCCCCAACCCACAGCTCTGTTAAGTCAACTGTTGCATTTTTTGTCTCTTTTTCTGGTCCTTTCTTATAGGAAAATGTGCATTGGAAAAATAATGAAATTAATGTTAAGAATCCAATGCATGTTTTGAAACCATACAGAGCCGTGTTTGGGTTCATCCAGGAGATCTCTTTAAAAAAAAATTATTTATATATTTGGCTGCATTGGGTCTTAGTTATGACGTGCGGGCTCTTAGTTGTGGCATGTGGGATCTAGTTCCCCAGTTAGGAATCGAACCCAGGCCCCCTGCATTGGGAGCCTGGAGTCTTAGCCACTGGACAACCATTGAAGTCCCTCAGGAGATCTCTTTAAGCTCCATCCATCAGAGGCAGGGCCAGGACTTGAGTCTGGCACAGATGTAGGACCAGCTACAGAGCTTGTATGGCTGGGGGAAAACCGAAATGCAGGGCCCTTTGCTCAACATGTATTACGAGTTCCCAAATGGTGGCAGCAGAGCCCTGAACTCAGCTGGGCACTGCCTCTTGGGGGTTTTGAGGGCATCTGACACAGGCTCTGGCTTTCACAGCCTCGCGGTTCATGGCCTACAATAAGCCGCTGAAGAACTCTCAGGATTTCACGGAGGCTCTGCGGGCAACTCGGGCGCTGGCAGCCAACATCACCACTGACCTGCGGAAGGTGCCAGGCACCGACCCAGATTTTGAGGTCTTCCCTTACTCGTGAGTAAGGTCTTCCCTTACTCCAGAGGAGGGTGCGGGCGAGGGTGCTAGGTTGGCAAGGGTGGCTGCAAGGTGGGGGTGGGCTCCAGCAGGGAGGCTTCAGCTGCACCTGGGCCCAGTGTTCATCCCGAAGTGGGCATGGGAGGCCACGGAGCGGTGACTGTGCTCTGTGCCTCACAGGGTCACCAACGTGTTCTATGAGCAGTACCTGACCATAGTCCCCGAGGGGCTCTTTATGCTCACCATCTGCCTGGTGCCCACCTTTGTCGTCTGCTGCTTCCTGCTGGGCATGGACATCCGCTCCGGTCTCCTCAACCTCTTTTCAATCATCATGATCCTGGTGGACACTGTGGGCTTCATGACGCTCTGGGATATCAGCTACAATGCTGTGTCCCTCATCAACCTGGTCACGGTAACCTGCCAGCCAGAGTGTCGGGGCTCTAGAGTGAGAAACGAGGCTCCCAGTTCTTTCTAGAGTCTAGGTGCTGCCTGCTGGCCTGGGTGGAGACCCCTGCCCCGGTGGCTGAAGCCCCTTCTTTTCCCTCAGGCTGTGGGCATCTCTGTGGAGTTCGTGTCCCACATCACCCGCTCCTTTGCCATCAGCACCAAGCCCACCCGGCTGGAGAGGGCTAAGGAGGCCACCATCTCCATGGGCAGTGCGGTGAGTAGATGGGCTGCCTTGCCTGGTCCTTGGCCAGCCACCCCGTGCCCAGTCTGACACCTGCTTGTGACCCCCAGGTGTTTGCAGGAGTGGCCATGACTAACCTGCCCGGCATCCTCATCCTGGGCCTGGCCAAGGCACAGCTCATCCAGATCTTCTTCTTCCGTCTCAACCTCCTCATCACAGTGCTGGGCCTGCTGCATGGCCTGGTCTTCCTCCCCGTCATCCTCAGCTACCTGGGTGAGTGCCAGGCCCCTCCTGCAAGACTCCAAGCCACAAGGAAAATGCCAGGAATACTCACAGCCCCCCCTCACCTGGGACATGCACTGCCCCAAATTGTGGGCCTACAGTTCTTCCTGGTTTGGAAGCTACAGTTTTTCGTTTAATATATGAAAACATCTTTTTTGGGTCAGATGTGTGTTTCAAACACGTTCAGTGGCCATATGGTTCTCTGCTGCATGCCGTTGAACTTTTGATCATGACCTTGAGCAAAAAATATATTTTAACATTGAGAGGTAATATATACAGGTATGGACATGGACATGCAGAGTAGAACAGGCCTTTCACAAAATAACACTGCCTAAGAGGCCTCAGGTATTTTCTGTTCTATTCTATCATTGATTTTTAAAAAAAATTCTAGTGTTATCTGAGAAATTGATTTCATGACTCATTCATGGGTGACAACTTGCAGTTGAAAAACATATCCTTTTGTATGGATTGGCCACAGTCCATTTAGCCAGCTCTCAGTTGCTGGACATTAGACTGTTTCTGGCAACACCGACTTGATGGACATGACTTTGAGCAAGCTCTGGGAGTTGTGATGGACAGGGAAGCCTGGCATGCTGCAGTCCATGTGGTCGCAAAGAGTCGGACACGACTGAGCAAATGAACTAGAACTAGAACTAGACTATTTCTGACTTTGCATGTTATTGCCAATGTTGCAATGACTATCCTTGTGGCTGAATCTTTGACCTCATTCTCCAATATATCCTAGAGAAAGTTCAGTCCATGAATACTGATTGTTCATTCCAACTGTTACACCCTCCAAGAAGTTTTACCATTTAAACTCCTACTAGCAACAGGTACATTTCTGTTTTCTCACTGTAGAGCATTCAATTCAGTTAAGTTTAGTTGCTCAGTCATGTCTGATTCTTTGCGACCCCATGGACTGCAGCATGCCAGGCTTCCCTGTCTATCACCAACACCTGGAGCTTACTGTAGAACATAGTTTTTCTTTTTTTAAAGAATTATTTATTTATTGGCTGCTTTGGGTCTTTGTTGCTGTGTGGGCTTTCTCTAGGTGCAGTGAGCAGGGGTTACTCTTTAGTTGTGGTACGTGGGCTTCTCTTTGTGGTGGCTTCTCTTGTTGCGGAGCACAGGCTCTAGAGTACATGGGCTTCAGTGGTTGTGGTGCATCAGCTTAGTGACCCCAAGACATGTGGGATTTTAGTTCCTGGACCAGGGGTCAAACCTGTGTCCCCAGCATTCTCAGGCTGACTCCCAACCAGTGGACCACTAGAAAAGTCCCTATTGAGCACAATTATTTACACACCCCATCCCTCCACAGAGATTTAAATGGGACCCCAGGATGAAGCGTTCCCCCATAGGGTGGGCAAGCTGAGAGCAGTTCAATTTTGCACTGTTCCCTGACACCAGGAATAATAATAATGATAATCTTAGATGGAACTTTTATATTAATAGAAGGGTGTGTTTGTGTGCTAATAAATATATATTAATCCTCTTATCATCCCTGGAGGTAGGTGGTGTTTTCATCCCCATTTCACAGATGAGGAACCTGAGACCCTTCCACCCTAGTAATAGAGGTGGTCACATGCAGTGTATTTGGAGGCCGCACAGCACCGGCGCCCCTACGCAAGGCGCCCCTACGCAAGGCACCCCAGTCTTGTGGAAACTTCCTGATCCCCTTTGGAAGAGGAGAGTGTAGTTGTTGGGGACCTCCTCAGAGGTTACCTGGCTGGGGAGCCACAGGTCCCACAGGTCATGGCCACCCCTTGGAGATTCTGACTGGCCTGCCTCCTGCAGAGTGGGTGGGATCCTGACAGAGAGGCAAGTGGCAGGCACAGGGGTCCTGGGTCCCTTCTCTGACCTGAGTCTGAAGACAGTGAGAAATGGCTTCTCTCAGCAAGGAATGCTTGCACAGCGTGTCCAAGGAAGAGAGGAGGGGGAGGGAGTCACTGCCTCTGGGTGGCTTGGGGCTTCCCCTGCTAGACCTTTGGATGGCAGGGACCTCCACTGGAAGGCAGGGGGGACCAGGGGCTGGGCGTGGGTGGCAACTGATGGTTATCAGCTTTTGGGGGGTATGGTGAAGTGAGGGCTGAGGTAAAGGGAAGTGATGGAGATAGAGGCTTAGGACTTAGCTCTCCCTCTCTGGAACTTCCTTTTGAGGCTGCAACACATGCCTGCATCCCACACCCAGCACACCGCCTCCCTGACTGTGGTGATCTGTGTCTGTCCCTCCGCAGGGCCTGATGTCAACCCGGCTCTGGTGCAGCAGCAGAAGCAGGAGGAGGAGGCAGCTGTGGCCAAGGAGACCTCTTGCTCAAAGCACCCTGCCCCAATGAGCACTGATGACGGTGTCTATATCAACTACAGCTTTGAACATCCTGCCAAGAGTGCAGGAGGCCTCGAGAGCTCTCCATCAGAGAACAGGCAGAAGTTCTGATGGGGCCAGAGCCCCTGTCCAAGCTCATCGGCCATGACCTGAGGGGCCAAAAAGGCTCCTCCTGGGGGTCCTTTGACCTATCCTTCCCCCAGGCCCTGAGAGAGGCTGTCTCCACAGAACTGCCCACCATCGGTCACCCTCTGGCCACCAGATCTCACCCATAAGGACACTGATTGTGATGGAGGTGGCATGTGATGGCTTGGGTGTGACCTGGTCCAAATCCATCTCTTAAATTTGGCATGTGTCCTCCTCATGCAAGTTTTAAAACTTTAGTTCCATATATGTGAACAACATATTCGTTCACATTTAAAATTTTCCTTAATTGATACCATACGTGACCTATCCTTTTGCAATGAGGTTTTATTTTTATGCAGCATACATTTTTTCAATTTATTCATGTTGATACATGGAGATCTAGTCCAATCATTTTAACTGCGACACAGCTTTCCATTGTGTGAACGAACAGGATGCTTTTAATCCATTTCCCTGCTAGTGGGCAATCACATTGTCCCCAATTATTTTTCTGCCGTAAGTTCACAGTCACTTATGTGGAATTTCAGAACCCCCAGAACTCTGAAAACCTAGTGTGTTTGTCTTTTTCTTTTGTAAGTTTGGGACAAACTCATTTAGTAGCAGAGACTGATCAGACACGATGTATCTATCTAAACTCTTCATAAATAAGCTTCTCTGGTGGCTCAGATGGTAAAGAATTTGCCTGCAATACAGGAGATTCAGGTTCTATCCTTGGGATGGGAAGATCCCCTGAAGAAGGAAATGGCAACACACTCCAGTATTCCTGCCTGGAGAATTCCATGGACAGAGGAGCCTGGCGGGCTATAGTCCATGGGGTTGCAGAGTCAGACACAACTGAGTGACTAACACTTCTCTCTCTCTCTTTTTTTCATAAATAGGATACTTACACTCTTCAACCAACTTGATGTGAATAGTCATATATTTCAGCACATTAACAAGTTTGATCTCATGTTGCTACCCCAGATCCTGATGAGGTCTAATATCTAATGTACTGTAAGCATCAAATTACCTTTCTAAAATAATGTTCTAAATTCTGAAATTCAGCTCACATATGGGATTTCAGGTATGGAACCATGGACTATGTGATGAGCAGGTGTTTACACGTCTCCTGTCTATGTGTGGGGAGCTACCATCGCTGTAGCACTGAATGGATACAGACTAGTGCCTTCCAGGGCATCTGCCCTATTCACACCTCCACCAGCAGGGGATAAGGGTGCCTCTCTCCCTGCACCAATACCAACACAACGCTCCACTTGTTTCTGGGAGGGAGGGGAGTGGGGTTATGGATTGTTATCCCTTTTTAAAAAATACTTTTTTAAAAGAAAAAATTTTTATTTTAGAGTAGTTTTACAGAAAAATCACAAAGATAATACAGAGAGTTCCTGTATGCCCCCCGCCCGCCCCCCAAAATTTACTCAAGTAATACATTAGTGTGATACACTTGTCAGTGTACCATGAATGAACCAGTGTGATAATTACTACTAACCAAAATCCATATTTTGTTTGGATTTCCATAATTTTACGCAGGGTCCTTTTTCTGAGCCAGGATCCTGTCCAGGACACTCCACAACACTCAGTTGTTATGTCTACTTAGGCTCCTTTTGTTTGTGACAGTGTGTCAGGCTCTCCTTTTCTTTGCTTTTGGTGACCTGGACAGTTTAAGACTGGTCAGGTATTTTAAAGAATGTCCTTCAAATGGGACTTGTCTAGTGTTTCTTCCAATTAGACAAAGGTGATGGGTTTTTTGGAGGGAGACCATGAGGCAGAGAGCCAGTCTCAGCCATCGTGTCAAGGGTGCCTGCAGTCACCATAACTTGTCGCTGTCACGCTGACCCTGACCACCTGGCTGAGGTTGTGTCGGCCAGGGGTCTCCTCTGTACACTTATCTTGCACCTGTTTGCATGCTGCACTCTTTGGAGCGAAGTTGCTATGCACAGCCCACACTTAAGGGTGAGTGGTTATGCTCTACTTCCTGGAGGGTGGAGTGTTTATATAAATTATTTGGAACTCTTCTGAACAGGAAAATTGAGTGTTCTCCTCCATTTATTATTTATTCAGTATGCTATCTTTATCAGTATGGAACCAAGGATGCTAATTTTGTACTTTGGGTTTTAATATAGTGACTATTTGCTCCACATTTGGCCATTGGGAACTCTTCCAGTTGGCTCCTAGGTCCCTTTGTCATATTCCCTTCACTATTGGTTTTTTCCCCCCTTTGTGAGCACTTCTGTACTTCCTGGCATTATAAGATGGTACAGGCTCAACTTGTATATTTCTGTCCCAGTCCTAGAGTCAGCCATTTCTCTCAGGAGTTCCAGCCCGTCATCTGGAGATAGGATTAGAAATCAGGATGTGGGTGTTCAGTGTGTGTTGCTGCTGGGGCTTTGTTGCTTCTGATCCTCTTAGCTGAGAGAGCAAGGGCATACATATGTGAATACTGATCTGTATATGTACACATTTCTAGAAATATTTCTGTGAAAACCATCTGTATCTACACTAAGCTAAACAGGAGTTTATGCTGATGCCTCCAGTTCTAACCCATAACCACATGAATCATTCTAGACTCCTTTCTTGCTTCTCTGTAGCCTCTCATGCCACTAATGAGAAGTCGGGCTCCACCACCCTCACCATTTACTTAGTTGTTGATTACCTTTATATATATGTAGAAGTCTCAGAAATGATAACCTACACTCCTGTGGAAAACAATTTTAGAATTTAGTGTTTACATGCAATTCCTTTTGCCTTTAGTCTTACAGACACCATTCATTTCCAAAGTTACTTGGGTTAGCATCTTTCAGATGGGGTCAGTATCCCTTTCAGAGAAGCGGCTTCATACATTAAAAAAATATTTATTTATTTATTTTTGGCTGAGGTAGGTCTTTGTTTCTGCCTTCAGGCTTTCTCTAGTTGTGGAGATTGGGGGCTACTCTAGGTGTGGTGCATGGGCTTCTCATTGCAGTGGCTTCGGTTGTTGTCGAGCACAGGTTCTAGGTGCGTGGGTTCAGTAGTTGTGGGGCACAGGTTTAGTTGTTCTGCAGTGTGTGGAATATTCCCGGACCAGGGATTGAACTCATTTCTCCTGCATTGGCAGGCGGATTCTTAACCCCTGGACCACCAGGGAAGCCCTTATACATTTTTAATATATTTAAGACTCTTGCATCATATTCTTTATTCCATTCTGATTTTACAAAATCATGTGTGTAAAGTTTGTTGAGGGTATTCACGAGGACACGATTCCTGGTTGACCATCTAGCTGGACCCAGGCAATGGGAGACCCCTCACCCCTTCCCCTGTCCTATGGGTTAGAACTGGTATGCTCTGCCTACCATTTCCACAGCGAGAGTTGTTTTCAACAACATCTTCCTCTCAACACCTTGAGAGAGGAAGGTGTTTTTGAGGCCATCTGGACAGTGTAGGTGATTGAACCCAGTTAAGGTGTCTATATAAACTTTTACGATTCTGGCAAAGTGGATGTGAAAATCTACTGGTCTTGTGGCTGCCCAGGACAAGTCTTGTAACTTTCCCTGCTTATTAAACTTCCTACCTACCAGTCTGAAGTGGTCTGCCTCTTTCTTCCATCTCTCCTTGCTCTGTGTATACAGAGACTAGATTGTGAGCAAAGATCCACTCAAAGTATTAGGACAGACCAATGGATATTAATGTGACAAAGTAGGAGATGTTTATTGATACAGTTTCAGATTTCATAGTGCAATTAACCTTTAAGAAACTACAATTTGTTGAATGTTGGTGTAGTTCCCAAGAATAATACTCATATTTATTTTAAAAGGTAATTAAACTGCTATAAGACTGGGTTTCTCATACTTCAATCAAAACACCATACTGCAATGCAGTGAACGCAGCAGATGTGAGAATCTGGTTGCCTTAAATTCAATTAAGCTAGATAGTAAAGAGATTTGCAAAAATTTAAAAGGATGCTTTGTTTCTCATAAACTTGTACTGCTCTGAAGAACATTATTTCTTTACAAAAATATGTTAACCTGTTTTTTACAGTTATTGAAATGCATAAATAAATATTTAAACGTTTTCTGTTTTTATTTCCAATACGGTAACTATCAATAAGCATAATACACATAAAATTTATGGAAGACTCCAAAGAGTCTTTGATATATTTTAAGAATGAAAATGGGTCTTTTTTTTTTTTTTTCTCCTTTTGGCCATGGCCACACTTGTGGGATCTTAGTTCCTGGACCAGGGAATGTTCCTGGACCAGGGAATGAACCTGGGCACTCTGATGTGAGAGTGCAGAGTCCTAACCACTGGACCCTCAGGGAATCCCCTGTAAATAGGTCCTAAGTCCAAAAAGTTTCAGAACCATTGCTCTAGAGCAATTTATCTGAGTTTGACTTTGTTTACAATTCATTAGAGTCCATACACTATGAAGACACATGTTAACTTGTAGATTTCAGGCCAGCAGAGATGCAAATCATTTCATATCCACTAGGCTGGGAAGGATTGGGGGCAGGAGGAGAAGGGGACGACAGAGGATGAGATGGTTGGATGGCATCACCGACTCGATGGACATGGGTTTGGGTAAACTCCGGGAGTTGGTGATGGACAGGGAGGCCTGGCGTGCTGCGATTCATGGGGTCGCAAAGAGTCGGACACGACTGAGTGACTGAACTGAACTGAGGAAAGATAATCTACATCATTTTATAGGACACCAGCCAGCTTTGTATCCAATCTAGCCTTCTTACTCTGTTTTCTGAAAGAGTTGTAAATACCCAGTTTCTGGAAAAGCTTCTCCAAACTAGCTTTATCATATCATTGGTTACTGTTAATTAAAATGGATAAATCTCTGACGTGTTCATTATATATTTGAGTAAGTGTTATGTTTTGAGTTTCAGATTACGCTTTGACAGACCCTTAGAACACATATACATGCTGTGTGTGTGTGTATATATATATATGTATATATATATACTATGCGTACACATGTATATTATATACTACACACACATATATATATACGTGTATGTATATTTCACAGGATGGCACACCAGATTCTCTCTTCTGCATCTAGCTCTTTCCATTTAATACTGGTACATGCACTCACTTGACATTCTTGTCTTCTTTTATTTATGCACATCACCTTGCATTTCACCCACGACTACGTTAGTAACGGGAAACACACCAACAGACAGGTCCCATTTTCCTCTTTGGACTCGCTAGCAAAAGCTTCTCGCTGTCCCGCCTTGTTTCTGGACATCCAGTCTGGAACACAGCCCACAAACCACGTGACAATAGCGTGGCTCACGTAACAGTTGTTGCCCACGCTACAACTCTTCCGCCAGTTTCCAACATGGCCACTAGGCGCCCTCAAGGCCGCAGGCCCGGGCCCTCTTGCGCTTCGGGGCCCACTTCTGCTCGTCAGCGAGACCGCCCGAGAAGCCCGGGGGCAGTAGGGGCGGTGCCTGGCTCCAGTCGGCTCCAGCGCAGTCCAGCCCAGCTCCACCGCGGGGGCGAACGAGCGCGGACCGGAAGTTTGCCGGGCGCGCTAGCGGCCGGGGCCGTTACTGCAGAGCACCGGAAGTGGCCATAGGCCGGCGTCCGGGCCGCGCCCGCAGTGAGTGAGCTTTCCTCCGGCCGGCGACGCCATGGAGCCCGGGGCGGCCGAGCTGTACGATCAGGCCCTGCTGGGCATCTTGCAGCACGTGGGCAACGTTCAGGACTTTCTGCGTGTGCTCTTCGGCTTCCTCTACCGCAAAACGGACTTCTACCGCCTGCTGCGCCACCCGTCGGACCGCATGGGCTTTCCCCCGGGGGCCGCGCAGGCGCTGGTGCTGCAGGTAACGCGCGGCGGGCGGGAGACTCGGGGTGAGGTGGGGGAAGACAGTGGGAGCCCCGACCCCCGTGAGCCCGCACCCGTAGTCCCCGACCCTCTGGGAGCTTAGGCTCTTGCGAGCCCGCCGCTTCCTCCGCTGCCGACCTCAGTTCATCCTTTGGCGCTTTCCCCGACCTGCCCCTTGCGGCCGCGGCTTCTGCCGAGATGCTGGTCTGTTATCAGTTTACTCCTGTGCGAGAGGCGCCGGCTCTAGGGCAGCCTGGTCCGATAGGGTGCATTGGGATATCAGAAGCTCAGGGCCCCGGTCAGTTCCAGCAGCGCGTAATCCTTCGAGTGACAGGGCTGGCCAGTCAGAGAATGAAAACAGTGAAGGCTAGACTGGGGAAGGGGCGGCGGCTGCACGGACGCCTGCACACCCCAGAACTACGACTACTGGACGAGGGGGAGGCTGTGTGATGGGTGTGGTTCTCTTATTTTAAGTGTGACTTTTCACGTCAAAGAGAGTCATAGCATAATAGTACTTAATAAGTTTACATATGAACATATATCTGTGCATCCCAAGTTAAGCTTATGATGGAGGCCATCATTCACTGAAGTTGACGGGGTATTTGAAATGTAATAAGCAAGAGTTCACACTCTCAGCCGCCGCAGGCATAGGAGATACACTGCTTATGCCGATGGTTAAAGAATGGTTTCTCTGCTTGGGACACTTACGCTATATTTAGAGAGATGAAATACAGTAACAGGGATCTTTGCCGTTACCTGACAGAGCCATTGGAAGGAAAGGAATAGAAATAATCTTTTGGAAATGAAGACAAGTTTTGTAGAGGAGGTGGAATTTTGATGGGATCGAAAGAGGATACTCAGTCAGGCATTGAGCCAGGAACCTGAGAAGGTAGAAATACTGGCGATACCTCCCACTGTCGTCTAGCACTTTACAGTTTATGAAGTGATTTCAAAGGTTCATCTTGTGAAGTCTTGCTACTCGCTTCATGTTGGTCCGATATTACTTTCCTAAGTGCCTGCATGAAGAAACAAAAACTTAGAATGTTTGAATAACTACCAGAGATAATATGGTCAAATGAGTGAGGTTGGTATTCAGTTTGAAAACTTAAGGCTGTTCCTCATCCTTGTAGTGGTTAAGTACCACCCAGGTGATCAGAGAGCTGTGTGTCAGAGATGGTTTTTAGCAAGTCCTTTGGCAAATTAATAATTTCACGGAAGCCTGTAAAGTAGATAAGGTTGAGTTTTATGTGGCAAATGAGGGTGCCAGTTCACCAGATCAGGTGGTTTGACCAAACTCATCATAGAGCTAGGGCTCAAAACTTCATTTTTCCGATTCCACATCTTTCTGTTCTATTGTTTAACCAGTCCATTGTAGAGTAGCAACACTTTTGTCTAGGATGATCTTTTGCAGTAAAAAGAAAGGAACATTTACTGAGCACCAAGTATGTACTAGTTGTTATGTAATTTTTGTTCTAGGTTGTCATTTGTTCCTAACAACCTGAAAAGGTTGCTGTTTCTCCTTGTTTTACAGGTGAACTGACAGAGGTAATTCATGAATCTGGTAACTATGTAATTCACATACTATGTTTTCAACACTCAAAGGTTAAGACTTGGTGAACAGTTTAATAAAGTGGAAATGGGGAACAAGGCAGAGAGAGGGGTGGGATGGGTCAGAGGTGACCCAGGGTTTCAGATCAGGGCACTGTAATAACGGTAACACATTCACTGAACTGTCACCTGAGTTTAGGGGAAGAAGCTTAGTTTTAGACAAGTTGAATTGGAGACTGCAGACAGAAGTCTCTGTCCATAGGCTGTTGAACTGTGGGACTGAACCTCCTGGGAGGTAGAAGAATCTGAGTGGTTTGAAGGAGAGGAGCTGAAGGTGGAGGAGCAGGGCAGAGAGAAGGTGTCTTTGGAGGGAAGGACCCCAGAGAAGGAATTGGAGAAACAAGAGGCTGTGGGAGTGGGAGGGGGACAGAGGGAAGTGGGCAGGGCAGTAAGTTCCATGGAAACCAAGAGGGAAAATTTCTAGCAGGTAGTTAAGAGGAGTGTAGTGTGTTTTTTTGTTTTTTTTTTTTATAAATTTATTTATTTTGAGTGTAGTGTTTTTTGAAAGTAGTTCTCAATTGTCAGCATTGCCCAAGGAACTTTAAAAGAGGAGATATCCCCTGGTTATTTTGGTTGAGTAGATCAGGGTAAATCCTGGGGAGCTGTTCTTTTATTCACAGAGGCATTGGGCAGTGGGGTGCTTGGGGGTCTCTTCAGAACTCGGGCGAAGAGAGTTTGGATGGGAGTATTGTAGTCCTCCATTCTGGAACTCCTATTTTCCCCTGATATTTTGGGGTATGGGATGTTGGTGTGGTTTAAACATTCTTCAGCTTTTCCTCCCAGTTCTAAGGGCTTGCACAGCCTGGGTATACAGTTTGAAGGACCTTCAGCAGGAAAGATGCATGTGGAAATTGTATTCCATTCCCTTATTTATTAGTATATTTTAAGAAAACAGTAATTTAGACTGACATTTTGTTCATTTCAGTTGAACCTGTGTTTATTCTGGAGTTCAGTTTGGGAAGCCTGCTTAAAAGCCCCCCCCTCTCCCCCCACCATGGAGTCAGGAAAGCTAGCTCTGTTTGCTCCTCCCTGAGCTTGTTGGGAAGTCTTGGGAGAATCACTCTCCTCTTTGTCAGTTGAGAAGGTTGATTGGCGGTCAGGGACACGTCTTTCTTCCAGCTCCGCAGTCCAGGATTCTGAAATGAGTGCTGAGGTCAGCGGCGAGGTGAGAGGTGAAGCAGGTGAGGCGGGGGTGCTGAGCAAGCAGGGGTGGTGGGGGCCACAGTGTGGTCAGGAGTATGAGGCCTGGGGTCCAAGGGAGGTCCCCAGTGTTCGGAGAGAGCCTTTGCTGTTACTTCTTTTCTGGAGTTCAGACGAAGATGTGGTGTGTCAGGAAGATGAACGGCTCTGAGGGCAGTGGTTCTGGTGTCCGGTGTCATCGACATGGGTGTGAGAGGAGTGAGTCGGGGGCTCAGGTTCTCTGGAGAAGCAGAGATAGGTACTGTTTCTAGTTTGTAACCTTAGAATTTCCCTTGTCCTCCTCTGCCTACCTTTCCTTTCAGTGTTTAGTGTGCTTCTTGTATAATTTTTTACTTTCTTCTTTTGTTGGCAGGATCTTGGGCAAGTTACCCTCTGAGCTTAGTTTTCCCTTATCTTTGAAATCTCAGTGCTATTTTCCTAACAGCATTTTCCTCAGGGTTGTGAGAGAATGTTTATAAAAACACTGACATTGTAACTTCTCTTGTTCTGTCTTCTTGCCCAGTGCACACAGCAGTTATTTAGTCCCTGTCTGCATTCTAACCCTTAGGAAACTGACTCCTACACACTTGAAAACATTTTAATTTTGTTAAGACTACTTTTTAGAGTAGTTTTAGGTTCAGAACAAAATTGAGGGGAAAGTACAGAGATTTCCTGTTTACCCCCTGCCACCCTCACCCCTACAGCTTCCCCTGTTGTCAATATCCCCCACAAAAGTGGTGCATTTCTTACAATGGATGGACCTGCATTGACATATAGTCACCCAAACCCAGACTTTACTTTGGAGATCATTCTTAATGTTGTTCACTTTATGGGGTTTGGACAAATGTATGATGACATGCAATGGCACCCCACTCCAGTACTCTTGCCTGGAGAATCCCATGGATGGAGGAACCTGGTAGGCTACAGTCTATGGGGTCGCTGGGAGTTGGACACGACTGAGCGACTTCACTTTCACTTTTCACTTTCATGCATTGGAGAAGGAAATGGCAACCCACTCCAGTGTTCTTGCCTGGAGAATCCCAGGGACGGCGGAGCCCGGTGGGCTGCCGTCTATGGGGTCGCACAGAGTCGGACACGACTGAAGCGACTTAGCAGCAGCAGCAGCAGCAGCAGCATGATGACATGTATCCCTCATTATGACATCACACAGAGTATTTTCACTGCCCTAAAAAAATCCTGTGTAGTCTTACCTGTTCATTCCTTTCTCCCCTCAACCTCTGGCGACCTCTGGCCTTTTTATTGTCTCTAAAGTTTTGCCTTTTCCACAGTGTCATATAGTTGAAATCACACATTGTGTGCTGCTGCTAAGTCGCTTCAGTTGTGTCCAACTCTGTGCGACCCCATAGACGGCAGCCCACCAGGCTCCCCCGTCCCTGGGATTCTCCAGGCAAGAACACTGGAGTGGGTTGCCATTGCCTTTTCCGCACACATTGTGTAGCCTTTTCATATTGGCTTCTTTTACTAATATGCATTTAAATAACCTCCATGTCTCTTCATGGCTGATAGCTCATTTCTTTTTATGGCAGAATAATATTCCATTGTCTGGATGTACCAGTTTGTCTCTGGAAGAGGTACCTTTCATTCAAGGTCTGATTCAGACCCCCTTCTTCTAAGAGATGTCCTTAGCTCTCTTTCGCCAGAATGCTCATTTGCACGCACGTTCTGATGGCATCACATGTATTTATCACAGCCTCTCCTGTCAGACTTATCACTTCTGGGTCTGTCTTGGCCACACTTCAGGGTTATGTGCACACTTGAATAGTGCATGCAAAATGCCATTTTCCTGTGCACTTTTTGGATGGAGAGTTGCAGCACTTTTTTGGGTGTGACTGTGTCCCAGGAAAGATTAATGACTGATCCACACACCAGAAAATTTCTTCAAGGGTGGGAGCTGTTGTTGGATTTTTGGTGCTCCTGGCAAGTTGTAGGCACATTGTGAATGTCTTTTGAATTCCCAGGGTAAGACCTGTACTGTCCCTCTTCCCATGCAGTGTAGGAAGATAGCAGCAGTCCAGCGAGTTGGCCTATATTATGGATTGAAATTCAACTAATTCCGCATCTTCCCTTTTTGTATCTGAGTTGTTGATGCCTTTATAGCTCTCAGCACCAGGACAGTGGGTTCTTTGCATTTTGTACAAGACTCTCTGGGGCTGTAGAAGTAATGACAGATGAGACCATTTAGTTACGCATCCTTTTGACGTAAATGTTGGGCTCATAGGCATGTAAATACTGTGAGCCTTGGCTTGTAAAAGTTTCACTTTTTCGTTGATTTTGGAACTCCCCTGTTAAAGATTGTTTTCATAGTGGCTTTTGGTGAAGCTGAAGTGCATTTCCATTTTGCCAGTGGGAACATTTTCTTATCTATTGCTTTTTCATTCTTTTTTTTTTTTTTTTTACCAGATTTTGCTGTATTTCTACAGAATGTGTGATACAGTACTGGCAGATGAACTCAACACTGAATTGCTGTTTGATTTTAGGTATTCAAAACCTTTGACCACATGGCCCGTCAGGATGATGAAAAGAGGAGAAAAGAGCTGGAGGAGAAAATCAGGAGGAAGGAAGAAGAGGAGGCCATGGCGGTGGCAGCTGCCACAGCGGAGCAGGAGCCAGTCCCAGCCCCGGTTCAGGAGGTGGAGGTAGACTCCACCACAGACTCAGGTGGGCCTCAGGAGCCCCCAGGCCCACAGGGCACCCTGCAGGAAGTGGCTCCCGGCTCTGGGGAGGCAGAGCCACCAGGAGCAGATGCTGGCGCTGCTGAAGTCCCCAGGGAACCACCAGCGCTTCCCAAGTAAGAATTTCTACTCGGCTGCTTCTTTTCTTTTTCTTTCCCCCCATCATGGCTTATTATGAGATATTGGATATAGTTCTTTGTGCCATACAGTAGAATCTTGTTGCTTATCTGTTTTATACATAGTAGTATGTGTCTGACAATTTAAACTTATAACTTATCTTCCCTTTTCTCTTTGTTAACTGTAAGTTTGTTTTCTGTGTCTGTGGGTCTGCTTCTGCTCTGTTTATAAGTTCATTTGTATTTTTTTAGATTTCACATATGAGTGATATCATATGATATTTGTTTGTTTTCTGTCTGGCTTACTTCACTTGGTATGATAATTCCTGAGTCTATCCATGTTGCTGCAGATGGCATTATTTCCTTCTTTTTTTTTTTAATAGCCCAATAGCATTCCATTTTGTGTGTGTGTATATGTGTGTGTATCACATCTTCTTTATCCACTCATCTGTTGACACTTGGATTGCTATCATGTATTGGCTCTTATAAACTGGGATGCATATGTCTTTTCAAATTAGAATTTTCTCTAGATATATGCTCTGGATATAGGAGTGGCATTGCTGAATTTTGTAGTAACTCTATTTTTAGTTTTTTACGGAACCTCCATGGTGGCTGTACCAATTCACATTTTCACCAACAGTGTAGGAGGCTGACCTTTTCTCTACATCCTGTCCAGCATTTATTATTATTTGTATTTATTTTTAGTGATGGCCATTCTGACCATGTGAGGTGATACCTCATTGTAGTTTTGATGTGCATTTGTCTAATAGTGATTTGATTATTTCATGTGCCTATTGGCCATCTGTATGTCTTCTTTGGAGAAATGTCTGTTTAGGTCTCCTGCCCATTTTTTGTTTGGGTTGTTTGTTTTTTTGTTATTGAGTTGTATATTATTTGTATATTTTGAAAGCTATAGGTCAACTAGTTCAGTCTTCTTCCTTTTTCTCTCTGTAAGGTAAGGTAATAATCTACCCATAGTCATACAGCCAGTTAAGAGCTTGAGCCACAGTGAGAGCACTGGGCTCATAGAGTTATGCTTTCCCATGAGACCTGCTTATCCGTGTGAAGTTTCTCCTCAGAGTCTTGATTCTGTTCTTCCCCTGCAGAAGTAACTGCTGAGACGCAGGCCTACGATCCTCTTGGTCTAATGGACGCGTGAAGAGGTTGTCCGATACGGAGGACTGTGGACCCAGAGTTCCCCCCATAGCCTGCCATTTAGTAAATGTATTACCTTGGGCAAGCAGGGTCACTTTTCTGTGTCTCAGTTTTTGCCTTTGCAACGCAAAGGTGGTAATTACAACACCTGCCTCACTGGCTGTCGTGACTATTGAATGAACCAAGGATCATACAGCTACTGAGTGGTAGGGCTTCAGTCAGGCCCTGTGTTGATAACTGTCTTCACTTTTCAGAGGTTCTGCTTCCTGGTGCTTCCCTGCCCCCGTTTGGGTGAGAAGAGCTGATACCTCCTTGTGTATGAGCTGAGGCAGTGTCTGAAAGAGCACGCTGCTCCTGGCCTGTTTCTGTTTTTAGGCAAATCTGCTTTCTTTCCTCTTTAATAGGACTGCTCCCTGCCCTCTCCTGGGCTGCCTCTCCTGCCTTAACTTAACTTCCCTTCTGTTCTTCCCTCTCCTCACACTCTGCCTCTGACCTGTTCTGGGGAAAATGAATTTTGTGGAGACAGGTTGGGGCAAGACAGCAGAGTCTGAAAGTCTGTGAGGTCGATTGCATGGAGGATCACTGCCCATAACCACCATGTGTTCAAGGGGGTTTAACTGTATGTGTGAGAAAAGCCTGGAAGGAAATACAGTATGAGTGGAATTGTGAGTGGTTTTCATTGCCTTTGTTCTTCCTTACTATATTTTCTAGTTTTTCTACAATGAGTTGTATACTTTGTTTTATTAATTTTTTGCATTCTTTTTATAATATCTAAAAACTCTATTAAAAGAGGGGGTTTGTTTTTGATTCATGAGTAATAGATTAGAATAGCTGCCTTGTTGTTTTGCAAAGACCCTATTCTTAGACCAATGAGTTGTGTTCTGGGTTAGTATCAGTGTTAGTTTTGTGAATCCTACCCTGGTGTAAGTATAGACTGAAGACTTGGGTGTGTTCCAGAAAACCTTAGACTGGTGCTACAGGCTCAGTGGTTCCAGGGACTGAACCTTCTTGGCCTTCAGGTACTTGCTGATTTCCTATGAATAAAATAAGAAATTGTGGTCCAGATCTCTGGCTTGATCTGAAAGGCACTGCTGGGACAGATCTGAAATGGAACATGAAAGCCATCCTTGTCCCCCAAGTCCCTCAAGTCAGTGCCCAGAATCACTTATCCTGTGAACTGTAGATCTGGAAAGTGAAAGAAAGAAAGTGAAAGTCGCTCAGTGGTGTCTGATTCTTTGTGACCCCATGAGCCTGCCAGGCTCCTCTGTCCATGGAATTCTCCCGGCCAGAATACTGAGTGGGTAGCCGTTCCCTTCTCCAGGGGATCTTCTCAACCCAGAGACTGAACCCAGGTCTCCCACATTGCATGCGGGCAGATTCTTTACCGTCTAAGCCATCAAGGAAGCCCCTGTAGATCCGGAGATTCTGTTAATTAAATAATCTAAGACAGTTACTCTTCAGGTAGCCACACAGAAGCACTGCCTTTCCTGGGCACCGTGTCCAAAAACCAGTTACCTAGAGTCTGATTTCCAGTTTGAGATGACTGATTTCTGATTCCTCCTGCTTGCTACCCATTTGCTGGTGGTTCTGCCCAATATTGGGTAGTGGTGATGGCAACTTCTCTCAGTCTAAAGGCAAATCATTCTTTGGAGTCAACTCCTTGTCCCCAACCTAGGCCCTGCCAACCATGGGTTAAAGTTTTTGCAGAGTACATTTTCGCTTATACATAAAGCAAGGTACATATTTTTTTTTTTTTTTTTTTTGCAAGGTACATATTTTAACACGTAAATCCACATGCCACCTTGGTGCTTAAGGTGCCCAGTTTTATTCCTTAGAGAAGAGAGCATTTGGGCACACAGATTTCCTTGTCCATACAAGATAGCTTTGAGAACATGCTTGCTTTCTGCAGAGGAGCTTCCCAGTATATGAGTTGTCTGAAGTGAAGATACTGTAAAAAGTGCTGCTTAGAGTCCCAGTGTTTCTATTGTACTTGACCCAGTGAACTGTGCTCAAAGGACTTTCCCGCTGGGAAACTTTCAGAAATGCTGATGACGTTATTGTTGCTGTGGGAGGAGAGAGGGATGCAAAACCAGTAGCATCAACATCTTAATTGCTACATCGGACACCTCTCAGAAAGGCTGGTGGTGTTTGCCTCTTTGGTCCCATCTCTGTGTCGGGTCCCACTTCGGTGGCTCTAGGTTCTGCAGTTTCGCTCTGAATCTGCAGGTGTCGCTGTGGGCAAACCAGTGATAACTGCACTTGCTGGTGCTGGAGTGCTGACAAAGATGTCCGAAAGGCTGTGCTGCCTCTGGCTTTTGCCTTTATAAAATCATGAACAGAATTTTCTTAAAAAGAAGGAAAGAAAGCATTATTGGCCCTTCCACAATACAACCTTGAACTGCGCAGGTTCACCGATACATGGATTTTTTTCAGTAGCAAATACTACAGTACTACAGAATTCCTGAGTCCCTCCCGAGCTACCCATCTTCCTACACAGGGAAGCAGACAGAAGAGCCTCATGAGAAGGGGATGTCATGGAACTACTTGATGTGTTGACCTTGTCTGGTAAAGTCCTGGTAAAAAAAGGGTATGTTAGAAAGCTGCTCAGTGCTTCTCTTATTTTGGGTGGCATGGCCATTTTGTTCAGTTATTCCAGGGATCCAGATGCTTCTTGGGAAGGGGATGGTATAATTTGGAAAAGAAGTTTCAGATTTCCAATAGTATCCTCAGCATATGTTTCATCTTCATCATGCCTGGTGTATTTGCCCCAAGCACAGCACGTTCTTCAGTGCTTTTGTCTACTCAGCAAGGTCTTCCAGCACTTCTCTCCTGCTGCCTGCCACAGGTAACTGTGTCTCTTTGAGTGTGTATTTCATCTTACCATTTGTTTATGACTAGTTCACACATCTTTCAGCGTTGGACAGAGACTTACTCAGCCTGTCTCAGGGCCTAGCTCCATGTTAGGTGAGTGTCTGATGCTGAGTTCATTCTTTAGTGCCTCTCCTTTGGTTCTGCTCACCCACGTTCTGTGACATCTCTGCCTTAGATGTCCCTTGCATGGGCTGTCACAAGAGCAGAAAGGTGAAGTTTTCTGCCAGGGCATCCTGTCTGCGTGCAGTCACGCTGCCTGAGAGCTGGCTTCCTGGGTTTGTCTCTAAACAGGGTCCTTCCTTTGTTGGTCCCTGCTTTTTCAGGTGCCCATTGCAGGAGGCCCTTTGATAGAGTCACGTGGACATACCGGAATGCCACCCCAAGTACCCACCCTGTCGGCTTATGGTGAAGATTGACTGAGGTCAGTGTGTAAGACCTGATGAGCAGGAGTCCTGCACATAGTAAGCCCTCAAGTAGGTACTGTTCTCAGTATTGCTTTTCTTTTTTTTTTTTACTTCTTTTTTTTTTTTCGGTATTGCTTTTCTTTACTTAAACAAGAACAGACTGTTTTTTTTTCTTCATTATAATCAATGTAGTGTAGGCTATTTGGGGAACAAAGATAAGTGTGTAAAGACAAGAAAACATCCTACCATTTCCCCTTAATTTTATGGGATATTTCTATAATTTTTTCTATGCATATAGAAAACACACACATAGTATGCTTATAATATAGTTGTCTTAACACTTGGCTTCTGTTTTGCTGAACATTGTATGCTGAGCACTTCCTGCTTCCCTTCTGCTGATTTTTATTTCATGTTGTGTGTGGTGTTGAGTGTCATGTGTCCAAGAGGTTCTTTTGCTCAGATGAAGGTGTTGGCTGTAAACATGCATTTTGAGAATAGTAAATGGAAAGCCAGATGTCCAGGGATGTCTGCCTGCTTTCCCCATAGACGTAGCTCTCAGACCTCACTGGGGCTGTGCTGGGCCTGCCTGCCTCAGGGTCTGTTTTCGGTCTCATCCAGTATAGAAGCTGCCCTCCCACCCAGCGGTTCACCCTGAAACTGCCCCTTCTCTAAGGAACCTCAGGTGTAAGAGAGCTCAAGGATTTGATTTAAATTACAAGTCAGGAAAATATGATATAGGTTGTTTGCTAGAAGTATTTTTTTTTCTCTAGAAACATTATATTCCAGTTTTGATTTTGGGATTCATTTCTAGCTTCTAGGCTTCATTTAGAAGAGGTTAGCCTGTATATCGGGCTTCCCTCGTAGCTCAGTTGGGAAAGAATCTGCCTGCAATGCAGGAGACCTGGGTTTGATTCCTGGGTTGGGAAGATCCCCTGGAGAAAAAAATGGCAGCCGACTCCAGTATTCTTGCCTGGAAAATCTCATGGACAGAGGAGCCTGATGGGCCACAGTCCATGGGATTGCAAGAGTCGGATACGACTCAGCGACTAAACCAACACCACCATCAGCCTGTATCTCTTATAGCAGTGACTTGAGTTTATTGGATAATGAAGCCGTATCATAAAAATGACCTGGTGTCCTAGCCTGTGAGAAGGGAGCATGAGTGTGTGGGGAAGGAGGGGGCTGGTGAGACTCCTCCAGGGAGCTCTTCCCCCCAGGAATGTGTACTTCCAGATGCCAGAGCCTGACGTTCTTCCTTTCCACCGACGGGAATGGAGAGAACAGTGTGAAGTGCTTTGCTTGAAACCATAGTTAGACGGGAAGGCCAGGGTCAAGGGGAATTGAAGCAGTACCCAGTGAGCTTTGGGGCCCAGACGTGGGGATGTTCTCTTTGTTGTGTTAAGAAAACAGCTATTACCAGAACTGTCTGAGAGATACTTTTCAAAAGTAACACAGTCGGTTTCTATTTGAGTATTTTTTGGTAGCACTAAAGTATAACTTTTTATGCTTGCTTTTTTTTTTTCTGTTGAAAAAAAAGTATATGCACCTTGTGAAAAACATAATAAGTTGAATTTAAGTACAAAGGGGAGAAGATGGAAGAATGTAATGGATCTGCGTGTACTCATTGCCAACCCTGGCACCCGGCCATTTCTCCCCTTCCTGTGTTATTTAGAAGTAAGTGTTACCTCATCATTTCATCCGTAAATGTTTTCAACCAGTGTTTAAACTCCCAGTTTTTTCATAATGTCATAATTTAAAAAAAAGTATAAATCTATAAATTAAAGGCGCCAATCACATATTGCTTATAGTTGACCCTCTGCTTTTATATTCTCAAAATTTATTTGTTTTAAAAAAAAAAAATCAGGTTGTTGATATGCTGAGTTTCCCACTCCCTGATTATTATGTAGTAGAGTAAATTAGCAGTTGGATTTAGGGTGAACACTTTTGAAAGTTATATGACTGTGTACTGACAATGAATTCTCCCTAAAGGCAGCCATTGTCCATACTTCTGTAAAAACTTTTTGAATTTATTTTTAATTGGAGGATAATTAAATAACCAATGCTTTTGGTTTCTGCCGTACAGTATCAACAAGAATCAGCCATAGGTATACCCCTCCTTCCTGCCTTCCACCCCGTCCCACTCCTCTAGGTTGTCACAGAGCATCGGGTTGGGGTCCCTGCATCATACAGCAAATTCCCACTGGCTATCTACTTTACATATGGTAATCTTTATGTTGCAGCGCTACTGTCTTAATTTGTCCAGTCCTCTCCTTCCCCCGCTGTGTGCATAAGTCTCTTCTCTCTGTCTGTGTCTGTTGCTGCCGTACAAATAGGTTCATCAGTACCATCTTTCTAGATTCCATATACATACATTTACATATGATATTTGTTTTTCTTTTTCTGACTTACTTCATCCTGTATTACAGACTCTAAGTTCACCCATCTCACTAGATGTAAAATTTTTCTGTTTTATAAACTTTTTATTTTTCATATTCATTTATGTTTTCCCTGTTATATATGATATGCTGTGTGGACTTTTAATTACATCCCTAAGCAGCTGACAAGCAGGTGACAAGAACTGGGTCTTCCTGTTGGCAAGTGCCCTTTTTCCTGATATGCATTGTCACTGTCCTCATAACTATGGGACTTTCAGATGCCGATTCCTGGACCCACCCCTCGAGATCGAATTTAACCGGCCTGGGTGCCACCATGTGTCAGAATTTTCAGAAGCATTCTGGGTGAGTCTGCCTGTAGCTAAGGGTCACACTTGACTACAGTCTTTCAACTGCCTCAAAGTATTCTACCCCGTGGCGTAGTGTCATTATTTAGTGAATCTCCACAGGGAGTGTAATTAGGTTGTTTCCAGTCTACCACCGTCACAAATGATACTGCAGTGAATGTGCTGTACCTGCACATGTTTTTTGGAACATGTGTATGAATATCTGTTGGATGAATTCCCGGAACAGGAATTACTGGGTCAGAGGGTATGAAGTGTGTAATTTTGATGGATATTGCTAGAGTGGTCTCAGAGAGGTTGTAACAGTTTGTTCTGTCTCTGCGAGAATGTCTGATGGTGGGTACCTGACCTACCCCAGGTGCCAACCAGCAGCCCTAACATGTTTCTTGGCTGCTTTTACCTTTGCTCCGTTGGCTTTGTTTGAAATGTGTTTTTTCCTTTACTGTTCCATTTGTTCATAAACACTAAGCCATTTGTTCTATTTGTTTGTTAGTACCAAGCTGTTTTATTTATCATGACTTTATTGTGACACATTTTAATACTTGGTTTAATACCTTGCCCACAGACTTCCCTGGAAAATTTTTCCATGTGAAAAATTCTGTTGAAATTTTCATTGATAATACATTAAATATGTGTTTGGAATTAGAAATGACGGCTTTACCTTATTGAGTCTTTCTGTCTAAGAGCTGGGTATATTTTGTTTATTCACGTCTTGTTTTATGTTCTTTAGAATTTTAATGTTTTTATTCAATAAGTCCTGTGCACCAATACTGAATTCTCTCACTGTTTTGTAATGGTGTCTCAATTGATTTTCTTGGATTATCTAAGAATATAAACTCTTTCATTTTATTATAGTGTTTTAATGACAACTGTGTTTAGTAGTACATTATATACATTTTAAATATTTTTGTAAATTCATTTTTTTCCTCTCCCTTAAAATTTGTTCCTCTGAGCACCTGGAAGGGTGGAGCTGACATTTGCTCGAGGGGACGGGGTAGAGGATGGCTAGTTCTGAGGGTGACAGGTTAGGCTTTGGCTGCAGTCATGATGATGTAGGTGAAGTCTGAGGATGCTGGTGATCTCAGGTCTGGAACTCAGGGTGGGACGTAGGTGGGACTGGAGTTGGGAGTTTGAAAAGCATCAGTATATGAATGGGTCTGAAGCCGCTGACTGGATGAGATCACAGACTGGATGAGGCCGTGAGTGTAGATGGAGAAGAGGTCCAAGGATTGAGAGCTGAGGCATTGTACATGAGGTGAGGGGGCGTCTGCTTCAGGGTCAGGAGAGTGGGGTGTGTGATCAGGGGGTGCAGGCCAGAGCAGGGCAACCACGAGGGTGGGAGGCCAGTGGTGACTCGTGCTGCACCCTCACATGTCACATTCGCTGCTGCTCCACCCTCTGCTTGCTCTCTGCTCCAGCCTGCGCATCCTTGGCCTGCTCTCGTCAGTCGTCACTCCTTTCCTTCAGGACACACTCCTGACCTCTCCCCTAGTCTGTTTCTGTGGTTGGCTCTCCTTGTGGCAAGCACTTCTCTGGCCTCTGGCTCAGACCCTCGTCTCTGGCCCCTGGTGGCGGCTCCCATGCGTGTCCCATGTAAACTGCCTTTTTTGTACCTTTAGCCCCCTGTGTTAGTTTTCTCACCAGGGAAACCAGGAGGAGGGCAGTTGGCAGAAAGTGATGGAGGGACAGAGTCCAGCTTTTCTGTTACTGTGTGCACCTTGGCTCTGTTTATCCTGTCCACCGTGTGTCCAGTGCCTACAACGTCCCTGGCACATAGCTGGCGTTTAGTAACCAGCCTAGTAAATGAGTGATTCATATTAAAAGTCATATTCAAAAGCGATAAACTTTTGAATTTTAACATAATCTAAATAAATTCCATTATCAAGTAACATTTAGATTTTCTTGAATTTTCTTCGAGTTATGAAAATTTTCATAGAGCTTTCACATCTGTCTATGTTCTGTTCATCCCTGTCTTCTTTTATGGCAACTCAGCATTCTGTAAACTCCCTGGTTGAGTCCTGCGTGACCACAGAGCCCCGAGTCCCTGTCTCTGTATGGAGAGGCCAGGCACTTAGCTTTCCTGGTGGTGAAGAACCCTTTGAGGGGCGGGCCCGAGACTGGGAGTCCAGAGCCCTGGTCTGAGCAGGCCTTGGGCTCTGTAGGCTATACTGCAAGGAGACTGAAGCAGGCCCCGGTTTTTTGTCTCTTTCTCTTAAGCCAGGGAACCTGTCCTCCCGTGGGTGAGAGAAATCCTTCTGGGAAGGCCACCGTGTACGACAGGTGGGGGCTCAGCAGTTGGCTGACATAGGGCTCCACCTCCAAGTTCGCTTGGAGAAGCCCTGGAATAGGGCATCTCGGATGACTCAGCTTTTAATCCCGTGTGTCTGGTTGGTTGTGAGCTTGGATTTTGAGTTTCTCTGGAAGGTCAAGTCCCTGTCCTGGTCTTGATGCGGTGGAATGGGGTCAGTTGTTTCTTAGCTCAACAAGGGCCAGCATGTGCTTTTGCATATAACTCTCAAGGTCTATTTATTTTGTGGTCTTTAAAAAAGACTTTGTTTTAGATGATTAAGACCTGCCAAAAAAAGAAAAGTTGAAAAAACCATGCAAAGGATCCCATAGATCCTTCTCTCAGCATGCCAGATGTTTGTACCTCCTGTAAGCAGTGGCTGCTGTGAGCACATCTGAAGACCTTGTTCCAGTTTCACCCGTTGTTCCACTGGGGTCCTTTCTCCCTGGCCAGCATTGCATTTGTTGTCGTCACTGCATTAGGGGCACGTCTCCTCAGTCGCTGCTCTCTGGCACAGTTTCTTAGTCTTGTCCCTCGTGACCTTGACGCTGTTAAAGAGTACTGACTTCTTTTTTTTGCTTGGTAGAATGTCTCTCTGTTTTTTGTCTAATGTTTTGTTTTGACCAGCTAAGGCTGTGTCAGTGACTCCTTTTTTTCTGCACTGAAGAGTTACTATTTTCCCCTTTGTAATTAATAAGTGTCTTGTGCAAGAGATACTTTGAGACTCTGTAAATATCTTTGTTTCTTCTCATACATTGCCCACTAATCTTAGCAACCATTGATTATTCTCTCCTGAAACAGTTACTGCTGTGGTGTCTGCCAAATTGCGATTTCCCGTTTATATCCTTCTTTCCACATTTATTAGTTGGGATTATATTGCTAGGAATGGCTTTTCTTCCTCTTCCACTCACTCATTCATTCATGCACTTATTTCTGTGTGTTGGAGTGCCTTACGGATGTTGACTCTGTAGTTACGACCCCCATGTCTTCTGTTGTTGCTCAGGAAGCCCGTCAGATGGACTTACCCTTTTGACATGTTCACATCATTTTCTGAGTACTTCTCTACATGCTTGCACCGCAAGATGTTCCATGTCATCCTGTTATGAAGTTGGCTTTTTCTCCAAGAGGCCTTGGGGTTTGTTTTTTGCGTTTTTTTTTTCTTTGCTGTGCTACATGTGGGAACTTAGTTCCCCAACCAGGAATTGAACCGTCTCTCCCTACATTAGAACGTGGAGTCTTAACTACTGGACCACCAGGGAAGTCCTGGGCCTCGGGTTTTGATTGGAGAATGGTCTGAAATTGAGGATCTGGGCACCAGGTGTATTGTCCCTGCTGGTGTCCTGGCTACTAGGCCTGGTTTATGCCCGTTTCCCGGTTTCTTTACCTCTGAAACTATCCTGCCCAACTTTTCACTTCCAGTGTTCTTCCCTGCCCTCCCTTAAAAAAAACTCATGGTATGGATTAAGAGTGTGCATCTTGAGAGTCAGAAACTCTGTATTCAGGTGCCAGCTCAGACCTTGTTAAAAGCTGTCTGGCCTTCGGGCCTTAGTTTTCCCATATGTCAGGTAGGGTGATGATTCTCAGCTTAAACGGTTGTTGGGAGGGTGAAGAGAGACAATAAAATGAGAGTGTTAGTTCAGACGGAGGGCTCAGTTGGATTCTTTCACCCAGTAAGTGTTTATGGAATGAATACATGTGTAGGTTTGTTTCAGGATCTGGGGCACATGGAGTTCAGCAGCGCCAGGCCCGGTGGGGCCTCTGGCCGGCTGGTGCAGGGGCAGCGCCTTCGACGCCTCCTCCTTCCCGAGCTGCTCTGAGCAGGAGGGAGGCAGGAGGGAGGAGTGGGCGCTTTGCTGCCCCCAGCTAAATGAGCAGTCCTGGTTCTGTCAGTACGTGCTGCTTCCAACAGCAAGCCCCACGCTGGGCTGTGGGTGGCATTGTCATGTGTGGAGTTGGAAGGAGCTACTCCCCTCCTTCGGCGTAACCTTTCTGTCTTCCTCGGCTGGTTCTTCCGTGGGGTCGAGTGTGACTCACGCTAAGTGCAGCGTGGGGGCCGGTGAGGGGGACGGAGTCAGTGCCCCTCAGGTTTCCATGAGCCCTCCGGTGCCTAGACAGACTCTTTTCTGTGGGGCAGATCAGCAGGAAGTACCAGTTGCCCCTGCCCCTGCAAAGCCCTGGGCCTTGGGCAGCCACTCCACCCCGGCCAGCGTCCCCGGGCAGGCAGGCTCGCTCCCTGGGAGCTTTCTGTTCTGCTGCTGCCAAGTGTCACAGTAAGTGGGTAGGTAGGACTAGCTGTGACCTAAAAACACTTGAGCGTTTTCTGGGCGTCCCTGGGGAAAGCTGAATAAAGTAGGAGGAATGTCATTTCAAATGCTCGTGTTCTCCCAGGAGAACAAACTTCCAGGTCTTTTCTGGCCTCTTGTTTCTGAAGGCAGTGCTGCTGACTCTGCGACCCTGGTGCCCACAGGCTGGCCCTGTGATCTTGGTACCTGCGGGGTGACCCCAGGACCCCAGTGCCTGCATGTGGCCTCCACGACGCTTGTGCCCATGTGCTTGGCAGAATGGGTGCTGCACAGAGCGATGTCATGACGACCAGTTTCTTAACTTGCTTTGTGGGACCGCCCACCCCAGCCCACTCTGTTGGGTCCTGAATAAGAGAACAGAAAGAAGTCTGTTCTCCATCCCAAGAAAAACAAGTCCCCAACTCTCCAAAGAGCAAAAGCAGCAAAACACATGGGAGTACCTCCCAGAGCTCAGGGTCGGGAAGGATGGGGATGGTTGCCACACAGCGACCATCGGGTGCGGTCCCTGTCCTCCAGCAGGTTGGCAGTGCCCTCTTCACAACCAGAGTAGATCTCACTTTAACAGCAGTGTTCAGGTTTCTGCCAAGGATGCTGGGGAGAGCCCTGCCGATGGTGGCCCAGGGGCTGGAGTCTCACTTGGCCTGGTTGGCAGTTTCAGTTGGCTGCAGGGTAGAGGCTGTGCCCCGGGTCCAGTGGTCATTTCTTTACAGACTGCCTCCATGTGCTGATCTCTCTCCCACCTTGTGGTCTTGTGGCCGAGGACCTTTGATTTTGCTGCTGCAGTGTTTACTTAGATCTGCCTCCCTTTATCTCTCTGGCCCTGATGCTCATGCTTAGTTGCTGAGTCGTGTCTGACTCTTTGTGATCCCATGGACTGTAGCTGGCCAGGCTTCTCTGTCCATGGGATTCTCTAGGCAAGAATACTGGAGTGGGTTGCCATGCTCTTCTCCAGGGGATGTTCCCAATCCAGGGATTGAACCCTGGTGTCCAGCATTGTAGGCAGATTCTTTACTGTTTGAGCCACCAGGGAAGCCCCCCTCTAGCACTAGAACTTCTTTTTTCCTTAAAACTATTTTTTTACTGATGTTTTGAAAAATGCTATATGCAGATATTTAAAGAGATTGTAGCAGCAGAAAAGGGAGCCATGGAACATCAGTCCTCCTCTCATCATGACCCCGCCTCCTGTTCTTTCCACAGAGAGGTGTCTCTCCCCCCACTCCAACTCCAGTCATGAGCCAGTCACCACAGAGGAAGTCTGTGAGGATCTGTGAATGTTTATTTATGCCTCTCCCCTACTTTTTAAAAAACAGACTATTTTTTAGCGGAGTTTTAGGTTCACAGCGAAGTGAGCAGAGTACAGAGTTCCCACGCACCCCTGCTCCCACAGGCACAGCCTCCCCCATGTCACCATCCTGCCTTTCAGATTGAATTTTTGCAGGGATGATAGCATGCTGTGTATACTGCTCATCCCTTGCTTTTTTCACACAGTGACTCTTAGAAATGTGTCCTCACCGGCCTCATCGGTGCTGCGTGTTCTTTGGAGCGGCCACCTGGCGTGTTCCGCTGTGTAAACTGTGCTTAGTGACTCTGTCTGCTCTGTCAGCCTCGTTTCTCATGGAATTAGAGAACGGTGACCAAACAGACTGTGAGATTCTGAAAGTCCTCAGAATGTCTTCAGAAGTAATACATATTCATTGAGGAAAATCAGACAGCTCAAAAACCTAGGAGTAGGGTTGTCCGTTTTCATAAGGCTTTTGGTCCACAGAATTAAAAAAGACAGATTTTGGTGTCTGTAGAGGTATGTGTTTCTGTGACCGGTGTGTTCTTGGGACGTCCGTGTATCATTGGTCTGTGCCATGTCACTGTCATCTGGAGCTCGGTCTGGAATAGAGAAACATGTGATTTAACCTAGCATTTAGTCCGTGGGGCCTTTTCCTTTCTAGATGCCCTTCCCCTTGAGGGACTGTTATAGAAGCACTGAGTTCTCATTTATTTCATCCAGAAAATATGTTTCTTTGAAATTTTTCATTAATTTTTATTTACACAGATAACTGAAGAGTACACTCAGAAACATAGATAAATCTCAGGCCCCATTTGACCACCCCGATTGCAGTGTGCGCCCAGAGACTACTACTTTCCTGGAGTTCACCTTTTGTGTTTCCTTTTTCTTTTAATTTCAGTGATCACCAGTTTTAGTTTCTCAGATGGCTGATGGATTTTCTAGAGTGCAGTATCCCTGCCATTGCTTGGAAGGGTGATCGTATCTGTTGTGGGGTCCTGGTGCCCTGTTCCCTCTGGGGCTCACAGCAACACTTCTTTCCCTGTAGAATTTGGTGGCCCCCATCTTGGGAACCCTGGCTTGTCTCAGGGCTTGGTGGTTCCTGATTTTGTGTTCCTTTTTGTGGTCCAGACTCCAGTTACCCTGTCTGTGAAGTCTGTCATTGATTCGCAGCTGGTCTCTAGCAATGTTTAGCAGGGCACGGGTGGCCTCGGCTGTACTGTGCCAGTTGCTCTTCTGCAGGAATGGAGTGCCATTTCCTACGTGTCCCCAGACGTGTCCCCACACTCTCTGGGTTTGGTGCCACTTGGTTCATATTTTGCGTGTGCTGGGAAGAGGGCAGGAGGTGAACCTGTAGTCCTTCTGTTATCCTGCCTTCAGCACACTGGCTCTTCTTATTTAAATGGACAAGACCAGAGCTGGGTCCATCTCAGCATCTTTGACCCCTCCATGCAGACTGGGGCTTGAAGCCTCCTACTCGGTTCATTGCCTTTCTCCATCCTCTTTAGTCTCATGCACACTCAGGCAGGTGTGTAAGATACTTCCCTGAAACTGGTGGCGTCTCTCTCTTCCCACCTAAGGCTTCTGGTCACTTAGCCCAGCTCGTTGACTCACTGCTTTCTCTCCATTCCCTTTGTCCTGCAAACCTCACACTCTGCACCGTTTTACTTCAGACTTCTCCCCAGGGAGCCGTCTCCTGCTCTCCCCGCCTGTCTCCATCCCCCGGCTCATTCCCTGCTCATTCCCTGATCCCAGCAGAATGTTCCCCTTCACTCCCCTCTATGCGCTGGCTCCTTTTCTGTCCTCCTCCCTCTCTGACCGTGCCACTGGTTCTGGGTTCAGCCTGCCTGAGGTCAGTCACGTATCGTTTTCTGAATCTCAGATTTGGTCTGTGTGCATAAGTACTACTTAGGCTTGAGGGGTACACCCTGCAGCTAATTATCTGAAGCAGGTTGTAAGTGAGAAACTGGAAAGGTCATCTGTCTGAACTGCCCCCTCCACATGCCCAAGATGCCCCCCTGGGTTTCGGGGAGACATGTGCGCTTGGGCATCAGCACCAGCTGGCTCAGCAAGGTGCCCTGTCAGTGCAGGGCTTGCCCCTGGCTCTGCTGAGGGGGCAAGGCCACCCCTGCTGAGGGCCACATGGCCCCATCATCCTCCCGCCGTCCCTAGTCACTGGATCACCTGGCTCCAGACTTGGAAGACCCCTGGAATACTTGGTAAATTTAGCCACATCCTGCTTAGTCGTGGTTCTTGCAGGCCTGACGGTGGTCTGTTCAGCCACCAGCTGGAAACCTGGTTAGCTGTAAGTGATGAGGTTGAGCTGGAACCCACCAGACACCCCAGGCCTGTGTCTTGTGCGTCTCACAGTTGAGGCTGCTGCCCCCGTGAAACTTTCACTTTGATCCACAGGCAACTTCTGGCCGACTTGAATTCAGAATCTCCTAGGGAAGGGAGTTTGCGAAGATGGGTGCCCTTAGGCAGAGTGACACACCACACACATCTGTTATGGGTGCAGTTTTCAACTATAGTCTGATGTATTTTTACAAGCGAGCATTGCCATGAATCACCACCCAGAACAAGATATTCCCAAATGAGAAATAACCGGAAACTTGCCCACGTGCTCCCTCCACCCCCTCCCTTACAGTTGCTAGTGTGTCCGTGGTTTTGTTAGATCAGCCACGGACACTCCCCTGTGGAAGGCTGAGCTGTCTGCATTCCTACTGCAAGTGTCTACGAGCCTGTCCCCACAGCTCGGCCAGCGGAGGGTGTGCTGAGCTTTTGAATTTTTTACTCTTTGAAAGATGAGATACGTTCATATTTTTAATGTTTATTTCTTTTATCATGTGTAAAGCTTTGCATACTGTCACTCAGCTAAGGCTAATTGTATATCTTTTTTCTGAGACTACTCTGTCTTTTGCTCATTTTTCTGTAGGGTTTGTTATTTTTTCACTTTGACTTTAAGAGCTTGCTCTCTATTTTGGGGAAATTAGGCTTTTATCTGTAATATATTATAAATATTTTCCTCCAGTTTGTGTCTTGACTTTGCTTATGCTAGGTTTTGCTCCAAGCAAAAGCACTTTTTAATATTCATAATGTTTGTGTTATAAAATTTATCAATTTTGGGGGGAGAGTTCTGGATTTTGAATTAGAAAGTTTTTCCTGTGCTCAGTTCAGGAAGGACTTCAGCCATTTTCCTCAAGTACATGTATGCGTTTTTTCTATAGTTCTGTGAAAATAACCTTTGTGTGGTCTCATTTTTTTATATTTATAAAAAAAGAGATCCATTTGCTCTTTCTGTATGTGTGAGATGTGGATCCAGTGTTACCATTTCCGAAATGTCTGTTCAGGTGTCCTTATGACATCTGTGATACACTGCAGGGACCGCGTTTTGCAAGAGGACTCTGACAGGTCTGAGCCCCTGGGTGGGAGCCTTTGGCCACACATTGTCCAGGAGTGTCCTGTGGTCTGAAAGACACCTTTCGAGCAGCGCTCCTGCTGGGGAAAAGCTCCCTCACATCCCTGTTCTAGAGAGTCTCTGAGGCACTGCTTAGCAGTTATTCCCCAAAAGTGTCTGAGTGGACTCGACCTCTGAGCCTGGGTCAGGACAAGGTGGCAGCAGAGCGTGGACAGTGCCTGTGGACAAGTCACAGTTCTGTCCTGGGTAAATGAGGGGATTGTGCTGGATCAGCTCTGAGGTCCCTTCAGCCCTCTGTCCTGCATGTGCACAGAGCAGTTGTCCTGCATGGAGCTGCAGTGTCCCGAGTGTGGCCTGAGCCCTGTGCACACTGTTCTTCTTGGGCACAGAGGCTGCCAGGTGGCTTTGTCTGTGGGGATAAGCTATGTGGCTTGGTGAGGATGGTTTTGGGATGATTCAAGCACATTAGATTTATTATGCACTTTGTTTCTAACCTAATGCCGATGATGATGTGATTGGAGATACTGGTCCATGGCCAGGAGGTTGGGGATCCCTGCTTTAGATCCTGTTTTGCTTTTCTATAAGTTTATATCAAGAGGTGATTCTCCAAAGAGTTGCTAAGCGTTCATTTATTTAAAAAGTGAAAACTCGGTTTCCTTCTAAACTTCTTAACCTTGCCAGATCATGCTCCCTTTTTATAAGAAATATTTTGTATCATTGCACTTTACTGTCCTAGGTAAAGTTTACCAGTGCAGGTACTTAAGTCTACCAGTGCAAGTCACTTAAGTGCTGTGCTAGTCAAGCATTTTCAAAGAGGTGACTAACTTTTAGTAGAGCCCAGAATCAAACAGATTCATGCACGGTTGTATGCCTGGAAAATGCACAGTGTGATGAGACAGGCAAAAGATTGTTAGGGTTTTTTTTTCTAAAATTAAGCTCCATTTCAGGCTCAGATTAGTTGTAAATAGGCTGCCTGAAGTCTAGAGGGAAGTGTGGGGGCTTGAGGGGCAGAGGACAGTGTGTTGGCCCAGAGTCACCTGCTTCCTCCAGGCCCCCAGCACTTCATGGCCTCTGTCCCTTTGGTAGCGATCAGCCAGGTAGGACTTCACTGTTTTTATGCACGTTTGAACAGGGGGAATGAGCTGCTTTCAGGTTTCTTTATTCCACGAGAAGTTAAGCTTGTACACACATACACACACACACACACACATTTATATGTTTTTAAATATTTATTTATTTGGTGGCTTTGGGTTTTAGTTGCAGCACTTGGTATCTTCGTGGCATCGTGCGGGAATCTCTTGTTGTGGCACATGGGCTGCAGAGCTCACAGTAGTTGCAGTGTGAGCTTAGTTGCTCTGCGGCATGTGGGATATTAATTCCCTAGTTCAGTTCAGTTCAGTCGCTCAGTTGTGTCTGACTTCTTGTGACCCCATGGACTGCAGCACGCCAGGCCTCCCTGTCCATCACCAACTCCCGGAGCCTACTCAAACTCATGTCCATTGTGTCAGTGATGCCATCCAACCACTCATCCTCTGTTGTCCCCTCCTCCTCCCACCTGCAATCTTTCCCAGCATCAGGGTCTTTTCCAGTGAGTCAGTTCTTTGCATTAGGTGGCCAAAGTATTGGAGTTTAAGATTCAACATCAGTTCTTCCAGTGAATATTCAGGACTGATTTCCTTTAGGATTGACTGGTTTGATCTCCTTGCAGTCCAAGGGACTCTCGAGTCTTCTCCAATACCACAGTTCAAAAGCATCAATTCTTTGTCTTTCAACTTTCGTTATAGTCCAACTCTCACATCCATACATGACTATTCGAAAAACCATCGCTTTGACTAGACGGACCCAGCCTGGGATCAAACCTGAGTTCTCTGCATTGCAAGGCAGATTCTTAACCACTGGACCACCATGGAAGTCCCAAATTTATATACTGATCAAGTTTTTATACTTATTGTCATCTTGGAGACATGATTGTTAGAGGATTTTGGCATATGAATTGCATGTGTTTTGATTTATTTATAGGTTATTATATAATGGACATGTTAACACACTGAAGGGTTGCATTTGTTCAGTAGCTGTGACTAAAACCCTGGAAATTAGTTTCTGTTGAAATTTTAGGGCAATTTGTGAACTGTTGTTTGTAAGCAAAATGTATCCATTTCTTTTACTGTTACTTGAAATATTCTCAAGGATCTAGAGGTAACACACATTTCTCTTTGTCTTTCCTTCTCTCCCAGGGGGTGTGTGTCTGGCTTTATTTTTACAATGCTACAGATAGTCTCCTAGGGAGGCCACCTGTTCTTGGGCATCTGCCTGTACAGCTGACTGGTCTGAGCACTGATGTTGTTTGCTGTAGAAGTTGTCCTGTCATCACCTGTTCATCGCAAATGTGGACAGCTTCCACGTGGTCACAAGTTTGGGCCAGCTGCTGAGGAGGGTGGCAGTGTCCCCAGGGACTGCCGTGTCACACCTGTCTGGCCTTGGCTCCCAGGCTTCCCTTTTCCTCAGTTTCCTCAGTTTTGGCCACTGGGACTGAAGGCATGGCTGCACTCCATTCATAGCATGTCCCAGCCTGCACTCAACAGCTGTGGGTGTGGGATCCTGACCCTCAGCAATGGGGGTGGGTCGTCCTCTGCCCTTCCAGTCTCTCAAATGTGAGAATCCATCAGTCCAGTGGTAGGAAACTCTGGTTATTTGAAGTTTCTCTTCTTTTTGCAGGCCACCCCGATGTTAGAGGAAGTGTCTCTTTATGGGCCTGCCCTTCTACCCTCTCATCCCACATGTGTGTTGTGTCTCGTGTGTCCCGTGCCAGACCCTGCCGTTGGAGCCGGAGGGACAGGAGGTGCTTGCGGGCTCATGGTGTGGGGATGGCAGCAGACAGCTGTAGTCCAGTGTGATGAGTGTCAGGAAGAGGTCAGAAAACCCACTTAGACATCTGAAATGCTTCCTGGAGAAGGTGTGCTGGACAGGGCCCCAGGAGCTAGGAGTGGGGGCTTCCTGGTATTCCAGCCCATGTCGTGGCAGGAGGCAGGCAGGTGAAGGCCCTGCATGTGCTCAGGAACTCGTAAGATGGGCAGTGTTGTGGCCAGGCTAGTCCTTGGGTCTGCTGTCTAGGGCCACCTCGAATTGGTGGGTGTGGAAATGAATCATCATGCAGTTCAGACAGGCTTTAACAGAGACTTCAGATTTTTTCAAGAAAGCCAAAATCTCTTACTGCAAATTTTGTGAAAAGCATAACAGTCACTTCTTCATGTGGAGTGTCTTGGGGTATTTGTGATGGAAAAACCCAAACAAACATTTTGGGCAACTCAGTGTGTTACCAAGTAAACCCCAATTAAATTAAAAAAAAAAATCTTGTTAAAAACAGATATATCATTGCATTGTTCATGGCTTCCTTTCCTTCTCTCATTAAACTCAGTTATAGAAAGTTGTCCTGGAGAATTATCTACAGGTTTCATGTATTCTGAGCTCAATTAATATCCAGATATTTAATGTTTGTATTGCATTTAGGAAGGGCATTTTCTTTGCCACTCTGTGTTACAGCTTGTGGCAGTTAGGAAAGCAGTTACTCTGCAATGGAAGTACAGAGTCTTAACTGCTGGACTGCCAGGAAAGTCCCTGGAGCGTAAGTTTTATCATTTTTTTGTTAAATTTATTCCTAAGCATTTTATTCTTTTTGGTGCTGTTGTGAGTGGAATTATCTTAATTTCTTTTTCATATTGTTCACTGCTACTGTTATGAAATACAATTGATTTTTTCATATTGATTTTGTAACCCACAACTTTGTTTAACTTGTAATTTTTAGTGAATTCTTAAGTATCTATCTATTATCTGTCTGTCTACAAGATCATGTCATCAGCAAACAGAGATATTTTCACTTCTTCCTTCCATTCTGGGTGCATTTTATTTATTTTCTTGCCCAATTGCCCTGGCTAGCACCTTCAGTATTACATTGATTAGAGTAGTAAGAGTGGACATCCTTTCTTGTTCCTAGACGTGGGGAAAAGCATTCAGACTTTTACCATTAAATGTGATGTGAACTGTGGACCTTAGTCTTCCTTTACTCTTACGTTTTGGTTGAGAACACCTGCTAGTAACTTCCTGAGAAAGTGTCCATGAGGGAATGTGTTTGAGATTTCACCAGCCTTCCTAATTTTCCTGGGATTAAGGGGTTCTTGGGATAAGGGGCTTTTGTTTTATGGGCAGAGGATTGCCCATGACTGAGTGGGTTCCCAGGATGTAAGAATCCAGTGCTGAAGCCAACAAAGTCCTGGGCAAACCGGGGCAAGCTGGTCACTCTCCCAAATGCCTGAACATGTCTGTGTTGCCTTTACACTGGATTGGTGGTCCGGCTCTATGCTGAGTGTTAGGCTGGCAGTGTGCCCTGCATTCCCTTGTTTTCTTCCGGGTCACAGTGCACTCCTGAGAGTCAGAGGGCATACTGATTCTTGCTCTTACTGAGAAGCTTACTCTTCCCTGTGTTCCTGCTGTTCCAAAAGTGTGTTCTTCTTCTCTGGGTTTGGCTCTAGTTCAGTTCAGTGTGCTTTGCGCCTGGTGGGCCTGTCAGACTGTAGATTGATATTCTTCATCTCTACAAAATGTCTTTAGATTCTTTCTGGTTATCTTCTCCCCTTTATTTTCTTTATTCTTCATCTAATTTTTCTGTTATTAGGAAATTGGATCTCTTGTTTCAGTACTCTTTTTTTTTTTTTTGGCTACAGGCACACCCTACAGATACTGCAGGTTTGGTTCTAAGCCACTGCAATAATGCAAATGTCATAATAAAGTGATATGAATGTTTTTGTTTCCTAGTGCATATAAAAGTTTACACTATAAGCCTGTTAGGTGTGCAATAGCATTATATATCAAAAAATAATCAGTTCAGTTCAGTTGAGTTGCTTAGTCGTGTCTGACTCTTTGCGACCCCATGAATCGCAGCACGCCAGGCCTCCCTGTCCATCACCAACTCCCGGAGTCTACCCAAACCCATGTCCATCGAGTCAGTGATGCCATCCAGCCATCTTATCCTCTGTCGTCTCCTTCTTCTCTTGCCCCCAATCCTTCCCAGCATTAGGGTCTTTTCCAATGAGTCAGCTCTTCACATGAGGTGGCCAAAGTATTGGAGTTTCAGCTTCAACATCAGTCCTTCCAATGAACACCCAGGACTGATCTCCTTTAGGATGGACTGGTTGGATCTTCTTGCAGCCCAAGGGACTCTCAAGAGTCTTCTCCAACACCACAGTTCAAAAACATCAATTCTTCGGTGCTCAGCTTTCTTCACCATCCAACTCTCACATCCATACATGACTACTGGAAAAACCATAGCCTTGACTAGATGGAATTTTGTTGGCAGAGTAATGTCTCTGCTTTTCAGTATGCTATCTAGGTTGGTCTTAACCTTCCTTCCAAGGAGTAAGCGTCTTTTAATTTCATGGCTGCAGTCACCATCAGCAGTGATTTTGGAGCCCCAAAAAATAAAGTCTGACACTGTTTCGACTGTTTCCCCATCTATTTCCCATGAAGTATGGGACCAGATGCCATGATCTTAGTTTTCTGAATGTTGAGCTTTAAGCCAACTTTTTCACTCTCCTCTTTCACTTTCATCAACAGGCTCTTTAGTTCTTCTTCGCTTTCTTCCATAAGGGTGGTGTCATCTGCATATCTGAGGTTATTGATACTTCTCCTGGCTGTCTTGATTCCAGCTTGTGTTTCTTCCAGCCCAGCGTTTCTCATGATGTACTCTGCATATAAGTTAAATAAGCAGGGTGACAATATACAGCCTTGACGTACTCCTTTTACTATTTGAAACCAGTCTGTTGTTCCATGTCCAATTTTAACTCTTGCTTCCTAACCTGCATACAAGTTTCTCAAGAGACAGGTCAGATGCTCTGGTATTCCCATCTCTTTCAGAATTTTCCACAGTTTATTGTGATCCACACAGTCAAAGGCTTTGGCATAGTCAGTAAAGCAGAAATAGATGTTCTTCTGGAACTCTCTTGCTTTTTTGATGATCCACTGGATGTTGGCAGTTTGATCTCTGGTTCCTCTGCCTTTTCTAAAACCAGCTTGAACAACTGGAAGTTCATGGTTCATGTATTGTTGAAGCCTGGCTTGGAGAATTTTGAGCATTACTTTACTAGTGTGTGAAATGAGTGCAATTGTGCGGTAGTTTGAGCATTTTTTGGCATTGCCTTTCTTTGGGATTGGAACGAAAACTGACCTTTTCCAGTCCTGTGGCCACTGCTGAGTTTTCCAGATTTGCTGGCATATTGAGTGCAGCACTTTCACAGCATCATCTTTGAGGATTTGAAATAGCTCAACTGGAATTCCATCACCTCCACTAGCTTTGTTCGTAGTGATGCTTTCTAAGGCCCACTTGACTTCACATTCCAGGATGTCTGGCTCTAGGTGAGTGATCACACCATCGTGATTATCTGGGTCGTGAAGATCTTTTTTGTACAGGTCTTCTGTGTATTCTTGCCACCTCTTCTTAATATCTTCTGCTTCTGTTAGGTCCATACCATTTCTGTCCTTTATTGAGCCCATCTTTGCATGAAATGTTTCCTTGGTATCTCTAATTTTCTTGAAGAGATCTCTAGTCTTTCCCATTCTGTTGTTTTCCTCTATTTCTTTGCATTGATCGCTGAGGAAGGCTTTCTTATCTCTCCTTGCTATTCTTTGGAACTCTGCATTCAGATGGGAATATCTTTCCTTTTCTCCTTTGCTTTTCACTTCTCTTCTTTTCACAGCTATTTGTAAGGCCTCCTCAGACAGCCATTTTGCTTTTTTGCATTTCTTTTCCATGGGGATTTTCTTGATCCCTGTCTCCTGTACAATGTCATGAACCTCTATCGATAGTTCATCAGGCACTCTGTCTATCAGATCTAGTGCTTTAAATCTATTTGTCACTTCCAGTGTATAATCAGAAGGGATTTGATTTAGGTCATACCTGAATGGTCTAGTGGTTTTCCCTATTTTCTTCAATTTAAGTCTGAATTTGGCAATAAGGAGTTCATGATCTGAGCCACAGTCCGCTCCTGGTCTTGTTTTCGCTGACTGTATAGAGCTTCTTCATCTTTGGCTGCAAAGAATATAATCCATCTGATTTCTGTGTTGGCCATCTGGTAATGTCCATGTGTAGAGTCTTCTCTTGTGTTATTGGAAGAGGGTATTTTCTATGACCCGTGCGTTCTTTTGGCAAAACTCTATTAGCCTTTGCCCTGCTTCATTCTGTACTCCAAGGCCAAATTTGCCTTGTTACACCAGGTATTTCCTGACTTCCTACTTTTGCATTCCAGTCCCCTATAATGAAAAGGACATGTTTTTTGGGTGTTAGTTCTAATAGGTCTTGTAGGTCTTCATAGAACTGTTCAAGTTCAGCTTCTTCAGCGTTACTGGTCGGGGCATAGACTTGGATTACCCTGATATTAAATGGTTTGCCTTGGAAATGAACAGAGATCATTCTGTTGTTTTTGAGATTGCATCCAGGTACTGCATTTCGGACTCTTTTGTTGACCATGATGGCTACTCCTTTTCTTAGGGATTCCTGCCCACAGTAGTAGATATAATGGTCATCTGAGTTAAATTCACCCATTTCAGTCCATTTTAGTTCTCTGATTCCTAGAATGTCGATGTTTACTCTTGCCATCTCCTGTTTGACCTCTTCCAGTTTGCCTTAATTAAATAATTTCTTTTTGCTAAAAAATGCTAACCCTTACCTGGTAGTGTAAGGTTGTCATGAAGCTTCAGTTTGTTTTTTTAAAAAAGAAAGCAGTATTTGCAAAACACAGTAAAAATGTGATAATGCCTGTGTATTCAGTCTATGACTGTTTTTCTGGGAAACTCATGCACGATATCCTCATCTGCATCCTCCAGTCCTTTTGTATTGAGTTAGTTTTTACTTTGCTATCGTTATTCATTTCCACAAGCTCTTTCTTTGTTTTCTGAAAGGGGTTGTTGCCAGCCTTTAACATAATAGTCTGTTCTTCAGAGCTGCAGTATCATCTCACTCTTGTGAGGGGATGGACACATATATGAAGATGGAGGGTGTGTGTGTGTGTGTGTCTGGCTGACACATATATGAAGATGGAGGGTGTGTGTGTGTGTGTGTGTGTGTGTGTGTGTTTGTGTGTGTGTGTGTGTCTGGCTGACACATATATGAAGATGGAGGGTGTGTGTGTGTGTGTCTGGCTATCTTCAGTTCCCTGTGGAGTAAACCTTGAGGTTTTGGAGAGTAGGTAGGGGTGGTTGCTTGCTTTGTGGAATAGGGTAGGGGGCTGATTTTTCCTAGACAGATTCATTATCCTGTCCTTAGTAATTAGCCCCACTTCTCTACTTCCTAAAGTAACTGTGTCCCCACCTCAGGAGCCTTTGGGGGTTCGGTGGTTACAGGAGGATGTGTTTGGTTTCAGGTGTGAGGTGACTGTGGGGACCTGTGAGTGGAAGTGGTTAGCCGACAGGAGCGTGTCAGTCTGAAGTTTAGGGAGGGGAGCAAAAGTTGGAGCCACTCATCATCCTAGAAGTGGTGGTTGTAATCGTGGGAATGAAGTTTTGTCTCTGAAAGGAGTGAGAAGGACTGTGGCCAGTGAGAGATTGGGGAAAGCGTTCTGAAGCTCTGGGGATGGTTGAAGAAGAATCAGTGAAGAGGGGTAGGATGGATCGAGGGGGATCTGAAAGCAAGAGGGTTTAGGAAGAACTCGTTGACCTGAGCCGGGACAGTGGGCAGAGCTATCGGGGTAGGGGTGAGGTGGGTCTCAGTGGACTGAAGGTGAGTTCAGGGAGTTGAACTCACCCATTGAACCATGTGGCCACATTTGGGATGGCAGAACTTGGTAGATCAGCAGATCCTTTGTTCATGTGCTCTTTGCTTACTGTTTTGACATGGAAGATGATTGGTTTATGTTACAATGTGTTTGACTTACAATATTGTGTTAGTTGCCACTGTACAACATAGTGATTCAGTATTTTTATAGATTATAGCCTGCCAGGCTTTTCTGTCCATGGGGATTCTCCAGACAAGAATACTGGAGTGGGTTGCCATGCTCTCCTCCAGGGGATCTTCCCAACCCAGGGATTGAACTCAGGTCTCTCGCATTGCAGGCAGATTATTTACCGTCTGAGCCACCAGGAACCCAAGAATACTGGAGTGGGTAGCCCATCTCTTTTCTAGGGGAACTTTCTGACCCAGAAATCAAACTCGGGTCTCCTGTGTTTCAAGTGGATTCTTTACAGCTGAGCTACAAGAGAAGCCCCTGACAGGTGTGAGGTGGTATCATTGGTTTTTATTTGCATTTCTTGACTCGAGACAACCTTACTCTTTACATTTAAAGACAGATTTTGAAGCCCAGCATCTTGACGAACATTAACCCTAACATCCCGGTATTAACTCGAGGCACGCCTGGGATGTGATGGGGCCTGTGTGTGAGGGTGGCTGGTGACACCAGACACGTGGTGAAACTTGAGTCCCAGCCCCTTCTTTCTTGGGCCTGACCACGGACAGTGATGGCCTGTCTTGGTGGGCTGTGTGTGAGTCTGGTCTCGAGGATGGCAGGATGCCCATTGGGAACCATGTTCTGGTGTCCAAGGACAGGTTCTCCTGCTCCTCCATCCCTTGGGAGGTGAGGGTGTGACTGCAGAGTCAGTGTCGGCTCCCTTGTCAGGGCCTTGACCTGTGCACCCTCGGGTCCCCTGCCAGGGCCTGTCTTCGAGGAAGGCAGAGTGTGCCTTTCGTGAAAGGAGGAGTGGTTTTCCATCAGTAGCCTGAGGAGACATGCCATATTTGAAAGACTGCCTGTCAGAGGTGCCTTTCTGATGCTGGTTTTGTTTGTGACTCTTCCAATAGTAAAGAAAGATCTTTCTCTGTAAACCTCTACGTAGAACTCTCCAGTCTGCATTGCCAGAAACCGGGCTGTGTTCCTCAGGCATTGTTAGTCCAGTGAGGTAATTACATTCGATACAGTATCTAGTTCTGCTACTTTAAAGGGTAAAAGTATGGGAGTTGCAAATATATACAGTAGTCTAAGAGGCTCCTCCAAAGCATTTTTTTCGGGAAGCAGTAAAATTAACAGTGCTGTGTGGGGACAGGTAGCGGGAGCCAAACAGCAAAATAGCTCAGCGAGGCTGAGTGGCATTGTGCTACTGCTCACGACCCTGGGGCTACGGGAGCACCTGGCCAGCCCATGGCCTGGATCTTGTTCAGTCATCCATTCAGCCCCCCTCAAAGCAGCACTGGGTGGAGGGTCTCAGCTCGTATATATGCAAGAGGAGGGGGCTGTTAGGGAGGATTGAGTCTCTGACACAGAACTTTATAAATAGTAGGAGTGTTTCTCCAGCCTGTCTTCATTCTGTTCGCAGCTAAAATTCCCTGGCAGCCTGTAACTAATGAGAACGGAAAGTACTATTTGCAGAGACAGAAATCCAGCAGGCATTAGTGTTCCCATGGTATGTTGTTGCTTTGGCTGAACTCTTGGGCCGCCATCTCTTCCATGTTGAGCTGTTGTCAGGTTGTGAAAACAGCTACACTCTGACCAAGACCCTGGATGTGTGTGGAGAAGTGTGTTTTGTCAGTGTGAGAGCCTGACCACACACTCTGAGAGCTTAGGGTCGTGTGGGTGGGCAGGTGGAAAGCACCCAGAGGTCATAGTTAGTGTGTGTTTGGACCTGAATTGTGCAATCTCATGTGTGTAAATTGGGGATAAGGACCAACACAACTTGTGGATGGATTCTGGGGGTCAGCTACTGCCAGTCTGTTAGCTCACAGGCCCATGCTGTTTCCTCAGTGAGGGGTTATGCTTCCCATTGCACCAGTGAGCCCACCGAGACTTGGAGAACTGGGCCAGCTTGTCCATGGTTCCATTGCTGATCGGTGGCCCAGCAGGGACCTTGACTCCAGAGTCTGTGTCCTTGAGCACTAAATTATTCTGCTTTTTTTAAAAAAATCTGAATTCCTTCGAAGATGTTCCCTGCTGTGACTGAATCAGACATGTGAACCCCTTTGCCTGGTCTTCCACTTTCTCTCTAGGGTCAGGTGCTCATTGCTTCTCAGTGTTACATAAGCTCAGAGCTGCCAATTCTGGTCCTCACACTGTGAGTACCATCGATGCTGTGTCAGAGTCTGGAATGCACCTTCTACTGTGCACATGTGTGTGTACACACACATACCCCAACAACCCTCCTCCCTTCCAAAACAAGACAGACAGAAACACCAGGCACAGTTAGTGGGGAGACTCTGCCAGACTCCCAGGGAGATGGAGTGGGAGGTCAGCAGGTTGAAAAGGGTAGGCAGCCCTGTCAGGGGGATTCCTATACTGGTGTGCTGGTGTTCTTGTGGTCCTGTGGGAGGTCAGAGGAGAGAGGGCTTGTCTGTACCTGGGGGCTTAGATGACCTGGTGAAGGACCCTGAATGTCATGCTGAAGAAGTGGGTCTATCTTGTGGGAAATCGCCAGTGATTTCTAACTCAAGAGTTTGGTACTGTGGCTTGTTTGCAAGTTAACAGGGAGCCGACACAGCTGGGGGTGCAAACAGGATACCTCACTGGCAGTGTTTCCAGAGGTGTGTGTGTAAGATGCAGGGTTAGTGCTGTGACCCTTGGAGCTTATAGGGAGGCCAGGGCAGAGGAAAGGTTGGCCAGTGGAGACCAGGTGGTGATGGCTGTGATGGTGGAGGAGAAGAGTGGGGGACTGGGTGGTGATGAGTGTGATGATGGAGGAGAGAGAAGGGGGGCCCAGGTCTCGGGCAGAAAGTTGATGTCAGATACTGTAGGGGGAATGCAGGCTCTGAAACTACAGAAGCCCTGCTTGGCTGTGACACTTGAAAGTTGCTGGGCTTGCCAGAGTTTCACAGTGGGGTGCTCTGGAGGATTAGATGGAGAGGAAGTGACTTCCTGAAGGGAATGCTGGTTGGGAATGGGGGTTTTTAAGTCCTTGTTTGTTTTTAAAGTCTGCTGAGGGGTGAGGTGCAATGGCACCCCACTCCAGTACTCTTGCCTGGAAAATCCCATGGACGGAGGAGCCTGGTAGGCTACAGTCCATGGGGTCGCTAAGAGTTGGACACGACTGAGCGACTTCACTTTCACTTTTCCCTTTCATGCACTGGAGAAGGAAATGGCAACCCACTCCAGTATTCTTGCCTGGAGAATCCCAGGGACGGCGGAGCGTGGTGGGCTGCCTGCCGTCTGTGGGGTCGCACAGAGTCGGACACGACTGAAGCGACATAGCAGCAGAGGGGTGAGGTGGGTAGCAGTAGATGAGAAGAGCTGGAGGATGTGAGAGACAGTATATCCATGGGAAGAGTCAAGCAGGAGGCAGCCAGGGGGCCTGGCAACGTTGACCTTGGCAGTAGGAAGCAAGCGCAACATCCCAGGTCCCTAGGGCTCAGCATTTCTAGTTAACATCGAAATTCTGTGTTCCATAGCATTGTTAGGAGTGGAACTTTGCTATGTCAAATGAATGCTTCACTTTGTGTGTGTGTGTGAGTCACTCATTCATGTCCAACTCTTTGTGACCCCAGGGACTGTAGCCCACAAGGCTCTTCTGTCCATGGCGATTCTCCAGGCAAGACTAGTGGAGTGAGTTCCATTCCCTTCTCCAGGGAGTCTTCCCGAGCCAGGGATCGAACCCAGGTCTCCCACAGTGTGGGCAGATTCTTTACTGTCTGAGCCACCAGGGAAGCCCATTAACTAGCACCTTAGTTCACTGGAGTTGTTCTCTTTGCAATGTATATTCGTGCCACACCAGCGTGAAGGTCTTCGGTGTTGGTACACCTCTTCCTGGCCTGGCAGAGGGTGGAGAGGGTGTGGAAGGAGTCAAGATGGTGATTGGGCGAGAAAAGGGCTAATTCCCCTGCCTTGAGTTTCTCTGTTTGGGTTTACAGTCAAAGCGGTGGATGAGAGCCAGGCAGTAGGAACCTGAGGTGAGAATGGAGGAGACAGGCCGGTTCTATCTCAGAAACTTGGAGAGAGAGAGGATAGAAATGGCTGCATGGGGCCTGGGCCTGCGGCTGCCCCCATGCTGGTTACCCAGCCTTATGCTAAGCCCTGTCTCAGGTCATCAGCCTGCAGTTTGTGATCGATTTTCACTTATTAGAATTTAGTGGATTCAGTTCAGTGCAGTCACTCAGTAGTGTCTGACTCTTTGTGACCCCATGGACTGCAGCATGCCAGGCTTCCCTGTCCATCACCAACTCTCGGAGCCTGCTCAAACTCATGTCCATTGAGTCAGTGATGCCATCCAACCATCTCATCCTCTGTCGTCCCCTTCTCCTCCTGCCTTCAGTCTTTCCCAGCATCAGGGTCTTTTCCAATGCATCAGTTCTTCGCATCAGGTGGCCAAAGTATTGGAGTTTCAGCTTCAGCATCAGTCCTTCCAGTGAATATTCAGGACTGATTTCCTTTAGGATTGACTGTTTTGATCTCCTTGCAGTCCAAGGGACTCTTGACTTCCAGGTGCGAGTTTTTGCCTGCTGAAAAGGCATTCTAGAGTTTACTGAGAGGAAGCTGGCGCACACGCAGAAGGCTAACGTGAGGCTGACTTGCAACAGGACAACTTCAGGTCAGGCCTGAGGCTGCTTCAGTGGACAACCCTCCCCACCCCTGATGGCCCTGGGTCTTCACAGCTGAGGAGATGGACTCCCTCTCTGCTTAGAGTGCCAGGGCCTTCTTCTCAGATGCAAAGTGAAGCTCAGACATTGGTAACTTGAAGCTTTTTGGATGGATTTAAAAGAAACATGGTGAGAATGTCTTCTTTAAGATTATGATGAATGTATTTTATAAGTTCTGTGGTTTACATTTAATGTGTTCAGAGCTTGTCCAGCTGTATAGCAGACCCCATGTTAGGTGTGGTTTTTCTTCTGGAAGATCGTGGTTTCATGTGGGACCCTGTGACAGCTGTGCATTTTGCTGCCCAAGTGTAAGTGTGAGATGAGCAGATAACACCACGCCTGCTCTGTGTGTGTCTGCAGTGTTGTCTGTGTCCTGGTGTTGAGTGTGAAGGGGGAGATTCACACCTCTTATCATCAGGGATGAAGCTTGGTCCTGGTAAGGGCTTGGTGGGGACAGGAAAGGACGGATGAGCAGGCTGAGGAAAATGGGCGGGTGAGGTGAGGCATGCCTCCAGTGTGGTTGGGTCACCCAGTCCCCGACTCTCAGCCCCTAGGTTCTGAGTATCTGGGCTCTGCCAGCCCTCCAGGTGCTCACCCTCCTGCTACTCCCACCGCCCCTTTAGGCTCCCATGCCACCTACTGGCTGGTGCCCTCAGCACCCTCTCCTCCAACCTCTTCTTGTCCCTGCTGACCCCCCACCAGCTTCCTTTCCCACACTGGGAGTGTCCTGCCATCTGATCACTTCCACATGGCGCCTTGCAGGGACCTTTTAAAGCAATCAAACGATATCACTCCTGGTTCCAACCCTGTGGTGACCACCTATCATTTTTTGATTAAATTCCAAACCCTGGTTTTGAAAGCCCAGGTTTTGCCGGACATGACTGCTTCTTGTCTTTGACAAAACAGTGACTGTGTTTATAGAATTGATGATCCAGGTGAGTAATGATGTTGATGATGGTGACACTTACTCTGGGCCAGGCTCTGCTCTCAACGCTTTGCATGTTTTGACTCATTTAATCCTCACATCTCTGAGATTGGTACTGATGCGTCCCCATTTTACTGGTGAGAAACTTGAGGCATCAGTCCAGGGTCACATGGCAAGTCGCTGGCAGAGCTAGCTTCAGGCTGGGCGCCTGCCTCCCCCGTTTGCTGGAGTCATAGGCACCCTTCTGCCTGCCAAGCCTCTGAGTGACTCCCTTGACCAGAGATGTGGCTCTGTGACCTTTCTGAGCAGCCCGTCCTGTCGTTTTAGCAGATCTCAGTGGAGGCCCTGGAGGCTCTGTAGGGGCCATCCAGTCACATTTATTAACTCGGTGCACCACTGGCCCTCATGGTCTGAGCCCCACTCAAGTGGGCCTTGCCCTTGATGCCCCCTCTCAGGCCTCAGTACCCAGAATGGCGTAGGCGTAGTGGTGCTTAGCTGGTACTTCAGCAGCAAGTGTGTGGATGCTGCAGTCACAGGGGTTTGGCTTTGGCACTGCTGGTGGCCAGGCCTGGACGGAGCTGAATGTGGGGGCCTGAGGAGAGGGTGGCACAGGGAGGCCAGTGCCGGGCAGATACCAGGCAGCGGGGCTGGGGGTCAGGCAGGGTGTGCCGAGAACTTGGGCTATTTGATGTGGGTGACCCTTTTACTCGGGACGGGGCAGGTTGATGCTGTCGCTGTGGGGCTTGTTTCCCAGCAGATTGCATAGCTCTTCTGCTGGAATTCCTCCCAGCAGTTGTTGCATGCAAGAAAACAAAGGACCATCTTTCTGAGTCTAGATTGGAGTAATTCAGGCTAAAATCCCTTAGGTCCTTTGTTGCCAAGCTGCAGTTCAAGTTAGGAAGCCAGCTCAACGGTGCCCTCCACGGATTAACTGTTGTGCAGACACACCTTGCTATTTGTGGATCCCTGGCATTGTCGCCCCCCCTCAAAACATCAGGAGCAGTAAATAACCACCCTCCAGATAAAGCAAATGGGAAAACATTGCCAGAATTTGCTATATCAAGTGCGATGAACAATGGCAGTCGGCAGGGAAATTATGCAGAGGGAAAAAGCCCTTTTATTTCCTTTTCAGAATCGGTGGGACTGGAGAAGTTCGGGAGATAGGGAGGAAAAGGAGTTGGGGGGACAAGAGTAAATACAGTAATCTTGAATTGAAGATGATGCCAAGCCTCATTGCTTGGGCTTTGGTTCAGCATCACGGGCAGGAAATGTTAGCGAATATCTATTATTAACAACCCTGCATCATAGAGAGCTGCTGCACATGGAGTACCGGGTGGGGTCTTGTGAATATTGTTTGATGTAAGTCTTTCAGCAGCCCTGAGAGTAAGCAGGTGAGGAAATCCAGGCTTTAAAGGGGTTGAGACATGTGATCAGATAACACCCTTGCCCCAGTGAAAGTCAGGATTCAAACTTTGGGGGGGCTTGAGTCTCAGGGCCTGAGTTCGTGGCTGTAGAGTGAGCCTAAGAGTGGAGTTGCCCATCTGCCCCTAAAGTGAGCTGGACTTGTCTTTTGAAGGTTTTTCTGTTTTTGGTCCCACCACTACCACCCCTTCACTAGTTAGTGTTCTCTTTCTGTTCCAGAAAGGAACAGAATGCCACCTTGCTTGTTGTTGTCATGTTTCTTTAGTCACTTTCAGCCTAGGACAGTTTCTCCGTCTTTTTGGTTTTTGTGACCGTCAAACTTGTGAAGACAGACATCAGGTGTGTTGTAGGCACTCAGTTTGGGTTGCTCTGGTCTTGTCTCATGATCCAACTGGGATATGGATTTTGGGATGAAGACCGCAGAGGTGATGTGTCCCTCCCCTCACATCCTATGAGTGTCTGTGATACAAACTGGACTTAAAGCTGTGATGTTAGCTTGGTCACCTGGTTAAGGATAAGTCTGCAGGTGTCTTCACCTAATGTCACTGCTGTTCCCTTTCTGTTCTCTGGTCACTGAGTCCATCTCCACCTCCTAGGAGGGTAGAGGAGTTGCTGAGAATTTGTTAAATTCTCAACATAGATTAAAACCACATTATTAATTGATGAATGTTTGGGGGGAGATGTTGTGTTCTGTTTGGGGGGAGGTTATGCAAATATCCCATTTCCCCTTAAAAATCTCACCCAGTATTTTTGGCATCATCAGTGAATCTTGCTTACAGCAATTATCACTGTGATAGTAACACTGATTTTATATTTCCCTCATTCCTTCTGTTTATTAATTAGTTGTTTGTTTATTCAGTCATTCATTCGTATCAGAGTGACTCACGGGTATCACTTTATTCTGTGCCTTATAGTCCAACACTGTGTTGTATATTCAGCCACTCAGGTCAGCTCCAGTTCTGCCCCATTGGCAGCTCTCTGGTTGGCTTCTTTGTCCTCTTGACGTTCTGCATCCTGTGGCTTTTTGATCACTTCCTTACTTTCTGGCATTGCCTGGTTCCAGCCTCATCTCGTCGTATTTTCTTTTCCACCCATTCTCCAAGGAGCCTGATTGCTTTGTTTACAGGCAATATTTAGAAACCATACGTGGCAGTGAATGAGCTCACTACTTTTGGGAACCCCTGCCGCTGGGGCCCCCTACCACTGCCCTGTCAGTATATGTGCTTATTATCTTTTTTTCTGAAAATACATTGAAATCTTTGTACCTTTCTCTGAGAGGGAGAACAGGGCTCCTGTCACCTATAACCTGCGATGGAATAAGCCAGTCCTTCTAGTAGGTGAATTCTGTGTCCCAGCTTGGATGCGTTCTGGAAGACGTGTTCCTGCTTTTGTGGTTGACTGGTTGACTGTGAGCTTCTCTCTCTGTCTTGTGTTGATGGATATATCCATCCCCCAACACAAGCACCACTCAGTCGTCATCCTTTGTCTTTAAACTGTGTTTCCAGTTGTTCAGCCTCATACACTGGACCACTGATTGAACCTGCAGTCATGTTTACCCCCACTGGACATTAGATAAATCTCTGATACAATGTCCTGCCTACTCTGTGACCCCCTTTCTACCCCAGGGCCCTCCTTCTAGCCCCGTGACCCTCTCTTAACTCCATGACCTCTCCTGGTCGTGGTGCAGCTCCTTTCCTACATGTGTGATGGGTTCTCTTGGGCAGCAGCATGCAGACTCTCTTCTGGTTGTGTTCTGTTCCGCTCGCAGATTTTATGACCCTCGCTCTGAGAAGTGCTGTTGTAGGGTGTGCACTCTCCAGAGGTGTATGGAAGGTTATGTTCCTGTCACCCTGCTCTCTCATTATCTCAGTGGTTTACTTTTATTTTTTGGTCAGTCGACGGGTGAGTCCATCATTCTGCTCACGATTGTGGTTACTCGCAGGCCATGTCATCTGGTGTTCAGTGGCAGTTCAGGTTCCTCCTCTCTGAATGTCTTCTTGATAGCCCTTGCCGACTTTTCCTGTTTTGGTTACTGATTTGTAGAAATTGTTTATATATTTCAGTTCTTTGTTGGTTATGTGTCATAGGTCTTCTTCCTCACTCTGGTCTACCTTTTAATTGTATTTAAAAACATTTTTATTTATTTATTTATTTGTTTTTGGTTGCTGTGAGAAGGCTTTCTCTAGTTATGGCGAGTGGGGGCTACTCTTGGTTGCGGTGCTCGGGCTTCTTATTGTGGTGGCTTCTCTTGTTGCAGAGCACAGGCTCTAGAGTGTGGCCTCAGTAGTTGTGGTGTGTGGGCCTAGTTACCCCAAGGCATGTGGAATCTTTCTGGACCAGGGATTGAACCTGTGTCCCCTGCATCGGCCAGTGGTTTCTTAACCTCTGGACCACCAGGGAAGTCCTTAACTTTGTGTGTTTTGGGGGCCTTCTGATCCATAAGTATTACATTTAATTTAGATGTAAATTTTCTTTACATCTAATATATTTTCTTGTTAATACTTTTCTACTTGGATGTGGTAAAACTATTTCCTACAAAACGTTTAAAGTGTTAAGTGTGCTTTTCACTTCTAGGTTTAGTTTTGTGCATTGGCACCCTTTGTCAGACAGCCATTCTTCCTCACCCATGTGCCACCCAAGTGCACGAGGGAGGCACTGGTTCTGGTTGGGGTGGTCTCCCTGCTCACCATTTGCTCCCTGAGTGCCAGGGCCACAGTTGACATCTGCAGGGGCTGTGTCCGTCCCCCGCTCCCCGCCCCGGTTTGTGCTCTTCAGAATCATCTTGATGATTCTTGATATCCCTTTTGGTCTCTATTTAATTCCCCTACCTCTGTTTTTTCTGAGCCTCATCCTCATCCCTCTAAGGTCTGGACTAGAGAGGTGGAGGCCCGAAGCCTGAGTGTACCCACCTCACTTGGTGGGTGAGATTGTCTAGTCAGGGGGACAGTCAGGAAGGTGATCAGAGAAGAGGACAGCAGACAGCTTCCAGAATGAAAGACCATTTGCTCTCTTCCTTGGGACAGGGGCAGGGATGGGGTGTTGGGAGGGTTTATGGGAGGGAAACACTAGATAAAATCCCACAAAACGTGTGTGTTGCCATGCGCACTGTGTGCATACACTTCCACGTGATTGTCACCCGAGAATCCTGGGAGGTGACAGGATGAAGAGCCTGCAGCCCAGAGTGGGTGTGAGTGGTCTAGCTCATGATCCTGAACCCCTGGCTCGTGTGCTGTCCACGGGACTAGGGGAAGCCCCGTCTGGCCACGTGTCCCAGTGATGAGAGTCCTTTCATTTCAGATGCTTTCTTATTGATTAAAATTGTTGCCTTTTAAAAGTTTTCTTGAAACATGGCTTTTCAAAAATAACAAAAACAAAAAGCCCAAATGAACCAAACCTCATTAAAAACTAACCCCCAAATTCCAGAATTGCATAAACTAATTTAAAGGGCCAGCTGGTAAATATTTCAGGCTTTGCAGGTCATTCATTCTGGAGCCCAAAGCAGCCAGAGATGCTTTGTAAATGGATTACTGTAGCTTGTTCCTGTGAAACTTTATTTACCAAACAGGTGCTGGACTGTCATTTACCAACCCCTGACCTGTCGCGTCTCAGACAGTGTCTTAGTAAAACACTTTGAGAATAGAAAAAAATAAAATTTATGTTAGCCTTCTTAGTATTAATGATAGGATGTTTCTGACATGTGACTGTGTTGCTGGTTGCATCCCTGATGATACGCAACTCCTGAAATTTGGGTATTGTTTTCCTCTGGTCCCATTACACACATACCTCATTTTATCTCACTTTGCTTTATTGTGCTTCACAGATACTGTGTTGCATACCAGTTGAAGGTCTGTGGCAATCCTGTGTCAAGCAGGTCTCTCAGCCCCATTTTCCCAGCAGCATTTGCTCACTTCTTGTCTGGCTCACTTCTTGTCTCTGTGTCACAATTTGGCTAATATTTCAAGGCTTTTCATTATTATTATGTATGTTATAAGTATAAATCTTTAATGGAAGAGGAGTTGCTTCTTGTGGATGTGCAAAGAAAGTGATTTCTTGAAATGGAATCTACTGGTGATGATGCTGTGAAGATTATTGGTGAAAGGACAGCAGAGCGTTGAAATACTACATAAACTTAACAGCAGGATTTGAGAGGATTGACTCCAATTTTGAAAGAAGATCTCCTGTGGGTAAAATGCTGTTGAATAGTATTGTCTGCTCGAGAAATCCTTCATGAAAGGAGGAGTCAACCTGTGTGGCAGACTTCATTGTTGCCTCCTTTCAGGACATCGCCACAGCCACCCCATCCTTCAGCAGCTATCACCCTGATCAGTCCATAGCCACCACATCAAGGCAAGACCCTCCACCAGCAAAAAGATTGACTCACTAAAAGCTCAGATGATAGTCAGCATTATTTAGCAATAAAGTAATTTTAATTAAAGTATGTACATTGTCTTTTTAGACACAATGCTGTTGCACACTTAACACAGAATAGTTGTATGGTAGAGTGTAAACGACACATAATTTCTGCATGCACTAGGAAACCAGAAAATTCTTCTGACTCACTTTATTGGGTTGTGTGGTGGTCTGGGACAGAACCCACCATATCTCTGAGATACACTTGTATCCCTCAGTTGGGAAGTATGTTGGGACTTGAAATGGTAAAGCTGGTCATAAGTGTCCTGATTTTGGATGACTAGGAATAGAAAATTGATTTAAAAGACTAAGAATTCAGTATATTTATGGAGTAAATTATCTTTTTGTTTTAAAATGTGTATTTCACATTTATACACTTGTGAAAAAAAACTGGGACGTCTCTTTCCCTTGTTAAGGTAATTAACATGATTTAAGAAAATGTCTCACTATAACCAACTTATATCTTTTGTTAATTAGAAGAGTTTGTAGTAAATATTGATTATGTTTTTGTTGGCTGACCATCTGATACAGATTGTCAAAGACGTTCCCTAAATTTGCATTAACACCTGTCAAGTGATTCATCGGCATATCATGAGACTCCAAGCACCTTGCCTCATTTATTTTAGGTAAATATAGAATCAGCTTGCATTTTTAACAGTACTGCAAAATTAATTTTAAAATGTTAAAAGCACATTTTCAAAATATACTTGTTGTAAGGATTTTTTTTTATTAAACTGAGCCTTCCTTAAGGTGGTGAGTGGGCGCTAAGGACCAGAAGGTATCCCAGAGGAGCTGGGCTGGTGCACGCAGTGACTGCAGGCGAGTCCTCTTCCTGGCTAGCCCCTGTGTTCCTCAGCTGGACTTTCTGTTTAGTCAAGCTCCTCGTCCAAGTGGTCAAGAGAAGAAAAGACTACACAAGGAAGCCAGGTTGAATGAATGCAAAGGGCATGATAACTCCAAAAACTAGAGATTAAAATATTAGAGTATTCCTGTTAGAAAATAGATGCGATGCCCTTCAGACTTCAGGGAGGGAAGGAGCTGTGAGATTGTTTGATGATAATGATGGTGCTTGAGTTAATCAGACATCTGGAAGGAAGTAGGAAGACAACTTATCAGCCAGGAGAAGGCGTTTGTATACTCGGAAACCAACAAAGAATTTTATCAAAAATTTATGGAGAACTTCTTTAAACCAGGGAAAGCACAAACAAAAGTCATGGCAGGAATTTTGCAGAAATGAGTCGCATATGGCCAGTTAATGTTACATGCAGGGAAATGTGAATCAAGACCGATCGGAAACACTATTTTTTGTATATGTTTACTTGATAAAACTTGAGAAAGTGTTCCAGTGTTGAATAGGACCCTGTGCACACCACTGTTGAGTGAGAATTGGGGCAGCCCTTGGAAACGAGTTTCCCACTATCTCTTAATGGTGAGATGCTTTCTTTTTTACCCTTGATCCAGCAGATCCAGTCCTGGGTGAATAGCCAAGACAGATCCTTCAGGTTTGGTGACACAAAAAGGAGAGGATAGCATACTGAATGTCCATGAGGTTCCCCCACTTTCTCATTAACAATATGTCAGAATTCATGTTTCCTTTCTCTCCCTAATCCCTTCTTTTTTTTTGATGTGACAGAGCCCAGAAATCACAAACTTTCTTTCACCCATGCATACTTCAGTGAAAAAGAAAAATGAACTAAATGAATCTCACAGCTTACAAATTTATGATTCCCTATAATCATCTAATGTCCAGACTGCCTTCACTTTTCCCTCATTGTCTCAAAATGTCTTTTTACAGTGGGTTTTTTCAAAATAGCAGTCCAGCAGGTCCAGACATTACATTTGGTTGCTGTATCTTCTAAGTCTCTTAATTTAGAATAATTCCTCTTCTGTTTTTTTCATTTTATGATGCCCTTTGTAACCATTTGTTTGTAAAGAAACTTAGAATTTTGTCTATTGTAATTTCCCAGATGCGGGACTTGGCTGGTTTTATGTTGGTGGTTTTGATGGATACGTTCTCTGCCGCTTTGCTCCCTGTAGTCTGGTGATTAGACTTGTGGTGTGGAGCGGATTTAAGGCTTGGCATTAGGGCAGGACTACCACAGAGGTGAGGCTCTCTCAGGAGGTGCCTGGTATCTTGCTGTTGTGGCAAAGCAAGATTTTCCGGTCCTTCTGTGAGCAGACTCCCATCCACCTCTCACCTAGCGCTCAGCATCCGTCAAGGAATGCTGCCCAGACCCAACGTTTCCGTTGTAGGTTACACAGTAGTGATTATATCATTCTGTTATACCTTTATTTATTGTTTTTGGCTGCACGGGCTCTTCTCTAGTGGCAGCGAGTGGAGGCTACTCTCTAGTTATGTTGTGCAGGCTTCTCATTGTGGTGGCTTCTCTCATTGCGGAGCACGAGCTCCAGGTGTGGGATGTGGTAGAATCCGTGAGAAGAGCTGGGAATCGATGAGAGATGGAGCTGCTCTGTAAAGGGAGAGGATGAACTACTGTCTGCTAATGTACATATACATGTACTGTCTGCACCATGTACACCCCCTCACACAGGCTTGCACGCACGCACACACAGCACAAACATGCTCACACCACATGTTCACATCACACACGCACACAAGGGAAAACGTGCATGTGGAAGTGCTCACACACTGTGTACTCCACACACATATGTATACACCACACACATGCTCACAGGACGTACTGAGTCACATGTACACACGCACACCACATGACTCACGCATAAGCCCTGGCCACTCCCCCAGGTACTACATGGACAGTGGCATCTACAGGTGGGTGGGGAGCTGTCACACCTGTGTCCCACTGAACACCCAGGAGAGGTGACCTTTGCCTTAGAGCATGAGGGGCAGGTGTGAGTGAGTGGAGGCAGGATGTGCCAGGGTGGAAGCAGCTCTTTTCTGGCTCCGGGAACCTGGTGAGTGCTGGCCAGCACCTGTCTCCATGTAGTGGGGAATCCACACCCCCCCATCCCAACCCTGGGAACCTGGAAAGGGGCTTGAGATTGCCCACTGCTGAATTATAACCTGTTCCCTATATGGGCTCCAGTCTCCTGCACAAGAGCCTTTATTTGGGGGCTTTTTACCCACCACTTCTCCCTCTCGCCACTGGCTGTTCTAATTCCCACACTGCCACCCCCACGGTTCAGGGGCTTGGAGGGAGGGTTCGGGGAGGCGGCCTGAGTTCCTTTCCCATCTGTGCAGGTGACGCTGGCTGTGGGTGCCTGCCCGCCCAGCAGAGCCTCTTCCTTGGAGAGGGCTTTTTCTTTAACATGGTCACAACCCTGTTATCTGGGCTGATCCGGCTCATCAGGCGTGGGTGCTGCAGTGAGGCCTGCTCCCTGTCTGCACCCTGCCTGCTGACTCACGCTCCTCCTCCCACCCTTCCCACTCCCCCCGCCCCCTTCCCCCTCCCACCCGCATGCTGGCCAGCAGCTGCAGGGGTGTGGCTGCAGGCTGGTCCGGGAGGAAAGGGTGAGGGCTGGGGCCCAGAGCACCTGCACATGACAGGAGACATATTTTTTGCACACTGTCGGCTGGAAGTAATCAACTTTATTTAAAGAGAATGTGGATTTAAAGTGTTAAAAACACCCAACAGCTGCTGATCTGTGCTGGGGAGAAGCTGTGGGTCCATGCGGGGGGAAGGGAGGGGCACGGGCCTGCTGAGCTGCCCACCCTGTGATGCTGCCTGGCCAGCACCCTCCACAAACACCAGCTCCACATCGCTCGCCTCTGCCACGTGGCTGTCTTCTCCCCAAGGTTCTTCACGTTGTCCCTCTCTGCATGTGTCTTTGTGTCCAGAGCCCCTGCCCTTTAAGGACACAGTCGCATTGGGTCAGGGCCTACCCTAATGACCTCATTCTAACTGGATTACATCTGTATAGACCATGTCTCCGCATGAGGTGCCAAGGGTTAGGACTTCAACACATTCATTTTGGGGGACACAGTTCAGCCCGTAGCAGCCACCAGTTTACCAGCCCAGAGAGCCTGGGCTGTGACAGAGGCCCAGCCTCAGATTTAAGGTGTGGAAGGCATACCCACAGGAGGTGAACGTGTTCTTGGCTTAAAACATTCACCTGAAAAGTGTGTTCCTCATAACCACCGCTTGCAGCCCCTCCTGACCAGAGGTGAGAGGCTGATGGGGTACAGCCCTTGACCCTCTTGTGTGTTTTCCTCTGCAGACATGTAGGTGTGCACGGTGAGTGTGGCAGCCCACCCATCAGCCTCTCCCTCAGGTGCATCAGCGGGGCTCCGCACGTGCAGGAGAAGGGGGCTGCATGGACCTGTTGTTGGGATGGGCATGTTCATAGGTGTTGTCTCCTCCTCGACTAGGTTTCTGTCTTTTAATTTAGATCAAAAACTTACTATGATGGACTCTCAACTTATTTTTATGTGGTGTTTTTACTATTATTAACACTTAAATTTTGTGACAAGTGTTTTTTTGTGTTTTATTTTTGACATCAGCTTCTTGGCCATGCCTGTTTGCATCTGTGATGGGTTGGTAATGCATGTACAAGAAGATTCGGCTGACGGGGTTTCTTTCCTAGGCTGTCTCATAAGCACACTGCTCACATCTGAAGAAAGCCTGCAGTTCAGTTCAGTGCAGTGCCTTGGCTTTGATTTATTTACCAGGGGAAGATGGAGGCTGGGGTTGGATTAGAATTGAAGTTGGGTAGCTACAGGCTGAAGTTGTTTTTTGGCTCCCCCCGTTTTTATTTTAAAGATATACCCTGCCAAGCAGTTTATGGGAAACCAGGCACCCACAAACCCCAAGATGTTATTAATGAGGCTCTTTGGCTTGTGGACTGGTCTGGTTTCTAAGCTCTGTGAAGACCAGGAGGCCAGGCTATGCCATGGACTGCAGTGACGGATATTTTTCCTAACCTTGAGCGTGCTGGCACAGGGTCTTCTCCTTGGCTTTTCCCTTTGTTCCTGTGACTTCCCAGGAGGCCCGAATTGGGTGGTTAAAAGGAAATCAGCCAGAGGGAAGGGGAATTTTAGATGCAGAACCAAGCGAGGTTAGGTGAACGTTCTCAGGACCTGGAGACAGTATGTTCCTGGGTACCCTGTGGGCTTCCCGCATGCCTGTGGGCCTGGGCTGTCATCTTACTTCTTGTTCTTTCTCAGGAGACAGGAGCAGTTCCAGAGAAACCCCGACAGCTACAACGGTGCCGTGCGTGAGAACTACACTTGGTCCCAGGACTACACCGACCTAGAGCTCAAGGTGCCGGTGCCCAGGCACGTGGTGAAGGGCAAGCAGGTAACCGCCAGGTTCCTCCAGCTTCATCTGCTCAGCTTCTTTCCTGAAGCAAAGGCTGCTTAGTCACCAGCACAAGACTGCTTCTTGACTTCAGTCACAAGCATGCCAGTCTCCATCCTCTAAACCACGTCAAGTATGAGACCCAACTTAGCCTCCTGTGTGAATAGCACCTGAGCTCTTTTTTTTCTTTTTAATTATAGTATTCTCATATCATTTATTGTCTTTAGTCTCTGCCAAAGCGCTACAGAGTAGGCAAGGCAGGTATTACGCCCATTTCACACTGGAGAAGATGGAGTCCTGAGAGGCGAGGCAAAGCAGAGCCCCACAGGTTCTGTCGTGATAAGTGGACTTCCAGTCTTGTGTTCTGTGGAGCTGTAACATTTATAGCTTGAGTGGATTTCTCCATCTTAATGAGCTTGAGTGAGTGGAAATTTAATCTTTTAGTGAGAGAGAGATGTTTACTTGGGGACCTTGCTGAGAAGAACATTATTATAGCTCGTTGTAAGTAGGCAGGCTTCACATTAAAGAATAAAACTCACATGTGAAATGGGACATTGTTACTATAATCCACAATGTTAAAAAATCCTTATATATGCTAGAAACTGTTTTCTTATTTCATTCGTCATGAGAAACTACAACCTGCAAAGTAAGTGGTTTCTTTCATGTTTTATAGATGAGAAATTGAGGCCGAGAGAAGTTACTCAGTTATCCAAGTTGACATGGAAAAGTCACCATGTGTCTCCTTCACTCTTGCTATGCCAGGAACAGTGAGCACTGTCTGAATGTTTTAAAAGGAGTGAGTGACTGAATGGGTGCCCTGATACAGCCATGGTTTGATTCAGGTGTGTCTGCTTCTAAAGCTCATACTGTTTCCCTGTGTCCCACTCCTCACTTTATAAACAGAAATAACTGCAGCCTTCTTTTAAAGGGATGGTCCCAGAACATGTGAAACGAAAGTTGAGTTTCATGTACGTTTCTGAGAAACGACCACTGTGTGAAGTGGCTCCTGCTGGTCAGGATACATGTCAGATCCAGGCTCTGGGCAGTGAGCAAGCCCTTCCAGACCTTCCCCTTAGCCCACTTCCATCCTGAGGTCCCTCTTGGTCCCTGTGTGGTTACCCAGGCCCTACCTAAAATAGGCCTGCCCTCTGCAGCAGTCTGGGTGGGGCTGGGGAAGTGTCTAGAAGACTGCAACTTCCTACCAGTGTCAGATAAATGCAGTTCACCCTGCAGCACAGAACACAGGAGCAGGACCGGAGCCCCTGGGTCTTCACAGCTCCTTGTGGGTGTGTGTCAGAGCGCCGTGGGGATGGTGTCAGCTGCAGCAGCACTGTCTACCCATCTCTCCCTTTCTCCCCTTCCCACCCCAGCCCAGGAGATCTCACTAGGGTTCAGCAACCTCCTGACCCGATGGACTTTAGGATCCAGGTCATACTGGGTAACTAGGGGTCATCCCCACAGACTCCTACTTTTGATGACCGTGTCCCCTCTGACACGGTAGGTCAGAGCCGGTGCAGACTGACCTTGTCAGGGTGAGTTGCCTAGCATGCTTCAGAGTTTTAGTGGGTCAGGTGTTGATTTTCATTTTGTTTTTTTGGTAGGATACCTTGTATGTAGGCAAATAAATTATGAAAAATGTTGGTTATACACTTAATTACGTGGCTAAAAATGTTAGAGTTTCCTGGTCTAGCATGTCTTCTAACTTCTCCATGAACTTTGGGAACTTTCTCTGGAAGAGCTTTTATTAGGCCCAACCTAAAACTAGTTATTTTTGGGAATTCCCTGGCAATCCAGTGATTAGGACTCCCATGTTTTTAGTGCTGATGACGCAGGTTTGATCCCTGATTGGGGAACTGAGATTCTGCAAGCTGCACTGTGTGGCCTCCCCGCAAAAGGCAAAACGCCACCCCCCAAAACTCCAAACTAGTTATTTTCCCTTTCTTTGACTTAGGAGACCTAGGTCACCTGACAGCTCTTGCTGAGCTTCCCACGGCTACCTGGGAAGCCTACTCATTGAAAACAGCATCTCAGATGTGCTCACTGGTTACTGGGGTGTCAGTCCATGATTCCAACCTCTGCTGCCAGCAGTGTGTTGTGAGGGGCCTGCCGTTCATCCCATTGTGCTAGAGGACGGACCGTCATGCCCCCGTCACATCCTTGCCTCTCACATCCACTTGTCTTGACTTCTGGGATGAGATGGCCTTGCTTTCATCGAGGATGGCCCTGGGTTTTGCTCATTTCTGCATTAGATATTTACTGAGCACGTGATGGTCCCTGAGACTGGTATGAGATGACTGCAGGAGCTGACATGTGGGGCTCAGGTAATGACGGCAGGTGCACCAGCACAGTTGCAGGCTGTGTGGAGCGTAAACAGGCTGTTTAACCTGCGCTGTGCAGCCAGGCACCCCTCGGGCCCTTCCCCCAGCAGCCCTTTGAGGCTTTGTGGTTCACAGGAGGAAACACAGAGAGGGTCAGGGTCTCCAGGCTGGCTTTTTCTGGAGCTCGTGCTCCCTGCACTTGGGGGTGTGAGGATGAACCTGAGTGTTTGTGATGCTGGGACTGGAAGAGGCGCATTCTTTGTAAGGCAATTATTTATCTAGTGTTGGCACATTGTGATACCTGCTGATTTAATTTGCACTAATCTCCTGTGTGGTTGGATTTTCTTTTCTCTTTCAGTAGTATTTTTTCCCCATGACATTAAAAAAAAAAAAAGTGTGATTGATACACAATGTTAGTTTCAGGTGTACAGTATAATGGTTTGATATCTGTGTGTTTTGTGGAATGATCACCACAATGTCTGGTTAACATCCTCACCATATTATAGAACTTTGTGTGTGTGTGTGTGTGTGTGCTGAGAACTTTTAAGATACTCCCCTCAGCAATTTTCAAATTCTGTGTTTTTCTTTTAAAAATTTGTGATCTCTCTAGTTTTTAGTGATCTAAGAGATTTAGTCATGCCTCACTTAAAATTTGGGAGTAAGTTTATTTTGTATCTCTTGGCTTTTGCTGGCCTAAGGGTTTTTTCTGAGTTGCCACTTTCTTTCTGGACTGACTCCTTTCCAGCTGTTCCCTGCAGTACCTGTCACAGCTACCTGTCATAGCTACCTGTCAGCAGTGTTTATTTTTGGTTTTTGTGTGTGGCACCTTTCAGATACCATCATGATGGTAGCTGTGATGGTAGCAGCTCAGGTGATGAAGTCACAGTTGTTCTGGGTTTGTAAGTAGCTCTGTGTGAGGGGGCAGGCATGTTGGGCGTAATGGGTAGATGTGGGAGGCACCGAGTGTTAATGGAGGACAGTCCTGGGCCCCCTCTTCTTCAACTGTAGCTTGATGCTTGAGGCCTCAGAACATTGCCTCTCCTTTACTCCTCGTTGATTTTTTTCTGTGGAAGTGGGTTTGCCTCTCCGGTGTAGTGGGGGACAGCTAAATTCATGTGGGTTATGCTTTATATTCAAGTGTTGTTATTTTACATGCAGCCATTTTTAAATTTTTGTCATTTCTTTTGTTTTGCTGGTGAATCTAAAGGAAAATTTCTCAAAATGAAGCTTTGGTCTCATTCATTTGTGAGATATAGTTAGGTCTTTGCTCTGCACAGGAAAAGCAGCCAAGTTCCCCATTCTTTGCTCAGTGTAGCCATGGAGTCGGGAGAGGGAACTTTGCAGTCAGGACGGAGATCTTTGTGTGATCTCAAAAGTCAGCTGGGGCTGGTTATAAACATGGCCTTTCATTGAATCATAAGATTTTAATGCTGGAAAATTGAACTCGAGAGATTTTTAGTCTAACCTATCACTTGGCACATGAGAAAACTCTCTGGGAGATGTGAACTGCTAAGGCCCCACACTGTCTGGTGAGATGGTGGTGGAGCAGAGAGCAGGACCCAGCTCCCACCCCCTTCTCTGTTTGATCAGTCATCTGAGTGGAAAATATCATGATATTGTTGTGCATAGTCCTGACTGGATGACAGTGAGTGACAAGTGAATTAATTTCCTTTGCAATATTCTCTTTCCTCTCGAAGATGGTGCGTGGTCTTTACTGACTAATGAGGTCCTGCAGGCTGGTGGGCTCATGGCCATGCTGCATGTCATCTCTAGCCTTACCATAGGAACCTGCCAGAAGAGCCCCAAGACCCCTGGGCATGTCTTGTACAGTGATGTTGTGCCCCAGAGCTCGATGCAGCTGTTGGAATTTGTGCTAAAAAGCTCTGCAACACAATGTTCCCTTCTTAGAAGGCATTTAGAAAAAAATGTAGGAAGACTTTTATTATAGGAAACTTCCATAGCAGAAAAGGCTAATGGGTTACATTTATCTATTAAAAAAGTTTTCTTTGCTTGAATGCATAGGACATTTACCTGTTCAAAACAATAAAAATGTACAATGAAGATTTTCTCTCCTGCCTCTGTCTTTTTATCCTATTCCAGCCCCCACCTCAACCTTAGAAATCACATTTCTAGTTTCTGGGATCTTTTGGCAGGTGTTTTCTTTCTTCCTTTCCTTTTTCTTTTTTTTGAAGATTTTTGATGTGGACCATTTTAAAATTTTTTATTGAATTTGTTACAGCGTTGCTTCTGTTTTTATGTTTTGGTTTTTTGGCCACAAGACATGTGGGATCTTGGTTCCTTGACCAGGAATTGAACCTTCCCCCCCTCCACTGGGAGGGGAAACCTTAACCACTGAACCACCAGGGAAGTCCTGCCAGATGTTTTCTATGTGTGTATCTTGTCAAATGTGACTCGATACCATCATGGCCCTGCACATGATACACCCCCATTTTCCACATTGGCCCTACCAGAGCGGCTCTGGTCTCTTATGTTTGCTGCCCTGCTCCCTGCGCCTCGGCTGTGCCTGCCAACCAGCAGGTGGCTGCCCAGGAAAGTCTCAGGGGACCTAGAATTTCTCCTAATGTCCAGCTTCATCCGTCAGGACCCCGAGAGTGTATGTGCCTGAGCCCACTGCCCCTTCCACGCAGGGCTCCAGTCTCTGGTTTTACTCTGGTCAGGCTGTTTTGGTGGTCCTTACTCCACTTTCACAACATCCCTTTGGATCAGGAGTTTCTTGTATAGTTTTTTGTTTTTCTGGTGTTTCTTGCTGTCTTGTTTTATTTTCTTATCAAAAATAGTACACTATCATCATAAACTCAGAATTACCCAGATTCTCACTGGTACTCTGTATTGTCTAGAAATCACTCTCTGCAGACCCATGACTCCCATTTGGACTGATTATTTTCTAGTTCAATATTATATAGCTTGCATCCTAGGACTTCTTTTCACCTCACTTCTAGATTAAATTCACTGTGTTTTAGCTCCTTTCTGGGCCTTCCTCCTTACCCCCCCCTTTATTTTTATTGAGATATAATTGGCATATATCATTGTAGTAGGTTCAGGTGTGCAGCATAATTATTTGAAATGTGTATGTGTATATATATACATATATGTAGCAAAATAACTTCCACCATAAGTTTAGTTAACATTACCACCACACATAGTCACAGTTTTTTTCTTGTGATGAGAACTTTTAGTTTTCCTCTCTTAGCAGCTTTTAATACAAGTATTGTGAATTATAGTCACCGTGCTATACTTTAGATTCCCAGAACTTACTCATTTTATAAGTAGAAGTTTGTACTGTTTGACCCTCCCTCACCCAGGATCTTCCTCTGTTTTAGTTTCATCCTCATTTTGTTATGTTATAGCCTCAAATAACTTTCTCAGAATGATGGTGTGGTAATAAATACAGTGCTCCTGAATGTCTTCAGTTCAGTCGCTCAGTCGTGTCTGACTCTTTGTGACCCCCATGGACTGCGGCACGCCAGGTTTCCCTGTCCATCATCAACTCCCGGAGCTTACTCAAACTCATGTCCATCGAGTCGGTGATGCCATCCAACCATCTCATCCTCTGTCGTCCCCTTCTTCTCCCGCCTTCAATCTTTCCCAGCATCAGGATCTTTTCCAGGTGAGTCAATTCTTTGCATCAGGTGGCCAAAGTATTTGAGTTTCAGCTGCAGCATTAGTCCTTCCAATGAATATTCAGGACTGATTTCCTTTAGGATTGACTGGTTTGATCTCCTTGCAGTGCAAGGGACTCTCAAGAGTCTTCTCCAACACCACAGTTCAAAAGCATCAATTCTTTGGCGCTCAGCTTTCTTTATGGTTCAATTCTCACATCCATACATGACTACTGGAAAAACCATAGCTTTGACTAGATGGACCTCTGTTGGCAAAGTAATGTCTCTGCTTTTTAATATGCTGTCTAGGTTGGTCATAGCTTTTCTTCCAAGGAGCAAACCTCTTTTAATTTCATGGCTGCAGTCACCATATGCAGTGATTTTGGAGCCCCCCAAAATAGTCTCTCACTGTTTGCATTGTTTCCCCATCTATTTGCCATGAAGTGATAGGACCGGTTGCCATGATCTTAGTTTTCTGAATGCTGAAACATTTCTGAATGTTTTAAGCCAACTTTTTCACTCTCCTCTTTCATCTTAATCAAGAAGCTCTTTAGTTCTTCGCTTTCTGTCATAAGTGTGGTGACATCTGCATATCTGAGGTTATTGATATTTCTCCCAGCAATCTTGATTCCAGCTTGTGCTTCATCCAGCCCGGCATTTCGCATGATGTACTCTGCATATAAGTTAAATAAGCAGGGTGACAGTATAAAGCCTTGACGTACTCCTTTTCCTATTTGGAACCAGTCTGTTCCATGTCCAGTTCTAATGGTTGCTTCTTGACCTGCATACAGATTTCTCAGAAGGCAGGTCAGGTGCTCTGATATTCCCATCCTTTGAAGAATTTTCCACTCAAAGGCTTTGGTGTAGTCAATAAAGCAGAAGAAATGCAGTTATTTTAACCTTTCACTTATTTTGTGATTTGAGTTTATATGGAATTCTAACTTTAAAAAATACTTTCTTAGGAGTTCCCTGGTCACCTAGGATTCTGGGCTTTTGCTGCTGTGGCCCAGGTTCAGTCCTTGGGAGGAGAACTGAGATCCAGCAAGCTGCATTGTATGGCAAAAACAAATAAGCGGACTCCCCCAACATGATTGTAGGTGTCATTCTTTTGTTTTCTTACATCCACTGTTACTGATTCCAGTAATCTCTTCCATTCTGGTTCTTTGTGCGTTAACTTTTCCCCTGTTATTTAGAACTTTTTGGAACTTATTCTAAATACTCAGTGGTATGAATTGTCATCTTTCATTCCTTCTGTTCAGCCCTCAGTGGGTTCTTTCAAACTAAAGGCGTGTTTTACTTAAGCACTGGTCGTCGTCTTGTCATAGTTTCTGGGATGCCAAGCTAACTGCCTGGATTGGTTCCTTACTCTACCTTGAGTTTTTTTATTTTATCTTCCAGCCTTTCTATTGAAAATTTTATTTTCACTGTATTTTTTTCTAAGTGTCTTTTGTTTGTTTTGTCTAGTTCTGTTTTCATGTTTTATTCTGGTTCTGCAGATGCAGTATCTTCTCAGGTCTCTCAGAATATAAATTGGACATATTTTAAAATTGAGTTTTTTCTTAGGTAGCTCCATAATCTTTACCTTTTTTTTTGTTGTTAGCCTAAGTCTGTCTTTTGGGGATGCTGCTTTTTCTCATAGGAGACAATCCTTATTTCCCTATTAGTTTTTTTATTTAAAAAATATATCTTCCTCATTCTTTTGAGTGTGGAAGGATGTTGATGGTTTTCTCCTTTACAGTCTGAGGTCTGCTCCTCCCATCACTGCTCACAGCTGAGGGGTTGACTGGTAGTTGGCTTTGCCTTATGGTGTACTGGGCCAGTGTCCACCCAGTCCCCTCAACTGCTGGCCAGGTTTTCTGGAGCAGGGCCGCCTGTTGCTCAGTGGCACACAAGTGGGTTCCAGTCTCTCCTGATAGGGCTTTGCTGTCCCGGCTGCCCTGTGGACTGACTCACCTGCTCTGCCTCCACGCTCCGTACTTTCTGACTGCCAGCTGGAGGCCCCACGCAGATGTGCTTGTCCCTGTTCTGTGGTGTCTGTCCCCACGCACTTCTCCTTCTCCATAGAGCTGTCAAAAGCTTGTCTGTCCCGGCCTCTCCCTACTTACCTTGTGTTGCCTGGGGTTTTTCTGTTTGTGTTTTGTTCCTGTCATCTCTGTGGGTCAGAAGATGACCGCCTGTTCTCAGAGTGACACCTTGGACTGGAGCTCTTGGAAGCATCTCCCGCCTAGTTTCCCCTTGGGTCCTGGGTGCATCCTCTTTGTACAAGAGACAAGTGTTGTGGAAGCTCACCCAGATTTAGAAATTATCCTGTTAGGTAAAGCTGGCTGGAGAATTTTATTTGTTAAAGTGAGCTTGTTCCTGGGAGGCCAGCTGATGGAGCCTTGGTCCACTCTGCCAGGTGTTCGCCACATATCTGATGAGTTCATGGTCAGGGACACAATTTGGTCAGCGATTGTCTGGATCCATCTAGGAGTAAGCTGGGCTGCTGTTGGGCAGCTGGGAGTGAAGTGAGTTGTGCCTGTGCCTTAGCAGAATCAGTCAAGAAAGTGGTAATTCTCCTAGAAGTTGAGTATAAGTGGAGCTGGGGCTCACAGGACCCCGCTGGGGCCTGCCTGTGGGCATGGTGTGTGCAGACATCGTTTTCCTTTCCATCACTCACTTATGGTTATTTAAAATTCAGGTAGGTTATAGTATCAGATTCCATCAACGTGTGTGTAATTTCTAGTTCGAAAATTCTGTGACACTGAGGGAATCTTTTCAAGTGCTTTATAAGCATTTAATAAACACTTACCAAGTGACATGGGAGGGCCACCTCCAAACTGTTTTGACCCCTTGACTGACCCCACACTCCGCTGAGAAAGGTCTAAGTTAGCCAGCCTCTGTTTATGTAATGAATACATTGTGTAAATATTATTATAAAAAGATTTTTGCATTGTAAAACAGAATTTAGAATTTTAAAGAGAAGGTGGTGGTGGTGGTGGGGGAAACCCCTGGAGTTCTGTTTTCTTTCCTTGGACTGTTTACTGATCTGAATGTACTTGGGATGCTGCTTGCCAGGGTCCACACATGAAGCAAAGCCCCTAGTCCAGCAGCTCCAGCACAGGTGTGAAGACAGATGTGAGAGCAGGGATCCAGTGAATGAGGATATGGGAGAACAGAGACAAAATGTAAAACCAGAGGACCTGGCCTCACCCTCCTGGGTGAAGGCCGAGCTGTGGCCACAGCAGGCACAGCAGCTCCTGGAGGGAAGAGGAGCTGGCTGCTCTGGCCCCTGGGCATGTCCTCTGGGGTGGGACTGCTGCTTACCCCAGACAGCAAGGTGGGCATGGGGAGAGTAGCCCCCTGCCACACCAGCCCTGCTTGCCTTCTGTCCAGGGAGTTGGTCTCCCCTAACTGGAGAAGAGATTCTGCTCCAACAAGGCACCCCCTGTTACTGTGAGGCATATCGAAACTGTAAGTGCTATCTCTTGAAGGAGATGACAACACAGTCTCCTTCACGTGTGAATTGGTTGGTATTATTTTCTTGGTTCAGTGGACCTGGTGATGCTTGGCATGGTCTTGCATCCTGTTCTCCTGTCATGTGCGGCCAGGCGTCTTGGAAACCACTGTCCCCTCCTGTCTTGGAGCACAAGGTGATTCTCTTTCACTCTGTTCCAGGTCTCGGTGACCCTCAGCAGCAGCTCCATTCGGGTGGCTGTGCTGGAGGAAAATAGGGAGCGTGTCCTCATGGAAGGGAAGTTCACCCACAAGATCAACACCGAGAGCTCCCTCTGGAGCCTTGAACCCGGGAAGTGCGTCTTGGTAAGTGTGGGCTGTGAGGCAGTGAGCGTGTTGATTCCTGCCAGCGGGGGAGTTGCCTCATTGTTTCCCACGTAGCTCAGAAGGCACCTTTTTGGGTCTCTGCTGACTCGCTGCTGCATCTGCAGCCTTGGCCCCTGGGGGTCCCAGTGCTTGGCTCCTTGAGTCCCTGTCAGTGAGAAACTCAGGGGCCCTTGAGTGCAGTCTGTCCTCCTGCCCACACACAGACCACACACAGTGACCACGGAGGTGGTCCTGGTGGGGCACCATCCCCAGAGTGCAGCTGTGCTTACATTGGATGTGTCTCCTCAGTCTCAGAGGCCTCTCTCTCCAGGGATTCAGTTACATCTAAAAGGCAAAACCAAATAAGTTAAAAATTAAAAGGCAGATCATTTTCATGAATGCCAGTCTGGAGGATGCAGAGTTAATAAACTCAAACAGCCTTGTTTGATAAAGGGGGTCTCAACTGGCTAAGCCATCCGAGGGTGTGGGATCCAAAGGAACGAGAATGTGTTCCAGTTACTTGATTCTTCCTTTGTAAGAGCCTTGCACTGTTCAGTGGGCAGCACTCAGGGAAGCTTCCTCCAGCGAAGGGAGACTGTATATTTGGGTTCATTCTTTTCCCTCCTCCTGGGGTGCTTAACCTGGGGCGTGGTGAAAGGGGTAAAGATGAAAAGAAAAATATTAAGTCTTCGGACAAAGAAAAGCCTCAGAATTTTATATAGAAATGTTCTTTATGTACAGTTGCATCAAGATCTGTTTGTCTCTGGAAGTAGGTGCCCATGGGCCTGCCTGTTTGGTCCTAACCAACAAGGTCCATGGGGTTCTGTTTGGCTTCTCTCGGCTTGCAGACACACATGCCAGATGGAACAGAGGGGATCCCATCAGTGCTGGGTTGGCTGGAGGTCTTGGCGTGCTCGGGACCCGTGAGCACACACTGGCCCCTCTGCGTAACGGGGACACTGGTGGCAGAGTGCTGGCCAGCTCTGCCAGAGTCATGTTTAGACCTTGCTCTGTTGCACGTCCCCTCTCCTCCCAGGGTTTCTCCTACTCTCCATGAGCGTGTGACAGTTGTGATGATTTCCCCCTCATCGCCCTGGGATTCAGTCCCTCATCCCTTCACCCCCGTGCCTCCCCACTTGCAGTGCTGTTCCCCAAACTATGGCCCGTGTTCTTATCACCAGATCCTCCATTTGCAGAATGCCTTCATGGTCATGGTTTCATCTGTACTTCGCATGGTTGCAGGAGGTGGAAAGCCAGGGTTTCATTATCCCCCTGCCTACCAAGGTCATGCCAGTTGCGAGTGGGAGCCAGCAGCTGGCAGGCTACCCTCTGCAGGTGCTGCCGTGATGGCTCAAGTGGTCCCAGAAATGTGGACTCGTTTGGGTGCCCTGTTGTCCACGGGCACTAGGCCTCACATCACCTCTGTGGGGTTGATGGACCATCCAGAGCAGTCCCAGCAGGCAGCTGCTCTGCTGGTCTCTGTCTGAGGGTCACTTCTGCTATCTTCAGCCCTGTAAACCTGAGTCCATGCCTGGGACGGAAAGACTGACCTCGTTGCTGGACCCTGAAGATTCACAGCCTCTGTTAACAGCCCACATGTCTGTCAGGGTTGTAATCAGGATACCGAGGATTCCCTTTACTTGACATTACTTCTGTGCAAATGAGGTTGTTACCAGGTAGCTCACTCTTTAGGGTGTTTGTCAAGAGAGGTGACACTGACTTCTTCATGCCTGTTGCAGAGCCGTGTCATTTTGTGTGTTTTGTACAACTTACATCTGAACACGGATGTGGCTTGTGGCCAGGGCATTAACTCCTTGTAATTCAGGCCTCCATATATTGAGTACAGGCACTCTGGCCTGGCTCTCTGAGGTGCCTGGCAATGCTGTTTCATCTCTGCAACCCTGTTTTACAAACCAGGATGCTGACAGAGAGGGTAAATGGCTTGCTCAGGGTGGAGCCAGACCCCAGACCCAGAGGCCTCCTGCTCCCTCCTTCTCTGACTTTCAACCGAAAGGTACCCTGGAGGGGGCAGGCAGGGGAGGAGAGCTGGCAGCAGTGTGGTGGTGTTTGTGAGAGGCTGCGCTGGGCCAGCAGGGAGACTGAGGTGTCGCCGTCTCTGCCAACCTTGCTGAGGTGGCCTGGGTGGCCAGTCATGTGCCTAGGCCCCGTGGTCATCCCAGGTCCTCCTCTGGTCCAGGAGGAGGTTTGTGCCCTGGCCACCTTTTAGTTTCCAGTTTGCTTTTGCCAAGCACCTGCTGCTCAAGGAGTTATAAAGGAGCAGCACTGGCTGTGGACCGAGGGACACCTGTTGCTGCCCGTAAGCGTGGCTCAGTTCTGCTCCTCCTCACCACGCGGGGTCCACGTAGAAACCTCCGGGGATTGCAGGTGCTGCGCTGGTTCTTGTCCCGGGTTCCTTTGAGTGGCTTTCGTCATCCGTGGATGGTGTCATGTTTCTAATGCTGCTTCACCACTTGTAGAAGGGAAAGGGGACTTGTTTAGAGCATCATATCCTCCTCTGGAGCTTTCTCGACAGCACAGCCCCCTGCTCACCTGGCGTGCACCTTCTCCTGAGATGCGGGGCTCTGCCTGTCTCCGCCTTCCTTCTGACCATTGGTACAGCCAATGCCTGTGTGTTGTGGAGACACTGTTACTTGTGGAGCTGGAGGTTTGGTGTGTTTTCAGTGTAGTTATTTATTTTATTGATGATGCTGAGTGCTGTGTGTCTGAGATGATACTGTAGTGCAGTGAGCACGCTGCTTGGACATGTGAAGACCCTGGTGCATCTGCTGTGAAGAACCAGTGCCACTCCCTTGAGCCTCTGGAGGAAGCAGCGAGGCTGCCACAGTCACCAGGCCTGCTCTCTGCCTCAGTCCCACTAGCCACCTGAGCCCCATGGTACCTCTGTTCCTTGGTCTTAGAGTGAGGCTCAGAGCTTTGTGTGCTTATCACTGAGTGCCAGACCCTGTGCTAGGCACTGGGGCGATTGAGGGAAATCAAGGGCCTACCTCCTAAAGTCTGAGTGGACTGGGAAGGACCCCAGATTTCCTCGTCAAACCCCAGAACCTGCAGATAGGGCCTTATTTGGAGGAAGCGTCTTTGCAGATGACGAGATGATCCTGAATTATCCAGGTGGGTCCTAAATCCAGTGACAAGTGTCCTTAGAAGAAGAAAAGACAGATGCACAGAGTGACATGACAGCCAGGCAAGGTCCTCTAGAAGCTCCAGAGGGAGTGCAGGCCTGCAGCGCTTTGATGTCGGCCTTCCAGCCTCCCAGACAGAGAGGATAGATGGCTTGTTGCAAGCCCACCATATGTGGGCTTTGTTACGGCTGCCGTGGGACACTAGCACAGACTGTGTCACAAGGCACGGTTTCTGTGGGGGCCGCTTGGGACAAGAGGGGTCCCTCCAGGGATGCCTGTCACCTCTCCAGAGCCCATGGCCTGAGTCCTCACCTCCCAGGCAGGCTGATGGAGACATGCCCCTTGATTCCCAGCCACCACTCCCTCCTCGCCTGAGCCGGGATCTGCATCAGACACGCCCGAGCAGCCTTTCAGAGCAGGCAGGGGTGGCAGCTAAAACCGGATGACAGTTCTTGCCTCCCTCCCTCCCACACTTGAGAATGTTAAACGAGGCTGCTTGATTCTCAAGCAAGCTCCTTTCTTGGTTACGGAGACGTGAAACCAGGGCCTCCCCCCATGCCTTGTTCTGTCCCAGAACCTGCGCCGGCTCACTGCCCTGGTTTCTCCCCGCAGGTGGGGCTAATGGCCGAGCTCTGGGCATCTGCAGGCCACGGCCTTGTGCCTGCGATGCTCCGTGTCTCTGATTCGTAGCCATTTGTGAGGCGAAGCCCGTTCACATGCTGACATGACCCACACTTGAGTCATTTAAAGTCAGTGCAGAAGCTGCAGTGTTTGCAGACCTTTGTCCACTTGCCTTAAAGCTCACACTGCTATGTGTCTGGTGCCTGAGCCTGGGAGTGTTTTAATGCATGCTGCACCCCCATATTTAGATGATTTCTTTAAATTACACTTCTCAGAAGTGGAGTTACAGGCTGACTGTCGTCCTTGGCCATTGCCATGGCTCTCCCCAGAAGGATGTCAGATTTCTGTGACGTCACCAGGCCCTTTTATGCCCCAGCGCTGGGCTTGTTAATTTTAACTTGTCTTTGCTGACTTATCTGCATTTCTTCCCTTTGTTCCTTTTCATTTTTCTAGGGAGGATATGTGTTTCTCTGTGAAGTGGTTCACCATCTTTGTTTTGTCATGGGTGGCCACCTGCCCCTTTCCTGACCCTGAGGGACCACTGTTCAGCTTAAAATACAGGTTAAGTTATGTTAGTATTTTGGCAAGAGCCCAAGCCTGGAAATTAGTCCAGGGAGTGAAATGCAAGTTCTTGGCTTTCAGTACCCATGTCTCCCGGGACCTGAAGTGTTTCTCAGGCTGGTCACATTTTTGGCATCATTGCCAATCCCCAGGTCCCAGCCAGGAAGAGCTGAGGCCTGGTGTTGAGAACTAGGTGGCCTAAGGCATCATGTTCCAGCAGTGTTCTGGAGAAGTTGCCCAGTGAACAGGAGGGATATGCCAAGCCGAACCAGAGGACCATGCTCCCAGTGGACAGAGCAGGTACCCCCTCCATCCGACGTGGGAGGAGAGAGTAGAGGAAGCTCGGCAGTATGTAGTCACTGCCTCCCAGCCACTCCCCCATCATAGCCAGCTTCTGTCTGGCCCTCAGCGCTTTAATGTTAAAGCTTAAAAAGTTTGTTAACATCAAAGACTGGGAGAGTCCCCACAACAGTACTGCCTCTGGCCAAGCCCTGAGAGGTCAGTGGTCTGGCTGGGGATCACGTCCTTCCCGCAGGAATGCCTGGAGCGGAGCAGCCCCCCTGCTGTCTCTCCCTGTCCTCTGTCCTGGTTTCAAGGCAACCCCCTGAAACATCACCTGCAACTTTCACGCACATCTCTTTGGCCCAAACTTGATCCCACGTACGGGCAGCTGCAGGGAGCTGTCTTCCTTGCCGGGCACACTGCCTCCCTGAATAGAAACAGCGTTCTGTGAGGAGGGGAGGGGAGGGAGATGAGTGTTGGTGAGTCATCAGCACAGATTGGGGTGCTGAGGTAAGCTGATCCACGTGGAGTTGGAAGTTTCTGCAAGGACATTTTGGGAAAACTGTTCAGTCAGCACTCTGGGGGTTCCCCTGAGAAACTGATTCTCGATCCGGGACCAGTTTCTACAAGGAGCCTGGAGGAAGGCGAGGGATGAGGATGAGTTATCAGGTCATAGAGGCCACCCGTGACCAGCCAGACTGGGGCACTCCAAGTGCTGCATGGTCAGGGACTGGAGCGAGTGAGAGCTGTTGAGATGCTGGACATCCAGGAGCTGGTGCTGAGAAAAGGCCCCTGCTGGCCTTGCGTAGCTTCTGTTTGGGCTGGAAGCGTTGTCTCCCTGCCATTGGAGGGGGAGAGGGGGTCAGGGAGGAACACCCAGGTGCTGTGCCTGCAGGTGGGACACAGAATCATCACCTGTGCAGGGTTCTACTGGCGGCACGGCCCTGAGTTTAATCAGGAGGAAGCACCAGACAAACCCCAGATGAAGAATGGATTTTAACAGCAAAAGACAGCAGCAGCAGAATGTTTTAGGTTAAAGGGGACAGGCCCACTCAGATGTAGTCGGGACTCTGGACTGGATCCTGTGCTGGAGGGAAGGGGAGCTGAACTCTACTGGGTTGTCCAGAAAGTTCAGGTTTTCCCTTAAGATGTTACAGAAAAATCCAAATGAACTTTTTGGCCAAGCCAGTAGTGAAGAACTTTCATATCTTAAGGTAAAGGGCCAAGATTCTAGAACAAGTGTCATGTAATTTACCACATATTATAATATAAACTTACACAGAGTGAAAATGTGTGTGCAGACGCACGCATGTTATAAAAGGGGTATGTGTTAATAGTGGGTGAATCTAGGAAAAGGGTGTGTGGCTATTCTTTGTACTTGAACAATTCTAGTAACTTGTGAGATTGAAATTATTCCAGATAAAATGTTTTAAGAAATGCGATGGCATATAAGTCCATGAAAAGATGCTCAGCATTGTTAGTTGTTAAGGAAATGCCAATTAAAACCACGGTGACATGTCACTTCATACTTAGTTGATTGGCTCCTGAAAAGAAGCGACAGTAGCAGATGCTGGCAAGACTGTGGAGCCCCTGGAGCTCCCCTGCACTATGGATGGGAAGGCCATAAAGTTACACGTACACTTACCGTAGGACCCAGCAGCCCCACTGCTGGGTGTCTGCGAAGGGAAAGGGAGACACACGTTCACACACAGTCCTGCAGGCAGCCTGGCAAGTGACTGCCGAACCCTGGAAACGCCCACCTGGCTGCCCACAGGTGTGTCAGCCCACCGTGTCAAGGGGTTCTCCCTCCATGCGTGCACAGTGCGGCTGAACGCCAGACCACTGTGGTAAGAGCAGACCAAGACACAGACCAACAAGACGGCAAAACAAGTGTCGAGCTGAGGGGATCACCTACCAAGGGGACCAGGAACTTTAGGGTGTGGCTTGATAGTGGTGGCTACATGGCTGCATTTGTCAAAACTCATAGGACGGACATGCTCTCACAAGTGAGTTTTACTTTGTGCCAGCTTACGCCTCCACAAACTCAAGTAAAAAAATATAACTGTTAAAAAATCAGAACCAAATGTTAAACCATCAGACTACTTTATCAAAGATACTATTTTTAGACCTGAATCCTTGAGCCCCACTCCAAGAACATTTTCCCCATGTCTTCTTGGTGCTATGTTTCATACTGTTCAAACTGGAAAAGGAATCAAGTTCTGACCCACTAGCACAGGAATGTGAGGACATCGCATTGAGTGAAGGAAGCCAGGCATGGGACACATAGCCTTTGGGTCCATTTCTCGGAAGTGTCCAGAAAAGGCAAATAAATGATTTGTTGTCAGAGCTGGAGGAGGGCAAGCCTCTGGGCAGAGTGGGGAGTGACTGCTTATGGGTACAGGTTCTCTTTTTGTGATGACGAGAATGTTCTGGAACTAGACACAGCCTCTGTGAATGTGCAGCATGCATTGAATTGTTCACCTTAAAATGGCTAATTCTGCGTTGATGTGAATTTCACCTTAAAGGTGAGGCTAGGCTCATCTTAATGCCTGTTGGGTGTGCAGAGTGCCCATGCAGACGTGTTCTGTGGAGGCAGGAGAAACAGGTAGTGAGGCCCACCAAGCTCCTCGTCAGGATCAGGCCTGTGGTGCCCCCGAGCCGTGTTAGGCCTGGGTGTGCGTGGACCTGACTGGGACACCCCACGTGTGGTTTGTATGAGAAGGACCAGCAGCAGAGCACTGGGGTGGGGTTCAGGCTGCGCCCCAACAGTGCTGTCGAGGGTTGTTGGCTCGAGCGTAGCTCTGCTCTGCCTGTGGCATTGGGCCATCCAGGTGAGGCGCTGACTTCCAGGAAGAGAAAACAGTATGTATTTTACAGGGCTTGTATTAATACTGATGATACACGTTAAGAGAGATGTGATCTCATTATCGTTAAGAGAGATGTGATCTCATTATCACTGCTGAGATCAGTGATCACTAACAAAGACACGAATAAAATAAATCTGAAGGGTTTGTTCTCTTTGGAGATTTATATTCTGTAAGTACAGTCGTCTCTCAGTATCCTCAGGGGGTTGGTTGCAGGACCCCCTGAGGATACCCACATCCAAGGATGCTCTCGTCACTTATATAGATGGTGTTGTGTCAGCACATAACCTACACACATCCTCTCTTATACTTCATTGTGTGTACTTAATACAATGCAAATGCTATGTAAACAGTTGTTGCTGAAGGAGACAAGTTCAAGTCTTGCTTTTGGGAACTTTCTGGAAATTTCTTTCCCAAATATTTGTGATCTGAAGTTGGTTGAGTCAGTGGATAGAGGGCTGACTGTTCCTCAGAAGCTCTCCTGGAATAGTATGAAGAGAGTGGATTTCCCCCTCAGAAGCCTTTCACTGCTCTGGCCCAGAGATCTGCAATTTCATGAAGACAGGGCTCAGAGCTTGGCACTGGGGTCTTGGAGGGCCAGGTCAGGTCCACGCATGCAAGCAGGAGAGTAAGTTGGCAAAAAGCTGCCTGAGCAGCTGGGCAGAGCATCTGGACACAGAGACTTCACTCTGGAAACTGTGGTGTTGGCAGGGTAGAGGTCATTCATCTGATCAGGAGGGCAGGACCCCTGCCACCTCACCCCTGCCATCTGCACGGCCATGTCCACCCATGATGGTCAGAAGTGGGGCAGCCTTGGGTATTGGGCTGAGATACTGATGTTGATGCCGTGCTCGTGGTTTTCTGGAGCTGTCTCCACTGCGTGACCTGCCCTGTCAGCGCCTACACCTCAGCCGCTCTCAGCGCCTGGGGCTGAGCTCTGCTGGACCTGGGCTCCGTAGGGGCTCTTGGTGCATCAGGGCAGAGGGCTGGAGCTGGCAGCACTGCCCCCCGCAGCGCTTGTGCCGTGGGGCGGACTGACTTACGAACTGTGAGCACGCAGTATCTTCACAGGTGTCACTTGTCAGGATTGCCCACTAGCCAGTCACACTGTCCTTATGGCACTCCTCTGAGTAAGAGCTGCCCTTGCTGTGAGCTCGTCATCTCTATCACTTCTGCACCCCTTTGGGCGTGACTGGGGGTTTCATGCTGTCCGAGAGTGGACAGCGTGAGGTAGGGTCACAGCTCACCTGTCAATTCTTGGTCAGCTGGTAGTTTCCCCAGAACCCAGGTGCTGGGTATAGGAAGGGGTGTGGCCTGGGCCCTCCCTGTGTGGTCCCTGGGATGCGTGTACTTGGCTTCACCTTTAGGCCAAGCCCTGCTATTCCGCCATACTTGTCTCTGAGTTCTCATGCCTCCTACTCTTCTCCTCCTCCCTGGGCTACACGATAAGGCTGGGCAGGAAGTGAGTCACAGTCAGTGGCCGCCCTGGCCAGGCCAGGGAGGACAGTGGGACAAAGAAGCCTGGGAATCTGGTTGTGGGGGAGTCTGTCAGGCTGAATGCTTGGTCCCTTGGGTTCCAAGTCCCCCCAGCAGGCAGGAGATTGGCTGCTGCACTTGGAAGCAGGAAAGGTCATTGTGGGGGTGGTGAGCTAGTGGGGGCTCAACAGGTAGATGGTGAAAGAAGTTCCTGTTTGGGCTCAAGCTTCCCTTGGCAGCTTGGGAGGCTGTGGCAAGGGCCAGTTACCGTGGGTGGTGCAGCTCAGAGCAGCTGGAAACGTCCCCTCTGATGAGCAGGCTGGGCTTCTGGTGGCTGAGCAGGTGGGGTTGCTGAGCAGGTGGGGTTGCTGATGCCTGTGAGAGGGTCACTTTTTCTGAGAGGACCTGGGGACAAGGACCATAGGCACCACTCAGTCCTAGTTCTGGAGAGTGGAACCCCCAGTGTCCCCACATTCCCCGGGTCCCCAGTACCGCCTCCCCAGTCCTGACCCTGTCTCTGCCCTCGTGTACCAGGTGAGCCTGAACAAGGTGGGTGAGTACTGGTGGAGCGCCATCCTGGAGGGCGAGGAGCAGATCGACATCGACAAGATCAACAAGGAGCGCTCCATGGCCACGGTGGACGAGGAGGAGCATGCCGTCCTGGACAGGCTCACCTTCGACTACCACCAGAAGCTGCAGGGCAAGCCGCAGAGCCACGAGCTGGTACGGGCACGCACCCTTCCTGGGCCTTCGTGGGGCTTGAGCTGGGGTGGATGGGGCATGCTGCTGCCTGTGTACTGCCTCCTGGGTCCCAAAACGGCAGCCCGGGCCTGGTCACTGCCTGGGATGGGGCTCCGGTTCCGTACCTGGGCCGAGAGCCCAGGTGGCAGGGCTGAGAGGTGCCTCTCCAGAGGGTCCTGTTAATGCCACATGTTCCCAGCTCACACCCTGGGGCATCCCTCCCCTCAGCCCCTCCAAGACCCTCAGTACAGGAGGAACAGCCTGGCCCAGCCCTGCCTCAGGTCCAGTGTAGGTTTGACCACAAAGGACCAGTGGGAAGAAAATTCTTCCAAGTCACTTTTGAAGTCAGAGGCCTGAAAAGTGTGGCCAGCCGGCAGCCACAGAAGGGCAGGAAGACATCAGTGACTGGAGAGGAGGCTCATCCGGAGCCTGTGGTGGCAGAGAGGAGGATTAGACACGTGCTGTCTTTCTCCTGTTTGATACTCCCAAGAGTGGCTGTTTAGAGAAGAGAGTTCCTTTCTCAGTGTCGCAAGTGAACCGCACAGGGATTTGAGAGGAGGGGTGAGATGTAGAGGTCACAGCACGTGTTCAAGGTCCCATAGCTGGTCTGGCAGCAGGGTGGGATTTGAACCCTGAGCTGGTGTCAGGCTTGTCTGTCTTCCCTCCCTGAGTCTCTGAATCATCTCTTGATCTGGTTCACCAACCTTACTTGGGCTTATGGGGCTGGAGGCCAGGACTACGGTTGACCATTGGCTCCCAGGCACCTGGTGGTCTCATCTATGGAAAGTGGCCTCGGGCTGTAATCCCCGAGCTGGCCTGACACAGGACATGGAGTGCAACCACCTCTGTGCACATTTAGGTGGCGGTTTTATCCAGTTAATGCTGCATTTGCCTGCAGCCACCAGATGAAAGAGTAGTCTGAACACAGACCTGACAGGAGAGGGCCCTGGGCAGCTGTTGAAAGTTTGGATGTCCAGCCCCAGAGTGGGCAGGCACTTGGCCGTGAGGTCTAAATAAGAAGCAAGAGGTCCCTGCTGATGAGCTCAGGGCTGGGATCCACGGATCCAAGAAGCATCTGAAGAAGAAACCTGAAGACACTGGTCTGATGGAAAGACTTTCGTGGTTTGAGTTGGAAGTAGTTCTGGCAGGAGTTGCCATGGGCCCGGGAGTGCTGACCGTGATGGCGTGAGGGCCTGGCTGAGTGCGATGCCCTGTGGAGACCTTCAGTGGACACACGGGAGCCCTTGGATGGTGGTGCAGGCAGTTGGACTCAGAGGTGACCGCTCGTCCAGCTGACCTGCTCCTGGATGGCTCGGCGCCTCAGGGCTGTGTTAGGAGAGGCAGGGGCACCAGCATTGCTGTCTGGGACTCCTCTGGGGCCAGCAGGGATTGGGAACGAATGTCTGCATACGGGGCCTGGCCTCGCAGGCTCCCCCCTGGACTGTCCTCGGCACATGGGGCCTTGAGGGATGCACAGTATGGGGCGCAGGTTCAGAACCGAGAGAAAAGCGTGGAAGCATGAGGAACCAGCAGAGCTGGCGTGGCCTGGTGGTGAGGCAGCTGGCCTCTGGTGTTGAAGCCCTGCACAGTCACCGTGGTCCCCGGAGGAAAGCATCCCGAGGAGAGGAGAGTCAGCACGGCTGCTGGTGGCTTTGGATGAGGGTGATGGGAGGAGAGGCGGCTTAAGAAAGTAGGAGGTGGCGGTGAGGGGCCTGGGGTGGGTCCAGCGTGGGGAGCGGGCTGAGGACCCTGTGGGGCTGGGGCAAGAGGGCCCATCAGACTGCCCATGATGAGGCTGGGGCACAGGGACATCACCGTGGGTTGAGCTCAGAGAGTGTCAGAGCTCACTGGAGAGGCAGGGTGCTCAGATGAAGGGCGTGGAGTGAGAGACTTGAGAAGGAGGAGGCTCAGAGGGGCTGGTGGGCACGAGCTGGAGGAGGAGGGACGGGATGCAGGTCACCCTGTGACTGCTGGCACCCAGAGTCACGCAGGTGGGTGGGGCCTGGACCTCTCTGGTCCCTTCTCCTCGGGGCGGCCTGCGGGCAGCAGTGCTGGCTGTGCCAGGTGCTCTTTCTAAGGTCCTTGGTGTGTGTCAAGTGTACCAAGTCGAGAGTAATACGTACTGTGTCTTTGACGTGTTTGCTGCTGCACCACTTGGGTGTAATAACAGGGCAGAGAAGACTCCGTCAGGAGCCCTGCAGTCTTGTCAGACACCAGGAGTTTCCCCTCAGCTCAGTCTGTCGGCCTAGAGGTTAAGAGGTGGGCAGGGCTTTCTGGCCCTGTGGCCATGAGTCCCTTCATCTCTCCTGGTCAGAAGGAAGGGGAGAGGGTTTCCAGCCCAGTGTGTTTGCAGGGAGGACATAAAGGGCAGATGTGGGGACCTGGGGGGACAGGGAGCCTGTAGTGCAGTGAGGGGCCTCCCTCATGGCGCAGCCTCCTACTGCCACCCTTGAAGGCTGGTGGTCCAGACTGAGATGATTGATCCCACCTTTGATAACAGCTTTGGCCCCTGCCCCCAGTGGCTATGGGATCGGTGATTGGTGGGTGCACAGTCAGACATTCTTAGGTCTTTCCCTTTGAGTCACAACCTAGGTCATTCCCAGACTATCTGAGAGCACAGGCCTGGAGACCACCAACCTTGTCCCTATTAAAGGAGAGTAGAGACCCTCTCTTTACAGCTCAGTCAGCTCTGTGGGCTGTGGCCCTCAGGCCATTTGGAGCTTGGACAGATACTTCTGATGAGAAGGGACAGCATCCGAATCAGGAAGATGGCTGGTGTTGTGCTGGAGACAGGATGGGGTGGAACCCGAATGTGGGGAGCACAGGCTTGCGGAGGGTCTGCTGTCACCCCAGGCAGGTCCTCTTCCAGAGAAAGCAGAGCAGAGTTTTGCTCTGGGACGTGCAGGCCTGGTGACTACAGTTAACTTCTCTATTTTCTGTTTGTAGAAAGTCCATGAGATGCTGAAGAAGGGGTGGGATGCTGAAGGCTCTCCCTTCCGAGGCCAGCGATTTGACCCGGCCATGTTCAACATCTCCCCGGGGGCTGTGCAGTTTTAATGACCAGTGGAGAGGACGCCCTCGCCGGCAGGGAAGCGGGGTCTCGGCTGTGTCCCTCAGCTCCCTCCTGCCGGGGACTTGCTGTCTAGTTCACCTTTGCCATCCTTTCTTTCAAGGGTGAACCCGGCCTCCACCCTGGCCCTGCGTCTCCAGACTGTTTCAGAGCAGGGCGGGGCTGTGCGGCCCGTGCTGAGGGGGTGTGGGGGAGCAGGGGGTGTCTCAGCGCGCGCAGCTCTGGGCCCTGCCGGCGCCACTCGCTGCTCCCTCCCTCCCTCCACTCGCTGCTCTGCTCATGTGCTCTCTGCTTGCTGTTCTCGTGTGCACTTGGGGTGGGCGTGGGTGCCCCTCAGCCGTGGAAGCGCAGGCAGGGATGTGCAGACTGAGGGCCGGGCTCAGGGCCAGTTTGGGGAAACTGCCGCCTTGCCCTCTTGCTGGGTGTGTTCTTGTGTAGTCTTGCCCATCTGCTTGTATGTGTCCACTGCCTTCCTCAGCTTCGTCGAGGAGCCACGGAAACCAGGGTGCTGGCCTCTGGTTCTGGATGCTGGAAGAGTCTCTGGTGGCCTCAGGCGTGGCACAGTAGGATCTCTGTCTTCTGATTGGCCTTTTCTGCTGTCCCCTGGCCTAGCACTTTCCCCTTGGGGAACTGGTTCTTGTCAGAGCGAGCTGAGCCAAGCACCCTCAGGAGACCCCCTGGTGTGTCACTGCTCGCTGCAGCCCCCGGTCCTTTCTTGGCTGAAGCCAGACTGTGCTGCCCAGAGCTTGTGGCCCTGCTCCCGCGACTCTCCTAGGACCCAGAGCCCTTGCCCTTCGCCAGGACCGCGCGGCTGCCCTTTTGGTCTGTTACCTTGCAGGCCTCTGCACCCTGGAACCTGCCCTCAAGAGCTCTGTGTGCTGGACTGGGGGAGGAGGAGCCCTGGGGGTGGGGACGTTCCTTCTAGAAACTTCCCTCTTCAGCTGCGTGGGTGGGAGCTGGTTCATTGCAGTGTGTGGGGGCAGGTTTCTGGCTCACAGGGCCCTGTAGACACATCCCTGGGAAGCAGTTGCTTGCTCCGATGCCATCACGGGAGGTGTGTACACCTGGTGACTGGTGGGAGCACCACCAAGGGGGCACGGAGCACCGTTGCTGGCTGTCGTCACCAAGCGTGGTCATGGAGCTGCTGAGGCCCTCCTTCAGCATCCTCCGGATCTCACCTGTCCCACATAGTGAGAGGTCTCAGTGGTCTGTGTGAGAACTGTTCTGGCACCATTGCCTGGCACCATGCCTCTGTCTCCTCCCCTCCGCCACCCCTAGGGAGTCCTCTGCCGTCACCAGGTGGGGTATGAGGCCTGCACCTTGGCTGTTTGGGAGCTGTGGACTCCATGGTCATTTGTCTTCCTTTTGCCCGATTTTATTTTCAAGTGTTTGTGTTTCTCCACTGGGGGTAACAGCAGCTTGCCGACATCTGGGAGTGGCGGGCTGGGGGGCTTGCCATCTTGTGGGCAGCCTGCGCCCCTCGCTGCTGTCCTGGGCCCTGGAGCCTGTGCACTCTGCCTGTTTTCTCTCTTCAGACACGGCAGGAGCAGTTTGGCCACTGAGCTCCATCAGCTGAGGTCCAAGGAAAATGGGGTGCCCGCCTGTGAAATCACCCTGTCTCTGGTGTTGGTTTGCAATAAATCTGTATTTAAGCACTTCTGGGTCTGTGTGTGATATTTTCTGCCAAGACGGTTTTCACTATGTGGTCATTACCCGAATTCTAGCCATCAGGCCCATGTATACAGCAAACACCAAAATGGGAATTCCTAAATAGCTCCCAAAGCTGTTTCTCATCCAGCCTGCATCCTGGCAAGACTTCACACAGCTTTCAGAAACATAATAAGCTTTCAATCAGAAAAAAAGATTGTAGCTCTAGAGCTCACATCCCTTTCCAAGCAGGATTCGGAAGACTTCAGCCAGAGGGTCCTTGGTGCCCCATTTACCTGCAGTGGCCCCGGAATGCTGGGCTCATGCTTGTGCCTGCACCCCTCAGGCACGTCCTGTGCCTTAGTCACATCGCAGGCTCTCCATTGTGGGCTCCCCCAACCCCCATTCCAGGGGCTGTGCTCAGTGGGCAGAAGTTGGTGGGTATTTCTTGAATGAATGAAGAATGTAGACAGTCCCAACAGTGAAATTACCAAGCAAACTCCCAGGGCAGAAATAATCTGCCAGGAAGGACAGCGCCGTCTTCAACAGTTTGCCTCCAAAGTTTGCAGGAGGGAGAAGTCAGGAGCATTTTGTGTGCAAATGTGTCCAGGAGGTGGCAGCTGCCTTTTAGAGACCTGACCACTCAGAGTACAGTCTGGGGAACAGACCCAAACCCACCTCCAATCTGCTCCCCAGGCAGCCAGCTGGCAGCAAGCTCAACCCAGGGTGGACAAGTTGTTTCCGTGAATAAAGAGTGGAGTGTGGGTGTGGAAGCAGTCCTCGGTAAGTACTCTCTCCCTCTTGGACAGAGGGCAGGCTCCAGAGCAGAGCTCCCTGCCCCGAACAGTGGTGCACACATGGGACTGGTCCCCCGTGGCCTGGGAATCAGGTTGTCCAAGCCTGGCTGCTCGCAGGCACACCTCTGCTGGACACGAGGTTGGCGTGCTGTTGCTTGGCTCGCTGATGCCCCCTGGACATGGTTAAGGATCCCAAGGCCTCTCCTTCAGGTCCCTATCACAACTTCAGGGGCGAGGAAAAAGTAATAGTCTGCGATTTCAGGCTCAACTCACCCGTCAGCTTGTCCACACGAGCTTGGTTTTATCTGTTCTGTCTACATCCTTGGTTTTATTCTTTATAACTCAAGGTTGGGTCACTGGCCTGCTTTCAAAGGGAAGAAAGGAGCATCAGATGCCAAGTGGGGCGTTAGATCTCCCTGCCCCTGGAGCCCTGAGCTGCACGCCACTCCCTGCTTTCCCAGCCGTGTTCTGTGAAATCTGGCATCTGCTGCCATTGGCATGGGGAGGGGAGGGCTGGAATCACACCTTCCAGCCCCCGCTGGGAGAGTCTGGCTACTACGACTCAGACTTGGTGGTGCTAAGAGGGGTCAACCTGGTGGAGCAGGTGACAGCACCTGTTTATGGGGCACCTGTGGGCCTGAGGTGGTCATCCTCCCACAGAGCAGGCCAAGGCCTGTCCTTTTCTGGAGGAGGCCTTTGCAAGAGAGGTGTCTGGACCCGAGGGTGAGTCAGGGCTTCTCCAGGGAGCTCAGGCCAGACCTTCCATCACCTCTGTCCTGGTTCCTCCTGGGAGGGATCCTAGGCTTTTGGCCAGAGCTGACTGGGGCATTAGGAACATTTTGGCTCAAACTCCCGGTGTACAATGGCCACAGGGGAAGTGTCGCCAATGAGGCGTGAGCTGGGCCCCACTCCTGCCCCCATTCCCAGTGGAACCCCCTGCCGCTGCTCTCGCATCTCCCCAGAGATGGTCTGGCTCTGCATATAGGTGCTGAAGGGGGGCAAAGCACCCCCCCCAGCACCATTCACCCACTGAAACCCTGACAGCCCAGGCATTCTGAGAGAGGCCCCAGAAGGCACTTCAGAGGCCACAGTGGAGCGATGTTGGGGGGCCGGTTCGCAGAGGTCCCTCCTGCAGGGATGGCGAGCCTGCTGCCTGAGGGACAGGGTCATTGGGAAGCTGCTTAGGTTATGACCTTGCAGGGACCAGCGTCAGGAACATCATGTTAGGGTTAGAGTGTTCTCTGGTGGGCCCGGACTGCAGAGGTGTGGCATAGGGAGTCAGCAGCCCCCAAAGAGGGTGTGTCTGGCCTACAGAGTGCCCACAGAGGATTTGGGGTTAACAGAGGCCAGGGTGAGGATGCAGAGCGGGGCCTCTGGTGGAGAAGGTGCCAGCATTCTCAATGGCCACCCATCAGGGGCGGGCTGGTGCAGAGGACCCAGGGGCAGGAGACCACAGGCCAGGGTGCAAGGTGCCAGCTGAGGGCAGAGGACTGTAAAGGGAAGCGGAGACGGGCAGGAAGGAGGGGAGAGGAGGGCCCTGCCGAGCCCCACACAAGCTGTGTTCTTAAACAGCCCCGTCCGTTGAGCACAGAGCATCCACAGGAGCCACCCTGAGTGTGTGGGGTTTGCGCCAGCTCCTTCCAGGGGTGTCAGCACACACATCAGTGGTTCATACCAGCATCAGTACCAGCACCTGGGAGGACTTAAGATGTGACCTACAGGGCCAGAAACTAGGTGGGAATCCAGATGCTTCCCAGAGTCTGAGCAGTGCTGTCCACCCACCCTGGCAGAGTACCCTGGATCCAACTGTTGGGTTAGCAGTGTGGGGCCCACTGACAACGTGTTGGCCCTCGCGTGCCTTCAGGAGAGGGCTGGCGGTGCTTGCTAGAGAGGGAGGATGCATTCTTGTGTTCCAGATTCCTTCTACCTCATTTCAAGACACTCAGGGTGCAAGAAGGAGGAAGGAAGGAAAAAGGGAGAGCAAGCAGCAGGCAGGTGGGGAGTTTGTGCCCCCTCCCAGTCTCTGGACCACTTTCCTGTCAAGAGGTTGGATACAGGGTTCCTCGGGACACCATTAGAGGCTTCCTCTAGTGGAGAGGGTAGCAGGGCTCACCCCTCCCCATAGGAACTCTGATTCCACTGGCCTGTTCCACCTGCTGTGACACCTCCCCTGAGGTTCCTGCCCAACCCGACTACCCCAGGGGCTACAGTGCACCCATGCTCTGTCTCTGAGTGCATCAACCAGTGACAGGAGAGGGTTCTTGTGTTCAAATCCTTGGTTAGGGGGAAGCAGGTGGTGTTTCTGGAACATTCTATTGCATTCCGTTGGACTGGACACCATCAGAACATCCTGGGTACCCCCTGGGACTCTGTAGATCAGCGTCTCCCAGTGCCAGTCACAAGAGTACATCCCATGTTTATGTAACAAGCGACAAGGTCTCTGGGACCCCCAACTCCCTGGGTTAGTGGCTCACATGAAGCCCAGAGATCTGGGGCAGGCCAGGGTGTGGGCAGGCACCCCACACACCCCAGGGCCTGGGGCCAGGGATGGGGCAGTGAGGGCCCAATGAGTTCAGGTTTTGAAAGCCTGTGCCAGGTGTGCAGGGTGGCAGGTCCTGAAAAGGCACCTGTTGACCCCTCCAGTGGCATCGTGACCCCAAGCTTGCCCCCGTCTCACCATCGCCTTCACACCTGGAGAGGTGGGTGCACTTGTGAGTCTACCCAACCAGTCCCTGGTCTCTGCTCCCCTCCCCGCTCCGGTCCCCCCCTCCCCTCTGCTTTCATACTTCTCTCCCTTCCCCTTCCCACTCCCCACCTCCACTTTTCTCTCCCCTCTTCTCCTCTCCCTGCTGCTTTCATCTCCCCCTCTGTTCCCATCCTTTCTCTCCTCCCTCCACTCTTCTCCCCACCTCCTCAGGCCTTCCTCTCCTGACCTCAAGGCAGGAAGATGACCACACCTTTTAACATGTTTATTGTGGTACCATATGCATGATATAGAATTTAGCGTCTTACCCGTGTTGAAGCATGCAGTTCAGTGGCATTAAGTGCATTCACATGGGTCTGCAGTCATCACCACTGTCCACGTCCAGAACTTCTTGATCTTCCCAAAGCAAAATTCCATATTGGTTAAAATTTTAAAAAATTCGTTGCAGGTATTGGAGGTGAGATTTAACAGAAGTCTCAGTTTCTGGGCTCTGTTGACGGCTTGGGAACCCAGGCAGGTGGCATCTGGGCAGCTGTGGCCATAGCAGGTGGGCGGAGCCAGCTACTGCAAGCCCCTGCGCTCCGCACTGCCCACCGACGCCCCCTCAGGCATTGGAAGTCAGGGCAGGAGAGTTCACATCAGAGTGCTGTAATGGCGGGAAGACATGACCAGCCATTGCTTCCTATGAAGGTGGTGAGGGCCTGTGGGCCAAAAAATGCAGGCAAGCTCTCCAAGCTGGAAAAGGCCAGGAAAAGGATTCTCTCCCAGAGCCTCGAAAAGAACACAGCGCTGCCAACATTGCTTCTCGCCCCACGAGACCCATCTGGGGCTTCTGACTTCCAGTGCTTTGAGAAAATAGCAATGCTTTTTTATTTTTTAAGTTATTTATTTTTGACTGCACTGTCTTTGTTGCTGCCTGTGGGCTTTTTCTAGTTGTGGTGAGCAGGGGCTACTCTCTAGTTGGAGTGCACGAGCTTCCTGTGATGGCTTCTCATTTCAGAGCACAGGATCTAGGGTGCACAGGCTTCAATAGTCGTGCCTCACAGGCTCAACTGCCCTAGTTCCTAGACTAGGGATTGAACCCATGTACCCTGCATTGGCAACAAATTCTTAACTACTGGAGCACCAGGGAAGTCCCAAATGTGTTCTTTTAAGCTACTAAATTTGTGGTAACTTGTTAAAAGCAGCAGTAGGAAATCAACATGCGTGACAGACACTGTCAATATTTTATTATGTAACTGGTCTAATAGGTGGGTGCTGGTTTCTCATTGTGATTTAATTTGTGTTTTTCCAATGGCTAACTGTGGTAAACATCTTTTCATGTGCCTTTTGCCATCCATATATCTTTTTTGGTGAAATGTCTGTCAAATGTTTTGCTTGTTTCCTAATTGGACTAATTGTTTTTAAAAGTTTTAAATTTTTAAAATATATTCTAGATTAAAGTCCATTGTCAGATATGTAATTTGCAAATATTTTCTCCCTGTCTGTGATTAAATCTTTTTAATCTTTTAGCACAGACTTTCTCAGAGCTAAAGTTTTTTAATGTTGGCAAGGTCCAATTTATTGAAATTTTTTTATAATTCATGCTTTCAGTATCATTCTGTTTTGAGCTAAGGTCCTTGTAGACAGTGTATAGTTGGGTCATGGTTTTTAAATCCATTCTACCAGTCTCTGTCTTTTAATTGGTGTATTTAGACCATGTATATTTAGAGTAATTATTGGTATATTAGGCTTTTGTCATTTTAATGTTTCTTTTCTGTTTTTGTCCCTTTGTTTCTCCTTCCTCTGTTTCTTTTTCATTGGCTTTCTTTTCATTTCTTGAACCTTTTTAAATAAGTCTACTCTGATTTATTTGTAACAATTTTTGGTATATTGCCTTGTATAGTTTTATTTAGTGATGGCCCTAGATATCTCATACATATATATAACTGGTCACAGTTCAGTGGTGACATTTTCTCACTTTGAGTGAGTCCAGCCATTTTACTTTTGTTAATGTCTCTTTATTCTTCTAAGTTTTAAAATACATTTGTCTTCAGTATTTCGTCTACATTGAGAAACCACATCAGATGGTATTAAGATTTTTACTTTAGCCATGACATGTTATTAAAGAAATTCATGAAGTGGAGTAGTCTATTGTGTTTATTTATTTTTTGGCCATCTCACATGGCTTGTAGGATCTTAGTTCCCTAGCCAGGGCTCAAAACCAGCCCCTGGCAGTGGAAACGCAGAGTTCTAACCACTGGGTCACCAGGGATTCCCTGTTTTCTTTGTATTTGTCCTCTCCATTGTTCTTTTCTTGAAAAAGGTCCTTGCCTTCTTTTGTCATTATATTTGGAGAGCTTCCTTTAGCCATTCTTTAAAGTTAGGTCTGATAGCAACAAATTCTCTTAGTTTTTCTTCATCTTGGAATACTTTTATTTCCCCTGCATTCCTGAAGGGTAATTTCACTGGATTTTGCAGTTGACTATTCTCTTTTTTTCAGCACATGAAAAAAAATATGCTATTGTGCCACTCACTTCTGAGCCACCAGGGTTTCAGGTGAGAAATCTGCTGTCATTTGAATGATATTCCTCTATTAGAAATGTATTGTTTCTGACTATTTTGAAGATTTCTTCTTCTTTGTTTTCAGAAGTTTAGTCATGATGTCTTGGTGTGCATCTCTTTAGCTTTTTCCTATTTGGGGTTTGCTCAACTTCCTGAATCTGTACATATATGTCTTTTCTAAAAATTGGGATTTTAAAAAAGACACCATTTATTAAATTACTTTTTCAGCCCCACATTCTTTCTTCCTGCTGTCTAAGATAATAAGAATGATACAGTATGAATGTTGAATCTTGTGTTCTTGTTCCATAGATCTGTTCATTTTATTTTTCAGTCTATTTTCCACCTGTTGTTCAGAATGAGTAAATTCTATTGATCTTTCTTTAAGTTTACTGATTCTATCCTCTGTTATCTCCAGTCTCCTGGAGAGTTTATTCAGCAAAGTTTTTAATTTGATTAGTGCATTTTTCAGTTCTATAATTTTAACTTTATAGAAAATATTAATTTTTTTAAATAAAAAATTTTTTTTCTTACCCCTAACCCCACCTCTGTCAACCACCAATCTGTTCTCTGTATCCTTGGGCTTTTTTTTTTTTAAGTTCCACTTATAAGAGATCAGTTCAGTTCAGTCGCTCAGTCGTGTCCGACTCTTTGCGACCCCATGAATTGCAGCACACCAGGCCTCTCTGTCCATCACCGACTCCCAGAGTCCACCCAAACCCATGTCCATCGAGTCGGTTATGCCATCCAACCATCTCATCCTCTGTCGTCCCCTTCTCCTTCCGCCCCCAATCCTACCCAGCATTAGGGTCTTTTCCAATGAGTCAACCCTTCGCATGAGGTGGCCAAAGTATTGGAGTTTCAGCTTCAACATCCGACCTTCCAATGAACACCCAGGATTGATCTCTTTTAGGATGGATTGATTGGATCTCCTTGCAGTCCAAGGGACTCTCAAGAGTCTTCTCCAACACCACAGTTCAAAAGCATCAATTCTTCGGCGCTCAGCTTTCTTCACCGTCCAACTCTCACATCCATACATGACCACTGGAAAAACCATAGCCTTGACTAGACGTACTTTTGTTGGCAAAGTAATGTCTCTGCTTTTAAATATGCTATCTAGGTTGGCCATAACCTTCCTTCTAAGGAGTAAGCATCTTTTAATTTCATGGCTGCAATCACCATCAGCAGTGATTTTGGAGCCCCAAAAAATAAAGTCTGACACTGTTTCCCCATCTTATTTCCCATGAAGTGATGGGACCAGATGCCATGATCTTAGTTTTCTGAACATTGAGCTTTAAGCCAACTTTTTCACTCTCCTCTTTCACCTTCATTAAGAGGCTCTTTAGTTCTTCTTCATTTTCTGCCATTGGGTGGTGTCATCCGCATATCTGAAGTTATTGATATTTCTCCCCGCAATCTTGATTCCAGCTTGTGTTTCTTCCAGCCCAGCGTTTCTCATGATGTCCTCTGCATATAAGTTAAATAAGCAGGGTGACAATATACAGCCTTGACGTACTCCTTTTCCTATTTGGAACCAGTCTGTTGTTCCATGTCTAGTTCTAACTGTTGCTTCCTGACCTGCATACAGGTTTCTCAAGAGACAGGTCAGATGGTCTCTTTCAGAATTTTCCACAGTTTATTGTGATCCACACAGTCAAAGGCTTTGGCATAGTCAAAAAAGCAGAAATAGATGTTTTTCTGGAACTCTTGCTTTTTCACTGATCCAGCGGATATTGGCAATTTGATCTCTGGTTCCTCTGCCTTTTCTAAAACCAGCTTGAACATCTGGAAGTTCATGGTTCATGTATTGCTGAAGCCTGGCTTGGAGAATTTTGAGCATTACTTTACTAGCATGTGAGATGAGTGCAATTGTGCGGTAGTTTGAGCATTCTTTGGCATTGCCTTTCTTTGGTATTGGAACGAAGACTGACCTCTTCCAGTTCTGTGGCCACTGCTGAGTTTTCCAAATTTGCTGGCATATCGAGTGCAGCACTTTCACAGCATCACCTTTGAGGATTTGAAATAGCTCAACTGGAATTCCATCACCTCCACTAGCTTTGTTCGTAGTGATGCTTTCTAAGGCCCACTTGACTTCAGATTCCAGGATGTCTGGCTCTAGGTGAGTGATCACACCATCGTGATTATCTGGGTCATGAAGATCTTTTTTGTACAGTTCTGTATTCTTGCCACCTCTTCTTAATATCTTCTGCTTCTGTTAGGTCCATACCATTTCTGTCCTTTATAGAGCCTATCTTTGCATGAAATGTTCCTTTGGTATCTCTAATTTTCTTGTAGAGATCTCTAGTCTTTCCCAATCTGTTGTTTTCCTCTATTTCTTTGCACTGATCACTGAGGAAGGCTTTCTTATCTCTCCTTGCTATTCTTTGGAACTCTGCATTCAGATGGGAACATTTTTCCTTTTCTCCTTTGCTTTTCACTTCTCTTCTCTTCCCAGCTATCTGTAAGGCCTCCTCAGACAGCCATTTTGCTTTTTTGCATTTCTTTTCCATGGGGATTTTCTTGATCCCTGTCTCCTGTACAATGTCTTGAACCTCTGTCCATAGTTCATCAGGCACTCTGTCTATCAGGTCTAGTCCCTTAAATCTATTTGTCACTTCCACTGTATACTCATAGGGGATTTGATCTAGGTCATACCTGAATGGTCTAGTGGTTTTCCCTACTTTCTTCAATTTAAGTCTGAATTTGGCAATAAGCAGTTCATGATCCGAGCCACAGTCTGCTCCCAGTCTTGTTTTTGCTGACTGTATAGAGCTTCTCCATCTTTTGCTGCAAAGAATATAATCAATCTGATTTCGGTGTTGACCATCTCGTGATGTCCACGTGTAGAGTCTTCTCTTGTGTTGTTGGAAGAGGGTGTTTGCTATTACCAGTGCGTTCTCGTGGCAAAACTCTTTTAGCCTTTGCCCTGCTTCATTCTGTATTATATGGTATTTATCTTTCTCTCTCTGACTTATTTCACTTAGTATAATGCTCTTGAGGTCCATCCATGTTTTCAACAAATGGCAGTATTTCTTTCTTTTTTGTAACTGAATAATATTCTGTCAGATGTATATATCACAGTTTCTTTATCCATTCATCTATCAGTGGACACTTAGGTTGTTTTTATGTCTTGGCTACTGTAAATAATTCTGCCGTGAACATGAGGGAACATATATCTGTTTGAAGACTGTAAACAATGGAGAAAGAGTTCTTAAAACAGCCACCCTCAGGCAAAGCAAGAAGTAATAGACCCAGGTGCTCCGCCTTTCTATGAAGAAACCTGTTAGCTAATCATCATGACTGAGGCCTAAGGGGCAGGTTTCTAATTAGATATGCATTTAGGGGCTAACTGTCATCTTTTCCAGAGACCTTGGAGGGTGGGTGTTATCTTTGTACTTACCCCCTGCGATGCTACAGCAGCCCTGTCTTCTGGTGATGTTTACCTGTATTAGTGCCCTTGTTTTTATGTTTGGTGCCCGTTTTTCTGTGACTGACCCACCCAGGAAGCACCTCTTGATCACCCGGTTCTGATGATCAGGGGGGCTTTTATTCCTGGGTCCCACAGATTGCGGCAGTTGGAGAGATGGCTCTTGTGAGGCTGCTACTCCGAGGACACTACACAGACTGTGAACTGAGGCAGATCCTCCAGTCTTGCTGTGAAAAAGGCTTCTTTGCTTATCTTAGAACATCAGCTTGAGGGGCAAACTTCAGGTTTGGCACACATTTAGTGGCTTATAGAGCTGCTCTCAAGGAATGTAGGCTGTTGTCACCATCTTGACACTCTCCATCTGGCTTGCTTCAGCTCACTGGAGTCACCAAGAAAAGAGTTACACTCATCAGGAGCCCTGATTTTTGTGGCTGTGGCCCAGGGGATAACTCCAGATCACCTAACTCTAGTGGCCAGTGGGGCTTACCCTTGCAGTTCCACAGGACTGTGTGTATTTGTGTATTTTAAAAGCTGTTACCTGAGGGTCTGGCTTCCAGCCAGCATGAAGCTAGGTTCAGAGATCTTCTTCTTTGGGACACTAATTTGTCTTGGCACATTCTCAACTACTGGGAGCTATTAAAAATGTAATAGGCTGTTTGGACAAGCACAAAACTTGAGAGACAACAAAAAGTTGGGGCAGGGTTGAACAAGATTTCTCTTCTATACAAGGTAGCTCTTTTCAAGACTAGGAGAAATGGTTGTTTTATCTATTGGATAGAAGCTTACACGTAGAGTCAAGCAAAATGAAGCAACAGAGAAATAGTTTTCAAATGAAAGAAGAAGGCGAAAACCTCAGAAAAAAGGCTTTAATTAAATAATTAAATAGTATTTTAATTATTTACCTGATAATTTACCTGATAAGAGAGGTTCCCTGGTGGCTCAGACGGTAAAGCGTCTGCCTACAATGTGGGAGACCTGGGTTCAATCCCTGGGTCGGGAAGATCTCCTGGAGACGGAAATGGCAACCCACTCCAGTATTCTTGCCTGGAGAATCCCATGGACGGAGGAGCCTGGTGGGCTACAGTCCATGGGGTCGCAAAGACTTGGACACAACTGAACGACTTCACTTACCTGATAAAGAGTTCAAAGTAATTGTCGTAAAGATGATCACTGAACTGGGGAGAAGAATGGATGGACACAGTGAGAACTTCAACAAAGAGATGGAAAATATAAGAAAGTACCAAATAGAAATAACAGAGCTGAAGCATACAATAACTGAACTGAAAAGGTACATCAGAAGTGTTCAACAGCAGACTATATGAAGCAGAAAAAAAAAAAGAATCAACTTGAGGACAATGCAGAATAGCAAAAAGAAAAAAGAATGAAAAGACGGAAGACAACATCAAATGAACTAACATTCACGTTATAGGAGTCCCACAGGTGAAGAGAGAGAGAGAAAAGGGCAGAAATCTTATTTGGAGAACTAATGACTGAAAACTTCCCTAACTTGGGGAAGGAAACAAGCATCCAGATCCAAGAAGCCCAGAGACGACCAAAAAAGAGGACTCCAAAGAGATCCACAGCAAGGCACATGATAATTAAAGTGTCAAAAGTTAAAGACAAGGAGAGAATTTTAAAAGCAGCAAGAGAAAAACTGCTTAGTATATACAAGGAAACTCCTATAAGACCATCATTAGATTTTTTTCAGCATATACTTTGAGGCCAGAAGGGAGTGGCATGATATATTCAAAGTGATGAAAGGAAAAAAACCTCCAACCAGGAATACTTTACCCATCAAAGTTATCATTCAGAATTGAAGGAGAAATGAAGAGTTTTATGGACAAACAAAGCTAAAGGAGTTCATTACCACTAAACAAGAAAGTTTAGAGGACCTTATTTAGGCTGAAAGAAAGGCTGCTAAGTAGTAAAAGGACACATATGAAAGTATAAATCTCATTGGTAAGGGTAAATAGTAGTGGTTTAATTACTTATAAAGCTAGTACGATGATTAAAAGACAAAAGTAGTAAAAATGAGTTTAGTAATTAGCTAATGGGTACGTTGAAAGTGAAAGTGAAAGTTGCTCAGTTGTGTCGGAATCTTTGCGACCCCATGGACTATACAGTCCGTGGAATTCTCCAGGCCAGAATACTGGAGTGGGTAGCCTTTTCCTTCTCCAGGGGATATTCCCAACCCAGGGATCAAACCCAGGTCTCCCACATTGCAGGCAGATTCTTTTCCAGCTGAGCCACAAGGTAAAGTGTGACATCAAAAACATTAAGCCAAGGGTGACAAAGTGCAAAAATGTTGAGTTTTAGAACGGGCTCAAACATAAGTTGTTAATCCACTTGAACAGACTGTTAAGGATATAAGTTGTTATATGTAAGCCACATGGTAACCAGAAAGCAAAAACTTACAGTAAATACACCAGATAAAGAGAAAGGAATATAAGCATACTACTTAAGAAATAAAGTCACAAAAGAGGGCAAGAGAAGAAAGGAGCGGAGAGGAACCACAAAAACAGCCAGAAAACAACAAAATGACAATAAGCACATGTTTGTCAATCAAAAGTGTAAATGGGCTAAATTCTCCAAAGACATAGAGTGGGTGAAAAGACAAATGAGCAACAACAAAAACCAATACCCGTTTATCGGCTTCCTACAAGAGACTCACTTTAAATGTAAAGACACACAGACTGAAAGTGAAGAGATGTGAAAAAGATATTTCCATTCAAGTAGAAACCAAAAGAAAATTGGAATAGCTATACTTATGTCAGACAAAAGAGACATTAAAGCAAAGGCTGTAATGATAGACAAACAAAGGTGTTATGTAATGATAAAAGAGTCAGTCCAACAAAAGGATATAACAATTGTGTATGCACTGAACATAGGAGCACCTGAATATGTAAAGTAAATATTAACAGGCCTAAAAGGAGGAATAGACAGCAACACAATAGTACTAGGGGATTTTAATACCCAACTTACTTCCAGACGGAAAAATCAGTAAGGGAACACTGGTTTTAAGCAACATGTTCAGCAGATGGACTTAACAGATATTTTTAGAACAATCCATCCAAAAGCAACAGAATACACGTTCTTAAGTGCACATGGAACATTTTCCAAGATAGCTTGTATGTTAGACTATAAAATAAGACTTAATCAGTGTAAGAGGATTGAAATCATATCAAGCACCTTTTTTAAGCACAGTGGTATGAAACTAGAAATTAATTACATGAAGAAAACTGGAAAATTCATAAATATGTGGAGATTAAACAGCATGTTACTGAACAACCAATAGATTGAAGAAGAAATTAAAAAAATACCTTGAGACAAACGAAAATAAAAATGTATGACTAGCATACCAAAGTTAATGGGATACAGCAAAAGCAGTTCTAAGAGGGAAGTGTTTCTTTTAATATGTTTAATTGAACAAATATTTACTAAGCGCCTCCTTTGTGCCAGGCACTGTGTTAGGCACCCTCACTGTGGAGTGTCCCCACAGCATTGTAATCTGCTGAGAAATGAAACCAAGATACAGAAAATTGTCACAACCCTACAAACTAGGGGCGGGTGGAAGTGGGCAGAGTGAATGCAGGCGATTCCTGTGCCAAAAACACACCCACCAGAAACTTGTTTTCTTTCTTGGGACAAATCTCTACTAAGTGGTTGTTTTGAAACATCTCCATGTATACTGAGAGGGAAGTTGCTGTCACCACATCCCCACGCACTGGTGCCTGATGGACATTCGAATACTCTGAACACTACTCAAAAAAAGGAAGTGGCAAAGGAAGGTATTCATATTTGGATTAGAAGAGACTTTTCTTCAGTTCATATGGTTTGCAACAATCCTTAAGAAAGATATAAACATCCCTGCCTTGACAGCATAAATGTTTAAAGTAGACCTAGTTTTGGATTCCTGAGTCAGAATCGTTCAGTTATCTACAACCTCATAAGGCCAGAGAAGCGAAGGGAGATTTCTATTCTGAGGAGGAGAGAGTGGACACCACCTCTGGTTTGGAAACCCGACACACTGCACCTGCATTTACAGAAGCAATGCAAATGAGAGGACATCCTGGTGCTACTACTAGAGACACCCTCTCTCCCATACACACTGGGGACTCAGCAGCGGCCCTAGTTGCTGGCACCCCGCTTGGAGAGGCCCTGGTGGAAGTCTTGCAGGGCATAGATCTTCCCATCCAGCACCTCCCAGAAGCTCTTCAGCTCCACCTTCAGGTGGTGGTGGTGGTACTTGGCTCTCCTCAATGTCTATCTTCAGAGAACACTCCTTGTCTTCCGGGTTCCTACTGTCTCTCTCTGCTGCCTGTAACTTCTCAGAGATGTGTTCACACTCTGACATGAGTGGAGGTGTGATTTCACTTTGTTTTCAGAGGCCTTTCATCTTCATCTCTTTTTCTTGGACGCCAGATCCTCAACTCTTCTCTTCAACTGGACATTCTTCTTCTTCTCTCTGTTTATCGCCTTGCACTGCTGTTCCAGCTCATCAGATCTTGTTCGGAGCCAGTCGTTCTCATTGAGAACTGCCTCTTCTATTGCTCCAGGCTGGCTGCCAACACTTGTAGTGCTGTGATCAGCTGAGCATCACTAGGAGGGACGTTTATAGCAAGAAATAGCTATCTCAAGGGGAAAAAAATCGTCTTGAACAACCTAACTTTACACCTCAAGGAACAACAAAAAGAAAAAGAAATCCCCAAGCTTGTAGAAGGAAGGCTCAGAGTTGAAATGAGTGAAACAGAGGTTAGAAAGACAATAGAAAAGATCAATGAAACTAAGATCTGGTTCTTTGAAAAGGTAAACAGAATTTACCAACATTTAGCTAGACTTACCAAGAAAAACAGAGAATATATAAATAAGATCAGAATTTCATGAAAAAGGAGGTACCACAGAAATACAGAAGATCATAAGAGACTGCTATGAGCAATTATACACCAACAAATTGGACAACCTAGAAAAAATCAATAAATTCCTAACAACATATGACCTGTGCTATGCTGTGCTTAGTCGCTCAGTTATGTCCAGCTTTTTGTGACCCCATGGACTGTAGCCCGCCAGGCTCCTCTGTCCATGGGGATTCTCCAGGCAAGAATACTGGAGTGGATTGCCATGTCCTCCTCCAGGGGATTTTCCCAACCCAGGGATTGAACCCAGGTCTCCCACATTGCAGGCAGATTCTCTACTGTCTGAGTCACCAGGGAAGCCCATACCAGGACTTAGTCATGATGAAATATTAATAGGGGATCTGAACAGACTGATTACCAGTAAGGAGATTGAGTCCATAATCAAAAATCTCCCAACAAACAAGTCCAGACCGGATGGCTTCACTGGTGAATTTTACCAAACATTCAAAGAATTGATACCAAACCTCCTAAAACTCTTCCAAATAACAGAATAGGAGAGAACTCTCCCAAACTCCTGGGCTAGCAATATCCTAATACCAGAACCAGACAGGGATACCACAAGAAAATTATAGGCCAGTATCCCTGATGAATATAGATGCAAAAATTCTTTACAAAATATGAACAAATTGAATTCAACAATTCATTAGAAGAGTTCTACACTATGGGCATGTGGGGTTTGTTCCAGGGATGCAAGGATGGTTCAACATCTACAAATCTGTCACTGTAATACATGTGAAAGAACAAAACGAAGGATAAAAACCATATGATCATCTCGATAGATTCAGAAAAAAACATTTGACAAGATTCAACATCCATTTATGATAAAAAACTCAACAATTGTGGGTATAATTTTTACTTTATAGAAAATACTTTTCTTTATAGAAAAATTTTTATTAAGAAACTTACAAAACTTCTTTGAGATTTTTCCATTTCTTTGTTTCTTGAAGAAAACTTGTAACTGCTTATTGAAGCATTTTCATGATGGCTACTCTAAAATTCTTGCCTGATAATTCTAACTGCCAATTTAGCTTGGCATTGGCATTAGTTGATTGTCTTTTCTCATTCAAATTGTGGTTTTCCTGGTTCTTGGTATGATGAAGGATTATTTTTTTTTTTTATTATATCCTAGATATTTTGGTTATTATGTTGAGTCTTGATGTTATTTAACTCCTCTATTTAGCAGGTAGTCACCCTTCTCAGGTTTAATGTATACTTTCAGGCTTACTTTTATAGATTGTGGCAACAGTGTTTACCACATGTACAGATGTGAGAGTTGGACTATAAAGAAAGCTGAGCCCCAAAGCACTTATGCCTTTGAACTGTGGTATTGGAGAGAACTCTTGAACTGCAAGGAGATCAAACCAGTCAATCCTAAAGGAAATCCATCCTGAATATTCATTGGAAGGACTGATGCTGAAGCTGAAACTCCAATACTTTGGCCACCTGATGCGAAGAACTGACTCATTGGAAAAGACCCTGATGCTGGGAAAGATTGAAGGCAGGAGGAGAAGGGGACAACAGAGGATGAGATGGTTGGATAGCATCACTGACTCGATGGACATGTGTTTGAGTAAGCTCCGGGAGTTGGTAATGGACAGGGAAGCCTGACATGCTGCAGTCCATGGGGTCACAAAGAGTCGGACACGACTGAGTGACTGAACTGAACTGAACAGTGTTTAGTTTTCAGAGTTCTTGCATGGTGGCACAGCCTGTGAGGCCAGGCACACTTCTACTGGGCCTGGGGCTCTGCATGGCACTGGATGGAGGTGGGAAGACGCAGGGCTCCATGATGCTGCTGCCTTGACATCTGACGGGAGAGCACACACAGGGCAACAGCTCTGCTGGGCCTCCCCTCTCCCATCCTTTAGCCTGAGAGTAGCTTTTCCTGTTGTTTGTCTGTTTTGTCGATGTCTGCTGTCAATCCAGATTGCAAGTCCCTGTGCTTAGCCCTGGGCATGTATGAGAGATAAAAAGAAACCCAGGGACACACAGCATGTGTTGTTCTCAAGTCCCGTGACCCCAGGCTGCCTGCCTTCTCCTTTCCAGCTTTCAGGGTCCTTTTATGGGTGTCTTCTGGATTATGTCCAGGCAGGAGGAGCTGGAAAAGGGAGTCCACACCATCCATCCTGTTCTAGAACTGAAAGTCCAGTTCCGGGAGGTTTTACCATCACAATATTTTTTCTCTAAAACAAGGAGCCATGATGACTCCTAAATGACAGCTTGGCAGATGGCAGCCCACACAAACAGCACTAGGGCTTTAGGCTGCCGGAAGGTTCCGATCATTGTGGGGGGTGGGCAGAGAGAAGGCAAGCAGAGAGGAGCTGGGAGCGGGAGGCGAGGAAGTGGTCCAGAGCATCCTACAGCTGCCCAGCCCACTGTGATGCTGGCCCCACAGATCCCCTGGCTGATGAGGCACAAAGTGCAGCACAACATGGAAAGTATCAGTGATCTGGGATGTGGAGACAGAGGGATGAGGAAAAGAAAAAGGGAGGCAGTGAGTGAGGAGAGGAGGACAGGTCACTCTGGGAGCCTCAGCACCTATCCAGCATTTCCTCACGGACCAAGGGACTGACATTCCTCTCTGGGGGCTATCACGATCCTCCCCTCTACCTCCCAGAGCTCAGGGACCCCTACAAGTGAGAAGTGGAGGCAGAGCCAGGCATGGGGCCAGGACGAGTGTCTGGGGAGGCGGGGTCCTCAGGTGGTGCAGGAGGAGGCCACTTTTCTGAGCCATTCCAGTCCCAGGGATAAAAATACCAGTTTGCAAAAATCAGCTGCTAATCTTGTTGCTAGGTAGAGTTCAACCCCAGAATTGCCATTCTGTGCTAAGTTTGGCTGAACAGCTTTTTCTGGGAATTAAGAGTCTCAGACTCAGGCCCAGGTCTTAGAGGAGGCATAGGGAGACAGGTGCTTTGCTTGTAGACTTGTGAGGGGACAGATAGGCAAACAGGGTGCTTGTCACACCCGAACTGTGGTGGTGTGGTGGCCCTGTGGAAAAGGTCTCCACTCTACAGATTCCGTGAGGAGGCAGCACTTTGGAGCCCAGGGGTCCCACGAGGGAGAGGCTAGGGGCTGGCTGGGTGGGCTGGGGGCAGGGGATACCACAGTGAACTCCTTTGGGCCAAGCTCCCAATGCCAGAGGGACAAGGCAGACAGTGGTCTGGACACCATTGAGGACCCTTCTGTGGGAAAGTGCTTCCACCCTCAGCCAGTCACCATGGTCTCTGCCCAGGGCCTGACCTGATGACCATTGTGAATGGGGCGGGGGTGGTGGGGGGAAAGGAGATGCTGCCTAAAACCCTGCCCGTCCAGCTGGGGAGGTGGGACCCGGGGGGCCAGAAGCCCCAGGGGACTGTGAGCCCTGGAGGGGCAGGGGAGAGCATTAGCAGCCAGGCGGAGGGGTTGAGGCTGAGGTGCTCCACACGGAAAGGCCTGGAACTGCTGACAGGGCCGCAGTGGCAGGAGGCATCCTAATGACTGTAATTAAAATGCCAAGGCAGCTCTGTAGCGGCCAGGTGGTTCCTGAATCCTGCTGAAGAGCCGCAAGTGCCTGACACCAGGGGCAGCGGGCCAGCCAGGCCCCTCGGGCCTTCAGGCCAGGAGAGGGGAGGGCTGTGCCCTCCTGGCAGTGTACCCTCTGGTCCTTCTCCTTCCCAGCTTTGGAGACTTCACAGGGAGAATCAGAGGACCTTCTTCTCAATCCTGTCTTTTGCACTCAGAGTCCCACACTCTGCTTCCCCTGGGCCCCGGCCCTGTTGGGAGGCAGGAAAGTCAAGAGAGGGCTTAGGGCCCCCAAGGCCTGCTTGAGGGACCCCAAACTTCCCAGGCAGAGGCCCATGGGGGCCATACAGCAATGGCACCAACCAGACTGGTTCCAGGCCTCCTGCTCCCAACCTAGAGCCTTGGTCATGCTGAGGGGGCTGGGAGTGGCCCAGGGAGCCATCCATGGGCTTTCGACCACAGTCCTCACCTCTTGCCTGCTGCCTTCTGCTTTCTAGCCCAGGTTGTCAACAGCCTTTGCTTAGGAAGGCTGCCAAGGCTACATCTCCAAAGTCCCTGGGAGAATGCTGACAGCCCTACCCCAAGCCCCTGCCCTTCCAAGTGCAGGAAAGCAGTGGGTTTCCTGAGACCCCCATGCCCAGGAGCCATGAGAGAACTTCCCATCCCCTCAATCCACAAAAGGGCCCACAAAGCAGCCTTGTGCAAAGGGCCAGTGCAAATCGGGGCTCCTGAGGGCTCAAATCCCAGGTGGAACCTGGGCTAGCCCTGCAGCAGGAAGACCCCCAGACACCTTGCCAGGTTCGTCCATGCCAGAGGACAGGTCGAGTCCCAGCCCCTCCCCGCACAGAGGGAACTCAGGGCAGAGCTCGATCTTGGCCTCACCCACGGATCCACTGGGACCACTCGTGCTCCTGCCTGTCCTTCTGTGCTTCTTCCACTCCCTGGAAGAGAGAGACGGCACAGGAGCTGCTGTCTGTGTGCTCTTTCCATCTTGTTGATTTGCCAGGATTAAAAGCCCACTGCAGTCGTATTTGGGGTTGGGACCAAAGTGGAAAAAAGTTGGTGAAAGAAGACCCTTTCCTCCTAAACTGTGACACTGCAGAGGAGAACGAATCCTGGGTCTGGGCTGCGAGTTTGATTTAGAACACAGACCTGGCAGTCCTGGAGCCTGGCTGGCGGCCATCAGAGGCCACAGGAGGGCAGCATGCTTGCTCTCCTAGAAGCAGGAGGCGGGGCTGCCAGGCCTGTCCCCCTCCTACGGGCCACCAGCTGTTCTTTTTGTTTGTTTGTTTTAATAACAGCTTTATTGAGGTCTAATTCACATAGCATAAAATTCACCCTTTTAAAGTGTACAATTCGTGGTTGTTAATGTATTCACAGTTATGCAACCATCACCACTATCTAAATGTAGAATATTTTCATCATCCCCCAAAGAAACCTCATACCCATTAGCAGTCACTCCTTATTCCACCCAACCACCCCCATCCCCAGGCCTCATCAACCACTAATCTGTCTGTATGAATTTGCCTGTGTCATAAGATAATGTCGGACCCCTACCTCACACCGTACACAAAAATTAACTCAGAATGGATCAACCACCCAAATATAAGAGCTAAAAGCACAACACTCTTAGAAGAAAACAAATCTTTGAACTTCAGATTTTATATTGGCTTCTTAAGTATTACACCAAAAAGCACCAGCAACAAAAGAAAACTAGATAAAGTAGACCTAAATAAAATTAAAAATTTTCGGGCATCAAAAGACATTATCAAGAAAGTGAAAATACAACATACAGAGTAGAAGAAAATAAGTGTTATATCCAAAATGTAGAAAGAACTCCTACAACTCAATGAGAAAAAGACAAACCAATTAAAATATGGGGAAAGGATCTCAACAGACATTTCTTCAAAGTGCATAAACAAATAACCAATAAGCAGATGAAAAGATCTTCCACATCATTAGTCAATAGAGAAATGCAAAAACCACAGTGAGGTACATTTCATCTGTACTAGGATAGTTACAATTTTTTTGGAAAGCAAGTAAGTGTTGGTGAGGATGTGGAGCAGTTGGAACCCTTGCATATTGTTGGTGGGAATGAAAAATGGTGCAGCTGCTATAGCAAGCAGTTTGGTGGTTCCTCAGAGAGACAAACATAGAAGTACCATATGATCTAGCAATTCCACTCCTAGATAAATGCCCAAATGAATTGAAAACAGGTTCAAACAGATAGTTGTGCACCCATGTTGATTGCCTCATTATTCACAATAGCCAAAAGGTAGAAACAACTGACCACCTGCCAATGCAGGAGAGGCAAGAGACTTGGGTTTAATCCCTGGGTCTTGAAGATCCCTTGGAGAAGGGCACAGCAACCCACTCCAGTATTCCTGCCTGGAGAATCCCACGGACAGCGGTGTCTGGCAGGCTGCAATCCATAGAATGGCAAAGAGTCGGACACGACTGAAGCAACTTAGCACACACAGAAACAACTGAAATGTCCATCCACTGATGAATGGATAAGTAAAATGTATCAATAGTATATCCAGATAGCAAAATATAGTTCGTCCACAAAAACGAATGACTTTCTGATATAGTAGTTCACCCTTACTCATAGTTTCACTTTCCAAAGTTTCAGTTACCATGGTCAACTGTAATCCAAAAATATGAAATGGGAAATTTTAGAAATAGACAATTCCTAAGTCTTAAATTTCTACCATTCTGAGTAGTGTGTTGAAATCTCACACCATTCTGTCCGAGATCCCCAGTCATCAACATTGTCAGCTCATGACATTCAGCCACTGACATCATCATGGCTCCATGTTCCAGGATCACCCTAAGCAGATAATCTTCCTTCTGACACATCATCAGAGGGTCAATAGTAGTCTGATGCTACATCGCAACGCCTACTTCATTCACACTACTTCATTTCATCTTGTAGGCATTTTGTCATTTCACGTCATCACAAGAAAAGTAAATATAATACAATAATATATTTTGAGAAAGAGATCACATTCACATAATTCTTTTATGCAGTATAAAATTGGCTCCCCCGGAGGCTCAGTGGTAAAGAATTTGCCTGCCAATGCAGGAGACGCAGGAGACGTGGGTTCGATCCCTGGGTAGGGCAGATCCCCTGGAGGAGGAAATGGCAACCCACTCCAGTATTCTTGCCTGGAAAATCCCACGGGCAGAGGAGTGTGGTGGGCTACAGTCCACAGAGTCACAAAGAGTTGGACACAACTGAGCACACACAGCATACGTTGTTGTATTTATTTTATTATGATAGTTAATCTCTTATTATGCTTAATTTATAAATTAAACTATGCCTGTATAGAAACATGATATACATAGTGCTCAGTACTATCTGTAGTTTGAGGCATCTACTGGGGAGCTTGGAATGTTTGGATGAAGAGAGATTACTGTACAGGCTACATTGTGGACAAACCTTGCAAACATGCTAAGGGAAATAAGCCAGATGCAAAAAATGACAAATTGTGTATGATCCCATTTATCTGAAATATCTAGGATAGGCAAATTCATAGAGATGGAAAGTAGATTAGAGGTTACCAGTCTCTGGAGGGTGGTAGGATGGGGAGTTATTACTGAATGACCACAGAGTTTCTGTTTGGAGTGATGAAAAATTTGGAAAGACACAATAGTAGTGATGATTGCACAGCAATGTACTTAAACATTGCTGAACTGTGCACTTAATATAGTTGAGATGGTAACTTTTATAATATATATATTTTACTACAATAAAAAACAATTTAAAATTTTTTGTGTGTATTTCAGTTCCAGGCGATAGACTGGTTGCCTGGACAGTTGATTTACCTCCTAAGTCTCAGTTTCCACATTTGTAAAATGAAGACAGACAGAGTACCTATCCTATGAGGTTGCTATAAAAATCAAATGGCATAATACATGTAAGTACTTAGCATCAAGTCTGGCACACGATGAGGGCTCCTTAGAGGGGAGCAGTCATCATTATTTACTCTGTGTGTGTGTGTGAGAGAGAGAGAGACCTGTCCAGTTTGATGTCTTCCCTTCCTCGAGTTTCTACTTCCAGCTATGGTGGAGGAATTGGCTAGACCACTGTGAACAATTAGAAAATCCAGATGAAAAAATTGGTTTGAAGGCCTCTGAGAGCTGCAGACAACCATGAATTGAGGAGCCAAGTTTCCCAAGAAAAGAGAACTGGAGAGATGTGAGCTGACATTCTGCACCACTTACATCTTCAGATGTGAACCAATTTTTGGCTTAGAGAAGCTACAAATCTGAGCATAGGGCTACTATTGCTAAAAGGCACAGAAGCAAGCATAATTTTCTACACGTACATGGAGAAGAGGAGACATTTTTAATTATAGTGCCAATAAATTAGCCAGGACTGAAGAGGCTGGAAGCTCCAAACTCAGATATGGCCCCTAAAGCATTTGCCTGTATATTAAATGCATGGTGAGAGGCTAAGAACCGAGGAGTGGAATTTTAAATAATCTCATGGTTATGAAGAGACAAAAATCAGAACTTAGGATCTGAGTCAGGGCCTAGGGAAGGCTATACCCTGGAAATGGGCATGAACCAAAGACAGAAGGAGACAGAAGGACTGAAATCCTGCCTCTCGTTTGGACTAAAGTAGTCTGCCTACACACTAGCTACCCCCAGAGGGCAAGATGAACCCTCTCTGGAGAAATGTAGAAGAATCCAGAAACCTCAGTTAGTTGTCATGGACAGTGTCCAGCATTCAGTGATAAATTATCGACATACCAAGAAACTCTTAGATGACACAGATTTTGGAGTTATCGGACAGGCTTTAAAATAACTGTTATTGATATATTTTTTTAAATAAATTTATTTATTTTAGTTGGGGGCTAATTACTTTACAATATTGTAGTGATTTTTGCCATACATTGACATGAATCAGCCATGGGTTTACATGTGTTCCCCATCCTGAACCCCCCTCCCACTTCCCTCCCCATCCCATCCCTCTGGGTCATCCCATTGCCCCAGCCCTGAGCATTTGTCTCATGCATCAAACCTGGAATGGTGTTCTGTTTCACATATGATAATATACATGTTTCAATGCTATTCTCTCAGATCGTCCCACCCTCACCTTCTCCCTCAGAGTCCATAAGACTGTTCTATGCATCTGGGTCTCTTATGCTTATCTTGATATTTTAAAGAAAGAAGATGATGAGATAAAGAATTTTATTAGAGAAATACACATTCTAGAGCTGAAAACATAATAATTGATATTTAGAATAAGTCAGTGGGTTTATGATGGGACACAAGAGAATAAAGGACTCATGAAAGTTGATTGACAGGGTTAGTAGAAGCCAAGACAGTAGAAAATATCAAGGCTGATGCACAAAGGTGGAAAAAAAGAAAATATGGAGCATGCTGAAAAGTTCTAAAATGTGTACACTGGAGTCCTAGGAAGAGAAAGAAGCAAAGAAATATTAGCGGACATAATGGCAGATGGTTTTAAAAATAAATGAATGCTATCAGCCCACAGATTCAAGATACTCAATGAACCCACAAGCAGGATAAATACAAAGATAATCTTAAAAGGAGTCAGACTAAAAATAAATAACTACAATGTAACTTCAAAGGAGTGACAATCAGTCATAGCAGAGCTTTCAACACAAATGAATAATCAGAAGGCAGTAAAATAACATTTTTAAGTGCTGGCAAAAATAAACACCAACCTAGAATACCATAGAATTTGGTAGCAAAAATCTTCAGAAGTGAGGGTGAAATGAAGACATCTCACGAAAAATAAAAAAAATTAAAAAATGAAAATCTTCATTGGTAGAATGTGTGTGCATGCTAAGTCGCTTCAGTCATGCTCCACTCTGTGCAACCCCATGGACTGTAGTCCACCAGGCTCCTCTGTACATGGGATTCTCCAAGCAAGAATACTGGAGTGGGTTGCCATGCCCTCCTCCAGGGGATCTTCCCAATCCAGGGATCGAATCCGAGTCTCTTATGTCTCCTGCATTGGCAGGTGAGTTCTTTACCACTAGCGCGACCTGGGAAGCCCACATTAAATGTAAAGGGATGAATTATTCCAAGATAAAGACGAATATAGACTGGATCAAAATAAACTGTATGGTGATACAAGAGGCATATCTTAAATATAAGGATGCAGAGAGTCTGACAATTAAGGGATGGGAAAATATAGACCGTGTGTGTTTCAGGTCCCTAAGACTACTCTCAGGCTTGGTGGTTCACCAGAAAGACTGAAAGGACTCAGAGGAGCTGTTATATTCAGAATCACTTTTTTTAAAAGCAGAAGGAAATAGATTACAATCAGCAAAGGGGAAAGGTGCACGAATGAAATCTAGGGGAAACCAGGCACTAGCTTCCAGGAGTATCCCTCCCAATGTGTGTGTGTGCGTGCGCGTGTGTGTGCTAAACTGCTTCAGTTGTGTCTGACTCTTTGTAACCCTATGGACCATAGCCCTCCAGGCTCCTCTGTCCATAGGATTTTCCGGGCAAGAATACTGGAATGGGTTGCCATGCCTTCCTCCAGGGACTGAACCCACATCTCTTATGTCTCCTGCATTGGCAGGCAGATTCTTTACCACTGGCATAACCTGGGAAACCGCCCTCCCGCCACCCCCAATGAAGCTGCTTAATTTTCCTGATAACAAAGTGTGATAATACCCATGTGTGCTGTTGTGTGCTTAGTTGCTCAGTCATGTCTGACTCTGCACCTCCATGGAGCAGGGTCTTGCCAGGCTCCTCTGTCCATGGGGATTCTCCAGGCAAGAAAACTGGAGTGGGTTGCCATGCCCTGCTCCAGGGGATCTTCCCAACCCAAGTATCGAACCCAGGCCTCCTGCATTATAGGAGGATTTTTTACTGTCTGAACCACCAGGGAAGCCTGATAACACACATGAAGCATTGCCAACTAAGGAGTTCACCCGAGCCTTGATGTCAAGGGTTTATATTGGGAATTGGCTGCACTGTCTAATCACCAGCCTTAGTTGCTCAGTCTGCAGCCCCTAGAGATAAAGCCAATACAGGGTAGCCCAGGGCCTCAGGCTACAGAAACAGATATTCACCACAAGTCACGTTAGCATAGCTGTGTGATTGTATAGGTCAGCTAGGGCTGCCATAACAAAATTCCACAGACTGGGTAGCTTAAACAACAGAAATTTATTTTCTCACAGTTCTGGAGACTGGAACATCAAGATGTCAGTGTTGATTTCTCTGAGACCTCTCTCCATGGCTTGCAGAGGGCCACCTTCTCCGTGTGTCTGCCCACGACTTTTCCTCTGCATCCGTAGTATCTCTCTGTGTGTCCTCATCCCCTTATGATGACATTAGAAAAATTGTATTAGGGCCCACCCAAATGACCTCATTTTAGCTATTTATCTTTAAAGACCCTCTCTCCAAATACAGTCACATTCTGAAGTACTGAGGACTAGAGTTTCAACATCTAGATTTGTAGCGGACACAGTTAAATTCATAACCCTGGTCAAACTGATAGAGCATGGCCCAAGATCTCAGGAATATCAAAACATAATTTTTAGCAAGGATATTCCAAGAGCTCAGAAGTTATTTCACAGAAGCCAGCCAAGGATCAGGCCTCTCTTGGAATGTGCAGGATTTGGGCAAACCAAGTCTGGTGTGTTAACCCTTTATTCCATACCATGTAGGCACTAACCAAAAAAAAAGCTAATGTAATTATATTATCATTAGATTAAAAAAAAACACTTAGAAAATAAAGGCAACTGGAGATAGATATAATAATTTAAAAGTGTACTTGCCAGAAATACACAAAAATTAGAAATTTTGTATAAACCTAGTAAGCTCAAAACATATAAAGTAAAAATTGACAATACTAAAAGGAGAAGTTTAAAAATTGGCAGAGTGAAGACTTTAACCCACCGCCCTTAATTTATGAGAACAAGAAGACAAAAATCTCAGTAAGGACAAGATCTGAATAACATGATTAACAAACTTGATATCTTTGATGTATATGGAACATTACAAAAATTGATCATATGGTTGAACTATAAGTTTCAACACGTATTAAGAGACTTAGGTTATTCAGATCACGTCTTAGGAGTGGTTGGTAACTTGTATTCTGCTAAAAACTATCTACAAAAGCATTCTTAGTGATGCAATATTGAAAACATTCCCCCTGAGATTGGGAATGAAACAGGATATCTATAATCACCCTACTGTTCAGCATTGTATTGAAGGGCTTCAGTCAGTCAATTCAGTTGCTCAGTTCAGGTCCGACTCTTTGCAACCCCATGGACTACAGCACACCAGGCTTCTCTGTCCATCACCAACTCCTGGAGCTTACTCAAACTCATGTCCATCGAGTCAGTGATGCCATCCAACCATTTCATCTGTCATCCCCTTCTCCTCCTGCCTTCAATCTTTCCCAGCATCAGGGTCTTTTCCAATGAGTCAGTTCTTCGCATCAGGTGGCCAAAATATTGAAGAGTTTATCCAGTTCTAAAGGCAAGTAGAAAAAGACCCAAAGTTTGAAAATGAAGAAATAAAATGATCATTACTTAGAGATGACATTATTGTGTAAGTAAAATGTCCAAAAGAATTTCAGGCAACTTACTAGAATTAATATGTGAAATTAGCAAGGTTGCTGGCTATAATGTCAATATTTTAAAATTTGTATTTATATGTATCAAAAATAATTAAAATATTTTAAGAATTATCACTTTTGATAGGATTAAAAACACCAAATACTTAGTAATAAAACTAACAAAAGACATGCAAAACATTTACATAGGAAATTAAGAGCTTTATTAAAGTACACTTAAATAAATGGAAGGACCTGTATAATATTTGTGGATTGGAAGATGATACAGAAATAATTTCAACTCTCTGCAATCTGAGCTGTGTGTTTAATGCACATTACCTCCCCCAAATATCAGAAGTTATGTGTTTGTGAAATTGACAAGCTGACCCTAAAATCTACCTGAAATTTCAATGGACTAAGAAAGGTAAGATGAACTGAAGGAGGAGGAACAGAGAAACAACAGACACAAGGCTGTAGGACTTGGACCAGCAGCAGCATCACTCACTGCAAAGCTTCAGTAAATATCCAGGGTGGCCTTAGTCAAGGATAGACAGACCAATGGAACTGAACTGAGTCCAGAAACAGGCCCACACATGTATGACAAAATAACTACTTGCTTATAAATTAGAGGAAGAAGAGTTTTTTCCAAAATTACTGCTGGGTGGATTGACTATACATATGGAAAAATACTTTTGATGCTTACTTTATACTACACACACACAAATACACACACGTGCGCATAGGCACATATCTCTAATTCACAAGGATTGTAGAACTAATTCATAGGGATAAACAATAAAGCTGTAAGAAAAAAAACATAGGAGAATATCTTTATGACCTTGAGAATAGGCAATAATCTCTTAAATAGGATGTAAAAAGCACAATGCCATTGAGAGGAAAAAATTGATACATTTAATCACATTGAAATTAAGAACTTATACTGGTCAAAATACACTATTAATGATGTGCACAGACTTCCCTGCTTGTCCAGCCTGCCAATGCAGAGGACATGAGTTTGATCCCTCGTCTGGAAAGATTCCACTTGCCATGGGGCCACTAACTTGTACACCACAACTACTGAGTCTGCACCCTGGAGCCCACAAGCCGTAACTACTGGAGCCCACAAACCGTAACTGCTGAAGCCTGTGTGCCCCTAGAGCAGACGCTCCACAAGAGAAGCCACCACAGTGAGAAGCCTGTGCATAGCAACTAGAGAAAACCTGTGTGCAGCAATGAAAACTGAACATGGCCCAAAATAAATAAGTTAATTAATTAAAAAATAATGTTCAAGAAGGTGAAAAGGCAAGCCACAGAGTGACAAAAGATACTTCCAGTGCATGTATCTGACAAAGGATCCTGATCCAGAATATACAAAGAATTTCTACAAGTCAATAAGAAAAACACAGACAACTAACAGAAAAATGGGGGAAAATATGAACTGCACTTCACAAAAAGAGATATCCAAAGATTCCTAAAACAGAAGATTATCAGGGACATGAAAGTTAGGATCACAGTGTAATACACACCCACCTGGATGGCCCAAAGTTTTACCAGTTTATACTCCCTAGACTATGGAACAGCTCAAATTCACAGTGTTGGTAGGAATGTAACTTGACAAAAACCACTGTGGGGAACCTTTATAGACTGTAAGTTGTCCTCTCTGGGATTCCAGTCTGGTCTGTCACCCACAGCCTGAAAACAGTTATCTCATACATTTTGTCCAGTTTTATGATTATCTGAGGACAGGTTACTCTAGTTCCAGTTCATCCATAATATTTAGACATGGAAGTCACAAGTAAGCTTCTTTTTTTAAAAAAATTATTTTTATTTATTTATTTAGGCTCTGCTGGGTCTTTGTTGCAACATCTGGGCTTCTCTAAAGTTATCGTTCATGGGCTCTAGAGTGCATGGGCTCAGTAGTTGCGGTGAGGGTGTTTAGTTGCAGTTTGTGGGATCTTAGCTTCCTGACCAGGGGTCAAATACAAGTCCCCTGCATGGAGCGTGGAGTCTTAACCACCAGCCCACCAGGAAAGTCCTGAAAGCAAACTTCTTGGTGGAGAAGGTGACGCTTGTTTCCACCCCTGCCCCCACCACCCGTGACACTTTTCTGCCTGGACACTTCTCAGGCCTGGCTTCCAGAATGTCTCCTCTCTGGCTCTCTCACCCTCGGTTTGCTCCTTATTTTTAGTTTTTTGGCTACGATATACGGCTTGTGGGATCTGGGATCTTAGTTTCCTGACCAGAGATCGAACTCAGGTCTTGGCATTGAACGTGTGGAGTCCTAACCACTGGACCGCCAGTGAACTCCTGGCTTTCTCCCTCTGATCTCTTTCAGCGCCCCTTCCTCAGACCCTCCCCTTCCTGCAGGCTTCCCCTGGAGACCTACAAATGGCCCTTTATTCTCTTCCAGGTGACATTCACTATGGCTCCCACCCGCCTCCATCACATGATTCCCTGGTCTGAATCTTCAGTTCCCATTTTTGCTCTGGCCTGAGGGCCTATCTTCACCTGACGCAGCAGGTGGTGGTGCCAGGAGGCTCTTTCTCAACACCGAGAAGTGGAACTTACTACCCATACCTCAAACCTGTTCCTCTCTTGTGTCTTCCCCCCACCCTGCTCCCCTCAGCAGGAGTGGTCATGCAGCATTTCCCCATCCCCCAACTTCTCCATTTCAGTGGCCACCAAATCATAATTCCAAATGGATACCTTCTGTGCTCAACTGCTTCAGTCATGTCCGACTCTTTGCGACTCCGTGGACTGTAGCCCGCCAGGCTCCTCTGTCCATGGGATTCTCCAGGCAAGAATACTGGAGTGGGTTGCTGTGCCTTCCTGCAAGGGATCTTCCCGACCCAGGGATTGAACCTGTGTCTCCTGCATCGGCAGGCGGATTCTTTACCCACTGAGTCACCAGGGAACCTTCTAGCCCCCGGCCAATGACAGTAGCTATTACTAGTCTTGTTAATATTAACACCATGAAGAAGGTCAAATGTGCAGTTTCCAGGGTGTGGCCTTCAACAGTTTCTCTTGGGAGGTGAGGGGAAAGTGAGGAGGTTTCAGCAGACCCTGGTTCCTAGATGAGGACGAGCATCTGCATGGCCCCCCGCAGAACCCTAGGCAGGAAGACCTGGACACCAGTCACTGTGACAGAGACCCAGTCACGTGGGAGGGAGCTGCTGAGGTGTGAAGGGAGCCTGCCTGGGGCCTGGCTGCCATTGGGTGGCTGTTTTAGAGCCTGCCCAAGCTGCTGCTCAGCAGGCCTGGCAGCCAGTCTGCTGAGACCCCAACTGAATGGAGAGGGCCCCTGTAGTCACCTCCCTGAAGGAGAGGGACCTCCTCCCTCTGTGACTGTCCTGTATGTGTCTGTGTTAGTCGCTCAGTCATGTCTGACTCTTTGCAACCCTCTGGACTGTAGCTCTCCAGGCTCCTCTGTCCATGGGATTCTCCAGGCAAGAATACTGGAGTGGGTAACCATTCCCTTTTCCAGGGAATCTTCCCGACCCAGGGATGGAACCTGGTCTCCCGCATTGCAGGCAGATTCTTTACCATCTGAGCCACCAGGGAAGCCCATGACTGTCCTGTGTGAGAGCCCCCAAACTGTTGTGGCCTGCTAGCCTGGGGGTGCGGTGCAGAGGGGTGAAAGACTGGGGAGAGTGGCAGGAGGGCTGTATCCATCGTGTGAAGCTTCTCCTGATCCACTAGGAAGGCCAGATGCAGGCAGCAGCTGGCAGAGGCCAAGCACCTTGGGCTGGGATCGGGGCAAGAGCGAGGCCACTCCATTCTGTGGGCCTCAGGATCCATCCACCACTTCGCTTCCACCCACTGCCCTCAGGGCCTCTGGGTGGAGGAGAGCCCAGACACCTGGGAGACCCTCATGGGATGACTGCAAGAGGGGGAGGCCCTGCACCCGGGCACCTCAGAGCAGGGCCCAGGGGAGTCCTGGCAGGATGAGGGATCATGTTCCATCCACCACTTCGCTTCCACCCACTGCCCTCAGGGCCTCTGGGTGGAGGAGAGCCCAGACACCTGGGAGACCCTCATGGGATGACTGCAAGAGGGGGAGGCCCTGCACCCGGGCACCTCAGAGCAGGGCCCAGGGGAGTCCTGGCAGGATGAGGGATCATGTTCCGAGAGGGAGAGTTAAAAATGCTACCTCCCCTCTGCTCCCTGAGACCCAGGCCTTGTTCCCACAGTTAGGAAGGAGGACCCGGCTAGCTCAGAGGTAGGTATTGCATCCCTGGGGCCAAGACCTGTGATCTTACAGCTCTGTTTTCATCATTGGGCTGCTTTCAGGTGGCATCACACAACCAGCTGGATCACCTGCTCTCAGGCCTGGGGAGGGCTCCCCCCACAACTCTCCTACCCCTAATCCACTGGGCCCCACCACTATTGGCCTCACGGCTCAGAACCCTGTGTCCTCGTTAGCAAAGTGGTGACCACGTGCCCACATATGGAAGGCTCCGGCTAGACTAGCACTTGAGTTACTCTGCCTGGCCGTGGCCTGACACCTGTAAGGGTGCGCGTGCCTGCAGTGTCCCGTAATTACGGTGGCTGTGTGCAAACTGCATTATATTTGGCTCCCCCCACGCACGAGGCTCTTGTCTCCACGGAGCTCTCCCTCCCTATGTGTCACGTGGCCTGGTATCTCCATCCCTTCCTCTGCAGATCTGCCAGGCCAGTCCCAGAGGGGGGCGATTTGGGCTGTTTCCAGTTTTCTGGTTTATAAATAACACCGCTGTGCATGTCTTTATTACAAATCCTTCTTTCCTCTGAAACCCTGAATAACTAAGCCCCACGAGGCACTGGTGCCCAGCTAGTACATCCTTCCAAACCCTCCTTGCTTCCTGGCACATCCCATCTGCGCTGAATAGACCCTTGCTATGGACACTGGCCTGGCAAGTGCTCAAAAGGGCACCAGGGGCAGGAATGCAGCCTCTTCCAGGTTCATGGGTGTAAACAAACCAAACAAAAAGTAAAGGAAGAGCACCCAGTATTTCCTAATGTTTTATTCCTTTAAATTTGCAATGAACTCTTCTGTGCAACTGGACAGAGGAGATCAGGTGCGATGGGCCCTGGTCATTCTCTAGTCATGGCTATTGCTTTTGTTTGCTTATCCTTTTTTTTTCTCTTCATATTTTCGTTGGCTTTTTTGTAGTACAAATATAATATGTGAAAATATTCTTGTGCAAAGTTCACCATAGTTTTTGCATTTCTTCTATGGTATTTTACTCTTTTTTTGAGTCTCCATGAGTCATTTATATTTTCCTAGAAAATTTTCCATTTCAACTATGTTTTTCCATTTATTGGTAAAATGCTGTGCATAGTGTTCTTTTGTGATCTTTATCTCTTCGTTTCATTTTTGTCTTCCTTTTCAACTTTTTTTGGACTTATTTTTGCTATTGGCCAAACTTGTCAAAAGTCTGTCTGTTTTACTATGAAAAATTTTTCAAATTTTTGGTATTACTTGTTAGTTGAACTTAGCTTGGCTGTTTTTTATTTCACTAATTTCTCTTTGGTTTTATCACACTCCTCCCTTTACCTTTCTCGGGGTTGTTATTCTTTGCCAACATCTTCAGCTGTAAATCTTGGTTTATTCTCAATTTCACTCGTTTTCTAGTAAATCAAGCTGGCTTGTTTCCTATGAGCACTGCTTGGCCGCACCCTACAACCTATGAGGCACGCTGGTTCACTTGTGTCCGTTTATGTTTCATTTTTGTAGTTTCTATAGTTTCTAGTTTAAATTTATTGCCGAGTGGATTTATTTGGCTTCCTTTAGTTATTTATTTTTTAATATCATTGCACTGTTGCCGCTGATGCCTGCTTTTGTCATATTTTTTGGGAACCCACTCTGTTTTCTGATCCTTGGCCAAACACTCAGACTGTTCCATGTGACTGAGAAGAACGTTCTCCACAAATGATGCCAACATTTTGTGTAATTTTAAAGTTAGGGTTACTTTACATACATAATGATATGTCACTGGCATGTAAATTACATTCACATAAAAATGCACTGATTTTAAGAATATGGTTTGTGTATAGTATATGTTTTTGACAAATGTATACCCTTGTGTTGTTGTTGTTGTTTAGTCACTAAGTCGTGTCCAACTCTTTTGCGACCCCATGGACTGTAACCCGCCAGGCTCTTCTGTCCAGGGGATTTCCCAAGCAAGAGTACTGGAGTGGGTTGCCATCTCCTTCTCCAGGAGCTATTCCTGACCCAGGAATCAAACTTGTGTCTCCTGCATTGGCAGGTAGATTCTTTACCACTAGCGCCATCTGGGAAGCCTACCCTTGTGTAATCACAAAGAAACAGAGACCATTTCTACCACCCCAGAATCTTCCCTCAGCCTGCTGGGAGCTGGTCTCAGCATTCCCTGAGCCTCTGCTGCGCAGCCGCTTTTCTGATTTCTATAACCATGGGTTAGTTCTAGAATTCTGTAGAAATGGTATCTTGCAGCATGTGTTCTTTGTGTCTGGTGTCTGGCTTCTTTTATTCATCTTTAGTTCTGAGAGATTTGCTCATGTTGTCAAGTGTATCTGTAGTGATTCTTATTTACATACACTGATTTGTTTACCTGCTCTCCTGTGTATGGACATTTACGTTGCTTCCAGTTTGAGCTGCTATGAATAGAGTTGCTATAAATATTGCTGTACAAATGTCTTTTTTTTCTTTTGATATACATTTTTTTCTTTTGGGTAAATACCTAAGAGAGGAATTAGTGGGTCATAGGGAAGGTATTTGGTTAGCTTTATAAGAAACTGCCAAACAGCCCTTGAAAGTGGCTGTCCCTAATTCTGTACATTTTCTTTTAGAGTATTTTGCATCTGTTAAAAACAGTAAATCCTAACAGCTATTAGATATTAGCTCCTGTCACAAAGCATAGACTCTCAGTTGGGATCAGAATTAGACCCTTGAGCTGGCATGTACTCAGGACCCTGCTCTTTCTATAGCAGTGGGCTCTGCAGACATTGACTCTTTAGGACTGATACCCAGAGAACTGGTGGACCATGTCACAGGCCAGGTGGCAGAGAATTCTGCTTGTGCCCAGGATGCATTCTCCCCTCTACTTTAGTGATGGATCTCCATATTTTAGCTGGGTCAAGACCTTTTCCCCAGGATCTTTTGCAGCTAAGTGAAGTGATGGAGAGATTCTGAACAATGGGCCATTAGGGGGAGGGTGATGTGACCAAAAACTGATGAGGGCCCTCAGACCATCCTCCCTTTTGCTATCTGGCCACTAGGAACACGGATGTGATGCTAGCATCACCATCACCACCATTATTACCACCATCGTTATTACTCTCTTTAAAACTTGACATTCAAAAATCAAGGTCATGGCATCCAGTCCCATCACTTCATAGCAAGTAGATGGGGAAAAAGTGGAAACAGTGACAGATTTTATTTTCTTGGATGTTGGCTCCAAAATCACTGCAGACAGTGACTGCAGCCGCAAAATTGAAAACACTTGCTTCTTGGAAGAAAAGATATGACAAACCTAGATAACATATTAAAAAGCAGAGACATCACTTTGCCAACAAAGATCTGTATAGTCAAAGCTATGGTTTTTCTTGTAGTCATGTACCGATGTGAGAGCTGGACCATAAAAAAGGCTGAGGGTCGAAGAATTGATGCTTTTGAATTCTGGTGCTGAAGAAGACCCTTGAGAGTTCCTTGGACAGCAAAGAGATCAAACCAGTCAATCCTAAAGGAAATCAACTCTGAACATCCATTGGAAAGACTGATGCCAAAGTTGAAGCTCCAATACTTTGGCCACCTGATGCGCAGAACCAACTCATTGGAAAAGACTCTGATGCTGGGAAAGATAGAGGGCAAGAAGAGAAGGGGGCAACAGAGGGTGAGATGGTTGGATGACATCACCGACTCAATGGACATGAGTTTGAGCAAACTCCAGGAAATAGTGAAGGACAGGGAAGTCTGGTGTGCTGCAGTTCATGGGGTTACAAAGAGTTGGACGTGACTGAGCGATTCAACAACAACAACCATTATCACTATCACCAACTTCACCACTATCATTGTCATCATCACCACTATCACCACTACCATCACCATCATTACCACTATCATCATTATCATAACCATCACCATCATCACCATCCTGCACCACTACCATCCTCTCCCCACATGCCTGTCACCATGTCCTGCATGGCCTGCTGTGTCAGGGCCAGGTGACTGGAGATTGATGAACTAGGGTCTTCCTGTTCTGGAGTACTGCAACCTGCTCTTCCAGGCAGATGGCTGGGCCTGGGAGAAGTGGCAGCAGTGGCATCCCTCCCATGACAGCAATCCATTGAGGCAAGGGTGATAGGGAAGGCCATGGCTTTCCTGGGAGAAGGAGCCCCATGTGCAGCACTTTTGGCTCTGCAGATGTGATGCTTGTTGCCATGGTGACCGTCCTAACAATAACCTCCCAGAACTGATCTTCCCCACACCCGCCCCAGCTGCCACCTGGGAGGGAGAGCCCTCCTTACTGACGAAAGCCAGCTAGAAAGGATGAGGTGGGAGGTGGAGATGACGTGGGGGTGTGAGTGGAAGAGGGCCCTTCCTGAAGGAGGGGTGGGAGGCCAAAGCCAGATGAGAGAGCTTCTGGGGTCTGATACTCCCGTAATCATCTTGGCTGGCAGCCCTTCTCCCTTCCAGCTTTTCCATTCCGCTGGAGAGGAGCCTTCTGGCTCTGGAGGTAGAGAGTAGGGTTGAAGGGTGGGGCTGTATAGGCAGGGACATCTGGGTCCCTTTGGTAGCTCACTCCTTCTCAACTGTGATGCTCTGATCACCCTGCTATCTCTGCCCCCCTCAGGGTCACTCAATGTCATGCCTTTAATGTCCCAGCCCAGAGGAGGGGCTGCCCTGTTGACCTCCAGTGCTCACAAGAGCTGCATGGGGGCCTCAAATCACACCCTTTTAGTGACTCTGACTTCTCATGTAAACTTGATCTGGGCAGCCTCCCCACCCAGGGGAAAGGACCTCAAAACAGATAGCCAGGGTGCTGTGGTGTCCTTGCCCAGTGTGGCAGGACGTTGTGCATGTGTGTGAGTGTGTGCTGGGTATGTATTGGGTGACTGTGTGTTTATATCTGTGTGTGTGAAAGTAAAAGAGAAAAGTGTCTTAATGGGGAAATAAGGTTTGAGCCTCAGCCACTTCTTGGCTGCGTGATACTAGGCAAGTTACTTCACCTCTCTATCGCTCTGCTGTCCCACCTAGTAGCATGGAAATCATAATAGTATATGCTTCCTAGGACTGGTTGAGAATTAGATGAGATAATACATGTAGAATGCATATATGTAAGTCACTGTCTGCTGTCATCATGATTTTAATGCCACAGTGTCATGGCATGGACTCGCACTGGAAGGAGCGTGTGTGACCCTGGCAGCGTGCAGGGTCTGCTTGTAGCCTGGAGAGAGCCTGATTTACTGAGGGGTGCAATTTTGTTTTGTTTGTTTGCTAATTGTATTCTATTGTGTGGGACTGCCTCCTTCTCCTTCCGGAGCTCAGAGCATTGCAGATGGCCCAGCATGTGTAGGGAGAGGCCCCTGTGGGGCAAACACAACCCCAAGAGCAAGCCTCTGCCAGTCCATGAGGGGCCTCCCGTCCTCCCCAGGCTGCCCCAGGAGAGGTGGGCGCCCGCCCATCAGGAGGCACCTGGGGCGCTCTGGTTCCAGCACTGAGGCCTAGAGGTGGTCTCACCTCTGCCCTGCCCTGCAGAGATCAAGGCCATGCCCACCATGGGGCCCTATCTGCCCCCAGTCCTGATCTCACCTTGTCCCCTAAGTGTGCCTCAACCTCCAGCCCTCTCTTGGGTACAAGTTGGGTCTGTAAAACCAGCCAGGACTGGGACTGGTCACCACCTGGTGTGCTCCCCTGCCTGACAGCTGTGTGCCAAAGGAATGCTGGTCGAGGAGGCCCTGGGTCCACCCCTGCCCCCTAATCCCTGCATTAGATCTTCTATCCAGGAGACATTTATTGTGGGCTCTGGAGCCAGCCCTGGATTGGCCACCAAGCTGAGAGAGATGAGCAGGACAGGCCCAGACCCTACTCCTGGGGAGCCTGCGGTGCAGTAAGTGGCTCCTAGCAGGGCAGCAGAATGACCCAAATCCAGGGCTGGCGGCTGGAAGCTTCATTTCCTCTGGGCCTGCCTAGGACTCACTCTGGCCCTCTCCTCTCTGATGAGTGTGGGGGTGTGGAACCCAGTAGATTGTCTTTGCTGAATTTGGAGTCCTGGTCCTAGATGGCCGCCTAGGTGTGGCCCTGGGAGAGGCTCTTCTGTGGGAAACGGGGTCAGCCCAACCTCTCCTGCCCTTCCTCCTGCTCACTTGTCCTCCTCTCCAGGGCCGCTCTCAAGATGGACCGTCTTCTTCCAGGCCAGAGCTGGGAGCAGGCAGGCAGACTATGCCTGGGAGAGGAAGAATGTGTACCTCTACCTGGGCAAGGGGGCTGTGAGCTCTCAGGACCCCAAGATGCTGACGGACCAAACATTTTTCCCCGATTCAGGGACCTCTTTCTGAATAGGAAATGTCTGTTCCTGGGACCTCTGCTGGGGAGCCCTCAGCGCCAACTGCTAGGAAGAGGGAGGGGCTAAGACTGTGGTGGAGCAGGCAGCCTCCACCCTTTCATCTAGTACTCCCTGTGTCCCCAGTGTGCACACCTGGTCTGGGAGGCTCCTGGGTGGCTCTGCCAGGGAGGCTGGACCGTGTGGTGTGTGGAGTGGTAGAGACCCGGGCCGGGCAGGGGGGGTCCTGTAGCATCTCCTCGTGGGGGTGTTAGGAATGAGTCTGTGGAGGGAGGGCTCTCCCCACCTCCTCATGAGCACCTCCGTCCCCTCTTGAGGTCGAGGTCGAAGCAGGCCTTCAGAGGAGAAAGGGGGCTGGGTTCATTGCGTGCAGTCCCCTGTGTATGTGCGCGCGGCAAGGGAGTCGCCAGAAGGCAGCGGAGAAGCCAGCTCAGGGAGCCAGCGGTTGCCCGTGTGCGTGGCCCCAGGCGCCTGGGCGCGGGTGCGGGTGCCAGCGCAGCAAGTGCAGGGCGAGGGCGCGGGTGCGAATGCCGGGAGCAGGAGTGAGTGCGAGAGCGTTTGCAGGGCGCGAGTGCGGGTGTAGGTGCAGGCGCAGGGCTCAAGTGCGTGTGCGGGTGCAGGGCGCGGATGCGAGGAGTGCGGGGCGCGTGCAGGGGGCGGCGGGCGGGGCGGGCGCGGCGGCGGTGACAGCGGCGCCCGCGCTCTCCGCGCGTAGGTGTGCGGCGCGCTCCTGGCGGGGACGGAGCGCGCAGATCTCGCGTGCGCTCGCCGCCCGGCGCAGCCCAGCCCGGCCCCCGCTCGGCGCCGCGAGCCGAGGTGTCGCCCGCGCCCGCGCCCGTGTCGCCGCCGTGCCCGCGAGCGGGAGCCGGAGTCGCCGCCGCCCGAGCGCAGCAGAGCGCACGCCGAGCCCGTCCGTCGCCGCCATGGCCACCACGGTGACTTGCACCCGCTTCACCGACGAGTACCAGCTCTACGAGGATATTGGCAAGTAAGAGCTGCGGCGCGTGCGGGCCGGGCCGGGGACCCCGAAGGGCGCTGCTCTCCGAGGGCGGTGATCCTGCCGACCCAGACTCTCTGCGCCGCCGGCTCCGGGCGCACTGCGGCCCCGCGCGCCCCCGGCTGCTCCCGGCTCGGGGCCCGGAGCGCACGGCCCCGCGCGGCCTCGACCCCCGGGCCCCGGGGCCTGGCCACCGGACAGCGGCGCGTGCGGCCCTACCGGGCCCTGTCCGGCACGATCGCCGGACCGGAGGCCCCGGCTCGAGGCGCTGGGTTCAGCGCAGCGGGGGCGGCAGCAGGTGTCCCCGGAGCGCCCGGCAGACGTGACGCATTTGGCGGCGGGAGGTCAGAGAGGAGCAGCGCGAGGTTTCGGCCGCGGGGCCTAGAGCGCGGGGGAGGGGGCGGCCCTGGCCCGGAGTGTCGTCCCCAGCGCGGGCCACGTTGTCCCCACCCCCACCGGGCGGCCGGGAGCGGGGGCGGCGGGACCTGCTCTGCGCCTGCTTCTCCGCGTGGCTTCATCTACGCGGGGGGTGCCCGTTGCGCTCCGCGCCGCGTGGGAACAGCCTCTGCTGTGGGTCCTCAGGGGATCTGGGGTTCTGAAGGCTTTTTCCCCAGATCCTTCTGGAAAGAGGAGTCTGGAGAGCTGGGGGCTGAGGTCAGGGAGCTAGGATCAGGTCACTGGGGTGAAGATGGGGAGGGGAGGTGGGAGCTTGATGGGTTTTAGGGTCGTGGGGGTAGGTGGGGGCGCAGTTCTGTAGAGTTATTTGTGGGGAGGCAATAGGACGGACTTTGAAGGCTCTTTTCAGGTAGGGCCTCGTGGAGGGAACAGGTGGCTCCTGGGCTCTGCTCACCGACGGGAGCCATGTAGGGCCCTAGATGGGGCTCAGCCGCCGGGCTCTACCCCAAATCCGATCGGGGGCTCCTCTCTGGCCTGGGAGTCTTCACTCTATGAATCAAGGTGGCTTCACTTGGCATCTCCTGGTCTGGCTCCAGAACTCCTGAAACCCCTTGGTTCCAGCTCAGCGGAGGCCAGAGCCCCGCTCTCCGCCATCCTCCCCCATCCCTTCGGCATGGTGGGGGCGCTGGCAAGGTTTCCTCTTACACCTCCAGCGGCAGATCCCTTTTTCCCTCTTTATTAAGAAACGTCTGTGGTGATACCTTGTGTTGGCGAGGGATGCTGATCATTGATAATTGTGGGTGAGAGCTGGGAGGAGTGTGGGGGCATGTGAATTCCCCAGTTCTCCCTGCACGTGGGGGAGGATGGCAGTCAGGCCTGGGGGGCTGAGGAGTGGAGGGGTGGAGTGGAGGAAGCCCATGATGGGGTTGGAGGAGGCTGGGCCCTGGGGACTCTGAAATTCCTCACCCTCAGGTGGGGGCTGGTTGGGTGCCTGTGCCCAGGGCAGGGGGACCTGGAGAGCAGAGCAGAGAAGGGGAGGAGGGGTCCAGCACCCAGATTGTATATACATCCGAGGCTCTGAGGAAGCTTCCAGGGCTTGTCTGGGACCAAGCCTGTGAGGATAGGGTGATGGGCTGGTGGTTCTCAGATGGGGACAAAGTAGCGGGCAGCAGTGGGGGGAAAGTCACCCCATTCTAGGGGACCTTCTTGTTTCTCTGTGCCCAGGCTCTCACGCCAAGCACCCCGGGTCCCCTTTGCAGAAGTGCCTCTTCCCATTCACCCCATCTCCTCAGCCTGAAGCTGGCTCCACTGACCGTTCCTTCACTTTTCTGTGAACCTTTTTGGGCTAGCGGCCCAGCTGGGTGGTCGTCCCAACCCCAGGCCTCTAGTTCCAGCGGCCACAACTGGTTGTCCTGGCTGCTGCCGTCCACACCCACACTGGGGGATGGAGGTCCTTGGGACTGCCCTTGGGGAGGGTATGGGGGGTGGTGGAAGACCCTGCAGTGGAAGCCAGGCTCCGTGAGCCATTGTGGAAAGGGAGCCAGGGCCTCACATGAGTAGGTGAGGAAGTGTAGCTGTTGAGGGGGACCAGGGGCCTGGGACAGGAGGGGAAGGTACCCCATCGCATGGGCTGGCCCAGCACCTCTTGGCAGAGCCTCCAGGCACCAGGCCCACTGAGGGATGCCCAGGAGCCTCTCATGTCCCCGCTGGGTGGGGAGGAGGATGGGCCAGTGCAGGAGGAGCTGCAGTGGGGTAGGTGTCAGGAGGGAGGGTCCGACACTGGGGCCGTCGCCTCGGCCCAGGGCTGGGGTCCTCAGTGGCCATGTTGGCGGTTGTTGACAATGCCTGGCCTGCCCGACACACAGTTGGTATTGCTTCCTGGTCCAGGTGGATGAGTCCAAGTTTATTTAAAGCTGCAGCCCCTGGCACCAGTCAGGCGACACTGAGCTCCCTGCCCGGCAAGGGCCGGGCTACAGGCCCACAGCTGCTCGCGTGACATGGGCACTGGACTGTCCCCTTTCTGCCCTGTCCCTTCTCTATCCCGCCAGCCCCTCCACCCCCCTTCCCTCCTGCCACTGTCTCTGCATGGGATCTGCCCTTTGGGGCCTGGGCTTTGGGTTCAAAGGCCAGGAAAAGCTGTTTTCTGGGGTTCTGCCTTTCCTTGCCTGGCCAGGGCACGGCTCCCCAACACCAGCATAGAGGTAAAGAGCCTTAACTTTGGCTTTAAATTACAGACAGTTATAGATCAGGGCTGCGGAACCCTCAGCCCAACACTGAACTGGCCAGCAACATGGTTTAAAAATGTTTCGTGTTGGATAGATTTTTTTAACTGGAAAGAACTTCCGGGAGTAATAAAATAAACACTTGTATCTCTTCTACCTGGAATTGGAAACTCTTTCTTCTTTTGTCATTTTGGCTTTCAGTTCAGTTCAGTCCCTCAGTCATGTCCCACTCTTTGTGACCCCATGGACTGTGGCACACCAGGCCTCCCTGTCCTTTAGAGTTCTTTTTAAAAAAATCAACAGAAATAAAGCCTTACCAAGAAATGTTAAGTAACCATTCTCCACCAACAACTGTGATGCGTTCAGATTTATCCTTTTAGACTCTTGATTCATTTGCAGGCAGATAGATTCACAACTAACATACAGGATTCTTTGGGGGTGTTTTCTTTTTAACTTTATATAAAAAGTTGGAAACTTGTGCTTTCCCTCAGCTTAGTCTTCTGGGCGTCTGTATGTGGGGACACTGTCTGGCCTTTCCCTGCTGCTCTGTATAGTGACCGTAGTACCTGTAGTACATCGTGTTCATCTCCTCGTGGCAATCTCCGTGTTGCCAGTGTTTCTTCCAGTCCCACAGTGGGTTTGCTGATGCCCAGGGGTGAGGGTTTCCTCAGAGTTTGTCTCTGGTGGTGGGGGTGCCAGTGGGGGTCTGGACATTCTCTGTGTCTCCCCTGGGCCCACTCCCCCACAGCCCCTTTCCGGGGCTCGATGCTGACCTCCTTGTCTGGCTGTTTGTTGGGTAGGAATTTTGTGCATTTTGTGTTCAGGCTCCCGGAGCTTAGACTCTGGGGAGTTATCCCCTTTAAAATCTGAGGGATCCTCCTCTCCAGGAGAAAGCAGCTGCCACATGGCTTCGGATGTAATTCAGGGGTTCATGGATCCCTCCCCTTGAGAGAAGGTGAGCCCCGTTGTAACAACCTCTAAGTGGCACATCGCTTTGAACGCTTGATTTTATTTGACTCGAGTTGCTCGGGAACCCCCTGTCATACTCCCCCCTCCCCATTTTATAGACACAGAACTGCAGCTCAGAGAGAGTGGAAAACTTGCTGCCATCAGCCAGGAAGGCCCCCATTCCCAGTCCAGGGCACCCCATCCTTCCCAGCTTCCCCCGAACTTCAGGCAGGCCCTGAGCTGACCTTGGTGTGTCCTTGACTCTATTCAGTGTGCCCCAGTTGGGGGAGAGCAGGTCTTGTCCTGGGGTGTGACCCCTCAGCGGGAGGATCATCACCATCCACCTTCTGTGCTTTCTTGATGTCCTCTCCACTAGCCACCAGCCTGCTTGGTGGTTAATAGATAAACTCAGGAAATTCAGAGCAAATCAATGGTGAGCCTCCTGAGCTCCAAAGCCTGGTTGCCAGGGAAGAGAGGACTCGGGTGGAGGAGGAATCACTGTGTTTGCTTTCTCCCGCCCTCGAGCACATCGGGTACTTCCTGCCCCAGGACCTTTGCCAGTGCTGTTCCCCCCTCCTCTGATGTCCCCACAGCTCATCCCCCTGGCCGCTCCCTTGGAGAGGTTCTCAGGCCTACTTCCTGCTCCTCCCCCACCTAACCTCTCCCTGCTTCTGTCTTCCCCTGTCACTGGGCACCATCTGACAAAAAGGCGGGTGGGTGTCTGGCCCTGCCCACAGTGGAGTTTCCTGCACAAGTGAGGAAAGGGTAAGCGAACCTGCCAGTGGCTTCTGCCTGCTGGGCTGGACCCCAGGGTTGGAGTCCAGATGCCTAATGTAGGGTATTTAGAGAAGAAGTCGCACATGTTGAGGCTGCTGTGAGATGCACATGAAGGTGAGGCTAGTTTAGTTACTATTGAACGGTATTTTTATACCATAACCTACTTTGCTGAGAGCTAAGAATATATCTTGCGCTTGCTACCTGCACTCTTTCTCTCCTGGTAACAGTCGCTAGCAGTTAAATGGTGCTTATTACATTAAGGTGCTTGATCTGTGAAACAGGTACCGTGATCACTCCCAGTTTGGAGAAGAGGTGCCTGAGACTCAGAGACGCTTTGCACAGGGCTAGGGTTTGAGTCCAGGCTGTTAACTAGAATCTACTTTCTGCTTCTCTCAGAAGCTCATGACCCTACTCCATTCTGTGTTTTTAAAAGGCGGTTATTCCACTGGCTGACTCATGGCCCGCTTGTGGTCCACTCTGACCCTGGGCTCCTCAGAGTCTCACTTGTTCTTAACAGGATGCTCGCTGAGCCCTCTTTGTGCTTTTCCAGCACAAAGCATTGCCCTATGGCTCCTTTTTATAAAAACATCATTTCCTTTGGTCATCCCTCTGTGACAAGCAATACTCTACCCCCATTTGGGGCCAGCAAGGCTTATTTGGTTTTAATGATTAAGTAGACAACAGGGATAATATCTTAAAAGAAAAATCAATAAATAACTATGTTCAGTAAATGTGACTGCTTCACACTCAAGTTTATTCATTCCACAGAGGAACCTGGACTGCCTGTTTTAATGTTAGTATAAGGATATGTGTGGTGTATATATATGTACACATTTGTATACATGCATATACGTTACACACACACACACACATATATGGTTTAAAAACACGATGGAATCACCAAAGATGTGATTCTGCAGTTTGTTTGCTTCTAACACTTTTTCACGATGATCCCTAATGTCAGAGAGACTTTTCTTACAGCTAAGCGCCTGCCAGTTCTCTTAGAATCAAGAGATGGATGTATATGTGGTGGCCTTATTTTTAAAACCCCTAATGGGGACCTGTTCTCTGACAAGCAAGAGAGAGGGAAGAGAGGATGCTGTGTTTGAAATAGGGGCTCCCAGGGTTATCAGGAGGGCATGATCGTAGTGGATGAAGGAGCACTTCTTGGTGGGGCCCTGGGTTGGGGCACAGAGGTCTTGATCAAAAAGAAGCCAAGAATGTATTCCTCTCCTTTTTTTTTTTTTTTTAATTTGAGGGATCCCCCAAGAGCCTAGGCAAGAGAGATGCAATGTTGGATTTTCTTTCTTCTACCTAAAGTGAAATTCTATTGGAGATGGTTCCCTTAGAGAGTCCATATTGAGCTGCCTGGAATTTACCAAGTGCTTGAATAAGAAAGACCAAGTGGAGGTGACATGAACAGCGTCTGCTCCCTGGAAACATCTTGTCCCTCCCACTGCTCTCTGAGGCCACCTGGTCCAAGGCAAGAGATGAGGCCTTTTTGGAGATCTCAAATATATTTTCAAAATTTTTAATTCCTTCTCTCTCCCTGCCTCAAAATGGAATCCGATTTAGTTATTTTTAAAGCATCTTTCACAGCTGCAAGTCACTTTGTTAGTGTAGAAATGTAAAAATGCATTATGTATCAACTTGGTTTTCCAAAAATTACCATATTGGCATGTTACAGAGAAATGTATATTTTATTCATATAAAGATCTGAATCTATTTAAAATGAAAACATCCTTATTGGCAGCTAGTGGTGTTCCTAGGTTCTTAACTTTTGCGTGGCCTTTGTCTCCTAGGTTAGAGGGTCACTAGGTCGTTCAGTGGCCGAAATTCCTGATGGACTGTTTTTTTTTTTGCATTGACATAATGATCCTAAAATAACTAAAGTTATGATTCTTTGTTAAGCCAGATACAAGCTTTTGTTGAATTCAGAACAGATTGGCAATAGCTGGGCATAGATTTAAGAACATTTTTTGGAGGATACATAAACCATGCTGTTCTACAGGCCTAATTTGAGAACCACCTCCTTTCCCTGCTTTATGAACAGCCAGTGAGCCCTGAGGGGAGGAGAGGCTGTGACCATTTCCATGAAACAGGAAAGGTGTCCTGTTTTTGGATGTAACACCCTCCATGGTGTTGGGCATATCCAGGCTGGTGCCTGTTTCTAGTGAAGAGTCAAGGGGCAGTTCCTGCCTCCCTGTCACTCAGCCCACGCTGAATTCCAGGGCTTAGAACCATGCCCAGTGCATAGTGGTGCCCAACAAAGTGGCTTTATGTCACCCACTAAAAGATGGAGGCCCTTCAGGTGGTTGGGAGCAGGAGGTGCTGGTGATCTCGGGGGTCTCAGATGCCTGGCCTGCGTGGCCACCTGTCTTGTCACGTGGTGAAGGGTGGCATGACTTGGGTGCTGGCTGCAGAGCTGGATGCCAAGGGGTTGAAACATTTTGCCCATTTTTTAGTGAAGTTCTTCATGTGGTTTTTGTTCTTGTACATTGAGGTGCAGCCTGATTTTCAAAGCCCTTGGTTCGATCTGGGACATCTGTTAGGGGCTTTCCAGGTGAAGAGTCCCGGTCAAGTTCGGAGCAGTACCTGCTGAAGAAGGCGTTCAGGGTGGTGCATCCTAGCCCCCGGCTGCACCTGTAGACCCCACCCCAGACCTGCTGAATCAGACCTGAAGAGGGTGGTTGCCCCTCAGTGGTGATCAGTGGGCAGCGCAGACTCAGACCCTGCAAGGGGCCTCTGTGCCCAAGGGCAGGTGCCTGCGCCCACTCCCTCCCTGGGCTCTGTAAGAGCCTTACTAGACCATGCATTTGGAATTTGCCTTCCTTTTTTCAGACACTCGATATTACCCCTTGACCCTATCCAAGTCATCTGGAGCAGAGCTTTCTAGAAGAAACAAAACTTGAGCCACAAATGTCAGGCATATGTGTAATTCAAAATTTTCTGGTACTTGAAAAAACCTAAAAAGAAACAGGTGAAAAGAACTTTAGTAGTGTATGTATTTAACTCAGTTTATCCAAAATATTGTTTCAACATATAACCAATACAAAACTTATTGTTAAGCTATCTCAAATTTAAAAATATATTGTTTTTGAAATCTGTTGTGTCTTTTTACACTTACAGCACTTCTCAGTGTGGACCTGCCACATTTCAGGCTGTTAGGGCTACACATCGGCAGTGGTTACTGTATTCGACCGTACACATTTAGAGCTTTAAGATCATTCCTGTTATTATTATTGTTACTATTTGCAACTTTTCTGGTTTCTTTTGCTTCACTTCAGATTCCTTCACACATCCAGCAAATCTGCCTGCACACTTATCATTTGCCAGGCATTTTCTGCATGCTTAGGAAACAGTGAACAAAGTTGAGGGTGCCTGCTATCATAGAGCTTATACTGGTGGGAGAAACAAGTGGCATACCCTAAACAAATTATATGATGGGGTAGAAGGTGATTTATACTTCTGCTTTGGGATTAAGGAAACTCAAGAATACCAGTTAGCAGGAAGGTTGTAGTTATAAAAACAGTGGTCAGGCCAAGAAAAGGAGAGAAACCTCAAATTGCCAAAATCAAAAGTGAAAGAGCAGACATTACAACTAATCTTATAGAAATAAAAGGCTGATAAGGGAGTTCTATGAATGACTGTGTACCAAGTGAAAGGTAACCTAGATGAACTGGACAAATTCTTAGAAAGTCAGAAACACCTGAAACTGACTCAAGAAGAAATGGAAACTCTAAATAGACTTGTAACAATTAAAGAGAATAATTAATAAATTAATAAATTTTTAATGTCCCCCCAAAAAAGTCCCTTCAGTCCAGATAACTTCACTGGTAAATTCTATCAAATATTTAAAGAAGAACTAATATCAGTCCTTCACAAACTTCTCCAAAAAATAGAAGAGGAAGGAATTCTTCCTAACTTACTCTGTGAAGCCAGTAACTACCCTGATACTAAGGCCAGAGAAAGACATCTTAAGAAGACTATAGACCAATATTCCTTTTGGATACAGATGCAACATTCTCAGCAAAACACTAGTGAAACAAATTTAGCAGCATAAAAAAAGGTTCATTATGAGCTAGCAAGATTTATTCCAGGAATAAAAAGTTGGTTCAAAATACAAAATTCAATCAATGTGATATGCCAGATTAACAGATTAAGCAAAGAAAGTGTATGATCATTTCAATAGCTGCAGACACATCTAGCATTTAACAAAATCTAATACCTTTTCCTGCTAGAAACACTCAACAAATAGGGTTAGAAATGAATTTCTTCAACTTGATAAAAGGCCTCTATGAAAACGCCACAGCTAACATATTTCATGGCAAAAAACTGAATGCTTTCTCCCTAAGGCCAGAAACAATCAAGAGTGTTCTATTCAACATTGTACAGGGGATTCTGGCCAGGGCACTTAGGGAAGAAAACGAAATAAAAGGCACTCAGATAGGAGAGGAGTGGGTAAAACTACCTCTTTTTACAGATATCATGATCTCGTATAGAGAAAATCCCAAGGAATCTCTGAAAAGCTATTAGAACTAAAAAATGAATTTAGCAAAATTGCAAGATACAAGATCAAGATACAAAAATCCAATATGTTTCATTACACTTGCAATGTTCAATCCCAAAATAAAATTAGGGAAAAAAATTCATATTTTAAAAGAATAAAATACATAATAAGAAAATTTTAAAAAGGTAATACAAGAGTTGAACATTGAAAACTACAGACTACTGTTGAATAATATTAAAGATCTAGATAAATGGAAAGACGTTTTATGTTCATGATCTGAAGACTTAATATTGTTAAAATGGCAGTATATGCCAAATTGATCTATAAATTCAATGTAGTACCTATTACAATTCCAGCTACCTTTAAAAAAAGAATAAAAAATTAAAAATAAAATTTATAGGGAAATGTAAGAGGTCCAAAAGAGCCAGAACAATTTTGAAAAAGAACAAAGTTGGAGGATTCATACTTCCTGATTTCAAAACTAACTATACTGTTACATCAGTCAAGTCAGAGCGGATATTGTCTAGCATAACTGTGGGTATAGTGTGACTAAAGGATGAACACATAGATCAGTGGAATATGATTGAGAGTCTAGAATAAACTCATATTTCTATAGTCTGCTGATTTCTTTTGACAAGGATGGCAAGTCAATTCAATGGAAAAAGAATAATAGTTCCTTTAACCAGTTGACAAGTGGGCATCCATGTGCAAAAGGATGAAGTTGGAACGCTATCTAATGCTAGATACAAAAGTAGATAGGACTTCCCTAGTGGTCCAGTGGTAAAGAATCCATCTGCCAATGCAGGGGCATGAGTTTGATTACTAGTCTGGGAAGATTCCACATGCCATGGAGTAACTAAATCCGTGTGCCACAACTACTGAGCTTGTGCTCTGGAGCCAACAAGCTGCAACTACTATGAGCCCATCACTGCAACTACTGAAGCCCAGGCAACCTAGAGCCTGTGCTCTGCAACAAGAGAAGCCACTGCAATGAGGAGCCCGTGCTCTGTAACTAGAGAGTAGCCCCCACTCTCCGCAATTAGAGAAAAAGCCCTTGCAGCAACAAAGACCAAGCACAGCCAAAAATAAATAAATATTAATAAACAAACTTTTACAAAGAAGTAAATAAAAACAAAAAAGATATATTAGTGGTCAGCAAGCACACAAAAAGATGCTCAACATAGTTATCTCAAAATGGCCTAATTGTGGGAGCTAAAACCAAAAAATTTTTGGAAGAAAACTTACGAGTCAATCTTTGTGACCTTCGATTTGGCAATGGTTTTTTTAGGTACAACACCATAAAGCACAAACAACAAAAGAAAAATAAATTGGACTTAATTAACATTATAAAAAACTTTTGTGCTTTAAAGGACATCACCAAGAAAGTGGAAAGACAACCCATGGAAGGGAAAAAATATTTGCAAATCATATATCTGATAAGGAACTTGTATTTAAAATATTTGAAGAGCTTACTACCTAACAGTAAAAAGACAAATGACCTAATTAAAAAATGGGCAAAGGGCCAGAAAAGATATTTCTCCAGAGAAGATATACCAGTAGACAATAAACACACAAAAGGATGCTCAACATCATTAGTCATTTGGGAAATGCAAATGAAAATCACATTGAGATCTCACCTCATTTCCACTAGAATGAGCAGAATCAAAAAGACAATGTCAGGTGTTGGTGAGGATATGGAGTTGGAACCCTCATGTGTTACGGTGGGGATGTAAAATGGTGCAGCTGCTATGGAAAACAGTCTGACAGTTTCTCAAAGTGTTCCCTTCCTAGGTATATACTCAAGAGATATGAAAACATGTTCCCAAAGACATACAGATGGGCAGTAGACACATGAAAAGATGCCCAACATTGTTAACTATTAGAGAAATGCAAACCAAAACTAAAGGGACTTTCCTAGTGGTGTGCAGTGGTTAAGAATCCGCCAGCCAATGCTCAGGGGACACAGTTCGATTCCTGGTCCAGGAAGATCCCACGTGCCGTGGGACAACTAAGCCTGTGTTCCACAACTGCTGAGCCCAAGTGCTGCAACTACCGAGTCCATGTGCCACAACTACTGAAGCCATGCACCCTAGAGTCCATGATCCACAATAAGAGAGAAACGACTGAAACAAGTCCATGCACAGAATAGAAGTGTAGCACCTGCTCACTGCAACCAGAGAAAGCCCTTGAACAACAAGGAAGACCCAGCACAGTCAAAAATAAATACATACAACTAGTTAAAAAATCAAAACTTCAATGAGGCATTGCCTCACACTAGTCAGAATGGCCATCATCAGAAAATATATGTCTATAAATAACAAATACTAGAGTGAGTGTGGAGAAAAGGGAACCACACTGTTGGTGGAAATGTATTGGTGCAGCAATTATGGAGAACAGTATGCGGTTCCTTAAAAAACTGAAAATAGAGTTACCATAGGATCCAGCAATCTCATTCTTGGGCATATATCTGGAAAAGATGAAAATTCTAATTAGAAAAGATACATGTACCACAATGTTCATAGCAGTATTGTTTACTATAGGCAAAACTTGGAAGCAACCTGAGTGTCCATCGACAGATAAATGGATAAAGAAGATATTGTACATATATACAATGGCATGTTACTCAGTCATGAAAAAGAATGAAATAATGCTATTTGCAGCAACATAGATGGGCCTAGAGATTATCATACTGAGTGAAGCCAGACAAAGAAAGACAAATATCATATGATACTACTTATATGGTATATGTGGAATCTTAAAAAATGATAAATGAACTTATTTACAAAACAGATGCACAGACATAGAAAACAAACTTATGGTTACCTAAGGGGAAAGGAGCCAGAGAGGGATTAATTAGGAGTGTGGGATTAACAGATACACACTACTATGTATAAAACAGATAAACAACAAGGACCTACTGTATAGCACAGGGAAATATTAATGTATTTGATGTCTTGTGGGGAAAAAAGCATACATCCACACAACAACTTGTTCATAACAGCATTATCCACAATAGCCAAAGAGTAGAAACAAACCAAATGTCCATCAACTGATGAATGGATAAAGAAAATGTGTTATTTCCACACAATGAAGAATTATTTGTGCACAAAAAGAAATGGAGTACATTATGAGTCAACTTGTGGTGTCTGAAGGCAGGGTCCGCAACGCCATGGCCAAGGCACAGTGAACCGTCCCCCGGCTCCCTCTACCCCAGCCTTTGCTCCGTCTCACACCCGGACACCTGTCGGCATGCCCAGAAGCAACTGAGAGCTGCCTGGGAGCTGGAGGCTGGAGGCTGGTATGAGCTAGACCGTGGGGAATGAGAGGCTGGGAGGGGAGACCCACAGACTTCCCCTCTTACTCTGCCAGGTCTTGGTATTTCATTTCCCACGGCCTGGACTGGCTTTGGGTCCAGAGTGGTCTCAGAGTGCACACAAGGCCATGATGAGGAGCAAGAGGCCGCACCCCCCCCCACCCCGAACCCAGACCGTGCGCCTGGACACAGCTCCCGAAGGCCTCATCCTCTCACCTCTCTCCTGGCCCTGACTGGGGGAGGGGGGTTATGCCGGATGGGTGCTGGAGGGTGAGGCTCCTCTGGGAGCAGGAGGGGTGGGTCCCAGTGGGTGGGGTGATGGGCGAGGGTGGAGGAGGAGGACAGGCTGTCAGTGCGATTGGCAGTGATGGGAAGGGCTGGAGTAGGGGTGGAGCCCAAACCCCAAACCCCCGGCTCTGGGCTCTGTGATTCCGGGACATCTGGTTGCCTCCTTTCTGGGCCTGCCCTGTGCTCCTCCTTCCTGCCTTGGTCCTCCCCATTGCCTCTCCTTACCTCCTTCTCTTCTCCTTGGCCCCTTTTCCAGACTCCTATGTCTCCCACTTCTTCTGTCCCCTGGGGCACCCCCAGGGCAGGCTGTGAACCCTGCTGGCCTCATCCCCAATTCCCTGGCCAAGGAAGGCCCCAGAGGTCCAGCAGCCGGGAGTCCCTAGGAGCAGGTTCCGGCTGGGAACCCAGAGGCCAGGTGCCACACGGGGTGAGGGTCCTGCCACCCTTTGTGGAGACCAGTGCAGGGATGGACCCCACTGGAACACCTCAAGCTCAGGGTTCCACTTCGAGGGACCTGTAGGTGCCTTGGCTTCAGAGCTCTGGCCCTGGTGTTGTCCCGTGTGCTGGGGTTCCACTTGTTTCTGTCCTGAGTGGTCCCCTTGGGACTGTACCATCCATGATTCCTGGACTGGGACCTGGGTGCTGAGGCCAGGGCCCCAGCATCCTTGTCATTCCAGCGTGGGGTGGGTTCCAGGGTCCCCTCATCCATGCCCCTTCCTTCCCTGAGGATCTCTGGCCCCTCAGGTCTGGGCGGGGCTGTGGAGCAGCAGAGAGACTTCTAGCTTTCAGACTGTGGTGCCTGAAAGGTGGTGCTTTTCATGATTCCTCTGTGGCCTGAGAGTGGGCGCATTCATACACTTGCATTTTTATTTTCTGCTGCTGCTGCTGCTAAGTTGCTTCAGTCGTGTCCGACTCTGTGCGACCCCATAGACAGCAGCCCACCAGGCTCCCCTGTCCTTGGGATTCTCCAGGCAAGAATACTGGAGTGGGTTGCAATTTCTTTCTCTTATTTTCTGACCCATGAATAAGTGTTCATCTTGACTGATTGCCTGAGGGACACACTGCCTAGGATGGCCTGTCTTGTGGGAGTTAAGCTCTCTTTTCTGCCTCAAGTTTAGACTTTTCTTTCCTTCCTCCTTCATCTGCGTACAGGCTCTTCCTGGTGTGGTGACCGATGGGCATTCCTTCCATTTTGCTAGCTGGACCTTGTGGAGCAGGGACTAGGGGCTGGGTTGGTCCATCCGTTTCCCTTCTCTTCTCCTTTCCTTACTTAAAGGATGCTTCGGGGTCTCTCCATAAAGAAGGCTGAGCACTGAAGAATTGATGCTTTCAAAGTATGGTGCTGGAGAAGACTCTTGAGAATACCTTGGACTGCAAGATCAAACCAGTCAATCCTCAAGGAAATCAACCCTGAATATTCATTGGAAGAACTGATGCTGAACCAGAAGCTCCAGTACTTTGGCCACCTGATGTGAAGAGCCTATTCATGGAAAAGGCCCTGATTCTGGGAAAGACTGAGGGCAGGAGAAGAAGGGGATGACAGAGGATGAGATAGTTGGATTGCATCACTGACTCAACAGACATGAGTTTGAACAGACTCCTGGGTATAGTGAAGGACAGGGAAGCCTGGTGTGCTGCAGTTCATGGAGGTCGCAAAGAGGTGGATGGCACTTAGCGACTGCACAACAAAGGGGTCTCTCCTGAGGCCATCCTGGGGTTGCCTTCTCCGGCCTCCCCGTTCTCAGGCTCCTCTGCTGAGTTAAGCTGTCATCTGAGTTCCAGTCCCCTCTGCTTTCCCATCTCCTGCATCTCCCAGCCCTGATGGTCGGTACAGGCACTGGGTGGGGGTCTGGGTCTTGCTCTCACTGGGGACTTCTTGCATCACCTCTTGGAGTGCGCAGGGTCTTCACCTTGGTTCCCCACTGGGGTGCTGTCTGTGTGGAATCCCTGCACAGTCTCCAGGTTCCGCTGTGCCTAAGTCAGCCTGGGACTCCCAGGTGAGTGGACACCGAGGCCTGGGCTCTCTGTGGCAGGGGCGTCAAAGTGGGTCCTTACCAGCAGGAGGGGACAGTCACAAGTGTATTCTCTTGGGGATAGTGGGTCGGTGCCACACACCTGGGCAGAAGAAGGGTCACCTCTTAGAGCCTCAGTCTTCTCATCTGTGAAGGGGGTGTGTCATCATGAGGTCAGTCACACAGTGCAGGGAGCTGGCCACGTGGCAGGGAGGGCAGAGCCCATGCCAGGCCTGGAGGCCTCTGGCGCTTCAGCTTTCTCTGCGGCCAGGGCCTGGGAGGAGGGGCTGGGGTGACCATTAAGGAGGACACAACCCAGAGCCGAAGAGGGGGCTGTCCAGGATGCCAGTGCAGTGCAGTTGGCACAGTGGACCAGCCACTTTTCTGTGCCAAAACCAAGGAGGTGGTTCCAGGCCAGGTGGGACGAGGAGGACATCCATGGGCAAGGCGGGCATTTCCTGCCCGTTCGGTCGCCTCTGCCCTGGCCTGGCCCACAGATCAGGGACCCTGCCTGTGCCTGGGAGCACTGAGCCCATCACAGTTGTTCCTTTCAGTTCATGGTTTTCTGTCTGGGGTTGTTATGCTTTTTTCCTCTAAATGTTCCTTGTTTGTCAGCAGAGGTTAAGGTATGCCACGTGGTTCTAAAGGCACTAGTTTTGAAAATTTGACTTTAAAGTTAGCAGGACAAGTACTAGTCTCTTTTTTTTTTTATTAGTGATTTCTTAGACATACAGCTACATATCCTACCAGTCTTCCTCTTTTTTTTTAATTGTGGTAAAATATATATAACATAAAATTTACCATCTTAACCATTTTTAGGTGTGTAGGTCAGTGGTGTTCAGTACATTCCTGTTGTGGTGTTACCATCGCCACCATCCATCTCCTGAGCATTTTTATCTGATAAAACTGACTCTGTCCCCATTAAATATCACGAACTTCCTTTCCCCCAACCCCTGGCACCCACCGTTCTACCTTCTGTCTCTGAATTTGACTGCTCTGAACATCTCATGTAAGTGGAAGCACACAGCATTTGCCTCTTTGTGTCTGACTTATTTCACTCCACACACTGTCCTCTACTTTTACCCATGTTTTAGCATGTGTCAGAATTTCCTTCTTTTTTGAGGCTGAATGATATTCATTGATGGATCACATTTTGCTTATCCATTCACCTGTCAATGGACACTTTGGGCCTTGCGGCCTTTTTAAAGGACAAAATACATGGTCTCCTCCCACTGGCCACGAATTCTCAATACTGGGCTGTGTGGCTTGGGCCACCATGTAAGCTCTCTGGGTTCAGTTTCCCCCTCTATAAACCAGGAAAGTGAAAAGTGAAAGTGTTAGTGGCTCAGTCGTGTCTGACTCTTTGTGATCCTGTGGACTGTAGCCCACCAGGCTCCTCTGACCCTGGAATTCTCCAGGCAAGAATACTGGAGTGGGTTGCCATCCTCCAGGGATCTTCCTGACCCAGGGTTTGAACCCAGGTCTCCTGCATTGCAGGCAGATTCTTTACCATCTGAGCCACCAGGGAAGCCCAATAAACCAGGAGGTTTGGGTCAAATGACCTTCTGAGGTCCCTTGTGGCTCCATGAATTGACTCTGTGGAAATCCCATTTCCTTCCTCTGAGACTTGCCACAAAGCTCACCTGTCAGATGCTTGGGTGTCTGTGGGCCAATCACACAGGTATTTGCATTCTTGGAGAATACAACTTAAGGAGGATGAAGTCTGATTGACCTGAAACATAAAAGAAAAACAAGCCCCATAGAGCTTTAATGGATATACCCACCCCTTCCAGGAAAAAAGAATCAAATGGCCACAAAGCCCATCTTCCTAAGCTCCAGATCCTGGCGAGTCTGGGCCACCATGGGTGGTGAGTTGCCGTCTGTGTTCAGAGCATCTGTCCAGGCAGGCGGTGCTGCTCCCATGCCCGCCCAGATGCCCCGCCTCCCTCCAGGGCCACCGAACCTTCCAGTCTCTGTCCCTCCTCCCTTGTCTGCTCCTGCTTGTCCTCTCTGAGCTGCGTGGCCTCAGCAGTAATTTCAGGCCCCTAGGGGGTTGACTCAGTTCTGTCCCCGTCGGTGACTGCCTGGCACTGTGACGAATGGGGCGGACGCGGCTTTGAAGAGCTGCTTTTGAAGGTTGCTCTGTGGGCCGCTGGCTCACAGACCCAGGCTGGGAACATGGTCCCAGCTGCTGCGGTTGTGTGTGCATCCAGTGGTCCCGTGGCTTCTGAATCGGCCCTTGGTCCATCAACAGTCACACTAGGAGGGCAGCCACGTGGCCTGCTTTTCTGGGCTGCGTCAGGCCCAGCAGTGGTGCTGGGCGCATCCAGCTGTGGGGATGCCAGCTGGGTTCCATGGCTCTCCAGGGTGGCCTCTGAGCATGAAGGTAGCAGATGGAGGCACAGCTGGACAGGGCTCTGGCCTGAGGTTCTGATGGGGGCATCTTAAGAGCACAGTGGCCCTGAAGCGATGTCAGTGTCCCCAGATCAGGACAGGCAGTCTGAGGTGTGCAGGTGGGCTGACCGGGACCCCAGCAGAGCAGGTGTGAGCTGCTTCTCATTGGAAACTCCTGTACCAGCTTCCTCGGTGCCTCTGCCGGACCTTCCTGGGCCTGCCTGGTCTGGCCATCAGTGGAGGGCTGCTGACCATGGAGATTCCTGGGGGTACACACAGCCTCGGCCTCTAGCCTTGGGGGTTCTGGCACTCCCAAATTCAGATTTCCTTTTGGACCAGAAACCTGAGGGGGTGAGCTTTTCCCCTCAGGGTTCGCGTGTATACCCCCCACCCCAGAACCCCTTTGCTGAGGCAGCAGGTCTCTGCATCTGTGGGATAAGGTGGGCAGGCAGCTCCCCAGAGCCTCCTAGCCGAGCACCTCCATGGCCACACAGTTCTGTCATCTTCACAATCAAGGGGACTTTTACTTCCTTCCCATAATATGTTCAATGCTGGTGAAAATACCAAGCATTTGGTGGTGAAACAACTTGGCCCTCTCTGTCCAAGTGTTAGTGAAAGGGAGGCCTATGATGTGACACCTTGCCTCTGTCCAGAGCACCCCAGATGGCTGGACCAAGGGCAGGTGTGGGTGTCCAGGTATGGCCAGGGTCCTCTCTCTGAGCTGATTCTTCTGATGGAAAACAGGTGAAAACTCCATAACAGTTCTGGGAACTTCTATGGTCACTGGTGTCTGATAATTCAGGGTGAGTTGACTTCTGCTTGCTGGGCACTCAAGGTGGAGATCCAGGTATCACAGGTGGGCATGGGGCCGGGAGTAAGGAGAGGAGGGCAGAGACCCAGGACAAGGGCCTTGAATGGGGTGCCGCCTGCACACAGGGTGGTGGAGGCCCCAGGCCTCTCCAGGCCTGGATGGGGCTTCCTGCTGCCCTGCTCCCCAGCTTGTTGCCAGCTTTCCTTGACAAGCTGGAATCCTGTGCTGTCAGGATTCTGGGGGCTAATAAGTGAAGACCCAAGCCCTGCCCTTGAAGCATCCCACTTTATTTCAGGGGCCAACAAAAATATGCCTTGCTACCTCTCTCCCAAGCATGTAACAAGCCTCCTGCTCCTAGCAGGTGGCCACGGGGGCTGCATGCAGTGAAGAAGGGTTGCCTTCACATATAAAGAGGTCCTACAGGTCAATAAAAAAAGAGCTAAAATTCCAACTGAAATATGGATGAAGGACATAAGCAGGCAGCTCACAGAAGATGAAATGGAAGTTCTTTCAGGTGGCGAAAACATGAAGAATAGAAATGAAACCAAAGCCACTGCTCTCTTGTCCCTGAGTTCACCTCGGGCTTCAGGTATGAGATGGTTTTTTCAGGTGACCTGTGGGCTGATGAGGTCACCTCGGTCAGTCTCTAGGCTCAGCTACCCTGAAGCTGATGAAAAGAGGGCCTGGGTATGGGTGGGCTGGGCCACGCTGAGGCCTCTCAGTGTAGGCAGGAGAGGAATTCCAGAGATGCGGGTGCCTCCTCCTCTAGTACTGAGCTGTGCAGTTGCAGAAGGCCTTGCTTACCCCCTCCTCCTACTCATTCTCCTGTTGTCCTGTCAGCATGTGCCCCCCCACCGCCCCCTCACCATGGGTCAAGTGGGGCTCTAACTCTCCCATTACCTGCTCTCCCCCAACCCCCTCTGCAGAGGTCACTGCAGAGTGCAAGGCCAGGTCCGAACTGCAGGCTCTGCCCTGCCCTGGTGGGGGGGAGGGTGCCGAGGCATCAAGGGGTCTAAGGTGGTCCGGGGCTTCCCTTCGTCCTGTCCCACCTCTGTCCTTGTTTTGGTCTTTGCTTAATGCAAACCCTCTACTTGAGTCATCTTGGAAGCTTGCTGCTAAAGATTGTACCTGAGAGAAAGAGGGAGAAGGAGAGAGTCAGACACCAACACAGAGAAGGGAAGGTGGGGTGAGCGAGAGCAAGGAGCATGTAGGCATGAGCCCGATCCCACAAGAAGCCCAGGAATGGCGTGTGCCCACCGAGGCTGCACATGACAGGTTGGATTTGAGAGGAGCCCTTGGCGGAGATCAGCTCTTACCTTGGGGCCCTCTCTTGTCCTGGGACAGCCTGGACTATCTGCCCTCAGGAGGCCTCTGGCCTGGCCAGGATCTCATCCACCCCACCCCTTTCCCCACGTTCCACGCCATCCACAGAGGGGTGGGGAGTGGTGGCATTCCCCATTGTGGTCCCCTCTCTAGTGGTACCTGGTCAGTGTTAACAGCTGTGTTGGCAGTATCCTTATCCATGGTGCTTCCCCATTCCTGTGGTGTAAATACACCCATCATGGCCCAGGTCAGGCTTGACATCAACCAGAACATTTGGTTTTGTGTAGCCAGTAAGAGCTGGCCTGTGAGCCAGACACCTGGGTGGTGGCGAGGGGAGGGCAGCCCCTGAGCCTTGGCTCTGGCCACAAGCCCCCAGCCCCTCCTCTCCCAGATGCAGCTTCTCCTGCTCCTTCTCTGCCCTCAATGGAATATTCCATCCATCCCCACCCAACCCCCAATTCTTTTTGAGCCAACAAAGGGCACCTGGTAGGTGAATGTGCAGGAAGGGTGGGTGGCGGTGGTGGTGGTTTAGTCGCTAAGTCGTGTCTGACTTTTGCAACCCCGTGGACTGTAGCCTGCCAGGCTCCTCTGTCCATAGGATTCTGCAGGCAAGAATACTGGAGTGGGTTACCATTTCCTTCTCCAGGGGATCTTCCCGACCCAGGAATCAAACCCGGGTCTCATTCTTTACCGACTGAGCTATGAGGGAAGATCAAAGGGAGGTCTGCATTTAGGTCCCGCCTTTGCCACTCACAGTGCCACGGGCGCAAGCAAGGCATTGGTGCCCCCAACCTCCCCATCTTCCTTGGGGGTCCTGAGAGCCCAGGGGACAGACACTTTGGAAACTGTAGAGGGTAGTCCTGGGAGCTGTCGGGTCTGGAGCGTCTGTGACACCCCCAAGCACCCTTCTCACATTGTGTGGGTCCTCTGTCACGCTGGAGTGTCAAGGTTTCGATGTGACTGATATACTGGTATTTTCCTTAGGCTTTTCTACATGTGGTTAAAAAAAACCCCAACCCCAATGTCTGTCATAAAAATACTTAGTTTTCCTCTTTATACTTTAAAAAAAGATTGAATGGACTCTTTTTTAGAGCAGTTTTATGTTTACAGAAATATTGTATGGAAAGTAGAGAGTTTCCATATTTACCTCACAGCCGGGCCCCAATTCCCTTTCCTATAACCATTTCCCTTCGGACATGGTACACTTGTTACAACTGGTGACCAGTATAGCTCAGTATGCTTTTTATAAAGCATTCAGTTAATATTAACTGAAGTCCACAGTTGCCATAGGGGTCACTCTGTGCCGCACAGTTCTACAGGACTGACAAAGATAAAATGTCATGTGCCTGTCGTTATAGTATTTCAGGTCCTCTGTGCTCCTTTATTCATTCCCACCCCCCGATCCTCCAGAGTCCCAGACAACCACTTCTTACTGTCACTATAATGTTGTCTTTTCCAGAATGTCATGTAGTTGGAATCATACAGTATGTCGTCTTTTCAGATTGGCTTCTTTCACTTAGTAATATGCATTTAAGATTCCGTCATGTCTTTTTCTGGCTTGATAGCTTGTTTCTTTTTAGAGATAAATAATACTTCATTGTCAGGACATCCCAACCATGTCCATTTACCCATTCATTCTATGAAGGACGTCTTGGTTGCTTATAAGTTTTGGCAGTTACAGCTACTATAACCATTTGCGTGCAAGCTTTTGTATGGACATAAGTTTTCAACTCATTTGGACATATACCAAGGAGCATGATTGTTGGATCATATGGTAAGAGTAGGTTTAGTTTTTTGGAAACTGCCAGACTGTCTTCCAAAGTGGCTGCACCACTTTGCATTCCCACCAGCAGTTAATGAGAGCTCCTGTTACTCTACATCCTCACCAGCGTTTGGTGTTGGCAGTTTTTTGGATTTTTGGGTGGCTTATAAACAACACACATTTATTTCTTACAGTTCTAGGAACTGGAAATCCAAGATCACGGCTCTGGAAGATTCAGAGTCTGGTGAGAACTTGTTCCCTAGATGGTCATCTTTCTCCTGTGTCAGAAGGGGTAGAAAGATTTATCTGGAGTCTTTTTTATAAAGCATTAGTCTTGTTAATGAGGGCTATGCTGTCATGACTTAATCACCTCCCAGAGGCCTCACTTCCTAATACCACCCACTGGAGTTAGGATTTCAACATATGACTTTGGTGGTGGGGGATGGGGAGGGGGTGGACACAAATATTCAGTCCATAGCAAACTTCATTTTTTGAAAAGACAGTCTTTTCTTCTTTGAATTGCCTTTATTTCTTTGTAAAAAATTTGTTTACTGTGTTTGTGTGGGCCTACTTCTAGGCTGTCTATTCTGTTCCATTGATCTACTGTCTATTCTTTTACCAAATCACACTGTCTTGATTCCCATGGCTTTATAGTCTTGAAGTTGGATAGTGTCAATCCTCTACATTTGTTCTCTCATCAATATTATGTTGGCTCTTCTAGGTCTTTTGCCTTTCTGTCTGCTACACTTGATCTGAACCAAAAGGCTGAGAAGTGATTTTTGCCTCTCCATATAAACTTTAGAATTTGTTTCTCAATAGCCATAAAATAACTTGCTGCGATTCTGATTAGGATTACATTGACTCTATAGATCAACTTGGAAATAACAGACATTCTGACATCAATCTTCCTTTTCATGAACATGGGATATCTCTCCTTTCATTTACTTTTTTTATTTCATTCATCAGTATAGTACATATTTTGTAGAATTATAACTAAGTATTTTATTTTTTGGTGCTAATGTGAATAGTACTGTATTTTTAATTTAAAATTCACCTACTTTCTCACCAAAACTATGATGTTAGTTGAAGGTTTTTTTGGTAAATGCTTGTGGTAGACTGAACTGTGTGTTCCCTCAAATTCATAGGTTGGAGGCCTACCCTCTATATGGCTGTATTTGGAGATAGGTTCTTTAGGAAGTAATTAAGGTTAAAAGAGGTCATAATGATGGGGCTCTAATCTGATAGGATTGGTGTATTATAATGAAACAATCTCAGATATGCAGATGATACCACCCTAATGGCAGAAGGCAAAGAGGAACTAAAGAGCCTCCTGATGAGGGTGAAAGAAGAGAGTGAAAAAGCTGGCTTAAAACTCAACATTCAAAAAACTAAGATTATGGCATCCAATCCCATCACAAATAGAAGGGGAAAAAGTAGAAGCAGTGACAGATTTTATCTTTTTTGTACTCCAAAATCACTGTGGGCAATGACTGCAGCTATAAAAATAACAGATGCTTGCTCCTTGGAAGAAAAGCTATGACAAACCTATATAGCATATTAATAAGCAAAGATGTAACTTTGCTGACAAAAGCTATGACAAACCTAGATAGCATATTAAAAAGCAAAGATGTAACTTTTATAGTTTTTCTAGTAGTCATGTACAGATGTGAGAGTGGGACCATAAAGAAGGCTGAGAACCAAAGATTTGATGCTTTCAAACTGTGGTGTCGAAGAAGACTCTTGAGAGTCCCTTGGACTGCAAGAAGATCCAACGAGTCAATCCTAAAGGAAATCAACCCTGAATATTTGTTGTAGGGACTGATGCTGAAACTCCAATACTTTGACCACCTGATTCAAAGAGCCAATTCATTGGAAGAGACCCTGATGCTGGGAAGAGTTGAAGGCAAAAGGAGAAGAGGGTGGCAGAGGATGAGATGGTTAGATAGCATTGCTGACTCAATGGACATGAATTTGAGAAAACTCCAGGAGATAGTGAAGGACAGGGAAGCCTGGCATTCTGTAGTCCATGGGGTCACAAAGAGTCAGACACAACTTAGTGACTCAACAACAACAAATGTGGAGTTTAGTGGTATTGAGTCTCTTCACAGCATTGTATAACCATCAGTTCAGTTCAGTCGCTCAGTCGTGTCCAACTCTTCGAGACCCCATGAATCGCAGCACGCCAGGCTTCCCTGTCCATCACCAACTCCCGGAGTCTACCCAAGCCCATGCCCATCGAGTCGGTGATGCCATCCAGCCATCTCATCCTCTGTCGTCCCCTTCTTCTCCTGCCCCCAGTCCTTCCCAGCATTAGGGTCTTTTCCAATGAGTCAACTCTTCACATGAGGTGCCCAAAGTATTGGAGTTTCAGCTTCAACATCAGTCCTTCCAGTGAACACCCAGGACTGATCTTCTTTAGGATGGACTGGTTGGATCTTATTGCAGTCCAAGGGACTCTCAGAGTCTTCTCCAGTGCCACAGTTTGAAAGCATCAATTCTTTGGTGCTCAGCCTTCTTCACCGTCCAACTCTCACATCCATACATAACTACTGGAAAAACCATAGTCTTGACTAGATGGACCTTTGTTGGCAAAGTAATGTCTCTGCTTTTAAATATGCTATCTAGGTTGGTCATAACTTTCCTTCCAAGGAGTAAGTGTCTTTTAATTTCATGGCTGCAAGCACCATCTGCAGTGATTTTGGAGCCCCCCAAAATAAAGTCTGACACTGTTTCCACTGTTTCCCCATCTATTTCCCATGAAGTGATGGGATCAGATGCCATGATCTTAGTTTTCTGAATGTTGAGCTTTAAGCCAACTTTTTCCCTCTCCTCTTTCACTTTCATCAAGAGGCTCTTTAGTTCTTCTTCACTTTCTGCCATTAGGGTGGTGTCATCTGCATATCTGAGGTTATTGATATTTCTCCCAGCAATCTTGATTCCAGCTTGTGCTTCCTCCAGCCCAGCGTTTCGCATGATGTACTCTGCATATAAGTTAAATAAGCAGGGTGACAATATACAGCCTTGACATACTCCTTTTCCTATTTGGAACCAGTCTGTTTTTCCATGTCCAGTTCTAACTGTTGCTTCCTGACCTGCATACAGGTTTCTCAAGAGACAGGTCAGATGGTCTGGTATTCCCATCTCTTTCAGAATTTTCCACAGTTTATTGTGATCCACACAGTCAAAGGCTTTGGCATAGTCAATAAAGCAGAAATAGATGTTTTTCTGGAACTCTTTTGCTTTTTCACTGATCCAGCGGATGTTGGCAATTTGATCTCTGGTTCCTCTGCCTTTTCTAAAACCAGCTTGAACATCTGGAATTTCACAGTTCACGTATTGCTGAAGCCTGGCTTGGAGAATTTTGAGCATTACTTTACTAGCGTGTGAGATGAGTGCAATTGTGTGGTAGTTCGAGCATTCTTTGGCATTGCCTTTCTTTGGGATTGGAATGAAAACTGACCTTTTCCAGTCCTGTGGCCACTGCTGAGTTTTCCAGATTTGCTGGCATATTGAATGCAGCGCTTTCACAGCATCATCTTTCAGGATTTGAAATAGCTCAACTGGAATTCCATCACCTCCACTAGCTTTCCATTTTCAGAACTTTTTCATTACCCCAAACAATAACTCTGTACCCATTCAATAATCTCAGTGCTTCCCACTTCCTTTAGCCCCTACCATGTTCCCTGGGCTGGTGCCCATCCTCTTGTTTCCATGGGCTTTGCTGCCTTGAGTCCTCCTGGAAGCTTCTAAAGGATGTCTATATCTGGTGGAACTGGGACCTGAGGACCCCGGCTATGGCGGGGGGTGGGGGGTGGGTGAGTCTGGGCAATACTGAGGGTGACAGTGTGAAGTGTGAGGCCTGAGAGTTTAAGAGGAATGCAGTGTCATGGACATGTGTCAAAGTTGAGTTATACTCGTCTGTGTGGGACTCATAAACTTGATGTGACTGTATAGCGTAACGATGATGACATTAGTGCCTAAAAAACATGAAAGGGTTACCCTTCATGGTAATTTACATCTAAACCTCCTTAGGCTGTAGGGTGCATTTTGTTATAAGCCTTATGTGGTCAGGACATAGCCCCTCTCTGCTCACGGAGTGTTCCATCTGCTCTCAGCATTGTCAGAAATGTAAAGAAAACGTCCTCTCTGAATTGACATTCCTGGCTCATCCACCTGAAACTCCATTCTCCAGGGTGTCTGGAGGAGGGCTGTGGGGGGACCTCGATGCCCGTGTGGTTGGGGAGGGGGCATCCGATGGGAGGGGCGGCCGTTGTGGCCTGGGTGCTCTGTTCAGAGGGGCAGAGAGAAGAGGAGGCCACACTTGGGTTTTCTCCATCTGAGATGCACCCACAGACTCCATGGGCAGCACTGCCATTCTTGTGTGTGGGTAGATGTCCTCAGGTGGCATTTCTGTCCTACTTTCACCATTTGTTTGTTGATGGATTCATTTGATGCTGAAGCTGCAGACTAGAAGACCTCCCTACCCTACCCGCTCTTGGCCCTCTTGAGATTTCTCTGGGTAAAGATTTCCCTGATCAAAGAAGTAGAGAAAGGCTGCACTTCACACTCACTAGTAGGAAATTCACAGTGCAGATGACCATCTTAAAGGCCCTGGGAAGTTCTGCAACAGAAAAGGAGGGGAGGAAGGAAGGAAGGGAGGAAGATACTGTTTAACTTACTGGTTTCTAAACTTATTTGCCCACAGAGTCCTCTCTGTACCTAACATCTGTTAGCATCTTGTGGAATTAATATTTGAGGATGGTAATTTGGGACATGTTTGCCTGGTACACACAGGGGCAGACTCTGACTCCCTAAGGCAGAATGGAGGGTCAGCATGTGCTGTGGGTTGAACTGTGTCTTCTTAAAATTCAGATGTGGAGTCCTAACCCCAGTACCTGAGAATATGACCTTCTTTGGAAATAAGGTGGTTGTAGATGTAATTAGTTATGGTGAAGTGGATGATGGGCCTTCATCTAGTATGACTGTGTCCTTATTTTTTATTTATTTATTTTTGCTGTGCTGGGTCTTCATTGCTGTGTGGGCTACTCTCTAGTTATGATGCATGATGGGCTTCTCTTTGCTGTGGCTTCTCTTGTTGTGGAGCATGGGCTCTAGGGAGTGCAGGCTGCAATAATTACAGCATGTGGGCTCAGTAGCTGTGGTTCTCGGGTTCCAGAGTATAGGCTCAGTAGTTGTGATGCTCAGTTGCTCAGCTGAGCTCAGTTGCTCTGCGGCATGTGGGATCTTCTTGGATCAGGAATCGAACCCATGTCTCCTACATTGGCAGGCAGATTCTTTAACACTAGGGAAGTCCCCCTCCTCTTTTCTGTGTGTCCGTATAAAAAGAGGAAATTTGGGCACAGGGAGACACACAGGGAGAATGCCATATGAACATGAAGGTGGAGATGGGGGTGATGCTTCTGCAAGCCCAGGATCCCCAGCGAAGCCCCAGAAGCTGGTGAGAGGCCTAGAGCAGTCTCCCACAGCCTCAGAAGGAACCGACCCTGCCAGCACCTTGGTCTTAGACTTCTGATCTCTGAACTGTGAGACAATAATCTGGGGTTTCAGCTGCCCAGCCTGTGTACCATGTTGTGGTGAACCCCGTTCACTAGCACTGCACTGATGACTTATGACTTGAGTTTCTGGCCCAAGCTCAGAGGTCGGGGCTGAGGAGCTGCCGGGATTCCAGAGAAGGACCTTGGAAAGGCCAAGGATGGACAGTGGGGCAGTGGCAAGAGCTGGCATTTTCCTCGCTGGTGTGGTTGTAAATCACCAAGCGATTGTGCCTCTGGAAATCAACTCTACAGAAATAACCGAGATGTTTACGGCAGGCATTTACGAGAAGGGAAATTGGAAACATCCCAAATGCTTGCCAATCCAGGAAGTGCTCGGCTATCCATGGAAGGAACGTTCTCTACTATGAAGATGACACGTATATGATCTAGGTCAGGGAATGGGAACTGTGTGTGAAGTGATGTTAAATATAAAAGGCCAAACACGAAGCCGGCACTCACCCGCTGATAAAAGGCATGCTGGGAGGCTACAGAGACCACAGCGATTTGGGTGTTCACAAACAAAATTAAATGTTGTCTAGCATCGGTTGCTAGTTTGGCTACTTCACGTCCTGTTTCTGGAACCCAGGATGTTCTGGGTTCAGGGCAGGAGGGGGACCTGGTTCCCTGAGCTCCGTGGGCCGTCAATGACGGACAGCCCTCATGGGCCTGCGGCCTGGACATCACTCCTGTACTGGGCCCTCCTGCCCCTGCCCAGCATGGCACACATTTGCCCAAGTCCTGTCAGAGCCAGCACGCTCTCCTCATCTGCCCAACCCTGAGGCCAGGGAGCCAGGGAGGGTCGCATACCCTCCTGGTGCCCACCAGTAAAGCAGTATGTAACAGCCAGGTGGTACTGTGGAAGAGTCATTTGCAGGGTGGGGAAGTAGTAAGAGGAAGAAGCAGAATATAAACAGCAAGAGATTCCTGAGTGTTGATGAGGAAAGCCTTCCTGTGGTGTAGACCTCACCAAGACACATCAGAGCATCGTGGGACTCTAGCAATGGGTTCCGAAAGTGGAGGCGGCTTCAACTCGCTCTATTGAAACCACCTTGTTTACTCCATTTTCTGCCTCAAGCATGGATTCTGTTTTTAAAATTACTATTAGAAGCAAGAAAAAGCCCCCACAACAATTTCATGTACAAATTCCTATTGTCTACCAAATCGCTTAGGTCCAGATTACAAATATAAACAGACCTCCCCTGTCATTTTAATCAAAGGTAGAAAAAAATTTTTCGCTAACACACAAACAAGCAGCAGCTTGATTTAGTTTAAATCCACAAATCTAAGCAAGCGGAGGGCCTGGTGTGGTGAGTGAGCGTGTCTGCTGGGCTGTCCACCTCCCTACCTGAGCCCTGACCCAGACTCTTCTGAGCTGAGCCCACTGGGGCGGCCTGGGCTAGGCAGGATGAGTGTATTCAGCCTCAGGCTGCTTGAAAAGAACACCCGTTTGTTAATTTACATGGGAAATAAAACTGTTGGACCAGCTGAGTGCATCTGCCGCCTGCTTAGCCTGTTCCAGAAAGATCTTTCGTGGATCTGCCAGGGAAGTCAGGGGGCCAGGATGGCTGTTTTCACTGAGAGGACACCCCAGCATCTGGCTTGAGTGGGAGCCTTTACAAAACAGATCAACAAGAGTTTGGGTCTTTTACTCAGCACTCCTGGCTGTTTTTGGCTCTACAATTTAAGAAACCCATGGACTGGTCCACGTGTGATGTGGGCCCTCGGCTCTGGCTGGTTGTCAAGAATTCCTGCTCCCGAGCATCCGGGTTAGCAGAGTATGGACGGGGATTTCCCAGGTTGTTCAGCCACCAGGTGTGTCTACAACAGGGCCATGTCAGCCCTGTTGGCAGCCAGGCCAGTACCTGCGAGGCCAGGACAGGGCAGAGAGCTGGAGTCAGGTGCAGGGGCCGTGTCCTCCAGTGGACCACAGGGATGGGGGCGGTGGAGAGAGAAGGTGCTGCACCCCCAGAATGTGCACCAGGAGGGAGGCAGTGGAAGTGCCGAGTGGCCACAGAGGAGCAGGAGCAGGGGTTCCCCGGTTACATGAGTCTGATGCCTGCTCTGTGCCAGGGCTTCCACACATCCTGCGTGAGGAAGCCCCAGACCCAGGGTGCAGGGTCCCGAAGTGATGTCCATCGTCAGCATTTCCCTGTTCTGCAGCCCCCACTGTGGGGACAGGGCAAGACCAGACCCTCCTGCCCATCAGCATCTCCCAGCAACACCAGCTCAGCTCAGCGGGCAGAGGGTAGGCTGGGCCATTGGGCTCAGCCAGCAGAGCAGGGAGGAGGCAGGTCCCCAAAGCAAGTGCCGTGGGGACTGCAGGTAATCCATGTCAAGGGCAAGTTCCAGGTGGCAGCAGGTGGTCAGGCATGGGGGCAGCTAAGAGCCCTGCAGGTGGAAACCTGAGCTGGACTCTGCCCCTGAGGGCCAGTGGGCTCTCTGTGTCCAGGTGAGGGGGGGTCAGGGGCATACCCTCAGGTTGGATGGGGAGGAATGAGAGAGTAAATGGGGCTGGAGCCACTTGCTGGCTCGCTGCTTCTGCCCAGTGTGGCAGGAGAGTGACCCTCGAGTGCCACCATGGGCTGGCACAGCCGCAGCAGTGCTGGGCACCCACGTGCAGCTGACCAGACCCCAGGCAGATCCAGGGTTCATTCCCCCACCCCCACCCCCCATCCCCTGGCCAGCCTCTCTGCTGTTGTGGTTCCTCAGTAGACTTTCTATAAATGGCTTTATGCGAAAGTGTTTTCTTTCTTTCATTAGCTTTACTTGATTCTTAAGAGCCCCCGCTTGGCACCCAGGAGGCTCCTGATCTGATCACCTTCTTCAGATAACTTTAAACCTGAGTGCAGCAGCAGGTGCCCCACCGGGTGTCGCACGGTGACCTTGAGGTTCAGGGGAGCCCCCACCATGCCCTCTCCCTGAACTTCACCCCCACCCAGACCCCCACCTTTCTGGCTTCTCCCCCACAAGCTGTCCCCCAGGTGCCTTTCTGACCCTGCAGCCAGCTGCCACCTGCCGTGCCATTCGTGGACAACTGGAGCATCAGGAAGCCTATCTAGATGCAGTCCAGGGACCTGTTGCCCCACCACCCGCCTGGTCTGTGCCCTGCATCCCCTGTGGGCAGGGTGGAGGTCTGCCAGGCTCCTGGCACACTGGTGGCCTTCTGCTTTGATCAGGGGCCCTGTGGCCTCAGCCCCGCAGGAGACATTCTCCACCTACAGGTGCTCCCCACCCTCCCACAGACACTCATTCACCCCACCAGACGCCCCCTCCCTATCCAGAGAGGGCTTGGGCGCTCACCCTCCCTTGCTGGCCTGCTCTTCAGAGTCTGACCCCTCCCAGTCTCTCCCTGTCTTCCCAGAAGACTGCCCCTTCTCGTCCCATAGATCTGATGTGTGCTGAAGCCCAGCACTTCCACTCACTTCCACTTATGGTGCTTGGAGGTCAGTCCTTACTCTCTCATCACAGTCTGGACCCTCTGCCTATCCCCAGCATCCTGATTGTCTATAGAGAGCCACATAAAGGGAGGGCCAGAAACAGATAAATTATCATAATAAAGTGGGCAAAGTGAGCCGAGACATATAGAGTACAGGGTCCGGAGGAGACCGAGCTGACCTTCTGTGGCAACTGGGAAAGATTTCCAAGAGGAGGTATTGAATTGGGTCTTGAAGGGTGCATAGGAGTTTGCCTGGTGGCAGCGGGGTTGTGCTCTAGGATACAGACCTGGGTTCTTTGTCCCTGTCATTGTCTCAGTAATTCTAAGTTTCAGGTGGGCAGATGCTGCAGGTTCTGAGGTGCTTGCCTGACTGTTGTCTCTGATGTTCGAGATGTTGGGGACCTGGCCCGTGGTCCTCACTGCAAATGCTTCTTAGCATTGGCTCTTCTAGGGGGCTAGCTTGTGATCCACATCAAGCAACTGGCAGAGCCACTGAAAAGGGGGTGGATGCCTGGGGTGGGGGCAGAAGAAGACTGGGAATGGTGGTGACTGAGAAGCTGGCTTCAAGGATGGGAGAGGGGATGTGGGGGAGACTGGTCTGAGGAGCGGAGATCATTGGGGGCCAAACTGCTTCCCCGTGCTCTCACTCCAGGGAGTTAAGCCATGGAGAGTCCTCTAGCTTGTGAGGTTTGTCAGGCACCTGACCAAGCTTTCAGGGCAACTTCCATGGGTCTTGAACTGTAAGACTGAGCTCCGAGGGCTCCCTAGGGTCCTGGCTGCTCCTCCCTGCTCTAGGCACAGCCTCGGCTGGCCCAGGTTCACTGTCAGAGTTAATGGACACTGGGGTGCAGGTTTGGGTGACCAGGCAGACCAGGGTGGGGTGACCAGGCTGGGGGCAGGGTAGGTCATCTCTTTCTAGAAACTTTTTTCAAACTGGGCCACAGGAGCAGGAGAAACCCTACCCCATAGGGGCTTCCAGAGGTGCCCACCCCCCCACCCCCAGCAGGCAGGACTCTGGGAGAGAAAGACCTGCATCCAAGAGCAGGCCCTTCTCCAGCCCGAGTGCCACCTATAAAGTCCATTACTGAGCGCTTCCTGGAGGCCGGGAGCTTGCCTGCCACCTTCCTGGTTGCCTCCAGAGACAGCGGACTCTGACCTGGAAGGACATGGGGCAGCAGGGCAGCTTGTCTGGGATGGTCCATCTGGCTGCTCCTCTTGTTCACTTTAGACACACCCTGCCGTGTACCCAGGAGGATTCCCAGGAGGATTCTCACTGTCCCTTGGTCCTGTACTTACCCTGGCTGGACAGCAGCAGGTGGACAGGCCCTGTAGGCCCCTCCCCACTTTGGGGATGAGCTCACCTTCGGGCCCCATGGTGCCTCACCCGGCACCCACCAGGCTTGTGAGCAGCCCTCTGGCCGTTTGGAACTTCCAGCATCAGTGGGGATTGGATTCTGGCACTGGAAGCCCTGACTATCCCGTGGAGGCCTGTGAGCTGGTGCTTGGGTGTCCATGCCCTTCGAGGGCCAGAGCACTAAGGTGGCAGCTCGGCCCTGTACACCTGATACCCTCTGCCCTCCTGGGCAGGAAGTGGATGCGAGGACCAAGGGTGGGCCGGGCTGGTGAGGAGGAGGCCAAAGCACCCTCGGGCAGACAGCCACCTGGGGCCTGGCTCAGCCCTTGCAGTGGCCCCATGAGCTTTTGCTGCTCCTTGGGTGGGTGGGGAAGCAGGCTCAGAAGGTGCAGCCAGGAAGAGACAGAGCAGGGTTCAAACCCAGACATGCTTGAACGCTTAACATGCTCTCTCCCAAGCTAGTGTCACTGATGAAAAAAAAAAATCCTTTCTTTATGTTTTTTTCTTAAAATAATATTTTGAGACTGCAAATCATACACAGTGAGAAAAATCACACAGGACAGAGGATGTGGAGTGACTAGTGTGCCAGCCCCCAGCTCCCTGCACCCCCAGAGGCAGCCACTGCCCTGTTCTGACTTTGAAGAAGCAAAAATATAGCTCTAAGCACACCTATTGATCATAAAGACGTGGGATGTTAAGAAAATGTTCAATTAGATCTAGTGTAATATTTACTTTTTTCCCAAGGAAGTGAATAATCCATCTTAATGAAGGTTTAAAAAATATTTTATTATTCTTATTGCTATTTTTTAAAGGTAAGTTAGACTTTTAAAAAATTTCATGCATTTATTTTTGACTGTGCTGAGTGTTCATTGTGGTGTGTGGGCTTCTCGTCGCGGTGGCTTCTCTTGTTGCGGAGCATGGGCTCTAGGGCATGAGGGCTTTGGTAGTTGCAGCACGTGGGTTCAGGAGTTGTGGCTCCTGGGCCCTAGAGCACAGGCTCAATAACTGTGGCATGCAGGCTTAGTTTCTCTATGGCATGTGGGATCTTCCCAGACCAGGTGCAGGATCTTCCCTGCACCCCCTGAGTTGGAAGGGCAGGCAGAATCCTAACCACTGGACCACCAGGGAAGTTTTATCACAAAAAGGATTATAGCAGAAATGTGTTCTCTATTTAAGACGTTGCTTTCCCATCACCTGGAGCTTGGGCTCAGGCAGCTGGTGGGCTTCTCAGGCTCTGTGGGCAGCAGGGGCGGGGGGGTGCTGGGTTCCGATGGGGGCTGTGCCTGCAGGGCCTCTGGGGAGGGAAGACAGAGGAGGGGCCTGTGGTTAGGGGTGTCCTCCGCCCCACTGGTCCATGTGCTCAGCCTTTGTGCCCACCTCCCCCTGGCAGCCTCCAGTCTGGACCCTTCCCCAGACATTTCCTGTTCTGGCTTTGTCTCATACATTCTGGGTCTAATGTTCTTCGAAAATGATCTCAAATCAAATTAAACCAACGGTGGTGACAAGTTGAATACTGTGGAGGACCTTCTGATGGACCCCAGGCTCCCTCTGGCCTGTGCTCCCCGCCTGCCCCGTACCCTCATGGGCCTGCTCTTGGGGCTCTGGCTTGCTCTGCCACCCCCTGCACACCGTCCTCCTCACAAGGGTCAGTGTTTGAGGAGTTACATGCACAACATCTCAACGACCTCAGCAGCGGTCACCCCCTTTTCAGGTTTCCTTCTCCCGGCCCTCCAGGCTGGTCCCTGCTCCTCTCAGAAGCCCTGATGCTGTGGGCGGGTGAATGTCTCCTCTGCTGTGGGACTGGCCGCCTCTGCTGTACAATGGTGGTGGAGGATCTGGAGGAGGGCCCTTCGCCTCCAGCTTTGCAGCGTAATTATGTGGTGCTTCTCCTTCCCTCCAGAACCTTCAGTGAGTCCCCACAGGCTGCGCCTCCCTATTCCACTGTCTGGAGCCGGGCCAAGGTTCATTGCTCTGGGAGGATCCTGGGTCTTGAGGACTTGGCATAGAGTGAAGGAGGGTGCTCGCTGAGAGGCCCCCAGACAGGCCCTCGGTCCTGCTGGTCCGTGAGGATGCCGAGGCCGGGGGTCTCGCAGGAGCTGAGTGTGCCAGTCAACTGGGATCTGCCAGCTGCTGGAAAAGAGGCCCTTGTGGGACTGGCACGAGGGGTGGGGGTGCTGGGAGTCTTTTGGGGAGGGGTGCCCCTTCCTCAGCTTCCCTGGTGGCTCAGATGGCAAAGAATCTGCCTGCAATGCAGGAGACCCAGGTTCGATCCCTGGGTCAGGAAGATCCCCTAGAAAAGGGCATAGCTACCCACGCCAATATTCTTGGGGCTTCCCTGGTGGCTCAGATGGTAAAGAATCTGCCTGCAGTGTGGGAGTCCTGGGTTCGATCCCTGTGTTGGAAAGGTCCCCTAGAGAAAGAGAATGACTTACCACTTTAGTATTCTTGCCTGGAGAATTTCACAGATTGAGAAGCCTGGCGGGCTATAGCCCATAGCGTCACAAAGAGTCAGACACAACTGAGCAACTAACACCAACACCAGCTAACACACCCCTTCCTCACACAGATCTCTGCCCAAGGCTGGGCATCATGACTGAATGCTGGGTGTTCACTGGGGGGATTAATTGTCTCTGTTTCCCCGTTTCTCCCCCAGGGGGGCTTTTTCTGTGGTTCGACGCTGTGTCAAGCTCTGCACCGGCCATGAGTATGCGGCCAAGATCATCAACACCAAGAAGCTGTCAGCCAGAGGTAGGGAGGAAATGGCTGTGTTGGCTGGTGGGAGCCGGGTGCGGGGGAGCCTGTGCTGGGGGATGGGGCGTAGCCTGTGGCTCCCGGGCGACACAGTTGGAGCGGGATTCGTGGCTGCAGTGGAGTGTGAACGTGGCTCACAGCTGCGTGGGGCCAGGAGCAAGAGGCACCCACACACCCTCACATCTGGAATTGTACTCTCGCTCTTGTGTAGGGGCTCGAGGAACCCCCATCTCTTCTCCCTGGGGCTAGAGGGGAGAGGCATGCAACCAGGTGGCTGACGTGGTCAGACAGTGTCATCTGCCCAAGAATGTGGGCCAGAGGAGGACGTAGGGACCTGAAGACTTTGTATGCTTGAGGGGCCACCTGAATGGCATGTTTCCTGACTTGGACCCTGCCAGTCTTCCGGACCCAGGGATGCACGTGGGGAGTCATCTGACTGTGCTGGGAAGGCTGGTGGGGTGCCTGCAGGGGTAGATGTGATGCTGGCCACAAGCTGGCCCTGGGCATGTGGCCTCACCCCATCCGGCACTTCCCAGGCCCTTGAAGGGGGACGGCCTGTTCTGGGCAGACAGACAGACCCCTGATCCAGTGGTGTTCCATGTGGTGGGGGTGGGGCAAGATGTGTGTCGGAGGGGAATGATATGCGGTGAGTGAGTGTGACAAGGCCATGGTGGAGGTGCCGCCCCGAGCAAGTGAATTCAGAACACAGAGGTGAGGGAACCAGTGAAGGAGTCCGGCGGGACCTGCCACCCTCCATTGCTGTGGGGATCCCACTGATCTCCAACCCAGGATTAGACAGGAAGGGCTGGGTGAGACCTGGGCAGACAGTGCTGAGTTAAGCCCTCTCCCACCTCCTCCCAGGCACACCCACAACCCTGGTTAGCATCCAGACACAAATCTAATTGAGAAGCTCCTTCTCCTCCAAGAGGCCCTGACTGTCAGCAGTCCTGGCCCACATCCCGCCCGCAGTTGGTGCAGAGAACGCCTCCGTCTGTGGGGTTTGTAGCTTCTAGTCCAGCAGCCTGCGGGGGCGAGCGGCTGAGCCTGCTGTGTGGTTCGCTGATCCGCGTGTGGGTGTTCGGGTGCCTGCTGTGTACAGGCCTTCGAGGCTGAGTGTTGCCAGGGGCAGGCGCTCCAGTCCCAGCCCATGTTGAGAGGCTGGTTGTGCACCAGGGGGGTCAGTCCTGCGTCCTCGGTTTTTGCTGCTGGTGTTAGGAGGGGACAGGGGTGACACAGGGCACTGGAGACAGGAGGTCTTGGAGCCAGGGCAGCCTTGGGGCTTGTGTGATGGGAAGGCTCAGATCCTGCAGCTAGACTGATAACAGCAATAACACGAAGGCTAATATTTACCAAGCGTTTGCTGTGTGTACTGTACTGCCAGATGCAGGGCTGCTTCTGTGTTCCCTGACACTGGGTGGGCGGCACTGGCCGGATACCGTTGTCACATGTGTTTGGGAGCTGTGTCCGCATACGTGGAGTTTCTAAAGCAGGAGGAGCACTCTGCTTCATTCCCTAGGCTTGTGCCAGGCCACAGGAGGAGAGAGAGCCCACCTTCAGATGTCCCCTGGACTATTGAGGGAGATCTTCACTCATTTGCCAGCTTTACCCATTGCCTCCCACGTGCCCAGCACTGAGGACGGGGTGATGAGCAAACACATCCAAAGAAACCACTACAGCCCCATCTTCGGGGTGGGAGCCCAGGGGAGGACACAAGGAGGTTGGATGGGTCTTGAAGGATGAATAGGAGTTTATGAGACTTAAGCAGAAAACCACTTGAGTATGAGTATGTTTCCGTGGAATCCGGCAGCTCCTTTCAAGTATATTCACACTCCCCTGTTTATACCCTTAAAGTGAAAGTGTTAGTTGCTGAGTCATGTCCGACTCTTTGCGACCCCATGGACTGTAGCCTGCCAGGCTCCTCTATCCATGGGATTTTCCAGGCAAGAACACTAGAGTGGGTTGCCATTTCCTACTCCAAGGGATCTTCCCAACCCAGGGATTGAACCTGGGTCTCCTGCATTGCAAGCAGATTCTTTACTGAGGATCAAGAGCAGTGGAAGTCTGAAATTCCCCCGTGTTCCACAATTACCACCTGCTCTTTCTTCTGCCCCCGCAGCAGCAGGCCTGCTGCCCGCTTCCTGACAGCCAGCCTGCTCTCTGCCCTTGAGTCCCAGAGGCTGGGCCAAAGAGATCCTGGCTCACGGCGCCTCTGTGGAGCTGTGCAGACCTGGGGCTCCATCAGCCCTGCTTCCGGCCTCAGTGTCCCAGCTGGATGCAGTTTGGGTTGGGTGGTGGGAGGCAGGGCAGCTAGCCAGGGCTGGTCTGGAATTGGAGCAGCCAGCTCTCACCTGTTGTCACCTCCCCTCAGGAGCACTTCCCCCGTGAAGACACTCGCTGCTTTGCCTCTACACTTGGGCCCTTGCATTGCTCAGGTCTGTGAAGGTCTTGGGCATTCCCCCCACCCTGTTAACTCATTATCATGGAAAATTTCAACCACCCTCAAATATAGATAAAATGATAGAATGAGCCTCCAGCTTCAACACAACAGTTTTCAACATTCGGGCAATTTTGTTTCATCTGCAACCCTCCCCATGCTCCACCCCCACTTGCATATCTTGCGGCAGATCCCAGACCACCTGTCATTTCACCACAGTGATCAGTGTGTTTCTCTAATGGAAAAGGATTCTAAAACCAACCAGCCACCTCCCTGTACAGGGGCCCAAGGGTCTTCTGACCCTCCCCAGCCCCTTTTCGAGGAGAATGGGCAGCTGGAGGGGTAAGAGGAGAGGGTCTCGGACCCCCAACCCTCATCTTCATGCTGAGTGTGGGCCAGAAATGGAGTATCTAGGCTGATAGGTTTGGTTTGGTCGCTACATGGCCCTGGCCACATGGTGCTGACTGCCTCACTGTGTGATCTTTGCCGTGTTACTTAGCCACCCTGTACCTCAGTTTTCTCAGCTGTAAGATAGGAATAAATCTAATCACTACCTCAGAAGGACATTGTGAGGGAGAGAGGAGTGAGGTACTTTGGAGTCAGCCTAGCACAGTGCTGTCCGAACACCCTTTGCTTTCTTTCCCTTTTCTTGCCAGACTATCCTGCCCAGCCTGCAGGCTCTAGGACTCCTCCTCCAGGAAGCCTCCCTGGGTCCTCCCAACCAGCTTAGAAACCCAGAGGCCTGAAAGCAGTCACTGTATGAATTTTTCCATTGATCATTTGCTCCTTGAGGGCAAATGCAGCAAGTTCATCTCTGTACCTTCTCACGTCCCAGCCCAGAGGCTGGGAAAACACATGTAGAACATCCCACCCTCTTACTTCCCTTTGAGGGCTGACTACATAAAAGCCAAAGATCTCACCTGGCCTGAAACTCTGCCTGTGGCCCTGTCTTCTCTCTCTCTCCCAGCAGCTCTGCTCGGGCACTGGTTTCTTCTGGTTCTGTATACCCCAGGGCCTTTGCACACGCCTTCTCTGAGGCTCAGACAGTAAAGAATCTGCCTGCAATGCAGGAGACCCGGGTTTGATACCTGGGTCAGAAAGATCCCCTGGAGAAGGGCATGGCAACCGACTCCAGTATTCTTGGCTGGGAAATTCCATGGACAGAGGAGCCTGTCAGGCTACAGTCCATGGGGTGGCGAAGACTTGGACACAACTGAATGACTAACACTTTTACTTTGTTTCTAGAAATACTTTTCCTGAACTTTGTACCTGCTTAACTCCTGCTGATGACACTTCCTCAAAGGAGTCTCCCTTGAGCCTCCAGTAGGAATCTGGGACCCAAGCACCCTGTTTTTATTTGATGGCTGTCTCACCTGCTAAACTGCCGGGCCTTGCAGGCAGGACTTCATGTTTCATTCACCATTGTATCTCCTACCCTCCACCCAGGCCCTGAGAGGTGGGGAGCTCTCCATAACTCTTTTGGAATGAATGAATGCTTTGAGTGAGTGGATTTTGAAGGAGCGGGTGTGCAGCCTGTGCTGGAGTCAGGTTAGTCTCCCAGGTGTGAAGCTGGGACAGGGATTGGGTGGAGCAGCGTCTAGAAGAAGGTGTGCTGCAGGGTTGGGTTTGCAAGGGAGATCCCTGGCCACTTGGGAAGTCCAAGTCCAGGAGAAGTTCTGTGGTGAAGCCAGAGAGTGATCGGGAAGCAAGGAGAGGAAGCCCGGAGCCCGCTGCTCCTCCCTGAGTCCTGGTGTTCACCTCGCAGCCTGCATCTGCGGCATCCTGCAGGGTCAGACTTGATCCACACAGAGAGTCCTGACTCCAGACAGCATCCCCTCCCCAGAGAGGCCATTCAGAAATGCTTGCCCCAGCTGTTGTCCTGGAAGGTGGGGGTAGGTGATCCATGGATGGGGAGTCTGCTAGGCAAGTGGGAGAGTGGGGAAGTGGAGACTGGACTCAGAGGTCAGAGGGGAAGCCCCTCTTCTGCCTGCTTCATTTTCAGTGCAATGTGGAGGGGCCTCACCCAGCCCTGCAGTGAGGGGGGTCCCCTCCTTGTCCAAGGAGACTAGCTTAGTCCTTCAAGGCTTCCAGTGATAAAGAAAGTGGCAGGAGGAGGATGCTGGCACTGGACACAGAAAAACTGTCCCACCTGGTAACTGACAGTTCTTGGGGCCACGAGGACACTGCAGATTACATCCAGCTTGTGCCAAAGGCAGTTAAGAGTTAGATTTTTTAAATGTAATACTTAATTAAATAGAGGATTGTGAGACATTCAGAGTCTGTGAATGTACTGAATAATAAAGAGATTATTAAACTACCATTAACAAAAGCAGTTAGAGGAAAATTAATTGACGGGGGTGGTGGGGGTAAGACGATCATCATGAGGCACACGAGTCTTAAAACCACTTCTTGTTGCTCCCGCCTCCCCCTCCCCTCCCCTCCCTCCTCATCAGCACCAAGTGGCTACTCTTTAGGGCTTGTTTGGTGGCCATTTGGAGGACACCGTGTGGATCGAGCTCTTTTAGTACTCACTGGCCCCGAGTGTCTTTTTAGTACTCACTGGCCCAAAGCGGGTGTCCCAGAAATGACCCCGGTCAGCGGCTGACCTTGAGAGAAGAAGGAGGGACAGGGCTGCACAGCAGCGGGGGCTCAGGCCCCTGGGTATTGTGCCCGGACCCTCAGCAGCATTTTCATGAGGTCAGTGGTGGGAGGCCTGTGCCACAGAGGAGGAAACAGAACCCCACAGAAGCAGAGTCTGGCCCAGGAAACCTCAGTTGCGATGAGCAGAGCCTGGGACGCTGGCAGCTCCAGTTTTCACCCAGCTGCGGAGGGTCGCAGGGGGATCAGGTGTGGGGGCTGACCTCCCAGGTGGGAGGCTGACCTCATAGTGGGTGCTCACCACACAGGTGGGGGACTCACCCTACCGGTGAGGAGACTGAGGCCACAGATGAGATCGAGGCTCACCTCTGACCCTCCTCCTGACCCCAGGCTGATGCTCGGTTTACCTCCGGCTACCTTCACATAGGGTCACGCCCTTCGCAGGGTCCCGATGGCCCCTTCTGCCTTGGGGGGGCGCCCCTGTCGGCGGTGTAACTGGGAGGAGTTATCTGGTCTCTAGGGGCTCTGGGGCTGAGCCTGCACCCCTGGCCAAACCTGCCCGGGCCCCTGCCTTCCTGCTGCAACCCGTGCTGCTGGTTTCCTGTCGGCCCCCACGACCCACAAGCGGGAAGACATCCCGAGACAGAGGATAATGGGCGCCGGGAATCCGCGGAACTGGGTTACTGGAGGACGCGGCGCCGGCACCGCATTGCAGGGGCGGCTGAGCATGCGCAGCGGGCTCTGGGGCTCCCTCCCTCTTTTCCTTCCCTCCTGTCCCCTCCCCTCGCCTTCTCTCCCCTCCCTTCCCCTCCCCTCCGTTCCCCTTCCACCTCTCCCTCCCTCACCTGAGCACCCTTATGGGACCATTCCGCAGCCCTGTCCCCTCCCTTGCAGCTCCCAGGGTCCCATGGCCCCAGCCAGGGCCTCACTGTATAATGTCCTAATTTCAAATAAAAAATGATATTTTAGAATAAGTATGTCCTAGGCCCCCAGCCAGCCTTTGGTGCACCCTGCTCTGGAGTAGGGGCTCCAGGGGACCCTGGGCAATGGGAGGGGGTCTCCCTAGGGACCCAGAGGGTGTGAAGGAGTGGGGGTCCCTCCATTTCCCCCAGGGTCAATCTTTAACTGGACAGACCCATTTCTCCCAGATTCTGTTGCCAGGGTGTGGGTTTATGTGGAGTTGCGGGTGTCCTGGTGCAGGTGGGGAGGGAGTAAGAGGGAAAGTTGGGGGCCCTTGTAGAAGGTGACCCCCCATTCCCATCCCATTGGGAGGGTGGGGGAGCAATGAGGGAACCAGACTGGGGTGGCCAGATTTTGCAGTTAAATTTGAATTTCAGATAGGCAATAAAAAAATTTGAAGACAAATATGTCCCAAACTGCATGGGACATGCTTCTATTAGAAAACTGTTTACCTGCACTCGGGACATATTTATATTAAAAATACTTGTTGCTTATCTGAAATTCAGATTTAACTGGCCTTTTTTTTTTTTTTTGAGCACATCATGCAGTATGTGGGATCTTAGTTTCCCAACTAGGGATCAAATCTGTGGACCCCTGCAACGGCAGCATGGAGTCTTAACCACTGGACCATCAGAGAAGTCCCAAACGGGTCATTTTGTGTTTTATCAGGCAATGCTAAACAGAACAGTTGAGAGAACAGGTCTTTGTTATTAATTTGCTAACCAAACAGGCTAAGTCACAACTTCCCCAAACTGGGCGAAGGCAGAGGAGGAGAAGAAAAGGGGTGGAGGCCAGGCTTTGTGGGCGGGAGTCCTCGTGGACACCCACTCAGTGTTCCTGGTGGCCTCACCTGTGAGGAGGTGAGAGTGGCAGCTCTGTGGCCCTGCTGATGCTTCTGGGGTGTGTCTGGTTCTGGGACATGGCTGTCCCTGTGAATCCTGGGTTCCGTGGGCTCTGCAGCCTGGTGGCTTGGATGATACAAGAGCTCTGTGTAGGCAGGCTGCAGCAGTTCCCATCTCGTTGGGCTGTAGAAGGTCAAGGGAGTGTGGGGAGGTGACCTAGCTCCCAAAGGAGGGGTGGTCCAGGGTTTTGGGAAATGTTCCTGAGCTCCCGGACCCTCTGGAGGTTGTTTCATCGGTTGTTCCTGTCATCCCCCAATCTGAAGAGCTCCTTCCTGCCACCCCTGCCCTCCCCACATGCACCAAGAGCCCCCTCCAGGGGTCCGAGGGGCACCCGCAGGTTTGAGGACCCTATTTCTGTCCCACTTTACAGCTGACAAAACTGAGGACATGAGAGGATAGTCATTTATAGTCAGATCACTTCCTTTTTGCCCGTTAGTCAAGGTGGGAGCCCGCCATAGGATCGTGGGCATGACCAAACACAGGACATGGAGCCCAGAGAGCTGAGGTGGACAGCAGGCTGCACCACACAGGCTCAGGGCCCGGGGAGGTCACTGCACGTCACACAAGCCACGCAAGACAGAGTGAGCAGCACACTCCATGAGGCAGGCTTCATGGTGATGAGAGAATGGGGTGCCACTCGTTCCCCCAGGGGGCCGTGGTCGCTTGTTTGAATAATTGCTTGCCTGCAGGGGGCTGAGGCCACCAGTGGGGGACAGGTCATGTCCAAGCCTGGGAGAAGCGCCACTTGGCTGGAGGAGCAGGGTGGGGTGTCTACAGCTAGGCTGTTGAGGGCCCTCCCGGTTTCACCAGACTTCAGGGCGGTGCATCACATGGGGCCTCAATCATGAGATGCCACGTCTTTCCGCAGTGGTAACATGCTGGGTAATGACGGCTCTGAGCCTGAAGAGGGCACCTCTGCTCCCTGGAGGAGCCGCTGAAAGGACAGACCAGCGGGACCGTGGAGTGAGGGCTCTGAGGACCACATGGCCGGCTCAGAGGCCTCAGTGCAGCGGGGTGGGGAGCCATAGGATGCCGGCCGAGCTCCCGGGCACCTGGCAGCTTGTTTGTGCCCCTCGAGAGCCCTTTCTTTGTTGCAGAGAGTCAATGGCAGCTGCAGGACGCACACAGGCGCCCTTGCTGGGCCGCGTGGCTGCCCGGTGATGCTGGTGTGATAATTGCTGGTTGCCTTTTAGAAACAAAATCCGCTACAAGAAGCTACAGTGGCAGCCGTTCTTTTCATCCTCATGGCCCTGCCGGTGCCACCAGGGGGTGCAGCGAGACTGGACTTTCCTGGGGCCCCCAGTGCTGGATGCAGAGCAAGTTGAGTTGCCCCCAGGACCCTAGGCGCTTCCTGGGTGAGCAGGCTGGGCTCAAGCGTGTCAGCCTGATGAAGGCTTGAGAAGCCTGGTGGGAAAGCCTTGGGATGGCTGAGGCCTCTGGACCAACCCCCCTGGGTGGTGGCCCAGCTCCACTCCCCCCACCCTCCAGCCTTCTTGTGCCCCGTCGGAAAGTTGGGAGCAATGTTAATAACGGCTCTACCTCAAGGAGGGCCCTCAGCAGTTCTGCAGGCCTGTGAAGAGCCCAAGAGCTGGTCTGTAAACAGCAAGCGCTAGTTGCAGTGGACCCGAGGCACTCCTGTGCCCTGGAGTGGAGGAACCACCAGGGTCTCAGACAGCACTCCCCTGCGAACTTCATCCTCCCCTTGAACCAGCCTGTACCCGGCAATGATGACTGGATGGTCAGGCCCTGCTGTAGGACACTGCACTGCCTCTGAGGTCGGGTTGGTTTGTCCCACATGTCCCAGGCCTGGGAGCCCTGTCAGGAGGCAATAGCTGCCAAGGCCCTGGCTTGCCGTTCCTTCCTGAAAGACCTGTCCTCCTCTGCAGCCTTCCATCCTGTGCCTAGAAAGGGGATGAAGCTGAGATCGGAGCCTCCAGCATCACCGTTGCTGACCCGAGTGGTTGTGACCAAACGCCAGGGGTCCTGCACCAGCCAGAGACAGAGCCACCCCTCCCCTGGGTGGGGGGAGGCCAGATGCTGACGCTGTCCATCTTGGGAGGTTTGAGGAGAGCTGTAGCCTTTGGGGGGAGGGGGAAGCTTCCATGTCCTGTTCTGTGTCGAGCTGTTGGCTCCACAGGGTGAGTGCTGCCCAGGCTCCCATTCCATCCAGGCTAAACCAGCAGTGGGCTCAAACCAGCAGATGCTGGTGCTTACACTTGAACTGGCCTGTCTGCCCTGGTCCACCCACCCCCAGGCCTGCCCACCCCCTTCCTGGGACCCTGAGGATCCTGTAGGTGGTGGCACAAAGTGCCCAGGCTGAGGGCACCGTGGAGGGCACCAGAGTTTCTCCTGTGGATTCCACTGGCTGCTCTGAATGTCCAGGGTGTTCTGTCAGATTCTGACCCAGCAGCTCAGAACAAGAGCTGCTTGCTCTGTCCCTCTGGACCCTGACAGCTTTGGGACATGTGAGTTAAGGACTTGATGCTGGACAGTGATTAACATGAGCCTGAATGAAATGGGATGTGGATGTCCATGAGCCTCCAAAGATTCTAGAAAGCTCTCTGTGCCATCTGATGGTGTAGGCAGTGGAGACAGGTGGGAAGGAGAGGAGGAACCCTGAATGAGACATCCCAGGGCCCAGCAGGGCGGGTCACCTGGGGACAATGGGTCCTTGTTCTCATGTGCAGTCATGGACTCCCCCCTCCCTTTGGAAGAATAGAAGCCCCCAGAGAGGAGAGGGGAGACAACTGCTGGGGTCCTGAGAGTTGCCTTGGAAAGAGGCTGGAGGAAGGAAGCAGGAAAAGCAGGGAGGATGACAGGCCGGGTGCCCAGCTCCACAGGGCAGACTGCGGGGAGGGGATAGCTGCTGGGGGAAGGGCCAACAGTGGGGGTTTCCTCTCTCTGGAAACAGCCCCCTAACCCTTTTCACACATGGGAAACTGACTCGGAGCACAAAGCTTGGCCATGTTTAGGGCCCTGTGCCCAGTATCCCCATGGTCACTTGAGTCTGGCCCATAAGTGAGCCTCCCATGCCCCAGCTTGATGATGTTGGTGTGAGCCCACCGCTGGTTTAGTCTGGAGGGAATGGAGCCTGGGCAGCACCCACCCTGTGGAGCCAACAGCTGGACATGGGATAGGATGTGGGAGCTACCCGCCACCCCCTGAAGGCTATGGCTCTCCTCAAACCTCTGGAGGTGGGCAGCCTCAGTGTCTGGCATCCCCCGATCCGGGAGAGGGTTGGCTCTGTCTCTGGCTGGTGCAGGACCCCTGGCATTCGGTCACAGCCACTCAGGTGAGGACAGGAAGGCAGCCGAGGGCAGGGGCTGCTGCCTGGGCACCCCACAGCTGTGTCTTCCTGCTGCGCCTGCACCGCATGTTCAGGCGGGTGATTCTGTAGACAAGTCGCTACCTGGGGCCTGGCCACACACACACACTCCCACACCTCATAGCCTGAGAGCCGGCCTGTCCACCCCTTCCCTGTGGGCACCCTTCACCCCTGAGATCTCAGCCACAAGGGGTGGGCGTTCCACACTTCGTGCAGGGGTGACCCCAGGTGGGGGCTTGACCCTGATATGACGCTTGGACCCCCACTACTCAGTGTCCAGTAGCTGCCAGGTTTGGCGGGGTCTGTGACCTCTAGCTGGTTCCCTGACATGTTCCAGCCTCCTTGTCCCTGGCCAGGGTTCCAGTAGCCACCCAGGAGGAGAGAGCAACCCAGAGCCCCCTCCATGTGCTGGGCAGTGTGGACCTTCCACGCAGGATTTCACGTTCGGTCCAGCATGACATGTCCTCACTTCTGACTTCCTGAGATGTGGCCTCACTTGTCCCAGGCTGAGCCGGGGGAAGTGGGTGGCAGCCCCTCCCGGTGGCTGGGCCTCCTGTCCTTCCTCTGCCCCTGCCCGGCGCCTCGCTGGTGTCCTGCCGATGACAGCACTGCTGCTGCTCCTGGCAGCTGGCGAGGGGCCAGCCACCCACCCACGTCCCTCCTGTCGCCCTTCTCCTGGCTCCTTTCACCCTCCACCCCGCTCTGCTGTGAGTCACCCACAGCCAGGGAGCAGGTGGGGGCTGGGGGACTGGGAAGGCAGCTGTCACTGGGCCTTGGGTCCAGTCCTGATCTCGGGTACACAGCTCTCTGGGTGTCGGTTTCCTCCACCGTGACTGTGCCCCACCCTGCAGGGTGCAGACATCCTCTCCTGCCTCCTAGGGCTGCATCTCCCCTCCCGCCCTCAGCAGCCTCCTCTTCGTTCTTGACTCAGCTCTGGGTTCTCCCATCTGGGGGTCTGTGGCTGGGGGGACCCGCCTCACTGATGAGTTTAGGATAGTACAGAGCTGGTTTGAGTCTCCTGCTGCCATTCTCCAGGGCATTATCAGTGTTAAACAGCTAATGCCTGAAACCACCAGATGGCGCCCACGGCCCGATGGCTGTGTGTGGCAGCGCCAGTCTCTTCCTGCTCCTTGGGGATCTCCTGCCCATCTCCTTCACGGTGGGTGGTGGATGCCAGCTACAGCACTATGGCAGCCCCAAATGGACCTGTCCCTGCCTCCTGGGGGCTCCTGGGGTCTGGGAACTTCACTGGGCCACCTCCCTTCCCGGGTCCCCCGGCCACCCACCTTGGGGACCTCCAAGATGTGGGGTGCGCCTGGCACTAAGTTCAAGGTAGAATCACTCAGAAGCTTCCAGGCCCCACATTGCCAGGGATACAGGCTGCAGAACTGCGAGGTGAAGCCTCACGGGCTGTGGCAGGAGCTTAGGGTGCAGGAACCGCTGATCACAGGTCCCGTGTAGCTGGTGTCTTTGACTAAAGTTCTTTTTGTTTTGTTGGATAAGCACTTTCATGTGGTATAAGTGAATGCTGTGTTTTATCAATGGGGTGTTTCTCTGGCAAGAGAAATAAATAGCCTGTTTCTGCCTCTGCTGACTCTGTCTGGGAAGCGGGTGTAAATGTCACCTGCGTGTGTCAGGTTGCCCCAGACGCACCACACCAGTCATCTCTGGCTACCGGCCCACAGGTATTTAGGTGGGTCTCCATGGGTGCAGATCTATAAGATGCCTGAGCTTTTACAAGATGGCTGAACTCCGGAGTTCCCCTTTAGAGCTTCACATCAGAGGGGGTGTGAGAACTGAAGCTGTACCCCCAGGAATGGCAGACTCCTCCAAAACCCCCCTCTGGCATCCCCTGTGAGTCCTCCCGCCCTCAACCCTGCTGTCCTTGGGGCTCATGGTACTGCTGCTCTGCTCCTTGGGACCCAGGATGGGTGTCTCCTGGCTTCCCGGGACATGCTCAATCTGTGGGTGGGAGGAGGGCAGAGAGGCCTCCCTTCAACAAGGTGGGGTTCTGGAGGCTGGAGGGAGCCTGGCTTGTGCCCTCACTCCCTGGCCCCTCATTCTTCCACACCCTGTTTCGGAGGTTACCCTGAGACCCCAGAGCCAGTATGCATGAGGGGAGATAAAGGGACCAACCTTGGAGAGGGGGCACAACACTGTCTGGGGGCAAGATGCGTAGGGGTGTCAGTGGGGTGGATTCTCAGGACTCACTCATCCTTGGATGCAAACCTGCAGAGGTGTGGGACATGTGCCGAACCACATACCAAGGTTAGTAACTAGACACTAGGTGACATGGCAGTGGGGTCACAAGCAGCAGGTGCCTGGGTCTCAGGGCAACTCTGGACACCCAGACCCTCAGGGCCACCAGGCCGCAGCTCTGGGAGGGCCTTTTTGAGCCTCTCGGCTGGGCTCAATGCCCCCATGACCTCTGGAGCCCTGGCAGTTACTGGTTGGCCCCTCTTGGGGTCGCTCACTGCCCGCCCCGCCAGGACATGCCCTGCAGTGGGCATGGCAGGGTCTGGCTGCTCAAGAAGACTCTTGGACTTCCCTCAGAAGGGAGCACTAGACTGGGGTGCCCAGCGTGCTGAGGGGTCCTGGTTGGGGTGGGCAGCCTTCTGACCATGTTCTCTCCCTGGGCCCACTCGGTGGTCACTGCTGTGGTCTTCTGAGTCCAGACAGGTCTCTGGAGCCAGAGTTCTGGGAGAGAGGCAGGTGGCAGGCTGAGCAGGTGCGGCGGCCCCGAGAATTCACAGAGCTTGCTCAGGGCCGCCGGCCCGTCATATGTCCTGCTGTCCACCAGGGGATGGGTTAGGTGGAGTGTCCTCCCAGGTTCTCACTGACAGTTTAGGACTGAGTTGCACTTCTTGTGCGAAGCAGACTGGGTTAAATTTGACTCCCCCAACCATGTCTATGGTTGTCTATACGAAGTTAATTTTGAAATTCAGAGATAGTAGCTCCTCGACTTTGTAGAGGGGCATCCCTGGTAGCTCAGCTGGTAAAGAATCCACCTGTGATGCAGGAGACCCCGGTTCAATTCCTGTGTTGGGAAGATCCGAAAGCAAATCAGAGGATGTGGGCAAAATTGGGATGCTGGGTTCTTCCTCCCACGGCCACATGCCTGGCCCGAGGTCAGCCTACTGGACCCAAGAGGAGCAGCCTCCTCTTCCAGCCCCTTCTTATGGCTTCTGGTTCCCATCCAAGGTCACAGAACATCAACTTAGATTTTTAATTTCAGCGCAAATACTTCAGCAGCCTTTATGACACACTCTCATCATATTTAACCACTGGCTTTGTGCTTACTGGAGACAGGACCAAATTAGAAAAAACCAAAATAGTATTTTTCCCTATGACAAAAGTAACACAAGGTTATTGTCAAAGTTGGGGAAAAAATATAAAGAATAAAAATTATTCATAATTCTGCCACCCAGAGCAGAGTAGTTATGATCTTGATGAGATGTCTGCCCTTGGACTTTGACTAACTTGGAACATGTGTCATGATACAGAGTTTTAGAGCTGCTCTCTGATCAAGTACTGCTGTGTCTTATATGGAAAGGAGACAGCCGAGAGGGTCAAAAACCTGCGTGGCCATGGGGTAGACATCTGCACCTGGGCTGGGCATCTGGTGCCCCTTCTTGGCCCCAAACAAGTAATTTATCCCCCAAACACACTCAGGAGTAGGTCAAGATTTTTGGGGTAGGCTCTGCCATCAGTGATAAGACTCAGTAATATGGTTGTTTAAGTTATCTGCTTCCCTAAGATGGGTCCCCACGTGGATTTTCTCCTGACTTTTATTTATGACTGCAATCAGGCAATTTTTCCAGGAAAGACGACCACCCCTGCTCTTACCACCTTACCACCCTGGGCTTTCTCTGACCTCAACCTTGCTCCGGCCCTGTCTGCATGTAGGTGAGCTATTCATTAGCCATCCACATCAGGAAGAAATGAGCTATGACATTATGAGGACAGGGACAAAATTGGAATATGGACTGTAGGTTGGACTGAGTATTGTATCTGCATTGGATTTAGTGAGTAGGGTAACTACATGGAGATTACGTAAGAAAATGTCCTTGTTCTTACAAAACACACACCGAGCTGTTAACCTGGTAAAAGGACGTGAAGTGTGGGGCTTACACGCTCATGCTGCAGAGGAAGTTAGTACGTGCATAGGAAGAACAGAGATTATACAGAAATGTCCTGTCCATTAGCACTTTGTGCTATTCTTGAAGCTTAAAGTTTGAAAAGTCTTTAGATAGTGTCAAAAAAAACCCGCTAAGCAAGAACAGAACAACCCCCCGAACCCACCAGCCTGCACCTCCAGGCCTCCCTACTCCTGCCTGCGGGGGAGCTGCCATCTTGGCTATTGCAAGGACCACTCCTCTCCCTTCTAGAGTGAGCCTCACAGATAGGACCCCGACCCCCACCCCATTATGTTTGGTGTTGCCTGTTTATGAGCTTCATACAGACGGAAAAGTGGAAGCCATGCCACTTGTGTTCTTCTGTAGCTGTTTTCCACTTATCCCTCCGACTCTTGGGCTGCATGTTGTCTACTGATGCTGTACCCACCCCCCAGCAGGACGGGGAGTGTTTGCTCTATTGGGTATGGAGGTGAGGGAGCGAGAGATGGAACGAGGCAAAACATGAGGGTCTGTCCTGAAGGCCCACTCCCTGCACTGTGATTTTGCCAGAGCCCTCCCAGTCCCAAGGGATCTGGAAAGACAGGTGGGAGCCAGATGAGCAGCTCAGGGAGGTGTTAGCATTTCCGGGGGGTCTGACTGCCCATCCTGAGAGGAGGGAGAGCCTGCTGGATCTCCCGGAGAGGTTCTGTCTGTAGGCATGACTTTTCCCACTCCGGAAGGGCACAATCCTGTTTGCAGGTATATCCACGTTCAGGGCTGTCCTGAGGCTCCCAGCCCACCACCATCAAGCAGCCCAGGGAGAGCTGACCACAGGTGGGCCAGGGGGCGCCCTTCCTGCAGGAAGACTTGGTGGTGGCTGGGTCTTCCCCACCCCCAGTCCACCCCCACCTCCCAGCAGAGCCAGGGATGGGCTGGCAGGTCTGAGGAGGCCTGCCCAGTGGCTTTACTGGTTCTGATAACATATTTTAATGAGCCCATTAACTGTGTCCCGCTAGTGGGGCTGTCAGGAGTTCCCTGGTGAATCAGGTGATCCTGTGGTCTTCTCTGGTCTATTACTGTCCTCTGCAGGCCCTCACTGTGAAGGGCCCAGGGCAAGCAGGGGCGGGGGCAGGTGTTCCAGGCCCGGGACAGCCCCTCTCCAGTCGCATTCCACTCCGGGGCAGCCTCCCTCCTGATCCCCCGCCTTTTTTCGCCATCCGGCCACACGTGCGCCAGTGCCCTGCTTGTTGGCCTCGATGTGAGTAAGTGCAGTTTGTGTCTTCCTCTGTGAGCGGCGTCTTCCACTCGGCCTCACGTGGGGAGATTGGGATGATACGCACTCGGATGGGTGTGTTCTGTTGTGTGATTTATTTCTGCCTTCTCTGGTCAGTGGAAATAGGTTTTTGTTTTTTTCAGCTTTTTGCCATTATAATCTCATCAGCTTTTAAAATCCTCCTGGCACCTCTGTTTGTTTGAAAGATGAAACTTCTGGCTGATAAGTTGCTCAGCCCTTGGGGGCAGGGAATTGAGATTCTGTGCTTCTCGGGGTGGAAGGAGGTACACAGGGCTGGAGGGAGGAGGGGTAGTTTCAGGATCACTAGCAGTCTTGCCTGGGGCGGCTTCCTTCTGAGGCTTTTTTTTTTTTTTGATGACTTAGGGAATTTTTATTTCTCTCAAACTTTCTGAGTAATGCTTGGTAATTTTTAAGACTTGGTCTGAAGTCTACCCTTTTGAAAATCTGGGGATCATGTTGCATACCCATGACCACTTTGTTTCATAAATTTAAAAAACACTCTCTAAAACATAATTTTAGGGAGCCTCATCTTACCTGCGTAAAAATTTAGATCCTGTGGAAGGTCCTCTGAGGCCTTGACTCTTCTTCCTGCTGATGTGGCATCAACACCAGGACCCGTCAAAATCCAGGCCTGTGTTTGTAGGTTTGTGTGTGGGGTGGGGGGGCGGGTTGTCAGGTCACACATCCCTTCCCCAGATGTCCCTCCAGAGGAAGGCCCGGCCCCAGGCTGACCCCGCACACTGGTCGGACGCCCCCAGTCAGCCAACAGCGCTGCTCTGCCAGCCTGCGGCTGCCTCTGATGAACAAACTAGGCCTCAGCAGAAAGCTCCACAGAGAACAGAATTAGGACAGATAAGGAAAGGATTAAACTGGTGCTGTCAGTTCTGTTGCTGACAGCCGGCATTTTCTCTTCCTGCATCACGTGGGGGAAACTTTTGGCCCCGAGTGAGCACCAACCATGCCTCCCGTGGGCCTCTCACTCCAGGCCCTGGGCAGCCTCTTCCATCTAGCGCCAGCGCTGCCAGCCGGGGGTCCGGGTGTGGGTAGGGGGCACAACCTGACGTGTCCCCTGGGCAGGTGGTGGTCAGCCGGGTAGACATCACAGGAAGCGTTGACCACGTCCCCCAGCCATGAGTCTCATGGTTGGCGGCCCGTCCAGCATGCCGTCGAGGGGCTCCAGGGTGCCACTGGCTGCAGGGCCACAAGGTGATGCTGTGTCCCTTTCTTTCTCCAGATCACCAGAAGCTGGAGAGAGAGGCTCGAATCTGCCGTCTTCTGAAGCATTCCAACATTGGTGAGCAGCCTAGGGAGGGGTGGAAGATGGGGGGGAGGTCCCAGCTCTCCCATTACAGACAGCAGGAGGACCCTGAAGGCGTCCCTTTCCTTCCCCATTGAAGTTTCCCACCCTCAGGCCCCTGGAAACATCTCCTTTTGACCCAGAGGGATTCCTGCACAGACTTTGGGGCAGCCCCCTGGGGGAGGTCAAGGCTGGGCTCCTCCTGGATGGGTCCCTGCTCACCACTCTGTAACTCTGTGCCAAGATTCTGGTGATAACACACAGGGGCCTAACATTCTGACACTTCAGAAAAGCAATGTGATGGCCTGATTACAGAGAAAAAAGTTTGGAAACCAAAGACCAGTCAAAGACCACACCCGGCCCAGCCCCAGCCTGAGCTCTGAGGTCTGAGGACCAAGGTCTGATTCTGGAGGACCTCTGCTCTCCTCCAGCCCAGGGCTCTTGGAACTGCTGTCTAGGGTGGGGATCAGCTGCCCTGGGGGCCCGTGGAGTCCCCGGAATCCGGATCTTGGCCTCAGGGAATGTGGCTGCCTTGCCTGCGGTAGGTCCCTTCTTTCTGCAACCCCCAGAATGAGTACAGACTCAGCCCAGACACAGTCACAGGAGCTGCTGGGACCCCAGACCCCAGAAGTTGGTGCAGATTTCCTGGGGCCTGTCAGCCTCTGCCCACCCATCTCAGCTGTGAGGGGCCCCTTGACCCCACAGCACAGCTGCCTGTCCTTCTTCACTTCTCATCCCTTTAGGGACTTCTGAAGAGCCCAGGACCCAGACCTTGCCCACACTGGGAGGTAGCCAGGAGACACAGAGGGGACAGTGGGCCTGTGGCCTTAGAGGCACCCAGGGAACTTGTCAGGGTGGATTCCTGGGCCCTCTCGCCCACGTTTGACTCAGGTGTACCATGATGGTGCCCAGGACTCTGTTTACAAGGTACACCAGGCTGTGCTGAACAGCCGCGTCCATGCCACTCCCAGACCAGGGCCTCGGCCGCAGGGAGGGCCCAGAGGGACCCTGGGAAGAGCTGAGAGGGCTCCCCTGGAAAGCAGGGCATAAGCTGTGAGGGCCCTCATTTCCAAGGTAGTGTGTAGAGGTTTGGAGCTCAGAGACCTGGATTCGGGCCCCGCTCCCGAGAAGCTGCTGCAGCAATCACTGAACTTCTTTGAGCCCCAGTCTTCTTGTTCATGGACTGGGCATGTTTCACAAGTGTGTCAGTGGTCCAAGCTTCACAACAAATTACCCCAAAACTCAATCAACAGGCACTGATTTTCTCTCTTTCTGTGGATTCAAGAGCAGTTCAGTTGAGTGACTGAGGCTGCCACACATTTTATGGGATCAATGCCTTTGTTCAATACTTATTATAAGTTTAAGACAGCAACAGCAAGGTAGGATTCTCTTGAGTCTGGGGGCCTGGGGCAGCTGGGCAGGTGGCCTGGCTCTGAGCCAGCCCTGCTCAGGGCTCCAGAGACAGAGACAGAGAGGGTGACAGAAAGCGAGAGAGACACAGACAGAAAAAGACGGAAGTCTGAGACAGACTGAGACAGAGACAGAGGGAAACAGAGAGACACAGAGAGAGATGGAGAAAGAAAGAAAAAGACAGAGATAGAGGTAAAGACTGAGACAGATGGAGAGGGAAGGAGAACAAGGAAGACAGTGCCCCCCCAATTGTGTCAAAATATACATAACAATATTTATCAGTTTAACTATTTTTAAGTGTACAGTTCTGTGGCGTTAAGTACATTCACATGTTATGTAACCATTGCCCTTATCTGTACTCAAAACTTTTTTCATCATCGCCAGTGGAAACTCTGCATCTGTTAACACTAACCCCCACCTGCACCCCCAGGCCCTGCCACCCAACATTCTGCTTTCTGTCTCTATGAATTCGACACCCTAGGAACCTCATCAGTGGGACCATACCGTGTTTGTCTTTCGGGGACCGGCTTATTTTACTCAGTCTAATGTTCTCAAGCCTCATCCTTGTCATAGTAGGTGTCAGAATTTCCTTCCTTTTTAAAGCTGAATAATATTCCACTGTGTGTATGTTTCATATTGTGTTTATCCACTCATCCGTCAGTGGACACTTGGCCTTTTTCTGCCTGTTGGCTATTGTGACTAATGATGCCATGAACATGGGTGTACAAGTCTCTTTCTGGATCTCTGCTTTCAGTCCTCTGGGGGTAAACCTTCAGTGGAATGGCTAGACCATATGGTGCTTCTGTGTTTAACTTCTGGAGGAAGCACCATGCCTGTTGATGGTTTGGTCTGGAAGGGGTGATGCCGTCACCTTGCCTTATCCTGTTTGTTTGAAGGAGCCCAGTTCTCCCCTTAAAGGAGGCTCATTAGAGGATGTGAATGCCTCTCACAACCAATACGGTAGCACATGGTGTCTCCTGGCTGCTGGCTGGGCCGTCCCATTAGGAGTGGGTACCCAGAGTCGGGCCCCCAGGGAGCAGCCCACGGGCAGAGCCCCCCACCACTCTCTGGGCTTTAGTTTCCGTTCAGAGACAAGTGGGCACCTGGGCAGAGGAGACAGGTGTGGGCTTCCTTGGTAGTGCCCCATGTGGGTACACTGTGGGGACTGGGCAGCCCCGCTGTACCATGTGGGTCCCTGGGAAGCAGGCCAGGGTGTCCAGGATGAACATGAGCTCCAGGGCCTCACTGTGGGTTGTGCCCTCCACACACATGTCCGTGTTGTACTCGACTGTCTGTGAGGATGGCCCCCTCCACCTGGGGCCTCTGGAATTCCTATTCAGTGCATATTTCCCATTGCCGGCGGGTGCCTGGAGTGGAGACTTAGCCGAGGGCAAGGCTTCCTCCACTCTCACCTCAACGGCCACCCTGAGGGGTTGCCACTTAGCAGGTGAGCGTGTCCCAAGCTTCCCTCCCTGCCCCTGGAGCTGTGGGTGACGAATTAAGCAGAGCCCATGGTAGGCAGAACCATCTACAGCCTTTTAAAATGGGCCCCGTCGGGAGTGAGTAGAGCCATCAGCCTTGACTCTGAGGAGTCAGCCCTCAGCCTCCCCCGGCCTCCTTCCATCCTCTTCTCAGCCTCCTTCCAGCCTCCCCTCTGCACACTGACCCTCTCTCTCCTGGGCCTGGCTCATGGATGGAAAATTCCCACCTCCTGGTTTCCAGGGCTAGAACTGCCCTCCCTTGCAGGATAGTCCATCTAGGAGCTGGGCAGGTGGGCACCAGCGAGTACGATGGCCCTGGGAGGACTTCCTGCCGAGATGAGGAGGCCAGTGCAGAAGGGGAGGGTAAAAGGTCTCCAGTCTCTGACAGCTCAGGGCCCATGCCACACTGACAACCGGGCATCCACAGCCCTTCCCTCCCAAAGCCAATCACATGATAGGTCCCAGGGTCCTTCCTCCTGTCGCAGTACTGCAGTCCATGGAGGGGTTCGAGGGGCAGCTTGGGAGGGGCAGAAGGACCACCCCCACTGAGAGCCCCCTGGCCTGGGACTCCGTGTGGTCCCTGGAGGAGCAAGCCCCACAGTGGGAGGCTTGTCCCGGGGCTCCCGATGCCGCCTGGTGGCTATTGGTGTCCCCCAACCCCTTGCTCCCAGGCTGGACTCTCAGGAACTACCTGGACTCTAGTTGCAGCCGCTGTATGTCACCCACAGTGTTATTTACTTACTGTTTTTACTTAAATAGATTCTGTGACAATTCCCTTTTTTACTTAGCCCTGTCTGTGAAATCACGGGTCTGTTGTGCTAGGTGGGTGTTCTTCTAAACTATTAAAGTAGTACATAACTATTTTTTAAACGTTAAAAATGTTTAAGTGAAAAAAAAAGGAAAGTGTGTGCATGTGGCTTTGACTCTCAGGCAGAGGATCCTGCCAGCTCCCTCTCACCTGCTCTGAGGGGGCAGGGCCTGAGGGCAGGAGTGGCCTCCACGGTGGGGGAGGAGGGGAAGGTCAGCAGGCCCCCAGATTTATGGACCCCCGGGACTCCCCTGGGGAAGGAGGATTCCTTTGCATGGGAAGAGAAAAGGGTTCCCCCAGGAGTGTCCCTCTCGGGGTGCTGTCTGCAGGGCTGGCAGGGTGGTGGAGGCAGACCCCTCTACTCCCTTCCCCCTTCCACCCTGGGCCTGTCTTTGCTTAGAGTTCCAGGGGAAGCGGCTGGGGGCAGGGGAGGCTGCTCAGAGGGGCCCACCTGCCGGGCTCCCACTAGAAACGAGTCAGCATGGCGGGGAGAGTTTCACTCAGTGAAGAGTCCTGGAGGAGGGCGCAGTGAGCTGGCGGTCTCTTGTGTGTTAGGAAAGTGCAGACCCGCCTGGTGGAGTTGAGGTCTGGGTGGGAGCGAGAGGGTGCCAGGCGTTGGCCCCAGGACCTGGGTCAGATGAAGCTGGATACTGGCCCCTTGAGCAGAGAGATCCAGAGCGAACAGTAGGTGGGGAGATGGTGAGAGAAGCAGGGTGTGAGATGAGGTGCCCCCCGGAGCCACCCGTGCACTTTGTCCTTAGTGACCAAGTGCCCTGACTGCTGGGAGTGAGGCCTGCTCCCCGAGCCAGGCTTTGCCTGAGGTTGGGGGCAATTGTAGCCAGATTGCGGTTCCTGATGGGAGGACCTTACTGGCGGGCCCTTAGGAAGTCCAGAGCTGGAGGAGGAAGGATGCCGACAGTCAGCTAAAAACCAGAGCGGCTTCGAGGGCATGAGGAAGGGACCTGTGGGGCCTGGGAGAAGCCTGCTCTTCACTCTTCCAGCTCCCGCAGCCCCGTCCATCATGGTGGCGGAGAGCAAGACTGCTGAGTGAGGCCCAGGGAGCAGAGGGGCCAAGCGGGAGCTCTGTCCACACTGCTGCTCAGTGTTGTGTGAACTGTGTGACCTTTAGCCAGTCACTCCCTCTCGGTGCACCAACTGCTGCATCTGTAATCTCTCAGGATGATTGGGATGGTTACTGATGGGCACACTGTAGCTTCTGATACAGAAGGCAGGCCCCATCACTTGGCAGGAAGTGTCCAGAATTTCCTAGAAATACCTGCCATTTAATGCCAGGCATATCTCCAGCTCAGGGAAAAGGAGGCCTTGGAGTTGTGTTCTTTGTGCTGAAATCTTCCTCACTGTTCACTCACTCATTCACTGCCTCATTCATTCATTTGTCAACTCCTAACCAGCACAGCTCTGGCCAGGCCTTGTTCCAGGCTCAGGAGATGGAGAAAACCAATTAAAGTAGAGAGGGCGTGCATGGCTGTGGCGCCATTCTGCTGACCCTGCAGGTTCTGGAATGGGAAATCAGGGTCTGACTCTTCGGAAGTGATGCCATACTGGGCCCCGGGCAGGTGGTTCTCCCCCGGGGGTCCCTGCCACCTTAGCCTGTCCTGACAGGTTGGCAGTGGAGCCCTCCGCCCTCCTCTCCCATGAAGTCCCTCAGCAGCTCCTTTCCAGTCCTGGTGGTGTGGGCCTTTGTCCCCGCCCCGCTCCCTCCTGCTGCTCTCTGCTGCATTTGGGAGCAGGGGACCTGGCTAGGGACTGAGAGGGGACTGGGTCTCCTTCTGGCAAAGGAAAAGAAAAGATAGGAAAGACCAGACCCCTGAGGCCCTTGGATGCTGACTTGGGGTCAGTTGGCCTGTAGGGCCCATGGCTCACCCCTCAGACTCTGCCTGCAGTGCCCAGCTGGGCCCTCCCCAGCCCAAACTGTGGGAAGCCACAGGCCCTTGATGGGGTGTATGGATCCTCCTTGAAGGGCTTGTGCTGCTGGCTATGGGCCTGGATGAGTGGCTGGGCAGCGTGGGTGGGCTCCGGGCTGTTGCCCCTGCTCATGGCCTCTCCTGTTCCCACAGTGCGCCTCCATGACAGCATCTCCGAGGAAGGTTTCCACTACCTGGTCTTCGATCTGTAAGTGCCGGAGCCCAGGGACATGGGCTCTCGTCTGCTCCCAGCATTGGGCCTGGACTGGGCCCCTCGGCTTCTGCAGCCCTTGCAGACAGTCCCCTGACTCCTGGGTCACCTCGCCCCCAGCCTACCTCACTGGTTTGTTGGCTTTGCATTGGTGTATGGAATCCCCCAGGAATGGGATTGCCCAGCTGGGCCCCTTCCCAACCACCCAGAACAGGGTGTGCTGGAGGCCAGGGCAGGGGAAGGAGGGAGGCAAGGATCCCGGAGGAATGGTCTGGCCCTCGGTCTTCTGTTACCTTCCTTGGTGTTCTCATCACTGCTGCTCTGGGGCCCACGGGCTGGCATGAGTGTATGCTTGGATGCATAAGACTGCCTGTGTGTTTGTGATTGTGTGTGTGCATTCATATATGTTGATGAGCAGGCATCTGTGGTTGTGATTTGTGGGGGCATGTGCATGAGTGGGTTTCAGTGTGTGCATGTGTGTATGATTGTATGAACACATGTACACGTGTGATTTGTCGTGTGTGTGCATGTGTATGTATGTGAATGTGTGTGTGAGTTGGTATGGACATGTGGGGTGTGAACATATAGATGTGTGCATGGGTGTATGTTGGTGTCAACATGGAAGTGTGTGTGTATGATTGCCTCAAGTGTGAGTGTGCAAGTGATTTGTGGGGGAATGTACCTGTTTGCATGCATGTCCACGGGTGTGCACATTTGCATGTGTGATTTGTGGGGGTGGATGTAGATAGATGATGGATGTGTGATTCATTCAGTGTGTACATGGGTGTATATGTGTACACATGTGTGTGTGAGCCGTGCTGAGTGAGAGCATCTGGGGCCCCTGCCTCGTCTCACTTCCTGCTGGATTTAGAAGCAGTGATCTCATCACCTCACTTCCTGACAGCTCCGGCTGAACGGGGCTCTATTTAGCTGTCCTGAGTCAGTGTGACTCAGGACCCTGTGGTGGCCAGAGGTCATAGTTTGGGGTGGCTCCGTGTGGCCTCTGGGAAGCCCAGCCTGGGGGCCCTGGCCATGGGGACAGGATGTGTCTCTGAAGGGACCTCCTCCCTCAAGTGACAGCTGCCTCGGCCATGGGGTGTGGAGGCCTGAAGAATGAACCTCTGGCCTACTTGGGGTCCTCTGGTTAGGAGATGCTGGAACTGTCTCCCACAGTCCCCCATGTCCCACAAGACACCACTTCGAGACACCAGCCAGGTGACCAGGGCTGACCTGTGATACAACTGCCTGTGCTGGGCCAAGGCTGTGTCCCGAAAGTTCTGTTTCATGGACCCTGTGGAGGTGGCCAGTTTGCTGTCACCCCCATGGGTCCCCAGACCCAAAAGCTCCACCAGCTTTTTTCCAGGAAATATAGAGACCTCAGGCTGGAGGGTGGCCATGTCCAGGCCCTTGGTGTCAGACAGGAGGCTGTGTGGGATTCAGGAGCAGAAAAAGGGAGAAAATGATGTGTGTGCAGGTGCGCATGTGTGTATATGTGTGCACACCCATACAAGTGCATGCACGAGTGTGGGAGCGCCTTGACTCTCCTGGCTCAAGCAACAGGCAGGTGTGGGAAAGGCTCTGAGGGGGGCTAATGAGAGGAAACTGGCGGGTGTGTTTGGAGCAGGTGGGAGGAGGGAGGCCCTGGGCTTTGCACATCTTCCCCGCAAACCACTGTGGCCCTCAGGCCTGTTGAAACTGCCTCTCTGGGGGTATCCAGGACACTGCTGGGCCTCAGGCAGCTGTTTGGTGGGGGCAGGAGGGCCTGCATGGAGTGAGGGGCTGGAGGGAGACAGGAGGAGTGGAGGCGTGGAGATGCTGCCAAGCCCTGCCACCTCCACCCCCAGCCCCACGCAGCCCTCCTGTGCCACGCTGCAGACCCTCTGGGACTCTGTGGCCCCAGAATTGGGGAGAAGTGTCTGTCCTGAGTTGGCATCACCTTCAGGAGGCCCCTGGACCTAGGCGGCTTGGGGGGCTCTGTAGATTCGGGGACTGACAGATTTCCCCATTCTCCATGCCTCAGAATGTCACGTGGCCTTGGGGACCAGGCCCGGGGACAGAGGAAGGGGGTCCCCCAGGGGCTGTGGCTGCAGCCCAGAATTGGCCATGCTGAGCAGGGACCTGAGGAAAGGGAGAATGCTGGTTTCCAGACCACGCCCTTTCTGGCCAGCTTGAGGTGGCATCCCCCTCCACCCCACAACCAACTCCTCGCCCTGCAGCTCTGGAGAACAAGGCCCCTGATGCCCGTCAGCACAGCCGGAGCCTCCTGTGGATGTGGGGACTCAGAGGTCTTGTCCCCGGCTCTGGGCAGGGCCTCCTGGGCTGGGGGGCTCCCTGTGCCCCTGCTGCAGCCCCGGTCAGTACCCGTGGCCTTTTCCCCTCTGCCCTGTGCTTGGACTCGGGGCCTGTGGAGCCTGACCTGTGAACTGTGGGTGCAGAAAAATAAACAGTGAGTCCTCTTATTCTGAGCTTGACCTAGTACTACATCCTCCTGCTCTGCACACATACATGTGCACATGGGTACACAAGTACACAGAGACACATGAGGCTCTGCTCCCTTGGACAGTCACCTGATCTGAGCCTTGTTATTGTTCAGTTGCTCAGTCGTGTCTGACTCTTTACAACCCCATGAACTGCAGCACGCCACCCTCCTCTGTCCTCCATTGTCTCCCAGAGTTTGCTCAAATACATGTCTATTGAGTAGATGATGCTGTCTAACCATCTCATCTTCTGCCGTCCCCTTCTCCTTTTGCCTTCAGTCTTTCCATCATCAGGGTCTGATCTTTAGTCTCCTCCAATGGCGAAGTGGAACCTTAAAAATTCCTCATTACTGGGGTAGTTGGCTTCCAACAGGATTTGAGGGCCTGCATCTAGCCTCCAACAGGGGCATCCTAGCACCCACTGCATCCTCAGTTTTGTGTTTCTCTAAGAGAGAGCCTGCCCACACCAGGGCCACTGTTCAGCAGTGCCCATACCTGTGGTCACCATGAACCAGCCTGGCCCTGAGTGCTGGGCATAAAACAAGGCCAACCCAAGCCCCAACTCCCAAGAATGAATGGGAACTGAGATGCAAGTGGAGAGATCCCAGCATGTGGGGCCAGCACAGCTGGAGGGGGTGAGGAAGGAGGGTGTGTTTGCAGAGGGAGCGTCCCTTGGTGTCCCCACTGGACATGGGAGGGAGACTCTAGACCTTGCAGGGGTAGAAAAGCTCTAGATGGACCTTCTGGTGGACTTGGAGCTGGCCGAGTAGGATGAGGGGCTCGGACAGACCCAGGGATTGAGCTTTCTTGCTCCCCTGTGTATGCAACCTTGGCCTCTGCTTTTCACCTTGCTGTCCACACCCACATTCTCAGCCAGGGGATCCTGAGTGGCTGAGATCCCTGCTGGGTTCCCTGAGGCTCTCCAGGCAGTGGTTTCTGCCCTGGGCAGGGGGACCATCCTGACCTTAGAACCTGAAGGCTGCTCCCTGGCTGGGGGGCAACTGGCAAGAGAGTGTGTGGATGGAAGTCCTACTCTCTTTCTGGAGATGGGACTTTGAACACCTTGTGACCTCACCCACCGGGAAGGCCACATCCAGGCACTGTCTCTTCTGGCCCCTCCGTCCTGTGCAGGGGCCGCATCGCTGGCCTTGGGGGGTTCGAGGAGGGTAAACCAGTTTTTCTCAGGCATGGAATTAGTCACAAAGCCTGGATAACAGTGCAGAGGCCTAGTACAAACTTCTGGGCTGCCCACTCTGGGAAAGTCACTGAGATCACTGAAGCTCAGTTTTCTAAGCTTAAGGCACCAATGTCATGGAGAGGGGTGTGAAGACTAAAATGTGTCAGTCCTGAGTAACTCTGGAGATGGAGGTGCTGGAGGTGCTGGTGGTGCTGGTGATGTGGGGTTGAAGACGGTGGAGATGGTGGTGGTGATGATGAGCACGAGGTCGAGGTGACAGTGCTGGTGGTGGAGATGGTGATGGTGACGGAGGGGACCTCTCTGTGCTCTTCTCACAGGGTCACTGGTGGGGAGCTCTTTGAGGACATTGTGGCGAGAGAGTACTACAGTGAGGCGGATGCCAGGTGGGTGTAGAGCCCTCGCACGCTCCCTCCCCCCCTTCTCCTGCCCGGCCCTCCCTCACTAGGCCTTGCTCCTCCTCCTCTGGCCCCCGTCTTCTCTCGTGCACTTTGTCCCTGACGTGGTCCAGGGAGATGGTCAGCTGGGCAAGACCCCTGCTCAGAGCCCTCTGGGGAGGTCCTAGGGCCAGGGTGGGGGCGGGCAGCTCGTGTGTCCCAAGTCAGGGAGGGCCCAAGCCTGCGCGAGGGTGGAAACTGGCCCACAGACAGGCTCTCCTTGGGGTGGCTGGTGGGGGGAGAGCGGACAGAGGGTGGTGGTGGGCCTCCTCTTGCCCCCCTTGGACGTCGACCAAGGCCTTCCCCGTGGAGACTCACGGTTTCCAAATGCTTTTGCCCGAGAGACAGGCCAGGAACCCCTTTCTGTGACATGCTCCCAGGGCCACCTTGGAGGCAGAAAGGGAGGGCCGTGGGGGCCTGGGCTGGTGGGAAAGGTGCCCACTGGCCCTCCTTCAGGGCTCCCTGGGGGACAGTGAGCAGGAGACCAGGGCCTGAAGTGGGGGGTAAAGGGACGTTATCAGCCCTCACGGGGGAGTTAAAGGGGACTGACGTTTTCAGACATGCTGTCTGCAGCGAGGCTGCTAGGGAATGGCAGGGCCCCGCCCGGAAGGGTGGGCACCCCCCCCATGACCCATGCTGTTGCCCAGACACCACCCTGACCCATGACAGTTACGTCACTCCTGACAGTGCATCTCTGGGCCACTGCTGCCAGACAGCCCAGCCTGACCCCGCCGGGCTCCCAGAGAAACATGCATTTAAAAGAAAAAAATAAAAAGACTGGCAGCAGTCCTCTCTAGGCAGTGAATTTTCAGATGCTTTAAAATTTTTGAATCTTCTTTGTCTGTTTTAAAATTTGTCTTTAATGAATATATATATTCCCCTTCTAATCAACATTATTTTAACAAGTAGCTATTTGTAACTGGCTTCTGTACCCCCAGACAACCTTGCCTGTCAGTGACAGCCTGAGCCCCCTTGAGAGGGTGGGAGTGGGTTCTGGTGTCACCCAGGCCCCCACCTGGGCAGCACGAGGCCATGCACCTGGCGGGCGCTGGGTTGGGTGTTGGGGTCTATGGTGGGATGGGCCGGCCGGTCAGGGCTCTGGCTTCCGAGGGTACATGGGCACTGGCTGCTTTCCTGAGGCTCCTTGAAGAAGGGTGTTCACTTTTCATAACAGCCTGGGAACGGCTTGGGGCAGAACCCGGACGAGGAGGGCTGCCTTCCGGTTCTACCTCTGGTGCCTCCTGGGTGCCTCGGGGGTGCGGGAGGGCTTACCTTAGCTGTTCTCTTTTTCCCCCTCCTGGAGCATCCTACCGGGCTCCTTGGTCCTCAGTGCCCACCACGGGGCACGGCTTGGGGCCTGGCACCTTCCTGCACTCTTTTGGGGACGGTCTCGCTGGAGAGGGGATGTGACCCACAGTGGAGCCTCGCTTTTGGCTGGGAGGCCCCCGTGCCCCCCTCTACCCCCGCACTCCCTCCCCCACCCCACCCACATCCCCCAGTCCCCCAACACCTTGTCTTTGGATCTCCATCCTTGCCCACTCTCACCTCCTGTCCTCATCTACTCCAATGCCCCCCTTTCCGCCCCACCCCACCCTTCCAAGTCTGTAGCTCTCTCCTGCTAGTCTAGGTGGCAGAGATCTGGATCTTCCTCCCTGGGTCTCTGTTGTGGAGGCTCCTCTGGAGTTTGGGCTCCCACCGCTACAAATGCTTGGTTTCCTTAGGCTCCGCCTTGCTGGTAGCCAGACTAGGAGGAAGAGGGTGAGAGGCAGCCGCTCTTCAGGATCCCTCCCAGCTAGCCCCACTCATTAAACCCGTATGTCTGGCTGTCATTTCTCCCGGGAATCCTGGCCCCTGGAACTGTGTGTTTGATCTTTGTGTTGGTGCTTAGCCTATAGGCAGGAGGGTCTGAGAGAGTGATGTGGATGCCCACGTGGGTGGGTCGCCCATGGGCATCACCAGGAGCTCTGGCAGAAAGGGGAGGTAAAGGCTTTCACCCACTCTGGGAGGGTGTTTCCCCTGGGGATCTCTTCTCAAAGGGATCTGGGCTGTGTTGAAGCTGGAGCCCTAGACACCTGGCTGGGGTGGTGGGCGCCCCCCTAACCATGATGCAGTCTGGCTCACGTCTAGCGCACCCACCCCCTTCCAGGGCCCTGCCTGGGGCCATGGTGCTCAGAGCTGAGCATCTGATGAATTCCTGAAGTGTCACATCTCTAGAGGAAGAGGACGCAAGGCAGGAGTTGCTTTTCTGAACCCTTTTGTAACCAAGAAGGCTGGAGATTCCTTTGAAGAGAAAGTGGAATCTTTATTTTGGAGTTTGTGGGGAAAATGAGGGGTCTTTTTTTCAAACCTGGAAAAGCAGAGTTCAAATCCATTTTTAAAAAACCCTGAAAACAGTATGGTTCATGAGAGGTGCTTGGGGGTGTGTGTGTGTGAGAATGCTGGCTGACCCTGGGCGGGGGGAGGGGGAGGAGAGAGGGAGAAGGAGGAGGAGGAAGGGGAAGGGAGGGGAAGGATCATATTCCAGGTAACAGCAGAGCCCAGAACCAGGAGAATAATGTCCAGGACCAGCCAGCATCTGGAATGATGCTGGGGAACAAATCTGACCACAAAGTGACTTTCTAAACTGTTTCGTTTGAAAGGAGTCCTCATGAGGAAGATGGTATAACGTAAATGGAAGGCAGAAGGGACCTCGTGACGGGCCAGTCAGTCTCATGTTCCCCAAGGCCCTGGTCTCAGACGAGACCAGGGTGGGAGCAGGGTGAGAAGGGCACCAGGAGCGGTCTCCAAGGATCCCTGGAGGGTGGGCTGCCCAGAATGGGCTGCTCTCCAGGCACATGAGAGTCCCGTCCACCTGCTGGCTGTGGAGGCCACTTGCCCGTCGGTCCCAGAGATGCTGTGAAGAAAAGGCTTGGGAGACAGGCCAGTTCTGCCACAATGGCTGTGAGAAGGGGCATACCCTGCACAGTTTTCTCTGGGGCGGAGCATGTGGGATGGGTGGACAGGGCTGTGTCAGAGCTGTAGGGCTTGATTTCAGCAGCCGAGCTGAGTCCTGGGATGCCTGGGGAGAAATGCAGACTGGTGCTGGCTCAGCAGGTGTAGTCACCCCATCCTGGCACTAGTTTGGAGCCCTCAATCCTCAGGAGGGGACGTGGAGGAGGACAGAAGGCACAGCCCACCCACATCTGAGCCGATGTATCAATTGGTACTGCGGCAGGTGCCTCCCAGGTCCAAGAAACCTTCATGCAAGGCCAAGGATACAATGAGAAGAGAGAACTAACACGTCTCTCTGCAGTCACGGAGGCCACAGTCCAGTGCAGAGATGCACACCACCCAGAGTGCAGGGCCACCATGTGACTGCAGAGGGGGATGACGTGGGAGCCCCAACCTCACTCCACACAAAGGCAGGTCTATTACGGAGGCAGGTCTAGAGAGGAGGTCTAGAGAGCGTTCTGAGGTTGAGAGTGGAGGCAAGGTCACGAGGGTGAAGAAAGAAGATGGGATTGACTCAAAGCTAACATCAAGACTTGCAGGGGTCTCAGCAGGCCTGAGGTTGGAGCCAGGTCATTCCAGGGCTTTCAGGGAGTGGCCAGTGGCCCAGGGGACTCCAGCCTGTGGCTGTGAGGACTGCTGATGGTGTGGAGGAAGACTTGAGGTTCCACATGGATGGCAGGGTACACAGCTCAGGTGGACACCCCCAGGGGCAGAACCAGGGTCTGGTCACAGCAGCACAGGCAGGGGCTGGTTGACCTGAGGGTCCCTGAGCCCCTGGGTGGGGTGGGGTGCTGCAGTGAGCAGGTGGTCCAGGGACTCGGGGCTGAGCTCCAGGAGGATGAAGTGATGCCCTAGCACGGCTCCCCGGGGCTCAGATTCCCAGGAACTGGGAAAGCCAGCGCCCCCTGCCCCGGGGCCCCAGCTCAGTGGCCTCAACTGCAAGCGCTGGGGCTTCCTCTGGCCTCTGCCTCCACCCAGTGGCCTGTCCTGACCTCAGAGGAGCTCCAAAAACCTCACGGCTGAGCTCTGCCCACAAGGAAAGAGGCCCCAGGATGAACTTGCCCTGATGGGGCAGCCTGGAGGGGCTGAGCCCGTGTCTACAGTCACAAGAGGGCTGGTAGTGGCTGGATGTGGAGCTGGGGATACAGGGATGAGGGTGAGGACCACAAAAGACCGAGGCTAGTAGATGAGAGCGTGGTGGGAGGGACAGGAGCAGGGAGGGAGGCCCTGGGAGCAGGTGGGACAGGAGAGCTCAGGGCTTGGGGTGGGGGTGGGGTTCCCAGTCCTTAGAGGCATCTAAGGGGAGGAGCTGCTGGGGGACTGTTACCCACAGGTTTGGGCCTAGCTCCTTCTGACCCCATAAAGCTCAGGAGCCCATCATCACTAGGACTCTGAGGTCTAGGTTTCTTCAGGGTGGACACTCAGGGTTACTTTTCTAGCAGGTGGAGACCACCAGGAGGTGGTCTCCAGGTGTGGTCAGAGCTATTTGAGAACATGGGCTGGTTTCTTGTCCCTTCTCTGAGTTTGCTGTTAGGAAAACAAAGTCCCTCCCTCCAGCTGACCTTCAGTCACCTCCCCGGTCTAGCCGCGGCAGGAGTAGTCCTGCCTGTGCCTCCTTTGCCCCCACCAGAGGGGCTGGGGCCAAGACCCCAGGGATGGACTATGGCAGCCTGTGGCACACCTGTCTCTGGTGGCTGGTAATGCTGCAGGGGCACTGTGGAAACTCAGGGGTCTGTGCCTGGCTCTGGGGGCAGCTGGACACTTCCCAACCACCTAGAGGAGGCAGGTGCAGGTCACTGGGGCCGGGGGCATCTAGGTCTGGAGGCACCTGGGTCTGATGTCTAGGGCCATTACTGAAGCCCGGGTGTGGGAGGTGCCTGGGGAGAGCCTGGACTTTTCTATACAACCAGTGATGCCCCAGAAGACTTGGGCCTTCTCCCTAATCTGTAAGGAAGCCCCTGGCTCGGGGCCCTGGATAGTGCCAGCCTACCCCCAGCGACCCCAGTGCTGCTATGGAGCTGAGCTGTCTAGCACGGCAGCCAGCAGCCAGTGTGGACGTGAAGTTTATTTTGATGAAATGACACCCGCTCTCATACATGCGTGCCGGTGACTGCAGCGTTAGCACAGCCTCAGAACAGAGAGGGGCCCTGTTGCCCAGGGCATCACCCCCACACTGTGGCACTGGCCTGCCCTCTCTCCCTTGCCCTTTCACCTCTACCCTCCCCTTCCATTGTCTGGGTCTCCAGCCTGCCTTGCAGGGTGTAGACTCAGCCCTGGTCTCCCTCCCCGAGGGCACCCAGCTCAGGGCCAGGCATGGCCAGCATGAGCCTGGGGTGGAGTGCACTGGTGTCAGGCATCTTTCCTCTGTGGTCCTGGTTAGAGGGGAGGGCGTGCCTTGTGTTGACCTTTGGGGGTGAAGAGGGAGCCCCAGAGGCCCTCTCCTGGCCAGCATCTCATCTCGCATGTGGCAGGCAGCACCTTGATTCCCTGCTTCCCCCGGGCCCCCACTGGGCTGGAGACCCCACCACTCCCACACAGCACCCTTCTCCTGCACCCCGCCCACTCCTCAGAGGCCACCCGCACTAATGAGCCTGCTGTTTGCTGCAGTCACTGCATCCAGCAGATCCTGGAGGCGGTTCTCCACTGCCACCAAATGGGGGTCGTCCACAGGGACCTCAAGGTGAGTTCCCCCCCCACTCTGTGCCAGGTGTCTGTCGTCTGTACCTGCATGTCGTGTTTAAGGGGAGGCTCGGGGGTAGGGCAGTGCATCAGAAGACATGTGTGTGTGTGTGATGTTTGCATATGTGTGTTCCTGTGTGTTTTTGCGTGAAGGTGTTTGCCTATGAGAATGTGTGTGCACATGTGTGCATGTGCATTGGCACATATAAGAGTATGTGTGTGCATGTGTTTGTGTTTGAAGGTGCATGCTTGTGAGAATGTGGGTCTGTGCGCACACATGGACTTGTATGTATGTGTGAGCACGTGTACATATGCATGTGCATTTGTGCATGTGTGTGAGACTGTGTGTGTGTGCATGTGTGTTTGTATGTGTGCATGCATGCATGTGTCTGTACATATCCCTCCCAATGCCTCTAGGCTTCAGGGCTGAGAGGGGACAGTTGTCAAGAATCAGCCTAGTAGCACATGTCCATGCGGGGTCTCGCTTTCTGGGCTCCAGTTGAGATTCAGACCTGGCAGGAGGGACACAGAGAATGTACATGCCTCGGGAGCAGGGGGTGGAGGGGCCAGTTTGGTCTCTTCAAACTTCCAGTCCTTTCTACTCGCCTCTGTGGCCCTTGGCTCAGCTCTGGGCAAAGTGACCACAAATCATTTAAAACAAGGGTTGTCACCCACCACAAATCATTTAAAGCAAGGGTTGCCTCTGTGTAGTGGGAGGGGCCCTCAGGAGGAGCTGCAGCCTTCCCACCTCCCCCTTCCTCCTTCCTCCCCTTCCGCCTCCCCCTTCCCCCTCCTCTCAATCTCTCCTCCTTTCTTTGACTTCAGCTTTCTCCAAGTCTGAGTTCGGGTCAGTTTTTTCTCTTGTTGGTTTTGCAGGGGGTGGGGAGACCCCTGGGCCTGCATCCCTGCTGGTGGTGTTTGAGACCAACCTTTCCGTGGGTGCTAGGGCTGAGTGGAGTCACATCATCCTGGGGCTACCCAGAGGTGTGTGTGTGTGTGTGTTTGTGTGTGTGTGTATGTGAGCTGATTTTGTGGAGCTGCTCTTGGGGGGATGCAGGAGCAGGCCTGGGACCCTCCCTGTGCCCTCATGTGTCCCCGCTCCCACTCTGCATGTGCTGTGTGGTCCCCTGTTCTCTCATGGGTCTGCCCAGCCTCCCCCCCCTTGACTGCCTGTCCTGTGGGTGCCCCTCTGTCTCTGTGTCTTGTCTGCATGGGCCTCACTCAGGGGCCTCTGGGAGGAGGGGCCGCAGGGAAGAGGGCACGCATCCCTCCTTCATCTTGGACCTCACGATACATAACAAACCTGGAGCCCAGAGCTCCGAAGTGTAGATGGTTGCTCTCCCCAGCCCACGTGTGACCTGAGGGCATACAGAATCCTTGCTGAGAAAAAGAAAAAGGGGTTAGGACGAGTTGGTCTCCTGTCTCCCACTAGGTGTTAGGGGGAGCAGGCTGTCCCTCCTCCTCTAGAAGGGCTTCTGTCATCTTGGCTGAGACAGACCTCCAGAAGCAGTGCTGTGGTGGGTTTCCTCTCAGCCAAGATGTGGAGGGTGGAGAGAGCAGAGGGGCTTGGTGCCATCTTGGTGGCTGTGAGGGAGCCAGGGTGGAGCCTGTGGGTGGGAACATCCCCATGCAACCCAGCTGGGTCCCCTCCCTCTCCTCCCAGGGAGGAGCCTTCTTGCCCAGCTCTTCCCAGGTTCCCTTAGCTCCTTCTTCCCAGAGAGGCATTCTAAGTCGCTTCAGTCACGTCTGACTCTGTGCGACCCCATGGACTGTAGCCTACCAGGCTCCTCTGTCCATGGGATTCTCCAGGCAAGAATACTGGAGTGGGTTGCCATTTCGTCCTCCAGGGGATCTTCCCGACCCAGGGATCGAACCCACGTCTCTTATGTCTCCTACATTGGTAGGCGGGTTCTTTACCCCTAGCGCCACCTGGGAAGCCAAAGAATGCTGGTTTATTTCCTTGGGGTGGGGGGAATCTGATCCGTAGAAGCTGGGTCAAGCCCCCAGCTGCAGCCCCTGACCCATAGTATTTCAGGCTTCTTTTTTTATAAAAACAATTTTTTAAAACTTGAAGTATAGTTGATTTGCAATGTTATGTCTATTTCAGACTTCTTGGTGTGGGGTTTGTGGGGAGGTAGGGGTCCCCCTGCCCCACTCACACTGGCAAAATCAAGGTGTTCAGAGGCCTCTTGGCTGTGCTGGGCAGACAGGGCTGAGTATCCCTAGCACATGTCACCTGGAGTGACGAAGCTTATTCGCCAGCTGTGTGGGGCCCAGAGAAGCTCTGGTTTCTGCCTCATGGGCTGGCATGCTTCATCTGTGCTACATGATTCATCCTCACACCCCTGGTGTCCAAGCAGGGTTAACTCAGTTGGGTTGGCAGCATTTGTCTTTCTTGGTGGCACTAAGGTGGGCGGCATGGCGTCAGCAGACCGTCCTGTCGGGAGGGTGTCCTGGTGAGGGGGCTGAGGGCCCGGAGAGCCCCTGGCAGCCAAGGATGAGGAAGTCCAGCGGCTTTGAGCTCTAAGCGCTGCCCTCTGGGAGGTGGCGAGGCCGGTGGGACAGGCTGGGATGGAGGAGCCTAGCAAGCAGGACACAGTGTACAGGGAACTCTTCGGGCCTTCGGGGCCAAGTGTTCCCAGCACAGGGCAGCAGCCTCCTTGGCACCCCAGTAGGACAGGGATGAATACCCTTTCTTCTGGCATGAGCAAGCGCGCTGCTCCCCAAGACCAGGAGGTCGGCACGGGACCCTCCCCTCCTGTGGGCAGCCAGCCCAGGGCTGGTGGGACTTGGATGTCCTACACTGCTCAGGCCACGGGGGCCCTTGGTTGTTCCTCCTTGCCCTTTGAGAGTCTCTGTCCTGCAGGAAGTGTCTGAACCTTCCAGAAACTGCTCTCACTGTGCAGCCAGCCTTTGTAGGGGGAGGGAAGCCCCCCTACAGCCGGGGTCTGGGCTCCACACGGCCTGCTGGGGCGTGCAGGGTGTGCTGTTTTGGTCCCAGTGCCCCGAGTTTCCAAGCTTGCGCTTTGAGAACCAGCTTCTCTCAGCTCTCAGGCTCATGTTCCTGCCCCTGGCGAGTGGGGGACAGAGACAGACTGTGGGGTGCAGGCTCTGGAGTGCACTCAAGCCAAAGGTGTCAGCCATGCCGGGGGGACACCCATGTGGCCAGGGGACCTGTGTGCCCCCACCTGCCAAGGGGTATTCTGTCCCCTTCTCTCCGGTGACACCCCTGGGTGTAAACCCCACACCCTTGGGCTGCTCACCTTCCCCACAGCCCGAGAACCTGCTCCTGGCCAGCAAGTGCAAAGGGGCTGCGGTGAAGCTGGCGGACTTTGGCCTGGCCATTGAGGTGCAGGGAGACCAGCAGGCGTGGTTTGGTGAGTACCTGGCCAGCCGGCTGGCCAGGGGACAGGGCGGGGGTGTCGGCCGCCCCTGTGTTCCTTCACACCACCTTTTCCCCTCGTGGTAGGGTTTGCTGGCACGCCGGGCTACCTGTCTCCAGAGGTCCTGCGCAAGGAGGCGTACGGCAAGCCGGTGGACATCTGGGCGTGCGGTGAGGCTGGTGTGCTGGGCGAGGTGGGGCTGCCCCCATAAGCACTGCACCAGACCCACACCTGGCTGCCCCCAACTGGGAGCACCCTCCCCACCCAGACCGGAATTACTAACACAACCCTGGCTGTTGCCGAGAAGCCCACCACCCCATTGGCTGCCCTGCGCTCGGCAGAGCAGTCTGGAGAAGGGGCAGCAAGTGCCCAGATGGTAGATGGATACTGGAGGGGCAGGGGCTGTGTGGACCACCCTGGCAGGGCTGCCTCCTTGCCAGGGGTGTCTCCCCCACAATCAGTGCAGTGGAGGGGGCTGTTCTTGGGCCTCCCCTGTGAAGTAGGGTGTGGGGGCAGAGGAGCTGTTTATGCTATTCTGCAAACATGAGGGTCTCCAAAAAGGGACACTGATTGACGCTGGCTGTGGGAATGGAGAGGAGGGGGTGCTTGAGAACCCTAGTGTCCTCATGGGACTTGCTGGCTTTGGGCAGCGACCCCCACCCTAGCCGATGCTGAGAAACTAGCTGAGGTTCCTGTAGCTGTTAAGAACCATAGCTGGGCATCTGACTCCTATCCTGGGATCACATGCCAAACACCCCGTGGCAGCATGAGACTGGTGTGTGGCTGCACTGGTGGGCTCCGCTGGGCTGCTGGGCTGCTGGGCGTGGGCAGTGAGGGCAGCAGCATGAGGCCCTGGGCTCTTGGCTCTCCCCAGGGGTGATCCTGTACATCTTGCTGGTGGGCTACCCACCTTTCTGGGACGAGGACCAGCACAAGCTGTACCAGCAGATCAAGGCCGGGGCCTATGATGTGAGTGCCAGGATCCCCAATCCCTCCCCATCTGGGGGAGGCAGGCTGGAAGAGGCAGGGTGTGGGGTGACACCCCTGTTTTCAGATGAAGCCCTTTGGAGAATTCTGTCTCCTGTCTGGGGAGGGGGCTTCAGGCTCCCCTGTGCCTGGTTTTCCTTTCTAGTTCCCGTCCCCTGAGTGGGACACGGTCACTCCCGAAGCCAAAAACCTCATCAACCAGATGTTGACCATCAACCCCGCCAAGCGCATCACGGCACACGAGGCGCTGAAGCACCCGTGGGTCTGCGTAAGTCATACTAGCCCCAGACCACCCCCTAGCATGTTGACCTTGGGCCTTCTCCTCAAATCCAATGGGTTGGTCCCGTGGTTTCCTGAGGGCTATGTGGCTTGGGACGTGCTGGTGATTTAAAGGCCTCAGTCCCTGGGAGGACAGGAGCTCCATGAGAAGAGGAGGTGCAGTTCAGCGTGTGAGGGGATGGAGTTGCAAGGAGGGTGAGGGCCAGGTGGTGGTGGAGACAGGCGGAGTGGACAGCCATAGGAGGTGATGGACTGGGAGATTAGGCAGGCAGTGGGGACAGGTGGCCTCTGGCTGCAGTGGGTAGCTGGTAGCTCTTGGCACAAGAGCCCCAGGGGTGCTGCTGCCCTGAGCCTCTCCCTGACCTCCCTCTTTTGAGCCCCACCTTGGGGACAAAGCTGATGCCCATCGGGGCTCCTTGCAGTAACGCTCTCCCTCGTTCCCTCCCCACAGCAACGCTCCACTGTGGCCTCCATGATGCACAGGCAGGAGACCGTGGAGTGCCTGAAAAAATTCAACGCTCGGAGGAAGCTCAAGGTAAGATGCTGACCCCAGTGTGTGGCCAGGGTGCCCTGCCCGGCTCAAGTACTCACCTACCTGGAGGCGCCAAGCGCCCCTCACTGAGGGTGGCTAGAGGGGTCCCAGCAGGCCTGGCAGGGGTCCTAGCCACCCAGGACAGGCTGCTCGTTGGTGTTATTCCAGACCAGAAGTGTCAGGTGGACTCAGTCCCTTCCATGGCAATGACACCAAAGGTGCCCAGGTGTGGGCCTGGCTAGATGTCAGCTGGCCCCTCCTCAGTCTCCCACACTGCCCGTGAGGTGTTCCTAGGGCTCCCTTGTGGCAGGGGGCTGGGAGGCATGCCCTGTGGTCGGTCATGCTGTCTGGGTGGGAGTGAGCTGAGAAGCTTCTGACCTGGAGCACTTCTGGTCAGGAGAGTAGCCAAGCTCTGCTGCTCAGAGGGGCAGGAGGGAGGGGGCCCTGGGTAAGGAGGCCATTGGGCACCAGGCCCGTCCTGCCTACAGGCTGCTCTGTGCTGAGGGCGAGTGTTCAGGCCTGACCAGGCCCCTGGCTGCTAGGCATGCACCTCTCAGGGAGAGGAAGGGCTGTGGGGAGAGGCAGACCCCCAGCCTCAGTGCCTCCAGGGGTCTTGAAGCACTTTAGAAGCTTGGTTTGATGGACAGTTTAGGGCCCAGGACAGGTCACTGTTAATTCTGCATGAGGTGACTTGTCTGGGTACAGCTGGTGGGCGTGTAGAACTCTTGCCTCTCTAAGAGGCCTTGACCCCAGGTCCGGAGATTGTTGGGGGGGGTCTCCGCCTGGCCTCAGCCATGTGTCTCTCTCCAGGGTGCGATCCTCACCACCATGCTGGCCACACGGAATTTCTCAGGTGAGAACAGCCATCTCCAGGAGCAGCAGGCCTGCGGCGGGAAGCCTGGGGAGTGACCCGCCACCAGCCGCCTGCCCTGTCTTCACCCCCACAGTCCCGTCCTCTGCTGCCGGCCCGGCCCTGCCTTCCTCCCTCTGAGACCCTTGGGCCTCAGAGGAGGCCTGGGTTCTGGCCGGGCCCCCCGAGGACCCGTCACTGCGTGTTGGGTCTGTGTCTGAGCTGCCTGCCGGCCGGGCCGCAGTTCCATGTGTCTGTCCAGGCGTTGGTCGGCACCTCTGTGGCCTCGTTGTTGTCCTGAATCCTCTGAGCACCCGTTCTGTGTTGGGAGAGGGGAGGCGAGAAGAGGCTTCGGACACGCTGGCTGGCGGCTGCCTGCTTGGGCACGAAGGGTGGGCAGGGCTGGGGGTGTGTGGCCGCTCCGAGGGTCTATCGGCGACCCTGAGGCCTCGGGACAGGGCAGGCCTAGTGGGGACAACGTCCCCCGGGCGGGGCTGCCGCCCCCTCGCTCTCCTGTGGCTTGTCTGTTGCCCGTGATGCCGGCGCGGGAGCGTCTGTGGTTGTCCTCGTTGTCCGTTTGCATCAGCACCCGCCCCATCCTGTTACCTTGCTGTGATACTGTGCTGCCGGGCCGGGGGGCATGCTGTCACACCAATACTAATAGGACATGTCCTGTCGCACGCCCGGCCGGGCACCCGGAAGGCCCCGCTGGGGTTTTCCAAGGAGAAAGGAGGCAAATGCTTTTTCCAATGTCAATCGGTCTCCATCTTGTTTTCACGCTCCTGTGAAAGGGGTTCTGGAACCATCCGTCACCTAAACTTTGACTCTAATCTTCTTCTGCTTCCTTTGTCTCTTCTCTTCCCTCACCTCGCCCACCCCTCGTCTGTGTCCGCCCCTCCCCTCGTCTCTAACCCGGTGCTAACAGTGGGCAGACAGACCACCGCTCCGGCCACAATGTCCACCGCGGCCTCCGGCACCACCATGGGGCTGGTGGAACAAGGTAGACGTCCCGCCTGTCGGCATGCAGCTCCCCTCGCTGCACGCAGCCGCCAGCAGGGCCTTGAGAGCCACCCCAGAGGCCCCGGGAGCCCCTGCTCCCGCCGTGGACACACCCCCAGAGCTCCCACCCTGGGCAGGGAGCGAGCACCCATGTCCCAGCAGCCTCACCTGTTACAGGAGGGGCCAACCGAGGTGACCACCGAGCCGTGTCACCCTGCGTGCCTTTGACTGAATTCCCCAGTTCCAGTTCCTGAGTCTGGGGGTCGGGAGACCCCCACTCCACTTCTGGTCCGAGCCCTTTGCTCTCTGAGGCTCACTCCCCACTTGTCTGTCAAAAGCCTATTTAGAAAGACAGGAAACCTCTTTTCTGGGGCTGCTGCTGGGGAGTTTGAATCCCGAATGGGAGTCCTGGGGAGAAGGGCGTGGGCAGAGACCCTGCCCCATGAGAGCCCACTCGCCACCCCATCCACCTGGGACTTGGCCCCTACCTGCCCTCAGAGACATGCACTGTGTTCCCGGCCACTCATACAGAGCCAGTGGTCCATACTGAGTCTCAAACACATATGTCTGCCCTGTGAGCCCCAAGACGTGGCCCTCAGCCTCCCGGAGAATGCCTTTGAAGGCCTCATCTTGGTTTCCTACTCTGAGGCCCCTCACCTCGTCCCCAGCCCATGAGGGGAGAGGCAGAGTCCGCCCATCTGGTGCCCCTGTCTATGAAGGGCAGACCCCCCAGGGAATCACCCGACTGTGACCTTGGCCAGACCCCATGAGGCTAATGGACCCCAAGACCTCCTAGGGGTCCCACGGCCCCAACCCAAGCTGAGAGCGGCACGAGCTTAGGGGGGCGGAGCTGCAGCTGACGGCCAACCAGGTGCTCCCCAGATGGGGTTGTGTGGCTAGAAGAAGCCCTCTTTTCCTGCTGCTGCCTCAAGTGTCCGCGGGGACAGGGCAGACGCCCAGCCACTCTCAAGCCCAGGCCCTTTCTTCCCTACATGTCCAGCCCGGCTCTTTTCCGCTGACCCTGTAGGATGCACAGGCCTGCCTGCCCACCCAGAGGACCCCAAGTGCTGCCTCCTGGGGCGCTCAGGGCAGGGCCATCCTGGGTAGAAGGGTCCACGCTCCTCCTGTGAGTCCAGTGGACAGGTCCAGTGGGCCGGCCTTCAGGGGCTATCCTGAGTCAGCTTCATTTTCTGGGCCTTTCTGGAGCACCTGGGGGGAGGGAAGGGCAGAGGGGCAGGGAACGGCGAGACTAGGGGCTCCTGGTGAAGACCGAGGGCGGTGAGTGAGGCAGGCGCCTCTGAGCCACTCTCTACCCGGGGCTCCCGCCTGCACTGCCCGCTGCCTGCAAGTGGATGTGGGACGTCGGTGCATGAGGCCGCGAGCATGTGCGGCTCTGCCCTGGGCGCCCAGGGCCACTGTGTCCTGGGATGGTCCATGCATGTGGACGGAGCCCAGCATGGCTGTCCGTGAGTGATGAGCTAGGGGACGAGGTAACGGCTGGGCCCTGTGGGCTGAGCCCTCACACCCCAGCTAGTGCAGCTCACCTCAGCCAATGTGCTGGACCCAGCAGACATGGCAGGTGAGGGGGCTCAGTCCCAGGGACATTGCTTCTCTGTGGATGATGGCCTCTGGGGTGACATAGAGCGCTCGGCCAGCTGAAGACTGGGTGTCTGTAGATCTCTTGCAGTTCATCAAAGCATCCTGGTCGGTCCCACTTGGCCTTCACCGAGAGGAGACTCAGGCAAACTGCTGGGGTGCAGTGACGGCGTGGCGTGGCCCTGAGAACCCGGGGCGGGGTAGGGCAGGGCCACTGTTTGTCTCCCAGGGAGTCTAGGGTACCTGGTTGGTTCACCTCAGTTCCTGCCGCAGAGTAATGAATTTGACTTGAGAAGACACGAAGAAACTCCCTATGCCTTCAACTGCTAGTGTAGATGGGAGTCAACAGGATTCTGGTTAATCTCAGCCAGAGATGTGAATTTCTAGGAAACGTGGTGGTCAAGAGCTGTGGTCAGGATAGGGGCAGCTGTGTGTCCAGACACGGAGGTCTGGGGATTCCCAGGGAGGAGCATGTGGGAGTCAGTTCAAAGAACATGTGTCTGCTGCAGGCTTCCCAGAGCCTGGACTGTGGTGTGGTCTGTGTCCCCGGATGGATGGCTTTTAGGGAGCGGAACTGGTACTGTCTTGAATAGCATGGTCTGGAATGTGGGTTCTGACAGAATCAGGGAATGAAGGGGACCCTCCTAAGACCCAGGGCTGTCCCAGGGTCTCCATCTGCCTCCACCTGGGCTCTTTCCCATGGGCCCCCTTTCCTGCCCAAGGGGAAGCCCAAGGCACAGCTGACTCCACCTCCACCAGGGCCGTGAGCTGGCCCCGGCTGGACTTCTCAGACTGGCACTGGCCTGAGCTGGTTTTGAAGAGCTGGCTGGGAGCGCCACTGATCACTGCTATGTGGCACTGGGAGGTGACTCTCCCCAGACTGCCCACCTTAAGTTGGGGGCTGGGGGTCAGTTTGCTCACCTGCTCAGCTCTCATGACAAGTGCCTTCAAGATGGGGTGGATGCCACTTTCCTCCAGACCTGTCCGGCCAGCTGGTTGGCCAGCACAGACAGGGTCCCTGGGCTCTGCGACCACTTTATGACTCCCACTTCAGGTGCAGTGGCACCCTCCCTGCGCACTGGAGGTGGGGAAGGGAGCAGAGAGGTGAGGTCAGCAGGGATGGCCTGCTACTCAGGAGTCAGGCTGTTGGCCCTGGAGGCTCAGGAGTTCCCACATCTGACGGGCTGGGCGGTTCCTCTGTGGTGAGTTACAGGGAAGCAGACGTGGCTGCCACCAGGGGAGGTTTTCCAGCGTCCTCCCAGTGGAAATGGGATGTGGCCCCAGACGCTTGCAGGGCAGGGCTGCCTGGGCATCAGGGTGTGATCCTGAGACCAGCCTCACCAAGTGAGGCCTCTCCCTTGGGAGGATGAACTGCGGAGCGGCCAGGCTGGGGGGACAAGGAAACGCCTGTGGTCCCTTCACTCAATGGGATCCTGTGGTGCTTCTCATGGGGTGAGGCCCGCCAGATAAGAGGAGGGGCCAGGAGTCCAGCTTTTCATTAAACTTTGCCTTGTGGATCCTAGGAGAAAAACGAGGGTACTGGGGGGCTATTGGGGAGGAAGCCTGGGGACTGAAGCTGGGCCCAGTGTAGCGGTTCTCCGATGACCCCACAGGGCCCTCTGGCTGGGGACAGTCATCGGTGTCCCCATACAAAGCCCAGAGGGCAGCGATGGCCACCTGGACAGGAAAAGGCCATCAGCAGGTGGGGGCCCAGCAGCCGGGGACTGGCCTGGCCACCCTACTGGGGACATTGATCAGTGGTTCTCAAACTGAAACAGCATCAGGATTCCCCAGAGCAAATGAACAATTAAACTGAGCCCACCCAGGAGGTCTGTGGCCAGCCCAGGCTATGTGATGCGGATGTTGCTGGTGGGGAGCGGGCCCACTTTGATAACTGCTGCATCCCTCTGGGTCTGAGTGCCAGTCTTTCTGATGTGCCGTCCGGAGTCAATGGTCTCCAGGGATGTCCCCAGCAGCAAAGTGTCCCCCCACAGACCTGCTGGGGCTCCCTGGTCCCTCTAAGCAGGCAGCCCTCACTTCAGGGCTGGTTAGCCAGAGCTTTCGGAGCCGGCCATGGGGGCTGTGCCACCTTCTTCCGGGGCAAGGGACCCTGCCCCCGGCGTCTGACCCGGGCTGCTTCTCTAACCTGCACCGGCCGTCCTGGGGCACCGCTTGGCGTGAGCGTGGGCAGGGAGGGCGAGGCAGGAGCCGCTGAATCCTGGGCTGCAGACTTGCGCTGCCTGCCTGAACCTCTACAAATCTTGTTTTCTCTCTCTCTTCCTTCCTTCCTCATTCCCTCTCTTCCTCTCCTCACCTTTCCTTTTCCATAAGGTAAGCTGACTTCTTCTTCTTCTTTTTTTTTTTTTAAATTCTGTGATTAAAATTAACCGCTGCGGAGGGGGCAGGCGCTGGAGGCTGAGGGCCTGTGGGGGTGTGGCAGGTCAGGGCCTCTCAAGCCGGTGTACAGAGAGGCGGAGTCGCCGAGTGGGCCATCCTGACCTCTTGGGTGGGGTGGAAGGTTGGGGTGAGATGGGCCGTCTGCTGCGCATCTGAGAGGTGGTGGGACCCTGGGGTGCAGGTGGCCTTTTGGACCCTCCTCCAGGTGTGTCCTCCTCTTGCCCTCACTCAGAGCTCAAGGTCCTTGGTGGATGGGCACGGAGGCCCGTGTTGGCCTTGTCAGTGCTGCCAGAGCAAGGCCAAGAAGTGGCCCAAGGGGCTACTAGGAGGGAGAGCGAGGCTGCCCCGTGTGTGCGTGCTCTGAACCGAGAGGCATGGCCTGGGGCCTGGCCGTGGGGGCAGAGCTCTGAATGCTGCCTGCCGAGGGAGGGGGTCTGGGATGCTGAGAGCAGGCAGGCACCTGGGCTTGGGACAAGTCCCTCCCTATGTGAGTGGCCAGCTACAGCCCGCTTATCCCTGCCTGAGAACATGGAGAATCACCGGGAGGTACCCACCACCCCAACCTGTTGCCCTGTCCTGTGTTTTCACCTGAGGCGAGGGCAGTGCCCTGCCCTCCTTTTAGGGGATCCCACGTGCTGCCCGCCTGGAAGCTGTGGTCTCAGGTGGGAGGAAAATTCTTGGTGTCCTCCAAGGTCATGGGGGAGGGCTGGGGGAAGCCCCTGTCCTGGGGACGAGGGTCCTCAGGCAGCCCTGGCCAGGCCGCCCGCAGGGTGGCCCTGCTCAGCACTGGGCACAGACCTGCTCTGCCCCCAGCAGGCCCCAGGTGGCAGAAGCCACCCTGCTTTGGGACCTGGGGTGGCCCGCTCACTCGATCTTGGGGACCTGGTCTCCTTGCAGGCGCCCAAGGTTGCCTCACGCCAAGTGGGTGGGCTGCAGTGGGAGCCAGGCCCCTCACTCACCATGTCTGTTTTCTCCAATGCAGCAGCCAAGAGTTTACTCAACAAGAAAGCAGATGGAGTTAAGGTGAGGCACTGGCTTGGCCCAGGGGGCAGTGGTTGGCCCCCTGCCCCAGCCTGCATCATGGCCCAGTCTCCAAAGCTCCTCTGGGCCTCACCCATCTCGAGGAAGGGGTGTGAGCCCTCATTCTCTCCCTAATGGCCTCTCTTCCTCTCTCTGCAGCCTCAGACGAATAGCACCAAAAACAGTGCAGCCGCCACCAGCCCCAAGGGGACGCTTCCTCCAGCCGCCTTGGTACTGAACCCCTCTGCCCCCCACTTCCTGGCCATCCTCTCCTGTACCCCGGCTGTGTGGTGGCCCCTGTCAGGAGGCCTGGGGTAAAGCCAGGGTCTGGCTCCCAGCCTGTCTCTTGACAGACAACACCTAGCCTTTCTAGCCCCTCTGCCCTGCGATGTGGGGGAGAGGGAAGACCCCAGTTCATGCAGTACCAGGGAAGCCGTCTCGGGTGCAGCGGACAGGCCCCTGCTGACTTGTGGTCAGCAGTGGGAACCATCAGGGGTCCAGTGAGACTGAGACCCAGGGTCCAGGCACCAACCTCGATTGGTTCCCCTGTTCTCAGGAGGCGGGCTGGGAACTCAGCGGGGCTGGCTCTGCAGGGGGAATGGTTCAGGCTGGGAGTGGGGACAGACTGCCAGCCCCTCTCCTGGGTGCTGCAGGGATGCACTGTCTGGGAGGGGCGGGTTTGGGTTTCTCCCCAGGGAGAATGGGTGAGTCTGGCTTTAGCTTCAGAGCCCACCCAGTGATCTGGAGGGAGACAGAGACCCCTTGGCTTTCCCTGGTGACAGCCTAGCAGTGGCTGTCGGGTCTAGGGCAGTGGCAGCCGTGGTGTTCCCTGTCAGAGTCCGTGTCCTACAGGGCCGAGGTGGGTACAGGTAGACACGCATCTATGGCTGTGCTGGCCTGTGGCTGCCTGGCGGGTTCAGGGGTTCCCCTGATGGGGAGGGGTGGGTAGACATGAGATCACAGGGACCCACCAGCTCCAGCCTTCATCTGGAGGGTCCTGTCCAGGGAACGGAACTGGTGGTGTAGGGCTGTGGCCAGTAGCATGGCCCTCCTGCCCAGGCTGCTGTGTGCCTATGGCGTCTCGTGTAGAGCAGGCAATCCCAAGAGGTTGCGGTTTGCTGGTCCACAGGTCTCGAGTTTGCTGAAAGTACACTTGGTGTCCCCACGGGCCTCAGGCCCTGCTTCTGGGAGTGAACCCTGGATGGCCCGTGGGGAGGCTAGATTTGCCAAACGGACATCCACAGCGAGTGCAGGTGTTGGAGGTGGCCTTGGCCCAGGAGGGAAGGGTCCCACACGCCGGCCTCACAGTCAGCCCCATCTTGGACCCGTCCATCCCATGTGCCACCCCCACCCCATGACATCTTTAACCCTGTGCCCTGCCCATGCCGGGCAGGAGGTCCGGCAGCAAAGGGAGAGGGCAGAGCGCCCGAGGCAGGGACCCCAGCGTGCGGCTTCTCACCCCTGCCCTCAGTCCCACTCTCTGCATCGGCCTCCAGCCACTGTTGCGCTCGAGGCCCCAGGCTGGTCTGCTCGTTCCATCCACATCGCCCCAGGTCCCTCTCCAGCTGCTCCACTCCCTGCTGGCCATCTGCCTCCATCCTGCTCTGCTGCCACCCTCTCCTCTCCTCTCCCAGGCTCCTGCCGGGGGGGCCTCTGCTCTCCTCCTCTTCTCACTGCACTCTTTCCTTCCTCTGTGCTTCCTTCTTCTGTAGGAGCCTCAAACCACCGTCATTCATAACCCAGTGGACGGGATCAAGGTACTGCGCGTTCCTCGCCACCCTCTTGGGGGCGTCTGCCCAGCTGGGAGGCAGACCCCCGGCCCTGGGGAAGGTCTGGGATGTTGACCGTGGGGAAGCATTTGTGCTCAGACAGGTGTACTGTGACTTGCCCTCCGCTCGAGGCAGGACAGAGCCCCCAAGTCCACGGGCTGCTTCTTTGGGGAAAAGCCCCAGGTACCGCCCTTGGAGGCACGGTTGTACCAAGTCCCCGGCAGACAAAGGAGCCTGGGCTTCCTCCCTTCCTGAGTGGGGTCCACTTCTTGGACCCTCTCCATCCTGCCCTGGGGGTGGCCAGGCCCAGCCTGGTCAGGAGCAGCCGAAGGCAGGGCCCACTTCAGAGGCTCAGGGTGCCAGAAAGAGCCTGGGTGTCCTTCGCAGTGTGTGGCCAAGGGCTGGGTGTTCCAGGGGAGAAGGGCCGATGGGGGCTGCCTTGCGTGCCCCCCGAGTGTGGGGCCAGGAGGAGGGGGGCATCACAGACCCTCCTGCCCTCACCAGTTGCTCACCTCTGCCCGCCGCACCCAGTGCTTCCTGCTGAGCTGATCCCTCCCCTGCTCCTCCTCTCTGCTCTGGCATCAACTCCCATCCCATCAGCATCTTCACCCTGCGGCCAGGGAAGGGGCTGGCTTTCTGGGGTGGTGGGAGAGCTGGGTAGGCAGCCCAGCTGCATTTCTAGGACCTCACTACCTTACCCCCACCCAGACTTCCACCTGGGCCTGAGATCCTCAAAGGGTCCCCGCACATCCCGGCCACGGACCAGGACAGGGGTGCCATGGGCCACTGCATCTGGGCTGACCCAGCCTCGAGGTGCTAGGAAGAGCCTGGGTGTCCACTGTGACTCAGGCCAGGGATAGGTGTGCCTGGGACCCGGTGTCTGGGGTGAGAGCCCTGCTTTCCCTTTCCCTGCAAGGGGCCTTGAGACAACATTCTGTGATGTGGGCCCTGATCTTACAACCAGTAGACCCCCCCATTTCTGGCCCAGGGCCCAGAGCAGTGTCCAGTAAGGGGGCTTTGGGGGAGATTCCTTCTGAGAAGCAACCAAGCTTTCTGGGAACTCAGTCACAGGTGGAGGGCATCTGGTTTTATATCTGAAGGGCAGCTAGCCAGGGGTGAGGGAGGAGGTGCTGGGGCTACCTCTCTGCCCTTCAGGCCACCTGAGAGGTAAAGCCAGGCCTGGCTTGATGGCCCAGACCTGGGGAGGAGGTATGGTGCTGCCGTACTCTAACTGGGCCAGGTCAAGTTTCCCGAGGACCCACTGGAAGCTTCCGCCCAGTCTGCCAAAGTGGGCAGGCTGTGGATGCTTTCCTGCTTCCCCAGGAGTCTGGGAATTAAAAAAAAAAACCAAAACAGTTTTCATCTTGTTAAAAGAGTGTCTTCTGAGCATGCTAATCTTTCCACTGGGTGTGTCTCATTGGCAGAAGGGGAAGTTGGGGTCCTCAGCTGTTGGGGATGTGGGTGGCCCGGCCTGGAAATGGGTGACCCCTGGGCCTGGCGTGAAGCTCCATTGCTGCCTGTGGGATTTTGGGGTTGGGGTCTGGGCCCCGTGGGGGCAGAGGCCACGTCCTGACCCACTGCCTCCCCATGTCTCCACAGGAGTCCTCCGACAGCACCCACACCACCATAGAAGATGAAGACACAAAAGGTATCCAACCTCCCTGCCTGCGGAGCTGGGGGCAGGCCACTGGAGGGTGGGCTCTGGGACAGCAAAGGCCACGTCCTGCGGTGAGGGGCTGACTTGCTCAGGGCTACAGCCCCACCTGAGCCTGGGTACAGACTGGCACTGGTCAGTCTTGGGCAGAGCATCCAAGCAGAGCCTGGCGGACCTGGGTGCCCTGACCAGCGTGGAAGCCACTGCCCTGGATGGGACGGTTCTCTGCATGGGCTCCCAAGTTGCTCTGGGGGCTGTGCACCCAGTTTTCATGGTTGAATTTGCTGTTTCTTCTCTCAAAGGTCCTTAAACCTGTGCCTACCCAGCTGGCAGTTGATACGTGGATGGGCACCAAGGGGCATTTCCTGGGCTCATTGTTGGGGGGCAGGTTGCAGAGACGTGCGCTCCGTTCCCCACTCAGGAATCCCAGGTTGAGCTGGCTCAGGCTCTGTCTGTGCCCCACCAATGCCCCAGGGTGCCCGGCGCTGTGTGCTCACCCTGGCGCCCCTCTTGCACCCTCAGCTTTCTCAGCTGCCCCAGAGAGGGGATCTGGTCTTCATTCCACCTAGGCCAGGTGACTGGCCCCTGCCTGGGGAGCCCGCCTCTCGGCCACACTCTACGTAGATGAGCGCTGGGCCGGTGGTGGGAGATGCAGTGACCCTGTCCTGAGTATCCCCCCCTGCCCCAGAGTGGAAGTGAGCGAGCACAAGGCTTTGGCCTCTGGATGTAGAGCAAGTGGACATTCGTGTGGTTTCCCCAGACTGCAGGCCCTGAGCCATCGGCATGGAGCTTGGAGGTCACACAGATCTCCCCCAGGCCCTGTCCTCGCACGTCTGCCCTCGTCCCAACCAGGCGGGGGCCTGAGACAGCCCGAGACTGCAGGAGTCCAGGGGAGAGGGCCAGCCACCCAGCCTCATGCCAACTCCTTGTCTGGCTGGGAGATGGTCGGCAGATGCCTGAAGGGCCTCACAGGGCAGGGGCCAGGGGCATCTCAGCCTCAGCTATGCCATCCATCAGATGCAGAGAAGCCCCAGTGGGCTCAGGCCTGCCCTCTGCTGGTCCTGGCGGGCACTGTACACAACCCTCCCACTCCTGGTCCAGTCCTGCAGGTGGTCCTGTGTCTTCCTGACACATCTGCTGTGATCTCACAGCCCTGGGCACACGGGGGTGATGGTCGGTGCCTCAGGAGCCCTGGACCCCACCGTGTGATTCTTCAGCTTAGCCTCCTCTCATCCTCCTGCACCCCCTCGTCTCTCCTGCGTGTCCTCACCTACCTGTGTTCACATCTCGTCTGTCTGCCCAGCCCCCAGGGTCCCTGACATCCTGAGCTCCGTGAGGAGGGGCTCGGGGACCCCAGAAGCCGAGGGCTCCCTGCCCTGCCCATCTCCGGCTCCCATTAGCCCCCTGCCCACCCCATGTAAGTAGCCGGGCCCTGCTGCTGTGGGGGTCTCCTGGAGGGGCCGGCAGTTCCTCTGAGGGTTCGCTCAAGGGCCAAGGGCCAGCCAAACTCAGGCACCAGCCTGCCCTTCACAGCCCCCCAATGCAGCTCCCCAGCACCTCTGCCCCTCAAGCCGGGCCTTCTCCACTGGCCTGGGGGTCTCAGGGCCGGGGCTCCTTGGTGCTGAGACAGGCCCTGGGGCGGGAGAGAGCGGGAGGTCTGCTTCCTCTCCACCAGCCTGGCCCGCCGCCTCCTCACATGTTTGCTCCTGTCCACCCCAGCCCCCAGGATCTCTGACATCCTGAGCTCCGTGAGGAGGGGCTCGGGGACCCCAGAAGCCGAGGGCCCCCTGCCCACCCCAAGTAAGTAGTGTCCCAGGCCTGCTGCCTCTGCTGCCAAGTGGCTCCCGCATCCTGCCATGCACGGCCTCAGCTGCCCCTGGACCAGGCTGCCGAGGCCTGGCTAAGTGTCCAGCCTGGCTGGGCGTCAGGGGGCGCACGTGCTAACTCCGCAAGGCAGCTCTCCCCCGGCTCCCCCGCCCCCACCTCCCACACGGCTCCCTGCACTGCTGTCCAGCCCCAGACCTCACTCCCTGAGGGTCTCCCAGACCCGGAGCAGCCATGTACCTTGCCCCTTGGGCCATGGGCCATGATCTTGTCAGTCACGCTGACTTCATATGGGCCCCACGCCGGGCATCTAGGCATGAGGAGCTGTTACAGAAATCCTCTCGACCACAGGCCTGTGGGTTTCAAGGGAGAAGAAAGGGCCCGGCCTCCCTGCAGAACTGGTTGTCCAGAGGGGCCGGGCGTCCTGTGCACTCCTCCGCTCACCCATCCTGTCCTCACCTAGGGGCGCCCACCTGTGTGGGACTACTCTCTCCTCTCCCAGGCCAGGCTGCCCTTCATGGAGGGCACCCTCCGCCCACAGCAGCTTTCCCCACCCCGACCTGGTCAGACAGGTGCAGCTGCCTGAACATCCCTGAAGCTTCCCCCTCGTCCCCCACGCCCCTCTCTGTCACCCCCGTCCCTCACGCCCCCCTCCACCCCCCACATCCCTTCTCCATCCCTCTCTGTCCCCCATGTCCCCTCATGACCCCTCCGTCCCCCCCACTCTCTCTGGCTTGGCTCATCAGCCCATAGGTTTTCTCTCCTGCGTGTCCCCCGCCTGCCTCGTGTTCACGTCTCGTCTGTTCCACCCCAGCCCCCAGGATCTCTGACATCCTGAACACGGTGAGGAGGGGTTCGGGGACCCCAGAAGCCCAGGGCCCCCCACCCTGCCCGTCTCCGGCTCTCCCAGGCCCCCCACTCACCCCGTGTAAGTAGCACCTTGAGTGGCCCGCTGGCTGCTCCTGGGGCCTCTCGGGTGTGGAGACCTCCAGCTGCGGTGCACCACCCCCTGGCTCTGGGAAGGGGTCGGCTCTTGGGTGGGGGACCCAGGAAATTCCACCCAAAGCTGCCACTCGGCTAAAGATGCGCACCTGTGGGGAGAGAAGCAGGAGGCAGGTTTCCCTGAACTAGAGCCTCCCTCCCAGGGGCTGTGAGCTGCAGGTTTCTTGCATAGTGGTAGTGAGGATGGGGCGCGTGCATCTGGGGTGGCCCTGGCTGGTGAGTCTAGGGCGCGGGGGAGGTTGGCTGGGGATGGGCGCTGGGCTGGGCCGCCTCCCCGCCTCCCCGGGCAGGGAGGAGCCACCGCTGCCGTCTGCAGCCCGTCTGCCGACTGCTCACCAGTATCGCTTACAGGGATGGATGACATCCCAGGGCGGCAGCCACCCCCTCCTCCAGGGAGACACCGGGCGGGCTCTCAGAGGCGAGGCTGCTTCAGGGCCGGGGCCCGGGCATGGCGGGGGAGAGGCTGGGTGAGTGCCGGGGTGTGGGGGTGCCGACCCCCGCCCACTCCTGCCAGCCATGCCTGGGGGCCAGGGCGGGGGTGGATGGGTGGGAGGGAGGCCCTGGCAGCAGAGGGGGAGGCTGGGGGTGGGGGGCTGTGGCCTGAACTCAGGCTCTGCTAGAGGAAGTGGAAATGCATCTCAGAGGTGAGACAGCAGAGTCTCGCTGGTGGGCACACAGCGGAGCCTGTGCCCGTCCCCAATTGTGCGGGGTCTTATTCGAGTTTAGAGGCCTCCGTGCCCCCAAATCCAGGACCCTCCTGGACCCTAGTTTCACAGATAACGAAGCTGAGGGTAGCAGATGTGGAGGGTTGTGTCCTAGGGGTCCCCTGCAATGTGACCCCAGCCCAAGGCCATGACCCACCTTTGGGGCATGCCCGGCCCAGGTGGGGAGCTCCAAGGATAGGCTGACAGAGTGGAGGAGGGGGAGGCACAGCACAGGCTTGCCCCTTTAGGGCTCTGTCCTGAGCCTGACTTGGGAGGTGGGGCCGCAGAAGGGGCTGTGACCAGGATTGAGTGGAGGGGACCTCAGGGCCTGGGCTCCTGGCACATGTGGCCGGGCCTACAGGGTGCAGGGGAGGGACAGAGTGCTGGGGGGAGGGCACCGAGAGGAGGGGCGGCCCCTATCAGTGTCCCTCAGAAAGAGGGGTCCTCTTACCTCCTGCCCTCCCACCTGGGGTTCCCAGCAACCAGCTCCCTTGTGTGTGGGGATCCTGGGTGAAGGGATGCAGGTAGGGCCAGCCTGGAGAAGGGACTTCTGAGTAGCCACTTCGGGGTGAGTTCTGGCACTCAGTGGGCCAAGTGGGTGAATGCCAGAGTGGAGTGGCCCCCCTTCCCAGTTCTGGGACCAGGGACTGCCCCCACTGGCGCAGAGGTCCGGCTGCAGAGGGCCATCCTTGGGCTGGGTCATGAGCAGCCTCCTTTCCCGGAGCCAACCCGCCAGCTGTCTCAGTGGTAAACCGGTTGTGCCCATTGGCCCGCCCTGAGTTCTCCATAATCGGGGATTATGCACAATCCAGGCTGATCCTGTGCAGCTGCCTCTCTGGTGTGGCTGGGGACGTCCTGACGCCCCTGAAGCTGCTTGGGGTCCACCTGGGGTCACTAGGGTCCCCCTGGACCCTTTGCTAGTGTCTGGGCCTCCCTGGCCTGTTAGCTCTCCCCAAGAGAGCCAGAGTAGATGCAGGGCTACAGTTCAACTCTGGGACTTCTCCCAAGCCAGACTCTTGCCCATGCACCATAGCTGTGTTTCTGGAGTTGCCTGGTGGGGGCAGGTTGTCCTTGATAACCAGCCCTCCCCCCACCCCCGCCAGGAGTCCCTTTGTGTAGTGTGTCACCTGGGGAGACAGGATTGCTCTGTATGGCAAGGAAGGAGAGGGCAGAGTCCCTCCATGGGTCAGGAATGTCTGGCTCATTCCTCGGCTGTGGCTGGGCTTGTGCAGCCTCAGCTTTCCCATCTGCAGAATGGGCGTGGGGGCTGTTTCCCAAACTTCAGACTTTGCAATGTGTTCTGTAACCTTAGAGCTCTATTTACTTAATACTTTCTTTTTACACTGACTCCATTTTTAATTACAACTTGTTTAAAAATACTCAATATTACCTCATCAAGTGGAAATTCAGCCCACTTACCACGGTGCAGTAGGGTGGCTATAAAATCAGAGTGCTTGGGGAATCAAAACAGAAAAAAAGGTCTCTCAATTCCAGCTGCGAGGTCGTCGGCTGAGGGCTCACGTTGGGAGGGGAGACAGCTCACACTGTCTGTCAAGAGGGGGATTGACAAGTGTCTGGGATGTCGGATGTGTAGATGTCCCCTCAGCGAGATTAGCAGGATGGCCTGGAGCTGGCAGAGTGGCTCACAGTGGGAGGTGGGTGCTCCTGAGCAGGGGCTGGACGTGGTGCTGCAGGAGGGAGGCAGCGGGGTCCAGGGTGACCGGCCGCCCAGGGCAGGGACGGGAAGGGCAGGCGCCGGGTGCTGCGATCAGACAAGCCCAGGGGCCCTGGCCCTCGGGGTGGCATCTAGTGGGGGAGCTGGGCTGCAGTGGGAGATCAGAGCCTGAGGCTTAAGGCCACTTCCAGGAAGATGACAGGTGAACTGGGGTTGGGGGTTGATGAGGTCCCAGAGAAGAGAGGGCCGCCCAGAATTGGGAAATGCCCAGGCAGAGGGCTGAGAGGTGGGCAGGCTGTGGAGGAAGCACTGAGAGGGGAGAAGCTGTGTTATGGGGTGGGCGTAGGAGGAAGTGGGTGTGCCGAAGGAGGTGGGAAATATCCAGCAGGTGAGGACAGGGACCACCCGCACGTGTCATGTTGGGACAGAGCTCTGCGGGGTGGGACGGGGGCATCAGGGCAGCTGGGCCCCCTTCCTGGAGGCCAACGTCCAGCGGGCGCCTGGGTTCTGCAGAGACAGCCTGAAGCCCAAACCCTGTTACCTCCAGACATGGAGTTCTATAAGAAACAGAAACAGGAGCCAGCAGAAGCACAGCCAGTGCAGAGAGAGGGTCTCTTCTGAACAGGGGAAGCGCATGTGTGCTGGCAGGTTGGTGTGCACATGCGCTACAGACACACACACAAGGACGCACCCATGTGCACGAAGGGACACATATACATGCATGCGTGTGCGTGCACTGGACCCCTCAGGTGTCACAGAGCTCACCCAGCAGCCACTGTCCAGAGCCGGTGCTGCACGACCCAGGCTGCCAGCTCACACATGGGCACGCCCCTGCTCACACGCAGCATCTCCTGCCGTGGGCTCTGTCCACTTCCCATTTGAGCGCCTGGGAGAAAGGAACACCCAGACAGCTGAAGGTGCTGATGGGAGGGCCTTGGGCATGTGCACCCTTTGGGAGCTGGCAACCTGCACTCTGGGAATGTAGGCCATGGATCAACTCACGCGTGTACTGAGCCCAGCTGCACTGGCAGCTGGACACTGGGGAGTGACAGACGCCCTAGGCTTGGTTGAGCAGGGATGAGCATCCACAGGAGTGGCCCTGCAGAGTGCCTGTGGTCCCCACGTACTGTGGGGAGCAGAGAGGACACGAGCACCCACGTGAGGGTGCACAGATGTGTGGCTGGCATGGCAGTGACTGGGGAGGGGCTGTGGAGAGAACAGGGGTGCTGCTTTCGGTGTGCTTCTTGGGACTGGGTTTTACTGCTGGCGTGTTACTGCGTTACGGAATCACCATGCGTGGGTGTGTCCGTGGCTATGTGCACACGTGCATGTGTGTGTGTTTCCTCTGTGCCTTTGGGTGTCGATGTATCTGCATAGGAGTGCTTTAGCACCTAACTCAGGATGGTACTTCTTTGGGGAGAGTGAGTGTAGAACAAGATTCAAGGGAACACAGGCACCTGCATCTTTATGTGGAAGCTTTTCTCTCTTTGGAAGAAATCTAAAGCAAACCTGAAAATTGTTTAGATGTGAACCAGCAGAGTGTGGGCTATATTATTCTTTGTGCTTCTTCCACATGTTTAAAATATGTAGCCTGAAAATAAACGGTAGTTAAAGAGATAAAGGAGGGCCCCCAGGCGAGCACCCCAGGGACTGGGTCAGTCTAGGACCAGAGGTCAAGTGGGCAGGAACCTGGAGAAGGCTGCCGGCCCAGGGCCTCAGGTGGAGGGTGCAGGATGGAAGAATGATGCCAGAGGACTGGCCTGGGGCCCAGGACCACAAACAAGTGGAGGCAGGAGGCAGCGGGAGGCCAGTCAGCAGTCTGTGGGCTTCCATGGAGAGAAGGCAGTGAGGCCCACGCTCAGCTTTCCACTGGGCTCTGCTTCCTGGCCTTCGCACAGAGGCGTGGCCCTGCAGCCTCCAATCCCCTCCCTGTTTTGTGAGCCGGCCCCTAGTGGACACCTGCCCCCCAAGAGCTGTTGGGTGCACGGAGGACTAGAGAGCAATGCCTGGGGGGCAGGAGCCAGGAAGGCTGGTCACAGTGTCACAGGGTCATCCCCTGCTGAGGGCGCAGGGCACGTGGCCGGGGGCACTGGGCATGCAGGGTGGTCTGGGCAGGCTTTGCTTCCTCGTCCTGCATTTTCCAGACCGGTAGTGCTATGGATGCAGTATGTCTGTCATTCAGGGATACTGTATTTAAGACAAACAAGATGGAAGCTCGTTGGACTTGGAAACAGGGAAGCTGTGGGTAGCCTTGAAGGGAGCAGTCTGAGCTGGGCAGCCTTGAGATGGGGATGGGGGCAGGATAATTTGCCCGGACCCTCCCGGGTGGGCACAGGTGGTGTGTGGGTCACTGCGCAGCTGTCTCCCCGCAGCGCGGAAGCAGGAGATCATCAAGATCACGGAGCAGCTCATCGAGGCCGTCAACAATGGTGACTTCGAGGCCTACGCGTGAGTCGGGGCGCCCGGCCTGTCCTGGGGTGGGGGGTGGAGGGTGGACCTGGAGGACTTCCCCACAGGGAGGGGGCTGGATGGAAGCACCCGGTTCTGAGGGGCCCCTCCTCACCTGGGTCTGCCCCCTAGGAAAATCTGCGACCCAGGCCTGACCTCATTTGAGCCTGAAGCCCTGGGCAACCTGGTTGAAGGCATGGACTTCCACAGATTCTACTTTGAGAACTGTGAGTGTGGGGCGGGGGGGCAGGGAAGAGGGCAGGTGCCCCTGGAGAGCCCACGGACCCCCAGTCAGGGGCCCAGGGAAGCCCTGTCCCCGCTGTACTCAGGGTCAGCCGGCCACTGCTCCGCTCTCTGTGGCAGAAACCCCCAGGCCACAGGGATGAGGGGCGAGGACACACGGGGACAGAGAGAGGGAGCCAGATGGTGCTCTTGGGGGAGGAGGCTGGGCTGGTAGAGGGGCTGGGTGAGGGGAGGCCCAATGCCAAGCCCCTGCCCGCCTGCAGTGCTCGCCAAGAACAGCAAGCCGATCCACACAACCATCCTGAACCCGCATGTGCACGTCATCGGCGAGGACGCCGCCTGCATCGCCTACATCCGCCTCACGCAGTATATCGACGGGCAGGGCCGGCCCCGCACCAGCCAGTCCGAGGAGACCCGCGTGTGGCATCGCCGAGATGGCAAATGGCAGAACGTGCACTTCCACTGCTCGGGGGCACCCGTGGCCCCGCTGCAGTGAAGGTGAGACCCTGGGGGAGGGGAGCGCAGCCCGGGGTTGGGGGGCTGCAGCCTGGGGGGCGGCAGCTGGAAGGGGTGGCCCAGCAGGTTCCTGGGCGTAAGGCAAGCCTGGTGTTAGGGGAGTAGGGGTGCTGGGTCAGGGTCTCCAGGCCCCTTTCAGGGCAGCCCTGCAGGTGCCCACCTAGCAGCCACCAAACCCAGTTCAGACGGAGAGCTGCCCCCAGAGCTGACCTGCCCGCCCTGGCGCCCGCTCTGTTTCAGAGCTGCTGCGGCTGGTTTCACCACGGGACAGACTCGGTGTTTGGAGCCCAGCTGCCCTCGGGCGCACGGCCTGCCTGTCGCATGTTTGTGTCTGCCTCGTTCCTCCCCTGGTGCCTGTGTCTGCAGAAAACCAAGACCAGATGTGATTTCTTTTTAAAAACAAGATGACAACGACAACCACACACACAAAATTGACGTCGATGAAATGGAAAAAAAACTAAACAAGGGAAAAAGCTGTAAAAATCACTGGCATTTGTGGGGCTTCGAACCTTCTGGCCGCACCCCACCCAAGCTCCACGTGTCTGTCCGCTCCTGGCCTCCTCCGGGGACTGGCTGGGGGAATGAACTTGCCCACCAGGGCCTGCCGCCTGAGGAACAGTGTTTGCTAGGTGGTGCCCACCCCCCAAGAAGTCTGCATCCTCCCTGCCGTGCATGGCTCCTGGTCAGGAGTGTCAGGTGTTGTTGGGGGAGGGCTGGGGGGGTGGCAAGGGGGCCTGAGCACGGCTGTCTTCCCTCCCACTTCCCTTCCCTCCTCTCTTCCCCGAGAAGGTGTGGATGTGGGCTCCCAGTGTTCCCGGCGTGGGTGAGCAGTGCAGAGACTGGGCCAGCTTCTCTGGGAGGGTGCTGAGCCATCCAAGGAGGCCCAGGGATCCAGTTCTGGCCCAGTTGGGGCCAGGGAGGTGCACTGGGGGAGGGGTTGCAGGGAGGCACACCTTAGTTTCAGATCTCACACCTGGCAGGAGACATGGGAGAGGACAGTGCTGGCAGCAGCCCGCTGAGGAAGGGACCCCTGGGCTGGCCTCTCTTCTGCTCGGGTACCTCTCCGTCTTTGCCCACCTTCTTCCCCGTCCCCATGTAGGTGTGGGGCAGAAAGGAGAGAGGGGTCAGAGTTGGGCGGGTGTTTCTGGCTTCCAGGTCGAGGCAGAGGCCAGGCAAGTGTTTGCTGAAGAGGCTGCGCTTTTAGAGTTTGAGCCAGAGCAGCAGGGAGCAGAGGGCTGCACTGGGCTGCGAGCAACAGGGACCCTGAGGTGGGGAGGCGGGTCCCCCTGTGTGCTGGTGGGCACTCTGGTGAGCCTCTGGGATGAGCCTCGTGGCCAAGTGGTGGCAGAGAGAGCTGAAAGCGTTTGGCCGGGCATGGGGGTGGGTATGATCTGGCCTCCTGGGCTATACTCGGGGGGTGGTCAGGGGCCGTGATCCCAGAGGTGCAGGATGCACCCCCCACCCCAATATCTGCCCCTTCAACTCATGTTGTTTTCAACAAGGATTTTCTTTAACTTCCCCCCACACAAGCCAAGGGAGGGGCCCAGAGTGGGGAACAGGACACAGGATGCTGGTCTCCAAGGGGGACTGTCCATGGACAGACACTCAGAGTGGACGCTCACCTGCCTGTCTGCAGCTGTGCTCAGGACAGCCGTCCCCACCCATGGACACAGGGTAAACATCTGCAGGGCTCCCTGGTCCTCGGGCAGTGGCAGGGCTCGCCATGGACAGTGTGCAGCCAGGCTGCCCTCACCTCCTGGGGCCTCCTCCCCTCCTCTCCCCGCTCACCCATCCTCTCCAGGGAGCTGCCTGTCTGGGATAATTTGGGGATTTTTTTTTTTTCTGGGGGAGAGTTCTTTTGCATGACCCCTCATGAGCAAGCCACACCCGCTCTTCTAGCTAGATGTCTGCGGTGTGGCGGCGTCGGCCGGCCCGCCCTGCAGAGGGTCGGCTGCCCGCGGTGCTGGCCGGCCTTTCCTCTTCTCTCTTTTTGCTGAGTTTCATTGTCTTTTCTTTCTGAGCCTTGTAAGTGTACAAAATTATTATTTTGTTCTGTCTCGGGAAACTGCAAATAAATGGAAAACAGGACAAACTGCTTCAAGTGTATCTGGGGGCTCTCTGCCAGTATCTAGCCGACCCCTCTCCTCTAGGCAGGTCCCTCGAGGCCCTGCTGTGTGGGCCCTGGGCTGGCCAGGCTGCAGAAGCCCTAGGCCAGATGTTCCCAAGCCCATCTCGGGTAGTCGGCACGCCCAGGTGGGGCCCCTCCATGAGGCTGCAGGTCAAACTCTGCCAGCTGCTCCCACCCTCCTCCCTGGTCCTCCCAAGGCCTCTGTTAGCCCCAGACACAGGAAACAAAAATGACGCCTTGAGTCCTAGGACCCCCCAACCTCTGGTCACTCTAGCGGTCTCTGAAGATTAGATCGGGAGGGCACATCTATATGGGAAGAGCTCCAGGCCCCAGCCCTGCTGCCCTGTCCATTCTCTCCCTCCACCTATCTGGTCTTTGTGCGTGTTGCTTGGGACACCTGGTACCTGCAGCCACCGGGGCTGCTCCTGTGGGCCTGCACGCTGGGCTGTGTGGACAGCACACGGACATGAGACACTGACGCCAGGAGCAGGAGTGGTGGCTTCTGGGATGCCAAGATGACACAGCAGAGTTGCAAAGATGACACATGGCCTGGAGAGGCTCCGTGAGGAGACCCGAACAGCAGAAGCCCAGAGCTGAGACCTGGGAGACAGAGAGATGCCAGGTACAGAGGCTCCCAAGTGGCCCCAGACTGAGGGGATTGAGGGCCCAGGTGGGCAGAGCCAGGTGCTCCCCACCAGCCTTCCCTCTGCAGCTCACCCCCCACATGGAGGGAGGGACGCGGCACCCAGTCGCCCACTGCACCCCCACACCACAGGGATACAAAGCCTCTGGGCCTTCCTTGGGAATACTCTCGGCCTGCACTGTCTGAGTGAGTGCTGGCCGCGTGCCTGCCTAACCACATGGCCATCCAACCTGTCTGATTGCCTGACCACATAGCCATATGGCCGCCTGACTCCACGGCTTTCTGACCACGCGGCCATGGGGCCACACAGCTGCATGGACACATGGATGCAAGGCCATCTGCTTCTATGAACATCTTCCCTCACGGCTGCACATGTTTAGGCCCTGCCAGGCAAGGGCTGTTGGGACCTGCCTGTGCTCCACTGGCCCCTCGAAGGCTTCATGCCCTCCTCCCTCCTGTGCAGTGCCTAGCAGTCCTGCTGACACCCCAGAGACACCCTCATGTTGAGATGGGCAGCCTCCCCTCTACACCTGGTCCCCAGGTGCCGCTGTCTGTACCTCACGCCTTAAGCTTTCTCAGGACAGAAATACGGGCTTCCAAACAAACTGATACACCAAACACACCCAACGGGTCCAAGTGACTTCTGATGAGGCGGTGCTGCCTCAGACCCGCTCAGTCCTGTCCACTAGGGCACAATAGGCCTCCTTGTTCAGCCTTGGCATCTGGTTGCAGATACCTTCAGATGGGCCAGGAGGCTAGCTTCCTGGCCCTGTGGGTGGTACCTGGCAGAGGCTGTCAGGTGTGCAGGCGGGTATGAGGGCTGCCCGGGAAGCACCAGTGCACATCGGAGAGCTTGCGCAGAGAATCTAGGACAGAGCCAGTGAGCAGAGGAGTCATCACCACCACCACAGTATCTAGGGCTCTGCTCACCTATCAGCTGTAATCCGAGGAGGCTTTCCAGCCCAGGCCTCCCTCTGGGCACCGGCCACAGCCCCACCCCACCACCGCTGGGGATCCTGCAGGAATCCTGAGGTGGACCAGCACTCTGAAACCGTCCCCTGGCCCCTCCCCAGCGCAGATGGCAGGATAGGCAGAGGGAAGTCAGCGAGGGGCCTTTCATCTGTCATTTTAAAGAGCACCTGCTTTGGGCAAAGCTCCCTGGGCCCATGCCCTAGTGGGTCCTCTGAGCAGGAAAAGCTGGAAATGCCCAGGCCACTCCCTATTCCAGGGGTCTCAAGGTCGGTCCCAGGCCAGCAATGAAACAGGTGAGAAGCACTCACAGTCTACCAACCAACTGCTGAGGACATTCCCTAAACTAGGATCAGTCGCCAGCCTGCAAGGATCCATGGGGCACAGGACGCTCCACACCCAGGCAGACACTCCGATCTGGAGGTTCTGGGTGTGTGGCCCCGGCTCTGTGGCTGAGGAAGCCTCCCAAGTGGTTTCTCCAGTACAGTGAGGACCAGGTCACAGGATTCAGAGCAGGACTTCTCACTCTGGGGCTCCCTCCTCCACTTCCTGCTAGAAAGGTCTGTGGGGAGGGGGGAGGGGAATGAGGGCATTTAGGTGGAGGCTGCCTCCCCCCAGGATACGGCAGACCCCACACTTGGCAGGGGCACAGCAAGAGGGGCAGGGCTCCCATGGAAAGGGGTCCCTGTGGCTCAAAGCACATTGTGTGCTTAGCCACTTCAGTTGTGTCCGACTCTTTGTGATTATGAACCGTAACCCACCAGGCTCCTATGTCCATGGGATTTTCCAGGCAAGAATACTGGAGTGGGTTGTGATTTCCTACTCCAAGGGATTTTCCTGACTCTGGGATCAAACCCGTGTCTCTTATGTCTCCTGCATTGGCAGGTGGATTCTTTACCACTAATGCCACCTGGGAAGCCCAAAACAAAGCACAGGACTATTTTGGAATTTCAAAAGACAACTTTATCCAGATAGGAACCTTCCAAACAGAACACAGAGAAAAGTTAGGCAGCAGTTATTAAAATACACTTTGCCAAACGACTTAACATTAGAAGACAAGAGGAGCTGGGGGAAGGGTGGATGCAGAGGTCTCGGCCAGCCCTACCCACCCTTGCCACCCTCTTCCCAATCTTGGCCACCCCCCACCCCCCAACCCCAGTACCCTCCAAAGTGGGAGGAGTCAGACAACTCTCAATCGTCCCTAAGGGATGGTCATGGCCACCCCAGAGACCAGTGAGCAGGCCAGGTCTGCGCCTTTCAGGGGTAAACATGGCAGAATTCACATGGGTAGGCTACTTTTAGGCCAAGTCCTCTGGCGGCACGGTGCCCAGAGAAAACGGGCAGCTGGCAGGTAAACTTCTTAGGGTGGGTCCTCAGAGGCCACGCAGATCCCACTTTTGGCCCATGCCAGAGAATTCAGGGCCACAGGCACTTCCTGTCAGGCCAGTGCTCCTCAACAGGGCAAAAACAGAGGGCTCAGGGAAGGACACCGGAGGACGCGGCCACACTGGTTGACACCACTCCAACAGGGGCATCCACGGAGACTGAGTCTCAAGAGTGTGTCTTGAGCCTGTGTCCTCAGGAAGCGCAGCAGGGCACTAGGAGGTGGTTTACAACATGGCAGTATGGCCTGAGGGACCAGCAAGGCTGAGAAGAGCCCGGAACCTCCTGGGCTGCTCCCTGCACCTGTGTTTAGGGCTGGGCCTGAGCCATATGCCTCATGCTGCTGGGGGCGGGGGCAGGGGCGGGATAGTGGTGCCCAGCAGTGCTTCTGCTGGGGGCTGGGCTGGAGTGTGGGCAGCTCAGACCACAAGCAGACGTTGGGAGCCCCCAGGCTGGCCCACATCTTCTCTTGGTGCCTAGTAATGGTGGCCAAAGTGAAGGTCACTTGCTAAGACATAAGACCCAGGTGATTGTCAGACAGTCTTTCTTGTCATCAGAGAGGCAAGTGACAACCATTCACGAGACTGCAGCACACGTGCTCTGATCCAGATGCTCAAAGCCAAACTGCAAGTCAGGGCAAGAGCCCCCTCCCCAACTTCTAGGGCTCTTTCTGGAACTTGCTTGCTGGATGGGTACCGCAGAAAGTCAAAGTCAATCTCAGCAGGAATGCAAACCAGGTCTCAGAATTTGTAAGTCCAGTAGCTGTCTCCTCCCAACACGGAAGCACTGGCCCGAGCCCCCCACCCCGCCCCCACGCCCACTGCGGCCCCACAGTGGCTGTCCCTCCCCAGTCCTGGAGTCAGGGCACCCTGCTCCCTGTAGTGTTAATAGTTAAGTGTACAGACAAAACCCAAACATGTGAAGATCCACAAAGAGCTGGCTCTGAACCTCCCATGGGCCTTGCACAAGTCAGGGGCCCACATCCTTCTCAGGGGATTAGAAACGAGCCCTGCAGCATCTACGGAGTCACTGAGCTTTATGGTTCCATCTGGCCCCCAAATACACATTTAGGGGCCTCAGTATCTTTTCAAAAATAACTAGACATATGAATTTGAATGTTCCCCACCCTCAGGTCCCCATCCACCCTTCGGTTTCTCCCAGGAGCTCCAAAGCCGAGGTTGAGTCTGTCCCACTTGGGTTGTTGCGAGGTGGCTCTGCTTCCTGGGGGGCCGTAGTTCCGATGTGAATGATGACGACATTCCAGCGCAGAGGCCTCTGCTGGCAGCCGTCACATGATTGCACAGCATGAGTTTTGTTTCCGGGCCTTGAGAGACAAAACAGAGCTGAAGAGGTGGACCTCAGCACATGTAGAACCGGGAGCTCTGAGGGGACCAGTTGGCTTTACTAGGGGCTCTGGAACTGCCAAGGAGAGAGATGTGGAGGGAAGCCATCCAGAAGTAGTTCACGCTCCCAAGATTATTCTGTCCACCTTCCATTAATGCTATCGGTAAGGAAGGAAACTTCCTGTTGTTTAGCTGAGTATAAAGAACAAGAATGTCTCTTCCTTCGCTCCAGCCTTGACTCCCCATAAAGCTATCTGACAGTATGCGGGTGCTTCTTACTAAGGATATCTTCAGAGAGCAGAGAGGTACCCACTTGGTTCACGGGGCCTCTGTTACCTTCTCCCTCACCTCCTGTTCAGATACCTCCTAACCCCACAGGCATCTCCCTCCAAGGCACACAACAGCAAACGTGTGTGGGTTGACCAAGTAAATGCAGCACCCCTATTGCCCAAACGGTGAAACACTTAAGTCCAAGTGAACAAATTAGAAGTGTTGGAACCTCTTTGGGAAGGTGGCATACCTCAGACAGCAAGGGTGAGGAGGACCCATCCTCACCTTGTGAAGGCTGGGGGAGGGGGGGAAGCAGCCCAGAGGCAGGGAGAGCCGAGTGAAGGGGTGCCCAGGAGCGGCCAGGCCACACTCACCGTTTTATAGAAGGCTTTAGACTGTATTCCCAGCACTTCAGATTTGGATACCAGGTCATCGAGCTTCTCACCTCGTTCTAATAAAGACTCCATGGTGTTGTGCTGGACAAGAGGAAAGACACAAAGGAATGCCTTGCTCTGTTCACAAGGTGAGCAGACGCCAGCCCCTCATGAAGCTTAGTTATAGAAAAGTGCTTCCTTTGGGCTCCTCCCCCACATAGGAGCATCAAGACACAGCAACCCAGACCTATGGAGGACACATGGCCTAGTGACCTTCCTGAAGGATCTAGAAGGTTCTAACTGGACATAAAGCACTGCCCCCCAATCCTCCAAAGCACAGGCTTAGATAGCCACACTCCAGGAGAGGTCCCCTGAGCCCGTATTTACACACACATATTCCTACTGCACAGCCGTGTCATGCTTCCCCCAGGGGAACTGTGTCTAAATCTCACCACTATCAGCTTTGTGAGGGCACCTCTGCACTTAGTGCGGACAGACCCTTTTCAAACACTTGAGGAATGGAGGTCCTCACAGGAGCCCCTAGCCCTGCCACACCCCAGATGGCCACTGCTTCAACTGCAAGGCCCTCAGAGGCAATTGGCATGACCCTAAGTTTGGACATATGAAATGGCACAAAATGAGAAATGAGCAAAAATGTCCTTTATCTCTACACACAGCTAAGCAACTCAGATTTCCACCATAAAAAGTTAACTGGATCAAGACATGAATGGGATGGATAAAAGGCAGTGTGACTAGTAATCTAGATTTTACCACCGCAGCCAGAATGGGCTGGGTGACCTGGACCCATGGAGAGACAAGGAACGACAGTGCGTGTGTGTCCCCTGCCTCTGTGTGCTTGCTCACAGACTAAGGCTCTGAGGCAGCAGAAGGCAGAGACAGGGCTTGGTTAGGAAACGTGGAAAAACATTACAGAAGACAGAGAGGTGCCTGAAGACTGTCATTTCTTAACTTCCATTCCAAAGCCAAAGGTAGCTCAGAGTTTAAAAACAAAAGCAGAAAACTGCAATTGCAAACTAGATTTCAGATAAAATGCTAGGTTCCTGCTCTTCTGAATCAGGCCTGTTTCTGACAATTTGGGACCTGTATTTAGTCAGAGAGCCTCAGTCTGCACCGAAATCCACACTCTGAAAAGGAGGCACCTGCTGGGCTGTGGGGTCAGGCTAAGGCAGGCATCATGGAGGCAGAACCACAGAGTGGCTGTCTGAGTGAGTCTGGCTTTCAAGGCTTCTGATGCACAGGGACAGGTGGGCCACCACCACTTTCAGAAGTGCTTTGACTATAATTAAAACAAGCATCAGCTGCGTGGGCTTGACTGCTGGCAAATCCTTTTGCCTCTCAGTTTCTGAACTTGGTCTCCTAATTTACTTACTTACCAGGATGATCTTGGTCTCATCCAATTCAGCCTGCACTTTAGTCATGGGGTCAGCTTCTCGGGGATTCTAGGGAAGAAGCAAAAATAAAAACGTCAGGACTGGAGTGGCTGCCTGGAAACAAGGCAAGCAAGCTGGATATACTTTCAGAAGTTTAAAACCACAGGCTGCTTAAACACATGCTGGAAAAGCAAAAGCCTGCCTTAGGAACTCAGATTCCAGGTCTTAATGTGGGTTCCTGCGATCTTCAGGAGGACATCAACCCCCACATCACCCAGAGTCACAACCATCAGGGCCGTTGGCTTTTCTGTTTCACAGCCTTTACGCCTTACCTGGTATCTACTGAGTTGACTGTCCAGGCCTGTGTACTGGATGGTATCAGGGGATCCAACTGGCCAGTCTATCCTCTCGACATGCTTGGAGAATTCGTCTAGCACCTGCAAGACAGAGGAGCTCAACAACAGCCCCATCTCTGTGCTCATCCGAAAGAGGCTCTCAGGACCCCAGGACCCACAGCGGAAGGCAGAGGAGGATGGCTAATGGCAAGGGAGAAAACCTAGGTCCACTGTTCTTCTTCCTCAGTATTCTTGGAATTAAAATCCAAGTATGCCCAGCCTGATATGAACCTCATCTGGGAATGATAAATTATTAGATATTCAAATTACAGATTTCCACTTTTCTCAGGTTGTGAATTTCCAGGAAACAGGATATTGGACCTTTAATTTTTCAAAACATTCTTCAAAAAGGTAATTAGGTCCTTTGAATTTAAGCAGCCACCAGACTTCATGCGCTTATATGCAAGAGTGTTTTAGGGGATGTGGAGGCAGGGTCTTTGAGGAGTTATCATCCGCACCACAAAGAAACACACTGAAGAATGAGGAGGCACCAGCCCCACACTGGGGAAAGGAGCCGCTGTAACTGCAGGATGGGCCAGCAGGGGGACTCCTTGAGCAGAAGCGCGGCAGGTGGGGAGGAGCCTGGAGTGTGCAGGGATGGCCTGAAAGAGGGGAGGAGGGGAAGAAGGGAGGTGGGTCATGGGGCAGAACATGCAGCCTAGTGTGGCTCAGAAGGAACTGAAAGTCACGACTTTCAGGGCGGAAGCAGGAACAGAGCGGGCAAGAGGAGTGAGTGGGGGCGAAAGCACAGCCGGAGCTGACCCAGAAGGTTCCACTGGGAAGGAGAGATGCTGGGACTCTGTGGCTGACAAGGAGAGCCAAGGTGGCCCCAGGGACACTAGCAGGATGAGAAGCAGAAATAAGTGGGGGGGTGGGGGTAGGGCGGGATGAAACAGACAGGAATGAGCAGGCTCCCAGACTGTCTCTTGGTTTAGAGTGAGGAGGCTGCAAGCAGGCTCATTTTGGACACACTATTTCATCCCTTACGTCACTCCTGGCCCCAGTCCACGCCTGTCTGCCCAAGTACAGTCCAGCCAAGCTGCAAACTCACCTTCTCTAGCAAGGTAAAAGCCACCCGGGATGGGTATTCACTGTCAGCAATGACCACTCCCGCAAGACTGTCATTTCTCACGTAGACATGGCACAGATATTCTAAGGAGACAAGATGATGACATGAGGGCTTTAGACTTTCTCACCCCTCAAAGCCGCTGGACTGATACAGTGCTGGGCTTCTGTCTTCTGGGTCAACAAAGCGGCTCTGAGCCAGGTTTACGGTGAGGCCCTGCACATAGGGCAGCACGTGTAGGGGCTCTGCTAGCAGTGTGGCTCAACACCTGCTTCAGGGTGAGTGAAAGTCCCAAGGCCCAGTGCGCAAAGCCAGGGTTGAAGGATCACCAGTGGCGCAGAAACATCCCAGGAAACAGCCCTGGGGGCTTGTCCGAATCCCATCCCGAGCTCGAGGTCAGGCTCCTCTGTGTTTTGGAAGCTGCAGTCCTCAGAGGTGCTCTGCTCTGCTCCCAAGCTGATGGAACTCTGGACAAGCTAAGCGGCTTCCGTTTTCATATATACACAAAAAACTCGGCTCAAGCCAGGAAATCACCTGTCAGGGCCCCAGGCTTCCTCACTAGCAATCTAGCCTGCTCCACTATGGTGAGCCTTGGTGGGGACGGGGCAGGAGAGGGAGGAGGAGATAAAGCCCATCCAGAAAAAAATGAGCCACTGCTGGCTGGGGTCTCAAGTACGACTGTGGTGAAGTCATCGAATTATCAAAAGGTACAGCCTGTACAGGGCTTCTGCAAAACAGTCACAATCCTTGAAATGGTTTTTTGTCCTTTGGAAAGGATTCAGAGATGACATAGCTAACCAAATGCCCCTAAAATAAATGACTAAAAATTCTTACAGGAAACCTGAATCATGAAGAAGAAAAAACTAAGGTCATGAGGAAAAATAAGGGGTCTCCAGGTTCCTGGGCAAAAGCACTAAGCAGCACAGAATACAGTATTTCCTCAACAGGGCTGGGTGGAGATCCTTTTCTAAGACGTTAACAACTCCAAAGGCAAAAGAGGACAAAGCAGGAAGGCTGCTTACTGCTCCAAGAGAGGCAGACCCTAACAGCAAGCGAGTCTAAGCTTTTGGGGGTGATTTAACCAAGCAACCGACATACCAACAGTGGGCACAGAATTTTGCGTAACAGGAAATGGAGGAGGAGGGAAGAGAGAAGCCAGCAGAGGATCGTGGTCCTGGGAGCTCTCTCCATCACAAGGCGGCCCCTCCTGTGGACAGAGCTCTGAGCCACCTGAGGTGGGGCAACCACGTCAGGGCCAGCACATGCTTACAAGGTGGTAGGTCCTCTTACCTTGTTCTTTCACAGAAGCTCGGCTGCCTTTTGCTGAACGCTCCACAATCAGCTGACTTGTGAAGGTCATGAACTCCTGAACGCTAAGAAACACAACACATATTACCTGTTCCTGTCACCTTGTCCCCAACACAATGCAAAGTGACCCCTGAGCTTATACACTAAGAAGACATTGCTTCCTGGTTTCATTCCTTCCTTCCCAACCTCAGGAAGAACCAATAAACACTCTGTCGATGATCATGAATACAGATAATTAACACCATCACAACCATTCAAACCACATCTGCTTGCTACCGAGCAGACCCAAACAACCCACTTCCAGAATTCTGGGGAATCTTCTACAGGTTATAGTTAATTTAACATTTTGGTCAAAGTATGATTTGGGACACAGCAGAAGCAGAGGCCAGCTCCTGTTCTCAAGGCTCCACTAACTACCAAGAAGCGGGAAGAAATAAAATCTGTGACGGAGACACCTAAGTGGCAAAAACTGTTCAGCGGATGCACGGTCAAGTTATGGCAGCTGCTACACACTGGACCCTGCAATGCGACAGGCATCCTCAGTGAATGCTGGCTCTAGCCTCAGATTGGCTGGGGCTAATCCATGGTATGGGCCCGGGACACTCGGGATGGAATTGAGGGCAAGGGCTCAGCCAAGACAAGGAAACGGAAAATGGTTTGTACCAAGGCTGAGGGAGAGGAGGAGGTTCATGGGCCCAAGAAAAAGATGTGGCCAGAATGGAAGAGTCACACGTGACAACAGTCCAGCTGGAGGAACCAGAGTTAACAAGAAGCCTCTAACTGGGAATGTCATATAAAGGGCCGTCAGCGCAGGGTCCTGACTGGTGGAATCCACAGTTGGTTCCAGCAGATTCATACTCTCCTGAGATCACACCAAGAGCCACGCAGCAGAGTGAGGACTCACAACGTCTGCAGTGGACTTCCCTGGCTGGGATCCCAGCTCTACCACTTACGAGATGTGTGACCTCTGGTAAGGGACTTACTGCACAGCACTTTGTCTATAAATCGAGACGTGCTGTGATGACTAAATGAGCACTTAGCATGATGTCTGGCACATAGTATTACTTGTTATTATTATATCCTGAGAGAGTGAATAGGACCAGAAAAATCCCTTAGAGGAAAGTCTGAAAATAAGGAAGTCCTTGCAATAAAACTAAAAAGAGACAGAGCTTAGAGTAGAACTATAATTAGGCAAAGAAAGAACTGCATTCACTGTGACATTCTGCACACAAGAGCCAGAAAAGCTGGAAAACGTTTTGAAGGTCTGAGGTTCTCATTCTGGTAATCATGAGGTGGGCAGGACAGAAGAGAGGAGGTCTTATGAGAAAAACAATGGGCTCAACTGGACTATGTGTTGTTTTAAGAGACACTTGTAGAGATTTCCCTACAGTACTGCAGTTGTATTAATCATCTGAAACTGTTCTGGATACCGAAAACCAGTGAGATGAAAGTCCTAAAGTGAAATCTCTGAAGATCGTCAGTAAATGTGGGTAGGGGAAAGAGAGAAAGGAAAAGAATCAAGAGTTAACCAAGTTAACACCCAAAGTTCCATCACAGAAAAGCAGCAACACAGAAGAGAGACTAGAGGTTATGATAGAGAATGCTAAGTACCAAGAAGGACCCAAAAAGAAACAGAAAGTTTCAACAATATAACAAGAGGAATTGTTTGAGATCTCCCAGCAAGCCACTCTCATCAAGAACAAAACAGCCTCACTGAAGTAATGAAAACAATCCAGACCTGGAGACTGGGTGACCACAGACACAGACTTTGTAGGGTCCTTCTCCTTTTGTGCCTGAGTCACTGCCACCCCTCCCACGAACAGGCTGTTAAGTGTCTGTGGTACTTCTAACACACACTTGATTGCATTAAAGTGCCTCGCAAATGTTCAAAGGCTTGTAAGCCCTAAAATCTCCATGCTTCCTTCCAAATCTTCACTGTAGAACCCTTTTGTACCACTAGAGCCCAACCGTAAAGAGCATACAATTTGGGTTGGAATCCTGGCTGGTTTGGTATCCATCTCCTGGGGCCTCAGTGACTTCCTCCGTAACATCAAAGAGTGTACCAGGAACTCTCACACCAAACTGTTGGAAAGCCCTGCCAGATAATACAAACGTGGCGCTTAAGGTGTGGCACGTGAGCTTCCTGGGTCAGAACCACTGAGTGGGAGTTGCTGGTTTAAGATACAGATTGCTGGAACTCAACTGGGCGTGAACCTGGGGGAATCTGGGCTTTTTCAAAGCCCCCCGGTCATTTTTATAAGACAGAAGTTTTGAAAAACCCTGATTACAGACTACAATCCAGAATGGGCTACGGCTTTTCACGATTGAAAGAAGGCTACTTTCTCAGAGGCACAATCCGCAGGCCGAGGAAAAGGCCACCGGCTCCAATGCGGGAGGCCAAGCCCCGGGCCTCGATTCCCGGGCGGTCTCCAACCCGGACCCGGGGCCTCCCCGACCCCGCGCCGCCCTTCTGGGCCCGCTCACCTGGATCTCTGAAAAAAGCTGAAGGAGGACACATCGTATGCGGCCTTGAGCAGCACCGTCTTGGACTCGCCTTTATATAGGACGCTTAGGCTGTACAGCTTCATGGCGCCGGGCCCTTGGGCCGGCCACCCGCCTGGCCGCGATACCGGTTCGCAGGGAGCAGCGCAGCGCCGCCCCTCGAGGCCGCCGCCGGCTGCTGACGGGTCGGCACCGGCTTCCTTCTCCTGGCTCGGGGTTCACTTCCGGTTTCGGTCAGGGGCCGCCGCCCGAGGCCTAACGGAGTCGTTTCGTGCCCCGGATGCAGAAAGAAGCGGCCGGATACACGAACGAGGGGGTGGTGCAGGGCCCTGCGCGTGCGCGTGAGGGGCTGTCGGGGTTATCGTCGGCCACCTCGCTGTCTCACTGCGATCCTTACCCTTCTCCCGCTGTCCTTATCCCTCCGAGGCCTTCTCCCTTCTTCCCTGGCCGTCCTGAGTCCTACCAGCGCCCCCCCGCTTCTTCCCAGTCCTTTTGAGTACTGTAGGAACAGCTGTGTGACGGGGGCTGTTCTTCCTCTGAGCGGTGAAACCCAGAGCCCCACCCACACGCCAGTACTTTGTAAACCCTACACCAGGGACTTTGATTTATGCGCGAACTGACTTCTAGGAAAGTGTTTTGTAAATCAGATCTCCTTTTTGAGTGAAGGGCAGGGACCTTTTCGAGGCTCCTGCCGGGAGGTGAAGGCTTGCGTCTCATTTTCAGTTAATTGAACCCTCTCTTGCCCTTCCCACACCTGCATCCTGCCTGCATGGGAGTAAATCTCTGGTCACATAGGACCCCTCAGCACGAGCCTGCGGGCCTGAGGTCTCCTGGGCCTGCCCACTACCTGTGAAAAAAACTGCCCAACCACTGATCTGGGAGCCAACTGCTAACCTCAGAGTAGCAGAGCCATTTCACTTCAAAAGGAGCAGAAATTCAGCTCCAAACCGAGGGAGCACTTGGCATACCATGACTTGGAAAACCTTTGCTTGAAATGTTGGAATAATGCTTTTTCACTGGATGGGGGTGAATGAGGCTCTGTTCTTTGAGGGTAGTACGTCTTTTATCTTCTTGTTTGTTAAATGGTATGTTATCAGAAAGCATCTTGCAGGACAGGACAGTACAGTTCAGTCGCTCAGTCGTGTCTCTTTGCTTGGACTCTTTGCGACCCCATGAATCGCAGCCCATCAGGCCTCCCTGTGCATCACCAACTCCCAGAGTTTACCCAAACTCATGTCCATCGAGTCGGTGATGCCATCCAGCCATCTCATCCTCTGTTGTCCCCTTCTCCTCCTGCCCCCAATCCTTCCCAGCATCAGGGTCTTTTCCAGTGAGTCAACTCTTCACATGAGGTGGCCAAAGTATTGGAGTTTCAGCTTCACCATCAGTCCTTCCAATGAACAACCAGGACTGACAGATAACGCTAAAAGGACCTTGATCTTTGGAAACTGGCAGGAAGGTTACACAAGCATCGTGCTAGAAGCAGCCAGATCTGAAATGATGGGAAAGAGATGGTATGTTTGAAAAACCGACAGCATCACTCAAAACACGACTCTAAATCAGAATGTCTCAGTCTTATCACTGTTGATATTTCGGATTGGATAAGTCTTTGTTGTTGGGGGCGGTCCGTGCACCGTAGGCAGCATTTCAGGCCTTTACTCCCACTGGATGCAAGTGGTACCCCAATGGCAACCAAAAACATCTCTGCCGCTGCTGCTGTCGCTGCTGCTGCTGTCGCTTCAGTCGTGTCCGACTCTGTGCGACCCCATAGATGGCAGCCCACCAGGCTCCGCAGTCCCTGGGATTCTCCAGGCAAGAACACTGGAGTGGGTTGCCATTTCCTTCTCCAATGCATGAAAGTGAAAAGTGAAAGTGAAGTCGCTCAGTCGTGTCCAACTCCTAGCAACCCATGGACTGCAGCCTGCCAGGCTCCTCTGTCCATGGGATTTTCCAGGCAAGAGTACTGGAGTGGGTTGCCATTGCCTCCTCCGAAAAACGTCTCTGGACATTGCCAAATGCACTGTTCTGCTGGCTGAAGGAAGTTCCCACCACCTACCTTTTCACTCAGCACCCTCTTCATCGACCCTGGGTATTTTAAAGTACAGGGGTGTGCGGAAGGGCTTTTTCCCATCCCCGATATTTTGGTGCCAAACCTCAGGAACAGAGAGGCCAATGCCAGGCCAGTGTCTCAAAAAGACATGACGCTAAACTGTGTGTAACCCATCCTGGCTGCACTGACACAGTTGCCCTGTAGGGGGCGGTTGAGAGCCATTTCCAAAGAAAATTCTGAGTCCGTTTGTTTTTTGTTTTTTTTTTTGGCCACTGAACGTCAAACAAAAGGAGGAATCAGGCGGACAGTGTTTGGTTGGAATAGATTTAAATGTATTCACTTGAAACATAGTAGTAGTCGTCCTGAAGTTTCCCTTACACCAAGCACTTTCCATATGTGACCTCATTTAATCCTCACAAAAACAGGAAGATACTATTAACACCTTAAGATATACAAACTGAGATTCAGGTTAAGGAAATTGCTGGTAAGAGGAACGTGTCAACACCAAAACAAGGAACAAACTCTCTCATACAGCTCTAACAGCTGTCTCCGCACTCTCTGGCTTTGCTCAGCCACCATTACCCCAGATAGCCTCTCTTGGTCTATGTGGTTACCAATTCCCCAAGCTCATCTGTTTTACTGAAAAGTAAGACCCACCTTCCACTTCATCACCCCAGCAGTTATTCAACTTGGATTCAATCCTCGCACTGCCACAAACCACAAAACCACAGAAGTGAACAAACCATTAACCCCTCTGAGTGTGTGTGTCTCTTTCTCTCATCTGTAAAACTGGAAAAATGTCCTTCCCTAGGCACATTGCTAGGAATGATAAGACATTATATTCCAAGCTCTAGTCATATAGATGCTTAACAATGATGATTATGTGTATTGTTATCGTTCATGACAAAAAAGGAGGAGAGATCATAGTAGGTTATAGGGATCCTGCAGGCTGTGGGAAGTGGAGATTTGACAGTAGGCTGAAATCTAAGGAAGGGCTATAGATTGCAGAATGGTATTGTATCTGTTTTAATTTAGTGATTTGATTGTGGTGTTATAGTTATGTGAGTGAATTCTTTCTTTTTTTTTTTAGGAAATACAAGTTGTTGTTGTTTAGTCACTGATTTGTGTCTGACTCTTTTGCCACCCCATGGACTGGAGCCCACCAGGCTCCTCTGTCCATGGGATTTTCCAGGCAAGAATACTGGAGTGGGTTGCCATTTCCTTCTCCAGGGCATCTTCCTGACCCAGGGATTGAACCTGAGTCTCCTGCTTGGGAGGTGGATTCTTTACCACTGGGCCACCTGGGAAACCCATAATATATTTAAAGGTAAATATGATAAGTTTAAAGAGACAGGATGAAAAAGAAAAGAGTCAGGATGAAGGGTATCCAGGAGTTTGCTGTACTGTTCTTGCAGCTGTCCTGTAAGTCTGAAATTATGGGGCTAGGAAAGATTGTAGGGCAGGAGTGCTGACGTCATACATGCAGCGCCCACGCAGGCAGGGGTGGCACAGTTATAGACAGAACTAGAACAAGGCTGTCCATGACAAATGGCTGAGGGTCTCTAAAATAGCCCCTGCTGGGCAAAGCAGACTGCCACCCACCTTTGAGGCTTTGCTCAGCTCACAGTAGGTGCTCAATTTAGCTGAACAGCGGAAGCCTCTAGGGTGGTCCAGTGGTTAAGGGCTGACACCCAACCAGATACCTTTCCTGGTGGTCCAGTGGTTAAGAATCCACCTTACAAAGCAGGGGAAATGGATTTGACCTCTGGTTGGGGGAACTAAGATCCCACAGGCCACGGAACAACTAAGCCCATGCACTTCAACTACTGAGTGCTTGTGCTACAAATGGAGAGTCTGCATGACTCAACAAAGATCCCGCGTGCCACAACTAAGACCCGACCCAGCCAAACCAATAAACAAGTAAATATTAAAAAAAAAAAAAAGTCAAGCTGAGGGGCATACCCCAGGAGGCCCAGCCCAGGGGGGAAACCCAGCCATTCAGTGGCCTCAGTCCCCATACCCCCTTGTCTGACCAGTCAAGGCTAGGGCAGTAGGGCTGTTTTCACTCTAAGCCTAACACCAGCCTCCACAGATTACCCAGGAAAGGGGCCTTGAAGGGGGCCATCAGTGTAGTCAGCCTTCCAAAAGAGTTCAGAGCATGTCACCTTAAATATGCTGCTTTGACATATTGATTATTTTGAACCAACTCACAGCTTCTTTAGTCACTTCTCCGCAATTTACTCTCCCTACCCAAAACCGTTGTCTTGTCAATTCTTCACAAATTTATTGCCTTTTTTTAAAAAAGATAAAAGTATAAAAGCTTTTTTTCTCATCACTTCTTTGGGTCTTTATTCTCTTGTGAAGGTTCCTATATGCAACTAAAATTTTAAATAAAACCTGTATGCATTTCTCCTGTTACTGTCAGTGTAATTCTTTGGCCCAGGTGGAGAACGATAGAGGGCAGAGGAGAATTTTTTCTTAGTAGCTCACCAAGTCTAAGGAGCACGGACCTGATGCCATCCACCAGGCAGGGTCTGCTAGCAGACTCAGCCTCCAGGAATGCTGCTCACTCCCATGACACTTACTCACCTGTCTTGTGCTTCCACCAGGTTCTCCAGGCCACAGGGAAGACAGACACAGACATAGCTCTGCCACCAGCCCAAAGGGAACAGAAGATGTCAGAGCATGAGGGGACGGGGTATACTATGAGAAGGTTTACCTGGAGGCAGTGAGCAGGAAGTGATCACAGCCAAGGAAGACAGAACCCAGCTGGGAGTTCGCTGAATAGAGGGACGGCCCCCTCAGAATTGCCTTGCCAGGATCTATATTTGCAACACTAGGCACCACTCTCCTGCTGTGCATCTAGGGATGGATACAGAGCCCACGCTGGATACACAGTCATTTAGACTAGTAACTTGACCTGAGGCACATTTACCACTATGGTGCTGACCTGCACAAAAAAGTGGGAGAAATTCTGCAGAACAGGAAGAAAGGCAGGGAGGCAAGTGGAGGCCGAGCAAGAGGGACAGAGCCGGCCGCCACAAAAGAGGAGTCTGGGCCTCGCACCAGCCTGATCTCCAGGACCTCTGAGAGCAGAAAGCAGAATGGGAGACATCACAAAGGAAAAGGCACTATGAAGAACCTAAAAGCACAAGCTATTGAGAGGACTGCGAGCCCCCTCCACAGCCTCTTCCATCCCCTTCTGTCCCCTCCCCTTCCCCAACCTTTCCACCCTCTGAAGCTTTGCATCCCTGCTCAGATGAAAAAGGTCAGTGAACCCCAAACAGTAGGTACAAACTTCTGGTTAAACATAGAAGATGAAATAAGTATGTTTATATGAACTCTACTAGAATGACACAAAGAGAGCGGGAGAAGGACAAAAAATGGGAAATACTAACCAAGGTGGAAAGGTTTAAATTGATGAGAGGTACAGGTGATGGGGGTTTAGCAGAATGAAGGGCTGAAACACCCGGACCTGGGTAGGGGGCAGGGAAAGCAAAGGGAGCCGCTCTCTCCCCTCCTGCTCCACAGATACTTCAGCCAGGAATGTACCATCCTCTACCTCCCCTCAGGGAGAAGATGCAGGAGTTTACTTTGGAGACTTGAATACCCAGAGATTCTGCCCTTTAGAGGCCTCCAAATTACAACCTGTTGTTTCAAGTAGTCTCTGTTGGGTAATGTCTCCTGTAGGGCCACCCTCAAGGCTCTGACCAGTGTGCAGTGTGTGGCTGCCCTTGGATTAGGTAACATATCAACTGTGGCCAGGGAGGGAGGGCTCTGCAAGAGGATTGCCTTGTCTCTTGTCCTTGGGGGATGGTGAGCATCACAGTTCTTTCCAGCCCAATCTTTCAACTTCCCCAGTCTCAGTGAACTTATCTGAAAGTGGTGGGGGGAAAAAAGTGGTGAAAATAATACCACCCCTGCCTACTGCCTCAAGATTATCTGATCAAATGACATAATGAATACAAAAGTACTTTGTCAATCATAAACGTTTTAATAAATATTAGTTATAATGACAATTTCTCCTTCTCCTATTAAATACATTTCCTTTCTTTATGAATAAATCTAATAAGAAATTTATTTATCTATAAGAGAAAAATAATAAAGCTGAAGGGCATAAAAGAAGACCTAAGCAAATGGGGCATGTACCAAATTCTGAATGAGAAGACTTGATGTTATAAAGATGTCAGTTCTCTAAAATGGATCTCCCAATCCACAAATTCAATGCCTCTCCAGTGCAATTATCAGCAGCATTATTTTAATGAAGAGGGATGAGTAGATTTTAAGGTTTATATGAAAGATAAGAGGCTTATGGTAAAAAAAAATTTTTGTGGGGGAAAAAAGGGAGATATTTGTCCCAACAGATATAAAAAAAAGCTAAAAAGTTATGCTGACTGAAAGAGTGTGGTATCCACAGGAATGGACAGAGAGATGTCTAGTTCATAGACAACTCTGGGGCTAAGACAGGACAGGCAGAGTTCTAAGAGTCATTTTTACATTCAGACAATTTGTTACTAACACAGGCAGCAACTTAAAAAAGAAAAAGAAAGCAAAAGGAGAGCACCCAAAGGTGCTGCTTTCCATCCTGTCCCATGTACTGGAAAGGATGATACTCAACCAAAGAGGCAGGATACCTGCTCCCCGAGTCACCTCAAGGCATTACCTCTGGCTGGGAGCCCAGTCAAGATGGCAGCTACATGCTGAGGGGCTGGGGCAGAAAGCCTCCCATCTCAGAATCAGAGAGGAGGGGAAACCCTCCTGGATGCTTCCTGGGCAGATGGGGAGAAGAGCGTGAGGTGGCCTCGGTGCAGCTCCTCCCAAGTCCAGCTTCACTTCCTGGAACACCACAAAGTGCTTAGGCTAGCTGTGCTTCAGACTTAGCCTATGTGAACACCTTCAGGGTGACCAGAGCTGAACCGTTCCCTCACAACAGAGAAATACAACAATGGAGCACGAACCGTGGTGCAGTCAACAACACAAGTCAGTGGGAAAAGGATAGCCAGCAAGTATTAGTCTCCTCAGTTTAATTCAGTTCAGTTCAGTCACTCAGTCATGTCTGACTTGTTGCAACCCCATGGACTGCAGCACACCAGGCTTCTCTGTCCATCACCAACTCCTGGAGCCTGCTCAAACTCATTAGACTCCTACCCTCAGACTGTGCACTAATTAGAGGGACAAAAGTGCTGAATATAAACAAATTGGGAAAATACTAGGAGGAAATGTGGAACAACATTTTTCTAATTTGGGTGGAAAATGCTTGTCTTAATAAGACAAGAGCTTCACAAAAGAAAGCAAAGAATAAAATTCATAAAAAAGAAATGCTGTGTGATAAAAGACATCAGAGATCAAGCCATATGCTTAGCAATAGATGGGGGACAGGTATTATAACATATTTAACAAGCAACGGATTATTAGATATTATGGATGGAATATAAAAATAGTTAATACAAACTGAAAAGTAGAAGACAATTTAATAACAAAATAGTTCAGTAATAAAAACAAATCATCCTTAGGAAAAGAAATACAAATAACTATAAACATATGAAAAGGTGTCCAGCACTTTGCTATTCAAATGATAATGAAACACAACAGATAAGTAAAAGTCATAAAGATTTATCAACTCATGGATTGGCCAGCATGGAACCAAACTTCCAGTGACTGTGGAAAGATTAATTGGTGAAGCCATTTGAGGGGGTGATGTAGTCTTTTTTGAGCAATCCTAAAATGTGCCCAGTATCTGACCTAGCAATTCAGCCTCTAGGACCATCCAGAAGAAACACATGCATGTGTTGACTCTGGTAAAAGACCAAGATTTGCAATGGAGAAAACCTGAAACTGCCCAGATGACCATCAGTACAAAAGTGGTTTGAAAACGTTACAGCAGATCCATTTGGAGAGTTCTCCCTGGCCATTCTTCCTTGCTCCCTCTGCTGGATACTAGCGGAGCTCAGATTTCCAGATGGTAGGCAGGGAAGGCAGTGACTAAGCTTGAGAGTGGTCTGAGCACGTGTGGCCATGCCAGTGGCTAAGCCACCCATCCCCTCTCCTCTGGCTCCCAGACCCTGGGGGCCTCTCCCCCTTAGGACATGAGTTTGGAAGACCCTGTGAGTCTCCCCTGGCAACAGGACAGGTGGCAAAGTCTACAGCGATAAGGTGATCGGGCTGTTGCTATGGTGATGTCAAGATGGAGGCCTTTTGCCATCAGCTCCAGTTTTCTGCATGGCAGCTCTAATGACAGGATGGTCAGCCCTGCAGAAGCTGGAGGGTGTGAGCACAGAGGCCTGCTCCTGGTTGCCATGGCAGCGTGGGCCCTCGCAGGAGTGCAGAAAGCCCTGGCAGGAGAATTCCCCACTCCACACCTGGTCGGAGCAGGAAGTGTTGGGTGGTGACTGAGCCTCAGGGAAGCAGGTTGGTGTGTGAGAGACGCACAGTCGTCTGCAGCCTCATGACTCAAAGGCTGTCCCCTAGACACGGGAGGAAGGAGGACCTTTTCTGCTGAGTCTGTTTAGAGAGCACCACGCTGTCACAGCTCAGCACAGCCCAAAGAGAAAGCTGACCAGCCCTGGGAGCCCAGCAATGGCCCTTCCCCGACCATACCTAGCCTGACGAGGCCTCAGTGGGGAAAGGTCCCAACTATGACCCAGAAGAGAAAGCTGGAGAACAATGAAAAGGAGGAAACTCTGTGATTGAACATCAAGACAGAAACCAGCCAGAAGGCAGACCATACTCAACCAGATACCTGGGCCAGCCGTGACCCTTGGTTGGGAGAAGTCTGGGGATATTTCTGCCTTGGAAGCCTGTCGAGGAGCGCTGAGGGGTCCCAGCTCCCCTGGGCTGGCTGTGGTACAAATGCTGGATGACAGAGCCAGGATGGAGATCGCCAAGAAGGAAAAGGTAGCTCTCTGCCACATTCAGTTTTCTAGAAGAATTTCTTCCATGTTCTCGCATTCAGTGGTTTGTTTAACTTGACCAAGTGTTTGTGCCTCCGTTGCTGTGTGTATGCGCAGGCGCTTTAGGGACAATCTGCTGGGAGTGAATTGTGGGGCATTGACTTGGTTGGGCACGCTGAGTCCTCTCCCTGCTGCTCTAGAGTCCAGCCCTGTGACCTGGGAGTCACCGCTGCCAGGAGACCTGGGAAGTGACCCCTGTTGGGTAGAGGGTCTAGGGAATTTAAAACCCCAGCTGGGGAGGGGGGTTGGGGAACGTGGGATCTTAGTGGCAGAACCAACTGCCTAGCCACAAGGCAAGACTCAACAGAAATCACGAGAGCTCTCAGATGCTCGCACCTCCCTGCAAGAATCACTTAAGCCTAAGAACCGTTCCTCCTGGTAAGAAGTGGAGTGCAGTTACTTTTTCCAAAACAAAGAAAAATCCAGACATCCTGTGAGCCAGCTCTATGCCCAAGCAGTGAGGAAAGGAGCCAGAACTGGCGACAGGGCGGAGAGGAGCGCCTGCCCGCTCCCCTCAGCCAGGCGGGGCGGGGGAAATGGGGGAGAGGGCGCGGATCCAGTCCCTTTGGCATGGTTTCCCCCTCACATGTCTTTTCTTCTCCTTCTTCTGTGAAATGACGAGGTCAGCATAAACACTGGACTGGTTCTGCTCCTGGCAGAGCTAATGATGTTAGGAGAAAAACAACCAGCCCGGGTCGGGGCGCCCACAAGCTGCAGGCAGAAGGAAGCCCACATCTGCTGGTCACCGGGGCTCTGGCTGGAGTTTGGATGAGAAATCCTATGCAGAGGGGCCATGGGGGCCAGCTGGAGAGAAGGGAGATGGGGTCTTAGGCACAAGCAGAGAGCTGGCATGGTGGCAGTGAGAGGTGGGGCCTGTGGCCTGCTGTGGGGAGCCCACCACATCAGACAGGGGCTGGGCGCATGCCCCCTTCTTGTTTGTCCTGGGGACACAATCCTCCTTGTGGTAAACTGTTTCTGTCCCACATGCGTGGGGTGCTGGTTGGCTCCAGAGCGCCGGGGGGATGGGGGTCACCGACAGCCTTGTCAGGGCCACGAGGAGAGGGAGGCCCCTCATCTGGCCCATGCTTTAAGGGGGCACCAGAAACATCAGTCATCAATATAAATATTTTAATGCAAATTCTAAAGAGTCAAAAATCAATGCAAAAAAATTCTGATGAGCAAAATGCCAAATTTCCAAAGAAAGAGGGCCCAAGCACTGCTGATTTGTTCACTTGACTCAGGCCTGTGCTGGCTGCCCTTACAGCGCCAGTCAGCAGGCTGCCAGGGCCAGATGAGGGAGGCGGGGGCTGTTGGCGATGCACATACCCCTCCTGTCCGTCCTGGCTGTCCAGAGGGCCCACCTCTTGTCTGGGAGCCGGGAAGCTTCAGCTTGGTTACAGGGCCATCCTAAGGGTCTGAGGTTTTGCTGCCAGGCCTGCCCAGGTCCAGCCCTGCACCCCTGGGAAATGCTATCCCCACCACAAGCCATTTGGCCTGGAGCAGTGAGCAATTTCAAAATTGTCCCCAGCAGGTCAGCTGGGGCTGTATCCACTGCAGACTCCCAGAAGGAGAGTGTTCTGGTTGCACTGGAGGGACCTCAAGTGTGGCTGATTTTGCTCTTTCTGTTTCCCTGGTGTCTCTTGCCTATGCTGACATCTCAGATCACCTGGAGTCTTCCTCTATAATTTGCAGGAGTGTGTGGCCTCAGTACCATTTTCAGTGGCTTCCCCGGGGTGGGGAGATGGCGGCTACATACATGGTTCTTCTAGAGCTCCTTGGGAGCAGACCTGCTCCTATGATGCCACTTCTCCTCACCTCCAGCCTGTGGAACCTCAACACTCTGAGTCATTCCCTTGGCATGGAGCTCTATCTTTTTCCCCATAGTTTCATCATCTGTAGATAGGTTAAAAATATCTTTTTCTTTTTTTAAAAGAATTTTTTGATTTGTATTAGTTCAGGTATACAGCAAAGTGATTCATATATATGTGTGTGTGTGTGTGTGTGTGTGTATATATGTGTGTATATATATATGTGTGTATATATATATATATATAAATATATATATAAATAGGCCTGCCTTGTGACTCAGCTGGTAAAGAATCTACCTGCAATGTGGGAGACCTGGGTTTAATCCCTGAGTTGGGAAGATCCCCTGGAGAAGGGAAAGGCTACCCACTTCAGTATTCTGGCCTGGAGAATTCCATGGACTGAATATATATATATCCTTTTTCATGTTCTTTTCCATTATAGGTTATTATAAGATATTAAATATAGTTTCTGATGCTATACAATAGATCCTTGTTTTATCTATTTTTTTATGTAGTAATGTGTGTCTATTAATCCCCAATTCCTAATTTACCCCTCCCTCCTTCTCTTTTCCCCTTTGGTAACCATGTGTTTGTTTTCTATGCCAGTGAGTCTATTTTTGTTTTGTAAGTTAGTTCATTTGTATTATTTTTTTAGATTCCACATATAAGTGATATTATATGATATTTGTCTTTGTTTGACTTACTTCACTTAGTGTGATAATCTCTAGGTCTATCCTTGTTGCTACAAAGTGGCATTATTTTAATCTTTTTTATGGATGAGTAGTATTCCATTGTATATATATACCACATCTTCTTTAGGGCTTCCCCGGTGGCCCAGTGATAAAGAATCTGCCTGCAAATTCAGAAGCCCCAAGAGACTCAGATTTGATCCCTGGTTCAGGAAGATCCCCTGGAGGAGGAAATGGCAACCCACTCCAGTATTCTTGCCAGGATAAGCCCATGGACAGAGGAGCCTGGCAGGCTACAGTCCATGGGGTCACAAAGAGTCGGACACGACTGAGCAAGTGAGCACACACAGACCATATCTCCTTTACCTGGTCATCTGTCAGTGGAGATTTAGGTTGCTATAGAGTTCTATCTCTTGACGGCCACCACTTCTGAGTGGCCTCAGATTGGGTTCTTGGAGACCCTTGGAAGCTTCTGGTCTATTCTTTACCCTCTCTCATCTGTGCCCCTCTGCTAGTGGGCAGGAGGGATGGGGGCTCCATAGCCTGTATATTTAGCTGTGTGTGGTGGATTTGGGGAGCATTTTTCAGGAGGAAAACTGGGGAGGTGACCCTCCAGGTGTTTTAGTCTGCCCAGGTGCCAAAATAAAATACTGTGGACCAGGTGACTTAACCAACAGACACTGCTTCCTCACAGTTCTGAAGACTGGAAGTCTGAGATCAGGGTACCAGCATGGTCAGCTTCTGGGGAGGGCTCACTTCTTGGCTTGCAGACAGCTTCTTTATTGCTGGGTCTCCACATAGTGGCGGGGGGATGCAGAGATAAGAGAGCATGCTGGTCTCTTCCTCTTGTGGGGACTCCACTCTCACGACCTCACCTAACTCTGATCATTTCCCAAAGGCCCCACACCCTGATACTATACACTGGGGGTTAGGGCTTTGGCATATGGATTTGGGGGAACACGATTCAGTCTATAGCACTGGGGGTGGGGGGAGTGCCAGGGAGGGGGCGGACCTCTCTTCATTCAGCCTCCACAGCTGCCCTGGGCACTTTGCTGCTAAAGCAGAAGGCTCAGAGATGGGGTGAGGGTGCATCACTGAGCAGGCATGCTCTCCCAGTTTCCCCGGCAGGACTTGTCCCAGCCTATCTGGGGCCCCTGCCCCCTGAGCTGGTTGGAGGCCCTACTACTGCCAGATGCTCAGGAGAACACAAAGCTCCAGGTGGCCCCCAAGCAGATGTGTTGGCAGAGGGGCCAGAGTAGGGAGGAGCAGATGGCTCCACTGAACAGAGTGGTGATAAGACCCTGAGCATGGGGCGACCGGGCTCTTGTGACCCAGTAAGGTGTGGATTCAGCAGTGGGGACTGGGGCCATGCCTGCCTGCTGTGGGCCCCTCTCAAGCAGGAGCTGCTGGCTCTTGTGACACGCTGTCCCTGCAGTCCCGCAGGGGGGCTGGGCTGGCAGACTATGAAGCAGAGACTGCTCCAGGAATGCTGAGCAAGCCGCCTGCATCCCAGGCCCCAGGGTCCAGGTGCCTTAGAAAGAGAATTAAAATTCCGAATATCTCCCTGCTCCAGAGAAGCATTGTCGTCTGGGGTTTCTGGGGTCAGGAGCGGCCAAGGGGACCCAGCAGTGAGAGGCAGTATGGACCCAGCGAGGCCCATGCCTGCTCCTGCAACAGCAGGACCGGAGGGCAGACGGGCTGAGAGAGAGAGGCACAGAGTACTCTCGGCCTTCTCCCTCGGTTTCTGCAGAGCTGCCCTGAAACCACCCTGAGGCAAGAGAGATGAGAGTTGTGATGAAGGGAGGCCCTCCAGGGAAAGATCTGGAATACCCCTCCAATCCTGTGACAGAGGGGCAGGCCCGGCCCCTCCCCTCCACCTTCATGTCCCTTCCCTTCTCAGGTAGATACTGATCCTAAGGACAATACAGTTCTGTGTGTGTGTGTCTGTCTCTCTCTTCCTCTGTCTCTCTGTTTTTCTGTCTCTCTCCTTCTCCTGTGTCTCTGTCTCTTCGTCTCTGTGTGTCTCTCGCTGTCTCTGTCTCTCTTGTCTCTTTGTCTCTCTCTCTTTCTCTGGCTGGACACACAGTGAAAAGAGGCCCCCTTTTCCTCCCCAAATCCCCTCCCTTCCACATCACCCCCTCAGGTCTGGGTCTGCCCCTGCCCAGGTCCCTCCCAGACTGGAATCCCCTTGGCCCCCCTCTGCATCCCTGCTGTACTCAGCCCCGGGGTGTCCCTGGGCCAGTCCCTCCTCAGCCTCTGAGGGCCCCTGGGGAAGCTGCTTGGCGTCAGCCAAGGCCCCTGGTGCTCTGACCGCGGCCACCTCTTCCCTCGTGCCATGGATTCTATCCCTTCATTTCTGAAAGAGCAGCCGTTTCCTGGCGACCAGTTTGTGTACAGCCATCGAGCTGTTTGGAGAAGTCTGTTTTATGGGACTAAGTTCCAGTAAGTACACGTGCCTGGTGAGGATCCATTTCTGTTTGTTTACTTCTGCTCCAAGGAATCCCTCGCTGCAGCCACTCACGTTTCAAATATAGATACAGCACTAACTCCAACCTCCCCTTTTCTCAGTAAGGTTTAAACCCACCTGGCACATTTCATAAAAAGCAGGGTTTTGATCTGGAAAGAGATGTACCTTCTGCCTCAGAAAATGGACCACTTCTCCTTGACTCAGATGATGGCTTTTTTTGGGGGGGTGGGGTGGCAGGTGTCTTTTTTTGTTTTTTGGACAAGTGTTCACATTTCCTCTCTTTGGTCTTGGACTCTCCTTTCCAAGAGAGTTGAGCTCCTGGTCCAGGCCTCTCCCTGACCCCTGAAGAGAAGACCCCAGTCTGGCTTGTCCTCCTCCAGCCATTGATGCCAGAAGGTCCTCCTGGCTGTCCTCCTGAGGGCTGGGGTGAGCCGGGGTGCTCCAGCTCTGAATCTTCCCACAGGCTCCTTGAGCTGGATGCTGGGGGTCCCACCAGCAGCTGGAATCAGCGGGAATTACACCAGCCATAAGCAGGGAGGTGACTGGGAAGGGGCACTGGAAGGAGTGGGGCTACAGAGGCCACGAAGGCTGGAGGGTGTTCCTGGAGCCAGAGCGATCCTGTGGGGTAAGGAGGATGAGGGGCCAGGTGTGGGGGCTGGCTATACCAGAGAGCCCACCTTTCCAGGTGGGTGGCTAGCACCCCCTGGACCCCAATTCCTCAGGCCCCCCTGCAGTCATCCTGCCTTACTCTTGATCCCCAATCCCTCCCCATGCTCCTCATGCATCTTAGTCCATCTCTGCTCTGCTCCCTTGGCTGACACCTGCCCAGGCGGGGGCAGGGGAGGAGTGCTCCAAGTACCCGCCACCCCACCACCCACTGCTGGGCCCAAGCCGGAGTCTCACAGAGGGGAAGGGCCCCGGTGATGGGTCCTTGGTCCCAGGTCTCCACCGGCCAGGTCCGCCCATGCTCAATCACTGGCTGTTCTGGGGGATGGTGCTCAGAGGCTGTCCTGCCCCTAATGTCACAGAAAGAAGGCTCTGCAGGCAGAGAAGCCCTGTGAGTTGCCGAAGTCACAGGGGTGAGTGATGGAGACCTGGGTTCAGCGAGTATGTTTGTTCTTAGGCAGTGACTTCATGAGCCCAAAGGCGGCTGCTGGTGAGGGCAGAGCCTGTCTGGGCTCTGGAGTCAGCTTCCTTGAGGCCTGGTGAGATCTGGGTGGCTCTGGGCCTCACCTGCCCGGTCTGTAAAATGGGTTAATAGCAGCATGTGCTGCATGGGCTGGATGTGGAGACTTCTGTGAGGTGTGGCCAGAGCGTGATCAGATGGAGACTGGGGGAACCAGGAGCTTTTGAAGTTATGCTGTCTGAGAGCCCCAGGGCTCTGGGTGGAGGAAGCATCCCCACACCCATTCCACTCTGTGAAGGAAGGCGCTTCTCACCACTCCAACATGGCTAGAACAGCCTGCCTGGGGATGTGCAGTCAAGACCACAGCCTTATGTCCAACAAATGCCCATAGACGCCTGCTGACCTTCCAGTTGACCCTGCCCAGCACAGCTTGGCAGACCCCTACGCCCTGGGCAAACCACAGAGATGCTGAGGAGTGGTGAGCTAGTTCTGCATGGGCCCTGGTCCTACATGCAGGGCCCGTGGGGGCCCACTCTACCGGCCACCCTGGCCAGGGAGGAGCTCTGCTGACCCCCCAAAGGGCAATGAAGACAGACCTGGGTGGACATGCTTCCTGCCCATGAGGATCCAGTAGATCTATCCTTCACCCCCAGGGGAGGTGAAGGATGGGAGGAGATAAAGAACTCCCTTGGTTAACACTCCCAGAAGAGAAGAACCAGTCTGGGCACCCAGGAGGGAAGGAGGCCGGCTCCACCTCCAAGGATCGCCCTCTGCTCCCAGCCTGTGCCTGCCGGGGCTGTGGGTTCAAACCCACTCTTCCCTTTCCTAGCAGGGTGGACTTGGTGACTTTGAAATCCCTCCAGACCTCAGTTTCCCCTCCTGTACTATGGCCTGCCAGGGCTACTGAAGGCATGTGAACCCCTTAGTGTGCGCCTCTCAAAGGGGTAAGTAGAGGAGCCCCTTGTGCTAGGTTACCAAGCGCCGACCTTTCCAGAAGAGCTTCCCACTGTGAGTAGAAGGCAGAGAAGTCTCACAAGTAGACAGGCAACAGGAAGGCGATGCCACACCATGACACATCCTCTTCCAGAAGATACAGTATCCTCACTCTATGTCCTGGGACATCATTTTCCCATCCACAGGCTCAAATGAAACCTGTGTCATATATATCAAATACACCCCGTGGTTCCTGCCTATGTGGCTCCTGGATGTGGCCAAGGTCCGCCTTCCTCCAGAGTTTCCAGGGCAGCATTGTCTCAGCTGTGGGCCATGCACACAGGGAGAAACATCAAGGTTTGTGTGCTGGGGGAAAGCACTTGCTTTCTTCCCCTGGCCCTGGCCCGTGTAATCCCCTCAGACTCACCTGCAGGCAGGGTGTCCCTTGAACATACTATGAAAAAAGCCAATGCATACATTTGTAAAGAAAAAGTCAATGAGAATGGTGATAGATGTCTTTTAAAATAGCCCACGAGGGGCCCACTACTGTGCGGTGATTTCAGTTCATTACAAAGAAATAGTGGATGTTTCCCTGTTCACACACACATACACACAATCATATAATTAGTGATAGAGGCAAATCACTTGGAAATTATAATAGTAGTGTGAAAAAAATACCATCAGGCAGGACTTGGGGTTTCCAATGACCGAGCCCGAGTCTGCCCAGGAGGAGTTTATCGAACAGGAGCTGCATTGCAGGGCTGGGTGCCAGCCCCTCCCCCGTGTCATCCAGCTCCCTCTGTGGGTGTACATTCACTACCTCTGCACCTGCCTGGAACCTGCTCGACCAGGTCTGTCACAGGCCCACCTCTCGTCCCATGGGATAAGCAAACGCTCGTAAGTCACCACAAGACCTCAGGCAGGGAAGGATGTGTCGGGGGGGGGTACATAAGAGAGTGGCCGGTACCCTCTCTCTGAGACCCTTGGGTTCAGTGTCCACATGCCCACACGTGGTGCCTTGGTCCAGCAGGTGCTGGTGGCCGCGTCTGCTCCTTTTGTAGTACAGCCAGTTTATGCTCAAACTGCTCCATGGGGTGGGGTGCACCTCTATACCTTTACTTGCTTGTGATTAATCGAGCAATGGCACCCCACTCCAGTACTCTTGCCTGGAAAATCCCATGGATGGAGGAGCCTGGTAGGCTGCAGTCCGTGGGGTGGTTGGGAGTCGGAGACGACTGAGCGACTTCACTTTCACTTTTCACTTTCATGCATTGGAGAAGGAATGGCAACCCACTCCAGTGTTCTTGCCTGGAGAATCCCAGGGACTGCGGAGCCTGTTGGGCTGCCGTCTATGGGGTCACGCAGAGTCGGACACAACTGAAGCGACTTAGCAGTAGCAGTCAGAGGTCATGCCCGAGGTCACACAGTTGGGCACCTGCGGAGCTGAGATGTAGCCAGACCTCTGGACTTCCAAGAAAGCCTGGACATGTTCAGCCTGGATGCCAGGCCTTGCAGATTCTCTGCCATGCTCTGGGCCTGTGGCTGCCTGCTGCTGTGTACAGTCTTCCTCCAGGGGGACTCTGAGGCTTGGCAGTACTCATAAAGGCAGGGACCAGCCGGGGACACATGTGGTAGGGTGATCCCTTCCCACCCCACAACACTGCTCATCCCTCATGGTATGTCTGGGAAGCACAATTGCCCAGATATATGTTTATTAATGTGAACACTTTTATGCATTTAGTAGTTGCTAAAAGGGATTCCCAGGTGGCATAGTGGTAAAGAATCTGCCTGCCAATGCAGGAAACGTAAGAGATGTGGGTTCAGTCACTGGGTCAGGAAGAACCCCTGTGGTGGAAAATGGCAACCCACTCTACTATTCTTGCCTGGAGAATCCCATGGACAGAGGAGCCTGACAGGCTACGGTCCACGGGATTGCAAAAAGTCATACACGACTGAGCACATATTCACACAGTTGATATAAAAATATAAATGCTGGTCCTTCTCTGCATGAGTTTCTTATAGCTTCTGTAAGAAATGATCCCAAATAGTGGCTTAAAACAAAACAAATTTATCAACTGATGGATCTGGAGGTCAGAAGTCTGAAATGGGTCTTCTGGGCTAAAATCAATGTGTCAGTAGAGCCAGTTCCTCTGCAGGTTCTAGAGGAGAGTCCATGTTCTTGGCCTTTCTGGCTTCTGAAGTCCGTGTGCATTCCTTGGCTCATGGCTCCTTCTTCCTGCTTCAAAGGTAGCAGCTGCTCCCTCCAGCCTCTGGGTCTGTCATTACATCTTCTCTGACATTCCTGCCTCCCACTTACAAGGATGCTTATGATGTTATTGGGCCCATGAAATAATCCAGGACCATCTCCCCATCTCAGGGTTCTTAAACATCTACCACATCCCTTTTGCCATGTAAGGTCACGTTTCACAGATTCCAAGGACTAGAATGTCTCAGGAGCTGTGGCTCTGCCTCCCACGGCACCCCACCCCCACCTCAGTGATGAGCTCAGCCCTGCATGCCTGCCTTACACTTTGGCTCACTGGCTTCGAGGACTTTTTCTTTTCAGCTGTACATCACCTCCCCCATCCCAACACACACACACACACACACACACACACACACACACTTTTAATCAAATTCTGACACTTTTAGTCAAAATAAAATAGACCACACAGAGCTATTTTCCCTCATGGGCAACCCTGAGGAGGGCAAAGGAGGAAGCTTCCCAAACCCATACCCATGCAAAGTCACAGCCTGCATTTTCCTTGCATTTGGGAATTGGTACCAGTGTCCTGCATGGCCCACTGGAGGGCAGGAGGGGCCAGGCTAGGGGAGGGGCTAGGGGTCCACTAACAGTGGAAGGAAGGGACTAAGGACCAGGAAGTATGGCTTGTGGGCATCTTACGGAGTTTGGGATGAGGTATAAGTCCTGGCCTTCCTTTCCATTCCTTTCCAGGTGAGTTGGCCAGGAAGGCTGGCAAGAAGGGATACTGCATAGGGACCTGTAGAGGAAGCCAGCCCAGACAGGCTGGGCTGTCTGTGAGGGCTTGCAGGTGGGAAGGACATCCAGGAGGGGACATGTTGGGTGACAGGAAAGAATCACTAGTGCTGGAGAGAATCACTTTCCTAGGGCAGGGGTACTTGGACTTGATACTTCCTGTCTGTGAGGATGAAGGGACAGCAACCCAGAGCTGACTGCTTTTGCCCATGTGCACAGCCATGTGTTCTGCTTGTGTGTAAAGGTGACTCTCAAGGTGTCAGCCTTCTCTCTAACGCAGGCACAACTCCACACATCACTGTCTAGGGGAAATGTAGTGTTTTCTATTAGCCTGGTGGGCTGCCGTCTATGGGTTCGCACAGAGTCGGACACGACTGAAGCGACTTAGCAGTAGCAGCTATTAGCCGTGTTACAAAAGTAAAAAGAAATAGGAAGATTAATTTTCATAAACCTTTATTTAACCCACTATGAACAGAATATTAAAGGCTTCCCTGGTGGCTCGTTTGGTAAAGAATCTGCCTGCAATGCAGGAGACCCGGGTTTGATCCCTGGGTTGGGAAGATCCCCTGGAGAAGGAAATGGCTACCCACCCCAGTATTCTTGCCTGGAGAATTCCATGGACAGAGGAGCTTGGTGGGCTACAGTCCATGGGGTCACAAAGAGTCAGACACGACTGAGAGACTAACACACACAAACAGAATATTATTGGGACTTCCCTGGTGCTCCAGTGGTTAGGACTCCACTACACTATTGAGGGCTCAGGTTTGATCCCTAGTCAGGGAACTAAGATCCTGCAGCATCCATGCTCTGCAGCATGGTCAAAAAATTAAAAACAAAACAAAAATGCAGAATATTATCAGTGAAATATGCAATCCACATAAAAATTGTTAATGAAATATTTTACACGCTGTGGTTTATATTGCCTTCCAAAGCCATGTGTATTTTCCACATACAGCGTCTCCCAATTTGGACTTGCCACGTGTCAAGTGACCAAGAACCACATATAGTCAGTGGCTACCACCCTGGATAGTGCAGTTCATAGCCACTCTGATAGATGATTGTCCAGGGATTCGTCAGGATCTCTGGCCATAAGCAATGTAAACTCATTGGAAGCAGGGGAAGCAAAGAGGGGATGGACTGGCTGATGGGACCAAGTTCCATGTGCAGAGGTGAGGTGAGGGGAGCAGGATCTGAGGTCCAAGGATGGCCAAGGGCCCTCTGTCGGCCTCTGTCAGGGGCTGGTGTTGCTTTCCCTTCTGGACGAAGTGCGTTCTCCACTGGGCCGGGATGTGGCCATAGAAACTCCAGGCTCACAGCCTTACAGCGTTACAATCAGAGCAAAAGGAGAACTCCTCTCCGTGAGTTCCGCTACACACGATTCCCAGGAAGGACTCGGGGCTCTGCTGGGGCAGCGCACCCACTGGAGTTCCCAAGACGCTGGCTCCCTGAGGCACTAGAATCAGCTGCCTTCTGGAGTCAGAGAGCTGGTGTGGGGACATGGAACAAGGGTCCTCTTCTGCTCAGGCCCTCTGACCCTCGTCCATGCCTGTCCTTACAGCAGTGTGGTCCCCAGGCAGCCCAGCTGCCCCCACCAAGCCACTCACAGGCGTGCTCTCAGCTTTGGCCCAAGACCACCTGTCTGGCTTGCAAAGTACATCGTTGCTGTGTGTTCTCCTGTGGCCAGCTGGCACCCAGCAGCCTTTCTGCTCTCCTGTCCTCCCCCCTCCACCCAGCTAAGCTGGCCGTCCCACTCCAGGTCCTCACCTTGCAAGTCAGTTCACTTTCCCTGCTGCGTCCAGAGTGAGCCATATCAGTGTAATTCCAGGGGGGATTCCCCTGCACAGAGCCTCCCATGACCTCAGTGCAGAGCCAGACCCTCAGAAGACAGCCCAAATTATAGCCTTGCAGCCTGAAATCTGCCGCCACACTCTGGCTGCCCCAGACCCAGTCATTCACTGCACTCAGCCCAGCTCCTGGGACTTGGCTCTTGTAGGTGTCCTGCCTGGCTACTGGCCCTAGGAGCAGGGCTGACCAGGTTGCAGGGTCTCTGTGGGGCTCTTCCTGTATCTTTAGTGGAAGTGTCCCTCCTCTGAGAACCAGGACCTCTGGGCCCTCAAAATCTAAGGTTGCAGGTACAGAAAGAACGGATCCCCCCACATCAATCATGAGGAACGATGAAGAGCCCTTGGTTCCCAGGCCACATATTTTACCTTTTAGGGACACAGCATCACCCAGTGGCTGTTAGAGTGGACACTGCACCCTGGAGGACACTGGTCCCTTCTACTGGGGGGGCATCTTCAAGCTGACAGCTCAGCTGTGCCTTCAGGAGGTTGTTTGCTCTATCAGGGAGGCAGCTGCTAGGTGGGAGGACTAGTGCATCCTGATCGTGTGCTCACTGCCAAGCCTCCTTTGCCATGAAGCAGGTCCTTCCTCTGTGGTCATGTTGTGGGGGATCTCAGATTAGTAGATCCGTGGTTCCTTGGGTGGTGGGACTGGCTGAGACACTGAAGTATGGAAAGGCAGACACGTGCCTGGAAGAGCAGATGAATGGCTGCCCCTTCCAGAGTGGAATGGGTTCCGTATGATCAACTTGTTCCAGGTTGTGGCCGGTTGGTGCCCTGGAGGAACAGTGTCACATCAGGGGTTTAAGGTTGGTCTCTGACACTGGCAGGTCATACATTTGACAACAGCAAAAGCTAGGCTGGCCTTGGAAAGACGGAGCCTATGCTTTGGGGCGTAGACACAGCTTCCACATCTGCCGCCACGGGCAATGGTTTGTGAGGGCATCGTGTTAACGCGGAGCTGACGTGAGAAGCTACCGGCCAGCCCTCCGCATGCTTGTTCAGTGTCTCTTCTCTAGTAGGTGGTTTCTCATGGGCTGGAACTCTGCCGACTTGTTCCCAAGCACCTGGATTTCTCTATACTCCTCCTCCCCACCCCACTCCTGTGCCCAGTCCTCTAATCTCTCTCCTTCCAGCTAAGCTGTTCACTCCTGTCCATGGTCTATGGGTACCTTGACCTGTGGGCTATTTCTCTCTCCTCACAAGGGGAGGCACTGGGTGACTGCTCCAAACTCTGACTCTTGAGAGCCTTTCTCCCCATTTGTTTTCCACAGCCATCCCTGAGTGGGACTGCCATCTGGCAGACGCCCATTTCCAGCTTGTACCAATGGGCCAAGCTGACCTGTCTGTGGAGCAAGCAGGTGGGTTTTGCCCCCTTCCGGAAGCCAGACAGAGGGAAGACCATCCTTGTGAGCTGAGGGGAGCACAGGGGCATCCGTGCAGGAGTGGTAGTGACAGGAGGTGGGTCTGAGCCTCCTGCCCCTGCTTGAGCCTGATTGCAGACGCTCTCCTTCCTTCTTATGATGGATGGCTGTGGCGTCTGCCCAATCTGATGACTTAGCAGCTCTGACATCACCCAGCTCAGGATGGGCAATTCTGTCCACATGATCCGTCACTCAGTGTCCTATGGTCAGATGTTCTGCTCTGTTGGGGCCCAGTGACAGACCAGGAGCTGCCTTTCAAGTGGTATTTGGTTCTCTGCGGCAGGTGGTGGACGCTTGGTCTGGAGCCCAGGGTCCGGTCTGTGACACTCCTCTTGGGATTTATCACACTCCACATAGTGTAACATCTCAAGTATCACAGCTGCCAGGTCACATGGCCTCAGAGTCAGGGCTGACTGTGGCTGACTGGCTGCAGAGCCCTTTCTTTCTCTGGCTCCACTTAACCTATCAGCCTTCTGTTTCATCCAATGAATAGGTTGGAATAGTATCGCCAAGTGCAGAATATGCTGCTTCCAAAATCTGAAGAGGCCTATCAAGCACTACACACCTTTCTTAACGATAACAGAAACAAGGCACAATCATTTGTTACTCACTTTAAAGCAATTGTCCCTGGCATGTCCCAGACCACTGGGCCCCTGCAAATTTCACTGCAGTGGCAGCCCCTGAGGCTTTTCCACATGTGCCTCACCACAAGGCATCCATGGTACTCGCCTCTTGTGTTCAACTAGCATGATGTCCAACTAGGATGATGTCATCAATGTGGTGAGCTGATATAATGTTCAGTGGTCTGTGTAGACCAGATGGTTTAGGTCTCTTGGGACCATACTGTGACAGAGAGCAGGAGAATTCACAGGGTGAGGCTGGGTGCATGGGGGACGTGGTAAGACAGGGATGGAGGCAGATTCACATTCAGCAGAAGTCAAGCTGCAGTCTGATCCCATGGGGAGCTCTGGGGCATGAATGGCCTCATGTGTGAGTCGTGTCTCCTGAGGCCAGGTAGCCTTTGCCCTTCTATACTGGGCAGTCATTGTTGGGGGCCCTGGTAGGAAGGTAGGGGCTGCCAGATTCAGCAAATAAAAATTTAGCAAATAAAAAAAATGCCCAGTTATATTTGAATTTCAGATAAACAGCAAATAAAATTTTAATTATGTCCCAAATATTGCTCAACATACTGTATTTTCTCTGCCAATCCTGGAGGCACATAACCTCCCAGGTATTTCTGGGCAGGATGACTCTGTAGATTGAAGGCAAGTCTTAGGTGAAGGGCCCAGCTGTGAGCTGTTGGCAGCCAGCTGGAACAAGTGGGGGCAAGTACAATGTCTGTACAAGGGGGTCATGGCAGCCTCTAACATCTACAACGTGATAGGTTGTGACATGAACAGGATTGCTGTGTACTCCATACAATTACAGCTGCCACTGAGCTCTTTAAGAGTTAGATAATTAGGTAATCGGTGTTTTGAATGTCCTATATTATGCAAAAATCACTGGTGGGTTGCTATATATGAAGAGAGTTTTAGTGATATCTGGATAATTGGATGGAGTTTTTGGATGGACATCATTTGCCTTTCATTTAAAACAAGGAATGTAGGCTCTTGCTGTTGTAAATTAGTTCTCTAAGGTGTTTTCAAAGTGACTGCAAAGCTCGTGAGTACAGTTCAGCCACGCAAAGAATCCATGTGGGGAGCAGCAGCAGACCTAGCTTGACCAGTGGCATCCTTAGACCTGGTGTAAGTCAGAGGGTGGGACAGAGCCCCCACTCCTTCTGCAGGTAGTGGGGCCAGAGTGATAGGAGAACATGTGGCAGAGCCCCTCGTGCTATGGTCACACAGCCCCTGCCAGAACCACAGCCTCTGCGAGGTGGCCCAGCTATGTCAGAGGACCAGGCCCTAGGGAGGCCGGGGGTGGTGGCCGCAGCCCGTCTCTGCTCATTTCCTCCACTCAGGTCTTTTCCCCTGGAGAGCCAGTTGTTAAACATTTTCCAGCTGGGTTTTCAGAACCTTGAAGGGAGTGGAGTCCGGTTCCTGCCTCACCTCCTGGGGGCTTTCCTGAGCCACTCTATTGAGGGTGATTACCAACGTGTGCCCCACTGTCCCTTGCTTCCCCTTCTTTGGGCTTGCTCAGATGAAGAAAAGCAGAATAACTTGTTAGTCCTCATGTGGCAATTATGGTCCATTAGGCTGTACCAGACACCCAACTAACACTGAATTCATCGATAGGCTCCTAATCTCACATAAAAAATAGAGGTAGCTCCCACCCTAATACAATGACACCCCAAGGTCAGACTCTGGGTCAACCCCACGGGTTGTCTTGTCCTCCGTCTCATGGCTGTATGGGGTACCAACAGATCCAGTGATGCTCCAAATGCAAGAGGGGTGGGGCTTCCACTGCCACATGTTCCCTAGCTGCCTCCCTCCTGTTGTCTCCAGAAGAGGATGGGGGTGAGGCCAGGCAGGTCCAACCCCCAATACTGGGTGCATTGCCACAAACAGAAGCTCTTTGAGTAAGAATGAAAGGGAACCAGCTGTGGGTGGCAAGAAACAATGTTTGCCCCCACCCCCAAGAGCACACATGTCTAGGGCACTGCCCAGGAGCACCTGACCCACCTGACCAGGGCCAAGGCTCAGGAATTTTTATAGGCACAGAAACAGAAGTTTTGAATGAATCACTTGTCTGAGATCAGGTAGATAGCAAGTGTCCACCAGCTCCCTCTTCCTGTTCCAAGTGCCATGAGGGAGCTGGAACAACGACTTCCAGGGTCATGGTTCCTGCAAGGGAGACACCACTGCAAAGGGAAGCTTGAGGATGAGGCAGCTCTCTCCAGGGGCCTCTGTCTCTTTCCACCTGTAATTGGGACCCCTGACTCTTCTACTTCATCTGTTACTCTTCTTTGTTTAATGTTGATATAAAATACATGCAATGAAATTCACCTTGTTAATCAAGTTTACTTTTTTGTTTTGTTATTATAGATATCATTTAAAAATATTCATTTATTCATTTGGCTGTACTGGGTCTTAGTAGTGGGATTTTCTTTAAAAAATGTTTTTTATTTGTTTATTTTTGGCTGCACTGGGTCTTCATTGAGCTTCCCTGGTGGCTCAGATGGTAAAGAATCTTCATGCAAAGCAGGAGACCCAGGTTTGATCCCTGGGTCAAGAAGATCTCCTGGAGAAGGGAATGGCAAACCACTCCAGTATTCTTGCCTGGAGAATCCCTGGACAGAGGAGTCTTGTAGGCTACAGTCCATGGGGTCTTCATTGCTGGGAGAGAGTTTTCTCTAGTTGTGGCAAGCAGGGACCACTCTCTAGTTGCAGTGCTATGGGCTTCTCATTGCAGTGGCTTCTCTTGTTGCAGAGCACGGACTCTAGGATGTTCAGGCTTCAGTAGTTGCAGCACATGGGCTCAGTAGCTGTTGCTCATGGGCTCTAGGGTGCAGGCTCAGTAGTCGCTGCTCACAGGCTCAGCTGCCCCACAACATGAGGGATCCTCCTGGACCAGGGATTGAACCCATGTCTCCTGCATTGGCAGGTGAACTCTTAACCACTGGACCACCAGAGAAATCCCAGTTGCGGGATTTTCAATCTTTGGCTGTGGCATGTGTGATCTAGTTCCCTAAACAGAGATTAAACCTGGGCTCCCTGCATTGGGAGCATGGTGTCTTAGCCACTGGACCACCAGGGAAGTCCCACATTTTCTTTAAACAAAATGTCATTAACATCTTTCCATGCCAACAGAGGCAGATCAATCTTATCATTTTAAAAGACTGCATATAAATGTAGCATAGTTTATTTAACCAATTTCTTAAAGTTGGGTGTGTGGATTATGTTTCATTTTTTGATCCTTTGAAGAGTAACCTGGAATATCCATCACTGAATTTGCTATATTATTTCCTAGAGATAAATTAAAAAGAAAATTAAATCAGGCCTATCAACCAGCTCCTTGAGCAACCAAAGGATGAGGACACTAACTAGGACATAGAAGTCCTTCGGCTCCTACTCTCTCTAATACCCTACATCTCTCTCTCTCCCATTAAGTCAGGAGCTCACTATCTGCTGAGACATCCTAGCCCATTGCTGGGCAGCTCTGTTGTTTTTATTTTTGAGAACGTCTAAGCAGAGACCACATTCATCCAACCTCCTCAGGACAACCCTTGCGATACTGATAACTCTGTGTCCTGGGCATCCCTCGGGAGCCATTATCTTTGATGTCCTCCCTCTCCTGGCCTCTCTTCCCTGGACAGGTCTGTCACTTGCTACAGTGATCCTTGACTCCAGTCCAGTGCTGACCCTCTGGTGTCACTCCCACACCTGAAAGGGAAGCAACTAGACAGGGCACACCTCCTGTGGTGGGAGCACAGGAGAGCTGCCTGAGGCATGAGAGTCTGGCTCTGGAGGATTAACTAGTGCAGGCAAGTGGGGGTGTTGGCCTCCTTCCTTCCTGCCCTCGCAGGTGCAAGGAGGAGGCCCGGGAAAGGGATCTGGGGAAGGATGCTCGCTGGTCAAATCGCAAGCTGGAGAGGGCCCGGAAGTCCAGGAAACCAGAAAGGGGCTCACTGATCTCTGCCCAGCCCTGTCCTCTCCAGCCTCCCAGAGGACAGAGCTGGGGGATTCTGATCCTCCTCTCAGGTACTGTGAGCCTGGACCAAGAGAAGGGCAGCTGCTCCTTGGTCTGGCCAGTCTAGAAGGCTAGTGTGGGGACTCCAAACCCAGGGATGAGTCCTGCCCCCTCTGTGAAGACAGAGGCACAGAGCCAGGGTCTGGTGGGACAGTGATCTGTCACATGTGAGTCTGGTGAAGCCCTTTTTGCTCTATTTTGGGAAAGAGATCAATCATGTCAAGGGCTTCCTTGGGGATGACCACACGGGCCATTGGCTGGAGGGCCTGGCATTCTGTCCAGCCACCCAGCCCCCTTGTGAACTCTTGCTAATTTTAGCAGTGCTTGGCAGCTGTAGTCAGGTCCCACTAGACAAGTTCACTCCCAGGCAGGGAGCTGGGAGTAGGGAGAAGGGAAGGTTCTCAAAGTGAGCGCTGGCCTGGACTTTGCAGGCTCTAAACCCCAGAATGACCATCCCCACCTTTTGAGGCAGGTTTTGATGATTTACAGTCAAAGACCTTTGATGAAAACAAGCATTTTCTACTTGGGCAGGGAGGAGGGGGCATGGCCCTGAGGTGAGGGTGAGGCCAGTCATCAGAGTGGTGCCCTGCCTCCATCTACTCCCCCACACTTGTCCCATCCCTCCCTTTCCCACCTACTGGCCCCACCCCCAGCCCCCAGCTACCATCAACCCTCACCCCCAGTCCCTACCCCTGCCTCTGCCCAGGCCTGAGCCTGGCTCTCAATGACCCAAATGATGTCTTAGGCACACCCCCCAACCCCTCATTCAACCCACCAGCCTGATTGGGCAAATGGCAGGGCTTTGAGGGCTCAGAAGAGGAGCCGAGAGTCTCAGGAGGTCTCTCACCATCTGCACCCCAGTTTCACAAGGAGTCTGTCTTGCTCAGGTCCTCAGGCCAGGCCTCCCTGCCACCAGCCTGCCTCTCCCCTCCCAAGAGTGGTACAGACCTCAGGGGAAAATTGGCCAGGAGTCCCTGTGGTCCAAGACCAAGACCAGGTCCAGATTCTTCAGCCTGCACAGGGTCAGGCCCTCAGGGCTTCCCTCCTGGCCTGCCGGCTCTTCAATGTGCTTTCCTGACCTGGGCAGTATGAAGACTGTCCGTCCTGGACATCCAAGGACTGGAGGGGACATAGACTGGTTCTGCCCCCTCCCCAGAAACTCTGGGCAACAAATCTCCACCCCCATGGGCTGAAGGCATGAGGTACCACTCCATAGCCCTTGTCTCTCCTGACCCCATGCAGGCCTCCTTTGCCTTTTGGCCCTGCCTGACCCTGTGGCAGTGGGCAGAGTATTTTAGCAGATGCCTGCTGAATGCTCTCTGCAGAAGCCCCAGGCAGCCTGAGTGGGCAGCCCTCTGCTCCATGGCCCATACCTGCACAGGTGGGCCCCTGACTTCCGGGCTACAGGCCAACCCTGTGCCTCAGCAGGCAGGAGTGTCTCCACCTCCCCTCAAACCTACCTCTTGACCTCTCAGAGAAGTGGTGATGGAGGCCACAAGGAGCCGGGTCCAGACAGCTTTAAACCTGGTAAGGGTCACCGCAAAGCCAGGTGAGTGGTCCCTGGGGCCACGGCTGGGACAGCAGAAGTTGGGGTGGCACTGGACCCCCTGGAAGGAGGCGTGGAAGCTAGGTGGCAGCCAATCCCTCCACTCTCCAGCCTCTCTAGGAGGGGTCTCCATGGGAACAGTGTCTTCTTGGGGACTTGCTCCTGGGCTGACAGTGCCAGACTGTCCGCTGTGCACTGGCCTCACAAATCCAACAGCTACTTGGCACCAATCTCTCCTTGACTAACAGACACACTGACATGCCAAGACCAGGTGGATTCCCCCAGCCCTACCCATGCCTCTCGGTCTGTGGGACCTCCCCTCCTAGTGCACAGTCATCAGTATGCATATAGTCCTTAAGGCCACAGGTCTGGACAAAGCCATTGGATGTATAGGTTGAAAGCAAAGTGGGAGGGGCCAAATTGGTTGGGCAGAGATGATGGGGGCTGGGTCTGTGGGACTTGGTTGAGGACAACTGCCCTCTTTATGCCACACTCGGCACTTTGGGACCCCACTTCCTTGGCTCAAGAAAGAAGGCAGGACATGCTGCAGGGCTTCCTTTTGACAGATGAGACAGATGAAGGTGTGAGAGTGCCTCCTACCCCAGCAAAGCACTGGGATGGCCCAAGAGGGCCAGGGCATGGGACCCCTGGGCAAATGCTGGACACGCTGTGGGCTTTAGACTGCATGCATTGCCCTGGAGGGCAGTGTGAGCCCCATGTGTGTCCAGCTGCAGCCATTGGATGGCTGTGTACACACAGAGGGTGACTCTGGGCCAGCTGCCACATACTCCTGAGGAAGTGCTTCCCCAACCTGCCAACCCCAGACCTGCCTTGAGAATCCCAGGAGAGCCAAGATGGGAGCACCCAGGAGAGCCAGAGGGCTGGGGCACCAAAATCTGGGATCCTGGGGGCCATGGCATTGTCAGATGGCGGCGGTGGCCCTGCCTGGAGCATAGTAGAGTTGCTCAGGCAGGAGACCCCACACACACACACGATATTTGGATGTAGCTGTGAGCCTTGATTCTGTGTCCTGTGACCTCTTGGTGACCAGGCAAGGGTGCAACTGTGGTGTGAAGGTGGGGACAGTCTCTGTCTGTGACCTGGGGAACAGGTGGCTTCTTGGGGTTCCTCAGGCAACTCCCCGCAGTCCCTAGGCTGCTCAACAAGAGCTTTATGCCGAGGTGCATGGGCACCCAGCCTGGGCTCTGGGAGGGCTAGGCAGTCCAGTGGGGTGGGGAGGGGAGGTGGGCTCAGAGCCGGCGCCCGGGTTCAAAGCCAGCTCTGAGCCATCTAGATCTGTGGCCTCAGAAAGGAAGTAGAGGTAATAAAATGCTTGGGTCCCAGGAGATTAAGCATAAGGGAGAACTGGAGATACCCTGGGCAGGGGCTGGTGCACAGTGCCTGCTCCTGCGGATGTTCACAGGGGTCTGTGAGGCAGACCTCTGCCCTGTGACTTGAACCCCACCCATACCCACCTGGATACACAGCCTTGAGAGTTGAGAGGACTGTGCAGTTAGGAGCACCTCCTCTCGGGGTTGCAGGCTGACTAAGTGTGGCACCTGCAGATACTCAAGGAAGGGACTTGCACCCATCTTGGAGGATGCTCCCCACGGCCAGAGGGGAGGTCAGCTGGAGGCCCATGTCAGTCTGTGGTCACCTGCAATGTTGGTCAACAGCCATGGAACCTTCCAGCCCCTTTCCAAACATGTGCCCACATGGGCCTGGACACAGAGAGTGAAGCCATTGGGTCACAACCCCTCATGGGTCCAAGCCTATGGCTATTGGACAGGCTGCCATGATGGAAGTAGAGGGGATGAAACCCAGAGGGGCCTGAGGGCTGGACCTCTGCAGGATTAGCATTGCTTTTCATAAGAGCCCATGATGTCACACAGTCTTGTTTGGGGAAAGATGCCAGGCAGCCGTTGTGTACCTGGCCTTGGGTGCTGGACCCATGCTGTGTGTTGGATGCCTGTGGCCACCATCTAAAAGATGAGCAGATGCTAACACCTCCCCTTGTGCCAGGGATGCGAGGCAGCTTGTGTAGTATATTCAGCTCAGCGCCTGGCATATTGGAAGGATTTAGTGAATGTTAATGTTACTATTCGTTCTTGGCATGTTTTATGTTTGAAAGTGTGTGTGTGAGAGAGAGAGAGGTCCAATCTGTAGGCGTGGGCCTCTGAGGACAGCCTGGATGGTTTCACAGAGCACGGGGGCCACTCCAGGGCTGTGTCCTGTGAGAAGAGCCTTGGGGCAAGGTGCACCCCACCCCATGCCCAGAGCTGCAGAATAGCTTAGAAAACACTGGTGTTTGAGTCTGTGTGCTTTGTTGTAGACTTTGTCAGCCCCACTGCTGTGTGACCTTCTGTGGGTTTAAGTTTTAAGCAAGGGGTCTTGGTAAGACAATTGGTTCCTAAGTAAGGATCTGTATCCATTAGGAATGCTATGGGCTTCAGGAATTGAAACACCTGACTAACCATGGCCTTAAGTGATGAGTGCTTGCTTCCACAACCAGCACAGGGAGGTGTGTGGGTCCAGGGCTGACTCAGCATGTCAGTGATGTCATCAGGGCTGGGCTCACTCTGCCTCTCTTCACTGCCATCTATAATATGCTAACAGCCTTTTCTCTTCAGCCTTGTCTCCTCATGGTTCAGGATAGCTGCTACAGTGCCGGTTATCACACCCTTATACAGCTGTGTACGCAAAGTTGGCAGGGCACTGATCTTCCCCAGAGGGCCCTCCTCCTGCTAAAAACAGGCTTCCCTTCACCTGTCATTGGCCAGAACTGGGCCACATGCACAACTATAAACCAAATCACCAGCAAAAAAGGGACAGGATAACCGAGCTTGGCTTAGCCCAATCATGGGATGTCCCCTCAGCCTGGTGGGGGGGCTGTCTTCCTTTAAGGTGATAGCCCCCCAGTCTCCCAACAAAATGTGGGCTATCAAAACTGAGGAAGAAGGAGCACATAGCTGTGTCGTCTCCTTATTGGAATTCAGAGCATCTCCACCCCCGAGTTCACATGGAAAACTGCCAGCAAAAGAGGGTTAGGTTTTTGAAGAGTGGATCCATGGCTTTTATTCTAGTATCTGCCCTTTCTTTTTTGGTCTGAATATCCAGGGAATCAAAATAGCCTTTTCTGCATGAATATGTGCTATTGTGCAAAGAAGGAAGGGCCGCCATACCTCTGTCCACATGCAAGGTCAGAGCAGGGTCTCTGCTTCCTGGGGATTCATGGGCATGGGTACTGTGTTTATACCCAACCTCGTGCCACCACAAAGTGGTGAGTGAGCAGCCACTCCTCCAAAGAGTGTGGGAGGAGACCCTCGTCCAGGGTGTCCATACTCATAGAAATGGTGACATTGAATCTATCTTTTATATATAGGGACCCTTCCTCCCTCTAATGGCCTCAGCAACTTCCAGGCTGTGGACACCATGCTTGAGACACCTCTAACTAACTGATGTCACCTCTAACTGGTGCCTTGACTAACACTTCATGAAAATTTGCACCACTGGCCCATTTACTCCCTTAGCATAGACTCCTAGAGGTAGAATGATCGGATCTTTTAGACAATAATGGCAGCTGCCCATCGCCCTCCAGACTGGCTCTTCCAGCCTGTGTCTCACCCACTCTCCTGGTTAGCACCTCCCTCTTCCCCTGACCTGGATCAGGGGTACAAAGGGAGGTGCCTCATCTTCCCTCTACCCCTCATCCCCAGGCTACATTTGTTTAGAAGGGGTGTGGGAACTCCATTGTCTTAATTTTTCAACTGGTTTCAACTGCGGTAGTTTGAAATGATGGGTCATTCTGAACTCAGGGTCAGGGTGCAAAAGGAGACCCTGGGTGTGTGTGAGAAACACCTACTCCGCAGGTCCCCCCTCCCCAACTCTGCACAGCTCCTCTCCCACCCAACTGCTCCCCATCCCCCTCCCTGTGCAGGCGGAACAGATCCTGGCGGAGTTCCAGCTGCAGGAGGAGGACTTGAAGAAGGTGATGAGGCGGATGCAGAAGGAGATGGACCGAGGCCTGAGGCTGGAGACCCACGAGGAGGCCAGTGTGAAGATGCTGCCCACCTATGTGCGCTCCACACCAGAGGGCTCAGGTATCGCGGTCCAGGACAGGGCCGGGATAGAACCCACATGGGAGCCAGCAGGTCCTCAACCAGAGGCAGCTGTCCCCTGGCTCCAGCAGGGAGAAGTGCCCTAGGCCCTTCCTAACAGCCCCAGTGTGCTGAGCCCCAGACACTGGCCTGTTCTTATTCTTGGCTCTATTGGCCCAGCCCTGGGGCCTTCAGGCTCATTCTGGTGCTTGGCTTTTTTCATTTCACAAGAAGAAAAATGATTTCCTATAGTCATTTGGGGGACTCTCAGCCCAATCCTGAGTCTGGACCATTTTCCTAGATTTTCGGGTGGGCTCTGGGCTTGGGGGACTTTAGTCCAAGGCAAGGAATTCCTGCTGACTTCCCCAGTTCACCTTTGACCCTTTCCACAGTTTACTCTGGGGTCCGGTACCAGAGGCCCCTCTGGTGCCCCCACCATGCCTTTACCTCCTCTTCTCCAGTCTCAGGGGTTCTGCCAGGTGGTGCCCATGAGACTGATGTACTTCTGTCTGTGGCTGCAGAAGTCGGGGACTTCCTCTCCCTGGACCTGGGTGGCACCAACTTCCGGGTGATGCTGGTGAAGGTGGGGGAAGGCGAGGCGGGACAGTGGAGTGTGAAAACCAAGCACCAGATGTACTCCATCCCCGAGGATGCCATGACGGGCACTGCTGAGATGGTGAGCACCCTGGGCTAGGGAACAAGGGGCTAGGGGGAATGGCAGGGGCCAGGATCAAGACCATCCAGGATCTTGGAGCTTGGCTAGTCCTGGTAGGAGGGCCTACCTATTCATCAAGGGCAGGTGGCTGTGGGCCCAACTTCCGGGGTCCCTGCTACAGGAAAGGGAAGCAGCTGCCGAGAGGCCTAGGTGGATGGCCATGGGGCATGGCGCCAGCAAGTCACACCCCTGCCCAGTTTCCCAGAAGGGTCGGAAACATGGTAGGGCAGTCCAGAGAACACTCTGGTCCAACAGGCTCACAGCCCATGCATGCATTCTACTTCCTCCCCATGTGGCGTTCCCTCACCCTCTACCAACATAGATGCCAGGTGGCATGACTGCAATGAAAATATCTGCCCATGGGGAGGACTCAAGAAGGTCCACAGAAGTAGAATGAGCCCTAGGGGACGTAGATGAAGCCAGAGCCAATTTCCTTGAGGCACAGGGTTTTAAGAGCCAATTTCCTTGAGGGACAGGCCCACAGCAGCCTTGTCCTTGCCATACCCTGGAATGGTGCAGGACAGGGAGTGCATCAAGGAAGCAGGATGGTGTTGCTGCCTCCCTGGGCCTGGAACCCACTGGGGAGCTTAATCAATCAGCAGGCACTCAGTAATGCCCAGCTCTGTGGACAGGCCTATGTGAGTGGGGTGGTGGCCAGTCCTAGCAGGTCCAGGGGTTGGGCAGCCAGCACACTTGGAGGCAGCAAAGAACACTTTGGGTGTTGAAGCCAGAAACCATAGTTATAGCCAGGGATACACCTCTGTCCAAAGTCTGAGGCTAGATGCTGCTGGGTCCAGCTGGGAGGGCCAGACTGGCAGAGCACAGCTGGGCTGGGGACCAGCCCCATCATCCTGGCATTGCCTGTCCTGAGGACTGCTTTCAGTGGGACTCTGGCATGGGGGTCGTGCACAGGGCTTGCTTGAGTCCGGACAAGCAGTGGTGATCAGGAGCAGGGGACTGAGGGTAGGTCCAGAGGCCATGCTTTCCAGGGGCCTACGGTTAAGCAAGGGCTGAGGAGCATCCTGGCACGAGGCTCACCCTCTGCAGCCGATGGCCACCATGGTGTTGTCTTCCAGCTCTTTGACTACATCTCTGAGTGCATCTCTGACTTCCTGGATAAGCATCAGATGAAGCATAAGAAGCTGCCCTTGGGCTTCACCTTCTCCTTTCCTGTGAGGCATGAAGACATCGACAAGGTGGGGCTAGGTGTGAAGTGGGTGGGGGAGGAGGTGGACGGATGAGTGGACAGGTACCCTAGAGAAAAGGGCCCATGAACTCTGCCCTGGGCTGCTTTCAAATGCTGCACTCTATGTTGGGAAAGAGCCTTGGATTCAAACAAGCTCCATCACTTACCTCCTGTGAGACTCTGGGAAATCATCATAATACTAGCTGATTCTTACCATTACCTCAAGCATCTTTGCAACCCTATGAGATATGCATATCACCCCCATTACAGAGTAGGAAACTGAGGCATAGCAACTTGCCCACAATGGGAAGTGGCAGCACTGGGGCTCAAACACAGGCAGCCAGGCTCCAACACACCAGTGTACCATCTGTGGGGAAGGCAGCAATGTCCCAGGGCTGCGGCTTTACCCTGCCTTTCAGCAGGCAAGTTAGCCTGCCAGTTATACACGCCCCCACACATACACACATATATGTAAATTACACACACACACAGACATATGTAAATTATATGTATACACATGCAAAAATTACACATGTGAATCACACAGGTGCACATAAATTATACATGCATGCACTGCATGTGTTACACCATGTATACACTCATGATTATACATATATAAACACATAAATTGTACATGCATATTTTTATGCATAAATATACTCACATATATACATACACAGGTCAGTTATATATTTGTATATATCTACACATGTCAATTATACATACATATATACATGTAAATTATACACGTCAAGTATATATACATATACACGTGTAAATTACACCTGCATATTTACACATGTCAATCATACCTACATGCATATATGTGTGTGATTATACATATATATATATACACACACACATTCACAGGTAAATGATACATACTCATCTACACACATTAATTATACAAATAAATATATATGTGTGTAAATTATACATACATACACACAATTATACACAACACACAAGACCTCTGGGTCAGAGAGAAAGCCAAAGTCAGCACTCCTGGCAGAAGCAGCAGTGGGAGCAACATCTCACGTTGGTTTTCCAAGCCCCAGTCCCCACTGGACACTGGGGGCTGGATGGGACCTTCACACACAGGAGCTGCACACAGGAGAGGAGCCCTGATCTTATGTCGGCTGCTCCTCTCTGGACCGCCTCCTCACTCCTCACTGGATGATGACTATGGGCTTAACTATACAGGCTTTCTTACATCGGCTGGAACCCAGCCCTGCAGAAATATGAGATATGGATAGAGAATTGTCTCCAACACTTCTCAAAGTTATATGGCTGTTTTGAGCCTTGGTTTCCTCAGCTTTAAAGTGGGTGCACATTGTACTTCCCTGGCCATCCAGTGGTCAAGGCTCCATGCTTCCAGTGCAGGTTTGACCCCTGGTCAGGGAACTGAGAGCTCACATGCCAAGCTGCGTGGCCAAAAATTTAAAATAAATAAATAAAGTGGGTGCACATCCTTGTGGTCCAAGTCAGCTCCCATACTTTCACACCTACCCCCAGCAACCAGCAGTCACTGAGCCCCTCCTCTCCCCCCAGGGCATCCTTCTCAACTGGACCAAGGGCTTCAAGGCCTCAGGAGCAGAAGGCAACAACATCGTGGGGCTCCTGCGAGATGCCATCAAACGGAGAGGGGTAAGTGGCACCTGCACCTGCCTCTCTGACTGCCCTGGACCCTCCTCCCCCCACCTCAGGCCAGGATGCTAGCGAGGGCCTGCTGGGTGTCCCCCCCAGGTAGGGGTCTCTGCCTCCTGTGCCTGGCTGGAATGGCTCGGAGCCCACTAAGCTGAGACCCCTACCCCCATCCAGCCCCCATCACCACTGTCTCTCCACCTCTTGGCAGGACTTTGAGATGGACGTGGTGGCTATGGTCAATGATACTGTGGCCACGATGATCTCCTGCTACTATGAAGACCGCCGGTGTGAGGTTGGCATGATTGTGGGTAAGGATGCACGCCCTGCTCAACCCAGGGGCCCCAACCACCCAAAGACAGAGCTGAGGCTTCTCATCTACAGCAGGCTTCAAAGGGCCTCGGCACCAGTCACGGCCACCAGAGGTGCGGGAGCCCATGGTGGTCTTGTGAGCAGCAGGGGTGTCCTGCATGCACGTGCTATTTATTGGTAGGAAGCATTTCAACACTCATGAGTCCCTGCCTCAGATGGCACACCAGCTGCATGTCCACCTGGCCCGTCAGGATTTAATTAAATCACCTCATCTGGTAAATTGACCAACCTGGACAGATTTGTCCAAGTGGAAGAGGATAAACCCGAGTGGCGTCATCCCTTCCCAGACAGTCTTACTGCACCCCAGGGCATCTGTTCACCCTGCTGGAAGTGAAGGCAAGTACCAGGAAAGGGGACAGCGCGGGCCCCAGTGGGCCCTTCCCACCAACCGTGGGCCTTTCCCAGAAGTTCCTGAGGCCTTACAATGTTTACTGCAGCGCTTGGACACACAGGCATGTGGGTATTTCCCTGGACTCTCCGGGCCCTGGTTACCCAGAAAGGCAGCGTGAAGTTTGTTTGCTTCTAAGGTCCCCTTCAGAGTCAGCCATAAGGGGTTCTGTATTCATGTTCTTACCATCCCTCTCCAACTGTATGAACATGTCCTAAGGGGCAGCCTGGTCAACTCTGCCTCTCCTCTAGTTTCTCACGTCTCTTCCTTCCACTCTCACCTTCCAGCTGAAAGTTAAGTCCACCCCTAAACAGAAGCTCCAGGGGCCCTGGCTCTCTCCTCCCTGAGGGGAGAGAGAACTGCCTGGGTCAGTTTCCCAGCCCACTTCCACCTGGGCTCTGTGGCCAATGGCCTCAGGCTCGCCCCTGGAGCAGAGACGGTAGAGTGGCCCGTGATCACATTCGCCCTGCAACGCTCTTGGTGTCTTTCCTCTGTGGTTAAACACATGTTTATGATAATTACCAAGAGCTAAAAATTGGGAGGAATCACGTCAAAGTCTGGATTTCTGTATTTTTCCCCCACAAAATCTTGGAAGGCCCAGCATTACTGGGCCTGGATCCCAGGCAGCTCCACTGCTGGTGTGAGGTTGGCATGACTGAGGGGCTGTCCCTCACAGCTTGAGGGGTGTGCAGTCACGTTCAGATTGACGCTCTGCTGTCACCATTTTGAAACTCAATTTATGAACAAAAGACTCCATGTTTTCACTTTGCACGGGACTCTGCAGACTATAAATTCCATAGCCAGGCCCACCTGCAGTGGCCCGTGTGCTGCTCCCAAGGGCCCACACTCTGCCTCAGTCACCACTGGGTGTGTGCATGCACGCTCAGTCGCTTAGTCATATCCAACTCTTTGCGACCCTATGGACCGTAGCCTGCCAGGCGCCTCTCTCCATGGAATTCTCCAGGCAAGAATACTGGAGTGGGTTGCCATTTTCTCTTCCAGGGGATCCTCCCAACCCAGGGATTGGACCCATATCTCCTGCACTGGCAGAAGGATTCTTTACCACTGAGCCACCTGGGAAGCCCAACCTCTGGGTGGCCCCCCTCAAAAAAGAACAGTGGCTGAGACAAATAAGTTCAAATAAATATTTAGAAAGTGCCAGAAAACAAGAGGGATGCACAGACAAGACAAAATCATAACATTCCATACCCATCTGTAACTGGCAAAGCACTTTTAACATATATTCTTTCCCTCACTTCTCTCAACTCCAGGTAACAGGGGAAGTAGGTGTTACCAACCCCTTTTGGGGAAGAGGAACCACCCAGGGAGGTGGGCTTATCTACCTGAGGTCACACAGCAAACCCAGACCTTCCAGCTCCTGGGAGAGCTGGTTTTCCTTTGCTGCAGGGGGATGGAGGGAGTGGTGAGGGTGGAGGGCTCAAAGAAGCTGGGAAGACAGGGCCAATAGGGCTTCCTGCAGGGGCGATGCACCCAGGACAGCTGGCATCCCAGGTGGGATCTGACACTGCCACTTCCCATAGGCACAGGCTGCAACGCTTGCTACATGGAGGAGATGCAGAACGTGGAGCTGGTGGAAGGGGATGAGGGCCGCATGTGTGTCAACACCGAGTGGGGCGCCTTCGGGGACTCAGGCGAGCTGGACGAGTTCCTGCTGGAGTACGACCGCGTGGTGGATGAGAACTCCCTGAACCCCGGGCAGCAGCTGTAAGGACTGCCCCTCCCCTGACCACGCGGCAGATGGGGCTGGCACGCAGATAATGGGCTTGTTTTTAAACAGTTCTGGGGAAAAGCAAACTGACGATCTCTTCATAAGCTGGCTCCTCTCTTCCTTCAGCTCAGACGTGTGTGCCCCTCTGTGAACCAGAAGTAGTGAGAGATGCCAAGATTAGTCTTTAAAAAGAGGGTCTATGGACAGATGAGCAGGGACCTCCCCCATTCCAGCAGGTGACCACTGGCATAGGAAGACTCTGAGAAGCCCCCAGCAACGCTGACTGGTCTTAATCAAGAGATACTCTAAGTACGGCTCTGAACAAGTTACCAGAATGAATTGGAGTAATCTGGAGGATGTTGCGGGTTCACAGAGCTTGTCCTGAGTCAGGGCTTTCCTTTATCAACTGCCTACTCTGCACCAGGCACCTGAGCTTCTTCTCTGGCTCTCCTAAACCTCGGCGAGGTCGGTAGTATTCAATAAAAGAGGAAAACACTGGAGGCTTACAGAATCTAGGCCCAACTCGGTGGATTCCAGGAGCACAGGGACCCTAGGAGTCCTAGCAAGTGGGCAGAGGCCCGCTCCAGGCTGGCCACTAGCCCCTCTGAGCCTGAGCTTCCCCAACTGTCTCTGGGTGATGAGAAGAGCTCCTATCACATACATGCGAGGAGATCGAAGTGGGCTCAGCTCAGGGTCCTTCGGGAGGAAAGTCGTAGAGGGACTGAACTGCGGCCCCACCATGGATAGTTCTCCCAAGGCCCCAAAAGCCCAGGTGGATTAATGCTGGAATGGGCTTGAACTCAGTGTCACAGCGTCCCACATGGCCTCCTCTTGGCTGTGATGGGGTGGTGGCCGACCTCCGTCTGCTTGTGGGGACCTCCCTGCGGAGAATGACCCGGCTGTCCTCCTCTGCCCAGGTACGAGAAGCTCATCGGTGGCAAGTACATGGGCGAGCTGGTGCGGCTTGTGCTGCTGAAGCTTGTGGACGAGAATCTGCTCTTCCACGGAGAGGCCTCGGAGCAGCTGCGCACACGCGGCGCCTTCGAGACACGCTTCGTGTCGCAGGTGGAGAGGTGCGCGGGGCGCTCAGGGGATAGGGTTAGGGTACGGGTGGCGGTGTGCACGCAGAGGTTCCAGGGCCCAGACGCAGAAGTCGGGCGGGGAGGTGGGGGCGAGGCTCCAAGAGTGGGCCGGGCCTAGGTGGAGCTCAGGGGGCAGAGGGCGGGGCCGGGACCCGAATTGGGGTCCCAGGGTAGCGGTGAGGTCCTGGGACGCGTGCGGGGAGCCGGGCTCAGAGGGCAAGGCGCAGGGCGCAGGGGCTCAGGACCGGCTAAGGTCCCGGGATGGGGCTCCGGGGGCGGGTGTGGCTTCCGACTCCGAAGGGAACTCCCTGCAGGACAGTCGACGGAGACCACACCTCCCCTGTGCGGTTCCCCCACCCGCCGTGGACCTAGTCTCATTTCATCCACACAACAGCCCAAAGGAGCGGCAGTTGTCGTCCACGTTAGGGCGGAGACCCTGGGCTTAGAGAGACGAGTATGACCAAATTACTGCTGGTCCCTGGCGGAGTCAGACCCGCTCCCCTCGGGACTCGGAGACCCAAGCTCTCTGCCTGGGAGAGGTGGGCAGGGGAAGGGGCAGAGGCCGCCGCGGTGGGGATCTGGCTGGTTCCAGACAAAGAGACCCTCCCTCAATGCCCTCTCATCCCCTCCCCGCAGCGATTCCGGTGACCGCAAGCAGATCTACAATATCCTGAGCACCCTAGGGCTGCGGCCCTCGGCCACAGACTGTGACATCGTGCTCCGAGCCTGCGAAAGCGTGTCCACGCGCGCCGCGCATATGTGCGCCGCGGGACTGGCGGGCGTCATCAACCGGATGCGCGAGAGCCGCAGCGAGGACGTGATGCGCATCACCGTGGGCGTGGACGGCTCCGTGTACAAGCTGCACCCCAGGTGAGCCCGCGCGGCCTTCTGCCGGTCCAACCCTGGTCCAGCCTGCCCCTTGTGAGTTTGCATCCTTAGGGCAGAACCCGGGCGTCGGTCTCCATCTATGATACGCAGGCTGAGAGGGAAGCTCTCCGATGTCCCGAGAATTCTTAAACTCTCCGTACTCCCTTGGCACCCAGACACAGGAGGAGGGTTCCCTTGTTTTACCCCTTGCCCTGCATTCAGCGCGGTACCAGCAGCCAAGCTTCCCCTCTATGCAGCTTCAAGGAGCGATTCCACGCCATCGTGCGCAGGCTGACGCCCAGCTGTGAAATCACCTTCATTGAGTCGGAGGAGGGCAGCGGCCGGGGCGCGGCCTTGATCTCTGCGGTGGCCTGTAAGAAGGCCTGCATGCTGGGCCAGTAAGAAGAAAGGCTGCAAGGCAGGAAGGAAGCTGTGGCCGGCTACTGGACCTGGGCTCCAGGGGACACTCTCCTTACAAGTCCCCCCAGCTTGGCCCAATCGAGAGGCTTCTCCTTGTGAGGACCTTGGATGCCTCCCATCCCAGCTGTCACCCCCAGAAGATGGGGGAAAGCCTCTGGAGAGGTTGCAGAGGGCCCAGGCAGGCCTCTTCTCTCAGGGTCAGTTGGTGAGATAGCCCTAGGGCCCTGACTGGGTTGGGAGCAGAAATGAACAGGAATGGAGAACCCTCAAAGTACCTCGCCTTTCTTGCTGGAATCAAGGACCCGGGAGGGAGTTATTCACTCAGGATTTTGTTGCATTTCTGCACTGCTTGTCTCTTGGACTTTCAGCCTGGCTCAGCCTTGGCTCTGAGAAGGGGGTGCCCTCTGGACCCTACTATGGCCTGGCTTCCTCATGAGCTCAGCCTGCATGGGGAGGCAGCCCTCATCACCTGGCCAGACCTAGACCTGGATTCCACAGGGGCCCCAGGGAGCTGCTGATCACTCAGGCCCAGGAGATGGAAGGGACAAGCTCCACGGTGGAGGCTGTGGGTACCCCGAGACCTGGAGATGGCAGCCTTTTCCCTCCCATCCTGCCATCTCTGAGTGGTCTGTGGTTCTGGGATGGACCCTCACAGGAGATGCAGGAGACAGAGTCCCCAAAGCCTCTTCCCAGAGGGGCCCAGGAAAAGGAGGAGTTCCCCTACCCACAGACAGGCCTGGGAGCATCTCTGGGATCGAGTCCCCGGCTCCCATGGCCCTGGGCACTCAGAAAGCCCAGCAGCACTCAGCACACCCCCCAAGGGACAAGCTAGGCCTCTTTCTTCTCAGCAGACTTCCATGTAACCACACCAACATATCCATGCCCAACCTGGAACTGTGTGGGTTTTTTTTTTAATTAAAAGTTTTAAAAGTTTAGAACATGACCTTGTCCACTGTTCTTTGACCTCTGTGTATGAGACTATGGGACAGCGCACATACAGACATGATCCTGTGCACACAGACACTCTGCAGGCCAAGGTGTGTCTTGAAATGTGCCATGCTCTCTGGTGAGCCATGCTGGGTAGTATGAAGAGTAACACACAAGGCTGCAGGAGCAGGAATGGCATGGGGTGGTGCGGGGGGGTGTGGTCAGGGGTCCTGGACTTGACCAGGCCTCTGTCCACCAGCCTGTGGGATTCAGGGTGTGGTTCCATCTGTTTGTAATCATTCAGCAGCTCTGAGATCTCTGAGATCTTCCAGGTGCTATCCTGGAGGGAGTGGGGCTACTCTAAGAAGGGGGACAGGGCTGATCTCTGGGGACTGGTCCTGCTGCAAATCGGTCTCAGCAGGGAGTTCTGGAGCCACTTAGGTTGTGACAGTGATGGAAGGGGTCGGAGACAGAATTACAAGAAGTCACATGGGGACTTCCCTGGTGGTCCAATGGCTAAGACTCCGGCACTCCCAATGAAGGGGGCCTGGGTTCCATCCCTGGTCTGGGAACTAGATCCCACATGCTACAACTGAGAGTTTTCATGCTGCAACTAAAGATCCTGCGGGCTGCAGTTAAGACCCAGTGCAGCCAAATAAATATTTTTTTTAAAAGAAGTCACATGATTTCTGTGATCCTTTCAAGTTTGCTCCTGAAAGAAATGCCTATTTCACGTTAGCCAAGCCTCAGGGCTAAGACCATCTTACACACAAACCCAGTTACATATGAACATGTATTTGTAACATTTTAACATACACTCACCTTTTTTTTTCAGGTTTTTGGATGTTGTTATCTTTTTTAATTTCATTTTTATTTTATGTTGGAGTAGTCAGACATGACTGAAGAGACTTAGCACATCGTTGATTTACAATGTTGTGTTAGTTTTAGGTATACAGAAAAGTGGTTCAATTATACATATACATATATCCATTCTTTTTCAGCTTATTTTCCCCTCTCAGTTATTACAGAATACTGAGTAGAGTTCCCTTTGCTATACAACAGGTCTTTGTTGATTATCTATTTTATACATAGTAGGGCTTCCCCTGTGGCTCAGTGGTTAAAAAAACTTACCTGCAATGCAGGAGACGTGAGTTCAATCCCTGGGTCAGGAAGATCCGCTGGAGGAGGGCCTGGCAACCCACTGCAGTATTCTTGCTGGGAGAATCCCATGGACAGAGGGGCCTGGTGAGCTACAGTCCATAGGACCGCACAGTCGGACATGACTGAAGTGACTGAGCACACATGTGTAGTGTGTATTACACTCACTTTTCAATGAGAGAAACCAGCAAATCTGGAATGACTATGTTGTTTCGTTCAGTACTTAACCCAAAGTTGTGATTTTGAGTTTTCATGTCCTCCTTGAGATGCTGTCCCATTTTATGGTATGCCACATGTGGAATTACTTCTGACCTTTTTCGTTCTCTCAAGTCTAAATTATGCATTGGAAGTCTGTGTGAGCCTCTGATGACATCATTATCGGTATTAATGTACTCATGTTCCAGCATTCACCTACAGTATTGGATCTCACGTTACCATAAATTATTTTCTAGGTGTCCTTTGTGTTACGATTCAGGGCCTTGTATTGATTGTTTAAAATTCTCTATGGAGGTAGGTTATAGCTATAGTCTATGAATTTCATTTTAGGAGAGTAAAAGAGGTGTTATAAGATACTTGTTACACAAAAGGGACCTTGGGTCTGACAGATGAGAGCCCTGCTCTCCTAGCTGACCTCCCTGCATCCTCACCTCAATGGGCAGAGAGACAGCCATGGGCCCTCTCCTCTTCTGGGTTCAGGGGAGCTGCCAACTGCCCACTGTTCCCGCTCTGGCAGGTCCCCAGCCCCCCAGCCCCTCTCTGCCCTGGGCCCACAGGGAGCTGAGAGGCTGCTGCTCTGGCACAGTGCAGGGAGCCCAGGCCCCTCACTCTGTAGTGGAACTCCACAAGAAGGGCTTGGAACCCTCTTCCATGGGGGTCACAGGGGTTGCTCGGGGTCCGGGCAGTGCTCCATGCTCCAACAGCATCACATGCAAGTTCTGGTCGGGGTTGCCATTAGCTCAGGGCTGCCTTTTGCCCCTTGGTCAGAGGGGCGAGAGGCCAGGGCCAAATGTCCTCACCTCAGGGAATCCCTGGAGGGGGGTGTCTCAGGCCAGAGACCATCCTCAGAACCACTGACTACCTTCCCAAGCCCAACGGAGACCTCAGGCCAGCCCTGCCCCAGCTGTCCCTGTGGCCTGGGCTGGAACTGCGGGAAGGACAGTCTGGTGAGAGTAACAGGGGTCCCTCATTCATCCCTGGAGTAGCGAGAGCTGCGAGCCTTCTCTGCTCTCAGGAGGCAGTGCACTCAGCAGTGCCAGGACAAGAGGACACTGCATGTCACACGTCTGTCGGGGGCCTGAAGGTCATTGGGAATGTGGCTGGAATCTGCTCAGGGGCCCTGTCTTCCCCCGGCCCAAGTAGAGGCTGCCAAGTTTGGGCCTATCCTCTCCTCCTGTCCTTATTTGGCATTCCAGGTGATAAGGCTGAGACATAAAGGGGACTGTGGGCCCCTCGGGGCAACCAGGCCACTTCAGAGAGAGAGGATGGTGAGTGCCAGGTGGGGGACTCCAGGCCGGCAGCCTCCAAGGTGCTGTCCTTTGGGCTGGGGGCATGGAGCCGGTGCTTCTGTGCCTGTGCTGGGCCCAGAGAGGTGGTCTCCAGGGAGAGAAGCAGGGCCCTGGGCCCCGGCTCTCCCGGGAATGTTCTGGGGTTGTCCATGGCAGGGAGTCTTTGGGGAGCTGGGGAGAGGACCCATCCCCACCTGTGGTAATGCAGGCCAGCAGGAAGGCAGGGACCCGGGGCAAGGCCGCGGCCACCAAGCAGGCACAGCGAGGCTCTTCCAACGTCTTTTCCATGTTCGAGCAAGCCCAGATCCAGGAGTTCAAGGAAGTGAGTGCCCCACTCCCACTAGCCTGGGCCCCATCTGGGCACCGTGTCCCCAATACACCCCCTCTTCCCTGTAGATCAGAGGTCTTGGCCCCTGTCCTTGCTCCTCCCACCACCCAGGACCTCCTCACCTCCTGCCTTGCCTGGGGTGGGGGCTGCTCCACTGGAGACTGTGGCCCCCCTACCTCACAGGCCTTCAGCTGTATCGACCAGAACCGTGATGGCATCATCTGCAAGTCGGACCTTAGAGAGACCTACTCCCAGCTCGGTGAGGGCACCCGTCTCCTGTCTGGCCCAGATCCTCTCACACCAGGGACCCAGCTCAGAGCTGCTGGCTGGTCCAGCCTGTACTGTCCTGGCTCACACCAACCACCCACCCCCAGACCACCTACCCGCCTCCAGACCACCTTCCTTCCACTTCACCTCCCCCACCCAGAGAACGTTTTCTACCCTCTGTGGCTGGGGTGGGGGAGGGGCAGCCCACCCCTACTCAGGGACACTCAAGGGCCCTGTGTCCATCTAACACCCCCACAGGGAAGGTGAATGTTCCAGAAGAGGAGCTGGACGCCATGCTGCAGGAAGGGAAGGGGCCCATCAACTTCACCGTCTTCCTCACATTGTTTGGGGAGAAACTCAATGGTGAGCCTGGGGCAGGTCTGGAGTCCCTGGCTGGGCAGCAAGTGTGCACCCCACCTGAATCCTGCCTGGACCCGGCCTGAATCCCACCCAGAGCCTGTCCAGACCCCATCTGGCCCTTGCCCACCCAGAGGATGCAGGGCCCACCTCTGCATTCCAGACCCAGGAGCACTGATCACCCCAAGCCTCAGGGCTGGGAAATATGACTTTGCTTTCACTCCCAAATCCCCAATTCCAACCTCCTGGCCAAGCCCACCATTTCAGAAAGACAGCCAATCCCAGCATCTCTGAGCCCCAAGGAGCACTTTGTATTGGGCACCCTCTCCCTCCCTGAGATCTGAAAGGTTCCCTCCTGCACCCTGGGTTCCTCCTCGGTGGGGCTGGGAAGCTGGCGGTGTGGGTGCTCACCTGGTTCTCTTGGCCTCCCAGGGACAGACCCTGAAGAAGCCATCCTAAGCGCCTTCCGCCTCTTTGACCCCAGTGGCAAAGGCGTGGTGAACAAGGATGAGTAAGTGGGACAACGGAGTGAGTGACTGGGGGCACCGTGCCGGAAGCAGGGAGGGAGGTGGGTCCCCTTGTGAGGGTGGCCACCTGTCCTTTGGGGTCCTCTCTGCTTTTGGGGAGAGCTGACCATCTGGGCTGTGAAAGTCTCCATCCCCTCCCCATGCAGCCAGTCCCACCAGGTTCTCCCCACTGCTCCCCACTTACTCCCTCAGATTCAAGCAGCTTCTCCTGACCCAGGCAGACAAGTTCTCTCCAGCTGAGGTGAGGATTCTAGGCTCCTTCAACCATCCCTCCTGGGCCCCTTCACAGGGCCCCACCCCACAGGGTCCGGGAGGTGGGGGCCTCAGTGACCCACTGCCCTCGTGGGCTTAGAGCCCAGCTTACTGGAGGAGGTGCTGCCTCTGATGGAATCTGGAGGGTGAAGGACGTGGAGTCAGAGGAGGTGTGGGGGCTGGGCGAGCTATGTGTGCAGATGTCCAGGGGTGAGAGTGCAGTGAACCTTAGAGGTTTCTGACATGTGAGGGAGGGCGGCTCTGTGGGCAGGGTGGGCCCTGTGACCCACCGCACCCCTCACTCCTGCCCCAACCCTCCGCCTGAAAAGCTGCGGGGCAGTGCACGGCCCCAGGGGCAGGACGAATGTCACAGGCCTCTGTCAGATCACTCTGACCAGCGCCTCCGCAGGTGGAGCAGATGTTCGCCCTGACGCCCATGGACCTGGCGGGGAACATCGACTACAAGTCTCTGTGCTACATCATCACCCACGGGGATGAGAAGGAGGAGTGAGCCAGAGGTGCCAGTGGCTGGGACTCAGGGCCAGGCCTGTGGGGACACCTCAATAAACGCTATTTCCGAATTAGATCTCAGTGGTGGCCTGTCTGTGACAGATGGGAGGGGGCGCCGAGGTGAGCTGAAGGGCCGATGCAGAGATTGCTGTGACAACCAGCCTGGCCCTTGCCAGTCCCCTGCATGCACCCCACACTGCCCTGTGACCTATGAACCCTGATGTGCCCAGGTTATAGATGAGGACACTGAGGCCTGCGAGGGTGGGCATGGCACCCAAGGCCACTCCTCTAGGAGAGGAAATGAGGGCCTTTATGCCCGTCTCCACCAGGCCCAGAATGATCCACGTGAGGGTTCTCTGCTCAGCAAACATCTGCCAACGGCCCGGGGACTCTGCCCTCCTGGGAACCCCCTCCCCCTCACAGCCCCCATCTCTGCACGCAGGCTCAGGTGGGCCTCCCTGCACATGCGTGTGGTGTGCTGGGCCCTGTGTGAAAGGACCCATGTGAAAACACAGATGAGGTGCCCTGACACCAACGGAGAGGCTGGAGCACACACAGGTTCTAAGGGAAGTGCTCCGAAACTGGCCTCATGCCTCCGGGTGAAAAGATGAGGCTGCTGGAGAGAAGAGAGGGTTTCTCTGGAGGCAACTGTGCGTGTTCATCCCCCACCTCACCTGCAGAAACCAGGAGCTGGGGGCACCCAGCCTCATCATAGGAACAGGAGGGGCAGCAGGGCAACCTCCAGAGTGTCAGCAGCAGAGAGGGGGAGAGGAAAGGGCAGGAGGGTGCAGAGGGGAGGGCAAGACCTAGAACACAGGAAATTCTTCTCTGCCTGACTCCTCCCCCTCTCCAAGCCCCAGTGCAGTACCCCGCCCCCACTAGAGGCTGGCGGGGTGGGAGGAGGTAAGGGAGAAGGGGGAGCTGACCACAGTTCCTCCAGAATGCAAACAAGAGGAAAAGCAATTCACCCGAGAGGTGTTCAGTTTTGATGTTTACCTGGGACTTGGCAAGTTTAATTCCTACACTGAGACTTCAGATATAAAGTTATTAATGGTGCCTTCTATTGCTTATTTGTGATCACAGAAGTCGTGGCACTGCCTGAATCTTCATCAGGGAGCAAGCAAACTGCCCCTCCCAGCATGCTTGCTGTGAAGATGGCTGAATAAGATCAAGCAGGTGTTATGATTCTAGCTTATGAGTTCTGCTTTTTCAGCAAACCGATTTCAAGAAGTGGGGGATGGGGACTTGCCTGGTAATCCAGTGGTTAAGACTCAGTGCTCCCAAAGTAGGGGGCCTGGGTTTGATCCCTTGTCAGAAAACTAGAGCCCAGATGCCCCAACTAAAGATACAGCATGCTGCAACTAAGACCCGGTGCAACCAAATAAATAAAAATAAATATTAAAAAAAAGAAGTAAGGGATGATTTAATAATTCAAGCCTCTACAAGGAAAAGTTGTGAAAGACTCTGAAACAGACCAAAAAAATCATAGATGTGTGAACAAAGAAAAAAAAGTGTCATTCACCACCCAGTTCTACAAGAGTTAACTCACAACCCACAGCAGTCACCCACCATCCCGATGGAAACAGGAGGAAGCTCTCTGTGTTTTGGGTAACTGGGCCCCTAGATACTTAGATGCATATCTCAGGAAGGATTCCAATGACCCCAGAGTCTTATCTCTTCCCATACATGGAAAAAGCCTAAAATCATGACCAGGAGATGTCTGTTCTTTGTGACTAGCAGTACTCTTTTACCAAGATGTATGCTTGACTGCAGGTATTTGCTAGCCAAAAAAAAAATATCACGTATAAACTGGCCTCTCCCCTTCCTATTCCGAGCAGTTCCTCAGAGCTAACTGAGCAGCTATCTCTCAGGCTAGAGTCCTTGGTGAGACCCACAGGAGGGCCTGGAGCCAGGGCCAGCCTGCTGTGCTGCTCAGTCCCGTGGGCTTTGAGTGCACGCAGAGATGGCTGTAGAGGCAAATGCAAATTAAAAATGAGAAAACGTTAATACTCCCTGATGCAAAGAAAGTAAACACTTTTCTCCTCCCTCTTCTTACAGCATTTCCTTTAGAAAACCTGTAAGTTCTTTCCCTTCCTTTGGGTGTGTGTGTGTGTGTATGCGTGTGTTTGTAAATCTGTTTAAAAGCTAAATCAGCCTCTCGCCAGTCTGACAACCCTGAAATGTTTCTCAAGGACCTGGGGACACCTCTCTGAGGAGAGTAGCACCCTCCTTGCCCAGTTTCCCTGGGATGTAGGAGCCTGACTACCATGGCCCAGCTTGTAAGTGTACTTCCAGATGTAAAGAGATGAGAAGTTTGCTTTTCCTCCACATAAGGCAATCAGTAAAAAAAGGCGGCCCCCCCACCCAGTCCCAGTGGGGCCAGGGGTGAGTGGGGGGTGACCTACGTGACAGGACTGGTTTCCGTTTCTCTTGGGGAGGATGGGTTGAACTGCCTTGAAAGGGGAGGGACTACTTCCTGCTCTGATGTCTCTGTGATGAGCATAGAGCCAGGCTTAGTGTTTGCTCAGGACCACATCTGCCTTCTTTCTTGTAACTTTGGTAGAGAGGTTTTCTGGATTGGCAAGACGTTTTGTTTGAATTATCTCCTCAGCTTGGTCCCATCCCACCAGAGCCTCGGCCTGGATGGTGGGGGTGGGAGTCGGGGGCAGAGTGGCCTCGTCAGCCTGGCCGGGTGGGCAGTGTGGATCCAGGCCTCTGTTGACTGTATTTTCTAAATTTATCCTGAGGCTGTTCAGCCCCCAATCCAGGCCTCTTTCCCTGCCCTGCCCCCACTCCATCTTGGAGGCAATGTGCACATTCTTTCTTTCTTTAGCTATTTTAACACCACTGATAAAGACCAGCTCTGGCATGAGAAATCTGTGATCCGTCTGCCTCTGTAGAAGATGTGGCCTCTCCAGAGGATTAGCCAACGGGGTCTGATGGCTGTCACGGTCCCCAGCCCACCTTGCCCATCCTTTGCTCCGGGCCTCTCCCAGCAGGCTGAGAGAGAGGATCTGAGAGATGGCAGTGTTTGTGCTTTGCTCTGATTTCACTGAGACAAGAATGCAGTGATCCTGGAGAGACCAGTCAATAATAGATCTAAATATGTTATGGAGTCCAGGCTCTCTCTGCTTGCCACACAATAGGCCAATAAATCTGAGAAGAGATTTTGCGACAAGGAGGGGACTTTACTTGGGAGCTGGCTAACCGAGAAATTGGCAGGCTATGGCCTCAAAGTGCCATCTTTTTGGGTCCTGGATGCCAGGCTCTTTTATGGATCAGAGATGGGGGGAGGTGAGGAAACAAAGTAAAAAGACTATTCAATCCTTGCAAATATCCCCTAGAAAGGCAAGCCTCAGAAAGGGGGATGTGTTTGTTTCACTTCCGAACAGTCATTTCCAGGGTGGTGTGAAATTGAATATCTCCTGTCATATCAACAAAGATGCCACATTTATCTGTGACTCGGCCTCCCCACATGTGTATTTCTGGGCCATGCTGGTAAGCAGCATATGAGGGGCCACTATAGCTCTTGACTTTGTTTTTCTGGTTAAATGTGCAGCTGGAGGAACGTGCAGATGGCTTGGGGGTAGACTGGTACCCCAGACAGTTCACAGGTGCTATCTGCACAGATGACAATTTCCTAGCAGCAAGGGGAGGGGAGGGACAGAGAATGCCTTGAAAGGGTGGCAAGTTGGAGGAGTTGCTGTCTGCCTTGAGATCACAGAGCCCCTAGGAGCCACATAGCTCATCCACTTACCACAGTGGAGTGATCACACCATAGTCAAGGCTTTCTACGTGTCGCATTCGGGCAAAGCTGCTCCTATCAGGAGACCAAGTCATTTTTTCCAACCAGAAATCTGGGTTGGCTTATGGCTTGTTGGCCTCAAGCAGCCTGTGGTTCTGTCCTCACTTTCTTGGAACCCAGAGGTCACTGTGTTGAGATAAAGCCCAGGATAAAGATCACGTGAGAGGGAGACCTGGCCCTTGGCCAACCCACCCAAGGTTGGACTTCAAACTGAGATTGTTGGACCCCCCCACCCCACCCCCGGCCCAGTCCCTGTCAAATGTCCGCATCCAAGCTCAAGCAGGAAGAGAGGATGAGCAGCCAGGGTATCCACCGCACCATGAGAAATAGGAAACTGTTGTTGCTTTAAGTCAGTAAGATGTGGGATGGTTTGTTTTGCAGTTGTGCATAAGGAGTACATCATCTTATCAATCGGGCTTCCCTGGTGGTGGCTCAGCAGTAAAGAATACGTCTGCAATGCAGGAAGTGTGCAGAAGATGCAGGTTCGATCCCTGGGTCTGGAAGGTCCCCTGGAGTAGGAAATGGCAACCCACTGCAGTATTCTTGCCTGGAAAATCCCATGGACAGAAGAGCCTGGTGGGCTACAGTCCATGGGGTTACAAAGAGTGGGACATGACTGAGCACGCATCCATCTTATCTATGTTGTTGTTGGTCAGTTGCCCAGTCATGTCTGACTCTTTGGGACCCCATGGACTGCAGCACACCAGGTCTCACTGTCCCTCACCATCTCCTGAAGTTTGCCCAAGTTCACATCCATTGCATTGGTGATGCCATCCAGCATCTTATCTATATACTGAAGTAATGTCTGGGAGGAGGAAATTTCCAACTCTGCCTCTCTCGAGTTCTTGTTGGGAAGATCCCCTGGAATAGGAAATGGCAACTCACTCTAGTATTCTTGCCTGGAGAATTCCAAGGACAGAGGAGACTGGAGAGCTGTAGTCCAGAGGATCACAAAGAGTCGGACACAACTCAGCAACTAACACTTTCACTTTCTCCCTCTCGAGTTCTTGTAGTTGGACCAATAATAAAATTGACACAAGACTGATTAACAGGAAAAAAAGAAACACATTTTAATTCCTGCCCATAGAGGTTTCATGGGAAGGGGCCCTAAGAAGTGGCCAAAGCAGGTAGCTTTTATACTTTTTAGACAAAGAAACAAATTTGGGAGGCGTTGACAACATGAAGAAAAGGAGGTTTTGAGTGCTCAATTGGTGAAAAATCTAAGCAGAGTTTGGGTTTAGGGTAGTAAATTTAAAAAGTCACAAGATGTGTTCATACAGGCTTCTCGTCCGAATTCCCCATCTCTATCAGTAAGGGTGTCCTCCCTCCAGATGGAGGAAGCACATCTTTCACATGAGAGATGACTTCCTGCTTTCAGTGAGACAGGAGGCTTGGTGTGTCCCTCCTGCACTGGCTGTTTCTTAAGTGATTTTAACTCAAAATTGTCAATATGCCATTGTGGCATATTTTGGGGGTGTCTGCCCTGAGCCCCAACAGTAGCATTCCCCAAACTTTAAGAAAGATTAACAGAAAATTGAGATTCTTTCCTTCATTTTGATTCTCAGTTACTGGAAATGACGCCCACTCCAACTGGCTCATGGCTCACTGGTAGCCCAGGTGCCCATGGTTTTGGTTTGGAGACTTACTGTGATTGGCTCCTCTGTCGGGGGACACAGGACACAGAGGTGCCCAGAGTCCAGGCTGGAGGGAACTGAGCCAGAAGGTGTTGGAACAGCTCTGGTCATCATCCGGGCTGTGCCCAGCCCCTCGCATATCCCACAGCTAGCCTCTTTGGGCTTCAGGCCCCAGCACAGTTGTAACCTCCCTAGGAACCCTCTCCCGATGCAGGTCTGGGCCATGCTCCACCTAGGGCTCATCCAGCCCACCCTTAGATCAGCCCAGCTTCCCAGCTTCAGCACAAGGACAGATGAGAGTTATCCCACCCAGAGCACCAAGTGTGGCATGTAGCAGGTGCTCAGGGAATGTCTCATGAATAGTTAAGGTGATACTATGAATCTCCAGACTCTGGAGCCTGAGACCAGGAGGCTCTGTAGACTCTGTGGGTCCATGGTGGGGGGAGGGTCTCTGGTTTCTCTCCAGCAAGGCTTTGGCTGCTGGAGAAGGCACAGAGGAAAGAGGCAGGAGTTGTGGCTTCGGGGAGAAGGGAAAGGTTTTCTGCTGCCAGCACTCCCAGCTCTGCCACCCGCTGCCCTTCAGTGCCTGTCTGCCCCACCCCAGGGCTCTGGAACAGGCTCTGACCTTCTACCTGCCAATTTGCCTCGGCCCTGCCTCTCCTCACAAGATGCTCTGCTGACGTGCTGAGACACCCAGGTCCAAAATAGAACCTTATCACCCCTGCCTGCCCTGCTCTGCCGTCAGCAACACTTCTCCCATCTTCCTCTTGGGACCCCCTCCTTAATGCTCCACTTCCTCCCCCTACCACCACTCCCCCTACAAGACTGCCCTCCCCAGAGCCACCCCAGGCCCCAATGAAGTGCCTGGGTCAGTCTGGTCCTCCTACCCCCTCCAGGCACTGCCTAGTCTGAGCCACACTGAGGTCCTGCCAGATTATATCCAGAGCCTCTACTTGCTGTGGCCCCCTTAGGAGATGGGGACTTTGCCTTGGCCCAGGCAATTGGACTGGGGTGGCCATTGCTCCCAGAGGGACACAGACCAGAGGCAGCAGGTCTCTGGGGGAGAGAGAGGTCGGGGATCAGACAGGGGCAGAGACACAAGCCCTGAGGCCAAGTGACAGACAGGAGGGGGCCACCTGTCCTGCTTATGGTCCCATGGGGCTTTCCCGTGATGAGACCTAGTTTGTGCTTAATCTGCCTCTAGCTGGTTTCCATGACTTGTGATCAGGACCCTGGTCCCCACTTCAGGCCTGATTCTGGGAAGTAGACCAGCCTTATAATCTCCCCTGAACATCCCCCACACCCTCATTCAGAATGCCTCCTTCCAAGCCAGCCTCATTTTGCTCTCATTCATGTCACTCCTCCAGGGACTTCCACAGCTCCAACTCCAGCTGCCGGTCTGACCTGACCCCTGTGACCCTCCCCACAGATGCCCACAGCTTTCTGCTTCCATACTGCAAGGAGGTGCCCTGCAGTGAACAGGGGGTCATCTACCAGCTCAGTGCTTGTCCACTTTCCCAAAGCACTGTTTCCCATGGGGAGTAACTTCTCTCAGACTGCATGTGGCTCTGGTGGGGGTAGTTCCTGGTAACCAACCCTACAGAGACATAGGGGCTCAGACCTTTTCTACACAGCAGGCAGAGGGCACTTGCCAGCCAGCTAGACCACCTCTCCCAGACTGTTTCGTGAACGAGTAAATCCAAGGGAAGAGGGAACTCTGGAGGCTATCCATCCCAGTGCTGGCATCAGATCTGAGAATTCCAGATAGGAGACGGCTGCTTTGCTCCCAGCTCCATGGCTCTCCTGTGGGTCCCATCTGCTTGCAAACCTGTCCTCCAACCTCCTACCAACGCTGTGCATCCCTGATATCCAGCTAACCAATTACCTTAGGTTTAAGTTGGCCGTGACCACGTGATACACTGAACTGCAGCTGACTTTGCCCAACTTCAGTACTTTTCAAGTGCTGAAGTCTTTCAAGCCTCAGTCCCCTTCAGGGTATATTATCCCACAGCCATGAGGATGGCCATCATCTTGGTCTTATGTCCACCATGTCTTGAGCCAGGTTTATCATGACCAAAGAATGGCTGAAAGCATCCTGGTTTTCAGAGTTCCCCACCTCACCTCCCAGATTCCCCTGTCCGGGTCCTCTACCTCCAGGCTTACTGGCCCTGGCCCACTGCACCTTGACCTTTGCTTTGGCTCTTCCTTCTGCTCATTCTGCTCCACTATGGCTTCCAAGCTGCCCTGCCCAGTGATGTGGCTCCATCCTACACACCCTGCCACAGGGCTTAGACATCAAACCAGCCTGTCTCCTACTGTGGCCTCTAAGTGACACTCCTGTCTCCCTGGGGAAGCCAAGGGCCATCCAGTCTGCCAGGTGTGTATCCAGTTCTGCTTCCACCTCATACTAATCACATACAAAAAATGTTTCAAACAATGGTGATAACTTTTCTTCATTTCATGCTAATTTACAAACTTATCATTGGGCCTATGGAAGAAACAACTTTTAGAAACTCAAGGATCACTGTCAAGAAATTCACTCTTTGTCTTAGGCCATATAGGAAACTGAAAGAAAGTGAAAGTGAAGTCGCTCAGTCGTGTCTGATTCTTTGCAACCACACGGACTATAGCCTACCAAGCATCTCTATCCATGGGACTTTCCAGGCAAGAGTACCAGAGTGGGTTGCCATTTCCTTCTCCAATAGGAGACTGAGAATGTTTGTATAGTGTTCAAATAGTTACTGATTTTGCTTGCTTGACTTCTACAGTGTCTACTCACACTGCTGAGTCCTTTTCTGCATCCAAGGACACCATCAACAGAGTAAAAGGCAACCCATGGAATGGAAGAAAATATTTGAAAATCACATATCTAATAAGGAATTCACATCTGGAATATATAAAGAAATCATAAAACTCAACAAAAACACAACCCAATTTAAAAACGGAAGATACAGGAATGAAAATCTATTTTTTAAAAATTAAGCTATTTTAATTGAAGAATAATTACTTTACAATATTGTGATGTTTTCTGCCATACATCAAAATGAATCAGCCAACAAGCACATGAACAAATGTGCAATGTCACTAATCAATAGGGAAGTACAAATCAAGACCACAAGGAGATACCATGTCACATCCATTAGGATGGCTTGTTGTTGTTGTTATTCAGTCACTCAGTAGTGTCCAACTCTTTGTGACCCCATAGACTGCAGCATACCAGGCTTCCCTGTCCCTCACCATCTCCCGGAGCTTACTCAAACTCATGTCCATCGAGTCAGTGATGTCATCCAACCATCTCGTCCTCTGTCGTCCCCTTCTCCTCCTGCCTTCAATCTTTCCCAGTATCAGGGTCTTTTCTGATGAGTCAGCTGTTTTCATCAGGTGGCCAAAGTATTGGAGCTTCAGCTTCTGATCCAACTCTCACAACCACACATGACTACTGGAAAAACCATAGCTTTGACTACATGGACCTTTGTCAGCAATAATGCCTCTGATTATTAATACACTGTGTACATTGGTCACAGCTTTTCTTCCAAGGAGCACAAGTCTACTATCCAAAAAACCCAGAAAACAAGTGTTGGTGAGGATGTAGAAAAACTGCAGAAACTGGAACTCTTGTGTATTCTTAGTGTGAATGCAAAGTGGTAAAGCTGCTGTGGAAAATAGTATGATGGTTCCTCAGAAAATTAAACAGAGAATTACCATTTAATCCAGTTATTCTACTTCTGGATATATACCAAAAAGAACTGAAAGTAGGACCTCAAACAGATATTTGTATGCCCCTGTTCCTAGCAGCATTGCTCACAATAGCCAAAAGACAAAAACAACCCAAATCAATGTCCATCAATGGATAAATAAAATGTGTTATACACATACAACTAAGTATTATTTGTCCATAAAAGGGATGAAATTCTGACACATTATACAATATGATATACCTTGAAGGTATTTTAATTGAAATAAGCCAGACACATAAAGACAAATATTGTATAATTTCCACTTATATGAGGTACCTAGATTAGGCAAATTCACAAAGACAGAAAGTAGATTAGAGATTAACATGGGCTCGGGTTGAGGGAACGGAGAGTTATTGTTTAATGGATACAGAGATTCAGTTTGGGATCAAGAAAAACACCTGTAGATGGACAGTGGTGATGGTTGCATATACTTAATGACATATACTTATGTCAATAAACTTGGATGGCATTATCAACTCAATGGACATGAGTTTGAGCAAACTCCAGGAGATGGTGAAGGACAGGGAGGCCTGGCGTGCTGCAGCCTATGGGGTTGCAAAGTTGGACATGAATAAGCAACAGAAAAACAAAAACATCAAATAAACTGTATGCTTCATAATGGTTAAAATGCTGTTTTATATTATGTTTCACCACAATTAAAAACATTTTTAAAAATAAAAACACATTAGTGAGCATCACAGAAAGCCCTGTCCCTATAATGTCATTCCACCCAGGCCTTGCTTTCAGTGGAAACGAGACTTACTTTGAGGGGCCCAATCCCAAAGACACTGTTTCTGTTAAGCCTTTTAGGAGACCTCTGCTCTTTTATGTACCTACATACTTCATTCAAAAAAATTTCATTTATTTGGTTACACTGGGTTTTAGCTGCGGCACAATGGATCTTTGAGCTTTGTTGTAGCATGCAGGATCTTTAGTCATTGCATGCAAACTCTTAGTTGTGGCACGTGGGTTCTAGTTACCAGACCAGGGAATGGAATCCGGACCCCCTGCATTGGAGTGCAGTCTTAGCCACTGGACAACCAGGAAAGTCCTTACATAATTCATTTAAGAACATGTTTGGTTTCACTTTCAGAAAACTCAAAGTGGAGAAAACAAATAGAGGTTCCTTTGTTAAAGTGAAATAAGTTAGCAATTGCTGGTCCTGATCCAGTAGCTAAGTGGTATCCGGATTGGCATCTTTGGCAGGACACTGCCAGGAACTCTGTTCATTACAGGAAGAAGGAGGAAAGGGAGTAGGCTGTGGTTCTCCTCCTTTTTTTTTTTTTTAACCCAAGAGAAATTTATTTTCTCATAGTTTTGGAAGCTAGAAGTCAGATCAAGATGCCAGCACACTTGGGTTCTGTGAAGACTTCCTGGTTTGCAGAGAAAGTACTGTGTGCTCGGATGACCTCTTGGTGTTCATGTGGTAAGGAGAGAGAAAGCTCTCTGATGTCTCTTCTTTTTTAAACTTTTATTTTGTATTGGGGCACAGCTGATTAACAATGTTGTGATAGGTTCAGATGAACAGCAAAGGGACTCAGCCATACATATACACATACCCAGTCTCTCCCCAAACTTCCCTCCCCTCCAGGCCTGTGCTTTTCCTTTTTATCACAAAACCAGATTTCTCAGAAGCCCAACCTGCCTCTGCACGCACCCACCCCCCCAACCATCCCTGCCAGACTTCCCCTATGTCTCTGCCAGGTCTGATCTCACCATCACCAATGACTGCCAGGGAGGCCTAAAAAGTCAACACTTTAGCCTTTCCATCCTTGCAGAGAGCCAGGGGAAGACAGCTGGGAAGTGCAAGCCACCCATGGAACTATACCCACTTGTCCATCCCCCCTTTCCCAGCCACCATCACTCCTACTATGGCTGTTGTCTCGGGGTCTCTCCCAGACCCCCTTAGCTGTCCCAACTGTGTGCCTGACACAAGCCCGCCAGTAGCAGAGCTCAGTAGACAGGCTGCCCAGTTTCATGTCTGAGCAAGAGAATCAGGCGGATTGGTTCCAATTTTGGTCCTGGTTTCCTGGCTGTGTGACCTTGTGCAACTATGAATCTTTCTGTAAAATGGAAATCCTAGGACCTGCCTCACTCTTAAGACATTTAGTATATAATATGCACCCAAAAAGTGCTCACCTATTTATATTTATTTATACCTTATAAATATAAGCAGATCTGGGAGTCTCCATGTGCCAAGCACTGTAGTAAGTGAACTAGACTAGGTTTCCACACAGCCTCTGAGGGCAAACTTATCCAGTTCAGTCTTAATTGGATGTTTGACAAATGCCTAATTAAATGGCAGGGGCAAAATGAAGTAATGGGTAATTAGATGGGAAGTTCAGCTGACCTGCACAAGAGGAGGGCCAGAACACATACGATGTTAGGGCGAAGAGTCAGGCTGCCTCGGGGTGAATCCTGCCATGTGACCTGTGCCTCAGTTTCCGCATTTTCAAAGCGTTATTTGAGGATTAGTTGAATTATTATGTGTCAAGAATTTAGAACAGTGTCAGGTCCACAGATAGGGCTTTTATGTGTTATCTTTAACTATTACCTACGTTGTTCCAAAGACAAGACCAGTACTTGGGAAACAGATGCAGAGTGAACCAGAACGGCATGAGACTGAATCCTGGCTCTGGTTGAAGCCAATAGGAAGCTTCATGCGGAAGGGCCTCTAGGACTCGTTTAGGAATTCTGTGGATTGGTGGAGATGTGAAAAGAGGCCCCATGAAGTGAAGGATGGCATAGGAAAGTCTTGGTGGGTAGGGAGGAGCGAGAAAGATGAGGGGTAGTGAGGACAACAGAGACTGAAGAGTGTTGGGTGGAGGCTGGGAGGCCTGTTGTCCCTGTGCGTAGGGCCTTAGACAGCCAGTTTCCCTAGTCCTGACTCTAACTCTAACCCCTGTCCCGACTTCCAGTATCCTAGTGCCCCACCTACTCCTCGGGCCTGCGGCGGAGTAATCGCTCCCCGTGGGCGGTGCAACCATTGGCCTCAGTCCGCCCACTCTGCAGAGGCGGGCACCCAGCGGGGTCCTGTGGTGACGCAAAGGGCGCCAGTTCTCGAGAAAGCAAGGTGACTGCAGAACAAGCCTCACGAAGGGCCAGGGTCCGTGCGACAGCGTGCACAAGCGAGCGCACGAGTCCCTAGACACTGGCCCCGCCCCTCGTTGCCCTGCAACCTGTGGGGAGTAACCCTGCGCAAGCGCAGGCTAAGGGGCGGGGTTACGTGTCATGGCTGGGGCAGTGCACTTGCGGATTGGTGGGAGGGCGGGGCGAGACAGTGGGCGGGCCCCGCAGTGATTAGCATAATAAAGAGAGCGGTGACTGGAGAGATACAGCCAGGGCGGGGCGAGGCGCCCGGAGTGGCGGGAGGCGGTGCGCGGCGGCGGGCGGGTCCCGCGGCGATGAGCATGGTGGAGCGCGCGGTGATTGGTGGGATGCCTCTGTGGCGGGGCAAGGCGTGCGGATTGGCGGGAGATGGCGCGCGGCAGGGGGCGGGGCCGCGGCGTGCGGAGAGGTGAGTGGGGTCTTGCTTCCCTGGACCTCGTGGAGACTGGGGAGCTAGCTCTCTTGGTGTCCACGCGTGGCGGCGGGTTAAGCAGCATCTCGCAAGGGAAGTCTGAGCAGGGTGTTTGCTGTATCCCCCAAGACGGCCCCAGGGTGCGGGCTGGGGCCGTGGTCTGGGGCTTCAGACTGAGAGGCTCCTTTGAGATTGCGGCCGGAGTGCTGCCACTGCTCTGCGCTTTGGGACAGAAAGTAAATGCCATTACAGTCCCGGCCCAGTATCTGTTCGATAGGGACAGAATTCAAGCCACTTATAGCTGTAAAGAAACGAGGTGGGGGTAGATACCGGTTTTAGTACCATATCCTATTTAACCCATTACATGCGAACTATTAATCATCCCTGCACGTTCGTATAGACTGAGATGCTCCACGTATTAATCTTGGGACCTGCTGTGGATTTGACGTTCTTGGCACATCTCACTCAGGCTCGGGGCTGCTTTTGAAAAGTGGGCTTAAATGCTGCTACCTCTGGTCTCCTAGAGCTCTTATTCTAGTCAGAGGAGGCAGACAATAAGCTTAAACGGTATTGTTTGTTGAAAGGTAAATACTATGAGAAACAATAAACATTGGAGGAGCAGACATGCCAGGGGAGGGATGCAGATGGAGAAGGTTTGAGCAGACCTGAGGGAAAGGCGGCAGTGGACCATACTTGTATGGGAGGGAGGAGAGCAGTGCTCCTGTGTCGGGGGGAACAGGAGGGCAGGACTAGTGGGGCAGATCTCATAGGCCACTGTAGGAACCTGGGGTTTTATTCCATGAAACGGAGGACCTTTGGAGGGTTTTGAGCAGAGGAGTGACTGATGTACATTTTGTTTATGTCATTTAATCATAAGCTAATTATTTTATGGTAGGCTTGTATAATAATAAGGCTGTCTTCACGCCCTGAAATGGGGCAGGTTCCAGGGAGCTGGATAGGGGCAGATGAGGAATCCCCTCATGTGGGGTGTGTAGAGTTTGAAGCCCTGATAGTCATCCAGGTAGATGTGTGGAACTTGAGCCAAGTTTCGAGAGCTTTAGTGGGCGATGCATTCCCTAACTTGCTCCATCTCCCTTTTTGGATGCAGGTTACTGGGTGAGACGTTGGTAGCCAACACAGTAAGTTCCAGGTGCTGTTCTGGCTGTCTGCTGTGCATGTGGGCTGGGGTTGCAGGACTGCGTTTGTGTTTTCACAGGGACCACCTCCTCCTTGGCTTGGACACATCGAGCAGGGCCATGTTTTCTGAGCAGGCTGCCCAGAGGGCCCACACTCTGCTGTCCCCGCCATCAGCCAGCAATGCCACTTTTTCCCGGGTGCCTGTGGTGACTTACACCAACTCCTCGCAGCCCTTCCGGCTGGGAGAGCGCAGCTTTAGCCGGCAGTATGCCCACATTTATGCCACCCGTCTCATCCAGATGAGGCCCTTCCTGGTGAGCCGGGCCCAGGAACGATGGGGTAAGTGATGAGGTTGGGAAAATGCTTCCAGGTTTGTTGGGTATGTATTTCCTGCCCCTTGGGGTCGTCTGTCTTTCCTAATCAAGTGACCTGGACAGTGCAGACCTTTTTCTTTCTTTCCGGTTCTTCCTTGGTGATCTCTCCTGCTTTAAGTTATTCCTGGTGAAGCAAGACTCCCACCCTCCCCACCCCGCACCACATTCAACTTTCGGGTGATGCTGCATCACCCCATTCTTACTATTTATGAGTGGCTTCCGGGACTTCCCTGCTGGTCCAGTGAGGGACTCCACGCTTCCAGTGCAGGGGGCATGGGTTCAATCCCTGGTAGGAGAATTGGAATCCCACATGCCACACAGTGAGCGAAAAAATTTAAAAAAAAGAGTGGCTTTCCATGTAGTTTTGAATTAATCTGTTATGTCTTTAAACAGAAATTTTGAAGGTAACATTGTGTCTTACTCATTTTTATTGCCTTCCCCCCACCCCCAACTGCCACCTGGCACCAGGTGTGCTGGGTCTCAGCCCACGTTGCACATTGGAAGCACTTGAGAAGCTTTGTAAAGCTCTGGCTCCCAGGTCCATTCTGTCCCATCAGGTTAGCTGGGTTGTGTGCATGTATGTGAAGTGACTTTAGTTGTGTCTGATTCTGTGTGACCCTATGGACTGTAGCCCACCAGGCTTCTCTGTCCATGGGATTTTCCAGGCAAGAATACTGGAGTGGGTTGCCATTTCCTACTCCAGGGGAGCTTCCTGACCCAGGGATCGAACCCACATCTCCTGCATTGGTAGGCAGATTCTTTACCACTGCACCACCTGGGAATCTCTGGTTTTATTAATATTATAGGCAGTCAGGAGAATACGTGACCCAATCTCCTAGCTACATCATCATATTAAAGATGTTTTCCATTTTCTTTACTTCAGGCAGAAGTATCATTCACCTTTTCTCCACCACATAAGAAGGGTCTCCTTCCTCTGGCCTTTCTCTCGCTTTCCTTGACATCCTCAAGGACATCCTCCTCAAGCCCAAGGTCAATGTCATCTTTTAACCTGCTGTGGTACCAGGTCTCTCTTCTTACAAAGCTGCCCAGTAACAGGAAACAGCCATTTTATTCTGCTCACAGAGTAGAGCCAGGAATTCAGACAGGGGCCCATGATAAGTGGGGCCTTGACTGGATGATGGACAGTGGGGCAGCATCCCTCACTCACCACGTGGGTTCTCCATGTGGCTGGGCTTCCTCCCCAGAGCTCAGCCCCACAAATTTCTTGAACACCTCAAGCCCTTTCTTGCCATCAGCTCTCCCTGTGCCTGGCATGCTCCATCCCCAGGCTTCCTTTAAGACCTCAGTTTAAATTTCCTGTGCCTTGAGAGGCCGCCTGGGCCAGCAGGGCCTTCTCAGCATCTACTGCCTTCGCTCCCATCTGTTTGTGGCACTTGTCCCAGCAGTGGATCCCTCATCTCCTGCTGTTGCCTCTCCCTCTGCACCAGAAGCTCAGTGAGAGCAAGGATGGGCCTTCGGGTTCACTCTCGGTGCTGGAACCTGGCCTGGTACCCACAGGCTGGAATGGATGGATGTCCTCCCATCAGCACAGGGGTGTGCAGTTCTGCCTGGTGCTCAGACGTACATGGTGGATCTCAGCTGTGTAGCCTTGGGCATGTCACTTAATCTCTCTGTGCTTCAGTTTCCTCAGCCAGGTAGTGTGTAATAATATCTCCAGTGATGTGTTTTCGGGGGTAGAAGAGTTCCAGGCTCAGGGCTGGGCACAGCTCCCTGGGGCTGAGTGAAGGCTCAGTGGACATCACGGCTTTGAGATCTGTTGTACCCGTTGGTGTCTGGCATTCTATCCAGTACTGCCGCCCTCCCTATCTTATTCTAAATTACTCTCCTTTGTTCCCCAGAGTGTAGATCTGTGGAATGTTATTGGTTAGGGTTAGGGCAAGAAGGGCTTGTGCTGGAGAACCCAGCTAAGAAAAGGGCTGGTCCCAAGTCCACATCATCCCATAACCCTGTTAGCGTTTTCTCCAGGCTTAGGGTCTAAGTCCTAACAAACTCTCAGGCCTCTGGGGACTTAGCTCCTCCCTCTTGCCCACCAAGTGACCCCTGCATTCCATGGCTCTCCCACGCCTGTCTTGCTCCTCATCCCTGATGATTCCTGTGTGTTCTCTGTGGGATCTCAGGAGCTCAGAGTGAACAGGGCTGTCTGACTTTACAAAGAACAAAACGGGGTGGATGGGTATATGAAGTTTGAATTTAGGGTATCTCTTTTCAGAAGAAAAGGCACTTGTGGGGTCGATAAAAGAATCTAAACTCGCAAAGGAAATTATAGCATTGTCCAGGCAGGGCTGTGTTGAGACTTGGCGTACCTCTTTCTAAAAATCAGTGTTATACTTTATGTATAAGTGAGGGAACTCTGCATTAGTGTCCCATGGTTGCTGTCATAAACAACAAGGCCAAAACTGAGTACCTTCAAACAGCAGAAATGTGTTCCCTTCCAGTTCTGGAGGCCAGGGGTCCAAAATCCAGGTGTCGGCAGCACCACGCTCCCTCTGATCCTTCTTTGCCTCTTCTAGCCTCTGGTGACTGACCCAGCACTGCTGGCCTGTGGCCGAAGCCCTCTGGTCTCTACCCCTGCACCATCTTCACGCTGTCTTCCCTGCATGTCTGCCTCTCCTGCAAGGGCACCTGGCATCCAGAGTCCCTCTGTCCTCCTGGGGCCAATCCTTTAGGTCCAGGGGGTCCTTGCATTTGGTGTTCTCTCCCTCCTGGTAGAGACCAGGGCCCCGGGGCCACAGTGCTCAGTGAGGACTGAGCCAGTGCTTCATGGGGTAGAGGAGAGCCACATGGTCTCTGAGCACATTCTCTTTGTGCCCCAGGCAGTGGAGTCCTAGTGAAGAAGCTGTGTGAACTACAGCCTGGGGAGAAGTGCTGTGTGGTGGGGACCCTCTTCAAGGCCATGCCACTCCAGCCCTCCATCTTACGGGAGGTCAGCGAAGAGGTAAGGCCAGCCGTCTCACACATGCCATCCCCAGAACAATGTTCCCATCTCAGAGGGCAAGATGGGGCTACCTGCCTTGGATCCAGGGAATCAGGGCTGGGCCTCTGCCCATGGGGTTGCTGGCTGCAGGGCCATCTCACTGATCCGGCACCGGAGCCTTGCTGGGCTCTGGCCTCATGACCACTGCCATCTTTGAATTCTAGCACAACCTGCTCCCCCAGCCTCCTCGGAGCAAATACATCCACCCGGACGATGAACTGATCTTGGAAGATGAATTGCAGCGTATCAAACTGGAGGGCACCATCGATGTGTCAAAGCTGGTCACAGGTGGGGAGTAGGGAGGGGGTGGCCTGGGCATCTGGGTGCTGGCTCACACTCGCATTCCTGGAGCAATGAGTTTGGGTTCAGGGAGAGGGTTAAACTATGGTAGCGTGTTAGGTGGTAGCCTCTCGGAAGCTCCTCCCACACCTGACCCTGCTGCTCCCCAGGAACGGTCCTGGCTGTGCTGGGCTCTGCGGGAGATGACGGAAGGTTCCTGGTGGAGGATCACTGCTTTGCAGGGCTTGCCCCTCAGAAGCCTGCATGCCCCCTTGACACAGACAGGTAAGGAGCAGGGGCCTAGGGTCCGGGCAGTGGTCCAGGGGAGTCACAGTCGCTTGGCCTCTATCCCCTCTGCTTCCTTGTGATGGTGAGGAGCCCCACCAGTAGCTCCAAACAGCCGTCTTGGGAGACCCCCCTGCTTTCCCAGCACCCAAGAGGACCCCAACTTCTCTGGCAGGTTTGTGCTGCTAGTGTCCGGTCTGGGCCTGGGTGGAGGCGGGGGCGAGAGCCTGCTGGGCACCCAGCTGCTGGTGGATGTGGTGACAGGGCAGCTTGGGGATGAAGGGGAGCAGTGTAGCGCCGCCCACGTCTCCCGGGTCATCCTTGCCGGGAACCTCCTCAGCCACAACACGCAGAGCAGAGACTCCATCAACAAGGTATGGTGCCCACCTGCCTGCATTCAAGCCCCTCTTTCCCCATGGAGGGTTGGGCATGGGGTCTTGCAGGTCTGATGACCCAGGAATCTCTGGTGCTTGGGGACCCATCCTTGTTCTCAAACCTCCCTCCTGAAGGCAGTGTGGGGCCAGAGGCCCAGAACTCTTACTGTCCCCCTATAAGTGGAGCTTTGCTCTGCTCTCAGCCCTCCTGGCAGGGGCTCTGGGTGTCCCTTTGATCTAAGTCTCCCTTGGGACCTGACAGCCTGTGTATGGACTTCTACTCCCAGGCCAAGTACTTGACCAAGAAAACGCAGGCCGCCAGCGTGGAGGCCGTCAAGATGCTAGACGAGATCCTCCTGCAGCTGAGCGTGAGTGAGCTGGGCCAGGCCAGCGCCTGGGACCAGGAGTCTCTAGCGGTGCAGTTGGGCACTGAAAGGTGGGCAGGGGGAGCGGACTCCATCAGGGTGACTGTGGAGGGCACTGGGTCCCACAAGCTCCCCTGTCCCTGTGCCCTCCAGGCCTCCGTGCCCGTGGATGTGATGCCGGGTGAATTTGACCCAACAAACTACACGCTCCCCCAGCAGCCCCTGCACCCCTGCATGTTCCCTCTGGCGACTGCCTACTCCACGCTCCAGCTGGTCACCAACCCCTACCAGGCCACCATCGATGGAGTCAGGTAGCCCTACTCCAGCCTGATCCCTGGCCTTTTGCCTTGGTGACACCAAGAGGGGAGGATGGGGCCCAGGGCTGCAAGAAAGCCCACCTGGGATCGGGCTCTTTCTCAAGGCAGGCTTGGGAACCTGCTATGAGGGCGCTGGGCCAGCAGCTGTGGGAGGAGCACAGATGGTGGCCCCCCCAGGATGGGGTCAGCTGAGCCTTGACTTGCAGATTCCTGGGGACATCGGGACAGAACGTGAGTGACATCTTCCGATACAGCAGCATGGAGGACCACTTGGAGATCCTGGAGTGGACACTGCAAGTCCGGCACATCAGCCCCACAGCCCCTGACACCCTAGGTAACAGGGCTTAGACCCGTGAGGTGGGAGCAAAGGGTCGGGGAAGACCAAAGGGGCTCCACTGATGCTCAGAGGGTTCCCAGCATGGATTTGCACCCACCAGCCTTGCTGTGATCTGTCTGAGGAAAAGCCCCAAAGCCTGACCTTTGCCTTGGGAGCTACTCTGGAGTCTTAGCTCTGTTTATGGCCAAGGTCCTGCTTAGGCCTGAAGCCCATGGGAGCATATTGGGAGCTTGAGCCAGTCAAGAGTCCTGCACCCTGCCCCCCTGCCCACCGAGAAGGACAGAGGCAGCAGCAGCACAACACACTGCCCTGCCTCTGGGGTCACGTGGCCAAGTCTGGAGGGATTTTTGTTGTGACAGCTGCAGGGTCTTGTGTGTGAGATGGCGCCCCATGTCCTACATGGGACAGCCCTATCCCGAACCTGCAGTTGTCTCCTGTGTGAGGCTGAGAAGTCCCACTCTCAACTGTACCTCGTCCTTCTCCAGGTTGTTACCCTTTCTATAAAACCGACCCATTTATTTTTGCGGAGTGCCCTCATGTCTACTTTTGTGGCAACACCCCCAGCTTTGGCTCTAAAATCATCCGAGGTAAGTTTTGTTTTCTGGGGGCCCCAGGCCTGGGCTGTCATGTGGGACATGCTCTCAGCTGGGGCCAAGGCTCACAGAGAAGGCCTGTGTTGGGGTGTCCAGGCCCCTGTGGGGTGGACAGGCCAGGCTCTACAAGGGCTGAAATTGTCCATGCCCGGAGCTCATCCTGGTCAGTGTGGCTCTAGCTTTGGATCTTTACGGTGTTCTTGGCCCTTTTCATTTCTGGTCTCAAGGAACTTCTGTGGTCAGTAGTCCATGGTGTTGATGGCATGGGGTAGGGGAGGGCTCCTGTTTAACTCTTGTAACTTCCCTTTGAGACAGGGCTCATCCAGAACCTAAGATGGGCTCCCACCTGGCTTCTTTGCAGGCCCCGAAGACCAGACAGTGTTGTTGGTGGCTGTCCCAGACTTCAGCACCACCCAGACTGCCTGTCTCGTGAACCTGCGCAGCCTGGCCTGCCAGCCCATCAGCTTCTCAGGCTTCGGGGCGGAGGACGAGGACCTGGGAGGCCTGGGTCTGGGTCCCTGACTCACAAAGGCAGTCTTGTCCAGAGCAGCACTGGCCATTCTTTCCCTGTGGCGTCAGCACCATGGCAGCTTTGGCTCTGTAAATAAAGCCTAACTGTTTACTGGTATTGAGCTGGGCAGTCCCTGTGCCGGATCGGGGCACTCCTGTGGCAGGAGCCTCCCTCCTCCTCCCCTCTCCTGGCTGGTCAGGATGGCAAGTGGTCAGTGATACATCTGCCAGTGAGCTTGGTTTATTGGTGTGGCCTGGGCAAGTGGTTGAGAAGTCTGCCCCAGGGCTTGCTCATCCAGCCCCATCCCAGCCCTGCAGCAGAGCAGCAGGTGACCCTGGCTCTTAGGTCTCCATCACATTCATGCCCCATCCTGGCAGAACCCACACCGGGGGGCCCTTCCCTGTGCTGATGGCCGCGGAGCTGGCCAAGGCAGTGTGACTACTGGTGCAAGCTCGCGTGTTGGCAGACCTGTTCTCAGAAGTCCCCAAAGTTCACTGTGTAGGTCTCAACTGTGGTGAAGGGGAAGTCCGGGCCTGTGACTGTCTCTCCTTCCTCCTCCTCCCCTTCCTCCTCCTCAGGTCCCAGCTCTGTCCCAAACTCCGTCACCACCTCCGTGTAGGTCTCCGTCTCCGTCTCCGACTCCTCCCAGTTGACTGTGGTCTCTGGTGGAAACTGCCAGGGCCCCAGCGTAGAACTTGGGGCTGGGGAGGGGGCAAGGTCAGCGGTGGGGAGCAGTGTTGGGGTGGTGGGGGGCGACGTGGGGGCGGTGGCCGGGCTTGTGGTGGCATTGAGGCGTCGGAGCCGCATCTGTTCGCGCATGCGCAGCCTATACTGCAGGCGGCGGCGTTGCATGCGCCTCTGCTGGGGGGTCATGGGGCGCGATGGGTCGATGTGTGGGATGGGCCGGTTCCCGTTCATGGCCATGATCTCACGGATGCGCTTCCAGTTGGAGCGAGCCAAGATGAAATTGCACTGAGTGGCCCCGATGTCATAATCCACGTTGCAGGTCTTCGAGCTTGGGGTATAGCCCTCTGCATGGGCTGTCACGCGGTACTCACCAGGGTTCAGGATGCGCCAGTAATCACCACCACTGGCTGCAGAAGGAGGATGGGTTTGGCTACCTAGGAGTCCCCCCTCCCTCCCAGGCCCCAGCTCTGTCTGAGAAACCCACAGTCCCTCAAGCCCTCCCTCTGGTCGGGGTCCAGAGGAGCAGGGACTTCCTGGGCAGGGCAGGCCAGGCTTGCTTTGCCAAGGGCATGCACAGGTTTGGTCCCCCATCCTGGGAAGTGGGGTATAGTTGTACACTTGTGTACCTGTCTTCACTCCGTGGTTAATGCCACCCACGGAGATGGTGGCATTGGCTATCGGGATGCCTTGCTCGTCTGTCACAACCCCCTTGATGCCACGGTGAACCTGCAGGGAAGAGGCAAGGTGGTGTCTACATGGAGACCCCACAGGACCTGCTGTTCCCCTGTCCTGTCCACGAGGTCCCCCAGCCCTTCACCAGCCTCTCCCCAAATGCTGCCCCACCCTTCCACCAGTCCCTGTGGTGGCCCCCACACCTGCTCCATGAAGGTGAGCAGAGCTTCCTTGTTGTTCTCCCACTCTCGGGGCAGCTCGCTCTCATGAGGGAACTTATCGCAGCCCAGGTAGATGGAGAGCTCCAGGCAGTTGGTGTGCAGGTAGCTGAAGTCATTGATAGCTGGGCAGGGCAGACACAGAGCCTCAGTCACCCCTGCCCATGCCAAATGCCCCACCACAGACCCTCCCAGGCCAACTCACTCCCAGAGCGGGGTTTCCACTTGGCCCCATTGATGATGCCCATGCCGCCAGTGTAGTCCTGTGCTTGGCACCCTCCCCGGTAGGGCTCGGTCATGGTGAGGTGGGTAGAGGCGAAGGAGATGGCCAGCCAGCGGAAGATGGCGTGGTCTGGGGTCTCCTGGGCCTCAGATACCTCTTCTTCATCCTCTCCCCGGGCAGCCGCCATGGCCGCAGCCAGAAGCTGCTCCTGGCTGGGTGTGCGGGCCATATCGTAGGGGTAGGACACAAGCCGCTCGCCACCGTTCAGGTTTGCCCCCAGCACGAAGGGGTTCTTCTCCATCCAGGCAATGATGGCCCGGACCTCTGTGGATACCTGGGGGTGGCCAGGGGGAAAGGTCTGGTCCACAGCCTCCATCACCTGCCATGCAGACCCCACAGCAGTACTCACATCCCCTGGGCCCCTCGGAGCCCCTGCAGTCTCAGCACCTGGCTCAGTCTCCCTCAACCCACCCCCAAGTCCCGAGCTCCACCCAGACCCCAGGGTCTAGGTTGCTCCCCTAGGCCCTGTTGGTCAGGCTGTGTCCTCACCGTGGCATCTGGAGAGAGATAGCGTTCAGGGATGGGCAGGTTATTGTTGGGCACCCGGTAGGGGACCCATTTCCTCTCCTCGGCTCCCCAGAGCACAGAGTTGAGATCCGGGAAGTCCTCATAGATGTCAAAGCCCTCCTCGGTCCACAAACCCAGTGCCCAGTTCCCAAACTCTGAGCCCTGGGGAAGCCAGGAGAGAGGGGGTCAGCATCAGCAGCCCACTCCCAGCCCTGCCCCACCCAGGCTCCGCCCTGACCCCCTTCCCTCCACCTACCATCTGCGCTGCCACCTCGTAGCCATCAGGGTTCAGCGAGGGCACCAGGTGGATGCGCGTGTCTTGCACCAGGCTGCGCACGCGTGGGTTCCCATCGCGGTATTCGCGGCACAGGTATTGCATGAGTAGGAGCAGCAGCTCTCGGCCCAACACCTCATTGCCGTGGATACCAGCTGTGTAGCGGAACTCAGGCTCCCCTGTGAGGGTAGGAACCTCAGCAACCAGGCAGCCTCCTGAGGCCTGAGGCCCAGGGTATCTGAGGAAGGACCCAAACCAGCCTCATTCCCAGGAGACTGGGAGTGGCTGAGGCTTTCAGGGCCCAGGAGGGGCTCCAAAGACACAGGTGGGAGGTGGTGAGCTGGCAACATCAACAGCGTAGGCTCAACTGCAGTACCAGGGCCTTGCCTCTATCTGTTGGGCTTGGGGAGGACCAGGCTTCCAGAGGGTCCAGGGGGCTGTGGGGGCCCTCACCCAGCTCGTGATCCCCGGGATTGTCTGAGATCTCCATGGCATAGATCTTGAGCCCTCGCGAGCTCTTCCCCAGGCTGTATGTGCGTGTGATCGTGGGGCACTGCTCATTCACCACCTTCATCAGCTGGGTGCCAGAAAAGACAGGGAGTTACACAGCCCACCCCCCTGCCCCCAACCCACCCTCAGTGACCATGCCTCTCCCATGGCCCCGTCTGTTCTGTGGGGAAGCACCCGTTAGCCCCGAGCCCAGCCCCTGGACAGGACCTCAGCCTCAGGACAGGCACCCCACCTGCCGCATGTCCTTGTAGCTGTGGTGCCGGAAGTCCAGGTCATCGGTGGTCACCACCTCGTTCTGTGTGTAGTAGCTGTGGATAGCTGCAGAGAAGGCAGGCAGGCAGGACCTTGAGCAGTCCACCTGCCAGCCCACGCCAGGTTGCCCCAGCCACCCGTCCGTGTCCCTGCCAGCCCCAGGCACTCACGGGACACGGGGCACCCCAGCACCTCCAGGCGCATGCACAGGCTGCCGTTCCAAGTGAGCGGGTAGATGCGGATGAAACGGGCCACTACTGGCTCCGGGAGCTCGCTCAGCACGGGCGTGTCCTTGTCCACGTTCCCGTGGAAGGTCTGGGAAGAGGCAGGCCTCAGAGCAGCCCCCAACCCTGGCTGAGGCCCACCTGTGGCCCAGACAAGGAGGGTAGAGCTAAGGGCTCAGGTGCCCACCATTTCCTCGTAGCCGTTGGTGTACATCACCCATGTCTGGCTGTCGTTGCTGAAGCCCACGAAGAAGGAGGTCACGAAGTCGTCACTAGGGGGCAGATGGTGGTCAGGGCAAGGCTGCTCTCCCTACACCAGGCTAAGGCCCAGGCCTTCAGGCGGCCTGAGCCCTCTCTTCTGGGCCCAAGAACCCAGAGCACGTGCGGGGCTAGCTGGGGGTCTGGAGAGGCTGCCATGCCTGCTGCACGGCTGTGGGTGGTTGCTTTGCTTATCTGGACTGAGGGAGCTGACAGGCCACAACCAAGGAGTCGGGGTGGGGGCCCTGGAGAACCCACCAGACGGTTCTGAACGGGACTCAGAGCCACGTCTGGAGCCACCCATCCCTACCAAGTGCCCGTGAGCCTGGCAGACGTACTGGATGCTGGAGTCGCGGCCCTGGGTGATGACACCTGTGAACTTGGTGGTCCTTCTTGTGTCTACCTCGATCCACTGGGTCTGGGAGTCATCCTCAGCACACCACGCCCCATCGTAGTAGTCGTCCTCAGTGTCGCCGGCCTGTCAGGGACAGCAGGGAGGCTGAGTGGGCAGCGAGCCCCTACGCAGAGGGGAGATGGGCCCATCCTGACACCCACCTGCATGTTAAGCCGGCCTCGCTGTGCGCCCAGGCCGTGACGCAGCATGGAGGAGGCCCGGATCTGGTTGTCCTCAATGCGGTGCGACTCCATCCCGATGGGGGGGCACTCTGGAGACACGGCATCCCAGGCTAGTGACCCACTGGCTCCATCCCTCCATCGGTCCCTCCCTTCACCAAACCCAGAATGGAGGAGCCCAGTACCCACTTCCCCTCACATCAGGGGGTGCCAGTTAGGGCAGCTCCACCCTAGCCCGTACTTCCCCTACTTGGGCCTCAGCTTCCACCTCTGGGAATGTGCTGAGGATGCCAGGTGCCAAGGGGACATGAAGCCTACATGAAATCACAGGGACGGCCACCTCAGGGCCTGACCCGTCACAGGCACTGTCTTTATCAGGGCCATCTGCACACCTGCCTTGTGCCCCGAGTTCTGTCCCTGGGGTCAGGCCCAGGGCAGACACTCCAGGGTCTCTCCCTTTTGCATCACAGGACTTTAAGAGCAGGAGAAAGTTCTGGAGGCCTAGAGTGCCATCAGGAAATCTGGGTTTGGGACCCGCATGTGGCCTTGGATGGGTCACTTCTCCCATCATGCTTACCCAGCGGTTATTGCCCCTCCCCACAGCCCTCATACCCACCCTACAGCCCCCACACATACCTACACCCCCCACCACACCCCTAGTCCCCACATCCATCCTGCAACCCCTCCAATCCCCTTGTCCTTATACACCCTAGCCTCTATACCCCTCACTCACTGATTTTCTCTGCTGGGGCCCACTCCTCCTCCGACTCCTCACCCTTCCGGGGCCCTGGGGGGCAACAAAGGGAGGAGGTGGTGATAAGGGTCCCAGAGCATCTAGGAGTCTGGCTGGCCTCTCACAAGGAGGCTGTGTAGGCCCAGCCCCCAGCCCCCAGAGACACACCTTTGGGGTCCTTGCCCTTCTCCACAGTCCATTTGTCGTCCGTCTCCTCCTCCTTGGGGCTGCTGCCCTCCTTTTTGGGTTTCTCTGAAGGATGGAAGGTGGGAGGGTCCTGTTGGCTTAGCCCCGGAGTTCAGGGGGCAGGTGTTGTGGGGGGTCAGGCCTGCACTGGGGGCTGGCCCGGGGGTGGGGACAGTCTGGATCCACTCACTCAGCTCTTCCTTCTCTTCGTCTGTTTCCAGGCCATTGTCGGGCTTCTGGGGCCTGGGAGGTCGGAAGTAGTAGTCCACTGTGGGAAGGGAGAGCCCTGATGAGAGGGCCTGGGGTTGGTCCCAGGACCCCACCCCAGGAGCTCCCAGGTTCACAGGAGCCCAGTGGGCAAGACGAGGAGGGGAATGGAGTCCAAAGGGACCATGCAGGAGGGAGAAGAAGGCAGCAGCTTTGAAGGGATGGAAGTCCCGAGGGGTGAGGGGTGGCTAGGACCCGAGCTCAGCAGGGTCAGAGAGTAACACTCACGGAGCTTAGGAAGAATAGGCCAGAACTGAGGGCAATGGGGAAGAACTAAATCAGGAGCCAGGAAGGCTCAGCCTGACGGAGGAGATCAGATGAGGGCAGCCAGGTTGGAGGGGGTGGCGGGGGCAGTGGGGTTGGTGAGGTCACTGCCACCAAGCTGGAGATACAGGCAGCTTGGCCCTGGGATGCAGCTGTGGCGGGCAGGGGGCCCTGGGCACTCACTGTCATCGTAGTTGGGGATCATGTAGCCGTCCTCATAGTCGGGGAGCAGCGGGGGTGGCAGGGGCTTCAGAGGCGGCGGCTCTGTGGAGGTGGGAGGCAGGGGTGGGCCAGAGCCCCCTCTCCTGGCACCCCCACCCCAAGTCTGCCCACATCCTACCGATCTTATCCTCTGGGGCCTCAAAGCCCCGCCCAGGAGGCTCAGCCTTCTCCTCAGGGCGCTCAGGCCGGGGCCTCTCTGGCCTTCTCCTGCTGGGGGGCGGCCTGGGCTGCTTCTGGCGGCGGATGTATTCAACTAGGGGAGAGGGTGGGCTCTGAGCCGGGCCAAGGTCAGGGAGGCTGGGGCCTCTGAGTGGACTCTCGTAAACCCGGGCCAGGGGTCGGGATCTAGCCGGGGAGGCAGGGCAGGCGGCCCTCCCAGACGGCGGATCCTACTTACAGTCCTCATAGTCTTCCCGCTCTATCTGGTCGTTGTAGTCCAGCGTGGGCTGCTCTGTCTCCTCCTCCAGCTCTGGAGGAAAGTGCTTGTGGCCACCTCGTGGAAGATACTTCCTGATGCCCCCACCCAGCCCCACCCTGGAAACCCAGCAGGCCAGGGTGATTGGTCCCTTGAGGCCAGGCACCTGGTACCCACTCACCAGGCTGGTGCTCCACGTCGGTCTCTTCTCCTGGACCCCCCCAGGGACCTGGGAGGGGTCCACCTGCAACACAAACCCCAGGGGCATGTGGATGGGAGACCTACCCTGACTACTGGCTCCACAGTGAGGCTTCTCAAGACCTGGGCCCTGCTGACACCCTCTGAACAGCTCACTCCCAGGAAGGCCTGGGCTGCTCGGGCCCTCAGCACCCTGCTGGCACTTCTGGAGGGACAGAGAGCTGGATGGCTTTCTGGGGAATCCAGGCATCGCTGTCTGGGAGGACCTGCTGCCCCAGCAGGGGGGCACCCTGCAGGCTCACAGCCCAGTGACACATGGGCAGGTGGCTCTTAGGGGGCTCAAGGGTCAGAGACCAGGATGGTGGAGAGCTAGCCCCATCCACGAGGCCGCCAAACACTCCCTCCCCAGGGAAGGAGTGGTACTGAGGGAACCTCAGCTTAATTGCTGTGTTCATGACAGCAATGAGGCCCCAGCGCCCATCTGGTCTGAGGATCTGCAAGAGGCAGGGACTCAGGGAGCCGCCCTCACCGCCACCCCTCTGCAGCCCATCAGGTCAGAGCCCCCAAACCCCAGAAGAGCCCAGTACACACCTCCCTCCTGGGGTAGTTCCTCATGGTCGGGGCTGAGGAGTGGGGGCAGTGGCCATTCCAGGCTTTCAGAGGGGGTTGGGATGGGGAGCTTCTTCACAGCTAGAGGCCTCTTAGTGGCCTTGGGGGGCTTCTCCTTGGGCTTCTTGGTGGCCTTGGGGGGCTTCTCCTTGGGTGGCTTCTCCTTGGGTGGCTTCTCCTTGGGTGGCTTCTCCTTGGGTGGCTTCTCCTTGGGCTGCTTCTCCTTGGGCTTCTTGGTGGCTTTGGGTGGCTTTTCCTTGGGCTTCTTGGTGGCCTTGGGGGGCTTCTCCTTGGGTGGCTTCTCCTTGGGTTTCTTGGGAGGCCTAGAGGACCCCTCCGGGGGCTGCTTGGTCGCCTTGGGGCCTTTGTCCTTCTTCCCTTTCTTCCCTTTGTCTTTGGCTTTTCCCGGAGGCACTGTTCAAGATGCAGATTCAGGTCAAATCAATGAAGAGCCCCTTCTATGCCCCAGGTATCCTCTACAAGGTGCCCACAACCTGGGCAAAGGGGCTATTGGTAGTTCTGTGTTTCCCAAATCAAGGAAGCTGAGAGGTTAAGCCATTTGTGGTCATGGAAGAGCTGGGGTTGGAACCCAGGCTTTCTGTCTGCGAGACGTGCTGTCACCACCACACCTTGGCCTGGGTGGCTCAGCTTCTCAGGAGCAGGCCCTCACCCTCCCATCTGCCCAAGGAACACCTCACAATCCACTCTTTCTCCACACGGCCCCTTGGCCAGTAAGGGCCCACTATTCTGTGCTGGTTATGGAAAGAGCAGAGGGTGACTAAGCCATCCAGGCCTGAAGGAGCACCCAGTCTGAAGGAGGAGGCAGTCTCATTCCTCTCACACAAAGTGAAGGGCATGGGCCTGGGGCCTCCCTGGAGCTAGAAAAGCTTCATAGAAAAGGGATACGCATGCACGATCCCCTCCAGGACTAAGGAGTCTGGGGTGGGTTGGAAGCCATAACCACAGGGTATCCTGAGGCCATGCAGAGGACAGAGGGACAGGCAAGTACTGCAGCTGCTTGCCCATCTCAGAGTCTGGGGGAAGGAAGGAGCAAGGGCAGGGCCTGGGGTTGCCTGTAGGAATCTTCCAGGACCCTGAGCAAATGCTGCTGAAAATGTAATGGGGTTGTGGGGGCCACGTGACTGAAATACAGGAAAATCTACAAAATGCAGACAGCCAGGAGAAATAGAGCTGCCCCAGCAGCAAGCAAGAAGCCGGGATAGCAATCCTGGAATGGAGAGGGGTGCTGAGATGGGTCCCAGAACCCGTCCCCCAGGGGTGGGGGAGGAGCCAGGAAAGATCTACAGCAGGACAAAGGGGAGGGGCTGCTGATCTCAGGAGTGATGGATGGTGCCTTGGAAGTCTCCTGGAAGAGAGATCAGCAAGACCCTTGCCCACCCTCCAGAAGGCCATGATAAACAGCTAAGATTTATTGACAACTGATTATATAAGAGGCACTGGGCTAAATGCTTTGGTGATGTATCACCTCATTTAATCCTCACACTAACCCGGGACCACTGCCCACTGCTCCTGGAAGCCTTGAGGAGACAGGAGGTCTTCTGCACCCCCTCCCCTGCCTCTGTACTCCTGGAGTAGGAGGCCAGGCAGCAGAGTGCTGGGGATCCTTCCCAGGGAAGGCTGGAGGCTGGGTCTCTGGGAGTGGTGTGGCACAGACAGTGTGTGCCACAATCAGGCTGAGTGGCCCCATTGAGACAGCAGGGCCCTTCACCTTCACACTGCCCTGGGGAGGGGGCCGCCAAGTCCCCTGGTAGCTCAAGTCTAGTCCCTCCAGAGGTTTGGGGGCTGTGCAACAGGGACTGGGAGGACCCAATCCACTGGGCAGCGGACCTGCTGGATGTGTCTCCAACCTCAGAGGGCTACCAGCCAGCGCTGACCTCTGCCTGGCACTGTCCCGCCAGACATCTGGGCTCTCTTGTGCCTTACGGAGCCATTCCTCACGCTGGGCAGACTGGACATCGGCCAAACCCTACAGAGGCCCGCCATTCTCACCTGTGGTGCAGGGCTGTCCGGGCGGCCCCCCATCACGCCGAGGGCCACCCCTACCCAAAGCTCTTACCCTCTTCGGCCACCCCCGGACGCGCCCCCGGCTTGCCCCCTGTCTGGGCTTTGCGGGCGGGACGGGTGGGTTCAGGGGGCGGTGGGGCCTCCACGTCGTCCTCCCGGGGCTCGGACTCCAGCTCGGACAGGAAGCCCTCGAGGAACTCCTCGATCTCGTCGTCGGTCAGCACCGTCTGCGGGCGCCCCCCGGGGCACAGCGCCAGCAGCACCAAGAGGCAGCCGAGCAGGGGCGCCCCGAGCAGGGCCGCCATGGTCACAGCACGCACTGGGAAGCAGGGGCGGTGGGGAGGGGGCTCCGGGGGAGAGGTGCAGGGAGGAGGGGTCCGGGGAGGGGTGGGCAGGGGGGTCCGGAGAGGCGGGGTTGGGGTTGCTCGGGGAGGGGTGGGGGGTGATCCGGGGAGGGGCGGGTGGGAGGATCAGGGGTGGGTAGGGGACTCCGGCGTGCGGCGCAGGGGTGCTCCGGGCCAGGCAGTGACTCAGGGGTCGGTGGGGGCTCAGGGATGGTCAGGGGGTTCCAAGGCGCTGGCGGCGGCTGGGAGCTCAGGTCCCGCGTGGCGCGCTCCCGCGCGGACCGCCTTCTCCAAAGCGCCAGTGGCGGCCGGGGCGGGGGCGCCGGGGCTTCCGGAGCCGGCCCCCCCCACCCGGGGGGAAGGAGGAGGAGGAGGAGGAGCCGGGCGTGGACGGAGGGGCTGCGGGGGGGCTGAGCAGTCCAGGCGCCGCGCGCGCTTGGCACTTCCCGAAGTGGGAACTGCGGGCGGTGTCCCGGACCTGGGCCCCGCGCCTAGGAAGGAAGGCCCCGGGAAAGGAAGGCTGGAGGGATTGTGAGGTCCTGAGAGTGCTGGTAGGAGGGCCCCGACGCCCCTACCCCGCTCAGTCTGTAATACCACCTCCAAGCCAGATGGGAACCGGAGGCGGTGCCCCAGGGGTGCCCGAGGGATGCCCCAGAGCCTACTGGAGGTGAGCGGGAACCCTGAGAGCAGAGCCAAGAGCAGAGCCAAGCCATGGACTCTGGCCTCGGGGACCTTACCCCCTCTACAGAGCCCCAGGAGAGTCCCAACCCATCCTTTCCTCTCTCTGGAGTCTTCAATCAGACATCCAGCTAACCCCCCAGGTCCATGAGAGCCCGGTCCTATGCTGGCCCTCAGGGAGACACCACATTTTGGGAATTCACTCTAGCCAGGGACAGGTGCAAAACTGCCCTGAGGGCAGGCTAACTGCTCTGTTGGAAGTAGGATCCCCCATTTAAGATTGCCTCTCCCTTCCAACTGACATACAAGGACAAGTTTGGGGGGGGGGGTCAGACATGGAGCAAGGAGAGAGGAGATACCATTCACATTTTATTAAATTGTATGCGTCATTCATAGGAATGGGCTGTCAGGGGCAAGGAAGGACTCAGCCCTGACACAGCAATTTCTATACAAGTGCAGGGAGTTCTTGCCCCCTCCTGCACTCCCAGCAACAGAGGGAGGGATCCCACATTAAGAACCCCAGAAAGGAGGCAGGAGGCAGCAGATAAGACACTACCCCTGAGGACATGCGCCAGCTGAGAGAGTTGGTAGGCGCCTTCAACACAACCAAGCTGTGTGCTGGGACCTGCCATGGGAACAGATCACTCACCACCCAAATGCGAGCTGCAGATGTTTTCCGGCAAACCCCATCCCCTATAGTTTCTTTTACTGTTTCCTTGGTGAACGTTGCTTCACCTGTAGAGGTATACTGTTTTCCCAACAGCTGACATCCCAACAAGGACAAACAGGCATTCCTCTCCTTCCTCTTACCAGATCCCAGTTTTTTAAAAAAACTGTGTTTACTATGCCTCCATCTATCACATTGATTGGGGTGGGGGGAGGTGTGTGGGGTGGTGGTACATAGATCAGGTAGTCAGAGAATCCCAGATGGATTAGTAATGTCTGCCATGGGTGCCATGTGCTGCCGTGTGCCTGGTATTTCCATATGGCTTCTCAAAGGGCAAATGTCGCCTGGCCCCAGATGGGCATGACACCTAAGGCCAGAGCTCCCAGAACATTCCTCCTTGATGGGATGAGGAAGCAAGAAAAGCACACCTGAAGCCTGTGGGCTCCAGCACTGAGTTTAGCAGCACTCAGCCCCGAACCCACGTTGTCTGTCTCAGGAGGCCCTGAGATGATGAAGAGGAGGCAGCCGAGGAGCGTGGTGGGGGCTGCTGGCTCAGCCCCGAACTGGGGCAGGGGCAGGATCCAGGGGGCTCTGCCTTCTCTCACCTCTTTCTTTCAAGACCCTTCCTTCACTCCTAGCTCCTGTCACTTCCCCAAGGAGACCAAGGCCACCCACCTGGGCTCTCGGAGCATGCCTCACCCCCACCCCCAGTCAGGCCTCCTTGTCCCTGTGCTGTCCTTGCCCTGCTGTCCTGGCAGCAGTAGGATGTAGCAAGCTCTTACCCATAAATGTCCTCTGTGAGCCTCTGAATCATCGTTCTCGAAACTTCTGTCTTGGAATTTGTTCTGTGGCCCCCAGTTGAGTGTGTCAAGTAGGGAGGCCTGAGGCTCGGGGGAGGGGGCAGCTCTAGAACGTCACTTCCCTGGGAACAGCTCCCAAGTTCAGCTGGCTCACACATGGATCAGATTTGAGCTCCACATCCTCTGCCAGGGAAAATAGAAGCCATAAGAAAATTAAAAAGAAATAGAAAGAAGCTTTTCCTCAGCCACAGTGAGTCACCAGCAGGAACATGAACAAGGCCTTGTGGGAAGCTGGGCCCTGGAGTGGGGTGGGCAGGGGGCTGGGGGCCCTCCCTGCCTCCCTCGAGGATCTGGGCAGGTGAGGGGGTGGTGACTGCTGTCCGTGCCAGGCCCGTATCTCCCCTCAGGGAGCAGGGGTGGGACTCCACTCAGCTTTCAGACCTGCACTCAGGAAGTCACGCAGACCTGGGCCCATCAGGAGACGCCTGTCTGCCGAGGAGCCCTGTCATCTAAACCAAACTCCCCAAGGGCAGCAGCCCAGGCCAGGAAGAGGCAGGCCAAGAGGTGGGAGACTTGATGCCTCCTGTGGCTGCTACTCACCCTCCTGGAGTCCAGCGCCCCTTGCCAGCCGGGGGGGCATCTGTATCCAAGTCCAAGGATTCTCCTGAGCTAGTCTGGGAGTCTCCCGGACATCTTGGGCCCCACCCACCCCCCACCTCCATCTTCCTAAGGAGAAGCCTGGGCCTTTCCCTCTGGCACAGTGAGGCCTGCCCTAGAGGCCACAGCAGCACTGGACTTGACAGGCAGAGGCAAGGTGACATCTCACCCTGGTGGACCTATCCTTGCTGCTTCCAAAGTGGGGAAGGGACGTTCTGCAGAGAGCTGACATGGGCTGGGGAGGGAGGGAGATGGCATGCATGGAGTTTTCCTGCAGCCTTGTGAGGGTCAGGCTGGCGGAGTCCACAGATGCCAGGGTGGGGAGAGGAAGGGGCATGGCTTGTGCTCTCAAGCTCTGACCAGACTGGGGTGGGTCCTGTTTAGCTCATGGGCCAGGAGCTCACCTCTGAGAGCCATTGAGAAAGACCATGCCAAGAGGACTGCCTGGCAGGGTGGGAGGGCCCCAGGAGAGAGACTGGGATAGGGGTGCAGGGTGCTCCCACCCTGGGTCAGGAGCAGGGACACTGCAGAGGTGTGTAGCAAGGTCCATCTGGGAGGAATGGTGCAATGTAGAGGCCCTATGGGCTGCAGTGAAGGGCAGGAGGGAGTGGACATGTAGGCAAAGCTGTCACGCTGGGGCACCAAGGCCATTTTGCCCCTTTCAGTAATGCCCCCAGCGGGGTGGGGAGCCAGAAGCTCCCACATTGGGAGAGGGTGAGGAAGTGGAGCAGAAATGGGAAGGAATGGAACCCACACTCTATGGTAGGGTCACTCGTGCAAGGATGAGAAATCAGTGTAGGGTGGGCTTGCCTTGTTAATCTTTCAGATGCAACAGCTTCCTGAGTGAAAAGAGGGACCCAGGATGGACCTGGAGCAGGGGGGAGAGGGCTTTCCTGCTTCCTCCAGCTCATCTCAGAAGCGACTATTAAAACTATGACCTTGAATAACTTGATTTTCTCAGGCTGTAAGTTGAGGGGGTGACTCCATGACCACTAGTGGCTCCCCACCCCTGATTGGAAGGGTCTCCCATTCAGACAGTGCGTGTCTAGCAAGATTAGCATCTGTCTTTGCACATCAGACAGTTTGGACCTCAAGGCAACTCTGGCCGGAGCCTCGGGAGGCATGAAGGTCAGTTCCTTCCTGGGGAGGATCCCAGGTGACCTTGACCCCATTCCCCCCACCACAAGACCTCAGAGTTCCTGTCCTACAAACCTGGTGGCCACACCCTCTCCACAAGATGGGGAGACGATGTGGTGGCTCCATCCAAGCCACTCTCCACATCCAGGGAAGTTAGGAGTCCCTAGAAGAGGACGCCCCAAGCCCTGGGTGCCTTTCCTTAAATAGAGCCTCTAACGGGCCTCTCGGGGAAGTCATCCATTCTAACAGTCTCAGCAGAGTCTCTGCACTGAGGGGCACCATGTCTCAGCTTCCTGAGTGCCTGAAAAGATGTCCCCAGGCCATCCTGCCAGGACTGCTAGCCATGTCAGCAGGAGAACTGCCTCATCCCAAGTCACTGTGGCCAGAAGGTCTGTGATCTCATCACCCTCCACCTCCCAGTCCCCACCCCACCACAGCACCACCCCCTCCACTCTGGGTCCCCAGCAATCTGAGCACGTGACTGTGGGTGTGTGTCCCTGACTGCAGCTCATGTGTTCACTGGGCAGGTCTCCACAGAGCTTTCAACAAGGTCCAGGCCTGAGTGTGGCCCGGAGACCCAGCAATTGTGGAGGTAGCCTTCCTCTGAAGACGTTCAGGTCAGAGGAAACAGGATGTGAGTGACTAGACTCCCCGGAGCAGAGGGCACAGGGGCAGATATTGACCTCCAGGGATGTGGAGCTCTGCCCGGTGAGTTAAAGGGAAGGGAGGTCCTAGTGGGAAAGGTTCTGCTTCTTCAGGCTCAGACTCCTCACATCGGTCACCCACGTCTTGGGCCCCAGCATGTGGGCAGTGGACTGGACAGTAATGATGATTTCAATTCTTGTGTCGTGCATGCAGCAGCTTCCCCCACATTCATGTGAGAAAACTTGGGCTCAGGGAGAAGAGACGTGTCCTCGTCAGTGATGGTATGTCTGTGAGGCCAGACCGAATGCTCTTTCCCTTCAGTTTACATAGTTTCTGGCACCAAGCCACAGGGCCACGGGGCCACCAGCCCATCCTGCTGAGAGAACCACCCTAGTGCCTCAACCTGGGCAGAGTTGGGAAACTCACCTGCCAAAAGGACCAGTGTGTCGCAGTTCTAACTGTGGCAGCCTCAGAGCACCAGGAGGTTTGGGTCCCCAAGGCAGCAGCTCAGACACGGCCCATCTGGCCAGAATGACGGGGGCCAGGGAGGGGTGTAACTGGATGGCTCAGGAAGCCAGGTCTCTGGACCTTAGGCACCGGGATCAGGCACCAGGCCCTCCCAGTCTCCTGGAGTCCTGAGTCTGCCTCCAGGGACCAAGGAAGAAGGACCCAGGCCCACCCAGTCTCTCTGCTCCTCCCTCTCGGGGGGGGGGGGGCCTGGAAACGCCCTCTGTCTGCAGTCTGGATGTCACCAGGGGATAAATCTGCTCAGGCTCACCAGGAGGGTGGTTCCCAGAGCCAGGGGACCCGAGGTCTCCCAGACAGTGTCTAGTCGTCCGCACAACTGGCCGAATGATTTTCTTGGTTTCCGACAACTTGAAAACCACATGTGATTTTCCACAGTCCGGTGCCCCCGCCCAGCTCCCCAGGCCCGGACTGCTGAGTGAGCAGAGTTCACCAGAATTCCTTCCACTCACCACAGGACCCAGCCTCCGGGAGACTGGGGGGTCACCACAGCCGCAGGGGGGCTGAGGAGCTGAGGGGGCGGGAGACGGGGGGCCTCCAGTGCCTGAGTAATTCTGCAGCCCGCAGACTGGGATGAGGGTGAGGGTGTCATGTGACCATCAGCCAGGCCTGTTCGGTTCCAAACGGGCTCTAGTGGAAAAAAGTATGTGGCTCATTCCTCCCACCTTCATCTAAATTGACTCCCAATGGATTAAAGATGTAGATGTTGACAGAGACACCATCAAAGTAGCAAAAGAAAACATAGGAATCTGTGCTTTTATTTTTGTGGGGGAAGTCTTTCCAAGTAGGAACTGTAGGAGGATGGAGAATTTTGGTTGCATAAAAGCTCTAGATTTCTGTTCAAAATATCCTGAAAGTGAAGTTAAAAGGCAAATGAAACACTGGAAACATACCTGCAACCCCGAGATCAGAAAGAAAAACATTTTAGGAGCTGTCCGTGGCCTCAGAGTTTCTCTCCAAGCCTCAGTTTCTCTCCTCTGTACAATGGGATAAAATTAACTCTATCACTCCCTTGTGAAAAGGGCACAAGGATTCAGTGAAATAAATCTAGAAAGCTGTGACTGAAAAGTACTAATTCTTCAATAAAGGGAAGCCATTCTTTACTTACTTATTTTTTATTTTTTTGGCTGTGCTGAGTCTTCATTGCTGCATGGGCTTTTTTCTACTTGTGGCGAGTGGGGGCTGCTCTCTAGCCCCCACTTGTGACACTTGGGCCTCTCATTGTGGTGGTTTCTCCTGTCGTGGAGCACAGGCTCTAGAGTGCGTGGGCTTCAGTAATTGCAGCACATGGGCTCAGTAGTTACAGCTTTCGGGCTCTAGAGCACAGGCTCAATAGTTGTGGTGCATGGGCTTAGTTGTTGTATGGCATGTGGGCTCTTCCTGGATCAGGGATCTAATTCATGTCTCCTGCACTGGCAGGTGGATTCTTTACCACTGAGCCACTAGGGAAGCCCCATTTTTTTTTTTTTTTTTTTTACATTTTTAAAGCTAATTTGACCTTGTTTCCTTTATTGTTATTATTTTGGCTGAGCTGCATGTGGGATCTTAGTTCCTCAACAAGGGATCAAACTTGCACCCTCTGGAATGGCAGTGTAGAGTCTTAACCACTGGACCATGAGGGAAGTCCAACCTTGCTACCATTTTCACAAGTGAGTCCCAAGACATAGGCAGTTCACAAAAGAAGAAACATAAGTGGCCAGTAAACATATGCAAAAATGTTGACCTCACAAAAAAAAATATGCAAATGCAAATTAAAATACACTGAGGACTACTTTTCCAATATCAAATTCCCAAAGATTAAAACCCTCCTGGTGGAGGCAGTACCGGGAAATCAAGCGCTGTCATTCAGGATCATTTGTTACAAAGAACAGAAACTCACTATGATGGCTAACTTTGTGTGTCCCCTGATTGGGCTAGGGAAAGTTGCTCAGTTGTGTCTGACTCTTTGCTAGTCCATGGACTGTACAGTCCATGGAATTCTCTAGGCCAGAATACTGGAGTGGGTAGCCTTTCCCTTCTCCAGGGGATCTTCCCAACCCAGCTATCAAACCCAGGTCTCCTGCATTGCAGGCGGATTCTTTACCAACTGAGCTATCAGGGAAGGGATGTCCAGATCACTGGTGAATCTTTATTTCTGGATGTGTCTGTGAGGCTACTTCCAAAAGAGAGTCACCGAACTAAATCAGTGGACTGAGAATAGCAGATGGCCCTCCCCAGGGTGGGTGGCCTCAGTCTCTGCTTGAACTGGGACATCCATCTCCTGCCCTTGGACATCGGCTCTCCCTGTTCTTGGGCCTTTGGGTTTGTGCTGAACTGCACCACCGGCTTTCCTGGGCTTCCAGCTCACAGATTGCAGACTAAAGCCTCCCTAATCATGTGACCTAATCTTTCATTGTAAGTCCTTGGAGGAGGGCACGGCAACCCACTCCAGTATTCTTGCCTGGAGAATCTGCGTGGACAGTGGTGCCTGGTGTGCTACTGTCCATAATGTTGCAGAATCGGTCATGACTGAAGCGACTTAGCACACATGCTCTGTATATGTATTCTGTGGGTTCTGTTTCTAGGGGGAACCCTGACCAATATATCCCCTAAAGCAGCTGAGCCTCGACAGGCCATCATCCCACAGGTGCCTGGTAGGATGGAGGGCCTCTGAGTCCCTCTGCAGACCAGCGCCCCTCCACATCCCAGAACTTCAGTCTGGACTTCAGCTCGATGCATTTGCCAGAGGGGTCTCGGACCAGGCAATGGGACTGTACCCTATGTCTTATTCCAATCAGCTGCTGGAGGGATTGGCCATATGCCAGCCACCTCCCAAGGAGCCATGAGAGGACCCCAGGGCTGGGTAGGCCCTGGGCTCATCTTCTTAGGAAGCTGGATGCCCGCCTTATAAACAAGCATGTGACCCAACATCTGCAACCCTCCCTCACATTGAGGACAGACTCTCCTGCCCTGAGGTGCACTGTGACCTCAAGGTGCAAGGAGCCTGTGGCTCTGGAGGTGAGGAGCCTGGGATGTCCATCCTGTCCACAGGGACTCCTGGGAATGAGGTGCTGCTTTAGCCCCTGAGAAAGCCTCCCCTGCCCTCCTCCCCAGACCAATACAACACATTCCTGATTTAGTGGGAGGAAATCCCACCAACACCATTAGCATGTCCTGCCGTGGGGGATGTATTGCTGTTCTTTCTGCATGCAGTGCCCTTTCCTCAGACATCATACCTTTGGGCCTTTATCCAGCTTCCCACATGGCTACTTTATTTCTGACACATTGACCCATTAGGCTATACTGATGGTGCTAATGGCTCCAGCTAAGCAGCCTTCCTTGGCCCTGTGCCCTGTAACTTTGTAGGACCCTCCTACTCTGACTACAGGCATGGCCCTGTGATGACTTTGGCCGGTCAGGCAGGAACAAACTCAGTCCAGGGAGAGGCTTGAAAAAAATGCTTGTGGCATCCCCTCTCCTCTCCTCCAAACTTCCAGAATTGTGTGAGCACACCTGGGCTGTCCTGCTGAAGGACAAGACCACAGGGGACCAAGCTGGGACCATGCAAGACAGGCTGCCACAGGCTGGACACAAGAGGGAGACCAGTAAGAGCAGCCAAGCTGGGCTCAGATGGGAAGAGTTGCCCGGACAGCTGACAGGCGGGTGAGCTAATAAATGTGATTGTTTTAATCTGCTGAGTTGGGTGGCTGGTTACTCAGCAATAGCTAACACTTATCTCAGATGTTTATTACCGTTCTCCCTACCAGCACTGCCAGTGTCACAAGACCAGGGGATCGGGGGCTGTGACATTTACTACGACAGCTCTCTGGCATGCAGAGGCCCTGAGTAAATATCTGTTAAATGGCTAAATATAGGATAAATACCTTAACAGGATCTTGTGAGACAGACAACAGTCCTGAAACTAGTCAGAACTGAGTAGGGAAAGAGGGTAGTACTGGCACTGGTGAGGAGCATGGCAGTGGGTGAGCACCAAATAGGCCTTAGTAATTGATGTAGTCCTGTCTTCAAGATGAAGACCAGCCCAGAGTCCCTTTCTTTTCATTTTGTTGCACCTCCATTTTCTCCATCTGGCTTCCATGTCATGGTACAAAGCAGCTGCTTGAGATCCAGCCATCATTGCATCATCCCAGCCAGCAGAAAGGAATAGTAGAGCACAGTTTCTTCCTTTAAGAACTTTTTCTAGAAGCTCACACAAAGCTCCAAGTTCATTCCGTTGGCCTTGGCCAGATCTCAGTCATGGGCCACACCCAGCTGCAAGGGAAGCCAAGAAGTGTAGTCTTTTTCTGATTATCATGTGCCAGCTAAATGTCAGGAGTTCTGTTACTAAATAAGAATGAGACAATAGACACTGAGGAATAACGAACAGTTTTTGCTACAGATGATATTATTTTAACTTTTGTGTCTGATAAGATTACCAAGATCTTAGAAAGGTGTTTTTTAAAAAAAGTAGTATCTGGTAGAAGAAGGTGTAAAAGCTGAAATCCCAAGAAAGTATAAGAATAAGAAACACATCATAGTATTAGCCATTTTATAATCTTTTTGTGTGTAAGGTAGTCACATTCTCGCATGTTTGTCTGCAGACCTGAGCCAGAAGCCCAGACAACAAAAACAAGACGTAGTGACAAGCTCTGTAGGAGGAAGAGGACCCTCAGCAGCCGTGTCCCCAGCTCCACGGCTCCTGCCATTAGCATGAAGAGCCAGAATGTCCCCAAAGCCCCTATCGTGCCCAGAGTTCTTAGTGCTGTAACTCATAGCTGCCCTCTCTACCCTGACCTTCCTCTTAATAACCAAGCTTCTTCAAGAAGTTGGTCACACTCATTGTTCCACTTCCTCAGTTCCAGGCAGCTGTTCCTGCACCTGGCACGCTCACCAAGCCTTAGGGATCGCCCTACCTCTGCCCCTCAAGATGCCACACCCCAAAATTAGTCTGTGCCCCTCACAGGGCAAGGCTGCAATGGGCCCCAAGTGCATGTGCTGGGCTGGACACCCAGCAGTCCTGCTGACCTTGTGGCCAGGTTTGAAATCCAGCCAGTTGTGGGCCATTAGAAACAGGGGTGAGGCCTGCGAAGTCTCAGGGTAACTCCCCTGAAACCCTTGCACCCTAATGGGTGGGAGCCTCAGGGCTCCCACCCAGAGCACCTGGCCTCACTGCTGCTGGCTTTGTGTCTATCAAAAACTCTTCTTATTACAAATCTCTTTATGATGCAAGTGGTGTGTGCTCATTGTAGAAAAACTAGAAAACACAAGTAGGCAAAATAACAAACTGACTATGATATGTTTTATTGAATTTCAAACCATCTGATCCTCCAGAGAGAACAAGTAAGTTTGTGACGTAGATTCACCTGGGAGTTTTGGAAGCACAAAGACCAGGAGTTCTGTGATGGAGCTAAGGCTCCCTGGGTCACATCTGTGAAATGATAGAAAAAAATATGTGTTGGTCTCTGCCCTGGGTTCCTGGTGCAGAGTTCTTAAATCCCTTGGAATTTCCTGAGTGATAAGAACACTAGGAGCATTTCTTGTTCTAATATTTCATCTTTGAACCCAGTTTGTGACACAGAGCTCATAATCCCTTGGAATTTACTGGCAGAAAGAAGGATGTTTTTGTTCTAATTCAGTGACTCTGAGTGGCTTACTGGATGGCTTCAGGATCTGGTCACCAGATCTGGTCACTTCAGGGCTGGTCACCAGAAAGACCAAGCCATGATTAGGAGCTTGGCACTTTTGGCCCTGCCTCCTATCATCTGGGTAGAGAAGTGGGCTGGAGATTGAGTTATTGATTGATCATGCCCATGTGATGAAGGCCCCTATATAAAAATCCCTAGATGGGGTTCACAGAGCTGCTGGTTGGTGAACACATTCATATGAGGGGGGCTCACCCCAGCTCCATGGAGACAGAATCTCCTGTGCTCAGGACACTTCTGGACCCCAACCTATTTCTTCATCTGGCTGTTCATTCATATCCTTCAATATCCTTTGTAATAAGCTGGTGATTTAGTAGTCTTGAGTCCTGTGAGCTGTTGTAACAAATTACCAAACTGAAGGAGGGGATGGTGGGAACTCCAACTAATAGCCGATCAGCCAGAAGCACAGGTTGAAGGAGGAGATAAATGGGCCCTAGGCTGGACAGCTTCTCCCCTGTGGACAGAAGCTCCATAATAGCAGAAACTGCATAAAAGCAGGATGATGGAGAAGGCTGGGCCCTGCCCAGATAAGAGATAGAAGACCACATATTCCTCCTTCTCAAAGTTAAGGAGACCTCCCTGAACACACATGTGCAGAAAGACTCCTTGGAGGTCAAAAAAGGAGGGCATGACACCTTATAGTAAGTGATGTCAACCACCCATGAGCCTCTTCACTAGACTCCATCTTGGCTAAGGGATGAGCACGCACACATGAGCGGACCCTGAGATATACCAAATATGGCCACAGAACCAGGCAAATCAAAACCAGGCAAAAGAAACCTGGAAGAAATGCCCCCCAAAGTGATTCAAACCACCATGAGGGTGCGAATGTCTCAGCGTGTATGTGTGTCTATCCACACGTACTGTATTCTTTTCCCTCCTAATAAACACTTGTTTCACTATTTTTCATCTTTGTGGCAGTTCTTTTCTGCAAAGCTGAAGAGCCAGAGCCTTGTCACTAGGTCTCGTGGCTAGGATTCGGTGCTCTCACCGCCATGACTTGACCGCAATCTCTGGCTGGGAACCAAAGCCCCCACTTCAAGTCACTGCAGGCCAGGCCACTCAAGATCAAAGTGACAACCTGGATCTGAGATTGGCATCTGTATTGTGTGTGTGTGTGTTGGGGGGGGAGTTCTGCACTAACCCTGGTCAGTGTCAGAACTGAGTTAAACTTAGGACACCCAACTGGTGCTGGAGAATTGCTGGGTGTGGAAAATCTGCAGCAGGTGTCAGAAGTGTCATGTGAGAGTAAAGGAAAACACAGGAGTGTTTTTCCAAGACAGCATCCCAATGCTGCTGTTCACCACCTACACAAACTCTGGCAAGTCACTTGACCTCTCTGTGTCTTTCTCTTCTCCCCAGCAAGATGGGGACATGGATGTCGTCTGCGGACAAGAATGTCCTGGGCCTGAATGAGCTGACACGTGTAAAGGGCTTAGAACTGCTCCTGGCAGAGCACTGATCTCATCCTGTGTAAGCACATGTGCTTAAAAAACATTTTATTATTGAAATTTCAAACATATGCAGAAGTGGAGAGATGATGTGCCACATATCATATCCCGCCTACTCCGGCATCAAAATTCTCAACCCCAGGCCCATCTTGTTTCATCTGAGTCCTCCCCTTTCCCCCACCTTAATTTTGAAGCATATCCCAGACATCATGTGATTTCACCAGGAAATATTTTACTGTGTACTTATGAAAGAAAGAACTCTTCCTGCCTGCTTCTTGTTCTCTCTCTCTCTCCTTCTCTAACATAACCAATGCTATAGGTGGTAACTCTCAACCACATTTAATATACAATGTTAATATCAAGCAGGGTACATATTTTCTGATTGCAGCATACTTTAAGTTTTATTTTTTGATGTGGATCATTTATAAAGTCTGTATCGAATTTGCTACAATATTGCTTCTGTCTTATGTTTTTTTTTTGGCGGCGAGGCACGTGAAATCTTAGCTCCCCAATGAGGGATCGAACCCGTGCCCCCTGCACTGAAAGAGGAAGTCTTAACAACTAGACCTCCAGGGAAGTCCCCTATGTTTTAGTTTTTACACTTTACTTAGAATTGGGATCCAAATGAGGCCCATGTGCTGTAATTGGCCAATGTTTCTTAAATCTATCAGTTTGCATTCAGTCTGAACATCAGCCCTGGGAAGAAGGGCACCTTATTACTCCCGCTTACAGATGAGCAGACTGGGGCTTAGGTTGATTAAGCGACTTAAATAACTGGTGACAGAAGCCACGCGCCACCCTGAAAAGGATGGATGATGATAGGGCATCTGGAGGAGACGAGGGCAGGACGAACCTACCATCACCACCAGAATTGGGTCAACCCCAGGGACCCAGTCACTCCTTGGTCCTCATCTCAGGTGACCCGCCAGGCATCTGATAGAATCACTCATACCTTCTGCTGTGAAAGCCTTTCCATTTGGACACCACTTTACCCAGTTCCCCCTGCCCCACCCCCCTGACCTGGGGGACAGTCTCTAACCTCTAATTTGGGGGAATCCGGGGTTCAGTGCTTGCATGTCTTCTATATCTGGTGACCTCATGGCCTCGGCAATCCCTAATGTGTAGCTATAGACCTTGCCCCTCCCGGGGTGCTGGCCGCAGCTGTCAGACTGGAATCCTCGCTTCTGTTTCTACTGAATTTCAGGGGACCTGGTCTGCAGCCCCACTCCTGAGCTCCCCACAGGCTGTCCCATCTCAGGACATGGAGCAAGTCTCTCCTCTTTGTCTCTGACCGTCAGATCTGACCCGCTGACCAGGTTGGTCTGTTCTACTCACACACTTCAGCCTGGTCCAGTCACCCTACCTCCACCCCACCTGGATAAGAGGGGTCTCCTGGCTTCCTCCCTTGCCCTTCAGTCTGCTCTCCAGACAGCAACGGGGGCAGGGTGGTCTTGTGAAAGCTGAGTGGGATCACATTCCCCTATGCTCCAAGTTCTACGTAGAAATCAGTCCTGTCAGTTGCTGATGGGCTTCCCTACCCGTCCTGCCCCTGCTCACTCTGTCTGGCCACTCAGCTCTTTGCTCTTATTCCTAAGTACCCAGCAAACATTCCCCTTCTTGTAATTCTTCCAGACCCCTTGCCTTTCCCCTCCCATGGCTAATCATGTTGAGTTAGGGTTGGTTGGACCAATGAACTCAAAGTACGTGTGTGCTAAGTTTATTCAGTTGTGTCCGACTCTGCAACCCTATGGACCATAGCCAGCCAGGCTCCTCAGTCCATGGGATTCTCCAGGCAAGAATACTGGAATGGGTTGCCATGCCCTCCTCCAGAAGATCTTCCCGATCCAGGGATCGTACCTGCATGTCTTACTTCTCTGGCATTGGCAGGTGGGTTCTTTTCCACTAGCACCATCTGGAAAGCCCCTAATGAACTCAAAGAGCCTTCATTTTAAGGACCTCATTCTCAGGCCAATTCCCCATGGGGGGAGGGAGTCAGGGATTCTTCTCCACCCCTTGGTCTGGTCTTCCAACTCCAGATCCTGCCCACAGCCAAAAATTTTTTAAAATATAAAAAATTTTAAAACCTTAAAAAATGTAAGCAAAGGGGAAGGGACAGGGGGAAGGGACAGAGGGAAGGCAGCCACTGGAGATGGGCCAGAGGTTGGAGGGACGCAGCCCCAAGCCGAGGAATGCCAGGAGCCACAAGAAGATACAAGAGGTGGGAAGGATAGTCATCTAGAGCTGGGGTCCCCAATTTCCAGAACCTAATGCCTGATGATCTGAAGTGGAGCTGATGTAATAATAATCATAATAGAAACAAAGTGTACAATAAATGTAATATGCTTGAATCATCCAGAAACCATTCCCCCGCCTCCTCCACCCCTGCCCCCACCCCCAAGGGCCGGTCTATGGAAACACTGTCTTCCACAAAACTGGTCCCTGGTGCCAAAAGTTTGGGGACCGCTGCCCTAGAGCTTTCAGAGGGAACATGGCTAGAATTCTGGTCTTCAGAACTGCTAGAGAATGCATTTCTGTTGTCTTAAGCTACCAGTTTGTGCTTATTTGTTATAGCAGCCACAGGACCAAATACACCAGGAGCTGTGGGCTGAATTGTGTTCCCTCCAGTTCATCTACTGAAGCCCTAACCCTCAAAGTAACTGCATTTAGAGAAAGGGCTTTTAAGAGTAATAAAGTTAAATGAGGTCATGGGGTGTGGTCCTAATTTGATATGACTGGTGACCTTAAGGGAGAGGAAGAGACTTCTCTTTCTCTCTCTCCTTGAGCACACAAAGAGATTGCATGGGCACACAGACAGATGGTGGCCGCCTACAGACCAAGAGGGAAGGCCTCAGAATGAAACCTGCCTTGCCACACCTTGATGCTAGATTGCTGGCCTCTAGAACATTGAGAAATGTTTCTTTTGTTTAAGCTCCTCTGTCGGTGATATTTTGTTCTGTTAGCCTGAGTGGACCAGGTAGCCCAAACCCACAGAGATGCGGTGAGTAGCTCAGAAAAGTACAGGGCCAGCACTTGAGGCCAGAGCTTTGGGCCAGTGGCCCGCAGGAGCTCCAGTCCAGCAGCAGCATCAGCAGTCTGACCACACGCCCTCTGGAATGCTGCTGGCAAGTAGCCGGCAGGGGACGGGAACCGGCAGGGGGCGGGTTGGGCCTCAGAGCCAGGGCAGAGTCCTGGTCCCAACAAGCCAAGGATAGGCGCCAATAGCGCTGAAGTGAACTTCAAAGAAGGTGCTCCGTGGGGAGGTTTTACGAAGGTCACGAGGCCTGAAAAATCACCCCCAGGGGCCTTTTCTGAACTGGAAGGGGGAACAGGAAATAGCTAAATGAGATTCATCTTGGAAAAATGCAAGCTCATACATCTGGGTAAAACTAATCCAAAACACAGCATGAGATACTACAGCGCAGAGCAGGGGGCGGACTGCAACGCTCAGGGCAGCTGAGAGGGCCTGTGCAGCCTCTGACTTTTCTGGGGGCTGGTCTCAGTATGGGCAGCAGGGGGCTGAGGACTTAGACATCTGGAAACTCCAAGCCAGGTTTACTGGAAAGAGAGAGCTGAGGTCTCCACTTCTCAGCTGGTTGGACAGTGACCTAGTGGTCCAGGAAGGGGAGAAGAGAAAAAGGGCAACCATCAAGGCCATGGCCTTGTGCATTGGTGCCCAGGCCTCCACTGGGTGGGTACCAAGGATCACCCCTCACAAAGCCTCCCTGGGCCTGTGGAAAGCCCCGTGTTCCTCATTTTTACAAGCTGTCCAGTGTTTTAAGTATTCAGGTATGATGGGTCATTAAAAGTTGCCTCTGCATCCCCAGGAGAGAACTCAGGTACCCAAAAATGGAGCCAGAGGCCATTAAAAGGAACAGGAGTGGTTTCAGGGGATAGACCACTGCTCCCTGAGGAAAGGCAGCGCCCGCAGATGGGGAAGTAACCCCTTACAAAGAACCTGGGAGCTCCCCCTTCGCACATGGCAGGAGGAGAAATGAGCATGGGAAATGAGAGAGGGGCTGCATCCCAAGCCTCCCAGCTTCACAGTGTGTGTGCTGGGCCCAGGAGGGCAGACTGGGAGCTGGTGGGGAGGCCCAAAGGGGACCTGGGCTCAGGCACCTGCTTCCCTCAGCCCTGTGCCCACTGACTAGTGAAGGGCTGTGGGGTGTGGGGAGTAGGGGAGGGAAATGAAGGATGTCACATGGTATAACAAAAGAGATTCTAAAAGTAGTGCCTGAAAATAGGAGAGACACACAGAACATTCAATATTGTCAAGATGTCTGCTTTCCCAACCTGATCTAGAGATTCAATGCAATACCAATCTTGGAAAAGGAATTGTGGGGTGAGATTTCTGTTTTCATTTTGTTGGGTATGGTTGCTAAATTGGCTTCCAAAAAGGCCCTCCTACAAGTTGCCAATTCTCTCATATGTGATCAATTTGTAAACGTTGGTTAATGTGACAGGTAAAAATATTCATTTAAATTTGCCTTTGTGTGGTGATTGGACCCATCAGGCAATCTGGTATGTGTTTTTTGTTTTTAAATGGGAAAAAAAAAGTAATTGCTTGGCTGGGGGACATAGGGGAATCTTAGTTCTCCCACCAAGGATGTAACCCGTACCCCCTGCAGTGGAAAGGCATAATCCTAACCACTGGACCACCAGGTAAGTCCCTGGTATGTTTTTGAGAAGTCTTTCTTCTGTAAATTGCCTACAGATGTTCTTGCTTATTGTATTTTCCTTACTTATCTGTGAACAATTTCTTAATTACAGGAATTAAACTCAAAATATGTCACAGTATTCCCCCCGTTTGCCTTCTTAAATAATTTAAAATATGTATGTCAAGCTTATCATTTTTTTCCTTTAGTGTCTCCACGTTCATTGTGATACTTAGGGCTGAAAAAACATTCATCGACTCCCCAGCACAGTTTTTGTGTTGTTTCTTTCTTAGATTTGAATGTTTGATCCATCTGGATTTTATTTTGGTGTTAAGCGTGAGGGAGGGAGCCAATTTCTATTTTTCCAAATGGCCGGCCAGTCGTCCTAACCCCGTTCGATTGAAAAAGACTGAAAAATCTTTCCCGGGGTTTGAAGGGACCACTCCACCAGCACGCTTCTAGCTAGCGCGTTTGCCGGGGCCCGCTGTCCAAGGACCCCTCGCCGCCAGGTTTCCATGGCCCATCTGTCCCGCCAGATCCACCCGGAGGAGGCGAAGAGAAGGGGGTGGAGTGGCTATTGCGCTCCTGAGAACTATTCCATTCCTACCAGCCACCGACCGACCACTAACCCCCTTTCCCCACCTTTGCGCCCAGGACAACTCCCAGGCACCACTACCGTGACTTCACCTCCACCCTCCGAGGACAAAACCCCCTGACCCGCGTCGAGGTCTCCCTTACCGCCCACTTCCTCCCTCTCAGCTCCCACCCCAACCCTAGTCTCTCCTCCCGGGTGGTCCCAGGAATGGGAGGGGACTTTCTACGAGGGTAATTTAAATAAGAGGTATGTGCTCTGGTCCTATTTGCATAGAGGCGAGGCCTCTACAGCCGACCTCCACCTCGCTCCGAACGACCCAGGGGGAGAGAACCACCTGGAGACTTAATTTGCAGGGGGCGGGGCCTGCTTCTTTAAGTGGAGCCGGGAGCCACTTCCCCTTCCAGTCGGCTTCCGCCCGCTGTCGCTTCCGGCTTCTGTCTGCTTTCCGCCCGCTTTCCTTCTGGCTTCTGTCCAGGCCTCCCCGCTGCTTTCGCTGGGCGCCGCGGGTGGCCGGGGCCCTAATGCTACCGAAACGACGGCGAGCGCGGGTCGCGTCCCCCAGCGCCGCCCCCTCCTCCGCGGCGCGCTTCCCGGGGGTCACTATCTACCTGGCCGAGCCACACATGGGCCGCAGTCGCCAGGCTTTTCTCACACGCCTGGCTGTCTCCAAGGGTTTCCGCGTCTTGAATGCCTACAGGTGCGCGGTCGTGACGAAGCTGCGGCTAGGCGGGATCACCCGCCGGGGCCGCCTTTCCAGGGCTTTCTTTCGGAGGGGCGCGGGGCGGGTGCCGGCCAAAGGCCTCGCCTCACCGAGGAATGTGGCACGCCCATATCTGTATCGCCGCGCCGTCTCGCCGGTCCAGCCGGGGGGCGCTGCTGCGTGGCTTGATGGCCTGAGCACAAAATGCCCGTCGTAGGGATTTTGCAGCTGACCAGCCACTTGTATACACGGTGTTACCTTACAGCTGAGGATATTGAGATCTGAAAAGACTCCCACGCAGCTGACCCCGGGGCGGAGGGGCACCTGAGGTTTTTGGATTCCAAGTTAACCCTGGCACTTCATGGTCATATGGCTTTTGTTAGTTTCCTTTTTTGTAAAAGGGTGTTAGCAGTTATGGCCAGGAGTGTTTCTGTAGGACAAGGAGAGAACATGCCGGAGGCTTTGTAAAAGTCATGCAGGTGTATATTGGGTTAGTAACGCTTCGTTAGGTGAATTCATCTTGCCCTGTCAGCTAAGCAGATCTCTTCTCAGAGCTGAGAAAGTGATTTACGTGAGACTTCAAAGAGTAGAATTAAACCAAACAAAACGATCACAGGAGCAATGCTAAGAGTAAGGGAGGAGGGTTCCCATCGTTTTGAAGTTGAGAGAGCAAAGTGAACCAGGGGCCAGTCCCCCTGAAGCTTAGTTAACCATACCCAGGGTTGTGGCAGACCCACTCAGGATGATGACAGCAGCCTAGAGTGTACTGGGCACTATCTAAGCCCTTTTGCTTATTATTAGCTCGTTTAATCTTTATAGCAAGCCTACAAAGTAGATATATTAATATCTCTGCTTTGCAGAGTTGGAAGTCAAAAGTACAGAGATAAATGATGTGCCCAAGGGCACAGAGCAAGTGTGGGGCAGAGCTGAAGTTCAAAACCAAGTAGCCTGTCTCCAGTACTTGGAAGTAGGACCTCCCCACCCCCCCGCCCCGCGCCCAGCCCTGCTTCCTGGACCCCAGGCCCCTGGCCTCTCCTTTCTCTGGGTTTGGGGGAGAAGAAGACAGACAAATTAACATCAAAAAAGGGTTGGGCTTGTGATCCTAGCTAGAGCGGAGAACCACAGCTTGGCAGATGATGGAGTGATGGAGATGTTCGGCTTCAGGAGGAGGGGCTGAAAATCTGGAGTGAACAGATGCTCACTAGGCAGAGGGGATAATATTGGTGAAGGCTTGGAGATGTAGAATGGAGCAGGAAGAATGGCAGGCCTGGGAAAGGGCTCCAGGCCTCACATTCTCTTCCCTCCACCCAGCCCAGAGGTGACACACGTGGTGATGGAGGGGACCTCAGCAGAGGAGGCTGTCTGCTGGCAGGAGCGCAAGACATCGGCTCTTCCCCCAGGTTGTACCCGCCCAGCGCTTTTAGACATAAGTTGGTTCACAGAGAGCATGGCAGCTGGGCAGCCTGTCCCTGTGGAATGCCGGCACCGCCTGGAGGTGAGCCGGGTGGAGGCTTAGGGTTGAGCCACTGAGGAAGCCCCAGTGCTGGCCAGACCTCAGCTGGGACGGCTGACGTGGCAGCAGTGCCTCAGTGTCCTTCCCGTGAGGTGGGCAGTGAGGGTACCATCCAGACCACCACAGGGAAGGTCCCAGTGCTTCCTGGGTGAGCACAGTGGAGGGGTTCAGGTATGGGCTTGGAACAGGGCTGCCTGCATTCAAATCCTGGCTCTTCCCATGAGCCACAAGGCCTCAGAGTCCCCATATGTGACGTGAGGGTGATAGGCACGCCAAGCCCACTTGGTTGAGTGGAAGTGACAGAACACACGCCCTGTGAGAGGTAGCATTGTACCGCTACTGCTGCTCTGGCCTCTGCCCTGTGCCTCTAGCAGTTCTGCCCGCTCAGAGGCGGCTCCTGTCCTGAGAGCCCTAGGTGACCCCCCTACCAGGAGAGGTAGGGCTCTGGAGGGCTGCCTGGTCCTCTGCCAACCCTGCAGCCTCAAAGCAGCCTGTGCATCGCCCATCCCTAGGTGGCTGTGCCCAAAAAGGAGATGCCAAGCCCAGCATGGATGCTGCCCTATGCCTGCCAGCGTCCCACACCCCTCGTGCACCACAATGCCAGCCTCTCGGTAAGCTGTGGCTCCCCCGCCTCCCTGGGATGGAGCCAGGCCCTCCCGTGTCCCAGCCTTGGAGGGAGGGTTAGGGTAAAGGCACCCCGCCATTCCTGCCTCTCACCAAGGACCCTTCCCTGCAGGAGGCTCTGGAGACGCTGGCAGAGGCTGCTGGCTTCGAAGGGAGTGAAGGCCGCCAGATCTCCTTCTACAGAGCAGCCTCGGTGCTCAAGGCCCTCCCCAGCTCAGTCACAGCCCTGAGCCAGCTGCAGGGCCTGCCCCACTTCGGAGAACACTCCTGCAAGGTTGTCCAGGTTTGTGCTCACTGCATGCAGAAGGGCAGAGCTGTGAATGTGAATAGGGGGGTGGCAAGGAGGCCTGGAGCCTGGTTAGGGCAGGTGACTGGGTGGCTCAGAGCCCAGCTGTGGCCACTGATGGTGCCCAGGCAGCGGCAAACCACCCTATTCACCCATATTCCTCATGTAAATTGGGTCAGCACCACCTGCCTGAGGCTGATTGAGAGGTCTCAGCCAAGGGAGCTGCCAGGAGTCTGGCAGGCTGGTAGCTGGCATCGTGGGCATTGGCCCAGACTGTCAGGGATGGTGGGAGAGGACCCCTTGAGCATGAGCATTTCTTTTTAAAATGTGAAGTTGTCCTTTTGTACATTACCACTGAGCAAATTTATCATGACAGAAAAAATACTTTTGAATTCACTTCTGTGTGTTTTTTTAAAATTTATTTTATTTTTTTTGCTGCATGGCATGTGAAATCTTAGTTCCCTGACTGAACCTGCATCCCCTGCTTTTAAAAGAAGTCTTACTGAATTCACCTATGTTTTATTTATTTATTTTTTTGAATTCACCTATGTTTTAAAAAAGCAGTTGTTGACGTACCCCGGGGCTTGTTGTTTATCTGAGAGGTAGCCCTTGTTCCTTGCCCAAGGGGCTTGGAGGATCCCTGGGTACATTCTTCATTACAAGTTCCCTGGGATCCTGGCCCCACAAAGACCCCACTTCTGGGTGTTGGGGGTTCTGCCGAGGTCTTGGGCCCCTCAGCTCTCTTCTTTCCAGTGAGGCTATGTCTCCTCCCACAGGAGCTGCTAGAACAGGGAGTGTGTGAGGAGGTGGAGAGAGTCCGGCTCTCGGAGAGGTACCAGACCATGAAGGTATGCAGGGCAGCCCTCAGCAGGGGCCCACAGCTCCACGGTGTTCCCCGAGAGCCACAGCAAGGTTACCACCATGTCAGGCAACAAGAGGGGGTGGCAGGTCCCACCCTGGGGTCAGAGAGGGTCTTACTGAGGACACCTGATATGCATGAGGCAGCCAAACAGATGCGCAAGGAGAAGGTTGTTTTGAGCATGGGAATTTTCTGAATCACTCAGCAGCATCTGTTCTTATTTGACTATTGATGGCATATTCTCCAGGATATTACATGCCCTGACATCTTAAACAGAGCACCCTGAACAAAACAGAACCTTTTTCTGGGTGCCACAGGGACGATTAAGTCTGAGGAGCTGCTCATCCTTGCATTGTCTCTGCCTTTTGTGATCTCACATGCTCATTTGTTGGTGTCGTCCTGCCTGTGTCCACGGCACACCTTCTTGCTGTTCGCACCCACTTCTGGTCTTGTGGAGGCTCAGTCATGCTTCTTAGACACCCCAGTTTTGTGACTGGAGGTTGTCAGACCAGCGACTGGTCATGGAATTGGGGCTTCCCTAGCAAGGTGTGTCAGGTGCCATGGAAGGTCACCCAGAATGTGAGGATCAATGAGGTGGGGAGCTTCAGAGAGGTAGAGGAGCCATGGATGAAGCACGGAGGGGCTCAGGGGTACGGGAGCAACACAGGAGTTGATAGGTAGAGAGGTGCCGAGAGGGGGCAGAGCCGTCTGTCTCTTCCTGGGTACCCCTGAGTCCCAGAAGGCGTCCAGGCCAGGAGAGAAGTACATGAACAATGAGAGGTTTATTGTTACAAACGTGATTAGATTATTCAGCATCTTTCCTCTCAGGAGTCTGTTGGTGAAAGTGATCCAGTTCATGCTGTTGGTTCAGGGGATCAACACAGCCCAGTCTGCAGGAAGTAGGACTCAGGGACATGAGTGCCACCCGGCTGTTCTTCCTCCCTGTGCACGCCAGCGGCCTCCCCACGAAGGTGTCCCTGGTGTGTACTGCAGCCTGTACCACTGCAAGGTTGCCCTTTTGTTTCAGCTCCAAAAGTGCCTGAGGAGGGACTCTTAAGTGGCTGGCTAGGGCAGGTGCCCACCCCTGATGAACGAGCTATAGTCAGGGAAGAAACAGTGAGTTTCTAGGGCCCACCGGTGTGTGGAAGACCCGTGCAAGGGCAGGCGGCCACCTATGAGAGGTTGGCTCCAGCAACATAGTTTCCACTGGCCTGGACACCTCTGCTGACCCATGGCCAGGCAGTGGCACTTGCTGTGTTTGTTCCTGGAACAGAGCCATAGCCAGCCCCCAGCTATTCCTTCCAGATCCTGCTAAAACAACCCCTTAGCTGTTAACTGCCCGTTTTTGCTGTTTTAGCTGGGACAGTAATAAGTCCCAGCTACTGTTGGGTGGGAGCAGTATGGTTTTCCCAGTGAGTGGACAGACTGTTAGGATGACTCCTTTGATGATGTTGGAATCATGGGCTAGAACTGTACAAGTTCTGAGGAGAGACCCTTTTCAAGGAGGGGCCTGATCCTTCCCTGCCGTCCCCCGTGATATTTGCGTCATGGCCTGGCTCGGGGTTTGAGTCCTGCCTGTGCACCCACTGTGTGACCTGAGAAGATTATTTAAACATGAAAAATGTGAGTAGGGATGCCATCTGCCTGACCACAGGATGACTTAATGAGGTCATTTGTGCAGTGCCACAGGGGTGCTGTCCTAGGACATGCCTTGCATGCTTCAGTGTCGCCATCCTCATCTTGCTGTAAGAGCTTTGCTCCTGACCACACTGTACTCATCCTCTAAACAGCTCTTCACTCAGATCTTTGGGGTCGGGGTAAGGACTGCTGACCAGTGGTACCGAAAAGGGCTCCGGACGCTGGATGACCTCCGAGAGGAGTCCCAGAGACTGACCCAGCAGCAGAAAGCAGGTGAGCTTTCTGAGAGAGGGCGGAGCCCTGGGCTTCCCCAAAGCACCGGGGCCTAAAAGCCTCCCACACCACAGAACCCTTAGCTCTGATGCATGGCATGTGCTCATGGCTCCCTGTGTGGCAGGGAGCAGGGTGAGTGTGAAAACAGGCATCTGTATTTGGTGGTTTCCTGAACCAGTGGAGTCAGGACCATTGCAGGCCCTTCTCAGTGAATGATAATGGTCACAGTAGCTGCCTCCTGGACCTAAACCAGGCATGGACCCTTTACTCCTGATTTCATGGAAGGGCGAGCATGTCAGAGAAGCCCAGGCCCTGGACACAGTTACCAGTGTGGTGCTTGGTGCCCTGGCCTGCTGGCTGATGCTCAGTGGGGAGAGGTTCCGTGAGGAGCCTGCTAGTGGGAGGTAGCACTATGCAATGGAAAGAACATGAACTTGAGAGTTGGCTAGGCCTGGATTTGAGTTCCATCTCTGCCACTTACTAGGTAGGAGACCATGGCCCTGAGTTTTGACTTCTCTGAGCCTCAGTTACGTTCTCTCTAAAGCATGGGATTCCGTGAGCTCCTTGGAGTGGGACCAGCATGTAGCAGGTGTTGAGCGGATTCTCCATCTCTCCATGTGGCCTGGGTTGGGGGCCCTTCTGAAGGAGACCCACAGCCCAGCACTCATGGCCTCTTTGAGCATCTTCCCAGAGGCTAGGGAGGAGAGGCCACCTGGGGGTCCTGGGAGAGCTGTCTGGTTCGTCAGCAGGAAGTGAGACCAGAGAGCCGTGTGTGCAGTGGAGCGTTATGCAGTGACATCTGTAGTGAGATCTATTGGTTCCACTTATTCATCTCTCCCCAAGGAATGGCCAGCAGTGCTTACTGAGCTCACACTGTGCCAAAGGCCCTAACTCCCATACTTAGTCCCTTCCTAACAGTGTGTGGAAGGTACAGTGATTTCTCTGACAGGTGAGGAGATGGATTTGGGTTCAAGTGAAGTGTACTTAAGTGGCAGAGTCATCCTCTTCACATCTAATACCTCCTAGTCCCATTTTATGGGTAGGAAAACAGATGTTGAAAAGGATAGTCTGTATCTTGATTGTGTCAATGTCAGAATTCTGGTGTGATGTATAATAGTTCTGTAAGAAGTTACAGAGGGCACGGAGGACTTCTTATTCCCTTCAACTATATGTGGATCTACAATTATTTCAAAATAAAAATTTAATATTTAAGAGAGAAGTGGGGTGGTGGTAGATAGCTAGAGAGGGCTGGGTTGGGCCACTGAGGAGAGCTGTACTGTCCACAGGACTCCAGCACCACCAGGACCTGAGTGCCCTGATCCTGCGGTCAGATGTTGAGGCCCTGCAGCAAGTGGTGGAGGCAGCCGTGAGGCAGGCCCTTCCTGGGGCCACTGTCACGCTGGCCGGCGGCTTCCGGAGGTAAGGGGACTCGACATGCCCTTTGGCTCAGCTCCAGGCCCTTCTCAGGGAAGGTGTCTGAGGTGGGACCACTGAGGTGAGCCTTCCCTCACTGAGGGGTTTTGGGAGAACATGGAGGCTGTGAGTCAGACTGGCCCCCTTAGGGGGAAGTTGCAGGGCCACGACGTGGACTTCCTCATCACCCACCCCCAGGAAGGCCAGGAGGCAGGGCTGCTGCCCAGAGTGATGTGCTACCTGAAGAAGCAGGTGAGGGGCTTCCCGCTTCCCCTGCTGAGAGTCCTGCTAGGATTCCAGCTCCTGGTTTCTCAGTCCCACATGGCAGTGCCTGGCCATGTCTGTTCTCCTCCAGGGCCTTGTCCTGTACCACCAGCACCAGCACAGCCACCAGGGAGCCCTGACCCAGCAGAGCCATACCATGGATGCCTTTGAGAGGAGTTTCTGCATTTTCCGCCTGCCACAACCACCAGGGGCTGCTGTAGGTGGTGCCCAGAAGCCCTGCTTCACCTGGAAGGCTGTGCGGGTGGACCTAGTGGTTGCCCCTATCAGCCAGTTCCCCTTTGCCTTGCTTGGCTGGACTGGCTCCAAGGTAGGAAGTGTGCTGCTGGGGCTGGCCGTGGGATCTGGGGTTGGTGGCCCTGCTGAGATGTGGTCACTTTTTCCCCAGCATTTTGAGCGGGAGCTGCGCCGCTTCAGCAGGAAGGAGAGGGGCCTCTGTCTGAACAGCCATGGTCTGTTTGATCCGGAGCAGGTGTGTTGCAGCGATGGGAGGCCTGGGGGTAGAAAATGGCTTTCTCTTTGGCCCACAGTCTGAATCAGCCCCAGGTCCCTCCAGCCTGGAACCCACAGGGCCCTCAAGAGGCATCTACCATAGGCCTGGGCACTGCCAGCATTTCCAGCCTCCTCCCCATACCTTTCTCAGGGAATCTGCTGCAGTGGAGGGAACAGCCCCCAGGCCCTAATGCCTGCATTCTGTTGCAGAAGACGGTTTTCCACGTGGCTTCAGAGGAAGACATCTTCAGACTCCTGGACCTTGAGTACCTTCCCCCAGAGCAGAGAAATGCCTGATCCTGTCAACTCCACCTCTACTCTGGAAATAGAGGGGGTCATTTGAGCCAGACTCTATTGGTGTTTTGGCCCCTGACTATTTCCAGGCAGAAGATGTGCTGCTGCCCCAAGTCCTTTCCCCTTCCATATGGGCGCCCTATCTGTGAACCACCACTCCCCCACCTATACCCAGTTCAAGATGTAATGAAATTAGCATGTGGAACAAACGAAGCTGTATTTTCTGAATGTGCTTGCTGGTGTGGGTGACTAAGGAGCATGGTGTCTGGTTCTGCCCAGAGGTCAGCTTTAGGGTGTCAGTGAGGGTGGTGGATGTTGATCTAGCAAATAGACTTCCAGTTATTTCTCCAACAAAAATGGGTTTATTCAGGATCAGCAGAGAATCGGTCTGTAACCATGGCAAGCTGTGTGCAAGTACCCAGCAAAAATGGAGAGGAAAACTTTTATAGAGGGGAAAAAGGAATTTGGGAGGCCTATAGTAAATATGAGTCCACAGCATTTTGTTGGCTGAGTCCTTGTCAGGAAAGAAGTGTAGGTCTTTCTTTCTGTTTGGGCTTTTACTATCGTTATAGGGCATGAGCGCTCGCCCTTCTGGTCTCCCAACTCTTGAGGTTTCTGTTTATTTTTTTAACATTTCCCCCTTTCAATCAAGATCTTTTTCTGAAAGCATCACTAATCTGAGTCAGGTTTTCTAGTTTCAGGGTCTTATTGACCTTCTATGCAAGGAAAGGCTTTTCCTGGGTATAGTGTCCCACATCAGGGAGAAAATGCACAGATTGGAGATCTGTTGAAGTCATATTTAAGAAACGAGGGGTAGGAGGGAGAACTCTTAGGCACTTTTTATCGAAAGTCCATATGTTACCAAGATCCTAGATGTTAAAGAGCATGTGTAGCATTATGTCATCAAAGGTTTGGTGACAAATTTCCAGCAGGCCTGGTCTAGATATCTTTGGAAAGCTGTCTCAGCAGATGTCATCTGCTTCAATTAAAGGAAATCTACTTTCAGGTCACCAGATGATTTGAAGGTCCAGACAAGGTTTGGTGCTTTCCTTAGGTGTATCAGATGAAAATAAGAGTTGTATTCCTTGGAGTTTTGCAGCATAAGAGGGTTAGTAGTACTGATAGCAGCCTTCTTCTCTTGGTGTCTTTTCCAACAGAAGAAATTTCCAGGTTGCAAGATATGATGATCAAAGTCTTTCTCTCCCAGGAGTGCACTGTGAAAAAGATTGTTTTACCAAAACGTGATTTTGTTTTGTTTTTTCCTTAAAATATTTATTTATCTGGTTGCTTCAGGTCTTAGTTGTGGCATGCAGGGTCTTTTGTTGGGGCTTGTGGGCTTCTCTCCAGTTGTGGCACTCAGGCTATAGAATGCACAGGCTCAGTAGTTGCAGTGCTGGGGCTTAGTTGACCCGTGATATGTGGGATCTTAGTTCTCTGACTAGGGACCGTGTCCCCTGCATTGCAAAGTGGATTCTTAACTACTGGACCACCACGGAAGTCCTAAAACATGGTTATTTTTAAAAGAAACAATTAGGCCTTTGTAGTATTGGAGTAGCCCTCCTTTTTTCAGTTGGGAGTCAAGTGCACTGCACATCCTGTGATTATCTCAAAGGATATGAGAGCTTGAAATGAGGTTGCTGTACGATTTAGAAAGACCAACAGCAATGCTTTTGAAAAAGGTAAGTGGAGGGTCACTACAAGTTTTGCCAATTGAATCTTAATAATGCTGTTAGGTTATACCTGAATGATCTAGTGGTTTTCCCTACTTTCTTCAATTTTAGTCTGAATTTGGCAATAAGGAGTTCATTATCTGAGCCACAGTCAGCTCCCAGTCTTGTTTTTGCTGACTGTATAGAGCTTCTCCATCTTTGGCTGCAAAGAATATAATCAGTCTGATTTTGGTATGGACCATCTGGTGATGTCCATGTGTAGAGTCTTCTCTTGTGTTGTCAGAAGAGAGTGTTTGCTATGACCAGTGCATTCTCTCTCTCTCTATTAGCCTTTGCCCTGTTTTGTTCTGTACTCCAAGGCCAAATTTGCCTGTTACTCTAGGTATCTCTTAACTTCCTACTTTAGTATTCCAGTCCCCTATAATGGAAAGGACATTTTTTTGGGGTGTTAGTTCTAGAAGTTCTTGTAGGTCTTCATAGAACCGTTCAACTTCAGCTTCTTCAGCATTACTGGTCAGGGCATAGACTTGGATTACTGTGATATTGAATGGTTTGCCTTGGAAATGAACAGACATCATTCTGTTGCTTTTGAGATTATATCTTAAGTATGGCATTTTGGACTCTTTTGTTGACTATGATGGCTACTCCATTTCTTCTAAGGGAATCTTGCCCACAGTAGTAGATATAATGGTCATCCAAGTTAAATTCACCCATTCCAGTCCATTTTAGTTCACTGATTCCTATAATGTCAATGTTCACTGTTGTCATCTCCTGTTTGACCACTTCCAATTTACCTTGATTCATGGACCTAACATTCCAGGTTCCTATGCAATATTGTTCTTTACAGCATCAGACCTTGCTTCCATCACCAGTCACATCCACAACTGGGTGTTGTTTTTGCTTTGGCTCCATCTCTTCATTCTTTCTGGAGTTATTTCTCCACTGATCTCCAGTAGCATATTGGTCACCTACTGACCTAGGGAGTTCATCTTTCAGTGTCCTATCTTTTTGCCTTTTCGTACTGTTCATGGGGTTCTCAAGGCAAGAATACTGAAGTGGTTTGCCATTCCCTTCTCCAGTGGACCACATTTTGTCAGAACTCTCTACCATGACCTCTCCGTCTTGGGTGGCCCTACACGGCATAGCTCATAATTTCACTGAGTTAGACAAGGCTGTGGCCCATGTAATTTAGATTGGTTAGCTTTCTGTGATTGTAGTTTTCAGTCTGTCTGCCCTCTGATGGAGAAGGATAAGAGGCTTATGGAAGCTTCCTGATGGGAGAGACTGACTGAGGGGGAAAGTGGGTCTTGTTCTGATGGGCGGGACCATGTTCAGTAAATCTTTAATCCAATTTTCTGTTGATAGGTGGGGCTGTGTTCCCTTCCTGTTATTTGACATGAGGCCAAAATATGGTGGAGGTAATAAAGATAATGGCAACCTGCTTCGAAAGGTCCCACGCACACACTGCTACACTCAGTGCCCCCAACCCTGCAGCAGGCCACCACCGACCCACACCTCTGCCAGAGACTCCTGGACACTCACGGGCAAGTCTGGGTCAGTCTTTTATGGGGTCCCTGCTCCTTTCTCCTGGGTCCTGATGTGCACAAGGTTCTGTATGTGCCCTCCCAAGAGTCTGTCTCCCCGGTCCTGTGTAAGTTCTGGTGGCTCTATGGTGGGGTTAATGGCAACCTCCTCCAAGCTGGCTTATGCCATAACCAGGTCTACTGTACCCAGAGCCCCTGCCCCTGCGGCAGGCCACTGCTGACCTGTACCTCCTCAGGAGATGCTCAAACACAGTTCTGTCTCAGTCTCTGTGGGGTCTCTGGGTCCTGGTGTGCACAAGGTATGTTTGAGCCCTCGGAGCGTCTCTGGCAGGTGTGGGGTTTGATTCTAAATATAATTTTGCCCCTCCTGCCATCTTGTTGGGGCTTCTCGTTTGCTATAGCGCCATGCAGCCACTGCTCCATCGCCTACCGTCTTGCTGGGGCTTCTCTGCTCTTGGACGTGGGGTATCTCCTCACAGTTGCTCCAGCTCCATCCCCAAGAAAAAGAAATGCAAAAAGGCTAAATGGTTGTCTGAGGAGGTCTTACAAACAGCTGTGAAAAGAAGAGAAGAGAATGGCAAAGGAGAAAAGGAAAGATACACCCAATTGAATGCAGAGTTCCAAAGAATAGCAAGGAGAGATAAGAAAGCCTTCCTCTGTGATCAATGCAAAGAAATAGAGGAAAACAATAGAATGGGAAAGACTAGAGATCTCTTCAAGAAAATCAGAGATACCAAAGGAACATTTCATAAAAATATGGGGCACAATAAAGGACAGAAATGGTATGGACATAACAGAAGCAGATTTTAAGAAGAGGTGGCAAGAATACACAGAAGAACTATACAAAAAAGATCTTCACAAGCCAGATAATCACAATGGTGTGATCACTCACCTAGAGCCAGACATCCTGGAATGTGAGGTCAAGTGGGCCTTAGGAAACATCACTATGAACAAAGCTAGTGGAGGTGATGGAGTTCCAGTTGAGCTATTTCAAATCCTAAAAGATGATGCTGTGAAAGTGCTGCATTCAGTATGCCAGCAAATTTGGAAAATGCAGCAGTGGCCAGAGGACTGGAAAAGGTCAGTTTTCATGTCAACCCCAAAGAAAGGCAATGCCAAAAAATGTTCGAACCACTGCACAATTGCACTCATCTCACACGCTAGCAAAGGAATGCTCAAAATTCTCCAAGCCAGGCTTCAAAAGTACATGAACTGTGAACTTCCAGATGTTCAAGTTGGATTTAGAAAAGGCAGAGGAACCTGCCTTCAGAGGTTCCTTCAGAGGAACCTTTTGAACCAGAGATCAAATTGCCAACATCCGTTAGATCGTTGAAAAAGTGAGAAAGTTCCAGAAAAGCATCTACTGCTGCTTTATTGACTATGCCAAAGCCTTTGTGTGGATCACCACAAACTGTGGAAAATTATGAAAGAGATGGGACTACCAGACCACCTGACCTGCCTCTTGAGAAACCTGTACGCAGGTCAAGAAGCAACAGTTAGAACTGGACATGGAACAACAGACCAGTTCCAGATAAGAAAAGGAATACATCAAGGCTGTATATTGTCACTCTGCTTATTTAACTTATATGCAGAATACATCATGAGAAATGCTGTGCTGGAAGAAGCACAAGCTAGAATCAAAATTGCCGGGAGAAATATCAATAACCTCAGATATGCAGATGACACCACCCTTATGGCAGAAAGTGAAGAACTAAAGAGACTCTTGATGAAAGTGAAAGAGGAGAGTGGAAAAGTCGGCTTAAAGCTCAACATTCAGAAAACTAAGATCATGGCATCCGGTCCATCACTTCACGGCAAATAGATGGGGAAACAGTGGAAACAGTGGCTCACTTTATTTTTTTGGGCTCCAAAATCACTGCAATGGTGATTGCAGCCATGAAATTAAAAGACACTTACTCCTTGCAAGGAAAGTTATGACCAACCTAGACAGCATATTAAAAAGCAGAGACATTACTTTGTCAACAAAGGTCCATCTAGTCAAGGCTATGGTTTTTCCAGTAGTCATGTATGGAGGTGAGAGTTGGACTACAAAGAAAGGTGAGTGCTGAAGAATTGATGCTTTTGAACTGTGGTGTTGGAGAAGACTCTTGAGAGTCCGTTGGACTGCAAGGAGATCCAACCAGTCCATCCTAAAGGAGATCAGTCCTGGGTGTTCATAGGAAGGACCAATGTTGAAGCTGAAACTCCAATACTTTGGCCACCTGATGTGAAGAGCAGAGTCATTTGAAAAGACCCTGATGCTGGGAAGGATTGGGGGCAGGAGGAGAAGGGGACAACAGAGGATGAGGTGGTTGGATGGCATCACCGACTCGATGGACATGAGTTTGGGTAAACTCCAGAAGTTGATGAGGGACAGGGAGGCCTGGCGTGCTGCAGTTCATGGGGTCACAATGAGTCGGACGCGACTTAGTGACTGAACTGAACTGAATGCTGTTAGTGTGTTTTAACAAACCAGGAAATTGAGGGTGGTAAGTGCAGTAAAAATGTTGTAAAACTGGCCAAACTGCGCAGACTTGTTCAGCACCTGGACAGTGAAATGGGTTCCTCAATCATGAAATTTATGAGAAGTTCCCCAGGTAGGGATAAATCTTTTCCAAAAGTACTTTAGTCATAGAAGATGGTAGTAACCTATCTATAAGGGAAGCTTCAGCCCAGTGTGCCAACATACAGACCATGACTAACACATACCTATATCCATGATATGAAGGAAGTTGCCTGAAATCCATCTGCCAGAACTCAAATGATCCATCAGTGATCTAAAATTTCCACGAGCAGTGCAAACAGGCTTCCCTGGGTGTACTTTAGACAAAGGGGACAGTGAAGTAGGTACTTTCTGGGGCTTTGTTCATGTTTCCCCAACAATACTGACTCATGAAGCCTCATTTTGTCAGCATGAAAGAAAGTGGAAGTAGCTTAGTTGTGTCCCGACTCTTTGCGACCCCATGGACTATACAGCCTATGGAATTCTCCAGGCCAGAATACTGGAGTGGGTAGCCTTTCCCTTCTCCAGGGGATCTTCCCAACCCAGGGATTGAATCCAGGTCTCCTGCATTGCAGGCGGATTCTTTACCAGTGGTTTAATGCATGTACAGTGGTGAGGAGTGGGAATTTCAGTCTCTGGTAGGACTGGGTAATTATTTGGTCTAAACCAGAGCTTTCTCTTTTACCAAACCAACTGTCATTGAATTCCCAATCTTGTTTCTCTTTTCCTGAGGCCAAGTTTTGGGCTTCTTGAGCTTTAAAGTTCTCATTCAGGGAATATCCCTTTGGGCCAAGACAGAAGTTTAGCTGCTGTTCCTTTAAAGACAGAATTCCTTGCAGAAATTTTAGCAAGGTGATTTACCTTAGCTTCCAGAGAGTCAAGTTTAGAATAGCCTGGATCTTACTAATAATTCAAGAACGAATAAAAGTGTTGTATCCAGTAATTCCTGAACACTGGCACCATTTTAAATTTTATTTCTGCTGGAATTTGGGAAACCACATTGCTTCCACAATATCCCAAAATCGTAAGCTACTCCAAAAACATATCTATTGTCAATATAAATATTGGCAGTTTTGCCCTTGGCTGAAGTATGAGCCTGTGTAAAAGCACATAGTTCAGCCTGTTGGGCCAAAGTGAAAGTGAAGTCGCTCAGTCGTGTCTGACTCTTTGCGACTCCATGGACTGTAGCCTACCACTCTGCTCTGTCCGTAGCCATTGGTAAAGATGCTGCCTCAACAACATCAAAAGAAGTTGAGAAGTTGAGATCACATACCCAGCACAGTATCTGCCATTGTCTCCTTTTAAATAAGAGCCATCAGTAAGCATTAAAAGTCAGTGTTTCCCAGTGAAATTTCCTACAGGTCATTATGAGGAGTCAGGAGGAGGTCCGTCAAGGTTAAGCCGTTGTGAGGTACTTCATTGGTGACAGAAGAGGAGCAGGGTTCAGACTATTACAGTGTCAAAGTTATGTCAAGAGCAGCTAACGAAAGGACTCCATAGGAGGTGAGATGACTGGCTGGGAAATGTTGAGTGTGATGAGAATTCGTGAGGGCTATTGCATGAGGTATGGAAAGGAGGTCCCACAATGATTTTCTCAGCAGCCTTAACAACAATGACAGTGGCCGTGATGGCTTTAGGGAAGAGGGGTATTTCTGTGTGACAGGGTTCAGTTGCTGGCCATAGTGGCCTATGGGTTGATGCTGGTCCCCATGTTTTGGGGAGAGTTTTCCAAGAGCAGTCCCTTCCTTTTCATATACAAAAAAGGAATCTGATCATTGAGATGCCCACAGGCAGGTGAGTTCATCAAACTCTCTTTTAAGTCCTTAAAAGCTATGTCATTTGGTTCTTCCCTTAAAATTGGGTTGTGGTTTTGCTTTGGTAAAACATACAGAGGTTTGGCCATAAGAGAAATTTGGAACTCAATTTTGCCTATAATCAACTAACCTGAGAAAACCTCATGGTTGGTGCTTCGTTTTGGGTTTAGAGAAACTTAGGATACCAGGAAGTCTGTCTGGATCTAAACATAGTCTTTGTTCTGATATCAGATGCCCTAAATAATGAACCTAGGTTTGGGGCAGATTGCTGTTTATCTTCACCACCTTATGTCCTTTTAAGGCTAAACACTTTAGAAGGTGACTGATGACTTCTGCAAGGAGGTTTGAGAAAGAGAGAAGAGAAACAAATCATTTACATATTGTAACAAAGTTTAACCTCTTGAAAACGTATCATCAGATCAGTCTTCAGGATTTTGACTCTTCAATATCTCTGCTCCATCTCTGATGATACTGATCTGATTCTATAAGCACAGATCATCTGTCCCTATTCAATCAGCTACCATCCTCCTTATGGGCAAAATCTCCAGCTGATATTGGCAAAATTCACAGATGTCCCCCACCAAGATTCAAACAAATCTCTTAAGGAGATTTCCCCAAGGAGACTCAGTAAAACCCTGAGGTATTACTGTCCAGGTGAATACTTTTTCTTCTTCAGTGAAAGCAGAAAGGTATTTAGTTGCTTCAATTGGAATGTTACAGAAATGTACTGCATAAATCAATTACAGTAAAGAATTTACCTTCTGTAGGAAAGGCTGTTACTAACACATGAGAAAAGCAACAGGATGTCAAGAGTTAACACTTGTTTAATACTTCGATGTCTGGACAAACCTATACCCTTACCTATACCCTTGGCTTTTAGGTTTCCTCACCTGTAAAATGGGAGTGTTATAGGAGCTAATAAAGGGATAATGAGGCCTTGAGCTTTGTATCTTCTGTTCTTTATGCCTGGAATGGCTTCTTTACATATATGGTGTCGATTCTGGGAAGAGGTTTTGAGAGATTTGTTTGAATCTTGGTGGGGGACATCTGTGAATTTTGCCAATATCAGCTGGAGATTTTGCCCATAACGAGGATGGTAGCTGATTCAATAGAGACAGATGATCTGTGCTTATAGAATCAGATCAGTATCATCAGAGATGGAGCAGAGATATTGAAGAGTCATTTAATTCACCTTGTTGATTACTTTGATGAGTACTGCCAAATTCTGGAATCATTTCCCGCTTTAGGGAGAAAGAAATTCTGGCATGATACTTCTCTAAAAAGTCTTGCCCTAATAAATGGATAGAGGGGGAAGAACTAAGGAGAAAAGACTGTATTTCTCAAAAGGTCTAAAACAACATGGAATAGATTCCTTAGAGATCCCTGCTATTTGAACTGTTTACTCTGAGGCAGGGGCTGCTTTAGAGTAGCAGGGCTGATCAATGAGAGGGTGGATCCTGTGTCGGGACTGGAAGAGATTGACCCCAATCTGGAGAAATGTTTCTCTAAGCAAGTTAAGAGGAAGGATTGGGAAGAGCCTCTGGAGTTTCTTGGAGTCCAATCATTGAGAATTGGGAGGATATTGAAAAGGCTGGTTAAAAGACTGAAGGTACCTGAAGCACTTAAATTTGTAACAATCTCTTTCCCAAAGTCCTGGATAATAGCAGAAACTAGGAAGGTTTTCATTTCATTTAGGAGGCTTCATTTGCTCCAGTTGAAAATAAAGGATTTTAGCTGTCTCCATTTTAGGTGACTCCTCTGGAGTGTGAGAGAGTTGGTTTGCCAGATTAAATCTGGAATGAACATTTCCCCTTCCATCTTGGTCCTTTTTGCTAAAAGGGAATGGTCCTGCTTCAGCCCACTAACAAACATGGAGTTAAAAGCTGCTTGTGTAGGATTAACATCTGAAGGAAGACCAGAATTTTCTTTAAAAACAATCTGAAGTCAATTGGAATAGTCATGAACAGATTCATTAAGCTATTGTGTATAAGCCTGCATTTTATTCCAATCAGCAGGCTTTGGAAAAGCTGTAGGAATTGCCCCATGAAGCCACTTAGCGATTGCCTGAGCCTGATCGTATAAGTTAGGAAGGTGGGCTCCCACTTGTAATTCTAAAGGCCTTTTAGGATATTCCCAAGTAGCAGTTTTCATCCAATGCTGGGCCTAGCCTTCATGACAAGCTATGAACTAGCTGATTCAGTCAAAGAAAACAAGTTGCTGAGTTTGAAGGACTGTATTAAATTCCTCAGCAAATCTGTGAGGCTCTCCGGTTACTTGAGAAAAAATCTGACTATGGCTCACAGTTCAGCTTTAGTCCAGGCAATATATAAAATAGAGCGTGTTTATCCTCTGGATCCTCAGGAGGCTTAATTTTAAAGGGACAGGTTCTGTAAAATTCAAAGGAAAAGGGAGTGGGAAGAGTTTTAGAGAAAAGGGCAAGTTCAGTGGACGAATTTGTATTGGGGAACTGAGGGTCAGGAGCAGGTGCAGCTGGTCTAGGAGAGAAGCAGGAAGATGGCTCTGGAGGTGAGGCCTGAGCACAAGGGGCTGAGGGAGGGGAGACAGGATGGCCCTGGAGGCATAGCCTGAGGCTTGCAGAGCCATTCTATCTTTTCAATCATTTGTTTGCCTCAGTCTTATTTTAGATCAATTTTAGTCAATGTTAGGCTGCTGATAATGTTTGGAAGCCTCAAAATACCAATCAAAATAGGCATTCCATTCTGTTTTGGAAATGTTAGGGCTCTGATAGTCCCATTCGGTTTTAAGAAAAGTAAGTTTGGGGATTTCTAAAGTTCCCCATAATGGCCATATGATATTCTAGATTGCCTTAGGTTGGTCCGTCTAGCTAGAAATTCTCATGAGGAAGGGTTACAATTTTTAAGCACAAAATCAGCCAGAGTCCCTATAGAAGGGTGCCCTCAAAATATTTAGATAACTGGAATCCCATTTCTCAGAAGTTTTTTTCTAGAGTAAGAGAACAATTTTTTAAAAGCCTCAACAGCTCAGGCAGCTTACAGCTTAAACAGTTTGCCTAAACAGTTCAGATGTCTCTAACAGCCTGCAGACCTAATACCCAGCCAGTTCTAAAGGAATAGGTTGGTCCTAGAGGAGTCAGGCCGAAGGCTTCTCAGCAGAGTTCCAATAGAACAACCTCTGTCTATTCCAGAGGAATGGCCTGAAGGCTGAAGTGGCACAATTCCAATGAAATACCCTATGTGCTCAAAGGAATGGGCTGAAGCCTAGCCAGTGCCAGTTGGAACAGTCTGACTTCAAAATCAGACTGAAGTTCCAAATGAGTACTCGAGTACAGAACAAGGCCTTAACCAGAAAGGACAAAACCTTGAAACAGATCCCAGGTAAAGCCTGGAGAGCTTCAAAATGCAAAGAGGGCAGAGGCTCAGATACAGGAGAAAGAAGTACCTTCAAATTCCAAGGTCAATGAGAAAATCAGCAGCAATGGGCTCAGGTAGGCACATCACCCGTTTACTGACCAGCCCATCAGAGTTCTTCTTTAGATCCCTGTAAAAGCCACCAAATGTTGACCTAAAACAGACTGCCAGTTACTTCTCCAGCAAAACTGGGTTTATTTGAGATCAGCAGAGAATAGCAAATCAGGGTCTGCAACCACAGTGAGCTCCAGGCAAGTCCCCCCATGTGACAAGGGAAGGAGAAAGGAAGTTGGCAGGGCTTTTAATTGGCTGAGTTGTTGCCAGGATTGAGAAGAATCTTCTTCCCAACAATCTACAAGAATCTGCTATTGTAGAGTGTGAGAGCTCCCCCTTCTGACCTCTCAGCTCTATTTAACTGAAGTTTCTGTTTATTAATTTTTTTAACAAGGGCATCATAGCTGAGTAACCCCGGGGCCAGAGACCTCAGGCTTTTCCCCTATAGAGTGGGGACCTGAATGGGGCTTTGTTTCTGGGGTTCTTATAGCACCTAGATGGCAAGTGCTTTGCACAATGCCTGATTCAGCTTCTAGCTTCCAGGTCTCTGACCCGAGAAGTGGAGGCAGGTTTTTTGCCTGTTAGGAGTCTGTGTTTGGTCTGGGGCACTAAAGGGTGTGCTAGGGCATCTGGAGAAAGGGCCCAGGGGTAGTGAAGTGGGAGGAAGAGAACTTTCAATGCAGAGCCATTGCCGCCTGCCTGAGTTAAGCTCACATCTCCCAACCAAGCTCCCAGGCTTCCTGTTTCCACCCTTGTTCCTTTAAGGTGTGTCCTCAGAAGTCTTAAAAACAGGTCACATGGTGTCTTTTACTTCTCGAGCAAAGGCCTCCACCATTTCCCCACCTCTCAGTAAAGCCAAAGTCCTTACAGTGGCCCCTGGGGCTCTAGTATTTCTGTGTCCACGCACCCTCACTGGCCTTATCTCCTGCACTACCCCCTCTCAAGTTCCACTGCCCTGTAAGGAGCCAGGTGCATTCCCACACTCATTGCTTTCCCATTTGAACTGTCCCAGACACCCACAAGGCCAGGGGGTGTTTCATCCTCTCACTGGGGGTGCTGGCCACGTGTCCTCTATTTCTGAAATCCCCAGGCATGCTCCTTGCCTCAGAGCCTTTTCCCTTACTGTACTATCCACCTGGAATTAGTCTTCCAATTCAGAAGTTTATTGAGTGAGGACTTCCCTGGCCAATCACCCCATGAAATGTATTTTTTAAATTAACATGCAGGAAAATGGACTCTTTCAGTGTAGATTTTAACACATAAGTTTAGATCCCTTCACCTCAACCAAAATCAGCACATCCCCTTATATCTATCCCATTGTGGTCACATGTGTCCCTGCTCATCTGGTTTTTCTGTGTCCCTATAGTTTTACCTTCTCCAGAAGGCCATATAAATGGATCCTGACTATATATAACCTTTTGAGGCTAGCCTCTTGCACTCAACATGTCTTTGAGATTCATCTAGGTTGCTGCTATTTCTCTTTCTTGTTGCACAACATTCCATGCCATAGATAGTCCACGGTTTACATTTACGTGTTGAACATTTGAGTTGTTTCCAGGTTCAGGTGATTATGAATAGACTTCCTATAGAGGTTTGGTGTGAATAGAGCTTTTCATCTCTCTTGGGTGAGACATAGGATTACAAGGTTATACAGTAAGTGTATGTTTAACTTTGTAAGAATGTGTAGAATTGTTTTCCATGGTGCTTGTTACCGAGTCCAAGCTCACTCTACTTGCCGCACGATAGGCCAGTAAATTTGAGAGAGAAGGTGTTGAGGCAAGGAATACAACTTTATTTGGAGAGCCAGCTGATGAAGAGATGGCAGACTAAGGTCTGGAAATAACCATCTTGTTGGGGCCTGGATGGCAGATTCTTTTATGGATCAGAGATGGGGGGAGGTGAGAAAACAAAGTAAAAAGACCATTTAATTATTGCAAATAACCTCCTAAAATGGCAAGCTTCAGGCAGAGGGACGTGTTAGTTTCACATCCTTACATTGATTTCATGGGTAGGGTGAAATGGAATATTTCCTGTCATATCAGTAAACAGAGATGCCATAGCTGTCTGCAATTCCGGCCCCCAAAATGTGAATTTCTGAGCCATGCCCGTAAGCAGCAGACGAGGGCTGCCATTTCCCACATGAAAAACTCAAAAGAGTGTCACAGTCCTTCACAGGTAGCAGGGTCAGGCTATCTCCCTGTGAGCCAAATAAAGGCACCCTAGCCCAAGTGTCAGGCTCCCTGAGGCAGGCCATTATGTATGCCTATAATAACAAAAGTGGCAAAATGATAAAGTCACAGAAGTAGATTCAGTATGGAGTCAAAATTTACCCTTCCAGGTTACGATTACATCACTAGTGAGGAGAGCCACACATGTAAGTTAAACATGTACCAGATGCCAGATAGTCTGTACCCTTGCCAGCACTTAGTATTTTGAGTATTTAACTGCCCTAGGAGGTATGCAGCAGGTATGGGTTTTTGGCTGTGTCAGGTCTTAGTTATAGTACATGGGATCCTTTGTTGCGTCATGCAGGATCTTTCATTGTCGTGCAGGGGCTCTCAAGTTGAGGTGCATGGGCTCAGTAGTTGCAGTGAACAGGCTTAGTAGCCCCATGGTATATGGGATCTTAGTTCCCTGACCAGGGATCAAATCCATGTTCCCTGCATGGCAAGACAGATTGCTAACCACTGGACCACCAGGGAAGTCCCACTCAGTGTGGCTTTAATTTGCATTCTTCAAATGTCTTATGATGTTAACCATCTTTTCACTGGCTTATTTACATCTGTATATTCTCTCTGGTGCAGTATCTATTCAAATTTTTTGCCCATTTAAAAAAAGTGAATTGTTAGTTTTCTTATTGTTGAATTTTGAAAATTCTTTATGTATTTTATATATAAATCCTTTGTTAGTTATGTGATTGGTAAATATTTTCTCCCAGTGTGTAGTTATCTTTTTATTCTCTTATCAGTGTATTTTTTCAAAGCCAATATATTAATTTTTGATAAAGTCTAGTTTACCAGTTGTTTTCTTTTTTTTTCTCTTTTGAGTCATGCCTCTGACCTCAGGTGACTCCAAGTTACAAACATTTTCTCTGTTTTTGTCCATAGTTTTGCAGTTTACATTTATATCCAGAATTCATTTTTAGTTAATTTTTGTTTAAACTGGGAGGTTTAGGTTGAATTCATTTGTTTGCTTATGGATGCCCAAATTTTCTGGCACTATTGTTTGAAAACACCATCCTTTCTCTAGTGAATTGCCTTTGAGCCTTTGTAAAAAGTCAGCTAGCTATCTATGTGGTGCAGTTTCTGGACTCTATTCTGTTCCATTTATCTCTAGTGTCTTTTCCTTTAAAAATACTATTTAAACTCGATTAACTTGAATTTTAGAGTAATGCTTAATATCAGGTAGTGTGAGTCCTATCATTTTGTTCTTTTTAAAATTGTTTGGCTATTTTATTTCCTTTGACTTTCCAAAGACATTTTAGAATCAACTTGCTTATAAAATACTGTTTTGGAATTTCAATTGGAATTGCTTTGAACCTATAGAACAATTTGAGGAAAGTTCTTTGGCCTTCTTTGATTTCTTTCATGAGTGAAATAAATAGTTTTTCAACATATAAAAGCAATACCTGTTTTGCTGGATTTATACATGTTTCATTATCTTGAAGCTGTTACAGAATTTTGTTTGTTTCACTTTCCATTTGTGTATTGCTAACACATAGAAATCAATTGATTTTCATATGTTCATCCTGAAACTTTACAAAACTCACTTTAAATTTTAAAAGATTTTTGGTAGATTCCATTCTGTTATCTACATAAATAATCTCATCTGGGAACAAAAACAATTTCATTTCTCCTTTCAGAATCTGGTTGCCTTTTTCCTTTATCTTGCCTTATTGCACTGACTTGAGTTTCCAGTTCTATGTTGCTTAGGCATAGCGAGAGTGGGCATCTTTGGTTTGTTCCCAACTTTTGGTTTCAGTGTTTCACTATTAAGTAAAATGTTAAAGGCAGAGCTTTTCTAAGTGCCTTTTATAAAATTGAGGAAACTCACTTTTATGATTAGTTTTCTGACAGTTTTTATAATGAATGGGTGTAGGGTTTTGCCAGATGCTTTTTCTGCATCATGCCCTCATAGCTCAGTTGGTAAAGAATCCACCTGTGATGCACAAGACCCTGGTTCGATTCCTGGGTTGGGAAGATCCGCTGGAGAAGGATAGCCTACCCACTCCAGTATTCTTGGGCTTCCCTTGTGGCTCAGCTGGTAAGGAATCTGCCTGCAATGTGGAAGACCTGGGTTTGATCCCTGGGTTGGGAAGATCCCCTGGAGAAGAAGGATACCCACTCCAGTATTCTGGCCTGGAGAATTCCATGGACTAAGCCCATGGGATCGCAAAGGGTCCGACACGGCTGAGCGACTTTCACCTTCACTTTTCTGCATCAAGTTATATGGTCATGATTATTTTCTTCTTTAGTGGTTAACATTGGTTGATTTTTGGAGTATTGAACCAGCTTTGCATTCCAGGGGTAAATCCCATTTAGTCTTGGTGTATTATTCTTTTTTGTATACTCCTGTTTTTAACTTGCTAGTATGTTGTTGAGGATTTTTGTGTCTCTGTTAATGAAGGATATTGGTGTCTAGTTTTCTTGTACTGCCTTTGTCTGGTGTTGGTATCATTATTGTTGACTTTATAAACTTTTTTGGGAAGCATTCCCTCCTCTTTTATTTTTTGGCAGATATATTGTATAGAATTATTATTTTTTCTTTAGATGTTTAATAGAGTTCACCAGTGGAAACTTCCAGCCTGGAAAGTTCTTTTTTGAAAGGTTTTAACCTATGAATTCAGTTTCTTTAATAGATACAGACTATTCAGGTTTATCTACTTACCTTGGGTGAATTTTGGTAGTTTGTGACTTCAAAGAAATCAGTCCATTTTATCTAAGCTATTAAATTTATGTATGTAGGGTTGTTCATAGTGTTGTATTCTCTTATTATTCTTTTATTGTTTGTTGTCTGTAATGATTTGTAGTAAGAGAGTTCTTACAAGCCATTTGCAAGCTGTGTTCAGCAGTGTTCTTTCAGTTAATCAATGTACCCATTTTGTAACACATATACTGAAGTGTTTAATAAGACTTGTACACAAATGTAATGCAAGGAATGAAGTGTTTAAAAATACTTGTAATAAATGTGTTTCTTACAGTTGTTGTCCAGTCACTAAGTCGTGTCCAACTCTTGGCAACCCCATGGACTGCAGCATTCCAGGCTTCCCTGACCTTCCCTATCTCCTGGAGTTTGCTCAAACTCATGTCCATTGAGTTGATGATGCCATCCAACCATTTTATCCTCTGTTGTCCCTTTCTCCTCTTGCCCTCAATGTTTCCCAGCATCAGAGTCTTTTCCAGTGAGTTGGCGCTTTGCATCAGGTGGCCAAAGTATTGTAACTTCAGCATCAGTCCTTCCAATGAATATTCAGGGTCAATTTGCTTTGGGATTGACCAGTTTGATCTCCTTGCTGTCCAAGGGACTCTCAACAGTCTTCTCCAGCACCGCAGTTGGAAAGCGTCAATTCTTTGGTGCTCAGCCTTCCTTATGGTCCAACTCTCACATCTGTACATGACTACTGGAATACTAACCTTTGTCAGCAAAGTGATGTTTCTGCTTTTTAATATGATGTCTAGGTTTGTCATAGCTTTCCTTCTAAGGAGCAAGTGTCTTTTAATTTCATGGCTGCAGTCACCGTCTGCAGTGATTTTGGAGTCTAAGAAAATGAAGCCTGTCGCTGTTTCCCCATCTGATTGCCATGAAGTAATGGGACCGGATGTCATGTTTCTTACAGTACTACTTGTAAATTGCATTCAGATGAGTGGTTATACTCCAATTAAAAAACAAACAAAATAGCCAATGACCAGTGACTTAAACAATCATATCTAGGTAATAAAGCCTCCATAAAAACCCGGAAGGCCAGGGTTCAGAGAGCTTCTGGGTTGAGGAACACATGGAGATTTAGCAAAGCTCCTCAACCTTTCCCTGTACCTTTGCCCTGTGTGTCTCTTTCATCTGGCTGTTCCAGTTAGATCCTTTTCTAATAAACTAATCTAGAAGTAAAAAAAAAAAAAAAAAAAGAATTTCTCATCTCTGAAGTCTTTTTTTAAAAAATTATTTTTATTTTGGTTGTGCTGGGTGTTCATTGAAGCATGATGGCTCTTCCTTGCAGTACATGGGGCCTTCTCTCTAGTTGCAGCATGCTGGCTTCTCTGGTTGCAGAGTACACATGGGCTCTAGAGTGAGTAGGCTTCAGTAGTTGTGGTGCACAGGCCTAGTAGTTGTGGCACACAGGCTCTAGAATGTGTGGGCTCAGTAGTTGTAGTGCATGTGGGCTTAGCTGCCCTGGGGCATATGGGATCTTAGTTCCCCAACAGGGATGGAACCCATGTCCCCTGCACTGGATGGCAGATTCTTAATCACTGGACCACCAGGGAAATCTCTAGAATAATTAATATTATTAAAATGTCAATACTACTAAAAGCCATCTGTAGATGCAATGTCTATTAAGAGTCCAATGATTTTTTTTTTACAGAAATAGAAAAACTGTCCTAAAATTTATATGAAGCCAAAAAGACCCAATTAGCCAAATGAATCCTGAGAAAGAACAAAACAGAAGGCATCACACTTCTTGATTTTAAGCTATACTATGAAGCTTTAGTCATCAAAACAGTATGGTATTGGCGTTAAAAAAAATAGGCCAGTAGAACATAATTGAGAGATCAGAAATAAACCTAAGCACATATAGTAAACTAATAATTGACAAGGGGGTCAAGAATACTCAGTGGAGAAAAGTGAGTCTTGATGTTGGAAATATTCGCATGTTAAAGAAGAAAACAACTTCTAACTTACACCATTCACAAAAAAATTAACTTGAAAGGATTAAAGACTTAAATGTGAATCCTGAAGCCCGTGAAACTCTTAGAAGAAAACAGAGGGGGAAAAAACTCCTTACTATATATGGCTGAGTCCCTTTGTTGCCTGCCTGAAACTATCACAACATTGTTAATTGGCTATACCAATATAAAATAAAAAGTTTAAAAACAAAACAAAATTCCAAACATGGGTTTTGATAATGGTATTTAGGAAATCACATCTAAAGCATAAGAAAAAATCAAAAAGTGAGACTACATCAAATGAAAAAGTTGGAGAAGACTCCTGAGAGTCCCTTGGACTACAAGGAGATCCAACCAGTGCATCCTAAAGGAAATCAATCCTGAATGCTCATTGGAAGGACTGATGTTGAAGCTGAAACTCCAATACTTTGGCTACCTGATGTGAAGAACTGACTCATTTGAAAAGACCCTGATGCTAGGAAAGATTGAAGGCAGGAGGAGGAGACAACAGAGGATGAGATGGTTGCATGGCATCACCAACTCAATGGACATGAATTTGAGTAAACCCTGGAGTTGGTGATGGACAGGGAGGCCTCACATGCTGCAGTGCATGGGGTCTCAAAGAATTGGACACGACTGAGCAACTGAACTGAACTGAACAGCAAAAGAAACCATAAACAAAGTGGGGACAACTTACTCAGTGGGGAAAAATATTTGCAAAAGATATATCTGATAAGGGGTTAATAAACCAAAATGTATAAAGAACTTGTAGAACTCAATAGCAAAAATAAAAATTAAAAAAGTAATCTAGTTTAAAATTGGGCAAAGTACCAGAATAGACATTTATGATTTATATTCATCATTCCCTTCCATAGAACCATAGAATTTCAGGGTTAGAAGAAGACCTGTTTAGTAGGTAATTTCTACTTAAGCTTCACTTCCTCACTTCAGTCCTCTCTCACATGAATTCATTGTCTTCTCTTTTCTACTGCATGCACCTAGGTGGTGAGCAATAAATAACAATGGCTGCCGTTTTCTTTAATTTGGCTGATATTTCTGTCAGCAGTACACATGAAAAAATAAGCCTTTTTGTAGGCCTCAAATCATACTTCTGTTAAATAGTTGCCTATATTATGAATTAATATAATTATAGTTTTTCTTTAAAAACAGCTTGCTCCTAGAGCATAGCTTGTAAACCCAGGCTTGCCTGGAGTGTTGACAGCCTGCCAAAGCAATAATCACAGACAGATGGCAGATGTAGGAAGCCACATTTTCACATTCTTAACCAATGACTCTCCAAAAGCTCAAACGTAAGAGACAACTCAAGAGTTGTTCATTTTTTTTCCAGTTTCCATTTTTTTCCCAGCCCTTTTTCTGAAAAAAAGAAAACTTTCTTTTTAGATTAATGAATTAAAGAAGTAATATATATTATTCCTCAAATTTATAGTAAGCAAAATTATTTTGTTCAAGTTTTCTTAATACTAACTTTGCTTTTTCTTCAGACATAACTATTCCAAGCAGTTGGTTAGTTTGTTTTAAAAATGATGTAAGATAGGGGCTTCCCTGGTGGGTCAGTGGTAATTAATCCGCCTGCCAATACAGGAGACATGGGTTCAATCCCTGATCTGGGAGGATCCCCCATGCCACAGAGCAACTAAGCCCATGCACCACAACTATTGAGCCCGTGCTCTAGAGGCTGGGAGCCACAATTTCTGAGCCCACATGCTGCAGCTACTGAAGCCCAAGAGCCCTAGATCCTGAGATCTGCAATAAGAGAAGCCACCACAGAGAGAAGCCTGTGTGCTGCAACTAGAGAAAAGCCAGTGCAGCAACAAAGACCCAGCACAGCCAAAAATAAATAAATTCTTTTAAAAAATAAAAATTATGTAAGATAGACTTCCCTGGTGGTCCAGTGGTTAAGATTCCATGCTTCTTCTGCAAGGTGGCAGGGTTCAATCCCTGGTCAGGGAAGTTTTTTTTTGCAATGTGGCAAAAAAAAAAAAATCATATAAAGGAGATTGGGGGATATAAGTTTTGAATAAAATTTCTAAAATGAAAATGGCAATCCATTATGAGTGTCCTTAAAAACTTCTATGTGTGCGTAGCAGAGTAGGTGTAACTTCCATTCCCTGGTATAAGACTTCTTAACACAGCAAGCAATTCCTTCTTTGGAATATCTTTTCATCTAGTCAAGGCTATGGCTTTTCCAGTAGTCATGTATGGGTGTGAGAGTTGGACTATAAAGAAAGCTGAGCACAGAAGAATTGATGCTTTTGAACTGTGGTGTTGGAGAAGACTCTTGAGAGCCCCTTGGACTGCAAGGAGATCCAACCAGTCCATCCTAAAGCAGATCAGTCCTGGGTGTTCATTGGAAGGACTGATGCTGAAGCTCAAACTCCAATACTTTGGCCATCTGATGCGAAGAGCTGACTCATTTGAAAAGACCCTGATGTTGGGAAAGATTGAGGGCAGGAGGAGAAGGGAATGACAGAGGATGAGATGATTGGATGGCATCACCAACTCAATGGACGTGGGTTTGGGTAAACTCAGGGAGTTGGTGATGGACAGGGAGGCCTGGTGTGCTGTGGTTCATGGGGTCGCAAAGAGTTGGACATGACTGAGCAACTGAACTGAACTGAAAAGCTCTTAAACACTTCTGTACAGTTATTCCAGAATAGCTACCAGGGAAGCCCAAGAATAGTGGAGTGGGTAGCCTATCCCTTCTCCAGCGGATCTTCCCGACCTAGGAATCGAACCGGGGTCTCCTGCATTGCAGGCAGGTTCTTTACCAGCTCAGCTACCAGAGAAGCCCTAGGTATAAGTCTAATCACAGACATAACACTGTTGTCAATGCAATAAGTAAGTACTACTCTTGGAAACATCTTTATAACTAGGGTATTACTTCTCTACATGCATTGCTGCTGCTACTGCTGCTAAGTCACTTCAGTTGTGTCCGACTCTGTGCGACCCCATAGACGGCAGCCCACCAGGCTCCCCAGTCCCTGGGATTCTCCAGGCCAGAACACTGGAGTGGGTTGCCATTTCCTTCTCCAATGCAGGAAAGTGGAAAGTGAGAGTGAAGTCGCTTAGTTGTGTCCGACTCTTCGAGACCCCATGGACTGCAGCCTACCAGGCTCCTCCGTCCATGGGATTTTCCAGGCAAGAGTACTGGAGTGGGTTGCCATTGCCTTCTCCACATGCATTACAAAGTGAATTAAAAAAAAGAAGGAAATATTTGCCATTTGTGTTAACGTGGATGGGCTTTGAGAGCATTACACTAAGTGAAATAAGTCAAAGAGGGACAAATACCTATGATCTTACTTATATGTGGAATCTAAAACAAACAAACCCAAGTTTATACATATAAGGAACAGATTGGTTGCCAGAGGCAGGGGATGGGAGGAGAAATGGGTGACAGGGGTCAGAAAGTGCAAACTTCTGGTTGTGAATAACTACTGGAATGTAATGTACAGCATGGTGACTATAGTTAATAATCCTGTAGTGTGGATCTGAAAGTTGCTAAGAGTAAATCTTAAAAGTTCTCATCATAAGAAAAAATAGAACTATGTGTGGCAATGGATGGTAACTAGAGTTGTGATCATTTCACAATATATATATACAAATATCAAATAATATTGTACAACTGAAACTCATATAATATTATCTGTCAACTAAAAATAATTTAAAACAGGTATAACTTTCATTCACTGATAACACCACTTTGCAGTGCAAGCTACAAGTACTTTTAGGGAAATATCTCTATTACAAGTGTACTTACTACCATACATGTACAGAGTGGGTAGGACTTCCTTGGTGGTTCAGTGGTTAAGAATCTTCCTGCCAATGCAGGGGACATGGGTTTGATGCATGTTGCCTGGTCAAGGAAGATTCCATTCCTCGGGGCAACTAAACCAACACACTACAACTACTGAGCCCTCATGCTGAAGCTACTGAAGCCCGTGCACTCTAGAGTCTATGCTCCATAAGAAGAGAAGCCATCATGATGAGAAGCCCATGCACCACAACTAGGGCGCAGACCCCACTCACTGCCACTGGAGAAAGCCCACTGACAGCAAGGAAGACCTGCGTGTGCATGCCAAGTTGCTTTGGTTGTGTCCGACTCTTTGTGACCCTCTGGACTGTAGCCCACCAGGATCCTCTGTCCATGGGGATTTTCTAGGCAGGAATACTGGAGTGGGTTACCATTCCCTTCTCCAGAGGATCTTCCTCACCCAGGGATTGAACCCGCGTCTCTTAAGTCTCCTGCATTGGCCGGTAAATTCTTTACCACTAGTGCCACCTGGGAAGCCATAACACAGCCAAAAATAAAATAAAAAGAAAACTCTTAGAGTGGGTAAAACTGATATAACACTGTATTCAGCAAGCAAGGTGCATTCTTAGAAAATCTTTATTACAGTTTTTCCTAAACATGTAAGTACATGCATTAGAAAATAGGTATAACTTCCACTGACTGAATGAAACTGTTCTCAAATCAGCAAGCACAAGAAATTCTAGATAAGTCTTTATAATTAGGGATTTTTTAAGTTTACTTTTTTATTGAACTAAGTTGATTTACAATATTGTGTTAGTTTCAGGTGTACAGCAAAGTTATTCAGATATACATATTCTTCTATATATATCTTTTTTCAGATATTTTCCATTGTAGGTTATTATAAGATATTGAATATAGTTCCCTGTGCTATACAGTAAGTCCTTGTTGGTTATCCATTATATATATATAATAGATATAGTACATAGATAAATAATATCTAATATATAGATAAAATATATATATGTTATATATAATTAGGAACATGGGATTAACAGATACACATTACTTTGTGTCACAAGTGTTCCTAATCCATGTTTCTAATTAATTCCTTCCCCCCCAACTCCTTTCCCCTTTTGGTAATCATAGTTTGTTTTCTATGTCTGTGAGTCTGTTTCTGTTTTGTAAATGAGTTCATTTGTGTTATTTTTTAGATTCCACATATAATTGACATCATATAATATTTGTATTTCTCTGTTTGACTTACTTCATTTAGTGTAATAATCTTTAAGTCCTTCCTTGTTGCTGCAGGTGGCATTATTTGATTTTTTATGGCCAAGTAAATAGTCCATTGTATGTATATCACATTTTCTTTATCCATTCATCTGTTGATGGACATTTAGGTTGCTTCTATGTTTTGGCTATTGTAAAAAGTGCTGCAGTGAACATAGGGGCGCATGTGTTTTTTTGACTTATACTTTTCATCTTTTCTGTATATATGCCCAGGTTGCTGGATTGTATGGTAACGCTATTTTTAGTTCTTTAAGGAATCTGCATACTGTTCTCCGTAGTAGCTGCACCAATTTACATTCCCCCAACAGTGTAGGAGGGTTCCCTTTCTCTACATGCTCTCCAGCATTATACCTAGTGATCTTGATAGTTGTCTCCATTTATTGAAGAATGAATACCACTTCCATTCACAGAGATAACTCTGTTCTCAGCACAGCAAGCAAGTAGAATTTTTAGAAACATCTTTATTACATATCCTTAAACACTTCTCTACATGCATTACACAATAGGGGCCACTTTTATTCACATATAATCCTGTTCTCAATGCAGCAAGCAAATGATTAGAAACATTTTTAAGTATTCTTAAATACTTCTCACACCATCGTGATTATCTGGGTCATGAAGATCTTTTTTGTACAGTTCTTCTGTGTATTCTTGCCACCTCTTCTTAATATCTTTTGCTTCTGTTAGGTCCATACCATTTCTGTCCTTTATCGAGCCCATCTTTGCATGAAATGTTCCCTTGGTATCTCTAATTTTCTTGAAGAGATCTCTAGTCTTTCCCATTCTCTTGTTTTCCTCTATTTCTTTGCATTGATCACTGAGGAAGGCTTTCTTATCTCTCCTTGCTATTTTTTGGAAATCTGCATTCAGATGGGAATATCTTTCCTTTTCTCCTTTGCTTTTTGCTTCTCTTCTTTCACAGCTATTTGTAAGGCCTCCTCAGACAGCCATTTTGCTTTTTTGCATTTCTTTTCCATGGGGATGGTCTTGATCCCTGTCTCCTGTACAATGTCATGAACCTCTGTCCATAGTTCATCAGGCACTCTATCATATCTAGTCCCTTAAATCTATTTGTCACTTCCACCGTAGAATCATAAGGGATTTGATTTAGGTCATACCTGAATGGTCTAGTGGTTTTCCCTACTTTCTTCAAAAAGGTGGTGTGATCACTCACCTAGAGCCAGACATCCTGGAATGTGAAGTCAAGTGGGCCTTAGAAAGCATCACGACGAACAAAGCTAGTGGAGGTGATGGAATTCCAGTTGAGCTATTTCAAATCCTCAAAGATGATGCTGTGAAAATGCTGCACTCGATATACCAGCAAATCTGGAAAACTCAACAGTGGCCACAGGACTGGAAAAGGTCAGTTTTCATTCCAATCCCAAAGAAAGGCAATGCCAAAGAATGCTCAAACTACCGCACAATTGCACTCATCTCACACGCTAGTAAAGTAATGCTCAAAATTCTCCAAGCCAGGCTTCAGCAATATGTGAACCGTGAACTTCCAGATGTTCAAGCTGGTTTTAGAAAAGGCAGGGGAACCAGAGATCAAATTGCCAACATCCGCTGGATCATCGAAAAAGCAAGAGAGTTCCAGAAAAACATCTATTTCTGCTTTATTGACTATGCCAAAGCCTTTGACTGTGTGGATCACAATAAACTGTGGAAAATTCTGAAAGAGATGGGAATACCAGACCATCTGACCTGTCTCTTGAGAAACCTGTATGCAGGTCAAGAAGCAACAGTTAGAACTGGACATGGAACAACAGACTGATTCCAAATAGGAAAAGGAGTACATCAAGGCTGTATATTGTCACCCTGCTTATTTAACTTATATGCAGAGGACATCATGAGAAACGTTGGGCTGGAAGAAACACAGGCTGGAATCAAGATTGTCGGGAGAAATATCAATAACCTCAGATATGCAGATGACACCACCCTTACGGCAGAAAGTGAAGAAGAACTAAAGAGCTTCTTGATGAAAGTGAAAGAGGAGAGTGAACAAGTTGGCTTAAAGCTCAACGTTCAGAAAACTAAGATCATGGCATCTGGTCCCATCATTTCATGGGAAATAGATGGGGAAACAGTGGAAACAGTGTCAGACTTTATTTTTTTGGGCTCCAAAATCACTGCAGATGGTGATTGCAGCCATGAAATTAAAAGACACTTACTCCTTGGAAGGAAGGTTATGACCAACCTAGATAGCATTTTTAAAAGCAGAGACATTACTTTGCCAACAGAGGTCCATCTAGTCAAGGCTATGGTTTTTCCAGTAGTCATGTGCGGATGTGAGAGTTGAACCGTGAAGAAAGCTGAGCGCCAAAGAATTGATGCTTTTGAACTGTGGTGTTGGAGAAGACTCTTGAGAGTCCCTTGGACTGCAAGGAGATCCAACCAGTCCATCCTAAAGGAGATCAGTCCTGGGTGTTCATCGGAAGGACTGATGTTGAAGCTGAAACTCCAATACTGTGGCCACCTCATGCGAAGAGTTGACTCATTGGAAAAGACCCTAATGCTAGGAAGGATTGTGGGCAGGAGGAGAAGGGGACTACAGAGGATGAGATGGTTGGATGGCATCACTGACTCGATGGACATGGGTTTGGGTAAGCTCTGGGAGTTAGTGATGGACAGGAAGGCCTGGCGTGCTGCGATTCATGGGGTCGCAAAGAGTCAGACATGACTGAGCGACTGAACTAACTAACTAACTAAACACTTCTCAGGTCAAGGAGATCCAACCAGTTCATCCTAAAGGAAATCAGTCCTGAATATTCATTGGAAGGACTGATGCTGAAGCTGAAACTCCAATACTTTGGCCACTTGATGCAAAGAACTGACTCATTGGAAAAGACCCTGATGCTGGGAAAGATTGAAAGCAGGAGGAGAAGGGAACGACAGAGGATGAGATGGCTGGATGGCATCACCAACTCGATGGACATGAGTTTGGGTAAACTCCAGGAGTTGGTGATGGACAGGGAGGCCTGGTGTGCTGTGGTTCATGGGGTCGCAAAGAGTCAGACATGACTGAGTGACTAAACTGACTGAAACACTTCTCTCATGCCATGCAGAACAGCTTAAAGCAACAGCCTCTAACCTTTTTTTCACCAGGGACCGGTTTCATGGAAGACAATTTTTCCACAGACCAGGTTGCTGGGGGATGGTTTTAGGATGATTCAAGCACATTACATTTACTGTGCACTTTATTTCTATTATTATTGTGTGTGTGTGTGTGATTCGCTTAGTCATGTCTGACTCTTTGTAAGCCCATGTACTGTAGCCCACCAGGCTCCTCTGTCCATGGAATTCTCCAGGCAAGAATACTGGAGTGAGTTGCCATTCCCTTCTCCAGGAGATCTTCCCAACGCAGGGATCGAACCCAGGTCTCCTGCAGTGAAGGCAGATTCTTTACCATCTGCGCTACAAGGGAAGCCCTGTTATTATTACATTGTGATATATAATGAAATAATTATATAACTCACCATATAAAGAATCAGTGGGAGCCCTGAGCCTGTTTTCCTGAGTTCAGGTGGTAAGGTGAGCAATAGGGAGCAGCTGTAAATACAAATGAAGCTTCACTTGTTTGCCCGCTGCTCACCTCTTGTTGTGTGGCCTGGTTCCTAACAGGACACAGACCAGTAGCAGTCTGTGGCCTGGGGACTGGAGACCCCGTGTATCACTCTTAGAAAACATTTTTTATTACAAGGATTCTTAAACAATATGCTCTAAATGCTTGGCAGAATGGCTACCATTTCCATCAATGATGTAACACTATTCTCAATGTAACAGGCAGGTGGCGTTATTAGAAGTCTCTGTTTCAAGTGTTCTTAAAAATTCTGTACATGCAGTTACAGAACAGGTGCTACCCTTCCGCTGATAAAACCATGTTCTCAATGCAGCATGCAAGTAGTGTTCCTAGAAACACATTTTTGGTTTGTTTTTTATTTTTTAAAAATTGTATTGAAGTATAGTTGATTTATAATGTGTTAATTTCTGCTGAACGGTAAAGTGATTCAGTTGTATATATATATTCTTCTTCATATTATTTTCCATTATGGTTTATCACAGGTTATTGTATATATTTCCCTGTGCTATACAGGAGGACCTTGTTTATACATCCTATATACAATATTTTGCATCATCTAATCCCAAGCTTCCAATCCACCCTCTATCCCCCTCCCCACTAGTGAACTACAAATCTGTTCTCTGTCTGTGAGCCTTTTCTTTGAAACACCTTTATTACAAGTGTTCATAAACACTAATCTACAATGCATTGCAGAATACATGTCTCTCATTCACTGATAAAACTCACTGGTCAGTGCAAAGAGCAAGTAGTGTTCTTTGAAAAATCTTTTGTACAAGTGTTTTAGAAAATTTTAACATGCTTTCCAAATGAGCATAATTTTCATTAAATTATATAATACTGTTCTCAGGGCAGCAAGCAAGTAGCATTCTTAGAAACATGGGTTTTTTTTTTTTATTTATTTTTTTATTTAAGGATAATTGCTTTACAGAATTTTGTTGTTTTCTGTCACACGTCAACATGAATCAGTCATAGGTATATGTATATCCCCTCCCTTTTGAACCTCCCTCCATCTCCCGCCCCATCCCACCCCTCTAGATTGATACAGAGCCCCTGTTTGAGTTTCCTGAGCCATACAGCAAATTCCCATTGGCTGTCTATTTTACATATGGTAATGTAAGTTTCCATGTTACTTTTTCCATACATCTCATTCTCTCTTCCCCTCTCCCTGTGTCCATAAGTCTATTCTCTATGTCTGTTTCTCCATTGCTGCCCTGTAAATAAATTCTTCAGTAACATTTTTCTAGATTTCATATATATGCATTCAAATATATTTATCTTTCTCTTTCTGACTTACTTCACTCTGTATAATAGGTTCTGGGATCATCCACCTCATCAGAACCCACTCAAATACGTTCTTTTTTATGGCTGAGTAATATTCTATTGTGTATATGTACCACAACTTCTTTCTCCATTCATCTGTCAGTGGACATCTAGGTTGCTTCCATGTTCTCAGTTCAGTCACTCAGTCATGTCTGACTCTTTTTGACCCCATGGACTGTAGCATGCCAGGCCTCCCTGTCCATCACCAACTCCCAGAGTTTACTTAAACTCATGTCCATTGAGTTGGTAATGCCATCCAACCATCTCATCCTCTGTCGTCCCCTTTTCTTCCTGCCTTCAATCTTTCCCAAAATCAGGGTCTTTTCCATTGAGTCAGTTCTTCGCATCAAGTGGCCAAAATATTGGAGTTTCAGCTTCAGCATCAGTCCTTCCAATGAATATTCAGGACTGATTTCCTTTAGGATGGACTGGTTGGATCTCCTTGCAGTCCAAGGGACTCTCAAGAGTCTTCAACACCACAGTTCAAAAGCATCAATTCTTTGGCACTCAGCTTTCTTTATAGTCCAACTCTCACATCCATACATGACTACTGGAAAAACCATAACCTTGACTAGACGTACCTTTGTTGGCACAGTAATGTCTCTTGTTTTTAATATGCTATCTAGGTTGGTCATAACTTTTCTTCCAAGAAGTAAGCGTCTTTTAAATTCATGGCTACAGTCACCATCTGCAGTGATTTTGGAGCCCCCCAAAATAAAGGCTATCACTGTTTCCACTGTTTCCCCATCTATTTCCCATGAAGTGATGGGACCAGATGCCATGATCTTAGTTTTCTGAATGTCGAGCTTTAAGTCAACTTTTTCCCTCTCCTCTTTCACTTTCATCAAGAGGCTCTTTAGTTCTTCTTCACTTTCTGCCATAAGGGTGGTGTCATCTGCATATCTGAGGTTATTGATTATTCTCCTGGCAATCTTGATTCCAGCTTGTGCCTCATCCAGCCCAGCGTTTCTCATGATGTACTCTGTATATAAGTTAAATAAGCAGGGTGACAATATACAGCCTTGACATACTCCTTTTCTTATTTGGAACTGGTCTGTTGTTCCATGTCCAGTTCTAACTGTTGCTTCTTGACCTGCATACAGGTTTCTCAAGAGCAGGTCAGGTGGTCTGGTATTCCCATCTCTTTCAGAATTTTCCACAGTTTATTGTGATCCACACAGTCAAAGGCTTTGGCATAGTCAATAAAGCAGAAATAGATGTTTTTCTGGAACTCTCTTGCTTTTTCGATGATCCAGCGGATGTTGGCAATTGATCTCTGGCTCCTCTGCTTTTTCTAAAACCAGCTTGAACATCTGGAAGCTCACGGTTCACGTATTGCTGAAGCCTGGCTTGGAGAATTTTGAGCATTGCTTTACTAGCGTGTAAGATGAGTACAGTTGTGCAGTAATTGGAGCATTCTTTGGCATTGCATTTCTTTGGGATTGGAATGAAAACTGACCTTTTCCAGTCCTGTGGCCACTGCTGAGTTTTCCAGATTTGCTGGTATATCGAGTGCAGCACTTTCACAGCATCATCTTTGAGGATTTGAAATAGCTCAACTGGAATTCCATCACCTCCACTAGCTTTGTTCATAGTGATGCTTCCTAAGGCCCACTTGACTTCACATTCCAGGATGTCTGGCTCTAGGTGAGTGATCACACCATCGTGATTATCTGGGTTGTGAAGATCTTTTTTGTACAGTTCTTCTGTGTTTTCTTGCCACCTCTTCGTAATATCTCTTGCTTCTGTTAGGTCCATATTGTTTCTGTCCTTTATTGAGACCATCTTTGCATGAAATGTTCCCTTGGTAACTAATTTTCTTGAAGAGATCTCTAGTCTTTCCCATTCTCTTGTTTTCCTCTATTTCTTTGCCCTGATCACTGAGGAAGGCTTTCTTATCTCTCCTTGCTATTCTTTGGAACTCTGCATTCAGATGGGAATATCTTTCTTTTTCTCCTTTGCTTTTCACTTCTCTTCTTTCACAGCTATTTGTAAGGCCTCCTCAGACAGCCATTTTGCTTTTTTGCATTTCTTTTTCTTGGGGATGGTCTTGATCCCTGTTTCCTGTACAATGTCACGAACCTCTGTCCATAGTTCATCAGGCACTCTGCCTATCAGATCTAGTCCCTTAAATCTATTTCTCACTTCCACTGTATAACTCTAAGGGATTTGATTTAGGTCATACCTGAATGGTCTAGTGGTTTTCCCTACTTTCTTCAATTTAAGTCTGAATTTGGCAGTAAGGAGTTCATGATCTGAGCCACTGTCAGCTCCCAGTCTTGTTTTTGCTGACTGTATAGAGCTTCTCCATCTTTGGCTGAAAGAATATAATCCATCTGATTTCTGTGTTGACCATCTGGTGATGTCCATCTGTAGAGTCTTCTCTTGTGTTGTTGGAAGAGGGTGTTTCCTATGAGCAGTGCATTCTCTTGGCAAAACTCTAGCCTTCACCCTGCTTCATTCTGTACTCCAAGGCCAAATCTGCCGGTTACTCTTGGAGAAGGAAATGGCAACCCACTCCAGTATTCTTGCCTAGAGAATCCTGTGGACAGAGGAGCCTGGTGGGCTGCCGTCTATGGGGTTGCACAGAGTCGGACACGACTGAAACGACTTAGCAGCAGCAGCAGCAGCCAGGTATCTCTTGACTTCCTACTTTTGCATTCCAGTCCCCTATAATGAAAAGGGTGTTAATTCTAGAAGGTCTTGTAGGTCTTCATAGAACTGTTCAACTTCAGCTTCTTCAGCATTACTGGTCAGGACATAGACTTGGATTACCATGATATTGAATGGTTTGTCTTGGAAACGAACAGAGATCATTCTGTCGCTTTTGAGATTGCACCTAAGTACTGCATTTCAGACTCTTTTTTGACTATGATGGCTACTCCATTTCTTCTAAGGAATTCTTGCCCACAGTAGTAGATATAATGGTCATCCGAGTTAAATTCACCCATTCCAGTCCATTTTAGTTTGCTGATTCCTAATTGTCAATGTTCACTCTTGCCATCTCCTGTTTGACCACTTCCAATTTGCCTTGATTCATGGACCTAACATTCCAGGTTCCTATGCAATATTGTTCTTTACAGCATCAGACCTTGCTTCCATCACCAGTCACATCCACAACTGGGTGTTGTTTTTGCTTTGGCTCCATCTCTTCATTCTTTCTGGAGTTATTTCTCCACTGATCTCCAGTAGCATATTGGTCACCTTTTGCCTTTTCATACAGTTCATGGGGTTCTCAAGGCAAGAATACTGAAGTGGTTTGCCGTTCCCTTCTCCAATGGACCACATTTTGTCAGAACTCTCCACCATGATCCATCCATCTTGGGTGGCCCTACACGGCATGGCTCATAGTTTCACTGAGTTAGACAAGGCTGTGGTCCATGTGATTAGATTGGTTAGTTTTCTGTGATTGTAGTTTTCAGTCTGTCTGCCCTCTGATGGAGAAGGATAAGAGGCTTATGGAAGCTTCCTGATGGGAGAGACTGAGGGGGAAATTGGGTCTTGTTCTGATGGGCTCGGCCATGCTCAGTAAATCTTCAATCCAAATTTCTGTTGATGGGTAGAGCTGTGTTCCCTCCCTGCTATTTACCTGGGGCCAAACTATGGTGGAGGTAATGAAGATAATGGTGACCTCCCTCAAAAGATCCCATGGATGTACTGCTACACTCAGTGCCCCCAACCCTGCAGCAGGCCACCACCAACCCACACCTCCACTGGAGACTCCTGGACACTCACAGTCAATTCTGGGTCAGTCTCTTCTGGGGTCCCTGCTCCTTTCTCCTGGGTCCTGGTGCACAAGGTTCTGTTTGTGCCCTCCAAGAGTCTATTTCCCAGTCCTGTGTAAGCTCTGGTAGCTCTATGGTGGAGTTAATGGTGACCTCCTCCAAGAGGGCTTATGCCATACCCACGTCTGCTGCACCCAGAGCCCCTGTCCCTGTGGCAGTCCACTGCTGACCCATACCTCCACAGGATATGCTCAAACATAGTTCTGTCTCAGTCTCTGTGTGGTCCCTGGGTCCTGGTATGCACAATGTTTGTTTAGCCCTCTGAATGTCTGATGAGAAAGGGGTTTGATTCTAAACACAAATTCACTCCTCCTACCGTCTTGCTGGGGCTTCTCCTTTGCCCTTGGTCTTGGGGTATCTCCTCAGAGCTGCTCACTCCAGCAAAGCGCAGCCACTGCTTCTGACCTTGGATGTAGGGTCTCTCCTCGTGGCTGCTCGCTCCAGTGCCACAGAGCAGCCATGTTCTAGCTATTGTAAATAGTGCTGCAATGAACAATGGGATACATGTGTCTTTTTCAGTTTTGGTTTCCTCAGGGTATATGCCTAGGAGTGGGATTCCTGGGTCATATGGTGGTTTTATTCCTAGTTTTTTAAGTAATCTCCATACCGTCTTCCATAGTGGCTTTATCAATTTTAAAAATATGGAACGCTTCACGAATTTGTGTATCATCCTTGCACAGGGGCCATGCTAATCTTCTCTATATAGTTCTAGTTTTAGTATATGTGCTGCTGAAGCGAGCACTAGAAACATGTTTATTATGTGTTCTTAAACAGATCTGTACATGCTTTGCAGAATGAGTATAACTTTCATTAAATGACTATCACTTTTCTCATTGCAGCCGTAAGTAGCATTCTTAGAAACAGCTAGATTAAAAGTTTTCTTAAACACTTCTCTACATGAATTACAGATGGTTGTAACTTCCAGTCAATGATATAACACTGTTCTTAATGCAGCAAATAAGTAATTCTCTGATGCATCTTTATAACAAGTGTCTTTAAACATTTCTCTAAATGCATTGCAGATGGGTGCCACTTCCATTCACTTGGAAAATCACAGAGTGTTTTCGCTCACCACTCAATCTATTAGAATTAATTATAACTGGCTGCAGTTGCTGACTGACAGTGCACTCCAAGAGAAATTAAGACCATCACAAGATTCTCTGTGCTTTGAGCAAGCAGCTCTCTTAGATAGTTAGATCTCAGGAAGAATGCTAAGGAACCCAGATTTTTGCATCTTTCCATACATAGAAAAGCACTAAAATCATTCACTTGAGATGTCTGTTCTTTGTGACTAGCAGTAATCTTTTAGCAAGATGTATGCTAGACTTTGGGCCTTCCAGGTGGCACTAGTGGTAAAGAACCCACCTGCCAATGCAGAAGACATAAGAGATGGGGGTTCGATCCCTGGGTCGGGAAGATCCCCTAGAGGAGGGCATGGGAACCCACTCCAGTATTCTTCCCTGGAAAATCCCATGGACAGAAGAGCCTGGCAGGCTACAGTCCATAGGGTCGCAGAGTTGGACACGAGTGAATCGTCTTAACATGCACACACATGCTAGACTCTTAAGTGTCCTATAGCTAAAAATCACATATAAACTAGCTTCCCTCCATAGCTCTTCAGAGCAGTTCCCCCTGAACTACTGGGAGGCTGTCTCCTGGGCTATCATCCCCAGTAAGTTCCCTGAATAAAACTTAAACTCACAACTCTTTTTCTTTTTTTTCTTGGCAGCACAGTATGTGGGATCTTACTTCTCTGACCAGGGATTGAACTCACACCCCTTGCATTGGAAGTGCAGAGTTTTAACCACTGGACTGCCAGGGAATTCCCTTAAATTCACAACTCTTATGTTGTGCATTTTTCTTTAAGTTGATGCACTGATAAAACAGTGTTGTAAGGCAGTATGCAAGTAGGATTCTTAGAAACATCTTTTTAACTGGTGTTCAGAAAGACTCCTGGACTGCCTTTGAGAATGGGTACAATGTCTTTTCATCAGGAATGCAGTTTTCAATACAGCATGCAGTAGTGTTCTCGGAAACATCTTTATGACAAGTGTCCCTAAAATTTTCTATTCATACATTGTGGAATGTGTATAACATTTGTTTTCTTTTTTTATTTGTAATTAATTATTTTATTTATTAAAAAAAATTGAAGTATAGTTGATTTACAGTGTTGTACTAATTTCTGCTGTATAGAAGTGTTCACTTATATACATATATACATTCTTTTTTATAACATTCACTCCTGATATGACTTTTGTCAATGCAGAAAGCAAATTGTGTGCTTAGAACATCTTTCCAAAATTGTTCTTAATTCCATCCATGCCTTAATGAATGGGCATAATGTCAATCACTGATGTAATATTGCTCTCAAGTCACCTAGCAAGCATTGTTTTTAGACATATCTTTATTTCACGTAGTTTTAAACACTTCTTGACATGCATTGCAGAAATGGTGCCACTTCCATTCACCCAGGAAACACTGTTAACTTGGCAAGCAAGTAGCATCCTTAGAAACACCTTTATTACAAGGGTTCTCAAAACCTCTCTACATGCCTTGCAAAAGGAGTGCCCCTCCCTCCATGGATATATCACTTTTCTCCACACAGAATGTGTTAATAAGTGGTGTTTCAGAAATGATCTTATTACAGTGTTTAAAACACTTTTGTACATGCTTTATAGAACTGGTATAACCTCCTTTGACTGACATAAAACTGTTCTAAACACAGCAAACAAGCGTTTCTAGAAATCGTTTTTATTACAATTGGCCTTAAATACTTCTCTACATGAATTGCAGAATGGGCGACAGGTCCTTTCTTTCGTATAAACAACGTTTTCAATACAGCATCAACTAGCATTTTTAGAAATGTCTTCTCATTAGTGTTCTTTCACTTTTCAACATGTGCTGCAGAGTGGGTGCCTCTTCCATTCGCTGATATATAATACAGTCCTCTATGCAGCCAGCAAGTAGCATTCACAGTAACATCTATTTACTTGATTATAGCTATTAAACATTTTTTACATGATTTGCTGAAGAGGTATAAATTCCATTAAATGATACAATACTGTTCTCAACACAGCAAATAAGGATTGTTACCAGACAAATATTACAATATTACAAATATGCTTTTAAATTTCTCTACATGTGTTGCCACATGGGTACCACTACCATTCACTGTTTTAACACTGTTCTCAATGTAGCCAGCAAGTAGCACTCTTAGAAGCATCTTTATTACAAGTGTTCCTTTTTTTTTTTTAGATAGCTATTATTGCCTTAGATGCTTCTTTAAAAATTGAGATATAGTTAATTTATATTGTTGTATGTTTCAGGTGTACAGCAAAGTGATTCACTTATACATACATACATATCTATTTTTTTCCAGCTTGTTTTCCCTTATAGGTTATTACAAAATATTGAGTGTAGTTCCCTGTGCTATACAGTAGGTCCTTGTTGTTTATCCATTTTATATATGCAGTGTGTGTGTAAATGTTAATCCTCAACTCCTAGTTTATCTCTGCCCCTACTTTGGTAACCACAAGTTTGTTTTCTATGAGTGATCTATTTCTGTTTTGTATGTTTCATTTGCATAATTTTTTAGATTCTACATATGTGTTATATGATATTTGTTTTTGTCTGGCTTACTTCACTTAGTGTGATAATCTCTAGGTCCATCCATGTTGTTGCAAATGGCATTATTTCACTCTTTTTTATGGCTGATTAATATTCCATTGTATATATATACCACATCTTTATTCATCTATTGATGGATACTTAGGTTGCTTCCATGTTTTGGCTATTGTAAATAGTGCTGCTGTGAACAAATAGGGCACATGTATATTTTCGAATTATGGTTTTCTCTGGATATATGCCCAGGAGTGGGATTGCTGGCTCATATAATAGTTCTATTTTTAGTTTTTAAAGGAACCTCCACACTGTTCTCCATAGTGGTAAAAATGTTCTTAAACACATCTCTTCATGTCTTGTAGATGGTGCCATTCCCATTCACCAATGTACACTGTTCTCAATAAAGAAGCAAGTACCATTCTTAGAAATATCTTTTTTTTTCTGCAAATGTTCTCAAATACTTCTCTCAATGGATTGAGAAATGTACGCCACTTCCATTGACTGTTACAACTCTGTGGTCAAAGCAGCCAGAAAAAAATGTACTTAGGAACATCTATATTACAGGTATTCTTAACACTTCACATGCATCGCAAAACCTGTTCCATTCACACATATAACACTGTACTCAATGCAGCAGCAAGTAGTTTCTTAGAAAAATCTTTATTACAAGCATTCCCAAACATTTCTGTACATGAAGTGCAGAATGGGCATAACCTCCATTCACTGATATAACGCTGTTCTCAATGCAGCAAGTGTTAGTGTTCTGAAAAATTTAAGACAAGTGTATTTAAACACTTCTGTATATGCACTGTTGATGCCTAGAACTGCCACTCACTGATAGAAACTGTTCTCAACTCAGCAAGCAAATTGCAGTTTTAGAAACATCTGTATTATAACTGTTCTTAAACTCATCTCTTTATGCATTGGAGAAAGGTTATAGGCTTCATTCACTGATATAACACTGTTCTCAATGCTGCAAGCAAGTAGTTCTCAGAGAGGTTTTTACTACAAGTGTTCTAGGTGGTGTGGAGCATCTCTTTTTTCTCTCCCTTTTAATTAACAACTATTTGGATATCCTTAACCAAACAGAAGTGCCTCTGCACATCACATTGTACCGGGACATCCAGGAAGTTCTTACATATCAGATCTCAGTCATGGAATCCAAAAGAGCTGGCAAGCCACCTCCACCCCTATGCCCTGGGATTGGGTAAGAGGCGAGCTGGTTAGTACAGAACTAGGTGGTTACTCGTGGGCAATAAAGAATTTGAGGAGGGCCAGGGTGACTCAGACGGTAAAGAATCTGCCTGCAAGGCAGGAGACCCAGGTTTGATCCCTGCGTTGGAAAGATCCCTGGAGAAAGGAATAGCAACCCACTCCAGTATTCTTGCCTGGAGAATTCCATGGACAGAGGAGCCTGGTGGGCTGCTGTCTATGGGGTCGCACAGAGTTGGACACGACTGAAGTGACTTAGCAGCAGCAGCAGCAAAGGGAGAACCGTGTCATGCCATCAGCGTTGGGTATTTGGATGCAGAGGAAAGGGTAGCACTTGCCAAGGGAGCCTCCTTCCCCCAGGAAGATGTAACAGGCTGGGCTTCCCACAGCCGCAGCAGCAGCAATGTCTCAGGCAGAGTGGTTTGAAAGCAGCCTCTTGATGGAGGACAGGTAAAGTGAAAACGGTGAGTGACTGACTGCCTGGCTTCTCCTGGTGGGCAGGTTATGCTTGGAGGACTTTGTTTCTCTCCAGCAGCACTGGCTTTTCTGAGGCGGGACCTCCATGATGCAAAAGGGAGAAGAAAGGAAGCACATGATAATATCTGTAGGCTTTAAACATGCACAGGTCCTGCTGGCTGCTTTAGGACTTCAGCAGGACCACCCACAAGCCTCTGGGGAGTATCCACTGGAAAATCTCCCCCTGGTTCCGCTGGCGTCTCAAAGCTCCAAGTGCTAAACCCACCCGTCTCTCCCCCAGCCCCTGCCCTCACCTCTGCAGCCAGCTCCTCCTGTGTGCTCCCAAGTGTGGCAGTGAGAATAGGTTAGGTAATCCGAATGCTCTCAGAAAGATGGATCAGGGTCCGCGGACAAGTGAGAATCAACAAACTGAGGCTACAGTGCCACCTTCTGGAAGACAAAAGAGAGGTTTCCTGCAGCCAGCGTGGTGAGTTATGACAAGAGGAAACACAGAAGGAAGAATTCTACACCAAGAGAGAACGAGAGTGGAGCAAGTCTACCCCTTATAAACCTGGGATCCCTGAAGAAGCAACACCAAAGAACAGTACCTCATCAAAGATAACCAGTAAAGAGACTTCAAACACTAAAGCAGCAATACAGAAACACAAAGAACTTTAAAAGTCGAGGAAATACGCCATCACCAAAAGGTATCGACAATTCTCCAAGAGCTGAGCCCAAAGTCCCAGCACACTGCAATGTATCTGATAAAGAATTCAAAATAGCAGTACTGAAGAAATTCAGTAAGCTACAAAAAGAATTAAAACAGCTCAGTGGGACTTCCCTGGTGGTGCAGTGGATGGGAACCCATCTGCCAATGAAGGGAACATGAGTTTGATCCCTGGTCCAGGTAGATTCCACATGCCGTGGAGCAACTAAGCCTATGTGCCACAACTACTGAGCTTGCACTCTAGAGCCCACAAGCCACAACCACTGAAGCCCATGTGCCTAGAGTCTGTGCTCCATAAGAGAAGCCACCACAATGAGAAGCCCACATACTGCAATGAAGAATAGCCCTTGCTCACTGAAACAGAGAAAGCCTGTGCAAAAGCAACAGACCTGGCACAGCCAAAAAGAAGCTCAATGATATTAGGAAAAAGATACATGAACAAAATGAGTTACTTATGAAAGACATTGAAAATATAAAAAAGGACCAAACAAAAATTCTGGAGTTGAAGAATTCAGTGAAAGAGTTGAAGAATGAAATAGCATCTGTAGTAAAGCAGAGGGAAGATAGTATCAATGACTTAGAAGAAAGGAATTTTGAAATAAAGAGTTATACCAGAACAAGGGAAAGAATAAATATGAGGGGAGGGGGCTTCCCTGGTGGATTGGTGGTAAAGAATCCACCTGCCAGTGCAGGAGACACAGGTTCAATTCCTGGTCCAGGAAGATCCCACATGCCTCGGAGCTACTAAGCCTGTGCACCGTTGAGACTGTGCCCTGGATCCTAGGATCTGCAACTGCTGAGCCCATGTACCGCAACTACTGAAGCCCTCACAACCCAGAGCTTGTGCTCCACAATTAGAGAAAGCCCATGCAGCAACAAAGACCCAGCACAGCCAAAATTAAATAATTTTTTTTATATGAGGGGAGAGAACCTATATGTTCTATGGGATTCAATCAATAGGGAATACATTTGAATAATCATGAATCCAGAAATTTGTAGTTTGGGGGTTCTTTTATTGTTTTAAATAAATATTCATGTACACACCTAATTTCTATATTCCGTTCCTTAAAGGACCACCTTCCACAAAATGGATAAGCTGGAGGTCCCTGCAAATGCTAGATCTAAATCTTGGGCTTCAACTTTAACCACCCTTTATAAATACAACCCTTCCTCAGTTTAAATACAACCCTTCCTCTGATATTCCTACAAAAACATCTTGGCAATACCAATCATCATTGAGAATATACAATCTTCAGTTCAGTTCAGTCGCTCAGTCGTGTCCGACTTTTTGCTACCCCATGAATTGCAGCACGCCAGGCCTCTCTGTTCATCACCAACTCCCGGAGTCTACCCAAACCCATGTCCATCGAGTCGGTGATGCCATCCAACCATCTCATCCTCTGTCATCCCCTTCTCCTCCCGCCCCCAATCCTACCCAGCATTAGGGTCTCTTCCAAAGAGTCGACTCTTCACATGAGGTGGCCAAAGTATTGGAGTTTCAGCTTCAACATCAGTCCTTCCAATGAACACCCAGGATTGATCTCCTTTAGGATGGACTGGTTGGATCTCCTTGCAGTCCAAGGGACTCTCAAGAATCTTCTCCAACACCACAGTTCAAAAGCATCAATTCTTCGGCACTCAGCTTTCTTCACCGTCCAACTCCATATGACTACTGGAAAAACCATAGCCTTGACTAGACAGACTTTTGTTGGCAAAGTAATGTCTCTGCTTTTAAATATGCTATCTAGGCTGGCCATAACCTTCCTTCCAAGGAGTAAGCGTCTTTTAATTTCATGGCTGCAATCACCATCAGCAGTGATTTTGGAGCCCAAAAAAATAAAGTCTGACACTGTTTCCACTGTTTCCCCATCTATTTCCCTTTTTTATTTATGCTCTCTTGTTTTCCATCTTGCTAGCTAGTCTGCACACCCCATTATGGACCTGTTCATCCAGTCACTTGTGCATTGAAGAAGCAAGTCTTGGATTTGTCACTCCTTCATCATTCTTCCATAGACCCAGATTTCCTAAGCCCAAAGTTACTAGTTGCCTAGGAGATGCCTGCTATTTGATAATGATTGTGATGATACTCATCCTGGGCTTTAAAAAAGCCCCCCTCCCAAATTTACTTCTGATGTCTCAAACTCCTCCTCTCTCGGGCCTCTATCCAGAACTAGGAGTGACTGTCTCTCCCCACACCTGCTGGGTGTTTTAAAGATCAGTGAAACTGGTCTATCAAACATGTTGAAATCCAGAAACTGTTGCCAAGGAAATGTGTCAGAGCTCCCCAAACTGTTTCTTCACTTGGAATTTCCTACCACTCTAAAGTAACCATTCTTTCAACAGAGGAACCAACCCAAAGTGTTTTCCCACTATTGTCTGAGTCTTGGGAGGTCAGGCCCAGGTGTGTAGGAGCCTCTATGACACACCTTGAAGTAGGGAGCAGGCTTGGGCTGTAGTTTTGCTGCCTCACTGGACATATCAATGGGACAATCAATTCCAGCAGCCTGACCCAATCAGAGAGCCGGCAGGGTGCTCTGAGCAAGCAGCCAAGGGCTGATTCAACAAAGATGCTTAGAATCTTTAGCTGGAAGTCCCTGCCATTCTGAGAACACAAAGCCACCACAGGATTCTGAAGTAGGAGAACCAGCCGCTGTCACAAGGAACCCAACAGTAATTTCCCGGTGTAAATAATATGCTACCATTTCTGTGTATTTTTTTTAAAGGGACAGAATAACATGTGGCAGAATTCATTTTTATTTGACTGTGGTTGGACACAGCAGACACTGATTTAAACATTATGCTAAGTGAAAGAAGCCAGGCACAATTGACCATGCTGTGCTGTGCTTAGTCCCTCAGTTGTGTCTGACTCTCTGTGACCCCATGGACTGTAGCCCACCAGGCAGCTCTGTCCATGGGGATTTTCCGGGCAAGAATACAGGAGTGGATTGCCATGCTTTCCTCCAGGGAATTTTCCCAACCCAGGGATCGAACCCAGGTCTCCTGCATTGCAGGCAGATTCTTTACCAGCTGAGCTACCAGGGAAGCCCCACAATAGGCCATACATTGTATGATTCCATTTATATGCAATGTTAAGAGTAGGCAATGTTAACTTATATGCTTATATTGCATGTAAGTTATATGCTTATAAAATGTTAATTTATATACAATGTTAAGAACCATGAACTTGCAGATGTTCAAGCTGGATTTAGAAAAGGCAGAGGAACCGGGGGTCAAATTGCCAACATCCGTTGGATCATCAAAAAAGCAAGAGAGTTCCAGAAAAACCATCTATTTCTGCTTTACTGATTACACCAAAGCCTTTGACTGTATCGATCACAACAAAGTGTGGAAAATTCTGAAAGAGATGGGAATACCAGACCACCTGACCTACCTCCTGAGAAATCTGTATGCAGGTCAAGAAGTTAGAACTGGACATGGAACAACAGAATGATTCCAAATCGGGAAAGGAGTATGTCAAGCCTGTATAATGTCACCCTGCTTGTTTAACTTATATGCAGAGTACATCCTGCAAAATGCTGAGCTGGATGAAGCACAAGCTGGAATCAAGATTGCTGGGAGAAATATCAATAACCTCAGATATGCAGATGACACCACCCTTATGGCAGAAAGTGAAGAAGAACTAAAGAGCCTCTTGATAAAAGTGAAAAAGGAGAGTGAAAAAGTTGGCTTAAAGCTCAACATTCAGAAAACTAAGATCATGGCAACCAGTCCCATCTCTTCATGGCAAATAGATGGGGAAACAGTGGAAACAGTGACAGACTTTATTTTGGGGGACTCCAAAATCACTGTAGATGGTGACTGCAGCCATGAAATTAAAAGACGCTTACTCCTTGAAAGAAAAGCTGTGACCAACCTAGACAGCATATTGAAACGCAGAGATATTACTTTGACAATAAAGGTCCGTCTAGTCAAAGCTATGGTTTTTCCAGTAGTCATGTACGGAAGTGAGAGTTGGGCTATAAAGAAAGCTGAGTGCTGAAGAATGGTTGCTTTTGAACTGTGGTATTGGAGAAAACTTTAGAGTCCCTTGGACTGCGAGGAGATCCAACGAGTCCATCCTCAAGGAAATCAGTCCTGAATATTCATTGGAAGGACTGATGCTGAAGCTGAAACTCCAATACTTTGGCCACCTGATGCAAAGAACTGACCCATTGGAAAAGACCCTGATGCTGGGAAAGATTGAAGGCGGGAAGAAAAGGGGATGACAGAGGATGAGATGGTTGGATGGCATCACCAATTGGATGGACATGAGTTTGAGTAAACTCCGGGAGTTGGTGATGGACAGGGAGGCCTGGCATGCTGCATTTCATGGGGTCGCAAAGAGTCGGACATGACTGAGCGACTGAACTGAAGAGTAGCAAATCCATAGAGAAAGAAAGGAGATTAGTGATTGCCAGGTGTAATGTTCAGGCCACTGAAAATGGCTGTTTGCTTGCTCCCTGTACATCCCTGCTTGATTGGGCCCTGTTGCACTCACAGGACTATACAATCCTCTTAATTATAGGGCTTAATTAGTAACTGCCTATGTGCTTGCCCCCTGCCCGACCCTGGTTTCCCTGGTAACTGATAAGCCAACCTGACGTCAATTCCCCCTATAAATGGCAGCCTCTCCCGAGTAGTAAAGATGGCTGCCATGTCCTGCCTGTGGTCTGCTGCGCACGGTGGGATATCGCTCCAGGACACTTTGATTCGGTCATGTAAGACCCCCTGTCCAGTAAGCTGTTGATGTCTCTGTCACTTGTTCCTGGGCTCTTTCTATGGTCTTGAGGTTGGGCCAATACAAGACTTGCAGGCCTGCAGGGAAGCCAGGAAGCTCAAGAAACCCCTGTGAGTGCCAAGATGTCGGTAAATAAGGATGGGAAACAGAGGATTGTGGGGGAAATCCTGAGGTGACCGTCCACTAACATGTGAGACCTGTAAGTCTAAGTCTCTTTCTGGTTTAAAAGTAACAGCCCTCAGCTCATGGATCTTCTGACTGCCCAGGATGGCTGCTGGTGGATACAGACAAAATACAAGGACCTGGATTATCTATCAGCTACTTGGGTGTTACCTGTTTGGGTAAGACAAACTTACCCCCGACCCACCACCCCTAAGCAATTACAGACACGTGCTTTAGGGATATTAACTCAGGGACAGGCTGTGAATTGGACATGGCCAGTCACCCAGAAGGGTTTGGTTGGGGCCTGAGGCAATGGCAAAATAATAAGAGTATTCTTGACTTCTGGTCCCAGCTATGGAAGGGGGCAGAGCAACGATATGGCAGGATGGGCCAGCTATATGCGTCTACAGTGCCTTACAACAGGTGGAAGACATTACAGAAGGTCTACACAAGACATTGTGCAATGCAAAAACCACTGTTTGGGGACTAGAACAGCTGTGTGTGATGTACAGGACCCCGTGGACATCGATAGTGACCAAGGAACCCAGTTTTCTGAAGCTCAGGAATGTGCTGATAAAAATAATATATGCTGGTATTTCTACCTGCCTTATGACCCCACTGCTGCTAGGCTAATGAAAGGATGAATAGACTACTTAATAGAGAACAAAACCCTCTTTCAACGTGTGGATGAGGAGGCTAACTCAAGGGTGGCTCAGACAGTAAAGACTCTGCCTGTAATGGAGGAGACCCAAGTTTGACCCTGGGTTGAGAATATCCCCTGCAGAGGGGGAATGGCTACCTATCTCTCAGTATGCTTGCCTGGAGAATTCCATGGACAGAGGAGCCTGGTGAGCTACAGTCCATGGGGTCACAAAGAGTTGGACATGACTGAGTGACTAACACTATGATCTCAAACACTCCAGTAACAGTTGTCCCTGTGGCTCGGCCATGTTAACCCAGAGGCAAGTAGTCAACACCATCCAAGTTCAACTGTTGCCCACAGAAGGACCATTGCCAACCATGGATCAGGAGAGTACCTTGATTTTTCCTTGGCCACAGGACCTAACCCCAGGGGAACACCTTGTAAATAGCCTGGAACTGACAGGTAAGTCCCCCATGATTTGGGTTTGCTGCCCGGTAGGGAATAGGATTCGCAAGGGATTTACAGATCTCACCTGTCTTCTACTCAGCCCTACCTGAGCACTCTTATATCATCCTTGTGATTTGTGGTTATACCAGCTGTCCTGTATTCAGCACTAGCTATAGGGACTGGGGATGGGTGGGCAGTGGTATTGTAGGCTGGGACAAAAGCCACAGGCAGGGTGGTGTTATCTCAGGATGCTGTCACTGCTTGTATTTTGCTTAATGGTCATGATCTCCCCTGTACTGTGCCTGTTAGATGTCTTACATTTCATCCCTAGTCTGAGCAGAGGGATCTGTTTGCAGACTGGGTGACACGGGTGACCTTGCTGTGAACTGAGGCTCATTGCTGGGTCGATAGTGAGATGCTGTTGTCATCTTCCTCTGGACTTCCATGAAAAAGTGACTTTGGAAGCGCCTGCTTCCAAAGTTTGCTCACATCTTCGTGAATCACTGTTAGTATTTTTAGCACACTGGGTCTCTTTCTCTTGCTACTCTCTAGCTGCTGTTGTCTGTATTGCATTTGTGGTATTTTGTTGCAGTGACCCTCTACCTACCTGACCTAAGAGACATTATGGGAGAGGGATGGGCCAAGATTGTAAGGGTCAGGCAAAGTGTATAGTGGTGGAGTGTATGGTCAGGCGGAGAAGGCAATGGCACCCCACTCCAGTACTCTTGCCTGGAAAATCCCTGGACGGAGGAGCCTGGTAGGCTACAGTCCATGGGGTCACTAAGAGTCAGACACGACTGAGCGACTTCACTTTCACTTTTCCCTTTCATGCACTGGAGAAGGAAATGGCAACCCACTCCAGTATTCTTGCCTGGAGAATCCTAGGGACGGCGGAGTCTGGTGGACTGCCGTCTGTAGGGTCGCACAGAGTCGGACACGACTGAAGCGACTTAGCAGCAGCAGCAGCAGCAGTATGGTCAGGCCACTCAAGATGGCTGGTCTCTCACTCCCTGTATATTCCCTGACTGACCAGGCCCAACTTCACTCACAGGACTATCCAATCCTCCTAATTATCGGGCTTAATCAGTAACTTTTAAGTGTCTGATTACGTGCTTGCCCCAGCCAGTGGTTTCCATGGTAATTGATGAGCCAACCTGATGTCCATTCCCCCTATAAATGGCAGCCTCCTTCTCCAAGTAGTGAAGATTATTGCCATGTCTGACCTGCTGCTGGCTGTGCATGGTGGGGAGTTCCTTTAGGACCCTTTGCTTCAGATGATTGAGGTCCCCTGTCCAATAAGGCACTGATTTCTGTTGTGTCTCTGGGCTCTTTTTTCAGTCTTGTGATTGGGCAATTATGAGGCTTGCAGGCCTCTGGAGTGCAGCCCAACACCAGGAAACAGGGAAGGGAGGACTGGAGCATGACTTCTTAATGGGTACAGAGTTACTTTTTTGGATGGTTTGGAACTGGATAAAGGTGATGGCTGCACAACAATGCAAATGTACTTCATCCCATGCAACCATACACTTTTAGATGGTTAAAATGGTAGGGGCTAATTTCAACATCTGTCACCTTCATGACAGCAGACGGGAGAAAATGGGTAGATGCAGACAGGAAAGAAGGGAAGGTTTTCATTATGTAACTGCTTATACTTTTGAGTTCTGAAACTTAAAAACCAACTCATCCTTCTCAGCCTGCATGGATGTCACATCAATTTCAATATTTTGACAAGCTATTTAAATATGAGCACCACCTCCCACTCCAGTGTTCTTGCCTGGAGAATTCCATGGACAGAGGGGCCTGGTGGGCTACAGTCCATGGGGTTGCAAAGAGCTGGACATGACTGAGTACACACGCACCGGGCAGAAGAAGCCCTGCCAAGTGGGACAGCTCTGCAATGTCTCTTCCCCGCCTCTCTCCTTGGGACACAAAAAAGCAGGGAGTGGGTTCAGCACTGTCTTTCTGTAAATGCAGATTTCGCCATTGGAGTCCCATAGCTTTCTCTTTTTTCCCCAACTGTCAAGCTGAAGGGAGGCCAGCCTTTTCTGCCTCTCTTCCTGGGCATCATTCTCTCAGCAGGCCACCTACCCATCTCCGCTCCTTGCCAAGTGTTTCGTTAATTACTTGTGATGGATTCCAGCTTCTCCCACATCCAAAGTGGCTAGCCCAAGAAGTCTGCTCTTGAGTGGCTGACACACCCCTGTCCCCTCCCACCAACCCTGACAGCCTCCTTCTGAAGGCACTTTTATGGTGGGGGCACCACATGTATACAGCTGGCGGTGGGCTGCCCTTCCTGGTCCTTTGCTCCCCATGGGCTTTGAGCAGTTCATCCATTCAGCTCAGCTCAACCTGGTCCTTCCTTTGAGACTATAGCTTCTTCATAGAACTGTTTTGTACTCCCTTTTTTCAAGGATGAGGTTACCCACTCTGTAATCCAGGCAAGCATCTCAGTTGTAAGTTTTAGTTTCTCCTGGAAATCTGAGTCAAGTTCCCTGATGTGAACAGGAGTTCAAGGTCCCTGGAGATCTTCAACACCTGTAACATCCTCCCTTGCTCTGTGATCTGCTGAAAACTAGTCCTCCACCCTAGGGCAGCACAGACAGTGATTTTGAAAAGTAACAAGGCTAGCTAGGCAGGCTGCAGACTAGAGGTGGGTTAGCATTGGTTGGATAATCTCTCACGCCAAGTGGAACGAATGAGATATGGACTGACCACCTGGCAAAGAAAGTACCATTAAGAGGGTTCTTGACTCTGGCTGCAGTTCCCATACAGGGTACAGGTGGCCACTGCCATGGGAGCTTTTCATCCATGTGAAGAAATCTGCCATAGGTTCAGGAAAGAGGTACAAGGATTAGGCAGTGAACACACTTTCTGACACGCTTTTCTGTGGCTGTGTCCTCTTCTGCAGTGACTCTGCCTTCTTGCCTAAGTTTTCCTCCTACCTCATGTCTAGCCTAAACTTTCTAGATCCTAAGATAAAGAAAAAAGGCCTTTACTTCCTGGGCCCAAGTTGCAGCCTCTTGACATCTGATCTCCACTGTTTCTCCTTCAGTCCGTTCAGTTCAGTCGCTCAGTCGTGTCGGACTGCAGCATGCCAGGCTTCCTTGTCCATCACCAACTCCCGGAGCTTGCTCAAACTCATGTCCATCGAGTCGGTGATGTTCTCATTCTTTCAGAGGCCCCTCTAATCTCCACAGAAATGTCCCAAATTACCTTTCTGTGAAGGTCAGTTCTGTTGATCAAGATTCAGGAAAGAGTTCTTGGGGTTTACTTCTTTTTTATGGAAGATACTTTAGTTATGGTTCAGTGTATTGCTTCTGTTTCTTTACTATACCTCAGCTGTTATCATGTGAAAGCTTCTTTCTCTCCCAGGCGAGAGACCCTCTTTCAGTCACCTGCCTGGGGAGAACACATGGGTCCCAACCCCCTTCTCCTCAGGTTTCATCAGCTTGAGATGCAGCTTGACTTGTGTTACTTTCTTGCTCAAAGCCCTCCTGCAAGGAATGAAGATGATCTGGTTTCCTATCCCTTCTCTTAAGATGCAGAAACAGAACCCCAGAGATGACCTTTTTTTTAAGCCAGGGTTGCAGCTCCCTTTAGTGAAGTACCTGGGGCTGTAGCCAGCCTTCTGCCACTCTCCTGAGCGTCCACCCTCTCTCACCCTGGAGTCTTCCAGGTTCAGCCCCTTCCTGCCTCTTGGCCTGGTCTCCCACCACGCTCTTCTGTGCTATCAAATTGCGTGGCTAACTTTCCCCTAATGTTCCTTGTTCTCCTACTTTGTTATTGGGCTCAACCCCAATGCTACTTCCTCCCAGAATTCTCACACACAAGTGTTCCCTCCTCCTGGGGTCCCTTGGCTTCAGGCTGCCTGTCCTAGGACATGCAACTCTCAAGCTGGTGTGAACCCTTCCCCTGTAAGCTGTCAGCATCCAGAGGCTGAGTCTTCATCAGTTCAATCTTCCTGGAGCCCAGCACCAGCAGTGTCCACACAGTGTAGGTCTCTCAAATGTTGTTGTTCAGTCACCAAGTTGTGTCTGACTCATCATGACCCCATGGAGTACAGCGTATCAGGCTTCCCTGTCCCTCACCATCTCCTGGAGTTTGCCCAAGTTCATGTCCATTGAGTCAATAATGCCATCTCAAACATAGCTAAATACAAATGAATGAATCTTGGAGGCATACTGGAACCAGGAACAGTTACAGTGAAACTTTGGGAAGTGTGTTCTAATTGTCCATTGTGATTTCCAGACTCTGTAGTTTGGACTTTATGACAGTGGCTATACCTTTTACCTTGACATGAGTGGGTATGTGTGGACTGAACAGAAAAGTGCAACCAGAGGGACCTAGAGCTCAACACTGGGTTCCTTCAGCCAGAACAGGGGTCGTCAAACCTTTGCTGTAAAGGGCCAGATGGCAAATATGTTCAACTTCGTAGGTCATACAACTACTGTCACAATGACTCAACTCTGTTGTTGCAGCATGAAAGCAACTGTGCCCACTACATCAACGAATGTGACTGTGTTCCAATCAATCTTTACACAGTCAGTGAGCCCCAGATGTGGCTTGCAGGCTGTACATTGCTGACTTAGATGAGGGAACCTGGCCATTGTGCTTAAATTCTATTTCATCATTTGTTTAAAAAGTTGAATGAAAAGTCCTTGTGTGGAAGTGACAAGAGTAAGTGAACTGGCGGAGGTAAAACTCTTAGCACTAGGCCTGGAGCATCTTGCTTGCTTACTCAATAATAATTCATATTGTTAAATGTCAGCCAAAGAGACTTTCCAATGTTAGTAGATCATTCTCATCCCACAACTTAAAAAAAAAAAAAAAAAAAAGCTAGGCTTAAAGCCACTTGGAATTAACAAAAGGAACTTCAGATACCTGAACCTATTCCATCCAGGGCAGTGCTGGCCTTAGGCCTGGCTGGACACAGGTTTTGCACATGTTCTTCCTTCTGCCTGGAATGTTCTGCCCTCCCTCGCTTGCCTGCGCCTGTGGCGAGTCCTTCTCAACCTCCAGGCTTTAGCATATTCTTTCGGGAAGTCTTCCCTGATTTCTCACTTAGAAAATCTTCTCCCTACATAAGCTTTTATTTTTTTAAAAAAATATTTATTTGGCTGTGCCAGATCTTAGTTGTGTCACGCAAGAACTTTTAGTTACGGCATGTGGGATCTAGTTCCCTGATCAGGGATCGAACCCAGGCCCCCTGCCTTGAGAGCATGAAGTCCTAGCCATTGGACCACCAAGGAAGTCCCTGTCCTATTTTTCAGATTCTACTTGTGGCTTCTTCTGTGAGGAGCTGTGATTGGAGGGTGGAGTGAAGCCTTCGGAGAAAGTATTTGGGAAATGCATCAGTGGGGAGTGGTTTTGGGGGGGGGCAGGAAACCAGGATGGTTCCAGATGCCCCGGAAGGCAAGGGCAGCTGTAAACAGAAGAGGAAGACCGCTGCTCTCTCCTCTGTTTTCTCTTCTCTTCTTCCTTCTCCCTCTGCAGTTCCTTCCAGTTAGTACAATTAATGAATGTTTTCCTTTTGTATCTCTTTACCAAACACAAAACAAGCTGGAGGTGAGTGGTTATCAATATCAATTAGTAATCACATAGCCCGTGACAAAGACAGTTTCCTGGACCAGGGTTAGTCAGGCTGCTCTGAACCCTCTGCTCAACTAGACCTCAACCTTGCGGCTTCCCCGTCTGTCTTTCCATTGCTCGGTTTTAGCAAGAATCCTAATAAATTCCTCAATATCTGATCAGATTCCTCATCCCTCACCCTTCGTGTCTGATCTTGCCAGCCTGCCTTTGGCAAGAATCATCTCAAGTCAGTGTAGTCAGAAACCCCTCACACCTGATGTTTCCTCTCAGTGATTTTTCATCCACTGACCTGCTGATGGCTATAAATCCCCACTTGCCCACGCTCTGTGCAGAATTGAGTCCGGTTCTGTACCAAGGTCTCTCTTCCCCTTTTGCAATTGCCCTGAATAAAATCTGCTTATATCACTTTACTGTCCAGCTCTGGTTTTCTTTGATACCCACCCTACTTCCAATATCAAGTAGGGCCAATATTTTGAAACAGTAGAGTTAAGAAGCCCAAATGGGAGAGACTACTGCACTGTATTTTGATCATCGAATCTGTAACACTTACCTCATGCTAGTTGCAGCTGAGCATACAAAAACAGATACCCTATTTCCTGGCCTCGAGCAACATTTGATGTAGATAATAAAACAAGAGAACCACTGGGCCAGTATTTGCTACAAATTAATTTACATGGCAAATGAAAGAATAACCTTAAGGATTTTTTCTTTCAGATTTAATGTATTTGCCTGCTTTACTTTGAAGTAACTAAGGTGATGGAGTGATAGAAACAGAGGTAGAAAATGGAGTTTGTCTCCATCTGACAGATTCCGAAATAGTTAAAGCTCACAATGGCAAGTAGGGAACAGGAACAAACTGAGAGAGACATTGACAGAAGCAAGACTCTAATACCAACTTAGAAGAATGCAACGGGCACCAGTGAAACGAAAGAGCAGCTTCCCGGGACTCCACTCTGCCTCAAGGTCAGCAGACAGAACTGGACAGAATCCAGAGGAGCCAAGGGCTGCAGCTACAAACATGTGTGGCTCCCCTGGCCACCTCCTCCTGGGTCTCCAGTCTCCTCTCTAGGCAGCCTTCCTAGTTCTCTACCTAAACCAGAAACCTAACCATGCACACCCTCGCCCCCCTGCTTTAAGTAACACCTTTTGGTGCCTCTGCACAGCCTAATAACTCCCCAGCCCTTCACCTGGTCTACAGGGCCCCCACCATCAGATCTGTCTCCCTGGGACTCCCACTTTCAGACCCAATGCCCCAGGGCACTGGCCAGGCTGCTTCTCACTCTCTTCTGTTCACCCTGCTCCCAGCCAGCAATGCCCTCCTCTGACCTTCACATGGTTGACCTCTTCATCATCAGGACCTGGTATGGACATCCTCCCCAAACCCTTCTCCAGATGGCCAGGAACACTCTGGACCTCCTGCAGTGACCAGTTTATGTGACTTGCTTCCCTCTGGACACTGAGTTTTTGAAGGCAATGGCTACATCTTACTCATTTTTAGGATCCCCAGCACCAGGCATGATCACCCAGTTTGGCAGGGGCGGGGAGCATGGGCAGAAAGAAGGCTTTCCTGGTGGCTCAAATGGTAAAGAATCTGCCTGCAATGCAGGAGACCCGGGTTCGATCCCTGGGTCAGGAAGATCCCCTGGAGGAGAGCATGGCAATCCACTCCAGTGATCTTGCCTGGAAAATTCCATGAATAGAGGAACCTGGTGGGGTTCCTCTATCCATGGGGTTTCAAAGAGTCAGACACGACTGAGTGACTAAGACTTTTCCAAGGCAGAGAATAAGGTTCAAGGCACTCTCTCTTGGTGATTTAGCGTATGAGTGGGGTTTAAAGGCTGGTTCTGCTGTTTAATATCTGGGTGACTTCAAATAAGGTTTTCAAAGATACGGAGGAAAACATATCTGATAACACTTATCCGGCAGGGCCATGGGGAAGCGTGAGTGAAACCAGGCATCTTAAAGCATTTAGCGCCGCTCAACCAAGGTTGGCTGTTTGTTTTTTTTCATTCTCACGGGGTTCCCCACTGGAGGCCCCAACGTAGCTGGTGACAATAAGCAAATCCTGTTTACCCAAGACACGTTTAATGGTAAGAATAAAGGTCAACTCTCGATAAAGATCAGGCTCCCGTCTCACTAAGCAGAGTAGCACTGCCCCTTCCCCTCACTGCTTCGAGCAGCAGTGTTTCTGGATCTCTCCTGCGAGCCACAGGCAGTGCAGGATGCGTTTCTTCTCAGCAGCCAGCTCTTCTTCCGAGAACTGGCCCAGGAGTTTCTGGACAAATATATTCTGATCTTTCAGGAAAATATTCTTATTGATGCCTACATTGGGCATATTCTCCAGGGACCCAGACCTGAAATGGAAGCTTAAACGTCTGTTTCGCTTTAGGCCGGGCGCTTTCTCTTCAATCCACGTCAGCGGGCTGCGGAGGCGAGAGGCACAGTGTTAATTTCACTGAGGGCACATGGATGCTCGCTGGCACCTGAGCACCCCCTGCCAGATCCTCGTGAGCCCACCTCTCCTGCAGGTGCTGCCTCCCGACCTCCACCAGCCTCCCAGAGGCCACGGTGACTGTTGGCAACTCTACTGACCAACGGTCCTTTTATTCAGTTTTGCCACCAGGCAGGGGAATCTGCAATGATTTTGGTGTGAATATCAGTTCATTATTCAGGACTTTCTACCCTGGGCCCTGAGGATGCAGACCTGAGATTCTGGTGCAAACTGTTGTTTCCAAGTGTATGTGCATTTTTATGGGAAAGAATTCTTAGAGTGCTTTCATCCCATTTTCAAAGAGGTCTGTGATTCCCCGCACACGCCAGAAAAGACTAGACACTCCCTGCCTGCTCGCAAAGCATCTGCTTCCATTTCCTATGTGCCCCCAGTTCAAGGCCAAGGTCAGCACTCACAAAAATCTCCAGTCCTAATGGGACAGACCCCACTTCCCTAAAGTTTGTCCTTTCTCTGGGTTTATCTCTTCTGTCTTTATAGTAGATAATAACTGTGTTACCTGCTTAATCAGAAACAGAGAAGCCTAATTAGGCCTTTGATCTAAAGAAGCTTCACTGAATAATATGACAGCAAATATACAAAATCTGCTTTAAAAAGTATTCTAAAAACAATACAGCATTGATTAAAGACTTTTATAAGAAAAAAAAATCCATAATTCTTTCGCCTAAATAAAAACCTCTTCAGTTTGAGACAGTCCTTTCAAGTATTTGTCTATATGTATGTGGCATATAAACCCTAAGGTATAACTAATTTTTGACTATGTTTATTTAAAAATATCATCCTACAGATACTGCTATGATGATTATTTTTGTCTGCATATCATGGACAACTGATTATATAACTCATTTACTATTTTATTATTGCCAAATATTCAAGCTCTTTCCAATTTTAATTTAATATGGGCAGCCTGCATTCAAACTCTTCACACATATACACACAATACAGTTTTCCTTCCTTCTTCTGGGAACAAAGTTTCAGGAAGTCTTAAGAGGACTTGCTCTGGCTACTTCTCTTTGCCCTCCTGTCCTTACTTCTCCTACAGGGTTGAGTCAGGGTCAAGGACAAGGCAGTCTGGTTGGACAGCTGTGATACGAACAGGGAAAGGGTTCAATCCTGAGCAGGCATCAGGGTCTTGTCTCCCATGACCATTCCTTGGATTCCTTCCCCCTCCGCCCCAGGCTGCAGTCAAGCAGGCCCAGGATGGGCAGTTTAGACCAGTGTTGCTAATGGCCAAAGTGGAACTATCTTTTGTTTGTTCTCTGCCTCTAGAGGGATGGGACATAATAAAGCTAAATATATAGGTATGGGGGGACTTCCCTGGTGGCCCAGTGGTTAAGACTCTGTACTTCCAATGCAGGAGGCACGGGTTTGACCCCTGGTTGGGAAACTCAGGGAACTAAAATCCTACATCCTGTGTGGCATGGCCAAAAAATACCCAAACAGATATAAGGTGTGAGATTGCAAGAAAGGGACCCAAACAGATCACTTAAGATTATTCTGAGTGTTGCAGGAAGCTCAGGGTAAACGAACCCTCTCTTCAGCTTACTGAGACCTACATTAGAGAGTGGTTAAAGTGTTTAAGAGAAAAACATGTGAAGTACATAAAGGGGGAACCATGCCAACACCCACACAGGGACACATCAAGAGAGATGTGGACAGAGAAACTTCCTCCTTTTGTGGTCCCACCTGCTCCAAACTTAGTTATGCTGTTTTCTGTTCATATACATATATAATTTTTGGCCACACCATGCAGCCTATGGATCTTAGTTCCCTGACCAGGGATTGAACTTTCGTCCCCTGCATTGGAAGTGCGGAGTCTTAACCGCGAACCATCAGGGGGAGTCTCTCTGTTTACATATTTAAGTGAGGACATCAGCTGTTGGGACTTTACTGTCAATTAGAGTGGAGCTAAAGGTAGCTCCAGGTCCACCCATGTTCTGGGCTTGGACAGCTGTTAGCTCCAGGCATCCTGACCCAAACCACAAACTTGGACAGCTCCTCTGGTCCTCTCTGGAAACCTCCACTTGCAAATATTTGCATTCACCAGCCTGAGCTCTGACTACCTCAAAAATGCTTCTTTCTTCTCACCTTCCACAGGAAGATGTACACCCACAGCCACAGCCACATTCCTCTAGTCAGCATGTGTCTCAAGTACAGTAGAGGTGGCAATTTCTAACAGTGTTCTTCTAACAGGACAAGGGGGTGGGGGGTGCGCCTGGCTCTGGTCCCAGTCCTACCAACCAGCTTCCACAAGAAGACTGAAATGTGCACCTCTTCTATATAGGTTTGGGTTGAAAAAGTGTTTGCTTATTTTTACAAAGTTTGAAAACTGCTAGTAAAATGGAAAGAACACAGGCTTGAAAGTTAGTTGCACTGTGTTTTCCTGGATGATCTGGGGTCTGAGGCGAATGATACCTACCCCACTGATAGGTAAGGAGGAGGTAAAGACAAGGCCTGATGTGTTTTCAATCATATTCCTTTTTTGTGCCCTTCCTGTGCATTGTGGAGGAGAAGGCGTGATCGTTGGGGGACTGCAAACAGGCTGCTTGAGCATGATTCTCACATAATCATTTATTAGCTGTGTGCCCTTGGTGAGTTTCTTAACCTCTCTGAGCCTCAGGTGATCATCATTTCCCAGGTGATCATCATAATGCCCATTCCAGACAGTTGGTATAAAGATTATATGAGAAAATTCTTGTAAAAGCGCTAGGCCCTGGCACGTTGGCAAGAACTCGGTAAACGTTAGCAAATACTAGCACTTTGTACAACAGGGATTCAGGCAATGATCCCGGTCTCACTGGTCCTTTCACTGTGACCTTTCAAGGTTATGCCTCCCCACCTCCTCATCCCCTGCTGCGGTTCTGCTCTGTTCCACTATGTTGTTGGAAGGCGGCTCTAACTTAAGGAATTGTGTCTGCAAACAACTCGCAGAGGCTCCTAATGTTTTAAAAAGACTTGTTATGAAGCTTTTTATCTTGAAGGGTGTTTGCTGATGAAAGAGCTGCATTTTGTACCAGATGGGACTCATCATAATTCTGGTTTCCCAAATGGACCAAGAGGACTTGGTTTTAAAAAACAACGTATCAAGGATATTCAAGTAAAATCTGCAAACATTTAGTGATTATTTCTGGCATTGCGTTTTCTGTCATTTATGGACTGACAGCTGTTTATGGAAGATGCTGGGAATCAAAGAGTATCATTACTACCCAACTGGAAGAATTATCAGGGTGTGTAATGAACCAGGATCAAATGGAGGCTTTATCAATGGAGGAACCAACAGACACCACCTCAGTATGATCTTATATTCAACCTGAACATCTTTCTACTATTTTAGTCTCTTGAACATTTTTAAATGAAAAAAAAAAAAAAGAAGACTTGGTATGGAAAATAAAAATCAGTATTTGGGGAACATTACAACAGTATGATGTGATAAAGCTGATAAACAGCTGGGCATGATACAGGCAAGCTGAGTACAAAGTTAATGGCAAGATCTAGGTTGTAGCTGTACAGATGCTCACTGCAGAGTTCTTTCAACTTCACCAATGCCTGCAACTTTCACAATAAAATGTTGAAATGAATTCAGGTCACAGATGTAACTAGACTTCTGCTCCTATATCTGATATTGCTCACTGTGTGGCTTAGACAACTCACTCATATCTGTGTGTTGTGCGTGAGTCGCTCAGTCACGTCCGACTCTTTGCGACCCCATGGACTGTAGCCCACCAGGCTCCTCTGTCCATGAAATTCTCCAGGCAAGAATACTGGAGTGGGTTGCCATTTCCTTCTCCAGGGCTCCCATAGGGAAAATTAGAATTGGATGCCTCAAGTCCAGGGGAGCTCCCCAGGGCATCTTCATTATTAGAGTGTTCCTCCTTTGTAAAGCGCTTCTGACTGCCAGATTGTTTAACTGTGAGCCATTCCAGGGCCATTGCTCTTCTGATCCTAACATATCAGATCTGTATACTTCTCTTAACTTTATGGGACGACTAGGAGGATGGCGTGGAGCAACATAAATGAAATCTCAGCACCTGTCCCACTGCAGAAGCAGATGGCTCTTCTGGAGTTGGGGGTGGGGGTCTAGGTCTCTGGGTCTCCTCAAATTCTCCCTCATGAACACAGAAGGATGTCCTTATACTGGCCCCTCCTCACAGCTTTCCCCAACCTACCTTTTGTTCTCTGTCTCCAAGCACACGGTCATCTTCATATACTGGTCTTCCTTTCGCTCTTCCAAAGTGGCAGACACAAGAGAAAGCTCCCCAAAGAGGGAGACCAGCCAGGTCAGGCGAGAGATGCCGCTGAATGCAGGGAAGCCAAACCGCTCTTCTTCCAACGGGGCAGCTGTGGGGAATCACAGACAAGGCAGGGACTGGAGAGGAAAGGCTGACAACTGGGGGTTGACAGGGAGCCAACATATGTGGCTGGGGATCAGGACACACAACCTTGCTTCATAGTCAGGGTGTGCGAGATGACTCTCATGGAGACTTTCAGAAAAATGTCTCCCTTTGCTCCTGCTTCCGAAATTCAGTTTGTTGGTAAAATAAACCATTTCATTGGAAATTGCAGGTTATCTGGCCCACAGGGAAATAATCAGGCTTCTAACGTGTATATGTTGTGTGTGTGTGTGTGTGTGTATACACACACACACATATATATGGTACACGCATATGTATATATTCTCTTAGTAACTTGAAGCAAAAGAAAAATTAACATATTTTAGTCCCTCAAGACAATATCCCTATAAATATATAACTGTAAATTATAAGAGGGTGAAGGAATCATGATAGCTGTGAGGAAAACAGTAATATCTATAGACTACATCATTATCAAGAAAATTGATACAGTGTTGTTTTCTTAGACTTCAATATCTGTCATCTCAGGTACAACAGTACATTGCAAAGAGGATCTGGGTAAGAAACCTGGTCAAGATACTGCTCCCCTCTGTTCCCAATCTAAATTTTAAACACAACTTGAATTTATAAGATTTCATATCTGTTACACTGATCTTTAAACCACAGATTTCTTGTATCTTGATACTGACTTAAAACAACTCATAATTTTCAGTATGTACTAAAGAAGATCACAAGCAAATCAAATAAAAAGGAAAATAATAGCAAACCAAGACTGTAAGTTTCATAGACAACATGGTTTGAAATCACTAGGACCTAAGTGTCAAACTTAGACAGGAAATACAGCTCCCTCTGGGCTGGTCACTGTCTGCTCCTGCTCTTCGCAGAGGACTGAGCAGCCATCACAAATCTGAGCCCGAGTCATCACTGTTGGGTCAACTTTGTAAAGCTACCCACTGCTGAGCTTCATTTAAAAAAATCTGTGTGACAGGGGTAATGAATACTCACTTTATGGGATTATCCTATGAATTAACATGAAATAATGTGTGTCACATACTTAGCACAATTCCTTATGCAGATTAGTGGTTATTATTATTTGTTGCCACAACGCTCATTTGATGGTCATTTTAAAGGATGAAGATGGATCACAGCCTTAGAGAATGAACTTCTACAGTGGGGAAGAGAGCAGGGATGAGATAGTTAGGGAGTTTGGTATCAACACTCTGCTATATTTAAAATGAATAACCAACAAAGTCCTACTGTATAGCACAGGGAATTCTGCTCAATGTTATGGCAGTGTGGATGGAAGGGGAGTTTGGGGGAGAATGGATACACATATATGTATGACTGAGTCCTTTTGCTGTCCACCTGAAACTATCACACATTGTTAAATGGCTATACTCCAATATAAAATAAAGAGTTTAAAACATACAAAAAGGAATAAAATAAAGGATGAAGATGGATTCTGAAATAAGATTCCACTGTATTTTCTGGAAACTCGTGAAGAGATGAATGGTTTTTCCACTTGACAAGGTCAGACTTTCCTTCCTGTAATGCAAGTCCTCAGGAAAGGTGGCCCAGATGCTTGAAGGTGCAAAGCTAGAGGCTCCAGCTTGTTTATTTCCTACTGCTAATGCTTTAGGGTACAGACAAATCTAAGGAGTCCGCCCAAAGGAGACTGCAGAGCTGGAAGCTCCACGTTGTTCATTTCCTACTGCTAATGGAGGTGCTCCCAGAAAGACCAACACAAATGGCTGAATATCTAGTAGATCTGATATTTTGGCTGCAGCTAATGTTCTGATAACTTGTTGGAGGAAGGAAGGGGCTATGCATATTCTATTTGCTGCATAGAGAAGTATAAAAATATTCTCTTCTGTTTTTCTCAGTCCTTTTTAAAAGAGAGCTTTCATTTTTAACCTGTGGAATATAATCTCCAATTTGTCAGGATTTCATGAGAGAAGCTTCTGCCTAATAGACTGGGCCAAAAGTATAAATGCGCTTCAGATTTCTAACACATTTTACCCAAGGCCCACCAAGCAATCAAATCTCATTTGAGGAAAGAAACAAAACAGGTATTTTTATTGTCTGTGGCTATTTGGGAAAATTAAATTGGCCCACAGAGATTCTTTGGCAGAAGTGAATCCAAGCTCACATCCTAGAGGGCTAGGAAAGAACTCAGCCTCCCTACCTCACCCTGCCCCGCCTCACCAGTTACACATGACCTGTGATCCCACCAAGGACTGACCTGTGAAGAGGAGAGACCCTTTCAGCAGGTCCTTCCCCACCACTTCTTTCTTCAGGAATGCAAACTCCTCCATCAAGAGTTCAACATGCTCCTCATGCAAGACTTTCCCTGTCATGACAAGGATGGAGTGAAAAAGGCAGTCATCATCAACTGTGTTATTTATAGGATATACACATGAAATTATTAGGGGATCAGCTGGGCAACTTACTCTTATATGATTCAAGAAAAAATAGTTCTCTGTACTGTATTATATTTACTAGGCTTCTGTAAGTCATTATTTCAGATAAATAATCTTCAACAAAATAAGTAGTTACAGCAACAAAAATATGAGAGCAAGCCAGAAACAGTCATGGATTATGAAATAAGAACCTCTTAGGAGAAAATGAAAGGGCAGCTTGCAATTAATGGACTTGAAGTATCAACTCATTCATTTTCTCAAACATATTTTAGCAGCTTTCTAAAATAACTAGTAAATTATGAAATTCTCAAGAACCATTTTGGCCTCATCTTTCAAAATAGGGTGTTTTGTCTACCTTAGAAATAATACATGTTTTTAAATTCGGGAGGAAAATGAGAAGTAAAAATCCCATAATCCTATTTACCAGAAAGAACCACTACTAAGATATTGGTTTATTTCCCTTTTGTCATTCTGCTGTGAATGATTTTTCATGATCGTGATCATACGGTAGAAACAAAATTATTTTTAAAGTATAAATGTAAATTCATGTCATTGTAGAAAATTGAGAAAATGTGAAAAGAGCATAAAGAAAAAATGAAACCACTCAGAATGCTACCAGTTAATCACTGTTGCCATTTTGTTTCATTTGCTCTTTTTCCCCTTGCCTATATGTGACATGATATTGACACTGATGTTTAAGCAATACAGGAATGATCTCAGATCCTAGCTGAGAGATAATCGGAAAGGAAGTTTGGTAGTAGATAATCAATGTCACTGTTGGTATAAATGACCAACAGGACATGGGCACTAGGGAACTTTCTGGAATAATAAAAATGTTCTGTATCTTGACTGGAGTAATCATTACATGGGTATATACTTTGTCCAAATTCATTTAGCTCTGCACTTAAAATCTCTGAATTTATCACAAGGAAATTCTATCTCAAATTATAAAAACTCAGACAATCAGATGAACACCAGAATTATTATTCAATTTCTTCAGTGGCTTTGGTGTTAGCCTATTCAGAGCTACTTTTGTAGAAGAAATCAAACGTACTTCTCAGAAATTCTTGTGTCATAGGGTTCATGATTTGTAACTAGTTTAACCACCGACACAAGTGCTAGAAAAGCTTATCTCACTTGTTATTTAAATATGTCAGACTTGGCAAGCTATACCATCTGATTGGTAGAGTAACAGATGGGGCTAGAGATTCATTTTATGTGTGCCCATGAAAATAAAAATATGATTTTCCATTCTATTTGTGATATTTAAAATGCAAAGAGTATCTTTAACCAAGCAGTAGTCAACTATATGATACCCAATGCTGAAACTATTTTCTATGGCGTCCTAGGTAAATATGTTGGAACAGTTATGATTCTTAGAAAACTCTTTCTTGTATGAAGATGAGATCTCCATCTCTATAATTCTACCCCTACCAGCAGAAGCAATACAACATAAGTTTATTTTCTCTTTCTATGGACAGCTTTTAATATATCTTAATTTTTTTCTCCTTTACATTAAATATTTAAATTTCTCTAGTGATTTGTCCAAATTATGTGTAACTTCTTAAAATTTGTTTTTGTTTTGGGGGGCTATACTGTATATACAATTTAGTACCTTCTTAACAATTTTAAAAAATGTATTATTTTGTTTCATATTATTAAAACAAATTATGCTCATTATAGGAAACGTGAAAAATAGAAAGTAAATAAAATCATCCAAAATACCACTACTAAGAAATAACCACTATTAAAACAAATTGTCTACACATCTGTACTTAAAGTGATACTACATGTAGTTCTGTAACCTGTTTTGTATTTAGCCATGTATCATGTACCTTTTTTATGACAGTAAGAATCTTTATGACTTTTAGAGCCTGAATAGTATTCATCAGATGAAAATACCATAATTAACCATTAACCATTCTCTTTTGAATACCGAATTTGCATGCCAATTTTTGCTCTTAAAATGTTGGCATGGACACTTCTGTACAAAATAATTCTTTTATGTATTTCTGTAAAATTAGGTTATAAAGGATCTGAACTTTTTATTATTCTTTGATACGTATTTTGACTTGCCCAAATTGTTAAATTAATGATGTTGCATTTGGGGCTTTCTAATTATTGTGCATCAACATTCCACTTGAGGTCAAATCCTCTCGTCAATTTTGATTGCTCTGATTCTTCTAAATTTAGTTTTTTAAAAAATTGTAGCAAAACACATAATATAAAATTTACCATATTAACCATCTTTCAGTATACAGTCCAGTAGTATTAACTATAAGGACACTGTTGTACAAAAGATCTTTAGAACTTTTTCACTTTGCAAAACTGAAATTTTGTACACAACTAAAGTAACTCCCTTTATTCCTCCACACCACTCCCTAGCAGCCATCCTTCTATTTTCTGTTTCTACGAATTTCACTATTCTAGACACCTCACATAATCTCTTTGTGACTAGCTTATATTACTTACCATAATATTCTCAACATTCTTCCATGTTGCAGTTTGTGACAAGATTCACTTCTTTCTTAAGGCTTAATAATATTCCATTGTATATAATCACCACATTTTCTTTATCCATTCATTCATCAATGGACATCTGAGTTGTTTCCACTTCTTGGTTATTGTGAATAATGTGCTATGAACCAGAGTGTGGAAATATCTCTTCCAAATCCTTTAAAGTCTTTTCAGTATATACCCAGAACTGGGATTACTGGATCATATGGTAATTCTATTTATAAATTTTTCAGAAACTCCCATACAGCTTTCCAGAGTGGCTAAACCATATTATATTCCCCCCAATGGGCACAAGGGCTCTAATAAATTTCTCCACTCTCACCGACATTTGTTGTTTTGTTTTGTTTTGGCCACACTGTGTGTTATGTGGGATCTTAGTTCCCTTGCCAGGGGTCAAACCCATGCCTCCTGCATAGAAGCTTGGAGTCTTAACTATTGGACTAAAAGGGAAGTCCCAGTTTTGTTTTAATAGTGGCTATCTTCATGGGTTTGAGGAGATATTTCAATGTGGTTTTGATTTGCATTCCTTTAATCATTAGTGATGTGTGTTCAGTTGCTCAGTCGTGTCCGACTCTCTGTGGCCCCATGGACTATAGCCCACCAGGCTCCTCTGTCCATGGAATTTCCCAGGCAAGAATACTGGAGTGAGTTGCCATTTCCTTCTCCAGGAGATCTTCCCGACTCAGGGATCAAACTCACATCTTGCATCTCCTGCATTGGCAGGTGGATTCTTTACCAGCTGCTATGTAAGTTTCTGTACCAATTATGGTTTCCCTGGACCCAGTGGTCTTACAAACAGCAACATTAGCTCAAAGAATTGTGGACATCATGAAATATGGTTCTTTTAGACTTGAGAAATACACGCCCTTCAATAGTGCCTCAATACCCTATAATCTCTAATTTGAGTAAGGAAAAAATTCAGGCTGCTCTCAGAAGCACTTGGAAGTGAGATTCAACTCAGACCAATGGCCCCTCAGTTTCCTCCAGTGACCCTATACTGAACAAGGAAATTGCAAATTCCCTGTACATCCATGCCTTTCTCTAGAGTGAATTCTCCAGTGTTCAGACAGATTTGCTCGTAAAATATTTCCTACATTCAGTGTACTCTTAAGGCCTTACTCTAGTGTGATAGTTATTAGTGACAATGAGCATCTTTTTGTATGCTTGTTTGGCCATTTGTAAATCTTTGGAGAAGTACCTATTCAAGTTCTTTGTGTATTTTAAAATCAGGTTATTTATTGTTGTTGTTGAGTCTTAAGAGCTCTTTATATAATCTGGATATTAACCCTTATCAGGTACCTGATTTGCAAATACATCCTCCCATTCTGTAGGTTGCCTTGTCACTCTGTTGATTGTCTCCTTTGTTGTGCAGAAGCTTTTTTTAGTTTAGCGCAAAATCCCATGTCTACTTTTGCTTTTGTTGCCTGTACTTTGGGTGTCACATCCAGAAAAAAATCACTGCCATGGCCAATGTCCAGAAGCTTTTCCCTACATTTTCTTCCAGGAGTTTTATAGTTTTACATCTTACATTTAGGGCTGTACGAGTTAAAATGGTAAAAGGTAAAGGTACAACTTCCTTCTTTTGCATGTGGCCATCCGTCTGTCCCAACACTTTCTGTTAAAGAGACTGTCCATTCTCCCATTGTGTGATCTCAAAGACTCTTGTCAAAGATCACTTGACCATCTATATACACAAGGTTTTGTTTCTGGGCTCTCTATTCTATTCCATTGACTATATGTCTTTTATAAAATATTTCTTTATATTTGTCTGCATCAGGTCTTAGTGGTGGCGTGTGGCCTTCTCTCTAGTTGTGGTGTTCAGCAAGGCTCAGAGGAAAAAATGTGGACTTCAGAGCCCAAAAGGATTGAAATCAAATCTCCACCTCTCATTTAGTGGTCATATTACTAGCTTTGTGACCTGGTACAAAACTTTTTTTTAAAGTATAGTAGATGTACAATATTATATAAGTTCCAGGCATACAATTTTTGAAGGTTATACTCCGTTTCTGGTAGAAAAATTTTGACTTCTCTGAGCCATGGATTCCTATACATAAGCTATAGAAAATACCTACCTCCAAGGATTTCTAAGAGAATTAAGCAAAATAACATACATTTAGAAAGAGTTTCCAAGTTCCCAGTATTAACAAATGGTGCTCCTCTTGAGAAACAACAAAAACTATAAACTGTGCATATCAGACAATCAATTACCTTGATCTAGGCATTTTTCCATTAGCAATACAAGTATCACATGAATAAAAGCAAGATAATATAATATTAGCATAAGAGGAAGCTAATTCATATTTTTCATTAGAGTAAAAGAAGCTGGTAAGTCTTGATCAAAAGTCTGCAAATTCCCACCCATCCCTCTGCCCTGTTGTTCCTCCACAAACACACCCCCACCCCCGAGCTTTATGTGCCTACAGTATGGGGGCTGGGCTGGGAGCCCATAGGACCAGTAACATATCTAACACAGGGTTGTTTATAAGGCATAAAGATGGTACCATAGAAGTCTTAGAGGCAGGAATTCTTAGTAAGAGGGTGTGTGCTCCAGATGCACAGAACATACATCACCTTTCTGCTCGGCCAGCTCCCACAGGTCCTTAGCTGCCACCCAAGACAGTGTCATGGGGTATTCCACAAGGACATGCTTTCCAGCATTCAGGAATTGCCTTTGGAAAAGAGGGATAAATACAGATAAAATGCACTTCAATTAAGCTTTGTTTAAGTACCCTGCATGCTGCTGCTAAGTCGCTTCAGTTGTATCCGACTCTGTGCGACCCCATAGATGGCAGCCCACCAGGCTCCCCCGTTCCTGGGATTCTCCAGGCAAGAACACTGAAGTGGGTTGCCATTTCCTTTTCCAATGCATGAAAGTGAAAAGTGAAAGTGAAGTTGCTCAGTCGTGTCCAACTCTTAGCGACCCCATGGACTACAGCCTACCAGGCTCCTCCGTCCATGGGATTTTCCAGGCAAGAGTACTGGAGTGGGTTGCCACTGCCTTCTCTGACCCTGCGTGACAGACGTGAAAAATGCACACAAGTTTCCGTGTAAATGTGTCATGATAGAATGCAGATTAGAGTCAGGGCCAGGGGATGGGGAGGATGAACTGCATCTCATGTTATTTTCTACTAAGCAGTAAGAGAAAAGCTTTCTAATTATGTGCTCACTTGAACATTCACCCATTTGTCTACTGACATATGCAACCAGGTACTATTTACCAGTTATTCTGGAGGAGAAATACAGCCGTGTCAACAGGTAAATTGTCTATTACCACAGTCAGTTCCCAACTCCAGGAGTTGGTGATGGACAGGGAGGCCTGGCGTGCTGCAGTCTTTGGGCAGCAACTGAAAGTCGTTCAGTCATGTCCAACTCTTTGCAACCCATGGACTGCACCAGGCCAGGCCTCTCTGTCTATCACCAATTCCTGGAGCTTACTCAAACTCATGTCCATGAAGTTGGTGATGCCATCCAACCATCTCATCCTCTGTCATCTCCTTCTCCTCCTGCCTTCAATCTTTCCCAGCATCAGGGTCTTTTTAAATCAGTCAGTTCTTTGCATCAGGTGGCCAAAGTATTGGAGTTTCAGCTTCAGCACCAGTTCTTCCACTGAATATTCAGGACTGATTTCCTTTAGGATGGACTGGTTGGATCTTGCAGTCCAGGGGACTCTCAAGAGTCTTCTCCAACATCACAGTTGAAAAGCATCAATTCTTCATCACTCAGCTTTCTTTATTGTCCAACTCTCACACCCAAACATGACTACTGGAAAAACCATAGCTTTGACTAGATGGACCTTTGTTGGCACAGTAATGTCTCTGATTTTTAATATGCTGTCTAGGTTGGTCATAACTTTTTATTCCAAGGAGCAAGCGTCTTTTAATTTCATGGCTGCAGTCACCATCTGCAGTGATTTTGGAGCTCCCCAAAATAAAGTCTGTTACTGTTTCCACTGTTTCCCCATCTATTTGCCATGAAATGATGGGACCAGATGCCATGATCTTAGTTGTCTAAATGTTGAGCTTTAAGCCAACTTCTTCACTCTCCTCTTATACTTTCATCAAGAGGCTCTTTAGTTCTTTACTTTCTGCCATAAGGGTGGTGTCATCTGCATGAGGTTACTGATATTTCTCCTGGCAATCTTGATTCCAGCTTGTGCTTCATCCAGTCCAGCATTTCTCATGATGTACTCTGCATATAAGTTAAATAAGCAGGATGACATTATACAGCCTTCATGTACTCCTTTCCCGATTTGGAACCAGTCTGTTGTTCCATGTCCACTTCTAACTGTTGCTTCTTGACCTGCACACAGATTTCTCAGAAGGCAGGTCAGGTGGTCTGGTATTCCCATCTCATTAAGAATTTTCCACAGTTTGCTGTGATCCACACAGTCAAAGGCTTTGGGGTAGTCAATAAAGCAGAATTAGATGTTTTTCTGGAACTTTCTCGCTTTTTCGACTATCCAAAGGATATTGGCAATTTGATCTCTGGTTCCTCTGCCTTTTCTAAGTCCAGCTTGAACATCTGAAGTTCACAGTTCACGTACTGTTGAAGCCTATCTTGGTGAATTTTGAGCATTACTTTACTAGCGCATGAGATGAGTGCAATTGTGTGGTAGTCCGAACATTCTTTGGCATTGCCTTTCTTTGGGGTTGGAATGAAAACTCACCTTTTCTAGTCCTGTGGCCACTGATAAGGTTTACAAATTTGCTGGCATATTGAGTGCAGCACTTTCACAGCATCATCTTTTAGGATTTGAAATAGCTCAACTGGAATTCTATCACCTCTACTAGCTCCATTACCACATGACAGCTACAAATAAAGACTACAAAACTCGTGGCAGCCAGCTCTGTCTGAGGCAATTGGAAAACATTTCACTAAGGCTCTGAACTTGGTCTTGAAGTGTAAACAGGCATTTTCCAGGTGCCACGGGATGAGGGTGTTTCACGATGAGCAGCATAGGCAAGGGCTTGGGCATTTATGGGGCTTTGTCCATTGAGACATGGTGTGAATTTCAGTGTTTCTGTGTGGCAGGGGAGGGGAGGGAGAGAGAAACGAGGTCCTAAGAGGAGCTGGGAGTCTGATGTAAAGGACCCAGAGTGCTGTGCTCAGAAGTCCGGCTTTTATGCTCCAGATATTCTAGGGGACAAACATTGATGAGTATGGGAATTATATAATTACTTTGTTCAGTTCTTCTCTGATGCCAAAGAAGGTTAAGGGGATCCACATAAAGGTGCTTCTGTCCACATTTAGAGTGAGTGTGATAAAGAGAGAGCAGCTGACTTCTGGGCAACCACACTGTGGAAGTAGCTGTAGTTTAATGTCAGGACCTAAACGGAAAGCTGAGCTCCAGGGGCAGATGGCACTGCCTTGTTAGCTGCCAGGTCTTCCATGGGGCCTTCCTTCCAGGCTCCATTCCACCAAATGCCTGGAGAGCTCTAGGCTTTGCATTCAAAGGTGGGGCGGGGGTAGGGTATGTGTGGGGGAAACATTTCATTTCTCTTACTCTATGAATATAATGCAACCTCCCCAATCTTAGGCCATTACTATTCCCTTAATCATCTCATGGCAAAAAACACTTCCTATTAAAGAACTTCTAGAGATATTCTCAGAGAGATTTCATGTTGTTTAAAGTGCAAAGGATAAAATGTTGGAAGCTGAAAGAACTATGGCATTTCTCCAAGCAACAAAAAAGACATTGGCTCCATATCCTAAGTTATACACTGAGAAGAAGGCAACTGTTGGTTGCTCAGTCGTGTCTGACTCCATGGCTGGTGGACTATAGCCTGCCAGGCTCCTCTGTCCATGGAATTCTCCAGGCCAGAATACTGGAGCGGGTAGCCTTTCCCTTCTCCAGGAGATCTTCCCAACCCAGGGATCGAACCCAGTTCTCCCACACTGTAGGCAGATTCTAAGAAGGCAGGCACTATTCAAACTACTCTCAATAAATTTTTTACAATGAAATAAGGCACTTTAATTCTTAATGTGTCTAATGTTTTAAATTATGGTGAATATTAGTTCTACTATATTTTTCATGTCCTTATACCTTTATAACCCATAGTGAGAGTTAACATTTTGACGACAATTTTTTAAAGTCCTGGATCCATCCCACCGATTATTAAGATCCCTGTGTAAGATGTCAGCCCAGGTATTTTCATTGTCCTGTACTACTGTGCAAGGTGAGGACTTGAACACCTACCTGATGTAGTCCTCGTGGCTGGAGCTCTCACTGCAGATAAAAGCAACCTCAACCTCTTGACTGGAAAGAGCGTCTTCCAGAGAAATTTGTGGCACCTCATCAATGCTCCCCAGCTCTCGTCTGTTTGAGAAGAACAGACAAGTGGAACTCAAAGCAGGCAGGACATCGGCTGAGAATAAATGAGTGCCATCCTGCTCCCCAGCTCCCAACAATGTCCTGGTGATCAGTTTTTAGAAATGAAGAAAGCAATTTCTTCCATCTCATTTCCAGGGCACTTCCAGCACAGAGTAAGAAACAGAGCCTCCAGCACAGAGTAAGAAACAGAGCCTCCAGCACAGAGGAAGAAATTGGGGAACTGGCCCTGAGTCCTGAGACCACAGCTACCAGCCTGTATGATGTGGGAGCCTTTGAATTTACATCATCTCTAAAATAAAAAGAATGGATCTTCTGTTATCTCATAAGAAGTAATCTCTATGGTCACTGCCAGCTCCAAGCACTTGGCCAGACACTAGGACTACCAAACCTAATCCAGATCCAAGACACTAACACCTCTGAGGGGCACAGTGCTGTGTGGCTTTGAGCTCCTTCATGTACATCATGGCCTTGTGTCCGTCAGGCAGAAGGTGGGCGTCACTGCCTCCTTAATAGCTGAGCTGACAAAGCCCAGAGAGGCAGGGGCTCCACAGCTAACTGGTAGTAGGGGCAGGACATGAGCCTGCACCTTCTGACTCCCACACAGTAAGAAGGACCCCTGCTTTAGAACAGCTGAGAGTCCTGGCTGCACGCTGCCCTGGGGCCGAGGGTGGAGCAGAGGAGCAATCCTTCAACAAAGGCTGTCACAAAGGAAACGGGGCAGCTGGCAGGAGGCTTGGGGCGGCGCAGAGCCCCCTTGAGTGGCAGCAGCCAGAGGGCAGCTGGGGGAGTTTGGCTGCTGAAGAACATTCTGGTAGGTTCTTTCCTGTGGGGGCCACCCATCTGCACTGTTTGGTCTGACCAATGCCTCTCGCTTGCCTCCCCGTGCCTTCCCAGTAGGGAAGATGTGGTGAAGAGGAAAAGTTAAAATTTTACATAACCTCCTGCTCGTTCTGCCTCTGCAACTCAGCTTGCTCCTTGCAAAGTCTGGATCACATAGGTCACCGTTGTCTCAGAAAGACTTACAACACTAGGAACTGGAGCTTATCTCACTCACCCTTGTCCTGCTCTTTGTAATTGTCCAACCTTGCAAACCTGCTTAATCATGCCTGTCCATGTAAAGGTCAGGCATCCCCCTCCCCATCTTGACTGTTGTTCCCACGTCATGAAATCCCTTAAACCAGCCTATTAGCAGCTAGAGTTGCCCATTGTAGTCTCTCCATAAAAACTCTGTAACCCCTTTGCTCGGGGCTCAGGGCTTAGAGTGTTAACTCCTCTGGGCCCACCGGCATAATAAACCTGAGTTCTCCAATTCTCCAAGTGTGGTGCTTGGTTTCTCAATTACTGGATTCTGCAACAGTGGGGAATGAACTAAAGTCCTCAGCTTCTAGCAAGTTCGGTCTGGTAGAGGGAGGAAGAGACTATATAACCACAACACGAGACTAACAGGAGGTGGGGTCTTCCCTGGTGGTTCAGTGGTTAAAACTCTGTGCTTCCAATGCAGGGGGCACGGGTTTGATGCCTGGTTGGGGAACTAAGATCCCAGACGTCGTGCAGCATGGCCAAATAAAAATAACCAGAGGAATGCTGTGCCAGGGGTACAAGTGGGAGATTCCAGGAAGGCAAGGTACACCCAGTTCAGGGTTTCAGAAGAGGATTCCTGGGGAGGTGACAGGTCTTAGCAGGTAGGTTGTGAGGAACAGAGCATGTGGCAAGGGGACAGTGTGATAACAGCAGAGGGGTGGTAAAGCGAGAGGAGGGGAGGATGAGCTGGCCATCTTATGGGACCTGGGTAGGTTAGGCATAGCACCAGCTGGCAGAGGAGGGCTGCTGGGGAAGCAGAAGCCCCCCTTCAGCCCAGAGCCCTTGTACATGAGATCCCAGATGCAGGCAGGGGAGCAGGGGGAGGAACAGTGCTGCTAATCGTGATATCAAGTCTCCCATCTGTGCTGCTCCCTTAGAATCCTCCTGGGAGGGGAAGACTGACCAAGGGCAGGTTGCCAGCACTTCTGGGTTGCCTCTGTGCCCCCAAATTCACTTTAAGTCCTTAAGGAAGAGCTAGGTTCTGAGACAGGCAAACTGGAAGAAAGCACGTCCCATAAATTAAAATATGAAAGAACTTCTACAGGGACCATCATGATGGTTACTTACGCTCGTCTGAGTACTGACATCTAAGTACTGACACAGTGATTTCTCTAAAGCACTAAAAAAGCAGAGACCTGCCTGACTTGCTCTCTGCCCCAATGCCTGGGCTGATACACGGCCTACCTCAGGTTCACAATGACTGCTGATAACTGATGTTACATGGTGTGAGTTTTTTAAGCAGTGTGTGTGGAAGTAGTGGGGGTCAAGGAGCTGAGGGTGAGTAAGTGAAGAAGAAACGCAGTGAAAGTTAGGTTTTGGCTGAGGTACAGGAGATAAATGATAATCCTTAAAAGCGTGTTCAGAATTATCAAAGGGGAAATGAATACATGGTGTTTAAAAGCCGGGCTTTGGAATTGGATCGACGTGCACTGTTGTCCAGCTCTTCAATTTTTCCAGCTGTGTGACATCAGGCAAATTACTTAACCTCTCTGTGGTTCAGCTTCTGTATCTGTCAAGTAGGTTGATATTGGCGTTGATGTCAAATAACTGGTCAGGCTTACAAAGCCCAGGGCCCTGGGAAGGCTGTCATGGTTAACTGATGGAACACATCTAAAGCCTTCTTTCAGGCCAACCCACGTGTGTTCACTGTGCTGCTCCTGTCACCGTCAGGCCCTGTGCTCACCTTCCCCGCCTCTGCCTTTGCAGTCCCCTATAGGATGACTCACTGCACATCCCAGTTGCAGGGCCAGCACTCTCTAGTTCCCAGACCCATCTGAGATCTTGTAGGGCTGATCCTGCACAGTTCCCTGGAATGACCCCGGAGCTGGCTTGCTCTCTCTGGGGTCTGGAGAACCCTAATCCATTGCACCCAACTCCCGGGGAATTACAGGGCACAAAGCAAACCCACCTCGACACGAAGCCAATCAGGTTCAGGAACGCCGAGGAAGCATGTGGATTCCGCAGGTCCCGGATCCGTACGGAGCCGGCTCTGCCGACACCGACCACCACCACACCAAACTTCCTCTCGGGCTGAAATACACAGGATCAAGGTGGGGTTTAAAAATGGTCCAGGCTCATACTTATAATGTTTAACTTGAGTATTTCTGACCCCACCTGCCGTGTAAAGATGCTGAGCTTATTTGGCTTGAGTACAATATCAACTGAAAAGACCAAATATTTTTCATTCTGACAAAATTTAAAATCCAACAGACATTTATTAAAATCTGAAGAACACCCCTGAAACGAAACAGTCTGGGCAGATAGCATAGAACAGCAAAACAGACACGTGGGCAGGACCAGTCAGGGACCAGACAAGCAAGCCAGGAGCCAACACAGATCACAGAAGCCACAGCAGAGGAAGGGGAATGAGACTCCCTGAAATGCAGGGTTGGAGAGAAGTCAGGTCCCCCCAAAATATTTCTATGGCCGCTCTGACCTGTGTTTTCCATGGAAAAGGCTCCTTGCACACTTGGCTCTCCACCCACTTCTACTTCCACCTTCCCCCTAATGAGAGATCTTCATTTTAAAGCTGTACCCAGCCCTAGTCTGGTCCCTCTGTCCTCCCTAAATCTCTCCTCCAGTGGATGTGCAAATCTGATGCAGCGTCTGATGCAGTGGAGAGTCATACAGAAGTGACAGTACTCAGTGAGATTCGGGGGGACAGGGCACATGGGCACACGGTCACCTTATTCAGACTCCTCGCCACCCTGGCTTTCTGGGTCCCAACTGCTGTCACTCTCACCTTACTGTGACAGCTTACTCATTATTTGAGTACAATGCATATAGTATTAGAATGAAAAATCAACTCAAGTTTTTCAAGTTATATAGCAACTTACTATAAGCCAAACTGATAAAAATTCTCCCTCTATATAAACCTCAAACCCAGTTCTTCTTGGATGCCTCTGAGCACAGAAACTCGAATGTCCCCCTTAGGTTCCCCTTTCCTTCACCTTTGTCATCTGGGCATCACCATTTCCTACAAGCTTGCCCCCCTTCCTGCATCCATTGCTCTAGTCTTGGCCCAGGACTTCTTTGCCTCCTGCCTAATGATCTGATAAATCCCCTCCTGGTCTCACCCTTCCCATGGGTGGTACCCCAGCCTGCCAGAGCAGATGCTTTAGATGAAAACTAAGTCCTTCCCCCGATTAAAGCTCTTCATTTTCCCAACTGTTACAGACTGAATGACTGTATCCCTCAAAAGGCATATTGGGATCCCTGTCCCCCAATATGATGGTAGTAGGAGGTGGAGCCTCTGGGTAATCAGGGTGAGATGAAGTCATGAGGGAGGAGCCCCCATGAATGGGGTTGGTACTTTTCTAAGAGTCACAAGACAGCTTGACTCCTCTCCCTGCTCTCCGCCCACGTGAGGACATGATGAGGAGTCAGCAGTTTGTAGCCCACAAAGGGGGCCCCCCATATCTCAGCCTGATCTCAGACTTCTAGACTCTGAACTTCAAGAGAATTTCTGTGGGACTGTACAGCAGCCCAAACCGTGAGACAGTTTGTAAGAAAACAACTGAAGGGGAAAAAAAAAAATCCAAGACCATGTTTTCTACCAAACACGAGTCCTTCCACAACCCAGCTCCAGCCTGCTTCTCTAGCACTGCCTTTCAGTCACCTCCTTCACGTGTAACTTTAGGCTTCCGACCTTCCAAGAACACACAGGACTGTTTCCTCCCTCGGAGTCTTTCCAAATGCTGTTCTCTTTGCCTGGAAGGAGCTTCTCCCTACCGTCCACAGGGGGATGCCTTCAAAGCTTTCAAGACTTGGGCATCTTAAACCTTATGAAGCCTTTCCTGATGCTATCAGTTAGATTTTTTTTTTTTGCATATAATAAAGATCACCCATTTTGTGTACAGTTCTATGGGTTCTGACCAACACACACTTATACACCTACCACAATCAAGATACAGAACAGTTCTATCATCCCCTCCAAAATTACCTGTACCCCTTTGCAGTCAACTGTTTCCTCTGCCAGGCAACCATCGACTTGTCTACCATCCCAGTAGTTTTGCCTTTTCTAGAATATCATATAAGTGAAATCACAATATGCAGTCTTTTGGGTCTGGCTTCCACTTAAAACAATGTGTTTTTTATCTATGTTGTTACATGTATCAATCATTTCTTTTTATTACTGAGTACCAGTCATAATAGCTTGTTTATCCATTTGGCAACTGAAGAATATGATGCTTCTGGTTCAGATGAATTCATAATTTACTCAATTATGAATAAAGCTGCTATAGATAGTCATGCCCTACTTTCTGTGTAAGCAGAGTTCTCATTTAACTTGGGTAAATACCTGGGTATGAGTTTGCTGTGTCATAGGGCAAGTGTAGGCTTAACTTTATGAGAAACTGCCAAACTGTCTTTTTCCAAAGTGTACCTTTATACCTATACTGTTTTGCACTCTCTCACTGATGTCTGAGAGGTCCAGTGGTTCCGCATTCTCGCCAGCACCTGGTATCATCAGGTCTTCTCCTCTTTTCATTTTAGCCATTATAATAGGTGTGTTGTGGTCTCTCACTGAGGTTTCTATTTGCAGTTCCATAATGACTAATGATGTTGAGCACTGTTTCGTGTGTTTATTTGCCATCTATAAATCTCCACTGGTGAGGTGTCTGGTTATTCCACAGGTTGTATCAACTATCTACAACTAGGCAGGGGTATGCCAGGCCTGTCTTTAAATATACTGGGTCCTTAAACCCAGCTCACGGGTCAAGCTTTTTTGTTTTATTTGCATACAATATCCAATTGTCCTAGTATCATTTATTGAGAAAGACCAACCTTTTTCTATTGAAATGCCTTTGTACCTTTGTGGAAGCTGTCTTGATTACTATAGTTTTATGGTAAGTATGGAAGTCCATTACTGTGAATTCATTTTTTTTCAAAATTCTAGTTCTCCTGTCTTTACATATAAATTTTAGAATCAATTACTAAATAAATAAAATGAAATAAAATAAAAATTCCTGCCAGAATTTTGAGTGGGATTATATTGAATTTATGGATAAGTTTGAGAAAAAAATCCAACATCTTCAGTAGAATGAATCTTCTAACCCATGAATATGGTGTGTGTGTGTGTGTATATATATATATATATATACACATACACATATATACACATTTATTTAGGTCCTTGATTTCTTTCATTCTGTCATTTTCAGTGGATAGATTCTGCACCCATTTTGTTAAATTTTTATAATTTTCAGTGCTGTTATAAATTTTATTTATAAATGAAATTATGCTTTACCTTCCATTTCCAATTGTTCACTGTGAGTATACAGACATACAACTGATTTCTGTATACTGACTTGGCATCTTGCAATCTTGCTGAACTCATTTAATACTTCTAGGAGCTTTTTTTGTAATTCTATTAGATTTTTCACATAGACCATAGAGTCAGATGTGACTAGAGATGATTTTACTTCCAATCTGTGTGTGCTTTACTCATTTTTCTTGCCTGACTGCACTGGGTGGGTGTGATTTTGAATAGGAGCAGCAAGAGAGGACAATCTTGCTTACCTTTTCATCTTTGGGGATAAAATTTGTTCTTTCACCATGAAGAATGATCTTGGCTGTAGATTTTTTTGTAGATATCCTTTATCAGGATGTGGATATTTCCATTTATTCATATTTTGCTTACATTTTAAAACCATAAATGGTCTAACTTTGTCAAGTGCCTTTTCTATGTCTATTGAGATGATCATGTGATATTTCTCTTCTTAATGTCCGTTGATACAATGACACCTTTCATTCCTAGGATAAACCTCACTTGGTCATAATGTATTATCCTTTACATATACTGTTGATTCTATTTGCTAAAATCTTATTTTAAATGTTTGCATCTGTGTTCATGAGAGTTGTTGTTTAGTTGCTAAGTCATGACTGAGATAACACTATACTATTTCTAACATAAGAACCTTACAAGAGTATACTTCCACTTCCTCTCTCCCTGACTGTACTACTGTTGTTACGTAACTTATAAAATGCTCAATGTACCAGTCAGGATTCAGTAATGTGTTCTAAGCACAGAATTTTAACATGGGGAATCACAGGCTTACATCACCACTGCAACCACTGGGGAAGCCAGAGAAGCCATCACTGACCATCTCCTACTGCAATCAAGCACGTGATTCTCAAGTTTGCCTGGAAGCCAAGACCTCAGGAAAGCATCTGCAGCCTGAAGCTTGGAAGAGCAACTGTGCCCTCTGAATAAGTTTCTTTCTTCAGCCTCCAAATCTCCCGGGAGTGCCTCTCACTGGCCAAGTTCACACATGGAATGGAACTTCGGGAAATGTAGTTTTAAGCTTGTGGCCACAATGCCCAACTGACAACAGGCCATTTAGCACAGTTAGTGCCTTCTGGGTTACCAGTCTAGCTTTTTAATTTTAATTTTTGACAGTCTCATACACAAAAAGCAGAAAGACAGTCTTTAGAGAAATCTGTACTGAACAGCCAAAACACATGTCTGATCAAATATTTGTTTCTTCTTTCACTCAGAAAAGGAAACAAGGAATTTCCTTATGAGGCTGATCAAATATTTGTTTCTTCTTTCACTCAGAAAAGGAAACAAGCAATCTCCTTATGAGGCTGAATATTTATGGCATTCCTAAGATTAACTACTAAATTACTACATTACAGAAAATAACGAGGATCATAGGTTTCAATTAGCTTTAAAAGAGGCATGAGGTTAAGAAACAGCTTCCTTATCTGTAAGAAGCCAAGTCACTTTTTCCATTTTAATAATTAATGATACACACACACTTGTAAACCTGGCTTGCATAGTATCTGACTGAAAGTGCTTTCAAATTTGGTTTAGACAACATTCCCTTGCAAAACTGATACCAAGGGACAAGATATAGGTGAAAATGCTGACATATTAACAACTGAGTTCCTCATTGGGAAAGAACTTCATTTTTGAGAAAAATGACTTTGCTAGACCATTTCACCTGTGTCTGTTCCTTTTACATGAGGCATCAAGGCATGTTCTGAAAGGAAACTGCAAATCAAAGAGAGGTAGGCTTCTGGTTTCCCACTTTACACGTAAGGAGCTTGAAAGTTGCCGCTCTACCCTGACAAATAAACAGCTAAACAGACTGACAAACTAACTAAAACTAACTCCTCTAGGATCCTTAAGAGAGGTGAGAACATGAGGCGAACTGCTGTCCCCAAACTGGAGAAACAGAGGAACTAATGCAGAGAATAACTTGGTGGAGCTGAGACTCAAGAGTGGAAACCACAGCAGGAACCAGTAGGAAAGCCTGAACTGTAACAGGTGAGTGACTGGGGGCTCAGTGTGGACAACTCTGAGACCTAAAAACTCCAGAGGGACTCAGTTATGGGAAGACCCTCTCAATTTTGTGACATTTACCTCCAGGAGCTTGACCAGGTTCTCACAGTAAATACTGGAGACATTTCCTCTCATGTTTCCAACAAGACTGGGTAAAAGCATCACCCTTGAAATATACCAGTGCTTTGTCCTTCCTAAGGAGACTGACCTCACAGGAAACTAGTTAACCAGACCCTAACCTACTGGGGTATTATTAGACCTTAAATGACTGTAGGCTAGGGAAAAACAATTGACCCTTGAACAACATGGGTTTGAACAGTGCTTGTATGTGGATTTTTTCAATACTAAATTATCACTGTACTAGACAATCATGGCTGGTTGAATCTTTGGATGCAGAATTCTGGATATGGATGAATTGTGTGTATGAAGTGTGGACTATGAGTTACAGGCAGATTTCAACTATACAGACAGCATCTCTAACCCTGGTACTGTTCAAGGGTCAACTGTACAAAACTCCAGGCTACTCTAGAGTTCCACCTGGGAGAAGGGAAACACCCAACTCTAGCCCACTCTAGCCATACTCCCCCACCTAAGAGGGGAAGAAAAATAAACTGAAAAATACTTCTGTGGTTCACAGTGCAGAGCCACAGGCTCACCAGAAGACTGAGACTTGATCATGGGACTGTAGAATGTGTCCCCTCCCCCTACACCTCCCCACCACGTGAGGCCCATTTAAAGCAGTTCCTTTTATATGATACATCATGTCTGGAGATCAAGAAAAAACGACAAGCCATAACAAGACAAAAAACATAATCTGAAGAAAGAGAGAAGCATCAAAACCAGACATAACAGGAGTGTTGAAATTACTGAGACTGGGAATTTAAAACAACTATGATTACTATGCTAAGAATCTAATGGATAAAGTAGAAAACATCTAGGAACAGATGGGCAATGTAAGAAATTGTCTCAGGAGACAGAATGGAAAAGAAATGCTAGAGCTCAAACACAATGTAACAGAAATGAAGAATGCCTTTTATGGGCTTATTAGTAGACTAGACATGGCACTGGAAAGAATCCCTAAAACTGAGGATATCTCAATAGTAACCCCCCAAAACTTGAAAAGCAAAGAGAACAGAGACTGAAAAAAAGAAGAGAATATCCAAGGACTGTGGGTCAACTACAAACGGTGTAACACACATGTAATGAGAACACCAGAAAGAGAAGGAAGAGAGAAAAGAACACAAGATATATTTGAAATAATAATGACTAAGAATTTCCCTAAACTAATGTCAGACACCAAATCACAGATCTAGGAAGTTCAGAGAACACCAAACAAGATAAATGCCCTGTCCCCCAAAAAAGATGTTTAGGTATATCATTTTCAAATTATAGAAAAACAAAGATAAAGAAAAAAATCCTGAAAGAAGCCAGAGGGGAAAAAAACCTTACCTACAGAACAAAGATAAAAATTATATCCAACTTCTCAACAACCATACAAGCAAGGATAGAGTGGAGTGAACTATTTCATGTGTCGAGAGGAAAAAACCTACCAACCTAGAATTCTGTACCCTGTGAAGTTATCCTTCCAAAGTGAAGGAGAAATAGACTTTCTGAGACAATAAAAATTTGAGGGAATTTGTTGTAGTAGACCTACCTTGCAAGAAATATTAAAAGAATTTCTTTAGAGAGAAGAAAAATATTACAGGTGAGAAACTCAGATCTACCTAAAGAAAGGAAGACGGATTAAGTGAAGGCAAGATACAAACTTTATTTCTCTTATTCTTAATTGATCTAAATAAAATAACAACAGCAAAAACGTACTGAATTATTTATGCTTATGTGTACATTTATGTGGAGAAGGCAATGGCATCCCACTCCAGTACTCTTGCCTGGAAAATCCCATGGACGGAGAAGCCTGGTGGGCTGCAGTCCATGGGGTCGCTAAGAGTCGGACACGACTGAGCGTCCTTGCTTTCACTTTTCACTTTCATGCATTGGAGAAGGAAATGGCAACCCACTCCAGTATTCTTGCCTGGAGAATCCCAGGGACGGGGAAGCCTGGAGGGCTGCCGTTATGGGGTCGCACAGAGTCGGACACAACTGAAGTGACTTAGCAGCAGCAGCAGCATACATTTATGTTTATGTAAATGCATATACATAAGTGAAATGAATGACAGCACTGATCCACAGGACAATAAGAAGGAATGGGATTATTGTTATTTTACAGTAATCACACTACCTGTGAAGTGGTATAGTTATTATTTGAAAGTGGATTTGAATTAATTGTAAATGTATATTGCAAGCTCTGGCAAAACCAATAAAAAAGTTTAAAAAATGAAGTATAACCAATATGCTAAGAAAAAAGAATATGGAACCATATAAAATACTCAATTTAAATCACAAAAGGCAGAAGAAGAGTGGGAGACAAAAATAGGACCAAAGAACAAAGTCAATGAATAGAAAACAATAACAAATATTAATCTACCTATATCAATAATCACTTTGAATGTTAATGGTCTAAATGCATCAATTAAAAGATAAAGATTGTTGGAGTGGACCAAAAATCAAGACTCAACTCTATGTTGCCTACAAGAATCCACTTTAAATATAAAGACACATATAGATTAAAAGTAAATGGATGGAGACAAATATATCATGCTAACACTATAAACAAAAGAAAGCAGGAGTAGTTACGTTAATTGCAAGAAGGGCATCACATAACAAGGTCCAACATGTATGCACCTAACAACAGGGCACCAAACTACATTAGGTAAAATCTGATAGAACTGTGAAGAGAAATAGATGAATCCAAAATCAGTTGCATCACACTCCAGCACCCCTCTAACAGAAATGGACAGATGGAACAGGCAGAAAAATCAGGAAGGACACATTCGCACTCAACACTACCAATCAACTGGACAAAACTGACATCTGTAGTCTGCTTCATCCAACAGCAGCAGGCTGCACATTCTTCTCAAGCATACACGAAACATTAACCGAGACAGGTTATAAAATACACCTCCACAAGTTTAAAAAAACAGAAATCATACAATGTCTGATCTGAGACCACAATGGAATTTAACTAGAAATCAGTAACAGAACGATAACTGGAAAATCTCCAAATACAAGGAAACTAAACCTTGTGGCTCAGTTGGTAAAGAATCTGCCTGCAATGCGGGAGACCTGGGTTTGATCCCTGGGTTGGGAAGATCCCCTGGAGAAGGGAAAGGCTACCCACTCCAGTATTCTGGCCTGGAGAATTCCATGGACTGTACAGTCCATGGGGTCGCAAAGAGTGGCACAATGCTAAAAAAAAAAAACAAGTCAAAGAGATGGCTACACTCCTCTACAATTTAGTAGCTAAAACTTGCAGGTGAGAACTGCAGAAAGCAGAGGAAATGGGAGGAAAGAGTAGAAAGGGGAATGTGCATGTAGATTATAAGGAGGCTGAAGTATGCAGAGAAAGGAGACGGTGAGATATGCCCAGCAGAGGGGTGGGCAACAGGTTTCTAGAATGTCTAAAATTCCATTTCAGTTGTCTTGCTGTGCCCTGCTGTCTTGAACTTTTGATAAAATGTACTATATATTCAGTCCTGTAGAGGTGCCATTTTAAGGAACAAAGGAACAGGAATAGTTTCAAGATGCAGAAAAGGGACAGACAGAACAGCAAAGTGACTCAAAAACTAATTGGGGACCAACTTATCATCACAAAGTGAGCCTGCTCTCCCTGTCTTGGATGCAGAGAAGCTAAGTGTTTGAAGCTTGAGATTAGATGATGGGATTCCAAGATTAAGAACACATGCTCTGCCAACTCAGAAAACAAAAAATTTGTTTTGAGGTAAGGAGGGTAGAAGAAAATGTAAAATCACCATGGAATTTCAAGGTGGGAGGTATGAGGGCAAGTGCTAGGTTACCACTCCAGGAGGGGGTATGATGACTGCAAACAGTCAGGAAGGACAACGTAATGTTTTTCACTCATTTACAAGAATCAGTAAGTTTGACCACACATTGGCTGGCATGGGAAAACAGGCATGTTCATATGTCTCTGGAGGGTGAGGAGAACAGGCAACCTTTGTGGAGGGCAGCTCGGAAATATTTAACATGCAAATACTCTTTGTTGGGGATAGGGGGAATTCATTTTTAAAGCACATACATAAGTGAAATGACTCAGGTTTATTGCAGCCTTGCTTGTAACAGCAAAAGACTGAATATAAAGTACATGTTAATAGCAGGCTGGTTAGATAATTATGGTATACTTTGAAAATGGAATGCTACATAGCTGTAAAAAAAGAACAAGGAAGTTTTTTATGTATTGGAAGGGATTGATCTCCAAGATGCAATAGTTGGGTGAGAAAAGCAAAATACAGACCAGTGTAAGATGTGTGCTCTAGTTTATGTTAAAAAAAAAAAAAAAAAAAGGAGGGCGGGGCAATGGCTGAAGGAAAAAAAATACTTGTATATGTTTTGAATCTCTCTGGAAGGACAGACAAGAAACCAGTAAGGGTAGTTGCCTTGGAGCATGAGAACAGAGTAGCTAGGAGAGAAAAGGACTGCTCAGGATAAGGTTTTTGTGTGTGTGTGTGGAATTCTTTAAAATTTTGATCATGTGAATGTATGTAATCCAAAATACAAACACTTAAGATAGATATAAAAATCCGAGGAACGCTCTGAGTAGATGAGAACTGTACAGTTTGTACAGGGTTGAGCTTATACCCTGCTCCCTTCCTGGGCCCCCACTACAGAGCTGGGTGTCCTCTGCTGTCTGCCCTCCAGGTCACTCTGCCCCTGATGGTGCCCACTGCCCCTAAATCAGCCAACACCCCACAACGCCAGGCTGCATCTGCTCTCCCCATTCACCCTTCCAGCTCAGCTGTAATCTGGGTTTCACTACCAAAACTCCCTGCCTCATTACAGGTCATCTCAGATCTTTGGTAATTCAAGGGCTTTCCCTAGGCTACATTCTCCTGGACCTCACTCCTGTTTGATACTTGAGGGGACCTTCTTAAAATTCCCTCCTTCCCTGTCTTCCCTCACCTCACAGCGAGATTTCCTTTTCACCCTTTACCGCTTTCCCTCTTCATCCTGCACCCAGGTGGTGCACATTCCCCCATGCTCAATCCTATCCCCCTGGTCTTCTCTCCTCCCCATATTCCCTGAGTAGGGGAGGGGTGCCTCTCATTCTTAAGGTTTCCAAGACCACCGTTGTGCTGAAGGCTCCAACATCGTGCACGGTGAGATGTCCTCTCCTCCAAGCTCTAGACCCAGGAAGGAATGCCAACTGGGCAGTTCCACCTAGCCGTCCCACCCTGACCTGGATCCTCATGTTCTGTGCTCCAACCACCAGCCTCACTTGACAGACTGTGCTCTGAACTTCCGGGCAAAGGCCAGGGGCTCCGCAAATTCTGTCAGGCACCCAGCGTGACGTGCTGGAAATCCTGGGAGTCTTTGCTGCCTCGGACAAATCCTCTTAGACCAAAGGGCTGACTGCAGCTGAGAACCTGCTCCTCCCTCTCTGCTCCAGCCAGCCTCAAGTCACTGTAGGTTTCTCTTCCTCTGCATTTTCACTGATCCACCCAAGCTCTGAATTGCTGTACACAATGACTAGACAGTCTCTGAATCATCCCATCATTGAGTCAGCTGCCACTCAGTGAGAACACGTGGTGTTTGGGGCACCAGGTCGGATGCTGTGGGGATGCTAAGACGAAGGAGGCACAGAGACAGCTCTACCCAAGTCAGAGAATGGAAGGTCACAAAAAAAGTGATCATTAAAGGGCCATGGAAATTCACATGAGGGAGGTATCACTTCCAGAGAGAGAGAGAGAGCTCTGAGATGTTTTACCAGAGCAGTGAGGACCATGTCAGGCTGCCCAGGGATTAGACAGGAAATGGAAGTGAGAAGGGGTCCCAGAAGGTAGTCATAGGGTGTTTAAGGCAGAAGAGAAGGCAGACTAGTTAGAGGGGGTCCCACGGTCTGGGAATATTTTTTTAAAAGGTTGAGAGAAAAAAGCCACCAAAGAAGGAAAGTCGAAATTATAGAACAGAAGGGGTGGTTGATGATTGACAGAACTACTACTGAGCCAGGCTCTATGAGCTTAATATGAGTGCAAAGTTTCTACTCTTTTTGCACAATTTCCAAGACCATGAGAATTAGAGCGAGTCATGGGGCCTTCCGATAAGAGGGCAGAGGCACCAGAAAATGGTTGACCGAGGTCAACCCTGGGATAGGGGAGCCTGGGGTGATGAGGTAGTGAGGTGACTCACTTTTGACCATTTAACATTTTGTAGCTTTTAAGTTTTGTTCTAGGTCTGTGTATTGACACTACTACAAAAATAAAATTTTTTTAAAAAATTTGTTTTTTGTTTTACACATATACATTCTTTTTTTAATATTCTTTTCTATTATGGTTTATCACAGGAGATTGGATATAGTTCCCTGTGCTATACATTAGGACCTTGTTGTTTATCCATTCTAAATGTAATAGTTTGCATCTACCAACCCCAAACTCCCAGTCCATCTCTCCCTCCTCACTACCCCCTTGGCAACCAGAAGTATGTTCTCTATGTCAATGAATCTCTTTCTCTTTTGTAGATAGGCTCATTTGTGCCATATTTTAGATTTCACATATGAGTGACATGTGTCTTTCTGTCTCTGATTTACTTTACTTTAGTATGATAATCTCTAGTTGTGTCTATGTTGCTGCTGCTGCTGCTAAGTCGCTTCAGTCGTGTCCGACTCTGTGCGATCCCATGGATGGCAGCCCACCAGGCTCCGCCGTCCCTAGGATTCTCCAGGCAAGAATACTGGAGTGGGTTGCCATTTCCTTCTCCAGTGCATGAAAGGGAAAAGTGAAAGTGAAGTCACTCAGTCATGTCTGACTCTTAGCGACCCCATGGACTGTAGCCTACCAGGCTCCTCCATCCATGGGATTTTCCAGGCAAGAGTACTGGAGTGGGGTGCCATTGCCTTCTCCGTATGTTGCTGTAAATGGCATTATTTCCTTCTTCTTATGACTGAGTAGTATTCCATTGTATGCATGTCCTACATCTTCTTTATCCATTCTTTTGTCGATGGATATTTAGGTTGTTCCCATGTTGTGACTATTGTAAATAGTGCTGCTATGAACATAGAGGTACATGTTTCTTTTAGAATTATATTTAAAAACTACTTTTTAAAGATGAATTTCAGTATAATGTTAGGAAAAGACTATAGCAGGTTGAGCATGTCAACCCTCCCTCTGAAAGGGATGAGAAAATAGGATTACAGTAGCTTGAGAAGACCTCAGATGTTGTTTCGTTCTGAAAAAGTAAAAACTAAAGCAGTTGGAAATGCTGATGGGAAAGAACTAGTAGAAACAAGTTGAACAATGCAGCTGGTCAAAAAAGGAATTCAGAGAGGTGGTATAGAATCTGAACAGGCAGCAGAGTCTTCAGTTCTGAGTGTGGACAAACAGTGTTGCTTGTCATGCCAGTAAACAAAGGATGTTGAGGCCACCAAGCCAGCAGCCTCTGCAGCTACCCTCAACGCTGCACCCTCAAGGGACTCAAGATGGAAGGAGTAGGATACTGGTCTGGGATAGCTAAGGTGCATATCAAAAGAATGATTTCAATAAGCCTAGACTCTTGCATCTTTTCATACACACTAAAGTGATAAATTCATTAATTTGAGATAGTTGTTTTCCTTTAATTAATAGTAATCTTTTGACTACCTTCCAACTACCTGTTTTTTTGTTTTTGTGTTTGTTTGCAAAAACTTCTATATATCCTTGGCACGTCCCTTACCTCTTTAGAGCAGTCCCTCAGAGCTATAAGAGAGGCTGTAGCCCAGGCTTAAGCTCTCAGTAAGTCGGCCCATAAAACATAATTCTCAACTTTGCATTTTTTTCAGTGGACCCACATTCACGAGAAATGTCTGGGATGGGATGCAGTGGGTCCTTTCCTGAAGTCCATTCCCCCTCCTTCTTCCCAGATCCAGCTCTGGGGTAGAGGAGCAGATGCTCTAGCTGAGCCTGATTAGTCTAAGCTAGTTGGCAAAATCCTGGCTCCTCTGACACAGTAACTGGTCCAGGAATGGGCATGTGACCCAGATCTGGCCAATGAGGCCTAAAAAGGCACTTAGTGGAACTTCAAGAAAGGAGGCTCCCACTCTTCTGGGAGACCTGCAGGAATCCATCTCTTTCTCCCACTCAGAGTGAATGAGGATGCATGTAGCCCCAACCTCTGCTGGCAGCCGTTCTATAACCATGAAGGCCACTATCTCCCAGATGAAGCCAATACCTGGATGAGAGCAAAGAGATGAAAAGATCCTGGATCTTTGATGAGATGGCTGAGCCACTGGATCAACCCACCCTGGAGCCTACCCTCCATCTGGATTTCCAGGACAAAAACCACATTGAATTGGGATTTTCTGTACTCGCAGTCTGGAGCTCTCTCACTGATAAACATCCCTTCCTCTAGGAAGAAAAACAAGACAAATGGGGAGGCAGAAATTGAGAGAGATGACGTCTGATGGTTCCAATTTTTCTCCACAAAGTAAAAGGTGATCAGAAACTAAAGAGCGAGGAAGGAGCTGGGAGGAGTGAGGAAGACCAGACCTGGCTATTCAGGGCAGAGGGAAAGAGAGCTGTCTGAGGGCAAGGAGGGGGCCTGGTGGGCATGCTGAGTACCCAGATGAGGTTTTTGAGAAGTTTGTCAGCTGCAAATAGCATGAAACTGTGCCACTCAACCAAGACCACCATCCTCTGGGCTTGGCCTCTGGGCTGGCCATGCAGGATCAAGAGGACAAGGGGAAAGGAGCTGGGGGCAAGAACACAGTAGTAGTGGAAGAGAGGACCCCAGGATCTAGGCTGGACCTGAAGAGAGTGAAAGCAGAAGGGGCTGATTGGTTAGGAAAAAACAAAGGTACAAAGAAACGAGGCATCTCACTGGATTGAAGAACAGGTTCAGTGGAAGTGAGAATACGAGGAGATGATGCAGAGGAAGATCCTTATAAGCAGAGTTAATTGTCCCCAGAATAACACTAGGGCCCAGCAGCTGCCATGCTCCACTGTAGCCCACTCCACCCTAGCCCATGAGTGTTGTTTCAGGATTAGCTGAGGTAGATAAATTCTAATCTAACTGAAGCTGGACAGACACAGATAAGAGCTCAGAGGGGCCTAATTCTTCCCATATCACCTGGAGCCATGTGCGTGGCAGGATGCAGGGGACATGTTTTCAAGTTTGTGCTGATGTTTCTGAAAGCTCTAGAGGGAAAGACGCTCTGTGGAGGAGAAATGAGGCATGCTGTAAGAAAAGCATCCTTAAATCGGTCCTCTTAGAGAACTCACCTCTGTGTTCATCTTGGTCTCTTTCTGTAGAAGCTGTGAAAACAAAAGCAGAGGTTCAGGACTTTGGTGGCACTCGCCCTCAGCTCTGTGCAGACACTCTCCTTGATCACCTCCCCTTCTCCCCCACTTCCTGCCCAACTGGCTCCATCTCCCTCAAATGCCTTCATCACCTGTGTCCTCCAGTGAGGGGACCCAGGTGTCTGATCTGAGGGAGGTTCTCCCTGGCCCCCCTGGGACATCACACCAGTACTGTTTCTCTAAAGGATACTGCCAACCTCTAAGGTTTTCTCCTATACTGGAAGGGATGCCTCTGTGTACTTAAAAGAATGATGCATTTCCCAAAGTTGGGGCTTCGAGAGGGTAGCTTCATGTCTACCCTTCTTTTATGGGGACAAACAAGGCAGTAAGAAATATATACCTTCTTTTTTCCCTCCTCACTGAGTTTCCCAGGGACTTAAATATGTTAAAAAATCAGGGCTGCTGCATACACACTACTATGTATAAGATAGATAACTACTAAGGACCTACTGTATAGCACAGGAAACTTGACTCAATACTCTGTAGTGACTTATTTGGGAAAAGAATCTAAAAAAGAGTGGATATATGTGTATATATATTAATTGATTCGCTTTGCTGTACACCTGAAACTAATACAATATTGTAAATCAACTATACTCCAATAAAAGTTAAAAAAAATAGTTCAGTGGGCTACTCTGAAGCCTTGACATTAAGGAGGAGGAAGAAGGGAGGAGACAGGCAAGCAAGAGTCACAGGGAATAAGGAAAGAAAAAGGGAAGATGAGGTGAAACAAGAGAGAGAAGGGAAAGAAATAAGGAACTTGTGCAGAATAGTGGGGTTCCAAAGTTTGGGGGTTCCAAACTTTAATGGACTCCTGGGGCTGCCTGTTGGAAATGTGCTTTTCTGGGTTGCACCCCCAGAGTTTCTACAGGGGAGGGAGGCTAAGAGTGTGCATCTTCAACAGGCATCTAGGAGACCGTGCTCAGATGGTCAGAGAACCGCTCTTGGAGAATCACTAGAATTGAGAGTAGAACAGATGGGCCCCAACAAGTGAACTTTCTCATTCATTTTCAGAGCCGTTAGAATTTTCACTTGATTTTAACTAGGATGGTGAGTGAGGGTGGGGGCAGAAGTGATAGAGAAGGGACTGAGGAAGCCTCTCCAGCCCTTCCACCTGGGGTGAGGGGTTGTCTGGGATGCCAACAAAAAGGATGCTCCTGAGGAGCTGAGAAGGGGAAGGAGAGCCCTCCAGGGCCTCCAGAAAGGGAGGCTGAGGTAGGCCCTGTCCTTGGACCAGTCCTGCATTTGATTTTATTCTCTTTCAGAATACGAGAAGGGTTATGCGTAGTGAAACGAACTGACTAGCAACAGCAAAAATAATACCCATCTTTAAAAGCCTTGACTCCTGGCAATCCTCAGATCACCCAGGCTGTGTGTTGAAAATAACTGGTTTTCAGTAATTCCCTTCCTTCCTCCCTTCCTGTTCCTCCTTCCTGCTTTGACAGTGGGTCTCATGACCCAAGCTGGTCAGCACACATGCTGTCTCTCCTTTGGCCACACAGAAGCTTTTCAAGTTTCCTGGAAAATTTGAACAGAGGAACTTGTTAGAAATCAGACCCTAAAAAGCAGAGAGTGAGTGATAAAGAGGGTGAGCTTGCTTCTCAGGTCCTCGGGAGTCAGTATGGGTGTGATGTCTCTTGCTCATAAAATACCTCCAAAGAATAACCAAGACACTGATGGCCAAGCCAGAAAAAGCCAGAACTAAGTCAATGATGTGTGTTGGGCAATGGTCTGGACTACAAGGGCTCCTGGAGGAGCCTGCCCCACATAGAATCCTCTCCATCACTCTATGGCAAGTTACTTATACTGTTGAGAATGTTAGTGTGAGTGTCCCTTGTGGCTTACATGTGGGTGGGGAAGTCAGATAACAAAACACGAGGAGGTGGATAAGAGTTGTGAGAAGACTGTGTCAGCTACTTTATCTACATGAACCTAATCTTTGAAAACTGACAAAAAGGCTAATAATATTAACTCCACTTTACATACGAGGGACCTGAAGTTCAGGGTAGGTTACAGCACTTGGCCTCATAGTCAGCGTGTTGTGGTTCTGAGCTGTAACTTTCAGCTTCCTGGCTCTGGAGCCAAACCCAGAATGCTCCAGAGACCTTCCCAGGGCTGTCTGACACTCAGCCAGAGAGCTGTTATAATAAACAGGAGATGTACGGTTTGATCTGGCTCTAGTCATGGACTACTCAAGTGACCCCGGTCAAACAGGTTCCCCATATGTAGGCTGAATGGTTGGACTTCATCTCTAAGATCTGTTCTAGCTCTGTAATGCTCTGTGATTCCCCAAAAAGGAAAATCTGGTGACTCCTGAAACAGTGCTCAACCTCAGTTTTGAAATGACTTTACCCAGATGCTCTATCAGACTGACAAAGATCAGAACGTTTGCCACAGAGTGTTAGTCAAATATCTTTGATTTTTTTTTTTTTTTTTTTTGTCATGCCTTGCAGCTTGTAGGATCTTAGTTCCCCAACCAGAGATTGAACCCAGGGCCTCAGTAGTGAAAGTGCGAATTCCTTAACATCACTGGGGAACCACAGATAGGTATCTCCACAGACAGCAGTTTAGTAACATCTATTACAATTCCAAATGTGAGCAAATGACCTCTGACCTAGCAATTCTACTGCTTCCCCCTTTTTTTTAATTACAGATTTTTTTTCAAGATTTAACAGTTAACTTACAATGTTGTGTTAGTTTAAGGTGCACAGCAAAGTGATTCAATTATATATATCACACATATACATACATAATTTATAGGTAATAGCCAAAACATGGAAGGAACCTAAATGTTCATTGACAGAGGAATGGATAAAGAAGATGTGGACATATACAATGGTATAATACTCAGCCATAAAAAGAACTGAAATAATCCCATTTGCAGCAGCATGAATGGACCAGAGATTACCACAGTAAGTGAAGTAAGTCAAACAGAGAAAAATAAATACCATATAATATCATTTATATGTGGAATCTAAAAAATGATACGTGAACTTATTTACAAAACAGAAAAAAAAAAAACCCTCAGAAATAGACTCACAGACACAGAAAACAAACTTACAGTTATCAAAGGGGAAAGAGGGTGAGGACTAAATTAGCAGTTTGGGATTAACATATACACACTCCTATATATGAAACAGATAAATAAAGATCTAGTGTATAGCATAGAGAACTATATTCAATATTTTGTAATAACCATTGCTTTCTATTTCTGTCTCTAGACCTCAAACCACATTCAGGAGAAATCACTAAATTGCCCTGAGTCCTTTGTCCTTTTTTTTCTTTAACTCTTTATTTTATATTGAAATATAGCTGATTAACAATGTTGTGATGGTTTCAGGTGGACACCAAAGGGTGAATCCTTTGTTCTTGTAGAAATACTACTATTGCTTGCCTTCCCTTTCTAATAAGAACTTCCAGAAAAGCTTTCCTATAAAAAGTCTATAAAACATTACTTAGGAACTTTACTGCTTTCCCACAGGATCTGGGAAAAGCAAAACAAAACAGAAACAATTTGCAGAGCTACACATGCATGAGAACCCCATATGGAAATCCTACCACCCTAGGCACCAGTGGTCTACTACCAAGGATGAATTGTATTATCATTTACAAAGCACATTCAGCAGGAGTATCCTGGACAGATTCTTTCCATTCTCCTCCTCCTCCAAGTCTCAACTTCCTTTGTAATAAGATGGCACTGTTGGGGGAGGCAGCATCCCCAGGCCACCTTTTAACATCCGCCCTGCTCATTTCTCCCCACTGTCCTGCCAAGACCATTATAGTCTGAACAGAACCCAAGGAGGACTTTATTCTATATTTTAATATATTCTAAAAGATCTAAGACCTAACCCTATAACAAGAAGATTTACTTTTTTTTTGTACTCTTTTATTTTTACTGGAGTATAGTTGGTCTACACTGTTGTGTTAGTTTCAGGGGTACAGCAAAGTGTATCAGTTATGTATTCTTTTTCAGATTCTTTACCCTTGTACATTATTACAGAATATTGAGTAGAGTTCCCTGTGCTATACAGTAGGTTCTTGTTGGTTATCTATCTTATAGTAGTGTGTGTATGTTATGTATGTTAATCCCAGACTCATAATTTATCCCTTTCCCCCAACATTTTCCCTTTGGTAACTGTAAGTTTGTTTTAGAAATTTGTGAGTCTGTTTCTGTTTTATAAATAAGTTTATTTGTATCCTTTTTTAATATGAGAGATGAGATGGTTCAATGATATCACTGACTCAGTTGACATAAGTTTTGAGCAAACTCCAGGAGACGGTGAAAGACAGGTAAGCCTGGTGTGCTGCAGTCCATGGGGTCACAGAATCAGACAACTTAGTGACTGAACAGCAACATCCTTTTTAAAATTAGATTACACATATGAGTGATACCATATTATATTTGTCTTTCTCTGACTTACTTCACTTAGTATCATAATCTCTAGGTCCACTCATGTTGCTGCAAATGGCACTATTTTGTGCTTTTTTATGGTTGAGTAATATTCCATTGGATATATGTATCACATCTTTTTTATCCTTTCCCCTGTTTAGGTTGCCTCTATGTCTTAGCTATTGTCAACAGTGCTGCAAAAATCACTGGGGTGCAGGATTTACTTTTGTTTGATTTTTATTTCAAGGGTTTAATATTTTAAGAATATTTAAAACATTTTAATAACATTTAAAAGCTTAAAGGCTTTAAGTTTCTGACTTTTAGCATTATGTTTAGAAAGACTTATATGTACATTTTTTCCTTTTAGATTTTTAACTTTTCCCCCCTTTATTTACATGTTTAGTTTTAATCAATCTAAGTTGTTTGGTATATGGCATAATAAAAGACTGCTGTAATCTCCCCAAATAGGTAAATTGTTCTCATATCATTTATTCTCATAAAGATTCATTCTTTCCCCCAGTGGCTCATATTTAAATTCTTATGAATATGGTTATTCTTTCTTTCACACTATTGACTCCGATTTCCATACCTCTAATATATTATTTACAGGACTGTGGCTTTACAACATATTCTGCTTTCTGGTAGTTCAAGTTCTCCCATTAAGCTGTTCCATATTCTTATCTTTTCTTGCTCACTCAGACTTCTAGATTAAATTTAGAACAGCTTTGTCAAGTTAAGAAAAAATATTCCACAGGGACTGTGCTTGTGATTGCATCAAATTGATAAATTAAATTAGGATTAATCATTCAGCCTTTCCACCCAGAAATATATGGTATGCCTCTGTTGGAGAAGCCACTTAAAGAAAACAGAAAAAAGAATCTCAAGTTAGTTTTTTAATTACTGCATAATTACAAATGACAGCTCAGGCTGCAGTGGTTCACTAGGAAGTTAATGGAAAAAAGTCAACATTTTGGCATAAATAACCTGCTTAAAGCATTTTCACGTAGGTAAACCTCTCCTCAGATGTCCTGCAGCAGACAAGCTATCCTCTGGGAAATGGGGTTACAGATCATCATACTAAGTGAAGTAAGTCAGAAAGAGAAAAACAAATACCATATGACATCACTTATACGTGGAGTCTAAAATATGACACAAAATATGAACTTATCAATTAAACAGAAACAGACTCACAGACACAGAGAACAGACTTGTGGTTGCCATGAGGGACAGGGGGTGGGGAGAGATGGATTCGGAGTTTGGAATGAGCAGATGCAAGGTATTATGTATAATGGATAAACAACAAGGTCCTACTGTATAGCACAGGGAACTATATTCAACATCCTGTGATAAACTATAATGGAAAAGAATATGAAATAGAATGTATATGTATGTATAACTAAATTACTTTGCCATAGAGTAGAAATTAGCAAAATATTATAAATCAACTATATTTCAAGAAAAATAAAAATTTTAAAACAAAGGCCAGTTCTAGACCTGGCTTGGGTATCAACCAGTTGTGTGACTGAGGCCAGGGCACATGGTCTCTGAGCACCCTGAAAAAGGGGGGCATATGAGTGTAAATGAACTTAGATGACCCCTAACACACTCTTTCAGTGCTGACATGCCATAAATTCTAACTCATTTCTATTTTTTGTTTCTTCTTTGGTTTAGCTTTCTTCATGTTTGGCTTGGTTACCTGGAGGTTATTAGCTTCTCTTGGGTTCACTTAGGGCTTCCCTTGTGGCTCAGCTGGTAAAGAATCCGCCTGCAATGCAGGAGACCTGGGTTTGATCCCTGGGTTGGGAAGATCCCCTGGAGAAGGGGAAGGCTACTCCAGTATTCTGGCCTGGAGAATTCCATGGACTGTATAGTCCATGGGGTCACAAAGAGTCAGACACGACTGAGTGGGTTCACTTAGGGGCAGACAAACACAAGTAAATGAGGACAAGGCTCAGGTTATCAGATACAGGGAAGCTGCTGCCCAGCTGCTCCGAGTCCCCGACACTCAGCAGGTAAAGCATTCCTCAGCACTCTGTCTGAACATATGTCACTGTCCTTCCCCTCCCAACTTTCAAAGCCCCTCCCACCTGCTCCATGACCCTCCTATTCCTCCTGGTGGCCATTTCAAAACCTTCTGCCTTTCACTCAGAGTGATCTTGATATTCAGTTCAGTTCAGTTCAGTTGCTCAGTCGTGTCCAACTCTTTGCGACCCCAGGGACTGCAGCACGCCAGGCCTCCCTGTCCATCGCCAACTCCCGGAATTTACTCAAATTCATATCCATTGAGTCGGCGATGCCATCCAGCCATCTCATCCTCTGTCGTCCCCTTCTCCTCCTGCCTTCAATCTTTCCCAGCATCAGGATCTTTTCAAATGAGTCAGCTCTTCGCATCAGGTGGCCTAAGAATTGGAGTTTCAGCTCTAGCATCAGTCCTTCCAATGAACACCCAGGACTGATCTCCTTTAGGATGGACTGGTTGGATCTCCTTGCAGTCCAAGGGACTCTCAAGAGTCTTCCCCACACCACAGTTCAAAAGCATCAATTCTTCGGTGCTCAGCTTTCTTTATAGTCCAACTCTCACATCCATACATGACTACTGGAAAAACCATAGCTTTGACTAGACGGACCTTGATATAACAGGAGAGAAATATTGTATAAGGAGTCAAAGCACTCTTACTAAGAATGAACAGCTGGTATCCTGTATTTAAACTTACAAGGGTGTGTCCATCCTTTAAAAAACACTTATTCACTCAAATAATCGCAAACAATACAATCTGAGTGTAACTCAATTTTAAAGGTGGGTTGAGAGCAGGACATTCGGGGGCCCATACATGCTGTTAGGCACTGATACCCAAGAAAGTCCAGGTCAAAACCTTGGTCCCCTATTGCTGAGATTAGTTCTTTCTGGCCAAGTGCTTTTGGAAACCATGAACTGCTGGAACATGCGAGCACAGCACAAATGACAAGTGTGTTGGGGCTGGGACAAAGGAATATAACTCTTCCACCTGGAAAGAATTTGTGTAACTCTGGTTTCTAACTATTTATTTATGTCTAAAATTTATTTATTATTTGTCTGCATCAGGTCTTCGTTGCAGCATGTAGGATCTTTGATGAGTCATGCAGGGTCTTTCATTGTGGTACACTCACTCTCTAGTTGGGCACATGGGCTCAGTAGTTGCAGCACTTGGGGCTTAACTGCTCCAGGACACGTGGGATCTTTATTCCCTGACCAGGCATCGAACCCACATCCTTTGCATTGCAAGGTGGATTCTTAACCACTGGACTACCAGGGAAGCCCCTGGTTTCTAACACTAAAATCTCAATAATTATGCTCTTCAGGATTGTTAGAGGGAATGTGATTTCTTTCCCCTTAGCAGATCAATGAAGACTTTCACAAGCAAAATTTCACGATGTGTTATGTGTGAGCTCGATGTTAATTGTATAAATCATATTATGCTCTACAACTGAGCATATGATGTTTTTTGTGCTCTTTTGTGCCTGTTCTGTTTTCCTATGTTGCTTTTTTCCAGCTTTATAGAGATATCATTGACAGACTACATCCTATCAGTTTAAGGTGTACCCATGGTAGTTTGATCCATGTATATATTTCTCATGCAGTTTTTTAAAAGAGGCTGTAAATTCTCAGATTTCAGATGAGAAAATTTAAGGCCCCCTTTCAAACTCTAAAGTATTATGATGTGGTTTCTGTGATGATAAAAAGGTAAACAGTTAAGGTATAAGAACAATCATTCTGTACAAGATATATAGAAAATATCCAACTATTCAGGCACAAGCAAAGATATGTTTTAGTACAGCAAACAACACAACTGAGTTGGAATATGGAGGATTAAAAAGCTTAAAGAAATCTCGCAAAAAAGTTGACCAAGATGAGGAACGACATAGAAGGCTCCTGGCTCCCCTCCTGCTGTGGACACACTGAGCATACAGCTACAGTGGGAGCAGTCCCTTCTGAAAGAGATCCAGAAACTAGCTCAGTGACTCCTACACATCTGGTGAGTAAGCAAATATTCACATCAAAACAGGTAGGAGGGGCTGAGTCAAATGACAAGGTCCTACTGTATAGCACAGGGAATTATATCCAATATCCTGTGATAAACCATAATGGAAAAGAACATATAAAAAAGGAATGTATACATATGTATGATTGAATCACTTTGCTGTATAGCAGAAATTAACACAACATTGTAAATCAACTATATTTCAATTTTAAAAAAGATCTTTACAGTGAACACTACAAGGGAATTCCCTGGCAGTCCAATGGTTAGGACTCTGTGCTTTCACTGCTGACGGCCCGGATTTAATTCCTAGTCAGGGAACTAAGATCTCACAAGTCACACGGCATGGCCAGAAAAAAAAAAGAAAAAACTATAAGACGTTAATGAAAAGAATGGGAAAAGACACCAAAAAATGAAAAAATATATTCTGTGCTCATGGATTGAAAGAATTAATATTATTTATGTTCGTACTACCCAAAGTGATCTACAGATTCAATGCAATCCTTATTAAAACTCCAATGGTATTCTTTACAGAAACAGAAAAGCAACCCTAAATTTTGTATGGAACCACCTAAGATCTGAAACTGTAAATCTCCTGGAAGAATACATAAGGGGTAAGTAAACTCCTTAACTTTGGTCTTGGCAATGATTTTTTGGATTTGACACCAAAAGCAAAGACAATGAAAGCAAACACAAACAAGTCAGACTACAGGAAACTAAAAAGCTTCTGCAAGGCAAAGGAGGCCATGGAATGGGAGAATATCTCTGCAAATCAAAATAAGGGGTTAATAACCAAAATATATGAGGAACTCCTACAACTCAATGGCAAAAAACCCCAAATGGTCCAATTTAAAACTGGGCAGGGAAACTTAATAAGCATTCTTCCAAAGACATACAAATGGTCAACAGGTACACAAAAGGCTTTCAGCATTCAACATCATTAATCATCAGGGAAATCAAAAAGAGAAATTATCTCACTAGTTAGTTTGGCCATCATCAAAAAGAAAAGAGAGAATGAATACTGGTTAGGATGTAAAAAAAAGTGAAAGTTTGTACACTGTTAATGGGAATATAAACTGATACAGCCACTACAGAAAATAATATGGAGATTCCTCATGAAATTAAGAATAGAACCACTGTATGATCCAGAAATCCCACTTCTGGGTATATATCCAAAGGAAACAAAATAATTATCTCAAAGAGATATATATGTACTCCCATGTTCACTGCAGCATTATTTACAATAGCCAAGACCCAGAAACAACCTAAGTGTAGACAGATGAAAGGATAAAAATGTGATTCATACAGAGTCAGCCCTGCATACCTAAGGATGTGTAATGCACAGATAAGGAAGATGACTATATTCATTACATTGCACCATTTTATACATGGGACTTGAGGATGCAAGACTTCCCTGGTGGCTCAGACGCTAAAGCGTCTGTCTACAATGTGGGAGACCCTGGTTCGATCCCTGGGTTGGGAAGATCCCCTGGAGAAGGAAATGGCAGCCCACTCCAGTACTATTGCCTGGAAAATCCCAGGGATGGAGGAGCCTGTTAGGCTACAGTCCCTGGGGTCTCAAAGAGTCGGACGTGACTGAGCGACTCCACTTTCCACTTTAAGGACCCAAAGATTTCGGTATCCACAGGGGCTCCTGGAACCAATGCCCTAGAGATAGTGAGGGACGACTCTATACGGAATATTATTCAGCCTTAAAAAGGGAAGAAAATATTGTTATTTGTGACAACATAGCTGAACTCAGACATTATGCTAAGTGAAATAAGCCAGGCAGAGAAAGACAACAAATGGTATCACTTATATGTGAAATCTATTAGAAAACTGGTACCCAGTGTAGGGGAAAGAGGGAGAGACAGGTAAAAAGTACAAATTTTTAGCTACAACATGAATAAGATCTGAGGATCTAATATAAAACACGGTAACTACAGTTGATAACAGTCATGTATGATTGAAATTTGCTAACAGCAGAACCTAAATGTACTCACCAAAACCAGTAAATGTGTTTACTCCACGGAGAGAATACTTTCAAAATGTTATCTGTATATCAAATCATCACACTATATATACTTTAAGTATCTTAGAATGTTTTTGTCAATTATACCTCAATAAAGCTGGGGAAAAAAAAAAATCCTGCCTTAGCTAAAACCACATGACTTGACATTCCCACTTAAAACAGCCAGAGGTCAAAAGCAGCAGTGGCTACATGTGTATGTGTTTTATTTTTCAAAAACATTTTTGCCTATTGTCTTTTACTCCCATGAAGTTAGAGCCCTCAAACTTTCATTCTGCAGAGACAGGAAGACTTTAAATCACTTGCTGCTGGTGGTTCTCCATCTGCCCTCCTCCTCCCTGCTCAGGAACTGGCTGACCTCCCTATGTTGCATCTCCTGGCCTGCTTCACCCTCCAGCTTCCACTTGACACTGGCCAGAGAAGGAGATCAGAAGAGGGGAAAGGTGTAACACAGAACAAACCTGACTCCCTGCTTGGTTACTCTGGATCTTACCTCTTTGCAAAACAATGTTGCCTCTAGCCTGAAATATGCAAGGCAGCACATTCTCAAGGCTTTGCCTCCCAGGCTTGCTCCTTCAAGGCCTAACAGTTTTCATTTATATAAAGATAAAAAGTTGCACAACAGAGGATCACACTGGTCCTGTTGGAGGTTGACAGCAGACCTACATGGACAGCTGCAAGAGCAAAGGATTATCACATCCCCTTCCTGGTCTGGTCCACACCAAGACTTCTGCAACAGCTAGCTACACCCCTGCCCCCTTTGAAGCCTGAATTCTAACTCAGGGGTAAGATGGTTCCTTGGGACACTAGGTTACCATCTTCTCTGTCTGCTGGGTTTCCAAAAAAGTCACTATACTTTGCCCCAACACCTCGTCTCTCGATTGAGTAGCCAGTCATGCAGCTGAGCAGTACCGGGTTTGGAAAAAAGGAGAGGCTGGTGAACTTATCCCCAACATGTCCTGTCCCACCAAGCTGCTGCTCCAGCAGTGGCTGACTTCTGCCAAGGCCCCCCTGCGGCCCTGGAGGGTGAGCCCTCCTTGGGAGCTCCACCCCACTCTTACCTCCAAGCTCTGGAACCACAGTCCCTTCCCTGCCCCTTCAGACCAGGGTGGGGATGGCACCCCACCAACCCTCTTACCTGGGTGCCTCATTGTCATTTGTTGGTTTCGTGAAACCTACCCCCTCTTCTATAGAGTCCCTTCAAAAATGTCTTGCATTTTTGTGGGTTTTTTTCCTGTTTCCATTCTAACCAATATACTTGCCCAGCAAAATCTCCCCGTAAGTGAATGGTACAGCCAGGACTAAACAGCTTCCTTGGCTTAAACTTTGCCTCTCTTTCCATCCTTGTCTTTCTCCTAAGCGCAAACTGGAATATGAATCTCTCCAGGGCATACCATGAATAATATGGCAATTTCCATTAACCCAATGGTCTCAATCAACATTTCTGATTGTTAGAATGAGAAGGGAGGAGTGAGCCAGCATGCTGCTAACCACCTTCTAATGCACGGGACAGCCTCCCACAACAAAGAGTTATCCAGCCCCGAATATCAACAGTTCCGAGGTTGATTACTCCTCCTGCAGAATGACCCACAACTGTGACTTTCCTCCTCTCTGAAATGCTCTCAGATGCCTATAATCACTGCTCTCAAGCCAGGCTTCTGGCAGAAGTATGTTGAGTCCTGCCCTAGGCCAGAGGTGCCTTGCACCAAGGCCTCAGAAGTGGAGCCCAGAACCCAGGTCACCTCCAAAGCTGATTGAGCCCCTCTGTACCAAAGCCCCTGATATCACTGACAAGCTTCCTGACTCCCAATTAGGCGAAGATGCCCACTCCTGTAAACACACTATAGCGTCCCAACCAATCACCTAACTAACGCCAACCTTTCAGCAGGAATTTTCTTTGTCTTGAGGCTATAAAATTGGCTATTAACTCATGAACATTGTTGGCTTTCCCTAGTCTGTCAGGAGGCCGACCCACTGTGCTCACATTATCTCTGCCCACATTATCTCTACTCTTTGTTCTTAATAAACTCATTCTCTTCTGAAATGCTCTAGGTCTGGAAATTCTTTTCCAACCTGTGCTCACACTGACTCAACAAAGAATGGGGGAAGAATTAGGGAGATGGTGACCTTCTCAGACAGGCCCGGGTGCTGGCCTGAGAGGTCCAAGAGTTAAGGTAAAAGTGACCTTTCCCTCTAGGCTGAATTTTCCTTTCTTGAAGGGAGCTGATACTTTGGGGGCCTACCAAGGAAAATAAAATGACTACATGGGCAAAAGTCTGGAAAAATACACATCAAAATATTAATTGTAATTATGTCTCTGAGTGGTAGAATTTTTAGTGATTTCTTTGTGGTTATCTATATACTTTAAATTTTGCAGGACTTCCCTGGTGGTCCAGTGGTTAAGAATCCACCTTTCAATGCATGGGATGTAGGTTTGATCCCTGGTCAGGGAACCAAGATTCCACATGCCACGTGGCAACTAAGCAACGAAGACCCAGCGCAGCCCAAAAAAGTTAATAAAATAAATTTTGCTATAAAGGTTAGTTAACATTTATATGATTATTTAAAACTCTAAAAAGAAGCTATTATGCCATATTCACTGATTCCATCCCTCCCAGCCCCAGTTCCTCAAATGCATAGAATTTCACATGGCAATATATCAGGGTGCTTTAATAATGAAAACCAGAAAATTGTCTTTATAGCCAATTATAAGGAATGACTCTACTTCCTTCAAGGTCATTCATATTTGAGGAATGAATGAATGAATGTATTCTTTACTTTCAAATGACATGTACTTATGCAACTGACCAAGTTTACTTTCCTAGAAGCAAAATTTGAGACTCAGCACAAAAGCAATATAGACTTGCACTGTCCTATATGGTAGCCACTGTAGGCTAATTTGTTTCAGTCATGTCTCTCTGCAACCCCATGGACTGTAGCCCGCCAAGCTCCTGTGTCCACGAGATTCTCCAGGCAAGAATACTGGAGTGAGTTGCCATTTCCTTCTGCAGGGAATCTTCCTGACCCAGGGATCAAACCTGTGTCTCCTGTGGCTCCTGCATTGCAGGCAGATTCTTTACCGCTTGAGCCATCAGGGAAGCCCCAAGTAGCCATTAGACACACACCATTTTTTTTAATTGAAGTATAGTAGATTTACAATGTGCCAATCTCTGCTGTACAGCAAAGTGACTCAGTTATACACATATTAAATATTCTTTTTAAAATATTCTTTTCCATTATAGCTTATCCAGGAGACTGGATATAGTCCCCTGTGCTATACATTAGGACCTTGTTGTTTATCCATTCTAAATGTAACATTTTGCATCTACCAACCCCATATTCCCAGGCCATCCCTATCCCTTCCCCCTCTCCCCCTTGGCAACCACAAGTCTGTACTCTTATGTCTGTGAGTCTATTTTTGTTTTGTAGATAGGTTCATTTGTGCTGTATTTTAGATTCCACATATTAGTCATGTCATATTGTATTTCTCATTCTGACTTACTTCACTTAGTATGATAATCTCTAGTTGCATTCGTGCTTCCTTTTTTGTGGCTGAGTTAATACTCCACTGTTTATATGTATCTCATCTTATTTATCCATTCATCTGTCACTGGACATTTATGTTGTTTCCATGTTTGGCTGTTGTGAACAGTGCTGCTGTGAACATCGGGGTGCATGTCTCTTTTAAAATTATAGTTCTCTCAGGGTATAGGTGCAGGAGTGGAATGGCTGGATCCTCTGGTAATTCTATTTTTAGTTTTCTGAGGAACCTCCATACTGTTTAACAAACAGACATACACTATTTAAATGTAAATTAATTAAATATTGAACATTTCCATTTTCACAGCAAGTTCACACTTTATTTTTCCCGTGGACTTACTTTCTCTCTTCCATTATCTTTGCTCCCCATATCTGGTTACATTTATTTTCTGCTGACTTGCTACGCCTCTACATGATTTTGTTGCAAACCACCCTAGTTCCTTTATGGGACAATTCAGGATATCAGTACTTTAAAATATTTGTGTCGAGATAATCTTGTTGTTGTTGGGAACTCAGCCTTAATTTTTCTGGAGTGCACTTAAATCATGAAACCTTCAGAACAACGTCTGAAATTCTGAGTTTCCAGTTTCCAAAGAGGAAAGCGCGGTCAGGAGAGGTTAAGTGACCTGCGGAGGATTCATACCAAGGAGCAGAACCCCATGCCGGCGGGTTCCTGGAGTCCCGGCCGGCCGAGTTCTCACCCCCGCTGGAGATGCCGAGCAGAGCCGCTCGTTCACCCTGCCGCCCCACTACGCCGCACCGCCCGAAAAACTAGCTGAATACCTCTACATAAAAACCGAAACCATCACCATTTTACAAATGAAATAGGGATGAAATGTTCTTAATACTCGGCCTTTGTTTATTTGACTCAGGCCCTCCCCAAGGAGCCCGTAGCGATCGCCGGCCAGCCGAGTTTCGCTTGCGCCCGCTACCCGCCGGTCCGGGCGAGGTGGGTAGCGCCGAGAGCTCGGGGCCGGTGGCCGGTCAGGCGCTGGGTCTACCGCGCGCATCGGTTTTCAAGCTGCTTCTGGAGGGTTTCCCGAAAGCTCGATCCCGATCCCCCGCGCGCCTTACCTGCCGCTGGGCACAAAGCTGAGGCTCTCCAAGCCACCTCCGGGCTCCGCGCCACCACCCGCCCTACGAACCCTGCAGGAGCGCGGCTGGGATTGGCTGCCGGGTCGGAGAGACGCGGAGAGGCGAGTGGAGGAAGGAGGAGGAGAAACGGGACGGGGTGGGAGTGTGTGGGGAAGGGGTCCCGCCTATGTCTCCTCCCCCGAGGGCGCAGCCCCAGCACTCTGCTAGATTACCCGAGCCGCAGGACTAGCTGTGAACTTGTCCAGGCTGCAATCTTCAGCCCACCTCCTGCCCTGTCCCTTGCGCCCTGCTTGGCGGCGCCAGTGGGCCGAGGGCGCGCATCCGCGGGGGAGGGGAAGCCCTAGGCTCGTGCTCCGGGCCCGCAGAGTGTCTGGGGCTGTGCACCGTGTGCCCCATCTCTAGTGGGGGGCGTTGGAGCCTCCTCCTCTGCCCCACTCCTGCCACGGGAACCCGCTGGATCCTTTTTGGGTTAGTAGCTCCGGTTCTGGTGGAACTACCAGGGAGGCATTTTTTTCTCCTCTGTGTGTATGTTGAAATACCTGTAACATAAAATTTCCATCTTAACCATTTTTAAGTGTATACAGTTCAGTAATATCAAATACATTTACTTAGTTGTGCAAAAACACCACTATCCATATCTATAACTGTTTTCATCTTGTGAAACTGAAGCTCTACACCCATAAAACAATGACTCCTTGGTTATTTCTTGCCCCCAAGCCCTGATAAGCACCATTCTACTTTCTGTGTTTATGATTTTGACTGCTGTATCTCATATATGTGGAATCATACATTATGTATCTTTTTCTGACTGGCTTATTTCATTTAGAATAATGACCCCAAGAGTCATCCATGTTATAACATATCGCATAATGTCCTTCCTTTTTAAGACTGAACAATATTCCATTGAATGTATAATATATTTACATTTTGCTTATCTGTTCATCCACAGATGCACATGACTTTCTTTGTTGGATTAGTTATTACAAATAATGCTGCTATGAACATAGGTGTACAAATATCTCTTTGAGACCCTGCTTTCAATTCTTTGGGGTATATGCCCAGAAATGGAATTGCTGGATCATATAGTAATTCTATCTTTAATTACTTGAGGAAACACCAGTTTTCCATAGTGACTATACCATTTTATATTTTCACCATTTTCACCAATAGTGCACAAAGCCTAATTTCTCCATGTCGTTGCAAACACTCATATTGCTTGTTTAAGTAGTAGCTAGCCTAATGAATGTTAGGTGGTATCTCAATTCAGTTTTGATTTGCATTTCCGGAAGCAACAGTTAGAACTGGATGTGGAACAACAGACTGGTTCCAAATAGGAAAAGGAGTACGTCAAGCTGTATATTGTCACACTGCTTATTTAACTTTATGCAGAGGACATCATGAGAAACGCTGGGCTGGAAGAAACACAAGCTGAAATCAAGATTGCTGGGAGAAATATCAATAACCTCAGATATGCAAATGACACCACCCTTATGGCAGAAAGTGAAGAAGAACTAAAGAGCCTCTTGATGAATGTGAAAGAGGAGAATGAAAAAGTTGGCTTAAAGCTCAACGTTCAGAAAACTAAAATCATGGCATCTGGTCCCATTACTTCATGGGAAATAGATGGGGAAACAGTGGAAACAGTGTCAGACTTTATATTTTTGGGCTCCAAAATCACTGCTGATGGTGATTGCAGCCATGAAATTAAAAGATGCTTACTCCTTGGAAGGAAAGTTATGACCAACCTAGATAGCATATTAAAAAGCAGAGACATTACTTTGCCAACAAAGGTCTGTCTAGTTAAGGCTGTGGTTTTTCCAGTAGTCATGTATGGATGTGAGAGTTGGATGGTGAAGAAAGCTGAGCACCGAAGAATTGATGCTTTTGAACTGTGGTGATGGAGAAGACTCTTGAGAGTCCCTTGGACTGCAAGGAAATCCAACCAGTCCATCCTAAAGGAGATCAATCCTGGGTGTTCATTGGAAGGACTGATGTTGAAGCTGAAGCTCCAATACTTTGGCCACCTCATGCGAAGAGTTGACTCATTGGAAAAGACTCTAATGCTGGGAAGGATTGGGGGCAGGAGGAGAAGGGGATGACAGAGGATGAGATCGCTGGATGGCATCACCGACTCGATGGGCATGGGTTTGGGTAGACTCCGGGAGTTGGTGATGGATAGGGAGACCTGGCATGCTGGGATTCATGGGATCACAAAGAGTCAGACACGACTGAGCGACTGAACTGAACTGAACTGAATGATTGGTGATGTTTAGCATCTTTTCATGTGCCTTTTGGCCATTTGGATCTCTTCTTTGGAGAAAAATCTATTTTGTTCATTTTGAATCAGGTTGTTTGGTTTTTGTTGTTGAGTTTTAGGAGGTCTCTATATATTCTGGGTATTAATGTTTTATCAGATATATGATTTGAAAATATTTTCTCCCATTCTGTGGGTTGCCTTTTTACTCTTTTTACTTTTGATGCACAATTTGTATTAATTTCATGGAGTCCAATTTGTCTATTTTTCCTTTTGTTACCTGTGCCTTTCGTGTCATATCCAAGAAATCATTGCTAAATCCAACGTCATGAAATGTTTTCTCCTAGAAGTTTTGTCTTACATTTAGGTCCTTCATCTGTTTTTGAGTTAATTTTGTATATGTCAGTTAGGGGTCCAACTTTATTCTTTTTCATTGTGGATATCCAGTTTTTCCAGCAACGTTTACTGAACAGATTGTACTTTTCCCCATTGAATGGTGTTGGCTCCCTTGTCAAAAATAATTTGACCACATTTGGGGTTTATTTTTGGATGCCCTATTCCTATTCCATTGGTCAATGTCTCTGTGTTTATGCTAATACCACACTTTTTTGATTAGTGTAGCTTTATGATAAATTTTAAAATCAGGAAATCAGGGGTGAAGTCTTCCACTTTAGCTCTTTTTCAAGATTGTTTTGGCAATTTGGGGTCCTTTGAAATTCCACATGAATTTTAGGATGTCTTTTTCTATTTCTGCAAAAAAATTGTTGACATTTTCATATGGATTGCTTTGAATCTATAGATTAGTTGAATTTTATTGACATTTTGACAATATTGTCTTTTACTTCATGAACATGGAATGTGCATCCATTTATTTGTGTCTTCTTTAATTTCTTTCAGCATTGTTTTGTATTTTTCATTGTATGAGTCTTTCACCTCCTTAGTTAATTCCTAAGTATTTTATTCTGTTTGATGCTGTTACATATAGAATTGTTTTTGTAATTTCTTTTCAGATAGTTCATTGTCAGTGTACAAAAATGCAACTAATTTTTGTGTGTTGGCTTTATGACTTGCTGCCTTGATGAAAATTTATTAGTTCTAGTAGCTTTTTTTTTCCCCCTTGATGGATTGGGGTTTTCTATATATTAGATCATATTATCCATGAACAGATGCACTTTTACTTCTTTTTTTCCAATTTGGATGACGTTTATTTATTTTTTCTTACTTAATCGCAGTGGCTAGAATTTCAGTATTGTATCGAATAGAAGTGGCAAAAGTGGGTATTCTTGCCTTGTTCCATGTCTTATAGGAAAAGCTTTCAGTCTTTCACCATTGACTATGATGTTCACTGACAGTTTTTCAGAAATGGCTTTTACTATGGTGAGGTAGTTTCATTTTACTCTAGTGTATTGAGTATTTTTTATCATGAAAAGGTGTTGAATTTTGTCAAATGCTTTTTCTGCATCAATTGGAGTGATCATGTTTGTTTTCTGCTTCGTTCTATTGGTGTGACTCATTATATTGATTGATTTTCATATGTTGAGCTGTCCTTAGTTATGGTGAATAATCCTTCTAATATGCTGCTGAGTTATAGTTCCTAGTATTTTGATGAGCATTTATATCAATGTTTATAAGGGATATTGATCTGTAGTTTTCCTTTTTTAGGATGTCTTTGTCTGTCTTTGGTGTCAGGGTGATGCTGGCCTCATAGAATGAGTTAGGGAGTATTTCCTTCTCTTCATTTTTTTTTTTCTGGAAAATTTGAGAAGAATTAGTATTCTTCTTTAAATGATAGCTTCACTGTAAAGCCATTGGGTCCAGAACTTTTATTTGTGGAAAGTTTTTATTACTGATTGAATCTCCTTACCAGTTGTAGCTATATTTCAAATTTTTTATTTCTTCATGAGTTAGTCTTAGTAGGTTCTGTGTTTCTAGAATTTGTCATTTCACGTAGGTTCTCCAATTTGTTGTTGTACAGTTGTTTATACTATTCTCTTACAATCCTTTTTATTTCTGTAGCATCAGTAGTGTTGTCACTACTTTCTTTTCTGATTTTAGTAGTTTGAGTCTTCTTTGTTTTCTTAGTCTGTGTAGCTAAAGGTTTGCCAATTTTTCTGATTTTCTCAAAGAACCAACTTTTGGTGCCATAGATTTTCTCTATTGTTTTTATATTCTCATTTTCGTTTATCTGTGTTCTAATCTTTATTGTCTCCTCTCTTCTAGCTTTGAGTTTGTTCTTCTTTTTCAAGTTCCTTAGGTTGTTGATTTGAAACCTTTCTTATTTTTTAATGTAAGCATTTATAGCTATAAGTTTTCCCCTTAGGACTGCTTTTGCTAAGTCCCATAAGTTACGGTATGCCATGTTTTCATTTTTATTTATCTCTGAGTATTTGCTGATTTCTCTTATATTTTCTTCTTTGATCCATTGGGTGTTTGTATGTATATTGTTTAATTTCTACAACTTTGTGAATTTTCCAGTTTTCTTTCTGTTATTGATTTCGAATTCCATCCGTGTGGTCAGAGAAGATACTTTGTATGATATCCATGTTTTAAAACCTATTGAGACTTAATTTGCAGCCTAACATGTGATCTATCCAGAAAAATGTCCAATGTGCACTTGAGAAGAAGGTGTAGTCTGTTGTAGAGTGCTCTGTGTATGTCTGTTAGATCAGTTGGTTTACTGTGTTAAGTCCTCTATTTCCTTTCTTATATTCTATCTTTTTTTTTAGCCATTATTACGAGTGGGGCATTGAAGTCTTCAACTACTATTGTAGAACTGTCTATTTCTCCTTTCAATTTTGTCAGTTTTTGCTTCATGTATTTTGATGTTGTATATTAAAGTGTGTATATGTCTATAATTGTTAAATCTTCTTTCTTGATTGAATCTTTTATGAATATATAATGTGCTTGTCACATAATTTTTTTGGATTTAAAGTCAATTTTTTCTGGTATTATTATAGCCATATCTGCTCTCTTTTGGTTACTGTTTTCATGGATTATCTTTTCCCATCCTTTCCCTTTCAACATGTTTGTGTCTTTGGATCTCAAGTGCATCTCTTGTAGACAGCATAGAGTTGCATCATGTTTTTTATTTATTCTGCCAATATGAGTCTTTTGATTGGAGAGTTTAATCTATTTACATTTAAAGTAATTACTGATAACAAAGCTCTTCTGTCACATGCTAGTTGTTTTCTATATACCTTTGTTGTCTCTCATTTCCTGCATTACTATCTTCTTATGTGTTTAGTTGATAGTGAAATGTTTAAATTTCTATCTCATTTCCTTTTGTGCATATTCTATAGCTATTTTCTTTGTGGCCACCAAAAAAGATTATGTTTAACATCCTAAAGTTATAACATTATAATTTTAATTTACTCTAGCTTCACTTCAATAACATGCAAAAACTCTGTTCCTTTATAGCTCTTTCCCCACCTCCTTCAGCTGTTGATGTTGCACATTTACATCTTATACATTGTGTGCCCCAAAATATAAATGAATAATTATTTTATATCATGTAGAAAACAAAAAGTACAGTTACAAACCATTGTTGCAATGATATAGCTTTTATAATTGCCCATGTATCTTTACTGAAACCATTATTTCTCCATACAGTTTTGAGTTACTATTGAGTGTCCTCATTTCACCATGCAGGAGTCCCTTGAGCATTTCTTGCAGGGCAGATCTAATGGTTACAAACTCTCTCAATTTTTGCTTATCTGGGATTATCTTAATTTTCCCCTCAACTTTGAAGGACAGTTTTGCCACATTTAGGATTCTTATTGATATGCTTTCCTTTTAGCACTTTGGATATATCAGCCCACTTCTGGCCTCCAAGTTTTCTGAAGAGAAATTTGCTGATAATCTTTTTGAGTATACTTGTATGTGATGATTTTCTCCTCTCTTTGCTTCTTTTAAGATCATTTCTTTGGCTTTTGTAAGTTTGATTATATGTATCTTGGTATGGATATCTGAGTTCATCTTATTTGGAGTTGGTCAAATTTATTGGGTGCTTATGTTCATGTATTTGACCACGTTTGGGCATTTTTCAGTCACTGTTTCTGCAAATATTCTCTTTGCCCCTTTCCGTTCTTCTTGGTCTCTCACATGCGCATATTGTTCTGCTTGATGTCCTGTAGGTCCCTTAGGCTATGTTCATTTTTCATTTATTTTCTTTCTGTTCCTCATAGTTGGTAACTTTAATTGTCCTATTAAGTTACTGATTGTTTCTTCAGTCTGCTCAAATCTACCTGTGAATCCCTCTTGTTAATTGTTCATTTCAATTACTGTACTTTTCAATTCCAGAATTTCTTTTTTATTTCATCTTATGCTCTCAATGTATTGGTATTTCCATTTTGCTCACACATTGTGTTCTTGACATTTCCCACACATCTCTCTAGTTCTTTGAGCATCTGTCAGACAGTTGTTTTAAAGATTGGTCTAGTATATCTGTCATTAGATCCTTTTCAAGGACAATTTCTGTTAATTTCTTTTCCTTGAATGGGCTATACTTTCTCTGTATGCCTTGTGATTGTGTGTGTGTGTGTGTGTGTGTGTGTGTGTGTGTGTGTGTGTAACACTGATCATTTGAATCTAATAATGTGGTAATGCTGGAAATCAGATCTTCCCCTTTCTCCAGGGTTTACTGATTTCTGTTGTTTTTGTTTTTATTGATTGTTGTAGGTTACTTGTGTGATGAGGATCAGCCTAATGTGTAAATTTAAGGTTTTCTCTGGTCTCTTGTGAGCCTTTTCCTGGGTATGTGTGGTCACTTTCCAATTTCCCCCTTACATACAATTGATTTTTATGTCCTAGTTTTTAATGTCTGGCCCCCGAAGGGGGAAAAAGCAAAAGAGAAAGGGGAGGTGGGGAGGGAAGGGCCCTTTTAATCCTCTGTAGGTCACTTTAGTTGGGGAGAAAGGACTTGCACCAATGAAGAGAGGTAACTATGGCTGTCCCCCTCTTTGATTGCACCTCTGTGATCATAAGTAGTGATCTGTGCTCAGAGACAGATATTCAGAGGACAGGCTCCTGCCTCCTGCAAGCTCTATATAAGCCATTCCAGGAACATGTGCACAGCTGTCTGCCATGCAGCTGGGGATGGAGGATGGGGAGCTGCTACTGTGCTAACAGTTGAAATTGACTGAAATTAACCATGATTTACTGTCCAAATCTTCCCTTGGTAGTTGAAAGCCTTCAGCAGACTCCAGAGTTCCAAAATAATTACCTCAGACAGATTTTGGCAGTGCAATTGTTGTCTGGGTAGGGAGACAGATTCTTGGTTTGTCCTATTCTTTCCACCATCAGGACTGTGACCTGTTAGGTTGACTGGCATTTCCCTTAACAAAGAGTTTTCACACTTCATCCTGTGTTGTGTCCGACTCTTTGCAACCCTATGGCCTGTAGCCCACCAGGCTCCTCTGTCCATGAGATTATCCAGGCAAGAATACTGGAGTGGGTTGTTATGCCCTCCTCCAGGGCATTCTCCAGACCCAGAGATCAAATCCGCCCACACTTTATCCTTTGACCTGACAAACCTGCTTAACCAAGTGAGAAGAGAGACAACAAGTCTTTATCTTGCCTTTAAATTCCCCTGTCTCCTAAGCTCCATACTCATCTCTTTCACAGTCTACTTAATATCTCTCCTTGGATGTCTGAAAAACACATTTCCATCTTAACATGCACAAATCTGTGCCCCTGATCATTCCTCACAAATTTCTTCTTTCCATATCTTTACCAACTCCATCCTTCCAGCTGTTCGGGCCAAAAACTTAATGTTACCTTTGACTTATCTTTCTCTCAGATCCCACATTTGTGGGCCAGGAAATTCTGTTGGGTGGACCCTCCTAGCATATACAGTCTGACTACTTCTTACCATACCTCCTTCATCTCCCGTCTGAGTCATTGAAGTCTTCTTCCTGGCTTTCCTGCAGTTTATCCTCACACAGTAGCCAGAGTGACCTTGAAAAAAAGAAAAGATTACATACCTCCTCTTGCCAAACCTTCCAGTGGTTTCCCATTTAATTCAGAGTAAATGCCAAACCCCTCAAGACCTAGATGATCTTTTCCTGGTACTTCAGTGACCTCAAACACTACAACCCTCTTTGGCTAATCCAGTTACTCTGGCCTTCTTGCCATCCCTTGAAAAGGCAGGCAGGCTTCTGCCATAGGGCCTTTACATTGGGTTGTCCCTCTCTGGAATGCATGACTAATTCCCATTTCCTGATCTTTGCTTAAATTCTATCTCAGTGAGAACTATCCCTACCACCTTACTCAAAATTATCATCTCCCTGCTCCCAATTCCTTAATTTGCTTATTTCTTCTCATAGCATTTATCATCTTCTAATATACTCTATTATTTATTTATTTGCTCTGCTTATTGTTTATTATCTGTCTCTTCCATTCACCTACTCCTACTCTTGCTTCTTGGGCCCCGATATGCCCTTTCTTGAAAAAAAAATTAACTGCCATGAGAAGGATGCTATAGTTTCACAGGCAAGGCCTAGATCATAAGCCAAAACTGGGGTCTGAATGTGAAATAATTTTAAATAAACCACGTGGAGAAGAGGTGGTTCCCCATAAGGAAATGCTGTGTTCTGCTATCAGGAGAAGAGATGCTGGCTAGGCAAAAGCCATAAGATGTTCACTTGCTGAGTCAGAGTAGCTCACCCAGAGAAACTTTGGGAAAGTCTATGAAAGGGGCCACACATGTCCTCAAGTGTAGGGTATAAGGATGAGGCTGCTACCGACTAAAAAAATGCAAAATGTGCGAATTGCAAGTCAAGTTTTATTTGGGGAAATATGAGGACTGCAGCCTGGGAGATAGCACCTCAGATAGTTCTGAGAAACTGCTCCAAAGAGGTAGGGGGCAGGGAGGAGAGTGTATATGTGATTTTGGTAAAGGGGGAGTACATTTGCAATCAAGCACATATATTTGTGTAGAAAATTTCTGCTGATCTTGTGAAACTTCTTCTAGTCATAAGAAACAATTGTTACACATGAGGGATTTTAGTGCTTTTCTAGATATGAGGAGATATAAGTATTGGGCTCATAAAATCAGCTCCCACGAATATCTAACTATGAGGACCTGCCCTGCCAGTTTTCCCAGAACACGGAGTGCCTCATTTCTGCTCTCCATTCTGAACTCCTTCAGGGGGTGTTGGCGGTCAGCAGCTGCAGCAGCACATGATTTTATCCTTGTAGAGGTAGATGGCAAGTGCCAAGTTGTAGTTGACACTGCCCAAGCCCTTTCTTGTAGTAATGTGTTATTTATCTTAATCCTTGTGTAGTTTGATTTTATGTTCATTTTCTACTCCTTTTTTGAGTAAGAACTTCCCATTATAAAAAGTAACCTCCAACCTGAAGGAGTTTGTGGAGGTTGGGAGTGGGTAACAGTAACAGGCTGCCTCAGGCCACAAGTAGCACGAAGTCCCCATTCAGACAACATTAAACAAGGGGCTGTGTTAGGGCTCCAACTCCATTTCTCTGTCATTCTCTTTGCTCTTCCCCACCCCCGCCATGAGTGACAGATTTTGTATAGATTTTGATCAAGACATCAAGATATACTAGATGTGAAAGTCTAGGACCAGATCTCCAAGGATATAAGAAGGAATCAAAGGGGAGGGATGATTTGGTAATGAAATCTCTGATGGGTTTTTGCTGTGCTATGAATTCCCCTTCTCCCCATTTGAGGGACCCTGCAGCCAGTATCATTCCTCCAGGCTTCCAGAAGACCACTTGGAGAACTTGTTAAGTGTGTCAGTATACTTGAAGAACCCTCTGGACTGTCATCTACTCTCACTTGGGAAAGACAGGCTGCAGCCAGCTGGGAAAGCAGAGCCAGCAGCATACTGCTTGGCTGGCACTGGTCAGCGTGCACAGAGGGTCCATTTATAGCATGCATTCGTGTTTCCCATGGTCAGGTGTAAGCCATGCAGAAGAGACAGTCCTTTTGGGTCCAGTCCAATAAAGCCGCCTAGAGGGGCAGAGGGATCCTCTGAAGAAGGTTCCTATCCCACCAGAGGAAGACAGAGACTTCAGGAGAATACCATCAGCTAGACACCAACCAGAAAATGCCCAGAATATCTGGCAGCTAAGCAACAATCAGAACATTTTGAAACTAAACAGACTTATTTAGGTCACTGCCACAGAAAAATGGATACAAGACCTGCATTTGACCTTGTAAGGTCTATAAGATACTGGGCCCTGAGAAAAACTGCATTCCTGTATGTAGCCAAGCCAAGAATGTAGGTGAAAGGGGAAAGAAACTCAGTGAAAGGGGCATTACACCAAAACCTGAGATGAATTATCATATTTTAATATATGCTACCACTCTTTTGCTAATAAATACGTGATTTAAATAGCACCGTGACAGTTCTATTTAGGCCATATAGGGTTAAAGGAGGAGCTAATGATGTAAGCCTTGACATCTACCCAGGAATGAAAAAGAAGGTGGTTTTCTCCCCTCCCCACTTTTTCCTTGATTATAAAAATGTAGCCCTAGTTGTTCTCAGGGCTGTGCTCCCTTGCCTGCTTGTCATATCTCTCACAAATGTCCTATGCTAATAAATGCTCTCTTTCCTGTCACTTAGCCCCACACCGAATTCTTTTTGGTCTCAGGTTCGAGACCAAAGAACCTGAGTATCAGTAAGTCCTGACACCTGGTGAGCAGTTTTAATTAAAAGACAGTGCGTTCAAGTCCCCTTCTAAGTCAGGGGTTGCGGATTCAAGTCCCAATCTGCAGTGCAGCTGTGTCTGAGTCCCATCCTGTGGGTTCAAATCCCAGCCTGAGGTTTGGCTGGGGTCAAGTACCATCCGAGGAGAAGTGTGGTTTCAACAGTACATCTGCTTAGGGCAGGAGAATTGCTGGAGAGAGATCCTTGGTGACAGTCACCTCCAAAGAGTTTGTAAAAATCCCAGTCCAAAATTGAGATCATATATGTATATCTCAGGGCTTCCCAGGTGGCACTAGTGGTAAAGAACCCGTCTGCAATGTAGGAGACTTATATAAGAGATGCAGGTTTGATCCTTGGTTCAGGAAGATCGCCTGGAGGAGGGCATGGCAACCCACTCTAGTATTCTTGCCTGGAGAATTCCATGGACGGAGGAGCCTGGTGGGCTACAGTCCATAGGGTTGCACAGAGTGAGACATGACTGAAGCAACTTAGCATGCACACATGCATGTTTATCTCAAAATATTACAATAAGAACTGTTCACCTAGGTTCCATTTATTATTCCTTGCCAGTCAGAACCATTTCAGGATCTCCCTCCCAGAATCAGCGAGCTGCTTATAAATTCATTTGGCTTTATTGCAGAAAGTCTGCAAGTGAGAGGTATTTTTCTCCCTGTGTTTTGTTCCATCCAAATTTCAAACCCTATTTGATCTTAACACCCAAGAGATTCTGACTTCTACTTATGGTTTCTTACCAGAAATGCAGAATCAAGCTCCAGTTCCCTTGCCCCAAGCCATCTGAGTGCAATTGTAAGGCTTTATATTTCTCCTTGGTTAGAATTAGTCTCATGGCTCCATCTAACTCCATAACTGGCTAGAAACTATGGGGCACTAAATGGAATGTTTGGAGGGTCTTACTGTCTCTGCTATCTAAGGGCATAGAGGGGTTCATCATTCTGTAATTATTTATTGAGCACATGCTATATGAGCACTGGTATAAGGTACTGAGGAAACACGTTAAAGAAACAGTCCTAGATGGCATTACTTGGAGGACATTGTAGTTTTAGAAGAATCTCAGGCAGAGACAGGAGAGTGCGGTATCCCGCATGCCTTGGCCTGTTTATGAAATCCTCTGAGATACCACCTGAAGATGGGGGCGCTGCACAGGGTCTTGCGTGTGTAGATAGGAATGGTCAACTAGAAAAAAATGGAGAGTAAATGCAAATGTGACCTTATTTATACACAGGCAGGGGAAGTTTCAGAACCCCAGAAATATATCTACATATTCTAAAATTTTGAATGTAAATTTTGAATAGGTAAAAATATATCTATATATTCTAAATTTTTGAAGGGATTACTATATTTTCTATTGTATCAGAAAAAGTCCTCATGCCCATCTGGATCGCCTTTAAGATCTGGAGGGCCTCCTCCCTTCCCAGGAGATACTGCTTAGGAAAACCTACCTCCAGTTTGTAAAAGGAAGCAGTGGCTACAGTGGCCTAACCAGAAAAACGGTTCAACTTCTGCCCCATCACTTTACCTCTCCACCCCCTGCATCTTCCTCCAGAACCTACACTGGGATTTCTTTATTGACTCCTTTTACCGACCCACATTTTCTTTTCTCCCTGCAAAATGTACTTACCAATGCTAAATACTTGCAACTGTGGTATGGCACACCCACTTTTGTTCCCACCAGCCAAACAGTAAATTTACCAAGCATCAATGTAGTGGGTGGACTGTTAAGGGTTGAATTGTGTCCCCTAAAAATGACCTGCTGACGTCCTAACTCCTAGTACCTCAGGATGTGACCATATTTGGAGATAGAGTCTCGACAACAGAGTCCTCAGAGTAGATTCTAAGTCAATATCATTGATGTTCTTATGAAAGGGGGAAATTTGGACAGACATACACAGAAAGGAGATGGCCATGTAAAGACAGAACCGGAGTATTATGTCTACAAGTCAAGAACACCAAAGAGTTACAGCAAATTATTGGAAAGCAGAGATAGGCAAGGAACAATATTTCCTCTTCAAGTTTCATAGGAAACGTGGGCCTGCTGATAACCTTAATTTCAGACTCTAGCTTCCACATCTGTGAGACAACAAATCTGTGTGGTTCTCAGCCACTCAGTTTGTGATACTTAGTTATGGCAGCCACGCAAAGCTACCACAGTGTGTATATGCCAATGCCAGTTATATTAGTCATTGTAATTTAAGTAAATATGTCAACCAAAGAATTAATGCAAAAAGGTGCTGTTAAAAGAGACTCAAGACTTAGAGGATGAACTCATGGTTGCCAGGGTGAAGGATGAGGGAAGGGAGAGTAAGGGAGTTTGGGATGGACACATACACGCTACTATACTTAAAATGGATAACCAAGGAGAACTTAGTGTATAGCATATGGGACTCTGCTCATTGTTACATGGCAGCCTGGATGGGAGGGGAGTTTGGGAGAGAATGGATACATGTATTTATGTATGGCTGAACCTCTTCACTGTTCACCTGAAATTATCACAGTATTGTTAATTGGCTACACTCCAGTAGAAAATTGGAGAAGAAAATGGCAACCCACTCCAGTATTCTTGCTTGGGAAATCACATGGAAAGGGGAGCCTGGCAGGCTACAGTCCGTGGAGTCACAAAGAGTTGGACATGACTGAGCATGCATGCATACACACACGATAGAAAATAAAAAGTTTAAAAATTTTTTTAAAAGGGAGCTGTTATTTCTAAGATTTAAGTTGAATGCTTTGAAAGACATGATAGAAGTGAGTCTTTGAAAAACCTGCTGTTGAATTACATGTAGGCAAGCAATTGTAGTCTATTGGAAGAAAAAAAGGTAGGGTTCTGCTTCTGCACTCAAATTACTAAAAGCAAATTTTTCACAATGCCTGGTGTGGTTCATGTAAGAAAGATGTTACAAAACTCTAGTCATCAGCCATACACTCAAACAAATGTCTTGAACCTATAGAAAAAATTGGCAAACAAATATACACTTATGTGTCTTAAAATATGAGATATGTGCATGTTACTCAAAGGTAATTCTCTGCCTTTACTCTTTTGGTTAATTGAACATTTATGTGCTGATCACATGAGTAAGAGGGACTCTACTGTATTGTTACAGAAAGTTTGGAACTGGATATGAGTTTGAAACTTGGTTCAATGAACTATGCATCTCTGCAAGTTTCCAAATTTTTCTACGCTTTAGTCACCTCATTTGTATAAAATGGGAATAATAATATCTGCAAACCACATTGTGAAATTACATGAAACAATGTATTTAAATTGTCTAGCAGTATTAGATGTGTTTCTGTTGAAAGTGGGAGAAAACTCAATCTACCATGGCTTAACCAAAGAGTATGTATTGGCTTGTGACAGTAACAAAATTCTGAGGGAGGCATTGGCTCCAGGCACAGCTGGACTCAATTCTATAAGTAACATTCCAGAAGCTGGTTTCTCTGTCTACCTTAGTCAACTACTCCTTGTTGGCTCAATTGTTAGACAGAATCTCCCTGAGGGCCACAGAAGGCATTTTTTCCATATCCTCCCAAGTTCAAGATGGGGGCAAAGAGTGCCTGCTTTACTTTCAGAGCCCCATCAAGTCCTTGGTTTGGAGAAGATTCCACGCCTATCTCTGTATCAGTCACTATCCCAGAGGAAAGCAGTGATTCCATTTGGGAGGATGAGGTCCTATGTTCCACACAAAGAATGTGGTTTGAGTAGGGGCAGGGGGCTCTCTCAAAAAACAGGAATAGTATCAAAAGCATGGGGGATGAGTTTGGGGCAGGTAGAAACACTAAATGTTCATACACTAGCTTTGAGATGATGCCTCTTAGAAAAGTCAGCATTAGCTATCTCTGTTGTGTCTCACACCTCTAGCCCCTAACTCCGACTCCCCCTTTGGGTCTAGCAAGGGTGCTGACTTCATTAGAGGAGATGCCCTGATCTTCCCTCTGCTTTCAAACCCTTGACTGTGTACCCCAAATCTGCCAGACCATATTGTGGCAAATCTCCTCTGGTCTTGTTCTTCCAACTGCCTTACCCTTTACCCTCACCCACTACTCTAATTCCGACCTCCTTTAAGTTTCAAGGTTGCTCTTCAATTCTAGGATATCAGGATGCAGTAAAGTATTAAATTCTTCATGAGTTTCATGACTTTGTTCACTTCTTATCTTTACTCTGTCTTTCCAAACTCAGATTTTGATTTAAGCCACACTTAGAAACGCCATCTATCTTCTGTCACTTGCATTGGGAAACTGGACTTCTCTACCACTTTTTCTTTAATTGTTTGGAGTAGATGTCCACCCAGTAATCATAATTGGCTCTAAATTGAATACTGTGGTACAAACTACTCATCAATCTCAATATCCATTTTCCTGCTTTTGGTCCCCCAAATTTTAGCTGAGCACACTCTGCCCAGAACAGACCATGTTATCTAGTCTTCTTGGCAGCCAGATGTAGTCATGAGATTAAGTTTTAGTTAGGAATAGGTGACTCATACAATTTCCAAATCATTTCCTTAAAGGGAAAGGGTTTTTCCTTCCCACTTGACTTTTGTATCACTAGTTTGTTTTTGCGTGTTGCTCTTCATACATCCCTGACTAATTTAACTCAGTTATTCTCACTAGTTATCCTTCCTCCAGAGGATTCTTCCACCCATTCCTTCATACAGGTAATTACACTCTTGGTTCTCTTTCACTCTATCCTGGAGTCCCATAGATTCCCAAGGGTTTTGTCATATATCATATCCTAATGACTTCCAAGGGTGTACCCCCAGGGACCATTGCTCTCTTGAGCTCTGACCCTCTATGCCCAATTGCTTATCTTTTTCCAGGTGATTTTATAAACCTATCATTCTCCTCATGTTCATTAGTTGGAATTCTTCTATTCAGAAGAATTTCCTTTCTTCAACCGAAATATATGTCAAGAAAATGCAGGTGAATGCTCATTTGTTACTAATCTATTTTCTGAATACTATATTGGTGCCCTAACAGCCACCAAAAGGATCAGTGAATTTGTTTTCTTAAGTACCACTTGCACAGCAAAAGAAACAATCGACCAATGAAAAGGCAACTTCAGAATGGGAGAAAATATTTAAAAACAGTATATCTGATAAGAAGTTACTATCCAAAATATATAAGAAACTATACAATGCAATAGCAAAAAATAATAATAATCCAATCCAAAAATTGGCAAAGGACTTGAATAGACATGTTTCTGGAGAAGACACAGAAATGGCCAGAAAGTACATGAAAAAGGTACTCAAGGTCACTAATCATCAGGATATAGAAATCGAAACCACAGTGAGATTTCAGTCACTCCTGCTAAGTTGCTGTTATCGAAAAGAGATAACAAGTGGACTTCCCTGGTGGTACAGTGGATAAGAATCCGCCTGTTAATGCAGGGACACAGGTTCTCGGGTCTGAGAAGATTCCACATGCCTCAGAGAAACTAGGCCCATGTGCCACAACTACTGAATCCATGCTCTAGAGCCCGCAAGCCGCAGCTACTGAAGCCTGCGCACCTTGAATCTGTTTTCCGCAACAAGGGAAGCCACCGCAAAGAGGAGGCCCTGCTACAACAAAGTAGCCCCTGCTCGCTGCAACTAGAGAAAAACTGTGCACAGCAAGGAAGACCCAGTGCAGTCAAAACAACAGTAAAATTAAAAAAAAGAGAGAGAACAAGTGTTGGTGAAGGTGTGGAGAACAGAGAACCCTTGTGAATTGTTGATGGAAATGTAAACTGGTGCAGTATTATGGAAAATAGTATGGAAGTTCCTCAAAAACTTAAACATAGGCCTATCATATAATTCACTATAGCCAAGACATGGAAACAGTCTAAGTGTCCACTGATGGATAAAAGAATAAAGAAAAAACATGTACATAGTTATTATATATACAAAATTTGTTCAGTCATAAAAAGTATATCTTGCCATTTGCAACTAAATAGATAGATCTTAAAGGCATCATGATAAGCGAAACAAGTTGGTCACAGAAAGACAAATACTGCATAGTATCACTTTATGGAATCTAAAAAGAGCTGAACTCATAGAAACAGAGTAGAATGGTGGTCGCCAGGGGCTGGAGTTGAGGAAGTGAGGTGATGTTGGTCAAAGGGAACAAATTTCTAGTTATGAGTTCAAGTTCTAACATGACTCCAGTAGCTCCCCTGCTTTCATACATCATGAAACAGCCCAAGGACATTTTTCATATTTTCTGTCCCATATCTGGTGTCAGGTGTTTCTTCAAAATGTCTGGTTTCTCTTAAGAAGGAATAATATTATCAACCACAATATAAGCACTGGTGGGGTTCATTGCTAGTGGATTGTCATTATTTCTAGGCCTTTTTAGTGGTCAGGGTTAGGAAATATGCATTTATTTAGGAAAAGGAAAATGAATAAATCCTGCACTTAGAGCAGTATTTTTAATTCAAATAAATGGTATCAAATTTTTAATTCTTTGATTTTGTTTTTGCATCTCATTTTCTTATTGTGAAAAAATTGGTTTCCAACAACACTAATGTCATCACTTACTTGATTTTTTACCCAACAAACACCGACATTAAATATTATATATACTGCTGCTACTGCTAAGTCGCTTTAGTCGTGTCCGACTCTGCGACCCCATAGACGGCAGCCCACCAGGCTCCCCCGTCCCTGGGATTCTCCAGGCAAGAATACTGGAGTGGGTTGCCATTTCCTTCTCCAGTGCATGAAAGTGAAAAGTGAAAGTGAAGCCGCTCAGTCGTGTCCGACTCTGTGCGACCCCATAGACGGCAGCCCACCAGGCTCCGCTGTCCCTGGGATTCTCCAGGCAAGGATACTGGAGTGGGTTGCCATTTCCTTCTCCAGTGCATGAAAGTGAAAAGTGAAAGTGAAGCCGCTCAGTCGTGTCTGACTCTTCGCGACCCCATGGGCTGTAGCCTACCATGCTCCTCCGTCCATGGGGTTTCCCAGGCAAGAGTACTGGAGTGGGGTGCCATTGCCTTCTCCGAAATATTATATATAAACCATTGTAATAGCTTCAAAGTAACAATATTAGTACAAAAACAAACCAATTGAATTCAATTTAAGATATCTTTGCAGGTTTTTTTTTCTTTAGGTGTACAGTCAAAATTGTTATTGTTGTTTAGTCACTAGCCATGTCCGACTCTTTTGGGATCTCATGGACTATATCTCGTGAGGCTCTTCTGTTCATAGGATTTCCCAGCAAAGAATACTAGAGTGGGTTGCTATTTCCTTCTCCAGGGGATCTTCCTGATCCAGGGATTGAGCCCAAGTCTCCTACACTGGCAGGCAGGTTCTTTACTACTGAGCCCCAAAGTGGTTATACCAAAAACTTTATCCAGAGTTAAGTTCATGTGTTTAATTTTTGCTTTGAACAGGTTTTATAAATACTTTAAAATTTAATTTTGGTTTTTAACTATGTGAAATAATACTTGTTTCCAAAATAAAAATTATAAAATCTGGAGTGGTCTGGCTCCCATCTCTGCTTCCTTTCCTTCGTTCCTCACCCACTGCCTATAAAATGATTAGATTTTATTTATCTATTTTTTCTAAAACATTAGCAAAAGCATATTAATCTTTCTCCCCTCCCCTATTTTCTATACAAAAATACAGCATATTATCCATATCCTTCTAACTCACAGAAGGTTTTTTTTTGACACTATATCCTGGAAATCACTCCATGGCCCTGTGAAGAGATGTTCGTCATTTCTCTTTAGAGATTCACAGAACTCCATTGAATATCATAATTTGTCTGACTATTTTCCGATTAATAGGATATTCAGTAAAACCCAGTCTTTACTAATACACATAGTGCCAAAAGAAGTGGCTTTGTGCATATTTCATATTTATAACATTTTTAAATGGCAGTGTAAATATTCTGTCTTAAGGGTATGCTGCTGCTGCTAAGTTGCTTCAGTCGTGTCCGACTCTGTGCGACCCCATAGACGGCAGCCCACCAGGCTCTGCCGTCCCTGGGATTCTCCAGGCAAGAATACTGGAGTGGGTTGCCAGTTCCTTCTCCAGTGCATGAAAGGGAAAAGTGAAAGTGAAGTCGCTCAGTCGTGTCCGACTCTTAGCGACCCCATGGACTGTAGCCTACCAGGCTCCTCCGTCCATGGGATTTTCCAGGCAAGAGTACTGGAGTGGGGTGCCGTTGCCTTCTCCGAAGGGTATGCTAGGTCAACTTAATTATTTTCTTACCGTTAGACATTTTGGCAATTTTCTAATTTTTATTATAAAGAATGCAATTAACACAGTTAACATCCATATGCATAATTTTATTTTTGCCTCTGAGTATTTCTCTTTTAATCTATAGAGCATATAAACCATTTTATTTTAACAATGAACGCTGAAAATATTCTGCTAAGTGAAAGAAGCCAGTCACCAAGGCAGCATTTTATATGATTCTATTATGACATGGCACAAATAGACATATCTACAGACACTGCTGCTGAAGCTTCAGCTTCAATACTTTCGCTACCTCATGTGAAGATCAGACTCACTGGAAAAAACCCTAATGCTGGGAAAGATTGAAGGCAAAAGAAGAAGGGGGTGGCAGAGGATGAGATGGTTAGGTAGCATCACCAACTCAATGGACATGAATTGGAGCACACTTCAGGAGATAGTGAAGGACAGGGAAGCCTGGCGTGCTGCAGTCCATGGGATCTCAGAGTTGGAAAGGACTCAGTGACTGAGCAACAACAACAGTAGAGACAGAAGTTATTCCTGGTTGCCTGGGGCTGTGAGGGTAGGTGGGGACATTGGGGAAGTGACAGTTAAGGGATGTGAGGTTTCTTTTCTGAGGTGACGAAATGTTCTAAAATTGATAGTGGTCATGCTTGCACAACTCTGTGAATATATAAAAGTCATTGAATAGTACAGTTTAAATGAGTGAATTATAGTTGATTACATTTCAATAAAGCTATTAAAAATAGGATTTAGATTTATGCCTGCTGCTTTACTATTCTCTTCTCATTTCTGCTTTTATCTTCATTATTCCTCCTAGTGCTTTTTTTTTTGTTTATTATATTTTCCTTGTTTTTGACCTGGAAGTTTAATTAATTTATTTTAATTAAAATTTTTGATTAACAGTGTTTAGTACAATGAATTTTTCTCTGATCACTGCTTTACATGCATCACATAGATTTCAATATGCAGTGATTTCATTGTCATTCTTTTTAATTTTATAAATTCAGTTTGTATTTCCTTTCACCAAGAGTGTAGGAAGTTTTAAAATACAAATCGAGAATTCTAGGTTGACAATTTCTTCCCTTTCACCGCACCAGGACTATTTCATTTCCTTCTTGCCTCCACGGTTTACGAAGAGAAACCAGCCATGTTTCTTATGCATGTGTCCTTTTTCTGCTCTCCTTGGTTTTAAGATTTTCTCTTCTCTTTCGGTTTTTAGTAATTTGATTATGGCACGTCTAAGTGTGGTTTCCTGAAAGTCTTGGGAGATTGCTTGAAGTTCCTGAATCTCAGCTTATTGCTGTTGCCACTGTTTTAAATCAGATTCAGCAAACTTTGGCGGATATTTCATTTTTGGCTTACTTTGGAATATAAGATTATGTTTTCACCCGTTTGTGGCCGTGCTTTTTTAGTGTGCCTTTATTGTCTGTAGGGATGTTATTCTGCTTCTTCCTTTTTTCTCATAGTTACTTTTATGAGTTTCAGTTGTGTGATCTATTTGCTTGCTCATGTTTAAGTGAAACGAGTACTTGGCTTCCCTGGTGGCTCAGGTGGTAAAGAATCTGCCTGCATTGTGGAAGACCTGGGTTAATCCCTGGGTCGGGAAGGTCCTCTGGAGAAGGAACCAGCTACGCACTCCAGTATTCTGGCCTGGAGAATTCTCTGGACTGTATAGTCCATCGGGTTGCAAAGAGTGGGACAAGACCGAGCGACTTTCAGTGAAGGTTAAGCGTTCTTTTTTAACCTCTCGGTTCTAGAGCGCCCTCTTCTGTTGTTGTTGTGAAGTACTCCTCCTGCTTCCTCTTTCTGTTCTTGACCTGATCAATTTGCGTGCCAAGTCGCTTCAGCTGTGTTTGACTCTTTGTGACCCCATGGGATGTAGCCTGCCAGCCTCCTCTGTCCATGGGATTTTTCCAGGCAAGAATACTGGAGTGGGTGGTGATCTCCGCCAGGGGATCTTCCCCACCCAGGGATCCAACCTTCATCTCTTACGTCTCATGCATTGTGGCAGGCGGGCTCTTTATCACTAGTGCCATCTGGGAAGCCCAACCTGCTCAGTCTGCTCTGCTCAATTTTACTTTCGCAGGCTCTCCTTAAGGTGGGCTTTGCCCTGGAAGAACGCTTTGGTCACTTAGAGTTGAGAGTTCATGGGGCTCACACTACTCCAGCCCTCCTGCTCTTACTTGGGACTTGGAGTCTGCAAAGCTCCATTGAGTTTTGGCAGTTCTCAGATTGGCCCTGTGAGCATTTCTAAGAATACCTGTGGTCATTTGGGGGGCTCCCCAGCTCTCAGAAGACCTCCTGCGTTGCTGCTGACACCATGTGAGCTTTGCCACTGTTGAAGTTTGATTCCTACCTATTCAAATTTGAGAGTTTATGAGAATACCCAGCCACCTGATTCGTTGTTGAGTTTTGGCTTTCCTACCCTATTTTTTCTGTTTTTATGGGAAGCTTTAGGGAGATTAAAAACATATAGCATCACTGTTATTTTCCCAGAAGATACAAAGAAAGGAAACATATTATTGGGTTGGCCCAAAAGTTCTTTCTAGTTTTATTGTACCCATAGGGAAAACCTGAACGAGCTATTGGGCCAACCCAAGTTCTTATTATGTTTATGTTATAATATATATTATATTAATTTATTAAGCATATTATTATATTTTGAATGTTTTTTAAAAGATGTATTCATGAAGAGTTCCTCAGTCTTGGATTGAAACTCCAGTTTGGCTATTTATTATGTGATGTTGTGCAGCTGGTTTATCCTCAGGGTCAGTTTTCTTACTTGTAGGGGTGATACTCAAAAGTCTTAGTAACTGATAGAGTCCAAGTGCTGACTGATCACAACAAACACTGTGACCCATCAAAACAGGTGACTTTGAATGACTGGTTCAGCTGTACCACTGTGAACTGACTGAAGATCAATACTGCTCATCTGTCAAGTGGAATTGTAATTTTATATGTCCTTTGGTTTTATGAGGAATAAATGAAGTAAATATTTGTTAAAGGTATTTGGCACAGGGCCTATGATATAGTAAGCACTTAATAAATGATACTTATTATTACTATATTTTAAATGAATGAATGAATTAATTTTTTTTCCACTTTTTGGCTGTGATGCAAGGCATGAGGGATCTTGTTCCCCAACCAGGGATTCAACCCGCGCACCCTGCAGAGGAAACACAGAGTCTTAACCACTGGGCTGCCAGGGAAGTTCATGTTATTGTTACTATTAATTGAGAGTTTGGAAGTTTGTAAACTTTTCCTGGATGCTCTCTTGTCTTTCTTAGTTCCATCCCAATATGTACTTCATTCTCTGAGTGTTTTTTTTAACACTTCATTTAAATCATCAATATATAATAGCATTTTATCATACTTTATTGTATTTAGTGGTAGAGGGTGGAGCAATATTCAAAATATCATTGCAGAGCTGTCTAAAATTCCAGATCTTTGTTTGCTGGATCATAGGGGTGTCTGGTGGGTCTCAGAGGTAGGACCTGGTTGTGCCAAAGGTTGTTGTTTTGGGGTGACAAGGCATGGGGTCTATAGCATCAGCTTTTTATCGATTAGAAAAGAAGTATTTTGGTATCTGGCAACCAGTAGGGTTGCACTGGTGTGCCCTGGCTGAATTTCAGCTCTTAGCATAGGTTGTATCTCCCTTGCTAGGCTGCAATTCCTTTGTGGCTGGGAACTTATTCTGACCTGGATACTCAATACTGATTTGTAATAGGGTTTAAAACATTCATGCACATGAAAGAAGCAGTTAAAGAGGGCAAGGTGTGTGTGGATAACTATCTTAGAGAAGGAGGGAATACTTTCAGAGTAAGTCTCCACAAGAAACAGATGAGTAAAAACACCTCTGCCATAGAAGGGGCAGAAAGGCTCAATGAAGACGTACTGAAGAAAGTTTTTAAAACAAAGCTGGAAACCATTCACAGCTAATGAGTAAAGTCACTCACACCTGATGGTCACAGGTATTTTGTAGAGTATTTAATAAAATCATTTTTCAGAGTAAAAGGGAAGAAGAACTGGAGGATAGAAATTTAAAGACAGTTCGTTTGCAATAACCTTAGTATAAATTGACTGACTATAAACTGACTGACTTAGTATAAAATCTGACTACTGAATGAAAAGATTACTGATGAAGTTTTAAGTCCAAGGTGAAGATGCTACTAAGTCTCTTGCAAAATAACATCGGGTAGGATTAAAGCTATATTTTGGGCTTCCCAGTTGGCTCAGTGGTAAAGACTCCACCGCCAAGCAGGAGACGTGAGTTCAGTCCCTGGGTTGGGAAGAACTTCTCCAATCCCTAGAAAATGAAATGGCAACCCACTCCAGTATTCTTGCCTGGAAAATCCCAGGGACAGAGGAGCCTGGTGGGCTACAGTCCATGGGGTAGTAAAGAGTCAGATATGACTTAGCTACTAAACAACAGCAACAGCAAAGTTATATTTTAATTGAAAAGATAGCATGCTTGCCACAAAGTTATAGAGACAGAGAACAGGTTAGTGATTGCCAGAGGTTACAGAGAGTGTGGAGCAGGAAAGACAGGAATTGACCGTGGCTATGAAAAGCAGGAAAGCTATTCTTGGTAAAAAAGCGATGACAAACCTAGACAGTGTGTTGAAAGACAGAGACATTACTCTGCTAACAAAGGTTCATATAGTCAAGGCTAGGGTCTTCCTAGTGGTCATGTACAGTTGTGAGAGCTGGACTATAAAGAAGGCAGAATGCCTAAGAACTGATGTCTTCAAACTGTGGTGCTGGAGAAGACTCCTGAAAGTCCCTTGGACAGCAAGGAGATCAAACTAGTCAATCTTAGGGAGATCAACCCTGAGTATTTACTGGAAGGACTGATGCTGAAGCTGAAGCTCCAGTATTTTGGTAATCTGATGTGAACAGACAACTAATTGGGAAAGTCTCTGATGCCAGGAAAGGTTTCCCTGGTGGCTCAGATGGTAAAGCATCTACCTGCCATGCGGGAGACCCGGGTTTGATCCCTGGGTTTGGAAGATCCCCTGGAGAAGGAAATGGCAACCCACTCCAGTACTCTTGCCTGGAAAATCCCATGGACAGAGGAGCCTGGTGGGCTATAGTCCAAGGGGTTGCAAAGAATTGGACATGACTGAGTGACTTCACTTTCTTTTTTTTCTGATGCTGGGAAAGATTGAGGGCAGAAGTAGAAGAGAGCGTCAGAGGATGAGATGGCTTGATGACATCACCAATGCAATGAACATAAACTTGGGCAAACTCTGGGAGACGCTGAGGGACAGGGAGACCTGGTGGGCTGCAGTCCATGGGGTCACAAAGAGTTTGACACGACTCGGCGACCGAACAACAACAACCTGAAAAGTTAGCACCAGGAATCCTTGTAATGCAACTGCTCTGTGTCTTGACTGGGCTAGTGGTAACATCAGTCTAAATATGTGATAAAATTGCTTCAAAGTACAAACATGCACATACACATACACACACAAATGAGTGTGTATAAAACTGGTGTAATCTGAATAAACTGGATTATAACAATGTCAGTTTCCTGGATTTGCTATTGCACAATAGCAAATGTTACCACTGGCGAAAATTGGGTGAAGGGTGCATAGGCCCTCCCTTTACATTTTTTTCAAACTTTCTGTGAATCTATAGTTATTGCAAAATAAAAGATTTTAAAACTTCAGCATGCATTACTTGCCAATCCATGTAATGTTTATATAATTTCAGAAATTAGGTGTTCCTTTTCTTATCTCCTTGCTTTGTCTCACAATATTTCCTGTATAGGTAGAAATATTCTACCCTTCCTTTGCCTAAATTCTACTTGTCTTTTTTGGCCATGCTGTGTGCTAGGCGGGATCTTAGTTCCCCCACCAGGAATTGAACTCTCCTACCCTGTAATTGGGTATTAACCCCTTATCAGATATATGATTTGCAAATAGCTTCTTCCACTCAGTAGGTTGTCCTTTCCTCTTGTTCATGGTTTCCTTTGCTGTACAGAAGCTTTTTAGTTTGATGTAGTCCCATTTGTTTATTTTTACTATTATTTCCCTTGCCTGAGGGGACATATCTAGAAAGATACTCCTAAGACCTAAGTCAAAGTGTTTACTGCCTATGTTTTCATCTAGGAGTTTTATGGTTTTAGTTCTGACACTCAAGTCGTTTATCCATTTTGAGTTGATTTTTTGGTATGGTATGATGTAGTAGTCTAGTTTCATTCTTTTCCAAGCTTCCCAGCACCATTTGTTAAAAAGACTATTCTTTCTCCCTTGTATGTTCTTTGTTCCTTTCTTATAAATGAAATGACCAAATACATGTGGGTTTATTTCTGGGCTCTCAATTCTGTTCCACTGATCTATGTGTCTGTTTTTCTGATAATACAGTACTGTTTTGATTACTATAGATTTGTTGTTGTTGTTCAGTTGCTCAGTCATGTCCAGCTCTTTGCAACCCCATGGACTGCAGTGTGCCAGGCTTCCCTGTCCTTCACCATCTCCCGGAGCTTGCTCAAACTCATGTCCATTGAGTTGGTGATGCCATCCAACCATCTAGTCCTCTGTCGTCTCCTTCTCTTCCTGCCTTCAAGCTTTCCCAGCATCCGGGTCTTTTCTAATGAGTCAGCTCTTCTCATCAGGTGGTCAAAGTATTGGAGCTTCAACTTCAGCACCAGTCCTTCTAATGAATATTCACAATTGATTTCCCTTAGGATGGACTGGTTTGATCTCCTTGCAGTCCAAGGGACTCTCAAGAGTCTTCTCCAACACCACAGTTCAAAAGCATCAATTCTTTGGCACTCAGCTTTCTTTATAGTCCAACTCTTATATCCATACATGACTACTGAAAAAAGCATAGCTTTGACTAGATGGACCTTTGTTGGCAAAGTAATGTCTCTGCTTTTTAATATGCTGTCTAGATTTGTCATAGCTTGTCTTCCAAGGAGAAAGCATCTTTTAGTTTCATGGCTGCAGTCACCATCTGCAGTGATTTTGGACCCAAGAAAATAAAGTCTGTCACTGTTTCCATTTTTTCCTCATCTATTTGCCGTGAAGTGATGGGACCAGATGCCATGATCTTAGTCTTCTGAACATTGAGTTTTAAGCCAGCTTTTTCACTCTCCTCTTTCACCTTCATCAAGAGGATCTTTAGCTGTTCACTTTCTGCCATAAGAGTAGTGTCATCTGCATATCTGAGGTTATTGATATTTCTCCCAGCAATCTTGATTCCAGCTTGTGCTTCATCCAGCCCGGCATTTCACATGATGTACTCTGCACAGAAATTAAATAAGCAGGGTGACAGTATACAGCCTTGACATACTCCTTTCCCAATCTTGAACCATGTTGTTCCATGTCTGGTTCTAGCTGTTGCTTCTTGATCTGAATACAGGTTTCTCAGGAGGCAGGTAAGGTACTGTTTTGATTAGCTTTGTAGCAAAATTCAAAAGCAGAGAGCATAATACCTTCAGCTTTGTTCTTTTTCCTCAGTATTGCTTTAGCTATTCAGGGTCTTTTGTGGTTCCATATAAATTTTAGGGTATTTTGGTTCTATTTCTGTGAAAAATAACTTTGGGATTTTGATAGTGATGACACTTAAGTAGATTGCTTTAGGTAATATGGACATTTTAACAATGTTAATTCTTTCAATCCATGAACACAGAATATATTTCCATTTCTTTGTATCTTTTTCAATTTCTTTCAGCAATAACTGATATTTTCAGTGTACAGGTCTTTCACCTCCTTAGCTAAATTTATTCCTAGATATTTTATTCTTTTTGTTGAGATTGTAAATGGGATTGTTTTCTTTGTTTCTCTTTCTGCTAGCTTGTTGTTAGTGTATATAAATACAACAGATTTTTGTGCATTCATTGTGTACCCTGTAAACATACTGTTTATTATTTCTTTAAGAGTGTTCCATGTGCACCTGAGAAGAGTGTGTATTCTGTTACAATCGGATAAAAGGTTCTAAACAAATCTGTCAAGCTGATCTGGCCTGTTATTTAATTAAGGTTGGTATTTCCTTACTGATTTTCTGCCTGGGTCACCTACCCATTGGTGTAAGTGGGACATTAAAGTTCCCTACTATTGCTGTGTTCCTATCAGTTTCTCCCTTTTGATGTATATATTGACACTCTTATGTTTGTTGTTGTTATTTAGTTGCTAAGTCATGTCTGACTCTTTTGTGACCCCATAATGGCATCCCACTCCAGTCCTCTTGCTTGGAAAATCCCATGGACGGAGGAGCCTGGTAGGCTGCAGTCCATGGGGTCGCTCAGAGCCGGATGTGACTGAGCAGCTTCACTTTCACTTTTCACTTTCATGCATTGGAGAAGGCAATGGCAACCCACTCCAGTGTTCTTGCCTGGAGAATCCCAGGGACAGGGGCGCCTGGTGGGCTGCTGTCTATGGGGTCTCATAGAGTCGGACACGAGTGAAGCGACTTAGCAGCAGCAGCAGCAGACTGTAGCCCACCAGGCTCCTCTGTCCCTGGGATTTCCAAGGCAAGAAATACTGGAGTGGTTGCCATTTCTTTCTCCAAGGGATCTTCCCGATCCAAGGATTGAACCTGTGCCTCCTGCATTGGCAGGTGGAGTCTTTACCATTGATCCACCTGGAAAGCCTATACTTTTATGTTAGGTGCATATACATTAATAGCTGTTATGTCTTCTTGAGGAATTGTTCTGTTTATTATTATATAATGCCCATCTTTGTCTCTTGTTACCTGTTCTAGCTTGAAATCTACTTTGTTTGATATAAGTATGGCTATACCAGTTTTCTTTTGGCTGCTATTTGCTTGGAGTATCACCTTTCATTTCTTCACTTTGAGCTTATGTTTGTCTCTAGAGCCTCCTGGAGGCAGCACATCACTTGGTTTTATTTTTTAATCCATTTGTTTCTTTTGCTTGGTATATTCAATCCATTTGCATTTATGTGATTGTAGATACATGAGGATTTAGGACTGCCAGTTTATCTTTGTTCACTTTTTGCTCTGTATTTCCAGTATTTCTTTTTCCTTGTGTTTCTGCCTTCCATTTTAGTTGGTGGTTTTACTGTGATTTTTTTCCCTCAATTTTCTATTTTTTAAAAAAATTAATTTTTTTTGGCTGTGGTTGGTCTTCATTGCTGTGTGGGCTTTTCTTACTGTTGTGGTAGGCAGGGCCTATGCTCTGGTTGCAGTGCGTGGGGTTCTCATTGCAGTGGCTTCTCTTTCTGTGGAGCATGGGCTCTAGGGTGCACAGGCATCAGTAGTCTCAGTTCCAGGCTCTAGAGCACAGGCTCAGTAGTTGCGGTGTATGGGCTTGATTGTCCCGTGGCATATGGGATCCTCCCAGATCAGGGATCAAACCCATGTCTACTGCACTGGCAGGAGGATTCTTTACCACTGAGCCCCAGTTGTTGTTATTGTTCAGTTGCTAAGTCATGTCTGACTTGTTGTGACCCCATGAACTGCAGCACTCCAGGCTTCTCTGTCCCTCACCATCTCCCTGAATTTGTCCATTGTGTCAGTGATGCCATCCAACCATCTCATCTTCTATTGCTCCCTTCTCCGCTTGCTCTCAATCTTTCCCAGCATTACGGTCTTTTCCAGTAAGTCAGCTCTTCGCATCAGGTAGCCAAAGTATTGGAGCTTCAGCATCAGTCCTTCCAAAGAATATTCATGGTTGATTTCCTTTAGGATTGACTGGTTTGATCTCCTTGCTGTCCATGGGACTTTCAAAAGTCTTCTCCAGCACCACAGTTTGAAAGCATCAATTCTTCAGGGCTCGGACTTCTTTACGGTCCAACTCTCACATCTGTATATGGCTACTGGAAAAACCATAGCTTTAACTAGATGGACCTTTGTTAGCAAAATGATGTCTCTGCTTTTTAACATGCTGTCTAGGTTTGTCATAGCTTTTCTTCTAAGAATCAAGTGTCTTTTATTTCGTGGTTGCAGTCACCGTCTGCAGTGATTTTGGAGCCCAAGAAAATAAAATCTGTTACTGTTTCCACTTTCCCTCCATCTGTTTGCCATGAAGTGATGGGACTGGATGCTATGATCTTAGTTTTTTGAATATTGAGTTTTAAGCCAACTTTTTCACTCTCGTTTTTCACTCTCAACATCACAAGTCTCCTTAGTTCCTCTTCTCTTTCTGCCGTTAGTGGTATCATCTGCATATCTGAGGTTGTTGATATTTCTCCTGGGAAGCCCTCAATTTTCTCTTTATTTAATGCATCATGCCTCTGCTCCAGATTTATATTCTATGGTTGCCATGAAGTTTATATGAAACTTCTTATAAATAAAACAGGTTTTTTTTTTCTGTTGATGGTACCTTATCTTCACTTTCCTATATGACTTTCATCCATTTTCTCTTCCCCTTTTATGTTTTTGTTGTCTCAATTTTTCCCTTTCTATAGTGTGAGTTTGTTACCAAGTTGAAGTAACTATAGATATTTTCACTCCTTTTTCTCTTTTAACCTTTATGCTGTAACTGTTTAACAAAGTATCCTGATATAGCGCTGCAATTTTCTGATTCTTTCTGTGTGTTTTCCACCTTACTCAAAGTTTTGTGTACTTTTGCCTCTTTGTCTTGGAGAAGGAAATGGCAACCCACTCCAGTGTTCTTGCCTGGAGAATCCCAGGGACGGAGGAGCCTGATGGGCTGCCGTCTATGGGGTCGCACAGAGTCGGACATGACTGAAGCGACTTAGCAGCAGCAGCAGCAGCCTCTTTGTTTCAACATTTCTTTTAAGGCAAATTTAGTGTTGATAAATTCCCTTGGCTTTGTTTGGCTGGGAAAGCCTTTATCCTTCATATCTTTAATGATAGCTTTGCTGGATAGAGTATTTTGGGCTGAAAGTTTTATTTTTTGATATTTTGAGTGTGTTATTCCACTCTCTTCTGTCCTGTAGAATTTCTGCTGAGAAATCTGCTGATAGCCTAATGGGATTCATTTGTAGGTTGTCATCCTTTTTCCCTGGGTGCCTTTAAAATTCTTTATTTATCATTAACTTTTAGCAGTTTTAATATAATGTGTATTGGAGAAGTTCTTTTTGCACTGGAGGTAATTATATGTTCTATTAGCTTTGTAGACTGGTATATCCAGTTCCTCCCCTGTTTGAAATGTTGTCAGCTGTTATTTCTTTAAACTCTCTGTTCCCTTCTCCCTCTCTTCTCCTTCTGGGATGCCCATTACCTAATATTTCCATTCCTAGTAGAGTTGGATAATTCTGTAGAATTTCTCTTTTTTATCTTAATTTTCTCTTCCTTTCTACCTGCATCATTTCTAGGTTTCTATCTTTGAGCTGGCTAATTCTCTTTTCCATATGGTCTGCTCTATTTCCAGTGCTTTCTATTGTGTTCTTAATCTTACTTATTCAATTATTTGGCTCCAGAATTTTTTCTGTTTGGTGCTTTTTTAGAGTTTCAACTTCTTTGGTAAAGCATTCCTTATGCTCATTGATTGTTTCCTGAGTTCATTGAACTGCATTTCTTGTAGCTTGAATTTCTACATGACTATTTTGAATTTTCTATGAGGTAGCTCACAATATTCCATGTTAGCGTGGTTTTTCATGGGGCTTGATGAGTTGTTCCTCAGCCAGTTTATTTTTACGTGATCCATCATCGACTCGATGGACATGAGTTTGAGTAAACTCCGGGAGTTGGTGATGGACAGGGAGGCCTGGTGTGCTGCGATTCATGGGGTCGCAAAGAGTCGGACACGACTGAGCGACTGAACTGAACTGAAATGAACTGAATGTGTTAAAAGAATCCAACTGCTAATGCAGGAGACGCGGGTTTGATCCATGGGTCAGAAAGATTCCCTGGAGAAGGATATGGCAACACACGCCAGTATTCTTGCTCGGAAAATCCCAGGGACAGAGGAGCGTGGTGGACTACAGTCCATGGGGTTGCGGAAGAGTGGAACATGACTCGAGGACTGAAACAATAATGATTAAACAGATTAATAATTAGAGGCTAGTCTCTTGGTTCCCAGTAGGTGGCGCTATAGCACAAGTTTTTGGTTTCTCTTACCTAAGCTGCGTTATTTGACAATCAGCACTTTTTTGTCCTTTACCCATCTGTCCCGCTTCCCAGCTGGTTCAGTGGTAAAGAATCCATCTGCCTATGCAGGAGACATGGGTTTGATCCCTGAGTTGGGAAGACCTCTGGAAAACGAAGTGGCAACCCACTCCAGAATTCTTGCCTTTTTGTTTCCCCGGTTCCACTTCTTCCATGTGTTCCATCCACCCACCTTTAAGTGTGCAAGTGTGTGGCATTCTCTGGCCAGCCTGATGTGTTGGGCAGAGACACCTTTGTTGAGTTATGGATGTTTTCTGGTTGTAGATCAAAGGAGAGGCATCTCATAATGCCATGATGCTGACCATTTTTCCTAGCTTCTTAAGGTAGAAACTCAGATTTTCACCTTTCTTCTCTTTGAAAATAAGTATTTAAAGTTCTAAATTGTCCCACAAATATCTCCAACTATTTAGGGATTTTTCAAATATTTTCCTGTTATTTATTTCTAACTTAATTTCATTATTATTAGAAAGTATAAAGCCTGATTTCAGTCTTTTAAAATTTATTGAAATTTGTTTCATAGACTAGCATATGGTTTATCTTGGTGAACAAAGCATAGACATTTAAAAAAATATGTATTCTATAGTTATTGAGTGCAATGTTCTAGGAGATATTAGGTCAAGGTGGTTGATAAGTAGGTCAAGTGTTCTATAAATTAGGCAAGTTGGTTGATAATCTTTTTCTAGTCTTCTATATACTTTTTAAAATGGGAAATTGCATGGATCTATTATCGAGGTTTTTATCTAATTTTGATTACTGAGAGATGAATGTTATAATCACTCACTGTAGTTGTTGATTTTTCTGATTCTCCTTGGAGTTTTTATTTCACATGTATCAAACCTCTGATATATGTTGCATACAAGTTTCAGTTCAGTTCAGTTGCTCAGTGGTGTCTGACTCTTTGCAACCCCATGGACTGCAGCACACCAGGCCTCCCTGTCCATCACCAACTCCCGGAGCCTACTCAAACTCATGTCCATTGAGCCGGTGATGCCATCCTGTCATCTCATCCTCTGTCGTCCCCTTCTCCTCCTGCCTTCAATTTTTCCCAGCATTAGGGTCTTTTCCAATGAGTCAGTTCTTCGCATCAGGTGGCCAAAGTATTGGAGTTTCAGCTTCAGCATCAGTCCTTCCAATGAATATTCAGGACTGATCTCCTTTAGGATGGACTGGTTGGATCTCCTTGCAGTCCAAGGGACTCTGAAGAGTCTTCTCCAACACCACAGTTCAAAAGCATACAAGTTTAGAATTGTTAAATTTTCTTGATGATCTAACCTCATTATCATTATAAAATGTCCCCATTTTCAACAGCCAACATATTTGAGCAGGTACAATTTTTTATAACAGATACAAGTTTTATATATACAACTATAGTACATCCATGCAATTTCCTATTAAAAAATATATAGAGGAAGCATAGACTTTGGATTAAAGATGACATGTTGGTAGATAACAAAGAACTTTTCCAGGTTTAAAACTGAAAGTTTTACTGTAAAATTTCTTGTAAACAGACTAGTCAGGACTCAATTTCATGATGACAGTATGTAAGACAAGTAAGAAAAGACATTCATTCCAACCTACCTAATGCTAGTTTTATTAGTCTTTGAGGTAAATATTGTCTAGTTTACACTTAACTTTTATGATAGGATGTAATGGCCTGCTCAGTTGTTTTCTCAAAGTAGCTGTGTCAAAATGTCCCCATTTTCTCTTTTTTATTCCTTCTTTTTAATATTAATTTTCTCTTCTACTTGTATCATTTCTAGGTTTCTGCCTTTGAGCTTACTAATTCTCTTTTCCGTATGGTCTGCTCGGTTTCTCTCTGGCCTCTATCAGTTTTTTTTGATTAAAGAATCCAAGGCCCTGGGTGGTAGGTAACACTTGAACTTCAAACTTGTCATTAAAACAAAGGGTGACGTTAATAGTAGCGATGATGACAATGGAATGATCAAGATGAAAATAATAATAACTAGCGTTTATTGAACACTTACATGCTGCCAGATGAGTCTGATCGCTTTACATCCTCATGACGAATCTATTAAGTAACTACTACTACTAATGCATTTTGCTACTAAACGCCATGAGAACCGAGACCATTACATTTTTTCTTAACAATCCATTCCCTAGAGCACAGTAAGAATTTTAAATTTAATGAATAAAAAAAAATAGCGTTGTTAACTTTCTCAGTCGAATCGGCAAGATGGACTTCAGTGCCAGAGCGGTGCTCAGATGGCCCGTGGTTTCGCATCCTTGGAGATGAATCGAAGCGCCAGATCCCTGCGAGGAGCAATAGGAACCAGTGGTTTTAAATTTCCTAGGCACCCACTGATGGACTGACAGTATGTTGGGGGCTAATGGGGTGCACAAAACAAAAAGCTGAGATTTGAGAAAACAAATGCCCTTCTCGTGCTCTACAAGCTTCTGAGAAGCGGGGCAGCTGAACCAATGTCAGCCTCAGAAGCCACCGCTTTGGCGCCGGGATTTTGTAATCATTCAACGGCTCTAGCGCGTCCTGACTGCTCTAGCCCCGAGAGGAGGTGACGTCGGACGTCTTGACTGCTCCTCGCGGGGCGTGTCCACCCGCCGGCGTTTGCCCCACCCACTCCCACACGCTCCACTTCCGGAAGAGGCCGTCACGCTCGCTGTGGCGTGGTGTTTCTACGCCTGACAGGTTAGCGTCCACGCGGGAGAAAAGAGTCGGGTCAGTCCTACTCCGTTCTGGAGACCGCTTTTGCGCGCGGGGCGGACTGTTGCTAGGGCAGCGCGTCAGGGGCCACCTTGTTGTTGCTGGGTCGCGACCTCCTGGAGCTGCGTGATTGGGGGACCCTTGGTGGGCTAATCGTGACCTTGCCCCGTGGTCCTTGGTGAGCGTTTCCAGGAGCACATTTGTGAAGAGGTGGAACTGTGCGCTTTGTCCGTGGTCCCAGGTTAAAACAGTCGGAGAGAGGTCCTGCCTAGATATTTGTATAAAAGAATACTCTGGCTCGGTGGTCATGATCATTCGTCTCCATCACAGCTGAGCTCCATAAGGGGGCTGACCATAGAAGTGATTTTCAGCGTTTTAGTGATTTTCGGGTGTTTATATAAGCGTGCGCATGCATGTTTGTCAGTCTGTGCGTGTGTGGAAAGGGCTGTAATTTAAAAAATCCACAAGTATTATATTTTGCTTCGTTTCCTGGTCTCTTCCCCTCATTCCTCTTTATTCTCACCTGAGGGGCATTGCTCTCCTTCTCCTTTGGATATAAGCAGCAACTCTCTGCTTGAATTTACACATTTAGAACACAGATCTGACTGTTAATCCTCTACTTAAAACCTTACTGGCCTTCCCATTGATTCAGGATAGTACAAATTCCTTTGGCTGGATTGAAGACACTTCAAAGTCTTGTTTCTGCTGAATTTTTCAGTCTCATCTCCTTTCATGGGAAACACACGTACACATACATGCTGTATGCCCCTGTCATGCCATCCTGCAGTAATTTCATCTCTTTGGCTATGACAGTGTTTTATAATGCTTTACCCACGTTTGGAAATTTACTTTTCCATTCAGTCAGAATTTAGTGAATTCGTGGTATTGCCAGACACTGTTTTAGGAACTGGGGGAAAAATGGAGTTAGAATTGGGGAGAATAAAAAAGCGCAACCTGCAGTTGGGCTTTTAAAATTCCACACCATGGAATTTTAAAATACATATTGCTTTTTAGTGCATTCACAAAGTTGTACAACCGACAACCACGATTTTAAAACATTTCCATCGCTCCTGAAAGAAACCTTGTCCCCATTAGCAGTCTCCCTTGAGTTCCTCCTTACCCTACCCCACTTTTAGCTCTAAGGAACTACTAATCTGCTGAATATATAAATACGTTTGTCTATTCTGGACAATTCTAGAACAGGCTGGTAAATTATAAACCATGTGGTCTTCTTTCGCTTAACATGTTGAAGTGTATCAGCACTTCATTTCTTTTTATTGCTAAATATTATTTCACTGTGTGGATATACCACCAGTTATTTATCCATTGGTCCTGTTAATGGGTATTTCAGTTGTTTTGGTTATCCTAAATGATGCTGCTGTGAACATTGGTGTACACGTTTATTTGTGTGAGCATAATGATTTCATTTCTCTTGGCTATGTACATAAGAGTAGGATTCCTAGGTCATATGGTAATTCTGTATTTAACAGTTTGAAGAACTACCAGACTTTTTTTTTAAAAGCAGCTCCACCATTTTATATTACTATAAGCAGTGTATAAAGGTTCTGATTTCTTCACATCCTTGCCAACGCTTATTATCTTTTTTATTTCTTTTTTAATTCTAGCTGTCCTAGTGGGTGTGAAGCATTGTCTCATTGTGGTTTTGATTTGTATTTCCCTGATGGCTAATGTTGAGCATCTTTTTGTGTGCTATTGGCCACGTGTATATCTTCTTTGGAGAAATGTCTATTCATTCCTTTGCCCATTTAAAAACTAAGCTGTTGTTTACCATTGAGTTGTAAGAGTGCTTTATATATTCTAGGTCAAGTCTTTCATCAGGTGTATGACAGTCTTCGGGATTATGCAATAGTTCCTTTAAATGGGAAGCACATGAGCTTAATTTTGACTTTTCCTGGAGACCATGTTATATAGATCTGTGGGAGTAATTCAGAGTGAATTACTAAGTGTGAAAGACCAGGCTCAGGAAAATTGATGCAAAGAACCTGTGAGCAGCTTTTTAAGATTTGAAAAATGAAGCAGTGAAAAACAGTTTATATAATTTTCCCATTCCCTACTGGTTTTTCCATTTCCTTATTGATTTCTAGGAGTTCTTTCTGTAAAGATATTATTAGCCCCTTAGCTGTTAGATATGGGACAGATATTTTCAGACTATTTGTTAACTTTTTTCTATATTTTACTGTGCTAATGCTTTACGTTTTTATGTGGTCAGTACTGTGAATGTTTTCCTTAAAAGGCTTCTGGGTGGTTGTTTGGGATACTGTTCTTAAATGATAGGAATTACAGAAAGTGACATGGTAGTTCCCTGGTTAGTCTGAGTTGCTGGTACTATGTTTAGCTTTACTGCCAAGCCTCATTTTATTGTGCTTTGATTATTGTGTTTTTTACAAATTGAAGGTTTCTGATGCAAACCTGCATCAAACAACTCTATTGGCACCATTTTCCCACAACATATGCTCACTTTGTGCCTCTGTGTTACATTGTGGTAATTCTCACAATATTTCAAACTTTGTCATTATTATTAATTTGTTATAGTGATCTTTCAACCGTGATCCTTGATGTTGCCATCGTAATTGTTTTTGGGTGCCATGAACTGTGCCCATATAAGACAGTGAAATTAATTGAGAAACGTGTGTGTTCTCTGTAGCAAGTAATGCTGTTACACAGCATTTTACCCACAGGAGAATTTATTTCAAAATTGGAGTTAACCTCTCAAACACTGTCACCATTTATCAAATAAGTTGATGGCTCCACCAACTGACTGTTACCCCGTTTCTCCCCTTCTCCTTGGGCTTCCATAGTCCCTGAAATGTAATATTGAAATTAGACTAATTGATAACCCTGCAGTGGCCTCTAAGTGTTCAAGTGAAAGCAGGTATTACACTGTCAGGCTTCCCGAGTAGCTCAGCTGGTAAAGAATCTGCCTGCAATGTGGGAGACCTGGGTTCAATCCCTGGGTTGAGAAGACCCCCTGGAGGAGGGCATGGCAACCCACTACAGTATTCTTGCCTGGAGACTCCCCAGGGACAGAGGAGCCTGGTGGGCTACAGTCCATGGGGTCACAAAGAGTTGGACACGACTGAGCGACTTTCACTTTCACTTTGGAAGAAGTTGATTCCAGTCCTCATGGATAACTTTGAGGAGTTCAAGACTTAGTGGAGGACGTAATTGCAGATGTGGTGGGAACAGCAAGAGAGCTAGAATTAGTAGTGGAGTCTAAAGATGTGACTGAATTGCTGTGATCTCATGATATAACTTTAATGGATGAAGAATTGCTTCTTATCGATGAGCAAAGAAAGTGATTTCTTGAGATGGTACCTACTCCCAGTGAAGATGCTGTGAAGATTGTTGAAATGACAACAGAGTGTTTAGAGTATTACGTCAGCTTATTTGATACAATTGTGACAGTGTTTGAGAGGTTGACTCCAATTTTGAAAGAAGTTCTCCTGTGGGTAAAATGCTGTGTATCAGCATTACTTGCTACAGAGAAACCACTTGGGAAAGGAAAAGTCAGTGGATGCAACAAACTTCATTGTTGTCTTACTTGAAGAAATTGCTGCATCCACCTCAGCCTTCAGCAGTCATACCTTGATCAGCCAGTGTGTGTGTCGCTTCAGTTATGTCCAGCTCTCTGCGATCTATGAGCTGTAGCCCGCCAGGCTCCTCTGTCATGGGATTCTCCAGGCAAAATACTGGAGTGGGTTGCCATGCCCTCCTCCAGGGAATCTTCCCGACCCAGGGATCGAACCTGTGTCTCTTACACGTCTGCTGCATTGGCAGGCGGGTTCTTTACCACTAGCACCACCTGATCAGTCAGTAGCCACCAACATCAGCGAAAGACCCTCCACCAGCATAAAGATACGACTCTGAAAGCCCACATGGTGGTTAGCTTTTTTTGTTGTTGTTTAGCAGTAAACTATTTTTTAAATTATATATATTGATTTTAGATATAATGCTGTTGCACACTTAATAGACTGCGGTATAGTGTGAACATAACTATCACATGCCCTGGGAAAACAGAAAATTCGTGTGACTCACTTTATTGCAGTATTCACTTAATTGTCACGGTCTGGAGCTGAACCCACAATATCTCGGAAGTGTGCCTGTAGAGTGTTCATTGTTTCAGACTCTTGTGCCTCCCTGTCTTTCTGCCTTGAAAAACATGCTAAAATCTGCTTCAGCTTTGTTCTTCAAACTTTCTATAACACTTAGAAGTTATTTTCTTATTCTCATCTTTATGTTTAGTATAGTGCATTAGATTTGTGAGAGCTGTGCTGGATAGTTGGTCATCAAATAGAGGTACTTAATACATGCCCGCAGAAGTTTATTTGAAGATTTTATGTGTGCAGAGCTTGAATGTAACTATGCTGGTTCTGTATTGATTGTAACATGCTGGGAATAGTAGTTTTATAAAATCCTATTAACATTATTTAGTGTTTGTTTTTCTCATTTCGTTGATTTAAAGGTAGTGGTAATTCAGATATTTTTAGGGTCTCTGAACATTTTGAGTAATTGAGGAAAACTATATATCATAGCTCCCTATAAAAATAGCTCCCATGTAAAATTCTATTTTACATGCAATACCTGAGGCTTCATTTTTCCATATGGCCTGATTTGTCAGGAAGACTGTGTGTTTCTTGCTCTAGTATTTGCTTTTTTTTTTTTTTAATTGTGGTAAAATGTCCATGACATGAAATTTAGCATTCTAACCATTTACGTGTACTATTCAGTGACATTAAGTGCATTCATTTTGTTGTGCAACTGTCACCATCATCCTCTCCAGAACCTTTATCTTCCTGAACTGAAATTCTATATAACCTGTTACATAATAACTCCCCAGTTCCCCCTCTCTCCAGCCCCTGGTAACCAACTTTCCACTTTGTCTCTGGAATATAGTATTTCTCTTTGTGTCTGATTTATTTTGCTTTGTATCATGTCTTTCAGGTTCATCCTTGTGGCATATTGCAGAATTTTCTTCCTTTTTAAGGCTAAATAATATTCCATTGTATGCATATATCACATTTGTTTATCCATTCATTAGTTCATAGATATGTGGGTTGTTTCCATCTTTTGGCTGTTATGAATAGTGCTTCTGTGAACATTGGTACACAGTTATTGTTTGAGTTCTCTCGAGTGTATACTGTAAGTGGAATTGCTGGGTCATAGGATAATTCTCGGGCTTCCCCAGTAGTGCAGCTGGTAAGTAATCCGCCTGCAATGCAGGAGACCCCGGTTTGATTCTTGGGTCGGAAAGACCCTCTGGAGAAGGGATTGGCTACCTACTCCAGTATTCTTGGGCTTCCGTGGTGGCTCAGATGGTAAAGAATCCACCTGCAATGCAGAAGACCTGGGTTCGATCCCTGGGTTGGGAAGACCCCCTGGAGGAGTGCATGGCAACCCACTCTAGTATTCTTGCCTAGAGAATCCCCATGGACAGAGGAGCCTGGTGGGCTACAGTCCATAGGGTCGCAAGAGTCGGACATGACCGAATGATTTAAGCACAGCACAGTGTAATTCTCAGTTTGATTTTTTGAGGAACCATCAGTTTGCTTCAGTGTTTTTTGTCATTCACATAATGTATGAGGCTTAAAAGAATTGTGTAATTTAGGCATGTATTAATGATCACGTTTACCTTTCTAAAAATATGAATTCAAAGAGCCATGTCCTCGTTGATGGTATGTGGGAGTTTTTGTCTTAGGTTTTGGAAATCTTGGAGTTTTAAAATTATGTGCTAGAGTTCAGATTAAATAAGTTTACCTGGATAGGTTCCCAGATCCCACACTTGTTTATGATCTAATCTCCTGTTTTTTTTTTTTTTTTTTGCTGTTGTTTGATTTCAATGTTTGTTTTCTGTGTTTTCAATCTTTTGGGGGAAATTACTTGTCATGGCAGATGTTAAGATGGGGGTGATTTTGCAGACTTGTATCATTGCAGAGGTTTGGATTGTTCTGTTATTCTGCTGAGTATCTCGTTGGATACTTTGGTAATTACTCTGGTATGCTGTGAATACTGCTGCTTCTGACAGGCAAGTTTAGTGCAAAGATATCCATGTCATTAATTAGTGAAGAGTGGGAAATGACCAATATCATTCTCTTATTACTGTACCATTATTTTTCAACTACTCCCCTGAAGTTGGAAGTGTTATGTTGTTGTGGGTACTGGGATTCCTCTCAATAACTGGCCTCTCTGCGATCAGTGGGGAAGTGTAGACAAACAGAAAGCAGTAGGACTCAACCAAATCTTAGAAAACTAAGATCTCATGCTTGTCAGACTCTCTCTCTTCCCCTTCTGCGCCAATTCTAACATCTTTTGTGAACTCCCTGTGTAATACTTCCTCATCACTGTTACAGCCCATACCCCATGGTAAACAGCAAGCGTATTATCAGGAGAGATGGAAGGAACAAAGGTGTTAATGTGGCTTTTGTTCTCAGTTTGGGTCAGTTGGTCATCTGGGCTCTCTCACCTGATCATCCATTGTGTGGGCTCTTGGTACCGTATTTCATTTGGCAATACAGATGCACTTGAAAGGTCCGCAGATGGGTTTGGGTGCTCCAGACTCTTGGAACTTGAATATAACTTAGATTTGTATGGGATTTCCCTGGCATCCAAAATACCAAGATTACATAGATGCTGAGTATCCGGCTTGGACTGTTTATGCTCCAGCTTTTTGAGTAAGACTAAACACACTCACATAAAATGCCTTTATAATTCTTCTTTTGAGGTTACCAGAGAAAGGTGAATATTAACTACTAGTTTTTGGTAATAGATTGTTACCTTTCATTAGACTTGTCTCTGCTAGGGACAAAGTGATTTTACTGCTCGTGTACATCATTAACCTTTAGAAATGCTTCCAAGTCCCTATTAAATATTTCAACATGCTTGTGTCAGATCAGGACCTTTCCATAGCTCAAATTGAGGTGTAAACAGCAAAACTTGAATTTTATGTGAATGTTTTTGCATTCTAACTTTAGAATTTTTCTTCCTTTCTGTAAACATGTGGCACTGAGTATTTTTATGCTCTTATTCTGTATCTGTCTTTTAAAAAATTATCATGCAGTACAATTGACTATTTTACCTTTTGGTTTAGTTCTGTAAATTGTAATACACGTATAGATTTGTGTGACTGGTACTATAATCAGGGTACACCTCACCTCAGAAACTCCCTCCTGCTCTCTTCAGGGTCACCTTTCCATTACCCAGGTAACCAAAAAGTAAATGTCATTTTGTGCTTTTTACTATGGGAAGCAGTAAGGTGGTTTTCCTTCCTTTTCTCTTTACCAGTGAGTTTTACTCAAATGCGATGGACTGAAAAGGATAAAATAAACATAATCCCTTTTCATTTTCTTTCAGAAACTCAAAACTTTTTCACAAACTTGATTAGGAATAAGATCATTTTGCCTGTGATGCCTTCCAACAGGGGACAGTGTTGGGCCATAACAGGACACAAAGATTGTCTGCTGCAAAATAACTAACTTGAAGTTTTTACTTCAGGAAAACAGGACAGTTAATTAAGAATTGACATTTAACTCTAGAATCTACTTTCTTTGGATCTATTCCAAAAGCTATCTTACTCCTAGCAAAGCAGTCTATGGATGAAAGCATCCTTTAATTCTTTTGTATTTGTTTTCAGATAGTTTTAAATGTTTGTAGAATTAGGAGTTAACTCTTTAAAGTTAACCTTTGTGGAAGGAATACCTGCAGTGTTATAGGTGAATCTGTGAATCCTCTCTTCCAGCCCCTCCCTGTGATCTGGTAGAATTTTATCAGAGACGTATGTCAGGTGTTTTATATTCCAGTATTCTTTATTGCAGGCAGGAACCCCATCTGTAACATCCCTCACAATTGATAGCATTAATTAATCAGCAAATGGAGCAGATGCAGAAGAAAGATGCAGATTTTGATCACCAGGATCCTGAGTTTGAAGCTTGAATGGAGACGTTTAGTGAGAAATGATGAAGTGGAGCCTGTGAGACATTTACAGTTAGGTGATTCAGATTTTCAAACCTAACTCACTCAAAAAGGGATTCCTAACTTTTATCTGGTAGTATATACTTCCCTGGGAATTGATACCACCATTTACCCGGATGCTCATGTAGGATACTGGGGATCATCTTTAAGACCTCTCAACGTTCTCTTAATTCTACCTTTTAGGTCGACTTTGTCAAGCCTGGTTACCTCATCTCTACTTCTGTCATCCAAGTCCAGACTACCTTTATCTCTCACCTGGATGCCACTTCCTAACTGGTCTGCCTAAATGTGACATAGAATCCGCCTGCCAATGCAGGAAATGCAAGTTTGATCCCTGGGTTGGAAAGATCCTCTGGAAAAGGAAGTGGCAGTCTACTCCAGTGTTCTTGCCTGGGAAATCCCGTGGATAGAGGAGCTACAGTCCTACAGTCCATGGACTGGCGGGCTACAGTCCATGGGGTTGTAAAGAGTCAGACATGACTTGGCGACTAAACAGCAACAAAATGTGATATTTCTACTTTATTTTTCACACAAAAACTATTTTAAAAAATATAAAATGTGATCATGTCACACTCCTACTTGAAACTTTGTATTGTTTACCATTATGCTTAGGATAAGCCAGAAATATTTAGTTTGACCAACAGTCCACCCTTCCCGCCCCTCCCTGTGATCTGGCTTCTCTGCTCACTGCTACAGCCTCACATTACGCCACTTTTCCCTTGGTCGCTATGCTCCATCTTCTCTGGTGTCCTCTTTGTTCATTGTTTGGACTAGGGGAGCAGACTAGAAGCAGGGGGACCTGTGTTTAAGCCAACATGCATTTTAGGTAAAGAAGTGATGGCTTAGGGATATGTTAAGGTTTGTGGCTCATGGGGACTCATCACTTTGTCACTTTTCCACTCAAATCTTGGGATAAAAGCACATCTAAGTTCAGATTCTGTGTAGAAAAAAATTATATTCTGATTGAGAAAAGGAAGTTTAGGACCAGGCAGTCATTACCTGGTGTATTCGAAGTGTAGACAATGCTTTGTATTTGAGAACTTTCAGTGTGCCTAAAATGACTCTCTTTGTAAAATCATTCTTCTTGCTTTTAATTATCTATTAACTTTGTTTTTCATGTGTATGAGTCTTGCCTCAGCCACCCGTTGGACCACACAACCATCTGGGGCTTAGATGCTGTTGGTGGTACCCCAAATTTAAGTGGTAGTAGTGCAGCCTGTTCTTGCATTTCTGGCTTCCCGGGGCAGTTCATTCCTTTTGGGGAGAGTTTAAGTTCTCTGTCTTGTACGAGATCTCTGGCCTGCAGTTTTCCCACGCTGGTTCTAGCTTCCCTTGGAGGCATAGAGAACAAGCCTAACTTCTCCCCCCCCACCCCCCCTTAGCTCTTTAGCTATTGAAGTAGCTGTTGTGGCTCCCAGCATATTCTCCTTTGTAAATCTCCTTAGCTTCAGGTATTTCTCCTTGTGTTCACTGTTCTGGGTACTTTCTACTGACTGTCCTCCAGTTTAGTGTTGGAAAGTGTGTTTTGAGACTACATGCAACACAGTCACTTAAGAAACTAGTTAAAAGTGAAGATTCTTATTGGAATAAGATGGTAAATTAACTTCTGATCTAGCTCCCTATTGAAACCCTACTGAAACTATAGTAAAGATCCAAAGGACAGAACATCAGGAAAGGAGATGAACACTACAGTTTGAAAAACTGAAAAGCCTAAACAAGAATGAGTGGCAATTTATCTAGACACCCAAAACTGAAAAGCCTAAACAAGAATGGCACTTTATCTAGACACGCAAGACTCATAAACCCTAAATTGGCAGAAGATCAGATTTACCTTGTAAATCCTCAAAAAGCTCAAAAACTAGGCAATACCAGATATCTCTGGAAATTGGGATACAAGGGAGATGAAATAGGAAGATTGGGTGAATATTGCTGATTAGTAACTCCCAATGGATGCTGTTCACTTTGGGACAGATTCTGGAGGCTCAAAGCAGTGATCTCTGGATAAAATAGGATTTCCATGTGGGAAGGCATTCCTAGCACTTCTCAGGAAATTTTACGTTTATTCGAATTCCAAAAGCTGAGGAAAATCATTTAAATAGTCAGGAAAACAGGAAAAAGTAGTTTAAAATTTCTTGATAATTAAAGCTTAACAATCAATACTATTGGTTACCATTTGGTTTAAGAGTTCCACTGGCATCAAGGGGAAAGCAAGAATGGGGCATACTGACACAGTAGAAAGTAAAGATCTGGGAACTGAAACAGAAGCATCTGGGAGAAAAGCTGGATCGTGATTAATAAGCTGGTCTTACTCATAGTTGTTGCATCTTATAAATATGTTTTCATCCTCTATCTGCTGCTAACAGGTATTATTAGGAGTAAAATAAGTTTATATTAATTATAAATCCTATGAGTGGTGTTCCAAGAAATAACAAGTTTGGGAGCAAAATAAATCGGTAAATTGGCAGTTACAATTTAGTATTTTCTGTAGTACTGTTAACCTTGCCATGAGATCTCAATGTTGTATGTGTAAATATTACCCAATAATGTTTGATGGTGTTTTCAAGTTCAGAATATTCACTGATAGACTGTAGGTTTTTTTTTTTCTTAATACTAAGGAATTGAAGGTATGAATGTTTTTATGGAAGACTCCAGTATGAAATAAGAACTTAATATAAAATCTGAATACTAAAAGCAGTATTTCAAAGCAAAACCAAAACCAGAGTAAGCAAAATAGTTTATCATTAAAAAAATTATAGGCAACTATAGAGGTAACATGTGCCCTAATACTTCACCTGAGGGATTCTTTTTTGATACACTTTGTATTTGACCAATGTCAATGCAAAATGAGTGGAATTTTTCTACATCTGGAATATTTGTTATGAAAGACTTTTGAACAGGACAAATAATACATGGTGTATTTTAAAATTTCATTTGTACTTCAACTTTTACAAAGATGTTTATTTGTCATTTTATATTAATGTTTCTTTTTAAAGATTTTGCTCTTTTCTCAGATTTCTTGAGAATAATGATGTATAACATTATGTAAGTTGAAGATGTGCAAAGTGATTATTTGGTACATGTATGTATTTTGAAATGATTGCTACAGTACAGTTAGTTAATACCTCTGTCACTTCACATAATTACCAGTTGTGTGTGGGTGTGTGGTGAGAACATTTAAGATTCACTCTCATGGCAACTTTCAACTATATAATAGTATTAACTGTAGTCCCTATGCTGTACATTAGATCCCCAGAATTAATTCATCTCATAATTGGAGATTTTTACTTCTTGACCAGCCTCTTCCTATGTCCTCAGACCCAAGCCCCTGGCAAACGCCATTCTCTTGTTTCAATGAGTTTGCGCTATACATTCCATATATAAGTGATATCATAGAGTAAATGTTTTTCTCTAACTTATTTCAGCTCTCAGGTTTCATTGATGTTGTCCCAAATAGCAGAATTTCCTTCATTTTTAAAAAATGACTGAATAATATTCTAGTGTATGTGTATATATCCATTTTTATCCATTTATCTATCAATGGACACTTTGGTTAGTTCCATGTCTTCATTACTGTGAATAATGCTGTAATGAACACAGGGAGTATGGAAGTCTCTTTGACATAGTGATTTCGTTTCCTTTGGATATATACCCAGAAGTAGGATTGCTGGATCATATGGCAGTTTTATTTTTTTAATTTTTTGAGGAATATCAATACTGGTTTCCATAGTGCTGTACTGATTTATATTCCTGTCAAAAATACAGAGGGGTTTCCTTTTCTCACGTTCTTCTCAACACTTATCTCTTGTGTTTTTGAGGTCTGAGGTGGTATCTCAATGAGGTTTTGATTTGCATTTTTCTGATAATTAGTGATGTTGAGTATCTTTTCATGTGCTTGTATGTTTTCTCTGGAAAAATGTCTATTCAGGTCCTTTGTTCATTTTTAATCAGATTGTTTGCTTTTTGTTATTGAATTTTATGAGTTATATATTTTGGATATTAGCCCATATGAAATACATGATTTGCAAATATTTTCTCCTACTCTGTAGATTGCCGTTTCATTTTGTTGATTGTTTTGCTGTGCAAAAGCTTTTTAGTTTGATGTAGTCTCATTAGTTGATTCTTTCTTTTGGTGCCATATCTGAAAAAGTCATTGCCAAGGAAATGTCAAGGATCTTTTAATCTTATTTTCTTCTAGGAGTTTTATGTTTAAGGTCTTACATTTATGTCTTTAATAATCCATTTCTGAGTTCATTTTTGTGAGTGGTATAAGAGAGGGTTTCAGTTCATCCTTTTGCGTGTAAATATCCAATTTTCCTAGCAATATTTATTGTAGAGACTGGCTTTTCTCAATTGAGTATTTTTGACTACCTTGTCAAATATTGGTTGACCACATATACATGGGTTTATTTCTGGGCTCTCAATTCTGTTTCATTGATCTATATGTCAGTTTTTAATGCCAGTATCATACTGTTTTGATTGTTATAGCTTTGTAATACAGGTAAAAATCAGGAAGTGTGATTTTTTTTTTTCTTTCTCAGGATTTTTTTGGCTATTTGAGTCTTTCATGGTTCCATACAAATTTTACAATTATTTTCTATTTCTGTAAAAAGATGCAGTTGGGATTTTCATAGGGATTGCATTAAATCTATAGATGGCTTTGGGTAGTATGGCTATTTTTTTTAAATAATATTGTCTTCCAGTTTATGAATATGAGGTATAATCCCATTTATTTGTGTCTTCAACTTCTTAGTGTCTTATGGTTTTTAGAATACAGATTTTTCACCTGCTTGGTTAATATATTTGTAAGTATTTTATTGTTTTCAGTGTTATTATAAAAGGGTTTGTTGTAATTATTTCTTTTTGAGATATTTCATAGGGAATGAATAGAAATGCTTTGGTTTCTGTATGTTGGTTTTGTATCCTGTAATTTTACTGAATTTATTGATTAGTTTTTTGGTATAGTCTAGGATGTTTTACATAGCAGATCATGTCATCTGCAGACAGAGACACTTTGCTTCTTTCTTTCTGATTTGAATGCCTTTTATTTTCTTTTCTTGCCTAATTGCTTTTTTTTTTTTTTAACACTTCCAATATTATTTTGAATAGGAATGGTAAGAATGGGCATCCTTGACTTATTCCTGATCTTAGAGGAAAGACTTGAAGCGTTTCACCATTGAGTGTGATATTAACTGTTGTCTGGCTTTTATTATGTTGATGTACATTTCTCTTCTACTCTCTTTGTTGAAAGTTTTTATCATAAAAGCATGTGGAATTTTTGTTATATCATTTTTCTTCATCTGTCGAAATAATATGATTTTAAACTTTCATTGTGTTAAATCACATTTGTTGATTTGCAGATGTTGAACCATTCTTGCCTCCTGGGGATAAATTTCAGTTGATCATGGTGACTTTTTAATGTGCTGTTGAATTTGCTTGTACTTTGCTGAGTATTTTTATATCTGTAGTCATTAGATATGTTGGCCTGTAGTTTTCTTTTGTTGTATTGTCTGTGTCTGTATGTGGCTTTGGTATCAGGGTAATGCTAGTCTGGTAAAATGAGTTTCTCCTCTGATTGTTTGCAAGAGTTTAAGAAGGATTATTGTTAACTCATTTTCAGATGTTTGTAGAATTTACTAGAGAATCCCTAAGTTGAGAGGATCCCCTGGAAAAGGGAATGGCTACCCACTCCAGTATTCTTGCCTGGAAAATTCCAGGGACAGAGGAGCCCGCCAGGCTCCACATGGACCCACCAGTCCATGGGGTCACAAAGAGTCACACATGAGTGAGCGACTAAACACATACTGGTGAAACCAACTGTTTCTGGTTTTGTTGTTGTTAGGAGTGTTTTGATTACTCAATCAGTCTCCTTACTCCTTAATAGGTCTGTTCAGATGTTCTGTTTCTTCATGTTTCCTTGATAGGGTTTATGTTTCTAGGAACCCATCCATTTCATCTAGGTTATCCCAATTTGTTGGCAACAATTATTTATAGTAATCTCTTCTGATTCTTTGTATTTATGTGGTATCAGATGTGATGTCTTCTCTTTCACTTCTGATTTTGTTTGAGTCTTTTCTTTTTTAGTCTGTCTGCTTAAGATATGTATGTGGTACATTGTTAGGTGTGTGTGTATGTATGTTTATGTGTGATCAGTATATCCTCTTGATGAATTTGACCCCTTTATCATTATATGATAACCTTCTTTGTTTCTTTTTTCAACTTTTGAGTTAAAGGCTATCTACTCTGAATAAATATAGCTTCCTAGGCTCTCTTTTGGTTTCCATTTGTATGGACTATCCCTTCATTTTGAGCCTATATGTGTAACTAAAGCTGAAGTTTGTCTCTTACATGCATCACATGGTTGGGTCTTGGTTTTTTATTTGTATAGCCACTTTATTCCTTTTGATTGGAGATTTAGTCCATTTCATTTAAAGTAATGTTGATAGGTATGTGCTTATTGCCATTTTGTTGTTTTCTGCCTGTTTTATAGAAACTTAAAAAAAAAGTCAGATTTCTAGGCCCCATCTTCAGACTCAGTGAAATAGAGACTATTTTATAAGTAATTTCAAGGACTCTACATTATAAATCTTACTGTTAGGTAAAAATTATTACTCTGATTGATGTGTTGTCCTCTTAAGTGCATAGCCCAGTATTACTGATGTGGTCTGAAGAGTACAGAATAAAGCAGGTTCATGTCTTCCCTACTTGTATTTCCCATGCTTGTGTGTATAAGGAAATTATTCTCTTCTGCCCAGTTTATTGAGATGTATCATAGTGATCTCTTATCCTTTCATGAGTCTGTAATACTAGTTTTGTTTCCAAGTAATTAAAAAAATTTGAATTATTTTTATTGAAGTATAGTTTATTTATGATATATCAGTTTCAGATGTACAACATAGTGATTCAAAATTTTTAAAGATTATATTTTATTTGTAGTTATCATAGTGCATTAGCTGTATTCCCTGTGTTGTACAGTGTATCAGTGTAGCTTATTTTATACTTGGTCGTTTGTACCTCTTTTTAAAAAACATTTATTTGGCTGTGCCGGCTCTTAGTTGCAGCATACAGGATCTCTGATCTTCGTTGCGGCATGCAGGATCTCTTTGGTTGCAGAATGCAAACTCTTAGTTGTGGCATGTGGGATACAGTTCCCTGACCAGGGATTGAACCCGCACGCCCTCACTGGGAGCATGGAGCCGTAGCCGTTAGGCCACCAGAGAAGTCCCAGTTTGTACCTCTTAATCCTCTGCTTCTATCTTGCCCTTTCCACCTTTCCTCTTCCCACTGGTAACCACTAGTCTTTTCTCTACTTCTGTGAGTCTGTTTCTTCTTTAGCTATATTCACGTCTGTTGTATTTTTTAGATTCCACATACAAGTGATATCATACAGTGTTTGTCTTTCTCTGTCTGACTTATTTCACTAAGGATAATACTCTGGGTCCATCCATATTGTTGCAAATGGCAAAATTTCATTTTTTATGGCTATGTATTATTCTATTGTATACACACACACACATTTTGTTGTTCTTCAGTTGCTAAGTTGTGTCTGACTCTGTGGACTGCAGCCCGCCAGGGTCCTCTGTCCTCTATTATCTCCTGGAGTTTGCTCAGATTCATGCCTATTGACTTGGTAATACTACCTAACCATCTTACCCTCTGCTCCTAGTTTTTTTTATCTTATTCAAGTATAGTTGATTTACAGTGCTGTGTTTAATTTCTGCTGTACAGGAAAGTAACTCAGTTATACGTGTGTGTATATATATAGACATATATATATATATTTTTCATATTCTTTTCCACAATGGTTTTATCACAGGATATTGAATAATTCCCTATGCTAAACAGTTGGAACTTGTTATTTATCCATGTCATACTAGTTTTAATTTACTAGTCATTGTAGTGGGATTGTAAAAAGTGGAGGGTGAGCTATTGTATCATTTCTAACATATATTAAAGATCTAAACTTTTTTTTTTTTTTTAAAGTTTACAGTGCCAATCTTTAAGGGGAAAAAAAAGGTAGAAAAACCCAGGCAAACAAATGTAATATTGTTTTCAAAGGTGACTTTGCTAGGGGCAATAATGTCAAAAGACTCCCATGTGACTTGCTACATTGAATTACAGTGAAATCCTGACAGCTGCCTGGCTGTTGTTTTAGGGTCACTTGTATATTTCCCAGTGGAAAATCTAGTTTTTCAGCTCAGTTGTGAAATAAATATCACATAGATATTAGCAGTTTGTTATGGTAGAAAGAGCTTAGCAACTGAAACATTCAGTTAAGATCTGATACTCAGTTCTTTCTTTCCCATTCCTGTTTTTTTCATTTGTAGTTCGGGGCAGCAGTAATACCTGCTAGAGTTGGTAGGACGAGATGAGATAATTTATGTCAAGCACTTAGCACAGTGTGTAGTTCATAGACTATTAATTCTTTGAGTACCCTTTGCTCAAGCCAAATATTTGGGAATTGTCCATGAATCTTTTCTCTCCTTTCCCTACCGAAGATCTATTCATTTCATCTCCTTAATGCACTAGAATGGGAGTAAGGCATGACCCACATTTTAAAACAATTGGGCTTTAAGCAGGAAGTAACTATATTAATGCTTCAGTATATCAACTTCTCTTGTACCTTTATTAGCAGTAACCACATTTAGTTTCTTAGAACTCTGAAAGGATTGTATTAATAGTCGTTTTTACTTCTGTTGGCAAAATGGGTACTATTGTACCAATTTAAGAATAAATTTATTTGCCAGCATTGGTAGAATTAGTTATCTTAACATAGGAAATCCAGTAGGTAGTAAAATAATAATTCGTTGTTATTTTTACTTGTGTCTGTTTTTAAGCTTAACATTTTCACGTGTATATGTTTATAGGCATGCAGGATATTGTAGGTGTGGACTTAGCACAAGCACATTCCTGGGTTCAAATCTAGGCTGTGCAGTTTTATGACCTCAGTCAAGTTATATCTGTTTTCCAGGTTTGCTTTGCCATGTTTTTAAAGTGGGTTGATAAGCTTTGGTTACCTAAAGGGTTGTGACAATCATTAAAAGAGATACATTTATATGAGAATGCAAAAAGCTGAGAAAAGCCAAGACACTCTTCAAGAACAAAAGTGGAACAATTTGATAGATCTCAAGATTTTTAATTAAAATTAAGCTAGATTAATAAAGACTGTTCTGTTGGTGCAAGGATATGCAATACTCTTGTTTCAATAGATCAGTGGAATAGAATAAGGAAGCCAGAAACAAGCGTACACATATATAGACACTTGATTTGTGGGAAAGGTGGCACGCAGAACAGTGTAAATGTGGTATTTTAGTAAATGGTGCCCGAGCATCATGCATATTCACCTGGAACAAAGTGAACCGAGACCCCTATCTCAGACTACACTCAAATTCCCAGTGGATCATAGATCTATTTGTGGAAGGCAAAACAGTAAATATGTTAGGAGACAGTAGAGGAAAATATGTGGCCTTAGAGTATGCAAAGCTTTCTTAAATAGGACACAAAAATGATTAAGTACAAAAAGAAAATTATAAGTTGGATTTTTACTAAAATCAAGAATTTCTGTTAATCAAAAATCACCTTTAAGAGAGGAAGAAGGCAAGCCACAGAGTGGGAGAAGTTATTGGCAGCACTCTGACAGAGTTTTCCCATCTGTGTTGAGATGTGAGTTTCACTTCCTCAGTGGCCTCTTGGATCCAGTTTAGAGAGCTCTGTTATCTACATTGACTTCATTTTTATTTTCCTTTCACAGAGTTTGTGGAATGAATAAAGGCATAGTAGGATTTATAATACTGAGGGAATAGGCCTGGGAATGTGCTCAGCAGCTAGGAGGCAGGCTTCCTGGGTGAGCAGTGAGACAATGTGAGCACATGGCAAGGGCAGCCAGAGAGCAGTGAGGGGTGCCTGGTTTGGGATTCCCAGAGCAGACTTGGACTTGAACCCTGGCTCGCTCGCGTGCACCCTCTCTCTCTCTCTCATTTCTTGGTTGTGTGTTTTTGCGTCATCTCTAAAGTAGGGATAGTTACAGAACCCACCGTACAGGGTTAGGGTTAGTGAGATGACATAGACTAGTGTTTGCATGCAGGAGAGCTTCAATCTGGTAGTATCATCACTGTTGGAGTTATTATTCCTTGGAGGTGAGGGGTGGCTGTGCCAGCAGAGTGGCAGTGGGGTTGCTGCAGATCTGTGAGAAAAAGGCAACCCAATAGAAAAACGAGAGACTTGAGCAGATACTTCACCAAAAAGATGTCCAAAATGTCCAGTAAAAATAAGAAAAGGTGCTCAAGACCACAAGTCACTAGAGGAATGCAAATTAAAACCGTAATGGCATATACGTACTATTCACCTACCAGAACACTTAATTAAGAGGAATAAAAATAGACAGTTTGTAGGAATATGGGCAAGGATATTCTCATACACTCTTGGTATATATAAATTGGTTCAGCCACTTTGGTAAACTGGTTGGCAGTATTGAAGCTGAATGTGTACATACTTTGTGACCTCGCTGTTCCACTCGCCACAGAAATGGTTTGCATGTGTGCAACCAAGTTGTGTGTACATTAATGTTTATAGCAGCCCTGTTTGGTCTAGCTTCATACTAGGGAGGTGTGAAAAATGTGGATCATAATATAGCAGGTAAGTACATTATTGTATGTTCCTGCCTGGGAATATCATACTGTAAACAAAAATGAACAAACTCAGCTCACGCAACAAAATGGATGTATCTGAAAAACAGAATGTTAACCCAAAGAAGCCACATGCTAAAGAGTACATACTATATGATACCAGTGTTTCAAAGCCATGATAGTTTTGCTTGGAGAGGAGGAAGGGGTTTATGATTGGGAGGAAGTCCCTTCCTCACTGCCCAGGTACTAGCAGTGCTTTGTTTCTAGACCTGCATGGTGATTGCATGGATGTTTGTTTTATTCTAATTTACTGAGCTGAACATTTATGTTTTGTGTGCTTTTCTTGTGTTCAACTTCAGTAAGAAAAGAACCACCCAGCTTTATAATGCCCAGTAAATATTCAATATGAGATTGTCCTTTTACTTCTCCATTTCATTTGTGTTTGCATATGTCCTTTAATTATTGATTAAATTTGGCCTTGAGGATATACTTATAAATTTGTGAACTCTTTAAAGATTAGAGTTTAATCTTTAGGGGATGTTTTAGCCAGCACACAGTACAGAAAGTGACTTTGGCCTTGAAAATTCAGATGCTCCTTCCTAGTTTTTGTGTGACCCAATAGCACTATAATATTTTTTTAAAGATGGCAAAAGTATAATGTTTTCATTTTCATTGTAGAAAGTCTTAATTGTAAATAGATGAAGCTATCTATGACTTTTTTGGGTACTTTTTCTATTGTTTCAAACCTTGTTTTTAACCCAAGAGGTTTGTGGTTTTGTAAAAGTTATGTACATTCCTGGTTAAATTTTGAAAGTTTCAATATATTTATTTTTCTAATTACAAATGGAATATTGTTTTGAAAATTTTTTATAATTATTGAGTATTTACAAGAAGTGTTGATTTGTATGATTATCATTTACAGCACACTTGATTAAACTCATTGATTTTCTGGTAATGGTTTTAAGTAATTCTTTGCATTTATCTTTCCATATAGTCATATCAGTTCTATCAACTGGTATTAATAATGGTGATAACTTTTTAGCTTCTGAATCAAAATACACTAAGCATTTGTTTAAAAGAGGTTTCCTTTTCAGTAATATAAAAAGTGAAATTTTTTCTCTAGTACTTTTATTTGTTAGTTACTAAAAGAGTTTTCACAGTTTATTATTTAAAAATAATTTAGTGGTAAAGACGTATTTTAACTCTCTCCGAAAAGGATTCTTCAAAGTCATACATTGCTCTAAGTTTACATATGCTTTTGGTTTTGTTTGTAGCTTTCTCTTTTAGAAATGAAAACTGGTAAGGTAGGCAGGATTTTGGCATAATCTCATTACTAATGTTGACAAAATGATATGTTAGTCCATATTATAATTTCTTTGAGGCAAGGGACCCCTCTGAGTCTCTGATAACCTGAGAAGAATTAATACTTCTTTACAGAGCACCCAGTGGAGAGGTATGTGTTATGGGTGCAGAGGCTAGTGTTGCTATATCTTCATTTTCTTAATTTGGTACATTTGCAAACTGTAAAGAACATTGCCATCCCATTTTAAAAAATGAAACTTTTGTAATGTAAGATCACTATGAGTATTAAGCTATAAATTTAAGTCCCCCACCCCACCACCCCACCACCCCACCCCATTTATGTACAGGGATCATGCTACATTTTTGGAAAGTTTATCAGGGCTTCTCTGCTAGTTCTTTTCTCTGTTACTAGAAATTATAGTTGCAATCTGAGGCTAGAATTAGTTAGACTGTGAGTCTAAAGAATTTTTCCATGAGACAAATAAGGCTACTTTCAGAGGCTTTTTTTTTAAATGGAAAATTTCATATATAAACAAAATTAGCATTTTCTAACAATTCCAAAAGCTTCAATTCACACTAATGTTGGAATATTATTACTGATTTGAGGTTTTATATTACTTGTGTTCCATACTTTCTTCATTTTAAAGAATAAATTTAACACCAGGTGGTGCTAAATATTTAAAGTCTAATTTGGATAAGATCCATCAAAATCATAGGGCATCCTGGATTTGCTGGCATAGTCTTGATTTTTGTTTAGTAGGGGACGCTAAAGAGGTAGAAGTTAAGTTTCCCTTGTCCTTTAGGTGCTTCAAACCAGGGCTCTGTAACAGCCTAGGGAGGTGGTAAAGAGTGGAGGTGGGAGGGAGGTTTCAAGAGGGAAGGGACATGTGTACACCTATGGCTAATTCATGTTGATGTAGGGCAGAAATAAAATCAATATTGTAAAGCAATTATCCTTCAATTAAAAATAAATTTTAAAAAATGAAGGAGAATAAAAAAAATAAACTGCTTATTTCAGAGCACCTCTTACACCAATGAGCATTAGTAAAATAAATTGACAAATTGTTTTTTTAGTAAAAACAGTTATGTTAAATATATGAATATACTTATACACTTAATATAGATCTTCGAGATAACGAATCAAAAGGGCAGACCAAAAATGTACTTAAAATAGTCCCATGCTGTGGTATTTGTATATTTGAAAAAGTAGGCTGACTCTAATCATGCCCTAGGAATTTCCCATCTCCTGCCTAATTTCTCTTTCAACTAATTTCTCAAATGCCTTTGGCCATGACTTCTAAGACAGCTCTCATTCTGAAGTGATAGTGTCTATTATATGCTAATTAGGTGTTGGGATGTTAACAGCATTCTTCATAGCTGTGGTATTACTTGTTCAGCTCAGTTGCTCAGTTGTGTCTGACTCTGTGACCCCATGGACTGCAGCACGCCAGGCTTCCCTGTCCATCACCAACTCTCGGAGCTTACTCAAACTCATGTCCATCCAGTCGGTGATGCCATTCAACCATCTCATCCTCTGTCGTCCCCTTCTCCTCCTGCCTTCAATCTTTCCCAGCATCAGGGGCTTTTCCAGTGAGTCAGTTCTTCACATCAGGTGGCCAAAATAATAGAATTTCATCTTCAGCATCAGTCCTTGCAATGAATATTCAGGACTGAATTCTTTTAGGATGGACTGGTTGAATCTCCTTGCAGTCCAAGGGACTCTGCAAGAATCCAGTACTACAGTTCAAAAGCATCAATTCTTCAGTGCTCAGCTTTCTTTATAGTCCAACTCTCACATCCATACATGACTACTGGAAAAACCATAGCTTTGACTATACGGACCTTTGTTGGTAAAGTAATATCCCTGCTTTTTAATATGCTCTCTAGGTTGGTCACAACTTTTTCTTCAAGGAGCAAGCGTCTTTTAATTTCATGGCTGCAGTCACCATCTGCAGTGATTTTGGAGCCCCCCAAAATAAAGTTTGTCACTGTTTCCATTGTTTCCCCATCTATTTGCCATGAAGTGATGGGACCGGATGCCATGATCTTAATTTTCTGAATGTTGAGTTTTAAGCCAGCTTTTCACTCTCTTCTTTCACTTTCATCAAGGGGCTCTTTAGTTCTTCTTCACTTTCTGCTGTAAGGGTGGGGTCATCTGCGTATCTGAGGTTTATTGATATCTCTCCTGGCAATCGTGATTCCAGCTTGTGCTTCATCCAGCCTGGCATTTCGAATAATGTAAAAACTTTTAATTAAATTGTAATAAGTACCTTGGTTGTATGCAGAAAGGTGTATTGAATGTCTCCTCTCGTATATGCACTTCCCATTGTTTTTGCTTCCTGGAAAATTCACCAAGTGATAGAGTGTGTGTGACTTCTGCATTTGATCCTAGTGTATCAGAGTGCAGGATTCACCTTTAAGGGTGTGTTCTTTTATGAGTGTCTCAATTAATGTCTTTACCTCCCACTCCTATAATTTGATGAAGGCAGTCAAGATATAATTGTAGCTTTCCTAACCCACCCTGTTGTGAGTTTTCCCATGCTCTAGATGGTAAAGTAAAGCCCTGGGAATTTGAAACTTTCTTGTGGAGAGTTGCAAAAACGTTTATGCTAATGTAAGCTGGTGGTGAGGGCTTGTGACTTTCAAATGTTCAGATGCTTTTCAGAATGGATGTATTAGCCCTTGTACGGATGGAACATTTGTGTGTTTGGTGTGCCCTGCAAGCAATATCTACTTGTGAAGATTACTTATTTAATCAGTAATCACTGATAATGGGCTTTTAAAAGCACATTCTAGTTTAGATTAGTGTCCTTGGAAACTAAGTACCCAACCAAGTACAAATCACAAGTATGGCAAGCTATTGATGATTCATATCACATAGCCACTGACACAATTTATACAAATACTTAGAATAATAGAGTTGTTCTCGTGCTAGTTGACTCATCATTTTTGGCTCATGGCTGCCTAGAGAATCAACTCTATGTCTTCACTCTGGTTAATAAAGCACGTTTTGCATTGTCTTTTGTCTTGTGATTCTCAAAGTTGCTGTATAAATGTTAGTGGGTTCAGTTCAGTTCAGTTCAGTTGCTCAGTCGTGTCCGACTCTTTGCGACCCCATGAATTGCAGCACGCCAGGCCTCCCTGTCCATCACCAACTCCTGGAGTTTACCCAAACCCATGTCCGTTGAGTCAATGATGCCATCCAACCATCTCATCCTCTGTCGTCCCCTTCTCCTTCTGCCCCCAATCCTACCCAGCATTAGGGTCTTTTCCAATGAGTCAACTCTTCGCATGAGGTGGCCAAAGTATTGGAGTTTCAGCTTCAACATCAGTCCTTCCAATGAACACCCAGGATTGATCTCCTTTAGGATGGAGTGATTGGATCTCCTTGCAGTCCATAGGACTCTCAAGAGTCTTCTCCAACACCACAGTTCAGAAGCATCAATTCTTCGGCACTCAGCTTTCTTCACCGTCCAACTCTCACATCCATACATGACCACTGGAAAAACCATAGCCTTGACTAGACGGACTTTTGTTGGCAAAGTAATGTTTCTGCTTTTAAATATGCTATCTAGGTTGGCCATAACCTTCCTTCCAAGGAGTAAGCGTCTTTTAATTTCATGGCTGCAATCACCATCAGCAGTGATTTTGGAGCCCCCCAAAATAAAGTCTGACACTGTTTCCACTGTTTCCCCATCTATTTCCCGTGAAGTGATGGGACCAGATGCCATGATCTTAGTTTTCTGAACGTTGAGCTTTAAGCCAACTTTTTCACTCTCCTCTTTCACTTTCATCAAGAGGCTCTTTAGTTCTTCTTCACTTTCTGCCATAAGGGTGGTGTCATCCGCATATCTGAGGTTATTGATATTTCTCCCAGCAATCTTGATTCCAGCTTGTGTTTCTTCCAGCCCAGTGTTTCTCATGATGTCCTCTGCATATAAGTTAAATAAGTAGGGTGACAATATACAGCCTTGACGTACTCCTTTTCCTATTTGGAACCAGTCTGTTGTTCCATGTCCAGTTCTAACTGTTGCTTCCTGACCTGCATACAGGTTTCTCAAGAGGCAGGTCAGATGGTCTGGTATTCCCATCTCTTTCATAATTTTCCAGAGTTTATTGTGATCCACACAGTCAAAGGCTTTGGCTTAGTGGGTGGCAGGTGTTTATTATCTTTCCTGGATATTGTATCAAGGAAACCATAGCATTGAGAGGTTTGTCATTTATACCAGCCAGCTGGATTTATGCCTCTGTATCTGCATATTGTGTATCAGTTTTTGTGTTTGAGTTTTTTGAAAACAATCTTGCTTATAAGAGCAAGTTGGTTGTGTTAATGTCAGTAAAATTAACCTGTCTGATTTATCTAAGGGCTAAACATTTGTTTTTCATATTGTATGTGATTCCACAAATTTTGTTTTTGTCTTGCAAACATTAATTTCCCTAAAGATTATGTTTTAATGTTCCTGGACTTTTATCCTGTATTATTCTAAGTTTTAGTCACTCAGTTGTGCCTGACTCTTTGCGACCTCATGGACTATAGCCCACCAGGCTCCTCTGTCCTTGGAATTCTCTGGTTAAGAATACTGGAATGGGTAGCCATTCTCGTCTCCAGGAGATCTTCCCAACCCAGGGATGAAACCTGGGTCTCCTGCGTTGCAGGTGGATTCTGTACGGTCTGAGCCACCAGGGAAGCCTCAATAAGCAATCTTAAGGAGAATTTTTCTTCTGAGTTCAAGTTAGATAGGTACTTTCTAGTTGTGGTAAAAGGTCTGAGAAAACTGAAGAGATCTGACTGGTCCAACTGTAATTCAGAAGGCTAAGGCCCTAAGCGTAAGAGCAGTTATCTACCTTTACGTCAGTCATTTGCACCAACTGGTGATTTTAGAAGCTCACATGAGTCCTGGTGCCTATTGCTGTATCTGCTTCAAATTGTCTTTCCACTTCACAGCTCTCCCTAGGGGTATATTTATGTGGTAGTGTTTACAGATGATTAATATTTAAATAGAAATAGGCCACTTGAAGTTCTTTCTAAGAAAAGGAAGCTGAGGTGGAGTACTGGATGTGCTGGCAGCCAGCTCTCTTCTCATGGAATTCCAGAATTTTCAAAAAGCTCTGGCAGCCTTAACATTCATTTCAGTTAGAAGAAGCTGGCTGTTGGTATTTACAAAGTTGGGAAAATGTGAAATTTTAATCATACGAGCTTTTCTAGAATGTAATATGTTCCATTAAAATTATAAATTAAGGTTACAGAAGAATTTAGAGAATGACATAAATATTTATATGGCTATCATTTACTTCTGTCAAATTCTGCTGTTTTCCCATATGGAATAGGCTTTTATTTTTTAAGAAACAAAATGGATACAGTTGAAGTACCCTGTATATTCCTCCCTGAATCTGTTTTTCTCTCTTCTTCTCTTCCTCCTCAGAGGTAACCACAGTCCTGATGTGTATTGTTATGTATAAATATAGTGACATGGACTTCCCAGGTGGTATGGTGATAAAGAATCCACCCGCCAATGCAGGAGATGTGGGTTGGATCCCTGGGTCAGGAAGATCCCCTGGAGTAGGAAATAACAACCCACTTCACTGTTCTTGCTTGGAAAATTCCATGAACAGAGGAACCAGGTGGGTTACAGTCCGTGGGGTCGCAGTCAGACAACGACTGAGCACGCGCACGTGCATGCACTCATAGTCACGCACAAGATAGCTTCGTTTTCCATGTTTTCAGTTATTGAAACCCAGAGAAAGAAATGAATAAGCAAGGAGAAGAAAGGAGGAAGACCAAGCCACCCTGGTGGAACATGTAAAAAGAGTCAAGCTGAAGTCATTGAAAGTGATTCTTTTCTTCAGCAAACATTCAGATCAAGTAAAGAAGTCAAAAAGTCAGTGGAACCTAGTGAAGAAAAGCATTCTGCTGCAGCCTCAGGACCAGCATCAGTGGTGGCTGATCCACTGAGTAGTGAGAGTAAATAGACACAGCAGCATCCCTACGCTATCAAGTACCAGGACAATTCTCTGTCTCATCCAAATTTATTTACTGAGAAAACTGATGCTGAGGAAAAGTTCAAGAGATTAATTGCTCTCTGACAAGAAAGGCTAATGGGTAGTCCTGTGGCCAAAAGTAATAAATGCATGGTTGAATTAACAGTAACATTGGAAATTTAGGTTTTTAAATACTAGTATTAACTTTTTACTCTTGAAAATAATTTAGCTAGTTATATAAAAAAGGTAACCTTATAAAAAAGGTAACCTTGTTTCATTCTTTTTTCACGTAGGCTCTAATATTTGTTGATTTGAACTTAATCAAACATTGTAAATATTAAAACTGAAGTTTAAGAATGCTTGAAAATGTCGTTCTGTTAAAAAAACTAATCCTAAAAATATTAGTATTAAAGCTACACACACAACCCCCCCCAAAAAAACCCAGCTTCATACTATAAATCATATCATTCTGCATGTTGTTTTTTATTTGTTCAGCATTGTGTCTTAGCATGTTGATATTTGTAGGTTGGTCATTCATTTTAGTTGTGAGATTGTACTCCATTATATGTATTTATTATAATTTATACATTTCCGTTGGTAGGCATTTAGGTTTCTGGTTTGCATTTACAAATAATGTGGAACTGAGTATATTCTTGCAGGGGTCTCCTTGTGAGAGAGTTTCTCTGGGCCCTAGAGTCTAAGAGATACATATGTAGAAGTGGAGTTGTTTGGTTGAAGAGTATATGCATATTTAGATTTACTAGATATTGCCAAATTGTTCTCTGAAGTACTTGCATTAATTTATACCCCTGCCCCTGGTATATAATAGTTTCTGTTCTCCATATTCTGACCATTCTTGGTTTTATCAGACTTAAATTCTTGGCATATGATTGGTATGTAATGGTTTTTCATACTGTTTTAATTTTCACTTTACTAATTATTAATGAGCCTAAACACCATTCATTCACCCAGCCGATGAACTGAGTACTGGCTAAGTTCTGTGTGCTTATATTCTAGTGAAGGGAGGTATAAATGAATAGATGAGAAAATACATAGTATCTTAGATGGTGCTATGCTGTGGAGAGAAAGAAGAGAGCAAGTACCTTGTGAATAACCGGAGGAACATTTCAGGCAGAGGGGATAACAAATGAGAAGACCCTTGTGCATGACCTGTTGTTCACAGACCCACAGGGAAGCCAGGGCAGCTGGAATAGAGTAAGTAAGGGAGTAACAGGACGTGAAGTGAGAATGAATAGTGAGCCTCATAGACAATTATAGAGACTTTGTCTTTTACCTTGAGTGTGATTGCCATCTGAAATGTGAGGATTTTGAACAAAGGATGACATCGTCTCATTTAGGCTTTAAAAGGATCATAGAGTGTTGTGTTGAGAGGAGATTGTAAGAGAGGCTAAAGGAGGAAGCAGGGAGACTAATTAGGACGTCATTGTTATAATACAAGCTAGATAATGGTGAATTGATGAAGGTGATGGAAAGTGTTCACAGTCTGGATGTATTATTTATACAGACTTATACATGTATTATTTATAATATTTATAAGCAGAGTCAGTGAGGTATGCTGATATATTAGATGTGGGCTATGAGAGAAAAAGTATCAATACAGAGCTTTTGGCTATGAAAACTGGAAGGCTAGAGTTGCCATTCATTGAAAAGGATCAGTGGGAAAAGTAGGTTTGGGGAGGAGGGAGAATTCAGGAGTTTGATTTTTGAACTGGCAAGTTCTAGACGCTTCCTCAGCATTTTGGTTAAGATGTTGGTAAGGCACGTAGATACATGAGTCTGCAATAGAAGTCTGAGCTAGAAGCAAGGATGTCAGCACTGAGGAGAGGGTTAAGCCATGAGATTGGAGGGATGAATGTGGAGATGTCCAGGAAGAGCCCTGGGCCAGATCAGTGTTCAGAGGTGAGAAAGATGAAGCTTATGAACCAGTTCAGTTCAGTCGCTCAGTCGTGTCCGACTCTTTGCGACCCTATGAATTGCAGCACGCCAGGCCTCTCTGTCCATCACCAACTCCCGGAGTCTACCCAAACCCATGTCTATCGAGTCAGTGATGCCATCCAACCATCTCATCCTCTGTCGTCCCCTTCTCCTGCCCCCAATCCTACCCAACATTAGGGTCTTTTCCAATGAGTCAGCTCTTCGCATGAGGTGGCCAAAGTATTGGAGTTTCAGCTTCAACATCAGTCCCTCCAGTGAACACCCAGGGTTGATCTCCTTTAGGATGGATTGATTGGATCTCCTTGCAGTCCAAGGGACTCTCAAGAGTCTTCTCCAATACCACAGTTCAGAAGCATCAATTCTTCGGCGCTCAGCTTTCTTCACCGTCCAACTCTCACATCCATACATGACCACTGGAAAAACCATAGCCTTGACTAGATGGACTTTTGTTGGCAAAGTAATGTCTCTGCTTTTAAATATGCTATCTAGGTTGGCCATAACCTTCCTTCCAAGGAGTAAGCGTCTTTTAATTTCATGGCTGCAATCACCATCAGCAGTGATTTTGGAGCCCCCCAAAATAAAGTCTGACACTGTTTCCACTGTTTCCCCATCTATTTCCCATGAAGTGATGGGACCAGATGCCATGATCTTAGTTTTCTGAACGTTGAGCTTTAAGCCAACTTTTTCACTCTCCTCTTTCACTTTCATCAAGAGGCTCTTTAGTTCTTCTTCACTTTCTGCCATGAGGGTGGTGTCATCTGCATATCTGAGGTTATTGATATTTCTCCCGGCAATCTTGATTCCAGCTTGTGTTCTTTCCAGCTCAGCGTTTCTCATGATGTCCTCTGCCTATAAGTTAAATAAGTAGGGTGACAATATACAGCCTTGACATACTCCTTTTCCTATTTGGAACCAGTCTGTTGTTCCATGTCCAGTTCTAACTTGCTTCCTGACCTGCATACAGATTTCTCAAGAGGCAGGTCAGATGGTCTGGTATTCCCATCTCTTTCAGAATTTTCCATAGTTTATTGTGATCCACACAGTCAAAGGCTTTGGCATAGTCAATAAAGCAGAAGTAGATGTTTTTCTGGAACTCTCTTGCTTTTTCAATGATCCAGTGGATGTTGGCAATTTGATCTCTGGTTCCTCTGCCTTTTCTAAAACCAGCTTGAACATCTGGAAGTTCACGGTTCACGTATTGCTGAAGCCTGGCTTGGAGAATTTCGAGTATTGCTTTACTAGCATGTGAGATGAGTGCAATGAACCAGAGAGACTGAAAATGAGTGCCCAGTTAGGAGGAGGAGAACCAGAGCAGTAGTGTCTTCAAAGCCTAGTGTGACGTATTTTAAAGAAGGACTGGTTGGTGATATCATATATGCTCCAATAGATCAAGTATGGTGAGTGCTGAGACCTGACCTTTGGTTTTAGCAATGTGGAGGTCAGTAAAGACTTTCACAGGAGCTTTTTCTGCGGAGTAGTGAGGAGATCAAGACTAGGTTGGTATCCTCTCAGAGAATGGGAAGACAGGATTTGGAGATAGCAAAAATAGACATCTCCTTTGAAGAATTTCTCTCCAAAGGCAGAGTAGAGAAATGGGACTATTGCTGGAAGAAGATATTGGGTTAAGAAAGTTTTTTCAAAGACAGGAGATATTTCAGCCTGTTTCATGCTGATATGAGTGGTATATAAAATGGGGGCAACTGATCATGCATAAGAGAGAAGGGAGAATTGCTGGAGTGAGTTGAGTAGATGAAAGGAGAGGGAGCTAGCATACCATGGAGGGACTGGTTTTATTAATAGTGGGAGCACGGACCATTCATCCCAGTGGCAAAGGGAAGGTAAGAGTACTTTGGCACAAATATGGGTAAACTAATAAATTCGATTGCTTTTTATTTTCTCATTGAATGTGATGTAGGACTGAAATGAAGGAGAGTGAGAAGAGAGGAAAAGATGTGACCTAATTATTCAGCCGACTCATTGGAAAAGACCCTGATGCTGGGAAAGATTTAAGGTGAAAGGAAAAGAGGATTGCAGAGGATGAAATGGTTGGATAGCATCAGCAATTCAATGGACATGAACTTGGGCAAATTCTGTGAGATAGTGAGGGACAGGGAGGCCTGGGGTACTGCAGAAAATGGGGTTGCAAAGAGTTAAACACGACTTAGTGACTGAACAACAGTAGCAGTCATTTAGGAGAATAGAGAAATGGTCTGTGATTACAAGGCTACACCTTGGCCCACTTGTCTCTGATCATAGGTATATAGTGAGGTCAGTCAGCAGAGTTAAAAAAACTCACCTGTGTGGATAATGTGGAGGTAGGATTTATCTAGGTTTGGGGTTTGCCTGGTGACAATGATGGGGGAAGAGGGGACGAGGTAGTTGAGGGTGTGTTCAAAGAGCAGGGTATAGTGATGGGCCATGGATTCTAGGTTGGTGAAGAACAGTGAAAAGGTGTTAGGATCAATGGATTGTAGAACTGGAGTTTTAAAAAAGATTTTTGAGGAGGTGAATTGAAAAAAATAAGGGGTGGCTGAAGAGTAGGATGCTAGAAATTGAGATGGTGGAGGAGGTCAAGTTATTGGTAATGACAGGTTCTAGGGAATGACTGTGGGAAGGAGTTGCTATGGTCAAGTGAGGACCAGATTCTGAGAGGAGAGGAGACCGTCAGGGATCATCTGTGCGGATATTTAAATCATCATGCATTTTATTTCTAGGAATTTATCCATTTCTTCTAGGTTGTCAGATTTGTTGGCATATAAATTGTTCATAGTAGTCTCTTATGATCCTTTGTTTTTCGGTGGTATCAATCATAATGTTTCTTCTTTCATTTTGGGCTTTGAGTCCTTTTTTTCTTGATAAGTGTAGCTAAAGGTTTGTCCATTTTGTTTATCTTTTCAGAGAACCAGCTCTTAGTTCATCTTTTCCTAGTTTGTTTCGTCTTTATTTCATTTACTTTATTTTACTCTGATCTTTATATCTTTCCTTCTATAAACTTTGGGTTTCATTTGTTCTTCTCTTTTTAGTTCCTTGAGGTGTAAATAAGCTTGTTTATTTAAGATTTATCTTGTTTCTTCACGTAGGCATTTATCCTTATGATGAACTTCCCTGTTAGAATTGCTTTTGCTGTATCCCATAAGTTTTGGTATGTTATTTATCCATTTTCTTTTGTCTCGAGGTATTTGTTGATTTCTTTTATCATGCAGTTTGATAACAACAGTATTGGAGAGAGTGTCACAGCCACGAGCTAAAATTGTTCAGGAGTGAGGTTGGGGGTGTCATGTTGATGACCACAACAGAATTAGGAATGGTGTGGTCTGATAATGTGAGGTTAAAAGCTGGAAGCTTAGAGAGCAGTGAGACAGGAATTTGGAAGTGGCAATGAGAAATCAGAGCATCGACACTGTCTCCAGCCTAATGGGAAGAGGATTATGAGCATTAAGGCAGCCAGACTGCAGAGGGCTGCAGGGAGAGCCAGGTTTCAGTTGGCAGTGACTTTCAACCCTGGCTGCACACTTAAATCACCAGGGAGGGCTTGTAAACATACCATTTCCTGGGTCGAGATTCTGACTCAAATAGTTTGAGGTGGAGCTCAGGCTTGGGTAATTTTTTGAAACTCCCAGGTGATTGTATATGCAGCCAGGGTTGTGTCCCAAGCAGGAATGTCTGAGAAAAGGTTGAGTAATTGAGAATGATTGAGGCATGTCTGAGGGCAGTAGGGAAAGGGTTCTGAAATTCAAGGGGATGGGACATCTTTTCAAAGTTTATTGCCCTTTTGAGTTTTTGTGAATTGCCTGTTTCATACCCATTATTCTAGTTTTCTATTGGTGAACGTTTGATTTTGGCTTGACCTTGTTTATTGAAGTATTTCATTAATACTGAAAAAAAATATGCACCTGTACACATTGTGTAATGAGCACCCAAATCAGGAAGTAGAACGTTACTAGCATCCAGAAGCCACATTTGAGCCCCCACCCTTTCTAGTCACTATCCCATTTGCTAGGTTCGATTTTTAAAAGGATCTTATATTGCCTACCTTGAACAACAAGATTTCATATTAAAGTGTACTGGGTTTAGGTAATATGGGAAGCCAAAATGATCCTAGCCATGGTACATGATACATAGAAAATGGCTTGAAAATCCACGATAACATTTTTTCATCTGAAAACTGGCCTCTTGGCAGTGCACTGTAGTTGGAAACACATAAGAGACTATGATCTTTTCAGCCTTCTCTCTCATCAGCTTTACTCCTGTCTGACTGGAAACAAGCTGTTTTGGCAAGTGAAAACGTGCTCTAGGTGACAAGGAGCCTCACCCAGTTAGCCAGCATGGTTTGGGTCTCACATACCTGCCTGACTGTGGTTCAGAGTCTAGGGTTAGGGCTTGCGAAACAGCTGTAAGCCAGGCTTGAGTCAGGGAAGAGCTCTGAGGAATGGCCACCATGGTTTTTCTTAACTGTAAAATATGTCCATAAATGTACATTGCCAGATTCTGCTTTTTGATAGCTGTTAATTTCCAGTATTTTGACCACTGCTATTAAAAAAATGTAAAAGCTGGAGTTTTGGTCTATGAATTTCTTGACAAAAAGCAGGGAAGCAAAAGCTCATAGGGCATTATGATGAAGGCTTTTTATTACTATCAGGAGCAGGAAGTACCAGTTTCTTTTATTTTAGCTATACCTATAGCATCTGTTGAAAAATAAAGCTAATCAAAAATGGCATAAATATTAACGATTATTAGGAAAAAAATGGTAAGGACAAAATACTGTTTGCTTGCTTTCATGTAGTCACATTGTACCACATTCTCTAAAATTCTTTGAAGTTTAGATGAGTATAATATCAGAGTTTGTTATAATTAATGTACGAATAACTTACTATATTACATTTCTTGAGTGAAATATTTTAATTCTCATGTCAGTTGCTCAGTGACTTATGAGAAGGAGTAAAGATAGGTTAGGATGTTGAATGGCCATATAAGGACTTGTCCCTCCTTGAGGTTGCATTGTCCTGTTGTTCAGTTGCTAAGTCATGTCTGACTCTGTGACCGTGTGGGCTGCAGCACGCCAGGCTTCCCTGTCCTTCACTATCTCCCAGAGTTTGCTCAGACTCAGGTCCATTGAGTCAGGGATGCCATCCAACCATCTCTGTTGCCCCCTTCTCCTCCTGCCCTCAATCTTTCCCAGCATCAGGGTCTTTTCAAATGAGTCAGTTCTTCGCATCAGGTGGCCAAAGTATTGGAGTTTCAGCTTCAGCATCAGTCCTTCCAATGAATATTCAGGACTGATTTCCTTTAGGATGAACTAGTTGGATCTCCTTGCAGTCCAAGGGACTCTGAAGAGTCTTCCTCAGCACCACAATTCAAAAGCATCAATTCTTCAACACTCAGCCTTCTTTATGGTCCAGCTGTCACATCTGTACATGACTTCTGAAAAAACCATAGCTTTGACTTGATGGACCTTTGTCAACAAAGTGAGGTGTCTGTGTTTTAATACTCAGTCTAGGTTTGTCTTAGCTTTTCTTCCGAGGAGTAAGCATCTTTTAATTTGATGGCTGAAGTCACTGTCTGCAGTGATTTTTGGAGCCCAAGAAAATAAAATCTGCCGCTGTTTCCACTTTTCCCCCATCTGTTTGCCATAAAGTGTTGAGACCGGATGCCATGATCTTAGTTTTCTGAATGATGTGTTTTAAGTCTCCTCTTTTACCTTCATCAAGAGGCTCTTTAGTTCCTCTTCCTAGGGAAGCATTGTCCTAGGTAAGCCTTTGACCTTTAAAAAGGGTAATTTGAGTAGAAAGATCAGTGGTTGCCATGGGTTGGTGGCAAGGGAGGGGTGGAGGGGCAAAGTCAAGAGGACTTTTAGGGCAGTGACACTGTTCTACATGATACTATAATTTGTGGCTACATGTGGTTATACATTTGTCAAAACCCATAGGATGTTAACTCCAAGAGTGAACCCTAATGTAAACTGTGGACTTTAGATGATGTGTCACTGAAGGCTTATTGATTGTAATAAATGTGACACTCTGGTTCAGGATATTGATAATAGGGGAGGCTATGTGTATGGGACTGGGGATAGATGGGAGCTCTCTTCTGCTCACTTTTCCTGTGAACCTAAAACTGTTCTAAAAACCAAGTTTGCTGCTAAACTAAAAAGTAATTTACAGGCTTTTTTTGATAGCAAGTTGTAATATTTAACAATGCTTCCTAATGTAAAGTTATTCCCTTATCTATCATAAGGCTTTCATTTGACAGTATACACGTGCTTCTTAATATTTGTCATCAGTAAATGTGAAAAATAGCTAGCTGTTATCCTCTCAAATACTAGAATCTTTTTATTTTACAAGTGAGCAAACCTGGGCCTTTAGAGATATGGAGACTAGGGCTTAGGCTTCCAAATGTTTACTTCATTATTCCCAGAACCACAGCTTTCCTTCCATGAATGTAAATATTCTTCCTGATTTCAGCCTTGATGTCCTTAAAATGTTGGTTCCATATAGGTTTGTCTTGTTTTTGTTTTGCTAACACAGTCACCGTTTAGAACAGGCGATCATCTACAAAACCTGTAACTCTCTTCTTACTGTGTAAATTACCCAGACATTTATTTCTGAATTCTCAAAGCCTACCTTTCTAATATTTATGTAAGTGTTCATTGAGACCAAAAAGTATATATCTGGATTATTATTTTAGAGGAGATACTCCTTAACTTTTAGGTTGACTATAATTCTTTATACTTTTCTGTGTTCCTCTGGTACATTTGTGTAGAATGTTAATGATTATAATCAGTTCTTTCTGGTAAGAAGCCTACATACTGTTTCTGGAGATTGAGTTATATTGAATAGCTGAGAATTGCTACAGTCGATAAATATTCAAATACCATGAACAATATTCTTGTGTATTAAGGATTAACTACGTAGTATATTTCATACTTTATCTTTTTAAAATTAGTATTCTGAAATCATGGACATTTAATTAATTTTTTTGCATCTAAGTGTTTGTTGTTCTTGGTGTTTATTAATCTGTTGGTTACCAGTTTCATAACTCATGATTTGTCCTGAATGACAGTTTCTACTTCCTAGGAACTGGTTCCTACATGGTTCCTAATCCTTCCTCCCCAAAACTAAAGATTGGTTAAGCTTCTAAAATTCTTTCTTTTCCTAATGGTATAATATTATCATTTTATGTATTTTAATTGTTGTTGTTGTTTAATTCAGTTGCTCAGTCTTGTCCAACTCTTTGCAACCCCCTGGACTGCAGCATACCAGGCTTTGGTGTCCTTTATCATCTCCTGGAGTTTGCTCAACCTCAGGTCCATTGAGTTGGTGATGCCATCCAACCATCTTGTCCTCTGTCATCCCCTTCTCCTCCTGCCTTCAGTCTTTGCTAGCATCAGGGTCTTTTCTAATGAGTTAGCTCTTCCCATCAGGTGGCCAAAGTATTGGAGCCTCAGCTTCAGCATCAGTCCTTCCAATGAATATTCAGTGTTTATTTCCTTTAGGATTGACTGGTTTGATCTCCTTGCTCTCCAAGGGGCTCTCAAGAGTCTTCCCCAACACCACAGTTTGAAAGTATCAATTCTTCAGCGCTCAACCTTCATGGTCAAACTCTCACATCTCTACATGACTACTGGAAAAACCATAGCTTTGACTAGATGGACCTTTGTTGGCAAAGTCATTAGGATCATCAGAATATGTCATCTGTTGACTTTTTAAATTTACATGGGTTAGTCAAAAGTTTAATAAATAATAGAGAGTCAGATTTTTCCACATACTTAGTGTTTTCAAGATGTTATTTGTCCTCAAAATAAAAAAGTCTACTTTTCTACTCTCCATTTCCATGGGAAGATGAAATACTAAGGTCTGGTTTTAAATTTAATGAGAATAAACCTTTGGTCTTTTTTCCTTTCTTCCCTATTACGTTATATCATAGTACTTTGAAGGGACTTTACAGGATTATTTATTTAGATCAACTTTTTCATTTTATGGATGAGGAAAGTAGGACACTGAGGTTAAGTGACTTGCCCAAGTAAGATCTTACAGCTAGTGCCACGTCTTTGGCTCAAACTCTGATCCTTCTCCCACCTCCACCCCCTATTTTTTGTGTCTTTGTGCTTCTTAGTGGCACTAAGTTTCCCAACTACTCTATTCTGGTCCAGTCCAGTCTGCAGTACTATTAATGCTTTCTTGGCCACCTTGTCCACACCTTCCTGAAGATCTACAATAGTGTAGACTTGCTTTATTCATGGAAATCAGTGGACAAATCCCTATGGAAAGCTGCTAGCAGCACTATGGTAGGCAGAATAATGTCATCGCTGACCCCTCCATCACTCCCCATCCTAGTGTGTTCACATTCAAACCTTGGAACTGTTGATTATATTACATTATGTGGTAAAGTGAAGTGAAAGTGTTAGTCGTTCAGTTGTGTCCAACTCTTCGTGACCCTGTGGACTGTAGCCCATCAGCCTCCTCTGTCAGTGGGATTTCTCAGGCAAGAATACCTGAGTGGGTTGCCATTTTCTTCTCCAGGGGATCTTCCCGACCCAGGGATCGAACCCCAGTCTCCTGGATTGCAGGCAGACTGTTTACCATCTGAGTTACATGGTAAGGGGAGTTAAAATTGCTATTCAGCTGACCTCAAAACATGGAGATTATCCTGGATTAATTTGGTGATCCCAGTGTAATCACAGGTCCCTAAAAATAGAAGAGGGGAATCGAAAGAAAGAACCAGAGAGAGAGCCATGTGAGAAGGACCAGGCCTCCTTTGAAGATGGAGGAAGGGACCATGAGTCAAGGAAGGTGGATGACATCTACAAGATGGAAAGGCAAAGAAACAAATTCTTCTGTAAAGCCCCCAGAAAATGTGCATCCTACTGACACCCTGATCTTAGCCCTGTGAGGTCTGTGTTAGACTTTTGATGAACAGAACTGTAAGATAATAAATCTGTGTTTTATTTTTTAAAATGTTTATGTACTTAGTTTTTTGTTTGCGCTGGGTCTTCATTGGTGCACACAGGCGCTCTCTAGTTACAGGGAGTGGGGGCTACTCTTGGTTGTGGTGCACGGGCTTCTTATTGCAGTGGTTTCTCTTGTTGGGGAGCACAGGCTCTGGACTCCTGGGCTTCAGTAGTTGTGGCGCATGGTTCTGGCTGCCCTGAGGCATGTGAGATCTTCCCAGACCAGGGATCGAACCCGTGTTCCCTGTATTGGTAGGCAAATTTTTAACCAGTGGACCACCAGTGAAGTCCGAATCTGTGTTGTTTTAAGCCGCTGAGTTTGTGGTAATTTGTTATAATAGCCATAGAAAACTAATACAAGCATTTGTACTGCTCCTCAGAAAAAGTCATCCACTTGGCTTTCCCACTTTCCTCATGACCTGATTATTTCATCGGCTGCCTTGATTTCCCTTATGAATCCTGGCTCCATGTTTCTTATCTAGATCCTTGGATAAAACAACCCACTATAAGACTGTCTACTCCCACTCAGCTCTGACTATCCTTCAGACACACCTTCCCAATATTTGCTCATTGACTTTACAAACCACAATCTGTATTATTGCCTGATGACTGTTGTAGAATTAATTGGTGTTGGGGGCTTAATTTTGCAGGAGCCTTAGTGGGTCAGTGTGATATGAATTAGTTAGGACAACTAACTCTCCTGGCCTTTTCATACTAATGTTATTCTCCATGTGGCTGGGAGGCTTGAATTCACCCAAAATGTCTGTCTTCTTATCACATTCCAGTCTATGTTAGGGAAAGGCAGAATGCATAATTCTGACACTTGCATTTGTTCATTGCCTGACAGGGAAATTTGTTCAGTTCAGTTCAGTTGCTCAGTCATGTCTGACTCTTTGCAACCTCATGGACTGCAGCAGGCCAGGCTTCCTTGTCCATCACCAACTCCCGGAGCTTGCTCAAACTCATGTCCATCTAGTCGGTGATGCCATCCAGCCATCTCATCATCTGTTGTCCCCTTCTCCCCCTGCCTTCAGTCTTTCTCAGCATCAAGGTCTTTTCCAGTGAGTCAGTTCTTCTTATCAAGTGGCCAAAGTATTGGAGTTTCAGCTTCAGCATCAGTCCTTCCAATGAATATTCAGGACTGATTTTCTTTAGGATGAACTGGTTGGATCTCCTTGCAGTCCAAGGGACTCTCAAGAGTCTTCTCCAACCCCACAGTTCAAAAGCATCAATTCTTCAGAGCTCAGCTTTTTTTTATAGTCCAACTGTCACATCTCTACATGACTACTGGAAAAACAATAAAGTAAAGTAAAGTCGCTCAGTCGTGTCCGACTCTTTGCGACTCCATGGACTGTCACCTACCAGGCTCCTCAGGCAACAGTCCATGGAGTTTTTCAGGCAAGAGTACTGGAGTGGGTTGCCATTTCCTTCTCCAGGGGATCTTCCCGACCCAGGGATCGAACCTGGGTCCCCCGCATTGCAGGCAGATGCTTTACCAATAGCCTTGACTAGATGGACCTTTGGAGGCAAAGTAATGTCTCTGCTTTTTAATATGCTGTCTAAGTTGGTCATAGCTTTTCTTCCAAGGGGCAAGCGTCTTTTAATTTCATGGCTGCAGTCATCATCTGCAGTGATTTTGGAGCCCAAGAAAAGAAAGTCTCTCACTGTTTCCTCATCTATTTGCCATGAAGTGATGGGATCAGATGCCCTGATCTTAGTTTTTTGAATGTTGAGTTTTAAGCCAACTCTTTCACTGTCCTGTTTCACTTTCATCAAGAGGCTGTTTAGTTCTTTGCTTTCTGCCATAAGGGTGGTGTCATCTGCATATCTGAGGTTATTGATATTTCTCCCGGCGATCTTGATTCCAGCTTATCCTTCATCTCGACCAGCATTTCGCATGATGTACTCTGCATATAAGTTAAATAAGCAGGGTGACAATATACAGCTTTGACGTACTCCTTTTCCTATTTGGAACCAGTCTGTTGTTCCATGTCCAGTTCTAACTGTTGCTTCCTGACCTGCATACAGGTTTCTCAAAAGACAGGTCAGGTGGTCTGGTACACCCATCTCTTTCAGAATTTTCCACAGTTTATTGTGATCCACACAGTCAAAGGCTTTGGCATAGTCAATAAAGCAGAAATAGATGTTTTTTCTGGAACTCTCTTGCTTTTTTGATGATCAGCGGATGTTGGCAGTTTGATCTCTGGTCAAATTTTTTATCTGGTCAAATTTTTTATTTGTCTCTACATCAATTTTTGGAAAATTTCTTGACTCACTGTGAAGATTTCTTAGCCCCTTCTGGGCCCTCCTTCCTTCTCCATTAAGTAATTTCCCAGGTATAAGAAAGAAGATATTTTATATTTTTGTAGGCCTTAGAGACTTTGGTGAGGGTGATGATCAGCTAATTCTGCAGGTGGTATGTTGCTGAATGTTGCTTGTTTTCTTTTTTCGATTATGATGATCTCTGCCATTTAAGCATAATGTTTAGACAGTTTGCATTTATTATCAACATGAGCAATTTAAAATTTCCCATCTTGTTCTCTGTTTTCTATGTGTCTCATCTTTATTCCTCTTTCTTAATGTTTTCATGGTTTCTTTTGGATTAACAGTATTTTTTTGTGATTCCATTTTATCTCCATTATTGGCTTATTAGCCTTACCTTTTGTTTTATTTTTTAGTAGTTCCTCTAGAGTTTATATATCTAACTATTAATTTATCTTTAAGTAATATACCATTTGACACAAGAATCTTACACAATATACTTCCGTTCTACATCCTCATCTTATGTTATTTTTATCACATTTTACTTCTACCTGTTATAAACCACATACTTAATTATTAAACTTTCTGTAAAGAGCCAGTTAATTTTTTCCAGCTTTTGAGGTATAATTGACAAAACTGTATTTAAAGTGTGCAACATGATTTGATATTGGTATAGATTGTGAAAGTATTTCCACAATCAAGTTAGCCATTATCTTAGTGATTTTTGTGTGTGTGTGTGTGACAACCTTTAATATCTACTCTCTTAGAAAATTTCAGTTATATAATATGGAATATAATCACCATTCTGTACTTTCATTGTGCTGTTTTTGCTGTAGTCATGCTGTACGTAGATTCTCAGGACTTTTCATCTAATAACTGAAAGTTTGTGCCCTTTAACTAACCTTTCTCCACTTCCCCAGTTCCCGGCAACCACCCTGCTACACTGCTTCCGTGAGTTCAACTTTCTTTTAAGATTCTCCATATTAGTGAGATTATGCAGTATTCTTTTTTATTTCTCTGAGTTATCTCACTTAGGATAATGTCCTCCAGTTTCATCCAGGTTGTTGCGAATGATAGGATTTCCTTGTGGTTTTTTTTTTTTAATGGCTCAATATTATTCCATTGTATTTACATCTTTTTATACACAATTTTACTTGCATACAGAGTGTTGAACACATCCCTCATGAAAGTGTGGAGCAGGGGGGAGCCTGCCATTGGGTGGGAGAGTGTGTGTGAGTGAGGTGCATAGATCGTTGAGGTTATTGAAAGTGGGGCCTCCCCAGCAGCTCAGGTGTGGACTTGATGCTGTTCTTGAAATGGTTAGTAGGATCCATGTTACTTTGACACATTTCTGGCTCTGGCAGCCCCTCCCTGCCCCTCAGTTGTACATTCACCTTAGTACCCCTAGATGGTGCAGGAAAGAAGTGGGTCCTTTTGGCAGTATCCTGTCCAGTGGGGAAGCTGAGTACTCCCTCACATGCAATCAAACATTCCGTGGTGGGAGAAATTGCTGGTGAGATCCTGAGCTATACCACCTTGGGGGAGGGGGTAACGTGGTCCTTTTGCTTCTACATCTAATCTCTGTTTTATTTTGCTCCTGTAGTGTACTAGAGCTTCTCTGCTGGACTCCGGAATTCTACAAAAGCCCTCTTCTCGGTAGGTGATTGTCCTAGTTAGTTGGTCTTTGGGGAAATGGCAGTATAAAACTCCTCTTCTGCCATCTTGCTGATGTCATTTCAGTTAACCTTTAAAAAGATTAAAATTGAGAGAAAAATGTCCTTAACATTTAGCCATGTGTTTTACATTGTAGGCCTCTATGGCTTTTTTGTAGTTACAAATTTCGTTTTGATATTTTTCTTCTGCTGGAAGAACTTTAATATTTCTCATGAGGTAAGTCAGAGAAAGACAAATACTGTATGATATCACTTATATGAAGAATCTGAATAAACCAAACTCATAGAAACAGAGTAAAATGTTGGTTACCAGAGGATCGTAGGTGGACGGATAGGAAAGATGTTTAAGAGGACAGACTTGCTACCAAGTAGGTAAATAAGTCATAGAGAATTAATGCATAATACAGAGACTATAGATAATATTGTATTACATCATCAAACTTGCTAAGAAACAAACTCAGTTATTCCAATCACTAAAAAGAAAATAGTTATATAATGTGATAAAGGTGATTATTGCTACAAAGGCAATTGTATTACAATATAAATTATATTGTACACCTTAAATTTCCACGATGTTGTATGTCAAATATATTTTTGCTGAAGTATAGTTGCTTTATAATGTCATTAGTTTCTGCTGTACAGCAAACTGAATCAGCCACATGTATTCATATATCCTGTCTTGCTTGGATTTCCATCCCATTTAGGTCACCACAGAGCTTTGAGTAGAGTTCCCTGTGCTATATAGTTCATTCTTATTAGTTATTTCATTAGTAGTGTATATATCCCAATCTCCTAATCCTTACCAGCCCCCCCTTCCCCTCTTGGTACTCATACATTTGTTCTCTGTGTCTCTCTTTCTGCTTTGCAAATAAGTTCACCTATGCCATTTTTCTAGATTCCACATATATGCGTTAATATACAATATTTTTCTCTTTGTGACTTAACTTCATTCTGTATGACTGTTTCTAGGTCCATCCGCGTCTGATGGCACCATTTCATTCCTTTTTGTGGCTGAGTAATAATCCACTGTATAAATGTACCACATTTTCTTTATCCATTCCTCCGTTGATAGACATTTAGGTTACTTCCATGTCCTGGCTATTGTAAATAGTGCTGCAGTGAACACTGGGGGTGGGGGGTACATCATGTATCTTTTTTAATTATATTTTTCTCCAGGAGTATGCCCAGGAGTGGGATTTCTGGGTCATATGGTAGTTCTGTGTTTAGTTTTTTGAGGAACCTCCATACCTCCATAGTGGTTGTACCAGTTTATATTCCCACCAACAGTGTCGGAGAGTTCCATTTTCTTCACACCCTCTCCAACATTTATTGTTTATGAAATTTTTGATGATGACCATTCTGATCTGTGTGAAGTGATACCTCATTGTAGTTTTCATTTGCATTTCTCTAATAGTGTTGTTGGGCTTCCCTGGTGGCTCAGCTGGTAAAGAATCTGCCTGCAATGCAGGAGACCTGGGTTCTATCCCTGGGTTGGGAAGATCCCCTGGAGAAGGGAAAGGCTACCCACTCCAGTATTCTGGCCTGGAGAATTCCATGAACTATATAGTCCACGGTGTCACAAAGAGTCAGACACGACTGAGCGATTTTCACTTTCAACAGCGATGTTGAGCATCATTTCATGTGCTTGTTTGCCGTATGTAAATCTTCTTTGGAAAAATGTCAATTTAGTCTTCTGCCCATTTTTTTGATTGGGTTGTTTGTTTTTTTGATATTGATCTATATGAGCTGTTTGTATATTTTGGAGATTAATTCCTTGTCAGTTGCTTTATTTGCAAATATTTTCTCGCATTCTGAGGGTTGTCATTTTGTCTTATTTATGGTTTCCTTTGGGCTTCCCTGGTGGCTCAGTTATAAAGAATTTGCCTCCTAATGCAGGAAATGGCAGGTTTAAGTGTGAGTCAGTTAGTTATGTCTGACTCTTTGCGATCCCATGGACTGTAGCCCACCAGGCTGCTTTGTCCATGGAATTCTCCAGGCAAGAATACTGGAGTGTGTATGGTTTTAGGGAGTGTTCTAATTTCATTCTTTTTACATGTAGCTGTCCTGTATGAAATGGCAACCCACTCCAGTGTTCTTGCCTGGAGAATCCCAGGGACGGGGGAGCCTGGTGGGCTGCCATCTATGGGGTCGCACAGAGTCGGACACGACTTAAGCAACTTAGCAGCAGCAGCAGTCCTGTATTCCTAGCTCCACTTATTGAAGAGACTGTCTTTTCTCCATTGTATGTTCTTGTCTCTTTTGTCAAAGATTAGGTGACCATAGATATGTGGGTTTATCTGTAGGCTTTCTATCCTATTCCATTGATCTATATTTCTGTTTTTGTGCCAGTACCATACTATCTTGATTACTGTATCTTTGTAGTACAGTCCGAAGTCTGGGAGCCTGATTCCTCCAGCTCTGATTCCTCCAGCTCTTTCTTTCTCATGATTGCTTTGGCTCTTGAGGTCTTTTGGGTTTCCATACAAATTGTAAAATTTTTTGTTCTGATTCTGTGGAAAATGCCGTTAGTAGTTTGATAGAGATTTCGCTGAATCTGTAAAATAGGTAGTATGGTCATTTTCACAATATTGATTCTTCCAATCCAAGAACATGATACATATTTCTATCTGTTATCTTTGATTACTTTCATCAGTATATTTCAAATGTTTCAATTAAAAAATTTCTCCTAGTGCATGTCTGTTTTCAGTGAATTCTGTCAGCTTTTATTTATCTGCAAAAGTATTTATTTTGCTTTCATTTGTGAAAAATGTTTGAGTATAGAATGTTGTTAATATTTTTTCTATGTTGATATTTTTTTGATTCTTTCCACTGAGAAGTGTTTTCTGACATATGGACAGATTTCCTTCTCTGGACGCTCATCTCTTCATCTCTGACCACCAAACCTCAGCAAGACTATCCACAAACTCACAGACACCAGATTGCAGCCAATCTCTCTGTTTTTCCCTCATTTTCATTTGGCTCAAGGAACTTAAGTCAGGATGTTACCGATCAGGCAGAGATGATGATGAAGTGAATTACAACCATCCTGATAGGATTGACTTAGCTAGATAGTGATCATGAGCTGAGAGGACTGGATGTGTGGAGTAAGAGGTATCCCGAAGACTGACTGTGCTCATCCTGGAAAGCATTTTCTTTGTAAAATAGAACCCAGATTTTCAGTTAGACATACTGTTGTTGCCCAATGAAAAGATTGGAAATCAAGTTCTTTTTGTAGCTAGATGTTACCATATCACTAAATTCAGTTTAGTGAGATGAAAGAAGTGTTGTGTGCAACTGCTAGAAAGTGTTATTAGAAGGATTGAACCCTGCTTCTGCTCTTTCCTACTGGCTGTCATAAGCATGTGATAGCAGGTGCTCAAGCAGCCACCCTGGACCTTGAAGGTGGGGACATGTGTTGAGAATGACAGCATCAGGAGGAAAAAAGCCTGGCACTGTGAACCTGTACACACTGGTCCAGCTGTATCTGGGCTTCTTTTTTCGTGAGAATACGATTACCTTTTACCTTGTGTAAGCCATTGGCTTTATCTGTTGTCTGTTTTTGTTCTTGTTGTATGTGGTCGAACTTAATCCTGACTAGTGAAACCCAGGTGACACAGGAGGCCCAGGTTTGAATCCTGGATGACTGAACAAGTAGTGATGCATTTAGTAAAGGGCAAACAGGGTAGGGGCTTCTAAAGGTAGATAATCCTATAAAACAGTTAAGCACTGACATGAATAAATCTCAGCAGTTAAATTATTTTTTAAAACATGAAAAGACTAAAGCTTGCTTTTAATTTGAATCTTTTTTCCTTTTGCTTTCTTAGACATGAACATTGATCTCATATGTTAATCATGGTAGGAATTTGATGACTTAGTCTTACATCATAGTGGAGTTCTAAAATATTAAGTCTCCCTCTGCCTCATTTTCCTGTTAATGGAGTTACAGGTCTTAATCACATTCTTGAATTAGAAAGAGGCTTTTAGGTTTGGGGATCCTCAAAAGATTAATTGAAATAAAACATGGAAGAATGCATGATATATTGAAATTATTTATGAAGGGCTTTCTTCTCTTTGGATAAGGTCTTTGCCCTGTCACTTACTGTTAACCTTTATCACATGTTTGAACTTTCATGTCAAAATTGTTGAGCACACCTAGGGAAAAATAAATTCAGTTTACCTTTTTGTCTTTATTATCATGAAACTTGAAATGACAGTAATTTGGTGGAGATTTCAGTTCGCTTTTTTATCCTTTAAGCCAATCACAGAATTTTTAGAATGCAGGTATATTTGTAAACTATTTTCTCCCTCTGACCTTTCTTCTCCAGGACAAACGTGATGGATTTGTGGTGGTAGTTTTAAGCTTGAAGCCACCAGGGAAACATTTAAAATGTCTTTAGGCAAGCTTATTTTCCCTGTCTTCTTGCCTGGTAGTTAGTGTTGAAAGCTGAGTGTCTCTTTGCTTTTCTAAAAGTATGTCTTTTCTAGGTGCTGGCAAACAAGTTGAAATTTAAGTGACCTGTGGAATTCTTCAAGGCAGTGACTGTATATGGGAAAAGGAAAATTTGAGGTAGATTCTGAACTAGAATGATGTAATGCATCCCAGGAAAGCAGTGGTTGGAATTCAGGTAGCTTTGAGCAGGTAAATTAATAGCAGAGGATACTATACCTGTGCTATACCACAAACAAGCAGGTAGAAAAGAAGAAAAGAAATGGGAACAGTAAGACCATTGATAACAAAGTAGAGGAGGGAGTAGGGTTTAGGGCCTCTCTGGAAATCCTTAGAGGCCAAAGGCTTTAAAAGCCAAGACTACTTCATGTTTCTTTTGATAAAACAGTCATTACAAAATAATAATAAGGCTCAGGCCAGTATCAACACTGAAATTTCACCTATATTATGTCAGTTTTTTAATACTTGTTTTATGGCCTAGGGCAGTGTCATATACAAAAGACCTTCACCCAAACTGTGCATTTCATTGAAAATAAAGGCAGGCATACTTGGAACTGAATTGACAGCTTTGTGGCTGTAAAGATAAATATAGCACTTTTCAGGTAGTGAATTCATGAATAATCAATGAACCAGCAAAGGACAAAAAGTGACATATGGCAGCCTGGTGTGGATTAAGTGTGATTGTCACTTTCCCCTCCCCACCTTTTTACCTTCTCTGATTTATTGAAAGAAACAAAGGCAGCCTCACAAAGCCAGAACACAGTACCTCTGGAAAAATCCATGTAGACAAATCCATGTACTGGCGAGTTTATTCATTAAATGTCTCCTCTGTTCTTTGGTTGTTTTAATAGGCCAGCTCAAGTTGTTTGTGTTAATTGAAATTTTATTCAAAATGAAAGTTTAAATGAGTAAACCAGTTTTTGTTGTTTTAAAAATTACTGCTATACAGTATTTTCAAATCAGTAACACTTAACTAGTTATGCTAATTTTGCCACAGTGTTTTCATGCTTTTACCTAGTGTGTAGACCAGAAGAGGTAGGAGGCATTCTTGGTTTTTCCCTTTGTAGCAACCAACAGTTTATTGGAGACAATGATTTTATTATTTTTAACAAAAGAAAAGAAACCTCAACAGATTTCACAAATTCCTTGGTAACACCAAGGTTTTGCTGAATAATATTCTGAGGGACTGTTAATGGGGAGGTGTTTGTTCACAGCCCAAATAATAACCATACCATTTAAAAATAATATTCTTCCTTGGCAGCTATTGAAGGGTGGGATTTTAGTCCAGTGAGTCAGTTTGCACCTTTTGTTTGCCTGGCTTTGTGCCAGGGATCTGATCTTGAAAGATTTAACATTGGAGAGTTGCTAAATAATCTGATTCTCCAGTCTCACAATTCTGCTCTAGTTTTTCCAAACCCCTTGAAATTGGCAGAGGAATCAGTGGTAAGATTAAAAAAAAGATTATTTGCTTTGAATGGCTCTTCCAGTTCCTCTACTCCGCAAAAAAAGTTTCTGGAAACTTACTTTTAGACATGCAGATTCCCATCCGAATATGAAATATTTGTTGATTTATTTGTAAATAATGTGGATCTTGTGGAAGTTTTACTGTGACCTCAGAAATCAAGGTGTGATTTGGGTTAGGTTTGTAATATTCGACACCAGAGATGGTGCGCAGATCAAAAGTTGAGTCTATGACAGTAGGATGTCCATGGGGCATCCCTTTCCGTCTTTCAGAAACAGTTAAATTGATTTTTATGATGGAATTGAGGACCACAAGATACTATCATGGTGGAGAGATTATAAGAGACACTTTGTTTTTTGGTGGTGTAGAGAATCCTGTCTTCACTGATGGCTTCCAGAGGGGGATGGACTTGAAGGGAATGTGGCCTAAAGAACCCTCTTCAGAACTCGTTCTCCTCTTGGTCCCTTTGCCCATTCCAAATTGTGAATGGCATTGTTGTTGTTGTTCAGTCGCTAAGTCATGTCCAACTCTTTGCAATCCCATGAACAGCAGCATGCCAGGCTTCCCTGGCCTTTACTATCTCCCGGACTTTGTTCAAACTCATGTCCTTTGTGTCGATGATGCCATCCAACCATCTCATCCTCCTCTTTCACCCCTTCTCTTCCTGCACTCCATCTTTCCTAGTATCAAAATCTTTTCCAGTGTATGGGCTTTTAGCATCAGGTAGCCAAAGTATTGAAACTTTAGCATCAGTCTTTACAGTGAATATTCAGGATTGATTTCATTTAAGATTGACTGGTTTGCTCTCCTTGGAGTTCAAGGGACTGTCAAGAGTCTTCTCCAGTACCACAGTTTGAAAGCATCAGTTCTTTGGTGCTCAGCCTTCTTTATGGTCCAACTCTCACATCCGTGGATGATATGATATGGTTTACTGGAAAAACCATAGCTTTGATTTTATGGGCCTTTGTTGGCAAAGTAATGTCTCTGCTTTGTAATATGCTCTCTAGGTTTGTCATAGCTCTCCTTCCAAGGAGCAAGCATCTTTTAATTTCATGGCTGCATGGCTCCATGCATATTAGTCACCATCCACAGTGATTTTGGAGCCCAAGAAAATAAAACCTGCTATTGTTTTCAGTTTTTCCCCATCTGTTTGCTGTGAAGTGATGGGACCAGATGCTATGATCTTAGTTTCTTGAATATTGAGTTTTAAGCCAGCTTTTCTACTCTCTTTTTTCACCCTCATCAAGAAGCTCTTTAGTTCCTCTTTGCTTTTTGCCATTAGAGGTGTATCATCTGCATGTTTTAGGTTCTTGATATTTCTCCCTGCAGTGTTGATTCCAGCTTGTGAGTCATCCAGCCTGGCATTTCTCATGACATACCCTGCATGTAAGTTAAATAAGCAGAGTGACAATATACAGCCTTGATGAACTCCTTTCTCGATTTGGAAACAGTCTGTTGTTCCATGTCTGGTTCTAACTGTTGCTCCTTAACCTGCATACAAATTTCTCAGGAGGTAAGTAAGGTGGTCTGGTATGCCCATCTCTTTCAAGAATTTTCCACAGTTAGTTGTTATCCACACAGTAAAGGCCTTAGCATAGTCAGTAAAGCAGAAGTAGATGTTTTTCTGGAATTCTGGCATTGCATATACACAATCTTTTGGACTGGGTCAAGAGCGTGATTGTTAGTGCCATAAAGAGTGCCAGCTTGTAATCTTGCAGTCGAGTATGGTCATTAAGAACATACACTGGGAATCTCTGCTCTAAGATGGTGGTATATTGTATTTTCCAAAGATGGCTGCACTTCTAGCCCCCCTGCTCTTGCTAGTCTGTGACCCTGATACTCCTCCTTTGAGAGGAGGGGTCTCTATCCTCCCCTCTTGAATCGGCACAGGCTTGAGATTTGCCTATGACTAATGGAATGTCGCAAAAGCACCAAGTGATGTCTGAAGCTCGGTCAGAAAAGACAGTCTATTCTCTGCCGTGTTTGCCAGGACACTTGTGCTTGGATCCCAGTGCTGCCGTGCGTGGTGTCCTGCTCTGCTGAAGCTGCCACACCGTGAAGAGAGCACAGGACGTGAGAGGCCATGTGTACGTGCTCTAGGTGACAGCTCCAGCGGAGATTCTAGACCACAGTAGCATCAACAGTCATATACACAAGTGAAAATTTCCCATATGACTCCCACCCCCAGCCACTGAAGCATCCCTAGTGGTTGAGTCTTCTTAGTTGTAGCCTCAGACATAGTATATTACTTTTGTGCTCTGTCCAGACCTCTGATCTACAGACTTAATTTGTGATAAAATTGTTTTTCAAGCTACTACGTTTGGTGTAATTGTATGATGTAGCAGTAGTGAGTGGAATGAAAATCTTGGCAAATTATTTGACTTTTGTGTCCCTTTTGTGTTTCCTATCTTTAAAATGTTCATGATAATAATAGTATTCCTAGAGAAAAATATTTGTAAAGCATTTAGTTAAGTACCTGGCACATAGGAAGGGTTCATTAAATGTTAGCTGTTAACTAGGGGAAATCCATTAGACACTAAGTGTTGAGGGAGCACTCTCATGGAAGAAATAGCTCAGCTGGACTTCATTAATGAAATGTTCATCATGATATATAAAAAAGGGACAAAAAGAAGATTGTCACACTTTTAAGTGATATGAAAAAGACGTCCGTGTTTAAAACCATGTATCATGTTACGTAACATGTATCATGTTACGTAACATGTATCATGTTACGTAACATGTTATGTAAACATGTTATCACCATGTATAAAATCATGGATTATTAAAAATGTATACAGTCCTTTTAAGTCTTGATCCTCATCTTGTTGTGAAAGAATTCTAGTTATTTTATTCCTTCTCTATTAGTACCTGTCACCATGATATTTTAGTTGACTATATGTTGAAACATAGAGATTGAAATACCAGTTTCTTTTTGTTTTTAAAAATGTACTTATTTAAAATATTGACTTTAGCCTAGCTATGCATAATATGTTTTCTTCCAGCTTCCCATTAAAATATTCAGATAGTTCCAGAACAGCACCAAAGAGTTAAGTAGCAGTAAACCACTTAGTTTTAGAGGCATTGCCCCTAACTACTTACTACATTGAAGTTGGAGTAGACTGAGAAAGCCTGAGTGGTATATTTATGCTTTGACTTCTAACACTGGAGAATAAAATTAGATGAGGGGAAGAAGTTAGACAAAGGCTTTAATCTATTCCCATTGTTCATTTACACTTCTGAGACCATGAATGACTGAAGCCTATACTGTTTTCTTCACAGTTTGTATTTCATGATGTATTACAACCCAGTTAACTTGAATAGAGATTTGCTCTATTTCCCCTGACTCTCAGCTCCTCCACACCTACCTTTAACACTGTTCTCTGTGCATCTATTCATAGGCTAAAAATTCCAATCTACAGTATGGAAGAGCATGAAAGGAAATTGTTAGGATATTGCATTCCAGGGATGCAGTGCAGCTGGAGAGGTGGGGTTAAGAGGAACCCTGCAACAGTTGTGCTCTTAGGATTTCAGATTAGCATTTATTTTTTTCTGTTAAAAGACGAACTACAGCACATTCTTGATGTAATAGTAATAAAATCTCCTCATAATATGAGAAGAGAGAATGATAGAAGATCTGAATCAGTTGAGCATAGTTGCACTGCTTGCTGAGTATTATGAACTGAACCATGGCCTGTGTACTTCAGCCTGTATATACACAACGTGACTAAGTTAAGATGTGAACAGAATTTCACCATCCAGTGGATAGTGGCAAGAATGGCAAGAATCAAGGATGATCTACATACTCTGCCATTTTAAAAATTGTGTATATTCTTTTTGCAAAGATAATAATCTTTATGGAAATTATGAAAGACATACATAGCATCAAAGAAGGGAACCATTGCCCAAAGATGATGAGGAAAGACTTATTATGAATATGATTTATTATGATATACAGAAGATATCTGTGGAAATGTAAGATTTTATTCTCAGCTAGGAAGCAAAAATATGACCTCTATAAAATCAAAACAAAAAGTCATAAGAAAAAATAAGAATAAGATTTTAGGAAGAACTGGAATGAAGAAGATGAAAAACAAACCAAAAAGCCTGAAAATGCAGTAGCAAGATAAAAATCTGCAGTGGCAGTTGTAAATAGCAGAGCTGATCCTGCAGAAAACAGAATCAATCCTATAGTGAGTATTTGAGATTGTCCAGAATAAGGAGAAAACGGTGACAGGAAGTGAGGTGATGAGGGTAAAGATGATAAATACTGAGGGCAGAGAGAGGAGAAATAACTGATGAATGTTGTATTTCTAAGGGAGAAATCAGAATAAATGTAACAAAAGCAAAAAATAAAAGTAGAAGAAAACTTCCGTGGGCTGACAGGTTTCTGAATCTGCAGGTCCAAGGTGTAGGCTTCATTGTGTTCTAGGTAAAATTAATGAAAGTAAATCCCCACCTGTTTGAATTCTGATGGCATTTATAATTTTTAAAGAAAAGAACTCATAGATTCAAAAGTAAATGGTTATAGTGGTCAGTCTTCATTGCAGATTTCTTTTTATTTATCCTGTAGTGGATTCACTGGGCTTCTTTAAAGCTATGATTTCATTAGTTCTGGAAAAATCATACCCATTTTCTCATCAGATGTTACTTTTGCCATTCTCTTGTTCTTTAATTTCTTCAGTTTCTTTTGAAACTCCAGTTAAATATATATTAGACTTTCTCATATATTCTTCACATATCTCAACCTCTTTCATGCATTTGTGATCTTTTTGTCTCTTTGTGTTGAATCTTGTATGGTTGCTTCCAGTGATGTGCTGGTGAATTGGTTTTCCAGGGGAAAATAAAGCCCTGATTTGTAGCATTTGTTGATTTTTGTAGTATAAACATGGAAATTTCAGGCAATCAACATGACTTCACTGATGCAGAGTTAGAAGGACCTGCATGTAATTGGCTTTCACAAGCTGGTTCAGGCCAGGTCTTGCATACCTCTAGGCTTTTGTCCTATCTTTCCATTTATTAAATATCTTTTAATCTGCTTTTGGCTTCCCCAGTGGCTCAGCAGTAAAGAATCCGCCTGCAGTGTAGGAGACACAGGAGATGTGGGTTAGATCTCTTGGTTGGGAAGATCCCCTGGCGGAGGAAATGGCAATTCTCTTTGGTCTTCTTGCCTGACAAATTGCATGGAAGAGAAGCCTGACAGGCTACAGTCCAAAGGGTTGTAAAGAGTCAGACATGACTGAGCATACAGCAATCTGCTTTTAAACCTCTCCATTCAGTTCTTAATTGGGGTTATTTGATTTTTGATTCCTGAGTTTTTGTTTTTTCAAATCTATGTCACCATTTATGGTCTTCACTTCTCTGCTGGGCTTCCCTGGTGGCTCAGATGGTAAAGAACCCACTGCAGTATGGGAGACCTGGGTTCGATCCCTGTGTTGGGAAGATTCCCTGGAGAAGGGAACAGCCACCCACTCCAGTATGCTGGCCTGGAGAATTCCATGGACAGAGGAGCCTGGCAGGCTGCATTCCATGGGGTTGCAAAGAGTCTGACACAACTGAGCGACTTTCACTGTTACTTTGCAGTTCTCTGCTAAAAGTTCAGAGTCGTCTTTTATTTATCCTATCACGGAAAACAAAATTGGTTTTAGGTCTACATCTGATAATTCCAATTTCTTAAGTTATTTCCCGACCCCCTTTTCCTTTTTGTTGTTTCAGATAATTCCTATTCCTCTTTAGTTTCCTGTGTATTCCATTATCCTTATCTGGGCCTTGGATACTACATTTGAAAAGTTATTTAAGAATATTTTTTGGGCCATAGAGTATATACTTAGGAAATTTACATTTGTTTTTGACAGACAGTTTGGGAGTATTGCAATCCAGGATACATTATAACCCAGGTTTACAGTTTGAGAAAAGCAGTTTGATCCAAAGTTGTAATCTGCTTCGGGTTATTCTCACTTAAGGTTGTATCTCTTTGGAATTCCAGCTTCTTATGAGAGGGGCTTAGGCCCTCAGTTTTACCTCTGTATCAGTCACCCTGAGAATCAATAAAAACAAAGGTTCTAATTTTTCAAAATCATCAAGGACCCTTTAGAGGAAATGTGGCTTTAGAATTTGCTTTCCATGCTGAATTTTCATTCCCATTTCACTTAAAAGAAAATTGTGGTAAAATATACATAACGTAAAATATATAACATAAAATTTACCATTTTAACTGTTTCTAAGTGTATAGTTCAGTGGCATTAAGTATAATATATTCCCATTGTTGTACAAACATCAGCACTCTCCATCTCCTGAACTTTCTTATCATCTCATACTGAACCCATTACACAATAGTCTCTTTATCTCACTCACCCCAGCCCCTGGTAACTGCTGTTCTACTTTGTATGAGTTTGATTATTCTAAGTACCTCATATTAGTAGAATCATGTAGTAGTTGTATTTTTGTCTGGCTTGTTTCACTTAGCATAATGTCATTAAGGTTCATGTTATAACATGTACCAGAATTTCACTCCTTTCTAAGGCTGAATAATACTCTCTGTGTGTGTATGTTTGTGTGTACTCATACCACATTTTGATTATCAACTCATCTACCGATTGGAAACTTTACTTGTTTCTACTTTTTAGGTGTTGTTTATAATGCTGCTATGAACATGGGTGTTCAAGTATCTGTTTGCATCCTTGCTCTTATTTCTTTTGGGTATATACCCATGGGTGGAATTGTTGGATCATGTAGTAATTCTATTTTTAATTTTTTGAGGAATCAATATACTATTTTCGACAACAGCTGCACCATTTTACATTTTCATTAGCAGCACACAAGGGTTCCAGTTTCTCCACATCCTCATCAATACTTGTTTCCTGTTTTTTTTTTTTAATAACTTTTAATGGGTATGAAGTGGTATCTTATTGTGATTTTAATTTGCATTTCCCCAGTAATTAGTGATGTTGAGCATCTTCTCTTGTGCTTGTTGGCTAGTTGTGTATCTTCTTTGGAGAAGTGTCTATTCAAGTCCTTAGCCTGTTAAAATTTTATTTTGTTTGTTTATTTTTGGCTGTGCTGGGTCTTCGTTGCTGCATGGGGTTTCTCTACTTGTGGTGAGCAGGGATTCTCTCTAGTTGCAGTTTTCGGGCTTCTTATTGCAGTGGCTTTTCTTATTGCAGAGCACGGAGTCCCGCTCCAGCTGGTCCAGGGGTCCCCAAGGGATGAACAGCGTCAGCGAAAGGAAAAGAAAGGAGACAGAGAGTTTTTGATGGCCCAAAGACCATAATCTTTATTGCTTTAGTCTCTATTTATATAGCACGTGATCTACGTAATGATTCTTACAATATTTTTCCATTCAGATCAACATCCACTGATTCTAAGATGTGTTAAAAGTTTTTTCCTAGTCTATTGTCACATTTTGGTTACATGTTTACCCCGAAACCTATTTTTATTTTACTAAAACATAGTCTATAAATCATACTATTCCATCTACTTATTTTGTACAGCCTGCTACTACAGCAAATACAGCGTCTTGCTTCCGTGAATTGAGTACTATAGCGGTGGCTAAGGGCGAAGTTTTTCATAGTACAGCCATTGTCAGCAGTGGCTTGTTTACCATCTACCCACATACCACAAGACTCTTTCTGGCAGGGGAAAGTCTTTTGCAGTTTACCTAGAAACTATTTACAATACAATTTATATATTTCTTTTCTGTTTATGCTTAGATTCTGAGGGGAAAAGGCAATTGGCTTAGTTTCTGTAATTTTCCCTGATACATGACCCAAGTTTTCCAGTCATCAATAACAATCTCCTCATGAGGCCAGGTCACAATAAGCTTAGGGTTTGTTTTCCAAATGATCATGGCCTTATTCCCTGGCTGAATGTTAGGGACCCACCAGTCAGGGGCCTCAGTAGGTTTAATCATTTTTGGAATGTTTCCCTGGGGCAAGGGATCATTTTTCTTTTTACTGGACTCTCATGACCTCATCATGGAAGCCCCTACAACTCCAGCTATCAAAGAATGAAACAGAGTTAGCCACAACAAAAGCATAGAAACAGGAAGGAGGGAAGGTTCCGATCCTGGAGAGAAACTGCTTTGCAGTTTCTTCTTGAGTGGTGCCATCTCTAGGGTGCGTGGGCTTCAGTAGCAAAGACTTAGTTGCTCCATGGCATGTGAAATCTTCCTGGACCAGGGATTGAGCTCATATCCCCTGCATTGACAGACAGACTCCCAACCACTGGACCACCAGGGAAGTCCCTTAGCCCATTTTTTAATTTGCCCAATTTTAATTTAGTATTAGGAGTTGCTTCCAGAGATGAAGTCTTTATAAGGTATGTAAGTTGCAAATATTTCCTCAGTTCTGTGGGTTGCCTTTTTATTCTGTTGATAGTATCCTTTTATCCACAAATGTTTAAAATTTTGATTTAGTCCAGTTTATCTATTTTTTTCCTTTTGTTGCCTATGTTTTTAGTGTCATATCCAAGAAATCATTGTCAAATTCATTGTCATGGAGCTTTCTCCCTATGCTGTCTATGAAGAGTTTCATACTTTTAGCTCTTACATTTAGGTCTTTGATCCATTTTGAGTTAGTTTTTGTAAGGTAAGTGTCCACATTTATTTTTTTTTCTTCAAATGTAAATATTTAGTTTTTCCAGCACTATTTTTTGAAATCCCCTCTTACTTTTCTGACTTGATAATTTTTTTTACTGTCTTATTATTTTTCAGTGCTTTCGAAAAAATGTTTTTAAATACTTTTACAGGTCATTAAGTTGTTTGTAACAGGAAGATGTGCAAAACCTAGTTCACCATTGTACTGAAAATAGGAAAATTCATTAATGTTTTAAATCAGTTTGAATGAGAGTACAAGTGATAACCTAAAGCCTGTAAAACATGTGGAGGGGTATAAATAGCTCCTATCCTTAGCTTTTAATACTATTTGGTTGCAGTTTTTCACTTTTCATGGGAAAAAGGTACAGCTTATCACCATATGTGTTTTTTTAATAACCAAATAATTTTTTAGTCTAAATCTCATTTTCCTAGGTTATAAATCTTGTTTAGAATTGAATTACTTGTGAAAGAAACAAAGAAATAATTTGCTACCAAGAATTTGATAATCATGAAATCTTTTTAGTGGTTTTAAGTTTTCCCCACAATAGTGAATGAGTAAGGATTAGATCCAAAATTTTAACCTGTCATTTAAATAATCATGTTTAATTAGGTAGATGGAGGAGCAACATCTCTGTTTAAAAAATTTCAGCAACAAAGTAAATATTAATCATACCATCTTCAAATGATCCACTGCTAATTTTTTTTCAATTTGTTTTTTATTGAAGGATAATTGCTTTACAGAATTTTGTTGTTTTCTGTCAAACCTCAGCATGAATCAGCCATATGTTTACATATATCCCCTCCTTTTTACCTCCCTCCCATCTCCCTCCCATCCCACCCCTCTAGGTTGATACAGAGCCACTGTTTGAGTTTCCTGAACCATACAGCAAATTCTCATTGGCTATCTATTTTACATATGGTAATGTAAGCTTCCATGTTACTCTTTCCATACATCTCACCCTCTCCTCCCCTCTCCCCATGTTCATAAGTCTATTCTCTATGTCTGTTTCTCCATTGCTGCCCTGTAAATAAGTTCTTCAGTACCATTCTTCTAGATTCCGTATATATGTGTTAGAATACGATATTTATCTTTGCCTGACTCACTTCACTCTGTATAATAGGTTCTAGGTTCATCCATCTCATCAGAACTGACTTAAATGTATTCCTTTTTATGGCTGAGTAATATTCCATTGTGTATATGTACCACAACTTTATCCATTCATCTGTTGATGGACATCTAGGTTGCTTCCCTGTTCTAGCTATTATAAATAGTGCTGCAGTGAACAATGGGATACATGTGTCTTTCAATTTTGGTTTCCTCAGGGTATATGCCTAGGAGTGGGATTGCTGGGTCATATGGTGGTCTTATTCCTAGTTTTTTAAGGAATTTCCATACTGTCTTCCATAGTGGCTGTGTCAATTTACCTTCCCACCAACAGTACAAGAGCGTTCCCTTTACTGCTAATGTCTTTATTTCTTTTAGAAATTTCTTCTTTGTACATGAATAGGCCAAGTTTAGGATTCCCAGAAGTGAGAGCTAGAGTCAGTCAGTATTCGTAGGTAGTAATTTTCAGAGATCTGTTGAGTGGTGCATTAATGATTTTATTCAGATGTTTGTAACATTTGACTTTGTTCAAATTCATTATAGGATTGCTTGAAACATTTTTTTTTTCCTATGAATCCTCTTGAACTATGTACCAGTAGTACTTTTCACCCTCAAAGTGTAATCCTTCTGTGTGACATTGTGTGTATGCTTAGTCACTCAGTCGTGTCTGACTCTTTGCAACTCCATGGACTGTAGCCCGCCAGGCTCCTCTGTCCATGGGGATTCTCCAGGCAAGAATACAGGAGTGGGTTGTCATACTCTCCTCCATGGGATCTTCCCAACCCAGGAATCCAACTGGGGTCCTCTGCATTGCAGGTGGATTCTTTACCAGCTGGGCTACCAGGGAATCCCATTATCCCCTTTAATTCACAATAGTAGTTGGTCATCAGGTATTTAGCAGGTAATTTGTTATATCTAAGAATTGAATTAAAATTTGTAATTACTTTACTTTTACAATATGAATTAGGGTAGATTTACACGTAATCTTATTGTTTCTTGCTTCCTTGAGAGGGGAGAAAGAGATGGTGTTAAAATATAGTGAATATATTTATTTATTCTATAGCCTGGTAGGGTATTTGCACTTGTAAATGTCATATATTATATGTGTTGGAGAAGAAAAAAACTTGAAGGGCTATTCTAGTATAGAGGGTATCTGTGAAAAAATATCTGTGTAATATTTGTTGGGAAAAAAATTGACTAATGACCTTTAACTTTTAAAATTGCTTTCAACCAAGACATTTTATCAGTTTGTCAACAGTTTTAACATACCTGATACTTGTGTCCTGGTTCAGCGATGGAGAGAGCACAGTATGGGCTGAAGAGCAGAGTGTTAGAGTGGTCACGGGAAGTCTGCCCTTATAAGTCCTGAAGATAAGCCCTGATACTGGGTTGTGCATATTTACTCCCTCAATGACTAATTCAATAAAGCCTATTCATTAAGGAAAACTTGTCCTTGACTCAGGTCCATGTGTCACAAATCACACTCTCCAATTTTAGGATTACGTCAGGCTGAAATCATGGACAAAGCATGTTGCTATGTTCATTCTTTCTTTTATAACACAAGGAGTGGCTTATTATCAAATTGCCCACAGCAATTTGATCATCAGCAATTTTATATATTTAGGGTGATTACTCCAACATTTCCTTAAAGCTCTCGAGCTTTATAAAGCCCTTTCACTTTTTGGAACAAGAAAGAAAGAATTTTGGTTATATATTAAATGCTTACCACTTGCCACACATTGTGTTATATTGAATCCAAGACAAGTAACACAGTTTCTCCTTGCAGGTTAACAGTTTTTTAGGAAAGTACAATGCATAAAGTAGAAGAAAGGTTCACTCAGCTGAATTTTAAGAATAGTTTTGGTTTTTATCAAAGACCATCTTAATCATTGAAGATTTATAATCTATAAAACAGAAGCGTCAGAACTATTATTGGATGGAGGAAAAGGAAGACATTTAAAAATTCTATATAAGAAGCCATTATTGATCCTTTTTTTTATTTCAGAAACTCTGATAGTCACTGGGATTACAAAGACCTGATTATGCCCCCAAGATATTTAAAATACAGGAGGATAAGGGTAACTCAAAGCTGTCTTGCCCTTTACAGGGTGCACATTGCTTTTATGGTATAAGCTCCATTGTTCTTCTTAACAGTGCTGTTTGGGCTTTACAACTGGGATAATAAAGGCCCACAAAGACGAAATGAAGAATGGAGTGGGTATTTAGCCCTGCTTCTGTGTTTCTCAATGTCTTTTTGAGATGCTGAGTAAGGATTAGATAAGCTTTGTAGAGTAGCACATAGGGCTGTGTGGGGCCTTTAGAATATTTCCTGTGTTGGTGTTTAGTCATGTTGCTAGAATAAAATGGCAAAGCAAAACCATTTAGTATTTGGATAATACTGAAGACATGAGATATTTAAATTTATTATTGTGACAGATTAATTGCATAATATGTGTCAGACATTATATTCATTGACTGTTTTATTTGGTTCTTCTGTCGCTCTTAGTAATTTAAGCATGCTTACTGTAGAAGATTTGTAAATACTATTAAGCATGAAGATCCAGAAAGAAGTAATTTATTTACTCTGCCTCTCATTTTCCAGAAGGAGTCATTGTGAGCATTTTAATTTATTTCCTCAAGTTATTCTTTATCTATAAAAATAAGTCCTGTTTTAGTGAGACCAAGCAGCAGAGATATGATTGAATTCTATTATACTTTTATTTAAATACTTTACCCTCACAATAAGAATAGTTAATATTTCTTGGGCATTTACTATATTTTTGGCATAGAGCTAATATATAATTATTTTATATTAAAATTTTTTATATTTTAAAAATATGTATCACTCAAGACATGGCAAAGAATCTACATGTCGCATATATAAGTTATGGATTTTTGTGAGCCAATCACCCAGAGTAAGAACAATGTGAGAACTAATACTATTGAAGGAATGGCAAAATATACCACTTTGGCATAAGGATTATTTTGAGCTAAATGCACTTAAAAAAATGGCAGGTGCAGGAATGCTCTGACCACAACCCCCTCCCCCTGCCCTGCCCTGCACCATTCTTCCTGAAAGCAGAAGATAAAACTCTATTCCAAGTGAAAGATGCCTTCCATACCATACCAAGAGGAAACATTTTTATCACTGGAGCCAGGGGTTGAGACTGAGTATTCTGTACAAACAAACCTTGTAAAAATAACTCCTGTCGCTACTCTTTCCTCACAGTTGCTTCTCTTTGTTCACCTAATATATAAGCACTTAGGTTTTGCCAATTTGAGGGGTCTTCATTTTCTTGTGGAGGCTTACATGTACATGGAAAAATAGTGTGTTTTCTTCTTGTATAGTGTCCTAGTTCTAATATAATTTTTTCTTCTTTTAATCTGTTGGAAGTCAGTTTAATTCTCAGGTCCAGCTAGAGGTCTTATGATGGTTGAGGTCAAGTTTTACAAAACTCCACTACCGTTCCACCCTCTAACTTCCCCATCAGAAATATTACTATCGTCAATTTTGTTTATCATTTCTTTGCCTTTTTAAAATAAGTTTTAAAAATTACAAATTTGTGAGCTATATATTATATAGATTACAAATATATAGTTTGGTTTCCCAGGTGGCACCGGTGGTAAAGAATCCACCTGCCAATGCAGGAGACACAAGAGGTGCGGATTTGATCCCTGGGTCGGGAAGATCCCTGGAGGAGGAAATGGCAACCCACTTCAGTATTCTTGCCTGGGAAACCCCACGGACAGAGCAGCCTGGCGGCTACAGTCCATGAGGTTGCAGAGTCAGACCTGACTGAGTGCATATGCATGCACGCACGTATAGTCTAGTTTTGCTTATTTTTGAGGCTTTACAAAAATGTTATCATGTATTTTTTTTTTGATACTCATGTTTCTAATGTTGCCTTTCATGGTAAGTCATTTGTTTTTATTATTGTCTAATATGACTTTCTGCTAATACACCATATGTTTATTTGTCTTTCTATGAGCATTTGAATTGTTTCCAGTTTTTTGCTATTTTGAGCAATGCTGCTATTATTGTGTTTTAGAATATGTGCATGCTGAATTTTATATGATATCCAAAGCTGTGATTCAAAGTGGTTGTACCAGTTTATATTCTATCAGCAGTATATGAGTGTTCCCATAATCTGAATCCTTGCTGACACTTGACATTTGTTTCTTGATTTTTGCATTTCTAAAGGATATACAGTATTATTCTGTGGTATTAATTTACATTTTCTGAAAACTAATGAGATTAAACACTTTTTCAAGTGTTAACTGTCGTCAAGTCCTCTATGAAATGTCTGTGTTTCTTGCTCATTTTTTCTTTTGGGTTGTTGGCTTTTTTTCTTTAATTGGTTTGTAAGATTTATTTTCTGGATACTATTTCTTGGGTAGTTAGAATATAGGAATTATTTTTTCCCAGTTTAAACTTGTGTAAGTTTTGTTTGAACGCCTGTTTTCAATTCTTTTGGGTATACACCTAGGAGAGTAGTTGCTGGGTTATTTGGTAATTCTATATTTAACATTTGGAGGAACTTCCAAACTATTTTCCGTAACAGCTTTGCTTTTTTATATTTTCATAAGCAGTATATAAAAGTTTCAGTTTTTCTACACCCTTACCAACAGTTGTTATTTTTTTTTAAGTATATTTGATGTACAACATTCTGTAAATTGAAGGTATACAACATATTGATTGGATTTACTTTTATACTATAATGATTGTCTTTGTAGCAGTGTTTAGCACCTTTGTTACATCACATAATTATCATTTCTTTAAGTAGTTAGATAATTAAGATCTAGCCTCTTAGCAAGTTTATGATACAATAGAGTTAACTATATTTACTATGCTATTCATTAGATATCTAGGACTTTTTGCTACTTGTTGTATGTTTGTGCCCTTAAGCAATGTAGTCTGTCCTATTCTGCAATCCTTAATTCCCTGGTAACCACCAATTTCCTCTCTATTGTTTAGTTTGACTTTTTTAGATTCCAGATATAAGTGATGACATATTGTATTTGCCTTTGTCTTTGGTTTATCTCACTTAGCATAATGTCCTCAAGGTCAATCCATGTTGTCACAAATGGGTTTCCTTTCTCACGGCTAAATATATTCCATTGTGTGTTTATGGTATATATACATACATGCCTACCATATCTTCTTTACCCATTCATCTGTTGACAAATACTTAGGTTGTTTTCCTATCTTGGCTATAGTGATAAGGATGCATTAAACATGGGTGTACATATATGTCTTAAATAACCTATTTTCATTTCTTTGGATATATACCCAGAAATGGAGTTACTGAATATTCTGGTAATTCTATTTTTAACTTTTTGAACGCTTTATTATAATGTATCATGGAGAAGGTATCTTTTGATTAAATTGTTTAGAGACCTATGAGCTTCAAGAACTCAGATGTCCAAATTTGGAAAGTTCTCTGCCATTGATCTTTAAACAAGCTTTCAGCCCTTTCTCTGTCTCTTCTCTTGGGACTCCCATAATACATTGTTTGTTTCTTCTCATGGTGTCCCATAAGTTCTGTAAGCTTTCTTCATTCCTTTTCATTCTTTTTTATTTTCATGCCTCTGATTGGATACTTTCAAATGTCCTGTCTTTGAGTTCATTGATTGTTTTTTCTGTTTGATCTAGTCTGCTGTTGAAGCTCTCGTTGAATTCTTTAGTTCAGTGATTGTATTCATCAGCTCCAAAATTTGTTTGGTACTTTTTTAGGTTTCCTATCTCTTTGTTATACATTTCATTTTGTTCTTTTATGATTTTCCTGATTGCATTAAATTGTTTATGTGTGATCTCTTGTAGTTCTCTGACCATCTTTATAGTAGTTTTTTGAATTCTTTGTCAAGTAATTTATCTATCTCCATTTTGGGGGGAGGTCAGTTACTGGAATTTTACTGTTTTTGTGTGCATGTGTGGGTTTGGTTCTTTTTTCCTTGTTTCTTTCTGACAGTTGTAGCCTTGAATAGGTATCTCTGTATTCAAAGTCTATGAATCTCTGTATTCATAGACTTTATGGACTGACTTCACTAAGGAAAGACCTTCACCTCCAGGTAGGGGCCCACTGGACTGTACTGTAAACTTGGGTCCAGTGGTGCAGGGTGCCAAGTGCAGGGGTGTATGGCATCTCCAGGCCCCATGGTATGTGGTATCTTGTCAGTTCAAGCAGTCAGAGTCTACTGCACTGACAACTGTGTGACCCTTGCTGAGAGCCAAAGGCAGTCCACTGTGGTTGCAAAGGCTCCCGAAGTCCTCAGCAGTGCCTGTAGGTCCAGCAGTTAGGTACCAGGAGAGGCAGTGGTGGTGGTGGCCTGGTGTGGCCAGAGTTGGTGGGATGTACATGCTTGAGTGTGAGGCTGATGCCTGTGTGGGCAGGATTGGCTGCAGATACATGTGCAATGGCAAGGCCAGAGTAGCAGGGTCTGGGGCCAGCTCTAGGAGACCTGGCTGTTAGAGTTTACTTGTAAATCTGTAGGATCTAGCCACAGGGGCATGCATAACTTTGGGAGCTGGTATCTGGAATCTGGGCTTCCCTTGTGGCTCAGTGGTAAAGAATCCTCCTGCCAATGCAGGAGATGTGGGTTTGATCCCTGGGTTAGGAAGATCCCCTGGAGAAGGAAATGGCAACCCACTCTGGTATTCTTGTCTGGGAAATCATGTGGACAGTGGAGCCTGGCAGGCTACAGTTCATGCGGTGGCAGAGAGTTGGACCTGACTTTGCGACTAAACAACAGCATCTGGAATCAAGGTGATTGAGTATTGAGGTGTGGCTTCTGGGACAATCTTGGGCACATGTGAGTGCAGGCCAGTGACAGGAGTTGGGCCTGCTCTGGGTGCCTGAGCAGCTGTGGGGACCCAGGCTATCAGCATACACTTGTGCAGCTTCAGGGGCTTGCCACAGGCATGTGCATGGCATTGGAGGCTTGTGACAGGAACTGGGGCCAGTGGCCTGCAGGGGCTAGCCGCCAGCATGTGCAGCTATGCAGACCAGTGACAGGAGTCAGAGTCTTTTGTAGGCCTTAGCTGCATGTGTGTGGCTGCCAGGACTAGCCATGGGGCAGGCGCATGGTTGGGGCATAGGCTGGTGCCTTGCTTGCATGCAGCAGTAGCAGCCAGAGTTGGCTGCTGGTGAGGATCCTGGACTCAAGCAGGAGGTTGGGGGAAGGAATGGGGAGGGACATGGGCCCTGTTGACTGTGAATATGAAAAAACCTATGGGTGAGAATCTCAGTGGTGAAGCCTGCAGAGGGTCCACAGTGGCTGTACTGGCTATTGGTTTTGTCAGCTGTGAAAGCTACTGGGGTCCTGCCTGGAGCCATCTGCTGGGGTCCACAGTGAGGTCCTCAGGGATGAGGATGCCAGATCTGTAGTGTCCACAAGGCCTGTTGTTGTCCTCAGAGGTGAAGGCTGCTGGGATCTTCTGCAGATCAGGTCACTGGGAACTGTGTTACTCCTGCCACATGGCTGAAGCCCTGGCCCTTCTTCCCTTTCTGAGCCCTCTCTATACAGGTCAGCTTTGGTAGTCTCTGGTGGGGTGAAACTGCAGCAGGTCCTATGTGCAATGCCCTGGAAGGCTGGGAAAGCTGGTCGCTCACCTGTTTCCCTTTTCCTGATAAGGAGAACTCTCTTCCACAGGGATGTTCCCTCTTGGCACTGACAGTGCAGGCCTGGGGATGGGCTGGTAAAGGCAAATCAATCTTTTTACCTTTTTTGTGCAGTTATTCTCAGGCTTTTTCATCTACTATGTTGCTGATGCTTCTTAGGTGAATCCATGAACTCTCCAGGAGCTATTTTCTTTTATGGTTAGCTGGCTAATTGTTCTTTGTTGGGAGATGGAGGTTGGGGTCTGTTACTGTGCCTTATTGCTGATGTCATCATATGTTGTGTGTTTTTTTACCATGTGTGCACGTGTACACACACACACACACACACACACACACACACCCCATTTGGGGAGGAAAACCATTTTATGTGCAGAGAATTATTCAGTGTGCAATATTTAGGATCCAGACTTCTCTTGCTCAATATGGTGTTTCTAAGGTTTATTCTCACTTGTTCATTTTCATTGCTGTTTTATTCTCCATTCCATCATTGAGGACATTCTTATCTGGGGCCTATTATAAATAATATGGCTATGAACATTCTTGTATGTGTTTTTTGATGTATATGTGTATGTATTTCTGTGTATCTTGAAGTAGGATTTCTGAGTTATTGGGTGTACCTGTACACTTTAATAGGTACTGTCCAATAGTTGTCCATGGTGGTTATACTCTAGCAGCAGTGTATGAGTGTTGTGGTTTCTTTGAGGAGATGTGTATTAAGCTCTCACATGTTTAGTAAATATGTGGTAGCTATTTTTGTTTTTATGAAGATGACTCCTGGATACCTTACTTATCTGCAGGAACTGCCTGCATTGGTTCCATCCACTGCAGTAGGGAATTCAGGTAAGGGAGAGCTGGCATGGGGAGGAGAGGTAGGGAAAGGAGCTCACTTGGGGATATGGATAAGTGTTTAAGAGAGATTTAGTTTAAGCCCCCAGGGGATGCCTGGCCTAGAGATAGAAATTTAGGAATCTTAGTAGACCCAGACTCAAGTCACTGAATAACATCTTAGGTGAAGATTTTGATGGGAACGGAATTTGGTGGAAGAGGGGACATGGTGTATGTTAGTTTGCTGTGACCGTCATGACAAAACATGACAGCCTGGGTGGCTTAAACAATAGAAATTGATTTCCTCACAGTTCTAGAGGTGTAACCAATTTTGGTTTCTTCTGAGGCATCTCTCCTTTGCTTGTAGATGGCCATCTTCTCCATTTGTCTTCACTCGGTCCTTCCTCTGTTTGCCTACGTGTCCCTGTACAAATTTCATCTTATAAGGACACCAGTCATTGGGTTAGGGCTTACCCTAAAGACCTCATTTTAACTTAATTACCTCTTTGAAGTGAAAAAGAAAGTGAAAGGCGCTCAGTTGTGTCCGACTCTTTGTGACCCATGGACTATACAGTCCATGGAATTCTCCAGGCCAGAATACTGGACTGGGTAGCCTTTCCCTTCTCCAGGGGATCTTCCAAACCCAGCGATCAAACCCAGGTCTTCTGCATTGCAGGCAGATTCTTTACCAACTGAGCTATCAGGGAAGCCCTGATTACCTCTTTAAAGACCTTATTTTCAAATACAATTACATTCTGAATATTAAGGCTTCAACATATGAATGTGGTGGGTGGGGCGTGGGAGGGCAAGTTCTGTCCATAACATAGAATCAGGGAGAATATAGGATGGCTAGAGGACTACAGATTGAAATAAGAAACTAAAGAGGATGGGCCAGAGAGGTAAAAGGAAAACAGGTAGAGAATTGAGTTTGTGCAAATAAGGGGAGGATTTCAGGGATGATAGAATAGACCACAGGCCTCCCAGATTCTAAATCATCTACTCCCCCATAACAAATTATTTCACTTCCTTTTTATAAAATGGGAGCTTTTAATAGAAATGCTGAAGTAAATGTTTTATAGGGTTTGCCTTACTCATACTTGCAAAATAGTTACGAATCAGTCTATTATTTGAAGTTTTGGATGCTGGAAAATACTCAGTTATCTTCTTGCTGTGTTTTCAAATCTTTGGTAGAATGGTCTTGAAATATGTTTTGTTCAAACAGATGAGACATCACAAGTAGTCAGATTTAGGAATCCTTGTTGTTGTTCAGTTGCTAAGTTGTGGACGACTCTGCGACCCCATGAACTGCAGCACGCCAGGCTTCTCTGTCCTTCACCACCTCCCTGAGTTTGTTCAAAGACATGTCCATTGAGTAAATGATGCCTGACAACCATCTCATCCTCTGTCGCCCCCTTCTCCTCTTGCCCTCTATCTTTCCCAGCATCAGGGCTTTTCCAGTGAGTTGGCTCTTCACATCAGGTGGCCAAAGTATTGAAGCTTCAACTTCAGCATCAGTCCTTCCAATGAATACTCAGGGTTGATTTCCTTTAGGATTGACTGGTTTGATCTCCTTGATGTCCAGGGAACGCTCAAGAGTCTTCTCCAGCACCACAGATTGAAAGCATCAAATCTTCGGCGATCAGCTTTCTCTATGGCTCAACTCTCATATCCATACATGACTACTGAAGAAAACCTTAGCTTTGACTATACGGACCTTTGTTGGCAAAGTGATGTGTCTAGTTTTTAATACACTGTCTAGGTTTTTCATAGCTATTCTTCCAAGGAGCAAGTGTGTTTTACTTTCGTGGTTGCAGTCACCATCCACAGTGATTTTGGAGCCCAAGAAAATGAAATCTGATGCTGTTTCCACATTTTCCCCATCTATTTGCCATGAAGTGATAGGACCAGATGCCGTGATCTTAGTTTTTTGAATGTTGAGTTTTAAGCCAGCTTTTTCACTCTCCTCTTTCACCTTCATCACAAGGTTCTTTAGTTCCTCTTCACTTTCTGTCTTTAAAGTGGTATCATTTGCATATCTGAGGATGTTGATATTTCTCCCTGCAGTCTTGATTCCAGCTTGTGATTCATCCAGCCCAACATTTCATGTGGTGTACTCTACATATAAGTTAAATAAGCAGGGTGACAATATACATTCTTGATGAACTCCTTTCTCAATTTTGAGAGTCTGTTGTTCCATATCTGGTTCTAACCTTTGCTTCTTGTCCTGCATACAGGTTTCTCTGGAGGCAGGAAAGGTGGTCTGGGATTTCCATCTCATTAAAAATATTCCACAGTTTGAGCTTTCCTTGTGGCTAAGCTGGTAAAGAATCTGCCTGCAATGCAGGAGACCTGGGTTCGATCCCTGGGTTGGGAAGATCCCTTGGAGAAGGGAAAGGCTACCCACTCCAGTATTCTGGCCTAGAGAATTCCATGGACTATACAGTCCATGGGATCACAAAGAGTTGGGCACGACTGAGTGACTTTCACTTTCACAGTTTGTTGTGCTCCACACAAAGGCTTCAGCATAGTCAATGAAGCAGTAGATGTTTTTTTTTGGAATTCCCTTGCTTTTTCTATGTTCCAGCATATGTTGGCAATTTGATCTCTGGTTCCTCTGCCTTTTCTAAATCCAGCTTGAACATCTGGAAGTTCTTGGTTCATGTACTGTTGAAGCCTAGCTTGGAGAATTTTGAGCATAATCATGCTGGCATGTGAAATGAGTGTAATTGTACAGTAATTTGAACATTCTTTGGCATTGCCTTTCTTTGGGATTGGAATAAAAACTGACCTTTTCCAGTCCTGTGGCCACCACTGAGTTTTCCAAATTTGCTGGCATAATGAGTGCTGCACTTTAACAGCATCATCTTTTAAGATTTGAAATAGCTCAGCTGGAATTCCATCACCTCCACTAGCTTCGTTCATATTAGTGCTTCTTAAGGCCCACTTGACTTCACACTCCAGGATGACTAGCTCTAGGTGAGTGACCACACCATCGTGGTTATCTAGGTCATTGAGAGCTTTTTTGTACAGTTCTTCTGTGTATTCTTGCCACCTCTTTTTAATATCTTCTGCTTCTGTTAGGTTCTTGCCGTTTTTGTCCTTTATTTTGCCCATCTTTGCTTGAAATGTTCCCTTGGTATCTCCAGTTTTCTTGAAGAAATCTCTAGTCTTTCCCATTCTGTTGTTTTCCTATCTTTCTTTGCATTGGTCACTTAAGAAGGCTTTCTTATTTCTCCTTGCTATTTTTTGTAACTCTGCATTCAGTTGGGTATATCTTTCCCTTTCTCCTTTGCTTTTTACTTCTCTTTTCTTAGCTATTTGTAAGGCCTCCTCAGACAACCACCTTGCCTTCTTGCATTTCCTTTTCTTGGGTATGGTTTTGGTCATCACCTCCTGTACAATGTTGCAAACCTCTGTCCATATTTCTTTAGGCCTCTGTGTACCAGATCTAGTCCCTTGAATCTATTCGTCACCTCCACTGTATAATCGTAAAGTAAGTAAGTGTTAGTTGCTCAGTTGTGCCCTACTCTTTGTGACCCCATGGACTGGAGCCCACCAGGCTCCTGTGACCATGAGATTTTCCAGGCAAGGATACTGGAGTGGGTTGCCATTTCCTTCTCCAGGGGATCTTCCCGACCCAGGGAGCAAACCCGGGTCTCCCGCACTGCAGGCAGATTCTTTACTGACTGAAATACAAGGGAAGCCCTTGTATAATCGTAAGGGATTTGATTTAGGCATACCTGAATGGCCTAGTGGTTTTCCATACTTTCTTCATTTTGAGCCTGAATTTTTCAATAAGGAGCTAGTGATCTGAGCCACAGTCAGCTCCAGGTCTTTTTTTTGCTGACTGTACAGAGCTTCTCCCTCTTTGGTTGCAAAGAATATAATCAATCTGATTTTGGTACAGACCGTCTGGTTATGTCCATGTGTAGAGTTGTCTCTTGTGTTGTTGGAAGAGGGTGTTTGCTATGACCAGTGTGTTCTCTTGGCAAAACTGTTAACCTTTGTACTGCTTCATTTTGTACTCCAAGGCCAAACTTGCCTATTATTCCAGGTATCTCTTGATTTCCTACTTTTGCATTCCAGTCCCTTATGATGAAAAGGGCTTCTTTTTTTGGTGTTAGTTCTAGGAAGTCTTGTAAGTCTTCATAGAATTGTTCAACTTCAGCTTCTTCAGCGTTAGAAGTTGGGGCATAGACTTGTGATGTTAATAGTTTGCCCTAGAAACGAACCAATATCATTCTGTCATTTTTGAGATTGCATCCAAGTACTGCATTTTGGACTCTTGTTTTCTGTGAGGGTTACTCCATTCCTTTTAAGGGATTCTTGCCACAGTCGTAGATATAATGGTCATCTGAGTTAAATTCTCCCATTCCCGTCCATTTTAGTTCATGGATTCCTAAAATGTTGATGTTCACATTTTAGGAATCCTAGTTTACTGTTTTGGAGAAGGCACTGGCAACCCACTCCAGTACTCTTGCCTGGAGAATCCCATGGACGGAGGAGCCTGGTAGGCTGCAGTCCATTGGGTCGCTAAGAGTCAGACACGACTGAGCGTCTTCACTTTCACTTTTCACTTTCATGCATTGGAGAAGGAAATGGCAACCCACTCCAGTGTTCTTGCCTAGAGAATCCCAGGGACGGGGGAGCCTGGTGGGCTGCCGTCTATGGGGTCGCACAGAGTCGGACACGACTGAAGCGACTTAGCAGCAGCAGCGGCAGCAGCAGTTTACTGTTTAAAGCTTTCTCCCAAGACTGTTTTTTATCATTTCTAAATTCTAACTGCATGGTAGTTTTGAATGCTCAAAGTATTTGTGAAGAGGTTTAAGTGTAATGATAAATTCTGTGAAGTCAGTCTGCTCCATGCCTTGTCCTTCAGCCTCGTTGTTTTGCTTCCTGTCAGACATCTGTTCCCTTCTTTGCATCTCCACTGCTACCAGCTGGTCTTCTACCAACTGCCATCATCTTCAGTGTGGACTGCCACAGAAGACTTGTAATAGACTTTCTGCTTCCTTCTTTCCCCTTCTAGAGAAGTCTAAAAAGTACCCTCAAAACGAAACCTGATAGAAATCTTCAGCAGTTTCTCATTATACTTGGAATAAAATTCAAACTCAATACCATACCCTCCAAAGTTCTATGTGGTGAAGACCCTGCCCACCCTCGTTTACCACACTAGTGTGCTTCCAGCTGCTTTGAACAAACCAAACTGGTGGGTGCTTTAGGCCTTAGCCCTTCCCTTGGTTTTCAGGTTACTCCTTCAGTCTCAATTCAGAACTTGGCAGAGAGGCCTTCCCTCACTCCACAGCTAAAGTTGCTCTTTCCCACTTTCATACTCTAGCATGTCACGTTTATGTTTGTACGTATGTTAAGTAGGTGAGTGGCTTAGTTTTGTAAGGAACTGGCAAACTGTCCTCCAAAGTGGACGTACACTCCCACCAGCAATGGTTAACCCACATGCAGCATTTTGTGTTGTCAGTGTTTTGGATTTTAGTAGTTATAATAGATACATAATGGTATCTCGTTGTTTTAATTTGTAATTTCCTAGTAACATTTGACATTGAGTGTCTTTTGAATGCTGTGTCATCTGTATTTCTTTTTGTTGACCTGTTCAAAAATTTTGCCCATTTTTAATTAAGTAATTCATTTTCTTAATGAGTTTTATGAGTTCTTTGTATATTTTAGATAAGTCTTTTATCAGCTATGTCTTTTGCAAATATTCCCTCCTAGTCTGTGGCTTGTCTTCTCATTCTCTTAACACACTACTTTTCCAAAGAATTCGTCACTAACTAAAATAGTCTTATTGTTTATTGTATATCTCCTCCCACTACAGGGTAAAATCCACAAACAGCTGTCTTCCTTTCTACTATATTTCCAGTGCACAATATGGTGCTTGGTATTTTGGATGACAAATATTTGTTGATTGAACGGATAACCACTGTTAGCATTTTTAGTTTGTTTTATTCTTAATGAAAATGGTATTAAGCCGATTTATGTTCTTCCATCTTCTTATTTAAAACCCAGTTTCAAAATTTTACCATTTTATCTTCAAAATTAAGGATAATAGCCACTTGTAATAGTATGAGATGAATTTCCACAATGGCTCAGATTAATTGGTTTAAGACAGCTAATTACTGATCTATACTTGTTTTGCCCCCTCATGAGCTATACAGATTTATTCTCCAAGAAGTTTTCACAGAGTTGGGCAGTGAGAACAGGAGAATGTTTGCATCAGTCCCACAAAGCCTTATGGAAGGAATGCCGCCTGTTAAGACACCGCAAAGTCTCAGTATGTTCAAATACGTATCTACACACAGACACATTGAGCCTTGCAAGGTTCAAAAAAATTATTCAAATTCCCTGTTCTTGATTGCTTTTTTGTTAACTGGATTTGTCAAAGACGGCAAATGACATGTTGGTCTCCTTCTATGGTTGTTTTCAGTTTTTAAAATTTTATCTTTAGTTGTTTTGGGCTGTATATTTTAGTGTCGTTTGCCACTAATTTTTATAACTATTATATTTTTGTCTATTTTTATCCCAATTAATGCTTTTTGCCTGGAATTGACTCTTTGTTTCCACTCTGCTTTGTTTTTGTATAAATATGCCAAGTCTTCTGTTTTTAAGCTTTTCACTGCATTTTAGATTGTTGCTCTTAAAAATAATGTAAATTTGAAAGAGTTGATTTTTTAAAAATCCTTTTAGAAAAGCTTTTAAAAGATGTTTTGGTTCTCTGTTGCTGCATAACAAACTATCTCGAAACTTAGTGGCTTTAAGCTAGAACCATTTTGTTAACTCTCCTGATTTACAGTTGGAACAGCTGGATAGTTCTTCTCTTCCATGGTTATTCAGCTGGTACTGCAGTCATCTGGTGGCTCACTAGGACTAGAATGTCCATGAAGGCTCATTCACATGGTTATTAGTGCCTTGGTGCAGGGATGGTTCTTGGGACAGTGGGGCATACTGTCTGTTTATCTGTCTACCTTCTATCTAGTCTCAGTCCTCCCTTACCAGTGGCCTCTTCACTTATTCTTTTTATGTGATCTCTACAGCAGGGCAGAGTAACCATACTTTTTATATGATGGCTTGGGACTCCTAACAGTGCTGAAGTGAAAGCTGCCAGGCCTTCTTAAAGCTGAGGCATAGAACTGCCACAGGGTCAGTTCGGCCTCATTCTGTTGACTGAAGCGAGTCCTAGAGCCAGCCCAGATTCATGTCAAGGTGTGAATACCAGGAGGTGTGGTTCACTAAGGGCATCCTGGGAGCCTGTTTACCACAATATGAGAGTCTAAACCTTTCACAGGTATTATTTTAATTGACATGATATTGTTCTTAGGGCTCAGATTCTACTCCCTTTAGTGAACTTGCATTATGCTTTTAATTCTATTAACTTCTCTATCAACATCAAGAAAAATAATAGTATATGTACTCCAGTTTGGCTCAGATGGTGAAGAATCTACCTGTAATGCAGCAGATCTGGGTTCAATTTCTGGGTTCGGAAGATCTCCTGGAGGAAGGGAGTGGCAACCTACTCTAGTATTTTTGCCTGGAGAATTCTATGGACAGAGGAGCCTTGCAGGCTGCACCATGGAATTAGTTATGATTGGGGGCTTCAGCATGATTTTACTTATGTTTTATATTTATTATGTGGAATTTTAGGCCATGTTATAAATTTGAATATTGTATATATCTTTTTAAAAGTTTTAGATGTTTTCATTCATTTTGAGACTGTATAATTTTTTAGATCTAATTAAATCTAGATCTGACTAAATCTAATCAATTGCATGCTGTCTTTCCTAATACACTTTTTTTCCTAGATATTTTGGGTTTATTTTTTGATAAAATGTAATATATCTTCAACTAATGTTTCAAGGAGGCTATGTAGATTATGTAACATCTGGTTCTTTCCAAATATATATTATGACTTCCTCTGTCTTCACACAGTTTGATTGGCTATAAAATTTTTGTTTGTTTGTTTGTTTTTGGCCATACCACATGACTTGTGGGATCTTAGTTCCTTGACCAGGGATCAGACCTGGGCCCCTAGCAGTGAAAGCACTGAGTTCTAATCACTGAATTGCCAGGGAACTCCTGGTTTTAGAGGTCTTGGATCACACTCAGTGCTTCCCAGGAATTTACTGTTATTATTCTTTTGTCTTGGGAAACTTATTGTCATTTATGGGTATACCGTTATAGGGTACTGGATTTTTTTTCTCCCCCTGTTATATAAAGTTTTTGCCAGTGAGGGTTGATGAATAGATCTGGAAGATGGTGTACATCTTTGTCTTTTTTCAATTTTGTTAAGTTTTCTTCTAGTATAATTCTGTTTTGTCTCGTCTTCAATTTAACAGCAGTTATGATGATCAGGTTTGTTAGATCTTAGTTCTGAAATTGGCATTTGTCACTTACTCTATTTTTGCTCTTTATTGTACATTATGGGAAAACTTTTTTTTCTTTTTTAACTTTTGGCTGCACCACACAACATGTGAGATCTTAGTTCCCTGATCAACCAGGGATCAAACATGAGCCCCATGCATTGGAAGATGGAGTCTTAACCACTGGGCCACTGGGCCAGTCCCTGGGAAGACTTGAATGTAACTTCCTTGAATGCAACTTCCTCATTATGAATTCAGCTTTTCTGGTCATGTTAATTCTGCTGTTTTTCTCCAGCGCTAATATCAGGTGTGCTATTGCATTTTCAAGTTTCCTTGGAATCTTATCTGCGTTTCTTCTGTTTCCTTAGCATGATGTCTCTTTATTCCCATCTTGTGTGTTCTTAGTCACTCAGTCGTGTCTGACTCTTTGTGACCCCATGAACTGTGCCTACCAGGCTCCTCTGCCCCTGGGGATTCTCCAGGCAAGAATATCGGAATGGGTTGCCTTGCCCCCCTCCAGGGGATCTTCCCAACCCAGGAGTCGAACCCAGGTCTCCTGCATTGCATGTGGATTCTTTACCGTCTGAGCCTCCAGGGAAGCCCATCTTACTTGGTTCTTACAGGCAGTGTCTTTCAATAACTAAGGATGTGTCCAAATCAGTGCTCTTCTTCATATTATTTTATTTCTTGGAGTAAATTGTTGCCAGTGCCAGTCCTGTCTCTACTTACTGTGATGTTTTACTGACTAGGATTGTAGCCTCTGAATGGATATAGAAGAAGAACTTCTGGATGGGGAAGGGATCGTGGCTGTCAGGGCTCACCCAGTGTGGGGCTGGCTGCCTGTTTCTTGATTGCTGTAAACCAAGATCCCTGGGCTGGGGGTGGAGAGAGGTGAAGGGCTGCACCCTCTTCCCACGCACTTCCTGGCAGCTGTGCTCTTGCCCTTCAGAGGTAGGTGGAGCTGCGGTTGGCCATTGAACTGTGTCTCTGTCTTCCTTCACACTAGTTAGTGGAACTTTCTCCCAGATTTTAGTAATATGTTACTGTCTGAAGTAGGCTCTGCTTTCTGTCTTTTCTTGTGTGTGTCTTTATAGGTGTTTTAAATGGGATTTAAAAATTCATGTCAGGTCGCCTGGTGCCCTCTTAAGCTAGATTTTTTTTTTTCATCTTATATTTCATTAAGTTTTAAAACAATGTTAAGGAGCTTTCTAGGTGGCTCAGTGGTAAAGAATCCGCCTGCAAGCGCAGGAGACGCAGGTTCAATCCCTGGGTCATTCCCTTGGAGAAGGAAATGACAACCGACTCCAGGCTGTATAGTCCATGGGGTCAGAGAGTCAGAATCAACTGAGCGACTGAGCACAGTCCTTTTTATCGGCACCAGGATCTCTTCCAGGTAGTCATTGTTTCCCTGGAATCACTGACAGGGACTTTGATCTATTATCAACATTGGACAGCCTTTTATCAACATTCCTAACTCACCTTAACCTGGGGGGAAGTTGCCTCCTGCCAGGTGCTTCCTTCATGATTATCCTGAGTTCAGAATAGAAAGTTTTCTTCTAGAAGCACTTGGTTATTCTAAGACTCCAGAGCCAAAACTGGTTAGAAAGCTTAATTTTTAAAATGCTTACCTTTTTAGTCTTTAATTCAGGGAAGGGGTTTAAACAACAGAAATTTATTTTGTCAGAGTTCTGGAGGCTGGGAGGACCAAGAGCAAGGTGTAGGTGGGTGGTTTCTTCTGAGACCTCTCTCCTTGGCTTGCAGGTGGTCGCGCTCTTGCTGCCTCTTCACATGGTTTTCTCTGCGCACCTGCATCCCTGGTGTCTCTTCCTCTTCTTAGGAGGACATTAGTCATAATGGACTAGAGTTCCACGTTTCTGGTCTCATTTTAACATAATCACCTTTTTTTTTTTTTCTTTCTCATTTTTATTGAGGTATAACTGACAAAATTGTCAGATATTTAAAATATACAACTGTGATGATCTAATATACATAATGTAAACACTGTAAATGGATTCCCTCTAACAAATCCATCACTTAACTTTTATGTATTTTTGGTGAGCATATTGTCTTTTAATTTAAAAACATCTTTTAATCACATTTATTTGCATGCTGCTATATTTTTGGTTTTTGGTTTTTGTTTTTAGCCTCTTTTGTCTCCCTTATCTCAAATATGCTACATTTCATTCTTTTAAAGTTTAGCCCCTGTCGTCTTTTTTGCTAGTCATACTTCTTTTCTTATATTTTATTTTTTGTCTGTTTTTGGTCTTTTTTGGTCTAGTCCTTCCTTGTTCTTTCACTTTAATTTTATTTCTTACTGCCTTAATTTTTTCATGTCTATTTTCTCAAGTCAGATTTCCTCCCCTCCTCTGCCCTCTCTTCCCCTCATGGTTTGATTTTCTAAAGGCTGGAAGGATGTGTAGTTCTCTAAGAGTGGCAGTATTGTAGGCAGTGTCATTCAACAGATGGGAAGACCTGCCCCCCCTCCGTCCAGTATTTTCTGAGTCAGTGTTCTCTCTGTCTTGACCCCTGAAATGATGACTTGGGGATATAGTGACACGTGAACTTTAGAGTGGCTTTTGGACAGCACGTACCACCTGTGTGAGAATCTGATTGTTCTGAAACCTATGATCTGTAATGTCACTCAGTGGAAAGACCATGGCCTTCAGGGTCAGACAGACGGACATCATAGCTAAGCTGTCCGGGATTCTGATGTGCAGAGGTTGAGACTGCACCGTGGGACTGCTTCCCTCCTCCCAGCTCAGGTTTTTCCTGTGGCTTGAACCCTCAGGGGTTCTTCTGTCCCTCCCACTGGTGAGACTTCTGCAGACCTCCTTCACCTGCAGGGGCTTGAGGGGAGCATCCAGGAGGTGGTCTCCAACCCTATGCTGGCTCTCGCAGCTAACAGATCGCCCTTTGATTCTAGAAAGGGGGTCAGTACTTTGAAACCACTGGGGCCCAAGTCACCCTTTGTGTGTCAGAGCAGAGCTATTAGGACTGCTTTCTGGAGACATCTTGCTTGTACTTTGTTCCACCTTCCCATGGCTAACCATCCCTTAGTTTTCAAAAGGAGTTGCAACCTTTTCCTCTTGGTTAATTGTAAAGCAAAAAAAAAAAATTCTTCTTGGCTGCATAGTAGGCTAATTGAGGGCTTCCTGGTGGCTTGGTGATAAAGAATTCACCTGTCAATGCAGGAGATGTGGGTTCGATCCCTGGGTCGAGAAGATCCCCTAGAGAAGGAAATGGCAACCCACTCCAGTATTCTTGCCTAGAGAATTCCCATGGACAGAGGAGCCTGACGGGCTACAGTCCTGAGGTTGCAAAGAGTCAGACACAACTTAGTGACTATCCAATGACAAGAGTAATTGAATTTGAGTTTCTTGGGAGATTTTCACTTCGTTAAAAAATCTTCAATTCTTATCAAATGCTTAGATATAAAATGTCACCTTCCTGGAGGTAGCCTAAAGTCTGTCTCTAGTTTTACAGAGCTTTTTTGAATTTTTTTTGTGAGATTAGGGGCTGCTGAATACTTTATTCAAAAGTTAGCTGATGGAGCAGGGAAACTGAAGCTAGGTAGAAAGGAGCAGAGACTGAGCCCCCCTTTCTCCCATCCCAATCCCTTCTCCTCGCTTGGACACACTCAGTGGCTCCCTGGAGACCAGGTGGATCATGACTGCTTTAGCGCTCCACGGAGTCAGAGTAGCCCAGTGGAGCTCCCGACTAAGTCCTCACTATTTGGGTCACTTGAGAGATTCTATTTATGCTTTTTTTTCTTGGACTGCGATTGCGGTTTTGATTATGATATTTTATAAAAAGATCTAAGGGTGCTGTTTGTGACACCACCCACTTGAGAGATTGCCTTTCTGAACACGTGTGGGAGAGATAGCAGGTGTGGTATTAGGAGGGTGGTGTTCCTCCATGGACGCTCTGGACCTTGTAGCTACTTAGGCTCCCTTTTCTGCTGAGCAGATAGGAAGCTTGGTGTCAAGACTGTGGCCACCTTGAAGAAATGGCTAGTGCATGACAGTGTGTAGTTTGGGGTATTAACTTTACCACAGCTTTGTTTTTCTTCTTAAAATTGTTTTCCATTTGTCTACATTTCCTTATCCATTTGTTTACTTCTGTTCTGACATGTATATCCTTGTTAGCCCCATCACTCTTTTTAGAAGAAGTTGGTGTATAAATTAGCAAATACATAGGAACTGCCCTAAAGAAACCATACTCTTGATGGATTCTTACCACTCTGGTCTGAGCTGTAGCCTGGGCTGTTGCAGAAGTCACCTGGCTGGTCATGCCCTATCCCATCCCTCTCCTTTCTGCAGCCCTCTCCTGCAGAGTCGACCCAGCCGCGCAGGGTAGACGCCTCTCTGAGCAAATGCCTCCATTTCTAGACCCATTTCCCATGGTTCCTCTTCTGTACTTTTGCAGCTCTGGTTCTGCCACTCTGCCCTCCCTCTGCTTGTCGTTTCTGTGAATCTGAAGCCCTCTTCCCACCCCTTCATCTCTCTCCGCTCTGAGTCGGTTTCCTCTGTGAAAGCAGGGTGGACCACTTCCTGAGTACTGCTTCCTCTCCTGCTTCATGTGTTGGGTCACACTAACTGGGCTGCTCACCCACCAGGGCCTTTGTGCAAATTAGAACAAGGTACTGCATAGGACTTCCTACTGCTGGAAACCCATCTGATAAATGTATGAGTCCAGGCTGTTTACCCTGTGAGGGGTGCCCTGTGTGGCAATGGCAGGTAGAGGGGTGTGCCTGCCTGTAGAGTTGTGCTCGATGGCCCCGTGTTGTAATTGGTGGGAATTGTCCATATCCCCAGCACCATCAGTCTGGCCAGGGCAGGCCCTCAACACCTGTTTGCTAAGCTAAAGGAAAAACAAAGGTGTGAATTCATGCCATGCTCTTGTCTGAAAAATAGCAGGGAAAGCACACTTGACAAGGCTTTTGCACTGAATGTTACAAATATATTATAATGCCAAGATGTATTTTTTTCCCCCACATCTCAGTATTTCTGAAATGACAGATACCTTAGTCAGTGGACTGGGGTAGGTGAGGACACAGCCCCTGGAGCTGGACTACTTGGGCCTGAATCCCAGGACTACCACTTACACACTTATTTGTGAGATTCTGGGCATTTTACTTAACCTTTTTGTGCCTCAGTTTTAACAATAGTTTGTTCCTCTACTTCTGGGGTTGTAATGAGAGTTCAATGGATTAATATATATGCAGTGCTTAGACTATCACCAGGCACATAATAAATAGTAAGAGATATGAGTAGTAGCTGTTAGCAGTACCATTAAAGGCTACATAGATACTTACTATATTGCTGTTTAACCCTGAAAAGCTGTTTTAATCCATGGAGCACAGCTTACATGGATAAGCATCCCATGTCAGTAACTGCAGACTGGCCCCATTCTGTGTGCTGAGGTTGAACACCCTCTCCTGCCCGCATCAGTTTTCTGGTTTGCTGCAAGAGAACATGCACAGTATGCTGACAGGAAACCAGCAGGCTTTGTTTTTTTCTTCATAATATAGCAAAAGAGAAAGGGGAAAACCAGATAAGGCTCATTTTAGAACTTAACTTCTCCAAAACTTAAACTGGTAATAAATCTTAGCTGTGTAGAACTATCAACCAAAGAAAATTGTATTTGAGAAAGTGATTATTTATCCATTAATTCATTCACTGCATTAAGCAGCTTGTCAGATTTTAGTTCCCTGGCCAGGGATTGAATTCAGGCTCTTGGCAGTGAGAGCCTGGAGTCTTAACCACTGGACCACCAGGGAATTCCCTGAGAAAGTTCTTCTAATGTAAAGTTTTTGTCTGATTGCAGGGCAACCTTCCTTAGATGGTTTTCAAGGAAACTGGGCTACGAAGTGGCAAAGGTAATGACTGTTCTGGGGCCTTGCTCCCCATCAGATGCCTCCTGGTGTCCTCAAGTTAGTAGATGAATGTCTCTCCCCGAACAGTCGTGGGTTCCCCTGGTCCTCACTGTTCATTTGTGGCTGGCTGCAAGACCACTTCAGGGATGCAGTGGCTCTTCTCTGAATGGCTTAGAACTTTTCTTCCTATCTCATGCTCGCTTGAGAAACAACAGCCGTAGGAAGCTGTGCATGACTCCTGCTCACCACCACACCCTGTTGAGCTCTCCTTCACGTTAAGCAAGATCTGACTAATGCATTCTTTGGAGATGCTCTGCCTGTTTTCATCATGAGACTAAATGTTTTTTCCCCAGATCACACTACTGTAATTGCATTTACCCTCCACTTTGAGAAATATCCTTACCTACCAGAGAGCACAGCAGAGACTCCCATGACATTGGAGGACACTGATTTGGAGTTTTGGTACCCTTTCCTTAGTTGAAAACAGTATATGAGTAAACAATATAGGGATGATCTGAAACTTCACCTTTTTAAATTTTATTTATCTAAACCCTGAGTTTGATATTTCTGTGTAGACCTGGTCAACTTTAGCTCTGTCAGAGGGTGTGTTTAATGATCAGTTCCCAGAAAGAGTATCTACATGAGGAACTTTCTCCAACAGGCCTTCTTCTGAACCTTCAGGATTCATTTACTTTCAGGTTGCAGAAATGACAGGCAGGCAGCTGTTCTTACTCTCCATCCCTTAGAAGGTGGAGGAGCAGATGGTGGGAATGTGTTCATCTTGACTCAGGTTGGTTAGCGGAGACACTCGCTGATCTGAGTCCAGTGCAGTGGGTTTGGTGCACTGAACTTGCTGAGCTGGCTCCTCTCCATCTCTTCATTCAGCCTGAAAGTCATGGCCAGTTTCCTTATCCAGGGGGTGGGGCATTTCTCAAAATATGAAAGAAAGCAGCCAGTGACTGCTGTGGCCCGCTTGTAGTCTTACAAGACCAGCTATTGCCACAAAGGAAGAAGCTTCCTGTTTACCAGCCGGCGTGAGACAAAGTGGTTGTGCTTCCTGGCTGTGCGGGACTTGGCACACGGGCCACATTCTGTCCATCAGGACGGCAGGGCTGAATGCCTGCTCTGTGCTCAGCCCTTGCCCCTGTGGCCCTGGTCCTTGGATGCAGGCCACCCTCCGGAGGGCACTTTCTCTTGGGCTCCAGAACTGGCCCTGGCCTTCTGAAAGGGAAGGCGGCCTCGCCTCCTTGCTGGCTTCCTCCTTAGCTTTCCCTTCCCCGTGGGGCCCAATCCAGGCAGAGCCCTTGGCACCAACCTGAATCTCACCATAAATTCACATCTTTTGTTCTTAAGTCTCTAGGAAGCAGGATGGCAATGCCTCTGGGGAAACAGGTCTTTTTCGCTGGAGTGGCAGCTAGTGGGAGCTGCGCCCTTCTGTACTACCTGATCCAGAGTAAGTATCTGGTGAAGCGCCCACGGCAAGGCCGCCTCCTAGTTCTCTTGGCCCCTTCCTCCATCAAAGGAAATACTTCAGATGCTTTCAGCAGATTAGAGAAAGAAGGGAAGGGCTATTTTGAGCAGCCAAGTACACCATTCCATTGGCTATAGCTTCCTTCTCATCCTATAATCCCAGTTTTCCCAGGAGCCACAAGAACAAATAAAAGGAACAGGACTCATTTGCATAAGACTCATTTTCATCTTGAAAAAGCAAGATGGGCTTTCACCCCTGTGTACACGCAGGGGACCCATCAAGATTTCTGAGATTATGTAAAGAACAAAGGAAAGGGGGCTACCAGATGGTTCCCAGGTGTGGAAAAGTGGCTTTCTCCTGGGTCCTCAGCCTATTCGCCCTGCCATTCTCTGCTGTTCATTTAGTGGAGGATGGGACATCTTGAGCTGGGGACTGGGGCAGGAGCAGAAGATAAAAGCAGAATCCAGGCTGGCAAAATCCTGACAGATGAGGCTTCCAGCCCCACGGCACCTAAATTTGAATTTGTAAAGATAGGCCACGATTATTGTGAGCAGCCGAGACATTTAAGGACATTTCAGTGCTACTGGTTGCGAAGCAGCAGCAGTTTTTTTCTAGACGGGCTTTCTTTGAAGATCTTTTATGCCTGCCCAGCTTGGCTCCTCACCCTGTACTTCCTGCCCTGACGTGAGTGTCACCCACAGCCAGGCAGATAGCCTCAGCCCCCTCCACCTGTTCTTCCCACCTTCCTTCAGGGCTGACCCAGACGTCTCTGGGTCTAGAGGTGGCCAGAGATGAGCATTCCCAGGGATAATTCAGACTGGGATAGCTCAGCACCCCTGCCCCTCTGCCAGAGCAACGGAGGCAGAACATGACAGGAATGAATACATTTTCAGGTTGAGGGCCTGGCAGCCTTCTGAGGGAGCTGGGGTCAGCTGATAGTGATAGTACAGTGGGCTCTGTGACCAACTGCCTGGGTTGAATCACAACTCCCAACTCTGGCCTAGCTGTGTGACCTTATGGGGGGGTCTGTCTTCTTCCTGGGCCTGAGTTATCTATGTGATGAGGGGTAATATTTAGGGCCTATGTGTGAGGTTGTTGTAAAAATTAAATCAATCTCACAACTTGTGGGATATGGACAAATTGCTCAGGGAAGGTGGTCTGCATGCCACCTCTGCTCCTCCGTTTGTCATGGCTTGGACCTCGCTCACACCTGCAGCCCTCTCCTGGGAGGCCATCCTGGAAGGGCATTCTTGTTGACCTCTCTAGGCTCAAGCTGCCTTTCCCATCCATTACTGTGATCTGGCCTACAAGTCTTTCTTGTTTCCACACTGACAACCATACTTGAGAAGCTTAGCTTCCTTCGGTCTCTCCCTGGGGAGGCTAGTCGTACCTGACGCTTTCAGGAAAGTGCTTGGAGTTCCCAGTAGCCTTTGGGCCAAGGATACCTGAGGCTGAGAGCAGTTTATCTACATGAAATGTTGGCATAAATCTGTAAACTTGACAAGTTAGCATTTTCATGTCCTATTACTTGGCCTAACGGTTTTGTTTTTGGTGGTGGGTCTCTATATTTTGCTGGTTTATCAGGACCTTCCTCTCAGTGGAAGGAGTAATGTTCAGAAGTCAAGTTAGATTCTGGCCCCAACTCTGCCTCATATTAGCTGTGTCACTGAGCAAGTCATAGAATCACAGGACATAGAAATGGAAAGAAAGTTAGAGAAGGTCTGATCAGACCCCTTACGTGAAGAAGAGAGGCAGTGAATGAGGTGAGGAAATAAGAAATGAAGAAATTGACACAGAAAGATCAAATACCTTGCTCAAGGTCACCTGCCACAGCCCTACATATGCTGACTTCCTATGTTTGGGTTTTGGAGTCTCTAAAATGGACAGATTAGATAGACCTTAATAATAATTCCACCTATTGATTGCATGTTTGTTTCTGTTTTCCATGTTGTACATGAATTGTGTCATCTATCTTTCTGCAAGTTCAATAAAGGAAATAAATGTCACCCCTTTCTTTTACTTAGAAACTTTTTCCAGAGCTTCCTATTACCAGCTGGCCCTAGAGCAGCTGCACAGCCACCCTGAGGCACTGGAAGCTCTGGGCACTCCTCTCAATGTTCACTACCTCCGACTCACCGACAAGTACAACTTCGTGGACATCGCTGATGCAAAGGTAACCTGCTCCCCCTGCGAACTGTAGACTGGGTGCCTACTGGGTTGAGGAGGGGCTGCTGTAATCTGGAAAGGGTTTTGGAACAGGCTGGAGAAAAAGGTGTGAGATGGAAAAATCCACTATGTAAAACTGCCACTAGGTGTTACTTAGCACCTTTAAAAAAGCATTGTGGATTAATTATCTTTCACATACGTTTTCTTACTTTCCGGGGAATTGATGTGGCAAGGAGAAACCTGTTTGTGGTCAGGTCACCATCTTGAACTGAAGGTTGTAGAGAAATGATCAGTGGTGGTTTGCCAGTATTTCAGTTTTGAACTTGAAATATACCTACAGCTAATCGGTGCTCATTCAAATCTAAAAACTCTGTAAACTCTAGTTTTAAATGTAAAAGCTTCCATGCAATGCCAGTCCATTTTTTCAGCTATATCTCACTTTTATAGTTCAACTGATAAAACTCAACTGAATATAAAAAGCATTTTTTTCTTCTACTGTGTAATATGTTAGAGGAATGATTCTAAGTTGTGTGGGGAATACAGAGAACACTTTGAGGGAGTTTATAGTTCATGGCTGTGGTTCCCTCTGCCAGCGTGTTCTCAGCGGAGGTGTGGCTGGGAGAATGGGCTGAGTGAGGCAACGAAAGGGCTGTAACATCATCCTGTGAGGTGTGCACTTGATTCTGTGACAAGCAGGAGGCCTGGAGTGTTTGGAGGATAAGAGTGAGCTGATTTGAACTAGTTTATTTTTATTAACAGCAACAGTTTTATTGGAATTCTCCCCCTAACTACAAAAGCAATTTGTGCTCAAGTATTCTGCTAAAAATAGTCAGTGGTTTAAAAAAACTTTTAATTGAAGGTCAACTAGTTGACTTTATATTGGATTAGTCCAGTTTGTTGGCATATAACTGTTCATAGTCTTCTCCTATGATTCTGTATCTATACTAAGAGTTGTGGCTCTTCCTCTTCCATTTCTTATTTGGGTCTACTCCTTTTTTCTTGAGTCTGTCTAGAGGTTTGTTGATTTTATCTTTTCCCATCTCTATATTTATCTTTTCTATTGTTTTTTTAATCTATTAATTTCCTCTGATTTTTATTTCCTTTCACTGACTTTGGGCTTTGTTTTTTTTCTAACTCCTTCATGGTACAGATCAGAGTATGGACCAATTTGCTACTAATAGTTACCCTTTTTAAACAGTGGACTTTTTTGTTTTTTTTATTATGAAAAGTTTCGAGTATATGGAAAAGATGAAAGAATTTATGCTGTGGAACCCATATAGCTGCTACCTGGATTCTGTAACATTTTGCTCGATGTGCTTTATCCCATATCTATTTGCCCACCTCTATTCGTTCATGAACCTACCTTATTATTTTCAAATATCCATATACTTCACCTTTAAATTCATAAGCTGTATATCATTAACTAGAGTTTATGGTTGCTTTTTTTTTTTTTTTTGAGGTAAAATTTACCCTCTGTGATCTAAGTCTCCTATCTGATGAATTTTAACAAATGCATTCCCCTATGCAACTCAAGCCCCTACCTAGATATAGACTGTTCCCATTACCTGAGAGTGGCCTCATGCTCTTCTGACATTATAGCCATCTCTGAGAGGACAGCGTTGTATCCACTTATGTCTCTTTATACCCCCAGCTGAAGATCCCTGTCTCTGGACCAAAGTCAGAGGGCCATCTCTATGTCAGCTCATCCAGAGATGCCCCCTTTAAGAGGTATGATGGGAAAGTGGGTGGGGAGCAGGAGGAGAACCTTCTTCTGGAAACAATCTTTATTTGCCTTTTCAAATGCAGTTGTATGATTACGGCACCAAGAATTAGTTTTACAAAGCTTCAGAAGTTTCACAGCCAGGACAAGATGCATGCCAGTGCTTTTGCTCTTAGCTCAGTCCGGACATTTTATCCAATGCAAACTACTGAATCGTCCTCTCCTCATGCTACTGAATTTGAGGAGCTTTACAGCTGGTGTGGTCTAGGTCTGCCATGCTGTGTCACAGTTTCCAACACTGCTGCCTCTGTCATTACAAGTGAATAAAGGCCTGGGTTCCTGTTCCAGAGTTATTCATCACATTCTTTATGTAAGCTCTCCCTCCACCCCATTAATTGGCTTTTCTTGTCTGGTTGCCAGGAGCTAAGTCACTCACTTCCCCCATGGGAAGCCTCTCTCTGAGATGTTTGCTCTGTAGCCAGGATGTGTTTTAATTCCTGGGGACAAAAGGAGCAGGCAGTCCCCGCCTGGCCTCGCTGACCCCTGAGCCTGGGATTAGAGGAGGAGCTGAAGGTCGAGAGGAATTAGGAAACCAGGAATGAGGTGCTCCTTCTCTGATGCCAGCCATTCACTGTGAAACTTGCCTTGATGGCGATTTAAATAAAGATAGCCTGGAATAAAAGGTTAAAACACTGTTAACATACTGCTAACATAAAATAGTTAAAAAAAATATAGGACATTCCAAACAACTGTTTATTTCCTTTTAAACCATGTCTTTTGCCTCAGTGTTTCATTGATTAGAGACTATACTTTTGGTTTTTCTCAGGTGGAACCTTCAGGAGGTGGTCTTAGAGCTCAAGGATGGTCAGCAGATTCCCCTGTTCAAGCCCAGCAGGGACAACGACGAGGTGAAAAAGGAGTGAAAACGATCAGCTCCCTCTGCTCCTGGCCTCCCTGGTCACCACACGCCCCCCGGGGCTGCAGGTGCCGCCATATGGTGATCTCTGTATCATTCTAATTTAACCACAGTGAACCCTACTGAAGTTTTTAGTTTAATCAGAAACTTACTATAATTTATAAGAATTTGAAAGTTCTCTGTATAGAAGCAAAGTGTAGAATAAAAGGAATCAGTATTAATAATGTCGATTTCTCATCTCTCACCAACCCCCCCCTTCCAAAAATAAAAGTTCAGTGAGGTTTTTCTAGCATTGACAAGGTTTTTAATTGTTAACATCAGAATTCCAAGGGAGACAGATAAGCACTTCTGTCTGGTTGCTCTATCCTAAATTTACGTTAAGTAGCTTGTTGGTCACTCTCAAGTACTTAGAATTTTTTTCTTCATTGTTTTATTTTCTTGTTTTAGTCAAGAACTGTCTGCCTAATTGAAGATTCACAAAATAACTGCTTTAATACAAACATTTCAAAAGCTTAAAACCACCACATTTTAGACAATCTTACCTGTAGCTTTAATACAAACATTTCAAAAGCTTAAAACCACCACATTTTAGACAATCTTACCTGTAGGTTTTATTAGTCTTGCAGGGGGACAAGATCTGAGCACCAGCGCCTACAAAACCCAGAAATCTGCCACCTTCGCTTTGGAAAAGCCAATTTAACCCCCTCAGTATTATTAAGCTTAATGCACTTATAATCAAGGATGTTCATCAGCTCTTTTCCTGCATTGTTAATATTCATTGAAGGGAAACCTCAAAAAGGTTATGTGTAAATGTGCTGGTAGAGTATGAGGCCTTTCATCATTGTTCTGTAGTTTGTTACTGCTGTTCTACAGTTTGTTTCTTTAAAAAATACTCTTTGAATAGAATATTTAAAGTGGAGAAGTCTTTCCCTGAGGGCACTTTCTCCAGTGTGTTTGTTGATAAATATTAACAATCTGTGGAGTCTTTTTTGCGCTGCTTTATTCTTTAACAATTATGTGCCGTTCTGTTCTCTAACAGCTTTTACTTCCTTTCAGTGTTTGCTGGATTTTTTTCTTGCTGTGGCCAAACCATAGAAAACCTGAGTGGATCATCTGTTCTGAAGGAAAAGCAAGTAACAATTTTTGTGTAAAATTTGGATTAAGAGGCTTTCCTAACCCAACTGACAGAAAATAGTATTATGTAGTGAAAAGGTCCTTAATTTCTATTTGAAAGTCACCATCTTGGGCACTTTTTCCAGTTAAGCATATTTCAGTGTATTTACTTGCTAATGCCTTCATGGCTGATTCTGAACAGGCCAGAATGCAGTCATTGTGGTAGACACTGTCCTTTCTTTTCTTGAATCGGTGCTGTATATGTGGAGCCCACTACTTCCTGTGTATCCAGCAATCACTGTGCCTCAGCCATGGTATCCCAGGGATGACCTTGAGGACATCTTGGATAATATACATCATCATCAGAGGCAAAGGTGACTTTTTACCATGTGAGCAAATGCTCCAAGCCACCACTGGAGAAAGGGCTTCACTAGCATCGTAAGAATAATCGACTTATGAAAACTGCAGACGAGCAATCAAGGCCAACAAATGGCAGGACTCCCACCTGCATTTACTAAATAAGATGCTGCCTGGTCTCTGCTCACAGCAGATTACATGATACTGGACTAGCAGAGGTCCAGGCAGTGGTGCAAAAAGATGTAGTAGAAGAGAGAGACTAGTTAAGAGGACAAGAGGCCAGTTGAGTCATCCCTACTTCTTGGTGGACTGGTGACTCTATGGGCCTTGAGATCTAAGATTTCAGATATGATGGAGACTGCCTTACAGACAGAACATGAAAAAATGTCTCAGCAGGCAAAGTGTGAGCTATGCTCTAGAAAGATGATCTGTCCTTTGGCCAGTTAGCTGAAGATACAGTAAAAGCAAGCTCTGGACAGGTAAGGTGGCCAGAGTGTGAATGCCAGTGTTAGCATTTTGCATGCAGCTTATAGCCATCAGATTTTGGAGTAAGTATATGATTCTACTGTTAAGAGACTGTGCCAAATTATACTGGTAAGACCTGTATGACTTTCAGAAGTCACAGATTTTACTGTCATTTATCCCATTTTTCTAGATTTGGCTTCCCCCTACCTCTCTTCCTGCCACTCATTCACCAATCCAGGGATTTAATAATACCTGCTGAGACAAGGTTCTATTACTCCCAGTTTTGGTAAACTTGTATTCAGCAAAGATGAAACTAAATTACATCCACATGAAGCTACCAGCACTTGGCAGATAGTGGCCTCTCTCCTCTTTCCAGTGGAAAGGCCAGGGAAATGCTCCCTCAACAGCAGTTCCACAGGGCTTTCTGAAGGCAAGCAACCTTAGGCTATGGACTCTGGTGTTTTCAGCTTGTCCATATTAAAGATATGAATAAATACCTTATCAGTTGCCAGTCTTACAGGTGAGGCAGTGTTCCTACTGCTTGTTGGGAGGCTTGGCAAAAGAGCCCTGACGATGGCAGCAGGGCATCAAGGAGGTGGTGAGAGGGTGATGGGAAAACCTCCAGGCTCCGCCCACAGGAAGACTCTCGACTCCTCAGGAACCCATTCACTGTCCAGGCTCGTCTTCCCGCTGACTTCAGCAGTTGTTTGGTTAAAAGTCCTGTCAGGAATGTGTGAAGAGAAACTGACGTTTTATGATCCAGGGTTCAAAAGTGGGAGATGAAAATGTTAGAAACATGCCTCAGACACAGCTATGTATCATAGACCACATGTGGCACTTTAAACCCCTTTCATTATTAAATAATGATCCTACAAGGCAGAGGTTATTTTTCTGCCACCACATAACCATTATACTTTTAAACTTGGCTACCATGTGTCAGTTACCTTGCAGTCTTAATATGAAGGTAATTTTTTACTTATAAATTTTTTTTATAAAGTAAGAAACTATAAAACTGTCGACTTCCCTGATATGTGGCTCAGCTGGTAAAGAATCCGAGTGCAATGCGAGAGACCTGGGCTCGATTCCTGGGTTGCGAAGATCCTCTGGAGAAGGGAAAGGCTACCCACTCCAGTATTCTGGCCTAGAGAATTCCACGGACTGTATAGTCCATGGGTTTGCAAAGAGTCGGACACGACTGAGCGACTTTCATGAAACTATAGTATAGGCCAATCTCTCATGACTGTAATAAAATTCTAGAGAAAATGTTAGCAAACTGAGTCCAGTGACACACAGTAAATGGTAAACTGTGTTTCTCACGAAGCATGGTGGTGCCTCCCTTGCAGTGCCCTTCTCTATGGGGAGATTATAGTTCCCCGCCGGCCCTCGGTTCACCATGTCTTCTTTTTCTCTTTCCCTAAAATCAGTAATGGTCCAGATGGCAGCTATTCCCAGGACCTGGGTGCTAGAATAAAGATGACCCAAAATGAGACAGGTAGCCTGAGTGAGAAATAAACCCTTTTAAGTCCTTACAATTGGGGACATTTCACTCCAGCTTAACTGGACTTTTAACAGTTACTGAGAGATTTCATTTCAGAAATGGAAGGGTGGTTTCATATTATGAGAGCCACTAGTACCGTTCATCACATTAATAAAAAGCTAAGGAGGAAAGTATATATGCTAATTTTAAAAGATACAAAAAGGCATTTGACTAAAAAGTATTCATATTAAAAATAAGAAAATTAATGGATAATTCCTTTCTTAAGGGGTGTGTGTGTATACATTATATTCTCAAAGCCAACATGTTAATTGGGAAACTGGTAGAGGTTTATTACAAGATAGGGACGCATTATATTGACTGTTGTTTAACACTGTATTGTATCCAGTACAGTTAGATATTTTTAAAAAGGCCTAAAACATGAGAAACAGTACACAGTTACTGTTTACATAGATGATTTTATATATCTGCAAAACCCAAGGCAATCCATGGATCAGTATTGCATATTTAGTAAATTATAGAAACAATATTCTTCACATAAATAATAATCAGGAGAAATAATGCAGAGCAGACAATTTAGAATAGCAAAAACTACTTAGGAAAAAACTTAGGAAGAAATCTGCAAAACTTAGATGTGCTAAAAGACACTCCCTGAGGTCCATATAGAACTGAACAAAAGAAAAGACATATTGGAGCCCATTATACAGAGTGAAGTAAGCCAGAAAGAAAAACAACAATACAGTATACTAATGCATATATATGGAATTTGAAAGATGGTAACGATAACCCTATATGCGAGTCAGATTAAGAGACACAGATGCATAGAACAATTTTATGGACTCTGAGGGAGAAGGTGAGGGTGGGACGTTCTGGGAGAATAGCATTGAAACATGTATATTATCGTATGTGAAACAGAACACCATTCCATGTTCGATGCATGAGACAAGGGCTCAGGGCCGGGGCAATGGGATGACCCAGAGGGATGGGATGGGGAGGGAGGTGGGTGGGGGGTCCAGGAAGGGGAACACATGTAAACCCATGGCTGATTCATGTCAATGTATGGCAAAAACTATTACAATATTGTAAAGTAATTAGCCCCCAACTAAAATAAATAAATTTATAAAAGAAAAAAAAAAAAGAAAAGACATATGGTGTTCTTGGATGGCAAGATTCGTCACCATAAAGATGTCAGTTCTCCCTGACATCTTTATTAATTAATTAGCTTGTCTAACTTTGAAAAGTCACCAATAAAAATATTAGGGACTTTTAAAAGTTAGACAAGCTAATTAATTATAAATTCATTTGGAAGTAGAAATAAGCAAAGATAGCCAGGAAATCCCTGCAAAGGAAGAGCAAGGAGGGAAGGCAGTCTCACATCCATTCAAACATATCTGTAAATAAAATGATGTTGTGTTGGCACATGAAGAGATATGCAATGGAATCCTGGTGATGATAAAGCAGCTTTAAGGCAGAGATGGGAGGAAAATGTTTGAAAAGTGATGTTGGAACAACCTGATAGCCATACACAGAAAAGATGAAATGGAATCCATTGCTCATCATACAAATTCTAATTGGAACAAAGATCTAAATATAAAAATGAAACCATCTAGGCACTAGAAGAAAAATATGGGTGAATTCTTTTATAACCCACAAGTGGAGAAACTTACCTAACCATGATTCATTGTAAAATAAGGGAAATTGACTACATAAAAACAAATTGCTGTGTGTCTATGAATACCAAAAGCAAAGCAAAAAGCAAATGATAAATGGGAAAATATTTACAGTTTAAATTACGAAAGTTTAATATCCCTAATTTCTAGAGTGAAAGTTGAGAAAACAGTAACCCATGAGAAAAATAGGCAAAAGATACTACAAATTCGCAGAAAAGAAATTCAGGTAACTCAGACATTTAAGGAGAAGGCAATGGCACCCCACTCCATTCCTGTTGCCTGGAAAATCCCAGGGATGGAGGAACCTGGTAGGTTGCAGTCCATGGGGTCGATAAGAGTTGGACATGACTGAGCGACTTCACTTTCACTTTTCACTTTCATGCATTGGAGAAGGAAATGGCAACCCACTCCAGTGTTCTTGCCTGGACAATCCCAGGGACAGCGGAGCCTGGTGGGCTGCCGTTTACGGGGTCGCGAAGAGTCGAACATGACTGAAGCGACTTAGCAGCAGTAGCAGCAAACATTTAAAAAAATGGTCAGCCTCACTATTAAAAAGACTACAAATTCAAATTATAGGAAGATACCATTTTTCTTCTAGCAAATGGGCAATAAAATCCTCAAATCTGAGAAACTTTTCTCAAAAGACTGGGTAAACAGGCATATTTAAATTGTTGGTTTGAAGACAAAAATGCACCACCACCTGCAGAAGGGAATTTGATGATATCTACAATAATGTCACATACACTTAACATTCTATGCAGCAGTCCCACTGCACTAAGATTTTATCCCAGAGATATGCTGGCAAAAAAATACAAAATGCCATTTATGTCCAGATTATTTACTGCAACATTGTTTGTAATAGCAAAAAACTAAACAACCTGAATGTAACCCAACTATCCATCAACAGAGAATGGGTTAAATCAGTTATGGGATTTCGTTATAATTGAGGAGTCTGTACTTGTGAAAAGGAATTTTACATATGCATGTGTATATGGTGTTCATCGGAAGGACTGATGTTGAAGCTGAAACTCCAATACTTTGGCCATCTCATGCGAAGAGTTGACTCATTGGAAAAGACCCTAATGCTGGGAAGGATTGGGGGCGGGAGGAGAAGGGGACGACAGAGGATGAGATGGTTGGATGGCATCACTGACTCGATGGACATGGGTTTGGGTGAACTCCGGGAGTTGGTGATGGACAGGGAGGCCTGGTGCCCTGCGATTCATGGGGTCGCAAAGAGTCGGACATGACTGAGCAACTGAACTGATGTATATATATATTAGCTTCTACTGTGAAAAAGAAACAATGGAAGAATAACTAAAGTCAGTACCAGTAGTTACTTTTGGGGAAGTAAACAGCAAGGGAATGTAAGCAGGCAACAGGGATGGAAGCTATAATTTCCACAAAGTACCTTGTCTTATAGTTGAGACTTTGAAACCATGCGGTTTTTTTACATAAAAACTAAAACTGCAAAGAAAAAAAATTTTTTTAATACTTTTGAAATATTTCTTCTCTATATGACTCACTTGTTAAAATATTTTTAGTGACTTTCTGACTCAACATCTTTGGTGGGATATATCCTCCTGGCAAAAAGGAATCCCAAGAAATTTTAAACTACCATTGGTCTAGTGTTACTGTTTGTGTGTGTGTGTACAAACTCACACTTATTCACTGGAGACTTCTTCCTTTCCACAAACCTGGCTTTCATAATCTGAGGTGTATTTACTACTTTTCTCAGACCCAAAATACACAGAACTACTGTCAACTCTAAGAAGCAAAACCCCCCAGGAGAGACAAGATAGAGACCTTTTCCCTGTTCTTCCCATTAAGCACAGCTAAAACCCGGGATATTTATCAAAGCGACAGAAACAACCTGAAAAATGAAAAGGCAGCAGACTGGCTAAGGACTTTGGACGCAAATAGTAACACAGCAGTGAGTTCCTATGTTTTTTTTTTTTACCTCATTTTTCCCAGACCAGGTCCTGGTAAAACCAGCATCCTCGAAACACCGATGGCAGAGAGACCTAAAGCCAAGAAAAGCTGGCTTTCTCAAGCCAAAGAACTTCCACGCAGTAACTGCCAAATACCATGGATAAAAACAGAGCCCCAGCCTTCCCCTGTCAACTGAGGCCAGGTGGAGAGCCTAGACTTTCTTCCTTACTCAGCTCTCGTGAGGCTGCCCCTGGTCCTCTGCAGGGGTGGTGGCAGACAAGGCTCAGTGAGGAGCTAGGACTCCATCCCTGCCCAGTGATAGCCTCTCCCCACCCCTGTGGCATCAGTGGAGGCCACACAGGGAGCCAGCCCACACTTCTGCACCTACCCACCATTCTCATGGTGTCAATGAGGCCCATGTTCTTCAGACAGTAAAGAGGTACCCTTAACCCCTGCCAGGGTGTCAAAGGAGGCCAAGTGGTGAGACTGGACCTTCACCCCACAACTGGCAGCAGTGAAGAGGCAGCATACATACCCCCACTTTGCCCACCAGCATGGTGTCAGAGAAGACGTGTTAAAACAAGATTTAAACAAGATCCAGAGTCTTTTAACATAAAACCAAGTGTCCAGTATACAAGAGGAAATTGTATTGTTGTATACCAAGAACCAGGAAAATCTCAACTCAGAAAGGATCAGGAACTTAGAAATTACCCAATCTGAACCAGAGAAAATAGTCCAAAAATAGTACATGTGAGTCTATAATAAAGAGATCCAGCATTCATGTCACTGGACTCCCAGGAGAGAAGGTAAGCATGGGGCTGAAAAAGCATCTGCAAGAATTAATGGCTGACAAGTTTCCAAATGTGGCAAAAGACATAAACCTATACATTTAAGAAAATGAGTGAAACCCAAACAACGTAAACCTAAAGAAATCTATGATAAGACAAACTTCTGAAAAATAAAGGCAAAGAAAAAAGCTTGAGAGCAGCAGGACAGAAATACCACCTTACCTACCCTGGAAAGATAATCCAGGTGAGAGATGTCTCCTCAGAAACTGTGGAGGACAGAAAAATGGCACAGAATTCTTCAAACGCTAAAAGAACTGTCAACTCTGAATTCTGTATCTGATATAATTATCCTTCAGGAATGAAGGAAAAATAAAGACATTCCAGATGATGGAAAGCAAAAACAATCTGCTGACTAGACCTACCTTAAAAGAGTGACTAAGGGAAGTTCTTGAAATAGAAAGGAAATGCTTAAAAAAAAAAAAGGCTTAGAACATCAGGAAGGAAGAACAATAGAGCAAAAATACGGGTAAATATGATAAACTGTCCTCTTGAGTTTTCTCAATTGTTTGATAGTGGAAACAAAACATATAACATGGATACTTTACCCAAACTGGTAAAATGTTGATACCAACCTATCTTTGTTGAGATTGAACAGTTATGTATATAAATTGTGGTTACAGGAATCTACATGTGATAATAGGGCATCTACATGTGATAAAAGGGCAGGAATGTCAACCTCCTAGTTTTGTTACTGAACTACAGCTACATAAGATGTGTCTGTACTATCTTGCCAACTCCCTGTAAGTCTGTAATTATTTCAAAACACAAAGTTTTTAAAGATACAGGACGAGGACATAGAATATGTTGCTTTGAAGGGGGCATGGATGACGGATAATCCTTCCCTCCTGAGTGATTTCCACTCTCTGAGGATTAAACATATCTCTTCCTAAGTATCTTGATTTTTTTTCTTCCAGTTACATTTCTCTCTCAATTTATTAGAAAGCTGGCCACTTTATAATATTGGAGAGAACTAACATGATACTAACTTTCATGAAAACCCATCACAGTATACCAACACTAACAGAACATTTTTATGTAAAAAGTCATACTATTGCTGGTAACATATTTAGTAAAAATGGTTTAGTTTTAGTAGATAAAAACTCACTTATTTTAATAAAAACTGTAAGAAAGAATGCAAAGTACTAAGATTCTTCTGTCACGTAAAATAAACTGCTCCCCAAAGGACTGTGTCAATATTGGTTTGAAATAGGAAAATCTCCTTTTTAAAATATGTTTAGGTGACAATAGCCCGGGGGTTGGCAGACTTATTCGGAAACGGGCCAGATAGTATCTATTTTAGGTTGATTAGGCCTTAGGATGTCTGTTGCAGCTACTCAACCCTGTGAAAGCAGCTGCAGACAAGTAAATGAACGGGCTGTGTTCCAAGAAAGCTTCATTTATCAAACACGCCACAGAGCATAAGGCGCCAACGTCTGTGCCAGCCTAATCTCAGGATACTTATCCTCCAGTTATTAAAAAAAGATCCATCCACAATCTAGCTACACTGAAATACTTTTTAGATATCATTATTTTGTGAACATTATTTAAGATATAGCCAGAGGTAGCCTCTACTGCAGTAAAAGCCCTAGAAAGCACAATGATTCTATCCTGGTTCTGTCGGCAGCTGTAAGATCTCAGGCAAATCACATATTCTGAGATTCTATCACTTCATCTCTGAGAGAATTAGAGGAGGGAGTGTTCTTCCTTCCTAATTTTGGTACTATGAATGTTGGCAGAATTCCTTCCAGTCTTACCAACAAAACTTTAGACTGAGACTTTAAATGAAGAGTTTCAGAAGAAAGGTACACTCATTTTTACTTGAATAATTTATAACGTAAGTCTCAAATTATGGCATACACAGGAATATCAAATTATGGCATACACAGGAATAAAGTTAGCAAAGGATGTACAAGGTCTCTACACTGAAAAATATTAATGCTGAGAAAAATTAAAGTGAAATAAGTAGGAATACATACTATGTTGTTTTTTTCTAGGTCCTTTGCATTTTTGAACAATCTTAGAAGGAATTGGAAGTCCTGTTGTACTTGACATCAGGACTTATAAAGTTCTGACAAAAAGATAAGCAAATAGATTAATGAAACAGAAGAGTGTGCATAAGTAGATCCACAGATATAGTCAGATGGTTTCAGACAGTGACACCAAAACAATTCAATGAGTGAAGGGAAACTGGTGTTACAAATGGTGCTGGAACAAACTAAATATTCACACGGAAAACAAAGATATTTGACCTCTGTGTGTTAGTTGCTCAGTCGTGTCTGACTCTTTGTGACCCCGTGGACTGTAGCCCACCAGGCTCCTCTGTCCATGGAATTCTCCAGGCAAGAATATTGGAGTGGGTTGCCATTTCTGACCCCTACCTGATAACAAGGGGAAAAATTTTTAATTCAAAGTGGATCATGGACCTGAACACAAAAGTTAAAACTGTAAAGCTTAAAAAAATATTCCTGACTTTGGCATTGGTAAGGACTTCTTAAAGAGGACACAAAGCATTAACCATAAAACAAAAACTGATGAATTGGACTTCACTGAAGTTAAAACCACCTTCTCATCACAAGACCCGGGAGAAGACAGACAACTTATGGCAGGAAAAAATGTCTACCATAAATCTTACAAAGGACTTATATCCAGGACTCTTATCTTTAAAGATTATCACAAGTCACTATCCAATTAAAAAGGACAAAAAACTGTTTCAAACACGTGGAATATTTATTCATTAGTCATCATGGAAATGCAAATTAGACCACCTTGAGACGCCACTACATGCCCATGAGAACGGCTAAAATAAAAGATGGCCAACACTAAATGTGAAGCAACCAGAACTCATATTTTGTTGGCAGGAATGGAAATGGAACAATCACTTTGGAAATGGTCATCTTCTCAAAAAGATGGATACACAGCCATCTATCCTGTGGCCTAGAAATTCTATTTAATCTAAAAAGAATGAAAACTTGTCCATAAAAAATTCCTACGCAAGAATATCTATAGCAGTTTTATTCATATTAGACAAAACCTGAAACAGACCTGGGGTCCACGAACAGAGATATGGTTTTACATAAACTGTGGTGTGTGCAAATAGCACCACATGGTGACAAGAAACACACTACTGATACAACTACCTATGTGGGTGAGTCTCAAAATCACCACACTGAGTCAAAGCCACACCAGGAGGGACATGCCATGTAATTTCCCTCTATACAAATATATTCATTTGTCAAGCTCAAGAGAGGCTGCTATGGATTTAGAGCTGTACATTTTCATTACCTGTAAATTATATCTCCCTTCCTACAATAAAACAATAGCTAAGGCTCTTGAGATTAACATTTTTAATCCAGCTCTCTTAATTCTGTAACAAATTGAAGGTCAAGTGCTAAATGATCTTTAACAGTTTTGGCTATCTTATTTTTATCAGTCTAATTTCAAAATCCTATTAAGTGTCAGCTTAAAATGTATTTAGGATTGGTTTGTTGGTACCTTGGAATGATCCATGTCGGTGTCCAGGGAGCACTGTTGGCTCAGGCCTCCATGGACAGAGCCACACAGCATTCACCTCTTGTCCAGCATTCTTGTAGTGACGTCTTCCCTTCTATGCTTTCTTCCAAACTGAAGTCCATAGGAAAAGCTTAAGATATACCACAATTAGCATCTGACCTTTTTCTGTAACTACTAGAGAAAGCCACATTCTACTTTTCAGGTGAAAACAAAATGGAACATTAGGACACAATTTCCCAACTGACTGAAACCACTTGTATGTTTTGCATAATTCATAAACAACTCATCAAGCTAAAATATAATGTTGAATTTTACTATAATTAAAACTAGATTTCTAAACTGCATGGATAACTCAATAGTATAGTTTAGTCCTTTGTAAACTAGTGAAAAGAAAAAATTAACATGAACAGCTTTAGATAAGTGCAGAGCTAGTTGGTAAGTAAAGTAATGGAAAGGTTTGGTCCAAAACTGTGAAGACTCTGAATGCTCTTATATTACAGAAACAAAAAGTGTTGATATATCCCTTTACCAGTGTGCTTCTAAAGAAGCTGTACAATTTCTCACTTCAAGACACAAAAGCAAATATTTAAGAAAAATATTAGCAAAATGCCCTACGAATTCAGACGGTTGACTTGACACTATTGCTTTCATCACAGGCAGGCGTGATCTAGGCAGCTGGAGGGGGTTGAGGATGTTCTTGTTGAACTGAATGAAGCTTGACATACATTCAGAGCCGTTCAGGTTTCTGTGACCCAGTAAAATAATTGGTACCGGGCTTTAAAAATAATAAAGCATTGTATAAACCTGACCTTTTAAATGCATCAGACCTATCAGAAAGATAAAGAAACTTACCCTTATATGCTAAAGTAAAAATATGAGAATTAAAAAAAAAGCACAAAAGCAGCTAAGGATAGTAGTGTACTACAAGTGGCAAAGTGGCCAGCTAAAAGAAAATACATCTTTTCTCTTTTACAAATACAGCAATTGAATGTATTCATTATAAATACAATTTTAAAACTGTTTGGAAAGTCTACAAACTGTGGTCCACGTGATTCTGATTTTAAAATGGAACAAATCCATCAGGTATAAAACTGCGTCGTTCAAATAGTGGGTTTTTTTTTTTTTCTCACCTCCCTATTTTTGTCAGAGATATTTATAAAAATTTGACTAAAATTGTATTTTACCTCTTTTCAAGACTTACCTGAGACAACATTGTGGCCGTGGGTTTTCACTGAAAACTGCCATTGCAGCAGAATTTCCTCTTCCTCTTTCTAGAGCTCGTTTAGAAACGCTCGTTTCGAGGAAACTGTACAAATCAATATGCCAATTTAGTGAGAAAACAGTGAAACCCGAGGGTTCGAACTACCTAATCAGTTTCATCTGATGGTGTCGGAACAACAGAGGCTGCGATACTCACATGGCAGGACTGGGAGCCCACGCAGAGCACACATGTCCAAGTCCAGCCTGGTACCCTGCACAGACCTAAAAACAGATGGCTTGGTGCCCCCTTCATCCTGATGCTGACAACTGAGCAACCAGGCTGGGAAGAGAGCACTATATGATACCCTAGCAGACAGCAGTTCACAGTACAGAGCACACACGTGTGCACATGGCATACGGGTCACAGACAGGCTGTATTAACCTGATACAAGGACCTAATACAAGAGAAATAAAGACTCTCAGACTGTTCCATGTAAGAAGGATATTTAGTTGCTTTAAGTTATACAACATCCACTTTTACATTTGCATTTTTTAAAATAGGAATTTACTGTTCACTGTGGGGCCCAGATACAACTGAAGTATTCAATCCTAAATAAATGCTACTGAGTATATTCTAAGTCTTTTGGGGACAAGGAAGGGTACCTCCCTAATGACAAAGTCTCCAAAGTCAAATTGCTTATGAACAAAGTAAAGGTTTATAAATATTCTGGTTTTTTGTAACTTTTCCCAGTATAGCTTGGGGGCTAATATGAAACTCAGCAGAAGTAGAGGCTCGATGGTCAGCATGAATATGCTTTGTTATTTCTTCTCCTGATACCTGGGGATTTTATTAACAAAAACAGCATTATACCATCTTCTCACTGACCAAAGCACCATTGTGTTGATCCGATCATGTAAGAGGTGACTCTCCTAAGAGACCAAAGTGACAGACCTGAGCAGAGATGTGGCCTACGAAGGAAGGTGTGACGAAGGAGACGCAGGCTGACACTGGTGGAATATCACAGGATGACGTAACCTTGGCCTTGAAAACCAGAACCATTTCAGAGGTGAAAAATCATACCACTCTTACTAGTGATGTTGAAGAAAAATTAGCCAGTGTTTTCCACTGATGGGGTGACAAGCATTAGAGAAAAAAACAGACAACAGAAGCCAAATTAAGTCAACATAAAGCAGTAATAAAATATAAAAATAAGACATTTTTAAACTAGTGGATTTATTCTAGGTCTCAAAAATTTGGAAAATACTTAAATTAAAATCTTACTCCCTCTAAAAAAACCCAAAGTGAAAAAAAACCCAAAGTGAAAAAGTATCAATTTTAGTAAAGGTATCAACATATATATTTATGCAGATATACATATGAATAATGCAAAACAAGATTTACATAGGTGTTAATTTTGGCACTTTTACTTGGATTTTTACAGAAAGTGAATACAGATGTCTTTGCATACAAAATCTCATTCTGGAGAAGCAGGATGCAGAAATAAAAGGTTCAAACATCTCCCTTCTTAAAAAGAACATTGAAAAAGGTAACTTCACCCGTTAAACCTCCTGGTTGGCCACTTGATAAGTCTGGCTTGATTTCTCTCACTCCACAAGTTTGACAAAGTTATTTTAAGTTTCTATCACTGATACCTGGTCATCCACTTTCAGTCCATGTACCACTTGGCCAGAAGTCCATAAATAATGTTTCCAATGTAGAGATCTTAAAGTTCTAAAGGGAAATACTGCTCAGTAGATAAAATCTCCTGGAATGTCTTGTAGCAAAGGTTCCTCAAATTTAAATCGTTTGGAAATGGCCTTTTGCTCCATTTTCTCTTTTTCAGACTGTCTGCATTGTCCTAAAGTATATGAAGTAACTACAATTAGCTCCTCTGTTACGATGGATTCCTCTGTTTCTGGCTTCTGAGTGTCTGAATTACTTTCAGACACAGAATCTGCTTCCTGGAGGGCATGCGCTTCTTCTAAGGCCCCTTTGACCTTGAAAGCAGTCTCCTGAGCACCGCTCGGAGTCAGCCATGGGTGTTTCAGACACTCCTCTGCAGTGGCGCGATCTCTGGATAGGGATACATGGTTTACACTTAAAACAAGATGGCTTAAAATTTCAACCATAAGACAGAGCATAAGGGATTATATTTGGGGACATATGAAGAGCTGGTAAAAATCTTATTGTAGTTTCTGATTTAAACAAAGTTTTAGTATTTGCTTGCAAAAACCATTCCCCACAATGTTGAAAAATAGTATTTTAAGTAAGTTATCTCTGAAAAGCCCCCTTGAAAGACCAAGAACAGATGGAAAATATATGTTACACTGAGGTGCAGTTCACATTTTCTGAAAACATGTTCATTTCTGCCACTTTTTCTTTCAACAGACGTAAAAAGCCAAAGATTTCAATCTAGTTTTATGTCTACATTTTCATGTCTTCATTTTGGGGTTTCAGTTGTTAATCTGCTTTTGTTCAGAGTAGATGGCTCAAAAATGGATAAAGATCAGTATTAACTAATACTTACTCAGGTTTCTTAACTAAAAGTGTCTTGATGAAGTCAACAGCTGACTCAGACACAACATCAAATTCTTCCTCAGAATAACTTAAATTCATCTGTGAGATGTTGAGGAAGGTTTCCTGTTTATCATCGCCCAGGAAAGGTGATACTCCTGTCAGCATGACATATGCTAACACTCCAATGCTCCTAAATCAGAATAAAAAGGTAAGAAAAGTCAGTATCAGATTCATTTCTTAAAACTGATTTGATCAATTTTTCATCAATGATTCTTACCACATATCTGTTGCCATGCTGATAGGATCATAACTAAGAACTTCAGGAGCTAGTATCAGAAACAAAAGAAAACATTTAGTTTTGTGGAAAAATGTCAAATTTGCTGTTAGAGATAAAAATTTAAATACTCAAAACTATATGACATTATCAAGGTTTGGGCTAAAATGAAATAAGTTCACATTATAAATTAAATTAATATGAATTAGTGTAACATCTGACTAGACATTTGCAATTAACTTGCTTAATTCCTTTTTGTACTTCTAACCTCCAGTGCTGGATCCTAGCAATTTTTAAAATATTTGAATACATAAATACTACCATATAAAGTGATAACTTTTACTTTTTTCCCCCCTCTTCCCACATCCTCTATCTAATCAAGCGTCAGCTCTAACAGGTTCCTGCTTTTAAATCATGCCTTGAGTCTGTAGTATTTCCTCCCAGAGCCCTTTTGGACCTGACTCTTATCTACTCTAGGCTGTGGCTAGAGTGAGCTTTTAAAATGTCCGTTAACTCAAAGTCACTCAACAAGGTTAGAAACATCCTGGGCATCTTCGGATGACATGCATCACACATAGAAAACAAGGACAACTCCACGGGGTTGAGAAAAGCAGTCTGCTTTGCTACTATCTAACTAGACCGCTGCCTCCCAGACAAGGCAACAGAAGGGCAGTCCCAAATGTGCGAGGCCACGGGGGAAATTCAGGAAAATCCTCCTTGGAAACCACTCACTGATACAAGCCAGTCAACCCAAAGATGATTTCTTTTTCACGAGTATACAGATAGGAAGGCCAGGCTATACAAAGACAGACAGTTAAGTACTGAATCCATTTAAAAACAGATCAAAGACTAAAAAACTATGGTAATTACAATAAAAAAGGGAATGAAAATGTTTCAGGGAAAACCAAAACACTCAAAGTCGCACATGCATTAGTAGTTGGGGTCAAACCTGCCCCTGAATATGAGGGGAGGAAGTGGGGGAGGGGGGAGGGCTGATTTCCTCAACTCCTATCTGAAGACGCCAAGCTGAGAAATAGATTATGAATATTACTTAAAAGTTTCAAAAGAAACTACTAGGAAGTTTAAAATCAAATGCATAAAATCCAGATTACTGGAGGGGAAAAGTACAACAGCCAAGAGAGCAGTAGATGGTGGGTAGAGGGGGAGGAGGTAACATCAGTTACCTTTCTGAGTGTTTGTGATGTGCGCAACACTGACAGAACAACATCACTGTGCAGATCCAATGAGGTAGGATTTTCGCAGCCTTGTTTCATGGACCGAGAGACGTGTGGCACAAAGAGGCTTGAGCGCGCCAGTGTGGAGCAGAATACACCGGGGCAAAGGCGGTTGGGGCAGTGGAGGCTTCAACTCCCCTTTAAAAGGCAGGCCAGGGGAAGGCAGACAGGAGAGCCCTCAACGTTTTTCTGTATTATATCCTGAATTATTTTCAGTTTTTTCCAATTGGGCTTATACTATTTTTTTATAATAAAGTTTTGTTTTTTGGAGGGAAAAAAGCTCTTGGTAGAAAATTGAGAATTTAGCAAAGAGCAGAAAACATTGGAAAACAAGCAAACAAAGCCCAAAACTCATTCAGGGCAATAATTCCTGCTGGCATCTTAGCCCATAGCCCTCTAGTCTGCAGTCGTCTGTGTTTCTTCTAGTTTACAAGGCCACCCACTAGTCACTGGCTACTTGCCCTGAAGCAGCACATTAAGCCACATTCCTAACCCTTACACTGTGGTCGTGGGGCGTTATCAGTCAGCACACAGGAAATTAAGTGTTCTAGTCTACCAAAAAAAAAACACCAAAAACCAATATCTGAAGGGTGTTTTTCTGCCTGTGATATCTTTTATTACCTAATAAAGGGTCTGCTGTTTCAAATCGCAGGACTTTAGAAAGCAATTTAAAATTTCAAATTATTTTTTGTACTATCTATATATATATAAAAAAAGCCCTGTAGCTTTGTTTTTCTCAACCCTAACCGTGCCCTGGGGCTTTCTGTGCGCCCTGGGGTCCTTTTTTCCTTTCTACATACCACTCTCCCTTCTCATTCTACTTTTTGCCAAGCCTCCAGGCCTTCTAGGAGGAGACTGCCTGTCCACCCTCTTCACACCTCTGCCCGCAGGCAAACCTTTCCCCCCAGACAGGGCCACAGTTGTCTCTCTCATCTCCAGCTCTCACCTGCCGCCCAAAAACCATCCTCCTCCTCCCAGGGCTGCCATCACCCCAGGCAGCTTCCACACTGACTTGCCGGATCAACCCCTGGTCTAAAGAAGCTGAACTTCCAGAGCTACATCCAAGGCCTTGTCATCACAAACAGCCGTTTCTATTCAGATTTTAAATAAAATTGTAATCCCCGGTCACAACCTTTAAATTATTTCACTGCTTTGTTCTTCTATAGAAATCTTTTTAACCTCATTCAAACCACTAATCCTTCTGTGCTCCACCTTTCTTCTTGTCTATCAAAAAGTCATAGTTTAATTAGTAATCTACCAACCTAGAAGCCACGGTTCATGACCTGAATGGCTCTTTCCTTTTTCTTTCTGCCAGGAGCTCTCAGCTCTGTATCAACCAAGCAAAATACCCGGTATTTCCCACACATGTGCAATCACAGGCCTTGCAGTGACTTTCACGATGTTTATTACCAACTCCAAGTTTTTAACAGGTCCTTCAATATCCTTCCACCCTCAGATAACCTGATATCCTATGCTGCTAAGTGAAGTGAAACTCGCTCAGTCCTGTCTGACTCTCTTCGACCCCATGGACTATACATTCCACGGAATTCTCCAGGCCAGAACACTGGAGTGGATTGCTGTTCCCTTCTCCAGGGGATCTTCCCAACCCAGGGATCAAGCCCAAGTCTCCTTCATTGCAGGCAGATTCTTTACTAGCTGAGCCACAAGGGAAGCCCACTCCATTTAGAACGAAGCACCAATTTGGTACCTTACTCTTTAAAGTTTTCCATTTTTTAACTCAAAGGAAGGGCTCTCTGATGGCAGAATTCCAACAGTGGATGGCTGGCCCCACCACTAATCACACCACGTGTGAGCTCCCCAGTGAAGGTGACACCTGTCCCTAAACAGAAGACACACCCTGCTCTGACAAATACTCACCCACATACTCAGGAGTGCCCATGATCTCTCGGAGTTCTTCGCTCTTCTTCATTATTCTTGAAAGACCAAAATCCACTATCTTAATGTCACCCAGTGGAGATTCACTTGTCAGCAGAATATTCTGAGGCTAAAAAATGACACCCCCAAATTAATAAACCATGATTGTGTATGAAGAGCAAAAAGAACAGGTAGCCTGTAAAACATACAAATTTTACCTGTGGAACTGAGAGTGAGAAATTTACCAGTGGACAGTCATTCATTAAACAGCTCTGCTTACAGCACACTTCCTATGTGTAGGCAGGAGGCTTCGTACCATCTCTTCTCTGATGCTAGCTCCTCCTCAGTACATAAATTTGCATCTATTTCTATCTTAAAAACCAAACCACTTACTAAAAAAAAAAAAAACCCCTCCCCTATGACCCTGAATCTCTTTCTACCCAATCCACTCCCTCCCTCAAAGCTCAGCTGTTGAAAGCAAGGTCACTAGACCTTCGACCACTTCTCAATCCAGTTGAATCAGGATTTGTCCCCTCGGCTCAGTCTGCTCTCACTAAGGTCACATTATCTTTAATAGTCGAAGGCCCACCAAGTCTGGGTGTCCTTCAGGCACTATTTTGCAGGCACTGACTGCTGGACAATCAGGAATTCCTGGACATCCTTACAGTCGCTCTTAGATATATCCCTCCCTCTATAGATCCCTCTCCCTTTTCTTGGGATTTTTTTGTCCTCCTTTTAAGTATTGGTGTTGCTCAAGATCTCTTGCTGACTGACCTTCTCCTGACACTCTGCATTCTATTTCTGAGCAATTTTATCTACCAGCAAAGTTTCAGTCCTCTCCAGACTCACAGCACCAATTAAAATCAGATCTTTTCATCTGGCTGAAATATGCCACACCTCCGGCTTCCGCCTCGGGGCAAGGCCTTCAATGCAGGAAACACCACAGGCACAGATTCCCATCTCAATGCCCAAGTCAAACACTGGGAATCGTCACAAAATTCTGTCTCCATTTTCTACCACTGTCAGATCGAATGAAGTCACCAGTCATGCTCATTCTAGTTCCTAGACCTCAGTATCTCCTCCGCTTCAAGTTTGGGATTTCATTATTTCCTACGTGGACGCGACCCTGCATCTCTAGTTTTCCCTTCAGCCCACCCTTCTCATACAATCATCTTCCCATAATGGACGTCTGATCCCGGTGTCCTCCCTGTGTTGTCCAGCTGCCATTCTTCAGCAACACACAGCACTCTGATGGGGTGGGGGTGGGGGTGGGGGTGGAGGCGGCACGGTGATGGTGAGCACGACCCAAAGCCACAGAATCAATGAGCTTCACATTCCTGGAGGCATTTTCACTCATTTGAGGAAGACGCTTTGGCGTAAAAAGTCAAGCAGATATATTATGGACTAGAATGTAAGATTCATCAGAATTTTTTAAATAAAGTATGAGACGTGAAAGAGTTTGTGTTTGCTTCATAAAGGGTCTGCATTTACTGTCTTTTGTTATTAAGAATATTTCTAAAGATAAGAAGTGTGCATACTTAGTCGTGTCTGACTCTTGGCAACCCCATGGACTGTACCCGCCAGGCTCCTCTGTCCACGGGATTCTCCAGGAAAGAATACTGGAGTGAGTTGCCATGTCCCCTTCCAGGGGATTCTGTGGGGAATCTCTTCCCAATCAATCGGGCTGTAGTCCCTAAACAACACACATGGTACACACCTCCGGCCTTGCCTCTGCTTGGGAAGCCCCCTTCCCACACTGCCCGACAAATTTATCCTCGCCTCTCACTTCAGGCATGGTGGGTGGGTCTCCTCTGCAAAGGCTTATACAAGACAAACTGCTCTAACAGTAATTTCCTATCTCCCCTGTCACACCTGTGCTCTCGGGGGTGGTCCTGATGGTCACCCGCCTTTCCTTCCACTCACACCCAGCTGCTCCATCTGACTTCTCATCTGCGGACCAGGTCACCAGAGGTCAACGGCACATCTGGGGCTCTCGTCTGAGCACCATCTCAGTGGCACTTGACACCACTGCCCCTTCCCTGTTTATGGACTCCTTTTCTCTTGGCTTCCAGAAAAAAACACTCCCGGCTCTCCTCCTGACTCTCGGCTGCCGCTATTTCCTCTTGTCGCTGAATAACTAAGGCTTTTCTGCCTATAGTGAAAAAACCATACCGTGACCAGTATTATCTCTAATTTTGTATAAAAACCTGTTTTGTTTCTTAAATTACAAAAAGTTTGGCTACAGTAAACACCTGAAGCTGAATAAAAACTAAAACAACAAATTGCTGTCACTACAGAAGCCTCCATTGCAGAGGCGTGCTCAATGGCTATAAATACCCAAACCAGAAAAAGCACTCGCCTGCCCCCAAAGATTGAGAAGCTTAACAGATCAGTGTTAGAATCAATTTCTCTTTTCAATGAGGTGTTGGTAACATAAACCTCCTTATAAAGCCACATTCTCTTTGTTACTTAGCTTCTAGCTAATTTTTCAGGGAAAAAAATCCTATATAGCACTGTGACTGTAAGTCCCCGACTTCTCAAAGCAATTGTAATTTTATTATAATAAAGAAATACTACTTACAATCAAATGTCATTTTTCAGGCAAATTAGATGAGAGGCGTTTGGCTCTGAATATATGTTCATCACTGCGCATGCTTCGCCCTTCCTAGTACACCAAAAACGCCAAGAGAAGTACTGCTAATCACTGGATCTGAAGGGTCATTTGTGATTAATAAGGCATGCTCATTCTGGGGATGTCTGTAAATGCCATTTATTCCCTTAAATGTTTTTCCCTTACATTTGGTTTACGCTTTATATTCCCTGAGAAATGCTTTCTTTAGTCGTTATTCAAAAGCTTGCTGGTCGAGTGGTAATGCAATAAATTCTGTATTTGTATGACCAAATTATTAGAATGTTACTGTAGTAGTTGAAATTGAGGCTTAGTCACAAGTGTCCATGATCTGCCAAAGTGAGAGACCTTAAACCCTGGAAAGAGATTACTAGAGAAAACACACGTCTCATAATAAAATCACAGCCATTTCATGGAATTTCACAGTTATGTTTTTTGTGTCCTCTCAACCAACTGTGCCCTGGTTTGACCACCGGTACATTTTTAAAGTAGAACTTACTCCTCTAAATAAAAGACTATAGTCTCCATCAGTCTCTGATGCAGAAATAAATCCACTTCCATAAGTGAAAATAAGTGCTAAAAACAAAGATAAGAACCTTAAAATTTACAGCTCAGTCAGTCCTCCTTTTTGTAGAATCCAGTTCACGATCAAGGCTGTGGCTCACAATACTTAATTCTAATTTAGGATGCACGCATCCCGAGTAGGTAGAAAGAAAGAAAGAAAAAAAGAAAGAAAGAAAGAAAGCCCATTGAGGGGTAATGGGGATGGAATACACCATCCTCAGACAACAGGAATAGAGACATCTTCCCAAAATCTTATTCCTCACCTTCAAGGGGGAATCCTTTTATCTAGGTATCTTCACCTCTGCACATGGTCTATTTACCATTTACTGAGAGTTACCACTGGATAAGACCATTGTCAAGTTGAGGCCAATAAAGCTTAAAGTACCATGGACAAAATTTTGAGCAACATTTTATCAGGCAATGAAAGTTTAAGTTAAATTGACTTTTTATGCACTAAAACCCAGGTCAGAATACAGAAGTAGGTTAATAATCCTGCCTAAATAAATTGGAGGAACTGTTTAGAAATGTTACATGATACCAATCTTTCAAGTAAAATGCTGATGCCTAAACATTCAGTGATCAATTTAAATCTCAAATGGAAAAGTTCAGCTTCTAATGCCTAGGCTGCTCCTCTCCTTCCCATCATACACATCGCAGTGGGGGCAGGTTTAATGACTGAACACCCAGTACAGAACAGTGAAAGATCTGACCAGTACAAGACCACTGGAACACAAACAGCCTTGGTTATTTTAATTTTTTTGACTTTTATTTTTTGGAAACATGTGGGATCTTAGTGCTCCAACCAAGGATGGAGCCTTGAGCCTGCATCCCCTGTATTGGAAGTGCAGAGCCTAAACCACTGGACCACCAGGGAAGCCCCAGCCTTGGATTTTAAGACTGCATATTTGTGCCCCTTTTGGTCAGGCCTCCTCCTGGCTGATGTAAAAGCAGGCCACTATGCCCAGGACCAGCTCACATTACTGAGATGATTTTGAGACTTGAGCTTTGCCCTGACTCTGAACATTTTGGTAATCCTTGAAATACCTCAAACATTTTCATTATATTTGTCGTGCTGATCTGTGATCAATAACCTTGGCACTGGGAAAGATAGTAGTGAAACTTGCTCTATTGAGATATTCACTTTACTGTAGTGTCTGGAAGCAACCCTGCGACTTCTCTGAGGCCTGCCTGCATCTGGCTGAGGGTCTTCAGTGAATCAGTCTTTGGGCAAACTGCCCGAGGTTTTACCTGACTGAATAGTGTATTTCCCATTCTTGCAATTATCTCTTTTCATAGGGGCAACTCTAATAGTTGCCTAACTAACTAACTTCTGTCTCTGGGACAAGAATTGCCCATTTTCATCATCATGGGGAATAAAAATGGTCTAATGACTCAAAGTTACCATATATATTGGGGTTATCATTTTTTACTGGGCTTCCCAGGTGGCGCGAGTGGTAAAGAACCCGCCTGCCAATGCAGGAGACATAAGAGATAAGGGTTTGATCCCTGTGTCAGGAAGATACCCTGGAGAAGGAAATGGCAACCCACTCCAGTATTCTTGCCTGGAGAATCCCATGGACAGAGGAGCCTGGAGGGCTACAGTCCATGGGGTTACAAAGAGTCTGACATGACTGAAGTGACTTAGCACACACCAAATATAAGAAAACACCTTTAGCTCTGCAGCTTAGTCTTTTAAGCTCTTATCAAGACTGAGAGTCAACATTATAAACACACTGTCACTGGGCAGATGGCTATTAAAAGGACAGTAGACACTCTTTGTCCAGACTCACAAGGGTCATGGAAGCCAGCTTGGGAATGATCTTTTGGTAGAAATCATTCCCGTCTGCATGGCTGCCTTTCCAACGCTACCTCTGACCTTTCCCTCCACAGTTTACTAAGAGCCGAGCTGGACTACGTGTGTGAAGTGCAAGAGGGCAGGAGAGAGGCTGAGAACCCTCTGGGCCACCTTGTCCTCAAGCTCCTCTGGGTCTGGGAAACATGGAGAGTCTTGTTTCCAACATCAAAGGCCCATCATCAAAGCCTCTATTAAATCTGGAAAGTATTCTACACCAAGTGTACTGGGGAGAAAGGAATATAATTTATACTGAGTGTATTGGGAAGAAAGGGATATAATTTCCTTGTGTAAATACACAGTTGAACCTGGTAGTCAAGAACTTAATATTCACCCTTGACTGCTTTCAAGTAACATCAAAGATGCATGACACGGTGTCGGCAACCTGTCTGACTTGCTACTTAATTAGTTCCTAGTCTGGACAACGTCGCAGGTGGAGCTGTCATAAATTGAGAGCTCATTTCCTAAAGGTGTGATATTATTTAAATCGGGGTTCTGTTCATGGAGGTCCTTTCTACATCATAAAACTAGCAAAATGTCATAAAATTAAATGTATGATTTTACAAAGTTAAGTGTGTAAAACCAAACATGAGAGAAGGCTCAGCACAAACACGACTTTGGGGAATTTTTTTTTGCATGGCTGATACTGAGGCTTCTTAAAAGTCTGAGTTCACTGAAGCCTGGACTGCAAAGACCATCCCCTTCCTGGCAAGTGTTCCCTCGGGAAGCATGGGTGGCTATGTCTTGCAGCAAGGATTTTTGAATTTCTAATGCACACGATACATTCAAGGGAAAAAACAAGAGCTCCAGCTGCCTGGTGCATGCTCTTAGGGTTTCGCCAGGTGATCTCTAAGGCCACTGCAGCATCAGCCTCCTGGGACTACACGTGGGTGCACACGTGTCCACATCTGCCCTCAAAAAATGTCCCACAAGCACTCCCATGGTCTATTGCGGTGTAACCGCCCACTTTTGACATTCTACTAAGAAATCAGTAACCTGGAAAAAAAGAACTGTTTACAGAACGAATTTACCTGATATCTTTCAGAAGAGAACAAGAAAATTTCCAAATTGTTCCCTTTCCCCTGTATTTTCCTGTAGGAAACTGGTATTCGAAGGAGTATCTATTCCCCTTCCACCTTATTTCAAATGGAATTTGACCAAGTTTCCTTGAGGAGTCACCCTCCAGGTTACACACTGCACACTTCTCCTTGAGAGTGCTCCTTCATGCAATACAGATTGAACACTGCAGCTTATACAGAGCAGTACGGATGCAGTATGGCGTGTGTTCAGCATGGTGTGTGTAAGGTGTCAGAGCATGCCATCCAGCAGCAGTTGTGGGTGGAGCCTGGATCCCCAGGAGTGACATCACCAGGAAGTCCACAAAGAGTCAGACGTGACTGAGCAACTAAACCACCACCACCACTAGCATTTCAAGCCCTGTCTCCACCAGGAAGCCTGCACCCACCCAGAAATATTGTTGAAGCTCCATTTCTAGGGCAATGTGTCACTATTTATCTTTCCAGGTACACACATGTGCATTTTCTCCCTGATAAAACTGGCTAGAGGATAAGAATCAAGATTCAACTCTTACTTCCTTGTAACTCAATGACACACATAGACCTGACAACTGTTTGAATAAATCACTGTGAAACATTTCACATCTGGGGTGTGATTCTCCAGCAACCTTAAAACTGGAAAGTGATCCAGTTTTCTTACCTTCAAATCAAGATGAACGACATCATGAGCGTGTAGGAAGCAAACACCTTCTAAAATCTGCCTCATGAGTCTCTGAACATCTTTTTCCGTGAAAGCTTCATCTCTGTCTGCAACACACTGGTCAAAGATTTCACCTCCAGCCGCACTAGAAAAGAGGAGAAGCACATTTTAAGTAAAGAGGAAAAGGACTCATTAAAAACAGTTAAGTCTTTTTGTTTCTAGTATTTATACACATTAGGAATTCTTATTTAGATAGATATTAATTTGAATGTGTGTAAACTTTTGTCTATTTACATGCTGAAATTCACTTTTTAAAATAAAAAGTAAAATCTTCAATATGAGCTCATTGTAGCATTTCCAAAGCTAAATAAAAACAGCTTAAGAACTTTAAGAGCTAAACCTAAGTGGTAAAATATATTAACAAAGTTTCAAGTAAGAAAATTTTCAAGAATTTTTGGTTACAGAATACATAAAATCATTATTTTTGCAAAAAATGCAAATAATGAAAATAAAGCAAATACCGTCCACTGACGACCCATTCCCCAATCCAAGAGCCACACTTAGAGGTAAGCTTGTAGCACTTGGGCATACTCCATCCTTCCAGTTTTGTTTTTAACAAACATACTTAAAATGCATACAAAAATATTAGTTTTGTGGATTTTTAAAGAACATATAAATGGTAACATAGGACACATTCTACTGATCCTGTACTACTACTTTTTTAAAATTAAACATGCTTTATGTGTTTTTTCCATGATGGTTTTTTATCTATCTACCTCATGATTTTTCATTCCTGCAACCTTGTGAATAGATAAACCATAGTTTATATATGAAACGTCCCCAAAGGCAAATTTATAGAGAAAGAGAGCACAGAAGTAGCTGCCTGGGGCAGGGGGGTGTAATGTGCATAAGGATGTTACTGAAAGCATACAAATGTTTTAAAATGGGTTTATTGTGATGGTTGTACAACTTGGTAAACTTACTAAAACCTGCTGAATTACACACTTGAAGTCTGTGAATTATATACTATGTAAAGTATGCCTCAATAAAATAATTTAAAAAACCTCATAATTTACTTAGCTATTTATTCCCCTTTGAAGGACAGTTAGGGTGGTTTTTTTTTTTTTGGTCTAATTATTCATGATTATAGACAATGTCGTGATGAGAAGGTGCATGATATTCTGGTCTGCTCCTGTGCCTGCAGTCTTCAACTTAGATACTGGGAGGAAAGTGCTGGAGTGAAGGGACTGTGCTTCTTAAACTTCGGTAGCTATGACTTAGGCTCACAAAAGAGCAGTATGGACTTCTAGTTTCTTCCACCTTCTGGCCAAAGCAACTCAGTTTCTGTTTTTTCCCTCTGAATAATTTTGCTAATAAAAAAAATCATTTATAATTTTTCCTTTCCTTTCAGCAGAAGTTCTATATTTAAACAATTTTTCCTTACCATAAATGACAACTCATGTCATATTTCAAATTTTCCTTTCTGTGTTAAAAAAAAAAAAAGACTGGGTTGCTTCCATGAAGTTGCTACAGAATTAATGTGAAATATATAACACCAGGCAGCCATGCCTGGTCAAACAAAAGCTACTCATTCATTTCCTTTTCATAAGGTAACTTAGTTCTGTTTTTTCTTTTTTGTTAGGGCAACCTATTCTCCAAATTGTGTCTAGATAAGGAAACAAAAATTTTCACAAAAATCATTTAAGAACCTATTTAAGTTTAGTTAAAGAACTGCAGGTGATAAGAGTGAAAGAAAATAATTCATTGGCTGGTTTAGATTTTCATTTTGGTTAACCCTACACAACTGATTCTTGTTATATCTTAATTACAGTATGAGAAAACCGTATGTGAAAGCATCAAAACAATTTTTATGTAATTAACTGTAAAATGGCCATGACATATTCAGGCAAAGTTAAAGTACTATTTAATTCGAAAGAAAGGAAATCGTGAGCATTTACAGCAAAAAAATAGTAAATTCATGACAACCTGACAGTGCTGTCTGCTGTGAACAGGGAGATAAGATGAGCTGAGTCCACTCGGTCCCCAGCAGCTACAGATGCACCAGGGCGCGATGTACAGTCAGGGCACAGAGTCTCTGCACATACAGGCTACAATCTGCTGAGTACACTCAGGATGGCCTATGATCCTCAGCTGGGACAGAGAACTGTCTTTTGGTTGCAAAAAGTTTCTCAATCTCAATTTTCTGTCCTCTGGGCCCCTCAGCTCAACACTACCATCCACAATAAAACTGAATAGAGCTTGATTTACATAAATTCAAGGATTTCTTTAAGATTAAGAACAATTTATTATTAGTCTTTTCCACTAGCTATTCACTCATTCTTGCTTTAACAAAAGGGTTTCCTCTGTTTTCTCAAACACAAGATATGAAGGGCAAAATTAGTTTTCTAAAAATTCTTAAGGCTATATTGGGTTGGCCAATGGGTTTTGCCACAAGATCTTATGGGGAAAAAGGTGGGGGGGGGAGGGGAAAGACTTGAAAGAAGTTTTTGGCCAATCCAACACTTCAAACAGAGACTACTGTAAAGAAGCTATAAAAGCCAGCCTTCCGTGATCAGTAAGGCTTACATACCCTCTAGGTACAATGTACAATCACCAAGTCATTTTACCCTGTTTACATTTAAGCCTGACCCATTAACCAACTGTCATTTTAACTAATGGAACCAAGTGAAGTTTTACTATGGAACAACCTGAGATAGTAAAAGCATCTGTTAAGTATGGCAACAGAAAATACAAGAATATTAACAACTGCTTTGCACAAAGCACCTTCATTGACATTGAAGCTAGAACAGCAGGAAGAATTTTGCTGGGCCCATCTTTCACTACAGCAAAATTTTCAGTTTTACTGTAGTACTCTAGTAGTGCTTATTTTCCATGACTTTAAATTATTTAGAAACTAAGTTTAATTCATATAACTTTTTATCCAAATATTTTTTATAGAATGATTAACTGAAGGACTTTTCAAAAAATTTTACTAAAACTATTTTTATACAAAATATTAAGAACTATGAGTTTCAACTTTCTAGTGGTCCTCAGAAAATTATAAGTATCTCTTTGTTTACATTATTCAGAGTCATATAAATGATGTTTAGAAGCTAAGAGTAACAGAGTTTCCCTGGTGGCCTGCACCTTAGCGAGATCCTAGCTCCCAACCTCACACCAAACACTCTTTTTTCTATCTAAACTAGTATTTCCATTTCTATCCTGCTTAGAGGCCCAGTATGGATCTTTACTCCCTCACTATTCAAATTTAACAAATATCATTTAAATATATTAGAGGCCCTGTGCTATGTGCTAGAGATAAATTATGAATAAGTATGTATGAGATTTCTTGTACTAGTGGGGAAGAAAAAAATTAAAGATATTTTTAAGAATTATGGAAGATCCCCTGGAGGAGGAAATGACAACCCACTCCAGTATTCTGGCCTGGGAAGTCCCATGAACAGAGGAGCCTGGTGGGCTACAGTCCATGGGGTTGCAAAGAGTTGCACAACTTATCGACTAAACAACAACAACAAACGCATAAATATATACAGGTATGAAATTACACATCAAGTTATTGATAATTTAGCAAGTGAGCAATTGGAAGGAAAAAATATTAGAAAGATGATACTTACTCTCAGTCTTCAAGAATGAACAGGAATCCACTAGATGAAATGGCCAAGAGTTTGGGGACTTCCCTGGTGATCCAGTGGTTGAGACCTCCCTTTCCAATGCAGGGGGATGTGGGTTGGATCCCTGGTTGGGGAGCTAAGATCCCACATGTCTCCAGGCCAAAAACCCAAAACTTAAAACAGAAGCAATACTGCAACAAACTCAATCAAGACTCAAAAAAAAAAAAAAAAAAAAAATCCCAAAGAGTCCATACTAGGAAGCATGGACACGTAATAAGGGTGGTGTGAAAATATAGGATACACTCCACAAGGGTAAGTAGCTACACTTCCCCTTGCAGCCAAATGCTATGGAATTTGCCCTCTAGCCATAAACAATGTGCCAAGTATATGAATCAACTATTTTCAGACGTAAGAACAACAGGCAGTTAAGACCATTATCCCTGAAGTAGGGACACAAACAAGCTGAGCTCTATGCTCAGCTTATAGCTCAGTTGGTAAAGAATCCACCTGCAATGTGGCAGACCTGGGTTGGGAAGATCCCCTGGAGAAGGGATAGGCTACCCACTCCAGTATTCTGGCCTAGAGAATTCCATGGACTGTACAAAGAGTTGGACATGACTAAGCTACTTTCATTCCACTTCCTACTTGGAGGTAATTTATGGAATGTGGTACAGGGCTGGGGAGGAACCCAAGCAGAATATGGCAGGCAGCCTTGCTAAACTGAGAAGGCAGGGAGTTGGGCAAGGCTAAGGCAGCTGGATCTTGTAAGCAGAGTACCAGGGAGGAGGGTTCTACACAGAGAGAGATCTGTAGACATCTGTTCAGTCATATCCCAGAGTCTCAGACAAGATACTTATATGCACATTCACTGGGTAAAACTGTGAGGTCAGTTCAGGCAAAAAAACTGCCAGGAAATCATAAGCTGAACAATTCTTAGCATTCACAGAGGACAGAAGATATTTGAATGTTGCCCTTTTTGAGTAGAAAACCCATGCCAAGCACCTGGGGCATTCAGCAGACCCCCCAGGATGCCATATTATAGTCTTATTAAAGGCTAAAGTACTCTTAGACCTGCACTAATAAGGCTGATCCACAAGTAATTTAACTGCCTGCCAAAATAAACATCACCATTCTTTTAGTGGAAGATCACAAAATCCACCCAAGCACTATGCCATTCTAAACGTCTGGCGTCCTTCCAAAAATTACTAGACATCTGAAAATGCCACAACTTACAACTAACAGGAAAATAAAAACAGACCCAGAGATGATGGAATTGCCAGGAAAGGACTTTAAAACAGGTATTATAAATACACCCAGAGATTTAAAGTAAAATATGAACATAACAAGGAGATGGAAGGTATGAAAAGAATCAAATGGAACTGCTAGAGAAAAAAACAAAAGCAAAAACATTTATAGTGAAGATTTCACTGGGCTTTAGAGCAGATCAGACCCTACCAGAAGAACCAGCAAATCTGGAGACAGAAATGAAAGCCATCCGTCTAAAGTATGGGTGGTGTGGAGGAGAAAATAATAAATAAGACCTAGGGACCTGAGTTATGAGAAACCTAGACAGAATATTAAAGAGCATTACTTTGCAGACAAAGGTCTGTATAGTCAAAGCTATGGTTTTTCCAGTAGTCATGTACAGATGTGAGAGTTGGACCATAAAGAATGCTGAGCACCAAAGAATTGATGCTTTTGAATTGTGGTGCTGGAGAAGACTCTTGCGAGTCCCTTGGACTACAAGGAGATCAAACCAGTCAATCCTAAAGGAAATCAACAACAAAGGGATGTGAGCGACAATATGGAACAGTTTGTGCTTAGTCGCTCAGTCGTGTCTGACTCTTTACAACCCCCCATGGACTGTAGCCTGCCAGGTACCTCTGCCCATGGGGCTTCTCCAGGCAAGAATACTAGAATGGGCTGCCATGCTCTCCTCCTGGGGATCTTCTGAACCCAGGGATCGAACAGTTTAACACACCATAATTGAAGGAACAAGAGAAGATAAGTGGGGGCAGAAAAATATCTCTTAAAAATAATGGCTGAAAAATCCCCAAATCTGTTAAAAACTAAAAGATCCACAAAGCTCAATAAACCCCAAGCAAGATAAACAAAGAAAATCAAGCCACATTTTGCTCAAATTGCTGAAAACCAGTGTGAAAGAGAAAAATCTTTAAAAAGGCACATGTACAGGGGAATTAAGAATCAATGGAGACTTCATCATAAGCAATGTAAGGCAGCTGACAGTACAATGACATCTTAAAGTACTGAGAAAAACGTGTGCCCAGAATGGAAGGTGAGGTTGGAGAAGTACTAGCAGTAGATGAGATAGAAGTTAGACAGAAAAGCACGGGATGTGGTCCAAACAATCTGAAAAGTCCTGAGTAAGGCAATGATGGCTAGTATATAATGCTAAATGTCTCCTTCAAGGGCACTCCCGAGCCTCTCCCTTGGAGTAAAGGTACACAGCTCATGGCTAAAGGCTTTGGACTCACACACTCTTGTGCTAAATCTTGGTTCTACTACTTGTGGTGTGATGTGATCTTAGGTTGAATTATTATTCTGATATTTTTCTCACATATAAAATCTTGTTCTAAAACTTATAAATAAATTCAGTTGCAGCATTCAAAATCAGTATACTGAAGTCAATGTGTTCCTTTTATATACTAACAATGAACTATCAGAAAGAAAAATCAAGAAAACAATCCTATTTTCAGTAACATCAAAAAGAATAATTCTTAGGAATATTTTTAACCAAGAAATCAAACATCTGTACATGGAAAACTAAGATGCTGGGGAAAAAAACTGAAGATGACACAAATAAATGGAAGGATAGTCTGCTCATGATCTGGAAGAATTAATATCATTAAATATCCATGCTACCCAAAATGATCTATAGATTCAATGCAATTCCTATCAAAATTTCAATGGCATTTTTCAAACAGAAAAAACAATCCCAAAATTTGTATGGAACCACAAAAGACTCCAAAAAGCCAAAGCAATCTTGAGAAAGAACAAACCTGGAGGCATCTTCCTAGTTTCAAAATATATTACAAAACTACAGTAATCAAAACAGTATGGTATTGGCACAGAAATAGATATACAGATCAATGGAACAGAACAGAGAGCCAAGAAACACAAACAGGCACATATCATTACTCTATTTATGATGAAGGAGCCAAGAGTACAAAACAGGGAAAGAACAGTCTCTTCAATGAATGGTGCTTGGAAAACTCAATATTCACATGCAAATGAATGAATCTTACACATACACAAAAGTCAACTCAAAATGGATCAAAGACTTGAATGTAAGACCTGAAACCATACAACTCCTAAACATTGGGGGTAAGTTCCTTAAAAACAGTCTTGGCAATGATGTTTTTGGATTTGACAACAAAAGCAAAAATAAACAACTGGGACTACATCAAATTAGAAAGCTTCTGCAGAGCTTAGAAAATCATCACAAAATGAAAAGGCAACTATGAAGTGGGAGAAAATATTTGCAAATCATATACCTGATAAGGGGTTAGTATCCAAAATATATAAAGATCTCATACAACTGAATAGCAAAAAAACAAATACTCCAATTTAAAAAAAATGGGCAGAGGAACAATAGACATGCTCACAAAGAAGATGTACAAATGGCCAACAGACACATGAAAAGGTCCACAACATCGCTAACAGTCAGGGAAATGCACATCAAAACCACAGTGAGCTATCAACTCACACCTGTTAAGATGGCTATCATCAAAAAGATGAGAAAAGTATTGGCAAGGATGTGGAAGAAAGCAAGCCCTTGAGCACTGCTGATGGGAACATAAATTGGTGCAGCCACTCTGGAAAACAGTATGAAGGTTCCTCCAAAAATTAAAAGTAGGACTACCATATGATCCAGCAATTCTACTTTTGGGTATGCATCCAAAAGAAATGAAAACAGGATCTCAAAGAGATATCTACACTTCCGTGCCTTATTCACAATAGCCAAGATACAGAAACAACCTAAAGAGTCTGTCAAAACATGAATGGATAAAGAAGATGCAGTATATATACAATGGACTATTATTCAGCCATGAGAAAGAAAGACATTCTACATTTGCAACAATGTGGATGGGACTTGGGACATTACGCTAAGTGAAACAAGTCACACAGAGAAGGACAGATGCTGTATATCACTTATATGTGGAATCTAAAAAAGCCAAACTCACAGAAACAGAGATTAGAATGGTGGTTACCAGGGACTAGGGGGTGGGGAATAGGGGAGCTGTTGGTCAGAGTATAAACTTCTAGTTAGAAGGTAAGTTCTGGGGATCTAATGTAACTATAACTATTATAGTTAATAATACTGTATTATATATTTAAAAGTTGCTAAAAGAATAGATCTTAAATGTTCTCACCACAAAAAAGAAATAGTAATTATGTGATGCAGGTGTTAGCTAATGCTCTAACATTGCAAGATATAAGTATATCTAAACATTGCAGACCTCAAACTTACATGTTTTGTCTCAGTTATATCTTGTAAAGCTGGAGAAAATTAAAAAACTATCTCTTTCACTAAACATTTTTTGGAGTGAAGGGGTTATGCTGTTTTCACTTTCCTATTACCAGCACCTATTAGTATCCAGTGCCCACGGCAGGTGGAATGGGTAATACAGTAATCATGGATCTGTTTCCATAACAACAATCTGTTGATATGGCCAAGAATTTTAACAACTCAATGTCTAAAGTCTAATTCTAAGACTTCCTCTTCAAGCAAAATGTATAACACAAAAAATTTTGGCCAAACCATATGGTTTTATGGCTCTAGAATCATGACCATGAAAGCAACAGAAGCCACCAAAAGCTTCTAAGCAAGGAATAGTATCACCACATCCATGTGTCGGTTACCTACCTAATGGGAGCCTGAGGGACGCCCTAGGATTGAAGCCAGGGGGATCAGCTAAGCAGCTACAGGGAAAGTCCACAGGAGAGGCAGTAAGGACCCAACACAGGGGAAAAACAGCAAGCACAAAGGAGAAGGCACCAGCAGGGGAGAGAGTTAAGTGGAAGACTTGGTAATTCATTATACAAGAGCATTAAAGGAGATAAAGCAATCTAGGATAGAGCCAAGGTTTATATTTGAGCGATTAAACAGGGACACCAGTGGAAATGGGGAACGGGGCATGAGAAGCACAGCAATGCAGGGGTGCACGCACACACTGATCCTGCATTGGTCACTAGGCAGCTGGAGCTTAGGCAAAGGTCTAATATCGGAGACAAAGATTTGGAAACACCCAGCATGTAAATAATAGCTGAAGCCACAGAGAGTTATTATCCAGGGTAAATGTGCAGATCATAAACACATGGCAAGAGTAATACTAATGAACTGTGGGGAGCACTTATATAGGGGTAAAGGCTCTAAGATTACAAACAAAAAAGGGGGGGGAGAGCCATGAAAGCTAAGGAAGAACATAATTTCAAGTGAAGATGGTATAACATCGAGTGTTTAAAGAGCGTAAGAAGCAGAATGAACACTAAAATGAGGAGATCGATTCCGGCAAACAGGGCTGATGACCTCATGAAAGTTTTAGAGGAGCAGATGGCATCAGATTGAAAAGTGATGGAGTATTGGCAGCTAAACAAATGGATGGCTCAATGAAGTAGAACAAAATTGACTAGAAGGTGAGGAAAGCTGTAAATTCAGAAGAGAAAGGCAGAACAATAGTTCAAAAGAGTCCAAGCTGAGGACGAGGAATTTTAGGAGAGAAGTGACTGAATTATTGGAAGATGGATGGAAAAGAATCACTTGAGGTGGGAGGGACTCTCAGAGAGGTTAGAAAAGTGAGTAAAACACACAACACAGGTCCTAGAAAAGGCAGGAAGAGAATTAAAGAACAGAAGTCAAAGTTTTAGCCTTGGAGTTAAGGAATGGAATCTCTTCCTGGGAACAGAGGAAAGGTGGATGAGAGTGTCAAGAGTGGGTGATGCTGAGCAGTGTGCATCTGATGGCCTTTATCTTCTCCGTAAAAGAAGAGAAGGCTTGGTATCTATCAAGTGGGAAGTGGGTGACAGTACGTGTGATCAAGGATTTCATAAGCTCCTGCCCTCCTGCTGGGAATGTTAAAAGAAGGGGATGAGAGATTAGGTAAAGAATTACAAAACTACATCAGAGCCCAGCTGAGGATGGAACTCTTCCTTGTGTAATAAGCAGATGGAAGACTATGCAAATCCTCCCAAGATTGGGCAGGAGGAGGGACAACAGCTTAGGCCCCGCGTTTTAAACTGGCAGAACGGATTGCAGAGGAAGAGCAAGAAGAAAGGCATAATGTGATGCACTGGTGAGGGATTAGCTGCAGTAACTACCCCAGAAGTGAAGGAATGTAAGGAAGTGAAGGCAGGAGATGATGGAGGACTAAGCGGAGACAGGAGGGAAGGTGAAGAGCAGGTTCTGTGAGACCGGGAGAGAGATAAGATGATGATCAGAGCATCACATTTCAGACAGTCCCTCTCGGATCAATTTCCAATTCTAACCAACCCTCTCCAGAACAAACTGAGAACCAGAAAACTCGAAACCAAGGTTTTTTGAACATGAAAAACAACTTCATTGAGATATAATCCACATAGACTACATTTCTTAACCATTCAATCATTTGTGGCTATTTCTCATACAATGAAAAATTCACAGAAGAAAACATGTTCACGCTTTTTGTTGTTCACATTTTTTTTCTTTGAAAGGATTCCTACAAGTCAAATTATTGAATTAAAGAAATATATAAACACAATGCTCTTGAATTATATTATCAAGAGGAAGACACTATTTTGGACTTCTTTAGAAGCCATCCAGACTTCTCCCTCTATAAACTTTTAAACGTAAATAAGGTAATAAGTACACACGTTATTTTGTAACATTTCTTTTTCTAACTTAAAATTTTAAAACATCTTTCCATGTCAGTGCATTTTTATCTACCATATCTTTTAAAGTGACTGCATAGCAATCCACCTTATGACATGATCACTTACTTAACCAACCTCTATTAAACATTTAGAGTATTTTTTTGTTACATAGATACTACTGCGCTAAATGTTTTTGTAATACGTCTTTGCATAATTGCCTGATTATCTACTTGTGAAAAAATTTATGTATAGGAAATTCCTGGGTTAAAGGGTATGTACATATTTTAATGCTTTCGATACACACTTCCACACTGTCCTCTGGGAGAGTTATAACAGGTAATATTCTCACTGTAGTATAAATGAGATGATCCAATCCATGAATATCACGTTTCTTTATGATGCTTGCCAATCTTATATAGGGGGAAACTGGCAACTTATTTCACATTATAAGAATCAATATTTTTCATGTATGTATAGGCTATTTACATATATGCTTCTGTGTGGAATTTCTCTTTATATCCTTCGTCTATTTTTTAAAACTAAGAGGTTCATGCTTTTGTGTATACTGGTAAGATCTAGCTATATATTTAGAGAAATCATTTTGGGTGAACAGATATCAAAATTATTTTCCCCTGAGTTTGTGTTTTCATTTTGTGTTTTACTAATAATGCTCTCGAATGTATTCAAATCTATCAATCTTTTCCTCTGGCAGGAGAAATAGAATTTCTTTTTTTAATTGGAGTTTAGTTGCTTTACAATGTTGTGTTTCTGCTGCACAGCAAAGTCAATCAGTTCTAAAGATGCACATGTTTCCTCTATGTCAACAGAGTATTGAGTAGAGTTTCCTGTGCTATACAGTAGGCTCTCATTAGATATCTTTCTTTTTTAATTATTTTTTTATTGAAGGATAATTGCTTTACAGAATTTTGCTGTTTTCTGTCAAACCTCAATATGAATCAGCCATAGGTATACACATATCCCCTCCCTTTTGAAACTCCCTCCTATCGCCCTCCCCACCCCACCCCTCTAGGTTGATACAGATATCTATTTTATATATAATACTGTATTTATGTCAATCCCAATCTTCCAGTTCAGCTCACTCCACTCTTTCCCCCTTGGAGTTCGTCTGTTTGTTCTCTATGTCTGACAGGATTTCTTAGGAAGAAAAAACTGTCCTTCATTTTCCAAAGCTGTTTTCTCTGCTGTCCCTACTTACCCAAATTGAAAGCATGGTATGAATCCCAACAATTATTTCTGAAAGAAGGATTATTAACTTAGACCATATGAACATATAAGAAATTATATCAAATGCCTTTTAATATTGTACCAGTTACGTCCTTAAGAAGGCCTCTAATAAGAACGTAAGAGAACTGTATTTTCAAAAGAATTTCACTAAAGAATGAAGATGAAAAACACAACATATATGTATCCTTGAAAATTTGGGATATGTCGATAAATACACGAAAAAGTTTTGGAAAATCTTCAGATTTCCAGAGAACCAGGGCTTGCTAGGTTATCACAGATGAGTGGCATGTATAAAGGAGTGTGGACTAGCAAACAAACTCAGTAAGGAGGACAATACTTACTATTCCAGAACTAAGATCATTTCCGATGGTGTCTCGTAGACTTCGTGTAAATTAATGACCCACGGATTGTCCTGGGCTAGCTCGAGTACAGCGATTTCATGAACTATTTCCATCCGACAGTCTTGGCCCTTTCTTCTTTTTCTCATGAACTTGGCGGCAAATTCTTTTCCAGAATCTTTCCTTATGCATTTCCTCACCACTGCAAATTTCCCTCTAGAATTAAGCAAAACACAGTCACTGTTAAAGCTGACTTTTCAGAGGTGATAAATTTTAATGAAATTTCCAAACAGTCGTCAGCAGATATTTAAATTTAGGTCATATGCAAACACTCAAGTAGTAATATAACTTGGGAAACACCTCTCTATAAATAATATGCAATGGGCAAATCTGCAAGACTCATTCTTCTAAATAGAGGATAACCAAATATTTAAGCCAATATTTCTTTGCAGCATTATATATATATAAATAACTTAATTTTTACACATTTATACATAAAATAATTTGAATCTTAAAAAAGCCATCTGACTTTTTAAGAGAAACTGGTTATCAAAATTCCTAAACTAACGGATTTCACTGTCACTAATTGACTCTAAAAAGACACGATCACCTTCCAAAGTTATTTAAAGGTAGGGATCTCATTTGTATGACATCATTTCAACTACAGCATCAGCTGGAAATGTTTAGCTTTTCTATAAAGACAGATGTAACAAGCCTTCTTTGATACACTCTACTGCCATATTATTACACTAATAAGTCACACAGGGGATCAGCACAGCATATTGATTATGGAACAAGGTCTGGAATTAGATTTGGGCATGAATCCCAAAGAACGGCTCCACCCACTCACTCGATGCGTAACCTTGGGCAATTCATTTAAGCTCTAACTTAAGAAAAATCTCATTTTCTTAATCTATAAAGGAGAACACAAACAGAATCTATTTCACAGGGTTGTTGTGAGAATTAAAGAATATAATACATGTCAACTGCTTAGCATGGCACTTGCCACATCCTCAATAAAATATTATGAAGCAAACAAATCACTGAGCTGTAATAATTATCACCCATAAACACCCAATACCCCAGCTGGAAGGCAACCTAGAAATCAAAGTTTTTTTTTTTTTAATCTACTGCCAAATGCCAAAGCCAATGTCTTTCTTTCAAACTGTGAGGTAGTCTTTTCCTCTTGTGGGCACACATTATTTTAGTAAAGGCTTTCATTAGAAGCCTAAACCTGCCTTCAAGAGAAGAGCTGTTGTCCACATCTTTTGCTGAGCGATACAGGACCAACCTGACAGTCTATCAGGTATTGGACACAGCTGACATGATCTGTTAATTGCTACTCCCTTTTCCAATTTTCAATCATTCCTCGTCCCCTTAGGGTCTTTGCTGGTAAAATGTGTCAAGCAAATCTCAAGCAACTGCTCCAAGTATAAGCTCAAAGTGCTTCATGATTATTATTTTGCTGAGGTTGGCCCAATACAAATTAATATGCCTTTCGGAAAAAACTTGACAGGTTTTTCCTATTTTCATAAATAAAACCTCCTCTTGGATTCTTTCAAGCCAGTGTCTTGATACTATGTTTTAGAAATATACTTTAAAAAATTTCAAGGCAAGGCTTTAATTTGTGGTTAAATTCTACTTTCTAGGTTTGGGCCCAGCATTCTAGACTACCAATGTAATTTTGAGGACTGATTCTTCCTTCTTTGCTACTGTTAACCACAAATATGATGTTCATCCCCTCTGAATTTTTGTTACCATCAGCAATAAAAATGTTACATGAAAAATCCTTAGGGACAGCCTTACAGCTGATCAATTAGGTGGCAATCTACCTAATAGAACCGTAATTCAGAACAAGGCTCTCTGTGCTCAACAGGAATGTGAGATGAAACACTTCTTCAGGTCACTAGAGAGATTCAACAATAAACTATGCATCACAGGCTAATGCCTCTTTTTATTTAGCCCCACAAAATCATTAGGCTAATAACATCTCCATTGAGTTTTAAAAGGTTCCTAATGATCTTTGGATTTCTTTAAGGAAGAGAAAAAAAGTCATTAATCATTTGATTTTTTTTATACCTATATTTCTAAAGTTTCAAAAGAGGAAAAAGAGAAAGTCTAATTTGTAAAAAACTGACCAACATATAATTGACAACAAGCATGTTGCTATTAAATTAGAAATGCCTGGGTTGAACTGCCCTCAAAGAACTCCCACAGCAAACACATAGGTATTTAGTGTTACCGCACCTAACACTCCAGGCAATACAGTCCTGTGTAAAATTATAGTAAAATACTGCTGCTTACATACCTGTCCTGAATGTATTGCTATATTTCCGAAGACCAGAGACACAACAGATGAATGGATCCCTAACCTATAAACTCTGGGAACCCTTGTTATAAAAGAGCCATTGCTTAATTATTCAGAGGCCAGAAGCAAACAGGAGAGACCTATACTTACCCTGGGTCTCCCGCTAGGCATCCATTTCTTTGGGTCACCACAGCAGTTTGCACACCAATCACTAATCTTGACACCACCCTTGTTTTTGAGGAAGCATTCAGCTGTAGGTTTACCCTTTCTCTTCCCCGTATCATGCACTTCTTCCCCGTATCATGCACTATCCTGGGAGTCAGCCAACCCTTCTGTAAAGGGCCAGATAGCAAATACTTTCGGTTTTGCTGGCCAGCTGATTTGATCACTACCATTCAAGTCTGCTGCCGTACAGTGAAAGGAGCTGCAGACAACAGGTCAATGAACAGGGGAGGCAGAGTTTCAAAAAAAAAAAACGAAACACAACTTTACCAGCACTGAAATGGGAATTTCGCATAGTGTCCATGTCATTAAATATGACTCTTCTTTTGACTTTTCAATCATTTAAAAATGTACAGATCACTCTGTATAGCTCGTGAGCCTCATCAAAACAGGCAGCCAGCAGGGGGTGGCCAACTTGTGCCCTATTCCACGCTGAAGAAAACTCCTCCACCGTTCTGATACTGCACACCACCGAAGCAGATAGCAGGACAGTAGATCACAGGAAACAGGCATTGCCTTCATCTCAGGGTGACTGGGGCGATGGGAGGGGAACCCTTAAAACTACTCAGGGAGTCAGAAGATGAAGCTAGGTTTCCGGGAACTGTTCTTTCTCTAGAGCCACAAGGCAAACAGAAACGTGAGGCTCAGTCTTCAAGGTGTGGGGGTCGAGTGAACACACTAAGAATTAGACAGTCACGGTTTCCCTAAATTCCACACCCTGCAGTGCTCTGTTCTGCCTGCTTTACCACAACTTCATGGTAAAAACTGTGATTATATCTCAGCCCTTTAAGTCATTGAGGTCTCTCCAAAGCATGAAATAAATGATGTTTCTCTGACACTCGAGGCCGCAGTTATATGCAGGGACTTGAGGCCGATGAGGTTCAAAGGACGTAAGACGTCTGGTTTCACGTTTACTTCCTTAGCAGATTTAGCCAAAATTCTTCCTAGATTATCAGGATGTTTCAGTTTCCGGAGCTCTTCACCCATTTCACAAACATCTATAGTTCACTATTACACACTAAACTGAAAACTCTGATTTTCATTAATCATTTGGCGGTGGGGTGGGGTGGGGGGATATTAGGAATGAGTACATTTCAGAATAACAATGATAACACACTCCAGGGTAGACCGGAAGGATAAACAAAGATAACAACAGGAAGAGACATTTGAGTCAGACCCACCAGTCTAAGCTTCCTCGGAACAAGGACTGGGTTTTTACTGATCTCTGTATTACCAGTGTGCAACTGGAAAAGCTTAGGAAGGCTCAGTGAACATTGGTAGCTATGACACGCTAGGTAGCTGGTGCTTTATTTCCCAAGGTAAGAATGGGCACCTATGAGACTTTTACCTTAGTAAAAGTTTTAAAAAGCTAAGATAAATGTTTTAAAAAGCTAATTCTGAGTGTATTGCCAAGTGTTAACTAGAAACTAGGGAAGCCAAGAAAATGGCTCAAGGTAAGGGGTCTGAACTAAAGTAGCAGCAGCAGAGGCTGGGAAGAGAGGAAGTATTTACAAGGCATTCAAGGTCAAGACAGACTGAGCTTTGGGCAGAGATGAGGGCAGAAGGGAAAGGCGGAAGAGGACTTGGAGATCTTTGTCCTGGGTAATGTGGTACCATCCACTGAGAGGAAAAATCAGAAGAATGGTAACAGATTTGCAGAGGGTGGAGGGAGGGGAGTATGTGTTAGGCTTAGGATGGGAGAAGTTTGAGGTGTCTTTCTCTGTAAAGAAAATTTTATTTACTAATAGATAGATTCCAAATATAACCAGTGTTGGGTTACCACACAAAGGTGAACACACATTAGAATACTTAAGGCTCAGGCAAAGATAAAAAACTGGAGGTGCTGATTTGAGTGTATATAGAGGAAGCAAAATAAGAGTGAGTTCCAAGGTTCTAGGTTTGATTCTAGATTACAGTAAAGGGCTTTGTTTCCACCTGTATCCTACTATTTAAGCTCTTCCGACATGTTACAATTTTTTGGCTACGACTGTCTCCCTGGCGCTACTGTGAGTTTCAGGGAGCTGGCCTCTTCATCTCTGCATCTCCATGTGTAGTGCCTGGCACACGGCAGGTGCTCAAACACAACATCAGATAACAGCCTAGATACATACACTGTTCTTGTTATTTTGCTAAACAGAAGTTCTATGGCAACTCAGCCTCCTAAGGTTTAATATTTTAGCCACATAGGGCTACTTGCCGTTCTCTTTTTCACTGAATTTTTCTGCACTGTGCTTGTTTTATTGCCAATGGCTGGAGTGTCTTGCATTGCTACTGCTACTGAAATTCCATCCATTCTTTCAGGCTCAGCTCAAATGTTGTTTTCCCCACAAGATTTTCCCATGTGGCATGTCACTTTGCCCATAAAAGGAGTAGTGACTGATTGTTAGATTTGGGAACAATTTCCAGAGCCTACCAAAGAGCCTTATGTGTTCAACATGCCAAGCCCAATATTTGCTTAATAGCACTGGGGTACAGCCTTAGGTGCAAAGAAGTTCTGTTCAAGAATGGCCTAGATCAGATCTGTCTTCCTTACCTCTGAAAGAACAACAAAAACCAAACCATCTGCTGACCCTAAGTGTAAAAATCAGTGAGTCCATCAGATCAGTCAGCATGAGTGACAAGAACAGGTAGAGCCAAAAGCCAGACTTGGTTTGAAATTCAGGCAATTTGTTCAACTTTTCTGAGTCTTAAGATTCCTCACCTACAAAATGAGGTTGATGGCACTAACCCTGCAGGGTAGTGAAGACAAAAGAAAATGACATTTCCAAAGTGTGTAGCATCCAGGAAATGCTCTGCAATCAGTAACAGCAGCTCTTTTTATTGTTTGGGGCATTAATTTCAGATCTATGATAATTTATAAAAAAATCATACAGAACTGAAGAGTTTTGGAGGCAATTTAATTTGTAACTCTCTACTTGATATTTCCTATATAAATTGAGTTCCTCCTTTCCTGAACAGGCGAACCAATGATTATAGCTACCTAACTTTCTAATGCATTTGGTTCAATAATCAGATTTTATAAAATTTTGTTAGGTTTGTAAAGCGGCGGAAATTCATTAAATCCTTAAGTTCATATATTTTTAAACTTTTATTTTATATTGAAAAGTTTATATATTTAAATTAAGATTTTACTTTTAACAGAAGCTCCAACTTTTCAAAATTAAAACAGTTTAATGAAGCACGTGCCTTAGAGAAGGAGCCATACTTCCTAGCCATGTCTGATGCTGAACCACATACATGGCTAGTTGTTTTTACCCAAACAAAAATATCAGACTACCCGAAACTGTAAATATCTTTCAAACTGATGATAAACTGCCAAGAAATCTTAATAGTTTTCCTAAAACAAGGCACAATTTTTACATGGATAGTATTATTTAACAAGGGTCTTTATTTCTAAAGAAATTACGACTTATAATTTATGACACATGCTCAAGTAGTTTAAGGTCCTCAACTTGAAGCCATTACCTACGGACATGAATCTAGGTAAAGGACATCCACTTTCTAAAACACCTCCACCCGTGCATCCTCTTCAGCTTGTACATGCTCTTATTTTCTGATAAAAATCCTTCCTCGTTCCCGTTACTCCCAACCGCTTTGAGAAGAATGAGATAGGATGTCCCTACCCACCATGAGGCCCAGCTGAGACAGGCTGGGACCTGGGACCCTTCACCTGAGTGCTGCACCTGTGCAAACATCTCCTCAAGCAACAGAATACAAAGGAACTATAAGGGAGTCAAAAAGAACTTCACGCATGCGCAGGTGGGGTCAGTTATGAACAATAAGCTAGAAAAAGGCCACAAACCTACACCATTTCTGAGGTGCTGGGAGTAAAAGCAGGGGTCTGCACACCAAGGGGGTGGGCGGACCACGGAAGCCCCCCTCCAGCCAAACCCACCCATCGGCCTCTAACCTCACCCCATCCAAGGGACCAGCTTGCCCCCTTCCCCTGCCACCCAGGGGCATGAGCAAGGGCGCCTGGTTCTTGTTTTCACTCCCTTGTGCTACAGCCCAAGTCCCAGAAAAGGCTCTCCCGGAATTCTCATCTGGCCTGTTATCAATTTCTATTGATTAAAGAGTACAGGGACCCAGGTGGGTAACACAACCGGGGGCGGGGGGGGAACCACATGACACTGAAGCTTGGCAGTGCTGGCTCCAACTTGGAACCCATTAACATGTCCTCTTACAAAAATGATGGCAAATTGCTTTAGCCACAAGATAGACTACAGCTTTTTTTTGAGAAACATCTGCGGCATAATGGAAGTGATCGCAAGGAGTCCCAGCTCAGCTGTCTCTCATGTGACTCAATCTACTGGTATCTTGATTTTCTCGTCTGAAAAACAGGACTTCCCAAATCTGCTCGTGATAAGAAGTAAATGAGATAATGCATGTGAAAGCCCCTATAAAACTGTAAAGCCCCAATGTGTGAAGTACCTATTTCAACAAAGAACTCAGATTTATTTATAACTTTTCTCCTCACAGGGAACTTCAACTATCAGTATGTAATAGTATAAAAAACAAGATATTCTTTTGGCTTTAAAAATATCTTTTTTCTTAAGATGAAATTTATGAATATATCAAAAAATGTTAAAAGTTGAAGACTAGGCAAATCATTTGATGTGAAATTAGTATAATTTAAAATTTCTAGAAACATTTTTTTGTTCCTACACTATCAATAAAAGCTAGAGGGAAGTCAACTCTTTGAAAAAATTCTTGGAACCCAAGGTCATGTCTCCTGCACCTCGAATCGTTATGTGGTTTACATTGGCACATGTCCTGACTCAAAAGAAAGGTAACAAGTCTCAGGAATAACAAGTCAAGTTTCAAGCAATAAAAGAATTTTACATCATATATTTACCCACATTTAGGCTGCTATGGACTCTGCTGGAGACATGAAAGAATGCGGGTATTTCTTAAAATAATCAACATTACATCCTCTCATTACTAGGGAATCAATACTGATCATTTAAAATGTCTTCTCCAAACAACCATTTCACTGAAAGCTTTCAATTTCTATAAAATAATGGGAATGCCTGCAAAAACTTGATTTCTTTGAACAGTTAGCTCTTCACACCTCTTCAACATTTTCACTAAATGAAAGGCCAGAGAACAAAATGAATAGACCTTTGTTTTTCATACCACATCATTAAAGTATAACATGAGTAATTTTAAAGTTCTATATCAGCATGAGCTCAATTCCTTATATCAGAAATGCAACCAGAGTCAACTCCTAGGAAAAGAGGCTACTTTTCTTACCACTGAAAGAATTACACAAAAGCACACTTCATTCTGTTAAAACTACAACATTCAGGCAAAATTGATAAACTTTAAACAGAAACTGCTTCTAATACAAAACAGAACTTTCACTTCCTGAGACTTCTAAACAGTTCCCTGGTCTTTTGCAATGAGGTTTTCTACTTCTGCAACAGACAGAAGCACAATTTTGAGGTCGTGCAGGTTTTCCTGTTTTTGCGTTTTGGTTACATGTAAAATACCATTCACGAGCTACCCAACGCATTACAGTTTTTGAGTGCGCGCCCTAAGTCAAGCACAGCCTTTAATGCTACAGATGTGCTGTTAATTTATTTAATTCTCTCAACAACTCTGTGAGGTAATCAGAGGTTAGGTAACTCACTCAAGTACACATAACCAGTAAGGAAAGAGCCAAGACTCCATCACAGACGGACTGACTCCTAAGCCCATGTTCTTAACCACTGCGTTACACTTTTCCATGAAGAAAAGGGAACCAGAAAGAAAGAAACATTCATTTTTCAGTTTTAGGCTCTTATATCAAGTTCCTATCTAATTGTATTGTTCTGTGCTTCAGGAGTTACTGCTTATGTAAAGAAATTCATATAAGATATGTAAAAGATGTCATAACCTTCAAGCAAACGAACACAACTTTATAGACAAACTAATTTTATCATAGAGGTTAAAATGAAAGTTGATTTAACCTCCTTGGTTCCTGGAGGGATTGTCACAACACCTGGGAGGGAGCAAATCAATTATTTTCCGATTAAATCATCTATTACGAAGTCTACAAGACAGTGCTTGCCACTTGAAGACATTTTTCAGTTGTGTAATGTGTTTTCCCTTTTGTGGAATGAAGCCAGACAACCAAACAATGGGGAGGCCTAGTTTTTCTTCTTCAAGAAATCAGTTATTTCAGAATGTCTGGAATTTTCACCAATTAGAATACCTAGATGAGTCAGTAGCTGTCTTCTTTTGTCATCAAGTGCACACAGATCTAGTTAATTAGTGCCTAGCAGAGTCAAGTAAAGCTTTGGCCCTGGAAGACGTTTTTCCTTTTCACATGTGGAATAAATAAGACACTTTTAAGGTGGGTTTCTTTGCCAAAAAACGATTTCTAAAGGTTACCTTAATATTTGTAAGGCGGCTTGTTTTTAACAGTGTAATCACTGTTATAAGACCTTTTCCCAAGACCCTCAAATGAAGGCTTTTATAACTGTCAGGCCCATTCCCCATTACAACATGGTGAGATTTTGCAACCTTGATAAATGTCTGCAACAGCTGCTAACACTTATCAAAGGCTGTATGCCAGGACCAGTGGTTTGAGCTGTACAGCCCCTGCACCTTCTCGACACCCCCATGAGGGAGGTACTGTCATTATGCTGATTTTATGGATGGGAAACATGAGGCTGGGGAGACTAAGTCGCCGTCCAAAGGCGCACAGAGCAAGCAGAGTGGGGATCTGAGCTCGGGTCTGACCCCAAAGCCAGTGCTTCTGACAATTTCCTCAAACTGTTCTCAGAGAAAAAGTCGGTCCCCAGACCTCTACTGGGCTCCCCTTGTGGGTCAGCAGTTAAAAAAAGAAAGAAAGAAAAATCCGTCTGCACGGAGATGCGGGTTCAATCCCTGGTTGGGAAGATCCCCTGGAGAAGGAAATGGCAATACCCCACTCCAGTTTTCTTGCCCGGGAAATCTCATGGACAGGGGAGCCTGGTGGGCTACAGTCCATGGGGTCGCAAGAGAGTCGGACGTGACTTACGACTAAACAACAAAACCTATCATTCTGTGACCCCTTTTCAACGTACAAGACGTAAAGTATCCAAACAGCCTTCACCTTTTGCGATTTTAAAAACAGACCAAATTCTAAGCTCTCCTCCCTACCCCTACAAAAACAACAACGGGATGCGGAAGAAAAGGCAAGGGCCGTCTCACGGCGTAGAAAGGGTCAGACAAGGGCCCAGAGTCCACAAGTGAAACCGGTCTGAATTTAAAAAGCACACGGACCTAAATATTTCAAAACGAAAACAGCACAAACCCAAGAAATCGCAACTGAAGTCAGCAGAAAGCGGCTGACGGAAACTGGCCCAGCGCTGGTGCGAAGGAAGCTGTCACGTTCGGGGTTCTGCGCTCCTCTATCCCAGCCACAGAGGCAGAAGCAGGAACCCACAAGTTCGCAGGCAAAACCAAAGCTGACTCCACACCTGTGCTGACTTCAGACTCGCTGCCGCGGGGAAAGGTTCGCAGCGTGGTTTCCACGCCGCTTCGTTAAGTTACCCCACAAGGGACCACAGAGGCTGAAACGCCCGCAGCAAAGAGAGGAAGGGGTCAAGGTTCTGGGGGGAGCCTTTCTCATGGCCGCTACCACGGCTTTGGGGGACGCCACGCGTGGACTGGTGGCCGGGGGGCCCCGCCGCCCTAATCGCCGTCCGCACCCACGTCTGTACCCGGTCCCGGCGCGCTATCTGCCCCCGCGCCGGCCGGCCTCCCGCACTTATCTGCGCGCGCCCGCCGGCCTCACCTGCCCAACTCCCGGCCGGGGGTCAGGGTGTAGGCGTCCTGAAAGGGCTCGGTGCGCACGGCGGTGCGGATCTCCGTCAGCAGCCCGCGGGCCTGGGTAGGGGTCGGGGGCGGCGGCCGGCGTGGCGTGCTCAGACCCCGGCCAGCCTGACCCGAGCCGGAGGCGGCGGCCGGGGAAGAGCCGCCGCTGCCCGGCTTCTCGAGAGGAATCATGGCGCTCGGGCGTGCTTTTCTTGCCTGCCGCCCGGCTCGCTCGGAGCTCCCGGCGGGTAACGGCCCCGCCTCCAGCTGCCTCGAGCCGGCGCGACGATGCCACCCGCTCTGCCCGGAGCCGCGCACAGACTGCGGCCGCCGGCCTACAGGCCGCCCGGCCCCGCCCCACGTCCGGCCCCGCCCCTCCCCTTCCCCTCCCCTGCCCCCCGCTGAGCTCCCGTGGGGTCCTGAGCGCCGCGTGCCTCCCGCGCGCCCTCTGCAGCTGAGGGGGAGAAGGTGCAGCCTGGCGGGCGGCCCCACGGCTGGCCCCGGCAATCTGCAGGCGACCGACAGCACCACCCTTCTGGCTGGAGGACCCGCTGCGTCAGCCAGTTACGCACCTGCTGAGCATCTGAGTGTTGCAAATCTGAGCCCTGCATTAATGAAAATACGTAGGAGCTGCCAGCCAGAGCTTTACGATCCCTTCCCTTGGGCGGGTCAAGAGAGGTGATGAGACTCAAATCAGGGCTGCTGTACAGCACGTGGAAGTTGCCTGGGGCATCTGGTACCTTCCCACACTGAGAGGAGGACGTGAAGGCAAGACATGGATAAATATTTTTAAGCCCGCATACCAGCCCTACAGTCTTCTCTATATTTAACTTTCAAGGTGCTCTCATCCGGTCTTGTGGTTTTAATTACATCCGTATGCTCATGACTACAAAATTTTTATCTCCAGCTTCCAACCATTCTCTGAACTTCAAACTCATATATTGAAGTATACACTTGTCACTACCAGTTGTATGCCAAATTAGCGTCTCAAATTTAACAAGCAGAAGTCATCTCCTGATCATCCTTCATAAATGCAGTCCGACCAAGTTTCCCCACCTCAGTAAATGGTATTTCCATCCTTCCAGTGGTTCAAGCCAAATACCTTGGGGTCAACATTGACTCCTCTCTTTCTCTCATACCCCTCATCCATTTTGTAAGTAAATCCCTTTGGCTTTACTTTCAGAACATACCCAGAATCTGATCACTCCTCTCCATTTCCACATGACCACAACTACCATTCTCTCATGTCTGGATTATTGTGATAGCTCCCTAACTGGGCTATCTGCTACCGTCCCTCTTCCTCCTCAATTCCACATCATTTATTTTTGAGGCAACCAGAGTGATCTTTTTTAAAATCCAATTTAGATCTTGTCATTACTCGAGTTTTGCTTCTGGCAATGATGAGTTAGTCTATGTGTGATCAATACTGAGAAAGTTGGGAAAACATTTTAAATCAGATAGTCCTCTACTTGAAACATAAGAGAGTTTCAAAAGCAGCAAGAACTTGAATGAGTGAGATCCTGAAAAGAAGGGCAGCCCAGAATGGCACCCTTTTCCCACGAAGCACTTGATAATTCCAAAGCAATGACTGAAAGAGTGAGAAAATAGGCAGGGCTTTAGGCATCTCATCAGTCTGGAGAGACAAAAAAAATTAGAGTTTAGGGATCTGCTAAGAAGAAGGAGCTGGTAGACACTCTAGACTTGCAGTTGGCACCCCAAAGTGCTACATCTTAGGAGTAATGGTAAAGGGAAATAGACAAGCTCTCACGAGGACTGAAGAACAGCTTCAAAACGCAACAGAAAATCCCCTCTGGAGGAAAACACCATCATCCAAGGTCAACATTATCTGTACAATATTAAATACACAATGTTGGGCACTTAACTTAAAAGGGGGGCACACAAAAAGAATTATCTAAGAGAAAAAGAAAATAGAAAAAGTAAAAAACAGGAGGAAGATGCAGATAATGAATTTTAAAGACATATTTTAAATAATTGTGTTTAATATCTTCAAGAAATTAAATGACAAGATAGAGAATTTCAGCACAGAACTGAGACATCCAAAGAATAAAATGGGCTTTTTAGAATTGGAGGCAAAACCCACAAACTAAAACTATGACTGAATAGACGGGTTTAATAACAGATTCTATGAAGCCTAAGAAAGAGTTAGTGAACCTGATTAGGGATCTTAATAGATCAAAAATTATGCAAAATGAAACATGTGAGATAAGAGGAAATAATGTTCAGAGAAGAGACTAAAGCACATAAGGTACTATGTGTTAAAATGTTCTAACACACATATAACTGAAGTATCAGAAAGAGAGGGAAGAGAAAAAAGAAGCAATATTTTAAAATGTAGTGGCCAGGAATTCTCTATGGAGAACAGTGTGGAGATTCCTTAAAAAACTGGAAATAGAACTGCCATACGACCTGTTTACAATAGCCAGGACATGGAAGCAACCTAGATGTCCATCAGCAGATGAATGGATAAGGAAGCTGTGGTACATATACACAATGGAATATTACTCAGCCATTAAAAAAATACATTTGAATCGGTTCTACTGAGATGGATGAAACTGGAGCCCATTATACAGAGTGAAGTAAGCCAGAAAGAAAAACAACAATACAGTATACTAATGCATATATATGGAATTTGAAAGATGGTAACGATAACCCTATATGTGAGACAGAATAAGAGACACAGATGCATAGAACAATTTTATGGACTCTGAGGGAGAAGGTGAGGGTGGGACGTTCTGGGAGAATAGCATTGAAACATGTATATTATCATATGTGAAACAGAACACCATTCCATGTTCGATGCATGAGACAAAGGCTCAGGGCCAGGGCAATGGGATGACCCAGAGGGATGGGATGGGGAGGGAGGTGGGTGGGGGGTCCAGGAAGGGGAACACATGTAAACTCATGGCTGATTCATGTCAATGTATGGCAAAAACTATTACAATATTGTAAAGTAATTAGCCCCCAACTAAAATAAATAAATTTATTAAAAAAAAAAAAAAAAACTGCCATACGACCCAGCAATCCCACTGCTGGGCATACGCACTGAGGAAACCAGAATTGAAAGAGACACACGTACCCCAATGTTCATCACAGCACTGTTTACAATAACCAGGACACGGAAGCAACCTAGATGTCCATCGGCAGATGAATGGATAAGAAAAGCTGTGGTACATATACACAATGGAATATTACTCAGCCATTAAAAAGAATGCATTTGAATCAGTTCTAATGAGGTGGATGAAACTGGAGCCTATTATACTGAGTGAAGTAAATCAGAAAGAAAAACACCAATACAGTATATTAACACATATATATGGAATTTAGAAAGATGGTAACAATGACCCTATATGCAAGACACAGATGTAAAGAACAGACTGTTGGATTCTGTGGGAGAAGGCAAGGGTGGGATGATTTGAGAGAATAGCATTGAAACATGTATATGTGAAATAGATCACCAGTCCAGGTTTGATGCATGAGGCAGGGTGCTCAGGGCTGGTGCACTGGGATGACCCTGAGGGATGGGATGGGGAGGGGGGTGGGAAGGGGGTTCAGGATGGGGAACACATGTACACCCATGGCTGATTTATGTCAATGTATGGCAAAAACCACTACAATATTGTATAGTAATTAGACTCCAATTAAAATAAAATAAAATAAAATATAGTGGCCAGGAATTCTTCAAAACTAATGAAAGACAACAGCTCATAGAATCAAGATACTTTATGAATATCAAGCAGGGTTTCAAGAAAAAAAAATCATACCTAAGCAGATCATAGTCAACTACTAAGAACTGAAGACAAAAATCTTGAAAAAAATAGAGAAAGGAGATATATATTATCTGCAAAAGAGCAATAGTAAGATCAAGAGCGGAGAAGGCAATGGCACCCCACTCCAGTACTCTTGCCTGGAAAATCCCACAGATGGAGGAGCCTGGTAGGCTGCAGTCCATGGGGTCGCGAAGAGCTGGACACAACTGAGCGACTTCACTTTCACTTTTCACTTTCTTGCATTGGAGAAGGAAATGACAACCCACTCCAGTGTTCTTGCCTGGAGAATCCCAGGGACGGTGGAGCCTGGTGGGCTGCTGTTTATGGGGTCACGAAGAGTCAGACACGACTGAAGTCAGACATGACTTAGCAGCAGCAGCAGCAGCATTCATGGTTAATTTTTTTTTAATTTAGCAACCTCAAATAAAAAGGAATATCCTAAACTTAATAAGACATGTCTCAAAATTTGCAGGAGCATTATAATTGAAGTCAGGGGTACAATGATGACACCTGCTCTTGTGACTCCCACTTAATATTGCAGGAAAACTAGACTGGTTCTTGTCGGAAAGGAAGAGTGAAAATGGTCAGGAACGAAAAGGTAACATTGTTGAATATAGACAGTTCAAGGACAATTTTAGAATACCGAGAAGAATCAACTGGAAAATATGAAAATTAAAAATTAGAAAAAGGTGATTAAATATAATAAAAATAAATACCAGCTTTCATACATAAAAACAATATAAGGAATGAGGATAAAGGGGGAATTTTCTACTTGTAATTGAAGGAAAAATAAAGCATGCAGAAACAACCCTAACAAAAAAGCATAAAGCATACATTTCACTTTATAGCTATATAGAACATAATTATTCTAGGACACATAAAAGAAGACAAATAGAAATACATAGCATGTTTTTCGATGAAGAGTTTAGATTCTGTAATTCTTTGTTAATCAATCAACATATTTACCAAAATTCTAATAAATCCCCAAATGATTCATTTTGGAATTTATTAAAATTATCCTAAAGTTTATCATGAAGAATTTTCAAATGTGAATAGCTAGGAAAATTTTGGAAAAGATTTGTAAGATGAGAATTGTTCTAATAGACACTAAAATATATTTTGAAATAAGACAGCTCAGTATAATAGAATGCATAGTTTTGAGTTATTCTATATACAAAACTGAAACAGGTCCCAAATCTTCTAAATCATTAATGAAATTGATTATAAAATAAATTAAATATTAAAGGTATAAAATCTGAAAATAAATTGTATATAACAATTAACTGATTTCTATAGGGGAAATAATTTCTAAAGCCCTGGAAAAAACCTCAAAGGAAACTAATTGACTACCTAAAAATTCAAAATTCTTGTATATATTTTAAAAATTATATACAAAACAAAAAGGCAAACAAACTGGAAAAAGTTTTACTGGCAAAAGTAGAACCCCACTAGTCAATTTATATTTGTTTGATTTCTAGCAAATTTGAACATTTGATATGAGTTTGTTAAATTTATCCACTTAAAACAAAAATTACACCCTACACGTATATAAAGAACATATAAACCAATAAGCAGTATGGGAACGCTATGTTAGAAAGAGGTCCAAGAAAATAAAAAGTAATTTTTAAAGGGATAAATACAGTAAACTCATATTAAATGTTCAAATTTGCTAGAAATCAAAGAAACATAAATTAAACAATGGGGCTCAATTTTTGCCAGTAAATTAGCAAAAAATTTTAACATAATTCAATGCTCATCACTAGTGATAATGGATGGAAACACAGAAGGAAGAAAAACATAAATGTTTTTTATTTCTTCCTTTTGTTCTAATCTGTATTTTTCTGCACCTTTCCAAGAACTCAGATACCACTTTCTACAGAGTGTCTAACCTGATTCTGTTAATACTGATATAAGAGAGAGTCTGGTCTACCTGCTTCCATATCAACCTGAGCTTACCTTTATCAAATTACATTCTAAGTGTATAATTTTCTATTTTCCTAGAGAGGACAGAGACCGTTTATTTCTGTATCTCAGTGTGTATAAAGTGAAACTCCATAAATATTGATAAATAAATGTGGTTGAATTGAATATGCAACACTCTAAATATCTCTCTGTAGGAAATAATGACTGAATTGTGATATATTTACTTGATACTTCATTATGCAATACTTTTACAGGGATTTAATAAACCGGACATGGAACAACAGACTGGTTCCAAACTGGGAAAGGAGTACGTCAAGGCAGTATATTGTCATCCTGCTTATTTAACTTATATGCAGACAGAGTACATCATGAGAAATGCTGGGCTGGATGAAGCACAAGCTGGAATCAAGATTGCTGGGAGAAATATCAATAACCTCAGATATGCAGATGACACCACCCTTATGGCAGAAAGTGAAGAAGAACTAAAGAGCCTCTTGATGAAAGTGAAAGAGGAGAGTGAAAAAGTTGGCTTAAAACTCAACATTCAAAAAACTAAGATCATGGCATCTGGTCCCATCACTTCATGGCGAATAGGTGGGGAAACAGTGGAAACAGTGACAGACTTCATTTTTGGGGACTCCAAAATCACTGTAGATGGTGACTGCAGCCATGAAATTAAAAGATGCTTGCTCCTTGAAAGAAAAGTTATGAACAACCTAGACAGCATATTAAAAAGCAGAGACATTTCTTTGCCAACAAGGGTCCATCTAGTCAAAGCTATGGTTTTTCCAGTAGTCATGTATGGATGTGAGAGTTGGACTATAAAGAAAGCTGAGTGCCAAAGAATTCATGCTTTTGAACTGTGGTGCTGGAGAAGACTCTTGAGAGTTCCTTGGACTGCAAGGAGATCCAATCAGTCCATCCTAAAGGAAATCAGTCCTGAATATTCATTGGAAGGACTGATGCTGAAGCTGAAACTCCAATACTTTGACCACCTGATGCTAAGAACTGACTCCTTGGAAAGGACCCTGATGCTGAGAAAGATTGAAGGCATGAGGAGAAGGGGAAGACAGAGGATAAGATGGTTGGATGGCATCACTGACTTGATGGATCTGAGTTTGAGCAAGCTCCGGGCATGGGTGATGGACAGGGAAGCCTGATGTGCTGCAGTCCATGGGGTCGAAAAGAGTCAGACACAACAGAGTGACTGAACTGAACTGAAAAATACTGCACTATTGTCTTGCAAGTCAGTTCAGTTCAGTCGCTCAGTCATGTCCAACTCTTTGCAACCCTATGGACTGCTGCACGCCATGCTTCCCTGTCCATCACCAATGCCTGGAGCTTGCTCAAACTTATGTCCATCGAGTCGATGATGTCATCCAGCCACCTCATCCTCTGTTGTCCCCTTCTCCTCCTTGCAATGACAATTCATTAATTATTTCCTACAGGGAGACATTTAGAGTGTTGCATATTCAATTCAACCACATTTATTTATCAATATTTATGGAGGTCCACTTTACACATACTGAGATACAGAAATAAATGATCTCTGTCCTCTCTAGGAAAATAGAAAATTATACACTTAGAATGCAAATTGACAAAGCTGTCTTGCAATGACAGCTATAAAAAAAGAATGATTCAAAATTGTTTCTACCATATAGTGTATTTTTAAAGTGCATTGAAAACAGGTGATGTTATTACACTCAAATAGTGATTCTTTTTGAGTTATCTATCGTTGAGTAATTTTCTTTTATATTTTGTATTTTCCAAATGTCTTTGGTTGGTTATATACTGATTCTATACTTAAGTGAAAATTTTTAGTTTTGTTTTTAAAATAAATATTCCATAGTTGAGCCATCCAGGCATGAAATATGGTTATTTTAAACAGAGTTCATACCTACCTGGATGCTCCCTGTCTTTCCATCTACTGATGGGGGATTAAGTTACATTCTCTTTCTTCTACTTCAAATTAAAGCTTGTTGTGTGTCTAAACTTTGGTTATTTTTAAAATACCATAGCACTGTCTGGGAAATTACATGTAGGTTATATAGATCTAAGCTCTTTGAGGATGTATATGCCTTTGAGATCAGCATTTCAAATAAGTAACCTTTGACACCTCCTATCAAAGAAAGATTGACTTGTACTTCTCATGTGGGTGCCAAAATTACATAGAATTTAGGTCAAATGTATGACCATTTTTCAGTATTTAGCTTAGAAAGAATCACCTCACAGGATCATCTCTTCTCTCTTTTCCCTGGCCATTTAGCCTTTCTAAATAAAGTCGACATTTGAGAGAATGACAGTTGTTCTGCCAGAGTTATATAAATTATATAAGATAACTTTGGAGAGCAGATAAACTCACATACAATTGAGGATCTGAGAGATTTGAAAGCACATGGATCTGAGAGAACAGAAATGAAGCACAATGTCACAATGTCATTCAACAGCTGTTTGGTCAATGTTGTGGAATCTAATGAAATCATCAGCTAGTGAAATTCCAGCTGAGCTAGTTCAAGTCCTAAAAGATGATGCTGTTAAAATGCTGCATGCAATATGCCAGCAAATTTGGAAAACTCAGCAGTTTTCTTGTCTGCAGGATAGGAAAAGGTCAGTTTTCATTTCAATCTCAAAGAAAGGCAATGCCAAAGAATGTTCAAACTACTGCACAAATTGCACTTATCTCACACGCTAACAAAGCAATGCTCAAAATTCTCCAAGTGAGGCTTCAACAATACGTGAACTGAGAACTTCCAGATGTTCAAGCTGGATTTAGAAAAGGCAGAGGAACCAGAGATCAAACTGCCAACATCCATTGGATCATAGAAAAAGCAAGAGAGTTCCAGAAAAAATCTACTTCTGCTTTATTGACTATGACAAAGCCTTTAACTGTGTGGATCACAACAAACGGTGGAAAATTCTTCAAGAGATGGGAATACCAGACCACCTTACCGGCCTCCTGAGAAATCTGTATGCAGGTCAAGAAGCAACAGTTAGAACTGAACATGGAATAACCAAATTGGGAAAGGAGTATGTCAAGGCTGTATATTGTCACCTGCTTATTTAACTTATATGCAGAGTACATCATGAGAAATGCCCGGCCCCATCACTTCATGGCAAATAGATGGGGAAACAGTGGAAACAGTGACAGACTTTATTTTTGGGGGGCTCCAAAATCACTGTAGATGGTGACTGCAGCCATGAAATTAAAAGATGCTTGCTCCGTGGAAGAAAAGCTATGACCAACCCAGACAGCATATTATAAAGCAGAGACATTTCTTTGCCAACAAGGGTCCATTTAGTCAAAGCTATGGTTTTTCCAGGAGTCACGTATGGATGTGAGAGTTGGACTATAAAGAAAGCTGAGTGCCAAAGAATTCATGCTTTTGAACTGTGGTGCTGGAGAAGACTCTTGAGAGTTCCTTGGACTGCAAGGAGACCCAACCAGTCCATCCTAAAGGAAATCAGTGCTGAATATTTACTGGAAGGACTGATGCTGAAGCTGAAACTCCAGTACTTTGACTACCTGATGCTAAGAACTGACTCCTTGGAAAAGACCCTGATGCTGGGAAAGATTGAAGGCGTGAGGAGAAGGGGATGACAGAGGATGAGATGGTTGGATGGCATCACCGACTTGATGGACCTTAGTTTGAGCAGGCTCCGGAGTTGCTGTCAGAGAGGGAAGCCTGATGTGCTGCAGTCCATGGGGTCACAAAGAGTCAGACACAACTAAGCAACTGAACTGAACTGAATTGAACATGGTTTGAAATATTGGTAAAGGGGCAAGTCAATTCCCAAATGAAAACTTTCTATATGACTTCTGAGGTGTTCATTGATTAAGAAAATTAAACACCTTAGAATATGAAGAAGAACATATGTATATGTATAACTGAATCACTTTGCTGTATAGCAGAAATTAACACATTATAAATCAACTATATTTCAATAAAGTAAAATAAAATAAACCTCTGAAAAATAAAATAGTTGACCAATTAAAAAGAAAGAAAATTAAACATCTTAATACGTGTAGATAAGTTAATGAAAAGCAAAAGAAATATATTCATGAACTAAATGAAATTGTCTGTAATTCTATGTTTTATAGTGTAAACTCTAAAAGGAACGTGTCAGCTTAAGACAGAAGATGTGGATACACTTCAGATCGGTTGAAAATGTAATATAACTGGTATTTTACTCACTGTAATGTTTGGAGTTTTGAATTATTATTATTCTGCAAAATACATAATAGATTGATGGAAAGCTTTGAGCAAGAGGCAACAGCATCATCAAAAGAGCCTCCACATCTCAGGAAGCATCAGCAGCATAGGAGCCTAGATCCTGTCTCCTAACTTCTCCTTTAAACACACATGAAGAAGATGCCTAGAGGAAATGACCACATGAGCTCTAGAAAATAAAAGCAAAAACAAAACAATCAATCATATAATGGACTCTAGGATTAGTTTCTACGATTTACCGTTCTGAGGTCTGAGGACACAGATAAGAAAACAAGATTAATTAGATTAATTAGCATGCTTACAAAATAATTTCTGATGATCTCCTCTTGAGAAATGAAAGTCAAGGTCAGCCTTTTATAGTCTGCAAAGACTCTGGAAACACAGAAGTAATTGTTGTGAACTGGCCTGACATAGGAATGCTTTCATTCTTAAATTCTGTTTCCTATGCAGATAAGGTTGTTAAGCCAGAAATAACATTAAATCCCTAAGGTATTCTAGGCAGTGTTTAAAAAAATTTACCTGTACTTTCTTGAGGCCTCAAAATACATCATCTTGATCTGTAGATAAAAAACATAATCCCAATAAAAATCCCAATGAATTATCTTGTGGATATCGACGAACTAACAGATTTAAAGTTCATATGGGGATGTAAAAGACTGAGAATAGCTAACACAATATTGCAGGAAAGCGACAAAGTCAGAGGACTGAGACTACCTGATTTTAAGACTTAAACTGCTAACATAAAGTGACAACAATCAAGATAGTGTGGTATTGGTGATATTAGCAATATGGTGGAGTGGAAGTTTCCCAGCCCATGTTTCCCAGGATCTAGGAAGGAGGCTGTGAGACCTCAGTGCAGCCCAAGACCAAGGAGGACCACCTTGAGAAGGCAGGCTGGTGCACACTGGCAGGCCTGGTGCACGCTGGCAGGCTGGTGCACGCTGGCAGGCCTGGTGACTGTGGTCCCAGCTGTGAAGCAGAAGCAGCCCTGTTCCTCTGTGGACTTGGCTTTAACTTTCACTTATTCACCCGTCATTCATTCATTTGTCCCATCTCTATATAGTTCTGAGTTCCTGACCTATATTATTTTCCTTTCATCTAAGGTATTTCATTTACCATTTCTTTCACGGCAGTGTACCGGTGATGGATTCCCTGTTTTTCTCTGAGAATTTTTTTTCCTCCTTCATTTTTTTCTTTTTCTTTGACCTCACCCTGTGGCATGAGGGATCTTAGTTCCCCAACGAGGGACTGAATCCACGCCTCCTGCATTGGAAGGTGGAGTCTTAACCACTGGACCACCAGAGAAGACCCCCTCTCACTTTTGAAGGATGATTTGCAATGTACAGAATTCTAGGTTAGTGGATTTTTTTCTCTCAACATTTCAGACATTTCACTCCACTGTCTTAATTTCTGAGGTGGACATAATTGCTATCTTTGTTCCTCTATAGGTAAGGTGTCCTCCCATCCCTCCAAGGCTACTTTCAGGATCTTTTTTTTATCTTTGACTTTCTGTAATTTCAAAATGATATGCCTAAGCGTATTTTTTTTTTTTTTCATTTCCCCTGCTTTGGTTCTCTGAACCTCTTAGATCTGTGGTTTGGACTCATATGAAACTGGGGGAAATTTTCAGTCATCACGGTTTCATGTATGTCTTCTGTTACTTTTTCCCTTCTCTTTCTGGTATTCCCATTACATATACATTACATCTTTTTGAGTCGTCCCAAAGATCTTGGATATTGTTAAGTATTTTTTGGTCTTTGTTCTCTTTGTTTTTCAGTTTTCAGGGTTACTACTGAGAGATCCTCAGTTTCACAGATTCTTCCCTCAGCCATGTCTAGTCTACTAATAAGCCCATAAAAAGGCATTCCTCGTTTCTGTTACATGTGTTTTATCTTTCTCAGCATTTCTTTCTCATTCTTAGGAATTCCACTCTCTTCTCACATTGCCCATCTGTTCTTGTATGTTGTCTACTTTATCCATTAGACCCTTAGTATAATAATCATAGTTGGTTTAAATTCCCATTCTGGTAATTTCACCACCCTTGCTATGTCTGGTTCTAATGCTTGCTTTGTCTCTTCAAATAGTGTTGCTGTTGTTTTCCTTTTGGTATGCCTAGTAATGTTTTTCTTGATAACAAGAAATGAGATGCTGTGTAGAAGGAAGTGCTGTAAATGGGCCTCTAGTCACATGATGGTGTGGGCGGAGGGGAAGCATTCTACAGGCCCATGATCACGTCTCAACCTTTTATTGAGCCTTTGCCTCCGGACTGTGAACTTCACAAGTGTTGCTCAGTTTTTTTTCTCCCTCCTTAAGTGGGAGAGTATTACCCGAGTGTGCTGGAGTTCGGTATTTCCCTGTTCGGAAGTCAGTTAGGCTCTGGTAATACCCCAGCGGTTTAGGGTCTGTTTGGCTAGTTTCCCCTGTAGGCTGGACTTGTTAAAAAGAACAAAGTGCTCTGGCATGTTTCAAAATGGTTCCTTTTCCCCTCCGCCCGCCAGAAGCTTGAGGGTATTTTTCTCTGATAATTACTGTGGGAACCTGGTTAAACTCCTGGAAGGAAGTCTCACAAGATGGTGGGGACCTCCCTACGACTAAATCCTCCTGGAGTTTTTAACTCTCAGACTTGCTCACATTTGAGTTTCCTCCTCCAGCACTGGCTCCTGTGGCAATTTCTGAGTCTTTGCTCTGATCAGTCACTACTCCCGATATTTGCCCGACTGTCTCTCCAATCTTGGGGCCCCAGTTGGCTTCATGTCTTTCTCTCTCTTATGGATCCAAGAAGCGTTGAATTTTCAGCCTGTCTTTGCTTTTTCTGAGTCATCAGGACAAAGTGATGACTTATAAGCTCCTTACATGAGGAACTGGGAAACTGAAGTCTTATTAATTTTTTACACCTTGTGTGAATTCATTCATTTATTCAAGAAAATATGCAGTGATTAATTAACTAATGAACCAAATGAATTCATTACATTGATATTTAGCCAGAACTGTTTCAGGCTTCGGTGCTATAAGGGCAAGCAAAACAAGTTTTCCTGGAGCTTCCATTCTTATAGAGGAGATACAATAAACAGATAGAGATATAAGGTTAAGAGAAGTATGAAAAAACATGAAAGAAAATGAGATTGGGAGGGACTGGGGACTGTGCTTCAGAAATGTTCAGTATAAAAGTCTCTCTGGGAAGATGACAGATGTGGAGAGACCTAATGGAGAGGGAAAGAGAACCTTGCAGACATGAAGGGGAAGAGTATTTCAAGCAGAGCAAATCATGACTGCAAAGGCTCTCCGGTGAAAACGTGTTTGGGTGTGTGGCTGGGAGAGAGAGGTAAGAGGTAAGCAAGGTAGCCAGAGGCATACCATGTAGGGATTTATATACTGACGAGAAACCACTGGAGGGCTTGAACTGGAGAGTGATGTGATTTAACACATGTTTGATAAGGCTTATTCTGGCTACAGTGTGGTGAATAGACTGTAGGGTGCCGAATTGGATCCAGAAAGGCCAGCTAGGAGACTATGACAGTAATACAAATGGGAAATCACTGTGGGCTGGACTAAGGGAGGTCCAGCTGGAATTGCTGGTGGATTAGATGAAGAGCTTGAGAGAAGGAATCTTTCTGCAGTTTCTCTGAGTCTTGGGTCAGGTACGTGTGTAATTCCATCATGAGAGGGGCTAATACTTTTGGCAGGGACCAGTGTTCTTAATGTGGCTTCCAGTTTGTTCTCACGGGTTTCAGTTTATCTCTGTGAGCTTTCTTTTCCTCCCCTGCTGCAGATCTGGCTTCTCTTCCTGATTCAGACCAACCATCGGCCGTGAAAGCTTCCAGAGATTTATTTACCAGCTCCAAGAGCTGTGTAAGGTCCATCCCTATAAGAAAGTCCTTATTCTGTGTCACTCAAAGTGAACTGCTTCCCTGATTAAAACATTAACTGATACAGTTTGATCTGTTTATCAGCCTACTGAATAGAGATATTCATGAGCCAGTTGGATATAAAATGTAAGAGATATTTTAGTGATATCTATGAATTGTGGCTATCTAGTCTTTTTTTTATCCTATAATAAATAATAAATAACTTTTAAAACTATTGTCTTCTAATTGCATTGCGTTGTGTTCAAAGAATGTAGGAGTATGACTTCTTTGGCATTCATTGAGATGTTTGTAGTCTTTATTTAGTAACAGTCTTTTGTACTTGAGAAGCACGTATATTTTCTGGATAAAAGGTTTTATGGGTATCCACACAATAGATAGGATATGGATTATCCATAAAATCCTTAAGAGGATTAAAAATGAAGAGAACAAAATTGCAGATAAATATTTTTGGGGAGTAAGAAGGTCATTACATATTTATAAAATAAATAAGCCACCAAGGAGATCCAACCATCATTAACTTACATATGCATAATATACACACTCAAAATAAATGAAGCTAACTGAATTACAAATTCAAAGAATTTTGATTTATAAGTTATTTCTAAAATGGACCAAAACAAATAACAATAATTAACAAATCAGATCACATTTGTGTGTGTGTGTGTGTGTGTTTCTATACCAAGGAAACAAACTTTACTTCTAATAACAAAAACAGATTTGAATGACATTGAGTAAGCCCTTACACATCAACTTTTTGGGGCTCAGCATTCTCAGGGTAGAAGTTCAAAGTTCTTATCTCAACCTAATAGTTTAATCTACAAAATAAATATCAATTGGGATTTCCCTGGTGGTCCAGTGGCTAAGACTCCTCACTCCCAATGCAGGGGGCCCAGGTTCTATCCCTGATCAGAGAACTAGATCCCACGCGCCGCAACTAAGACCCAGCGCAACCAAATAAATAGATATTTTTAAAACATCAACTGAGCAATATTTGCTTTTATCGTACAATTATGACAAAATTATATTTTATAAACATGAAAAATATAGATGCACTTAGTTTAGAAGCAATATCTGTCAAATATTGTGAGGTGATACACATTTTCTTATAAGTTAAATGCTTAAAGAATTAAAAAAAAAAAGACAAAACAGAAAAAGGCACAGTATTAATCTTTTCATACCTGGCTTCTCAAAGTTTATGATTTTCTGTCCTTGATTTATATATTCTATACTTTCTCAGTCTGTCTTGACATTTAGAAGTAATTACTTAACACCTTTTAGATTGCAGTATCATTTCAAGTTCTCCTTGTTTGTTCTATCTGGCTGTGGAGTTCCTCACATTCCTTATATTTTTTTGTTGATAAGCTCATATAAATATGCTGATTTCTCTTCTTGCTTCAGCATCATTATTAATTCGAATTAAACAGTAGCCACCAGGCATAGTGGACTCACTCGAAAGGTTAAACTAAACTTTCAGTAATTGATTTCAAAAGTTATCCCAGTAAAGAAAGGATGCCTAATGATCTTTGAATTAGTTATCTATTGCCATCATAATGATGTACACCAATCATAAAATACCACTGGCATATAATCATATCTTAGCTGGAGTTTGGCTGGGTGGCTTTCATGATCTTGGCTGAGTTTGCCCAAATACTTGGGGATTGACTGGCTGTTGGTTGACTAGCCTGGTTTCAGCTGTGCGCCTGTGTCTCTTATCCTCTTGTTATACCAGGCATACACTCCTCAGGACAGGAGAGCAGCAAGAGAGAAAAAGAAAGGTCAAGCTCAATTCTGCAAGTGCTTTATAAGCCTCTGTTTGCAGTAAGCTGGCCAAAACAGGTGGCTTAGAATTGAGAATTCTTGGCTCCCTGCAGGAGGTGATAGCAGAGTTAGAGGTGTAGTAAAGCGTGTGGCTATAAGTGAGGGATTGAGGCCATTTTATGATATCTACTATAATCTTAGAAAAGAGATACTCCCTATTGTACTGAATAAGCTTGAAAGAAGAGAAGCTTTTTTCATGGACAAATATAAAAGTTTGGGTAAAAGTCATGACCCAACTTTTATTACATTTAAAAAGTAATAGGTAGCACAATATTGTAAATCAACTATACTTCAATAGAAAAAAAGAAAATAGAAATTACATAACTATAATGGCAAAAAGAAAACTGTAATGTACACTCCTTAGAATAAAATGAAAAGAAATACAAGTTCTTGGGCATCCTGGGAGATGCCTAATGAAACAAGTTTTGACACTCAGAGGTTCCAGACACTTAAAAAAATTTCTTTGTAGCTATGTTCTCCCAGCTCTTCAAGATGTGAAGGTTTTAAGGCTGACTTACTCACTTCTAGGTCCTTCTCTGTTTACTGTTTCAGTAAGAACATGTTTCCCTCTTGGTGATAAATTTAAGTCACTTTCGCCAATTTTATACATGCTCAAATCCTGTCTCAATTATAAACACATTTTTGTCTGTCTTTTCTCTCCAGCAGAAAACAGCCAATGGCTCCTGTTCACTTTCCCCATAGCATTTTGCTTATTTATTATCATTATTTTACAATGACATCACATCTTACACAAGAGCTGGGGTGGTGAGCAGGAGAGGGGCTGCGCATATTAAAAACAGGGGCCAAATTTCAAACAAAGGGGAAGAATGCAGTGTTGTGGGCTGGATCATGGACTCCCTGAGGGCAAAGACTCCTGAGAACAGGGCCCAGGGTGTAATAAGTATTCAAAAAATGCTTAAAGGAATGAAGGCAATGGGTACTGGTGGTTGAGTACTTAGACTCGGAAGTCAGGCTCCTTGTTCAAATCTTGGCTATATATTTAAGAAAATTAACTTCTCTATGTTTCATAGCTTTAAATGGGGATATAAATGTAGCTAGGATAATACATGAAAAGTACCAGTTGTGTTTTTTTTTAAGTAGTGAAAAATTTATTGTGATCCCAGTCATCTTCATAATCCATTGATTAAATGAATACTATGATATTAATTTTCTTTTAAAAAAAGTGGATATTTGATGTTTATTTAATTATTGGCCACATCTTGCAGCTTGTAGGATTTTAGTTCCCCAACCAGGGATTGAATCCAAGCCCTCAGCAGTGAAAGTTCAGAGTCCTAACCACTGGACCACCAGGGAATTTTCTGTAATATTAATCACTGATTTACTATATTAAGCTATTTTATATTATAAAGTACTTCTATTTAAATACTGCAAAAATGACCATAAAAATGTTTTAATGTTTACTTCTGTGAAAAGCAAAAACAATAAGTATTTAGCTGAAAGGGACCAATAGAACTTAGTCATTCATTTTATTAAAAAATTTTAAATTGAAATATAGTTGATTATATTAAACTATTTTAAATAGTAGTAATTTATAGGTAACAATTTTGTTTCTTCCATGATTATCATTGCAATTAAAAAGCCTTTAGTAAATTGACGGTGATCACATGGTTCTAAATATGCTAGCCTTTATTTATTATTTCTATTACCATTGGGACTGATGATAGCAATTAACGTGACGGGAAGGTGGGTGGTACGGATTGAATTGCGTCCGCCAAAGGAGCTGACTGGGGTGCTAACTTCTGGTACCTCAGAATGTGACCTTATTTGGAGTTAGAGTCTTTATAAACATAATCAAGTTAAAAAAAATGAGATCACAGGGTGGGTTGTAAGCCAATATGGCCGGTGTCCTTATATAAAAGGGAAATTAAAACACAGACACACAGACACACACAAACACACAGAAGGGGAGAACATCACCCGAGGATGAAGGCAGAGATCTCCAAGCCAAGGAACACAAAGATTGCCAGCTGGAATCTGGAAGAGAGGGATGGGACAAAATCTCTCTCAGCCTCAGAAGGAACCACCCCCCCATCACCTTGCTCTTGGACTTCTAACAGTGTTTAAGCCACTCGATTGTAATCCTTTATTATAGCAGCCCCAGCAAACTCATATAGCAGATGAATACTCATTGGCTGTGGATTCCTGACATCCACTATGGTGGATTTTGGTTTTGTTTCTTCTGTTTTCCTGGCAAATTTCTGAAGAGTTATGCCAGCTTCAGAAGCCCAGGACCCCAAGGGATATTTTGTGACAGGGCATAACTTCTGTTCCCAAGATAAAGCTTAGTGGCTTGAGCAGATCACCTCCCCCGGTCTCCTATTCCTTGTTTCCAAGGTAAACTAGACAGACAAAAGTATCTAAGTGTCTGTTCCCAGCTACAAACGTGATTTCTTCTGCACTGATAAAGGTGATCCTAATTTTCTATAACTCCATTTATTCTGTTAGAGAAGAGTCCTCTGTATTTAAACCACATCTTGAGTATAAGCTTTGTGTGTCAAGTTTTTTTTTTTTTTTCTTTTTACAGTATATAATTAATGAGTTATCAGCACAGTGTACTGGAAAGGTATGGTCATAGAAATCAGGAGATCTGAAATTTAATCTTGATTTCAGAATAATGATAAGATTGAAACACAAAATAATATCATCTACTCCTCTTTGTCAATGATGGTCTAGGGTAATTATTTTTCTTAAGAGAAAAGTTATTTTCAGTTTGAATGAGTCAACATAAACCCAGCATGGGTATAAAAACGAAATCTCTCAGGTTTTTCCTTTTCTTAATTCTACCCATACTTTTTTCTAAGAATAAAATATATTTTCCTCAAAGAATAAATCAACTTCTGACCACCTGGTGAGAGTCACATGGTTTTCTTTTAGAAATTTGGAAGGAGATAAGAAGAGAACATCACTGTGGTATTGGGAGTCATGGTATGTGCCACTGGACACAACATTTTTGTCTCTAGCTAAACTTTGTCTTGGGGTCACACCAGGTATCAGGCTATAGCCTGAAGCTTTGGTAGAAGCATCTCAACAGGTAGGGAATCAATAAGCCAGTAGATGCCTGGTTCGACAGAAAGGTCACTCCTAAATTTCGCCCTTTGTGTGCCATTCTAAATGGCATACACCAGAAATTTGTTACGAAACCTGCCCCTTTATTCATGGCTTGTGAGCACATTATTATGCTTTTTTAATAAATAATTTTCCCAGGGGAATACTTACCATAGCAGCTGGTAGTCTTCTGTGTCGTTTTATTGCCTATACTCAACGAGAGCAAGGCATGATACAAATTGTTATGCATGACTCTAGCCTTCTGTTTGCAATAAGGAGCACACACAATGCCATACCAAAGTGTTTATTGACATTCCTTGAAGGTGGTAGGATGGAAGAGAAAGCTCGGCCTGAGTATTACGTGACATTTCTCTTGTCGATGGAAGCAAAATCAGCCCAAAACAAGGACTTCTCCTGCTATTGTCTAGAACAAAGACTTGAACAAAATCATTATAGACATTTCTTTAGGTAAATTGGAAGCTGCAGGAAGTAGGCTAATGGAACAATATTTACTCTAAATACTACCTCTAGGCACCTTTTATTTTTTTCTACTAGAACAAAGGGACTACATGTCACTAACAGGAAAATAACACGTTCTCTTTTGGACCTTATGATGGTTGGAACATCCATCCCAGACTTTGATGATATAGTATTGCAGTAGTTTTAAGAATGAACACTGAAGTACATAATAGTAATAATAATAATAAAGCACCACATTTGTTATGTAAAGTTCTAACTACTTTCATTTGAAAGTGTTTTACCTTGACTGGGAAAACATTTGTGGCAACTGAGAAATTTTCTGAACCCAAATTTGGGACACGTGGTTTGACACATGGACTGATGGTGCCACAGATCTAACATTAGAACTGTTCTGGAAGGTCCAGCTTGTGGGCTGGTCATACAAATGCACTTACTGTTAAATGACATATGATCATGTGTTAGAAGAGAAAGAAATCGAGATTCTGTATATTTAAAGCCTGCCAACAAATTGTATACCTCTTTTTCTTAATTTTCTCTTTGAATGACAATTGTGATGGTAGTAAAAAATTTTCACAACCATGGTCAACTTATAGACATAAGAATTACAAAGAAATCAGTAGCTTTATAGTACTTCTCTTGATTCTGCAGAGTCCATTTCTAGTTTTAGATTATCATTTTCATATAATAGAATAAAATAGAATATAGACAAAATTATTATAATACTTCATAGTATTTTTGAAGCATTTTTCAAATTGACACATAAGTGTTCTCTTATTTATTTTTTTTGTCCCCCAATTAAAGGTAATATACTTTTACTACAAATAGCTCTAAAATATCTTATTTTAGGGAAAGAGTAGTTTAAAAGTGATTAATTTTATAATGTGCCTCCATGGAGAAAACAAATACTTTAAAAATAAATTATACATGGTAACAAACGGGTGAGATCTATCTTGCTCATTATGAATTATATGATTTGGGGTGGTTTGCACCTCCATATGGTAAAATTAAGAGCATAATTGAGTCATATAGCTGTTCTGTTATACATGTACTTACATATATATATTATGTTATACATATATTAAGTAAAGAAACATAATCTGGAACAAAGAGAAATAAGGATCTTTCCATAACAATTGTCTGTCGTCTTTGTCTTCCTTCCTCAGGGAGTCTGTGCAAGGCTGTAAGGGAAACTGGGACCCTATTAAGCACACTTCACATTCTTTCAGGGACTCTGAAGCCAGTATTTCTTTCTGGAATTTCATAAGAATATGAAATTCTTACTCTTATGAGTATTTCTTTCTGGAATTTCATACTCTTATGAAATACTGTTCCTATAATGCTTCTGGGATATATCTGAACCATGGCATTGGCAGGGCAGCAGGAATAAGGACAAATTAGTTGAAAACCATTCATATCTAAGTTTTCTATCTATCTGTATCTTCTAGGATACCTTGTTCCTTCTGTATTGGGGAGAATAGACATCAGTTAATCTATTAACAGATTAATTAGATATTTGTGTAAATTGTGAAGATTCCTGGGAACAGCCTCCATTTTGGAACAGCTTTCTCCCTTGCCAAAGCCTAACACATGAGTCCTAAAAAAAAGAACTGAATGCTTGAATTAACAAGTATTTACATATATCTAACAGCAAGTTCTAAAAATGAAAGATGCTCCCTTTGCTAAAGATGCTATTCTATATAGGATGATGAAATGATTTGCATCATCCTTATGTCCTGATTTCATAAATAATAGCTCCATTGGAATCCATGACTTTCCAGATGCTGAGACGTGTCCTGAATTATACAGATCCCTCAGATTCTGCATTATGGAACTTACACATTCCATCATCCTATGTCAATAAATATTCTTTGTAGACAACAACAGAAGGCCAGATTTCTGTAACATACATATTCCTTGGTGGACCACAGGTACACAGCAGCAAGGGGTGCTGGGCATTCTAATTCCTACTAAAGGAATGTTTCCTTATGGAGTGCAGGGAACACAATCGATGCATTGTCCAGACACAAACCAACATGAACACAAGACATGGTTCCAGATGAAATTAACTTGCCCACATTTCTCACATTTTTCCCTTGTTTAATATATATCGAAGGACAACAATGCAACATTTCAACATTTCTTTTCCCAGTGAAGAAAAACACTTTCATTTACAACATATTTCAGACGACATGGATAACAACTTTAGAAAAATAGCAAATGATCATCATGTTTGGGTTTCTTCCAAATGTAATCAAGAGGTCAGGCTGTCTCTGGAGCCTGCAACTGTTATTCTGAAACACTACGTTTACTGAGACATCTCTTCACTGAATGCTAAAAGAAACTGGATCCCTATTTGACACAAATCTGTGTGCCTTTGGGGGGTTAGGTCTCTGCTCCAGGAGGATTGCTATGGAGGAAGGAGATGTATTATTTTGCCCTTGATCCCTAACAAGCACCATCACTCTCTGCAGCTTCTGATTAGTGTGGTCCCTGTGGACAATCAGATGTGAAGGAATTTGAACACGATGGTGAGGGAAAACCGAAAAGTAAACATGAAAAATAAAAATGCTATCGAAGTTGAAACAAAAGTTTGTTTGCCAAACAAGTAATTACTTGGCTTGAACAGAAGTCATGAGATTATCAGGACATTTTTTTTCCTCTGGGAAAGACACCTGTTTTCAAACAAAGCAAAATAAAACAGTACAGAACCCAGGTATTCAGAGCAACTGAATATGTCCTTCTAATTCATCCTGATGTCCTTTTCCCCTTTCTCCTGTTTGCTTCAACACTTCTATACAACATCATGGGGGTAGAAGCCTTGTTGTTTATGCTACATAATGCGATCTCCTTCTTGGACGTGTGCACAAGTTTGTGCTTCTTGGGTGGTGGGTGTTCATGGGAGGTGTGTCCCCACCCCCAGACTTTTCTGAACTCAAGTCGAACCATAATCCCCACAACCATTGGGATGCCCTGCATTGCATCAGCAGGAGGTGTTTTTCTTGCTGTTGTTATTGTTTGGAAAGTGTGATATTTGCACCATATGTCTAGGCTAGTTCCAGCTGATGGGGCTGATGCCACATACAAACCATGAGTTGAATATATCAAAATTTCGGTTTAGCCACTGCTGTTTTTGGATGGATTGGCTGCCCAGGGAAAAGTGGAATGGGAAGAAAAGAAAGAGTTGATCAGCTCCTATTCTGAAGTTGGTTGTTAGAAATTATAAAAAAAAAAAAGGTGGTTCTGCTCAGAAGACATGGGTGTAGAAAAGCTTGGAATGCTTAATGCTCAAATTTCCCCTTAAATCATAGAAATGGAAGTAAACATTTATTACCATTTGGTCAAGTGTAGCATAACTTGCATTCATATTTCATTGTTAGTAATGGAGGTATGTGGAGATATACAGAGACCTTGAGACAGCTGTTTTTTTTAAATATTGCATACAGGCTAGCAGTTCACTGAAAGTAGAGGAGATAAGCCTGAAGGTTAGATCTTAGAAGAAGGCAATTCTTCATGCACAGCTCGTCAATCCTGATTTGGTTTGAAAATGAAAATCACAGAATACCAAAATCAAAGGAGAGTTGATTCAGGGGAAAGGAAAGGATGATGTCACCGGCCAAGAAAGTGTCAGGGAAGCTGCCAGTTTCTCATTCAAGTCCAAAGGTGCTGGTTTCTTCGACTGCCGTCAACAGCTTTTCATACAACATGGAGTACGAGGGGTACGGTGGAAGATCCAATCGATTGAAGCACGTGTGTGCCCTGAATGGGGGAGAAAAGGCTGGTCAAGGTGTTTGTTTCAGTGATACACCTGGCTTGGCTCGTGCTGTGATCAGTCTGAATCTATGAATCAAAAAGCGAATCAAAAGGGAGTGGAACTGTGTTGTAGCACCACCATGCACACGCTGCAAAGAACCACAGCCTTCCAGATGTGAATAGAACAGTTACGGGACTAGAATGCCTAGAACTGGGGGAGTCTGCATTTGGAAGCAAACCACAATGTACTAGCACTGTACTAGCACACCAGTGACATTCTACAATTAAGAGGTGAAGCTGGATGGGGTCAGTGAAGGAGGCAGAAAACATAATTAGTATTAGAGTCATATTCCCAAGTCTCCCTGCCCAGCTCTGGTTTCTGGACCTCTGTAAACCCTGTGCATTGACTTAGAGGTGCCAATGGACACCCCGGAACTCTGAGATCCAATGCTCCATCAAGGCAGGTGTGTCCTGGAGACAGTCTGACTCCTTTACAGTTCACAGTGGGGCTTGCGTAAACTGGAGCAAAGATGCTGCATTTCTAAGAATAGCTGCGTTTGTGGGATAATCCTTCCTGGGGGCCAGCAGCATCCCAGTGCCACCTGCCCTGGGTTCTGCTTATTTTGTCATGTTCTTCATCCTGCAGGCCCATCTCTGTGGGCCAGTGTCTGGCCTAGATGAAGAATGGCTTCCCCTGCCACGTGCCAATGTGTGGACCAGGACTATACCCTGTTAACCAACATAATTGATGGTGGTGGTGGTGCTTTAGTTGCTAAGCCAGATCTGATTCTTGTGACCTATGAACTGTAGCCCTCTGTCCAGGCTCCTCTGTCCATGGGATTTCCCAGGCAAGAATACTGGAGTGGGTAGCCATTCCCTTCTCCAGGGGATCTTCCCAACCCAGGGCTTGAACCTGGGTCTCCAACATCGTAGGCAGATTCTTTACCAACTGAGCCACCAGGGAAGCCCAACTAAGTTAAGAGGGACAGAAAAATGCCAAGTGTGCTTTTGGAATTGGCTGAATTCCAAAAGCCAGGGGCAGGATACGGGCAGACAGTATCTTCTTGGTTTTCTTTATCTGGTCATTTTAACTATCACTCATGAGTGGAAATAAGACAGAAAAAAAAACCCATCTATTTACAAAACAGCTGGGATCAGATCGATTTTATAAAAGTTAATTTGTGGGAATAAACTGACACTTAAGCAAACGGCACTCTTCAGGACCTAGTCTGAACAAGAGTTGCTCTTACTGCATTCATCTATAGCCTCGGTTAGCTCTTAAATATTGATACATCTTAGTCAGTAATCTAGAATGAATAAACATTATCAAATCACGATTGGATTCTGCATTCCTAAGTCCTCGTTACCCTCCATGTAATCCTGATAGCACCGAGAACCTGAGTACATCATTCCCTGGGCACTGGACCCAGTGCTCTCAGGTGAGGTAGGGCATGGAGAGAGCACAGAACCAGACTTTGGGAGACCTCTATTCTGATCGCAGTCTAGCCACCGACTAGTTTTACAACCTTGGGAAAGTCAGTGAATCTTTGTGGGCTTCAGTTTTCTCACTTGTAAAATGGGGTAATAATACATGCTTCGTGCACATCAGAGGGCTGGTGTGAGAATAGAATACTCATAAATGACTTTCGTAAACCACGAATCATCATTTAAGCATCAGAGTTTCTTAATAATGCAAACACAGTTGCAATCATGATTTTAGGAACGGTGTCCCCCTTGTGCAGACTTTAGACTCTTGGCTTTTTCCACCTGCCTGCTGGCAAATGAACTGTCCTCATCTCGTATTTGTGCAGCTGACATTTTGGAATTCCACTGGATCTGATCAGTTGTGCTGAGTCAAACTGCACCCTGTTGGTATTATTCTGGGGTCCCAGCATTTTGAGATCATGCTGGATTTGGATTGTAATCCATCACAGTATTATCTGTGATACTTCTAATCCGTGTCATCTACCCAATTCATCTCCCTGTCTCCTCAATATTTTCCAAGTTTTTGATCAAAATGTGAATCAAGACAGGGCCAAAGTCAGTCTTGCTCCTCTGCAGTAGAGATCACTTTCAGCTTGGTTGAGAGTAAACATTATAACAAAAAGGGGCAGCATTGTTACCCACTGCAGCTGGCTGTAGAGCCAGTTGTGAGGTCAGTTATTTAAGTTGTGTCTTTTTTTTTGCTTTTTTTTTTTCCCTTTTCTGGCCACACCACCTGGCTTTTGGGACCTTAGTTCCCTGACTAGGGATCGAGCTCATGTCCCCTGCAGTGGAAGTATGGAGTCTTAACCACTAGACTGCCAGGGAAATCCCCGTGTCTCCTTTTCAAGTCATCTTCTTCCACTTCCCAACTACAGCTTCAGTCACCAGGCAGGTTCTCACTCTATCACTGCTGAATCTACTCTTTTCCCAAGTTGTCAATAACCTCTTGATTCCCCCATCCAGAGGTGCATCCTCTATGCCCCCCTCCCCAAGCTCATTGAAAGCACTTGACAGCTCGTCTATGAACATCTCTCTCCCTTGACTTCTGGACAATTTCTCAGTGGCTGTCAGTTTCTCACAGGGACTCCCAGTGGCTTCCTCATGCCTCCTTTGTAGCCCGTCAGCCTAGAGAGCAGGGCTTCAGGCACCGCTGATAGTTGGAGCTTGGTGCCTTCTCACCAGGAGGGGCCATCCCATGTCTTGTAGGTGTTCAGCAGCATCCTTGGCCTCTCCCTGATAGAGGCCAGGAGAACGCCTACCCAACAACCAAAAATGTCTCCAGACATTGCTAAATGTCCCCTGGGGGGACAAAATCACCTTTCCTGCCTCCACCCTCACAAACTATCACTATACAGTAAGCCAATACTAACTTAACCAGGTCTCCACCTCCATCCTGGGCTTTGGCTCAGTTTACCTCTGCAGTGAAACATGTTCATATTAGAATTTTAGTCCAGTTCACCTGCCCCTGACTCATAATTCTGTTTTTCTCATCCATACTTCATATGTAACCCCCTAAGCTTTCCTCCTCTCCTTTACTCTATTTCCACACTGCCTGTGCTGTGTCTACCTTGACCAGTTCCCAAGTCTTCTTTCCTTCCAAGCTTTTCCTTTCCAAGTTTCGCAGTAAGGAAACTCTCCCATCTTTTGGTCTGGCCTACAAGCCCTAGCATTCTCAGCCCTCATGAGTGGAGACAGCCATTGTTCATCTGGCTGCATTCTGGGCTGTGGATGGATGAATACTTTTTTCACTCCCAATTGCCAATTCTAGATCATTACTTTTCAATTTTTTGATCAAAAATTTCTGCTCCCCTGAATCTCATGCCATTTAGGTAATTTTCTTCTTCAAACTACAGGTTTTGTTTGGCATTTGATTTTAACAAATAGGACAGGGTAGAAAATAGGGAGTACTACCTATAGATAATAAGGATGAGGTACAGTAGCTCAGTGGTAAAGAATCCGCCTGCCAATGCAGAAGATGTGGGCTCGATCCTTGGGTCAGGAAGATCCCCTGGAGAAGGAAATGGCAACCCACTCCAGTATTCTTGCCTGGAAAATCCCATGGACAGAGGAGCCTGATGGGTTACAGTCCAAGGGTTCGCAAAAGAGTCAGACATGACTTAGCGGCTAAACACCGTTTTGAAGAACTAGTATTTCAGATACATACTCAAGAGTATGCCTGCTTTTACTACGTTGGGGTGTAAAGGGACCCTCTGTGTTAAGCACGTTTGACCATCAGTGATCTAGATCTACCTTCCATACCTTCTGACCTCCTGAGGAACACATTTGTTAACATTTCTGGTAATTGGCTTAAATGTTTTCCACTTCAGATCTTCCCACCATACTGTGTAGCTTCTGAGTCCACATGGCTGACTGTTCAGAGCCCTGGCCTGCCAGCTCCTTGACCTTAGCCCCAGTGACCATCCCACCCCTCCTATGCTCCAGTGATGGTGATTTATGAAGTTTCTTCACCAGGCTCTGTAAAACTATAAACCCTGCCCCCAGAGTCTTTGTTTTAACCCCCACACACTCTAGAAGGCTAGGACTTGGACTAATGCATGGCTTTGTGTGATGCTATTTGGCTCCTTCATCTGGGAGGCCAGCTGCCTTTCTAGAGGGAAGATCTGAGGAGAAGGCAGCCTAGAACATCTCTCCTCAGAGTGTGCGCATTGCACATGAGGCTCACAGTCTCTGGAGAGCCCTGGACCACCCCATGGGTGCTTGGCTCTCCTGCTTGCCTGGGCTTTTGCACCTGCCACATGGCCTGGCCATGGCCTTTCTGAACTACCATTCTTGGAATTCAGAGGCTACTTCTTTCTCTCCAGCCTAGGTGACACTTTCCAGGTTGTTGAATCTTCAGAAGATACAAGGAAGACTAGTTGGGGGTTCATATTCAGAGGGTCATTTTCACTGTCCTCTTGGAGGCCTCTCAGTACTTCCTGGGGCCCTTTTGTCCTAGGATGAAGACCGTGCTTCCCCCAGGAATCCTCTCTGGAGCTTGAAGCACAGCAACTTTTTAGAGATGCTTTAGCCCAGATGTGCAGAGCCTGTCAAGAAGGTCAGTGCTGTTCTTGTTGCACAGTCATGTCTGACTCTTTTGAGACCCCATAGACTGTAGGCTGCCAGACTTCTCTGTCCTTGGGATTTTCCAGGCAAGAGTACTAGAGTGGGCTGCCATTTCCTTTTCATAAGCTGATGCCCACCCTATTAGTTCTCTGTGTGGGTTGATAGGATTAATACAAATTCCAAAGCTTCCCAGAGCATATATGTAATTAGACTCAATTTCTGACCTCAATGACAAAAGCAATGACTTCTGTTTCCTAAATAATAGTACAGACTCCTCAACGGGGTCTTCTCTCTGTGGCCCACCAAACTTGCTCTCTCAATGGTGTCCCCTGCGAGTGTCATGTTAGATATCTTGTCCTCCATGCCTGCTTGGCGCTCCTTCCTGAATGCAGCTGACCCTTCCACCTCCAGGCCTTGCTCTTGCTGTTGCTCCAGCCTGGAATCTCTTCTGCCCTTCCTTGCCCCTCATGGCTCACCTGAATGCCAGCTTCTCTGTGACATCTTCTCTTGTCAATTCAGTCAGGGTTAGGTCTCTGTCCTACAACCTCATAGCATCCCTGCTTTTACTGTCTCTTCTTTTCTCTCCTCTGATTCCAACTGAGGTTGTAACTACTCACCATCTGGTTCTGTTCCTCCCTAGACTCTGCCCCTCTGGGCAGGTGCATTGTGTAGCTCAGCCACACACACACCCCACCCCTTTATCACTGTCCAAGTGCACACTGAAGTGCTCACTCTGGGAGTAGGCTATCACCAAATGTGACTCAAACTCACTTCTTTAAAGTAAGAGCAAAATGCTTCCAAAGAACCTCATCCTCTAAAGCTATCAATAAACTCAACAAATGGAAATCTTGCCTTTTGAGCCTGATTTTCTTGCCAGACTTCACTCAGGAGGCTCAGCTGTCAGCAGAACCATGCAAATGAGCACTGAGTGTCGGCTGATCTAAGTGGGTGAAGACAGGGCTGAAAAGCGCCCCAAGGCTTCAGGCTGTTATTAACCAGCCGGGCATGTGCTCTGTTTCCTGAGCCTCCTATGCTCACTGTGAATTATCTCCAGGATGCTATAAAGTCTAGGAAAGCTAGATAAAAATTATAGTTCAATAAATCCTGCCACAAAAGGGATTAGCGAAGCATCTTAGAGGCCATGTAGAAACTGAGCTGAATTAAATATGAATCTTCTCTTACAATTAGAAAATATCATAGTAGAAGAGAGTAATGTGGATTGATCTTTTCTTCTATTTGCTGAGCGGGATTTACGACTTTAGTAGCTACACAGAAGCCTCTCTTTAGTGCTCCTTATTTCACTGAGCAGGAAAATATGCCATCCAAAGTGGCACAGAAAGCACGGAGGAAGTGTTGGGATGAAAACTCATAGTTCAGGGAAACGATTCTGTTAAACTGCCTGGAGCCCTAGTGCCTCCTTTTCTGCATTATCACACAATAATTTCCTTGATAGCTTACTGTATAGAAGCCACTGTAGAGACCCAAGATACATATGGTTTTGTCTGCACATGTTTTAAAACACAGTAGAAAAACACAATATGTACATAACTCCCCGTGTATCAAGTGATATGTCCTAGTGAGACAGGCTGGGACCTGGGACCATTTACTTCAGTACCTGCACCTGGACAAACATCTCCTCGAGCAACAGAACACAAAGAAACTAAAAATAACTGCACATATGCGGCAGCCAGGGGTTTAATATGAACAATAAGATACAAAAAGGCCAAAACCCAATTGCCATTTCTGAGGTGCTGAGAGCAAAAGTAGGGAATGGCACACAGCACTCCCAAGGGGTGGGCAGACCACCTGACCATTGCTCCAGCCGGAGCCACCCATCCGCCCCCACCCCCATGCCATTGAAGGGGCCAGCTCACTCCCCTGGTGGAGTGAGCAAAGCGACCTGTTACTTGTTCTCACTTCCTCATGCTGCAGCAGGAGCCTCTGCCTGAATTTCTCATCTAGTCTCTTTCTATAGATTTCTAGTCTCTTTCTATAATTTCTATAGATTAAAGAGTCCAAGAACCTTGGTCAGTAACAACAGAAGTGCAGACTCAGTGCTGGAAGGGCCACTTTGGGCTTCCAGCCTCTGGGCATCCCCCTTCCCCCAGGCAAGACATTCCTCTTTAAATTAAATTGGGCCACATACGACTGACCCACGGACCATGAAACCAATAGCCCCAATACCATCAGTCAACAAAAAATGACTAAGAGTATGACCTAAATGCCCTTCCCTGAGACTTCTCCCCTACACCTTTCACTAACGACTCAGAACAATACACTGGGCATTGGGAAAGAGTTCCATCCCAATGGATGATTGCTCAAGCTCAAATAACACAGTGTACTTGGCCTTCTTCAGCAGGTTTCCTGAAGGTGGGTGGGAGCTCCATACCTGGGGAGAGATGTAATTTTCCCCCATTTCTCTATGCAGAAACGCCGAAGCCCGTTGCTTCCTCTCAGGGCTGCGAAGCCTTCATAGGGCACACTTGACGTTCCTGTGACGAACTGCAGTAATCTGAGTCTCTGCTCGTTGTTGAAACGCTCCACCGCAGCCCAGAACCAGCGGATCACGAGATGCCCATCATGATAACCTGAGCGGAAGCAGGAGGGAGACGGAGAGGATGCGGAGAGGGGAGGAGGGGTTGGGGGAGACGAAATACACATTAGATGTGCTAAGAACTCAACAGCTGCTCTAGATCTGCTCATTTCTCTAGTGGTGGCCTTCAGGTAGGTCTGAAACAATTTGTGTAACTGAGTCAAGTTCGAAATCAAAAGCCAACTGAGAAAAGAGGCATTTTACAAAAAGGTTTTATGTTCTCAGGGATGTCCTCAGAGATGTCTGCTTTCTATTTGAACAACTGGGCCCCCAGGAGTCACTTTCCTGCCTGAGATAAATGTACACAACACGTGGTGAGGCCTGGCAGAGATCTTTGGGGTTCTGAAGAGACAAAACCCTCTATGAATAGGATATTTCCTCATATTGTCTTTGTTCTGATGTCCTGGCTGTTGGTAACCACATACTGTGGGAGCATCTAGGACTAAGAAAGGTGAACGTCAGTCTTGGTGAATGGAAGATGCTGGGCTCTCCCCGCAGCCCATGGTGCCCTCAGAGCCGCTGTGCTCTGACCAGCCCTGGGCTGAGAGGAGTTGGGCCCATGGAAGGAGTACGGAGCCTCACAGGACAGTATGGAAACCAGGCTTGGAGCAGTCACCGAAGGAAAATGATAGATTGCTAGTGCAAGAAGGACTCAAAGATGAAGAAAGAAGGCTGGGCTGGAGCAGAAAGAAGGAAAGCTTCATCAAACGAAAGGTGTAACTCACCTCAGAGGTGTGAGCTAAGCATGTGAAGGCTTTTGTGAGTGGAGGAGGGGCTATAATGATGAGAATGAAGAATAAATATGCAGGGAACAGCAAGCTGACTAGACCAGCAGAGAGCGGTTGCTGGTGCGGACTGAAGGGACCTTACTGGGGCCTTAGAGGCCTTGATAGCTAGGCGGAGACACTGTGACCTGACACCTTAGGTTGGTGGCTTTCTTTCCAAGCCAGAAAGGGCCTAGCAGTTCCACAGAGGTTTCCTCCTACATGGCTGAATATATCAGGGAGACAAGAAGGGCTGAGATGGTGGGCTCCTGGCTCACCCTCCATCATTTCGATAGGAGTTTCTCTGCAATATTTTATGTGAGGAAAGGGTTTTGAGTGTAAAAAATCTTTCAAAGACCTCTTCTCTAAGTGATAAGGAGCTTGCTTGTTTTGTGGGTTGATAAACGGCCTGATGAAAAGAATGTTTCAGGAAGACTGGTTTGGCAGCGTGAAGGTGAAGAGTTAGGAGGAGTTAGACATTGGATTTGGAGAGATGACAGAACTGTGTTACAACAAATCAGGATGGAGGTGAGGAGGGCTTCAGTTCTACAGGAAGCAGGACACATTTTCCTGGCAGCACGTGACCCAGCTCCAGAGCTGGCCCGTGGTCGGCGGTGTTCTCTGGTACACACCTACACCGAGTTATGCCAGAGATGACCTGGGGGTTACTGTTGCCTGAAGGAAAGTTGATGTTGGAAACGGAGGGGGGTGGGGAAGGCATGGACTAGAACCTACTCTGTACATGTACTGAAATAAGGCCAAGTTTTTTGTAGTTTTCAAAAGTAATATTATTTTATATTTATATTGTCACTACATACTCATCTCACACGCTAGTAAAGTAATGCTCAAAATTCTCTAATCCAGGCTTCAGCAATATGTGAACTGTGAACTTCTAGATGTTCAAGCTGGTTTTAGAAAAGGCAGAAGAACCAGAGATCAAATTGCCAACATCGGGTGGATCATCGAAAAAGCAAGAGAGTTCCAGAAAAACATATATTTCTGCTTTATTGACTATGCCAAAGCCTTTGACTATGTGGGTCACAATAAACTGTGGAAAATTCTGAAAGAGATGGGAATAACAGACCACCTGACCTGCCTCTTGAGAAATCTGTATGCAGGTCAGGAAGCAACAGTTAGAACTGGACATGGAACAACAGACTGGTTCCAAATAGGAAAAGGAGTACGTCAAGGCTGTATATTGTCATCATGCTTATTTAACTTATATGCAGAGGACATCATGAGAAACGCTGGGCTGGAGGAAGCACGAGCTGGGATCAAGATTGCTCGGAGGAATATCAATAACCTCAGATATGCAGATGACACCACCCTTACGGCAGAACGTGAAGAAGAACTAAAGAATCTCTTGATGAAAGTGAAAGAGGAGAGTGAAAAACCTCAACACTGGCTTAAAGCTCAACATTCAGAAAACTAAGATCATGGCATCAGGTCCCATCACTTCATGGCAAATAGATGAACGCTTTTGAAATGCAGTGTTGGAGAAGACTCTTGACAGTCCCTTGGACTGAAAGGAGATAAAACCAGTCCATCCTAAAGGAGATCAGTCATGACTGTTCATTGGAAGGACTGATGTTGAAGCTGAAACTCCAATACTTTGGCCACTTGATGTGAAGAGCTGACTCATTTGAAAAGACCCTGATGCTGGGAAAGATTGAAGGCAGGAGGAGAAGGGAACGACTGAGGATGAGATGGTTGGATGGCATCACCGACTCAATGGACATGAGTTTGGGTAAACTCCGGGAGTTGGTGATGGACAGGGAGGCCTGGGGTGCTGCAGTCCATGGGGTTGCAAAGAATCGGACACAACTGAGGGACTGAACTGAACTGAACATATGGAATATATATATATATATATATATACATACATATATAAATATTATTCAGCCATAAAAAGGAATGAAACATACTACAACACAAACAAACCTTACTAAGTGAAAGAAGCCAGACCCCAAAGGCCAAACAGTATAATTCTATTTATATGAAATATCCAGCACGGGTGCATCAGCATAGACTTATGGCTGCTGGGGATGGGGAGTGGGAAGAGGAATGGGGAGTAACTGCTTCACAGATCTTGGGTTTCCCTTGGGGACAAATAAAATGTTTTGGAACTAGTGAGATGGTTGTACCACATCTACAATGCACTAAATGCTGCTGCACTGTTCCCTTTAAAATGGTTATTTTTTTTTTAAACTTTTTACTTTATATTGGGGGGTAACTGATTAACAATATTGTGATAGTTTCAGGTGGATAAGTAAGGGACTCAGCCATACATATACATGTATACATTCTCCCTCAAACTCCCTTTCCATCCAGGCTGCCACATAACACTGAGCAGAGTTCCCTGTGCTATATAGTAGGTCCTTGTTGGTCACCCATGTTAAATATAGCAGAGTGTACATGTTGATCCCAAACTCTCTAACCATCTGTTCTCCCCATTATTCCCCCTGACAACCATAAATTCATCCTCTAAGTCTCTGAGTCTGTTTCTTTTTTGTAAATAAGTTCATTTGTATTTCTTTTTAGTTTCTGCATATAAGGGATGTTATGTGATATTTCTCCTTCTCTGTCTGACTTACTTCACTCAGCATGACAATCTCTAGGTCCATCCATGTTGCTGCAAATGGCATTATTTTATTCTTATTAATGGCTGAGTAATATTCCATTGTCTGTATGTACCACATCTTCTTTATCCATCTCTCTGTTGATGGACATCTAGGTTGGTTCCATGTCTTGGCTATTGTAAGCGGCGCTACAATGAATACCGAGGTGCTTGTATCTTTTTGGACCATGTTTTTCTCTGGATATATGCCCAGGAGTAGAATTGCAGGATCATATGGTAACTCTATTTTTACCTGTTTTAGGGAACCTCCATACTGTTCTCCATAGTGGCTATACCAAGTTGGATTCCCACCAGCAGTGTAGGAGGGTTCCCTTGTCTCCATACCCTCTCCAGCATTTATTGTTTGTGGATTTAAAATGGTTAATTTTCACTATATACCCAATATCTTATAATAACCTGTATTGGAGGAGGATGTGAAGAAAGAATATATAATTTATATACATATGACTGAAACACTTTGCTGCATATCTGAAACGAACAGAACATTGTAGATCAACTATATTTCAATAAAAATAAAAAATAAAACGACAAAATGTAACATAGAAAAGAAATGGTTAATTTTGTTATGTCAATTTCAAACCAATAATATTTTTTAAGGTGATGGACTGTGTCTGTGGGAGCTGAGCCGTCACAAGCCCCGCTCGCTCACCTCCCCGGTACTCGGCGTTGTTCCGCCAGTCTGCCAGGTCGATCTCCGCTGTGCCAGCGATCACCAGCTCCAGCTCCCTGGCATCAAACACGGAGACCAGCCTTGAGTCCACCACCTGAAATCCAAATTAAGCTTTAGCCTGTAGACCCAATGTTATCGAGAGGTTACATTCATCATTACCACTTCTGTGGGCTAAGCTGGGAAGCTGACCACTGTTCACAACCTTTTTCCCCCTCCCAATGTGTTATCACGTTTGAGTTAAAAATCATGACATTTTGAAGCACAACGCCTTAATGAACTGGGAACTCAAAAAAGGTCCCCTGCTTTTCGTTACCTCTGATATTCCCTCTTGGAATGATGTTATGAACCAGACTGACTTGACTTTCTGTAGTTACATTTAAGTTTCCCAGTAACACTACATTTTAAAGGCAAAAAGTCCAATTTGCTTTGAAGTGATTCAGTAGCTATTAGCCCTATCACTTCACTTAAAAGGAATCCTCTCTTCCACATACAAACTAGGACTTATTTACTGGGAATGGACTTTATATATTAAAACAATTGTTTTTTCTTCCCTTCTCTCCCTCACTTCTTCCCTCCCTCCTTCAAAGATCTGGGAGGACCTGCTTGATCAGAGGGTTCTGAGCTCTGGATTTACATCTTGTTGCTGAATGTATGCGGTACCACTGAACACCTGCAGCAGACACCTCCTTTAATCACACCGGTGGACCAGCCAGTCACCCACTCTGATCTCCAGCAGAGCAGCAAAGAACACCTTCAAACACCCAAGCCCTTGTTTCTGAACTGGAAAAATTTAACTATGTCAAGTTTTGGTGAACAGGAAGCCTAGCAGCTGTCAGTGTCCTCTTTTTTAAAAAATTATTATTGATCTCTGATGCTTTTTAAAAAACTTTTTTTTATTGAATGACAGATTATTTAAATTCTATAGTGCTTTATAATTTTCAAAAGTTTCACATGTGATTTCATGCAGCTTATTTCATAAGTCACTGTCCTGATTTAGCACCTCTGCATGGATTATGTGCCACAAAGCGACACCACAGGCACATCTCCTTTGATTGTGTTCTGCTTTATTGCACTCTGCAGATACTGCATTTTCCACAAATTGGAGGTTTGCAGCAACCTGCAACCTGTCATGAGATGATGGGTAGATTTTTGGTAATAAAGTATTTTAAAAATAAGGTATGTACATTGGTTTTTTAGACATAATATTGTGGCACACTTAATAGACTACAGTATAGTATAAGCATAACTTTTATTGCACTGAGAATCTAAACAACTGATGTGACTCGCTTTATTGTGATAATGGCTTTATTGCTGAAGTCTGGAGCTAAACCTGCAATATCTCAGAGATCTGCCTGTAAGAAAATAAAAAATCTAGCCAGAGTGGATAATTCCCTTCAGTGCCTTCACTTCACTCATTTTTATCTCACTGAATAAAAGGGGGTGCAACACACACGTGTCTTGGCAGGACGGGCCACGTGTTTTCACATATGGCTCAGCAGGGCCACACTGATGCTGGTTTTGTGAGACCACAAGAGCTGGGTTTCCCAGAGAACTCTGACCCCTCTCCCAATACCCTCAGGGGGTCCTCCCTGCATGCTGGTGAGTAGAGCTGAGCCCTCTTCCTGCCTCGTTCTTCCTCTCCCTTCTCCTAACAAGCTGCCGGCCGGGGCCGGGTCTCACCTCGTAGAAGCCCCGCACCAGTGCCTCGGTCTGCTGCACCACGCCACGCTCCACCCGCCACCTCACCATCCTCTCGATGTACTCCTTCTTGTTCTTCTCCGTGACCTGCGTGTTGGCGCCTCCAGATTTTAACTCCCTCTCCGTTACCTTGTGGGGAAACAAAGATCATGATGATTGTTGACTTGCTTTACCTTGCAGTGAAACAGATCAGTTTTAAGAGGATGAACTATTTGTAAAAAGTTCTCTTTACATGAGTTCAGCATCATTACCTCCTTGGTTCTTTCTCCTTTCCTGGAAGTTACTAGAAAGGCTCTGGTTGTTCTAAGTAGATACATCAGTACCTTAGAAAAGCTGCATTTTTATTACATAAAGAGGAAGCATGTTTCTTAAACTTAAGAGGCATAACAGAAATAAAAGAAAAATGCCCCTGTTTACCCCTAAATGGACTAGAATGTCCTTAACTATACCCAAATTCCAATTACATCACATTCTTAACAATCAAATCTTCCCCACCAACAGCAGATCATTGGCAAAAAAGTAATGAAGGGTGGGAGAGTGGTTTTGCAGTAGGTATAACAGTGGCTGAAGGGTGACACCTCGACCTTGAGAAAGAAGAGAATGACGTTGCCACAGAGTATGGAGATGCGTGTTTGTTAGGACAAGCTAACAAGAAGAGTTATTGTGCTTTACTGTTTTGAAAGGCAAGAAGGCAGGTAACATATTAGACACTGTTATCAAAAAGTGTTGGTATTTGAAGGGGGAAGCATCAGTTATCTTAAATTTGCTTAAGGGGTTTGTCTCACTGCTCCATGTGATCAATATAAGAAAAATGAGGCATAACTATACCTGTTTTTGTTTAGTTGCTAAGTCATGTCCAACTCTTTTGCAACCCCGTGGGCTATAGCCCTCCAAGCTCCTCTGTCCATGGGATTCTCCAGGCAAGAATACTGGAGTGGGTTGCCATTTCCTTCTCCAGGGGATATTCCTGACCCAGGTATCGAACCTGTGTCTCCTGCATTGACAGGCAAATTCTTTACCACTGAGCTGCTAGGGAAGCCCATAGATGTACTTGGTTATTGATTAAAAATACAGGTATATATTTGGCACTCATGGGCAAAGTACACAAACAAAATAGTTTATAGAAGTCTGCTGATTACTTTCTTTGATCACTTGAGTGACTTTGGTAAATATGAAATATTGGTCAATTATAACATAATAGTTACCACCCAAGATCCATATTCTTTGGAGCCTCTGGTTTTTACCTGCCCAGTTAGAGACTATTTCCTGATTCTAAGTATGTGATGTAACTAAATTCTGGCCAATAACGTACAAGTGGGGTGTTGTATGGCACTTTCATGAGGCCTCTTTAAAGAGCAGAGCTGTTTCTCCTTTGTCCTGCTACTTTAGACATGGATGTGCTGGTTGGGGCGCCATATGCATCAGGGTCGTGGGTGCAGGGGGCCATCGTAGGGATTGCAGCCTTGGGTTGCCTGCCTCCATATTTTTATGTAAGAGAAAAATAAACTGTTAATTTAAGCAGGGTCATTGGGTTTCTTCATTAGCAGTTGAACTTAATCTTAACTAACACACTGAGGAAAAGCCTGTGGTGTCTTTCAGCTACATCTGTCTGTCTGCTCTTCACTCTGTAACTTGCTAACAGAAGGGCTGTGACTCAGTTTTCTAAAACCAAAATCATCGCTCTTGGTGACCTCATTTGAAAAGAAACAGGATCAGTTTAAGCTTAAACAGAAATACATTATTCTAGATCTATAACACATCCTTATTTTTATCACTGGGAATGTTTTTAACTTTCTCTGAATTGTTCAGTTCCTACCTATACACACATGAAAGATTGCTCTTTTTATTTTCAATGTTATTTTTTCCTCTAATTTTAATGTATTTAGTCATTTGTAGTTTACTTGATTTCTTTTGAGTAGATAACATGTGTCCATGGAAAAAAAAATTCAAGTGCTATAAAAAGCCATACAGTGAAAAACAAATTTCTCTCCCCAGACAGTAGCATATTATACACACTGTTCATTATCATGGTCACATACACACCAAAGCTTTTCTTTTTCAGTTAAAGATACATATTGGTCATTGTTTTATACTGGTTTGTTGTTGTTATTCAGTCGCTAAGTTGTGTCTGACTTTTTGCAACTCCACGGACTGCAGCACACCAAGCTCCTCTGTCCTCCACCACCTTCCAGAGTTTGCTCAGATTCATGTCCATTGAGTCAGTGATGCTATCTAACCATCTTATCCTCTGCTGCCGCCTTCTCTTTTCCCAGCATCAGAGTTTTGTCCAATGCGTTGGCTCTTCACATCAGGTGGCCAAAGTATTGGAGCTTCAGCTTCAGCATCCGTCTTTCCAATGAATATATCAGGGTTGATTTCCTTCAGGATTATATCAGTTTAGACCTGTCTTATTCTTTCTTTGTTATTGTTATACTACCTGTCTTATTGTTTATGATTTACATGTAAATGAATGGGCTGGGGTATCAGACCACATATCTTACTAGTCTACTATTTCATTGTGTGAATGAATTATAATTTAATTCATCAGTGTTCTACTGCTGAACATTTAGATTGGTTCAGATATTTTTGTGGTGATCAACAATGCTGCAGTGAAGATTGCTATCCATTAGTCATTTCAATTAGATGTGAACGTATCTGTAGGTCAAATTTCTAAACAGAGATGCTGAGTCAAAGGCAGGTGCATTTAGAATGAGGATAGGTATCACAGGGTGCCTTTCATAGACAGTGAAACAAACTTCTGCTTCCTTCCACCTACACTCTTGTACAGAGTGCCTGTTTCTCTCCACCATCTCCAAAATAGAATACTGCTAAGCTTTCTGATTCTTGATGTTCTCATGAGGGAAAATGGTATTTCATTCTATATTAATTTATATTTTTTAAAAATTGTGAATGATGTTGAATATTTCCTTTCCCGGGAACTATTCATTTATATTCTTTGCTAATTTTCTATTGTGTTGTTAATCAATCCTTATTGATCTGCAGGATCTCTTCTTATATTGAAAGACACAGACTTTTGTCTGTGCTATATGTTACAATGTAGCAAATATTATGCCATTTTTACTTTATGGTGTAGTTTTGACACGAGGTATTAAAAAAGTAATTTTAGTTGACTATGTCTATCTTTTCTTTCATGACTTTGTCACATCTACAACAGCATTTCTTACTGCAAGTTAAGAAAAATTCTTTCATTTTCATCTTTTTATTGTTCTTTTAAGCAGTCAACTTTTTCACCCATGTGGACTTTATTTAAGCATAATGAATTAGGTTTGGGATCTAACTTCAGTTTTTTAAGATGGGTACCCATTTGTCTTAATCTATTTTGCTAAATAATTGTGTTGTTTTTGTTTGTATGTTTTACAAATTAACCCTACTGTAGGGCAAATGTAAAGGATGGGCTAAAAGTAGTCATGCAGAAAAAAATAGTGTATCTTACATGTTCATCTAGTACATGGGGGAGGACAGTTAAGTGAATCATATCTTCTCGAATATATTTAAATACACTCTCTAAAGATGTAAGAAAAAATAATTTTTTCTCAAATGTGGAAAAGAGTATTCTTCAGAGGTATTTTTATGCAAAGACAATGCATCAGAACACTAACATTTTCTAGGACCTGAACAAGATTCTTGATTGAGATGTGGGTGTTGGGTGGTCTGCAAGGTCCAGTGGTAACTATCACCCATAGATTCAGCACACTGCCCACAGTCATGAAGGTACTTATAAAGTATCCCAGCTTAATTCTTATAACATTCCATTACAAAAATTACACATGTCATAGGCTTTTGAATCTCTTGTAAATGATGTTCAAAAAACCTTTATTGTTAAATCTGCTCAGGCTATCAGGCTGGTCTGATAAAACTGTAAGCCATATGATTCAGTGTTATATAAACACTGGAAGAAAAAAAAATGGGAAGCTTCTCTTATTAAATACTATTGTGATACACACATTTTGGAGGAGTAAATATCTGGATGCTAGTGATAAAAAGTATTGTTGTAGTTGCACAGATAAGAGAAATATCTTACAGATATATTGCACACTTAACAAAAATGCTTTCTGATCCACTGTCACATTTGATTTTCAAAAAACCCTATAAACTAGATCCATGTCAAAACAAGAAAAAGAAGACATGAGTAACTTTAATAAAGGCAGTGGTCCACAAAGAATTATACTTTGAATGAATGACAGTCCTTGTTTTTAAACACAAAATCCCACTACTATATGATCCAACAATCCCACTTCTGAGTATATATCCCAAAGAATTTAAAGCAGGGACTTGAACAGAGATTTGCACACCTATGTTCATACCAGCATTATCTACAACACTCAAAAGGTGGAGGCAACCTAGGTGTCCATCAACTGATGAATGGCTAAACAAAATATCGTATGTACATGCTATGGAATATTATCCAGCCCTAGAAAAGAAGGCAATCCTGTCACATGCTAAAACATGGATGAACCTTGAAGATACTATGCCAAGTGAAGTAAGCTGATCACAAAAAGACAAACACTGCATGATTCCACTGAATCTGAGATACTTAGAGTAGACAAGTTCTTGGAAAGAAAAAGTGAGATGGTTCCAGGGACTGGGGAGAGGGGAAAATAGGGAGCTATTATTTAATGGATGTGGTTTCAGTTTTGCAAGATGAAGACATTCTGGAGATGGGTTGTATAACACATGTATCTACTTAACAACACTGAATGAACTGTAAACCTGGTTAGGATGGTAAATTTCATATCATGCAATTTTTCCACAATAAGACTCAAAATGTCTTTTCCAAGCCCCGCATCTCACAAACCTGGCCAAAAACCTCTTCATTAACTGTGAACGTGAGGTCAAGGATGTCTGTGATATTGTTGTCCTTCATCCACTGCAAGCTCTGGTGGAATTCCTCATCTAGATATTCCAGGTCACTCAAATCACAGGGCCTGGGTGCATTCAAAGGGAGAAAGGCAAACAGATTGTTTTAGTAAACACCTGCTCAGACTTCATGCCAAAATATGGTTATACCACTCTTGGGTAAAGCAACACAGGTGTATTTTAGTGATTTGATACTTTTGAATACATTGATGAACCTTTAGTTCATTTAGTAATTGGAAAAGGAAGAATTAAAATGTTTAAAATAACAAACACAAAACAATTATTGACTCAGGGACTCTCCATGGCCATTGGAGTAGCGTATCATTTAAAAATTACCAAGTTATATATCAATTTTTTTCTTTTATCTTATTCTACCTTTATTGAGATATAATTGACATACAGCACTGTATAAGTTTAGAGTGTACAGCATAATGATTTACATACAAGGACAGATGAATTCTACTTAGTAGTTTCATACAATGCTTGTAATGCTACTATAATTATTTATATAAACTGATTTATATCTGGTATATGATGTTCTCTTATGCTTGTATAAAATATCCAAATGTCTTTTTATTGGACTAAAAGGTTTATGTGATAGCTAGGCACTCAGAAAAGTAAACCACCACAAACCTAAGAGGAATGAGTAGGGAAAACAGAGACAAAAGGGCCAGAGGAGTGAGGGAGGTCAGTGCTTCTGGTCCTGCAGGCAGGGCTTGGGGGACACTTACAGTCTCAGGAGCGCCTTATAGAAGGGTCTTGTGAAGAAAGCATCCAGAAGGTACTGATGGATCAGAGCCAGGCCTAGGATTCTACCACTGAACCTGAACCTAGAACATAGATAAGGCAGAGCCATGAATTGTTAGTTGATGTGTTTCTATGCAGTGTTCATCTTAAGCCACTTTAAAAACTTGCCAAGTGATGACACAAGAGAGGCATCCATTCTTTTTATTCTTTACCATGAACAATGGCTATGAACTTGGTATGTACTAAAGGAACATACCTCCTCAAGTAACCGAATAGAGTCATTTTACTGGAATCCTCTTCTCAGACCTGACTGTATAAGGACCCAAGAGAAGAAAAGAGCTGATGAAGGGGAATTCTGGGTCCCTAGACAAACAGACAGCATTGAACCTGAGGATCTGAACCCAAGGATATGGAAAGTTTTTTGGACCATGCATTCTTACCCATTCAAGCATTCCATAGACACCACCCGAAGGTCTAATGTGTGCCTGACCCTATGCTGGAAGGTAGGGGAACTTGAATATGACTCACACATCGTGATCATGCTCATGGTCAGAGAGGTGAGGTATGTGGAATCCCAGTGTGGTAAGCAATCATGGCCACATGACCTACATGGAGCCTACATGGCCACACATGAAGAACAAGGTCTCTGCTGGGAGGGACTGGTTGTATAGACCTGGCCACCTCCAGATGTAAGGGTCTTCACTGATTTAAATCTTTGTTGGAGCAAACAGTTTTCTGGCATTTTTTGCTGGCAATCTGCCTAGCTGCATGCTGCAGCTCCTAAGAGCTTGGTCCCATTGTTGCCCTGTTCCTAAATCAGCTTCCCTCTGTCTGGTCAAGCCCACTGGCTCCCTCACCCTGGGCTCTGCCCATCTCTGGTACCTATGTCCAGAGACCTAAGGGGGTCTTTCCTGTCTTTTCCTATCTAACTAGATTTTCACCTAAACATAGTCTTAGCTGTGACTTTTTTCAGACCCCTTGTTTGAATTTCCAACTAACCCATCTCCACAATCTTTCATGAGTCTCTTATTAGACTAAAAAGACTTTGTATTCTGTAACTGCTATGAGAATGGTTTAAATGAATAGATTATCAGATCCTGTAATAAGTGCAATCATAAATAACACTTCAAATTGCCATCTTTAAAGTAGACTATTCTTCTTGCATGAAAGTGAAGTTCTCAGTCATGTCTAACTCTTTGCAACCTTATGAACTGTAGCCCACCAGGCTCCTCCATCCTTTTTGCATGAAATAACAAGCAAATATTATTGACTCTGGAGAGACGAGAGGTGAGCAGAACCTCAGTACAGGTGCTATGGGGGCACCGTGGGTGGGGAGGCCCATGGACCAGTGAACAGCTTATAGCCCTTGAGGCCAGGTTGTGCCATCAGTATTACATCCCCTGGTGGTCTTTCCTGATATCCCAGTAACTGATGGGTCCCCAACCTGGCGGCTATAGTCCTGCGTCTAAAAGCACTGTTCACTCCTACCCTAGGCAGGCTTACCCACTCTAATGGACTCTGAAGCATCACAACTGATGTTCTGAACATGATGTGGGGCTGTGGCCATGTGTGGGAGATGGTAACACTGCCCAATGTGGGAAGAGAGCAAATGTCAACACAGAGGTGCCTGCCAAGAACCTGCCTCCCTTAGTGGTGGCTCTGGAAGGCCTAATAAAGAGAAATGGTAATCTCAGCGGGCAGTAAGTGTCCACAGAAATGGAGAAGATAAAAATATTACATGAAAATAATTTCAACTCAATGTTAAAAAATGGAATATCTCAAACTAAATTCTCCAGCAAAGTATACATTATTCTAATCTATTCAAGAAAAAGTAAGAACTTAAATAGACAAATAACCATAGTATAAACTAGAAAACTTTGAGGAAAAAGGACTATATCCTTATAGTTGGGGTATTTTCACCCCAAATATTTAAACAGCTCCAGAAACCAGAAAATGGTAGAAAACTTAATTCATCATTATGGGTTACCATAATCACAAAATACAATCTGGAAAAGAGCAAAGGAAAGAAAACTAAAGACACTGAACTCATACACTAAAAAGTCATAAGTAGAACACAAGAGAAAACACCAGTCCATTTCCTGAATAATGCCAAATGATTTAGGATGCTTGATTCTAGGAAACCAAGGACAGTTTATTATTATGCATTCCATCATTGAAATTAATTTTAACATCAAAAGACAAAAATCATATGGCTTTTTCTTTCTGGTTTTTTTTTTTTTTTTGGTTAGAAGCTGAAAATTTCTTGAAAAGATCCACCATTAATTTCCTTGAAGAAAAACAAAAATTTCATAGTAACCAAGAGTAGGAGAATGTTTCCTTACATTATAAAGGATATTGATCTCAGTATCATATTTGACAATAAAGATATAGAAGGATGTTGGTTATCACCATCCTTCACAATATCCTATCAGTTCTAGTCACTGTAGTTCACTACAAGTGAAAAATGGGAAACAGATTACAAATAACTTTTATGGAATGCCTATCACACCAACACAGATCATGTTATCTCACTGATTCTTGCAACAATTCTATTGATGACAGTGGCTATCTTCATTCCACCAGAAATCACAGGTCAGTAATTAGCAGTGGGGAAGTGGTACAGCGAGGACACTGGCCCATGTCTGCCTGATGCCAGACCAAGTCTCTTCCTTTGTGCCCATTTTGAGAAGCCACAGAGCAGCAAAATTAATCCTCTGGTCCAGGGGCTGAGCTGCCCACTGTATGACCTTGTGCCAGCAGTTAACCACCTATTCTTCATTTCCTTTTCTGGAAAACAGCACTCTTCAAGTGATAGCTATTATTATTTTATGTTGGCTTCCAACACCTCCTTGTGATCATTAGAAGGGGGAATTTGTTATAAAGTTCTGGTGGTGTCTCAAGAAATCCAGCGTCAGGAATGCAGTTGAGCTCAGATACTGGGGTGACTCCATCCTCATCTGAAGTCTCCCTTTTGTTCCTCTTTGTGAACATCTGCTTCTTTCTTCTCTCCCACTGCCAACAGTGCTAATGTTTTTCAGCTTGGAGTTCAAGCCTCTAGAGTGACCAACTTGACTTTCACTGACCTAGGTTCAGATTTCCAGCATGATTCCCTGATTGTCCAACTCAGGTTGGATGCCCACCTGGGACCAAACCTGAAAGTAGGGTCTGGTGAGGAGAGCTCAGAGCTGGGTGTCTTGTTCAGCACTTTACAGCCAGGATCACCATGGCTTGCCTCTCCACCAGGGACTGGGATCAGATGGAGGGAGGCAGATGGGGCTGTTTTTAGCAAAGGGGCTGCAACACAGACCACCCATTGAGAGTTGTTTATCTGCTTTGAATGGGGTTGGGCATAGATGGAATTTCTAAAGGCGAAATTATATTGGTTTCACAGGCTGATGGGGGCAACTAGTAGGTCCTCGATATTTTTTCATAGCTGTGCAAGCAATCTATGATAATGTGGTTTGGCTTTATATAAACACAGACAGGATGGCTTGCAGCCAGTCAAGTACATACAGTAAAATATATTCCAGAGCAATGAACTATGATCTGGGATGTGTTTGTATAAGCACACTGCAGGGACTGCACAATTCAAATCCAAACAACAGCTTAGAAGGCAGAGATTGGAATGGCAAACCATTCCAGGTTGATGAATTGCCATGACAACCTCACGAACAAGAAAACATCTCCCAGGGCTTGTACATCTCCTTTGTCTCACCCAGTGTGGACAACTACTTGCTGGGAAATTGACTGTGTTTGGTGTCAACACAGGTTGGTAATGTGTAGGAATTAGGAGATGGAAGGAAAGTCCTTTTTTTTAGACTTTAGATTGATCATTGGAGAAACTATCCAGATAATTTAAGCAAAAAATACCCCCAAAGTTTCTGTTTGATCTAAGTTACTAGGCACAAATAAAGAGTTCTAAGGATCAATGAAAATGAGTCCCTACAGAAGGAGCAGCCTCTTCCTCCACAGTACATGGCAGGCATGTGTTACTTTATTTATCCAGGCCCCAGGGTCTCCAGTTCAAGAGCCACCTTCCACCATCCATGTGGACCTGCAGGGCCTTAGGCACCCCTTTCTCTCAGGGGACCCACGAGGGGGTCTTCTCTGAGGCTGCTGGCCAGTCCTGCTGTGGTGTGGTCCTGGTGTGGTACTGCTCCTCCTTTGTCATGGGCTGCCATTCCTGAAGGCACACTGAGGTCGGCACACCCCTAGGGATGGTTACTGAGCTGCAGGCTCTGGCACGGCTGCCACCGGCCCCCAGGCTGCTGCCCAAGACGTGCTCTTCCAAGTGGCCTGGGCTCATTTCTGTAGGGCTGGTAGGGAAACAGCTCCTCTGTGTTGACCTGCTCAGGTCAGATGGGCCTCATAGCAGAGTTTCTGGGCCCCTGAGGGTTTCATGGGGCCACTCCCTGTCCTTTCATCCTGAGGCTGAAAAAGTCATGGAGGGCTAAGGGGCAGCTACCTCCATGCATTCACATCTGAACCTCAGTGCTGTCAGCCACCTGTTGGGTGGCTCTTCTGCTTCTCTTGGGTCGCATCACTTCTGAAAACCCCAAATGCTCTGCTTGCAACGTGCCTCCTGTTGGCCCCCCTCCTTCCTAAGCATGTGGGATGTGCCCACAGGGTCTGATTCCAGTGATGGGCACTATACTGCTTCTCTTCACTGGACAGGCCTCAGCTATCAGGTAAATCAGCAGATACAGGCACATATGACGTGGAGGACATGAGGAGACTGTCCTCCAACTGCATATCCCAGGCGTGTCTAAATCCACATGCTAGCTACACCAGGCTGGGTCTCACTGGGACTGTCCCCCAGTACGAGATGGTGGGGCTCAGCCTTTCCTCCATCCTAACTACCTGAAGAATACGACATCCTGGAGGGTCAGAAACGAGGCCTCTCTCCATCAGTAATCCTCAAGGCGGGGGATGGAGGAAGAGAGTGTTTTCCTCTAGCTCCCTCTTGGTGTAACATGAAAACTCCCTAGGACATTCTGATTTGCCATCACCTTAAGGTGTGTTACTGACTTTAAAAAACACACGAGCCATTTTTTTCTATTTATTTACTGATCAGAGATGATTTCACAGAAACCCATCTGGACCTAAGACATCACAATTAGATGACTGTATAGCAAAATACCATGAACCCCATATTTAATAGGAAAAAACTCCTCTACTGACAGTCAGTCAAACACGGGTCTTGTGAGAAAGCCTGATCTGTCTTCCTTCAAGGCAGGAACATGGGCAGCTCACAGCTTGATTTCTGAACCCAACCCCACCCACCCTGTGGTTTCAAGAAACATCCACTGGACTAAGTTCTTTTCCAATCCTTGGTTTTCAATACACTGCAAGTTTTCATTTTTTGGTATCACCAGTCCTTACCCTCTTGTCAAAGAAAAATAATAGAATTGGGTATTTTTTAGTACAAAGAAAAATATAAGCAACATAGACAATATCAATAAAAATGCATCAACTCCATCTCCTGAAGCAACATCCCTGACCCTGGTGCGTTCTTCCCCTGGAGTATCAGTGGTGACCACACACATGCTTATGAAAATGGAGTCTCCTTCCCACTCTCGTTCCTCTAAAGCTTCCTCATTTCACACCACAGCCCAGCCTAGAGATCCTCACATATCTGCAAACACAGGTTTTCATCATCCAATTTAAATGAACTCCAAAGTATTTCATTTTTATGAATGTCCTATGCTTGGTTTAGCCCTTCCCACTCTGATGGACACCTAAGTGTTTTTCATCTTTACCCATCTGCTCACAGGTATTGGAGTGGGGACAGCATACAGCCAGTCAACTCTGGGACCACGGGAGAAACTTTGAAATGGGCACATGTCACTCTTTAAGCATTCTCATCAACACCTCACCAGACGTTTGGGAGATGAACTTGAGTTACCTCTGATGAAAGCAACTGCAGCCACTCAGCTTTCCTAACAACGCTGAGGGAGATCATGGCAGGAGATCTGAAAGCAACCAGTGTTACTGGCAAGGGTTTATCTCACTTCCATCTGAGTTTTGTACACTGTAGTGAGCGTTCAAAGGAAATGGAGTTTCACACATTCTAGCACATCTTCTCATATGGCTTAAAAGGCCCAGCAGAGACATGACTCTCCCCTTGAGTGAATTACTGTTGATTCATTACTCTTCAGGAAAAGGCAATGGCACCCCACTCCAGTACTCTTGCCTGGAGAATCCCATGGACAGAAGAGCCTGGTAGGCTGCAGTCCATGGGGTCACGAAGAGTCAGACACGACTGAGCGACTTCCCTTTCACTTTTAACTTTCATGCATTGGAGAAGGAAATGGCAACCCACTCCAGTGTTCTTGCCTGGAGAATCCCAGGGACAGTGGAGCCTGGTGGGCTTCCGTCTATGGGGTTGCACAGAGTTGGACACAACTGAAGTGACGCAGCAGCAGCATTACTCTTTGGGTAGTTTGCCAATAATCCAAGAAAGGCAGTGTGGTGGTGAGGACAAAGTTGAAAGTTCTGATGTCAGGCTGTCCTTGTTTAACACTTCTGACCTGTGTGACTTTGGGGAAGCTGCTTACCACCTCTGAGCCTCAGTTTACTCATCTGCATAATGGGATCATAATAGCATCTACTGTAGAGGGCAACTGCTGAAAGACTTCCCACTAGTAGAGTCAGCCCACCTGGGTACTCATTCAGAGACTGGCATGTCTGATCCCTTTCCCAGGCTCAGGACCCTAGACTACACATCCAGGCTTGACTGGAGGAGGAGAATATGGATTGGACCAGAGGACTAGCCTGCACATTTCTGTTGTTGCAGAACTACAAACTTTCGCTTTGTACTCTTCAGTACAAACCTACTGAAAAATTTTGAAGCCCCATTTGAAGTCTGGCTCAATGAAGTTAATTGTTCACATTTCTAATATCTAGAGTAGGTCTCTATTCAGAAAGATGGACAGAAAGATCAAACTGCAGAGATTTGAAGCCACTGAGTCAATGGATGGATGTGATGAATGTTTTACCCCTAGAAGCTGAACTAGCAGCTCTCTCCCTCCCTTCTTCTCTCCTTCTTCCGTCTCTCTAACAAAACTTTATATGGAAACATGTTTTAGCAGGAGGTAGGATGTAATGGTTTCACGGTGTACTTTTCAACTGATTGTTTAAACAAAAGCAGTTTGCATAATGGCGAAGAATTCAGGATGTTTGGGAGAGGAATTTCTTGTTCACAGATCAGATTTATGGAAGGGGAAGTAGGATGGTTTGCCAAGTGAAGAAAATAAAAGGCCTAATTACACAACAGTATAAATCAACCATACTTCAATAAAATTTTATAGAAATACCAAATTACTCTGGAAGGACATTTTACTCTGGAAGGATAATGTAGCAAAACCCTTTTAAAAGGCTTCTCATTAATCCTCTTATATGAAAGCGATATAAAAATGGAATAACACCCTTAGAGCAGCGCCCAGGCAACGATTCGAGTCTGAAAGGTTCTGCTGTGGTCTTTCTGGTTTGAACCTCTGGCACTAATCTTGGCCCTATAACAATTATCCCACAGTGTCTCTAGGTTCTGGTGACCCTTTTAGGGTTTTCTTGACCTGTAAGCTATCAATCTCTCTCTGCATGACTCAGCATCAGAGATACTTCCTGTACCAGCTTCAGCCTTGAAAGGCCCAAAGCTGGCCCCATCTCCTGGCCTTCCTGCCTGGAAAGGGCATCAGATAGTATAGGGTTGGTCAAACGGTTTGTTCGGGTTTTTCCATAAAATCTTATGGAAAACCTGAACGAACTGTTTGACCAACCCAATGTATTAGGGAACTGCAAAGAGCTGGACACTTGGTGATAGCGTGCTTGATTCTTGTTTCCCTCGAGGAAGGGCTCGGGGGCTGGGGCAGATACAAGAACAGCTGGCAGGACTCTGAGGTCTGCTCAAAAGCCGGCACACAGTCTGCAGACTTTGGTGGTCTCTTCCAAACACCACAGCATCTTCTGGAGTGCAAACAACTGTCAGAACCAGCACTGCACTGGCAAATCCCAGGGGCTCAAAAATATTTTGTTGTCACTGAATGAAATCCGAGGGCTGCTAAAACTGCCCCGGGCCTGAATGCCCCCTAGACACCATCACAGTGGCCTGCCTCCCAAGCTATGACTCTGCAACTATACCTACACTGTGCATGGTCTACCTCCTGCACACTGATGGCCAAGTTCTAGAAGGTTCTCTCCACAGCAGTCATGTTTTCCATCCCTGCTCCTTTTGGGTTCTTCCCCCATCACTGCTCCCTGGCAATGGACCAAGATTTGCAGGGCTTAAAATCCTTTAAGAGATCCTAGAGGTTCTCAAAAGAACAGAGCCAGTTCCTCAACTGTAGCACAGGTGACATTTCCTGCCCTGTGCCCTGCAGGGTGTTTCACACAACCCCTGGGCTCTGCCACTCGATTCCAGTGCCGTCCATCCCCTCAAAGTTGTGATCACCGAAACTGCCTCCAGATGTAGCCAGATGTCCGCCGAGGGGTATGGGGCAAAACCACCCTCTTCAGGGCAGAATATCCTAATAGGTGATCACAGTCCCCTTTGTGACACACGGGCACCGCTTGCCTCTCCTGGGCTCTCTGAGGCAATGAAGGTCTCAACCTCCAGGCTTTGTGCTCCACTCTGAGCAGTTTTCATCACTCCCTGGGTCTCTTAAGTGTGTCTTCCTACTCCACTAAACATCATTTAATTGATATTTTCTTTTTTGATATTTTTCTTTTTGGACACACTGCACAGCTTGAGGGATCTTAGTTCCCCAACCAGGGATGGAAGCAATGTCCCCTGCAGTGAAAGCGTGGAGTCCTAACTGCTGCACCTCCAGGGAAGTCCCCCAAACATCATTTTAGATTCCCACCTAGAACTTGGGTTCTAGGTCTATGACTCTCTTGGGAAAAGAATACGAGGGGAGGATAACTCCTCCCAAATGTACCAGATTACATCATCCTTTCTGAGGCAATGATGTCTGACCTGAGTGAGCCTCCAAGAGAAGGAGTACTACAAGTTTGGGGGAAACAATGCCTGAGGTGGGAACACAAATGGTTTGTCTGAATAACTGTAAAGAGGGCACAAGGACTGGATGCCGGAGAGAGAAAGAGAGGATTGGAGAACATGAATCTGGAGAGATTCCCCAGGCCGCAGAACATGAAGGTTTGGGCAGGCATGGGAAGGACTGTGGAGTCCATCCACAGTGTGATGGGAATCCACCAGAGGTTTCCCATAGGGTCCACAGGATGAACTGATTGACGTTGGGAATAACCCCTCCAGATGCTGCATGAAGAGAGGTGAGGCTGTTAAGCGTGGGAGAAGAGAGGCCAGTTTGGAGGCTCCTGCAGTCATCCATGTGGGAGGTGATGGCAGCCTACAGGTGGGGGTGGAGGTGCTGAGGTCACTTTGGGGATATATTTTCACAACAGGGCCAAGAGGATGTGCTGATGGACTGGATGAGAGATGTGAGAAAAAGACAGGCATCAAAGACAGCCCATGGTGTTGGGCCAGAGCAATTGTGCAGATGGTGGTGCCATTTACTGAGATGAGAAACACCAGAGAAGAGAAGGTTTAGAAGAAAAACTGGAGAGTTCTCTAATAGGTAAGTTTGTGATGCCTATTAAATATCGGGGTGGAGCTGTTGAGTGGGCAGTTTTACCAATTAGTCAGGATTTCTAGGAACAGGGCCAGGCTGTGGATGTTAATGTGGAGTAATCAGGATAAACATGGACGGAGCTACAGGAGTTCATGAAGTTGGACGAGACCACCTTGGAAGTGCATGCAGATGGAGCGGTGGACCAAGGGTTGAACCTTAAGCAATGAAACATCCAGGGATCTGGAAGCTGAGGAGTGATGATAAAGTAAACCGAGCAGGAACAGGCAATGAGTGATGAGGAGAACCTAGGAGTGTAGAGACTGTTCAGGAAGGAGACAGAGACTGACTGTCAAATGCCTCTGAGATCACATAATAGGAGGTCTGAGAGTCGCCCACTGGATTAGGCAACCTCGATGAGAGCAGGGAAGGGGAAGAAAAGCTGGACAGAATGGCAGAAGAGAAAGCAGAGCAAGTCAGCACAGATAACTCTTTGTAGGAATGCTTCCGTAAAGCGGAGCAGTGAACCAAAGTGATACTTGGAGGGTGTGACATCAAAGGAGGCTTGGATTGCTTTTAAATGCACTTTTAATTTCAACAAATTTACTGAGTGCCTCCTATGTGCCGGGTGCATGCAATGATATGAAGGCAAATGTTCATTCCAAAAAATGTACAGGTCAGGAAGGTGGAGAGAGCTAGCAATGCAGCATTTCTTTACCATGTAACTAACATGTGCTATAGAAGAGTGCTCAGAATGTGTGCAAATCCAGAGAAGGGAGACTTAGCTGACTTGGGAGGGATTAAATCTAGGCAGGCTTCCCAGAGGAGGTGATGATTGAGGCAAACTTTGAAGAATGAGTAGAAGTTAGTCTGCTTCAGAAGGCAGGGAAGGGCTTTCCAAGAAAATAAGATCATATGAAGAAAGAGGCAGGCACAGAACAGAATGTGTTTAGGACAGCAAGAAATTCATGATGACTAGAACAGAAAGAGGGAGAATAGGGCAAGATTATGCTGAAGAAAGAGGAAGCAGGACATCCTGGAAGGTCTTATTTTCCAGGCCAACCAGTTCAGCTTTTAAACTGTTAAGAGAATGGGGACCTGCTGAAGGGTTTAAGCAAGAGAGCAATATGCTTGTTTTGGCATTTTAGAGAAATCTATCTGCAGCCATGTGAGGGATAGATTTGAAAATGGGACACATTGGAGGGCATTACAGTACGTCCAGGTAATTGTGAGGAACATCTTGAAGGGAAAATTGGTAAGACAAGAAGCTTTGTGAGCAGAAAGAGAAGGATGACAGGAAGTGGCTCCTGGGAGAGATTAGATGTTAACTTGGAGGAGGATCAAGTGACGATGTTAAGTAAGAATTTGAAACTCAACAGAGAAATCAGGATAAAAACACAGATTTAAAATTCATAGTTTGGACACAGAATAAAGTTTATAAAACAGCAAACTTTGATTCAACTGCTGTTTGTTGCTGTTGTTGTTCAGTTGCTAAGTCGTGTTTGATTCTTTGTGAACCCATGGAATGCAGCACACCAGGCTCCCCTGTTCTCACCATCTCCCAGAGTTTGCTCAGATTCACGTCCACTGAGTCAGTGAAGTTATCTAACCATCCCATCCTCTGCTGTCCTCTTCTCCTTTTGCCTTTAATATTTCCCAGCATCAGGGTCTTTTCCAATGAGTCAGTTCTTTACATCAGGTGGTCAAAATGTTGGAACTTCAGCTTCAGCACCAGCGCTTCCAATTAATACTCAGGGTTGATTTCCTTTAGGATTGACTGGTTTGATCTCTATGTAGTCCAAGGGACTCTCTAGAGTCTTCTCCAGCACCACAATTCAAAAGCATCAATTCTTCGGGCCTCAGCCTTCTTTATGGTCCAATTCTCACATCCATACATGACTACTGGAAAAATTGTTGCTTTGACTATACAGATCTTTGTTGGCAAAATAATATCTCTGATTTTTAATATGCTGTCGAGGTTTGTCATAGCTTTCCTTCCAAGGAACAAGCATCTTTTAATTTCGTGGCTGCAGTCACTGTCCACAGTGATTTTGGAGCCTAAGAAAATAAAATCTGTCACTGTTCCTACTTTTTCCCCTTCTATTCGCCACGAAGTGATGGGAATGCCATGATCTTTGTTTTTTGAATGTTGAGTTTTAAGCCTACCTTTTCACTCTTCTCTTTCACCTTCATCAAGAGACTCTTTAGTTCCTCTTCACTTTATGCCATTAGAGTGATATCATTTGCATATCTGAGGTTGCTATTTCTCCTGGCAATCTTGGTTCCAGCTTGTGATTCATCCAGTTTGGCATTTTGCATGATGTACTCTGCTGTATTTTATGTAAAATTATGTCTTTCCATCTATTTGTCTGTCTGTTCACTTGTCCATCATCTATCCATTTGTCCATCCATCCATCCATTCAACTATCCATCCATCTATCTAATAAAATAGCATGGAAGGACTTAAGTAAAAATATTAATAGCATTTATTTCTGTGTGGAATATTTCCTCATGTCCATTAAATTTTTTACAATGGATGTTGACTACTGATAAAGTTATAAATATTTATTTACATATAATAGAGATACAAGGAAAACTAGAAGACCTTGGTGTCTCAGGATCTGAGGCAGCAGACTTCCAGAGACTTCCAGGTAGGAGTTCATATCTACTGCAGCGATGTTTCCATTAATGTAGGGAGGGATAATAGTCCCCTAAGTTTGTGACCAGTGGGTGCCTACTGCTCAAAGAAAGAGCAATTTCAGCGCTCAATACTTAAGTCAGATTTTAGTAGGTGAAGTAGAGGATGAAGGAAAGGAGCTGTAAGCAGAGGGAGAGGGTAAAGTATAAAGATGGAGGAAAAGGATAAAACTCCTGGAGCAGAGTGTGGAGGATTTGGGGACAAATGGGTCCAGAGGCTCAGTGGAGGGATCTGCCTGGAACTGGAAGAGGGCAATGCAGGGACAGTGCTAGGGTTGGGGGGTATTTGTAATTGTGGTGGGAAAATTGAGGTGGTCCTTCTGAGTGCTTCCATGCCTACAAGATCTGAAGTCATCTTCTCAAAGTGAAGGAATCTGGTTGGTTGAGGCTTTCAAGACAGGGAGTGAAAGATGCATCAAAGGACTGGTGAGCTTTGCTGTAGAACCTGCTGAGGTCAGAGAGTATGATATAGGATTGTACTGTCTCTCAGGATCATCTCATTTGATCCAGTACTAGAGGGGCAGGAAACAGCTCTGGCCCTGAACATGGAAGAGTGAGTTACATATTGACCCAAGGTGACATTTAGCCCATCAGATGGAGTGTAAGCATGGAGGGGAGAGGGAATTGTGTTCAGGGACAGGAGGCATGCAGGAGGCCTGGGGTGAAGAAGCCATGCCAGATGGGCAGCGGATGGTGAGTCAGAGGTGCAAATGAACTTGGTGAGCAGCTGCAGTAGGGGAGGAGGTGGGAACACTGGTTGTGGAATGGTTGATGTGGGGATTTTAGAGTTTCAGTTTCAGATATGGCACAGTTCTGGGTGATAATGAGCTTGGGAAGGCCATTGTGGGAGCAGGTGGCTGGAGTGGAATGTAGGTCAAGGCTACTATGGTTAGGAAAGTTACGTCTATTCTTTTTTCTGTTGTTGTTAAATCCAAACTAGTATATATTTGTTTTGTCTTTTTTTTTAAACTTTAATTGACGTATAGTTGATTTACAATATTGTGTAAGTTTCAGGTGTATAGCACAGTGATTCAGTTATACTTATATATGTATGTATGCATATATTCTTTTCTAGATTCTTTTTCCTTATAGGTTATTATATAACATTGAATATAGTTCCCTTTGCTCTACTGTAGGAAGTTAAGTCTATTCATTATACCTTTATTCAGATGATATTTCAAGGAATGGATAAAGAATTGCCTCCCTTATGCCCTCTCAAACTGTTTAAATATTGCCTGATTTACGTTTGGCTTTCCTAGCTTCCCTGTGTGTGGAAACAGCATTGCAAATTAGCTGAGAAAATCTGAAGTTTCCTTCATCTGTCATGAAAAAGACGCCAACACAAGATAATGACAGGATATGACCTTCTGACTGCCAATTAGCAACTGAAATGAATGTCTAGCCCTGGTCCCTGCCAAGTGCCCCCATTAGTATCAGTCCTGTAGGAAGGCAAAGGAGTAAGACCAGAGCTGCTTGTTCCTCAATGTGGCAATACGCTGGGCCAAATGGGTGACTCCTTCTCAGAGAAAGTTCTTCCAGAAGTAGATTGTGCAGATTATTTGTAGTGGGTTGAATGTGCCCCCAAAGATGCATCCATTTCCTCAACCCTGAACCTGTGAACATGACCTTATTTGGAAAAAGGGTCCTTGCAGATATAACTAAGGATCTCAAGCTGAGATCATCTTTTTTTTTTTTTTCTTGGTTAATGTCTATTTCCAGCTCACATTTTTTTTTTCTCTCAACAATTTCACAAAAGGCTTATATTACTTTCAGACTAGTTTCACACTGGCAGAATAAAAGTAATTGCAATATTCTCTAAAATATCTTAGCATTAAAAAAACTCCCACTGTTTCCATTTGTTAAACTTTTGAAAAATAATACAATGCCCTAGGCCAGCTAGAAAATTTTATGATCTTGAAGAGAACTTTATCTTTAACATTAAATATACAACACTGCAAACATCAGGAACTTTCCCCTCTTGTACCAATGATACAAATGCAGGCTTCCCTGGGTGGCCATCCCTGTGGAGTACAGTATAAAAATTCCTGCCTTGAGTCACACAGACCACTTGTTAGCTGGGGGATCCAGAAAAAGTTACCTCACTGCTCTGAGCCTCGGTTTTCTGTTTTCCTCGACTATATAATAGGGATAACTGCATCAAACTAGCCAGGACGATAAGCTGCAATGATGCATGTAAAACATCAGATAGCATAGTTCATTTACTCATGATTCAGACTAAACTATCCGTCAGACTAAACCGTCACAGCAATTTCAATATGTCAATTACCTTTAGAGATGTTGCTGGGATAGGAAGACTGTCTCTTCTCCTGGGACTAAATAATGTTTAAGATAACCAAGCCACTGGAGACAAATCTGTTGGGATGACTGAATTTCAAAAAGGAGCCTTGTATTTCAAAATGGGAAAGAGCAAAACCAAAAGCCTACCCAGGGTAGACTGGAGTGGCCACCTTGGTCTCATAAAATCTGGAGATCTGGGCTCAGCAGGTGTGCCAGGGCGGCCTCCCCACCTCCTCACAGGTCAGTGACAACATGCTGGTCCCTGAGTCAGCGGACTCTTGGCCTACATTTCATGACTGTGGTTTCCTCAGTTCACCCATCCCACAGTGCACACCACTGCCTCACGAGGATGTCTTTGTTAAATCACTTAACAGTGGTTAATCAGTTCAGTAGCTCAGTCGTGTCCAACTCTTTGCGACCCCATGGACTGCAGTACACCAGGCCTCCCTGTCCATCACCAACTCCCAGAGTTTGCTCAAACTCATGTCTATTGAGTTGGTGATGCCATCCAACTATCTCATCCCCTGTCATCCCCTTCTCCTGCCTTCAATCTTTCCCAGCATCAGGGTCTTTTCAAATGAGTCAGCTCTTCACATCAGATGACCACAGTATTGGAGTTTCAGCTTCAGCATCAGTTCTTCCAATGGATATTCAGGACTGATTTCCTTTAGGATGGACTGGTTGGATCTCCCTGCAGTCCAAGGGACTCTCAAGAGTCTTCTCCACACCACAGTTCAAAAGCATCAATTCTTTTGGCACTCGGCTTTCTTTATGGTCCAACTCTCACATCGATAAATGATTACTGGAAAAACCATAGCTTTGACTAGATGGACCACAGTCGGCAAAGTAATGTCTCTGCTTTTTAATCAGATAACCAGTTAGCTGTAGTGCCAGTAGTTGGAATAGAAGAAAGTTTTCTTTCTTTAACTTTTGTTTGCTCACTCCTACTTGTGAGGAATGCTGATGAGCATTCTCAGTGACAAAAGGAATTTAAAGACAACAACCAAAAAAATATCACTGGGAAAACCTGACAGCACTCAATTAAGTATGCTTCCTTTGAGAGCTTAGTAAACAGCCAAGTGCTGTTTGCATTCAATTTAGACAAGGACATTAAAGATACTCATTTCTGTTTTCTTTTTTCTTTAAAGCGTAACGTAGTCTTGGGCCCTCTGGTTTCTGAGATCCTTCTTGAGAGTCCTGGTCTGAGTGTAGCTGAAGAAGCTGAGATCATCTTAGATTGTCCAGGTGGGCCCTAAATCCACTGACAAAGGTCCTTATAAGAGACAGAAGAGAAGATATAGAAGCATAGACTGAAGTGGTGCTCCCATAAGCCAAGGAATGCTTGGAGCCAGCAGAAGCTGAATGAAGCCAGGAAGCATTCTCCCCTAGTGTCTTGAGAGGGAATAAGTCCTTGATGATACTTTTACAAAATTTTAATTTATTAATTTATTTTTGGCTATGCTGGGTCTTCACTGCTACGAGAGCTATTCTCTAGTTGTAGTGGTTTCTCTTGTTGCAGAGCATGGGCTGTAGGGCATGTGGGCTTCAGCAGCTGTGGCACATGGGCTCAGTGGTTGTGGATCCCGGGCTCTAGAGCACAGGCTCAATTGTTGTAGCATGCGGGCCTTGTTGCTCCCGAGCATGTGGGATCTTCCTGGACCAGGGATCGAACCTGTGTGTCCTGCATTGGCAGGTGGATTCTTTACCACTGAGTCACTAGGGAAGCCCCTTGCTGACACTTTGATTTTGGACTTCCGTAATGGAGAATACTCAGTTTGTGAAAATTTGCTGTGGCAAGTCTGGGAAGGCAATATAGTACCCAGTGCAGGGTACTATAAAGAGGATACCCCTCTTCCTTAGTCTTCTGGAATGATTATTAAACATATTATTGTGGAGTTTATAAGCTGAATCCCTAAAGTCATATATTTAATTTCATGCAAGAGGAGAATCTGATTTTCAATGAGACAAAGAGTTTGCTTCCATGCCCAGAATTATATAGAAAAATTGAACAAAACATGCTGCTTGCCTGGATAACTGAAACATTCTGAGAGCTGCTATATCCTCATCCAACTGGGTAAAATAGGAAGGTAAAGGTTTAAAAGACATTGATTATTTGAGCTGCACAGCCCAGAAAATAAAGGAATAGTGGTGTCACTGTGCTCCAGGCAAAACTCAGTGCCCTATTGACCCCTTAACTGTCATGCCATTCCCTTGTCTATGCGTCATTAAATAATGTACAGTATTACATGAAAACTGAATCAGGTTAAAAAAATAATCAACTGGATATAACCTAAGCAACTTTTATGTTTTTCATCCATCCATCCATCCATTCAATCTTTCAACAAATTCATGAAAATGGTTTCAATAAGCCATTTTTGAGGCACTGTCTAGTTGTTGGGGTTGTTAAGAGTACAACAGACAAGAGCATACAGCCTAGTGACATTACGGTTCAGGAAATTATTAGAATTACTGAACGACTACCTAAGTCTCAGCTAAAATGACATTTTGTACTTTCTACATGACTGGCGAAATAGTAATGGCTCTGACAAATCGCGTTCTCATGCTATACTGGAAGTACTGGTACAACCAGATACCGGGAATACTTGAAGCTATTTATGTAATTGGTTCTGAATTAATTGTATTGGTGAAGGAGAAGGATGGGAGGCATACACAATATAATAAATCAACGTGATGTCAGAGCTTGCAACTATGTTCTATTCAGCTTTGTGGTTTTGAAGATTTATCAACTGATTGTATTTTCTTTATATAATAGAATTAATTGATATTCTTTGAGATCAGAATATAACGAGAAAGTCCTTAGAAGACTGGATAGTAGGGAAAGACAATCTTGGAGTCCATGTTTGCTACTCATCATCTGAAAACTGGAATCCCTTCTTGTCTGTTTGTGCCCACAGAGGTCCCAAGGCATCTGTCTGATCTGTTCCCAGCCTGTGCCTGAGGGTTTGTCTCCTGGATTACGTCATACACTTTCTTAGAAATCTAGAGTGATTTCCACGTATGTTTCACATACATATTACTGATTGTTAGATTTACATGTCTCCACCAATTATGACCCTTTGGGTCTTATGTCCATTTGGGTACTTTGTTCCTGTTCTCAACTTGATTATGGTTGAACTTTTGTCTCTGGCCCACCTGTGCAAATGTTCCTTTCAACACTTTTCCCAGACAGCTTTACTATTCTCAATTTAGGAAATCCTTTCCAGGTGGTTGACACTGGCCCTGGCCCTCTAGTCATCCCAATTTCTGTTGTGATCAAACTCTTCACCCTTCCCACTGCTCGAATATATATATATCCTTTAATGAAATGGATGCTAAACAGAAAATAAACCTTTATATAACTTACATTTTAAAAATCTCTTCTGATAGAAAGTCTTTTGAAGATGAGATGTTGCTGACTCTGTTAATTCTATTTAAACAAGTCAGAAAATGAACACATCTCATGGAAAGTGCATCTTTCAGTGACTTATCCAATACTTTCAATATTTTAAATTTTTACACTTAGAGTCAAGCCTAAGAATTTCTCAGCCCTGATATTGACCACATATTGTGTCTATCCTCAGACTTGTATTGTTACTAGAGACTACTTTCATTTCCTTTGTCCTCAAAGCAAATTTTTAAGATGGGCATCAACCATTTCCATTTATTTAATCAAGTCGCAATGTATTCACAAAACAGAGTCTGAGTCACATAAAGCATAATTTTTAATCCCCATGCTACATGTTAGGATGCTAAAGTAAGGTAATGTAAACAGTCTGGTCAAATAATAATTAACTTTGATTCTCTTGAAAGCTTTCCTCAGTTTAAATCCTAATAAACCAGGGACATTAGAAAAACAGGAGGTGACATCTCCCATCTCAGCGCAGCATGTAAGCTTCTCCCATGCCTTCACCATTGGTCACTTATACATAAAGTGCTGTGACTTCTTTTCCAAAAATATAAGCACACAGGAGAGCTAACAGGGAAATCACACCCTGAAAACTCAGATCTCCACAGTCTCTGCAGTGGGAACTTGTTTTTGTTCTTTTTTTTTTGAAATCCTTTCAATGTTAGGTCTACATGGCATGTCCTGGCCTCTCCACTTTTCTCTTCCCATCTTCAAATAAGGGATAATAATGTTCAATTTCGCTTACCTACCTCGAGGGAGAATTTTAGGAAAGAGTAATTTAATGTTAATAGGTTCTTTGAAGATGAAAAAGCACTTCATAATTGCTAAGTTCTATTATATTTTAAAAACCCATCTCAAAGATATTGCTCTTTCCTTATGCTCATAACTTTGATTAATTAAAAATAATTATCCTTTCTCAACCTCATTATTTGAGTGCATTAAATATGAGGTTCCCACACCATGCCTGTTTCCATGCTTTACCCAATATTACTGCCTCCCTTTTTGGATCTTCATGTTTTCTAACTTCTCACATATTGGTAAATGAAGTGAAAATCTGGCATTTCTGCCTGGGGTGATTTCATGTTTTTGTGTGAAAACTGCACCAATATCTAGCTTTCTTTTTCTGACACTTCCTGGGCAGGGCGGCGGTGGGGTGGGGGGGGCAGTCAGGGGGCTCATGAAGCTGCCAGCATCTATGGCAATGCTTTCCCAAGGGTGGCGATCCTTCCTTTGGCATCAGGGTCCCTGAGATGCTTAGTCAAATACAAGTGCCCAGAGATTAGACTCTCTGTGGGGTGGGTTCTGGGAATCTGCTTTTAAAACAAGTTCTGCGGTTACCGACTGAAGTTTGAGAATCACAGACTCCAAGTCCCTCATCCCCCCACCTTTTTTTTAAAGATAGAAAAAAAAAAGTTCTGGGGAACTGTCTCGTGCTCCAGTGTTTAGGAGTCCACACTTTCACCGCTGAGGGCACAGTTCAATCCCTGGTAGGAGAACTAAGATCCCACAAGCAAAAAAAGGTCTCAGAGTCAGAAGTGAAGTTTTGCCTTAGGCATTAGTCAATGCATTCTATGCACAGGTACCCCAGAAGGATGGAGTTCAAAAACCCATCTCTTCCAAAAGCAGAGGATGTGAAGTGTCCTGCTTGTCTTCCTCTCAGCCCAACGACTGGCAACCATGTCTTCTCCCGCTCCATTACATAGAAGAGGGGTTCTTCCTTTTTTTCCTGAGCTAATTTCCTTCTTGTGTAACCAGCCGGTAAGCGGTGACACTTGCCAGGGGCTTCCCTCCAGTCCAGAGGAAGAAGGGCTGCTCAGGTTTCGGGGTTTCTCTTTTCACTTTGCCATAGACCCCCTTCCCTCTTGGAGAAGGAAATGGCAACCCACTCCAGTATTTCTTGCCTGAAAAATCCCATGGACAGAAGAGCCTGATGGGCTACAGTCCATGGGGTCACAAAGAGTCGGACATGACCGAGTGACTGAATGTAAGTACCTTCCCTCCTGCCTCCCCGGGGCTCCTGTCCCATCAATTTCTGTCCTCTTATAATTCAAATCTTTCCCTCTCTTCTTACATAGCTTCCTCAAAACCTTGCACCCTTTGAGCTGCCCCACCCGGCTGAGCTTCCAGAAAGGGCAGTGACTAGGCTATGGATGGCTAATACAAATGAAACCATGCAGCGCTCCCTTTAGAAGGTGAGCACAGTACAAATGGGGGGTAGGGGGGTGGTGCAGGTGGAAACAATAAGCTTGTCCTTGCTGTGGAGTTGCTCTAGAGTTAGCCTCTGGGAAGTGGAGTCTTGATTCTTTGCAGGCCCCCCTACTTGTAGAACGACAGTTCCCTGCTCCCATGCCACACCCGTCATGGTCTGCATTCCCTCTGCTGGGTGCACATTCCTGCCCGCTGAGTTCAGGGTTTGGCCCTAAGCTGGTCTCCCATCTCCACAGCTAATAGTGGGTTCGGCTCTGTCCTGGCATTCCTGCCAGTGGTTTGTTCTGTAATTGTTCCCTCCTCATCTGTGGGAAGACTGAGGTGTGGTCTCTGTCCTCCCGGACATGCAGGCCTGCAGGGAGAGGCGGGGTGGGCTGCTGCTGGGCAGGTGACAGAACCACCTGCCCGAACACTCCTCGCCTCCAACCACCCAGAAAAGCCATGGGAATCCTGATTCCTGAGGGATGTGACTTGGCGCCAAGTTTTGCTCCTGATTGAGTCCAGGAGGCAAATGATGAAAGCAAGTGAGAGAATCATTCCTAAAGAGTACTAATATATAATTTCATTTCTATGAATTTCTAGAACATTCAAAGAAAATAAGTGCTGAAAAAGATTTATTCAGTGGTTTCACGGAGTTGAGAAGGGTCAAGGACAGACTGGGAAGGACCATGAGAAGATTTTTGAGGTGATAGAAAAATCCTTTATCTTTACAGAGGTGCAGGATATAAATGTATATATTGTTGTTTAGTCACTAAGTTGTGTCTGACTCTTTGCAACCCCATGGACTGTAGCCTACCAGGCTCCTCTGTCCATAGAATTCTTCAGGCAAGAATACTGGAGTGGGTTGCCATTTCCTTCTCCGGGGGATCTTCCTGACTTGACCTAGGAGTCAAACCTTGTCTCCTGCATTGCAGGTGGATCCTTTATTGTCCCAGCTACCAGGGAAGATAAAGTAAAGGGAAGGGGCTGGCAAAATGGGGATGTAGAATGGAAGACACCAGAGGTGGAGTGAGTGAGGTGGCAGTATAGTCATGTGACATTTCTAATATGCCAGAGGCTCACCATCCAGCACTGGGTCCTCAGCAATAGGAGGGAGCATTTAGGAATTCATGTTTAAGACAACTGTTTCTCTCTAAAACTTAGATAAGCCATTTGAACCAAATGGAATTTTAATTGCTAGGGATTTTTAAAAATTTACACACATTTACAATTTTTATATCAATTCATTAACATGCTCTTGGATGCTTTTAAAAATTATCGTTGGTTTTGTCTTCTTGAGCAGTCAGCTCAGTTGGTGGCTCTCTCCTCATCTCATCTCCTGGGACCCATGTTGACTAAGATGTATGCTTCCATATTTTTCATCTAAATCATTTAATCATATTCTTTGTTGCTGTTCAGTCACTCAGTCGTGTCCAACTCTTTGTGACCCAATGGGCTGTAGCACGACAGGCTTCCCTGTCCTTCACCATCTCCTAGAGCTTGCTCAAACTCATGTCCATCGAGTTGGTGATGCCATCCAACCATCTCATACTGTTGTCCCCTTCTCCTCCTGCCTTCAATCTTTCCCAGCATCAGGGTCTTTTCTGAGTTAGCTCTTCACATTGGGTGACCAAAGTATTGAAGTTTCAGTATCAGTCCTTCCAATGGATATTCAGGATAGGTCTCCTTTAGGATTGACTAGCTTGATCTCCTAGCTGTCCAAGGGACACTCAAGAGTCTTCTCCAACATCACAGTTCAAAAGTATCAATTCTTTGATGCTCAGCCTTCTTTATGGTCCAACTATCACATCCATACATGACTACTGGAAAAACCATTGCTTTGACTGGATGGGCCTTTGTTGGCAAAGTAATGTCTCTGCTTTTTAATATGCTGTCTTAGATTGGTCATAGCTTTTCTTCCAAGGAGCAAGTGTCTTTTAATTTCATGGCTGCAGTCACCATCTGCAGTGATTTTGGAGCCCAAGAAAATAAAATCTGTCACTGTTTCCACTGTTTCCCCATCTATTTGCCATGAAGTGATGGAACTGGATGCCATGATCTTCATTTTTTGAATGATGACTTTCAAGCCAGCTTTTTCACCTTCCTCTTTCACTTTCATCAAGAGGCTCTTTAGTTCCTTTTCGCTTTCTGGATAAGGGTGGTGTCATCTGCATATCTGAGGTTATTGATATTTCTCCCAGCAATCTTGATTCCAGCTTGTGCTTCATCCAGTCCAGCATTTCGTATGATGTACTCTGCATATAAGTTAAACAATCAGGGTGACAATATACAGCCTTGATGTACTTCTTTCCCAATGTGGAACCAGTCCATTGTTCCACGTCCAGTTCTAACTGTTGCTTCTTGACCTGCATATAGGTTTATTAGGAGGCAGGTAAGGTAGTCTGGTATTTCCATCTCTTGAAGAATCTTCCAGTTTGTTGTGATCCACACAGTCAAAGGCTTTAGCGTAGTCAGTGAAGTAGAAGTAGATGTTTTTCTGGAATTTTCTTGCTTTTTCTATGATCCAATGGATCATATACTAATTTATTTGTATTTACATATCTATCTATATTTATATACATACAGGTTTTGTGTCATTATTTTTCAGTTTTTAAATTGTGTTGTTCATACTTTTTTGCTTTTCTTCCCTCAACAATATCTTACAGAAATGCCCCTCCATCATCTGATAAGATCTAACTCAGCCCTTTAACACCTCATGTCACTGTGCAGTGTGGAGCTGCTGTGATGAAGTTAACTGGTCTCTGCTGATAGATACTCAGAATGGTTCTACATTCGTGTCTTCACAAACAATGCCGAAATAAACATCCTGGTATGTTTTGTTAGGGAAGATAGGATAGCTTTTAGAAGTTTACACTGGAGAACCATATGCCTAGGTTGGATTCCTGGCTCTTTCATTTACCAGTTGTGTTACCTTGGGCAAGTGCTGATCCTGTATGGGTATCAGTTTCCTCATTTATAAAACGGGGATCATAACAGCATGTGCAGCTCATGCAAAGCCTTTACAAAGAAACCTGGCCCATAATAAAGGCTCAATAAATATTAACTGTTATTATAAGAGTCCTTTTAGCAGTGCTTTTATTTTTTCTATGAGATAGAATCATGGGCCAAAGGGTATATGGGTTTAAAATTTTAGTATATATCATTGATTGTGCTTTGAAAAAAAGGTTACCAAAAGTCATGTTTCTACCGGAAATGCAAGAGAATAATCTTTCACCCATATCCCCTTGAAAAGATACAATTCTTTTTAATTTTTGCTAATTTGATTGTTATAAAGTGATACATCATTGTCATTTTATTTGGCCATTGGTAAAGTTGAAATTCTTTTCATGGGTGTGTTGATTATTTGGATTTTTTTCTTCTCTGAACAGTTTTTTTCATTTTCTTTGCTGATTTTTCTAGCGTTGTTTCTCTCTTCTTTTCATATTAGAAGAGCTCTTTGAAATCTATATTACAGATTTTCAATCTCTGATTTTTCTGATTTACAAAGATTATTTTTCAAAATCAAACTTACCTTTCGGTGTTTTTTTGCCATAAAAACTATTTTCATTTTTATACATTTAACTATATCTTTCTTTTCTTTTACAGATTCTAGGGTTCAAATCTTGACCGAAAAAGTCTCTACTATTCAAAGTTTCTGAAGTTTGTTTTCTAGTCCCAAAAATGTTTGTTCTAGAATATATAGAAAGTCCTCTAGAGTTTCTTGAAGAAATTTTACTGCCATTTTTTACATGTGCTTTAAACTAGAGAGGAATTTAACCTTTTTTTTTTTTTTTCCTTTTTTGGTTGCACAATCAGCTGTGTTGGCATCATTAACTGAGTAGTCCATTCTTTTCCAACTGAATTAAAGTGCCATCTTTGTCATATAAATCTCACACAACTTTAGGTCTTTTTCTGCATAATGCAAGTGTTGAAAAGGAGTGTTCTCTTTAATAGTTTTGAAAGCTTTACTAGAGGTTTCTCACAAGTTCTGAAGAAAACTGGGTTAAGAAGCAGACACAGTCACAATCAGTCATGCATATTTTATGGTGACTTCTCAACTGATGTGTGCACTGAGCTTCTCTAGGGCATTGCTAGGAAGGCTGCTCAGATTCAGCGAGGGATGGGACCAGGGTAGCTCTGTAGGTGCCTAAGAAGGAACACAGGGGCTGCTGTTGGGATGGCGTGGGGGTGGGGGAGCTTATCTGACCCATGACTCAAATGGACAAGACACACTGAGCTATTCTTTCAGGAGGGGCCTTTGGGGGTTGAAGGGCCAGGACACATTCAATGGAATCTCATGATACTGTGGTTTCTACCTACTAATTCAGACTCTGCAGATGTAGCAAGGGATATTTAAAGTGTTATCCAGGACTTCTTAAGTTCCATAAAACTCTACAATTACACTTAATACCCACTTGGCCAAACTCTAAACATGCTCCAAGAGGCCTCCCTCCTGCCTCCACCTCCTCTTGCTAAAGACCTGAAAACAGATTTCTGCCACCCATGTTGTGTCTGCTTGGAAAGGGAGAGGGCATGGCAGGGCAGAAGGACAGGGAGGAGCCTGCTTTGCAGTTAGCAGAGGTTCTCAGAAATTCTGGCTTGAGAGGGCCCAGAATTTCTGGTTATGATACTGATAGGGTAAATTTGTCACCATCACTAATAAGAAATGAACACTTAGACCTTCTGGTGGTTGCACAGAAACTGATTAAACAGCATCAGATCTCTAATTCTGACTTCTGAAAGTTCTTCTCACACTGACAATTATGTAAAGAGTGACTCATATCACAACGACTTCTTAAAATAACACATTAACGAACAGTGCATGTCAACACTCTGGCACTCTTACTCAAAAGAGTTCACCTTTTTCAGTTGTTTAGTGCATCTTAGATTTGCTCTGGGAAAAGTGGTATTCAGAATCACTGAGACAGATAAAGAATTTTCAGTGGTGATTTCAGACAGAACAATGAGTAGAAACTTAATTGACACTCAACAACGATCTCCATTTTTCTGAATCCCAAATATTCTGAACTAAAAATTGAAATGAGATCGAAACTCTCACAACCAAGGAGTTTGAATTGAGTATTATTCCTTCTATCCATCCATCAGTCCACCTACCCACCCACCCCTCTACCCATCCATTCACCCACCTACCCATCTATCCACCCACTCATCCATCCATTCATCCATCTACCCATCCATCTATCCACCCATCCATCCATCCATTCACCCATCCATCTATCTACCCATCCATCCATTCATCCATCCATCCACCCATGCATCCACTCATCTAGTCATCCATTCATCCTCCCTTCTTCCCTCTCTCTCTCCTGTCCTTTGTTTCTTTTCTTCCTTCCACACATATTTTATTGAGTGCAAAGTCTGTAACTAGGAAAGCAAGACCTCATTCTCTCAAATAAATAGTAAGGAGTTAGTAAGTAATAAATAGTAAGACAAATAGTAAGGAGTTACAAGCATACAGTATAAATCTAAAATATACTTTTTTTCAGAGAGTGATAAGTTCTGTCAATATAATGAGTTAAGATGTTAAGCTGGAGAGTTATAACTGGCTGGGCTATTTTAAATTGCGTGCTCAGGGAAGGCACTTAGAGGAGATGTTTCAGCTGAAATGTGAATCTTCCCTATTCAGGCATAAAGATTTAAAAATACATGCATTGTGTATTATTCATAATTTATTAGACACAAAAGTAAGTTTGGAGCTTTCCACATTTACGGTTTTGTTTTTTACATCTCCATTCAAAATAGATGAGAACTTTTTAACTGATATTTTTGTATGCATCATTTTATGCAAGTGGGACATTTAATATACTGAACATCCCTACTGTCTATGGTGGTGGTGGTGGTGGTTTAGTCGCTAAGTTGTGTCAGACTCTGTGAGCCCATGGACTGTAGCCTGCCAGGCTCCCTTGTCCATGGAATTCTCCAGGCAAGAATACTGGAGTGGGCTGCCATTTCCTTCTCCACCCACTGTCTATAGTCCATCACTAAATTTTGCTCATTTTTTCATTCTTCTGAAATAACTTTCCATTCCCACTGCTTCCACCCTAGTTTGATTCTTTATTCTCTTTTCAAACAATTATTCCAAAGAACTGCCACTTAAATCTGACACCTCCAATTTCTACTCCAATTCATCTACTTATATTCAGAGTTGACTTTCTAGAATACAGACCTACTCAAGACATTCTTTCCCCTAAAAAAATACGCTGACATTTTCATGATAAAACCCAAAGTCCTTAGATGCCATTAAATGCCCTTCCCTATCTGGTGCAAGAAGCCTTTACAGCTTTTCTTTTCTCTGTTTTGCAGGCAAAGACAACTGACCTCTGTTTGTTTACCTGCCATCCTTCTGTGAAGTCTGGGCCCTCTCCCTGGAAGTTTCCTATCCCCATCTCTGCCAGCCAACTATTCTCCTCATTTTTAAAGCTCCTTGTACCTAATACTGATTACTATGTAATGTGCTAAGTGCCTTAATAGAAGTACATATAGCATTTATCACATTATATGGCAATTTGCCCAGAGGGGAAATAGAGGGGGCTAGAACCTGATACTGCAGCCAGGTTTTCTGGGTTCCAACCCCAGCTTGGTCTGTGATTATCACTGTGAGTTTGCTAATGTTTGCACCTTATTTTCTTCACATATTCAGCATGTGGGTTATAGGGTAGTTGGAAGTATCTAGAATAGTGCTTGGCATGTTTAGCAAATTTTCAATGAATGTGTTATTGTTTAGCTTTATATTCACTTCTGTATCTTGAGAGACATAAAATTAGCATACAGGGATGATTAAAAGAATAAAAAGATCAGGATGAGTACCTCATTAATATGCAAATGGAAATCATAATCAAAGAATAAAGATAAAGAATTTTGAATATTACTTTAAGATTTCTGGGTCAAAGACACATACAATGGACACATACAGTTAAGGAAATGGTAATATTTTTAGTGGATGAACTGAAAGTCCTGAATTGTAGAGGCTCTTTCAGATATTTTTAATCCCTGTCATGCACTCCTCATGGGTTTCCCACCATTTTCTGTCCCACTCTGTGACCCTGGGGATAGGCCATTACTGCTGCAATAGTTGGAGATTCCTTGCCCTCTGGTCTGTGGTTGGCTTGGCCAGTAGGACTGGTGGGTGGAAGAAGGACGTTGTGCTATTTCCTGGCCTTTTTCTACCTGACTTAGGGTGGGCAGGGCTGTGTCCATATGTGACCACAGTTTCTATGGGAGGCCCAATGGGGTTCCAGCTCCACTTCCTCTCTCTTACTTGGCATGAGTGTTAGCCTTGCACGTTTTAACAGTGTCCTTATCAACTTGGAAATTCTGTGGTACAAATGCTGCTAGAGTTGTTCTGCTCAAAACCCATCAATCGCCACCTTTATTAGGACTTAACATAAACCTTTAAGTTAAAGGGTCTAGAGATAAGAAAGATAGCCACAAATAAAAACACCAGAAGGAACCAGCTGGGAACAAGATGGCAATGAATCTGACCTTCGACAGACCCTAAATCTCATCAGACACTGATATTTACTACATTAGCATATTAAATCACACACCTACCCTTGACCATGACTGGATATTAAGTATCAAAAAAGGTTAGGGGTGTGGCATCACACTTCCTTGAAAGAGCCTTGCTCCTTCCCCAGTAGACGAAAGAATGCTGCTACTGCTGCTAAGTCGCTTCAGTCGTGTCCGACTCTGTGCGACCCCATAGACGGCAGCCCACCAGGCTCCCCCATCCCTGGGGTTCTCCAGGCAAGAACACTGGAGTGGGTTGCCATTTCCTTCTCCAATGTATGAAAGTGAAAAGTGAAAGTGAAGTCGCTCAGTCGTGTCCGACTCTTCGCAACCCCACGGACTGCAGCCCACCAGGCTCCTCCATCCACGGGATTTTCCAGGCAAGAGTACTGGAGTGGGTTGCCATTGCCTTCTCCGAGATAGGTAAGCCTTATTTCTTCTCCTTTTGTCTTTACTTCTAAAAATTAAATCCCTCCCATCTGGTGGGTGAGAAGTTGATCTGTGAACTTAGTCCTTGCTTCTCCATTTTTTTGGTTATTGAATAAAGCTTACGCTGTATCAATCTCAGCTTCAGTTTCATGATTTGGCTGCTCTAACCAAAGAGAAGGGGAAGAAGAACCCTCTTCCCATGCCACTGCAGAGAGCCTCCAGGGCTAGGGCCAAAGCAGGGTCCATGCAATCTAATTGGGTAATACAAATGAGTAATGAAACAATTATGGAAAGTCCTTTTAGGCTGATGAGCAAAAAAATAGACTTTTTTTTCAGTTTACTTATTACTTGTATATAGAATCTTTACTATATTTATTCATGTTAGTATCTCTCAGCACTTCACTAGAAACAAAGGGAAGGAGGTAGAAACCCTATGCCTGATATGAGGGCTTTTGATTTCCAGGCTGCATCCCAGCATACGCAAAGCCCACACACAGCAAGCAGGAAGCAGAGAATTTCAAGTAGCTACAGTCAGGGGGGAGCCAGTAGGGGAAGGACCTGGGGTCAGAGGCCTCTTTGCCCATCTCTGGGGTACTGCCTGGCCTGGAGGTGACTGACGGAGGTCCATGGTGCAGGCGCAGTGTGTGTAGGGCGACCTTGTGTCAGTAATAAGCAGAGTGTGGGCATCATGCAGAGCTGAGTACAAAGCTCCTAGGGGACATGTGTGTTTGTCACTGATATTGTAAGGGATTTACAACCACAGACGACAAATGAAAGTGTGACCTTTGAGCGATTAACTGCCCTGGATTATATGAGCCCTCTGTCTTAATGGCCCTGGTACAAGGAAGTGGCTCACGTGGCTTGTGGAACAAGGCTTAGTCATGCACCCAAACTTCAATGAAACGTTCTTTTGAACACCTTAAGTGCCAGGCCTATGATAGAGCAAAAAAAGACAGACCCATCTCTGCTTTCATGGAGCTTACTCTCTAGGGGGACACAGACAAAACAGAGTGTGGGACACAGAAGAAGGCCAGTGAAAAGATAAAGAACTTGAATAACAATTTAAAAAATGACCCATGCAAAGAGGCCTCTTCCAGCCACACCTCAGCAATGTTTCCATCCTGGGTGATGTTTAATCCTGTAAAGCCGATCAATTTTCTCTTGTTTATTTCTGGCCTACAGGCCTGTCCGCGGAGGGAAGAGAGGGCAGGGGGCGGGAGTCACTTCCCTTCCCGGCAGACTCCTGTCCTGGCCCATCCTGTGTTAGGGACAATTTCCAGCTTCACAAGGTCAAGGCTCTGACTGTGATGAGCCCTGTAATCTTTTGGTCTCTGTTTTCTTATGAGTGATGTGTTGGTCATAGTGTCATCTTCCTCACCGCCCATGTGGACTGTGGGACGAAGTGTCCTGGGCAGTGAGGGAGGGAAGATGGCCAGGCGCCTACATCTGAGGTCATCCACAGCGCCACCCACCCAGCCGATGGGTCAGCGCCACCTGGCTGGGCCAACAGATCTGAGAACTCAGGATTCAGGTGTCCTCGGGGGCACGGTCCTACCCCTACCCCCACTGCAGGAGAAGTCCCAGTGACAAAGCCTCAGGCAGGGGCCTCAGCACCCACTTGCTGCCCACACTTTGTGCAAGGTCTGGAGTGACTTCGTTCGGGTGTTGAACCTTCTTGGGCGCACTTTTGTTAAAATGGCCCAGCACATGGGTGCCCTCACTTTTCTTGGTAAAACCATTTGCAGGGTTCAGAATGGCTCACAAGAAAACATCCAGAAGGAATAACTGCAGCACTACCATCTGGTTCAAATGCCCACAGCCCAGCAGGGCTCCCTTTTCAAAGCTAAAGCAGACTCAGCCCCAGTGGCTCAATTTCTGTCCACTGGTTGTGACCTCCTCCTCCCTCCCATAGGACCTCTGAGGCACTAAGGAAAATCTCATGGACTGAGGAGCCTGGTAGGCTATAGTCCATGGGGTCGCTAGGAGTCGGACACGACTGAGCGACTTTACTTGCACTTTTCCCTTTCATGCACTGGAGAAGGAAATGGCAACCCACTCCAGTATTCTTGCCTGGAGAATCCCAGGGACGGCGGAGCCTGGTGGGCTGCCGTCTATGGGGTCGCACAGAGTCGGACACGACTGAAGCGACTTAGCAGCAGCAGCAGCAGCAGTCAGTCAGGGGCTTAGGAGACTGAGGTTCAGAGTCAGAGCCTCAGAGCAGAGAGGAGGTCCCAGATCACTTCATAACAACTCACCATTCAATGTGAACTCTCACCTGCCTGAGCTCTGTTCAGATTGCTAGTTGCTCAGAAAGTTCCCTGTCATTTTGCTTCTGGGCTACACAGCAAATATTTTCAATGTAGGAACAGCAGTGGGTGCAAGTCCTCAAGTCCTTTCCTTTGCAAAGACAGCAGGTAACTAGCACCTCTGGGCCAGACTTTTTCACACCTTTGACTTATAAAGGATTCATCCAGAGAACTTTGCTAATTCTTACATCTCGGTGGTCTCCTCCCTCCAAGTTCTCAGGTGTAACTGACACATTGACATGGCCTCTTCCAGCCGGAGATGTGCAGGGACAACAGAGCCAGCCTGAGAAGAGGGTCTAGGCAGCTGGCAAGGCATCTGTTGAGGCCACTCTCAAGTGGTAATGAGTTGGTCAGAAAGCCAGCGAGTCTCCTCTGCATTCCATCAGGCCTTTGTCTGTAGGCTTCCCTGTATCACTGCTGTGCTTGAACCCAAGGTTTCCTCCAGAACACTCGGGCCCCTTCACACCACTTAAGTGGGGGCACTTAACCTCATGAACCTCTGTCACTATCCAAACACAGCTCCTGTGGGCATCTGACTGCTCTTCCTCCCCTGATGTCCTAAGCTCTGTCCTCCCAATCCTGTGCTCTGAATCCCTGGGGACCCCTTTCTATTGTCTGTACGCCCCCTCCAGTTTCTGCCTTCTTGGACTGCCTTCTTCCCCACAAGCAGGTCTTCATTGGAGCACTTCCATCCCTGTCCTACTCCTCCCAAGCTGGGGCACTCTGGCCACTCATTCTCAGCTTCCCCCAGGGACCTGGGGCTCTGGCCACCCCAGACTCATCAGTACCCTCCACCTCTTCGAGCTCCCATCTCCTCCTCTCCTCCCTCCTCCTTAGCCAGTCTGCCTGTATTGTTGTTGCTGTTCAGTAGCTTAGTCATGTCCGACTCTTTGTGACACCATGGACTGCAGCATGCCAGGCTTCCCTGTCCTTCACCAATTTCCAGAGCTTGCTCAAACTCATGTCCATTGAGTTAGTGATGCCATCCAACCATCTCATCCTCTGTCAGCCCCTTCTCCTCCTGCCCTCAATCTTTCCCAGCATAAGGGTCTTTTCCAATGAGTCAGATCTTCGCATCAGGTGGCCAAAGTATTGGAGCTTCAGCTTTAGCATCAGTCCTTCCAATGAATATTCAGGATTGATTTCCTTTAGAAGGGACTGGTTTGATCTCCTTGCAGTCCAGGGGACTCTCAAGAGTCTTCTCCAACACCACAGTTCAAAAACATCAATTCTTCAATGCTCTGCCTTCTTTATGTCCAACTCTCATATCCATACATGACTACTATAAAACCATAGCTTTGACTATATAGACCTTTGTCAGCAAAGTAATGTCTCTGCTTTTTAATATGCTGTCTATGTTTGTCATAGCTTTTCTTCCAAGGAGCAAGGGTCTTTTAATTTCATGACTGTGTTAGTATTTCCCAATCTCAGTTTCCAGCCCAGATTTCCAGGGCAATATTCCAGGTATGTACTAATATACTAATATAATGGAACCTGCAATTTCTACCTGTCAAAGAGTGAATTCCTCCTCTTTCCTCTAAGTATCGTCTATTTCATGTAATTCTCATCACAGTGAACACCCCAACCCATCCCATGGTGCAACCAGAAACCTTGGACTTATTCTATATTTCTCTCTCCCTTTCACCTCAGCAGTGAAACAGTAAAACACCTAGCTGAGTCTCTTCTCCCTCTGAGACGTTCTTAAGGTTAGTCCCCTCCTTTCTCTACCTCAGTTTGAATTCTGTTTCTCCGTGTGATGTATCAGTCGCTCTGGAGCTGGTCTCAGCTCTTTCCAGCCTTTCATCCTCAAAATTTCCCCCACGCTACGGCAAGATTTACTTTTTAAAAACACAAACTCAATGACAGTATTCTCTTTATGGGATGAGACCATCTGCCTCTCTCTTTGTCTCCAACCTCATTCCCGCAACCCCAAAAGCCATTCTCTGTTATGATCTGTCTACACTGCTTGCCAAAGGCTCCATTTCCTCTCACATCTTTCAATTCTTGTTTCCAATATTGGCTCCTCAAAACACTTTTCTCCTCTGCTCTGTTGAGTCTCCTACTCAACTATCAGTAAAGATTGGCACATATATCCACTCTTTTTCACACAAAAAAAAAGAGCAATAAAAAAAAAAAGACAGCACGATTATTCCCTCTTTTTATGAGATTACTTGGTTTTATTCCCCACTGCACCATCCCCTGCCTTGGATTGAGTGAGACATTTTCCTTCATGATTTAAATACAATTCCCAGGCTTATATATGTATCTCAGACTTACACACACACATGTATTATGTATGTATAACTTGGCATTTAAGATACTATTGTGGAATTACAGATTTACTCATGTGCTCTCTCCCTTTGAAGGAAGAAATCTCGTTCACTTCACTTTTGTATTCTCCCAATGCTCAGCATGTACTTGATATACAACTCTTCAGTTAATGAATGTATCCCTACAACACCCAGCAAAGTCCTATATGCTGTAATATTTGTGAAAGTATTTCCTCAGTGATTGCTAACTCTAATTCATGACCTCTAAGACACCATCTTAAATTTCATGCACATAGACTGAGAGAATTGGGGGATTATATGAAGTATAATCTGCATACATATATAGTCTTTAAAAATTATTTATTTATTATTTTTGGCTGTGCTGGGTCTTCACTGATGCGTGTGGGCTTTTTCTAGCTGTGACTGGGGGCTACTCCCTAGTCGTGCTGTGTGCATTTCTCATTGTGGCGGCTTCTCTTGTTGCAAAACAACGAGCTCTGGGTGCACAGGCTTCAGTAGTTGCAGCACATGGGGTCAGTAGTTGTGGTTTGTGGGCTCTAGAGCTCTTGGGCTTTAGTAGTTGTGGTGCATAGGCTTAGTTGCCCTGAGGCATGTGGAATCTTCCTGGACCAAGGATCAAACCTGTGTCCCCTGCGTTAGGAGGATTCTTAACCACTGGGCCCAGGGAAGTCCCACATATATTCTTGTTTCATGGGGGTATGGTACTCTCCACTGTCTGAGTGAACCCTACTTGAATGTGACTAAGTTAGAGCTGGGCTTCAATTCTTAGTTCTAAACCATCTCTGTAGCGACTTCCTGCTCTGCTCACACCATCAGCTGTGTTTCTGTCTCCCAAGCTGTATCATCCACTTATTTGATAAGTTACATGAAAAGGAACAACAAAGGCAAAAAGCAACAACATTTGCTTCTTCACTTGTGCCAAACACTTGAAGCACATGCGCTAGGCACATGCCTTGCTCAGCTCAAGAGCTGACTCATACAAATCAGTGAAGTCAGATCACTCCTTCACACCATACACAAAAATAAACTCAAAATGGCTTGAAGACTCAAATATAACACTTGACACTAAAAATCTCCTAAAAGAGAGCATAGGCAAACATTCTCTGACATAAATTGACCAATGTTTTCTCAATCTCCCAAGGCAAGATAAATAAAAGAAAAATAAACAAATGGGACCTAATCAAACTTGCAAGCTTTTGCACAGCAAAGGAAACCATAAACAAAACAAAAGATAATCTACGGATTAGGAGAAAACATTTGCAAATGATGCAACTGATAAGGGCTTAATTTCCAAAATGTACAAATAGCTCATACAACTCAGTAACAAAAAAGCAAACAATGCAATCAAAAAATGGGCACAAGATCTAGAGAGACATTTCTCCAAAGAAGACATACAGATGGCCAGTAGGCATGTGAAAGGATGCTCAACATTGATAAGTATTACAGAAATGCAAGTCAAAACTACAATGAGGTACCACCTTACAGATCAGAATGGCCATCATTTAAAAGTCTACAAATAATAAATACTGGAGGGAGTGTTGTGAAAAGGGAACCCTCCTACACTGTTTGTGGGAATGTAAATTGATGCAACCACTATGCAGAACAGTATGGAGGTTCCTCAAAATACTAAAAGTAGAGTTACCATATGATCCAGCAACCCCATTCCTGGGCATATATCTGGACAAAAGTATAATTTGAAAAGATATATGTACCCTTATGTTCGAAAAGATACATGAATCCTTATGTTCATAGCCACACTATTTACAATTGCCATTACATGGAAACAACATAAATGTCCATCAATAGATGAATGGATAAAGAAGATGTGATACATATACACAATGGAATACTACTCAACCATAAAAAGAAAGAAATAATGCCATTTGCAGCAACCTGGATGGACCTAGAGATTATCACACTCAATGAAGTAAGTCAAAAAGAGAAAGACAAATACCATATGATATCACTTAAATGGAGAATCTAAAATATGACACAAATGAACTTATCTTTGAAACAGAAACAGACTCAGATGTAAGAGAACAGACTTCATGGTTGCCAAGTAGGAGAGTAGGGGAGGAGGGATGGGTTGAGAATTTGGGATTAGCAGATGCAAACTATTATATATAGAATGGATAAACAACAAGGTCTTACTATATTGCACAGGGAACTATATCCAGTATCCTAAGATAAATCATAATGGAAAAGAATATAAAAAAATACATATACATGTATAACTGAATTACTTTACTGTAAAGTAGACGTTAACACAACATTCTAAATCAACTATACTTCAATAAAATAAACTTTAAAAAATTAAAGAAAAAGAAGAATCGGAGGTGAGAGTGTCTGGAGAGAGAAGCTGTGGGGGGTAGCTGGCAGCCTTAGCAGAGGTGGGTTGTTCTGATACAATGAAACCAAATTATGGGGATTTGGGCTGTAAGCCCAGTGGCCAGGTGTTACCCTAGAAGCTCCCTTCACCAGCAGCCCCAAGACATATCATCAGTAAGTTATGTCAGATAAGAACCATGTCAGCAGTTTCTAGGACTCATTTCCCTCCTGATGACAGGAGCTCCTGCAGTGAAATCAGGGGTACTTTTCAAGTCAGGTGTGGGGGTGACAAAATAGGAAAGTGCATGCATCCTAGTTGTCCCATGCAGTTTTCTGGAGACTTCCACCCATATCTGAGGTATCTCAGCCATAGAAGTACACAGAATTGACTGATACTGATCTTCTTACTTATTTCAGTAAGTGGTAATTGCCTCAAGATGAGAGGACCAAAGACATGTTGCACTTTTAAGTGAGAAGGATGCTGAGAGATCATCTAACCCAACAGCTCTATTTTAAAGCAAGATGCAGAAGCTGATGGCCACAGTGCAAAAGCCATCAGTCCAAGATCAGAGAATCTCAAATCCATGAATACCTTCAAGAAGCCCTCTCTGGGAACACTTAGGATTTTAGTAGAATTATCAACACTTAGGACCTGTATCTACTTACCTCAGCGTCTCCTCAGAAGAAAAACTATAGTATCTTACATCAATGTGCAGTTGATAGGAAGTTTGAAGCTTCTTTAGTAATTCATTTTGTATTCTGGGTGAAAACTGGCAGAGAACTTTGTTTCCAGTGCTTTGTCATTTACTCTCATCACCCCTTATGACACTGGGCCACTGCTCCAAACACAATGGTCCTCAAGGAATACCACTGACTTCTGACTGAGAAAGATCAGAACTTTCCAACATGAGAAAGCGAAAATTCCAGCTCTTACCACTCAAGATGGTTTTCTACAAAGGCAGACATGGGGCTGATCTGCACGGTGTAGGTGTCATTGGCAGAGTACTCGAAGAGTCCGTAGTAAGGGTTAAAGAGCTCCTGAGACAGAAGGAAGAAGAATTCTCTCGAAGGACCACTGTAGTCCAGGCTGCAAAGGAAGCAGAGGCCCGGGAAGTTCATTACATGAGGGAGGTGGGGGACCTGTCTCTAGGCAGGACCTGGCTTGCCCTTTCAGAGTCAGTGTCGGGAAAGTAGAGGGCAGCCTCTGCGCTTTACAATGGATCCCAAGGGAAGTATAATTTGCTGAAGAAAATGATGATGCAGTGATTGGTTTGAGGATGATGTTCTTAAACATTTATGGTAGTGCTCCTTAAACTTCTTCCTCAATTACATCATATCTATTGGATAAAACACACAGCTGATCCACAGCTGGACTTTATTGTGGGAGAAAGAAAAGAATTTCCTGTAATGGTGCATGTGTGCATGTGCATGAATTGAAAACACTTTCTGTTAAGTTCATCCTGCTACGCCCTCCTGGGTGGGCTTGCTTTCCACGGTTGAGATGGTTTACTATGAAATCACTGAAATTACATGAAAAATTTGGTAAGTAGTCATATATGTGCTTCCCTGGTGGCTCAGTCATTAAAGAATCTGCCCACAATGCTGGAGACCACCTGCAATGCAGAAGACCTGGGTTTGACCCCTGGGTAGGGAAGATCCCCTGGAGCAGGAAATGGTAACCCACTCTAATATTCTTGCCTGGTAAATCCCATGTTAGAGGAGCCTGGCAGGCTACAGTCCACGGGGTTGCAAGACTTAGCAACTCAACCACTACCACCACCACCAGTCATATGTGTGCACTCTTGGGGAAAGAGTTCTTTGATCAGATACTCAGAGGGGTGGGTACACCAAGGGGATACCTTTCAGAGTATATCCTGAAAAAGTAAAGATCTAGTAGCTTGGTCTATATTTTGGGCTTATACTTTGACCATGTGACCTCAGATTCTAGAACATGCCAATCATCTTAGGCTTTTGGAGAACATGAAATTCAAAGATTGGCAACACCTGGAGAGAAAGGTCTCCTGGGAGGATACGATCAGAACCACCTTGGGGCAGAGGCTTAGAGCCACCCTGCTCCTTGAGAAAAATCACCCAAAACCTGGGGGCTCTGGTCTATCCACACTGAGGTGTCTGCATGAAAGTGCTAGTGGCTCACCCCTCCTCTCCAACAAAGGTGATGTAGAGCTTGTTTCGCTGGAGCTCCTTCCGGGAATAGGCCATCACCTGATTGAAGGTTCCCTCCAACAGGTGTTCTCGACGAATGATGAGCCTAGAAATGAGAAGCCATGTGGGCGGGTAGCCGGGGCTTGGGCTCCAATGTTGGGGAGTGTTCTAGGTGAGGTGTGGGGGCCCAGGCTGACGGTCTCACTCCCCAGGCTCTTCATCAAGGTACAGATTCCATTGGTTCAACCATGGACTTACTCTGACACTCTTTTCAAAAATGATAAAAGCACCAGGACAACACATACAAGTTTATAGTGGGACACATTCCATCCATATTATACTATTGTCAGGATATTTTTTTTTTATCAATTCTAAGAAGAATCTCTTAAGTTGAATTCCTGAATTTGGGTTCAGCTTTTCAAGATGAAAATAGTAAATCTAGAGCGGGGAGAAACAACTTCTTACTTAGACCTCCAAATCAAAGCTTTTTGGCTAACGAGTAGTTAAATTTGTCCCAAAAATATGTAAAAGGGAAACATAAGAGTTTTTATTTAGTTCAAGATTCCTTGTTTTCTGAGAAGGCGTGCCATTGATTTTATACATAGTTTTGTCTGAAATCGACTGTTCTTCCTCTCTCTCCTTATCTTCTCTTCCTGCCTCCTTTCCAATTTCTTAACCTCCTTTCTTCTTTCCAACTTCCTAACTTTTTCTTTCCTCAATTCTATGACCATGACTGATGTTATACCGTGGTATCCGATCTCCAGGCAAATATTACCAAGTTATAGAGGAGAAAATGATAGAAACATCTTCCAACTGAATTCAGTGCCAAGCTCAGTGGAGCTCAATTAAATCACTCACTTAATTTTCCCTGGACCCTGACCAAATCCTTTGGCTTCCAGTTTTCGGTAGAAATTGCGGAGCTTGGCCTCAAAGTCTCTCCTATAGGGTGAAGGGGCTCTTGCACTGGCTCTCTGTAAACCTGCAGAGAGAAGCACACAGGCTGAAGGTCATCACTTTTTACTGAAGAACAAATATGCAGAGAGCAATGGTAGTAGGAGGACCAACCAGAGGGATAATCCTAAGTCTTCATATTTTTCTCCTTCAAGAAGTTTCCCTATCACTCCCTCAGTCATTTTGATAATAACCAGAAATAATATGATACAGAGAAAAATAAATTCTGATGACAATAAATACTTATATCTTCCACTCCATTTCAAATTGTATCTCTCTTCAAAATACCTGGATTAGCATATTTCTTGGCTTAATTGTACTTAAATATTCGAAAGTGACATAAATCAAACTAGGCTCTTGTAAGTTTCTGTAAGTGAATGTAACTACAATGGAGCAACCAAGATTGTAATATATGTGTATATTGTACTTCTCTAACTATACGGACCTTGATGCTTATATAAACATACCTGTCCACTAGAGCACAGAGTATTTAGGGGTTTATATTAGATTATCATGTACCATAAAAGCAAAATTATTAAGAGTATTATTATTAATAATAATTCCTTACTTTTTATAGAAGGAGCTTTTGTATCACTTAGAATGCTTTGTAAATGCTTTATTATCTTTATATACCTTTCAATGAAAAAAGGACTGGAAAAGATAACATTCTTTTGCAAGTTTCCCAGATGGCTAGGATCATAGTTTGCTCCTGCAACAACTAATGTTTACTTTATGTTCCAGATATTGAATTTATAATCTGGAGAAGACTGACACCATCAAACTCACAGAAATGAGAATATAATTACAAGTTGAGACGATTGCTACCCATGAAGGAAAAGAACTCAGTTCTCTGAGATCACAGGAAACTCTAGCCAAGTTTAGGAAGGCTTCCCTAGGAAACATGTGAAGAATAAGTAGGCATGAATTAGACTGAGTGAGTTAGGAAAGGCTTCTGTTTAGCTAAGAGAAGAGATGAGCTGGGAGAAGATCCTAGGTAGAGCACCAGCATGTGCAAAGGTACTGAGGCAGGATGGAAAGTGATGCTCCAGTTTATCTGGAGCACAGGGAGTGAGGATCAGAATGATGCAAAACAAAGCTTGAGAGGTGGGCAGGAGACAGATCAAATAGGATAAGGTATTCTTTTTTAAATGATTAAACAATTTTGTTTAATGTTAAACACAACAGAAAGTTAGTGTGTAGGGGCCAAGATGATGTATCTGGAGTTACAGAAACCTCAGTCTTTCTGCAGTAGAGACAGAAAACCAGAGAGGTCCAGAATGGATTTAGACCACCTAAACTGGACTAGTGTGATGTCAGTGGAGAAGAGAATAAGACAGATTGGAGATATGTTTAGGAGGCAATGAACTGGATATAGGTAGTAACCTTAAAGGTGAATTTCAGACATTATAATGGAATGGAATTTGGTGACATTCACTGAGATGGGGACAAATGGAAGAAGCACAAATTTGTGGGGAGATCACAAGCTTGGTCTTTGATGGTAGTACCTTTGAATATTTGATTTTAAAGAGACATAGTTTGAAAGAGAGGAGAATAAAACCTGGCACTGAGTCTTGAGGATGGTAGGAATGGCCAGAGACATAGATGAAATGCCTACAGTGGTGTCACAGAAGCCAACTGAAGAGGTGACTTATGAGAAGAAATCAAGCCACCACTTGAAGAGGAAAGTGTCTTTTCTGAAATGCCAGGTTTCAGAATGTAGGTAAAACTAGAATACAAGCATGCAGGTGCAAGTATAATTTTCTTCTAGTAGATTTCAGTGTATTTTATAAGATGACTTTCTCACTGCTGGTACTACCACTATGCCCATGGTCACTACTATGCATTTCTTTAATAATTTATGCTTCATGAAGTGCTTTGGCATGCATGAGTCACTATCTCTGTTGCCTCAGGTAAAAAGCATAAAGGTTTGGAAATGTGGGAATTATAAAATTTAGCATCAAATATTTGGATTACACACTCAAAAGATCCTGTGATCAAAGCTAGGAGAGTAAAGAATAAAGGACTTTGATACATAAATTGGATGACTGTTTGAGTTCATGGTGTCAGTAATGTCTGACATCAGACAGCTATGAGGAATGCTGATTCCTTTAAAAAAAACTTACCCAAATAATTCTCATTTAGTAAATAACTCTTTACACTCCCTTAGTTTTTCTATTTGCAAGATGGTATCTTCACCATGTAATGATGTCGAAACTATACTCTAGTGCCAGAAGTTTGGACCAAAGTGTCCACTTTGGGGCCCCACACTGGGGCTTCCCAGGTGGCTCTATGGTAAAGAACCCACCTGCCAATGCAGGAGACCTAAGAGACATGGGTTTCATCCCTGGGTCAGGAAGATCCCCTGAAGGAGGGCATGGCAACCCACTCCAGTATTCTTGTTTAGAGAATCTCATGGGCAGAGGAACCTGGCTGGCTACAGTCCATGGGGTTGCAAAGTCAGCCACGACCTAGAATGCATGCACATAGTCACATTATCAGACTGGGACCAAACATCATGCAGACACACAAATTCCCTAAATGGGAATGCTCTGCTCTCCAGAAGTAAGTTATCCCATGCATACCAGAAACAAGTGATTGTGCTGATGCTGCCTCTGACAAAGCTCCAGGTCCTCCTTTTCCCAAGCATGTCATCTTAGTTATGTTGCATGTCAGAGGAAGCACTCTTGGAACATTTCCTCAAAAATGCCACTGATACACTTGTGGAGGAAGGGATAACAAAAACAGATTTCATGATTAGCAAAACTACCTCTGGAAGATAGTTCTGAATGACATGATGGGGGTGCACCAAACAAAAAGGTATTCCAGTTTTAAGAACTGACTCCTTGGAAAAGGCCTGGATGCTGGGAAAGATTGAAGGCAGGAAGAGAAGGGAGCGACAGAGGATGAGATGGTTGGATGGCATCACCGACCTGATGGACGTGAGTTTGAGTAAACTCTGGGAGTTGGTGATGGACAGGGAAGCCTGGCATGCTGCAGTCCATAGGGTTGCAAAGAGTCGGACATGAGTGAGCGATTGAACTGAACTGAGATATTCTAGACCTATGGCAGTATTGAGTGACACCAGCTGAGTGAGACATCCCTTCTGGGGGGCAGAGCATATTGATAAATTCAGTTTCTCTTCTCCATTTCCTCACTGGCTTCAAAAGCAAAGTTTGAACTCTGACTCTAGAGGTTATAAGGTAGGACGTTACTAGATTTTTCAAAACTAACTTCCTTTACTAGATTTTAAAGTTATAAAAATAAATTTGAGTTTACCACAAACATCCATGACAACATGACACTGCAAATCAAGACAATAAGGGAAAATTTTTCAATATGTGGATCTTGTTTGGGAGTATTAATTTGTCTTAAGCTAATTATCTTGATGAACTCAGGAAATAACAGCTTCTCTTTTCGCTAAACAGTTCAATATACATTTCCTCATTTGGAATGGAAAATACCCACAAAGAGTATCATGAGTAAATTCATTCTAAGAAAACTTCAGGGGAACGATTTCATATCATTTTTAAAAATTCTTACATATCTTCACGGGGATATAAAGGTGGTCCCTAGTTAGTATGGAACCTAGCAACTCCTTTACAACTTAACAAAAAATTACTCAACTTGGTAACTAATAACATTCTGATTCATAAGGCAGAATGTCCTAGAAAGAGCTCTTCCTTTTTAAATGCTTTGAAAATATGTTTTAGGAGAAAACAGCAATTTAGAGCAGGGGCCCACAGACTTTGTCGGTAAAGAGCCAGACAGCAAATATTTTAGATGTTGGGGGTCCTACGGTGTCTGTCGCTACTACTCAGCTCTGCTGTTTGTAGCATGAAAGTTGCCGCAAAAAATACATAAACATTCATATCAGTGTATGGCAAAAACCACCACAATATTGTAAATTAATTACCCTCCAATTAAAATAAATAAATCAATTTAAATGAGAAAAAATAAACAAACAGGTGTCGCTGGGTTCCAGTAAACCTTATTAATAGACAATGAAACATGAATTTCATATAATTTTCACGTCATGAAATATTAGTCTCACAATAAATGTTTCCAAATCATTTAAAAATGCAAACCACATAATAGATTGGGGGCATTACTAAAACAGGTGGGACTGTATCAACACCCAACTTAGTGTGCGTAAAATCAGAAAGTAGAGAGGAAATAAGGGAGAGAGGGCAGCTTCATCGAGTGGAAACACAGGTCACCACTAGCAGGAGACAGAGTGCCAGAACCTCAAGTTACCTGGGGAGTTCTGAGGTGAGGAGCAGGGTGAACAGCGGGGAGAGAAGCTGTACCCAGGGTGGAAGGCAGCCTGCAGGGGGACATAGGACATAATCTCTTCTTCAAAGAGACTGCAAAGTAAAAAAAAAAAAAAAAAAAAAATTAAGTTAGTTCTCTGTTCATGAGAGAATGTTCATGAATTGGTGTAAGAGCAGTTATGATTCTCACGAGACAACACAAGCACTTAGATTCACTTAGATGGGCACATCCTCATGTGCAAACTCTCCCTGTTATTTTAAACCTTAATTAGTCCTACAACAAGGTCTCCATCAAGGACCACATGCAGCTTATGATACCCTAGTCGTACATGTAAAGAAGGAGATGAACAGTAGGTGTAAGAGCGGGTGCCCTACTTCAGTCGCAGCCACTAGAATCCTCTAGAATAAACAATGGGTGTTTTAGTCCAGGCTGTCGTGGAGAACCACCCAGAGCAGTTTCTCCAGTTGCTTTTCCAGAATTGTTTCAGCCTCAGCCCCTTACCTCAGCAAAATGACTAGATCTGCATCACAGGACAACTTTTCAAGCCCATGATTACCCTCAGTCCGAATGTAATGGATTTTCTCCCTAGGATAAATGTGGGAAAGAAAATAAGAATTACGCACTGACATAAAAGCTAAGGAATGAATCCCTTTCCAAACCCCTTTTCACCTGCAGTAGGGCTGAACAGTGATGTTCTAATGTCCAGAGTATTTTGAGGTGGGTTAGGTTCGTATTATAGGTTCCCAGGATGCTCGTCTAGGAACTGTTTTTCTCAGACTCACATGGGGAGAGAAGCTGAGGAGCACAACACTGGCAGGTCCTTAGAGAGCCACACAGCTGGGAGTGGAGCTGGGAAGGGCCGCTGTGGGCTCATGTGTTTTAGAAGCCATGGGAGGAAAGAGTGAGGGGACGTCTCTTGAGAAACCTTATACCTGATGGAAAATGAATTAAGTCCATATTGAGTCCAGAGAGGGTCCAGCCCCAGAATACAGGAGAATCTCCCATGTCAATCCAAGCACAGGCATCAATTTGTCTCTGTTTAATTGCAACACATGCATTCTGACTTTTTTTACAACCTTCAACTCCAATCTGGCAAAGTTATTCCAATAAGTCTATAGATAAATAGGATTTTTCCTTTTGATCAAATAAACTTTGTAATGTGTTTTTCTAACATTCAAATATTCAAAAATTTCAAACACTATGGCCAATAATCATCCCTTGTAATCACGCTTCAAAGAAGTTAGATGTTTTTTCTCTTTCTTGAAGAGATACAGCAGAAATCTGGGAAGACTTAAGGCTTGATATTTTATTAATTTCACTTTGTTTAAATTTTTGAGATGCTTTTAGAGTCACATGTACTTGTAAGAAATTAATAAAGAGTGATCTGGAATACCTTTTAATCAGTTTCCTCTAATGGATGATTTAAAAAGATTAATAAAAATACTGCAGATATAACTTTTTTCTCTCTCTGATTATATTAATGTGAATCCAAATCTTCATCATAACTTGCTTGCTTTCAGGTAAAAATATAATGAAATTGACCTTTTGGTGTGGGTGTTTTTTAAGGAGACAAGAGAAACTTTTTGGCTTTGACAAAGATATGCAAAATAGATTATACAGAGAAGCGCACTGTGGTCCAACCTGTCAGTACAGGTAGAGTACCGTTGTGGCAAATGTTATTTCCAAAACCCAGGGATACTCATAGTAGCTTCTCTGATGGGGGATTTGGAAATTGGACCAGGTGAAAGCCCAGCCAGGGGTGCGAAAACCACGCCTCCTCCAGCAGCTGCTTGTCCTTCTGTGTTTCCATGTCCTTGATTTCATGTGCCTGAGTGCTGTCCTCAAATCCTGACACCGCCTAACAGCCCTCTTGTCTGGAGGACTCTTGTGGACCCTGCTTCTCTGGTTTACTAACTTCAGTCCCATGAAGGATGGTCCAATTGATGTGTTCTCCCAACGGCAATATCCCTGGGACAAGTCACTCTCTTGCCCCAAGGGACCCATATCTGGGTATGCCCCTGGTCTCCCTACCTGGGGAGAAAGGGAGAGTCTTAGGGGTCACTCTTTATTCCCAGGGTTCCTGGGGAAAAGAAGTTTGAAGAGAGTCAAGTCCACGAGGGCAGCAGGGTGCCTTCCTCAGCCAGGGGAAGTGGCACCCCCTGCAGGAGTTCTACCATTGCTCCCCACACTCAAACCACATCCACATGTCAGAAATCCAAGCAGAGTTTTTTGAGAGTTTTGGTGGCTCTTCAGGGGACATGACACCCTCTATCATGTTTGTGAAAATCTCAGGCAGACCAACTAGTCTGAGGGGCCTCCAAATGCCCCTGGGTCCAGCCCAAAGGCACTGAGGCCTAGGTGTGGGGAGATCTCTGAGGGTGAGAATGCCATCTGCCTCTCCTACATGCATCCCATCAAGAAAACTCCAGTGCAAAGCTCCTATCAGAGCTCTGGTCAGTAGAGCCACCTGCTTCTTTGACATTCTGACATTTTCATTTGTGGCCGCAAAGATCTCAAAATTCAATATCTACAATGAAATCCTTGACACCCCTCTTTCATTATCTCTGAATTCTGATCGTGTCCTCTGTGGCCCATAATACAACCTATAGCTATATATTTGGCTTAAAAATGTCACAATTGTCTATCATTTGTCTTTCTCAATAGATTGTAAGTCCCATGAGATCAACGTCTGTTTCGCTTCACTACCAGGTATGCAGCCCTAGCACCATCCCGATTCAGAATATCCACCCAATAAAAGCACTTGTTAAAGAAAGAAAGAATGAATGAGGACAGCTACCATTGCTTCTTCCCTCTTCCCATGTGGTTTCCTTATGCTTCATTTCTGTCTGCTGAACTCGGTTTTCTGAGAACTCATCCTCTACCGTCTAACCCAGCAACTGACTTTGTGAACCCAGGGCAGTGGGTCCACAACTCCCTGAGAACAGCAATGACCAAACAGGGATCATGGGCCCCTCGTGAGGACCACAGAGGAAGCAGTAAGTTCTTCCTTTGGGCAGCGTCATGGGGAGAGGAGGTTTTCCTTTTAACTCGTGGACCTTTAAAATCAAGTTAACTTACCCTCATACCATAGCTAGGGGCAGGCAAAGGCCCAGTCACAGTAAGTAGCGCCCCGTTTTTTAGATCCTTGAAGCCTGACCCCTTGAAGAGCAGGCACTTGCTCTCCTTTTGCCTTTTTGATTTCATGGAGAGTTTCTGATGTCTCTTTGAGTTTTCAGTTTTTGAGGAGCTATTTGGGTTTCCAATCTGGAGTATACAGGTCCTTCAAGGTCCATTAACTGTTTGAAATTATATGCAAAGATTCATGTTTCTATATTGGGAAGAGTCTATAAGAGCTTTCCTCAGATTCTCAGAAGCATCCTTAACCTTAAGAAGGATATTAGTTTCTACATTAATTTCCAAGCTTTTTCTAATTCCAACATTCCCTAATTTCATGTCCCCCATATCTGGAAAAGTATAATTGTACAATTCCACACTGCAACAAAACCTTCAAGGTTTCTTAGATTTTGTTGTAATGTGACAAAATCACATTGTGTTTACTATTTAAATGCTGAAACTCTTCACTTCCCTTGGGAAATATACTCCACTCTTTGTTTTTATTGCTTTTAAAATGATTTAAATGGGACTCTAGTGCTTTTGGGGAGCTCACATTTCTCCCAAAAGCAAGCAATGAATTCCTTACTTAGTGGTAGAATCAGTAAGGTAAAAAATGTCCAAGAGCTGTGATGTATCAGGAAGTTTTCATGTAGTACAATGCCTCTGAAAATCCCTTGGAAATTCTCTTAAATTATTATGTTGTGTGAGTCAGAGAGCAGCCCGTGAATTGACCAAGTATGGCCCCGCCTTCCATGGCACAGTAATAAAACTTGGGCAGAGGTGAAAATAAACAGAAGTCACACTCATTCAAGCGAAAGATCTTTAGTTCAGTCTGAAAGTGATCATTGTTTCCTATCTTCAAAGTAAAGGATCAGGCTCTGAGGGGAGAGTGGTACAAAGACAGAAGATATAGATCCTGCCCTAAGGAGCTTATGGTACTGTAGGCAGACATCAGTAGTGGTAGAATACAAGGGATAAAGGAAAAATATCTTAGAAGTACCTGCTTCTAAATGCTAGTAAAGCAAGGCAAAACAAATGCTAAAGTCTGCCAAGATCACTGAATCTTTGCATTTGATTTGAGCCTTTAAAATGGGTTGAAATGCCCTTAAGAGAAAAGCCATTCTAGGAAGGGTGGGGGTAGGAGAAAATACAGGCCCTTTGAGGGAGGTGAAAGACACCAGAAGGAAGAAAAAACTATCCCAGGATGGAGAGTTAGATTAGAGCCTGACTTAGGGGACTATGGAAATTGTGCTTAGAAATTTTGACTTTACTATATATACAACAGGAGCCATGAGAAGTTTTTGTTTTTTGGCATTATTTTCTTTGTATTGAGGGATGAAAATGGAAGCATTTGTTAATGCATTTTGAAATTCTGGAGAGAAAAGATGTAGGAGTGTCTCAACAATTGCAAAGAATTCCACTCTTATGAGAGGGTTTACATCTTGCCTTAGCATGACCTCTGATATAAGAAAGATTCTGTCAAAACCAGTCCCTTTTTGAAAAAGGAGCTCAGAGTTTCACAAGGAACCGAAGTGCTCCCCACAAAGAATTCCCCCCAAGGGCCCCATGTAAATAAGCCAGTTTTATTAGTTGATGCATTTTTCACAAGTTCTCAAACTATACCCATATTTCCACCCCCTCCCCCATGAAACTAAGGTCTTATCATAACGGGGAGGAAGGAAAAATTGCAGAAGATGTACATGAACAGCCTCTTTCACTTGTCTCTCAAAACCTCATGAAGTGGGCGCGAGTCCCTAAGTCACAAATCTGGCCTGACTGCTCAGTGGCCTGGCTAGGGCAGCCACGGCAGGATTAGGAAAAAGGCAGGGCCGATCAGTGCCCAGCGAAGGTGAAGGGCAGCAGTGCAGCCTGAAACAAGATCTCAGCTGGCCTCCTTAGTGACAATAAGGATAGAATCACATATCTACCACTGCCCCTCCACTTGCTATTATGTGGTATATTTCCTTGAGGACTAAATTCCAGAGAGGCTTCCAGTGAGACAGGCTTGGGACCTGGGTCCGTTTGTGGCCGTGTTGCAATGCTTGCCCCTGGACATATCTCTCCTTGAGCAACAGAATAGAATGTAACTGTATGGGACTAGAAATAACTGTGTGTGTGGGCAGTTGGGACAAATTCTCGACAGAAGATAGAGACCAAAAAACCCAACTGCCACTTTTGAAGAGCCTGAAGCAAAAGTAGAGGGTCGGAAACAAAAGCTAAGTAACTGAGCATGCCCTCTGCACACAAAACCAAATAAAGGGAGGTGCAAAACACCCAAGCCACCCCTCTGGACCGACCCCTGGATATACCCTCCCCTCCCCCTATATAAGAAACCAGCTCACCATTCCCCCTCCCCCCACACCCAGGGGAGTGAGCAAGCAAGGCGACCTGTTGTTCTTTTTTGCTCCCCTCTGCTGCAGCAGGTACCAATATGACCTTGCCTGAATTTGTCTGGCCTCTAGTCAATTTCTATTGATTGAGAAAGGCCAAGAACTCTGGTGGCTAACACTGAGCTGCTCTGAGGTCCTCTAGAAGAGTGCCCTTGTGGCAGCTAGCCCTAAGGATACTCCATGGGAAGCTTTATTGAAGGGCTTGGGTGACACGGGATCTAAGGAGGTAACACTGTTTACAGTAGAGTGAAAGCAGGTATCTGCTAAGAGATCCCTGCAAGGTCCAGGAGAGAAATGGTGAAGATCCAAACACAGGCCATGCAGGGAGGAGAGAAAAGAAGAGTTGGAAGAAAGTGAGGAGGTAAGTGTTTAGATGTGAAGCTGAAGAAAGAGGGAGGAGTTGAGATGGGCATTTGGGAGGATGGAGGCTCTAACTTATGTAGAGTAAAACCACAGGGAAAGTAGGTGTCAATGGATGGTGACGGATGGGAAAGAACAGTGAGTGATCCATCCCGGCAGGATTAATAAAGACTTGAATAGCAAAGAGGTTATTTTGAGGTGTTGGTGACTCATTGAGGAGGTCAAAGTAGAGGATTACAGTTGTCCACCAGACTCAAAAGACCACCAGACAGGATCTGGAGTCAGAGGGAGTCACCAGCTGAGTCCCTGCCCACGTTACCTGGTCCAGAGAAGCATCTCAGTGGAGCCCACATTGTGACCTGGTTTCAGTGAAGAAGAAACTGAGGGTAGAGGATTAAGCGACATGCCTCCATCACTGGCCCCTGTGTGCTAGAGCAAGTATTCAAACTCCAAGTGAACACAGTTAACCACCGTGCATCTCTAGCTTTTGAGATGTTGGGTAGTAAACTGAAGGAGAGACATACTCTAATACCTTGGTGAGAATGTAGGATTTAACTTTAGAGGATAATTTTTTCTTTTTATCACTTTGGGTGGTTTTCCCTTCCAAATGAAGTGATTCAGAGTTTCAGAGACACTCATTCAAAAATGACCCTAATGAACAATAAGATTTAAGTATTTAAAACACTTATGAAACGTTTTTGTTTGCTCATTTATATAGTCATCGAATATATCCAGTACACCTTTAAACAATTATATTTTTAAATAAAATAATTGATGTGGTGCTTTACATAAATAATCTTTGATGAAAGTTATTTTGCTCCTTTTCTGTGCTTCCTTCCAAATCAATGGAAATCATTTTAGCATCATGTGAATAATCGGTAAGCTGACATGATAGCTATCTCTGATTGCAATAGAACCCCTGGATCCTTCATTTTAAGTATTTAGGTTATAATTTAAATGCACGAATAAAGCACATAATAAGCATCTGCCGTCTCTCCATAGAGGTTGTTCCACCTGGAAAACCAGTGGGAGAGACCTGGAATTAGAGAGTGGTAGACAAGCCCCTACCTGAGTGTGTGGTTTCTTGCCAAGCTTGGCTGGCGCTCTTGCAGCATTTCAAAAATGTTTGGCTGGCGAAGAAATGCCACAATCTTGTCGTTATATGCTGAAACAGACAAAAGTGCAAGTTGTGGTTGAGTTTCCAGTCCAGAGATGATTTCACTAATGATTGGAAAACGGCAGCTTGATACCTGGATTAATGGAGGAGAGTCTGAAGGGCAGGGAGCATACTCATCAAAAAAATGTAAGTTCTTGGGCTTTTTTTTCTGTGACATAATAGCCTGGCTATTTTTAAATGATCAAACCCGAAGCGAACCAGATCTGAGTTAATTATCTTTAATATTGTAGGAATTTAACTCGGTGTTAACTCACCCCCCCTTGTAAACAGATGAAAGAGAATAAAATAGGTCTTTCATGAGTGGAGTTATACTCTGATCCTTCTAACTTCTCTTATAATTTTGCCAGAGTTATTATGGCAAATTCAAAGAAATCCTTTTCTGAGCACTTGCACTTATGACTTCTGCCACTGGTTGAATTTCCCAATAGGGATAATGAAACCATCCAAATCCATGCAGACTCTCTCACCATCTTGATATAACTGTTTTGGAAAGAGGTAGCTGAAGTTAGGAATGGAGCCTCTTCTAGCTTATCCTCATACACACTCGGGAATAGAGGTCTAAATTAGAAACTGCATCTAAAAGCAACCACATCTGTCACCTTATCTGAACTATGCTATTTGGGGACCCAGCTAACAAACCACTGAATAGAATAAAGAAGGAGGGGAATGAGGGTCTGGAAGAGGGGAGAGAAAAAGAAGGAAAGAGAGAAGGACATAGTGATGAGGAAGGAAAGGCAAGAGGTGCAAGAGGAAGTTGGGAACCAGGGGTAGGGGAGTAGATAATACCAGAAAGGAAACACAGAGTCCTGAATATTAAAGGAGTCACAATAAGAAAAACAAGGTGTTGACTATCCAGGGGTTCACAAGCATGATACATACCCAGTGGCAATGACTCATGTTGGTGTTGGCTTCGAATAGCAGCTACTAGGCTGTGTCCTGGCCTGGCCAGTAAAGAGGCTCCTCTGTTTCTAGAGACTTCTGAGGCCTAATTTCAAAATAAAATAGTAAGTGTTAAAAACCTCCTCCATTTTGGATGATCTTTGGATACTAATTTTTCAATATGAGTGTCAAAAAGGCCCTGATATCACCTAAATGAAAGGAGGAATGAAGCTATAATTCCAAAAGTAATGGAAAATTAGCATGTTCAAAAAAAATGTCTCAGTAGAATGGTTGGTGTTGTGGTTTGTAAGAAAGTGACTATGCCAAATGCCATGAATGTTCATCTCATTAATACATGCAATAGACCAAGAAATATTTCTCATCAGAAATATGTTAAAGGGAATATTATCAGTAAAGTAGGTCTATGATCTTCATCTCTAAGAGGCAGCACCGAACTTCATAACCAAATGTGGACTGGGCTGGCTGTCTTAAACAGTATTTATTATACTTGAAAGGCCATTCTTTGTTTAGCATTTTTTCTCCCATTCACTCTACTGGTTACTCTTTATATAGTCTTTATACTCTTTATACAGTCTCATATCCTTACAAAATTTGGCAAGATAAGCATTATTTGCCCCAGTATACAAATGGGGAACCTGAGGATCAGAGAAAATAAGTTTTCCCAAAATTTTTAACTGTAAGAGCTAGAATCAGAATACTAATTAATGCTTGACTGTCAAGAATTGTTTTTCACTTCCCCATACTACTAGCTTGCATTCAGTATTCTGGCTTGGGTTGGACATTTTGACAAAACTTCATGGGACATCGGAGAAGGCAATGGCACCCCACTACAGTACTCTTGCCTGGAAAATCCCATGGACAGAAGAGCCTGGTAGGCTGCAGTCCATGGGGTCGCGAAGAGTCGGACATGACTGAGCGACTTCACTTTCACTTTTCACTTTCATGCATTGGAGAAGGAAATGGCAACCCACTCCAGTGTTCTTGCCTGGAGAATCCCAGGGACGGGAGAGCCTGGTGGACAGCCGTCTATGGGGTCGCACAGAGTTGGACACGACTAAAACGACTTAGCAGCAGCAGCAGCAGCAGCATGGGACACAGAATTTGCTTAGCTTAAAACTGATATTTGGCAATTACGAATAAAGCTTCTATAAACCCGTTTGTGCAGGTTTCTGTGTAGACCAAGTTTTCAATTCCTTTAGGATAATATTATTCAGTGCTAAAAAGATATGAGTTATCAAGGCATAAAAACACACAGAGGAGCCTCAAATGCATATTACTAAGAGGAAGAAGCCAGTCTGAAGGGGAGGAGAGATGGAGCACAGAGGATTTTAGGACAATGAGACTACTCTATAAGATACGATGATATATGTATGACTAGACATATGTCATTACACATTCATCCAAACCCACAGAAAGTACAACACCAAGAGTTAAACCTAAAATAAACTATGGAATTTGTCTGATTATGATATGTCAATTTAGGTTTATCAGTTGTACCAAATGTACCACTCTGGTGAGGGACACTGTGATAATAGGGGAGGCTGTGCATGTGTTGGGGCAGGGAGTATTTGGGAACTCTGTACCTTACCTTCTGCTCAGTTCTACTATGAACCTAAAATTGCTCTAAAAAATAAAGTATTTGTTTTTAATCTAAAAAAAAAAAACCCTGATATTTGTAATGATTAACTTTAATTTAGCTTGATTTTAAGTTTTTATAAATTCCCTAGGTTCTAGAGCATGACAATGAGTTTCTACCATGATTCCATATATATTTTGCTCCTGAAAGGACCCTTGCAGGGTGAGCTGTTTGAATGGAGGCACCACAGATTTTCCACACTGGAGTATATTCACCAGATATATGGCGATGGGTGTAGATGACTCACTCTATGGTATGTGGCAAAGAAGTCAAAACAGGCTTTAAAATATTTAAGAATTTTGAAGATGACATTGGAAGATATTCATAAAGAGCTCAAATATCCAGACAAAAAGAAGAAAGAAAATTCTCCGAGACCAGAACTCACACACACAGAATTCAGGAGAGGTGATGAGCTCCTATGGCATAAACCCCAGAAAGGTCAGGTCCATCTAAAAGTGGCCACTTAAGACGAGGCCCTGTGTGATATTGCAAGTGACAATCTTCAAGGCAGATTATGTAGGGCTTCCTAATTACAGAAATGGTAATTTCTGGTTTTCCTTTAGGTTCTACTTTCATACTTCACACAGACAAGAATAACATCCTTTAGATGAGACGTGCTACCAGTTCACTCTCTGTATGTGGCAGTCTTTGAACTGCCTCTCTGGAATAAGGAGGGATGCGGATTCATCCTTTTCCTCTCCTGATCCTCCTTCTTGCCCTTGTCTCACTTGAGGGACAGGGGAAATAGATTTTGTGCCACTCTGGCTGACTTCTCACTTCGACGCCACCAGCACCAGCTCTCTGCAGTGGGTGTAGCCAGCTACCGAGATTTAGATGCTGGAACTTCCATAACAGCACTTTCTGGTTAAATAGTTACAATGCAAAGTGATGAAAGAAAGGTTTGTTGATGGCTGATATGCAATATTTAGTCTCATATTTCTCTATTTCCATGAATTAATAAATATGTAAAGGCTTCCTAGGACTGAAATATCTCTTTTCCTTTCAGGGGGTTGTGTCAGTCTGCTGTAATGTGTATTGAAAATATTTGTGATGCTATAAAGACAGGAATCTCAAAAACAGTTGAAGGCTATCTAAGAGATGAATTACAGAAAGAAATTGGGAAAGCAGGTAGATCTGAGAATGGAACTCAAGAAGGCTTGGCTATGCACTGAACTTTGCCTGGAGAAAAACAAGGCTTTGAAACAGGAAGAGGCTCACTTCTCTTCATGGGGGGTCATAAGGAATTCATGCTTTAGGGAAAAATGGTTCCTTCTTCTAAGGTTACCTGCTTACTGCAAAACTAAGCCAGATTGAAAGACTGCAGAACCAGAGGAAGGTCAGCTACTCTGAAGGCAGATGACTGGCTGAGGGATATGCGTCACCATGACTATGAGCAAGACGGAGGAAACAATACTGGGGAGCGGTGAGGCTTGTGGAGTCCTGAGCCATGGCAACATTGGCCGAGGATAAAGGAGGTGACTGTAGAGTGGTACTGGATGGACTCCAGATGAGAGAACTGGAGGATGATAGCGTTAAATAGAAACGTGCTTCTCCAACTAGGTGCCGGGAATTTACAGGGATGGGAACAACTTCAGGCAGAGCTAAAAAAAAAACTCTAATATTCTAAGATTTCATAGAACTTGGTATGTGCTGGGATCCTTGTGGTTCAGTTGTTCAGTTGCTAAGTGGTGTCCAACTCTTTGTGACCCCACGGACTGCAGCAGGACCTAGGCTCTCCTATCCTTTACTATCAGTATTGCAAATGTGGCCCAAAAGTGGTAATAAATGGTCCATCTTGAAGGAAGCCTGTCATCAACTGAATGACTAATTTGGATCTCACTGCAAACATGACGCTAACATTTGCTTTCCTAACTACTTAAAATACCTAAAAGAATGAATTTTCCATTTAAAACCAAGATTATATGACTCCTTGAAATTCCCAGAATTTGACACTTTTGGACACTTTTGGGGTCACTGTGTTTCTCAGGTAGGGGTGCATGTGTGTGCATGTACACAAGAGAGAGATATAGAAAGAGAGGGGGGAGGGGAGAAAGGGGGGAGGAAAGGAGGGGGAGGGAGGTGAGGGAGAGGGAGAAGGTGGGAGAGAAGGAGAAAGGAGAAAGAGGGGAGAGGAGCGAGACAGGGCCAGGGGAGGGAGGGAGAAGAGAGCCCCACGTGACTGCTTTTTAGATTTCTTTTCCTTTTGATGTTGAGATAGTTTTAATCATAATTGCAAATACACAAACTTCAAACATTTAGTTCTTCAGACAAAACAGACTAGATATGCTCAGAAAATAGTTTCCAACAACTGGAAAACAAGCTTCTCTTCTGTATTACAATTTGGAAATGTAAACTGGTGTTTTTTTAAAAAATCTGTGATTGAAAACTACAGGTTTTAGACTGAATTTGGGTTCATCATCAGCTAATGCTATCTCAAAAATGCTGGAGACCTGGTGATAAAAATAGCAAGTTCAGAGCAAAAGCCCAAGGGATGAATTTATGTTTATCTCTAGATTCCTTTTGTATTCTAAAAGTAGATCGTTAACAAAGTTTGCAGAACTATACAGAAATAAGAGCGATCTATGAGGTTTTTCAACATATTTCTAATGGCAAAAAGTGGGCAACAAACATAATGTACAAGAGAAAGGTTTGAATTAAATTACGGCAATCTATAGAATAAAGTATAGAAGAATTTTAATGGCATGGAAACTATCTACAATGTGCTATAATGGTATAGGAAGATACAGAAGCATAGAGAATACATTTCAGCTGTTTTACTTCATTGTGTACGAGGAATTTTCTCCAGATGGAGGGCTAAACCAGCCTTTTGATTTCTTTTCCATCTGTGCCTATATTTTCTACACTCATTAGTTACCATTTTTAATTCAAAAGTGTACTTTCATAGGTTATCTGAATTTTACAAACTTCCAAACAAACTTGTAATCAAGTATAGGTTACATGAAATCAAGAGGAAAATTCCCAGTTTTAAGAAGCAGTGCAAAAGTTACCCTCCCCAAAGGCCAGCTTCCTGCATCATGGCCTCTGTCATTAGAGTTGATACAATGACTTTTGTCATAAAAGCAGCTCACTGCAAAGTATGATTCACAGTGACTTCTGCTTTGAGAGTGAAAAGTCAATTTCTCTTTCCTGTCAGACTCCTGTCCTTTATTTGAGGCAATTACTATTAAGCATTTTTATATGTACCCTTCCAGAAATGTTCTATGACTAATGACTTCTCTTACTTGACCAAGATAAGATGGTGAAATAAACAAACATTATGTGGTCTGTTATCTTTCCTTATTAATGGTAATTTACATTGCAAACTGCAGTATAAACAAGCAAAGCTGACCTCCAGTGATTTCCTTATTGATAGAGACATGGGATCTTGATTTGCTCTTCTCCACTTACCCACGTCCAATTCCGTCTGGACACTAGGGAAGTGACAAAGCCTGTTTTGTTGGCACTTAAATATATTGCAGATGGATGGGATGTGCCACTGTATTAAAATGCATGTGAAAGAGTCAAATCATGAGCTATACTCCAGTAAAAATTAATTTTAAAAAAGTCAAAGAATGATCTTTTTATGCACAGAATCCTATATTCCTCATATTAACTGCTTTCAGGAAACTGCCTCAACAATTTTCAGGTGAGGTAAAGGCTAAAAAGACGTTGAGCAGTGCCTCTGCTAATAACCTATTATTATTCAACCTATTGTTGGGGTTTTGAGGGGAATTTTTACCATCTAGGATCTTGCCTTTGGAAACTGATTTTAATTCCATCCTTAAGTACAATGGATAAAAAAATCAACCCCTGAACAACACTCAAGAAATGGCTCATGAAGGTGAACAGAAAATATTGATTCCCAAAGCTGAGGTCTAAGAAACATCTAGAGTGAATTCCCTATTGCCCATGAGAGGTGACAGAAAAATCATGGATTATGGAAATACTTCATTAATATTCCTAAGTCTCATCTTTCTGGCTGCTTAGCTGTCATCTCTAATTGGCTCTCATGCTGTCTCCATCCACATCATCAACTTATCTTAAGGCACACCTGCCAGCCTCCCCACCTGGCTTTCCTGCTCATCTTACCTGGGAGCCATTCATGGGACTATGTGTATAGCCTCACAGATGCTGAGAATCATAGAGCTGAAGGGGACTTTAGTGGTCATCCCAGTTCCCTCGTCTCTGTTTACAGATGGGGAAACTGAGGCCACGGAAAGGGAAGGAAGGTGCAATGACCCAGAGCACCTCTATGGAGAGGCCAGAGATGGGACTTCAATCTGCTGACCAAAGTTTCAAGTCTCCCTCCTCCACAGCCCGACTTCCCTGAGGTTGTGCTGTTTCTTTGTCATCCCAACTTAGGACCTCATCACCTATTTGGTCTGTGGCAGTGGCCTCTCATGGCCTTTCTCACATCCTCCTGTGCCACAATCCCATCTCTTCTTGGCTGTCACTGTCTCCTTTAAAAATATGAGTTTACACTGGACTGGGAGTTGAGAAATCTGAACTGCAGTTCTGAACTCCCTGGGTGACTTGAGTTCTTGATACTTCAGTTTACTTGATTGTGAAATATGATTATTAACCAGAGTGGAATTACCACCTAGGAGTGTTTGGAGATGCTTAAGGGAGATGCTTCTCTGGTGGCTCAGCAGGTAAAGAATCCACCTGCAACACGGAAGACCTGAGTTCAGTCCCTGGGTTGGGAAGATCTCCTGGAGGAGGACATGGCAACCCACTCCAGTATTCTTGTCTGGAGAATCCCATGGACAGAGGAGCCTGGTGGGCTACAGTCCATGGGGTCACAAAGAGTCGGACACAACTGAGTGACTAAGCACAAGGGTATTTTGGTTTTTGTTTCTGTTGTCATAGTAACTGACACTCCTGAAATTTAATGAATGGGACCAGGAGAAAAGATCCTGCAATGACAAGGAATGATTCTATACTTCAGAGAACTGTCACCCCAAACTGCTAATAATCTTCCCTTTTGTGAAACAGTAAGTGAACTGATCTCTAAAAGCCCATTTTAATATATAAATCATCATATTATTCTTCTCAAATTCATTCCAAGGACTTTTATAAAAAGTCCAAACTCTTTCATGTGGCATTCAAAGCTTTCCAAATTTTGAGACAAAAACCAAGTGGAAACCTACTATTCTGGTCACACTGAACTATTTATTCCCTGTCTTTCTTCAGACCTTTCTCAACCCTATCTCGGCTTCTATCCTTCAGCTATGCTCTCTGTGGGGGCTGCCCTTTCTCTGCCTTTGTACTTGCTAGGTTTTACCAATTTCTCTAGGTCTAGGTCAAGCACCTTTTTTTAAAAGAAACATTTTCTTTTTTTTTGTTGTTTTGTTTTGTTTTTTTTTTTTTTATAAATTTATTTATTTTAGTTGGGGGCTAATTACTTTACAATATTGTAATAGTTTTTGCCATACATTGACATGAATCAGCCATGGGTTTACATGTGTTCCCCTTCCTGGACCCCCCACCCACCTCCCTCCCCATCCCATCCCTCTGGGTCTTCCCATTGCCCCGGCCCTGAGCCCTTGTCTCATGCATCGAACATGGAACTTGGCCTCCTTTGAACTTCTGTGCCATTTGTCCTAACATCTCTCTTGGCACTCAACCATATTCTAATTTCTTTTGTTACTTAACTCTGTGTATGTTTCTGGCCTGGCTTCAAAACTAGAATACACATTTCTCCAGGGCAGGGGTCATATCTCACACATTTTTGCATTTCACAGTGTTCATAGCAAATCCTGTACTTCATCAGTATTTGTGAAACAAAATCATATTAGAGGAACATCATACAAGGAACATTTCCACCACCCTCCTCTCTCTGTTTTTACACTGAGGTCTTCCTGACTCCTCACACCCTAGGCTGTGTTCTCATAGTAGGAGGAACCAGGTATTTGCTTTCATAGAGGCTGAGTCCCTGTTTTCCCTGGTGTGCTGCCTCTGGATCAGGTATTCTCTGCCTCCCAGCTTCCCCCTTGGTTTTCCCTTGTGTCACTGCAAAGCTACCAGCAGAGAGAGGTTGGGCAGAGAGATGACAGTGGGTTAAAAACCTGACGGACAGTCAATTGGAGAGTGAATGAATTAGGAAGTATACAGATGGCTGACGCCCTTTTCTCATCACGTGTTAGTCTTTCTTGGCTGATGCAGATGGCACTTTGTTGTTAACATTGATATTCAGTGTGATTGTGTTTGGGCTAGTCAATAACATTAACGAAATGTTTTGGAACAGGTAAAGTGATGCTCAAGATCTTGTTCTTTCAACGAGAAGGTTTTAAAATTTATATTTTCAGGTTAACTTCATATATATGTAATAGATTTACAAGTTTAGGGGTTTCATTGAGTAATTGACTTTTTTTTTAATTGACCGTGGTAAATATGAATCTGTCTGGCAGTAGTGAGCTTCTTTTATCATATGCTATGATGCTCTATGTTAATACTGAAATTCACCTTAATTACATTAAAGAGCTTGGACATTGAAAATAGATTAAAATGGCATATTCAAGTTGATGCAGAGTTCTGAATTTATCCATTATCATATCAAGACAATACATCTTGTGATTTCTGAAGTGTTATAAAAGGGAGAGGGACCATATGTGCTGAGCTGAGAAGTTGGGGCATGGCTTTCTGTAGCCTGTGAATGTGTCAACTGCTGAGTGCCTGGAATCTGGAGGGTCCTGACACCCACATAACCCCTGGAGAGTGTATAATACTCCCTCATGCATGGTCACATACACATTTTATGTATATGCAGTAAGAGTTAACATGCTTTCAATAGTACCCTAAAACAATGATACTTAAGATGACTCCATGAAAGAAAAATTCAATTTATCACACTGGCCTTAAACTGCGAGTGCCCCTGGTTAGAAATAGTTACATTTCTCAGTGTATACAGATGAGTGTCCTGAAAAACTAGTAAAGATTTTTTTTGTGTACTAAGCTTTCATTAAAACAAGCTCTTCCCTTGAGACTCAGGTTTGCTCTCTAGAGGGTGACAGGTGGATGGTTATCTTCTGCTCCTCTAGAGATGTCCACTGTGGCTCTCCCTGGAATGACTCTCTGTGGGACCATATATATGTTTCTTTTCTTTCTACAGCACTTTCCATTTTTTTAACCTCATAATCTAACTCTACCAGCTGCTCTATTGGAAATGGTTCTCAGAGCCTGTATCATCTGAGATCCTGGTGGTTTCTATGAAAAGAAGGTATAGATACTTGGGAAATGTCAGTCAGGACATAAAAAAGAGATTTGCTCATATTATTGTCAGAAACCAATTAGCAAGAGAAAAAAAGCTATGTTTTGAGTTTTGGTTCAAGAAGGGAGAACAGGAAAGGATATGGGATATAGAAAAAGGAATTCAGAAAGGCAAAGAACCTGATGCTTAAGAAAGGGGGCAGCCTTTCATGGCCCAGCAGAAGGCAATCAATCATGTTTAGTGAAAGAACATATAAACCAGGGAAGGGCAGATGGTAGGGTGAAAACAGAGTATTCATATGGCCCAATTCATTTCCCCCAGTTTTAAGTCCATGAATGCATTACTGAAGTCCTGTCCAAAATCTAAGGAGAGGGAGAAATTTAAAAGCAGTCATATGCTACCTAGTAGTTCTACCATCGTTTAAGAATTCACATGTGACCACTGGGCTGAGGAAACACCATATCAGCCATAAGTATAGGGATGTCTTGATGCTGTATTTTCAGTTTTCTTTAAACTAGATGGATTTTTCAGTAACGTGACTGTGTAGGACAAAAGGAAAGGCAGAAGGAAAGCAGTCTGAGGATGGGCCCAGGACACCAAGTGGGTCCCTCGAGTCATCATCCTCCCTACTAAAGAGCATATGGATTTGGCCCAACCCCTGCAGGAAAAGGCAACTCTAGATCCTTGCCCCACCAGGATAGGCTGACCCTGTGGTCCTGTGAATGGTAGAGCAGGGGCAGAGGAGGTGTTACCTCTCCAGCACTGTAACTTCGGAGCCTCTGGAGATGTTGTCGATGAGTCAGATGGTTGGGAAGACGACCGTTCTGAAGAGGGATTCGGGGGTCAATAAAAGTGGTAGCTCGACTGTTGTGGTCCACGAAGAAAGACTACAGACAGACCAGGAAAGAGCATACACATGAGAACCAGCCAAATGAAGTGAGTGATACCTAGGAGCACTCCAGGGCTCAGTCATCATGTTTACGTTTGCCCCTTCTTTTCATCTACTCAGAACTAGAAGGGAGATGCCTCTGCTTTTGCATGCTCAGGAGTTCAGTGAAGCCCCCCAGTCGCTGATAAACACTTTACCAGGTGTGAGTTACAGAGCAGAAATTGTAACACCTTACTTACCATGGAATATAAGAGAAACAGATCCTTTGATGGATAAGTCATTCTAGTAATTAATCATTTGGAGAGCATTTAGCTTATTTTTAAAATAAACACTCTTTTTTGATTATAGAATTAGTATAGTCTCATTGAGACATAACATAAAAAGGATAAAAACGTAGGAAGAAGATAACTAAAAATCATCCCAAATATTACAGTCTAAAGGTAATCAACAAAACGTTTTTGTGATTTTTTTTTTGTTTTCTCTTCAATGCAGATATACATCTATTTCCCTAACATCAACACCTACAATTTTGTTATATAAGATTTTTTCACATATTATTTTATGAACATTTTTCTAAGTTATTAAATATTGTTTTAACACAGAATTTTATTGGGTATATGGTATTCAGTTTGATGGATAAGTTCAGTTAGTTCAGTCGGTCAGTCATGTCTGACTCTTTGCAACCCCCTGGGCCGCAGCACTCCAGGCTTCCCTGTCCATCACCAACTCCTGGAGTTTTCCCAAACTCATGTCCATTGAGCTGGTGATGCCATCCAACCATCTCATCCTCTGTGGTCCCCTTCTCCTCCTGCCTTCAGTCTTTCCCAGCATCAAGGTCTTTTCAAATGAGTCAGTTCTTCGCATCAGGTGGCCAAAGTATCAGAGTTTCAGCTTCAACATCAGTCCTTCCAATGAATATTTAGGACTGATTTCCTTTAGGATGGACTGGTTGGATCTCCTTGCAGTCCAAGGGACTCTCAAGAGTCTTCAACACCACAGTTCAAAAGCATCAATTCTTTGAAACTCAGCTTTCTTTACAGTCCAACTCTCACATCCATACATGACTACTGGAAAAACAATAGCTTTGACTAGACAGAACTTTGTTGGCAAAGTAATGTCTCTGCTTTTTAATATGCTGTCTAGGTTGGTCATAACTTTTCTTTCAAGGAGCAAAGCATCTTTTAATTTCATGGCTGCAGTCACCATCTGCAGTGATTTTGGAGCTCAAAAAAATAAAGTCTGTCATTATTTCTACTGTTTCCTCATCTATTTGCCATGAAGTGATGGGACCAGATGCCATGATCTCAGTTTTCTGAATGTTGAGTTTTAAACCAGCTTTTTCACTCTCCTCTCTCAACTTTCATCAAGAGGCTCTTTAGTTCTTCTTTGCTTTCTGCCATAAGGGTGGTGTCATCTGCATATCTGAGGTTATTGGTATTTCTCCCGGCAATCTTGATTTCAGCTTGTGCTTCCTCCAGCCCAGAGTTTCTCATGATGTACTCTGCATATAAGTTAAATAAGCAGGGCAACAATATACAGCCTTGAAGTACTCCTTTTCCTATTTGGAACCAGTCTGTTGTTTCATGTCCAGTTCTAACTCTTGTTTCCTGACCTGCATACAGATTTCTCAAGAGGCAGGTCAGGTGGTCTGGTATTCCCACCTCTTGAAGAATTTCCACAGCTTGTTGTGGTCCACACAGTTAAAGGCTTTGGCATAGTCAATAAAGCAGAAGTAGATGTTTTTCTGGAACTTTCTTTTTCGATGATCCATCGGATGTTGGCAATTTGATCTCTGGTTTCTCTGCCTTTTCTAAAACGAGCTTGAACATCTGGAAGTTCACGGTTTACATACTATTGAAGCCTGGCTTGAAGAATTTTGAGCATTACTTTGCTAGTGTGTGAGATGAGTGCAATTGTGCAGTAGTTTGAGCATTCTTTGGCATTGCCTTCCTTTGGGATTAAAATGAAAACTGACCTTTTCCAGTCCTGTGGCCACTGCTAAGTTTTCCAAATGTGCTGGCATATTGAGTGCAGCACTTTCACAGCATCATCTTTTAGGATTTGAAATAGCTCAACTGGAATTCCATCACCTGCACTAGCTTTGCTCATAGTGGTGCTTCCTAAGGCCCACTTGACTTTGCATTCCAGGATGTCTGGTTCTAGGTTGGTGATCACACCATCATGATTAACTGGGTCATGAAGATCTTTTTTGTATAGTTCTTCTGTGTATTCTTACCACCTCTTCTTAATATCTTCTGCTTCTGTTAGGTCCATACCATTTCTGTCCTTTATTGTGCCCATCTTTGCATGAAATGTTCCCTTGGTATCTCTAATTTTCTTGAAGAGATCACTGGTCTTTCCCATTCTATTGTTTTCCTCCATTTCTTTGCAATGATCACTGAGGAAGGCTTTCTTATCTCTCCTTGCTGTTCTTTGGAACTCTGCATTCAAATGGGTATATCTTTCCTTTTCTCCTTTGCCTTTCACCTCTCTTCTATTCACAGTAGTTTGCAAGATACATAACAATTAATTCTGGTAACCTCTATCATCGGACACTTAATTTTTTTTTTTTTACTGCTTTAAAATAATGCTTCAATAAATACTTCCGTACACAAAGCCTTGAGGCATGTCTGATTAGTGTATATGTTCCAATATATAACAAATGTCATTCTTTAAATCTAAAATTAGATACCTTTCACAAAAGAGGAATACTTATTTTTTAAATAAAAACTTCTGTACTAGAAAATAATCTTTCAAAAACTCTCTTTTGAACAAAATGTAATATTTGGTATCAATATCTTTGCCTAATTAACCTCAACCAATTCTCATTTTAGATATGTTTAGGTGTCAGAAGTAGTCCAAGAAATTATATACAGATTTAGAAATTATTCTTGGGGGAATATGAGCTTATAATTTTGAGTATTAGATGTTACTGTATACGAGTCTTTTAAAGATCTCTATAAAATGTCTACAGGGAGTTGTTTCATAATGGAGATCAAACTACTCCCCACATGACAAAGGTAAATAACAACTTTCTGAGTATCATGTGAGTTAGTATCTGTGGCTGGTAATAAAATTTCCCAGGATAGCATCCCACACAGACTCAAAAGGGCTGTATGTCCAACAACATGCAGGGGATTGAAATGATGTCCCCTGAAACATTATGTTAGATTCTCAAAAAGTGATGACAATGACATAAAAAATTATTAGTAAAGAATTCATGTAAGTATGAAATGTGAGTGAAAAAACCCAACATTAACATGCTTACATGAGATTTTAAACACACAAACACAAGCTAAATTAATATACAGTAAAAGAAGACTTTTTATTATTCAATTATATGCCTTTTTAAGTTTATAAATTAAAGTTAAATAGGTTATATATATGTATATGTGGTAACTTTTAGTATAAATTCCTAAAAGTTGACTTAATAACTGGGTTAAAATTTAGGAAAACATTATAGATTTATTGACCCATATCAACAAACTATCTTCATGAGAACAGTATAGATTTATCATCTTACCAAAAGTTCATGAACTCTTTTTACGGACTTTACTAATGCTGAGTACTGGAAAGAACTCATAGAAATGCTGAATGGTAAATAATGATAAATTATAAGGGAAGCCAAACATTTTCTCCTAAGTTTACTGTTCAATTTCATCACTGGAGTACTGTCTACTTTGCCTGTTCCCTTTTTTTGTTGTTGGGATGTTAAGGTTTTCTTTATTTCAAATGTGCTTACTCATGTGCCTTCAAATTGCTTTTGATTTTTATTTGCTTTGTTTTCTAATACACAGAATTTTTTTATACTCTTATGTATACAAATCTCTCAATTATTTGTCTCTAGTTATAGATCAGTTAAATGTTTAATCATATTTTACTAGCTTTATTTTTGGTGAATTGTTTCTGAAAATTATTTTGGTACAATGTGAAGTTGTAATTAGACATTTTTCTCCAAGGGTTTATTTATCTAAATCACTCATTCCCTATTGTTTCATTACATATAAATTCTTATAAATACCATGGTTTCAGGAATATTTTATCTGTTCTAATGGTCTGTGGTAGTTTCACTGCTTCACTTATTAATGTCTGTAGGGCAAGTTTCCTCTCATTATTTATCTTCTCCAAAATATTCTTAGTTATTCTTGCTTATTTTCCTTTCCCAGGTGAACCGATATTAATTTGTTATTAAATTCCTAAATAGTTCTATTGGGATTTTGTTTAGAACTAAGACTACAATGATTTTAGACAGAATTCATTATGATAGTCAACATACCCATTTCCCAGTTCTGAATATAACATGACTATCTATTCAAGATTTTTCTTTCTCAGTAAAATTTTGTAGTTATCTTCCTTCAAAGACATGTAGTTTTTGTTAAGGTAGTTTATAGATACTCAATATTGAGTGCTTCTTTTCTTGCAATATTTGTAATCCATCATTGCTGGTACCTGTGCATGTGTGTGTGCATGCTGGTACCTAGGAAAGCTCTTATTGGGGTATTTAGTTTGAGTCTGTTCACCATATTTAATGCTTCTAATGAATAAATTATCCTTTTAGATATATCCTCTTGTGATTTTAACATGCAAATAATAATAATTTTTTCTCCTTTAGAGGGCTCTTTTATCTTTTACCTCCTTTTTTGTAATACAAGTGAGAACTTCCAAAACAATGCTAAATAAGATAGGGAAGCTGCAATATTCTTGTTCTTTATTTTGACAGGTAAACTACTAGGGTCTAATTGTAAAGTGGAATGTGGTTCATTACATCAAAGAGTCATTATTATGCCATGAAAACATTTCCCTTCCTACTTTACTATGTTTTATTTTTAAAATCTTAAGGTGTATTTATTTTTCATCAAGTACTTTTTGAGCATTTCTTAAAATGATTGCCTATAATTCCTCCTATAAACAATTGTTTAAAATACTAGAGATACTAGATTTACTAGTAGTAAATGACTCTTACATCTTTGGGAGAAAAATCTATTTAATTGTGCTTGGTCATTCTTTTAAATTATGTAAAATTCAACTTCATTTTTAATATGCACTTTTCGGAACTCAAGTGAATTTTGTCTATAGCTTTTTATTTTTTTAAGAAAAATTCAGATTTCCCTAGTTTTACCTGTACTTATCTATGCATTTTTAGTTTTATGCAATTTAATAATGTGCAGGTTCACATATCCATCACTACAGTCAGGATACTAAATAGTTCAGTCACTGTAAAGACCCTTCATGGCCCTTTTTTAAAAAAAAATTTCAAGAATGCTATATAAATGGAATCATACAGTATGTAATCTTTTGAAATTGATTTTTTTCACTCAATATAATTTCCTTGTGACTCATCCAATTTGTTACATGTATCAGCAGTTCATTCTTTTTTTTTTTTTTTTTTTAACATTGCTGGTTAGTCTTCTATGGTATGTATATACTAAATTTATGGCAATAGTTTTTGCTTTTTGTCCAGTTTCATTGGCAATGGAAGATGGCTTCATAAAATGAACAATTTCCATTTATTCCCATGTTCCAGAGTAAAGCACAAAGTTATCTGGGACTGGGTAATGCATTCACTGATACATTTTCCTAATTATTCTGTAAGTCCATTAAATTTTTTCTTTTTACCAAGTCAAATTACTCATTTCTTCTAGATTTTCTGCAGTATTATTTATTTAATTATATACGTATTTTCTTTCTTCCTTTTAAAAATTTTCCTGCACCTGTTAAACTTCATTTCTTGGTTTTATTTACTATTTTCCTGCAGTTCAGTTCAGTTGCTCAGTCCTGTCCGACTCTTTCTGACCCCATGGACTGCAGCATGCCAGGCTTCCCTGTCCATCACCAACTCCTGGAGCTTGTTCAAACTCATGCCCATTGAGTCAGTGATGCCATCCAACCATCTCATCCTCTGTCATCCCCATCTCCTACTGCCTTCTATCTTTCCCAGCATCAGGGTCTTTTCCAATGAGTCAGTTCTTTGCATTAGGTGGCCAAAGTATTGGAGTTTCAGCTTCAGCATCAGTCCTTTCAATGAATATTCAGGACTGATTTCCTTTAGGATGGACTGGTTGGATCTCCTTGCTGTAAGGGACTCTCAAGAGTCTTCTCCAACACCACAGTTCAAAAGCTTCAATTCTTTGGCACCTACCTTTCTTTATGGTCCAACTCTCACATTCATACATGACTACTGGAAAAACCATAGTTTGACTAGATGGACCTTTGTTGGCAAAGTAATATCTCTGCTCCTTAACATGCTATCTAGGTTTGTCCTAGCTTTTCTTCCAAGGAGCAAGCGTCTTTTAATTTCATGGCTGCAGTCACCATCTGCAGTGATTTTGGAGCCCAAGAAAATAAAGTCTGTCACTGTTTCCATTGTTTCCCCATCTATTTAAAAATGAAAAATTTTCCTTAGTTTAATTTATTTCTCTTCTAAAACAACTCTTACATTATTTTCTAATTCATGCACTTTTATTACTTTAAAATAAATAATAAATACATTGCTGCTTTATTACTGCTGCTTTTTTATCTACTCTAAGCTATTGATTTGAAAACTTATATTTTATATTTATTTTTCTTGTTTGATAATAAAAACCAGTGCTGCTAATCCTCTGAGTATAGCCTCTCTGCATTCCATGTTTTATTAAGTATCACTCACTTGCATTTTCAATTATTTCTTAATGATTTATAAGGCTTAATTTTATTTAAAATCCAACAGTCACACAGAGTATTGTTTTGAATTTCCAAATAGCAGAGATATTTTTTTTTTTTGATGGTTGCTTTTAATTCATTATTTAAAATTTGGCTTTATGGTCTGTGGCCATGGAATTTGAGTATTTTCTGCTTTTTTGCTTTCTTTGTGTTATAAAATGTTATCACTTAGAAAAATAGTCCATATATTCTTGAAAGGAAGTTATAAGATCCGTTTTTTAAAAAAATTGAGTTTTTTTCCAAGTATTTTATTCTTTTTGTTATGAGTTTAGATGGGATTATTTTTTTGCTTTCTCTTTCTAATAGTGCACAGAAAAGCAACATATTCTACATATTAATCTTATATCCTAAAAAAATTTACTCAATTCACTTATTAGTTCTAACAGATGTTTGGTAGAGACTTTAGAGTTTTCTATATATACTATCATACCACCTGCAAATAGTGAGTTCTACTTTTTTTTCTTCCAATTTTTGATGTTTTTAATTTCTTTTTCTTATCTGATTGTGGTGGCTAGAACTTACAAGACTGTTGTAAATAGAAGTGGCAAGAGTGGGCATCTTGGTGTGTTGTTTCTGGTCTTAGAGGAAAATCTTTCAACTCTTCACCACTGAGTATGATGTTGGCTATGGGTTTGTCATAAATGGCTTTTATTATATTGGGATATGTTCCTTCTACACCAACTCTGATAAGAGTTTTTATCAGAAATGGATTTTTAAAAGACTTGAAAAAAACATTTTGTCAAGTTCTTTCTCTGCATCTATTGAAATGATCATGTGCTTTTTTCCTTCCTTTTGTTAATACGGTGTATCACATTGATTGATTTGTGGATGTTCAATCATCCTTGCATTTCTGGAATATATCTCCTTTGATCATGGTATATGATCCTTTTAAGCTATTGTTGAAATTTATTTGTTAATATTTTATTGAGCATTTTAATCTATATTCATCAGAAACACTGTCCTGTAACTTCTTTCTTTTTTTTTTTCTGTAGTGTCTTTGGTTTTGGTATCAGGGTAATGGTAATCTTACAGAATGAATTTGGGAGTATTCCTGCCTCTTCAAATTTTTAGAATAAAATACCTAGGAATAAACTTAATCAAGGAAGTGAAAGACCTATAACTCTGAAAACTATAAAACTATAAAACACTGAAGGAGGAAATTGAAGATGACACAAAGAAATGGAAAGATATCCCATGTTCATGGATTGGAAGAATTAATATCATTAAAATTTCCATACTACTCAAAGCAATATACCGAGTCAATGCAATCTCTTTCAAAATACCCATGACATATTCCCCATAACTAGAATAAATAATTCTCAAATATATATGTAACCACAAAAGACTCAGAGTTGCCAAAACAATCTTGAAAAAAGAACAAAGGTTTCAAGCTCCCTGACTTCAGACTATTCTACAAGCTACTCAAAACACCATGGCAGTGGCACAAAAACAGACACACAGATCAATGGAACAGAAGTAAGAGCTCAGAAATGGACCCATGCACTTATGGTCAATTAATTTATGACAAAGAAGACAAGAATATACAATGGAGAGGAAAGATAGTCTTTTCAATAAATGATGCTAGGAAAACTGGATAGCTACTTGTAAAAAAATGAAATTAGATCATTCACTAACACTGTATACAAAAATCAGCTTAAAATGGATTAAAGACCTAAATGTAAGACCTCAAACAAACAAAAAAATCCTAGAAGAGAACATAGGCAGAACACTAACATAAATTGTAGAAATATTGTTTGGGGTCTGTCTCCCAAGGTAGAAGAAACAGAAGCAAAAATATATAAATGGGACCTAATTAAACTTAAAAGCTTCTGCACAGCAAAGGAAACCACTGATAAAATAAAAAGACAGCCTACTGAATGGGAGAAAATATTTGCAAATAATATGACTGATAAGAGCTTAATATCCAAAATCTATAAATAGTTCATATAGCTCAATGTTAAAAAAAAAAGAATCTGATTAAAAAATGGGCATAAGACCTGAGTAGATATTTTTCCAAAGAAGATATACAGATGGTCAATAAGCACATGAAAAGATGCTCAACACTGTTGATCTTCAGAAAAGTGCAAGTCAAAACCATAATGAGACATGTCACCTCACTCCTGTCAGAATGGCTAATGTGGAAGAGTCTGTGCTGTGCTAAGTTGCTTCAGTCGTGTCAGACTCTTTGCGATTCCATGGGTTGTAGCCCACTAGGCTTCTCTGTCCTTGGGATTTCCCAGGCAAGAATACTGGAGTGGATTGTCATTTCCTTCTCCACAAAAAGTCTACAAACAACAAATTATAGTGAGGACATGGAGAAAAGAGGACCCTAGTACATTGTTGATAGGAACATAAATTGGTATAGCTACTGTGAAAACAGAATGGAGGTTCCTCAAAAAACTAAAAATAGAACTATCATATGATCCAGCAATTCCACTCCTGGATATATATCCAAAGACAATTGAAAAAATTAATTCAAAAGATACATGCACCCCAATGTTCACAGCAGCATTATTTACAATAGGTAAGATATGGAAACAACCTAAGTGTCTGTCAACAGATAAATGGATAAAGGAGATGTGGTACACACACATACACACACACACACACACACACACACACACACACACACACACACACACACACACACACACACACACACACACACTGGAATACTACTCAGGCATAAAAAAGAAAGAAATTCTGACATTTGCAACAACATGGATGGATATAGAGGTTATTATCCTTAGTGAGGTAAGTCAGATAGAGAAAAAAATACTGTTATATATGTGATGCATGTTATCACTTATATGTGGAATCTAAAAAATAAAACTAATTAATGAATATAAGCAGAAATAGACTCTCAGACACAGAAAACAAATATACTTTTGTTTTGGTTGCCAGTGGTGATAAGGAAGGGGGGAGTGGTAAGATAGGCGAATGGGATTAAAAGATATAATCTACTATGTATAAAATTAATAATCAACAAGGATATATTATATGACACAGAGAAATATAGCTGCTATTTTATGATAATGGTAGATGGAGTATAATCTATACAAATACTGAATCACTATGCTGTATACCTGAAACTAATATTATATTTCAATTATACTTCAATTAAAAATAAATAAAAGTATATTTTTATTAAAAATCATATAAAATCTGCCATCTTAATTATTTTTTAAATGCACAATTTAGAGGCATAAAGTGCATTCTCATTGTTGTGCGGTCATCACCACTATTCATTTCCTAAACTTTTTAACTTTCCAAAACTGAAACTATGGTCCCATTAAAAGAAATAACTCCTCATTCTCTCCTCCACCCTGCCCCCAAGTTCCTGATAACCTCTATTTTACTTTCTGTTTCTATTAATATGACTATTTTAGATATCGCAGATAAAAATTGTATGCAATTAAGGTCAATGTCACGACTGATGCGACTTAGCAGCAGCAGCAGCAAGGTCAATGTAAGCTTTATTTTAAATGAAAGAATTAATATATGTTCCATTAATAGGAAAGTATTCAAATCTTATTTTGTCTATTTAATCTATTGAACTGATAGACATAAAACACATTTTCCTACTTTCTGCATTTCTTCATTTCCTTTGCATTTCTTTTATTTTTCTTTATTTAATATGCATCTTGTTCTTTGGCTCATAATGTATATATGATTATTGTAATTTAATTGTGCCATTGATGAATATAAAATCTTTCTTTGATCTCATTTTAAGGATTTAGGTTTCGGCTCTCCTTTGCATGATATTAATACACCAACACTGATTTTTCTGTTATTGTTTTCATACTATATTAATATTTATTTTTTTACTATTAAACATTCTAAATTATCTCTTAGGTATGTCTTTTTTAAAGCTGTGTTTGTTTGGTATCAAATCTGATAGCAGCTCCTTTTGGTAAGGAGATACCATTCCCTATGCAGAGTACTAAGTTTGTAAGGAGTAACAAGCTTATCCTATTTCTACTTGCTGCCACAACTGTTATGCTTGGCTTTACTGCTGTCATTTGATTTTTAGTATTATAATTTTCTTTGCTTCCTTGTGGATTCTTTTGTGTGTTTTTGATAAACACTGTATTTTGTTTGATTTTATCTTTTGTAGGAATTCAAGAGGGAAAAATCTTGCTTTAAATGGTACAATGATTGCCTTTTAAGTTTGTTAAGCAACTATATTTAGCCTTTGTTTTTCAAATTATCCACTTGACCTCCCCTTACACCCAACTAGGAACTTAGTACCACTTTCCTTGCCCTGCTCACCTACACACTTTTTGTTCCCTCATCTTTTTTTTTCCCAGTAATTTTCATTTATTTTTAATAATAAAATTTTTTCTACCTCATACATGATTGAACACATATTTTGCTTTAAAATTAACAGTCACAATTGAAGAAACAATGGTTTATTTTTCTAATCAAGTGACCAAGCTGCTGAATCTTAAGGCCTCAACAAGTGCTGGATCTTATTATTTTCACTGAACAATAACACCTTCTATTTTGATTATTCCTGTCTATATCAATTTTGTTTCTCCAGTGGTTCCCATTTGCCAGTCATGATAGATGGTTTAACATGGTGACTACTACTTTTAGGGGATTCTATCAGGTGAATCCTCATTTCCAGTGCAATAGCTGTTGGCAATCTTTCATCAAAAGTCCATCCATTAGGACTTCTCTATCATGGCTGGCCAAGGAGTCCTGTTTTGGCAGCCAGGGCTTCATTCTGCTGAATATGATGTTCCTGAAATTTCATAGGTATTTGTTGAGTCATTTTTATACACTTCTGTAAGCAATGTTCTGAACAGGTGGTCTCTTCAGGTTTTACTTCTCTTCTTGTAAAATCTTTAACACGGTCCAAAAAGCAGGTTTCTATAAATTTACTGTAGGTTCCAAGAAATTCCTTAAAATGTTTTTTCTGATTAGATTCTAGTATTTGTGCAGCCATATTAGTCACCTTTTTTGATGCATGAGTTTCCTTTCTGTTCTGGAAAAGTAGTTGTCCAATCTTTGCTTGAATGTCTCCAGTAAGGCCTGATTTCTTACTTAAGGATAGGCTCTTGCATCCAACACCATAAAAGGCTGGGGGGCTGTGTTGCCAGTCGACTCTCTGTTTCCTCATCTTTTTAATTCTGGTCCAGCAATACTGATCCAAATTGTTCTTATACAAGTATTCCATTTTTTTATACATATTTTCCCATACTTTATTAAGCTTTTTCAATACAAAGCATTATAATTTTAAATCAATTATTTACATTTATATTTGTGCATTTGGTTAATTTAAATACCCATCACCAAAGTTTTTTAATGCTATGAATTTCCCATTATTGATTTTCTCTTCTGTATCATTTGTGAGCCATCTGGAGAATGGCTTTTAGTGTTTTCTTAGGGCAGGCAAAAGAGTAGGGTGAGCCCTGAAGTCTTGCACATGAGGTTTTTCCCCTACTGTCTTCACACTTCAATAAAAATTTTTTTCTGGAAATAGGATTATTGAGCTGCAATCTTTCTCATCAATAACCTGTAGTCATTGTTCTGTAGGTTTCTACAGTTTGGTTTTATGGATGGGAAGTTTGAGGTTTGTCTGATTTTAATTCTTTTGTAAATGACTTTCACATTATCATGGCTGTATACTGATAAGATTTTTAAAGTCTCGGTTTAAAGACATTCCAGAGTAGCATTTATTTTAATTAATTTTACTAAAACTCAGTGAGTCCAATTAATCTGCCCACCTGAACAATCTGTTGTAGATCAAAGCTTTATTTTCAATATTTAATTAATAATTTAATATTTATAGTTAATATTTACTTATTGCTACTGTAATTAATTAATAATTAAAATTATTTTAATTTCTCCTTCAAGAATATCTATAAGCCTTTCATCCAACAGAGCCTTAGTGAGGCCAGCTATGTGCCAGACACTATTCTAGGCCCTTAGAAGTTTCATCAATGAGCAACACAAAGACCTCTGCTCTCAAAGAGCTTAAAATTCTGCTAGGAGAAACAGACAAAACAGTACACAGAACAAACATGTAAACTATACAGTAGTGCACACAGGCAGGGGATCTTAAGGGAGTTTGTGATATTAAATTGGTTCTTGCTGAGAAAGTGAGATACATTTTTTTTCTTTTCCTGGTTTTCATATATTTTTTTCACTTTATCCTTCACTGGTTGCAAAATGTTACCTTGTCTGTGCTTTGGGGGCTGCTTCCATGTTCATACTCTATAACCAGGATTCGATTTTACATAGTGTCATTTCTCTTCTCATTTATCCCTATGTGTTACATTTTGTTGTTCCATGAAATCTTAAACCATTTATCTAGCCCACATCCTTTTCTAGTTTTTAACTGTAGTAAGAACACTTAACATGAGTTTTCCTTTCTAATGAATGTTAAAGTATAAAAAAATAAAAGAAAAAATTTAAAGTGCATAAAGTACAGTACTGTTACCTATAGGCACAATATTGGATAGCTGATCTCTAGAACTTATCTTGCATAACTAAAACTCTATACCTGTTGAACAGAAACTCCCTACTTCCTCCCGCCCCCATCCCTCGGCAACCACCATTTTACTGTTTCTATGAGTTTGACTGTTTTAGATCTCTCATATAAATGGAATAATGCAGTCTTTGTCCTCCTGTGACTAGCTAATTTCATTTAACACAATGTCTTCCAGGTTCATCCATGTTGTAGTATGTCAGAATCCTCTTCTTTTTTAAGGCTAAATAATACTCCCTTGTATGTATATATCACATTTTCTTTATCCACTCATCCATCAAGAGACATTTAGGTTGCTTCCATATCTTTGCTATTTGATTAATGCTGCAGAACCCACAGTAGTACAGATACCTCTGAGATTTTGAGTTCAGTTCTTTTGAATCAATACCCAGAGTAGGATTGCTAAATCCTACGCTGGTTCTGTTTTCTTATGTCTGCTTTCCTGTGGCTTGTTTTCTATGTGTGGATTCTTCTTGCTCAATATAAGTCATGTGTTCTTGTGCTATTGTGTAGATGATAAACAGATATCTTTAAAATATTTATTTCTATTTTCTGAAGAAAATTATACTAAATAAGATATGATAAGGTAAGATAAGATATGATTTTTCTCAAGATAAAGATTCTGTTTTCTTCATGAAGTGGGTCTTCAGAGGCCTCTTATTATTTTGTTGTTATGTGTATATCCCTTAGTAGAGGCCACCTCCATCTCATGCCTGTCACTGACAAGCTGTCACCTGTCCCACTACTTGAGCCCCACCACTTCCTGGATGATAACCATCCTCCACAGCTCAATCTTGGAGCCAACTTGAGGTTCACATGCAATCTCTATTGATGTTGGGTAGAGGCTGTGTCCACCTTCCCCAGGTTTTCAAGATGACAGGTGAGTCAGATGCCATTTTGTCTTCCTTGTGGGGATGATGTGCATTCAAAGGCACCAAATAGCTCAGCCCAGCCCTCCCATTCCTACATGGTGCACACTAAAAGTGAAGGCTGTTGACTCTGAATGTGTTGACAAAGTGAGAAGCACGTTGGCTAAGTGAGGAACCAGAAGATGGTCTAGTGTTCTGGAACCTGCTCTGTTTCTTTTGTATAGAAAGAATGTTTCCCACACCGTGTTTCACTGTCATTCTCCCAGTGGTGGCCACATCTGGTAAATAAAAGTAGATTCTGTCTATGGTGGTTTCTCCACTACACAAGGCACCCCCTGCCAAGTTCATCCCTGACTGCAGAGTTGGTCATAGAGGTTCATTGTACTGGAGGACTTGCATCAATTAGAGGACACAATTTTTCCTCCCATATTCCAGAGGGCTCAGGCACTGGGACATGACAAAGTGTGGGAAAGGGGTTTCTGGTTCCCAGGGCACCGTGAAGCCCTATCAGCCGACTTTGGGGAATTGTGGTTTTGCATGGTCATAATCACAGAGGAAGAGAGCTGCACGATGCAGTTTCCTGTTGAGACACATGTTTGCTGGCAACGCTCCTGATTCTTTTGACACTAGAAGAGGGAAGGAGTCTCTCTACTAAAGTTTATAAAAGATTACACAGGGACGATTCCTCGGTAGCCTGTTTGACCTGCCCTATAAATATATTGAAGTGATTGATAGTGATTAAGAAAGAGCATTCTCACTTTAGCTGACTCAGCTAGACTTCTACAGCATCCCTGGGAAAGACCAGTTTTGGTTAATGCCACACAAAAGCAAAATGCAAGCCAGTAACACTGCATTGGCCCAATTCACCCTGTTTTAATGAGAACTGAAGGCTTATTAGGGAAATCACAATGAATAATTTAATAATGTCACTCCCATTTAACTAATAATTTCATCCTCTGAGAGGGAACTAAGGAGGCAAAACAATAGAAAGGTCATTGAATAGAATCTGGTTTCAAGTTTCAAATCTAAATTAAGACATATGGAGCCTGTAGTTCTCAACTGTATGTGAAACTGTCCCCCAACCCTCCTCCCCACCCAGGGAACACATAGCAATGTCACAACTTAGTGGAGGTGCTATTAGCATGGGTGGGCAGAAGTCAGGGACATTTGGAAACATTCTAAACATCAAAAGACAGAAATCCCGATGCGGATAGTTACCCTCCCTTCCTCCTGGTGGCCAATAGCGCGTCTCAGGAACAGGCTTTGATCTCCTCATCAACCTCCTTCCTCACCTGCTCACGGGTCTTCTCCTTCTTATGTATGGCCCCAGCAGCAATCACGCTCACCTTTCCCTGCTGGTCCGTTTTGATCTCCCAGCCCCGGGGCAATTCCAGCCGCGTGTCCGCGAACATGTTGATGAAATTCACTAAGTCTCGGTTGTGCTGGTAGCGTTCGAAATTGCGCGCATCCCGCCGGACTTTGAGGATCATGTGCTTCAAGCATGTGCTACTGGTGAAGACTCGGTAGGCACTCTGAGGTGGGGTCCAGGCAGATGGGGAAGGGAGTGGGGATGAGGAGAAACACAGACCAAGCATACTTTGAGCAGCTTAATGGGATGTGATGTGGTTGCTACACAGGGATTTATTGTGAGCCTTGACGAGGAGGGCTTGGAAGCAGAGATCTTGCTCCAGAAGTAAATACCTGCCCACCCTGAACACACATGGACCTCCTTGCATGATTCTACCACTGCTCCAGCCTTCTAGCACACTGTCCAACTCCCCTGCATCTCAAGTTCCCCTCCCCTTCCTCCCTCCCCAACCCACTCTGCCCCAGCCTGGTTCTGCTCCCCTGAATCTTCTTCTGATTCTCTGAGCATCTCCACCCTCTCCTCCCTGGTTCCTCCTCTGACAGCACAGGTTCATCCCTGCTCATCTTGAAAGTGTTGAAAGTGAAAGTGAAAGTCACTCAGTCGTGTCCAACTCTTTGCAACCTCATGGACTATACAGTCCATGGAATTCTCCAGGCCATAATACTGGAGTGGGTAGCCTTTCCCTTCTCCAGGGGACTGTTCCTCTTATCCAGCTACATAACAGGGTGTATTAGTTAAAGTTCCCTGTGAATTTTAGGGCTGACCTTCAAAGCTCTGCCACTGCTTTCTATGTACAAACGTGTATGTTTGTAGGGGTTGGAAGATGAGAAGAAATGAAGAAAGCTTCAGGAGTTTCTAGTTGTGCCACATAACCATTTTATGCTATCTGGGGCTGGTGGGTGTGTGTGGTTCAAGGAAAGACTGTTAGTAGCCAGAGCAGGCTGGGGGAGTGGCTCCTTCCAGCCCAGGGCCACCTGGTGCCCAGCTCAGAGAGCACCACTATCTAGCATTCTTGTCCTCCTTTGTGACTCACCCCTGTACCACTGGGCAGCAGCTCTTGATCTAATCACTAGATGTCCAAGAGGTTTCCTCAATATAACCTGGTCAAAAACTAGTCCCTCCTCCCCTGTCACAGCTCCCATCACCTAATCAAACTACTGTTGAATGGGGACACGACCACCTAACTCAGGGGCGCAAAGCAGAAAGGACTCAGACTTTCTTGGGTCCTCACCCTCCACCCCCCTCAATCATAGTGGTCCCAAGCATGATTGAGTCCCTGCAGAAATATCTCCTAAGCTGAGTTGTTCTTTCCCTGCTCCCAGACCCTTTCTTAGGGAAGCCCTTGATTATTGCTCACTTAAGCACTTGAACCAGCCTCTGGTCTTAGCCCCTCAGTCCCTCTCCCACAATTCTACCGGAGAAAATAACCTCTCAAACAGCTGGATTGTGTAACTGATGATAATGTCTGAGACTGCAGTTGGTTCTGGTTGCCTACTGAGGTAGATCCAGGCTCCTTTCCATGATGTACCAGGTGATTTGCTGCTATTCTCCACCCTCTCTTCCCACCTCTGCCTGTCACCACACTCCATCCCTGCTGGACCCAGTCCCAGGCTGGGTCCTTTCTCCCATTGCTTGGAACCTCTGCCCTGTCAACTTTCAACTTGCAGGACTCAGTCTCCTCAGGACTGCTCCCTGAGTGTCCAGAGCATCACCTGTGTTTCCAGTGCACTTTGTTCCTCCCAGAGGACAGCCCTGTCCTGTCACATTAAACTCATCTTTGCATGTCTGTTGCCCAACAAAATGGGGAGCTTCTGCTGATCAGGTGTCACCCTAATCTGTCTTTACATCTAGCACACAGATCTGTGCCTGAACCACAGGAAACATGTCAAATGAAAAAAGCAGTGACTATAGTAATATCAGGATATCAGGGGGGCTTTCCAGGTGGACTTCCCTGGTGGCTCAGATGGTAAAAGAGTCTGACCACAATATGGGAGACCCAGGTTCGATCCTTGGGTTGGGAAGATACCCTGGAGAAGGAAATGGCTACCTACTCCAGTACTTTTGCCTGGAAAATCCCATGGACAGAGGAGCCTGGTAGGCTACAGTCCATGGGGTCACAAAGAGTTGGACATGACTGAGTAACTTCACTTCACTCCCAGGTGGCACTAGTGGTAAAGAACTGGTCTGCCAACACAGGAGACTTAAGACTTGGGTTCAGTCCCTGAGTTAGGAAGATCCCCTGGAGGAGGGCATAGCAACCTACTCCAGTATTCTTGCTTAGAGAATCCCATGGACAGAGGAGCCTGGCAGGCTACAGTCCATGGGGTCACAAAGAGTCAGACACATCTGAAGCCACCTAGCATGCATGCATACCAATATCATGTCATTGCTTTCTTGACAATACCAAAAAAAAAAGAGAGAAAGCTAAATATGTAAAAATCACACTAAATTAACCATAAGCAGGTTATTTGATAAACTAATTATATGAAAAGGAAACCTATTTATCTATTTTAAAGTTTCTTTAATGAAAGTGATTTTATAAAATGATTCAGGTTGAAGGGAATCTGTCAACTTCCTAATTATGTCCCTTAAAAATTTTAACTATAATAAAAACGCATCTTTGTTTCCAAATACTTTCACTGACATTAACCCATTTGAATCTAATAAAAACCCAAAGAAGATATACCATTCCTAAATCTAGCTTTTCTCCTTTTGGGGTGACTCACAGAGAACAAAAAGGAACCATCTTTTTTCTCTTCCTCTTCCCTGCCCCCACCCCTCACCCCACCCTACCCCACCCCACCCCCTTGCCTGAGTTAAAATGCTATCCTCTTTAATCTATCCAGTGACTCTGCAAAGTTGTGTTTCGGGTCTTGCAGAAGCCAGGGCAGGCCCCCTCTGTGTGTGGGAACACTCACATAATTGGCGTGCAGAACAGTGAAGAACTCAGGGTTGGTGATGAATTTGACTGCTGGAGACTGTAGCAGCAAGGTGATTTTTTGTGAATTTACTGGAGAAAGTGACCCATCTCTTCTCAGATCTGGAAGAAGTGAAACAAAGCCACTGAATGCATTGGAAAAAGATCGTTTCAATCAGAGGACTTCTCTTTTGTGGCACTAGCAGCCTACAAGCCTTCACCAGCATTGCTGGAGAGGACTGTTGTTTTGAATGGTGATCCAACCAGTGTCACAGTGATGGCCACGTGTCCCATCCCTGTGTCTGTCAGCTGAGACTCATTATTTCCCAGAGTGCTCCAAGTAACTTCAGTTGGATCGAGTCCTTGAATAACTCGTCCCTTTTATCCCAATGAATTTTTCTTATTTTCTTTACAAGTTGCCCACCATAGCTGTGTCAGTTTGTTTGCAGAAAGGACCACAATCTTTCCTCTCCTTTCATCCCCATCACTATGAGACTTTGCAGCCTCTCCCCACGTTAAATCAAGCTTGCCTTGAGTTTTGCTTTAACCAACAAAATTTTCCAGAGGTTCTGAGCCAGAGTTTTGAGAGGCTTGTGGGTCCCCACTTACTTTCTCTCCCTCATCATGAGAACAGCCTGTACAAGATGAAAAGCCACGGGGAGCAGGGACAAGCCGCCCTGGATGAGGCCACTTCAGGCCAGCCAGCCTGCGGCCGATTCCACAGCTGACCAAGGAGGCACATGTGAGCCCAGTGCCCTGAGGAACCACCTGGCAAAGCTCAGTTCAAACTGCCCACCTGCAGAACTGGGGCAGGGGATGGTTAATGCATGGTTGTGAGCTTCAAATACTAAGCTTTGGGACAATTTGTTATACAGCAAATGCCAACAGATCCAATACCAAACCCAAAAAGAAATTTTCTCTTCCTTTTCCCTCATATTTCCTATTATTCCACCACCTTACCAAATCTCTCTCAGTAGTCAAACATAGGAATTAATAATAGAAAAACCTTAACTAGTCAGTTTAGTTAATATATCTGATAAAATGATTAGAATGGAGGCAATTAAAATTGTTGGTGGAACTATGTATGTGTGTTTAAAAGAGGGCATGAAAGTATCCACTCTTATGCTTTTCAGAGAGAGCTGAGACCTGGCAGGATGCGAAACACATGGCTGTTTGCTCAGACTGTTCTATACCTGTCAATCTGCCATCATTTACCCAATTTGACAGATTTGGATTATCAGGATGTCACTGTGATAATCTTACACTATTACAGGTATAAAAAATAGAAACCAATCTCTTCATCGAAGACAACTTTATGGCGACCAAAGGTCAAGGCGCAGGGGAGGGCTAAATTAGAAGTTTAGGATTAATCACTATATAGATGCTTCTCTCGTGGCTCAGACAGTAAAGAATCCACCTGCAATGTGGGAGACCTGGGTTCGATCCCTGGGTTGGGAAGATCCCTTGGAGATGGGCATGGCAACCCACTCCAATATTCTTGCCTGGAGAATTCCATGGACAGAGGAGCCTGGCCAGCTACAGTCCATAGGATCGCAAAGAGTTGGACACGACTGAGTGACTAAACACATATATAATATAACATATCATAATATAATATAATGGGAGAAGGCAGTGGCACCCTGCTCCAGTACTCTTGCCTGGAGAATCCCATGGACGGAGGAGCCTGGTGGGCTGCAGTCCATGGGGTCGCTGAGAGTTGGCCACAACTGAGCGACTTCACTTTCACTTTTCACTTTCATGCCTTGGAGAAGGAAATGGCAACCCACTCCAGTGTTCTTGCCTGGAGAATCCCAGGGACGGGGGAGCCTGGTGGGCTGCCGTCTATGGGGTCACACAGAGTCAGACACGACTGAAGCGACTTAGCAGCAGCAGCAATGTAATACAACAAATATAATATAAAATAATATATAACAAGGATCTACTGTATAGTACAGGGAATTATATTCAATATCTTAACAACAGTCAATAATGAAAAAGAATATGAAAAAAATATATATATGTAAAACGGAATCACTTTGCTGTACACCTGAAACTAACACAACATTGTAAGTCAACTATACTTCAGTTAAAAATAAACAAAAAAGAAGCCAGTCTCAGGCTTTTCAAATATTTACATCTGAGTTCCACTCAGGCAGAGTCAAAGAAATGAACACCAGACCCCCTAGTGGATGCTGATGGTATTTGGTAAAAAATTTTCCTGGGTGGTGGTGTTCTTAAAATCATAAGACCAATGGAAAACCTCTTTACTCCCAGGTTCCTCCCTCAGGGGGGACTGTATTGATATTTTATTCTAAATACAAACAAGTCTTATTCCTATTGTCACGTGGCTCCTTAGAAGGAGACCTTGAATTCTTATTGCATCTTTTACTTACAAGTGGAAAACATCCTTAGGACACCAATAAATAAATTTACACAACAAGAAATGATTAAGACACTGAAAAAAATCACCTTGATGCATAAGTACAAGTTCTCTTCACTGTGAATCCACTTTTCCTTTACATTCCTGGTGGGACACTTCTGTCTGTTTTTACCCTGCTGGCGTCAAGCCTCTTTCTCCTCCTGGATTTTGCCCACCCCCTTGCTCTCCCTTATCCACCTTCCATCCCATGGGTATCCGCTGGCCATACCTAAGCTTGAAGATTCAGCCTCTGAGTCACTCCCACCTCCTCCACCGCCTCCTGCTGGAACTGGCTCACAAATTTGGCTACCAGAATCTTCTTCAGGCCTCTCTGTAGCAATGGTTCGCTGAATATTTTGATACCTTTGCATCAGAAAGTGAAAAGACAGGAGTTAACTTTGGTTTGTTGGCTTGTTGAGGGGCTGATGCTCTGAGTCAGGTAAGTGGGGAAATCTGTAAAGAATTGTCTTGGATGTCAAGAAATGTCAGGAGAGAAGTGCTCAAAATTTTCCCAAGATACTTAAGACAATTTGCAAGACAAGTATCTCTAGGTGATTTGACTTCATTTTGTTTTGTAAGCTATGATGAGTTTCAAGTATGGTGACTTAAAAAAAACTCAACACACAAAAAAATCATTATAAAAAACAGCCTCTGCCCTGCATTAAACGAAATTGGACTCAGTCTAAAATAATGGTGTGGGAAGGAACTTAAAAATATTACAACTAAGATATCAAATCACCTCTCTTTGATTGTGATAAGTCTACAAACTAAAAGTTCTACTCACTTGTTTTTGTTTGACAGTTAACTGATATGACTAGGAAGGAGTGTGCAAAGATTATACACTAAAAGATGCAAACTAATATATATAGAATGGTTGAACAACAAGGGCCTACTGTATAGCAGGGGGAACTATATTCAATATCCTGTGATAAGCCATAATGAAAAAGAATATATATATATATATATATACACACATATATATATACACACACACATATACACATATGTAGAGCTGAATCACTTTGCTGTACAGCAGAAATTAACTCAACATCATAAATCAACCACACTTCAATAAATAACATTTCTAAAAATTAAAAAAAACAAAACAAAACACTGGCGACAAATAAATGCTTTCGGCTTATTTGAAGGTTCCTTTGAGTTTTCTTCCCAAGTTGGAGAATTAGCTAGTAGGCCAGTCAGTCACCTAACTGGGTACTTACTAAATATTCACTGACTCTTCCAATGGGGCCTGCTCTGTGCTGGACTTTCAGACCAAAGAGAAGACTGGAATATGATCTCACTATCTGAATACTCACAGTCAGGACAGAGCAAAAAAGGGAAAGGCATGTAGACCATGACTCTGGTGATGTGACCATGATGCCCTATGTGTATTAGAGTTATGAACAGGGACAAGGAAATACCCAGGGCACATATATTCTGAAGCCAGCATATGGACTTATCAGGGAGCTTGGAGGGAAGGTGCACAGAGGAAATAAAACATGCCAAAGACTTCACCTGAGAGAATTCTGAGAAGCTTGGTGGTGGCACCAGGATGTGTAGGCATCGGGCAGGGCCAGGGAACCAGCACAGTGGCAGAAAGCACCTAGGAGGTGCCCAGCACTGGTTGGAACATTGTTCTCTAGGCCCAGAGTCTCCAACTTGAGCTACATCAGAATCACTTACAGGGCTGGTGAAAACAGGCTGCCAGGCTCCACTCCCAGAATCTCTCTGACTCAGTAGGTCTGGGGATGGAGTGATGGGAGGCAAGAACGTGCATTTCTAACTAGTTCCTAGGTGATGCGGTGGCTGCTGGTGGTCCAGGGATTGACTTTGAGAACTGTTGCTGTAGGGACCGGACAGCTGCTGAGAAAGAGGCAGATTCAGCTCTACACTTACCCCCACCTATGTGGAGTGCACAGGAGGAGAAGAGCCTGGAGTCGAGGAGAGCAGCTGAGAACTACTGCATTGGTCCAGGCTAGACATGCTGAAGCCTGGACCCAGGCAGGCGTGGTGCATCATGCTTGTCTCTTAGGACGCTGCTGGGGGAGCGGAACACCCATATTGTAGGGATACTAAGATAACCTACGCCTGCCTACCTAAACCTCCTTGCCTGCCTAAACTATATCTGCCTAACTAAATTATACCTAAACTATAGCTGCCTGCCTACCTAAACCTCCCTGCCTAAACTATACCTGCCTAACTAAACTATACCTAAACTACACCTGCCTGCCTACCTAAACCTCCCTGCCTGCCTACACTACACCTGCCTAACTAAACTATACCTAAACTATAGCTGCCTGCCTACCTAAACCTCCCTGCCTTCCTAAACTATACCTGCCTAACTAAACTATACCTAAACTATAGCTGCCTGCCTACCTAAACCTCCCTGCCTAAACTATACCTGCCTAACTAAACTATACCTAAACTACACCTGCCTGCCTACCTAAACCTCCCTGCCTGCCTAAACTACACCTGCCTAAACCAAACTATACCTAAAGTATACCTGCCTGCCTAAACATCACTGTGTTTTGTATGCAGGTGTCCAGCTGTCTTGTTCCTCTTTGCTCTGCTTCCTTCCTTCATCCTGTGTGACCTTGACTTTGCCTGGTGTCTCTCAGTCCACCGGGACACAGGACAGGAATTCCACATCCCTTTTCCTCCTGGCACAGTAGGAATGAGAGAAGGGGCTGAACTTAAGAGATCTTTAGCAGCCAAACTGTGATAACTTTACATGTAGACTTAACAGGATTTGGGGCCTGGATATGGAAGCTGGAGAACAGGGAAGGAGGCTTCCGCTTAGAGCAGGTGGGTGGAAGCACCAGCCTTGAGGAAGACCAGGTGGGATGGGCAGGTTGGCAGGGAGATTTTAGTGTGGATCTGGACAGGTTGACCTGGAGGTTCCAGAGGTCACACCAGTGACCACAGTCAGGGGAGCACTGCTATACGGGTCTTGTGCTCAGAGAAGAGATGTGGCAGTGGAGGAAGAAGCGTGAAGAGAAGAGGGACCAGCATCTGGGGAGCAGCGAGTAGCCAGTGCAACCCAAGGTCGGGGCACAGGAGATACTGTCACACAGACAGGGTCTTCTGTGGTGGCATTCCGAAGACCAGTGACCTTTCTTTGACCTTTAAAGAGGCGTTCTGGGGACCTGCCTGGCGATCCAGTGGTTAAGACTCTGCGCTTCCACTGCTGGGGGCAGGGGTTTAATCCCTGTTCGGGGAACGAAGATCCTTCATACTGCTTGGCCAAAAATAATACATAAATAAAATAAAAAGGAGTTTTGTTTTTAAGTGTGGTTTCCAGACTACCTGCCAGAGTGATAATCTGGGTGATTATTATAATTACAGAAACTGGAGCAAAATTGAAATCTGCATTTGTAACAAATCTTCAGATGGTATTATCTACATTCAGATGGTATTATCTACATACTCACTGGTCTGAGGCTTTCTTTACATTTTATGTTATCTAAGGAGACTCACCCACTCCCTCCTGTCACCTGGCAGAAGGATGGCTTTGCCTGCAGCAGTTACTGGGAGGCATTCCTGAGAAGGCCTCTTATGAGAAAATGTGGAAGAGCAGGAATGAGCAAAGAATCAGACAGAGAGAAAGGCTTATGTGTGTTTAGCCCCCACATGTCTGTGGCAGGGAGGATGTAGGGAAGGTGCAGGCCATTTGTTTGTGATGTTCCTGAGTTCTTGCTGGGACTCAAGTAGTGTAGCCTTAGGTGGGGGTGGGGGGTTACTCAGTGAGCCAGTGAGAAGCTGCCTAAGGGTGTAACCTTGACCTGGGGGAGGAGTAAGGCCTGCCAAAGACAAAGGACCTGCTGTCAGAGGATCCCCCAAGTGGCTCAAGGCAGGCAGCATTTTCCAAAAGTGACTCAACTATATTTTTTAGTCCACAGGCTCTTCCAGAATCTCACCATTCTTCTGTTAATATTAAGAGGTCAAATCAACGTCCCCTCCTCTTCAAGCTGGGAAGGTCTTGTGGCTTCCTAGACTAATAATAATGAAAGTGACAACTTGTGATGGAATACAGGAGCCATGCTGTGAGGAAGCCCAGGCAACATGGAAAGTCCACATGGAGGTGCTCTGGGTAACAGTCACAGCTGGGGTCCCAGCCAACAGCCGGTATCCACCTCTAGATATGTGAGTCTCCAGCCCAGCCACACTCTGACTGCAACCATGAGACATCCCGAGAAGGGCCTCACTGAACTCAGCCCACCACGATAACCATGAGAGAGGATGATGATGATGATGATAATGGTGCTAATAATCAATTATTGGTGTTTACACCGCTAAGTCTGGGGTGGTTTGTTCCTTAGCAACAGACATCTGGAACAGGGCTTAGACAAACCTCATGCTGTGGTCTCTCTTTTCCGCAGAAGTGACCGCAGAAGAGAATTTTAATGAGTTAATATAACTTTATTTGATAAAAATGTCTGAAATTTCTGAATCTGCTCCACAAGTCCTTGGTTGGATCTGTGGTATCCCATACCTTACTAAGTCAGCAGCCTCAAAACCCAAGTGCCAGACCCCACCCCTGGCCTTTGCTGGAGAAGGGACAGTCCTGGAGAAGCAGGACACACAGCAACTCAAGGAGGCTCACCCAGCAAGGGCAGGGCTGTAGCCTCAGAGGCCCTCTTTGATCTGAAGATGAACGAGGGGGTCAGAGGGCTGGTTCTCTTCTATTTCATCAAGAAGAGTCCTTCAATATCCTCCTCACATTTTATGTTTTCAGTAAAAGGTTAAATATTTATATTGCATAGAATTTATGAAAACTGATAAGAAAGTCAGCTGGAATGTCTAATTTGTAAATGGACACACAGAGGAACACACACAAAACCAAACCAAAAGGAAAAAAAAAAAAAAACCCTTCAGGAGCCAAGCCAAAACAAACTAAACAAAAACTAAACAAACTAAGCTTATAGGAACAGACAATTCTCACAGGAGGAGCTAAAATTGGTAAAAGAAGAGCTCATAGAAGCAGAAGTAGACCCTCCCTCCAAGAAGTGAAATGTAAGATGCACCAAAACACCAGGAGAATTGCTTAAGTCAGTAAAGACCCACCAAAAGATGTTAAGGAAGGGAGGGTACCATTGCTGGCAGAGTGAATCTGCAGAATCACTTTAAAAAATACTTAAACACTGATATCAAATACTGAAACCACATAGATCTCCCTTGGCCTGCTGTTTTGGGAATATAACCCAAAGGAAACATGCTAAGACAGTCCTAACATTTTACAGGCCCTTGGGTTTTACCCAAAATAGTGATAAAAATAAATATCCAACAATATGACAAATTAACTAAATTACATTCGTTCATTGGAACACTATCATTTAAGTGATAACTTTAAGACTATGCAGCAATATGAAAATGCTAATAATGTAGTAAGTGAAAAATGAATATAAAACTCTATCATCATTTTAAATATACAAAGACTGTGTATATGGAACTTGAAAACTTGAAGACAGTTTAATCTTTTAAAAAAGCTAATCCTTGGGGTATAAAATTATAAGATTTTTTTTTTTCATATTTAAGACTTCCATTTCTCCATAGTATAATTTTATCCAGATAACTAAAACATCAAACTTGAGTTGACTATTTAAAATCAGACTATGTATTTATATTTTCGGTTTGTTTGAGAAGTATTTGTGAAGAAGGTAGAGTTAGTTCACTCGGGACATTCTGAAAGTGCAGGAATTAACTTGGGAAATTGTCTTGTACTGAGTCCTGGTAAACTCTGGCCTCATCCAGCCACCGGAAGGAGGGACACAGAAGAATGAGAAAGAAGGTAAGGACAGTACCAGTGGCGGGCACGGTGCCCCATCAGTAACGGGGCTGCAGAGGAGGCAGCCACCGGGTCCGTGTGGAGGGCTCTGTGGAGATTTCAGGGACCACACAACATTAGGTTTGGATCTTGGGTAGGATGGAGACAGGTGCCAGGTGGAAGGCAGGTAACGAGGGACTCCCTTGCAGTAGGAGCATGTGGCAAAGCCACCAAGGCCACTTGGGGAGTGGCCGAGGGCACGTGGTCACCGAATGCTACTTCGTCAACTCCTTATTTTGCAGTGCGCATCTCTTTGCATGAAACATTTGCCTTTCACAATCACCCTGCCAGAAGTCAAAAGAATCTCCTTCTTGCAACACTGAGAAGGATTTCCATTTTGCTATGAGACAGTGATGGGTGTCAATTTCTTCTGATAACTGCAGGTTATCAAACAAATGCCCCCTATGTGTGGTCACATCTGCAAGGGATAAAAGACTGACAGTATACTTTGTGTGGCTGCTGTTATCAGGCCAGATCACTGAAAAACTTTAAGTGCTTGAAGGCAATAGCCTAAAATAAGTGTTGAAGAGCCTGGATACTTATCTCAAGGTTATCTGTTTCCCTAGGTAGGATTTTTCACAAGAAATAAGCACTTTCTCAAATTGCTCCATTTCGTTATCTGTCCAAATGGATGCAGCAAATATAGCTTCCTGTTCATCAAAGTCTGGCCTCTCTCAGCATGTTCAGCTCCACTGGAGGGCACAGGGCTTTATACACCAAAGCCTGCACACTTCTCTGGAGGCCTGATTCAGGATGGATTTGGCTTCATTTTTATATTATACAATCTGAACATCATGAACAAACTTCCAAGTATTTTTATGTCATGGGTCAAGGTGTTTACTTCTGCTTCTGTTTTGTTTTAAAGGACTTCCCTGGTGGCTCAGATGGTAAGGCATCTGCCTACAATGTGGGAGACCCGGGTTCGATCCTGGGTGGGGAAGATCCCCTGGAGAAGGAAATAGCAACCCACTCCAGTGCTCTTACCTGGAAAATCCCATGTACGAAGGAGCCTGGTAGGCTACAGTCCATGGAGTTGCAAAGAGTCGGACATGACTGAGTGACTTCACTTTCTGTTTTGTTTTAGTGTTTCAAGTGGACCTCTCATAGATACAACCTGATGGTGCTTTCCCTGTTTCTTAGTCTGATAAATACTTTCAACTTATCTGTCTGGCAATACAGACCTTGAGGCTGTTTCTGCCTATGGCATCTGAACACGATCTCTATGTAAAATGAGCTTGCTGTGTTCCCTGCATTTTTAGTTGCAATTACCATGAAAGGACACTCCCATGGCTTTTGGTACATTTATATACAATATGTTCTTCCTTGTAATATGATTTCCTTCAGTGGGAATGACTAGAGAAATATGCTGCCAATGAAAATGCTTTATGGTTCTTATTAATGACACTTGGCTATTGACGGGGAAATATGGAAAGCAAGTGTCTTCTAAATGCTCATGTGATAAAAGAATCCTTGTGATTTTCACCTAAAGCATTCTCCTCTGCCTACAACATGGAGAAGGAAATGGCAACCCACTCCAGTATTCTTGCCTTGAGAATCCTATGGACAGAGCAGTCCATGGGGTCACAAAGAGTTGGACACAACTGAGCGACTAACGCATACTGTCTACAACAGCAGTAACTAGAAGTTCAACTTTTTTTTCTGTTTATTTTTAATACCATTAAATTGCCCATTTTTTTCTGTAGTATAGAGTTAACTTTCAAAGGATGTTTGTTATCCATAGCTGTGTTCCCCAAGTCCAATTGTTTATTCTTTCTATCCCTCTCCACCTTTCTCCTTTACTTTACACTAGCAAGACATCAGGTGGATATAAACGAAGTTGAGCCTGCAATTTGCATTCCTGGCTACTAAAAGTATCCAAGAGCCATTGTCCTGATCTTAAAGGAGCAAGATGTTGAGTATGATGCTCGTATTAGCTTACAACATGGGACAGATGCTATTGAGGGTTTCATTTGCATGTTGAAAAGAAAATGACATTTTTACATACTTACTAAGAACTAGTAAAGGGCCTACATTTTAGACAAAACAATTCTCAAAAAGTATTTTTAAATATTTTGTTTTCTATGATGAAAGCTGTTTAAGAATGTATATTTCTGAGTATGTAGCAATTATGGGACTGGAGTAGGCATGAATATAGCAATTTATGAGACAGCTTTTTCTCCAGGCAGCTTTTAGCATTCCGTTAAACCTATCCTTGGAATGTTTTCAAACTGTTTCCAAACTGTTTGTGTTCCAGACCTGTTTGAGATTCTTATAACAGATATGAATGTCTGGCAGAAAAATGTGCATCCATGTATAATTTGCTTATAGATTCTGAATGGTTCCTGGAACATTGACACCCTCAGTGAATACCTGGGTGGGGGGTGGTCCATGAGCCTCTGGCTACGAACACCTGTGTTTGAGCCTGGGCCATCAAGGTGTACAGAGGACTCCCCATCTTTAAATGACACTCAGGCTTAGCTGATGTCCTGCTGCTGAATTATAAATTTAGCTTTCCAAGTACTAACTATGAATTGGTTAATTATTTTGCAGTTTCCTCATACAATCTGAGCATAAAAGTCTAAGAGGGAATTTCATTAATCGCCCTTCCCCTTTCATGGTTTCTAGGGGCTCACTGCATGCTGGTCACCCACCGCCTGTTGAGCTGCTCCATCTGCTGGATGGATCCAGATCTCCGCATCCCGTCGGGGGTGGCTGCTGCTGTAGGGCGCTGCCAGGTGGTTGTGCGGTTCACGTGGTCCACATAAAAGACCCGCCCGTGGCTGTCAATGCGAGCTTCCCAGTCTAGCGCGTGATAAAAAGGCAAAAAGAAAAATCAAGGACAAACTATGGATCCATGTGAAACAGATAAGCACTTCCAGGTCTTCTGCGGGTAGAACTCACTGCTGGTGACTTGCTGAAGACCAAGAACTGCCAAGAGCACCTGCGTGACCTCTGAGGCATTGGCATGGAGTTGGTGCGCCAGGAAAGAGCCCACGGGACTCCGATTCTCTGCTGGACCATTTGAGACAGTAACTGGGGTTCCTCAAAGATGACCTATGTTAAAATTCCAACAATTTCTAAAGACAAAGTCAAATATTTATTTCCTTCTTTAAAAAATTCCATCTTGTCAATTTTCTTGGCTACCAAGTAACAGCTGGAAGATTGGAAATGTCCTCCAGTGAAAGCTGACACTCTGATGCTGAAAAAAGTCCTTTCTTTGCTAAATCTGATGGGGGATGGCTGGTTAGGAGGGAATTATGACTCCTCTTAAATCCAGGTTTGACTACAGTTTTAAAATACTGCATGTAGGGGCAGCTTCCTAAAATCTCTGTCTAATACGTCACAGCCTTAATTGATTGCCTCTTGAGAGAAAGAATGGAAAGATTTGACCCTTAGAAACTAAATTCAAACCATCCTTTGATAAGTTGTGAATTCACAGTGTATGTTCAACCTATCTGTGGCTGCCAAATATTTTTTGACCAAAACAAAACCAATCATGACTATTAACTAGCATCAAGCTTTTTAAGTATCTCTTTGTTGATAAATACCCATCCCAAACAGTAGAGGGAGCCCAAGATAAAGATAAATTCTTTACTTCTCAAATTTAAACAACAGCAACCAACTAAAAGCTGGAAGCACAGATGATACAGTCCATGATATACATAGGGGCCGGACTGGGGTGATAGGATGAAAAAAATCCTTAAAGCTGAGAGAGATGGGAGTCACATGTACACACCTGGGCTTAACGAAGATGAGCTTAATGTCTGCTGCACCGAGATAGGCAAAGCTTTTAGAGTCTACATGTGAAAGTGTGGTGGAAATAACAGCTTCATGATAAAGTTATGCTGAAAAATGAGTTACACTAAAGAATAAAATGCAAAAATGACTGCAAATGAGGCAAACTATTCAGCCTTTTAAATGAGTAAAGCCATAGCTTTTGGGAGTAGGTCAGATATTTAATTCTGTTGAAAAAGTATCATTCAGGTAATGACATAGCAACTCTCAACTGTTTTTAAAATGAAAAAATATATTTGGTTTGATATGTGCATGGTTTATCTGTTTATGAACATTATGGCTTATGTTTGACATTTACCTGAGGGACTGCCAAATAATGCCCGAGGAAATCTAAAATACCAGAAAATACCAAATTCAGCCTATAAGACAAATTGAAAAAAATATATAGTCTCAGGCTGTATAAATATACTCTAGAAGGTTTTGATTAAATTTGACTACTAGATGACTCAGCTTTCAACTGTTAGTTGTAAATGTTCATTAGCTCATTGATGGAATTGTGTATTTGTGTAACTACTGGGTAATTAATTGCAAGCCAAACATTAAAAAATTTCAGTGATTCCCAAACTAGCATCAATTGGATTTTTTTTTTTTTTTTTTTAAAAACCCAACATGACTGTCATCCAACAAAGAATGAGTGTTAACCTTTGAAGAATATCATGCTACTTCATTCACTTGAACAAACACCTCCTTTTACCCACTAAGAACTAGAGATCAGGCCAGGTCCTGAGGACACATCGCTGACCAACACACATCCCTGCCCTCCAGGTGCCCCGTGTAAAGGAAGGATTCCTTCAAAGACAAGACTCCAGTCTCATGGATTCTCCAAGGAAAAGAACTGAAGTATGGTGCAATGATAATGATCATTTCTATGAATTTCAGTATTGCCAAATCACTCATGGAAAAGAATGTTAAGCCAGAAAGACAGGACCTCTTGTTAATATATTAAACATGTGGAAGGCAGAGGGCTAATTAAACCTCTCATAAATATTCAGAAAATAATAGCTAAGCATAATTTGAGATTATAAGTGGGTTTTCTGGGTTGCTTTGTAAAGAATTTAGTTTCAAATACTATATGAACCATATTGCATTAAGAGAAAATTTCTGAATGGAACTTCAGCCTCAGCATGTCCAATGCACTTGGCTTTGTGATACCAAAACAGACTCCTGAAAAGGATACCTTTATGGAGGACCTTGGGATAGTAGTCATTCATGTGTGTCCATTCATTTGTGACTGAGGGATCTGTCATATATTATACTTTCCGTGAAGACTAAGAACAATTTAGAGCCTAATAATGTATCCTATTTTAATTACTATACTCATAAAACCTATAAATTTTACTTTCACATTAACAAGTGCAATATCATGTTTATAGTCTGGGCCTTTCTCTTGAACTTCTGTCATATCTCACTGCCTTCTTGACATCAATACCTGGATGACATTTCAAATATAACATGATCAAAACCAAATTTCAGCTCTTCCCCACCCAAACTTGCTTTATCTGCAGCCTTCCCTTTCTGTCCCAGTTAAATCCAGGTTAAAACTCTTGAGGTCATTCTTGACCCTTCTCTTTATTTCATACATCATATCCAATCTGTCAGCAAATCTATCCACAAAATATCTGTCCAGAATCTGACCACTCCTCTTCACCTCCTCTGCTTCCTGCTGGCCCAAGCCACCACTGTTTCTCACCTGCAAGAACCTTATGCTGGGTCTCAGGCTTTCGTTTTTTTTCCTCACAATTTAATGTCAATACAGAAAAACTTTTAAGTCCTAAGTCAGACAATGTCAAGTCTCTGCTCAGAAACCTACAATGTTCCCCTTTCATCCAGAGTAAAAGCCAAACTCTTAAGTGGTCTACAAAGTCCTATGTGAGTGATCTGGGCTCCTGATAGATCTTTTTACCTGCTGCTTACTCACTTCCTAAATCTGCTCCAGACACACTGACCTTCTTGCTGTTTCTCAAGCCCACCAGGCAGGCTGTTCTATTTGCTCAGAAAGTTCTTCCTTCCCAATTCTTGGGTGGATAACTCTCTTACCACCTTTAAGTCTAGCTTCAAATGTTGCCTTGTCAATAAAGTGTACCTGACCACCCTATTTAAAATGGCAAATTGGCCATCAATATACACTCCAGATCCTCCTTCCCCTGTTCTGCTTTTGCTTTTTGACAGCACTTAATACCATCTAACGTGCTGCATTATTTCTTCATTTATTCTTTTTTTTTTTTTTCATTTATTCTTTTTATTCTTTATTATCTGTCTCTGCCAGTCTAGACTGTAAGCTCCTTGAGGGCAGGGACCTTCACCTGTCTGCCCTACCTAGAACAGTGCCTCATACAGGATAAGTGTTCAATAAATATTTATCCAATGAATAACTATCAGGGATGAATTCATCCATGTACCACGTGAAATTATTTAAGAAAATTTAGCTGTTAGCTTCACTACCAACTTTTCTAATATTTTCCAGTGTTACATGGACAGAAAATTGAAACCTGTCTGGAAGAAATTTATTTTCATTATCCAAAGCAGCTTATATAAAGCAATTCTTTAAAACAGAATATATTATACTCATTTATAATATCTGTATGTATAACTAGTTATTACTCTTGCATGGATTGTAGGTCAATTCATGTGCACACTCACTGATAGGTTTTTTGATGTGGAGAAAATGTTCCTTTCTTGGAGAGAAAATGTTATAGGTATTTTTCTAAGTAGGAAGTACCTCTAGTGACATTTATGGAATATCCATACATCAATGTATAAAGAAAGAAATCAGGCATCAAAAGTTAAAGGACATAATGCCTATCTTGGTCTCTTCTAACAAATATGGTGTTCCTTTAAATTGGTCCACATATTAAAAACACTGTTTTATCACTGATAAATTACAACTGAATAGGAGAAGAATGGTGTAAATGTTACATATATCATATTGTCAAGAACAGATGAATTAAAGAATAAGTCTTTCTTCTTTCAAAACTGTAATGGGTTAATGTAAGCACAGGCAAAAGAATGTAAAGAAACGTTGATTCCTTGCATCCTGGAAAGATTCTGAAGTTGTAAAATTTATCAAATTTTAAAGGTTATCTTTGCTTCAAAAATGAGTTGAAACCAAAACAGGGATGTTCTAGAATTCATGAACATATGTGATGCTAAGTGAATATATAACATCTGGGGTGTCAGTTCCTTCTTACAAACATAATAATGGAATATTATAAGGGCAAATTACATTGGAACAATATCTAGAGACTATCTAGTCCAAATCTAGAACTTAGCAGATGAAAAAATTAAAATTTTACAAATAAGAAAACTGAGTCTCTGAGAGATTAAGTGATTTTCCCAAGTTCAAATAACCAGCTAGATAATTATTAATTACACATTATGGTTACCAGGAGAATGTGATTGAATTCTGCCGCTAAAGATGATGTTTTGCCTAGAAACTTCTAAGAACTGTAGAAAAAATTTGCGGCTGTCACATATGGGTACAATCTAGAGTAAGGAAAATGCAAGTTGAAATGTTTTATTATGTGGAGATGCTTGAACCATAAATGGTCCCATGGAGAATAATAGGATTATCCCATCTTGAACTGAAAACTTTTAAATATGAAATAGTAAAATTTGCAAAATAGGGGTCATGAACAGTTTGCAAGGACTAGTCAAGTCTTATGAAGAAATGCTCTCCATTTAAGAAGTTTAGGGCTACTGAAAATAATGGGTTATCTATTTGAGATCACATCCTGAAACCATCTGACAAAAAAACCAACCAAACAATTTTTATGGTAGGTGCCATAATGGTTTTTGATCACCCTGTAAGGTACAGAGTGGGGGAAGAGTTTGGATGTTTATACACAAAGTTCATACTGACCTGCTTAGATTTGATAGGAAGAATTAAGACATAGATTTTCAAAACTAAAGCTTACTTGGTGGAAGAGGCTCATCGATTGTTGGGTAGTGATGATGTTCAGGCCTCAAGGAAGGAAGCTGGCTTACTGGCTGGGAATTATGGAGTATAGGACATTCACCTATGGACAAGATAGTCAAGATATTCAGATTCATTCATTGCTGTGGCAACGTCATCAAAAAAGCATGACTGTAAAACAAACTACTGCAAGAAAAAACCCCAAAGAGTGGGCAATCCATTTTTTGGTTGTTTGTCAGTTTGTGACATTCAGAACCATCATGAATGAGTGAATAGAGGGAATTATTATTTTTTTTAACTCAAATAGTCAAACCTTTCATGGTTCTGATTTGTACCATAACAGACCAACAGGTAGGATTGGGGACCTGAATTTTCTTGAGGGGAAGGTGGCATCAGAAAGGGACCTAGAAGAAAATGAGCAGAACCTGAGAGTAGCCCAGGAAAAGAAACAGGCCTGTTGGAGGGAAGAACAGTATTTATAAGGTCCCATAAATTCTGGGGACTGTGCAAAATGACAGCTCTTTTTTCGGGTAGATTTCATCTGAGGGCTGCCAAGAGGCCGTCTTTCAGATTTTGTGTTTGGAATGAGACTCTTAGCTGCTGCTGTTTCAAGATGGGGTTAAGGAACTGATGGGCCAAGAAGGTAAATTCTTATCTTATGAAACCTAGGGGCTGGGGTGGGGAGCCAAGGACCTATGGGATCTTGTGATTGTTTCAAATTATTCTGAGGAAGAAGCAGACAAACCAGGGTGTTCTGGAAAGAGAAAAGACAAGAGACGAAGGAAATAGGTAAGAGGCAGGAAGACTGAGACAGGAGAACTTGAAACATGGAAGTGGGACAGAAGGAAGCAGAAAGACAGACATGGAGAAACTTTAGAAATAAACATGTCCACAGAATGCATGCCCCAATTATGATAGACACAGCTAATATTACTGTCAGGCAGACCTATGATGAACTGAACAATGTTTTAAAATGGAGTTCCTATTTCATGATGTCTTCAGGTCTTGGTAACACTGCATGTAGAGGGGCCGGGTAGATGTGAGGCCTCCAGTACCAGCAGTTTGGGTCACATAATCAGAGTCGATTGCTCTCGATCTGTGAGGAGCTAGAAAAGTTCAGGCCATGAGCCAGCCCTCAGACTGGTAACCCCCACTGCATCCCATCCTGGATTTCTCACAATAGCCCCTACTGGCCAAAGGACAAAAGTCAGGCTTCTCCTTCCTTTGCCCTTCCATGGCTGATGCAAATACCAAGTGTTCCATTATTCCGTGGTCCAAAAGAGATGAACTGTGAAAACCAGGGGTTAAGATCTTTGTGGGAGCTCAAATTTCAAAAATATTTCTCAGAGTGTCCATACATGGAAAGGATGATGATTTTTTTTTGCTCTAGATCTATAGAACTGACTTAAAAACATAAGCAGAAATTAATTAGGAAGGAAATTAAGTGAATTTAGCAATTTAACTCCTTGAGCTAACTGGAAAACAAAAACAGGAATGTATTCAGGAACAAAGGGTCCTTTTAAATATTAAATATATAACATAATTTCTTGTGCAAACTCTGGTGTGTGACTCACACCCCTGGGGTCCTCGGAGACTAAGGGAAGTCAAAGAAGGTGCCCCTCCCTCATGCCAGCATATAGCTCCTTGCAAACTGACTCCTGTTCCAAAGCTGGGCTCTGTGTTTAGTGGATATAACACTCATGTTCGTATATGTGCTTAATGTCAGAAACTGAAAAGAAAAAAAAGAGAAAAACAATGGTATAGTTGTTATGTCACCAGCTGCTGTGTTTTAAATTTAGTTTGTTAAAAAAAAACAAGAGACTTACCTTGTTGTAATTAATTCAACCAATCAGGTTAATTACTCCTCCAAGCTAGTGGAAACATAATAGTGTTGCTTGCCGGGTTAATGGAGCCGACCCCACCTTCCCGTGAACCCCAAGCAAATGCAATGATGTGACTGATGCATCTCAGCCAACGGAATGGAAGCAAGAGGAAGCAAGCCACTTCTGTTCTGCACGAGGCCACAGCTCCGCACCATCCCCCTTACCTCAAACACAAAGCAAGGGTCAGACCTGCTAGAACTTCTGAGAAGGAAACGTATTCCAATTTAAAAGGGAGCCTTGCTGCTCATCTACCTGGAAGAACCCTCACTCAGAGGTTTAGCACTTCATAGGAATCATCTCAGTTAATCCTTCCAATAACCCTTGAGGGTATGTTCCACATTTGCACCCAGTTTACACGTGAGGTTTGGAGCAGTTAGGTAACTTGGCTAAAGTGTCATGGCTGGGAAGTGGGGAGACTGAAGATAAACCCAGGGGAGCCTGATGCCAGGGTTGAGCTCATAATCACATTATTGTTGTTTAGTCGCTCAGTCGTGTCCGACTCTGTGATGCCATCGACTGTAGCCTGCTGGGCTCCTCTGTCTGTGGGATTTTCCAGGCAAGAATACTGGAGTGGATCGCCATTTCCTTCTCCAGGGGATCTTCCCAACCCAGGGATCGAACCCACATCTCCTGCTTGGCAGGCGGATTCTTTACCCCTGAGCCACCTGGGAGGCTGCCCATAATTGCATTATGTTACTTTTTTTTAATTTGATCTGAAGGTTTTTAAAAACCATTTTATGCTGAGGTTAAAAAAAGAGGCACATGTGGAGGGAAAAGAAGCACAAAGTAGATGAAGAAGACATCCTTCACAAACTGCTGCAGATGCACCTGCCTGGGTGTGAGCATAGTACACCTTCCTTGGCTAACCTCAGGAAAGAATCTGCAATCTACAAAGTCACAGTGAGGGGAGAAGAGGGCACATGTATGTATAATCAGGCATACTTGTTTCTTTTGAGCGGGTTCTCTTGGAACTGTGGTGGTGAGTGGGGGACAGATCCACCACTTTGACTTCATTAGCCCGGGGACTCCCTACCAAGGGAGAGAAGAACTGGCTGTAGGAAGTCACGTGCCAGCATAGGTACAGCCTTCAGGAAATCAACAGTCCTTCCCAGGAATCCTCATTTTGCCCCTAGTAATCACTATAGTGAAGCATATGTTCTTAACTTTTTTGGAGTTTACAATCTGCAAAAAATTTCAGGAATCTAGAAATTTCTTTAGAAACACAGACTTCCACTCTGGCCCTGAAAAACTTTTTCATCCTTTTGGTAAAGGGGATGGGTTCCCCACTGCTGGACTGTTAGACCCTCAAAGGCATGGGCAGAATCTTTTTTAAAATATCAATGTATACTGAGTCAAGTTTCAATTAGCCATGCGTGGACTATCTCCTATCACTGGAGACATGGGTCCAAATATACCCATTGGCTACAACAGACTGACAGACTATAAATTCAGCCTTGTAGCTATGTGGCTCTGGGGTAAAAATGGTTATTATACTTCTAAAGGTAAAAATGTTTTTTTCTTTCTTAAAAAACACCCCTTTGATGAGAAGAGTTGCTTTGGTTTTGCCTCTTGACCTACAAAGCTTAAAATGTTTAGTATCTGGACCTTTATGGAAAAAGTTTTCCCAGCTTTGGTCTGAAACATCTCTGGTAGCTCCCAGTTGTGCCCTTATATGGGTATATCCCCAAACTGCCTTATGATACATTTATTTTTAATTCTGTTGTAATTATTGAGTGCCTTCCACACATAGCATCTGACCTAGAACAAAGAAGAGACTCAAAACACCCCTATTAAAGACAAGGGATTGTCCACCCCATTCTCATACTCACGGGTGCTTCTCCATATTGTATGGTATGTCACTATGGTTTACTGTATGGTAGTCTGGTTTTCTTCCTGTGTTTATTTGTTACCAGTTTCCTTGGGCTTCTCCTTACCCTATGTGCCATTTTCCCTCACCCCTTCTTTCTCCAAAATGTAGAATTGGGTACTTTTAAGTACTTAAAATTATTTCTTTTACACTCATATATATTCCTATAAAAATTTGCAGGTGCCAGGCATTTGCTTAGCAGACATAAAGAAGATATAAATTCTGGCCCTTGATGAGCTTACAATCTAGAGACAATACCACTGCATGTTGTTTGGAGGCTAATTTAAACAAATTAGAACAGCAAAGTAGCAGAATCTATATTTTTCACTTTTAAAACAACTGAATCGTTTTGTATTATCATGTGACTTTTAAGTTATTTCCTCAATGTCACTGTCACTTGGCTGGCAGGTGATTCCCAATTCTGGATTAGGAAATGCAAGTTAACTTTATATATGCTTCCACCGGCATGACTAAGAAGAAAGGTCTTTGGTTAGGACACAGAATACATTTTTAAACTAAAAAGGGCACCTGTTGGATTAGAATCTTACTCAAGACAAAGTGGTTTACATATTCATGGTACCCTTCCTTTGCATTAGCCAAAATAGCTCCCCATTCCCACAAAACAACACAAAACAAAACCAACAACAATAACAGAATCAAGTAGACAGAAATCATGACACATATATGTAGGCTATACATATTCATATGTACACAGGTTAAATTCTAAAACAGGTGATATCAATGTTCTTCCACTTATATTAACATTTATTGCTAATCTTTGTAAGTTGTGGGGAGTCAGCAGGTATTGACATATTGCCCACTTAATGTTGATCATTTTCTGCTCATATCATTTGATACTAGCTCTGATGCTCTTGCTGCTGTCAAGACTGGAGGGTAATATGTACCCTATAATCAGTGATTAGTTAAAACAGAGGCACACATACAAGTACATGCTCACATTCAGCTAGTTGTCATTCCTGGGGTGTATCTGAGCGGTGGTGGGGTGTCGGCTACCCACAGTCTGGAATACTAACATACACATATACACATGCACACATATAAGTACAGGACAGGCACACGTGGCCACCGCAGCAACCTTATTTGGGACTGATCCTCTCTCTTGGTTTTAAACCATGTTGGTGAGACCTGCGTCCCCCTCGTGGTGGTCCTATTCTCACTCTGATGGGGTGTGAGGTCTAACCTTCTCTCCGACTGCTCGGCCCTGCCACGGGGGACTCCAGACCTTCCACGGTTCTGGCCACACTCCCATCGGGGGCGGCCAGCTCGTCTTGCCATGGCCCCGCGCCGTTTGCCGACTCCGGGTCCAGCTCCGGGCTCTGCACTGAGTCGGGCACTGACTCGAAGGCGCTGTTCTCCTCCTCCTCGTCGTCCTGCGAGGAGAAGACCGTGCTCTCGGAGATCTTGGCACTGTCCACAGAGGAGAAGCGGGTGTGGCTGGCGAACCTACTGCCGTTGTAGCAGGAGGGGCTGTAGCAGGAGGCGCTGTAGCAGGAGCTGCTGTAGCACGAGGAGCTGTAGCAGGAGGGGCTGCAGCAGGATGCGTCACAGCAGCTGTGGTCCCCAACCTGCCGCGGGCTGGAGTCGCTCTCGCTCCCCGTGCTGGGGAGCGCGTCGCCATCCGTGGCTGAGCCGTTGGCCAAACCCGAGTGGCCGGGGGGAGCCATGCCTGGAGTGGCTCCCTCGGGGGCCTCTCCATCCTCTTCCAGGGGAGGAGGCTCCGCGGCAACCGTGTCCACCTCGCTGAGTGCATCCTTCTCTGAGGCATCCTTGAGGGTGGCCTCCTCCTCGGCACCGTCATCGTCGTCTGCGCTGCCGCCCTGCGCCGAGGGCAGGCTGTGCAGCAGCGTGTGGATGCGGATGTAGTGGGTCCGCGGCGTCTCTGGCTCGCCGCAGGCGGACGCGATCACCGTCTCCAGCTCGGACACAGGCAGGGAGCAGGGCCTGGTTTTCCTCTTCACCGAGGCCCGCAGCTGCAGCCTGTTCTCCCCCTGCCCTAGGGCAGACACGTCCCCTTCTTCCTCCTCCACCTGCTCCTTCTCCTCCTCGTGCCCCGCGGCCCGGCTCTCTGTGGCCCCTTCCTCAGCCACCGGCTCCCCAGGGCTGCTCGGGGCTTGACCGTCCTCTAGCAGCCCTGGTAGGGTCACCTCCCCTCCCAGGTCCAGCCGCTCGGCCAGTTCTTCTGCACTCAAGGCGGGCTCTGTGTCCTCTGGCCCAGGGGCCAGCAGCTCCCCAGCCCCCTCAGGCCCCACAGAGACTGTGCCATCATCTCCTGCCTCGGTGGTACCTGCTGCTGCCTCAACCAGACTGGTAAACTCCAGGCTCTCGATCCCTGGAGGGCCCACAGTACTGCCCTGGCTCGGCTGCTCAGGCTTTGGGGTCCCTGAGGGCTCTGGTGCATCACAAGGGGGCTCCCCACAGCTGCTTGCCACCAGGTTATTCATGGGGCTGTCCTGAACTTCCACAGACTCAGGCTCGGTACTCAGGGAAATCTCCTCGTCATCTGTGGACAAGAAGAAAATGTCACTACAGTGTTAGTCTACTCCCAAGGACATGTGAGGATCTTAGGGATTTCTGCCTTAGGATATCGCATGGAGGGGTTGATGAGCGTTTCCCATGGACCAAAGCTCTGCTAAAACCCATTCTGTAAGAAATGGTTCTCCTTATGTTAAGGAAAATTTGCAGTCATGATGTATTTGAGAATTCTGTTTCAAGGGACTTCATTTTTTGGTCAAAATGCACAAATCATAGTGCTACCCCTGTTCTGGACACAAAGTAGGTGCTCAATAATGTCTGCTATACGTAAGACCTCAGAGATGAGAGGTGGGGTTTACAGTTTCCTTGTTGGCTTCAGGCAGGGCTAATTATACTAGTTCAGAGTGCTTCCTATGGCAGAGTCCCCCTGTGTGGCAGAATGGGGTTTTTAGGTGACCAGAGAGAAGGAAAGGGCGCAACCACAGTCATTCAGTGGCTCAGACTTGAAGCCTCCCAACATCTGGAGAATATTGAAGTGGGAAAGTAAACCAGGTCTCCATACCAAGCACCCATTCACGGAGCAGCAACTATGGTTCACCTTTGCCTTCCCCCAGTTGCTCTACTGGATCCCTGCCAGATATGGATTCCCATTTCAAGCCTTTGTGCTATCCACTCATTGAAGAAAAACAATCTCTCTGGTGCACTGTAAACCTGTTCTTACTGCTACACTGAAGGAAGAATCAATTTTATTTTCAGGATGTAGGAAAGGCTGGATGTGAAAGGATGAAACAGTCAAGTGTTTCCTCACAATCTGCTTTGTAGATTGGGCACAGAAAAGTGCAACTTTTGCTTGATGAGGGGACAGTGATAAACTCCAGACTCTGATTCTCAAAAGCCTTATTAGCTTTACTGGCAACTCATAAATGTGTTGCCAATAAAGTTGTGGCAACTCACAACTCTCGGCATGATCTCTACCTGTGAAGGAGCTGCCAGAGAAGAGTCGGAGTGGGATTATGAGGCATCTAGTCAATCTTATTTGGAAATATGTTTTGGTTTGAAAAACCAAACACAGGATGATTCAACAGTTTTCTGTCCAATTTACAATATTCATTTTTCCTGTGAGATTGTAAAAATCCACCGGGTAAACACAGTTTGACAATATAACATGTATCACATTCATTCATTCACTCATGTATGCAATGATTCAACATTTATTGATTAAGTCCTGTGTGGGTGTGGGTGTGTGTTAGTCGCTCAGTTGTGTCCAACTCGTTGGGACCCCATGGACTGTAGCCCGCCAGGCTCCTCTATCCATGGAATTCTCCAGGCAAGAATACTGGAGTGGGTAGCCATTCCCTTCTCCAAGGGATCTTCCTGACCCAGGGATTGAACCTGGGTCTCTCACACTGCAGGCAGATTCTTTACTCTCTGAGCCACCAGGGTATTGGGAGTAAAATGTTAAGTTAGACATGGCTCCATACCCATATTGACCTCTTTGTCAATCCCCACTCCACTGTCTAACCCTCTACCTTTAGGTCACTGGAATGAAGAGGAGTCTCTCAATCAAAGTGAAAACAGGGACTTCCCTGGCAGTTCAGCGGTTAGGGCTCCATGCTTCCACTGCAGGGGCCCGGGTTCAATCCCTGGTCAGGGAACTAAGATCCCATGAGTTATGTGGCGCCACCAAAAAATAAAAAGGAGGATAGCAACCTGGCTTGCAGAAGAGATCACTGGCTTCTGGGCCTCAAATGGAGAAGACAGGTAGAGAACCACAAAACCTAGGACATGTCTGGAGAGAACCATGGTTATTATATTTTGGAGAAAGGAACCACTCTATGACACTAGGCTAGGACAACACGTGAAATACATGCTGAAATACCTGGGTGGATGGAGGAAGTGATCTCAAATCGGAATTGCAGCTGTCCACTCACATGATCTGTTGGAAGCCTACGGCCAAGGGTATAGCTGACCACCCTGTCCCTAGAAGGAAATAAGCACCATCACAGATCTGGTAAACACCTGTTCTCCTAAAGCCCACACACTATGCCAGCAGTTGAGGCACCCAAGCCCAGGGAGGCCCTGCTATTAGGAGGTGACATCTGCTCAGGACCATACAAGATGGTCCTAAGGAAAAGATAGGAAAGTACATCTGCTCAACAGCAGTGAAAACTTCAATAAAATCCTTATTGAATAATCTAAAGCAAGGATCAGCAAACTACAGTTCATGGGCCAAATCTGGCCCATCACTTGTTTTCATAATGCTGTGGGCTTTTAACATTTTTAAATGGCTAGAAAAAGAACAGTAGAAGAGTAGCATTTTGCGACATGTAACAATGATACAAAATTCAAATTTGTTTCCACAAATAAAAGCTTTATTGGAATGCAGTCATGCTTATTAGTTTACTTCTTGTCTGGGCTGCTTTCATGCTACAGTTGCAGAGATGAGTAGTAGGGACAGAAACCACATGGCCTACACAGCCTGAAATATTTACTATCTGGCCCCTTACAGAAAGTTTTCCAACTTGTGTTCTAGACAAAAGAAGAAGAAGAAGAAAAAAGACATGGATATCCTTTGCTTGCTTTTCCTGTGCAGGCTGACATTTTCCAAATAAGCCCTTAATTATGGACAGGGCCAACAGCAGATGCTTGCCTTGTAATAATCTAGCTAGCTAGCTACTTACTGCTATCTATCTATCTATGGAAGGATGTAATCCTGATTCCCAGAGACCCTGTGGAGTGCTTCAGAGAGAGACCTGCTGCAGAGCAGAGCAAAGCAAGACTTGTGGGCTGGGTCCACTGGCCTGTGACTTCCAATTACACCAACTCCAGGGTCCCACAGAGAGACTCTGAAACTCCACCCTGGACCCTGGCACCATTCCCTCTTCTCACCCAAGGCAATTTTTAATTACTAGGAAGACAACTATCCAGAGAGAAATCAATCTGATAGTTTGCTATTATAGTTTCATCAACAATGCGGATTTAGCAGAATACAAGGTACCCTCCCTTGGCCTAAATAGAAGAGTGACTACTCTGGGATATTCAGAAATGAACAAATCCACTCTACCCAGTAACAACAAAGACATATTCCAAAACCAGTTGTTACTTAGGTAATTACGTATTCATCCCATTTATTCATTTGTGACATTCAAATAAAAAGGTAAAACACTGGCTAATAGTGTTTCAATGTTTCTTCCTAGAAAGCACCAGCACTGTGAAATAACATATATCCCAGGGGTCCACTGACTTTGATAAGCCCTGGTTTCATATTTGGAGTTCCTAGGAAGTCCACTAAATAAAGCATTACATGCAGGAAAATTAGAATGAGCTACAATATTGACAAGGGTTTTGGTCAATATTATGAGGTAGGTCTACTATGACCATAAGAAAGAGATCCTGAACCCCAAGCCTAGTTGGAATCAGAGGAGGCCTAAAGACAATATCAGACAGTGAGACCACTTTATCAACAAATATTTTGTGAGCCCCTGCAATGTAAAAAGTACTGCAGGTGATACACAGCTTGTAATGCATACCCCTGCCTTTAAATAGCTTACACCCAGCTGGGGGCATGAGACTGGTAGGGAGTTCTTTAACTACGTAGAGTTCCAGGCAGCGGTGATATTTCCAGTATGAAGCTGAGGCAGGTGAGAGTAGAGGACTTGAGGCAGATGGCTGAGGGCTGGGATGTTATAGGCAAAGGAATCGAGGGCACCTTCCGAGCAGCCTTTATTTTAAAAGGCATACATTTTGCTATTTTAAAAATGAACAGTTTGGAATCATTTAGTCCCTATGTGCCATGGACAGCTTTATGTTCTTTATGTATATTCTTGTTTTAGTGGAAAATGCAAACATCTTGTTTGACACATAACTATAGCCTCGTAAATGTCAACTCTCTGCTATAAGGTTCTGATTACATGTCCTTGTATCATTCTAAGTATTGCACTGAGGCATATCCATGACCAGAGAACCACACACAGCTCTACATGTTTTCAAATATGGTTGCCATTACCTATAGAAATGCATATTATGTATGAGGATTTTTTATCTGGTCAGAGGTTAATGAGAACCTTGAATATTATTTATTTATTTATTTTATTTTTTGACTGCACTGCATGGCATGCGGGATCTTAGCTCCCTGATCAGGGATTGAACCTTGGCCCCCTGCATTGGGAGTGTGGAATCTAAACCACTGGATCACCAGGAAAGTCCCAAGAACACTGAATGAACATGAATATAGAAGATACAAAATGCAGGTCATGTACAACTAAACTATGTGAGCAGCATAACTGTGGTTGTTCCATAAGGATTCATGCTTTTAAAATTTTACACATTTTATCTAGCATTTTCTATAAATACTAGCGTTTTTCAAGGCACTCTAGTCTAGTAACCCAGTATTTCATCTTTTTATGGAAATGTCACAAATGATTAAATCCTACACACAAGACAGGCATGTGAATAAAATTATATTCTTCATGGTAAGGCAAATTTTAATTTCTATCTGTACTTAAGGCTTTCTTTCACTAGCATCTTAGGAATTTTTGCTGTTGTGCATAAGTAACCTGAGGTAAACAAATAAGGGGAAAAAAGAAGGGTCTGTTTAATAAAATATCATAGCTTGAACAACATAGTTAATGGGAGAAGCCAAGGAAATACAGAACCAATATTTCAGTTTGAGTCTCTATGAGGCTGTATGATTGCCTTTCTTGGGCCTGGCCTGCTGGATGATGCTTAGTGATACAGAGCTCTTGGTCAAGGTTTACCCTATGGCATGTCTTTCCAGGAGTCTTTGAACGGGCATTGACAGCTTTCCCAAAAAGCGCTTGATGATGGGGCGGCTCTTGGCAAACTTGTCCTTCACCTCAATTTCCAGCACATCAGTGGGCAAGGACACAAAGCTGAATTGCTGCAATGAAAAGACACACGACATCCATTAACTGTGAGGTGTGAGGGGCGGCCAATCCCCAGTCCATCTGCTTTGAATGATGTCATTGTCAAACACCCCAACAGCAATCTTTCTCTCTCTCTCTACTTGCCAACCTGAGTATATCCACCTATCTCTATCTATCTCAAGGTTTTAGAAATGCTGTGAACTCTGTTTATTCCAGAAGTGAATAATGGCCACAATGAGATATCTCCTCAGTGCTTAAGAATAAGGTTCTTTTCTTTTCTTTCTTTTTTGGCCATTTGGATTGTGGGATATTAGTTCTCTGATCAGGGAGCAAACCTGTGCCCAGGGCCATGGAATCTCTGAGTCCTAATCACTGGACACAATGGAATTCCCTAAAAATAAGGTTAGTCTCTGATATTCAAATAATAAAATCAACCATAAAGGGAAAGAATGCTACCCAGGCCTTATCATACTTGACTGAAGGTATCAACATAGCTTCAGAAAGAACAGGCAAAACTCACCTACAATTAGGGAAATGCACTTGGAATCAACACCATAATATTTTTTTTTCATGGTTATAATGGCAGAGATTTTTTAAAGTTTGATCATACACTGCCTTCTGGTCAGTGGGAAGAGACAAGAACTCTCACTCTGAATTGATGGAAATGCACATTGATTCGAGCATTGGGAAGGGAACTGGTAATATTTCAGTTCAGTTCAGCCGCTCAGTTGTGTCCGACTCTTTGCAACACCATGGATTTCAGCACACCAGGCTTCCCGGTCCATCACCAACTCCTGAAGCTTGCTCAAACTCTGTCCATCAAGTTGATGATGCCAGCCAACCATCTCATCCTCTGTCGTCCCCATCTCCTTCTGCCATCAATCTTTCCCAGCATCAGGGTCTTTTCCAACGAGTTAGTTCTTCGCATCAGGTGGCCAAAATGTTGGAGTTTCAGTTCAGTATCAGTCCTTCCATGAATATTCAGGACTGATTTCCTTTAGGATGGACTGGTTGGATCTCCTTACAGTCCAAGGGGCTCTCAAGAGTCTTCTCCAACACCACAGTTCAATTCTTTGATGCTCAGCTTTCTTTATAGTCCAACTCTCACATCCATACATGACTACTGGAAAAACCATAGCTTTGACTAGACAGACCTTTGTTGGCAAAGTAATGTCTCTGCCTTTTTAATACACTGTTTAGGTTGGTCATAGTTTTTCTTCCAAGGAGCAAGTGTCTTAATTTCATGGAGGCAATCACCATCAGCAGTGATTTTGGAGCCCAGAAAAATAAAGTCAGCCACTGTTTCCACTGTTTCCCCATCTATCTGCCATGAAGTGATGGGACCAGATGCCATGATCTTAGTTTTCTGAATATTGAGCTTTAAGCCAGCTTTTTCACTCTCCTCTTTCACTTTCATCAAGAGGCTCTTTAGTTCTTCTTCACTTTCTGCCATAAAGGTGGTGTCATCTGCATATCTGAGGTTATTGATATTTCTCCCGGCAATCTTGATTCCAGCTTGTGCTTCATCCAGACCAGCATTTTGCATGATGTACTCTGTATATAAGTTAAATAACCACGGTGACAATATAGAGCCTTGACACACTCCTTTTCCTATTTGGAACCAATCTGTTGTTCCAACAGACTGGTTGGAGTCTGGTTGGAGTCCAACAGACTCTATTGTTCTAACTGTTGTTCCAACAGTTCTAACTGTTGCTTCTTGACCTACATACAGATTTCTCATGAGGCAGGTAAGGTGGTCTGAAAATTCTCTTTAAGAATTTCCCACAGTTTGTTGTGATCCACAGAGTCAAAGGCTTAGGCGTAGTCAATAAAGCAGAAGTAGAAGTTTTTCTGGAACTCTCTTGCTTTTTCAATGATCCAGCGGATGTTGGCAATTTGATCTCGGGCAAAAGGTTCCTCTGCCTTTTCTAAATCCAGCTTGCACATCTTGAAATTCATGGTTCATGTACTGTTGAAGCCTGGATTGCAGAATTTTGAGCATTACTTTACTAGCATGTGAGATGAGTACAATTGTGTGGTAGTTTGAGCATTCTTTGGCATTGCCTTTCTTTGGGATTGGAGTGAAAACTGACCTTTCCCATTCCTGTGACCACTGTTAAGTTTTCCAAATGTGCTGGCATATTGAATGCAGCACTTTCATAGCATCATCTTTCAGGATTTGAAATAGTTCAGCTGGAATTCCATCACCTCCACTAGCTTTGTTTGTAGTGATGCTTCCTAAGGCCCACTTGATTTCTCATTTCAGGATGTTTGGCCCTAGGTGAGTGATCATACCATCGTGATTATCTGGGTGATGAAGATCTTTTTTGTATAGTTCCTCTGTGTATTCTTGCCACCTCTTCTTAATATCTTCTGCTTCTGTTAGGTCCATACCATTTCTGTCCTTTATTGTGCCTATCTTTGCATGAAATGTTCCCTTGGTATCTCTAATTTTCTTGAAGAGATCTCTAGTCTTTCCCATTCTATTGTTTTCCTCAATTTCTTTGCACTGATCACCGAAGAAGGCTTTCTTATCTCTCTATGTGATTTTTCTGAACTCTGTATTCAAATCGCTTTATCTTTCCTTTCCTCCTTGCCTTTGGCTTCTCTTCTTTTCTCAGCTATTTGTAAGGCCTCCTCAGAAAACCATTTTGCTTTTTTGCATTTCTTTTTCTTTGGGATGTTCTTGATCACTGCCTCCTGTACAATATCATGAACCTCCGTCCATAGTCCTTCAGGCACTCTATCAGATCTAATCCCTTGAATCTATTTGTCACTTTCACTGTATAATCATAAGGGATTTGATTTAGATAATACCTGCATGGTCTAGTGGTTTTCCCTACTTCTTCAATTTAAGTCTGACTTTTATAATAAGGAGTTCAAGATCTGAGCCACTGCCAGCCACTGGTCTTAATTTTGCTGACTGTATATAGCTTCTTCATCTTTGGCTGCAAAGAATATAATCAACCTGATTTTGGTATTGATCATCTGGTGATGTACACATGTAGAGTCTTCTCTTGTGTTGTTGGAAGAGGGTGTTTGCTATGACCAGCGCGTTCTCTTGGAAAAACTCTATTAGCCTTTGCCCTGGTTCATTTTGTACTCCAAGGCCAAATTTGCTCGTTACTCCGGGTATCTCTTGACTCCCTACTTTTGTATTCAATTCTCCTACTCCCTTTCTTCTAAAGGATTCTTGCCCACAGTAGTAGATATAATGGTCATCTGAGTTAAATTTGCCCATTCCAGTCCTTTTAGTTCACTGACTCCTAAAATGTCAGTGTTCACTCTTGACCACTTCCAATTTACCTTGATTCATAGACCTAATATTCCAGGTTCCTATGAAAAATTGTTCTTTACAGCATCGGACTTTATTTCTGTACCAGTCACATCCACAACTGGGCACTGTTTTCACTTTGGCTCTGTCTCTTCATTCTTTCTGGTGTTATTTCTCCACTCTTCTCCTGTAGCATATTGGGCACCTACTGACCTGGGCCAGTAGTTCATCTTTCAGTGTCATATCTTTTTGCCTTTTCATACTGTTCATGGGGTTCTCAAGGCAAGAATACAGAAGTAGTTTCCCTTTGCCTTCTTGCATGGAATACATTTTGTTGGAACTCTCCACCATGACCCGTCCGTCTTGGGTGGCCCTACATGGCATGGTTCATAGTTTTATTGAGTTAGACAAGGCTGTAGTCCATGTTATCAGTTTGATTAGTTTTCTGTGACTGTGGTTTTCATTCTATCTGCCCTCTGATGGATAAGGAAAAGAGGCTTATGGAAGCTTCCTGGATGGAAAAACTGACTGTGGGGGAAACTGGATCTTGTTCTGATGGGCAGGGAAATGCTCAGTAAATCTTTAATCCAATTTTCTGTTGATGGGCAGGGCTGTGTTCCCTCCCTGTTGTTTGACCTGAGACCAAACTATGGTGGAGGTAATGAAGATAATGGCGACCTCCTTCAAAAGGCTGCACGGCTGCTGCAGTGCACACTGCTGCACTCAGTGCCCCTGATCCTGTAGAAGGCCACTGCTTACCCACGCTTCTGCTGGAGACTCCTGGACACTCACACGTAAGTCTGGGTCAATCTCTTGTGGGGTCACTGCTCCTTTCTCCTGGGTCCTGATGCACACAAGGTTTTGTTTGTGTCCTCCAAGAGTCTGTTTCCCCAGTCCTGTGGAAGTTCTGTAATCAAATCCCACTGGCCTCCGAAGTCAAATTCCCTGGGGGTTCTCAGTCCCTTTGCTAGATCCCCAGGTTGGGAAATCTGTTGTGGGTCCTAGAACTTTCTTAACAGTACAAAAATTGATTTGGTATAATTGTTTTGCAGTTTGTGGTAATATTTATTGGCATTTAAATTACAACTTCCCTTTAACTCAGAATTATATTTCTAGGACTTTTCCTTTTGGATTAACTTGCATGAGTGTTCAAAATATATGTTTTTTATAAGGACGTTCAATGAGCATTATTAACCATCATAAAAGGCTGGAAAAATATAAAAAATATCTAGCAATAGGAAGCCAGCTAAATGAACAATGGTAAATCTTTGAAACACAGAACTCTGCTGGCATTAAAAAGAAAAAGGTAAATAAATATGCTCTGACATGAAATGACATGTGACAAATTAAGTGAAAAAAGGCTAGATGTAGAAAAATGTGAAGAGTGGGATCCCATTTATACTTTGAATTGAGGAGAAAATGCCTTGAGGGTATGTGGGCTCCTGGGGGTGGGAAAGGGGGAGAAAGCATATCTTTTTCATTCTATTCTACAGTATTCATTTTTCATTCAGCATACTGTAGGACTTTTAAAATAAGAGCAGCAATAAGTGAAGGAAGACTGTGATCGTCAGAAGATGGATGGCTTGGCCAGCAAGTGTAGAAAAGGAGAAAGAGGTAAATGCTTTCATTGCCCAGTTCAGACTATCTGGGGTGGGGAAGGTCTTGATTACATATTACAGTATCCTTAATCAATGGTTGTGAAACAGATGAAATAAAATTATTTTCTTCCATTCTGATTAATTCCTAACAGTAATCTTTTTTACTTTAGTTGATTTTTAATTTCAGAGGTTAAATATTGGTATATCAGGTATGCCAGTGTTAATATCTGAGCCACAGTCAGCTCCCAATCTTGTTTTTGCTGACTGTATAGAGCTTCTCCATCTTTGGCTGCAAAGAATATCATCAATCTGATTTTGGTATTGACCATATGGTGATGTCCATGTGTAGAGTCTTATCTTGGGTTGTTGGAAGAGGGTGTTTGCTATGACCAGTGCGTTCTCTTGGAAAAATTCTATTAGCCTTTGCCCTGCTTCATTCTGTACTCCAAGGCCAAATTTGCCTGTTACTCCAGGTGTTTCTTGACTTCCTACTTTTGCATTCCAGTCCCCTATAACGAAAAGGACATCTTTTTTGGGTGTTAGTTCTAGAAGATCTTGTAGGTCTTTATAGAACCATTCAACTTCAGCTTCTTCAGCATTACTGCTTGGGGCATAGACTTGGATTATTGTGATATTGAATGGATTGCCTTGGAAATGAACAGAGATCATTCTGTCGTTCTTGAGATTGTACCCAAGAACTGCATTTCAGACTCTTCTGTTGACTATGATGGCTACTCCATTTCTTCTAAGGGATTTTTGCCCACAGTAGTAGATATAATGGTCATCTGAGTTAAATTCACCCATTCCAGTGCATTTTAGTTCGCTGATTCCTAAAATGTCAATGTTCATTCTTGCCATCTCCTGTTTGACCACTTTCAACTTGCCTTGATTCATAGACCTAACATTCCAGGTTCCTATGCAATATTGCTCTTTACAGCATCAGACTTTGCTTCTGTCATCAGTCACATCCACAACTGGGTGCTGTTTTTTTCGCTTTGGCTCCATCTCTTCATTCTTTCTGGAGTTATTTATCCACTAATCTCCAGTAGCATATAGGGCACCTACCAACCTGGGGAGTTCATCTTTTAGTGTCCTATCTTTTTGCCTTTTCAAGAAAGTAGAGAAACTACTAGACCATTCAGGTATGACCTAAATCAAATCCCTTATGACTATACAGTGGAAATGAGAAATAGATTCAAGGGATTAGATCTGATAGAGTGCCTAAAGAACTATGGAAGGAGGTTCAGGAGACAGGGATCAAGAACATCCCCAAGAAAAACAAATGCAAAAAAAGCAAAATGGTTTTCTGAGGAGGCCTTACAAATAGCTGAGAAAAGAAGAGAAGTGAAAAGCAAAGGAGAAAAGGAAAGGTACATTCATTTGAGTGCGGAGTTCCAAAGAACAGCAAGGAGAGATAAGAAAACCTTCTTCAGTGATCAGTGCAAAGACATTGAGGAAAACAATAGAATGGGTAAGACTAGAGATCTCTTCAAGAAAATTAGAGTTACCAAGGGAACATTTCATACAAAGGTGGGCACAATAAAGGAAAGAAATGGTATAGACCTAACAGAAGCAGAAGATATTAAGAAGAGGTGGCAAGAATACACAGCAGAACTATACAAAAAATGATCTTCACGACCCAGATAATCACGATGGTGTGATCACTCACCTAGAGCCAGAGATCCTGGAACATGAAGTCAAGTGGGCCTTAGGAAGCATCACTACGAACAAAGTTAGTGGAGGTGATGGAATTCCAGTTCAGCTATTTCAAATCCTAAAAGATGATGCTGTGAAAGTGATGCATTCAATATGCCAGCACATTTGGAAAACTTAAAAGTGGTCACAGGACTGGAAAAGCTCAGTTTTCATTCCAATCCCAAAGAAAGGCAATGCCAAAGAATGCTCAAACTACCACACAATTGCACTCATCTCACATGCTAGTAAAGTAATGCTCAAAATTTTCCAAGCCAGGCTTCAGCAATATGTGAACCATGAACTTCCAAATGTTCAAGCTGGTTTTAGAAAAGGCGGAGGAAATGGAGATCACATTGCCAACATCCACTGGATCATCGAAAAAGCAAGAGAATTCGAGAAAAACATCTACTTCTGCTTTATTGATTATACCAAAGCCTTTGACTGTGTGGATCACAATAAACTGTGGAAAATCCTGAAAGAGATGGGAATACCAGACCACCTGACCTGCTTTGAGAAATCTGTATGCAGGTCAGGAAGCAACAGTTAGAACTGGACATGGAACAACAGACTGGTTCCAAATAGGGAAAGGAGTATGTCAAGGCTGTATATTGTTGCCCTGCTTATTTAACTTATATGCAGAGTACATCATGAGAATGCTGGGCTGGAGGAAGCACAACCTGGAATCAAGATTGCTGGGAGAAATATCACTAACCACAGATATGCAGATGACATCACCCTTATGGCAGAAAGTGAAGAAGAACTAAAGAGCCTCTTGATGAAAGTGAAAGAGGAGAGTGAAAATGTTGGGTTAAAACTCAACATTCAGAAAACTAAGATCATGGCATCTGGTCCCATCACTTCATGGCAAATTGATGGAGAAGTGGAAACAGTGACAGACTTTATTTTTTTTGAGCTCCAAAATCACTGCAGATGGTGATTGCAGCCATGAAATTAAGAGAAACTTATTCCTTGGGAGAAAGGTTATGACCAACCTAGACAGCATATTAAAAAGCAGAGACATTACTTTGCCAACAAAGGTCTGTCTAGTCAAGGATATGGTTTTTCCAGTAGTCATGTATGGATGTGAGAGTTGGGTTATAAAGAAGGTTGAGGGCTGAAGAATTGATGCTTTTGAACTGTGGTGTTGGAGAAGACTCTTGAGAGTCCCTTGGACTGCAAGATCCAACCAGCCCATCCTAAAAGAAATCAGTCCTTAATATTTATTGGAAGGACTGATACTGAAGCTGAAACTCCAATATTTGGCCACCTGATGTGAAGAACTCACTCATTGGAAAAAATCCTGAGGCTGGGAAAGATTGAAGGCAGGAGGAGAAGGGGATGACAGAGGATGAGATGGTTGGATGGCATCACCAACATAATGGACATGAGTGTGAGTAAACTCTGGGAGTTTGTGGTGGACAGGGAGGCCTGGCGTGCTGAGATCCATGGGGTCGCAAAGAGTCGGACATGACTGAGCAACTGAACTGGACTGAACTGAATGTTAGTATCAGTCAGGATGGGCTGAGGCACAGTGCAGTAACGACCAGATTCCAAGTCTCAGTGACTTACAGCAGCAAAGTTTTGTTCCTTGTTCACAGTGGCTCTGTGGTTGGCAAATGAAACTGCTCATTAGTCTCTCGGGGAGCCAGGCTGATGGAATGGACACTCTCTGAAACACTGCCAGCCACAGTGACAGAAGGAAAGAGAACTCTGGAGGGTATTTCTTTTGCAAATAAGTGTTCACTTTCAAATCCAAGTCTTCATCACAGCTAGACACAGACCTCAGCCACCCACAGAGAATAGGAAGTGTGATGTTACCACGTGTCTGGGAGATACAGAACAAAAATATTTGGCAAACAGCAATAATGGCTTCCACACCCAACATGTGGTGCTTCTAATTTCCATTACAAATTGTTTTAGTTAACATCTATATAATTCATATGTTATCACTCATATGTGGAATCTGATTTTTTTTTTAAAAAGTGATACAAATGAACTTATTTAGAAAATAAGTCTGTTCTGAAACAGACTTACATATATCAAAAACAAACTTATGGTTACCAAATAGGAAATGTATGGTGGAGGGAGGGATGAAGCAGGAGTTTGGAATGAACATACACACACTACTATACATAAGACCAGGGAATTCCCTGGTTGTCCAGTGGAAAGGACTTGGTACTTTCATTTCTGTCGGTCCCGGGTTCAATCCCTGGTCAAGGAACTAAGATCCCACATGCAGCGTGGCCAAAAAAAAAAGATAGATAACCAACAAGGACCTGTGGGAATTCTATTCAATATGAGAAAAGAATATAAAAAAGAATGAATATATTTATATGTATAACTGAATCACTTTTCTGTAATACCTGAAACTAATACAACATTGTAAATCAACTATACTCCAATAAAATTTTTAAAAACTAACTAAAAAAAGTACCAAAAAATCTATATAATTCCCAAGAATCAATCATTTCTGGCACTGACAAAACTGGACTTACAGACATGCTAAGCTTGAGGATGAAACTCAGGAATTGAATTCTCCTCCAAGCAGGCCTGACTGCATGAGCATCCAGCTCCCGTAACTATCTCATGTCCCAAAACTTCCATATCTTCTGTCCAGTAATTCTATTCTGAAGTGGACTATAATGGATCTCCTAATGCTCGACCATAGACTCAAGTGCATTGCAGCAGATGTAGATGATAGAATAGTTTATAATTTTCTAAACTATAATGATATATGATTATACTAAATATGCAATTACAATTATAACACATTAAATGACAAGATAGAAAATGTTTGTTTTTCAATGCTAAGTGACAAGAGCAGGAAACATATAACTCATGATCACAATAATGTGAGTGAAATGAATAGAAAAAAGACTGGAAAGAATCACAACAAATTTTAATAGCAGTTGCTTTACCAAGTAAGATTTTGTCCCCCCACCATTTTCTCTCTGATAAGCATGAATTATTTTTATAATGAAAATCACCTTTTTAAAAACAAGAGTATTTCTGGCTCTAGTAGCCTACATGGGACATGGAAGTCAGCTTACCAAGACATACTGTGAAACTTGGCAGCAAATCCTGAGTTCTTTCCTCCCTTCACAAAGTCTTCCTTCTCAGCCTCTCTTCACATATCCACCCCTTCATCAGTGGCATCAAACCTTCCCCACCATGCCCTTATTTCCATGCTATGGTTTACTGGATTTCTATATAAACCCTCAGCTAGGTTAGATCTTTATTTTAAATTGTTATTGGAGAATAGTTAACACGGAATATCATGTTAGTTTCAGGTGTCCAGCAAAAGTGAATCAGTTACACATATATCCATTCTTTTTCAGATTCGTTTCCCATATGGGTTATTACAGAACATCATACAGGTCACTTTATATTTTTAGTGTATTAACTGTTTAACAAATTTTAAATATAACTGTTTAGAATGTCTGTAAATAAATGGCTGCAGAGTTTTTAGAGAACCCTGCCTCTAACCTACACTAACGCAGCAATATATAAATGGTCGTTCTTGATTGTTCCCTTTAACCACTGAAGATCCTCTGGAGAAGGGAATGGCAATCCACTCCAGTATTCTTGCCTGGAGAATTCCATGGACAGAGAAGCCTGGCAGGCTACAGTTCATGGGGTCGCAAAGAGTTGAACACAACTGAGTGAATAACACAGACACAGACACACACGCACATACAGGTCAGGTTCTTTTAAGAACCAGTGAGCACCTCTAAAAATGTAAAAACCTGTCTATTCCTGAGCAAGCTACTTGTGCCCATGATGAGGCCAGGGTGATGAATTCTGTCTGGCTGCTGACCTGCCTCCTCCTTTGAGCCCTTGAAGAACTTGTGGAGTTAGGTGGACTTGGTTTTTTTCTAGATCTGCACATTGAAGTTCTTGATGTTTTTATGCATGACCTCACTGAACCTTAGCTTCTTCACCTGTAGACTGGGAAAAGAAGGTTCATGTCCTGTTAGATGAAACTGCATCCTTCCCTCTCTATATCCAGACTCTACCTGCCTATCCTCTAGCATCTCCTTCTCCTTTTGACTCTCTAATTTTTGGACTTCTTTCAAATTTAGTACCTTATTTCATAAATGGTCAGGCCAGAAGGCAGAGAGATCACGTCAGACAACTGAGAAATGAGGAGGAATCCTGGCAGGCAAGGACAAAAAGGCAGCACATATGTGGACAGGCTAAACGTCAGTGAGAGCTATGGCATGTGGGAAAGAGGAGGCCACAAGTTTCCAAGACTGGATTTGCAAGATTGATGGCATGTGGAAGGATTAATAGATGGAGAGAGGGGCTGAGTGATTGAATGTCCCAAAGCAATGAAGGCACAGAGTGATAGAAATAGGGGTTAGGTATGGAAGAATATTAGACTGTAAAGAGAGACCTGGAGAGCTTGTGATGTTTTCACATGATCTTTTGTATAAGCACTGGAATGGATGACTGGGATGGAAATAAGGTCAATGAGATTGAGGAGGTCGAGGAAATAGGATGTCTGATAGGTCATTCATGTGGAAACTGATCATCCAGGACAATGGTTGGCCTTGGGTAGAAAGGGAAGATGGTGCCACAGATAGAAAGGACTAATTGTAGCTGAGTAACAAATGGGACCCATTACTGCCTTGATGTAACCGTGGCAATAAGGACATCAATGTGAGAAAGGATACCATAATCAAAAAGGAAGAAATAGCTGTGAGAAATTTCAGAGACATATTCAGCATGATCTGGAAAGTATTTTCACTTACATATTTAGGTACAGGTATGAGAAAAGAAGATCCCAGTCTGAGAGCAGAAGTACAGTTAATTCATTTATGTCCACTTACAAACTTATGGAATTTGGGAAAGGTTGAGAATTGAAAAGTGGTAGCAATGGTTAGCTTGTTTTGGGTCATGTTACATTTGAAGAGGTAGGAGGATGCTGAGGAGTAGCGCAGGAATAATAACTTGAAGCCATGATTGGATGCCTGGTGATGTGGGGGAGGAGTGGTCCTAATTGTTGTGTGAAATGGGTTATGATATGAAGTTAAAAGGGCATCTAATTTTGCCTCTCTTCTCTTGTAGATAAGAGGAAAATAAAATGCCAACTCCTCTCACAAGAGGCTTCCTGGTGCCATTCAGTCAACACTATTATTCATTACTAATGAAAGTTAAATGGACTAGGCTTGGTGTTTCCTGTGCAAAAGTTTTCAAAGGAGAAGGAAAGCATGAAGGGAATAAATGGAGCATGCAAACTGCAGCTACTCTTCTTTAGAACTATGCATGCTATATGACTTTCAATTCAGGTGGCACTATTCATTGAGTTTAAAAAATGAACTTAAAAATAGTGTTGCCTAAAGTCAACAAAAGACAGAAAAACAACTTCACTAGCAGAGCAATCACTGAATCAAGAGCAATGTTTTCTTCTCTCTCACTAGCAACAGGGCTTCCTATTAAGAGGTGATGCTCCTGGATTCTGGGTATAGGAGACCTGCCTCCAAGCAGTGTGCAGCCTGACTCTATTCTGGGAAAGATGTGCCAGAATCCTGCTGGATAGCGAGCCTTGTATCTGCAGGGAATCTAATTGCTTTGAATCATAAAGGCTGCTTTTATAAATCTGTAATCTTTAACTTCTTCCTTTGGGTTAATATACAAAATATATAAAGAACTCATAAAACTCAAAAACAAAAATCCAACCAATTAAGCAATGACCAAAGAACCCAAATAGACATTTTTCCAAAGGCATACAAATGACCAACAGGGACGTGAAAAGGTATTCTACATCACTAATCATCACGAAATGCAAAGGCACAAGTAGATATCACCTTGTGCCTGTTAAGATGTCTGTTATTAAAAAGATGAGCAATAACAAATGCTGGTAAGGATGTGGAGAAAATGTAATCCTTGTACATTGTTGGTAAGTATGTAAACTGGTACAAGCACTGTGGAAAACAGTATACAGATTCCTTAAGAAACTAAAAGTGGAACTGTCATATGATTCAACAATCTTATTTCTGGGTATATATCCAAAGGAAAATCAATAACTCAAAGAGATATCTGAATTACCATGTTCACTGAAGCATTATTCATAATAGCCAGTGTATGGAAACAACCTAAGTGTCCACTGACAAATAAAATAAAGGAGATGATATATACATGCGTGTGTGTATACAGTAGAATATTATACAGTCATAAAATAGAAGGAAATCCTGCCATTTGCAACAACATGGATGAACCTGGAGGGCATTATGTTAAGCAAAATGAGCCAAAGACAAATAGGGCATGACATATGTGGAATTAAAAAAAACAAGAGTTGAATTCATAGAGAGTTGAATGGTAGTTGCTAGGGTCTGAGAGAGATAGGGGAAGTTGGGGGAGGCTGCTGGGGTACAAACTTTCAGTTATAACTAAATCTTAGAATCTAATGTAGAATATGATGATTATAGTTAGCAATACTTTTGTATAATTGAAACTTTGTAAGAGCATAAAACTTAAGCATTCTCAACTGAAAAAAAGGTAAAAAAAATATTTGAAAGAGTATACAGGATGCTTTGTGATCTCAGATTTGGCATTTCTGTGCTCATAGAAAATGTTAGGTCACTAAGTGATCCATACCTATAGAGATGGGCTAACAGTTGAGGCCAGAACTCTTACTCTTCCCTCTACCATCTGGCAGCCCATAAATTGAGAAAATCTCTATCTCCCCCTTTCCCAATCATAGTTGCCAACAATTGAGCCATTATTCCTGTAGGAAAAGATGAGGCGATCCCCAGACACCTACTGTGATTTCATTTCTCTTGAAGGTGTTGGAATGGGGGGAAGGGAGAAAAGAACAGAGTATGTCTCCTTTCACTCCCAGACCCTCAAACCACAATCCTGGTCTATGATGGATAGGAGGAAAAGAGATTTAAACTGAGCATGAAACCAGACTTGATTGGATTATTTACAACTAAAAGTGATCAGAAAGTTATAACATATGCCCAAGACATCTTCAAGAGATAGTTGAGCATGGCTGAATGCAGAGGCTGGAAGAAATTAACAAATGATTATGGTATCACAACACTGAATTGAGGCAACTCAACTAAGCAGACTGTCTATCTACCCATCTATCTATCTAATCTATAGTGTGTGGTTTGGCAGGCATATAAAATACCTGTTTCTCAAATATTTTCTTGGTAATTTCAGCTGGGTTTGAAACTTTACTGCTAACTCCATTATTATGGATCTACCATCTACTGTTCCACATTATGTGTGGGCTACATAATTACCCCTTTCAGTTACCCTGTAAGTCACTGGACTTGCACTGTATTTCTTCTGTATGACTCTACCACAGATATACTAAATTATACCCATACCCATTAAGTGCCTCCCTTAAATAAAATATTCTTTTAGCCAAAGTTGGATACAGCCTAAATGTTAACCATAAGCTTTTACAAAAATAAATAAAATCTCAGAAAATGTGATTTTAGCTAATTAATCATGGAATTACTATAATAATAATTTTGTAATACATGAAATCAATAGCCTAAACACAGTAATTCAGTCATTACAAAATTTCAAATTAAAGTCATTGATAAAATGACAAGAACTCTATTGATTTTCCTTGATATTTTTAACTTAAAATGCTGCTGTTTATATTGACTTTTGTTTGTATTCCTTTATTAACTTTATTCTAGGCTAATTATCCAAAGTACTAAAAAAAAGCTGAGAAACCTAAATAAATTAAAGCCTGTTATAACTTGAGATTTTTTCACTGGGCACAGTATTACTTCCTGCAATACAAGTCTGATGGAGAAAAAGATGGGGACCTACTAGTAGAGCCCCAGAAGAAAGCAATCAGTCAGAAATGGGCCTTGCTGAAGTGAATTTCTGCTCAGTAAGGAAAGAGAGTCCAAAGAATTTGGCCATTTCTATTAATATGACTTAGTCCCTATTGGCTATTTCTTTTTCATTCTTTAAATGTAGCCAGTTTGTACAGATATGCCAAGGACGACTGCATACCATCTCTGAAATTCCGTGGTTTTTCTTCCACCTGCCTGCCTTTCCTGATCCTGGTTCCTAAACCCATATCTTTGACTTATCTGTTGTTGATTTCTATTTTTCTCAAGACTGCATGCTCAGAAATCCACTTTGATAGATTCTGCCTGACTCTAGCCTTACCTTTGATTTTTCCTATCAACCAAAATATGATGTTGCTGCTGGTGTTGGTCTTTAGCTTAATAAATTTCAATCTATGAAAGAAACTACCCGATTCCGGCTCTGATTTGTAGTGTCTGGGTTTTTCTTGGTGTTAATACGTACACCATGGCTGACTTCACTTCACTATGTGGAGTCAGGAAGAAATGTGCATGGTGGCTCCTGGAAGCCCAGTGTGCTGGCTCCAGCACACCACTGGTCCCATGGATGGGTGTCCTAAGCCAACCCCTCATCCAGTTCACTCTATTTCTCCATGAGAAATTATAAGGCATTTGGTTTTACTGCTCCTCTCAAAACCTCCACTTCCATCTTATTTTTTTCAGAAGCTGCAAAATGATGCTAACAGACAAATACAAGGAATACTTTAGCCAGTGGACATCAAATTGTCTGAGTCCTAGGTTTAGGGGATGAGCCTTGGGCATCACCTGGGAACCAGAGGCAGTATCCCTGGAGTTTTTAAGTTGGTGTTCCTGTCATGAGTCCCTTTTATTAGAGTTTAGCTAAAGAAAGAATTGATTTGGTGTTTAGATGATGGTTGTCTATATCAAGGAACTTCAAGAGTCTTTTTTTTTAACTATTGTCCTGGGCAGGGCTGCTAGTTAGGGCTTCCTGCATTCTAGCCACTGGTGCCAGCTTTGCATTTTGAAGAATGCTTTTCTTCCTTTAAAGTGAATTTTTGGTTTATAATCTTGCTTACCTTGTCCAGGTCAAGTGCAATTTAATTTCTGATTAAATTACTTAATTTTTAATCCATCATGACTGAAGTTACTCTATTTTAATCAATTAGTTTGGTTACAACTCATTAGGGCCGGCTTATTACAGTAATCACTAAGCTATTGTGCTTACTTGTGGGGATCAAGGGCTTCAGCCAGGCACCTGTATTTATCTCTAGAGGGGATGTTTTTAACTTAAGCTGGTCTGCTTGCTCTACTCAATCAGGATTTTGCAATTTCCCCACCCAGTAGGTTTCATTCTTACTTACTCATGATGATGTGGGGTTGACTGAACATGATAACTAGTAAATAATCTATTATTACTTGGTATATAAAAGAATACTCTTAAGCCTGACTCTTGTGAGTATATGCTCACGTATGACTCAAGTTGTCAGGGCAGTGGCTTGTGGTTTGGTTAACTGTAGGGAATGTCTTTGTTGTTGGTTTCTGACTCACAGTCAACCCCAGGACTGGAAGCCACCCTGCTCTACCTGTCCTGTTTGACGTTCCTCTCACATGACAGAGCCCTCTTTTAAGTGCACTGTAGCTGGGGGGATATTGAAGGGACCCAGTAGACAAAAGTGAGTCACAACAACTAATTATAGCTACATCTATACTTCTCCATGTTCACCACCACTAGTCTGGTCCAAGAGTCATCATCTCCCACTTAGCTTCTTTAATTGTTTCCTAACTGATGCCCTTTCTCGACCCACACCCCTAGACCCCTCACATGTGTCAGTACTGTGAAAGTCTTATTTAACATCTCACCAGCATCAGATATTGATCTTCTTCATTTTAGCCATCCTGGTGGATTTGCAGTGGTATCACACAGTACTTTTAATTTTTAGTCCTGGATAACTATTTAAGTTGAGCACCCTTTTAATGTATTTATTGGCATTTGGACATTCTCCTTTGTGAAGTGCCTGTTTGAGTCTCTGGTCCATTTTTCTGTTAATTTTGGTCCTTTTCTTCTGGATTTGTAGGGATAGTCTGTGCGTTTTAGATACCAATTCTTTGCTATGTAGATATAGCTCAATATTTTTCAAGGTTTGCTTTCAATATAGAGTTTTGATGAATATTCTGAATTTTAATATCATCCAACAGATCAATCTTTTGCTTTATGGTTAATGCTTTCTGTGCTGAACTTAAGAATTTTTTGGCTTCCACAAGGTCATGAAGTATTCTCACATATTTTGTTATGAATTGGAAGCTTTATTGTTATCACTTCATATTTAGATTTATAATCTCTTTGGAATGAACTTTTGTGTATCTTGTGAGACTACATTTAAGGTTCATTTTTTCTCTATATGGTCAGCAAACTGACCCAACACCAAGTTTTGAATAGGCCATCTTTCCTTATTGTATCACAATATTACCACTGTCATAAAACAATAATGCTATGTATGTGCATCTACTTCTGGGTTGTAATCTATTCAGTTAGCTACTTGTCTGTTGGCGCCAATGTCATACTGTCTTTTTTTTGGAGGCACCATGAGGCATGTGGGAGCTTAGTTCCCCAAACAGGAATCGAACCCATGGCCCTTGCAGTGGAAGCATGGAATCTTCCACGGACCACCTTCACACAAGTCCTGAATGCTATACCATCTTAATTCCTATGGGTTTATATTTATCATGGTATAATAGAAGTCCTTCTGCTTCTCTTCTACCAGATTCTCTTGCCTCTTCTTAGTCTCTTCCATTTCTATATAGATTTTTAGAATTAGCCTGCCAGTTAACATTAAAAATATCTCTTACAATTTTGATTGATGTTTCACCGAATTTACAGATCTGAGGAAAAACTAACACCTTAACACTTTAATTTTCTAAGCCTTGAACATATATAATATATCTCTTTTTATTTAGTCTGCATTTAACTTCTCTTAGAGATGCTGTAGTGTTCAATATAGAGATCATCCACATTTTTGTTAGATTTAGTCCAAGGTATTTAATGTTTTTTGATGCAATTCTAAATGGTATCTTTAAGTTGTTTAAAATTTCTATTTGCCTATAGAAATATAGCATACACTGACTTTTATTTATTTAGTGACTTCATTAAATTCATGTATTAATTTGAATAGTTTGTTGAGTCTTTTACACTGCTTACTTACACAACATTATTTGAGAATAAGCATAGTCTTTCTTTCCAATTCTGATGGTCTTTTTCCTTATTGTATTGGTTGGATTGCTAATACAATATTAAATAGAAGTGGCTAAAGGGTTTATCCTTGTCTTGTTCTCAATTTCAAGGAAATGTATTTCAATATTTTATCAAGTATGATGTATGCTGTAGATTTTATTATCATTCTTCCTTTTTAAAATCAGATTGAAGAAGTTCCCTTCTATTCTCTACTTTAAGAGCTGTTAAAAGTCAAGAATGAATATCAAATTTTATTAATGACTTTTTCTGGATCAACTACAATAAACATATTTTTACTTATGTTGTCAATGTAGTGGCTCATATGGACTTTAAGCTTATACTTTAAAAAAACATTTACAAAGAACAGAATACAGAAAACCATTGTTACTTATATAAAAATAATCCAAATACTGGCAAGATCTAGAAAAATGTGAAAAACTGTTTGTAATTGTTATATAGCTGAATTATGGACACTTGTTCACTGAAACAAGAGACTGGCATGGAATAAGTTCTCCTTATTCGGTGTCTTTAACCTGAATGTATCAATAGCTATAGTCACTCAACCGTGGTACTGAGCAGCTAAAACTCCGATAAAAATTCTACCATCTTTTTGGCTGGAAGAACCAGGCAAAGGAGCCTGGGGCAACCAGCATTACCAGAGAATGAAAGAGGAACTCTAGAAAGAAGAGAGACAAATTTTGTTTATAAACTTGGTCCAAGTTTCTGGCCAATCCCAGAATCATAAATGCAGAGGACAAATGAACTCGGCTTGCATTTAAATTAAGGCTTAAAGAACCAAACTGTGATCTGAGGTTCAGTTCAGTCAGTTCAGTTCAGTCGCTCAGTCATGTCCGACTCTTTGTGACCCCATGAATCACAGCACACCAGGCCTCCCTGTCCATCACCAACTCCCGGAGTTTACCCAAACTCATGTCTATCGAGTCGGTGATGCCATCCAGCCATCTCATCCTCTGTCATCCCCTTCTCCTTCTGCCCCCAATCCTTCACAGCATCAGGGTCTTTTCCAATGAGTCAACTCTTTGCATCAGGTGGCCAAAGTATTGGAGTTTCAGCTTCAACATCAGTCCTTCCAATGAACACCCAGGACTGATCCCCTTTAGGATGGATTGGTTGTATCTCCTTGCAGTACAAGGGACTCTCAAGAGTCTTCTCCAACACCACAGTTTAAAAGCATCAATTCTTCGGTGCTCAGCTTTCTTCACAGTCCAACTCTCACATCTATACATGACTATTGGAAAAACCATAGCCTTGACTAGATGGACCTTTGTTGGCAAAGTAATGTCTCTGCTTTATTCAAGGCAGTGGACATTTTATATTTATCTTTTTATTATCTATGTCTAGCTTTTTAAATTTGAAAACATATACAAAGTATTTAAAATCTATGTCTAAAAAACTCCAATAATAAGCCTCCGTGTGTCTGTTTTTATTGTTACCGGGGTCAGATTATTTCATTTAATCAGAGACTGACTGAGTTGTTTAAGCTGTCTTCAAGTTTTCTACCATAAGTTGCCCTGATCATATACTTATGGGCTTCCCTGGTAGCTCAGCTGGTAAAGAATATGCCTGCAATGCAGGAGACCCTGGTTCAATTCCTGGGTCGGAAAGATCCCCTGGAGAAGGGATAGGCGACCCTGTCCAGTATTCTCGGGCTTCACTAGTGGCCCAGTCGGTAAAGAATCCACCTGCAATGCGGGAGACCTGGGTTCAATCCCTGGCTTGGGAAGATCCCTTGGAGGGAGGCATGGCAACCCACTCCAGTATTCCTGCCTGGAGAATCCCCATGACAGAGGTGCCTAGTGGGTCCCAGTCGCAAAGAGTCAGACACAACTGAGCAACTGAGCGCACACAGGTCATATACTTAGCCAGCCAGAGGTCCACCTAAGAATCTGGGGTTTCCTAGGTCACTGCCTCCTTGGAGGATCCAGAACTCCTAGTTTGTCTTTTCAGTACCATGAGATTACATCAAACTCCTCTTAGACCTTCAGTAGCTTTTTGCCTACCTTACTCCTCTTTTAAAAAGTAGTAGCAGAAAGTACACGACTGAGCTACTTCACTTTCACTTTTCACTTTCATACATTGGAGAAGGAAATGGCAACCCACTCCAGTGTTCTTGCCTGGAGAATCCCAGGGACAGCGGAGCCTGGTGGGCTTCCGTCTATGGGGTCGCACAGAGTCGGACATGACTGAAGCGATGCAGCAGCAGCAGCAGCAGCAGCAGAAAGTTGGCTCACTCGCAATTCCTTTCTCTCCAGGATCTTAACCATATGAGTTCTAACTGTTTTAACCATTCTCATAGGTCATCACCACTTTTTAATTTTTGTCTTTTAACTGGCTTTTCTCATTGTTTTGTATTAGTGTGTCACATGCTGCTCCATGAAAGTCAGAAGCGAAATCAACTGCTTTCATCTCAGTCTCTTTATAATCCATTCCACACATTGTCCGCATAAAAGCAGTACAATTTTTATAAAATTTTAATCAGATGCTTCCCTCCTCCAGTGGCTTCTTACCACATTTACAATAAAATCCTAATCACTTCCCTGCCTCTCCTTGACACTTCATCTTATACCCAACCCTATCCCTTCCACACTTGACATCCTCCTGCCATGGTGACTTTCCTGTTGTTTAGACATGCAAGCTCGTTACACCCAGGACTTCACACTGGTTGCTTCCTCTATCTGAGATGCACATCCAACCAGTTCTTCATATGTCTGGTTTCTCAGTTCACATGACAGCAACTCAGAGAGGCCTTCCTGGAGCACAGCAATCTAAGGCAGCTCTACTCCATCAGACACATCATATTATGAGATGGTGTTTCCTTCAGGTTGAAAAGAAAGAAAGTGAAAGTGAAGTCGCTCAGTCATATCCGACTCTTTGTGACCCCATGGACTACAGCCCACCACGCTCCTCCGTCCATGGGATTTTCCAGGCAAGAGTACTGGAGTGGGTTGCCATTTCCTTCTTCCAGAGGATCTTCCCGACCCAGGGATCAAACCCGGGTCTCTCACATTGTAGGCAGACGCTCTACCATCTGAGTCACCAGGGAAGCCTTAAGGTTACTTGGCTTCTAATCCTCTATTCTTGTGACCAGATGAGTAGTAAGAGGATTAATTAACCCAGCTTTGAGAGTAGAAGCAGAGAGACTGGGTAGAGATGAATATACACCAGGGCCCCAGGCCCAATTATCTGCTCAACCTGCTTGATATTTCTGAGACTCCACTTTTAGGAATTCCTTGTTTTATTTAGAGGTAGAAGTATACTCTGTATACAAGCATGCGGAACAGATAACCCAAAACTCATTAGTTGCTGTTGTTTCTGTTTAACTTCTCTGTGAAGTTATAATCTTATAAATGCTCATTATATCCATCCTGAAAAGTAAACAGACCTAAAAATCAAGAAGAGTGTCCCCAGCGTGAAAAAAAGTTTCTAATTACAGTAATATTAAAAAAGGAGGAGATAAATCAATCAACTTGGAAGTCTTCTTTTTAATTTTTTTAGTCTGCATTACATTTAATATCTATTTCTCTCCATTTTCCCTCATTTAAAAATTCTGATTGTAACTTTAATTTTTCTAAGATTTAGCATGTTTTAATCAGCAAAAATATGTTTCAAGTTTGAACTTATATACATTTGAAAAAATCACATAAGACTTTAATGAAACATTAATCATAGAAATAAGTTTAGCATTTAAACTACATGTTAAAGGGTATTCTTGCTCTTAACTGCAAGCAAGATCAATTATTTCTTACTGAACATTGCTGGAATGTTAATCAGCAAACATAGAAAGTAGGACACTTGGTCCTCATTTACCTTCCTGCATAGAGATTTACTGGCTTGCATAAATCCAGTAGGAGCAAGGAATCTTCATTTCACTCACCATGGGTTGCAATGTGAGACCCAGAAGCCAACATTAGCTTTCACTTGTAAGGAAATCAGGAAACCACGCAATGTGTGTGATTAAAGTAAACCCAGCCCAGTTGCCATCTCACGTCTGTGCACACCACAGGCTACACCCACGAGACATTTCTGAACTGCCCCCTAAGTGTCTCTGGATGCCTTGGTACCTTTGCTTATGCACCTGGAATGCCCTCCCTCTCCCCCCAAATGTCCTACCACTTGTCAAGACCCACGTCCAAGAGTGCACCCTCTGTGAGGTCTTCCCTCAGTGCTTTGCAGCATTCTGTCCACACCTTGCTTAGGACATTTATTTCACTGTATTGTTTCCTTCCATGTGCCTGTGGGGTCTTATCTATCAATAATTTTTGTGTCCTTCCCACCACTTAAACTTCTATTACAGAGTAGATGCACAATAAATATTTCTTAAATGAATGAATAATCAACCATGAGAATTTCACCTTGCTTTCCCCATATTAAAAAATTCATTTATCCTTCAAACTTATTCTCCAGAAGTAGGCATTCATACAATTAGCTGGAAAGAACAATTTAAGCTTTTGATAATTGACTTTGGCCTTATCACTCAATGCTGTCAATGTCAACTGATTTTTTTCACCTAAAATAAGAGGATGTATAATGGTCATTCCGAGTATCTGATACAAGCTATAGATACTTTCTCCAGAATTTATTCACAACCACCTATGCACAAAACTGATCAACATCAGGCTCTGAACTGGTTCAAATTCTGGTTCTGTCATTTGCCAGCTGTATGATCTTAGGAAAATCACTTAACTTCTCTGTGTCTTGGTTTCTTCATCTTTCAATGGGGATAACTATAGTACATATCTTAGAGGGTGTTATGAGGATGAAATGAGTTAATTATATAACACATTTAGAACATGGCTTGGCATAGTAAGCCCTATAGAAACTACCACGATTAGGCTATGGGAACTGGAGGTATCAAGGTAAGTTGGACAGGATTTCTTTCCTTGAGGAGCTCAAAGTCTCATGAGGAAGACAGCTGTGCAAATAAAAGATACCCTGGTAGAAGTGTGGACAAAGGAGCGGAGGATGGAGCACTTTCCTTCTGAGGCCTAGGAAAGGGTACCAGGCAGGATGTGGTATTTTAGCTGAGAATCTATGTATAAGCGGGAGTCACTGGTTGCATTAGTTGAGGATGTACATTTTAGGCAGATGTAAGCGAAGACGCAATTTATGCAGCCATGTGAAAGCAGCCACTGAGAGTGACTTCAGTATAGTGTCGGAGGTGAAAGGTGCTGGAAGTACAACTGAAGCACACTGCGGACACTACAAACCAGTTTATTCAGCACCCATGTTCACTGTCTCTCCCCCTGCCCCCCCTGTTGGGAGTCGGGGAAGTAAAACATTAGATCTTCCCAGACAGGTGAGGTCCTGTGACAGTTAATAGGGGTTTTGCTGAAAAGGGCTTCTCCTACAGGACAAAGATTGAAAGCCTTTCAAGAAGAAAGTTTCTTTTTTTTTTCTGCTTTGTTCTTACCTGGAACTTGGGTTTGAGGCTCTCAGACAGGAAGAGGAGAGCCATCTGCTGAGGTATAGTAGGAATACCCAGAAAGCTCAGGCCCCTGGGGGCTGTGCTAGGTAGCTGCACTGCCTGCATACCTGCCTCTGGACTTCCTGTTTGTGAGAAATATCACAGCTGGCCAGGCTTTCTCTAGTTCAGAGCCAGAGGCATCCCTAACTGACACAAGTGGTGAACAATGCTGGGTCATTGAAGGCCTCAAATGTTCTCCGCTGGGGCTGAGACATCCACATTTGAGCACTGGGCACTCTAGGCTCATTTAGGGGCTTTGAAAATACAGCTTTGCAGTAACACAAACCACACTGTTTTAAATCACAGCTCAGCCAGTTACTCTGCTGGTTAATTTGAGAAAGCAAGTGAAACAAGCTCAGTCTGAGCCTTGTGAGGGAGACATGTGGTAGGACTTATTTTGGGATGCAAACCTTCGCCACAGCATGCTGGAAAGACCCGAGTAGGTCAAGAGCAGAGGAAGAGTGAGAGTTTACTATGTCCTTGCAGAGCAAAATAAATCTGAACTAAAGATTCAGAAACAGTTTCAGAACCTAAAGTGAATCTAGTTGACATTTTTAGCCAAAACATATTCTGATGGTGCTGGATTTTATAAATGCTCTTTGAGACTTATAATACCTTTATGACTAAAGGTCTTAGTACAAGCTGCTCTAAAGTTCTTCAGAAGAAAGAGGCTTTTTTCTTTTCATATGCTATAAATTTCTGTGGCATCTTGTATTCCCAGGAATACATGCAGTGAGAAGTCCATAAATAACTGCCAAGAATAGCCAGGAATGTAGGAACAAATAATTTTAAGATTCATGACTCTATGCTAGTGGCACTATGAGTACTTTCAGTCTATTGATAACCAAAGTAGTAAGAAGTTAAAATATAACTCTATTTCCCTTATGGTCACCTTCTACAAAGCATGTGCAGTGCTCAGACATGTCCTACTCTTTGTGACCCCATGGATTGTAGACTACTGGGTTCCTCTGCCCATGGAATTTCCCAGGTAAGAATACTGGAGTGGGTTGCCATTTCCAACTTCAGGGGATCTTCCCAACTCCAGACTCAAACCCAAGTCTCTTGTGTCTCCTATGTTGGCAGGTGGATTCTTTACCACTGTGTCACTTGGGAAGCCCCTATAGAGCCTAATTAAGCCTAGGAAGCAGAAAATGAAAAATCTTTGTTCCCAAATATCTACACTTTCTTGTCAAGGATGCTTGAAAGCTCTGCATCAGAGATGATCTACTTTGAAGAATAAAAAAAGAATACTGCCCAAAATGAGTGCCTAGGATCCATCAGCACCAGCCTGATAAGGATAATCTGATGCTCAGATTGAGGATAACTGATTTCTCAAAGCTACACAACTAATAACTGGCCAAGCTGGGATTTGAACCAAGGTCTGTGCCACTGCAAAGCTATACTTTTAACTCTTACATTATATTGTGGCACTTTCATGTCCTAAGTCCCCCTGTTCCTTAAGCCACGCAGTTTGCAGATTATCCCCTCAAGCTAAAGAAGGGAGCTAGGCAGTCAATGGGGGTGAAGACTTTCTGCTAGTTCTCTCAGACAAGACTTAGTCACTGTGAGGCTGAGCCAGATGAGGCCTTGTTGAGGAACCTCCTCGCTCCCAGCTGGTGGAGGAGACACATGTAGGAGAAGAAAATCACCTTCATCAGATGAAACAAACTATTCAAAGCTCCAGCAAGTTGCCCAGCACCATGCAAACCAGGAAGATGGCATGAATGATTTAAATCTATTTAAATTTATACCTATTTAAATCAAATAGTATGCAACCCCAGTGTTATTCTAGGGCTTGTTGTTTTACCTGTCCCGGGAACCTGACAGTATCAGAATCTCTGGAACTGGTCCAGATGGACACGGTTTAAATTTGTCACTCTCACTTAAGGACCGCATGTGTGGGAAGTGTGTGAGAATGCTTGGATCAAATCCATTTCTTCCTACTCCCACACAAAGGCAGAGAGAGGGTGTTCTGCTTTCAGGTGCAGGCTCAGAATCAGATGAAGAGGCTATTACAGTTGTCCCCTCGTATGTTGGGGGACTGGTTCCAGTACCCCCCAAGACATGGAAACAACTTAAATGCCCATCAACAGAGGAATGAATAAGAAAATGTGTTACATGCATACAATATAGTATTACTCAGCCATAAAAAAGAAAGAAATAATGCCATTTGCAGCAACATGGATGAATGAGCTTATCTACAAAACAGAAGCAGAGTCATAGACATAGAAAACAAATTTATGGTTACCAGGAGGTAAGGGCAGAGAGATAAACTGGGAGATTGGGACTGACATATACACACTGAAAGTGAAGTCGCTCAGTTGTGTCCGACTCTTTGCGACCCCATGGACTGTAGCCCACCAGGCTCCTCCGTCTGTGTGATTTTCCAGGCATGAATACTGGAGTGGGTTGCCATTTCCTTCTCCAGGGGATCTTTCCGACCCAGGGATTGAACCTGGGTCTCCCACATTGTAGGCAGATGCTTTACCATCTGAGCTGTAAAATAGATAACTAATAAGGACTTACTGTTTACCACAGGGAACTCTACTCAATTCTCTAATGGCCTGCATGGAAAAAGAATCTAAAAAAGAGTGGATATATGTATAATTGATTCACTTTGCTATATTCTTGCTATATACTTGCTTCACTTTGCTATAACACAACACTGTAAATCAACTATACTCCAATAAAAATTAAAATAAAATAAATATAAAAAAACTCCACTTTACCCACTTGAAAAAAAACCCCTAGGAGTTACAACCCAAAGAGAACATGGCCCCCTTCTAGGACCAAGAGAACCATGAAATTAGCAGAAGAGTTTGGGGCTCCAAGAAGGGAGGGAGTAGCATGTGGGCTTCATGGTCAGTCACTTCGCTTTGTCATTTAAGCCCCTTTTTCAGGGCCCAGGCACTTACCTCAGCCTGCCAGATGGGGTTCACAGTGTTGCCAATGATTTTGGATCTCCTCTCCTGTCCATGGTGGGGGAGGGCAGGAAAGATGCTGTGCTTCCCAGGCTGAATAGAAATCTTCAGGTAAGGGTCTGGGTTGAAAAACATCCCTTTCTTCAACCCCATGGCCTGGAAATCTATAAAATAGAGGATATTTCAATTTTATGTGTTTTAGCAAGGTTAAAGATCATCTGTCCATAGAATTCTCCAAGCAAGAATACTGGAGTGGGTAGCCATTCTCTTCTCCAGGGGATCTTCCTGACTCAGAGATTGAACCCGGGTCTCCCACATTGCAGGCAGATTCTTTACTGTCTGAGCCATCAGGAAAGGCCCAAAAGATTATATTAGGTTTTATACAAGGAGAAGAGTCCATCTGAAACATGGAAAAATTTTCAATCTTGAACCACCATTTTTCACCTCATTACAAAATATGGACTGATGTGTCTCCAGAACCCATTTCATGGAACATATACTGATGTATATTAAATTGGTTTGGTAAGAACTGCCTGTAATAAATCAATACTGGCATTGTGGTCTCCACGCTTTTCAAGAGAGGACTGTTGACCCTTTCTGGTTTGGACTTCTGGTGCTCCTCAGGCAGGTTGGGATGAGGCTGAGGGTTACTCCAGGAAACCTGGGTGCACACTGAGGGAGGAAATCCATCTTGGAAAAGTCAGTGGGTCTAGGTGAAAATTCTCCTTCAAAGAAAAACAAGGGCTCTAGTCTCACAGTAAACAGGATCTTCACTGAGTAAGGAGAGAGGGAATTAGGAGAAAAAAGAGAAAGACGAAGATTAAGAGTGAAGAACAGGGGCATTCTAGGAAATAAAAAAATCATGGCTTCTATGGAGCTAATGTACTTCAGTGAGGAGAGTTCTGAGGAGAAACCATGCTGTCAGGAGGAAAGGTTTTGAAAACTGAGCCATTCTGTGTAATTGAAAGTATCTGATCATGTATAATTTCATGCTGTGTGTAGGGGGGAGAGAGAGGTGATAGTGGTTTATGGCTGTTCTGTGACAATCTGAAATCATCTTATATTTATTGGAAATAAATTTATAGTATCAAAAATATAATTAAAATTTTATATTATTAAAGTATTTTCCAAAAAATTGTTCCTACTTATACATAAGTAAAAGAAACAGTTAAAAATACATTGGATTGATTCTCAAGCATGGTATAAGTTGTGAGGTGTTTGGAGGAATTTGTCACTGATGGAAAAAAGTACAGAAGTTCAGCTCAGTCATGTTCAACTCTGCGACCCCATGGACTGCAGCACGCCAGGCTTCCCTGTCTATCACTAGCTCCTGGAGTTTGCTCAAACTCATGTCCATCAAGTCAGTGATGCCATCCAACCATATAAGTGAAAGAAAAATGTAAAAATACATCGGATTGATTCTAACGTGTGGTATAAGTTGTGAGGTGTTTGGAGGAATTTGTCACTGATGGAAAAAAGTACAGAAGCTTTCATGTGAATTTAGTTAAACGATACTTTGAATTGATTCAAGGCAATCTCCGTAACAAAACTGTTCTTTCACTCTTGTGTTATAATATACTGCTATAAGGTGGAATAAAGGTTAGAAAATACAAACATGACGGAAATTTGCAAAACTCAGGTATCACCCATAGAAATGTGTGACAGCCTGAGTCTTCTCTCCTTAGAAAGGTCTGTTTGTAGGGTTGATCTTTCGCTAGTGTCAGGGGGGTTCTCACATCTCAGAACTGATAAGAACTCATCTCACCTCTGTGCTCCAAGTGTTTGTGCAAACTACCTAGTTTACACTGAACACCTGCTTTCCTCTGGGAGTCTGAGACTTTGGTAGGTTCTAGGAGGAATTTGGCCACATGAGCAGCCCCCATTGTAAACCTTGGGCTCTGAATCTTTATTGAGCTTCCTTGTTTCCCTGATGGCTCAGAAGGTAAAGAATCTGCCTGTAGTGTGGGAGAGCTGGTTTTGATCCCTGGATCAGGATGATCCCCTGGAGAAGGGAATGGCAACCCACTCCAGTATTGTTGCCTGGAGAATTGCATAGACAGAGGAGCCTGGTGGGCTACGGTCCATGGGGTCACAAAGAGTCAGACTAAAATGACTAAAATGACTAAAAAGTCAGGCTGAGTGACTAAAAAATTTTTTGATATATAATAATTCATATTTTTATCATAACTTGTTGCTGGGGAAAATAAACCCAAGCTGTATGACTCCAGTGGGAGAGGACTCTTGGAAATTTGCACCTGGTTTCTTCCAGATTTCATCCCAGGTACCTTTTTCCTTTGCAATTTGCTTTTTCTCTTTTTAATGTTTTATAGTCATGAGTATGACAATACTCATGAGTTCTCCGAGTGACTCATCATTTCTGGGAGGTGGTACTGGGGACAATGGCTGAGAATGTGATAGACATCGGAGAAGGCAACGGCACCCCACTCCAGTACTCTTGCCTGGAAAATCCCATGGATGGAGGAGCCTGGTAGGCTACAGTCCATGGGGTCGCTAAGAGTCGGACACGACTGAGAGACTTCACTTTCATTTTTCCCTTTCATGCACTGGAGAAGGAAATGGCAACCCACTCCAGTGTTCTTGCCTGGAGAATCCCAGGGACGGGGGAGCCTGGTGGGCTGCCGTCTGTGGGGTCGCACAGAGTTGGACACGACTGAAGTGACTTAGCAGCAGCAGCAGCAGTGATAGACATATAGATTTATTCACCATAAAATAATATGACTATCATCGCCTTCATCACCTCCACCACTACTGCTGGCCATTTATTGATTAGTTACTAAATTCTGGGGACCATTCTATGCCCTTCAAATACATAATCTGATTTAATCCTAACCACAAACTCTACAAAGTAGTTATTGTATCACTAGTTTGAGGAAGAAAATATAGAGGTTTCTAAGTAACTTGACGAGGTTTTTACAGTTGGTCAATGTCAGAAATGAAATTGAACCTGCCTCTTTGATTCCAAAGTCTGTGGTTTTAACCAATATGTGATACTACCTTTTTGCAAAAATTGCAACTTTGGCATGGGTCAAATTCTTATGTACAAATGGGTCTCTTGAAAAAATTATCTTCCATCGAACAACTTGTCTAAATCTGCATAGTAGATCTTTACCACATGTTTGATACCTGATAAGTCTAGTCATGCTTCATTGTTCTTGCTTTTTTGTCCAAAAGAAAATATCTTTCTTTATCACTCATACATTTATTCTTCCAGATTAATCTTATTAATTTTTTAAAAAGCTGCCTTCAAAGAATTGGGATTTTGATCAGAGTTGTATTAAATTTATAGATTAATTTTGGGAGAAATGGGAACTTTATACCCAGGAGCATATTTCTTCATATTTTAATGCCTCATTTCATGTCCTCCAGAGAGCTTTTATAGTTTAAATTCAATTTGTATACTTATTAAAATATGTATTTCACAGAGTAAAATGTTTGAAAACTGCTGTATTAAGGAGTTAATTAGGAGTTTAAAAAGTGCTTGGCTGGGAGTCAGTATATTCAGATTTTAGTTCTAGAACACTCACTGTTGAACTTTATAACTTTATAAAATTGATGTAACTTTTTCAGGTCTCAATTTCTTCAACTCTGAGATTGTTGGAATGGATGTGTGTAATAACTTATAGAGTTTTATGATTTTCCAAAAGTAAATGATACATTAATGGGAGAATATTTAATTTTCCTCCATTTTTCCTGTATTAGTTTTTTGTTCTGATGATAAACACGATACACACTTATTATAACATTTTTAAATATAGAAGGAAAAGAAACAGAATTTTAGTATATGTGCTGCCGAAGCAAGCACAAGAAACAGAATTTTAAAATCATTTCAAATTGTACTCCCTAGTGGCAGCCATTGCTAGATTTTTTCTTTATTGTCTTTCACTAATTTGCATAGTTCAGACCATACTGTATATACAAACATTTGTCCTAAATTTTTTCTTTTGCCTGGATTATATAATAAAATGTCTGGTCCTATGTCTTCTAGAACATTTTGTATACATAATTCTTAAGAGTATATGGTATTTTATTACTTGACTCTGTGGTAATTTTGAATGTTTAAATTGTCTCTCATACTTGTGGAAAAAAACCCTTCATTTGCATTTGTAATTTGTTGAGGTTGCAGTGTTAATTCTTTGAAAATTAAAGGGATAATAGTTACACAGGAAATCTAGTACCACCAAGAAGTGGTAAAAACTGAATATATAAACAGATTTGAAAAGTAAAACATTTGCATCAATAATCTTGTTTTGCCAAGTCTACTGTATTCTTGAAATTTTCCATGATCTATGTTTCTGCTTATTTCTCATTTTATATCCTAAAAAGAAAAGCAGTCCAATTACATGCAGTAAATCCAGTTCTTGAGGATTTTTTTTTTAATCTCTCTGTATACTGGAGTGGATATTCACATATTACTCTCAGATAAGATGCAAGGGTGAAGTTCTTTGAGCCCTTGCAAACCTGAGGATGTGTTTCTCTTGCCTTCTCACATAAATGACAATCTGGTAGGCACAGAAATCTTCAGCTAAAACATGCCACCCTTAAAGCTCTGTAGCTTTGCTTCATGATTTTAGCATTCTGTATTATAAGACAAGTCTGAAATTAACATGAGGTTTATTCTTTTGTATCATGCTTTTTCCACTCAGATGGCTACTCTGTTTGCATTTGAAATTTTCTTTAAAAAAAAAAAGGCATTTGTCTAGACGTTGCTCTCTGCACATACTTTTTTTTAGTATGTGATAGTCAAATTTAAAGATGAAAAATTATATCCAGCTCAAGAAATCTTTCTGCTATAATTATTTGTTCTGATCTCTTCACCAGAAACATCAATTATCTATGTATTGCTCTGTATTTGTCATCCATCTTTTTACTTCCTTATCTTTGTAAAGTCTGGCCCTTCTATGCTTCCAATGAGAGAATCTCAAGTCGGTCTACCATATCATTGATTCTAATAATGTAGTGGTGAGTATGCTCTTCGCTGCTTTCTAAAATCTCTCAAAGCTCACTTTGAATTCTATGACTATACCTTTCAGAATTTATTTTAAATCTCTCCTTGACTATAATAGACAGAAAAATGGTCTCACACAGATGACCATGACCTAATTCCTGGAACCTGTGAATATGTCACCTTACACAGTAGAAGGGACTTTGCAGACATGCTGAAGAATTTTTCTTGAGATGGAGAGATCCAGTGTAATTATAAGAGTCCTTATAAAGTGGAGGAAGAAGGAGTAAAATGAGGAGAAAGTGATGTGACAGCAGAAGCAGAGACTGGAGTGATATAGCTGTGAGCCAAAACATGTATAAGAGACTTTAGAATCTGAAAGAGATGAGCATATTCTTTCTAGGAGATCCCAGAAGGGAACCAGCCCTGCCTGTTGATACCTTGATTTTTGTCCCTTAAGATTCATTTTGGATTTCTGATCTCCAGAACTGTATGAATACATGTGTGTTGTTTTAAGCCACTAACTTTATGGTAATTTGTTACAGCAGCAATAGGAAGTAAATACACTTGACCTTCTTTTAGCTTCAAAGAACCTCAAAGATCTCCCTTATCATTTTTCTTCATCCTAGACTTACTTGATAGATTCTGCACTTTCCTGTGTTTTATAGAGTGTACAAGCAGACGAGTGATATATCCTTTACTTCTCCTCAGTAGATATTTGTGAAAAAATACTTCCTTTTTCCTCTTGAGTGTTATGTCCTTCAACTTTTTTTTAAAGGTAGAATCCATTCTCCACCCATTTTTTAGGTCCATGAGTAAGTTTGGTGTAGCCCTGGTATTGTCCATCTTTAGTTAGTTTGGTTGTACAATGGGCTGCTGTTAGAATCCTCAACCCTACTTTTATTCCTACAGATGACTAGCATCTAGTTAACTTCTTGATAATTTGTAGGTTTTGCTTAGTTATAGATTTGATGACCTTTTTAGCTTTCTTTGAGGCATGGAATTTATCATGATATTTTAAGCAGTATTTACTTTTCCTTGACAGTGAGTTAAACACGTCTTCAATTACCAAGTATTAGATCTCCACTACCATTCCAGGCTTGCTTCTTTAGTTGCTCATTTTACACCTCCAACCACATTTCATTGCTGGCAATTTTTGCCTTGAGATAACTGTAAGAAAAATGCTATATTGGGGACCATAGGAAATGAACCAATCCTGATCCTTAGAAAGTAGCTTTTTGAATCATACTGGTGATGGTAGCGGGGTGGTTTCATTTCCTCTGGTCAGTCTTTGAGTCCATGTCTGCACGGCAGAGCCAAAATGGGAACCAATGAATGGAGATCTTGTCTCTTTCTGCAGTCTGATGCTGTCTATCCTGAATGGCATCCCTTGTAGTCTTTAGGATTTTAGTGAGCTCTGGTTAGTGAAAATTCTTTATTTCTTACAGACAGTAGTTTTCCTGGTTTCTACTGTTTCTGAAGGCTTGTATAAATAATTGTTAGTTATCAAGTATTTCAGTGGGAACATAAGAATAACAAATCAAGAGTTGTTAGTTTTCTGTCCTAGTAATACAAATTATTGAGCTTTTTTCTTTTTTTTTTAATTTTAGTTGGGGGCTAATTACTTTTTTCTTTTTAAATAAATTTATTTATTTTAGCTGGGGGCTAATTACTTTACAATATTGTAGTGGTTTTTGCCATACATTGACATGAATCAGCCATGGGTTTACATGTGTTCCCCATCCTGAACCCCCCTCCCACCTCCTTCACCATCCCATCCCTCTGGGTCATCCCATTGCCCCAGCCTTGAGCATTTGTCTCATGCATCGAACCTGGAATGGTGTTCTGTTTCACATATGATAATATACATGTTTCAATGCTATACTCTCAGAACGTCCCACTCTCACCTTCTCCCTCAGAGTCCATAAGACTGTTCTATGCATCTGTGTCTCTTATTCTGTCTCGCATATAGGGTTATCGTTAACCATCTTTCAAATTCCATATATATGCATTAGTATACTGTATTGGTCTTTTTCTTTCTGGCTTACTTCATTCTGTATAATGGGCTCCAGTTTCATCCATCTCAATAGAACTGATTCAAATGTATTCTTTTTAATGGCTGAGTAATATTCCATTGTGTATATGTACCACAGCTTCCCTATCCATTCGTCTGCTGATGGCCATCTAGGTTGCTTCCATGTCCTGGCTATTATAAACAGTGCTGCGATGAACATTGGGGTACACGTGTCTCTTTCAATTCTGGTTTCCTCGGTGTGTATGCCCAACTGAATAACCAACAAATCACAGAAGAAATCAAAAAAGAAATCAAAATATGCATAGAAACGAATGAAAATGAAAGCACAACAACCCAAAACCTATGGGACACTGTAAAAGCAGTGCTAAGGGGAAGGTTCATAGCAATATAAGCTTACCTCAAGAAACAAGAAAAAAATCAAATAAATAACCTAACTCTACACCTAAAGCAACTAGAGAAGGAAGAAATGAAGAACCCTAGTGTTAGTAGAAGGAAAGAAATCTTTAAAATTAGGGCAGAAATAAATGCAAAAGAAACAAAAAAGACCATAGCAAAAATCAACAAAACTAGAAGCTGGTTTTTCGAGAAGATAAACAAAATTGACAAACCATTAGCCAGATTCATCAAGAAACAAAGGGAGAAGAATCAAATCAACAAAATTAGAAATGAAAATGGAGAGATCACAACAGACTCCACAGAAATACAAAGGATCATAAGGGACTACTACCAACAGCTATATACCAATAAAATGAACAGCTTGGAAGAAATGGACAAATTCTTAGAAAAGTATAACTTTTCAAAACTGAACCAGGAAGAAATAGAAGATCTTAACAGACCCATCACAAGCACGGAAATCGAAACTGTAATCAGAAATCTTCCAGCAAACAAAAGCCCAGGACCAGATGGCTTCACAGCTGAATGCTACCAAAAATTTAGAGAAGAGCTAACACCTATCTTACTCAAACTCTTCCAGAAAATTGCAGAAGAATGTAAACTTCCAAACTCGTTCTATGAGGCCACCATCACCCTAATTCCAAAACCAGACAAAGATGCCACAAAAAAAGAAAACTACAGGCCAATCTCACTGATGAACATAGATGCAAAAATCCTTAATAAAATTCTAGCAAACAGAATCCAACAACATATTAAAAAGATCATACATCATGACCAAGTGGGCTTTATCCCAGGAATGCAAGGTTTCTTTAATATCCTCAAATCAATCAATGTAATACACCACATTAACAAATTGAAAGATAAAAACCATATGATTATCTCAATAGATGCAGAAAAAGCCTTTGACAAAATTCAACATCCATTTATGATAAAAACCCTCCAGAAATCAGGAATAGAAGGAACATACCTCAACATAAAAGCTATATATGACAAACGCACAGCAAACATTATCCTCAATGGTGAAAAATTGGAAGCATTTCCCCTAATGTCAAGAACAAGGCAAGGGTGCTCACTCTCACCACTACTATTCAACATAGTTTTGGAAGTTTTGGCCACAGCAATCAGAGCGGAAAAAGAAATAAAAGGAATCCAGATAGGAAAAGAAGAAGTAAAACTCTCACTGTTTGCAGATGACATGATCCTCTACATAGAAAACCCTAAAGATTCTACCAGAAAATTACTAGAGCTAATCAATGAATATAGCAAAGTTGCAGGATATAAAATTAATGCACAGAAATCCCTTGCATTCCTATACACTAACAATGAGAAAACAGAAAGAGAAATTAAGGAAACAATACCATTCACCATTGCAACGAAAAGAATAAAATACTTAGGAATATATCTACCTAAAGAAACAAAAGACTTATATATAGAAAACTATAAAACACTGATGCAAGAAATCAAAGAGGACACAAACAGATGGAGAAATTTATCGTGTTCATGGATTGGAAGAATTAATATAGTGAAAATGAGTATACTACCCAAAGCAATCTATAGATTCAATGCAATCCCTATCAAGCTACCAATGGTATTTTTCACAGAACTAGAACAAATAATTTCACAATTTGTATGGAAATATAAAAAACCTTGAATAGCCAAAGCAATCTTGAGAAAGAAGAATGGAACTGGAGGAATCCACCTGCCTGACTTCAGGCTCTACTACAAAGCCACAGTCATCAAGACAGTATGGTACTAGCTTTTTTCTTAAAAAAAAAAAAAAACTGAGACAGACACATTCTATTGATGACAGTGGGCTTTTTTTTTAAGACTTAACATTTTTTTAGAGTAGTTGTAGATTAATAGCAAAATCAAAAGGAAATACATAGATTTTCCCATATACTGCCTGCTCCACACATGCATAGCCCCCCACCCCCATTCTCATCATCTCCTACCAGAGTGGTACATTGGTTACAGTTGATGAACCTAGATTGACACACCATCATCACAGTTGAGAGACACTTTACCTTTCTTCCCCAAATCCATAATTTACATTAGGATTCACTCTTGGCACTATACATTCAATGGGCATTGACAAATGCATTATCACATGTATCCATCATTACTCTCTCAAACAGAGTATTTTCACTGCCCTAAAAATCCTGTGCCCCACCTGTTCATCTCTCCTCTCCTCATCCCCTAGAACCACTGATGTTTCTATCAACTTCATAGTTTTACCTTTTCCAGAATGGGACATAGTAGGATTTATATAGTATGAAGCCTTTCCAGATTGGCTTTTTTCAATGAGCAATATGCATTCAAGATTCCTCATGTCTTTTCATGGCTTGATAGCTCATTTCTTTTTAGCACTGAATAATATTCCATTATCTGAATGTACTACAGTTTATTTATCCATTCACCTACCGAAAGACATCTTGATTGCTTCCAAGTTTTGGCAATCATAAATAAAGTTGCTATAGACGTCTGTGTTAGGTTTTTGCATGGAACTTATTCCATTTGGGTAATTTCCATGCAATGTGATCATGGGGTCATGTAGTAAGAGTATGTCTAGTTTTGAAAGAAACTACCAAAATGTCTTTCAGAGTGTCTGTACCATTTGCATTCCTACTGGCAATAAATGTGAGTTCCTTTTGCTCCACATCTTTGCCAGCATTTAGTGTTTTCAGTGTTTTGGAGTTTGGTCATTCCAATAGGTACATAGTAGTATCTTGTTTTAATTTGCATTTCCCTAATGATATCCGCTGGATCATTGAAAAAGCAAGAGAGTTTGAGAAAAACATCTATTTCTGCTTTATTGACTATGCCAAAGCCTTCGACTGTGTGGATCACAATAAACTGTGGAAAATTCTGAAAGAGATGGGAACACCAGACTACCTGACCTGCCTCTTGAGAATCTGTATGCAGGTCAGGAAGCAACAGTCAGAACTGGACATGGAACAACAGAGTGGTTCCAAATAGGAAAAGGAGTACATCAAGGCTGTATATTGTCACCTTGCTTATTTAACTTATATGCAGAGTACATCATGAGAAATGCTGAGCTGGAGGAAGTACAAGCTGGAATCAAGATTGCCAGGAGAAATATCAATAACATCAGATATGTAGATGACACCACCCTCATGGCAGAAAGTGAAGAAGAACTAAAGAGCCTCTTGATGAAAGTGAGAGGAGAGTGAAAAAGTTGGCTTAAAGCTCAACATTCAGAAAACTAAGATCATGGCATCCGGTCCCATCACTTCATGGCAAATAGATGGGGAAACAGTGGAAACAGCGGCTGACTTTATTTTTTTGGGTTCCAAAATCACTGCAGATGGTGATTGCAGCCATGAAATTAAAAGACCCTACCCAAGATTTCTACCCCTTGGAAGAAAAGCTATGACCAACCTAGACAGCATATTAAAAAGCAGAGACATTACATTGCCAACAAAGGTCCATCTAGTCAAGGCTATGGTTTTTCCAGTAGTCATGTATGGATGTGAGAGTTGGACTATAAAGAAAGCTGAGAGCCGAAGAATTGATGCTTTTGAACTGTGGTGTTGGAAAAGACTCTTGAGAGTCCCTTGGACTGCAAGGAGATCCAACCAGTCCATCCTAAAAACCACTACAATATTGTAAAGTAATTAGCCCCCAACTAAAATAAATAAATAAACACCAAAAAAAAAAAAAAAAAGGAGATCAGTCTGGGGTGTTCATTGGAAGGACTGATGTTGAAGCGGAAACTCCAATACTTTGGCCACCTGATGTGAAGAACTGACTCATTTGAAAAGACCCTGATGCTGGGAAAGATTGAGGCAGGAGGAAAAGGGGACGACAGAGGATGAGATAGTTGGATGGCATCACCGACTCAATGGACATGAGTTTGGGTAAACTCCGGGAGTTGGTGATGAACAGGGAGGCCTGGTTTGCTGCAGTTCATGGGGTCACTAAGAGTTGGACACGACTGAGCAACTGAAGGCAATGGCACCCCACTCCAGTACTCTTGCCTGGAAAATCCCATGGATGGAGGAGCCTGGTAGGCTACAGCCCATGGGGTCGCTAAGAGTCGGACACGACTGAGCGACTTCACTTTCACTTTTCCCTTTCATGCACTGGAGAAGGAAATGGCAACCCACTCCAGTATTCTTGCCTGGAGAATCCCAGGAACGGCGGAGCCTGGTGGGCTGCCATCTATGGGGTCGCACAGAGTCGGACACGACTGAAGCGACTTAGCAGCAGCAGAGCAACTGAACTGAACTGAATGACATACGATGTGGAGCACCTTTTCATATGATTATTTGCCATCAGTATAGCTTCTTTGGTGAGATATCTGATAAGATCAGAAGATCTCTGGCCCATTTTTCAATTGGATTGTTTTCATATTGTTGAGTTTTAAGATTTCTTTGTATATTTTGGATTAACTGTACTTAATCAGATGTGTCTTTTTCAAATATTTTCTCTGAGTCTGTGGCTTGTCTTCTCATTTCCTTGACACTGTCTTTTGCAGAGCAGAAGTTTTTAATTTTAATGAAGTCCATCTTACGATTTTTTCTTTCATGCATTATGCCTTTGGTGTTGTATCTAAAAAAGCACTACCCTACCCAAGGTCATTTAGGCTTTCTCCTATGTTATCTTCTAGGAGTTTTATAGTTTTATGGTTTACACTTAGGTCTGTGATCTATTTTGAGTTAATTTTTTAAAGGGCATAAAGGTCTCTGTCCAGATTCTATTTTTTTTTTTTTTTTTGCATGTGGATGTCCAGCTGTTCCAGTACCACTTGTGGAAGGGACTAGTTTGCTCAACTGTATTGCCTTTGCTCATCTTTCAAAGATCAGTTGACTAAATGGGGGACTATTTCTGGGTACTCTAGTCTAGTCCACTTATCTATTTTTCTGTTTTTTTTTTCCCCACAAGTATGACATTGTCTTGATTACTGCAGTTTTATTGTTAGTCTTGAAGTTGGGAAGCATCGATCCTCCAACTTTGATATTCCCTTTTGAGCTGTGTTGGCTGTTCTGGGTCTTTTGCCTTTCCTTATAAATTTTAGAAATCAATTTGTCAGTTTTCACAAAATGACTTGATGGAGTTTTAGTTGGGATTACACTGATTCTACAGATCAGTTTGAGAAGAATTGACATCCTTACACAATTAAGTCTTCCTATCCATGAACATGGAATATTATCTCCATTTATTTAGCTCTTTGATTTAATTCATTACAGTTTTACAGTTTTCCTTGTAAATAGCTTATACATATTTTGTTAGATTTATATCTAAGTACTTCATTTGGGGAGGTGCTAAATATAAATAGATTTCTGCTTTTAATTTAAATTCCATTTGTTCATTGTGGTAGATAGGAAAGTGACTGACTTTTTGTATATTAACCTAGTTATTATCACTTATCAGTGGATCTTTAGACACACGTTTGCTTTACTGGGGGCTCACTTATACATGAAAAGCCCTAGTTGACTGTTCATCTTCCAAGGACACTCATGAACACTCATTCATTTCTTTGATCTCAGAACTCTGACATTAATGGCCTGCAAACCATTTGTTGGTTTGACAATGAGCTAAAGCAATAGTTTTCAAACTGGGCTTGATAGAGTTCTAAAACTTCATGCCATTGTGTCTTTGCAAAGACCACTTTGAGTAAAATTGAGTGAATGGGGCTCTGAACTTTCTATATTATTTTTGCTAGAGCAACTCAGTTTTTCTTTATATTTTAAAATTTGAAATTATTTTAGATTTAAAGAAGATTTAGCCAGTTTCTCTACTAACATGTTCCAGAACTATGGTACATGATGAAAACTAAAAAAAATTAAGTGACTCTTAACTATTAACTAGATATGATTAACAAAATTACAGGCTTTATTTCGATTTCCCTGCTCTTTCCACAGATGCACTGTTTTGAGCAGTTCAGTTTTTATCCATTTTGCCAACTGGATTTCATGTGAGATTTTATTTAGATAAAGGTCTGCTAGCTGCTTCTTGCCTCAGATTTTCCCCACCTCCACCTTATCCACCTTATAAGTTCTCAATTACTGCCATTTAGCAATGGAGGAAAAGTAGAACAGTAGCTTCTCATCATTTCATCTCATATAAGGAATGCACCTATTCCTTATTGAACTCTCCAGAATATTTATGAGGTCAAGGGGAATTTTAAAATATATTTTAAAATTTGTTTTACAGATGGAGAAATTGAGGCAAGAGGTTGAGTAACTTGTAGGTAAGAGTCAAACTGAGGACGTCTCCTGATTGCTGACTGACATTCTTATTTTCTCCACAAAGGCCTTCAGATGAGCAAAACATACCTGAGAGAGAAAAGCTGATCAGCCTCCGACTTCCTTGCCCTTGCACGGTCTCATCAGAACCAATGCTTTTAAAAATCTGTAAGAAGGAAAATGGGAGACAAGCAAAAGAAGCATTGAAATAGATGCACTCCAATACAAACATGCTTAATCAGTTATTTCTGTAACTACAGAATACAAACACAGAAGTATAGTGATTTCATTAGGCTACTATCGATTAGAATAAGCTTTTAGCAACCTAATGTCTTTTCCAGTAATAGACTGGGAAATGCTGTGAGGATGAAGGGGTACTTCTCAGAGGAATGCAAATCAGCAAACATAATTAGTGTAATATCAGAGGTCCTTTATAACTACCTATGTAAACAATGCCTTTTCATATTCAAATTTGCAAAAAGGTATTTATTAAAGCAGACCCTAAGGCAGTAAAATTGAGAGATCAATAGATGTTTACTGTTGTAATTACAAAGTGTTTCTATTAGCAAAGTATAGTTAAAACTGCCGTATCTCCATTTCTTCTGATCTGTACTACTATCTAGAGATTCCCAGGAAATTTTATTAGGGAGGAGCCTGAGCATGACATTAAGAAGCTACTCTGAGGTCTCTTTATTTAACTGCCTTCCTGGGAAGTTTCAGAACACAGTTGTTACATGGGCTATCTTCATCTAGCGAGAGTGAAAGTCACTCAGTTGTGTCCGACTCTTTGGCACCCCATCAACTATACAGTCCATGGAATTCTCCACGCCAGAATACCGGAGTGGGTAGCCTTTCCCTTCTCCAGGGGATCGTCCCAACCAAGGGATCGAACCCAGGTCTCCCTCATTGCAGGTAGATTGTTTACCAGCTGAGCCACAAGGGAAGCCCATCTTCATTTAGTAGGTATTTGCAAATCAGGTTGCTAAAATGTTTTATTTTCCATCATTGCTCAATACTGATTTGTTAATGGTTGGATGGTTGGATGGCATCACCAACTCGATGGACATGGGTGTGGGTAGACTCCGGGAGTTGGTGATAGACAGAGAGGCCTGGCGTGCTGCAATTCATGGGGTTGCAAAGAGTCGGACACAACTGAGTGACTGAACTGAACTGAACTGATCTGTTAATGGATTAATCAAAGCAGCTAGAGTTCTTGTTTCCATTCTCTTCTAGGCAAGTTTTACCCTGAAATGATTCTGAGTATATAGTCAAAGGCAGAGTTATCTTTGCATATGTTACATATTTGGAGAAAATAGTACAAAAAAAATCTGAATATAAAGCAAATCTCTACCAGGTCCACTTTTTAGAAGATAAGCTATACTGAAGAAGAGATAAACAGAAAACTCAGTGACCTCTCACTCAAAATCTCTTTGTTTCTAGGTTGTGTGGGCTTAATCTCTCTCTGCCTGTTAGTATTCTTGATGCTGAAAGAGCTGTGATTGGATGTGACTGTCAATTTGCTTTATTTGCGACTAAGAGTAATGACTGGGCATCACTAAGGCTCATAGTTTCGGCCCAAGGAGAGTCCAAAATGATTATTAGAACACCTCTTTGTTAAGCAGGTGCCCCTGGTGGACTTCTATGATTGGCTGCAGCTCATGTGCCAGTCTTCTCAATATGTCTGCTGTTAGGCCCATGTACAAGATGCATCTCAGGGATGCTGGGCTGCCCAGCAGATGGAACCAACGTGGGTGACATACGGAACGGGGTGAGTTGGAACACTGCTTGGTCTGAGGTATCAGCCCTCTACACACTGGACATCTTGCTCCTTCTCAGTTTGTGTTTGTCTTTCTCTTCACCTGGCTGACCCAGAGCAGCAGAGGTCAGCAAACAGAGCAGAGACTGTAACCTCAGGTTGGATCACTCTTCTCGCTCTCAAAGTAGTCAGTATGCATGGGTCTAATCAGGGTTCAAAATTCCTTCATGTTTCAACATGACTTTTCTTCATTTTCAAATCTATACCTGGACAAGGGCCATGGGCGATGTGGGCAGGCTGGCCACACCCACTTCTGGTGCTGTACTTGCCTAGATGGGACAATTACAACTGACTGCTCCTAATTCTAGTTTAAAGATGTCAACATCTAACTTGTTTCATCTCAGAATGTAAGTTCCTTGAGAGCACAACAGAAACTCTACTTTTAATAGAGCCTTGTAGATGCAAGTCTAGAGTGTATGCATTTCAATTTATATTTTTTACAAGGTGTAGGATTAAACTGCAAATGTCTTACTAGGCTAAATGAGATTAAACATGCAATGATAACAAAGAATAGTATTGTTCTTTCTTACTTAGAGCATACATATTTTGATTCTCATATTTAAAGATTTTTCTGTTGGGTATTCAGGGTATTTACAAAAAGGTTCTTCATGTATACTGCATTGAAACAGGTATGCAGACAAAAAGATAATGTATATTTTTCAAAAGCTACCAAGCTCAGAAGGGAGACACACATTTTAAACTCCACAAAATTCTCCCTAACTCTTGGCTTTTTGCTAACATTACTTATCAAGTCATCTCAGTGCCAGACTGATGATACAAGAGGGAGGCAGTAGTAGCTGTGATAAACATTTTCCAGGAAGTAAAGGTGTTTGGGAAAGTTGTACATTCCAACTTTTTGTTTAAGATGAGCTCCAGAGGCTTGTCTGAAGTTAAGAAATCTATTGTACTCACAAAGAGACAATCTACCATTTACTGACTGTGAAAATGGTGTGGAAACTCAGCCAAAACAGTCTCACCCTACAACAACCTGAGACAGAGGGAGCACATCAGGGAATTGCTTATCTTCTCTGGTTTGCACATATCCGTGGCTTTTCAGTCTCTCTGATCCCCATCTGTCATTCCACCCACCGGGCACATGGTTGTGATGTCGCCTCTCAGACACAGTGCACGGTATCAGTGTTTATTTTGTACAGAAATTATCTCTGTACCTCCCAGAAGAAAATGCATGCTCACCAGGGCTGCTATTACACACAGTGGCCAGGCACTTAAACTGCGACTCCAGCTTTACGGGAGGACTGATAATGGACTCAGTGTTCCTGGCGGGCTGCCCCTGGGGAGGAGTATGCAGTAGTTCCTTTCCTGACAGGAACACTTCTCACATGGCAGCTTGGAGCCATATCTGGAGTGAACAAGGCTGGGGAGAGCCCTACCAAAGAGGCAGATGAGGTCCCAGGAAGCAGCACAAACACCTTGATTCCTGCAGTCACAGTGCTCTGGCCTCCACCACCAGTCTAGCACTAGGGTCTATGATGAACACAACAGAAAAAGGTATGTGACGTTGGGTTACTTACGGGCAAAACTGTGGATGCCTGCACAGGCAGTGCATAGGTTCACTGTGACCACATGAGCCTCGTGGATTCAGTGTTCACCTCCTTGGGGAACAAGGACACAGAGAAATGGAACCAACAACTAGGGAGAGGACCTTGCCTCCTGACAAGGCTGTGACAGCCATGGAGCAAACAGGAGGCCCTGCCCAACATCCAGTGCAGGCTCTGGACATCATACCAATCACACCTACTATAACGGACAGCAAACTGAGAAAATAGCCTTTGCGCCAAAAATACTGGACTCACACAAACTACACAAGGATGTTCCCACATAACAAGAGCCCTTCAAGACCACAATAGATAACTTTCTCCTAAATTCATAGAGACAGAGAAATTAAAAAACTCCCAATTAAAAGAATAAGAAAAATCCCCTGGAAGAACAAAAAAATGAAATATCTCTTCAGGCTATCAGACCCCAAGTTCAAAAAGGAAGTAATAAAAATGCTGAAAGTGAAAGAAAGTGAAGTCGCTCAGTTGTGTCCAACTCTTTGAGACCCCATGGACTGTAGCCTACCAGGCTCCTCCGTCCATGGGATTTTCTAGGCAAGAGTACTGGAGTGGGTTGCCATTTCCTTCTCCAGGGGGATCTTCCCGACCCAGGGATTGAAACTGGGTCTCCCGCATTGTAGGCAGATGCCTTTAGTGTCTGAGCCACCAGGGAAGTCCCTAAAATGCTGAAGGAATTAACAAACATTATTTTTGGCAGATCACTGTAACAATGAACCAGAAACTGTAAAGAGGAACCAATCAATATTATATAACTCAACTGCCAAGATAAAAACTGATCTAAAAGCAATGAGTAGTTCACTAAATAATGCAGAATAATGAACAGGAAGACAGAATAATGGACATCACCCAATCAGAAGAGCAGACAGAAAGACAAACCAAAAAATGAAAGTGACAAGCAAGATCTATGGGATAATATGAAGTGTGTCAACCTACACATAATAGGGGTTCCAGAAGGAGAAGAAAGAGAGAAGGGAATAGAAAACGTATTTGAAGAAATTATGGCTGAAAACTTCCTAAACCTAAAGAAGGAAAAAGATACTCAGGTATAGGAACCTAAAAAGCCCATACAAAGTCATATCATGATTAAAAAGACAAAAGTTAAAAATGAAGAGAGGAGTCTAGGGGCACCAAGAAGGAAAACAAAGAATATCATACTGAGTGAAGTAAGTCAGGCAGAGAATGACAAATATTATATAACATCACTTATATGTGAAAAATAAAAACTACAAAGTAATATATATTCAAAACAGAAACAGACTCACAGACACAGAAAACTTATGGTTAAAAAGGGTAAAGAGAGGGAGGAAAGGAATGAATTAGGAGTAAAGATTAACAGATAGAAATTATTATACATAAAATACATAAGCAACAAGGATTTATTATTTAGGTCTGAGAACTACATTCAATATCTTATAATAACCTACAATGGAAAATAATCTGAAAAAATAACTGAGTCACTTTGCTTATACCTGAAACTTACACAATATTGTAAACTAAATATACCTCAATAAAAGAAATTAGTTTATATCTACATAGATGAACATTTTTCATTACTAGAGTGAGAGAATTTATCAATTTTTTCCTTGTTACATAAGTGTATGAGAGAACTGTTTATACAGTAGGTGCAATTATAGTAACATATTTTATTTACTTTAATGCTTTACAAGCTACATATAAGACAAAAACATAGTAATCAATCAATACAAATTAATTAAAATTGCCTATCCATGCACAACCTCTTTAAATCTTCTCTCAGCATTAATGAAAGCCAAGAATTGGAACTACTTAAGTTGCACAAGCCTTTGTGACCAATCACTGCAGCCATTCACTTTCTCAACACCAGCACTACTGTAGTATTCTGAAGTGCCCACTTGGTTGCTCCCTAGATGCTTTTCCATTCTCAAGCCAATATACATAGTATGATCTAGAACGGATGAGACAAGACACATGCCTTTTCTTAACGACATATGAAAGAGGAAGAGTGGAAGGAGAAATTGGCAGAAAGAACCTACAGACCACTGGCAATTCTCAGGCAGATCAATTTCAGGAAAGCAAACATATGGAAACTGAGAACCTGAAATCACTGTTCTTGTTACCCCTGGGAATATCATCATGTACCCCCAGGGAAATCTTTACCCCCTGTTGAAAGCAGTTGAGATAGATGAAAGGGTGATACCTGACTTGAGATAAAGCATTGCTAACTGCAGGTGGTTGAGAAGTACTTGAGAGACATGCCTAGATGAGGTGGCAATGATATTCAGAGTATATCTGTGAACTATTTAGCATTCCAAAGATTCCTAGAAATATTTAGTGATAAAAGCTGGATTTCTTGCAAGCAACATGATAGAATCCCAGAGTGCTTGAACATGTAAATGAAATAGCATCTGAGTTTTAAATAAGAGGAAAAAGCTGTTCCTGCTGTTCTCTCATGAACCAATCATGCAAAAGCAACAAGAAGGAAAACAAAAGGCAAACTCCATTCTTAATAAAACCACAAGATATCAATAACTCTGAACACAATATATGAAGTATGGCTGCTATATGCACTGCAGGTAAAACTGGGGTATGGGAAGACTTCAAGTCAAGATGCATGTGACCACAAATAAGGAGAAAAAAGGCAGCATAAGCACGTTGGAATACATTGAAGAAATATCCAAAAGAAGAAAAACAAACTGAAAAGTATACCATATTCTTAAATAGAAAAACTCAAAAATGGTAACAATTTCAGTACGTTCTTAGTTAATCTATATCATTATGTGATCGCAGTGAAACTACCAATAGCATTTAAAATTGGACAAGCTAACTCAAATTTTCCTATGTGAGAAAGAAAAACCAAGAACAAACAAGATTCTATAATAAAAAGGGAAAATAATGAGGAAAATGCTGTAAAAGATACTTAACCATATTATGAAGCTAGTGTAATTAAAACAGTGTGATCCTGGTATATGAATAGTCATAGCAACAAAATAGAAGGTACAGAAATAGACCCAAAAAGTAGGAAATATAATAAAGGTGAATTTTCAAATCAGTGGATAAAATGGGACATCTGGATACTAAGTCTGGAAGATGGAGATGCATTTGGAGAAATGCCTCATCTTATATAATAGAAAAAAATTCCAAACTGATCAAATATTTAAATGTTAAAATCAAAATCCTAAAAGCATTGGGGGAAAAGATGGAAGAATATTTTTATAATCTCAAACTTGAAGAGCTTTTCCTGCTGGTGAAGAAAAGCCCTGAAGTCACAAAAGAAAACACTGATAAGCTCAACTCTGTAAAAATAAAAACGCATACTTGGAAAAGCCACCATATATCAAAAGATAAATGACAAACCTGGATAAGTATTTTCAACTCACATATTCAAAAGTCTAATTTCTTTCTTGTCTAAGAAACAAAAACAACAACCAAAAGAAAACAAATATGAAGAAAGCATATCAAAAGATAGTTTATATTAATAGAAAGGAGAATCAACTCTAAAAATTAAGAAATATTTGACCTTGACTACAATAAGAAAAAATGCTAATCAAAACTACAAGCTGAGTTTTCACCTGTCACATTGGTAATAAGCAAAAAGCTTGAGAACTCACAGGGGTGATCTGCCACGTTTTGAGCTGTCTTTTGACTCAATTCCCACTCTTCTAAGCCCTGAATGCTGGAGTGGAGAATGCTCACAGCATCTCTGGTTTGCCACCTGGTGCCTGCACAGGTTCTGTCAACAGGAGGTACCAGAGGGGAAGAGGAAGATGGAAAGAAGGAAAAGAGACTAGCTCTGCCCTCTCTGCTTCCTGTTCCGGTCCACATTACCCCAGCAACTGTTTTCACCTGGGGCTTCAGTGCTTCACCATTGCAGCAGCTAAATCCAGTTTGTGGGCTTTTCCCAATACTCTTCCAACACTGAAAAGTCAGTCTGACCTTTCCCCTCTCAGTGAAGCAGCATCAATAACCTCAGAAGTCCGGTCTGGGTCCGTGGGGTCCCTCCTCCAAGCTTGCAGCACTGTTGAATAAAATCCTCCTCCAGAGGTCAAATTTCAGTACTGTAAGGTCCTTCCTTTAAGCTTCTAAGTTTTATTTCAATCTCTTCACTTACTCCTCCAGCCTTAGAGATGGCAGCTTCTTTTTGCAATTACTACCTTACTGATACCTTGAAAGTGAAAGTGTTAGTCACCCAGTCATGCCCAACGCTTTGCAACCCCATGGACGGTACGTAGCCCACCAGGTTCCTCTGTTCATGGAGTTCTCCAGGCAAGGATACTGGAGTGGGTTGCCATTTTCTTGTTTTAATTCTCTTAACAGATTTTTTTAATCTATTTTAACAATTATTCATATGAAACTCTAAGTAACTGGTATGGTATCCAATTTGCTCTTAACTGATACAGTGGCCAAAAGTGTGGAGACACAGGCAGTCTCACACATTATTGAGGGGAGTGTTAATTGATACACACACATCCCCAAGAGAGCTGGTAAATGAACATTAATTTTATGTCTAGGAATTTATCACAAAATCACTCAGTTGTGTGTTAAATACTGTGTACAAAAGGAAATTTATTGTAGCTTTCTTTATATAGAGCAAAAGATTGGAGGGGAAATTAAAAGTTAATGGATAAAGGAATGCTTAATAAATTACAATGTATTCATTAGTGAAACACTTTGCTTCAATTAAAAATATATATATATATTTTATTTTATTTTTAAAAAAGCCAAATCTGTTGGTGGCCAGCAGAAGATTGTGTAGGGTATCAAGAAGGCTCTTGGAGTTGAATTAAGACCTTTGGGACTAATTCACAGGTATCTCGCCTACTCCCATTCTTATGTCCTCTTTACATCTGCTTTTTGAAGTTTTAAGTATGAATGCACACACTATCGTAAAGCCCAAAAGTGAAATCCAGTAAAAAAAACAGAGTGACGATCAAGTCTTTATATCCTTGCAGGGGAACTTTCATTTCAGAAGCATGAAGACACATGGTTCAGTTGACCGGCCTCCCTTCTCATTAGATCCCTACAACACCATTCAAATCCTAGCTTTCCTTTCACAATACCACTACATGAAGATGAGGCTGTTTGCTAAAAACACACATGCGTCTCAATTACCCCGTCATATGTACTCTTTAACCTGTATGCTCCATCTTCCAGTCTCCAAGAACACAAAGGCTTCTCAGACAGGTGTGATCTTATTCCCAGGGGTAGATAAGTGTGCCAGGGGGAAAGGGAGCACCTGTCCTGGAGCACCACTTTTACTCAGAATTTTGGGTAAATCTATTTTAAAAGCAAATATGAGGAAAGTTAAAGTTGAATATAAAATATAGATGCATTTTGAAGGTAAACAGGAGTTTTCAAAGAACTCTCTTGCGTGTGAAAGACCACTCTGGGTTGCTTCTCCAAGTGCCCCCGATCTGCATTAACTTCCTTTGGTAAAAGTGGGAGAAACTCTCTGTAGCACACATGGCATTTCCAAAGGGGTGTGAAAACCGTTATGCTTGATTCTGACATGTTAACTCTATTTACATAGCCACGATTATTTCCAACTAATTATATAATGACTTCTTTGAGGCCAAATTGTTGATTAGCTTTGTGTTTAGTTACAGAACAATTAAATCATCAGTAACGCCAGGGGATGAAATTCATGACTTTCATTGAGCCTTTATATATTCACCTGACCAAGATAACTCTAATTTTCCTATAAATAAAAAGTGCAGGACTCCATGGTTGATAATGTGAATCTAAAAATCAGGTGCAAAATAGCATCACATTATAACTAATAAAATCTTCAAACCACAGCATGTCAGTAACCAAGAGTATGGAATCAGGGATTCCATTTTAGGTCAGAAATCAGTGGTTCCTGTGTTCACTATCTTTTGCATCCAAGATAAAGTCTATTAAATAAGCTGATATGACTCCAAGCCACCTTACAAAATAAAAATCAATCCAATCAAAAGCCTAAGTTCCATTTCTACCTCCAAATCTCTGAAATGTTCCAATGAGCAACCAATAAACTAACACACCTCACAAATGTTTACAGAGCACTTTTGAGAACATCTCCCTCATGGAATCCTCACAATATGACAACTAGGTGGTTAGACCTAGTTCATCTGAAGTTCTCCCACAGAAAGTTCTGTAAATTCAAAGAACAAAGCCATCTTTAGGGGCTAAAAGAATGAAACACAAAATTCCAACTGTCAACTGCACCCTCAGGCAATTTCCCCAACCTGCAGGACACCTGTGATGAAAAGACTTAGAAAGAAGGCCCTTCCAAGGGGCAAGAAGACAAGGGACAGGGATGAGAGCTGATGGTGTGCCAAGCACAAAGCCAGTTCTTGTGGACACACTCTTTTAACAGATTGCAAATCAGACATTCTTCATGATCCTCACTGCAGTTTACAAACTTGAAAGCTCAGATCAATGACTTCCTAAAATTCACGTGGGAGGAATCCTGGGGTCATTTTTTCAGACCCAGCCTGGCTATGGCTCTCTTTTGCTCATATTCTGTTCACATTTGGTTCATACTCTTACTGCGCATCTCTGCCTTCTGATCCTGCAGTCACCAAGTCAGCTCCCAGTGTCCTCACCCCTTCTGCTTTCCTTATTGCCTTGAAGGCAAGATCCAGGCTTCCCAATTTCAGGGCTCTTCTGCCAGTCACAATGGGGAAAAAGAGAGGGGTTGGAAAAATGAGGCATTTCTCCTAGTTTTCATTGTGTGAATTGGACACAGTGTGTTAACCAGAGATGATTTTCTTTATACTGAGTACTTTTGGGGACAGATACTAACACCAGGAGCAAATCTGGTTGGGTTGAAGGACTGCTATGTTTGAGAGGTGAGGCATTTGGCTCCCTAAAAAGGGGATGAGAATGGGTAAGAAATACTGGGAAGGAGAATGCTAGCTAGGAGTAATCAGATACCAGATTTTCCCTGATGACTTTTAGATTCTTTAGTTATTCTTTTGAACACAGTTTCTTGTATCTACAGACTACTTTGAAAGTGGGCACATGACAAGCGCTATCAAATTCTAAGAAATGACTGAGTCATTCCGTTTGCTCTAGGGCAGAAGTTTGCTACCATGAGGTGCTTCAGAGTCACTGCTGCTGCTGCTGCTGCTAAGTCGCTTCAGTCGTGTCCAACTCTGTGCGACCCATAGACGGCAGCCCACCAGGCTTCCCCGTCCCTGGGATTCTCCAGGCAAGAATACTGGAGTGGGTTGCCATTTCCTTCTCCAATGCATGAAAGTGAAAAATGAAAGTGAAGTCACTCAGTCATGTCCAACTCAGCGACCCCACGGACTGCAGCCTACCAGGCTCCTCTGATCATGGGATTTTCCAGGCAAGAGTACTGGAGTGGGTTGCCATTGCCTTCTCAGAGTCACTACAGGGCTTGATACAAGACAGACTGCTGGGTCCCACTATGGAAGGTCTAATTCTGTAGGCTTAGGGAAGGCCTGAGAGCCTGCACTTCAAGTTTCAGGTAAGGCTTTTGCTGCTGGGGGACCACACCTGGAGAAGTATCAGTATCAAGGGTCTTCCTCTTTCAAATGGTAAAGGAAAGATGTCTCTAACTCTTATCTCAAAAACTGGCTTGATTCTAGTTCCAAGCCCCAGAAGTGGGTTCTGTAATGCCTTAGCCCCTGGAGCCCCACCTCCAGCATTCAAACCTGTACCTTCTATTAAAGACAAACAATCCACTTTTCTGCAGATCTTACTTCCTTGTCTAGAAGACTGCAATCTAATCAGCAAGGCGCCTTCACTGTACTCTGTGGGCTTATCACTCTTGTGTGGTTCAAATCTGACAAAAGGCATCTGCTGGGGCACCAGTTGAGTCTGCAGGCTGTATAGCCTAGTGACGTATTTTCTTTGGCTCATACTATATTTGAGTTTTCAAAATATTAGTTTTCAACATATTTTTAAAAATCAGAAGGTTTACACAAAATGTGGGTTTCAGATTTTTAAAGTATCAGAGTATCTAGCAGGGAGCAGCTAAAGCTGAGAAACTGCCACCCTGTTGAGAAACACAGCATCTTCCTGGCCCTCCTCTCTGGGACTGTGTGCATCAGTCCTAACACACTAGTGCTTTCCATTTCAGGGCTCAGCAATCAGGTTGCAGCTATCTACCAAAGTACCCTATTTGTAACTGGAAAGCTTTTTCTAGCCTGGCAGTATGAAAATCAATGATTGGCCTTAAAATCCTTAAAATCACCTTAGATTTGATGAAATGTGATACTGACCTGACCTGGCTCTCTGGAAGCTTTTGAATTTTCAATCTTTGCTCTGGCATGTATGTATGTATGTAATAATTTTTATTTGTTTCTGTTTTATTAAAAATAGTTTATGAGGTAAAATTCACAAAATATGAAACTGATCATTTGACGAACAATGCAGTGGTATTTAGCACTTTATCTAGTTTCTAAGCATTTTATTAATTCAAAATAAGACCCTATATCCTATACACACCAAGCAGTTTCACCCCACTCTCCTCTCCTCCCATAGCCCCAGGAAATCTCTAATCTTCTTTCTGTCTCTGTGAATCTATATATTCCAAATATTTCATATAAATGAAATCCTACATGGCCTTTTGTGAATGGGCTCTTTCACTTCATATAATGTGTGCGTGTGTATTTATGTATATATATATATATATATATATATATATATACATACACATACATGGAATTGGGTCACATATTTAGGGAGGCTGACAAATCCCAAGATCTGCATGCAGTCAGCAAGCTGGAGATCCAAGAGAGCTAATAGTGTTTTACTCCAAAAGCCTGAAACTTTACTGAATTAATTAGTTAGTCTGAACAGTTTCTTGGTGTAGTCTTTAGGATTTTCTATACATTATAAGATCATACCAGCACAAACAAGACAATTTTACTTCTTTCCAATTTGTATGCTTCTCATTTCTCTTTTCTGCCTGGCTAGGCCTTCTAGGACTATGTCAGATAGAGTTGGTGCACACCAGCAACAGAAGACAGAACCTGATTTGGGTCCACAAGCAGCTGCAGTGATGGAGGCTGTGGCTGTTAGTTGTGCTGTCCTGTGGCTACACAGTCTCCCCCTGAGTGTGCGCACACAGTGCAGGCTGATGACAAGGGTTAGGCTGGCAGCATGCAGGGGTACAGCTGGAGGAGCTAGCCCCAAGTGTATGCATGATGATGGTCAGCCATGGGGTGTGGAGGATGGCATCTTGCACTTGTGCATCCTCAGAGGCCTGGGCTAGCTCCTGTTGTGGTTCCCAGGCTCTGGCAGGAGCAGGGAGGGACTTAGGTAGCTTGCATGAGCAAACAAGAATACCTGTGGGGCAAAAGCTGCTAAAATCTGTAGGAATTCCACCATAGCTGTGCTGGTTATTGGTTCCTTCTTCATTGAGAAAAGCTACTGGGTTTGCTTATAGAGCTGGTCATTGTGAACCACAGTCACTCCCACCTTATGGCAGCTATTGGTAGATCCTGTTTTTCTTCCTTGTTCCTAGCCATCTTGACATTGGTGGTCGGGTGCAGTGAAAACCAAGAGAGATCTTCGTGTATAGTGGCCTCAAAGCCTGGGGGAAGCCAGCTACTCATCCTGCTTTCCCTTTCCTAGTGAGGAGAACTCTTTACAGCTGAAACAGTTTGGTACTGAGCCGTGCCAGCATGGGGAATGGCTGTATATTGTCACCTTGCTAATTTAACTTATATGGAGAGTACATCGTGCTATATGCCAGGCTGGATGAAGCACAAGCTGGAATCAAGATTGCCAGGAGAAATATCAACAACCTCAGACATGCAGATGACACTACCCTTACAGCAGAAAGTGAAGAGGAACTAAAGAGCCTCTTGATGAAAGTGTAAGAGAAGAGTGGAATAGCTGGCTTAAAACTCAATATTCAAAAAACTAATATCATGGCATCCAGCCCTATCACTTCATGGCAAATAGATGGGGAAACAATGGAAATAGTGACAGACTTTATTTTCTTGGGCTCCAAAATCACTGCAGATGGTGACTGCAGCCATGAAATTAAAAGATGCTTGCTCCTTGGAAGAAGAGCTATGACCAACCTAGACAGTATATTAAAAAGCAGAGACATTACTTTGCTGACAAAGGTCTGTCTTGTCAAAGCTATGGTTTTTCCAGTAGTCATGCATGGATGTGAGATTTGGACCATAAAGAAAGCTGAGCTCCGAAGAATTGATGCTTTTGAACCATGGTGTTGGAGAAGACTCTTGAGAGTCCCTCACAGCAAGGAGATCCAACCAGTCAATCCTAAAGGAAATCAGTCCTGAACATTCATTGGGAGGACTGATGAAGCTGAAACTCCAATACTTTGGCCACCTGATGCGAAGAACTGACACATTGGAAAAGACCCTGATACTGGGAAAGATTGAAGAAGGGGATAACAGAGGATGAGATGGTTGGAGGGCATCACCGACTTGCTGGACATGAGTTTGAGTAAACTCCGGGAGTTGGCGATGGACAGGGAAGCCTGGTGTGCTGCAGTCCATGGGGTGGCAAAGAGTCAGACACAACTGAGCGTCTGAATTGAACTAAGCTGAATAGAAAACTAAGACAACCTTCCTTACTTTGTTTCCTTGGTCATCCAGAGCTCATTTTCAACACATTCTTTCGCCTTGAGAGAAACATCTGCCTGATCTTAGAACTAACAATAGTTATGTTTCTCCTGAGTGACTGTGCTCAATTTTCATCACCCTGGAACCTGTGAGGAATAACCAGCCTTGTTCCTTTTGTAGCAAGAACCATTTGAACACTTAGAGATCAATCCCCACCACAGCCCCTGTAAAACATGTGCTTGTAATTGTCATAGGCACACTTACCTGATCCTGGAGTCCCACTCTTCACTGGCTAAAAGTACATGCTCCTCTATTTTATAAGCCTAAAACCCTTTCTGGATCAAGACAGGGCATGTGCATGTGTACACACACACACACACACACACACACACACACACACGGGGAAGAATGCACAATATTCCTTGTCTTTACAGACTTTCAGAACACTTAGTAGGGGCAAGAAACTGGCAGCTCATGATTAACTATTGAATTCATTGTGTTAAATTTAAAACTCTTGGAAAGGTGTTCGGAGGTAAAGAAAAATATATTAACTGGAAATATATGTAATTCCAAATAATATAATTATTTGGAAATATAGCTAACCTGTCTAAAGATGAGTTTATTGTTTCCAAACTTTTTGTATATACGTGTGTGTGGATAATCCTCATAATACCGTATACAGAATAATTTATGTTCTGTATTATATGTGTAAGACTTATCTTCCTAGTCTCCTTGAAATGATAACCTCCCTTTAAGTAACAATACTTTTACGACTCTATGTTCCTTCTGTAACTGCAACTGTTTTGTGTGCTGACACACTTACAGGTCATCATATTTTTACTAAAGTCAAACCTTTCCAGAATATAATAAAAAAGTCGGGGTACGGAAGTTGGAGAGGGTGCCGCAAAAGTGCACAAGGGGAGAAATGCCGTTAGAGAGGGTGTCAGCGGCTGATGTGAGTGTTACAGGGAGAGGTTTGCCCACCATCATCACTCCAGAGGCCCTGGAAAGTCATGGGGGAACTTGGCATCCTCTGTTAATAAATTAATCTTCGACAACTGATTGATTCAATACTTCACAGTTGGAGGCATGACCAAGGCTTTCTCTGGAAGCTGAAGACTTTTGAACAGGATATCTCTGGATAGGAGGAAATGAGGCAGGGGAGGATGGCGGGGGCAGGTGGATGGGGAGGATGGGAAAGGATGCCACAGGCAGAGGGAACTGCAGTAGCAAAGGCAAGGAGAAGCACACCAGCCTGATGTTTGGGGAGCCACAAGCCCTGCCACATCCCTGAGCTAGACTTTGGGGTGGCCATGAGGCTCTGCAGGAGACAGAAATGCAGGCTGGTTTTGTTGTGTTTTGTTGTTGTTCAGTCGCTCAGTCGTGTCTGACTCTTTGCAACCCTATGGACTGCAACACACCAGGCTTCCCTGTCCTTCATCATCTCCCAGAATTTGCTCAAACTCTTGTCCATTGAGTCAATGATGCCATTCATCCAGCCATCTCATCCTCTGCCACCCCTTTCTCCTCCTACCCTCAATCTTTCCCAGCATCAGGTTTTTTTCCAGTGAGTCGGCTCTTCTCATCAGGTGGCCAAAGTACTGGGGCTTCAGTTTCAGCATCAGTCCCTCCAATGAATATTCAGGACTGATTTTCTTTAGGATTGACTGGTTTGATCTCCTTGCTGTAAGGGACTTTCAAGAGTCTTCTCAGCACCACAATTTTTTTTTTTAAATAAATTTATTTATTTTAGTTGGGGGCTAATTACTTTACAATATTGTAGTAGTTTTTGCCACACATTGACATGAATCAGCCATGGGTTTACATGTGTTCCCCTTCCTGGACCCCCCAACCACCTCCCTCCCCATCTCATCCCTCTGGGTCATCCCATTGCCCCAGCCCTGAGCATTTGTCTCATGCATCGAACATGGAATGGTGTTCTGTTTCACATATGATAATATACATGTTTCAATGCTATTCTCCCAGAACGTCCCACCCTCACCTTCTCCCTCAGAGTCCATAAGACTGTTCTATGCATCTGTGTCTCTTATTCTGTCTCACATATAGGGTTATCGTTACCATCTTTCAAATTCCATATATATGCATTAGTATACTGTATTGGTGTTTTTCTTTCTGGCTTACTTCACTCTGTATAATGGGCTCCAGTTTCATCCATCTCAATAGAACCAATTCAAATGTATTTTTTTTTAATGGCTGAGTAATATTCCATTGTGTATATGTACCACAGCTTCCTTATCCATTCGTCTGCTGATGGACATCTAGGTTGCTTCCATGTCCTGGCTATTGTAAACAATGCTGCGATGAACATTGGGGTACACACGTCTCTTTCAATTCTGGTTTCCTCGGTGTGTATGCCCAGCAGTGGGATTGCTGGGTCATATGGCAGTTCTATTCCCAGTTTTTTAAGGAATCTCCACACTGTTCTCCATAGTGGCTGAACTAGTTTGCATTCCCACCAACAGTGTAAGAGGGTTCCCTTTTCTCCACACCCTCTCCAGCATTTATTGCTTGTTGACTTTTGGATAGCAGCCACCTGCCTGACTTCAGGCTCTACTACAAAGCCACAGTCATCAAGACAGTATGGTACTGGCACAAAGACAGAAATATAGATCAATGGAACAAAATAGAAAGCCCAGAGATAAACCCACGCACATATGGACACCTAATCTTTGACAAAGGAGGCAAGAATATACAATGGAGAAAAGACAATCTCTTTAACAAGTGGTGCTGGGAAAACTGGTCAACCACTTGTAAAAGAATGAAACTAGAACACTTCCTAACACCATACACAAAAATAAACTCAAAATGGATTAAAGATCTAAACGTAAGACCAGAAACTATAAAACTCCTAGAGGAAAACATAGGCAAAACACTCTCCGACATAAATCACAGCAGGATCCTCCATGACCCACCTCCCAGAATATTGGAAATAAAAGCAAAAATAAACAAATGGGATCTAATTAAAATTAAAAGCTTTTGCACAACAAAGGAAACTATAAGCAAGGCGAAAAGACAGCCTTCAGAATGAGAGAAAATAATAGCAAATGAAGCAACAGACAAACAATTAATCTCCAAAATATACAAGCAACTCCTGCAGCTGAATTCCAGAAAAATAAATGACCCAATCAAAAAATGGGCCAAAGAACTAATCAGCACCACAATTTGAAAGCATCAATTCTTTAGTGCTCAGCCTTCTTTATAGTCCAACTCTCACATCCATACATGACTACTGGAAAAATCATAGCTTTGACTATACAGACCTTTGTTGGTAAAATGGTTCTGTTTTCTAATATGCTGTCTAGGTTTGTCATAGCTCTTCTTCCAAGGAGCAAGCGTCTTTTAATTTCATGGCTGCAGTCACCAACAGCAGTGATTTTGAAGCCCCCCAAAATAAAGTCTGTCACTATTTCCATTGTTTCCCCATCTATTTGCCATGAAGTAATGGGACTGGATGCCATGATCTTAGTTTTCTGAATGTTGAGTTTTAAGCTAGCTTTTCACTCTCCTCTTTCATCTTCATCAAAATGCTCTTTAGTTCATCTTCACTTTCTGCCATAAGGGTGGTGTTATCTGCATATCTAAAGTGAAGAGAAGTGAAGTGAAAGTTGCTCAGTCCTGTCCGACTCTTTGTGACACCATGGACCATACAGCCCTTGGAATTCTCCAGAGCAGAATACTGAAGTGGGTAGCCATTTCCTTCTCCAGAGGATCTTTTCAACCCAGGGATCAAACCCAGGTCTCCCACATTGCAGGCGGATTCTTTACCAGCTGAGCCACGAGGGAAGTCCCTGCATATCCGAGGTTATTGATATTTCTCCCAGCAATCTTGATTCCAGCTTGAGCTTCGTCCAGCTCATGTCATGTTTGGGATATTTTAATTAATTTTTGATGGCTATGAGGCTCAGCAGGGAACAGAAGCAGCCAGGGATGGGACCCAGTTCTCCCACATTGCAGGCGGATTCTTTACCAGCTGAGCCACTAGGAAAGCCCTATTGTTTCATGCAGCCATGAAACAATTTTTTCATGAAAAAACATGACACAATTTCATGCATGGCTGCATGAAACAGTAGTGCAGCCTTAGAGCATGGTCCTGGTTCTGCCTCAAGGGATACTCATAACAAGATCTTTGAGCTCTTTACAGAATTAAAACCCTCAACAAATGGAAGATGTCAGCATTCTTCATTCTAGAAAAGACTACCTGAAGGTCATCAAGAGATTACCTGATACTAGATAAAAGGAGTGCAGGCCCTGCAGATACTCTAATCTTAACAGCAACCCCACCCTTGAACTACTACTCTAAAACTCTTCACTAAATCCTCCTCGGTTGGAATACATAGTTTTTGAGGGGCACGAGCCTGCTGTGATCTTCTCTGCCTGGCAAAGCAATAAAGCTATTCTTTTCTACTTCATCCAAAACTCTGTCTCTGAGATTCGATTTGTCACTGGTGCACAGGAGGCCAAGTTTTGGTCATCAAGTCCACGGTGGGCCCCAGGCTGAGAAGCATGAATTTAGAAAGCACAAGACAGAGGCAAAGAACTAATCTGGAGACAGCTGATCAGGGTTTTGACAATATGGTCAGAAGGGCAGAGGAGGGAGAGGAGGCTTGTACCCTTAGATAGTATATGGATAGAACTTGGTGACTGATTTTAGAAGAGGGTGTTGAGGAAAAGAGAGGAGTTCTTTGGCTGATCTCTTTCTTTGTACTCTTTGAATTTAGAATCGTTTTCTTCCAGATTATTAAATTCCTCTAAATCACTGTCCTTCAGACCTAGGTTTTGTCATTTACCACCAGTAAGTCCAGCTAAAGATGGAAGAGTGACAAGAGTTTGGTCTTTGTATCTAAACCTATGTGGTTGAGGGAAAAAAAAAACACCTGCTTAATGTATTGCACATGATAGTGTATATATGTCAATACTTCTTTTTCAATTTGTCCTACCCTCCCCTTCCTCTGCTGTGTCCACAAGTGTGTTCTCTACACCTGCATCACCATTTCTTCCTTGTAAATAAGTTCATCAGTACTATTTTTCTGGATTCTATATATATGTATTAATATATGACATTTATGATGACCTAGAGGGGGATAAATACACACACACACACACACACACACACACACACACACAATTATGACTGATTTGTGTTGTTGTATGGCAGGAACCAATGAAACATTGTAAAGCAATTATCCTCCAATAAAAAAAATTAATGTGCTGCAAAGCTTTGGGTAAATTAGATCATAGGAAGTATGTCAGCTGCCTTTCCATCTGGGTCAGACAGTCTGATCAGTGGAAGACAAGGGCTGAATTTTGCACAGAGCTCTTTGCAGCCACCCACTCACTCCCTCTGACTAAATAGACAGGCAATGTGAAGGCTCACCCAGGGAGGGATGTGCATGGCTCAGCTACAGGAGTGTGTGATGAGACTATGACAATATTTACTCCTTGAAAAATGAATGATGCTCCTGAAAAGATGCCTATAAAGTGATTTTACTTTCATACAAACTATCTCCTCATTGACTTGCTTTAAAATTTCTAAAGTGTATTTTAAAATATAAAAATGTGTTTAGGTTCTAAGCAAAATGTGTTCTAGGGCAATGTCTGCTGTCCCATGACATGGCACAGGGATACTCATCTTCCATGAAAAACGATGAAAAGCCTGCTTAGGTCCACAGATGCCCAGGTACTCTGCCATGTCAGGCCCTCATACCCCCACAGCAGCAACAGCTGCCCTCCCCTAGATACATTGTGGAGGTTCATGCTCCCTACAACTTGCTGGATGACGTGATGAGTGGGTACCTGCCTTTATCTCATATATGGAGGAGAGTTCTTACTCTTTCATTAAATACTGGTCAGCATCAAGAACCACTTATCTCTCCTCTCTGCCTTTCCAGGAGCTGTGTGGGAAGCTTAGGCCCACTCTCTGGTTGCCTACATTGTGATCTTCTAAGACAATGTCTCTAGGCAGCAAGACTCATTTGGGTACAAGAAGTAAACTGTAGTACTTATGGTCTAGTTATTTTCTCACAAATATTTATTAAACTACAATCCACAGTTCAGCCATCATTTTGAACTATTCTCCATCCATCCATCCATCTCATAGGTATTGTTTACAGGACAGTGATTTCCTCTTAAAAAACCCTGAATGAAGGAATTAAACCCATTCTTATAGGTACTAACTCATTATTTTTGGCACTTTTAAGTTTTCTGTATATTGTCCAAATATGCATTCAGCTTCTCTATATGATACTGATACTGAAATCTATGTATTTTTGCAACCAGAGAGCTGGAGGAGAACCACAGAGAAACAGTTATAGGATCTGCTCATGAGACTCATAATACCAATCAATTCTTACTGTATCCTCACTACATGCTGGGCCAGTGCTGAGAACATCCCTGGCATCATTTCCTCTCATCCTCAGACAACCTTTTAACAGTCCAATGAAATAGGTCCTATTTTTATCATCCCTCTATATTGCTGTAGATTCAGAAATTCTCCCTCAGAGAAGTTAAAGGCCACCAAGTTAAAAGGCCAAGCCAGGGCCTCGAACCATACCTATTGGGTACAAATGTTTTATGGATGGCCTGCCACCTGCCAGGTATTGTTCTAGCTGGTGCTGGGAACCAGCTCTGAATAGGTCAGGCAAGTGCATCCTTGATCTTAGAGGTTATACTTTAACAGGGGGACCAAACACACAGAAATTGCACCATGAGCACCATGAGTGAAAACAAAGCATGATGGAGCCTGGAGAGTGCCTGTACATGTGTGGAGACTCTTTTACATTGGGTGCTTACAGAGACCACTGAGAAGGTGACGTTGAGAAAAATCTGAAATGAAAAGATGGAGTAAGCCATCTCAGTATCTGGAGGAAATGTTCCTCACATGAAGAGCAAAGGTCCTAAGAGCAGACTGGCTTGCTGAACTCAAAGGTGGGAAAGACAACCAGTGATACTAGAAATACATGGAAAGGAGGGGGCAGCAGTAGGCGGGGGCAGGCTACCTAGGACTGAAAGGTTATGGAAAGAATGTTGTACAGAAAAGCCAATTTTGAGCAGAAACATTACATGATGAGCTGAGAAAGTTCCAACAGAGAGAATTGGCTATGTAGGAGATAGATACTAATCTCAGGATCAGAGTTTCTTAGAAGGCAAGATGAGCTAGGACCCTATGTATAAATTGACAGGTTGACCTGAGACAGTGGGAATGAGAAGGAACAGAGCTTGTGGGCCCACGTTCAGGCAGGCTAGCACAGTGGGCCATGTGAAGGCAAGCTGACTGGGGTCTGACGGCCTTCATTTTCTCAGCGAAGGAAAGCAGGTCATCATGGTGGAGAGGGGACATGTGCTATAGATTTGAGGAAAAAGAAGAAAATATGAAATAGCCTTCTTTAAATGTGGGAAAAGTTGAGTGCTCCTTGGGAGTGCTAGAGGGCTCTTGAGATTTGTGGTTATAAAAATTCTTCTCCGTCCTAGAACAAGGGTGGGCAAAATTGGGTTTAACCATGTTTGGACTTTGCCAGGTGGGAGTGACAAAGAGATGAATGGGTCAGTGATAAGGCTAAAGAGGGAGGTGAGACACGTATGCGATCATGTAGTTAAGATCAACAGACTTGGGGCAGGCCAGTGAGCTGCAAAGTGGGGAGATGATGCTCTAAGAGTGGTGTCCTGGGATCTGAGAATTTGGAAATGATGCAACCACTCATGTTGGGAAGACCTAGACTAGAATCATGGGAGTCAATGTCTGAGGAAGGTTGGCCATAGGAACTGAGAGGCCAGAATGTGGAATAGACTGTCTCTTTAATATGAATATGGAAGCCATCAAGAAATACAACAGAATTATCTCTTAGCTGCATTTTATAGTACAATTATGGATAATAAGAACGGTGGTCACTGATTTTTGTTCATGCCTTTATTCAGGATTAAACTTGTAGAGGACAAAACTCAGGACCCATAACTACCACATCTGGACCTTAATTCTACATGAGTAATTCTGATGGTCAGGAGTATAAATTCATTTCCTGGCATCTCTGTTTTACTATTCAGGAAATACAGAGCAGTGGGGGTATTTTCTCTAATATTTGGCAACAAACTCTTATTAAATGAATGAGAAAAGCGTTGGTCCCATTTTAATTTGCACAGCCCAAGTAAGAAGAAAAAATATGAGAAAATGATATCATCCATTACTTTATTCCATTCTTTCCCTACATTATTCAAGAAAAGATTTGAAGAGTGGGAATTAAGTGTACAAAGGAATAAGGCAAAAAATGCCAAATAACTGTTGAGTTTGGGTATGCTATTGGCTTGAAAAAGTGCCTTTCCTGCCCTTTTAATGCCCACAGCTAGTAAGTCAGACAGCAGAGATTTGAATCCAGTTTTGTTTGACTTCAGTGTGATCATCACTTCCTGCTCCTATTAGTTCAAAAAAGTGAACTAATGTTCAGTGAAGTGGACAGCATGTTTGTGCACATGCATCCCTCCCTCCAAATAAGCAGTAACTACCCCCATGTCCTACATCTGGAATGCAGGTTATCCACACCTTTCTTTTCAGTTCAAAGTGTTTCAACAAGGCAAATTTGGGACGTCTGAGGGCGCAATGCAGACTCTTCCTAAGGCAGGTTATCTGAGAGAACTCTACCCATAAACCACATGGTTGTTTCACGTTATAAACAACTCTTTGAAATGTTAGTCTCCCGGTTGAGAAAACCTCCTTATTTCTCCTCACCAGTAGTCATTATGCCCTAAGAAAGCAAAATCACCTCATTTTGGCTAAGCCTTTAGAAAAAAGCAATTAAAGAAACTTACAAATTGCTAGAAAGGATCTAGAAAGAAAAAAGAATAATAGTTTCAAATAGACTAAGGAAAAAATATTAGGTTTGTGTTGACAATTTTAAGCAAGCAAGTTTTTTTTTTTGTCATTTGAAAGTGTAACACACACAAACTGTATAGTTGGTTGAAAAATCAGAGAGGCTCCCATGAAACTCAGGGAGTTTTTTAAAATAACCCGGTAGTGGCTATGTGCACATGCGTCTATTTGGGTGCACAAATACCTGAACCCATAAACTGAAGTATTAGTGCTAAGATTCTACTAACCTCCTCTGAAATGCAGTCCTCTTTAGGTTCTGACAGAGCAGCCATTTTCGTCAAAGTTAGTTGCAGTCAAGAACGTGGGCAGGGAAACTGTCCACAGCCCTGGGGGAGGTATAAGAAAACTCTCAGGGTCAGACTCTGTTCTCAATCCTAGGGCTGCGTGATAATTCTGACTTCCCCTTGGCTGAGCACGGACAGAGCCTTTACACCCTCACATGCCTGAGGACTTTACTCATTTAAGGGCTTCTGCTACCTATGTTGAGAGCAACATAGGCAAACTCCAAAGGAGAAAAAACATTTATCTCTGTGATTAAGATGCAAGGATTGGCTTCTGAGTTTTGGGACTCCTTAATGAAAAATCCCTGGAGAAGAACCCTAATCTAAAAGTGGGGACCCTGTCTCCCCCCCCAGGCAGCCCAATGGGCAACCTTAAATCCTGGGCTCAGTTCAGGTGGTTGAAAGGGGTCAGTCCTAATGATCTACTAGATCCAAGATTAATTATTGTGAGGGGCAGAGGGAGCAACAAACCTTGGAGTAAGCACATTTGAGGGCTCGGTTCCTCGGGTCAGTCTTGCAGAACCAAAGAAATTAAAAGAGTAGAGTTAATCTGCCTGTTAATCAACCTGAACTTTGCTTTCTGCATAGACCAAGAAAGGCAAAAGCCCTGATGTCAGTTCGTTGTACAGGATAACCATGGAACTTTTAATTATGTCTGAAAAGTGGCCGGTGTAACGGAAGGCAGCCCTCTGGGTGTGGGGAGGAGACCACCTGGGCTGTGCTTCTCTCTCTGGCCAGCATCTCAACCAGTGTGCGCTGGGGGTTATTTTCCTGTTTGAAGTAGGGGAGAACCTAGACCCTCCTTGCCAATCCCAGGTATCTCTGACCTACTGGATGCTCGACACACTGCCTTCATTCACTCTGCTCATGGGTCAGATTTAATTTACTTACTTTCTCTCAGACTCTTTCCCTGAAGGAGTGCTTTTCTCAGAGTGTGACTGCTGAGTTGAACACCTGAGTTGAAAGGTGCAAATCTGGAGTCAGCATCTTTATAATTTGAAATTTCTTATCCCTCAGTAAAATGTTAAAAAAAAAAAAAAAAAGCAAACTTTTTATAGAAAGGCCATTTAGAATTTAAAAACCAGAATGTTTTTAGCTAGACTTTCGTTAACCTGACAGCCATTTATCGGGCACTTTCTGTGTAAAAGCGACAGTGCTGACTGGCTCTGAGGCCCATGGAGCCCAGGGGCTGTCTGGCTACCCTCTCCCCAGGACACTTGTTAACCTTACTCCAAAAGCCGGCTCCAAGGCCAGAGGCAATCAAAAGCCCTTCCTTTCAACAAGTTCCTGAGGCTCTTTTGAGTGGTGGAATTACAAGTGATATTTTCCTCTTTGTTTATAAGTATTTCCAAGGAGGATATACTATTTGTGTATTTTTTAAATGTTAAAAATGGTGATACCTTTTATACTTATTTTGGTCTTCATTGTAGTTCTAAAAATCTCTAGTGTTTCATGGTTAGTGTTATAATGGATGAGTATAAAGTTGATTTACTGGATTGCATAGAAACGATCAAGTTCATCTAAATAAAAACAATATATATAACTGAATATATACGTATATGTGTATATGCCTGCATGTGTGCTAAGCTGCTTCAGTCGTGTCTGACTCTTTGTGACTCTGTGGACTGTGGCCTTTCAGGCTCCTCTGTCCATGGGATTCACCAGGCAAGAATACTAGGGAGGGTTGCCATGCCCTCCTCCCAGGGATCTTCCTGACCCAGGGACTGAACCAGCATCTGTTATGGCTCCTCCATTGGCAGGCTGTTTTTTTGTTTGTTTGTTTGTTTTTTACCACTAGAGCCACCTGGGAAGTGAGTGTATGTGTGTGTATGACTAGGGAGACAGGACTGGTTCTTTTAGATCAGGGATCTTCTCCAGTGTTGTTTCATTAAAGAGTCCCAGAAAATAAGAATCAAATTCTTTGTGTGTGTGTGTGTGTGTGTGTGTGTGTGTAATCACAGTTAACAGATAGACAGATGGACTATTACTGCTGGAGCACAGGGACTGTGCAGCAGATGGACCGGGGTAGACTTTGTCAAGTCAGCCCAAGGAGACAGTGGGTCTCTGTTATGGACTGAATTGTGTTCCCCCACCAAATTCATTTGTTTAAATCCTAACTCCCAGTATTTGGAGACTGTGCCTTTAGAGAGGTAATTAAGGTTAAATGAGGTCTTTAGAGTTGGGTCCTGATCCAATAGGACTGGTGTCCTTATAAGAACAAGAAGAGACGCCAAGGTTTCAGGCACATAGAGAAAAGGCCATTTTTGTACACAATGAGAAGACAGTGGTCTGCAAGCCAAGAAGAGAGGCATCAAAAGAAACCAACTCTGCGAACACCTTGATCTTGGACTTCCAGCCGCAAAAACTGGGACATGATAGAATGGCCATAGAGAAACAACTCTTCATAAGACATCAGGGCAGCACCAGCAATCCTCAGTTTAAATATGTATACTCAGAGTTTATTGACAACCTGATTTTGGAAAAATTGAATAGCACTTCCCCTTAGAAACAGTGAGCTTAAGTCCACAGACCAAATGCAAAGGCAAAGTTCAAAAACTAAACTGAGTTCAGAAAGCAAAGGCTAGATTAAATTCAGCTCCACAACTACATAGCCAATGGTCACTTAACCAAAAAGACACTTCCCAACTGTCTCACCAATGTGCCATGAATCAATTAGAACAATACAAGTAAAGCGCCTTTGAAAAGTGTACATGGTACAGAATAATAAAGGCCACCAGGAGTTTAACTATCACAAAATCCAACTGCACGTTAAAAGGCTGTCTTGCAGGAAAGTGCATCCTCTCTTCTGCCATAGGACTCATCACTGACAAGGCAGTGGGAAGATTACTCTCCACTCCTGACATCACATTGGCTTGGAGGTCAGGCTCTTGGATTAAGAAAAGAAACAAAAGTTGTGTATGGAAAGTACATTAAAGTGTCAACCCAAGTGTCTACTGATTTATACAAGAAAGTCACTTTGGAGAAGATAACAGGACAACAGTAACATGTCAGAGTGTTTTCAGATGTCTGCATTTTAAGCATAAGCCACAGGAGCACACATGGAATAAGGCGGTAGGGTCAGTGCTGACTCAGAAGCAGGCCAGCTTCTTAACTTGACTGTCAAACAACCTGATGTTTCCTCTTCTCAGACCTAAGCCCTTGTCTCTGATGTCACAACATCTGGAAAGCCTAAGCCAGGTGACAAACTGATCTCATCTCAAAGAGGGCTTTTCCTCAGTGTAACCCTAGGCAGTTTTTTGGGTACCTGGCACCTTGTATTTTTTTAGGCTTAGGCTGTATACCTCTCTGATGATGTATATCATATTTTGCATTAGTCTGAGGAGCAGGTTAAAACTGGAGTCCCCGGTAGGCTGAGTTCAGAGAAGCCAAATGCCCCAGAGAGCTTCCTCCAAAATGGACTTAGCCGAAGATAAGAATTCACTGGAATTCTGGGGCTGGACACACCCATAGCAGCCCACCTGAGCAGAATGTGAGGAGCTCTCCTCTCCCATTCCAGCCTTGAGTCAGCAGGCCAGCCCCATCCCTGGGCAAGGCCCAACTTGGCTGAGGAATTCAGGTGTCTGGGAGAAGCTGCCCCATCACTTGACTCGCTGTGCTGTGGCAAAAACCGGCCAAGCCTGTCTGGAGGGCTCTTCCTGAATCAGCTAGACTCTGCCTTCAGTCTCTTCCTTCTCTGTTGTGTGTTCAACGCCTTCTTGCTTTGTCTACCTCGATATTCAGCTACAGTTTCACTGCTTCTATTCTGTTGCTCCTGCCTGGACAATCAGCTCCCCTCTTTGGGGAATGGTCCTTACAAATGGGCCTGGAAGCCATGGGCTCACCACTCTGGGGATATGTCCTCAGATTATCACACTTAAGAGTTCTGACCCACCCCATAAAGTGACAGACATCACATATAAGTAGACAGGGTGAGTGTAGGGAGAAATGGTAGAGCCAGTGAACAGTGTAGCTGGTCCCTCCTTCTCTTCTCCCTGCTCCTCTTGCTGTGTGTCCCCTCATGGGAAGCCCTGGAAAGCCCTGTCCACCCCCAGCCTCCTTCTGCCCCAGCCCAAGTCCAGTTCTGCTCCATCTGTCAGGATGGAGGCAGACGGGATCCTGGTTCTCAAGCCTGTTTGTCTTACTGCTCCCACTGAGGACTCAACACAATCATCTTTAGCACATGGAAGAAATGATTTGTGAAACAGCAAATGGTGTCTTTTAGAGCTGAGGTTCTTTCTAAATCATTCTTATTTCATTTCTCATTCAATTTCTCTCTCTTTCTTTTTACATAGGGGAGAAAACCTCAAATCTTTTTTTACTTACACTAGTAAGTAAAAGTGATACACTACTTACAAAGTCCTCAGTGGTTTCTGTTCAACTTTCCCCAGTCAGTCATTTTTAATTTACATGAAAGGAAAAGGAATGCCATTTGTAAGATTTCAGTTAGCCTCATCTGATGCATTGAGGACTAAGGTAAGAAGCAATGCAAAGATAAAACCAGACTGTAATTTAGGAAAAGATAGCATTTATCACCATAGAACTCAACAGAGCCACCAAGTAGGAAACAGTGTGATTTCAATCTCCAATCTGCAACTAGCTAACTGTGTGACCCTAGGTATATTACTTAAATTCCTCAGTAAAATTACACCTTCCTCATTTATATAAAGAAAAGAAGAAAAGGACCAGAGATTCTAGTCTTTTCTAGGCCTATCATTTTATAATTCTATGACTAAAATCAGTCTAAAACTTTAAATTCTATTCCAGAAATTTACCTTAAGCCTAAAAAATTTAAACATACAGTAATTTAAATATTTAACATCAAGGAATTTTAAAAATGTATTTCTAAGAGAGACTTTTATTCACTGCAATTACATGTGCATGCTAAGTCACTTCAGTCATGTCTGACTCTTTGCAACCCTATAGACTGTAGCCCGCCAGGCTCCTCTGTCCATGGGATTCTCCAGGCAAGAATACTGGAGTGTGTTGCCATATCCTCCTCAAGAGGATCTTCCCAACCCAGGGATCAAACCTGCATCTCTTATGTCTCCTCTGTTGGCAGGTGGGTTCTTTACCACTAATGACAAGTGGGAAGCCCAATTATGTGTGAGTCTATTAGATACGTCTGATTATCTAATGAAGCCTGACATTTCTCTAACAAAAAGCGGGATGTATGCATTCTGATAAGTTTATTTGGGATATCATTTCACTGCATGATTTTGAGATGTGTTTCTGTCTGTCTGCCCATTCAGAATCTATCAATATATCTCCATATTTGTGTGGAGATTCCCCACTCCCAACACACACACATTAAAACATAAGAACAGAATAGCAAAGTAAAGAAGCACCAGAGTTAGTTCCAAGAGGAGGACAAAAGAGAAGGACACAGGACTTACAGGAGCTGCCGAGTTTTTGACGGTGACACTGGGGGTGGTGGCTCGCAAGGCTCCACTCACTCCATGATAGTATTTGAAGCAGATCTTAGTTTCAGCTGAAAGACAAAAATAAAATGGGACTGAGAAGTAGGGTGTAACCCCGGAAGAAAAGGCCAGGCCTAGAGAAGACACCCTCAGGAACTGCCACCCAATTCCTCTCATCCAGGCAGCCTCCCCTGACAGCCTTGCTTCACTTGTGGCCTCATGGTCCAACTTTTTTCTGAATGTGTGTTATCAAAATTTGTTTTGGTTTTAGTGTTTTTGAACCCAAGTTAAATCTATCATTTAGACTTTTCAGCTATCCCATTAGAAGTTATTGTTTTTAAACCCTCAGTTTTTAAGATTTTAGGTGATTTGGTGATTACTGCCAATCTGTTTCTTCTATAATTTTCGCTTATTGAATTCATTGTGATTAGTATCTTGGTAATTTGAAAGAAGACTTTGAGAAATTATTGAAATACACAGAAGAGAGGCATATTTTCTGATGATGATGACTATATAATAATGTGGAAACTCCATAACTTTTTGGCATTTTATTTTGTAGAGGACAAAATCTGTGGCCAACTTGAGTTTGGTTCATTGGAAGGTGACCTGCTTTTCCCAATTTACTGTTAATAGGGTTTTTTTTCTCTTTAAATTTGAAAATTTTATTGGGCTTTGTCTTATTCCCTTATATTAATTTTGTCTGGAACAACATGAGGACTCTCCCAATTTGAGTACTTGTTTCTCAAATCTGGGAATTTGCCTTCAATTATAATGTATTTAAAAATAATGTCTACAATTTTCTTAGCATTCATTTTAATATGGTCATTATGGAAAATAAGGACAATGAAGTAAAGTATAAAAAACACTTTTAAGAGTGTGTTTTGCATACTTGAGTGTATACACTTTATATGATAACACCTTTTGCTTTTTAAAGTAAATTATTAATAAAGCATGTTCAACCATCTAAGACCCTGATGCTGAGAAAGATTGAGGGCCAGAGGAGAAGGTGGTGACAGAGGATGAGATGGTTGGATGGCATCACCCACTCAACAGACATGAGTTTGAGCAAACTCTGGGAGATAGTAAAGGACAGGGAAGCCTGGTGTGTAGCAGCCCATGAGGTTGTAAGGAGTCAGACACGATTTAGTGACTGAACATCAACCATCAATTCAAAGCTTTGTAGATAATATTCCTTGTTCTATGGAATCTGAATCAATTTGTAACTTGAAAATATTTTCCTCATCTTGGAAATTGGGATTTTCCCTTAAAATTTTTGAAAATTATTTTTAAGTTCAAGTTTGTTCTCTAGGATAATGGAGCAAAAATTGCTACTTATCTACCAACACTCATTCTCCCTTTCCTCTTTAATGATTGAATTTCAGTTTTATTTTGGGTAGTAATGCCCAGCTAAAGAATGTTTTGTAGCCTCCTTTGCAGATCACATTTATGCTGTTTGCCATTGTTATTTGGGTGTTTCTAGTATATGTAGCTGAACCTAAACCTAGATGATATAGAAAAGTTTCTTTCAATATATCATATAAAGCATATGAGAATTGCAATATTCTTCCTTAGAAGTTAGGAGGACTATTTAAGGATTCTCCCTTTCTGTGGCCAAATTGCTTTCTACAGAGCACTGTATACTTCCACCAGAAAATGTAACTCTGATCAACTCTTTAATCCTTCCTAACATTGAATATTATCAATTAAATACAAGCTTAAAATAGCATCTGATTTTTATTCTATTTGATTACTAGTGAGATTAAAGATTTTTAATCAAATTTTAATTAGCCATTTGTATTTAGTTTTTTTTTAATCCATTGAACTGCAGTTGTTAAGATTTCCACTGCCAAATGTTTACCTTTTGTAGACATATTCTTACTTTACTTTAAAATATCAATCTTTTAAATTTCCTTTCTTCTTCATCCTTGCGGTGCAGCGATTTTGCATATCTGTTGATTGCCTTTTAAGCTCTTGGTGGACAATCTTATAACTTTGTTCCATATTCTCCAAGGCACCCCACATAAGGTCTACACACAGAGATCTATAGGTCTACACATCCCAGTTACAGAAAAACCTGAACGAACTTTTTGGCTAAATCAATATTATTGTTTTATCCTGAGAGGCAGGTATTTTCTTGGGCTCCAAAATCACTGTGGACAGTGACTGCAGCCATGAAATTAAAAGATGCTTTCTCCTTGGAAGGAAAGCAATGACAAACCTAGGCAGTGTATTAAAAAGCAGAGATTTTACTTTGCCTACAAAGGTCCATATAGTCAAAGCTATGGTTTTTCCAGTAGTCATGTATGACAATAAGAGAGCTGGACAATAAAAAAGGCTGAGCACCAAAGAATTGATCCCTTCGAACTGTGGTGCTGGAGAAGACTCTTGAGAGTCCCTTGGATTTTAAGGAGACCAAACCAGTCAATCCTAAAGGAAATCAATCCTGAATATTCATTGGAAGGACTGATGCTGAAACTCCAATATTTTGGCCACCTGACATGAAGAGCCAACCTTTTGGAAAAGACTCTAATGCTGGAAAAGATTGAAGGCAGGAGAAGAGGACAACAGAGGATGAGATGGTTGGATGGCATCACTGACTCAATGGACATGAGTTTGAGCAAACTCCAGGAGATGGTGAAGGACAGGGAAGCCTGGCATGCTGCAGTCTATGGGGTTGCAAAGAGTGGGACATGACTGAGTGACTGAACAACAATGACAAGGGATCATGGAGGCACCCTGAGCAGTGAACCAGGTAATCACACTGAGTCACTGTAGTTCAGAATATGAGTTACTCTGCCTGTAAATGCCAGAGAGATGGGCATGGAGGAGCCAAATGGCTTCACCTCAAGTTTAGTTGTGTGGAAGAAAATTTTATATAGCAGGTATTCCGGAGAGGCACTACTAGCTTTCCTTTCAAAGTAAATTATTCTAACGCTTTCACATAAAAAGGTCAGGGAAATTATATACAATCTTTTATTGAATCCTATTGCTAGGTGAGAGGGTTAGCGCGTGTTTAGAGCCAAGAATTCATGGAAACCTTCAAAGTATTATGATTGTTTTCTGAAAAACTGCTGGCAAATTTTTTTTTCTTGAGTGTTTTAAGATTCCAGTATTCAGCAACTCAATTTACTAATGGATTTTCCTTTTATTTAACCTAAATAGCTCCTGCTGTTTAAAATGATTTCCTATTCAAACTTGAAAGAGATACTCAACTGTTTTTTGGATGTGAGAGCTGGACCATAAAGAAGGCTGAGCACCAAAGATCTGATGCTTTCGAACGGTGGTGCTGGAGAAGATTTTTGAGAGTCCCTTGGACAGGAAGGAGATCAAAATAGTCAATCCTAAAGGGAATCAATCCTGACTACTCATTGGAAGGACTGATGCTGAAGCTCCAATACTTTGGCCACCTGATGCAAAGAGCCGGCTCACTGGAAAACAACCTGATGCTGAGAAAATTGAGGGCAGGAGGAGAACGAGGTGACAGAGGATGAGATGGTTGGATGGCATCATCAACTTAATGGACATGAGTCTGAGCAAACTTCAGGAGATAGTGAAGGACAGGGAAGCCTGATGTGCTGCAGTCCATGGGGTCTCAAAGAGTCAGACATGACTGAGCGACTGAGTGACAATTTGAGATGGGCTCTATAGAGAAGTTACCTACAATTGTTAAAACACAAACAGTATCATATGCAGATGATTTATGGCATGGATTTTAGAATATCACTTTGTCTTGCAGAAGTCCATGCTACTTTGGTGACAGCTACATTCAACTGGTCTGTTTGATTAGCCCCACACTGAATTTTTCCAGGAGAAAGAGACTAGGTACTATTTATCTTTATATTTTCAGTGACATGTAATACAGCGATTCTCAATAAATGCCTGTTGAAAAATGACTGATGAACTATTGGTTTCATTTGATTGACTCCACTGCCTTCCTTAACCCAAGAGCAGCTACAGTGCCCTCATTACCGAAATGTCAGTCCATGTGCCCGACACACAGTGAAGCTAATCATTACCAAAACATCAGGGTTTGGAGCAGAGAAGGGTTTATTGAGGGCCATGCAAGAAGACAGTGACTTGTGCCTTTAAAACCCCAAACTCCCTGAAAGCTTTCAGCAAAGTCCTTTTCTAGGAAAGGTGAGGGAGGGGCATGGTGAGTTGTTGCACACTTCTTGTTGTCAGATCCTTTGCTCTTGAAATCAGGTCACTGTCATATAACAATGTCCCTGCAAACCTCCACCAAACAAATTCTCTGTTCTGACAAGAAAGGCGGCGGGGGGGGAACCCAGGCACAACTTTCACCTTCTCAGGTCCAGATCCTGGCTAAGAGGAGGCAGATCTCAGCTGGAGGCTCCCTCAGGGCCAGGTCCCCAGACTGTGCCAGCTGTCATCACTGAGGGAGCCAGGCACCCAGAACTCATCTGGCCCTCAGGCTCCTCAGGCTGCCCAAATAGCCAGGGCCAAGTCCCACTGACTTCTCAGGCAGACTTCTGCTGACTTTAGGTCAGAGACAAGGATGAGGGAGAGGTTCAGTGCTGCCTCAAGGCTTGGACCAAGGCCAGTGGGCAGCCTTGGCCAGGGCTCTGGAGTTTTACAGGACACATCTCCCACAGGACACATCTCCCAGCCTATTCCCTGGGCCCCTCAGTTCACCTGCTGATCCAAGGCTCCATTTCTTACCTTACTCCCCACCTCTTACGTCACTCTCTGCCTGATAACCACCACTCCACCAATCGTTGGCTAAGTGAGCCACTAATGTCTGCTCACGGACAGCAGCTCACTTTGGGGAGGGCCCTATTGCAGTTCCAACCAATGGCTGAGAAGGACTATTAATGCTCGCTCACTGACAATAGGGCTTCCCAGGTGGTTCAGTGGCAAACAATTTGCCTGCAATGCAGGAGACGTGGGTTTGATCCCAGGTTGGCAAGATCCCATGGAGAAGGAAATGGCAACTCACTCCAGTTTTCTTGCCTGGGAAACCCCATGGACAGAGGAGCCTGGCGGGCTCCAGTTCATGGGCTCGCAAGGAGTCAGACATGACTAAGCGACTAAACAACAACATTGAGAGCTGCTCACTTAGGGGAGGGGCCTGGCACCAAGCAATGGCGGAGTGATCATTAGTGGTCTCACACCAACTGTTGCCTGATAACAGGGTATGTGTGGAGGGGGTAACTGCTGGCAGCAACAGCCATGTGCTAAGGGCTGTGTGCAGTTGTGCTCTGTTACAATCTAGTGGTCCTAATTCTTCACAGATAATTTCCTATGGCCTAATGCTACATGGAGAAGGCAATGGCACCCCACTCCAGTACTCTTGCCTGGAAAATCCTATGGACAGAGGAGCCTGGTAGGCTGCAGTCCATGGGGTCGCTAAGAATCAGACACGACTGAGCGACTTCACTTTCACTTTTCACTTTCATGCATTGGAGAAGGAAATGGCAACCCACTTGTGTTCTTGCCTGGAGAATCCCAGGGACGGGGGAGCCTGTTGGGCTGCCGTCTATGGGGTCGCACAGAGTCAGACACGACTGAAGCGACTTAGCAATGCTACATGACTTTTAGAACAGATTCAAGCATAAAGACATTGTTACACTGTTGCTATTATTGTTGCCTCTGAGAAAAGTATCTAGGTGCAAAGGCCAAGAAATATTAGAGGGTTGTTGGTTGTTTTTTCAGATACTTCATCTAAGGGGGATGAAGTTCTATCTTTCTCTGCTTTTCTAGTTAAAATAACAATAATTTAAAAATCCCCTCAAAGTTTGAACACAAGGCATCTCTGTTATAACCATTTTGTTGTTTATTTGAGTCATTATGTACAGAGTAACAGAAGTCTAGGAAGGAAAAGTGATCTAAGAAAAGAGTAGGAATGTGGGATCAAATACATGCAAGTCCAATTCTTGACTTGCCCATCATTAACAGAATGAGTTATATCAACTCTCTGAGCCTTAGTCTTAATGTAGAATGGTGAGCCATTGCCAGCTTTGTATGCATTGTTTCATGTACGGCTATTGCACAGAGCAAATGAAATAATGTGTGAAACCTAGTATGTGCAAAGTAGCCAACACATACACATTGCCCTTCTTCACTGTATATTGATTTATGTTCAACAGGATTGTCATGTATAGTTGTTCAGGCATGTCCTACATAAAGCTGTCTAATCAAGCGGTGAGTAGGGAGTCAAAATCCAGTCCATGCTCCACTCAAAGGGTGTAGTTCTTACCCTTTCAGAGGAATATGACATCCTAAACTCTTATAGATTAATGGTGGATGTGAAATTGACCGTCTTATAACATTTTGGCTATTTTTGCCTGGCATATGATTTACTTTCAGAGTTGGGCAGGAGTGACTAGCTTATCACAGAGTGGAATAAAACTGAAGTTTCTACCTCTACAAATATGGATGCTTACAACTATAGTTTTTATTGGGAGGCATGTATTTAAAAAGTATATCCTTTCACTTATAGTATCACTTAAAGAAAGAAGAAAACTGTTGCTTTTCTTCCTCTCTACTTTTTAGAGATTAGTAGGCCTGGAGGAGGGCGTGGCAACCCACTCCAGTATTCTAGCCTAGAGAGAGGAGCCTGGCAGGCTACGGTCCATAGCGTCACAAAGAGTTGGACATGACTGAAGCGACTTAGCGTGCACATATGCAGGCCTGTTGTAGCACTTGAAACATCAGCATACAATGATAGTAGCAGCCCTGGTATTTGTATAATGTTCAATTTAGTTTAAGATTTATAATAAATTGGTCTTAATAGTTAATTAGCTTTTAAAATGCACCAGATCATTCATTAGAAAATTATTTTCTAATTTGGCTCTCACAAAATCCCTATGAAGTAGAGGCAATTATTATTAACCCTTTTAAAAGATGCTTAGCATAATGCTTGGCATATAACAAGGCCTCAATAAATGTTATCTATCACTCCTATTTTACATTTAAGGAAAATGAGGCCAAAAATGTAAGGCCACTTATACAAGGTCACACATGTAGTTCATGGCAGCTAAGATCTAAGAAACCATTAATTTTCATTTGGTGATTTGTCTTTAAAAATGTTTTTAGTAACATAAGATTGTTGACCAGCTAGCAAAAGTGAAATTTCACTTCCAGCAACGATGTTCTAGATAATTCAAAGAACGTCTAGACAAGCTGGAAAAATTTGAGAGTCCCTTGGACTCCAAGGAGATCCAACCAGTCCATCCTAAAGGAGATCAGTCCTGGGTGTTCATTGGAAGGACTGATGTTGAAGCTGAAACTCCAATACTTTGGCCACCGCATGCGAAGAGTTGACTCATTGGAAAAGACCCTAATGCTGAGAAGGATTGGGGGCAGGAGGAGAAGGGGACGACAGAGGATGAGATGGCTGGATGGCATCACCGACTCGATGGACATGGGTTTGGGTAAACTCCGGGAGTTGGTGATGGTAGGGAGGCCTGGCGTGCTGTGATTCATGGGGTCGCAAAGAGTCGGACACGACTGAGCAACTGAACTGAACTGAAGTAGGATTGTCAGATAAAACATTGGATATCCACCTAAGTGTGAGTGTCAGATAAACAGGGAATAAGTTCTCAGTATCAGTCTGTTCCAGTTATTACATGGGATAGAAACTATAAAAGTTATCTATTCTTTACCTCAAACTCAAATTTTATTGGGAGTCCAATAAATTTTTTCCTCCTAAAAGTGGAAATCCTAACCTGAGGACATCAGAGACCTAGCAAGACAATGGTCAATTGAAGATAAGATACAGAAGAAGAAAACTTGGAGATAAGCCCAGGATTTGGGGTTGCTGTATCCCTGTGGGGGGCTGTGTTGATTGCAGAAAAATGCACTGAGAGGCTAGAAAGGTGAAAAGAACTTCTGACAGACTTTCAGGGCTAAAACGGAATAAAAACTTTAGCGTTCAGAGCCTGTTAAAGGGGAGGACTCTGGTAAGTCCTCATGATCCAAACTGGAACCCTGAATAGGAGAACAGATAGACTGATGAGAAATATACCAGCCCTAGCCCCTCAGATCATTTCAGGTCTTAAAATTCAATTGAGGTTATTCTGAATTGCTAGATACAGCCCAGAAGGAAATGCAAATCCTCACAGGAGGAAAACAAATCATCCTAAGCCTCAAATTCTCTCTACAAGTTTTAGTTTACCATCTAGTTCATGATTAAAATTGATCAGGCACATGATGAGTATTTTTCTATTGGTAAAAAAATACCAGTAAAAACAGAAAGCACTATAAACAGACTCATGGGGTTTTCAGATATTGGAGTTATCATACACAGCTTTAATAATCATATACTTAACGCATTCAAAAAAATAAAAGATAAGATTGAAAATATGTTCCAAAGAATGAAGTCTATGAAAAATAACCAAATAGAAAATTCTGGATCAATAAAACTACAATTTTGAAATAGTGTACTCAGTGTTTAAACTCAGGTTTAAAGTAGATTAAACTAAATACAAGAGAAAATTTAGGAAACTGGAGCATAGGTCATAAAAAAAATCCAGAATGAAGTACACATAGAAAAAGGATATAAAATATAGAATCCAATAAGAAACATATGAGAAACTAGGATATGAAATGTCTGTAAACTGGAATCCAAAAAGAGAGAGGAGAGACATTGATGCTACACCTGGGGCTGATTCATGTCCATGTATGGCAAAACCCACCATAATATTGTAAAGTAATTAGCCTCCAATTAAAATAAATTAATTAATTTAAAATTTCTCTAAAAGTTATTAAAGATATCAAGCTATAGATACAAAAGCTTCCCTCATAGCTTAGTTAGTTAAGAATCCACCTGCAATGCAGGAGACCCTGGTTTGATTCCTGGGTCAGGAAGATCTACTGGAGAAGGGATAGGCTACCCACTCCAGTATTCTTGGGCTTCCCTTGTGGCTCAACTGGAAAAGAATCTGCCTGCAATGTTGGAGACCTGGGTTCGATCCCTGGGTTGGGAAGATCCCCTGGAGAAGGGAAAGGCTACCCACTCCAGTATTCTGGCCTGGAGAATGCCATGGACAGTACAGTCCATGAGGTCATAAAAAGTTGGACACGACTAAGTGACCTTCACTATCACTTTTCATAGATACAAAAAGCCCTATGAATCCAGAAAGACCACAGCATCCAGATATTACTGTAAAAGTTCGAAAAAGAAGAAAAAAAGATCACTTCATTAGCCAATGAAGAAAGCAGATTACCTTCACAGGTGCAACAATCAGACTGACAGATGACGAAACTGAAATAAAGGGAGACTGAGGAATGATAGCTTCAAAGTGCTGAAACAAAATAACTGTTAGTAGAGAACCCTGCAACTGGTAAAAATATTCTTTAAGAATAAGGAGATTATTCCTATTGCTGTCTAGACATTGCACAGGTTGAAGCACCACAAATATGAACTTCATAACAAGGTTTTAGCTATCCGTATGTCACCACATCTGCAGTGCAGAAATGTCCAACTCTCATGAACGGAAGTGTGATCAGTTGATGAACTATACAAACATATGGATTAGTGCATTAGTGGAATGTCTTCCACTGTGAATCACTTATTTGTGCAGAAGGAACCAAGTTATCTATGCAGTAACATTCTTTAGTGAGAAGAATGAACTTAAATCTACTAATATCTCATTTGCAAAACAGACATGAGACAGATGTAAACCACATCCTCAAAATCCAGGAAAGGCAATTATAACTTAAGCTATAATCACCAGGAAAGAATCAGTCTCAGTAGTTATCTAAAAGGAGTAATAGAAAGTACAATATCTTCAAATGCTCAAAAAGATCAAGAAGCAGTGGAATAATGAGATATAAATTAAATTTTGAGTCTGAAGAATATTTAGCTTCAGTAAGAGGAAATAGCAAGAGCAGTTCTTTCAAAGAAATAATCAACATTAATGGTATAAAACCTGAGGTCTTCCCAGTCTATCTTACATGGCAATATGTTCACTTGTACTTGATTTATTTTAAAATACGAATTAAATGGATTTTAAGAAATGAGCAGCTTAGAGAAAGACAGTTATTTTTTATAAAATAAAAGGAAGGGTGAAGGGCTATACTATACAATATACTGTGTAATATACTATACAGTATAGTATACTGTACTATACTAATGGAATTAGTATACACTGACAAGGCATATAGCATTGCAGATTCTACTACATGTGTAAAGATATAACACTGGAAAAGTTATTTTAATTTAAAATTGATATTGCCTGTTGGATCTCTAAGAATTTTAAAGCCCTCATGCAGTGGCCCCTCATTTTAGACTAACAACAACATGAAGCAGTTGTCTTTTACACACTCTTGTTCTGTTACATCTAATCTCAGAAACTTGCATCCAAGAACTCATTCCAAAGAAGAACATTATGTAAGTGTATAAGCCATATTAAATTGTATGAAAAAACTTCATTCTCCTATAAACAGCTCTGAAAGACATGGTGTTTTTATTTGGTTCTCAGATGATACTATTTAAGTAAAATTCTCGTTAAAGTAATATATGACACTTACAGAAAAAAATAATCTTATTGTACTAGACAATATGATATTGATTTGTCAAAACTTTTTAATTTGGTAGAGATACAATCTTACTTGGACTTGCACTTACAGAAATGATCTAGAATGCTGTATTATAGACTGATTGCATTACCTTTGTACAAAATTTAAAAATAACTGAAGAAAATAAAGTCATAAACTTTGATTAAACCCAGAAGATGTTTGCATCTTTAAGCACTCCACATTTGCCTGACATAAAAATTGTCTTCTGATACAATCATGTTTCTCTAATCGATAAATTATGATTATTTGAATGAAAAAATGGTTAACTGTAACTTTTTTGAGTTAACTGCTATATCCTTTTTATAGGAAGAACTGTATATTACTTGACCAATTTCCTACTTAGAACAGTAGCATAAACCCTATGTTAATACTTTAAATATTGTGACACAGAAAATGTGGGAGAACGATTAAAATAAATCATTATATGAAATGATGCTGTACAGAAATACTTATTTTGGGTATTAGAGGGCCAAATTCAAGCTAAAAAAAAATCATCCAATAAATGCCATTTGTTTCCTATTTCAGAGCTGGTTATTATCACCCCCTAGACAGTGCTTCTATTCTCTGGGATCATTGCACATAGAGTGTTTGCTAAAAGGCAATTAGAGCCTTCCTTTCCCTGCTAGGATACAGTAATTGTAGCAGATCAATGCTTCTGCTGCTAACTAGATAAGCTGATTTTAAAACAGAATGGTCAAAGAACTGAAGAATAATGGAATCAACAAGGACTACAAATTCCAGATGGGAGAGCACTGGTGAGATGAGCTGATTACCTACAGCCCCTTTGCCCTGGTGGCAGGGAAGTCAGCAGAGTGACTGTGGCCATGTGGGGCCAGAGTGAAGAACTCTGGAGGCCTCAAGAACCTAGCTGGTTTCCCCTCAGACATTTGCTGAATCCTGAAAACATCGGAAGAGTGAGCCAAAATCTTCTGTCTCTTGGCACTGAGGAGACCATGTAAGATGGAAAAAGAGGATTACACAGCTGCAGGCACTCTTAGGAGTCTTCCCTCCTAGATGGAGTGCGCTGAGCAGGCTCTGAGCCTCCCTGGGGCATTCAGGGTCAGGTAGGGGTCCCAACAGATCCTCGAAGGCCAAATACAGACCACAAAGTCAAGTGCCTTCTCTGTCACATATTTTTGTCCCTAATCCTGGATTACTGGGGTGGGTCTCTGTATTTCAGTCCAACTGAAAGGGAGGGTCATGGCTGGTCAGATGGTGGAGGAGTGAGTTCCCTGAAATTGAGATAGGACACAAACCAGAAGGCTGTAGAATGACAGACAACATACTGAAGAGCTTCAGAAGGCAGAAAGGGCATGGGCCAGGAGCATGAAGGGCGAGAGCCATATGGAGACCTTTCCCCATATCCTATGATGATGACGTATGTCTTGAGTCAGTTCTTGGCCTGCCAGATGTGTTCCAGAGGTCTTTCTGGGAAGTATGTCATTTTCTTAGGTACTAGTCAACTTTATGCAGATTAGTGGTGCCAAGGCGTGTGAGGATATACTGGGGCATAGGTCTGATGTATGAAGGGTAGGGTTTTTGAAAGTGTGGGGGTGGAGGGAGAGGGGAGGGAGGGATGCAATCTTTCAAATGAATCCTTTATAGTCAGGGAGAAGATTTTGAATATCACCTTTCAAAACTGGATGGATGTGAGAGAGCCACAGATGAATGTCAGGTGTCTATTTTAGAAGATCTAATTGATGTACAAGTTTTATGATATTGGGGCATGAGATACAATGCAATTTCATGGTGAAGCAGGGCAGAATTCAAGCCCGTGGCTATTGTGGAGGTTGGGAGGGTTACGGTAACCCTTTGGGCTAAAGGGGTATACCCTTGACCATGTACAGATCTTAGGAATGGCAGTATGAGGCAGAATATAATTTCTGATACATATCAGAAATTCCAGATATTCCTGTGACCTTAATAACAGGTCTGAGGTGTTACTGTTAGGTAGTTAGAATAGGAAACAGGAGTCCAGAATGACGGTTGCTAAAGACAAGGAAGGGAAAAGCCTGCGAAAATGGAACAAAGGAAGGTCAAAGGAAGGTCTGAGGACCTGAGTGAGAACTTCAGGTAGAACAGTCCTCGGGGTGGGCTTCCTTGGCAAGAAATACAGGAGCCCATCCTAGTGGAAAAAGCTGTTCTTACCTGAATTCCCCCTTTCCTCTCAGGGTACCTCTCTTCCTCACTCCACCCCCGCCAACCCCTACCCATTTCCCTTGGAATCTAAGAGACATCATTCAAATTTCTCTCCACTGGTTGCTCAGTTGGGACTAACCTGGTCAGCTGCAGATGGGCTGAATGACCATGGTTTTCTGTGGGGAGAATTTCACAGCCTAGGAGCACTCAAAGCTTCAGTTCTGGGTCCCAGGAGAACCCACCCACCATTTTCGCTTCCTGGCACATCAGACGTGGTAATTTAAAGCACATATAAAAATGCCAGGACATCTGGCATGCTGCATATGGAACTGGCTGCTGCATTTCTCAGTTGCAGTTGATTCTGCTAAAAATTAATAAACAGAAACCTAAATTAAGTAGAGTTGGGAGACCAGAAGGGGGAGCACTCATGCCCTGCGGTGATAGCAGAGCCCAGCAGGAGGAAGAAAGACTCCTCTTCTTTCCTGGCAAGGATTCAGCCAACGAAAAGCCATGAACTCTCTGTTTACTACAGCCCTCCCAACTTCCTTATCCTCTCTATAAAAGCAGTCTTCCCTTTCTGTGAGAGGACTTGCAAGTGGCTCATCGTGATTGCATAACCTGAATCATGGTTTCAATTCTCTGCTAATCCTGAATAAATAACCTTAGCTAGAGCAATATCTGGCCGTTTGTTTCAGGTCAACAATTCTGACCTGGGATATAGTACCTGGATGCTGTGTCCCTCGAAGGGATCCCTGATACCAAAAAAGCAGTCTTCACAGTAAGAAAGTTCCTCTTCTGAAAAAGGGACACTGCACTCCACTGGTGTGGGTTTCATGGGAAAAGAAATTTGCAGCTTTGGAGTCTACTGGGATTGTTGTCTCTTGGGAAAAACCCATTTCTGAGTAGAGACATTGATCTTGATTACTTGGCCAACTTGTGGAGGTCAACTGGGAAGAATCAGCAGACATGAGATGCTCTGTCAGGGCAGGTTAGTGTCAGGGCTGTCAGAGAAGCAAGTTATGGATGAGGCACAGATGCCATCCTGTAAAACCAGGGGACTATCAAGGCAGGTTAACAGTGCTGCCTTTGTTCAGCTAGCAGAGGCTCCCTCTCTACTTGTCTAGCACCTGTTTGACTTGCCTGAACTGGAAGTTTCAGCATCTCTTTCTGGGTAGGTTCAGAGATGAGTCTATACCAGATGACCAAGAACTGTCCTGGAGGAAAGTGTGTGGAGGTGGGAGAGGTGATAGAAGACCCTCACACATCAAATTCAGGCTCTTGTTTGTATGGTACTTACTCTACTACTCACTCAGTTCTACATTTCCTTTAGGTTCAGGAACCAGGCATTATGAAATTCTTTCCATCATGCACTCAGTTTAGCTTCATGCCCACTGAGAGCTTGGACTACCCTGGAAGCTTTGCAATAAACTATGCTTCAGATGAAGGGTCTTAGGATACCGTTCCTGATCCCTTTGCTGAGTTCCAGGTTCCCCATCATCCAGCCTCAGCCGATGTCAGTGGCATTCTAAGGATGTTCTTCTTGTTACCCTTCACATGGCCTCTGGGGACCTGCCAACAGGGGCGCCTGGCTGGAAACCCCACCCGAGGCCCAGCCCAGAGCTCGGCTGGAGCTGGAAGATGGAGAAGGAAGGAAATCTTCCCCATCTCCATGCTGGAGGGCGGGTTGGGTCTTCTTTCAAGAGTCCAAATCTTGTAAGAATTTGCTTTGTACTATTGTAAGGTCACTGTGTCAAATACCCAGAACTTCCATTTAACTGGTCTTGATGTTTTAATGTGTTTTTTACACTGAGTTTGCCTATGTTTGCCTCCAATTTGGGAACTGACAGTGATTATGCTATTAAAAAGGGTTAAGTCTAATTGTAGATTATTTTTACTATTATTTTTTCCATGTTCCTATACTCTTTTTACCGTTTCTATTATTGTTTTTCCCTTCTATTATTGTTTGTTTTTGTTTTTAGGTTTTACATAATCTATTCTTACCCCTCTGAAAAGTATTTCATATTTTTTTCTGTCCCTTTACTGTTTGTCTTTTCCTTTGTTAAAGGCTCAGTCAGGTCTTAAAGGCTTAGTTTTCTCTAGAAATTTGTGTTCTTTGTTACAGAAAACTCATAGTATAAAGTAAGTTTCTTTTCGTCAGGGCTAACTATTCATGTAGAGAGAGAAAAAGAGACTGACAGATTTTAAATATAAGGAATAGGAGTCCCATGAAAACGCTTTAAGTCTATGGGCTCAAATGGATAGATTTTGTATACAACTAGGAGTGTTTCCTGTATGTCCTTCTCTGGTAGAGGGTGAGGGTGCTGGCCTTTTCCCCAAGGAGTTGGGAGGCGTAAGATACAATTCTCTGTTTATAATACGAGTTCTCTGGTTTGGATTTTAGGCTCATTGGCCTTAAGCAACCTGGGAGAGGCTGGCATTCATTCTGGCAAAGGTTAAAGACAATTAGCTCCTTTTTCCTTTTTGTCTGCCCTCTTCCCTCAGGTAACAGCTGTCATTAGCAATGGGCCAGATGCTGCAGACTCTGGGTTTGCTTGGAAAGAGGGAAACAGGGCTTGGACTAGCAGCTGCCGCCATGGATTGAGGCATTGCTTGCATCTTCTAGGTTTGGTGGGTTTTATAGTATTCTTGAGTACTATTATCAACTCGAACTTGGGGCAATTGTGATGCATGAGATTTTGTGAGCGAGTCTGTACTTTTAACATATTATTTGGATTTTGAACTCTTTCCTAGTTGTCCAAAGCTGGTATGGACAGTATAGCTGGCATTATTTGAAAATGGCCTTAGAGTTGACTAGAGACCTATCTTGGCTAATGTCAGAGAAGTCCTGAGGGTGACCTCTGAACTGGCCCTAGGCTGGTACATGGTGGCAGTGATAAGCATCTTGGAAGGCACACATGGTATGTGGGCAGGATCACCTTGCCCTCTGTGGGTCTGCATCCTCACAAAGAACCCTACAGCTGTGCATGACCAAAGACTTGTCTGAAAGGCTCAGGGGGTCAAAAGAGAGAGGTATAAGCTCAGAATGAAGTGGAAAAAGGGGAAATCCCCCTTCCCATTGTCTTCTAGCATCCACTTCCCTACCCTCAATCAAGGGAGGAGGTGCTGCAGTGTTTAGTCAGATTTCTAGTGTGGACCAGGCTGTGTTCATTAGACAGCAGAGTTCTCTGCTTTGAAAGGTGGTGCCTCTCTGTCGCCTCCCTATTCCAAGAAGCTGGATAGGCCAGTCGACTCTGTTCTCTTTGTAGTATCTTCCTGCCGTGTGTCTAACCAGGGGCCTCCTGGCTTCCACTCTCCATCTCTGTTTCCCTGTCTCTATCTCAAAAGCTCAGGGGCCCTTAGTAGGAAAGATAAGACATGATGGCTGTTGCCTTTGAGCACAAGTCTTCTGCTTACTGCACAGGCATTTTGAGCACTAGCTTATTTCATTCATTTATTAACTGAACAAATATTGTATATTAATGCATGGATGTGGAATCTAGAAAAAATGGTACAGATGACCAATTTGCAGGGCAGGAATAGAGACAAAGACAGAGAGAATGGACATGTAGGCACAGGGTGTGGAGAGGGGGGAGCAGGACAAATTGGGAGATTAGGATTATCATACACTGTTGCTGTTTAGTTGCTAAGTCATGTCCAACTCTTTTGCGACCCCAAAGGCTATAGCCCACCAGGCTCCCCTGTCCATGGGGTTCTCCAGGCAAGAATACTGGAGTGGGTAGCCATTCCCTCCTCCAGAGGATTTTCCTGACCCAGGGATCAAACCCCATCTCCTATTAAGCAGGCACATTCTTTACCACTGAGCCTCCTCTAGGGAAGCCCTATGCATACACTACCAAGTATAAAATAGACAGCTAGAGGAGACCTGCTATAAAAGCTCAGGAAGCTCAACTCAGTACTCTGTGATGACCTAGATGGGTGAGATGGGTGTGGGTGGGAGGGAGGTTCAAGAGGAAGGAGATATATGTATACATATAGTTGATTTACTTCATCATACAGCAGAAACTAAGAACATTGTAAAGCAATTATATTCCAATAAAAAAACAAAAAAATATTTACTAAGTCCCTCCAAATGGAGATGCCACTAGCAATAACAACAAAAACAAATCTTTAAAAATGTTGTTTTTGCCAAAATTATGGATGACATTTGATATTTTTCTCATGTTTCTATAGGGAATAAGTAATATTTTTAAAAATGAGTACACAAATTGGATTCATACACACATAACAAATACATTGAAATGGAGGAGATTCTGAATTTATGTGGGAGGAAGTGGTTGAAATCTTGGATAGGCTCTGTCTTCTCGTTTGACTTTCTCTATAGCTTTTATGGTGGAGTCTATGGAGCTCCCCACTCGAAATCATCTGGAGGGGAGGAAAGCCATATGTTAACCATCTCAACTTTCCTTCCTCTAGTCAAGGATTTGCTCAGCCCAGTGATAACTTTGTTCCCACTGTGATGCCCAAATAATTTCCCCGCCAATCACTCTGGGAGGTAAAGCCCCAGCACAGACTCCAACTTTAGAGTTCTATCTAGTGATTACCCAACATCCTACCCTCCAAAGGACCAGAACTCTACACTGAACCTCCACTTGAGTGGTGGGAGCCCTTCTGGGCAACTTTAGTCTTATCAGGACATCGTGGTGGCTAAAGAGCAGGCTCGGAGGTCCGACTATCTGGGTTCAAGTCCTGGCCCCACTACTTGTTTGTTACTTGTGACACTTGGATCAGTTGCATTATAGTCCTGTACCTCAGATTCCTTATCAAAAAAAGGGAAAAATAAATCTGCCACCTAAAATTTTCATGAAGAATAAATGGAACAAGATGTCTGAGGCACTCAGCATGGTGCCATGCACACTGGGAAAGCTCAGAGATATTTAGTTGCTGCTGTTATTGTTCTTATTCCTCTATTTAGGACAACAGCCTTAACCCAAATGACAGCCCAGAGATGAGATCTTGTGAGCCATGCACAAATTCCCCAGGGACAAGCACAGGTCACCTTTCTGGAATGGCTGGAGTCACCTTGTGCCCATCTGCTGTGTCTAATTGGACATTATGGTAATGAGCTTGCCATGTCCTTCAGACACCTGGCTGTAGGTCCAGACACAGAGTCTTAGTTAGGTCAGTTTCCCTGTCTGCCCCACGTACTCTCCTGCCAATTTGGCTTCTGTCTGCCCTGGTTTGCCACAGGCCTTTATGAGAAAGCTATTGTTCCTGTCTCAAGGATATTTAAAAAAAATTTTATTGGAGTATAGTTGCCTTACAGTATATTGTATTAGTCTCTGATGTACAGCAAGGTGAATCATATACATATAGCCACTCTTTTTTAGATTGCCTTTCCATTTAGATCACCACAGAGCATTGAGTAGAGTTCCCTGTGCTATACACTAGGTTCTCATCAGTTATCTGTTTTATACATGGTGTCAATAGTGTATATATGTCAATCCCAATCTCCCAATTCATCCCACCACTTTTCTGCCTCCTTGGGGTCTGTATGTTTGTTCTCTACATCTGTGTCTGCTTCTGCTTTGTGTACAATATAGGTTCAATTGTACCAGTTTTCTAGATTTCACATATATACATTAATATACAATATTCATTTTTCTCTTTCTGACCTGCTTCACTCTAATACGCCCTCCTTACTGAAACCCTCTTACTAAAACCCTCTCTGGAGGCAGAGATGTGGAAGGGCCTCTGCAGCCCTGGTTGTTTCTAGATCCTTGTGTCTGTGATTCAAAGACATGCATTCTGTGTATAGAGTGGCTTTGAGAGGGACAAAAAGAATCTGTTTTGTAGAGTTCTAATTTGACCCTACCATGTCTGTATAGGTAAAAATCACTCCTGAGTTCTTTCTGTTTCTTCTTTCCCTTCTGATTCAGAAAAGAGTCACTATAGAATGGGAGTCACTATAGAATGGTCAACACAAAACGTTTTTTCCTTCTCTCTCAGGTCCCCAGTCTGTCCACCCACACTTCTGACCAGAAGTCCATAGTAGGTCAAGGGCTTCCAGGGAAGGCTGGACTCCTTAACAGTTTTCTGCATCCTGTTCCTTCCAACTCCTCATGGACCTCAGTTCATCAAGCATCCTTTCTGTGTCCCACATCTCCAGTATCCCCACAGATCCTCCCCTGGGGCTGATGAGCACAAGCAGATAAGGCTGGTTCAAATCCCAGTTCCACTACTTGCCACATCAGCTACCACGTCTCAGACTAAGTTTTGTCCTCAAATGCAATGGTGATAGCACTCACTTCATGGTACTCTTAGCAGCACAAAATAAAAGGCTATATTCAGACTATACCACAAGGCTACAATAATCAAAACAGTATGGAACTGGCACAAAAACACACTTATAGATCAATGAACTAGGAAGGAAACCCCAGAAATAAACCTATGCTCCTATGGTCAATTAATCTATGACAAAGGCAGTGAGAATATACAATAGAGAAAGACAGTCTCTTCAATAAGTGTTGCTGGGATAACTGGACAACTACATGTAAAAGAATAAAATTAGAACATTCTCTAACATTGTGTATAAAAATAAACTCAAAATGGATTAAAGACCTAAATGGGAGATCAGATACTATAAAACCCCCCTAAATGAAAACATAGGCAGAACACTGACGAAAATTACAGCAATATTTTTTTGATCCATCTCCTAGAATAATGGAAACAAAAGCAAAAATAAACAAATGGGACCTAACTAAACTTAATCAGGTTGCACAGCAAAGGAAACCATTGACAAAACAAAAAGACATCCTACTGAATTGGGGAAAATATTTGCAAATAATATGACTGAAAAAGGTAATATCTAACACATATAAACAGTTCATACAACTCAACATCAAAAAACCCCAAACAATTCATTTTAAAAATGAGCAGAAGAGAGGGAGAGAACATATGTATACCACTGGCTGATACATGTTGATGTATGGCAGAAACCCACACAATATTGTAAAGCAATTATCCTTCAATTAAAAATAAATAACATTTTTAAAAAATGAGAAGAAGAATTGAAAAAAATATACAGTAATGCAACAGACACATGCACCCCAATGCTCATAGCATCATTTCAACATAGAAGCCAGCACAGGGTCATAGAGCCTCCCAGGCTCAAGGGAAGGGGACATGGACCTAGCCTCTTGAAGAAAGAAATGTCAAAGAATTTGTGGTCATACTTGATCCTCCTGACTTGATGATCTCTCTTCCTCCAGCTCCACCTTTGACTCCTTCCTCCTCCTTCTCCTCCTCTTTCTCAGAATTGCACCTTCAACTTTCACCTCCCCATGCTTTCATGCCTTTGCAGGTGCTAGAATGAGCTCTCTACCACTTGGCCACCAAAGCCAGTACTTCCTTTCCACTGGCCAAGTCCACCCACTGGCTCCTTTTATCTGTGGGTGGTTATTAACCCTGGGCCCCAAAGCCAGGCTGGGTGGTCTCCTTCACTGATATAGGACACAGTAAGAAGTATGTTTTTGTCCCCACTCCTAGAAAGTAAGAACTTCGGAGGGCAGGGACTGAGCCTTCACCTATAGATCGGAGTCCTTCGATACCACTCCAGTCCACAGCATGCCTCCAGCACTGTAGGATTCAGAGAGGTGGGTGAGGCTGTATCTACTCTTACTGAAATGGCAACTCAAGTTAATCTAGAAAAGTATCATTTGGGTTCCTAGGGCCCTGGCCATTCATTTAAGAGCTTTCATCTCATTGGGAGAGTCTGACACATAACCAGTTAGAAGTCAGAACCATCTATGTTGCTGCCAATCTGAATTGAATGATTTGATTGTATCCTTTTTAGCTGTTTTCTGTAACAATGCTTAGTCACTCTTTAATGGTCTGATATTTAGTCTATGGATGGAAGATGAATTTTGATGCTGCGGGTGTAATGGACTATTTGATGTGGTAAGAGATGACTGCACACAGTTCGGCTTCTCACCTTGGGTGGGCTGAGGATAAGCCTGCTATACGTGTTCCCTCACTCCTATGTCCCATCTTCCCATATGGATCCCTGCCCCTGCACTGCCATACTCCATTGCCTCACTGGCCCCTTTCAGTCTGAACTGCTGCACCTTCAGGTTGGCCTCTGGCAGCCCAGGCATTATTAGTGTATGAATATTTCCAACCATTTCACTCTGATCTGCTAAAGAGTGAGTGATTGTGTTTTTGGTAGCCTGGGCTCCTTTTTCTACCACTCCAGAGGCTTCTCTCTAGTAAGATGACTTCATTTAGCTTTTTTAAAGCAAAATATGCAGGAGACAAGGAAGGGAAGAAAACCAGCATGAATGTGAGCCAAGCTTACAGAGAAGTTCAGTGGGGGAGGGAACACCAGCGGAATTGTGTGGTTAAAGGACACAGGTGAAAGAGGTAATGCATTTTAGGAGTGTTGCTGTGAACTGCATATTCTTTTCTCAAGATTTAAGAAATACAAGTAAGGTTATAACCTATATTGGAATTACTTTATGATTGTGTAGAGCGCAATTTTGAGCATGGTTTCCTTTTAGGATAGTGTGAACCTGGATGAGCGATGGGGGTAGTTATGACTTCCATGGAATTGTGTAATAAAACTCTAGTGCATGCATGCTCAGTCGTGTCTGACTCTTTGTGACCCCATGGACTGTAGCCTGCCATGCTCCTCTGTCCATGGCATTTTCTAGGGAAGAACACTGGAGTGGGTTGCCATTTCCTACTTCAAGGGATCTTCCTGACCCAGAGATGGAACCTGCATCTCCTACATTGGTAGCAGATTCTTTAACCACTGTGCCACCTGGGAAGCCCAAAAATAAGGTGGCATAATAATCAAATGCCTAGTATCATGCAGATATTTATGGAGCCACACTGCATCTAAAAGAACAACTGTGAAGCAGTATGATCGTCATAAAGTTACATAGATAGAGAGAAAGAAAGAGAGGTAGATGTGTCTTCTAGTTCTGCCTACAAAGAAGTAGAGTTTCTTAGAGCCTATGATTCAAATATTTATTGCAATATGAAAGGAGACAGCTCCTTGGAAAGAAGAAAACAGTGACTGAAAATGGCAGCCCATAGTGCAGTTCTTAGCCATATCAGTTCTAAAAAACAGAGCAGTCCTGGTGGAAATACGTCTGGATTCAAATTAAAAGCTGTAACAACATGTCATCTGAACCATCTGGATTGTTGACCTGGCGGGATCCCTCTGGCTAAACTGGGCAGATCTGGGGAATCTTCTGGCTCCAGCAGGGCTTGTTCTGGCTCTGCTGAATTGCCGGCACCGGCCAGAAATGCTAACAAGGGGGAGTCAGCTAGTTCTCCTGGAGCCCTGCTTTTCCTCTGGTGTCCTTCGGTCCCCAACTCTGGCTGCAAAGGATTTCCCCAGAGGAAACCCTCAAAATAAGCCACTCAATTCACAGTTGTCAACAAGCACCACCATGTCCATTCCCAAAAGAGAAAAGCACTGCAACCTCTCATTCAAAGCTTTCTTATTAGACTGCCCACCCGGCTATACTAAACATGTGCCTGGCCCCCCTCAGGTGTGCTTTCTCAGTCTTCATGGGGTCATTGTGGAGACTGTGCATTAATTTCATTCTATAGGAGAAGGATCAAAATCTCAGGATACAATGGCCATTGAGCCCACAAGCCTCTCACTTGAAGCCACCTGCTGAAGGGTGGAAAGAGGAGGCAAACTCCACCCCTGACCTGTGTAAATTTCATCTCACCATGCTTAAGGGGTGTTGTTAAAAACTTTGTTAATCAACTCTACTCAAATACAAAAAAAATTGAAAAAAACCAAAAAACCTCAGAGCAGGACTAGGTGTTTAGATTTCTATTATGTGTAATCAAGGAACACAGTGTTGTTGTTTTTTCTTTAATTTGGGAGGAGGAAATTATGAAAGAGGATTTGGAAATGATGTTCTGAAAAGGGGTTTTGATGTTCACTCTTCGGACAAATGTAGAGAGTGATGAAATCAGAGCAAGCAGCAGTCAGGATGTGAATCTGAAAGCGAGTGCAGAGATAGAGAAGGCTGAATGTGAAGGTCTGAGCTGGAGGCAAGGCAGGACTTGGTGATTGGTGGTACTGAGGGGGAACAGGAAACTGAGGCAAAACAGAGCAGTCAAAAATGACTGCAGATTTCTGGTTTAGGCCTGGACAGCTGTGAGAAGGCAGCGATCATGACCACAATCACGTTACTTGACCCAAAGATGGGTGGAGAAAAGAAGTCCCTTTGGGAAAAATTCTTTTGGCCATAATCAGTGGTCCTTCCAGGCCTACTATGCTGTTCTTCCTGCTGCCTAAGGGAAGCGACAACGAACAGGGAGCTACATATAACTGGTCTGGACCAGAGATCAAAACAAAGATACCTTCCCTGTAAAATCACCTCCTCTTGGCAAGGCAAGCCCTGATTCTGAAGGACTTCTTTTTTTTTTTAATTAATTTTTATTGGCGTATAGTTGGTTAACAATGTTGTGTTAGTTTCTGCTGCACAACAAAGTGGATCAATTATACATATACATATGTCCACATACATATGTGGACACATACATATATGTCCACATACACATGTCCATATACATATGTCCACATACATATGTGGACACATACATATATGTCCACATACACATGTCCATATACATATGTCCACATACATATGTGGACACATACATATATGTCCACATATATACGTGGACACATACATATATGTCCACATACATATGTCCATATACATATGTCTCTTTTTAAGATTATTTTCCCATATAGGTCATTATAGAGTATTGAGATGAGTTCCCTGTACTACACAATAGGTTCTTATTAGTTATCTATTTTATATATAGTAGTGTGTATATGTCGGGCTTCACTTGTGGCTCAGCTGGTAAAGAATCAGGCAATGTGGGAGACCTGGGTTTGATCCCTGGGTTGGGAAGATCTCCTGGAGAAGGAAAAGGCTACCTACTCCAGTATTCTGGCCAGGAGAATTCCATGGACTGTATATAGTCCATGGGGTCACAAAGAGTTAGACATGTCAGTGAGTCAGTCCCAATCTCTCAATTTATCCCTCCTCCCCCTTACTCCCTTGGTAACCATACATTTGTTTTGGGAGCACACGGTCAACAAGGACTGTGGGAGCTCCTCCTGAAGGCTTGCAACTGGCCTGCTGAGCCGATTACACACATTAAAAAAATAACATTTGAGGGACTTCCCCGTGGTCCTCTTTGCAATGAAGAGGATGCGGGTTCCATTCCTGGTCTGGAACTAAGTTCCCATATGCTGTGGAGCAACTAAGCACGTATGCTGCAGCTACTGAAGCCTGTGCACTGCTGAGCCTGTTTGCTACAACTAGAGACTGCAGGCCTTAATGAAAGATCCTGCATGATGCAACCAAGATCCCAAGTACCACAACTAACACTCAACAGGGCGAAATAACTAAAAAAAATAATTGAAAAAGAACATTTGAGTTACTATAACAATACAACATTGTAAGATTTTGTCAGGATCATTTTGGTTGTTCAGTTGCTCAGTCGTGTCAGACTCTTTCAGACGCCATGGTCTGCAGCACACCATGCTTCCCTGTCCTTCACCATCTCCTGGAGCTTGTTCAAACTCATATCTATTGAGTCGGTGATACCATCCAACCATCTCATCCTTTGTCGTTCCTGTCTCCTCCTGCCTTCAATCTTTTCCAGCATCAGGTCTTTTCCAATGAGTTGGCTCTTCACATTAGGTGGCCAAAGTACTGGAGTTTCAGCTTCAGCTGCAGCATCAGTCCTTCCAATGAATATTCAGGGTTGATTTCCTTTAGGGTTGACTGGTTTGATCTCTTTGCAATCCAAGGGACTGTCAAGAGTCTTCCCCAACACCACAGTTCAAAGCATCAATCCTTTGGTGCTCAGCCTTCTTTATGGTCCAACTCTCACATCCATACATGACTACCAGAAAAACTACAGCTTTGACTAGATGGACCTTTGTTGGCAAAGAAATGTCTCTGCTTTTTAATATCCTGTCTAGGTTGGTCATTGGAGAAGGCAATGGCACCCCACTCCAGTACTCTTGCCTGGAAAATCCCATGGACGGAGGAGCCTGGTAGGCTACAGTCCATGGGGTCACTAAGAGTCGGACACGACTGAGCGACTTCACTTTCACTTTTCACTTTCATGCACTGGAGAAGGAAATGGCAACCCACTCCAGTGTTCTTGCCTGGAGAATCCCAGGGACGGCGGAGCCTGGTGGGCTGCCGTCTATGGGGTTGCACAGAGTCGGACACGACTGAAGTGACTTAGCAGCAGGTTGGTCATAGCTTTTCTTCCAAGGAGAAAGCGTCTTTTAATTTCAAGGCTGCAGTCACCATCTGAAGTGATTATGGAGTTCAAAAAAATAAAGTCTGTCACTATTTCCATTGTTTCCCCATCTATTTGCCATGAAGTGATGGGACTGGATGCCATGATCTTATTTTTTTGAATGTTTTTCACTCTCTTCTTTCACCTTCATCAAGAAGCTGTTTAGTCCTCTTTGCTTTCTGCCGTAAGAGTGGTGTCATCTGCATATATGAAGTTATTGATATTTCTCCCAGCAATCTTGATTCCACCTTGTGCTTCATCCAGCCTGGCATCTTGCATGTATGTAAGTTAAATAAGCAGGGTGACAATATACAACCTTGTCATACTCCTTTCCCAATTTGGAACCAGTCCGTTGTTCCATGTACAGTTCTAACTGTTGCTTCTTTACCTGCATACAGGTTTCTCAGGAAGCAGATAAGGTGGTCTGGTATTCCCATCTCTTAAAGAATTTTCCACAGTTGTTGTGATCCACACAGTCAAAGGCTTTAGCATAATCAGTAAAGAAGAAGATGTTTTTCTGGAATTCTCTTGCTTTTTTCTATGATCCAACGGATGTTGGCAGTTTGAACTCTGTTTCCTCTGCCTTTTCTAAATCCAGCTTGAACATCTGGAAGTTCTCTATTCATGTACTGTTGAAGCCTAGCTTGCAGAATTTTGAGCATTACTTTGCTAGCGTGTGAGATGAGTGCAATTGTGTGGTAATTTGAATATTCTTTCGCCTTCCCTTTCTTTGAGACTGGAATGAAAACTGATCTTTTCCAGTTTCATGGTCACTGTTGAGTTTTCCAAATTTGCTGGCATATTGAATGCAGCACTTCCACAGCATCATCTTTTAGGATTTTTAATAGCTCAGTTGGAATTCCATCACCTCCACTAGCTTTGTTCACAGTGATGCTTCCTAAGATCCACTTGACTTTGCACTCCAGGATATCTGGCTCTAGGTGAGTGATCACATCATTGTGGTTATCTGGGTCATTATATTGAGTTAGACAAGGCTGTGGTCCATGTGATTAGACTGGTTAGTTTTCTGGGATTATGGTTTTCAGACTATCTACCCTCTGATGGAGAAGGATAAGAGGCTTATGGGAGCTTCCTAATGGGATAGACTGACTAAGGGGAAAACTGGGTCTTGTTCTGATAGGCAGAGCAATGCTCAGTAAATCTTTAATCCAATTTTCTGTTGATGGGTGGAGCTGTGTTCCCTCCCTGCTATTTACCTGAGGCCAAATTATGGTGGAGAGAATGAAGATAATGGTGACCTCCCTCAAAAGATCCCATGTAGCATGAACTGCTACACTCAGTGTCCCCAACCCTGCAGCAGGCCACCACCAACCCACGCCTCCACCCGAGACTCCCGGACACCCACAGGCAAGTCCGGGACAGTCTCTTGTGGGGTCACTGCTCCTTTCTCCTGGGTTCTGGTGCACAAGATTCTGTTGTGCCCTCCAAGAGTCTATTTTCCAGTCCCGTGTAAGTTCTGGCAGCTGTATGGTGGGGTTAATGATGACCTCCTCCAAGAGGTCTTATGCCATACCCAAGTCTGCTGTCCCCAGAGCCTGTCCCTGTGGCAGACGATCACTGGCCTGTACCTCCACAGGAGACTCTCAAACACAGTTCTGTCTCAGTCTCTGTGGGGTCCCTGGGTCCTGGTGCACACAAGGTTTGTTTAGCCCTCTGAATGTCTCTGGTGGGAAAGGGATTTGATTCTAACCGCAAATTCACCTCTCCTACCATCTTGCTGGGGCTTCTCCTTTGCCCTTGGACATGGGGTATCTCCTCATAGCCACTCCAGTGCCTACCATCTTACTGGGGTTTCTCTGACCTTGGATGTGGGGTATCTCCACACAGCCGGTCCAGCGAAGTGCCGCCACCACTTCTGACCTTGGATGTAGGGTATCTTCTCTTGGCTGCTTCAGCGCCACGCAGCCACTGCTCACCTTGGCTCATTACATATAGTATATATAGTATACTATATATATAGTATAGTATAGCTATACTCATTATACTCATATTGGTCATTATATATAGTATATATAGGGTCATTATATATAGTATAACTTTTGTATTGTTCTGTGTATTCTTGCCACCTCTTATTAATATCTTCTGCTTCTGTTAGCTCCATACTGTTTCTCTCCTTTATTGAGCCCATCTTTGCATGAAATGTTCCCTTGGGGTATCTCTAATTTTCTTGAAGAGATCTCTAGTCTTCCCCATTCTATTGTTTTCCTCTATTTCTTTGCACTGATCAGTGAGGAAGGCTTTCTTATCTCTCCTTGCTATTCTTTGGAATTCTGCATTCAGATGGGTGCATCTTTCCTTTTCTCCTTTGCTTTTTGCTTCTCTTTTCTCAGCTATTTGTAGGGTCTCCTCAGACAACCATTTTATCTTTTTGCATTTCTTCTTCTTGGGGATGGTTCTGATCACTGCCTCCTGTACAATGTTATGAACCTCCGTCCATAGTTCTTCAGGCACTCTGTCTATCAGATCTAATGCCTTGAATCTATTTGTCACTTCCACTGTATAATCGTAAGAGATTTGATTTAGGTCTTACCTAAATTCTTCAATTTAAGTCTGACTTTTGCAATAAGGAGTTCATGATCTGAGCCACAGGATAGGTAAAGCTAAAATTTCACTAATTTTTTCTTTTGTCAGTGCTAAAATTTGCATCTTTTTAATTCTCATATTCCAACAATTATTACTATAGTCACACAGCTAGGTGCTCTCTAGGAATAAATTATGTCACAGAATAGGAAAGAAGTCAGGAGTTATTTTCTTTTGTATTTTATCAGGCATTTAACTCCTTGGAGAGTACAGAAAATACTTGTTTAGAAAGTTTCCAATTTGTTAGTACTTTAAAAATCTGATTTAATCAGGCCTTCAAAAAAACCACATAAATCAATGTTGTTGTTTCGTCATTCAGTCATGTCTCATTCTTTAGTGACCCCAAGAACTGTAGCCCACTAGACTCTTCTGTTCATGGGATTTCCCAGGCAAAAATACTGGCATGGGTTGCACTTTCCTCCTCCAGGGGATCTTCCTGACCCAGGGGTCAAACCCGAGTCTCCTTCATTGCAGGTGGATTCTTTACCCCTGAACCACCAGGGAAGCCCTATGTAATAGCAGTTACCTAATTCTAAACTGAATCATAACTCCAGAAGACATGTGTTATTAAAATAGATTCCAGGTAATCAGTGATATACCTCCACTCTCATAAAAGTAAACACTAAAAGGAAAAAATAAAGAGAAAAATGGACAAAACAAAGCTTTGTTATTTTATTATTTTAATTTAATTTCCAAGTAAAATGCCCTTCTGTTATACTTCAAGATTTAAAATCTAGCCAATTTTCAAAGTTTATAAAATTATTTTTATTTTAAGAAGCAATAATTTGCCAATGAGATTAATGTGTTTATTACTACCTAGAGACTTCAAAGAGTCTTATTTTTGATTTGTAACAAAAACTTCTCTATCCTTCTGGATAATGGCTTGGGATTCTGCATTTTTATATTATAGCAAGAAGATTTTTGATTTGCATATGATTTGATAGCCATATTAGAACATTTTGTACATCCAATCTCTTCCTGTTCCTTAATTTGGCACTTGTTCTATAAAACAATTTTGAAAATGCAAATTACTTCACATTAAAAATATAAATTCTTATGGCATATTTTATACAGTCTTAATGCACTGACTCCTAAAGCTATAATTTATTATTACATTTTAATTTATCTGATTTATGTGTGTGCCCTGAGTCAATATTCTAATTATTTGCAAACTCAATTAAGCTTTGTCTTGATACATTTTTACTTTTTGACAAATTATGCTACACTTGTTCAGAAGACTATATTCCTAGTATATTTTTCATTCATTTCATATATTTGCAAAATGGAAATTGATTCATTTTCCAAAAAGACTGAGCTATGGTCAATCCAGGAGGTATGCTGGGGAGTGAGATCTTTCCAAGTTTGTACTTGAAAAAATGTCAGTTTTCTAAAGTGCTCAACTTTTAGTTATTTTGAATATGACATGGTAAGTCATATGTTTATTCCAGGACATCACAACTTCATTGAGTTTGAATACACTTTCACTCAGTAATAACAATATTTTATATATTTTATAGAGATGATTTTATTTAAAGTGTATCTTTATACAACTGATGAAGACAGTTATGTTGAATAGTTTTGTTATTTGAACTGAACACGTAGGAAATGTTCTGTGTCACAGAAATCCTGGATAATTGCTTTGAAAGGAATGGCACCAGTACTAAATTAATTTACACACAAATCTCCCCTTTTCACATTGGTTCATGCAGAATGAAGACACAGTCATGAGATTTCATGTATCCTGAGATTTCATGTATCCTTAACACTTATTTCCTTGACTCTAAAAAGATAAAAAATTGCAAGTTGTGTTCATGTCTGATACTGTATTTACACCTTAAATTATGTCTTATTTCTCACTTAATTAAAATTCAAAAGAAGAAAATGGGTGTGTCATAAGGAAGGACTCTTCCACCAAAGTTCCAGTGTAGACTAGGACCGTACAGTCAATGATTGTGTCTAACATTTATTATATGACACATGTCTAAGAGAAGGCGATGCAGCACAGCAAAGAACAAAAGCAGCTGCATTCTGCTTCATCCCAAGCAACAGGAATGGGAAAAGTACTCACGTTCCACAAAGTAAGAGCTGGCATCAATCTTCCAAATGATCTGGCCCCGATGAGAGCCATTGACTCCACGGTTCTTATAGTCCAGGAAGTTTTCCGACAAGACCTCATCTATATTCCCAGGAAAGGGAGAAAGCAGAGTAGAGAAACATATTAGCTAACAGAATTTTGAGAAAAAAATAAAAGAGCAAAAGATATAAATGCCACCTCCAGCTCAACAGAGGAACAAGCACCTGGAGTTACAGAAACAGAGTACGAGGTGTTCTCAGGTACCATCTGGACCAACCCCTTTTCAATCCAATCCAGAAGTCTGCTTCCTACTCCTCAGCACTGATCATCTGTGCTCACGCTCAGTCGCTCAGTCATGTCCAATTCTTTGTGACCACATGGATTATAGCCCATCAGCCTCCTGTGTCCATGGAATTTTCCAGGTAAGTGGAAAATACTGAAGTGGGTTGCCATTTCCTACTCCAGGGGATCTTTGTGACCCAAGGATCGAACCTGTGTCTCTGACATTGGCAGGTGGATTCTTTGTCACATCTGGCTGGTTCTGGAACGCTTCAGAAACAGAGAAATCATTGCTTCTCTGGCAGTTCATTTCCCTTTTGAATAGTTCTTACATGTGTAGAATCTCAGTTCAAAAATCTTCCTCCTAATGCTTTCATTAACTGGTCCCTATTTGGGTCTGAGAATGAGGCATAAAGAAGACATCTAAACACACTTTTTATCTAGGGCCCAGTTCCCATGGGCTCCATCTTTTATCATCTTTTCTCCAATCTGGACACCCACCAGCGCCCAATACTTGGGACCCATCCATGAATTTATCCATCCGTCCATCCATCCATCCATCCAACCATCCTTCTCGCAGTCATGTAGTCATCTGTTCATTTAACAGATACTTATTGAGATCCACCCATCTGCTATGCTGGGAAAGTGCAGGGGCCATGATGTTGAGCAAAACCTTTCTGAACTAAAACTTGCAAACAATTGAAGACACAGATTTTACACTAAGTAAAGAAATAAATGTATTATTACAACTTGCAACAGGGGAGGGGAAGGAAAAGAACAGAGTGCTCTGACAAGAAGCTACAAGAAGGGAGGGCAACAGGAGGCTGAGGGAGAGATGAGGGATGAGAAAGAGCCACCAGAGTAGAGATGGAGGATGGAGTAAGGTCTCCATGTGGTGTCCAAGCCTGGAGCAGGGCAGAGTCTGCTCATGGAAGCAGTGAGAGGAGCTGGGGGTGGGGGGGACTGTGCTCTTTTTCCCTCCTGTCCTTCCTCTGCTTGTCATATTGTAACCCATCAATGTCCTTCTTAAAGCTAGTGTCCAGAGAGCAAGGCAGCATCCTTGGAGAGGACAGATCCATAAAGACGTAACTAACTGCTTCTTCCTTGGTTCCAGACATTATGTTCTCAGCACAAAAACAGTGATATGAATTTTACCTTAATCTTCTTTGGGGCCCTTGCAGTTTCCACTTTACCAGAAAGTAACCATCCAAGCTAAATGGATCTGAAGCTGTGAGAAATCCATGTTTTGAGACTCCAAATCCATCACAGTGGCTGGGGAAACAACCAGAACTCAGGGGCTTCCAAGAGCAGACCCAGAACTCAGATTCTGCAGAGAGGGGCTAGGTCATGGTGGCCCTTTTGGCAACTGAGGTTCACTTTGTTCATCTGGCCAGAATGTGGAAACAGGGATGAAGTGAAAACAGAGCAGAGCTTGTGGCTAAGGGACCCAGCTCCAAGGACCTGTGTGTCATTTACCAATAGTGTCCTTTCTACAGCTGCAGGTCCTCATCTACAAGGGGGGAGGTGATAACTGGGGCCTCGCTGGGGAGAATTACATGAGATCACCGGTAAATGTGCTGGTGGCTTGCTAAGTCGACTGCACATTTTCAGCTGCCTCTTCCTTGACAAAGACAATCAGGCAGAGCAGCATAGACTCTGCCTCATTAATAGCAGGAACTGTTTGTATCCCTTGGAAAATCACTTGTTTGCAAAATTTGTCTGTCTTTGTAATCACAGTGTATGCTCACAGCCCTGTTTGGGTTACTAAGATGATTGCATAATTCGTCTTTTACAGTAATTGCCTCATTTCTGCAAAAGAAAAAAAAAAGGCATAATATTTCCCTAGTTCCCTGGGTCTTCAGTACCTGGATAGAATTTGCCTCATTATGGCAATTGTCCAAGGAGAGGTATTTTCCTGAATTTATCCACTCTGATCACCAGAATAGTCATTTTAATAGTTATGGTTAGGTATCCACATAGAATAACACCTAGAAAGGAAGTGTTCCTTCGTGCACTGGGTAAATGTGTATTGAGTATTTGCTCCACTTACCATGCTACACCCTGGGGATATACTGCTGAACAAGACAGAGCCTATGTTCTCAGGAAGTTCCTAATAGATTTGAGGAATTTTTTTTTTTTTTTCAAGAACACAGGCAATTTTTTTAGAAGGCTGTAGGTATAAGAACGGGCTAAATATCAAGGAACCACAAGGGAACAAATGAAAAAAGGATGGGGGTGAGTAGGTGGGAAAATCAGAAAAGGCTGCAGAGAAAGGTAATAACACACATTTTAAAGAGACAAAGATACACGCCATTGTACAGGTTAAACACATATTAAGAGATGATCGTGATGACCATCCCATTCCCTTACAGTAACTGTAACACTTCATAGCAAGTATCACACAAGAGAACAGAATAGTCTGTATCCTTGCCCAGACCACCTGTGCTGAGTGGTCAGCTCCCTTCCCCAAGACATGTACTACCAACTGTTAGAAGTTACTAGTCTTTCCTTGGGAATCCAGGTGTACTGTCAGGATCAGATGCAGGAAAACAGAATCAGACCAGATATTTTATGCAGTAAGGGACTTAATGCAGAGAGTTAGGTATTAGAAAGATGGACCTGAGGCACAGCCACAGCAACTGCCTCTCCACCTGCAATGAGAGTGACCAGCCAGTGGCAAGCTGAGTAGGTTATTGCCACTACTACATGGCTGCCTGCTGACACCCAGGAAGCAAGTGAGGGGATGCTAGGGCACTGTGACAGAAAAGCTTAATTTCTCAGAGCCAAGCTTATGGCAGCCACAGACTTAATATCAGGAGGAACCACCCAGCTCACTTCCGCCTTCCCAAAGATGCACAGGTGCATCTAAATGAAGGGAGCAAATTTGCACCTGGAGAATGGCTGCACAGGAGTCTGGGCAATGTAACTTTTAGCGACCAGAGTCTACACTAGAGGAAGGCACTGGAGACGAGAAGAGGACTGGGATGGAGGAGGCCAAGCCATGCCCTCCATCACACTGAGGAATGGCAGCCCCCTGGTTTCCTACAACCAACCGAGGTTCTTTTTCTGCATTCTTCGTTGGGGTGTAAGTCTTTGTAGAAGTGTTTGTTTGATTACAGGGATATCTACAGCCGCCTTGAGGCAAGTATTTAGGCCATTACTAGCTACGTGAGCTTAGGCATTATATTTAATCCCTCTGTGTCCTTGCTTCCTCACTACAAAAGGGGGATAATATTAATTCCAACCGCAAAGTCCGTTGTGAGGAATACATGAGCTAACAGAGGTAATGGTCTAAGAACAGTGTCAGGCATCTAACAAGCAGCTATTTGTATTTATAGTCTGGGCTAAAAACAGAGCCCGTTATGGCAAAGCTCCATGATACTTAATGTGCAAAACCATTAATAATAGTCTGAAACATTAGCTTAGGCTAGTACTATTAAAATTTTTCTCACCACTCATTTTGTACAAAACATACAGAGGTATATTAGGCTTCTCAAAAAAAGACTGCATTTGCTGGTTGATACTTATTTCTTCTAGTATGAAGCATCATATCTCCTGCTCCACAATTTATTACAGAAAAAAGACCCTTGCAAGTTATTAAAATTTTGAATCAGAAAGTTCCAGTGACGCTTACAGAAAGAAGCACATCTAACAAACAAGGACTGCATTTGTCTTCAAAATGCTTTTTCTTCCAAATGAAAACTGTAGCTATGCTTCCGACATTCTAATCCATAAAAGAAGAGTATATTATCGCTGTTGAGAACAGAATGGGCAAGTGAGCACAGAATAAAGGGAAGCTGATCCACTACCTAAACCTACCAGAAAAAATACAGCGTAGCTTCCATTTCCCTGAAGAACTCATGCCTTCTGATAAGCAACCTCAGAAAAGTCTCCAAGGTCCTCCCACTATCACTAGACTATGGGTTTACTAAATAGTAGGCCAGGAGGTCTGGGGAGACTCTACTTGCCTTTCACACTACTAAGCGAAGGTTGTAGTTCTCTCGTTCTCTTCTTCCAGGAAGGGAATCTGAGGATAAAGGATGGGCGAGGCCCTAAAAATAAATGCCACTCTTTTTTTTCTGTAGCTTTTCCCTCAGATTGGTTCTTTGAAACAGTATTCTAACTGGTTATACCAAAATTGGGAAGCATAGCTTCAATTCTTTTTTTTGGCTGTGCCGTGTGGTATGTGGGATCTTAGTTCCTCAACCATGGATTGAACCCATGCTCCCTGCATTGGAAGCACAGAGTCTTGACCACTGGGCTTCAAGGGAAGTTCCCCCTTCAGCTCTTTTATATTCTAATAGATTGCCTGCTATAAAAAAAAAAACCTTAAAATATAAAGAATATAAAAAGAAAAACTTAAAAAATAAAACTCTATAAAAGAAAAAGTGCTTTAAGAGCTGATGTCCATAGGAAGCATTCTGGGAGTTGCTGTGTGCAGATGTCTAGTTAAAGAAAAAATTTTGGCTTTCATCTTAAAACTTTACATTTTAAAGCTCAGCACATTAAATTTTTCTTAAGGGCAAGGACTGGTTTCCATACGTATTCTATAGCTTCCTATAACTGCTTCTGTTTGGTTTTCCACAATGGAATATCTCACAGACAAATACTGAAAACAAGAAAGTGTTTCTTACTCAAGAAATATAAAAAATGCTGGGTTAAACCAAATAAAGCACGTTGCTTACACAAAGCTTCTCAAACCTTTAATATATATTGTGAGTCTAAAGTGGGGCAATGTAGGCAAATTTTTCCATTCTTACTGAACCCTAGAACTATGGCCTTATGGAATGATAACTGAGATACAGTGAAACCGCTGTGTAGGATATGGGTGCTATTCGTATGGCTATTACATTTGGCCTTCATCCATCATTGCATTATCCTACTATGGTTTATGACTTTTGGTGAAAAAATGGATTAGGAAGCTGGAAGATCTGATTGAGAAACTCTTCTAGAAAAAGTTCAAAATATACAGAAAAGACTAATGGATATTGAGGATAAAAGGGACAGTGTTCACATCTGGAAAATGAAAGTCCTAGAAGACCAAAGGAGTATGAAAGCATGCTGGATGAACTACTAGTCTACTGGAAGAGATATTCACAACCAGTGGTTGCAAACACAGTGGTCTAGACAGGGCTCTTCAATATGGTGGTCTAGACAGGGCTCCTCAACCTTGGCACTGGAGATATTTTCGGCTGGCTAACTCTGTTATCTTTGTTGTAGCAGGGGATGTCCTGTGCTTTATATCCTGTTTTGTAGCACCCATGGATTCTACTTTGCAGATGCCAGAAACACCCCCTACAATGTGACATCCCCAAATGTCTTCAGATATTACCAAATGTCCACTGGAGGCAAAATTACCCTTGATTGAGACTTACTGGTTTATGATTAAAAGAGTCACCATAAGAGCACTAAAAATGCATAACTTCAAAATCAACAGATCTAGTGGGAAGAAGAAAAGAAGAATCAAAGAAACAGAAAATAACAGTAAAGTACCTAAAGAAAGATGGCAAAAATAAGTCCTAGTAGAACAGTAAGTGTAATAAATATAAATATGCTATTCTAGCAACTCAAGGTCAAGAGACCTTGAGTTCAGAATAAAAAAGCACACAGAAAGAGCTACACTTAAGAAAAAAAAGATAAAGATTGCAAATAGAGAAAATAAAAAGACAGATCAGAAGAAAACTGAGAGACTAGCAGCCTTAAATAGTTAAAAAAAATTAAAAAGCAAAATTCAAAACAAAGAATAGCACAACAGACAGAGGCAGATCTGTAACAATAACCTATAAGAAATTGTAGAGGAAATAGATGTAAACATCATGAAAATCCATGCACTTAGTAATCAGCATTAAATCTGCAAAGTATAAAACTTACAGAAGCAAAGGCAGAGATACCGGAGTCAAAATTAAAACAAAAAATTTTTGTTACCAGTTTTGACATACTCCACTCAAAAAATGGAAGAGACAGAAAATAGAATATACAATAGGTAATTGAATTTATGTGCATGCGTGCTTAGTTGCTCAGTTGTGTCTGACTTTTTCCGACCCCATTGACTGTAGCACACCCAGCTCCTCTGTCTATGGAATTTTCCAGGCAAGTATACTGGAGCAAGTTGTCATTTCCTACTCTAGAGGATCTTCCTGACCCAGGGATCGAACCCACGTCTCTTGAGTCTCCTGCGTTACCAGGTGTTTTCTTCACCACCATCCTACCTGCGAAGCCCAACTGAATTTATGCAACTGAAGTTAAATATACATATGTACACATGGGAGAGAGAAAGAATCCTTGCTTTGTGAGGTACCCTATGAACTGAAACATGTACATATAAGTATTGTGTCCTTGTTTTACGATATTTATAAACATTGAGCATGGATAGGTCACAGAAGAAGCCCTCAAAAATGAGAAAAAATCAGTTTGATCCAGGCCATAATCTCTAACCTCACACAGATAAAGCAACCAAAAGGTATGGAAGAGAATATATGTCCTCAGGCACCAGTCTATGGAGATGCTTCAAAGATGCCATTTTAGGAAATTTTTAATCTTAATTTCACTCTGAGTTCAGTCAGTTCAGTTCACTCACTCAGTCGTGTCTGACTCTTTGCGACCCCATAGACTGCAGCACACCAGGCTTCCCTGTCCATCACCAACTCCTGGAGCTTGCTTAAACTCATGTCCATTGAGTTGGTGATGCCATCCAACCGTCTCATCCTCTGTCGTCCCCTTCTCCTGCCTTCAGTCTGAGTTATCATCTCTTAATTTGTTGAAATGTAAATGCATGAATATATTTTAGTTTCACCATGATTTAAAGTAGTGAGCAGATTCTAGCATGGTATAAGGATAGCATGGTATATAACAAGATATAATAATGATATAATTTATTAAAATGCTAAGTTAATAAGATCACTCAGTTGTGTCCAACTCTTTGCGACCCTGTGGACTGTAGCCTACCAGCTCCTCTGTCCACTTAATCCTCCAGGCAAGAATACTGGAGTGGATAGCCATTACCTTCTCCAGGGGATCTTCCCAACTCAGGGATTGAACCCAGGTTTCCTGCATTGCAGGCAGATTCTTTACCATCTGAGCCACCAGGGAAGCCCCAAGTTAATAAGGTTAGTTTTGCAAATTATAAGCATATTATGTCTACTTTACCTACTCAATTACATTTTCATAATGGTAATTGCATACTTATTTCATATTTCAGCAGTTTTAATAAGGGTTCCTTCCAACAGAGTCAAAGGAATTGCTATTTTTAGAAATTGATCACCCTAAAGAGGGTTTTGGGGCTTCCAGGTGGTGCTAGTGGTAAAGAACCTGCCTGCTAATGCAGGAGACAAAAGAGACATGGGTTTGATCCCTGGTTTGGGAAGATCCCCTGGAGAAGGAAATGGCAGTCCACTCCAGTATTCTTGCCTGGAGAATCCCATGGACAGAGGAGCCTGGTGGGCTGCAGTCTGAGGGGTCACAAAGAGTTGGACATGACTGAAGTGACTTAGCATTAAAGAGAGTTTTAAGATATTCAACTTTTTAACATATTGGAATGTAAAATGAAGAGGTGGAAAATACTTGAATTGATCCACTCTAATTAACTTAGCATTTTAATGGTTAGAGGTTTTAACAGTATCCTTCAGTTGATGTATCCTAATCCATTTATATACTACTGTTTCCTCAGTGTGAGGATGCCATGGGCATTGCTGAATCTTTAACCCTAAGTATAGGACTCACAAACAATTAGCTTTCACTTGTCAAAGTCATTACTGAATGAATGATTGTGAAACTATTTCCTGGGAATAGTGATGAAAACTGTATCTGCCTCTATAACCAAATCATAAGCTTCTACCCATTTAATGACAATGAAAGTCTCTTTCCAGGTTCCTCTGGGTTTGGTAAGACATTTTTACACTCTATAATGTACAACTGAAACAGTTGAGCACATGTTTAACAACCATGGCTAGGCTCAATGAATCCTGGGAATTAGATTAATTTGCCATGATGCATCCAGAGATTAGAGCTACCTGACAAGTTAAATCAAGATGCAATTTAATGATCAACAGGCAGTAAGTGCATAGTATCTCATCAATTCCATTCAATGATCCTGAGAAGAAAGTTATGTTTTTTCTCCATAGCCAGGTCAAGCTGACATTGAAACCCCATATCTTTCCCCATTCTGTGTTACAGGGGAGAGAATCCTTCATCACACTCGTGAGTTCAGGAACCATCCCAGAAATAAGGGCAACCAAATGTGATTTCATGGTGAAAGTAACAATAATGCTACTATTATTGTGGTATGGCTGGCTTCCTGGCTAAAGACAGCATTGATGACTTGGTGACAGCGTCAGTGAGCAGGGCCACATGTCCCCTTCCAAATCCAGATATCTCACTTACTTTGGCAGAAGAAAAGTCACGTTTGTCTGGAGAGCTCTGGAGGTGAGAGTTGAGAGCATCACAAACCCAGCCTCACATGGACAGCTAGATTACCCACTGATGTGGAATGGCCCATATGTGAAGTTACCCCCAAATGTCCCAAGATGTCTCCATGGTCAGCGTGGGGTCTGCTGCCAGGGTAGGCAGCTGTGTGGCCTTGGGAACCACTAACTTGGCATTTCCTCAATTGTGGAATGACAGATTAGATGAAATCACTTGAGCTCTATGATTTGCTCTTTGGCAAGGCACCATGAATCTGGCGGATGAGTTACTAAGGACTCACAAATAATGAACTTTTAAGATTCACAGATAATTTTGGATGTGGAAATTGTTTTTGAAATGCTATGCCACCGAAAGTGTTGGCATTTTGCATTAAATCACTTCACAGTTATATATGTGTTCTACTGTGGGAAGAACAAACTGTCAAACTGAGATTCTCAAGAGGATGCTCTGTGTTTACTTTTGTCTCAGCCGAAATGTCATGTTAACACCAGATTCTGTTCATTCATGGAGTTGCAGGACACTTGATACTGCTGACTCTCCCTTCGTCAAACAGCCCCTCTCTCATCTTCTATGATGTGGTTGCCAAGTTCTTGTCCTACCTCTCCATCGAACCTCCACTTTCTTTTTGAGTTCCTCCTCTGCCTCTCTCTCTTTCTGATAGGGACCTTCTGGTGCTTTATTTCTACATACAGTCCATGAGTGAATTCTTCCACTCTCAGGGACAACTACCCCAGATCTACACCTTAGCCTTGATCTAGGGCTGAGCTCCAGATTCTTTCATCTCTTCCTCATGGATGAAGGTTTCCACCTCTCTCCTCTGCTATGCTCCTACTCCAACTATTTCTTGACTTGAGAAATAAATGCCATTGACACCACTGCAGGCAGGTACAGCTGTGAAGAGCTGATTCAAAACCAGATCTGGGTTCATCCACCTCATTAAGACAGACTCGAATGTGTTCTTTTTTATAGCTGAGTAATAGTCCATTGTATATATGTACCACAATTTCTGTATCCATTCATCTGTCGATGGATATCTAGGTTGCTTTCATGTCCTAACTATTGTAAGTAGTGCTGTAGTGAACATTGGGGTACATGTGTCTCTTTCAATTATGGCTTTCTCAGTGTATACATACAGCAGTGGGATTGTTGGGTCATATAGTAGTTCTAGGGCTTCTCAGATGGTGCTAGTGGTAAAGAGCCCGCCTGCCAATGCAGGAGATGTAAGAGATGCGGGTTTGATCCCTGGGTCAGGAAGATTTCCTGGAGGAGGGCATGGCAACCCACTCAGTATTCTTGCCTGGAGAATGGACAGAGGAGCCGGGTGGGCTACAGTTCACAGGGTTGCAAAGAGTTGGACATGACTGAAGGGACTTCTCATGCACGTACGCATGGTAGTTCTATTCCTAGTTTTTTAAGAAATCTCCATACTGTTCTCCATAGTGACTATGTCAATTTACAAACAGGGAGCTCAACCCAGTGTTCTGTGACAACCTAGAGGGGTGGGATAGGATGGGAGATGGGAGGGTGGTTCAGGAGGGATGGGACATATGTATACTTGTGGCTGACTTGTGTTCATGTGTGGCAGAGGCCAACACAATATTGTAGAGTAATTGTCTTCCAATAACTGCATTTTCTTCTATACTTCTCAATACTGTACAATTATAATCTTTGATAATTATTAATTACTCAAGAGGGCTTCCCTCATAGCACAGTCGGTAAAGAATCTGCAGGAGACCCAGGTTCGATTCCTGGGTCAGGAAGATCCCCTGGAGAAGGAAATGGCAACCCCCTCCAGTATTCTTGCCTGGAAAATTCCATGGGCAGAGGAGTCTGGAAGGCCCTAGTCCATGGGGTTGCAAAGGTCCGACATGACTTAGTGCCTAAACCAGTTACTCAAGAACAATAAAAAGAAAAAAAAAACAGATTTGGGGCCAACAACATAATTGTCTAAGGTGTTAAACAAGTAACCATCATAATTAAAGTAGAGATGGGCAAAAAGGAGAATGCGGCAAAACTGAAGGGTGTAAGCTAGTCTAAAGGGAAAAGTTAATCCTTTACTGTCGCTCACTAGGGCCCCGTGGAAACACTCAAAATAAAAAAAAGATCATGACATCCAGTCCCATCACTTCTGGTCAAATAGATGGGGAAACAATGGAAACAGTGACAGACTTTATTTTTCTTGGGCTTCAAAATCACTGCAGATGGTGACTGCAGCCATGAAATTAAAAGACACGTGCTCCTTGGAAGAAAAGCTATGACTAACCTAGACCACACATTACAAAGCAGAGACATTACTTTGCCAACAAAGGTCCATATAGTCAAAGCTACTAAACTGAATGTTGAGAACTAAACTGAAATTACTCCATATATATGTGCATACCTTGGTTGCATATATTGTATTGCTCTGGACTTATAAACAAATGGATTTAAAAACAGGGCTTCCCTAGTGGCTTAGATGGTCAAGAATCTGCCTGCAATGCAACAGACCTGGGTACAATCCCTGCATCAGGAAGATCCCCTGGAGAAGGAAATGACTCTTCACTCTAGCATTCTTGCCTGGAGAATTCCATGGACAGAAGGGCCTGGCAGGCTACAGTCCATGGGGTCACAAAGAGTCAGACACAACTGAGTGACTGATACTTTCACTTTAAAATTAAGCTTTTCATATTCACTCACTCAAAAGTAGAAGAGCAAATGTATAGTTGCAATGGTGATGACATTTGTGTTCAGCTACATCCTGCCCTGCTATCTTCCAATTCTCTGCCACTGAATAGAAGTGGGAAGTGTTGCCTTTGTGTGTGGTCTTCTGTGTGTTACAATGTGGTATATAACACATTCGATTGTGAATTGTGTACTTTACTGAAACGATCCCGTTTACTGAAACAGTAAAGCATCCTTCAAAGTGAATTATGCATTACATACTTGTTGGACACCTGAACCACCATGCTCCGACCATTATTTCTGCACTAAGTGCTGTTCTACTCACCGATGAGGTACATGCCGATCCAGTCCCCAGCATCCACTTCCTCCTTGATGTCCCAGTGGATCACCAGGTCCTGCGAGTGCCCTATGGAGTAGTAGGAACTGCTGACCATGAGTGTGGAGCGGCTGTCCGAGGTGACCAGGTCGGTGTCGCTGGTGGAGCGGGGGATGGTGACGGCACCATGAGGGCCAGTCCTGATGGCCACACTGTGGTACTGGCCTGGGTTGTAGCTGTGGCGGAGTGGCTCCTTGCACCGGCGTCGATTCTGGGAGTTTCTAGATGGAGATGCCATGGCAGCCAGGCCTAAGAACCTGTTCTGGTACAGATTCTGTGGGGGCAAACAGACAGTCAGCAGGGGCGGGAGATGCTGGCTCCACAGTCAGTCATCGTCTTCACAGGGAAGGGAGGATGCATTGGGGGAAGACCAGCCCTTTTAGGAAGATTTGAAATAGACACAGAGCATTTTCCTCGGGGCCAAAGTGGTAGCTCTGGGTTCAGGTGGGGAAGGCAAGAATGAAATACACACTCACCAAGGGGCCATGCCTTTCCTTGCTCTGTTGGGGTCTCTGCCTCCCTCAGCTCCCCCCAGCATGCTTGGTATCAGAAGGCCAAGAATGTCTACAGAATGACCTGGCAGTGTGACTGCCCTCAAAGTGCCATCTCTTGAGTTCTCTGGCATAAATTCAATTGGATCCAATTTTACCCTTCTTTATGGTAAATGATGGTTATTATCATGGCACATTTTAGTGATCTCTGTGGCATTCGAGACCCTACACACAACCTAGAATAAGAGGCAGTCCCTGCTGGAGGAGGTGTTCACTGCTTTCATTTACAACTCTCATTCTACAGCAGGTCACTGTATCACCTGAAATGCCTATTAAGGATCTCAGATATCCTAGTAATCTTCAAACACTGCAGTTTTCACTAAAACCCAACCTCATTAGACCATGTCTCCCTTAGAGCTAATACCATAGAAAATATTGTGTCTGCTGAGACAACGTGGAGCTGATACAGACCAATGACATGACTGTTTTGCTACAGATGGCTTTGAAAACAGGGGGAAAGTGCATCCTGTAGAATTGGAATGAGGGATTCTTTTTTGAAACAAGCAGGGGTGATTTTTATTTCATCAAAGTATACTACAATTGGGATTTAAATGTACATTTTGGGGGTTACTGTCTATAAAAGAACCTGTTGTTGTACAACTAATAGCACTTTTGTTTTTCAGAAGAGAAGATTAAGGTCTTAAAATATGTTACATCATGCAGTTTAGATCCCAGGACTGTAACTTATTTATTATACACATCCATCAAATGCGAGTTATTGAGTTTCTGTTAACCAGCCAGGAGGACCAGACTCGGCACCAGTCTACTCTTGACATGATATAAGTCTATTTAGCAGTAATTTGGGTCCATACTTTTTCTATCTTCAAAGATCAGGGCACTTGTCAAAAGTCTATTAACCTGATTAAGCACAGTGTTGGTATTTGGAATCTTGGGCCTTAACAGCCATATGTCAGGCCTATTTATTCATCATCTGAGTCTCTTGTTGGGACTCTTTCTAGCCCCACTGGTGGTAACCATGGAATTACTATTGGCAGAGAAGCCAGGCTTCAGAAAGCATCTTATCACACTATTGGTACCATATGTCTTTTTTTTTTTTCTTTCTAATGCTTGTCACTGCAAGAGTATGAAAATAGATGGACCATGGTGTTGCCTGGAAACCAGTCCACTTCTCAGGAACACAGGCACAGCCTTGAGCTCAGGAACAGCTCATGAACAGCCCACCTCACAGGCACCCTGGCTCTTCCAGACAGTTCCAAGAGGATCACAGGAACCTGCTCATTGTACAGGGGACTTTGCTCAGAGACCTTTGTAAAGCCTCCAAAATAAGGAAGGCTGCTGCTGGTGTGTAACCTTTCTTCAGTTTACATGTACTTTATGTGCACCAATAGAATCTTATAGTGTTATCATGGAGATTTAAACAAACTGAGCGAGTAGCACCGACACATTCACCGCCATGTGTAAAGCAGCTAGCGAGAAGCTGATGTGTAACACAGGGAGCTCAGCTCGGTGCTCTGTGATGACTGAGAGGGGTGGGATGGAGGGCTGGGAGGGAGGTCCAAGAAGAAGGGGATATACATATACATAAGCTGATTCATTCTGTTGTTCACCAGAAACTAACACAACATTGTAAAGTAATTACAGTCTAATTAAAAAAAAAACATAAAATGACTACTTGGAATTAAATGAGATAATCAAGTATATAATTATGAGTCAGACCAAACAACAGGCAATTCTGGAGCATCACCTTCCAGCTTCCAAGCTGTGTATCCCTGGACAACTTATTTGATCTCTCTAGTCCTCTGTTTCCTCATCTATCAATGGGTTGCTGTCAAAATTTAATGAGATAAATGCAAACGAAGCTCTTACTATAGTAAGTGCTCAATAAATAAAAATCTACTACTGAAACACTACTAGCATTGTTTTAGTAAGAAAGCACCACTGAAACGGAGGTTCCGGGCAGTCAGCGAGCTTCTTGTACTGGTCAAGGGTCCCCACACGTGTCCTCAGAGCCTCACGCTTAAGTCATTCAACAGCAGACCTTCAGCTCATTCCTAGTTATGACCTTCCAGGTTTCTTCTTACAAAACTGACACTGCAAACATGGAACAGGCCAGCATGTTTGGAAAGGTGTCCTATCTACCAGTCTTTGGATAAATCTTCCTTTTGCTTTGTGGGTAAAAATAAAAAAACAAAACAAACTTCCCTTCATTTGTCAGGTTACTGCTTGAATGGAATATTTCTTTGCATTCATGTTGAGGCTGAGAGATTTTTATCTATGTCGTGTCAGTCAGGGCTCAAGGAAGATTATAGAGTGCTTTGCTTTCACTGAAGACTTCTGCTGTGGTATTTTTTATTAGAATTCCCTGGAAACCAGGCAGGTCTCCTGACACTGTCAAATTACAGTTTACACCATCCACATGGTGGGAACAAAAGCATAGAAAGAAATGTTAGTCAAGGAAGATGTTTCTTATTAATTTACTAGATTTGAATTAATAGCATTTTCCTGGAATTAGAAGGACAGCTTCAACGCTGCTCTTCGAAGACTGCACTCCCTCACCTCACCCCAGCTTTGTCCACATCCTCCTCACTCATGCTTGTAGGAAAGATTTATATTCTGCTTTGAGGTTATGCTCCAGCACCAGCTCTGCTGTAACCTCTCCTTATATCCTTCCCCATTCCCAAGGGAGAGGGGCTTTCTACTCTGTGATCCCACAGGAATCTCATTTTCCCTGAAAGAATTCTTACTGTATTCTCTAGCTGACCTGTGTTGTGCCCTAAGCTATGAAGTCCCTGAGGCCAGTGTTTACCGCTCTTTATATCTCCTGAAACTTGCATGACACCTGGTACACACACACAAAAAAGGGCTAAAAACTTTAATAGAATTTATTTTACTCAATGAAGTCCCTTCTTGTTCCACAAAGAGCTTAAAATGACTAATATATAAAATACAGAAAGATGTGATGTTAGTAGTAGATGGTGCAGGGAATGAACAAAATAGAGACAAACAGTTACGTAGGAAGAAGGCTAATATCAGACTCTGCGCCATCATTTCCTAAACAGGTGTTTTTCTTAAAGACTCACACAGCTGCTTCTGGAATAGAGCAGGTGGATGGCTGATTTTCAACGTATCATTTCTCTGTGGCCATGTTCCCCCAAGACTTTCACATATGTTCTAGTTTAAACTATAGATGCATCCGGCTAGAAGAAGCAGTTTAATCACTCTCTGCTCACATCTGAACTGTGGGAGAGAGATGAGCATCTGTCCTGCTTTTAAATAGCCCTGGATAAAAGACCACTCTTTCCCTAACAACAATTCCAATATTTATAACTTCACAATTCTTCCTCATCTCTAAGGCAAATCTTTCCCTTCTTTCTCCTAATTCCTTCACTCAATAGATGCAGAGAAGTTAACCATATTACTAACTGTATCCCCGTTTTTTCATTCCATCAAGTAATTCAAATGTCGCTTATCTTCTCTTACATTGTTGATAAGCAACAGACACGGATAAGAAAACCATAGAATATTAGTAACAATTTCAGTTACATTGCAATTTTCTAATTATTGGTTCAGTAACATTGTAATTTTCTAATTATAGCCCTAGTTATGCGATATGCTAAGCATATATTTTAATTGACCCTTGAAAAAGAGGTCCAATGAGTGAGCACTAAAAACAATCTGATCACATCATGTCCTGCTTCATAGGGAATATGATTCCATCTGTTGGCTTATTTCCCATTTGTCACAGAAGATATAACAATGATGTTTACTTGTTTTGCCTTCCGACTTAAATAATTCATCATTGTTGAAATGTTTTGAATTAAGTTATATTCTTCAGTTATTTTTTTAAATCTTGGAACAGGCCGTGTGTGTTTAATCTGTTTAGTATGCGTTATAGCACAATAGCAAAAACAAAACCTTCCAGGAGGAGATAGAATCTTAAAAGCAAAAAACATCACTCCTAGGGAAGGAACAAGTTACTATGTACATCTTTTTTTGGTTTTTTGAAGAACATAGGGAGACAAAAGATTTGGCTGTGTAAATTTCTAACTGACAGAGTCATTAATAGCTTTTCTGTTTTGGAATATAAAGCTGTGAGTGAGTGCTGTCTCAGAAATGAAAAGAAAGTGGACAAAAGACATCTAGAATAAAGAAAGTGATTCTTAATAAATGCCTCTACACTCAGAAATCAAAAACTGTGACTGGAAAACACAGGCCCTGAAGGAAACTTCATTAGAGTATACAAGTTGAGGTTATAGAAACTGGCATTATTTAGCAGGAAGAAAGAACATGAGAGTTTTTTGAGTTCATGAACAGATTTGATTTTGAGCAAGTAGATGCCTGAAGCTTTTTTATCCTATCCTTAGCTCTTGTTATGCTATCAGGCGGGTAATGGAACTCAAAAAAATTATATAACATCTCTTTCTGCAGTGGATTTGAGAAAATTTACAACAAAAGAAATGTAGATGGAAATAGGGAAATATAAGCCAGATAGAAATTGGGAAGTAGCAATAAGAAAGGATAATAATAATATGGTTGGAACTTGGTACAGTATCTCATTAAAACCCTAGCAAGTATCACTCTTTCCATGTTGGTGAGAAACCCAGCTCAGATATTTAATAGTTCATAAACAATGCCAAAGTCACACCTCTTGCAGCAGGAAGTAGGGATTTGAGCCATTCTATGTGACTGTGAGGAGGGCAAACCACAGCCAAACCTGAAGGAAATCAACCTTGAATATTCACTGAAAGGACTGCTGCTGAAGTTGAAGCTCCAATACTTTGGCCACCTGATGTGAAGAGCCGATTCACTGGAAAAGATCGAAGGCAAAAGAAGAGGGGAGTGGCAGAGGATGAGACGGTTAGACAGCAACACCAACGCAATGGACATGAATTTGAGCAAACTCTGGCAGATAGTGGAAGACAGAGGAGCCTGGCATGCTGCAGTCCATGGAGTTACAAAGAATTAGACACGACTTAGCAACTGAACAACAACAATGTGATTATAAGTGAGCACTTTGATCACTCAGAAGCACTCTCTCCAAATTATAACATGGGAAGATAAAGTTGTGGTAATTGAGACTTAGATTCTCCTCTGAGATTCTTGGCAGTCAAAATGATAAAGGAAAATGTAATTCTCACAATCAGAATATGGGAATATTTTTTTCCCTCAAGTTATAAGATGCTTCATATTCAACTTTATGTAGGAAACACTGCATGATGTGGTAAACAATATCTTAAAAGAATATCTTTTCTTAAAATCACAAATGTAGTGGCAGATTGCTTGAACAAGCCTTTGATGAAAGCTGAGGTCATAACACAGAGTACATTAAGGGCTAAATGGATGGGTTCTGCTATGTGCTTTGACCATATTCAAAAGTCCCCTTGGCTTATTGCACTCCTGAGGCCCCAAACCTCTTGCTCTCAACTCGGTGTCTGTTCTTTATCCTCCATCTCGCTCTCTGGCCTTGATGCTGATAAAATAAAATTTCACATATTGAGGTATGAGGAAATCATTCTGGCTTGTACATGAATTAACTTAAATTTCATGTAACTAGAACAACCTGTTTGTGGCCTATCAAACATACATTGCACATCTGCTTTAATTATTAAAGAAGTGTTCACTGACCAGAAATAAAGAATGTCTATCTTAAAAGTAAAGATTAAACGCCTTCCTTCCTGGGACGCCGTTGCTGGTACTCCTTCCATTATAAGACTCTCTTCCCAGGTGCTAAGGTCATACTGACTGGCTATGTACGTGCTGGTCTGTTTTTCTGGACACTTTGAAGGAATGTATCCCTGGCTTGTTTGATGTTCTTTGCTCTGATGAGACAAAAACCTATGCTTAAAGCCATGCTTCTCCGGAGCAGTTCCTCAGAGTTGTCTGAGAGGCTGTCCTCAGTTTGGCTCAAATAAAACTCTTTTCCATTCCTATTATAGACTGTTTATTATTTTCCTTGATAATGTGAGTAAACCAGAGCCTTACAGACATGTTCTCTCTGCAATTATCTTGTTAACTTACTTCTTGTTAGTGTCCCTCTACTAGGATGTAGGGGCTTTCCTTGTGGCTCAGCTGGTTAAGAATCCGCCTGCAACGCGGGAAACCTGGGTTCAATCCCTGGATTGGGAAGATCCCCTGGAGAAGGGGAAGGCTACCCACTCCAGCATTCTAGCCTGGAGAATTCTATGGACTATATAGTCCATGGAGTCTCAAAGAGTCGGACACGACTGAGCAACTTTCACTTTCACTTCACTCACTAGGATGTAGGCACCAAGACAGTGTGGTCCCTACCCAGTTCCTTTAGGTCTGCATCTCTAACTGAGGTAGTTCTGGGTAAGGATGCAGTGAATGCTCAGTGAATGAGTGAATGAATGAATGGGCATGTGGGTGACGAAGACTGGGACACACCTGCCTCCTCTGTCTTGAAGCCATGATGTGATGCTCTCTTCCCTGCTCTCAGGAACTTAACTCAGTGCCTCTTTTGTCTCAAGCACACAACTTTGTGCCCATAATCCCCTGAATTATTGGTTCTCGAATGACACTGGTCAGAAGGGAGGCTTGAGAATGAGACAAAATACTGTCCCCGGGGAGGTCCGTTCTTCCATTTCATATCCCAAGACCTGAGTCCTGCCGGTAGATTCCTACCTCTGCTGTTGTGAGTGAGGCTGTGGGACAGAGGTGGGTGTGAGGGGCTGAGGTGGCTCTGACCCCACTAGATGGCTGGGCGTGTCTGAGGAGGAAGGGTGGGAGGTGGCTGCAATAGCATCATCTTTGTCCAGCTCTTCAGAAGCTGGGCACCCGTCCCTGAAACTGTGCCTCCAAAATGTTTTTAGCCTCAAAGCCATGTGTTGAAAACTCCATCTTTTGTGCTGGCCATTGTGCAGAAAAATATCACAGAGTTACATAAACTAAATTGTGTGGGCTCTTTTTCTTGAAAGAAGAAATAGAATCCCACATGTTGTCGGCTGAAAGGGAACACAAGGCAGAAAAGATTTTAATAAGCAAGTCAATCCAAGCCAGGGAATATCCACATAGGAAGCTGGGATTTTAACTGGTTAAAATGACAGTCAACTCATTCTTTTAGGAACATGTAAAGCCTTATCACTGACAATGAAGTCCAAGAAGACATTGATTAGCGTTAACAGTCCCATCCCCACTTCTCTGGGGCCCCACTGACTGGGGAGGAAAGGATTTGTTTGTGGGCCAGATGCCGTCTCTCTGCTTGTGCCTAAAATGGGTGACTGGGACGCCCTGCCATGCTTCATTGGGTGTGTGCCCTTCACTGCTTCAGTCAAGTCTGGAATTTCTTGATGAAGCTCTGTGTCTCTATGGAGGTTTATGTTTGGAGGCATTCAAGAACCAAGCTGTCAAAATCCGAGAAGTCTGTATGAGTGAAACAGTGGATGGGGAGAAAGGAAGTTAGGAGATAGTTTGGGGAAGGGCAGGGAAGCGTCCTGTGTTGTTTTCAAGAAATCCCTGATCTCTAGTGCTTAATTTTGTTCTACGTTGAAAAGAAAGGTCATTGAAAGTGGTATTCCTCTGTGTGTGTGTGTGTGTGTGTGTGTGTCTGTGTGTGAACAGAGAGAGACAGACAGACAAATGACAGAGACAGAACATGAATGGTCATGCCCAGATATGAAAAACATTCCTGTCTTTCCCTTTTCAATGTTAAATAGGTTTTTTTCTTCCTCAGGAAGGTCCCATACTAACAGATGTTGATAAAGCTCCTTTACCTATTGATGCTTGCAAGAAAAAACCAAATGCTTTATCTCCCAGAACCACAGTGGTCAGGCCAGGTTGGGCCATCCAAGCTCCCAGGGACCCTGCTGACCCCCCGGGAGGCCCCTGGTGGAAGTGTAGGGGAGCAGAATGTCTGCATGTCCGATTTTCTCAGCATCCAGCACTAGGCAGCCACGAGGAACATCCTGACTCTGCATCTCTGCTCCTGACTCCACAGGGCAGCTGAGCCATTGACATGTGTGACGGTGTCTCTCCATCACACATGTATCCAGGGCACCTGCTTGGCTACAGTCCTGTCTCCCAAATCTGACCATAAGACTGAGTCACCCAGACCCCTAGAGTGAGTTGTGGGAGGTCCTGTCCTCCCCACTAGGAAGCAGAGGTCCCCAGAAGGGCAGCAGCCACTCCTGACCACAGCAGGTGAGTGACAGAGCCATGAGGGAACCCAGGGCCTTCCTCTCTCAGGAGGGACATCAGGCTTGTGGAAAATGTGAGGGGGTTTCCCTCTTATTTTCATGATCCTGATTAGATGTGGCAGCTAATAGGCAACAGAGCCAGGCAATGAATATAGATGTAAGAAGGACATTTCAGTAGGGTTTGAAATGAGGGGCTCAGTTTGCACACATACTGGAGTTAATACTCCAAAGTAAGTGATTACTGTGAAGCTTTGGAGTGCTGCATAGATACTGTCTTTTAAAATCTTCCACCCCTGGAAAGTTGGACCTGGCCAGTGGGTGGATTTTTCAGTAAACTCTGCTCTTGGTTTTCTTCTTCTTTCCTTGATCCCAAAGACTAAATGTTTATTGAGTCATTACTATATACTAGAAGCCATGCTCAGTATTGAGAATGGAGATGAGATGAGAGAGATAGATGAAACAGTACTCCTCTCCTCCAAGAGTTTTGCACAGGAGGCAGACATGTAAGCAGTCAACTATGACACAATGACAAGGGAGCAGTGGGCAGGGACCCCCGTGGCAGGGAGATGGATGCTGGGAAGGACTTTCCAGGTGGGGGAACAGTGAAGCTGTCTTTGGAAGGAGCAGTAGGAATGTCACCAGCCAGGCAAGGACAGAGGGAACTGCAACCCAGAGAGAAGGAATTCAATGTGTAAAGACACAGCTTTGCAGAGAAGCCTGGTGTGCTTCTAGATTCAGCAGAGCTTCTCCCAGGCACTGGCCAGAGAGTCAGGCGGCATGGCTGGAAGAGTGGCAGGCAGGTCTCCATGCCACACCAAGACAAACAACCTCCTCCCTTGGAGGATGATGAGCCACAGGAGAGATTTGATCTAGGAAATAATACAATTTGCTCAACTTAAAGGCATCATTCTATAGCAATGAGGAGAGCAAGAAACCTGCTGTGTCTGGAGAAGCCTGTGCTACAGCAACTCTGAAAGTCAAGTCCACATGGATGGAGAAGCTTCACCAGTCAGATGATCCCTGAAGTCTAAACCCTCAGTACCATCTGCAAAGCAGGCACTGAATCTCACTGTGAGAGGAGGAGAGGGAAACGAACAAGGTACATCCTGGGTCCTTGAGGCGGGGTGTAAATGAAGAGCAATCTGAAGGCACGGCTACGGAGACCACAGAGGTATCCCATGTGGCCTGCTTCTACTAGGATTTCACACGCATCCCAGAGAACAGGAGTGTCATGTACCATGTGGTGCATCCTGCGACCCATGGTGCTTGTGCCTAATTTTATTGTTGGAAAACACCACATCATTTAGCAGCATGTGCTCCAGAATAATTTGCTCGTCAGAGCTAATCAAGAGAAGTACATTTCAAGATTTTTTCACTCTTCATTTGCAAAGCTTGCCCAACACATCAATACAGAGCAAATTAGACTTTCTGGAACATATTGTATTTGTAATCTTTGGGCTGGCTACTATCTTGTGGTAAGAAAGATACATAAGCAATAATTTCAGTACAAGGTGACAAATAAGTTTAGAAGGATCAAAGGACAGGACGAGAACTATTTGTTTGTCTAATGAGAAAGGAAATTAAGACTTCAGGGAGAAGGGGAAAAGGTTTAATTTAGGCAAAAGAAACATATACAAAGGCATGAGTGCTTTAAACACTGCCCACGCATATTCAGGGGACAGGAAGAAGACCTGTGTGTCGGAGGCAGGATGCTTGGGGCAGGAGCAGTGGGGAAGGATGGAGCTAAAGTAGAGACAGTTCAGTTCAGTCGCTCAGTCGTGTCCGACTCTTTGCGACCCCATGAATTGCAGCACGCCAGGCCTTCCTGTTCATCACCAACTCCCGGAGTTCACCCAAACCCATGTCCATCGAGTCGGTGATGCCATCCAACCATCTCATCCTCTGTCGTCCCCTTCTCCTCTTGCCCCCAATCCTACCCAGCATTAGGGTCTTTTCCAATGAGTCAACCCTTTGCATGAGGTGGCCAAAGTATTGGGAGTTTCAGCTTCAACATCAGACCTTCCAATGAACACCCGGGATTGATCTCTTTTAGGATGGATTGATTGGATCTCCTTGCAGTCCAAGGGACTCTCAAGAGTCTTTTCCAACACCACAGCTCAAAAGCATCAATTCTTCGGCGCTCAGCTTTCTTCACCGTCCAACTCTCACATCCATACATGACCACTGGAAAAACCATAGCCTTGACTAGACGGACTTTTGTTGGCAAAGTAATGTCTCTGCTTTTAAATATGCTATCTAGGTTGGCCATAACCTTCCTTCCAAGGAGTAAGCATCTTTTAATTTCATGGCTGCAGTCACCATCAGCAGTGATTCTGGAGCCCAAAAAAATAAAGTCTGACACTGTTTCCACTGTTTCCCCATCTATTTCCCATGAAGTGATGGGACCAGATGCCATGATCTTAGTTTTCTGAACGTTGAGCTTTAAGCCAACTTTTTCACTCTCCTCTTTCACCTTCATCAAGAGGCTCTTTAGTTCTTCTTCACTTTCTGCCATAAGGGTGGTGTCATCCGCATATCTGAGGTTATTGATATTTCTCCCGGCAATCTTGATTCCAGCTTGTGTTTCTTCCAGCCCAGCATTTCTCATGATGTACTCTGCATATAAGTTAAATAAGCAGGATGACAATATACAGCCTTGACGTACTCCTTTTCCTATTTGGAACCAGTCTGTTGTTCCATGTCCAGTTCTAACTGTTGCTTCCTGACCTGCATACAGGTTTCTCAAGAGACAGGTCAGATGGTCTGGTACTCCCACCTCTTTCAGAATTCTCCACAGTTTATTGTGATCCACACAGTCAAAGGCTTTGGCATAGTCAATAAAGCAGAAATAGATGTTTTTATGGAACTCTCTTGCTTTTTCGATGATCCAGTGGATATTGGCAATTTGATTTCTGGTTCCTCTGCCTTTTCTAAAACCAGCTTGAACATCTGGAAGTTCATGGTTTACGTATTGCTGAAGCCTGGCTTGGAGAGTTTTGAGCATTACTTTACTAGCATGTGAGATGAGTGCAATTGTGCGGTAGTTTGAGCATTCTTTGGTATTGCCTTTCTTTGGGATTGGAACGAAGACTGACCTTTTCCAGTCCTGTGGCCACTGCTGAGTTTTCCAAATTTGCTGGCATATCAAGTGCAGCACATTCACAGCATCACCTTTGAGGATTTGAAATAGCTCAACTAGAATTCCATCACCTCCACTAGCTTTGTTCGTAGTGATGCTTTCTAAGGCCCACTTGACTTCACATTCCAGGATGTCTGGCTCTAGGTGAGTGATCACACCATCGTGATTATCTGGGTCATGAAGATCTTTTTTGTACAGTTCTTCTGTGTATTCTTGCCACCTCTTCTTAATATCTTCTGCTTCTGTTAGGTCCTTACCATTTCTGTCCTTTATCGAGCCTAACTTTGCATGAAATGTTCCTTTGGTATCTCTAATTTTCTTGAAGAGATTTCTAGTCTTTCCCAATCTGTCGTTTTCCTCTATTTCTTTGCACTGATCACTGAGGAAGGCTTTCTTATCTCTCCTTGCTATTCTTTGGAACTCTGCATTCAGATGGGAATATCTTTCCTTTTCTCCTTTGCTTTTCACTTCTCTTCTCTTCCCAGCTATCTGTAAGGCCTCCTCAGACAGCCATTTTGCTTTTTTGCATTTCTTTTCCATGGGGATTTTCTTGATCCCTGTCTCCTATACAATGTCACGAACCTCTGTCCATAGTTCATCAGGCACTCTGTCTATCAGGTCTAGTCCCTTAAATCTATTTGTCACTTCCACTGTATACTCATAAGGGATTTGATCTAGGTCATACCTGAATGGACTAGTGGTTTTCCCTACTTTCTTCAATTTAAGTCTGAATTTGGCAATAAGCAGTTCATGATCTGAGCCACAGTCTGCTCCTGGTAAAGTAGAGACAAGACTGACTTAAAGGCCAAATGCACCAAAGTAAGAAGAGGGGTGTTTCTTTTGGGGAGAGTGAGCCCTTCTGGAGATAGGAGAAGATACAGTAGTGGGCTCACCTCCACTGTGCTTTCACAAATGTTGTGAAATGCTACTGAACAACTTCATTCAGGAGTAACTTGACAGAAGTCTCTGCCAAGCTATTACGGGAAGTTACCAGAAGGGTAGATGGACGTTGTACAGCTGTCACCTCAAGGGCATGGGAGATTGTGCACACTGCTTTTTCAGATCACCTGTCAGGACTCTGATAGGATGGCACCATCTTGTACTTTAGCTCTAACAAAGGAGCCAATCACTAGGGCCATGAACCTAGTCATGGCCGCCTGTCATGAAGACATAGAGGAACAGAACCAGAAGCAGTACTTTGCTTCTCTTATCAACATGCCTGGGAAGAACACATCCAGAGCTGATATAAATTCAATTGTTAATAATTGTGGTGATGGAGAAGACTCTTGAGAGTCCCTTGGACTGCAAGGAGATGAAACCAGTCAATCCTAAAGGAAATTAATCCTGAATATTCATTGGAAGGACTGATGCTAAAGCTGAAGCTCCAATACTTGGGCCACCTGACGTGAGGAGCTGACACATTGGAAAAGACTGTATTGCTGGGAAAGATTGAGGGCAGGAGGAGAAGGGGGTGGCAGAGGATGAGATGGTTGGATAGCATCACTGACTCATGAGTTTGAGCAAATTCCAGGAGATGGTGAGGGCCAGGGAAGCCTGGCATGTTACAGTTCATGGGGTTGCAAAGAGTAGGACATGACTTAGCAACTGAACAACAACAATAAAACCACTTTTGGAAGACAACTTAGAGCAGAAATGAAGAGTAAACTATTTATGATTTGGCAATATAAGTGAAACACATCTGGGCTCTCTCTCTGTCTATTTCATATACATCCTCTGCCTCCCTTGAGAGGCAGAGGCCATTTCACATCCTGGGTGATATGTTCCTTCCCAAGTTTCTTTCCTGTCATCCTTGTGGTCACTCCTGTGATATTTCTCACCTGTGGTACTCAACTGTCACTCATTCTCTTAGCCACTGCACACTGCACCATCTCAGCACCCAGGCTATAAGAGGAAGGCCAGTAGCGATGGTTTAAATTAAGAGTTATCTGTTGGAAGAAGACAGAAATAAGAAAGAGCCAGGACTATTAAAAAAGAATGAGGCCTATCTTCAGTGATTTAGGATAAAATGATTGGGACAGCTGAAGTGAGAAGAAGGAAAATCAACCAGTGGAGTAAAGAAATGTAGCGACTACCATGTTAACACACTCACATCACACTTGCTACTGAAATTCTCGAACAGCCTTTACAGAAAAAGTCCCTTCTGACATTAATTGGTCACATTGATTAATTTTTTTGATTGTTCTAAGCTGCCTCAATTGAGGCAGTGAACACATGGGGAAGAGCTGTAGTCTGCTTGGATTTAGAGTATTTTTCATTTTACAGGGTAGAAAAAGGGAATGGTTTTCTCATAGTTGTATTTTTTGTTTGTATGCCTGGGACTGTCACCAGAGCTTGTCTGTGATCCACAAAAGCTACAGCTGCCACAGTGAAATGACAAATTCCAGGGCTTATCCTACTGATTCCTGACCATGGGGAAATCTTTGCTCAATAGGATGGTATGGGTTTACATAAAATTTAATACAAGTTAATTTGACTCTCTGTGGCCATCCCCAGGAGGCAAACTAGATGATTATCAACTGGCTAAGACAATTTTCACTCTGAAGCTGATGCCTAGAAGTTTTGAGTCTCAAAGATAGAGTAATATATTCAGGGCCCTCACTGCCACTTCAGTTACTCACAAGAAAAGCCTCCTACACTCAGACAAATAGAAATTCCGAAGTCTCAACAATCTAGATATTTCAGCTTTTTTTTTTCTTTTGAGGCTGGAATTAATTATTCAGATAACATCTCTAATTTTCCATTTTACTGTGTAGGCAGAAAACATCAGAGATGAAAGTTTTCTATCCTTCCAGGGATGTGGGAGCAGCAGACACAGCCTTCACTTGGTGGGGTGGCAGCGACAGACAGTCTGTCATCTGCCTGGGTTGCCCTTCAAACTGCTTGTGAAGCTTTTGTGCAAAGACCCAAGAGACAGCAGAATTAAAAGGAAAATGAGAAAATGAAGTAATTCAGGTTTTTGAAAGGCTGTTCAAGACGAAACATTAGTTCTGAGGAACCAAGAGGCACAGGTACATGCTAATGAGTCTTAAGTGCATATACTTTCAAGATGTTAGTTTTATTCTTTGCAGACAACCAGTCTCATCCACACTAGTCCTGGGAAGATGACAGACTCCAATTTGGTAGCTTAATTATGACCCACAGTCAGAGGCCAGCATTTTACTCTTGCTTTAATAAAATTATCCCAAGGTCTTTAAAGCCACATGTCAGAATGGCTTTAAACTGCTAAGAGTGCCTTTCCCAGACAAATTTCATTTATTTAGTCGTTAAGTCAACCAAAGCACATGTCAAATACTGGAATATGAATTAGAGTACAAGCTATGGTTTATATCTGCCCTGGAAAGCCAGGTCACACTCGTATTAAAAACTAACAACAGCCCTAGATAGTCTGTGGAATCTTTCATACTCAACTGCCAAAGAAAGAGTTACTGAGAAGAATACAAATTCAGGGCTGGAGTCGGGTGGGTATTCCTGACAAGAAGGATGGTGCTTACCCAACCATAATATAAAGAATCCAGGACATGCACTTTAAGTCTTACCCAATTTTGGTTTTCTTAGAAAAACACTGCATTACTACTTTCTAATGACTCTATTTTATATGTGCTTCGAGGAACCTGGTAGGCTGCAGTCCATGGGGTAGTGAAGAGTCGGACACGACTGAGTGACTTCACTTTCACTTTTCCCTTTCAAGCATTGGAGAAGGAAATGGCAACCCACTCCAGTGTTCTTGCCTGGAGAATCCCAGGGACGGGGGAGCCTGGTGGGCTGCCATCTATGGGGTCGCACAGAGTCAGACACGACTGAAGCGACTTAGCAGCAGTAGCAGCAGCAGCAATGGACATATTTTTAAACTGAATTAAAAAAACAAACAAATACAGTTGTATATTTGGGGGATTTTTTTGGTCATGCCATGCAGCATGTGGGATGTTAATTTCCCAACCAGGGATTGAACCCAGGCCCCCTGCAGTGGAAATGTGGAGCCTTAACCACTGGACCACCAACAGGAAAGTCCCTCAGTGGACATATTATCAACACACTGAAGAAGGATGCCCAGAACCAAACCCCATGCAGCTCCTCACATAGCTAAGAAAACACTTCCCCCATCTTGAGATACCATCAAAATCTGGGTAGCAATTTTCATTTTTACCTATGCGTGGGAGGTGGTATGAGAAGGATCCTTGCTGGGACTGGTGATGATTGGAAAGCCTTGAAAACCATTTCAGTGAATGGCTCCTTCTGAGTATACCTGAACCATTTCTCCTCTTGGCTGCCTCTGCAGCACTATCCCTAGAGAATACCGGCCACACACAACAAAAAGGCTAGCTCCACACAGCTTCTGCTTCACAGGATGCAAAAACCATCTGAAAGATGATGAAAAGCAATCTCTATAATTAACATATTTCCATCTGCCCATTAGGAAGTGTCAGAAATAAACAAACAAAAGTTATTGTGGCATTTTGGCAAGGACTTAAATACCAGGACTACACTGTGCCCTTGCTTCAATTGTATATAATTTAATTCTCTTTAATAATGTCCACTGAATATGTAGTCTGGCTAGTCTGTGCTAGCTGTTTGAGACATGATCCCTGGACTCAAATCAAGACAACTGAGGCAGAAAAAGCTGACTGTATGAGCAAAATTAAAAATAAAACAAATGACCTGCCTTCATGGAGATTCAGATTCAGCAGACTGGGATGGGTTCAGATAGCTGTATTTTAATCCCCCCAGAAGCATTCATCAACATCTCTAATGGGCGGTGATCACAGAAAGCTGCAAAGAGGAGCTGGCTATTGGGATATTTTAGCAACAACTGTGCATTAAGTGCCTTGAAGGCATGGGTCAGACTTGGCGAAGCAAAGGATGGAGAAGGAGGCAGTTTTCAGCCAGAAGCAGAGCTACTGAGGCTGCCAAGTACACCCGGAGGGCTGCAGTGTCTTGAGAGGTGCCAGGAAGAACCTTGGAACAGTTTGTTCCTAAATGGATTCACCAGCTTTAGTTCACATCTGGCCTCATTTCTTGATCTAGAGTGGTCAGAGGGGCCACAAACCTTAGCTGTCAAGTGAAAGTAACATGGAAAAGTTTGCTCTGGACTTGACAGCACCAGTGGTGGATGAGAGTGGAGACTGTCTCCAGCAGTTCTTTTAGCTGGAACTGCCCCATGGTGTCAATGGCTGTGCTGCTGACCGCAAAGTCAAACATGTGGGTGTGTCTTGTAAGGACCACAACACCTCGCCCTTGCCACTGGGCAGACACGGCCACAGCCTTTCCTGGGCATCAAGGAAAGCTGAGTCACATTCTGCAAATTCCAAGCACTTGAGGAAATTCTGAGTTTGGACTTTTGAATATAAAAAAGATACATGCTGGGACTCAACCCTGGCAATCCAGTGGTTAAGACTCCATCTTCCAACACAAGGAGCGTGGATTCGATCCTTGGTGGGGGAACTAAGGTCCCACATGCCAAGGGATGTGGCAAAAAAATTTTTTTAAAAGAAGCATGAGAAAAGTTTGAAAAATATGCAAAAATTAAAAATTAAATTATGTTTAAATTTAAATTAAAAAAATTTTTAATTCATGCCCCCTTAACTTTGCCACACAGAGAATACCAGAATGGTCATTTGCCAACATGTCCTTCCTTTTCTATTTATGCATTTTGTTAGATAGTTGAGAACACACAATTTTGCATTCTGCTTTTTACATTTAGCTGTTACAATATATAAGGATTTCCCCTTCTTATTAAAAATACATCATGTAAATTTCAAAGTTACAATATTTTAACATATATTTATAATAATCATCATACTAATTCTATTTTTAGAAATTTAGATTGCTCTAACGACAGAGGATGAGACAGTTGGATGGGATCACTGACTCAATGGACATGAGTTTGGGTGAACTCCGGGAGTTGGTGATGGACAGGGAGGCCTGGAGGCATGGGGTCGCAAAGAGTTGGACACGACTGAGCAACTGAACTGAACTGAATTTTTCTCCATTATAAGTAATGCTATTAAGCTGGCATGACCATGTATCAGTGAAAATGTTCAAGTCAAAAGTATTTCATTTATAGATTTGAGATTTTAAAAATATGTAAAAACAATATGTATGTATATGTAGAACTGATTCATTTTGCTATACAGTAGAAACCAACACAACACGGTGAAACAACTGTGCTCCAATAAAAATCAATTTAAAAAACCAATATGGTGATGTCACAGATGCCATTAATATTTAAAACTGATTTAGTGAATCTTCTTTTGTTTGTCTGGTATGAATAGGCTTGCTATCACTTTGTTTCTCTCTCACCGAAGTGATGTATAAACTATTGACTGAGATGGAGAGACGTAGAAACTATTGACTGACTATGGGCTATGAGATGGAGAGATAATTGAATAGAAACAAAGGCTGATCTGAAAGTCTTTAGAGAGGCTGGAAAATACGAGTGTAACATAGACATTCTCCTCCACCAATCATCCAGGCTCCCTCTTGCCTCTGGCCGCCTCTCTGTCCTCTGGTCTTCCCTGCATTCTATGGAAAGCCTCACTTCCAAGAAGGGGCTGATCCAGGTGCCGTGCCTGTATGGTCCTCAGTCAATCCTGCTGCCTGAACCCAAGATGGCAGAACAAGGGAACGTCCTTCCCAGTTAGTATAAAGGCTAGATATTGGGGGAAAATGCTTCTGAAGTCAGGCTGACTTGGGCCCAAATACTCTTCTACCTGCTGTATGATCCTAAACAAATCACTGGCCCTCTCCAAGAATATTGGAGTGGGTAGTCATTCCCTTCTCCAGGGGATATTCCCGACCCAGGGATCGAACCCAGGTCTCCTGCATTGCAGGCAGATTCCTTACCATCTGAGCCACATGGGAAGACCCTCCAAACTTCAGTTGATTCAACAAAATAAGACTTGACCTCCTCCTCCTTTGGCTGGTTGCTACAGCCAAAGCTAGACTGGGATGGGGATTAAAGAGCCAGGTGTTAGTGAAATGAAGAACCTGCACTGGCCTAGCCTTACATAAGGCTGCTTCCCACAGGACTGGAAGGAGCTAGTTTTACAGCAACAGTGGCAGCCAACCCCTGAGGATTTCTCTGAGTCACTTCACTTCTCTCTGCCCAGAAAATGCTCTCTCAGAAACATCCTCCCTCCCACCACCCACTTGCAAGCCCCAGAAAGGCTGGTTGTAGGACTGCTGCCATTGTCTTGAAGGGCTTCCCTGTTGTGGTCCTGTGGTCACCTGTGTGGATGTGCATGTTGCTTTCAAAGAGAGATGATGGAAATGTGTAAAGTACCCGAGCATCTGAGGACACAGGAGATGCAGCAGTACGTTTTGGCCAGCTGGCACCAAGAGGCTTCTCTAATGTGTGTTAGACTTTTTCCCTCTGGGTTTAAAGTTGGGTTATATAATGCACTTAAAGTTTTTCCTAATTTAGAGAAACAAAATCTCACTGCCACACCAGAGAACTCATTTTTGTTTTGGAGAGTGCCCTAAAGCACGTGGTGCTCAAGATTGAGGACTAGACTTTGGGAAGGTGCAGATGCCGGCAATATAGCATTTTTGATACAAACTTCCCAAGTTTACCTGGTACTAACAGAGGAGTTGAGCTGAATGCAGAGCAACCACAACTCCCTGGGAGATGTTTCCTGCATCCATGGTAAAGTCAGAGAAGAGCACAGGGCAGCGTGAAGAGGGCTTGGTGGAGGAGGGTGTCGTCCAAGATCAGCAACCTGCCCAGCTCTGTACTCCAGCCCTCCTCTTACTGCTGGTGGCACCCTGAGCTCCTTCTGAGGCTCTGGACCAGCCCTATACTTAGTCCTTACTGGGGAACTTTGGTGATGCAGCATGAAATCCAATTTGCTTCTATTCTGCTGTGACCTTGTGACTTGGTTATTAGCTGGGCTTTGGTTGTTCTAGGAACTTACCTCCACCTTGGCTCCCTGTGACTGTTGCTGGTTCCCTGGGACCACATGATATGGAAGAAAGAGCACCTGCTTTGGATCAGGACACCCCTATGCAAAGCGGTGGCTGTATCAGTGACTAGTGATGCAGTCATAAGTCAGCTATGCTCAGCCAGAAAGGCCTAATGTTTCCTTCCTCTGAGCTTCAGTTTCATCAGCTGGACAACTACCCCAGATGGCTGTAAGAATTGAAGAGAAGTGAGGTGAGGTAACAGGCCCAGGTGGGCTCTTGGCAATGGTACACGTTCAGTTCAGTAGGTCAGTTGTGTCCGACTCTTTGTGACCCCATGGACGGCAGCACGCCAGGCTTCCCTGTCCATCACCACTCCCAGAACTTACTCAAACTCATGTCCATCGAGTCGGTGATACCATCCAACCATCTCATCCTCTGTCATCCCCTTCTCCTCCCACTTTCAATCTTTCCCAGCATCAGGGTCTTTTCAAATGAGTCAGTTCTTCGCATCAGGTGGCCAAAGTATAAAGTTTCAGCTTCACTATTGAGTATTCTCACATCTTATCTTGATGGAAACCTCATGTCTCTCCTTTATCCTCTGAAACTGGGTCCCTGCCTTGTCCTGCCATTCTATTTGGACAGGTAACTGCCCTTGAAGTTCAGTCCTACCATCAGCTCTCAGGTCTCTACCATGTCAACACCCAGTCTCCCCAAATGCTACACCCAAGACTCCCTCTGCTGCCTCATACACTGGATACTCCTTGTTGGGTTTCATAGACACTCTGCTGGCAGGGACCTGCCACTTGTCAGTATGGGCTCTGGACATTATGACCATCCCACGCACTTCTCCTGTGCCACCTGTGGGCCAGGCAAATCCTGTACACATCTGATCCACCAACAGGTTTAATAACTGTCTCCAGGTCCTCTTTCTCTTCCATTCTAGATCTCCTGGCAAGTGAGAATATCAGGGAATCCTAAGAAAGGGGCCAGAATGCCCACCTTGTTGGGTGGTGCTACCATTTACCCAAGAACAGCATTAGCAAGTCCTAGGAGTCTGCACTCCATTCCTTCATTGGATAGTATTTGCTGAATGCCTGCTACCAGACAGCACTGTTGTGGACAATGGGACAAACCAGTGAACTAAAGAGACCAGAAGGTCCTGCCCATATGAAGCTTGCATCCAATCAGGCCCAGCGCACCAGAATACTGACCTAATTGGAAGGTGAGGATAAGGCAGGAGAGGCAGGCTGGGGCCAGGTTTGGGGAGCCTTAAATGTGGGCAGAGGAGTTTATCTTTGGAATTTACTATACCAGATAGGGAAGAACATGCCATTATACATTCTCCAGGAAGGGTAACAGGATGACACAAACTTCTAGAAAAACAACTCTGATAGAAGAGGTGGGTTAATAATAATAGCAAGTTTTGCATAACATTTGTCAAATTATAAGAGGCTTCCTCAGCTGTCATGCCACATAATCCTCTTAGCGGCAGTGGCCAGAGAGACAGATCATAGTCCCCATTAGAGGAAAAGCTGGGCTTTGATGTGGGACTTGCCTGGGGTCCCAGAGACAAAGAGCAGCAAAGTGGAGCTTTGGACCTCACACTTGTAACTCCTAGACTTCTAGTCTGCGTATTTCCTTTCCCAGCAAAAATGTTATTTACTCCAAATACATATTTTCTCTTCAAGAATAAGATTTGGAAAACTTTATTATAATGTTCCCAGAAAAAATATCAAGCAAGAGAAAATCCCCAGAATTCCCTGTTTTGTTTTTTTTTTTCCCAAATTCATATGGGCACCCTGTTCCTCCCTCCCTGCTCTGCCCACCAAATTCTGACAGTGTCACCTCAACGCATCTAATTTTCAGGAGATCTGTGACTCCAGCATCTATCAGCCTTTGCTACAGTGTGTCCACTAATCCTGCTCCTCCCCTCATTAACAAAGCAGTCCTGGTGGTTCAAGAAAAACTCTAGGAGAAGGTGTTAAACCCTAAGAAAAAGATGTTAATATAACACTCCTCATGAGAAAAGACATGAGGAGAGTGTCCCCATTTGTAACATGAGTAAAATCATATGACTAATGCTAGTGGATTTCCCCTTCCAACCAGCTGCATCTCCATGAATATCTAATGGCCTTTCAAACACAGCAAGTCTAAACAAGCTCTGGTCAACCCAGACCCTGGTCTGCTCTTCCCCATCTCAGGAGATGGTGACTCCACTATTTCAGGTGCTCAGTCTATACATGTGGAGACATCCTTACCTCTCCTGCTCACACCTGAGATCAACTCGGCCTAAACCCAACAATGCTCGCTTCAAAATAGGCCCTGCCTCTGACAACTTCTCACCCATCCTCACTGGGGTCTTCCTAACTTCAGCTGCCAGAGTCTCCTCCAGACTGATGGGTCTCTCTCCCTCCACTGATAGTCTATTTCCCACACAACAGCCAAAGCAATCTTTAAAAAATATAAATAGTATGCATTCCACTCTGCCAAGCCCTCCATAGTTCCCTTCTCACACAGTCTAAATTCAAAACCTTTAAGACCTCCCTGATCCATCCTCCTGCCCTACTTCCCTGACCTCAGCTCCCATCTTTCTCCTCCTCCTCCCTGGGCTCCAGCAGCCACAACCTCATGACTATTCCTCCAGTCCACTGATCAAAGTGGTGCCACAGGGCCTCTACCCTTTGTGCTCTGTTGGCCAGAGTGCTCTTCCTGCAGGGGAAGAAGGTGCTCTTCCTACATCTCTCCATCTCCCTTCCCTCAGGCCTCTGTTCCAACATCACTCATCGCCTACTCATCTACTCACCCTTAATTGCCCTGAAGTAAGTAGCATTCTTTTCTCACGTTCACTTTCCCCTGCACTCTCTTCATAGCACTTAGCTCCAGTGACCAACAAATATGCATCCATTTGTTTATTGGCCATCTTCTTCCATTATAAGGCACATTTCCTGAGAGTCAGGACTGTTTTGTTCACTACTGTATCTCTCTGAAGCCCGGGATACAGCAAATCACTCAATGACTTTCGAGTGGGTGCATAAAGGAGTGTCATTACTGCCATCGTGGTTGTAAATCCTTTGCAGATCTATTGATTTTCTCATTTAATTAGTATGAAGACCTTAGAGGACCACCCTGGGAAGTTCAGGGTGCTGCATGGCAGGCATTTATGGAGCATCATGGAACCTCCTGAACCCTATCCATCACTTTCTAACTGTAAACACAACCTTCCAGCAGAGCTAAATGGTGTGATTCTAGGTGAGGATTCTAGGTGAGTGACACTTCTTTTAGGGGTGGCAGTCTGGATTCCTACTGGATACAAAACATTTTAAGAGTGGCAAACAGAAACTCTGTGTATCTGCCAATAGGAGTAGTAATGAAAAAATAATAGTGACAATTTTTGAGAGTTTACAATTTGTCAGCATTTTTGTGAAATATTCTTTTAAATAATTATAAATATAATGAAATACATAAATTTATAAATCATATAAATAGAAAATGAAACTGACTTTACTTTCTCCAGGGTATAAACTGAGCTATGATCAACTAAATAATCTGGAGAAAGGAAGCAAGATCAGAGAATGCCACAGCCATGCTTCCTGCTATGCCACACTCTTCAGAGGACCCAACCTAGCTGCAGACTAAAAGGGGGCATCCTAAGGGCTCCCCATCACTGCAGGATAGGTCAGTCTTGGCAGCATCAACACTGGGCTTCACGTTTTCTGCTGCACTCAGCTCCAGTGCAGCTTGTTGGGACTGTGCTGATGTTTCATCCTATCTCTGTTCAATTTGCCTCTCTACCTGCCTTCCATGACCCCTCAACCCTCAGGGTTCTCCCTTGGAACCAAGGACAATGATGTACTTGCCCCAGGTCTGTCCTTTCACTTTTGGACACAGGTTCAAGACCTCTTTTGATCCCATCTCTGGGCTCTCTCATTTATTTGTAAGGTGTAAGTGTAGGCTAAGAGACTTCTGCCCAGTACTCTCATTTAGACCACTGACCTTTGCTCAATTTGGATTCCTGATGCCTTCAGTATGACCTATTCTTCCATGTCTAAGCATTTTCCTGAGAGTACAGAGATTAAAGCTTACTGCTATTTGCTTTTCTTCCTCTCAGACCACTCTGAGTCCTTTAATTTTTGTGACTCTGAGCAACTTCATTCCTGAACTCCCATAAGTAGTTAGAATCCAAGCAGCACACGATTCAAGAACTTCAGGAATTCCCACTGATCTTTCAGGGCTGGTTCTTGATTTTCCAGTCCACTGGTCATAACTCAGAAAGTACTTGGTAGCCCAAGGCAGGAGGAGAAGGGAACAACAGAGGATGAGATGGTTGGATGGCATCACTGACTCAATGGACATGAGTTTGAGCAATCTCTGGGAGATAGTGAAGGACAGGGAAGCCTGGCATGCTGTAGTCTATTGGGTCACAAAGACTTGGAAACGACTTAACAACTGAACAACAAGAAGTAGCTCATGCCTGATTCCCACCCCCAGGGATTCGGACTTAATTAGCTGGTAGTGTGCCCTGGGGGCTTCCCTGGTGGCACTAATGGTAAAGAGCCCACCTACCAATGCAAGAGACGTAAAAAATGTTTGATCCCTGGGTTGGGAAGATTCCCTGGATGACGGCATGGCAACCCCCTCCAGTATTCTTGCCTAGAGAATCCCATGGACAGAGGAAACTTGCAGGCTACAATCCATAGTGTCGCAAAGAGTTGGACACAACTGAAGCGACTTAGCACACACATGACCTGGGCATCCCAGTTTTTCAAAGCTCCCCAGGTGAGACCCTGATTCAGTTTGTCTAGCGTCTAATACCAGGAAGCTCTCAAAATGACCTATTTCCCTTTCCTAACCCCCCATCCCCTGCCTTTGCCTTGAAGGCTCAAGGAATTAATTATGCTATGTCTATAAATATTTTCCTAGCAATTCCAAGTTATTGGTAAGGGTTGCTCTTTTTAAAAAGAGCCAGCTCATTTTATAACAAAAGTTATACTAAGTTCATATAACTTAGTTTAATAAATTTCAGTAAAAATCAGAGCCTTAAAACAAGAAGAAAAATCCATATACAAAGCAGACAGATGTGAGTAAAACACAAAATGAATAAGATCAGAGCTCTTTAAGATTCTGAATGATAAACCCTGCTAATGGCTTTGCTCTACCACTTGCTAGATTTGTAATCTATAACCTTCTCAATTGCCTCATCTGTAACATCAAAATGTAAATACTGTGACTTTACAGGTGGGCAGACAATGGAAGAGTGTTTGTGAATTTATCTCATAAAGTTATTGTTCTATTCAGAATAGAATGAAAATTATTTCAGATCCTTGGGGAAATAGTCCTCCCACTTCTTTCAATAAGATGACCTGTGACTAGGAAAGCCCACAGACGCAAAAGAAAGGCTCCAAGTCTTGGGACTCTGCTTTAGAGAAGTCACAAATCTCAAACACATGACAGCCCCTACTGCTGGGGACCCCAGACCCCAAAGACATACTCCCTTCCTGTACTCCCCTCCTCCTTTACTCAAAGGCCAGCCACTGTGTCTGAGCACCAGGAAGGGGTAGGTGGTTATTCTACTGCTGACCCAGAAGTAGCCTCTACTTTGGGGAGGATGTGAACAGGGCCATGCTCGGATAAAAGGAAAAGAAGACTTCATCAACTTGTCAAATGTGTCTCTCAGAAAGCATAAATAAAATAGACTATTGCACAATAAAGTACCCTTTCCTGGCAAAGTTGAGCTCTTACTTCTCTTCTTGTTCCAATTCAGGGTGGTAGAGGTCTCAGGACCTTGTAGGTTAGAGGCTGTGGGACATTCATATTATTAAGCAATACCTATTACTCTTAAATTGGTATTCCTGTAGCTCTAAATATTTTGGTTTCAAGATTGCTTTACATTCTCAAATATTATTGAGGAACTCAAAGGACTTTAATTTATATGGGTTATACCTATCAATATTTGTCATATTAGAAATGAAATTGAAACTGAAAAATATTTAAGTATATATATTAACTCATTAAAAACAATAATAATACACATATTAACATGGATAACATTTTATGCAAAATAATTATATTACCTCACTTGGACTGAAATGATGACCCAGAGAGAGGTGCTGGCTTTCTCATTTTGCTAGAATTCACATTACTGATTGCACCTTCTCCTGAAAGACTTCTGAGTATGCTCTTATACGACTTGGTTAAATTTGTGAAACGTGTCTCCTTGTACTTCCCGTCGCTATACACTATAATTCACCAATGAAAGAGAAAGCACAGGTGGGCTCTGCTGCACTGGTGTCAGCTAGATCTGTGCCCTGGGCATGTGTGTGTGCATGAGTAATGAAAGGATCCCTGGTCCTGACCCAGCATCTGGGATAGACTCATGGCAGGAGCCAGACTTCTCGCACTCACCACTCCCTTTCTGTATCTGATGCACTCCCATCTCTCTCTGATCTTCCCTTCTGCATCCCAGATGGGCTCTGCACACCCAGTGGAGGGAGTGCTGGTGATCCCAGACCACAGGAAAGTGCCCAGTGAGCACTCACTGTGACTGTCACCCAGCTGCTGAGTTTACACAGCTGAACACAACAGGTATGGCCCTGTTCTCAGGCAATTTACAGTTTAGGCAAGACAGTCAAGAAAAGAAACATACACATAAAGATATCCTTAAGAACTGCAGGGACTTCCCTGGTGGTCAGTGGTTAAAACTCTGTACCCGCAATGCATGGGGCCTGGGTTTGATCCCCAGTCAGGGAACTAAGATCCCACATGCCACAACTGAGAGTTCACATGTTGCAACTAAGACCCAGTGCAGCCAAATAAATAAAAATACTTTTAAAAAAGAATTGCAATATGCCACGAAAGAGAAAGATCAGCTGCACTAAGAGACTCAAGACGAGGGTTACTTTGAAGATAGTGGCAAAGACCACTCTGCAGAGGTGATATATCATCTGAGACTTGAGAGCAAATGAACCAAGTGAATCAAGAAGGAGATGCTTTCCTAGGCAGAAGCAGAGCACAGGTGAAGGCTCTGAGATGAGAACTGTAAATGTATACATTAAGTAGTAATTTAAAATGAAAGAAAGAAAAAAGCGGCAATACGAAAGCCGAAGACTGTCCTGCTATTCAAAATGAGCTCATGAAAATGAAACTTAGTTCACTATCACAGCGTCCCCTTGGCTGGAAAGAAAGTGGCCTTATTTATAACTCACATCAAATACTTGTCCCTTGAGCCCACCCTAAATGTTGCATATGAGATAAATGAGTAGAAAATGTAGCCTAGACCCAACTCAAAGGAATAATATTTGCATTTACACCTGTGTCTTTGTTCTTAATCACTGACAATCATTGGATTTATTCATTCATGCAACTGCTTTTATTTGTACCTGTTGTGCTAGGCACACTAGATAAAGCATCAAATAATAGACAAACACCTCTGCCCTCAGAGAGCCTAAATTCTAAAGGGGGAGAGACTATAAGTGAGGCAATTAAATACCTACAGACTGTATTTGAAAGGGATAAGGGCTGTGGAGAAAGACAAGAAGGAAAAGGTGTTAGGGAGTTGGGGTAGCTTCAGTCTTACGTGGGGTGGTCAGGGAAGACATACTGAAGGTGGTGTCTGAGGAGGAGAGGAAGGAAACATGCTGCCTGGACATCAGGGGAAAGAGCATCTGGCACAGAGGGGAGACCAAAGAAGAAATCCCTAGGCAGGAGTGCCTAGAGTGCAAGAGGGACATCAGGAGGCCCATGCCGCTGGAGCACAGTGACCAAGGAAAGGGGACTGGATCATGTAGGGCCTCCTTGGCCATTGAACTGGCTCTGGAGCCATGGCAGGCTCCACCAGAGAAGTGACATGCTCCAGATTAGGTTGGAAAAGGCATATGATGGTGGATCTGTTGCCATATGTGCCAATGGTGGATGCAGGTAGGGCAGTTAGAAGCTGCTGTAGTAATCAGGGGAGAAAAGCTGATGCCCAGAGTGGGTAGCTGTGGACATACTGAGAAATAATACATTTTTGAGGACAGAGGTTTGGATATGAGGTGCAGAGAAAGAATGAGGCAAGGATGACGCTATAGTTTTTGGCATGAGAAACAGGAAGGACAGAATGTGCCATCAGCTGACACCAGGGTGACTGTGAGCAGAGGGGGTTAGTGAGCAGATGAGGATGTTGGCTGGACAACTTAAACGTGAGGTGTGTATTAGGCATCCTACTGGAGATCTCAAGCAGGAGTTGAATTCAAGCTTGGAGTTCAGGGGAAAGGTCTGCAATGGACATATAAATATGGGAGCCACTAGACTACAAATGTTTTTCATAAGAGTGGATGAGACCACAAAGCAGGAGGTGTGTGTATAGATAGGATGAAGGGGCTGAGCTGTGCGCCCTGAGGCAGCCCACAGTTCAAAGTTTCGGGGGAGTCAGGTTAAAAGCTCAAGATATAATCAGTAAATTAAGAAAAAATCCAGGAAGGGATGTTATCCTAGAAGCGGAGAGAGCAGACTTTTATGGAAGGTGATGTCAACCATGTCAAGTTCAGGAAGGTGAGAACTGAAAGCTGACCGATGGATTTTCCAAAGTAGGAGCCAATGGTGACTAATGAGAGCTCGACTTAAGGATGCTTGAGCAGAGAACTGGAGGGGAACTGGAGACAGTCCAGACTCCTGACTGAGGAAGATCTGCCGTAAGGAGAAGGAGGAGATGGGTGTGGAGACACAAGGGACATTAGTGATGAGATGAGGAGGTGTGGAGGAGATAGCTGAGAGTGAAATCACAGAGAGGGAGGGGATGCTGCGTGGTGCTGTCAATAGGAGGTGGAGGGTAGGGTCTGGTACACAAGTGGTTTAGAGAGGGGCATGGGTAGTTTTTCCACCATACAAAGCAGGGAGGTTTTTATGATCCTTTCAGTTGTGTCAAGAAAGCAAGTTCTGGGTTATCTATCATCTGAGTAGGAGGATGGGAAGGAGATGATGGAAACTTATTCATCATCACATTTTAATTAATTAATGGCTTGGTTTTTCTTTTACAAATATAAAATCTGTTCCTATGTTATATGAAGAAAGAAGATGGGCCAGATAGAAGAGGAGGAGAAGAAAGAGCATCCTAAGAGCCCAAGATAAACTCCAAATGAACCTTCTGGGGGACATGGAGAAGAGTAACTGATGTCTCCTGAGACAAAGAGAACCTGACAAAGCAGGATAGGAGATATCGGTGCTCGGGCTGAACAACCTTTCTATTCTGAGGGAAAAGGAGGGCTAAGTGCATTCTGTATGTCTCAGGTTAGTTGACTGCACTTTAGGAAAAGCAAAACAGAAAACAGAACTCTGGAGCATGTGCCAAAGATAGGACTCACTCCTCAGGAGACAGCAAAGCTGAGCTAATTCTACATATACTATCAAATATTAATCGGCTTCAGTTTGAAGTCTACTTCAAATGTGGAATAAATACGTCAGTGGATAGGCATGTTCTTGGGAGAGTTCTGACATTCCCACATGTTCCCCACATTCTTGGCCTGATCCCAGAAGACTATGTTTGGCTTAAGGCACCTAGCTGTATAAAAATAAATAGTATGATCCAACCACCCCACCACATTTTATTGGGATTCATAATTGATGATGACATAAAGATGATGGAACTCTCCTTAGTATAGGAGAAAGGGCTACTTATCACAACCTTTAAAAAATAAGCAGGTGAATTTCTGCTTACATTTTATTTCAAATAGCATGTGATAAGATAAAATTTTGTTAAAAATTTAACATCTAATTAAATTCTATAAGCCGCTATGTGAGATGTTTAAATTTTTTAAAATCAATGACAAACTGGGATCAGCATCACTGGGGATCTCTAGGCACTTGCTGGGAAGAAGGGGAATTCTCTGGAGGAGCCACACATACCAGGATTTATGGGTCCTGATGCGGAAATCAATGTCGCTGGCCTGTAGACACTTCTGAAGAACAAGCCAGGCGGTCAGTCAGTCTGTTAGACTGATACCAAACCAACTGTCCACCATATGGTTTTTATGTAACATGATTTCCCACTGTTTCTGCTATCCTTACAGACAACAAGATAAATAAAGGGTCACTTCTCACCACAGGGCTTCCATCAGCTGGAACTAGAGTGAGCCCTCTGACACGGGGTGTTCTGCACAATCAATTCTTGAAAACTGCCTTTGCTTCCTCCCAGCACCAGTATCGAATGCCATTCACTACAATAGCTCTCAATTTATGAAACAATTGTAACGACAAAAATCCACTAAGGAAATTCAATAGAAGCTGACACCACAAAAATGCTATAAATCACTAGAAGAAACAGCTCCATGGGTCAATTAGCAGAATATTGGCAAAAATGCTGCAAAGCATTTGACTGAATAAGAGTAAAGCTGCCTATCCAGTGAAAGAACAATGACTAGATCTGCTGCAAGAGGTTGGCATGGTGTGTGTGTGTGTGTGTTTGCATGCGTGTGCTTATGTGTGAGTGAGGGAGAGAGTGAGGGGCCAGAAAGACTGTGAGTAATCAGTAGGGATGAACTAATGACCAGGCCGCAAGGCAGCTCCATCATTTGGGCAGATGCTCCTTGCATCTACATTACTTCCTCCTCTTGCCTTTTCAAAAACTTAACACTATTTTTTCCATATTGACAGTCTTTATGATAAAAAAAAATGATGCTAGTTATAAATATGCAATAAACAAAAGCAAAGAGAGAGAAACAAAAAACCACCTCAAGTCCCATCACCCCAAGGTAAGCACTACTGATACATCAGAAATTTTCTTCCCAACTATTTTCAGTGCAAGCATAAGTGCTTTTTAAGCCCAAAAATATTGTGCTACAGGGACTTCCCTGGTGGTACAATGGTTAAGACTTCCTCTTCCAATGCAGGGGGTATGAGTTCAATACCGGCTTAGGGAGCAAAGATCCCACATGCCTCATGGTCAAAAAACCAAAACGTAAAACAAGCAACTTTGTAACAAATTCAACAAAGACTTTTAAAATGGTCCACATTAAAAAAAAAAATCTTTAAAAAATTACTATGCTGCATATAGCAATAATAGTGTGCTAGACTTCTGTATTATGTCAGGAACAATTTTTATTTTATTAAACTTTAAAAAATTTTTTTGTTTTACTTTTTGGCCAAACCAAGAGGTATGCTGAATCTAATTCCCTGACCAGGGATCAAACCTGTGCCCCTGCAGTGGAAGGTTGGTGCACCAACCGCTGGACCACCAGGGAAGCATCTTAGTAAATATTCTTCAGAGGTCTGTTTTATAAAGGTTATATTTTATTATCATTTCATATTATGTTACTTTCAGTACTTTAAGTAATCTTTTTGTTGGATTCTGTAAGATATTTCTAATTTTTCACTATTGTAAATACACAGCAAATAAACAACTGATGCTTATTCTTTGTACCAGTATCTGTCCTGTTTAGTTATTCTCTGAAGATTCAGCATAGTCTTGATGTGACCTGCCAAACAGCCAGCTAAAGCACAGGAACTCAGCTCATGTACACTTCCTCTGCATTTTTTGAGTGCCTGACCCAGTACATCTTCAGTGGCATTGAGTAGTATCATTTAAAATGTTCAGTTTGGTAGGCAAAATGGCAGAGTATTTTTTCATTAATTTGTGTTTTGTTTCTTAGTAAGGCTAAATATATTCTCACTGGTTTAATAATCTTTCACATGTATGACTCACACCCATCACAGTGTCTGGGACATCATAGGTACTGGATAAATATATATCAGATGAATAATCAATGGGGAGATGACTCATATCTTTCCTACTTTTGAAATAGGATTTTACTGCCTTTCTTATTATCACAAAGCACTTTTTACTACTTCTCTCCTATATTTAGGATGTGCAAGTGAAAGTCGCTCAGTCATGTCCAACTCTGCAACCCCATGGAATATATCTCTGGTGTTCACATGGAATTCTCCAGGCCAGAATACTGGAGTGGGTAGCCTTTCCCTTCTCCAGAGGATCTTCCCAACCCAGGGATAGAGCCCAGGTCTCCCACATTGCAGACGGATTCTTTACCAGCTGAGCCATAAGGGAAGCCCAAGAATACTGGAGTGGGTAGCCTATCCTTTCTCTAGCAGATCTTCCCAACCCAGGAATCGAACTGGATCTTCTGCATTGCAAGTGGATTCTTTACCAACTGAACTATCAGGGGATATTCATCCCTTTTTATTAAATATGACAAAATTTATCAATATGTACTTGTTTTTTCATTTTTGTGTTTTTTTTCAAGTTACAGAGAGTTTAAAATTTTATATTGTCAAATATTTGGATTTATTTTCCATTGTTATCATTGTTATTTTATGCTTGAAATCACACACTCTTTCCAACTCAAGACAATATTCATCCAACACTCTTTCCAACTCAAGACAATATTCATCCATATTTTCTTTTGATTTATGATGTCACATTTAAATTTAACTCAAATCTACTAGGGACTTGTGTATGGCTAACGGAATAGAAGTATATTTAGGGTCTTTCAAAGTAGTTAATTTGTTGTGTAATATGTTTTATACTCAGATTTGTTTCCACTACTAGTATTTACAAATTTTTATTAGGGTCAATTTCTGGGCTATTTATATGGTTCCACTGGTCTTCCATTATATGACTATAGTAACACCACACCATCTCAATTACTTTATAACATATTAATGTTAAACTGAACAAGTACACTTCTTTCCCCCAAGCTTCTTGGTTATGTTGTTCCATGTATTCTTCTAGATAATTTCTGGACTTGTTTAATGAAATACATATCACTTAGATGTGTTATATTCACATTAATCTATCTCCTTTAGACTTTAGATTTTAAGCCAACCTGTATAAATGAAAACTGAAAGTAACAGAGAAAAACTGAAGTTATATAAAGTTCATGTTTCCACCCCAGCCAACTGGCAGAGCTCTAATATATCTCAATCTTATGTCCCTTAGTGAGATTTTATATTTTTCTTCAGAATTTCCACATACTTCTTTTTAAAGCTACCTCTAGGTATTTTATAAATAGAATTTTCTTTCCCTCACATTTTCCAACTTAATATTCCTGGTTTAGATGAAATCTGTTGATATCTATTATACTGATTTTGTGTCCTGCCACATATTACTTAATTTTTAAATTCTAATAATCTTTCAGTTGAATCACTGCAGTTTTTTAGTTTGACAACTGGACATCTTCAAATGTGATCTTAGATCTCTTTGTTTTTATTTTTATGGCATGCCTTTCTTTTAAAAAAAATATTTACTTTTTTAAAATCATCTATTTGCCTGCACTAGGTCTCAGTTGTAGGACGTAGAATCTTCGATCTTAGCTGCAGCATGTGGGATCTAGTTACCTGACCAGGGATCGAACCCAGGCCCCCTGCACTGGGAGCGGGGAGTTTTAGCCACTGGACCACTGGGGGTGATGGATTTCTTCTAATATCTATGTTTCTTTTGGTAGATTTTTAGACAGCCTCCTAAGATGGCTCCTGGAGACCCCCACCTCCTGGTGTTCACATCATTATGAAATTCCCTCCCCTCCCCTTCCTCCCAGTCAGAGCTAGTCTGTGTGACCAAGAGAAGAATATGGTGGGAATGAGAATGGGTGACCTCTCAGGCTAAGTCATAAAGGCACTGCAGCTTCCACCTGGGTCTCCCAGCTCACCTGCTTGAGGGGAAGGCAGCAGCCATGCTTGTGATGATACACAGTGTAAGAAGTACTGTGCATCTCAATTTTTGAGCAGGATAATTCTTCATTGTGGGGGCTGTCCTGGGCACTGTAGGGTTCCTGGCATGTACACACCAGATGTCAGTAGCAGTCACCCATTGTGAAAACCAAAACATGCCTTCAAACATTGCCAATCATCCCTTAGGCTATCCACCCACTATCCCCCTGCTGAGAATCACTGCTTTGTTCTCTTAGCTACATTAGACCAGCTGTGTGTTGTCAGACAGCTTAGATTTTGACCTCACTTATAAGTGCTTGAGAAATGCCCCAGTGTTCTGCTGCTAAGTCGCTTCAGTCGTGTCCGACTCTGTGCGACCCCATAGACAGCAGCCCACCAGGCTCCTTCATCTCTGGGATTCTCCCAGTGTTCTATGTACTGGTTATTCTTTAGATTTGTTGCATTCATAGGTGGCTGATCTTGCCCTTTCTATTTTTCTAGCTCTTCAAGTATCTTCTCTAGTTTCATCCACTCCTGTATTGAAATTGTCTTCCCAACCTAAATATGTTCCAAATGTTTACTTCTCAGAGACCTAAAATATTGTGTATTGTAGGGAAGAGCCAAGAGAGAGCAGTAAAGGGGTGTCCAGGTCTGGAGTCTCAGAGGAAGCCTCCTGAAGGAAATGGCATCCTCATCTTTTAAAAATAAGCAATGAATTATAGATTGTTGATATTGAATACTAATGATTTAAAGAGATGTTGTCACCAATATTTATGAAAGATGTTGGTCTCTAATTTTCTTGCTTTGTGATATATTTGCAGGTTTGGACACTCTGGTTATGAGAGCTCCAAAAAATGAAGTGGCAAGTGTTTATCTTTGTCTCTGAAAACTACCATGTGAATTTCCTATTACGCAAGAGTTAATGAATATCCATTTATAAAAGGGTTTTGGTTCTGGAAACTTCAAAAGGTATTCTCTGGCAAGTTTTACAATTTCTTTCATAACCTTGGTACTTTGAAATTTTATACTTCATAGTTCAGTTCAGTTCAGTCGCTCAGTCTTGTCCGACTTTTGCGACCCCATGAACTGCAGTCCGCCAGGCCTTCCGGAACATTACCAACTTCCAGAGTTCACCCAAACTCATGTCCATTGAGCCAATGATGCCATCCAACCATCTCATCCTCTGTCGTCCCCTTCTCCTCCTGCCTTCAATCTTTCCCAGCATCAGGGTTTTTTCAAATGAGTCAGCTCTTCGCATCAGGTGGCCAAGGTATTAGAGTCTCAGCTTCAACATCAGTCCTTCCAATGAACACCCAGGATTGATCTCCTTTAGGATGGACTGGTTGGATCTCCTTGCAGTCCAAGGGACTCTCAAAAGTCTTCTCCAACACCACAGTTCAAAAGCATCAATTCTTTGGCGCTCAGCTTTCTTTATAGTCCAGCTCTCACATCCACACATGACCACTGGAAAAACCATAGCCTTGACTAGACGGACCTTTGTTGGCAAAATAATGTCTCTGCTTTTCAATATGTTGTCTAGGTTGGTCATAACTTTCCTTCCAAGTAGTAAGTGTCTTTTAATTTCATGGCTGTGGTCACCATCTGCAGTGATTTTGGAGCCCAGAAAAATAAAGTCAGCCACTGTTTCCACTGTTTCCCCATCTATTTGCCATGAAGTGCTGGGACCGGATGCCATGATCTTAGTTTTCTGAATGTTGAGCTTTGAGTCAACATTTTCACTCTCCTCTTTCACTTTCATCAACAGGCTCTTTAGTTCTTCTTCACTTTCTGCCATAAGGGTGGGGTCATCTGCATATCTGAGGTTATTGATATTTCTCCCAGGAATCTTGATTCCAGCTTGTGTTTCTTCCAGCCCAGCATTTCTCATGATGTACTCTGCATATAAGTTAAAAAAGCAGGGCAACAATATACAGCCTTGATGTACTCCTTTCCCTATATGGAACCAGTCTGTTGTTCCATGTCCAGTTCTAACTGTTGTTTCCTGACCTGCATACAGGTTTCTCAAGAGACAGGTCAGGTGGTCTGGAATTCCCATCTCTTTCAGAATTTTCCACAGTTTATTGTGATCCACACAGTCAAAGGCTTTGGCATAGTCAATAAAGCAGAAATAGATGTTTTTATGGAACTCTCTTGCTTTTTTGATGATCCAGTGGATGTTGGCAATTTGGTCTCTGGTTTCTCTGCCTTTTCTAAAACTACTTGAACGTGTGGAAGTTCACGGTTCACATATTGCTGAAGCCTGGCTTGGAGAATTTTGAGCATTACTTTACTAGCATGTGAGATGAGTGCAATTGTGCGGTAGTTTGAGCATTCTTTGGCACTGCCTTTCTTTGGGATTGGAACGAAAACTGACCTTTTCCAGTCCTGTGGCCACTGCTGAGTTTTCCAAATTTGCTGGCATATTGAGTGCAGCATTTTCACAGCATCATCTTTCAGGATTTGAAATAGCTCAACTGGAATTCCATCACTTCCACTAGCTTTGTTCATACTGATGCTTCCTAAGGCCCATTTGACTTCCCATTCCAGGATGTCTGGCTCTAGGTGAGTGATCATACCATCATGATTATCTGAAGATCTTTTTTGTACAGTTCTTCTGTGTATCTTGCCACCTCTTCTTAGTATCTTCTGCTTCTGTTATGTCCATACCATTTCTGTCCTTTATTGAGCCCATCTTTGCATGAAATCTTCCCTTGGTATCTCTTAATTTTCTTGAAGAGATCTCTAGTCTTTCCCCTTCTATTGTTTTCTTCTATTTCTTTGCATTGATTGCTGAGGAAGGCTTTCTTATCTCTCCTTGCTATCCTTTGGAACTCTGCATTCAGATGCTTATATGAGCGGCTGAGAGGAGCTACCCCACGTCCAAGGTCCAAGGTCAGGAGCAGTGGCTGAGAGGAGATACCCCACGTGGAGATACCTCACCTCCCCAAATCCAAGGTCAGGTGCGGTGGCCATGAGGAGATACCCCACATACAAGGTAAAGAGCAGCGGCTGTGCTTTGCTGGAGAAGCTGTGAAGAGACACCCCACATGCAAGGTAAGAGAAACCCAAGTAAGAAGGTAGGCGCTGAGAGAGGGCACCTGAGGGCAGACAGACTGAAACCACAATCACAGACAACTAGCCAATCTGATCACATGGACCACAGCCTTGCCTAACTCAGTGAAACTAGGTCATGCCATGTGGGGCCACCCAAGACGGACGGGTCATGGAGGAGAGGTCTGACAGAATGTGGTCCACTGGAAAAGGAAATGGCAAACCACTTCAGTATTCTTGCCTTGAGAACCCCATGAACAGTATGAAAAGGCAAAAAGATAGGACACTGAAAGATGAACTACCCAGGTTGGTACGTGCCCACTATGCTACTGGGATGAGTGGAGAAATAACTCCAGAAAGAATGAAGGGATCAAACCAAAGCAAAAAAAACACCCAGTTGTGGATTTGACTGGTGATAGAAGCAAGGCACGATGCTGTAAAGAGCAAAATTGGATAGGAACCTGGAATGTTAGGTCCATGAATTAAGGCAAATGGGAAGTGGTCAAACAGGAGATGACATGAGTGAACGCTGACTCATGTTCATTCTAGGAATCAGCAAACTAAAATGGATTTGAATGGGTGAATTTAACTCAGATGACCATTATATCTTCTACTCTGGGCAGGAATCCCTTAGAAGAAATGGAGTAGCCATCATAGTCAACAAGAGTCTGAAATGCAGTACTTTGATGCAATCTCAAAAATGACAGAATGATCTCTGTTCGTTTCCAAGGCAAACCATTCAATATCACGGTAATCCAAGTCTATGCCCCGACCAGTAATGCTGAAGAAGCTGAAGTTGAACAGTTCTATGAAGACTTACAAGACCTTTTAGAACTAACACCCAAAAAAGATGTCCTTTTCATTATAGGGGACTGGAATGCAAAAGTAGGAAGTCAAGAAACACCTGGAGTAACAGGCAAATTTGTCCTTGGAATACAGAATGAAGCAGGGCAAAGGCTAATATCGTTTTGCCAAGAGAATACACTGCTCAAGCAAACACCCTCTTCCAACAACATAAGAGAAGACTCTACACATGGACATCACCAGATGGTCAACACCAAAATAAGATTGATTATATTCTTTGCAGCCAAAGATAGAGAAGCTCTATACAGTCAGCAAAAACAAGACCAGGAGCTGACTGTGGCTCAGATCATGAACTCCTTATTGCCAAACTCAGACTTAAATTGAAGAAAGTAGGGAAAACCATTAGAGCATTCAGGTATGACCTAAATCATATCCCTTATGATTATACAGTGGAAGTGACAAATAGATTTAAGGGACCAGATCTGATAGACAGAGTGCCTGATGAACTCTGGACGGAGGTTTGTGACACTGTACAGGAGACAGGGATCAAGACCATCCCCAAGAAAAAGAAATGCAAAAAGTCAAAATGGTTGTCTGAGAGGCCTTACAAATAGCTGTGAAAAGAGAAGTGAAAAACAAAGGAGAAAAGGAAAGATACTTCTTAAGTATGGTCATTTTTCTCTTCTAAATAATTAATTCAAGTCTTTATAGTGTTAAAGGTTTAAACATAAAAATTGATGTTAACATATCTCTTCGATCTTTAATTTTAAATACTTTTTCTGATTCCAATCATGGATACTTGTTTTCTCTTAATGAGAAGTGTCAGAATGTTGGCCCAGAATTTTATATTTATCAATGCCATTGTTTTCCTCTATTTTGCTTTTAGTATAGTAATTTCTTCTTATAATTTTATTTAATTTTTATTACTAGATTTAGGTCTGTTTGCTTAGCTTTTCTAATTTTTTAATCTGACTGCTGAATAATTTTCTTTGATTTTAAGAAAGAAAGCATATAATTGTGATTTTTTCCTATAATATCAGTAATATTTGATGTTTCAATGTATAACACTCATACTACATTATTTTATAAATAGTCAAACTTACAGGTTTAATTATTCTCTCACTAATGGTTATTTTTCAATTTGAAAATGCTTTGGATTTTTAAAAAGGTTATTGTCTAATTGTATTGTGATCAGAAAGTGTGATCTTAATAATTTCTCCTTTTTAAAATTTTTTGAGATAATCTTCATGGCCTACTAGTATCCTATTAGTTTTTCTAGATATTCTATACATGTTTCCAATCTTGATGAATTCTCTTTCATGGTAAAATGGTCAGTATAATTTGTTTAAGACTTAATTTTTAAACGGTAAATTTTTAGGTTCATAGAAAAACTGAACAGAAAGTACAACACCTAAAATACACAAAGAATTCTTAAAACTCAACTATGAAACCAAACAATACAATTTAAAAATGGGTCAAAATCTTAACAGACATCTCACTAAAGACGTTTTACAGGTTGAAAATAATGAAAAGATGCTTCACATCATATGTCACCAGGAAAATGCAAATTAAAATGAGATACCACTACATATCTATTAGAATGGACAAAATTCAGAGCACTGACACCACCAATGCTGGTGAGGAGGTGGAGCAACAGGAACTTTCATTTATTGCTGGTTGGAAAGCAAAATGGTACAAGTATACACATGAAAAGTGCTCAACATCACTACTTATTAGAGAAATGCAAATCAAAACTACATTGAGGTTATCTCACACCAGTCAGAATGACCATGATCAAAAAAGCCTACAAACAATAAATGCTAGAGAGGATGTGGAGAAAAGGGAACCCTCCTATACTCTTGGTGGGAATGAAAATTGGTACAACCACTATGGAGAAGAGCATGCAGGTAACTTTTAAAACTAAAAATAGAACTACCATATGATCCAGAAATCCCACTCTTGGGTATATATCCAGAGAAAACCATAATTTGAAAAGATACACGCTCCTCAATGTTCATTGCAGTATTATTTATAATAGCCATGATACAGAAGCAATCTAAATGTTCATCAACAGAGTAAAGGATAAAAATGTCACACATATATACAATGGAATATTACTCAGCCATCAGTTCAGTTCAGTCGCTCAGTTGTGTCCGACTCTTTGTGACTCCATGGACTGCAGCACACCAGGCTTTCCCGTCCATCACCAACTCCTGGAGCTTGCTCAAACTCATGTCCATTGAGTCAGTGATGCCATCCAACCATCTCATCCTCTGTCATCCTCTTCTCCTCCTGCCTTCAATCCTTCCCAGCATCATGGTCTTTTTCAATGAGTCAGTTCTTTGCATCAGGTGGCCAAAGTGTTGGAGTTTCAGCTTCAGCATCAGTCCTTCCAATGAATATTGAGGACTAATTTCCTCTAGGGTTGACTGGTTGGATCTCCTTGCAGTCCAAGTGACTCTCAAGAGTCTTCTCCAATACCACATTTCAAAAACATCAATTCTTCGGTACTCAATTTCTTTATAGCCCAACTCTCATATCCATATATGAATACTGGAAAAACCATAGCTTTGATAAGACAGACCTTTGTTGGCAAAGTAATGTTTCTGCTTTTTAATATGCTGCCTAGTTTGGTCATAGCTTTTCTTCCAAGGAGTAAGCGTCTTTTATTTTCATGGCTGCAGTCACCATCTGCAGTGATTTTGGAGCTCAAGAAAATAAGTCTGTCATTGTTTCCATTGTTTCCCCATCTATTGACCATGAAGTGCTGGGACCGGATGCCATGATCTTAGTTTTCTGAATGTTGAGTTTTAAGCCAATGTTTTCACTCTCCTCTTTCACTTTCATCAACAGGCTCTTTAGTTCTTCTTCACTTTCTGCCATAAGGGTGGTGTCATCTGCATATCTGAGGTTATTGATATTTCTCCTGGCAATCTTGATTCCAGCTTGTGCTTCATCTAGCCCAGGATTTCGCATGATGTACTCTGTATGTAAGTTAAGTAAGCAGGGTGACAATATACAGCCTTGATGTACTCCTTTCCCTATTTGAAACCAGTCTGTTGTTCCATGTCCAGTTCTAACTGTTGCTTCTTGACCTGCATACAGATTTCTCAGGAGGCAGGTAAGGTGGTCTGGTATTCCCATCTCTTTAAGAATTTTCCACAGCTTGTTGTGATCCACACAGTCAAAGGTTTTGGTGTAGTCAATAAAGCAGATGTTTTTCTGTAACTCTCTTGCTTTTTTAATGATCTAACGGATGTTGGCAGTTTGATCTCTGGTTCCTCTGCCCTTTCTAAATCCAGCTTGAACATCTGGAAGTTCATGGTTCACATACTGTTGAAGCTTGGCTTAGAGAATTTGGGGCATTACTTTGCTAGCGTGTGTGATGAGTGCAATTGTACAGTAGTTTGAACACTCTTGGTATTGCCTTTCTTTGGGATTGAAATGAAAACTGACCTTTTCCAGTCCTGTGGTCACTGCTGAGTTTTCCAAATTTGCTGGCATATTGAATGCAGTACTTTCACAGCATCATCTTTCAGGATTTGAAATATCCTAACGATTTAGGATATTTCAGGATTTGAATTTAGGATATCAAGGATTTGAATTCCATCACCTCTGCTAGCTCTGTTCATTGTGATGCTTCCTAAGGCTCACTTGAGTTTGCATTCCAGGATGTCTGGCTCTAGGTGAGTGATCACACCATTGTGGTTATCTGGGTCATTAAGATCTTTTTCATAATAGTTCTTCTGTGTATTCTTGCCACCTCTTCTTAATATTTTCTGCTTCTGTTAGGTCCATACCATTTCTGTTCTTTATTGTGCCCATCTTTGCATGAAATGTTCCCTTGGTGTCTCTGATTTTCTTGAAAAGATCTCTAGTCTTTCCCATTTTATTGTTTTTCTATATTTCTTTGCACTGATCATTGAAGAAGGCTTTCTTATCTCTCCTTGCTATTCTTTGGAACTCTGCATTCAAATAGGTATATTTTTCCTTTTCTCCCTTGCCTTTAGCTTCTTTTCTTTTCTATTTAGACTTGTTGCATTCATAGATGGCTGATCTTGCCCTTTCTATCCATTAATTTTTTTTAGCTCTCCAAGTATCTTCTCTAGTTTCATCCACTCCTGTATTGAGATTGTTTTCCCAACCTAAATATATTCCAAATATTTACTTCTCGGAACCCTAAAATATTGTGTATCATAGGGAAGTGCCAAGGGAGAGCAGTAAATGGGTGTCCAGGTCTGGAGTCTCAGAGGAAGCCTCCTGAAGGAAATGGCATCCACACCAAGATGGGAGGTTATTTGTAAGGCCTCCTCAGACAACCATTTTGCCTTTTTGCAATTCTTTTTCTTGGGGATGGTCTTGATCACTGCCTCGTGTACAATGTCATGAACCTCTGTCGATTAGTTCTTCATTCCTGGCACAAAGCAACTAAAACCCTTGGAATTTCCTGCATGATGGGAGTGCTTTTGTTATTCACAATGAGCCCCACCCCTCCCTTCAACCATACCTGAATTTATGCTAATGAAATAACTCAGTGGATCCCTTCAGGATGAGGGCTGGTTAGCCGGAAAAACCAAAAGCCTTCATAAAAACCCCTAAATGAAGGAGGGAATATATGTACACATACAGCTGATTCACTTTGCTGTAGAGCAGAAACTAACATAACAATGTAAAGCAACTATACTCTAATTAAGAAAAAAAAAAAAAAGAAAAAAAAAAAACCCTAAATGGCAGTGTTTAAAGGAACTTCTAAGTTGATGAATACACCCACATACCAGAAGGGTGGTACACCCCAATTCCACAGAGACCGAGGCTCCTATGCTTAGGGACTTTCAGAACTTCATCCTATGTACCTCTGGATGTCCACTTTATATCCTTCATGATAAACTGTAGTAACAGGTATAGTGTTTTCCGGAGTTCTGTAAATCATTCTATCAAATCATCAAATTCCAGGAGAAGAAGTTGTGAGAATCCCAAAATTTACACTTGACTTGGCAGAATTTACGTTGGTCTGCTGTAGTGTAGCCTGGGAACCCCATTTGCCAGTGGGGTTAAGGTGGGGGCAGGGGGTGGGACTGAGTCCTTAAGTTGTAGAGTCTACACTTCTCTAGGAGTTAGTGTTGAATTGAACTTCTGGACACCCAGTTGATATCAAAGAATTGGAGAATTGGTATAGGAAAAGCACATGTTCAGTGTCAGACTTTGTGTTAGAATAAAAGACAAGGTGTTTTAATCTTATTAGTGGGAGTTTATGAGATTGCCATTTTTGTAGGTCAAAGTAGGATATTAGCAATTAAGTGGATTTCAACTCATGTTATCTGATATTAGAGTTTCTATCTTGTGTGCTTCCTTTCCATGATAAAATCTGTGCCCTTCTCCAAATACGTCTTCCCTCACCTGTCTAGGCACATGGTAGGATGTCATTTCTGGTCCTCTTCTGTTTAGGAGGGCCACCGGACCAATCTCCACGCAGTAAGTTGACCACTTTCACGTTGAGGTGTTTAAATGACTCTGCAGAACCTTTCTGAGCTCTCCCTCCTTCTGAGATGGCAGGTGGCAACACTGGAGATGGTGGCTGTCTATGACACAGGACCTATAGTGACTACTGTGTGCAGAGCAGAATTATGGACTAGTAACTGAGGGAGCAAGTGTAATATTTGTTTAAGTCACTGAGATTTGGAGGGGTTGTTTGTTACCACAAATAACCCACTGTAACCTGACCTACTTTCTGTCCACTTTGTTTTCCCAGTTTCTTTATTATATGAAAGATATAATTTTGCTTCTATGTGCTCATGTTTTCACGGTAAATAAGAAAAAATGGAGGGATGAATTTAATATACTAAGTCATTTAGTCTAATTACCTTTATAAATTTCATGAAGGGAAAGCAGACAGTAGATACATTCATTTCTTAACAATAGTAAATATTTCTTACTGAAGACAGATGTCCTAAGAAAAGAGCAAAATTGTTAGATTTATGCATTTTATCATGTCTTTGTATTTTATGAATGGTTAATAATGAAAAAGAAATTCAAAGTATAGAGAAATATGAGCTTAAACTTTAAAAAATATAATACTAGAAAGAATAAAATAAATCCTAGAGCCTCTTTCTCTTCCTCCCTTCCCTTCCTTCCACCCTCCCTGCTTCCCTAGTATTTCTTCCTATGTTTTCATTATTGGTAACAGAGTTCAAAGTATTTTAGCAATAGATGATGTGCTCTATAGTACTAGTCCTGACAATAATATTTGCAATTTTCTATAATTCTTTGTGTTTATTAGTAAATTCGGAGAAGGCACTGGCAACCCACTCCAGTACTCTTGCCTGGAAAATCCCATGGATGCAGGAGCCTGGTGGGCTGCAGTCCATGGGGTCGTTAAGAGTCGGACACGACTGAGTGACTTCACTTTCACTTTTCACTTTCATGCATTGGAGAAGGAAATGGCAACCCACTCCATTGTTCTTGCCTGGAGAATCCCAGGGACGGGGGAGCCTGGTGGGCTGCCGTCTATGGGGTCGCACAAAGTCAGACACGACTGAAGCGACTTAGCAGCAGCAGTAGCATTAGTAAATTAATGAAAATCTACACCTGTCTCTTTGAAGCGGCAGAGAACTTTTTGTTTTTAGATGCTTTAGCGAAATTGGAATTTCCTCTCCGAGGGAAAAAATAATTGTTCTGTCTTTAGAATGCAGAAATTAAATTGTATTGTTTTCTCTTTGTTACATAGGTAAGTAGTATCAGGACATGCAGATGAAAAAAAGTTATTCAACATCATACCCGTCCTCAATAACCACTCTTGTCCTCTGGGTATCTAGTCTTTTAAGTGCAACTTATACATTAAAAGACTTTTGCAGGTTTTGGGTAACCTGCTTTTTTCAGCAAACATAGAATGTGACCGTGGGGGTGATTCCCTCTAGCCAAGGTCAAATTGTGTAAGAGGCTGAATTGGAGGGTGTGGATGTGAAAGTATGGCAGGAGGAACTGGGAGTGGGGAGGTGGGGAAAAGGTCAATGTAAACTATAAACAAAGATATTGGCCCTGCTTATTTCCCAGGGCTGGAAGCAGTTACTCATCCAGTCTTTTTGCTCTACTTAAAGAAGCTGTGTAGAGGAAACAAAGCAGGAAATCGCATTTTTAACTAAAAGTAATTATTTTTAACAGTCTGTTTCCCTTTATTTTTTTTTTTTTTTTTTTTTTAAATAAATTTATTTATTTTAGTTGGGGGCTAATTACTTTACAATATTGTAATAGTTTTTGCCATACATTGACATGAATCAGCCATGGGTTTACATGTGTTCCCCTTCCCGGACCCCCCACCCACCTCCCTCCCCATCCCATCCTTCTGGATCATCCCATTGCCCCGGCCCTGAGCCCTTGTCACATGCGTCGAACATGGAATGGTGCTCTGTTTCACATATGACAATACACATGTCTCAATGCCATTCTCCCAGAACGTCCCACCCTCACCTTCTCCCTCAGAGTCCATAAAATTGTTCCATGCGTCTGTGTCTCTTATTCTGTCTCGCATATAGGGTTATCGTTACCATCTTTCAAATTCCATATATATGCATTAGTATACTGTATTGTTGTTTTTCTTTCTGGCTTACTTCACTCTGTATAATGGGCTCCAGTTTCATCCATCTCAGTAGAACCGATTCAAATGTATTTTTTTTAATGGCTGAGTAATATTCCATTGTGTATATGTACCACAGCTTCCTTATCCATTCGTCGGCTGATGGACATCTAGGTTGCTTCCATGTCCTGGCTATTGTAAACAGTGCTGCGATGAACATTGGGGTACACGCGTCTCTTTCAATTCTGGTCTCCTCGGTGTATATGCCCAGCAGTGGGATTGCTGGGTCATATGGCAGTTCTATTCCCAGTTTTTTAAGGAATCTCCACACTGTTCTCCATAGTGGCTGTACTAGTTTGCATTCCCACCAACAGTGTAAGAGGGTTCCCTTTTCTCCACACCCTCTCCAGCATTTATTGCTTGTAGACTTTTGGATAGCAGCCATTCTGACTGGTGTGAAATGATACCTCATTGAGGTTTTGATTTGCATTTCTCTAATAATGAGTGATGTTGAGCATCTTTTCATGTGTTTGTTAGCCATCTGTATGTCTTCTTTGGAGAAATGTCTGTTTAGTTCTTTGGCCCATTTTTTGATTGGGTCGTTTATTTTTCGGGAATTCAGCTGCAGAAGTTGCTTGTATATTTTTGAGATTAATTGTTTGTCTGTTGCTTCATTTGCTATTATTTTCTCCCATTCTGAAGGCTGTCTTTTCACCTTGTTTATAGTTTCCTTTGTTGTGCAAAAGCTTTTAATTTTAATTAGGTCCCATTTGTTTATTTTTGCTTTTATTTCCAATATTCTGGGAGGTGGGTCATGGAGGATCCTGCTGTGATTTATGTCGGAGAGTGTTTTGCCTATGTTTTCCTCTAGGAGTTTTATTGTTTCTGGTCTTACGTTTAGATCTTTAATCCATTTTGAGTTTATTTTTGTGTACGGTGTTAGGAAGTGTTCTAGTTTCATTCTTTTACAAGTGGTTGACCAGTTTTCCCAGCACCACTTGTTAAAGAGATTGTCTTTTCTCCATTGTATATTCTTGCCTCCTTTGTCGAAGATAAGGTGTCCATATGTGCGTGGGTTTATCTCTGGGCTTTCTATTTTGTTCCATTGATCTATATTTCTATCTTTGTGCCAATACCATACTGTCTTGATGACTGTGGCTTTGTAGTAGAGCCTGAAGTCAGGCAGGTTGATTCCTCCAGTTCCATTCTTCTTCCTCAAGATTGCTTTGGCTATTCGAGGTTTCTTATATTTCCATACAAATTGTGAGATGATTTGTTCTAGTTCTGTGAAAAATACCATTGGTAGCTTGATAGGGATTGCATTGAATCTGTAGATTGCTTTGGGTAGAATACTCATTTTCACTATATTAATTCTTCCAATCCATGAACACGGTATATTTCTCCATCTGCTTGTGTCCTCTTTGATTTCTTTCATCAGTGTTTTATAGTTTTCTATATATAAGTCTTTTGTTTCTTTAGGTAGATATATTCCTAAGTATTTTATTCTTTTTGATGCAATGGTGAATGGTATTGTTTCCTTAATTTCTCTTTCTGTTTTCTCATTATTGGAGTATAGGAATGCAAGGGATTTCTGTGTGTTAATTTTATATCCTGCAACTTTACTATATTCATTGATCAACTCTAGTAATTTTCTAGTAGAGTCTTTAGGGTTTTCTATGTAGAGGATCATGTCATCTGCAAACAGTGAGAGTTTTACTTCTTCTTTTCCTATCTGTATTCCTTTTATTTCTTTTTCCGCTCTGATTGCTGTGGCCAAAACTTCCAAAACTATGTTGAATAGTAGTGGTGAAAGTGGGCATCCTTGCCTTGTTCCTGACTTTAGGGGAAATGCTTTCAATTTTTCACCATTGAGGATAATGTTTGCTGTGGGTTTGTCATATATAGCTTTTATTATGTTGAGATATGTTCCTTCTATTCCTGCTTTCTGGAGGGTTTTAATCATAAATGGATGCTGAATTTTGTCAAAGGCTTTTTCTGCATCTATTGAGATAACCATATGGTTTTTTTCTTTCAATTTGTTAATGTGGTGTATTACATTGATTGATTTGCGGATGTTAAAAAAACCTTGCATTCCTGGGATAAAGCCCACTTGGTCATGATGTATGATCTTTTTAATATGATGTTGGATTCTGTTTGCTAGAATTTTATTAAGGATTTTTGCATCTATGTTCATCAGTGATATTGGCCTGTAGTTTTCCTTTTTTGTGACATCTTTGTCTAGTTTTGGAATTAGGGTGATGGTGGCCTCATAGAATGAGTTTGGAAGTTTACCATCTTCTGCAATTTTCTGGAAGAGTTTGAGTAGGATAGGTGTTAGCTCTTCTCTAAATTTTTGGTAGAATTCCGCTGTGAAGCCGTCTGGTCCTGGGCTTTTGTTTGCTGGAAGATTTCTGATTACAGTTTCGATTTCCGTGCTTGTGATGGGTCTGTTAAGATCTTCTATTTCTTCCTGGTTCAGTTTTGGAAAGTTATACTTTTCTAAGAATTTGTCCATTTCTTCCAAGTTGTCCATTTTATTGGCATATAGCTGTTGGTAGTAGTCTCTTATGATCCTTTGTATTTCTGTGGAGTCTGTTGTGATCTCTCCATTTTCATTTCTAATTTTGTTGATCTGATTCTTCTCCCTTTGTTTCTTGATGAGTCTGGCTAATGGCTTATCAATTTTGTTTATCTTCTCGAAAAACCAGCTTTTAGTTTTGTTTATTTTTGCTATGGTCTCTTTTGTTTGTTTTGCATTTATTTCTGCCCTAATTTTTAAGATTTCTTTCCTTCTACTGACCCTGGGGTTTTTCATTTCTTCCTTCTCTAGTTGCTTTAGGTGTAGAGTTAGTTGATTTATTTGATTTTTTTCTTGTTTCTTGAGGTACGCCTGTATTGCTATGAACCTTCCCCTTAGTATTGCTTTTACAGTGTCCCATAGGTTTTGGGTTGTTGTGTTTTCATTTTCATTCGTTTCTATGCATAATTTTATTTCTTTTTTGATTTCTTCTGTGATTTGTTGGTTATTCAGAAGCGTGTTGTTTAGCCTCCATATGTTGGAACTTTTAATAGTTTTTTTCCTGTAATTGAGGTCTAATCTTACTGCATTGTGGTCAGAGAAGATGGCTGGGATGATTTCAATTTTTTTGAATTTACCAAGGCTAGATTTATGGCCCAGGATGTGATCTATCCTGGAGAAAGTTCCATGTGCACTTGAGAAAAAGGTAAAATTGATTGTTTTGGGGTGGAAACTCCTGTAAATATCAATTAAATCTAATTTGTCTATTGTATCATTTAAAGTTTGTGTTTCCTTGTTAATTTTCTGTTTAGTTGATCTATCCATATGCGTGAGTGGAGTATTAAAGTCTCCCACTATTATTGTGTTATTGTTAATTTCCCCTTTCATACTTGTTAGTATTTGCCTTATATATTGTGGTGCTCCTATGTTGGGTGCATATATATTTATGATTGTTACGTCTTCTTCTTGAATTGATCCTTTGATCTTTATGTAGTGTCCTTCTTTGTCCCTTTTCACATCCTTTATTTTAAAGTCTATTTTATCTGAAATGAGTATTGCGACTCCTGCTTTCTTTTGGTCTCCGTTTGCATGGAATATGTTTTTCCATCCTTTCACTTTCAGCCTGTGTGTGTCCCTAGTTTTGAGGTGGGTCTCTTGTAGACAGCATATATAGGGGTCTTGTTTTTGTATCCATTCAGCAACCCTTTGTCTTTTGGTTGGGGCATTCAACCCATTTACATTTAAGGTAATTATTGATAAGTATGATCCCGTTGCCATTTACTTTGTTGTTTTGAGTTCGTGTTGAAACATCCTTTCTGTGTTTCCTGTTTAGAGAAGATCCTTTAGCATTTGCTGGAGAGCTGGTTTGGTGGTGCTGAATTCCCTCAGCTCTTGCTTGTCTGTAAAGCTTTTGAATTCTCCTTCATATCTGAATGAGATCCTTGCTGGGTACAGTAATCTGGGTTGTAGATTATTCTCTTTCATTACTTTAAGTATGTCCTGCCATTCCCTTCTAGCCTGAAGGGTTTCTATTGAAAGATCAGCTGTTATCCTTATGGGGATCCCCTTGTGTGTTATTTGTTGTTTTTCCCTTGCTGCTTTTAATATTTGTTCTTTGTGTTTGATCTTTGTTAATTTGATTAATATGTGTCTTGGGGTGTTTCGCCTTGGGTTTATCCTGTTTGGAACTCTCTGGGTTTCTTGGACTTCTGTGACTATTTCTTTCCTCAATTTAGGGAAATTCTCAACTATTATCTCCTCGAGTATTTTTTCATGGCCTTTCCTTTTATCTTCTTCTTCTGGGACTCCTATGATTCGAATGTTGGGGCGTTTCATATTGTCCCAGAGGTCCCGGAGGTTTTCCTCATTTCTTTTGATTCTTTTTTCTTTTTTCCTCTCTGCTTCGTTTATTTCCATCATTCTATCTTCTACCTCACTTATCCTATCTTCTGCCTCCGTTATTCTACTGTTGGTTCCCTCCAGAGTGTCTTTTATCTCCTTTATTTCATTATTCATTCTATATTGATTCCTTTTTATTTCTTCTAAGTCCTTGATAAACATTTCTTGCATCTTCTCAATCTTTGTCTCCAGGCTATTTATCTGTAACTCCATTTTGCTTTCAAGATTTTGGATCATTTTTATTATCCTTATTCTAAATTCTTTTTCAGATAGAGTCCCTATCTCCTCCTCTTTTGTTTGGCTTTGTGGGCATTTCTCATTTTCCTTTACTTGCTGAGTATTTCTCTGCCTTTTCATCTTGTTTAGATTGCTGTGTTAGGCGTGGCCCTTCTGTATTCTGGTAGTATGAAGTTCCTCTTTGTTGTGGAGGTTCCTCACTGCGGTTGGGGTTGGACAGGTGGCTTGTCAAGGTTTCCTGGTTGGGGGAGCTTGTGTCGGTGTTCTGGTAGGTGGAGCTGGATTTCTGCTCTCTAGAGTGTAATGGAGTGACCAGTATTAATTTTTGAGATGTCTATGGATTTGGTGTGCCTCTGGGCAGCCTGTATATTGATGCTCAGGTCTATGTTCCTGCGTTGCTGGAGAATTTGCGTGGTATGTCTTGCTCTGGAACTTATTGTCTCTTGGGTGGAGCTTGGTTTCAGTGAATTTATGGAGGCTATTGGATGGTCTCTTATTAATTAATGTTTCCCCTGGTTTTCAGTCTTATTCTTGCAGTAGCCTCAAGACTTCTCCTTCCATACAGCCTCAATAATAAAACTTTTAGGTTAATGGTGAAAAGATTCTCCACAGTGAGGGATACCCAGAAAGGTTCACTGAGTTACATGGAGAGATGAGGTGGGGGGGGTGGGTTGAGGTGACCAGGAGGGGAAGAGGGGAATTCAAATGTGGAGAGAGCAATCTAGCCAGTAAGCACTTCCCTCTGTGCTTTCCACAGTTTGGAACCCTCAGAATGATTCACAGAGATACATAGAGAGGGGGGAGGAAGGTAACAGAGGTGAGCATGAGTAGAAAGGGAGGAATTAAGAGGGGAGAGAGAGATCTGGGCAGTATCCTGTTCCTAAAGTGTTCTCCGGTACCCAGAACACCCTCAGAGATTCACAGAATTGGGTTGAGAAGAGAAGGAGGAGGGTGGGAGATAGAGGTTCCCTGGGGGAGAAGAAAGAGCATCAATAGGGGGAGAGAGCGATCAGGCCAGTGATCACACTCCTGAGTAAAAATGGGTCCTAAAGATTGGGTTCTTAAATGTACAAAGTTGATATCAAATATGTAAAACAAAGATTAAAAATCTAGAGTAGAGGTCAGACTCTTATAAAACTTACAATCTAAAAAAAAAAAAAAAAGAAAAAAGGAAACAGTGTAAAAAGAAAAAAAACAGTAAAACAGTAAAAAAAGAAACAGTAAAAAAATGTAGAACAGGAAAAAAACATTAAAAAAAAAGAAAACACAAAAGGTATAAGATATATGTATGTAGTTTGCTTCAAAAATAGGTTTGTTTTTTTTTTGCAAGTTAATAGTGGGTTATGAAAATGAAAGTTAAAGGTGTAATAGAGGACTTGAAGAAAAAGGAAAGAAGAGGAAAAAAAATTTTTTTTAATTAAAAAAAAAAATAATAATAATAGTAAAAAATATATATATCCCGGACTTTCTCTGGAGCTGTTGTGAGCAGTGTGGGATCTGCTCAGTTTTAGATAGATCCTTATTCCTGCTTATACTTTTCAAGATCTATAGGTCCTTTTTAATGCAGTCGGTATTAACTACAGGGATCTTAATCTGTTGGCCTGTCCCTTCCAAAGCGCTTCCCTCTGTTTATTTGGCTTCTGTTTGGAGATCTCTTCAGTATCTAATTTCCGCCCTGCAACAAAGCGGTGGAGGTGATCTCTTTAGGTTCGCTTGTTCAATCGTGCTGTGGGGAGGAAGGAACACTGCAAATCTGGCGTGTGTGTGGTAAGCTCGCAGTGTCTCGGCCGCACTGGGTTCGCCCCCGCTCACGGCGTGTGTGCTTTCCCCGTCTACCCTGCTCAGGCTTCAGGTTACTCGGCCGGGGAGCGGGCCCTGAGCTGCGTGCACTTCCCAGGTCTAAGCCGCTCAGGTTCAGGCTCCCGGTTACTCCACAAAGGCGCAGACTCGGTTTCGCCCGCGGCTTGTGCCGTTCCCGGTCGGAGCTGCCCAGGCGGCCAGGAGTTTGGCGAGGGCGCTGTCCCCTGTTGGGGCGGTGCGGCTTATCACCTCCCTGGTCCCCGCCTCGGTTTACGCGCGCGCCCGGCTCCGGTGTGCTTTGTGTCGGTTCTGGGGAGCTGGTCTCTGGCTGCGACCCTCCCGGCGGCTGTCGACCCTCTGGGATCTCAGGCAGTCTTTGCTTAGAAACTGGGAGCCTGTTTGCAGTTTGGTAGGGGGTGCCCTCTCTGGAGCCGAGTTTGCCCCTTTCCGGCTCTGGCGGGCCCCGCCTGCCCGCTGTGTCCGGCAGGGGATGGGGCGGTCCGCAGCCGGCTAGCTCTCCTCTGGTATCGCTCAGTCCTTTGTTCTGTGAGCGGGCCGGCAGTGCCTTAGAGTTGGGCTTTTCGCGGTATAGTTCTCTCTCTCTCTCTCGCTGTCCCACAGTTTAGGTTACTATCTCACGTTAGCTCCCTCAGATTGCCCTCGGGGCACTCGGGCCCGGTCCTTACCCTAGGCAATGCTGCCCGCTCCTCTCCGTTCAGCCCCCACTTGCTGGTGGCGGATGATGCGAGCGTCTGGGGTTCTTTGCTGGGAGTTGCTTTAGGCACGTAATCTGTGGATTTTATTTATTTTTTCCCTCCCAGTTACGTTGCCCTCCGAGAAAAAAAAAATCCTCCCCCACACCCGCCGGTGAGAGGGTTTCCTGGTGCTTGGAAATTCCTCCTCTTTTACGACTCCCTCCCCGGGACGGGTCTCCGTCCCTAACTCTTTTGTCTCTCTTTTTATCTTTTATAATTTCTCCTACCTCTTTTGAAGATAATGCGCAGTTTTTGTGAAAGCCTGACGTCCTCAGCCAGCCTTCAGAAGTAGTTTTGTGAAGTTTGGTCAGCGTTCAGATGTTCTTTCGATAAATTTGTGGAGGAGAGAGTGGTCTCCCCGTCCTATTCCTCCGCCATCTTAGCCCCGCCTCCTGTTTCCCTTTAGAATGCATGTTAACCTCATTACTAGATTGATAACTCTTCGGAGAAGAAAATGAGGTCTTGTATTTTCATAATGTAGTTCTGATAAAACAACTGCTAACTAATTATACAACTGATCTTTGGACAATATGGATTTGAACTGTGCATGCCCACTTATACGCGAATTTTGTTTAATAGTAAGTATTATTGTATTCCATGATCCATGGTCAGATGAATCCCAGGTGGGGAACCGTGGACACAGAGGAACCTAACTGTAGATGTGGAGGAATCCTCAGAAATAGAGAGCTAACTACAAGTTTTTGACTGCACCCCAACCTCCATATTGTTCAAGGGTCAAGTATAGATTCATTTGGAGACATCATAACATAGGAAACAGGACCCCACAAAGACTGAGTCTGGAGTCCACCTGAGTCTCCTCCATCTCAGTAGTTATGGGTTCCTGGAAAAGGTTCATGACATATCCAAGTCTATTTTCTCATGGGTGAAATGATGATATCGATACCTTGTTGGTTGCTGTGGATGTTAAATCACATAAAATAAAATAAGTGATGTGTAGATATTATTCAATGACTGATAGCTATTATTTTCTAACTTTCTTGTAGCTCCAAACATTTATCAATTTCTTAGATTTGTAGATTTTTACTGGTTAATTTGTCTAGGCAAGGAATAAGCAAATAACACTGAAAAATAAAAATCTGCCAGTTAGTTGTTACAAGACAGAAGCACTAGTGATGGGCCCCTCACCATCACAATAAAGATATAATTGATATGGCCAAAATTAATTAAATCTGAGCATTAATTTGCCAACAGCCACTTGCTAAAAAAAAAAAAAGTATAGCCCTGGCATGGAAGAAAACACTTTCTGGCTGCTGGTGTGGTTATCCATCCTGTTTAACTGAAGGTTTCAAGTAATTGGGGTGGAAGTTGTAACCTGTGCCACATATTCCAAGAGTCATAGAGCTGTCAGGTCCTGAGGCCCCATGAGAAGCAGCCAGGACACAAGGCGTTAAACTGTCTTGCATGTGGGGCAGAGCTTTCAAGGGTCACTAGAGGGCAGCAAACAGGTGCAGACCAACACCCGTGTAACCAGAAACCATTCAAGTAAAGGCTGCTCCTTCTGCCCCATCCAGAGACCATACCTGGGACGCTATGCAGAGCCCAGCAGCAAAGTTGGTACTCCAGACAAAAGGTTTTTAAGCAGAAAAGGCAATTTCATCTACACCCAAGACAATCTACCTTCTCAATGCCAATAACCCTCAAATATTCATCTCTAGCCCAAACCTCTATTCTGAGTTCCCTGCCTATATATCCACATGCACGTCTCTGTCTCCTGAAATTCATCATCTTTATATTTTCCCACAGACAAACTGGTGTAATCGTCAGGAACACGTTCTCTCGAGTTGGACTGTCACCTCTCTTTATCTTCACCGATAACACCCAAGTCCATGCCACCACCATGTCTCACTGGAATCACTCCTATGACCCCCTATTCTCCTCCCAGCTACACCTGTGTGCTTCTACTTTATCCAGAGTTTAAAGAGCTTTTCATAACACAAATCTGTTTAAATGATCCCTGCTGCTTAAAATTCTTTGAAATTTCCCCCTTTTATTTAAGAGTGGAAACAGAAGTCCACATTGTAATCTGTAATAGCTAGTCTGGCTCCTATCTTTTGCTTGGTATCTGTGTTCCACCTACTTTGAACCTTTCAGTTTTACCATGTAGCAAGTTTCCTCTTGCCACAGGAATTTTGCACATACCTGGAACATCTTTTCTACTCTTTGCCTACTTAACATCTCATCCTTCAGCTCTTAGCTCAGATGATACTTTCCTGAGGAAGCCTTTCCTGACCTCGTCACTACGTCATACCCTTTGTTATTTGTCTTAGAGCATGGTATATTCTTCCTCCACACAACGTTTCCTAACTTACGATCTCTTTTCATTGCCTTCTGACTTAATTCTTGATAAAAAATCAGCCGTAATATTTTTGGTCATTGTTCCCCTGTATGTAATGTCATTTTTCTCCTGTGGATGCCTGCATGATATTTTCCTCTATCTTTGGTTTTCAGAAATTTGAATGTGATGTGCTTAGGTTCCTTTACAATTTGGAGTTCATTGAAATCTTGGATTTGTAGATTGAAATTTTCCCATAGTATCTGATAATTTCCAGGTGTTATTTCTTCAAATATATGTTCTAGCCCATTCTCTCTCTCTCTCTTTACAATTTGGGATTCCAAATACATGTATGTTAGGCCACTTGACAGGTAACTGATGATCCGCAAAGTGTCTCACAATAGTTTTCTCTGTGTTTTAGTTTGAACAACACTTACTAACCAGTCTTCAGGTTCACTGATCTTTTCTGTCACAGTTTCTATTCTTCTGTTAGGCCCACTGCCACATACTGAATGTTGTGTTCCCCAAAACTCATACGCTAAAAATCAGTTCTCAGTAGGATGGTATTAAATAGGCCCTTTGAGAGGCAATTAGATCATAAGGGTGAAGTTCTCATAAATAAAATTAGTGCCTTTACAAAAGAGGCCCCAGAGAGATTCCTCATCCTTTCTACCATATGTGGTTACCACCACATGTGGTAAAACATGGCTGCCTATGAACCAGGAAGTGGGCCCTCACCGGACATCAAATCTGACCATGTTTTGGTCTTGAACTTCCCAGCCTCCAAAACTGTGAGCCATATATTTCTGTTGTTTATAAGGCACCATTCTATGGTATTTTGTTGTAGCAGCCCAAACAGACTAAAATACCCATCTAATCTATTTCAGGTAATTTTACTCTAGAATTTCTATGTGGTTCTTTTTCTTATGGTTCCCATTTCTCTGCTGAAATTCTTCATCTACTCATCCACTGTAGCCATCTTTTTCAGAAAACATTCACAATAGATGTTTTAAAATCCTTCTCTTTAGTTCTCATATCTGGTTCATCTATGGACCTGCTTCTATCGATAGATTTTTTTTGTTGATTTATCACATTTCCTTGCTTTCCTGCATGTTTTGTAATCTTCTAAATTATCTCTTAAACATTATTCATATAAAAATAATGGAACTATTTTTTGATTTGTTTTCCCACTAGAGTTCCAACTCTTTCCTAATGATCACTTGAGGAGTAAGTGATCATTCATATTTTACTAAGAGCTGAGCTGGCTTAAATATGGACTGCATCTCCCATGGCTAGATGCATGGATTTCCTATCCTAGATTTCACCCTACAGAAGCCACTCCCTACCGTCAACAATTTAACTGCTGCCTAGTTCACAAACTTTGCCTCTACTAGTTCCAACACACACACACACACAAATCTTTTTGCCAACAAGTTAGACCAATGCCAATGACAAGTCTATGAGCATAGGTTGTTTAACAAGCAAGTAGGATATTTTCAATCACACTTGACTCCTATTAGACAAATGGAGTGTTTCTAGATTTTCTGGGCCAATACATCAAAAAAAGCCTGAGTCTGAACTGCCTGTCTATATTCCTATTCAATTATGCTAGTTTAGTCCTGATTTTGAGCTATTCCTGACCAAGATCTACCTGAATAAAGTCTATAATTATTCTCAGTATCTGTATGCCCTCTGAGCTTCATATTAAAATGTTACACTAGAAAAGACATGGGATTTGAAGTTAAATGAACCTGAGTTTGAATGCTAGCCCCACGACTTTTTATAGCTCTGATCCTGGCATCTTATTAAGCTTTCTAAGAACCAGTTTTGTTACTCATAGATAGAGAAGACAATATCTGCCTCATAGGATTGGGAGGACTAACGAGCATTTAATAAGTAATGAGCACTGAATGAAATCTTGCCATATGCCAGGTATTAGGCTAAGTGCTTCATCCATGTTATCTCATTTAAATGTCACAATGTTCTTTGTAGTTCATACTGTTATTATTATTCTCATGGTGATGTGAAAAATTTGAGTTTTAAAGAGACAAAGTCATTTGCCTCAGTCATGTAAGTCAGCAGTGGTAAAACAAGGATATAAACCTAAAAAATCTGAAGAGCCTATAGTTATATTTATTTACCATGCTTAAATTCCTGGAACTTACTGACCTTCAACATAGTGCTTTTGCTATTAATAATGAAAATCATTAAAATTAATAATGCAAATAAAGTAAATCTTCATTTAGTTGGCTTGGTCTAGATGACTGTGTTTTAGATGTCTTGTTTTCCCACCAGCTTACCACTAGAGGTTTGTTGCTAAGCCCCTCTCAGAGTTAGAACTCTGACCTGGATGCCATGCCTCTTGCTTAGGGCTCTAACCTGCCCTGCTAATATCAGCCTCCTTACCCATAAGGCAGAGTCCTGCTCAACTGCTTAGAAGAACATTCCCAGAGTATACCCAAGGACTCATGTTAGCAGATGATACGTTTAAAAAATGCCATACAAATGCTGCATTTCTGAATCTCTTTCTCATCACATACCAAACATTCTGAGAGCCCCTTCAGCTAAGAAATCAGATAAAGTTTGTTTGACCTAGGGTTGTCCAGGTTTCCCTGTTTATGTGAACACAGAAGCCTTTTATGGACAACTATTGATACCTCATCTTGGAGTGTTAATATATATATGTCTTCATGTAAACATCTGTGTCCTGCTCCCTTAGATGCTCCACAGCCCTTAAAGCAGAAATCAGTTAAGGCTCACAGATTACATGAATGATAGAAAGAGTAAGCAAATGCCTAATACTAATCAGTGTGACACAAAGTGTTAATTGGGAAGGAGAAAAGAGTAGACATTTTTCCTTTTAGTTTCCTGACTCCTCTATCAATTATACTAAAATGTTTAGACTAGGTTGAAAGTAAAAGTGTTAGTCACTCAGTGTCTGACTTTTTGCGACCCCATGGACTGTATGTAGTCCACTGGGCTCCTCTGTCTATGGAATTCTCCAGGCAAGAATACTGCAGTGGGTTGCTATTTCCTCTTCCAGGGAATCTTCCTGACCCAGGGATCGAACTCAGGTCTCCTGCCTTACAGGCAGATTCTTTACTGTCTGAGCCACCAGGTCACCACACTCAGGTTGAAATGAAGCATAAATGGAACCAAACAAGTGATTCACAATACATTTTCTATACACATCTCTTTCCTTTTTGTGGAGGTGGGGAAGGGAATATATATTATCTATATACATTTCTTTCCTTTTTGGGCCACACAGAGAAGGGAGATAAAGAGGAAGATAATCTTCCTAGGAAATGTTGCTTTTAGTGCAGTGTCTCTTACTGAACTAATCACTCTCTTGGTAGGCATTAGGCTAATGTATTACTTATTAATTATTCCATTATTTCACTGTGATATTATTAATAAGGGGGAATTACTTTGGTGCTCATCTTTTACTCTACTATATTCTTACTAGGTTTGAACTGTAATTCTTCCTTTTTACAGTGCTCTGTAGGTCTCTTACTCCACACATAGCTTTATGACACAATAAACTCACCCTTCACATTCACTATTTTTTTTTTTAATGATTACGGTTTATTGATTATTAACCAAAATGATACTCTAATAAAAGTTTGGGTTTTTTCTGTGAAAAGTAATGAATACATCTAAAAATATAGTTTGTAATTTAGAAATGTAATAGTAATCTTGAAACTTTTCTTAACTTTAAAATTTTTCTATTAAAAATGTTAACATTAAATAAACATTGGTGAATCTGGTCAATAAAAATTAAAAATGTTACATTATAGCATTGTTAGTTAAGAAAAGGGATTTAGCCATAAATATGGAAGAAAAAAAAAACAAAGGAAAACAACTCTTTTTTAAAAGGTAGCACTATGGCACATAGTTAGGTAAGACTTAAAGAAGGAAATTATTTCTAACAGTCTTTCTAGCTCATTGCTGTATGGATTACATAATTATAACAAATCTATTAGAATAATAGGTCCTAAAAGTCAAAAGCTAAACAAGGTTCCCTTATGAAATTGAGCATAGAAAATCTAAATATATTACCCACCAACTAAAACTAGAAATCTACCAAAAGAATTATGTAATTAAAAATCATTTATCTAGAATATTCAAAACTTAACTATTCTTGTTTGACATTCACTATTTTGGGTAGCATAATAAAGCAAATAAAGTCATTACTCTTTTTTCTTGAAAATCCTCAAAATATCGATGAGGGCCTACTATGTTGTGGACCTAGAGTATGCAAGAACTTGAGCAATTTCCCAGAGAAAAGAGTAAAAATCTATCTATCTAATAATTGGGGCTGATATTAGGTAAGGAGGAGTACACTTTGAAAATTAAAAAGATGGTTCTAGAAAAGACCAACTAAAAAGTACTGGCTTGGCTTATTTTTATACCTCTTCATATTAAATAATGAGGTCAGATTTTCTTGGTAGCAGGTGACATCAATTTTTAGAGTAAGGAAGACAAATTGTCCTCTCTTACCTAATCAACTACAGTTCATGTTTCCATGCCCAAGTAAGCATCCTTTCCTCAGGGATACTTCCTAAATCCCAGTCCAGATAAAGCTCCCTCCATACCCATGCTCACAGAGCTATGTTCTTTGCCTTATAATACCTATATTGGCTATGATTTGAATGGGTTTCTCCTTTCCCTGGAGTGAAAGTCTGGAAAGTCACAGCTGGCTTTGCTCACCATTTTATCACCTGCACTTAGCACAGCATCTGGTCCAGAGTAAACAGCCACAAATATTTATGAATAAACAATATGTTAAACAGAACATATTTGTGGAAAAAATCTTGCTATAGGTAATGGTGATTGAAGTTCTCAAAACAACGTAGTGTAGTATCTGAAACAGTACCTGATTCCTTAATGGTTTTTATTTCCAATCTTTTTGCTTGGAAGTAGGATTCCAGATGAGGAATCAGAACAAATGGGTTAGCAACTTGGATCCCACTGGGCACACATTCAGCTTTCAGATGCCCTAATTTTTAATAATACAGAGCTGAGATTCTAATTGTTAATTCATTGTATTGATTCATTAGGACATTGTGCTTCCCATTCTTGACTTGTAATTGGACTTTTCCATACATGTCTACAATAAAGAAGGAAGTGGATTACTGACTGGAGTGCACAGAGATGATATAGGGTAGCCCACTGAGGAAAGTGGTCCCAGAGAAAGTAACTCAATACCCTCATTCTAGTAACACCTCAGGGTCTTAGGGGTATAAGTGACTGTGGTGGAGACAAATTTAAACAGCTAACAGTTTTAATGGGTTCTGTGGTTTTCAAGGAAGTAGAGAGTGACTGTTTCTGGCGGAGGGAGGACCGTGTCGAAGGAGGAGAGAAATGATGATTTAATGGAAGTAGAACTGACAGGGGCCTGGCTCTTCACACACTTTCACACAGCATGTTCCAAGGAAGCTGGAGGTCTGAACCTTTGCTGAAGAAAATGGTGGAGAAGGCAAGGAAGTTTTTATTGAGTTCCTGTGAATATGATGTCAGCAGATTGCATCCTGGCTTAATGCTGATATGTATGCTTTCTAGTATATTCTGTTGAATTCTTTGACATAACTTTCCAGTGAGAGTGCTTGAGAGAATTCATGAAAAGGTGCAGATACATGTGCTACAATATAAGATTGGTGGACCATGTCATATTTTCTTCTAACAAATACCTAAATTGTGTTATTATTCACTTAAATAAGACTATGCTATTTTACCCTGAGTGGTCATTGATTCTCCTGTGAAAGAAGGATCCTCTATGACTGGTCTCCTCAGTTTTGAAAAGACCTGAAGATAAGATGAAATTGGACACTGACTCAGAAAACAAAGCTATTTCCCAGACAATTGTTAATCTAACCTGTGGAGACTTATTAACAGTCAATCAAGATTTTCCTGAAAAATCCCTCTTAATATGAGCTTTTGGTTGAAAGACAGAAGTTTTTCTACATAGATCCTGGGCCCAAAGACTTGAACCCTATTCCAGGTTGCTCAGTAGGCAGCTCTAAGGAAGTCCCTTGCTTCTCTCAGTCTGTTTCCTCAGTTATCAAATGAGGGTAATTTCCTGTGATAGCCCTGTCCACCTCTTAAGATTAGAGGAAATGTTGTGGATTTTAAACCACTTGGAAAATTGAAAGTACTGAACAAATGTAAAACAGCATTATTATAAGTGTGGAGTAAAAGCTTGATGCAGAACTACCAGCAGTCATAATAAAATAATCATATATAATCTGGCAATTTATGTTAATAGGCCTCTATACAGAGGCCTGGCTTCCCTGGTAGCTCAGCTGGTAAAGAATCCACTTGCAATGCAGGAGACGCAGGTTCGATTCCTGGGTTGGGAAGATTCCCTAGAGAAGGGAAAGTCTACCCACTCCAGTATTCTGGCCTGGAGAATTCCATGGACTGTATAGTCCACGGGGTCACAAAGAGTTGGACACAACTGAGTGACTTTCACTTCCATTTTCACTTTATACAGAGGCCCATTTGGAGAAGGCAATGGCACCCCACTCCAGTACTCTTGCCTGGAAAATCCCATGGACAGAAGAGCCTGGTAGGCTACAGTCCATGGGGCCGTTAAGAGTCGGACACAACTGAGCGACTTCACTTTCACTTTTCACTTTCATGCACTGGAGAAGGACATGGCAACCCACTCCAGTGTTCTTGCCTGGAGAATCCCAGGGATAGCGGAGCCTGGTGGGCTGCCGTCTATGGGGTCGCACAGAGTCAGACACGACTGAAGCGACTTAGCAACTAGCAGCAGCAGCATTATAAATTAAAGCTAATAAAGAATGTAGGTTTGTGTATATCCAATTGATGTGTAAATGGAGCCTGCATCATTATCATTATCACTGTTACCACCACCACCTTCATTATCATCAGCATCACCATCATCGTTATCATCACTATTGATGTTGAGCAACTACTATGTTTCAGGCACGAGACAGGACCTTTCCCTTCATGTTACCATTAAATCCACAAGACTGTTCCCTTGCTATCCTCACTTGAGAACAAAGGGGTTATGATAGGGACAGAGTAAACGGACAAAGTAGGTGATTAAATAGTTAATCCTACTAGCGGATTGTAAGTAGAAAAAATATGAGAAACCACTGTAAGTTAATGATTACTCAAAAAAGGTTTGCTTAACCACAAAACCAAACAGGCTTGCTTAGCAACAAAACCATGCAATGGAAGCATGAGGCATGCTCCAAAACAATAAAACAGTGGTGGCATGAGGCCCATATCCTGCCTAGTGAACCCAGTAAGTTAGGACATGATCTCTGCACATATAAAAAACAATAATTTGTGGACCTATTCTGACCATGTAGGGACAAAAAAACTCCACTGCCCAACCTGGAGGAGAAGTCAATGATGAAAGCATGACATCCACTCAAGAATGATAAAGGTATTCTCCCCCTCCCCACTTTTCCTTTGATTATAAAACTGTAGCCCAGTAAGTTCTCAGGGAATGGCACCTTCTTGCCCACCTGCTTGTAAGCCTCACAAGCATCCTATTCTAATAAATCACTTATCAGTTTGCTTCTCACTAAATTCTTTCTGGAGCTCTTCAGAGCTCCCTGGAATGCCACCTAATGGTTTCAGTTAGAAGCTCCATGAAGCTGCTAGTGGTTCCCAAACTCATTCAGATATCAAAATAACCTGAGGGTTTTTAAAAAATGCAAATGCCTAGGCCTGACAAAAAACCTAAAGCAGGGACTCTGTTGATGGATCCAGAGCAGTTGTAAATTTATTTCCAAGCTCTACAGATGGTTATTTTGAGCAGGTAGATTTGTGAATGACTGGGCTGAGTAACTTCTGCAAGGTCACAAAGCTGGGAGCAAAGCTGGACCCTAACCAGGCTGGTCCCTGATTCCCATGTCAGTGCTTAACCACTTTTCTGTCTTGACTTCCTGGAAATAACAATCTATTTAATTTAACAGCTGTCTTTTAATGACTTTAATTGGATTTTCCACATCCTACCTCCACTGTTAAACTATACTGCAAGATTACTTTTCCCTTAATGACCATTTAGATGTTTCAGATCAATGACTTAGTTCCCAAGGATACTTTATACCATGGCCAACTGTTAATGATATGGTGGCATTTACCTGAGTATAATAACTACCAAAAATTAAGATCATAAAATGTGAGGGTCTGTGTTTGACTGGGGAATTCACAGCCAGTGATCAGAGAATATCCATTCAGAGTTGAAGGAGGTTTTTTTACAAGGGGCTGTTAGTCAAAGTGGATGGGGCCAATGGTTGTGGTGAAAGTATATACTTTATCTACTTGAAGGTCCATGTGAATTTCCCAGGAATCTTATTAAAAAGCATATATTAATTTAGCATTTCTGGAGTGGGCTTGACAGTCTACATTTCTAAGCTCCCAGCTGATGCTAAAGCTGCTGGGGATCCTAGGCAACCGTAGCCATAGAATGGCCATGAGGAGATTCACCTTCAGAAGAATGAGCACAGCCCTAATGAGTGAGGATCAGACTGCCCCCTAGCAATGGGAATATTGGGTGGGGCAAAAAGTTGCAGAGGACAGTCAGAGGTATCCTCCTGACAAGAGAAAAAGAACAGATGGGAGGCATTTCCCAGTAAAGCTCTATTATCTATTATGGAGTAGGGAAAGGTTATTTGTTTAAGTAAATTTAAACACTGATTACAGGGCTTACAAACATATGGTTATGATAGTTACATACATTTGGAAATATTCTGTGTAAGTGAGTGAATTCTAGGTCAACAATGATTGACCAGTTGGGACAAGGAGGAGGGTGCTGCTGAACACTGAGTTTCTTGGGAGGATCCCATGAGCCAAGGAGCCCATGGCATGTGCCCTGTCTAGCTCAGGGGACACAGACTCTTGCAATCATTGTGGTCACACTCCTACCTGTCAGGAGATGAATGGCATGGTACTGTGAAAAGTCAAACAGAAATGAAATAAACAGTAATTGGAACACGTGCTTTGGCTAATACATTTTGTTCTTCATGTCAGGGGAAGATGTGGTTGATGGATTCGTCTAAGCGACAAAGGATGAAACAACCAGAGAATAGGCTTTCATTTTAATTAGGTGGAACTGTAATGAAACTATAACTCTAAGAACATCTGAGTTATTTAGAACCTGTAACTATCCAGAATGAAAATATACTAGGTGTTGTGAACTGCATTGAGTCACCTGCTCTTCTGGGTCATGTGAAAGCAATCTGGGACTGCAAAAGGACAGGGTTCATTCTTCAACTAGATGGCTTCTCCAACTTAGCCTGGGACTGTGAAAGTTTGGCAGCACCTTGACAGTCCCTTGTAGCTGGCAGAGAGCCTCGAGCCTACATAAAGTGATTGAAGGGGAAGGAAGGAGGAGAAAGCTCCATGGGCCCATCTAGTTAGGAAGGGTTCTGATACGGGACACATCACAGCCCTGAACTTGTGAAGGGCTGGCACCAAAATAGGCTGGAACCATGGCTGCCTTTAGAGGCCAACAGGAGGTGAGCTAAGTGGGAATAATGACAATCAGAAGGTCCTAACAGGGACCACATTCAGTTCTTGCCACCTACTGCCAAGCAGAACTAGAGCTCAGGGCTGAAAGAACTTTTGCTTTTTTCCCAAAATAAACCAAGATTTTTCTGTAAAACTGCCTTTTTTTTTTTTAAAGGTCATCAACAAAACCATATCCAAACAAAAGCCACAGGCAGCTAAATAAAATAATGTTTTTAGGGAGTGTAGAGATGGTAATAACCATGGACTGTATTTTTATTCAAGTTCAGAAACAGCACGGGTTTTCAGAGATTGAACCCAGAAGTGGGATGCAGTAGCAGAGAAGGTGAGCACGGTGTTCCCAGGCCCTCTCTTCCCACACATCCCTACCCTGCTCTCTTTCTTCCTGGCCCCTCTCCATTCCTGACAACATGTTATAAACTTATTTGTGATGTTCACCTTCTGACAAGCCTCTCCCCTCAACCCGAATGAATTCTTCACAAGGGCAGGGGCTTGTCCGTCTTCTCTTGGTTGTCTCTCCCACACATCGGCCATATATGGTTCATAGCAGGTGCGTAATTAATAGGTGCCCAGTGAATAATAAATGACTGATCCATGCCTTGAATTGAAACATCAAAGCCAGGATGAGCTTGTGTTATAGGGCCTTTATGCCAGAGTCTGATGTCAAATTTCTAGGGGTTCTCGAGGTTGCTTTGGGTAACTCAGGATAGTTCCTATCCAAAAATTTGAAGGAGAATAAAATAAACCCTAAATCCTGCTCTACTTTGTTAAAAAAAAAGTCTGCAAGAGAGAAAGGCAAATACACATCTACTCGTGGTGTATGTTTAGCTGTGATCATAAAAATCCCGACTTCTTGTTTGAAGACGTGTAAAACAAGAACTTTCATTTAGAAAGCAGAGCTGAGTAAACAGACCCAGGACCCATACGGAGAGTGTAGCAGGACATCAGCAATGCTGCATTCTCTAAGAATTCTGCACACAAATGGGCATGAGGGGATAAAAAGCAATGCTGGGGATCTTCTAGTTCTTGCTGAAAAAGAAAATTCTGGTCTAAATCTAGCACTACCCAGCTAGAAGGGCATCTCCTCTGTGGCTGCAAATAAAGCTGGCACTCCTTTGCTCAAACAAAACCACTTATCATACACTACTTCAAAAAGCAACGCTCCAAACAGTTAGCCACACATGCATGTTTTGGCCACCTGCTGTCTGTGCAAAATAGCTATGCCATGTGCATGCCCTAGTTTAAACCAATCTTTGATTTTCACACAAAAGCATCCTCCCTCTACCAAGCTCCCTTTCTAAAAGTTGAGTCCACAAAAGGATAGAAATACATTTCCTGTTAAGTGAGGAAAAAACAGAAAGATGTTTAAAGGATAGTCCAGACCTTTTATAAAAGCACTTACTTTGGAAGAACAGGACAGATTATGTATTCAAAACAAGACACCTTCTATAGAGCTGTTCACTGTCCCAGCCTTGCTCTGGGCTTGCAGCTCCGGTCCTGCTGGGGATAGTTAACAGAAAGGGTTCGGCTTGCATGGCCTGGTCCTCCGGGGCTGCTGCATCAGGATGACACTCAGAACTATCATTGGGGCAGGCTGTGAGCAAGTCAGCGGGGCAGTCCTACCTCTGTGCTGAGGCTGCTGCTTTCTAATGGGAAAATACTGGTGGCAGAGCTCTCCCCTCAGGTTCAGGCAGACCCAAGGCACCCCAGATGATCCCAGCTCAAGGTTAGGGGAGCACCCATCACCTGGTGGGCAGAGGCAAGCAGACCCTGAAGAAGACATCCCTTGTCAGGTCAGACCCCTTCCAGACTCACTCAAGACTACTGGTCTCCTTGACATAGTTCCTTGACTCTGCCAAGGGCATGACTCAGCTCACCCGTTAGCAAAGTGGATCACATTATTTCTCTCTCCCAGTGCAGGAGGGCTGAGTTCAAGGCAGTGACTGGAGAAAGGCTAGAGGGGAGACCATGGTGGTCCCTAACTTGGTGAAGTTGAAAGCTTATGGCTTCATATGCAGGGAGATTTAGCTACAGTAGTCTCTGCAGTACCGTGGCTTAGGTCTCTAGAAACTGAAGACTATTTGGTGTGGGAGAAGAAAGAGAATAAGAGGAGGGGAGGGAGAGAGGAGGAGGAGCGGAGGAAGAGGGGAAAGAAGAGAATAGGAGGAGGAGGAAGAGGATAGCAGTCAGCTTTTTAATTGAGTTTCCAAATCAATAAGTGTAGAGAATTAATGGTATGCTGACTTTCTATTGGTGTCAAGATGACAAATTATAGGGTGGAATTGAGGCTTGTGATGACATTTTCCATTTATGCCTGGATGACACTGTAACTGAAAAGCCAGACAGAGCTATAGTGGAAATTTAGGGAAGCCAGCTGTGGGCTTCAGACATCCAAGGATTCACACCTCTGTCTCCTAATTCATTCTAGACATGGAGCTCACCCCTGTGGACACAAAGGGGTGGGGATAATGTATAGGAAGTCTTGAGACCACTTTCAGTTTGAAATATATAACAAGAACACAAAATGTTAGGGAGCCAGAGCGTTCCTTTATCATATAGTCTGGGGTCAAAAAGAAGCAATGGACCAGGAACACTCCATAACTTAACAGAAGTTGTGAGCAGACACGGTCTATGGGGTGTGCGGTCAGGAACAGACAGGAAACTGAGTGGAGCTGAGTCTGGGGCACCCCGGGACCCTGCCATCTCTGGGAGATCCTGGACACAGTCTCTCTGGGCCTCACTTTCTGCGTGAGAAGTTTTGAGATCCCTGGAATCTTAAAGGCATATTCTTCTAAGTCTCTTCACCTAGTACACGCCCTGACCCAGAGAGAAACCTAATAAAGCCACAGTTTGCTCTTTGTTTCCTCCATTCCCCTCCCTCCCACTACATTAGGCTGTGAATTCCGGCAAAGGATCACATCTTAGCACTGTCTCCCTGTCTCCAGCTGCTTCTGATCAAATTCTGAAAAGCCCAGAAAAACTGATTTTCTGAAGTCCCTGGAGAGTGTGGCAGATCAGCTGCTCAGGCTGCTCAGAGAGCCCTTTAAGAAAGGACTCCACTGCATGGCTGCTGGGAGGGTGTCAGCTAACAACTGCCAGCTCCTTCGGGTCCACCTCAGCCTTTGAGATGTGGTCTTCTGAGGGTGCTCTGAGCGACATGAGGGTACCAAGGCCTAGTTGACCCCACCCAACATGGGTGTCTCAAAACAGGCAGGCGTTGCTCCTGAGAGCTCACTGGTCTAGAAGAGACTGTCAGGCTGCTGTCCTGGCCTGATTCTTCTTCCTCTTCTCTTCCAGGCTTTACTTTTCTTGTGAACACCAGCATCTATGTCCTCAGGGACCCAACAAACACAGAGATGCTAATCATTGTAACACACAAGCCATAAGGTTTGTTTGTTTTTCCAAAATGGAGCTTTGAGAGGTTTCAGGAAACCTATCTTTGAGCAAGAAGACCCTCTTTGTAGCATAAAGATCTGCCATGTAGATTCCTTCTCCATTCTCTTATTCACAAACACTTAGTTCCCACCAGTTGTAGTGGTTCTCAGCCAGGGGTGCCTATTAGACCTTTTAAACAGCTAGTAATGCTGCAGACTCATTTTGCAACATGGTGGATCTTCTTGGAACATATTAGGAAGGTGTAGAAAACCTTGGTATCATTTTCGATTTTAAAGATTTAATCAAAAAAAGCAAAAGTTATAGGACCAGAAGATTTCCCTTATCCTACAGAGGTGGGGACAGGAAGTTTTACAGTGACTTGCCATGGAAACTGGGAATAAAGCAGCTGATTCTGTCCCCTCGAGTTTCCAGTGTCATTGTCATGCAAGAGGTTGTGGTTATGATCACATTTCATAAACTATGATCACTATCTTCTCTTCCTTGTTAATCAGGGAGAGCTCACTCACATAAATGTCAGGGGAGGAAGCTCAACTGTTGTGTTTCCTGGATCACTGAATAAAATCCCCTGAGATGATGTGTGTGCCCACTTAACTGTGCTACTAGATTCAGAGAGTTTTATTTCAAGGAACAGCTTGTATCTGAACATGCACAGGAGCTGAGATTCCGTAGGATGGGGAAGTCCCCACTTTGCAAGGACATTAGTCTTGGAAAGAGAAAAGGGGGGACATTCTACCAAAATGTTAAATGCACCCAAAGGAACTACTTGATATTTTAAAAAGGCTTCTCAGTATATCTTTACAGCCAAAGAGAAAATTCAGAAGTCCCAGGGAGGTATAAGCAGATGAGAGTGCCATGCATTGGGAAAAATGTTCTCTTAGCAAAAGTCAAGTGTTCCCCAAATGGGGAAGACCAAGGGTGGGAGTAACCGGGTGAACTTCGAGAAACCAACTCTGACAGCACAACAGACTGGGGTGTGCCATAAGAAAAGGACATTTAAAGTCACCATATCTGACTGCCCCTGGACATTTAGCAGCACACAACTAGGTCCCAATTTTATGCTTCCTGAATATAACACACAAAATGCTCATTCTCTAAATGCATTCCTCAAAACTCACTCATTAAGAAAGCACCCCTCTGGGTGCTCTGGAAGTGGTACCCTGGGTGGGATGGAAGAAAAGGGCTGAGCTTGAGGTCTGCTCATCCTCTTGCAGGCTGGGCACCACCGGGACACTTAAGGAACATCCCTATGTGTTCTTATCCTTGCTGAATGGTTATTTCAGGGATTAGCTGAATCTGCACGTGGATATGCTTAGTACATTTGTGAAGCGCTGTGCAGATGTAAGCTTTTATTATTTTTAAACAAAAGCCTCATTTCAAGATTGGCTGAGTGCATGGTCCCAGAGCAGCACCAGGGCCCATGGACAAGGATGCTAGCTCAGAAAGGCTGGATGCGTTTGAATCCCTGCTCCTCACTTACCCACCGGGAGACTTAGAGCAGTGACTGAGCCCTCTATGGCCCAGTTCTCTAGTACATCAATGGTCGTACCTACCTCTTCAGATTGTTGTGAGTGGAGAGGAACTCACACAAGAAGAGTATGCAACACAAATGCTGATGCACTGTGCATATGTGCATATGAGTAAATATGAGCTGTAATTTTTATAAACCAGGGCTGCTCCCACAAGTTGTAAAACTGTCCAATCCTAGCAGCAGAGGACTTCGAGGGAAGTTTGAGGGGATCTGGAAGAAGGATCCTCTGGGAGAGCCACCAGCTGCTCGAGGCCCACTGCAATGAGCTGGTAACCTCCCAGTGGCTGGTTCCATGCAGAATCAGCAGGAGAAATCATTGCTCTGGTCTCCAGGCATGTTTCTCTGTGCCCATATCAACTGCAAAGTATTTACCCACACCCCAGCAGAGCTCTGAGCTGTCATTTCAGAAGCAGCATCAGAGAGTGTTCCCTTCCAGGTATAAATTCACTTGTGACAACCGTACATTCACATCACACAAGAAGAACGTGACATGCAAAAAACATCATCTCAAAATGGAGCACAGTCAAATTTGGGGAGAGGGGGAGATGCAGGCAGTTGGGGAGGGGTGGGTGATGGATCTCAAATGTCAGGGCTGCACTGGAGAGAATTCCTGGGCTGGGGCAACCACAAAGGGCTCCGGGCTGAGGCACATTCCATTATGAGTGGAGTGGTTTATAATGGAATGACATGGATGGGTTCTTATAATCAGAAAAACACACTGACCTTCACACTACACAGGTGCAGCAGCATAATGACCCACCACGTGTATGCGCATCAATTCCTGGGGAAAGTCCAACGAGGTTAACTCAGTGTGTATCCCAAGCAAACAAAATCAGTGACATTCCCCCCATGAAGAACGTTGTGTCCCATCCCCACCAAGAGACCTGGTTTGGGCAACTGACACATACAAGGAAAGATTACATGAGGCTCATACTCATTTTTTAAAAGTTTTTTTTATGTGGACTATTTTTTTAAAACCTTTATTGAATTTGTTCCAATATTGCTTCTTTTTAATGTTTTGGGTTTTTGTCTGCAAGACCTGTGGGATCTTAGCTCCCTGACCAGGGATCGAACCTGTATCCCTTGCATTGAAAGGTGAAGTCTTAATCACTGGACTGCCAGGCAAGTCCCAGACCATACTCATTTTGGAAAAAAAAAAAAAAAAAATGGACCAATTACAGCAAGCAGCATTATTTTATGCTGGATTTTTAAAGTTTAAGGGGTAAGAATTTAAGGGGTGAGATTCTTTCAGGAAACAAAGATTTGGTGTGGGAGCCCTGCAGGGAGGGAGCGTTCTGTTCCCCGCAGCCATCTGAGAAAACTATCTACAAGCATCCTCAGATATACTCCACTTGTAAAACCCTTGCAACCACAAAGCAACCAGATCTATAGTTAAACTGCTGAATATGTCACTGACTTATCTCAGCACTTTTATTCACTCAGACATTTACTCAGATGTGAAAGACTCAAGAGGAAGCCCCATTCCCTTGCAGCATATCACCCCAAATGGTAGCCATGCACCAAACCATCACCGCTTTAAATAGAGAAACCATGTCAACAATTAGAATTTGAACAGAGAGATGCCAGGCATAGGAAAACTGTGGCTGATAGTCTACCAGGGTCTTCTTAATCTGGGTATCACTTTGGTTCACTAGTTTTTCATCCTCATTTTCTATACTCATCTTCCTCTGAGGGAAGGTTGTGGTGAGAGTAACCAGTATGGTCTTATTTCAGAAGAAAGCAGTATGGTATGTCAGCTTTCCAAAATCCTAGTGAAACCTGAAGTGTTGCTGACAAATGTGTTTGTGCAAGAAGCCAGTCAGAAGCTTGCACTCTGGGTGCATGGATTATCTTCCCATCCCTGGGCCAAGTAGATTTGAAGAGGAAAGAGAGTTCAGCCTCCACGTCCTAAGATCCTGCTCTGTGCCAAGCTCAGGTCGAGTGTTCCTCGGCTCTGCAGGAGTGAGGCCCCTTTCCTGGACATGACCACTCCTCAGGCTGGCCCAGCTCAATTCCATCTGCAAGCTTTCCCATGTTGGAGGTCCCCAGACTTTCCTATAGTTACATGAGGGCTCATATTCCAACCGATGGACTTGATTACTCTCTGAAAACTGACAAAATCCATATTTCTTTGACAGCTTAGCACTCTCATTTGAAGTTCAAACCTAGCATCCACTGGAATTTCTCAGAGACCCCCAAACACAGTGCAAAGGAGTTATTTATTCTCAGCCCTGACTCTGTAAGTCTTCCTCACCCAACAGATCTCCCATGGGGGAACTTGGGTGTCCACCTCTGATTCTTTTTCTCCCCAAGCCCATCCTCTGCATCCAACCAAGTGATCAATTCATTCACTCCTTCCTCTTAGCTGTTCTAGATACCTGTTTCTCACCATTTCCACCTCTTCCATCATGGTCCAAGCCTCCCTTTCCTCCTAAATCTCAGTTGATCCTAACTGGTCTCCATCCCCACCTCAAAGACCTGCTCTGCAACAGGAAGAATGCTTCTCAAAAAGGGAACATCTGACCAGCTATATTTCTTGCTTTAGTGACCTCACATTTCTTTTAGGCTAAAGTTCTAAATACCAGTTTGAGACTTCTTCAGACAAATAGGCCAAATGGATCTGGCCCTGCCTCTCTCCCCACCACAAATGACATCCCCACTCCCTCCGGCCACTCAGGGAGTTTCACAGCCTTCCAAGGCACTCGCTTTTCCTTTCCTGGAAGCTGCAGTATGATGTTCCCTCATCTAAAACATGCTTCCCTCAGCCCTTTGTTCTCCACAGCCTTTAGTTCTCAGTCATTCTGGGACCACCCCCCACCCACCTCTAGCCAGAACAGATGCCCCTGGAACAGAACTCTGTATTTATATTAGTAGTTTTGAGAATAATTCTAAAGAACTATGTACATCATTTGTATAATGAGTGTCTTGCAGAGTTGATCAAGCGTTCTCAGGGCTGGGGCAGTACAAGGAGTGTTCTCTACATGTAATGAGAATTGGACAAATTAATGAACAAATGATCTGGGACTGTCTATACCCTTGAACTCACAGTCTAGACTTTAGAAGATGTAAAAGGAGCCTTTTGTTGCATCTGCCCTAAGCCAAATTCTGGTCCAATTAATCAAACACACACACATTAGAAGAGATGGCAGAAGAGGAAAAAAAAAAGGAAAGGACCATTCAAATTAAATGTTACGTATTTAGTACTTAGCCTGGGATACTGGTGTATTTCACTTTACAGTTTACTGGAAATTGTTTTCTTACAGTTTACTGTTTAACTGCAAAACTTGACTTTGTCAAAGGAGGTGAGCAGAAGTGGAGACTTTAGAAACAAAGTGAATGAGACAAAAAAGGATCCACCCCTTGACCCCCAAACCCCATGCCACCTTATCAAAGAGGACCTAGACAGAATCTTTTTCCATGAGAATAAGCTGAAGGACATTAAGGAATGAAATGGGCACCAAGTGACCTGTCTACATGAAAGTAACCACATATGTCTCTACCTTCTGCTTTTAGACTAAGTTTCACAGATCCACAGGGTCTCTTCCTGAGAATGAGTGCAAAGAATTCAAGCACAGGAAACCCCATAAGAAATGACAGTTGACAGTATTAGGGATCAACAAAGTTGTACCCTGTAAATAACCTGAGGTTACACAATTCTTTCTTTAAAGGTACCCGTGATTTAAAGGCAGCTTTAACCACTTCTTCTATTGCTCTCCAAGGGCTGTAACCCTTGGGGAACACTCTTGGAGCCCAAGGCACAGGGCTGCAGGAAAGTCTAGTGAGAGGGACAACTCCGAAGACCCTAGCACCAGTGCCTACAGTAGAAGCCCCAGCAGGAGGGCATGGGCAGCACAGCAAGGACAGCGTCTGATAAGCTGTTCCTTCATTGGTCCCTGTGTCAGCTCTCCAAGCTCCTGGCACCTACTCTGTTCAGTAGATGTGTTGTTGTTCAGTTGCTAAGTCATGCCTGACTCTTTGCAACCCCATGGACTACAGCACTACAGGCTCCTCTGTCCTCCACTAGCTCCCGGAGTTTGCTCAAATTCATGTCCATTGAGTCAGTGATGCTATCTAACCATCTCATCCTCTGCAACCCCCTTCACCTTCTGCCCTCAATCTTTCCCAGCATCAGGGTCTTTGCAAATGAATCAGCTCTTCACATCAGGTGGCCAAAGTATTGGAGCTTCAGCATCAGTCTTTCCAACGAATATTCATGGTAATCTCCTTTAGGATTGACTGGTTTGATCTCCTTGCTGTCCAAGGGACTCTCAAGAGTCTTCTCCAGCACCATAGCTTGAAAGTGTCAAATCTTCAGTGCTCAGCCTTCTTTATGGTCCAACTCTCACATCCATACATGGCTACTGGAAAAATCATAGCTTTGACTACACAGACCTTTGTCAGCAAAGTGATGTCTCTGCTTTTTAACTAGGTTTGTTATAGCTTTCCTTCCAAGGAGTAAGTGTTTTTTAGTTTCACGGCTGCAGTTACCACCTGCAGTGATTTTGGAGTCCAAGAAAATAAAATCTGTTACTGCTTTCACTTCTTCCCCTTCTCTTTGCCATGAAGTGATGGGAATTATCTTAGGTTTTTGAATGTTGAGTTTCAAGCCAGCTTTTTTCACTCTCCTCTTTCACCCTTATCAAGAGGTCTAGTTCTTCACTTTCTGCCCTTAGAGTGGTATCACCTGAATATCTGAGGTTGTTGCTATTTCTCCAGGCAATCTTGATTCCTGCTTGTGATTCATTCAGCCTAGCATTTCACATGATGTATTTTGTAAGTTAAATAAGCAGGATGACAGTATACAGTCTTGTAATACTCTTTTCCCAATTTTGAACCAGTCCATTGTTCCATGTCCAGTTCTAACTGTTGTTTCTCGACTCGTACACAGGTTTCTCAGGAGATAGGTAAGGTGGTCTGGTACTCCCATCTCTTTAAGAATTTTCCATAGTTTGTTGTGATCTACACAGTCAAAGACTTTAGTGTAATCAATGACGTGCATCCACTCTAGCACCCTGTTAAAATATCTCCAACAGTGCCCTTCTAATGGTCAAGGCTGAAAGGTGGCAAAAACTGTGAAATATGGGAAGGAGGGGACACTGTGTCACTGCTACTGTCATCTGGGTGGAAGTCACCATCATTAAAAATCAAATAAGCCAGATAAGATATTATTCCAGGACCAATATTAACCCTGTTCTAATCATGATGAGCTATGATTAAAAACCCAATTCAGAAAGCATGACACTGGCCTTCAGGCCACATGGTGATTTATTGTGTGCTAAAATAAATTTGGTTTGGTTTTCCTCATGTTTCCAATCAGTCTGCATTTGATAAGTTGAGATTATTGAGGCAGAATAGATAAAAGTGAGCAATATACAAGATGACAGAATTTTAAAACAGTTTTGGAATTATACAGTGTACATTTGCTGTCTAAAAAGCCAAGCCATGCAGACAATACAATGAAAAGTCACCAAAAATCTCACCCCTGAAGAAAGCCAGAGATTCTGGTTGGCAGTGGCTTCCTCAATTCTAAGGAGCTGCTGGAGCAAAGTCTAACCAAGGTGTCACCTCCTAGGTGGTCAGGTCACCGCAGGTCCCACTAGCCTGAAAGTGGGTATCATGGGAAAGGAGACCCGGAGTTGCTGGCCTTCAAAGGAGGTTTGTATTACTGAAAGAGAATTTACACTGCCTTTAAGTGGGTGTATCTCATATTCTCAGAAACCTGGTCAGCGACTACAGTTATCCCGCCATCATGACTATCAGTCATCTTAAGTTGTCCTCAGTATGAATGATCGACATCTAGGATCTGCTGAATTCTAAAGAGGGATGCCAAGCTGTAGAGACCCTTAAATATCTACAGTTTTCATTTCAGGAGCCCCAAGCCCTCGAGAAAATCTAATACCCTTCTTTTGTGAAGTGAAATTCACTCAGTCATGTCAGACTCTGCCATTCCATGGACTATACAGTCCATGGAATTCTCTAGGCCAGAATACTGGAGTGGGTAGCTGTCGCCTTCTCCAGGGGATCTTTCCAACCTAGGGATTGAACCCAGGTCTCCCGTATTGCAGGCAGATTCTTTACCAGCTGAACCGCCAGGGAAGCCCAAGAATACTTGTGTGGGTAGCTTATCCCTTCTCCAGCAGATCTTCCTGACCCAGGAATCGAATGAGGGTTTCCTGCATTGCAGGCAGATTCTTTACCAGCTGAGCTACCAGGGAAGCCACCAGGAAACCATTCTTTTGCTCATGTGAAAACACTCTATCCCAGAGTCCACCATTAAGTATTTGTTGATTGAGTTATCCAGCAGATCAATGGAGGAAGGAATAACCTGCCTATGCATTCCCACACCTGAAGGAAACTTCCAATACACTGCCCCAGACCCTCTGGGAAGGACAAATTAAATTCATTTGTACATGTTTTGAATGAGACTTTTAAAAAGTTATTTCTACTTAGAGACCAGAAAAATTACATTTGCTAATTTAATAAAACGATTCTTGTTGGGAGATCCCAAGAACAAGCAGTTTCACTAGACTACCCCCTCCTGCTGGCATCACAGAAAAGGATTCATCAGCTGACGGCGATGAGGATAGGATGCTGAAACAAATGGCTGTTTAGTCCTATTTTCAACTTAAAAAAACAACAACAACAAACTTTTGATTTTATACTGGAGTACAGCCAGTTAACAATGTTGTGATAGTTTCAGGTCATCAGCAGAGGGACTTAACTATACATATACATGTATCCACTTTCCCCTCAACTCCCCTCCCATCCAGACTGCCACATAACACTGAACAGAGTTTCCTGCTACACAGTAGGACCTTGATGGTTATCCATATTAAGTATAGCAGAGTGTACATGTCAATCCCAAACCCCCTATCTCTTCCTTGCATTCTTTTCTCCCGGCAACCATAAGTTCATTCTCTATGAGTCCGTTTCTGTTTCATAAATAAATGCATTTTAGATTCCACATATAAGGGATGTCATATGATATTTCTCCTTCTCTGCCTGACTTATTTCACTCAGCATGACTCTTGAGGTCCAACTTTGTGACCATGAACTCATTATTAGCACTACTGTTTTTTTTTTTACCATCTGACTAGTTTTGTTTCCTCCCAAGCTCATCTCTTTCAGTCCCTTGTCTGGATCCCAGTTAAATTCTCAGGAGATGTAAGATTTACTATCAAATAACCTTAAGGGTGGGCTTCCCAGGTGGCACTAGTGGTAAAGAACCTGCCTGCCAATGCAAGAGACATAAGAGATGCAGGTTCAGTTCCTGGGTTGGGAAGATCACCTGGAGGAGGGCATGGCAACCCACTCCAGTATTCTTGCCTTGGAATCCCATGGACAGAGGAGCCTGATGGGCTATAGTTCACAGGGTCACACAGAGTCAGACACAACTGACGTGACTCAGCATGTATGCAATGTTAAGGGTATATTATCATAGAATTTGTTCCCCTGGGAGGAGATCTTTTCATGAGCCAATACATCATTTTTAGTCATTAATGACTTACAATACCAATTTCTTAGGCTCCTCTATTCTTTTTTCTGTTTTTGATGTGCACCATTTTTAAAGTCTTCATTGAATTTGTTACAATATTGCTTCTGTTTTATGTTTTGGGTTTTTTGGCCTGAGCTATATGTGACCTTAGCTCTCTGACCAGGGACTGAACCTGCATCCCCTGCGTTGGAAGGAGAAGTCTTAACCATTGTCCTGAAAGGAATATCCTCCCCCTCCACCATTCTTAGAGATCATCTCTCTTAAATTGAAGAAAAAAAAAATGGCTCTGACAAACATTTCAGGCTTTACTTGAAGAGCATGGACTTGGCATTGCCAGTGAGCTATTCATTTTCTTAATACTCATCTTATTTTAACATGTTTTAAATTTTCATGTATTCATATATTTCTCCAGTTCTACAGCATACCCCTGACTAAATTTCTACTACTAATAATGCATTATTAGTATCAGGGCTTTCCATTTGACATTTTCTTCCCAACCATGCTGGTTCTAAGGAAGACAGTTTCCAAAGATGCCCAGTTTGCCCTCCGAGAGGCCGTTTCAACTCCATGACTAGGCAACATAAATGGAGGTGCAGCCTCCTTCTCAGTTCAGTTCAGTTCAGTCACTCAGTCGTGTCCGACTCTTTGCGACCCCATGAACTGCAGCACGCCAGGCCTCCCTGTCCATCACCAACTCCCAGAGTCCACCCAAACCCATGCCCATTGAGTCGGTGATGCCATCCAACCATCTCATCCTCTGTCGTCCCCTTCTCCTCCTTCTAGTATGTTATTCCTCAGACCCCAACTCTGAGCAGCAAAGGGGCAGTGCTAGGATAAGGAGCAAAGCTGAGTCCTATATCCAAGGTAGTGGGGGCAGGGTTGGGTCCTCCTCTAGGGTTAGTGTTCATGACCAAGATCTAGGTATCTCCCCACCAATCCCCTCTCTCCCAGAGTTGTGAGTTCCTCCTGCTCAGCTCGGGCCTTGTGCTCTTCCCTGACCTTTATGCTGCCTCATAGGAAGTCTATGAATAGACTTAGAAGTCACTTAGAACAGAACTCCATACTTGACTGACTCCACATCAAAGCTGTCTTATAAGAATAATAGCTGATCCCAGGATGTTTTCGTTAAAAACAGATTTTAGTGACAGACTATCAAAACATTTTCCTTGTACCAAAAGCAGTATGATGATGAGACAGAATTATGCAAAACATATGGGCTTAACTCTGCCCTCAGCAACTAGGGGCTTGCTTGCACTGGATTCAATAGCTCATTTAACTTACCCATCATGGGTGTGCAAACAGACTTTGTCCTGATCAGTGCTTTTCATGCTCCAAGTGGCAGAAGAAAAACAAAATGGCTGGTGAACTGCATTTCTGCCTCTATTTTCAAAGTCTGTCACCAGTTGCCTTTGAGAGGTGGGGTTTGCTTGTACCCTGAGGTAGTCAGAGAGGTGCCTATACCAATCAGGCTCAGAGACATTCAACATGTACTGACCATTCATCACTTTAGCACTGGACAACACAGTGATATTATAAAAGCTAACATTTAGCACTTACGTGGGCTTCCCAGGTGGTGCTAGTGGTAAAGAACCTGCCTGCCGATGCAGAAGACATGACAGACACGGGTTCGATCCCTGGGTCGGGAAGACCCTCTGGAGGAGGAAATGGCAACCCGCTCCAGTATTCTTGTCTGGAGAATCTGATGGACAGAGAAGCCTGGCGGGCTACAGTCCACAGGGTCACAGAGTTGGACACGACTGAAACGACTGAAGCGACTTAGCACGCACAGCATGTATATATTTTCCTACATACCAGGCATCATTTGAAGTACTTTACATATAATGACTCACTCAGTCCTCACAATGACCTCACAAGGCAGTGTTAGTATTGTCTACATTTTGTAGATGAGGAAACTGAGGAAGGGGCAGGTTATGCCATGTGCTCAACGCCACCCAAAGAGTAAGGCACAGAGCCAGGATTCAGAGCCAGGCACTGGGGACTTCTGGCCACACTCCCCACCCAACATTCAATAGAAGTCAATACTAACACTCAATTGCCACTTTATAGAACATAAACATCACATGGATATTGTTGGTTGGATTAAATTGAACTAACGAATGTGAGAAGGTTTTTGCATTGTTATCCCATCCAGGAACATGATCTGTTTCTCTATTATTAAATTCCAATTTTGATTTTTAAAATTAATATTCATCACTTTCTTCATGTAGGTGACACAAAGTTTGTATCCATGTTTTCTCTCTTAAGAATTTGAGATGTTTCTAAAATTATCATGGGATTAGACCAAAGGATACTTTCCATATTCTGCATTTTTAAAGAATAATGGCCCTCTACTTCCCTTTCTTGTCTTTCAGAATCTTTTTATTAGCCTAGTATCCCATCCTCAGATATTGAAACCACACGTAAGTCCCTGGGTCTCTGTCCTTTGAAGTAACGGTTTTTGCTTTAGACTCACAAACCTCCTCGCGGTCTCAAAAGGCCGAGTCAAGAGTTAATGTTCGATGCATTCCATGTTCGATGCATGTGACAAGGGCTCGGGGCCGGGGCAGTGGGATGATCCAGAGGGATGGGAGGGGGAGGGAGGTGGGTGGGGGGTTCGGGAAGGGGAACACATGTAAACCCATGGCTGATTCTTGTCAATGTATGGCAAAAACTATTACAATATTGTAAAGTAATTAGCCCCCAAGTAAAATAAATAAATTTATAAAAAAAAAAAAAAAAAAAAGAGTTAATGATAAGGAAAAGTGAACATGTAGGGAAAACAAAATCCCTGTTGGGCAAGGAAACTGGTAATACTTTAGACTATCAATCAGCCACACAGCAGAGTTACTGAAAGCTCCCAGTTCCCTGAAAGATACAGATTCCCAAGTTGTTTTTAGAGGAAGCAAATTCCCGGCCAGATGAATATCACTGACTGCAAGCATGTAGACCCCAGACTGGTTGAAACCAGAAGATGAGTGATGTTTGAAATTCCACCTTGATGCCAACCGATCTGAGAACTGTTCACAGCTGATCATGCACCCTCAGCCCCTCCCTCTCACTGCCTTTAAAACCTTTGTCTCCTTACCAGTAACTTGGAGATGGTCTTAGGACATTAGTCCACCATCTTCCCAGGTTGCTGGTCTCCTGATAAAGCAACTTTTTCTTTTTCCACCAACACTTGTCTCTTAAATATTAGCCTTTTGAGGGGCGAGGAGCTGATCATGAGTTTGATACTGGCCCTGTCTGGTTATAGTATTATTGTGCTTTATTATCATATCTTATCAAGTATTAATATGCTTGCTGGTCTGGAGTTGACCAACAGGGAGGGCAGAATTGCACCCATACCCCTTTCTAGGGAGGGCCCAAATCTCCTTCCCATGCAGGAACAGGGCTTGAGCAGGGGCAGTGGTTCTCTGTGGGGCCCCCCGTCCAGGGAGGAGCCTGGGGGATGGGATCCATCTTTTCCTGTAATGTTTCAAGGGACAGACCTCTGCACTCCCTTGGGCAAGGCTCTGCCTAGCTCCAGGTGAGCAGTCTCCCTGCCCAGGTCTTCCAAAGCAGGCATGCTGTGGCTGGGCCTTGGAGGGACAAGTGTGGCCCAGACTTGGGTCTGGACCATGGATCTGGCAGGGGGTTGGCCCTGGAGATGAGGCAAATGCTAGTGAACCACAGACTGTAAGCTCTCGCTATGAAGCTCATGTTTGAGGGAGAGAATAAGAAAAGAACACAATAAATAAGACACACGTTAGATGGTAGGATATTTTAAGAAGAAAGAAATGAGAAATGAGTGCTAAGATGTGGGAAGAAAAGGACATTTTAGACTGGGTTTCTCAAAAATGAAGAGACTTTGAGTAAATCACAGAAGGAAGACAAAGAAGTGTCCAGTGAGATGTCTGGGGAAGGAATAGTTCAGGCAAAGGAAACAGCAAGTGCAAAGGTCCTGAGGTAGAGAGTGTTTGGCTCTTCAGAGAAACAGCAAGGAAGTCATTGTGGCCAGAGCAAAAAGAAGAGAGGGGAAAATAGCAGGAAAGAGTTGAATATGTGATTAAGGGCTAGCTCTGGTGGTTAGTTTCCTAGTTCAGTGGAAGGACTCTAGTATCCACATAGAGTGAGGTGAGGAGTGACTAAAGTGCTCTGAGGAGGGAGTGACACCACCTGGCTGGCCATGAGCAGGGTGTCTCTGGTTGCTGGTTTAAGAACACACTGAAGAGAGGGCAAAGGAGGAAACTGCAAAATCTTATAAGAATCCAGGCATAAACAGAGTGAGGACAGAGGAGATGGTGAGAATTTGATGAGGACTGTGGCTGGAGGAAGACTGTTTGTTACTGGAGGGGCTGTACTGCACTGGGTTTATAATGCCTCTAAGGACCCTTGTGTTTGTCTAGCACAAGCTGCAGGCTGAGAAGACATGCTTGCTCCTCCTTACTTACTCATCAGACTCCACATTAAAGAGTTTCTCAGACATTGAAAAACAAACAATAGCAGCTATTCTTTGAATATGTAGTCCATTAAAGGTAAAAAAAATCTGTGGGCATACACTGACCCAGATACCTGACTGTGTGTAGCCAACTCTTGTCTTTTCCACAATAGCATCTCAAAAGTCCTGGGGGCTAAAATGTAAATAAATCATTTGATAATAAAGTATTGTGTAAGGACTTATGAGGCAAGAAAAATGATAATATCCAAGTTACGGTTTCTTTAGAACTGTTCTGTTTCCAGAATGATGATGTTCAAAGATATAAAAAGTTTCCAGGTATAATATCAAACATCATAACATCAACCAGCCGGGCAGGGAGAAGTGTTAGATTTTGGATCTGGTCTCAGTATATTGGCCAAAGGGGACCATTTACCCACCAAGAACTATGAACCAAGGGGGACTCACTTCCACAACTCTGAAAGCTCAGGTCTGCTAAAACTAAGCAACAAAAGTTAGAAAGTTAAAATGCACAAGGGCCAGGAAAAATGCTCTATGGACATTTTCATGTTTCTGATGTTTCTGAGCAAAGAGCACTGGCACCTAGGCTGAAAGGATTTTTGGTGGCCACTCCAAGGATAGAGACCTCTGAAAGATATAGTCGTATCTCCTTTGGAGACATCTGTTCATGTGCCAGAGGTTGTAAACCCGAAGTCTTCTGCCTCCTCTCCCCAGAGAAGATTTCTTTATATTCCATCTTTCTTTATATTTTATCTTTATTTTATGAAGGTCGCTCTCTCTAGACGGGAAGAGACCCAGATGTGCCTTCGGCTCTTATATAAGCCCTGAGAGTCGTAACTTCAGGGTTTCTCTCCTGTGGCACAAACCCCTCTATGTACAGGGAATATTTGGCTCTCATCACTTCGCCCCATGGGAGACTGGGAAATGATGATGAGATTGCTATGGTAATGAGTCTATTTTCTGATCTGGAAGCCTAATGTTTTCTGTCACAATAAACAAATACAAGTAGATGTGTAACTTAACAATAAAAGGAGAACTGGCTGTGACAGTAGGACCATTCACTATTACATGGTACATTATCACCATAATCCAGACATCAGTCACTCCATTCTCTTCAGGGGCATCATGCATCCCTCCCACCATAGGACTTGCCTGTAGTGCCTATGAGGAGAGTATACACCCCCACCTCACAGGCTTTGGACTTGGCCATATAATATGCTTTGGCCAGCTTTTATATACAGAAAAATACAATGTTTACTTCTGAGCATCACGGGCCTTTTAAGAGACATCATGAGTTTACACCAACCCTCTTGCTCTTGCTGCCCCTTCCCCAAGAACAGAGTGTTCTACTTCTAGACTGCGCTGTGCCTTCAGCCTACATTTCGGAAGAAAGAAGACACATGCAGCACATCTGAACTCAACCCATAAAGTGAAGGCGAGCTACGGTTGACCAACAACCTAAACACGGTATGAGTGAGAAATAAACCTTTGTGGAGGAAGTTACTGAGATTCTGTACATGTTTGTTCACAGCCCAAGCAGCAAAAGAAAGTTGTGTGGATATGTGCTTCTCAACAAAACCAGCAAATCAGACGAATGCAGTACACTCCTAGCTCCCCTTTCTACCCCGCTTCTAAACTGAACCCCTCTGCTCAGTGGGAGGTGATTCATCCTGATTCTTCTATGCCAACCAGCACTTGGCATTTCCCTAAACAGACCTTCTTTGAAAGAAAAGTCTTATTTTCATGAGTCAGGAAGAGATTTCAGTACAAATATAGACTTGCCAGGTGGCAATAATGACAGAGCCATTTCCTAGGCAGGTGGATAAGAAATCTAGGGGTCCCCAAGGAGAGAGGGGTCTGGAATTCTCAAGGAGGAAGAAAGGACAAACTTTTTTTCCCCTCTACATTCCTTAGGATTATATAAGAATAATGTACCCTGCTTGAGGACAGTCTCTGGAAAAAACCTTCTGGCTAATCTTGTTATCTTAAAATGCAAATTATGGGAGTAGGTCTGGTGAGGTCTTTACAACCTCCAGACATTCTTTTGATTCACTGTAATAACTAATTTGAGAGTATATAACTCCATTGCTAACGCTAGAAAGGGGGTACTCTTTCTGCCCCCTTCTGATGCCTATGTCAGAAGCTTTCTCGATCTCCTTTATACTTTAATAAAACTTTATTACACCAAAGCTCTGAGCGATCAAGCCTCGTCTCTGGCCCCGGATTGAATTCTCCTCCGGAGGCCAAGAATACTGGCGTCTTTTCGTGGTTCAGCAACAACTTTTCAATAATCTGAGCATCTTTGTTTTCTACTGTGTCCCATTTTTGTTTTAGTCACTCGTGCTTAGTGCTTAGTCACATCAGTCGTGTTTGACTCTCTGCGACCCCTTGGACCATGGCCTGCCAGGCTCCTCTGTCCATGGGATTCTCCAGGCAAGAATACTGGAGTGGGCGGCCATTCCCTTCTCCAGGGAATCTTCCTCAGCCAAAGATCGAACCTGGGTCTCACGCAATGCAAGCAGGTTCTTTACCAACTGAGCCACCAGGGAAGCCCATGTCCCATTTTAACCATCCCAAACAATCAAGTCCTCTACTTTTTCTTTTTTATATCTACTGGTTTTTCTCTTTCACTGAAATTCCAAACTCTTTACGGCCATTTTTTCCCCAGTTACTGTTAACCCCCAGGTCAAATTTCTTCCAGTAGTTGTCAGGTCAGGACCCCTAGGATATCTCCTTCTCCATGTTTCCCACAAGCAAACATTCTCTGCTCATAAGAGGAAGACTGGACTCAATTCTTCAGCTGTAGTGCTGTGTTGCTGCTATGCGCTTCTAGTTAAATTCTTATATTTCACCAGGTTTTTATGTCAAAGCACAGAAAACCAGGGTAAGTAAACCTCTAGCACCACCCAAGGGCTAATTCTCCTCCTTGAATCTGCTGTCTTGAGTCCTTTTCAATCTCTTAGCTGGCAGACAGCAAGTCTGAATTAGGGCACTAACTCCATAACAATATTGGAGTTTAACAGACTTAAACTGAGTCCTCCTGGAGGCATTTACACTTCAGAGTGAAGAGCAGTCCTCACATTGCAGCAGCTGGAACAGGGAGGGAGCGAGTGGGAGGAGACCTGCCAGGGGAGGTTAGCATCTGGTCTCTTTTCACTGTCTACCATGGCCAGGAGGGGCTTCTGACAAAATAGAGTCGGAGTGTGTTAGAGACTGCTCATGTCAAGCCAAAGAGCTTCAAGGATCTCAGATCTACAGTCTTAATGGAATAGGTCACTGTTTCATTTTCCCTATCCAAAATTCAATAGTTTAAGGGGTTTGGGGGCAAGACTTCAGCATGGTTTTAGTGGTGGGATGCTGAGCCAAGTGCAGTAGCACGTCCTGGTGTAAATCGGTTCTAGGAATTCACGTGGGCAGGGACCACACAGATGCTTTTAGATGGGTAAATACTGCCCCCGGGCCCCCACCCCACCCCCACCCCCACACACACAGAGTTGCATTGAAAGGATTGTGATAGGAGAGACAGACGATTCCTGGTTATGGAATAGACAGATGAGCAGAGGGAGGTAGAGGAGCCTGAGTTCTGCCATTTCTGGCTCTGGGATCTCGATCAAGTTACTTAACCTTTCTAAATGATAGTTTATTTACTTATACATGAGGATTATAATTGTAACCACTCCAGAGCCCTGTCAATAGGTATAGGTGGAAAGATAGAGACAAAAGTCTTTCTAGCACTAGAATACATGGCATCTATTGTTTAATAGGACAGACAGAACTCCGTGAGAAAAAAGTGGGTCAAGTGTAAGAAATAAGGAGACTCTATACTCCAGCTGGGTCCTAATGATATATTAACCCTTGGCTGAGCAGGCAAACACCTGGCCACTTTCTGCTCAAACTTTTGGAAAAGTTACAAGAATATTACAAGGAATTCTCCAAATATTAATATTTTGCTATATTTGTATTTCCTTTCTCTCTACAATTATACACACACACACACACATGTGTGTGCATATCTATTTTTTTCTGAACCACTCAAAAGTAATCTGGGAACTTCCCTCGCAGTCCAGTGGTTAAGCCTCCACACTTTCAATCCCTAGTCAGGGAATTAACATTCCATGTGCCACACAGCAGAAATAAATAAACAAATAAAAATTAAAAACTGCTTCTTTAAAAAAAGGAATCTGCAGACAGGATGCACCTTTACTCCTAAAAACTTTGGTGTGTATTGCCTAAAAATAAGAAATTCCCTTATATACCTACAGGACAATTATAAAAATTAGGAAATTGGTATGGACATGGTTCCATTATCTAATTTACAGACCTTATTCAGAGTTCATTATTTTTTTCAATAATGTCCCTCATGGCAAAGGAAAATCCAGGATCCCAGATCGTGTGTTACGTTCATTTGCTTTTCTTTGTCTTTCATGACACTGACAGTTTTCCAGGATACAGGCTGGGGATCTTGGAGAATAGCCCTCACTTTGAGCTTGTCTGATGTTTCCTTGTGATCTGAGTTCAGGTTAAGCACTTTGGCCGGATATACCATGGAAGGCATGCTTGCTCTCTGTGTACCATATCCAATGCAGATGCTGTCACTAGTTTCATTTCTCGTGATGTCGACTTTGATACGTGATCTCTGCCAGATTTCTCCACTGTAAAATTACTACTTTATCCTTTGTAATTGTAAGTATCTCATAGAAAGATACTTTGAGATTATGTTAATACATTATTACTCCTTAAACTTTCACCTACTTCCTGTAGCATCCATTAATTATTTTTGCCTGAATCAGTTATTGTTTTGATGGTTCCAGCCTCTTTCTTAACAGATGTTTTGAATTTTGTCTTTTGAGGAATGTCTTCCATGGTAATGGATTTTATAATGAGTCTCATTAATGCCACTATATTCTAAATCATCTTTATACAGTAAAAACTGAGCTCCTGTCTAGTGTCAGCTGATTGCAAAGACTTCATTTTGAGGAAGGTGAGAACAATCAACACTGGAAATGCAATTTATTTGCCAGAAAAGGAATAAGAATTCAATTCCTCTTGAGTCTAAATTACAGCCATTTCACATCTGGTTTCAACACAATATTGTTAGTTCTTCCTTTTTTAAAAATTATACAAGTCATTTTTATTGTGGAAAATTTGAATGCTATAAAAAGCAGAAAATAGAAGGAAAAAAGACCCCCATGATCCTGAATTTAATACCACTAACCAATTTGGTATATTCTTTGCATTCATGTTTTTCCCTTTAAGACATACAGTCTATATCATTTTATATTCTAATTTTTCAACAAAATATAAGTGTTTCCAATGCTGTTAAGATTTTCTCATAAATAAATCTTAATGGATAACTTTGATAAACATACTATAACTTAGTTCCTTGTCCTCTATTTTGGACACTTAGGTGGTTTTTATATTTCTGCTGTTTAATAATGATGGGACAAACATTTTGCATGCACAAAAAATCTTTTCTGCATTTTGCTGTATTTCTGCAGGAAAAACTATGGCCTGAGTGTGTGTAGCTGAGTTAAAGTCTATGGATACATATTGGTATGTGGCCTTACACAAAGGTCTCTACAGCTGATAAGCCAGCTAACAAGTCATGTGACTGCTGTTGTCCACACACACTCACCAACACTGGGTATCCTAATGGTTCTACTTTCTGATGGCATTTTCAGCCTTCTCTTACCATTTTTATGGCCCTTTTGTTAACTGTCTCATCTTGCTCTTTGAGTGTTCATCTACTGGAGCTAGTTGTTATTTTTAACTTAAGAATATAAGTTCTGTGTACCGTCACACACTCAGCTTTTGTACAACCTCTGTGTTGCAAATATTATCCAGGGAATTATTTACCTTTTAATTTTGTGTATTCAGATATTAAGACTTCCGATTTCAAGTAGTCAAAACTCTTCTTTCTGATTCTTTCTAATGCTTTACCCAAAGCCGCCCTTTCCCTCCCTGCTGCCCACACACAGCACGCTATGGCACTACTGTGAAGAAAACCTCGGCTCTTTGTAACTTATATGGGAGCATGTGAATCACATCCCTCTTCCTTGCTGATACCTATTGCTCCTTATCACGTATCACATTTGCCATGTGTTAGAATCTACTGAGTTATGCAGTTTCATGGACCTATTGCTTTTTCTGGAGTTGAGACCACATTTTATTTATTATTGAAGCTTAAAATATGGAAATGTTCACCTTGGTTCATTCTTCCTCTTTTACCCACATAAAATGCACCTCTCCTGGCCTATTGATTCTTTCAGAATAGTTTAGAATAATTTTATTAATTTAAATTAATAAAATATTTTAATTAAAAGAAAAATTGAGTATATTTTAATTATAACATTGTGACCAGCATATGGATTAACATGAAACAGATCAACAACTTTACAATATTTAGTTTTCTCATGAAAGAATATGGGGTGTTGGCAGATTAAAAGTCTTTTGTGTTTCTCAGTAAAGTTTTGCAGTTTTATTGATATACTCTCTTTGCTTTTTATGAGTATATATGGATATTTTATGTTTTATTATCACTATGAAGGTGCATGTTCAGTTGCTTAGTAGTGTCCGACTCTTTTCAACCCCATGTAGCCCTCTAAGCTCCTCTGTCCATGGAATTTTTCCAAGCAAGATTACTGGAGTGGACTGCTATTTCCTCCTCCAGGGGATCTTCCCAACCCAGGGAACAAACCCACATCTCCTTCATTATCAGGTGGATTCTTTACCAGGAGGCTTTTACAAATGAATTTTTAATTCTGTATTCTGAATATTAACTTTGTAAACTGTCTTAATAATTTAATTAACTAGCTATTTCTCTTATATTTTACAGGTTTACAATCAGATCCCTAAAAACAATTATCATTTTGTTCTCAATTTTGTAGTAGCATCAGAACTTTTTCTCTATATCTTATTCCATTAACCAGAAATTCAAAATCAATGTTAAATAATCACTAGAAATTGTGGTCAATAAACTTTATATTGTTGTTGACAGTGATAGGAATGTATTTAACATAAAGTAGAACCATTGGTCATTCATTTGAAATAGACATTAAGTTCAATCTTGTAACATCTAGATGAATGTATTTTTAATGTCATTTGGTTATGAAGAAGAGCAATTACGGTCCTCAAACATAAAACGTGATCATAGGCAGTTTTCATGACACTGTTTCATGGCTGTGGCAGGCATGAAAACATAGCTCTCAGATCTCTGACAGCTAGAGGTGGAACCCATGACCTTCACACCATCCCAAGGCCTCACCTCTACAGGCGGCTCCCACCAAAGGCTGAGTATGGTAGGGATGCCCGGGTAGGCCCATTCCTGGGAGAGAAAACGTGTCCCTGATGGGTGACAATGAGAATCACACTGTACCTGTGAGGCTTCCTCAACCTTGCCTTCCAGACCATCCCCCACAACACACACCAGGCCTAGTCCCCCTGGCTCCTCCCACCTTGGCACCTGCTGCTCAGAGGACCCAGAGTAACACACAAATTGTTTTCATCTGTTTTGGTTCATGTAGAGTATATTCAAGCTTTCAGAGCTTTCAGCTGAGTTACAATGTTATTTTGAAATCTATTACTTCAGTGAGATTAAAAAAAAAAAAGCCAACAGCATTTGGGGAATGAATTAACAAGGACAAGTATACAGGCTTTTGCAATGTACAAGCCCTTTCCTGAAGGGAAAAGGCTCACCATCACACCATCAGAGTTAGGGCAGACATGCCAGTCCTCATATGACAACAAACGACAAACAGCAGAAATCCTAGAGAGTTGAAGTGACATGAGCAAAGTTACAATAATAACAAAAACAGAACCAGGGTCAGTGCTTATAGCTTTTTAATTTTTATTCCAAACTCTTTCCACTTTAACTCTCATGTTCCCTAAATTCACACAAACCATGCTATTTTTATTATTTGATTTATAAAGAAAAATATGCCATTTAGTGGCATTTTGACTTTTCATTATCAGCATCTAAGAATATAACTTTAAAATGCAAAGCAGAGGTGTATTCTACTGGTAATCATTGAATCCTATGTGTATTCTGTATTTTTCAAAAATATTTATTTCTTTTTTGGCTGGGCTAACTCTCAGTTGTAGCATGCAAACTCTTAGCTGTGGCATGTAGGATCTAGTTCCCCAACCTGGGATCGAACGCAGGCCCCCTGCATTGGGAGCACAGAGTCTTAGACACAGTACCACCAGGGGAGTCCCGTGTATTCTGTATTGATCTCATAGAAAATTGACAGAATTTTCTATTATTACTCATGGCTTTTAACTAACCTTTTTGGTAGCATGAATGATTTCATATTAGTAAAAAAAAAAAAGCTATTCATGCCTAGAAATAAAGATTTTATATTTGGAATATTTACCTATATTAACATATAGCTCTCAATTTCCAGTTTAATCATTCTAGAATTCCTCATTAGTGCATATTCCAAAATGTATTTATCTAGTCTTCTTTCAACAAGCATTTAGCTTGCTTCCTTTTTTTCTCTTTTGCTATTACAGGCAACGTCACTTTCTTACCTGCAACTCATTACGCACATGTATGAGAGGTTCCTGAGAATATACATGGGTATGGGTTCATTTGAACAGGAAGACAACTCATCCCCACTTTGGCAGGTGGAGCCCTGGTGCTCACCAGAGGGGCAGAACCAGCTTATTCTCCCATCATCTGGGTAGCTCCCACATTCCTATGGTCTTGCCAAACTTGCTCTGTCAGCCTTTTTTGTTTTTAATGGGATGGATGGGAAAGAGCATATCATTGTAAGTTTAATTTTTCATATTACTGGTGCTTATGACTTATTCCCCATTTGTGACTCTGGGTGTTAAAAATAGGCCCATCACCCTTTAATGTCTCTTTTGTGTGCCTTGGTCATCTTTATTCCACTGCCAGGCCCCAGACAAAGCTGTAGCTTCTCAGCAGTTAACCTTCATTCTCCCTCATCCTCCCACACTTCCACTAGAGGTATTTACCTGCCATCAACATAATCATGTTATTTCTTTGTTTAAAATACTAAGTCTGTCATTGCCTTACAGTAAAACCCAAATGTGCCAGTACTATAAACTCACCCTCCACAGGCTGGCCGCACCTCTTTTTCCTTTCAGGATTATTCCAGCCACTCCTGCCCACACCCTGCTGTCCAGTGATTCCAGAAACACTTCTTATCCATGTACCTTGTCACATGGTGCTGTCGCTAGCTCATAGATGCATGACTAATGTCTTACTGACCCATGTCACTGGTGTTGGGTCTGGTAAATACTGGGTGACCCACACATGATATTTTACATTAAATGGGGCTCAATCTTATTTAGAACAGCAAATATTTCCATTCATTCGTTTTGTGTGCCTTTTCTACATGCTAGGAATACAAAAGTGAATCAAATAGTGGAAACTCATTTTTTTTTTCATCATCATGGCACTTACATTCTAGAGTGAGAATACAGTTAATGGACAAAAATGGAGTTATCTAGTGTTGTAGGAAGTGATGTGAGCTCTAGGGAAGAAGCGAGCATAGACATGAAATAGGGACTGTGGTAGCAGCAGGGGTAGGGGTGCTGTGATAGGGCTGAATCCTAGAAGGAGCGATGGAAAAAGATAAATGGGAAGGAAGGAGGGAGGGATACAGGTGACTGTCTAGGGGCCACACTTTCCAGGCAAAAGTCATGGCAAAAGCAAAAGCCCAGAGGAGGAAGCATGCCAGCTCGCTGCACTGGGGGAAAGCTGGAGCAGAGACTGGGGAGGAAGGTCAGAGACACAGATGGAGACAGGAGGGAGGGAGGGAGGCATTCAGGCAGCTCATGAATCAGTAAGGACTCTGACTTGGCTCCTAAGAGATAGGAAGCCATGGAAGGGATTTGAGCAGAGAAGTTGTAATGGGCTCCCTCAGAGTGCGGTGCTATGAACACCCTGAAGGTGACCAACAGGAACAGGAAGGAGACAAACTAGGAGATTTGGCAATAATTCCAGTGAGAAATATTGGTGGTTTGAACTAGGATGGTGGTGTTGCTGGATTCTAGACATGCCTTGAAGACAGAAGCCAAGTGTCACCTGCTAGACTGGACATGCAGTATGAATGTAAGAGATGGATGACTCCATTTTTTGACATGAGCAAACTGTAAGGATGGATCTGCCATGAACTGAGATGGAGAAGGGAGTGGAGCAGGGTTTGAGAGGAGAAACAAGAATTCCATTTTGGATATTTTATGTTTGAAAATGCTTATTAGACATCCAGGTAGACCAATAAAAACAAGTCTGGCATTCAGGGGGGAGGCATGAAATGGGAATAAAACTTTTCAAGTCAGCAGTACATAGGTGAAACTGAAAGTCCTAAGAAAAGATGGGATCACTGGGGTGGTGAATGGAGAGAAGAGAGGAAGTCAAGGCTAGAGCCCAAGGGCACCTCTATGAGTACAGGGGGAGGAGGAAGAACCTTCAAAGGAGATACAGAAGTCAAGGTGGCCATGGAGGTCTTTCCATGGCTATGGGAAGATAAAGTAAAGGTCACAAACCTCACACAGATCAGGTTTCCAGATTAATTTTATAAACTGAAGCATCTGTGCAAGCTGCCCCCTACTGAAGTTGGCTTTTTGTAGAAGAAAACAACTTCTCCAGATTCTAATTCAGAAATAGCAGCAGAAAAAAAAAGTTATTAAAAGATTTGACCCCAGAAAGAGGCACTGTAATTTTCTTGTGCTGTTCTTCAAACCACTTCAACTATCTTTTTCAAAGTCCACGTTAGAAAATAGCTGATTTTATACTAAACATGCCCCCAGTGCAAACACCCTTACACAAAGCACCATCCAGACACAAATGTACCATAATTTTATAAGATGTGTGAGATAGAGAGATGGAATCAGACTTTATCAGAAAGAAAGGTGACTTGGTTCACAATGGTGGCATCTGATTTCTGATAGGAACAGAATAAAGAGACAAAGTATGGGATTAAATAGCTAATTTCACTAGGGGATTGTGAGTAGAAAAAATATGGGAGACCCCAGTAAGTTAATGATCACTCAAGAAAGCAAGTTTCCTTAATCACAAAAGCAAGCAGGCTTGCTTAGCAACAAAACCATGCAGCAGAAGCATGCAACATGGCTCAGAACAATGAAACAATGGTGGCATGAGACTCACATCCTGCCCAGTGAGCTCAGGAAGTTAATGATCTCTAGGACATGCTCGCTGCACACAAAAATAATTTATGGAAAGGTGCTCACTGTACACAGAACTGAAACATTTACAGTCCTGGCTTGACCATGTAGAGACAAGAAAACTCCTCTGCCCAACCTGGAGGAGGAACTGATGATGGAAGCATGATGTCTATTCAAGAATTCTTCCTCTGATTATAAAAATGTAGCCCACTAAGTACATGGCATAGCACCCTCTTGTTTTACTGCTTATAAGCCTCACAAGCATCCTATTCTAATGAATCACTTATCACTGCCTCTCATTAAATTCTTTCTGCGCTAAAGGATAAAGGATCAGAGCTCTTCAGAGTCCTCTGAAACACCATCAGAGTCCCCTGAAACGCCACCTAACAGTTTCATTCCCAGAGCAAAAAAAAAAAAAAAAACCCAGATTGTCCAAACGGATCAAGACTGCTTCCTCCTAACTTACAGTACTCTACCCTACTGGTTTTCCTGGGGAACTTTGAAAAATACTGAATTTCCCACAGACTTAAGAGGCAGACTCTGATTCTGTAGGTCTGGGTGAGGCCTGAGACTCCACATTACTATAACCTCCCAGATGAGGACATGATCTGGTCCAAGGACCACACATTTCAAACAGCAAGGATCTATACTCCATAATCATCTCTACAAAAGTTATTTGACATCACCATGTACAATAATAAAATGCAGTCAACTAGACTATTAAAAGCTAGTTCTCCAGACATTGCATGTAGCAAATATTTACTGAACATTTAGCATGCACGAGGCTTGATGTGAGAGGCTTCAAGAGACACAGAGATTAAGGCAATTAAAAAGTCATGGTTCTGACCAGTTAGGAAGGACCAGTAGACTTCAACTCAGGTATCTTCTTTGATTGACCTGTATATACATCATCCTTGGCCTACAGAGATCAAAATATAAAATGACCTGAATACTCAGCACCAGAAACCAAAGACTCTTCCTAATCCTCTAATGTGGTACCAGGTACCATCTCAGACCTTGTTCTACGTGTCTCTTCTTTGGGCTGGTTCTGATTTGCATCCTTTGCTGTAATAAAATTGCAATTTTAAAGATAGCACTTTCCTGTGTTCTGAGTCATTCTGGAGAATTACTGAACTGGAAGGTAGTAAGAACTCCTGAATTTGTAGCCAGTTGGTCAGAAGAGTAAGAGTGACCTTGGGGCCCCAGAAGTGTAGGACCTGGGGCTTGTGGTAGTGGTGGATGGAGGCCTTAACCTCTGAAGTGTGGCCCAATGCCAGGTAGTTGGTGTCAGAGTCTGCCTCAGTTTCCTGAGCAGCACTGCCCTGGATGGCTGCCTGACTGATTGATGCTGTATCAATGTCCTCTGCCCAGAAGAACCTTTCCCTCTACACCTCCCAACCCTCCTGGGGATTTGCTCCCAACTAATGAACAAGACATTTTCTTCACCTTGAACTTTGCTCTTCAAGTACCATTAATCCAGATGATGACTAAGGCTTCAACAGTCCATCAGTAAAATGCCCACAAATATAAATACAGACCAAGTTCAGGCTTGCCATGCCTCCCAGGACACTGAGATGTGTGCAGTGTGTCACAGGCACAAGCAGCCAGGCTTTTGTCTGAGCCCAGCCACACCACCTTCCCACCTTCTCTCTTTCTCCACTTCAACATTTCAGTTCCCAGGTGCTTCTGGGATAAGGCCATCCACCAAGGCATTCTATACTGAATCACTGTCATTTTCAAATCCATGATACATCTTATCCTCTTGTTGCCAAAATAACCTGAGCTCTAGAGAAGTTAAGAGCAAGTTCTCAAGGTGACCCAGCACTGCTGCATGAGTAAGAAGAACGAGGACCTCCTGACTTCTCTCACTGTTCTCTCAGATCATATTGCTGCTCAGAAATAAGAATTCAATCCGTGATCTAAAATAAATTGAATGGTCCAGCATTGTGATATTGATTTTTTAAGTTAAAAATACAAGAGGAACTGTCAGTTTTCATCTACAAAGTTCTGTTCTAAAAGCTTCACAATCCTTTTTGACATGGACTTTGTTGGGCCATTTGCATGGGCCTTTTCCAAAGGGGAGGATAAAACTTCTTCTAGGACTTGGTTGTGCTCTGACCCTCTGCCACTTGACCACCACACAAGCCTCCCTGCCTTTCCTTCCAGCTCGGATTCTCCTCTTCTGGAAACTTCTTCCCTCTCTAGCTTCAAAAGAGCAAATACTATAATTCAGCTTTGCCCTAGATAACAGTACTCCTGGGCCAATGCAGAGATGGATATGGCAACTACTGGAGCTAATTGGCTAGACAGTGACCAACAAGAGATCCTTTCCTGCTGATTCCAAGACACGTGAGTGGTAGATGTTATTTCCACGACATCATCCAAACCTCAGGCCATGTAGAGACATGGACAAGTAAAGGAATACAGTCCAGAAAGAAAACTGGAGAGAAACCTAAGCCCCTTTCGATTTTGCAAGTGAATCTGTCTGTCATATCATTTTACCACACTGCTTCTTCTCTACTTCTTTTGTCATCATTTAAATAGGTTCTCTTCCTTGCAAGAAATGATTCTAGAGGGAATAAGACATACCTTCCTCTCTAGGACACTGAGATTCACCCACAAATGGAAAGAAGCTGCAATAGATCTAATTTGATATAGACATTCAACCATAATCCAATGCTGACCCTATTTAACAGAACACATGCATTTTAAACTAGGAAGAAACATGTTTCTTATTTCTTATTTGCATTCCCAGGGAGGGACTTCATTTAGCTGGAGCCAAGAATAAATTTCACAAATCTGAGACTCAATTAAAATTTATAGTCCTGGATTCAGGATCAGAATTCAGGCATAAACTGTCTATGAAGCAAAATATGGAGAAAAGATAAAAGAGAGTCTCAAATTGCTCTAGTAGATTTTAAAATTTCATTTTATTAGATGAGGGGCCAGTTTGGTAGTATAATTGGTGATAAACTGCTGTCATTAAACATGTGTGTGGTCTAGGGGTGGGACACAAGACAGTGTAATCAGAGCAGGAGTGTTTAAAAGGTGCCACAATGGACTCTAATTCCACTTATGATTAGATCTTGAGTGGTATTCCCTTGAGAGCTAGTCCAAGGATCTTTTAGTCCAGGAATGCCTTAAGGATGTGACAAATGTGTAACATTTGTCACTCTGCTAAAGGCAGGCAGGACGTGTGCTGAGACCTTGGCCTCTGGGCTGACAAAACATCTGGAGAGCAGTGCCAGGCAAAGTCTTCAGCTTACTATGGCCCAGGACACAGAAAAAGGCAACAGTGCTGGTGACTAAGCTGGATGGGCTGCTTTCTGCCATAGCTGAGATCTTTCGGGTTTCAAAAACGTGTTTCATTTCACCATACTCAAATTTCACCTCATAAAACCAAGATCGCACAAAGTGACAGTCAGATTCATCCATGTGACTTCCAAGTCTGCTCTCTGACTCAGAGGGCCTGTGACTACTCCCATAAAACACTGGGAAAATATTTCTCCTTCACGAGGCTCAGGCATTTCAAAGAAACTACAGTGGTTTCTTCCTGACCCCTTCCTCTGCGTGGATCTCCCATACCATCCCTACAAGTCCTCTTGAGTCAGCAAAGACCAGCAAGATAAGGAGGAAAGCTTTCAAGATTCTGATAATCAAAGAGGAGATTTTATTTTCCAATATCTGTGGACCATTTACAAAAATTATTATACAAGGATCATAAACACTGGATAAATTACAAAATTTAGCACACAGATGGATGAGATTTTCTGACCACAAAGAAACTACACTATGTGCATAGTCACATCAGTCGTGTCTGACTCTCTGCGATCCCATGGACCATGGCCTGCCAGGCTCCTCTGTCTATGGGATTCTCCAGGCAAGAATACTGGAGTGGGTTACCATTTCCTTCTCCAGTGATAAAGTATAAAGTGAGTGAAGTGAAGTCGCTCAGTTGTGCCCGACTCTTTGCGACCCCATGGACTGTAGCCTACCAGGCTACTCCGTCCATGGGATTTTCCAGGCAAGAGTACTGGAGTGGGTTGCCATCTCCTTCTCCAGAAACTACACTAGATATTAATAATCTAAATTTGAATTTTAAGAATAACTCAACCAATTTAAAACTAAGGACCCAAATAGCTTTTTGGTGAGAAAGTAATTTTAAATTACAATTACAGACTTTAGAAATTAATGACAATGAAAAGGAACACAAACAGAATTGTTTTCAAGAGGAGAATCTGCAGCATAAATAGAATTGCCAGTCGGCCATCACTCACTGGTTCAGCCATCTGACTGTTAAGATATGAGAACACTTTTGAGTGGGCTGGTGAATAGCACCACTGCCCTGAGATTACCAATCCTCCAATTCTGATTGGTCTGTTCCTATACAGGACTGGTAATTAAATATTGCATAGTTTAATTATTTTTGTGATAAAAAAAAAAAGTAAAACAATGAACTGAGTATTCAATCCTCACATTTTTAAAAATTAGGGGCAAAAATAAATAAATAAATAAAAGGGAGCAAAGTCAACCCGAAGAGAGCAGGAAGAATATCAATAACCTCAGATATGCAGATGACACCACCCTTATGGCAGAAAGTGAAGAAGAACTAAAGAGCCTCTTGATGAAATCGAAAGAGGAGAGTGAAAAAGTTGGTTTAAAGCTCAACATTCAGAAAACTAAAATCATGGCATCTGGTCCTATCACTTCATGGCAGATAGATGGGGAAACAGTGGAAACAGTGGTTGACTTTATTTTTCTGGGCTCCAAAATCACTGCAGATGGTGATTGCAGCCATGAAATTAAAAGATGCTTACTCCTTGGAAGAAAGTTATGACCAATCTAGATAGCATATTAAAAAGCAGAGACATTACTTTGCCAACAAAGGTCCATCTAGTCAAGGCTATGGTCATGTATGGATGTGAGAGTTGGACTATAAAGAAAGCTGAGCACCGAAACATTGATGCTTTTGAACTGTGGTGTTGGAGAAGACTCTTGAGAGTCCTTTGGACTGCAAGGAGATCCAACCAGTCCATCCTAAAGGATATCAGTCCTGGGTGTTCACTGGAAGGACTGATGTTGAAGCTGAAACTCCAATACTTTGGCCACCTGATGCGACGAGCTGACTCATTTGAAAAGACCCTGAAGCTGGGAAAGATTGAGGGAAGGATGAGAAGGGGACGACAGAGGATGAGATGGCTGGATGGCATCATCGACTCGATGGACATGAGTTTGGGTGGACTCTCGGAGTTGGTGATGGACAGCGAGGCCTGGCGTGCTGTAGTTCATGGGGTTGCAAAGAGTCGGATACCACTGAGCAACTGAACTGAACTGAACCAGTGTAAGGGATATTCTGTCTGCGTCTCTGGTCCCATTTCCTCTTCCTGACCCAGGGGAGGCACTAATGTTCTCTCTCACCTTCTGTGGTCCAGTTGAGTTTAGCCAACTGTGAGCACATCAGAGGCAGAAGGGAGGGAGAAGTGAGAGGCTGAAGGGTGTCCCTAAGGCCCTTCACTGTTTGAGGCCCCAGACCCCTCAGAAGGCCCTCTCCACTGGGCTCTGAATTCGTAACTGCTTCTCCTTCCAGATTAGTTCCCATGCTCAACCAGCCATGGAGTGGTTTTCTTCAGTCCCTTTACTAAACTCTCCTCAAACTGACCACTTTGAGTTTGCCATCATTTCCTGATGGGACTCTGATGATGCAATAACAAAAATAACAGAATAATACGAAGGAAAATGTAGGGAGGAAAATTAAACAGTGCAACTCCAAGTTGGTCTAGTGTTTTGAATATACATTATTCAGGAAATATACTTGAATATATTATTTCCTGAATATGTTATTTACTTATGATATCTAGACTTTAAAAAAGCTTTCTTTTATTCTTTAAAAGCTGTTATCCCTATCAGGGGTAGCTATAATCTCCTTTCATATCACTCATCTTGTTTTTCTGCTTCATTCTCCTTAATTTTATATATATGTATATAAAATATATTTAGAAAAACTAAAAAACTTAAAAATATATATGAAAAACTGAAAATGCTAGCCAAATAAATACATGTGTGTGAATATATATGTGTGTGTATTACACATACATACAAGCACACACAAACTGAGAAAAGAAAAATTAGAGGGAAAAAACAAGCAATGTTAATGACATGAAAGGAGATTATAGTTATCACTATTGACAGAAAAAGTGGTTTTAAATGATTTTTTAAAAGGTATCTAAAGGGCTAGTAAAATAAATTCTAAACTCCTCATGAAAACATTAATTTTTCTGAAAATATGACTTCTGTTCTAACATAAAGACTTTTCTTCTGCAATAAATAAACCTGAGACTTGTAAATATGGAAGAAATTCAAAACACTTTTAGAGCGCTTTTTGTTCACCAGAAAATTATTTCATAAATTCAAAGAATTAACAATTATTGTAAAATTTCTCTAATTCAGGAGGTACAAGGTAGTTTCCTAAAATAATAATTATGTCATGCTCCTTCTTCAAAAATTAGAGTCTATGCATTCTTAAGGTAAATGATGAAAAATTCTAAATCAAGATACAGAAAATGAACCCAGAATATGTTTAAAGAAAAATAATCCATTAACAGAGGGGAATTTAGTTCTTTTACCCAAGTGGTGTGCTAATAAGCTAGTTTTCTGGAGTGGCATGTGGTCTTTGCTGATTTCTGGACTGTAAATTCTTCAATTATGTTGATTTCAAGTTCAGTTCAGTTCAGTCCAGTCACTCAGTCATGTCCAACGCTCTGTGACCCCATGGACCACAGCACACCAGGCATCTCTGTACATCACCAATTCCCAGAGTTTACTCAAATTTATGTCCATTGAGTTGGTGATGCCATCCAACTATCTCATCCTCTGTTGTCCCCTTCTCCTCCTGCCTTCAATATTTCCCAGCATCAGGGTCTTTTCAAATGAGTTAGTTCTTCACTTCAAGTGGCCAAAGTATTGGAGTTTCAGCTTCAGCATCAGTCCTTCCAATGAACACTCAGGACTGATATCCTTTAGGATGGACTGGTTGGATCTCCTTGCAGTCCAAGGGACTCTCAAGAGTCTTCTCCAACACCATGGTTCAAAAGCATCAATTCTTTGGCACTCACCTTTCTTTATAGTCAAACTCTCACATCCATACATGACTACTAGAAAAACCATAGCTTTGACTAGACGAAACTTTGTTGGCAAAGTAATGTCTCTGCCTTATAACATGCTGTCTCAGTCAGTGAAGTTGCTCAGTCGTGTCCGACTCTTGGCAATCCCATGGACTGTAGCCTACCAGGCTCCTCTATCCATGGAATTTTCCAGGCAAGAGTACTGGAGTGGGTTGCCATTTCCTTCTCCAGAGCATATTCCCCACCCGGGGATCAAACCCAGGTCTCCCGCATTGCAGGTAGACACTTTACCATCTGAGTTACCAGGGAAGCTAATATGCTGTCTAGGGTGGTCATAACTTTTCTTCCAAGGAGCAAGCATCTTTTAATAACATGGCTGCAGTCACCATCTGCAGTGATTTTGGAGCCCCCCAAAATAAAGTCTGTCACTGTTTCCACTGTTTCCCCATCTATCTGCCATGAAGTGATGGGGCCAGATCTTAGTTTTCTGAATGTTGAGCTTTAAACCAACTTTTTCACTCTCCACTTTCACTTTCATCAAGAGGCTCTTTAGTTTTTCTTTGCTTTCTGCCATAAGTGTGGTGTCATCTGCATATCTGAGGTTATTGATATTTCTCCCAGAAATCTTGATTCCAGCTCTGCTTCATCCAGCCCAGCATTTCTCATGGTGTAGTCTGCATATAAGTTAAATAAGCAGGGTGACAATATACAGCTTTGATGTACTCCTTTTCCTATTTGGAACCAGTCTGTTGTTCCATGTCCAGTTCTAACTGTCGCTTCTTGACCTGCATACAGGCTTCTCAGGAGGCAGGTCAGGTGATCTGGTATTCCAGATCTATTCCTTAGTAGTTATCTATTTTATATATAGCAGTATATATATATATGTCAATCACAATCTCCCAATTTATCCCTCCCCTCCTTATCCATTGGTAATTATAAGTTTGTTTTCTATATCCGTGACTCTACTTCTGTTTTGTAGATAAGTTCATTTGTACCATTTTTGTATATTCCATGTATAAGAGATATCATATGATATTTGTCTTTCTGTGTCTGACTTCACTTAGTAACGACAATCTCCAGATCCATCCATGTTGCTGCAAATGATATTATTTTGCTCTTTTTATGGTTGAGTAATACTTAAAGCTCAGCATTCAGAAAACTAAGACCATGGCATCTGGTCCCATTACTTCATGGCAAATAGATGGGGAAACAGTGGAAATAGTGGCTGACTTTATTTTCTGGGGCTCCAAAATCACTGCAGATGGTGACTGCAGCCATGAAATTAAAAGACGCTTACTCCTTGGAAGGAAAGTTATGACCAACTTAGTATATTAACAAGCAGAGACATTACTTTGCCAACAAAGGTCCATCTAGTCAAGGCTATGGTTTTTCCAGTAGTCATGTATGGATGTGAGAGTTGGACTATAAAGAAAGTTGAGCGCCGAAAAATTGATGCTTTTGAACTATGGTGTTGGAGAAGACTCTTGAGAGTCCCTTGGACTGCAAGGAGATCCAACCAGTCCATCCTAAAGGATATCAGTCCTGAGTGTTCATTGGAAGGACTGATGCTGAAGCTGAAACTCCAATACTTTGGCCCCCTGATGCAAAGAGCTGGCTCATTTGAAAAGACCCTGATGCTGGGAAATGTTGAAGGCAGGAGGAAAAGGGGACAACAGAGGATAAGATGGTTGGATGGCATCACTGACGCAATGGACATGAGTTTGGGTAAACTCCTGGAGTTGGTGATGGACAGGGAGGCCTGGTGTGTAGGCCTGGCCTACACTGTACTGTATAGCACAGGAAACTCTACTCAGTACTCTGTAATGGCCTATAGGGGATAACAATCTTAAAAAAAAGTGGATATATGTATACATATAACTGAATCATTTTGCTGTACACCTTAAACTAACATAGCATTGTAAATCAACTATATTCCAATAAAAATTTTAAAAAAGAAAGCATGCTTCTAACAAACAATAATCAATAAGATACAGTTTTGATCCAAATAAATGTAATACGAACTGATTTTAAAAATTACTGACATTAAAACATTATTAGAAATGCATCTCTCAATCACACAAATCATACATTTCAAGTAGCTCATTATTCGTGACGAATATGACATTGCTAGAATGATTTAGGCTTCCAAGTTAATGCAATTCCTTTTAAAAATTATTATTATTATTACTACAAAATTAAGGGATAATGTATATTAGTAATATAAATAAATATATATGAGTGGAAATGACTTTATTATAGCAATATTACACAAGTCTTTGAACTACTTCCAAGTTTTATACTCTAAGTCCCATCATCATTTCTCTTCAAAATTATTTTTAATGATCACACGCCAACAACTCAATTAGTTCCTGCTTTAGTTTGGTGAAAGTAAAAAACTGAAGAACACTTGACTTGGAAAAGATTTGTTCAGTGTCGTTCATTTTCTGGGATGTATACACAAAAGATTTACCAAGATTTATCAGGTAATCAGTATTACACTTTCACTTAGAGGTATATCAATTAACTCATGAAAAGTTGGGGAAATTTATATATTATTAATTTCATTGCGCTTTTACCAGTAAATATTTTTAATAAAATTATTTTATATCAGTCTATGTTTTAAGTATACTTTTGTCATAATCCTGGAGCTACAGATCTGATCATTTCTATTTACAGCAAATATCTACCATATAATATAAATGGTAAAGTCAGTTCTCTTTATCAAACCAATTATCCAAATTAGACTTTTTTGATTCAAAAAAAGCCTGACCTCATTCTAAAATTTGAAACTAATGTGCTAATACACATTTCAAAGAGTATTATAAATATGACTAGAAATAAAGTGAAAGATGCAACTTTTAAGTTAGGTTACTAAAAATTCGAGTAAGATCAAAACGATAAAAAACCTAATACTTGTCCTTTTTATAGTAACTTATATAAACAAGATAATAAATCATCCTCATTACTTACTTTGTTCTAGTGAAATGTAATTTGCAGCTAAAATTACCAGTTATTTGAGAAGAGAAGAGCATGATAATAGCTTTTGCATTCCTTCTATAATTGTGTGTATATGATTTGCTTCTGAAGGACAATTAAATGAATCTCATGTATTATAAAAATCCAAAACAACTCCAATAATTTCATTAGATGCAGTTATTCAAATGTTAAAAAGTGAAAAGAATACAATGCTAAAAATAATTAACCTAGCAGCTACATACATTAAAATTTTATTTTTTATTAATTGTAGTAGGAAGAAAATAGTAAACATTTCATAATATGAAAAACAATTATAAAGAAAGAATTTATGATATGATTTGAAAAACTAGGATTTGCCTGCCTTAATTAAACAACATACTGCTAATCTGCAAGAAGCCAGGTAAAAGTTATACCGAGGAATTTTATTTAATAGCCTTGAAAATGATGGTCATTCCAGGAAACATCTGGAATCAATGGCCCTTGTGGTGAGAACTGAGGACAGATGTGAAGAAGTGCTTACATTTAAATATGGGTAGGTTTGTTTTTGTTTTTGTTTTATTGCAGGCCTTTATTGGTGGCCACTTTTTATTGGTGGCTCAGATTCTACAGGCAGATTCTTTACTGTCTGAGCAAGACGGAAGTCCTCCACTATATCACCTTAAATGGAAAAACCATGGGGCTCTGGACATCAGATCACCCCATCGCAAAACACCACTCCTGGTTCTCCTCTGTGACTCTGGGATATTACTTACTCCTTAAAGTGTGAAAGTAATAGTCACTCAGCCATGTCTGACTCATTGCAACCCTATGGACTGTAGCCTGCCAGGCTCCTCTGTCCATGGTATTCTCCAGGCAAGAATACTGGAGTGGGTAGCCATGCCCTCCTTTAGGGTATCTTCTCAACCCAGGGATTGAACCCAGGCCTCCCACATTGCAGGCAGATTCTTCACCATCTGAGCCACCAGGGAAGGCCTAATTACTCCTTACTCTCCTGGAAACCCAGCCTCATTTTACTTTGGCTTCTTCTCATAAGCATTCAAACACATTGGCTCTTCTCCTATGTTCCTCTCACCCAGATAATTAGTTTATTCTCTTCCTTTCTCAGCAGACTTGTAGAAAGACATATTCTGGGCTTCACTCCTTCACGTCTCTCTCAAAGTTTTGCCAGTTTTATCCTGGTTGCAAACCCACCCTCCAACTGAAACTTCTCTCACAGAGGAAAAAAAATGAGGTGGAGGTTCCTTCTTGCTAATTCCAATCAGTAGGAGGCAGGAGAGATAGGGAGAAGTTCCCTCACAAATATTACAAGGCTTCACAGAGCAGACAGGAGAGCTGACATATCCCTGAGAAAGAAAAACACGTCAGCCTGAAATAGAGAACTGGAATCCAGAAGGAGCTACTCTGGAAGCAAAGTGATGCCTCTTGTGTCTGGAGAATGTCACACACCCACCGTCACTGACTGAGGACATCTGCCTGGGAGGGGTCATCTGCTTCTGAGTCACAGGAGTGACAGGGAAGCATCCATCTTCAGAGGGCCAGGGGGCCCAGTGCCATCCAGAAACCATTCATCACCATAGCATCGTAGGCAACTTTATCAAGAAGGCTTGGTGGCTTTGATGTCAATGTTATGCTAGCTTCATAAAACTACTTGAGACTTCATGAAACAGGGCCAGTTGAGCTGACGTGAAAGGTCCCTGCCTCCCACTCTTGATGCTGTCCTACCTGCTTCAAATATAGCTGACCTTTGAAGAACATACGTTTGAACAGCCCAGGCACACTTAAATGTAAACTTTTTCCAATAGTAAATATTATAACATGACACAGTCCTCACTGGCTGAATCCTTGGATGCTGAACCACATATATGGAGGGCCACCTACATGTTATATGTGGATTTTTGACTGTGTAGAGTCAACACCCTAACTCTCAAGTTGTTAAGTCACTTGTCATGTTAAGTCATGTAAGTGTCATGTTAAGTCGCTTCAGTCCTGTCTGACTCTTTGTGATCTCATGGACTATATAACCCACAGGGCTCCTCTGTCCATGGGATTCTCCAGGCAAGAATACTGGAGTAGGTTGCCATGCCTTCTTCCAGGGGATCTTCCCAACCCAGAGACTGAATCTGCATTTCTTGTGTCTCCTGCATTGACAGGTGGGTTCTTTACCACTAGCGCCAACTGGTAAGTCCTTGTTCAAGGGTCGACTGTACATAAAAATGTTAAATAAGAGATGCTATTCTGTGTCTATATCCAAGTTCAATACCAAAAGAGATGTTAAGAATGAAGAGAAGACTAAAAGACAGAGCAGTTTGGCTAAAGCTGAAGCCAAAGGTAGGCACAGATGTTTCAGAGCTGGATGCAAAGGAAAGCACAGGTGATTCGGAGCTGGATGCTGGTCTTAACCCTGGGGAACGTGGCTTTTGATGAGTCCAGACCCCTAGTTCTACTTTTGCTTAAGTACAGAAGAAACACCAGCCCAGGGAAACAGAAGCAACAAAGAGGCCAAGAGTGATGGGAATTATGTAAGAGAAACATGCCCCAGACCTAACCCACCAACAGACATGGGCTGTCAAAAATTACTACACAGGTGATCAAAAATTAACACACACAGCCAAAAGCTACCATTAAAAAATCACCCTGAATCAGGGAATGGCATGTGGTCTGGATAGTAAACGTGATTATCCCACTGAGACACAATTGTGGCCCAGAAACATGGTATGCTCCGTCAGAGACAGTCATCAGGTAAAAAAAAAAAAGGGGAGACTTTAAACCTAAAACCAGAAAAAGCATAACAATCTGAGAGAACCTCTAACTTGGTTAACATGAAAAACCACAGGCTCCAAATGGCATCACTGGGGCTCACTGATAGCACATCTAGATTTAACACCTCACTTAACTGCAGTTTCATCTTTCCCCAGAAATGTACTCTTAATCAACCAGTTTGGAATCTTCTGGTCAGCATCAATGAGGTAAGCTTTCAGGTGGGCCCTGTCCTACCCCCAGAGGAAGAGAAGGGTTTCTGCATGATAAAAGATGATCTGGCCCCACAAAACCCTTTCTTTCCCTTTGCTAATGACTACCTTACCCCACCTTCCTGTCCATAAACCATCTTCTATTCTGTACCCCTCCACAGTTGCTATATGGGATACTGTCAATTATTAAATAAAATCAAGTAGCTCTTCAAATATATTTAAATTTTGTTTTTTAACAGCTCGATGGTAGGATCCAGACTGAATCAGACTGAATCAAGGCAGGGTGCCCTTGAATCCCATCTCAAGTACACTGTCTTTCTTGCTATTTCCAAGGGCTGTTGGTGAGTTTCTCTCAATTGATCTCTGCTCATTTTGCATTCAAGCGTCAGATCTAATTGATTTTTTAGACCACAATTTCCTTGAGTGGAAAACTCCAGGCCTTAATTCTGCCCCCAGATTCCATGTTGAGAATTGCTATAGTTCCCCATGTTGGGAATCTTTCTTCCAAATTCCAGGTCATTGGGAACTCTTGGTGGTAGCTGCAGGTCTCCATTTGTTTGGAATCAGTCTGCAGTCCCCATACTTTGAGGTTTGCTGATTCAACTGGTTATTTTATGTTTAACAACTATGGCCCTGGAAGTTGCATATATCTAACAAGAGGGCAAAATTTTACTAAAAACCTAGATTTACAATGGTCATCTTGGGAAATGTTTCAATTAACAGGATTGTTTATCTAAGAAATGTACTTGAGAGCAAGGAATCCCAAAATAGACAAATAGAATGGGATGCCTGCTTTAATTGGTATGCAGAGTCTTACAAAAGCCTTCAAATTTCCAAATGGCTTCATTAAAAGACTCATTACAAAAGGCTAGTGAAAAATGAAAGATGCAAGAGGTAGCTACTACAAAAGATGATAGGACTGATATGATTGTTATGGCTCCTTCCTCTTCCTTTTCATCAGAGTATGCACATTTTACTAATTCTTTGTCTGAACGAACTTTCTACTTCAAAGAGACTATTAGACAGTTGGCATTTAAAACAAAAAACTACCTGAGGTTACAGACAAACCTCCTCAAGTATTTTTCACACCTTTGTCAAAGACTGAACCAAGAGCACAGTTAAAGAATTTCCTAGGACTTCCCTGGTAGCCCAGTAGCTAAGACTCCACCGTCCCAATGCGAGGGGACTACGTTCCACCCCTGGTCAGGGAACTAGATCCCATATGTCACAACTAAGAGTTTGCAATGAAGATCAAAGATCTCAAGTGCCACAACTAAGACCCAGAGCAGCCAAACAAATAAATAAAAATACATTTTAAAAAAGAGCTTCCTAAACCTAGGGAGGACCCCCCAAAATTTTTGAAGAATTTAGAGTTGTTATCAGGGCTTATGAGCCTAGGTTGCCAGATATTTATCAACTCGTGCACATGCTGGTAGGCCCTGGGGAAGCCCCCTTATACAATGAATGCAGAAAGCAAGATGGCAAGACCAGGAGAATAATATTCGAGATTCTCAACTGGAAAGGGCTGAAAAAATAGCAAGTAACTTTTACAAGCTATTCTTAGAGTCTTCCCTGCCTGCACTGACCATCTATTATTCAAACATGCAAACAAACAAAAAAAAGATGAATCTGACCGACTTTAAAAGTCCCTTGGAAACTCTCTGCTTTTGGCATCCTGGGTTTCAAAAAAATAAATAAGGTTACTCAGGCTGCTCTAGATGCCCTCCTTGTAAATGGATTGTCTCCTGAGATTAGGAGATCAATAAAAAGGCAGAAAATAGGATGGGAGACTATGAGCCTGACAAAGCTCGTGACTACATTTGAGCATTTTTAAAGGACTCTGGAGCAAGATCGTAAACAAAAATCCACCAGGCTAACAGCTCTACAGCTAAAACAGATACCAAAGCCAGAGACCCAAAATAAAACCCAGGCCTCCTTCACTGCATCCCCCAGGGGCCATCATCAAAACACTGGTCCAAAGATCGATGTCTCAATTGCAATCAACTGGGTCACTGGAAAAGAGACTGTCCTCAAAGGTCCTATGCAAACTCCTCTTAAATGCCCTCATATCTACCTCCATGTGGGCCCCTTCCACAGTTGGGCTCTGAGGGGATCTCTGGGAAACTATTACCAGTAATCTCCTTAAATAGCCAAAGGGAAATCAAAATTAAAATTAATCAGACACATTGTCAAATTCTAGTTGATACTGGAGCTACACTTTCCACCCCACCCTCAGAGAACAACAAAATAAATCTCTGAGAGTAAAAAAGCCGTTTCCATACTGAGGGTATCTAATAACTTTAAGACAGAATTTTTATCTCAACCAATACAAATGACTTTGGGATTTTTTAGTAAAAAAAAAATTCCTTCTTACTATGTGAAATAGCCCCAGACAATCTATTAGGCAAAAGTCTCCTGTCTAAATTAAAAGGACTGATGTGTTTTACCTTCAATGGAGACCTCACTTTAGAATTCCCTTGACCAACTTGAACCTGCTCTTTTATATTCCTTGCTATCTGTCCTTGATGTAGAAGAAGCAGGATTTCAACACAAGTCCCCTGATTTAGCTGAGATGCCTAAAAATTTGTGGGCTACTTGTAACCCTGATGTTGGGAGAGTAAAAAATTCGGAACCTGTGTCTGAAAGGATACATGCACCCCAGTGTTCACTGCAGCACCGCTCACAATAACCGAGACAAAGAAGCAACATAAATGTCCATCAGCAGAGAAACAGACCAAGAAGATGCAGCACATATATACACGATGGAATATTACTGGGCCATAAAAAGAATGAAATAATGCCATTTGTAGGAACATGGATGGATCTTAGATATTATCATCCTAAGTGAAGTAAGTCAGACAGAGAAAGATAAATACCATATGACATTGCTCATATGCCAAATCTTTTTAAAATGATACAAATAAACTTAGTTACAAAACAGAAACAGACTCACAGACTTAGAGAATGAACTTATGGTTACTTGGGGTAAGGGTGGGGGGAGGAATAGTAAGGGAGTTAGGGATTGACATGTACACACTGTTATATTTAAAATAGAAAATCAACAAGTACCTACTATATAGCACAGGGAACTCTGCTCAATATTATGTAACAACCTAAAAGGGAAAATAATTAGAAAAAGAATAGATACATGTATATATATAAATATAACTGAATCACTTTGCTATACACCTGAAACTAACATGTTGTTAATCAACAATACTCCAATATAAAATAAAAAGTTTTTCAGAACCTATATTCACATATATAAGCCTGAACTCTTCCTCAATTACCTCAATATCCATTAAAGCCTGAGGCCACATAAGGCCTCATACCCACCATGTAAGACAATCACTCGGGGACTAATCATTACCTGCACTAGTTCCTATAACCCACTGATCTTGCTAGTCCAGAAACCTAATAGGTAGGAATGGAGATTTGACCAGAAACTGAGAGCTATTAATAAGATAGTTATGTCCCCATTTTCTAGTTGTTCCAATCCTGGAGACCCTTCTATCACAAGTTCTGCCTGACTCTAAAGGGTTCACTGCTGTAAATCTTTGTTTAGCCTTTTGGGCATCCCCGTAGAACCCAACACTTAATATCTATTTGCCTTTACTTGGAAGGATCGACAATACGCCTGGACACTCATGCCTCAGTCATTCACTGAGGCCCCTTCTTATTTCTCCTGTGTGCTTCTCTAAGATGTAAGCACCCTCCAGTCCCTGGGAAATCAGCCTTTACACAATTTGTAGACAACCCTATGCTGTGCTCAGTAACCCAAAAAGTGTCCAGAAAAGATTCCATTTATTTAATGCAACAGTTAGCTGTAAAAGGACACTAAGTCTTTAAAGAAAAATTATTATTATCTCTAGACACTGTTTATTACCTAGGTCATCATCTAAGTGCTAAAGAAATCCAGCTATCTCCAAAAAGAACTGTATCAACCCAAGAATTTCCTAGACCCATATCTAGTGACAGCCTCATGGATTTCTAGGTCTGGATGGTTATTGCAGAATATGGGTTCCTAGTTCTTCTTTATAGTTTCCTATTAGCATCTATGAACTTACTAAAGTTTCAGCCCCTGTACCCTTCCCTTAGGAAGATAAATATGAGCAGACTTTTACAAGACTAAAACAAGTACTCCAAGAATCGCCTCCTTCAGGGCTACCCAACTATTCAAAACCTTTATTTGTGGATGAAAAAGGTACCCAAGCCCTGGGAATGCCCATGCAAGAGCACGGTGATAAAGATGGCAATAAACATAGGCCTGTTGGCTATTACAGCATTCTGCCTGGTTCAGTGGCTCATGCCTATTCCAGCTGTCTTAAGACTATCTAAGGATATTGCTACAACTGCAAATTTAGAAGTCTCAGCAGAACTATTCCCAGGAAATGACATTTATTTACAAATTCTTTATGCTGTTCAAAATCTTAACTCTGATTTGACTCAACTTTTCTCCAAAAGCAGATCAACCCCCTATGAGACCCTTTTGCTTTCACCTTCTAATCTGTGTCTTCAACATTGCAACATTCCTAGCCCTGCTATGTTAACAATCTCTCCCTGGTAAAAGGCAGGCCCCATGACTGCAAGGTAATAAGATTCCATTCTGTGACACTACATCCTGATTTACAAGACACCCTTTAGCCAATCATGATTTAATCTTGTTTACTATGGGTCATATTATAGAAATAAAAAAGGGAATTTTCAAGCTGGTTATGCTGTCACTACCCAACATGACCTACTCAAAAGGGGAAATTTCCCACAAGTTAAGTCAACCCCACAAGCAAAACTGCATGCCCTTACCCAAGCCATACCAGTTATCAGAAGACAAATTGTTCAGATTTATACTGACAGCTGACATGCCTTTGGGGTTGTCTATGATTTAGTGATGTTATGGAAACAAAGACATTTTTCTTATGTCCTCTGGGTCCCCAATCAAAAATGAAAAACAAGTAAACAGACTTTCTTACTGCTATTCTTTTACTTTTTGAAATTGCTGTCATCAAAATTGAGGCTCAGACTAAAAGGGCTGCAACCGAGTGTCACGGAAATGCCCTGGCTGACTTTCATGCAAAGAGAGGGGAGCAACAGAATCTATAAAGATTGCAGCACATGTGGATGAAGTTGACATTTTTTGCTTCTGCAAAGAATGGCTCCTCATTGCCAGTCTTTTGCTGTCCTAACGTCCTTGTAACGTGGAAACAGTCTGCTACTGAATCAGAGAAATTAAGGCAGGTACACAATGACTGCAAATTAAATAATTAGTTGGGGGCTATGGGAAACCCAAGATGGCCACTTGTTTTTTCCCAGCTTCCTGGTAAGTCCTATTTTGGTTTTTGCCATCTTTCATCTGCCATAGTGCATTTACGATGACTCAAGGTGGCACAGTGTTAAAGAATCCATCTACCAATGCAGCAGATGTGGGTTCGATCCCTGGTTTGGCAAGATTCCCTGGAGGAGGAAATGGCAACCCACTTCAGTATTCTTTTTTTTTTAATTTATTTATTTATTTTAATTGGAGGCTAATTACAATATTGTAGTGGTTTTTGCCATACATTGACATGAATCAGCCATGGGTGTACATGTGGAGAATCCCATGGACAGAGGAGTCTGGTGGGCTATGCTCCATGGGATCGCAAAGAGTCAGACATGACAAGCACACAGCACACACAAATTATAAACAGACATCAACAGGGAGATGTTCATAAAATTGCAAAAAGAGTTTACCAGCAATATCTGACCTGTTGGGTCCATAACCCTGGAAAAACTGTTTTTGTCCCCAGATCTCCTCCCTCTGGGCCCTTTGAGCACCTGCAGCTGAACTTCATTCAACTGATGCTCAGGATGGGTTATCAATATGTTCTTGTTATTGTATGTATGTTTCCTGGATGGGTTGAAGCCTTCCTCTGCCACAAGGATGATGCCCTTGTGGTAGCAAAGAAATTGTTAGAATACACCTTTCCCACTTGGGGTGTTTTTTCCACAATTGCCGGTGACCAAGGCACTCACTTCACTGGGCAAATTGTCTGAGTTTTTCTAAAAACCTTGCAAACGTCAGAATTATCACTATCCTTATCACTGTCCATCATCAGGCAAGATCAAAAGAACAAATGAAAAAACTGGATTCAAGCAGCACAAGAATGAAAAACATGAAACATGAATGTACTGATGAGTATAATTATAATTTTTATGACTTTGTCTTTCAAATATTGTTGGTTCTTTAATGTTTTTCCCAGATTTGAATAAATCTCTTCTCTTAAACTATCAGTAATTTAGTAAGATATACCTTTGTGAACAAAGATGAAACATTTACTTTTTCTTCTTTCCTGATCTCCAGAATTCAGAACTTAGTATTTATTCTTATTGTCATACTCCTTATAACAGGATACACTGGCTATTTTACCAAGGCTTTGGTGGGAATGTCCTATTTGAGAGAGGTGTACGTAGGTTCAGATATGACCAGACATCTTGGAGGAATCATTTGGAAAAACTGACTTGGTACCATGCCTATGGTATTCCAGGAAATAAGTCTTAAAAAGTATTTTTATGGTCAATGACTAGTCTTGCTACATTTATATAAATAATTAGGCAGAGTTAAATATATTAAAAAAATCAGTTTTACTGTGATTTTCTCTGGTAAAAACATGGAGGAAATTGTGGAGAGAAGAGTTATGTTTGTACCTTTGTAGATATCAGATTATAGTCCTATTAATTGTCTTTGAGGTTTTGTTATATAGCTGTAAACCTGACTGGATCCTGAATTCTTCTCGTTTCTTCAAATATCTGGTTAAAATTCACAAAATTAATGTTTCCAATTTTATCCCATCCTTCTGATTTAGAATCACGAAGAAAAAAGGCATCCCTCAAGCCCCATTCACTGATCCTGCTGAAAAACTAGAAAGTATTGAGCCTTGGGCATACATTTCATAACTAAAGGGGACTCCACCTGACACTTGGTCCTGCACAAAGTTGGAGGCCTCCAAGTACAATTGACTAGGAAAAGAAGCAGCTGACACTGAGGTAGCCTGCTTCCACCCAAGATGGCAGATCAAGACTTCATACTTCAGTTTTAACATGAAACTCATTTTCTTTTCTTTCTTTACTTTACTCTGACATTAACCTGGAAAACTAACAACATCATCCATATCTCTGAGGCATGCTCAGGGGGATAACCTCTGGAATTTATAACAACTTTTTACTTCCGGTTAGAATAAAGTCTACCTGACTCCTGACTTGAACGGGAAGATACAACAAATTCTTGTGAATGAATCCATCAGCAGTGCCATCTTCGTGGAAATGGTTTGTGCCCTGACAAGCCATTGTCTGTACAGTTATCATTATCCTTGGGCCTATGAATGCCTAAATAACTGTCACATAGCTAGACAATGCCTCTCAGGTTATCTAACTGTGCCCCTACCTGTTCTAGAAAGGACCTACTAAAAGGCATTCACTATTGAGGTGTCATCTCCTTTGACAGAGCCATGTTTCCCTGATTAGGAATGAATACAAATGAGAATGTGATCTTGATTCTTAACTCTTGACAGTATTGCAGAATCCACAGCTACAACCTAAGCTGCCCAGCAAAAATCACTGGACTCTCTGGCCAAAGCTGTTCTTAATAATAGGGTAGCCTGCTTTATCTGGATTAACACACCTAGGGAAACTGAAACAATTACATAAGAACACTCAGCAAGCAACTTGGCTTGAAAAGGTGACTCCTTCAAAACGGTCTTTCTTTGATTGGTTTGGTCTTAGGGACTGTAGTTTTGAAGTTATTCTGTATGGGAATAAAATTTCCACCCCAAAATGTCCCTTTGGTATGTGGATTATTTCAAGCTAAAAACAAGGCCCAAAAGACTCAAGAAGAACCTTTCCCCCGAATGCTAAAAGAATGCAGATGGAGTACCTGTTCCAGGAAGGGAGCTATTTTTGTAGATATCTCTAGTACAGGCTGTGTGTGCAGACAGGAGGGAACCTAGCAAAGTCTGTCAAACTCCTATGTGTCCCATTGTCTCTGCATGGCCCAGCAAAACCTTTTTTTTTTTAACCAAACATTTGCTTTTCATTTCCATGTCAATTGCCTCTCTCCCCTTTGAGGTTCCCTACTACCCCAATATGCTCTTCAGTCTTTAGCTGAAAGTGGCATTTAAGGTGAGGGTTTCAGCTGTTTTGGTGAGGTATCCAGTTTTCTTGCATCTTTCCCATGTATACATGTTGTTAAACTTTTGCTTAATTTTCCCTTGTTAACCTAGCTCATGTCAATTTAACTCTTAGACTATCCAGAAGAATCAAAAAAGAGAGGAAAATTATCCTGTTTATTAAAATCATAATAATCCTCCTGCTGCATTATTTTATCTCAAAACCTTTAAATGTATGTTTGCAGCTGCTAACCATCAAGCAAATATCTCCCTAAGACTGGAACATCAGAAAAACAACAGAGAGAATGACTGTCAAAGATTGTGAACCTGAAACTGTAACCGGTGAACATCATAGAAATTAAGCAAAAAACATCACGACCTCTGGGTACCTCAAAGATCAACAACTCTGCAAGAACCTTGGCTGAGAGTGGCACTAATGTCTTAAATTTTGATCATATCCTTCAGGCTGAGAGCTTTGTTCAAAGAGGGGAATTGTTAAAGAGAAAACCATGGGCCTAAAATGGCATCACTCGTGCTAAAACCCATAATACTAAACCTAAATTTAATACCTAACCTAATTGCGGTTTTGATTTTCCTCAGAAATGTAATCTTAATAATGAGCAGTTGGAATTTTCAGGTAAATACCAATGAGGTAACCTGCCGTGGGGGCCTTCTCCATCCCCCAGAGGAAGAAGAGGGTATCTGTATGATAATCTACAATTCCCTTCCCTTAAAACAGAGATGACCTGGCCCCAAATAACCCTCTCTTTTCTTTGGCTAATAATCCACTTGCCCCATCCTCTTTCCATAAAGTTTCCCATTTTGAACCCCTCCTTGGAATGCTCTCTGCTTGCTAGGTGGAATGTTGCCCAATTCATGAATCACTAAATAAATCCAACTAGATTTTCAGATTTACTGGTTGAATTTTGTTTTTTAACAAATGAAGTATGTCACCTTACATTGTTCAAAGAGACAAAGAAAGGCATGCATCATAAGACAATAACAGGATCCTACTGAAAAAGAACAAGCTGATTTGCCAAAGAGGCAACGAAAGTCTACGTATGAAATATCTAGTCATGAAAATAGATAAATCAACACACAGGCTGAGGAGAACTCAGAGATTTAGCCTATTAGATAGATATGAGAAAAACACCCAGAAAGCAGAAGCAAAGATATGAAAAATTGGGTTTAAATAATAGGGAAGAAGAATGAAAAATGTCCACCATATATTAACAGGAATTCCAAAAACTTAGAATAAAAATGGGAGAGGGGTGATGTTTGAAGAAATGACAGTGGAGAAGTTTCCACATATGAAGAACAATATAATTCCTAAGATTTGCAGCAGCTCAGTGAGCCCCAGTCCGTATAAGGCAGTGGTCCCCAACCTTTTTGGCACCAGGGACCGGTTTCATGGAAGACAATTCTTCCATGGACCAGGGCTTTGGGGGTGGGGGGAATGGTTTTAGGATGATTCAAGTGCTTAACATCTATTGTGCACTTTATTTCTATTATTATTACATCAGCTTTTCTTCAGATCATCACACATTAGATCCCAGAGGTTGGGGACCCTTGGTACAAGATAATCTACAGAACATACAAAGAAAAATACTTTAAAAATCACCAAAAGGAAAAGGAAAGACTCTCTAAAGTGCAAATCAGACAAAAGCACATTATTTCCCTAAGCAACAAAAGACTCCAGAAGACAATGTAATAATAATATTCAAAGTGCAAAGGAAAAATAGAGCAGCTAGCTTAGAATTATATACTTAGCAAGTCTGTAATTCAAGAGCAAGGGTTAACTTTCAGATATAACAAAGACTGGAGAGCATTTCCCACTCTAAATAGTTTACAGATTATTCCAGCACACAGAATATTGAATCTAGAAGTGAATTGGGTTTAAGACACCATATGAATCAAAGAAACTGGCAAACACTTTGGTTCATCTAAATGCGAAATGACTGTAAAAATAATGATAAATGACCAGAATTGAAAGTTCATTAAAGAAGCAAATAAGAGCAGTGCCAAATATGGGAGACAAGGGAGGGGGAGCTGGGCATTTTAAAGCTTTTGTGTTGTTAGAGGACAATGGAGAGATTAATGAGTTTTAGCGTTTGCAAAGTGAACTATGCCTCTTAAAAATGTAAAGTTAACCAATAAAAGAATTGAAACAAAACACATTACTTCCTGGGAGAGGGGATAAAACCATAAAGAAAATGTGACTGATTCAATAGCAAGAAGAGTGAAGGAAGACAAAAAACAAGCATGGCAGGCTTTTTCATCCAGCCCTCCCTTTGCACTGTGTCTTCCTCCCTTTCGCCTACCTACCCTTGTTTAGGGAAGTACTGATGCCTCCTGGAAGACTCCTGTGTCTCTGCTGCAGCCTGGCTGATGTGGCCCTGGTATCTTGTTTCCAGAGCTCCTTTACTTTCCCACCAGAACCTTTAAATCTTTTCCATTAAGTGTTCCTGGCAGAATCTCATCTAGATGTATTTGTCTGTGTATTTCCTGTGTTCTTTAATTTGTTCCCCCCATTGTAAAGGGGAAAAGAAGACAGGAAGGAGGCCCAGCTGTACGTGTCAGATGATGTCTGCTTATAGAGATTTTAGTGTCCAAGCAGAAGGATGTCCTGGATGGGAAGGTAAATAAAAACTTTTTCCTTGTAGGACCAAAGGACAGGATGAAAGGACGTTGGGGCTGAGCTCTGCTCAGTATATGCATCCACCACCCAGCAACTTTTGATCACAAACAATCCAATAGACCTACTCTCCCCCAAATGAGAATGAGGGAGTTATTTATCATGGGTGGGGATAAGATAGGAGGAACCTTGCTCACTGACCAAGATAGAACTGAAGAGAACCAACTGGGAATTTTTTTTTACCATCTAAAGTAGCTGTGGTCATAGAATTCTTGCATGCGGTTCTGTAGGCGATGCACTGAACAATTCATGGGTAGGTAGTCATTCACAAAGACTGTGAAGTAAACGGCACCTCTAGAGTTGTGCAGTGTGTAACCTGCACACCCTTCCTGGCGCTGACATGATCAGCCTTGTTTTAATCGGCTGTATCCTGACAAAGACTCTTTTCTTTAGTTATTAGGTTCATGAACCCAGCTCTCCACTTGGATTCAACCTTGGCCTATAAGAAGTGCAACACCCAACACAATTTTATTCACTCCCCCCACATCCTCTTTCACACACAAACACTAAGAGATCTGAACAAACACTAGCACAGTTCCTATCAGCTCAAGGTTGTGTTTCTATGATGATGCTGCCTGAGAAAACTCAATGCTGTAGAAAGAATTAACTGCTTGTTCTAGCCTAAAGCACTTACTTAGAAAGTTTGCTATTGTAAATCTCTCCCCTGCCTCTTGTAGATGTAAATCTTCTACCACCCATAAATGTCTCCTGGAGGTCCTAGAAGCCACCTCTGAAATGCAGACACCTGGGAGATACTCCTGTCTCCCAATTTCTGTGGGAGAGTAAGGCCCTAACTTCTATGACTGCCTTGCTCCTATTTGCAAAACTACCTCAAACCCTAAAGATACAAGGAAGTTATTTTTCCTCCAGAAAACCATCAACGAACAAACCCAGGGAACCTAATCATCAGCCTATCCCCTCCTTAACATCCTTATTACCTTTCCTTAAGCAGTCCCAGGGTTTCAAAGGCCTTCTTCCTTTTGTTTTGGCAGAACTGAGTTAAAGTTACACTGCAGTCTCTCCCCTACTACAGTTGCACTGAGTAAAATCTGTCTTACTGCCTTTAACTAGTGGCCACCTTTGTTTTTCTTTGACAGCCCCAACTGGGCTGTAAATTCCATCAGGGCAAGGCTATGCCTAGCTTGTACAATTGGTTATCAGAAGAGTGAAGGTATTCAATAAATATTTGTATAATGAATAAGTGAGTGTAAGGTTTTTTCCTGTTGTCTTGGATTCTGATAACGCCTTGCTCCCTTTAACTGCCATCTTGCAAACAATACAGTTCTGGACAAACTGATCCACAAAGAAAATGAGTTAGGGTTTCTTAAATAACATTGACTGCAAATTTAATTTTAAAAAAAGGAGTGATCTCACTGCTTTAGATGACTTGTTTATTCAATAAACTATGCATGATTCATGCAAAATAGTCTTTAGTTTCAAGCCTTTGTCAGTGATTTCTTCATCATAAGAATGAACTTACACAATGACAGAAAAACAAAATCTGCTGCTTTGACACCTACTATTGAAGCAAGCAAAAATATTTACTGTGGTACAAGGATAGGTAAAGTTTTTCTAAACATAATCTGCCAAGAAATATAGGAATTATTCATACCCTGAGTTAAATAGCCCCATCAGTATTCTTGTTAAACAAAATTTCATTTGCAATTACTTCAAAATAAATACTTTGAGTAAGGCAAAGAGATTTTTTTATAATTCAATTTTTGCTTTTTTCAGCAATACATAGCTCAAATTATGAATACAAGCTATTACTACATGAGAGTCAGATATTAAATACATATAACTGAATAAAGTAGGGGTAATTTCCTAAAGATTTTAACATTAAAATGTACCCTCTCTTGTGATACTGTGGAGCAATGCATAGCACATTACATTACTGATGACCACATACAGTCACCCATTTGAAAAGTAATATGACTTTAATTTTGCAAGCAACAAAAAAGTTCTTGTCTAAAAAAGTCTAGTAATCTACCTCCTGGGGATTTATCCTTTATAAAGCAACCCAGAAGAAAGAAAAGAACCGGCCTAGAGTAAGGCTGTCACTTCATGTTCTCGGTCTTAAAAATGGATTTGCACACACTTCCCCTTTCACCAGCGCACTCTTTTCCACATTCCAAAAAAAACTGAAGGTATATCTGTCCCTCATCATGAATCTTACACTGACTGTGGACATAAAATCTTCTGGCAAACAAAGGCTAATGTGAACATCTCCTGAAGCTTTTTTTTCAATCAAGGTGCTTTCGGCAAAGTTTTATAATAATTTTTGTGAAGGGCAAAGCATGGAAACACAGGGTCAGAAATGAGCACTTTAGCTCATAGTGCCAGACTCAGTAATAAGATATACTATCGAATGGGAAGACTAACTGGTAATGAAGACCCTTCCTCTTCTATTTCCCAACTGATGGCAAGTAGCACATGGCTCCTGAGGGAGACTCCCACAGGAGCAAAGCAAACAGCACTGTACAAAATATTGGTGGTAGAGGTCTTTATTTCATCAACAAGAGATGCGTGGCAAAGCTCAGGGTCTTATCTATGTAATTATCTCAGAAGGAGAATTCAGAAGTGAGATGGCTGTCTCAGCAACATGTGTTAACACACACTGTGTGAATCTAAAAAAAAAAAATAGAAAAATAAAGTTTTCTGACACAGGGTAAATCTGGTTTGACTAATTGATTTGTACATTTGGCTAAAAGTGACTATTTCACCAATTAAATGACATTGGGACAGGAAGGAAGGAGGCAGGGTGCAACCATTAAAAGAGTGACATAACCATTAAAAATAGCACAGGGAACTAATGTTGTTGTTTAGTCACTCAGTCATGTCCCACTCTTTCTGATCCCATGGACTGCAACACGCCAGGCCTCTCTGTCCCTCACCATCTCCTGAAGTTTGCCCAAGTTCATGGAACTAATAGGACTCGACAAAACCAGTTAGAACCTACTAAACCCAAGATGGTGGGAGATTTGACTTCCTGTAGACCTTAAGCCTCATCAGATGCCAACTGTAACACTTCAGCGTCTAAATGACACACACACAGGCACTATGATAGCATCAAGACTGAGCCTAAGAGGCCAAAATTGGGCAGTGACCCAGGTCCTGGAAATCCCCACCACTTCCCCAAAGCAGTTGGAATAATCCTCCCTCTTGTTTACCCAGCCCCTCAGAACTAACCACCCTCACACCTTAGGGCCACTCTCACTTTCCAAGCCTATCTCACGCCCTGAAGCCACCTCTCTCACCTTCTGAGGCCTACCCTCTGTCTTCGGAGTATGTATCTCTCTAAATAAACCTGCTTTCACTTTACTGTTTCACTCTTAAACTCTTTTCCTGCCCAAAGCCAAAGACTCTCACTCAGTGGGCTGTTCCAGGGACTCACTCGAGACCTGAGACCTGACCATCCTCCCGTATGTCATTTTTCCTAGAATAACATAAGTGGGCTAAAATTGGCAACTCTGAAGTTTGAGAAAAACATTAAAAATGTAGGATTAAAAAATACTGTATCACATTATCAGAGGCACATTAAGTTCAAAGTACTTCAATCCTACATTTTCCAACTATGTAGATCAAATCATAGAAGGTGCCTCTGAAGTGAGTGACAGGTATAACTAATACTCATTTAGGAAAGTCTTTTTTGTTACACATTCCAGAAACAGGGGAAATAAATGACTCTGGTGACTGGGCCAATCCAGTCCTTTTAAAAGTCAGTTGGTTTCTATACCTTTAGAAACAAATAGAAGGAGAACCTAATCCAGTTATCAGATATTAGAACCACCACTATATATAAATAGATAACTAATAAGAACCTACTGTATCATATAAGGAATTCTACTCAATACTCTGTAATGACATATATGGGAAAAGAACTTGAATATGAATGGCTATATGTATATCTGATTCACTCTGCTGTACACTTGAAACTAACACAACACTGTAAACCAACTATATTCAAATAAATTTTTTAAAAATAATTTTTGTGACTTTTGCCATGGACCCTAGAAAGAGTTTTAAAAAGCTGAATGACATCAAGTGACTTCTCCATTTCATTCACAGATTATTATTATAACCATGTCTCCACAACTGAAAAGAATTAAAGCTGAAAATTGTTCTCATGACTTTTAAACATGGAATTTTTTTTAAATACACAGTATTGATACTAAATACTGTCTTAATCTAGCAGTAAATAATATTCATCCATGGGTAGATGAACATGGGAGAGATAAATGCCCCTTCCTACTCACTAAGAGATACAGTTCTAATAAAATTTTATATTTTTCTTGCTAAAGACTTATATTTATGTGGTGATCTATTGTGTACTAATCATAACTGTAACAATATAAAGACTCAGATATTTTTAACACATAGAAAAACTTAAATGTTCACAAGGAATTTAAAAACTTAGTTACTACTCATGCATATAGTTTTGTTGCAACAAAATATGACACAATGATGAATAAGAGTTGCTTGCATAAGAATATATTTATATTAGAATAAAATTCAATGAAGTCACTGAAATTAGAACTATTAGTTCCAAGGGACAAAGTGTAATGCAAATGTCCAACCGTTAAAGGAAAGCTTTACAAGTATTTTATAAATCATGCTGGTGACTACTTAAGTACTATAATATTTAGATTCCACTGGGTACATATTTAAAAAATAAAGAGTTTTATTGTAAAATCTCAATATCAAAATAAGAAATGATATGATGGCTCAGCTGGTAAAGAATCCGCCTGCAGTGTGGGAGACCTGGGTTCGATCCCTGGGTTGGGACAAACCCCTGGAGGAGGGCATGGCAACCCACTCTAGTATTCTTGCCTGGAGAATCCCCATGGACAGAGAAGCCTGGAGGGCTACCATCCATGGGGTTGCAAAGAGTCAGACACACTGAGTGACTAAGCCCAGCACAGCATACTTTGCAACTGTTTAGACTTAATAAAGAACATTTTTTGAATGTCAACTTAAAAGTGCAAAAAGGTACACTTTTTAAAAAATTATTGTAGGGAGGACTTGTGTGAAAGAGTTTGAAGACCATTATTGCATGACTATCTGGAGAGAGATACACAGTGTAGGCTGAAAAAATCTGTGAGCCAAAGGGGGCATTAAGGACAGGCAGGCATGACAGAATATTCCAAATATCAGAAGGGAATCACAGAGGATAGTCCCTGAGTGAGAGGCAGTTTAGCTTCTCTGGAGAAAGGGGTAGAGAGAGGAAGTATGGAATGAAGGCCTAGACAATTCTGAACATTGAGGTAGAATGTTTGGACTTCGTTCTACAGACATTATGAAGCCATTCAAGGCTTTGGACTTGAGAAAGGAAAGCACGTAGCATTATTGAACAGACACAAAATAGGAATCACACCATTAGAACCTTTAGAGAGACAATACACAGTTGGGTCTTCATAATAAGAATAATGGAAAAGTATGGCTCCATTTTACAATTGTCTGTGATCCAAAGTGATCTTGGGAGGTTTTGTGTGTGTGTGTGTGTGTGTGTGTGTGTGTGTGTGTGTACTGAGGGTCAGAGGTAGAGCCATGAAGATGTGGGTTTTTCTGCTCAGACTGCACAGGACAGTGACAGCTGAAAGGGCCCACTAAGGTCCAGGGTAAGACTCATGGACAGTGAGACCCATGCCGGCACTTGGAAGAACCCTACTCTGTTGTCACCACTTTGAAATTCTGAATAACTTTTTCACACGGTATGCCACATTTTCATGTCTCACTCGGCCTCACAAATTATGGAGCCAGTCCTGGAAGGGGCTGCCCTGATAATAGGGCCCCCAACCCCTCATCCTGTCCCATCATCTCCCTATAACCACCAGCCCTGATGATGAGCATATGTCCCACGAGTTTTTTCACTGGGGAGAGCCTTACATAGATTTAGGAGATCAGGAAAGGGCTCAGGGATGGGGAAGATAAGAGAGAAGACTCATAGCAACCACCTTGGGTCATGACCCTTCTGCTCTCTCTGCAGGGTCACTGCCCGCAGCTGTCCAGATGGCCATGTACATCTTCAGGGGAGCCATTCACTCAGCAGATATCACAGCTTTGTAGCATATTAGCACTCAGTTCAGTTCAGTCATTCAGTTATATCCGACTCTTTGCGACCCCATGGACTGCAGCACGCCAGGCTTCCCTGTCCATCACTAACTTCTGGAGCTTGCTCAAACTCATGTCCAAGTCGGTGATGCCATCCAACTATCTCATCCTCTGTCGTCTCCTTCTCCTCCTACCTTCAATCTTTCCCAGCATCAGGGTCTTTTCAAATGAGTCAGCTCTTCGCATCAGGTGGCCAAAGTATTGGAGTTTCAGCTTCAGCATCAACCCTTCCAGTGAATATTCAGGACTGATTTCCTTTAGAATTGACTGGCTTGATCTCCTTGCAGTCCAAGGAACTCTCAAGAGTTTTCTCCAACACCACAGTTCAAAAACATCAATTCTTCAGTGCTCAGCTTTCTTTATAGTCCAACTCTCACATCCATACATGACTACTGGAAAAACCATAGCTTTGACTAGACGAACCTTTGTTGGCAAAGTAATGTCTCTGCTTTTTAATATGCTGTCTAGGTCAGTCATAGCTTTTCTTCCAAGGAGCAAGTGTCTTTTAATTTCATGGCTGCAGTACTGCCCTTCTGCGAATGCCAGGAGAGAGTTCTGAGGAAGCAGTGCCTTTCTCGAATTCCTATGAAGTCATTATACAGAAAATGTGTTTAAGGAGGAGGGAGCTTTCTGCTTCCCCCTCACTTAATGAGTGCCTCCCATGGTAAGACAGGGAGCCTTGCTGATACCCACAAAAGAAAAAAAAAAAATCTGCTTTTTTCTTTCTTCCTTTCTCTTCCTTCCTAATTTCCTTGAATGTACACAGAATAAGAAATATTTTTCTAACAGTTGTACTTTTGACTATATCACCTTATAGAAAGGTACACTAGGACCATGGAGGGGATGTCTTTATGTTCCAATTAATAAATACATTTTCCTTTTATTTAAGAATTAACTGGACTATGCTAATGGGTTCAGGATAGATGAACCTGTCCTCTAGATAGCTCACTGGTATCCTATAATGAGGCTTCCCATGTGCCTCAGTGGTAAAGAATCCACCTGCCAAGCAGGAGACAGGTTTGATCCCTGGGTCAGAAGATCTCCTGTAGAAGGAAATGGCAACCTACTTCTGTATTCTTGCCTGGGAAATCCTTACAGACAGAGGAGCCTGGCGGGCTACAGTCCACAGGATTGCAAGAGTCGGACACAACTTAGCAATTAAACAACAACAACAATCCTATAATGAACGGGGACTTTTATGAAATGAACATACAGACATATGAACATGCACACACACATGCTTAAAAAAAAACAGCTCAAGTGGAGAGGAAAAATAAAACTCTTATATGTAATTTAATTTTTTTCTTATCACAAACTATTCTTTATGGGTTTTAAAACCACCAAGGGCTTAAATTTTCAGTAAATAAAGGTGTGCAGTTTAACTCTAAAGCTTAATTAAAAACCAACAGAAGTGACTTATTAGCTAATATGTATGGTGAAAGACGCCACTGAACCCACACTCCTAGCATCTCAATCTGCGTCCAGTCACCTCTCCGACTCAGGATGGCTCTGATCCTGGAGCAGACAGCTGCATCTCTGAGGGTGTTGAATCAAGGAGGCAGAAGATTTCATGCACAAACAATTACCTTCTGAGAGTCAGAGCCAAATAGCTGGGAAATGTTACAGCCCCAATCTTGGACAACACAAATGCTGAATTAGGTCATCACTCAGGGGCTGGCTGTTTATCAACAAACTGCAGTTCACTCCCAACAAAGCGAAACAACTGAATGTGAACAATCCTATCTAAGCCCTAGATATTTAATAAAATAATTGTCTTAGAAATAGTAAGACACATTTGGGTCAAGATGAAATCAAACTTATGGTTACCAGGAGGGAAGTAGTGGGGGATAAGTTGTGAGATTAGAATTGACATATATTTACTACTATACATAAAATAGATAACTATTATTAATAAGAACCTTTTGTATAGCACAGGGAACTCTACTCAATACTCTGTAATGGCCTATGTGAGAAAAGAATCAAGAATGGATATATGTGTATGTATGACTGATTCACTCTGCTGTACACCTAAAACAGAACTCTGTAAATCAACTATACTCCAATAAAAAATTAATTTAAAAAACATAAAATTGGATGAAGAGACAGCCTATTTTTTGAATTAAAGTAACAAAAACTTTAAAATTCTAAAAAAACTGAAGTCCTACAAAATGTCAAAATCAAGAACAAACAAAAAGGACTATCTTCTAAAAGAATCAGGGAGGAAGGAAGACAGTCAGCCATGTCATTAGAAAGGATTTCCATTAATTGTAACACTGATGGTGCCAGCCTGAGAAGCAACTCATCCCACGAGGTTTGCCCTCTGAAGCGGAGGAGGGAAGGACCTGGCTCCACCCAGGAACCCCGGGTTCAACTACCAAGTACGTCAGCAGCCCAGCCGGTCTTTCCTAATGGAGGTGCCTTTCTGTGTGTGATCAAGTTGAGTGTTCTGTGAGGAAACATGGTGGAAGGTAACATAGCACACCCTGGACTGTGCAACTTTCTCACGTACAGCACAGAACACAGCCATACTGTTTCGGAAGACCCAAGTTAACTGCCCCCTTTATAAGCCTGTAACCCCAGTAATAATCACCATATCATTAACGATTCTTTTTCTTTCAAGATATGTAGAATTAGTAACAAGTGACAGTTACCTATAGTTTTCAAGTCAGTTTTACCATCTAGGTGTCCCTCTGTCTAGAAAACAAATTATACCTGTTGCAACAGCAATGGGAATACAGTGATTTACAAATTCCTGTGGGGAAAAAACCTCTCTCTCATCAAACAATAGGCTTGCCTCCTCTTTCAATGTCTCCTTCAGACCAAACTTTCTCAGAACCTGCCTCACGGGAGCTAGCAGAGGGCTTAACGTGCCACAGCCCACCCTTTTGGCTCATGGAAAGTAATAATAGGTTAAAACACCACCTCCGCTCCTGTTGAGGCATTTGCCTGGCTGTACCCACAGAGCTGGGTTGCCACAAGGAATTAAAAAGAGGGGAGCTAATCAAGAAAAGACATCATTTCTGAAATTTGGTGAGGTTTTGTGGAAACAAGGGAGAGGAGGAGGAGGTGGGCACACACATGGGGATTATTAGTGTTTCATATACTGCTTCTGATCGGAGAATGACAGAGTACCCAAAATTCTAAAAGACAGAAAATCTCATGTTAGATCAGCATTTAACACAAGATTAAATTCCCAATACATGCAGAAATTAGACTATATCCTCAACCCAACCTTTCCAGCTTTAGGAACCATGGGTATACAAGCAGAAACAACCCTAATGGAATATAATTTTTCCATATCTCTAAAGCCTTAAAAATGTTAGTTCTTTTCAAATAGTTATCCTACCACCATTCTTTGTAAATAGCATGAGAGGAAAAAGCCTTATGCATAAATCCACTCAGGCAGGGCTACATACATTATAGAAAACCCAAAACACTCAATAAATCCAAAAAGAAGGACATGATTCACTGAGTTACAAACTCTAAGATCCATTTGCACCATTAAATGAATTAATGTTAGGAGGATGTGTATGCTGTAATATCTAGGGGAAAGTCAAAATACAGAAAAAAATGTAAAAACAGTTGAGGAAAGATGTCTACTAAAATAAGACTAAAAAAATACAGCACACCAAAATGTTGCCGTTGATTACCACAAGGTGGTGGTATCAATGATGATTTTCATTTCTTTTTTATACTTTTCTGTATTTTCCAATTTCTTAAAATGAGTTATGTACAATCAGGAGAATTAGTTGAAGAGCTTCTTTAAAAAGAATCTTCAGTAATGTACCATTTGTTAAAGCAGCAGCAATTTTAGGCTAAGCCATCAAAAATGCATTTTTCACATTGTATTTCCCATCAGTCCTCCTATTTTACTGCATTATGTGAATCTGCTGTATCCTTTGAGACTATTCAACTCAGCTAAAGAGACAAGAAAAGCAAATAAAATGATGACATGCATAAGCAATATAAGGCATAGAAAGTGACTTAGCAAGTGGCTTGTGAGCCACTAGATAGACTCAGTACAGGTTAAGTATGCTGCTGCTGCTGCTGCTAAGTCGCTTCAGTCGTGTCGGACTCTGTGCGACCCTATAGATGGCAGCCCACCAGGCTCCGCCGTCCCTAGGATTCTCCAGGCAAGAATACTGGAGTGGGTTGCCATTTCCTTCTCCAGTGCATGAAAGGGAAAAGTGAAAGTGAAGTCGCTCAGTCGTGTCCGACTCTTAGCGACCCCATGGACTAGAGCCTACCAGGCTCCTCCGTCCACAGGATTTTCCAGGCAAGAGTACTGGAGTGGGGTGCCATTGCCTTCTCCAACAGGTTAAGTATAGACGATGATTAAGCAAGTGGCCTGCGAGGCGTGGACAAAAATCATAGCATGTGCTATATACTGACAGTAAGTTAGAAACCCATAATGTTAAAAATACATAGAAAATGGAATATATTGTTCCATTATTGTTCAGGTTCATTCGGGTTTTTCTGTAAGGCCTTACGGAAAAACCCAGATGAACTTTTTGGCACAAATGTAAATGTTAGTCAAAGCTACGAATGGATGGACAGACGGAGTCAAGAGCTAACAGCTAGGTCACCCCTAACATCAATCACCCATTTCCCACCTCCTCCCCTTCCTCCAGTCTTGCCTGGAAGGTACTTGCATGGAGGTCCTACTCAGCATGCACATGGAAAGGGAAAGGTTTTCTTCCAGTCTGGTCTCAGGAAGAATAGGAGACTGGGATCGACATATATACACTATTGATACTATGTATAAAATAGAAAATTAATAAGAACATACTGTAAGGCTCAGAGGACTCTACTCAGAGCTCCGTGGTGACCTAAATGGGAAGAAAGTCCAAAAAAAGAGGGGATATAATATAGCTGATTCACTTTGCTGTACAGTAGAAACTAACACAACATTGTAAAGCAACTATACTCCAATAAAAATTAAAAAAAATAAAGAATGATACTTGAGATAGATTCAGTTTGAGATTTAATGTTAATTCACCCAGTGAATCTATCAGCAGTCAAAAACAGAGATTGGACCTAAATCAGGAATAAATAAATAGTTTGTGTAGAATACTCCTTTACAAGCTTAACAGAACTAAACAAGATAGAGCAGAGTTTAGAATGTGGAGGGTAAGCATTGTGGGAAAACGATGTGCATACAGATGGGTTTATTTGTAAACCATGAGATTGCCCCAGTTGGGATGGTTGGTAGAGGGGCCATTTCTCAATTTATCCTACAGCTGCAAGCTCTCTGGTCCTTGGATAGACTCTAGAAGATGAGGACCCGAAATTATTCTTGTTGTAAATACATCACTGACCAACTGGATACTTTATGAGAAACAATTCTCAACCCATGACTCCCCCACACTAATATATTTCATCATCATTATTTTTTTGAAAATCACTCAAGCTTATCAGGATTTAATCATACTATGAAGAAATTCTCCCTCCCCTTTCCCACTATAACTATAAAATACATTTCCTCACCAATGACCATAGTTGAATGAAGGCAATATCAGAGTGAAGAGGATTATTTGCTTTGAATCCACTTAGCTTAGCTGTTTCTCTCCCTAGAATAACTCTGAAGTGTTGAATATCTACCACAGTTAATACGCTTCCCTGCATTAGAAAACAAAGCAATACACAAAAAATTCCAAGGTTCAAGATCTGCTATCATATTCTATATAAAAGGTATCCTGGAAACTTAGCAATGAGGTAGCCTTGGCTGGAATTTTCAGATGCATCTGCTTGGAGCCCAGTTAACTGCGAAAAGTGTTAGTGACTTTCACTGGTAAATAGAAATGGAATATTGCCTGCCATATTAGTAAACAAAGGATGTCACAATCATCAGCAGTTGCAGCACTCCAACAGGAGCTGATGAGCCCTGAAGAAACTCACAAAGGAAAAGAATACCTGCCATGGAGCAGCTTTAGGCAGCAGCCATTCCCCAAGGTGAGCCCCGAGGAAACTCAGGATGTGAACAACAGAGGATACTGGCCCCTGATAACAGCTAAGGTGCAGATGCACATCAAAGGAATGATTTCAGTGAGTCCAGACTCTCCTATCTTTCCATATATAGAAAACTGCTAACTTCCTTAACTTGGGATACATGGTTTTCTTTAATTAACAATAATTTTTTGACATCCAGACTACTTGCCCACTGTTGCAAAACTTTTACATAATGTGGTTCCCTACCTTGCCTCCTTGGAATTCTTTCAGAGTTTCTTGAGATGCTGCTTCCAGGGCCTGAAGTCCTAAAAATTCCTATAATATGGAACTAGCCTTGTAAAACCACACACTCCATGTAATATGGAACTAGCCGTTCTTCTCCAGTATAATTGTCAGTGGAAAAAGTGCTTTGAGTAGGGAATTACTTAAAAACAATAAAAAAGCACCAGAAACTTTCATTCCTAACTGCAAATATCTACTTTTTAATAATTGGGTCAAGGTTTTTTCTTTGACTATTTCTCCAGAGTGGGGTTCACACAATCTTTGTGACACAGGTTGCAACTCTGAGCAACTCTGTTGCAACTCTCATGCAACTTCTGAGGGGGACAGAGTAAAGAGATGAAGTAGGTAATTAAATAGTTAATCCCACCAGGGAACTGTAAGTAGAAAAAATATGGAAGACCTCTGTAAGTTAATGATCACTTTAGAAAACAGGTTTGCTTAACCACAAAACCAAGCAGGCTTGCTTAGCAACAAGCCATGCAGCACAAGAATGAGTTATGCCCCCAAAACAATAAAACACTGGTGGCATGAAACCCACATCCTGCCCAGGGAGCTTAGCAAGTTAATGACCCTTAGGACACACTCTCTGCACACATAAAAAACAATAATTTATGGAAAGGTGACATTTCAAAGTGAAAGAACCTCATTGTACTGAAACCTGAAATAATTTTCCCATAGAGCCAATGACATTCCAGCTTGACCAAGAAGGGACAAGAAAACTCCCCTGCCAACACAGAGGAAGAGATGATGATGGAAGCATGATGTCTACTCAAAAGTGAGGAAGAAAGCGGTCTTCTCCCCTTTCCACTTTTCCTTTGATTATAAAACTATAGTCCACTAAGTTCTTGGTGCAGCACTCTCTCTCTGGCCCTCTTGTAAGCCTCACAAGGATCCTAGTCTAATAAGTCACTTCTTATCTATCAATTTGTCTCTTGCTGAATTCTTTCTATGCTGAGACATAAAGGATTGGTGCTCTTCTGAGCTCCCCAAAAAACAACCTAATGGTTTCACTTCCATGCATGCTCCCCACGTCCAGCTTCCTTAAAGTGGAGCAAGATTGTAGAAAACGTCAAGCACAAGCAGAGCAACCGGAAAGTCGTATCCTTCCGGATTTTAATGAAGTTCCAAATAGCTTTTGTAACTGTCTCAGAATTTTCTTTTGACAGGGTCATCTGTGGACTAGCAGTATCACCGTCAACTGGGAGCTAGTTGGAAATGCAAGGTCTCAGACCCCACCCAGACCTGCAGAATCAGATCTGCCTTCTAACACCATCGCCAGGTGATTTGTATGTATATTAAAATCTGATTGCAGAAAAAGAGACCCAGATGCATGGAACAGTCTTATGGACTCTGTGGGAGAAGGTGAGGGTGGGACGATCTGAGAGAATAGCATTGAAACATGTATATTATCATATGTGAAACAGAACGCCATCCCACGTTCGATGCATGAGACAAATGCTCAGGGCTGGGGCAATGGGATGACCCAGAGGGATGGGATGGAGAGGGAGGTGGGAGGGGGGTTCAGGATGGGGAACACATGTAAACCCATGGCTGATTCATGTCAATGTATGGCAAAAACCACTACAATATTGGAAAGTAATTAGCCCCGAACTAAAATAAATAAATTAATAAAAAAAAGAAAGTTAAAAAATAAATAAATAAAATAAAATCTGATTAGCACTAATGTAGCCTTTACATATGTCAGTAGCAGTTTTTAAGGAGATCTATCCATGCTTCTTTCTGCCCTCATATTTTATAATATTATGTACTATTTAACTGAATTATGTAATTATAACAAATAAGCATAACTGGCATAAACAAGTTTGGGAGAATATACAACTGACTCTTTGGAAGCATTTAACTCAACCAGTGGGAGGGGATGTGAGTGGTGTGGTTAGCTGAGGGCTCTTCACACTGTGGGCACCATTCTGGATGTTTGACTGAGGAGACAGTTTTTATTAATTCAGAGAGTAGTTTAAAGGTAGACAGTTTAAAAGCACTAGTACTGGGACTTCCCAATGGTTCAGTGGTTAAGACTTTGCTCTTCCAACACAGAAGGCTCAGGTTCCATCCCTGGTTAGGGAACTAAGATCCTACATGCCACATAGTGCGGCCAATAAAAATAAATAAATAAAAGCACCAGTTTTGTTGTTGTTCAGTCACTAAGTTGTGTCTGACTCTTTGCCACCCCCATGAACTGTAGCACACCAGACCTCCCTGTTCTTCACTATCTCCCAGAGTTTGCTCAAGTTCATGTCTACTGAGTCGGTAACGCTATCTAATTGTCTCATCCTCTACCACCCTCTTCTCCTTTTGCCAGTACTGCCAGCACCGATACTGCCATTGTAATTACTATTCACCAGTCCATCCTAAAGGAGATCAATCCTGGGTGTTCATTGGAAGGACTGATGTTGAAGCTGAAACTCCAATACTTTGTCCACCTCATGCAAAGAGTTGACTCATTGGAAAAGACCCTGATGCTGGGAAGGATTGGGGGCAGGAGGAGAAGGGGACATTAGAGGATGAGATGGTTGGATGGCATCACCGACTCGATGGACATGGGTTTGGGTAAACTCTGGGAGTTGGTGATGGACAGGGAGGCCTGGCGTGCTGCAATTCATGGGGTCGCAAAGAGTCGGACACGACTGAGCGACTGAACTGAACTGAATGAATTTTTCCAAGTTGTTTTTAACCCTAATGACACCATAGGAGGGTGTTTGAGGTAGACATTGTGCCTTTGCCAAGCATCTTCAATTCTCCAGCTTCCAGACACCTGCCAAGATGGCTCTGTCTGGCCCACCTGTGGCTGGGGGCAGGAGGCTCCTAGGGTCATTGAGTTGTGAGGACTAACACATGTCATTTCCAGCAAGAGCATGTAATATTTAGTGTGAGACCCTCCACAGAACTCTTTCCCTTTGGTCAAGAGACCAGCAGCATCAAAGGGACTCAGCAAGCAAGGGGACGCCATGACATTCTGAGATTCTAGGGTTTACTGCAGCAGAACATAGTCCATTCTGACCAAGACAGTATTTTTTCCCTGAGTGTATAGTTATCTGCAATTTGGTGACTGGGATGGTTAACTGTGTGTCAATTTGATTGGGCTAAGGGATGCCCATATCACTGGTAAAGCATTATTTCTGGGTGGTGTCTGTAAAGATGTTTCTGGAGGAGACCAGCATTTGAATCAGCAGACTGAGTAAAGACATCTGCCCACACCAGTGGGGTTGGGTATAAGCCAACCCTTGTGTCTCTGTATAGAGCAAAAAGGAAGAGAAGGGTGAATCCTTGCTCTCTCTGTGAGTTGACTTTCATCTTCTCTTGCCCTCACATACTGGAGCTCCTTGTTCTCAGACCCTCAGATTTGGGCTGAATCACACTACTGGCTTTCAGATGGCAGATTGTATAACAGAAGTTCTCAGCCTCCTTGACTGTGTGAGCCAAATCCTATAATAAATCTCCCCTTACATCTATCTATATATAGCCTATTGGTTCTGTCTCTCTGAGAATCCTGACTACATTACAGAATTTAGACAATAAAAGGTGTGAAACATGACAAATAATAAAACTTCAATGATTTAAATAAGCATTTGACAAAGGGAGAACCTTTATTGGCCCACAAATGTTTAAATCTGTGACTCTCTATGGTTAAATAGGATGAAATGGAGGGTGGTGGTATTGGCAGAATCTGTTTAATTCTCTTTGTTAAATCCACTAAAGAGATTCTAAAGCCAGACACAGAGACAGAAAAGAAGAAATATTTCAATTACTACAGTTTATAGCGTGAACCATGCTCTCCATGCTTACTGCCTATGATTACAAAAAACAAGCGCATAGTAAAAATAAAACGTAGTTAAATCCTATATTAAGGAAATGTGAAATCTAAAAATGTGCCAAATAAAAAACAAGTGACTGAGAAGTTAAAGGCACAAAGAACCCAATAAAGAGAACAATAGAAATGATTAATATATAAGGTAAAAATAAATTTAAGACTTTAAATTTTATGTTATTGTAATTGAGCAGGACCCTGTGGGTACCTCTGTCAAGTTCACAATTAATCTCCTTTTATCTGAACCTTTATTCCTTTTCTTGTTAAAAGTTGTTCTCTAAGAGGAGCCTCAAAGAAACTTGTTGCCAAGGAGGATTCCATGGGGTCTTGGATTGGGAGGCAAGCCTTCACCTATATCCTCTGAAGGCTCCTCTCTGAAATACTTTGTTGTTTAGTCACTTAGTTGTGTCTGACACATGGACTGCAGCATGCCAGGCTTCTGTGTCCTTCACCATCTCCCAGAGCTTGCTCAAACTCATGTCCATTGAGTCAGTGATGCCATCCAACCATCTCTTCCTCTGTTGTCCCCTTCTCCTTCTGCCTTCAGTCTTCCCTGGCATCAGGGTCTTTTCCAATGAGTCAGTTCTTCACATCAGGTGGCCAAAACTATTGGAGCTTCAGCATCAGTTCTTCCAATGAATATTCAAGATTGATTTCCTTTAGGATTGACTGGTTTGATCTCCTTGCTGTCCAACAGACTTTGAAGAATCTTATTCAACACCACAGTTCAAAAGCATCAGTTCCTTGGGGTTCAGCCTTCTTTATGGTCCAACTCTCACATCCATACATGACTAGAAAAACCATAGCTTTGACTAGACATATCTTTGTTGGCAAAGTAATATCTCTGTTTTTTAATATGCTGTCTAGGTTTGTCATAGCTTTTTTTCCAAGGAGCAAGCGTGTTTTAATTTCATGGCTGCAGTTACCATCTGCAGTGATTCTGGAGCCCAAGAAAATAAATTCTCTCACTGTTTCCATTGTTTCCCCATCTACTTGCCACTGAAGTACCTAGATAATAATGTACATTTCCTGAGTTGTTTTGCAGATGTAAAAAACTTCCTCTCTCCAACAAATGGAAGATATTAATTACTTGATGGCCAGGAGTACATAGCCCCAGGCCTCCTGGAGCCCAAGAACTGATAATGTTAACCTCTGTGACACCATCCAGTACCTCACCATCAGCCAACCCAGGAGAACCACACAGTCACATGGCTCGCAGTCGCGGGTTTTATGGTAATGTGATTAGTTTCCAGGTTGTCTTTAGTCAATCATTCTGACTCAGGGTCCTTCCTGGTGGCACATGCATTGCTCAGCCAAGACGGATGCTAGTGAGGATTCTGGGAGGCGGTAGGACATGTGGCATCTCCTTTCGACCTTTCCTGAACTCTTCCGGTTGGTGGTGGTTTATTAGTTCTGTGTTCCTTACTGGGACCTTCTGTCATAAAATAACTCACGCAAATAGTTACTATGGTGCCTGGCCAAGGTGGGCGGTTTCAGTCAGTGTGCTTCCCCTATCTTTCCTATAGTGTGTGGCCGAATGCTGAAATGACAGCAGGTGGAATTTTCACTTAGTTTATAGATAAGACATGGCTGTTTTGTGTCTGTGCCTGCTCGCTCAGTCATGTCTGACTCTGCAACCCTATGGACTGTAGCCCACCAGGCTTCTCTGTCCATGGGATTCTCCAGGCAAGAATACTGGAGTGGGTTGCCATTTCCTTCTCTAGGGAATCTTTACCACCCAAGGATATGGCCAAATTTAGTCAAAAACTTCTTTTGTCCTAACATATCACTCTTTACTGTGGCTATATATGATAGGGACAACGTAAAGGGGCAAAGTAGGTGATTAAATAGTTAATCCAGCTAGGTGACTGTAAGTATAAAAAATATGAAAGACCCCTGTAAGATAATGATTATTCAAGAGAGCAGGTTTGCTTAACCACAAAAACCAAGCAGGCTCGCTTAGCAACAAAAGCATTCAGCAGAAGCACGAGACATGCCCCAAAACAATAAAACAATGGTGGCATGAGACCCACATCCTGCCTAGTGAGCTCAGCAAGTTAATGATCCTGAGGACATGCTCTCTGCACAAATAAAAAACAATAATTTCTGGACGCAGCTCGGATGAAGGGAGAAAACTCCCGTGCTCAACCTGGAGGAGGAGCTGATGATGAAAGCATGATCTCTACTCAAGAAAGTCAAAGAAGTTCTCCTCCCCCTTCCCATTTTTCCTTTGATGATAAAACTGTAGCCCAGTAAGTTTTCAGGGCACAGCACCCCCTTGCCCACTCACTTGTAGACCTCACAAGTGTCCTATTCTAACAAATCACTTATCACTTTGCCTCTTGCTGAATTCTTTTCTGTGCTGAGACATAAAGGACTATGGTACTGGAGCTCTTTGGAACCCCTAAAACAACACCCAACAGTTTCAGTTGTGGGGAAACCATAGCTCCCACTCACCTCAAAATGTCTAAATAATGCCATAATTATCAAAGACCTGAGAATTGTCATAAGAACATGTTTGGTTAAATTGGGTCAGTTTGCAACAGTTAAAACATAAAATAGTTCTAAGTTTCAAATCAAGAAAGTAGGCTAATAGAGATAAACAAGGAAAGCATAGGAAGTTAAAAATAAATCCAATTATTAAAAGATTATAATAGTTAAAATAGAAAAAGCAAAGTACAAATGAAAACTCCAAATTGAATCATAAAATCAACAAATGTTTCAGATAAACAACATCAATGAATAATATTAGTGACAAAAGTCACAAACAAGTCTTTAGGATGAATAAAAGATAACAGTGGTGAGAAATGAAATATTTCCTTCCATATCAGTAAACAAGAATGTCACAGTCAGCAGTAACTGAAACCCTCCAAAGTGAGCTGTTGAGTCCTGATGGGAACTCAGGAAGGAAAAGAATACCTGCCATACAGCAACTATCAGACTACAGCCACTCCCTACAGTGAGCCCTGGGAAAACTCAGGGTGTGAAAACTCAGGATACTGACCCTAGATAGCTGAGGTGTGCATATCAAAGGAATGACTTCAGTGAGCCCAGACTCTTGCAACTTCCCATACTTAGAAAAGTGCTAAACTCCTTAATTTTGGATATCTGGTTTTCTTTAAAAAAATCATCTTTTCACATTGTGACTACCTACCCTTTGTTGCAAAACTTCTATATAACCTGCCCCCCACCCCTCACCACCTCAGAGCAGTTCTCTCAGGGTTACCTGAAATGCTGCCCCCCAGGTTTAAGTCCTAAAAATTCCCACTGAATAAAACACAACTCCCAACTTTTAGGTTGTGAATATTTTTTTAAGTCCAAAATATCTATAAAAACAACAAGAACAAAAAACCCACAATGAACTAAAAACAAAACACAATGAGCTATTAAAAAGTAAATAAAAACTGTAAAGTTTAAAAGCATAAATTAGAATAACAAAATGAACTGAAGTTATCTAAAGTTATGGTATGTGGCGGTTGGAAATATGTTCATAAATTCTTTCATGCTCCCTTCACAAGGTATAGCCTAATTTCTCTCTCTTTGAGTGGGCTGAACATTGTGACTCACTTCTAATGAACAGAATGAAGCTGAAGTGATGGTGTGTGACTTCAGACCTGGTCATGGAAATATTCAGGACCTCCTGCCTTGTTTATCTGGGATCTCTGGCTCTGGCAGAAGCAGTGGCCATATTGTGAGGATACCCAAGCAGGCCTATGGAAAGGTTTGGACAGCAAGGGAAGCAGCCCTGTGATGAGTCATCTCAGAAGCAGTTCTTCTGGGACCAGCCAGGGCTTCAGGTACTGCAGCCTTGACTTGACATCTCTACTGCAACCTCATGAGAAACTGAGCCACAACCTCTCATCTAAGCCTCTCTCAGACATCTGACTCTCAGAAACTGGATGAGAAGATAAGTATTTATTTTACGTTACTAAATTTTAGGTTATATGTAAAGCAGAAATAGATAATGAATACAAACTGTTAGAGCTATTTTTAAAATAAGCCAATACATCACCTATAGACATTAGAAAGTAGTCAAACAAGGTGTGTTCTAACAGGACCCTCTCATTCAAGACAGAGTGGATCTCAAAGCATGAAATTCCCAGAGGAGCTCTCTGAGGATGATCTTACTCTTGACCTTTGGCAGAGAAGCCCTGGCAACTGTTCCTTATCCAGGACCTACCAATTAGAGTAGACCCATTCTGTTCTGCAAACATGTGAGGACTCAATATAGAACCTAACTCATTTGCCATCCTGGCTTACTGGAGCCAGATCACACTGGCTTGTGAGAGAAGACTGTTAAATTTTCAGGAATTCTGCATGTCAGTTGTTAACTAAAACCATGAATTCATTATGAAAAAGTAAATAACATAAAATTAAGTCAGCTATATTAAAGAAATAGGTAATAAATACTGAATATTCACATCCTAATTATTTTATTACTTTATGCTATTAGCTAATTTGTGTGTACTGAGTCTATATGGTAGAAATTCTGACTAATGATCCAACACTATGCACTTCTCCCCAGCTGCTTGTCCAGTGGGATCACACTGGTAGCTAGAAATCAGCCATGATGGGAGAATTTACACCCTGGGAATTGGTAAATGCTACAAACCAGGACTTTGTTGTTTTTTTTTAATTGTCTATTCTTTAGAAAATAATGGTGAAGACATTACTGACGCACACTGAAGTGTGTTATTTATATACTGGCTACATTTTAATAGCACAAATTCCCCCAGTATTCAAAAAGATTTATCCAGTTGACCTTGGAAGAATGAATGAGGGTCTAACATGTATCTTCATTGTTTCACTTTTGTCTTTCTAGTTAAAGTAGATGAAAATATCAAACAATACTCATCCATCTGTCAGTTGTAACCACAGGTTGACTATGGATACAAAAAAATTGGCAAAAATAAAAATAAACATGTTATGAAAATCAATTGACTTTATAGAACTGACATAAAAGACTGTATATTTCACTGTTTGTAAAATGCATGCTACACCTCCTTTATATCAGTAAAATTTTCAAAGAATGTTTTATTTTTATAAGAACATATTTCATTTTATAAGAACAGTCAAGTTTTAAACATTTACTAGCATACCACTGACACTAACTCATGCTGACTTCAATATGTAAATTATTTTTCTTAATAATAAACCAACACTGTATGGCAGGGACCGTGCTGAGGGTCAGGGATGTTTGGGTTTCTCTGTTTGGTGTCAGGAGCAGGAGTGCATGAACAAAGCAGGAGAAGTAGGTATCTAGTCTCCAGTCTGTTGGATCTACAGGATCCATCCAGATCTGCAAGACAGAGAGCTTGTGACAGAAGCTATTTTCACAGGGGAAAGGTTTAGGAGGTCAGTTTTACTGTGACCTCAACTGTAACTGAAGCAGTGAGGTCAAATGTAAATGACAGGTGAGCATCACACACAAATATCACATCTTACACCCTTTGCTTCACAACCCAGCTCCTACCCTTACAAAGCACGGAGCCTGGAAGATGATTGATAAATATTTGGCAAAAACCTGTATTAAAATAAAGATGCAGTGAGAGTTGCTTTCATTTTACAACTGAAAACTGTACACAGCTGACAAGGACTTCATATAGGCACTTCAGGGATGTCTGGGGAGGCACCCTTGACAGTTACAGCCAAAGTTAGTCTTAGATGACTGAAAAATATACAAAAAGAAGACTGTTCTTGGTGCAAATAAGCCTAAGTCTATTTGGATACTCAAAACCTTTGAATTCTTTGGGTGGCCTCTAACCATAAGAGGGGACGGACCTAGAGGGGCTTGTACCAGGGTCCATGGTACAGTGGCAGGAAAGCTTTCAATTAGAAGCAAAAATTTATCACCCACAGGTTCACACAGTCATACACCTGTTCTGCACACTGGTCATGTCCCCAATCTTTGATTATTTTACCCTCTGCTGGCAAAGGTGCCTGTAAAACTTTCTAGGTCAAATTGGACCTTTACTCATTTCACAAATGAAAAACTATTCCTAACATCCCTTGTGCTAATTACCAGACCTTTTAGGATTGATCTGGACGGTGATAAATAAAGTTTAGCCAAGGTCTGGCTAATGAATTCTTGGTTAGGGGCTTTTATAGAACTCCAAAGCTTCTGATAAGAAAATGTGGTTGTTACCTAGCTTCTCCAAGACACAAATAAGGGAATCATAGCCTTCAATGCAGTATTTAATATGGGTAATATACAATGCCAAATATATTAAAACCAAACTTTTTTGGTATTCATCTGTTCTTAAAACTGGAAATATCATTTTTGCATTTGTATATATTTGATCTCTTAGTCAAACAAACAAACAAAAAAGCATATATAATAACCTCCAGTTCTCATTTCCTTGTGGCTCAGCTGGTAAGAAATCCACCTGTAATGCGAGAGACCTGGGTTTGATCCCTAGGTTTGGAAGATCCCCTGGAGAAAGGAAAGGCCACCCACTCCAGTATTATGGTCTGGAGAATTCCATGGACTGTATAGTCCACGGGGTCACAAAGAGTCAGACATGACTGATGACTTTCACTTCACGTCAGTATTCATTTTAATGGGTGAACATAACCACATTAAGAGGTTTGGGTACTAATAAAATGCAAAAACTGTTCTATTTTAATACCACACCTAGGCTCTCATACACAAGAAACTTCTATGGAAACAAGGTATAACTCAAGCTAAGGCTGGCATTAATATTGTACTCGGAGCTCTAAGACTGGGAGTAAGACATGATGTTACAATCTCCTTTGCTCTCACGGCAGTAGATTTCAGCTTCACTTCTGATGTCTCACCAATAATACAATTTGATTCAAACTGGAGCCCTTGGGTGGAGCTGTCAGCCACTCTCTCCAGCATCCTAGAATGGCTATTTTTCATTTATTATTTCCCGGGGAAAGAAAGAATCTCTCTTGAATGTCAACAATTTTGATGGTTTCTCACTGCAGGAGAAAAGTGGATGAATTATTCTGGAGAAAATGTTTTCTTTTATCTTGGTGATATTTGTGAAAGGCCTGGCACTTCCAAGGAAGTGGTTGCTATTTTCTGGGGCTTTATCCTTTAGACAATATTATGTTCAGAGTTTCATTAATTTAAGTCAGGTGTTATCCTCGAGGAAGAAGATATTTTCAGGAAGAGTTCTGAAAACACTAGCTTTTCAGTTGCGCTTTCCACTTCATTGTGTCCTGTCTAAAGAATGTACAAAGGACATTTCTAAGACTTTTCTGAGTGGCCCAGGACAGGGCTGGGGCAGAGTGGTGCAGCAGTTCAAAGTATGAGCTCCCTATGGCTGTGTGGACCAAGAATGTCGCCTGCCATATCAGTAAACAAAGGATATTGCAGCCATCAAGCCACCAGCCATTACAGCCGCCCCTGACGGGATTCAGGAGGAGAAAAACAGGATACTGGTCAGGGATAGCATATCAGAGGAATGACTTCAAAGAGCCCAGACTCTTGCATCTTCCCCTACATAGAAGAGTGCTAAATTCATTAACTTGTGATGTCAGGTTTTTCTTTAATTAATGGTAATCCTTTGATATTTTGACTTTCTCTTTTTCAGTTGCAAAAACTCCCATATATCCTGGCTCCTCCCTTACCTCTTTGGAGCAATCCCATAGTGCTATCTGAGAGGGGGCCTCCTGGGCTTAAGTTCTCAGAAAGCCTACCAAATAAAATCTAATTCTCAGCTTTGAGATAGTGCTTTTCTTTTTCAGTCAACAGCTGTACAATCTCCAACTGTGGGAACCAGGGCACCTCTTCCGTACCCCTTTAAGCCTTCACATTCTCGCTTTTAAATTTGGTGTAAGAGAACCCACATCAAAGGACTACTGTGAGGATTAGATGAGGTACATCTTTAGAGTGACTAGTACACAATAAACACCAAGCAGCTATTCAGTAAACAAAAACTATTATATAAAGCAGATGACTGAAAAAGCTGTCTGGAGGTCAAACTGTAGAATCATTTGATATTTGATAATGTCTTCTGTTATAAAGTCCCTCCTTTAGTCTAGCAAATTCCTGAGCAACATGATAGACACACTAAATTCCCATCTATTATGACTAGTATTAACACCAACTTCCACCTAAATGTCCATCGACACAGGAATGTATAAAGAAGATGTAGTACATATATGCAATAGAATATTACTCAGCCATGATAAAGAATGAAATAATGCCATTTGGAGCAACATGGATGGACCTAGAGGTTGTCATACTGAGTGAAATAAGTCAAAGACAAATATAGTATAATACTGCTTATACGTGGAATCTAAAAATGGTTTAAATAAACTTATTTACAAAACAGAAACAGAGTTACAGATATAGGAAGCAATCTTATGGTTACCAAGGGGAAAAGGTATAAATTGGGAGATTAGGATTGACACATACATACTACTATATATAAATTAGATAACTAATAAGAACCTACTATATAGCACACGGAACTCTACTGAATACTCTGTAATGACCTATATGGGGAAAAGAATCTTAAAAAAAAAGAGTGAAAGTGTATGTATATATATATATATATATATGTATGTATGTATATGTATGTATGTATATGTATGTATAACTGATTCACTGTGCTGTATAGAAGAAAATAACATTGTAAACCAACTATATGCCAATAAAAATTTAAAAAAAAAATATAACTTCCAGTTGAGTACTTCTATGCGCAAGAAGGCTTTTGGCTGTGTCCTTGGGGACAATCAGACAAGAATCTTGTCCACAGGGAGCAAGGGAGATAAGACAGGTATAAAAGTCACACAAAGTAGGGAGTGGCCAAGACCAAAGAAAAATAAGAATAAAATGTTACCAGTACTAATGAAAGGAAGAGAGTGCCTCCTGCAGGAGTAAGTAATGGGAAGATCCAAGAATACTTCAAGGAGATGAATAGGCAGGGAGTAGAGAAGTGGGGAGACAGGAGCAACAGTGCCAGTGTTGGTGCCAGACAGTATGCTAAGCTCCACGTTTGCACTGATGAGTTTAATTCCCCCAAAGATTTGCCATGCTGTTTGCTTAGTCACTAAGTCATGTCCGACTCCTTGCAGTCCCATGGACTGTAGCCCCACCAGGCTCCTCTGTCTATGGAATTTCCCAGGCAAGACTACCAGAGTGGGTTGCCACTTCCTTCTCCGGGGGATCTTCCCAACCCTGAGATGGGTCTCCTGTGTCTCCTGCATTGGCAGGCAGATTGTTTACTCACCGAGCCACCAAGATTTCCTGAGGTTGAGGCAATTATTCTCACATTGTACTGTTCTTAATCACTCAGTCATGTCTGACTCTTTGCAATACCACGGACTGTAGTCTGCCAGGCTCCTCTGTCCATGGGATTTTCCAGGCAAAAATACTGGAGTAGGTAGCCTTTTCCTACTGCAGAGGATCTTCCTGACCCAGGGATCAGACCCACATCTCTTGTGTCTCCTGCATTAGCAGGCAGATTCTTTAGCCTTTTCCTACTCCAGAGGATTTTCCTGACCCAGGGATTGGAGCCATGTCTCTTGTGCCTCCTGCATTAGCAGGCGGATTCTTTACTACTGCACCACCTGAGAAGCCCAATAATTCTCATGTAACTGAGACTCAGTGTGATTAAGTTATTTGCCTGGGATCATACAGCTGACACAAGGCAGTGCCATGGCTGGAGCTTAGGACTGTCTGACTCTGCAATATATGGGGAATACAAAGATGAGAGGTTCATCCTGGCTAGATGACAGCACATGGAGGATGGCTGGGAGGAATATACTGAACAACTTGCTTAGGGACCAGCCCAGCCCCAACTACTGTTTGAATAAGCTGCAAAAATCATTAGGTAGCGGAAAGTACAGAGAATTTTTGAAATGAGAGGTAACATAATCAGAACTAAGAACTGGCAGAATAACTGTGAAAATCCTCATCACCTACGGACTAGAGAACCAAGTCCTGGGGCTTGGTTCTGCCAAATTCTCTGAGCCATTAAACTTCTTTGGGTGCCATTTATTACAGAAACCAAGTCACTCAACCCTAAATCATAAAAGAGTAGCATTAATTCCTTCAGGACTCAAGAGTTCGGTTTTCTATAGGAGTAATTCCCAACATTTTAACTATCAGGGAAAAATGTTCATATGCAAATCACCAGGATATTTGCATACAATTTCAGGAAACTTCAAACCTTAAACTGCTAAAGAAGTGGTTCTCAGACTTCAGTATACAATAAAGGAGAGCCAGAAGAGCTTGTTTAAAATGCAAATTCCCAACGAGAGGTATCCAGACCCCAGAAGGAGAATCCCTATTATAGAGCATCACAGATGCACACTGAAAAAGGGCCCCAAGATACAAAATTACTTTGCTTCTTCACAGCCCCCTACTACAAACTCCAGTGTATAATTCTTCTGACTGAAGCCTGTCTCTTTCCTAAAAAAATATGGCAGAGCAAAAAGAGACATTGAGGTCTCCAAACAGTCTCCCCACAAAGCACTGTGCACACAATAATGGACTCCAGAATTGAAACTGGGGTGCAAAAGGTTCACCATCATTTATCAGTAATTGCCCATTTTGCCACTCTGTCTGCAAATATCATCTCTATCAGGTAATCCATTTTTCCTCCTCAAGGAGTACTTGCAAAATAGGTAAACATCATGCCAAGAAAATACTATGTGGCTCCCTGAGAAAAATTATCTAAAAGGTTACTCAAACGTGAGCAGGCCATTAGCCACTGTGAATATTAAGAGGTAATGTGCTCTGGCGGGGTAAGGAAAAAGATAAAACTTGAGACATAATTAGATATTGAAAAGGCAGCAGAACTCAGAGACTGTTCAAAGAAGGTAAGACTGTGAGAAGGACTAGAATATCAAAAACCCTTCATGAAAAGTTGAACTTACAAAATGGGTAGTTTATGGAAAACAAATGAATAAAATACCACCCCAGTACCCCCATGAGTTCTTCATAAAAGGGCATAAGAGCATAAAAAAGGCTTCATGCTCTTCCCAAAATAATGCATCTAACACCACGGAGGAGATCTGGCAAATGTTAGGAGATTTACTCTGCTTGCCTTCAAATCAGTAGCATTTTGGAAGTGATTTGTTATGTTTCTAAATGGCCTTTCATCTGAAAATTCACAACCTACAAGGCGAAGAAATCGCCTATCTACTTGAATAGGTATCAACCAGCACTGATAAGACTATTTTGTTACTGAAACTCGGTCTTTAACATTCCAGAAGAAATTTTAACTTTAAAAATGGGAATGTTCACAATAAAATGCTTTAAAGCCTCCTGTGCATTTGGAAATTTTCCTAATAAAATATTGGGGAAATGATATCAGGAAATCAGGAGGATGGGCAAGGGGAGCACATGGGTAGCCGTTTAATGAAGCAAGACCCTCTAAGGCCTTTCCAGGACAGACCTCCCAGTGTCTTCTAGCTGCCTTTTGTCTGTAGAAAAACTTAAACTGGAGTCTATAATACAGAATGAAGTAAGCCAGAAAGGAAAACACCAATACAGTATGCTAACGCATATATATGGAATTTAGAAAGATGGTAACGATAACCCTATATGCGAGAGAGCAAAAGAGACACAAATGTATAGAACAGTCTTTTGGACTCTGTGGGAGAGGGCAAGGGTGGGATGATTTGGGAGAATGACATTGAAACATGTATATTATCACACAATATATTATTTCACACTGGTGAAATGGATCGCCAGTCCAGGTTCAATGCATGAGACAGAGTGCTCAGGGCTGGTGCACTGGGATGACCCAGAGGGATGGGATGGGGAGGGAGGTGGGAGAGGGGTTCAGGATGGGGAACACATGTACACCTGTGGTGGATCCATGTCAATGTATGGCAAAACCACTACAATACTGTAAAGTAATTAGCCTCCAATTAAAATAAATAAATTTATAAAAGAAAAAAATAAAATAAAGTACCTTGTATTACAAGGCCCATTAAAAAAAAAAAAAAAGCTTGATCAGAGAAGTGAGAAAATGCAGAAGCAAAGGCAAGCAGTCACACCGGACAAAAAAACAATAGTTCAGTCATTAGGCAAAATCAAGGACCTTTATTTCTTTCCCCAGGGCTCTAGATAATATTCTAACACATGTCCTTTGTGTTTGCAGATACTGAAAACCCCATTTGGTGAAAACAGTTAACTACATGATGACCATGTAGTTAACAATACCAATATCTAGTTTTTTGGGCTCCAAAATCACTGCAGATGGTGACTGCAGTCATGAAATTAAAAGATGCTCATTCCTTGGAAGAAAAGTTATGACCAACCTAAACAGCATACTAAAAAGCAGACACATTACTTTGCCAACAAAGGTCCATCTAGTCAAAGCTTTTGTTTTTTCAGTAGTCATGTATGGCTGTGAGAATTGGACTACAAAGAAAGCCGAGTGCTGAAGAATTGATGCTTTTGAACTGTGGTGTTGGAGAAGACTGTTGAGAGTCCCTTGGACTGCAAGGAGATCCAACCAATCCATCCTAAAGGAAATCAATCCTGAATATTCATTGGAAGGACTGATGTTGAAGCTGAAGCTCCAATACTTTGGCCACCTGATAAGAACTGACTCATTTGAAAAGACCCTGATGCCGGGAAAGATTGAAGGCAGGAGGAGAAGGGAATGACAGAGGATGGGATGGTTGGATGGCATCACCGACTCAATGGACATGAGTTTGAGTAAGCTCTGGGAGTTGATGATGGACAGGGAAGTCTGGTGTGGTGCAGTTCATGGGGTCGCAAAGATTTGCACAACTGAGCAACTGAACTGAATCGAACATGATGACCAAACTGTAGCTATGATATAAGATGCTTCACCTTACACAATTCTTAGAACAGGTCTCAAGAAAATGCGAATACACTGACCCTGGAACTGAAGGTTATCTGTACTTAAAACAATTAAGATAACATTGATGAGACCACTGCATGACTAATTTCAAGGTGACTGTCAGAGGTGACCGTGCTGATCTGCACATAACCCCCTCCCTCTGCATATACACTTCCTGAACTCCCTTTTAAAAGCTCTTGTCCCCTACTCGACAAGAGGGAACTGACTTGTGTACATGAGTCTACCTTCTCCCCAGGTTGCTGGTTTCTTGAATAAAGCCAATTTTCCTTTCCTATGAACACATGTCTCTCAAGTATTGGCTTTCAAGCATAAGCAACCAAACCTGAGTTTGGTACCAGTTTCAGTGTTCTAATTCTTAAGCTGTGAGATGGGTTTGTTTCATTAATATAACTCATCTTTACATATACATAAAATACTTATTTCTTTTTACTAAATATTATAAAATAAAAAATTTAAACAGAGCAACATGAGATGATCACAGGAAATTAAGTGTATTTCATTTGAGTTGCTTTGAGAGCACAGCAAATGTCAACTATTTCAAGTCATTCTATTTTCCTTACTATCTATGGACAGCCCAGAAGAGACACTTTTGACAGTGTTCCCCATGTATCAACCAATTGGTTGAAATAGAACTTTTGTGCATCTGGGAATAAGGAAACAAAATTCTCTAGAGGTGTTTTTGTTATTGTGAACTGAATATCTCTTTCATGAGCAAAAAGACTGAGGACTTATTCCAGCACCTAAGAAGCAAGAGCCCTGATTCAAGACTCGGTTGCAGGGTTATTTCTTGCTCCAGTCTGACACGAGAAAATTGAGGAAGCAGAGCAGGAATTAGAGATCATCTCTCAATCATGTCAAAAGTACACAGAGCAAAATACAGTTTGAAGTGAGGAACAAAACAGTTTCAGAAGCTAAGGAAGACAGAGTGTTTGGGGACTGGGATAGGAGGGGGCACTGCTCTCAGACCATCTACACATGATGCAGGAAACCCAAATTGATACGGTTTGAGATTCTTCAAAAAGAGATTTCCATGGATCCTTCAGTGGCAAGTTCAGCTCAGTTCAGTCACTCAGTCGTGTCCGACTCTTTGCGACCCCATGAATCGCAGCACGCCAGGCCTCCCTGTCCATCACCAACTCCCAAAGTTTACCCAAACCCATGTCCATCGAGTCAGTAATGCCATCCAACCATCTCATCCTCTGTCGTCCCCTTTTCCTCCTGCCCCCAATCCTTCCCAGCATTAGGGTCTTTTCCAATGAGTCAACTCTTCGCATGAGGTGGCTAAAGTATTGGAGTTTCAGCTTCAACATCAGTCCATCCAATGAACACCCAGGACTGATCTCCTTTAGGATGGACTGGTTGGATCTTCTTGCAGTCCAAGGGACTCTCAAGAGTCTTCTCCAACACCACAGTTCAAAAGCATCAATTCTTCGGCACTCAGCTTTCTTCACCGTCCAACTCTCACATCCATACATGACCACTGGAAAAATCATAGCCTTGACTAGACAGACCCTTTGTTGGCAAAGTAATGTCTCTGCTTTTAAATATGCTATCTAGGTTGGCCATAACCTTCCTTCCAAGGAGTAAGCGTCTTTTAATTTCATGGCTGCAGTCACCATCAGCAGTGATTCTGGAGCCCCCAAAAATAAAGTCTGACACTGTTTCCCCTGTTTCCCCATCTATTTCCCATGAAGTGATGGGACCAGATGCCATGATCTTAGTTTTCTGAATGTTGAGCTTTAAGCCAACTTTTTCACTCTCCTCTTTCACTTCCATCAAGAGGCTCTTTAGTTCTTCTTCGCTTTCTGCCATAAGGGTGGTATCATCTGCATATCTGAGGTTATTGATATTTCTCCCGGCAATCTTGATTACAGCTTGTGTTTCTTCCAGCCCAGCATTTCACATGATGTACTCTGCATATAAGTTAAATAAGCAGGGTGACAATATACAGCCTTGACGTACTCCTTTTCCTATTTGGAACCAGTCTGTTGTTCCATGTCCAGTTCTAACTGTTGCTTCCTGACCTGCATACAGGTTTCTCAAAAGACAGGTCAGATGGTCTGGTAGTCCCATCTCTTTCACAATTTTCCACAGTTTATTGTGATCCACACAATCAAAGGCTTTGGCATAGTCAATAAAGCAGAAATAGATGTTTTTCTGGAACTCTCTTGCTTTTTTGATGATCCAGAGGATGTTGGCAATTTGATCTCTGGTTCCTCTGCCTTTTCTAAAACCACCTTGAACATCTGGAAGTCCATGGTTCATGTATTGCTGAAGCCTGGCTTGGAGAATTTTGAGCATTACTTTACTAGCGTGTGAGATGAGTGCAATTGTGCAGTAGTTCAAGCATTCTTTGGCATTGCCTTTCTTTGGGATTGGAATGAAAACTGACCTTTTCCAGTCCTGTGGCCACTGCTGAGTCTTCCAAATTTGCTGGCATATTGAGTGCAGCGTTTTCACAGTGTCCAAAGTAAGAGAAACCCAAGTAAGACTGTAGGTGTTGGGAGAGGGCATCAGAGGGCAGACACACTGAAAGTATAATCACAGAAAACTAGCCAATCTGATCATACAGACCACAGCCTTGTCTATCTCAATGAAACTAAGCCATGCCGTATGGGGCCACCCAAGACGGACGGGTCATGGTGGAGAGGTCTGACAGAACGTGGTCCACTGGAGAAGGGCATGGCAAACCACTTCAGTATTCTTGCCTTGAGAACCCCATGAACAGTATGAAAAGGCAAAAAGATAGGACACTGAAAGAGGAACTCCCCAGGTTGGTAGGTACCCAGTATGCTGCTGGAGATCAGTGGAGAAATAACTCCAGAAAGAATGATGGGATGGAGCCAAAGCAAAAACAATACCCAGCTGTGGATGTGACTGGTGATAGAAGCAAAGTTCAATGCTGTAAAGAGCAATATTGCATAGGAACCTGGAATGTTAGGTCCATGAATCAGGGCAAATTGGAAGTGGTCAAACAGGAGATGGCAAGAATGAATGTCAACATTCATTCATCAGAGAACTGAGATGGACTGGAATGGGTGAATTTAACTCAGATGACCATTATATCTACTACTGTGGGCAGGAATCCCTTAGAAGAAATAGAGTAGCCATCATAGTCAACAAAAGAGTCTGAAATGCAGTACTTGGATGCAATCTCAGAAACAACAGAATGATCTCTGTTCGTTTCCAAGGCAAACCATTCAATATCACAGTAATCCAAGTCTATGCCCCGACCAGTAATGCCGAAGAAGCTGAAGTTGAACGGTTCTATGAAGACCTACAAGACCTTTTAGAACTAACGCCCAAAAGTAATGTCATTTTCATTATAGGAGAGTGGAATGCAAAAGTAGGAAGTCAAGAAACACCTGGAGTAACAGGTAAATTTGGCCTTGGAGTACAGAATGAAGCAGGGCAAAGGCTAATAGAGTTTTGCAAGACAACGCACTGGTCATAGCAAACACCCTCCTCCAACAACACAAGAAAAGACTCTACACATGGACATCACCAGATGGTCAACACGGAAATCAGATTGATTATATTCTTTGCAGCCAAAGATGGAGAAGCTCTATACAGTCAGCAAAAACAAGACTGGGAGCAGACTGTGGCTCAGATCATGAACTCCTTATTGCCAAATTCAGACTTAAATTGAAGAAAGTAGGGAAAACCACTAGACCATTCAGGTATGACCTAAATCAAATCCCTTATGATTATACAGAGGAAGTGACAAATAGATTTAAGGGACTAGATCTGATAGAGTGCCTGATGAACTATGGACAGAGGTTCGTGACACTGTACAGGAGACAGGAATCAAGACCATCCCCATGGAAAAGAAATGCAAAAAAGCAAAATGGCTGTCTGAGGAGGCCTTACAAATAGCTGGGAAAAGAAGAGAAGCAAAAGGCAAAGGAGAAAAGGAAAGCTATTCCCATCTGAATGCAGAGTTCCAAAGAATAGCAAGGAGAGATAAGAAAGCCTTCCTCAGCGATCAATGCAAAGAAATAGAGGAAAACAACAGAATGGGAAAGACTAGAGATCTCTTCAAGAAAATTAGAGATACTAAGGGAACATTTCATGCAAAGATGGGCTCAATAAAGGACAGATATGGCAGGGACCTAACAGAAGCAGAAGATATTAAGAAGAGGTGGCAAGAATACACAGAAGAACTGTACAAAAAAGATCTTCACGACCCAGATAATCATGATGGTGTGATCACTCACCTAGAGCCAGACATCCTGGAATGTGAAGTCAAGAAAGTCAAGTCAAGTCAAGTCAAGTCAAGAAAGCATCACTACAAACAAAGCTAGTGGACGTGATGGAATTCCAGTTGAGCTATTTCAAATCCTGAAAGACGACACTGTGAAAGTGCTGCACTCAGTGGCAAAGATGATGCCTTAGACACTGTGGCTGTGCCAGGCAATAGGATACAACCCCCTCCCTAAGCAGAAGGACATTTGTGCCATCTTTATGATCCTACTTCAAATTCCACTTAATGGGATTCTTTTAAAGTAACAGTGAATTAGGTAGCTGGTCATGGCTATACTGTGAGTCAACCACACCCTGGGTAACTCTTACCAGAGTGTTTTCCTGATACATGGTTAGGAGTGGACATCCTCTCGAAGGCAACATATGGTCACTGGTGCCAAGAGAGTGACAATCCTATCAGGACTTTACGTCTGACTGTCCACAAGAAGACTAGTTTCTTCTCCTTGAGTTCCAAGATTTACTGCTTTCTTCACTAAAGAAAGAACCTCTGCTCCATGCCTCATTTATCACCAACCCGAGGACCACTCTGAGGTGGCCCAGGTATGGTTGGAATGTTCTCATGGCGGTCATTTACATCTGAAATCTAGGGTTTGCTGTCTTTATTTTTTCCCCAGAAAACCCTAGTTCCAGATGAAATTTTACACAAAACTGAAACATATAAAATAGAAAACCAGGGAACCTTCGGTTGTAAGGTGTGGGAGGTCTGAACTCTCCCTTAGAATCTGAGACTTTTGCGAATACAGAATATAAATCACTACCCTTGGAAGGAATCAGTTAGGAAACCAAAACAGTGGGTGCTTCAAGGCCCAGTTAGGGATTTAACAAGAGCAAACAGCCCAGGTTGAAATGGTCTAGTTGTTTGTGTCTTCCAGCTGCTCATCCGTTCCATCCTGAGTTAAAAGGCATCCTTTTAACTGCACACATGGCTTTCTACAGAGTCTCTTCATGCTGTGACCAACAATTGCTTACAATGCAACTGAGAAAATAAGAGTATTTCCCAGCATCATGCATCCCTTTGAGCCTCTTATAATGAGGGCAGCTTTCTAATTGTCACGTTGGTTCCCTATAGGGATCTGTGCCAATTAAGAAGATTCTGAGTTCTGGGTGAGCAGAATAGGGTAAGAAAGGCTGAACCCTAAACATCTCATGTTTCCTTTGATTATTTTCCTCAAACCTAAAACATGTTTATAAAAGCAACACTGAACCTTAAGGAACACATTATATTCAAGTGCCTATAATAACAGTTTAATTAATAACAAGTATGATTTGACCCTTCTTATAAGTGTGTATATATGTGTTTGATTTCAAACACAGGCATATATGAAAGGATTTATTCATAAAAAATCCTAAAAGTCTCTAAAGCCCATAGTGAAAATACTAAACGCTGTAGTTTTTTTATTTTTCATATAAAACGGATCTGAGCAATAATGGCAACCCACTCCAGTACTCCTGCCTGGAAAATCCCATGGACAGAGGAGCCTGGTAGGCTGCAGTCCATGGGGTCGCTAAGAGTCAGACTCGACTGAGGGACTTCACTTTCACTTTCACTTTCATGCATCGGAGAAGGAAATGGCAACCCACTCCAGTGTTCTTACCTGGATAATCCCAGGGACGGCGAAGCCTGGTGGGCTTCCGTCTATGGGGTCGCACAGAGTCGGACACGACTGAAGCGACTTAGCAGCAGCAGTAGCAGCAGCAATACTCAGTAACTGTAAAAATCTTGTATCTGCTCAAATATTCAACTCATCAAACTTTAAGTCTCACAGCACACAAGTAACATTAATCTCAAAAGCCGTCAGATGAAATACCCCAAAAGCATTTTACTTTTATTATCTACGAGAGCCATCTTCCTGGAAACGATTTCCTGAAATGTAGCTGACAACAGGAAGAAGGGTAAGAGATTTTGAAGAAGACTGTATTAAACACTTTCAAGTCTTATAGCTTATTATTCACAGGAAATTCTTACAATTTCAGAACTAGAGATTTTTCTAGGATAGCAGCTACATAAAGTTCCCTCCATTTTCCTTCCACTGTTTCTCATACTTCTGTTGTAGTCCATTGTGTTGACTTATATTTTATGAAACTGCCATTTCCCACTAGGTTGTTCGACTGGGGCTCATAAGTGCACTCTCCATGGGGTCTGGCTGGTGCACAGTGGGTTGACTGAAAGCACAATGCTTAAATTTTAAATGTTCACTCAAACTCGTGCATGAGCTAAAGAAATACTATTCGAAAAATGAGACCAGAACCTAAGCGTGTGTGTGTGTGTGTGTGTGTGTGTGTGTGTGTGTGTGTGTGCATGCGCGTGCACGTACATGTGACTCGTGACTTTGAGCAGCTAAACACTGAATTATCTTTCTCATCACTCAGGATAGTTTTGGAACTCCTTGGTTATAGAGTCATAATTTTCATCCCATACAAGAAAGTCAAAGTAAGTATGAATGCATACCAAGCCTTCAGGTTATTACTGTCAGGTATCACTTTTTGCAAGTTAAAGTGAAAAAAGTAAAGTGAAAGTCACTCAGTCATATCCAACTCTTTGTGACCCCATGGACTATACAGTCCATGGAATTCTCCAGACCAGAATACTGGAGTGGGTAGCCTTTCCCTTCTCCAGGGGATCTTTCCAACCAAGGAATCAAACCCAAGTCTCCTGCATTGCAGGTGGATTCTTTGTTCCCTTTGCTGCCTAATCTTTTGCAGGAATATTCTTCTTTCCTCTCTGTGTGTAAAAGGACCTTTGCCCTGCACATGCACTGCCCAGCCCTATTTCCAGCTGAACCCACTGTCTGATTTCTTTGGGATCCACGTACTTGCTCTGTCCCCACTGACACCATGATCAGTAGAACAACTTTCATCTCTCGTTGGCTGCTGGTATCTACTCAGTAGCTTCTTCCTCACCCTGCTCTTACTCCCCATCCAGCCTCTAGGCCTGGATGAGCCACAACTTAACACCTTCTCTTCCCTTTGGACAAACCACACACAATCCATAATACTGCTGACAAGTTCCCCCACCATCATTCTGACTTTGTTTTCCAGCTCTCTGATCTCTGCCTGTGCCCTCTCCCTTGAGGAGCTATCCACAAGCTATAATCTATGGTGACTGACCCCGTCTTTGGGCCTAATTTGTGTGGGTTTCTGTTACAACCAAATTCCTAATGCGTATATGACTAGAAGGCAAGTATATCCACTAGAATGACAGTCTATACAGTGGTGCTGATGATGCTCAGACAAAATAACTACTTCCTCTCTGCACTTGCCCAGCTGTGAGCTACCCTGGAGGGTCAAACCCACTGGGCCTTGGAAAGGGGAAAGTTGCCCTTACTTGGGTGTGGAGAGTGTATCTACGGCACAAAGATTTAAAAAAAGCACTAAATATAATTTTGTCAAGGAATATACAACAGCTGTCATTTTAGGGAATAGCAAAGTACTGTATACAAGAATTAAGTCAATTATTTTTTTTTCTTGCAGAAGTGGAACTGGGCTGAGTGGGATACTTACGTTCTTTTTCTGGGGCTTTCACTAGACCAACGGTTCTCACTGAAGGGAAGGGTGTGTCACCCAAGGGAGATCTGCCAATGTCAGGAGACATTTTTGGTTGTCTCAAATTGGAGGTGGGTATGTAACTGATCAGGACCCTATGGGACCTTCCTGGGACAGACTCTCCTACGTCTTCTGCCTGCCTCTTGTTTGTAGAAAAGTTTTAGTCTCCCAGGCCTCCCCTGAGTCACAAAAGGCTGGCTCAAAAATTAATGATTGAAACATACGAATATGTAGTAACAAAAAATAGCAGACAGGCCAGAATATCTCATAACAATTTAAACAGTAAATCAGCCATATGGCAGTCACACGATTTTTAATTCCTCCCTGAAGGACATAGATAATAGTATCTGACCACATTCCTGAGTTGTTTTTACAGATACTATTATAAAACCTCCATCAGATAGAAGTTAACTATATGATGACTATGAACACATAGCCCTCAGACCAACTGGAGCCTGAAAACTGATAATGTTAACCCCTGTGACACCCCACTCACCCCCTTACCTCACCATGAACCAATCAGAGAACTGTACACAAACTTATCACATACCCTGCAACTTCCTTCCCTCACCTTGCTTTTACAAACTCTTTCTAGAATCTGTCAGGGAGTTTTGTCTTTCGAACATTAACTGCCCGGACTCCTTGCTTGGTGCTCGCAATAAACACTGCATTTTCCTTCACCACAACCCAATGTCAGTAGACTGCTTTTACTGCACAGTTAAGCAGACCAAAGTTTGGTTTGGTAAAAGGTAGAAGCCAGGGACACTGCTGAACATCCTACGTTGCATAGGACAGCCTCCAGCAATATAGAAATGTCCAGTCTAAAATAAATAATAGTCTTCCTCTTGAGAAATCCTGCACTAGACACTGTATTTTCCCCTCTAAACTAGCATTTCCTTTATTTCCAGATTTAATCTCACTCACCATTAAAATGTGATAGAAAGATACAGAATTGGTAATGTAAGTTCTAATTTTTCCGCTGTGAAAGTAACAATGATTCCTTGTAATTATCCAATAACACAAAATGAGGGGGGAGATAATGATTTCTTTATTAATTTTAATAGACAAGAAATGCATGAACACATTCTCCTGGTAAGACAATTTAAACATTACAGATAAAAATATAGTTTCCCTAGCAATCAGCCCCCTTTGCCCTCAGAAATAACCACTTCAGTTTATTCTCAGTTTGTATTTTTCTGTAGTGATAACACAAATTTCCTGCCCTCCTTAAATTGTTTATTTCAGCAATCTGGTGGTAGTCAAATAATATCTGCTGTTGTTTAACTTGCATTTTGCTAATTGCAGGTGAAATTGAGTATATGTTCCTTGATTATTTTTATTTCCTCTGAGATTTGCCTGTTCCTTTCCTTTGCTCATTTGTATCACTAGATACAAACTTATCCCTTATCCCTATTCATTAGCACATAAATACTATGACAATTATATCCATATATACTGCAAGCAGTTTCTCCCAGATCTGCTTCCTCTGTATTTTATTTTTGTTAGGCTCTCTTCAACAGAAGCTTTCAATATTAAGTCAAATTTGCCAAGTGTTTCTCTTAAAGGTATAGCTTTTGTTTTTTTGTTTAAGAAGGTCTTCTCAACTAGGTAATTTCCAACACTGCCTCCCAACTCTAAAATTCATTCTTTTAGAACGCAGACCTCTTATTAGTCAAACAGCTCCTATAATGCAGGGGGTTTAGGATACAAGACCCAGCCACCCCTAAGATATCTGCACAGAGTTGCAAGCTCACCAAGCCACAAGTCAAATCATTAACTTCCCTTCTCCCAAATGCTGCTCCCCTGAGGCCCACATCATAGGTCAATCTTGACCCTTTCCTCTCTCCACTCCCACTTTATTTATAGTAATTTGCATTTATGCAGCAACAACATCATTTGTCACACTTCTTACAGTCCCATAAAAATTAGTAGTATTTGCAGAGTAATAATATAACAAGGTAGGAATCCTGCTACCATCTCTCCCAGCTTTTACTCACATAAGGAAATGAGAAAAAATGACAAGCATTAACTAATTGGATGCTTCTAATATGACAGACACAGTTACTTATATGTACCACAACATATTACTTGGGTTAACATCAAATTTTCATATAAAGTTTGTGCTGTTGCCATTCTTTGCCTTCCACATTCTTTTCACAGTCAGTGATTTCTATGTTCTCTGGATAGACAAACTCAACTTCATTATATTTTAAATGTTCAGAGACACAGAAATTGATATTTAGCTACAATCCTTGACTTTCCTGAGACCTAGAAGCTCAGTAAGAAAAAGCCAAATCCCATACCCTTCAATTAAGCTAAAGCCTTATACAGACATGTCTGATGAAACGAACAGGCATGCAAGGTCATGGCAGAAAAGAATATAAGGCCCCAAGATAAAATCATTACAAGTTGCAAATTAGAAAGACAGGACTTCATAAGAGTGCTTGGACATTGGAAAGACCTAGTTAAGTGTCCCTGTTACAGGGAAGAACACAATCTGACTCTGACTCCATGCTGGATCTGTTTCTTTAACTGATGCTTCCCGTTGCTTTTGTTCACTAAAAGGATATTGTCCATACATAATAGCCTGCCTCAGGGAACCCTGCTCCTCTGCCTGAATATTCTACAAGAAAGAAGAAATCAACACATCTTCTCCCTGAGGCTGGCAATTTCAGGAGATATTTATAAGACTTATGACCTGTTTACTTCTCACCTCCTCCTCTTCTCTGTTCAATGAAAGAACCTGGCATCTAGACCCCCCAAAAATGGTTATTTTGAGACATTAGCCTGCCATCTTCTTGGTCTTCTGGCTTTCCAAATAAAGTCACATTCCTTGCCTAAACTCCTCATCTCTGATTCATTGGCCTGTTATTCAGCAAGCAGAACAAGTTTTCACTACGTACATTCTCATCTTTTCATATAAATCTTTCTAAAATAGATTTACATAAAGCTGCTGTTTGAAACAAAGAATTCACTGATTTTTGAGTGGAGTTTCAGTTACTTTGATGTGCTTTTGCTCTGATAACCCTCTGTAACTCCTCAGCATAACAGAAAAGGTTCTGATAGCCTTGCCACTGCCCACCTGCCCAAGCTGATCTCTGGACACCATCATTTTATCCCCACCTCCAGCTAAACTAAACCACACACAGGACTCCAAATAGACCCTACTCTCTCTATCTGGAATCCTCTTGGGCTACTTCTACCTACCTCCTCAGGTGCATCTCGGGTTTCAGTCCTGAGGAACCTACCCTCTCTCCCCAATAAGTCTGAGCTCAGTGCCCCCTGAGCAGCATACCAAGGTCTTTATGCTCACCTCTACCTGACACACAACACACTGTTCAATAATTGCACGTTTCCTCATCTATCGCTTAGATAGGCTGAACATATAATTGTATTTTGGCTTAGACTCTTCCCTTATTCAGTGAACACTTATGGATATGATCTTTGTGCAATGCAAAGTGTAAGATACTGGAGGCACCAAGCAAGAGTGAAAGGGTCCAAATCTTGCTCTCAAGACATGTAAACAATTCCATAAATAAAAATAAGCTAGTTAGAAATTGACAAAGGCCCAAAGAGAAATACAGACCACAAGGTAAGCAGGTTCAAAGAAAGAAAGACTAACTTTACTGGTGGGGGTGGCAGTGGGGGAATGTGATGTGTGAGTATTTGGGAGCCCTGGCTCTGGAGTGTGGCTGTCTAGTTTAAATCCCAGTTACAACATTTCTTTTCTAATGAGTCAGCCGACCTCTCTAAGACAATGTTTTCACCTTTAAAAAGAGATGGGGAATGAGCACAACAGTCCCTGTTTCTGAAAAATATTTTAAGAATTAAATAAAGAGTCAAAAATAGAAAAACAAATAGGGTATAGTAACACATATATGTGGAATCTAGAAAAATGGTATAAATGATCTCATTTGCAAAGCAGAAATAGAGACAGATGTGCAGAACAAACATGTGGACACCAAGGCGGGGAGGGGGCTGGGAGGAACTGAGAGATTGGGACTGACATATATACACTATTAATACTATGTGTAAAATAGATAAATAATGAGGACATACTGTTTAGCACAGAGAACTCTACTTAATGCACTGTGGTGACCTGAATGGGAAGGAAGTCCAAAAGGGAGGGGATATATGTATACGTATAGTTGATTCATTTTGCTGTACAGTAGAAACTAACATTATAAAGCAGCTCTAGGCCAATAAAAATTAATTTTTAAAAAAATTAAATGAGCTAACGCTAGCAACACCCTTAGCACAGTGCTCGCCATAAGGAGAAGGATAAAAAATATTATTAGAGAAAGTGGCATATGACCTAGGACTTAAATTATAGAAAGCACCGAGCTGTGTAAAAGGAAATTTTGTAAGATTGTATTTTTACAATCTTTTACATAAGCACACACTCTTCTTTTTAAACTGTCTTCCTTCACTCTACCTAAACACATTCTTATTGAAACCTGCCTACCCATGCTCTCATTCCTTCCCCTTATAGGTGCCGCTCTATATTTTCCCAGGACCCTCTAGAATCTGATTATCAGAATCTCTTCCAATCTCTATTCCCTTCTGTGGTGGATTGATTAGTGTACTCCCCAAATTTATGTCTATTTGGAACCTCACATTGTGACCTTATTTGGAAATAAGGATCTCCAGATGAAATCAACCTGGATTTACAGTGGCTTCTTAATCCAGTAATTACTATCCTTCGGGAAACACCCCAGAGACCCATATGAAGACAGAAGCAGAGACTGGAATGATGCTGCTATAAACCAAGGAATGTCTAGGGGCCCCAGAAGCTGGACAACAATACAGAAGGATTCATCCCTAAAGCTTTTGGAGAGAGCATGGTCCTACCCACACGTTGACATAATATCTCTGGCTTCCAGAGCTGTGAGAGAATAAATTCCTGTTGTTTTAAGACACTGAATTTGTTATAGAAGCCCTAGGAAACTAACTCACCATCCTATCAAAATGTGATCACATAGGATCTTTCTGAAACACCCCTCTCTGATCATGCCTCTTGCCTGCCTAGCATCCTTTAGTGGCTGCCCAGAATCTCTGGCATTCCTATTGAGCCATTTCTGAATTCTGCAGGTGCTCCTGTCATCACTCTTGACCAGACATGCTTCTCTGTTGTCCTTCCTGGCCCCACTGCCCAGTCTGACATCTGATTACTTCTAGTCTTCTCTAAGATCAAGAAGTCTGGGTATATATCTGAAAAAAATGAAAACATACATGCATTCTAATGTTCATAGCAGTATGATTTACAATAGCTAAGACATGGAAGCAACCTAAGCATCCATCAACAGATGAATGGATAAAGAAGCTGTGCTATATACTGTATATATATACACATATAAACATACAACAGAATACTGCTAGACATAAAACAATGAAATTTTGCCATCTGCAACAACATGGATGGACGTGGAAGGTACATTGCTTAGAGAAGTAAGAAATAAGACAGACGAATACTCTGTTATCACTTGTATGTGGAATCTAAAAAATAAAATGAATATAATAAAATATAACAAAAAAGAAGTAGACTCACAGATATGAAAAACAAACTAGTGGTTACCAATTGGGAGATGGAAGAGTAGAACGGCAAAATAGGGGATTAAGAGATGCAAATAAAATATCAGTTGATAAGCTACAAGGATATATTGTATAGAACAGGGAATACAGCCAATATTTTGTAATAACTTTGAGTACAATCTATAAAAAAGTATTGAACCACTATGCTGTGCACCTGTAACTAATATTGTAAATCAACAATACTTCAATTTAAAAAAAGAATTCAAATGAACACCTCCACTCAACAACCATAATGACTATAGAGTGATTAAGGTCATTCACCTTAATTTCTTTTATTATTCTCTAATGGGAAAAGGTTTCTACTACACTTTCTCTCAAGTAATTTCTCATCTACAATAAACTGTAAAATGTAACCTGAAACATAATATACAATCTGCAATGTGAATTAAACAATTATTAGCATATTTTTGGCAAAGGGAAAATGTTTTTTTTAAAATGTAATTGTCATCCTTGCTAAAAGTATCAATAATAATAAAGATTTGGCTCAGGGGTCAACTTCTCCAGGCAACCTTCCCTCACCTACTTTTGACTTGTAGTTTGAGTAGGTATTTCTTTCACACTAGATCAGGTTGTATCTTGGGCAACTTCTAGCTTAACACTTAGCATATTAAAATCATCTGATTCCTCATCAATCTTCACCAGAATATAAGGCCTGAAACTGTTTCCCTTTCATCTTTGTGACCCAGTGACTGTACCTGTGCTTTGAACCATGTGGGTACTCATAAAGTGGTTGAAAAATTGAGTGAATAGATGAATGGGCAAGGAGTTAGAAGGGAAGACTCATTTTGGAACCCAGAATTTCAACATGTGCCAGTGGCTTATAACATAGTTTCTTACCTCTGACACAACTGATTGATAGACATAGCCTCTAACTTATTTGTCTGAATATACAGGCTCAGAGTATGTTTTCATAACTGCTGACATGATTGACTGACAGGGAAATCACTACCAAAAAAAGTTCAGCAAACAAACTAGATTTACAACGCTTGTCTGTGGATTAAAAACCCCAAAGAAATGCAAAAAAATTCTATACAGGAAATCCACATCCCTTTCAAATGCACAAGAGCAAAAATAAAAACACTCTGATGTTCTCAAAGTGATCTAAACATCACAGAATAAACCTCTTAAACCTTTATGGATAACTGAGTTGGATGAATAACCTGTGATGAGTGAAAGAAGGCTGGATGTCAGAAGATGCTTTGATCATTCACACACATACAGACACATCCTCAAAAGCACAGTTTCCTTAACCATGATATATATACGTTAATATAACTTACACAGAGTGCACTAAAATTAGAAATTTAATGTAAGTTGCTACCAATGTGTTTTGAAAATCTCCAACTGTGGATAAACAAGTCTTTGAAAACAGAAAAAGGGGAAAAATGTATATATACGTACACAAAGATATACATACATACATACATATACATATATGATAAACATCACAAACAGTTCAGCAGTAACTTGTAGTCACACTTGAAATATGATATGTGTCAGTGAAAAATTAAAATCTTTCATTTTCATTTTCCATTATTTTCATTATCTAGGGACTGAGAAGCCCTCGGCGTTAAAGTCAAACTTCAAAATAGACTAATTTATGGTATTTCTCTAAAAATGGAAAGATTCTGAAGCAGGCACATGGTTAAAAACAAAGACAGGTGTATTCCCAGCTCACAGATGGGAAGAGGCTCGTCCTTTCTTCTGCTCCCAACCAGAACGCCTCACTCCTAAGACACCTCCAATAAGTTCTTACTGTGATGACCAGCAGCCTGTGTAACAGCATCCTAAATAAAGCACTGCTTAAGTGCTGCTCCACGCTCACATCTTTGATTTTGTAAAGAAGAGTCTGCACCTGCCCCCTAACTCCACTGCTCTGTACTGTGCTTTCTTCTCCCTTCTCTTCATCCACTGCATCTTCTCCACCTTTCATGCCAGGCTCCGTCAAGGTCATGGCCACATGAATGAGGGAGAGGCTGGGGACTGGCTCCCCCTTTGTGCAAAGGGAAACAGAAACATGTCTCACTGCTTAGAAAGGGGTTCCACCTGTTGTTGTCCCTATACCTTTTATTAGATAGCTTCACTCTTTTTTTTTTTAAAGTAACTGAGGCATAAAAATAAGTAATGAACGACAACAGAGCAGCTGTTCTTCCTCCTGCCTTCACCGTCTCCCTGTCTCCAGCCCACACAGATAAGATGCCCACTCTGACAGCCCAGCCTGGTCCATGGCTTCCCTTTCAGGAAGGGAAAGAAAACCCAGAGCATGTACGTTTCTGGGGAGGGCACAACAAGCTCATAGATGACTGGCCAGTGGCCTTGACCTTCAGATGGGAAGTTCAGAGCTCAGTCATGGTGGGTTAGGAATGCAGACTCCATCTTCTGACTCTTCCTTGCACCTCCCTCCAGATAGAATGAGCGAGAGAGGTAGCAGACAGACCACCCGCCGGTCTGTGCACACTCCCGTCCATGAGGTGTGTGTGTATGTCCTCTCCATACCTGCCTCATAATCCTCCCCCAAGATGATATCTATTTGGCATCCCCAAACTAATGACAGATATGATGGCCTCTGCATTCTTTCTCCAATAGCTTGGCAAAGGAGGGAAACTGTCCTGGAAACTCAGCTGGGTTTGTTTTCTACTTTTTGTTTTTAAACTAGAAGCCCTTCCCAAGGGCCAGGACACAGAAGGCTTTGAGATTGCTCTCCAACTCATCTGGGCCACCCTACTCCTTGTCTACTCCCTCCCCTGCCTTTGCCTGGCAGGTCACAGGAGAGGCTGAATGGCTTCTGTTACTGAGCTGAGCAGAAACGGTTACCCACCCAGGCCTTGGAATCTAACAAGTGGGACTCTCCCACCTATGCTCATATGACCTTAGGCAAGTTCCTTCACTTCTCTAAGAATCATTTTTGTCACCTATAAAATGACCCTAATAATAGTTCCCTTCTCACAGACCTGAATTAGCTGAAGTGTTGCTGGTAAAGTGAGTCACAACAGTGCCTAGCATATAACAAATGCTCCATAAATTATAGCTGTTATTGTTATCCCATTCTTATTAGAGTAATATGGCATCTTTGTTTGCAGGGACAACTAACTCAGTAGTGGGCTTCCCTGGTGGCTCAGAGGTAAAGAATCTGCCTGAAAATGGAGGAGACATGGGTTCGATCCCTGGGTTGGGAAGATCCCCTGAAGAAGGAAATGGTAACCCACTCCAGTATTCTTGCCTGGGAAATTCCATGGACGGAGGGGCCTGGCAAGCTACAATACATGGGGTCCCAAAAGAGTAGCGCACAGCTTAGTGAGTACACAACAGCTCAGTAGTAAGTGGCATCCCCAGGGTCACCAATGAAATCTTACTCAGTTTCCTTTTCTGCCTATGAGATCTCCTGGTTTACTGCCTGTAATGGCATGAATGGTGGCCCCCATGGTGGGGATATGTCCACATCCAAATTCATGGGGACTATGAGTGTGGCCATATCTGGGGAAAGTGTGCACATGTAATTAATTAAGTTACGGGTCTCGAGATGAAAAGAATATTCTGGATTATCCAAGTGGGCCATAATCCAATGACAAGTGTCCTTAGAAGAGATGCACGGAAAAGAGACAGAGGGAAGATGAGACCAAGATGGGACCCATGTAGCAACCAGTTAAGGAACTCCTCGAGTCACCAGAAGTGAGAAGAGGCCAGGAACTGACTTTATCCAGAGACTTGGGAGGGAACACAGCTCTGTAACCCCTTGACTTCAGACTTTTGGCCTCCAGACCTTGAGAATAAATTTCTGTCATTTACACCACCAAGTTTGTGGTAATTTGTTATGGCAGCCCCAGGAAGCCAATATACTGATAAATACATTTTTAAAATTATCTTAGATTTATTTTTTATCTTTTAAAGTTTTAATTTGTTTTGTAAAACAAAATGAAGCAAACAGAAACTAGCAAAAAGCAATTCAACAAAGAGGTAAATATCCTAATTGATAAATCTTGGTGTTCACTGAAATGGACATCTAACTGTTTGGGGTGTTTAATAATGTGGAATCATTTTTCTCCTTGCATCATTTATGAAAAAGGAGATCACAGAGCAAGTGACAGATGCTTCCATCATATTTGCATATTAAATAAAGACAAATGGGCTCTGAAAGGAGCAAGCAGATGAAGGGCAGCAGCATTTCCCAAGAAATTATCAGGAGATGGATGGTAGCTGCACTCATCATTAAGAGGACACATATGCATGCAAGTAACATGATAAATGAACTCTGTAAAGAAATGAATAAAGGGAACTAGGTCGAGGATAAAAATGAAAGGAAAAATTAAAAACATAAGCTTAATCAGCCAGGAATAACAGAAACACTGGATCTTAGTGACACAAGGACCTCACCTGCCAAGAGAACGAAGGTAGTAATCATCTCCACAATGCCTACTGACAGCTGATCTCCAGCCAATGCTTGAATACTTCTAGGAACGGGACCCTTACTACCTCACAAGTCTGCATTATCTGAAAGCTTTCTTTGAAATAGCTTTCTTAGCCAAAACAAGATAAAAAGATGTCTCCTTGCATCATTTATCCACTGGTGATGGTTCTGATTTGAGAACTTTACAAATTTTTGCATTAGTTCATTGAACAGATGGTGACCAGGCCTATGAACCAAGCATTGTAATAACCAAGGATCTAGAGGCTTCAGAGCCAGTCACACAGGGTGAGGCAGGTAGGGAGCAGATGGATACACTGCACTATTGCTCACACAGTTATGACAGGCTATTTGAGGAGGGGAAGCCAGCCTGAAGGAGGAAATTAACATAGAGAGTTTTCCGTAAGAGCTGGTCCATTAGTTGAGTCCTTAAAGTTAAATCTCAGTCTGATGGAGGGTGTGTGTGTATCTGTGTGTGTGTACAAAATGAAGGACTTCTCCAGCGGGAAAGGGTCCAGGCTTTCATTCACTTAGTTAAATATTTTTGAGCCCACTTAAAATGTGCTGTTTTCAATGGTGAGGATACACAGACAAGGAAATAAAACACCCAAGCCTTATGCAGCTTCCATTCTGGTGGAGGACACAGAAAATAGTAGGCGACAGGGCCAATAAACAAAATAATTAGGAAAACATATAGTCTATCAAGTGATGGACAAGCAGGAAAAGGGGCCAGGGAGTATCTGGGTGGAGAGGCTGATCATAAATAGGACGTGCTTTAAAAAATAAATAACTAGGATGTGCTTAGCTGAGCAGAGTGAACCAGGGAGAAGCCCAGGGAAAGACACGTGCCAACTATTCTCACTTACAAGCACCCAGGTTGGCCCTCAGCCCATCTGACAATATCTAGCCAGTTTTCTCTCCATCAGCTCTTGTCATTTTCAGGCTAAGTCTAAAACATTATTGATATGAAGTCCATTAAACAGAATAAAGAGAAAATAATTGTATCAATAGCATTAAAAAAAAACAAAACAAGGTAATCTAAAAAACCAGCATCATAGAAACCAGTAACAGCACTTTTTGGAAAAGTGACATTATATCAGATTATTTTGTCACTCTTTCTTCCCAATTTTCACTCTCAATCAGTTAGGACGTACCGCTCCACATGGACCTGGCAAGAGAGACTCCTGCCCTGGGCCCTGAGCTTTCAAAGGCCCCACCAGACCCTCCAGCCTTGCATCACTCCCGACTCTGAGGGTCCAGGGGAAACACATACCTGAAGCCCACATCCCTTCAAGAAAGTTGGTGATTCAGAAGGATGATTAAGCTAAACAAATGAGGGAGAGGTAAGTTACAAAAACTAAATAAGGTAAATCAATTCAATAAGGTAACTAAAATAAAAAAATCAATGGACAAAACAGCTGTACTATATATAGGCCAAACTAGTTGAAGAGCTGAAACTCATGAAAGGAAGAATTTGCTCTTGAGGTGAAATTTGACACAATTTTACTGGCCAGAGATGAGACAAAATAACACTTTCTTTGGAAGTAGTAAGTCATTATAGTTGCTAAAGATGTTTGGGGGTGGGGGAGGAGGGAGAGACAAAATTAATGAGATGCATTAAAAGCATCTAAAATGTTAGTAAAATTAAAAGTGGGACAAGGGCCAATAGACCTAGGGAACAAAAAGAAATTCTAAGAGCAAACCCTAATACACTGTTAAATGTATTAACTGTAATCGATAAAAATGGCATTTTCAAATGATGGAGCATGAATCAATTACCCAACAAGTGGTTCTAGGACATTTATGAAGGGAAAACTATCTTATCAAGATAAAGTCTAAATAAACAGAACATTGCTAATTAACCATATTTCAATAAATTTGTTTAAAGGTCTAAACATTGAAACACAAAAAGAAATCAATGAAAGTATTAATTAAAAAATAGAGGGGCTTCCCTAGTGGCTCAGTGGTAAAAAATCAGCCTGCCAGTACAGGAGACAGGTTCGATCTCTGATCCAGGAGAATCCCACATGCTGCGGAGCATCTAATCCCATTTGCTAAAACTATTGAGCCTGTGCCCTACAGCCCATGCTCCAAGACAAAAGAAGCCATCACCATGAGAAGCTTGCCCACCACAACTAGAGAGTAGCCTTCACTTCCCACAACTAGGTAAAAGCCCAAGCAGCAGTGAAGACCCAGCACAGCCAAAAATAAATAAATAAATAAAATAATTTTTTAAAAAGCCACAGAGATAGTTACATCCAGTTGGGGGTAAAAGTGGCTTTTGTTTTCTAACCATAAGGCTAAAACCCAGCACCATAAAGTGAAGAGTTGAGAAGTCTGACTATAGAAGGAAAAAATTCTTTGTCTGAAAAATAATCATAGAAATTTAAAGGCAAACAAGAAATCGGGTGAAATATTGAAAACATGTATAAAAGACAAAGGTTGGTATTCTTTACAAATAAAGAGTACCTAAAATTATAAAACAACAAATTGATGTGTAGAAAAATGGGCAAAGATCATGAAGATGCCACCAGTAAGAGTAAATTCACAAAGTATATGCAAAACTGCTTAATCTCAGTTTAGTTCAGTTCAGTCGCTCAGTCGTGTCCAACTCTTTGCAATCCCATGGACCATAGCACTCCAGGCCTCCCGGTCCATCACCAACTCCCAGAGTTTACTCAGACTCATGTCCATTGACTCGATGATGCCATCCAGCTATCTCATCCTCTGTCGTCCCCTTCTCCCCCTGCCTTCAACCTTTCCCAGCATCAGGGTCTTTTCCAATGAGTCAGTTCTTCGCATCAGGTGGCCAAAGTATTGGAGTTTTAGCTTCAGCATCAGTCCTTCCAATGTTTAATCTCACTGCTTACCAAAATAGCTTGAAGTAAAACAACAGCTTCATTTTCTCATCTACCAACTGGCAGGGATTTTAATGAATGATAAAATAGGATGTTTGCAAAGTTACATGGAAATGTTGACTTTTAATATTGTATATTTTGGTAGAATTATAAATTTATAAAAGCTTCTGATGGACAATCTGGCAATAAAGGCCAAAAAAATGTGCATACACATGAACCAAAGCTCTACCGTTAGGAAAATTTTTGAAGGTAACTAATTTTAGTGTAATTTAGCTAAAAGGATATAAATGTCAGAGTTACTTGATAAAGGAAAATGGATGTAAACTGTCAGATTCACACAATGGAACAAATGTTTAGTGCAATGGTTCTCAAAGTGTGGTCCCTGCAAGCATCATCTGAAAACATGTTAAAAAATACAAGTTCTCTGGCTCTTCCCAGACCTACTGAATCACAAATACTTGAGGGTTATGCCAGCAATCCTTGCTTTAAGAAACATTCCAAGTGATTCTGATGCATGCACAGTACAGTCTGAGAACCTCTTGCTGAGGGTGTAAATCAAGGGTTCTAGGAGGAACTAGATGGGACCATTCATATTGGGGAGTTTGAAAATTTTTTTAAAGGAACCATTTACAAAAGTAAACTAACCACAAGGGGTGGTGCTGAGACTGGTAACAGTAGGGCTGCATTATTATGCCTGACAGTGAAAGTGTTAAGTCTCCCAGTAGAGTCCAATTCATATGATCCCATAAACTGTAGCCTGCCAGGCTTCTCTGTCCATGGGATACTCCAGGGAAGAATACTGGATTGAATAGCCATTCCCTTCTCCAGGGGATCTTCCTGACCTAGGGATTGAACCTGGGTCTCCTGCATTCCAGGCAGATTCTTTACCATTTGAGCCACCAGGCAACCCCTAGAGGGAATATAACTAGATCCAGAAAGAGGCAGCTGTGTGGAAATGATTGTGACCTGGGTTGGGGACTCAGCAACCCCCCAGTGACCCCATAAGGAGGTAGTAGTAAAAAAAAAAAATACCCTACTTTGCTTGCCTTCCCCTCACTGATCTCATGCTGCAGGTCCCCACTGGATGATCCCAGAGGGCAGGGGAGCCCACTGGTGTGGTCCATCGAGCCAGTCCCTAGGCACAGGCAGGATGAAAGGGCAGAGGAAGGCCTGAAGGGGCAACTGAAAACATGCCATGCATGCAGCCATAGAAAAGGACTGTGTGGAATATTCAAGTGGAAAGTATTTGTGAAATAAATTTTTGAAAAGCAGAATATGATCTCTTTTTCATTAAAATATATATATATACATATTTTGTGAACACACACAAAGACATAAAAAATGCTTTCAGGACATATATCAAAGTATTAATATTAATAGTAGTTATTTCCAGATCTTGAGCTAAGTTACCTTGACTGTTTTATTTCCCTGCTACTTGATTTTTTTTACTTGCTGTATTTTCTAAAAGTTCTATTAATATAATAAACATGTAAGAAAAAAAGGCACTCAAAACCATGGGTTAAAGAATCTCAAAGAACATTGGAAAACCAATATATTTTTCTAACATTTGACTTATCTATTGTTTATGAATGATAATCACCTGTATGGATCAAAATTTATTGCCTTTTAACTTTAAGAAATATTATAAACAATGTGACTATAGAAAAAGACAATGTAATGAATAACAATATGAATTAGTACTGTTTAATAAACAGTACTAACAAACAATTAGTACTGTTTAATAAATAGTTTTTTGATGGATCATCGAAAAAGCAAGAGAGTAACAGAAAAACATCTATTTCTGCTTTATTGACTATGCCAAAGCCTTTGACTGTGTGGATCACAATAAACTGTGGAACATCCTGAAAGAGATGGGAATACCAGACCACCTGACCTGCCTCTTGAGAAACCTGTATGCAGGTCAGGAAGCAACAGTTAGAACTGGACATGGAACAACAGACTGGTTCCAAATAGGAAAAGGAGTACGTCAAGGCTGTATATTGTCACCCTGCTTATTTAACTTATATGCAGAGTACATCATGAGAAATGCTGGGCTGGAAGAAGCACAAGCTGGAATCAAGATTGCCGGGAGAAATATCAACAACCTCAGATATGTAGATGACGCCACCCTTATGGCAGAAAGTGAAGAAGAACTAAAGAACCTCTTGATGAAAGTGAAAGAGGAGAGTGAAAAAGTTGGCTTAAAGCTCAACATTCAGAAAACAAAGATCATGGCATCCGGTCCCATCACTTCATGGCAGATAGATGGGAAAACAGTGGAAACAGTGGCTGACTTTATATTTCTGGGCTCCAAAATCACTGCTGATGGTGACTGCAGCCATGAAATTAAAAGATACTTACTCCTTGGAAGGAAAGTTATGACCAACCTAGATAGCACATTAAAAAGCAGGGACATTCCTTTGCCAACAAAGGTCCGTCTAGTCAAGGCTATGGTTTTTCCAGTGGTCATGTATGGATGTGAGAGTTGGACTATAAAGAAAGCTGAGAGCCGAAGAATTGATGCTTTTGAACTGTGGTGTTGGAGAAGACTCTTGAGAGTCCCTTGGACTGCAAGAAGATCCAACCAGTCCATCCTAAAGGATCAGTCCTGGGTGTTCATTGGAAGGACTGATGTTGAAGCTGAAACTCCAATACTTTGGCCACCTGATGCAAAGAGCTCACTCATTGGAAAAGACCCTGATGCTGGGAAAGATTGAGGGCAGGAGGAGAAGGGGACGACAGAGGATGAGATGGCTGGATGGCAACATCGACTCGATGGACATGGGTTTGGGTGGACTCAGGGAGTTGGTGATGGACAGGGAGGCCTGGCTTGCTGCAGTTCATGGGGTTGCAAAGAGTCAGACATGACTGAGCAACTGAACTGAACTGAATAAACAGTTCTTGAGTGACTACTATATCAGCACAGAACGATTCCTGACTTAACTTAATCAATGCTCAAAGCTTAATCAAAGCTTCAAAGATGGGAGCTTTACTTCTAGACTATAGACAAGAAAACTAAAAGTCTTATACATGAGAGTTACTAGCCTAAGACTTCACCTCTTAACAGCTGGGGAGCAAGAACTCATATCAGAAAAATACCAAAATCTGTGCTCTACATATTTGTGGATGAGAATGAATTTGATTTTGAAAAGAATATATCAATTCTACCCCTATAAAAGTAAACCTTGGGACAGAGAAATTCACTGCATAATTTCATGCAGTAATTAATTAGCTTAAGAATAGAGCAATGGCTTCATGTCAATGTGAATCAAAATTATTACTTTAATGGTCCACACAGAGAAAATGTATACAGTGTATATCAAAATGAAAATATTTCAATTTTTTCTTACTCTAGTCTCAATATAGCCAGAGGAGTGAATCTGCTATTAAAATATCTGAGTATTTGATATTAATAGAAGCTACTGATAAGAATGTGTTTTCAACTAGGAAGCTATGAGTTTAAAGATTTTTAATTCTGAACTGATTGGTTCAAGATTGAGAAAGGAGTACAACAGGGCTGTCTGCTGTCATCCTGTCTGTCTAATTTATATGCTGAGCACATCATGAGAAATGCCAGGCTGCATAAGTTACAAGCTGGAATCAAAACAGCCGGGAGAAACATCAACAACCTCAGATATGCGGTTGATACCACTCTAATGGCAGAAAGCAAAGAGGAACTGAAGAGCCTGTTGATGAGGGTGAAGGAGGAGAATGAAAAAGACATTAAAACTAAATATTAAAAAAGCTAAGATCATGGCATCTGGCCCCATTACTTCATGGCAAATAGAGGGGGAAAAGGTGGAAGTAGTGACAGATTTCCTCTTCTTGGGCTCTAAAATCACTGGGAAATGTGACTGCAGCCATGAAATTAGAAAACGTTTGCTTCTTGGCAGGAAAGCTATGACAAACCTAGACAGTGTGCTGAAAAGCAGAGACATTACTCTGCTGACAATGATCCATATGGTCAAGGCTGTGGTCTTCCACATACAGTTGTGAGAGCTGGACCATAAAGATGGCAGAGCACCAAAGAATTGATGCCTTCAAACTGTCAAGCTGAAGAAGAAGACTGAGAGTCCCATGGATAGCAGGGAGATCAAACCAGTCAATCTTAAGGGAAATCAACCCTGAATACTCATTGGAAGGACTGATGCTGAAGCTGAAACTCCAGCATTTTGGCCATCTGATCCAAACGGCTAGCTCATTGCTGGTGCTGAGAAAGATTGAGGGCAGAAGGAGAAGAGGGCATCAGAGGATGAGATGGCTGGATGGTATCATCAATGCAATGGACACAAACTTGTGCAAAGTTTGGGTTATGGTTAGGGATAGGGAGGCCTGATGTGCTGCAGTCCATGGGGTCGCAAAGAGTCAGACATGACTGGGTGAGTGAACAACAACAACAATTCAAGCCACTGTACCTAAAGCAACACCTCCCACAACTTTTAATCTATCTTGTAAATGTACTTATTGTGCTTATATAGGCTGACTGGTATGTTTTTGTGCATCTGCCTATCCTATTTGAAGGTAAACTCCTCTGAAATAAAGATGCATATCTTACTACTACAGGCTTCCACTGTGGCTAGCACAATGCCCTTTGCTTATGTATGCGTACATCAGTTGTGAATGAACGTGTATCACTGAGGATAAGCTAAACTACACTGTGGGAACAAATAACACACAACCCCAGGTCTCACTGGCTAAATCCAACCAAAGTGTCTTTACTAAATCACATTACATGCCAAAGCTGGGTTGGCAGGGGAGGTCTGTTTATCAGAAACAGACGCTGATAGTAGCTTCAGAGTGAAACATGCTTTCTCGAACACTTCTGTGTGGAAAGAGAATGTGGTGAATAGCCTCCTAAATTCACCCTAAATAGAACGCAGATCACTTTCACTCAGTGATCCCACTGGCCAGTGTAAATTACATGACCAAACCTAATTTCCACAGGCAGAGAAGTACAATCTTATCCCATGCAAGGCAGGTGGAGAGCCAGAGGTATCTGAAGACTGTATTAAAGTCGGTCACAAAAGGTTTTAAGAATGAACCATGACGTTGTCAGTTAGTACTTGTAAACACATTTCCTCACTGGTGATGATTTACGATGTCAGTTTATCTTTTTTGGTACTAACAGAACCAAACATAGAAATAGACAAGTTTTATATATCTCCCTGACATTACAGTTGTATCATTGCTGAAATATCTGTTACTTTTATTTCATCATCCATGGAAAATTCATATTTATTATTTCCTATATCATATTTATTATTTCCCATATCTTTCCATAGGTATCTTTCCAAAGATAGAAGAAATAACCATTGATTAATAATGGCCAATAAAAAAGATGAGAGAAGAAAGAATGGCTTGAGGGCATCCCATAATTCATTCACTTGATTCAGTGAACATCAATCGAGACCTGATCTTGCCCAGATACCTGAGAAATGCTGGGGGTATGAGAATGACTAAGCCTCAGAGTCTGGCTTCAGGCTGAAGGGAGGTACACCAAAATGTAAGAGTGTTGGAATGAATAATTTCATCTTTATATGATAATTTTTCATGTATTAGACTTTTGATATCACATATTTCTTTTATAACTTTGTTAAAAGTAATTTTAAAAAAAACTTCTCTAATCATCTGTTCTTTTCATCAGAGCTCAAAATTGGTATAATTTACTTTCCCTAATTAAATATTCTTAGGTACTTATCTGCAGCTGCTAATTTTCTTCTTGTCTAGCTGTCATACAGTTTATTCTGGATTTATTGTTTTAAACACTTAAATGAGAAAGCGACAAATGAAATGTTGTTTCTTGCCAGTTCAAGTGGCTTCATCCATGAATAAAAGCCTTTATTGAGCAGATGCCTTTTCTACTCATTCATAAATTTATCAAACATTATACCTGTGTGACGACAGTGGGCACACAAGGCTGGAAGGATCTATCTAAGCACAGCAAGCTGGTGATTGCAAGGGTTTCTACCAAGTCCATTTCATAAAATAGGTGTTTGCTGTATTCCATGATAAATGCCTGCCAATTTTTATTATCTTGGAGTAAATATAATTATCATAGATAAACAGCAAAACACTAATTTAATACTCAATGAATATAGGAATACATACCAAATAAATCTATCAACCAGCATATATAAATTAATCTTCACATGTTTAAATAATATATATTTACAATTCTTTGGCAAAAATAAAATTCAATTTCCATAAAATTGCATGGTCATTTTCGATAAACTTAAATTCTTATAACATAGAATTGTTTTCCCTGTACACTAATTTTACCCTATACTTTCTATGTGTTCTTCTTTACATGTTGTGTTTTATACAAAAAATGTCTCTGAGTTCTAAAAGCTTTTTTGATCCCCAAAGTCCTCTTTGCTCTTCCCATTTCCAGTTGCCATGGACCCTAATCTCCATGGTGTGTTCTTTATTGTTTATTTTAAACAATTTTATGTTTTTGAGGACATTTGAAAGAGCTGTTAAACTTGACTGCAATATAGTGCATCTTCACAAGGACATTTATAGTGATATGTATTTCCATACTTTCTAGGAACTTTCCTGTATGTTATCTCATTAGGTAAAGCGAAGCACAAGTTTGTTATTTTGAAGGTTATGTTACTAATTAGTCAGGTACCTGGGGGGCTGTTAGGTAACACAGATGTACTGCATGGTTTGAAAGCAAAAGGCAGGCTCACTAAGGACTTCCAGCCACAGTCTAGAGTTTGCAGTCTCTACTCCTTGGAAGAATATGCAAAATCCAAACCCTGGACCTAGAGTGGAGGAAGGTGTGACAGGCTGGGGCCTGGAACCCTTTGTTTCTTGCTTGCACCTGGACATATGCCTCCTCCAGCAACAGAATATAAAAGAAACTAAAAGGGACTAAAAGTAACTGTGTACATGCACCAGTTGGGACAAATTATGAACAAGATACAAAGAGACCAAAAACCCAACTGCCACCTCTGAGATGTCCAGAGCAAAAGCAGAATACTGCACATGATTCTTGCACACAGCACCACCAAGGGGCTGAGCAGACCACCCAAGCCACCCCTTAGTCTGACCCATGGATCGGCCCCTATCTTCACTTCATTTAGGAGACAAGCTCAACAGCCCCTCACATTAGGAAGCAAGCAAGCGCACCTGTTTCTTGTTTGTGCTGCAACAAGAGTCCCAGTAAAGCCTTGCCTGAATTTTTCATCTCATCTCTTTCCAGTTTCTACTGATAAAGGAGTCCAAGAATCCTGGTCAGGTCAGGCCCACTCATGTGGATTCAGAGGTGTTATAGTGTTCCAGTTCTGAGGTTAAACATCTTCTTTCTATATTTCAGAGTTTATATAATTTTAAAAAGATAACTCCTAACAATTTCACAAAATGTTGTTTCACTATGTAAGAAACATTACTCTGCAAAAATACATCTGAGAACCTACCAATGACAGCTGTGAGAGAATAGAGACCTTTGGAAGGACCATGACCTGACCCTTACAGAGCCTCAGTTAAGAAACACCCCAGCATAGCTTAACACTTCTACCTGCCTGCACTCAAATGGAGAGCTTTCTGGAAATTTCTCATTATAATGCAAATCCAAGAATTGCTTTAAAAAATGCAACCAGAATGGATACGGAATTCAAGTAACATATCAGGATTAAAGCTAATCTTCCAAAGAGAAATTGCTTTTCAATAACAATCAAAAAATACAACACATTAAACACAAACTTCCCATTTATTGTAACAACAAAAAATGTAGAATAAGTGCACATGGACCTGGAAGTATATTATGTTAATAAAATAGCAAATAATAATTATTGCTTTTTATCTCAATTCTGTATGCTTTTCACACAGGCTCCTTCTAATTCTCACAACAACTCCACCAGGTCACTGTTATATCCCACTGGGACCAGCAGAAAATGAGGTCAGGACAACTGAGTAAACTGTCAGATGACACAGCTCTCAGCAGAGTCAGGTCAGGAACCTTTGTCCTTCAAAGCCTCTTCAGTCTTTTCACTCCCTACCATCCTTTGATCAGCACGACCCATACAAAGAAAACTGTAAGATGCTGCAGAGGACACTCGAACTGAATGTAGGTTCATCAATGTTCCCAGACGGGAAAACTGGAGAGTAAAAAGAAATCTTTTTTTCTCAAAATAATATACAGATTTAATGTAATGTCAATCAAAATCCCAATGAGACTTTTCTCTGTGGGGGATAGCTTTTTTGTGGAAACGTTACCCCTAAGTTCATCGATATGCATAAATAGGGAATGAAGGCACTGTCTTAGCTCTGATGAGAAGGCAGCAGAAGACTTAAAAGCCAGAAAGCCACAAGAACACACAAGAGATAATGACAATGAATGAGAGAGAATCCACATCTTTTTTTTTTTTTTTTGAACAATGGATGGTATGGAGATGTGACTTAAGTTAAAAGGCAGGAAGCAAAGAACGAGCTCAAAGAAAAGGCAATCATCAGGAAAAAAGCCAATTCACATCACAGAATCAAAAAAAAGTTCCAGAACTGAAAGAAGGAAACCAAGAGGGGGACAAAAATAGGAGAAAGTATATATAGGGAAATTTGGTCTCTTCCCCACCACAGCAATAAATAGTTTATTTTCAGAGGAAACTTTTGAAAAGAAGCTCTAAATTTCGAGGCACCAGACACAGAGGAGGGGAGAGGTGCATTGCTGAACTAAAGGACGCTGACACCTGCCTGTCCCAGCTCCCAGAACTCTGACAGTCAAATTCTGTCTCACAGGAAAAAGTCTGGAGGCTTCTTCTCTGGGAGAAAATGACCAGCTAAAGGGAAACAGCTACATATGGGAGGATTAGAGTGAGTCTTCCAATGAAGTGAAGTCCACCAATTGATGGACTAAGCTTTATTCTTAAATATGACCAGATGGCCAAGGATGACCAGATATTTGAACCAGAGGAACACAGAGATCAAAACAAATAGGTAGGTTAAAAGAAGTTCGAAGAAACACATCAAGGAGCAGAAGAAAACTAACAACATTGGGGAAAAAAAGATAATGTATGCCTTTACATAAGAGAATTGGTCCATAAAACAAGAATCAGAGTCTATGAAAATAACAATAAAGAGTAATCTAAAGCTCTCAAAAATTAAATATTAAATATTTGTCTCTCCACTATATAATTTTTAAAAATCATTTGGAACCTCAGTTCCAGATTGTTATTATGATGTTAATTTATGTGTCTTATTTAAGGATTTTTTTGTTCACAGTTATATTAAAATTCCACAAATATATGTTTCAAAACATATTTTGGCTTATCAATGAAATTACCAGTTTCGTGCTTATAACTGTTTCTTGCATGCACTTTCCCTTTCATTGGTTCAACATTCCAGTGGATTTTAATGAATATTTTTTCCAGAAACAGTGCTACTGATGGACTATTTCTTAAGTACTGACATGTCACAAGGTTTCTTTCGTGCTGTATAAATCCTGGTTTGTCTCTATGCAGTACTCTAGGCCCACAATCTTGGTGAACCTTCTTTTGTCATCAGGCAGTATGGCAAACTGACAACACTGCTGGTCTCTTCCATTTTGAAAATTTTAAATGTTTATAGGATTCTTCTCTTTACCCGTGAACTTAAAATATTGTTAGGATACATATATGTGCCTGTCTTTTTCAGTACCCTACAGAGGCTTGGGAGGACTTTTTCAGCAGAAACCTCAGATCTTTCTTTAGTGCAGATAAATTCTCTTTTATGTATCTTTAAATATTACCACTTCTCCATCTGCTCTATGTTAGAGTGGATGAGGGGAATAAACATATGTCAGATACACTAAGTCTATCCTCTCACTTATCTTTTATAATTCTTATTTATTTATATTTTCACTCCATGTTCTGTGAATGTTCCTCAAATTAGTTTCTAAATTCCCACTTCAATTTTTAGCAGTGTTTAATTGGTATTTGTTGCCAATATTGGTAGGACTCTCAGCAACCAAATTTTCAATTTCCTTTTTCATAGCTGTCTACTTTTTTAGCACAATACCCCTCTCAACTTTCCTTGAGGTTGCTAGTTGGGGTGTGTTTAAATGTCTCTTCTGTTTCAATTAATTCTATTTTATGTGTTTTCTCTGAACACTCCATATCCCCACCAATCTGCCCTACTATTTCCCTTCAGATAACCTCAGTTAAAATTTCTTATTATTTGCTCATATTTATCAAATGAAAGTATAAATCATTCTGTGTGCCAAACACAGTACTAAATAATATAAACTTTGTCCTATAAACCCCCCAAATCTGAGATAAATGTTATCCTCCCTGAGTGTCACCTGGAGGTGAAAAGATATAGGATTCTGTGGTGAGTTAGGGATTCTCTTCAAACGACTGAAATCTTTCAGTCCCTCAACCCCACTCCTTCAGCCTCTGCTTGGAACCATGTGGACATTTTTGCAGTCAGAGTTGGGAGTGCTCAGAGAAAGTCTGGGAAGAGCACAAGAACAATATTTTCTTTTTCCTTTCTGTACAATTATTTATTTTTATTTTTTTTAACTTTTTGGCCATGCAGCAAGCATGTGGGAATCTTAGTTCTGTGAGTAGGGATCGAACCCTCATTCCCTGCAGTGGAAGCATAGTCTTAACCACTGGACTGGTAGATAAGTCCCTCTCTGTATTTACTGTGCATATGCAGTCATTGGAGACCTCTCGACTTCTGCCCAGGTGGGAGTCAGCCAGGGTCCACACTCAGTTATCTAGCCAGCCATCCATCAAGTGAAGCTGGGAGAGAGACTACAGAGGTCCATAGGAGATGCTCAGGGACAAGTATCAAAGTCTTTCATCTCCCATCCCACCCTCCCAACCTCAGTGGCTCAAGGCCACGATTTTGAGGGGTTGCCAAAGACACCCATCTTCTCAGGATTCTCTGCTTTGCCTGTACTGGGCTGAGGATCAAAAGCCACTGACTGATTTCTTGATCATTCTCCTCTCATCTTTAAAATGTTGGTTCAGTGATGATACTCTTCCACGTTAAAAATAAATCTATCTGAAATCAATTGTTAATATTTTAAAGCAGTGTTGCAGACAATGTAACTTAAAGCTTAGGTCCTGAACTTAAATAACCTCAGTTTAAATTCTGGCTTCACAAATTATTCTGTGAACTTGAGCAAGCTATTTTACTTAATATTTCCTTTCCTGTAAATTCACAATAATAGGATTATTAGGAAGAAAAATGAGATGAGGCATTTAAAGCATTTAGCACAGTGCCTGGTTTGCAGTAAACAAAATAAATGTTTGTTATCATTATTTTTGACTGTGAAAATCTCCAGAGTCAGTAATGTTACCAAGATACCTAAAATTGCCACAAAGATTTCAAACTGAGTTCTGGGGTGGGGTGGGGAGGCACCCATAGAGGTGTAAACCATAAAAATAAAGAACAAAATCATCATAATTCACAAGTGATGTGATATATAAAGTCTACTACATGTGCATTGTGTGTATAAAAATGTCTCAAAAAAGTTTTGAAGAACAGACATGCAGATTTGTTTACATTTTTACTTTTTAAATACTTGAGACTTTGAAAAGCTGCAAAAACAGAACAGAGTTCCAGTGTACTTTCCAAGTATCCCCTAATGTTAACATCTTACATTATTACCATGATGTACTTGTCAAAACTCAGTATTTGTGCTATACTATAAACTAGAGACTTTATTAGCACATTTTACTGTTCTTTTTCTGTTCCAAGATCCAAACTAAGACCCCTGTCAACACTGTATTTCTCATGTCTCCTTGGTCTCCTCTAATCTGTAGGAATTCTCCAACGTTCCCTTGCCTTTCATGACCTTGATACTTTTACAGAGTTCTTGTCAGTTATCTTATAGAATATCCCTCAATTTGGGTCTAATACTTTCTCATGATTAGACTGAGGTTCTGTGCTTTGCATAAGTATACTCTTTAGTGATGTGTGCCTCTCAGTGCATCCTATGTCTTACTAGTGGTGATATCAACTTTGATCACTTGGTTAAGGTGAAGTTGGCTACAAACTGGTCAGGTAGTTAGAACAGAAAACAGAGCCCAAGATGGCTGAATCACTTGGCAGGTTTAAAAAAAAAGGCCCATGAAATGGGAGGTGAAGGACCAGAGTGAGAACCCCTAGCAAGAAAACACGCCCAAAGCACACCCCTTTCTCTGACTGGTCCTAGGTGCAACTAATCGGGCGAATGCTAGTACAATCCCCTATTTGCACAGGGTAAAACCAATCAGACCCCAGGGACAGTACAATACCCTATCCGCATAGGGCATAACCAATCAGGCTCCAAGGGGAGGAAACAGAATAAAAAGAGAAGTAGAGGAAACTTTGTGTGCTTCTTTGGCGGTCCTTTCCCTCTGTGTGTTCGATTTGAACTGCGTGCTTCCTGCTTGAGTTCTAACTAGTTTGTCCTTAGAAACAGTACCTGCTTAATAAGTACTGCGTCCAAATCTTTGCTTCTACCAGACACTGGAGGGAGAGGAGAAAAGGAAACCAACAAACTTACTTTTTCGCTCCATGATCAAGAAATCCTTGGGGAAGATGCTTCGATACTATGTAAATATACTGTTCCTCTTCACACTTTTATGGTCTAATTTCAGCATCCAGTTGTTTCACCTGAAACAACTGTTATCGGGGTGTTATAATGGTAATTTTCTATTTCCTTAATTTCTTCAATATTTACCAACTGGAATTCTTATGCAAGGAAGGGCTGTCCCTGCATGTTTGACACCTGCTGAGTTTCAGAGCAGAGGAGACTTAGGATCTTCTGAGACCTCAGATGCCAGCAGCTTTGACATCATCTGCGAGCTTGTTAGAAATGCAGAATCTCAGGCCCCACTGGGACCTACTGGATCAGAATCTGCATTTTAACAAGATTGAGTAATTCGTGTGCTTTGAGAAACTCATTCACATTTATTAAAGCACTTGACAATTGAGGTCCTACTTGGAGTTAACAGAGTCAGCCAACACTTGTTTTCTGACTCTCAATTCATGCTCCTCTTCTAACTTGGTTGATCCATTCACAAAGGAAATACAAAGCACACAGGCTTTGAACTTGAAACTGAATTTAATTTTTTTTTCTTCTCTTTTTTTTTTATTTTAAATAAATTTATTTATTTTAGTTGGGGGCTAATTACTTTACAATATTGTAGTAGTTTTTGCCATACATTGACATGAATCAGCCATGGGTTTACATGTGTTCCCCTTCCTGGACCCCCCTCCCACTTCCCTCCCGATCCCATCCCTCTGGGTCATCCCATTGCCCCAGTCCTGAGCATTTGTCTCATGCATCGAATTTAACACTGTTTATCTGCCTATCTACCAATCCATTCTTAGGCAAGCAAGTTAACCTCTTTGAACTTCAGTTTCCACATCTGCAAATTGATGAAAATATTAAATTAGGGATAATAGGGAAGATGAAATAATATCTGGGGAGCACCTGGCATGTGACATGTGACTGACAAAGAGATGTGTGTGCTGATGTGGCCCAGCTGTTGGGAGTGCTATCCACACTCAACTTCAGTGGTGCCTTCAGCCTTTCCAGGGTCAGTCTCTGTGGTAGAGAGCTGCCTCATTCAACGTCATGACCTCCAGTGGTGACCCATATCCAAAGACAGGTATATAAAGGCCCAACCATTCTGGTCCCACAGAACAACCCTGACAACCACTTCAGCTCCAAAAGCACTCTTGACTAAACATCCTAAATATTTCAGAGTCCATTTCTAGGACGCAAATTGCCATACAATACAAAATAGGTTCTTGAGAATCAGGAACAACTATTAAGTAAAAGAGGAGAGTGAAAAAATTGGCTTAAAGCTCAACACTCAGAAAACAAAGATCATGGCATCCAGTCCCATCACTTCATGGCAAATAGATAGAGAAACAGTGGAAATAGTGGCTGACTTTATTTTTTTGGGCTCCAAAATCACTGCAGATGGTGATTGCAGTCATGAAATAAAAAAGACGCTTACTCCTTGGAAGGAAAGTTATGACCAACCTAGATAGCACATTAAAAATCAGAGACATTACTTTGCCAACAAAGGTCCGTGTAGTCAAGGCTATGGTTTTTCCAGCGGTCATGTATGGATGTGAGAGTTGGACTATAAAGAAAGCTGAGGGCCGAAGAATTGATGCTTTCGAACTGTAGTGTTGGAGAAGACTCTTGAGAGTCCCTTGGACTGCAAGGAGATCCAACCAGTACAGCCTAAAGGAAATCAGTCCTGAATGTTCATTGGAAGGACTGACGTTGAAGCTGAAATCCAATACTTTGGCCATCTGATGCGAAGAGCTGACTCATTTGATAAGACCCTGATGCTGGGAAAGACGAGAGGAGAAGGGGACGACAGAGGATGAGATGGTTGGATGGCATCAGTGACTCGATGAACGTGAGTTTGAGTAAACTCTGGGAGTTGGTGATGGACGGGGAGGCCTGGTGTGCTGCAATCCATGGGGTCACAAAGAGTCGGACACGACTGAGTGACTGAACTGAACTGCTATGCCTTGGGGATAACCTTTGTGTATTGTCCATAACACTAAATGCAAATTGACCCAAATACATATTAAATACCTATAATGCATCTGGCAAGGTGCTGGTTATAGAAATGCAGAGAGAGCACAGGAAAACACTGCTTGCTGTTAAACAGAGAAGACTAAAACAAGATGGTGCAATCAACCAAAACACTATTTTGGCAAAATTACTGTGGCCACTGGCTGGTCTAGTCTCAATCCAAATTCCCCTAATATCGAATCCTGATACAGCTTCACCAAGGACCATCCACCACCGGAGAACCCTAGAGTCAGGAGGTAGAGGGTAACCACTCACTTTCTAACAAAAAAAATGAAGACACGACCGGATTTTAAATTAAAGAAGCTCATTGTTTCCTGAACAACTCTTTGCTTACCCTTGATACAAATAAAGTCCAGAAATAAGTGTCAGCGAGTTACTGGACACCCAAGTCACAAAGAATGTGAAACCGAGTTTTATAGCCCTGCTTTTAAAAGTACTTTTAAAAGCTTCTCTGCACGTTCAACTGTTCCACATGACAAAAGGAAAACTACACTGTGCTTCTGTTGCAAATGACTGTACCCGAAGGTCAAAATGGCACTCTATGTCACTCTCAACAGGCAGAAATCATGTAAACCTCAATTATTTACTCTGATGAAAGACCTTTTAGCCTGAAATGTTGTTACAATACACACACACACACACACACAACATTCCTACATGATTAAATCTACATTACCATGAGAAAAATCAGAACAGGCATATTAATATGTTTGTCTGGGCACTACCTATTATTCCGGAGTTTTGGTTTTGAAAGCTTAGTAAAGGTTTCCTTGGATAATAGACAACTTTAATGGTCTTTCACGAAAAATTCTAAAAGTACAAAATTTCCATTACCCACTGCTGGCCAGAGGCAAGCTCCTCAAGGGGTACACAATTGTACTAGCACATCAAGAAGCCTTAAAATAGTCTTTAGAAGCAATAAGCCCCCGCCCAGAGTGCCCAATAACCCAGTTCTGTGTCCCAATTTGATCTGACCATCTTTATGATCAACTCATGTTCTCTCCCTTGGTTTTTCCCCCACAGTGTGTAGACATGGGGCTTGGTCATTGCTCTGCCACTGAGGGCTGATGATCAGTCCCACTTGTCTTCTTGTTTTGTAAACAAGTGGAGTGACCATACCCACAGGAACTGGTCCATTACATGCCCCCTATTTCTCTGCTTTAGAAGCGTCTCTTTAAAAACACAACACCAAATTCTGCTCTACAACTGCCAGGTGAATATACTCCCGGAGGTTCAGAGCTGCTCCAGTGATGCTGGAGCCATTTGGTGGTGGTGCTGTAATCCCTGAGTCGTGTCCAACTCTTGCGACCCCATGGACTGTAGCCCATGAGGCTCCTCTTAATTTCTAGGTCCATATATAAATACTCCATTGCCCAATTTTTTCCACCTATTTAATGATTATTTATTTAATTATTAATTAGCATTTTACACATTGTCTTCTGGCCAAAAATGAGCTTCCCAGGTGTTAGTGGTAAAGAACTCATCTGCCAGTGCAGCCGACATGGATTTGACCCCTGGGTTGGAAGATCCCCTTAATGATGACATAAACACATATGATCCAATGGTTCTCAACGAAGGGGTGATTTTGCTCTCCAAGGAACATTTGGAAATACCTGGAGAAATTTTTGCTTGTTCCAACCAGGGGTGGGTTGGGCTGCTACTAGTGAACAGAGGTCAGGAATACTGCTAAACATCCAACAAAGTGGAGGGCACATCCCCACAGAACAGGTCATGAAGCCCATGAAGTCAATGATGCTAAGGTAGAGAAACCCGAAATCCAACATTGTAAAAAACTGAATGGAAAAGGAAATAAGGACAAAGCAAAATCTGGCAGCAGTATGGTAAAATTCAGTCAGAAGCTTGCAAGTATTTTGCCATATTTGGACCACAGATTTGGCTCTGAGCTTCCTATCAGCCAAACCAAAGAGGGAAATACCATGTGATCAGTAAAATAAAAATGATTCACAAACCACCCCCAGGAAGTTTCTGTTGGCTCACAAGACTGATAAGAATTCTTCCTAAGGCAAGCAGAAAGGAGATACAGGGTGGTGATGGAGTTCCATCTTCCATCCTAAAGTCATGAAACAACAAATCCAAGCATGTTTCAGTGAGGCTAGCTCTCATAGCTACCCAGTGCAAGGATGAAACAAAATTCAACTCAAGACAAAGGATGAAAACCACAAGACCTGAGTTCACTTCTGCTTAGTTTTATTTTGCTCTGTTCTTCCCTGGGGGTAACAGTGTTGGATATGATACTGACCAGGGTTCTTGGCTTTCCCCTAAATCAACAGAAATTGACTAGAGGTCAGACAAGAAATTCAGGCAAGGCTTTACTGGGGCTACTACTCCAGCTGCAGAAGGGATGGAAAACAAATAACAGGCCCCTTTGTGTGCTCCCCAAAGTGGGGGGATAAGCTGGTTCCTTACATGGGGTGAGGGTAGCGGTGTGCCCAGGGATCAGGTCAGAAGGATGGCTTAGGTGTTCTGCCCACCCCTTCGGGGCGTTGAGTGCAGGGGGCATGTACAGTACTCTGCTTTTGCTACCAACATCTAGTTTTTGCTCCTGGTTCTTCAGAAGTGGTAGTTGGGGTTTTTTTGGTCTTTTTGTATCTTTCAGTACAGAATTTGCCAAAACTGCTGCATGCAGGCAGTTATTTTTAGTCCAATATAGTTTCTTTGTATTTTGTTGTTCATGGAGACATTTGCCTAGGTACAAGCATTGCAGCACTGTAGCAGAGGGTCCCAAGTCAGTTTCAGATAGACCATAGATCTTTCATACATCTATGTTTTATGTGTCCTCTTTCTCATAGCCACACCTTGATAATGTTTGAGCAACAGAGTTTGAAGTTATAATGTGGCAATAATTTAGAATAGACTTTCCCATTAAAGGACCTCCCTGGTGGCTCAGAGGTTAAAGCGTCTGCCTCCAATGTGGGAGACCTGGGTTCGATCCCTGGGTCGGGAAGATCCCCTGGAGAAGGAAATGGCAAACCACTCCAGTGTTCTTGCCTGGAGAATCCCATGGACGGAGGAGCCTGGCAGGCTACAGTCCACGGGGTCGCAAAGAGTCGGACACGACTGAGCGACTTTCCTTTCCCATTAAGGGAATTCCAGAGGAATCAACTGAAAGAGCTCCCAATGGCTAAAACAAGATGAGACACCCACAGCAGGAAGACATGCATCCACTGCATTTAGAAACTGTTCACTTGGCTAGAAGAAGCACAAGCTGGAATCAAGATTGCCGGGAGAAATATCAATAATCTCAGATATGCAGATGGCACCACCCTTATGGCAGAAAGTGAAGAAGAACTAAAAAGCCTCTTGATGAAAATGAAAGAGGAGAGTGAAAAAGTTGGTTTAAAGCTCAACACTCAGAAAACTAAGATCATGGCATCTGGTCCCATCACTTCATGGGAAATAGATGGGGAAACAGTGGAAACAGTGGCTGACTTTATTATCTTGGGCTCCAAAATAACTGCAGATGGTGATTGCAGCCATGAAATTAAAAGACACTTACTCCTTGGAAGGAAAGTTATGACCAACCTAGATAGCATATTAAAAAGCAGAGACATTACTTTGCCAACAAAGGTCTGTCTAGTCAAGGCTATGGTTTTTCCAGTAGTGAGAGTTGGACGGTGAAGAAAGCTGAGCGCCGAAGAATTGATGCTTTTGAACTGTGGTACTGGAGAAGACTCTTGAGAGTCTCTTGGACTGTAAGGAGATCCAACCAGTCCATCATAAAGGAGATCAGTCCTGGGTGTTCATTGGTAGGACTGATGTTGAAGCTGAAACTCCAATACTTTGGCCACCTCATGCGAAGAGTAGACTCATTGGAAAAGACCCTGATGCTGGGAAGGATTTTGGGGCAGGAGGAGAAGGGGTCGACAGAGGATGAGATGGCTGGATGGCATCACCGACTCGATGGACATGAGTTTGGGTAAACTCCAGGAGTTGGTGATGGACAGGGAGGCCCGGTGTGCTGCAATTCATGGGGTTGTAAAGAGTCGGACACAACTGAGCGACTGAACTGAACTGAAGATACAAGAAAAAAGGAGGGAACAAAACAATTGATTTTACCAGTGACATATTCTCCAGTGTCCCTTCAGATTAGATTGAGATTAGATTGAGTTCACAGTTTAACCCATAATCCCATCAGTCCATGTTTCAAGAATTAAAGACGCCCCCCCAAAAAAAAAATTACTTTAAAAGTGTAAAATGAATCCTATTGAGGATAAACTAGTAATTTATTTTGGAAAAATGTAGAATACCCACTTTATGCCATGCACAAAAATAAAGCTCATATAAAGATTCAAATGTTAAAAAATAAAGCCAAGAAATAAAAGGACATATGTGCAGATTATTTATGTCTAAATTCATGTCATCCATCCATCTATTCTTAGAAAGAAGGCATTTTCAGTTTGCACTTCTTGCAAACCAAGTAAGTAGTAAGTAAAATATTGGTAATTTTATTAAATAAGGTTGAATTGCATGGGTATTGAACATCAAAAAATGCCATAAAACCCAAGGCCCAGATTTTAGTGTCTAATTTCATTGTCCAATGAAAGAAACTAAAACCAAGCACTGAAACGGGCACAGAAGCCTTTCTGTGTCCCTAGTTTCTTGTTTGAAGGGAACAGGTTTCAGCCTCCATGACAGTCCCCCTATCAGTTCCAAAGGACAGGTTCAAACAGTAGCTACTCAGGAAAGGGAAAAGATGAAGAGACAAGGAAGGAGCAGTCAAGAAATAATTGTGCAGCCTTTGGACAGGATCCTGGTTTTGCCTCAAGAAATACACATAATAGTATCTTTGAGCTCTTCTACAGAACTCAGATGGTAAAGAATCTGCCTGCAGTAGACCCAGGTTTGATCCCTGGGTTGGTGACAGAGTTAATTATTGGGTAGGTTGATAAGGAGTCCCTCAAGGAGGAGAAAGGGGTCTGGGGCTCCTGAGGAGGAGGAAAGGGACACATTTTTTTCTACATTGCTTTGTCTTAGTCACATAAGATGTTTTTTCTTATACTTTGAGTTGTTATGACAATAATCTTTAAGACTAACTTTCTTTAAGGCCAGAGCTGATTACACAACACAACTACTATCTTGCTCAAGGGTATGTTTTTTTCCTTAAGCTCTGTATTAATGATTATATAATAACAATATATCTTGCTTGAGGACATGTTTCTCCTTCTTAACAGGAAACTTCTGACTAATCTCCTTATCTTAAGACTTATGTTGTAAGAGTGGGTCTGGTAAGATCTTTCTATTGTTAGTTTTAAGATGTGTGTTGTGGGAATGGGCCTGGTAAAAGTATATAAGGCCTTGATAAGACTCATCAGGAGACGAACTGAGACCCGATCAAAGAAATGCACACACCCTGATCCTTATCTGACTTCCCTGGTGGCTCAGACTGGTAAAGCGTCTGCCTACCATGTGGGAGACCCGGGTTTGATCCCTGGGTCGGGAAGAGAGGAGGAAATAGCAACCCACTCTAGTACTCTTGCCTGGAAAATCCCATGGACAGAGAAGCCTGGTAGGCTGATGTCCATGGGGTCACAAAGAGTCACGACTGAGCGACTTCACTTCTTCTTCTTCTTCTTCTGATCCTTATCAGCAACCCTTCCCTTGAACCACTGCTATAAAACTCCTCACCAAATCCCCTGGGGTGGGGGCACACAGTTTTGAGTGCGTTAGCCCACTGTGTCCCCCTTTGCCTGGCAAAGCAATAAAGCTATTTTCTATTTCACCCCAAGCTCTGTTTCCAAGATTCAATTTGGCTCCAGTGCACAGAGGCCAAGTTTCAGCAAATTTCAGAGCTCCTTGGAAAAATGGCCGATTCTAGGACTGAAACAAGAAAGATTTAAGACAAGCCTGGGTATCTTTCTTAGTGCTAGGAAGTAAGAAAGTGCTCAAAAAAAAAACCAACAAAAACCCAAACAATGATGGGCTTGTCAAAAGGACACAGGAGTCAACTGAAAGAATTCCCAATAGCCAAAGCTGGGAAAATTTGAGAAACAAAATAATGTATTGCTGGAATATAACTTGAAGTATAAAATATTCATGAGTCCATACTGACATAAATAAATGATTGAATAAACTAATAAGTAGAGGAGAAGGGACAAATCTAAGGAGAAGAATTCTAAATAATTTATGTAGGTACTCTGCCCCCAAGGAAGTCAAGCATACTCCCCACTCCTTGCCTGTGAGCTGTAAATAATGACTTCTTTCCAAAGCACTGTGTAGAAAGGGGAAAAAAGAGGAACTTGACAGTGGAGAAACCTGGCAAGCACCACCTCTGGCAGATGATCGAAGTCAACTTCAACAGTGACAAACTAGTCACATTGATAGCATGTACCTTTGATATGATGTGATGAAAATAGTGCTCTATCTCCACCTCAAAACACATAACCCCAGGCTAATAATCATGAGGAGAATGTCTAGACAGAGGGACATGTAACAAATACTTGGCCAGTCCTCTTCAAAACCGCCAAGGTCATCAAATCAAAACCAAGAAAAGTCTGAGATATTGTCAGAGCCTATGTCACAGGCAATCCTAAAGGAAATCAGTCCTGAATATTCATTGGAAGGACTGATGCTGAAGCTGAAACTCCAATACTTTGGCCACCTGATGCGAAGAACTGACTAATTGGAAGAGACCCTGATGCTGGGAAAGATTGAAGGCGGGAGGAGAAGGGGATGACAGAGGATGAGATGGTTGGATGGCATCACCAACTCAGTGGGCATGAGTTTGAGTAAGCTCTGGGAGTTGGTGATGGATAGCGAAGCCTGGCATGCTGAACTCCATGGGGTCACAAAGAGTCAGATATGACTGAGTGACTGAACTTACTGATGTCACAGGAAGACTTAAGGACTGAATGTAACCTTGAGTAGGACCCTGTGGGGCTCCTGGACACAGAAATCTTTCTGCATCCCCCATTTCTTACTGGTAGAGAACAGACTCTAGCCTCCATGACTTTCCTTGAGTTCCAAATGGCAGATTTGAACAGTTTCTAATCAGGGAAAGGAGGGGGTGCAGAGACAAGGAAGGAGCAGCCAAGAAACAATAGGGTAGCCTTGGAGCAGGGTCCTGGCTCTGCCTCAAGGGATAGAGACTACAAAATCTTTGAGCTCTTCTGCAGAAATAAAACCTCCCAACAAATACAGGATGTTATCATTCTTCATTCCAGAGAAGACCACCTTAGGTCAGATTACAGGAACCAGAAAAGTTCATCAGAAGACCTACGAGTTAAGAGTGCAGGCCCTGCACACATCCTAATCCTTATCAGCAACCCCACCCCTGAACCAGTTGGGACGCACAGTTTTGAGAGTCATGTACCTGCTGTGTCTCCCTTTGCCTGGCAAAGCAATGAAGCTTTTCTTTTCTAGTTCACCCAAAACTCTGTCTCTGAGATTTGATTCAGCACCAGTACACACAGTCTGAGTTTTTGGCATCAGGGACTTCCTTTAAAAAAAAAAAAAAGGATGAGCCACACACCATACATATGTAGCCCTAGGATGACGGTGCCTCCTCAGAGTTAATGAGAATAAACTGGCCCTCAGAGTGTCCTGGAACACTTCCAATGACAGAAGGTCTCCATGTGTCCCTTACGTGCTCCTCTTCTACTTTGTAGATTAACCAGGCTTGCAAGGCAAGGTTGGGAATACCTAATCAGAAAGGAAATAGAGGTCTACAATATTTAAATTAATGATTTGTCCTTTGAATAGACAACTGGGAAATTTTTTAAATTCCTAATTTTTAAAATTCCAGGAGCATCTTCTTTGAGTTATAAAGTGACAAAAAGAACAACAACTAAACTTTCAAACAGAACTGGGCTAGCCCAGGACCAATCACCACTCTCAGCCAAACACTGCATCTCCCAAACTCATGTATGTTTTGTGATGTGTGTGTGTGTGTGTGTGTGTTTTAAGCTACAGAAATTTTTTAGAAAGATAAAAATTTGCTAAGAAATCATGGTCACCTTTTAAAACTCTGATTCACACATCCAATCAGTTAGCAGGTCATTGTTTTTTGGGTGTGTAGGGGTAAGTGAGGATATGTGTGCTTGAGTGCATTAATAGCTCTTTTCAAATTAGGAACTAGAAAATAAAACTCAAGGTGCAGTAGATGAAAATCTTAATTTATTAGGAGATAAAAGGTGAAACCCATCACATAAGCTTCAGAGCTCTTCAGAGAGCACCAAGTCTCCCACTGAATCTGACACTTTCTCCTCTTCTCAGCCTGTGTCCAAGAAGCTCCGGGACAACTGTGTGTAGGTTAATTTGAGGGCAGAATGAGAACTTGCTAGTAATAGTGAACAATTACTAATACTTATTAAAGGGCCAGTCACAGTGTCAATCACATTACATATATTTTCTCATTTAAGCCAACAATAATGGTAGGAGATAAGTGCCAGAATCATTCCAGTTTTACAGAGGAAGAAACAAGTTTTAAAATTTTCCAAAGGCCCACAGCTAAAAATGGATGCAGAGTTCATGATCTTGACCTCCCTTCACATTTGTCCACTTTAACAGCTGCTTCACAGCCCTGCACTTCAGAACTGTACTGAGAGGTGTATGACCTGACAAAGAGAGTCTGAGGTAAACAGGGAGGAGCAAGAGAACCACAAAGGAGAAGAAAGTCAAACCGGGTCACTCATCCTAAGATTATTGGAGAAGTGTGTGGCTGCCAAGGGGAAAGACAGAGTGGGCAGTCATGTCACAAGTGCTGACATGTCAGCATCATCCAAGGTGATGAAGGGGGAAGCAATGCCTTTCCTCAAGTCCTATACTTCCCACTGACTGCTCTGAAGGAGCTGAAGTGTGGAAATTTAAAAATAATAAAGATGAAACTATATACATTTCAACAGCAGATTCACAGACATAGAAAACAAACTTATGATTACCAAAGGGGAAGGGGCAGAAAGGGCTAAACTAGCAACTTGGGATTAACAGATACATACTACTATATATAGAATTGATAAACAACAAGGTCCTACTGTATAGCACAGGGAACCATATTCAATACCATGTAGTGGCCTATAACGTAAAATAACCTGAAAAAAACATATATATATATATATATATATATATATATATATAACTAAATCACTTTGGTGTATACCTGAAACTAACACAATATTGCAAATTAACTATACTTAAATATTGCAAATTAACTACACTTACATAAAAGAAATGAGTTTATATATATATATAGATGAAGGTTTTGCATTAACTAAAGTGAGACAATTTATCATCAATTTTACACTTTAAGTATTTCAGACAACTGTTCATATATAGAAGTAGGCACAAATGCAAGGATCTTTATTATACTAACATCCTTTATTTTCTTTAACTCTTTACAAGCTACATACAAAACAAAAACATAGCAATCATCAACAAAATTAATTTAAATAGCCTATTTTAAGTTTTTTCAGCTTTAATGAAAGCCAAGAATTGGAATCACTTGATTTGTGATCAATCACTACAGCCATTCACTTTCTCAACAAGCCCTAGGATTCTCATGTGCCCCCTTGGTTGCTCCCTAGATGCTTTTCCACCCCCAAGTCAATGCACATAGTAAGACTTAGGATAGGTGAGGCCCATGCTTTTCATTAACAATGTGTAAATGAGGAAGAGTGGAAGGAGAAGTTGGAAGAGAGAACCTAGAGACCATTGGTATATTTTCAGGATGATCAATTTCAGGAAAGCAAACATATGGAAACAGAGAGAGAATCTAGAATCATTGTTCCTGTTACTGCTTGGAATGCCATTATTCCCAGGGAAATGTTTAGCTCAGGTTGAAAATACTTGTTCTTGAGATAGAGCAATGCTAACTGCAGATGGTTGAGAAGTAAATGAGAGACAGATGCCTAGCTGAGGTGGCAATGAAGTTCAGAGTATATTTGTGGAACTATTGATCGTTCTAGACATTCCCAGAAATATTTGATGACAAATGCTGGGTTTCTTGCAGTCAATGGGATGGAATGCCAGTGTATTTGACCACATAAATGAAATAGCATGTTCTCAAATAGAAAAACTCAACAGTTTCAGCACTTTCTTAATCTATATTGTTATATGATCTCAATGAAACTGCCAATAGGCTTTAAAATTAGACAAGTTGACTCTAATGTTCCTATGGGAGAAAGAAAAGTCAAGAACAAACATGATTCTAAAGGGGAAACTAATGAGGAGGAAATGCTGTTGGAGATATTTAACCATAATATGAAGCTAGAGTAATTAAAACAGTGTGGTGCTAGTATATGAACAGTCATAGCAATGCAACAGATTAGAAAGTTTAGAAATAGATCAAAAATATGTTTTAACCATATAAGAATTATAATAAAGGGGAATTTTCAAATTGATGGAGAAAATATGGATTGTTCAATAAGTGGTGTTGGACATCTTGATGGTAAATCAGGAAGAAGGAAACACATGGGAATTAGTATCTCATAATAATAGGAATAATTCCAAATTGATCAAATATTTAAATTTTAAAACCAAAGCCATTGTAGAACTAGGGGAAAAAATGGAAGAACATTTTTTATCATCTCAAAGTTGAAAAGGCCTTTCTACAGATGAACAGAAACCCTGAAGTCATAAAAGAAAATGCTGATAAAACTCAACTCTGGTGCTCGCTCTGGCAGCACATATACTAAAACTGGAACGATACAGAGAAGATTAGCATGGCCCCTGTGCAGGGATGACACGCAAATTTGTGAATCATTCCATATTTTTACCTCCCAGAATATTGGAAATAAAAGCAAAAATAAACAAATGGGACCTAATTAATATTAAAAGCTTTCGCACAACAAAGGAAACTATAAGCAAGGTGAAAAGACAGCCTTCGGAATAGGAGAAAATAATAGCAAATGAAGCAATGGACAAACAATTAATCTCAAAAATATACACGCAACTCCTGCAGCTCAATTCCAGAAAAATAAACGACCCAATCAAAAAGTGGGCCAAAGAACTAAACAGACACTTCTCCAAAGAAGACATACAGATGGCTAACACACACATGAAAAGATGCTCAACATCACTCATTATCAGAGAAATGCAAATCAAAACCACAAGGAGGTACCATTTCACGCCCATCAGAATGGCTGCTATCCAAGAGACTACAAGCAATAAATGCTGGAGAGGGTGTGGAGAAAAGGGAACCCTCTTACACTGTTGGTGGGAATGCAAACTAGTACAGCCACTATGGAGAACAGTGTGGAGATTCCTCAAAAAACTGGAAATAGAACTGCCATATGCCCCAGCAATACCACTGCTGGGCATACACACTGAGGAAACCAGAATTGAAAGAGTCACGTGTACCCCAATGTTCATCGCAGCACTGTTTATAATAGCCAGGACATGGAAGCAGCCTAGATGCCCATCAGCAGATGAATGGATAAGGAAGCTGTGGTACATATACACAATGGAATATTACTCAGCCATTGAAAAGAATACATTTGAATCAGTTCTAATGAGGTGGATGAAACTGGAGCCTATTATACAGAGTGAAGTAAGCCAGAAAGAAAAACACCAATACAGTGTACTAACACATATATATGATATTTAGTCAATCGGTAAAGATAACCCTGTATGCGAAACATCAAAAGAGACACAAATAAATAGAACAGTGTTATGGACTCTATGGGAGAGGGCAAGGGTGGGATGATATGGGAGAACGGCATTGAAGCATGTAAATTATCATATGTGAAACAAATCACCAGTTCAGGTTCAACTCATGAGACAGGGTGCTCGGGGCTGGAGCACCGGGATGACCTGGAGGGAAGAGATGGGGAGGGAGATGGAAGGAGGGTTCTGGAAGGGGAAAACATGTACACCCATGGTGGATTCATGTCAGTGTATGGCAAAACAAATACAATATTGTAAAGTTAAAAAATAGAAAATAAACTAATTTAAAAAAAAAGAAAACTCAACTCTGTGAATATAAAAACGCATATGTGGAAAAGCCATCATATATCAAATGTCAATGACAAACTAGGAAAAATATTTCTAAATATATTATATTCAAAAGTTTAATTTCTTTCACACCTAAGAAACAAAAACGACAACCAAAGGAAAACAAGATTGAACAAAGGATATCAAAAGATAGTTCACAGAAAGGAAAACCAATTTTAAACGTTAAAAGGTATTCAACCTCAGCCCCGTAAGAAAAAATGCTAACCAAAACTACAACAAGTTCTGCATTTTCACCGGTCACATGAGCAAGGAGGGAAAAGTCTGCGAAGTCACCATTGTGCTCTGCAGTTTGTGAGTTGTCTTCTGACTCCATTCCCTCTAGTCTAAACTCTGTGATGCTAAAGCTGGGGCTGTTCCCTTCATTTCTACTTTGCAGCCTATGGCCTGCCCAGGTTCTATAGGAGGTACCAGACTGGAAGATAGAAGCTAAAAGAGGAAGAAGAAACTAGCTCCACCCCTCTGCTTCCTGTTCTGGGTCCGTAGTACCCTAGCAATTGTTTTCACCTGTAGCATCAGTGCTTCACCACTGCAGCAGCTGAATCCAGCTTGTGGTTTTTCCAATACTTGAAGATTCAGCCTGACCTTTCCCTGCTTAGTGAACCATCAATAACCAATTAGTGCTCCCTCCTGGGAAGTCTAGTCCAGTCCCACTGGGTCCCTCCTTCAAGCTCACAGCACCAACAGAACAAACTCCTCCTCAAAAGAGGTCCATATTTCAATATAGTGAGGTCCCTCCTCTAAGCTGAAATACTGAGTGTTAGAGAAAAGAAAACGTGACAGTAATAACATAGGAAAGCAGGAATGCCTACACAAGAAATGGGTTCTCCCAGTATGATCTGTCCAAAGGACTAACATGCCAGTTTTAACACACATATGCTCTGAAGAGGGTCTTTTGAGCACTTCTGAGCCAAACTAGAAGCTAAAACTCCAATTTGCCCTTGATGACAGGATTTGCAACAGCCCAGGCTGAGGTTTGACACTGTGCTTTCCATTACACACTATTTCTGAAAGATACTCTTCTAAGAAAAAGAGCCTCATGCCAGGTACTTCTGGAATGTGGATCTAGTCCCCATTGGGGTCACCTCCCTGGGCCCCTCCCAGGGGCACAATCCCTGGCAGAGCCTGCAAGAGGCTGCCAAAAGTACTGAGAAGTCCTGCAGCATAGAAACCTGTTTCTTTTTGTTCACACTGCCTTTTATTGATCTTAGAAATCCCCCTCCCCAGCCCCATCTTTTCCCCTTGAATAAGCTCTGCTTTTATCCTAAAGCAGTTTTATAAGAAGTGTTTCAGAAAATGCTGTCCTAACAGTGGGTCACTTGGTCTAAGAGAGAGGACAGTCTTTTACTAATGGACAGACCACTGTCTGAATTGTCCGATTTACTTAAAAGCAAATGTTACAGACATAAATCAGGATGACGATGCTTCTGTGGGGGTGGTAAATATATCCTGTGCCTGCCTGCATGCTAAGCTGCTTTAGTCATGTCCCACTCTTTTCAACTCTTCGGACTGTGGCCTGCCAGGCTCCTCTGTCCATGGGATTCTCCAGGTGATATTGGAGTGGGTTGTCATGCCCTCCTCCAGGGGATCTTCCCGACTCAGGGATCAAACCCGTGTCTCGGGCATTGGCAGGTTTTTTAACCACTAGCACCACCTGGGAAACCCAAATATATCCTGTAGGCAGGTACATATGCAGAGAAAAGTTAGGCTTCCTATAGCAGCAATTCAGGAAGGAGAAACATGGGGGAAAGGACATGATAGATGAAATCCACCAAAGTGACCCTAACTCCCGCCTTCCAGAAGAAAAACCACCTGGGCCTTTGTGATTAATTTACAGGCAGTGCATCTGTGTTAAGAACCAAAACTAAAACAACAACAAAACCCACAAACAAAAACAGAAACAATAAACTCAGAGATGTGTGGGGGTTTTATTTGGTTCGGGGCTTTCTTTTCCCTGGCCCTTCCATGCAGCATGTGGGATCCCAGTTCTCCAACCAGGGTTCCATCCAGTGCTTCCTGCAGTAGAAGTGCCGAGTATCAACCACTGGACTACCAGGGAAGTCCCCAGATATTTGTGTTTTTAATAAAGAGATATATAATCTTCAGCACAGATTCAACCATTGAAGACATGTGCCAGGAAAGTATAAAACATAAAACGATGACTTCACATTTCAAAAGTTCCTGTATAACTGGGTTTTACCAACCTGAGCAGCACAATTTCAGCTGCAGAGGAGAAGAACATCTTCTTACATTACCTCCCAAAGTCAGATGGTTATTATTCTGCCTTATAGCTAGAGGGAGAAAGGTCTATTTATTGCACATTCTTTTTAGGTGTAGCACAAATAAGATACATGAGAGTGATGTGAAAGAGTGAAAGTTGCTCAGTCATGTCCAACTCTTTGCGACCCCATGAACTGTAGCCTGGAATGCTCCAGGCAAGAACACTGGAATGGGTAGTGTTCCCTTCTCCAGGGGATCCTCCCAACCCAGGGATCAAACCCAGGTTTCCCACATTGCAGGTGGATTCTTTAACATCTGAGCCACCAGGGAAGCCCAAAAATACTGGAGTGGGTAGCCTATTCCTTCTCCAGGGATCAAACCAGGGTCTCTTGCGTTGCAGGCAGATTCTCTACCAGCTGAGCTACCAGGGAAGCCCCAGAGTCATACACAAATCCACTGAAATAATTTCTAAATATGTATGTCTTTCTTATCCAGTTTATAATGACCAGAATCATTTTTTTTTAAAGTATCGGTCAGTCCAATCTGACAACTGAATTTGAGCTGGGTCTCTGAATAGGAGTAAGGTCTAATTTGGTAATAAAGAATGCAGAAAACATTCCACTAGAAAAATAAATCAAAGTAAAATCTAAGAGCTGATGACAAGTACAGGAGGGATGTATGGAATAGACTAACGAGATGAATATTCATTTTTTTTAAGTATTTATTTTGGAGAGCAGTGGCAAGTAACACTTGGTGGATAAGTGGAAATCAACTATGAAAGGTCTCTGAACCAGATGCCACAGGTCAAAGGGAGGAGACAGCACTTCCTCCGCATAGTAGCATCATTGAGGTTCTGCCTAACAAAAGATCAACCTGAAACTGATCTGTCTTTTGAGGAGGAGTGGCGAAGAGACATGAGGAAGATGAACAGAAATGCTCCTCTGGTGATTCAGACATGAAGTAATTAAATCCTGCACAATTGTGGCAGCAATGAGAATGGAAAGGATGGAAAATGAAATTGTGAAACAATCTCAATGGCATGCAGAAGGTGATACTTCTTGTATCTGGGGCTTAGCTCCAACGTGTTGACTTGGATATGGGTCAAGTATTAAGGGTTAGGAGAATTACAATGTTATTATAAGGAGGTCATAAATTTGGCTTTAGACATATTAAACTTGAAGCGATAAGAGGATTTCTCAGATGAAATGCCTTGAAATCTCAGTGGGATCAGACTTAGGTCAGGACAATCCTGGGCTGGATTTGGCCACCACCAAAACAGAGGTGTGTGTGGACTTTCATTGAGGGTAATTGTCCTGAGAGTACAGCCCCGGGAACTGAGGATACTAACCAATGTTTTCAGCTCCCTGGCAGAAGTATCTCTTAGCGGCAGTGTGGATAAGCTGGATTACAAAACTGTGATCTGCTCAGGGGGTAACTCTGAAGAAAACAGGGGAGTGAGAGGGGGCTTCCACCTGTAGTGTACCATCCAATTTCAGAAATGAAGCAAGAGCCACACCCTACAGAGAATGTGTCTGCCTCCTCCAGCGCTGGAGGAATTGTTTCCTTGGGTCATCTGTTTTTACTGGTGCTCTTCCCTGAGTGCTCTCTTCATACATCTTTTGGGAGATGAGGTCGCCTCCCTATATTTTACCCAGCTGAGAAATCATCATTAGGCAGGTGAGCTCTGACTTGGAGAAAAATCTAACTTGCTTGCAAAAAGCATTCCAAGCAGGTAAAAACATCATAAATATAATCTAAGGGTTGAGGATAAGTATAGCATGGACATGAAGAAGCTATAATGAGGTGAGCATTCATTTTGGAGAGCACTGGGAAGTAACACTGGGTGAATGAGTCGAATTCAGCTACAGGGGGTCTCTGAACCTGGTATCCCAGGTCACAGAGAGGGGACAGCATTTCCTCAACAAGGGAGTGTAATCAAGCATGACCCTATGGGGCCTTTCAAGGACAGACAGACAGCCTCAATCCCCCATGTCCTCCACCTGCCTCTTCTTTGTAGAAAAGTTTTAGTCTCCCAAGACTCCCTTGAATCTCAAAAGGCTGTCTCAAGAGTTAATGATAAGAAAATGTGAAGATGTAGAAACTTGTCAGAAACTGGTTACAATTAAGACTATAAACCAGCCACATAGCAGAGTCATTGAACTTCTAGTTCCATGAAAGATATAGATAAAGGTATAGATAAAGGTATGACACACACTCCCAAATTGTTTTTACAGAAAGCAGATCCCCACCAGATGAAAGCTGCTGACCTCAATCATATAGATGCAGGCTGGTTGAAACTGGAAGATGAACAACACTTGAAACTTCACCTTGATGCCAACCAATCTGAGAATCATGCGTGAGCTAGTCACGAACCCTGTAGCCCCCTCCCGTGGGCTGTCTTAAAACCCTGTCTCCTAACCAGAAACTTGGAGATGGTCTTGGGACATCAGTCCACCATTTCCCCAGGTTGCTGACCTCCTGAACAAAAAAACTTTCCCCATTGACACTTTTCTCCTAAGTATTGGCCTTTGAATGACAAGCAGCTGAATTGGGCTTCAGTATCGGCCTCATCTGATCACAGGAGTAGCATCACCATGGCTCTGCCCTGGGATGGGAATCAGCATCTCTTAGGGAGAGGACAAGCCCTTCAAGTACAAACCCCTTGCCAGTGACTGGAGAATCATATACGGCAACTCTAGGAAGCTACTTGTTCAAAGTAAGCCCCATCAGATAAGCCCCAGTACATAAACACCAAGAAGGCACTAAAATCTGCCTGGAACAGGTATCTCAGCATGCCTAGTTAAGAATGGGACTCTTCTGATTCTGCCAGAACTCACACAGAACCAAGGAGAACAGACAGGAACATAGGCCTCTATGTAAACATCATTTGGTAAACACCAACCTGGATAGTTCTAGTGTCCAAAGTTGAATAAATTGAAAAAAAAAAGTGTAAAACAGGACATAAGAAGAGTAGGACTATAAAGATTCAGAGAAAAGCATACTTTGAGAGGAGTTACAGCAAGCAACTTAGTGACTAAACAACAACAACAATGGCAGCAAATAAAAGGAAAGTCTAGGGTGCATTTTTGGGGCTTCCCTGATGGTTCAGATGGTAAAGAATCTGCCTGCAACGTGGGAGACCCAGGTTCCATCTCTGGGTCAGGAAGATCCACTGGAGAAAAGAATGACAGCCCACTCCAGTATTTTTGCCTAGAGAATTCTATGGATAGATGCTACAATCCATGGGGTCACAAAGAGTCAGAGATGACTGAGCAATTAACTGAAGCAATTAACTGAGCAATTTCACTTTTCAGAGTGTATTTTGCATTTAGAATAAATGTCGTAAATGCACAAAATACTTTTTGAAACAAGATGAGAAATGAGGTGAAAATGAACTTAAGAAACTTAATTTCAGAGGAAACTTAAAATTCAGAGATAAGAAGAAATTGAATGAAATCCAGGTTGAAACAACAACAGAAATATAGTAGGAAAAATTAAAAGTCAATAATAGAAATATGCAAACTTCCTTAGCAGTCCAGGGGTTAAGACTTCATATTTCGAATGCAGGGGCTGTGGGTTTGATCCCTGGTAGAGGAACTAAGATTCTACATGCTACGTGGCAACACCAAAAAATAAGTATATAAAATAAAAAGGACTATAATAGTAATAATAGAAATAGAAATACAGTACTCTGGAAATTCAAATTAGAGACGTAGAAAAGAAATAAAAAGCTCTCTAAGAAAACAAAAAAGTGTTAACTTGCTCAGTTGTGTCCGGCCCTTTGTGACCCCATGGACTGCAGCCCACCAGGCTCCTCTGTCCATAGGATTCTCCAGGTAAGAATACTGGAGAGGGTAGCCATTCCCTTCTCCAGGGGATCTTCCCAACTCAGGGAAGCAAAAGAGAGGGTCAAAAGAAAAAGCAATGCATGAAAAGATGATAACCATATACAGTTTACCTTTATGGGAAGAAGTATTCGTTTATCACAGAAGGATTTTTGTTCAAAGATATTGACCAAAACAAGCCATGAATGGTGGCTTAGCAAAAAGACAAGCTTATTTTTCCCTCCTGCAACAAGAAGTATAGAAATGATAGCTCTGGGATGGGTAGGGCAGCTACCCTACCAGGAACTCAAGACTTTTTTAGCCCTTGCTCTACCATCTTTAGTGTGTCACTTTCTTCCCCAGCTTAAAATATGGCTGCTAGCACTCCAGCCATCATAACCACATTCCAGATTGAATATGGAGGAAGAGGAGAGCAAATGCAGCATGCCAGATGAGTCAGCTCCCCTTAAAGAGCTTTCTGAGAAGCCCCCACCCAATGACTTCCAAATATATCTCACTGGACTCAAATATGACATATGACTACCCTTTGCAATGAAGACTGGGAAATAGAGCTTTTAAACTGAGACCATTCCAAAATTAAATCAGAGTTCTATGAGTAAGAAAAAAGGAGAGAGGAGATACTGGTTGACAAATAACAGCCTATAACAAAATTCCTGAGATAAATGACAAAGCAGCAGAGCCAAGTCACAAAAATATACAGATGAAGATTGTCCTGTGCTGACTCTTCTGATACAAATCAGAAGATTTTGACATGTTTCCAGCAAAGTCCAATCAAAACAATAGCAATAAAAAACCTACATGCCTAAATATCTTGATGAAATGTTCTAATTCTAATTTTTTAATCCTAAAAGTATACAAGCAAGAATTTTTAAAAAATATTATCTACAAAGAATTTAAATTTAGGCTATCCTTGAACTTATCCATGATCTTCAAAAGTAAATGATCACAAAATAATATCAAGAGTCTTGAGGCAAAAATTATTACACAAAAATGATAGTCACAGTTCAAAAGCTACGTATGAAAGTAAGAGAAAAATATCCCCCAGAAATAAAAAAACTCAGAAAATAGCTACTTAAAACCTTGCTTAAACATATTTTTCCTTCCAAATCTATGAATAAGAAACTCATTCTTTTCATGTTTAAGAATACATTTATTCTAGATAGACCTAGAGGTTATCATATGAAATGAAGTCAGTCAGACCTAGAGGTTATAACAAGTGAAAGACAAATATGGTATCACTTATATGTGGACTCTAAAATGATATAGATGAACTTATTTACAAAACAGAAACAGACTCATAGCATGGAAAACAAACTTATGGTTACCAAAGGGGAAAGAGGGTGGGGGAGGAACAACTTAGGAGTTTGAGATTAGCAGATACAGACTACTATCTATAAAATAGATAAACAGTACAGATATCCCTGTACTCATAGCACAGGGAACTGTATTCAATATCCTGTAATAAACCATAAGGGAAAAGAATATGAAAAAGAATATGTGTGTGTGTCTGTGTGTTTGTGTGTGTGTGTCTGTGTGTATATATATATATATGAATAAATTTACTGTAAAATTTCAGAATGGGAAATGCGGGCTATAGCAGACCATAATTTGAGTGAACCTGAACAGTAGGTAAAGAATAAGTGCAGGAGACACAGGAGACTTGGCCTCGATTCCTGGGATGGGAAGGTATCCTTGAGAAGGAAATGGCAACCCACTTCAGTATTCTTGCCTGGAAAATCCTATGGACAGAAGAGCCTGGCAGGCTACAGTCCATGGGGTCACAAAGAATTGGACACGACTGAGTACTCACTCACTTATTGAACATAGTAGAGATGTCTTGCAACCAGTTGTATTTTCCAAAGACAGACACAGCAGAACCTTCTACCCTACATGTAACAGTGTATGGCTCCATGTTGAGAATTCTTAGGACAAATCTGGGCTCAGCAGGCAAGGATGACTGGCTTAGAATTACTAACATGACAAGATGGAAATAAACAAATTAGCTTTTTATCCAAGTCAGCATGAAGAGAAAAGCAAAAGAGACTCACAATTATTAAATATAATTATATAAAAATAATTAAATCATATTATTAAAAATAGACAGATGAAAATATTAGCTACAAGAAAGTGCTAAATAAAATGAATGCCAGCACTAGTTCTTGGGTTAAAAAATAAAATAGACAAATTTCTACCCAATCTTATTTTAAAAAGAGAATGAGGAACAGAGGGAGAGAAGAGAGTGAGAAGGGTGAGAGAGGGAGGGAGGGAAATAAAAAATTTAAGAAACCCAAAGGAAATAAGACCATAGATAAGGAGGCAACTTAAAATTTACAAAATAATAATAGACAACGGTTTGAATTTTGGCAAACAGATAATTTGTTAGGAAAATAACTTATTTATCTCAAGTGGAAGTAGAAACTCTAATTGTAACCAAGCAGGACCCTATGAGATTTTCCCGGAATGGACCTCACCCCCAATGTCCTCCATCTGCCACTTCTCTGTAGAAGAACTTTATCTTCCTAGGCCATCCCTAGATTCCAAAGGATAACTTTAACCAGAGAAGTGAGAAAATGCATAAAGAAAGGAAACCAGTCAAGTAAGACAAAATAGTAACAGTTCAGCCATTAAACAAAGACAAAGACTTTAGTTCCTCCTCAGGGGCTCAGGGTTCCTCCTCAGAAACAGCAAGGACCTAACAGAAGCAGAAGATATTAAGAAGAGGTGGCAAGAATACACAGAAGAACTATACAGAAAAGGTCTTAATGACCCAGATAACCATGATGGTGTGATCACTCACCTAGAGCCAGACATCCTGGAATGGAAGTCAAGTCGGTTTTAGGAAGCATCACTATGAACAAAGCTAGTGGAGGTCATGGAATTCCAGCTGAGCTCTTTCAAATCCTCAAAGGTGATGCTGTGCAAGTGCTGCACTCACTATGCCAGCAAATTTGGAAAACTCAGCAGTGGCCACAGGACTGGAAAAGGTCAATTTTCATTCCAATCTCAAACAAAGGCAATGCCAAAGAATGCTCAAACTACTGTACAATTGTGCTCATTTCACATACTCGCAAAATAATGCTCAAAATTCTTCAAGCTAGGCTCCAACAATATGTGAACCAAGAACTTCCAGATGTACAAGCTAGATTTAGAAAAGGCAGAGGAACGAGAGAGCAAATTGCCAACATCTGTTGGAGCACAGAAAAACCAAGGGAATTCCAAAAAAAAAATCTACTTCTGCTTCATTGACTACACTAAAGCCTTTGACTGTGTAGATCACAACAAACTGTGGAAAATTCTTACAGAGATGGGAATACAAGGCTACCTTACCTGTCCCCTTTATGCAGGACAAAAAGCAACAGTTAGAACCAGACATGGAACAATGGACTGGTTCAAAATTGGGAAAGGAGTATGTCAAGGCTATATACTATCACCCTGCTTATTTAACTTCTATGCGGAGTACATCATGTGAAATGCCAGGCTGAATGCTTCACAAGCTGGAATCAAGACTGCTGAGAGAAATATCAACAGCCTCAGATATGCAGATGACAGCACCCTACGGCAGAAAGCAAAGAAGAACTAAAGGGTTACCTCTTGATGAGGTTGAAAGAGGAGAGTGAAAAGCTGACTTAAAACTCAACATTTCAAAAACTAAGATAATGGCATACAGTCCCATCACTCCATGACAAATAGATGGGGAAAAAGTGGAAATAGTGGCAGATTTTATTTTCTTGGGCTCCAAAATCACTGCAGATGGTGACTGCAGCCATGAAATTAAAAGATGCTTGCTCCTTGGAAGAAAAGCTGTGACAAATCTAGGCAGCATATTAAAAAGCCGAGACATCACCTTGCCAACAAAGGTCCATATAGTCAAAGCTATGGTTTTTCCAGTAGTCATGTACGGTTGTGAGAGCTGGACTATAAAGAAGGCTGAGTGCCAAAAAATTGATGCTTTTTAACTTTGGTGATGGAGAAGACCCTTAAGAATCCCTTGGACTGCAATGAGATCCAACCAGTCAATCCTAAAGGAAATCAACCCTGAATGTTCACTGGAAGGACTGATACTGAAGCTAAAGCTCCAATTCTCTGGCCACCTGATGGAAGAGCCAATTTATTGGAAAAGACCTTAATGCTGGGAAAGATGAGGGCAGGAGAAGCAGGGGCGACAGAGGATGAGATGGTTGGATAGTATCACTGACTCAATGGATATGAGTTTGGGCCAACTCCAGGAGATAGTGAAGGACAGGGAAACCTGGCTTGCTGCAGTCCATGGGGTTGCAAAGAGTCAGACATGACTTAGCAACTGAACAACAACATGGGCTACAGATAATATTCGGAGCCATGTCCTCTGGGCTGTTTTGCAGATACTGAAATCCCCACCAGGTGGAAAAAGTTAACTGTATGCTTGCCACAGGCAAATAGACCCCAGACTTGTTGGAAGCAGAAGGCTGACTTCAATTACCTCACCACCAACCAATCAGAATGTCCACAAGCTGATCATACACCACCCCTTCCCCAACTTTGCCTTTAAAAACTTATCCCTGAAACCCTTGGGGAGTCTGAGCCTTTTAAGCTCTAGCTATCTGTACTCTTTGCTTGCTACCCTGCAATAAACACTGCACTTTCCTTCACCACAACCCAGCTATCAGTCTATTGGCTTTACTGTGTACAGGCAAGCAGATTCAAGCTTGGTTCAGTAACACAAATAGTGCAATAGCCATGAGCTAAATGAATTAACTTATCAGACTGACCCCGAACACGGTCTAAAGCTCAAGGAGATTTTACAGATAAAAGCTTTCTGAATTCTAGGTAATAATAATCATATACATTTTCCAAGGCAACTTAACAGTCTCCTGATTCACTTTCATAAATTTCAAATACATAGTATAATAAGGATGCAAACTAATCCCATTCAGTCATCTATATTTAGTTATATATATAGTTTACTGTATTATATATATACATATAAAATACAGTAAACATATTTATTACATGTATGTAGATATAAAACTGAGCATACTGAATCAGTGCAGAATTCAAAAAATAATAAACGATGTTTGAGTTTAGTGCATTTGAAGACAATAAATATAGTTTAATTACTAGGAAACCTATTAATGTAATTGATCATTTCATTAGGTTAAAGGAGAAAACATACTGGTTAATTCAGCAAATTCCCCCTTTAATCCAATGTTTATAACATAATTCTCAACTAGGAATAGAGTAACACTTTTTTTTTTTAACTGAAATAAACAGCCTGTACTATCTAATAGTGGAAAACTAAATCCAATTTAATTAAGGACAAGGGCAAGATAAGACCTCCTTTTACCACTATTACTTCATATTGCTCTGGTTTTAGCCAATTTTATAAACAATTCTCACCCACAACCAGAGAGAAAGAAAGGAAAGAAGGGATGGAGGGAAGAAAGGGTAGAAACTTAAAAGACATGTAACCATTCAATTTCTTGTGTTAGAAATAACATAAAAGCTCCTACTGGCCAAAATTGGGTTAATTTGAACATCAAAAAGAATCACAACTGTAATTGATTATACCACACTGAGTCAATAAAAATCTATAAGGACACAGTTCAGTTCAGTTCAGTCGCTCAGTCGTGTCTGACTCATTGCAACCCCATGGACTGCAGCACGCCAGGCCTCCCTGTCCATCACCAACTCCTGGAGTTCACCCAAACTCCTGTCCATCGAGTCGGTGATGCCATCCAGCCATCTCATCCTCTGTCATCCCCTTCTCTTCCTGCCCCCAATCCTTCCTAGCATCAGGGTCTTTTCCAATGAGTCAACTCTTCGCATGAGGTGGCCAAAGTATTGGAGTTTCAGCTTCAACATCAGTCCTACCAACGAATACCCAGGACTGATCTCCTTTAGGATGGACTGGTTGGATCTCCTTGCAGTCCAAGGGACTCTCAAGAGTCTAATCCAACACCACAGTTCAAAAGCATCAATTCTTTGGTGCTTAGCTTTCTTCACAGTCCAACTCTCACATCCCTACAATGACAACTGGAAAAAACATAGCCTTGACTAGACAGACCTTTGTTGGCAAAGTAATGTCTCTGCTTTTTAATATGCTATCTAGGTTGGTCATAACTTTTCTTCCAAGGAGTAAGCATCTTTTAATTGCATGGCTGGAGTCACCATCTGCAGTGATTTTGGAGCCCAAAGGAAATCAGTCCTGAATATACATTGGAAGGACTGATGTTGAAGCTGAAACTCCAATACTTTGGCCACCTCATGTGAAGAACTGACTCATTTGAAAAGATCCTGATGCTGGGAAAGATTGAAGGCAGGAGGAGAAGGGTACGACAGAGGATGAGGTGGTTGGATGGCATCACCAACTCAAAGGACATGAGTTTGAGTAAACTCCAGGAGTTGATAATGGACAGAGAGGCCTGGCATGCCGCAGTCCATGGGGTTGCAAAGAGTCGGACACGACTGAGTGACTAAACTGAACTGAACTGAACTATTAATAGTGGACGACAATGAGCACATAGCCCCAGGCTTCCTGGAGCCTAAGAATTGATAATGTTAACCCCTCCCACACCACCCCCATCACCATCAGCCAATCAGAGAACTGTGTGCAAGCTGACCACCTACCTTGTGATCCGCTTCCCACATCTGGCTTTTAAAAATGCTTTGCAGAAACACTTTGGGGAACATGGGGCTTTTTAGGGCATGGCCCTGCAATAAATCTTTCTCTGCTGGAAACTCCAACATTTCTGTTTGTTTGGCCTCACTGTGCTTTGGGCACAAGAACTTGCCCTAGCAGCATTAGTTCCCGGTACAGTCCCCTTACCTGCCTCCAACCCCGAAACCCACACCTGCCTAGATCCCAAAGATATCCACGTTTCCTGCCCTGCCTTAAACGAGCTAGCAAAGGAGCTGCAGAGCACTGAGCCAGGAGCCCAGAGACAGCTTCCCACTCCAACTTTAACAACTGTGACACTGGGAGATGGCGGTTTTATCACATGGAATATTAGGGGGTTAAGTGGGACGTGGCTGAGGTTCTTTCCCCAGCCAGCATTCTATGAATCTATAAATGGCTTAGCTAATTTTCAAATCTCACTGAGCTCATTGCCTGAAAAATGCCTGAAGTCATGAGTTGAACCTGCTAATAGCACTTTGAAAAAAAAATAGATTTGAAAAATAAAATATCTGGATCCCTCAAAAGCCATTTGCAAATTCATAACAAGATGAGCTAAATGTAAAAAACAAAGTCATTCACCCTCTTTTGCCTCTAAAATGAAATTTCAAAGGTGAGAATTCTAACAATGAAGAAAAAATTCCTACCCCAAAGCTTAATGTTTCTATAAAAATAGCCCATCAATGACATTATTCAGTAGAGATAAATGAACCCTGGAAAAAGAGAGGGGTCCTGACCACAGAACTACAGTGAAAGTGAGCTTGACACTTCTTCCACCCAATTCCTACCCTCCCCAAACACTCCCATACCTAGAGATACCAATGCAGGTTTTGTTGTTGTTGCTGTTCAGTTGCTAAGTTGAGTTTGACTTTGTGACCCCAAGGACTGTGGGCAGCTAGGCTCCTCTGTCCACGGGATTCTCCAGGCAAGAATACTGGAGTAGGTTGCCATTTCCCTCTCCCAGGAATCTTCCCTACGCAGGGATCGAACCCGAGGTTCATTCACTGGCAGGTGAATTCTTTACCACCGAGCCACCAGGGATAGATTTATTTCTCTTGCCATAAATCCATAACTTTATCTAGCTGAGAAGATTCATTCAATGCTTTCTCCAAGAAATTAAAAAATATGCTAGGTTAGCATGATCTATACCATTTAACCTGGAGCAAGACACAGACCTCTAGAAAGAAGGGTTTGCCCTTTGGTCTTCTTGCCTCCTCTCCCCTCTTGACCAGAATTCCACCCCATCTGAACTGCTATGGCATCACTATTTCACAGCATAAGGCAGGCAAGCAGGCTGGGGCCTGATGTCCAGGGTAGTCTGTGAATATCAGACACTTGTGCACCAAGCCAGGCCATTCACTTCACCTGCTCTTGGGAGCCTCTGTGTACTGAGCAGGTGGCGAGTCTGATTAAAAAAAAAAAAAGTGCTTCTTGCTCTAGAAGATTCTCTGGATCAGTGGAAAAAAGAAGTTTGTGGCAAAACTTCAAGTCAGGAGTAGCATGTTCCTACAGCAGTGAGCTCTCACGTAACAGACTTAGTGCCTTGACACTAAGGTGCCTAAGATCTAGGACGGGAACATTCAATTTTGATAAAATTAAGCTTAATTGAAGAATATCGTAGTAAGTAAGTTCTAAGTCCCTGACAAGGGTGATATCTGTTTAATGAACAGGAAGCAACACTAAATTTGAGGACCTCACTCTAAGAATGTGGCTGTGTATCTATTCACCATAGTAACCCAGTCCCCAATCAGCTGTAGGGTACGTAATAGATTCTCCATTAACAGTGTAAAAAATAAAATTATCACTCTTAAAGGGCACAAGTTTATGTCTCTCAAACTAGATGTTTTTCCACTGCAGGGACTTAACTCTGCTTTGTCTTTTGCACATTTTCATCTTTAAGCTGTAAGCAGATTTTTGTCTGGATGGAGAAAGCTCACACAACATGAAGACTTGTCATAAAATAGAAACTCAAGAAATGTCTTCTGAGGAAATAAGTAATTGAAAATTACTTGAAAACAGTTAACAAGGATTTTAAAATATATATGCATATATTTCTATATCTTAAATATATTTCTGTGTATTTGCATATAGAAATGTGCATATATATACATATAATGCATTTTTAAATTTTGGTTTGTGGTCCAATAGTCTCCTGCTCAAATTTCTCATTAGAAGCCTGAAAGCCTCCTTAACACTCACTATGCATATGGTGATATTTTTTCCTCTATTCTGGGAAAAAGAAGAAAATAACAATTTGTGATCTTCAACTATTTCTCTCAAGGATGTCACATCATGATGTTAATGCATGTTTCTAAGAAAAATAAATTTTACTCGCTTGCAACAAAAGGGTGGCAAATGCTCGCAAAGTTCCTGTGGGCAATACCTCACCAAAAATTGTGCTTGGTTGCCGTCGAAAGTTCAGTAAAGATGGGAGCAGCACTGCCAATAAGACCCCTGTTTAAATTAGGAGTGGATAACTTCACTGCCAATTATTTCTCTCATTGGAGTGGTTCCGTGACAGAGAACCTCTCATTGTTTCAAGCAGATACCAGGTTTAAGCAAGATCCCCAAGAGTAGCCCACCAAAGACAAAAATCCAGATTTTCTCAGGTATCTACATTTGCAAAATGAATGGACCGCACAAGAAGAAATAGAACCCAGTGTAGGAACATATACATGTTGTCTCCTGAGCAGTTATTGCATTCTGTTACTGAGCACTGTTCTCGGCACTTAGGAGAATCAGCGAACAAAGCAGATAGAAATTCCTCTCCTGTGAAGTTCACCTCTCCCATCTTTCTATCAATACTTACCATTATGATACACATTTCTTGGATGCACACATTATGCATAATGCCATTCTATAAGCAATAAAATACAGACTGGGCTTCCCTGATGGCTCAGTGATGAAGAATCTGCCTACCAGTGCAGGAGATACCTGGTTTGATCCCTGATCTGGGAGGATCCCACATGTGCCTTGGAGTAGCTAAACCCATGCATCACAACTACTGAGCCTGTGCTCTGGATCCTGGGAGTCACAACTTCAAGCCTACTTGCCACAACTACTGAAGTCTGAGTGCTCTACAGCCTATGCTTCCCAACAAGAAAAACCACTGCAATGAGAACCCTGCTCACTGCAACTAGAAAAAAGTCCTTGAAGCAAGGAAGACCCAGCACAGCCAGAAATAAATAAACAAAATTATAAAAATAAATAAAATACAGAACTTCTCACATCATTCATTTAACATTCAGTATGGTACGTGCAGTGGCCAATACTGGAAAAATGTCAAAATAAGGATACAAAAATAAGGGTGACACAGTCCTTAACCTTGAAGAGTCATCTTTTAGTGGGGAGGCTGAAAGGTAGGAGCATTAGTAACATACGTACAATGATGCTCATTACATAGAAGCTCAGTGGGGGAGAGTCATATCTATTGGGAAATGGAGGGATGGCTTCTGTTACAAGCTGAGATTTAGGATAGATCTTAAAAATGGGCAGATTTATAGAAGGGTAGAGAATCTAAGAGTAGAAAAAGTATACGGAAAAAAGTCCTTAATTATAGGAAAGCACAGAGCATGTTTGGAGAAATGGAGAAAAAAGTCCATTTGTTTGTCCTGAGGTCAAGCGGTATATCAGGCATAGAGCAGGCCACAGCCCATAGACCAATGAGGCCAGCCTGGGTACCTGGTTCTTTGTTGCCTAGAATTTGGCAGCTCGCAGGGTTTTGAACACAGGAGTGACAGGCTCACACTGAAGATGACAAAGTCATGTGGCCCAGAGAAGACAGAGACGGGAGGGCAGAGAGCAGTTTTATAAAGTCCTGGCAACGACAGGAACAACACAGAAGGGACCTTGTGAACAACACAGATTCAACAATAACTGAGTGACCTGCAGCTGCTTGTTTTGGATGCTGAGGAGGAAGCAAAGACAAGTTTGAGCTCGGTCAGAGAGTGCCAGCCAGGATAAATGACAGGGAGACCCCATACCAACCAAATGCCCAGTAATAAAGACCCCATCCCCCACCTTGAAGAGTGGGGGAAACAGTTAGGGAAAAGAAAAGGAGTGTTCTCAGAGGATCCAGACATCTAAGAATACCAACCAAACTCCAACCCAGCGGATCATAAAGAGATTTGTATCCTATAAAGAGTGTCCACTATGTTCCAGGCATGGTTCCAGGCACTGGCAAAGAGATGTGTCCTTGATCTAAGTTCATAAGTTAGAAGGGGAGATGGACAGTAGACACATAAGTTAAAAACATGTACAACAAAGCAGGTGGTCCTAAGGGGTGTAAGAATAGAGGGCAAGTTGATAGAAGAGAGCACAGTGTAAACAGATGGGCAGGGAAAGCCTTTTGGAAAGTTTGCTGTTTCATTAACACAGGGAGCAAGCTCAGGGAACTGGGGGACATCTCCCAGGTTGAAGGAACAGCATGTGAGATAAGAATGTGCCCTACATGTTCTAGGAAGAACGAGGAGACTGGGGACTGGGACCTGGTGTGCAGGACAAGGAGAGAGTGAGGCAGGAGCTGGAGGCCCACTTATGTAGCACCTTGGAGGCCAAGAAGTGAAGTGAAAGTCACTCAGTCGTGTCTGACTCTTTGCAACCCCATGGACTATACATACAGTCCATGGAATTCTCCAGGCCAGAATACTGGAGTGGGTAGCCTTTCCCTCCTCCAGGGGATCTTCCCAACCCAGGGATCGAACCCAAATCTCCCACATTGCAGGCAGATTCTTTACCAGCTGAGCCACAAGGGAAGCCCAAGAATACTGGAGTGGGTAGGCTATCCTTCTCCAGCAGATCTTCCCGACCCAGGAATCGAACCAGTGTCTCCTGCATTGAAGGCAGATTCTTTACCAACAGAGCTATCAGGGAAGCTAAGAAATGGGTCTGAATTTCATTGCAAGCAGGACAGAACCACTGGGGGATTGTAGGCAAAGAAATACAGTAAGTCCCCTACATACAATTGAGATCCATTCCAAGACTGCATTTGTAAGTCCAATTTGTTCATAAGGTCAACAAAGTTAGCCTAGGCACTCGATTAACACAACTGGCTGTAGTACATCACCACTGTTCTGTACATCACTGCTGCTTTTATGCTTGCTGCCAGACATGCTGAGCTTGCAATAAAGATACTGTACTCTATACAGTACTGTACAGTGAAGTACATAAAAGCACAACCACTTGTAGAGGATGTATGCATGTGACAATGTATGCCAGACATGTTAACTAACTTATGTAACTGAACATGTGAACACATATTTGCATCTTTGAAAGTATGCAACTTGAAGGTCCATATGCAGGGGACATACTGAACAGGATTTGTGATAGCTGTGTGTTGTGCTTACGCTACATGCCAGCACCTAAAATAATGCCTGACACCTAGCAGATATTTAGTCAGTATCATTTGGGCTACTGTAAGAGAAGAGATTTCAGATGGGCATTAAATGCAGGAAACTGGTTAGTGGTCAAGTGCAAAAGGCAAGTGATCATGGTAGATTAGATAGGACTGGTGGTGCTGGATGGAGCAGGTGAAGCTAAGGAAGAGTAACTTGCTGAAAGCTAGACTGGGGTGAGAGAGAGAGAGAAATCGGGGACTCAAAAGTGTTTGGCCTGAGCAACCGGAAAGACAGCTGTCCCTTACAGAGATCACTCCCAGGGCAGGGGGGGTGTAAGAAGGTTTGGGGAGTGAAAATCCAGAGTTGTGTTTTGCACCTGTAGATTTAACTTTTGTATGGCATTCAAGGGGTGATGCTGCTGGTGGCATATGTAAGTCTGGCATTCTGGGAATAAGTCAGGACAAGGGAAATAAACTTGAGATCATCAGTAAGAAGGCAGTATTGAGACTGAAGGCAGGAACACATAGGTAAGAAGAGACCTGACAGCCAAGCCCTTCCTGGAGAATTCCATCAAAAATCAGTACATCAGCAGGGATAAAAACTCAGGGGCCATCAAGAGAGCCTAAGAAAGCAGACCCAAGGAGACAGTAAAAAAAAAAAACAAAAAAAACAGGCGAATCCAGCATCCTAGAAGCCAGGGGCATGAGAAAGAGGGAATGGTCCTGAGTGTGAGATGTTGTTGGGAAATCAGAACACTGGGATGGAGAACTGACCACATAGGAGTACAGGGCAAAGAGCACTGGTGATCATCATGGGAAGAGTAGAAGGAAGGGGACAGAAGCCTGGATGGGATGCTGTTGAGAGAGGCCAAGAGAGAGAAGAGGCCAGGGCACCAGAGAGCCTCAAAGGAACTGACATTGCTGGTCTCATGCTGCATGGTGGGTATTTGTTTTTGCTTCATAATCTACATATGTGCTAAACATGTCATCTGTCTGAATCAAACATTATACATTAAAATATGTCTTTACAGGCTAAGACAGAGAGAGTGAAGAAACCCAGTGTAGAAAACTTTTTCAAGCTGTGTTATCGAAGAGGAAAGAGACCATCCATGGTGGGGAGTATGGAGTCAGGAAGGATCTATAAAATGTAGTATGTTAACAGCACACTTGTGTGCCAACTGCATCTGTAACTATTGTCCCCTTTACCTGCAGGTGCTGTGTCTGGTTGTGGACAGAGGTGGCACCAAGGGGTGGGGTAAGGGGAGAAAATACCAGCAAAACCCTCAATTATTTTTTTTCTCAACTTTGAAAAGCTCACTTCCACAAAAATGTGATCAGAATAGAAGAGGAGGTTTGTTCATTAAGTAGTTTTGAGTTCTAATGGCAAAGGGGGATTTCCCTGGTGGTCCAGTGGCCAAGACTCTGCACTCCCAATGCAGGGGACCCAGGTTCAATTCCTGGTTGGAAAACTAGATCCCACAAGCGGCATCTGAGTCTGCATGTCACAACTAAAGATCCCACGTGCTGCAATGAAAATCAAAGATCCCACGGCAACTAAGACCTGGCGCAGCCAAATAAATAAATATAAATATTTTTAAAAGTTTTGATGGCAAAGGGCATTAGGGATAACAGTAAGGAAAAAGAAAACTCCTTTTAAGGATAAAAACCTATTGATTGTGTCCTTCAGTTTTTTGGCTGATCAGTGTATTATAAGAAGGAAGATGACAAATGGCTGGTGGGTCCATCAGCTCTGGTCCTGACAGTAAGCAAGCCAGGTCTAATGTATCTCCCCATGGTTTTTCTCTTTAACCTGAATCTCTGAGTTCCAATGTGTAGGACTGAGATTTCTGTTTCTGAAACTGCTGTGACTTAAACCCCCGAAAACAAAAGCAGGAAACGTTTGTGCAAGTTAAATGGGTGTCAATTTAAGGATAAAGTGATTGAATTACAATCCCTGGCCGTGGATGTGAATTTTGGTCTTTTTTTTTTTCTTTCACACTCATGATATTTCCCTGACATCTGTGCAATTCAAATAGATCTAGAAAGTGTGAAAGGGAAAATCTGCTCTACTAAATATATAAAAGGGACCCCGCATGAAGTCTCCATGATAGCATTCGTCATCACAGGCCCAGATGGCATCCTTTCCCAGATCTCCCCACCTTCCCCCACCCCTAATATCAGTTTAAGTTCCATCCACTGAATTTGCCCCAAAATACTGCAATGCAATAGATGCCTGATAACACTAGGAGAGCCCATGTGTACCATGAACTCTCATTTTTCAGTTCTCTGTGTGCTCAGACTTGGGGCCAATAAATCAGGAAAAGCATCCTGTGAGCAGCGCACATCACTTATTGCCATGGGATCCAGATACTTTCTCCAGAGACCTGGGAGCTCAGTGGTCCCTGTGACATCTTGCCAATGAGTGATGACATTACTATCATCCTACGTTGGCTACTTATCATTTTCCCTACAGTTCTCAAGTCACAGAACATGACAGCCACTTACCAATACCCACACATCCAAACATTATGGGATGAAATATATATTGGTTTGGCCAAAAAGTTTGTTTCAGCTTTCCCATACCATCTTGCAGGAAAACCCAAACAAACTTTTTGCCCAAACCAATACATCTCCTATCTAGAACTTGGTTTCTTCAAGTATTTAAGCAGGCTTTAAGACACAAATGTCGTTGGTCAGAAAGTCTGTGAGACATAAATGTGTACCATAAGCAAAATCAGCAGGCGAGCTGGTTTGCCTCTATCCATCCTTGCATCTTCACTTGAGAAGCAATGCTCATGAAAAAAGAAGAGGCTGAGACAAGGAGGAAAGTTATGAGGCTCTGACACCTGTATTTGGTGGGGCAGAGTGGGAGTGGGTGGGCAGTGCTACTGTTTTATGGATGTGACGGGAGGTCAGTGTAGTTAAAAAGAAGAGGCAAAAACTAACAAAAAAAGCAAAATGAGAAGCAGACAGAAATGGAAAGGTACATTGTTATGAATCTTAGGAAATACTTTTGAGTGTAAGAGTTACTCAGCTGGAAGACACACTCACTCAATGACCAAACTAAAAATGCTTCATAGTAGCTCTTGGAATCTTTGACCATTAAACCCTAAAACTCTAAACATCTTACCCACTGCCCTCCTCACTGGGATCAGAAACTGCCACAAACTTTTTCCTTCAATATAGTAAATTCAGTTTTACAAATAAGAAAGAATTACTGTATTTATACAGAATAGTGTTAACAGAGGACTTAAAGGGATTATTAGATAACCCAGAGACTGACCCACATGGCCTTAAGTATTTCTACTCTCTATATTGCAGTTAAATTCTCATTAATATTTTTCACCCTTCAACTGGTAAAATCGCATAAACCAAGAAAAACAATCACAGAATCATGCCATTAATCCTTTGGGATTACTTGCTTCAACTCCCTCCTTTTAAGGAAGAAGAAACTTAACCTCAGAGAGGAAAAGTGATTTGATAAACACCCCCCTGAACATTTCACACTGTGTTCTCTAAAAGTCTATGAACAGCAAACACACCCAGGACTGGATTATGGAAATGGTACGTGGGCACTGAAATTCCGGATTTCCTAACCATAACCTGTGCTGTTTTCTAGGATGGACAGGAAGGAAGTGATGGGAGAGAAGCAGGGGTCTCTCTGTTGGGAGATCCCATTTGGGAGCAGGAGGGGCAGGAAAGACAGCTGTCTGTGGGCTAACTGCTGGCTTGTTTCAGAAGCTCAGCTGATGGTGGTTAAAAGTGATTTGAACAAACAATAGGTCTGGTCAGTGGTTTTCCCTGGATGAGTCTGTCATCCTAGCAAGCTCTGGGAGGTGAGACCAAGAGGTGGAGAGGAGGGCTGAGGGATGCTCCCCTTTCTGAGCGCAGGTAAGGGCACACAGAGTGCTTGGACTGGACATGTTTCCTTCTAAGGCCACAGCTAGGACAGGGCAGTGATCACCTCGATTTTATCAACATGGACAATCCAGGTCACCCAAGTGAAAAATAAAGAACCCAAACCTGCAGGATGTGAACTTGCAGTCTACATGGGTGGGGCTGGAGCCTCTCTCTGCCTGGATTTGAGTCCCGGCTCACTGGTTCCCTTCAGCATCTTACATAACCTCTCTGATTTGCCTATCTGACTCACAAAGGGAAGAATTCCCTCCTACCTCCTGCCTAAACAAGTAGAGGGCTTTTTTCCTGATCTGAGGTCCACAGTCAATATTCCTGAGAACATACCATGTTCAGGGCAAAGTTTGAGGTGTTAGAGAGATGAGACAAAAGAAGCTAACAATGCCCCTGTCCTCAAGGAGCTCACACTAGGAATAAGACCGGGGTCTGCGCCCATTCACAACGCATGTAACTGCAATATGATAAGTGCTGCCTTAGCGGCATGGATGAAAAGGCTGTGGGAAAACAAGATGGGCAGTGATTCATTATGCTTGGCAGGTATTGTTATTCCATGATGTTATTTTGATTGTAACTTAAGAAAGAAAAAAGAGCACACTACTGGGGAAAATTGTGTGGATCAGCATAAATCAATAACCAAATATCCCAAATATCCCTAAACTGTAAAAATTACTATAAGAACTTGAAAACACCTTGCTTGCCTGTTTAGAATAATTGTTGCCTTATTTTTATAACAGGCAACAGTCCTAGCAAGTTTTATGAGCAATACCAAATACAATCGGGGAAAGTAAGTGGCAGGCTACTAACAATTGCTACGTAGAATTAAACAGTTATCCTGAGTCTTTCATTAAGAGCAAACAAAATCAATCATTGGAAATCAGCTACAAAAGACAGGGCAGGAATTGCTAATTAAGCCACAACAAGGAGAAAAGTCTGTTATCCAGTTAATCCAACATTCTTCTCTACCCCCCATCCCTATTAAATCTCTTGATATAGTGGAAAGAAAATGACCTGTTTGAATCCTTGGCTAATTTCTTTTATGGGAAATATGCAATGCAGGTGTAAAAATAAACCATAAATTCCACCATCAATCCCTGGTTTGCACATATAGTTTGGGGCTATAATTAGCCTTGCTAAATTTAGTAACTTTTCTTACTTCTCTACCATTATCACACAATACTGGAACTGGATATAATGACAGAAATCAGCTAGTCCAACTTACATTACAGATAAGGAAGCAGATGGCTGAGACTTGCCTTCCCGTGATCACATCTGTCCTTTTAGCATTTCCCATAATAACAGTAATACTGATGCAAGTACCATAGAAGGTAAATCTTAAAGCAGTCTTTGAAAACACCCATCTTTCAAAGCCAGGTGTGAAAGGAACCAAGTGATGCTACGTACACACATCACAGCAGCTGCAGTCCCTCAACACTGATGCAGTGATAGGCTGTTTCAGCTCAGGATGTGGTCTCCTTATCCAGTCAATAACGTCACAAGCTGAACAAACTTAGGCAATTCGCCTTTATGAAAATAACTACCCCAGACAAAAACAACAGTCATTTCACAGAGCTGCCAACTTGTACTAGCCTGGGATCCCAGAATTAGTCAGAAAACAGTTTATTAAGCATAACACTCTGAAGTCCAATATGCCTGTAGGTAGGTCTAGGAATTAAAACAGTGCTATATTGTCCCAATGCCACACTCCGGCGGAGGTAGAAAGCAGAGGAAGGGGGCAAAAGGGAATTCTACACATTCTATTTCTCTACCAAACAGGCACACACACCATACCAGGGTAGACATGTGGACTCTAATCCCTTCTTAGTGGAAAACACACATTTTCAAAATGAATCCCCAATCTAGAACGAATTACCGTAATAGCCACAGCCGGAGCGAGTCCGCTGAGGAGAAACGCAGATCTGGCCACCTGCTTTGAGACGCCTTGGACCACGACACTGCCGGGGTCTTTAAAGGCTGGCCTTTTCGGGTAGGGCATCTGCCCTCCTAAATCGCCTCAAGATTCCAGGAAAAGAGAGAAGATGCCTCTCTTAGTCTTTGAACTATGCTGCTCTTCCTGTATCCATTTCTGCTGAACACAGTCTTATCTTTTCAAAGAGAAAAAAAGATAAAAACAAGAGGAGAATTGCACCACTGCAGATCCCAAGAGAAGTAAGCACAAAACTACAGCAACGTCAAATAATATCTTCAGCAACTAGGAAAATCCCCACATGCTGTCTGGTGTCAGCCCAATGCAGACTGGGGCGCGCTGTGCCCGGAATCACAGGAAGCCGGGCAGCTCTGCAGCCTGTGTCCCTGCCAGCTCCCCCCACGCGCTGAAATTCGCCAGGAAGAACTTATGATGCCCAGCTTCTGTATGCAAGACAGGCAGGCAGACCACGCACTCAACACACCGCGACTCGGCCAAGGGGCCGCGACATCAAAGAGGCAGGGCCATCAGAAGGCACAGGAGGAACGGGGGTTTGAGCCCTGGGATTTTGCTGCATTGTCACGAACCAGGAATGTAGGGGTAGGAGCAACTGCACCTCCAGCCAAAAATGGACCGGACGCGTTTTTCCCGGCGGCGCCCTCCCTGCCCGTGTGCAGGTCGCAATACGGTAGGCGACATGACGGGCTGCTCCCGCTAAAACTCGGGTGGCAGGCTCGGCAGAGCAGCCTGGGACAGGAAGGCGCTGAAGCAGCACCCACATCGCGCATCCTCCCCGCCTGCCACCACCCAGGGGAGCAAGGGCCGCACCTGCCACGCTCCCCCTGAGCGAGCACGAGCAAGCGCTTGCGGGACTGCGGGCGCTCGCTGGCTAAACCTGTGCATTGCTTGGGACACAATTGTCTAAAAGGGAGCCGGAGGCAAACCCAAATCCAGAGCTCTAGTTCACAAGGGGTGGGTGTGGGCTGGTAACGGGGATTACGTAGGTCTCTCCGCCCCCTCCCCTGATACCTCCTCACCACTGGGAGGGCGCCGGGGGCCGGGGGAGGCGCCACGAAGCCGCTTGGGGGCTTCTTTGTTTCTCTCTGTGCCCGGCAGGAGGGCCCGGTGTGCCCGTTGTACCCAAACCGGGGTCGCCACCCGGGGATGCCTGCCCTGCCCGGGTGGCGGCGCGCCCCAGGCTGACAATTGAACCTCGCGGGAGAAGCAAGAGGGTGGGGAGGAGGGTGGATCCCGGACCCTGGGGAGGGAGGCGGGGAAGCCACCCAGAGGAGGGCGGGGGGGAAGGGGAGGTAGGCAGAGTCCCCGCCCGAAGCCCGCTTACCTTGGCAGCTCCGGCCTGGGCACAGATCATGCACCCATCCGCGAGCAGGTTAGAGACGGGGGGCGCACGTGCCCTGCATGGTGCGCCGGGCGCAGTGGACCTGACGGGTGGTTGACCGCGGCACCCACCCGCTCTCGTAACGCTCCGGGTGCCTGGGGAGAGCGGCGGCCACCGCCGCGGCGGAGGGGCGCGTACGATTTGATGAGTGTGTGCGCTAGGAAAGGGCCCACTGGGTCAGGGATGCACTGTATTCCTGCTCCAACAACCGCGCCTCATGCGCGGTAACGCAGCGCACTTCATCGCTTTATCCTCCCGCCCGCATCCCCTCCCTCCCCGCCTGCTCCTCTGTGGGTACCAGACTCCGGAACCAACCACAAGCCGGGCTTGCTCTCATTAACGCTGCCCCGCCCTGCAGCCTCCGAGCACCCCCCCTCCCCCGCCCCTGCCGTAAATATATATTGATTCTTGTTACCGCCGGCCCCATCCTTCCAACACTCGGCACGCGTACTGGGCATATCCAGCCCCAACCCCAGCCCTTTTGTGTGTGTGCAAACAGAACGTTCAGAAAGGACGTGGTACAGACACCCCAGCGGGTACCCTATGACAAGTGTTCTTGGCCTCGTTCTTACACACTTTCCTGTTATGTATCATTGTGAGCACTCACACCTACCTGGGCACCTTCTTCTATTCGCACCGCAAACACACAAAACAAACATGGTAATTAAAAGTGCAAAGGATGAAAATAGCCCTCTTCCCGGGAAAATCTACTGTTGGGCAAGACTAGCTTTCAAACTGGGTTTTACATTGAACTGCACGCAGTCAGAATGCTGGAACTAGGACATAATCTCTAGACTCTGACTTTCTGACCGAACTGCATTCTTCACAAAGCTTTTTTATTTCTCGCATTCCCAGCCCAGCATCGTTTACATTAGATGTTGTTCACATCCTGAGAAGTTATCTTCTTTTTTTTTTTCTTCCCGTATGTTGAATGTAATCCTCCCTAAACTAAACAAAAGGCAGGCCCTGCCTCCAGACTCCTGACTGAACACCAGAGGACAGAGTCCCAAGTCCCAGACTCTGTGATAGGCTGCTTCTCACCGACTGAACTCTTGGTTTTGAGTTCTCTCTCACAGCCAGAACTTTCCAGAATTGGAAGCCTTGGAAGATAATGAAGGCAGCTTCACCAGCTGTCCCCCTTTCTCCAAGGAGACATGCACATCATCATCAGGACTCGACTTTCCTCATTCTCCTGGGGATGGGGGTGCCAGGCCTCCCCCTTCCCTGACAGACAGCCCCTCTCTTTGCCTGTTGCCCTTAGATCTCCCAGTCAGATGAGATAAAAGTTGATCACTTTTCAAATCTCAGCTAAGATCCATGCAGAAAGCTGGGCACACATTTCTCTAAAAGACTTTTACAGTTCAATTATCAACTCCTAGGTGAAGAAAGCCCTCCAAGAACAAACTAATGCAGGCTGCAGCAGTAAACAGCAATATCAATCAACTGTGTGATGTTTCCAACCAGAGGCTTACATAAAAGCAAGAACTCTGCATAAACCAGCATCCACGATTTAATCAGAACAGGATCACCAAACCACAATAAAGGATAATCCCTTTAATTAATAAAACAGTCAATATCTCATAATAACTATAAAGGGAAAGTAACCTTTAAAAATTATGTAATTTTTTTCAAAAAAAGAGAGAACCAATGACAAGATTTTGGAGAAAACCAGTAAACCATTCTTCCCAAATTAAAAAAAAGGATAATTATTTGCCTCCACTAATTGCCAGGATGTTCACCTCACTGTTTTCAGTGATGAAGCATCAACTTGGCTCAGAGATCCTTCTCTCTGTTCTGTCAAGGAGATAACTTGACGAGACAACATCTCTCATAAAAGTTATTGATGCAACAACCCTGAAATGTGCTTTATTTTCCTCTGAAGTTTCTTTGCTTATACTGAAGGCAAAAGTACACAAAGTTTCCCATTTTCACATGTTGAACAGATAAAGTCCTTGTCAAGCACCTTCTACATGCCAAGTGCAGTGGCAACATACACACTCTTGTATTTTCTCCTGTTTATCTCTCATTTCACATTATCTCGCTTATTTCTCATGGTCTGGGAATAGCATCATCTTACTTTACAGAGGTGAAAAACAAGGCTACATAGGGCTCTATAATTTCCTTAACATTTCACTCCCCCCAGAAAAACCTCAAATCTAAAGTAAACTGACATCAGCTACCCTAATCTTAAAGTGAGGCATATTTGGTGGAGAAACCTCAAGACTTGTCATGGATTTTAAAATCACCCACTTATTAGTCACATTTACCAAGCCTCTAATACACTCCAAAAACTGTTAAAATACAATAATGATGTCACAGTCCCAATGTCCCCAACAATACTAATTGCACACAATGGTGTAAGATGATGTGGGTATTTGGAGAAGTATATACATACACTGTGTACTATCATGATGCTGGTGCAACCTTGTGTTTCCATCTTCTGAAACTCAGGGTCCAGCAGGATGCAGGGAGGGGCTGGCATGCCTGCCCATCTCAGGCTACATGCAGGGAAAGACAAGCAAACAGAGCAAGCGGCACCTACAATGCTGAGGAAGCTATGACTTGGGGTGACTAGGGGCTTCACCTTAGGGAACAGACTACATCATAATGTCAGAAGTAAAAACGTGGTAAAGGACCATATTGTTGGAGTTGTGCTTATGCTCCCAAGTCTGAAACAGTCTATCTCTGCAGGACTAACTCTAGCCAATGATATAAAATTAGCATTTGAAGACTCCTCTGGTCCAAAGGCTTAGGATAGTAATTTAGAAGGCAGGTTTCTGACTTGGTCAGCTGAGCAAGTTCCCAGAGAAAGCAGACCTTTTCTGATGAGGGAAAAAGGATTTTAATTTTGAAGGGTGAGTATACTTGCACATGACTGAAAAATATCAGTGACTATCTTGGCAGTGAAGAAAATTTGGGTTGATTTAGGACAGGGAGGTCAAGCAGAGGCTATTACATGAAGGAACATAGAACTTTTCTCATGTAAATTTATTCACTCACTCAACCATTTTTAAAATATGCTAATTTCTGGAGATATTAAAGAAGATGGAATCTCTGACTTAATGGAGATCAGAGTTGAGAATATTAAAATCTCCAATTAAACCAGGTGTTGTTGTTCAGTTGCTAAGTCATGTCTGACTCTTTGCAACCCCATAGACTGTAGCATGCCAGCCTTCCCTGTCCTTCACTATCTCCTGGAGTTTGTTCAAACTCATGTCCATTGAGTTGGTGATGCCATCCAACTATCTCATCCTCTGTCACCCCCTTCTCCTGACAATCTTTCGAGCATCAGAGTCTTCACCAATGAGTTGCCTCTGCTAATGAGTCGGCTCTTCACATCAGGTGGCCAAAATATTGTAGCTTCAGCTTCAGCATCAGTCCTTCCAATGAATATTCAGGGTTGATTTCCTTTAGGATTGACTGGTTTGATCTCTTTGCTGTCCAAGGAATTCTCAAGAGTCTTCTCCAGCACCACAGTTCGAAAGCATCTTCAGCTTCAGTTTTCTTTACGGTCCAACTCTAACATCTGCCCGTGACCACTGGAAAAACCATAGCTTTGACTATACAGACCTTCGTGGGCAAAGTGCTGTCTTTACTTTTTAATATGCTGTCTAGGTTTGTCACAGATTTTCTTTCAAGGAGCAAGTGTCATTTAATTTCGTGGCTGCAGTCACCATTAAACAAGTTAGTACTATATATTTGACAGATGAAGTGAGGGATCACATGGAGGGCCATTAAGGCCCTGATCCAGACCCAAGTGAAGGGGATGAGGCTAAAGTTCTAACAGAGACTTCTCAAAATCAATAGTGTCCAACTTGAGTATTAAAGAAACAGTAGAAGTTGGCAGTGAAGGAAGGCAGGGTATCCCAGATGAATGTGGCAAGGTCAGAAGATAGGTAGAAACATTTGTAGTATATTCAAGAAACTTTCTGTCTGGTTGAAATGCAGACAGTTGCGTAGGTATAGAAGAACCTTTTTGTGATTTCAATTTGCATTTTCTTAATGACGAGTGAGGATGAGTATCCACATAATGTTTATTTTCCATTTTTGGTGAAGTGTTTAAAACTTTTGCCCACTTTTAAATGGATTATCTCCTTCCATATTGTGACTTTTGAAAGTACTTTGTCCTTTCTAGATATAAGTTGTCAGACTTGTGACCTCTAAATATTTCCTCCCAGGGAAATGGCATGCCTTTTCATTCTCTTGGTAGTATCTTTCACAGAGCAAAGATTCTAAAGTTGATGGAGTTAAATTAATCAACTTTTTTCTTTGATGAAGCAAGCTTTTAGCATCATACCTAAAAACTCTTTGAATAACTCAAGTTTACAAAGAGTTTGTTTATGTTTTGTTTTACAATTTTCAATTTTACACTTAGGTCTTTGGTCCATTATTTATTTTTATGGTAACGTCATGGGGGTTTTTTGCGTGTTTTTTTACATAAAATGTCCAATTATTTCAGCATTATTTATTGAAAGGACTACCTTTTCTTGACTGAACTGCCTTTGAAAATTTTCAAAAATAAAATGACCAAATTTGTATTGATCTCTTTCTGGAATCTCTATTCTATACCACTGATCTATCTATCCTTTTGCCAATACTGCACTATCTTAATTATACAGATTTATACTGTCTTAAAATCAGATAGTGTGAGTCCTCCAATTTTGTTATTTTCAAAATGTTTTGGCTATTCTCAATTCTGTGCTTTAATATCATACAAATGTATTCGTGTGTTATAAATTTTAGTCTCAGTTTGTCAGTATCTACAAAAAAATTTCTGCTAGGGTCTTGATTATGACTATATTAAATTTATAGATCAATTTCAGAAAAACTGATATTTTAATGATCTTTCCACTTCTTAGAGTATTCTAATCCATAAAATTAATATATTTCTGAATTTACTTAGGTTCTTTGATTTCATCAGAATTTGAAGTTTTCAGCACTCAGATTCTACACATATTTTGTTACCTAAGTATTTCTTTTATTTGGTACTACTGTAAAAGGCATTAATTTTAATTTTGAATTTCACCTTGTATTAAAATGTATCTGGGATTTATTTTAATCAGTTAGGGACGTGCAGATATGCAGAGACAAAACTGATTTTCACGGAAGTTTATACTCACAGAGACTTCCCTGGTGGCTCAGAGGTTAAAGCTTCTGCCTCCAATGTGGGAGACCTGGGTTCGATCCCTGGGTCGGGAAGATCCCCTGGAGAAGGAAACGGCAACCCACTCCAGTGTTCTTGTCTGGAGAATCCCATGGACAGAGTAGCCTGGTAGGCTACAGTCCATGGGGTCGCAAAGAGTCGGACACGACTGAGCGACTTAACTTTAACTTTATACTCACAGATCCCTAGAAACAAGAGCCATGAGAAGCCATGTGGGGAAGCACAGGGGCACAAGGGCAAGGGGAGGGCACAGCCCAGAGAGAGTTTCTATTTTGTTCTCTGCAGGAAAGCGTAAGGGAATCAGAGCAGGCAAATTTAAACAAATTTAGGATTTGACAGTGTGAATAATTTCAGTGGACTCTGGGCTAGGGGGAGTGAGTTACTCTGTACTTGGTCCAGTGGTGACTTGGAGCAGGAAAGATACTGGCTTGATGTGTGAGAGTTAGATATAGGAGATGACTGGGAGTATGGACCCAGAATTGGTTTGTATATGAAAGATGTGCTCATAGGAAAGTTGTTTTCTGCCTCTAGAAATTACCTAACCCTTGGAGGGAGGATCTCTCCCCTAAAGTCCCCTAAGGTGTCAAGACATGAAATATAGAAAATAGAAAACATGATTGACACAGACTTGTTCATTGCTAGAATGGAGAAAAATAGGAGTTTTGGGGGGGTATAGTTACCTTGCATCCTGTGATTTTGCTAAACTCATTTACTAGTTCAAGGAGCTTTTGCGTAGATCTCTTGGAATTTTCAATGTAGACAATTATGTTGTCTGTGAATTGAGAAAGTTTTGTCTTTTTCAATTTGTATGCCTTTTGTTTGTTTGTATTCTCTCACTGGCTATTTTTCTATTTCTTGAGTATATTTTAATGTTATTAATTAATTCAATATTTACTCTTTGCTGAGCTTCATTTTAAAGATGAATAGTACTTAGAGAGCATACAAATTTGTAGTCAAGTTAAATATTTAAGTGCAATATGATGTAAGTGCTAAGATGGAGGTGTGCTGTCTATGGTTTTTCCACTGGTCATGTATGGATGTGAGAGTTGGACTATAGAGAAAGTTGAGTGCCAAAGAATTGATGCTTTTGAACTGTGGTGTTGGAGAAGACTCTTGGGAGTCCTTTGGACTGCAAGGAGATCCAACCAGTCCATCCTAAAGGAGATCAGTCCTGGGTGTTCATTGGAAGGACTGATGTTGAAGCTGAAACTCCAATACTTTGGCCCCCTGATGCAAAGAGCTGACTCACTGGAAAAGACCCTGATGCTGGGAAGGATTGGGGGCAGGAGGAGAAGGGGACGACAGAGGATGAGATGGCTGGATGGCATCACTGACTCGATGGACGTGAGTTTGGGTGGACTCAGGGAGTTGGTGATGGACAGGGAGGCCTGGCGTGCTGCGGTTCATGGGGTCGCAAAGAGTCAGACACGACTGAGCAACTGAACTGAACTAAACTGCCTATGATCTGAGAAAGCTTGCTAATTATGGCCAGGCAAATTGGAGGCCTCCACTAAGAAGGCTTTAAAAGAAGAACAAGAGTTTGTTGAATGAACAAAAGGGGAAGTGCATCCTAAGAAGAAAGAACAGTATAGGGACTGAAGGAAGAATGTATCTGAAAACTGGTACATTTGAATAGTTCAAATTAACTGGAAAAAAGAGAGAGTTGAGTCAGGGATAACTGGAAAGAAAGACTGGGGACTGATTGTAAAAGGCCAAACATTCCCTGCTCCAGATTTTAGAATTAAGTCTGTAAGTAATGGAGAACCATAAAGATTTTGAAGTTTGGAAGTCAAATAACAAAATTTGTAATCTAAATATGCTCCTGCTCAGTCATGTCCAACTCTTTGCAACACTGTGGACTGTAGCCTCTGTTCATAGGATTTCTCAGGCAAGAATACTGGAGTGGGTTGCCATTTCCTGCTCCAGGGGATCTTCCCAACCCAGGGATTGAACCTGCATCTCCTACATTGGCAGGCGGATTCTTTACCACTGTGCCACCTGGGAATCCTCACTGTGACTTCAAGTTTATAATGTTTTGATAACAGAAGTGTCAGGTTAGAATGGCAGTTGACTAATTTGCCCTCATCCACCTTTCCATCAAAATAGTTATTAAAGGGACCTCCCTGGTGATCCGGAGGCTTCCCTGGTGGCTCAGATAGTAAAGAATCCACCCACAATGTGGGAGACCTGGGTTCGATCCCTGGGCAGGGAAGATCCCCTGGAGAAGGGAATGGCAACCCACTCCAGTATTCTTGCCTGGAGAATTCCATGGACAGAGGAGCCTGATAAACTACAGTCCATGGGATGGCAAAGAGTTGGACACGACTGAGCTCCTTTCATTTCCCTGATCCAGTGGCTAAGACTCTGTGCTGCCAGTACAGGGCACACAGATCAATCCTTGGTCAGGGAACTAGGTCACACATGCTGTAACTAGGAGTTTGCATGCTGCAACAAAAAAAAAGATTCCACATGCTGCAAATAAGACCCAGAGCAGCTAAATATATATACATTTAAAACTTATTAAAGAGCACAAAGTGGCACGCCATTATGAAGTATGAATGTTTATCAACAATTTATCATGCTCCAGAAGGATTTTTCACTAATGAAAAATTGGATTAGGCATTGAAACACAGCCAGAGAGAAAAAACAAAACCAAATATCACTGGGTTCCCTGTCCTCAGAAGTGTAACATCTCTATTTAGGAAAGGAGGATAGTGGTGAAGAGTATGGATTTTCAAATGACATGGTTTAAAAATATGATTATACGGACTTCCCTTGGTGGTCCAGTGGTTAAAACTCAGCACTTACAATGCAGGGGATGTGAGTTTGATCCCTGGTCCTGCATGCTATGTGGCGCAGCCAAAAAAAATTTTTTTACTGTGATTTTACCATTTACTTGTTCCGAGTTCTTAAAATTATTTACATTAAATTTTCCTTTATGTACAAACTTGAGTTATTTATATTATTTACCTTAAAAATTGTTAGGGTTATGCTTCAGTTCAGTTCCATCAGTTCAGTTCAGTCGCTCAGTCGTGTCTGACTCTTTGCGACCCCATGGACTACAGCATGCCACGCTTCCCTGTCCATCACCAACTCCCGGAGCTTACCGGGAGCTTATCTGAATTTCTTCAGTTCAGAAGATAGAAGCAAACAATTAATAGGCCATATTTTTAATAGCATAAAGCAATTGACAGACTTGAGGTCAAGCACACTGTTTTGGGCTGATAGAAGTTACCCCACTGAAAAACAGATATGCTCAATTTCCCTATTAAAATTCTTCATAAACAAAATACAACAGATTAAATCACACATATAAATCATATATATATATATAAATTATACATGCATATATTAAAAGCTTCAAAATGCTAACATAAAGAAATGAAAAATGAACAGTAGACAAATTAGAATAAGCGAGTGAATACATTAAAATAGCATTTGCAACCCTGTTAAAAGACAAAATTCAAGCTTTACAAATACCAACAAAGCTGCAGGATACAAAATCAATACACAGAAATCACTTGCATTTCTATACACTAACAATGAAAGATCAGAAAGAGAAATTAAGGAATCAATCCCATTCACCACTGTAACAAAAAGAATTAAATATCTAGGAATAAACTTACGTAAGGAGACAAAAGAACTGTACACAGAAAATTATAAGACACTAGTTAAAGAAACCAAAGATGACATAAACAGATGGAGAGATATTCCATGTTCCTGGGTAGGAAGAATCAATATTGTGAAAATGACTATATGCCAAATGCAGTCTACAGATTCAATGTGATCCCTATCAAATTACCAATGGCATTTTTCACAGAACTAGAAAAAAAAATTTCACAATTCATATGGAAACACAAAAGACCCCGAATAGCCAAAGCAGTCTTGAGAAAGATGAATGGAACTGGAGGAATCAATCTTTCTGACTTCAGATTATACTACAAAGCTACAGTTATCATCACAGTATGGTACTGGCACAAAAACAGAAATACAGACCAATGAACAAGATAGAAAGCCCAGAAATAAACCCATGAACCTATGGGTGCCTTATTTTTGACAAAGGAGGCAAGAATATACAATAGGGCAAAAATAATAAATGGTTCTGGGAAAAATGGATAACTACATGTAAAAGAATGAAATTAGAACACTTCCTAATACCACACACAAAGATAAACTCAAAATGGATTAAAGATTTAAATGTAAGACCAGAAACTATAAAACTTTTCGAGGAAAACACAGAACACTTGATGACATAAATCAAAGCAAGATCCTCAATGGCCCACCTCCTAGAGTAACAGAAACAAAAACAAAAGTAAACAAGTGGGACTTGATTAAACTTAAAAGCTTTTACACAGCAAAGGAAACTATAAGCAAGGTGAAAAGACAACCCTCAGAATGAGAGAAAATAATAGCAAATGAAACAACTGACAAAGGATTAATTTCCAAAATATACAAGTAGCTCATACAACTCAATGCCAGAAAAACAAACAATCCAATCAAAAAATGGGAAAAAGACTTAAACAGACATTTCTCCAAAGAAGACATACAGATGGCTAACAAACACATGAAAAGATGCTCAACATCGCTCATTATTAGAGAAATGCAAATCAAAACTACAATGAGATGTCACCTCACACTGGTCAGAATGGCCATCATCAAAAAGTCTACAAATAACAAATGCTGGAGAGGGTGTGGAGAAAAGGGAACATGCTTGCATTGTTGGTGGGAATGTAAATTGATACAGCTACTATGGAAGACAGCATGGAGATTCCTTAAAAAACTAGGAATAAAACCACCATATGACCCAGCAATCCCACTTCTAGGCATATACTCTGAGGAAACCAAAATTGAAAAAGACACATGTATCCCATTGTTCACTGTAGCACTATTTACAATAGCTAGAACATGGAAGCAACCTAGATGTCCATCAACAGATGAATGGATAAAGAAGTTGTGGTACATATACACAATGGAATATTACTCAGCCATAAAAAGGAATGCATTTGAGTCAGTTCTGATGAGATGGATGAACCTAGAACCTATTATACAGAGTGAAGTGAGTCAAAAAGAGTAATATCATATTCAGTCAGTTCAGTTCAGTCACTCAGTCGTGTCCGACTCTCTGCGACCGCGTGAACCAAGGCATGTCAGCCCTCCCTGTCAATCACCAACTCCCGGAGTCTACCCAAACCCATGTCCATCGAGTCGGTGATGCCATCCAGCCATCTCATCCTCTGTAGTTCCCTTCTCCTCCTGCCCCCAATCCTACCCAGCATTAGGGTCTTTTCCAATGAGTCAACTCTTCGCATGAGGTGGCCAAAGTATTGGAGTTTCAGTTTCAACATCAGTCCTTTCAATGAACACCCAGGACTGATCTCCTTTAGGATGGACTGGTTGGATCTTCTTGTAGTCCAAGGGACTCTCGAGAGTCTTCTCCAACACCACAGTTCAAAAGCATCAATTCTTTGGCACTTAGCTTTCTTCACCATCCAACTCTCACATCCATACATGACTACTGGAAAAACCATAGCCTTGACTAGATGGACCTTTGTTGGCAAAGTAATGTCTCTGCTTTTAAATATGCTATCTAGGTTGGTCATCACCTTCCTTCCAAGGAGTAAGCGTCTTTTAGTTTCATGGCTGCAATCACCATCAGCAGTGATTTTGGAGCCCCCAAAAATAAAGTCTGACACTGTTTCCACTATTTCCCATGAAGTGATGGGACCAGATCATATTAATATCAAATAAATACCATATTCTAACACATATATACAGAATGTAGAAGAATGGTACTGAACAACTTATTTACAGGGCAGCAATGGAGAAACAGACGTAGAAAATAGACTTATGGAAATGGGGAGAGGGGAGGAGAGGGTGAGATGTATGGAAAGAGTAACATGGAAACTTACATTACCATATGTAAAATAGATAGCCAACAGGAATTTGCTATACAGCTCAGGAAACTCAAACAGGGGCTCTGTATCAACCTAGATGGGTGGGATGGGGAGAGAGATGGGAGGGAGGTTCAAAAGGGAGAGGATATATGTATACCTATGGCTGATTCATGTTGAGGTTTGACAGAAAACAACAAAACTCTGTAAAGCAATTATCCTTCAATAAAACCATAAATTAAAAAGGAAAAAAAAAAAGAGTAGAGACCAAAGAAGCATTCTCTTTGATGATGCTAAGTGTGATATGTGTGTCTAGAATGCAGGTACAGATAACATATTGGTGAATAAAGTAAATGATTTCTTAGTTAAAAAAAATACCAACAAAGCAAAAAATGCATAATGAATAATTTTCTATTGATATTAAATATCTATAAGAAGTTTTAAAAGTCATGGGACTTCCCTGGTGGTCCAGTGGTTAAGACACCATGCTTCCAATACAGGGGGTATGGGTTCAATGCCTGGTCAGGGAACTAAGATCCCACATGTGACGTAGTGCAACCAAATTTTTTTTTTTTAATTTTTAAATTAAAAAAAGTCAAAATGTGGAGAATAGCCTTATATCAAAATGTTAACAAATGTTAAACACATTTGTTCCTAATATCTTTTCAAGGAGAGTTTAGCATGCCTCAACCAGTCAATGTTAGATGGACCAGGAAAATTTAAAGTACATATGGTTAGAATAATACCATAGGAAAAAAAAAAACTCAATTAGAAGACATATAGCAAATGTTTCAAAAATCACACAGATGTGCTTTATTTAACCAGCCATGCAATATTTATAAAAATGGATTACATACAAGGCTATAAAGTAAACCTCCAGAACATCTAAAGTAAGATATTTGATACTCCACATATATTAATACATTTGCATTCCCTCACATTTACCTCTATAAAATAAATATTCTCTGGTTATTTCTTCCTAGATCTTAACTGCAAAAGCTCAGATCTTGCTAGCATACATTAGCCAGGTCCTCTCTTCCTTCAGTGTGAAACCTATTTCCTTCTGGAATATAGACGGTAATCATCAGTACTTGACCCTCATTTATCTGGATGGAGACAAGGACACAAATGCAACATCTTTTAGGCTCTTGTGTCAGGTGAACCTTTGCAAGACCTGAGGGAAGTGCCTCTCTTCCAACAAGGAAGAGAAAGTGACAGGTCTGGGACTTTCAGATCAATCAACCAAATATCCCATCACCAGGTCCCAGGGTCCCACTGTTTTCTTATCAGAAATCTGACACAGGTGACCTATCAAGGATCCTCTGCAACACTGTCTTACAATAAGATCCTAGGTCCAGTTTTCAGTGGTGCCTGCCAGTAGCTGAAAGACCTGCTGCTGCTGCTGCTGCTAAGTCGCTTCAGTCATGTCCGACTCTGTGTGACCCCATGGGTGGCACAGGCTCCCCCGTCCCTGGGATTCTCCAGGCAAGAACACTGGAGTGGGTTGCCATTTCCTTCTCCAATGCATGAAAGTGAAAAGCGAAAGTGAAGTCGCTCAGTCGTGTCTGACTCCTAGCGACCCCATGGACGGCAGCCTACCAGGCTCCTCCATACACAGGATTTTCCAGGCAAGAAAGACCTGGGGGCTTCTCAAAACCCTGTCATAGAGAACTCTGGTTTTCTAAGTGTGCTGTAAGCAGATAGTTTGTTAAAGAATTCCAAAGTAGCAACTTCCCTGGTGGTCCAGTGTTTAAAGACTCTGTGCTTCCAATGCAAGAGGCATGGGTTCAATCCCTGGTTGGGGAACTAAGCTTTCACATGCTGTGCAGTTAGAAAAAAAAACAAGAAACAGCCAGGATATCATTCCTGTTTACCTACAAAGAGAGGGTTATAAATTTGTTTTGCTTTGTTGCAAATTGTGTGTGTATGTAAGCTGCTGCAGTCATGTCTGACTCTTTGCTACCCTGTGGACTATAGCGCACCAGGCTCCTCTGTCTGTGGGATTCTCCAGACAAGAATACTGAAATAGATTGCTATGCCCTCTTCCAAGGGATCTTCCAGACCCAGGGACTGAACCCACATCTCTATGTCTCCTGCACTGGCAGGCAGGTTCTTAACCATTAGCACCACCTGTGTGCATCCAAAAAGGTACCCATCATTTTTCACTGCCCTAATCTTCACCCAAACCAGTTCAATCCTAAAGGAAATCAATGTTGAATATTCACTGGAAAGTCTGTTGCTGAAGCTCCAATACTTTGACCACCTGATGTGAGGAGCTGAAACTCAATGGAAAAGACTCTCTGATGCTGGGAAACACTGAAAGCAAAGGGAGAAGGGGGCAGCAGAGGATGAGATAGTTTGATAGCATCATCGAATCTGTCTGCAAAGCAGGAGATCTGGGTTTGATCTCTAGGTTGGAAAGATCCCCTGGAGAAGGGAATGGCTACCCACTCCAGTATTCTTGTCTGGAGAGTTCCATGGATAGTGGAGACTGGTCAGCTACAGTATATGGGGTAGCAAAGAGTGGGACACGACTTCGCGACTGCACAACAATAAAATCTTCACCTAAATATTCAATGCCTTGTGACCTAGATGTCATCTGGAATCTTTCTTCACTATGGTTCTTGATTATCTTCATAATTCGCTCAGACTCTAATTCTACACTCTGAGAAAGTCCAGTTCAGTTCAGTTCAGTCAATCAGTCGTGTCCGACTTTGCAACCCCATGGATTGAAGTATGCCAGGCTTCCCTGTCCATCACCAACTCCCGGAGCTTGCTCAAACTCATGTCCATCAAGTCAGTGGTGCCATCCAACCATCCCATCCTCTGTCATCCCCTTCTCCTCCTGCCTTCAATTTTTCCCAGCATCAGGGTCTTTTCCAATGAGTCAGTTCTTTGCAGAACTTTTTCTTAAAAAGCCTTTTCAAGAGTTCTTCAAATTGCTGGTACTCTTGTATCCTCACATTTGTCTCTGGCCATGGACAACTTTTTCCATGTGTTTTCATAATGCAATTTGTTAACACAGATGTGATGCTGTTCTTCACATACTCCAAAAGGAAAAAGAGATAGAGGAAGGTAAAAAAACAAACAAACAAACAACTACTCACAAAATTATTTCTGGATGTTAGGAGTAGGCTGTGGTGGGGAGGGCGGTGGGGAGAAGACACTGAAAACATTTCCTGAATCAACATCTAACAGTCTTGTTGTTAAAATTCTTTTGGGGCATCCTGTCACAGGAGTTTTGCCCCATCTCACTGACTCTTCTCATTCCTCTATTTCTTACTTCCTCCCACTCAGACTGCCTTAGAAACTGAAATAGTTTTTCTCCTCACCTTTGTAGACAGCAATACAGCCTTTGCTAACTCTTACTGTCAAACTTTCCCACACAAACCATTCAGCCAAGCCCAAAGGGCTGCTATTCAACTTGTAACATTTGTTATTAACTATAGAGACCATACGTATTAAAAAAATTTTTCTCTTACACTTTTCCTGATTTTATGACTTCTTGCTATCTTTCAGTAGTCCCAGAGATGTAGCCCTTAAGTACAGTCTGTCAATTCTTTTATGAAGATGTAAGAATATTCTTCTAAAGTCAAGGTTTATTCATCCCAAGGTAAAAACTTCTCAAATTCTACTATACTACTGTATCACCTTACATGCATACTAAGTCGCTTCAGTCGTGTCCGACTCTTTGCGACCCTCTGGACTGTAGCCCACCATACTCCTCTGTCCATGGGATTTCCCAGGCAAGAATATTGGAGTGGGTTGCCATTCCCTTCTCCAGGGGATCTTCCTGACCGAGGGATTGAACCTGGGTCTCCTGTATTGTGGGCAGATTCTTTATTGTCTGAGCTACAAGGGAAGCCCCCATTGTATGATATAGCCCTAAAGCCCAGATTGTTCTTTTTCTATTTATTTCCAGCAAAGTAGCTCATGTGTATTTGAGTATGTTTTTTAACCTCTGTCTCAGTTTCCTTCATTTGAAACTGAGAATAATAACTATGTCCTCAGCATAAGTCTATGATAATGATTAAAAAAATAAATACACTTAGCACTGTATCTATCTAGCACAAACAAGTGTTCAATGCATGCTAATCATTTTTATCTTCATTATACTTATCATATATGGACCCAAGAGTCTCCTTGATCCTATAAAGTAAAGGAGGATAATGTTACTGATGTCAGTGAAGAGGTGAACAGTGGGTATTTGAAAATCTTACTGTGGGATTAAAGCAGAGTTCCCTACAAAGTCCAATTTTTGTTCCTAATATCTGACTCCATACGTAATTTAATACCTCTCTAGTGACAGACTAGCAAAATAGATGGACTCCCATGTTTTCTGCACATACATGTATACTTACATACACATAATATATAAAAGAGAAGCCTAGGTAGGGGATCAGAGAGATTTGGGAGAATATCCACATGACATCTTTTCTGGCCATGTCTCAAAAACATCCAGATTTCCGAGCTTCCTCTTGGACATAAAGCCCATCTGTGACAATCTGGTTTCTCTGCATATTGAAGAGCACATTTTCTCTCCTGGGGAATAGTGGGAGCATACATTGCCAACATGCTGGCAGAGCCTGCCTGGGAAGCCACGCTCCTCTTTTTCCTTGGCTCTCAGAAGTGACTTACAGTCAACAGTTGCCTTCGTCAAGTGGAGAAGACAAGCAATGTGTCTTAAATAGCACTCTTATAATTAGAAATATGCACACAAAGATTAATTTTGGAATCTATGCTTTTTTTTCCCTGAAGAGCATAATTTTCTAAAATCTGGGGGAAAAAAGTTTATGTTCTCACTACCTTTTTGAAAAAATAAGTCTCAAGAAGCCTTCTTATTCCCTCAAATTTCATCTTGCAACCTGAATTTTTTTTTAATTAGTTTATTTTCTATTTTTTAACTTTACAATATTGTATTTGTTTTGCCATACATTGACATGAATCCACCATGGGTGTACATGCTTTCCCCCTCCAGAACCCCCCTTCCACCTCCCTCCCCATCCCATCCCTCCGGGTCATCCCGGTGCACCAGCCCTGAGCACCCTGTATCATACGATGAACCTGGAGTGGCGATTTGTTTCACATATGATAATTTACATGCTTCAATGCCATTCTTCCATATCATCCCGCCCTCGCCCTTTCCCATAGAGTCCATAATACTGTTCTATTTATCTGTGTCTCTTTTGATGTCTTGCATACAGGGTTATCTTTACAGATTGACTAAATATCATAGATATGTGTTAGTATACTGTATTGGTGTTTTTCTTTCTGGCTTACTTCACTCTGTATAATAGGCTCCAGTTTCATCCACCTCATTAGAACTGATTCGAATGTATTCTTTTCAATGGCTGAGTAATATTCCATTGTGTATATGTACCACAGCTTCCTTATCCATTCATCTGCTGATGGGCACCTAGGCTGCTTCCATGTCCTGGCTATTATAAACAGTGCCACGATGAACACTGGGGTACACGTGTCTCTTTCAATTCTGGTTTCCTCAGTGTGTATGCCCAGCAGTGGGATTGCTGGGTCATATGGCAGTTCTACTTCCAGTCTTTTGAGGAATCTCCACACTGTTCTCCATAGTGGCTGTACTAGTTTGCATTCCCACCAACAGTATAAGAGGGTTCCCTTTTCTCCACACCCTCTCCAGCATTTATTGCTTGTAGTCTTTTGGATTGCAGCCATTCTGACGGGCGTGAAATGGTACCTCATTGTGGTTTTGATTTGCATTTCTCTAATAACGAGTGATGTTGAGCATCTTTTCATGTGTTTGTTAGCCATCTGTATGTCTTCTATGGAGAAGTATGTGTTTAGTTCTTTGGCCCACTTTTTCAATTTTTTTAAGTTAAGCATAAATGCAAAATGCAAATAGTAAGAAAAACTGGGCAAATTTTTGGTCACCAATATGATGGAGAAATCCATATTTAAAGAATAATTACAAATAAATGAGAAAAAGGAGTGATCCATTCAAGAAAAAATAATCTAATTATGAAAGAATTGCAAGTGACTAAAGAATATTGTTCACCTTACTAGTAATCTAAAATAATCAATTTAAGAATAACAATGATTCATTTTGCCTAAGATATTTGCTGATATTAATGATGCGGTAAAAAGAAAAATACTTGATTTTGCTGATGGGAGTAGTAAACTGACACTCTCCCTGGTGACTCAGATGGTGAAGAATCTGCCTGCAATGCAGGAGACCTGGATTCTATACCTGGGTCAGGAAGATTCCCTGAATAAGGGAATGGCTACCCACTCCAGTATTTTTGCCTGGAGAATTCCATGGAAAGAGGAGCCTGACGGGCTATAGTCCATGGGGTTGCAAAGAATCAGGCATGACTAAGCAAATGACACTTTCATTTTTTTCACTTTATTAATAGCATAGAATAGGAGGATAAGTAGGTTCAGATTTTGTAGAAGGCAAATTGACAACATGTTCAAAGTTTTATCCTTTGATCCCCAAATTTCCCTTATAGGAAACATATCTAAGATATATTTAACTACTTATCTCTGGTGATGCTTAATGGAGTATTTTTCGTAATAAAAAAATGATAAGCAACGTCAATATCCAAAAGAGTATATTTGTTAAAAGTAATATGGCACATTCTTAAAATGGACTACTGTGAAGAAGTTGAAAATGATAATTTAGAAAGATTATGTATGATATGAAAAAATATTTGTGACATTTTTAAGGGAGGATAAAGGCGAGAAAGCCATCTCCCTAGTTAAGCTTCTTCTATCCTTAACACAATTCAAACCTTTATCACTCGTCAAATACCCTATCCTACACACTTTTTTCAACCACAGGGAAAATTCTCAACTCTTGAACAGAAAAGAATATGCCAGACAGGTCCTCTCTCCAGTTCTATCTTGACATCTACAGTTTCCTGGCTTTCACCCACAGCTGTTTAACTCTCTCTCATGACAATGGAAGAGGCACTCCTAATTCTAGCCTCAAGCTCATTCTGCCCCCTGGGCTTTTGGTAGCTGTCTGCCCACATGAAATGTATAAGGGACAAGGCAAAGTTCAAATGGAAACTCAAAAGTATATGTCTAAACATTTTAATCATAAATCAAGATGACTCTTATGCAAAATATGTTCCCAATCCTTCTGATGAACAAATATGCCTCCCTGAGGAACTGAGAAGCAAGTTGGAGTTAAATTCTGGGAAGTTCTGAACCAGAATGAGAAGATACTCTCAGGCCTGCTCCCCTTCTCTTCCCACTTCAGGCTGTGCTCCACACTCTGAAGGGCACTCACGCAGTTCAAGTTCTATGCAGCCTTGATGACAGCCACCTTGAACCCCTTTCTGGCTTAGATGTCACACATGTCTGCTATGTGCCCATCTGAGGGAGGAAAGAAAGACTCTGAAAAAAAGGTACGTGGGCCCCAGAGGGAGGCTCTGCAGGGTCGTCAAAGCAGGAGGTGGGCTTCAGATGGGCCCCAAGTGAGCACCACACAGACACAATCCCTTGGTCCACAGACTCTGCCTGCCCTTGATGGAGGAGAACCATAAGAGGAGAACCAGCGCAGCTCTCAGATCTGGTCTCTGTCTTCTCCAGTCACAACCCGACCCTGGCTGTTTGGTGGAGAGAGGTCACCCTGCTACATAAGGACGAGTTCTAATTCCTGATTTGAATATAAGGCTTGTGATTTTTGGTTGAAGAACAAATAAAAATGCGATCTTTTCACAAGTGATGTGTCTTATTTCATGTTTTGAACACTTCTATCTTATTTATAGTAGGAAATTTACTCTACACAAAATTCCGCCTCCCCAGTGAACTTTTTGGAATTGTCATTCACTTGCATGAATCTCTTAAAAAAGAATCCCTTCTATACCTTTTTAGTGAGTATTTTAATTCTTGGACTCTTTCTTTTTAAAAATGTTATTACTTTAAGTGGAGGATAATTATTTCAGTTGGAGGATAATTGCTTTACAATGTTGTGTTGGTTTCTTCTGTATACCAATGCGATCTCTCCCGAAGGTGAGTATTCACCTATCATTTAGAGTTGAAGGCCTTGAACTCAAAATGTAGGGGGTGACTGAATAAAAGGTTAGATAATTTGTTAGGAAGTAATCGAAGCAGAGCGTAACCTGCCCATCATGAAGGTGACTGTGTGGAGGAAGCAGATTCAGGAATAACTTTTTTTTCTTCTACAGTGTAATTTTGAGAAGAAATGCTGCTGCTTCCTGGTGCCTTGTTTGCCAAAAAAATATTTAACTCATAGAATAAATATCTGGGAACTCACAATGTGTTCCAGAAGTATCTTTCAACAGAGTAATGCAAACTGCAAGGTTGTCAAGACAAGTGGAAACAGATAAGAATGAGTCAATGTGGTATTTAAGCAAGTTAGAATTAGAAAATGAGGATGGATTCATAGTGGCTACATATCTCTTCAATTGATTTAATAAATACATCTGCAGAATTTTTAAAAAAGGATGTTTTATCCAGCAGTCCTATTGTTAACCTTAGGACTTTCCAATCCCTAGCTTTCTGATCATCTTTTTTTTTTTCTTTTCAATTTGGGAATTAGAACAGAGCATTGTCCTGATGGACTAGTGCATATCACTATGACCTAGTAGACAAAACTGGTCCCGTTTCCACCACAGCAATTTTATGAATTGGTCTCAAGTTACAAACACTCTGAGCACCCAAGCTATCCTGGGAGTCTGAGTGGTGTGAGGCTGCGTCTCCATGTTTCTATGGTAACTCCAACACACATAATAAGCCAAGGGATCAGAAATAAATCAGTCTACTATGTTCTTAATTGCAGGTGATGAGGTGTGTGCACGTATGTATTTTAACTGGAAGCCAAGCTTCAGATAAAAGTGTGAATTATATATACAATATACATGCCACACACACAGAAAAATGTGTGTATATTACATGTATGTATTATACTGTACACATGTAAAAAGAGGCACTGACTTCATAAAATGCTGAAAGCTATTCAGGCTATCTCTACACCCGACAGTAAACCGACAGAAAGTAAATAAAGTACATGAGAAAAAGCACAGGATCAAATCAGCAGATGAAGGTTTAAAACTAGCTCACAGATTTTCCTGGTGTTTGATATTCTGGAAATCTGTGTTCTCTAATGACCACTTTCATATAAGGCTACTTCTAGTGTCAAGGTAGAGGTAGTCTTTATAATTCTCCAACATATGATAGAACGAGAAACCAGATGTTACCTGCATACAGGGCTTTAAGTCCCTGGGTGAAGTCTGTCCTGAGCCACAGAGTAAGGATGGAGCCGGTACTGACGCTGAAGAAACGTAGCTAAAATCCTGGTAACTAGCATCCTTGGGCCCATTGTTCCTCCTGACAGATGCGGGGTGTCTCAACGCTTCCCAAGAGACCACTGCTGAGTCCTGAGTCCTTCACCTGGAGAGTAGCCTCGTGGCTTTGCACTCCCGCCCCAAGTCGACTTCCAGCCCCTTCACAGGGGCTCCTCCAGCAGGAAATCTCCTTAGAACAACGTGGAGGCCACCTGCGGCCCGGTCCTGGTCCTGGCAGGCGGACTGTGGGCTCCCGGGAAGGCAAACAGGAACCCAAAGGATGCTCCCAAGGCCTGGGGCGTGTAGGGCAGCAAGCATGGATCTGATGCAGGCAAGTAGAAGAGGATGCCGGGATCGCGCTGGTGGATGCCAGCGTCTCAGAAAACCGGAACCGCAGAGCACACTGGGGCGTACCACGGCACGAACCACACTCTCGCGAGGAAGCCGACCGCAAGGGCTCTTGGGAGATCACAGCACCGCCCCCTCCCTCTCCGCCCCCCCACCCGATTCTCTGTTTTAATATCTTCTTTTTTTTAAGATTTTTTTTTATATAGATCATTTTTAAAGTCTTTATTGCGTTTGTTATATAATATTGTTTCTGTTTTATGTTCTGAGGTTCTTTTGGATGCAAGGCATGTGGGATCTTAGCTCCCCCACCAGGGATCACTCACACCCCCTGCATTTCAGGTGAAGTCTTACCCACTTGACCACCGGGGAAGTCCCTCTTTGACTCTCTTATGTATTATAAATATTTTCCCAGTTTACCATTTGTATTTGCATAGTTTTATATACAATCGTTAACGTGTACACTTCTACATATCTTTTTGTTTTTGCAGTGTTGTGCATTAAGGGTCATATGTCAAATCGCTTTCCATGCCTCTTCCTCCTCCCCCAAGGTTATGTGTTCTAGGTTTTCTTCATGGACTTTAAATCATCCCACATCTACATTTAATTATCTGATTTATTGGAGTTTATTTGTACACTACTCTGTGAAATAGTATCCAACCTTTTCCTCCAGAACTTAACCAGATGTTATAACTTAATCTGTTGATAAATTGCTTTTCTACTTTAATTATTTTCTATTAAAGTATAATACACAAAGAGACTGCAAAAACCAGAAAAATGCAGTTCAATGAATTATCACTAAGTGAACACATTCATGAAAATACCCCAATAGCTCAAGAAACAGAACACTGCCAGCACCTAGGACACCTGCTGCCAGGCTTTTTCTTAGTCACCATGCTTCTTCCTCACCAAAGGTTACTGCTATATGTACAGATGAATGCGTATATTCTCTTGTGATGTGCCCTCTTTCACTTCAAATTATACTTGTGAAATTCATGTTGTGCTAATGTATATTTTGTTGTATAGTATTTTATTATTTGAATATTTCACAATTCATCTCTTCTACCATTGGTGGACCTTTGGGTGGTTTCCAACTTCGTGCTAGATTGCTACTGTAAACATTCTTGTACATTTTTTAAAAATGTATATATATATGAGTTTCTGTTAAGTATACATGTACATAAGGATGGAATTTCTGGACCATGTTGTAAAATTTTCCCAAACAGTTTTTAAGGTGATGTACAAATTTGCATTACTTTCAGCATGAGAATTTCAGGTATTCAATATCTTCAGCAGTATTTATTATTGTTACTCTTTTTAATCTTAGCTCTTTTGGTGAATGTATTGACTTATTTAGTCATAGTTTTCACTTATTTTATGACTAATAAAGTTGAGAACACTTTCATAGATGTATTGGCCATTGGATATAATTTTTTGTAAAGTCTATATTTAATTCTATTGCCCACTATTTCAGTGGATTCTGTGTCTTTATCTTACTGGTTTATTGGAGCTTTTATGCATTCTGGAAAAAAATTCCCTTGTGTTTATGTATATATGTTTCACAATATCTCAGTATATTCTGTGGCAGTTTTTTCACCTTTATATGTTTCCTAGGTCTGATGTGACAAACTCCCACAGACTTGGTGGCTTGAAACAGCAGATTTTTTTTCTCTCTCACAGTTCTGAAGGCCATAAGCCCAAAGTCAAAGTGCAGGCAAGGTGGGTTCCTTCTGAAGATTCTGAGGAAGAATCTATTCCGTGCCTCTCTCCTAGTTTCTGGCGACTCCGGGTGTTCTTTGCTTTCCTTGACTTTCCTTGTAGACATATCACTTCAGTATCTGACTCCACATTAACATACTGGTGGTTAAATCGCTAAGTCAAGTCCGACTCTTGCAGCCCCATGGACTGTAGCCAGCCAGGTTCCTCTGTCCATGGGATTCTCCAGCCAGGAATACTGGAGTGGGTTGCCATTCCCTCCTCCAGGGGATCTTCCCAACCCAGGGATCAAACCCAGGTCTCCTGCATTGCAGGCAGATTCTTTACTGACTGAGCTATGAGGGATATTAGCATTATCCCTTGTGTAACTGTCTGTCTCTACAAAGTGCTCTCTTCTGTGCCTCCATGTCTGTTCCTCGTCTTCTTTATTTCCCATCATTGGACTCAGGGCCCACCCTAATCCACGATGATCCCATCCTGAAATCTTCAAATCAATCATATCTTTGCCATGTAAGGTTAGTTAATATTCATAGGTTCCAGGTGACCTGACTTTGAAGAAATACCATTAAACCACTGCATTCTCATAGTTGTATTTTTTCCCTCATGGTTGGTTCCTTTTTGCGTCCCTTTAAAGAAGTCTTTTCCTCCTCCCTTACTCTTACCATCATGAAGATATTCTCTTATGTTATAGTCTAGAGAAGCTGACACGTTTAGATATACCATCCATCAGCAGTTAATAGTTGTGCAAGGTAAAGCAAAGTGTCAAATTTCACTCCACTCCAAACAGACGTTTAACTGACTAGTTCAGTTCAGTTCAGTCGCTCAGTCGTGTCCGACTCTCTGCGACCCCATGAACTGCAGCACGCCAGGCCTCCCTGTCCATCACCAACTCCCAGAGTCCACCCAAACCCATGTTCATCGAGTCAGTGATGCCATCCAACCATCTCATCCTCTGTCGTCCCCTTCTCCTCCCGCCCCCAATCCTACCCAGCATTAGGTTCTTTTCCAATGAGTCAACCCTTCGCATGAGGTGGCCAAAGTATTGGAGTTTCAGCTTCAACATCAGACCTTCCAATGAACACCCAGGATTGATCTCTTTTAGGATGGATTGATTGGATCTCCTTGCAGTCCAAGGGACTCTCAAGAGTCTTCTCCAACACCACAGTTCAAAAGCATCAATTCTGCGGCGCTCAGCTTTCTTCACCGTCCAACTCTCACATCCATACATGACCACTGGAAAAACGATAGCCTTGACTAGACGGACTTTTGTTGGCAAAGTAATGTCTCTGCTTTTAAACATGCCATCTAGTTTGGCCATAACCTTCCTTCCAAGGAACACTTTATTAAACAGACCATTCTTTTTGCACTGTTCTGTAGTATCGGTCATAAATTAATGCCAATTAAGTGCTCTTTCTTAACATTTCTGAAAGATTTGTCCATTGGTCAGTCCTTAGATCATTCCCACACTATCTTGCTGCAGCTGCTGCTAAGTCGCTTCAGTCGTGTCCGACTCTGTGCGACCCCATAGACGGCAGCCCACCAGGCTCCCCCATCCCTGGGATTCTCCAGGCGAGAACACTGGAGTGGGGTGCCATTGCCTTCTCCGATCAGGACCTGTAAATATACAGTAATTAAGATAGTGTGCGGAGAAGTCAATGGCACCCCACTCCAGTACTCTTGCCTGGAAAATCCCATGGATGGAGGAGCCTGGTGGGCTGAAGCCCATGGGGTCGCTAAGAGTCGGACGCAACTGAGCGACTTCACTTATGCTTTTCACTTGCACGCATTGGAGAAGGAAATGGCAACCCACTCCAGTGTTCTTGCCTGGGGAATCCCAGGGATAGGGGAGCCTGGTGGGCTGCCGTCTATGGGGTCGCACAGAGTCGGACACGACTGAAGCGACTTAGCAGCAGCAGCAGCACAGGTCCTGATATCCAATAGTGGAAGGTCTCTCTTTTTCAAGATTGTCATGACTATAGGCGGTTCCTTCCATTTCCACATAAATTACAAAATCATCTTATTTTGCTTTTCTCAAAATGCTTGAATTTTGATTGGGGTTGCATTGAATCTTACATCAATTTTAGGGTATACTGAAATTTTTACCATGTTGGATGTGTGTGTTCTTCCTTTTTAAGTCTTTATTATTCTCAACAATGTTTTAGATACGTGAAGGACTTTTGCATACCTTTTGTTATGTTTATTCCTGTGTATCAGATGTTTTGATATCATTTTAATGACATATTTTAAAATTTTGCCCATTTCTAATTGTCACTGTAGATATTCTTAATTTGGTTTCCATAGATCTTGCTGATTTATTTGTTAATTATAATGGTTTATCAGCAGATTCTTTTAGGTCATTATGTAAACAATCATCTGAGAATAGTGAGAATTTTACTTCTAGCTTCTTAATCTTTTTTCCTTTTATTTCTGTCTCTTGTTTTATTTCAGTGTCTAGGACCTCTAACATAATATTGAATAGAAATAAAGTGGGCAGAAATCCTTATCTGGTTCCCAGTATCAGAAACCTTCTAACATTTTAACAGTGTACCATTCAGAGATCTTCTAGAGGTTTTTTTTGCAAGCATTCCAAGTTAAAGAGTTAATTCTCTTCTCTCCTTAACTCACTGAGAATTTTTCCCGCAATGAGTGGATGGGTTTTGTCAAATGCTTTCTCCACTCTTATTGTTAAATAAATGTTTTCTTTTTTTTTTAATTTGATCATTTATATTGTAAATCAATATAATGATTTTGATGTATTTAATGTTAAATCAGCCTTATTTACCCCAAATAAATCCACATTTGCAATGTATTATCTTTTCTATGTGTTATTATATATACTGATTTTTTTTAATCAGGTTAACAAATCAGTAACAAAATTTGGCTGGCTTTTTAATATAAAATGGAGATTACTCTCTTGATTTACAATATTCTCTTTTTATCATTGTACTGTCTGCAAGATATACAATGATGTCCCTTTTTCATTCTTGATATGAGTAGATATCATTGGTTTTTGGTTCTTGATCAGCTTGCCTGGAGTTTATTAAGATTAGTAGTATTGTTTTTTAAATCAACCTTTGGTATTATTGAGTCTCTCCATTTTATTATTATTGTTAATATACTACTATGTCATTACTTTTTACATTTAGCTGTATTATTAATTTTTTTCAGTCTTTGCATTTAACTTGCTGTTCTTTTTATAAATTTCTTTAAATGAATACTTAGATCATTGTTTTCTAGTCTTCTTTTCTAACATGTACATTTAAGTTTCACGTAAGCATAGTTTTAGCTGCATTTGACAAATTATTATGTCATAATTTGCCATATTAGTCTAGAAGCAGAATCCCTCTTTGTCATCACTTTTAATTCGACATTCTTTTGTATAGTTGATTCTGCTTCTGGACTTGCTATCCTATTGTTTTTCTGTTTAATCCTGCAGCTGCCTCACCTTGTTTACTTTTCTTCCCTTTATAAGATGATATAATGACTCACAGAGCAAGGCCCTCTTCTATGTAGTATTTGCAAAGAATTCTCTTGACTCTTTTAGGGTACTCATTCACGGGTATAGTTTTGTCAGATTCTCTAAAAATAATTCATTAGACATATATTTTGAGTGGAATTAAAACAGATTATGAAGAAGTGGCATGCTCACAATATTGAATTTTTATGCTCAGGAATATGATATGTCTCTTCAATACATTCCTCAATAAATAATTATCAACAATTGTTTACTTCATTTTCCAATAAATATTTATAAATTTTATTATGGGTCTTACATATTTCTTATTAATCTTTTTTCCCCTCTAGGAATTATTTGTAAGGTTTTTTTTTTTTTCTATTTTAGCATTAACTAGTAACTACTAGCACTAACTAGTGACTACTATGGGGTCCCCTCCACTGCAGGTGGTGGGGCTGTGGCACGCTGGCCCTGGGGCAGGGGCTGGGTCGTGAGAGGCTCTAGGAGTGGCCTGGGGCCAGTGTTCCAGGCTTCTGGGGACCACTCACGTGTGTGTGGTGGTACGACCCCCTGCTTGTTTTCCTGGTGGCCCGGCCATGTCCAAGTGTTTCTGGTCCCTGATCCTTTTGAACTGTGGTGTTGGAGAAGACTCTTGAGAGTCCCTCGGACTGTAAGGAGATCCAACAATCCATCCTAAAGGAAATCAGTTCTGAATATATATTGGAAGGACTGATGCTGAAGCTGAAACTCCAATACTTTGGCCACCTGATGTGAAGAGCTGACTCATTGGAAAAGACTCTGATGCTGGGAAGGATTGAAGGCAGGAGGTGAAGGGGACAACAGAGGATGAGATGGTTGGATGGCATCACCAACTCGATGGACAAGAGTTTGAGCAAGCTTGGGGTGTTGGTGATGGACAGGGAAGTGTGGCACGCTGCAGTCCATGGGGTCTCAAATAATCAGACACGACTGAGTGACTGAACTGAACTGAGTGACTACTAATATATAGGAAAATTCACTGACTTCAATATTTACTTTTGAACTTGCTAATTTTTTTAGCTAATTTTTCTGACTTTTCCAGATAAAAATCATATCACCTGCATATAGTGATGATTTTCTCTTTTTCAATATTTATATTGTTTACTCTCCAGTTTCTTGTTGCATTAATTAATCCCTCTCAAACATGTTAAGAACTCAATGACATTAGGCTTAGTTTTGTCCTGACTTTAATAGGAATGTTTTCAGTATTTCCCTGTTAATTACAATAGGGTAGTGGATATTTATTGCATTAAACAAGTCACTTTTTATTTTGGTTTCATAAAAGTTTCCATTTAGGTATGTATTTTAAAATCAGGATGAATGACTAATTTTACAAATACTTTTTCAGCCTCTATGACTCCAGGATCTCAGTTCTAAGTAAAACTAAGTCTAACTGCTCCTGTGTAGCACAGATCATGCCCAGGAAAGGGGAACCAAGCCTGCAAAATCCTCATGAAGTTGAGGGGGAGAGACATTTCCAGGAAGACCAACTAAATCATTCTATGAATCAGTGCAACCAGATCACTGTTGAACGCCAGGTGACCCAGCTGATTTCCCCAGAACAGCTACCCTGCAGTCCCAGAGCTGTGGCGTGATACCATCACTGCCCCTACTTCTTAGCTTTGCCTAATTTGGATTTAAACCTGGTGTCAGTGTGGTTGGTTAATCCTAGGACATGTACTCATGTCATGTATGCCAGAGAAGCTGCTTCCCTGGTAGCTCAGCTGGTAAGGAATCCACCTGCAATGCAGGAGACCACAGTTCAATTCCTGGGTCAGAAAGATCTCTTGGAGAAGGGATTGGCTACTCACTCCAGTATTCTTGGGCTTCCCTGGTGGCTCAGGTGGTAAAGAATCCACCTGCAATGTGGGAGACCTGGGTTTTGATTCCTGTGCTGAAAAGATCCCTTGGAGGAAGGCATGGCAACCTACTCCAGTATTTTTGAGTGGAGAATCCCCATGGACAGAGGAGTCTGTGCTGGGAGCCAGCTCACGAGATCCCACCCATGACAGAGTCATGAGGAAGAGGACTGATCCGAGCACGGCTTCTCAGGCCTCAGGGATTCTCAGAAGGCTGCCTCAGCACTCACCTTAAAGATGATATCTGTCTTTCTGATGTTAGCTATAATAAACCTCTTCTTATTTTCTGTGACTTGGGCAAAAGGCTTTTCCTGATTCTCTTCTAAAATAGATCTATCTGAAACCTCAATCGATAAGGCCCCTGAATGGTAACACCCTAATAAAATTATCTAGGATATAGAATTACTAATCCAAATTCCTCTTGCTAGCATATTGGTTTGTTTAATAAATGTGCCTGTGCCTTTGTAGCTAGTGTGCATGACTGCTCTTTAACAATAAACAACATTGAGAGCCACCACACAGAAAGCCCCAACGGACACAGAGCCCTTCGTAAGGAAAAAGGCTTATTAGGAAATATAAGAAATATTGCTTTATGAAACTGTTACTTAGTTTATATTTACTCACTATGTTTTTGCTATTAACATATTTAGCCTATATAATGAAAGCATAATAGTTAGAGATTTCTATAAATAGAAGTTTAGCTTTAATACAAATAATAAGACAATTGTTGATTTAACTGATGATTCTTACTTAGAGCTGACCTTCAGCTTGCTGCTCTATGACTTTATGGAACCACATTCTTTTCTGTTAAGCTCAAGGCATAGGATAGATTAGCGAAAACAGGTTTTACCTTGAAACTTTCTATTGATGAATTCTTTCCTGCTGTGCCTGATACAAAAGTGTTCTGACTGATCAACCCTTATCAATGGAGAGTTACAAGATGTTAGCAGGCCCCCAGGCCAGAAGATGATGTAAACAAAATGAACTAAGATATGCAAACGATGTAGGTAAGGGTCAACACTGTTGACCCATTAAACTGATTTGGTATGACTCTATACTTTACATTTGTTTCTGCTAAGCTGCTGCTAAGTCGCTTCAGTCGTGTCCGACTCTGTGCGACCCCATAGAAGGCAGCCCACCAGGCTCCACCATCCCTGGGATTCTCCAGGCGAGAACACTGGAGTGGGTTGCCATTTCCTTCTCCAGTGCATGAAAGGGAAAAGTGAAAGTGAAGTCGCTCAGTCGTGTCCGACTCTTAGCGACCCCATGGGCTGTAGCCTACCAGGCTCCTCCATCCATGGGATTTTCCAGGCAAGAGTACTGGAGCGGGGTGCCATTGCCTTCTCCGGCATTTGTTTCTATGTACCACTAAAAATATAAAAGCTGTCTTAAAAACAATAAAGTCAGGAGACACTTGGAAACACCGAGACTCGCTGTGTCTTCTCATTTGCATCGCCGACACCGTGCATCCTGAGGGAACCCCTGGACCTGCTGGAGCTGGACTCCGGTAAGTCTGGGAGGCTACAGTGCATGCGGTCGCAAAGAGTGGGACACAACTGAGCGACTTTCACTTTCACTTCATACCAGTACTCACAAGGTACAGGATTCTCCAAACGTGAAAATGGTTCTGATGCTGGGCTGTCACTCACACACAGTCAAAAAGTTGACATCTCCACATTAATAGAAATTTTTGAATGGATTGTCTCCTTTATTCTATTAATGTGAAATATATATGTAATATATGTATATTGTCATTAGGTCTTCCCTAGTGGCTCAGAGGTTAAAGTGTCTGCCTGCAACGCGGGAGACCTGGGTTCGATCCCTGAGTTGGGAAGATCCCCTGGAGAAGGAAATGCCAACCCACTCCAGTATTCTTGCCTGGAGAATCCCATGGACGGAGGAGCCTGGTGGGCTACAACTGAGCGACTTCACTTTCACTTTCATATTATCATTATTATTATTAAAGTCTCCAATGCTGTATATCTGGAAAATGCCAAAGGTTGAATTTAGTATGTTAAAAGCTATGAGATTTCAGCAAGAACTGATTGCTGGTCCAGGAACATAAGTGACAGAGATTACAAATGAATTTTTTTTTAGAGAGTGTGTAAGAGAAGCCCTTCCAGCTTGGTAAGGCTGTCACACTGTTTGTTAAGTTATCTATGTTGGGTATATCAAGAAAGCATCTGTCCAGAGATTGAAAACTGGAGGTGTTTGTTTTCATGTACACAGTGGATTTCTTCTTAATTGAGCTAGTTCATTCATGTTTGCTACAGTTTCCCAAATTCCCAGGCCTTGTCATATATTCACATCATCTAAAATCCTGCAAGCATTTAGAAATAGACTTTCCCTTTATGGCACCATGTTTTGATTCTTCTTCGAGCTTTGAAAATTATAACAATAGTACATGCTGTTGTATAATGTCAAACAGTACATTATTATATATATACATATATATATAATATAATTATGTATATATAAGTACATACATAAATGTGTATAACAGCTGGGACTTCCCTGGTCATCCAGTGGCTAAGACTCCTAGCTCCCAATGCACGGGGCCCAAGTTCCAACCCTGATCAGGGAACCAGGTCCCATATGCCACAAATAAAGATCCCACATGATGCAAGTAAAGATCCCAGGTGCTGCAACTAAGACCTGGTATGGCCAATTGAAAAAATAAATAAAACCAAATATTTTTTAAAAACAGCTACAGAAATATGTATAAATTAATCCTCTCCCTGACACCTCACCCATCCCTTTGAGGAAACCAGTGTTAACAGCATGCTATGTGCTAGTCCTTCTTCATACATAATCTTTCAAACATATTTGCTTTCTTTGTATCTTTGCTTGCTTTTACTGGTGTGGAATTCTACTATACTCAGTCAACAAATTGGTTTTCCTTTAAGGTTTTACTTTGGAAAATCTCAAACATATATAGGCACAGAGAGGATACTATGATAGCTCAGTTGGTAAAGAATCCACCTGCAATGCAGGAGGCCCTGGTTCAATTCCTGGGTTGGGAAGATCCTCTGGAGAAGGGATAGGCTGCCCATTCCAGTATTCTTGGGCTTCCCTTGTGGCTCAGCTGATAAGGAATCCGCTTGCAATGCAGGAGACCTGGGTTCAGTCCCTGGGTTGGGAAGATCCCCTGGAGAAGGGAAAGACTACACACTTTAGTATTCTGGTCTGGAGAATTCCATGGACTGTATAGATCATGGGGTTGCAAAGAGTCAGAGAAGACTGAGCTACTTTCACTTGCACTTTCGTGTACCCAACACAGAGCTTTAACAATTATCAGTTCAAGGTCAATTTTGGTTCAAACTCTACCTTCACTTGTCCACACTCCTCCATATCTTGGATGATTCTTATTTTAATATGTAGAATTACCCCCACCACCACCAATTTTATGTAAAAAATTTCAAACCTGTAAAAAGTGTTGGCAGGCTAGTATAATAAACAATCCATCTGTTCATCATCTGGATTTCCCAGTTGTTTTTCATCCTAGACAGGCTTCCCTGATAGCTCAGTTGGTAAAGAAACCATCTGCAATGCAGGAGACCCTAGTCCAATTCCTGGGTTGGGAAGATCTGCTGGAGAAGGGCTAGGCTACCCACTCCAGTATTCTTGGGCTTCCGTTGTGGCTCAGCTGGTAAAGAATCCACTTGCAATGCAGGAGACCTGGGTTCAATTCCTGGATTGGGAAGATCCCCTGGAGAAAGGAAAGGCTACCCACTCCAGTATTCTGGCCTAGAAAATTCGCAGAGTCAGACTCAACTGAGCGACTTACTCACTTTCAACCTAGACAATATTTTATGGAGTTCTCTGTATTTAGACATAACTTTATCCTTTTCTCCCCTAACTTCTTGATGCACACACACACACATATATTAATTTGTATAATTACTGATTTTTATAGAATACCGCTGATGTGCAGAAGCAAGAGTTGGCTGAGATGCTTAAAGCAAGGTGACCAAGTTCACCCAAACAGAAGGATTGAACCAAAACAGTTGCCAAAGGGGGAAACAAGGAAAGAAACTGTGTAACAGTGGTTAAGGGAAGGCAGTCTCTCATGCTTAGCTGGGGGAACTCCAAAAATCCCTTCTGCTAAAGTTGCTTGCAGACACCTAGCTTTGGGCCCAGACAGCTGTCTGTACAAAGCAGACTCACCCTCACAGGGAAGAGAGGACCCCTGAAACACTAGGTCTTGGTCCAAGCTCATGAGAGCCAATGGCCAATTGCTGGCCACTTTCCTTTAATAAACTGTTGGAACAGTAAGTCATTCCAAGCCAACTATTTTTAGATTGTTCCAACTGCCTTTTGAATTGGGCAAAGTTTATCACTAATACTGCATTTTTTGTCACTTCTCTTTGTATTTCTAATTGTGCTTTATATACTTTTTCAAAATATTATCAGGCACACCAAACTTCACAGTTACAGCTTCCTTATACATTTCAGTTTTTATAAAAGAGAAACCATCCAATTTGATCCTGACTAATAACACATAGCTGGAGAAGGAAATGGTAACCCCCTCCAGTATTCTTGCCTGGGAAATCCTATGGACAGAGGAGCCTGGCAGGCTACAGTCCATGTGATCACAAGAGTTATACACGACTTAGCAACTAAACCAACACCACCAGTAACAAGTAACATGTGCGTGCAAGCTAAGTCACTTCAGTCATGCCAGTATCTTTGTGTCCCTATTAGCTGTAGCCTGCCAGGCTCCTCTGTCCACGGGATTCTCCAGGCAAGAATACTGGAGTGGGTTGCCATCCCCTCCTCCAGGGTATCTTCCCCACCCAGGGACTGAACCCGTATCTCTTATGTCTCCTGCACAAGTAGTATTTATTTACCTAAGTTTCGTTGAGCATATCTCGCTCAACACCCTGCAGCAGCGGGAAGCAAGCTTTCTAGGTCTGAGAAAATTTGAATACCTGCCCTTTCTCTCCAGTTACAGTTTCCTATCTTGGACAATGATACAATATACCATGGACTAAGCCCCACTTAACTGGTGTTTAGATCTCCTTTCCAGATTCAGATATGAAGGGGATATGGTGTTTGTAGTTTTTGTCTTGAAATCTACATCAACTAACATTAACAACATCCATCCCCAACACATTTTTGTTTGCATTTCCCTGACAAGCTGGTAGCCATTGTAGTAGGTTTAATTATCCTTTCATTCAGATTTGTTTGCTTTAACTTTATATTTGTTACTTGTTGTTGCACAAAAATTGCCCAAACTTTAGTGGCTTAAACAATAACCATTTATTATGTTACAGTTTCAGTGTGTCAGTAATTCAGGAGTGGCTTAGTTGCGCTGTGCAGACTCAAGGTCTCATGAGGTTAAGATGTCACCCAGGGCGGCAGTAATTTGAAAGCTAGCCCAAGGCTGGAGAATCTGCTTTCAAGACAATTCTCTCTCATGCCTCCATGACAAGTCAGGACTGGTTGTCAGCAGGATGCCTCATTTCCTCATCATGGGTCCCTTCCACAGAAGTGCTTAAGTGTGTCTTCATGACATGGTCACCAATATCTAGTTCTTCTCTCCTTCCTGGACACAAAACTAATTACATTTCAGCCAAGTGTCTCTTCCCCACCCCTCATCAGTTCTAACCTTGTGACTACCCATTGGAACGTCAGCCCTGGCCATGAAACGGCCAACACCCTCTTCCCCATGCCTCACTCTCTTTCCTCCTCTGTATGGCTAGACGTGAAGGTCTCCAAAATGCTTGGGAAAAGCCCAAATTCCTGAGGAGAGCCATCCGGCCAGAAGATCTGCCCTGGACTTTGGGTCTAGTGCAGATCTAGACCTAAACCTCTGCTGTGCTAAGCTTTAGGGATTTGGCTACAGCAACTACTTTCTTACTTGCTTACTCAGACTAACACAGTACAGTACATGTTTGTATGCTAAGTCGCTTCAGTCGTGTCTCTTTGTGACATCACGGACTGTAGTCTGCCAGGCTTCTCCGTTCACGGGATTCTCCAAGCAAGAATACTGGAGTGGGTTGCCATGTCCTCCTCTAGGGGATCTTCCCAACCCAGGAATTGAACCCACATCTCTTATGTCTCCTGCATTGGTAGGCAGGTTCTTTACCACTAGTGCCACCTGCAAAGCCCACAGTACAGTACAGTTACCTTCAATTTTCAAGTGTTCTTTACATTTCTCTAATGTTGTATAGAGAGCATATTTTAATCCATGCTACGTAAGAGGAGGACTCTGTAAAGTTTCAGGTTTCCTTCCTTTCTTAAAGTCTTAAAAGAGGCTCAATGATACAAATATAATATCCATAAATAAGATAAAACTGTATTTTAAATATCTAGGCAAGGAAATAGGAGCTAAAGAAAAGTAAGGCTGGGAACTGGGATGCCAGATGGTTTCAATAAAAATACTGAACATATTTAGAAAAAAATGTGTCAAAATATATGAAGAATATAGCTAATAATCTAAATTATATTGTTACATTTTGTGTCAGATCATGTAGCTTTTTTCTTTTGCTGCCCAACACACAGAAATATGACTTTCAAAATAATCTCAATGATGATACAGTTTATATGAACTTCACACTTAATCTGTTAGACTCATTGGTGCATATAATAATCATGGCACAAAAATGAATTTGTATGCTGGTATTATTCACAGAAATTCAAAAAGGATATTAAACCAGATTTGACAGATCTGGGCCAACAGGTAAATCTTTATTGAAAGAAAACTTTATTTTAAGAAATGGGAAGCGCAAGGGGAATGATAATTATGTCCCTCAAGCACCAATGTTTCAGAAAAAAGAACATAGAAGATTGTTTTCCATAGTTTTAGCACAGCCAATTTAATACTCTCAAAAAGAAGTCATCTTCTCCTTCTAACCCTGTGAAAGTGTTCAGAGAGCTGTAATACTGCCTCAGAAAGAATCTGCTCCTGCAAATTCTCACTCATCCTGATAAACACTGAGAGCTTCAGAGGCAAAATCATTAAATAAAGCGAGAAATCTGTCTTTACGCAATGCAAATTTAAATTTCATTTTCAAGTGTTTAATATTTTTTCAAAGTGCTTTAGAACTAAAAATTAGTCAATTCTTTTCCAAGTCAGGCACCTTTTTTTAAAAAACAAAGTTTTCTCTCACTGACTTACTTTTATCATATAATAGTTGAATTTGATAACATGCATAATATTAATAGTAGAATAATACCTGTGGGTGCAGTATTCATGTTATGCAGTATGACCTTCCCAGGTACCGCTGAAGTTACCTATGTGATTTTTCACTCTCCCACTTCTTGCCTCCCTCACCAGTATCTTGAAAAGCTACTGTATCCTGTATCAAGATACTGTAACCAGTATCCTGAAATCTTGACAGTTTTTCATGTACGTATGGATCTTTAAACATGATGCTGTTCACCTTTACTTGTTTTTGAGCCTTAAAAAAATGTTATAATACTTAATATAAAGTGAAAGTGAAGTCGTTCAGTCATATCTGACTCTTTGTGACCTCGTGGACTGTAGCCTACCAGGCTCCTCCGTCCATGGGATTCTCCAGGCGAGAATACTGGAGTGGGTTGCCATTTCCTTCTCCAGGTACTTAATATGCTGCTGCTGCTGCTAAGTCGCTTCAGTCATGTCCGACGAGAATACTGGAGTGGGTTGCCATTTCCTTCTCCAAGTACTTAATATGCTGCTGCTGCTGCTAAGTTGCTTCAGTCATGTCCAACTCTGTGGGACCCCATAGACGGCAGCCCACCAGGCTCCTTCGTCCCTGGGATTCTCCAGGAAAGAATATTGGAGTGGGTTGCCATTTCCTTCTCCAGTGCATGAAAGGGAAAAGTGAAAGTGAAGTTGCTCAGTCGTGTCTGACTCTTTGCTACCCCATGGGCTACAGCATACCAGGCTCCTCCGTCCATGGGGTTTCCCAGGCAAGAGTACTGGAGTGGGGTGCCATTGCCTTCTCCGAGTACTTAATATAGTACTCTGTAATTTGATTGCTGATTAGCTCACTTTGTCTCATTTAGCTGCAAAATGTTCATTTTTCACTATTTTATGTGACTTTTCTATAACAATTTTTTTCATACTCTTGTTGGTGGATATCTGGATTATTTTCAATGTTTTGAAATATCAAACCCTTGGGTATATTTTTGTTTAAATTGAGTAGAGTTGATATATGTTTCATATGTACAGTTTTATTTTTATGTATGTGTTCTTTTTCAGGTAGTTTTCTATTATAGCTTATGACAAGATATTGAATATAGTTTCCTGTGCTATACAGTTGGTGCTTGTTTATCTGTTTTATGTACAGTAGTATGTACCATTAATCCCTAATTTTTTTACATGATATGTTTTTCTCTGACTTAATATGATGATCTCTAGGTCCATCTAAGTTTCTGTAAATGGCATTATATCTTTCTTTTTTATGGCTGAGTAATAGTCCATGAAATCACTGCTTAATGGTATCCTTGCATTTCTTAGAGTCATTTATCTCACTTGACTATGTTGTATTATTTATTTTTGTACATCACTAGATTCTATCTACTACTAGTCACTTAGGATTTTTGCATCTATAATAATTTTGCATTTATAAATGATACTAGATCATAAATTTTTCTTTCTCATTGGGCTATTTTCTGGACTTGGTATCAAAATTTGTTGGTAAATAAATGGTCCCTCTTTTGATTCACTGCAAAGTTGTGTAAGATTGAAGATACCTATTTCTTGAAGATTTTGTGGAACTTGACCGTAAGACCATCTGAGTTTGAAGTATGTATAGAAAGACATTAGTTTTAGTGGTTGTAGGAATATTCAGGCTTTCTATTTCACCTTGAGTTTGTTTGGTTAAGTTATATTACTCAAGGAATTTGTTTATTTTGTCTACATTTTCAAAATCGGAAAAGGAATACATCAAGGTTGTATATTGTCACCCTGCTTATTTAACTTATATACAGAGTACATCATGCGAAATGCCGGGCTGGATGAAGCACAAGCTGGAATCAAGATTGCTGGGAGAAATATCAACAACCCCAAATATGCAGATGGCACAACCCTTATGACAGAAAGCAAAGAACTAAAGAGCCTCTTGATGAAAGTGAAAGAGTAGAGTGAAAAAGTTAGCATAAAACACAACATTCAGAAAACTAAGATCATGGCATCTGGTCCCATCACTTCATGGCAAATAGATGGGGAAACAGTGGAAACAGTGACAGACTTTATTTTGGGGGGCTCCAAAATCACTGCAGATGGTGATTTCAGCCATGAAATTAAAAGACACTTACTCCTTGGAAGGAAAGTTATGACCAACCTGGACAGCATATTAAAAAGCAGAGACATTATTTTGCCAACAAAGATCTGTACAGTCAAAGCTATGGTTTTTCCAGTAGTCATGCACAGATGTGAGAGTTGGACTATAAAGAAAGCTGAACTCTGAAGAATTGATGCTTTTGAACTGTGATGTTAGAGAAGACTCTTGAGTCCCTTGGACTGCAAGGAGATTCAACCAGCCCATCCTAAAGGAGATCAGTCCTGGATATTCATTGGAAGGACTGGTGCTGAAGCTGAAACTCTAGTACTTTGGCCAACTGATGCGAAGAGCTGACTCATTGGAAAAGACCCTGATGCTGGGAAAGATTGAAGGCAGGAGGAGAAGAGGACGACAGAGGAAAAGATGATTGGATGTCATCATTGACTCGATGGACGTGAGTTTGAGTAAGTGCCAGGAGTTGGTGATGGACAGGGAAGCCTGGTGTTCTGCAGTCCCTGTGGTCACAAAGAGTCAGACACAACTGAGACACTGAACTGAACTAAACATTTTAAAGTGTTTTGGCATTAATTTGTTCATGGAATTATTCCCCTCTTACATCTTTCATTCCTAATTTTGTTTCTTTATGTTTCTCTGATGCCCTCAAATTCTTATGCAGACTGTTTTGGGAGGGACAGAATATGGAGAAGAAGGATGAGGACTATTGGGGATGAATAACTATATATAGGTGCTGGGAAAGATTGAAGGCAGGAGGAGAAGAGGGTGAAAGAGGATGAGATGGCTGGATGGCATCACCGACTCGATGGACATGAGTTTGAGCAAGCTTCAGGAGCTGGTGATGGACAGAGAAGTGTGGCATGCTGCAGTCCATGGAGTTGCAAAGAGTCAGACACGACTGAGCAACTGAACTGAACTATAACACCAACCATTAAAGTTCTTGTCTTTTAGGAATTACAGGCCCATTAGTTTCTAGACCTTCTTGAGAAACGACAGCTCTTTTCCTGTCCCTTAGGCTCCCTTACTTTGGAAAGGGAGAGGAATAGTTGGGATCGCTGGTCTGACATTGACAAATGCCTACCTACACACACACACACACACACACACACACACACACACACACATCTTTCCTTACTTTCAGACAAGGACTTCCTTTCATTAAAAATTTGAGTCTTGGAGTTGAAATTCTTATATAAAAGTATTTGTCACAAAGGTAGGTTGGGAAGCCAGGGAAAGTAGTATTGCTGAAACCAAGAAAAGATAGACTTTAATCATTTTTAAGAGGCCATCCAAGAGTCCACTATAGCCAAGTTTCAGATGGACACATCCAGAATGGAAAGCTCTGGACTTGGCAGTGAGAGCATGATAACTTCTGACACAGTTGTGTTACTGGAGTACCAAGGGTCAAGTCAGATAGCAATGGTTAGGAGAGTGAAACGCGTGGATCTACTGAGTATAGGTTTCATTTCGTTCACTCAATGAGTGTCAGGCTTCAATAGGGAAACAATAAGAAGGGAGGGGATTTCAACACAAACCAAAAAGTGGAGGCAGGTGAAGGGCTTTTCATATTTTTTTGTTTGTTTGTTTTCATTTTTGGCTGCACCATGTGGCATATGGGATCTTAGTTCCCTGACCAGGGATTGAACCTGTGCCCTCTGCATTGGGAGCATGGAATCTTACCCACTGGACTGCCATATTCCTATTTTTTAAAGTGGATACTTTTCGTCATTGACTTAGTATGGATTTGGGGGCTTCTCTGGTGACTCAGAAGGTAAAGAATTTGCCTATAATTCAGGAGGCTCAGGCTCGATCCTGGTTTGGGAAGATCCCCTGGAGGAAGGCATGGCAACCTGCTCCAGTATTCTTCCCTGGAGAATTCCCATGGACAGAGGAGCCTGGTGGGCTACAGTTCATAGGGTTGCAAAGAGTCAGACATGACTGAGTGACTTTCACTTCACTTTCACTTTTAGTATGAATTTAATATTCTCTCTCAGAAATAATCACTTTTTAAACTTTGTTTGTAGTTGTGGAATAAAGGGTAATAGGACACACAAAAAATTCTAGAGCTCTTAAAATTATTCTTTTTTACTGGTCATTTATTCTGTTAATCTCGACCCCAGGGGAATTATTAGAAATTCAAAGTATTAATTCCCTGACCCACTTGTTCTAAATAAACCCTTTTGTAAAAAGTACAGGACAAGACAAACTGTCAAAGTAGCAAACATCTTAAATTGCTAGCAAAGACAGTTCACAGGGACTTCCCTGGTGGTCCAGTGGTTAAAAGTCACTTTCCAAGGTTGCCGGTTCGATCCCTGGTCAGAGAACTAAGATCTCACATGCCTTGGGGCAACAAAGCCTCGGCGCTGCAACTGCAGAGGCCACTCACTCTGGAAACTGTGCACCACAACTAGAGACCCCAGGAGCTGCAACTACTGAGCGCATGCAGTCTGGAGCCACAGCTAAAGAGAAACCGGCATGCCACAATGAAAGATCCCTCATGCTGCAGCTGAGGCCAGACTCAGCCAAAAATAATTAATTAATTAAAAAAAAATAAAAGCCAAGTGAGGGAAGGGGGTTGCAGGGTCTGTGATCAACTTGTGTATAGTTCTCTGACTGGTTGGTGGTGATGTATCCAGGTAATGTCACATCTGTCCCCAGGCTCCAGGAGGCCCGGGGCTATGTGCTCATGGTCGTCAAGTGTTAATAGTTAACAGCTTCCATTTGTTGGAGAGGGGGAGTGTTTTTACATCTACAAAACAAACTCAGCAAATGTGTATCAAATACTATTACCGAGGTAGTTCATTTCAGTTCAGTTCAGTCACTCAGTCGTGTCTGACTCTTTGCAACCCCATGGACTACAGCATGCCAGGCTTCCCTGTCCATCACCAACTCCTGGAGTTTACTCAAACTCACGTCCATCGTGTCAGTGATGCCATCCAACCGTCTCATCCTCGGTCGTCCCCTTCTCCTCCTGCCTTCAATCTTTCCCAGCATCAGGGTCTTTTCAAATGAGTCAGCTCTTCGCATCAGGTGACCAAAGTACTGGAGTTTCAGCTTCAACATCAGTCCTTCCAATGAACATTTAAGACTGATCTCCTTTACGATGGACTGGTTGGATCTCCTTGCAGTCCAAGGGACTCTCAAGAGTCTTCTCCAACACCACAGTTCAAAAGCATCAATTCTTTGGTGCTCAGCTTTCTTTATAGTCCAACTCTCACATCCATTCATGACTACTGGAAAAACCATAGCCTTGACTAGACGGACCTTTGTTGGCAAAGTAATGTCTCTGCTTTTTAATATGCTGTCTAGGTTGGTCATAACTTTTCTCCCAAGGAGTAAGCGTTGCTGGAGTGGTGAGCGATGGCTGTGTGGCACGGGATCAGCAAGCGGCCGAGGGGTGATACCCCACGTCCAGGGTCAGGAGTGGCGGCTGCGCTTCGCTGGACCGGCAGTGTGGAGATACACCATGCCCAAGATCGGAGAAACCCCACTAAGATGGTAGGCACTGGAACGGCTGTGAGGAGATACCCCATGTCCAAGGGCAAAAGGGAAGCCCCAGATAGATGGTAGGAGGGGCAAAATCATGTTTAGAATCAAACCCCATTCCCGCCAGAGACGCTCAGAGGGCTCAAAAAAATCTTGTGCGCACCAGGACCTAGGGACCCCACAGAGACTGAGATAGAACTGTGTTTGAGTATCTCCTGTGGAGGTATGGGTTGGTAGTGGTCTGATGCAGGGACAGAGGCTCTGGGTACAGCAGACTTGGGTATGGCATAAGTCCTCTTGGAAGAGGTCACCATTAACCCGACCATAGGGCTGCCAGAACTTACACAGGACTGAGAAATAGACTCATGCAGGGCACAACAGAACCTTGTGCACACCAGGACCCAGGAGAAAGGAGCAGTGACCCCACAGGAGACTGACTCAGACTTGCCTGTGGGTGTCCGGTAGTCTTGGGTGGAGGCGTGGGTCGGTGGTGGCCTGCTGCAGGGTTGGGGGCATTGAGTGTAGCAGTACATGAAGGAGGTCACCATTATCTTCATTACCTCCACCAAGGTACTTCAGAGAGGAGCTAAAGCAGAGGATATGGGGGAAGACCTATCCCAGGAAGGCCCCATGAGGTCCTGCTGTTACATCACCATTTGAATGAGTTCTGGCCATATTCTTAATTGATTGTAAGAATAATTGAAAATCTTTTTCCTCTGTCAGTGAACCATATAATCTTTCTATTTATCTTTTTGACCAAGAAAGAGACACAAACCCTCTAAGGGTGTATATCCATACAAGAGCTTCCCTCTCTTTATAAAACTGCTTACTAAATACAATTATAGCTTTTATGAGTATGTATACATTTCACTACAAATTGTTATTGCTTTAATTCTAACATGATAGATTTCTTTTTAGAAGAGACCTATCTCTTTGTTTTCTTACAATATTTCTCATTTTTCAGACTTTGCACTTCTACAAAATGCCTTATTTAAATATTTGGCCAGAGAGTAATAATGTTTAACCCTTATGAAACTTCTCTGGGTCATAGTTCAGTGCCTGAGATACCAGAAGTAGCAAGTCAAGGTTTAGACAACTGGGTGGTGTAATTCCCTAGAGACTGTGGGTTCCTTTGTCTCAAGGAAGGGCAAGCTGAATTAATATGCTGAAAACTTCTTAACTCAAATTGGCTTGAAACCTTGGCAGAAGATGACCACAGAAGCAGGCCAAAGAACTTAGGCTCCATATTTTAAAAATCTTGATGTGACAACTAAATTTCCCAAACAGTTTTCCATCTGATCACATTCTTTGACATCCTCCTTTGAAGAACCGAAAAAAGGTAGTGCTGTCTTTTGTCTTCCTGGCCTCCTGAAGTGTTGGGATAAAAGCCTGAAAGCTTTGTGTCTGAAACAGTTAAAACAATCTGCATGACAGAATATCAAATCCCACCACTTCTCCCTGCCAAATGAAAAAAGCAAAAAATCAAAGCAAGCAGTGAGAAGGAAAGGAAAAGGGGAACTTTAGTGTTAGAAGGCAATGGCACCCCACTCCAGTACTCTTGCCTGGAAAATCCCATGGACGGAGGAGCCTGGTAGGCTACAGTCCATGGGGTCGCTGAGAGTCGGACACGACTGAGCGACTTCACTTTCACTTTTCCCTTTCATGCACTGGAGAAGGAAATGGCAACCCACTCCAGTATTCTTGTCTGGAGAATGCCAGGGATGGCGGAGCTTGGTGGGCTGCTGTCTATGGGGTCGCACAGAGTCGGACACGACTGAAGCGACTTAGCAGCAGCAGTGTTAGTAAATCAATCAGTTCCTAGACACTAATCTTCTTAAATCCATCCCTCAAGGGGGGGAGGGCCCTCTTTGGGTTTTCAGTGAAATTGATACCAAGGACTCTCAACCCTCTTCTGGTTAATGGTCCACATTTACTATTTATCTGGATTTCAGAATCATCCCATGGAAATGATCCACTAGCACAATTATACTGAGTACTTAGTAATTTTATCCTTTACTCATTAATATTAATTAGTGCTTGGAGGGGAAAGAGGACAGAGAAAGACTTCTCCTATCCAAGCTAATTAACTTTGTCTAGCTTCTATGAAAGTGAGAAAGCACTTTATTAAAAACCATAAGATAGGCACTCAAGGGACTTTTATTTTCTGCTTAGGCTAAATTGTGATAACATTTGGATTTGAGAGCATCCTAGAATTGCCAATGAGAATAAAAGGATCATTATTGGAGAGCAAAGTCTCCAGCTTGGTTTCCAAGGCACCCACTCGGTTGGTGGTCACATAGATTTGATGTTTTCATGCTATTTTGGGAAATGAGAGGTGATTTCCAAGCCTCCTATACACAACATGATAACACTGCAAGTGACCAGGAGAAGTAAGAGAATAGAAGTAGTTGTTCCTTCTTTTTTAGTAACATGGATTGATACATTGTCAATACTCAAGCAGTGAGCTCAAACACTTTTTAATCTAATGTCTAATATGTATTTGATTTCCAGCTGGTACAAGGAACATTTTTTAAAACACAGATTTCATTAGACACGTTTACTATTCCCTGTGAATAAAACACTGCAAGACCTCCATAAGGATCAGTAGCAATTAGAAGCCATATATTTCATATGATTTTTATCTCAGTATTCATTCGTTTGTACTTGTGACAAATTTGATGGAGTACCTACTATGCAGGAGGGACTATATTGAGTTCTAAAACCTTAGATATCAATGCAAAATTAAAATGTTGTCTTAGTTTCCCCTCACGTTTATGGTCTCTGTTTGTCCAAGTCCTTTGAGATGTAGACACCAAGACAGGATTAAACTTGTGAAGATTTCATCTTGTGATAAAATAGAAAATGGAGAGAGGACTGGAAAAGCTGAGAGAGTTATCAGACCACATTGCAAGGCTGTCCTCAAAGAGGAGAGAGGGAAGGAAGACTGAATGGGACTCAGTCCAGACTCCGGTGCAACCAGCATAAAGAAGCATGACTATGGGGTGGGGGTGGGGATTCCCATTTCTCCCCCAGTTGGGCTTCCTTTCATATCCCTGCTGTGCTCATTTGCTTCCTGAAAATGTCCCATGGAAAGCATGGCTTTGACTTAAACAGGGCAATGAATTGCTGAGCAAGCAGCTGGAATCTTGGTCAACTGTACTTCTGGTACTTAGAGGTTGTGAGAGGCATTCTCATGGCTGCCACAGGCTCTGTTCATGTCTTTATTGCAACATTGCCTGTTTTAATTTGTCTTCCTGACTGATGGTAAAAAAAAAAAAAATAGAATCTCATTTATGCCAAAATCATAAAATGTTAATTCTGTTATATAGAATTAGATTTTGGAAACTTCACTATAAATCCCTAAAATATCTGATTTTTCAGTCTAAAACCTAATCCTGTTTCTGGTTTATATATTTGGTGCCTGATGGGAATGAAATGTGTTTGCAAAAAAAAAAAAGCGAAGCTTTAAAATCTTTTATAGCAAAATTGTGTGTAAAATATAGACTATAGAGGAAAGCCTTCAAGGATGTCCTAATAGTATTTTTACTTCCTCTAAGCATCTTGAGTCAGTATTTTTGAATTGATATCAAAGTTGGTGCCTTTCCATTGTTGAAAACAAGGTCAGTGTGAATTCAAAGCACTGTTAAACCTCATGTATCTATTACTTCATGGTATCAGTCTACAGTCCATGGGGTCGCTAAGAGTCGGACACAACTGAGCGACTTCACTTTCACTTTTCCCTTTCATGCGCTGGAAAAGGAAATGGCAACCCACTCCAGTATTCTTGCCTGGAGAATCCCAGGGACGGCGGAGCCTGGTGGGCTGCCGTCTATGGGGTCGCACAGAGTCGGACACGACTGAAGTGACTTAGCACATCAGTCTAATTTGAGGTCATTGAGTCTTACTGACCTTTTGGTAGTTTGGAACTTGATTTTTTGTTGTTTTTCTTTGCTGACAGTAATTCTCTGCTTTCAAATGGCCTCACTGCTTTAAGGATATGTTTGTATTTTAAGAAAGCGTTTGAGGTAGAAGTTTTGAAAGTTTTGTCAAATGGTGAAAAGACCATGATCTTTGAGATGAAACAGACTATATTTGGGTCTCACCTCTACCTCTTAATCAGTGCATGCCTTTTGACAAATTGATAAACCTTCCTGAATTTGCTTTCTTCTCTGTAATTTAGGGATGACAATTCCTGCCTTGCAAGTTGCTGTGGGAAAGAAATGAAGCAGCTGCACAAGCTGACCCTGAGTCTCCCCATCCAGACTGTCATATTTCCTGGTATCTTCAGTTTAGTTCAGTTCAGTCGCTCAGTCGTGTCCACCCCATGAACTGCAGCACACCAGGCCTCCCTGCCCATCACCAATTCCCAGAGTTCACCCAAACTCATGTCCATTGAGTCGGTGATGCCATCCAACCATCTCATCCTCTGTCGTCCCCTTCTCCTCCTGCCCTCAATCTTTCCCAGCATCAGGGTCTTTTCAAATGAGTCAGCTCTTCACATCAGGTGGCCAGAATATTGGAGTCTCAGCCTAAGCATCAGTCCTTCCAATGAACACCCAAGACTGATCTCCTTTAGGATGGACTAGTTGATCTCCTTGCAGTCCAAGGGACTCTCAAGAGTCTTCTCCAACACCACAGTTCAAAAGCATCAATTCTTTGGTGCTCAGCTTTCTTTATAGTTCAACTCTCACATCCATACATGACCACTGGAAAAACCATAGCCTGGTGTCTTGGTCTCTTTTTTATTGGAAGTCACTGGAGAGAAACAGACCCCAAGCCTCCCCAGCCCAATGACGAAAGTCTCCAGCACAGTCCCCTTGCAGCTGGCACGGGGCCTGAGCTGACAGGGCCATGACTCCTTGGCCTCCTAGTGTCTTGTGTCCTTGCAATGCCTTCTTCAGCACACCTGTCAAAATGTTACCTCATCCTCCCATGCCCACCGTTATCCCATGATCATAACAGTAGGAGGGAGTGGTGTCTGAAAAGGCCCGGGAGTGCAAGAAGCAAGTCCCTCAAGATCCCATCCACCTAGACCTAGACTAGTGAGTGATCTGCAGTCACTCAGGTCCAGCAATCAGGTGTGGTAAGACCCCTCTTCTTGTCTGGTCTAACGTTCATCTTTGAAGCTGAGCAGGACCCCATGGAGTCTTCCCAGGGACAGACACCCTCTGTATCCCTCACCTGATTCTTGTTTGTGGACAAGCTTTAGCCTCCTAGACCTTCCCCACATTCAAAGAGCAAACTTAATCAGAGAAGTGAGAAAATGCAGAAACAAAGGAAAACAGTCAAGCAAGACAAAATAATAGTTAGTCTGTGTGGCCCGAGCTTGATGGCTCTGCCATGCTCATCACAGGTCCCTGTGAGATTCTCCTGTGAGATATTTGCTCTGTGAGAGACTGTTTGTGTTAGATATTCCTGAGAGACTCTAAAAGATAGAACTGCAGTTGATTTTTTTTAAGGCCTTTTTAAGGCATACGCAGAGCTGCAGGTAAGATAAGGTGCTTAGTCCACAGTGTGTTTTCATCCGTGAAGTCTTAGAAATACATGCTGAGCAAGGAGAAACTTCAGGTTGTGTGATTAAGCTGTCTGTGATTCATGGGGAATCTGTGGCCGGGTATTTGTTATGTGCCTGCTGAGTGTTTACTTTCCTCAACGTTGTATACCTAACAGAACATAGACTCGATTGTGATGAAGGGTCCGGTGAGAAGAGGAGTGCTGAAAGTGCTGGGGGAGGTGGTAACGTCTCCATGCTCATGATGACCTGCACAGCCCAAAGGTTACTACTGATGTTGGTATCCAGGGATAGAAAGTGTTTAAGTATTGAAAGGCAGGATCAGGGTAAGGTAAGTAAGCACCTGCCTTGGGTGCAAAATTATAAATAAAATTTCAATGCATTATTATTATTTTTTTGGCCACACCTCATGGCATGTAGAATCTTAGTTCCCCAACCAGGGATCAAACCCATGCCCCCTGGATTGAAAGTGCAGAGTCTTAACCACTGAAGCACCAGGGAAGTCCTTAAAGCATTATCTTTGAAAACTCAAAAATGTGTACAAAAAAAATCCATCGTGAATGAAATGTCAAAATTGTAAATGAAGATAGGGTTAGTAATGTATGGTGTCTCACCAAGTGTCAAGCAGTAATGAAGCCTGCAGCCAAAGGGAAAACCAGAAATGCTGAATCTGGATTTATTTAAAGTTTTAATATTTATAATAATTAACAGATGTTTTGCATTCATTAGATTTTTGAAAAGATTGCATTGAAGTATTATCTTTCTTCATTACTGAGTCTTTTAGCATCCCTTAAACTTTGAGCCCAAGGCCAGTGCATCACTTGTCTCATCCTACTTCAAACCCTGCTGCGAGCCGCTGGGTTTTAAGGACATTCATTTTGCTTCCTTTCATTTTCTGCCTACTGGTAGAGGGTAGTTATGGCCCAAGGGCTACAAAACTTCTGTATATCAGAAACTGTATTGACAATATTTAATATGAATTTGCATGTGATTTATTGGGGCTTTGTAAATCAACCTTCTTCTCCACCAGAAATCCTTCAGGGAAGAATTGAATAGTACTGGAATAAATTAGTAATGAAAAAAATAAATTATTTTTTAAAAAAATAGATTTTTCAAACATTATAAACCTTCAGGGTATGTTTAAATAATGGCCTTATTTTTTTACTCCAACACGTTTTCTAAGTAGAGCAATAATCATCTTGTTTATGACATTACTGCATGGTGATGTATCTGAAGCATATTTCAGACTTCTGCCAACTGGGAGTCATCAAAGAAGTGAGCCTGTGTGTCTGGAGAGAGCTGGTAGGAAGCTCGTGCTTCACTTCATGCCTTGCTTGTATCACAAGGTAAGATGACACAGGGTAAGTGCACAGGATTGGCAGTCGGAAGCCATTGATTCCTCATTTGTCACTTATTACCAGGGTAAGCTTCTACTTCCCTAAGTCTTGATTAACTACATCCTTTCAAAAGAAATGACAATAGATTCTTCCCAGGGCTATTGGAAAGAACAAATTGAATCATAGGGGAAAGTGCTTTGTAAACTGCCAAAGGGCTTTACAAATAAAATGAGTTCTTTCCTTGATCAATGCTCAACCACAGAGTTGAGAGGATATGATGGAGCTGAGGTTGACTTCTCTGCCATAAGGCAGAGAAAATCTGCCAGCTAGGTTGCATTTTCAGTTGTAGTATGTCATTCTAAGGACTTCCCTGATAGCTCAGTTGGTAAAGAATCTGCCTGCAATGCAGGAGACCACAGTTTGATTCCTGGGTTGGGAAGATCCACTGGAGAACCGATAGGCTACCCATTCCAGTATTCTTGGTATTCCCTTGTGGCTCAGCTGGTAAAGAATTCGCCTGCAGTGAGGGAGATCTGGGTTTGATCCTTGGATTGGAAGATCCCCTGGAGAAGGGAAAGGCTACCCCCTTCAGTATTCTGGCCTAGAGAATTCCATGGACTATATAGTCCATGGTCACGAAGAGTCGGACATGACTGAGCAACTTTCAATCACTCAGTCACATGTCATTCTAAAACACACTAACCAGACAAAGGGATGGTGGAAGGAAATCCTTCATCAAAAAGTTCATGCTTATAAAATGCAAAGAAATCATAGAGTAGCTTTCAATAAAGCTTCCTAAGAAAGGTATACAGACTTCAGATGAACTCTGGCTAATTGCACAAGATTATCATTGATGCGGCAGTATCAAAATAATGAACAAACAATCAGAAACATGATTCCATGGAAAAGAGATAGTAACTGTTTCTTCAGGAAATGCAGTAGTTGCACTAATTCCTGGAATTCAGGAGTCAACACTTTTTACTAATTGGTCTAGCAATTGGTCATCTTGACTTTAAAAGTATACTACCTATTGGAGATTGAAATGGTCCTTTAACATACCTAGTGGGAAAACCAAAGTGGTAGAATTATCCTTTAGGATTTTCATTTGTCAGGTAAATAGATACCACTTCCGATGAGTAATCAATTCTTAAAGAATATCCTTAATTCAGAGACTGCCAGATTCATTGATTTCATTACCCTTGTTTGGTGCAAGGTGTATGCAGCAGGTGATATACAAAAGTCTAGTCTTTAGTTAAGCTGATGGCAATTCCTGTGACAAGGAAAAAAAGTTCTTTACTGACCTCACTATAAGATGGCTATGTTTGAACATGGAGTTAGAGGTGAATTAATTCCTATGTGACAAGGTCCTTGATTGGCATTCGTTTGATCTTTGGAAAACCTTAAAGTCCCAGAAGAACTCTCCAAGGAAAATAGCACAGCCTTGGAGGAGAAAGTAGGCAGAACTTACATCTACTGTACTCTCACCCCCAGTCCCGAGAACTCAAGGTTCTATTTGGTGTTGTATAGTGGTCAGGTCTCTTAAATTATTTGCTAATAGTAAACTAAAATATCTTGGTGGGTGAGGCTATTTTAAATGACATTGCTTGTTGGGCAACATTTTAAAAACTTGTGTATTATATAGAACCCATTAAGGGAAAGTAACAGATATCTGTTATTGATTTACATTATTTTTATTATACTGTTACTTAAAATACAACAACCATTGTGATGCACTGAGTAGAGCTGTGGTATATACACACTGGGTTGCCTGGGCAATGAATGAGCAGGAATCAGGGGTGTTCTCTTCTCTCCTGTGGCTGGCAGCTCCTTTCCCCCAACAGCAGGGTCTGAGCTGTGCTTTGCAGATCCACTCCTGCTGATAGCAGGCACAGGCATGCCCAGTGCTGGCTTGATTATCCCCATTGAGGGGACTGCATCCCATACTTGCCATGTAAAGAGGAGGACCTGCATAGGCAAGGTCCTTTCAATGGGGCCCAAACTGGCTGCCCTGGCTTTCCTTTCCTCATGGGAAGGTGAAACATCCCACATCTTCCCTTGTGTTAATCCAGTCTTGTCAGCTTTTTCCTTTCCTCAGTAAATCCTATTACTTAACTTTTTCTTTGTAGAATTTGTCCCAAAACATGACAGGTGACAGATGAAGACTGTTGGTATCCAGTTTATATGACAAACATGAACTTAAGTATGAATCCCCTAGGATTTCAGCTCTTTCATAACCACAAACCTAAAATTTTAAGAGCAAGTATAAAATATTATATTAAATTATGATTAATGATAACCAACATTGTCTTGGAGAAACTAAATCATCCAAGATGGTGTTTAATAAAAGAAAAGAGTAGCATTAGTTTCAGTTGTATATTAATCCATTTTATGCATGCTAAATCACTTCAGTTGTGCCTGACTCTTTGTGACCCTATGGGCTGTAGCCCACCAGGCTCCTCTGTCCAAGGGGTTCTCCAGGCAAGAAAACTGGAGTGGGTTGCCATACCCTCCTCTGGAGAATCTTCTCTTCCTAGGGATTGAGCTCACATGTCTTAAGTCTCCTGCTTTGGCAGGCAGGTTCTTTACCACTTGTGCCACCTGGGAAGCCCAATCTATTTTATATTTTAATCTAAATTATATTAATTTTAGAGAATGTTTGTTTGGGTCAGTTTGATTGGCCATATGATATTAAATAATTTCAAGAGTTTTCCAGTAATATACCCCGTCTTTAACCAAAATTCTTGCAAACAATTCTTGAGTGTATATTTTGAGGCTGTGTCACATAGTAACTTGGAAAGCTGATCTATTGATCTGAAAATAAGGTCAGCATTGTGATGGTATTAAATCTACTATATGTAGATGTCTAATCCAATTACTGGAGGAATTAGAACAATTTTTTTTTTACTGTAATTCTAGCAGTTGCTGCTTATGAATTGTTCTAAGTTAATATAGAGGAAGATGGGCTGAACTTTATGCCATGTGCCCACCTGAGATGGGAACATTAAACTATTGCTCATCTGGTGCTGGCCCTTTGAGTTTCTTGGACTTAGTACCACATGCTGTGTGAGAATCTAAATGTTCCACCAGTGTTTCCTATCTTTAGCACAATGAAACTTTTATTTAAACAATGAGTTATGTGTGATTTAACCTATATCCCACTCATTCATTCACCAGAAACTTAGTTTGCACATACCATGTGCCAGGCACTATTCTAGGCAATGATGCACATTAGTGAACAAAACAGATAAGATCCTTATCTTCATGGAGCTCTTACTCTAGCAGGAGACAGAAAACAGGACATACTAATAAGTAAGCTTTGTGTGTGGGGTTGGGGGGCAGGATATTAGTTGTTGATTTGTGTCTGACTCTTTGTGATCCCATGGACTGTAGCCCACCAGGTTCCTCTGTCCATAGAATTCTCCAGGCAAGAGTACTGAGGTTGGGTAGCCACTCCCTTCTCCCAGGGATCTTCCCAACCCAGGGATGGAAACTGTGTCATCTGCATTCCTTATCAAGACTTCCTTCATATACCTTACAAAAGATTCACCCATCTGGAATCCAGCTCGGGTACAGTGGTTCAAAGTATAGAGACTCTAGAGGTCCAAGCAAACGGACAATCACAAACATCTTTTAGGAAAGTCACCTTTAATGAAGGTCTCTTAAGCTCCCTTCAATCCATCTTATTAAGAACTACATTACTAATACAATTTTTTTATGTTTAAAAATTATTTGTCAAACTTCATTATATGATTAAGGTATTTTAATTTACAATAACTGCTCCACTTAAAATAGAAATTTTAACTCTAGATATTTTTAATCAGGATATTAAAAATAAATTTTAATTCATGAGCATATTTTTGTTTCAAAGAAATCTGATGGCATAAAGAAAAAATATTTTTAAGCATAAAAATTGTATTAGGACAGAATTCTGTTGGGGGGGAGTGTGACTTTAAGAGAGAAATAGTTAATGTAAATTTTCTGACTGTTGAAGAAATGTTCAAGTATTTTTAAAATGAATGATGCTGGGTATCAAAATTCATGTTTTTAGTCTATTTCTTATAATGTACTCCATATTTATCAGAGCAATGTAACAGTTTTATTTTAAAATGTCAACATACAATATGTCAGAAATCACATCCTTTGTAACTATTTAACATGAAAAAGTTTTAGATATCATTTTAAAAATATAAAAAGAATGCATCAGTTTTCAAACTCCATCCAAGAATTAGCATAGTTCTCAAATTTCCCTATGACTTAGGCAACACCTAGGATAATATGTCAACAAGACCTGCATCAAGAGATCTTCTCATCAGCAATGGAAAAACTAATTCTTCAGAAGCAGAAAGAGCAATCTTGAGTTAGCAATCTATTTTGTTTTAATTTTTATTGGAGTATAGTTGCTTTACAACATTGTGTTATTTTCTGCTGTACAATAATGTGAATCAGCTATATATATATCCCCTCTTTTTTTTTATTCCCTTAATAACCAGAACAAGGAAGCAACCTAAATGTCCACCAAGAGAGGAATGGGTAAAGCAGATGTGGCACATATATACAGTGGAATATAACTCAGCCATAAAAAAGAATGAATTCTGCCATTTGCAGAGACATGGATGGGCCTGGAGACTGTCATACAGCAATGTCTGTATAAGAATCTTTTCTTAGGAAGAAATTGCTGAGATCTTTTCCTTAGACATTTATCTCCATCAGGTGTTACGATGAAAGAGGAAGAAAGAGGTGACATGACTTGACAGGGACAGGGACTTCCCTGGCAATCCAGTGGTTAGGCTCCATGTTGCCAATGCAAGGGGCATAGATTGGATCCCTAGTTGGGTAACTAAGATCCCACATGTCTCAGGGCATGCCTCCCCCCCCCAAAAAAAAGAAAGCATAGAGAGGATGCAGTATGAAGGAAGACCCTGCAACACTGAAAGTGGTACAATGTTAACATCGTCGATTGAAGAGGTGAAGGGTGACCAAGTCTGTGATAGGGACTCTTATGAAAGGGAAACAATTCATATAGAAAGAACACTCAAGGGAAAGGACTCAATAGCTTGAGTGTTGTCAAGAGGGCTAATGTTGTAGAGCCTGACTGTGATTCGAATGGGATATGCATGCATCTCTTCTGAATTCGGGAAGCAGGTACAGAAGAGTGCTGGTAGGACACCTGGAGACTTCCCTGCCCTCCCACAGGAAGGGCGCAGCAGCTGGTCTACATGGCACTTTGACTGGCTTCCCCTGGAACTGAGCCTGCCTTGGGAGAGGGCCTGGTTTTCATGAAGGTGTGCTACTGGGTCCTTTGCCTCAAAATCTAGCTTCATTTTGAGTAAGTTTACTTTGAAGACATGTTTATTCAGGCTGACTCCTGATGCAAGATTCCCTTGAATGTTCCTAGAGATAGGCTGGTGTCCTTTTCCACGCATCCAGGTGGAAAGGGCTCTCAAAAGTGAACCTCATACACCTGAACCTATCACCAAGTTGGGCAGAAATCTATTCTGAATTACCTATGTGTGAACATCCTCATAAACATTTAGAAAACAGAATGCCTCTATTCTTCTTTTAAAGATATAAAGATTAGGGACTTCCCTGGAGGTCCAGGGGTTGAGACCCAAAGCTTCCGCTGCAGGAGGCGCAAGTTCAATCCCCCGGCTGGGAGCTAAGGTCCCACACACCTCATGGCCAAGAAACCAAAACATAAAAAAAGAAGAAATACTGTAACAAATTCAATAAAGACTTTCAAAATGGTTCACATCAACAAACAAGTCTTTAACCTATATATAAAGATAAAAGAGAAGTCAATCACAAGTGGCTTCCATCTCGAGCCATGAAAAAGTCACTAATAGTTAGACAGGGATGAGGGAGAAAAATAGAGAGCATGGCAGGGCAGCCCACTCCAGTATTCTTTCCTGGAGAATCCCAAGGACAGAGGAGCCTGATGGGCTATAGTCCATGGGGTCACAAAGAGTCGACACGACTGAAGTGACTTAGCACATATGCATGCATGCACAAGGAAGAAAAAAGCAGAGCATCAACATTTTTGGTGAGGAAAGACTGCAGCAGAGAATCAGCCTCTCCTGAGAAGCCTTTTGGAACTCCCAGGACCTGCCCTCTGGAGCCCACCAGAGCTGCAGTCTTCTCCAGCTGGCCTCCAGTCAAGCACATTCTCTGTAGAAAAATCCAGAAACCTGTGCTCATTCATGTATTGACATGACTCAGTGAACTGTGTGTTAAACGAGCTTCTGGAGCTTACCTGAGTGTATTTTTTCTTAAATGGAACAGTTCAAATCGCATTTTAAATAACCAACTTCGAGTACAATCAGTTGTAACATAAGACTTGTTCATTTCTTCTAACGTATAATTCTAACTGACAGTCTCCAGGATTGTTTATCAGTTTTTGTCATATATTATTTTTATATATTTGCATTTTATATTTGAAAGACTGTAAGTAGTGTTCATTGCATGTGCAATTATATTGTATGCAACAGTTGATATTCTATACAGTGTTTTCGCAATTTAACAGGTGCCTGATTTGGCAAATTATTGTCTTGAAATGGTAAGTATTTTCAGAAGGACATTGTCCTAGGACCAGCAGTTCGAGGTGTATTTCATGGAAAAAGAATAGAGAAGCAGAAGATCACACTAATTTCTGCTTTGTTTTCTAAAAAAAGACCTAAGATAGCTCTAAATTACATCCCAATTCATAGTTATTTTATACAAAACAACAAAATTTGAGCAGTATGCATAGCCAAGGTAGTTTATCTGTAATTGCACAGAGAATTTTCCTATCTTATATTCCAAGTGTCATTTGACATCTGAACCCATTTACACTTTATCTCAGTTGATGCAGTTGTGTGTCATACTTCTCTGTTGTCCTGTTTTCTACTTTTCCTGTGGTTTTGTGGGAGTTTGGGGGAGGTGTATTGTTATTTTATCTTTCTACTGATCTGGAAATTATACATTCTATTCATGGTCTATTCAAGAGCATCTTTCATTAATAATATATAAACACTTACTGCCCTGTCAATATTATCAATGAAGCCTCAGCATCTCCTATGAGGAATTTAACTTGCTTTACATTTTTTATTTTTCTCTGCCTCCCAGATTATGTTAGCATGATCTCAGATTTTTAAACTAGAGGGTTAATAGCTAGGTTTTTCACTCTGTAGTTTCTCTTTCAAGACCATTTTGACATTTGAATTACATACAGCCATCCAAACAATAATTATTCACTGGGGACTTTGTTTCATTGTATTGCTATTGTTCACCTCCTTTACCTCCTTTTTCTGCATTTGAGAGGGGGGAGGGTGGGAGGAAGGTCCAAGAGGGAGGGATTACAAGCATCCATATAGCTGATTCACTTTGTTGTACAGCAGAAACTAACACAACTTTGTAAAGCAATTATACTCCAATCAAAAAAAAAAAAAATGTGGATGTTCCACTTTCTAAACAATGGCATGTCTCAGAATACATTTATCATTTCCTGGTGCTGCAATGGTAAGTTGTTTCTGTTTAGAATTCCAGGCCACTCCCTTTTCCCTCAAAATTCTGTAGATTTTGTTCCATTATTTTTGCATGATTCTATTACACAGAATATGGGAGACAGAGCCTGAAGCTGATTTGGTTTTACTGCTTGTATCCTTGATCATTAAAAATCTGAAATGTCACCAAGACATTTAGATGTAAGCTTCCTTGTTTTCAAAGCAAACAAACTTCTCTTCTGAGAGCCTCATCAATTGGAAATCTTAAAAGTTTCTTCTACTATTTTTTGGTGTGTTTTATCCCGGAGTCCACCCAAACCCATGTCCATTGAGTCAGTGATGCCATCCAGCCATCTCATCCTCTGTCACCCCCTTCTCCGTTTGCCCTCAATCTTTCTCAGCATCAGGATCTTTTCCAATGAGTCACCTCCTCACATCATGAGGCCAAAGTATTGGAGTGTCCGCCTCAGCATCAGTCCTTCTAGTGAATATTCAGGACTGATTTCCATAGGATTCTGCTTAGTTACAGTTCCTCTGCTTTCTTATCCACCTTGGCCATCCTCTTTTAGGAAGAATTTGACACATTTAATCCCAAATTCACTTTGAGGAGTACCTTTCTTCTGCCCACCAACTCAGTCTAAGGGAGTTAAGTGTCCTTTTACCATTTACAGATAATTTCCCTGAGACAGTTTAATTGAGCTCATTCCCTTTCCCCTACATTTTGTCCATGAGTCTTCAGCTGCTGTATCAAAAAATGGGATTCACCTGGGCTGGCCAAATTCCACAAAGGAATCTAGAAACCTTTCCACAGCTCTTCGCTTTTCGAAAGTCTTACAGTTCATAGCTGTGTCCTACCTCCTAGACCTGCAAAGCTGGTGCCTGTTTCATATTAACTGATGAATTGCTCAAACAGCAAATGTTAGCATGGAGGGAGGGTTGGGGTAGCTGGGCTGGATAAGCCTCCAGGGCCTGGAATACCTGCTCACTTTCTTTTCTCCAATGACCTCCAATTATTTAAAAGAATCATGACTCTCTTCCTCCTCTAGTCTTCAAAACGCTCTTCTGCCCTTCTCTCCCTACCAGGGGCCCAGTTGGGATGGAAACCCTGAGGCCAAATAGTTAAGAAGATTTGTAGTAATGGAATCTTTTAAATCTTTTTTTTTTTTTTTTAAGTCTTTGTTGGATTTGTTACCGTATTACTTCTGCTTTATGTTTTTGGACTTTGGGCCATGAGTCATGTGGGATCTTAGCTCCCTGAGTGAGTGAGTGAGTAAAAGTCGCTCAGTCGTGTCCGACTCTTTGCGACCCCATGGACTTAGTCCATGGAATTCTCCAGGCCAGAATACTGGAGCGGGTAGCCCTTCCCTTCCCCAGAGGATCTTCCCAACCCAGGGACTGAACCCAGGTCTCCCACATTGCAGGCGGAGTCTTTACCAGCTGAGCCTTAGCTCCCTGACCAGGGATCAAATCCTTACCCCCTGCCTTGGAAGGCAAAGTCTTAACCACTGGACTGCCAGAGATGGTCCTCCTTATCCTTTCTAATGCAGGTTTAATTATGTTTCCTCTTACCTAATTAAGATCCAGCCAACCAACTTTTGCTATTGTATTTCCTCATTGCACAAACTTGCTCTTAGAGATGACTGTTAATGTTGACCTAGGCGCCTCTCACACCCATCGATTCTCTGCTGCCAGCCAAATATATCTTGGTTCCAAATATCTTTTTCAATGCCACCCTGTCCTTCCGGTCATCCTCAATTCCATTTATTACTTCCCTGATGAAAATTGAAATTTCTGCCAACTGAAAATGTACTTAAACATCCCCACAAATGGAATAAAGGGAAATGACATTTCTGAGGCATCGACAATAGCATCGAGCACAGGGTGTGTAGTTAAAAATGGTAGTTTCTTTCCTTTGCCCCTTCATTTCAAAAGCCTCACTTTAAACCTCAAAACATCATAAAAAGCCACACTGCAGCACTTCCACAAAGCAGAAAGGGTCCTTTTCTCTCTCAGAAAGACGGCAATGGGTGGGTCAAAGTTTTTAAATATTTTGCCTGATTCTTTTGACAGTGATAAATACAATCTGTGAAACTGTCATTTCCTCCAGATTAATTAAAGTGTTTTCTAATTGGTAAAATCCTCATGGTGTTTTGTACTCTGAGATAAGCAGACGGAGTGGGGACTGAAAGCAAGCAGTGAAACACAAAGACGTAGCCAGGCCCTCAGTGTACATCGCCTACAGAGGCAGCACGTACAATTGAACGGAGCATTATCAATGCGGTGGCATAGAGCCAGATTCTCATTTCCATACTCCTCTGAAGTGACTTTCTGCAGCTTGCCATGGCTTAACTTATCTGAGTTGCTCAAAATTATGCCACAGTGCCCCAGAAAATATTTACGCTGATAGGGACCTAGTTTGTTTTTTTTTTAAATCAGAAGAAGCAGGCAAGAAGACTGAGAAATTGAACTATTCCTTCGAAAATGAGAGGCTGGAAGATTTAAAGAAAGAGCTGTAAATTTCTTGAAATCACTAGTGGCTTATAGACATTAAAATAAAATGCCATCCTACGCTCAGAGAAGGCTCTTTTCTTTCGATAGCTTAGGTGAGTGCGCTAAACGTTCATGCAAGGATATAAACTTTAAAGGGTCCTTTATTTACTGATTGAAATGAATTTGTACTGAACTCCTTCTTCTGCCTCTTTCTCCTGGTTCCCACATAGCCATGAAACAGAACTTCGAATTTATTTAACTTGTTTATTTAATTGTTACCAGAAGCTTAGAGAATAATCTGCAAATAAATATTCCTTTCAGAGATTGCATCTTTTATCATGGTCTCCTTAGTACCTCTGCCCCTGGAAATAACCAACATCTGGGAAGGATGCAAAGCTATAGTTAGTAACTGACAAGTCCTTGGTCTTTTAGTTCAACAGCCTTATTTGTTTCATTGCTAAGGTTAATTGGATATGTTCTTGGCCTTTGATCTTCTGAATGTCTCAAACACGGTTTATATAACTATGGCAACAGTCATAGGGCTCTGTGACTAATTAGAACTCAAGGGAAATTGACAGTCCAGCTTGGAAGCAACTACTCTTTCTCTAACTTCTCTGCCTTCTTTTCCTTCCTGTCCCCCTGGCCACAGCCTTACCCTGCAGCCTATTTGAGGGCTGTTTTTCTCTCACTGTGCCTGGCTGCTCAAGGTCCTTGTTCACTTTCTTATTTTCTTTGGAAGGAGTTCGGGACAGGGCACCCTAAAATTCGGTACTTTGGTGTATTGATTATTTTGAGCTGGCAATACTTGAGAAACAGCAAATGCATGGGGAGCCTTTCGTTCTTTAAATTAATTTTTATTGGAGTAGAGTTGCTTTACAATATTGTATTAGTTTCTACTGTATAGCAAAGCGAATCAGCTGTATGTATACATGTATCCCCTCTTTGTTGGATTTCCTTCTCATTTAGGTTCCTGGGCTATACTTAAGGTTCTCATTAGTTATCTATTTTATACATAGTATCAATAGTGTATATATGTCAATCCCAAACTCCCAATCCATCCCATCCCCTCCCTTTTCCCTCTTGATGTCCATAGACTGTCATACAGACAGACAAATAAGTCAGAAACAGAACAAATGTTGTGTATTAAAACAAATGTATGGAATCTAGAAAAATGCTACAGATGATCTTTGCAAAGGGAGAGGTTTTCTTTTTCTGAACTCCCTTCACCTGCCTAAACCCTGATGCTCCAAAAGGAGCTCAGTTGTCATAAAGCCCCTCCCTGGAAATTCCATCAGCTAGGGAAGATTGACTAATCACCGGAGAGGAATGAGAAGTTGCCACCGTACCCAGACACACTTTGTCACACACTGTTATATCTCCCATCTATTCTGTTAAAGGCCCATTCATCATTCTTTCTTCTCCCCTAAATTGCCTACATCCTTTCTCACCTTCTCCTATTGAGACAGGTATATGAACTCTCAAAGCTTTTTTGCATATCCACTCTCTCCCCCTGGGATGCCTCTCGCATGTAATATTAAAAATTAATAAATGTATATACTTTTTCTCCTTTTCATCTCCCTGTTGTCAGTTGATTTCATAGAACCAGCTACAGAACTTAGCAAGCGAGAAAGAAAGCAATTACTCTGTGCACTTTGATCACTCCATCCCGATTAGTACATATCCAGTTCACAGACACTTGTGATCACCAATCTTTTCTTATCAGTTGCTTCTGGGATATTGTCATGTAGAGGGCCCTACCTCCCTCACTTCAAATAAATGCATCCAGAACTGAACTGCTTATGTTCCCCTGTCACCTAAAACCAGCTTATCTTTCCCATTAAAAACATTTTTTATTGGAGTATAATTGCTTTACAATGTTGTGTTAGCTTCTGCTGTATAGCAACATAAATTAGCTATATGTATACATATATCCCCTCCTTCTAGGACCTGCCCTCCACCATCCCACCCCTCTAGGTCAGCACACAGCAGCATACTGAGCTCCCTGTGCTATACACCAACTTCCACTAGCTATCTATTTGCACATGGTAGTGTATATATATTGGAGAAGGAAATGGCAACCCACTCCAGTGTTCTTGCCTGGAGAATCCCAGGGATGGGGGAGCCTGGTGGGCTGCCGTCTATGGGGTCGCACAGAGTCGGACATGACTGAAGCAACTTAGCAGCAGCAGCAGCAGCAGTGTATATATGTCAATGCTTATCTCCCAACTCTTCTCACCCTCCCCTTACCCCCACCCCCACTGCGTTCACATGTCTGTTCTCTATTTCTGTGTCTCTGTTCCTACCCTGCAAATAGATTCATTTGTACCATTTTTCTAGTTACAGTTTCCAAAAGACTGTTAACCTGATCTGGAACCAGAAGTGTACAAAGTATTAAATTTGCTTTCATTGGCTAGAACAGGAGATGAGTTTCTTGAGGGCAGGAATTACTCTATATGGTTTGTATTTCCTATAGAGCCTAGTAAAGTATTTCAATGAATATCTACTAATTATTGACTGGTTGAATAAAATGCCATGCTAAATGAGACAAAATATTATACCCCCACAAATACAACCTGCCATTAGCTAAAACTTGGTTGGAAATGTAAAGCCCTCTCATTTCTGCTACCGTCAAACCCTTACAGGTATCTGGCTTGCCTTGTAGCTGGGGGCAGTTTCTGATTCCTAACTGTCAGCCTTGGTCCTGTGTTTAACCAAACTTGGGGGCTGGACTGAGATAGAACTGACTTGCTGTTGCTGTTTAGTCGCTCGGTCGTGCCTGACTCCTTGCGACCCCGTGGACTGTAGCCCACCAGGCTCCTCTGTCCATGGGATTCTCCAGGCAAAAATACGGGAGTGGGTTACCATTTCCTTCTCCAGGGAATCTTCCCAACCCAGAGATTGAACCTGGGTTTCCTGCGTTGCAGGCAGATTATCGACAAGCCACCAGGGGTGGACTGAGATAAAAATGGCTTATGCTTTACTAATTTAATTTTTTTAATTTATTTATTCATTTATTGGCTGCACTGGATCTTTGTTGCAGTGCATGGGCTTCTCATTGCAGTGGCTTCTCTTGTTGCAGAGCACGGGCTCTAGGGCGCAGTAGTTGTGGCACATGGGCTTAATCGTCCTGTGGCATGAGGGATCTTCCCCGACCAGGGATCAAACCTGTGTCCCCTGCTTTTGTAAGCGAATTCTTAACCACTGAACCACCAGGGAAGTCCCTACTAATTTAATTTTAACTGGTCCTTTGGATGTAAAAGATAATAAATTAATCCCAAATGGTGAAATCCAAAGATTATCTTCAATCATGAAATAATCATAATAGTACTCAGTGTAACTAAAAACAAAACAAAATAAAAACCAGTAACCCTCATTCCAAACATATTCAAACCTCTTCATAAAGGTAATAATGTTGGGGGTATAATTACTTTGTGCAATACACCACTCATGGCACTGTATATAGCCTAAATTCTTCAAAGGCATTCTTTTTCTTTTGAGAAGGAAAATGTCTTCAGAGACTCTATCCTATTGTAATACGTTAACTCTTCACTTTGATACAAGAAAAACAACAACAGAGGCTTACTGAGTGGGGCCTGAGAATTAACACTCTTTCCTTTAAGAATTACCCTGGTGTCCCAGATAATTAGTCAACTGTGCAAGATTTTTACAAACTAACTGTATTGCCATTTAAGATTAGAAGATAGGTCGGCAGGATTAAGGGCTTTGCCATTAGACAACAATGGCTTGAATACCGAGGATGACTTTGTTAGTAAGATGCCACAGCTCCCCGTTGTGAAGTCCTTAAAGGAAGGGTAAAGTGTGAACTGCTTTGGAAAACAAGTACCTTCTCAAGTGCTAGCTATGAAACCTATTTACAATATTCTTTATTTAATGTCTTCCTGCTTATTGCACTTTCTTTTTCTAAGCCTAGAATTAACAATTAAATGTGTTTTGTGGGTTAAATTTTTTTCCCATTGAAACAAGTTCCAGTAATGAAACAGTAATGAACAGTAAATAAATCTACTTTATGAAAACAGCACAGGTTAAGAACTTTTTTCCCTGACAATTCTGTGCTGATGTATGTCATTCATTCTTTTAATTAACTACCTGTTGCCACAATTATTACTATATTATTATTGAGGAGTCACAGTACAAGGAAGAACACTTCTGCTAAGAGGGATACAAAGAAGGATAAGAACTTGTTCAAGGAACTTAGATTCTAATAATGGAGTAGGAAGTATAGCTAATAGCCAGAGTAAAGGCGGAGTATTAGAAATGTCACACACCTTCCTGCCCATTCTACAGTGGTGGACCATTCATATTTTACTCCCAGAACTTGATTCTAACCCATCTTAACTGTTCCTTCTAAAAATGACCTAGGCATTGCTATATTAAGAAGGCAAAGCGTCAACACATTTGTGTGAAATGCCAGATCTATTTGTCTCCAACAAGTACCAAATAATTTCTTCCTCTTTCGCTCATGTTAATAACTGTTTTTTCTTAAGTAGACTCACGATGGGTTTTGGGAAACTTGAAAAGTTCTCATTAATCCCTGCGTGCTCAGAAAAATTATCAATTTCAATGTTCAGTGTTGCATTGCTTAATAATTTTTATCTGATGAAAAATCTTTTTTTCTCTCTCTTTGTTCTCTGACTGCCAGACAATCTTAACAAAAGGTACTAAGAAATAGGTCTCACGCCACTACTGTGCGGGGGAGAAACAAAGATCTTGACAAGTCACCATGTTGCATGAGCAGCCCCTCAAAGTGGCCTGCCCTTGTTTGTAAAGGGCCCTGGAACTTCACTGCCAAACCCTTTTATTCCCTAAATCATTCTTTTCTTTCCCATGCTTCCAAAAAGCAATCAACAGTCAATTTAAGGGGCTCACGGCAGAAGCAATGAGACTCTGCTCCATTTTTCCAATGTCTCTCTGGAAGGGGGCCTCATGTAAGGCAATCACATGCCTTCATTGTTGACAGTAATGATTTGGTGAGTTCCACCAGAAAGACTGATCCAGAATTGAAATCATTCTTTTAAAGAAATGGATTTTTAAAATGTGTTTTCCTATTGTTTAATGATAGGATTATGTATGTGTGAGTAAATTAGGCTCAAATTTATAGAACTAAAAGAAAAATGTAGCGTAGAGGGCCTCACGTTCTTGTTCTTCTTCCTCATCTTTGAATATAAGGTCCATCGTAATGGTCCTGTCCTCATTCTGCTGCTCTCAGCACCATAGGCTGAGTCAGCACTGTGTTTGTTGTATTCTGCGAATGTGTGCACGGCTTGGTACCTGTTCATTCTCTAACAAAAAGAAGTGTAGCTGCTCCCCTGTGCACTGTGAACAGCATATCCTGCTTGGAGAAGCAGAGCTGGGGTCTGGTTTCCCTCTCCATCCAGAAGTGATCAAAGAAATCATATTCTGCTTCCACTGTGATCATTAGTCAGACTGACTGTTTTTCAAAGATAAAAGTAGAACAAGCATCTGTTGAAAGAATTAACAAGATTGCTTATTTTATTTTTCAGTAAAAAATAAGAGGTTGCAGATATTGGAAGACAAGACATGTACTTGGTTTGGAGCATCATTGCTGCTCCTGCTGCTGCTAAATCGCTTCAGTCGTGTCCGACTCTGTGCGACCCCATAGATGGCAGCCTACCAGGCTCCTCCGTCTATGGGATTTTCCAGGCAAGAGTACTGGAGTGGGTTGCCATTGCCTTCTCCAGGAGCATCAGTAGGATAGGTCTTTTTGGTTCTGTGATCTCTCAACAGATATCTATTGCATATTGATAAGTGCATTTCTCTTCTAAAATTTTTGAGGATGCATTGGAATCCCAGTTGCTTAGGCTCTGCTGGCCAAGGGAAATGTGAAAGAAGAGAGGAAAATATCAATAAAAATAATAGAACGAGATACACTTTACTACACTTTACACATGTACTAGATACACTTTATATATTATTATAAATTCTTCATATTAAGTCCACTGTAAATACTTGAAACTACTTTGATTAGGTATGGGTGGGATTAGAGAAGGTTTGCAAGAATGGGTTGGAAAATCTTGAGGCTGACCAGATGTTTGTGACCACAGAAAGAAGCTATGTTGCTTCTCTCCTTCCACTCTAGGTAGAAAGGTAAGGATGCCTGAAGTAGGGTGGCTGTGTCAAAGAGTCACAAGAAAGTATGACATATTGTCCCGGCCAGTCTTGCTGCCTTCCATGAGGAAAAACATTCCTCTGCCTCAGTTCAAGATTCATCAACAGATAAGTCAACCACCCTCCAAACATCCATGGTCAGAACTTGGGCAAATGCTAACATCTTTAAGCCTAGGTCTCCTCTTCCATGGATAGAGCAGATTCTCCCCAGCAATCTCTAAAGCCCCATCTTGCTCTAAAATTTGATTATTCTTTCTATCTAGGGACTTGACCTCTAAAATAATTCATGAAATTACTTTTAAAATCCCATGACACATGGACAATTAATGTTCACCCTCCTTAAGGATGAGTGAAGAAAGAAGGAAGAATTAATTTTGTACTTTATACAGTTTAACATAACATTGATGAATAAAGTCATTCCTTATAAGGACCCTGGAAACATCATTGCATGCTTGCTACAGGCGTGGGTAAGAATGCTCATAGGAGGAAAGAGTGGAAACTGTGAGGATGTCCATAAACAACAGATTGGAAGAATACACTGGGATATATTTATACCAAGGAATATAGCCCAGAAAGTGAATAAATTGTGGCCACATGGATGAATCACAGAAACATAATGTCCTGCAAAAAGATCATGATGGGGAAGACCTAAAAATACATCTTTCAGGGATAGGCAGGAAACTTTAGGTAAAGTAGAGGAGTGATTAACACAGAGCAGTGTTACCTCAGGGCAGTGGGTAAAGGAATGTGCAAGAGTAGCTCAGACTCTATTCTTATTGCCCACATTTCCTAACTAAGGTAGCCCTGTGTTTAGAGATACATTATTCACCAAGATTGCACAACTAGTGGGCCCCAGGATTTGAACAAAGCTCCACTAAGTACCAAAGTCCTTGCAATCAGCAACCTCACTATCAGATCAGTCACTCAGTCGTGTCTGACTCTTTGCGACCCCATGGACTACAGCACGCCAAGCTTCCCTGTCCATCACCAACTCCTGGAGCCTACTCAAACTCATGTCCATTGTGTCGATGATGCCATCCAACCATCTCATCCTCCGTCGTTCTCTTCTCCTCCCACCTTCAATCTTACACAGCATCAGGGTCTTTTCAAATGAGTCGGTTCTTCACATCAGGTGGCCAAAGTATTGGAGTTTCAGCTTCAACATCAGTCCTTCCAATGAAAATTCAGGGTTGATTTCCTTTAGGATTGACTAGTTGGATCTCCTTGCAGTCCAAGGGACTCTCAAGAGTCTTCTCCAGCACCACAGTTCAAAAGCATCAATTCTTCAGCACTCAGATTTCTTTATAGTCCAACTCTCACATCCATACATGATCATAGCCTTGACTAGATGGACCTTTATTGACAAAGTAATGTCTCTGCTTTTTAATATGCTGTCTAGGTTGGTTATATCTTTTCTTCCAAGGAGCAAGCACCTTTTAATTTCATGGCTGCAGTCACCATCTGTAGTGATTTTGGAGCCCCCCCCCCCAAAAATAGTCTCTCACTGTTTGCATTGTTTCCCCATCTATTTGCCATGAAGTGATGGAACCAGATGTCATGATCTTAGTTTTCTGAATGTTGAGTTTTAAGCCAACTTTTTCACTTTCCTCTTTCCCTTTCATCAAGAGGCTCTTTAGTTCTTCTTTGCTTTCTACCATAAGGGTGGTGTCATCTGCATATCTGAGGTTATTGATATTTCTCCCAGAAATCTTGATTCCAGCTTGTGCTTCATCCAGCCCGGCATTTCACATGATGTACTCTGCATATGAGTTAAATAAGCAGGGTGACAATATGCAGCCTTCACATACTCCTTTCCCGATTTGGAACCAGCATGTTGTTCCATGTCCAGTCCTAACTGTTGCTTCTTGACCTGCATACAGATTTCTTAGGAGGCAGGTCAGGTGGTCTGGTATTCCCATCTCTTTAAGAATTTTCCACAGTTTGTTGTGATCCACACTGTAGTTTATTATTATTTCCTACCTTGAAAGGTGTACAATAAGAGACCATCATTTTTTTTTCCTAATGGAGTAAAAGGCAAATTAGTCATCAGCTGCACTGCCAGCCTTGATTTTGCTCCCTAAAACCAAGATGGTAGAGTTTAGATAATGTCTTTGTAAATGAAAAAAGTCCACCTAATCATGCAGTAGTTTATGTAGATAGAGAGAAAGATGTTGCAATATAATTAGTGTTTATGTAAGATATCAACTCTTTGAAAATTGGGATGCATACCTGAGTTTAATAAACATACGTACTTTCCATTATTGATATTATTTTGAGTAATAATTTTCACATGCGGCAATGAAGTTGTAAAACACATGTGAGTTGAAAGATTTTTTTCTGAGATGTGCATAATTACTTGAGGACTTTGGGATAAGTTTTCTTCTTTACCAGGAAAAAAATGAAAACATCTTGATTTTGCCTAAGGCTGTTCTGCATTAAATTAATGGATGTATTCTCTTTAAATGCAATCTTTGCTTATTTAGAGGAGAAAGTGTCTTATTAGGGCAAGCATATCACAGTATACCATGATAGCATATGTTCTACGTGCTAAGTTGCTTCAGTTCTGTCTAACTCTGTGTGACCTCATGGACTGTAGCCTGCCAGGCTCTTCTGTCATGGCATTCTCCAGCCAAGAATACTGGAGTGGTTTACCAGTTCCTTCTCCAGGGGACCTTCTCGACCCAGACAAATGTGTTCCAAGTGTAGCCTCACCCTCTATTAATTGAATAGTCATGAAATTTCATATGTAAAATTAGCACAATTATTCTTAGTGTTGTTGAGAGAACAAAGTGGGCTTCAGGTTAAACCTGCGAGCTTAAGCACACACTACCACTACTCTGTCCTGTGATGCCATCAAAATGGGAGCAATAGAGTAAAAGCATATAAACTCATAAGGGAAAACAGAATGGGGAAGAAAAGGATAGCAGATGAGGGGTATCAATACATTTTCAGAAGGTAAAAAGGGGAAGAAAAAGTGGCAACTTACCTAGGAGAGAAAGTTAAATCTTATATGTCTGAAGAAGGGCAAGAAGCTAGCAGACTGTGTCACAGAACTCCAGAAAGACCCATGAACTGGAGGCATGAATGGGGAGTCCACTAAACACAGGGGGATTTATTAAGAGACTTTGTAAGGAAAACATAGATCCACAACTCTAACTCTATCCTTACATAGTCAAGTGATGGCCCCACTTCTACCCTAGCATGAGAAGGGAAATGTACTCTTTGAAGGAAAAGACCATATATGGCACAGAACTCAGAGGCAACAGGTGTGGCAGAAGGTAGTTCTGAGGGTCACAGTCAAGCAGGAAGATTAAGTGAAAATCTACTTACGATGACACCAGCACAATTGATATTAAGATAGAGAGACACAAAGGATGTAAAATTTCATTAAAATTTGGCAAATATGAAAAATTAAAAAGAGAATTACATAAGCAGAGGACAATGTAATATGAGCCACGATGGAAAATGAAGACTTCTTGGGACAGTTAAGTGCTCTGTAAAAGGTCACAGGCAGCTGCTGTTACCTTGGGCCATGCATGAAGGAAGGACGACCCAGTTTTTTCAACAAGCGATATTGGGAAAATTGAATATCCATATAGAAAAGAATGAAATATTCATTTCTTTCAGAAATGTATCTTTTCTTTTGGGTCCTTGCTTTACACCATGTCCAAAATGGATCCAAGATCTAAAGAGCTAAAAGTATAAAACTCTTAGAAGAACCCATAGGGGAGAAATGTCACAACATTGGATTTTGCAATGATTTCTTGCTTATGAACCAACAGTACAGGCAACAAAGGGAAAAAATAGATAAATTGGACTTCATCAAATAGAAAAAAAAGTTTATGTGTCAAAGGGCACAATTAATAGAGTAAGAAGGCAACCCACAGGGTTAAGAGTCCACACTTCCAGTGCAGGGGGTTTTGATCCCTGGTCAGAAAACTAAGATCCCACGTGCAGCACAGTGTAGACAACAAAATAAGGGGTGGGGGGGGGAACGGTGAACCACAAAATGGGAGTAAATGTTTCTAAGTCATATATATAATACGGAATTAGTAACCGGAATAGATAAAGAACTTCCAAAACACAACAACAAAAACCGAACAACCCAATTCAAAAAAGAGCAAAGGACTTGAACAGACATTGCTCCAGAGAAGATATACAAATGGCCAATAAGCACTTGAAAATATGCTCAGTATTATTCAACATAGTTTTGGAAGTTTTGGCCACAGCAATCAGAGCTGAAAAAGAAATAAAAGGAATACAGATAGGAAAAGAAGAAGTAAAACTCTCACTGTTTGCAGATGACATGATCCTCTACATAGAAAACCCTAAAGACTCTACTAGAAAATTACTAGAGTTGATCAATGAATATAGTAAAGTTGCAGGATATAAAATTAACGCACAGAAATCCCTTGCATTCCTATACTCCAATAATGAGAAAACAGAAAGAGAAATTAAGGAAACAATACCATTCACCATTGCAACAAAAAGAATAAAATACTTAGGAATATATTTACCTAAAGAAACAAAAGACTTATATATAGAAAACTATAAAACACTGATGAAAGAAATCAAAGAGGACACAAACAGATGGAGAAATATACCGTGTTCATGGATTGGAAGAATTAATATAGTGAAAATGAGTATACTACCCAAAGCAATCTATAGATTCAATGCAATCCCTATCAAGCTACCAATGGTATTTTTCACAGAACTAGAACAAATCATCTCACAATTTGTATGGAAATATAAGAAACCTCGAATAGCCAAAGCAATCTTGAGGAAGAAGAATGGAACTGGAGGAATCAACCTGCCTGACTTCAGGCTCTACTACAAAGCCACAGTCATCAAGACAGTATGGTACTGGCACAAAGACAGAAATATAGATCAATGGAACAAAATAGAAAGCCCAGAGATAAACCCACGCACATATGGACACCTTATCTTCGACAAAGGAGGCAAGAATATACAATGGAGAAAAGACAATCTCTTTAACAAGTGGTGCTGGGAAAACTGGTCAATCACTTGTAAAAGAATGAAACTAGAACACTTCCTAACACCATACACAAAAATAAACTCAAAATGGATTAAAGATCTAAACGTAAGACCAGAAACTATAAAACTCCTAGAGGAAAACATAGGCAAAACACTCTCCGACATAAATCACAGCAGGATCCTCCATGACCCACCTCCCAGAATATTGGAAATAAAAGCAAAAATAAACAAATGGGACCTAATTAAAATTAAAAGCTTTTGCACAACAAAGGAAACTATAAGCAAGGTGAAAAGACAGCCTTCAGAATGGGAGAAAATAATAGCAAATGAAGCAACAGACAAACAATTAATCTCAAAAATATACAAGCAACTTCTGCAGCTGAATTCCCGAAAAACAAACGACCCAATCAAAAAATGGGCCAAAGAACTAAACAGACATTTCTCCAAAGAAGACATACAGATGGCTAACAAACACATGAAAAGATGCTCAACATCACTCATTATTAGAGAAATGCAAATCAAAACCACAATGAGGTATCATTTCACACCAGTCAGAATGGCTGCTATCCAAAAGTCTACAAGCAATAAATGCTGGAGAGGGTGTGGAGAAAAGGGAACCCTCTTACACTGTTGGTGGGAATGCAAACTAGTACAGCCACTATGGAGAAGAGTGTGGAGATTCCTTAAAAAACTGGGAATAGAACTGCCATATGACCCAGCAATCCCACTGCTGGGCATATACACTGAGGAAACCAGAATTGAAAGAGACGCGTGTACCCCAATGTTCATCGCAGCACTGTTTACAATAGCCAGGACATGGAAGCAACCTAGATGTCCATCAGCAGACGAATGGATAAGGAAGCTGTGGTACATATACACAATGGAATATTACTCAGCCATTAAAAAAAATACATTTGAATCGGTTCTACTGAGATGGATGAAACTGGAGCCCATTATACAGAGTGAAGTAAGCCAGAAAGAAAAACAACAATACAGTATACTAATGCATATATATGGAGTTTGAAAGATGGTAACGATAACCCTATATGCGAGACAGAATAAGAGACACAGATGCATAGAACAATTTTATGGACTCTGAGGGAGAAGGTGAGGGTGGGACGTTCTGGGAGAATAGCATTGAAACATGTATATTATCATATGTGAAACAGAACACCATTCCATGTTCGATGCATGAGACAAGGGCTCAGGGCCGGGGCAGTGGGATGACCCAAAGGGATGGGATGGGGAGGGAGGTGGGTGGGGGGTCCAGGAAGGGGAACACATGTAAACCCATGGCTGATTCATGTCAATGTATGTCAAAAACTATTACAATATTGTAAAGTAATTAGCCCCCAACTAAAATAAATAAATTTATTAAAAATAAAAAAAAAATAAAAAGACAAAAAAAAAAAAAGAAAATATGCTCAGTATCATTAATCACTAGAGAAATGCGAATGAGAATGACAATGGTCTTCCATTTCACATCCTCTGGAATGGCTATTTTTTTTTTAAAGCAAAACCAGAAAATAAGTGCTTGTAGGATGTGGAGGAATTGAAACCCCTGTGTATCGTTGATGGGGATGTAAAGTAGTGTAGCCACTGTGGGACACAATACGGGAATTCCTCAAAGACTCACATAAAACTACTACGTGATCCAGCAATTCCACTTCTGGGTATCTTCCCCAAAGAACTGAAAGTAGGTTCTCAAAGAGTTATTTACACACTTATGTTCATAGCAGCAGTCCTCATAGTTGCTATGGTAGAACAACCGAAATGTCCATCGATGAGTGAATGGACGAACAAAACATGGTATACATGCAATGGAATATTATTCAGACTTAAAAGGGAATGAAATTCTGATACATGCTGCAACATGAACGAAACTTGAAGATACCATGCTAAATGAAATGTCAGACATAAAAGGACAAATATGATTCCCCTTATATGAGATACCCAAAATAGTAACATCCACAGAGACAGAAAGTGGAATGGTGGTTACTAGAGGTTGAGGGAGGAGGGAATGGGAATGTATTTTTTAATGGGTACAGAGTTTCAGTATGGATTGATAACATTCTGGAAATGGAGAGTGGTGATGGTTTCACAACAATGCCAATGAGCTTAATCCCACTGAATTGGATGCTTAAACATGGTGAAAACAATAAGTCTTATGTAAGTTATATATAGTTTGCCACAGTAAAATAAATCTGCTTAAAGTTATCAGAGGCCTGACCAGAAGATAAAGATAACTATGTTGAGTATCAGAGAAGGCAGCCAAAACCCAATAAACAAAAATACTAAACCCAGAAAACTAGAAAGATGAGCCCATCATTTGGGATACCTTTCTGCCCAGGGGCAACTGTCAATCTAGAAAAAGTGGTTGATGTTTTTATCAGCATTTTTCACAGCCTTGTGCAGTCTGAGAGAAGAAAGAGTTCAAGAAGAAGTAAGGGTTCAAGACCAGTAGCAAACTGCCTGTGCCCCGGGTTTGGATCCTAAAAGATTGTACCCTAGGAGTGAGAGAGAATTGTAAGAAAGTGCTGGTTCACACTGCATCCCTGCTTCAAATCATCTGAGTGGCCCAGGAAATGCTGAACTATGAAAATGAAATAATGTAATCTAGACTGCTAAGATCCTACAGGAATATGGCAAAAACAAATGAAAATTGTCTTTGGAGGAAAATGATATGACTCCAGGCTTCAAATTACTTCTACAAATTTGAAAATACAATTCTTGGAACATTCCCCTTCACTTGAGGTCAATACAAGCCTTTGACTGTGTGGATCACAACAAACTGTGGAAAACACTTAAAAGAGATAGGAATACCAGACCACCTTACCTGCCCTCTGAGAAATCTGTATGCAGATCAAGAAGCAAAAGTTAGAACCAGACATGGAACAACAGACTGGTTCCAAATAGGGAAAGGAGTACATCAAGGCTGTATATTGTCCCTCTGCTTATTTAACATATATGCAGAATACATCATGCGAAATTCTGGGATGGATGAAGCACAAGGTGGGATCAAGATTGCTGGGAGAAATATCAATAATTCAAATATGCAGATGACACCACCTTTATGGCAGAAAGAGAAAAGGAACTAAAGAACCTCTTGATGAAGGTAAAAGAGGAGAGTGAAAAAACCGACTTAAAACTCAACATTGAAAATAACAAAGATCATGGCATCCAGTTCCATCACTTCATGGCAAATAGATGGGAAAACAATGCAAACAGTGACAGATTTTATTTTCTTGGTCTCCAAAATCACTGCAGATGGTGACTGCAGCCATGACGCTTGCTCCTTGGTAGAAAAACTATGACAAACCTAGACAATGTATTACAAAGCAGAGACATTACTTTGCCAACAAAGGTACATCTAGTCAAAACTATGGTTTTTCCTGTAGTCATGTATGGATGGGAGAGTTGGACCATAAAGAAGATTGAGCACTGAAGAATTGATGCTTTTGAACTGTGGTGTTGGAGAAGACTCTTGAGAGTCCCTTGGACTGCAAGGAGATCCAACCAGTCCATCCTAAAAGGAAATCAGTCCTGAATATTCATTGGAAGAACTGATGCTGAAGCTGAAACTCCAATACTCTGGCCACCTGATGCGAAGAGCAGACCGAAGATGAGATGGTTGAATGGCATCATCATTCAATGAACATGAGTTTGAGCAAGCTCTGGGAGATGGTGAAGGACAGGGAAACCTGGTGTGCTGCAGTCCATGGGGTCATGAAGAGTTGGACATGAGTGAGCGACTGAACAACAACTGCATGAAGGTGAACCAGCAGTAAAACAGAGAGCAGAAAGCAGCCTTATGGCTCCAGACACTGCAATTATTATACATGGACTTTAAAATAACTCCTCTTAATATGGATTAGTAGCTAGGGCACAGGGTTGAATTTTTCTAGTTCCATTGACATAGAACTAGAAAACAAAAAATAATATATCTTTAAAAGGAACAGAATGTAATTTCAGAAAAATATCTGAGCTATAACTAAAATTAAGAACTCAGAGTTAGAGCTTACAGAAGATAGAAAAGTTTGAAAGGAAATTAGCCACTTGGATAAAAGGTCAGAAGAAAAATACCCAGAAGAAAGCAAAAAATAAAGATTTGGAAAACATAAAAGAGAGGATAAGAAACACAGGAATATAGCTACAAGTCCTAATATACATATGGCTTTGAGCTTTCTAAGACAAATGAAAAACATCAATTTGCAAATTCAAAAATTCCAGAGAAAATCCAAGCTAGAAAAATAAAAAGAAATCTGCAGCTAAAAATAATAACACTGGAGGTGGTGATGGGCAAGGTCGGGGTAGGGGGTGTGGTGGAGGGAGCGGGGGGTGGGGTGGTAGAGAGAGAAGGAAAAATAAAAGGAAAAAAAATAGAAGCTGTCAGAAAAATTACTTTCAGAAGAATAAGGACGTCTAAAGTTAATGGGATAATATCTTCAATGTTCTGAATCCTATTTTGCAGCAAAAATATCCTTCTGAAATGAAGGTGAATTAAATACATTTTCAAACAAGCAAAAACTGAAATAACTTATCATTAGCAGAACTGACCTAGAGAGAAAACTAATGGATATTCTTCAAGCAGAAGAAAACTTATTCCAGATACAAAGTTTAAGATGCAGAAAGAGATGAAAATAATAAATATATGGATTAATCAAAACAAATATGAACTGTAGGCTGTTATTTTCATCAAGTTTACACTGTAGGCAGAATTAAAATTGGATGATAGGAGAATAAACTGAACTAAAGTGTTCTAATGTCCTTGTAGTGCCCAGAAAGCTGGTAAAAGTACAAAGTAATGTTCAACTCTGATGAGTCAGGATTCATGCTGTGATCTCAGGAAGACCTGCAGAAACAATGGAAGAGTGCATGTCTTCCTCACTGCCCAAAAAATGAAATAATTTTTGATCCAATAAAAGTTAAGAAAAGAGAGACAAGAGAATATAGAATAAGTGAGAAAAATAGACATTGTATAGATTATAGAATTACATTCAAATATTCTGTTCAGTAGAAATATTGAATATTCTATTGTACATTATATTCAATAGAAAAGAATAATAGCACAAATAAAAGACAAAGCTTATAAGGATGATAAAATTGTCTATATGAAAAGGATTTGGTAAAATCCAACATTTTGTTATAATAAAAACTTTTAGCATATTAAGAGTAGAAGAGAACTTCCTTAGTTTGAAAAGAATATCATAAATTCCTAGAGCTAATATCATACTTAATGATATGGCTGGACATGTAGAAAATTCAGTCATCTGTAAATTTATTAGAATGAATAATGGATTTATTAGATACAAGGCTAATACACAAAAACTAATTGCAATTCCTTATACTAGCAGCTCAGGAAGAAAATATACATAATAGCAAACCATATATGGGCAACATCTTATTAAAAAATAAAATTTTAACAAGATATCATAGACAATAGCATCAAAATAATTATTATGAATTAATCTTTTAAAATAGTTTTTAAGACTCCTAAGCAAAAATTTAATTACACCTTGTTGAGAAAGAATAATAAAACTTAAATAGAGATATAGATTGTGTTCATGAAATGGAAGACTCAGTATTGCAAATTGATACACAGATTCAATGCAAACTCAAAAAACAATCCCAAGGCATTGTTTCTGTGTGTGTATGCATGAGTGAAACTTAACAAGCAAATTTCGGAATTGCTTTGAAAGTGCAACAAGAATTTGGAAATACTTGCTCTACTGAATATAAAGACACAATAAAGTTGCTGTGATTAAGATAGAGTGAAATTGTTGCACGGAAAGACAAACAGACCAATGCAACGGAATCAATATCCTGGAAACAGAAGCATGAATGCATTATTTATAATGAAATCTAAAGAGCAGAAAATAAGGACAGATTTCAGTGAATGTCTTGGGGAAAACTGGATATCCTCATTTAAAAAAACTTGACCTTGCCTTTACACCATCTACAGTATCAGCTTCTAGCAAATTTTAACCTAGAAGTGAACAAAAAACAATGAATCACAATATCATCTGTAATCAAGAAAATACACATTAAAACCACAGGGCTTCCTTGGTGACTCAGTGGCAAAGAATCCACCTGTCAATGCAGGAGACATGGGTTTGATTCCTGGGTCAGGAAGACCCCCTGGAGAAGGAAATGGCAACCCACTTGCCCGGGAAATCCTATGGACAGAAGAGATTGGTGGGTTGCAATCCAAGAGGGTGCAAAAGAGTCAGACACCACTTAGTGACTAAACGTTGCTGTTGAATTACCATTTCCCACTTCTAGAACGGCTAAAATTTAGAAAGCAAACAAGTTTAAAAGTTGGTGAGGAGCAACTGGAGGGCTCACACTGTTGAGTGGGGAGGGAACTGGGAGAACATATGGGCAAACACTTTAATCTTCTTTACTAAAGTGAGGCTATACCAACCCTATGACCCAGAAATCCCACTCATAGGCATATGTCTAACATAAATATCTATCGACAGTAAAAAGGATTCACACATTATAGCATATATATACAAGAGATGGCTGTAAAGACTAAAAATGAACTCACATGCAACATGGGTGCATTTCTCAGACATAAGGTTGAACAAAAGATTAAAAATAGCTTACACAGTATAATTCCAGTTAAATCATGTTTTGTTGTTTTTTTTTTAAAAAAAGGAAACTTAGCTGTAGTTCTCAAGAATGTGTGAAAAGTGAAAGTGTTAGTTGCTCGTCATGTCTGAGTCTCTGTGACACCACGAACTGTAGCCTTCCAGGCTCCTCTGTCCAAGGAATTCTCCAGGGAAGAAAACTGGAGTGGGTTGCCATTCCCTTCTCCAGGGGATCTTCCTGACCCAGAGATTGAACTTGTGTCTCCTGGATTGCAGGCAGATTCTTTACCATCTTAGCCATCAGGGATGCCCCATTATGTGTGGTGATTATTAATGTAAACAAAATAAGGGAACGGCCATTTCCAAAGTCAAGACAGCAGTTATATTTGGGGAGTGAGAAAGGATTGTATTTGACATATGTACCTGGGTATTGGGGCAGCTGGCCTTATTCTATTTCTTACCTAGACTGGTGGCTAAAGGGGGCTTATTTTCATAATGATTCAATAAGATGCACATTTATTACTTATACACTTATTTTGAGCAGACTTTGGGATACGGTGAAGAACAGGGAAGCCTGGTGTTCTGCAATCCATGGGGTCACAAAGAGTTAGAAATGACTGAGCAACTGAACAACTCCACCAAAAACAACACTTATTCTCATGTGTTTTATAATTCTCAAAAAAAATTAAAAAAGGAAAAATCACGAAATAAAAATGTTTCTTAGAAAATAAAAACATTGTTTCAGAAAAAAAAAAAGAAAACCCAGGGGGTAAAGTCTAGTCTATTTCCTGGAAAGACAAAGAACTAGAAAGACAAAGATAAATAGGACAGAGGATCAATCTTGAAGATGTGTATTAAATGGTCAGTAGATTCAAAAACAGAAAAGAGAGAAAGTAGATGGGAACACATTAGCAAAGAAACAATAAAACATGTTTCCAGAATGGGAGGACATGGTTTTTTAAATCACAAGGGCCGCTTCAAAATAGCCCATACTAAAGCACATTACTGTGAAATTTCAGAACACAGGAGGTGAAGAGAAGATTATCAATTTCCTAGAAACAAATAAATACGATGGGCTTATGTAAAGGATCAGGGATTTTCCTGTTGTGCTTAATAACAGCAATGCTGGAAGCCTTCCAGTCTCTGGAACATTATTATCAACTTCTAGTTCTTCCCTAACCATGTTGTCAATCAAATGTGAGAGTAGAACACAGACTTTTAGACCTGTGATATCTCTCAATTTGCTTCCTTGTATTCTTTCTCAGAAATTGAATTTCATGCTTCCTAAAATGAATTAGTACAAAAGGATAAGTCATCTGATGAAGAGAGAGGATTCAAGATGGTAGAGGGAGGGCAATTTCAGAAAGAGGCTGAAGTGGAGAGCCAGGTTACCATCAGTGCTGAGAGACAAAAAGATCTGACAGAAGATGAACAAAGGGTCCTGGGAGTACGATGGAAAAGAAACCAGGATTTAGCAGATTTCCTAACTGGTGATTGTGAATGTATTGAGGAATTCTAGAGGTTTTAGAGCTTTGGCAAGATTTAACAATAGTATACATTTCAAGCAAATGAAAAGACAAGTTAATTATTAACTCCCAGGAAAACCAAACATATTCCAAACCAAATCAAGAAAAATAATAGTAAAAGAAAAATAACTAGCATAGATTTAACCAAATATGGTATGAAATACAATAATACAATAAAATAAAATACAATAAAAATTGTATGAAATGCATAATATTGTCTGAAACTGTATTGAAAGGTGGAAGGAGTGGATGAGAGTGTGTGGGTAAGAGAGGAAGGACTGTAGGGCTGGAAAATCTAAATCTTAATATTCAATCATTAGGAAGTCAGGAGTAGGATAAGCATGTTGTTGTTAGTTAAGGAGTAGGATAAGTCAAAAAAAAAAATAAAAAACAAACCCAAAACTTTCTGTCGGAGTTCAGCTGTTAACTAAGCAAATAATTTATTTGTGAATTAGGGGTGTGGCTCAGTGGTCAGAATGTAAGTGCCATAGCTAGATGACTCAGGTCTGAATCCTGGCTCTGCAGTTACTAGTTATGTGATATTCCCATGGTATGGAAAACTCTATGCCTCCACTGCCTAATCTGTAAAAACAGGGATAATAATTGCACTTAATCCATGAGGCAGTAGCAAGGTAGAAGAGTTATTATACAGAAATTTCTTAGGTCAGTAACTGGCATGTATCAAGTACTATGTAAATGTTTGCTCTTGTAATTATATACTATATTTTTACTATATATAATTACAATATATACATATAATTATATACTATATTTCTTCTTACCTCATCCTAAAATGTATTTAAGGTGGCTTAAATGGTGCATAAAACATCAACATAGTTTAAATTATAAGTCAGAACAAATGCAAAGAAAAAAATAACTTGTACTAACTGATTCTGGATTTTTCCATATTTTCCAAAAGTTCTCATTAAAGATGTTTTTTCTCTCTCATGGGCATTATTTTGATTAGGTATTTTACATTTCTAATTTAGATACATGGATGTAAGAGGAAGTAGATCTAAAAGGAACAAAAATACGAGCAAAGCCTCAAGGAGATCGAGGAAAAACAAAATCAGAAGAGCATCCAGAGTAAACACACACTGGGAATGATGGAAGAGAGTGGAGTTCCTGCAGAGAACTTGACAAACAGCATGAAGCTCTCGCCAAGGAAGCCCATCCAGGGGTAACAGAGAAAGTGGAAGCTTTCGAGAAAACAGCTTGCATTATTCGAGTGATGTTTCAAAATATTAACCTGAGTTTTGTCCTCATTAATTTCACAATCAGGTGTATCAGAGTCATCATGCTGAGATCTAAGTAAACTTTTAGTAAAAGGAAACAGAAATAATAAATATAAAATGAATGTAAGGAAGTCTAATTCATTTCTTCATAGGACTGACCATGCATAAGAGGCTGGTGATCACTCAGTTTCAGAAACTTAGGTCTAAAAGACATATGTCCTTTGAGTAACTTATGATGAACATCAATGGGAAATATTTTAGGGCCTCAGAGCTGCAGACTTTCTTACATTTTTCATATCATTTCCTATGGTGCAAACACATTCAGTAGAAAAAGAAAGAGCCAGTGCTCTGGAGAAATGACATTGCTTTTTCACCCTTCCTTGAAATCAAGATTGAAGTAGCCCGAGAGGCATTTACTCTATAGGTGGCCTGGGACACACTAGTCCACTCTAGTCCTGGGCAGCTAGTTAAGTTCACAACTTTGCTAATAATATCATACCCAGGACTGGAGAGAAGCTCCCTGAAGACACAGAGGTTTACCACCCCGTGGGGTGATCTGCTCTTTCTCTGATTTCCCGGAAGTAAACAAAGAGGTGATGGTGGCTGAACCCTTAGCACAGTGCGCTTTCTCTTTTAAAAAACTTTTTTATATATAAAATTTTTCCAGTAAGTCACAGAGTAATAGAAGGTTCAGGGACTTAATTAGATAGAGTAGAAAAAACATATTCCAGATCACTAACATGAAACCAACAGTATTTTAAATCTAGGAAACATAAAATTGAACAAAAGGGAAAATGGCAGAGTCTAGTTGTAATATCTATATTGCCAAAGCTACAGCATAAGGGATACCTAAATATAAAACTAAATATATGTGCTTGTTGATTTAAAAATAGAGGGAGGTTAAAGGTAAATAAATAAAGTTGACTAAGAGACTATATCTCACCTTACAGGTGAATTTTAATTTGGATATAAATAGTAGTAGTTGTATAAACAGAGGAAAGTGAAAGTCGCTCAGTTGTGTCTGATTCTTTGTGACCCCAGGGACTGTAGCCCGCCAGGCTCCTCTGTCCATGGAATTCTCCAGACAAGAATACTGGAGTGGGTAGCCATTCCCTTCTCCAGGGAATCTTCCTGACACAGGAATCGAACCCAGGTCTCCCGCATTGCAGGCGGATTCTTCACCATCTGAGCCACTAGGGAAGCCCAATAGGCAGAGGACCTTGGTCCAAACCATTCTATTAGCAATATTTCCTTGTTCTAGAACGTCACTCCATAGCTTTCTTTTTGAGAGGAGAACAAACTTTTCTTCTGGAAACAGACCTTCTGTCTTTTTAAAAATAAAATTCATCAGTTGAATGCCTGAGCTGCATTCTGTGGTTCCTGAGCCAGAATCTCAAGGTGGATGAAGGTATTTTTACATTCTATTCATGCAAAGGTGATCCATGGGGTTCTTTTCCAGCACTGTTCCAGGGTTGGCTGAGAACTACCTAACGACCATATTCGATGCTAAGGCTCTAAAAGCCTGTTCCGTTTTTAGCCAGTACTTTTCTTCTAAATGACAAAAGAACCAGTTTTTCTCTCTCAAATTTCATCTGGATATTTTTCAAAAGCAAATGAACTCTTGGGCAGGAGAGGAACCCAAACACGACAAGGTTCAGTGAAAGGGTTGTATCAGCCTAGTTGTTGTTAAAGTTAATTCAAGGTAAAATTTTGGGGGGAGAATAAAAACATTTCCTGTCATGCTGAAGCACTGTAAGTAGATATTACATTATATATTCTTGTTGCATCTTTTGGTGACACTTTAAAAGCAAAAAAAAATAAAGAAAAAGGAAGCTGTGTTAGTTATATATCTCAACTCAGCCTGCTGCACAATAAAAGGCTGAATGTGGGGGAAAGTGCCTTGAGGTTGGAATCCTATTACTAATTCAGTAGCAAATACATTAGGAGGTGCTCAGAGCAGTGATCCCATCAGATACTATCAAAGAGCTGCACATGGAGACAAGTCTCTTCATAATTCATGGGGCAATTCCACTGTCTTTCCGGGGAGGTTTTTTATCAATAGAAATGTGTCCTTGTGAGTGAATTGTTAGGAATACCAATTATGTGCTTGACTATTTAATTCTACAGATATTCTTAGTTGAGTCATGAAAGTGTGTAGCTGATCAAAATCGAATTTCAGCATCTTCTTACAGTGTCATTCTTCAGTGGCTCCAGCCTTGTTAAATGTGGGTTAATATAAAGAAACATTTATTAGGAATTTCTTCTTTGATATTCAACATAGCTTTAAGACCTCTTCCCTCCAAATCACTGAAGTGTCAATGCTCCAGCTCCCTCCTAAATTCTTCTAAGTTTGATGCCCCAAACGTATCATTTATTTTTTTTATTCAGTATTTGATGTTCTCTTCTTGACTTACAATGAAAATGATTCCCAGCTAATACTACTGAGGAAAGCAAGTGAATTCACCTACAATCAGTAGTTTATATATTTTAAAATGTTGAAAAGAAAAAAAACAGGGTTTAGATTGTGATTTCTTGTGTATGCATATATATATATATATATATACACACACACACACACATATATATATATATATATTTAACAACTCTGTGTTTTTTTAAAAATAATTTCCCATCTACTACTAACAGTTACTGAGTTTTAAGTGTTCATTTGTTGGAATTCATCCCAGTGCTGAATTCAGCATTTAAGTGCATAGTCTCGTATAACATTAGTTCAGTTCATAACTAGACAGGGCAAAAAAAAGTAAACTTTAAATAGGAAACAATGAAAAGCATATATAATCTTTGAGATTTAAAAAAACTAAATATTGGATCTTCAACAAAATATTGGATCTTCAACAAAATATGACATAAAGGAACTGATTCTTTTTCTCCACATTGGAATAATCCTGGAAAACCAAAAGGAGCTTTGAAATGAAGATACTTGGGGGAAAGCACTCAGTCTTCCAAAAATTTATAGTAGGGAATATTTTACTGGAACATACCCAAATACTTTTGCCTTTTTATTCTCGAGTGTATATTTTAGAATTCTTAAAATAGAATTCTTGAAAAAGACATCAAAATCATATGCAGTCACTGGGAAAATGAGGTCTCTAAGATTTATTTATGCTTTGAGAACTGAAAATTAGGCATCAGATAGTCAGGGAGAAGTTTGGGCTATGATTCTTCTCTGGCAGTTCTTCCCTGGTGACTCACTGGTAAAGAATCTGCCTGCCAATGCAGGAGATGTGGATTCGATCCCTGGATGGGAAAGATTCCTTGGAAAAGGAAATGGCAACCCACTCCAGAATTCTTGCCTGGGAAATCCCATGGATGGTGCAACCTGGCAGGCTACAGTCCATGGAATCACACAGAGTCTGATAAGACTTAGGACTAAACAACAACTTTTCTCTGGGGGCCCCTGGTGGTGTGACCTAGAAATGGTCAGAACAAAGGGGGTTTAGGGGAGAGAAAATTTCCCAAGTGGATGGAAACTAGCAGTGCCTCCTTTTCTACCAAAAATGCTAAAGGAGTCAAGATTCTGGTGTTATGCAAGAGGGCAGATTTCAGCATCCAGGAAGAAACATAGGTTCTAGGAAGGGATTCCCATTGGTAGACACTGAATGTGTTAAGTTGCCCAAATCCAAAAACCAATAGGAAAACCTGATCTGGATCAGAAGGGTGATTGGTCTGAAGATGGAGCCGCAAAGGTAAAGCAGATCCTAGGTTAGCATGCTTTAGTGAGATGATTCAAGACCTAGATTTGGGATATATTCAATTTTAGGATAAAGGAAGGTGGGAGGAGCATACATCATGTGAAATGCCAGGCTGGATGAAGCACAAGCTGGAATCAAGATTGCTGGGAGAAATATCAATAACCTCAGATATGCAGATAATACCACCCTTATGGCAGAAAGTGAAGAGGAACTGAAGAGCCTCTTGGTGAAAGTGAAAGAGGAGCATGAAAAAGCTGGCTTAAAACTCAGCTTCCTGAAAACTAAGATCATGGCATCTGGTCCCATCACTTCATGGCAGATAGATGCGGAAACAGTGGAAACAGTGACTGACTTTATTTTCTTGGGCTCCAAAACCACCGCAGATGGTGACTGCAGCCATGAAATTAAAAGACAAGACTTGCTCCTTGGAAGAAAAGCTGTGACAAACCTAGACAGCATATTAAAAAGCAGAGACATTACTTTGTCAACAAAGGTCCGTATAGTCAAAGCTATGGTTTTTCCAGTAGTCATGTATGGATGTGAGAGTTGGACTATAAAGAAAGTTGAGCACCAAAGAATTGATGCTTTTGAACTGTGGTGCTGGAGAAGACTCTTGAGAGTCCCTTGGACTGCAAGGAGATCCAATCAGTCCATCCTAAAGGAAATCGGTCCTGAATATTCATTGGAAGGACTGATGCTGAAGCTGAAGCTCCAATACTTTGGCCACATGATACAAAGAACTGACTCATTTGAAAAGATCCTGATGCTGGGAAAGACTGAAGGCAGGAGGAGAAGAGGATGGCAGAAGATGAGATGGTTGGATGGCATCACCAGCTCAATGGACATGAGTTTGAGCAAGCTCTGGGAGTTGGTGATGGACAGGGAAGCGTGGCGTGCTACAGTCCATGGGGTTGCAAAGAGCTGGACATGACTGCGTGACTGAACAGAACTGAAGGTGGGAGTACCTAGTGCTAGAGACAGGCTTCCCCAGCTTTTAAAGAGATAGCCAGCTTTTAATTCAATGTGCATTTAATTCTCAGCACCAAGATTTTTTTAGAAAGTTATATTCTTGATATTGGGTACAGAGAATTTCTAAGGGTTTATGGTAATCATTGAAGTTATTTAGGCTTAAAAATAACACAGCATTTCACAGACTCCCACTGCATGAGCACAGTGTAGTAAATAATCTAACACTGTTCAGCCAGGCAGGTTTTTTTTTTTTTAATGAAAATATGGTTGATTTCACTCAATCAAATCAACTATATTTTCATTAAAAAAAAACCTGTCTGGCTGAACAGTGTTAAATTATTTACTACTACTTCTAGAAAGGGAAAACATGTACACCATGGTGGATTCATGTCAATGTATGGCAAAACAAATACAATATTGTAAAGTTAAAAAATAGATAGATTAACTATTAAAAAATAAAGATAAAAATATTTAAAATATATATATATAGTTGATTTACAATATTATATAAGTTTCAGGTGTTGAACATAGTGACTTACAATTTTGAAATGTTATGTTCCATTTATAGGCATTAGAGGATACTTGCTATATTCCCAGTGCTGTAGCTTATTTATTTTATACATGGTAGTTTGTACCTCTTAATCCCCTGCCCTTATCTTACCCCTTGCCCCTTCCCTCTCCCCAGTGGTGAACCACTAGTTTGTTCTCTATTACCTGTGAGTGTATTTCTTTCTTGCTACATTCACTTCCATGTGACAAATAGATTTAAGGGAATAGACCTGATAGACAGAGTGCCTGACGAACTATGGACAGAGGTTCGTGACATTGTACAGGAGACAGGGATCAAGAAAATCCCCATGGAAAAGAAATGCAAAAAAGCAAAATGGCTGTCTGAGGAGGCCTTACAGATAGCTGGGAAGAGAAGAGAAGCAAAAAGCAAAGGAGAAAAGGAAAGATATTCCCATCTCAATGCAGAGTTCCAAAGAATAGCAAGGAGAGATAAGAAAGCCTTCCTCAGCGATCAGTGCAAAGAAATAGAGGAAAACAACAGATTGGGAAAGACTAGAGATCTCTTCAAGAAAATTAGAGATACCAAAGGAACATTTCATGCAAAGATGGGCTCGATAAAGGACAGAAATGGTATGGACCTAACAGAAGCAGAAGATATTAAGAAGAGATGGCAAGAATACACAGAAGAACTGTACAAAAAAGATCTTCATGACCCAGATAATCACGATGGCGTGATCACTCACCTAGAGCCAGACATCCTGGAATGTGAAGTCAAGTGGGCCTTGGAAAGCATCACTACGAACAAAGCTAGTGGAGGTGATGGAATTCCAGTGGAGCTATTTCAAATCCTCAAAGGTGATGCTGTGAAAGTGCTGCACTTGATATGCCAGCAAATTTGGAAAACTCAGCAGTGGCCACAGGACTGGAAAAGGTCAGTTTTCATTCCAATCCCAAAGAAAGGCAATGCCAAAGAATGCTCAAACTACCGCACAATTGCACTCATCTCACATGCTAGTAAAGTAATGCTCAAAATTCTCCAAGCCAGGCTTCAGCAATACGTGAACCATGAACTTCCAGATGTTCAAGCTGGTTTTAGAAAAGGCAGAGGAACCAGAGATCAAATTGCCAATATCCGCTGGATCATCAAAAAAGCAAGAGAGTTCCAGAAAAACATCTATTTCTGCTTTATTGACTATGCCAAAGCCTTTGACTGTGTGGATCACAATAAACTGTGGAAAATTCTGAAAGAGATGGGAATACCAGACCATCTGACCTGTCTCTTGAGAAACCTGTATGCAGGTCAGGAAGCAACAGTTAGAACTGGACATGGAACAACAGACTGGTTCCAAATAGGAAAAGGAGTACATCAAGGCTGTATATTGTCACCCTGCTTATTTAACTTCTATGCAGAGTACATCATGAGAAACGCTGGGCTGGAAGAAACACAAGCTGGAATCAAGATTGCTGGGAGAAATATCAATAACCTCAGATATGTGGATGACACCACCCTTATGGCAGAGAGTGAAGAAGAACTAAAGAGCCTCTTGATGAAGGTGAAGGAGGAGAGTGAAAAAGTTGACTTAAAGCTCAACGTTCAGAAAACTAAGATCATGGCATCTGGTCCCATCACTCCATGGGAAATAGATGGGGAAACAGTGGAAACAGTGTCAGACTTTATTTTTTTGGGCTCCAGAATCACTGCTGATGGTGACTGCAGCCATGAAATTAAGAGACGCTTACTCCTTGGAAGGAAGGTTATGGCCAACTTAGATAGCATATTTAAAAGCAGAGACATTACTTTGCCAACGAAAGTCCGTCTAGTCAAGGCTATGGTTTTTCCAGTGGTCATGTATGGATGTGAGAGTTGGACGGTGAAGAAAGCTGAGCGCCGCAGAATTGATGCTTTTGAGCTGTGGTGTTGGAGAAGACTCTTGAGAGTCCCTTGGACTGCAAGGAGATCCAATCAATCCATCCTAAAAGAGATCAATCCTGGGTGTTCATTGAAAGGTCTGATGTTGAAGCTGAAACTCCAATACTTTGGCCACCTCATGCGAAGGGTTGACTCATTGGAGAAGACCCTGATGCTGGGTAGGATTGGGGGCGGGAGGAGAAGGGGACGACAGAGGATGAGATGGTTGGATGGCATCACCGACTCGATGAACATGGGTTTGGGTGGACTCCGGGAGTTGGTGATGGACAGGGAGGCCTGGCGTGCTGCGATTCATGGGGTTGCGGAGAGTCAGACACGACTGAGCGACTGAACTGAACTGAAGATTCACTAGTTTGTTTTACTTTTTAGAGCCCACATATGATATAACAATATAAGTGTAATCATACAGTATTTGTCTTTCTCTGTCTGACGTATTTCACTAAGCATGATACCATCCAAGTCCATCCATGCTGTTGCAAATGGCAAAATTTCATTCTTTTGTATCAGTTGGGCAGTTTTTTTCCTTCTACTCTACCACATCTAAAGCTGAGCAGTAATTTCTTCTCAGGACAAGGTTACTCTCTATTTCTTTATCTTCCTCAGAGGTTTTGAGTTTGAGCGAACTGCAGGAGATAGTGAAGGACAGGGAAGACTAGCGTGGTGTTGCCATAACCGGGTCACAAAGAGTCAGACTGATTAACAACAGGTTGTGAGAATAAAATAATATTGAAAATTGAAACAGTTGAAAGGTTGCTGATTTGATACAGTTTTGCATGTTTGCGTTGTAATGATATTGTTTCGTTCCAAAGATATTTTCCTGCCTCTGATGAAGGCAAGCTCATGCCTCAGTTAATAGTATCAGATGCTAATGGAATGTCTTTCTAAAATCAGAAGCACTTAAAGGACAATGATGATGTTAAATCACATTTTTAAGATTTAGTTTTGGAAATAAAAATCATTCAAATCCCTAATAAGGGGTTTACACTTCAGGGCTTACACCCATGTGGTCCCAGCAGCCAATACAAAGGCAAATTAATGATATGGGGATGAAAGCCTAGGTTCCGTTCTACTGAACCTAGTACTTCTAATTGCCTCGATCTAACCTTTAGAAGAGGGAAGGTGATAGCAGGGCCACTTGCCCACAGTGAGGTTGGTCTCCCAGATCGGGGGCTGGGAGCAGGAAACTGCCTCCTGGGAAAAGTCAGAGAATGGAGCAGTTAGAGAATCCGAAGTTCATAAATGAAATGGCTGGGGAGTAAAGGTGGTGCCAGATCAAGATGAAAGCGGTGGACTTTCTTGGTGGTCCAGTGGTTAAGACTCTGTGCTTCCAATGCAAGAGGCATGGGTTTGATTCCTGGTCAGAGAAGTTCTACATGCCACATGGTGAGGCCAAAAATAAAAGATGAAAGCTGAACTTGGAATTTGGGAGGCAAATAGATGTGAATAGAAGACCAGGTACAGGGGCCTCAAGGCGCTTTCTGGAAAACTGCTTTTGGAAGGCTCTTTTGACCCCTCTAGCTAGTGTCTCCTCCTCTAATTCTCTCTATTAGTGTCTTTTTATGGCACATCTAGTAATGTGGTTTATGATCTATTGAGGGTATATTCTCCTCGCCAAGTCCACGGGACCCTTCATCCTGTTCTTAGTAAAGTTAATCAGGAGATAAGAAAATGGGCATCTTTGGAGCACCTGCTATGCAGTAGGTACCAGTGGAGGTACATTTATGCATTGTTTAATTAAAAATTTATGTAGGGACATCCCTGTTATTCCAGTGGCTAAGATTTCACCTTCCAAAGCAGGGGGTACATTTTTGATTCTGGTCAGGGAGCTAAGATCCCACTTGCCTCAAGGTCAAACAAACAAACAAAAAAACCCATAAAAAGGAGAAGCAATATTGTAGCAAATTCAATAAAGACTTTAAAAATGGTCCATAAAAAAAAGTCTTTAAAAATGTTATGCAATTGACAGACAAGGAAACTGAGGCTCATGGTCACTGAACTAAGAAGCAAAGGGAGGAGCCAAGATTGAGTTCACACCCTGCTCTGCTTCTCGAAGCACCGTCCGCCTGCTGGCCATGAACGAGTGATCCCTGTTTAGAGACCTGGGAGCCACAGCTCACTCCACTTGCTCCCATGGGAATGCCCCAGCTCGTGCATTATTCAAGCCCCAGTTTCTTCATTTGCCTCTTCTCATCTTACTCCATCTTTACCATGACCTTCACTCAGGAAACAAAGGCAGGACAAGGAAGGAGAACTCTGGTGTGGATTTTACCCTTCATTGCAAGCTCTGGAGGGCTTTTGAAGATAGAAATTATTTTCTTAAGTTAGTTTTATAGAGTAAATTTCTGACTTCATAGAAGATTAAATTTTCCTTTTTTCTTTTTTTTGCCATGCATGTGGAATCTTAGTTCCCCAACCAAGGACAGAACACATGGGTTCAGTGGCAGTACAGAATCTTACCCACTGGACCTCCAGGGCAGTCCCAAATTTCCTATTTTGAAGGCTTCTAAGAGATTATCTGTATTTCTCACTTGCCTCCTATTTCTCATTAGAGATAAAAGTAACTTACCAGCACACTCTGGAGATCTCTGGAGATAGAGGTGTGTTGTTAAATACTATAGAGAATATATTCTTATTCTTCTTTTTTTTAAAAAAATTCTCTATCACTTTAATAAAGAAAGGGGGAAAAGCTAAGTCTCTAGAATGCCTTCCTTTTTGACTGTAGAACCTCAGGAGGTAGATATTTAGCAAGGAATCAGCTAAACTAGAGATTAATTCCCTCCAACTTTGGTTTAATTTCTGACCCTTCCATCTAAACCTCTGAAAGTAAAGCTGTTAGGAATATTTATTTCTGTCTAAGAGCTGAGCGTGGATCCCAGATTTGGGTTGTGAGCACAAAGTACCTGTGCACAGTATTTGCAGCATCACTGAGAACCCTTCTAACTTCTCACTCGAAAGGAAACTTTCTCTCCCGTGGCTTCCACTGTTATTATCTGACCCCAAGCTCCATCTCCTCTGCAACGACAAGTAAAAACTGCACTCTTGTCTTTGAATGCCAGGAAATAAAATGAAGAGTAATGAGGAGTCTCTGCCAGAGAGGTTTTGTTTTGATGCTTTCTTCCATCTGCCTTTACCTCCCCTGGCGGGGGGGGAGGGGGGGGATTAAGCCAATGCATTTATCAGTTTTTATTATCTTGATTTATAACCTTGGGTCACAATTAGGAGATAAAACGTAAAGGCACAGATTTAAATAGTGCCAATCCCACCTTCTCCATTTCATTCTTTTCTTTCTTTTGCAAGAGATGAAATTCCTCCTGCCCTGTAACAGTGTATAGATCTGTCAGTGCAGAGTATGTGTCACTGCTCCCTTATGTTTACTTAATATTACACTTTTCCGTGTTAACTTCAACCCACAAACTTTACATTTGTGTCCTTACCTTCCTGGTTTACACTCATTCAGTTAGATAAACAGTGTGCCTCCCCTACTTTAATGAGTTGATTATGACAAGAGTTGTGATGAGTGGCATTCAGTAGCTTCAACTGATCATCCAAAAATTCTCATTTTTCCAACATCCATCAGAGAATTTAAAAATAGCTAGTATGGTGACCTATTGTGAGGCGTCATTCTCTTACATCATTTCACATTTACTATGGTTCGTGGTATAGAACAATGACATTTATTCATCCATTCAAACAAGGTTCATTAAGTTGTCTTCTATGTGGCAGATACCAGGAGAGGTCCAGGGGCAACAACAGTGAGATAATAGGCAAAATCCTGGCTTTCAATTGGCTAACAAGCAAGTAACAGGAAGGATAACAGATCAATGAAAAACTTGTTTGTAATACTAGGATAACACTAGGCAAAGGGCTCCTGCAGAAGAGAAGGGAGATGAGGTCCCAGTAGTCAGGAAAACCTCTCTTAGATGGTGACCTGGAACAGAGACCTGAATGGAGTGAGGAATACGCTGTACAGCTTCAGGCAGCCTTCCAAGCAGAGGGAGCTGTGCACATCAAGGAGCCCAGCAATGAGCAGCATTGGGCAGTTTGATGAACAGAAAGGACAGAATCTGAACTTAAAATCTGGAGCACAGGGAGCAAAGGGGAAAGTGGTTGAAAGAGTAGGTGGCTAATAGACAGACTTAGGAATGGACTTGAGGACCAAATTAGCAACTTACACTTCATTCTGATAAGATGTGGATGCCAAGGGAGGGTTTTGAGCAGGGGAGATATAATCTGACCTTTTTTTCAAAAGAATTGCTCCAACTGAGAGAAGAATGAAATATAGGGATAACAGCAGAAAGCAGGAAACAAGTTATGAGTCATCACAATAAGACAGTGAAGGATAATGGGTCGGGTTGGGGGTGGAGGAAGGGCTACAGACAAGGTCAAGTTCATACTGTACTTTGAAGGTAAAGCCAACAGGTTTTGCTGAAAGACTGGATATGTGTAGGAGAGGATAACTCCAAGAATGGGAGATGATTATTGCTAGTGTTTACTGAAAGAGGGAAGCCTGAAGGAAGAGAAGGTCAGACAGAAGGAGAAAGATCTAGGGTTGTCTTTTGGACATGTTAGCTTAGAGAAGGTTATTAGGTCTGTAGGTAGAGATGAAGTTTAGCACTGAGGTTATGTTGAAAACATGAACCGAGCTTCTTTTGGCATCTATATATCAGGCTTTCCATTTGCAGTGCTGGAGAAGACTCTTGGGATTCCCTAGGAATGCAAGAAGATCAAACCAATCAATCCTAAAGGAAATCAACCCTGATTATTCATTGGAAGGACTGATGCTGAAGCTGAAGCTCTAATACTTTGGCCAACTCTTTGGAAAAGACCCTGATTCTGGGAAAGATTGAGGGCAAGGGAAGAAGGGGGTGACAGGGTCAGATGGTTAGATAGCATCACCAACTCAATGGACATGAGGTTGAGCAAACTCGGGGAGACAGTAAAGGACAGGGAGGCCTACTGTGCTGCAGTCCATGGTGTTGCAAAGAGTCAGATCTGACGTAGCTACTGAACAACAACAACAACAAAATGTCAGGCTAACCTTGAGTCTTTGTTTACGCCTGAAGTTTAGATCCTTTTTTCTCTTCCCTTATACCCATATCCTTTTATTTCCCCTCAGAAATACACTTTCTGAATTTCCCTGCCCCTTAACCCACAAACCAGATATCCCCAGAGTGTTGCATGTCAACTCAAGCACTCCTTCAGAAAAAATATAAATCAAGAGAGGGGTCCTTGTGGGGATGGATTTGTTCAGTATCTTAACTGTGATAGAATTATTTAGAGCTAAACACACATACACAGTCACATACACAAGTACAAGTAACACTGGGAGAATTTGAGTAAGATCCATGGATTGTTTGAATGCTGATATTCTGGTTGTGATATTACACTACAGTTTTATAAATGTTACCACTGAGGGGAACTGAGTTAAACTATATGCATGATCTCTCTGTAATATTTCTTACCATGTGAAAAATAACATATCATCACAAGAAACTTTTAATGCCCAAAATACAAGGAGAAAACTTCAAAAACTCAATTGTTATGAAATTTTTTAATGCATTACTCCTAGATTGAGACAACAGATAAAAAACATACTTGGATGTGACAAGTTTTATTATGGTTTAGATGAATGGATATTTCTGAAAAATAAGGGTAAAACTCGAATTAATAAATTGAAAAAGCAAAAGAGGATAAAATTTATAAGTCCAAAAATTGTTTCTTTTGATGAGAGCATCATAAAATAGAAACACATCTGCAAAAAAATGTATTCAGTGTTGGTGATGTCACAGTGAGATGGATCTTTACGTGTAAGCCTGGGGAATTGTAAATTAAGTTACCATTCATTTAACTAATATTGCTCTCTGTATAAAATACAGAGGTGAGTGCAGGATGTGTTAACCCCACCATTTTGATATCAAGGACATTTTGGAGATTGATAGTGTTCAGAGTGAACTCCATCAACTCCATTTAACTCCTTGATTGATTTTCTGTAGAGCAGTGCTGTCCCACAGGCCTTTCTGAAATGATGGAAATGTTCTACATCTTCACTTTTCAACATGGTAACCCTAGTGTTACAAGGAAATCACCAGGTCTTGTAATTGCTACTGTTTGTATAAACTGGTATCATAACCATGGGGAAAGAAGTATCATTACCTCCAGACAATGACAATGTCTCATTATCTCAATTTTTGATGACGCTTGGTATTTATATTATTTCTTAAAAAATGAACATTTTAGAAGTCAAGTGTCGCTGGTATTATGGTCAGGGTAAACAGTTCTAGACTCTCATCTAACATTCACTGGCTTTGTGATCTTGGGTTAAGTCTAGGCTTAAATTTCCTGAGCTTCAAATGAAGCCATTGGACTAAGTCATTTCCTTTCAAGCTCGAATAATCTATTTTACTATGAATATCCATATGCGATCTGGGAGATTGGCCAACATTTGTTCCATAGAATTAAAAAGAGAGGCCTTAAGATGAGCACATGGCCACCCTTTGGAGGCTGTGAGGCTCAGGGGAATAGGAGCCAAGGCCGACCTTAGATCCCAGCTCTGGGCGAGTTTTTGTCATTTTTACCATCTGTAAACCCCAAGGTGGTCTATCACAGTGATAAGCCCCTAGGATTTTGCTTTTTTTTCTCTTTTTATTTTTGAAGTATAGTTGATTTACAATGTTGTGTTAATTTCTACTGTACAGCAAAGTAATTCAGTTATATACACACACACACAGACACACACACACATACATATATATACCTTCTTTTTATGTTTTTCCATATGGTTTATCATAGAATATTGAATATAGTTCCTGTGCTATACAGTAAGACTTTGTTTTTTAACCATTCTATATATGACAGCTTACATCTGCTAATCCCAGCCTCCCACTCCATCTCTCCCCCAGCCTTCCACTCTCGGCAAACACAAGTCTGTTCTTTATGTCTGTGAGTCTGTTTCTGTTTCATAGATACATTCATTTGTGTCATATTTTAGATTTCACATATAAGTGATTTCACATGACATTTGTCTTTCTCTTTCTGACTTACTTCACTAGGTCTGATAATCTCTAGTTGCATCCATGTTGCTGCAAATAAACCCTAGGATTTCAGATTTAGAATCAGTTTAGGCTCAAATTGTAGTCCTTCCCTGTATGACATCGGGCAGGATTGCTTCTGCACCTGAGTCTACCTCACAGAGTGAGTCTGCATTCCATCAGGGGACTGACCTAGCTGCCAGTTCAGGGGTCATGGGTCCCACCCGCTCCCACCATACACACATATGTAGTACACTACCTTTTTCAAAGATGCCTTTCCTTTTTTCCCTTTAGATTTTGGAGGATTTACCTAGTGACAAGAGACAGGAGACAGGGCAGACATGGGTTTTTGGTATCCACTGAGAAGCCATCATCCTGTCTGGCACCTGGTCTTCTATCCACATGACCTGGAGCATCCTTGGTTCCCGTAAGCAAGACTTGTCAGGACCAGACATTCTATAGTTCTTCACGTCTCCATGATACTGCAAAAGGCTCACCTGCCTAAAAATACCACGCAGTCCCTTCTTCCCTGGAGTCTTTCTGCCTCCCTGAGGCTGTACCCAAAGAATAAGACTCTAGCCCTCCTCCAAGGGTAGAGTGTGACTGGGACTGGGTGGGGCAGGCAGGGCCCAGGGAACTTTCTCCTACTCTCTGGCTCAGGACATTGATCAAGTGCTTGGGGAAAGGAGTCCTATTTACTAACATGTGCCTCCCCCAAGAGTTTATTTCTCTTTCTCCCTTAAAGGTCAGGATTTTTAAAAGCTTTATTTTTTCCTTTTTGTTTTTCCATCTTTGAAAAATTAAAATATCTGGCTTTCTGGATCAGATACAAGAAATATCACAGAAAAAAAAAATCAGTTAGAATTTTACAACAGTATATGCTGTATAAAAATACAATAATCTATGTAAAACATTCAGCACTAGGCCTCATGTGTTATACACACTCAATAGGCCATAGCTGTGGTGATTAATATCTATTATTCAATGTTATTTTAAAGATTATTTATAACATATGCAAAATGCCTGACATGTAATAGATATTCAGTAAATGTTCACCAACATATTGAAGTAAAATATTTTTGAGTTTAATATAAAGATTAATACTGCTTTTGTTTGTTTTTTTAAAGGCATTTTATCTTTTAAATTTCATTATATTATTTTTAAAGTCTTTATTGAATTTGTTACAATATTGATTCTGTTTTATGTGTTGGGGTTTTTTTGGCTCTAAGGCATGTGAGATCTTAGCTCCCCAACCAGGGATGGAACCTGTACCCCCTGCATTGGAAGGTGAAGTCTTAACCACTGGATAGTCAGGGAAGTCCCTAAAGACTAATATGGTTTCCAAATGATGGAGTTAACTGAAAATAATATTTTTTAAAAGGCTGTGAGAATTGATCTTTCCTATTGTTGATTTTTACCTCCTATAAACCACATCCTAGGTTAGCTCAAAGTATACACTTAGATGTCCCTGGCCTTCATATTCTAGAAGATTGTATCAGCAGAAATAACCATTAAGCCTCTCCAATGGCACATGACACATAACATTAAATCATCAATATATCAGACCAAATGGAATTACTTGCTTCATCCAAGTCTAATGGCAGGAAGATGGGAAAAGGAAAATTGTAGATGAGGCTGTCCTGAGGGCAGAGTCAGAGACCCAGACTTCTAGGCTTATTCCAGAAAAGTATGAAAGTGAATTAGGCTTCTCAGATTTCTTTTGGCTTCTCTAGCTACTTTAGTAAATAGGACGTGTCTGATGGAGGTGGAGGTCTCACCGTCTAAGTAAAAGGGTACAATCTCTTCTTTGCTGCCAATGGTTTGGGTCAAGGGCACTGATCCTTGCAATGAGTGCATGGGATCTGTTTGAGGAAAACCAGATAATCTTAATTAGGGGTAGGAAATAAGATGAAATAAATAGAGAAAAATACTAATGTCGCTATGTAGAAAGACTAAATATGTCAAATTCATTAAATTTTAGAGTTAATATTGTTCTAAGCAAAATTCTAATGAATATAGCACTGGCCCAGATGATTTTAAAGTCCACTCTGGAAAATACAGAGCTATTTTTTTTTAAACAAAGAAGAGTAAAGAGGAGATACCTCCTTTACCACACTGTAAAATGCATTGTAATGTGGCAGTAATTAAAATGTCATTGTCCTGGTTCATGAACAGAAATAGGAAGGAATAGCCTGAGACAGATCCTAGTATATGGAAGAATTTATAGTGGAAAAGTGTGTGAACGTTAAACAGTATTAATCATTTGTGCATTAAAGAATGCCATCCATAGAATGAAAAGGCAACCCATGAGAAAATAATCTGCCAACCACATATTTTATAAGGGGTTAATATCCAGAATATAGAAAGAACCCCCACAATTCAACAACAACAATAAAATCAAACAATTTGCTTCAAAATGGACTAAGGACTTGAATAGACATTTCTCTAAAGATGAAATCAGTGATGCACCTGAGGGTAAAAACAGAATCATGTTAGATTCTGTCCGTATACCACATATCAAAATTAATTCAAGAACTTCCTTAGTGGTACAGTGGATAAGAATCTGCCCGCCAATGCAGGGGACATGGGTTTGACCCCTGGTCTAGGAGGATTCCATACGCCTCAGGCAACTTAAATTCATGCATCACAACTACTGGAGCTCACAAGCTCTAGGACCCACAACTTGCAACATCTGAGCCCAAGTACTGCAGCTACTGACACCTGTGTGCCTAGAGCCTGGGCTCTGCAACCAGGGAAGCCACCACAACGAGAAGCATGCGCAGTATAACGGAGAGTAGCCCCCGCTTGCTGCAACTAGAGAAAGCCCACGTGCAGCGACAAAGACCCAGAGTAACCAAATATAAATAAATAAACTAAAAAAAGTAATTCCAGATGGATTGAAGCTTTCAGTTCAGTTCAGTTCAGTCTCTCAGTTGTGTCTGATTCTTTGCGACCCCATGGACTGCAGTACGCCAGGCCTCCCTGTCCATCACCAGCTCCCTTTGCTTCAAAGAAAAAACAATCAAATCATAGAAAAATTGAAGAAATTATTTTTGTTAATCTGACAACATGGGATAAGGTTGTAAGCATAAAAATAAAACCAAAGGAAAGTTATCACACATTTGGCTAACAGCCTGGGGGATTCAAAAGAATTAGGCTGAAATTGTGTCTTTTTCAAAACCAGTTTTTAGTTCCTCCCCATAAATACTATAACTACTCTCTACTCATTTTTAAAAAATTTTATATTGGTGTACAGTTGATTTACAATGTTGTGTTAGTTTCAGCTATACAGCTAAGTGATTCAGTTATACACATACATCTGTTCTTTTTCAGATTCTTTTCCCATATAGGTTATTATAAAATATTGAACAGAGTTCCCTGTGGTATACAGTAGGTCCTTGTTGATTATCTATTTTGTATATAGTTCTACTCATTACTTTTAATGAGTAAAACTATTTCCTTGATACGAAGTTTGCACAGTCCTGTCCCAGGTCATCCTCCTAGTTTAACCTTTAGATGCTAGGTTAGAGGATGCATCCCTCTTCTAAAAAAAGCGAGCCTTGGACCCGTCCTCTCGCTTCACTAAAGATATCCCTCTCTATCTGTCTGAATGGCTGTCTGTCTTCTCTCCATCATTTTGCCAACAGTCTCCTCTTTTACTAGATAATTCTCATGAGCATAAATACATGTTTGCTCTCTCAGTTTGCAACACACACACACACACACACACACACACACACACACACACACACACTGGCCCCTCCACCCCCTACCCTCCTCTAGTGATCGTCTCACTTCTCCACTCCCCTGCAGAGGAGGATGACTTTTGGAAAGAACTGTCTAGGAACGCTGCCTCCGCCTCCTCGGTTCACTTACTCTTCAGCCCACTCCAATCTGGCTTCTGCCACCAACAGACAAATGAAATCGCTTTTGTCATGTCACAAACCAATTCCATTTGCCGCAATCATTGGGCCCTTTTCGATCCTCATTCCAGGCACATTTGACTGAACAGATGGTTCCCTCTTTCTGACATGTTCTCCTCTCTTGGGATCTGTGGCAGGGCAGCATCTCCTCAGTTTATGGCTCTTTCCCTCTCTTGAGTACTTGCCCTAGATAATCTCATTCATTTCCATGGCTTTAGAAACATCCCATATGGGGCAGTTCTCTGGTAGCCTAGCACTTAGGATTCTGGGCTTTCACTGCCGTGGCCTGGGTTCAGTCCTTAGTTGGGGAACTGAGATCCTGCCTCCAAAATTCCATTTGCTATTTCTGAATTTACACATTCACATGTCCATCAGCTGCCTCTCTATCTCAGCTTGGATGTCCAATAGGATATCAAATAAAGCATCAAAAATGGGTATCTTCAGTTTCCCCCATAACCTGCTCTCACCTCACATATGCTTCCTTGATCCCATCTCCTGTGTTGCCAAGCTGGAAACTTGGGAATCATCCTTGATCTGTAATCACGAAGTCCAAGATTCTGAAATATATCTCAACTTCCCCTCGTTCTATGTCCACTGCCATCATCCTGGCCTGTGCTGTATCATCTCTGACCTAGATTACTGCCAGAGACCCTCCGCCTGTCTCCCCAGACCCATTCTTGCCCCTCCCTGATCATTCTCTGTATCCCTGCCCTTGGCTCCAAACCAATTGCCCCAGGTCTCAGATATGTCTTAGGGGTAAAATCAAGAAGAGTTGCTTTTGCATTGTGTGTCCAATGAGAAGAGAAGAGAAAAATCAAGAATGACTAGGGTTTTGCTTGAACAACTTTACAAGAGACAATGACTTTTTATCAAGATGGGAAAGTTTGGGTAAAGTACATGTTTGGCTGATGCGGATGGGTTAGAGGGGTGATCAATAGTCTTCCATGAGCTAATCCAGAAATGTCGATCAGCCGAGCGGAAGTATGCTGTAGTTGGAAAGAACTACAGACATGATAGATGTTTGATGAAAAAATGATCCAAGCTAGGCTACCAGAGAAACAAATTTTGAGGGAAAGATTTGGAAGCTGTTAGACTGGGAGGTAACATCCTGATGGAAATCCCTGGTATTATTTGGATATATAGGACTGGTGATCAATAGGAAAATTAGACCTGGAGGCTTAGACCTCAGGGTCGTCGTGAGAATTTCAAGTATGGAAAAGATCAAATGGAAGTCAAACTTCTAGAAAACTAAACTATTTTCTTTTTACATATTTTATTCAAAACAAAATTAGTTTTATTGAGTTTGATGGGGACTTGTTTAGTGACATCCCTGTCTTCTACCCCTAGAAGTCAGTAGCTCTCCTCCTCCCCCATTCCAAGTGATGACAACCAAAAATGTCACTAGACGTTTCCTGTCCCCAGGGTCGAGGAGGGAATCTGTCCTGGTTAAGAACTACTGCTGCTGCTGCTAAGTCGCTTTAGTCGTGTCCGACTCTGTGCGACCCCATAGATGGCAGCCCATCAGGCTCCTTCGTCCCTGGGATTCTCCAGGCAAGAATATTGGAGTGGGTTGCCATTTCCTTCTCCAGTGCATGAAAGGGAAAAGTGAAAGTGAAGTTGCTCAGTCGTGTCTAACTCTTCGGGACCCCATGGGCTGTAGCCTACCAGGCTCCTCCGTCCATGGGGTTTCCCAGGCAAGAGTAGTGGGGTGCCATTGTCTTCTCCGAACAGGATTAGGGCAATGGTACTTCTTTTTAGTCACTGAGATGCTAATATTGAAGAACATTGGAGAAACAGCTACAAAGTAGTGGCGTCCTGAGCTTTTATCCTGCAGAAAGCTCTTGGAAAGAATTTGATCATGAAGATGTGTGCACCGCAAGGGTGTGGGGTAAGGAAAGAGGGTGGAGGGGAGCCCCCCACGGAAGAGCGTCGCTGAAGCCCAGGGCAGAGGAAAGAAGCCAGCACCTGGGCTCAACGTTGCAGAAAGCCCTGTCCCCCTGCAGAAATCCTGTCTGCTCTCCACATGCGGACGGCTTTCCTAGCAACAGACGACAGGTTCCCAGCATTGCTGGACCCTCGGTATTTTTATTTCACTGGAGATGTCAGTACAGTTCACCTGCTGCCCCCTAGCGAGGCGGCTCGGGATGCCCGGTAAATTGTGGTAATTCCGAATTGCATGTCCAGATTGAACTGTCAAGCTGGCTTCTGAGAGTAAATAACAGAACACGTTGTCTTAGCTTTCCTCCCATCCTTGCTCCAAATAGCATCCTTAACACTAGCGACTTCCCTAACGTGGAGAGGAGGAAGGCACAGGACGTCAGTAGGACAGCAGAGGAGCAGGAGCTGGGTGACGGAAGAGGCACGACCATGGAAAGTGTTTCCAAAGCAGTAAAAGTCGCCGGGGGAAAAGTGGGCTGGGCAGCCCGTAAAGCACTAGGAACGTGCTCTCGGCTGCCCTCTGCTGTCGAGACGAGTGAAGCCAAGCCCTGGAAGAGACAGCGTTCTGTTCCAAGAGGCACAAATTAAGATGCTAGCCACCGATATAGGCCACGGGATGACATTGCTTCTTACCAGCTGCAGCTAAAGACAGAGCATCTATTTTGGTATGTGTGCCAGGAAAAGAAACGCTAATCATAGACAGTAGAGTCCCAAAGCACAGATTTGGAAATACTGAGGGACTAATCCTGTCTCTAAAACATAGCAACTGGATATGGGAGGACGGGGGTAGGGGTAAGAATTAGTTCTCCGAGAGGAGTGTTGAAGTGATCCTCATGCCAGGGATGTATGAAAAACTCCTACTCTTTGTACTTCTTTAACAGGAAATCTTAAATTTAAAGTCACACCACACAAATTATGAAAAAGTCATTCATATATTTAAAAGATTAATCAAAACTTTAGAGGTCATTCTGTAGTAAATCTGAAATATTTTTGATTTTACCAAAACTCAGAAGGAATATGTATATATACATATGTGTGTGTATCAACATAGAGCAAAAATCCTCGTGTATGTACCTATATGTTTCATCTGAGTCAAGGGGTTTTTTTTTGCCACTTTATTTAATTGAAGGATATTTGCTTTACAGAATTTTGTGGTTTTCTGTCATACACTAAGAAGAATCAGCCATAGGTATACAATTGAATACTACTCAGCCATTAAAAGGAATGTATTTGAGTCAGTTCTAATGAGGTGGACGAAGCAAGAACCTATTATAGAGTGAAGTAAGTCAGAAAGAGAAATGTAAATATCGTTTACTGACACATATATATGGAATCCAGAAAGACGGTACTGATGAATTTATTTTCAGGGCAGTATTGGAGAAACAGACATAGAGAACAGACCTAAGGACACGAGAGAAGGGGAGGAGGGAGAGGGTGAGGTGAGTTAAGGTTTTAAGTAAAGGAATTTGAAGAGAGAAGAGACATGACTTGATGTGGTTTGAAAGGATTCTGGGTGCTGCATTGGGAATGGACTATAGGAGACCAATATGGTGGCAGGGAGAAATTTTAGTGTGGTACTTTGGTTTTCTAGGCAAGATGATGGCAGAGGTGCAGGTGGTGATGAATGATCAGAATCTAAGTATATTTTAAACGTAGAACTGGTGGGATTTGTGCTCATAGATTGGATATGAGAGAGAGACAGAGAGACACACACAGAAAGAGCGACTTCAGGAGCCAAGGATGAGTGAACAATTTGGAGAATAGAGTTGCCATCAGCTGAGATGGAGAAGACTGAGGGAACAGTAGGATCCTACTGAGAAGAGATTCTGAGTGCAGACACTGGGTTAAGACATCTGATAGACATTTGACTGGACGGCCAACTTCACAGTTGAATATGAATCTGGAGTTCAGGGGAGAGGTCCATGCAAGAAATACCAAATTGGCAGGCGTCAAGACAGAGTTGCTGTTTAAAGCCACTGTGTATAGACTCTGGCAGGGAGATGCAATGAAGTCAGATGCTTAGGTTTTCAGAACTTGGCTATCTGCTAGGAACTGGCCAAAAACACAAAAACAAAAGGAAGATGGAGGGGAGTGCCACTAAGCTGAGAGAGGACATCACCTCCTCACCATCCCTCCCTCCAAAAGTAAAATGTCCCACTTTGATGAAAGGGGCAAGTAGGGATGAGGGTCATTGCTAGTGTTCAGAACATGAACAAATCTTTTATACAAACTCATGATTTTTATGTTTCTGATAGTAAAAACTGGAGGTATTAATTGATATAATCTATTATAAAGATGACTTTGTGGGATAACCTCTTCAAAAAAGTGATAGGCACTCACCCTTATGTCATGGTTTTCTGACATGAACTAGGTATCTGGTTTTGCTAATTTGGGGATGCATTTAGCAACGTTTATCTTCCATGAATAGCAAACAGAAAAGTGGCCCTGACCACACGTTCTCACTAGGTTCAGCTCTGTAGCCTTCTGCCAAATCTATGGCAAGTGTGTACCGACATACTTTGCAATCTGATAGTCAACTGAGATGCTGAGTAGGTAGCAAAAGATTCAGGTGTGTACCTTGTTAGCCTTAGCCTCCATGAATCATGTGGGCTTCCCTGGTAGATCAATTGGTAAAGAAACTGCCTGCAATGCAGGAGACCCAGGTTCCATCCCCGGGTGGGGAAGATTCCCTGGAGAAGGAAATGGCAACCCACTCCAGTATTCTTGCCTGGAAAATCCCATGAAGAGAGGAGCCTGGCAGGCTACAGTCCACGGGGTCACAAAAAGTCAAGACATGACTGAGTGACTAAACCACCACGAATCATGATTCTACCTCAAGTATATATACCTGAAGTTTGACACTAGGCACTTCTAAGTCTTGTCAGAGGGAAAAATCATTATCTGCAGAGGACTGCCTTAATAAGAATAAGCAACCAACTCCTTCAGAATGTTTTTTTAAAAATACATGAAGGTGCAGCTAAGTCTTCAAAGAGCTAATTACTGAGACTCCAGTATTTTGGAAGATCTAAGGAATTGCTCTCACTGAATCACACTCTAATAATGTATCTTCGGTCTATACCGTACTGCATGAAATTGGTCATTTTACTTCTAGGGATGTTAACATGAATGACTGCATCACAGAATCCTCATGACATCTCACGGGCAAAACGTACCTCAGGCCTCAATACCAGGGTAGAGGTACACTCCTGGATCATGTGTCGACTTGTGGAGACTCATCCATGGATGTCCTTTTCAAGCAAAAGCAAGGTCAGTGTTGAATTCACTGCCTAATTCTTTTAAGTATTCAAGACACTGCAGCATGCATTTTGTTTTAAATATATCCCTGGGCTTTATCTTATTTTGCCTACTGATTTTTCACTCAACTATAATTTTCTTACTTTGTGTTTTAATAAGCTATTTTATTTCTATTATTTTTTTTTTCCATGAGGCAGAAAACACTAAACTCAACTCAATGTAAACACAGAAATGGGGGAAGGAGAGGGAAATAGGAATTGCGTTGCTAAAAAAGCCATTGCTATAGAGACAAATATGATGAAATGTGAAATAAATTAAAAGGTCATATTAGAAGGAAAACGCAAGGGCAACCCCTTCAGTACATTTTCTGTGTGCTACTGAATTCACTCACATCTCCTTTAAAAAATCTCTCTCCCCAAACTATTAATTACAGATCTCATGAAGATCTAAAGAATTCTGAATATTATCATGATTTAATGTAAAATGTTAAGAACTGTTCCATCTAAAAAAAGTAACACACTATGTCTCATACAAAGTGCTATACAAAGACAATTTTAATTTGCTAAAACAAAAGAAAAACAAGAAATAGAAACTTTTTCTTACTGCTACATCTACCATCTTAAAAAAATGATACCGAAAACTTACATAACTTATTTCCAGGTGTTACTTAAACAAAAGCATACATGTAAGTATTCTTGAGTAAGAAAAACCAGTCGCAACCAAATAAAACTAGAACCCAGACTCCTAATTTTGGCTATGAATTTTAAACTATGTTTTATCTCTCAGTCCTGAAAATGTTATCTTTACTGAAACTTCATTGTATAATAGAAACAGACACAGAAATCCATTGAGCCTCTGCAGAAACATTTAGACTTTACTCCTGATGCAAATTACCTGCAAAAAACTAACTGCTTATCAAGAATGTTTGAGGCTACATCAATGATTTAAAAATAAGCACACAACCAATGTAAAAGCAAAGAATCTTCCTTTTTCAGGAGAAACGTCTTATGTGAAGCTATCCTCTTGAAACATGTTTGATATCAATTCTGGGTGAACCAGGATGGCCGCTTCCTCTCTCGCTCAATGATCCTCTTGCCTTGATCTTGCTCGGAGGGTGTCTCCCCCGAGTACAGCACCACGGTCTCCACAGTAGGAGCCTTGAAAGGGCCCCCCTCTTGCTTCCCTATCTGTCTTCTGATTTCTGCTGTCTCCTTGCACACCTTCTCATAGCAATAGCCACAGAGGACATGCTTCTGTTTCAGGTGACCACATTCAGGACAAAAGTCTATATTGTTCTTTAAAAAGAAAGAAAGAAAGAAAATTTAACAAGAGGCAACAAAATGTACACATCATCAGGGATGAGGCTTATATTTAAACTTCTTTGGAAATGTTCATCCTGCACAAGGTCACAGAGTACCCAGTATTTTAATCAGGAAACTAAGGACACACATTGATTTGAATTAGTAGGAAAACTGGAATTAGAACCCAGGTTTACCAACTTTGAATCTGGTACATTTTTACTTAAATCAACAGTCTTACTAAGTGAAATGGTACTCCATTCCTCCAGCATCAAAAACTAAACATCTGGTAAGGAGCCCATGGGTGATCCACACAGCCAGCATCTTAACTAAGAGACCAAGGCAAAGGGAATTCACTTTTCCTTTCAATCAATCCTGGGAAGAACAAGATGACAAACACATTACAAGTTGGCTTCCCCTGATTATCACAGTGTAATTCAAACTCCTGTATGATGTATAGTTGGTATGGGGTGTGATTTTTCTTCCTATAAATGAACACTTATTATTTCTTAGTGTAAAACTCTTGATATATTACAATTTGAGGGTATTTTAATGAGTTTTTATACATCTATCCAATTTTAATAAGACAATTCTAACCTCTAAAGAAGTCCTTTCAATGGGTTCTAAAGGTAGATTTGAAATATAAAGACAAATAGTAAACAGGAACATCAAAGAAACTCTAAACGTTTGAAGACTAACATATAAACATTTATGAGACAGATGACAACAAGAGCTTCATTTTCTAAAAGAAACAAGTGTTAGTTGCTCAGTCATGTCTAACCCTTTGTGATCCCATGGACTGTTAGCTTGCCAGGCTCCTCTGCCCGTGGGGTTTTCCAGGCAAGAATACTGGAGTGGGTTGCCATTCCCTTCTCCAGGGGATCTTCCCAACCTAGGGATCAAACCTGGGTCTCCAGCATTGCAGGCAGATTCTTTACAGTCTGACCTACCAGGGAAACCCTAAAAGAAACAAAGAACCTTGTAAATCGTTTGACCCACCAACTTCTCATCTTACTTCAATACGTGGAAAATCGGATTGTACGTTCAATTCGAGGAATTGAAAAAATACCCATGGTCAGTAGGTACTCTTTTCCTAACAAAGCCCTCAGCATAACAAATTATATGTTAACAGAAAACTGGCTAAATTAATGAAGTATTTTCCAGTTCCACATTGTAAGTGTGGTCCCAACCATGACTCAATAATACTTTTGAGCTTATGTTCTAAGGGTTTGTTTTAATACTCAATGTGGAGGCTTATGGAAGTCAATTTTCTGTCCTTGAGTTCCATCTGCACTGCTGGGGAACACCGTGGAGTAAACATGAACTCAAATTATGGCTGTTAAAACCATAAATTAATAAATCAAAGGTAATAAACACTATAGTTTTTGTTACTAGATCAATGAAGAAAGTGTACCCATGGGAGATGGTGGGTGGGTGCTGAGCGGGAGATGGAGAAGGAGCACTGAGATCTAGAATTGTCTAAGGATAGGAACACACACAAAAAAAGTTTCAAGAGAACAGGACTTCAATAGGACACTACCAGGGCTCAAATCCTGGTTCTACCACTTAAGTTTGGGATCACAGGTGAATTCTTTTTGTCTCAGTTTCTTCATCCTAAAACTGAGCAAAACAATATTTACTTTGGAGAGCTGTTGTGAAAATATAATTCATGTAAGCACTTAGATACATCATAGGCACTGATTAAGATATTAGGTATCTTTACTACTTATCTAAGAATTTTACTTCACAGTATCTCACTGGACTCAGGAAAGAAGAGAATAAATCTGTCAGGGTTAATAAAACCCCGTATCGAATAGATCTACTGCTTCTGACTTTAATTTTAGGCTCTGTAATAGTTAAAATGTTTATTTACATATAGTTCAAAATCACACAGCTCAGTACTGGCACAGCTCATAATACGAAAGTCACAGACTCTTTATAACCCAGTCCTCTGTCCAGACTCTGAACTCCCTCCTTGACTGTGTTCCGAGTATTTAGCCTACAGAACAGTAGACACATACATATATAACAAGAATATTGTATTTATTTAGACCAGAGAAAGGTAGACATAGAGGATCTAAAAATAATTTACTCATAGGTTATATTGGAGAAGGCAATGGCACCCCACTCCAGTACTCTTGCCTGGAAAACCCCATGGACGGAGGAGCCTAGTAGGCTGCAGTCCATGGGGTCGCTAAGAGTCAGACACGACTGAGCGACTTCACTTTCACTTTTCACTTTCATGCACTGGAGAAGGAAATGGCAACCCACTCCAGTGTTCTTGCCTGCAGAATCCCAGGGATGGGGGAGCCTGGTGGGCTGCCGTCTATGAGGTCGCACAGAGTCAGACATGACTGAAGCGACTTAGCAGCAGCAGCAGCATAGGTTATATGGACAAATCAAGAGATTATACAGTGGTGGACATGAGAAAAAGTACACCCACAAAAATCACCATATTACCTTAACTTTAATAAGCTTATGAGGGTTTCGTCTCCTACACCGGTTCACTTCAATGCTGCGCCTGTTTTTAGGAGCTGCCATCCAAAATATACTCTCCAAAAGGCTGGAAGTCTCTGTACTTCCACTGTTACCATTTGCTGGTTCTGAAAATATAGCTGGACCTTGGACCGCTAACGCTGGTCCTACAAAATAAACCATGGAGATACAGAATGGTTTCTAGCTATGAAATGACCGTTTTCAAGTATCATTCTTGTTAGCAATCAACAGTAATGTATCAACAGGCCTATGTAACTTAAAACATTACCTTCAATAGACATTTAACAGGAAACCTTAGTAGCTATTAAAATATACTTATAGTTCATACCTGAAATAATTTTAGAACAGAATATTTCTTAGTGGCACTTGCTTAAATGAATCAGTGAAATTCTACCAAAAGTTTCTCATCTTAAAATACAGAACTCAGGGGTTTAGCAGTAAACATGAATAAAAGTGTGAGAGGCACCAAATTTAAACAAAACAAGGCAAAAAAAAAAATTCACTCAATTGTCCACATTCTACTTGATAGGCAGTACCTAGTTACAAGTAAATCTTAAGCTTCAGGCTTTCAAAATCCACTTCCTACCAGCACAGATATAAATGCTGATTGTCTTTTTTTTATTATTATATTCAAATTGACTTAGCTCCTCAGTCATGTGACCTGACAGGCCCTTTAAGACATTTAGTTCTCATAATATTTAGTCTTCTTCCCTAAGGAAAGTACTCTAAGGAAAAGAACTAACTCATCACTCTTTGTAGGATACTAATTTACTCTTGTGACCACCAGCGTTTCACTTTTGTTTTTCTAAACTGTTTATAAAAATTAGTGGGAGGTGGGAGGGAAATTCAAGAGGGAGGGGACATATGTATACCTATGGCTGATTCATTTTGATGTATGGCAGAAACCAACTCAGTATTGTGAAGTAATTATCCTTCAATTAAAAATAAAATAAAACTTAGAACAGATTTCTTTACCCTCTCCTTGCTATATTCCTCAGGCCTGTAATATTTCTTTTGATTTTACGAACTCTTAAAAAAATACAAAGTTGTTTAACACTTAACAACTGATACTCCTTTTCAATATACCTGAAAGTATTGCTAAGCACAGACCAGTGGTTAATAGCACAGGCTCTGGAAGGTCTGTGTGACCTTGGGACCTTTCTGAGTCTAGTTCTTCAGTTGAAAAGTGGAGACACCTAACGGGATCGTAGTGGATATTATCTTACGAAATATATGTTGACTTTGACATTCAGTGGGACTTTCCTGGTGGCTGAGACGGTAAAAGCGTCCGCCTACAAGTTCGATCCCTGGGTCGGGAAGATCCCCTGGAGAAGGAAATGGCAACCCATTCCAGTATTCTTGCCTGGAAAACCCCATGGTCGGAGGAGCCTGGCGTGCTACAGTCCATGGGGTCGCAAAGAGTCGGACACGACTGAGCGACTTCACTACACTTCACTTGACATTTAGTGGGCTCTCCTGAGTATTATCATTATTATGTTCGGGATAACTTCGAAATCGAGTAGAATGTAAATGTCAAAGCAATGACAATTTTAACACCCAAGATATTTCCACTTAAAATTAGTTTTCAGGGGAAATAGGGGATCAAGAGTCAACTGACAAAGCTCAAATGCCACAGAAGGCAAACTGCTCTAGGTGGCGGACTGGACTGGAAAGAAAAGATAGGAGGATCTAGAGAGCGGCGTCCCTTGATGCTAAGTTAATGCACTTCGGTTACATTCTCTGTAGGAATGAGACAGTCAGAGGATGTTTCTTTTTCTTTTTGCAGGAGACTGGGGAGCAAAAACTGCTGTCTTTGTTCCTAAGTAAGTGAATGTCCGAGACAATGTCCCCTACACGCAGAACACCGGAGCAGGCTAGATACGAGCAGAATTCACCACGCTGCCTGGGGTCCCCAGTCCAAACCCTTCTCCACAGAGGCCTTCCTTACGTACCCCATGGAGGACTGGGAAGACCTGGTCGGCTCTGCAGAAGTTTCCGCTGCAGCTGCTTCCAACAGCTCCGGAGAAGTCCTCGGGCTGCGGGCAACGGCTGAACCAGCAGCACCAGCATGGCGGGGGCCATGTTGCTAGGCCGAAAGCCAGTCCCACCAGGCCTCTGGGTCCCGCCCCTACCATGAGCATGCGCACAGACACAGAGTCGGGCAAACGCGCACCTGGAACTATAACTCCCAGCATGCTTCTGGAGCGGTTCTGCCTTTCCTCCAATCAGAAATCTAGAAAGGAAGGCGCCGGGAGGGGAAAAGAAACGAAACTGGCCTCAGTGCGCATGTGCGCGGATGTGCGTTGGGTCTTCGGGTAAAGATGGCGGAGCGTGGTTACAGCTTTTCGCTGACTACTTTCAGGTATGGAAGGGACTCCCGAGGTCCTCCACGTAACCGAGGTTTCAGGAGCTCTGCCGACCAGGTTTTTACCTTCCTGGTCTCTGACTTGGCGCTTCCTGAGGGCCGAGTAGGAAATGGGGGTGGAAATGCGAGTTTGCCAAGTCATTTGCAGGGCCTTCCCGCGGCCTGGGGAGCATTGGTGCCTGGGAGCCGTGGGAACTCGAGTCAGGGTATCCTGGGAGATCTAGGCGCTGTGGGAAGTTGAGGCCCTCACCCGGGGATTTTCTTTCGCTTTGGAACTAGAGAAAAAAGCAATTTTGAATGAGCAGCTTCCAGGTTTCCTGTTGAGAACTCAAAAGATTTCCTTCCTGACCCAAGTAGGCCTGATTTAGGAGCTTCTGGAGGTCGGAATCTTGGTCCGCTCTATGGGGTTCCTTTTTCTTGGAAAGCCCCAACTTTACAGTTCAGTTCTAGTCTTAGCTTCCATTTGGCGCTAATGTCTTCGGATACCTTTTCCCGCTTTCGATTTTTTCGGTGCCCCTACTGGAAGCTTAAGAACTGAAAGTGAAAGTGTTAAATGTTTTAGCCCGTTGTCTTTGTGGGCTCCAAAATAGGCTGTATTTGCTTTGGGGCTATTGTTTTTGGAAGGGGATATGTTTATTTAAAGAAAGATTATAGACTTTTAAACTTTAGAACATTTATGTAAGCATATTTTTCAAAATAAATCTGAGATGCACTATCATCGTTCCCGGTGTAAGAAAACCGTCACCAATGGCTTTACTGACTTGAGAAGGATTCAATTTGGCCATTTTCCTACAGATCAGTAATGGCCTGTTTAATTAAAAATATTGTCTGACAGCTAAAGACAGGCGGCATGCAACTTGTTGAGTACTTTCTGTGTTGGTGGAGCTTACTCCATCTCTTTAGGCTACCCTGTGTGATAAATGTTTTCTAAACATCTTACAGATGAGCTGACCACAACTCAAATTCAGTAACTCCTCCCTGGTCATAGGTTAACATGTAAACTGGGTTCTTTCTAACGACAAAATTAATACACTTTGCATTACTGTGTAATGTCTTATTAAAATACTAGAATATTTATCTTTATCTCCTCATATACAATGATAGGAAACAAGGTTTGACAGGTCGCTACTGTTCGTATTTGGAGACAAAACCTGGACCTTTATCATTAAGAAAGTGTTATCCTAATCCTAGCTGAAACATGAAGCAAGCATATGTTATCAAGGACTGAATCTTTCTATAATAAATTCCCTTGTTTAAACACACGCTTTTTTTTTTTTTTAATATGATGGTGCAATTCTGTTTTGGATTTTAAAAATTGTTTCTAGCCTGTTGTAATCAGAATTATTAATGGTGGACATGATAAGAGACTATACTATAGGATGAAAAGGTGTTCCTGAGGATAACATTTAGTTGGGGATATTGACAACCAGTGGGCTTCCCTCAGCTCAGCTGGTAAAGAATCCTCCTGCAGTGCAGGAGACCCTGGTTTAATTCCTGGGTCCGGAAGATCCGCTGGAGAAGGGTTAGGTTACCCACTCCAGTATTTTTGGGCTTCGCTTGTGGCTCAGCTGGTAAAGAATCTGCCTGCAATCCGGGAGACCTGGTTGGGTTGGGAAGATCCCCTGGAGAAGGAAAAGGCTACCTACTCCAGTATTCTGGCCTGGAGAATTCCATGTCGTATAGTCTATGGGGTTGTGAAGAGTCAGGACTGAGCGACTTTCATTTTCACTTCATTGACAATCAGTGGGTAAACAAATGGGTGCCTACTCATACATTCTGAACAATGTTTTTCCCTTACTCAGGAATTTTTATTAAGAGAGGGCAAAAGGAGGAATGGAACTTTAGATTGGGTGGTCAGGAAAGACCAATGCTTGGGGGTTGTTCTGGGGGACTGGAAGATGAAAGGGAGCCAACTATTTGAAAATTTAGGGGTAGGGAGAGTTGGAGACAGGGAAAAGCATGTCTGAAAGTGCTGAAGTTGAGAAAGACTGAATTGATAGAAGGCCAATGTGTTAGAGTATAGTGAGCAGGGAGTTATCCTGGGTCTGGACCAATCTTGCAGTGCCCTGTAGGCCAGAGTAAGGAGCTTTTATTGTAAATGAATCAAAAAATTAAAGGATTTAAGTGGAAGATGTTATGATACAAAAGTAACTCCAGATCAGGGAATGGAAGTAAGAGTGGAAAATAAGAAAACTAGTTGGAGGGCTATCTCAGTTATCTCTGATAGGGGTCCTGGTGCTTTGGAATTGCACTGCTCAAATCAGCTAATTTTGTCATTTAACAGTCTTTAGACTGCTGCCCCTAGGTTTATTCCTTTAATAGGTGTGGATGTATGTCTGTCTGTCAGTCAGATGAACCTGGTCATTGGTTATGTGTTGGTGTATTGGTTGAACAGAGCTTACACTTTGTGAATACTCGGATTCAGCCTAGTCTGGGTGGTCAGGGCAGCTTTCCTTGAGAAAATGACACTTCTACTAAGGATTGGAGAATGACTTGGAAGGAGTTCACCAGACAGTGGTGAAGTGCATTGCAAACAGGGATGGTCTTGTCAGAGGGGTTTTTTGAATTTTAAGGGTAGTTGTGTCTCTGGAGCACGATGGCATGGTGTGAGTTGAGACTTCAGTGACAGTATCTATAATTTTATGAAGATGAAACAGATGACGTTCTGAAACTGAAGATTATCTTTTCAGTAGTAGACTGGATATGTGGACCTAGCTTGTGTATCACTTTGGACAAATTATTTTCATTCAAAGACTTTATCAATCAAATAGAAAGGTTGGTGATGTTTATGGTATTCGTTCTAACTCAGTAACTAGACTGAAATAATATATGACCTAAAAAGCCAGTTTGGACCTAGCATTTGACTGCCAAACTCAATGGAACCAGATATGTTAAGTATAACCAGCTCACAGCATCTTGAAATAGTTTTTTTGTTGTTGCTGTATTTTGTTGTGACTGACATCTAGATCTTACATGTTAGGTCATGTCTACTTTATAAAATGTTAAACTCCACCCACGTGGAATATATGCTGTTGTTATTTGGTATTTAACAGACACATACATGTTCTTAATAACATTACTATTTGGTGTTTACTTAGTGCTAATTTTGTGCCAGGAACAAAAGGCATCATTTCATTTAATCTTCACAACAACTTTTGAACTAGGTAACACTATTACCAGCATTTTACAGATGAGAAAACTATTGGTGAGTGGTGAAAGGAAAGAATAATGATGCTGCTTTAAATGGCAGACAAGAAAAATCAACCAAAGGAAAGAGATTAGTGTTTCATTATGAATATGTTCAAATCACCTAATAAATTTGGTTTCTATATAAGTTCTGATAAATTTTCAAAGCCCATCTATTCCTTGATGCTTGATTAATGGATTTGGCCAATTTGCCTGCCCTTTCTCAGAGATGCTCCTATAATAAATATTTGAGAATGTGAAATTTAGCAATACCTTTGTTTCTTTTTAAGCCCATCTGGTAAACTTGTCCAGATAGAATATGCTTTGGCTGCTGTAGCTGGAGGAGCTCCTTCAGTGGGAATAAAAGGTAATTAAATGCTTCGTTCACTTCGGATTCCTTTTATTAGTTGTAATGCTCTTTGGGGATTAATAGGCCATTAATGTAAAAATAAATAGCTATGGCAGCATAATTTTTAACAGTTCTTTTTGTTAATCTACAGTATTTTGATGTTTAAAGAAGTAATAAACCAAAGAAGATGATTAAATTTTTTAACGTAGAAAAGATTAATTGTAAAATTTAAGGATTCCTTATAAAAATGTATCATCAGTTTTTAAGTTTCAAATTACAAGAACAGTAGGCCAAGTAGGCAGAATTCCATAATTTTAAAGCTTATGTGCTCTAAGGTGTCCTAGAATACTTTAGGAAAAGTTACATAATACTTGTAACTGACCATTGAGGGAAAGCTGATTTACCATTCCTTTGGTGATTCTAATATAGAAAGGCAGAAGAAAAGGTTTATAAATAAGAAGAAAATAAAGGAGTTTGGCTGAAATGCTTCTGTAACTAGAAAACTATTAAAACAGTGTTTTTTTAAATGATTAAACATTCAAGTCTCTTTTCTTTTTTTTAAGCTGCAAATGGTGTGGTCTTGGCAACTGAGAAGAAACAGAAATCCATTCTGTATGATGAGCGAAGTGTCCACAAAGTGGAACCAATCACCAAGCACATAGGTTTGGTGTATAGTGGCATGGGCCCAGATTACAGGTACCTTGTGTCACCATCACATGAATTCCTTGTAATCGATACTTTGGGAAGAAAAACCAAGGGATGTTTTCCTTTAATTGCCTACCTTCTTGTTTTTTGCTTAGTTGAACAACAGCAGCTGAAGTTAGTTAGTTGCCAGTATGAGGCAGACTGGGAGTTACTTGAAGGTGAAGAACTCAGTGCTCCTCACTTGTTAAAAGAGGAGATGGACACAGTACTTACCCTGTCACCTCTGTTCTCTTCTACCATTCAAGGCCTCAGCAATACATGTTATCATAAACTATATTTTTAAAAAGTTTACCAGACAGCAAAAGAAAGCGTACTAGTCAGAGTTAACCTGATTGTATTTCTGTTTTTAGCAAAAGGACAGAATTCTCAAGAAGGCCACTGGAAGTTGTAGAGTATGACAGCCAGTTAGGATCCAGATGTTTATGTAATCTCTTCTTTAATATTCACAGAAAGAGTAATGTGGTTCCATCAGGGTACCAGCAAGTTTAAAGAGATTAACAGTTTTCTACGTTTGTCATTTAACAATTGAAAGGATTATATTACTTCATTATTGATTTTGTGGAACAAGATAGGTAGAGCCAAAATCACTTTCATGAGTGGGCAACAGCACTAGTGTCACCGACATGATCAGGCTTCACTACAGTGGAACCTGTTACCACTTCAGGGAGGGAGGCTGCAGTGTGTTACCACTCACAGAATCAACTGAGACATGGCGAGAGTCTTGTTCAGAGGGATAATGTGTAGAGCTCAGATCAGTAGTACATGAGCGGGTAGAGGTAAATCCTGCTTGTCTTGCCAATCTATTTAATCGTTATACTTTTGACAAATTTTACATTTTTTACGTTATAAATAGCTTCATGGTACTCTTTGAAGTTCAGTCTGTGGACACGATTGAGGCAGGGTGAGATGCCTAACATGTGTGTATGTGTGTGCATATTAGTGTATTGCCTAGAGTGACATATAAAATGCTAAGGTACCTTCTCTTGGGGTAAGGGCGGCATACTCTTGAAGATGCGGTTACAAGAGATAAAGCTCTCATGTGCACTAAAGCTGTCTCTGTTAAACTTATTGATACCCCTAGTCCATAGTTTTCCTTTTGTCTTATTCTTGTCCATTTCCTGTAGTTTAGCTCTTCAGTGATGCTCTGATATTTTCTTGTAAGTTAACTGTAATTGGATGTAAGAACAAGACTGGTTTACAGTTGAGAGCTACTATTAAAGAGATGCATGTCAAACTTGTGCTATAGTTGTATGCCTATAGTAGGTGAATGAGTCTTGAGGATGTAAAGCATCTGAATTTTAATTAAGTCTTATTTCTCTTGTTTTTCAGGGTACTTGTGCACAGAGCTCGAAAACTAGCTCAACAGTACTATCTCATTTACCAAGAACCCATTCCCACAGCTCAGCTGGTCCAGAGGGTAGCTTCTGTGATGCAGGAATACACCCAGTCAGGGTAAGTTGATTTTATTATTTGAAATGTGTCATGAATTAGGGGAAAAAAAAATCATCTTACTTTCGTAAAAGTAGACATATTTCAGAAAAAAAAAAAGGAGGACTTAGTATTCCTTTATTTCCTTAATCCATGAAGAAAACCACTATGAATGAATAGTTCTGATCTTAACTGGACCTGAAATATTTTTCTTAAGGAGAAAACGGGAATGTTTTCTTGCTGTTCATGTAATAGCAGAAAGCAGATTCTAGATAAAGTCCTTTTGACAGTGATTAAAACATTTATGGGCAGGCAGTCATTGCTGCTTCCAGATTTATCTTCTAGCTGGAAATGATTGTAAGCACTTGATGAAAGCAGTAACTGACACATCTATAGTCATTTTAATTCCAGTGTTCTTGAGTTTGGGTGTGAAAATGATGAGGTAATTGCTGATATGTAAAACCAATGGAAAAGCTGCATTTGCTGAAATCTGTTATTTTGTTAGGACATGAAGTGTTTCCCACACTTATTAACCCCAATATTTGTACCAGTCTATTTACCAAAATGATTTGACTATTGTTCCTCAGTACCATAAAGAAAATTCATTTTGAATTGATTTGTTTAGAAAGGTGTTAAATGCTCTTTAAGGAACTTAGAAGTTTAATGAGAAGGCAGTGGCACCCCACTCCGGTACTCTTGCCTGGAAAATCCCATGGACGGAGGAGTCTGGTAGGCTGCAGTCCATGGGGTTGCTAAGAGTCAGACACGACTGAACAACTTCACTTTCACTTTTCCCTTTCATGCATTGGAGAAGGAAATGGCAACCCACTCCAGTGTTCTTGCCTGGAGAATCCCAGGGACGGCGGAGCGTGGTGGGCTGCCGTCTGTGGGGTCGCACAGAGTTGGACATGACTGAAGCGACTTAGCAGCAGCAGCAGCAGCAGAAGTCTAATTTGGTTTACCTGATAACTTGCTTTACTTGAGAGTATTAATAACTTCTTACATTAAGTTGACTTTAATACCATGAAGGTGCCGAGTAATTTTCATTTCTCTTTGTTCAGTGGTGTTCGCCCATTTGGAGTTTCTTTACTTATCTGTGGTTGGAATGAGGGACGGCCATATTTATTTCAGTCAGATCCATCTGTAAGTACCATTAGATGTGTTTGAGGGGATTGTTAAAGTGCTCTTTGAATATCTAATAAAAATAGAAGCCATAAAAACCTTACAAATTAGAGTATTTTCTCTTCCATTTGGGTTTTAGAAGTAATACATATTCACTTGTACATTTAAAATGTTGATAACTTCATCTTCTGATAATGAACCTCCTTTAGTTCTGCCCTCTGTTCTTCTGGCATGCTGATTAACTTCACATACTTAGAATGATTTGTTGAAGTAGTTGTTAACAAATCTCTGTAAATCTGTGGAATTCTTTTAAAAATTATGATTTAAGCTAATTTTAATTTTAAATTCAGTTAAAACCTTTCTGGGAGTGGACAGTGCCCTTTGCCATTAGTTTAATCTTGGGGTTGACTTGAAGTGACTCTTCTGCACAAATATTGATGTTACTGTCATGACTCTGATGTTTTGCAAAACGAGTGAGTCTATAGAGCAGAAGATTGGTGTCTGGGTTGGCAGGTGTCTGGAGAAGGCACCACTCCTCCACGTGTGTCTCACGTCTGTCACTCGTTTGCTGTGTGGAGACCTGGAAAAAAAGATTCACTATTAGAAACTGATCTTTCATAGTTTATAGATCATTAGGTAATGGCAGGTTTACTCAATTCACATTTTGTGTTCTAGGTTTGTAATCTGAAAAAGCAAAAATATTTAGGTTGTTAATTAAATCAGAATTAAGTATTTGAGGAACTTTGACAGTGTCTGTTACCCTATATCTGAGCTTCTGAAGCTAAATGACAAGTCTTCTTATCTTCCTTTCCTGAGAGTAGCAGAGCCACCATCATGGGCATCCAGCTTTCATCTTTTGCCCTTTTCCCCTGTTATAGCTAAAAGTCACTTGTTTGCTTTTAAAATATGGTCTGTTGCTTTCAATTTCTGTGTGCATATGTACTTTTTCAGTAGATGAGTCATATATGATATGGTAGCTGTTTTTGTGTAACTTTAGATTACAAAATATCAACACCTTTGAAAATTTTTAGTGCAAAGCTGTGTTGTTGTAGTTTGTTCACCAATGATGATGGAGAGCTGGTCACCATTTTTCAGATAGATATCATAGATTTTTAGAGCCTTTCAGTCCTGGTAAGCTAAAATATCACTTTTATTTGCTCTAAATTAACCTTGTTTCTTTTTTTTTACATAAATTTTGTACAGTAAATTGTACATATTTGATGGGGTTTTGATGTCTTAAATACCTGAGAAAATCAACACAATCAAGATGCTGAACCTCCAAAAGTTTCTTCATGCCTCTTTGTTATCACATTAATTTATTTTGTGACATAGCTCATTGCATTCCAGTAAATATTCTGAAGACTTTAGAAGTTAGAGACAAATTATGGAGCTGAGAAATAAATGTCAGAATCATAAATAATTATAATAATGATTTAAAATGTGTTTTTTTTTTTTCCTCTTTCTCTCCTGATTAGGGAGCTTACTTTGCCTGGAAAGCCACAGCAATGGGAAAGAACTATGTGAATGGGAAAACTTTTCTTGAGAAAAGGTAGATTTATAAAACTAAATTCATTACCACACTTACTCTACAGTCTTCAGCTCTCTGTAAATAATATCATTAATCTATAAACAAATTTGTTGCATGACTGTAGTCAAGCGTAGCTACTGATAGAACAAACTTACTTGTCTACTCAGGCTCCCCAGCCTTCAACATATTAAGTGGTAATGTTCATTTCTTAAGGACTTCTCTTTCTACATTCTCATGTTTTCCTAAATGTTTTTTATTTATTTATTTTACTTCATTTTTTCTACTATCTCAAAAAAAAGACCATTGTATTTGGAGTAAAAAATTTGGGAAGAGAACTTTTAAATGGTTTAAGTGATAACAGTTTGTGTGCTCATCTCATCTTTGAGGCCACGTGGACCGTAGCCCCGCCAGGCTCCTCTGTCATTTTTCATTTTGACAGTTACTTACCTACACACACACACACACGGAATTACCCCCCTCACACACACACGGAATTACCTACACACACACACACACGGAATTACCTGCACACACACACACACGCACACGGAATTACCCCCCCCACACACACACACGGAATTACACACACGCACACGGAATTACCCCCCCCACACACATACGGAATTACCTACACACACACACACACACACACACCTGTTGATGGTAGATTAAAGATGTGACATATGGGGCTTCCCTGGTCCGGTGGTTAAGAATCCTTCTGCCAATGCGGGGACACAGACTAGGTTCTAGCCCTAGTCTGGGAGGATCCCACATGCTGCAAAGCGACTAAGCTCATGGGCTGCAACTACTAAAGCCTGTGTGCCTTAGAGCCTGTGCTCCTCAACGGGAGAGTAGCCTCCGCTGACCTCAACTAGAGAAAGCCTGTGCATGGCTACGAAGACCCAGTGCAGCCAAATACAAATTAAAAAAACAAAATTAAAAAAAGACGTGATGTATGTACTTGATAAAAAGTGGGATGATACATAAAAATCTGCCCCTGCCCAGCACAGAAGACTGCTCTCACTTAATTCCAGCTGTATTCTAGACTCAGCATTATTGTAGCTCACCAAAGTGTCCTATATTTTGGATGGGAAGAGTCTGCAATTGATTTTAACCACCAAATGAACCTTTTCAGTACATTCTCAGATAATATTAATGCTAAGATTACTTAAAAATCTTAGACCTGGGATTACTTAGTAAGCTTAAATAATCTTAGGATCTTAAAGCACTTTCTTTTTCCTCTTATGTATTATTGGTGAGTCTTCCAAACGTTATGAAATTTTACTAAAGGTTTGATTTCTTGGCTTCATTTTTGTAAATTGTTATAATATTGCCACCACACGCTGATAATATTAAAATACTTAAGGAAATTTCCTAAGTAAACTCATGTTAGCGTTAGACTCTTCATGATGTCAGGAATGCACCCCAAATAATTGTCAATTTCTTATTTTGGGGACAGCTCAGTGAGGAGACTAGGAGAATTAATCTGTAACTTAATATTTTTTAAGAATGTCTTTTAGATGTTAAAAAAATCTTACGCTGTTGCTGTCATTGTGTTTTCTTAGTCATGAATCATCTTAATGGTGCCATAAGTCATTGTTTTTCTTAAAAAAAAATCTTTAGATATAATGAAGATCTGGAACTTGAAGATGCCATTCATACAGCCATATTAACCCTAAAGGTTAGTTCAATATCTAATGATTGGATTTGTAGTGATTTTATAATTAACTGTTTGGAAAATTGACCTTGTCCCTTCCTTCATCAGGAAAGCTTTGAAGGGCAGATGACAGAAGATAATATAGAAGTTGGAATCTGCAATGAAGCCGGATTTAGGAGGCTTACCCCAACTGAAGTTAAGGATTATTTGGCTGCCATTGCATAATAATGCAAATAATGAAGTGACTGAAAATCCAGAATTTCAGATAACTTCTCTACTTAAACATGTTTAAAGTATGTTTTGTTTTGCAGACTTTTTGCATACTTATTTCTACATGGTTTGATGGACTGATGTTTTTAAAATGAGACTTATAAATCATAATAAACTCTTAAATTAACTTCTAGCTTTTTAGGAGTTAGTAAACTTTTAACATAGTTATTTCCTGCTTTCCATCACAGTTGATTTCTGGAAACTACATTGAAAAGCAGAATGGTGAAATTGGTCGAGTCCTCACACAGTTTGGGTTAAGTCAAACTTTGGTCATCTTCTTTACTGTCAGATGTTGTCTGCTTCAGGAAAGCAAAATCCTGATTTCAGTAAACACTGCTTTTGGAGCTGAGAGAATCTGTAGGCTTTCATGGATTTGGGGGCAAGGTAGGAAGCATAGCTGTATTTCAGGCACCATTGGGTGTGGATCAGTGAAACCTAGGATGTTCTATGAGATTGCACTGGAGCTGCCAAGAGTGCTAAGCCAAACAGTCTCCTATAGGAGATGTACCATGTAAATACATAAGAAATGGTGTGCTAGTTCCTGTTGATTTTTCCATTATAAGTACGTAAATGTATTTCAAAAGAGCCCCCTAGAGTCTACTAGATCTTTCTAACTCAAGGATGAACATGAGTGCTGGAAATAAAATACTAATACTTAAATGTCAAAATTAACGGCTTAAGTCTCTCCCTCATTCATTTTAACCTCTGTAATCAGAACCTTCACTCCACATTAAGACTTCCAACAGCAAGCTAATCATGGAATATCAGAGCCCTGTTTCCATTATATGTGAAGGCATAGCACTTAAAGCTTTCTTTGTTTGTTAAGGCATCGTAGGATGAGAGAAATCCTGTCATTAGTCTTGCTCACAGAACATAGTTTATGAATGTCACTGTTCTTACCAACAAAGAGATGGGGATTTCTATGACTTAAGTGTGGCTCAAAAGATCTCAAAAGGTTTGGTTAAGTTTAGGCTTTTTAGGAAAGAGACTTATCTTGGAATATTTTTGTCAGGATTCCCAGTTCTCCCCACTGTCACCATAACCCCTATAGTGGCAGGAGTGTTATGATGAGAGATGGGAGATGCCAACTTGACCTGTTTCTAGACATTTGTCTTGAAGGCCTCATTTAACATTACAGTCTCTCCTTGTTGGCTCTTGGTACATTATGAATCCAGCATGCTAAAAAGAGAACTTAGTGGTCGAAAGGAATGGTTTTGGAGTTAGGTCTAACCTCTCCCCTTAACTGGCCGAGTGACTGCACACGGTAATTATCTCAGAGGGTTTTCTCAGGACTAACCTTGATTCTGCAAGTGAAAGGCCTGGCAAGGTTAATGGTTAAGTTTCAGCTAGTTTCAGCTCCTTTGAATTTGCTTAGGCTCGCTAATGTCCAACATTAAGAAATCAGAGGAATGCCAAAATTCTTCAAAGAAGGGAAGAGTAAAGGCATTTTTATTTAGGACAAAAAGCACATGGAGGTTCTTACGGAGTGCCAACAATAAATCCTATGGAATAAAGGGAGGAAAAATGAGCTGAAGCACATCTGTGTCCAGAGTCTCATCTCTGCTTCTTGCCCCATTAAGTCCAAAGCCCAGTTCAACTGAATCTTCTCCATGAACACTTCTCCCTTGGTTCTCAGTTTGTTCTCTTCACTGATCTTAAGTTGTTCCCTTTTGTCCCAGTTCTTGGGAAACTCAAGTTTTTGGTCTAGCAACCCATTGCACGCATCCTTCAGTTCAGTTCAGTCGCTCAGTCGTGTCCGACTCTTTGCGACCCCATGAATTGCAGCACGCCAGGCCTCTGTCCATCACCAACTCCCGGAGTTTACCCAAACCATGTCCGTTAAGTTGGTGATGCTATCCAGCCATCTCATCCTCTGTCGTCCCCTTCTCCTCCTGCCCCCAATCCTTCCCACCATTAGGGTCTTTTCCAATGAGTCAACTCTTCACATGAGGTGGCCAAAGCATTGGAGTTTCACCTTCAACGTCAGTCCTTCCAAAGAACACCCAGGATTGATCTCTTTTAGGATGGATTGATTGGATCTCCTTGCAGTCCAAGGGACTCTGAAGAGTTTTCTCCAACACCACAGTTCAAAAGCATCAATTCTTCGGCTCTCAGCTTTCTTCACCATCCAACTCTCACATCCACACATGACCACTGGAAAAACCATAGCCTTGACTAGACGGACTTTTGTTGGCAAAGTAATGTCTCTGCTTTCAAATATGCTATCTAGGTTGGCCATAACCTTCCTTCCAAGGAGTAAGCGTCTTTTAATTGCATGGCTGCAGTCACCATCAGCAGTGATTTTGGAGCCCAACAAAATAAAGTCTGACACTGTTTCCACTGTTTCCCCATCTATTTGCCATGAAGTGATGGGACCAGATGCCATGATCTTAGTTTTCTGAACGTTGAGCTTTAAGCCAACTTTTTCACTCTCCTCTTTCACTTTCTCAAAAGGCTCTTTAGTTCTTCACTTTCTGCCATAAGGGTGGTGTCATCCGCATATCTGAGGTTATTGATATTTCTCCCGGCAATTTTGATTCCAGCTTGTGTTTCTTCCAGCCCAGCATTTCTCATGATGTACTCTGCATATAAGTTAAATAAGCAGGGTGACAATATACAGCCTTGATGTACTCCTTTTCCTATTTGGAACCAGTCTGTTGTTCCATGTCCAGTTCTAACCGTTGCTTCCTGACCTGCATACAGGTTTCTCAAGAGACAGGTCAGATGGTCTGGTATTCCCATCTCTTTCAGAATTTTCCACAGTTTATTGTGATCCACACAGTGAAAGGCTTTGGCATAGTCAATGAAGCAGAAATAGATATTTTTCTGGAACTCTCTTGCTTTTTCGATGATCCAGCGGATATTGGCAATTTGATCTCTGGTTCCTATGCATGCATCCCTACACATTCACAAACTCTTCAGTCTTCTATCCTGTGGATTCTAGCTTTTAAAATATTTTAAGTATCATAATGCTTCTCATGGACAGTCTCCATTTTTGGTTCTTTTTTTTTTTTGTATCTTCTCTTAAAACATTTGCCTCTACTTGTTTTCTTTTCTAGTTCCTCACTGAAGTGTGAATTCAAGTTTTTGCAAAACAATTATTAGCAGTGAAATGTGGACATATTTAAAATTCACATGTGTGGGGGTAGGAGGGAGTTCAGAGGGAAAGGGGGATCAGGAAGAAAAGTAATACTGATCTTTATAATTATCAAGTGCTAATTTACTGGGCACTGATTAGCTGATAAGTATGATCAGAGGATTTTTCATCTATTGCTCAATTATGTTCATGGCTGAAAATGCCTGCTCTCAGTCCTTATTGCAAATGTAGGCAAGCTCTGAGCCCCTGTTGTTAAAGAAACACAAGCTAATATTCAGTAGACTGCCCGAGAACATGTAAGAGTTAGTAAGTCCTTTGGTTTAGAATCCTAGTTTCCTGAAACCAGTCCAGTGGTCCTGTATTAATGTTGTATTACTTCACACAGGTCCTTCAACTCATACTCCTCCCATGACTCTGCTCCAAAGGACCTTATAGAACCAGCAATATTTGGCTACCAAAAGATAGCTTCCTAAGCCTGAGCTTAAAGTTGGACAACTAATGTGATCAAAGGCCTTGTCCCTGATCCATTCATCACTTTTCACTTTTTAAGTACTCTATCAGGTACTCCTGTATATCAGAACAGTAGGCTTATATGGTCGTTTCTGGATTCCAAAAGGCTACCTACCATATAAACATTTTCTGCAATATGAGAACTTTGAACTCTTACACATCCCCAGTTCCCCTCTGCTTTAATTAGATCACAATGTTGAGCTTAAAAGGTTTTTTTTTATTGGTATGTAAGTATACTGTGAGGGCTTTCCAGTGGTAAAGAACCTGCCTGCCAACGCAGGAGACACAGGAGACATGGATTCAATCCCTGGGTTGGGGAGCTCCCCTGGAGGAGGGCATGGCAATCTACTTAAGTATTCTTGCCTGGAGAATCCCAAGGACAGGAGCCTGGCATGCTCTAGTCCATAGGGTCACAAAGAGTTGGAAACGACTGAAGTGACTTAGCACGCAAGTATACTGCGATTGCTTTTCCTCACTTTTTTGCTTTGTTTTTTTCTGTGGCTCACTAATTCTTACCAGTTCGCCCCCCTCAACAGGACTGTAAAACCCTCTTCAGTCTCTTTTCCTCTTGGTCAGGTATCAGGTAATCTTAACAATTCTCACCCTACCCTTCACCCCATTCCAAGAAAGAACACTCTCTTCCTGCTCTAATCTAAGCTTGTTGCATGTTGAAACTATTCTTTTCTGTTTCTTGATTCATTTCAGTCACTCAATTGTGTCCAACTCTGTGACCCCATGGACTGCAGCACGCCAGGCTTCCCTGTTCATCACCAACTCCGAGAGCTTGCTCAAACTCGTCCATCGAGTTGGTGATGCCATCCAACCATCTCATCCTCTTCCCCTTTTCTTGATTGGCTGGGTTTAAAAATTCTAGACTAGAAAGAACTGTCTCCACATTGAATCTCTTATTAACTGGATACTGGACCCTTTTGTTTTTGCTGTATTTTTCACCTGTTTTTTAAATTCTACTTTTTAGTAGACTTTTCTACTTTTAGTAGACACTTCCTACTTTTCTATTGATGTTTTTAAGATTTGGGATAGCATTTTTAATTTTGAAGAACTCGTTCCTATACTCCATTATCTCCCCTTTAGAAAAAAATTCTCTTGATTCATGGTTAAAATATCTTTTATCTGAGTGAAAGTGTTAGTCACTTCAGTTGTGTCCCACTCTTTGCACCCCCTGGACTGTAGCCTGCCAGGCTCTTCTTTCCATGGAATTCTCCAGGCAAGAATAGTGGAGTAGGTAGCCATTCCCTTCTCCAGGGGATCTTCCCACCCCAGGGATCAAACCCAGGTCTCCGGAATTGCAGGCAGATTCTTTACCATCTGAGCCACCGGAGGATGTTAGTTTAAAGATATTTAAAAACAAAACATTTGTTCTGCTTTCTGTTTCCTTTAGATTCCAAACAGAAAAATGTTTGAAAGTGCTGTTTTTGAGTCCCAGACCTGCTTACTGTGCTGTGATTAGTTGCTCAGTCATGTCCGACTCATTGCGACCGTAGCCCACCAATCTGTCCATGGGATTCTCCAGGCGAGAATAGGGTTGCCATCCCTCCAGGGCATCTTCCCAACCCAGGAATCAAACCGAGGTCTCCTGCTTTGCAGGTGGATTCTTTACCGTCTGAGCCACCAACTAGGGGGTGCCAAATATCACCTATAAATAATTTTTCTGTGGTCTTTCATGTGCTCTGTTACTCCAGAGAAAAACAGGGTTTGGGGGAGAGGGTGATGAGGGGAGTGGGGCAGGAGTGCCTTTGTTTTGTGAGGAGCAGAAAAGGGGCCAACAGCATTTTACTATTCAGGATAATAACTTGCATTCTTCATAATGTGTCTGGAACCTTTCTAATCCCCTATCTTCAACATCATAAATGCTAGACTTCTGCCTGGGGAAGGATGGGTAACAATCCCAGCTTCACAGGACTGGAGAGAAGACTTCTGTGTTTGTTGGATATACAACATAAGCAATGCCCATTTCCAGTCCTGCCTCAACTACTCCCCTGGTATCCAGAACCTTCTGGGAGTTCTGCTTTGTGAATCACTTGATGCAGTTTTGTCTCTGCTAACTACTGCATCCGCAGAGATGCTTCTGATTCAAATAACCACTCTCTAGCAGATTTAACTCTAAAGTGTATCTTTTAGGCTAAAAGGATTGAATAAATTAATATGTGAAATGCACTCAGAACAATACCTGCCATATGTTAAGCAATGAGTAAGTTTCACTGCTCTTGGTCTTCCAAAAACGTATTGACATGTCTCCTGTGCAGTCTTGTTATTTTTTTAGCTTTGTGGGTTTGTTCCTTTTTCATTCCTTTAAAGGAGCACGCAGGCATAGGATAAAATTTAACTTCAAGTTGTCTTTAATTTTTAGAATGAGGCTTAAAGACTTCCCTGGTGGCTCAGACGGTAAAGTGTCTGCCTACAATGCTGGAGAACCGGGTTCAATCCCTGGGTTGGGAAGATTCTCTGGAGAAAGAAATGGCAACCCACTCCAGTACTCTTGCCTGGAAAATCCCATGTACGGAGGAGCCTGGCGTGCTACAGTCCATGGGGTCGCAAAGAGTTGTACACAACTGAGCGACTTCACTTTCTACTTTATGGGTGACTCTGGACACTGTAGCAGGGTTAATATCAATTTCCCAGCCCTTCGGAAGCCACTGACCATTTGTCTTTAGAAAGGCAGAGGATCTGTGTATGACACTATGCAGAGCCCGTGATGATGCAGTGGCGAGTGCTTTGGCTTGGAGTCAGAACACTCAGCTCCAGTACTTACCAGCTGTGTAACCTCTGACAAGCCTCTCCAGCCAGTTTTCTGTTAAAATGAGCCAAGCGTTTTCTACAACAACCGTCGTCTGGCACTCTAGGGGTTTGAGCTTGATGGCAAAGCGATGTGCTTGGCTCGAGGAGGGGAGCTGGGCGCCACCGGGAGATTTTCTCCACGAAAACGCACCGACTCCCGCCCTAGGCAAAGTCTTAACTATTAGATCAAATGCTAGGGTGCGGGCTCAGCCGACCAGGCACCCTGGGGATCGAGCGGTCGGCGGCCAGTGGGAGAGGCGCGGTCCTGAAAGTTCCACCCCTGCCCCTTCCCTGGAGCCAGGAAGCCGAGCGTCCCTGGGTTCGATCCGCGGCGGCAGTTAGGGAAAGTCGGTGCCATCAACAAACATGGCCGCCACACTAGCGTCAGCCCCGCTCTAGAGGCCGCGCTGCCGCCTGGGAATCGCGGACTCGGCGTCACCCGGCGCGGGGCCACGTGACTCGTTAGGCGCTCGAGGTGGTAGGGCTTGCGCAGGCGGAGCAGGAGCGGAGGCCTGAGTTGGGTGGGGGCTGCCCGGTGAGATTTCCCGGCGGGTCCCGGCCTCGCGCGCACGTGGCCGCCTGCTCGCGCTCGCAGTTCTGGGCGCTGCCGGTGAGGAGCCGGGGAAGGGGCGAGGGAGAGAGGGAACTGGGCGCCCCTCCTGAAGCTGGGAGGGGACTTAACCGGCCCGGCCCCGCGGGGAGGGTGGTGGGCGCCAGGCCGCCGAGCCCCCTCGCCCGCGCCGCAGACCCGGCGCTGGTCGCGGGAGCTTTTGGAGCCCCAGCCTACCCAGCGGGGCCAGCGGTGCAGGTGGACCCGACAGGGCCGGATGCCCGCCTGGAAGGCCCCACTGACCTCAGGCCCGCCCGGTCGGGCCGCCGCGGGCTGCTCCGTGGAGTTTATCTTCAGGCTTTTCTTCTGGAGTGGGAGCTGGAGGCAAGTCGGTGGGCTCCTTCGGTCTTTAGAAATAGGCTGGGTTGACGTCACAGGAAGGAACAGGCTGTCTTGATTCCTTGGCGCGTGTACCATATGCCCCTGGGAATCACGAGGCAGGAGGTTGAAGGAGACCCAAGTATGAAAAGTTTAGCGTGCTCAATTTAGGAGAGAGTCGCTTGTTTTGGACAATTTTTTCTTTTTGGACAATTTTTTAACCAGCTAGTCTACGCGGATACTGTAACCATTTTATCTTGACATTCCGAGCCTTCTAAAATTTCTTGACAGCCAAATAGTAAGGCTGCTTATAAGGAAATTTCTTATGTAGCAGGTTGCCAGCCCGCTGCATTTTATCCTAACCTGGGTGGATCCCATCAGTTTCAGGCTGAAAAAATGAAAGTGTGACGAGTCTTGAAAACCAGCGTAGGTAAGGAGTTCGGAAATATAGCTGTCATCCTTTCCTTAGCTCTCAGGAGAGGAAGTCACTCCAGACACCCAGAATCCCAGGTTCATAGTCTCGGGGCCTCCATAATCTTAGTTGTCCGATTGAAATCTTACAATCCTGAGTGAAAAATTGCTTGCAGTTGATTTGTTTTGTTTTCATAGGAAAGGAATAATGCTGTCAGCATGTCTGCACACTCCATGCTCTGTGAACGCATCGCCATAGCCAAGGAACTGATCAAGAGAGCAGAATCACTTTCCAGATCAAGAAAAGGGGGCATCGAAGGTGGTGCCAAGCTGTGCAGCAAGTTGAAGGCGGAATTAAAATTCTTACAGAAGGTAGAAGCTGGAAAAGTAGCTATTAAGGAGTCCCACTTGCAGAGCACTAACCTGACACACCTCAGAGCCATCGTGGAATCAGCAGAAAACCTGGAGGAAGTGGTCAGTGTTCTCCATGTCTTCGGTTACACAGACACCTTTGGAGAAAAGCAGACCCTTGTGGTGGATGTTGTTGCAAATGGTGGTCATACTTGGGTGAAAGCCATTGGCCGAAAGGCTGAAGCTCTGCATAACATTTGGCTGGGCAGGGGCCAGTATGGTGACAAAAGCATTATTGAGCAGGCTGAAGACTTCCTCCAGGCCAGTCACCAGCAGCCCGTGCAGTATAGCAACCCTCACATCATCTTTGCATTTTACAATAGTGTCTCCAGCCCCATGGCTGAGAAGCTGAAAGAAATGGGCATATCAGTGAGGGGGGACATAGTAGCGGTGAATTCTCTGTTAGATCACCCTGAAGAGCTGCAGCCCAGTGAGAGTGAATCAGATGATGAAGGCCCTGAACTTTTGCAGGTGACCCGGGTAGACCGAGAAAACATCCTAGCCAGTGTCGCTTTTCCTACAGAAATCAAGGTGGACGTGTGTAAAAGAGTCAACCTGGACATTACTACTTTAATCACCTACGTATCTGCGCTCAGCTATGGAGGCTGCCACTTTATCTTCAAAGAAAAAGTGCTCACGGAACAAGCAGAGCAGGAGAGGAAAGAGCAGGTTCTGCCACAGCTGGAGGCATTTATGAAGGACAAGGAGTTGTTTGCTTGCGAATCTGCTGTCAAGGATTTTCAGTCTATTCTAGATACCTTAGGAGGACCCGGGGAGAGAGAGCGAGCTGCGATGCTGATTAAGCGAATTAATGTGGTCCCAGACCAGCCTTCTGAGCGTGCCTTGAAACTAGTGGCTAGTTCAAAAATTAACAGCCGCTCATTAACAATTTTTGGGACAGGAGACACCCTGAAAGCCATTACAATGACTGCCAATAGTGGTTTTGTCAGGGCTGCCAACAACCAGGGTGTTAAGTTTAGTGTATTTATCCATCAGCCCAGAGCACTTACTGAGAGCAAAGAGGCCCTAGCTACCCCCTTAGCAAAAGACTGCACAACCAACAACGAACACTAATGATATCCTTTATTGTCATGGAAATAAGTTATTCATACCAAAGGCTGTGTCTCCCCATCTTAATTGGAAAAAAAAAAGATCTATGGTAAAATTAATACTTAGAACTCTTATTAAATCAGATGATGGTGTGTCTCATCTGTAAAGTAAATAACCTAAAGTAGAAAAAGCATAAGAGACAACCTTATTTATCAAACTGGCTACATTATAATTAGAACAGAAATACATCTCTGTTAAGGCTTGTAGCTGTATCACAATACTTTGATTTGTTTGATTCAGTAGGGCTCCATCTCCCCTAATGGTAATCCCATCTCTTTGACTGTGGCTACATTGCATCTTGCATTAAATATTGAGCAACCTCTGAACCTTGTTTTTCATTATATTGATTTAGCATTTGATACGGGTTGAGCCTGGGAATTAATTGTTTACAGATAATTTTAGATTCCAAAATTATGGCCATTATTAACAAAAAAAATACTGATTGCTGTTAGGTGCAGTCTGGTGGTTATGTACATGAAAATAGAAGGAAACAAAGTGAAGTCTGATCACAAGAGTCCCATGAATCGGATATACCATTGTAAAAAGATAGACAACAGTCATACTACAACACACCTAAGGTATTGAAGGTTAAATGTTAATTTGAATATATTGAAAAATATATAATTCATATTTTGCTTTTAAATATAAATAGCCCCCACATGGCCAGTATTTGGATCAGGGATACTATTCTTGTTGTGCAAGTGGCAAGGGATAGCTGCATTATCTCATTACGTCTCTCTCGTGAAGTAGCCCCAGGGAGATTGCATGCCTGCTGCATGATACAGTTGTAATTAAAAAGAAAATTTTCATGTCCATATTGTTTTAGGTGTTTTATTAATGTGCAGTGAAAACAAATTAGCAAAGTAGATAACGTATTTACATTTTAGAAATTGGAACTTGAGTCTTAAAGCTGAGGTATTAACTTGTGCTGAGTGTAGGAACCAGTGTTAAGAACTTGATTTTGTGCTTCCACAGCCTGGCCTTTTCTACTGTGCCAACCCCTATTTTGTGAGTAAACTTGTTTCCAGCCACAATGTTGAGTAGGTGAAATTTGATTGTCGGGGCCTGTGACAATGGAAATGAAATGCAAAGTTAAGAGTATGGGGTGTTTCTCTGAGGAGAGATTTTATTACTAAATGCATTTCCTAGGGGGAAATGGCTGTGATTGGGACTCCAATTTAGTGTAGAGAGGTAGATTTAACTCGTTGCAACAGAAATTGTCTAGTGTTAGGAACTGAACTTAGGCCTTCTCAAGCACCTAGTAAAGTCCTAAAGTATTGATCCTTGGTACTATTAAGTACCATGCGTTACAACAGTTATTGGTACAAAAGATGAATAATTGCTATTTGCTCTAAGGAGTTCTTAGTCTGGACTGGAGGTGAACAATTGAAGTATAATTAATGTGCTAAATTTTTGAAAAGTATGTTTAAAATACTGTGGAAACAATAAGGGAGTAATTCTTGATGTGAGGGGCAGGAAGTCAGAGAAGAAGTAACCTCTGAGGGGACTAGGTGTGAGATTTGACAAGAAGTATACAGGGCATAGATGGGAAAGGTATAGAAGAGTTTGGCATTAGAGAACCATTGGTGATTTTTAAGATCTGGTCGTGATCAAATCTCAGGAAAACAACAAAACTTGTAGTGCGGAGGAATAATTAAAGGAAGGAAAGATTGGATTATAAAAATGATAGTGCAATATGGTGGAATATAGTCATGGCTGTATACTAGATGCATTCAAGGTGTGCATGCTTAGTCGTGTCTGACTCATTGTGACCCCCATGGACTGTAGCCTGCCAGGCTCCTCTGTCCATAGGATTTTCCAGGCAAGAATACTGGAGCAGGTTGCCATTTCCTTCTCCAGGGGATCTTTCCAACCCAGGGATCGAACCCTGCATTGCAGGTGGATTCTTTACCACTGAGCCACTGGGGGAAGCCCATTCAAGGCAGTTGTCCTAATACTTTTTCCTTTGTTGAACAGACATTTATCAAGTGCCTGCCATGTCAGATGGCATGCCATTGAAAAATAGAGCAATATAATTTTGGGTGTCAAACAGGAAATACAACTGATACTAAAAAGTAAACCAAGTTGAATCGCTTTCAAGTGAGGGGCCAGGGTGGAGAATAAATGTGGTCCGTATAGTAAGAGAAGACAAGTTAAAAAAAAGATTCTCAAGGGAAGCAACAAAACCAGAAAGCACAACAAGAGTTACAAGACCAAGAAGGATATAAAACAGCTTTGAAGAAGATTAATTATATGGAAATATACAATAGCTATGTACTATTTTAACAAGCTTAGAAGTTAGCCATGCTCCCTATCAGGGTGAGATGTCATCTCTCATTAAATTCTAAATCAGCTCAGAGAATACATGTTTATTATTTTTCTAACACCATGTGACTGATTCTGGAGGAGCCTAGAGAGTCTTGGGGATAAATTGATTAAAAGTTACTTCAAAATATCAAAAAATTATTTTCTTAGAGAATAGTTAAAATTGAAGAACTAGAAAACCTACTTAACCCATAGGCATTGAGAAAATTGTTAAAATAGTTAATGATCTCCCCCAAATTTCCAGGTCCAGTTAACCTCCTTTAGCTAAGTTTGCTTATGTTTAAATGTGAAATAATCTCCTTGCTCTGAAAAATAATATGGGGAAACTGTACCTGACGCATGACAGACACTTGATAAATGTTTATTAAATGAATGAGTATCACGTCAGTTCTGCCCTAAACAATTTGCGGTGATGAAAATGTTTTGGAATTAGATAAAGTTGGTAGTTACACAACATTAGGAACGTAAACCAGTTAATTTTATGTTTTCTGAATTTCACATTTTGAGTATAAGATGTGTTCCATTTACTCCCCCTCCTCTGCCCCAAAATGAGAACTTTGGCTGTTCCTGTTTGAGAACAGGGCCCTTGTGAAGGCCTGCAGCCCTGTGGCTATATCTTAATTCAGGTAATTGCAGGCCAGTTGTCTCAAATCGTTGTGTGTGTGTGTTCAGTTGTGTCCAACTCTTTGTGATGCCGTGGACTGTAGTCCGCCAGGCTTCTCTGTCCATGGGATTCTCCAGGCAAGAATACTGGAGTAGGTTGCCATGCCCTCCTCCAGGGGATCCTCCCAACCCAGGGATCGAACCCCAGTCTCTTACGTCTCCTGCATTGACAGGCTGGTTCTTTACCACTAGTGCCACCTGGGAAGCCTCCAGATACACCACCAGCCAATTAAGTCATTTGTATACTTGATTTGCTTTGAATTACTTTACACTTTTTGACCGTTTTTCTTAGTATGTTTCTCCATCTTTTTATTGATTTACATGTACTCTTTTTTTTTTTTTATTACATGTACTCTTTGTATAGTGTGGACATGAGTCTTTTATCTATAGTGCATTGCTAAGTTTTCTAGTTTGCCTTCGTGTGTGTGTGTGTGTGTGTGTGTGTGTGTGTGACTGGGGAAGTGCTGTTATGTTTATGAAACCCTATTTCCTTTCTCTCCTGAGCACACAGTGGAAGCATATCTCTCAACCTCTCTGAAATTAGGTGTGGCCATAGAATATGGGTGGGGCATATGCACCACTTCCAGGCTTGGCTCTAGAACTTCTATGTCCTTTGCACTCTTCTTATTTATAATCAGATACTAAAGATCCTGTGGTGGATTCTGATCCGGGGAGCATTTCTGCTGGGTGGAATTGAATCACGCTCCCAGTTTTTCTTCATTGATGAACTCCGTGCAGGTTTTAGGGGCATTATCTTATCATAGCACTATATTTTGAAAGGACTTCTTTGGATGTGACCTATTCTTTTCAGTCTCTTTCCAGAGTTTTGGCTGACTCTTTGGATCTTCCTAAGAAAAAAGCGGTATAGACATTCATATGAAAGATTTTCCAATTTAGACATTAGGATTATCCCAGGAGATAAACACTTTTAATCTGAAAGATTTCATTCCAGGAAATAATTTCTTTTTTGCTCCTCCACCTCTCAGATATTCATCAGAAGGGTTTAAGGAATCATGCAAAATGACTAGAATTCTAAACTAAAATTAATTTCAAATGGAGCACTGTATTTTCTTTCTTTGATGACAACTATTATCTGCCAGTGAGGTGTATAGAAAACACAATGCACATCTACAGCACAGACCCAGCACTGCACACGTGTATGTGTAAGTTTGGCATGGTTTTCTTCCTTTAAATACCCAAACCCCCCAACTGTTTGTAAGTAATTTTTTTCAAAACTATATTCACTAAGGAAAATAAGTGTCCATAATACTAAGGGTGGAATTCTTGAATGAGTCGCATGTGTGTGTATATGTGTGTGTGGCATGCATGCTCAGTCATGTCTGACTCTGTGACTCCATAGACTAGCCCGTCAGGCTCCTCTGTCCATGGGATTTTTCAGGCAAGTATACTGGAGCGGATTGCCAGTTCCTACTTCTTGGGATCTCCCTGACCCAGGGATTGAACCCGTGTCACCTGTGGTTCTTGCATTGGCAGGTGGATTTTTTTACCACTAGTGCCACCTGGGAAGCCAGGTGTGTGTGTGGAATGGAGACTAACAGTGGTTCCTAAAATCTCCAGCTCAGAAAAAAAAAGGCAAAGAGCCTCTGACACTTCTCCTGGGATACTTCACAGAAAATAGAGAAAAGAATTTTTAGCCAGTAGGATCCTTAGAAGATGATGATGATCACAATAGTAATAATAATGCTGATATCAATATAACAAAACTGTCCTATCTGGGCCTCATTTAACCACTTATAAAACAAAGAGAGTGAACTCAATTGTCTTTGACTTCAATTCTAGCTCCATTTTTTTTCCCAAAAAAGACAAATGTGAGGTGGTTTAATGGTCTTACATAGATCCCTGAGGACTCCGTAGTTATTTTTGAGCCCCTTTGGTGTGAAGGATGACTGTTACCAGTGCCAGGAATGCAGAGGTGACACAAATTAATCATAATATGTAATTTATAAATTTCAGGCTGAATGAATTGCCATCAGTTTGGTCATGAGGTCAGATCTTTAAGAATGGATTTGATACGTGCACATATTTTCCTAACTTTGGTGTAATGAATAATGTTGGGTTAAAAAAAAAAGGGACTTTGGAGATTGTCTTTGCCAAACACAGCTCAGGTTATGGGTGAAAACAGTTTTAGATAAATGAGAGGAACAGCCAGAATTCGGGCTTGGTAATACCAGCTCTGGCCACTGGGAGGCAGCACACAGTAATGGTCAGCTCTTGCCTGGGAGGCAGAGCTGGTTGGATTCATTTTGCCATTCTGTGTGAGCCCTGGGCAAGTGACTTAACCTCACCAACCTTTAGTTTCCTTATCTATAAAATAAGGATATGAAATAAGACACTCTATGGATAGCATTTAAAGTAGTATCTGACACAAAATAAGGCCTAGTAACCATCAGGCCTTGCTAGTTGTCATACTTTCTGTATTTTGACATATGATTGCTTTGAATTTTCATGCTGATGATTTCTTTTTGGAATAAATTATACATTTATATAGATTACATATGAATAAGTTATACATTTATATAGACTACATATGCTGTATACATGTGTGATCGCATGCACACACAAACTTTTGGATCCCTTTATTTTGCATCACTTGACCTTTGTTATTTCGCATTTTAACTGTGTTTCATTTTGAGAATTCCAATTCCTTCTGATTTTTGTTTGAATCCTAAAATAATTATTTCCCTTTCCTTAACTCCTGGTCATAATTCTGGCAATAATTCAGACATGGCAAGTAGAGGACCTTGAGGATAGCACTGCATGACCACACAGGTTCCCAAACGGTGGGTATTGTTAGGGATCCTAACAATTTTAATGAGGATTATTTTCTGTGTTTGTGGTGGAGAGCACACAGGTTTGGGACACCTGTCCTGTGTGTCTTTATGGGGTTGAGTGTGGAGTTGGGGGGCAGGTTAAGATTTTTGTGGGCAGATAAATCATATAGGGGTGGGGTGTCAATGCTAATGGCAAATAATTCAAAAACTCAAAGCGGCATTTATTCCTAAAGATCTGCTTCAGTTCAGATTCTAGGTAAAGTTCTGGCCTTTGTTTACTCTTTTTCCTTCTCACTTTATAAACACCTTAAATCCTTTTTTGATTCAAAGTGGTGACACAAGCTCATAGTAAATAAGTAAAATAAGCTCATAGTAAATATTCTGTGATTTTAATAACCATCAGTTTGTTATCTAAAGACATCTGCAATGAAAAGGAGTGAATCAAACAAAGTCACCATCAGACCATTTTAGGATGTGATGTGTGGTTCTGTGTTCTGTACTTTACCATGAATAATGTGGAAGAAATGAAAATATTTGGCAATAGGCAGAGTTAGGGATGGGGGAACTATCTCACAGTATTTATATTCTTTGTGTTGTTTTCAGATTTGATGTCTCTGTCATCAGTTCTCATTTGGTCCATTATTAATGCCAACATCTGGTGAGATTCTAGCCCTCTTGGCATTTCTTCTTTTGAAGATTCTTGTGGTCTTGGTCTATGAAAAAAAACAAACGGGCACAATGTGAGTTGAGAACAGAAAGTAAATTTAGTTCTGCTTCCTAAAAGGGTGTCTGTGCATTCTCTGCTGTGCCCTTTCTCTTTCTGTTTTGCACAATGTGTATTGGATGTAGGGAATATATAGTCTTTCTGCATGATTTCTAGAATATAGAACATCAGTTCGAAAGAAAAAAAAATGTGACAGTAGAACAAGGTTACAATCCTAAGGAAAATTCTGCAGGAAGAACATTAAATGGGAGATGCTATAATAGATCCTACTCATTTTTGTATTTCTGAGAGCTGAATGAGGTGATGGCTTGACTACAGTGGAGTGGTTGTTTTATTTCCGTGTTTATCAAGAGTGGTAGGGTGGGAGCCAAGCAGAGTGGTGGATTGTGAAAGGTACATGAATGAAGAGGGAAAACTGACAAAAAAACAGGCCAATTGAAACAAAATGGAATGTCAACCAGGAGTCCCCATGTAAAGGCAGGGAGCAGAGTGCTTATAGGGAATGGAATTCCCAGATGGGGCTGTTGATGTTTCTACTGGATTCAGCATCAATCAGCCAGGTCCGTAACATGGCTGACTTCTGGTTCCTGGCTTGGTTCTTGACTGGTCTCCTGAGAGTGAGGGCAGATGGTCCATCCATGGTTGCTTCATGTTTATCTGGCTTTGTAACCATAGTATAATCATCTGTTGAGCATTGGCTAGACAGAATAGTTATTTCTTCTGTAACTATTTGACTTATGTTCTCAGGTGGCAAAGTTTGAGATAACTCTGAAAAGTAACAATGACGACAACAACAACAACAAGTGAAACTTGGATCTCGATTATTTTCTTCATTCAGCTGAGTTTATCCCATTCCTGAATCAAGGCCATTACATAGGAGAAAAGGAGAAAGACAAGATATTTTAGAAAGAATTTGCTTTCACCTAAAAAAAAAATCACACCTGACACGAAAAGATGTTTAACATTGGTAATTATTAGAGTAATGCAAATCGAAACTACAGTGAGGTATCATGTCACGTGGGTCAGAATGGCCACCACCCAAATGTCTACAAATAATAAATACTGGAGATGGTGTGAAAAAAAGGGAACCCTCCTACACTATTGGTAGGAATATAAAATTGGTACATCCGCTATGGAAAACAGTATAGGGGTTCCCTAAGAAGCTAAAAATAGAATTACCATATGATTCAGCAATCTCACTCCTGGGTATATATCCAGAAAAGATGAAGGAAGTTACCTAAGTGTCCAGCAACAGATGAATAGATAAAGAAGATGTGGTACATGTATATACCATATATATATATGTAAATACATATTCATATAATATGTAATATTTATATAATGTAAATATAAATATGTAAATATATGTAAACACACATAAGTATATATGCATATATATGTAAATACATACAACACACACACATTGTGTACATATGTGTGTATATATATGTATGTATATACAGTGGAATATTTCTCAACCAGGAAAAAAAATGAAATATTGCTATTTGCCGCAACATGGATGGACCTAGGGATTATCATACTAAGTGAAGTAACTCAGACAGAGAAAGACAAATAATATATGATATCACTTTTATGTGGAATCTAAAACAAAATACAAGTGAGTTTATTTATAAAACAGATTCACAGACAGAAAACAAACTGATGTTTACCAAGGTGGAAAGGGATATATTAGGATTGTGGGATTAACATATATGCACTACTGTATATAAAATAGATAAACAACAAAGATTTACTGTGTAGCACAGTGAACTATGTTCAATATCTTGTAAATTATAATGGAAAAGAATCTGAAAAAATATAATATGCAACTGAATCACTTTGCTCTACACCTAAAACTAACACAAGTGCCATAAGTCATTGTTTTTCTTAAAAAAATTCTTTAGATACAATGAAAATCTGGAACGTATACTTCAATAATAAAAAAATAATCATGCGTGTATCACATTAAACAAATTTTCTTATCAATAAACAAAAAATATCAGAAAATACAAAAGAAAAAGTTTTCAACCTCAAGATAGACATAGCAAAATACACTCTAAAATGTCTGGCTACCAAAAGTCAACTAGAGTATAAAAGCACTATGTTTTGCTAAGGACTTGAACATAAATTCATTTGCTCTGAAAATGTCAGCTCCTCTAAAGTGTTTACAGGGACTAGGAAATGAAAATTTTAAATTCAAATTGGAAAGCAATTCAATTCAGGTGCTGAGCTAGAAATAATAGAGACACCAAATGCAGGCTGAAGGGGTTGCTGCCATGAATTATGCTACTCCAGCAGCTGATAATTAATATTGTGTCTCATTCATAATGCCTGTGACTTCAGCCAGCTGCCAGCTAAAAACTGGCACTTGCCATCTGCCTCTACAAGGACTGAATCACAAACCGCTGTAGCTGCTGACCTTCAGTATCCCCTAAAAGGAGCTCAGGGTGGAGATCAAGAATGAGGCCCTCTGTGCTCTGGGAAAAACTAGCAGAACAGGCCTTTAGATAGATAGATATTTTCAGGAGAGAATTCATTTTTTTTCTAGGGGGGTGAATTTCTAAAAAAAATTTTATTGGAGTATAGTTGACTTACAATATTGTGTTACTTTCTGCTGTACAGCAAAGTGAATCAGTTGTACATATATCAGTACATATATCCACTCTTTTTAAGATTCTTTTTCCAGATACATCATTAAAGAGCAGGAGAGGATTTTATGAGCCTGATTCTTGTATCTCCTATGTGTTTATTGTTGTTCAGTTGCTCAGTTGTGTCTGACTCTTTGCGACCCTATGGACCGCAGAACACCAGGCCTCCCTGTCCATCACCAACTCCCGGAGCCTACTCAAACTCACGTCCATTGTGTTGGTGATGCCATCCAATCATCTCATCCTCTCATCCTCTTCTCCTCCCACCTTCAGTCTTTCCCAGCATCATCAGGGTCTTTTCAAATGAGTTGGTTCTTCACATCAGGTGGCCAAAGTTTCAGCTTCAACATCAGTCCTTCCAATGAATATTCAGAACTGATTTCCTTTTGAGTTGACTGGGTTGATCTCCTTGCAGTCCAAGGGACTCTCAAGAGTCTTTACCAACACCACAGTTCAAAAGCATCGATTCTGCAGTGCTCAGCCTTTTTTATGGTCCAACTCTCACATCCATACGTGACTACTGGAAAAACCATAGTTTTGACTATGCGGACCTCCTTATGTCTAGAAAAGAACTAAAATCATTAAAAGTGACATCTGCTCCTTGTGCCTAGTGTCCATAAGATGTTACAGAAAGACCCAAAGTAAGTTTTTGGCCAACCCAATACAGTTCCAAGGCCACCTGGGGTTGGGACACTTCTCAGTGCTCAGAGCATTTCTTGACTGCTGTGATTGGGCTCTCCGGGCAGCAGGCTCATCCTTTTGTGAGTTCTGCCCCCTGCACCCTTCCTGGGTCCTTGTTGGACCTGGTTGCCTCTGTCACCCAAGTGGCCCAGTGGCTCAGGCTCAGAGGCACACTGGGCTTTAAGACACATAGCCCAATGGGCAGAAATGGAAGCTTTACAGACATAGGTAAAATGAGATCTTCTTAGTCTCATCCTCAAGGATATTCTCTATCATCCATTTGATTTTTCATCCCTCTAATATTCATCTCAGATGCTACATGATCATGACAAAAGAAGGAAACTCAATGGACATTGTTTAGGAATTTCCTTCTCTCTCTGCCGCTCCCCCCCCCATTAAAATACAGATAAACTGAGCATTAATCATTTCAACTCCAAAAACCTGTCTTCGGGCATCCTAGCCCAAAGGACCAGTTTCTTCATAGGAAAAAAAATATTGGTTTGCTTTCTATGGAAATGTACCTTTTCCTTATTTTTTGCCTTTCCAGAGATCTTTTACTTTATAGCTTGGCATCATTTTGTGATGCCAAGCAAAGACCGTGTGTATCTACCTTTTGTCTCTATGAGAACAAGGCTGAGACAAGGATAAAGCAAGAAACTCTTTAAAACGGATCCCATCACCACCTTTAGAACCAGTGGGCACCCATTTCTGAAAATTTTGTAAGTTCTCTTTCCTTGAAATTTTAGAATCCTATGAAAGATTCAGAAATATTGTGGTCCAGGCTCAAAGTAGCCATCTGTTTTCTACAAAATTTGTCATATTAATAAGTAAGCATTTGTGTGAGCATTAATTATTTTTCCTTTAACTAGACAGGAAGAAAAATCTCAGACTGCTTTGTCACAGGCATTGAGAAAAATCCATGAGAGTTCATTTAGAATGAATTCAGAATCATTGTCTACCAAAGTCATTTGGTGTTTCCTTGGTGAATTTCTGTTATCTGTTCGACCCAGTCATTCTATCCTTAGCCTGTGAGATTGTTACTTGATCGTGCTGATTCTTACAGAGAAAACCCCTGCTTAGGAAGATTATTCAAGACATCTTTAAAAAGGGAAGTCAAAAGGGCAGAGAGACAGGCACTGTGGAAGGGCTCACCAGTTAGCCATCTGGGTTAGATATTCAGGAAACATGAGGGAGGCAATTTGGCTTATGAGCACTTTACGTTTCCTTTGAAAGGTGATTGTTGATGTGCTTGGCCCTGATTTGCACACGATCCCTCTATAGGGTCTCAGTTGTTGGGGTATGCGTATTGCTCTGTAGACATAACAGCAACCTTTTAACGCTTTGCTTGGGGGTGTCCCTGCAATGACTGGCCCTACCTGTGCTGTATGGAAAGGTTTCATGTTTCTCTTTGCTCGAATCCCATCCTGCACCTGGGAAAATACATACCCACTACATCCTGCATCCCCCACCAGCTGCTTTCCTATCACAATATTTTAGTAGATCATCTGATGAACCAGGCACAGCAACTATGGAGCTTCACCCGTACCTGAACTGCAGGCTCTCATCACATCCCATGGTCCCTCTGAATCACTGAGAGGAAACAGGATCTGGGCTGGATGATCTGGGTGGGCCTTTGTATTTTTAAGCTCATTTTATTGAAGTATAGTTGACTTACAATGTTATGTTAATTTCTGCTGTACAGCAAAGTGATTCAGTTATACACACACACACACACATATATATGTATACACATTCTTTTTCATATTCTTTTCCATTATGGTTTATCCTAGGACACTGATTATCGTTCCCTGTGCTATACAATAGGGCTTTGTTGTTTATCCATTCTCTGTATAATAGTTTATGCCTAAGCTGGCCTCTTTAAGGGGCTTCCTGGGTGGCTCGGTGGTAAAGAATTGGCCTTTCAATCCAGGAAATTTGGCTTTGATCCCTGGGTTGGGAAGATCCCTGGAGGAGGAAATAACAGCCTGCTGACATGAGTTTGGGTAAACTCCGGGAGCTGGTGATGGACAGGGAGGCCTGGCATGCTGCGGTTCATGGCTTTGCAAAGAGTCGGACACGACTGAGTGACTGAACTGAACTGAACTTAGTATTCTTGCCTGGAAAATTACGTGGACAGATGTGCTGCAGTCCATGGGGTCACAAAGAGTTGTACATGACTGAGCAACTGGGCAGTCCTCTTTAAGACCTTCACCAAGGAGGCTCACTGGCCTCTGGTCTGTCCTAGTTGTCCCCAAACCAAAGGCCTGCCCTAGCATGTTGCTGAACTTCATAGGAACTGCTTTGTAAAATGTTGTCACTTTATTTCTTCAACTGCCCATGACTTTGGGAAAAGAGACCAACAAATATTCCTTCAAGGAAAGTTTTCCTTTCTCTTGTCTCTCCTTTGGCATCCATCAAAGCCCCTCCTGTCTCAGGATATAGTTACCCTCTGTGGCTCTTCTTGTTTCCGTGCTTTGAAACATTTTCGCAAAGCTTGTTGAGAGGATTGTCTGCTCCCGGGGCCTCTGCCTTCTCCCCTAGAACTGTGCACTTCTCAGGGAGAGGGACGTTGTAGCCACATCAGAGGTCAGCATTTCAGATGATTCCATGCAACAGAGCCTCAGAGCAATGCACTGAGGTGTCAGTTAGGTGGACTCAGTTTTCAGGAAGCTGGGACTCTGGGTGGGTAAGTGACAACCCTACAGGGACAGGGTCCTTGGTCCCATGGCTGGACTAGGACCAGCTCTCCTAATTCATTCCTGCCCTTTCTCATTTTCACTATCTGCTGCAAACACAGCTCTGCTTCATATAGGTTTTTTTTTTTTTAATAAATTTATTTATTTTAGTTGGGGGCTAATTCAGGTAGGATGGGAGCCCTTGTGGTTTTGAGTTAGAATCACATATGCTTCAGAAATGATGAAAATGTACATGTGTCTTTAAATCAGGATATTCACCAAGAATGTAAGACTTCACCAGGCAACACTTCCTGTCACTCGAGAGATCTATCTAGATAAGGGTTTATTTTTCTAAGAATTAGCCTGATTTTTTTTTCCTACTACAGATAATGCCTGGAAAGAGATCTTTTTTTTTTAGTTTTAATTATACGTTTCTACTACTCTGACAGTTTCTTAATTTCTGTCATATTTAAAAACATTGTAATAGTAATAGATAACTCTGGTTTTGAAAATCCAAATTCGGAAAATTTTGTTCTCAAAGTACCCTTGTTCTATTTGTTTCAGCCAGGATTTCATCAGCAGCAGGCATTCATATATTAAAATATTTATGTTTATTTTTCCAATTATAAAAGTAGTGTGTGTATTAATAAGAACTTTGGAAACCATAGAAGGTAGAGTGGACTTAAAAATACTCCATAATTCTACTCCCATAGTTTACATTTTAGTACCTTTTTTTTGATGATGTTTAATATTATATACATATAAAATATATATATACTGTGTGTAATAGACAAATTATTATATGCAAATGTCATATACATGAAGATCACTGTGTTTTATACATATATGTATGGTAATTTGAACATTTGTAATTGAACTATTTAGTAATAGTTCTTAATATTTACTAAATAGTTAAATTATCCAAATGTTATTGTAAAAATATGGATAGCAAAGAGAGTTGGTTTTTTAAAAAATTAAAATAATTTTTTGGACATGCTGCATAGGGGATCTTAGTTCCCAGAGAAAGGATCAAACCAGCAACCCCTGCATTGGAAACTTGGACTCCTAAACACTGAACCACCAGGGAAGTCCTGAGAGTTGGTTTTCAAAAACAGGAATATGGTTAAAATGATGGAGCCTGTCTTAAAATGCAAGTACAGACACTTATGGACTCAAATAGCTGTACATAATATATGAATGGAAGTATAAAAATAAGCATACCAAAAGTCAAGGAGGAATATAAGTAGTACCGATTTACAAAGCACTTTGTTCCAAAAGGTCATTTGCAGAATGTGCTGGAAAACTGGCATTGGGAGCTGAGGGCTACCTCCCCTGGCAGAGGGGCGGGCACTTCTACACCCAAACACTGGTGGGGAGTTGGGCCTGGGCCAGGCTCCAGAGGTATAAATGAGGGGCAGGCAGATGGGGCTGCAGAGATTGGGGATCAAGGGGGTTTCCTCTGGGGGTGCCTCTCTCATTCCCGTTTGCCTTCCTCCCGCTCCTCTCTTCCTCTGGCTGCTATTCAGCTCAGCCCTGGGAGCTGGAGAACAGGAAAGGGGGGGGCTTCCCTTCTGTCTCTCCTTTCATCATGTCCTCTCTTCCTCCCTCTCCCCTCTTTCTACCAGGTATGCTTTCAGGAGACTAGATGCTCCTGGCCTGGGTCAGAACCAAGGAAGAATAAGAATGGTGACAGGTGAGGGTGGGCTTGAGTGTGTAGGTAGGTTAGCAGGGTGTGGGCCAGGAAGGAGACCCTCTTGGGCTTTAGAGGGAAAAGTGAAAGTCACTGAAAGTGAAAGTGGCTCAGTCGTGTTCGACTCTTTGTGACCCCATGGACTGTAGCTTGCCAGGTTACTCTGTCCATGGGATTCTCCAGGCAAGAAGAATACTGGAGTGGATTGCCATTCCCTTCTCCATGGGATCTTCCCAACCCAGGGCTCGAACCCAGGTCTGCATTGCAGGCGGGTTCTTTACCAGCTGAGCCAGAGTTGTATGTATGCAAACAGCCACTGACCTACAAGGGGCGTCTATGCCTTGTGTGGACAATCCAACCACATCACCTTAATTAAAATCCTTGTTACATCAGTTGATAGACAAATCAGTAGGTACATCCAGCTCTAGGAGGTGAAAGGAAAGAAAAGGAAAAAGCTAATTCTACAAGGTACAGGGCATTGAGATAGTCTTGTTGAGGCAATTTCCTTGGTGGTTCAATGGTTAATATTCTGCACTCCCAGTGCAGGCAGCCCAGGTCCAATTCCTGGTTGGGGACCTAGATCTCACATGCTGCAACTAGGAAATCCCACATGCCACAGCTAAGGTCCAGCCCGGCCAAATAATTAAATATATAAATTATTTTTTTTAAAAAAGAAGTTGAGTACACATGGGAATTCTCACAAACTTAGAAAAAAGTGACTCATACCATACACATGCACTTAGGAAATTTTAATATTTGTTCCTCCTCAGTGATTCTTATGCCTCCAACCTGAATATCATTTTCTTTTTAAGAGATTCTGGTATGTGCTATCTTTTTCAGATTTAACCTTCTTATTCATATGTGTTTATTGTTCTGCTGGGCCAGATAACACCAAGTAATGAAATTTATCCAGACCCAACATCCCAGACTGCATGATGGGCAACCCTTCTGTTGTGTCACCAAGTATCAGAAAATGTCATACCAGGATAGTAGGAGAGAAAGTTAAACAAAACACTATATTATTTCCAGATTACCTCGAGGGTGGAAGGAAGGCCAGGAGCAAGTGATGATAAGGCTGAATAGTGAAATTATAGTACTTTGGGGAAAGAGGTTCACTGGCAAAGGTGAATGAAGACAGACATAGAAAATGGAAAAATAATCGAAATCAGGCATAAACAGAGAATAACTCTTTTTTAAGTGCCCACAATGTGATGAATGCTATTCCAAAGAGAGGCTAGAAAGTATGAAGAAATTATGTCAAGTACATCTTTCTAAATGATTTGGTTGGTTAAGTGATTTTAAAAAGAAGAAAGGTCTTCTTTTCAAAAAGAAGAAAAATTTAAAAGAATTAACTGAGCCTCAATTTCAACACAAGATTTTGTTCTTGGCCAGAACACTGAAGTGAGTAAGTCAAGTTCTAAAGCAGTAAGACCTTGGGAAAGGCCTGGAGAACAGTACTGAAAAGTCCACAAAGGTGGGTTGCTCCTGAGGCAACAGAAGAGGCCTCCTGGGCCCAGAGGCAGTTGCCATGGCCCATTATTGGGTCTTGGCACTGTACATCTATAAATTCAGTCTCGTTTGTGCCAAGAGCCAGAGCATGTGCAGAATTGCCATAAACAAAACTCCCAAGACAACAATGAGAGGGAATCTCTTGTATTAGTCTTTTTTTTAAAAAAGAAATTTTATTTCTTTATTTGGCTACATTGGGGCTTAGAAGGTATTTGGGATCCTAATTTCCCAACCAGGCGTCCAGCCCACATCCTCTGCTTTGGAAGGTGGATTCTTAACCACTGGAGCACAAGGCAAGTCCCTGGTATTAATCTTTATCAAATCCTGTGTCTGTCCCACTGGATGAAAGGCTTTTGTCAGCTGATCTTATGGTATCAGGGAGTTGATGACACCCAGGAAGCCCAAAGACCCTAGAAGTCACCTAGAAGCAAGGGCACCCAATTTAACTGGATGATTTTAAGGGTTCCCTCTGCACCCCCAAGGGGTACAAGAGAAAATCCTGGGCCCTGACCTGCTTTTCACATTTTGTTACATTTTCTTTCTCCAGATTATCTAGAGCCGTTTTCTTTTCTGTTTGGTCATTTATTTTGCCTCTTAGCCAGGTTTTTCCTGATTCTTCTTGGGGAGTGGCATGCTTTTTAAAAAGCACATTTGAACACATCTGTATTGTTTTTACTAGTTAACTCTTAGGTGAGAGACTGAGCATGCCTAATCCCCAACAACAGGCGTGGATGGGTGATCACAGAGGGTCCTTGGACGATGTACCTTCTTTAAGGGAGGGAGCAGGCTGAGCAGAGTTCAGGGTTGCTTCTGCGCTGTCTGGTGTGTGTCTGAATTTATAGGAACTATGACTAAAACTCTACAAATACTCTTGCTTTCCTCCCTACTGTTTTCACTCAGTTCAGTTCAGTCACTCAGTCATGTCTGACTCTTGGCAACCCCATGAACCACAGCACGCCAGGCCTCCCTGTCCATCACCAACTCCCAGAGTTTACCCAAACTCATGTCCATTGAGTGGTGATGCCATCTAACCATCTCATCCTCTGTCGTCCCCTTCTCCTCCTGCCTTCAATCTTTCCAACATCAGGGTCTTTTCAAATGAGTCAGCTCTTTGCATCGGTGGCCAAAATATTGGAGTTTCAGCTTCAACATCCTTCCAGTGAAGACCCAGGACTGATTTCCTTTAGGATGGACTGGTTGGATCTCTTGCAGTCCAAGGGACTCTTAAGAGTCTTCTCCAACACCACAGTTCAAAAGCATTAATTCTTCTGCACTCAGCTTTCTTTGTTGTCCAACTCTCACATCCATACATGACCACTGGAAAAACCATAGCCTTGACTAGACAGACCTTTGTTGACAAAGTAATGTCTTTGCTTTTTAATATGCTGTCTAGGTTGGTCAAAACTTTCCTTCCAAGGAGTAAGCGTCTTTTAATTTCATGGCTGCAATCACCATCTGCAGTGATTTTGGAGCCCCCCAAAACAAAGTCAATGGCAACTCACTCCAGTACTCTTGCCTGGAAAATCCCATGGACGGAGGAGCCTGGCAGGCTGCAGTCCATGGGGTCGCTGAGAGTCAGACACAACTGAGCGATTTCACTTTCACTTTTCACTTTCACGCATTGGAGAAGGAAATGGCAACCCACTCCAGTGTTCTTGCCTGGAGAATCCCAGAGACGGGGGAGCCTGGTGGGCTGCCGTCTATGGTGTTGCACAGAGTCGGACACGACTGAAGCGACTTAGCAGTAGCAGTAGCAAAATAAAGTCTGACACTGTTTCCACTGTCTCCCCTTCTATCTGCCCTGAGGTGATGGGACCGGATGCCATGATCTTAGTTTTCTGAATGTTGAGCTTTTAAGGCAACTTTTTTGCTCTCCTCTTTCACTTTCATCAGGAGGCTCTTTAGTTCTTCACTTTCTGCCATAAGGGTGGTGTCATCTGAATATCTGAGGTTATTGATATTTCTCCCAGCAATCTTGATTCTAGCTTGTGCTTCATCCAGCCCAGCATTTCTCATGAAGTGCTCTGCATGTAAGTTAAATAAGCAGGGTGACAATATACAGCCTTGATGTACTCCTTTTCCTACTTGGAACCAGTCTATTGTTCCATGTCCAGTTCTAACTGTTGCTTCCTGACCTGCATACAGATTTCTCACATATATGTATATATGTTTTTCACTCAGTCCTCCTTTAAACAACTATCTGTGTTGCTCTAGTCACATTTACTTTATTGCTTCTACGTGCATGTGTCCTATTTCCTTATCTATTCTTTTGTGATGGACTTCTAAGTATCTTCCAAATTCCCATGACTGCAAATAACTCTGAGATAAAGATCCTGATGTGCTTAAGAGCTGATTCATCACAGTCTCTTGGGGCATATCCTGAAAGAGGGATTTCTGGATCCCAGAGAATGAGCATATGTAAACTCCAGAGTAATGTGTAAACTCTCCTTATACTTACCTACACTGCCAACAAATGCTTTTTCCCTTCACTGTATACTGCAATCTATATAGAAGCATGTGGAAACCCACTTTCTAGAATGGAGCCCATGGTTGTCCGATGTGAATATCAGTGTGACTCCTCCAGACTGGAGTCATGATTAGACTCAGGCCAGTTGAGTCTGTAGGTGGGGTCAAGCGACCTCAGCCAAAGGAGATCGTGTGCTTGAGGCAGGTTTCTCACCCTGGCTGTCTAGACCCATCAAGAGGCATTTAGGCTCCAGTATCTGCATCTGTCACAAGCAACTCCTCATCACACCTTGACCTTCCCAGTGATTGTGCTACACATCACAGTGTGAGAATCATCAGTTTAAGTCAAGCTTTGATAGAACAGAGATAGTCAGATGAGGTGGACCATTAAGCCATTCACTTTCCTTCATCAACAACCTCATCTGCATCATCACCTAATGTTAATAGCATTAAGAACAAAAAAGTTATTGAGTTTCTTTCCCTGTGGCAGGCACCATATGACATCCCTTACAACACAGTCCTATTTAATTGTTTTGAGAAACCTACCCCAGGGTACAACCACCACTTCAGAGATACAGGGCCCTGCCAGGGAGATACAGGTCTCACATAGACCAGGAAGACAGCAGGCTCCTGGGACCCTGTGGTCTGGCTTCCCTTCCCTCAGTACTGCCTTTGATGAGCTCCCTCTGATATGGGGGTTTGTGGGCCTGCAAACATCTCTCTCTTGAGGTCAGCACTGCAGGGAGTGAATGGAGGAGGACTGTACAGAGGGACTAGCTAAAATTTGATGCTGTCACAATGGAGGCTGGGGAGCCTGATACAGCGGTGGTTCTTCATAACTGCCCAACATGGGGCATTGGGGCCATGTCTCTGAGCCCTTTTTTTTTCTTTGGTTAGCGGTGTGATCTACTCCCAAAGAGGGACATCACTTTAAGGGAGAGAGGCTTGTGTCAGGGCTGGGCAGTAAAGTGTAAAGGCAGATTTTTTTCAAGCACATTTTATTCTAAGCACATTTATGTTTCAATCATTAGAGAAATGATGAAGGTTTGGCTTTTGAACAGAAAGATCCTCTAGCCCAATGCCCTGATTTTGCAGAAAGAGAATGGAGGTCAAGAGTGGTCATCACCTGCCCAAGACCTCACAGGCAGCAGAGGCAGGAAGGATATGACTGGGTGAGGCAGGCTGGGCTTGCAGGTCTGCTCTGCCAAGTGTTCTTGGGTGAGTCACGTCCCCTCTGGACCACAAAGACAGAAACACTGGCCCTCTGGAGCTGCTTCAGGGACTGAGTCCAGAGTGGTCAATCCCTCTTTCCCTTTCTGATTTCCAGGCTCCTTCTGCTGCCCTGAGGCTGTCCCATTCATTAATGCGGATGGAGTGCCTTCTCAGGAAGTCAGATCCTTTCAGTTCAGTTCAGTCACTCAGTCGTGTCCAACTCTTTGTGACCCCATGAACTGCAGCACACCAGGCTTTCCTGTTCATCACCAACTCCTGGCGCTTACTCAAACTCATGTCCATCAAGTCAGTGATGACATCCAATCATCTTATCCTCTGTCGTCCCCTTCTCCTCCTGCCTTCAGTCTTTCCCAGCATCAGGGTCTTTTCAAATGAGTCAGTTTTTCACATCAGTGGCCAAAGTATTGGAGTTTCAGCTTCAGCATCAGTCCTTCCAATGAATATCCAGGACTGATTTCCTTTAGGATGGACTGGTTGGATCTCTTGCAGTCCAAGGAACTCTCAAGAGTCTTCTCCAACACCACAGTTCAAAAGCATCAATTCTTCGGTGCTCAGCTTTCTTTATAGTCCAACTCTCACATCCACACATGACTACTGGAAAAACTATAGCTTTGACTAGACAACCTTTGTTGGCAAAGTAATGTCTCTGCTTTATTATTTAGGATTATTTAGGATTCTTCTCTATTTGACGTGTAAGCTCAGGCACTTCAGTTGTGTCCAACTCTTTGTGACCCAATGGACTATAGCCCGCTAGGCTCCTCTGTCCATGGGATTCTCCAGGCAAGAATACTGGAGCGGGTTGGCATTACCTTCTCCAGGGGATCTTCCGCACCCAGAGATGGAACCCGGATCTCCTGCACTGCAGGCAGATTCTTGACTGCTGAGCCACTGGGGAAGCCGTCTCTATTTGGACCTGTAATAATTTGTCATAAACCAGAAAAAGTTCTGACACTCTTTCAAATGCCAGAGAGGTGGAAATCACCTGACACATTTGCAGGAACTGACTCATTACACCATAAATACCCCAAATAGCCAAATCTTTTAGAAATACCATGATTGAAGACTTTTTCATTGTTGGCCTCTTCCAAAGAGAAGTAATTGATTTTTAATTGCGATTAGGATGGGATATCTGGATTAACATTTAAAAGTGTGTCAGACCTGACAAAGTGAGCTCTCTTACAAGATCTCTGGCTGTATCTGCCGTTTTTCTAGGACAGAAATATTGGGATACATCTAGCCACCTGTTTGCATTCAGGAAGGCACGACTTGTTTTTACCTGTACGGACCACACGGGGGCGCTTAAGGCCTTTTCTGCGTGGTCTAGTCGCTCTTCTAAGACTCACGGCAGCAGCTCCAGGACCAGAAGCACGTTTCAACCAAATGGGTGACCCTTCTTCTGACAAGACCACCAAATGTGGTCATTTGTAGCGGCCCGTGTCACTAAAAATCAGTGTCAATTTAAAGATACGTAGGAAGACAAAGCAGATATTGCAAAGATTGCCTTGTGGAAATGACCTGTGTGGAACAGGTCATCTTTGAAGCTGAAGACAATTCATAAGTGCGTCCCAGACTGCATATGTTCTGTTTTTACAGGATCAGTAAGTAGAATATATTGCCAAGTTTGGAAGGGGGAAAAGACTCTATTTTATAAGGGTTCTTGAGCTCTTTTAAAACTTTTTAAATTAAAATATCCAACATATACAGAGAAAACATTACAGTGAACCTTATGGACCACTACTTATTCATGTAAATCCTCTGCAACTGTAATTATCAATACCTGGGCAATCTTTTTTTCAGCTACACTTTCTTCAGTGTTATTTTGAACCCACATCCAGACCAAACCTTCTCATTTCATCTGAATATTTTGTTATGTACCTCTGTAAGAGAATCATAATACTATCATTCTACCCAGATAATAAACATTAATTTCTTAGTATTCCTAGATATCAAATGTCTAGTCAGTGATAACAGTTTCCTGATTTCTTTTTAAATTTTTAATTTTTTGTTTTAATAGCAATCAAGCTAGAGTCCGTATGTTGTGATATATCTCTTATGATCTGTATGTCCTTTCTGTTGTTGTTGAATAAACTGGTTCTTTCATCCTGGAGAATTTCTCACAGTTTTGATTTTGCTTTTGACTTCCAATGGTATTGCTTCACATGTTTTCCTATCCCCTGTGATTCCTGCTGGAAGTTTAGAGTTATAGGCTTCAGGTCAGTTCAGTTCAGTTCAGTTGCTCAGTTGTGTCCGACTCTTTGCAACCCCATGAATTGCAGCACACTAGGCCTCCCTGTCCATCACCAACTCCCGGAGTTTACCCAAACCCATGCCCATCGAGTCGGTGATACCATCCAGCCATCTCATCCTCTGTCGTCCCCTTCTCCTCCTGCCCCCAATCCTTCCCAGCATCAGGATCTTTTCCAATGAATTAGTTCTTCACATCAGGTGGCCAAAGTATTGGAGTTTCAGCTTCAACATCAGTCCTTCCAATGAACACCCAGGACTGATCTCCTTTAGGATGGACTGGTTGGATCTCCTTGCAGTCCAAGGGACTCTCAAGAGCCTTCTCCAACACCACAGTTCAAAAGCATCAATTCTTCGGTGCTCAGCTTTCTTCACCGTCCAACTCTCACATCCATACATGACTACTGGAAAAACCATAGCCTTGACTAGATGGACCTTTGTTGGCAAAGTAATGTCTCTGCTTTTTAATATGCTGTCTAGGTTGGTCATAACTTTCCTTCCAAGGAGTAAGCGTCTTTTAATTTCATGCTTGCAATCACCATCTGCAGTGATTTTGGAGCCCCCCAAAATAAAGTCTGCCACTGTTTCCACTGTTTCCCCATCTATTTCCCATGAAGTGATGGGACAAGATGCCATGATCTTAGTTTTCTGAATGCTGAGCTTTAAGCCAACTTTTTCACTCTCCTCTTTCACTTTCATCAAGAGGCTTTTTAGTTCATCTTCACTTTCTGCCATAAGGGTGGTGTCATCTGCATATCTGAAGTTATTGATATTTCTCCCGACAATCTTGATTCCAGCTTGTGTTTCTTCCAGCCCAGCATTTCTCATGATGTACTCTGCATATAAGTTAAATAAGTAGGGTGACAATATACAGTGTTGGTGTACTGCTTTTCCTATTTGGAGCCAGTCTGTTGTTCCATGTCCAGTTCTAACTGTTGCTTCCTGACCTGCATACAGGTTTCTCAAGAGACAGATTAAATGGTCTAGTATTCCCATCTCTTTCAGAATTTTCCACAGTTTATTGTGTTCCACACAGTCAAAGGCTTTGGCATAGTCAATAAAGCAGAAATAGATGTTTCTCTGGAACTCTCTTGCTTTTTCGATGATCCAGCGGATGTTATAGGCTTGGTTAGGTGCATATTACCACAGTTGGATTCATTATTACTGAGCAGTTGCTAAGTAGTGATCCTCAAATTCTTTTTCTATTAGTTGAAGAACTTCTATAGAGACACTGTGCCCCTCATCCATCACATGGCTTGTTTAGATTTGGATCATATGGAAAAGAGGATAAGTGGTGGAAGATTTCTCTTTGTTTACCAATTTTCGCAACCAGTTTAGCATCTGCCAGAGGTGACCAATAAGGTTTATATTGTTGCATCATTACAGATTTTAAACATATTTCATGTGTTTCAACCTATTGCAGTTGTTGTGTTATCTTTGCCAGGTGGGAGCTTCTTCAGGCTGACTTCTGTCATGATCCTAGTCATCACAAGAGCTTCATTGCTGTGTGGCAAGATAAGATGTCCCAGAATCATTTTGGACTCCTGGTTTCTTTGGTGAGAAATGGTATTTAAAGACCATAAGATGGGTGTGCCAGGTGTTTTATGAATTTTACCTCCTGAGAGTCATGAGAAGAAGATTGGGCATCATCAACCTACTTGTAGAGGTGGGTTGCAAGATCCAGCAGCAGTGTGCCTTCTTCTGCCCTTCATCTTTTTCTTTGTAGAGTCAGCCAATGCTGCTGGGATACTGCAATCAGCAAGGGACTGGGGACTTCTCCTCAATCTGGGTATTGTATGCCCTTGTTTCCTCTTGGAACCCAATGGAAACCACCTTGACTACAGATAGTAGCCTGACATGGTGGGAAGAAGCATCAGCATCTGGCTCACTGACAACCTAAATCCAGGTCACGGCCAGCTACTTACTAGCTCTGACCTATGGCCAAGTTATTTAAACTCTTTGAGCCTCAGTCTGCTAATCTGTAAAATGGGATGAATAGCATCTATCTAATACATTTTTAATGGGGGTTAAAATGGATGATCTTTTCTAGCTTAATGATAACCTGTAAAGAGCCTAACACAGAGCCAGAAACACATTAATTTAGACTACTACCTCACACCCTAAAATAGTAAGTTGGGTTTGATCATTTTAACCCAAGATAGTAATTAGATACCATACTTCTAATTAAATCAAGCACCATACTGCTGTGAAAATAAACAACGAGGAAGAAGTCCAAACAAGGGATCAGGTAGGCTGTTTACTGTTCTGGTATTATCCACTAGATTAAGGTCTAAAACTTTTTCTGTCTTTAGATACATTTGTTAAGGTAAATACCTTCCCACTTCTCATCTCCCAACAAATTAATGGCAAACAGTAATAAACCTTCAATTTATGAAATCAGGGCAGGATTAAGCATAAAGCTAAAATGTCATGTTCAGATGGAAGAGCACCAGAGACCAGTAGGTTTCCAAGAGTCTCCAACACGGTGCCATCTTTGTTCCTGTCTCGTCATGTTTATTCCTCTCTGGGAGGATACCTTCTTCCACCTCTGTTTTATCTTTCCAGTTTGACCCAGTGCAGTGATTCCATACTTTCCAAAGTCCCATACTTTTGACCCTATTTCTCACAGTCATAAAAATTCCCAGAAGTAGGACTGGGACCATTGCTCATGTAAATATCTCTGTATGAAACTAAGCCTGTGATCAGCACTCTTATGCTTTTTGAAAAAAGGAATCAAATATCTCAAAGGAAGAAATAAGTGCAAGTAGAAGTATTTTTGTTTATCACATCATCAATATGCAAATAACATATTCTGAGACTCACTATAACAGTCAAAATGAGTTCTCTCAACTGTGGTGCTCCCACATTCTATGCATATGCCTGTTCACACTTACCTCACCACACTGCATTCTTCATTAGCTGAGAGCAAGGACTAGTTTTTTAATGTTAAGTGGCAGTGGTGTTACCTGAAAGCTTAAAGATATTTCTTTGATGGTGGTCACTGAAATCTGTTAAGATTCCTTGCAAAACACTTGTTTTCATTTTAACAATGACACACTTGAATTGTACAAAATTTAGAAAATAATGAGAAGAGAAAAGATGAATGATCATTTAATCGCCTGTATAACTACTGTGAATATTTAGTTTTCTTTCTATACATAATGAAATTTTAGAAAGTATAGTTTTCACATTTTCAGTATTGTGTTTTTCTTAACCTCACATGATGTCATAGACATTTTGTTGTTATGCAATTATTATGTGTGTGTCTGCTGAGTCACTCAGTTGTGTCTAACGTTTTGCATCACCGTGGACTACAGCCTGCCAGACTCCTCTGTTCACAGGATTCTTCTGCAAGAATCCTGGAGTGGGTAGGCATTCCTTTTTCCAGGGAATCTTCCTGACCCCGGGATCAAACCTGTGTCTTCTGCATTGCAGGCAGATTCTTTACCACCTGAGCCACTTATGGGCATGGTTTAGTTTCTAGGTCATGTCTAACTCTTGTGACCCCATGGACTGTAGTCCACCAGGCCTCTCTGTCTATGGAATTTTCCAGCTAAGAATACTGGAGTGGGTTACCATTTCCTTCTCCAACATAGTTATTATAATCATATTTAAATAACTGCACTGTTTTGGCAATTTAGATTGTTTCCTGTTTTTCTGATATAATAAATAGCACCATAATAAATATGTTAGTATATATAATTTTTAAATGAATTTTGAATTATTTCTCTAGGAAAAAGTTAAAGGTGTGGAATTTCTCTATAAAAGGATATGAATATTTTTATGGATGGTGACACATATAGTCAAATACTCATAAAAATTTTATATCATCTTATAGCCTCATCACTCATATGGTATGAATTATGTTTAATGACACTTTGGTGAGATATGGTTTATTTTTTAAAAAACTTTTTATGATGATATTGGGAAAAATGGAATTGCATTTGATTATTGTTGAGGGTAAGCATTTTTTCATGATTTGTAACTAGTTATGTTTCTTTAGGTTATAGAATGATGGATCTTGACTAGATCTTAGCAATCATCTGCTCCAGTGTCATTCATATTTTTTTATATGCAGTAGTATACATTTTTCAAAAGCAATTATACACACTCCAATTTCTAGAACAGCTACAAATACAAGTGTTCTGGTTGGAGAGGGAGTGGAGGGTCCTGTAAGCCCTACCACTTAGCTTTCCTTCAACCTATGACACTGCTCCACGAAACCCTAGTCCTCTGTGAAAGAGTTTGCAAATCACCCATTGGCCTCTAGTGTGATCTTACCCCCTTGGAAGATATCCCTGATGAATCCTTGCAGAGGTAACTTGGTGACCTGTGGAGCCACAGCCTGTTTGATCGAAGGAGCAAAGAGCTATGAGGGCTGCCAAGGACCACCTGCAAAATCTCATTGGGCAGGTAGGTGAGGAGTGGTATTGAGGATGTGTGTGTGTGTGTGTGTGTGTGTGTGTGTGTGTGTGTGTGTGTGTGTGTGTGTGTGTGTGTATGTAGAGTAGGTGATGGTGCTGGCAATATTTCTGCTGAGGAGAAGATGTAACCTTTCTCTTATAGGACAGTCTTTTACATTATTGAACAGTACACCTAACATTGGTCTCTAAACATCTGTCTTACCAAGTTGAAACAACCAAGGGTGTAATGACTCACATTACAAAAGGACCATAGGGTCTCTTTAAGTGGCATCTTTTTGGGAGCTTATTTGCAGGTCATTAAATACTTAATAGAGGGAGAAAGAAATAATTGATGTGTTCTGGGCCACTGGTGTTTAAGTAGCAATCAGATACAAAAACAAAGTGGATCTGAAGTTATACTGATTTATGTCTGATTTTGAAATTTTGCCTTTTACTGGCTAAGGAGCTAAAGAATGAAACCATGCAATTTAATATCTAGGGACCTGCCAATTAAAAGTTGTCTCTGCAATCCATACACACCTGCTGATGTTGTCCCTGCGATGCATCTCAAAGTGCATGCTAGTCTCCTGGGGGCCTTGTTAAGATGCACATTCTGATTCAAAAGCTCTGGGGAGGGAATGGGGCATCTTCATTTCTGACAAGCTCCCAGGTGGTACCAATGGTGTTGGTTTCAGGACCATACATACCTTCAGTAGTGAGAGTCTAGGGAAACTTCCAACAAATCAGTAAGAAGGTCGAAATATCCTCCATTGATCCTCTCTTGGAACAAATTAGGACCCCTTTATCCCCTCTACTGATAATAGCATTCAAAAATTAGAATCAAAAATTAGAAACAGATACCACTGACCAACAGACTGATCAATAAACTAACCACAAACAGACACCTCAGTAAGTTTTTCTGCTCCTTACAAGGCTCTCATGCTCTTGACCAAATCCCACTTTCATACTTGTTATCTCTTCTCCTCGTGGGTTAAATACAAGCAACTCATGGAACTGAAGAGCCACTTCATGAGCATATATGGAGTGTATTGTGTGGTTCTGTGGTTTTTCAACCTTTTGGATTGTTCTCGGTTGTAGAAGGCTGTCTTGCAGGATGTTTGCGAGCATCCCTGGTCTCTACTCATTAGATGGCAGTAATATTCCAGCTCCTCCTCCCCACCATTGCTGTTCCTGAAATAAAAAATGCCCCTGGGGGAATCCCTGGTTGAGAACCATTGCCCTAGACTGTGCATGGCTTGGGGAACAAACAGAAGAAACTTTTGAGTGGAGCGAGGAGTAAAGCAACTTTTTTGTTTATTTTTAATTGGAGGATAATTTCTTTACAATATTGTGTTGGTTTCTGCCATACATCAACATGAATCAGCCATAGGTATACATATGGTATACATAACTATAGCCATAGGTATACATATCCCCTCCCTCTTGAGCCTCCCTCCCACCTCCTACCCTATCCCACCCCTCTAAGTTGTCACAGAGTATTGGTTTGAGCTCCCTGAGTCATAGAGCAAATTATCACCCGCTATCATCTGTTTTATATATGGGAATATATGTGTTTCCATGCTACTCTCTCAATTTGTCCCACCCTCTCCTTCCCTCACTGTGTCCATAAGTCTGTTCTCTATGTCTGCGTCTCCATTGCTGCCCTGCAAATAGGTTCATTGTACCATCTTTCTAGATTCCATATGTGTTTGCATGCTGGTGTTACTCAGTTGTGTTGGATGCTTTGGGACTGCAGGGACTGTAGCCCGCCAGGCTCTTCTGTCCATGGGGTTTTCCAGGCAAGAATACTGGAGTGGATAGCCATTCCCAAGGGGTCTTCTCGACCCAGGGACTGAACCTGGGTCTCCTGTATTGCAAGTGGATTCTTTACCATTTGAGCCACCAGGGAAGCCCAGATTCCATATATATGTATTAATATATGATGTTCATTTTTCCTTTCTGACTTACTTCAACTCTGTAAATAGGCTCTAGGTTCATTCATTTCATTAGAACTGACTGAAATGCATTTTTTATGACTGAGTAATATTCCTTTGGGGCTTCCTAGGTGGCACTAGTGGTAAAGAACCCGCCTGCCAATGCAGGAGACATAAGAGACATGGGTTTGATCCTTGGGTTGGGAAGATAACCTGGAGGAGAGTATGGTAATCCATTCCAGTATTCTTGCATGGAGAATCCCCATGGATAGAGGAGCCTGGCAGTCTACAGTCCATGGGGTCATAAAGAGTCGGAAACGACTGAAGTGACTTAGGACAAACACACAATATTCTACTGTGTATATGTACCACAACTTCTTTATCAGTTTATCTGTCGATGGACATCTAGGGTGCTTCCATGTCCTAGCTATTGTGAATAGTGCTGCAATGAACATTGGGGTACATGTGTCTTTTTCAGTTATAGTAGAAAGCAACATTTTTGATTGTTGAGTCTTCGATGTTGACAAAGTCAAGGAGGAGGTGCTGGGTTCTCTGCTTCTGACGCTGCAGAATAAGGGCCAGAGCTCGAAGCTCTTGGCTGCCATCTTCCAAACTGTGTGGGTGTGTCTCATTGGTGGAACTCAAAGCATTTGCCAAACCTTACTTGCAAGTGTGTTCAGGAAATGTGGTGATTAGTTTTTCATGTCTGCAGTGAAGGAAGCTCTCTAGAAGAGTGTGGAGTGGATGTGGATTATGCCAGGTCCACTCCTCCCCTAAGCCTCAGAATTCCCTGGGAGCAGCTACCCCTGGAGTAATAGAACTTTGGTTAAGCGGAAAGGCCCCCTAGAACTTTTTGTAGCAGCAGGATTATTTTCCTGAATAGCTTTAACATGATTATTTGCTTCTTCACTACCAACATAAGTAAGATTAGTATCAATAGAGAAATATACAAGGCCTATACTCTCACCAGGCCTGTCTTATGATTGATTGTTTATGATTACAAAATGGGCAGACATTCTATTGATAGAATAGCCTTTCAATCCAGGACCTCAAGAAAGATTAATAATCATGGTTCTGCTTATAGATGCTGCCTCTGTTCCAGGGGCTATTTAAGGACTTTTTTCTATATTAACTTACTTGAGCCTCACAACAATACCCCAATAATAGCTTTTACAGATGAGAAAACTAAGGCTCTGAGGCTAAAAGTGTCTTCCCCGAGGTCACCCAACCAGGAAATGGCAGGGCTAGGATTCCAACTCATGGAAATCTGGTTACAAAGTCTGTTTTTAATAACTAAACTGTAACTAGGATTCAGTTAGGTATAGTCTTATTATTTATAAAGGTAATGTGGTCCTAACAGGGAGACTATGAAAAAATGTAGAAGTATGTCAATTCAAGATCTTCACAGCTTGTGAAAAGACAAATTGGTTAAGTGATATAGTGGCTTGAATGGGGTACCAGGTTTTCATTAAGAATTCAGTCAGATGAAACTTGAATCTGAGACAGAGGTTCTCTATGATGCCATGCCCTTCACTATGGTATGAAGTCCTCACTATAATCTGTGCTAAGTCACTTCAGTCGTGTCCGACTCTGTGCGACCCTCTGGACTGTAACCCGCCATGCTTCTCTGTCCATCGGGATTCTCCACGCAAGAATACTGGAGTGGGTTGTCATGCCCTCCTCCAGGGGATCTTCCCAACCTGGGGATCGAACCTGTGTCTCCTATGGCTCCTGAATTGGCAGGCAGGTTCTTTACCACTAGCGCCACCTGGGAAGCCCCACTATAATCTGAACCTATGGTTAAAAGTGGCCCACTAGTGTCATTGGCTGGTATTTAGTCAACTTCTTGCCTGATATCCCCACCCACCTGCAAAGTCTCAAATATAAAGTCTTAGAAGAAACAGCAAAATCTTCTCAGTGTGTAATTAACAGGAAGGCAGATGGGTTAGGAAAGGACGGAAAACTCATACCCTTTCTCCGAATTAGGAGCCTAAGTTTTTCCATATGAAAGAAAAAAAAATCAAATGGAATAGTTTGAACAATAATATATTTCAACACTTTCATGTTTCATCCTCTGCTCTCTTCTTTTAGAAACTTCTGGATGAGTTTCCCCACTGAAAGATCAAAAGAGCAGAGCAATTCTTAATAGCAACTATGAAGTCGATGTATTTCACAATAGACTCTTTAGTGCTGGCTGTAGATGCTTCTCAGAATATTTCTTGATTTACTTATGCAAAGGCATGCCTTCAACTTTGAAAACTTCAATCTTGAAGACAGAGCTAAATCAATATATTGCTCATGAAGAATTCAGAATAGGAACTTATCCATTTGGCTTAGAATGTCATTGTTTTTTGGGAAGAACTGATTCACATGTATTTTATAGATTCTGAAAACTTCTAACTGTAGAACTGGTTTTTGTGAGTAAAATAAGCAAATGTATTCATTGGAAAAAACTAAACAATAGAATGAAAATATTGATATATAAGTATTCTTGTTATAAAAAGTAAATAATTATGTTTATAAATACGTGCCTATTCCCTCACTGAAATTGTGAAAATGCATGTCTTCTATGTGTGTGCATTTCTGTTTCCTGATATCAGGGCTGGCTCTTGGTTCAACCTTTATCAGACATAGGGGGCAGATGGTGCCTCAGATACTTTGTGTCTTTTGCCCCATCTGGGTTTTGAATTCTTAATCTTCAAAAGGAGAGATTAAAGATAACCTCAGAAGGATGTCCTGGCACTCATAGGATATTGTTCAGTGGTTTAAAACCTGGTTTACTCTTCAGAAATAGCCCCCATTGGTGGTAAAAGCAGTGGAAACATGTGATGACTCCATTCACAGCCATCCAAGCAGCTCCCATTGAGGGCATTTAGATGGCGTAGACTTTTTCTCAGAGCAAAGGTACTTAACCTTGGATAAGAGGCTGAACCTTCATTTTCTGTCCGTGAGATGGCAGGATCATCGTTCCTCTGAGGATTCAGGGCTGGGAACCAGCACACACCTAACTCACAGAACACAGTGGGAAGACATAGAACACTTGCCCACTACAGTGGGAAGAAGGAAGAGCCACTGCTAATCATTAATGACATGAAAGGGCATCCTTGACCAGCAAGACTAAAAGGTGGCCCAGGGCTCTGCTGAACAATTTCACGGCTCTCTTTTCTAGGATTTTTCACTCGTTTGGTTGGGGTTGTCACTCCCTCCCCAGCTTCCCCTTGGATTAGATGCCCACTATCTTAGGGTCATCCGTTCCTTTGCTCCTCCTGTCCCCACCCCTTAAGAGAGAGTCTCAGGGCTTTAACTCTTGCTCTAAGCACTGTTTTTGACAACAGCGTACAGGTTGCCTGTAACCGCATCATTCAGGGCACTTAGGAAACTGAGGTTCTTTGGCCCCAGCTAAGACTTGGATAAGATTCTTGTTTAATAGACTATAATTTTTAAAATTTTCTTTATTATTTTTTTGTTATTTTATTTTTAAAATTTTTAATCAAAGTATAATTGGTTTACAATATTGTGTTAGTTTCAGGTGTCCAGCACAGTGATTCTATTATAAGTATATATATTCTTATTCCTTTTCATATTCTATCCCTTATAGGTTATTACAAGATATTTAGTATAGTTCCCTGTGCTATACAATAGGTCCTTGTTGGTGATCTATTTTATAAATATGAGTGTATACATTTAACAAACTCTTGAGCTGATTTTTAGTGCCCCAAACTTTAAGATTCAATGCTCTAGGTATGAATGATTCCTCATCTTTAAATATAAAAATATACTTAAAGGGGATACATGGGTTTGGGTCAAAAAAGTGCAGCTTAAATCCCTCATTTCAAGCATTAGGAAGAAAGCCGGAGAGGCAGGAGAGTGAGATACTGTGGGGACTCTGGAAATTCTACCCAAGTCATTATTCCCCTTCTCCACCTACTTGCAAAACCGACTTCACTAGCCTCAGTGATCCTGGCACCCTCCTCCCCCTGACAAGCCATTTTGGAGGTTACAGTGACCTCTTTAGAAATGAGTTATTCTGAAGTGACAAATTTTTCAGAAGACATAATTCAAAATCTTTGGGCAAAGATGTGGTGTGGAGAAATGACCAGATTAAAGCCTAACTTTTAATTGGAGAATGCTAACTTAAAAGTTTGGAAAATAAAAAGGCGCTGAATTGTGTGTGAGTGTGTGTGTGGTGTGCATGTGTGTACAGGTGTGTATGAGTGATAGGTGTGAATATGAGTGTGTTGTGGTGTGTGTGTATATAGTATGTGTGTATGTGGGGTGTGTATGTGTGTGTGTGTGCAGTGTGCATATGTGTACAAATATGTGTGAGTGATAGGTGTGAATATAAGTATATTGTAGTGTGTGTGTAGTATGTGGTATTTGTGTGTATGTGGAGTGTGTGTTTATATGAGGTATGTATGTGGCTGTGTGTGTATGCGTCTGTGTGTGTATGTGGGTTGTGTATGTGGCTGTGTGTGTATGTGGGGTGTGTATGTGGCTGTGTGTGTGTGGCAGATTTTGACCTCTGCTGAAACAGCAGTTCAGGTGATGGAAGTCTTCTGTTCAACTATGAAACAGATTGTTTTCCACCCAATCCTTTGGACATTGCCAGACCTCTGAGCCAGGATCGCTATCGCCACTGTGATAAACACTGTAAAGCTGACAGATTCCCGAAATGAACTTTATCTTGGGCTCTTATTTACTATTAATATAAGTTCATAAGAAAATTATTTGAGAACATAATCTGTGCTCAAAATACCTCAACTGGACTGAGTTGTGGGATGGAAGAGATGATTTGAGTGTTGAATCTGTGAAAATATATCATGTCTTTTTTTTGAAGATTGTTATTTTAGAAGCAGCTCAGGCAACATCAGTAGCATTTTCTTCCCTGGCCAACATCTACTTGTTCCTTTTTCCTTTGGCTTTTCTGTCTGATCCATTACCTGTCATTCCAGGGATTGCTAATCCAGCAGATACTTGCTGTTGCTGAGTCTAAGCTCCTTCTGCTCATTGCAGGACAGGCCAGTAAACTGGGAGACAAAGTGTAGGGACAAAGAATAGAAACTTTATTTGGAAAGCCAGAAGTCTGAGAAGATGGCAGGCAAATATCCCAAAGAACCATCTTACCTGGACCTAGATGCTAGTTTCTTTTATAAAACAGAGAGAGGGGGAGATGAGGAGGTAAAGTAAAGAAAACCTAAATTTTGCAAATATCTCCTGGTTTCACTAGCCTCAGGGAGGAGATGTGTTAATATCTTCTTTCCTGTGGCCATTCACAGGTGATAAGGGTCAGGATATTTTCCTGAGAGTTGAACAAAGGTATAATATTAATATTCATGCAGAGGTCAGACCATTCCCTGAGACAGGCCATTATGTATGCTTATAGCTATGTGAGTGTGAGTGTGAAAGTTGCTCAGTCCTGTTCGACTCGTTGCAACCCCATGCACTGTACAGCCCATGGAATTCTCCAGGCCAGAATACTGGAGTGGGTAGTCTTTCCCTTCTCCAGGGGATCTTCCCAACCCAGGGATCGAACTCAGGTCTCCCGTGTTGCAGGCAGATTCTTTACCAGCTGAGCGACAAGGGAAGCCCAAGAATACTGGAGTGGGTGGACTATCCCTTCTCCAGTGGATCTTCTGGACCCAGGAATTGAACCGGGGTCTCCTGCATTGTAGGCAGATTCTTTATCAACTGAGTTATCAGGGAAGCCCAGGCAACATCATATTAGTGATTAACTTGTAACAAAATAAACAGAAAGCAAAGGCTGAAGTAAAAGAAGCAGATCTAGTATGGAGTCAGATTTGTTCTTTCCTATTATATGCCATCCTAAAGATCCAGAGGCCTTGGAGGCAGACCTCCAAGTGGAATATATCGGACTCTTCTTAGGCAAAAAATAAGGACTCTGAGCCAGCAGAGGGAGCTTTCTGTCCAAATTGAACTTCCTCTGAATTTGCTGTGTAGATCTGTAGTCTTTCCCTTCTAAAACTTTAGAAGGAATTTTCAGACAGCCTGGCTGAATCAAGCCTGGCTTGGTGCATCGAATGAATAACCTGTGTAATTCTGGATCTGAAGCATGTGTGCAAACTTCTCACCAGCACCTTCCATGTGGTGATTTGATGTTGAGAGAGAACGCATAAGACTTCAGGTTAACTTCCCTAATCCTGCTCTCGTTATGAAACTATGGTGTGAGATTGGACTCTCCATGAACTTTCTTGTTCTTTGTTCCTTCATTTATAAAATGAGGCTGCTACAGCCATGTGGTAAGATAAACAATGACCTCAGCAACAGAATACAGCTCTGTGTTAGAGCCAAAACCAGGGTCAGAGAATCACAGCTTCTTGAAGCTGGAAAGAGATGGGAGGGGGCACCTGATCCAGCCCCCATCTCAAGACGTGAAGCAGCTTCTAGGATGGGTGGCCAGTTTTCCCTTGGCAGCCAGCCCAGGACATGGGATCGCAGCCTATTGTTATCCAGGATATTGGGTTTCTGCAGCCTTGTGTGTGTGTGACTTTGAGGCGCTACAGTTTTGGACTCTGGGACAGGGAAAGTGAGCTTTCTGATGTGGCTGATGCATGACCCCCAGGGCCTCCCATGAAACAACACCATTTCAACTTTACTCTTTTTCTACTCCATCTACAGACTTCACTTGTTTTATGTGCTCATTCATTCAGCAAGTACTTTCGAGTTGTTCTTGAGTATCAGTTGCTGGGCTCCATAGTAGGGCTGTCACCACGAGGCATCATTGCCTTTTCACAGCTTACAAAGAAAGCTGGGGTGAATGCAGCCCATCTGACCTTCTTACATCTTTGCCTGCTTCTATGTCCATGGGTATGGTGTTCTGCCTAAATCTCCATCCTGCACTTTGACACCTAGTGAGTTTCTGTTTCATTTATTTTCCATTTTATGTAATTCACAAAATATTCTCAACCGTCTTGTAGTTTGCATGTCCTGGCCCTTTAGGCTTGAGTGGGGTCACATGATTAGTTCTGGCCAGTGATCTGCAAGTGTGGTGGGTTTTCTTTCTAGGTTGGAGCATTGACCATGGGTTCCAGACTCTCTAAACAAAGTTCTGGAGAAGGAATAGTGGCTGATCCTCTGCCTGGTGCCCTTAGTGACTATATGAAGCACAACGTCCTGATGACCATGTGTGGGATTGAGAAAAAATTGACCACTGGGCTGTTTCTTAACCATGATCCTAATCCAACCGATTATCCTCTTTTAGAAGAAGCAGTTTGGCTCCTGCTTTCTCTGGGCTAATCAATGGGATAAACTCATTTACCTATTCATGAATTCAAAAATAGGTAGTGAGCATCTCCTAGGTGTCAGGTACAGTTCAGAGGATGCAGCGTGAACACAGAGTCAGTAACTGGACCCTCATAGAGCTTACCTTCTAATGTAGAAGAAGAGGTAGCATTATAATATTGTCCAAAAAAAACAGAAACACAGGGACTTCCCTGGCAGTCCAATAGGTTGAGACTTGGCTTTCCAATGCAGATGGTGTGGGTTGCATTCTTGGTCTGGGAGCTAAGATGCCACGTGCTTCGTGGCCAAAAAACCAAAACATGAAACAGAATCAATATTGTAATGAATTCAATAAAGATGGTCCTCATAAAAAATATCTTTAAAAAAAAACCCCACAGAAGCACAAAGCCCAGTAGCGTTTGTAGTTAGTGAGACTATTCCTGATAAACCCTGGCATTTCAGAGTGTTGTGCACAAGATGTGTGGATGACAGCACCACCAGAAGCCCCCAAGCTGTCATCCAAGTGGATTGTGCTCAAAGGAAACCTCATGAAAGACCAGGAGGCTGAGAGCATATGAACTTCTTGGGCACCGCTGTTGAGGATTTTGAGGTATCATGTCACATGAACAATCTCCTGGGGCTCCCCAAAGTAGTCTTGTGAATTCCAAGACTGAGGAGATTCTCCTCGTGTGTCTGCTTCCCTAACTCCTGGTCTCACGCAGCTCCATCTGGCCTATTCTTTTGCCACATGGACAGGGTCAGGAGTTAGTAGAAAACAAAAAATAGTCTCAAAGGGAATGTGGGGGCCATCTATGAAAGGTGGGTTTGTTCTCCTTTCCTCAGGCACGAAGAGGAGAATCAAATTCACAGAGAATGATTGTTATTGTTATTTAGAGCCATTCTCAGGTGGACTCCTTTTGAAAAAATGTTTAATTGGGGTATAGTTGCTTTACCGTGTTATGTTCATTTCTGCTGTACAGCACAATGAATTAGCTATGTGTATACATATATCTCCTCTTTATTGGATTTCCTTTCCATTTAGGACACCACAGAGCATTGAGTAGAGTTCCCTGAGCAATACAGTAGGTTTTCAATAGTTATCTGTTTTACACATATTATCAATAGTGTATATTTGTCAATCCCATTCTCCCAATTCATCCCACCCTCCCTTCTCTTTTGGTGTTCATCTGTTTGCCCTCTATGTCTGTGTCTCTATTTCTGTTTTGCAAATAAGATCATCTCTACCAATTTTTTCAGATTCCATATATATATGTATGTATTAACATATGATATTTGTCTTTCTCTCTGACTTCACTTTGCATGACAAATCCTCTACTTTCTAGTTTATGTGGTCTTGGAAAGTCACTTGCCCTCTTTGAGCCTCAATGTCTTCCTATAAAATGAGAATACTAGCTATCTTACAGTATCACTGTGAAGGTTGGAAGCAGTAGGCAGGGTGCCTGATAGCTGTTGTTTTATGGAAGTAGGACAGTTTTCTCCAAGGGTGTTAGAATCTTTTGTCTCGCCTGAAGGGGATGGTGGAGAGGCACTCACATTGTTGCAATTCCCCCAAATTAGATAGATGCACATGGTCTGCAAAATATGACTTTCTTGTTATTAGGCCACTATGGTTCTATGTTGATATATCTGCTTTCTCCTGAAGATCAATTTTTCTATTTCAAATAAAGAAACATCTGTAAGGGTGAAGTCTGATTGAGCAGAGAAGGGGTGAGCCCTTTAAATACCTGCATCATGCGGACTCAGAATGCCAAGTTCTGAGTTGTATTTGGGACTCATGTATTAAGAAATACTTCTAATGGAACAAACTCACTGATACAGAGAATAGACTTGCTATTTCCAAGGAGGAGGTAGGGTGGAGGAGGGATGGACTGGGAGTTTGGGATTGTTGTTGTTCAGTTGCTCAGTCATGTTCAACTCTTTGCAACCCCATGGACTCTAGCCTGCCAGGTTTCTCTATCCATGGAGATTCTCCAGGCAAGAGTACTGGAGTGGGTTGCCATGCCCTCCTCCAGGGGATTTTCCCAACCCAGGGATCAAACCCAGGTCTCCTTCATTACAGGTGGATTCTTTATTGTCTGGGCCACAGGGAAGCCCAAGAATACTGGAGTGGGTAGCATATCCCTTCTCCAGGGGATCTTCCCGACCCACAAATCAAACCGGTGTCTACTGCATTGCAGGCAGATTCTTTACCAGCTGGGCTACCAGGGAAGCTCCACTATTTCCCTAAGTTTGCTCAAACTTATGTTCATTGAGTCAGTGATGCCATCCAAATATCTCATGCTCTTTTGTCCCATTCTCCTTTTGCCCTCAATCTTTCCCAGTATCAGGGTCTTTTCTAATGAGTCAGCTTTTCCATCAGGTGGCCAAAGTTATTGGAGCTTCAGCTTCAGCATCAGTCCTTCCAATGAATATTCAGGATTAATTTCCTTTAGGATTTACTGGTTTGACCTTGCTGTCCAAGGAACTCTCAAGAGTCTTCTCCAGTACAACAATTCAAAAGCATCAATTCTTAGGTACTCAGCCTTCTTTATGGGCCAACTCTCACATTTGTACATGACTATTGGAAAAACCATAGCTTTGACTGTACAGAATTTTGTTGGCAAAGTGATGTCTCTGCTTTTAAATACACTGTCTAGGTTTTTCATAGCTTTTCTTCCAAGGAGCAAGCGTCTTTTAATTTCATGGCTGCAGTCACCATCCACAGTGATTTCAGAGCCCACAAAAATAAAATCTGTCACTGTTTCCACTTTTTCCCTATCTATTTGCCATGAAGTGATGGGACTGGATGCCATGATCCTCTTTTTTGAAGCTGAGTTTTAAGTCAGCTTTTTCACTTTCCCCAAGAGGCTCTTAGTTCCTCTTTACTTTCTGCCATTGAAGTGGTATCATCTGCATGTCTGAGGTTGTTGATATTTCTCCCAGCAGTCTTGATTCTAGACTGTGAGTCACGCAGCCTGGCATTTTGCATGATGTACTCTGCATGGAAGTTAAATAAGCAGGGTGACAATATACAGTCTTGATGTACTCCTTTCCCAATTTTGAACCAGTCCATTGTTCCATGTTCAGTTCTAAATGTTGCTTCTTGTCCTGCATACAGGTTTCTCAGAAGGCAGGTAAGGTAGTCTGATGTTCCCATCTCTTTAATAATTTTCCAGATTGCTATGATCCACACAATCAAAGGCTTTAGTGTAGTCAATGAAGCAGAAGTAGATTTTTTTTTTGGAATTCCCTTGCTTTTTCTGTGATCCAGCCATGTTGGGATTAGCAGATGCAAACTATTAAATATTGAATGGATAAGCAATAAAGTTCTACTGTATAGCACAGGGAAATATATTCAATATTCTGTAATAAGCCATAATGGAAAATATGAAAATGGATATATATATATATATATATTTATAACTGAATCACTTTGCTGTACAGCAGAAATTGACACATTGTAAATTAACTATACTTCAGTAAAATAAATTAAACCCCCCCCAAACTTAGGTGTTAATGGCTTTAAAGGTAAAGTCACTAGCCATTCAAGTAAAAAAGGAAATGCTTCTAATTGTATTTATTTGTTGGTACCTTAGGGAGCTTAACATCTAGTCCAAGTATTTAGACCTATGTTACCTGCAGTTGTTGGCTCTTAGGAACTGACATAAGCCTGGAAGGTGTAGGTTGTGGGCAAGACCTATAGGCTGCCCCTTCTCAAGAACTCAAATTGGTTCTTAAGTTTATTCTGTGTGGAAGGTACCTTAGGCTCCAAATTCTTAAGCAAGCATCCATCTGATCAGAGTTCAAGGTGGTTTATGCATGAAAGCAACATTGACCATTTGCTGTTTCTGTTTAAGGTGTTGGTTAAGGAAAGAAGGCCACCTTATACTTATATTCATTATATTACTTATAAGGAATGGGCACATTATACTGTGGTAGTCCTATTGCTTTCTAGAAAATGATTCTTTTTTTTACATATGACATGAGACTGTGTGTAGGTGTCGGTCTTTGGTATTTTAGATAATGAGTAATAAGAGATACTAAGTCGATTCAATGCTTTTGTTATCACTCTGATGGAGTGTTGGATATTACTGCTGTAATGCCCTTAAAATAACTGAGTGAAAAATGAAAAACCATCTTTCTGTTCAACTATAGCCAGTTAACTTCCTTACAAAAAATGAAGGTTCTTTTCTTTTTATTAGGCTACAAAACTATTTCAAACAAATGAAAACCAAACGTATACCCAAAAAGCCCATGTGTGTTTTCAAACTTACATGTCAGTGGTCCACGCCTTTGGTCTCCGGAGCAAAGAGCAGCCAAGTGTCCCTCTTTCTTTGGTGCCTTGAGGAAGGAAAAAAAATATACCTTTTGAGAACAGGCTTGTGTCATTGTATTAAATAAATTATGTATTAAAATAGCCCCAAACATTTTGAACAGAATCATTTCAATGTTGGTTAAAGCTACCAAGATAATAAATACATGATCATTAAGCTCCAAATACTTACTGTGGAAGAGAACATTTGTCTATAGAGGTTAATCTTGGTTTTTAATTTGAATATCTCTGATTTCTTAAAGTCAGTTGACCGAGAGCCTATGAATTTCTTAATCACCAGTGCTAATGGAATTTAATGCTCTAAAATGACAATTTCCACTTTAAGTCAGTAGGAACTATTTAGATACCACAAGAGTCTACAGAGGTGACCAGAATGCAAGCAATCAAGGCAAAGAATTAGATGCTACAGATGCATACCCATAGTCAAACCCACAACCACATACCCAGATACCCAACTTGTAAGGCTAAGTTTAATTCATGGTAAACATCAGATAGTTTAAAAAAATTGTTTTCCAAATTGAGAAAAATGGCATTCGGTGGGAAAGATTTTGAAGAAAATATTTTTAATTTTCTTGTGTATTACTCCTTGAGCCCTCCTTGCTCTCTTTTACAAGGCTGAACTCACATAATGTTATCTTCTTGGCAAGCTGGGCCACTGTGGCACACACAGTGTAATCAATAAATGAGCAATTAAGTGTCCTATTACAGAAGGAAGTAGGCTTGGCTATAATCCAACAAGAGTTTTCCTATCCTCTGTATTTATGAGACTTCATGTTATACTTATTCACATTAGGCTTAATAAAGGCTAAAAGAGGTGCCAAAGAATAGATTTGTTGAATACTCGATGCCTGTTTCTCTCGCCATTAAAACATCAGCTCTGATTAGGAGGAACACTGTCTCTAGCAGGACCCAGAGCTGGAAGTAGCATTTGGTGGGCGGATGTCAAGTGCACAGATGTAATCTTTGAACAACAGAAAATCAAATGAGCTGAAGTTGGACCAAACCAGATGCAGAGCCTCCAAACTCAACAAAACAAGCTGTAAAGAAGCAGTTGTACTACAGAGGCAAAGGGATCCAAAAGTTATCCATCTGATGGTGAATTTAATAGGACTCTTCCAGCCTCCTTCATGCATCATCTTGAAGTTAACATCCCTTTTCCCTAAGATGAGGAAATTGTCTCAGCACGAGTGCTGTAAAGGGATGCAAAGAGGTTGACAATCTGTCAGAGCCTTTGACATGCAGCATCTAGATGGTCCACGGTCTGGGAAGTGAGGTACTCAGGCCCTAGGCTCTTTCACTCCATTTATCTGTTTACCCAGAGATAGTGCAATCCAAGGGAAGTGATTCATTGGGAGATTGGGATTGGCATATATACACTATTGATACTATGTATAAAATAGGTAACTAATGAGAAGCTACTGTATCACTCAGGGAACTCTACTCAGTACTCTGTGGTGACCTAAATGGGAAAGAAATCCAGTAAAGAGGGGACATATGTATACACAGAGCTGATTCACTTTGCTATACAGCAGAAACAAGCACACCATGGAAAAGCAACTATATGAGCTCAGTTGCTTCAGCAGTGTCTGAATCTTTGCAGTCCTCTGGACTGTAACCCCCCAGGCTCCTCTGTCCATGGGATTCTCCAGGCAAAAATACTGGAGTAGGTTGCCATTCCCTCCTCCAGGGAATCTTCCCAACCCAGGGATTGAACCCACATGTCCTGTGCCTCCCGCATTGCAGGTGGATTCTTTACTACTGAGCCACTTGGAAAGCCAAAACAACTATACTCCAGTAAAAAAAAAATAAATTATATACACAATAACAGGAAAAAAAAGGGAGTGATTCATGCTGACGCCAGATTTGTAACGCAGAGAGACGGTGTTTTCCCAGTGGTATCCTTGCCCCCCTTTTTGGTATGAATGTGCCTGGGAAACCAGATTTGTTTTCAAATGGAGCAAACGTTTTTGAGGGCCTGCCATCCAGAGCCTTGTCTATTGCCTGTCCCCCCCTTTCACTGTAGCCTGTAGTTTTCTGGAGAACAACAGACATGGAGACCCCATGTCTGTCTCATTGACTGTCTCACTGGACTTGAACTGTAGAACCACTGATGCAATTTTATGTGTGTCCTCACATACAGCCCGTGAAGAAAACCTGAGATTCCATCTGTCTCCTCTGCATTTGCTTTTTTCCAGTTCAGTTTACTTTCATGGAATGTCCTAGTGTGGGTCTGTTTGGGTTCCTCTTGGTTGGGATCCTCTGTGCTTCCTGTCCCTGGATATGTTTCCTTCTTCAGGTTTGGGAAGTTTACGGCCATAATTGCATCAAATACACTTTCAACCTCCTTTTCTCTTCTTCTTCTGGGACTCTTATAATCTGAATGTTGGTACACTTCATGTTATATTAGAGAACTTTTACACCATTCTCATTAATTTTTTTTCTTTGTTCTGATTGGATGATTTCTATTATTCCATCTTTCAGATTCCTTGTGCTTTCTTCTGTATCACCTAGTCTGCTATTAATACCTTCTACTGTTTTTCACTTCAGGTATTGTATCCTTGGACTTCCCAGGTGGTGCAGTGGTAAAAGAATCTGCCTACCAATGCAGGAGACATGAGAGATGTGGATTTGATCCCAGGGTCAGAAAGATCCCCTGGGTAGGAAGTGACAACGTGTTCCAGTATTCTTGCCTGAAAAATTCCATGGACAGAGGAGCCTACAGTCCATGGGGTTGCAAAGAGTTGGACATGACTGAGCCCACACAGAACACACAGTGTATTCTTTAGTTTTGTTTCTTTTTTCTAGTACCTTGTTAATATTCTGTGTTCATGTATTCTTTTCCCTAATTCAGTTAACATTCTTATTACTACTGCTTTGAATTTTTTATCTGTTAAAATTGTTTTTTTCTGTTTCATTAGTTGTTTTTCCAGGAATTTTCTCTTGTTCTTTCAATGAAAAAACTCCTCTGTCTTCTCACTTTCTTAAATTTCTTTGTTGTGTGAAATTAGGTGAAAGAGTTACCTGTTGTGGTCTTGAAGGGGTGTCCTTACGTAAGAGCATCCCGTACAGTCCGTGAGTGCCCAGTGCCTTTGGTGGGAGAGCTGGATTTAACGTGAACACAAGTCATGTCTTTCTCCAGGGCATGCTGGCAGTGATCACCTTTGGTAGCTTGAGAAAGGGCCTTTGAGCCTAGAGAAGAAGGGGCTGGGGGCAAAGCCACGTGTGAGCTGGGGCTTCTCCTTTGCTCATTGGCCATCACTGCCTTATTTGGGTTGGGAGTGATTTCTAAGGTTCTCGAGTAGAAGCCCTCAGGGTTGGGTCTAAGCTATCTGAGTGTGTGTTCTTCCCCTTCCCAGCACCAGCACCCTTACCTCAGAGGGAAGCAGTGCCGGATGGAGCAAGAAAGACTGCTGCAGGCACTTGGCATGGGGCTGGTTACAGGCTGTGGCAGTTCAGCTGCAGTCAGGGACCAGACTGCTTCCGATGCTCTGCTGGTTCAAGCCAAATAAGGGCTGCCTCTGCCCTGCTCGGACGGCGGCTGACAGGGCCTAGGCCGGGCGGGGGCTGGTTCAGATCATGAACTGCTTATTGCCAAATTCAGACTTAAATTGAAGAAAGTAGGGAAAACCACTAGACCATTCAGGTATGACCTAGATCAAATCCCTTATGAGTATACAGTGGAAGTGACAAATAGATTTAAGGGACTAGACCTGATAGACAGAATGCCTGATGAACTATGGACGGAAGTTCGTGACATTGTACAGGAGACAGGGATCAAGAAAATCCCCATGGAAAAGAAATGCAAAAAAGCAAAATGGCTGTCTGAGGAGGCCTTACAGATAGCTGGAAAGAGAAGAGAAGCAAAAAGCAAAGGAGAAAAGGAAAGATATTCCCATCTCAATGCAGAGTTCCAAAGAATAGCAAGGAGAGATAAGAAAGCCTTCCTCAGCGATCAGTGCAAAAAAATAGAGGAAAACAACAGATTGGGAAAGACTAGAGATCTCTTCAAGAAAATTAGAGATACCAAAGGAACATTTCATGCAAAGATGGGCTCGATAAAGGACAGAAATGGTATGGACCTAACAGAAGCAGAAGATATTAAGAAGAGATGGCAAGAATACACAGAAGAACTGTACAAAAAAGATCTTCATGACCCAGATAATCACGATGGTGTGATCACTCACCTAGAGCCAGACATCCTGGAATGTGAAGTCAAGTGGGCCTTGGAAAGCATCACTACGAACAAAGCTAGTGGAGGTGATGGAATTCCAGTGGAGCTATTTCAAATCCTCAAAGGTGATGCTGTGAAAGTGCTGCACTCGATATGCCAGCAAATTTGGAAAACTCAGCAGTGGCCACAGGACTGGAAAAGGTCAGTTTTCATTCCAATCCCAAAGAAAGGCAGTGCCAAAGAATGCTCAAACTACCGCACAATTGCACTCATCTCACATGCTAGAACAGTAATGCTCAAAATTCTCCAAGCCAGGCTTCAGCAATACGTGAACCGTGAACTTCCAGATGTTCAAGCTGGTTTTAGAAAAGGCAGAGGAACCAGAGATCAAATTGCCAATATCCGCTGGATCATCGAAAAAGCAAGAGAGTTCCAGAAAAACATCTATTTCAGCTTTATTGACTATGCCAGAGCCTTTGACTGTGTGGATCACAATAAACTGTGGAAAATTCTGAAAGAGATGGGAATACCAGACCATCTGACCTGTCTCTTGAGAAACCTGTATGCAGGTCAGGAAGCAACAGTTAGAACTGGACATGGAACAACAGACTGGTTCCAAATAGGAAAAGGAGTACATCAAGGCTGTATATTGTCACCCTGCTTATTTAACTTCTATGCAGAGTACATCATGAGAAACGCTGGGCTGGAAGAAACACAAGCTGGAATCAAGATTGCTGGGAGAAATATCAATAACCTCAGATATGTGGATGACACCACCCTTATGGCAGAGAGTGAAGAAGAACTAAAGAGCCTCTTGATGAAGGTGAAGGAGGAGAGTGAAAACGTTGGCTTAAAGCTCAAGTTCAGAAAACTAAGATCATGACATCTGGTCCCATCACTCCATGGGAAATAGATGGGGAAACAGTGGAAACAGTGTCAGACTTTATTTTTTTGGGCTCCAGAATCACTGCTGATGGTGACTGCAGCCATGAAATTAAAAGACGCTTACTCCTTGGAAGGAAGGTTATGGCCAACCTAGATAGCATATTTAAAAGCAGAGACATTACTTTGCCAACGAAAGTCCGTCTAGTCAAGGCTATGGTTTTTCCAGTGGTCATGTATGGATGTGAGAGTTGGACGGTGAAGAAAGCTGAGTGCCTCAGAATTGATGCTTTTGAGCTGTGGTGTTGGAGAAGACTCTTGAGAGTCCCTTGGACTGCAAGGAGATCCAATCAATCCATCCTAAAAGAGATCAATCCTGGGTGTTCATTGGAAGGTCTGAGTTTGAAGCTGAAACTCCAATACTTTGGCCACCTCATGCGAAGGGTTGACTCATTGGAAAAGACCCTAATGCTGGGTAGGATTGGGGGCGGGAGGAGAAGGGGACGACAGAGGATGAGATGGTTGGATGGCATCACCGACTCGATGAACATGGGTTTGGGTAGACTCCAGGAGTTGGTGATGGACAGAGAGGCCTGGCGTGCTGCAATTCATGGGGTCGCAGAGAGTCGGACACGACTGAGCGACTGAACTGAACTGAACTGCCCTGCTCTGATGCCACTTCAGGTCTGAGCCACCTCTGTACCTTACAGCTGAGTTCTCTTCTAGGCCTCAGCAGGTCTCACCCCAGTGTGGAGCTGTGCTGTGGAGCAGCCAGGGCCAGAGAGGTTGTTCAGTTCAGGCTCATGCACGTTCTTGCTGCAGTGATGGGAAACTTGCCAGTGACCCATTCAGTTTCGGGCCTTCCTCTCTGCCTGTTTGGGAGTAAGCAAGTGGGTGTGCATACTCCTCGCAAGTGTAGCCCAGGCTTTCCACGGCCCTCCTGTTAGTTCTACCAGCCCTCCAACCAGCCTAGGGAACCTGTCTTCCCAGTGTTGAATCCCAGCTAGGGTGCCCAATATGTGGCTCAAACCTCACTTCCCAGTGAAGATTTCTGCTTGTGTAATCTCCCACCTCTGCTGAAACCCCTCCCAGAGGTACAGATCCTGACCTGATTCCTTCTCTGTGTTTCCTACCTGATTTTACTTTCTTACATCCTTGATTGTACAGGAGTCTTTTTCCCAGTCTCCAATTAGTTTTCAGTGAGAATTATTCCATTCGTAGATGTATTTTTGATGAGTTTATGGGGAGAGGTGAATTCTGAATTCTGCATCCTCCTACTTCATCATCTTTTTTTTTTTAATTGCTTTTTAAAAAAATCTTGGAGTAGAAAAAACCTATTTATTTATTTTTATTTTTAAAAATGTTGGCCACACACCACAGCATACAGGACCTTAGTTCCCTGAGCAGTGATGGAACCCAGGCCCCCTGCATTGGAAGCTCCGAGTCTTAACTGCTGAACCACCAGGGGAGTTGTAGCTACTCCACCATTTTGATAACCTTCAACAGTAATTTTTATTAATCTTTTCACTCTGACCCTCCTGCTCTGGCTCCTTCCATGTATTATTTTGTTAATGTAAGGTTTCTAATTTGTTTTTACATTTTTTTCCTGTCTATGGATTATCTCGATCAAGAGGTGTGAATAGTATCCCAAAGTGCTCCTGTCAGGAAGACTGGACCCCAGGACTCTCCTGGAAGAAACTCCAGTAGGAACTAGGATAGCAGGTGCAACATGAAGATTCAAACTTTGCTTCCAAAGGAATGATGAGTTGAAAGAGCAGAGACAGAATTTAAATGCTGCCAAAATTTAATATTGCATTAAGACTATCTGGCTGAAATTCAGGCTCTGTCTCTAGGTAAAATTATAGGACTTAGCATATAAAAATATATGATTTCAAATATTGCGTGGGACATGCTATCAGTTAAAAAATTCATTGTTTAGCTCAAATTCAAGTATAACTGGGATTCCTCTTACCTCTAGAGATTAGATTGTATCTGGTAATCTTATCTGTAGAGGTTGTGACCCGGGATGTAGTAATCTATGAGGTGGGAAATTTCTTTTTCTTATTTTTAAAACATTTTTTATTGGAGTATAGTTGATTTACAATGTTGTGTTAATTTCAGGTGCACAGCACAGTGAATCAGTTATACATATACAGACATCCACTCCTTTTAGACCCTTGTCCCATATAGGCCATTATAGACATAAATAGAGTTCCCTGTGCTATACAGTAGGTCACCATTATTTTTACAAGTTGGCAAAAAGAAATTAACATAGATCAAATAAGAAATTAAACTTGATATATTGGAGAAACCCTGAAACTTGATAAATACAAACTGAAATATAGCAATTATTTATAGTGTAAATAGACTACTTGCTCCTTATAAAAGTGGGAAACATTTTTAACTAAAGCTCTCCTCTACACTGAAGACAGTGTATTGTTTTCAGAGGAAAGACGGTCTACCTTCTGATAATATTTCTTAGACCTTAAAGTATATTTGTTACTTCAAAATCTCATATTTCTGACCAAATTAAGCCAGTTCGGCCCCACCCTCTTTCTAGTTGGGTGTCCTTGAACTTAAATTTGCTTAATTTGTCTGAGTCCCCAGTTCATTCAGCTCTAACTGCTTTGAGAACTTATAATGACTTATAAGGATAAGTACTTCATAAAATTGTAAAGTGCTTTACAAATATAAACAATTATTGTTATTTCCTCACTAATCATCTTTTTAAAATCTCCTTTTCTACCAGAATGATGCTGCATGTTTTCTTGCATTTTTTAGTCTACTATAACCCTATGGAATTTTCAGAAAAAATATCACATCCTTTTGCAAGGAAAGATGTTTCACTGGGCATCACTTAACATGTGTTCCAAATTTATTTCCCTCCAGGTAGTCACATCTCCTAGCTCCTAGAAAATCACAGACATTTGGGCTTCAGATAAACACAGAAAATGCTTCCAAAACTTTTCTTGCTCTTTTGATCCCAGTACTGAACTGCATGAATTTTCCAAATTTCCACTACTTCCTGTTGGCCTCACATCACAGAAGGCCACCTGATCACTCGATCTTGGGGGACCTCATGTTGCTCATGAAGCTCATGTTGCTTCATTGACACTCTGCCGTGGGTGAGAGGTCAGAAGATTCAAGGATCCCCCAAATTCCCTCCATAAGGGGTCAGCCAGGGGACCACAGCCAATCCAGAGGAAAGACTTGGCTGCCACACTGAAGTCTTTCATTACACTTTTAAAAATAAAACCCCGAATTCATTGTGGGGTTAATTGTAGAAAATGTTCAAAGTGCAGAAAAGTAAGAATAAGGAATGAAAACTAATCAGCAAGCTCACCACTGAAAGAAAACCACTGGTGAAATATATAGTTATATAAAATATTTTGTATGTGTTTCTTTATATATTTATAATATTTTTAAAATATATACTTTAATATATAATATATATATATTTATATATACATTTATAACAATTTTTGTAGAGTTGGGATCATATACTATGGAATAAAGAGTTTTGAGTTCTACTTGTTTTCACACACTATTAGAATTTTTTTCAGGCTATGTCATGATTTTCAAAATAATAAAAAATTATACTGGTCTATCATATGGATGCACTATGATTTTTTCAAGTATTTTCTATTTTCTGAGGCATTTTAAAGCACAATCAATTCATTAGAGAGGTGCTATTCTGGGGATACGTTCCCAGTACATATTTACTTGTTTTTTTTGTGTCCCAAGGTTTTCCCCATTCTACGGCAGGACCTGTGGCTTCTCTGTTATGTCTTAGGTCATAGAAGGTCCTGGGACTTTCCATTTGAAAATTAGAATGCCAAGTTTGGTGTGTATTTAAAAACCTATGAACTAGATTTCAACTAGCTGGTTGCAGGCAAGAAGCTTTAGTGTGGAAAGTGAGGATGGCTTCTCCTCATTGTGCATTTTGGGCCTGGTTGCTGTTAAAAACTGAGGATTTTCTCCAGAAGGACTTCCTGGCTTCTTCAGAGATCTCCTTGATGGACCTTCGGACTACTCCCATGACATGGCAGCAACCCCTTGCTATGCTGCGTCTCACCTGGCCTCTCCCTTTTCCCTCATCCTGTGACAAGGGTCCTCTTGGGTAGGGTCCATGTAAAAAATGACCTCAGGCCCACAGTCATTTTCCGGAGGCCACATCCAATCTTTGAGAGTTTGGTGACTTGGGTGAGACATCACTCTGTTCAGTCCTTTGCATGGACTTATGCTTTCATCTCTCTTTGATAAATATCTAGCAGTGGAAAGGCTGGCTCATGTTTGGAAGTGTTGATCATACATTCCCACCAGCCATGTAGGAGAGTTCTGGTTAGTCTGCATACCCACCAACTCTTGGCCTGGTGTCTTTTAAATTATAACCATTCTATGAGATGTGTAGTAGTACCATGCTGTGATTTTAATTTGCATTTTTTCTAATGACTGGTAATGTGACAGTTTTCTTATGACTCACAGCCAGAGCACAGAAGATTAGGGAGGTAGGAGATTTGTGTGTTCAGTTTAGGGCAGGGAGAGCCCAGAAGTGCTGATAGAACTATGAGCTGGAAGGCCCAGGAAGAGGAGGCTGAGGGAGGAACTGAATTCCTAAAGGGCGTGGTGGGAGCTGCAGGCTCCAGCAGTTGGTTTCAGCATGACATCTCAAAGACCAGACACATCTTGGGAAACTTCAGTTAAAGGAGACCAGTGACCTGGGGAATCAGGGAAATCTTTGTGACCAGGAGCAGCATGAAGGCCAGAATCTTCTCCTTTGCTCTCTGAGGTTGTGTGAAAGGAAAAAGTAGAGGAGAACCCCACTGGAGAAGAATCATCCCTAAAAGAGAATCTGAACTTTGAATTGGCCAAACAGTCACTGGAAACAGACTGCTTAAAAGCCAAAGGGATGAACACAGCACAGAGGATAGATAAAAACAAGCTGGCTGTGCGTGAAGTGTTGAGGACAGATGATTACGTATGAGAGGGGCCACTGTTAATGCCTGGGTGCTACATGGCACTTGGGACATGATAGTTTCATGAGTGAGTCAGCCAGGTTGAAAGCCACATTGGAAATGAGCATCACATTTTTTATCAAGTCAAGGTATATTTCAACTAACCCCTCTAATCTCCTTTTGTAAGTTTATATTTAAGCCAACTGGTGCCATTGTGTGTGTGTGTTTTGTTTTTTTTTTTTGATTCCAAGTCAAGAGCCTTATACTTGTGCATTGTGTTTTTTATTTTGTTGAATATGGACTATATGTTCTTTTAAAATCTTCAGTGGAGTATGGTTGAATTACAGTGTTGTGTTAGTTTCTGCTGCCCAGCAAAGTGAATCAGGTATACATGTATAACTGTATACATGTGTCCACTCTGTTTTAGATTTTTTTTTCCCATAGAGGCCATCACAGAGCATTGAATAGAGTTCCCTGTGCTCTGCAGTAGGTCCTTATTAGTTACCTATTTTGTACATAGTAGTTTGTATATGTCAGTCCCAGTCTCCCTATTCATCCCACACCCCCTATACCCCCCATAACAATAAATTTATTTTCTACATCTGTAACTCTATTTCTATTTTGTAGATACGTTCATTTGTAGCCTTTTTACAGATTCATTGTATAGGGACTATATTTAAGCCTATTAAAGGCCTTTTGTGTTCTGATTTCCTCACCAATAGAACATATTGTGGAAAAACCATGTTTGCAGACAGTATTCATGTTGACATTTGTTCTCTTTACTTAATCACCTTAGGAAAGTTATTCAGCCTAAATTGCCATCAGTATTCTTCTGCATAGATCATGATAAGCAAGTCATATAATGATGCAACTGTGAATTAAATGAGGACCGAGCAAAAAGTAGTGGTAGTCAGTGGTGCCCAGGTAAGGGGTTAACAATGGGCTCTGTTGAGTGTTTGTCAAACCCTGTAGTATAAATACTCCCATCATGGTGGCTCTCAGGCTAGGCTGTGATGTCACCAAAAGTACTGTTGGGAAGAGACATGCATAATCCAATCTATGAGCCCATGAGAGCTGGCTCCAGCACTCTACTGATGGGAGTTATATTTTGATTCTATCAACCATAGTACTGCATACTCTCATCCATAAACAAATAAGCAATACCTTAATATCTTTACCTAAATCACAATAAACATTTCTATCAGAATAGGAAAAAGATCTGTAACTTTCCCAGGAAGACTTCCTTGATTTATCACTAGTTTATTTTAGTCACTTTTTGAATTCATTATCAATTCACTTTTAATCAATGTAGCTATAATGTGATTCACTCAACATTTGTCCATCTTGACTGTAAAGCCATCTTGCGACTTTGTTAAGTATTTAGTTGAAGTTGAATTACATTATTTCTACTGTATTCCCTAACCTGGCAGTTCTCAGGACTTTGGGCCACTATTAGAATCATCTAGGAGGGACTTCCCTGGTGGTCCAGTGGTTAATGCTGGGGAGGGTGCTGGTTTGACTCCTGGTCAGAGAACTAACCAGGTCAGAGAACAAACAAAAATTAAAAAAAAAAAAAGAACACCTGGGAAATCTTGAAATTACACTGAGGGTCCAGCCCAGGACTGGCTACACAATTTGTGGGACCCAGTGAAAAGTGAAAATGTAGGTCTCCTTGTTCAAAAGTTATTCAGAATTTCAAAATTAGGGTAATAGAACATTACCTAAGCACTGGCTCTTCTGAGCCTGGGGCCCCTTATGACTGCACCAGTCATGAAGCTGATCTCATTCTAGCATTGCTTACTCAGTTAATAATTGGTTGAAGGTGAAATATGGGATTTTTCAGTTTTAAAAATCTTTTCAAGTAGCTCTAATGCATAGCCAGTGTTACAGACTCTGTGATTCTTAAAATTATTACGTCAGAATCAACTGGAGAGTTTTTTTTCTCCCCAGCAGTACCAGGTGACTTGCAGGATCTCAGTTCCTCAACCAGGAATTGAACTGAGGCCACAGCAGTGAAAGCCCAGAATCCTAACCATTAGGCCACCAGGGAACTCCCTGGAAAGGTTGTTAAAATACAGATTGCTGAGTCCTGCCTTTAGAGTTTCTGAGCCAGCGCTTCTGAGATGGGCCTTTAAAATTTGCATTTCTAGCAACATCCCAGGTGGTGCTGCTGCTCTAGGAACCACACTTTGAGAACCATTGTCTTAAAGGAGGAAGTTTCAAGTCCTTGTGTGACATGCATTGTCTTTATGATATGACCTCTGCCTATCTCCAGAGAATGGAGTGTTATACTCAAGTCGTGTGGAACTCTTCACCACTTCTCAAGCATCTCATGCTCTTGTGTATGCCTTCATGTAAGAGCTGCAGTTCTTGTGTCTGCAGGAAAATTTCTGATTTCCTTTCGAGATTCCTTTCCCCCATCCCCATCCTCTCCTCTCCAGCAGAGACATGCCCATACTCTGTTGTTTATCTGCAGTCACCATGATGCATCTTGGACAGTGTGGGACTTTGTCTTTCATCTGTGTCTTTTCAGGGCCTAACACGCTGTGAGCCTTCAATAGTCAGTTGAGAGGACACATTCATTATTGGTTCTAAGTAAATGCATGATTGTTCTTCCTGATTCCTATTATCTGAATAGAATTTCAGAATGGGTGAGGGAGTTTTCCTTTCACCCCTTACTAATTGTCTTAAAAATGTATGCTGCTCATCCCAAAGAGAACCAGGCTAGAGGCAGAGAGAAATCACTGTGGATCTATTTCTACAGCTGGAAAAGCAAAACATATTCTCCGTTGAATCAGCATTTTGACTTTTGCCTTTAATGAACAGTTCTTTAAAGGACATCTTTGACTCTAAAACTTTATCATCATATTTTCTATGGAATAACATAATCTTTCACAAAGAGCAATGGTGGCTTAAGGAAAAGATCCACTATTATTTGGGCTTTGTTCTTCTACCTGATTGCATATGACCAAACACTGATTGAGTTGGAGAATGATGTGAAAATGAGACTATAAGCATACATGTATAGTTGAAAGATTAATGAACAAATATCCAAGGTTTTGAGGTCAGTTTTTGGTCCACAGAACCTTACTTTGGAGTGTGTTTGTCTGTGTGTGTGTATGGGAGGTGAATGTAGGACTCTGTGTGTGTGCATAGGGGGCTGGGTTAGGAGGAGGTGGTGGGGAAAAGAGAGGTTTCCTAAGGTTTCCCCTTGAGGGATCATGCACACCCACATAAAATCCAAATATAATAATTTTTGGAATGCAAGCACAGATTATCCATCTAGCTGCAGAGGTGGAAGGCTGCCTTCAGACATGGAAAATGACAGATAATTACCCAGTCTTTTGACAGCATGTCTGCTACCTAATAATTCAAACTATGGGTATGAAGAAGGAAGCCAAGAATCTTGATGAAGTTGGAAGAGGAGCCTAACAATTTGCTTGCACCTTCTGCACTGGAGTCTTTTCTTCTATATTTAGTTGCTGGAGTGGTAAAGGGTGGCCAAGCAGAGAACAGCTCAGATCCTTGGGAGGGTTGCCACTTCACCCTTCAGTTCAAGTGCACTGCCTTTTTCTGCAAACAGTTAACTGCAACTCCAAACAATAATGGGATAATAGCAATCCCTTCCACTTGCAGAGAGCTTCAGCAGTTAAAAGAGATCCCTCTTATTTCTGAGACCAACGCTGTAGCAGAGGCAAATGGACACCATTGTGTCTCTTTTATAGATGAGAATTTACAAGGCCCTGCAGAATGGTTGCTGGCATAGCTAGTAACAACTCACATCTCTGATTTCTTGTCCACATATCCCATTTTTAAATTAAAATTCAGTGCTCCCTTTACATTCATGGGGCTGGGTGTTTAATAAGGGGCCCTTAAGACAGTGCCTGAGCAATTATATTTGGAATAATCCCACTAGTGTAGATTAAGTTCACAAATTCCTTCTATTTCAAAAGTTATTTTCAAGGAAAGAATTATGTAGATACTTGTCTCATATCTTCATTTGATTCTGCTTTCATTATTTACACATTCTTTCTTTATTACCTTCCTTTCGTATGTATGATCTGATTTAACAAACCTTGACTGATATATAAATCACTGTTGTCAGCATCATCAACCCTTGTGAAGACCTGGGGTCCATCCAGGGGCCACAGATGTCTTGTGACATTCCTATGTCATTATATAGTTTAGGCCTCTGGAAAGAAATGTATTATTCAGTTGTATGATAAATATTGTTGAAATACATTTCTCTAATTGTTTAAGTGTAAATGTGTGCACACATGCATGCACACACACATACACACATTTCTAAGTTCCTTAGGCATGTTGTATAGGTGCCTATAACACAGATTTTGCAGTATGAGAAAACTAAAAACATTTTCCTGGGTTCCAAGTGAACCTAGGTAAAGGATGATGTGTAATGAACTAAAATTCAGTGCTTTATATTTTACTTCACGGGAAAACCAAAAAAATAAATAGTAATATATTATTTAAAGAATTTATGAAAACGCTTTAAAAACTATTTTTTAGTTTTTTTATACTAAATGTCAGAACAACACGAGTCCTTTCCACTGTCCTTTTGGTTGAGATGAATATGAATAATAATTCCCACATGGATTTCTCTTTTTCGCAGCCGATGACTCCAGCATGGCTGTCTCTGGGGCAGAAGGGAAGTGAAAACTTTCCTAAATTCTTTTCCACATCATTTCCCTTCAGCCAGGTTCAGATGAGCTCACGCTGGTGTTCTCATGCTTTGAGAAACAGCCAAGACTTTTGGGAAAGCCATCAGACGTCCCTGCTGGGGATGTGGCCGCGTCCTGGCAGCATGGCCTCCCCAGAGTCACATTCAACTTCTCCGGGCTCATCATTCTTTGGAGGTGAAACCAGCAGAGAAAGGGGGTCTCGCTTTTATCCCCCTTTCCCAGAACACTGAGGACAGCCCTGAAGCACTCTGTGTACACATGCAGTTCTGGGGGAATCGCCTCACCTATGCCAGGCAGCATTCACCAGCCAAGAGGACAAGGAGATTTAATGAGGTCAAAGCATGGCAGGGTCTGGGCCAACAATCAAATATCTGGCCTCGTGGTCTAAATGTGCTTTGCTCTTTCTCACTTTTATGCTTTTTTTTTTTTTTTGCTTATCCATCTGAAATTCTCTTCTTTTTAAAAATTATTGTTTATTTTTTGGCCTTAGCACACGGCATGTGGGATCTTAGTTCTCTGACCAGAGATCTAACCTGGTCCCCTCCCCCTACATTGGAAGGGTGGAATCCTAACCACTGGATCACTAGGAAAGTCCCTGAAATTCTCTTAGCCTTCCTCCGGGAGCCAGCTTGTGATGCTCCCTCCACCAGTCCTGGGGACTAACCAGCACCTTCCCTTGCACATCTGGGAGAGGGTTTTCCCCGGGGACCAAAATAGCTTCCTCTAGTTGGAACCCAGAGCAAAGACCAATTTGATATAACCATCATTTAATAAAATAATCTGAGGGTTTACAGGGACACCGACTTTTCTTAATCCCAAATTCCATTTGGAACTGCAACTGCAGTTAATCCTGCAGACCCCCAATCCTGTCATACTCAGCCCCAAAGACCTACTGACCTTTTAGTTTCTCCTAATGCTCCAGACACTCCCTTTTCCAGCCCCTCCTCCTGCTTCCTCCTCCCTTCCAAACTCTCCTTGGTGCCTTCTGTTACTCCCTGTTCCAAGAGATACAAACTCCCTTTCTGTCTGCTGACTCTTCATTGCATCAGGTTCCCCCCAAGGGAATTTTTCAGGGGTGCCCACCTTCCCATATCGAGCACAGTAAGGCAGGAGAGAAGATGGCATAGCTCAGCTTCTGTGCTTGTAGCTACAATACATCCCTTTAGATTCCTCTTCTCTCTTTACTGATGCATTGGTCATCCATCCTCCAGCCTCAATCCTGTCGTCAACCAGGGCAACTCCAGTGGCCAGTGTGTGACCTAAGCAACCACCTAGCAGCAGATTTCCGTGACCGAGGCAGCTGCGTTGAACTCAGCCTTCACTTCACCCATAGCCACGGCCACATCCTGGAACTGACTGTATATCAACCCTTAATAGTAACATCCTGCAGTTTGGACACAATGTCTCATTTTTAAAACTCTCCTAATTCCTTTATTGCAAACACACTTATCAGGCAACTTCAGGAGCAATTCCCTTTTAATCCTGAAATTCTCACACTTTAATGATGGTAACAGTCAACCGAGGAGCATGTAAAAATGCAGTTCCCTAAAGCCTGCCCCTAAGTATGGGACCAGTGCCTAGAAATCTGCACCTCATAGACCTCCTAGGTGATTCTGGTGGAGGTTCCACAGAGCACTCTGAGAAACTGCCTGAACCCTTTGTTTTTTCCCTGAGGGTGTCAGTCCTCTCCTGCACTTTCACTTATAGTCAGTGTAGGCTTTTACCTGTCATTTCAGTCACTCTGGGGCTCCCCTGGTGGCTCAGAGGTAAAGCCTCTTTCTGCAATGCGGAAGACCCGGGTTTGATCCCTGGGTCAGGAAGATCCCCTGGAGAAGGAAATGGCAACCCACTCCAGTACTCTTGCCTGGAAAATTCTGTGGGCTACAGTCCATGGGGTCGCAAAGAGTTGGATATGACTGAGCAACTTCACCTTTCACTTTTTCAATCACTCTCTTACTACCATCACTGTGATGGTGAATTTTATGTGCCAATTTGGTTAGGCTACAGAATCAGATATTTGTTCAAACATGAATCTAGATGTTGTTATGAAGGTATTTTTTTCTAATCACTTAAAAATGTTTTCTGTTATCTCTTTTTAAAAATTTTTATTGAAATGCAATTGATTTACAATGTTGTGTTAGTTTCAGCAAAGTGATTCAGTTATAAATGTGCACCCGAGTGTGCTAAGTCACTTTAGTCGTGTCCGACTCTCTGTGACCCCATGGACTGTAACCCGCCAGGTTCCTCTGTCCATAAGATTCTCCAGGCAAGAATACTGGAGAGGGTCCGCATGCCCTCCTTGAAGGGATCTTCCTGACCCAGGGATCGAAACTGCATCTTCTGCGGGTTCTGCTTTGTAGGCAGATTCTTTACTGCTGAGCCAAAGGGGAAGCCTTCAGTTATACACACATCTACATATATACATGTATATATATATCAACAACCTCAGATATCCAGATGATACAACTCTAATGGCAGAAAGCCAAAAGGAACTAAAGAGTCTCTTGATGAGGGTGAAAGAGGAGAGTGAAAAAGCTGGCTTGAAACTCAACATTCAAAAAACTAAGATCATGGCATCTGGTCCCATCACTTCATGGCAAATAGATGGGGGAATAGTGGAAACAGTGGCAGATTTTATTTTGTTGGGCTCCAAAATCACTGTGGACAGTGACTGCAACCATGAAATTAAAAGATGCCTGCTCCTTGGAAGAAAAGCTATGACAAACCTAGATAGTGTATTAAAAGCAGTGACATCTCTTTGCCAACAAAGGTCCATATAATCAAAACTATGATTTTTCCAGTAGTCATGTATAGATGTGAGAAATGGACTATAAAGAAAGCTGAAAGTGACAGTGAAGTCGTTCAGCCATGTCTGACTCTTTGTGACCCCATGGGCTATACAGTTCATGGAATTCTCCAGGCCAGAATACTGGAGTGGGTAGCCTTTCCTTTCTCCAGGGGATCTTCCCAACCCAAGGATGGAACCCAGGTCCCCCACATTGCAGGTGAATTCTTTACCAGCTGAGCCATCAGGGAAGTGCATAAAGAAAACTGAGCACTGAAGAATTGATGCTTTTGTATCGTAATGCTGGAGAAGACTCTTGAGAGTCCCTTGGACAGCAAGGATAGCAAGCCAGTCAATCCTAAAGGAAATCAACTTTGAATATTCATTGAAAGGACTGATGCTGAAGCTGAAACGCCAATACTTTGGCCTCCTGATGTGAACAGCCAGCTCACTGAAAAAGACCCTAATGTTGGGAAGGATTCAAGGCAAAAGGAGAAGGGGGAATCAGAGGATGAGATAGTTGGATGGTGTCACTAATTCAATGGACATGAATTTGAGCAAGCTCCGGGGGATAGTGAAGGTCAGGGAAGACATTTGTGCGGCAGTTCATGGGCATGCAAAAAGTCAGACACAACTTACTGAGTGAATAGCAACAACAACTATATATATATTTTTTTTTTTTCATTTTTAGATTTTTTCCATAATAGGTTATTACAAGATATTGAGTATAATGCCCTGTGCTATATAGTAGGTCCTTGTCGGTCATCTATTTTGTACATATTACTACATATATTTTAATCCCATACTCCTAATTTACCCTTTCCCATTTTCTTCTTTGGTAACCATAGATTTATTTTCTATGTCTGTGACTCTAATTCATTTGTACTTTTTTCTTTTTAGATTTCACATATTAGCAATATCATATTATATTTACCTTTGACTATGAAGGTATTTTTTAGATGCACTTAGCAATTAAACCGTAGCAGACTGTGAGTAGAGCAGATGACCCTGCATGATGTGGGTGGGCCTCACCAATCAGTTGAAGGACTTATAAGAAAAAGACGGAGGACTGCGGAAGAAGAAGGAATTCTGCTTCTAGATTGCCTGTAGGCTGGAGCTGCAACAACTTTTCTCTGGGTCTCTAGCCTATTTGCCTGCCCTGCAAAATTTGGTTCCTCTCCTTTGATACACACAGAAATACACACACACACACACACACAAACACACACACGCATATGCTATTGACTCTGTTTCTCTGGAGAAGCGTAATATGACCATATACTTCTATGCTCATTTCAATAAGTACATTCTTTAGAATTCTAGACTTCTGTTTCTGAGCTGCTAAACCAAACCTCAGGGATTCAGGCCACCAGGCTTTCACAGTCTTCAGCCCTGCAAGGATCTTGGTATTTCCTAGTATTTCCTTCTGTGTATCTATACGTTCTGTAGCACAGAGTTCCCACACGTGCTTTTTCAAACCTCACCACTGTTTCAAAGCTCCATTTCTAATCATTTCTGCTATAGATATTGACTGATGACTGGTTTCCTACTTTACTGAGAAAATAGAAGTCAAGTTAGGAACTTTCTCTAGTTCTTACCTACCATAAGGTTTCTCCATGTACATCTATCATTCGTTCCAGTATTTGCAGACAAGGTAGGTCCAAGATGGATAATTTCCACTTTGGATTCCATCCTCTCACCCTTCCTCAAAGGGCCTTTTGTACTCTGTTAATGACCCACGCTCCTCTACTGGCACCATTTCTACTGCCCTATTCTTCTTGGGCATAGTCCATCCACACCATCCTAAACAACTTAACAAGACTCTCCCCACCCCCACCACCATGTTCCCCTCTAGCCACTGCCATTTATTCTCCTTTTATGGATTCCTCCTCTTTTGAATTCATAATCACATAAAGGTGCACCCAATTTGCCTACTACTCCCACCACTTTACTGAAAATGCTCTTGTCAAACTTACCTCCCAGCTGCTAAATTCAGAGCATATTTTTCATCCTTCTCTGACTCAGTGTCTCTGCACTATTTTGCACTATTGGTCAGTTTCTTCAGGAAACCCCATCCTTCCTCTTTTTCCCCCTAGGATGCAAGACCCTATTGATTCTCCCCTACCTATCTGATCTCTCCTTCCCTCTTAGTTTAGTTTTCCCTTCCAAGACTCTAAGACAGAAAGATGGGGATGGAAGACTCAGGTTGTTTATTTGGGAAGCGATCCTGGGAGGTGCAAACAAGGACATGGGAAAAGTGAAATAGAACAGGAAACAAGCTAATAAAAGGTTGTTAGTGGTCAGGTTGGGGCAGTGGGTACTGTGAGCCTCGGATGAACCCTGTGGTACACATGCCAGAACTGATCCGCCAAGGATAGGAAGATGAATTATTTCTTTGAGTTCCTTAAGTTCTTAGCACCTGTGAGATGATGTATGCTTGCCGAGTCAGTTCTCCTGACACCAGAGAGGGTCCTCAGACAATGAGGCTGAGAGGCAAGAAGTCAGCTCAGCAAGAAGATAAACCAGATGTGGGTGGACAGGGGAAGAAGTAGTACCAAGCTTCTCAGATTCTTTTGTAAGCTCTTCTTCCTCTTCCTTTCCTTTTCAAGTGCTGGTTTCCCAGTGTTTTGTCCTTGTGTTACTGAAAGGTGTATGGGTTCCGGCTGCTCGCTGCTCAAAATCCAATAAGCAGACCAGGTTGGTGAAAAGGAAAGTTCGCTTTATTTCAGATGCTGGGAACTTGGGGTCATAGTGGAGGTTGGATGTCTGTCCAAAGGCCGATTTCCTCCCCGCCAACACCCACTGGCAACCAGTGGGGCAAAAGCTTTTCTAGACAGAAGGAGGGGCTACATGCAGAAACTGCACAGTCAGCTCTGACAGTCATGTTCAAATTGATCATCAGTGGTCTCTGACCAGTGTTATCTTGGTTGTTTTAGGTACAGTTAATCTTCAGATCCAGGGTCCCTTTATTCCCATTTCTTTGAGTCAGTTCTCAGAATTGTGACAGCTTATGTTGTGGGTAAGGGGGAAAAGGAAAGATATATCCATCTTAATGCAGAGTTCCAAAGAATAGCAAGGAGAGATAAGAAAGCCTTCCTAAGTGATCAATGCAAAGAAATAGAGGAAAAGAATAGAATGGGAAAGACTAGAGATCTCTTCAAGAAAATTAGAGATACCAAGGAAACATTTCATGCAAAAAAGGGCACAACAAAAGACAGAAATGGTATGGACCTAACAGGAGCAGAAGATATTAAGAAGACATGGCAAAAATATACAGAAGTACTATACAAAATAGATCTTAATGACACGGATAATCATGGTGGTGTGATCACTCACCTAGAGTCAGACATCCTAGAGTGTGAAGACAAGTGGGCCTTGGGAAGCATCACTACGAACAAAGCTAGTGGAGGTGATGGAATTCCAGTTGAGCTATTTCAAATCCTAAAAGATGATGCTGTGAAAGTGCTACAGTCTATATGCCAGCAAATTTGGAAAACTCAGCAGTGGCCACAGGACTGGAAAAGGTCAGTTTTCATTCCAATTCCAAAGAAAGGCAATGACAAAGAGCGTTCAAATTACAGCACAATTGCACTCATTTCACATGCTAGCAAAGTAATGCTCGAAATTCTCCAAGCTAGGCTTCAATAGTACACGAGCTGAGAACTTCCAGATGTTCAAGCTGTATTTAGAAAAGAGAGAGGAACCAGAGATCAAATTGCTAATGTCTTTTGGATCATAGAAAAAATAACAGACTTCCAGAAAAACATCTACTTCTGCTTCATTGACTACGCTAAAGCCTTTGACTATGTGGATCACAACAAACTGTGGAAAATTCTTAGAGATGGGAATGCCACACCACCTTACCTGCTTCCTGAGAAATCTGTATGCAGGTCAAGAAGCACCAGTTAGAACCGAACATGGAATGACAGACTGGTTCCAAACTGGGAAAGGAGTATGTCAAGGCTGTATATTGTCACCCTGCTTATTTAACTTATATGAAGGGTACATCATATGAGATGCTGGGCTGGATTAAGCACAAGCTGGAATCAAGATTGCTGGGAGAAATATCAACAACCTCAGATATTCAGATGACACCATCCTTATGGCAGAAAGTGAAGAGGAACTAAAGAGCCTCTTGATGAAAGTGAAAGAGGAGAGTGAAGAAGCTGGCTTAAAACTCAACATTCAAAAAACTAAGATCATGGTATCCAGTCCCATCATTCCATGGCAAATAGATGGGGAAACAATGGAAACAATGACAGACCTTATTTTCTTGGGCTCCAAAATCACTGCAGATGGTGCCTGTAGCCATGAAATTAAAAGATTCTTGCTCCCTGGAAGAAAAGCTATGACCAACCTAGACAGTATATTTAAAAGGAGACATTACTTTGCCAACAAAGGTCCGTATAGTCAAAGCTATGGCTTTTCCATTATGGATGTGAGAATTGGACCATAAAGAAAGCTGAACACTGAAGAATTGATACTTTATAACTGTGGTGTTGGAGAAGACTCTTGAGAGTCCCTTGGACTGCAAGAAGATCCAACCAGTCCATCCTAAAGGAAATCAGTCCTGAATATTCATTGGAAGGACTGATGCTGAAGCTTAAACTCCAATGCTTTGGCCACCTGATGTGAAGAACTGACTCAATGGAAAAGATCCTGATGCTGGGAAAGATTGAAGGCAGGAGGAGAAGAGGACAACAGAGGTTGAGATGGTTATATGACATCACTGACTCAATGGACATGAGTTTGAGCAAGCTCCGGGAGTTGGTGATGGACCGGGAAGCCTGGTGTGCTGCAGTTCATGGGGTCACAAATTGTTGGAGATGACCAAGTGACTGAACTGAACTGATGTCGTGGGCACAGTCTGGTCATCATGTAGTTAACTCCTGCACCCTGGTGTTTTAGTATCTATAAGACAGGTTATAGACAGGCTGTGGCTCAGAATATTATCTATAGCCCTTGAGAAAGAACTAAAAGTCTTTGACTATGCTTAATAACTACATTATTATTATTTGGTCTTCTCTGCCCGTTTTCCTTTGTTTCTGCCTTTCTGATTTCTCTGATTAAACTTATTCATCGACTAAAGTTTTCCACAGACAAAAGGCAGGCAGAGGACACTGGGGGTTGGGGTGGGGGTGGGCGGAAAGGACCATAGGGTCCTGCTCCGTTTCACTTGCTCCATTTTCTCCTGGCTCTACATGTACCTCCTAGGAGTGCTTAGCTACTTACATCCCTTCTATCACCTGTTGATTCTGAAGTGTATATTTTCTACTCAGACATGTTCCTTGAGTTCTAGGCATATGTATCCAGTAGGCTGTGGCAGTCTCCTCCTGTGAGTCCCCTGGGCATCTCACTTTGCAAAAGATTGAATCCATCATGTCAGTGGGATGCTCCTTCTTGACTCCTAGACTCAAAATTCACTCCTGCTCCATGATTCCTTCTTGCAGAATGGGTACCCAGTTGCCAAAGTGAGAAAACCTAGAGAGAAGTCAACCTTGAAGCCACCACACTCTGTCAGCATCATATCCATTGCTGAGTTTGTACCAAGGTCAACTATCCTTAGCCTGATCCCTCTTGTTCTCTGTCACAGCATTTGTTCAAGCTCTTATCAATAATACTCCCTCCCCAATAGGTCTCCCTACTATGTCTTACTCATTCCCACATAAATATGATTTTCTCCCAGGCAGATTGTAATGTACTTAAAAGTAGAGACTTGATAGTAACTGATACTTATGTATATGGGCCATTCAGCAATCTAGGATCATTTTCAATTCTCTTTTCCTCTTCCCTTTCTTTGTGCCACCAAGGATAAAAGCCAGGTGCAGAGTTATTTAGCAAAGCTATGTTAGTGAAATTGCACCCAGAACTCAGATTCCATAGTCCTATTTCAATCCCAGGTGACCTGACCCCAAACATGGAAAGAGCACATTTGTCAAATCCTCAAACAGACTGAAAGTATGAGGGTGACTCAGTTGTTAATATTTACAGAAGTTTGGAGATTGGTTTTTTTTTTTTAAGTTTAGTTGCTAAGTTATGTCCAACTGTTTTGTGACCCCATGGACTATAGCCTGTCAGGCTCCTCTGTCCATGGGATTTCCTAGGCAAGAATACTGGAATGGGCTGCCATTTCCTTCTCCAGGGGATCTTCCCAACCCAGAGATCGAACCTGGGTCTCCTGCATTGGCAGGTGATATCTTTACCTCTGAGCCACCAGGGAAGCCTGAGGATTGCTTATTCCTATCTTGATTCCAAAAAGGATTTGAGGAAAATCATCAAACTATTCCTTTTGTAGGAGAATGATTAACAGCAAATATGAGAAGATATGACACCGAGTCTTGTGACTGATCTCCCAATATGAAGTGAAATCGGTGACACGAACATTGCTGGTTATGGACAAAGCTGGCTTTCCCCCCACTCCACGCATTACCAGTATGTGTTTCCTATCTTAATAGCTAGCTTAACGTTTATAAAATGAAATGGAAAACAGACTAAGTCCATAAATCCAGGTGAACCAAATGAATTCCTAGGGGGAAATGCACTCCACTTGTAAATAATTCTCATTTAAATCTTGTAACTTGGAAAGGCTAAAACCCACAATCGTTAAAATGACATTTCCTGTATTTTTATCATTGTAGTAGGAATGTCAGTAATCACTGTATTAAAGATCCCTAGGGGAGAGGGTTAGTAGGAGGATAGAAAGATCCTACAATATTCAGGAAGCATAAATTCAAAATGCAGCTTTATAACCTTAATGCTAAGGAGAATACTTTTTGGAAAACTCAAGGTTTCATATTTAATTATTTTGAGGAATTTGACAAGCTTCTCACTGCATTTATAACATTCAATGAATGTTTTAAAAAAAATAACAGAAGACATTGTTAGAGCAGGGCATCTAATTTCTCTCTATAAAAAAATTCCAAAGGCTTTTAGTGATTGTTAAACACAGCTATGCACTCAGTAAATGGTAAGTCTCTTAATGTTGGTATTATTGGAGATCAGCTACTCAATAAACGTCTGCTTACTGAATAAACAGTTTTTCCACACTAAAAATTCCAAGCGCTTCCCTGATTACTGTGGTTCCTTGCTCAGAAATATTCCATGGTTCCCTGTTGTTTAGAGCGACCTTGTCCAATATGGCAGCCAAAAGCCACATGTGGTTATGAGTACTTGAAATGTGGCTAGTCTAGACTGAGATGTGCTGTAAATGTAAAAACACACTGGATATAGAAGACCTATTTATCAGGGAAAGAATGTACAGAGTTCATTAGTATTTGTTATGTTAATTATCAATTGAGGTAATATTTTAGAAATATTTATTTAAATAACACATTATAATTCCTTCATTTATTTATTTATTTATTTTACTTTTTAAGTTTGGCTACTAGAGAATTTAAAAACTACTTTTGCGGCTTGAATTTGTGGCTCACAGTATATTTCCATTGGACAGCACTGGTGTAGAGACCAAACTCTCTTTCTTCTCTGTACTTAACTTCCAAACCTTATTTCCTGTTATGTTTTCATTTTTGCTTTTCTCTTGCTGCTCCCTCCTCTTTTTGTTGCTTTTAAGAACTTACTGCCCTTTAGGATTTAAAATCCTTCCTTCTTTATGAAGACTATCTGCTTCTCCTAGCCAGAAGCACCTTTTTCCTTCCTCTAAATCTCTAAAATTCTTTATTTATAGATTTTTTTATGGCACCAATCAATTTCTATTTGTATTACAGATGTTTGTGCATGTGTATTATTTCCTCACTAAGTTTTGAGTCTTTGAAGAAAAGAGGCACTTTTAATTCTGTTTCAAATCCTTCAAAGTGAGTGAAGATAGCAGGGTATCAGTCAGAAACCACACTAGATGCTTTAACAGAAATTGTTTAATGTAGGGAACTGATTAAATAGGTATTGGAGACCTGAGAAATGAAAAAGGTAATACAGTAAGTCCCTTACATATGAATGAGTTCCACACCTAGAATGCATCAGGCAAACTTACACAAATATTTTTTAGAGATGTTTCTTTATACAGTAAAATTACCAAGTAAAACAAGGAAATGATTATTGCAAATTAATGGCGGTGATGGGAAAGTGATCTAGGAAGCCCCACAGAGTTTTTAATTTCTTATCCTGGGTGATAGCACATGGGTATTGATATGAGTATAATTCTTTAAGATATACAGATTAATATATACATTTCATTTTCAAAAATTTATCTGAGGTTCCTCTAGAAAGAATCCTTTTAGTTTCCTTTAGAATTATTTTAGATTCCCCTTTTTTTGGTGTTAAATTTGAGGGAATTAAATGAAATATTACATATACATAAAAATAGCCTATGATGGAGGTACCATTCCCTCATCCATCTATCTGACATTTTATCTTTGAGCCATATATAGAAGGATGTTTGCCAAATTTTTATTAGCATAAAGTTATTTTAGTACAGTTAAAACCACTTCCAAATTATTACATTTGTCAAGGATAGCAATAAACAGGAGCCTCCCTGGCGGTCCAGTGGGTAAGGGTGCACCTTCCAGTGCAGGGGATGCAGGTTCGATCCCAGGCTGAAGAGCTAAGATCTCACATGTCTCTTGGCCAAAACATCAAAACATAAAAAAGCAGAAGCTATATTGTAACAAATTGAATAAAGACTTTAAAAATCAGTTCAGCTCAGTTCAGTCGCTCAATCGTGTCTGACTCTTTGTGACCCCATGAACCGCAGCACGCCAGGCCTCCCTGTCCATCACCAACTCCTGGAGTTTACTCAAATTCATGTCCACTGAGTCGGTGATGCCATCCAACCATCTCATCCTCTGTTGTCCCCTTCTCCTCCTGCCCTCAATCTTACCCAGCATCAGGGTCTTTTCAAATGAGTCAACTCTTTGCATGAGGTGGCCAAAGTATTGGAGTTTCAGCTTCAACATTGGTCCTTCCAATGAACACCCAGGACTGATCTCCTTTGGGATGGACTGGTTGGATCTTCTTGCAGTCCAAGGGACTCTCAAGAGTCTTTTCCAACACCACAGTTCAAAAGCATCAGTTTTGCGCTCAGCTTTCTTTACAGTCCAACTCTCACATTCATACATGACTACTGGAAAAACCATAGCCTTGACTAGACAGACTTTTGTTGACAAAGCAATGTCTCTGCTTTTTAATATGTTGTCTATGTTGGTCATAACTTTCCTTCCAAGGAGTAAGAGTCTTTTAGTTTCATGGCTGCAATCACCATCTGCAGTGATTTTGGAGCCCAAGAAAATAAAGTCAGCCACTGTTTCCATTGTTTCCCCATCTATTTGCCATGAAGTGATGGGATGGAATGCCATGATCTTAGTTTTCTGAATGTTGAGCCTTAAGCCAACTTTCTCACTCTCCTCTTTCACTTTCATCAAGAGGCTCTTTAGTTCTTCTTCACTTTCTGCCATAAGGGTGGTGTCATCTGCATATCTGAGGTTATTGATATTTCTCCCGGCAATCTTGATTCCAGCTTGTGCTTCCTCCAGCCCAGCGTTTCTCATAATGTACTCTGCATATAAGTTAAATAAGCAGGGTGACAATATACAGCCTTGACATACTCCTTTTCCTGCAGGTCAGGAAGCAACAGTTAGAAATGGAAATGGGACAACACATTGGTTCCAAATAGGAAAAGGAGTACATCAAGGCTGTATATTGTCACTTTAAAAATGGTCCACATCAAAAAATAAATATCTTTTAAAAGGATGATCCAGAGGGATGGGATGGGGAGGGAGGTGGGAGGGGGGTTTTGGAAGGAGAACACACGTACACCCATGGCAGATTCATGTCAATGTATGGCAAAACCAATACAAGATTGTAAAGTTAAAAAATAGATAAATAAACTAATTTAAAAAAGATAGCAATAAACAAAAAGTTAATATTTGGATATTATGATTGTAAGTTGTAGTTGTAAAGGACTTTGACTGGTCACATTTTGGGGGGCTGCAAAGTGTTGAGAGAATTTAGATTCACACAAACTAGTAATGAAAATTGTTAAGTTTCAACCGCTCACCTTCAATCTCGGGATGTTCTTCATTCAGTTAAACAGTGATGACAGAAGTAATATTATTCATCAGTGTTAGGAAAATCCAATTCACTTACCCGAATGTTAACAGGTAGGTAAATCTCCAAGCTGGGTTTTTAAAATGAAGGTTCTAAAAAAGTAATTGAAAAATGTATAAAAAGTCAAATTTGGATCAAGTATTTGTGGAAGCACTTCTGTGAAACCTCATGGTTGGCAGGGACGCTACTTGAAAACTACCATACCAGGCACTGCAACAGATTTTACTCTAAATATAAGATAGTGATTTAGCAACACTTTTCTGAAGTTGATCAACAAAGCCAGACAATTTAGATTAAGGCAAATGCTGTATTTTCCTCTGGGAAAATAATTAGTAATTAACAACTTAAATCACTTAGTGAAAAATGAAGCTGCTGGCTTCCTTGGTGGGCCAGTGGTTAAGAAGCTGCTTGTTGATGCAGGGGACAAGGGTTTGGTCCAGGAAAATCCCACATGCCGTGAACCAACTAAGCCCATGTGCCACCACTACTGAACCTGTGTGTTCTGGAGCCCATGTAGAGCAACTAGAAAAATTCCACGTGCAGCAGTGAAGACCCATTGCAGCCAAAGATAGATAAATAAGTATTTAAAAAAGTATAAGAAAATGAAGCTGTTCATATAGGCCCAGAATGCTCACCAAATTTTAACAGTGACCATTTCTTTATGATAAGGCTTTGGGTAATGTTTGCTTTACTTGTGACATCTTCTGTATTGCTTGAAATGTATTCAACACACATGCATGTTATGAAATTAGTAAAAACAACTAAGAAAAAGCCTTTTTACTCATTGCCTCAATGGAGTCAGGATAATCACATGAAACTTGCACTAGATAAGTTAACTTGCCCAAAGTCAGACATAGACTGGCAGAATTAGAGGGCAGATCTGGAACTTCTTTGGCCAGATATCTGGACTCTGGTGCCTATAGTGCGTAGCTTGATGCACTGTTCATAATCTTTATTCGTGACAAGTTCAAAATCCTTCCATCCCCAAAGGTAGAAAGATGGTGCAAAAGTAATTGCAGTTTTTTCACTGTTGAAATTTGCCATTTGATAGTGGAATAACTTCTTAAATAAATGTGGTTATGTTATGGATTGTTTTAATGCTCATTTCTCACTTTATTTTTCTTTGCTAATGATTTATTGCTTGCTGTTTATTTTGTGTTTATTTTAGACTAGGGAAATGATGTTAGACAAAAAGCAAATTTGAGCAATTTTCTTATTCAAGTTTAAAATGAATTGTAAAGCAGCTGAGACAACTCAAAACATCAACAAAGAATTTGGCCCAAGAACTGTTAATGAACATACAGTGCAGTGGTGGTTCTCGCAAAGGAGTCTTGCAAAGGAGATGAGAGCCTTGAAGGTGAGGAGTGTAGTGGCAGGCCATTGGAAGATGACAATGACCAACTGAGAGCCATTATCAAAGCAGATCCTCTTACAACTACACAAGAAGTTGCCAAATAACTCAGCATTGATCATTCTATGGTGATTAGATTTTTGAAACAAATTGGAAAGGTGAAAAAGCTCAATAAGTAGGTGCCTCATGAGCTGATAAAAAATTTTAAAAAATTGTCATTTTGAAGTGTTGTCTTCTCTTATTCTGCGTAACAACAGGGAACCGTTTCTCATTTGGATTGTGACATGCAATGAAAAGTGGATTTTAGATGACAACTGGCAATGCTCAGCTCAGTGACTAGACCAAGAAGAAGCTCCAAAGCACTTCCCAGAGCCCAACTTGCATCAAAAGAGGTCATGGTCACTGTTTGGTGGTCTGCTGCCTATCTAATCCACTGCAGCTTTCTGAATTCCAGCAAAGCCATTACATGTGAGAATTATGCTCAGCAAATCCAATGAGATGTACCCAAAACTGCAATTCCTGCACCTGGCATTGGTTGTCAGAAAGGGCCCAATTCTTCTCCATGACAATGCTCTACCCCACATCACACTACCAGTGCTTCAAAAGTTGAATGAATAGGGTTATGAAGTTTTGCCTCACCCGCCCTATTTACTTGATCTCTCATCAACTGACTACCACTTCTTCAAGCATTTTGACAACTTTTTGCAGGGAAAATGCTTCTACAACCAGCAGGAGGCAGAAAATGTTTTCTGAGAGTTTGTCAAATCCCAAAGCATGGATTTTTATGCTACAGGAATAAACAAACATATTTTCCACTGGCAAAAATGTGTTGATTGTAATGGTTCCTATTTGATTAGTAAAGATGTATTTGAGCTTAGTTATAATGATTTAAAATTCATGGTCTGAAAGCACAATTACTTTTCCACCAACCAAGTTCTGCTATGGCTTAGCCATGTGACTACAAACATTTGCTTCTACCTTGATGTCATCTAAACACTCCATAAACATTTAAGGCTATATGCAAGCACATGTGCACTAATTAATTCTTGGTCCAATCACTTCTTCCATTTCATCATGCTGAGAAGGTGACTTGTCAAGTCTGCAGCTCAGCCCTCTTGATGGATGATGTAATGGAAGCATGGCACACCAGCCTTCTCATTTGACTTGAATCAATCCATCTCTCTCCCTCCATTCATTGCCAGCATCTCAGGTCCTGCAAATGAAATCAGATTTTCCATGTTTGGACCAAAATCTTCAAATTTCCTAGTGGTAGGGGTAAAGCTCTAATTAGTTCATGTCTGCTCGCTAATTAGGTAAGAGGTTATTTTGCTAAAAATCTCATGCAAGCCTTAACCTGGGGTCAATTCGACTGTATTTGAATCAGAAGCTGCATATTAATATCCCTGCACTAGTGACAAAATGACAGGACAGTCATTTAGTTTAGGAAAAGTGAAACAAAAGGAAATTATGATTTTTTCCTATTATTAAAACCAACTTCAGAAAAACTGTGCAGAGGTCGGGCTGGTCCCAGGTCATTGTACTTTATGCTCCTGTGGACTTTTCTCCTACCTAGAAATGTTTATTGTCCCCCTCCCTGTCAAACTTTCTCTTAGAAAATGAACTAATAAACTTATTCATTGTAAGGGATACACGACTATTTCTCATGATGATATCTTTACTTTGTGACGGGATAAATCCTTTAGCCAAATGGATACATTTCTAATCTGTGACTTGATATTTGAGCCACATTTATAAAACAGAATTAGCTTCTAGGTAATCATTTGTGAGTTTGATATATTTCCATATTATCAGTTTCTATCTGAAAGATGATATGAACATTCTACTTACTTTCTTAAACAGGAAACTGTTGAAAAAATGCTTTTACAGCAGCTCTGAGATGACTTCACTGACCATGGATTCCATTAATTTGGTCCATGTCCTTATTAGGAACTAATTAATTACACATGCACACAGTTGTTAAACAACCACAGACCATCAGCTCCTGAGGAGTTATTCAGGATCATCTGACTCTGTCTCCTTATCTCAGAGAGGAAGAAACTGACATCCACAAAAGCAAACTTGACAGACTCCAAAATGCAGTTGGATAGTGTACAAACAGGGATTAGAACCCAGATCGGCCAATCAACAACTAAAATGAGACAGATTATGCCAGTTTTTCCTTAGGTCACAGAGAAGGAGTCTCCATGTCTATACACCTAAGGAGCCACAGAGGAGAGCTAGATTCCAGAAGGGAGGTTGATGCCATCAACAATTCAAGAGATTACTCTGTATCCTTCATAGAAGATGCTCTCTGGTACTGAACATGTAATATTTAAAAAAAAAGAAACGAGACATACATTTAGAACTTGGGTTGCATTGGGTTCCATCAAATGTTCAAAGGATCAGTGATGCTGTGTTTTCTTTTTCTGCCCAAAAAGGCGAGTATCACAGATGACCACTGTGTTTTCCTACTGTAAATAGAGGTAAATCCCCAGGAACACAAAGCTGATTTTGGGTCCCTTGGATTTAACAGAAACTTGATGAAAATTTCCAGAAGCACATAGTAATTTACCTTCTTTGCAAGAGATATTCCTTTTGCTGGCTTCAAATTTTGGTGGCTCTTGAAAGAACAGAGGTGGGTAGACTTCTTTCACTTTTATTTAGATTGGTCTTTACTATTTGGGAAGTATTGTCACATACTTTCTTGTTTGAAATATTAAAGAAAGCAACACCTACCGAAGCTGTTCAGATGAGTTTTTTTATTCCAAAATGGGGTAAAGAATTAAGACCTCTACCTCTTCATAGAAGACTCCAGAAAGGATGAAGGGATGGAGCCAAAGCAAAAACAACACACAGTTGTGGATGTGACTGATGATAGAAGCAAAGTTCGATGCTGTAAAGAGCAATATTGCATAGGAAACCTGGAATGTTAGGTCCATGAATCAAGGCAAATTGGAAGTGGTCAAACAGGAGATGGCAAGAATGAACATCAACATGCTAGGAATCAGAGAACTAAAATGGACTGGAATGGGTGAATTTAACTCAGATGACCATTATATCTACTACTGTGGACAAGAATCTCTTAGAAAAAATGGAGTAGTCATCATGGTCAACAAAAGAGTCTGAAATGCAGTACTTGGATGCAATCTCAACAATGACAGAATGATCTCTGTTCATTTCCAAGGTAAACCATTCAGTATCACGGTAATCCAAGTCTATGCCTCGACCAGTAATGGTAAAGAAGCTGAAGTTGAATGGTTCTATGAAGACTTACAAGACCTTTTAGAACTAACACTCAAAAAAGGTGTCATTTTCATTATAGGGGACTGGAATGCAAAAGTAGGAAGTCAAGAAACACCTGGAGTAACAGGCAAATTTGGCCTTGGAGCACAGAATGAAGAAGGGCAAAGGCTAATAGAGTTTTGCAAAAAGAACGCACTGGTCATAGCAAATACTCTCTTCCAACAACACAAGAGAAGACTCTACACATGGACATCACCAGATGGCCAACACTGAAATTGGATAGATTGTATTATTTGTAGCCAAAGATGGAGAAGCTCTATACAATAAGCAAAAACAAGACTGGGAGCTGACCTTGGCTCAGATCCTGAACTCCTTATTGCCAAATTCAGACTTAAATTGAAGAAAGTGGGAAAACCACTAGACCATTCAAATATGGACTAAATGAAATCCATTATTATTATACAGTGGAAGTGAGAAATAGATTCAAGGAACTAGATCTGATAGACAGAGTGCCTGATGAACTATGGATGGAGGTTCATGACATTGTACAGGAGACAGGGATCAAGATCATCCCCAAGAAAAAGAAATGCAAAAAAGCAAGATGGCTGTCTGAGGAGACTTTACAAATAGCTGTGAAAAGACAGGAAGCAAAAAGCAAAGGAGAAAAGGAAAGATATACCCATTTGAATGCGGAGTTCCAGAGAATAGCAAGGAGAGATAAGAAAGCCTTCCTCAGTGATCAATGTAAAGAAGTAGAGGAAAACAATGAAATGGGAAAGGCTAGAGATCTCTTCAAGAAAATTAGAGATACCAAGGGAACACTTCATGCAAAGATGAGCTCAATAAAGGACAAAAATGGTATGGACCTAACAGAAGCAGAAGATATTAAGAAGAGGTGGCAAGAATACACAGAAGAACTGTACAAAAAAGATCTTCATAACCCAGATAATCACAATGATGTGATCACTCACCTAGAGCCAGACATTCTGGAATGTGAAGTCAAGTGGGCCTTAGAAAGCATCATTACGAACAAAGCTAGTGGAGGTGATAGAATTCCAGATGAGCTATTTCAAATTCTAAAAGATGATTTTAGGTGCAGCTGTGAAAGTGCTGCACTCAATATGCCAGCAAATTTGGAAAACTCAGCAGTGGCCACAGGACTGGAAAAGGTCAGTTTTCATTCCAACCCCAAAGAAAGGCAATGCCAAAGAATGCTCAAACTACCACACAATTGCCCTCATCTCACACACTAGTAAAATAATGCTCAAAATTCTCCAAGCCAGGCTTCAACAATACATGAACCATGAACTTCCAGATGTTCAAGCTGGTTTTAGAAAAGGCAGAGGAACCAGAGATCAGATTGCTAACATCCACTGGATCATCGAAAAAGCAAAAGAGTTCCAGAGAAACATCTATTTCTGCTTTATTGACTATGCCAAAGCCTTTGACTGTGTGGAACACAATAAACTGCAGAAAATTCTTCAAGAGATGGGAATACCAGACCACTTGACCTGCCTCTTGAGAAACCTGTATGCAGGTCAGGAAGCAACAGTTAGAACTGGACATGAAACAACAGACTGGTTCTAAATAGGAAAAGGAGTATGTCAAGGCTGTATATTGTCACCCTGCTTATTTAATTTATATGCAGAGTACATTATGAGAGACGCTGGGCTGGAGGAAGCACAAGCTGGAATCAAGATTGCCAGGAGAAATATCAATAACCTCAGATATGCAGATGAAACCACCTTTATGGCAGAAAGTGAAGAAGAACTAAAGCACCTCTTGATGAAAGTGAAAGAGGAGAGTGAAAAAGTTGGCTTGAAGCTCAACATTCGGAAAACTAAGATCATGGCATCGGATCCCATCACTTCATGGCAAACACATGGGGAAACAGTGTCAGACTTTATTTTTTGGGGCTCCAAAATCACTGCAGATGGTGATTGCAGCCATGAAATTAAGAGACGCTTACTCCTTGGAAGGAAGGTTATGACAAACCCAGACAGCATATTAAAAAGCAGAGACATTACTTTGCCAACAAAGATCTGTCTAGTCAAGGCTATGGTTTTTCCAGTAGTCATGTATGTATGTGAGAATTGGACTACAAAGGAAGCTGAGCGGAGAAGAATTGATGCTTTTGAACTGTGGTGTTGGGAGAAGACTCTTGAGAGTCCCTTGGACTGCAAGGAGATCCAATCAGTCCATCCTAAAAAAGTTCAGTCCTGGGTGTTCATTGGAAGGACCGATGTTGAAGCTGAAACTCCAATACTTTGGCCACCTGATGCAAAAAGCTGACTCATTGGAAAAGACTCTGATGCTGGGAAAGATTGAGGGCAGGAGGAGAAGGGGACGACAGAGGATGAGATGGTTGGATGGCATCACTGACTCAATGGACATGAGTTTGGATAAACTCCAGGAGTTGGTGATGGACAGGGAGGCCTGGTGTGTTGCAGTTCATGGGGTCGCAAAGAGTCAGACATGACTGAACAACTGAACTGAACAGACCTGAACGTCTTCATAAACTCTCCTGCATGATTTAACTTGTAGCAGGCCCATGTGGTTCTAGGTTATTTCTCTGATCAATAATCATTCATTGTGTTATTTGGGATCATATTTTCTGTAATTATGATCTGGCTTTTTGTGGTGAAACATGTAAGTCCTGTTTCCTTATTTACTGAACTTTCATGGTTCACACTTGGTAGCCTTTATGGGGAAGCCTAATTCTTTACATTTCAGAACTTTGGGTGCTAAAAAAAAAGAGCTGCAATGTCTCCATCTAAGCTATGTCAGATGACTATTCTGGAGCAATACTCATTTTAGAAAGGCATAAACATTTCAAAGGTTAATATTAAAACAGAAATAGTAGATGCTAACATTGACATATGAATCAGCTAAGGCCCCATGGATAATTATGTTTGAGATTTAAACTCTTGGCATTGGAATGCACTGAGAGTACTTGCCTGATTGGAGTTAATGATGTGGGTTAAGGGTGCCAGGGGCCCTGGCAGTTCCTTGTAGAGGGTGACAATTGTTATTAGCAGAAGTGATTTGCAGAAAAATCTCTCCTCCATTGGAAGAATAGAGAACGGATGTGGTTGTGGAGTGGGTCCCAAGGACGGAGGAGTTCTGGAATTCATTCTCCTTAAAAATAGGTCAATTCTGTTTTTTCCTAGGAAGTCCCCTGGGCAAAGACCCCCATCTCCTGCACTCTTTCGAATCTAAATTGACCCTGACAGTGAAACAACTTCTAACTTTTGCAACTCCCTTTGGGGAAGGGCTTTAAATACATTTCACCCTGCAAGTTTAGAAAAGACGGTGGTGCTCTGGGGAATTTGGGCTCAAGGTTGTAACCTCTCTTGGGCCCTGGGGCTTACAAATCCAGAGACCAAAAGCCCTCAGAAAGTAGGTTCGCTGGCTTGCATTTCCTTTACTGAGAGGGTTGAAAGTAAACACTTTCCTACAGAAGCAATGCTTTTCTTTCCCTGGGCCTAGTGTCTCACATACCTGATGATATCCAGACAGTGCTAACCTCTGGACTCCATGAAAAACCTTTTAACTGATCATTCCACCCTCAATAGTCAAGTTGTCCAGAAGACACAGATTGAACTGATCTGAATAACTTTGGTTTTTTGGTTTCTTTTGAAAATATTTTTTTTTTGGTCTCTTTGTGGAAAATGAACTCTTAAATAGATTTTCCTTTATAGTTGAGAATTATGGGAATGAAAAAGAAAAAGAAATAAATCGTACTGATGAAGGAACATGTTAAGAATCTCGGAAAAAAGAATGTATTGTTGAAAAATATTGCTTAGTAAATGCAAATTGTCTTCTTATAATAAAAACTTGCTTCATTCCACACTTTGCAGTTGTGGTTATAACACTGTGTTTAAATTTGATTATTTACAGAATCAAAGGACACATGTCAAATTCAGATTGGGCAAAGGCCCTTCTGTTTGTGTTTTTAAACCAGATCAAAGGGACTTCTTATGTAAAGCAATGACTGTAATGCTCAGCTTGTGTCCAGACACCAGCGACCCAGCCTCTTGGGAAAAGAGACAGAAATGGTCTTGAAAACTTTTGGTCTGTTTTCCAGACTTTCTTCCAGATAAAAGGAGGCTCATTTATTAGGTTCTGGCAGCCAAGTATGGCTAGAGCTATTCTCCAATCTGGTCTTTAAGGGATCTTGGGTGAGTGAAAAAATATTCCAGTTTCCTGAGCTTACCTCTTAGGTTTAGTTGGCCTGGGTCTATATGCAAAGGAGAATTTGCCTAGAAATAAAGGCTAAGAGAATTGTTAAAATGTTTATGTAAAAAAAGAAAAATCAACACTAGTGTGCAATGAATGATATTAAGTCCCTTTGTATACCAGTCAAGTTGAAAGCCACAATCTTGGCCATACCAAATTATGCTATACTGGAAGGCAAAGACAAACCTGAAAAAAAATTAAAACTCCAGAAACCTACAAAGTGACTTACACAATGTGACAATCATGGATAACTGATGAATTTTAGTGAATTCATGAAATTTTAGTGAGAATTTTAGAAATTTTAGTGAATTTTATGAAAGTGATAGTAAAATTCTAACTGACATATTTAGTTTGGGAATTCGTGGATATCAGGCAAAGAGATTTATTTACCTCCATCACATCCTCTAGCAGAAATATTGAAGAAGATTCTGGGATCCATCACTAGGTCCGTTGGATACCAGGATTCATTCACTTGTTTGTTTGATGATATTGATTGAGCTCTTGCTATGTGCTGGGTGCTGTCCCAGGGACTTGTGAAGCAAACAAACAAAATTCCCTATTCTCATGGCACTTATTCTAGTGAATACTGTGGGACAATTGACAAAATAAATATATGTCATGTAGTATGTTGGAACAGGATAAACACCATGAAAAAATAAAGTGAGGAAATGGGAATGGGGAGTGCAGCAGCATTGGGGACAGAGTGTGCCAGGGGCGCTGCCATTGAGAGGGTGACAGTTGGACAAAGAATTGGAGGAGGAGAGGAAATTAGCTGTGCTGATTTCCAGGGGTAAGACATTTTGGATGGGAAGAACAGCCAGTGCAAAACCTTCTGGTGGGAGCATACTGGGTTGCTAGCAGAGCAAAAAGGGAAGAAGTGTAGGTGCAGATTATGAAGAGCTTGGTAGGTCATGGTAATGATGCTGACCCTGAAGTGATGTTGACTCTGAGTGAAATGGAGTATTCCTGATTTGACTCATATTTAATATTACTCTGGTTGATTCTGAGGACAGATTGTATGGGGCAAGGGTGGAAGCAACAAAGCCAGTATAGAACCTATTGCAGTCATCAATGGGATCAATGATGGTGGCTGGGACCATGATGAACACAGTAGAGGTGGTGATCAAGAATTATACTCTCAATATTTTGAAGGCAGAGACATGAAAAATTCCTGTATGAATGGATGTGTGGAATTAGCAAGATTGGATCTAGGATTTAAAGGGCCAGCTGCTGCTACTGCTAAGTCACTTCAGTCATGTCCGACTCTGTGCGACCCCATAGATGGCAGCCCACGAGGCTAGCCTTCCCTGGGATTCTCCAGGCAAGAATGCTGGAGTGGGTTGCCATTTCCTTCTCCAATGCATGAAAGTGAAAAGTGAAAGTGAAGTCGCTCAGTCGTGTCCGACTCTTAGTGACCCCATGGACTGCAGCCCACCAGGCTCCTCCGTCCATGGGATTTTCCAGGCAAGAGTGCTGGAGTGGGGTGCCATTGCCTTCTCTGTTAATGGGCCAGAGACTATACAATTTGAAGGCAGAGACAGGCATGGAGCTAATGCATCCAGCTTTCCCTCTTGAGTATACAGGATTTCATTCCTCAATCTTCCTTGAAGTTATGTTGGACCAAATGACTGTGTTATAACCAATGGGAATGTGAAAGGAAGTGATGCGCTACTCCCAGTCTGAGGCAGTTGAGTAACTGTGTGCATAACACAACCTCTCTTGGCTGTGCAGCTGGGAGTAGAGGACTCTAAGATGGTAAAATTATAAAATACAACCAGCCTGAGCTGCTGAATCACCCCTTGGATGTAAGCAGTGTCAAAAGCTACCAGAGCCATGTCAGACTCTATGTGAACAAGAAATAAACTTTTACTAGTAAGCCCCTTAAATTTAAGGATATATGATTTATTGAATAAATGTCTTACTAACGTCTTCCTTAATAATATAGTCCAAATCTGAAAAAAGAAACATGAACACAATCTAATAAGGAGAAAATACAAACATATGTGTGTGTATATATATATTTGTGTATCTCCATAACTCTATTTCAGTTGTTCATATTAATAAATAATAAGGAAAAATAACTTTGATCCTAGTAATCTAGTGTCCCACACATGCTTCCTGATTGTATCCTAGAGGGAATGAAACAGCAAACACTGAAATCAAAAGAACAAAGATATTTTATAATTCCCTAAAGGTTATACAATTTAAGATTGACCTAAAGAACTCAACCCTTTTGAGGCAAAATGTTTTCTAAGTCTGGAAATTGTAGCATGTAGGTGTAGGATCAGTATTGAGGAGGAGCAGAGCACTGGGATTGAGCGCAGGTAGGGAGGGAGGTATTATTAACCTCTGAGCAAGTATGTTAGATACCCCAAGAAATGCAAGCATCTGAATGGCTTGGATATGCCAATGGCTTGGACTATAAAGAAAGCTGAGCACCGAAGAGTTGATGCTTTTGAACTGTGGTGTTGGAGAAGACTCTTGAGAGTCCCTTGGACTGCTTAGAGATCCAACCAGTCCATCCTAAAGGAAATCAGTCCTGGGTGTTCATTGGAAGGGTTGATGCTGAAGGTGAAACTCCAATACTTTGGCTGCCTGATGCAAAGAGCGGACTCATTGGAAAAGACCCTGATGCTGGGAAAGATTGAAGGCGTGAGGAGAAGGGGACAACAGAGGAAGAAATGGTTGGATGGCGTCACCAACTTGATGGACATGAATTTAAGTAAGCTGTGGGAGTTGGTGGTGGACAGGAAAGCCTGGTGTGCTGCAGTCCGTGGGGTCGCAAAGAGTTAGACACGACTGAGTGACTGAACTGAACTGAACTGAACTGAATGGCTTAAACCCTGACTCTGCCAGCTCAGACCTACCAGTGCAGGACAGTGGCCGTAGGTGAGTCCTTAAGCATAAATCATCACATAGGCTCCACAGAGCTCCACAGAGCTCCACAGTTCAGAAGGGTGTGGAAGGGTCCATGAAAGGGTCTTGTGATCTAAAGGTGTTATAGCACAAACAATATGAGCTTTGGAATCATATCACCTGGGAAATCAACTAGCTTAAAATCTTGGTTTTATTTTCTGTGTGTCTTACATCACTTCAGTTGTGCCTGACTCTTTGTGATCTTGTGGACTGTGGCTCACCAAGCTCTTCTGTCCATGGGATACCCAGGACTGGAGTGGGTTTCCATTCTCCAGCAAGAATATTGGAGTGAATTTCCATGGTGTCCTTGAGGGGATCTTCCCTACCCAGAGATCTAACCTGTGTCTCTTACATGTCCTGCATTGGCAGGTGGATTCTTTTTCATAAGCACTACCTAAGAAGCCCTTCACTTTCTGTAAGTGAAAGTGGAAGTTGCTCAGTTGAGTCTGACTCTGCAGTCTCATGGATCTGTAGCCTGCCATACTCCTTTGTCCATGGAATTCTCCAGGCAAGAATACTGGAGTGGGTAGCCATTCCCTTCTGCAAGGGATCTTCCTGGCCAAGGAATTGAACCCAAGTCTCCTGCATTGCAGGCAGATTCTTTACCATCTGAGCCACCAGGGAAAGGGGTTAATACTTAATACACTACGTAGTCTGTGGTACAAGATCAAAAAATTATAGGTATTATTATTATCTTTTTCATCATTATTGTCATTTTTCATTTGCTGAAGCCTGGAAACATTGATGTGAGAGCTGACCCATGGAATATTTGATAAGAAAATTGTAGCAATGAGAACTAGCACAAGAGTATTGATCAGTTAATTCCTAAGCTAATTACCCTGTGATTGATGTGTAGAATATTACTGGATATTGGGTGGACTTTGCTCTGAATTCTACTTCAGTCCTTATAAGGTCCAGGTGCTTGGCTGTGATGAGGTTCCTTGAGTTCTCACTGAGGTTTTGATCCTTCTCAATTCCATATATAACTCTGCAGTATCCTTTCCTCCTATTATTTTCTTAATCTCAAGGAAATTCCTAACTGACCTGTTCTGCTAGAGCTCTTGGAGTACTTACTGTTAATTATTACTTATCGGGCTACAACTTATGGCTCCAGAGTTGTTTCTTCACAAATAAAATTAGAGCCTTGTTCTAAGTACCTATTCCATTGGCACTGGCTAATATGACAAACATGTCCTCTGGGAGAGACAAGACCCTACAAACTCTGCAGGAGGTGTATTTGGGTTTGATGTCACCACATTTTCACAGCAATCATCATCAACCATCAGTGATAAGACAGTTAAGAAGCTACCTGATACAATTCGTTAGCCATAGTAACAAAGAGTCCAATTTATGACTGGAATTTTAACCTAGTCTTTCTGTGGTCCTCAAAATGGTCAGCTGTCAGGGATTATCCCTAAAGTCTAGAACTTGGTTTGCAAGGTAATCTAACTTGTCTTATAAGTATAAGCACATGGAACAGAACGTCTCCTGAACTTTTTAGCCTATGATCTGTCATAAAGATCATGATGTCATTTTCATGAGAAAATCACTCCTTTCTTTTTGGAGTCTTTACAGGCTTTAAGAGATTCTTCATAAGAACTCAGCAGAGAAGAGTGAAATGATTATGAGAATAACATTGGTGTACCAGGAAAAGAAAGGCACTTGAGGGAATTAAACTGTTTAAAGTTTTCGTATTTGCTATTGTATAAGTAGCATCTATCTCTGGATAATATTCTCCATTTTCTCTGAAGTCTTTCCTCTTGACCAGAGTAGAGTCATGCTACTAAGTTTGCAGTAAATCACAGATTGCTAAGGAACACAACTGGTCAGCCTCTCTCATTTCCTGAAGCTACCATTGATACCTACCTGATCTAGCTTCTCTGCCTCAGATCCTTTGGACTGAGTCATTTCCATGGCTACTGATTTGCCAGGATTCCAGAGTCTAGCGCATTACTCCTAGGGTCAGGTGGATGGAATATAATCTCTATGCCCTCAAATGGGGCTCAGTTTTAGGCAGTGGAGGCATTTTTAAAAATAATGAAGTAATACAAAGTGAATAGAAATATAAAAAATGAGAAATAATACAATATTACCTATTGTTAGCATAGAATACAATAATAAAATATTACACATCAGTGACAAATATTAATTATTCCTTCTGAAAAGGTCTTATCTCGGTATGCAGAGTCATCCTTGGTTTTTAGGAAGGCAATCTTTCAGTTCTATGACTTTCACTTATTATTTGCGGAACAGTCAATAAACTGTTTCCATATGCCTCTGTCTCCCTACTTCTCCAAGTTTTCAGTTGAATTATTTCTACTTTTTCAAAACATATGTTTACATAAAAATTTTCTACTCTTCATCCATCTTTGCTCTATTCTCAGCTCTATTCAATATATTTTGTCCTTATTACCTACCAGACTTTTCCCCAATCTTTCCAGTCATCTCTTGCTTTAAATTCCTTAGTAGATTTGCCAGGAAGGGCCTATGAATGCAGTATTCTCTGAGTTCTTTCAGATTAAAACTGATTTTCCATACCCTTGGCACTTGAAGGAAAGCTTGAGTGGATGTAAGATCACTGAGTTTATGCTTCACCATCTTGAATTTTTCAAAAATTTTTCTGCAGTGTTGTCTTACATACAGGTTGCTGCCAAGAAGTCTGAGACTCACCTAATTTCTTCCCTTTGTAAGTGAGTGGCCTTTTGTGCTTGAAGATTGTGTTTAATAAAGATCTAAATTTTGTTTAATAAAAAATAAAGTTTAAACACTTTACTAAAACACATTTTGTAGTTGACAACAATGAATACACTGTAGCCATTTTCAGTATGAAGATTCAGTTCTTTCATTTTTAGAAAGTTGTTTTGGATTGCAGCATTAAGTATATTCAAATTAAATATATGTTGGATCATCTTTGTAATTTTCTTTCTCATCTTTAAAAAAAAAAAAACACCTCATTATGTGTTTTCTTAGCCATACCCCTCGTCAGTGTCCTGGACCACATTTTTATCCATATCTCTTTTCCTTTAGGCACCTTGTAATTTAGTGTTCATTTCTGAGATGACTAAAAAAATTCAATTCCTTTACTGAGCTTGATCAACTCTTGTTTTTAATTTTTATGAGCTTTTTTGTTGTTGTTGTTCATTTCATCACTGATTTTTGAATCTCTGACTTGATTAAAATCAATAGAGATTCATTAATCTCTATTAATGATCATTAAATACATCATTAAACAAATAATTATATAATAAAATTTGATTCTTGTTGGGATGCATGTTAAATTTCTTATACGTTTTCTTGGGTCAGCAATTATAGGTGTTTATAGTAGGCAAGGGAGAGGGAACTGAGTGGTTCATTAAGTTTCTTGGTCTAAAAATCTGTTGGTACAGTTAAATATTTCTTTAGTAAATGTTGGTTTTTGGGGGTGAGGGGGTGGGAGATTTTGTGTGTTTTCTTGTTTTTACTTTGATTTTACTTTTCAAGCAATTGCCTTTTTCTTATCCTTCAACACCATGTCTCCACTGGCTACCACATCTTCCAAATCTTCTCTCCCAGAAGCTGTGCCTTTCTAAGACTGTTGCATCTGGTCAGAGACACCTGCAATTACCTTTCTTTCAGATCTTTAGTGGCCATGACTCTGCCTTACCAACAATGGTCAAAAGTACTTTTCCTATTTCTCCACTCAGGGTGGACCCTTTTGGGGGTAATCATGTCTATATTCTGCCATTGACAGACTCTGCTCTCCCTGTTGTGCACTGAATATTTGTATCCTCCCAAAATGCATATGTTGAAATCCTAAGCCACAATATGATGTTATTAGGAGGTAGAGTCTCTGGGAGGTACATAGGTCATGAGGATGTGGCCCTCATGAATGGGATTAGTGCTCTATTAAAAGTGGTGGTAGAGAGCTCCCTCATGCCTTCAGTCATGTAAGGTCATAGGAGCAGATAGCCATTTTTGAACATGAAGCAGGACCCCACTAGACGCTTAATCTGTTGACATCTTGATCTTGGACTTCTCAGGCTCTGGAACTATGGGAAACAAATTTCTATCTTTCATAAACCACTCAGTCTATGATATTTTGTTACAGTAGCCTGAATGGATTAAAACATTCTCTTTCCTGGTTTCTGCAGTCTGTTCCTGCCTGAATCTCCTCTCCAGCACAGTCTTCAGAAACTAGTTCACATGGTCTAGAATGTTTATTTCCCTATTTTCATAAAAGAAACATTCGTAGTAGTCTCGGTCTTATGTAAGTACAGGCAAAGGAGTAAGGATAGGTAAGTTGATTTGTCTCCTTTTTGGTGCCTGTGATTTTGTAGTGTTGTAAGGGCTTGGCTTTAGGGAGATTCCATTACCCCATGAGAACTTGACAGCCCAAGCGTGGCCTTGGTTTTGGAAGCCTTTGTTAGTAATAAAAAGGGAGAAGTAATAGAGAAGTGGATACTAGTATTTAATGCCTATATATTTGTCATTTATTACCACATTTCCAAGTGTAAGTAAGGTCTGGTCCTTGATGGATGTTTACTAAATTTTGATGAATTAAAGTGCAGCAGGTATTTATTATATATATTATTATAATATTATATTACTGTATAAGCAGATATACATTATATTTGATTTTATATGGTAGGTGTTATTATCACAGTTAATAGAGAAGGAGTCAAGGCTAAAGAGGGGTGAATAATTTCCTCTTGGTCACACAGCTAATAAGTAATAGAGCTAGGGTTTGAGTTCAGGTCTCTCTGACCCCAAACTGTACATCCTTTCATTCTTACAAGGCTGTCTTAGGAGACTTAGGGAAAAAATGCTGAATGAAAATTAGGAAGAGAGCCCTGGAAGCGCAGAGAAAGGAGAAAAAAAGGGACCAGATGAAAAGGAACAAGAATTTTCAAGAGAAAAACACAGATAAAATGAATCAGGATATAATTATCCTTTTCTACACTAAACTTCTTAATTATGCCAGGAAAGGGAACTCTGCAGAAGAGGTGGGGTTGCAGCTGCATTATTTGTTGATGTGGTCACATATTAAGTCAATCCCATTTGAAGTCTGTAAACTTCTAGATTGCTTCATCACATATGTCTCAGAGGAGCCATCACTCCTCTGAAGACCATATCAGAGATGGAGCAAGAGTGGGAGGGAGAGGCATGAAAATTTCAGATGACAAAGTTCTCAGAAGGCATGTGGAGGTGGAAGCCAGATGGAATGAGATTGAGATTGCAGTATCTTATCTTTGCTACATGCCTTACAGTTTACAAAGCATTTTTGCATGAATCATTGCTGTCTATACATCTCTGAAGGAGGTGAGATAAATGTTATTCATGTAATTTTGCATACAATGGGGGCTAAAGTTTAGAGAAATCAGGTGACTTAGCCAACAGTACCAAAGGAGGCAAATCTGGGGCTAGAATTTATATGTCCCGCTCCCTCCAACAAGCATTTCCTCACAGAGAAGTATATTTACATACAGAGCAATGAAAGGATTTATTGTCACTTTTGTAAGATTTTTAAAAATGTGGTGAGTCTCTTTGGCCCTCTCTTTTGAGTGACCCATTTCTCCTCTTGCTTCAAAGAGACTTGCTCCCTCCTATACTTTGTAAGATTAACAAATCCCCAAATAAGACTAAAAGTACCTTTGAAAAGAACAAAAATAAATAGATGAACCTTGTTTTTAGGCTTGAAGCTCAACATGTCAATATGATTTGATTTGTTGATTTTATTATGAACACTGTAATCACTGGGATAATGAAGGGAACGAATCTAAACATAGACGTTTTTGGTGTGTGTGTGTGATCTGGGTACTAGTCCAACTGTTTGCTTCCTGTATAGTGATCAGCCACTTTTTTTTTAGAACACAAGACTCTGGAAGTTAATTAGGGGCCAAAATAATAGGGCAGAGTAGTGCATTTCTGTGGCTCTCATCTACTGCTATCATAGGATTTTAACATAATCCTCAAAGACCCCAGCCTTCTATTTTTATAGTTTTGATAATACTGTTGATGTACCCACAAATGCATCCTCTAAGCTATCACACTGAAGCCACCATTTACTTCCTGTTTTTTTTTTTGAGATCAGCTATTCGAGTCTCTGTTCGTGATGGACATTAAGAAGCTAATGTCCATCATGGGCACTAGACTTTGGATGCTTGACAAAGGTGTCACAGCTCTTGGTGATGCTTGTGGATGTTTGAGTTTTGGTGACTCATGCTTGTTCTCCAGGGCACTGGTGTCTGTACACCCAGGGGGGCTGACGAGAGCTCCAAAGAATACAAGACCATAGTGGCTGAGTCTGTCTCCCTGAACTTATGAACTTTGTGCTACCAAAGTCTAATGCAGGGTTTCCTGATGCTTCCAAAGTCTTCCAGACACTCAATGGATGCAGTTCTTTCTGTTTTCACTCATAGGCTCCTCCCAGGGGAGATCCATCCATGCTCTAATCACTCCTCCTCACTGATGAGGAAACCTTGCTCCTATTTACACCCCCTCTTTCTCCATGTTCGTTTGTCTGCCAGGAACCTCCTTGAACCCTCATGCAAACATCCCTGTGGAACCCACTTCCCCAGCCTGCTCTATTTGTCTCTTCTTTTCAGAAGAGCTTTTGAATGGAAATACTTTTACAAAGTGAAATGTATACAAATATATGCTCCTTTTCAGTAGCTTCCTGTTAATCACTATGAAGTTATCTGAGTTATCATTATTTATCCCCCTCAGTTATTAAAAAAATTAAATTTTTCCTACCCCTGAAATTTAGCCTAGGGAGTTCAGTGGTTAGTGTATGACTCCACTAGGGGAACAAAAGGTACCTTTCCAATTAAAGTTAATAATGGGATAACTTCAGACACACAGAGGGACAAAAAGACACGTATGAGTCATGGTGAGTTCAAAGGGAAAGCATTAAGGTGGAATCATGGAGCATCATGGGAAAGGCTATTCAAGGCACCACGTCAAAAAGGCTGATTAACAGCAGTCCCCAGTCGGCCTCATCACCAGGGAGTCTTACTGATAAAATTATTTCCCCTCCAGAGAGAATCTCCCTGAACTGAATAAATGTTTCACTTCTGAATAGGATTTATGAAAAGGCAAGAGGATAGCGGTGGCAAGAAGAAAGACCACATTCACAGAACAATCTGAAATGTGTCACTTAATATTGTTTATCGGTCCTTGCATCTTCAATGAAATAAAATTTTATACTTGTTTTAAGTCATTAGTGTGCCGACATTTCAAGTGTCTCTTTACAGGTTCATAATTAGTAGTGCTATAATATGAGGAGTGACTACCCTAAGTTACTTAAGATATTATTTGATTCTCTCAACTTTTGAGTTAATATTTTCAATAAACATGTTGGTAAATCCTGGTAGGTAGGAAGCTTTAAACAGCTTATTTTTTTTTATAATAATTTGATAGTCCTTTGAATTTCTTATTGTAACTGTTTCTTCTCCCTTGGATTGCCTAGTTTTAATACTTTTATGTTGTCTTACTTCTTTTAAGCAATCTTTTATTTATTTTCTTTCTAAGAAACAAGCAAACAGTGTGCAGTATATATACAGGAAATGACGCAAACCACAAGAAAAAATGTACATTCAGAAAGAAGGGTATTTGTGTGTGCCATAGGAACACATTATTTAAAAAGGCAATATGCTGTTCCTGAATACTATAAATATGTCATCACTCTAATGAAATGATAATGAGGCACTTGTGACTGCATATTTGTTACCATGGAAACAAACCATGACATCATATGCACAAATGATTGACATAATTCCTGGCAGCAGCTGGACGATGAAGGAATTAATCTCACAGAGATCTAATTATTTCTGATGGCAACAGCTGAAATAACATTTGACAAAATTAAATGCAGTAAAATGATTTAGAAGAAAATATAACCATAGTCAATGGCTACAGCTAAAATAAAGGACCTTCTCAAGTCTTTACCAAGGATGAAATTCCTCCACAGAGAAGTGTCATCTTACACAAACAGAGTTTTTGCCAAAATATCTAATTAAAAAGCTGTGAATGATCTTGTGGGACATTTTGGGGTTGTCCAGAGAAAGAGCTGGAAGATTTGGGCAGGACTGGGAAGACTGTTGTAAGTAAGTGGGAGGAAAGCAGATCATCTCAGCTATCAAAGCAAAGAGAGTTGCAGGAGTCCAGGAGTGGCTAGTGCAGCCCATCCTGCTCAGAGCAGTGTGTCATAGAAACATCTAGAACCTGGCTAAGCAGGAAATATGCTGCAGAAGGGTAGTTGAGGTAGCAAAAAAAGAGAACAAGAAGGTGGAAAGGAAGTGCATGCAGACCTCAGCCAGGGCCTCCTCTCCTTTTGGTATCTAAGGGTTCATTTTATACGTTGATATTGGAATTTTCTAGACTGTTAGCCCCTTCTTAGTGCAAGCTCTTTCTGCCCCCTCCTCAAAATCTTCACCTACTATTTCTCAGAATTTCAGAGAAACGGTCACTTGGGCTCAGACATAAATGTTCTCATGAGCTTCTAGAAACTCTAGATGGTTTGTGGGATTGCTTCTGCCAATTATTGGAAGAAGCAGCAAGGTTGACCATGTCTCAATATAAGGGTAATGGCCTGCCTGTTGCCGCCAACTTACTCTCCACAGGCGTGCAGCTATCCCACTGTTTCCTTGCAGCTCTTGGGGTGCAATACTGCATGACACAGCCAAGTTAGGGGGAGGGGAGAAAAAAGACCCCACTTATGCTCAAAAACTCACAAAATCTCTCTCAAAAAAATGGACTGATATCCACCTTTCCAAGGTGCTCAAAATAGTCGAAAGTGTATGTCATCTCACATTATCCTTTCCCCCTCCTGTCTTTCTTGCATCCATGTACAGACCTCTCCCTGTGGACTTCAGGGGAAAAAAAATCCATTGTACACATCAACCCATGTGTAGAGACCTGGGGGAGTGAGGGTGGTAGGGTGAGGGTTGACCCTGGACCCACAAACTCGATCTTTACATAAGCATAGCTGTCTCCATGGCTATTTCAGTGTTTCATGCTTCATCATCAAAGCAACTGATGCTTTCCCTAGCTCCAAATCCTCATGTGAAAATTTCTGTTAGTTCTCTCTAATTCTACCCCCAGTCTACGATCAAAGTTAGTTTCATTCTTCCCTGGAAAGCAGAGCATTTTTCTTTCTTTATCTTTTATTAAGGCAGCTACCTGGACCATGAATCCGAGGCTGCCCCTGAATACTGCCTATGTGTATTTTGTTAAATAGTTCTTTTGTCATTCAGAAAACAAAACAACCCTCTTAACTCTGAACCCGATGGTCTCACAGATTTCTTCATTCTACCTCTGAGCTCCTGGTTTTCTAAAGATTGCTCAGCTAGATGAAAAAATCACTTACCTCAGACTTGATGTTAGGGATGTACTTGGGATTTTAACCTGAGACCAACATGTCCCTCCCCTGAGGAAGCCATGCATCCCAGTTACCATCCCACATTATTTCTCCTCAAATCAGTGTGACTATAGTGTTACTTCAGCATGTCACAGTTGATTTACCCTCTGTCAGGTACTGCAAATGCGTCTTATGTTTGGAAGTTTTTTCTCTATCCCCAAGTTCTTCCTAGATTAAGAATTTTTTTTTTTAACATGGATTTCATAGATTTGCTTAAACTCATAAAATCCTTTAAGAATTATGAATGATCTCAGAAAAAATGCACATATGCCCCTATTCACATACTATTGCATTTGTTTTTGCAAATCTCTGAAGTCTTTCCTTGCTCCATAGGTTAATAATGACCCCCGAACTAGGTCCTTAAAGAGGACTTAGGGTTTAAATTAGCTGTCTCTACTGCTTGCCTATCAAAATCACTGCTCATTCAGGAGCAGCAGTGGGTGCTGGAATTGACCCTCCTATACATTCATTGGGTCAACGAAATACCCCTGGACCAAATGCCAGTGAAAAGGAAGAAAAACTTTCAAGCTGATACCTTGGATTATCTTAATGATTCAGTTGTAGCCAGCAGTAACTATTTGGAATAAATGAGGTTGCCTTGAATAAGGTGTGTAGTAAAGTGAGTAAATGAAAATGTAGCTACATTTTTATAGGTTGAAATTTCAAACATGTGAGTGTAACGGAAGCCAGGTTCAAGTAGATTTTCTTATGCTGATAACTCTCAGCAAGGTTTTAGACTCAGTACAAATGTTCTGGCATCTGTGGAGTTGTCATTCATGAACTTGCTAGTTTTTCTTTCTTGCTGGGATACTTGGGTATCTTTTTTAACTTGAGACTTGGAGCCAACTAGTCTTCTATAGACACAGTGAATGCTGGTATCTGATGAAGTTCAGTGCCAGTATGTATTGATCAAACCTCATACCACAAGTCCCATTGGGTTTGGTATGTGAATTCTGGCCCAAGCAGTCAAGTACTTGAGTACAGAGTGGATTGAAGTAAAGTACTGTTGGATATTCCTCCTTTCTGAGTCATTTCTGGGAAGAAACTCTAAAAATTTATTTCATGTCTGTTTCCCAGATAGCAATTCAAAGTGAATCTATTAACCCTAAGTAATGATGTTTATTGATTAGTTTGGGAGACGACCCTAAACTTGTTTAGGTTTAGATTTTCCTCAAAAGGGCATATGTTATAGGAAAAGTCTGTGGTCCTCACTCTGGACCCTGCTATAGATTAAGTCGATGGTCCAGCCATTGAATTCTCTTCCCTAGGGGCTTCAACAGAGGGCTGGCTTTCAGCCTGAGACTCTGGGGTGGAAATTTCAGGAGTTTCTTAACTGTTTTCCCTGCTTCCTGTGGCTGGTAGGCTGGGTTTCCTGGAAGCATAGTGTGTTGGGTGGGTTCTTAAAACACTGTTGACCCAACCCCTCATTTTACAGCTGAGAAAACAGAGACTTCGTGGAGTTCAACGACTTGTCTAAAATTACTTTGTTCTGCCTGAATCACACACTCAGCGCTCAGAGTCTTTTTTCTTCTATTGGTCTTCTTTGGAGTTGCCCATCCCACCCCCAATCCTCACTCAACAAACACAAACAAAACTCCATTTTCCTTTTACTGTATTTCTTTCCTAGCATGAGTAGAGTTTTCATCACAAAGAATTTACTCTGTATCTGCATAGCAAAGATATTCTCCGAGTAACTAAATGTCTATTTTATCTTTGGAATTTTAAAAATAATTTTATTGAAGTATAGTTGATTTACAAGGTTGTGTTTAATTTCTGTTGTATAGTGAAATGTCTCAGTTATATGTATATATACACACACACATAAATATATATATATATATACACACACACCATTTTTCATATTCTTTTCCACTATGGTTCATCATAGGATATCAAATATAGTTCCCTGTGCTGTACAATAGGACCTTGTTCTTTATCCATCCTATGTATAATAGTTTGCCTCTGTTAATCCCAATTCCCACTCCTCCCCTTCTCTACCCCTCCCTTTGGCAACCACAAGTCTGTTCTCTATGTCTGTAAGTCTGTTTTTGTTTCATAGTGGAATTTTTGTTGTTATTTTTCTATTTGTGCAAGGAATAAATGGGACGGTGACATGAAGGAGTCAAGTAAAGAGTACTTCACAATCAAATAAAAAATTAAAAATCTACAGTTTTTGACCATCATCATTACTTTAAAAATCCATATGCAGAGTCCTGTGAATAATTATATCATGTCTGCAAGGTTAACTAAGTGTTAGGTGACCAAAATCACCAAAGAAATGCTTTCACAGGCTGCCAAAGCCAGCAGGGCACCAGCAGGCATGTGTGGCTCTCGACTTTGGAAAATATGTTTCAGACAGTGATGAAAACGTAAACCACACAAACCACTTCATTTCTAAAAGAACAAATTTTGAAAAACCATGTTTTGGAAGAAAGCCTCAATTTTCCATTTCATAACAAAGTCTTCCAAAGAAATCTTCTAAAATTACAAGGAATACTGAGGGGAGCATGAGTAGAGAAGCCTTGAAAAAAGAAAATAAAAGCCTGGTTTAATCATGAAAGACTTGATTGCCCAACACACAGAACTGGTGTTATAAAGGAGTCTTCTTCCCTCTTTCCTACCTTGCAACTTCTTTTCACAAAACTTCAATCCTTTGCCACAGTTTTTTCAGTTCAAAGCTCCCAAAAATTTAATTTCTAGAGCCTAAGTTCCAGAACTCTATTAAAAAAAAAAATCTATATATATATACATATATTTTATTGCTCAACTACATTGTTAAAAAATGGCACTTGTTTTTTTGGCTGCGGGGCATATAGGATCTTAGTTCCCTAACCAGGGATTGAACCCTCACCCCTTGTATTAGAAGTGCAGCATCTTAACCACTGGGCTGCCAGGCAAGTCCCTGCAACTCTACTAAAATTGAGATTTTGGTGGAAGAGAAAACACTAGGCTATGTAGTCATATTAACATATTTTAAATCCTTCTTGAGAGTAGGTTTTGCTAACAGATTATCATGAGAGCATTTGGACACTTCAAGAGTCAAAAGGAAATGCCATAGGACAGAAAGTTTGGGGATGTGGAAACATTTTGTCCATGTCATCATGCCCTATGGGGTTAATGCAGCCAGCAGACGTCTGTCCTTCTTATGATAAGGATGAGGTGGGAATAGGGCTAGAAACTGGACCCTCTGAACTCTGACTGAAGAGCCCTGAGCAAATGACTTAGCTTCTCTGAGCGTCAATTTCCTTCTTTACAAAATGAACCTACACCTGCCTCCTACTTGAGAGCATTGTTAGGAGTCCTGGATGTGATAATAGATACAAGTCTGCTTAATAAACTATCCAGTGCAATTCATTTATAAGGATAAGCTTATATGCAATCTTATTATCTTCATTTTAATCAGAATTTATTTATTTATTTGGCTGTGTCAGGTCTTAGTTGTGGCCCGTGCCATCTTTATGCATAATTGGGGATCTTTCATTGTGGTGCACGGACTCTCTAGCTGTGACCAGCAGACTCAGTAGTTGCAGCGCATGTGCTTAGTTGCTCCACAGCTTGTGGGATCTTATTTCCCTGCATGCAAGCATGCTAAGTTGCTTCAGTCATGTCCAACTCTTTGTAACCTTATGGACTGTAACCTGCCAGGCTCCTCTGTCCATGGGATTCTCCCGGCAAGAATACTGGAGTGGGTTGCATGCCCTCCTCCAGGGCATCTTCCCGACCCAGGGATTGAACCTGCATCTCATGACTCCTGCATTGGCAGGCAGGTTCTTTACCACTAGTGTCACCTGGGAAGAGCCAAGGATCCAACCTGCGTCCCCTGCACTGCAAGGCGAATTCTTAACCACTGGACCTCCAGGGAAGTCCCGGAATTTATTATTTTGAAAGATTAAAATAAACTGAACATAATATAAATGGTTTGGCTGTCTTCTATTCCAGCAATTAGTTACAAATGCTTTTCTTTTTTGTTATTTTAAATAGACGTTGAATAATTTAAAATAATTTAAAATCAATGCCAACTTTAATGTGTGAAAGCAGTGTAAGGGAACATCTGAAGGCTCACCCAGAAATGTGAAAATATGGTAAGTGAAAAATGAGGTCATTACTTTAAAACTATTACAAAAATGAGGTCATTACTTTAAAACTATTACAACTAAGGGGCTTCCCTTGTGGCTCAGCTTGTAAAGAATCCGCCTGCAATGCAGGAGACCTGGGTTCGATCCCTTTGTTGGGAAGATTCCCTGAAGAAGGGAAAGGCTACCCACTTCAGTATTCTGGCCTGAAGAATTCCATGGACTGTATAGTCCATGGGGTTGCAAAGAGTCAGACACAACTGAGTGACTTTCACTCACTCACTCATTATAACTAAATGTAGTTACAGTGCTGTATGTGTCTGCCCACATTAATGTGATGGCCATCAAATTTAAAAACAAGCTGTTCAGGCATACCACATATTCATTTCATGGCATTTGTTCAACTTGGATGAACTCTTCTTCCTATAAAGGTGAAAAATACAGAAAAGACATGACTCTGAATACAAAGCATTTGCCTAGTTCCTTAGAGGACACACACTAAGCTGTCACCTGTACAGACTGGTAACATCCCCAAATCCTGCAGTGTATTCTCCTCTGGTTAGTATAGATGTGCTTAGCAGAGTCAAAGGCAAATTATGCCACATTCTATGTCCAGATCAATACTTACACAGGCAGAAGACAACTGATACAAACTACAAGGACTTGAGTATGAATGACGACGGAGATGGAATCTGGTTGTTTAGCAACATACATACTGAGAGCAATTCAAGTGACTGAAGGGCAGCTCTCCTACACATTTCTTCCCCCAACCCCTGTCATACTGATTCAAAACAGTTCTGTTTTACCGAGAGTGAACTTCAGTCTTGAACTAGAGTAATTTGCAAGCTGAGTCTGTCTGAGCATTTTCAAATCCACCTCAAGAATTCCCAGGAAATTTTGTGTTGACTCATAAGTTTTCCCAAGGTTAAGAACTTATTCCCAAGGTCAAGAACATTTGTAGTCTGACATACTTGATCAATTTCCCAATTTCCCTGTGGTTGGTTAAACTCTGATAGTCAGTTCTTGGTTTTCCCTGGTTAGCATCCTAAGTCAATTGCAGGCAACATTCATTATAATTACACCCTTCCATTAAATCATTCTTTTTTTGTTTCCTGTGATTTTTAATAAGTAAATTGTGTGTTGACATTTAAAATTTGAGTTGGGAAAAACTGCCTATTTGGAGCTACCCCCTGCTTTGGTGTGGATTTCATTTATGAAACGTTTAAGGAAAGCCATAGCCATCACCAGGGTGAGTGGCCTGAAAACTCATAGAAAGCAGAATGTCTAGCAGGATGGAATTTTATAGAGTTTCTCTGGTCCAACTTCTCAGACTGGAAATGGAGCCCAGACAAGTGTTTGAATCCATAATTCAATGTTGTATGGTAGATAAAAGCCATGAACACAGATTTACTGTACTCGGTCATGTGATTCCATTAAACCACTCCTAGTCGGTGAAGAAATAGAGTGATTATAAAGGCTTTATCTATTGTTTTACATTGACTCTCAACTGCTAAATTCTTTCTCTGGGAATGCTATTTGGCACCTCACCATATTTCTTCGGCAGTCACAGTTCCTGTGCATACTGTGCTGACAGTGTCTTCCGGGAAGCATCTTTATCTCCCAAGGGCTTTGGGGAGATGCCCTCAGAGTAGCCCTTAGGCTGTTAAGTTGTCCTTTTAGAGTGAGAGAACTCTGAGGTGAGTTCTACAGCATCTTCTGGACGCCCCCAGTAGGACTGAGCCCCAAGTACTTATAGTAGTGACTTGCTCATTCACATGCATTCTATGGACTTGCATTTCTGTTTAAAAAAATTTTATTGGAATATAGTTGATTTTGGATCATCAAAAAAGCAAGAGAATTCCAGAAAAACATCTATTTCTGCTTTATTGACTATGCCAAAGCCTTTGACTGTGTGGATCACAATAAACTGTGCAAAATTCTGAAAGAGATGGGAATACCAGACCATCTGACTGCCTCTTGAGAAACCTGTATGCAGGTCAGGAAGCAACGGTTAGAACTGGACATGGAACAACAGACTGGTTCCAAATAGGAAAAGGAGTACGTCAAGGCTGTATATTGTCACCCTGCTTATTTAACTTATATGCAGAGTACATCATGAGAAACGCTGGGCTGGAGGAAGCACAAGCTGGAATCAAGATTGCCAGGAGAAATATCAATAACCTCAGATATGCAGATGACACCACCCTTATGGCAGAAAGTGAAGAAGAACTAAAGAGCCTCTTGGTGAAAATGAAAGAGGAGAGTGAAAAAGTTGGCTTGAAGCTCAGCGTTCAGAAAACTAAGATCATGGCATCTGGTCCCATCACTTCATGGGAAATAGATGGGAAAACAGTGGAAACAGTGTCAGACTTTATTTTTTTGGACTCCAAAATCACTGCTGATGGTGATTGCAGCCATGAAATTAAAAGATGCTTACTCCTTGGAAGGAGGGTTATGGCCAACCTAGATAGCATATTTAAAAGCAGAGACATTACTTTGTCAACAAAAGTCCGTCTAGTCAAGGCTATGGTTTTTCCAGTGGTCATGTATGGATGTGAGAGTTGGACAGTGAAGAAAGCTGAGCACCGCAGAATTGATGCCTTTGAACTGTGGTGTTGGAGAAGACTCTTGAGAGTCCCTTGGACAGCAAGGAGATCCAATCAATCCATCCTAAAGGAGATCAATCTTGGGTGTTCATTGGAAGGACTGATGTTGAAGCTGAAACTCCAATACTTTGGCCACCTCATGCGAAGAGTTGACTCATTGGAAAAGACCCTAATGCTGGGTAGGATTGGGGGTGGGAGGAGAAGGGGACGACAGAGGATGAGATGGTTGGATGGCATCACTGACTCGATGGACATGGGTTTGGGTAGACTCCGGGAGTTGGTGATGGACAGAGAGGCCTGGCGTGCTGCGATTCATGGGGTCACAAAGCGTCGGACACGACTGAGCGACTGAACTGAACTGAACTGAACTGATAAGGTTGTGTTAGTTTCAGGTGTATAGCAAAGTGAATCAGTTACACATATATCCACTCTTGTTTAGATTCTTTTTCCATATGGGTTATAACAGAGTATTGAGTAGAGTTCCCTGTGCTATACAGGTAGGTCCTTATTAAGTATCTATTTTATATGTAGTAGTATGTATATGTTAATCCCAATCTCCCAGTTTATCCCTCCACCTCTTTTTATTGAAGTATAGTTTCTGGGAAATATTATGTATTGTTGTTGTTCAGTCACTCGGTCGTGTCTGACTCTCTGTGACCCCGTGGACTGCGACACACCAGGTTTCCTTGTCCTTTATTCTCTCCTGGAATTTGCTCAGATTCATGTCCACTGAGTTGATGGTGCCATCCAATCATCTCATCCTCGGTCTCCCCCTTCTCCTCATGCCCTACATCTTTCCCAGCATTAGGGTCTTTTCCAATGAGTCGGCTCTTCACATCGGATGACCAAAATATTGGAGCTTCAGCTTCAGAATCAGCATTCATTCCTTCCAATGAATATTCAGGGTTGATTTCCTTTAAGATTGACTGGTTTGATCTCCTTGCTGTCCAATATTGGCAATATTATATGAAATAGGTATGCAATATAGTTATTCACATTTGTTAAAGATTATGCCTCATTCATAGTTATTATAAAATATTGACTATATTCGCAATGTTGTGTAATATATCTTTGTAGCATACCTCCTACCTAATAGTTTGTACCCATTAATCTTTGGCCCCCAAATTGCCCCTCCTCTTCCCTCTCCCCACTGGTAATCACAAGTTGGTTCTCTATACCTGTGAGTCTGCTTCTTTTTTGTGATATTCACTAGTTTGTTGTATTTTTCAAATCCACATGTAAGTGACATCACACAGTATTTGTCTTTCTCTGTCTAACTTATTTCACTTTAACATCATGCCCTCCAAGTCCATCCATGTCGCTGCAAATGGCAAATTTTTTTTATGGCTGTGTAATATTCCATCGTATCTGCACACTCTTTGGAATTCCATCTCTTTGCTATCTCCCTCCCACACTCCCTGAGTGCACAGAATAATGGCTGCAAAGTCCAAAGACATTCATTCATACTCTAATCTCTGAAACCTATGAATATGTTACCTTACGTGGCAAAGGGGACTTTGCAGATGGAATTAAGTTTGTGGAATTTGAGACAGGGAAATTATTCTGGGTTATTTACATGGGTTCAGTCTAATGGCCTGGGTCTTTGAAAGTTGAGGAACCTTCTCAATTGTGGTGAGAGAGATATGATGATAGGTGAAGGGTCAAAGAGATGCAAAATTTTTGGCTTTGAAGATGGTCTCCTTCAGGTGGAAGAAGGGAGTCACGAGCCAAGAAATATCGGTGGCCTCTAGAATCTGGAGAAAACAATGGTTACTGACATCTTGATTTTAGTCCAGTGAGACTCATGTCAGACTCACTTACATAACTATAAAATGATAAATTTGTGTTGTTTTAAGCCACTACATTTGTGATAATTTTTTATGGCAGTAATATAAAAATAATTCATTTCTCTACTCATTCTAGAATTACCTCTGAAATAAACCTCTTACATTCCTACCTTTTTCCTAGGTCAGTTTCTTGGGGCTATCCACTTTGCAAGGTACACTATGGAAGCTTCCATTGCTACCTATTCTTTGTATATCAGTGTTCTGCAGTCAGGAACTAGACCTTTGTGTTTCATAGTGTGCCTCTTAGTATCATGTCTAGCACTATGCAAATACTCCACAAATATGTGTTGATTCAAATAAAAGAATAAAAACATCTATTAAGTTCAGCAACATAGTATGTAGTCATGTGCCAAGGTGGAAGTGGATTGAGAGAGATTTCACCTCAAAGATCCTAGTAATGGCAATTGCCTTTCTCTTCAGGTCACTCACTATTAAGAGTTTTCTAGTCCTGAGTCATATCTCTCCAACCAAAGAGGCAACTTGTTCTTCATTACAGAGTAAGAACTATTGTGATTACCTTAAACCTCCATCATCAACATTGTGTTTGAATTCACACCTTTGCTTGAATCAATAAGCACTCAGTCATTTTTCTTTTAGTGGAAATATGTGACTAAATAGTCTTGCTTTTATTTGAAACCACAATTCCTGTAAAATTTAGAAGTAATGTTGGTAGAGCTCTCAGATTACAGCCATAGCACAGGTCACAGAGGTGCTCTGCTTCTCCCCTTCAGAGCTCAGAGAAGATGGCGCTTCCCAGTCTCTAATGGTAGAATGGGGCTATGTGATTAGTTTTGGGTCAGTGTCACCCTCTGCACTGAAACATTTCTTTGCCAGTGTGATATCCTCCCCTCCCTTTGTTTTCCATAATAATTAAAGAAGCTGTGTGTTTCAGATGTTGCAGCTTCTGAAGGATGTGGAACCACTTTCCGCTTGGACAGGATGGAGGACAGTTGCCCTGAAGATTAGTCTGGGTTTGCAGTGGGCTTCACCTCAAAAAGAAATAAGCCACTTATGTGTCAAACCACTGAGATTTTGAGGTTATTCCGCAGCATCACCTAGCTTAAATAGGCCTCTACTATGGTTACTATGGGCTTCCCAGGTGGCACTAGTGGTAAAGAACCCACCTTCCAATGCAGGAGACGTAAGAGACTCAGGTTCGATCCCTGGGTCAGGAAGATCCTCTGGGGGAGGGCCTGGCTCCCCATTCCAGTATTCTTGCCTGGAGAATCCCTGGACAGAGGAGCCTGGTGAGCTACAGTCCATGGGGTTGCAAAGAGTTGGATATGGTTGAGGCACAACACATGGTTACTATAAATATGGGAAATACATAGATCTTCTCTGCTTGTGGTTGATTATATAATCCATGCTGGCTTGTCTAAGTGATCTGGGAAAAAAAAGCAAGATTGAGGAGGATAATCAGGAAGTCTTTTGAAAAGACACATGGATGGACATCTTGGATTGGGTGCAGAGAGTGAGGACATTTGTGTTCTTTGTCAACACCTCAACAGAAAACACTCACTGAAGAGGAGGCTCTCTGGAATCACATGGACGACATACCCCAGCACTAAGGTTCTCCCTGGTTCTTGTCACATGGATGCTCTGCAGTGGTTGTAGCCAGGTAAACCTTGACTGGGAGAGTCCTGCTTGTTGGGCCCTTCATAACCTTTATGTTTGGACTTGCAGCTTCAAGGGTGTCACAGCTTACTTGTGGGGGCAGGAGTAGACACAGGCAGCAGGAATCTTTCCATTAGAGAAAACAATCATTGTTAAAGTACCTGCAAGATACTATTTATCTTATCCCCTTATCATTTCTAGGAGTAAAATATCACTACATTTTTTAGATAAGGAATCCAAAGTTCGAGAGGTCAGTTGATCATGACCACAGAGCTGGTTAGCAGAGGAAACAGCACCTAGTCCAGACCTATCAGATTCCACTGCCCATGCTCCCTTTGAGATACCTGTGATCTCTCAGGGGCATGGAATAAGTAACTCTGGTGAGAAAGTTTGGGTACACTTAGAGGCTCCTCTACCACAGCTGGAACTGCCTTTTGAAGTTGATCTGTGCTGTGACTCTGGGCTATTCATTCCTGTCTATCTGGACTGTGAGCACTCCCTGACACTCTGCTGCTGTAACCTAGTCCAAGCCTTCAATACCTCTTTCCTGGATTATTATAAAGCTTCCTAACTGGGATCGTCCTTCTACCTTTTACTCCATATGTTTATTCTCAACATGGCAGTGGTGTGATTCTGTTAAAAGTCAGAACATGACACTCCTTCACTCAAGGCATTATAGCTAGTTCTTTCCCTTGGAGTAAAACCATAGTTATAGTAGCAGCTTCAACACCTTGCAGTTTTTATTTTTTGGCTGTACTGCACAGCATGCAGGATCTTAGTTCCCTGACCAGGAATTGAACCTGCGTCCCCTGCATTGGAAGTGTGAAATCTTCACCACTGGACTGCCAGGGAAATCCCAACACCCTGCAAATCTTGCCTCATACTTCCCTTCCCGTTTCTCTGACCTTCACTCCATTCTAGTTCGCTCCAGTCACAATGACCAAATTTTAATTTTATTTTTTCTGATATCCTGTGCTTTACTTCCTCACTTCAATGTATTCAAATATCATCGACCAAGTGAACTCTTCTTTCACCACTCTGTTTTACACTCTACAGCCCCTCCCCAACCGAGAACTTCCTTCATCTCTTCCATTTCTTATATTTTCCACAGCACTTACCATCTTCTACCATATCGTATCATTCATTTACATTATTTTGTTTCCTCACTGGTTCCACACACCCTGCACTTTCCCCTTCCCCACTGGACTATAAATTTCAAGAGAGTAAGACTTTTAAAAAAATCAATAGAGTTTATTTTTTAGAGTGGCTTTAGATTTACAAAAATGTTGAGTGGCAAGAACAGAGTTCTCATAGTCTCCTTAACCTGCTCCCCTCTCCTCTACTCTCACTCCTTCCCTTCCTTTTCCTCTCCTTCCTTTCCTCCAATCCAACCCCTAGTAACCACTGATCTTTTTATTGTTTATAGTTTTGCCTTTTGTGGAATGTCATATAGTTGGAATTATGCAGTACACAGATTTTATAGTTGGCTTATTTCACTTAAGGATATGCATTTAAGTTTCCTCCATGTCTTAGCCTGACTTGATAGCTCATTTCTTTTTATGTACAGTTTGTTTATCCATTCACCTATTGCAAGACATCTTGGTTGCTTCCAAGTTTTGACAATTATGTATAATGCTGCTATAAATATTCATGTATAGGTTTTGTGTAGACATATGTTTTCAATTCATTTGGGTAAATACCAAGGGGTGCAGTTGTTGGATCATGTGGTAAGAGTATGTTTAGTTTTGTAAGACACTGCCAAACTGTCTTCTAAAGTGACTGTACCATTTTGCATTTCCACCAGCAATTAATGAGAGCTCCTGCTACTCTACTTCCTTGCCAGCATTTGGTGTTGGCAGTTTTTTGGATTTTGTACATTCTGATAGATGTGTAGTGGTATCTCATTGTTGTTTTAATTTGCATTTTCCTGATGACATATGATGTGGGGCATCTTTTCATGTACTTATTTGCCATCTGTGTATTTTCTTTGGTGAGGTGCCAGTTCAGATCTTTTGTCCATTTTTTCAAGTTGGAATTTTGTTTTCTTATTGTTGAATTTTAAGAGTTCTTTGTGTATTTTGGATAACAGTCTTTTAGAAGATATTTTTTTGCAAAATTTTTCTGCTGATCTGTGGCTTTCCTTTTCATTCTTAACAATGTCTTTCACAGAGCAGAAGTTTTAAATTTTAATGAAGTCTAACTTCATTCAATTTTTGCTTTCATGGATTTGTGCCTTTGGTATGAGAGTAGAATTTTTCACCTGTTTTTTTTTATTGCTTTATCCTTAGCTCATAAAATATTTCTTGGCACATAGTAAGGACCCAATAAATATTTGTTGAATGACCAAGTGCTATTACTTTGGGAAATTACATGCTTTCCTTTTTTATTTTTTTCAAGGGAAATATTCATTTGTTACATCACCCTTAAGAAGGAACTCTAGCTCAAAACCCACCCATCTCACCCAGAAGATCCATAATGTAGATGTGAATATCATCTACCTCCATGAAATGAGTGGCAACAGTTTAGAGTGTGTATATTTTTTTCAGGATGATAAGGGTTTGCTTTCCCCTGTCATCTGAGCACTTTTGGTTAATGTGGATTCTAATTCTCTTTCAAGTTAAAGTAGAAAATAAATAATAACATCAGAATTTATGATGACACATAATAGACTGAGTACATGAAACTAAAGTCTTCCCTGGTGGCTCAGCAGTAAAGAATCTGCCTGCCATGCAGGAGCCGCAGGAGACGTGGGTCGGGGGCAATCCACTCCAGTATTCTTGTCTGGAGCACCCATTGGACAGAGGAGCCTGGCGGGCTACAGACCACAGGTTCACCAAGAGTCAGACACGACTGAAGTGACTTAGCACGCATGCATGCACGTAAAACTAAATCATGGACTTGTCTTTATGAAAGGGAAAGAAAGCTCTTTTTGTTGGTGGGCCAAAATGAGCATGCTTCTGGTTCTCTTAAAGAAGTACTCCTTGTGGACTTGAACTGCTAAGCAGAGTCAAGAAAAGGTATCTCACCAAGGATTGAGGCCCTATCTACTAAATGCAAGAGAATGGTTTTTCTTCCTATCTTCCTTCGCTCCTTCCTTCTTTCTTTTCTCTCTCTCCCTTTTTCTTTCTTTCTCGTTTTTTTTTTCCCTGGGAGAAAATATTTCAATAAAGTTTGACATGATGTAACAATAATTAGAAAAAAAAGCTGATGCACAAATATGTGTAGATGGTTAAAAGTCAATGATATAGGTGGAGAGTAATAGAAGTGAGGAAATGTGCCAAAATTTGTTACTATTGACTAAGATGTGAAGAAAGAGAAATGCAGGTATAATCTTTCAGAGCAAGAGGGAGGGAGAGGTCACAAGAAGCAGCTTGATGAGTTTTTATCATTTTTATTTTGAAAACTCGGAGTGCACGGCAGCACACTGCTGCTAGAGTTTTAGCTTTAAATCTTTAAGATTTTTATTAAAGGGAAAGGTTCCTTTGCCTCAGGTATGGAAAGTCTTTGGCTTTCCCCCACCTCCCAAGTCCATTTATGGACAGACACATGGAGTCTTGGGAAGTAAGACCATGAAAAGAAAATTTTCTTTCATGAATTTTGTCATTGTAGAGAACATGGCTCAAGCTGGGAGCAGTCCGGGGTGAGCTGACCTGTATAGCACACACCTGGGAGTGTGGCCTCCTTAGATGCTGGCCCTGGGCCATCTGCTTGTGTGGGAGGCAGCTTCTGACAACGGGCTTCAAGGGAATGCTTGTGTTTATGGTGCACAGCTCCGGGTCCCCTAACCTATTTGCAGGACAGGAATAGAGATGCAGATGTAGGGAATGGATACGTGAAAAGGGGAGGGAGAGTGAGACGAACTGAGAGGTTGGGCTTGATCTCTGTGCACCGCCACGTGTAAACAGGCAGCTGGTGGGAACCTGGTGTGTAGTGCAGCCAGCTCAGCTCAGCGCTCTGTGGTGACCTAGATGGGTGGGATGGGGGTGGGTCTGAGAGAGAGGGGATATTTATATACACATAGCTGATTCACCTTATTGTACAGCAGAAACTAACATAATGTTGTAACACAACTATACCCCAATTAAAAAAAAAATGAAAGAAAGAACTTTCCGTTCAGCTGCAAGATAGGTGACAGCCTCCAGCTGCTAGCACCTTTGGGACCTACCTTGGCTTCCCAGGCAAGTCCACCTCTTTCCAGGTAGCCTCACAGCAGGTTATGCTCCAAAGCTCTCACTGAGTTGGCCATGACTTCATCAGATCTATGCTGGGACTGCAGCACCCTTGCGCAAACCCTCTTCCTTCTCCTCCCCTGTCACTAGGAAGACCTGGTGCCCCCTGGTCTACTACCGGTTTTCCTGGCCTCTCCTTTAATGTCGCACCAGTTTATCCTCCAGCAGACCACTAGCATCTTAGGAAGTGTCTGCTTCCCAGGAAGACCTAACTCACCCGGAGTCTTACTCATTTTTAAGCATTATAAGAAACTATCCATATAAGTGAAATTTATTGTAAAAGGTAGTCTAGAAGGACAGAGGTAAACAGTAGAGAGATATTCACATCTAACAAGCAGTGAGTTAAATCCTCCTCTTTGATTCTCTCCAGTTCCAATTCTGAAGCTCATGAAAACCTTGGATTTGATGTGCATCCTTCTTCACATTTATCTAAGCACATGCCCATGAAGACAGTTTTGTAACATACAAGTAACTCTGTATTACTTTGCATATTGTATTACTTTGCATATACTTTGTATATTATTTTGCACCTAGCTTATTCTTTGTTTACTGATATTTTTTAAAGATTGTCCCATGCCAGGACAATGAATCTGCCTCCACCTTTTACACAGTGCATAAATACTCTATTGTGTGGAAATTTATGCATGGTTCTTCATCCCATCCTTCTATTTCCTTGCCTTATTTTCGTCCTTTACTTTTTCTATAAATGGAAAAATTTATAGAAATTGCACACAGGAACAAAAATTCAAAGTATATAAAATGAAGCATAGATGTTAACATTCTGTGCCTATGTGTGCAAACCCCATCTCCAGGAGTCCGCAACTTTTAATGGTTCTTAATTTTTCTTCCTTTTGTGGTTTCCATTATAATTTTCTGTTAAAATATTTTTATTTCTTATTAAAGTTTTTATAAAAAATAGTTACCATTGCTAAAAAAGGAAACAGCAATAAAGCCTTCTAGTGCAACAAAGACATTATTTTAATGGACCCATTGGATGGAGCAAAGGTATGTACATGTTCTTGGTTCACCATCTTGAACCCAAAGCCTGACTGAGAAGGAAAACACCTTGGCTAATACTGTGAACTCTGCAGGGAGTCTGAATTCTAATTCTTGCTCTATCACCTCCTGGTTGGTTGTGCAACATTGGACCCTCTGTGCTTCATTTTCTTTATCTTAAAAGTTAAAATGCAATAGTGCCAAACTTGTAAGGTTTGCATGAATGAGAGAGAATGGCCCGTGGTGTAAATATGGCAGAATTTAGATTGTACTTGTGCATATTGACTCCGTGAAAACCATGGCATCTTGGGCCTCTTAGGTATCAGTGAAAATGGGTCTGCTCAGGGTTCTCCCTCGAAGTGTGAGGACTCAGTTAATGAAATAGGTCCTGTAAAAATATGTGGTAGCATGTGGTAGGCACTCCTAGAGAAGTGCTAGTTTCTTTCAGTTCTGCTAGGAATAGATTGCCTTACACATGAGGATCTTCATAATCAGCAATAGTTCTTGGGCTTCTCAATTGCTTTCATCATGTGTGTCAGAAGCTACAATTATTGCCTGAGCCTAAAAACTTCAGCTTTTGATAAGAAAGAAAAACATTTCTGATTCTAACAATGACAGAGAAATGCAGGAGGACACAAATTTCTTCTGTTTAAAATGTCTGATTATTTGTGGTATGTTGACTATGCCCATTTTTACTGATTATTTAAAGGATACATGCCATTTTATTTAAATTCTATCAGCATTATTTTTCTTGGTTAATAGTTGTTCTAGTGTTAAAATTAATTATAGTTGACTTTCTTTAGGTCATATATATTTCTGATTTTGATTAATTTGAAGAAAACACGAAATATGAAGAAATGTGAAGATTTAGTATAATGTTTGCTTATACATTCCTACATACTAAGATTAATACTAGACTTAAAAATGTCCAATTATGTTTGTGCAATAAAAGATACATGTTATGCAGCTTCTAACATTTATGATGTAGTATAGGAAGATATTTCAAATTTCTAGTTAATTGTCCAAAGTCAACAGGTCGGTGGATTCTGGGAGCATTGCCCATTTCAGGGAAGAATTATAGCAAAAGGAAAATACCACCAGCTATATTATAGAACATTAAGAATTTTGTGTATTTACAAAAGGAACTGTAGTGTGGAAAGAAAAGTCTTGATGATAAAGGCATACAACATACTATTTGAATTATTTTCTTTCATCTCTCCAGCTGGTTGGATTTGCATGAGATTTGGCATCCTGAGTATCTTAGACTGGGTTTCCCAGAAGTCAATCCTAAGTCAACGATGCCAATTTATCAAGGACTAACTTCCAAGAGACACTAGTAAGGAAGTGGGTGAAGCAGGACAGGGGATTGGAGGGTGCCAGGCCAGGGTGCAATTTCAGCCTGATCCTTAGTGTGCTTCCACAGGGAAATTCCCTAAATCGCACACAGGGGAGTCCTGCCCTGAGTGTGGAGGGCTTTCCGGTTTACTCATCAGTCAGTTACTGGTACCACGAATTCCTAGACTATATCAATACTTCCAGCTACAGAGACAGCAGATCTGATGGCTTAAGGAAAGTTTCCTCCACATCACAGATGTCAGTTGTTAGCATCAAAGCACAAAGCAGCTGGAGGAGTGCACGCAACACTGGTACCAGGAATTAGGGAATCTGGACAAAGAACCATGTCTACATCTGTTTGCATTTGTTAAAATGCAAACTTGAATTCTAAGCCAGTCCAGACCAATCAATGGCATTAGAAAGAAAACTAGAAATATTTTTGGTAATGCATATGCAGCATGGCAAAATAAAGCCTTGAAGATTTACATACATTCATTTAAAAATTTCCATCTATTTGTGTTTTTCAGTTCAGAGTCCAGTAGCTTCTGAAAAGATGACAATGTGTAAAAATCTTAGAACCAACATGGCCTGGATTCACTTTTTCCAAAATGGTTGATTGCATAACAGATCTTCCATTTCTTTTTGCAGAGGTAGATTTTAGTTTATACAACTGATATTCATGGAAAAATCTATTGATGTGTCATGTATTCTGTTGGGAAGTCTGAGAAATATAAGCATTGTCCCATCTCAGCCCTCAATTTGACTTCTTTTTAAAAAAATATATATTTTTAATTGGAAGACAATTGCTTTACAACATTGTGTTAGTTTCTGCCATACATCAACATGAATCAGTCATAGGCATAGGTATGTCCACTCCCTCTTGAACCTCCCTTTCACCTCCCACTCCATCCCACCCCTTTAGGTAGTCATGGAGAACTGGGTTTGAATTCCCTGCATCATACAGCAAATTCCCTCTGGCTATCTGTTTTACATATGGTAATATATGTTTCAATGCTACTTTCTCTATTTGTCTCACTCTCTCCTTCCCCTTCAATTTGACTTCTAAACCTTCAAAAGTCTAGGGAAAGAAGTTGCTGTTGTAAGCTGTCCTGTGAGCAAACAGGGAGGAAAGAGGGAACAGCAAAGAAGCAGTATAGACTTATACAAGTTGCTTGATGCATTGAGTTAAAATTCAGAATTGTGACCACGTGAGCTTGGTCTCCACCATATGCAAATTCTATTAACCTGCTGCTGCTGCTGCTCCTGCTGCTAAGTCGCTTCAGTTGTGTCCGACTCTGTGCGACCCCATAGAGGGCAGCCCACCAGGCTCCCCTGTCCCTGGGAGTCTCCAGGCAAGAATACTGGAGTGGGTTGCCATTTCCTTCTCCAGATTAACCTGCTAATGTGTATCAACTACCATCCATGTAGAACATTGCTTCCTACACTAATGCATGGAGAGTTAGCCTCACACTTAAAGAGATGTGGATTCAGGATATCTCAGAAAGAGAATTTCTATTGCTAGCAAGTTCCCAGGTGCTGCAGATGCTGTTGGTCCTTGGACCACACTTTGAGTGTATCCTTGACCTAGCACGTTTCCATACTTCTGTAGGCAGTGACACATCAAAGTCATTTTTCTAGAGTTGGCACAATGATATATTAGCTTTGTTTTTCCTTCTTTATCCTTAGGTAGATATTTTGATGTGAATGTTTTAGTGAGACTAGAAAGTAAGCTCATTGTGTCATACATTTAGTATAGAGATGTTAACACATACATACTTTTTAAAAAAACATTTTATTGGAGTATAGTTTATTAACAATGTTGTGTTGGTTTCTGTTGTACAGCAAAGTGTATACACTCTTTTATATTCTTTTCCCATATAAGTCATTGTAGAGTATTAAGTATAGTTCTCTGTGCTATACAATACATCCTTATTACTTATCTATTTTATATATTGTTGCTGTTGTTCAGTTGCTAAGTTGTGTCCAACTCTTTGCTATTTCATGGGCTGTAGCCTGCCAGGTTCCTCTGTCCATGGGATTTCTCAGGCAAGAATACTGGAGTGGGTTGCCATTTCCTACTCTAGCGGATCTTCCCGACCCAGGAATCAAACCCATGTCTCCTGCATTGGTAGGAGGATTCTTTACCACTGAATCATCACGGAAGCCCATTTTATGTATAGTAGTGTATATATGTCAATCCCTGGGCTTCCCTGGTGGCTCAGATGGTAAAGAATCCGCCTGCAGTGCAGGAGACCTGAGTTCAGTGCCTGGGTTGGGAATATCCCCTGGAAAAGGAAACAATTCCCCACTCCAGTATTCTTGCTTGGAGAATTCCATGGACAGAGGAGCCTGGCAGACTACAGCTCATGGGGTTGCAAAGAGTTGGACACAACTGAGTGACTTTCACTTTCATATGTCAAATCCAATCTCCCAATTTATCCTTCCTCCTTTTTCTCCCCTGGTAACCATAACTTTGTTTTCTACATCTGTGATTGTGTTTCTGTTTTATAAACAAGTTCAGAGTAACAAGGGATCTTGAAAGCAAAACATATATCGTATATTGCCATTACCTTGCTCATCATTTTTGTTCAGTTAAAAAAGTGATGCATCATTTTTGTTTCTTGGTTTTTAACAACATAGACTGCTTCTGTTCATGTAAAGTAGAATATCTAGTACTTTGAAGTGAGTTTCGAAGTGATGTTAGATCTATCTGAAATAGTCCAAATGTAATACTCAAATTATACTGTTTCATTTGTTATGATCTTGGGCTAACCATTAATTGGCTAGACACTCTAAAGTCTAATAGGAACCACTGACTTTATTTCCCTTCTCATGTCATTCTCATTTCTGATCAACACCATGAAGAAAGAGGGCCCCTGATATGAGTCAGGGAAAACCTATGCTCCAAAGACATAATGAGGCCACTAGTTACAAGTATAGGTTTTTTAGAGTAGAAATCAGGAGATAGCTAATAGAGCCAGACTAGGGAAAAGGGACAGTTGTGATGTTCCTTGCACTGGACAGATTGTAGATCTCGTTTGTTCCTGGGACTCAGCAAGATGCAGTTTAAAAACAATTGCATTGCCTTTTAAATAACATCACTTAAGTGATGACTCTGTGTCAATAGATTTTGCACATAGAAGAAGGTATGTAGGCACTGAAATGTAGTGGCAATACTCAATTACAAAATGATTAGCAAGTACACTTATTTTAGGTAACAGATGATATAAAATTTAGGTCGTAGATGATATAACATTAAGGAAACAGATTTCATGGGAAATTTCCAGATGTACAATAATAAATCATAGACCTCCAGAAACTCAGTTTAAAAATCATGTTCTAGTGGATCTTTTGGATCATGTTTTCTCTTTAGATTAAATCTCTATTTCCCCACCATGGGACTGTTGTGATGAGAAGGCTGGGCTTTCTCTCTTCCAGAGAAACCATCTTGGCCCTGACCCTCTCTTTCCCAACTTTAGAAGGCCATCTGGGGTTGGGGGCAGATGCCATAGACCATCTCAATTCTACCCTGTAGGGAAAATATTTCCATTTGTGTTCATCTTTTCATGCCATTTACCTTGAAGGCTACAATAAGACTAAAAGAAAAGGGGCAATGTCTAAGCAGAATGCTCTTTTTGTTTTTTAAAGCCACTTATTGGGGCATATTGACATGTAAAAATTTGTATATATTTAATGTATACAACTTGATGAGTTTGAGGATAAGCACATACCTGTGAAACCATCACATACACATATCTGTAATGTACCCCAATTTTCTTCTACCTCACTATTGTTTTTATTAATTTTTTGCATCTATGTGCTATGTGTATATGTGTATGGCAAGAACACTTAGCGTAAGATCTACCTTCTTGAAAAATTTTAAATATGCAATACGGTATTATTAGTTACAGGCACTATGCTGTAAATCTCCAGGCTTTATCTTATATAAAGTTTTGTTCCCTTTGACCTCACTTCCCCACTGCTCCCTCTTCTCAGCCAGTGGAAACCACCATTCTACTCTCTGCTTCTATGAGTTTAACTCTTGTAGGTTTCACATATAAGTAAGATCTTATCATATCTGTCTTACTGCATTGTCTTATTAACATAATGGCCTCTAGGTCTACCTATGTTTTCATAAATGGCAAGAATTTCTTCTTTCTTTAAACCCTGAATTATATTCACATATATTCATATGTAAATTCATATATAAAATGTGAGACATATGTCTCACATTTTATTTATCCATTCATCATTGATGGATAATTAAATTCCTTTCATATCTTAGTCACTGTGTCCCACTACTCTAAGTTCAGGCAAAAAGGGTCCTCAAATTTCACCCAGCATCGAAATATGATCACAAAGGTAGGAGAATAGAGAGAGATTTGAGGTTAAGGGTCAATTTTGTGTATATAATTAGGGAAGATGATGGTCAAAGGATACAAAACTTTATGGAAGATAAATTCTGGAGATTTAGTGTAGTGCCTATAGCTAATAATCATATATATATATGTGTATATATACATATATATATATGTATTTGTGTGTGTATGTGTATGTGTTTGTATGTATAAAAGGCATGCTAATGAGCTAAATGAGTTACTGAAAAATCTGGGGTAATGGAATGGACCAAAAAGTCCCGGTGAAATCCACATGGATCTATTTGTAAGTGTGGTTCTCTGCCACAGAGGCATGGCACCACCCTCCATTGTAAGAATAGATGCTCTCATTACTGAAACATCATGGAAGCATTTTCCATTTTTCTTTTATTTAAAATTCAAACTTCTAACATGAGCTTGGTTTGCTGACAGATCAGCCAGGTATCCAAGTTTTTCATTTTATATGAGCTGAGTTTTTATCCAGTGTGGCTTGAATGTGGAGTCAGTGAGCAGTCTGGGGGGACACTCTTAAGACAAGGAAATTTGGTCACGATTATCATTTAAGACAAGAGAGGTTTTGAAACTCTGGACATTGTTTCAACTTGAAACTACAATTATGAAAATATATAATTGCAAAGTCATAACATCAGTCCCAGACCTCAAAGAACATTCAAGGGTGCTCAAATATTTTCTATAAGGTAAACCCATCATTATAACATAATACCTAAAAATCTGAGCTCATGGGAGATTTCCTTATGTAGTTATTATAGTTTTATGTTTTTTTCAGAGTGTTTTTCCTTCTTATCTGGATTACTTATAATTGCTTTTTAGAGTAACATTCTACTCCAAAGTATTAAGCAGCTTCTACTTAAATTTTAGAGTCTCATACCATGGAATCATGGCTTGAATATTTTCAATCCTGCTTTCCCTAATACAGATGATCTCAATAGCCTTTTCCCGGCATTCAAAAAGTGATAAGGTCACTTTCTGCCTACCTCTTATTTCTAAATGCAGGTCAAGATTAGGTTTATAGTATTTGCTCCCTTTCACTTATTTTACCATCTCTCCACCCCCACCTACTCTGGCAACCACTAGTTTGTTCTCTCTATCCATGAGCCTGCTTCTCTTTTATTTGTTTATTTGTTTTATTTTTTTAGATTCCAGATATAATTGAAGAAAATCAGTGTTTGTCTTTTTCTGTCTGCCTTGTTATCATCTAGGTCCACCCATGTTGTTGCAGATTGCAAGGCTTCATTTTATTTTATAGCTGAGTGATATTCCAGTGTGTATGTTTATTTACCACATCTTCTTTATTCATTTATCTGTAGATGGACACTTAGGTTGCTTCCACACTTTGGCTATAGTAAATGCTGCTGCTATGAACATTGGGGTGCATGTATCTTTGAAACTCTGGAGATTCTAGACAGGCAACAGTCAATGAAGTAACTTTAGATATGGTAATAAATAAATTTATTTCTTTTATAAATAAATAAATGAACATTGGGGAGCATGTATCTTTGAAACTGGAGATTCTAGACGGGCAACAATCAATGAAGTAACTTTAGATATGGTAATAAATGATACGGTAATAAATAAATTTATTTATTTTATAAATAAAATAATCCCAATTTAAGCAATAACCTCTATATCTTTCATGGGAGGAGGCAAGGCCACCAGAAATTCTTCAGGAATTTTACAACAGAGATTTGAGGTGCAGAGTCAATGATTCATTTTTGCCAAAGTGTTTGCAGAAAACATATGCCTATTTCAATTCATGCACTTTATATAGAGAGTAGAATTATATATCATCTAGATCCAGGTCAATACTAATTTTAAATCACATCTGTGCAGATGTAGCAAACAATTTTATGGTTACTGGGGGGAAAGAAGGAAAGGAATAAATTGGGAGATTGGATTGAACTACTATATATAAAGTAGGTAGCTAGTAAGTACCTACTGTATAGCACAGAGAACTCTACTCAACACTCTGTAGTGACATGTATGGAGAAAGAATCTAAAAATGAATGGATATATGTATATGTATGACTGATTCACTTTGTTGTTCATACCTGTGAACTGAACTGGCAGTTACAGTTGTTCTTCCACAAGCTGTTGGAAAGTAGGTGAATGCTTTCAAAAGGTTTATGATGAAAATGCAGAACGTTACTCTAAGCTTTGTAAAATGCTGTGGATCCAATTGGAACTTTTTGCACTAAAATAATAACTTGAGAAGGGAATTTACCTCCTTTTTTAGGCAATTTAGGCAGAGCTTAATTCACTTGGCCAATCCTAGAACTGCATAATTTATTACTGTTTTAAGAATTAAGTGATTATTTATTTATTTACTTAGGCCACTCTGTAAGGCTGGTGGGATCTTAGTGCCCCGACCAAGGATTGAACCCCTGCCCCCTGCAGTGGAAAGGCCGATTCTCATTCACTGGACCACTAGGGAAGTCCCAAGAATCAGTGACTTTTAAATTAATGTGCTAATTTATTTATCTTTCAGAGTTTGAGAAAAAAAAGCAATAGGACCCCAAGCTCCAGTGATCCTCAGACTTACCTGATTTGTCTGCTTGTGGCTGCCCTCAATGTAGTCTACAAGAATAGCACACACTCGCCTTCAACTCAGTAGCAGTCAGAGAACAAAATTGCTGTCCCGGGAAGTGAACTGGGACAGCAATTGAATAACATCCCCTCAACATTCTCCAAAAACTGTGCTCAGAATTTGCTTTGAGAAATAGAAAGAGAAATCAGGCCCAGCCTCACACACTGCTGATTTGGGTTCTAACATGATGAGATCAATGAGGATAAAGGGGCTGCTGACACATCTCTCAGTCATGGGCATTGACTTGTCATACATCTGTCGAAGTCACAATCAACCCAGGGACTTCATGTCTTTGAGGTAATAGAGAACTTCTCTTTCAGGTGGACTTAAATGAATGAAGGCTTGTCAGTGGGATTAAACACACACAACTTCAGTTTAAACCTTCTCGCTGGAAGACAGATAGATCTCCAGCATCATAAGTCCAGGAAGGAGTATTCATTGGTTATAAGAGCTGATGAGATAGAAAGAATGATAAAAGATCTCCAGGGGACATCAACCAATTGGCCTGCTCTTTGAAACTCTCTCCCTCTGCGTGATCTGGGGACTCAAGCCCTGACTTTTTCATCCTTCCCTCCTCTGCCACTACAGCACTTGCCAGCTATTTAGAGAAGCCCACCTCCTAATTCCTGGGTTTTGAACAGCTGTGCTAATAATTTCTACACTGTTTTGTTTATTTCCCCCAGTTGGTATGAAAATTTCTAATTCCACACAAACAAAATGACAAATGAAATAGTTGTTGGAAGGAAATGTCTTGTATTAGAAATGCAATGATATTAACGTGTATATGTGGAATCTGAAAAAATTGATATGTTGTTGTTTTTCAGTTGCTAAGTTGTGTCCGACTCTGCAACCGCATGAACTGCAGTACTCCAGGCTTCTTTGTCCTTCACAATCTCTTGGAGTCTGCTCAAACTCATGTCCATTGAGTCAGTGATATCTAACCATCTCATCCTCTGCCGCCCCCTTCTCCTCTTGTCCTCAATCTTCCCCAGCACAAAGCAGAAATAGAGACACAGAAATAGAGAACAAATGTATGGATACCAAGCAGGGAAGGAGGGATGGGATGAATTGAGAGATTGGGATTGACATATATACATTATTGACACATATACATTATTTATATATTATAAAATAGATAACTAGTGAGAATCTACCGTATAGCACAGAGAACACCACAGTGCTCTGTGGTGACCTAAATGAAGAAGAAAGGGGCTTCTCAGGTGGCTCAATGGTAAAGAATCTGCCAGCAATGCAGGAGATGCAGGAGATGTGGATTTGAACCTACTCCAGTATTCTTGTCTGAAAAATCCCGTGGACAGAGGAGCTTGGCAGGCAATAGCCCATGGGGTGGCAAAGAGTCAGACGTGACTGAGCGACTGAACACACACACATGGAAATGGGAAGGAAATCCAAAAAAGAGGGGGTATATTCCTCCCTTAGTATCCATACATTTGTTCTCTATTTCTGTGTCTCTGTTTCTGCTCTGTCAATAAGATCTCTATACAAATTTTTTTTAGATTCCACATATATGTATTAACACCATTGCATTTATAATATAAGTCATTTACTCCCAACGATTCCATTTGTCATTTTGCTTGGGTGGGAAATATGTATACATATAGTTGATTCACTTTGCTGTACACTAGAAACTAACACCACATTGTAAAGCAACTATACTCCAATAAAAATTTTAAAAATGAATTAAAAATAAAGTTAATAAATATTAAAAAAACAAAAAAGAAATGCAATGAACTATGTGGAGATCCTTCTTTAGGTTTAACCAATTACCTTGTCTGGTCAGGCTGGGCAACAGAAGCTGGGACCCGGTAGCAGGGAGAAGACTCTCCATGCAGAGATTGAAATATCACAATACCTGCAGGAATTGTTTAATTTACAACTTTATGAAAAAGAAACTTAGTTGATTGGAATACACTGTGGAATTAGGATTATTATATGTCTTATAACGAGGAGGCCCGGAATATATAAGCATCAGGTAGAACATATTCTCCTCATAAAGAAAAATCCTGACACACCTAACAAACAAGGGAACTTTAACTCCTCCACTTCCCACAGAAAATGTTGACAGAAAAATGTCTGGTGTACATGAACATGAGTGGTGAAGCCCAAGAGAGAATTCAAAAGGTAGTCAATTTTTACAAGGAAGGAAGTTGAAAAGTCATGTCAGATAAGCACCAAAAAGTGACAGGTGGGCATGAAAAATATCTCCTGGGCAATTGATCCCATTTTTAGGTCACTTATGAAGCCCAGAGTTAGTTCTGGTCAGAGTTTGACTACCCCACCCACTCTGAGGGCCTCTGGTATCTCCACATCACCAAGCAGGCTAGTGATAGTCCCTTGAGAGCCAGGAAGCCACCCAGACACTCTGTCATGCAAGCTTGCATGCCTAAGGTCCACGGGTTCCCTGCTCCATGATGGTCCTTTGTCTGAGGACTTCCCTCTCTGTGCAGCCCAGCTGGGACCTCACTGCCCTTTCCAGCTGCCCGAGTGAACTGATCTTTCAGTGTATCACTGCCCTGTGTGCCAGTATGGAGTCTTCCTTAGTGCTGTTGTGCTGACCATAATTTCTGTCTATACATCCTTGTCAAGGAGACAGTTTCCATGGGACTCTCCTTCTCTTGTAAGGAACTAGAAACAGGAGAAGGATGAGCATGTGAGACTGTGATGAGTTTTGGAGGACTACCAAGGCCTGATGTCTTTCACAAGGTATTACTTGGGATTTGGAGAAGGAAATGGCAACCCACTCCAGTATTCTTGCCTGGAGAATCCTGTGGACAGAGGAGCCTGGCAGGCCATGGTCCATGGGGTCACAGAGAGTCAGACACGACTGAAGTGACTAAGCACACATTATGTGCTTATATATTTTCTGCCCACGAAACATGGGAAGGAAGGCTGGGAGCTTCTGACCCACCGCTGCTTGGTTCTGAGCATCCTCATGTGTTGTACATAGTCATCTTGGAGGGTCTGTGACAGACAAGCAGGACCTCTACTTGTTCCTCTCTGTGTTCCACATGGCCGTGTGACCTTTGTCAGCTGTGAAGGTGGACTCTGCTGAGCTGCAGGAGCAGAACTGACATCAAGGACTTGAGTGCAAGTAGCTTACCTGGGAGGTGACCCCAGGAGACATCAGGCTTAATCCCGCTGGGGAACTCTGGAAGCTGATGCAGATAATGTGATTCAGAGTCATCCCACCTGAGGGAGAGAGTTAGGGCATTTCTACATCATCTCCTCTCAGGCATTGGCGGAGTGCTGCTGGGTGAGGGGGGTTAATTAACCTCTGGCTTTCCAACCTGCCTGCTCTGCAGTTCTGTGGTAACCTCATGTGGCTTATGGCAGAAACCCTGTCGGAGGTTTATTCCAACCTGCCAATGGACTTCCCTGGTGGCTCAGATGGTAAAGCATTTGCCTACAATGCAGGAGACCCATGTTCAATCCCTGGGTCAGGAAGATCTCCTGGAGAAGGAAATGGCAACCCACTCCAGTATTCTTGCCTGGAAAATCCCATGGACAGAGGAGCCTGGTGGGCTACAGTCCATGGGGTCGCAAAGAGTCAGACACGACTGAGCCACTTCACTTTTCTTTCTTTTTCCAGCCTATTTCCAGGGAGAGCAACATGGACTTCAGCAGCTTAGGCACGGACAGGCAGACACTGGCAGTTGAAATCAGGATGGTGTGCACTTATGTGCTATGGGGAGGAATGCAGATGGGGCCCTGTCATGTCTTTAAGTCCTCTGAGCTCCCTTCCCACCCATCTTCATCCATTGTAGTCTCTAGGGAGCCTCGCTTCAATAACTGGGCAGAACTGGACTGGCTTCAGGCATGTCAGACCTTATGAAAGGGAAAGATAGACCTGCTGCTGCCTCAGATGTACTTAGCCCTGTGCGGGGTTTGCTATGCTGCTCATGGCATCCAGGCCTAGTCAGCTCAATAGAAGTTGTTATTACAGGCCAAGTGTTTCTGTTACACTTTAATGGGGGGAGCCTCTGCCCTATAACCAAACTCATATTCCTGAAACTCAAAATCTGCCACTACTTCCTCCCCATCATACCAACCCAGATTTGGGAACTTCCTTGATGTTTTTGGGAACCTCTGAGACCAGCACCCCCCTTCCTACCCCAGGCTTCCCTGGTAGCTCAGCTGGTAAACAATCCATCTGCAATGTCAGGAGACCCTGGTCCGATTCCTGGGTCAGAAAGATCTGCTGCAGAAGGCACAGGCTACCCACTTCAGTATTCTTGACTTCTCTTGTGGCTCAGCTGGTAGAGAATCCACCGGCAATGTGGGAGACTTGGGTTCGATCCTGGGTTGGGAAGATCTCCTGGAGAAGGGAAAGGCTACCTACTCCAGTATTCTGGCCTGGAGAATTCCATGGACTGTGTAGTTCATGGGGTCCCAAAGAGTCAGACACGACTGAGTGACTTTCTATATAATCTATTGATGTTTCTGGCAATCTCTGAGACCAGCACTCCCCTTCCCACCCCAGGGCTTCTCTGTTGTCAGCCTACAAGTGATTCATGTGAGTCTGAGCTTTGCTCAGCAGTCTTGCAATGAGAAGCTCACGCATATTGGTAGAGAAATCAGGCAAGGAGATGAGTCTGTACTTGCAAGAGGTTGGACTCAAGTGCCTAGTTTCCAGTCCACAGCTCCCAATAGGTCTCCTTGGGTGCTGAGAAAGAGGGTCCTTTGGTGAGACTGTCACACAAAGATGGCACCCAAAGTCTTAACATGAGGGTGCATTTCCAATCTCCAGGAAATAAGGAGAACCATGCCCTCTTTATTTCGGCCTCTGTAGCCTCAAGTCAAAAAGTTGTTATTTTTAATTAATCCATCAATCAGCCAAGTAACAAATGGACATCAGGAAACCACTGTTGACCAAGCAAAGTAGCTGATGCTGAAGGAAACACACAGATGTTGGAAAGAGTTCTTGCCTTTGGTAAGTTTACAGTCTAGATGAAGAGACCACATTGATAATGTGTGACTCTAAGGCACTGTGACTTGATTTTTAGAAGAAACATACCAGAATTTTTACATGGCTGATTCTCCCTCACGTGTTCCTGTATTAAAATATTATGATTTCCAATTATGTCATGTTTATTATTATCATTAAGCAGCTTTACACAGCAACATGTTTGTGGTAACTACATGGGCATGGCAGGGATGTGAAAATGACATGATTTTTCTCAGCTAAAATATAACCTGAGGTTCTTCTCCTTGATCACTAGACAGTGATATAACTTTTTTAGTGTATGTGCACAGGGCTTGGAGATGCCATTAAGAGAAAGTGCTAACAAGTGCCAAACCAGCCGCAGGGCACGGAGGCACATCTCTTTCACCATTGTTGGATGCTAAAATTTGACCTTGTATAGAACAAATGATTTTTTAAAATTAATTTTTATTGGAGTATAGTTCTTTACAATGTTGTTACTTACATTTATTCCCCCCTTTTTGGATTTCCTTCCTATTTAGGTCACCACAGAGCACTGAATAGAGTTCCCTGATCTATACAGTAGATTCTCATTAGTTATCTATTTTATACATAGTATTAATAGTGTGTATTAATGTCAATCCCAGTCTCCCAATTCACCTCAAACTCTTGTTCCCCCCACACCCCTTGGTGTCTATATCTGTGTCTCTATTTGTTTTGCAAATAAGATCATATACACCATTTTTCTAGATTCCACATATATGCGATAATATAAAATATTTAGAACAAGAGATTTTTTAACTTTAAAAAGCCTAATTGAGGATGATTTTCTCTTTATACAGGGGAGAGCTGATTTCTAGAGATACGAAGTACTAAGTACCTACAGTGAGCCGAGGGATTTCTATGTATTTTAGCCTCACACAACACAACTCTGTTAGATCAATTTTGCTTTCCTTCATTTGCCCTATGAAGAAACTATGGCTCAGAGAGCTGAGATACCCTGGTCTCCATCACACACGTGGAAGTCAAGGCAGGAGTGAATGCTGGTCCATGGGACTCCGTAATCAGAATCACAGACCTGTTGCCTCTGCCCAGTGAAAAATCTCTCTAAGCAAGGGATGCAATTAATAGGAGCTTGTTTCTTCATTGAAATATAAAAGAAAGCTATGCCAAAAGCCATGCTGGATTTCATTTCCAGGAAAACCAAGGTGGATACCTGCTAGGGCCTGCCACAAGTTGTCTGGCACTGCCCAGACGTGGAGAGTCAAGCGACTTTATCTTTGAGAGTAACAACCAAATCTGTGCTACCAATCTGGATTCAAAAACCCAAATCTAATTCTTGGTGTGAGATACAGAGCAAAGGAGAGGGCAAGAAATGTTCCAATAAAAGAACTGGTGCCGTGTGAATTTCATTTCTTAGAAAGAATCTTAAGAAGTTCATTCTTTTGTCTGCATTGTCATCAACTCTCTGCCTGCTGTGCTGGCTTTCTTTCCACTACCCCTTCCCCTCAATATGCATCGAAACTTCTTTCTCCTCTTTTGTTCAGTTTAGCGGGAAAGATCTTTGGAGCAGAAGGAATGGGCGCCTTTAGCAAGCTCAGATATCAAATAATTTTTCACCTCCCTGTAATTGAAATCACAGGATCGGGATTTGCTTCCCTCTGGCCGGCTCTTCTCTTGTTCTCTGGGATCACAGATGGAGTGGGGTGAGGGTGCTATTGACTCCCTACGGCTTGTCATCTGACAGACGGACACATCAGCCAGGAAGGGGTCTGACTCTTAGATGAATTCTTTTATCCTCAAAGGGGCTTCCTGCAAAGGAAACCATTAGTGTTTTGCTATCGGGTTTCTACTCCCCATGGTGTCTAAGAAACCATTCATTTAATTTTGTGACATTTTGAGTGGATTTGGAGAGCTAAGCCCATTTGAAAAGGCCTGTTCCTGTCTAGGAGGACAGAGGAAATGCAAATAAAATCCAAATGGTCAAACCCCCAGCAGCCTGAGTGTGGACCTGCTTGCCTCTCTCTTCAGCCTGAGTTACATGTCATGGGTTATGTCCCGAATAGTTGGTGATGCAGTGGTACCCAGACTCTTCCTTGGCCATGGCCAGGAACTGACCCCAGATCATGAGAAAACTGGCCTGAAGTTCGATGGTAGAGAGTTTAAGAAATCTTCTGTCTTCAAGAAAATGACATTACACATGATCCTTCCTAACCCTCATCTGGTGGATGGAGGTGAGGATGGACATTAAGATGAAGAGTATGTGCTCTGTCACGTGCTGGCTGTGTCACCTGGGTAAGGTCACAGTAATGCTTTTAAAAAATACAGCAGTTACCTGCCTGGTTGTCATTTTGAGATCAGAGATGAGATCATTTACATAAAATATTGGATGTAGTACTGGTACGCAGTAAAATTGCAGTAAATGCCAGATGTCACTAATACTGTTTTCCATATTGGTTGTACGTTCATGATAGCTATCCATGGTGACTTGTCGCATGCCCTGTTAGTTACCAGACTAGAACTGTGTAATAAAAATATAATGCAAACCACATATGTAACTTCAAGTTCTCTAGTAGCCGCATTTAAAAAAGTAAAAGGAAATGGTCAAAAATTTTGCCATATATTTAACCTATCCAAACAAAAGACTATTATCACTTCAATATGAAATCAGTATAAAAATTATTGAGATGTTTCACATTTTTTCCATCCTAAGTCTTTGGAATCCATGTGTACTTACATGTACAGATCATCTCAGTTCAGACGAGCCTCATTCCAAGTCCTAGAGAATACAGCTAGTGGTTCCGCTATAGGATGGAGCAGGCATAGGTTCTATAATCTATAACATGAGGATTAAACATACCTTGGCATTTGGAAAAAATGTGTAAAACCATTAAAGGCAATTCTTTGGTGAACTTGCTCAGTCGTGTCCCACTCTTTGCGACCCCTTGGACTGTAGCCTACCAGGCTCCTCTGTTCATGGAATTTTCTAGAAAAGAGTACTAGAGTGGGTTGCCATTTCCTTATCCAAGGGATCTTCCCAACCCAGGGATCAAACTTGGGTCTCCCGCATTGCAGGCAGACGCTTTACCATCTGAGCCACCAGGGAAGCCCTAATTCTTTGGTGATTTCATGTTGTTGTTTTTTTTTAATTCAAATTTTTGTTTCTTTCTGAGTCAATGTTGATGATTTGTATTTTTCTAGATATTGGTTTATTCCATTAAAGTTTTAAAATTCAGTACTAATTGTTTAACCTATTATATTTTGATCTTAAACAAAGCTCCTGTGCTTTATAACCTACATTGCTGTATTCTACAATGCTATAGTCTACACTGCAGTCCTGATTTCATACAGCAAAGAGATGTTATGTGTCTAACCTTGAAAGGTACACAGTTACTCAAGAGAATATGCACAAGTCTTTTTAAGACTTTTTACACAAATCTTAGTGAATTTCCATCTAGCACAGATTAGTAAGTGTCCCTTGTGTTCAGAGAGGCTATAGACGGTTAGAGCCGGTCTGGAAGCAGAGTTGAAACAGAAGCCACATGACCATGGGCTGAGGTGGTAAAGCGAGCCAAAGATGTAGAAACAGATAGTATTCTGAAAAGAGGTTCAAATAAGAAGCAATATATGGGCAGCTGGGGGTGAGAGAGAGGTGGTGCCCAAGATTGAGAAATGACCAGCTATGTGGTAGTCAGGCTGACACGCCCTCCTGATCCTTGTCCACTCATATCTATCACCTCAGAGTGAAACCTCTCCACCTCCGGACCCAGGAGATCTCCCCAGATACAAGCTCACATGGCAGTTTGTGCTTCTCTTTTATAATTCTTCTAGTATTTGTCATAATATACTCATTCTGTAAGCATCATATAATCTGCCTCATTCACTAGACCCTAAGCTCCATGAAGGGAGGTGGGGTCATGTCGGCTTGTTTTCCAGTAAATTTTCTTATACCTGCCATAGTGGTTGGCACCTAGGAGGCTCCCAGTAAATATTTTTTAGGTGAAAAATAATGCAAAAATATACTTTATCTTTGATTTTGTGTTAGGTGGGAGATAATTGTAATGTGTGAGGAAATTAACATCAGCTACGAAGAGGTTGAAGCTATCAGAGAGTATAGTTATAACAAGATCCTTCATAAAATGGGACCAACAAAGAATACAAAAGGGTAATTATGGAGAACGAGGAAAAAAAGAGACACTCATCTTTTGGAGAGGATTTAAAGATTGCTGTAAGGGTTTTTAAGTGAGAAATTAGAAATTTAGACCAACTGTCTCCTGATAACCTTGCCTTGATGAAATGGGAGGAGGGGTGGTTGAGGGGAGTAGTGAGGTTAGTTGCTGAATGAAGAGAAGCGGAAAGGGAAAAAATGGAGAAGGACAAGTGGAAAGGTCAGCGATGGACCTGGGAATTCAGCAGAAGATGGAAAGCATGGGTGAGGCTGTCTCAAGCCCCTCAGCAGCTCAGTTAGAAGAGAAGGTGGATTATTAAAAGCTCCTTGGGGGATATCAGATAGTCAGGTATATAGTGGAAGTTTGGGGGAGCAAACACACCTAGGAGTTGGTGAGAGAATTTAGAGAATGAACCCTGCATGTAGACTGAACAGGTGAGAAATTATGCCAAGAGGCTGTGATTATGGGAAATATCAAGGAACAGAAGGATGTGGGTCAGAGATGTGAAGACTGGAGTTTAAACTTTCACGGGTGGAGTTGTTCCAAGTGATGGCTAGGTTCCTGGAGTGAGCAGGGAAGTAGGTAGCTGATGGCAATAGAAGTGAGAAGAATCCTTGGGTGGTTGCTGTCCTGACCACTGGTATCCTTGGCATGACTTTACACCATGTACTAGAGAGAAAGATTCAGTTTTCATGTCTTGATGACCATGGCAGTAGGGAAGGGGTTTTTAGGTAACAGAAATAAGGAAGGATGGAGCTGGAAGGTCATCTGTGAACCAGACTTTTGTCCTTTGTCCCTCTTGCTGTCTATCCATTCCCATCAGTGACCCCGGACCACAAACCTTATGTGTAGGGCTTGAGTAGTTTCATGAAGATTTGCAGTGAAACTGCAAATGCCTTTTAGTTACTTGCTCACAGATGGGAAAGTGAAAGAACTTTGCAAGCTTAGCAAACTTACCTGAGGATGATAAAAATCTTAAGGGAAAAACTATTTGGGATGTAGGTCAAAATATCTTCAGGTTAATCAGATAGTCCCCAGAGGCCTGGACAGCCTGTCAGTAAGTGACTGAGACATATGAAAGATCCCATAGTAGCTTTGGAGAAGAGGTGAGGCGATTGACAGGTACAATCTGCTTTCTCTGAAGGGTCTGGTTTTTAGGGCTGCAGGCTCATCTCTCCAGGGAATGTATGATGCCACTGACTGATGAATACAAGAGAAAGGAGTTATCCACTGAAGCCTGGCACATGGTCTGCTAGTGTCATTACTTGGAAAGTCAGTTGGCACTCTGGCCCTAGTTACCTCTTCTGGAAAAGGAAGCTGGTGGTCAAGATGGAAGTTTTCCAACAGCGTTCCAGTTAGAAAACCTGGGGCATGTCTCAGCACATGTTATGGCTCTTGTTCTCACCTCCTTGGCTTTGAGATTCGTGATCTCATGGTCCCAGCTTTAATACCTATTTTTGGCAACTCATTTGAGCCCCTGCTTGGGCTTTTTGGCCCTTGTTTCACCACTCAGCTCTTATCTATACTCATACTCCTAATGTGAAGTTACCTATCAGCCTCCAGAAATTGGGTCCCTTCTCTTTTTTCCAAAGGAACCTTACCACCAGAACACCTCTGAGTCTGTGGAGTGGTACTCAGCTGAGAATTGGGCATTGCCCCTTCCACACCCAGTCCTTACCTTCCTGCTAGATGTCTGTTTCCAGGACCACACCAGGTTATATTCATGTGCTCATGAGGGTAGGTGAGCTCAGCATCTTCCTATTCCATCATCTTGACCCCCCACCTCCCTCTCCCGGCCCCAAATCCATGGTTTTAAAGGACAGCTCCCTCACCTTTGTTAGAAACCGTCATCCTCCCTGTGGGAGATTCTAGGTCTTGCCATTGATCCTTTCCTTCTCTGTTTGACTTTGAAGCATTCACTATTTACTAGCATCTCTCATGTGAGACAAAGAGAGAAGATGCAACTAGAAGATGAATAAGTTCTGGAGATCTAATTAAATACATGGCATAGTGATTATAGTCAGCAAAACTGTATCACGTACTTTAAAACTGCTAAGAGACTAGATCTGAAATGGTCTCACTAAAAAAGCAAAATGATACTTACGTGACCTGATAGCTGTTGTTGTTCAGCCGTTAAGTTGTATCTGACTCTTTACGACCCATGGACTGCAGCACTCCAGGCTCCTCTGTCCTCCACTATCTTCCCAAGTTTGCTCTAACTCATGTCCATTGAGTCGGTGATGCTACAGAGGTTTTGGCTAATGCTATGGTGATAATCATGTTGCAATACATAAATGTATCAAATAAACACACTGTATACCTAACTTATACAGTCTTATATGTCAATCATCTCAATAAAAAATAAAAGTAATAAAATAGGAAAAAATTGTATTGGACAGGAATAGCTGAGACTTGTGGTTGTTGGTGTCAGACTTTTCCCCTACCTTGACTGCACATTTTTCTGGCACATCCAGAATGAAGCTTGTTTGGTCCAATACATTCACCATGTTTGCACTGTGGATGGCACATAGCTGTGAAAAGAGGATGTCATGCATTTTTTTCTAGGCTAGAAAAAAAAAGGAATGCAATAGATTCCCTTGTCTTTTTGTTAATAAGCCATCAAGTAGTTTGGCAGTTTGAAAACAAGGCCTCAACTTTTGGTTCAGACTGCCCAGTTTGATAGTTTTATGCTCTATATGATTCTCATTCCTTTTTCATCTAGTTGAAGTCAGTCCTGCTGTAAGAACCAAATATATATGTATATACTAATATATATTATATATAGTATATATAATAAATATTAAATATAGTTTAAATTTATTCTAATAGTTATAAACATAAATAAATATTTGTGCTTATAAATATAAATATTTATCCATGCATGCTAAGTCACTTCAGTTGTGTCCCACTGTTTGCTACCCCATGGATTGTAGCCCCCCTAGGCTCCCTTGTCCATGGGATTCTCCAAGCAAGAATACCAGAATGGGTTGCCATTTCCTTCTCCAGGGGATTCTCCCTACCCAGAGATCAAACTCAAGTTCCCTGCAGTGCAGGCAGATTCTTTACCATCTGAGCCACCAGGGAAGCCCTCTGGGAAGCCCTAAATATTTCTAAATAAATATTTATGTCTATAAATGTAAATCAATGCTTACACTTATAGATACTTTATATTTTTATAATATTTACATTATTATAATAAGTATATAAATATATAGTAACATTTATTTATATAAATAAAAACAAAATATATTTCATATTTATATAGAATTTTTATTTATAAATATAAATTATTTATATTGAAAATATAAAATAAAAATATTTTTAACAGTTAAGGCAATAGAGCTTATGAATATTTAGTCAAGATGAAGAGGATCTGAACTTTTCAGGCAGATGACTGAGTTCTGACACATCAGGCATTGTGCTAGGTGCTTCGCTATATTACCTTATTTAATCTTTTCAACAATCCCATGAAGTAGTAGTCACTCCTTTTAAGATAAGATAACTGTGTTTCGGATTTGAAATAACTTGACAAAGTCTACAAAGCCAGTGGGAGATAGATCTAGAATTTGAATCTGGTCAATTTGCAAAGCTTCTAGTCATTCCACAGCACTATTCACAGGGAGACCACCAGTTACCTGCTGTCCCCCAGGAGGGTGACTCACACTCAGACACTCTCCAGGCAGGATGACATTTGCACTCTGTCATTCTGAAGAAGTCCCTGAGATGGTGATTTTGCCTTCGAACTTTCCAAGGATACCCAAGAATATTCTAATATGGAGAAGCACAGCCAATGCCACCCTCAACTGTGGCTTTGGGGACTGAAACATCATTTTCCTGTTGCTCCTCCAGAAGAAATTTTAGGTTGGATGATTTGATAGTCCTGGGACAGAATGGACGACTCACATGTTACATTAGTTCAGATCCCCAGAAGAGGCAGCTATAGTTGCATAACATGCATCCTACCATCTTGTTCCCATCCTTTAACTTGGGTTGAGTATCTTTCCATGCAGTAGTGTCTGAGGAGAGCAGCTGTGATGGTTCAAGGAAATGTATGCTTTGCCAGTAAGTCAGTGCAGGGGAGTAGTTGGGAGATGGTCTGAAAGGGTTAGGGCAGGGAGAAGACTCTAACATTCTTTTTGGCACATTGATTCAAGTTTCTTGCCATTTGATGAGCAACATGCTGACTGTCTCCAGGCTGAAGTCTAGTCTTCTGTATAGAAATAGCTGCAATTTGAGGTGGTCCGAAACTTCTCAAATGCCCCCAGTCAGGAAGAGAGTATCTGCTGTTTCTAACCTGGGTATTTTAATATTAAGCAAAATATATAAGAGTTTCCTTAAGTACTACAGCACCCAAGCAGGCATTGGTAGCAGATCTTCCATATCATTCAGGAAAAAAAAATGTTCTCAAATAACTTATTTGTTTAAAATACACTGTATGATGGTCCTGAGAGTTAATCTTGAGTCACACTAGTTATGTGACTTCTGCTGTGTAATAAAAAGAATACTCTGATCAAAAAATGTGAGGATCTAAAATCTTCTGTATTCTACAGAAGATTAAGAGTGACATATAAATTCTGCAATAAAGTTTGTTCATGGTTTCAAACTTGTTCCATCAAGGAATTCCATTGTGTATAATATCTATCAACATTCCTTAAAATCTATGTTCTCCAGCACCCTCTTTGGGAAATCCTGGGAAATAAGCAAATCGCAGGACATTGCCTGAGACCAAAGCCAAACCACTACCTGCTGGTCTTGGCTGGGTCCAAGACAGACCAAAAAAGCAGACCTTGGCAATCACGTAGGTGGTCTGATTCACAGACTCAATTGCATCATTCTGAGCTGTATTGTGTGCATTACACAGTTGTGCTGTCCCCATGGATTACATTAACCAGACAACTGCCAAGTATGTGCAACCTTTTAATGTCATAGGGATTTAATGGTGGAGATGGAATAAATCCTTTGATTTTTGGTAACTAGAATTCACCATCTATGAAATGGGCCCTGTGTTTGTGCTTCTTAGAGATAGTGAAGATGAGGTCAAAGGTGCTCTGAAATCTCCAGCCCATGAAGCATTATGTTGGTGCTGAGTACAACTCTTAGAGGTAATGACTCCTATTAGTACCACAAAGGAGGTGAAGCACATTTAATGCAAAGGAAAGGGATGCTATTTTGAACAAGGTTCACACAGGGTGCATGCTATATGAATTTAGCTTGAAGCTAGAGTGAAGAGGGTATAGAGGAAGTAAAATAATTCTCCCAGTGGGGCTGAAAAATTCCATGCCTGTGCTCATATTTTCTATTAAAATGCAGCAATAATAAGAATTTAGTTCATGAGAAATCAGAATGCCTCTACAATTTCAGTATTGAGCATTTAGGAAAATAAATGGATATTGAGGACTTGGTTTAATTATCCCTGCATCCCAGCCCAAAAATGCCCTATGTGTTTAGTTCATCTTTTTGTACACTTTGTACATTTATTGATTTTTATATTTATTCTTCTGTACAATGGAAATTTATGTTTAGAGATGCACAGGACTTTAAATCTATCAAAAATATTGTATCTCCAGGGTACATTGCTTACATACATTACACAGGAGACAGGCAAGCACTTATTTACCCATTTTATGTAATTATACCCTATGCCATTCCAAAAGGATTTAAAGGAGTTATGGTGGTGGTTTAAAGGAATTATAATGAGACAAATAATGAGAAATATTTAGAATAAAATTTAAATTCAGGTAAAGAGAAAATAAGGTAGAAAAAATAAGTCCTGGTGATAAATTATGTTAGTAAAAGCAATTTCAATGCAACTCACTATAGTTTTACTTAAGATCTAAAGAGGATTTCATAGAATTTAACAAGCTGAATCTGAAAGACACTTAGAAAAGCAAAAAAGGTCAAAAAAGCAACTTTTTTTGAAGAAGAAGAACATCAGGAGGGAAGTTTTATCCTCTTGGATATAGGGTATTAGAAGCCAGAGGACCTTGGGCAGCATGGTATTGGTGTGGGTCCGGAAGCAGACTACACTGAGTCAACAAACTGACTTACATGTGCATGGAGACCTGATCTATGACAGAGCTGGCCTTATAAAATGGTGGGGAAAGATGAGCTGTTTAGTAGAGGTAAGTGCAGACCTGACTATTCATCTGTAACAAATAAAATAGAATCCACTCTCTCTCGTACAATGCCTCCTAATCAATTCCAGAGAGAATTTTGACTTAAAAATGATGGAATGAACTGGATAATGCTTAGGAAAAAATGATCAGAAGAATATCTTTATGGTATGAGTCTAGGACAGGGCACCTCAGACAAAGACAGAAAAAAGGGAAAAATAAAAATGTAACTGCATTAAATTATAAACTTTTGTATAAGATTTTTTTGAAGAAAGGAAGGAAAGAAGGAACAGGCATGCTGCAGACTAGGAGAACATATTTTCAAAACTTACCCAATGCAGATAAGTGTCAATACTATGCAATGAATCAAATATAGTGAATAGTTTAGTAGATAGTATACAAATTAATAAGAAGAGCAAACTTCAATAGACAAATGAAATGGGGAATGGATAAGCAAGAGATTTTTGGAAGAGGAATCCAAACATCTGAAAAATTGTTCAGCCTCACTAATGTGGTAATGAAAATGCACATTAAGTTATGGTGATATCAAAGACAGAAATATGGATCAATGGAACAAAATAGAAAGCCCAGAGATAAATCCACCCACCTATGGACACCTTATCTTTGACAAAGGAGGCAAGAATATACAATGGAGAAAAGACAATCTCTTTAACAAGTGGTACTGGGAAAACTGGTCAACCACTTGTAAAAGAATGAAACTAGAACACTTTCTAACACCATACACAAAAATAAACTCAAAATGGATTAAAGATCTAAACGTAAGACCAGAAACTATAAAACTCCTGGAGGAAAACATAGGCAAAACACTCTCTGACATAAATCACATCAGGATCTTCTATGACCCACCTCCCAGAGGAATGAAAATAAAAGCAAAAATAAGCAAATGAGACCTAATTAAACTTAAAAGCTTTTGCACAATGAAGGAAACTATAAGCAAAGTGAAAAGACAGCCTTCAGAATGGGAGAAAATAGTAGCAAATGAAGCAACTGACAAAGAATTAATCTCAAAAATATACAACCAACTCCTGCAGCTCAATTCCAGAAAAATAAACGACCCAATCAAAAAATGGGCCAAAGAACTAAACAGACATTTCTCCAAAGAAGACATACAGATGGCTAACAAACACATGAAAAGATGCTCAACATCACTCATTATCAGAGAAATGCAAATCAAAACCACAATGAGGTACCATCTCACGCTGGTCAGAATGGCTGCTATCCAAAAGCCTACAAACAATAAATGCTGGAGAGGATGTGGAGAAAAGGGAACCCTCTTACACTGTTGGTGGGAATGCAAACTAGTACAGCTACTATGGAGAACAGTGTGGAGATTCCTTAAAAAACTGGAAATAGAACTGCCATACAACCCAGCAATTCCACTGCTGGGCATACACACCGAGGAAACCAGAATTGAAAGAGACACTTGAACCCCAATGTTCATCGCAGCACTGTTTATAATAGCCAGGACATGGAAGCAGCCTAGATGTCCATCAGCAGACGAAAACTGATGGATAAGAAAGCTGTGGTACATATACACAATGCAATATTACTCAGCCATTAAAAAGAATACATTTGAATAACAGTTCTAATGAGGTGGATGAAACTGGAGCCTATTATACAGAGTGAAGTAAGCCAGAAAGAAAAACACCAATACAGTGTACTAACGCATATATATAGAATTTAGAAAGATGGTAATGATAACCCTGTATGCGAGACAGCAAAAGAGAAACAGATGTCTAGAACAGTCTTTTGGACTCTGTGGGAGAAGGTGAGGGTGGGATGATCTGAGAGAATTGCATTGAAACATGTATATTATCATATGTGAAACAGATCGCCAGTCCAGGTTCGACGCATGAGACAGGGTGCTCAGGGATGGTGTACTGGGACGACCCAGAGAGATGGGATGGGGAGGGAGGTAGAAGCGGGGTTCAGGATGGGGAACACATGTAAACCCATGGCTGATTCATGTCAACGTATGGCAAAAACCACTACAATATTGTAAAGTAATTAGACTCCAGTTAAAATAAATAAATTTTAAAAAAGTTATGGTGATATATGATGTCATTTATATCTGATTGGAGAAAAAGTCTACTAAGTAAGTATGCTAATTGTTAGAAAAAATAGGAAGAAAAAAGAATCATCATATACTGCTGGTGAAATTTGGTACAATTCCATGCTTGATGATTACCAGATGTGAAGATGTGCTCATCCTATGACTCAGCAATTCCACTTTTAGGTATATACTCTGGGGAAATGTTTGCATATGTGCACATGTAAATGGATTGGATAAAATTTAAAAGTCACTCAATGGGAACATTGAGTTTGTTTTAGTATGTCTCAGCTGGTAAAGAATCCTCCTGCAATATGGAATACCTGGCTTCGATCCCTGAGTTGGGAAGATCCCCTGGAGGAGGGCATGGCTACCCACTCAGGTATTCCAGCCTGGAGAACTCCATGGACTGTAGTCCATAGTGTTGCAAAGAGTCAGACACAACTGAGCGACTTTCACTTTCACATACAATAGAATTGTATTGAAAGTCAAGGGGAAAGCTTCAAACTGTCAATGTGGGTAAATCTCACAAACATAATATTGAGAGAATAAAGTAAGTTTTACAACGACTGATAATAGGATACCATTTATCTAATATTAAAAAATAACAAAATAGCACTATTTAATAGAAGCAGAAATATGTGGTAAATAAAATGTCTGAGAAAGATACGCTCTAATTAATGATGGAGTGACTTCCTTTAAGGAGGGAAGAAGGGAACATTACAAAACAGCATCAGCTTTACCTGTAGTTTTTCATTCATATAAAAAATTTATGGAATAATAGACCAACAATCCAATAGAAGATGTGCAAAATGCACAAACAAGTGCTTTGTAGAAAACACAGATAGCCACTAAACATATAAAGAAATAATTCCACCTCATTAGTAACCATGGGAATTAAAATCAAGACCAGAATGAGATGCCATTTTGCACCTATTTTATTGGCAAAAATCAAGGGATTTGACTGAGTGTTGATGAGTATGTAGGATCAACAAGATTCAGCATCCCTGCTGGTAAGAGTGAAAACTATCTCACCAACTTGGAACATGTCTTGGTAGTATATCACAGTATAGTGCAGTATACCACAATACATCACAGTTTATCACAATATACCATGGTGTAACATGGTGTATAAAAATATATCAGTGTCAGTTCAGATTTGGGGGCTACACAGAGTAGAAACTCATTCATGCTGCCTAATGGAAATTTATTTTAGGTGTACAGATGACATCAAAGGAGATGGAATCTCAGGGGAGGAGGTGGAGATGTATTTGAGCCAGGAATTGCAGAGCTGAGATCTGGAGGGTCCTCGTAGTAGCCAGGTGGCTGGAGGGACCAGGCTACCCTCTCACCTTCTATTGCTTTCTGTAATTGTTGCCACATGACACCACAAGTCACCTATCTCACTATTGAGGATCATGGGCCTATTGCTGAATTAAATGAGTCACTAGATATAAAATCCTTTAAACAGATCCTTGTATTTTATAAACACTGTTTTTGTTTATTATTGCTGTCTCAAAGTTTCTGTCTACTAGTATCCTGAGTTTATGCATAATGAATTTATTTTATGCCCCAGACAGTTTTCCTTCTCCCTATGATTTTATCTTCTTTTTAAACTGTAAACGGATGACTGAGTCTCATTTTTAAAGTTCCCTAAGAGGCAATCTAACTGGTGTATATTTTTGCCAGGCACTGTCATGATTTCTTGATGATAGGTTTTTTGAAGTTGCATAGACAGGAGAGATGGAGCCTTGTGAAACAGTGGATGGCACCCAGCTCATGAAACAACCTCTGGCTCCTTGCTTGGTATACACTGTGGCCTTGGCTGGTCCTCAGAAGGGACCGTGCTAGCTCCTTTGTGTACAGGGAGTGAAGCTGACCTGTTTATACACACTTTCTTTCGTTGTATGAATCATTTGTTTGAGTAGGTTGCTTTCAGTTCAGTTCAGTCACTCAGTCGTGTCCGACTCTGCGACCCCAAGAACCGCAGCACACCAGGCCTCCCTGTCCATCACTAAATCCCTAAGCCCACCCAAACCCATGTCCATCGAGTCAGTGATGCCATCCAGCCATCTCATCCTCTGTCGTCCCCTTCTCCTCCTGCCCTCAATCTTTCCCAGCATCAGGGTCTTTTCCATTGAGTCAGCTCTTCACATCAGGTGGCCAAAGTATTGGAGTTTCAGCTTCAACATCAGTCTTTCCAATGAACACCCAGGACTGATCTCCTTTGGGATGGACTGGTTGGATCTCCTTGCAGTCCAAGGGACTCTCAAGAGTCTTCTCCAACACCACAGTTCAAAAGCATCAATTCTTAGGTGCTCAGCTTTCTTTATAGTCCTACTCTCACATCCATACATGACTACTGGAAAAACCATAGCCTTGACTAGACGGACTTTGTTGGCAAAGTAGTGTCTCTGCTTTTTAATATGCTATCTAGGTTGGTCATAACTTTCTTTCCAAGGAGTAAGCGTCTTTTAATTTCATGGCTGCAGTCACCATCTGCAGCGATTTTGGAGCCCAGAAAAATAAAGTCAGCCACTGTTTCCCCATATATCTGCCATGAAGTGATGGGACCGGATGCCATGATCTTAGTTTTATGAATGTTGAGCTTTAAGCCAACTTTTTCACTCTCCTCTTTCACTTTCATCAAGAGGCTCTTTAGTTCTTCTTCACTTTCTGCCATAAGGGTGGTGTCATCTGCATATCTGAGGTTATTGATATTTCTCCTGGCAATCTTGATTCCAGCTTGTGCTTCCTCCAGCCCAGCATTTCTCAAGATGTACTCTGCATATAAGTTAAATAAGCAGGGTGACAATATACAGCCTTGACATACTCCTTTTCCTATTTGGAACCAGTCTGTTGTTCCATGTCCAGTTCTAACTGTTGCTTCCCGACCTGCATACAGGTTTCTCAAGAGGCAGGTCAGGTGGTCTGGTATCCCATCTCTTGAAGAATTTTCCACAGTTTATTGTGTTCCACACAGTCAAAGGCTTTGACATAGTCAATGAAGCAGAAATAGATGTTTATCTGGTACTCTCTTGCTTTTTCGATGATCCATCGGATATTGGCAATTTGATCTCTGGTTCCTCTGCCTTTTCTAAAACCAGCTTGAACATCTGGAAGTTCACGGTTCACATATTGCTGAAGCCTGGCTTGGAGAAGCCAGGTAAAGCATTACTTTACTAGCGTGTGAGATGAGTGCAATAGTGCGGTAGTTTGAGCATTCTTGCATTGCCTTTCTTTGGGATTGGAATGAAAATTGACCTTTTCCAGTCCTGTGGCCACTGCTGAGTTTTCCATATTTGCTGGCATATTGAGTGCAGCACTTTCACAGCATCATCTTTTAGGATTTGAAATAGCTCAACTGGAACTCCATCACCTTCACTAGCTTCGTTCATAGTGATGCTTTCTAAGGCCCACTTGACTTCACATTCCAGGATGCCTGGCTCTAGGTGAGTGATCACACCATTGTGATTGTCTTGGTCATGAAGAACTTTTTTGTACAATTCTTCTGTGTATTCTTGCCATCTCTCCTTAATATCTTCTGCTTCTGTTAGGTCCTTACCATTTCTGTCTTTTATTGAGCCCATCTTTGCAGGAAATATTCCCTTGGTATCTCTGATTTTCTTTAAAATATCTCTAGTCTTTCTCAATCTATTGTTTTCCTCTATTTCTTTGCATTGATCGCTGAGGAAGGCTTTCTTTTCTCTCCTTGCTATTCTTTGGAACTCTGCATTCAAATGGGTATATCTTTCCTTTTCTCCTTTGCTTTTCGCTTCCTGTCTTTTCACAGCTATTTGTACGGCCTCCTCAGATAGCCACTTTGCTTTTTTGCATTTCTTTTTCTTGGAGATGGTCTTGATTTCTATCTCCTGTACAATGTCACGAACCTCCATCCATAGTTCATCAGGTATTCTGTCTATCAGATCTAGTCCTTTAAATCTATTTCTCACTTCTACTGTATAGTCATAAGGGATTTGATTTAGGTCATACCTGAATGGTCTAGTGGTTTTCTCCACTTTCTTCAATTTCAGTCTGAATTTGGCAATAAGGAGTTCATGATCTGATCTATAGCCAGCTCCTGGTCTTGTTTTTGCTGACTGTATAGAGCTTCTCCATCTTTGGCTGCAAAGAATATAATCAAGCTGATTTCAATGTTGACCATCTGGTGATGTCCATGTGTAGAGTCTTCTCTTGTGTTGTTGGAAGAGGGTGTTTGCTATGACCAGTGTGTTCTCTTGGCAAAACTCTATTAGCCTTTGGCCTGCTTCATTCTGTACTCCAAGGCCAAATTTGCCTGTTATTCCAGGTGTTTCTTGACTTCCTACTTTTGCATTCCAGTCCCTTATAATGGAAAGGACATCTTTTTTGGGTGTTAGTTCTAGAAGGTCTTGTAGGTCTTCATAGAACTGTTCAACGTCAGCTTCTTCAGCATTACTGGTCAGGGCATAGACTTGAATTGCTGTGATATTGAATGGTTTGCCTTGAAAATGAACAGAGATCATTCTATCGTTTTTGAGATTGCATCCAAGTACTGCATTTCGCACTCTTTTGTTGACTATGATGGCTACTCCCTTTCTTCTAAGGAATTCCTGCCTACAGTAGTAGATATAATGGTCGTCTGTGTTAAATTCACCCATTCCAGACCATCTTAGTTCACTGATTCCTAGAATGTCGATGTTCACTCTTGTCATCTCCTGTTTGACCACTTCCAATTTGCCTTGATTCATGGACCTAACATTCCAGGTTCCTGTGCAATATTGCTCTATACAGCATCAAATCTTGCTTCTATCACCAGTCACATTCACAACTGGGTGTTGTTTTTGCTTTGGCTCCATCCCTGCCTTCTTTCTGTAGTTATTTCTCCACTAATATCCATTAGCATAGTGGGCACCTACTGACCTGGGGAGTTCATCTTTCAGTGTCCTATCTTTTTGCCTTTTCATACTGTTCATGGGGTTCTCAAGGCAAGAATACTGACGTGGTTTGCCATTCCCTTCTCCAATGGACCACATTCTGTCAGACCACCATGACCCGTCCACCTTGGGTGGCCCCACACAGCATGGCTTAGTTTCATTGAGTTAGACAAGGCTGTGGTCCATGCGATCAGATTGGCTAGTTGTCCGTGATTGTAGTTTCAGCCTGTCTGCCCCCTGATCCCCTCTCTCAGTGCCCACTGTCTTACCTGTGTTTCTCTCACCTTGGACGCGGGGTCTCTCTTCACAGGCTTCTCCAACAAAGCACAGCCACCGCCCCTTACCTCGGACTCAGTGAGCATGGCCGAGAGGAGCTACTCCGGGCCAGAGGTCAGGGGCGGTGGCCGAGACGAGCTATCACGTGCCCGAGGTAAGTTGCTTAGTGGAGTCCAATTAACCTTCAAAGATGAAACCAATGGTCCAAGTTTGGAGTCATTGTACCTATCTACCAAAGAAGTTTTATGAGAACAGTTGTTTTAGCTCTGGAGTCTTCCTGCACAAATAGACATCATGCCTCAATCCACTTGAGAATTACTAAGAATTGATGTATCAGTAAGATCCAAACCATACTTAGCTTATTTTGGATTGACCAGAAGAATGTTCTAATGCCAACTGAAATATTGATCTAAGACATTTTTCAATATCAATATACATTGGAAATACCTGACCATCAATACATATAGGAAAAGTAAGGATCTTGATGTCAAAGGACTAGAGATTGAATCCTGACACTGTCATTCAATAGGCGATTGACTTTCTATAAATAATTTTATGTCTTTTAGACTAATTCTCTTAGTATCTAGAGTTTTCAATACCATTAGCACAGCCATGTTGTAGAAACACGATATAACATGTTTAAAAAAATGAAGTTTTCCAAGTCAAATCAGAGATACAGTACGTTGAAGGAAATGAAAAAAAAAATTAGAATCTCCTTCATGTTATTGATTGATTTCTCAAACTGTATTTTACAAGGACCAAAGAAAAAGTGGAAATATGACCTAAACACAAATCAACTGAACAAAATGCAACAGAAGGTTTTGCTATTGATTGACTTAATATGGGCTATATTTTTGCTTTCCGTCAGCAGAACGACTAAGTGCAAAAGATCTCTATTACTTTTATTTCTACTTTCTCCATTGTATCATTGAACGAACTGAGCATATGCGGGAATTCCTGGTCTGATTGAAGTGTCTTACAGAACAGAGTTTCAGTTTGCTCAGGAGAATGTATGACTCTTCTAATTTATGGATCTTTCAGTTATGTTATTACCATGTGGTTTTTAAAGTTTATTTTAAAATAGTGGTGTAATTTGTAAGGCTGGGCTCTTTGGGGGCAGTTAAAGATATTACCTATTAAATTTGAATTAATCTTCCAGAAAGTGAACACAGGATGAGTTTTAGCACTAGAAGGCTTTCTCCAAGGTTGACGTAGATGGAGAAGGAGCGAGACGTGAGGGACACTGCTGACCTCCCTGGTCTCCCCACCTGGGCCTGGGCTTTCAATGCTCATCATGGAAGAACACAGTGCCGGCAGCAGCTAATAAACATGCTGTGTAAAATCCAGGTGGAATAAAGATATTTCTGTTTCCCATCAGCACATCCTCAGAGCAGAAATTATTAATGAAATCTGAACCTGGGAAGCCTGACTAATGGGAATCCCACATTCGGTTGAGACTTGATTTGTCATGAGCAAGCGTGTGGGGGTCCCCTTACAGTCTCCTCTCTCCTCTGCCTCTTCCTCAACTTCCCCTCGTCGGGGCTTTGGTGACAATCTACCTCTCTATCACTTCTATTTGTAGGACATCTATCTTCAAGCTGACCATAAACTACAATAGAAAAGATAAGAATAATGATTAGTAACGGCTATATTACCAAATCCTTGATATTTATATTTAATATAAAATTTAACATAAATATTATTTAATCCCCAGAGGGAATCCCACAAATAGTTACTATTAGCCTCATTTTATAGATAAACAAATATGGAGTAATATTAATTTGCCAAAGTTGCAGAGTTAGTAAGTTACCAACTTGGGAGTCAAACTCTGGCATTTCTGTTACCAGAATCCCAGGGCTTGTGATGTTGCACTAAGCGGGCAGGGCGAGTGGGAGCCACCATGGGGAGGAGGAGACTCCTTGCCATGAGTGTGTGAACATGTGTGGAAATTGGGGGTAAAGGTCTCATGTGTTTCTAATCTTGTCCTTATAACTCTGTGTTTAGTTTCCCCTTTTCAAGAGCTTGAGTACACTTGGGGTGTCAGCAGACCAGGGTGAGCATTTGGGGTAAGCGCTTTTGACTGCATATCCTATGACCAACCTTTCCAACAATAGGGATAATTCTCAGAGAACCTGGTGTGACCTTTTCTGTAACTGTCTTCAAAAAGTAACAACCAAACAAACAGAAAAGCCCTTCTTTGGTTAAAGAACCAAGAATCAACATTACCTAGTATTGCTAATTTCAGCAGATAGCCCCCAACTTGGAAACATGTTACCACTCAAATCATTTTTAGTTAGGATGTTTAAAATTCAGAACACATTTTCAGAAATAATATTATAAATGGCAATTTGGTCTCCAGGCTACCTTATAAAAGTCTACTTAACCCACAACATTGCTGAAATATTTTGTATTTCTAATAAAAATAATAGAGAATACTGATATTGCAATGCTAGCAATTAAAATAAGTACTAATAGTGAGCTCATTAACTTTTATGTATAATTTATATTACCTGTACAGGAAATCCAGTGTAGTATGAGTCAAGAGCTCACTCTGGGATTAGAACGTCTGGTTCAAATATTAGCTCTATGGACTAAGAGTGACCATGGGAGAAGGTACAATTCACAGAGCCTCTGTACTTAACTGTAAAATGGGGGGTAAAAACACTTTGTAAGTTTGATGTGAGGATTAAATGAGATAGTATGTTTAAAGTACTAGTGTTCTAGAGTTTAACACAAAGTTCCCAAGTTATCATGTGGTGGATATGATTAATACCTGTTGATTTTCAAGCCCTACCCACTGAACAGAAACTGTGTCAAGGATTTTGGTTGTATAATAATTAAATTGCAATTACCTATAGTCCAGTGAAGAGATATAGTACTTGAAGGTCTCTGAGATGAAATAATTTTGTTCAAAGTCACATAGAAATATGTCAACTTGACTGGACCACAGGGTGCCCAGATTTCTGGTTAAACATTATTTTGGGTGTGTCTGTGAAGATGTTTCTGGATGAGATTAATATTTGAATTGGTGGTGGTTTAGTCACTAAGTCATGTCTGACTCTTGTGAACCATAGACTATAGCCTGCCAGGCTCCTCTGTCCATATGATTCTGCAGGCAAGAATATTGGAGTGGGTTGCCATTTCCCTCTCCAGGGGATCTAATATTTGAATTGGTCGATTGAATAAAGTAGGTTGCTCTCCCCAGTGGTGTCATCTGATCTGATGAAGGTCTGAGTTGAGCAAAAAGCCTGAGTGGAAGGGAATTTTTTCTCTCTCTCTGCCTTACTTCCTTTGAGTTGGGACACTGGTCTCATCCTGTCTTGAGACTCAGACTCACATGAAACTTACACCATCGGCTCTCCTGGTTCTCATGACTGGCTCTCCGGGGTTCTCACCTTCACAGCTGCAGTTGATTTTGAGACTTCTCAACTTCCATGATCAAATAAACCAATTTCTTGTAATGATCTCTTTTTTTGTCTCTTTCTATGTATCTATCCCATTATAACTCTTCCTGTGCCCACCATCAGTACTTCAGCTACACTACCCTTCTCTGCTTCTCAAACATGCTGGGTTGTTTTAACCAAGGAACCCTTATACTAGTAGCTTCCACTGCCCAGAATTCTCCTGACTCCTTATTCAGTGGCTTCTTCTCATTCCAACATTATTTTAAATGTAATCTTTGTTATTCATAGCGTGATGGAATTATGAACTCCTATTTTTTCCAATGTTTTATTATCAGTTACTAGCATTATTCTTTTTGCTACTCAAATCGTTCCAGACTAGGAATCCTTTCAAAGTTGCTTCCCATCTGTGTCTTTCCTATGTCCTTGTGAGATGTTTCTCTTATTCTTTGAGTACTTTATTATGTTCTGGCACAAAAAGATATTTCAGGCACATTGTGTACTTTCTCTGAAATCAGCCTTTTCTTCAAGGAGTTTTGATTCCTTTTAGTAGAGGATGGTATTTAGTAACCAAGATATAAGCTCTAGATGTGCTCCTTGTTACTGGGTATCATTGCTTTTAGACCTCTGGAGACAGAACTAGAAGACACATCTACCTTTATTTCTTTCAGGTTTGTCAAAAAGTTCATTTATGTTTTCTGTACCATTTTATAAAAAAACTGAATAAACTTTTTGGCCAACCCAATAAAAATTATGTGTATATATATATATATATATATATATATATATATATATATATATATATATATATATATATCTTCTATTGGTTCTGTTTCTCTGGAGAATCTGATTAGTATGGTCACATTAATGGAACAAGAGGGCCTAGAACCCAGGTCTGTGTGTTTAAAAGCTGAGACTCCTATGAGGTCTGACTGTGACTCCCTTTGGGTCCATTACTTGGACCACACAGTTCTTATTCTGTACAGGGCTACACTGCTTAGGGGAGGGATGAGGGCAATCAGGGTTATCTGAGCCAGAATGGAGGGGGAGAAACAGTGAGGAAGAACCTTCCAAGCTGAGCAGTTGTGTGAGCCAAGACACAAATGAATCCCCATCTCTTATCAATTTTGTTTAATTTAATTTTGGAGTTCTGCCAAGGCTTACACTGGAGAATCTTTTAAGTTACTCCAAAACATGATGTTAGAAGCCAAGAGTGTTTTCAAGGACATGACCTGAGGGCCTCCAGCACCACACCTAGTGCACAGTAGGTGTACAATAAACCTTGCTAACTGTGAATAAGCTCTCTATGATGTAGCACTTACATCATTTCTCCTACTGCTTCCAATGACTTTAACTTCATTGGGAATGGGTGAGGAAGCTTTTAATTTCCAGAGATTCCTGATGAGCAGAGTGCCCCATGCTCACCTCTGAACTTCCAAGTGATTCCCTGTGTGAGGGAGCAAGGCAATGACAGGTTTGCTAACTACAGATGCCAAGAGAGAAATTCACAAACGCAGTGCCCCCTGGACCACAACTTTATATATAATTTTCCTGACCAGAAGAAATCTCTCTCCTGCTGTACTCACTTGGCTCTGTGCATCTCCATTTTAGGAACTGATTCTTGCCAGATGGTGTTTCATTATCTTCAATGCAATGATTATGTTTATTTATTTAAATGTCCCTGGAGCTTCAAATAATAAACTTGGTTTTACTCATCTTTCTTTTGACTCATAGTAAATGTTTTAGAATATAATATTTCCCATTTAAGTTTAACAGAAAGAACATCACTGCATCAAAACATTGGCAGAGTTAAAATGCAAATTTATTAATAAAATCCACCTAAAAATTAAATATATATGGATTAAGAGAAATAAAGCTATTACAAAAATCTGAAAATCACAAAAAAGCAAAAAGTATACAAAGATTTCTTAATTAGCACCAGCTGATTAAACCACCCCACCACCATCCAGAGTAACTGTCTTTGGTATTTTTACTGTTCGTTTTTGTTTGTTTGATTATTAGAGTTTCTTTTTCATTGGCAATTTTAAAATAAATAAAGTAAAAGCTGCAGTTCATGGGGTTGCAAAGAGTTGGACACCACTGAGCGACTGAACTGAACTCACTGAAAGTAAAAGAGATTTTGTTCAAACAGTCTGCTTCAAAGAAAAGTGCAAGTGATTCCTTCTACTTTGTTAGAGCTTGCTTCCTGCCTTACCAAGTGCTGTGGGCACAGAGGGGGTGACCAGTGGAGGTAGAGACGTTGCCAATTGTAGTTCTCCATCACAATCAGCATTGCATTTCCTGGTTAGAAAAATCCTGGAAAATCCAGGATGCTGAAAATACCCAACTCAGACTTTCTCTGCTGGAATTCATTAATTTCACATTGTTACTGAGACTTCCTGAGTGCTTGAGGTCAGCCTTGAAAAGGTGACAACGTTATCTACTCAGGACCCAGCTGCCCTGTTCTTTTTCCCTTCTACATGCTTTTTCTCTATACAGAACTTCTGACACTGAAGTAGATATTTGTACATGAAAATGATACACAGAAAGCTGAAAGAGACTGGAATCTCTCCCCTTATCTACCTCCATGTGGCTGCTGACAACAGAGATATATAACTTCTGCGGTACATCCAACACATGAGCGATTGGGACATCCATATATCACCCATTTCTTTCTTTCAAGAATAGTTCCCTAATTTTTGCAATCACTTGACAGGTCTATATTTCACTGCTTTATCCACTTTCTTCCCATCACTGATTGCTGATATAAATGTGGGTAGCAAAGAATCATTCTTAAGACTTTTCCCCTAAGCTTTAGAGTTGTTATACCAACTATTTGACACAAAAACTAAAAATAAAAATAGGCTCCACGATGAGTGAAGTCAACTGGGGACTTTTATTTAGAACCCAATGAATTGGTGTCTAGAAATAGGTTTTCCATCTGTGTGCAGCGTCTTGGCAAAACATATGCCTTTTCACTAACCTATGTGCTAAATTACTGAGCTTTACTGCATTTTAAATTATTTCATATCCAACCCATAGTTGCAGAGATATGTGGCAATCATCCAATTTTTTTTTTTTTTTGGCTTAAGTTTTACTCTTCTATGGATTAGGACAGAAGCAGACTTAAGCGGAGCATTACTGGTCAGAATCTACACCCTGCACAGGCCAACTGCAAATATAATAGCTCAGTGTTTGGCAGCTGCCTAAGTGAAATTGCCAAAAAAAATGTTTAGGACAATTCTTTACCCCCATTAATGAACAAGTCCCAGGAGAAGGAAATAATGTAAAACTTAACATATGCCAACAGCTGTTGTAAATGTGAATAGTCATTCCAGTTTGATTAAAGTCATCAAATTTTGTTTGCCCATTCTACCATACATTCTAAGTAAAGTGATGCACTGGATGTAACTAATGGTAGACAGAGAAACTTTAAAACAAAATCAAACATCTAGATAAATATTGTCCATTGAGAAAATGACTTGAACCACCATACACACATTCCATTGACTGTACCAGTTCCTTCATTTCTCTTCTCTCTCTCTTTTTTTTTGCAAATAGATCCCATTTTGTTAGACCAATCAGCATTTCAGTGTTACAAACGAGCTCAAAGAACACAACATGCAAGATAGACACAGCCAAGAAACCACTTCACTTCTCTTTTGAGTAAGTTTGAGTCATACAGAAAAGTACGTTTATTACATTATAATTAAATCCACTCCCAAGGATGAAGGTCTACTATAACTGACTGTGTTCTCAAAACTGAATCTATTTTTGGGTTTTAAATAGGTCTATTAAAAATAAGCTCATCTAGCCATTAACTACCTGATTGATTGGTAGTCAATCAGTTGATTGATTATTGCCTGTGGATGTATGATGACCTATGCGACAGAGGTCCCATGTGGAGCCAATTTGGAAAAGCCCAGAATCCCCTAGAGGGGAACTGCCATGGAGTCCATTTACATAGGAGAGGACCTGCCATGGTTCCATTTACATTGAGAGAGATGGACACCAAAAGAGTAAGACTCTTAGGAAGCCTATGTACTCAAGCTGGTCTAAGGACAAGGCATCATTGTTAGAAGGGAGAGATACCTCAAAGTCTTCTATAACTTATATGTATCTGCTAAGTAGGAATAGAAGACTGCAATTAAAATTAAAACTGTTGCTATTATTTATTGCAACTAAGCTTTAAAGAATTCATAAGAAAAAAGATTGCAAATAAATATACAAAGATATAAAAAAAGAAAATTAAAAGTGCTGCTTCACTAAATGGTTGAAACTTCTCAATAGTAGAGTGAGGGGTAGGAAAAAAACAGAGAAATGCTATTTTGATCATTATTTGAATCAGAGCCATGTTGATAGTTATCTAACAAAACAACTAAGCAGGTCTTGATTTAAAACAATTATTCATGGAGTCTTTTGATAAATACTTTTATAGTAGTTATCTAGAGAATATAAATTACCACGAGAGTTCTGATATAACAAAAGCAGTATAGTGGTTAAAAGCTCAGACTTTGAAATGAGTCTGGTGTAGATATGAATCCCAGCCCTATCCTTCACTGGATATATGACCTTAGGCTGGCCATTCACCCTCTTTAAGACCCAGTTTCCTAGTCTTACCAGAAAGAATGTTGGTTAAAAACATAGTACATTATCTAATCCCAGTCAAATTTCTGGATTGCCCAGCACAAGTCTTAGAGAATGAAATCTGCCTCCACTTCTCTAGTCTATTTGCCAACTACTAAAGAAAAGCTCCTAATTATTCAGAAAATACTTCTATTATAGCTCTATTATAGCTCTTCTATTATAGCTTCAGATAAAAATCAGCCTAGGGAGAAAAAATAAATATTGACCCTTCAAAACAGTGTCCTGTGGTTCTTTGTTTGTGACCTGTCATTCTATGGCTCCTCTGGGGGCAGCAGTTGTGGTCTAAAGCAATGATGGTTCCTATTAGACCCAAATTAAGAAGGGGACGACAGAGGATGAGATGGTTGGATGGCATCACTGACTCAATGAACATGAGTTTGGGTAGGCTCTGGGAGTTGGTGATGGACAGGGAGGCCTGGCATGCTGCAGTTCATGGAGTCACAAAGAGTTGGACACAACTGAGCGACTGAACTGAACTAAACTGATCTGAAGGCTGAGTGCTGAAGAATTAATGCATTTGAAATGTGGTGTTGGAGAAGACTCTTAAGAGTCCCTTGGACTGCAAGGAGATCAAACCAGTCAATCCTAAAGGAAATCAGTCCTGAATATTTATTGGAGGGACTGATGCTGAAGCTGAAGTTCCAATATTTTGGCCACCTGATACGAAGAACTGACTCACTGGAAAAGATCCTGATGCTGGGAAAGATTGAAGGCAAGAGAAGGGGACAACAGAGGATGAGATGATTGGATGGCATCGCCGACTCAGTGGACGTGAGTTTGAGCAAGCTCTGGGAGTTGGTGATGGACAGGGAGACCTGGTGTGCTGCAGTCCATGGAATCGCAAAGAGTCGGACATGACTGAGCAACTGAACTGAATTGAACTGAACTTAATCCTGTATTCTCTGGATCTTGTTCAGAAATTCTTACTCTTTTTCTTCTACAAGCTGTATGATTTTCTCTCTCTGATTTCTTCTGTACACCGTGTACTTAACATTCCACTTCTTTAACCCTTTGGTAATTATCACAGGGCCAAACTATCACCCACTCTTTGGAAATGTTCTTGATTGAAAAGAGGGTAAATCCTTCACTTATCATCTGTTTCCTGGAAACTCTTCTCTGGTCTCCTTGCCTCCGATCTTGCGTTCCTTCAAGCTAGAGCAGGAGTCTCTTTTCTAGAGACAAATTATGATCTGTTTTCTTCCTTCCTCCTTTAAATATTGGGTAGGCCAAACAGTTTGTTCAGCTTTTTCTGTACCATCTTATAAAAAACCTGAATGAACTTTTTGGCCATTCCAATATCTCAATGGTTCTCCATGTCCTTCAAAATGAAGGTCAAGCATCTTTGCATGGCTTATACAATCCTTTACAATCTAGCTCTTGCCTGCTTCTTGACTTGATTTCTCCATCACTGGGCTCCTTGAGGCCCTTCATCTGGTCATACTCCCTCTTTCTTTGGTCTCTTTGCCCACACTGCTGCCACGCCCTGGCCTCCTAGACTCCCCTCTTCTCCCTGCCATGTGACCAACCATTGCTGCTCCTCATTCAAGAGGCAACACAGGGTCTCCTTACCCCAGAAATTCTTCCCTGATTCAATCTACTTCCTACCTACCGATCAGGTGCCCCTCATATAGGATCTGAAGAAAGGTTCATAATAGAGATGAAAGAGGTTAAAGCAAATGACAACATGCAATACCAATGGTCTCTCAATAAACATTCATTCTTTTACAGTGGTGAAGAACAACTCTGAACATGACCTAGCCTGCTCCTGGACTGCCTTTCAGGGTTTCTTCAAAAAATTATACCTACAACCTAGAGGGGTAGGATGAGGTGGGAGGTAGGAGGGGGGTTCAAAAGCAGGGGGAATATATACCTATATATACCTATGGCTGATTTATGTTGATATATGGCAGAAACCAACACAACAGTGTAAAACAATTATCCTCCAACTAAAAGTAAATAAATTACAAAAACTGGAAAGGTTAACCTTCCCCAAATTGCCCCTCTTTCTTGAACCTAGTGCTTTCCTATCCCTTGTTGAAACATATTGAGCATCTTGTCAATTGTATGAATTATTATCCAACTGAAATTTATTTTCTGAAACATTCTTATCAGCCCTTATTCTGGGATGAATGTGGCCTTATCTATCCCCTTAAATACATAGGGTTCTAAGGACCTTTTAAAAGGTCTCTTCCAGCTCTAGTATTCTTTGATTGTAAGATTTATTTTGGTGAAACTCCTTAACACAGATGAAGTCAAATTTCTGGAACTGGATTATACAATTTAAAGATTATCTGGAGTCTCAGTTCCTCCTTTTCATCCCCCTCCTCCCCTCCACTGCGTGCCCTGTAGTCATTTTTACTATTCATAAACTCCCCCACACAGGGAGACAGAAAGGAGAGGCAATGCTAACACGGCAGCTTTCATAAAATGCATGACGGGAGAGGCTGAACTGTGGATTAGAAGAGATTTCTCAGATTCATTATCCCTCCACCTCTTCAGACTGATCACGATAAGTTAGCTAGAAACTTACTAGGCTTCTTCTAAGTTTTTTTTAAAATAACAAATGATGGGTCTGCATAAATCATGCCTACCACTGCATTCACCTCTGCACTCAACTCCAATGCATTCTTTTGTTTTTTATTTTATTTTAAATTTTTATTAGAGTATGGTTGATTTACAGTGTTGTGTTAGTTTCAGTATCCTTCAAAGTGAATCAGTTATGCACACACATATATTCACTCTTTTTTAGATTCATTTCCCACATAGGTCATCGCAGAGTATTGAGTAGAGTTTCCTGTGCTATACAGTAGGCTCTTATTAGTTATCAATTCTATATATAATAGTGTGTGCTCAGTTGCTTTAGTTGTGTCTGATTCTTTGTGTCCCCATAGACCATAGCCCACCAGGCTCCTCTGTCCATGAGATTTTCCTGGCAAGAATACTGGAGTGTGTTGCCATGATCTCCTCCAGGGGATCTTCCCGACCCAGGGAATAAACCCCCATGTCCTGCACTGCAGCAGATTCTTTACCACTGAGCCATGGGGAAGCCCATATATAGTAGTGTGTATATGTTAATTCCAGTCTCCCAGTTTTCCCTTCCCCTCTCCCCCTCTGGTAACCATAAGTTTGTTTTCTACATCTGGAACTCTACTGTTTTGTAGACAAGTTTGTTTGTACTCCGTTGTTGTTGTTGTTGTTGTTTTTAAGAGTCCACATACAAGTAATATCATATGATATTTGTCTTTCTCTGTCTGACTTATTTCAGTCAGTATCACAATTTCTAGGTCCATCCATGTCACTGCAAATGGTCCACTGCTTTCTCTGACAGCTTTCAGCTAGTCTCCTTTCTTTAACTAAGCTTGCTGGGGTTTGCCTGTCTCTGCTTCTCTCTGTGCCGTGTCATACTCACATCTCTCTGTTTTGATGAAACATGACATGAAAGAGAAGAGGGCTTGAAGGCTTGGAACGTTTAGCTGTTTCAACCTGGAATCTTCTATTCCCTAAGGAGACCTTACTGAAATTACCTGGGAAAGCTATAAAGAAATGTACTAGTTGTAATGTCTGAGAGTGACCTGGAGACTTTGTGTAGAACTTTGCAATGTCAGCAGCTACTTAGCTACACATATTCCATACACAACCACTTTCATAGTTTGACTTAGAGCCAACTTTTGTTTCCAGCTCCAGTGCCAAGAGCCAATGGCTGCTTTGGTTCAAGACAGCTTATGTTGCCCTAGAAGATTCTTTTTGATTCGGCTGACAGGAGCAGAGCACTGTGGTCCTTAATTATCTTAGGAAATATCATGATGCTGCTTGAAGACTGATTATGGGGTCCTGGTAGCCAGTTTGAATACTGCTGTTCCTATGACTTTATTGCCCTGGGTCTGCATTGTACCCAGATATCTTTCACATCGAGGACAGGCAAACCAGTGAGTCTGGTTTGAGTTTAACCATGACTGATTTGTTTCCTTTTTTCTTGTGTGTGTGCTGTGCTGGGCTTCCCAGGTGGTGCTAGTGGTAAAAAAAAAAAAAAAAAAAAAAAAAATTCACCTGCCAATGCAGGAGACACAAGAGACACAGTTTCGATCCCTGTGTTAGGGAAGATCCCCTGAAGTAGGCAATGGTATTCCACTCCAGTATTCTTGCCTGGAGAATTCCATGAGCAGAGGAGCCTGGAGGGCTACTGTCCATAGGATACCAAAGAGTCAGACACAACTGAGTACAGCACAGACTTGTTTTCTTCTTAGCCATGGCCAAGTGTGTTTTGGGAAAGTTTACCAGACTTGAGTTGGGAAAAAAACAAACAACCAACCAAGTGTAATGTGTGATCAAAAACTTTTCTGAACTGTTTAGCACCTTGTGTCACTTCATAATACAGCAGTCCCCAGAAACTGGTCTTGCTTCCAGTTCATGAGTTATGAGAGGAGTAGTCAAGTCAATGACTGCTGTCATGTGGATTGGGATCTGGGCATATTGTCAGGGCGGTATCCTTGATTAAGGAAGTTTTTGAATAATGATAGCAGTCTAATATTTCTTAACTGTGTTCACATAGTTGTCACGTGGCCCTATTAGTTTTGTAATAATCTTATCCTCATGTTACTAATAAAAGAAATACATATAAAGCAACCATGATTTTTCTATGGTCATACGGCTGATAAGAGGCAGGGCTGGGAATTGAACCATGGTGATGTGCCTATGTTTTTACCAAGATTTCATACTGTTCTTTCTCACTGGATCACCTTTCCAGGTTATGGCTTTTCTAATCAAGGTTAAAGCAATGGCTCTGCTTCAGATAAAGCCTGGCAGTACATAGCCATCTTCAGCTTGAGGTGTGGAGGTTGGGTGAGTTTGGTCATTAATTCAACAAGTCTATGCCCAGGGTCTTACCAAAGCTTGCCACTGACCTAGGTCCTCCTGACCACAGTCTTGTATGGACACAGGCTGTCAGCAAATTGTTATAGTTGGATGCTATAGCAAGGAACTGGTCAGGTACAAAGATAGATCATAATGAGGTTCCAGTATTAAAGACCAACTGGAAACTGAAGGATGGGTAGAGTTAGCCTAATGATGAGCCTGGAAAAGAATGTTCTAGGTGAAGAAGAGATATATCCAAAGACTGCAGGCCAACTAAAGGCATTTAGTCCAGGTGTTTGGTTCTTCAGAAATTACACAGAGGGTGGGGAGGAGTGAAGCACACAGTTACTTAGGTACATGTGAAGAACATGTGGGTGCACCCAGGCATGGAATCTTTGGGGGCCACCCCAACCAATCTCCTGCCCAGCCACCTCCGTGGAGATGTAAAGAAATGTGGGAGCTAATTTCTGAGTTTCGATTGCTCCAGGGAGCTGTGTGGGTGTGTAAGGGGCTAATGGATTACAAACCACTGTGAATCAACACAGGATCATCAGTGGAGTGGAAGTCAGGATGGGGTCAAATGTAAAAATAAAACAAGTCCATCAAGCTCACTATTTAGGCAAAGAAGTCCAGTCCTCCAGTGGATTATGATCATGTGGTTTTTATTTCAAATATTTTTCAGAGTTTATTATTGACTAATATTTAAAATCTTGGGAAAGAAAGTGCTGTAGGATAGATCAGGGCTATCCATCAAGAATAGAAAGGAGTGATCCTAATACATTTTTTTTCCTGGGGACTTTGTGATACCTGAGGCTCTTGCTGTCACAAGTAGAGTTTTCCCTTTGGAGTGGTAGCATTATCTCTGTGAATATCCTAGATCCTGGTAACACACTAGGCTTTTATTCATTGATGAGCACTCTGTGTAGGTTTATTCTCCCTGGAGTGAGACCGGAAGAGGAACCAAGAGAGCCACATACCAGGAGAGTATAACCAGGAAGAGTCGATTTTGACTCTTCCATGCTAGATCTGTTTCTTAGGCTGATTTTGTTATTATAATCACACATAATGGCCTGCCTCAGTGAATCCTGCCCCTTTGCCTGACTGTTAAGCTAAAGTGCCTTTGTTCAGAACCCTATCCACCTGTAGATGGCAGGAAGGAAGAAATTAACACATCTCCCTGCCTGAGGCTTGCCATGCTAGGAGGTACTTGCAACAGTAAAGGCCTTTTTACTTTGTGTCCTCACCTTCCCCCATTTCTGATCCATAAAAGAACCTGGAAACTAGACCTGGACAACATGGTTATTTTGAGATATTAGTCTGCCATCTTCTAAGTCAGGCTTTTCAAATAAACTCGTATTCCTTGCCTCAACACCTTTTCCCTCAGATTCATTGGTCTATCATATGGCAAGCAGAGCAAGCTTGGACTTGGTAACAAGAGGAAGGAGATCACTCATTCCAGCTTCCCTCAAATATTTGAGTGCCTAGAGCATCCCAGGTACAGTACCAGGCACTGAAAAATATACTTGCTGGAGGCCACTGGGGCATATGATTACATGAGAGGCTAGGGAAAGGGAAAGAGATTAAAAGGGGAGCTAAGAGAGGGCTAGAGAAAAAGCTCACCTGCTTTCCAGGTGTATGTAATGAGCAACAGGGCCAAGAGCCCAGGCACTGAAGAAGAAGTGCTGACATAAGTAAGATAATAAATGTTCTGAGATTTCATCACCGTTGAAGAGTCCTAACACATTACTGCCAGGGCTTAGTTCTCCCTCTGATTCATATTTCTTCTCTGCTGTGGGATCATTTGGTTCTTGAACCTGTAGAATTACTGACTGATTCCTTTCTGGTCAGATTCCTTTTAGCTACACACAGACTCCTCTTGTAATGAAAACCAGGTTTCCTGTTACAGCTTGCTTTACATTCAGGTAACATGTTGCCGTCTGGAATGAGCAAGTGTCGAGTTTGAGTCATATTTTCCACCCTGATGCTAAGCCCCCATGCTTCCTATGTCTGGTGTTGAAGGGGAGACTGGGAAATAAAAAACTTCAGTTAGGTCAGAAAATTTATTTCCCACCCAAAGGGTTAATTGGCTTCTGGAAGGAACAAAGACACAGAGCTACTGTGACTGCTTCCCCAGCACCAGAGTTAGTGCAACACCTTCCAAGCCTCCCCAGAGAGGCTGGCTTCGGTCTGTGGAGAGTGGATCCACTTCCCCATCAGGGAGGGAAGCTTGAAGAAGTTATCTGATTTTTGGTATCCCTGAGAACCTCATTTTGAGCTGCCTTCAGAGACTCATAGAAGACCTTTAGGTCCATGACTGAGAAGGGCAAATTAGGAAGAAAACCATCACTGGCATTATTTTCCCCAGGGAGCAGTCAGTGTAAACAGGAACAAATGTTTGGGGAAAAGTCTAATAATCAACAATGACAGAGTTCTATGCCAGTGTGAAAACTATGCCAATTCTATGCCAGTGTGCATACTATATATAGTAACACAGTAACCAGACATTTTTGTTGTTGAAAAGATTGAATAAACTTTTAAAACATTATTGGGACTGATATGTTTACAATAATTTTCCCTCTGCCCCAAAAGCAAGGATGAAGGAAAGACAACACACACCCACATACCTGAAGGGCAGAATCTGAGGGGAGAGTTATTTCAAAAGTCTGTTAATACTTTAAAACTATCTGTTTAGAAAGAAGTCAAGCTTACCTTTTATTGAGGAAAATACCTCAAGGTAGTAAAATAAACAATGAGGCCACTTGGGCATAGCTTAGATAAGGAAGAAAATCACAGGAATTTGGCGAGTACAGTAGGAGAAGTTTCTTGGAGTAGGGATAAGCTGGGCAGACAGGAGGGACAGGTCAGGAGGCAACTCCCTGCGGTGCTAAATGACCCTCAGGGGGTTCCTGTAAGATGATGCCTAGAACTGAATTTAGAGTTCTTTCTTTTTTGGTGCTGTAATTATTCTCAGCTACCCCAAATCCTTACAATTCAATACCCTGGTATTGAACTTTCTGAGGAATGAAGGAAGAGGAACTAAGAACAGCAGGAAGAGGTCATCAAATCCAAAAACCCAGAGGGATGGGATGAGCAGGCTGCAATGAAAGTTGGGAATGGAGCACAGCTTGTTTCCCAGATGTATTTGAAAGTGATACCAGAAAATGGGGGTGCAGTTGGGGGTGGGGAAGGGAAACATTTGGGTTACTCCTACACTCACTCAGGTGACTTCTTTTGAATCCCAAGAATATTTTTTGTAATTACCACCTTGCTCTATTATCCTCCTAAATGCTTCTGCTGCTGAAAGGTAAACAAACATCTTCTTAGAGCTCCAGAGATGTTGCTTTGGTGTGAAAAGTCTGAATGCATGAATGGCTGCTAAGAGGAGTTTGACCCCTAGGGGGTGATCACACCATATGGTAAAGGGGAGCACACTGGGAGGGCAAAAACAAAGATAAGAAAACAGCTCTAAGTCCCAGTTTCAGGTCCAGCTGCTGGGTAATGGCACACACACACCCATGTAGGTACAAGTCGTCTGTCTAGTTACAGCCCCTGGATTGAAAGAGAAATTCTTCCTGGACTTGGAGTTTCGTGCCTTCCCAATGCAAGATGCTGAGAGCAGGTGAGCTAGCCCCTACTGTCACTCACAGGTGAGAGGGTGGGACAGGAAGGGACTCCTTCTATCTCTATGACAGAGACCCCAGTCCCTGAGGAGACAGTAGACCATGTCTGTGGGAGGGAAAGTAGACCACCCCACGGGGACTCATAGACTGAAAACTAGGAACTGGAGGCAATGAAGCAACACCAGTTCACTTAAATATGACCGAGTGACTCTCAGTAAAAGTGGACTCCAGCTTCACATCTCTTCAGGGTCAATCCTGGGCATAGGAGGTCCAGAGTGAGAATAGTTTCACCCAGTTTCCACATGAGGCAATTTATCCTCTGGTCCCTGTCTCCTAGAATGATACTGGATGGTGAAGCTGTCTTTTCTCATCTGTTTAGTTGCTAGCAGAGTATGTAGGTCTGGGAACTCTCTTCCCAGCCCGAGCAAGTGGCAGGAAGTCCCCAACATCCTCCAAAGGAGAACGGGGACCAGGGCACGACAGACTGACAGACTGCGAAATACTTTTTTAAATAGCCAATTCTTTAAGGAAAAAAAAAGAAAACTCTAATGTTTTAAATAGGCACATTTCAATGAATTTTGGTAAAATTATGCACACATACAACACTCTTCACAATCAAGATGCAGAACATTTCCCCATCATACCAGAAAGCTCCCCTGTGCTCCTTCCTAGTTGGTCTCTGCTAACTCCCAACCCCATGGATCTGCTTCTGTCACTGGATTGTTTTGCTGTTCCACATAAATGAAGTCATCTAGCATGTACTCTTGTATCTTCTTTCACTCAGTGTGTTTTTGAGTTTCATCCATGTGTATGTGTTAGTGTGTGTCATTCCTTTTAATTTCTAGCTAGTATGCCATTGTTTGGATGTATCTCAAAGTATCTGTTTATATGTAAGTAGACATTAGATTGCTTCTGGTTTTTGACTATTGTAAGTAAAGCTGCTATGAACATTCATTTACAAGTCTCTGTATAGACTAGTGTTTTCATTTCTCTTGCATAAATAACTAGATATGGGATTTTTGGCTATATGGAAACTGTTATGTTCAACTTTATAAGAAACCATCAAATAGCTTTCCAATTGCTTATACCAATTTACATTCTGACCAATAGTATATGAATTCCAGTTGCTCCATATCTTTGTCAACACTTAGTATTCTCAGTCTTTTTTATTTGGCTATTCTAGGAGGTGTGAAGTTGTACTGAATTGTGCTGACTGATGTTGAACATCTCATCGTGAGCTTATTAATATTTGAATACCTTCTTTTGGGTAATGTCCATTCAAATGTTCTCATTTTTTATGTTGATTGTCATCTTACTAAGTTGTATTAGTTTTCAAAAATATATTTTGACTTACCTTTCCTTTTCTTAACAGCAGAAGTTCTGAATTTTGATGAAATCCAATTTATCATTTTTTAATAGTTGTGCCTTTTGTGTTTATGTGAAGTATTTAACCATGCTGAAATGATGGAGATTTTAAAAAATATTGGCAAGAGAAATTCAACAAGACCTAGGTATACAGAGTGCTTCAGTGCTTCCATTGTTTTAGATCTTATATTTAAACTCATGATCTACTTAGATTTAAAAAGAATCTCAATTCTTACTTCATGTCATACACAAAATTTAACTCTAAATAGATCATAAATTTAAATACAAGATCTAAAACAATGAAAACATTGAAGGAAATTATAAAGAAAACCTCCATCACTGCAGCATGGTCAAATATTTCAATAAAAACAGAGAAGGCACAACTATTAAAAAATGATAAATTGGTCTCTGGTGGCTTGGGCTTCCCTGATGGCTCAGACAGTGAAGAATCTGCCTTCAATGCAGGAGACCTGGGTTTGATCCCTGGGTCGGGAAGATGCCCTGTAGAAGGAAATGGCTATACACTCATGTATTCTTACCTGGAGAATCCCATGGAATGAGGAGCCTGGATGGCTACAGTCCGTGGAGTCGCAGAGTCGGACATGACTGAGTGACTAACACTTTCTTTCTCTGGTGGTTCAGTGGTAAAAAAAAAAATCCACCTGCAATGTAGTAGGAGACTCGGGTTCAATCCCTTGGTCAGGAAGATCCCCTAGAGAAGGAAATGGCAACCCACTCCAGTATTCTTGCCTGGGAAATCCCATGGACAGGGGAGCCCCATGGGCTACAGTTCTTGGGGTTGCAAAAGAGTCGGACATGACTTAGCAAATAAACAACAACAACAGCAGTTTCTACATCATTTCTTAAAAATCTCTCATTTTCTAATTGGTTGCTGCTGCTGCTGCTGCTGCTAAGTCGCTTCAGTCGTGTCCGACTCTGTGCGACCCCATAGACGGCAGCCCACCAGGCTCCGCCGTCCCTGGGATTCTCCAGGCAAGAACACTGGAGTGGGTTGCCATTTCCTTCTCCAGTGCATGAAAGGGAAAAGTGAAAGTGAAGTCGCTCAGTCGTGTCCGACTCTTAGCGACCCCATGGACTGTAGCCTACCAGGCTCCTCTATCCATGGGATTTTCCAGGCAAGTGTTACTTGGTACCTTTTCTGAAAACCAATTGGTCGTGTATGTGTGCATCTATTTGAGGAGTCTTGATTTCATTCTGTTGGTCTAGAATATCTGTTCCTTCACTAATTATATATTGAGTCCTAGAAACAGTAGTGTAAGTCCTTCAACTTTGTATTTTTTTTCCAAATTGCTTTGACTTTTCCCTATTATTTGAACCAGCATTTAAATTTTAAAATTAACTTGTTAATTTCTATAACTAATCTGCTATAATTTTGATTGGAATTATATTAAGTTTATAGATCAGTTTGGGAAGACTCTACATCTTAACAATATTGAGTCTTTCAATCTATGAACATGGTATGAATCTCCATATACCTAGGTCTTATTGAATTTCTCTTGGCAGTATTTTGTAAATTTTACTGTGCATCCTTTCTGCTAAATTTATGCTTATTTCATATTTTTTTGATATTACTGTTAAGTGATATTTTTATTTTAACTTCTGCTTGTTTATTGCTTAGTATATACAAATAAAATTAATTTTTATTTTTAAATTAATTTGTATTTGTCACTTTACTAAACTCACTAATTAAATTTGTCAAATGCTTTTCCCACATCTATTAGGGTGGCCAAATTCATGTTCATTTTTACAGTATATTGCACAGCTGGCGGATCCCAAATTTCTTACTGACTTTCAGTAATGTTTTTCCTGTGTTTTATTTTTTTAAAAATAACCATCCCTGAGGTCTGATCTCTCTCTCCTTATTCCCCATCAGACTGAGTCACAGCAGAAGCCCAACTCTAAGGGGGAGAGCAGAGGATTTGAGGCAAGACTGGGCTATATTCCTGGTTGTTTCTGCCTAATAGATCCGTTTAGGATGTTATTACCTCTATCTTTTCTTCAACTGTCTATGAAATGGGAATAAAGTCTGCTGCACTTAAAAATATTGTAAACTGAATGGGGCAATTCACCCTGAGAGTTACATATATGAGGTATTTGTAACATAGTGGAATCATCATTGATCTCAGAAAAGTTTTCTTAAGGAAAACATAAAATGAAGAAATAGAGCAAAAGAGCAAATATAATAAAAATTTTGGAAACATTTGCTCTGGAAAAGTCTCTACATTGCTAATTCTAGCTTTCCTGCTCCTACCTACTTGCAGCCCTTTCACACCTGGAGATGTATGGAAATAAATGTTAGCATGAGGAGTATCTGCTGTCTAGGTAGCGAAAAGAGAAAAGTCATAACACATCCCCCAAGCTAATAAACAAACAAAACACTGATTGCTTATATGATTGATGATAGATTTTATATACAAGCTACTTCAAGAATCCAAGAAGAAAATAGAGAAACTTAACTAGAAAATCAAATTTTTGACTTACTTTTCTTGGAAATCTCTAGTATTGGATTTCTTTACCTGCTAGACCCCACTGACATTTTGCCAGTATATGGTAATGTATGATAAAAATTACTGAATATTTATACATTTTGTTTCATTTTCTTTTGTCTTATTTTTTGTTTAAACCTAAAAGCCTACAAATATGCTAAATACACAATGATACAATCATGAACAACTACACGATGCCTACTGGCTATTCTTGGGACACCTTTGTTCATGCCAAGAGCTGTCACTGTGTGGATGTAGATGAATTGTTTTCTGGGAGTAAGAAGTGGAGAAAAAGCAAAGGACATCTCATTCGTTGTTTTAACCTTGGGGGAAAGAGAATAAATCTGGTTTTGGCATCTCTCTGAGGAAAAGAATATCTTGACATGTACATAGAGCTCTTAGAGAAAGCCTAGTATCCATTGGCAGAAAGGGTGAGATTCTGAATACATCTGAATAATCGGCATAGCATTGAAATGCCTGACTATGGCAGAGCGCTCACCAGGATATAAATCATGCTGCTTACCAAGTGCGATACCTCACATGTGACTATGACTCCAGCTCACGTAATGAAATGGTTTTTTATGAACTTTGTGCAGATAAATTAAAGCAGCATTGCTAAGAATTATGTTCATAATCCAATTTTGAGAGCAGAGCTGAATGGACAGAACTCCATCAGTAATGAAAACAAACAAAAAAGGAAAATGAAGCATTTCTATTAGGATGCTTGCAGGCAGGTTTATGAATTGAGTGCCTGATAGATCTCCTCCTTCTCCTCCTTAAAGTTGAATTTTGGCATCCATCCTAACTTCTAATATTTGTTCTTAATTTGTCCTCAAGCCTCAAGATACAAAACCCTCTTGAGGGCAATGATTGTAAGGACTCTGTCTACCCAGAGGAGAAATCATGTTGCCAGAATCACTTCCCATTTCCTAGTGGATCATATTTTGTTAAAATATTCCTAATATTGAAATTAGGATTCCTGTCATATCTCCCCCTAGATTTTTTTTCTTCAAATAATGTAGGACAAAAATGAAGCAAAAGGCATTTTACTTTTCTCCTACTTATGTTACCTAGAGGATAATTTTCTTTCCTTTCCTTTTCTTCTTTTGGTCACAATGCTCAGCATGCTGGATCTTAGTTCGCTGACCAGGCATTGAACATGTACCCCTGAAGTGGAAGCCCAAAGTCTTCACCACTGGGCCTCCAGGGAATCCTGATAGTTTATTTTTTAATGGAGTATAGTTGGTTTACAGTGTGTGTTAGTTTCTGCTGTACAGCATACTTAATCACTTATGCATGCATGCATGCTAAGTAGCTTCAATAGTGTCTGACTCTGTGCGATCCTATGGATAGCAGCCCACCAGGCTCCTCTGTCCATGGGATTCTCTAGGCAAGAATACAGGAGTGAGTCGCCATTTCCTTCTCCCTAATCGCTCATATGTAGAATCTAAAAAAATGGTACATACAGAAACAGCCACAGATATAGAAACCAAACTTACGGCTATCAGGGGAGAAAGCTGAGGGAGATAAATTAGGAGATAGAGGATAATTTTCTATGCTTCTCTCCAGTGATCTTGGCTCAGAACCTAAGAAAGAGTGTCCCTCTCTTCCTAGGAGTCTGTAATGGCCATCACAGCCTGAGCCTGTGTAAAAATTCCCCCAGTTACCTGCCTGGCTGGTTCAGCTTTCTTCTGATTGGAACATATTTTTTTCTTCGTGATGTTAGTCCAGGGTCAAATTCCTAGCTTCCCTGGTGTAAATAAATCGGCTATGTGTGACTTGTCTACAACAGAAGGCACATCACCGTATATAGAGTGTAAGAGAGATTTCCCTTTGGTGAAAAAAAAAAGTTAGATGTTTATAAGAAATTTTGCAGGTCTGGATACCATTAACTTTAAACAATTAATAAAAGTGACACTAGGACACAATAAATTTTAGTTTTCAAAGAAACAATTTGACTTTCTACATTGCTTCTGCCTCACTGGTGTTTGAGATGAAAGGGACAGTAATTGAAATGAAACTCATCAGCATTAAAGAAGGCCTCATGGGGAGAAACAGAGGGGGGTGGTGGTTAAGAAGGCTGTGGAATCCTGCAACACAGGCAGGGGCTCAGGGATCTGAGGGAGGCAGCCATGGGGACACATATCTGCTTATGATCCCGACCCTGGTCTGGTAAAAGTATTTTAAGTTAAAAAGAAATTGACAGAATATGCATGTGGTGGATAAAGTACTTTTTTGTATCGCATCTTCCTTTGTTCCAGTTTCATTATTTAAAAAACAAAAAATTAAGCTTTTTATTTTCTATCGGTGTATAGTTCATTAACAATGCTGTGTTAGTCTCAGATATACAGCAAAGTGATTCAGTGATACATATACGTGTATCTGTTCTCTTTCAAATTCTTTTCCCATTTAGGTTGTTACATAATATTGAAAAACCCTCATGCTTTAAGGAAAGAGGTTTCCATAAACTGACTCTAGAAACCAATGGAAGAATAGATCTGTTACACAAATAAGGATAATGAATATGTAACCTAAGTGGCCCAAAGTTTTCCCACCAATTCTGGGGTTACCCTTCTTTTGAAATCTAAATAGTTCTACTGGCTAACACTTGTTGAGTGCTTGCTGTACGTCATGTGCTAATTTTCTGTCAGTTAGTCTTTACTGGAACCATGTTTTACTTTACCTCCCCTACTCCCTCACCCCTAAAGAGTTGAAATGATCTTCTCAAAACAAATCTAATTGTCCTTCTCTCAATCACTCCTCATTACTCAGAAAAATATCCCAAAGTTTTGATCTACCCTACCGGTACTGCAGTCTTCCCAGGTGACTCAATGGTTAAGAATCAGCCTGCAATGCAAGAGAAATGAAAAGTGAAAGTTGCTCAGTTATGTCTGACTCTTTGCAACCCCACGGACTATACAGTCTATGGAATTTCCCAGGCCAGAATACTGGAGTAGGTAGCCTTTTTCTTCTCCAGAGGATCTTCCCAACCCAGGAATCCCGCATTGCGGGCAGATTCTTTACTAGCTGAGCCACAAGGGAAGCCCAAGAATATTGGAGTGGATAGCCTATCCCTTCTCTAGCAGATCTTCCTGACCCAGGAATCAAACCGAGGTCTCCTGCCTTGCAAGTGGATTCTTTACCAACTGAGCAATGCAAAAGACATGGGTTCAACCCCTGGGTTGGGATACCCACTCCAGTACTCATGCTTGGGAAATCCCATGGACAGAGGAAACTGGCAGGCTACATACAGTCCATGGGGTTGCAGAGTTGGACATGACTTAGTGACTCAACAACGAGTGCTGCTGGTCTCCAGACACTCTACCTTGCAAGCACTGTGGTCTCCATCTTTGGGGGATTTCAGGCTGTTGCCCTTTTGATTAATCTGATACACAGGCCACCTTCTGCCTCAGGGCCATTGTCCACGCTGAACCCTTTCCCTCTGCTTGTTGTAGTGAATGCCACATATTTCTCAGATCTCAGCTGAAGTGCCATGTTCCCAGAAGAATATCTTGACTCCCAAGTTAAATCAGGTTCCATGTCACACTCTCACCACACCTGTATTTCTCTTCTGTTGTCCTTATCAGAGTTATCGTTGTGCATTTTGAGGGTGACCCTTTGTTTCCTTCCACTAGACTGGATGTACCATGAGGGCAGGGCCATCTTTAATTTGTTTACTGGCTTACCTCCCAGAGTCTAGCACAATGCCTGGTGCAAAAAAGGCATTCAGTACATATATGGAATGAATGGATGGATGGATGCTGAATAGAAAGACCAACCTGACTTGCCTTAGCTTGGGACTTGTATTATCCTGGGAGCCAGCATTCCCATGGGAAGAATCACTTGCCACATCAACTCATTTGCTCTCAAGAGGCTACATGGTTGTTTTCAGAAATTCTAGACCCAGTAATTTAAGCCCCATTTTCCATTGTTGAAAGTGACTGCATGAATGCATCAGTTAGCAGTGAGAGGGCTGGGATTATTTAGAACCTGTGTTCAATAGGCTATGTTTAACTTAAGGCGTCTATTAGTCCCAGCATCCTTTCTCTCTGCAAAGTATTTCATAGTACTTCCACCTCAACAACCTGTTTTCATCATAATTGCATCCCTCCTACATTTTTATGAAAAAATTCCTTCCTTCAAAGCTCACAGAAAGTGAAAGTGAAGTCGCTTATTCATTTCCAACTGTTTGCGACCCCATGGACTGTAGCCTACCCGCTTCTCTGTCCATGGGATTTTCCAGGCAAGGGTACTGGAGTGGGTTGCCATTTCCTTCTCCAAGCTCATAGCTGACTTCAATTATTTTTTTTCCTCCTTGTTACTGCATCACTTTCTTTGAAGATGTAGGTACCTGGCTCATTGTTTTCCTCTCTGACTCAATTTCTTCTGCTGTCTGGGGGATTTCAATGTCCTTGAGCTAATTCTTACCAACCTCTGTTCTAATAGCTCCCTCAGCCACCACAACAATGGGCACTCCTAGAGCCCCTCTACCTCAAACCAGCTTCCACCTGCATCCTCACTTACATCTCCTTCCATCTCACACCTGCTCCTAATGCAACGAGTCTTCAACCATACAAACTTTCTGCTTCCTATTTCCTCAGTTTCTATTTGTCAGCACCCTGTGCTCTCTCTCCAGACTCTCATGTCTCCAGAAACTCAGCCCTGAAAATCCCCAACTTTGCATTAAGCCCAACATACACCAACTCCCTTCCTGCACCTGAGCTTTAACAAAGCTCATGTCACCTGTGCAAGTGAGTGCCCTGGTACCTTGGTGGTCTGCAGTGGCAATGGAGCCCACAGGTCTGTTTAGAATGTCTGTCTCCTGTCCTTGACAGCACCCTGTGACACAAAGTTTCTCTCTCCTCCTCCCCAACTCTCACCAACACTCCACAAAGGTGCTGTGGTCTCCAACTCTATCAAGGAAATGACAGAGAAGTAATGGGAAGGACTTTGTTATTCATTGTCCTTCCATCTTCAAGTCTGTGTGTAACCACATCCATTCTCTTGCCTGCCTAAATCCCACAGACTGCTGTCCTCTCTGCTGCCTAAGGATGACCTCCTTTACTTCTCCTTTTAATCAGACCTCCTTCCATTCTCCCTTCTTCTTCCTCTTGGCATTTGGCCACACTGAATGACTTCTTCACTCTGCCTCTGCGTCTTCAATGAACCTAGCAAGCAGGCCAGCCACGCCTGGAGGGACCTCATGTCCAGCAGCTCTCCAGAATTCCTCCACCTCCAGCTCCAGGATCACTGTATCTGGTTCTTCATGATTCTCTCTTAGGTTGTTGACCCCTTTCAGACATTTTGCTTTTGTACTCATCTTGTATTGCTTCAAGACACTACTTCTAGAATCCATGCTTTAGTTCTAAGTATGGAAACCTCAGGTGCTAGGGATCTGTCTAAAGTGTAGAAATCTGAACTTGCAGGTACAGGCCTTTGAGCTTCCCCTCTTCCAAATTAAGAAAGAATGGAAGATTCTTGCATTTGAATTTTGAAAATGCTCTCCTTTCTTTGGATACTGTCTTGTGTCTTCATTCAGACCCACAGACACAGAAAACAAACTTATGGTTACCAAAGGGGAAAGTGGTAGGGGGAAGGGATAAACTAGGATTTGGAATTAATATATACACACTACTATATACAGAATAGATAATCAATAAGGACTTACTGTCTAGCACAGGAAACTGTAGTCAATATTCTGTAATCACTTAAAAGGGAAAATAATCTGAAAAAAGTATATATATATATGTATAACTGAATCACTTTGCTGTATACCTGAAACTAACACACTATTGTAAACCAAATATGCTCCAATATAAGATGATACTAAAAAAAAAAAATGCTCTCTTCCCTTTAAATCCTGTCTTCTCTCTTCATTCTAACTTTCAGAACAGAGTCTACATTGGTGATCTACTCAGACATTTAATTAATTCATCGTGGGGTGAGCTCATTCAATGTGAATGCAACACAGTTTGCTTACTGGCAGGGAAAGAGGGCAGGAAAAATAAAAATATGAATAAAGAAGGAAACATAAAAAATCCCAAGTTAAACACCAGATATGAGTGTTATTGTTTATTACTCTTATATTCTGCATATATATGGTAGAATTAAAAACCAAGAAATTTCAGAACATAAACACATGCTCTTTATACATTGTCAAAAAAAAAAGAAAGAAAGAAAGATAAAAGAAATATATCCTTAAGTCTGTCTCTTGGAGAAATACAAGCTTGGCAAATAAGGAAAATGGTGTGCTTTGCTTCAAGGAGCCCTGGAGACAAAGAGTTCTCATCTGGTGAGCTGGACACCCTGGTTTATTATGTAACTTCCAAATGCCACAGTTTCTAATCTGTATTGGAAGAACCCCAGGCTATGTCAGCTCCAAGACCTAAATTCTGAATGACCTGTGTTCCTCTTGGTGGGTGCATGAGCAGAAACTTAGAAAGCACTTGCCTACAACTTTTAATTTTAATTGCCTAACTTTTAATTCCATCCACATTTTAGATGTATATATAATAAAATTTTGAGGTTTCCTCAAAGGTCAGATAAATTCAATGAATGAGAAAAATTTGTTAGAAAACTAGTTTGTCTGAGAAGTTAATTCATAATCCAATATTTCACCAAAGTGCCCTGGCAGCAAAATTGGATTGTGAGTGTGAGACCACTCTGACCCACTGGGAGAACAGATAGTCTGCAGGGCTCTCTGATTCTGCAGTTAGCACCATCTTTTCAAACAAGTAGTTAAGACCTTCTGATTGTGAAACAGGAAGGAAGAGGGCAGAGCACTATCTTTAAAAGAATGGCATAGCCAGAGCACACGACATTAACTGATTAGAACCAGCCAGGACCAAGATGGCGGATGAGTAGACTTCCAGCAGACCTTGAATATTGTTAAACACTTGTTGTAATATGTTAGCATCTAGTTGACACACCCATCAGCACCATGACAGTTTTGAGGCCAACCATAAAAGGTCAAAAACTGGGTGGTGGCCCAATTCCTGGAAATCCCTGCCCTTTTCCCTCATACTTGGAATAATCCTCCCACTCATTATTCCATGAAATTACCCAGCCCATAAAAACTAACCACACCATATTTCAAAGCTCTCTTTCACCTTCTGAGATGGCCCACACTCTTTCTGTGGAGTGTCACATGAGTGCATACGTGCTCAGTTGTGGCTGACTCTTTGTGTTTCTCTCTAAATAAATCCACTTCTAACCTATTACTTTGTCTCTGAGTTCTTTCTTGAAGAAGCAAGAACCTCAAATTCACCAGGAACAATTGTATCCTCTTTTCTCTATACATCTAAAATTTCACATAGACTCTTCTGTTGTTCTAAAGAGGGTGAAGGGGAGTCTGGAAGCAGAAATGACAACATGGCAGTGTGGGGTGAGAGGCAGAGTGGACGAGGCACAGTCCAGAAGTGATCTTAAGCCCAGGTCTCCAGGTGTCTCCAGGTGGCTCTGGTGTTCTCTTCCCAGACCCTCCATCTCACAGGAGAGGTCAACACCATCTGCAGCCTCTTTCTTAGCAAGCCTGGTGCCTGCCTTTAGGAATACTCTGAATGATTTTTTAAAACAAGTTTTAGGGGATTGAGAAGTTAATGTTTTTGTTTGGTTTAGTTTCTTAATCCTTCAAATATGGTTCTAGAGGACTGGTTCCCAGACATTTGTGAATAAATTTTTTTTTTTAATTGAGAACATAGTTTTCTCTAGTGCCATGCAACAATTTTTAAAAACACCACAAAACTATTAAGATTATCATCATCTTCTTTAAAATAGGACATTATAACAAAGCTCATAAAGGGAAGAGAGGGCCTTATATCACAGAGCAACCTTTACCACAGGAGTTGAAAACCTTACACACATGAGTTTCAAAACATAATACTACCTATTTTTCTCATTTTGTCTTAAACCAATTAAAAGTTTGCCACAAATTGGCAATGGTGCATGGATCAGCATTTTGCAATTACAGTATTCTTTTAGGGAAGACTCCAAGATAAAAACTGACAACCTCTTCATATACACTTTTAGTAATGCTTTCACATTACTGAATTCCTGAGAAGGATGGGATCATTCCTTTCTCAGACCGTACGTATATTGGGCATATTTTAATATGTCACATGCTTTATTGCACTGTCCTGTCTTCCTCTCATACATATTCGGAGGGCAGGGACCCTTTCAGGCTCTCCATGCTTCTGCAAAAAAGCAGGATGGACTGGTTTTCACTGAGAGCTGTTCTTTTGTGTGTGTACTCTTGTACACAGACAATGGCCCCTTACCTCCAGTCATCACCCTCCATGAGGAGCCAGAAACTCAGCCTAAACATTGTTGTTGAGATTAGAAATAATTTTTTTCAAGTCAAGTGGATGGATTTTTTAGAACAAATATGGGAATGATAAGTTTTGCAACTGAGTCCTTCTGTATTCTGTTTCTGATTTCTAATGTTAATAGATACATTACAGTATTTAGGTTTTTTTTTTACTGATTTAAAAACTAATATTGTAGATGGGAGCTGAGAAACAAAGTGTAGCTGGCAGCGTGATTGATGGTTGCTGATTTTTTCTCAGGGAAATAGACCCCAAACCTTGGTCTGGAAGAGGAGGAGTGAGTCAAAACTAAATTGGCTTGTCCAGTAAAAAATGGGCTTTCCAGGTGGCTCAGTGGTAAAGAATCTGCCTGCCAAGGCAGGAGATGCAAGAGATGGGTAGATCCCCTGAAGAAGGAAATGGCAACCAACTCAGTATTCTTGCCTGGGAAATCCCACGGATAGAGAAGCCTGGTGAGCTACAGTCCATGGGGTTGTAAAGAGTTGGACACGACTGAGTTACTGAGCAAGCACAAGCACTTGCATGCCTAATAAAACAAGGAGGACTCAAAATTTTCATGGCAACTTAAAAGGAAGGCAGAGTGAGGTCTTATGGATGAATGAGGAATAAGGAAAGATGGGGGCCAGTTGTGTGGAAAGAGGTCAAAGGTGAGGTTCAGCCACAGAGCTGCTTCCTGTGGGGGAAATGGCCAGGAAACTTCCAGGAACAGGAGCGTCTCATATACACTAACAGGCATTCTCCAGCCATCTGCTGTATGACTATGTGTACTCTTTCTTATTTCTGACTCTTTCTGAAACTTTGTTAAAACTACCGTCTTATTGGGGGTAATACCTTGTGCGGAAAAATTATGGAAAAACATACACATTTTCACATTTGGTTTGATGCAGAGTAGACTGAGGAAGCAGATGCAAGAGTTGAGAATCTAAATGAAACAGATAATTGAACAGAAGGAAGATATTAGGAGAGGGAGCCACTATGAGAAATGGAAAGTCCCTGGGATTCCTGGGAAATAACAGCTAAACAAGGGTTGGTGGTGAAACTCCTTTTTAGTTTTTATTTCATCGTCGAAGAGAAGGGTGCTTTCTTAGGAAGGAGGACTTGGAAACACCCATACAGCTGATTCTTGGGTTGCGCTAGTATCTGATGATTTTAGAAATGGCAACTTCTCCTGACTTGCTGCTGAACCAGTTGAGTGATGTCTTCAACTTTAGGGTGTAAACATGGTTAGGAATCCTGCCTACCACATCCAACATCCTCACGTCCCAGGAGAACCGTCCTAGAATTTTACTCAGCACCCAGAACTTTTTGTAGGAAGATGATCATCTGGTAAGACTCCTTCAAAATTAACTGGTTTAACATTCAAGCTCATAAAACTATATACATATATATATGTGTGTGTGTGTGTGTGTGTGTGTGTGTGTATTTTCCTCTAAAAATTATGGATTTTTTTGAGAGAGGAACATCAAACCGAAATTTCTGAGATCAAGAACAGGAAATGAGTGATTCAGCAGGCTGGATTTCACCCAAGGAGCTGTCTTCACAGCTGTAGAGAATAGCTGAGAAAAGTTCCAGGGGCCTTGCCTGGTACCGCTTGGAAGCAGTCAGGCTGGGAACCTCAAGAGAGCTCTCTGGAGCGTGATGGAGGACGATTGGAAAGCCTGGCTTAGGCTCCCCAGAAATATGCCAGTCTGGTGCCACTGCTCCACTGGAATATCCTTTAATTGCCTCTGACTCCACATTTGGAAGTGCTCCAGGGTGAGTCAGGATTTGGGAGAGAGGGAGCCTCTTGCCAGGCAGGAGCATTCAGGTGTTTGCTCTGCTCCAAGAGACTAAAAAGACAATTTACCCTGGAAGCTGGTGCTGCCGTGCGGTGCTGCAAAACTGAATATAGTGCTGGTTACTGGGGGAGGACTACCCTTTGGGCAGGGCGAGTGAGCTCAGTTACCACTTCTTCACTTGTTTGTTCTCTTTCTGTCTAATCATAAGGCATATTCAACAAACACCTGACCTTGCCTGTTGTCATCTGATGATTCTATGTGCCCAACTCTGCTGAGTCCATGGAGAAACATTTTGGAGGGCATTGCTCAGGTAATATGACTGGAGAGCTGCTATTGGAAAAGAGGAGTAGCCCTCAAGGGTGTCTTCTTGAACCCACTGTGCCTTGATTTTAGCAGGGAGCAAAACCCTTCTACATCCTGTGGTAAGCATTTCTGGTACTTAATCAGTCCCCAGACTTGTCCCATACATCCTGCTCCTGCCACAGCCACCTGCATACCCATGGCCAGGTACTTTTCAACCACGTGTCCTGATTTCCTGTAAACAGATCTGTTTAGTGGGTCTCCCTGTCTCCAGATTTTTCACATTCTCATGCATCCCTCTTCCCTCCCTCAGTTGAATCTTTCTCAAATGTTATTTTCATCATGTTACTCTCCTGCTCATGGCTAACAAACCTAAATAGTACAGAGAGACTTTTAATAAAATGTGATAGTCTCAAATTCCACTTCTTTCTAACCTGGAGCCAACCAATTGCAACCTGTTCACTCTCTGTTTAAAAACATTTTTGATTGTGGCAAAATGCCCAAAACATAATAGTCACCATCTTAACTATTTTTACAGGTACAGTTCAGTGACATTCAGGATATTCACATTCTCAATTGTATAACCAATTCTGTTTCATGATTTTTATGGTTGCCTCCACATAACAGAAGTTTTCTTCATAAAATGCTGGTTTTGTCTATCACCTGAAGATATTTCTTTTCTACTTTCTCCTAAAATACATGCATTCAGTTCACTTATTTGCTATCTCTTCTCCTCCTTCAACCCAAATAACTATGTAAGTGTTTCAAATGTGACTCTAACTCTGTTTATTACTTTAGGAGCTTAACATTTAAACAACCATCTCTTTACTGTAAATGGTAGGAAGCATCTCTCTCATTGTCCCTTTGAAAGTCAAATATGCTTCATTTTCTAAAGGTAAAAGGAGAATTATAAAACCAGCTTATTTACCAAACTACCACATAATGATTGAGTAAAGTTTTGGATTTTTTTTACTGGAATCCCCAAGTGACCCAAGGTTATAGGCAGAAGGCCAAAATACTGTGTTTTATTTCCCAGTTTAACTTTATGAAGGCTTCTAAATAATGTCAGTCCTTTTCAGTGATGCTGCTTTTGCCAGGGAAGGGCCAGGCATTAGAGATGCCATATGCACCACTGCTTGAGATTTATGGCCGAGTGTCTCTAGCGTATTCAAGTCATCCTTTGGGGGAAATTTTTTGGCAGCATTTGTACTTGTGTTTCTGCCTCAGAGCCTGCTGCACAGCTCTTATTCTTGGGACCTGATTACTGTATTTCCTGGATTTCATGTTCTCCTCTTTTTGGTTAAATCTCTTATTTTCCCAGTGTTTATTCTTTAGTAGCTTTTTAAAATGGGTGCATGCATGGTACATTTTCTAAATCCTTGCATGTCTGAATTGTTTATACTTTGCATGTACACTTCATGAATAGTTTGTCTTTTTGACTCTTGTTCAATACAATTCACATAACATAAAATTCATCCTTTTACGGGAATTCACTTCAGTGGTTTTTAATATATTCACAAAGCTGTCAACCATTGTCACTAATTCCAGAACACGTTCCTTATAGATTTAGTGTCTAACTTATATGTGTTTCTGTGTCCAATCTCTTATGTAAATTCTTGAGAGCAAGGACTACATATCAAACACCCGGTACAAAACAAAAGCAGTTGCTCATTTACATATTGAGTAAGAGGGAAGGTAAATGAAAGTCTAGAGACTTGCATTGCTGGCTGGATGAAGCAAGCACCATGTGGTAGGATTTACAGATAGCCTGTGGGAGCTGAGGGCAGCTTCTAACCAGTAGCCAGTAAGCAACATGTAAATCACTTAGGATGCATTGGCACTCAGTACATGCTCAGTTCCTTTTATAAACTTCCTATTCTCACCTGTTCATGGTCACACAGTTAACACTATACACACGTTTTGTTCTGTTTAACTTTTCCATCCTAATTAGTACGATGCTTCTCTTGGAAGCCTCTGACCCAGCCATAGCTGGGGTTTTTGTGCAGCACAGCCCTCAGTGCATTTGCAGAAGGTTGGTCATCCACATGACTTGGATCTTGAACTTTGTAGCTAAACAGGAAATAAACATCCAAAGAGATAATATGTTGAACTCTATTTACCTATTGGGATTTGGTTTTCTATATTAAACCCTCCTGTTCTCAGGTTTCCAAGAATCTCCTAGAAAACATGGCATGAGACTCTACCTAATACTTGACTCCAGTTTGTACCTGTGCAGATACCCAGGACTTGTATGGCCCTCAAACTCATTAAATCGACGGCACATGATGGTTAAGCATTGAAGATCAGTGTGCTCACTGCCTGAGTTTGATCTTGTTCTTAGGAGCCATTTTATACTTTCCAGGGACACATTTTTCTCAAACTTGTATCACTAAGATTTCTTGGTAGAAGAAACAGCAGAAAAAATATTGAGGTGGGGAAATATTTGGAGCATTTGAGAAAATAAAAGAAAGCCAAGGTGTTTGGAAAATGATAAATAAATGTTAGAGTATCGGGAAATGAAATTGTAGAGGTGGAAGAAGGCTGAAATAAATAAATAAATCCTTGCAGACTGTGGCAATGACTTTGAAAATTTTCCAAATTATAATGAGGTATTTACTTTTTAACAATTTAGTTAATCAAATAAAAAGGGAACTTAAGCAACAGAATATCACCTATAGTACCAGCTTGCTATTTCCCTGGAAATCAGTCTCTTTAATTTTCTTTCCCTTAGTTGGGTAAGATTCTGCAAAGAATAACTTTTAACTTGCTATTTTCTATGTCTTACTCTTCTTTTTTTTTTAATATTTTCCATCTCTGCCACATACCAGGTAAATTTATTCAGTTCCACCTTCCAGTTCACCATCATTTCATTTGTTTAATCCATTGATGGTATTTTCCTTTAACAAAATAACTGTCTCTGTTTCTAAAAGATTTAAACAGATATGCCTGACCATTTTGTTTATTTTATGTTTCTTACTAATGTTTTACAGTCTGTATTTACTTTGAAATATTTATACATACTGACTCTATATTCTGTATTTTATCATTTTTACATTAATAGTCCTTGAGGGGCTCTTATCTTTGTTCTTAGTTGCTGACTTTTCTTGTGGAGGACTATTTCCTTAAAGGTAAGGAAATATATTACTGTAAGCTAGCATCTGGTTGAACATGAGCCGTGGAAGCAATGGTGATAATTTTCTTCAGAAAAAATATTATTTATATTAGTAACCTGTTAACATTTTAATTGAAGTTTTTGGCCTTGGATCTTTCTAAATGCAGGCAGTGTGTGTTTGAACTCTAGATCTTCAGGAGAGCAGACTTAAGATTGCAAATTATTAATGATAAGCCTTAAGAATGCAAATTATGAATGATAATCATTATTATTTTTCCCATTTGCAACAGGGGAAAAAAGACATGTTTCTTTGTGGGCAACTATTTATCAGTCAGAATGGGCTATGTAATTCTGGGTAACAAATAACTCCAAATGATTTATACCACACTCTCAGTGACTTAGACTAAAAGAGTTAATTTCTTGTACAAAATCTGATTGGGTCCAAAAAGCTCTTTCGGGAAGTTGTCTTCCGTGCAGTGGTTTCGAACACATATTACTAAAAAACAAACAAATAAATAAAACACATACACTAGTTTAACTCTGTGATTTTTCCAACTTAACATGATACATCAGAATTTACCACAGCAGTAGAAGAGCTTGGGGGAGTTAAGCACCAAGAGTTCTACATGAAATGACACAGTCACTTTCACTCCTAAACTGCTGGCCAGAGCTGTTTTCATTCACCTGCAAGAGGGCTGCTGCTTGGTCCAGCAAGGGGAAGAGAGCTAGAGACACTTGTGAGTATTATTAATATTTACCACTCTCTTTTAATTGGCACTGAATTCTTTTTCATCTATTTACATTGTCCTAACTTAATGCAGAAGACTCAGATTTAGCTCTCTGACCTTGTAGAATATTCCCAGGTGGCGCTAGGAATAAAGAACCTGCCTGCCAATGCAGGGGATGTAAGAGACACAAGATTTGATCCCTGGGTCAGGAAGATCCCCTGGAGGAGGGCATGGCAAACCATTCCAATATTCTGCCTGGAGAATCCCCAGGGACAGAGGAGCCTGGGGGCATTACCATCCAGAGGGTTGCAAAGGGTCAGACATAACTGAAGTGACTTAGCACAACCTTGTAGAATCCTATAGCTTAATCTATTTGTGGCACACAAATGTTGATTTCCTAAATTCTGTGTTCTTCATATCAGTATTTGGCTCAGGGAAGTCTTTATTTTTAGTCATTTATTACTTGCTACTTTGTTTCTCCATTCACTACTTTTTCTCTTTGGGGACTGGGAATTAAGAGAAAGCTTTGGGGATTTCCCTTATCATCTTGGTAGCTCCACAATTACTTTAAAAATATGTTCATGATAATTTATCCAGTGTTAGGGGCACTTTTGAAAACAACTAGTTGACTAGTTGGTATTATTTCCAGAAGCAGTTCAAAAAAGTATATTTCCAAGTGGCCAATGACAAAAACTTTTGAGACCAGTAGCAGACCTCTAACTTAAGTTAATGAAGACCCAGGCATTGCTCTATGGTTATATATAGCATGGTGTTGGAGTAATTGGCATTCATTTAGTTCAACTTTTGCATACCATAAAATTAAGTTATATGTTCAGTCCTAATGTGATACATTTTTTATGGAGTAGAATTGTATGGTAATGCTAGAGGATTTAACTGGGAGCTAGGAGGAACATATCAGTCTACACATACAATCTTCATGAAGCTGTTTTGGAGCTGCATGGTAGGAAACCAGTTAAGAAACCCCCAAATCAACTTGTATCAAAGAAATTTAAAATGGAGGAGGCAATATTTACATGTCTGGTAATTCTGATTCTGCTAGTATTGCTCCCACAGCTCGCTAGACTGGAACAGCCTCACAGGGGAGTCAGATACAGGCCTTTCTACAGTCAGGCCCAGACCACCCACACCCTGTTCCTTCTGCTTCAGAGCAGACGCTGTGCCCTCACCCACATTTCTTGACTAGATGGGATTCATTCCTACTCTATCCTGTGGATGGGGGTCATAACTCTCCCTCCCCAAGATTGGCTCTGAAGTGGAAAAGTCCTCAGGCATTCCTTTTCATCCCTGCCTCTGAAAGTAGGCTTATCTTTTTTAATGTGGCGGGGAGGGGGGGGATCTTCAGTAAATATAGAGGCATTCTGAAATATTTGTGGAGAAGGCAATGGCAACCCACTCCAATACTCTTGCCTGGAAAATGCCATGAATGGAGGAGCCTGGTAGGCTGCAGTCCATGGAGTCGCGAAGAGTCAGACATGACTGAGCAACTTCACTTTCACTTTTCACTTTCATGCACTGGAGAAGGAAATGACAACCCACTCTGGTGTTCTTGCCTGGAGAATCCCAAGGATGGGGGAGCCTGGTGGGCCCCCGTCTATGGGGTCGCACAGAGTCGGACACGACTGAAGCGACTTAGCAGCAGCAGCTGAAATATTTGTAATTCAATTTTCTATTTGTTGTAGTCCCTGGTTTTCCTTTTCAAGAAGGAAGTTGGGATATAGATTGTTCTCTGTCCATATAGCATAGAAGGACTTACCAATGCTCTCCTGCAGGTGTGACTGTGATCCCTCACTCCAGGAATCCCTCTCCTTCCTGGCAGGCATGTCATAAGATGCCACCGAAGCTCAGGTGAGTGCTCGCTTTTCTTGGAGCCAGGAGATTAAACTGAGTCAGACCCTTCCCATAGGATCTCTTTCCCATAAACATAGCTTAACAAACATGTCATTTGGGAGGTTGTTGGAGAACTGACTGGTGTAGCACTGCAAAGCTGGACAAGTTAATTCACATTCCAAATGGGACTTGGTGAGTGGCCATACCTATAAGCAAAAATCAGGAAAAAAAAAGCTGGGAAATATCATCTTCCTTTCATGTGAGTCTATACTGAAATGTGGGGATTGATATTGGGAGGAAATTAGTGGTCTTTGCACCTTGAATAATTATTTAACAAATAGCTATCAGACGTATCCTGGCCAGTCTCAATACCTTGTTAGGTAACTGAGGTATGAAAGTGAGAAAAGCAGAGATTATACCCTGGTTAGTAAGACAAACAAACAAATCAGTACATAGAGACAACAGTTTAAGTGCTAGGAAGAAATGTCACCTTCTTTTCCTCTCCTATATCTTTCTAAATCCTTCAGCTTTTCATTTGTTTATAAAACTCTTTTCCAGTCTCATGTGGAGTTTTCCTTCCCAGTTGGCACAACAGTGTTGTTACACTAAGGGTCATTTTTAGTGCAGGTGTGTGTGCCAAGTATTACTCTAATCCTGCCCATACCAAAAATGTCCATTCCTGTGACCTTGAGGCAAAATGACCAGCAGGTAGCACAAGGAGAAACTTTGCTTTTCAGCTGGGACACTCTGACCCCAAACCATAGCGTAGAGCTCTACTTGTCTGAACCACAAGTCACCCTCCTGTGCTGAAACCCACGTGAACAGGGGGATAACTGGGTTTTGCATCACATTCAAAAAACACTGATTCAAAAACTCTTGAAGAGTAATGTAAACCTTTGCTGATGTTCTAGAAGACATAGTAAAAGATTAAATTACTTCAACACGTGTATAGTGTCCTAAAACTCTTTTTTTTTTTAATTTGATGAAAATGTTGCAAGTTTAAATTCTTCTTCACATTTCTATTTCCCTCAAGTCTTCCCAGAGGGTTAGCCACCCTGATCTCTCTTTCTTTTCTTCCTGTTTAGTTTTGCTTTCCCTCAGAAAGCCAACCTACAATGGCTTAAAGTTCTTTATCCCTCTCTAGCATCTCTCCAGATGGCCTGTTTGGCTCTTCCTCGTGTAAATTCTTTCAGAAATTTAACATTTCTTTATCAGAGCTGGCTCAGCTGATATCAGCCTGGCATCTCTGTCTGGCTCTTCCACGGTCACTTTGCAAGGTCCAGCTTAGTCTGCCAGTGACTGTCTCTTATGTAAGATATGGAAGGCAAGCCAGAAGAAGCCATCATTCTGGAGGAGATGCGGTAGTTGCATGGCCAGAGGAAGATCTCTACAGCCACCTGCTTTGGCAGCTGAGATCACTGGTAGCTGCTGGCCCAGCAATTTCTAAGATTCACTGCAGCTTTGGGTCTGGCTCCAGGAGCCCTATCTCTGACCTTTGCTTCCCCAGTGCCTGGTGGAGGTAAAGCCATCCTTCCCTGTACAAAAGCCCTCCCCACCTGAGACATCTATAGGTACAATGCTCAGACATCTGGTTTACCTGGGATGGTCCCTTTTATATCTGCTTTTCCCAATTCATTGTTAATAACGGCCCACTTTGCTCTCAAAATGTTCCAGATTGACTGATAAATTATAAGACAGGTTTACCAGGCAAGGCTCTTGTTTCTCTGATGGCACCCTGCCTGACATACCTTATGATTCTCTCCAGTCATTGGTCTGAGGTACAAGAAACAGGGAAGCATGTGGATATTTCCTTTCTCTTCCTGCCACACTTCAGATGACGTATCACCAAGCAACCTCCGGGTGGAGCCCTCTTGTGCCTCTGGTCCTGGGGCAGGTCTTGTGTGCAGCAGGGGCAGCCCTCAGAGAAACTGAGCTTTTCTATCTGAAAAAGAAAGCCCACACCCAACATTTGCTCGGAAACCACTGTTAGCTCCACCGCTAGAAACATGGCTTGATGTCAGGTCTTTGAACTTGGCCAAACCAGATCATCAACTCCCCGCCTTGAGGGTGAAAAGAAATGAATTAGAGGAGAGAGATGGTCTTGACTTCCCTCAAGAGACAGAAGTATCTATGGTTTTTATGTTGAACTGTCTCCTCTTTCGCTGACAGACAAAGTTCTGGTGGTAGGATTCTCAGGGTTAGCCAGACCACAGTAATTTCAGTGCTATATAGTGAACTCGAGATGGACTAGGAGCAAATTAGTGAACAGCACTCCCCGCCACTCCAAATGCAGCTGGTGTCTTCAAATTGTATTTTAACAAGGGAAAAAAATTAAGAGAATAGGAGGTATTGAAAAATAACCTCAATAAAGGCAAACTGCCTCATTTTGAAGTCAGAAGGTCAGTACTGGCCCAGCTGGGTCTCCAGATAGCATCCCCTCAACCCCAGCTTTGGGAATGGGAAAGCTCTGGATCTTGGCTCTGCATCAGAGTGACATGCTGAAGATAGAGTTTTTTCTGGACCACCGAATGCTTTCTCTTTCTTCTGAGTTTGTCCTCTAAAATCCTTGATCCTGAGTCTTTAGATGTGGGAGAAGGGTGAATATAAGGGTATTAGGGGCCATGAATTTCATCTACTGAAATAGGGCTGTTTCATATCCTAAATGACATGAGAAAAGCATTTAATATGAAGAATAGAAATGAAAAGGAAAATGATTAGAATAAAAGAAAGTAAGCAGAAGGAAAATTCTAGGAGGTGAAGTAAAAAAAAAATGAGTCTTCCTTTGATTGGAGAAATGGGCAACCAGTTGAGGAAAGGATTTGTCAAATGGTAATACTATTAATGTTGTTTGTTTGTTTGGGATTTTAAATTTTTTTCCCCATAGCTATAAGTTCTTATCACTTTTGGGAGCAGTAGTTCTGAAAGGTTCATATTTCCCCACCATGGAAAATACAAAAAAATTTGTATATTCCTGCTTTGTTTTTTATAAGAGATATACTTAAAACAATTTTATTTATTTATTTGGCTGTATTAGGTCTTAATCCTGGCACATGGTATCTTTAGTTGTGGCATGTGAACTCTTAGTTGTGGCATTTACGATCTAGTTCCTGGGCCCCTGCACTGGAAGCATGGACTGTTAACCACTGGATCACCAGGGAAGTCCCATATATATTGCTGTTTTTAATTCTCAGTTAATTAGGTTACTCTTAGGTTACTCAATTCAGATTGAGGGGGAAAGCTGGGAAGGGATTTGGATCAGCACCACTGGCTAATTTGGGTAATTCAGGATCTCAAATGTGATTTTCTTTTTTATTTTGTCTTCTAATTTTCTTGAGATATGATTGACATAAAGCAGGGTTAAGTATAAGGTGTACATCATAAGATTTGACTTACATACATTATGAAGTGATGAGCACACATAAGTTTACTGAATACCTTTCACCTCATATAGATACAAAATTAAAGAAATAAAAAAATTTTTCCTTGTGATGATACCTCATAAGATTTACTCTTTTAACAATATTCACATATAATGTGCAAAGGTGTTAATTGTATTTATCATGTTGTACATTACATCCCTAGTACTTATTTATCTTATAACTGAGAGATTGTACCTTTGAACAGCCTTCATCCAATTTTCCCTCCCCCACCTCCCAAGTGGCTCAGATGGTAAAGAATCTGCCTGTAATACGGGAGACCTGGGTTTGATCCCTGGGTTGGAAAGATCTCCTGGAGAAGAGAATGGCAACCCACTCCAGTATCCTTGCCAGGAGAATCTTATGGACAGAGGAGCCTGGCAGGCTACAATGGGGTCACAAAGAGTCAGACATGACTGAGTGAGTAACACTTTCATTTCTTTCACCCCACCTCTAGTATCTACATTCTGATCTTTTTTTCTGTGAGTTTGTTTTCTTCTTGTTTTTGAAGTATAATTGACCTATAATAATATATTAATTCCTGTTATACAGTATAGCAATTTGATATTTCTATGCATTTCAGAATGATCACCATAATTTTAGTTATGTCACCTTACAATGATATAAACATATATAATTATTAAATTATAGAAAACCTTATGGATTCCTCAAAAAATTAAAAATGGAAACACTGTATGATGCAGCAATTCCACTTCTGGATATTTATCTGAAGAAAATGAAAATAACAAAACAATAACAGAATCATAGATACAGAGAACAAACTGGCCATTGCCCAGGGTGGGGTGATGTAGGGCAAGGGAAGAAATAGGTGGGGGAGATTAAAAGGTAGACATCCAACTGCAAAATAAATGAGTCAAGGCGTGAAATGTACAATGTGGGGAATAAAGTCAGTAATTACATAATATCTTTGTATCATGATTTCCTTTTTTGTCAACTGCATATAAAACAGTTGCATACCCCTCAGTTTTGTTAATTCTATTTCCTATTCTTAAGTCCCTGCCTCACTCTGTGTCCTCTCTATTCAGAGCAGCCACTGATCACCAGCATTTTTGCAAGGTAATTGTTATTCTACTAGAAATATTTATTGTGACACTCACGTAAGTTTACTAAAAACTATTGAATTATATATACTTTAACCAGGTGGATTGAACAGTATGTGAGTTAGTCATTATAAATGCAAAAGAGGGAAATATTTCTTGAGTGTTCAATGCATGAGCAGTAGTTTTCTATTTGTTCAAATATTTTATTTTACATATGTTAGAAAATTTAAAATTCCCACAGAGCCATATGATAGTACTATAATCATCCCCATTTCTCAGGAAGTAGAGGTAAAGTGGGGTTAAGCAAATTGCCAAGATCACTCAGTTAGTAAATTGGAGAGTTGGGGTTTGAACCTACATCTCTGAATCAAAAGACTGTGCCCTTTATCACTTTGTGCTAATGCTTCAAATTAAGGCCATTTGTGAAAATCAATTCAAGATTCACATTCAGTGATTAAGTCATATGATTACTGTTTTTGTTTTGTTTTGTTTTTTTTGTTTAAAACATTTAACCACACTGTCTGACTAAAGGAGCTGCTAGCTCGATTGTGTTCTCAGTCAAGGTTTGGACACACTGTGGTGAGGTGGTAGCCCTCCTTAGGGGAAGTCGTCCATCTTCAGTGAAGAAAAAAAGCATAAGGACCACAGCTTCCAGGACTGCCAACTCAGAATTTCTACAAATAATGAATTCACTTATTTTCTCTCTGAAAGTATAGTCAAAGAGTTCTAAGTGAGTTTTTCTGGAAAGTGGTGGCAGATATTTGAAAGAAAAACCCAAAGTTTTTCTCTCTGCAGGCAGATATCTGGTAACTACCAAGAATCAAAGCAAATTTAACCACCAGTAAATGTTAGAGTGATAACTCAGAGGTAGGAAACCCAGGTGGAAAAATTGCGTGTGCAAAGTTGCATGCATGTGCAACTAGGCCCTTTACCATTGGCGAATGCACAAGCACAGTCTATGTGAACTAGAACATCCTCAGTGGGTTTTAATATGCTTACAGTGAGTTGTTGATTGAGGTTTTGGTGTGTGGGCAGATGTGGTGAAACATGAACCAGGAAAGGATAATTTGGGACAAGATTAGGAAAAGCCTTGCTATACATCTGGGAGATTAGTTTGAAGGTAACAAGAAGCCACTGGAGCTTTCATTTTCCTTTCATTTTTTTTTCTTTTAAATTGTGGTAAAATTGTTGTTCAGTTACTTAGTCATGCCTGACTCTTTGTGACCCCATGAACTGCAGCACGCCAGCCTTCCCTGTCCTTCACCAACTCCCGGAGCTTGCTCAAACTCATGTCCATTGAGTCAGTGATGCCATCCAACCATCTCCTCCTCTGTTGTCCTCTTCTCCTCCTGCCCTCAATCTTTCCCAGCATCAGTGTCTTTTCCAATGAGTCAGCTCTCACATCAGGTGGCCAAAATATTGGAGCTTAAGCTTCAGCCTCAGTTCTTCCAATGAATATTCAGGACTGATTTCCTTTAGGACGGACTGGTTTGATCTCCTTGCAGTCCAAGGGACTCACAAGAGTTCTCCAACACCACAGTTCAAAAGCATCAATTCTTCAGTGTTCAGCCTTCTTTATGGTCTAACTCTCACATCCATACATGACTACTGGAAAAACCATAGCTTTGACTAGACGGACCTTTGTTGGCAAAGTAATGTCTCTGCTTTATAATATGCTGTCTATGTTTGTCATAGCTTTTCTTCCAAGGAGCAAGCGTCTTTTACTTTCATGGCTGCAGTCACCATCTGCAGTGATTTTGGAGCACAAGCAAATAAAATTGTGGTAAAATACAGAGAAAATAAACTGCACTATCTTAATGATTTTTAAATGTTCATGATATTAAATACATTAATAGTGTGCAACCATCACCACTACCCATCTACTCAATTCTTTTCATCTTATAAATCTGAAACTCTATATTTATTAAGCAATAACCTCCTGCCCCCTTTCATACCCCTTCACCAACCTCTGGCAACCACCATTCTTTGGCACTTTCTGTCTCCATGATTTGACCTACTGTAAGTATCTCATGTAAGTGGAATCTTTTAATATTTGTCCTTTTGTAACTGGCTTATTTCATTTAGCATGATGTCCTCAGGTTTGTCTATGTTGCAGAATTTCCTTATTTTTTAAGGCTAACTAATATTATATTATAGATATATACCACCTTTTGTTTATCCATTCATCCTTCAATGGACATTTGAATTGCTTCTGTGTTTTCGCTATTGTGAATAGTGCTGTTATGACACAGCTTTACGAAAATATCTCTTAGAGACTCTGCTTTCACTTCTTTGGATATATACACAGAAGTGAAATTGCTGTATCATATGCTAATTCTTAATTTTTTGAGGAACCACAATACTGTTTTCTATAGCAGCTGGACTATTTTACATTTCCACCGACAGTGCGCAAAGGTTCTAATTTCTCTACTTCCTTGTTATTGTTATTTCTGTTTGTTTGTTTTTCGACAATAGCCATCCTAATGGCTGTGAGGGGTTATCTCATTATAGTTTTTATTTCCATTTCCCTAATGATTAGTGAAGTTGGCATCTTTTTACTGATATTTACTTACCAACCATTTCTATATCTTCTTTGAAGAAGAGTGTATCCAAGCCCTTTGCTCAAGCTTGAATTGGCTTGTTTGGTTTTTTTTGTTGCTGAGTTTAGGAGTTCTCTAAATATTCTGAATGTTAATCCTTTATCAGATATGTGATTTGCAAACATCTCCCATCACAGAATGTCACTCTTTTACTCTGTTGATATTATCTTATGATACACAAAATTTAACAGTTTTCATGAAATCTGATTTATTGCCTATGCTTTTGGTTCTTGTTTAAAAAAAAACCACTGCCAAATCCAGCGTCATAAATGATTTACTCTGTGTTTTCTTCTAAGAGTTTTATAATGGTAGGTTTTACATTTAGGTTTTTTTTTTTTTTAAATCTACTTTTAAGTTAATTTTTGTATATGGTGTTCAGTAAGTGGGTCCAACTCCATTCTTTCACACATGAGTATATTTTCCCAGCATTGTTTGTTTAAAAACTATCTTTTCTCAACTGAAAGGTTTTGGCACCCTTGTCAAAAACCATTTTGCTATATATGTAAGGCCTTATTTCTGGGCTCTGTGTTTTATTCAATTGGTCTATACATTTGCCTGCAAGCCAATACTACACCGTTTTGAGTACTGCAGCTTTGTAGTAAGTTTGACAAGAATAGTGAGGTCTCCAGGTTTATTCTTTTCCAAGATTGTTTTGGCTTTTTGTTGGGAGGTGGTCCCTTGAAATTCTATGTGAATTTTGGAATGGGTTTTGGTATTTTTGCAAAAACATCATTGGGGTTTTGATAGAGATTGCATTGAATCTACAGATTATTTTGGGTAATATTAACAACTTAACAATACTAAAGTCTTCCAATGTGTTGTGTTTCCAATTATGTATGCCTTTTAAAATTTCTTTCAGCAATGTTTTGTAGTTTTCTTTATACAAGTATTCATGTTCTTGGTTAAATTAATTCTTAAGTATATTATTCTTTTGATGAAATTGTCAGTTGTTTTTCTAATTTCCTTTCATATTATTCAGTTTTCCTTATATAAACACAACTGATTTTTGAGTGTTGACTTTGCTACTTTGCTGAATTCATTTATTGGTTCTAACAGTTGTGTGTGTGTATAATCTTTAATGTTTTCTATATACAATATTATGTCATCTGCAAACGGTTTTACTTCTGAGTGGTGAAAGTAGGCATCCCGTCTTTTCTTGATCTTCGAGGAAAAGCTTTCAGTATTTGACCATTGAGTATGAGGTTCATTGTGGGGTTTTCATATATGACTTTTATTATGTTGAGGTAGTTTCCTTCTATTCCTAGTTTGCTGAGTGTTTTTTAATCACAAAAGACTGTTAAATTTTGTTAAATGCCTTTTCTGCATCAATTAAGATGACCATGTGGTTTTTTTTTCCCCTTTATTTTGTTAATGTGGTGTATTGCATTGATAAGGTTTTTCTGAATGGTTAAACACTTTTGCTTTCCAGAAGTAAATCCCATTTGTTCATGGTATATAAGCCATGCTGCTAAATTTGGTCTGTGAGTAGTTTGTTGTGGATTTTTAGCATCAATGGTTATCAGTGAAATTATTCTGTGCTTTTCATCCCTGTAGTGTCTCTGTCTAGCTTTGGTACCAGGGTAATGCCGGTCTCATGCAAAAAGTTATGAAGAGCTACCTCCTCTTCAATTTTTTTGCAGAAGTTTGAGAAATTTTGTTGTTAGTTCTGCTTTAAATGTCTTGTAGCATTTAACAGTGAAGTGATCAGGTCCAGAGCTTTTCTTTGTCAGAGTTTTGATTACTGATTCAATCTCCTTACTAGTCATAGTTCTATTTAGATTTGTTTCTTATGACTTTCTCTTGGTAGGTTTGTGTTTCTAGGACTTTTTTCACTTCACCTAAGTTAGCCAATATGTTAGTGTATAATTGTTCATAATACTCTGTTATAATCCTTTTTATTTCTGAAAAATTAGTAACCATGCCCCCTTTTCAGTTTTCTTTAATTTTAGTAATTTGAGTAGACTCTCTCTTTTTTAATTAGCCTATCTAGCTAAAGGGTTGTAAATTTTGTTTTTCTTTTCAAGGAAACAGCTTTTGTTTTTATTGATTTTCTCCATGGCTTTTCTATTCTATTTCATTTACTTCTGCTCTAATTTTTATTATTTCCTTTGTTATTTCAACTAGAAGAAGAATCTAGCCTTGAGTTTAGTTTGTTTTTCTTTTTCTAGGTCCTCAGTTGTAAAGTTTGGTTGTTGGTTTGAGATCTTATTTTTTGTAGTAAGCATTTATAGCTATAAATTTCTTTCTAAATCTTGATATGCTGTGTTTTTGTTTTAATTTGTCTTTAAGTATTTCTAATTTTCCTTGTGATTTCTTGTTTGATTAACTGGTTGTTAAGAGTCTGTTGTTTCCTTTTCACCAATTAGTTAATTTTCCAGTTTTACTTCTGTTGTTGATTCCTAACTTTATTATGTTGTGGTCAAAGAAGATCCTTTACATGCTATTTCAGTTTCAAAATCTACTGAGTTTTACATGATGGCCTAACAGATGATTTATCCTGGACAATGTCCCATGTACATTTGAGAAGAATGTATGTGCTATTGTTGTTAGGCAGACTTCTGTATAACTGTTAGATCTAATTGGTTTATCATATTAATTTCTCTGTTTCCTTACTTACCTTCTTTCTAGTTGTTCCATTATTTCTATGGTTCTCAGTTGGCAACTCTATTTCTTTCAGTATTTTAAAAATGTAGCTGTTATGGCTACTTGTTTGCATTGTTCTTAACAAGAAATCAGCTGTCATCTGTTTTTGTTCCTTGTGCATACAATCTGACATTATGTCCTCTGCCCACTTTAAAGATTTTTCTTTTTTTTTCACTGCTTTTGAGCAAATTAATTATGATGTGCCTTGGTATAGTTTTTTTCATTTTTCTTAAGCTTAGGGTTTGTTAAACTTCTCAGAACTATGGGTTTATAGTTTTCATCATTTTTGAAAAACTTCAGCCAAATGTTCTTTTTCCTTCACATTTCCTTCTTCTACCAGGACTTCAGTTATATGCTTGAAGTTTTTCTACTTCCACTACATATTTAAGTCCTGTAAATTTTTTAAATTCTCATTTTCTCTGTATTTGATTTGAATAGTTTTAATTTCTATATTTTCAATTTTACTAATCACTTTATTCTGCAATGTCTAGCTGTCAATAATCCCCATCATGTATTTTTATCTCATTGCTATTTTCATCTATAGAAGTTGACTTTTTATATATCTCCACTTCTCCCCTTACCTTTTGAACATGTGAATTACAGTTATTTCAATGTCTTTTTGTGTGTGTGCTAATTTTCACATTTCTGCCAATTCTGGGTTGGTTTTAATTGATTGATCACCTCATTAAGTACTGGATTTTCCTGTTTCTTTGTATGTTTGGTTATTTTTATTAGATTCCAGATATTATGAATTTTATCTTATTGGATGTAGGTCATCTTTGTATTTCTAGAAATATATATTCTTGAGCTTTTGGGAGGGTGGAAAGCAATTTACTGGAAAACAACTTCTTTGGGGTCTTGCTTTTAAGATTTATTAGGCGGGATCAGAGGAGCCCTTCATTCAGGCTTAGTTTTTCCCATTAGTGATGCAAGATCTTTCAGGCACTCTGTCCAATGTGCCAAGAATAATGAAATTAGCTAGTCGGTCTAGACTAGGCATTTCTCCTGGTCAGGTGTTCTTTCCCTGGCCTTGGGTATTTCCCTTACATGCTCAAGTTGATCAGCACTCAGACGAATACTTGTTGGGGGGGTACCATTTGCATATCTCCAAAATCCTCTCTCCGTGATTCCCTCTTCTCTTAGTACTCTGTCGTGTATATTCTATCCACTTTTTCTCCCCGGTAAGGGATTCCGCTATGCTATACATAGGTTCCCTTGCTTGTGCCATGATCTGGGGACTCTCTGAAAGCAGTCAGTTGGATCAAAGGAGAACTCACTTCATTTGTTTTCATAATTTTAGGAATCCCTTTTCTTCATTGCCTGATGTCAACTGTGTTGAAATCTGTCATTTCATGTATTTCAGATTTTCTATATTTTTTCCTTTTTTAAAAAGCTATTTTAGTTGGGAGAGTCACTCTGGTTCCTGTTATTCCATCTTGGCTGGAAGCAGAAATCACTTCAACGTTTTTTAACCTCTCTTTCATATATTCCTCACTTTTTATGACTCCATTTTATATTCTGCCTGTGCTTTTCTAATTGATCTTCCTGTTTAAAATTCTTTTTTTAAAAAAGCTATGCTTATTTGTCTATTTAATCTCATCAATGAATTTTGAGTTCAATACCTATATATTTCATTTTTAGGTATCCTTTATTTTTCTATGGTTTCTATTACTATCTTTTTTGTTAATTCATTTTAAACAGATCTATTTTATTAATATTATAAAGATTTTTGTAAAGGTTTTTCTATCATTTCTAGATTGTAGAGCACCAATACTCACCTTAATTGTATCTGCAAATTATATCTTGTGGTTATTTATGCCTTCACTGCTTTAATTTTTTATTTTGACCATTAGTCTGTATTTTTTATTTTTCCTAATTTTGTCCTATGCAAATTGGAAGAGTTGCTATCAATGGGCCCTGAGTTATAGATGTGTCCTTATAGGACAATTTTCTATTTCTTCTGCAGAATCCCCAGATATTTCTTGGTTTTGGGATAGGATTTTGTTTTAGTAACCTGGTTAGTGTTCACTGAATCATGTACATGGTATAAATTCTGACCCTACATCTGCCCATATTTGAATTCTCACAACGTAGTTTTTTTCTCCTTCATACAATTATTTCTCCCCTGGAGTCTACATATTTCAACCTGTTCTTATCTTAAAATAATAAGATTTACTTGAATATTCTGCCCTTTTATCTTCTTTCATCCTTAAAGTCCCTTAAAATTATAGTTTATACTCACACCTACCCATTTTTCAACAGTCAGCACTGTACTAAAATAGCTTATTAAAGAAATTCTCAGTGGCCCTATAATATGGTCTGGTATAGTCTTTGTCTTCTTTTATTTCCATGACATTTGGTGGTGCTGACCATCTTCCTTCTCCTCATGCTCTCCTTGCCCCTGCTAAGCACACATTCTTATAGCAAAGCAAGGGGAAATGCCTTTTAAACAAAAACTCTGCCCTTAACCTTCTAGTGAGTGAAGCATAGTATATATCTGTAAGGAACTAAATGTTGGTACTACTCCATCCAGTTCGGATATTGGTTGGAAAAACGTAAAGAAAGGAGATTTCAAGGCTTTTGTCAATTCTTCCATATTGCTAAAGAGTAATTCAGTAGATGACACTTTGTTTAGCAAAGTATATTTATGAGTCTTTAGATATGTAAATACAGGCCCATAGCCAAAGAAGAGGTGAGGAGCAAAATTGGTCTGAATTTCTGGGAGCTGAAGGTAATCAATATACAAATGACAAAAATCACTTAACTGGAAATCCCATCAGAAATCAGCTGACTTGCTTTTGCAAGACTCATACTCCACACCACTTTAGTCAAATTCCTTAACCAAAGCAACACCAAAGAAACTTTATTCTAGAAATAAGCACAACGTTCCCTCAAACCTTGACAGTACAATGCTGTAGATCTTTCTGCAGTAAGAAGAGTGTTCTCTACCTGCATTTTCAACATGGCAGCTTTTAACTCCAGGTAGAAATTGAACACTTGAAATATAGCTGCTAATGGAACTGAGAAACTGAGTTTTTAATTTTCCATAATTTTAATTAAATTTAAATAACAGGTGGTTAATGGCTATGACAAACTTTTTCTGTGGGTCACATGTGATCCTTTTTGTATGTTCTTTTTTTTTTTTTAGTTTGTTTTGATTTGTTTTAATTTCTTTTATTTTCACAACCCTTTAAAAATCTAAAGCATTCTTAGCTGGATGGCTGTACAAAAGCAGATCACAGGACACATTTGGCTTATGGTCCATAGTTTGCCCACCTCTGACCTAATCTCTCAGTGCTTTTGAAAATCTTTGCTTTTAATATTATTAAAACTGATCATTGCTATCATTCCAGTTTTAGATGTGTTAGTGGTCTTCTTATTCTTCTAATAGAATTTTTTGCAAACTGCTTTCCATGGTACACTCATCCATTTAGGTGCTCTCCACAAAGAAACAACTGTTTGAATAGGTTGGGAAGTACTTAATACTGAAACACTATTTTAAATGTTTATAATGCACCTTGTTATATTAAGAATCTGATGAGTTGATGCAGAGTATTGGTTTATGTTGATTTGGGTTTTCTATACTGAATTGATCACCACACAGATAGTATGTGGGGTATAAGTGTGTACAATAAGGAATGTGTGTATGTATTGCATGCCTGCACAGCTGCATGAAGCTCACATGTGTGTAGTGTATGTGTCTGGAGGAGTATGATGCAACCCTCCCCAGTATTGTTGCCTGGGGAATTCCATGGAGAGAGGAGGCTGGGGGTCTATAGTCCATGGGGTTGCAAAGAGTTGGACACGACTGATCGACTAAGCACAGCGCAGCACAGTGTATAGGTGTAGGTATGTACCTGTGAAGGTGGAGCAGGTTTGTAGCCTGTGACACCTATTAATATTCTGTGAAAGGAGTGTTCCACGGAACCCACCCTGAGAAACACTTGCCAAACAAGCCTGATGGTCAAAACCTTCCTCTCAGAGTTCAGAGCAGAGGCTCGGGTAGTAATAAAGTGATATTCAGGAGGAGTGGGAGGATTTATTCCTGTTGAACTAGTTTAGAGAAGCTGTCATTAAGATTTTTCAAGAAGGGCTAGTGAGGTCAGCTTGCTCTGGGAAGTTCACAGATTTAAACACGTGGGTAAACAGGCTAACACCTGGAAAGATGCCCCATGGGCTCCTCAGACATCCAAAGTCAGCTTTGGTTCACGTACCATACAGAGCAGAGCAGGGTGTGGGACACAGAGCAGACAGCTGGTAGAGGTGGCTCTAAAGGGACTTCAGGGTCCCTTGGAAGAGCAATTAAAAGTCATAATACCTCTGTGAGGAAAAGAAAGCTCTTGGCCCACTTTAATTGAGGAAATGGAGAATGACTTGAACTCTGTGGAGACCAAACCAGATTTTGAAGACTATACTCAGGAACCCTAACTGGTTAATAAGGAGGAAATAATACCCCGAGGGCAGGAATATTGAATGGCTCCACTGCTCTGCAAAACTTTGGAGAAGCAAGCTAGGTACAGAAACGAGGATCAATTCAGGAGACTTTAAGGAACACTTTGAGCTTCTCTGAGAGAATAAGATTCCTAGATCCTGATGTTTATTTTTAATTTTCCAAGATACTGAGGCGACACAACACAAGTAGAGTTGGTTCATTGGAAATGCCCAGGTATGAGCGTGGCCAGGAGAGGCACAAAGCATCCTCCTTCCTTTAGGATACCTGGAAGCTGAGCTGCCGCTTTCTGAGGATGTGACTTCATAGATTCACCTCCTGCTAAAGCCATTTTCATGGTTGTGGCTTGCCTAGGGAGACTGGTATGTTAGTTCTTTTCTGTAGATGTTTACAGCAACATTCTGTCTCTACAATGGTCCAGTTTTGCTACACTGATTTCTCCTCTTGATGACTTTTAATAACATTTGAAGCAAATAGGGGGTGAGTGAACAATTTTCCTTTCTTAGTCCAGCACAGATGGTGGATAGCTAAGCCTGGGCCTCTCTCTGCATTGCCTCGGCCCTCCACATCTGCTGAGGCTGCATAGGCCTCAGTGCACATGCTCTGTGCCTGAGAGAGCCTAGTAGCTGAGGACATGGGCCTCGACAGTCGGCCTGTGGTTAGGGTGCGTCCCATGGAGGTTGAGTATCTGGTCAGCTATAAGAGAAGTAGCGGAGCGTGGGACAACAGCATGCGTGCTTCCTCTCACAGACAGATGATTGGCATTTCTTGGAAGTATTCAGATTTTTTTCATCATTTTTTTTTTACATTTGTAAGATTTTATTTTGTTTTTATTATTTTTTAAAAATGTATTGGCGTATAGTTGCTTGACAATGTTGTGTTAGCCTCTGCTGTACAGCAAAGTGAATCAACTATATGGATACATATATCCCCTCTTCTTTTGGATTTCCTTCCCATTTAGGTCATCACAGAGCACTGCGTAGAGTTCTCTGGGCTGTACAGTAGATTCTCATCAGCTTTCTATTTTATATGTGTTGTGCTTAGTTGCTCAGTCATGTCCAACTCTTTGTGATCCCATAGACTGTAGCCCACCAGGCTTCTCTGTCCATGGGAGTTCTCCAGGCAAGAATACTGGAGTGGGTTGCCATGCCCTCCTCCAGGGGATCTTCCCAACCCACGGATTAAACCCAGGTCTCCCACATTGCAGGCAGATTCTTTACTGTCTGAGCCACCAGGGAAGTCCATTTTATATGTAGTATATATATGTCAATACCAGAGCATTCAGATTTTAAGAAGAATCTAATGAAGCTGCCACTTCATGGCAAATACATGGGGAAATGATGGAAACAGTGACAGACTTTCTTTTCTTGGGCTCAAAAATCACTGCAGATGGTGACTGTAGACATGAAATTAAAAGATGCCTGCTCTTTGGAAGAAAAGCTATGACCAAGCTAGACAGCATATTAAAAAGCAGAGACATTACTTTGCCAACAAAGGTCCATATAGTCAAAGCTATGCTTTTTCCACTAGTCATGTATGGATGTGAGAGTTGGACCATAAAGAAAGCTGAGCGCTGAAGAAATGATGCTTTTGAACTGTGGTGTTGGAGAAGACTCTTGTGAGTCCCTTGGACTGCAAGGAGATCCAACCAGTTAATCCTAAAGAAGATCAGTCCTGAATTTTCATTGGAAGAAATGATGCTGAAGCTGAAACTCCAATACTTTGGCTGCCTGATGTGAAGAACTGACTCATTGGAAAAGACTCTGATGCTGGGAAAGATTGAAGGTGGGAAGAGAAGGGGACGACAGAGGATGAGATGATTGGATGGCATCACTGACTCGATGGACATGAGTTTGAGCAAGCTTTGGGAGTTGGTGTTGGACAGGGAAGGCTGGTGTGCTGCAGTCCATGGGATCGCAAAGAGTCAGGCACGACTGAGTGACTGAACTGAACTGAATGAAGCCAGAAATGCCTTCGATATACAAAGGGACACATTTCTGGTGGTGACACTTCCTATCTGCTTTCCTTGAGCACTCATCAAAGGCCCTCATAGATATAAGCCTCTGAGCTACTAATCCTGAAGGCCAGAGTGAAAGAGGATGGTGGAGGCCCAAGGTCAGGGCCAAGTGGTGTTCCTTAGTTGGAAACAGCAGTGACAGATGAGCGGCCTGCACATTTGTCAGAGCCCATGACTGGGTACAGCCAGCCCGGATTGAGGACTGAGTTTAAACAAAGAACACAGGATGGCTGTGGGGCTGGCTGCAGCAGAATTCCCACTTCGACACCAAGACAATTTTCTTGCTGTTGCTGAGTTTTATGACCGTGATGTCACCGAATGCTGCTGACAACAGAGCTGTTATATCGCAAATGAAAGGCCTTAAAGCTAACTGAGGGACCCCATTATGCCAAGACTGGAGCTTGTCATAAAAATCATCAGTCGCTGATGCCTCTGAGCTTCTGATTTGGGCCTGGAGAGAAGAGAACTGTGAAATTTGGGTTCCATTCAGTTGTTTTGATCTGGACCTCTTTATGAATAGAAAGAATGAAATTGGCCATATGTGACCATGTATTTCAAGGAAATCAAATCATTCAAACAAGAGAATTTAACCTCTTGCCTAACAATTCCTCCCTTTCTCTTCAATGCCAGGGTCATCGACTGAGGCCCCGCCTGGCTACATTTTACTAGCATTTAGAAAATTGTAATAGTTGCATCGTTTCTCTGGTTACACCCCCAAAATGCATTGCAGATTTCCTCTACTGAAATCACTCCCTGCCATTAATACATTGTTGCAATGAAGGGCTGATTTCAGCACTTAAATTACACCAGCAGAGGGAACAGCATCAGGCAGTGCAAACAGCCTGACTCCTTTTTTCCTGTCTTATTTGTTCATCTCTTCACTTGACAGGTATTCACTGAGCAACAACTATATGCCAGGCATTTGTATTAAAAACTGGAAATATGATGGAACCCTAGGAAAAAATTGTCATTCTTGCCCTCATGGAGCTTTGCTTGGCTGGTAGGAAATATGCATTTCTTTTGTTTCCTTAACTCCAGATCAAATCCGTCCATAATACCTAGTCATTTGGTAGCAGGAAATGTTACCCTGGAAAATGATGGGTCAATCACAGAAGCTGGCCTCGAATCAAAAAAATCAATAAATGCTCATGGAAATCACATAGGAATTTAAATAAATAAACAAACATTCAAAGCAATCTTCTCTGAATAATGTTTATAGGAATATTCTGAATACCCAGCCACAAATGAAGCTCGCCTCTGTGTGTGTGGAGGAGAAAGAGCTCAGGGTCCCGGAAAGGATATGGATATATTTCAGTAAATAGTCAATATTTAATTTTTTAGCTGGATGTTGGGTACACAGGTGTTTGCTATATATTATATATACATATTATATGTACATGTATAATGTGTATATATATGTATACACAGTAAGTATACATACAGACATATACAATACATAGAATATTTTGAAATATACACAATTACAATTTTACAATTACACTTTCATTATGAAATTTCACAATTTCAATTTTACAATTAAATTTTAATTGTAAAACTTCACAATTCTAATTTAATTTCACAATTGAAAACATACAAATAACCAAGAGGCACATGAAAAGATGCTCAACATCACTAATTATTAGAGAAATGCAAGTCAAAACTACAATGAGGTACCACTTCACACTAGTCAGAATGGCCTTCATCAAAAAATTTACAAACAATAAATGCTGGAGAGGGTGTGGAGAAAAGGGAACCTGCCTACACTGATAATAGGAAAGGAAATTGGTACAACCACTAGGAAGAACAGTATGGAGGTTCCTGAATAAACTAAAAATAGAACTACCATATGATCCAACAATCCCACTACAGGGCATATGCCCTGAGAAAACTATAATTCGGGGCATGGACTTAGAGTCATACAGAGTGAAGTAAGAGAAGAACAAATATTTTATATTAACACATATATGTGGAATCTAGAAAAATGGTACAGATGAACCTATTTACAGGGCAGGAATAGAGATGCAGATGTAGAGAATGGGCATGTGGATACAGGCAGGGAAGGGTAGCGTGGGATGAACTGGGAGATTAGGATTGACATATATACATTATCATGTGTAAAATAGATAGCTAGTGGGCAGCTTCTGTATAACACCAGGAGCTTAGCTTAGAGATCTGTGAAGACCTAGATGGGTGCAATGGGGGTTGGTGGGAGGGAGGTCCAAGAGGGAGGGGATATATGTATACATATAGGTGATTCACTTCATGGTACAGCAAAACTAATGCAACATTTTAAAGAAATTATACTCCAATAAAAAATAAAAATAAATAAATGAGCTTGACCACTTAAAAAAAAAAAGCTACGGCTGTACAGTCATAACATAAAAATCAACTATAGAAAATCAGGTATGGTCACTGAGAATTAGAAGAACCCACCTGTATCTGTTCTTCACTACACCCTTATTTCTAAACATAATTCTCTGAAACACATCTGTCCATTTCTTTAATATTTTAGTTTTTATATTAGTCTCTGCTCCTTGTCTTTCCCAGATCTGTCTCTCTAGATAAAACCCTTTGTTCAAAATCTCCCTGGCAAGTGAGAGAAGATTTCAAGGAAGCAGCAAGGACTAAAATCTGCCCCTCTTTGCTCACATACCCACATTTAAGAGGAGATGATGAGCAGTCTGAGAGCATCCTTATGAAATGCTCAGTTCGAGGAGTTAACATTTATTTGTTACATTTTACAAATTGCAAAGATGGTGTAGAAGCTGAGATACAATAGATTACTAACACTTACCATATGAGGGCTAGAGTGAACTCCTTGGGATTTCTCAACTGGAATACTCCCATGAAATTTTGTGTTGGATTACCCTGGAGGAGGGGAGGGATTAAGTTGTTTAATTACTGTTGCCATTCTATGTTTTATGTGTTTTAACTAGCTTTATTTTGTATTCTGTCCCAAGTCAGTTTCACCAAAGGCACAATTTTGAAAATAATAATGATAAAAGCATATGAATTTTTCCAGTAAATGGTTATATGCTCATCACAGCAGTGGAGAAATCTGACAGGGTCAGACTATGATATTTGTTCTAGTTTATGACTGTGTGAACTTTGAACGTCTGAACTGTCCAAGATATTGCATTTATCCAGACTTTAGACCTACCTTGACTTCTATGGATTTTTAATGCAGCTTATGTATCAATGAGCAATTTACTCTAAGATGCCATGCATCCAAATTGGTGTTTCAAAGGTTGGTCTGAAATGCCAGAGTAGAGTATGCTAAGTGGCTTAGAGCTTAGATGATGCTAGTTGGTTGATAGGGATGAAGGACAGAGGAATAGGGCATGAAAGTGAAAAACAAATGAGAATTTCACAAACTGATTTCATTTGGAGGGCTGAGCTCACAGTGGAGATAAGGTCACCCAAGTATAGGCTTGGCTTAGAGGACTTTCAGAAATGTGAACTGTCCTGACAGCCACAAGTGTTAGTCAACCCTCCTGTGCTCATAGCCTGAGCAATTTCTGTCCCATGAATGTTGAGACAAAAATAGACTATGTTTTTACATGTGAGGAAATAACATATGGTCTGATATGGTTTGCTCATAGTCACAATGGGAAAGAATATTTGAAGTCCAGACTATTCCAGAAATCAAATCACTATAATGATGCTTTGAACAGATCAGTTCTCTGATTTGAAAATAAAGTGAATCAGTTGTATATATACATATACCAACTCTCTTTTTAGCTTCTTTCCCCTGATAGGTAATTACAGAGTATTGAGTAGTGCTCCCTATGTTATACAGTAGGTACTTAGTGAAAGTGATAGTTGCTCAGTTGTGTCTGACTCTGCGACCCCATGGACTGTAGGTTCCTCTGTCCATGAGATTTGCCAGGCAAGAATACTGGAGTGGGTTGCCATTTGCTGTTCCAGGTAGGTACTTATTAGTTATCTATTTAGTATGTATCTGTCAGTCCCAATCTCCATTTATCCCTCCCCCTCCTTAACCCTGGTAACCATGTTTTTATACATCTGTGACTCTATTTCCATTTTGTTGTCTTTCTTTTATTCCCCTTCTTTGTTCTTTCTTCCTTGGTCTTTGTTTCTCCTTCAGTCTCCATTTATGCTTCTTTCTCCTTTAACTGGCTTTTCCACTATACATTCATGGGTGTATCCCCTTTCCTCTGTCCCTGATAGTCCTTTTCAGTAAAATAAGGAAGGACATGGTACATGGTCAATAACGCTGTTTATTGATCTAGCACTAAATATGTATGCAGTATATATACAGAATGCTATACTGTGTATAGATTTAGTATTCTTTGAATGATTTAATTTAAAAAGAGGTAATTCAAATGTCTTCTATTTCTAAAAATAATGTCAGTAAAGATGACTTTATAATACTTAATAGTTATATTCATATACCTTTTCCTTTTTTAACTTAGTAAAAAATATATATAAGAAAAAAGGAAAGAAAAGGAATTTTCATCCATGATCTAGAATTAATTTAGAAATCTGAGCATACATTTTATTTGACAAAAGTGTATTTCTCCTTGTGAGATGGGGATGGAATATGTGCCTTTGAGAAGAGTTAAGAACCACTGCTGCCCAGGAGAAAAACACATAAATGTATTCAGAGGATCTGTATGACTGGGTAACCTTTAAGATCTCTTTTATCAACTTGAGGTTCTATGAATCTAGGCAAAGCAACTTGGTGCAGGCACATTAGAATTAGCTGGACTTTTCCAGAAATACTCTAAAAATAGACTAGTTCTAAACAAACCTGCCTACCTGTGTCTTAAAAGACAACTAGACAGACTACCATCTTCATCTGTTTCCTCGGATTCAAGTTCATTGCAACAAACATTCACCAGTGCCTGCTTGAGGGAGGAAGTGGGTTAATCATTGTGGCTACTGGGAAATGAGGTCAGAGCCATACCACAGAAGGGCTCAGGGGTCAGGGTAGAGACAGATCAGAGGCACAGACAGTAAGGGCTACATGGTCTTGCTGAGCTGTCCACCCAGCAATTAGAGGGGCATGAGAAGCTGCACAGTGACAACCACAAGGAAGTCATCAGCATGACTCATCTGCAAATATAGCCAACTCCATGTCATCTCCTTGCTTCAGCAGGTGGATCATTTATATTTTCCCTGGAAGCCATCTGCTGGTCTAAATGCTGGGGTTGATTTGTTTTTCTGTTGCAGGGGAGAAGGTGGTTTTCCCAGAAGGAACTAGAATATGCCTGGCTCTGGCAGAGGTCCAGACACAGGAGAAAGACGGGGAGTGTTTGAAGTTCTCTCTCTCCTACTGTGCAAATTAAAGGTCCACTCATCTTTCCAACACTCAGACCCTGAGAGAAACACACAGCTCAGTTAGGGTCACTGTGGGTCATCTTTGTTGGCTTTCTGATCTTTTGCTGCTTAGCGGCTGGTAGCTAAAAATTAGGACCTAGCTAAAAAATGGCGAATTTACAACTCATCTTTTCTGCACACTATTTAATTCCTCTCACCTCTAATGTTTAACCAGAAAGCATTCTGACAGTTATTGAGAAAGAAGAGTGGCAACTATTGACTATTTCCATGCACAGCTTGGTTTGGAAATGTGAGATCTAGGATGACAAATCAAAGAATATAAAAGTCTAAAAGTGTGTTAGTTGCTCACTCAGTCATGTCCAGCTCTTTCTATTTCATGGACTGTAGCCCATCAGGCTCCTCTGTCCATGGAATTCTCCAGGCAAGAATACTGGAGTGGGTAGCCATTCCCTCCTCCTGGGCAATCTTCCCAACCAAGCAATTGAACCCAAGCCTCCTGCATTGTAGGCAGATTCTTTACCATCTGAGCCATGAGGGATTTCCATAAAATTCTGAACATGACAATATTAGAGTGCAGAGGTTTAAAGGACGGTGTCCTTTATCTACTGGAACACAAGTGTTCCAATAGTATGACCAAATGGAATTTCTCCTGTATGTATCTGTTTTCCCTTAGAGTTGGAGCCATAATTTTTTGAAAATTCTGTAGAATCTGGGTGTAATAAAATAATAATAAATATTACAGTGGGCTTTAAATCACAGAAGAAAACTAATAGTCTAGTTAATGACTATAATGATGAGATTAGCAATGATGCTATATTATTTTCACAGATGGCAAAACAGCTCTCTGAAAGGGAAGAGGGAATCGTCATGGCCAAGTGATTACCTACCTCAGCTTACATGTTACTCTCAGGTTGCAATCTCAACATGCGGCCAATTCACTTTCACAGTGGGACAGTTGTTTTCACTGAGGCAAGAGAGCGAAACAGCTGGTTTTAACTCCAGTCCAATACAATTCTGTGTGCTGGAGCCATACTAATTAAGCCTCACCCTGCTTCCACTTGGTGATCCTTAAGAAATCTGTAAACAGCTGTGTTATCTGTCCTACGCTCTTTCCTCTCCAGACAAAATGTCTTGAAATGCTGAAGTAGCTCAGCTTGTTCTGGAATATTCTTTCTAGTTGCATCTTGACATGAGTGCTCTTATTCGACATCACCCAAAGCAAGCCATCAGTGAAATCAAAATTCACAATGTCTTTGGGACTTGTGTGGGCAGCAGTGTCGGGAGTAAGGGAGTAGGAGGTTGGGAGACAAGAGAGGAACACCCCACAGATTGGTGCAGAAGAGGCTGTAGGCCGTTCCCTTGTGAGTGGCTTATTTGCTTTTTCCTCTGGTCAACAGTGGGAGGAACCGCAATTCCTCTTGGCTAGCTTCGATTTACAACCAGTCTTTCTGGCCTTTTGCTTCAGTGAATGAGGTTCCCAGGAAGCAGACTTCTGACTCTTGCCTCATTTTCAGATAAAGGCCCACTCTCAGACATCTGCCCAGCTCTTGGCATTATTCTACAGAGTTGACTTTTCATTAAGAGTGTGTTCACATGTGTCAAGCTGATTGTAAAGCTGAGGCTCTTCATATTGTTTTGGTTTATGAAAGAAGAAACCAAACGCTTCCCGTATCAGTATGTTCAGTGTGGACAGAGTTGAGAGACAGGAAATGTAGGAGATTTAGCATTAAAATGTGAAAACAATATTTTAAAATGGATTCAGATAAATATGACCTCATTGAATATAGGTTGTAAGTTCCAGGAGCATTCTAGAACTGATTTAATCCCACCTATTGGTTTTGGAGAAAATCAGAGGTGATTTTCACTAGGGAGTTGATTATGAAGAACTACCAACATGGCTACATGCAGAAAGATCATGCTGACAAACAGCCCTCTGTATCCTAGGCAGTGTGAGTTGAGTTAGAGAAGTAAGAGGGGGCTTGGTCTGTAAAGATGTCAACATCAACACTTATCCTTTCATCACACATGGCAAACATGAGGGGGTTCTGGGCTCTGTCCCAGCCTTGCTGCCATTAACTTGTTTTGCTATTTTGTACTCATAATTCCTCTGGACCTCATAACTGTTCATCGCACACCTTTATAATGAATGTATTATGCCAGAAAAAAACTGCAAAGTAACTTCTCAAATTTGAGGGTTTAGTCTCCATAGTTCTTAGGCAAACAATGCAGTGAAAGACAATGGTTACATACAAGTTTGTTTTGCTTTTTCTTTCTTTTTTAAATAAATTTTTATTGGAGTAGAGTTGCTTTATAATGTTGTGTTAGTCCCTGCTATACAGCAAATTGAATCAAGTATGTGTATAGATATATCCCCTCTTCTTTGGATTTCCTTCCCATTTAGCTCACCACAGAGCACTGAGTCGAGTTTCCCTGCCATACAGTTGGTTCTCGTTAGTTACCTAGTTCATATAGAGTAGGGTATACATGTCAATTCCGGTGTTCCAACTCATCCTGCTCCTCTCCCTTTGGTGTCCATATGTTTGTTCTCTACATCCATGTCTCTATTTCTGCTTTGCAAATAAGATCATCGATAGCATTTTTCTAGATTCCACATGTATGTGTTAATATATGATATCTGTTTTTCTGACTTACTTTACTCTCTATGTCCATCTCTAGGTCCATCCATGTATACAAGTTTCTTTTCTTTTTCTTTCTTTTCTTTATTCCCACCAGAGACCCTTCTGGTTGCAGAATCAGGGAAGATAGTGTAGGAAACACATATAATGGATCATCCTGGTCCTTCTGATCCCTTTCTGTTCAGTCTTCAGAAGTACTGGGGCCTGCTTTCCTCCATCTGCTTCTTCTCAGAAGGAGACCCCAGGCAATCTAGATGACCTGGTGCAGATTAGGGACCATCCTTTTCAGGCTCTTCACGAGGCAGGTCTGCACACCTTGCTCAACTCATACTGGCCTCCTCTTCTCTCCTCCTACCCCCTTTCCATGTGCTCTACAATACCAACATTTGTTCTTTGCCCAAGGAAAGTTCCTTTGCATTTTAAAATCTCCAACCCATAGGATCATATCTGTCAGGAATGCTCCTTCTCACTCCTCTTCACCCACAAAAGTCCTACTCACCACTAAGCCTCGACTTAAATACCACTTCTTTAGGGAAGCTTTCCACAGCCCTCTGTGCTGATTAGGTACTTGATGGCTTGCTCTTTATTTTCTTCCCAGTGCTAATTGTGAATTTAATGATGCAGTTCTGTGATTATATACATGTGTGTGATCATTTATTTATCTTTTTCCATCTCTTCACTTTCAGCCTATGTGTGTCCTTAAAGTGAGCTTCTTAAAGGCAGCATATTATTAAAGTCTGTTTTCCTTTAAAAAGGATTCAGCCACTTGGTGTCTTTTTGATTGGAGAAGTTTTAATCTATTTCCATTTAGAGTTCTGTTTATTCAATAGGTAGAACTTACAATTGTTATTTTGTTAATTCCCTACTATCAAATCTCCTATTCAGTATCATCCTAGAGTGTTACTTAGAGCAATTAAGCAAAAAGGGAAAAATCAAGGACAGAAAGAAGGAAGGAAGGAAGAAAGGGAGGAAAGAAGGAAGAAAGGAAGGGGGAAAGAGAGAAAAGGTTTACAGATGGCAAAGGGAAAAATGTATCTGTATCTATTTAGATAACATGATTGTCTATGTAGACAATGCCAAGGAATAAGAAAATAACTTCTAGACTTAATAAGTGGGTTTAGCAAAGTTGCAGAATACAAGTTCAACATACAAAGATCAATATTTTGAAGTATATAGATATATATTTCTGTACATTACAAGTGTATATGGAAATCAAAAATTTTCATAACAATATATGTGAAATAGGTTCAGAAATGAAATACTTAGAGATAAATTTAACAAAACATATATGCCACCTGTAATCTGAAAACTACAAAGTGCTGATGAAAGGAATCAAGTAAGAACTAAATAGCTCTAACTAATAGAGCTGCTGCTGCTGCTGCTAAGTTGCTTCAGTCGTGTCCGACTCTGTGCGACCCCATAGACGGCAGCCCACCAGGCTCTGCTGTCCCTGGGATTCTCCAGGCAAGAATACTGGAGTGGGTTGCCATTTCCTTCTCCAGTGCATGAAAAGGAAAGTGAAAGTGAAGTCACTCAGTGGTGTCCGACTCTTAGCGACCCCATGGACTGTAGCCTACCAGGCTCCTCCATCCATGGGATTTTCCAGGCAAGAGTACTGGAGAGACTAATAGAGCTACTAACTGTAATAGCTACTAAAATAGCTCTTTATTTATAATGATATTTATGAATTGAAAGAATCAATATAGTAAAGATATAAATTTTCCCAAAATTGATCTATAGATTTAACAGAAGCCCAATCAAAATCCCAGTAGAATTTTTTGTAGATACAGGCATCAGTTCAGTTCAGTCACTCAGTCGTGTCCAAACTCTTTGCAACCCCATGGACTGCAGCACGTCAGGCTTCCTTGTCCATTACCAACACCCAGAGCTTACTCAAACTCATGTCCATTGAGTTAGTGTATACCAAAATTTATATGTACAAGAAAGGAACTTAGAATAGCTGCTAAAACAGTTTTGGAAAAGAAGATAAAGTTGGAGAAATTATATTATAAAATTTTAAGATTTACTGAAAAGCTATAGTAATCAAAGTAGTGTGATATTGATGAAGAGACAGACATGGAGATTAATGGAAGAAAATAAAGAGTGCAGAATAGACCCACATAAATATGGCTAGTTAATTTTTTGACAAAGGTGCAAAAGCAATTCATTTGGGAAATGGCAAACTTTCAATAATTGATGTTGGAACACATGGGTATTCATATGGAAAACGAATAAATAAGTAAAGAAAGAGAAGTTTAACCTAAACTTCACATCTTATACAAGAGTCGCCTCAAAATAGATCCAAGATACAGCTAAAATTAGGATACATCCAGAAGAAAACATAGACAAAAAAATCTTTATGACTTTGTATTAGGCAAAGCATTCTTAGACATGACACCAAAAGTACTGCCCTTAGCAGGAAATGTTGATAAACTGGATATAACCAAAGTTAAATACTGTTATTCTGTTAAAAGAAATGGTCAAGAGACTGAAAACACAAGGTTAGACTAGGTATATTTGCAATCACAAATCTGATAAACGATTTGTATGCAGAATATATAAAGAATGCTCAAAACTCAATAATAAGAAAATTAAAAACTGTATTACAATGGGCTGAAGAGCAATTATATTTGTGACTCCCATAGTCACTGTACTTTAATGACCTTCTCAAACTATTTATTAATGAGTTAGACTAATCCCTGCTTTGTGTGTCCCCTCTCTGCATTGTCTCTTGGTTTTAGGTAAGCTTTACAGGAAATTCATTCAGATCTCATTTACATATTTACTATGTTTTCATTCTTCCTTAAAGAATGATTGTGTGCATGAGTACATGCATACACATTTAAAACTTTGGGTCTCCTTTTTTCACATGGCAAATTTTATTGAGAAATCCTTTACACGTATGCAGAGGTGAAAAGAGGGAATGTTCAAAGACACTGTATTGGTTTTGGAGCTGTGTGTCTAGACGGGCACTGTGGGAACAAGGTAAGGGGACTCTTGGGGTAAAGGGGTCTCCCCAACTCTCCTGAAATTGTGCCATGTGGGTGGTGGGCATTTCCCTAGAGCAGAACGAAACAGCAAAGGGGATTTCTCAATTTTATTCCAAGAATGTAAGAAATTGGCTCACTTGACAAGGAAAACGGGAGAAGTTAACCATTTAAAGAAGTCCCTGCATAATTTACTAAAACAACTGCAACGACAAAACTCTCAAAAGTCTGTGTGAAAGGCATACCCACTTGCTGGCTCGGTTTTCTTTCTGGTCCGGGGACTGCTGATGCCCTAGCCTCTTTTCAGAGATCGGGAGCCAGGGGGTTGGGGAGAAATGAATGACTCAGGGAGGCGGGGGCCTCCACCGCAGCAGCCCAGAGGGCTGGACTCTCACCTGAAGACCCTACTGTTATCTCAAGGGACGCACTAGGAGGTCTTCCTGTGACTGCGTAGGGAGGGATCACCGATGGAGCAGAGGATGGTCCCCGCCCCACTCCCTGCCTCTGTGCAAAGGAAACGCTTTCTTGTTTCCCACCCGGGGCTGCAGCCATGATTAATGAGCCCACCGGCTCCAGGACTCCTTCCTGAGCTGGCCTGGAGCAGCCCCACAGGGACTGTGGTGAGCGTGTCTCAGGCTCCCCTGTCTCTTCTCACTTCCCATGTGATTATCTTCTGCATGCACTGAGCTGCCTTCTTGTTGTGTTTGTTGCATTTTCCTTTTCTTTCCAGTTTATAAATCTCTTAACTAGATAACCACCAGTCTGTAGAAGAAGCGTGACATCCCTAAATATGCATCAGAGCCCCCGTGGATACAGCTGATTGTTCTACTGATGGTGACAATAAAATAACTTGAGATTTAAGCAGTGCATTTCCAAAAAGCTGAAAACACTGTGTATATAATCATTTACTCCCAGAATAATCCACTAAGAAAGGGAGCATATTGTATATCCTCCCTTTCTCCCTGTATCCTCTTTCCTTCCTTCCCCACCTCACTCCTTCCTTCCTGATAATTGTATCAGACTGAACCATATGAATTCTGGCTTGGTAGGTCAAAAATGGTGGAATATTTTTTGTAGTTCAACCTAATATATTCTAGTAAAGGTAATAAAAGCTACATTTTAAGTGGACTTAAATTTTTTATTGAATACTGTAGGATCAGGTTTTTAATTGGACACGATCTCTTAAGATCTAAGACATTTTTAGCTTTAACTTAATGTTAAATAAATCTTTTTGTCAGAAGGAAATTGATATATTTCTTTCTCTTTCTTTCTATCCTTCTTCACTTCTGGGAACTCAGCTCCCAGATCCTCTAGCCTGAGACAACTGCCTCAAAGATCTTGTAAGCCTGGGGACTGTCCATCAGTAACCAACTTACAGGTGCATGGAAACTTGTGTGACTTTGGCATGGCATGCAAGTTCAACTTATGGAAACATCCATACTTTTCATTTTTCACACTCAGTTCAGTTCAGTTCAGTCGCTCAGTCGTGTCCGACTCTTTGTGACCTCATGAATTGCAGCACACCAGGCCTCCCTGTCCATCACCAACTCCCGGAGACCACCCAAACCCATGTCCATCGAGTCAGTGATGCCATCCAACCATCTCATCCTCTGTCGTCCCCTTCTCCTCCCGCCCCCAATCCTACCCAGCATTTGGGTCTTTTCCAATGAGTCAACTCTTCTCATGAGGTGGCCAAAGTATTGGAGTTTCAGCTTCAACATCAGACCTTCCAATGAATACCCAGGATTGATCTCTTTTAGGATGGATTGATTGGATCTCCTTGCAGCCCAAGGGACTCTCAAGAGTCTTCTCCAACACCACAGCTCAAAAGCATCAATTCTTCGGTGCTCAGCTTTTGTCACCATCCAACTCTCACATCCATACATGACCACTGGAAAAACCATAGCCTTGACTAGACGGACCTTTGTTGACAAAGTAATGTCTCTGCTTTTAAATATGCTATCTAGGTTGGCCATAACCTTCCTTCCAAGGAGTAAGCGTCTTTTAATTTCATGGCTGCAATCACCATCAGCAGTGATTCTGGAGCCCAAAAAAATAAAGTCTGACACTGTTTCCACTGTTTCCCCATCTATTTCCCATGAAGAGATGGGACCAGATGCCATGATCTTAGTTTTCTGAACGTTGAGCTTTAAGCCAACTTTTTCACTCTCCTCTTTCATTTTCATCAAGAGGCTCTTTAGTTCTTCTTCACTTTCTGCCATAAGGGTGGTGTCATCTGCATATCTGAGGTTATTGATATTTCTCCCGACAATCTTGATTCCAGCTTGTGTTTCTTCCAGCCCAGCATTTCTCATGATGTACTCTGCATATAAGTTAAATAAGCAGGGTGACAATATAGAGCCTTGACGTACTCCTTTTCCTATTAGGAACCAGTCTGTTGTTCCATGTCCAGTTCTAACTGTTGCTTCCTGACCTGCATACAGGTTTCTCAAGAGGCAGGTCAGATGGTCTGGTATTTCCATCTCTTTCAGAATTTTCCACAGTTTATTGTGATCCACACAGTCAAAGGCTTTGGCATAGTCAATAAAGCAGAAATAGATGTTTTTCTGGAACTCTCTTGCTTTTTCGATGATCCAGCAGATATTGGCAATTTGATCTCTGGTTCCTCTGCCTTTTCTAAAACCAGCTTGAACATCTGGAAGTTCACGGTTCATGTATTGCTGAAAAGCCTGGCTTGGAGAATTTTGAGCATTACTTTACTAGCGTGTGAGATGAGTGCAATTGTGCAGTAGTTTGAGCATTCTTTGGCATTGCCTTTCTTTGGGATTGGAATGAAAACTGACCTTTTCCAGTCCTGTGGCCACTGCTGAGTTTTCCAAATTTGCTGGCATATCAAGTGCAGCACTTTCACAGCATCACCTTTGAGGATTTGAAATAGCTCCACTGGAATTCTATCACTTCCACTAGCTTTGTTCATAGTGATGCTTTCTAAGGCCCACTTGACTTCAGATTCCAGGATGTCTGGCTCTAGGTGAGTGATCACACCATGGTGATTATCTGGGTCGTGAAGATCTTTTTTGTACAGTTCTTCTGTGTATTCTTGCCACCTCTTCTTAATATCTTCTGCTTCTGTTAGGTCCATACCATTTCTGTCCTTTATCGAGCCTATCTTTGCATGAAATGTTCCTTTGGTATCTCTAATTTTCTTGAAGAGATCTCTAGTCTTTCCCAATCTGTTGTTTTCCTCTATTTCTTTGCACTGATCGCTGAGGAAGCCTTTCTTATCTCTCCTTGCTATTCTTTGGAACTCTGCATTCAGATGGGAATATCTTTCCTTTTCTCCTTTGCTTTTCACTACTCTTCTCTTCCCAGCTATCTGTAAGGCCTCCTCAGACAGCCATTTTGCTTTTTTGCGTTTCTTTTCCATGGGGATTTTCTTGATCCCTGTCTCCTGTACAATGTCACGCACCTCTGTCCATAGTTCGTCAGGCACTCTGTCTATCAGGTCTTGTCCCTTAAATCTATTTGTCACTTCCACTGTATACTCATAAGGGATTTGATCTAGGTCATACCTGAATGGACTAGTGGTTTTCTCTACTTTCTTCAATTTAAGTCTGAATTTGGCAACAAGCAGTTCATGATCTGGGCCACAGTCTACTCCTGGTCTTGTTTTTGCTGACTATATAGAGCTTCTCCACCTTTGGCTGCAAAGAATATAATCAATCTGATTTTGGTGTTGACCATCTGGTGATGTCCACATGTAGAGTCTTCTCTTGTGTTGTTGGAAGAGGGTGTTTTCTATTACCAGTGCGTTCTCGTGGCAAAACTCTATTAGCCTTTGCCCTGCTTCATTCTGTACTCCAAGGCCAAACTTGCCTGTTACGCCAGGTGTTTCTTGACTCCCTTACTTTTGCATTCCAGTCCCCTATAATGAAAAGGACATCTTTTTTTGGTGTTAGTTCTAGAAGGTCTTGTAGGTCTTCATAGAACCGTTCAACTTCAGCTTCTTCGGCGTTACTGGTCAGGGCATAGACTTGGATTACCGTGATATTGAATGGTTTGCCTTGGAAATGAACAGAGATCATTCTATCGTTTTTGAGATTGCATCCAAGTACTGCATTTTCGACTCTTTTGTTGACCATGATGGCTACTCCCTTTCTTCTAAGGGATTCTTGCCCACAGTTGTAGATATAATGGTCATCTGAGTTAAATTCACCCATTCCAGTCCATCTTAGTTCGCTGATTCCTAGAATGTTGATGTTCACTCTTGCCATCTCCTCTTTGACCACTTCCAATTTGCCTTGATTCATGGACCTAACATTCCAGGTTCCTATGCAATATTGCTCTTTACAGCATCGGACTTTGCGTCTATCACCAGTCACATCCACAGTTGGGTATCGTTTTTGCTTTGGCTCCATTCCATCATTATTTCTTTCTCCACTGATCTCCATTAGCATATTGGGCACCCACTGACCCGGGGAGTTCATCTTTCAGTGTCCTATCTTTTTGCCTTTTCATACTGTTCATGGGGTTCTCAAGGCAAGAATACTGAAGTGGTTTGCCATGCCCTTCTCCAGTGGACCACATTCTGTCAGACCTCTCCACCATGACCCATCCATCTTGGGTGGCCCCACACGGCATGGCTTAGTTTCATTGAGATAATCTCATATTAATCATAGCCAATTCCCAAGTGATCCTGTGAGGTTCTGATATCTTGTTGACAGTGTCAACTTATATTTTGAATTTATTTAAATAAATTCATTATGTTTCATATCAAGAAAGAGTTCATTCTTTGGCTTTACCTAATGAGGACATCAAAGTCTGTTTGTATTTTACTTTCTGCTTCAATAGTAAGGGATTCTTGTTGTACTTGAGGACTCTTAGTCGAATATTTTTTTGTCTGAACTGTTTCTGATCTTTCTGGTTTATTTTTTAATGTTTTGTTTCATACGTATTTTAACACTGGAAGCTATCTCAAGTGTTTTGGACGTGTGTGCTAAATAAATTATGCTATAGAAAAAGAGATTCTACAGTGAATGAATAAGTGATCAATACTACTCTGCATTGTTTTTATACTGTTCTATGTGGTGACCTCATGTTTTTCACCTAAAATATAAGCTTCTAGAAGACAGGAATTGCCTTACATTAAATATATGTATACGGCTTTCCTGATAGCTCAGTTGGTAAAGAATCCGCCTGCAATGCAGGAGACCCTGTTTTGATTCCTGGGTTGGGAAGATCCCCTGGAGAAGGGAAAAGCTACCCACTCCAGTATTCTGGCCTGGAGAATTCCATGGACTGTATAGTCCATGGGGTCACAAAGAGTTGGAAACGACTGAGTGACTTTCACTCAAATGTATGTATTCCTTGGTTCTTAGCAAAACATTGGATAGTAGGCATCACCTAAACACTTGTAAAGGTGTGTTTTAGGGGGACATCCTCTGAAGTAATGGCAGGAAATCTGGAGGTGGCAATGACCTTAAAAAAAAAAAAACTAACAAAAAATAGAATGAGAAACGCTTTCTAAAATCATGTCACCTTCCCATGCAATAGAACAGCTACAGTACTGTTTTTCTTCATAAAACCAGTCTGTTGGTGTGGTGAGTGACAATTTTGCTTCAGTTCTGAACATTCAATGTTCTTTCACTTCATACCTAATCAGGGAGAAAGATATTCAGGATTGTGTGGATATTGCATCTCTCCCAAAGGATTTTATTGACCCTGAGAATACGTGCTGGAAATGAGGGATAACATTTGTGTTCCGTGTGGGATAGGGCCTTGCATACTCCAAGACACCCTGATGAGAAGGCTGGAGAATGTTATTCAAAAGGGGCCAGCATCAGATCCTGGGCTAATCAATGGGGATGCTTGTAAGATATGAATCACGCCCATTATTTGGCCCACACTTAAGATTCTGAGTCTGTCAATGAAGTTGGTCAAATTGGCAGACATGTCCGTTCTGGTCTCTGTGAACACTGGAGAGCTATAAAATTGCTCTGAGTGGAAAATTCAACTCAAGCAGGAATTACGCGTCTGCAGCCAACACCACCAAGCAAACTGAAAACCAACCAGAATATTAAAAAAACAAATGACCACAAACCATACAAAATGTTCAGGTCCGTGGTATAAAGAAAAATACTCCAAGGACTCCAAAGGTCTGATTTATTAAAGACCTCGGTTCTTGCAAATGCATAAAATTGCACAATGACTCATAGAAAATCAGTCCCTCAATGCATTTTGCACCAGGTAGAAGATATATGAAGAAAACCATTTATACAAGGAGCCCATGATCCCTGTGATTTATTAGGCAATTTCCCCATGTGCAATACTGTGTGAGCACCAGGCCCAGCGTGGAACCCTAACCAGAAGAAGAAATCAGGATGAAGCCAGAGGGGCCAGCAAAAGTATGGATTCAAAGGCATGTTTGTGTGCAACTTGGCAGCAATGAGACCAAGTAGGGAGGTTGGAAATCTTAAAGAAAGAAAAACATTCCCCATTGGGCTCCAACAACTACAGAAGGAAAGTTTTCCCAGAGGAGACCATTCATTCTCAGCTAGCTCTTCTGTTCTACAAAATAGTAGGGCTTTGCCAGTGTCCCCACATTTTTTCCCAAGAAGAGAGAGGTGGCCTGATCCACTGTGGACTAGCTCCCTTTATGGGAAATGTCTGCGCTCCTATGGACCGCTCCGGCCACCTTCCCTGAGGGGTGGTTCCATCATGCTGATCCAGAAGATTAAAATCTGCATTGAGCTGAATAGAAATATTATGCCTTAGGGATGTAAAGGCAGGGAAGAGGATGCTAGATGATAATCTTGAAGTCATGTTGACTGAAAACAAAGGGTGAATTTTAGTCTCAAAATGCCTGAAACCACTCATTTTGTGATCCTGGCTGCTGCATCTAAGATGGAGTCTGTTTGGGATGCTTGAAGTCTATTAAGGAAAGTTCATTTAACCAGATGACTAGGAATCAGGCTGGATCTCTTTCATGTTTCCATGTCATGATTTTCTCCAGCTAGTTTCATGGAATATTGCCACGTGGGGCATATTTCTGTCTCCAGACACTCACAAAATATCTAAATTACATGGCTTCAACTCAACATGAGAAGATATTAAAAAGTTTAATTAGGAAGTTCATATATATATATATGCAACAAATGATGTATGTGTGGAAAAAAATGTATATATGTATGTTTTCCACAGACAGAGAATTCCTGGGCAACTTTGTCCTGGAAAACCCATTCCCTTTCCTTTAAGAAAGCTCAAGGCACATGCAGCCTTATTTCAGACTTTGCAGTTTGTGTCATGGCGGAATTCTGTCTAATATGTTGGCTAGAGCTGTGGAAGCTGGTGGGCCTCCATGTCTCTTCTGGTATCTCTGGCCTTCCTCTGGGTGTCAGCACTGGAGATACTCAGGCTCCACTCTGTGTCTGAGTTTTTAACTTGTGGCTGCAGATCAGTGAGATCAGGATCCTTCTGGGTGTGGGGATGGGGTAAATGAAAACAAAACTTGAGTATTTCACTTGAGGTCTCTCCTGTCTTCTTTCTCTAGTACGATTTTCCTAGGGCTTCCCTCGTGGCTCAGTGGTAAAGTATCTGCCTGCCAATGCAGGAGACGCGAGTCCTATCTCTGGTCCGGGAAGATCCCACATGCCGTGGAACAACTAGGCCCGGGCACCACAACTATTGAGCCTGTGCTCTAGAGCCTGGGAACCACAACTACTGAGCCCATGCACCGCAGCTACTGAAGCCCCCATGCCCTAGAGCCCATGCTTTACAACAAGAGAAGCCTTCAGAATGAGAAGCCCATGCACCACAACTTGAGAGTAGCCCCAGCTCGCTGCAACTAGAGAAAAGCCCATGCACTAATAAAGACCCATCACAGCCAAAAATAAATAAATAAATAAAATTATTTTAAAAAATCATGTTTCTAAAAAAAAAAGATTTTTCTATTTGCAGAAAATCATTCCTTGATTTCTTGAGTTTTCTGTTCCCCATATTTACCTACTCAGCTCTCCAACTGCATTAAAAACATGTATTTAAGTAAAACAAACAAGCAAACAGTTAACTCATCAAAGCACCTATTTTCTTTTTTTTACTATGCATTTTTTAATTGAACATAGTTAATTTACAATGTTGTGTTAGTTTCAAGTATACAGTAAAGTGATTCAATTATACATATATACATTCTTTTTCAGATTTTTTCCATTATATGTTACTAGAAGATAGTGAGTAGAGTTCTGTGTGTTATATAGTAGCTCCTTGTTGTTTACCCATTTTATATATGTGCATGCATGCTAAGTCACTTCAGTTGTGTCTGACTCTATGCGACCCTATGGACTGTAGCCCACCAGGCTCCTCTGTTCATGGGATTCTCCAGGCAAGAATAGTGGAGTGGGTTGCCATGCCCTCCTCCAGGGGATCTTCCCAACACAGGGATCGAACCCATGTCTCTTATGTCTCCTGCACTGGCAGGCGGGTTCTTTACCACTAGTGCTACCTGGGAAGCCCTAGATTCCTAATTTATCTCTCCCTGTCACCATCCTCTTTTGTAACCATGTTTCTTTTCTACTATTTTTCAAAGAAACCATTTGAATTCAGGTATGTACAGGTTCTAATATCAGTTTCACAATCTGTGAACAGAAAAAGCCTAAGCAATATAAGAATACTACTATCACCCTCAAGCAAAAATGTCTGCTTTTCAATTTATAAACTGATAACTTACCATCAATTATTATAAGTGGACTATATTAGGCCATTGTGTTTATCATCAACCTGAATTTTCAAAGCCTTGTGAGGTTTAACTGTTAAAAGAATAATTTATAAAATTCCATGGTTAAATATGGAAAATACATCACAGTTCAGAACTAAAATTATACATTATGGTTTCAAAAACTATATTTTAGAGAGATATACTTAATAATTACCGACATTAATTAGTATCCATGAATAGTAAATGCCTTGCTTTCCTACTTTTTGAGTGAGACTATGAAATACTCAGTTCAGTCGCTCAGTCGTGTCCGACTCTTTGCGACCCCATGAATTGCAGCACGCCGGGCCTCTCTGTCCATCACCAACTCCCGGAGTCTACCCAAACCCATGTCCATCGAGTCAGTGATGCCATCCAACCATCTCATCCTCTGTCGTCCCCTTCTCCTCCCGCCCCCAATCCTACCCAGCATTAGGGTCTTTTCCAATGAGTCAACCCTTCGCATGAGGTGGCCAAAGTATTGGAGTTTCAGCTTCAACATCAGACCTTCCAATGAACACCCAGGATTGATCTCTTTTAGGATGGATTGATTGGATCTCCTTGCGGTCCAAGGGACTCTCAAGAGTCTTCTCCAACACCACAGTTCAAAAGCATCAATTCTGCGGCGCTCAGCTTTCTTCACCGTCCAACTCTCACATCCATACATGACCACTGGAAAAACCATAGCCTTGACTAGACGGACTTTTGTTGGCAAAGTAATGTCTCTGCTTTTAAATATGCTATCTAGGTTGGCCATAACCTTCCTTCCAAGGAGTAAGCGTCTTTTAATTTCATGGCTGCAATCACCATCAGCAGTGATTCTGGAGCCCAAAAAAATAAAGTCTGACACTGTTTCCACTGTTTCCCCATCTATTTCCCATGGAGTGATGGGACCAGATGCCATGATCTTAGTTTTCTGAACGTTGAGCTTTAAGCCAACTTTTTCACTCTCCTCCTTCACCTTCATCAAGAGGCTCTTTAGTTCTTCTTCACTTTCTGCCATAAGGGTGGTGTCATCTGCATATCTGAGGTTATTGATATTTCTCCCGACAATCTTGATTCCAGCTTGTGTTTCTTCCAGCCCAGCGTTTCTCATGATGTACTCTGCATATAAGTTAAATAAGCAGGGTGACAATATAGAGCCTTGACGTACTCCTTTTCCTATTAGGAACCAGTCTGTTGTTCCATGTCCAGTTCTAACTGTTGCTTCCTGACCTGCATACAGGTTTCTCAAGAGACAGGTCAGGTGGTCTGGTATTCCCATCTCTTTTAGAATTTTCCACAGTTTATTGTGATCCACACAGTCAAAGGCTTTGGCATAGTCAATAAAGCAGAAATAGATGTTTTTCTGGAACTCTCTTGCTTTTTCGATGATCCAGCGGATATTGGCAATTTGATCTCTGGTTCTTCTGCCTTTTCTAAAACCAGCTTGAACATCTGGAAGTTCGCGGTTCACGTATTGCTGAAGCCTGGCTTGGAGAATTTTGAGCATTACTTTACTAGCGTGTGAGATGAGTGCAATTGTGCAGTAGTTTGAGCATTCTTTGGCATTGCCTTTCTTTGGGATTGGAACGAAAACTGGCCTTTTCCAGTCCTGTGGCCACTGCTGAGTTTTCCAAATTTGCTGGCATATCAAGTGCAGCACTTTCACAGCATCACCTTTGAGGATTTGAAATAGCTCCACTGGAATTCTATCACCTCCACTAGCTTTGTTCGTAGTGATGCTTTCTAAGGCCCACTTGACTTCAGATTCCAGGATGTCTGGCTCTAGGTGAGTGATCACACCATGGTGATTATCTGGGTCGTGAAGATCTTTTTTGTACAGTTCTTCTGTGTATTCTTGCCACCTCTTCTTAATATCTTCTGCTTCTGTTAGGTCCATACTATTTCTGTCCTTTATCGAGCCTATCTTTGCATGAAATGTTCCTTTGGTATCTCTAATTTTCTTGAAGAGATCTCTAGTCTTTCCCAATCTGTTGTTTTCCTCTATTTCTTTGCACTGATCGCTGAGGAAGCCTTTCTTATCTCTCCTTGCTATTCTTTGGAACTCTGCATTCAGATGGGAATATCTTTCCTTTTCTCCTTTGCTTTTCACTACTCTTCTCTTCCCAGCTATCTGTAAGGCCTCCTCAGACAGCCATTTTGCTTTTTTGCATTTCTTTTCCATGGGGATTTTCTTGATCCCTGTCTCCTGTACAATGTCACGCACCTCTGTCCATAGTTCGTCAGGCACTCTGTCTATCAGGTCTAGTCCCTTAAATCTATTTGTCACTTCTACGGTATACTCATAAGGGATTCGATCTAGGTCATACCTGAATGGTCTAGTGGTTTTCCCTACTTTCTTCAATTTAAGTCTGAATTTGGCAATAAGCAGTTCATGATCTGAGCCGCAGTCTGCTCCTGGTCTTGTTTTTGCTGACTGTATAGAGCTTCTCCATCTTTGGCTACAAAGAATATAATCAATCTGATTTCGGTGTTGACCATCTGGTGATGTCCACGTGTAGAGTCTTCTCTTGTGTTGTTGGAATAGGGTGTTTGCTATTACCAGTGCGTTCTCGTGGCAAAACTCTATTAGCCTTTGCCCTCCGCAAATACTAGGCTTCTCTAATAGCACAGATGGTAAAGAATCTGCCTGCAATGCAGGAGACCCGGGTTCGATTCCTGGGTAGGGAAGATCCCCTAGAGAAAGAGATGGCAACCCACTCTAGTATTCTTGGCTGGAGAATTCCATGGACAGAGGTGCCTGGCGGGCTACAGTCCATGGGCTCAGAAAGAGTCAACACGACTGAGCGACTAACACAAACAAACACACATAAAATACAGATTGTCCTTGGCATTGTGAGCATTTGAAGGGGAGGAGGGAAATGAACTTAAAAAATTCCTGAGGGGTACCTCTCATATAAATTACTTAAGTCTCATTCTGCTTTACCAATGAAACTTTCAGGGACTAATTGGTTAATTACAGGACATATTTGAGAATATTCGACTCATTTTTTTTTTTTTCTGGTAAGACCAAATGATGGAAAAGAAGTATAAAGCATAAGAAATGGATGAATTTATGACCTAATATAAGTGGAATCATGCAGAAGTTTTTTTTGTGTGTGTGTTTTCTTATTTTGGGGCCCATCCTGATTCACTACTAATATGTTTTTAAAAATCAAGGAGGAACTTGTCCAAACCTCAGTTCATAGGAATGGAATTAATATTGCTGTAAAAACAAAGAGTGGGGGGAATAAACTCTGGCACTCTGACTAACAGGAACCGTTGAACTCAGCCGCTGTAAGGACCATGTGACTCATTCCGGGAAAGAACTTTCCTCTGCCATTCTCTGAAGGGGATTCGACCTCGTCCATAAGCTATTAGCTCAGCTTTTTAAATTAACCATATTAAGATCCACTAAAATTGCCTAGAAACAATCATGTGTTGATGTGTTGTCCATCTATTTGAAGACACAAAGACTGTGAAAGTCAGATGCTCTAAAGAGTTTTTTTTTCTTTTTGTAGCATTTATTGTAAAATTTTAAAAAATCGTAGTTGGAAAAATTGGAAAAATAAAGTTTTATGGAAAAATGTCTGAATCCTGTTCAAATGAGAAACATTACAGGGAATTTTTTTTTTCCTACCTCAATTGGTTCATGTTTTCAAGAAAACATGACACATGCCACTTAAAAACTTCAAGATGGGAGAATAAAAGTCATATGCTTTCAATTAAAATAGGTTCTTTTTGTCTCCCAGAGAGTATTTAAGTATTCCATGGGAGCCTGAGAAATCAGTGCAGTTTTATACTTTTTTTTTCAGAAGGGATGTGCTGCATTATCCCACAAATTTTTGCCTATGGTCTGGTCTCTTCCAAATTTCCCAATTTGTCTGAAAGAGAAAGGCTATTTCCTGGTTGAAACAGGTTTCTCTTTCACATATTTTATAAGACTAGGCTTCACTGATGAACTCTCACATATCAATGGCTAAACCACAATGGTTTATTTCTCATTCATGTTACACAACTACACAACCATCATGGTCATTACGGGCACTCAGGGACCCAGTTGCTGAGAGTCAAGATGGGTTGAAAGAGTGCTTTGGAAGGTCTTGCCTTAGCAATTAAGAGCTTAGCTCATAATTGACCCAATTCAGATTTTGGCCAGAAACAGTCACATGATGCCATCCCACCTCAAGGAAGTCAGGAAGTACAATCTTTCTGTGTGCTAGCTTTATGTGATGAACTGTAAGAACACAACCACACATATAATTGCATACCTACATTAATTACTTAAAGCTTGCTTCCAATACTTCCTCCCTGGCATGCAGGTGTCCGTGAATTCTAAAATCACTTGCAATTCATGTAATGTGTGTGCGTGTATGTGTCTGCTCAATTGTGTCTGACTCTTTGTCATCCTATGGATTATAGCCACCATGCTCCTCTGTCCATGGAATTTTCCAGGCAAGAATACTGGAGTGGGTGGCCATTTCCTCCTCCAGGGGATCTTCCCAATCCAGGGATCAAACCTGCATCTCTTGCATCTCCTGCATTGGCAGATGGATTCTTTACCACGGAGCCACTGGGGAGACTCCATTCATGTAATATGTTGATCCATCTCTTCCACCTTGTATTTATGAACAGACATTAGTTTAGGTTAAACATCTGGACATTTTGATTGTGGTTATCATCAAGCCAGTGGTTGGACATATATTTTCCTTTGATTCCGGTATTTTCATAAGCCAGTTAGTTCACTAATCATTATCCAATTGATAATTTATTTCTGCTCTCTTTTTCATTGACATGAGATTTTATATGTTTCTATTACAACTCACCAGAGAAATCATTAGTTGGAAACCGCTTCCCCTCCACAAATTCACAAAATTTGACTCAGCTTTCTGGTTGGAAAAAGAGATGTTTTAAAAAATTAATTTTAATAACTGTCCATTCAGTGAATATTTTGAAGATAACATGAGGATTTTGCAACTATTTTGGAAAGCACTTCAAAATGTCCTAATAGTAATTTCAAGATTATGTCTAAATCTATTTTCACTCTAACATCTAGTATGTGAAAGTATTTGGCAAATGCCTTGAAACTGTAATTGCTTTGAATTCCGAATTTTAAAGATATTAATCATAAAGAGTTGAGAAGCTGCTCTAATTAGGCACTACTGCTAGGAAAAATATCCTAAAAATAATAAATGAAAAAGTTAAAGAAATGATAAGCTTAAAGATCAAGCGCAGTGATCTTGAAACTTTTCTCATCCCCCCAGTAAATATTTACTCAGAATGCTAAAGTATTTAAAGGTAAGAGCAGGTCTGCTTTCCTTGACATGGAGCCACTGCAGGTGGTAGGGATGGGGAAGAGCAAATTGAGACAGGGTTATGGTGGAGGGTTTTCTGCCCTAACCATATGATATTTTCCTTGCACCCGTCTGCCTTATGATTGCTTTTGGGGCACTTTCAAAACCTCTAGGATTGCATAGAGTACAAGTTCAAATTTGCTGATCTACTTTAATTCCTTATTTAGCAGACGAGACAACCAGGTACAGAGAGGTCAACCAGTGAACTAAAGAGGCATAGCTAATTGATTGAAAAGCCAAGTGTCTAGAAGTAAAAGATTGAGGTTTAGGGGTTTTGTGAAATTATTTTATTGACAGACTCCTTTTCTGGCAGTGTATGCTAAATATACATATAACACCTGAAAGGATATGTATTTATTAAGTATTAAGTAAGACCTTGATGCTGGGAAAGATTGAAGGCAAAAGGAGAAAGGGGTGACAGGATGAGATGGTTAAACAGCATCACCAATTCAATGGACATGAATTTGAACAAACTCCAGGAGATAGTAGAGAATAGAGGAGCCTGGCATGTTAGAGTCCATGGGGTTGCAAAGAGTCGGGCACGACTTAGCAACTTAACAACAAAAACAAATATCTCTACTTACTTACGAAGTAGGGCAATATATCCTAGATGCCATGGGATTAAGAAAAATAAGTGACATTTCCCAGCCCTGAGGAATTTGTTGTCTAGCTGGAAGAGAAAATTCTTCTAATCTATTTCTCTGAATCTAGTACTCAACCATTTACGCATTCCATGAGCACTTATTCAATAAATATTTAATGAACATCTGATTTATCAACTATACTCTATGTCAGTTCGTATGCCTCTTCAATCTCTTGCATATCTTCTGCTTTTCAACTGGTCCCTTTTCCCCTCCTTATTTCTTGTCTTTTCCTTCTTTTTCCTTTACCACTACCATGTAAAATACCCTGTGAGCTGGTTAAAGCCTTGTAACATAGAAAATAGCCTTTCATTCCACATTGGAAGATAAAAGGATTAAAATGCAAATGAACAGTTGAAAGCACAGGTTATACTTGTGTGACTAGATTTCAGTTAAAGTGCAATTAATCAATCCATCATCAAGGGTAAGTGACTGATAACAGAGTCTTTCCTGTTTTCATAGGTGTGCGCTGAGTGGGGAAGGGAGTGAAGACAGTAAGAGGTCTTTGGGCAAAGGGGGGGCAAGGGGGAGAGGTACCATTAAGAAGCAGAGGGGATCTGGGACTGCCCAAGTTTGATAGTTTTGCCTGGGACAAATAGAAGCATTACCCTGAAGTATCAGCACAGTGCAGCTGCACCGCAAAGGCAGCTCTATGTGATTTATGAAAGAGCTCACATGATTTATGAAGACTTAAAAAAACATCAGCACACAGCTGACTTTCTATAAAGGAGCTTCTTTCCCCCGGGATTCAAGGAGCTTGGAATTTAATGAGGGAAACGGAATCTACAATGAGAAACGATAAGGAAACAAGACTGTTTCTCACACAGACAGACCAGAATTGATGTATTCTGATACTCTGGCCTTCACAGGCCTCAGCCAAACCCAGAAACTCCTTGTTCTCAAAACACTCTTTGGAACTCTTCCACTCTGCCCATCACCCTGACACTCTTTCTAATATGGATCACCCCTGAGGGTTTTCTCAGAACCTTTAGTTGGCCTGGAATGCTGGCCCAGCTCCTCACCGCCCTCTCTCATGGCTGCCAGTTGAAATCCTATACAGCCTTCAAGTTGTAATTCAGATATCACAAAGCATCTCTCTTGCCTCCAAACTTTTTAGCACTCTGTTCATGTCTCAATCAGAGAACGCAATGGCACCCCACTCCAGTACTCTTGCCTGGAGAATCCCATGGACTGAGGAGCCTGGTAGGCTGCAGTCCATGGGGTCGCTACGAGTTGGACACGACTGAGCGATTTCATTTTCACTTTCCACTTTCATGCATTGGAGAAGGAAATGGCAACCCACTCCAGTGTTCTTGCCTGGAGAATCCCAGGGACAGGGGAGCCTGGTGGGCTGCTGTCTATGGGGTCGCACAGAGTCGGACCCAACTGAAGTGACTTAGCAGCAGCAGCAACATGTCTCAATCATCTTATGTAATATACTTTTCTTTGTTTTCGGTAAACGTTTTTTTCAGTTCAGTTCAGTTCAGTCTCTCAGTCGTGTCTGACTCTTTGCGACCCCATGGACTGCAGCACGCCAGGCCTCCCTGTCCATCACCAACTCCTGGAGTTTACTCAAACTCATGTCCATTGTCATGCCATCCAACCATCTCACCCTCTGTTGTCCCCTTCTCCTCTTGCCTTCAATCTTTCCCAGCATCAGGGTCTTTTCAGATGAGTCAGTTCTTTGCATCAGGTGGCCAAAGTATTGGAGTTTCAGCCTCAATCCTTCCAACGAATATTCAGGACCGATTTCCTTTAGGATGGACAACAGTAAAAACAAAAAGATGAAACTGAACAACTTAAAAAAAAAAAAAACTCAAAGACCCAAGTGTTAGAGTAGGATGTGTGTGGCCCTAGTATGATACAGATGACAGAGGAACCCTCATCTCTTAGTTTATTCCCATAGTCTCTGCGTAGAGAATGGGAATTGTTTCTGTTTGTTTGCCTGAGAAGCATTTCCATTACCCTGATCTTTAGCCATCCACAGTCAGGATGGAGTGGTAAGGAGCAGGGGAATGGCCATATAGAACAGGCCTGGGCTTGACTCATTACTCTAGTCCCATTTCAGGGGACATGATGATTGGTCTAGAACTGGCAGGTGTCTCAAGTCCAGCCCATCAGAACCAAAATCTCTTAACATAAATTAGGTAAGAAGCTTTTGGGGCCATGATGGGGGTTGCTGGAGTGAAGTCAGATGGACAAGTGAAGAAGCAGATGGAGGGAGAAAGAGACCAGGATATATTTCATCCTGGTTCCAACCCCCATTGTTACAGTTTCTTCTGTTTATTGTTTCAAGATATATACCCTAGTATTTTCTTTTTTGTTTTCTGTGCTAATTTAAGTTGGCTTTCTAACACTTGCCGTTAAATATCTTCACTAAATTGATCTTAAAGAAAATGATCTTAAAACATGAATGAGGAAGAAACAAGCCAAAATAGAATCACTTAGAGAAAAACAAATATCATATGTTAACGAATATATATGGAATCTAGAAAAATTATATAGATGATCTTATTTGCAAAATAGAAATAGAGACACAGATATAGAGAACAAATTTATGGACATCAAGAGAGGAAAGGAAGGGTGGGATGAATTGAGAGATTGAGATCAACATATATACACTATTGATATTATATATAAAATAGTTTACTAATGAGAACCTACTATTTAGCTCAGGGAACTCTAGCAGTGCTCCGTGGTGACTTAAATGGGAAGGAAATCCAAAAGAGAGCAGGATATACTGATTCACTTTGCTGTACAGCAGAAAGTAACACAACATTGTAAAGAAACTACATTCCAATAAAAATTAAATAAAAAATAGAAACAATTAATGAATGAGTGAAGTAATTTTAACAGAACTTTCTAAAAATTGTTTGGATGTCATGTTAGCAATTCTCAAGGACAAAAAAAATGAGAGAAAAGAGAGATATGGATAATTGCAAATAGAGTTACAATTTTCAAAAGGAAATATAGGAAATATAGCAGACATGACCAGCTGCCCACCAAATATTTTCTTTCCATTTCCATAGCTTAGAGTGTGGCTGGGAGAGACTGGAGCAACACTCGCATTTGGTAAAGTTAGGTGACTGGTTGTCACCCATGTCATGTAAAGGTGACATGTGTAAAGGTGATAGAAAGTTAAGGAGCAGGTGTACCTTCTCAGCCCTCTTTCTCTTGGAAGCCCTGATGGATAACAGAGACATGAGGAATTAAGTCCCTAAACCATGACATAGACATTATAAGAATCATAACTACTCTGAGAATGAAATTAACTTTTATTTCATTAATCCTCTGAGATTGTAGAGCTTACCTGTTATGGTAGCCAGCAGTACCCTACCAATTCAGAAAGGTTTCTCAAGCTCAGGTCAGAGAGTTTACCATGAAGTCCTGGAAAAATTTTGTGCCAAATCTTATATGTTAGAAAAGGAGACTAGTATCCAAGAATAAGTATGTGAGACGAACTGCAATCCTGATTGAAAGAACTTCTTATTGAAACAAGAGATATACCAGTGCATTTGTTATCTCTGGATGTAAACAAGAAAACTGCCATGGCTCTCTTGATATCCTTGGACACATGACAAATTTGTAAAGAACTGAACTAGAGGGGTCCATTGATTATTAGACTGGTATTACCTGGAGGAGGCATTAGTGGTACATGACAGGACCCAGAACTATTCTTAAACTCGTCCTACTCTGTATTCATTTTGTTGTTGTTTGGTTGCTAAGTCGTGTCTGACTCTTTTTGACCCCATGGACTGTAGCATGCCAGCCTCCTCTGTCCTCCTCTATCTTCCGGAGTTTGTTCAAATTCGTGTCCTCTGAGTCGGTGATGCTATCTAAGCATCTCATTCTCTGCCTCCGCCTTCTCCTTTTCCCTTCAATCTTTCCCAGCATTAGGGTTTTTCCAGTGAATCGGCCCTTCATATCAGGTGGCCAAAGGATTGGAAATTTAACTTCAGTAACAGTCCTTCCAGTGAATATTCAGGGTTGATTTCCTTTAGGATTGACTAGTTTGATCTCCTTGCAGTCCAAGGGACTCTCTAGAGTCTTCTCCATCACCACAACTTGAAAGCATCAGTTCTTCGGTGCTCAGCTTTCTTTATGGACCAACTCTCACATATGTACAGGACTATTCATTTCAGATTTCATAAATGATATAAAACATTATCCTTATAAGAATGGAGCCCTTGTGTAAAAGGGGTGGGTTATTCTATGTTTAATTCTAGAATTAAAAATCTAGACTAGGATTTGGGAAATTTTTCCTGTAAATGGACACACAGTAAATATTTTAGGCTTTGTGGTCCAAGAGGTAAAATTGAGGATATTATGCAGGTACTTTGACATAATTTCCATGTGTCATTAAAATATTTTTCTTTTTTTTACCAAAATATTTACAAATATAAAAATGACTCTTAGATGGTAGGCAATATAAAACAGGGGGTGGGTCTGATTTAGCACATAGGCCACTATTCTCAACCACCAATTTAGAGCAAAATATTGGAGTGAATATAAAAGATGAAGTTATTAAAGACTAAAAATAGGATGATGACATTAGACCTAAAAATAATCAGTCTCACAAGCACAGAATGAGGCTTAGGAGTAGATGAGTTTCCTCCATGGACCACATCATAGAGAAATGCTTGAAGGCTCTGGAGACAGTGCTAGGAGGGACAGAGGACACTGGGTTTGATAAATGATGAGCTGCTCCTTGGAAGAGGAAACAACGCCTTTCACTTAAGGCACAGTGAGTCACCAGGGGCCTTATTTTTGGGCTTAAAGTCTGCCCAATAAGGAGAGAAGCCAGGAGATCTGAACTCCCAGGACTGGCTGGCCTAGAGAACCCTTAAGACCTTTCCAACCTTGAGAGTCTGTTTCTGTTCTTTTATAATCATGCTTCTTTAAGACATGGGAGATATCTGTTTCACGATTCTGTCTCTCACCATAAATAAATATCTACGAGTGAGTGAACCAGCTAGATTTTGCCAATTGCTTTGATATATGAGACAAGGAAAAGTAAATTCTCCAAGCAGAGGGAGGTGGATTGCCCAAGTGAGGGGCTTGGTGTGGTGAAATGCTCAAGGGTTACTGGATTCAATTCAAAGTTTGGCTCCTGTTCTTTGTAACCTTGGCCTTGAGGGATAGATAGCAACCCTTGGGCTTTTCTTCCCAGCCTCAGACTGCATCCCATTAGCCCTTTCAACACCAGGACAAACGTTCCTCTGGCTTTTAGGCTCAGTTAATCCCGGATGCCCTCTGACACTCACCCACATATGGCCGGGTGGGAATTTTCCCCCGGAAAGGCTGAGCTTTCCAGCTTGGCTCATAAACAGGCAGCATACAAGTCCTCAGAAAGCCCTGGAACGAGTGTCATCCAGGACTTACAAGCTGACTGCAAAAAGAAAGCTCAGTAAAGCACCCAGTGGTGTCAGAGCTTTTGGAAACCGAATGCAGGAGCAGGCACCGGGGATCTTTCAGCAAAAGTAATTTCCAGAGCTCACATTCAGCGCCTGGCATGCTGATAAGCATTTAGAAGGGGTCCTATTACTACCGAGAATGAACCGGCAGCTGCCTCGCCTGGATTTTGCCCCAAGGGGGAGGGGTCAGCAAAAGGTCACCCCAGAGAAAGGCTGAGACCAGAGGGGCAGGCCACAGGCCCCTGTGACCCTCAGTTTCACCCCTAGGAGCAGATGTTGTTCTCAGAACAAGTTTCATCAGGAGGGCCCGGCCTGGATGCCTGGTAAGCAGGTTATTTCCCAGGATGAAAGGAGTGCTGCTCACTGCATCCTCTCGAGGCTAGGACCAGAGGTCTGAAGCAGCAGGGTGCAGACACCACCTTCTAGCAACTTACATGCCAGAAGCGCAAATGGCTCTTCCTTTCTGCATATCATGTCTAGTGGGCTTTAAACAGACACCAAAATTTGTTGTTTTAACGAGAAGTTTTCTTAAGAGACAAGCCCCACCTGTTTCTTCTGCTCCCACGAGACTGTCCATTTACTTAACAGTTGAGTCCTTTCCCTGGAAATACAATCAGGAAGACAGAGACTGAGCTGCTCCTGGCCTCATGCAACCACTCAGACAGCCTTTCATGGCAGGGCCAGCACACCCGGAAGAAAAGGTGGGCCATGCACGGCCCTGAAACCCAGATGTTCCAGGAAGACTTCCAGTTTCAGGTTCTCTGTGAGGATTTGAGAAACCTTAGGAAGAGCTGGATGCTGCACAGGCCTGGGTGCGTGTTAAGTCACTTCAGTTATGTCGATTCTTTGCAACCCTATGGATTGTATGGAGAAGGCAATGGCAACCCACTCCAGTACTCTTGCCTGGAAAATCCCACGTAGGGAGGAGCCTGGTAGGCTGCAGTCCATGGGGTCGTGAAGAGTCGGACACGACTGAGCGACTTCACTTTCAGTTTTCACTTTCCTGCATTGGAGAAGGAAATGGCAACCCACTCCAGTGTTCTTGCCTGGAGAATCCCAGGGACAGAGGAGCCTGATCGGCTGCCGTCTATGGGGTTGCACAGAGTCGGACACAACTGAAGCGACTTAGCAGCAGCTGTAGCAGCATGGACTGTAGCCTGCCAGGCTCCTCTGTGCATGGGATTCTCCAGGCAGGAATACCGGAGTGGGTTGTCACTTCTTTCTCCAGGAGATCTTCCTGACCCAGGGATGAATCTGGGTCGCCCTCATTGCAGGCAGATTCTTTACCATCTGTGCCACCAGGGAAGCCTGAGATTTGGCCAAAAGTGATTAGTACACTTACTTATTCCAGGTCCTCCCTATGGCCTTGAGCCCTTTCTGGGCCTTATCCCTGCTCCTTTGCTAAGGACAAATAGGACAAGAAAGGAGGCTCAGGGACCAACAGTCTTTGCCACTCTGAGGGCACAAGGGGCAAACTTGTAGATGAGAGACAAGATGTCAGAGGCTTAAGAAACATCTTCTGTGCTCTGATCTCACCCCCCAAGTTGTCAGCTGGCCCCTAGGGCAGTCCTGGACCTTGGTGGCTCTCTGGGACACTGTCTGCCAACTACAAGGGTTCCCTAGCCAGCTCACAGGGGTGGCCTTGCTACAAACTGACAAATGCTCCAGACTTCCACTGGCACTACTCCAGGACCCAGATCGGCTTTGATCATGCCCTGATTAAAACCTTTTGGAGTAAAGTGTAAAGTTCTTAAAATAATGTCAAAGGCCCTTGTGGGCCCTTCCAACCTCTCTCATAACATCTCTTGATGATTTGTTCTCTGCTGCTCCTCACCACTGATTTTTTCCCAGGTTTCCACTCTTAAACTGGTCCTTTCCACACTGACACCCCTCCACCCCAGCACACATGCAGACACACACACATACCACCTGGCTAGCACCTATTTGCCTCTACAAATCAGCATTAATATCACTGCACTTAGAAGCCTTTCTTGACCACTTACTCCCAAAAAGAATGTTATATGTCCTAGGTCCTCTCTAAAATTTTGTTATTACCTTCATAGTTTAATGGTTACACCATCATATGTGAATCACCCACTAGATGGGAAGTTCCAGGAAGGTAGAACCGTAACTATTTTCTCATCATTATGTGCCAGGCACTAGCAGAGCCTAGAACTTAGTAGGAGCACAGTGAAAGCTGATTCATTCAATGAAAGAATGAATGAATGAATGCACTTTGCAATTGCTTGGTTCCAGTGGTTGGCTGAGATTACATCATAGTCTCTGCATCAGCCACCCATCTATAACCACAGAAGCGCTAATGCAGGGTGCCGTGTGGTGGCAGTTAACCTGGACCGTCTCTTCAATTGTCAGTTGGCTCCAACACAACACCTCCCTCATTCCCGTGGGGATCTCTAATTCCAGGTCCTGGCCTCTTCTAATCTGCTCCACTGGGTGATAGATGACTGGGTCTGGTTATAGGGTACCTGTAGACCTAATGAACAGAGCTTGATAGAAATACAACTTAGCATCAGTGTATCAAGAAACGTCCTCAGATTTTAACTGCCAGCACACTCTGTGTGCATCTGCCATGGAACTGCTGAGGAAGCAAGTGCTAGAGTCTACGTTTCCTCTACTGCTCTTCTGATAAAGAGGAGGTAATCACCTATCCTATTGGGCATGTGTGATACCAAACCTATAGAGCCAAACTCAGTTCAGCACATCCCCAAAGAGGGAAATAAATGGATTCAATTTGGGAGAGAAACATGAAAATTGAGGAAAGACTTACATAAGTCAAGGTGTAGATAGAGAAGAGAAATGATGCTTGAGAGCTCTCTTTAAACACACTTAAAGAAACTTGTCATCTGAAAGCCTAATAAGCCCAGTGAGGGATACAAATGTGCCTTGATGGGACAAGGTTGGTCCATAAAGTCTCTGAATTATAAGCATGATTTCAATTGTAGGTACGTTTTTCTTCCTGGAGAGAAATCCTGTAGTTTTTGTTTTTTTTTTTTTACATTTAACCACAAAGTAATATATGTTTATAAAGTATATAAAACTTAAAGTCTAAGCTCTTTCCTACTTCTATCCCCAATTATACTTCCCAAGAGTAACTAACTAATGTTTACTATCGTTCTAGAATTTTATCTATACAAATCCAAAAATTACACATATTTTTACATTTTTTGGTAACACTGTAGTATTTTAGCATATAGATATACTATACTTTATGACTTTCAGATGGCTCCAATTCAAAATGCTTTATAAACATCAAAAATTATCAGATACTCCTTCCCCCTTTAAGGTTGTAAAATTAGTAACCAATGACTGAGAAACTGTACAATAGCAAAAAGCTAATGTGAATTCAGAAATTAAGACATTTTATATCAATTTGAATTTATTAATCAAACAGCGGCTCTAGATATTTGAAAAATATTTGTCATATATGTGTGTATACATTCAGCCTGTAGATTTTCCTTGCTTCTCAAAGAGGTCCCCAAAATATTAAAAAAAACAAGATATGATTGAAAGGCAAAAAAGTTTTAAAATCATTGATGTCTGTTATCAAGCAGAATTGAAGATAGATTCAAGGCATGGTCAAATAGAAAGTGAATATGTCCGTTAGGAGAAGAGCAAAGGAAAGCACTGAAGAAAAAGGAAAACTCCTTACTGGTTATGGGGCAAGTGTTTATAAAAATGCTCTGGAGAGGAGGTTTCCAGATGAGGTATTTTTGCATTCATTTTGCTGAAGCCTGACCACTCTTGTAGTTTGGTCCCATGGTTCCCTTCAGCTAGTCTTTAAGGCTTCTAGCATCTGAGTCCTTTAGAATATTGGGTTGGCCAAAAAGTTCATTTGAATTTTTCCATGCCATCTTATGGAAAATCATAATGAACTTTTTGGCCAACCCAATAGTATAACACCTTAGTTTGATTATTTCTTTTTCTAGATATCTTTAGCTGTGTACAGTGCTGGGCAGTGTTGACAGAAAAATCAGCCTCAGAAATAGCCTCAGATAATCCCTAAAATAGACTTGATTCTGGATGCTCTCTGTGTAATCATCCAGAAACCTTGACACTCCTCCAAGCGCCCCAAGAAGCAGCCACACAGGTGTGTGATTACACAGCAACAGGTATGAGAAGTTTTAGCCTGCCCTGGTGGGAGAGAGGGAGTCCATATAGACCAGGGCAAGGGTCTCACTCTCACTCTCCAAAGCCCCAAGAGAAACCCTGCTTCCAGGAGCATGATAGAGTTGAGTATTAATTACTTGCTGAATTTCATGCCGAATAAAACCACATGTGTCTTTCAGCTGTGGTTTGGAAACATTTCTACCCTGGATATTATCTGTGGAAATTGGATGGGATTACATCACCTTGCCGCTGGTTTATGCATGTTCAAATTTCACATCAGCAGGGAAGAGAAGATGCTTCTGTGTGCTTCTAACCTCAGCATGCACACCATGGAGAGCTGTGTCTACCATCCTAGGGAGCCTGGGGTCAACCCTGTGCCAATAGAGAACCCATGGAAAGTTTTGTTTAAAAATTTGAATGAAATGTTAGCACTAAGCTAACATCATGGCGTAAAGAGAGTATAAGAGGAGAAACAAGAGAAAGATTAAGGATTGAGAGCCTGAGAATAGAAGGTATAAAAGATAAGAGGCATTTTGAAAAATATTTAGGATAAATATTCCAAGAAGTATAATAGTAGAATGAATCAAATTATGCAGATAATCAAGTTCTGTAGTAGCAAAAGATAATATTTTTTAATTGAAATATCAATGGAGAGAAAGTTAGTGGTTTTTTCTGGAGGAGTTTTAGGGTTTTAGTGAGGGTAGAAGCTTATTATAAGACTCTGAGGTGAGAATAGGCAATGAAAAAATTTAGTGAGGAAACATATTCTACTTTTTCAGGATCTTCAACTTACAAGAGAATGGACTGAGTCAAGGGTAAAAGTATACTGTTAAGGGAATGGTTTAAATTTTAGGGTTTTTACTTGATTCTGTGTTTGTTTTGATGAGGGAGATTTCATCAAGTTTAAAAACCAGAGGAAATGAGACAGTAGAATAGGATAGATTGAAGGCAAAAGATTATAATGATAAGCGAGGGAGCCAGGTCTTTGGGGACAAAAGCAGAGAAGATCAAGAGTTCATTTGGCTGTTAATAGAGGGAAGAATTAGGTGGGAGGGAGAGCTTGATAAAGATTGAAAAATCCATAGTCAAGCCCCTCAATATCTTCCAAAAATGTTATAGAATACAATGTCACCTTTGGAAAGATGGGTAAGTATAGGATTGAGAGCTTGAGAAAAGTTGTGAGTCCTTTAAAATATTTCTTAGATGAAGACTGAGCTAATCAAAGACTAGCAAAGGAGTTGTCATAAAATATTACGAGGAGAATTAGGAATTTGTTCCTAGAATTACTAGGATATTGTAACTACACTAATGACCAAAGTTTCAGCTCTAAACCAATCAAGGCACCAGTAGGCATGGACCTGTGAACTTGAAATGATGGTGTAACTGACCACAAGGATATGAATTTCACCTGGGAAGAAAGAAACATGAAATGAAGAGAGAGGCTGAGTTTTTTTCCATTGTCTTTAGTGAAAACGAGGGAGTGTTCTGTAGTATGTTTAACAGCAAGAGTTTTCAAGACAAATACATCCGGGTTTGCACACCAGTTCAACCACTTATTAAGTGTAAGATCTACGCTAATGGCCTCGTGGCTTCTTGTACCTCACAGTCTGCAGTGCTGACCAAGGAATCACAAACTGGTAGACCAGATGGCCCAAAATGCTTCCTTTGCCACATCACTGAAATGGGAAGGAGGAAGTTGTTTTTAACAACTGGTATCTGACCAAACTGATCTGTCAGCCACTATCCTGCATGCTGTCTCACAAAAGAAGTATTTCACGTGGGAAAGCTGGAGATTAGAGAGAAGCTTATCACCGTTTGTGTTCTGCTTTAACGAGGCCATAAAGTGAGAACTCTGCTCACTAATCATGTACCTCCTCCACTCCCAGATGGCACCATGGCAGAAGCTGGAGATAAAAGTATAGGTATATCCAACCTTGCATCCGATCTAGTGGAAAGATACATTAATGCAATTACTACTACTTATATTTAATTAAAAGAGCTTACTCCTTGGAAGAAAAGTTATGACCAACCTAGATAGCATATTTAAAAGCAGAGATATTACTTTGCCAACAAATGTCTGTCTAGTTAAGGCTATGGTTTTTCCAGTGGTCATGTATGGATATGAGAGTTGGACTATAAGAAAGCTGAGTGCTGAAGAATTGATGCTTTTGAACTGCGGTGTTAGAGAAGACTCTTGAGAGTCCCTTGGACTGCAAGGAGATCCAACCAGTCCATCCTAAAGGAGATCGGTCCTGGGTGTTCATTGGAAGGACTGATGTTGAAGCTGAAACTCTAATACTTTGGCCATCTGATGCGAAGAGCTGACTCATTGGAAAAGACCCTAATGCTGGGAAGGATTGGGGGCAGGAGGAGAAGAGGATGACAGAGGATGAGATGGCTGGATGGCATCACCAACTCGATGGACATGGATTTGGGTAAACTCCAGGAGTTGGTGATGGACAGGGAGGCCTGGCGTGCTGCAGTTCATGGGGTCACAAAGAGTCAGACATGGCTGAACGACTGAACTGAACTGAACTACTTATATTATATCTTCTTAGAAAATGAAAAATCCAGGACAAATGCAAAACCAAAAGGGATTTGGAATCCAAAACGGCAGGCATAAACCAGGACTCAATGAGACAAATCAGAAAGTAAGGTCACCTTTGTGGAAGTATGAACATCAACCCCAGAGAAGAATAGATTGAAGGTAGCATCCTCAGCTATAGTTATAGCTGAGCCCAGATCTAACTTCAGGTAGTTGTTCCCAAACCTGTTTCCTACTAGACCAATAAATCTCTATCCTCAAATACAACTAAAGATGCAGGCATTTCCAGGCATTGCTCAGCCTGGTCAGAAGAGCCAGCTGTGCTTGGATGTTTTCCCATCATGGCCTCTGCTGAGGTTGACTTCTTGCTTATTTCAGTGGCAGCAGCTAAGAAAAAAATTTTCTGCTATGACGATTAGCTTTCATCTTTGAATTGTAGTTTCTGGTTTGGAGGCCACAGGGATAAAGTTAAAGATTTCTTCCTGCCTTCAGAAGTCCCCTTGCCTAGAATAGACAAAGGCTTCCAGGGCAGAAGGTCTTGGGTCTGCTCACTGCAAGAAAATTTGGGTAATGCCATCCTAATTTGATGTAAAAAGCTCAACCAAAATCTCCCCTAAAATAGTCTATCACCATGGCTGATTCTTCTTTGTGATAACTTTCCCCTTACCATTGCTCTTGTAAAATGTAGACAGCTTCTGGAAATATAGAATAATCCCTCCTTTTTCACATTCCACTGTGAATTATTTTATCAGGCTCTTTTTCATCATGCATGGAGAAATCTGGATTGAGCATTGTTCAGGGGTGAAACTTACAGATCAAAACGGCAAACACAGGACAAAAGGACAAACAGGTGTATGTATGTGTGTGAAGGGGCTGAAGACTGTAAGAGCCATGTGCCTGAGACAATTCACTGGCTCCATAACTTTGCCAGAAGTAGATCTGCTGAGGAAATCTGGCTGAGTAAGCACTTCTTTGTTTTTGCTGTTCGAATTTTGGTCTTATAAACACTTTAGGGGAACTTACTTGACAGAGTCCATATTTGTTATCCCTGTGTCTGGTCTGAACTTGGCAGCAAAAACAGAAAAACTGAGGTGTTTGAGAAATGAGTTTCATTTCAGCCTCTCTGGAAATATTTAATGTCTAAAATATTTGGATAGTTACAATTTACAACTTTAAGGGACCTGCAAAGGGTAACAGCAACTACGTAACTACTGAATCTGATCTTCCAAAGTTTTATTTTCACTTGTTTTACTGTAAAGTAAAGCATATGCATATGTATTTATATAAAATACATATGTATGATTTTAAAATAATGCAGGCATACCTTGTAGACATTGTGGGTTCAGTTCCAGACCACCACAATAAAGAAAGTACCACAATAAAGTGAGTCACATGAAATTTTTGGTTTCCCACCGCATATAAAAGTTATGTTTACGCTATTATTGTGGTCTATTAAGTGTGCACTAGCACTACATCTGACAAACCACCAATATACACATCTTGATGAAAAAATACAAAAAATCTCTAACTACAAGAGTGACATCAAAGATCACTGATCACAGATAGTTACAGAAAATATAATAGTAATAGAAAAGTTTGAAATACTGTGAGAATAACCAAAGTGTGACACAGAGACATGAAATGAGTGAATGATGTTGGGAAAATGGCATAGATAGGTTTTCTGGACACAGGATTGTCACAAAACTTCAATCTGTAAAAAATGCAATATCTATGTGGCACAATAGAGCTAAGTTCAATAAAACAAAGCAGGTCTGTAAATCAGAGAATGAACAAACTATTTATGCATGGAACAACATAGATAATTTCACAAACAAAATATTAATGGAAAGCAGCCAGAAAAAAAAGAGTATATATTATGTAGTTCCATTTATATAAAGTTCAAGAACAGGCAAAACTGATCAATGGTGTTGGCAGTAAGTACACATTTACCTTTGAGAGGGAGTTAGCAACTTGCCATTCCTTTTTTGTGTATTTACCTTAGTATCTTTGTTCTTCAGTAGGCTAGCTAGTTGAATCAGATGTAGGAAAGTTTTGGTGCTAATTCACTGTTTCAACCTCATTCACTGAGCTGCATACTTCTGTTTGTGCATTTTTGTGTATATATGTTCTATTTAAATGGATTGCTAAAAGTAATATACAGCAAATACCTGAGAACTTGACACCTATGTAAAGAAATAGATTGTGCCACTTTCTTAGATACCCTCTCTGTGCCTTGCTCTTATATGCCCACCACATGTAACCACTATCTTGACTTTTGTGATAATCATTGCTGTGCTTTTCTTTAGGATTTTATGACTTTTGAATGTATCCAAGTAATGTTTTGCCTAGTTTGGTCTGTTTCTGAAACAGTACTCCATGTACTTTCTCTGACTTGATAATATTGCTTATCATTATGTTTTTGTGATTCTTCTGTGTATCAAGCTGTAGTTCATTTATTTTCCCTACTCTCTAGTATTTCAATGCATAAGTGTAACACAAATTATTTGGCTATATATATATATGTACATATTGCATTCGGGGTAGGAGAGTGGGTCATTTTTGTCTAGAAGTGAATTTTACTGAAAGGTCTAAAGTCTGTCATCATTCTTCTTTCTGGCAACACCACTGCATCTCCATGGCTTCTCAAGCTATGTTATTTGGTGCATACACATTTAGAATTCTTATATCACACTGATAAATTAAATAATTTATTATTTAAAATTAACCTATATCTAAGAAAACCTTTTGCCTTAGGATCTATTTTGTATATTACTAACATAAAATGATTTTTGTTTTTATCATTAATATTTCACGATTCATATTTTTCATACTTTTTTTTAAGCCTCTTCCATCCTTATTGTTGGGAATCTGCCTTTTGTAAATCATGTCTCATAGAGTCAGATTTTTAAAAATCCAACCCGACAACTTTAGCACTTTAATTGGATTATTTAGTCATTTACATTTGCCATAATGTGTAATGTGCTATATTTGAGTTTATATTTATTGTCTTATTCTTGTGCTCTATTATTTTGGCCTCCACACCCCACAGGATCATAAAAGCTTAAATGGTTATGGTCTTCAAATCTTCTTAAGGTAAAAATAGCAGATGAAATGCCATACTTGCTTCTCCAGATTCTCACCATCACTTAGATTTTGGCCTAAAGATTCATTATTTTCTTACTAGCTCACCAAATCAATTATTCAACAAATATCTGTGGACTTCCTGCAATAAGGCAGCTACTATTCTATGTTCTTAGCATATAGCAGGGTAAGAAACAGACAACAGTCCCGTCGAAAAATTGATATCACAACAATTGAGTGGTTGTTTTAACAAGATTAAAAAAAAGTTTTCATCCAGTATGTTTGTTTTCAGTGGGTTGATGCAGGTATGTAGCCTGACATATACCAAAAACCAGAATATCTTTCTTTCCATCAAGCTTTGTAAGACAGAATAATGACAGTTTTCAGGTTTTTTTTTTTTTTTTTAGGTGTCTTGGATTTAGTGTTTTGAAATGAGCACAGGACTGAAAAATGGGAGACCTAGACATTAGTCCTATTCTGTATCTTACAAGTGCAAATATCAGGGCTTAACTTTTTTCCTCCTGGATTAAATGGGCTGATCATGTCTCCATCACTGGGTTACTTGGGGACACTAATTATGCAACGTAAGGGGAGACATTTTGTGAAGATTATTCTTCAAACTCAATGTTATTTTACTTTCAGTTTAGAGAATTAGTTTTAAAAGAGTGAAGAATCATGTCTGAAGTCACATAGTAATAATTTAGTGTTCAAACCAAATCAGTTTTCTTTGAGTAAGAGGGTATGTGTGAGAGAAAGAAAAATTCATTTCTAATAGAGGCTTTTACTTTTTCCAGCTTTGAGTGAGAGATCACTTTCTTGAATTCGCAGAACCCATCAAGCTTTACCCATTAAATGAGGTGTAAGTGACATCAGTGTGGTCACTGAAGAGCCACACTAAAACCACATTCTGTGCGTTCGTGAGAGCTGGAGAAGGAGAGGAAAGATGGCGAGTGTGAGTGGGGGAGGGGAGGTGGTACAAAGCCAATCCTTCTTAAAGATCCTACTTCCCAATACCTGCTGCTACTGCTGCTGCTGCTAAGTCGCTTCAGTCGTGTCCGACTCTGTGCGACCCCATAGACGGCAGCCCACCAGGCTCCGCCACCCCTGGGATTCTCCAGGCAAGAACACTGGAGTGGGTTGCCATTTCCTTCTCCAGTGCATGAAAGGGAAAAGTGAAAGTGAAGTCGCTCAGTCGTGTCCGACTCTCAGCGACCCCATGGACTGTAGCCTACCAGGCTCCTCCGTCCATGGGATTTTCCAGGCAAGAGTACTGGAGTGGGGTGCCATTGCCTTCTCCTCCCAATACCTACAGCCCCTTAAAAAACTGTCTCATCTGGGTCTACTTTACCCCCCGATATCAGCAAACACACACAGTGAGGAGGCTCAAAGGCAAAGCAACTATCTGATGGGCCTCTCCTGCGTTCTGATAATTAGCAAAGTGCTGACTGAGGCGTGTTTCTCTCAAAGGAGTGCCAAGCATCTCTGCACCATTCGGTCATGATGGTAAATCAGGAAAATCAAGACCCTTTTCTAAGATTCTTCAGTGTAGCTGAATCAGCTGCTACATAGGATGAAGCAAAAGCCTGCCATGGACTAGCTAACTGTTTGTCTACTCTGTGTCCACTGATGGATTCTAGCGAGATTTAATCATACCTTATGCTTCTGGCTCAGCACTCAAGTTGCTCAGGAAACGCCAGTCCTTGGACTAATGGAATTCACAATCTTACCAGGACAAAGTGTTTATTTATAATAAAAAGAGAATTTTTCTAATAAAGAGAGGCAGATGTTAACCATCTTGATTCATTTCAAATGTGCTTGGACTAATTCAACAAGCTTCAAATGGAGGATCAGAGGGCAAGCCCTGTTTTGCTTATACCCTTCAGGGTCACATTAAATCCATGTTGTGTTTTCTGCAAGATTAGAAACAGACAGCTAAATGAACTCAACAGCTCTGAGATGCAACTTTTCTGCATTGAATAGAAAATCCCACAGTTTGGTTTCCATGCTTATGAGGAAGAGTTCTTATTTATGCTAAATAGTCTTTTATTCAAAATCTCAGATGTGGCTGGCTTAGATGCTGACTATTCAACATTCTCATTATTCACTATTTATTCATCACTGAGTGCCTAGTGATATCAAAGTACATAAAATTCAAGGGATTTTTTAAGAGAAACATTCATAATTTCTTAACAATAAAAATGTATGTTTCTCGAACAGAAAAGACAGTGATACATGAGTAAGACTCCCTTGAGTCCAGGAGATGCTGCTTAACTCTTTGAGAAGTTTATTCTTGCCTCAAGTAAAATAAAACTACTAAATATTAAGCCACAATGCCGATCACCTGATTAACAAATTGCTTTAGTGCAAAGGAGAGGCTCACATACTTTGACTTTACCATTTTTCACTGAAGTCTTTCACTAAACCTGACCACAGCTGTCCTTGAGGCCAGATGTTAGCTGTAAAATTCAGTGAATTTAATATACCATGCAACCTCCCTGCCTTTTTAGACAGGGTGAAGCTTACAGCGTCTGTGTGTATTAGCTTTACATAGCTCCAGTCGCTGTGCTGAGATGGCTATTATCCTCGTGTGGTTTGGCCATGTCTCAGATTGCCCCTAAGCCTGTGCACAATTACTCCATTTAGAACCTTCTGCTTCTCTTTGAGTGAGGGAACCTCACAAATGCACTTGAGACTGGCCGTTGCTAAAAGTATTTGGATGAAGTCAAATACCTTCCCTTTTTATCATTGTTCAGCTGCCCAAGCCCAGTGCATTGTGGCCTCATCAAATGCATTTTCCTGGAGGGTTGCAGGACTGGAGCTTTGCACGCCTCACAGGAGACCAAGCAGTCTGCAGAGTGCCGAGTTGTCGGGGTCCTTCACTCCTGCCTTGGCCAATACATTTTCTGGTCTGTTAATTAGAGACTCAGGACTGCAAACGCCTGTCTGTAACTCCTCAGGGCGAATTCACAAAGCCTGGGGAGCAGTGATGCAATGGAAAGAGTACAGGATTTCAGAATTGGAAAGACCCAGGCTTAAATCAAGCAACACCATTGAATTCCCTGAATGCCCGTTCATTCCAGTCTAAGCCCTACTCCTCCCGATTTAAAGCAGTCATTTTCAAGCCAGGTTCAGGACTGCTTCAGGGTCTGCAAATGTTTGAATGGCTTTTTAAATAACACATTAAAAGCTTTTAATAAAATTGAGCTTAAAAAAAAGCACATATGCGCAGATGCGTTAGGTACCAAAATGTGGTTTTCCCTCAACTGCTCCATTATTCTTATTGATTGCCCTTACAAATGTGAAATTATAAATTAAACTTTGACTCATAAAGTTCTGCTTTCATCTATATTATATGTTGGAATCTCAAGTAATGTTTCATGTGAAAAAAAAAAAAGGGCCTCCATCGTTCCAAACTTTTCAAAAACACCGTATCCCAGTGTGAGTTCAGCATTTCTGTCTCTCCCGGGGAATTCAGTGTTGCCCATCAACCCATGAAACGTTGCGGTTTTAAGGCGCTTAACTTCCAGATCTCTCTTTATAATTCCTTTTGAGGTTTGAAAAATGACAAGGATGGGGGCAGGTTTGGTGAAGCACATCCTCGTGCTGCCAAAGAGGCTCCACTCAAGTGACGGCTCCTTGGAGAAGTCAATCCAGTGGAGGGCGTGGCTACCGGCCTAGGAGCGGGTGAGCCTTCTAGTAGAGGGAGCCGAACTAGCAAAGGTGGAAGACGGCAAGACGTTTGGAAGTCGAAGGTTGTTCTGTGTGAACGGACATACAGAAAAGTAGGTCTTAAGCAAATGATGCAGTCTTGTATCCTGCATAAATGTGTTTGAATTTTATCCAGGAAGAACTTGCTAAGCAGTGGGAAGTTTTTTGTTTGGTTTTTTTTTTGGTTAAAGAAAGATGTTTGGAGACTTCAGCACATGTCTTCTGTATTTTCCCAGTGGTTGTTTATGTCTCTTCCTTTTTTTCTGCTCAGAAGTTTAAATTCTACAGAATTTTTTTTGGGGGGGAGGGGATCAAATAGGTTAAATAGAATGGTTTAGGTTTTATCTAGTCCTTGTCACTTCCAAGTGTGCCTTTGGCCAAGCCCTTAAACATCTGAATTGAGTTTCATAGGTCTGGTACCTTACCTCTAAAGCATGTTTGAGCTCACTGTAAAGGAAAACCTCATTTGCACATGTTATTTCTTCCCCAAACACTCTTCTGGCTCTTCTTTGCAAAGTAAACTTTTCTTGATCTTAGCCAGATGTGCTTTCTCCAGGGACACCATTCTCAGATGCTCAGGCTGGATCCAGATCACAGTCCAACAGCACCCAAAACTAGCCTACAGCTGTGATCACTTTTGTAATGACTTGCGATTTTAAATAAATTGTCATAGAGGTATGTCTTCTGGGTTCTTACATACTTGAGAAACTCCCTCAAATGTTTTCATAAAGTCACTACCTAATAAAATAAAATGATATTGTCATGAAGAAATCTGATGTTCTCTTGAAATTTTTCACCATTTTTAGAGCTTGATTCCTATGCTTAGATGACTGAAGAACTAATTTTTAGAACGTTTGGGGAAGTATAGTCTACATACAATAAACTGTACATATTTATAGTGTACAATTTGATGTTTTAAAACAGGAGTCCCCAACCCCTGGACCACAGACTGGTACGCCTCCTTGGGCTGTTAGGAACTAGGCCACACAGCAGGAGGTGAGTGGCGGGGGTGCAAGCCAAGCTTCATCTGTATTTGCATCTCCTCCCTGTAGCTTGCATTACTGCCTGAGCTCTGCCTCCCGTCAGATCAGTGTAGGCATCAGATTCCCAGAGGAGCACAAACCCTACTGTGAACTGTGTGTGCAAGGGGTCTAGGTTGTGTGCTCCTTATGAGAATCCTCCCCAAACTATCTCCTCCCACCCTTGTGCCAAAAAGATTATGGAAAAATTGTCTTTCATGAAACCAGTCCCTGGTGCCAAAAAGGTTGGCACCTTTTGCATTTTAAAAATGCATATTACTTTGAAATAATCACCATAATCAAGATTATACAAACATTCATTACCCCCAAATGTGTGCTTGTGCCCCTTTTTAATTGCTCCATCATGCCCACATCTCTCCCTCCCCAGAAAACCACTACTCTGCAAGTTATCTGGCAATTTCTAGTGTTATGTATAAGTGTAGTCATACAGTATGCACTCTGATTTTTGGTCTGACTTCTTTCACTGAGCATAATTATTTTGAGATTTATCCATGTTGTTGTATATATGAATCATTGCTGATTAGTATTCCATTGTATGCTTTTACCAACATTTATTTATCCATTCACCTGTTGATGGCATTTGCACCATTTCCAGAGTTCTGCTATTGCAAATAAAGCTGCTGTGAACAAGTGTGTGTGCATGTGTGTGTGTGTGTACATTGGAACTTAAGAAAATGAGAACTTCTGCCCTCTTTGAAAGACATAGTTTAGAGAATAAAAATACAAACCACCTACTGGAAGAAAGTATTTTCAAACTGCATATCTTCAAAGGTCTTGTATCAGAAATATATATATTGTATATCTAAAAATTGATAAGAGAGTAGATCTTAAAAATTCTCATCCCAAGAAAAAAACATTTGAGTTGATGGATACTGAGTAAACATATAGTGGTCACCTTTGCATTATATATGTCTATTAAATCATTATGTTGTACACCTTAAACTAATACAAGGTTATACGTCAAATATGTCTCAGTAAAAGACATATTTGTATAAAGTATAAAAAGAATATATGAAGAATTTTTGAAACAATAATAGAAAACAAACAATTCAGCTGAAAAAGAAAGACAAAAATTTGGTTAGACACATAACCGAAGAAGTTATTTGGAAATATTGAACACATTGAAAACATTTTGAGTCTTGCTTCTAAACTTTATTAGGCAGACCCAGAGCAGCATTTAGTCTAGAGGGAATTTTTTTCTTACGATTGAGACAGTAGAACACTCTACTGGATGGTCTATGATTTTTGAGGTTTCCCATCTGGCTGTTGGGAGTAGGAACAATTTCTGGCTTTGTGTGAACCTCAGAAACTATTTCCCCTAATTCTTTCAGTGGTTCTCAGGTCCCTTCCTCTAGTGCACTGGTTGCCCTACTCAACTGCAGATGAGATGGGACACCCTGCAGATCTCCAGAGCCGGTTCTGGGCAGCTCTCTCCTGTCCAGAACTCTGTCCTGGGTCCTCTGGGCACCAGATGCCCACCTGCATCTCCTTAGCTCAGGAAAATCCCTTTGAACTGGCCTGGGCTCCCCTGTGCTACACTGCAGCCTAGAAACTCTCCCCAGGAAGAAAAATGGGGCAGTGGTAAGGCTCAACTTGTTACCAGTCTCCCAGGGATCACTGTGGTTTGTTGCCTGGGAATCTAATGTCTTAAAACCTTTATTTCATATGGTTGGTCTATTTTTTTAGTGTCAAGAGGGAGAGTAAATCCAGTCCTTGCTACTCTATGTTGGCCAGATGGAACTCTGAGTGATTATTTTTTTATGGCAGTGGTACCTAACAGTTAGTGACACAGTTACTGACAGTTGGTTAATCCTCATGACACCCCTGTGAGATGTGTACACTTTGAGCCTCCAGAGAGTAGCACAGACTGCCAGGGAAGACAGATGGTAACTGGCGGAAGTGTGGTCTGAACTCTGGGGGGTCTGACTCCCAGCCCCAAACGCTTCAAAACTACACTATACAGTTTATTTCTGAAATGTGATGTCTTAATCAGCATTTCTCACATATATAAATTTTTCTGAATCAGAGTATATCTTATCTTATGGACAGTTTTTCCTTACAATTTGAATACATCTTAGAGTTTTTTATTCAGGTACATCTACGATTTATATATTGGATTACTTTGAAACAAATATCTGTGAAACAAATATCCTTTCATTCAAATTGGGGAATGACTCACTGACATATTTTCTTTTTTTTCCCCCCTCTAATTTTGACTGTGCCTCATGGCATGCAGGATGCTAGTTCCCTGACCAGAGATAGAACCTATGCTTCCTGCAGTGGAAGCATGGTGTGTTAACCACCAGACAGCAAGGGAAGTCCCTGTATTTTCTTACCAAGCAGAAGTAGTCACAATTAGATGATGCTGTGTTATGTTGGGTTTGCTGAGTATTAAACAGAAAAAAACACAGATGTCAACAATTCTGAGTCGAAAAGGGACTCAGAGCAATTGGACACTATGAGAAGAACTAGGAATGTCTTAACTAATTTATCTCAGTATACATCTTGATAACGTATCCTTTTGTATGCACCAGAACAATATGTGATGTAAAACAATCAATGTCTAAGATTAAGTGATCTCCTTTGGTAAATATAAAAATTCTAAGACAGAAGACAGTGTCACATCATAATGTAATTGGCAGTGTTTTTTTCCTTTTTGAGTGGTACATAAACTAATGGTGTATCTTACAGTTGATGGCACCTTTGATTTAATGAAACATGGTGTCATCTATCTTAATGTTTTATTTTTTTATATTTGTACTATAAATATACTAACTCTGTACTAACTCTTGTATCTCAAGCCTTTATTATAATAATTAAATTTCAGGCACGATGTTCTCTTTATTATAGTTTCTAATGTATGTGTTTCTAATACTGTCATTTCATTCCTTGTTTTATTGCTTTAACTGCAATCACTTTTTCCCTCAATTCATTCTATTGTCTTTACTATTCTTTTTTCTGAGTTTTCTCTTTGAAATGAGTTTTTATTAAGTTCTATCATGGTAAGGGAATTTCCTTCATTTCTTTGGACTGAGTTCTTGCCTATGGAATTAATTTCCCAAAAGAACTTTCCCACTTTATTTTTTTCTACTTAAGCTCCAGTCAATTTGCCCCATATTTATCCATTCCTTCATTCTGCAGTGTCCTGCCCTGGTCTGCCCTGCAACTTCCGCTTGTCAAAATTGCCATCAATCCTTCAATGTTTATCTCAAATACATCTTTAATAAAGATGTTATGATATCAGGGAGACCTTTCCCTCCTTCAAACTCTCATAGCACATTTTCCATCTCTTATAGATCCTACCAGATTCCCCCTTGAAGTTTAAATATCAAAGTGTGCAACAGGTTTTGGGATTTTTGTATGGGATGTTTGTTTATAGCATATTCTCCAATCAGAGGTAGGTGGCTTATACATAATATATTCTCAATAAATATTGATTGAGTTGAACCAATGGATATATTTAAATTATATGGGAAAACTCTGTCATATGAACAATTAATTTTCCGAAATGATTGTTAAAATCATTGACAAATTATTAGGATATTTCAAGATCATGGTTCTCTACCTTTAGGACATATCAGAATCACCTGTGTAAGTTTTGCTTGTTTTAAATAGCAGTCCTTGTATAAAAGTTGCTCAGTAGTGCCTGACTTTTTATGACCCTGTGAACTGTAGCCTACCAGGCTCCTCTGTCCATGGAATTCTCCAGGCAAGAATACTGGAGTGGATATCCATTCCCTTCTCCACAGGATCTTTCCACCCCAGGGATCAAACCTGTGTCTCCTGCATTGCAAGCAGATTCTTTATTTACCATCTGAGCCACCAGGGAAGCAATCTTTGGTTCCAGCCAAATCTATTAAAACTATAATCATTGAGAATGAGCCCCAGGAAATTGTTTTGAAAAGCTCTGAGGAGATTTTGCTGCTCACAAAAGATTAAAGTACTGGTTTTAAGAAGTAAATGATGATGAAATAGTCTTCTGAGTTCTATTTAGATTTTGGAATGTTTCTTGGATCTCCTAATAGTAGGGCATGTGTTCTAATTAAACAAAATGGTGAATGTGCAAGAATAGCCAAAATCTATTTTTGCAGAAAGGGAAAGAGATAGAACAAATAAAATATGTTACTATAAGCCATTGCTTCACAGATTCAATATAAATGTTGATGTAGAAATAATATAGCCCTGACTATATTCTCTTTCCCTGAATATATCCCCAAGAAACAGAGAAATGCATAGTTATGTTGTGCCCATCATAACATAGACTCCTATACAAAAATATACATCAAGAATATACTTACATCTTTTCAGGCAAGAATAAAACACTTTTTTTTTTTTTTGGCAGCTTCAGCTTTATTTAGTGTAAATAGTCTGGAAATGTGATTTTCAACATGACTATCAAAGCATGTATGGACAAGTTTGTAAGAGAGCATTTATATACCACCCTAGGTAAGTCGTTAATCAGATAATGTGCACAGTTTGCTACTGTGTACTGAGTAACCCAGTGTTAATCATCCTGAAGCATTAGAGTTCTTATTAAGAATTAATGTGTTTAAGTTAGTGTCTGTACAAACTTCAGAGTAGCCTCTAGGGTCCCTTTCTTCCAGAATTTAGAATCTAACGTGAATGAACAAATGTGGATATAACTGAACTTATTTAAATGACACTGAGTTGATGGAATAAGTATTTTCACCCCCATTGGCTGTATTTACAGATTTGCAGGCATGTCTTTGCAGATCTGAGACTACTAATGAATTTGCACAAACCAAGCAGCAGAAATGCTACAAATCGTCTATGAAAGTACAGACACTTGAAATGCCAAGCTTTGGAAAATCAAGATTACCAATTCTGAGTTTTAGAAAAGAGGATGAATCTGGACTTAAATCACTCATGATTGCTGTTATGGCATCAAGTACCAGAGCCGTTGGATGTGAATGTGTGGCTTACCTATGAGTGGTCCAAAGTTCATCAGTGTTCACATAGGTAGAGAACTCCTCCTGAGTTAGCTGAGTTAAAATAAGATTCCTCTCTCAGTCTTAACTGCTTTGAGCCCCTAAAACATACTTGTATCTGGCAATAGAGTCTGAGAGAGATGTTTTTGTGTGATCTATTACTAGGATATAAAATTCTTCATGGGAGAAAAATTTGTCTGTTTCATCTCTGTTGTAACCCCAGCACCTAGAACAAGACAGTGCATTCTAAGTAGCTTCAGTCGCGTCCGACTCTTTGCAACCCTATGGACCATAACCTGCCAGGCTCCTCTGTCCATGGGATTCTCTAGACAAGAACACTGGAGTGGCTTGCCATGCCCAGGGGATCTTCCTGATCCAGGGGTCAAATCTGCATTTCTTATATCTACTTGCATTGGCAGGAGGGTTCTTTACCATTAGCACCACCAGAGAATACGGTAAGGCATGTAGTAAATACTCACTATGTTTGTTGATGGAATATGCATGATTTAATCATAAAATTCTATGCAATGCCTTCAATTTAAAAGTATGTTTTTATTTTAGTAACTTAATTCCCACTTATAAATCTATGAAATAAATAGATTTACTATAGAAAATTTAGAAAAAAGTTAAACCTAGAAGAGAAAATAAAAATTATTGATGATGCCATTAACTAGAGATAAATGTCATACGCTTCTTGGTGTATTTTTTCCAGTTCATGTGCAAATTTTTTTTCACATGGTTTGGTAATTTTGTGCATGTGCACACATGTGTATGTGTGTGTGTGTACACATAGAAATAACTCAAATCATGTGCATAAAGTTTCTGATGACATATCATTGAACTTTTTCTGCATATGTTTAAATTTTTTGAAAGCATGATTGTTAGTGATTTTCAACCATGTGGATTTACCATAATTTGCTGGGAACATACTTTATTGGGGATCATTAAGTTTTTATTGTTTAATTATTTTTTGTAAAAATAAATGCTATGCTATGCTATGCTATGCTAAGTCGCTTCAGTCGTGTCCGACTCTGTGCGACCCCATAGACGGCAGCTCACCAGGCTCTGCCGTCCCTAGGATTCTCCAGGCAAGAATACTGGAGTGGGTTGCCATTTCTTTCTCCAGTGCATGAAAGGGAAAAGTGAAAGTGAAGTCGCTCAGTCGTGTCCGACTCTCAGCGACCCCATGGACTGTAGCCTACCAGGCTCCTCCGTCCATGGGATTTTCCAGGCAAGAGTACTGGAGTGGGGTGCCATTGCCTTCTCTGGTAAAAATAAATAATACAATAATAAATGTCCTTATGTTACTTTTTAACATTATTATTTATTCCCTTAGGATAATTTCTCTCTGAAAAGTGCTTCAATGTACAATGTGAGATAATAATTAAATTTTATCTTTTAACAGTTGTTATAAGTTTTTCAGCAATTGTTTCTCTCCCCAATTATTTTGTATATAAATTTAATCATATACTATTAAATCATATTCTTGGGCTCTTCTGTTAATTAAAATATCAGTTTCTTCATACTTATGCAGGTACTGAAACTTGATAATATTTTATATGTGGTGGAATAAAACTTTATTTTTTTTAATTGCAAAACATTTCTCATAGTTAAAAATTTCACGTAAGCATTATAATCCTAAAACAAGTACAAAAACAGGGTAAGATGAGATTTCTACTGAAATAAGTTAAATAATTAACTTTAAAATTTAAAATACCTTTGGAAGAGTTAATCTGCTTATAATACCAAATTTTCCATCACATTATATACTCACAGAACACAAAATTCTGTTTACACAAATCGATAAGTCTCTTTTTTGTTCCTGGTCAAAGTTATAGCATTTTCTTCACATATAACAAGTGCATTTCATGTTATATTTATTAACATATATATTAATATTTCATTGGGATTTTTAAAGACAGTTGTTGGCATATGGGCTGTTATGTATAAAGTTTCTATGAATATTACTGTGCAAGTTTTTGTGTGGACATGTCTTCATTTCTCTTGGGTAGATACCTAGAAGTGAAATTAATGGATTATATAGTAACACTATATTTAACCATTTGAATAACTACCAGACTATTTTTCGTGACAGCCGTACCATTCTGCATCCCCACTAGCAGTGTATGTCAGTCAGTCAGTCAGTCAGTTCAGTCGCTCACTCGTGTCCGACTCTTTGCGACCCCATGAACCACAGCCAGGCCTCCCTGTCCATCACCAACTGTCAGAGCTTGCTTAAACTCAGGTCCATTGAGTTGGTGATGCCGTCCAGCCATCTCATCCTCTGTCATCCCCTTCACCTTCTGCCTTCAATCTTTCCCAGCATCAGGATCTTTTCAAATGGATCAGCTCTTTGCATCAGGTGGTCAAAGTATTGGAGCTTCAGCTTCAGCATCAGTCCTGCCAATGAATATTCAGGACTGATTTCCCTTAGGATGGACTGGTTGGATCTCCTTGCAGTCCAAGGGACTCACAACAGTCTTCTCCAACACCACAGTTCAAAAGCATCAATTCCTCGGTGATCAGCTTTCCTTATGGTCCAACTCTCACATCCATACATGACTACTGGAAAAACCATAGCTTTGACTATACAGACCTTTGTTGGTAAAGTAATGTCCCTGCTTTTCAGTATGCTGTCTAGGTTTGTCATAGTTTTTCTTCCAAGGAGCAAGCATCTTTTAATTTCATGGCTGCAGTCACCATCTGCAGTGATTTTGCAGCCCAAGAAAAGAAAGTCTGTCACTGTTTCAGTTGTTTTCCCATCTATTTGCTAGGAAGTGATGGGACCGGATGCCATGTTCTTCGTTTTTTTAATGTTGAGTTTTAAGCCAGCTTTTTCACTCTCCTCTTTCACCTTCATCAAGAGGCTCTTTAGTTCCTCTTCACTTTCTGCCATAAGGGTGGTGTCATCTACATATCTGAGGTTATTGATATTTCTTCCAGCAACCTTGATTCTAGCTTGTTCTTCATCCAGTCCAACATTTCACATGATGTACTCTGCATATAAGTTAAATAAGCAAGTGACAGTATATAGCCTTTCTCAATTTGGAACCAGTCTGTTGTTCGATGTCTGGTTCTAACTATTGCTTCTTGACCCGCATACAGGTTTCTCAGGAGGCAGGTAACATGGTCTGATATTTCCATCTCTTTAAGAATTTTCTGCAGTTTGTTGTGATCCACACAGTCAAAGGCTTTAGCATAGTCAATGAAGCAGAAGTAGATGTTTTTCTGGAACTCTCTTGCTTTTTCTGGGCTTCCCTTGTGGCTCAGCTGGTAAAGAATCCGCCTGCAATGCGGGAGACCTGGGTTCAATCCCTGGGTTGGGAAGATCCTCTGGAGAAGGGAAAGGCTACCCACTCCAGAATTCTGGCCTGGAGAATTCCATGGACTGTATAGGCTATGGGGTCCCAAAGAGTCGGACACGACTGAGCGACTTTTGCTTTCAGTTTCTCGCTTTTTCTATGACCCAATGGACATTGGCAATTTGATCTCTGGTTCCTCTGTCTTTTCGAAATCTAGCTTGAACATCTGGAAGTTCACGGTTCATGTACTGTTGAAGCCTGGCTTGGAGAATTTTGAGCATTACTTTACTAGCGTGTGAAATGAGTGAAACTGTGCAGTAGTTTAAGCATTCTTTGGCATTGCCTTTCTTTGGGATTGGAATGAAAACTGACCTTGTCCAGTCCTGTGGCCACTGCTGAGTTTTCCAAATTTGCTGACATATTGAGTGCAGCACTTTCACAGCATCATCTTTTAGGATTTCAAATAGCTGAACTGGAATTCCATCACCTCCACTAGCTTTGTTCGTAGTGATGCTTCCTACGACCCACTTGACTTTGCACACTCTAAGATATCTGGCTCTAGGTGAGTGATCACACCACTGTGGTTATCTAGGTCATTAAGATCTTTTTTGTACAGTTCTTCTGTATATACTTGCCACCTCTTCTTAATATCTTCTGCTTCTGTTAGGTCCATACCATTACTGTCTTTTATTGGGCCCATCTTTGCATGAAATGTTCCCTTGGTATCTCTAATTTTCTTAAAGAGATCTCTAGTCTTTCCCATTCTGTTGTTTTCTTCTATATCCTTGCATTGATCACTTAGGAAGACTTTGTTTTCTCTCCTTGCTAGTCTTTGGAACTCTGCATTCAGATGGATATATCTTTCTTTTTCTCCTTTGTCTTTTGCTTCTCTTCTCTTCTCAGCTATTTGTAAGGCCTCCTCAGACAACCATTTTGCCTTTTTGCATTTCTTCTTCTTAAGGATGGTTTTGATCACAGCCTCCTGTACAATGTTGCAAACCTCCGTCCATCGTTGTTCAGGCACTCTATCAGATCTAATCAGATCTAATCCACTATCAGATCTAATCCACTGAATCTCTTTGTCACTTCCACTGTATAATTGTAAGAGATTTGATTTAGGTCATACCTGAATGGTCTAGTGGTTTTCCCTACCTTCTTCAGTTTAAGTCTGAATTTTCCCATAAGCAGTGTATGAGGGTACCAATTTCTCCATCTTTGCTGACACTTGTTATTATCTGGTTTTTTATAATAACTTTAAACTAGTTATTGTTGCTATAAAGTAAAGTTATAGCAAATCTTATAATAGATCTTCCCAAGGCCTCTTCCTTCTGTGTCTCTGTTAGACTTATTGGCCAATGCCTCTTGCACAATGATCTGTCTCCTGGTCTCCAGCATCTTCCCTGGAGAATCAAGGTAGTGCACTGTTTAAAGAATACAGGTTGTGTGTCCAAACTATCTGGGGTCAAATCTCAGCTCTGTCATTTACCTGCTTGTGTGACCTTGGGCAAGTTGTGTACACCAAGTCACAGGTGTCCTTGAGGTCTTTGCATTAATGAATGTGATTTATTTAGCAAAGTGAATTTTAATAGATCCACACACTCTAAAGGAAATGGCTTTAACTTCATGCCCCTTCATGGCAAATTTTCAAATATTTAAATTGAAATAATATTTCTCAGGTGTAAATATATATATATATACAAATATATAATTTTTAATGATTCATTACTGAATAAGTTGTTTTCTCATGAATAAACCAAATACACTTAGTTTTATCAAATAAAACATGTACACCCATGGCTGATTCATGTCAATGTATGGCAAAAACCACCCAATATCATAAAGTAATTAGCTTCCAATTAATCATCTACAAAAAGTGACAGCTGATAGATGTTTAATAACTGGCTCTGGAAAAATGTATGTATATGTGTATATATATATACACACATATATATATACAATACACACATACATATACAGAGGGATAAAAATTTTACTGATATAAAGGATTGTAACACACAACTGTTAAAAATTTACAATACTTTTTATTGAAAGTTCAATATAGCTAATTGATTCTCACAAAATGCTTTCACTGATTTTTGCCAAACTCTAGTATTTATAGCCAACTTATGGTTACAATTCAGCCATGAATCTAAAAGTAGACTCAAAACCTAATTTGCTTTTCCCGATAAATTTATTGTCATCAAATTGAGTATGTGATCTATGGTTAAACTCTTTCTCACCCTTGATAAAGTACAGGCCAAGAACAATAACCCATCACATTCTGACCTCCATCACTGCCAGGATTCTGCTAGAGAGGTTGTCCAGAGTATCATCTGTGGTTGGAGTGCATTCATCCCTTCTTTGATTGCAGAGCAAGTTATTAAATCATTCAACAGGACAGAGGCTGCTCAGCTAACAGTTAAGACACTGTTCAGCTAGATCAGCCAATAATAGTAGACATAATTAGCTTTCATTTATTATTCTCTTTTCATCTTTCCCATGTAACTTTGAAATTTCTCATATGTGTCTACCATTTTTCCAGTATGATTTTTGCAAAATCTAATCTATCATACTCTACTTGTTTTGTTTATAATCCCTCAACTAGCCCATATATATTTTCATTCTTTTCACAGACTCCCTTGAGCCCTATTCATGACTGCTCAAATTTGTTTTAAAGATAAAGTGTCCTCTTCAATCATTTGGAATTGAACATGAGAAATTCTCTAAAATTTCCTCCTGTTCTTTGTAGCAAGTTACTCTGTTTTCCTAGAGAACTTTTTTTTTCTTGGATATGCCATATTTTTTAAGAGAGTTGATGATTTTTCTCTTTTTGTTCATCTTTACACACTAGTCTATGGTTAAACATGAATTATAGTTATCCCAAGAATGGGATAAGCATCTTCAGGAAAATTTTGGATCCAGAATGAAAAAAAAAATATCACATTTACTGTACCTATGGATTAATTTGTAAACACCCCCCAAATCTAGCAAAGTGGGTAAACTATCACTTGACAACCCCAGAATATTCTGATTCTAAAATTCTTTCACTGTGTTTGAAGAAACAAAAGGTGGACACAAGCTCCGCTGGCAATCAGTTTTCCCTCTAGCATGGCCTAAACTCTAGAAATAAGCAATGGCAGGAGACAGTCCCCTCCCTGTTCTCCCTTCATGTCAATCACCCCAATCACCATGGCCTTGCACGCATTGGCCACTTCCAGGTGACAGAGGGCTCCATTCTCCCTGTGGTCTTTTCTCACCTCTAGCTCTCATATTATTGCTGAGTTAAGAGACCATAGAGGAGTTTTATTAGCATCTTCTCTGATAACTTCTCAGGCAGTTGCTGTTTCTTAGAAATGGAGTCTGATTTGTACTACTTCCTGCTAACTATATTTCCTGATGTTTCTAGTATGTGGATGGCATTCCTGATGCTGGTAGAGGTTGATCTCTGCTTTGACTTCCATTTGTTATTTAAATAAAAATCTGAGTGCTGGAATTGTTATGTGCCTATGCTGGTTTTGCTATTGTTCTCTGGAAGTCTTTATTTGTATGTTATTTTTTATTTTATATATATTTTATGTTAATTTTATTTTATATAAGATATTTGTTAATTTTTATTATATATACATGCATACGGAAGTCTTTCTTTAAAGCATCATTAAAAAGGGAAAAGCAAAAATATTCAACTCAAATTAAAAAAATAATTTCAATTAGGAGTCGCTATGAGGAAAATCTGATATGTTTCAAAATAAGCTGAAAAAAGTTTACAGGTAATCTTTTTCTTTGATTCTTTAGGAAAATATGAAACATCGTGAGTTTTGTAATGCTATTTTTTGGTATCAGAAGATTAACTGCAAGTTACTATTGGCTTTTCTGATCAGTCTCTACCAGTCATTTGTAATACAGACCATGAGTCCCACATGGGACCTCATATTGACCACATCTTATTGTTGGCTTCTGTGAAATTGATCCTTCTTCTCCATCTCTACTTTTTATTCAATCTGGACCTATTTAAATAGCTGAATTGTCACTTTATTTAAGAATAATAACTCTTTGAATATGGTGATACAATTATGGTTATCTAATAAGTTACTTTTTCTATAAAAGCTTTATGTCCTGAGGCAGCTGTGAATTCAGAAGTCTTGATGTTGAAAAAATAAAAGAAGAAAAGCTGTAATCTCAGTTGGTGAAATGTGTCAAAGACTTTCAATTGAATTTAACCACACCAGTTCAACATAAAGCATAATAGCTTTACATCAGTGGTATAATAAAGAGAATGTTTTCAAAAGAGACTAAAAAGACATATGTACTATACTATGAGAATAAAACAACATCATTTTACTAATAATACTAAAACAAGGATCAAAAAAATAATTAAGACATATCTGACTGGTCAGATCCAACCATCTGGGATGTTTCCTTATGTAACAGACAAAGTTTAGCCAGCTAAAATTACCCTGTTCAGAATGTTCTGACTCCAAGCTAGATGGAGTAAATACACTCTATCCTGTGACATTCTCCCACTGAAAGCAGTTATAAACTCTGGACAGAATCCATAGAGCAACCCCCCTAACGACTCTGAAAAGTAAATGATAGCAGGCATAATTACAAAAAGAAACCATAACTTGATGTAATATGACACTGACAGGGAGTTTCTCATTTTTTTTTTTCTTTAGGATCATTCTGCCTAGGCTCAAAAACAGCCAAAACCCAGATGAAGACATACAGCAGGTGGAGATGGAAAAACTTTGGAAGAATGTCTCTCTTATAATCCCAAGAGCAGGCCACAAGACTCCTAAGTGTTGTAAAGAGAGGGAGAAATCCCTCCTTTATTTCTTTTCTTTCCTACTCAGCCCCCTGACAATACCATGATGGTATGTTAGAGGCAAGGATGATGGCAGCAGTGGGCCTAAGGGAACCATGCTAAAGGGAAAGAATTCACTCTGACCAGAGGAACTGTACTCACAAGAGGGTAGGGCAATGCCTATTGCTGGTTTTGTTTTTTTTTTCTCTGCTCTGTGATTCGTGGTCCTAATACAAATGCAGTTATAGGAATTGTGAAACTGAAAAGAGAAAATAAAGCTCTGGCTTTCTGACTAAAGTGCTGGCAAAGTGAGAGGGAGATCTGGGATCAAGAAAATTTCAAAGAAGGACTTTCTTGGTGGTCAAGCTTCTAGGACTCCACACTCCCAATGCAAGGAGCATGGGTTCGATTCCTGGTCAGGGAACTTAGATCCCACATACAGCAGCTAAAAGATTCTTCATACTGCAATGAGGATTCTGCGTGGCACAACTAAGACCCTGCACAACCAAAGAAATAAAACTAAATAAATAGATATTTTAAAATTTTTTGAAAAGAAAATTTCAAGGATATTGCAGAAAGGAAGGAGATAAAGAGGTCAATGCAATAATGTTGTTTATGAACTAGATTTATCTGAGAGCTGTTCATGATTGTATCTAACTATAAATAGTGTACTATTTGTGTTGAGAACTTCATTAGAGGATAGACAACCAGTCATGTCTCAGACTGGCTTCCAGGTTTTCCATTTAGATCAGCCCAAGTAGCACTCTAAAGGAAAATAAATGGGTATTGAAACCACAGCTGAAAGAAGGTAAATTAGAAGTTGCAGACTAAAATTAACTAGATAAATTGTTTGCTAAATCAAACAATCAAAAAAGTCAACAATCTCCTCAAGATTTAAATAAGATCCACAATCTCATGATACATTATTCAAAATGTTCAAGATACAATCCAAAATGGCTTAGCAAATGAAAAACAGGTAAACTTCAATTTATCATGGAAAAAGCAATCAAAAGCAGTTAACATAACTTTGTTCCAAGAAGTTAGGCTAAACACTCTTGAAACAAATAGTAAGATAGAAAATCTCAGCATAGATATAGAAAATATGAAAAAAGAACCAAACTGAAATTTGAGAGCTAGAACATACAAAAGTTGACATAGTGATTCAATGGATGAGGTCATTAGCAAAACAAAAATGACCGAAGAAAGAGCCAATGAACTGAAGAAAGAAACTATACCATCTGAACAGCAGAGAGAAAATGGTTTAAAAAAATTGAACAGAGACTCAGAGAATTCTGAAAAATAAAAGATCTAGTATTTATGTCATCAGAATCCAAGAAGGAGAAGAGAAAGCAAAGCACAGAAAACCTGCTTGAGGGAAAAAAAATGTCTGAAATTTTCCTAAATTTAGCAGAAGACATAAACTTACAGATGTAAGAAGCACAACAAATCTCAAAAAGGATAAACTCAAAGAAATCCACACCCAGACATGATGTAACAACTGCAAACTAAAGAAATAGAAAAAAGGAGTTAGAGAAATAAATGTGTTACCTATAAAGAAACAATGATTAGAATGACTAAATATTTCTCATCAGAAACCATGGAAAGAAAACGCAGTGCAACAACATTATAAAAGTGCTGAAAGAACAGAACTATCCATTGAGAACTGCATATCTAGCTAAAAAAAAAAAAAACTTTATAGGAAGAAAAATGAAATAAAAATATTTTCAGATAAAAGAAAAATAAGAATCTGCTGTTAGCAGAGCTGCTATATAAAAGAAATATTAAGGTGAGTTCTTCAAGTAGAAGGGAATTTATATCAGAGAGAAACTTGTAACATCAGCAGTGAAGGAAGGATGAAATAAATCATAAATATATAAAGACATATAATAAACTATTATTTTCCTCTTACATTGATTGACTCAAGTATGCAGTTGAGAGATAGTGTCATAGCATTGTCGATAACAATGAAGTTTTGAAGTGTGTAGATGCAATAAATGACAACTACCACAAAGGATGGGGGAGAATAAAGAAACTCCTGTGGTAGGAAGTTTTCAACATCCCACTTGAAGTGGTAAAATATCAGCCCTAAATACACTATGAAAAGTTAAGTTTGTATATATATTGTAATTCCTAAAGGAACCACTAAAATAATTATACATGGGCATATAGTCAAAATTCCATAGAAAAATTAAAATAAAATGCTCAAAAATTCAAATAATTTGGAAGAAAGCATCAAAGGAGAAAAAGAGGAATGAAAAACAGAGGAAGTGAACAGAATATGGAGACTGTCAAGGATAAAAAGAAGATGCAACCATATACTATCTAAAAGGGTCCCACTTTAAAATAACGATACAGATAGGATAAAGGTAAAAGGATGGAAAAGATACCTCCTATGCAATCAATAAGGGAAAGAAATATTATATAAATAAGTGCTATGTAAATATCACATAAAGTAGATTTCAGAGCAAGGAAAATTTACAGGGGTAAAGAGAGACTGCATAATGATAAAACCCCAAGTGAACATAATAACCGAAATGTTTATATACCTAACAAAAAGCTTCAAAAGACAGGGAAAAGTGATAGAAATAAAAGGGGAAATTAAAGTTGCAACATTTCTCTCACAGCTATGAAAAACAAGTCAAAATAAAATCAGAGGTGAAACACAACAAAATAATGTCTCAGCCAAATGGATCTAATTGATACTTACAGAGTGTTTTATTCAACAGCAGCAAAGTTCACGCTGAAGCGCACATGTGCGCATGCGTGCTCAGTTGCTTCACCGGTGTCCAACTGTTTGCAACCCCATGGACCGTAGCCTGCCAGATTCCTCTATTCATGGGATTCTTCAGGCAGGAATGCTGGAGTGGGTCGCCATGCCCATCTCCAGGGGATCTTCCTGACCCAGGGATCGAACTCATGTCTCCTACATCTTCTGTACTGCAGGCAGAGTCTTTACAACTGAGCCACAGGGGAAGTCCTGAAGCGCACGTGGACATTCATCAAAACAGACCATATTCTGGGTAACAAAACAAATTAACAACTAAAAAATAACGGCATATAAAAAATTGTGGGATGCAGTTAAAGCAGTACTTAGAGGGAGATTTATAACATTGAAAGATAATGCCAGGGCCAGAGATGTCTAGGAGCCAGTTAGTCGCTGAGGGATGCTCTGCCAGATGGAGAATGTCTGGAACAGAGGCATGGAGGATCTCAAGTTGTGCTTCAGACTGTCAGGTTTCAAGGAATGAGGACAAGTTAGGGAACCACGTTTAGTGAGAGTTTATTGAAATAGGGTTGAAATAGGGCGGAGAAGGCAATGGCACCCCACTCCAGTACTCTTGCCTGGAAAATCCCATGGACGGAGGAGCCTGGTAGGCTACAGTCCATGGGGTCGCTAAGAGTCGGACACGACTGAGCGACTTCACTTTCACTTTTCCCTTTCATGCACTGGAGAAAGAAATGGCAACCCACTCCAGTATTCTTGCCTGGAGAATCCTAGGGACGGCAGAGCCTGGTGAGCTGCCGTCTATGGGGTCGCACAGAGTCGGACACGACTGAAGCGACTTAGCATAGCATAGCATAGCATAGCATTGAAATAGGGCCCACAGAATACAGAGGAGAGCAGGCAGCGCCCCCTGGGGGGAACTTCCTTAGCCTTGCGCTGTAATTAATGCTGTTTCTGTGTCTCAGGACATTTCCATCAGAAAGGATCTCCTTACACTGCCCTCTAAACCCTGAAATACTACTTAAGTGCACTTCCTCTCGGAGAGGAAGAGCAATTGGTCTCCCTTCTCTGTGTCATCATACCTTAGGAAAGTAAGCACTTGCTGCTGGCACATTTATGCTGAGGTCACTGAAGCTGCCGAGATACGTGGCTTCGTTGTTTTCTTAATTTTTTTGGAGTGTAGTTGCTTTACAATGTTCTATTGGTTTCTATTGTACAGCAAAGTGAATTAGCTATATGTGTATATTAGCTATACATATATGTATGTATGTATGTATGTATATATATATATATGTATATATATATATATAGCCCCTTTTTTGGATTTCCTTCCCTTTTAGGTCACCACAGAGCACTGAGTAGAGTTCCCTGAGCTATACAGTAGGTTCTCATTAGTTGCCTATTTTATACATGATATCAATAGTATACACATGTCAATCTCAGTATCTCAATTCATCCCAACCCCTTCCCCTGCACCTTGGTGTTCATTACGTTTATTCTCTATGTCTGTGTCCCTTTTTCTGTCTTGCAAATAAGGTCTTCTATACCATTTTTCACATGTATGCATTAATATACATCTGTTTTCCTCTTTCTGACTTACTTCACTCTGTATGACAGTCTCTAGGTCTCTCAACTCTGTATGACTTACTTCATTCTGTATAACAGTCTCTAGGTCCATCCATGTCTCTACAAATGACCCAATTTCATTTCTTTTTTATGGTTCAATAATATTCCATTATATACATATACCACATCTTCTTTATTCATTCCTCTGTTGATGGACTTTTAGGTTACTTCCATGTCCTGGCTACTCTAAATAGTGCTGCAATGAACATTAAAGTGCATGAATATTTTTGAATTATTAAAAGGGCAACCCACCCAGTATTCTCGCCTGGAAAGTCTCATGGACAGAGGAGCCTGGTGGGTTACTGTCCACAGGGTCACAAAGAGCTGGACATGACTGAAGTGACTGAGCATGCACTGGGTATATGCCCAGAAGTGGGAATGCAGTACCCTATGTTTAATTTTTAAAGGAACCTCCAAACTGCCCTCCATAGTGGTTGTTATCAATTGTGTTTGTCTTTGTCTTCCATTATTCCAAGATGATACTGCTGAAGAGTGTTCTCCATGTGTCAAGAGGGCCTAGACACCTAACTTGTGATCTTGGAAAATGTGCATTTTACCTTAGCCTGTCTATATACTCTGTTGTTGCTCACAGCTCCTGCCTCTTGACCTTGCAAGATCACATGGTGCCTTTGCTCAAATGCTGTCTCCCTGTTCTCCATCCTGCCCCCTTTCCAGTACATCTCAGATGGCTGTACTGTGGCACCCCTACCTTCCTTGGTTTCCAACTATGGCTCAGTCATGCCGCACTGTCTGAAAGAGCTTTCCTCATCTTCATCACATTTCCTTAGCCTGCCAGGCTTCACTTATTTCTGCAGCATCAGCTTTCAAGTCCTGAGGCCATGCAGTTTTCAATCTGTTCAAATTAATGGGCTATTCTTTTTATTTTATTTTTAATTTTTTTAAATTTATTTTTTATTGAAGTATAGTTTTACAATGTTGTGTTAATTTGTATTGTACAGGTATACATGTGTATATATATATATATATATATATATATCTCCAATCTATAGTTTTCATCTACTAACCTCAGACTCCCAGAACATCCCTCCCTTACCCTCCCTCCCCCTTGGTAACTACAATTCTGTTCTCTATGTCTGTGAGTCTGTTTCTGTTTCATAGATAGGTTTTATCTGTACCTTATTTTAGATTCCACACATAATGGTATTTTACTTTCTCTTTCTGACTGACTTCACTTAGTCTGATAATCTCTAGGTCCATCCATGTTGCTGAAAATGGCATTACTTTATTCTTTTTATGACTAAACAGAATCAAGATGATCAGAAAAGAGCTCCTCCTGATGGTCTGTTAAGAAAAAGCTTCTCCTGGAGGTTCTGCAATGGCCAATGTTAAGTGGTTTTCAACTGTCTCTGGATAGTGGTTTTCCTAAAGCTTGAGCACATTTCAGAATCACCTAGAGAGCTTGAGCAAACATGAATTTCTGGGTCCCCCCCCACACCACGAAATTTGATTCAGTAGGGTAGTGAAAAGTATCTGCCTTTCAAACAAGTTTCTAGCTGATATATATGCTGCTGCTCCAGGATCATGCTTTGAGAATCACTCCTTTATTTATTTATTTTTTATTTATTTTAGTTGGGGGCTAATTACTTTACAATATTGTAATAGTTTTTGCCATACATTGACATGAATCAGCCATGGGTTTACATGAGTTCCCCTTCCTGGACCCCCCACCCACCTCCCTCCCCATCCCATCCCTCTGGGTCATCCCATTGCCCTGGCCCTGAGCCCTTGTCTCATGCATCGAACATAGAATGGTGTTCTGTTTCACATATGATAATATACATGTTTCAATGTTATTCTCCCAGAACCTCCCACCCTTAGAGAATCTTTTTACTGTTTGGTTTATGGAGTTACTAATTTGTACAAGGAGAAAGAGACTATGGGAGTCAGAGGAATGTTTTCTTCCAAGTGAAGTCATCTGATCAACGTGATGACTAATCAAGGAATCAAAGATGATACATGTGACATAGGTCTAAAAAAATAAAAAGCTTAAAAAGAGAGGCACACCACCAGACTTTATGTATGTGTGAAAAAACTTAGTGTACATCTGTTGATTTTTCGCCTGCCTGGGGTCTTGTGTTGAAAGAATTCTCTTATCAAGAACCTATTCCATGTAGTTTGAGTAGAAGTGACTCCTCCTCCTTCACCTCCATGGTGGGTAAACACATGACCTTGACCTGGCTCCCCATCATTCTGCATTCCCCTGTCCACAGTGTTTAGATTACAGAGGGATATATCACCCAAACTGGCCAATAAGTACTCTCTCTGGATTGCACTGGAATTCCCAGAAAAAGAGGCATTCTTTCCTTCTGAAATCACAGATTTGCCACCTTATAGAAAGAGCCTTTTTGGGGGAAGGGAGAATAGAGAAAGACTGAGTTGAAAGATGAAAGGAGAGAGAGAGAGAAAGTGACCAAGAAAGAGCATGAGACCTTGAAAGAGGATGAGACTGTTCTTTACCTGAACACCCACTCAGCCCTGCACCAAGCTGCTCTATAAAGCTTCTCAGCAGCACTGCCGGTGCATTTAGTTTTTATTTAAGCTACTTTTGCATTGAAATTTTATCACCTTATTCCCTAAAAGTTCTCCCCAATCCAAGACACCTCCCAGATATCTACCATCTTAAGCAAATGCCCATCCCATAATAACTGAGATTTTATACCATGCAAAGATTGAATGTGTTTTAATAACATTATGTCACACAAAAGGGTCTCCTTGATCAAAAACATTGGAGTAATACTTCACATTATGTTCTTCTCTTAGAAATATATTTCACTTATTAGCATATTGAAGAATCTGTGAAGTTTTTGGAGTAAATAAACCATTTAACTTTTTGTAATTCAGCATGTCTCTACTACATTTGATCATAGAGGCATGTGTATGTGTGTTTGTGTGTGTGACTGGCTACACAATATCTATAGCTTTCATTTTGCTTCTGTGATGAATTTGAGGCCATTTTATATGGTCCATACATGAAGTGTTACTCTTATGTATAAACCATTCCTCCAAAAATCACATTATACCTGTTAGAGAAGAAATACTATGTGAAATGCAAAAGCATGTGGCACCTTTCCTGGAGGATTGCTCTTTACATAAATAACACTACATTTAGCTTAGACTATGAAAAATTAAGCTGTATGATCAAAGTGAGGAGGAAAAGAAGTCTTCCTTTGATTTGTGAAGAGGCTTGTATTTCCTTGCAGCTGGTCTCTCTTTTTGATAGCAAATTCAGAGCATGGCCTCAAAGTCTTTTCAGTTAGAGTGAAGCCGTTCTTACCCTGCCTCTCTGTGAACCTGCAGAGAAAAGCACATGAACCTGAGTGCTATCATCTTTTATCCAGGAAGAAATATGTGGAGTGAGGTTAGGAGAAAGAGTCGACCAGAGGCACACATTCTCTTCTACACAACCCGGTTGGTCCAAGACCAATTCTCTGATTCCCATCCACTCTGATTCCCATGGCTACTTTCAAAACAAATGGGAAAATATTTCTGATGGAAAAGATATTTGCTCCACCCACTTCAGTGTGGTCACGGTCTGTCTTTTAGCAACTCAAATAAAATCTACCAAGGCTGAATTCCTGCATAATGTTCTTTAACCCTCAGCCAGCTCTGTCAGGCCCTAGGAACTATAAGCAGGCACTGAGGTTCTCTCTATACATCTCCTACCGTGACCTCCACCGAGCCTCAAGGGCTGGTACTTCTGTTCAACGAAGCTTTATTCAATAAGCACCACTAAGGTGACTGCCTTCCGCCACCTTGGCTGCTACATCCTTGGATGCCAGAAACTGACTAGAGTTCAACATGGCCAAAACCTCATGATAGAACGTACTGCCATGGGGAGAGATGCCCCTCTCGCTTTCATTTTGTAACTTTATCACCCTTCAAAGAGATCCCAGAGCAGCACTGCATTTGATCTCTTAAGAGGTGGTAGTGAAATAACTCAGAAGAAGAATTCCTTATTAGGATGGGAGGACATGAGTTCTATCAAGTTGGCACTGGAACATAGATTCATGTAGCTGAAACTGAGCTGTGAGTTCTCTAAAGATGTTCTTCAGTCCCCATAAAAATGGGTTTCTGGATCCTCTAGCTCCCTGCCTATATATGTCTGAGGCTCCTACTTGAGCTGGAACACCTACTACAAAATCATTAAAATTAAACAAAGATAGCAAAGGGAATAAAAAGGCTATCCAGACAAGACTGTAATTCAGAATGACACATACAGCCCTATGTTCATAGCGGCACTATTCAGAAGAGCGAGACGTGGAAACAACCTAAATGCCCATCAACAGATAAATGGATAAAGAAGATGTGGTACATATGTACAGTGGAATAATACTCAGCTTTTAAAAAGAATGAATAATGCCATTTACAGCAACATGGATGGACCCTAGAGATTACCATACTAAGTGAAGTAAGTCAGAAATAGAAAGACAAAAGCAATATAACATCGGCTGTAAGTGGAATCTAAAATATGATACAAATGAACTTATCTACAAAACAGAAACAGACTCACAAACTTAGAGGACAGTCTGTGGTTGCTTAGGCAGAGGGGGATGAGGGAGGGGAGGATTGGGAGTTTGGGGTTAGTAGATACAAACTATTATATAGAGAATGGATAAATAAGGTCCTACTTTATAGCACTGGGAACTATGTTCAATATCCTGTGGTAAACAATCTTAGAAAAGAATGTATATGTGTGTATCTGTATAACTGAATCACTTTTTTGTACAGCAGAAATTAACACAATATTGTGTATCAACTATACTTCAATTTAAAAAAGAGAATATCAATGATATTTCATACATTTTCAGGGACTATAAGTCATAGATTCATGAAGTTACCCTTTACCATCTTCCATATTAGAGACTGGAAAACATTTTCTGTAAAGGGAAAGATAGCAAATATTTTCAGAGAAGGCAATGGCAACCCACTCCAGTACTCTTGCCTGGAAAATCCCATGGGCGGAGGAGGCTGGTAGGCTGCAGTCCATGGGGTCGTGAAGAGTCAGACATGACTGAGTGACTTCACTTTCATGCATTGGAGAAGGAAATGGCAACCCACTCCAGTGTTCTTGCCTGGAGAATCCCAGGGATGGGGGAGCCTGGTGGGCTTCCGTCTATGGGGTCGCACAGAGTTGGACATGACTGAAGCGACTAAGCAGCAGCAGCAGCAAATATTTTAGGCTTTACAAGCCATGGAGTTTATGTTGTAACTACTCATTTCTGCTATTGTAGCCCCAAAGCTGCCATAGGCAATCTGTAAATAAATGGGAAAGTCTGTATTCCAGGAAAACTTTATTTTTGAAAACAAGGGACAGGCTAGACTTGGTCTGTATGCTGTAAGTCGACAACATCTGTTCTGTATGATAGAAATATTTAAAGGTCTTTCTTCTTTGAAGTGTGAATACAATGCTTCTAATTCATTTTCCTCATATATACATATTGAAAAAAAACATTTGATTGATATTTTCTTTTGTTGCTGTTCTTGGTTTTCCATTAAAGTGTTCAATGCTTTGTAATTAGGAGCTGTCGAAACGTGTATTTTTGCTCTCAAGCTACAGTTAATTTGGAAGCCTGAGATACAAGCTGCCTGGGAAATGTTTATTTAGCTCAGTCTTATTGCCAGAGCTGATATGTATTTCTCAACCTCTCCTGCAAATATGGAAGATAAACACAGCCTGAAATCCTCCTGTGCACACAAGAAGGTAGCGGAGGTACCCAGTTCCTTCAGTTCTGAAATGCCTGTCACCTCCTTCATCCCAATGCATCCCTGAGAACAGTTCTAAGGCCCACATTTACTTTGTGTCCCCTTCTTGTAGTTGAGCCAAGATCAGACGGCAAAAACTTCTTTGCCTTCTGCTCTATCTTCTTCTTTCCTCTTTCACCCTCTAGTTCCACCCTTTTGTAACTATCCCTTAGATGAGTAGCTAAAAATCTCTGCATCTTTTAAATGAACTTATATTGGTTAAGAAAAAAACTTAAAGTAAATGCAGGTACATTAGTTCAGTTCAGTTCAGTCACTCAGTCATGTCCGACTCTTTGCGACCCCATGAACTGCAGCATGCCAATCCTCCCTGTCCATCACCAACTCCCGGAGTTTACACAAACCCATGTCCATCGAGTCCGTGACGCCATCCAACCATCTCATCCTCTGTCGTCCCCTTCTCCTCCTGCTCCCAATCCTTCCCAGCATTAGGGTCTTTTCCAATGAGTCAACTCTTCTCATGAGGTGGCCAAAGTATTGGAGTTTCAGCTTCAACATCAGTCCTTCCAATGAACACCCAGGACTGATCTCCTTTAGGATGGACTGGTTGGACCTCCTTGCAGTCCAAGGGACTCTCAAGAGTCTTCTCCAACACCACAGTTCAAAAGCATCAATTCTTCGGCGCTCAGCTTTCTTCATCGTCCAACTCTCACATCCATACATGACCACTGGAAAAACCATAGCCTGGACTAGACGGACCTTTGTTGGCAAAGTAATGTCTCTGCTTTTAAATGTGCTATCTAGGTTGGTCATAACTTTCCTTCCAAGGAGTAAGTGTCCTTTAATTTCATGGCTGCAATCACCATCAGCAGTGATTTTGGAGCCCCCAAAAATAAAGTCTGACACTGTTTCCACTGTTTTCCCATCTATTTCCCATGAAGTGATGGGACCAGATGCCATGATCTTTGTTTTCTGAACGTTGAGCTTTAAGCCAACTTTTTCACTCTCCTCTTTCACTTTCATCAAGAGGCTCTTCAAGTCTTCTTCACTTTCTGCCATAAGGGTGGTGTCATCTGCATATCTGAGGTTATTGATATTTCTCCCGGCAATCTTGATTCCAGCTTGTGTTTCTTCCAGCCCAGCGTTTCTCATGATGTACTCTGTATATAAGTTAAATAAGCAGGGTGACAATATATAGTCTTGACGTACTCCTTTTCCTATTTGGAACCAGTCTGTTGTTCCATGTCCAGTTCTAACTGTTGCTTCCTGACCTGCATACAGGTTTCTCAAGAGGCAGGTCAGATGGTTTGGTATTTCCATCTCTTTCAGAATTTTCCACAGTTTATTGTGATCCACACAGTCAAAGGCTTTGGCATAGTCAATAAAGCAGAAATAGATGTTTTTCTGGAACTCTCTTGCTTTTTCGATGATCCAGCGGATATTGGCAATTTGATCTCTGGTTCCTCTGCCTTTTCTAAAACCAGCTTGAACATCTGGAAGTTCACGGTTCACGTATTGCTGAAGCCTGGCTTGGAGAATTTTGAGCATTACTTTACTAGTGTGTGAGATGAGTGAATTGTGCGGTAGTTTGAGCATTCTTTGGCATTGCTTTTCTTTGGGACTGGAATGAAAACTGACCTTTTCCAGTCCTGTGGCCACTGCTGAGTTTTCCAGATTTGCTGGCATATTGAGTGCAGCACTTTCACAGCGTCACCTTTGAGGAACTGAAATAGCTCAACTGGAATTCCATCACCTCCACTAGCTTTGTTTGCAGTGATGCTTTCTAAGGCCCACTTGACTTCACATTCCAGGATATCTGGCTCTAGGTGAGTGATCACACCATGGTTATTATCTGGGTCGTGAAGACCTTTTTTGTACAGTTCTTCTGTGTATTCTTGCCACCTCTTCTTAATATCTTCTGCTTCTGTTCGGTCCATACCATTTCTGTCCTTTATCGAGCCCATCTTTGCATGAAATATTCCCTTGGTATCTCTAGTTTTCTTGGAGAGATCTCTAGTCTTTCCCATTTTGTTGTTTTCCTTTATTTCTTTGCAATGATCACTGAGGAAGGCTTTCTTATCTCTCCTTGCTATTCTTTGGAACTCTGCATTCAGATGGGAATATCTTTCCTTTTCTCCTTCAGGTACATTACAGATTCATATAAGAGGATCTCAAGTTAGGAGAATTCTTTCATTTTTTTTCAAGAATGAGTTGGACACCATTGCCATCAACCAGGGAACCCATAAGGAACACCTAGCACATACCAGGTCTGTGCCAGGCATTTTACATGGTTACAGAGCTCGACACAGTTACATTTTGCTGCCTGAGATACCACTTAGAACTTAATGAATCAGAAAAACTAACATCATTTTCATGATTGTATGCAGTATTAAAAGACAAAATGGGTTAATATGCAAGCATATTCCACTGATAACTCTGCTAGTGAAACACCAAGAAGGACATTTAAAAGTGAAAACTGTCAACAAGAAATTAAAAATATAATTTAACTGAGAAATGAGGTTAAACAATATTTTTGTTTGCTTGTTTTTCCAAGTATCCATTGAAGGGAATAGAAGGCTGGAAGGGCATAAAAACACCCCTGAGCACTCACATCACCAGTTCTCCAGGTTTCTGTGGTCTGAGGTCTCAGATAGACTGGCAGGGTTACTCTCCCCACAGGTTCTCTGTAGCCTGCCAGCCCAGGCTTACTCACCCAATGACAGAAAGTTTCCGACAGCAGAAAGTAAGTCCCAGTGGGCAAGCACTTTCAAGCCTTTGTCTGCATCCCTTTTGCACTTGTTGCATAGGCCAGAACAAGACCCTGGAGTAATGAGAAGTAGAGAAGAGAAATTGAGGAGTAGAGAAATGGACTTCACATTTGTGGGCAAAGTCACATTGCAAGGTGGCCCACATACAGGGAGGCGGGGACAAGTTGGGGCTGTTATTGTAACAATCTCCTCCAGTCAACCAGGCATGGAAGGAATATGCATCCTTCCTTGTTGTATTTCCTCCTAAAAAAGAGTTAGCAAAGGACTCTGCAGCCACACACACCGTTATTATAACTAACAGTATGAAATGAGAAGGCCAGCTGCCCCACTGCCTGGTTGTGGGTGATACAACCCGGAGTTTTTACTGAATGGCGCTGCAAATTATATTTGGGTGAATTATGGCTTTTTACCTAGGATAGTTGTTTCATTGGAAAAACAATGAATAAAAAGTAATAGAAAATAGAAAAAATATTCCCTTCCTGGCACTTACTGTGGGCCTCAGAATTACCATGTTGAAGAGATGAATTCATTATTTGGCGAATATAATCTTCTTCCTTCTGGACATTGGTTATAACAGGAAAAAACATTATCCTTCTCTCCATGCCCAGGGATGATCAGCACACCACATGGCCAAAAACCTGTGTTGTCATTTGATCACTAAATCATATCTGACTCTTTCTGACTGCATAGAGTGCAGCACGCCAGGCTTCTCTGTCCTTCACCATCTCCCAGAGTTTGCTCAAACTCATGTCCATTGAGTTGGTGATGCCATCCAACCATCTCATCCTCTGTTGCCCTGTTCTCCTCCTGCCTTCATTTTCCCCCAGTGTCAGGGTCTTTTCCGGTGAGTTGGCTCTTCATATCAGGTGACCAAAGTATTGGAGCTTCAGCTTCAGCATCAGTCCTCCCAATGAATATTCAAGGTTGCTTTCTTTTAGGATTGACTGGTTTGATCTCCTTGCTGTCCAAGGAGCTTTCAACCCTGGTTAGGAATTTTCAAATGCACACAGTTGTGAGGATAATGTAATGAACACAAAGTCATGCTTCTTCAGATACAGATACGATGGATTCTACAGAACTGAAGAGCCAAGAATGGAATAAGATGGGCATTACTCTTGATGTGAGGAATAAGTGGAAATTGTATTATGGAAATTGGGAGGGTAGCTAAGAAACATGGAGTTTGCAATACCCAAATCCTAATGACTGCATTTATTATAATTACAGTCTGCCTTCCATATCTGTGGGCTTCCCATCTGTAGGTTTTGCATCTGTAGATATAGACAGCAAACTGTATTTGTTGTACTCTGCCATATTTATTTATGGTTTTTTTTAGCCACACTGTACAACATGAAGGATCTTAGTTCCCCAGCCAGGAATTGAACCAGTGCTCCCTGCAGTGGAAGCTCAGTCTTAACCACTCGACAGCCAGAAAATTCCCAGTCCTCTGCCATTTCATATAAGAGACTTGAGCGTGCATGGAATTTGGTATCCTTGGAGTCTCCTAGAAGCAATTTCCTGCAGATATGAGGGACAACTGTACGATGTTTGAGCCTCATCCCAAACCCCAGATTTTAACTTCTTGTTGGAACCAGATCTTCCAGGTAGGTTTCTAGTGCTTCTTGGTTCTCATTAGTTAGGCAGATGACCACAAAACAAACAAAATAAATAACTCTATATTCAGTGTTTAGGGAGAGGAGAGAGGAAGAGAGGTACAGTGAATATGGGTCCCTTTGTCATTCATGGGCCATCTAGGAAAGAAGAAATCACTTGCCATCATTCATACCAGCCAGTGAAGAGCTTAGAGGCCAAAGAGAGGAAGAAGAGACAAACAGAAATTAATGGCAGCAAGAAGCCACCCACATTCCAAGAATGGAGAGAACTTGGGAGGAGGCCAGCAGCTCGAGACATGCATTCGGAACTCAAATCACATGGTGCTATTCCGTGGAAGCTGGAGCCCCAGAGCTGCTGGTGGAGATACTGCTGGAGCAGCAGTTGGAGTTGCTGTGTCCCCCTCTCTCTGGGTGATGCTCCTTGTGGAGGTCATGGGAAAGCTGCTACAAAGAGCCTCCAGCTCTTGGCCTCCCCCAAAGGTGGCCACCCTCTCCCCATGTGTGTGGCTGCTCTCCGCCATTGTCTGAGACTCTGAGCTACTAGGGACGTGACTCTGCATCAGCCTGGACAAGACACTTTCTCAGCTCCACTGAGGTTTGAGGCTCCTCCTCTTTAGTCCTTTTTATTTCCCTCTCTTCTCTGCTATGTGTCAGACTGTACTGCAGTCCAAGACTCTCTAACCTCCTCCTGCTCTCGCTTCCTTTCCCAGTCTCCAGAATTCCCCACCTCCATAAATCTCTTGCATGTCTGATTCCATATTGGTTGTCTGTTTCTCAGACAACATAAACTGATAAACACTCCCCAGTTCCTCACAGTGTAAAGAGGAGCCCCAACTTGCTGCAAAAACTCAACCACAAACATACCCATCTCTTTCTCTCTCTCTCTAATGACATTGAAAATCTGTCTCCTGCTCAAGCTTTAGTCCTCCTCTTGTCCTCTGAAGCCATTTCTCCCTCCTTTCAGAGACTTCCCTCTATCATTGTTATTCTTCTCCCTCTTTTTTTATGACTAATTTTTATTGGGGTATAGTTGCTTTATAACACTGTGCTAGCCTCCACTGTACAGATACATATATCCCCTCTCTCTTGGACCTCCCTCTCATCAAAACTACAATGAAGTATCACCTCACACTAGACAGAATGAGCGTCATCAAAAAATCTACAAACAATAAATGCTGGGGAGGATGTGGAGAAAAGAGAACCCTCCTACACTCTTGGTGGGGAAGTAAATAGATTCAACCACTATGGAGAACAGTGTGGCAATTCCTTAGAAAGCTAAAAATTGAGCTACTATATGACCAGCAATCCCACTCCTGGGCACATACCCAGAGAAAGTTATCATACAAAAAGACATGCACCCCAATGTTCATTGCAGCATTATGCACAATAACTAGCACATGGGCACAACCCTTCTCTCTCTTATATCTTCAGTTTCACACTCCCTCCTGGCTCCTTTCTATCAGCATAAATATGTATGAAAATCTCATCCATTAGCAAAGGTGTTCACCTCAATTCCCAGCTTTTCTGCTTACTCTCTCTTCTCAGAGCCAGGCTTCTATGAGCACCAGCTATAGCAATTGCCTCCATGTCCTCACCTTCCATCTACACTTCAACCTCAAGGTCCTCTCCTGTGCCTGCCCCCACCCCCCACCCCCACCCAGTGAAAATACTCACTTCTGGGTTCCCAAGGACTCCCTGGTCACCAAGTCCAATAGTACCTTTCTGTCCTTCAATTTCTTACCATTCAGCCTCTTCGGAGCATTCGACTTTCTTATCTATTCCTTCCTTTTCTGGAGACTCTTTTCTCTTTCATTGTGGGGCATGTTTTTCTTCAGTTCTATAACTAGTGTTTCTTAGACTCTTTCTCTGATCATCCAACTTTCTTTGGTCCTGATCATCATATTTTTCATACAAGGACATTCATACAACGACTGTCATAATGTGGCCTTAGCCTTCATCCTAATCTTCAGCTTTTCTTCACTCTGCAGCATTAACTATCTCTCCTCTCTTGTCCCTTCTTTTTCTCATCCTCACCTTCTCTTTCTCTTTCCCCCCTGTTATTTCCCATTTCAGGTCACATGTAAGCAACTGCAGTTTTCTGATCATGTCATTTCTCTCCTTTGCAAAACTTTGTCTCAATAGCTCCTCTTCTTGGAAGATCTTCTCCACATCATGTGACTGCCAAAATCAACATCTCTGTGGCCACTTCATAGTTAAATTCTACAACCTTTCCTCTGACACCCATTCCCTTATCACCATAGCTTGTTAAGATGGCTGATGTCTTTTCCTGTAGAACTGCACACCTCCTTTTCTAGCCTTTAACACATTGTGTTGTAATTGCTTGTTTTCCTGTCATTTTTTACAAGAATAATTCCTTGAGGGTGTAGCTATGTCTTCTTTTCCACTGAAGCCCCAAGACATTGCATAGGACCTGGCAGAAGGAAGATCAATTTATGGAATGAATAAACAAGTTATTCTGCTTTAAATCTATTAAGTATTGGCCTATAGATAATAATGCTATTTTTGCTTAGGTGATCACATTCTTAAAGATAATTATTGGCCATAGAGTAAAATGCTAAACCTTTGGAAGGCATTTTTAATTTTATAGTTGGAATCCTACATAGTAAGTCTTAAGGCTGTTGAAAAAATAAAATATCTGTCCAACATTTGGAAAGTCTAAATTTTTCACAAGGGCAATTTGATGGAAGAAAAAGTTACTCAAAATTATACCAATGTCCTTTCATACAAGGAACTGATCAAGGAATTTTAACATTTGACCTATTCAAGTTTCAAAAAAATCTGATAACTGATAGCTGATTAGATATTTCAAATAAAGGAATGGAATTGTCTTTATGTAACCAAGGCATGGAAGGTATAAATAAATGAAGTTATCCCTGGGAGAAATGTGATGAAATGAGTTCCTAGCTTTATAGTTATGGAAGTATAGATTAGATTAAGCATCAGATTTGGGGAGAACTCATCAGATGACATTTGAGAGTCTTTCTAACCCAGCAGTAAGATTTTGATTCTGATGCTTTATATGTTCAGATCTCATAGACATACAATTACAGGCCTGAAAAATATTTTAGAAATTAATGCAGAATCTCAGAGTTGTAACACGGAGGAAAGCAGTCTATAAGCCTTTGAGTATATGTATGGATGAATATCTAGAATTTTTATCATTTAAAAAAACCTAGTATAGCAAATAAAGATGAAGTAGCATTGCATGAACATCAGTCAGTTTTGCCTACAGCTCATGATCTAGTGGGCAATTTGGCAGTGCGCATATGGTAGGGTCTTTGTCCAGCCATGTCAAACAACCACAAAGTCGCGAAGTTCATCTTTGTTCCTCTTCGATCCCTATTTTTTTCCCAAGTCTTGTGCCCATTGTATCTGCCAGTGCTTTCATATTTTCACTATGATCCCTGATTTCTCCCCCTGGATGTCTGATCTGGAACAGCTCCTCTGCTTAGTGTGCTACAAGCCAACAGGCATAAGCCATGCCATCACTGCTCTCCAAAGACTGGTCTGTAGACACATATTTTAGACAACACATGTGCACAGGGTAATTTTGGATACAGAAGTATCATAACAGTGTTAGTCACTCAGTTGTGCTTGACTCTTTGAGACCCAATGGACTGTTGCCTGCCAGGATCCTCTGTCCATGGAATTGTCCAGGCAAGGCGGAGGGGCGGGGGCCATCCTAAGATGGCAGAGGAATAGGACAGGGAGACCACTTTCTCCCCCACAAATTCATTGAAAGATCATTTGAACGCTGAACAGATTCCACAAAACAACTTCTGAACTCTGGCAGAGGACACCAGGTACCCAGAAAGATAGCCCATTGTCTTTGAAAGGAGGTAGGACAAAATATAAAAGATAAAAAGAGAGACAAAAGAGTTAGGGATGGAGACCTGTCCCGGGGAGGGAGTCATAAAAGAGGAGAAGTTTCCAAACACCAGGAAACCCTCTCACTGGCAGGTCTTTGGGGAGTTTTGGAATCTCAGAGGACAACATAACTGGGAGGAAAAATAAATAAATAAAACCCACAGATTATGTGCCTAATGGCAACTCCCAGCAGAGAAGTATCCCAGACACTCGCACTCACCACCAGCAAGCGGGAGCTGAACAGGGAGGTGCGGGCTGCATTGCTTAGGGTAGGGACTGGGCCTGAATGTCCTGAGGACAATATGAGGGAGCTAACGTGAGATAGCAACCCAAACAGTGGGATAGCCAGAGAGAGAGAAAAAAAAGAGAGAGAGAGAGAGAACTTTCCCGCGAAAAGCTCTAACCTAAGGCACTGCCGGGCCCTCTCACAGAACAAAGGGCGACAGCCAGAGCCAGAAAGGGGCAATCTTGGCCCCAGAGATGGCATCCTCTACCAAACTGTGAGCAGGCTCCCAGTTGCTAACTAAGTCTTCCTGGGATCCTGGACGGTTGACATCCGCCAGGAGGGTCGCAGCCAGAGATCAACTCCCCAGAGGAGACACATGGCATGAGATGGCACTCCCACTGAGCACCCAGGAAACCAAGCAGCTGGGACAGGGGAGGTGATAAGACGCCCCACCCCACCTGGGGAGAGTGTGCTCGCCAAGCACCTGGTCGCCTTAGCTGCTCAGACCTGGGAAAGGCACAAAACGCAGGCCCAACTGAGTCTGTGCCTTTGTGGAGTTCCCGAGAACCTGAACCTGAGCAGCTTAGACCTGGGAAATGCATGCAACCCAGGGCCCGCTTTAGACAGTTCCCCTGCAGAGCAACCTGGAGCCTGAGCAGTGTAGACTGGGAAAGCACACACTCCGTGAGCAAGGGCAAACCCAGTGTGGCCAAGACACTGCGAGCACTCCCCACACATGCCAGTGATATTTGTTTGCAGTGTTCCTCCCTCCCCACAGCACGACTGAACAAGTGAGCCTAAATAAGTGACCATCTTCACCCCTTTGTATCAGGGCAGAAATTAGGCACTGAAGAGACTTGCAAACAGAAGAAGCCAAAATAAACAGAGGGAACCGCTTTGGAAGTGACAGGTGCAACAGATTAAAACCATGTAGTTAGCACTGACTACATTGGAAGGGGCCTATAGACCTTGAGAAGTATAAGCTGGAACAAGGAACTATCTGAAACTGAACTGACCCCACACTGCCCACAACAGCTCCAGAGAAATTCCTAGCTATATTTTTACTATTATCACTGACTCCAGGGAACATTAATTGATAAGAGCTCATCCAAAAGCCTCCATACCTACACTTAAACCAAGCTCCACCCAAGAGCCAACAAGTTCCAGAGCAAGACATACCATGCAAATTGTCCAGCAACACAAGAACATAGCCCTGAGCTTTAATATACAGGCTGCCCAACGCTACACCAAACCCATAGACATCTCAAAACTCATTAATGGACACTTCATTGCACTCCAGAGAGAAGAAATCCAGCTCCACCCAACAGAACACTGATGCAAACTTCCCCAACCAGGAAACCTTGACAAGCTACTCATCCAACTCCACCCACAGGGAGAAACCTCCACAATAAAGAAGAACCACAAACTGCCAGAATACAGAAAGGCCACCCCAAACACAGCAATCTAAACAAGATGAAAAGGCAGAGAAATACTCAGCAGGTAAAGGAACATGATAAATGCCCACCAAAGCAAACAAAAGAGAAGGAGGTAGGGAGTCTACCTGAAAAAGAATTCAGAATAATGATAGTAAAAATGATCCAAAATCTTGAAAACAAAATGGAGTTACAGATAAATAGCCTGGAGACAGGGATTGAGAAGATGCAAGAAATGTTTAACAAGGACTTAGAAGAAATAAAAAAGAGTCAATCAATAATGAGTAATGCAATAAATGAGATCAAAAACACTCTGGAGGGAATCAACAGTAGAATAACTGAGGCAGAAGATAGGATAAGTGAGCTGGGAGATAGAATGGTGGAAATAAATGAAGCAGAGCGGAAAAAAGAAGAAAGAATTAAAAGAAATGAGGACAACCTCAGAGACCTCTGAGACAATGTCAAATGCCCCAACATTAGAATCATAGGAGTCCCAGAAGAAGATGACAAAAAGAAAGGCCATGAGAAACTACTTGAGGAGACAATAGTTGAAAACTTTCCTAAAATGGGGAAGGAAATAGCCACCCAAGTCCAAGAAACCCAGAGAGCCCCAAACGGGATAAACCCAAGGCAAAACACCTCAAGACACATATTAATCAAATTAACAAAGATCAAACACAAAGAGCAAATATTAAAAGCAGCAAGGGAAAAACAACAAATAACACACAAGGGGATTCCCATAAGGATAACAGCTGATCTTTCAATAGAAACTCTTCAGGCCAGAAGGGAATGGCAGGACATACTTAAAGTGATGAAAGGGAAAAACCTACAACCCAGATTACTGTACCCAGCAAGGATCTCATTCAAATATGAAGGAGAAATCAAAATCTTTACAGAAAAGCAAAAACTGAGAGAATTCAGCACCACCAAACCAGTTCTTCAACAAATGCTAAAGGATCTTCTCTAGACAGGAAAAACAGAAAAGGTGTATAAACTCAAACCCAAAACAACAAAGGAAATTGCAACGGGATCATACTTATCAATAATTACCTTAAATGTAAATGGGTTGGATGCCCCAACCAAAAGACAAAGATTGGCTGAATGGATACAAAAACAAGACCCTTATATATGCTATCTACAAGAGACCCACTTCAAAACAAGAGACACATACAGACTGAAAGTGAAGGGCTGGAAAAAGATATTTTATGCAAATGGAGACCAAAAGAAAGCAGGAGTAGCAATACTCATATCAGATAAAAAGGACTTTGAAATAAGGCTGTGAAAAGAGACAAAGAAAGACACTACACAATAATCAAAGGATCAAACCAAGGAGATATAACAATTATAAATATATATGCACCCAACATAGGAGCACTGCAATATGTAAGGCAAATGCTAACAAGTATGAAAGGGGAAATTGACAGTAACACAATAGTGGGAAACTTTAATACCCCACTCACACCTATGGATAGATCAACTAAACAGAAAACTAGCAAGGAAACACAAACTTTAAATGATACAATGGACCATTAGACCTAGTTGATATCTATAGGACATTTCACCCCAAAACAATTAATTTCACCTTTTTTTCAAGTGCACACATAACCTTCTCCAGGATAGATCACATCATGGGCCATAAATCTAGCCGTGGTAAATTCAAAAAAATTGAAATAATTCCAAGCATCTTTTCTGATCACAATGCAGTAAGATTAGATGTCAACTACAGCAGAAGAAACTATTAAAAATTCCAACATATGGAGGCTAAACAAGACGCTTCTGAATAACCAACAAATCACAAAAGAAATCAAAAAAGAAATCAAAATCTGCATAGAAATGAATGAAAATGAAAACACAACAACCCAAAACCTATGGGACTCAGTAAAGCCAGTGCTAAGGGGAAGGTTCATAGCAATACAAGCTTACCTCAAGAAACAAGGAAAAAGTCAAATAAATAACCTAACTCTACACCTAAAGCACCTAGAAAAGGAAGAAATGAAGAACCTCAGGGTTAGTAGATGGAAAGAAATCATAAAAATCAGGACAGAAATAAATGCAAAAGAAACAAAAGAGACCATAGCAAAAATCAACAAAGGCAAAAGCTGGTTCTTTGAGAAGATAAATAAAATAGACAAACCATTAACCAGACTCATCAATAAACAAAGGGATAAGAATCAAATCAACAAAATTAGAAATGAAAATGGAGAAATCACAACAGACAACACAGAAATACAAAGGATCATAAGAAACTACTATCAGCAACTGTATACCAATAAAAAGTACAACTTGGAAGAAATGCACAAATTCTTAGAAAAGTATAACTTTCCAAAACTGAACCAGGAAGAAATGGAAAATCTTTTTTTTTTTTTAATAAATTTATTTATTTTAGTTGGGGGCTAATTACTTTACAACATTGTAGTAGTTTTTGCCATACATTGACATGAATCAGCCATGGGTTTACATGTGTTCCCCTTCCTGGACCCCCCTCCCACCTCCCTTCACATCCCATCCCTCTGGGTCATCCCGTTGCCCCAGTCCTGAGCATTTGTCTCATGCATCGAACATGGAATGGTGTTCTGTTTCACATATGACAATATACATGTTTCAATGCTATTCTCCCAGAAAGTCCCACCCTCACCTTCTCCCTCAGAGTCCATAAGACTGTTCTATGCATTTGTGTTTCTTATTCTGTCTCACATATAGGGTTATCATTACCATCTTTCAAATTCCATATATATGCATTAGTATACTGTATTGGTGTTTTTCTTTCTGGCTTACTTCACTCTGTATAATGGGCTCCAGTTTCATCCATCTCAATAGAACCGATTCAAATGTATTTTTTTAATGGCTGAGTAATATTCCATTGTGTATATGTACCACAGCTTCCTTATCCATTCGTCTGCTGATGGACATCTAGGTTGCTTCCATGTCCTGGCTATTGTAAACAGCGCTGCGATGAACATTGGGGTACACGTGTCTCTTTCAATTCTGGTTTCCTCGGTGTGTATGCCCAGCAGTGGGATTTCTGGGTCATATGGCAGTTCTATTCCCAGTTTTTTAAGGAATCTCCACACTGTTCTCCATAGTGGCTGTACTAGTTTGCATTCCTACCAACAGTGTAAGAGGCTTCCCTTTTCTCCACACCCTCTCCAGCATTTATTGCTTGTAGACTTTTGGATAGCAGCCATTCTGACTGGTGTGAAATGGTACCTCATTGTGGTTTTGATTTGCAAGAAATGGAAAATCTTAACAGACCCATCACAAGCATGGAAATTGAAACTGTAATCAGAAATCTTCCAGCAAAGAAAAGCCCAGGACCAGACGGCTTCACAGCTGAATTCTACCAAAAATTTAGAAAAGAGCTAACATCTATCCTACTCAAAATCTTCCAGAAAATTGCAGAGGAAAGTAAACTTCCAAACTCATTCTATGAGGCCACCATCACCCTAATAGCAAAATCAGACAAAGATGCCACAAAAAAAAGAAAACTACAGGCCAATATCACTGATGAACATAGATGCAAAAATCCTTAACAAAATCCTAGCAAACAGAATCCAACAACATATTAAAAAGATCATACATCATGACCAAGTGGGCTTTATCTCAGAGATGAAAGGATTCTTTAATATCTGCAAACCAATCAATGTGATACACCACATTAACAAATTGAAAGATAAAAACCATATGATTATCTCAATAGATGCAGAGAAAGACTTTGACAAAATTCAACATCCATTTATGATAAAAAAACCTCCAGAAAGTGGAATAGAAGGAACATACCTCAACAGAATAAAAGCTATATATGACAAACTCACAGCAAACATTATCCTCAATGGTGAAAAATTGAAAGCATTTCCCCTAAAGTCAGGAACAAGACAAGGGTGCCCACTCTCACCACTACTATTTAACATAGTTTTGGAAGTTTTAGCTACAGCAATCAGAGAAGAAAAAGAAATAAAAGGAATCCAGATTGGAAACGAAGAAGTAAAACTCTCACTGTTTGCAGATGATATGATCCTCTACATAGAAAACCCTAAAGACTCCACCAGAAAATTGCTAGAGCTAATCAATGAATATAGTAAAGTTGCAGGATATAAAATTAACACACAGAAATCCCTTGCGTTCCTCTACACTAACAATGAGAAAACTGAAAGAGAAATTAAGGAAACAATTTCATTCACCATTGCAATGAAAAGAATGAAATACTTAGGAATAAATCTACCTAAAGAAACAAAAGACCTATATATAGAAAACTAAAGAACACTGATGAAAGAAATCAAAGATAACACAAATAGATGGAGAAATATACCATGTTCATGGATTGGAAGAATCAATATAGTGAAAATGAGTATACTACCCAAAGCAATCTATAGATTCAATGCAATCCCTATCAAGCTACCAATGGTATTTTTCACAGAACTAGAACAAATAATTTCACAATTTGTATGGAAATACAAAAAACCTCGAATAGCCAAAGCAATCTTGAGAAAGAAGAATGGACCTGGAGGAATCAACCTGCCTGTCTTCAGGCTATACTACAAAGCTACAGTCATCAAGACAGTATGGTACTGGCACAAAGACAGAAATATAGACCAATGGAACAAAATAGAAAGCCCAGGGATAAATTCACACACCTATGGACACCTTATCTTTGACAAAAAAGGCAAGAATATACAATGGAGAAAAGACAATTTCTTTAACAAGTGGTGCTGGGGAAACTGGTCAATCGCTTGTAAAAGAATGAAACTAGAACACTTTCTAACACCATACACAAAAATAAACTCAAGATGGACTAAAGATCTAAACTTAAGACCAGAAACTGTAAAACTCCTAGAGGAAAACATAGGCAAAACACTCTCTGACATAAATCACATCAGGATCTTCTATGACCCACCTCCCAGAGTAATGGAAATAAAAGCAAAAATAAACAAATGGGACCTAACTAAACTTAAAACGTTTTGCACAACGAAGGAAACTATAAGCAAAGTGAAAAGACAACCTTCAGAATGGGAGAAAATAAGAGCAAATGAAGCAACTGACAAAGAATTAATCTCAAAAATATACAAGCAACTCCTGCAGCTCAATTCCAGAAAAATAAACGACCCAATCAAAAAATGGGCCAAAGAACTAAATAGACATTTCTCCAAAGAAGACATACAGATGGCTAACAAACACATGAAAAGATGCTCAACACCACTCATTATCAGAGAAATGCAAATCAGAACCACAATGAGGTACCATCCCACGCTCGTCAGAATGGCTGCTATCCAAAAGTCTACAAACAATAAATGCTGGAGAGGGTGTGGAGAAAAGGGAACCCTCTTATACTGTTGGTGGGAATGGAAACTAGTACAGCCACTATGGAGAACAGTGTGGAGATTCCTTAAAAAACTGGGAATAGAACTGCCATATGACCCAGCAATCCCACTGCTGGGCATACACACCGAGGAAACCAGAATTGAAAGAGACACGTGTACCGCAATGTTCATCGCAGCACTGTTTATAATAGCCAGAACATGGAAGCAACCTAGATGTCCATCAGCAGACGAATGGATAAGGAAGCTGTGGTACATATACACAATGGAACATTACTCAACCATTAAAAAGAATACATCTGAATCAGTTCTAATGAGGTGGATGAAACTGGAGCCTATTATACAGAGTGAAGTAAGCCAGAAAGAAAAACACCAATACAGTATACTAATGCATATATATAGAATTTAGAAAGATGGTAACAATAACCTGACATGAGAGACAGCAAAAGAGACACAGGTGCATAGAAAAGTCTTTTGGACTCTGTGGGAGAAGGCAAGGGCAGGATGATTTGAGAGAGTAGCATTGAAGTATGTATATTATCATACGTGAAACAGATCACCAGTCCAGGTTCGATGCATGAGAGAGGGTGCTCAAGGCTGTTGCACTGGGATGACCCTGAGGGATGGGATGGGGAGGGAGGTAGAAGGGGGGTTCATGATGGGGAAAACATGTACACCCATGGCTGATTCATGTCAATGTATGGCAAAAACCACTACAATATTCTAAAGTAATTAGCCTCCAATTAAAATAAATAAATTAAAAAAAAAAAAAGAATTGTCCAGGCAAGAATACTGCAGTGGGTTGCCATTTCCTTCTTCAAGGGATCTTCTCAACCCAGGGTGGAACCCTGGGTTCCATCTCCTGCATTGCAGGCAGATTCTTTACCATCTGAGCCAAAATCAAACTCTTCAGATAGAGTGAAACAAAGCAGAAAGATGAGTTTGTTGTAAGGGTTTCAACCCGCAAGCTGGGAAATTCAAGGCTATGGGAGCAATGAGTTCTGAGTTGCTCACTAAAGGGTTATTATTTCAGCTTATTTATTGTCTAGTGATCTTCTTCCTTATTTAGATCAGGGTAGTTGAATCAGGGCAGCAAAGAAGTCCAAAACTGGAGTGAACAGACTTGGTGTTTGGGCGTTGGCTGGTGTCCTTCAGTTGAGTTTCATTTTTCTTTAACGTGCTTGTGCTGGCCAGTTCCTTTCTGTTGTCAACATAAATGACTCCATTTTACTTTGGGGTCTTTATCAGGTACTTGTGAACAAGCTTATTCCACATTTACCATTCCAAGAGAATAATGACTACGAGTCACTTTCTCTTGCATTAGAATTTACAACAGTGGGGCTCTGGGAAATCATGATGGGACCTTTCCAATTCCTGCTGATCTTTCCACTCCTGATATTTTACTCTATGAAGTGCTAGCTTTTGACTTATGCTAAGACTCCTTGGTTAGATAAAAGTACATAAACAAGCAATCAAAAAAAGGAATCAACCAGGAAAGACTAGAAACATTTACCAAAGATACCATACATCAGTAAATAAAGGAATTCTGTATCAGGCTAAAATCCTCTCTTATAGCCTCAGTATGCCACTACTTGCTCAATTACTCCTCTCTTGGCTAAACTACCTACTGTATTGCCATGTCCTCAAAGCCACGCTAAATGAATTGTCATGTAAATTCTGAGAAATCATTTTACTAAAGTATTAACCCTCACCATTTGTTAAGGTATTATTCTCTGCCAGATAATATCTGAATTCTGAGAGGTACTTTCAATGCCTCAGTCAGAATACTGAGAAATATGTTAACTTTAGGCACTATGTCAAATCTTTGGAAGACCTATGAAAAGAAAAAGTGAAAATGTTAGTCACTTAGTAGTGTCTGACTCATTGAGACCCCATGGACTATAGCCTGCCAGGCTCCTATGTCCATAGCATTGCCCAGACAAGAAGACTGGAGTGGGTATTCCCTTCTCCAGGGGATCTTCCTGATCCAGGTATCAGACCCACATTTTCTGCATTGTAGGCAGATTCTTTACTGTCTGAGCCACCAGGGAAGCCCTGAGAGACCTGTATCTGCCCATTAAGTCTTCAGTTCAGCTCAGTCACTCAGTCGTGTCCGACTCCTTGTGACCCCATGGACTGCAGAATGCCAGGCTTCCCTGTCCATCACCAATTCCCGGGGTCCACTCAAACTCATGTCCATCGAGTTGGTGATGCCATCCAACCATCTCATGCTCTGTCGTCCCCTTCTGCTCCCACCTTCAATCTTTCCCAGGATCAGGGTCTTTTGAAATGAGTCAGTTCTTCACATCAGGTGCCAAAGTATTGGAGTTTCAGCTTTAACATCAAACTTTCCAATGAACATTTAGGACTTATTTCCTTTAGGATGCACTGGTTGGATCTCCTTGCAGTCCAAGGGACTCTCAAGAGTCTTCTCCAACACCACAGTTCAAAAACATCAATTCTTCTGCACTCAGCTTTCTTTATAATCCAATTCTCACATCCATATATGACTACTGGAAAAACCATAGCCTTGACTAGACAGACTTTTGTTGACAAAGTAATGTCTCTGCTTTGTAATATGCTGTCTAGGTTGATCATATCTTTTCTTCCAAGGAGTAAACATCTTTTAATTTCATGGCTGCAGTCACCATCTGCAGTGATTTTGGAGCCCCCTCAAATAAAGTCTGTCACTGTTTCCCCATCTACTTGCCATGAAGTGATGGGACCAGATGCCATGATCTTAGTTTTCTGAATGTCGAGCTTTAAGCCAACTTTTTCCCTCTCCTCTTTAACTTTCATCAAGAGGCTCTTTAGTTCTTCTTCACTTTCTGCCATAAGGGTGGTGTCATCTGTATATCTGAGGTTATTGGTATTTCTCCCAGCAATCTTGATTCCAGCTTGTGCTTCATCCAACCCAGCATTTCTCACGATGTACTCTGCATATAAGTTAAATAAGCAGGATGACAATATAGAGCCTTGACGTACTCCTTTCCCTATTTGGAACCAGTCTGTTGTTCCATGTCCAGTTCTAACTGTTGCTTCCAGACCTGCATACAGATTTCTCAAGAGGCAGGTCAGATGGGGTATTCCCATCTCTTCTAGAATTTTCCAGAGTTTGTTGTGATCCACAGTCAAAAGCTTTGGCATAATCAATAAAGCAGAAATAGATGTTTTTCGGGAATTCTCTTGCTTTTTCTATGCCCCAGCAGATGTTGGCAATTTGATCTCTGGTTCCTCTGTCTTTTCTCAATCCAGCTTGAACATCTGGATGTTCACAGTTCATGTACTATTGAAGCCTAACTTGGAGAATTTTGAGCATTACTTTACTAGCGTGTGAGATGAGTGCAATTGTGTGGTAGTTTGAGTATTCTTTGGCATTGCCTTTCTTAGGGATTGGAATGAAACCTGACCTTTTCCAGTCCTGTGGCCACTGCCGAGTTTTCCAAATTTGCTGGCCTATTGAATGCAGCACTTTCACAGCATCATCTTTTAGGATTTGAAATAGCTCAACTGGAATTCCATCACCTCCACTGGCTTTGTTCATAGTGATGCTTCCTAAGGCGCACTTGACTTTGCATTCCAGGATGTCTGGCTGTAGGAGAGTGGTCATAGCATACTGATTATCTGGGTCATGAAGATCTTTTTTGTACAGTTCTTTTGTGTATTCTTGCCACCTCTTCTTAATATCTTCTGCTTTTATTAGGTCCATACCATTTCTGTCCTTCATCGAGCCCATCTTTGCATGAAATGTTCCTTTGGTATCTCTAATTTTCTTAAAGAGATCTCTAGTCTTTCCCATTCTATTATTTTCCTCTATTTCTTTGCACTGATCACTGAGGAAGGCTTTCTTATCTCTCCTTGTTATTCTTTGAAACTCTGCATTCAGATGGGTTTATCTTTCCTTTTCTCCTTTGCCTTTAGCTTCTCTTCTTTTCACAGCTATTTGTAAGGCCTCCTCAGACAGCCATTTTGCTTCTTTGCCTTTCTTTTTCTTGGGGATGGTCTTGATCCCTCTCTTCTGTACAATGTCATGAACCTCTGTCCATAGTTCATCAGGGACTCTGTCTATCAGATCTAGTCCCTTGAATCTATTTCTCACTTCCACTGTATAATCGTAAGGGATTTGATTTAGGTCATACCTGAATGATCTAGTGGTTTTCCCACTTTCTTCAATTTAAGTCTGAATTTGGCCATAAGGAGTCTTTGATCTGAGCCACAGTCAGCTCCTGGTCTTGTTTTTGCTGACTGTATTGAGCTTCTCCATTTTTGGCTGCAGAGAATATAATCAATTTGATTTTGGTATTGATGTCCATGTGTAGAGTCTTCTCTTGTGTTGTTGGAAGAGGGTGTTTGCTATGACCAGTGCGTTCTCTTGGCAAAACTCTATTAGCTTTTGCCCTGCTTCATTCTGTACTCCAAGGCCAAATTTGCCTGTTATTCCAGGTGTTTCTTGACTTCCTACTTCTGCATTCCAGTCCTCTATAATGAAAAGGACATCTTTTTTGGGTGTTAGTTCTAGAACGTTTTGTAGGTCTTCATAGAACTGTTCAATTTCAGCTTCTTCAGCATTCCTGGTCAGGGCATAGACTTGGATTACCATGGTTTTGAATGGTTTGCCTTGGGAACAAAGAGATCATTCTGTCGTTTTAGAGATTGCATCCAAGTACTGCATTTCGGACTCTTTTGTTGACTATGATGGCTACTCTATTTCTTCTAAGGGATTCTTGCCCACAGTAGTGGATATAATGGTCATCTGAGTTAAATTCACCCATTCCAGTCCATTTTAGTTCGCTGATTCCTAAAATGTCGACATTCACTGTTGTCATCCTGTTTGACCATTTCCAATTCATGGACCTAACATTCCAGGTTCCTATGCAATATTGCTCTTCACAGCATCGGAACTTGCTTCCATCACCAGTCACATCCACAACTGGGGGTTGCTTTTGCTTTGGCTCTGTCTCTTCATTCTTGCTGGAGTTATTTCTCCACTGATCTCCAGGAGCATATTGGGCACCTACCGACCTGGGGAGTTCATCTTTCAGTGTCCTATTTTTTCGCCTCTTCACACACTTCATGGTGTTCTCAAGCAAGAATACTAAAGCGGTTTTCCATTCCCTTCTCCAGTGGACTACATTTTGTCAGAACTCTCCACCATGACCTATCTGTCTTGGGTGGCCCTACACAGCATAACTCATAGTTTCAATGAGTTAGACAAGGCTGTAGTCCATGTGATCAGATTGGTTAGTTTTCTGTGATTGTGGTTTTCATTCTGTCTGCTGACTGATGGAGAAGGATAAGAGGCTTATGGAAGCTTCTTAATGGGATAGACTGACTGAGGGGGAAACTGGTTCTTGTTCTGATGGGCAAGGCCATGTTCAATAAACCTTAGAGGAAGCCATCGACACTTAGCACTGTTCCATTTTATTGTTCCAGTTGTTAGGAAATTATTTTAACCAATGCTGGGCAAAAAAGTGTCCCAGATGGTGAAATTCTAGGTATAGCTGATGGCGAGTTAGTGAGGGACACATTTTGGATCCAGTGACCGCAGTTCTGCTTCCAGACCTGATACTTCATAGCTATACAACCTTGGACAGATTATTGACCCTCTCTTTGTTTTGTTTCTTTCCCTAAAATGATTCTTGCCATAACAAGAAACACCATTAGAATTTGCCATAAATTATTTTTACAGGTTGCAAATATCCTGCTGAGGCACACTATAAATCTGAAATATTTATTTACAAAGAAATGCTTGTGTTTTTCATCTACTTTGTTACAGTGGAGTTTAGGAAAGCCATCCTTTTGTGGATGACAAGAATAAGTGGCATACACATGGCTAATGACAAATACCACTGAGGGTTGAGCTATTTGAGAGTTGGCTTAGCTTTGTTACTTGGCAAGCTCTTCTTTTTCCCTAACTGGTTAATTCATCTTTTGTTTACAGAACCTGAGCCTCTGTTTATACCTTAAAGGCAACAGAATTTTACTTAGTTCCTAAGGCAATTATGCCTAGAAGAAGATCATAAGATACCCTGAATGTGACATTTGACCTTTAAAGGATGGATAAATCATTCTCAGTGCCTCCAAGGTTAAACTCCGCAGCTGTTATTTTAAAGAGGGCAGTACAGACTGCTTTACCGCAACCTAGAAAATAGCAAGTTATTTTCTCTCTGGGGTGACCATTTTTTCCTAAACAAATAGAGATAATTGCCTATTTAATTTATGACTTGAGGCAAGTCACTTATTGCCTGAAAATACTCGTTGGAAGAGCCTGGCATTTTTAAATTAAAATACACTGTAATTTAGGTTACAATCTGTCATTTCTTTTTAATCCAATCATCATCCATTACTATATAAACAATTCTGATTGAAGATGTATATTTTTATAAAATAGCTCCTTTCCCAACTTCCTACTAAATTAACTATTGTAGACCCAGAAAAACATAAACACTGAGAACAATGAAGAAAACTGCAAGTTACCAACAATCCATTGTCCATTGACAGAATCTGGGGGAAATTTTTGCTAATGACAAAGGTGACATGAACAGTTTGAAGTAAGGAGCCCTTGATTAGGCCACTAGCCAAGTGCTGAGTGTCTGAGATTGAATTCCATGAGGCTGGAACTAAGAAAAGAAGAAGGGTCTATCTAAAACAACACAAGGCATCAAGAAATAGAGAAACATTCCAAGCCAGAGTCTTTTCAGAAAAATTAAGATTTCTACCATGGCAACAAGAGGTTTTGAATACAAAATATATTTACCAGATTTCTTACACAGAACATAAAAAGCATTAATAATAAAATTAAAAAGTAACAAATGCAACTTTATAAAAAACTAAAACTTTTGCTCATCAAAAGACACTATTAAAATATAAAAAGGTAAGATACAAACTGGAGGAACTATTCACATATATATGTCACTATAAATATGCCACTGTATATGTATATATACATATATACACATTTATATATAAATATTTATAAGTGGGCAAAAATGTAAACAGTCACTTGGCAACATAAGATATACAAATCGCTATCATACACATGAGAAGTTGTTCGTTAGTCATTGGTGAAATGCAAATTAAAACCATAGTGAAATACAATTACACATTCTCTGTAATGGCTACTATTAAAAAGAATGACAACACTAAATGATGGAGAAAATGTGGAACAACTGGAAACCTGATATATTACTTTGGAAAGTATATATTGCTTTTTAAAAACATTTTTAAACATATATTTAGCCTATGCTCCAGCAATTTCACTTCTACGTATTTATTGAGGAGAATGATGACATAGGCTTTCAAAAAGACTCATACAGTAAATAAAGAATTATGGTGTATTCATTCATGCAGTGGAACACTGATTGCAATGTAGAGTAAAACATTTTTTGCCCTAAAAGACTTCATGACTCTCACTGATATCACGTTAAGAGAAAGAAGTGAGGCACAAGAACATATACAATGCGGAGTATGTACTATCTTAATGTCCAGCATCAACCCTGAATTTTGGAAATGAACATAAGGGAAATTTTTGAGATGATAGATGATCTATATCTTAATCGAGTTGTAGATTACACAAGTGCATTCATTTGCTGAAACTCCTCAAACTGTTTTCTTAAGATATTTACATTATAGTATATAAATAAATTTCAATTTTTAAAACGTAAAGCATTAAGTAAAATCATTAAGTTCAAGGAATTAAAAGATAAGGCATTAAATTTTGGAAGAGTACTTCCAACTTGTTTTAATTTGGGTTCCCACAGAAGTACATTTTGAGACAGTATTTCAAAAGTTTACAAGGTAAGTTCGGGAAACACGGGAAGAGGGTGGGGAAGTAAAATAGGGAAAGGAAGCCAGCCAGCAATGGGTGTGTTTTAAAACAGATTCCACTGGACAATTAGAGCTTCATTTCCTGAAGAAACCTAGGAAACGGTGCAAAACACAGGGTCAGTGTTATTCTCCTGGTAGAAGAGGACACTGAAGTGTTTATATACCTACTCTCAATAGTCTTTGGTTGGGGCTGTTCACACAGGTTGTTAATTTCTGAACACTCCCAGCCTGCCATGTGAGTGAGAAGAGAAAAATTTTGTAATTCCATAAAAAGTCTTCAGGTACAGTAACAAGATACCAGCAATTAGAATTTATTTGTCCCACGCTGAATGATAGTGTCCAGGGGATACGTGGGAACATTGATAGCATTTGCTAAAAACCTTTAAAAATAATCAAATAGGGAAATTTGGCTTAAGGTTGACATATGGGTTATATGAGACTGCCCACTGCCGAGAAAAACTGTAAAAGATCAACAAAAACAAAAATAAAAAAATAAAGCAAAAAAATAAGGAAGAAATACAATTTTTTGTATTGTAAATATAATGAAGTAAACCTAGAACAAGTAAAACCTGCAAGAGATAAATAAATAAAACTGACCTCATATTCCCCTTTACAAAAAAAATCACCAGAAGGCAACAAGATATTGTACAAAGTTTTGAGGAAAAAGAAAAGTAACCTGAGAATTTATACACAGTTTTTGTTATTGGCTCCTGGAAAAATACTAAAATCCACTAGTATCGCTATTGCTGTTGTTCAGTCACTAAGTCATGTCTGACTCTGCAGTGCCATGGACTACAGTACGTCAGGCTCCTCCGTCCTCCACTATCTCCCGGAGTCTGCTCAAATTTATGTCCATTGAGTCCGTGATGCTATCTAGCCATCTCATACTCTGTCGTTCCCTTTTGATTTGCCTTCAATCTTTCCCAGCATCAGGGTCTTTTCCAATGAGTTGGTTCTTCACATCAGGTGGCCAAAGTATTGGAGCTTCAGCTTCAGCAACAGTCCTTCCAAGGAAAGGATTATTTCCTTAAGGATTGACTGGTTTAACCTCTTTGTAGTCCAGGGGACTCTCAAGAGTCTTCTCCAGCACCACAGTTCGAAAGCATCAATTCTTTGGTGCTCAGCCTTCTTTATGGTTCAACTCGCACTTCCATACATAACTACTGGAAAAACCATAGCTTTGACTCTATAGACCTTTGTCAGCAAAGTGATATCTCTGCTTTTTAATGCACTGTCTAGTATCATCATTTGATGACCTTTTTTCTTTCTTATGAGGAACAAATAAAATATGGATGTGACTATCGTTTTAAGCCATTTTTATGTGTGCTTTTCCTCTAGAATGTTAGCTACAGATTTCAACGAAGTGGAGAAGAATCAAGGGGAACACATGCAATGCTTGCAAATTTCCTGTTAAGAAATCATCTTTCTTTTTCAATGTGCTACCTTATTTCATGTTAAAGAATAAAGGGAATCTTTCCCTTCCAATGCCTCAAATGAAGTCAAAGTATGATGTCTGCGTGCTTCCACTGAAATGCCCCAAAGCAAAGGGTCTGATTCCCTATTCAGAGCCAACTCTTCCCCTTGGGCAACAACTCCCATGCCCTCTTATCTATTCAAAGACATCTCATCTGTTTTTCCCTATATGATCAAATCTCCTTCTCTGTCAGATCATTTCTATCAGCATACAAATAAATACTGCATATTTCTCCATCCTATTTCTCTGCTCCCCTTTGCAGCAAATGTCTCAAAAATTTCCTTTCTTTCTTGCCTCTATTTCTTTCTCCATTCTTCTTGAGCTGATTCCAATATAGCTTTTCCATACATCATTCCATTAAAACAGCACTTCTCAAGATCTTCCTTGACCTCTACCTTGTCAGATCCAAATCCTAATTGTACTTGACATTTCAGTAACATTTGACAGCAGTGAGAACTCTTTCCTTATTTAAGTAGTTTTCCACACAGCTTTGGGGACTGTATTTCCTTTCACTGACAGCACATTCTCTATCTTCTTTACTGGACCCCATCCCTCTGAATAGGGCTTCCCTGATAGCTCAGTTTGTAAAGAATCCGCCTGCTGGGCAGGAGACCCCATTTCAATTCCTGGGTCAGGAAGATCCCCTGGAGAAGGGATAGGCTACCCACTCCAATATTCTTGGGCTTCCCTTGTGGCTCAGCTGGGAAAGAATCTGCCTGCAATGCAGGAGACCTGGGTTCAACCCCTGGGCTGGAAAGATTCCCTGGAGAAGGGAAAGGCTACCCACTCCAGTATTCTGGCTTGGAGAATTCCATGGACTGTATTGTCCATAGGTTCTCAAAGAGTTGGACATGACTGAGTGACTTTCATACACACACACATCCCTCTGACCTCTAAACATTGGAGTGCCCCAGACTTAGTCACTTTCTTGGTGATCTTCCATGGTTTCATAGCAATAAATACCACTTGATATTCTGATGCTTCCAAATTTATATCTGTATTCTCTTTCCAGAACCTCCTATTTGTATATTTATGTTTGGTTTGGATGTCTAGTCAAATTCTCAAATTTAACATTGTCCATTCACGTAACTGAAATGCTCTGTGCCACCAAGCCTGTTTCTCCCACGTTCTCCATGTCAATGAATGAAGACACCATTTTTTCCAGTTGCTGTGAAACTAGAGTCCACTTTAATTTTTCTCTATGCCTCACACCTCACACCCCTGAGAAAATCTTGTTAGATATATCTCCAAATTATATTCAAAATCTGGCAAATTTTCATCAGCTCCCTAATCAGTACCATAATTTTAGTTACTTAGACTCTTGAAATAGCCTCTGAACTGGTCATCTTGATTCTGGACTGTGGGTGAATATGATGTGTCAGGGTATGTAAAAATACATCATTCTGATGAGTGATGCTAATAATGAGAGAGGCTGTGCATGTGTAGGGGCAGTGAATATATGGGAATCCTCTGTACCTCTCCCCAAATTTTGTGATCAACCTAAAACTACTCTGAAAAGAAGTCCTAAAAAAAAAAAATCCTACACTCTATAATATTACTGATTTGGTTGGTGTCTGAACTGCAAAGAAAGGAACTGATAATCAGAATTCAAATTGTTTTTTCTGTTGTTTCTTAATTTTTTATTTTGATGAAAAATTTTTTTGATGCCTTTTGTTTAAGAAAATATTGTATTCACTGTTCATTCAAAGTGGAGGAGAGATCATGTGATCTTTTCCGTGTACGGATATGAAAATCTGTTTTTCTCCACCAAATATCTCAGTTCTTTTTTTTTTTTTGAAAATTGCTCAGTTGTGTCCAAGTCTTCACGACTCCATAGACTATACCATCCATGGAATTCTCCAGGCCAGGATATTGGCATGGGGAGCCTTTCCCTTCTCCAGGGGATCTTCCCAACCCAGGGATCGAACCCAGGTCTCCCACATTGCAGGCGGATTCTTTCCCAGCTGAGCCACAAGGGAAGTCCAAGAATACTGGAGTGGGTAGCCTATCCTTTCTCCAGGGGATCTTCCCAACCCAGGAATCGAACCGGGGTCTCCTTGCATTACATGCAGGTTCTTTACCAACTGAGCTATCAAGGAAGCCCATCTCAGTTCAGAGAAGAATATTAATTTTTCATACATTTAAAAAAACTTTTTAATAAGTGTTTATTGAGTATTTATATACCAGGCACTCTAAAAGAAAGTTGTTGCTTTCTCTTTTGTTGAGCCTGGGGTTGACATATTAGAGCCTCCAGGACAAATCTGGAAGCCAGTTGCCCATTTTTATTCAAAAATTTTTATTTGAGCATAGCTGCATTTATTCATAAATGTCTATGGCTGCTTTTGCTCTGTAATGGTAGAGATGAATAATTGCAATAGAAATGGTAGACCCACAAACAAAATGTTTACTCCTATACTTTACAGAAAAAAGTTTTCTGACTCCCAATCTAAGGGATATGCCACGATATAAAGGCATTGGCTTTAGGACAGATAAATGTGAATGGAGTTAGGAAGAATGGAAGAAAGGAAGCCATGGGTGGCCAATGGGGCAATGCCAAGGGACCAAGGAGATAAGACTTGAGAAAGCTGGAGAAATCCAGGAGAAATCTGGCCAGGTGTGTGAAAAAAAAAGAATGATTGGTAATAAAGGGTTGGTCCCAGGGGAAGATGGCGACTAAAGACAAGTCTGAAGTGTTGCAAATAAGCCGTGTCTGTCGGAGTGGAAGTCGACTGAGACATCTGCTTGTAAATCAGGTGGAAATGCTTGACAGAAAGAGACCTGCAAAGGAACAAGAATGATACTATGACTGGAGAAAAATGTTTAGTGCAAGAGGAAAACAGAAATGCCTCATTTTTCTTATGCTTGAGAGGAAAAACAGGTTATTGTTAGCATAGCAATGGGAGGAGATGGGTAACCACGGCCCCTTGTTTTTCTGCCAGAGCCTGCTGCTGCTTACTCCACCAAAATCTCAGAGCAAACATACATGTTCATACTGGTTGTTAGTGGAGCTGAGTCTTTTGAGGATTGTCTATTGGGAAAATACTTAAGTTTGAACAAAGGGAGGTCACATTTCAGCACAGCTGTTTTAGTGGTTGGTGGACAGTATTAGATAGGTTTTGAAATGAGAACTATACATCATTCAAACATAAGTTTTCATAGGTCCAGGGATAGGGCAGGAGGAGGGAAGGCCTCAGAAGCAGAAGTCACCTGTATCCTCTTATACACAAGTGCACAACAGTCAAAGTTCCAACTGCCTGTGGGCTCTGTCTGGCAATTGAAGCCCACTCAGTTGGGCGCAAAAAGCTGGAATTTCCAGAAATAGCACCCCGCCCTGGCAGGCAGCCCTCCACAAATGACTAAAAGGAGTAGGCTAATAATCTCTAATTCTTGTATCCTCAGGTGGGATAACTCTGAGTCAGATGTGCCACAGTGTTCTCCCAGAGTTCCCTTGTGGGGTTGAGCTCCCATCAACCATGGTGCACTGGCTTGAGAACCTACCCTTTTCCTGGCTCCCTTCCCCTTCCCCTACCAGTCCTGGGATCACCTTGAATCATTGTCTCCAGGTCTCCTTCTGGAGAATCCAAATGAAGATAATTGTCTACACTGAAGTGAGAGGTGGCATGAAATTGAATGCCTACATGATTATATATCTGAATTGTACTCGAGAAAGAATATTAAGGTTGCATTGAGATCGACAGGTTCAACTTTCCAGCTTGAGAAGCAAGATAAAGCCCTTAATATGAGAACAAGTAACTAAGATCACAGACAATAAGAAAGATTTAGGGTATTTGGGATGGTGTTGCTGAGCTAGTTGGGCTAGTGGTTTGGAATTAAAGTCATGCATGACAGAAAGCTGTTCATTGAAGATGTACCACTCTTTGGCCCAGATTTGGGGCATCTAAATAACTAATGAAAATTAGTAAAATCTAGACATCCATTACAAGTAAATTCAATTCAAACAATTTTTGTAGAAGTCCACCTGTATGCCTTACACTGCATTGGGAACTTGGGGGTACAAAGTTGAATAAACAAGATTCCTGCTCTTAAGTGACAAGACAAGAAGTAAGGCTTTAGTCATTGCCACACTTTATCATTAAAGCATCCCTGTAGGGCAGCCTGGGTATGCATACTTGTATTCTAAAAAGAAAAAACCCAAGAAGTCAAGAGTGGTAGATTTTCAGGAAGATCATAAGTTAGAAAGGGAGATCAAAAATCTAGGACTGTAAGAACTGATTGAGTTTTTAATTTTTATCTAAGTGTTTTTTTCTCTTTACCACTCTACTATTTTGTAATTATAATGTTTAACCAGAGGATCAGAATTACATAGTACTCAAATGGAAAGAAATTCTCTTAGTCAATTATTTGTAGAGATTTAACACTATTCAAATATTCATGCATTTGTAGAGCATCTAACTAGGCAAATTGCAGTTTCTAGGTGAGATTAAGGGCATATATTTATGTTTAAGGAAATAAGGTAGCAATTTATGTTGCATTTTATTTATAACACCATGACAACTTTTTTAAATGAATTTTTATTGGATTATAGTTAATTTACCATGTGTTGTTAGTTTCCACTGTGCAACAAAGTGAATCAGTTATATGTATACATAAATTCACTCTTACTTAGATTCTTTCCCCATATATGTCATTACAGAGCATTGAGTGGAAGTCCCTGTGCCATACAGTAGGTTCTTATTTATCTGTTTTGTATATAGTAGTGTGTATATGTCAATCCCCATCTCCCAATTTATCCTTCCCCATGACAAACATTGAAGTGACAAATTATCTGTTTCAGACAGAGCCAGTATTAATGAAATGGTACTGAGTCTGTCAAAAGTAGCACTAAGTGGTCTTTAGTCTCCAGAGGAAGCTCACTAAAACATTTGCTGCTGAGCAGACGTTGTTGGCTGGATGGGATAAGGCTGATGGAGAGGAAGAGGGGTGGATGGAGAAATAGCATCAATGGAAGATGAGCAGGATATGGGTGGAGAAAAGTGAATAGTATTAGAAGAATATTTTATAGCTGTTCTGCTGGGTTTTTCAAGATTTTTGTTTATTTAAAACTAAGACAAAAATAAAAAAATGATGATAGTAATTTAGTACATGATAATTCGCACAACTTTCCTTGATCCTTATCCTCTATTTGAATCTCAGCCCTCCCTGAATCTCATTTCTCCTCATCCATCACTTCATCCCTGCACTTTACCTTATTCCTTATCTTCATCTCATCCTTACTCCTTCTCTAAACCTATCCTATTCCTCATCCTACCTCTGAATTTCAGCCTTGACCCAAGTTGCACCCCATCCATTCCTATCTTTCAAGAAATTAGTTGTTATACAAATGTCTAATTTAGTGGTAGTTAAAAACTAAGTCATTAGTTAAGTGATTAATAATAACTAATAAATCAATAAGAACAAATTTTCTAAGTAATAATTAATAATTAATTAGTTAAACAAATTAGTTCATTGATTATTAAACTGACTCATTGGTAATTTTTTTAAGCTGAAATTTTAATATTTTGGTTTTGGCTATATTAACAATTTCCTGCATCAAATGCCACATGAAAATGCTTTGTATACCTTGTCTAATCTTGGTGACATAGCCAGGTAAATAATAGCATAGTTTTACATATCATTGCTGAAATCAAAGTAAGATGAAATAAAATTTGCTGTATCAGTCAGTATGTCTTTAAATGGCCATGGGTCCCTATGACTCTATGCAACCACATTCATCCTAATGGGCATATAATATTTTGATATGGCTTTTAATTTGGTATTTATCGGAGGCCTTTAGGTATCACCAGAAAGTGAACCAACAGTGAAATCCACAGTGGAGGTGAAGAGAAAAGGGGAGATGGATGTGTGGGAGCCCTGGAAAGCAGAAGCAAAAAATTGCCCAGTAATATGCAATGGACTAAATGTCCAACTCAGAGTTATAAGGAGTACTTGGATTTGAGCATGGATGCCTAGAGGAATCAGCCTTCTAGTAGCGAACTCCTTTCATGCACGTTATCATTTTATGATGGATAAACTCAACATCTTAGAGATGTTCTTTAAGGCTGATAGAACTCAGTAACTATGGTGAATTTTAAAACCTCCACAATTCTTTGCCAAGAGATGGCATTCATAGCCTCACCCATGCTGGCTCTGGGTTGCCCCTGTAATTTACTTTGACTGATAAAATGTGCTGGAAGTGACACTGTTCCATGGACGAGCACTTCGGAAGGCTGGCAACTTTTCTGTTTGCCATCCTGGAAGCCAGTTGCCATGTAGAAAGTACAATTACCCTCATGGAAAGGGGGGCCATATGCAGAAAGGCTCTGGAGAAACAGAGATTATGAAGGGAGAGATGAAGCTCTACTAGCCACCGAACTTAGTCGTCAGACGTGAAAGGGAAGCCATGTTGGGTCTTCACGTGCATTAGAGACCCCAGTCCACACCACAAGGAACAGAGATAATCCACTCTGCCTAGCCTCACACTGACTGCAAATCATGAGCGTACACATTGTTGTTCTAAGTCACCAGGTTTTGGAGTAGTTTCTTACATAGCAATAGATAACTAAGACAGAAATTGGTACTTGGAGCTCGCATACTGCTTTTAAATAAGTTGGTGAATAAACAAAGCCATAAGACATGCAGTGTTGGCCTTGGATGAGCTGATGGCAAAGATTGGCAGGGTGACAAGGAAACTATTAGAGGAGGCTGAAAAAGCAATGAGGAAATTACTAATGGAAGCTGAATACAAGACGATCCCTGTTCTGTAGAGGCAGAATTTTGGCAACACTATTGTGTGTGGTAATGTGAAAGATAGAAAATTCAACCAATAAATTTGTGGATTTGGCTAAGAAGATGTCTGGGCAGAATGTTTAAAGTGCCACTTGACTTCTTTCAACTGTATATGATAAGGTATTATAAGAAAGAAGAACTAAAAAATTAAGTATTAAGTGTGCAAGCAAAACAGATGAAATATAGAAGGTTCTAGATAGTCTCTCCTAAAAGGAAAAGATTTTAAAAATGAGATATTGCCTCATGGCAAAGACAAAATCCACGGTACATTGAGTAAAATAGGGCCTCAAGCTAAAAAGCAAATCAAGGGGGTGGATGTAAGATGCTTGTTAAATTTCTTAAAGATTTACAGCACCTATATCCTAATCACCTATATCCTTTCAGCTAGACAAAATGAGTTCTAAATTCTTAAGGATATTGTCATACATTAGTTTGACATACCCAAACTAGAAAGAGGTTTGTTTGGCAGGAATTTTTGATGAGGCTTTTAGTGCAGAGAGTAAAGTTCCCCCAGATAGTCATAGAAAACCCAAAAAGACTTCAAGAGAAGGATTTTGGGCAAAGCATCACCAGCTTGGACTAAAATGGACAGAAACAGTTCAAAATGAAAAGGAAGCCTATGGGCTTTCTCTCAACTTTCTATGTGAAAGAAGTAGACTAGTTAATTGCAAGCATAACCATTTGTTAGAGGAAATGAAGGACTTCTAGGAGGAGAGTCAAGAAAGTGTAAGGCAGAAACAAGTTCTGTAGAGAACAAAGGATTGAAAGAAGCAAAACTGGGTCTCATCAAGTATCATTCTTCTCTGTGCCACTACGTTCTGTGATGCTTTGTTACACAGAATAGATAACTGAAACAGTCATACTTTGTGCTTTACAGGAAACTGAAAAAATTAACTGGGTTTCCTATTCTATTCATATTTCTATTAATTTGATTCCTTATGCCTTTTCTATTAAAACATCCATGAAGACAATAGTTTTAAACATAGGAACAAAATTCTATAAAGTGTCTTCTGAAGAGAGATCACAAGAGGCTATAATCAGTTAAATGCCTCTCAGTTCATTTCAGTTCGTCGCTCAGTCCTGTCCGACTCTTTGCGACCCCATGGACTTCAGCACGCCAGGCCTCCCTGTCCATCACCAACTTCTGGAGTTTACCCAAACTCATGTCCATTGAGTTGGTGATGCCATCCAACCATCTCATCCTCTGTCGTCCCCTTCTCCTCCAGCCCTCAGTCTTTCCCAGCATCAGGGTCTTTTCAAGTGAGTCAGCTCTTCGCATCAGGTGGCCAAAGTATTGGAGTTTCAGCTTCAACATCAGTCCTTCCAATGAACACCCAGGACTGATCTCCTTTAGGATGGACTGGTTGGATCTCCTTGCAGTTCAAGGGACTCTCGAGAGTCTTCTCCAACACCACAGTTCAAAAGCATCAATTCTTCGGCGCTCCACTTTCTTTATAGCCCAACTCTCATCCATACGTGACTACTGGAAAAACCATAGGCTTGACTAGATGGACACAAGTCTTCTCTTGTGTTGTTGGAAGAGGGTGTTTGCTATGACCAGTGCGTTCTCTTGGCAAAACTCTATTAGCCTTTGCCCTGCTTCATTCTGTACTCCAAGGCCAAATTTGCCTGTTATTGCAGGTGTTTCTTGATTTCCTACTTTGCATTCCAGTCCACCAAAGTTAAAAGGACGTCCTTTTTGGGTATTAGTTCTAGAAGGTCTTGTAGGTCTTCATGCAACTGTTTAACTTCAACTTCTTCAGCATTACTGATTGGGCATAGACTTGGATAACTATGATATTGAGTAGTTTGCCTTGGAAATGAACAGAGATCATTCTGTAGTTTTTGAGATTGCATCCAAGTACTGCATTTTGGACTCTTTTGTTGACTATGATGGCTACTCCATTTCTTCTAAGGGATTCTTGCTCACAGTGGTAGATATAATGGTCATCTGAATTAAATTCACCCATTTCAGTCCATTTTAGTTCACTGATTCCGGAAAAGTCAACCTTCACGCTTGCCATCTCCTGTTTGACCACTTCCAATTTACCTTGATTCGTGGACCTAACATTCCAGGTTCCTATGCAATATTGCTCTTTACAGCAATTGTCCTTGCTTCCATCACCAGTCACATCCACAACTGGGTATACCTCTGCATCCAGGTTAAAAAAAATTACAATATTGTAGTGGTTTTTCCCATACATTGATATGAATCAGCCATGGGTGTACATTTGTCCCCCATCCTGTATCCCCCTCCCTCTTCCCTCCCCATCCCATCCCTCAGGGTTGTCACAGTGCACCGGCTTTGAGTGCCCTGTTACATGCATCTAACTTGGACTGGTGATCTATTTCACATATGGTATCTTTTTAAAAAAAATTGCTAATGGGTTTTAGTCATTATTAGAAGAATGTTCTCACATCATACAATATTATTTATTGTGGCATATTTGTGGGTTTTTTACATTTTATTTTTATTTAATTATTTTATCAAAGTATAGTTTATTTACAATATTATTTTAGTTTCTGGTGTACAATTCAGTGACCCAATATTTTTATAGATTATGTTCCATTGGTGGCTCAGATGGTAAAGAATCTGCATACAATGTAGGAGACCTGGATTCAATCCCTGGGGCAGGAAAATCCCCTAAAAGGAAATGGCTACCCACTCCACTATTCTTGCCTGGAGAATTCCATGGACACAGGAGCCTGGCAGGCTACAGTCCATGGAGTTGCAAAGAGCTGGACATGACTGAGCAACTTTCACTTTCACAGTTATTAAAAAATAATGACTATATTTCCCAGTTCTGCACAATATATCCTTGTTGCTTATCTATTTTATACACAGCAGTTTATATTACTAAGGCCCATATTCCTATCTTCCCCCTCCCCCATTCCCATTGATATTTCGTTAATTCTATCTGACTGACCAATGGAAATGGAACACAAAACTTATACCATGTTATAAAGCTAATTATCTCTCAGTTTTAAAAATGTACTAGATGTGAGAATGATATTGTGTTTATATGTGGGAAAATGTCTTTTTCAGAGGAAGCAGAAATAATTGACACGAGTTACTTTTCACATATGCAACTTAATTCTACCTGTCTTTGTAAAAGTATTTTAAAATTGCAGATCTATGTATCTCAGTCTTCATTTTCCCCGACAACAGACTTTTCCTTGAGTACATTTATATTTCTGAAAACAAAACTAAGTTACTGCAAAGTTTTCTTAAGAGGGCTTATGGTTTGCTAATGTATGCTTTCTATGCCAGGAAACCAGTTTATGAGTCTTTAGGTCAAGATAAAAATCTGAAGTTTCTTTAAAAAATTTTAAGTACATTTAATCTAATTTTCTGCACAAAATAATCCTCATTACTTTGAAAAGAGAAATTACTTTATTTTAGAAGTTTCTGCCTTTATGATGATTGTTTTACTGCACTTTACCTAAATCTAAAATCTCTGCAGCTCATTCTTGAATTCTCTTGAAAGCGTTCTGCCCTTGCTCTCTTTTTGTCTCTGTCTATATACTGATGTATAATAGGCATCCAGTAAAAGTCACCCTTTAAGTGTACAGTTTGATAAATTTGGACAAATGTATAATGTCACATAACCAGCACCAAAATCAAGATAGAGGACAATTACCATCATCTCAAAAAGTTTCCTCGTGAGTCATGATCCTTTGTGGACATTCCCTTTTCACCACTCCTAGGCCTTGACAACCACTGATCTATTTTCTATGCCTATGTGACATTTTGCATAATATCATATATGCGTGTGTGTGTATATAAAATCACATAGTATGTAGATTTCTGTGACTGGATTCTTTCATTTAGAATATTGAATATTCATTCATGTTCTTAGACATATGAGTAGTTCTTTTTATTTTACTGAAGAGTATCCCATTGTATGGATGGACCACATTTTGTTTACCTATGCATCAGTTACTGGACCATTGAGTTCTTTCTAGATTTTTATTATGAAAAAACTGCTCTAAACATTCATATAAGGTGTTTGTGTGGGCATATGTTTTCATTTCTTTGGAAGAATACCTATGAGCAAAATGACTGTCACGTGGTAAGTGCATACTTAATTTTATAAGAAAATGACAAATTGTTTTTGCTAAGTGGTTGCACCATTTTGCATTTCCAACAACAATGTATACATACCAAAACTTGTGTGTGTGTGTGTGTGTGTCTACGTCTGTGTGCAGTTGCTCAGTTGTGTCTGACTCTGTGATCCCATGGAGTATAGTAGCCTACCAGGCTTTTCTGTCCATGAAATTTTACAGTCAGGAATATTGAAGTGGGTAGCCATTTCCTACTCCACCAGTAGGTATGCAGTGGTATGTAACTATGGTCTTTTTTTTTTATTTTAGCATTTAGCATTATTTTATTTTAGCATTTTTCTAATAGCTAACAATTTTGAATATCATCTCGTGTTTGTTTGCCATCATGAATCTATTTTGGTTAAATAACTGTTTCAATCTTTTGCCCACTTAAAAAAGTCTAGTTGGTTGTCTTCTTGTTGAGTTGTAAGAGTTCTTTATATTTGTTTAATACAAGTCCCTTAACAGATATATGTTTTGCAAGTATTTATCTCAATCTGTGGCTTATATTTTCATTTCCTTTATCAGTTTATCTGAAGTACTAGATGTTTAAAATTTTAATAAATTCACTTCTATTAATTCTTTTGTAGTGCAGCTTTTTTAGTCCTACCTAGGAAACTTGCCTAACCCCAAGGCCACAGAAATTTTTGTCTCAGGCTTTTTTCTAGACGTGTTGTAGTTTCAAGTTTAAAAATTAAGTCTATGATTAATTTGAATTATTTTTTGAATGGTGTGAGGTACAGATTGAATTTCATCTTTTTGCATGTAAATATCCAATTGTTTCAGCATCATTTGTTGAAAGGTCTAGTCTTTAAACATTGAATTGCTTTAGCTCTTTTATCAAAATTCAATTGATTATATATGTGTATGTCTGTTTCTAAACTCTATTTTATTACATTGGTCTTTATATCTACTATCATGTTAATATGTAGCTTTGTAGAAAGCCTTGAAATTGTATAGTTTGTACAGTATAACTTTATTCTTCTTTTTCAAGATTTTACTTATGTAAATTTAAAAATTTTGCTTATCAGTTTCTATAAAATAGCTTACTAAGATTTTACTGATTTATACTGGCATTATATTGAATTTATAGACTACTTGGGGGCTGATTTAACATCTCAGTTATATTACTCCAGTTATTTACATGTCTTTTGATTTTCCTTAGCAATACTTTTTCATTTTAAGTGTAGTGATAGTGCACATCTTTTGTTAAATGTATTACTAAGTATTTCATGTTTTGGATACATTAAGGAATATTTTCTAAAATTTAATTTCAAATTGTTTGGTGCTGCTACAGAGAGATATAGAGTTTTAGTATATAAACTTTGCTAAATTTACTTATTTGAATAAGCTGTTTTTTTTATAAATTCTTTGGGATCGTCTGTGTATAAAATCATGTCATTTGCGAGGAAAGACAATTTGCTTTTCCCTGTCAAATATATATGCTTTTTTAAAAACTGGCTTTGTTGCATTAGACATAACCTGAAGTAAGCTTTAGATAGGAGTGATGAGAGCAGACATTTTTTTTTTTTTTTGCATGTCTTAGAAGGAAAGCACATATTTTTTTCACTGTAAAATACAAGGTTAAGAAGAGATATTTTGTCCATATTATCAGGTTGAATAAATTTCTTTCTGTTCCTAGTTTCTATTTCTAGTTTTCATAAATGGATGTTGAATGGTTTTGCACCTACTCTCACATATTTTGCTGATGTGATTAATTACAGTGATTTATTTTTTTAATGTTGAACCTATCTTATATTCCTTGGCTAATCCCCAATTGGTAATGATTTATTATACTTTCTATACAATGCTGGATTCAGTTTGTTAATATTTGGCTAAAAATTTTTGCATCTGTATTTATAAGGTATATTGAATGATAGCCTTATTTTTTTCTTGAAATGCCTCGTTTAGTTTTGGTATTAATGGCTCCACAAAATAATTTGGAAAATTTCTCATCCTCTTTGATTTTCTGAAAAAAAATGTATAGATTGACACCATTTCTTCTGTAGTGTTTTATAGAAATCACCTGTGTGTCTATCTTAGTCTGAAGTTTTTATTTTTATCTATCTATCTATCTGTCTATTTTGTGGGAAGACTTTTCAGTATGCATTTAATTTCTTTCATAAATACAGGATTAGTCATGTTATCAGTTTCTTCTTTGGTTTGTTGTACCTCGCAAGGAATTTGTCAATTTCAGTTAAGTCATATTTATTGGCAAAGGTTTTTTTTCATAATATTCAACTAATATCTTTTATCATCTGTAGTTACTGTAGTAATGCTTCCACTTTCATTTCTAGTATTAATAATTGTGTCTTCTCTCTTTCTTAATTAATCTATCTTGAAGTTAGCAATTTTCTTGGTACCTTCTTTTACTTTTGTTATTTTTCTTTATTGTATTTCTGTTTTCATTTTCATGTATTTCTGTGCTTATTTTTATTGTTTTCTTATTAATGCTTGTCTTATTTAATTTGCTCTTCTTGTTTTAGAGTATTAAGTTGGGCAAAAGTCATAGACTTGAGTCTTTTCTTTCATTTCTAAAACATATAAAACAGTAAACATTCCTTTTATTACTGCTTTCATTGCTCTTATACTTTTTGATATTTTGTGTTTTATTTTCATTCAATTTACAGCATTTTCTCATTTCTGATGTGATTTCATTTGTTACTTGTGGGTTTTTGTGGTATGCAAAAAATTTTAATTGTTTAAATATTTTAATCATTGGAGTTCGTGTATGTGTTACCCTACATGATGAAAGGGAATTTGCAGATGTGATTAAGTATCTTGCAAGGGAAAGATTAGCCTAAATTATCCAGATATACCCAACATAATTACCAGGGTCCTTATAAGGGAAAGAGGGAAGCAGGGAAGTCAGAGAAGGAGATGAGACAACAGAGGAAGAGGACAGAGAGATGCAGTCTTGAGCCAAGGAATGCGAGAAGCCTCTAGAAGATGGAAAAGAAAAGGAATGGACTTTCTTTTAGGGTCTCCAGAAGAAACGCAGCCTTACCAACACCTTGACTTTAACCCAGCAATACGTGTTTTGGATCTCTGACTTGAAGGGCTGTGAGATAATACATTTGTGCTGCTATAAATCACTAAATTTTTTGTAATTTGTACAGCAACAATAGAAAGATAATAAAGTCATATAGAATTATTTTTAGAATAGATATGTGGACTAGTGGAATCACTACTTTCAAATCTCTCTCTCTCTCTCTCAGACACACACACACACGTGGATTTTCATTACATACATGTAATCCCCACCCAGATCAAGATAGACAAACTAGCAGGGTAGAGAATAGCTAATATCTTAACATCGCATAACTGTAAACATGCATTTATAGGTGTATGTACATGAAACACATTAATAGAGAGAGAACTTTTGGGGGAGATGGGTTATTGAAGTATTATTTACTAATAATGTGAAAGTATTAACTTGGTATTGTGAGAGAGTAAGCTCAGGAAAACATGTAAGTTTTATCTAGGGAGTGGTTACTTAGGAGGTGAGAAAGAGAGTGCAGAAAATGTCCATGAAAGTTGAGTTTGTAATCTAAAATTCCAAGTACAACATTTGTGCTCTATCTTTCTAGCACTCACAATGATTTCAGTTTCTCCTTTTTTTGTGGGGTGTATGCTCCTTAGATTTAGACACAACCAGGTGAACAGAAGTTACTGTCATACTTCAGCGGTTGTATGGGACCTCCTCCATGTTTTGTTTTCCTTTCATGGCAAACATGAAACAAAAAATGTTAAACACCCAAACCACGTGTCAGGTGGCTTTTGACTTTCATATGTTGTTTGAATTATTCCAATCAGCCACAGTATGATACATAAATATTTATCAGGTTGTACATTAAAGATGTGAGTATTTGCCCCCAACCCAATCTTCCGTGCACAGAAGGCAACATCAAGGCCTACATATCTCCCAAGGGGGTGGAGGTCCACACGATCCATGGTCCCTACCTCAGGTATGGCCAAGGAAAACATTAGGAAGCAGAATACTCCTGACAGTGGAGGAAGCACCGCTGAGAACAATGGGTAAAGTACCTTCCGGTGCAGACCTAGGACCTGGTCAGAGAATCCCCACAGTCCACGTGGTGAGCCTTTACCCAATCAGCCAGGAAGATTTCACAGTTGCTATAGGGGTATCATTCTTCATTTTGAATACTTAAGTAATAAATAATTCCAGACATTCTTATTTAAAACAACAAAAAAGTGTTTTTTAAAAATTTATTTATTTTTAATTGGAGGATAATTGCTTTACAATATTTTGTTGGTTTCTGCTATATATCAACATGAATCAGCCATAGGCACACATGTGTCCCCTCCGTCTTAAACCTCCCTCCCACCTCCCACCCCATTCCACCTCTCTTGGTTGTCACAGAGCACTGGGTTGTACAGCAAATTCCCACCAGCTGTCTAGTTTACATGTAATATGTATGTTTCAATGTTACTGTCTCTATTCATCCCACCGTCTCCTTCCCCTACTGTGTCCACAAGTTCGTTTTCTATGTCTGCACCTCCATTGCTGCCATGAAAATAGATTCATCAGTAAAGGTTTTATTCTCTTATATATATCTCAGCAAGGCAACTCTGCCCATCATAGTCTTCAAAGATCTGGATTCATGAAACTTCTACCATTTTAAGGTACTGCTACCCAACGCATGACTTTAATGTTTGCCAAGAAAGAGAAAAAAACACTGAGATCCCCACAACCTCCTAGTGTGAAAGTCACTTCTGTTCCCCTGGTCATGTATAAATCTAAGGAGTAGATGCCCAAAAGGAAAGAAGAAGCATAAATTATTATGAGCACTAGAAAGATACAGCACAGTTGTCTGTATTTGAAATTTTAGACTGCAAACTCAACTTTTGTGGACATTTCTCTTTCCGTACTCTCTCTATTATCTCTTGTCCAAATATCTACTTTCTAGATAAAGCTTTTGTTTTTTTCCTGAATTTAGTCTCCCACAACACCAAGATAAGACTTGATACTATATTTGTAGCTCAATAAAATTACTCTTTAGAGCTATTGCAAGATAAGTTCACTAAGTCAGCAGTTGTCTTGACTTGCATTTGGGGTTTGCCATTGTCTCTGTGTCAATCTGACAATTTTTAAATGTTTGACTAATGATGGCTTTTAAGCCTCATCCTTCTCTTTTCTCTTCTGTCCCACATTTGGGCAAGCAGATAAAAAGCCCAGATGTTCCCTGCTTTGACACTGGTGGGGGGTTCAATTCTTCAAGTTCTTCCTGGTGGAACCCTCACTCCAGCCTGATAACGCTGGTGCATGCATGGTGTATGCATGCTCAATCGTGTCAGGCTCTCTCTGACCTCATGGACCATAGCCTGTCAGGCTCCTCTGTCCATGGGTTTTCCCAGGCAAAAATACTGGAGTGGGTTGCCATTTCCTCCTCCAGAGGATCTTCCTGACCCAGAGATCGAACCTGTGTATCTTGTGTTGGCAGGCAAATTCTTCACCATTGAGCCCCCCTGATACTCTAACCACCTTGAAAACTCCAAGCCAGTTTCCTTTTTCTACTCTCAAGGCATTTTTCAGCTCAGTAGGGAGTCCTCTCCCAGTGTTTTTGAAAGACCTTATTATATGAGACATAAATCTTCTCATACTCTCTTGATGTGTGTGTGGAACTATCAATCTCAACATCAAACCAGATTGTGAGGGGGGTCCGTCTCTGCAGGGTGTACAAAACACTTTGCTTCTTCTATATAGGTGCAGGTTAACATCAGTTGAAATCCATTTTTTCAGGCTGTAAGCATGTACAGAATCTCAACTAACTTAACCTGTTTCAGGGCCAAAGAAGTCCATATGTTCTTCTTATGCATAATGCTATGTACTCCTGATTCATCAGCTCTTTGGAGATATTCGTCTTGTTTTTTGAGTTCAGCAATGTGTCTTGATTTAAAAAAAAATTATCTATGGCTGCTATCTATTTGTGCAGAAGAAAGTAGAAGGAGCTATAAAATAGTTTGCAAGTAAATAAGCAATGACAATACAAAGTGACAAGTGTTACAACATTGTAGTGGCATCAAAAAGTTTGGGAGAATTTAGACCTTTCCCCACAACCCAATTAGGAAATGATCCGGGAAATCTTCTGGGAAAAAAATTAATATGCTTAAAAATTGAGTAAGTAGATACTGAAACCAAGGCAGGAAGAAGAGAATTAATTATTCAACACAAAGGAAGCAGCTTTAGTGGATGCCTCAGAGCCAAATTCATTAATGACCTGAAGGAGTTCAATATGGCTCCTGAGTAGAATGGGTGAAACTAGGGGGAAACCTAGTGATTCATTAAAGCCAAGGTGAAGACATAGGTGTCATCTGAATCTTGAAGGCTATTGGTAGACTTTTACAGATTTGCAGACTTTTCCTGAGGGACACTGGAAGTCACCGCAGGATTTTAAGTAGATAAGTGACTTTATCAGAACAACAGTTTAGGAAAAATTCCTCTGGCTGTTGAGTGGGCACAGAATTGAAGTGGGAAGAGCTAGGGGTCAGCAGAGCAGTTTGGAGGCTGTGGCTATGATCTAGATAAGAGGTGAAGATTGACACCCCTGGGAGTAGGCAATGGCAAGTGAGAAAGGCGGGAGGATGCGAGGTGCTTCAAAAGTTCAGGAGGTGGAAGCAACAGAACTCATATAGCATCAGAGTCATAACACCCCGGAAGCCCCCCATCACCACCTCCCCTCAGCTGGCCTCCACCCACAGCCCCAGGAGGCCTGCTCCTGCGAGTCCTGGCCCTGCACCCAGGAACAGCTCTACCAGGCCGTGCCTCCCAGAGATCCACCAGTTGTCAGCATCAGGGGCTTTGGAGCTGCTGTGTGAGGTGGCCTGGGTCCCGCATGGCCGTGCGCTGAACCCAGGCCTAGGAGATGCGGGAGGTGGGGGCCCAGGCTTGGCTGAGCGGCTGGAGCATGTTGTGGGCCAGGTGCCATTCTGAGGGCTGGTTCCAATGTCGCCTGGACCCTGGGGGCCGCATGGCCAACCTGTATGTGGTTCTGGAAATCTGTAAGTTTGGGGGCTTCCTGCGTAGTTCAGTTGGTAAAGAATCTGCCTGCAATGCTAGAGACCTGGGTTCTATTCCTGGGTTGGGAAGATCCCCTGGAGAAGGAAATGGCAGCCCACTCCAATATTCTTGTCTGGAGAATCCCAAGGACAGAGGAGCCTGGCGGGCCACTGTCCACAGGGTCGCAAGAGTCGGATACAACTTAGCGCTATCTTTCTTTTTTTATACTCATGATGGGGATTCCTTGGTGGCTCAGCGGTAAAGAGCCCACCTGCGGTGCAGGAGATGCAGAAGATGCAGGTTCAGTCCCTGAGTCTGAAAGATCTCCTGCAAGAAGTCATGATAACCCACTCCAGGATTCTTGCCTGGAGCATCCCAGGGACAGAGGAACCTGGAGGGCTACAGTCCATGAAGTTGCAAAGAATTGGACTCAACTGAAGCGACTGAGCCTACATGCTCACGATAACAAAAAAGGAGAAACCATGGGGTAAGGAGAAAGTTACATGAACTGGATGATCATTTCTTGAGAAATAAAATGCAGGTGAAGCTATTGTATAAATTGTATACAAGCCATGGGAGATTAAACAAATGTTTTACTTTGATTATATCACAAATTGTGTGTATTCCATAAACTGGTTACAGACAAAAAGAAAGGGAAGAAGAAAAAAGTCAAAGAGCAAAGGATTGAAGCTGCATCCAAAGGATTGAAGCTGTTTGAGTATATAAGCAGAACTCAATAATGAAATCTGGACTGAAAATAAAGATTTGAGAAGTTTTAGCATTATGATGGCAATTTAACTCACAGAAGTGCATGAGATTATTCCGCGATGGTAAGGAACTGAAATAAGAATTATAAGAATAGAGAAGAAACCGATATGGTCAGTCATTTTTTAAAATATTTTAAAAAATTGAAGTGTAGTTGATGTACAATACTATATATTGTAGGTGTACAATATAGTGTTCCACATTTTTTAAAGATTATACTCAATTTCTGGTTGTTATAAAATATTGGCTATATTCTCCACATTGTACAATATATTTTTGTAGCTTATTTAATTTTTTATTTCATTTTTGTTTGTTTAGTCTTTTGTTTTGGCTGTGCTGCCCTGTCCAGCACACGGGATCTTAGTTTCAGTTCCCAGACCAGGGATAGAACCTGCATAGCCTTGCATTGGAAACATGGAGTCTTAACCACTGGACTGTCAGGGAAATCCATCTTGAAGCTTATTTTATACCTAATAGCTTCTACTTCTTTATCTACTACCGCTATATTGCCCCTTCCTCCTTCCCTGTCCCCACTGGTAACTATTAATTTTGTTCTCTATATCTATGAGTCTGCTTCTTTTATTGTTACTTGTTTGTTGTGTTTTTCAGAGTCATTTAATTAACTGTATTTAGTAATAATCTACAAAGCAGCAGAAGCAGAAAGCTAGAATAATTTCAAGTCTCTGCTTGGTCATCTGGGTGTCCAGCAGCACCACTATGATGATAATAAGTGATGCACCAGGAGGAACAGGATGGCTGGAGAAAATGAGCAAAACATCCTGACTGTGCTGAGCTTGAAGGCCCGGGGTGATTTCCAGAAGGGGATTTAAAAGAAAAATATATATGTCTGAATAAAATTTAGGGTTGGAGATTATGATTTAGGAGACATCTGTGGAAGCGCATAAAGCTGGGTAAATGAGTACAGAAAGAAATCAAAGCTATACTTTGCATTACACCAAAACATAGAAGTGAACCCTCTCTGCCTATTAATTTCCCTACTAATGCCTATGTTTGACTCATTTTCCCTAGCTAAATTGTAATCCCTTTGAGAGAAAAATAAAACAAAGCAAAAAATGTATCTCAGAATATAGAATAGATTACTTGACAGATGATAGGTGAGGGGAAAAAAAAACCCACCTGATCAGAAGACAGAATACAAGCATGTTGGATGCATTCATTGGGTACAGAAGATAGAAAAGCATATTAAAGAAAAAAAAAGAAATTAAATGGATAATTTGGACTAAAAGCCATTGAAATCAGGGTTTCCCAGACCTATGTTATTGAATAACTAATATGCATAACATGATCCACTTTTGATTGGAAAACTTGAAGTATGGTTTTTATGAGACAGACCTGAATTTTAATGAAGTTACTGAAACTCTTACTTTCACATGCATAGGGATAACTGAAGTTGTATTCAAATGTTGTGTGACTCTGTTTCTAAAGTAACTTGCAAAATGATATTGAGGTAGCACTAGCCCCTAAACCTAAGAATCACTTGGGAAATTCGGGGTTTTAATTGGCTTGAGTCCTCAGACTCAGTCTTTTCATCTTTGGTTTTAATTTTACAACTCATCCCTGAGGAGTGATTGTCTTCTAACCAGGAAACCCCTTCCAGCCTAAATCCCTCCCGGGTTGAGAGGGGGGCCTCCAAACAGGGGACATCCTAAAATTCTCCAGATTCTTCTTCAGATTCAGCCACCACCTGGGCTTCATTTCTTTTCAAACCAGACCTATAAAAGATTCGTCAGCACTTTTCCTGGGGGTAAGGGTCATTTTTTTCTTAGATAAGAGGTCAAGCGAAAAAAGTAGAATCTATTTGTTCCTCTTGAAACTAAGGACAAAAGGGTCAAAGAAAGTGCTTTTGCTGCTCCGTTTAGCCATTCTATGTTGTTATGAGCAAGTGGTTTTAAGCCTGCCTCAGCTCTATCCAAATCCCTGTTTAGATATCAGAGTCATATCTCCCTGATCCGGCTACTCGCAGCCTGCATTAGCTTTACCCTCCGCTGGTGCCTTGTGGTTGGGAAACGAATCACTCAAATTCATGCCATTTTGACAGAGAGCTTAGGGGCAGCTCAGCCTGGCAGAGTTGGCCGCAGCATACAAGGGCAGCCTAGACCCGCCACGCTACACTTGGGTCTGTGCAGCTGAGCTGCTTAATTGGGTTCTTGCTCTTCACAAGCCTCCAAATAGCTCTTCGAGTCCCAGAGTTGGTGGTGGAATTTTTTTTTCTCTCTCTCTTTTTTTTTTTTTTCATCTGGCTAATAAGATTTTCCAAGTCACCAAAGCCAGAGGGGTTTGGGAAAGAAAAAGCCTTCTTTGTTAAACAAAGCAAGTTCTATGGGACTCTCTGCCTTCAAATTTAGGGAACCGTCCCAATTAAAGTGTGAAATGATTGTGAATATGGAGGGATCTCAGTGGAAAAAGTAGCCTCCAACCCTGATGAGCATGGGCTCGGAATATTAGTCTTTGTGCAAATCCCTTCTTTGAAAGATCTGGAGGCTAGGACTTTGTTACAAAGAATTTAGAGAAACACCACAGAGTCAAAGGCAGCAAGAGACTCTGCAAAGAGTCTAAGAATTTAAAATGTGTTTGTTTTTCCACCTATCATGCTACAGATTCTTTTTTTTAAAAAAAATAAAAACTCAGTAGCCAGCATTACCAGATGAATAGAATTCAGTAAAATTTCCTTTGAAAACTGCCAAGTGAAGTGATGCATCAGGTCATAGTTCAGCCTTCTAAGCCAAGGTAGGCATCCTGAGGTATTATTTTCATCTAGAATAATATATGTCATGTAAATTTACACTAAGCTCTATGCCCTGCAAATATATACATATTTAACATGATGATATATCACATTATATAGGAAGAGCAGAAACAGTAGGAAATGGCCTTCATCCTTCAACAGCATTTTGAGCAATGAGACTAAAACAGAGGAATAATCCTAAATGATTAGCTGTGTGCATGCTCAGTTGCTCATTCGTGTCTGACTCTTTGGAACCCCAGGCACTGTAACCTGCCAGGCTCCTCTGTCCATGGGATTCTCCAGGCAAGAATACTGGAGTGGGTTGCCATTTCCTCCTCCAGGGGATTTTCCCGACCCAGGGATCAAACCTACATCACCTGCATTGGCAGGTGAATTCTTTACCATTAAGCCATGCCAACAAAGTTCCGTCTAGTCAAGGCTATGGTTTTTCCAGTGGTCATGTATGGATGTGAGAGTTGGACTATAAAGAAAGCTAAGCACCGAAGAATTGATGCTTTTGAAGTGTGGTGTTGGAGAAGACTCTTGAGAGTCCCTTGGACTGCAAGGAGATCCAACCAGTCCATCCTAAAGGAGATCAGTCCTGAGTGTTCATTGGAAGGACTGATGTTGAAGCTGAAACTCTAATACTTTGGCCACCTCATGTGAAGAGCTGACTCATTGGAAAAGACCCTGATGCTGGGAAAGATAGAGGGCAGGAGAAGAAGGGGATGACAGAGGATGGGATGGCTGGATGGCATCATCGACTCAATGGACATGGGTTTGGGTGGACTCAGGGAGTTGGTGATGGACAGGGAGGCCTGGCGTGCTGCGGTTCATGGGGTCGCAAAGAGTCGGACACGACTGAGCAACTGAACTGAACTGAACTGAACTCCAAAGATACTTTCAATGGCCTCTGAGATTCAAATAAGGGTGCGTTTGTCTCCTTGAGAATTTGGAGATCCTGAGGGAGAAGCTGCTGCAGGGAGGCATGTGTTTCTCTAACCAGGCAACAGCTACCTCATCCCAGCAGTGGGCTGCCTCGTGGCAATGCTGCTCACCGATACTAATGATGCCAAAAACTCAGCCTCTGTGCCTTGGTGTTGAATTGAATCTCAGAGACAGAGTTTTGGGTGAAGAGGAAAAGAATAGCTTTATTGCTTTGCCAGACAAAGTGGGACACAACTCTACTGTATATTTGCCTTTACTGATGAGATTTTTCTTTTCATACATTTCATATTTCTAGTTGTGGTCTTTTCTTTTCCACTTAAAGAAGTCCCTTTATCATTTCTTGCAAGGCGGGTTTAATTGGTCATGAACTTTTTTAGTTTTTGCTTATCTGAGAAACTCTATTTCTCCTTCAGTTCTGAATGATAACCTATTATAGGATTTTTTCCTTTAGCATTTTAAACATATCTTCTGCTTTGCTAAGTTTTCATTGAAAAATCAGCTGACAGCCTCATAGAGGTTTCCTTGTATATGACTGTTTTTCACTTGCTGGCTTTAAAATTCTTTCTAATTTTTGTCATTTTTAAACATTTATTTTTAATTGAAGGATGATTGCTTTAAAATATTGCGTTGGCTTCTGCCATATGACAAAGTGAATTATCCATAAGTATACATATGTCCCCTCCCTCCTGAATCTCCCCACTGCCCCCTACCCCACCCCACCCCTCTGTGTTGTCAGAAAGCACCAGGCTGAGCTCCCTGTGTTACACAGCAACTTCCCAATAGTCATCTATTTTACATCTGGTAATGTATATATTTCAATGCTACTCTCTCAATTTGTCCTACCCTCTCCTTCCCCTGCTGTGTCCACAAGTCTGTTCTCTATGTCTGTCTCTATTCCTGCCCTGCATCAGTACCATTTTTGTAGATTCCATATATATGTGTTATACAAAATTTGTTTGTCTCTTTCTGACTTACTTCACTGTGTATAACAGGCTCTAGGTTCATCCACTCACTAGAACTGACTCAAAAGCATTCCTTTTTATGGCTGAGTAATATTCCATTATATATCTTTATCACAACTTCTTTATTCATTCATCTGTCAATGGACATCTGGGTTACTTCCATGTCCTGGCTATTGTAAATAGTACTGCTGTGAACAATGAGGATACGTGTGTCTTTCTCAATTATGGTTTTCTCAGATATATGCCCAGTGGTTGGATTGCTAAGTCATATGGTAGTTTTATTCCTAGTTTTCAAAGGAATCTCCATACTGTTCTCCATTGTGGCTGCATTAATTAACATTCCCACCAAGAGTGCAAGAAGGTTGCCTTTTCTCTACACCCTTTCCAGTATTTATTAAAATGTTTCTAGATTTTTTCATGATGGCCATTCTGACTGGTATGAGGTGATACCTCATTGTAGTTTGGATTTGCATTTCTCTAATAATGAGTGATGTTAAGCATCTTTTCATGTGCCTAATGGCCATCTATATAATTTTTGCCATTTTAATTATATATGTCTTTGTGTAGATTTCTTTGGCTTCTTCTTGTTTGGGACTCTCTGTGGTTCCTGGACCTGGATATCCATTTCCTTCCCCAGGCCACAGGAGATTTTTTTAGCCATTGTTTCCTCAAATACATGTTGTGCCCCTTTCTCTCTCTTCTACTTCTGGGACCCCTATGATGGGAATGTTATTACGCATGATGTTTTCTCAGTGATCTCTTGAACTATCCTCATTTTTTAAATTCATTTTTTTTCTTTTGCTGTTTTATGATTTTCAATATTTTGTCTTCTAGGTCGCTTATGTGTTCTTCTGTATCATCTAATCTGCTATTGATTTCCTCTAACATATTGCTCACTTCATTGTATTCTTCAGCTTTAATTGGCTGTTTTTTATATTCTCTAATTTTTTGTTGAAGTTCTCACTGTGTTCTTCTACTCTTCATCTGAGTTTGGTGAGCACTTTTCTTTGAACTCTTTATCAGGTAAATTATCTCCATTTCATCAGGACTTTTTTTTTCCCCTAGAGTTTTATCTTGTTCTTTTGTTTGGAACATATTCTTCTGTCTCCTCATTTTATTTGACTTTCTTTGTCTTTATGAATTAGGGAAAGAAGCTTAAAATTTTGTCCTTGTGTGGATGCATCTCTATGCAGACTGTGTATGCCCAGTAGCTTTGGCAGGATGGGAAGTGAGTGCAGGCTGGGGCTTTTTCTGGGGGGCACCAGGCCTATAACCTTAATGAGGGACCTAAAGCTGGAACATGGTGCAGGCCAAGGATTCACCTGGGGCCTGCTGGGGACCACTACCTTGGTGGGGGTGCTAGAGCTGGATGCAGGCTGGGAGGTGTTCAGGCCACCTGGAGTGCCAGACATTTTCCAAGCAGCTGCCTCTGCACTAGGTCTCAGAGCAAGTAAGCTGTGTACAAGTCCTTTAAGAATGTAGTCTGGGTTTCCTATAGCCTTTTGGTTCTCCAGGTTGTAAGCCTCACTGGCTTTCAAAACAAGTTAAGGAAGACGGGCTTGTCTTCCCAGTGCCAATCACCAAGTTTGGGGTGCCTAATGTGGGGCTCAAATCACTTGCTTCTTAGGGAAGACCTTTGAGTTTGTGATATCCCCTTTTTCTTTTGAGTCACCTGACTAGACTGCTTCTCTTTCCTGCTTACACATCTTGGTGTGATGTTTTCTTTATATGCTTAATTGTAGAAGAGTTGTTCTCCTAGTCTTCAGGTCATTCTCAGAGAGAGCTGTGCCATATTGCAGTTGTAGTTTTGATGTGTCTTCTTACTCCACTGTGTTGATTCTGTCTCTCTCAGGAAAGACTTTTTGGAACACAACTTAAGATGATTTGACTTTGTTGCACTTTCTGCGATGGCTTTTCATATGGCCCTTGTTTAGGTAAACTCTAATGATTAGGTTTAGATTTTATAGTTTTTTGGCTTGTTGGGAAAGCAAAAATATAAGAGCACCATAGCTAATTAATTACTTCAATATATGGTTTTATTATCTGTTCTGCTTATATGTGAAATGTGCACCATTTCTAGACTCTGAGCTCTTAATAAATGTTTTGTAATAAAGGAGTCAATGATCAACTCTCAATGGAATAATTATCCCAGGAGCTTGTTAATGCTGTTAGCTTTAAAGATAATAACTAGATGGAGGAAGGTTTGGTGAGAATTACTTCCAGTCTTGCTCGAGCTCATTTATGGATTAAGTCTTACTCTAATTCAGAATTGGCAACTTTTTGAAGTGAAATGCATCTCCACCTTGTAAAATGGAGCTACAGGGAAGAGAGAGGAGGGTGAGAGTTGGCAGTTATTCTCCAGCTGAGATGATGTATCTTTCATCTCAAGTGCCAACTCCAATCTGTCTGCTTGGAGCCATGTGTAGAAAATCAGTCTTAGGCTGAGTACATCAGGATCACTGAAGTGCTGATTAAGTAAATCTAGGATGAAGCCTGATTTTCTTTTTAATCTCCACAAATGATTCTGATGCTCAGCCAGAGGTAAGAATTATGTCCATAAGCACATGTCCACATTCTGGATGAAGGCGTGCTCAAATCAGTTCATGATGTCTGCCTAGAGCATCAGAAGGCAAAACAGAGGTGTATATCCCCCATATTTTCTGACCTTATTTTATAACCTTCTCATTTTACTGTAAGATACAGCACTTAAGCCTCTATTATTGTTAACCTTTCAGAAAAGGTTATAGGAGAGAGAGGAAAATCACACACAAGTATGCCCACAGAAACCAAGATTCCATGATCTTTGTATTTCTTAGGAGTTTATGCTCCTCTCCAAAGTCATTGAACCACCAAAAACTATCTTGTATATCTAGGGTTTCCTCTTTCTAAATTAAAGAACCTATCAACATGGGTTAGATCTAATTGTTGGGAATAAAATACTTTAATTTATAGTATCAAACTTTGAGCATCAAAATTGGGATGGCCCCAAATCAGAACCCTATCTCAGAAAAGTTTTATACCAATAACATTTTTAGACACAAAATTATATTAATATATATACACACATCTTTAATTTCCTAAAGTCATATTTCTATCACCTAAGAATCAGAAAGATTCTTATTAATCTAAAACAAAACTGCAAAAATTTGCGGATATCTACGTTAACCCCCTGAACTTAACTGATAAGGAAACTAAGGCTCAACCCACTATCCTATTAATAGGTACTTTCAAATTTTCCCCTCAGTAATTCTCATGTTACTCCTTATAGAAACCTTGAATTCAAATTCTCTACTTTGTCAATTTATCCAAACTCTCTACTTTATCTATCCATCAATTCTCTCCTGTACTCATTTCCTTCATTATATAGTTTACATTCTATAGTTCCCTACCTCAACCACTTTCTTGCCATTATCATCAACTTCCATTTGCCACTGAACAATTTCTTGAACTCTCTTTCAAAACCCCAAGACAAGACGTTTTTAACTGTCCATATTTTCTTGCCTGAGCTCTCACGCCTGGCCAGATAAAATAGTACAAAAACACAACATAGATTCACTTACTCCTCACCCCACCTCTCTCTGGTCTTTGCCCCCTATGCTGTTAAGATTATCTTCACTGAGATCATCACTGACACACTTGCTGCTAAACAGAGGGCTGCTTTTAGTCTCCATTTGAATTAATCTCTTATCCACATTTGCCCTTAGGAATTACACCTTTCTTACTGAAACATAGGAGAAGGAAATGGCAACTCACTCCCATGGACAGAGGGGCCTGGTGGGCTGCTGTCCATAGGGTCGCACAGAGTCAGACACGACTGAAGCGACTTAGCATGCATGCATGCATACTGAAACATTTTCCCTTGGTTTCTGTATTTTTTCCCTACTTCTCTGAGCAATCCTTCTCAATCTCTCTTAGGGTATTTTCTTTCCCTTTTTGGTTCCTAAATGGGATGGCTTTCAGTGTTTTATCCTGAGGACTCTTCTCCTCTTACTTTCTACACTCATTCATGCTCATGGACTAGGTACCATCTCTGACACAGGTTCTTAGCTGGGGCAACTTTTGTCCCCAGGGAACATTTGCCAATGTCTGGAAACATACTACATTGTAAAAGTTGGGTGATGTGCTATTGGCATCTGGTGGGTAGAGGTAAGGGATGTTACTGAACATTCTACAGTGCACAGGATGGCCCCATAGCAAATAACTATCTGGTCCCAAATATCAGAAGTGCCAAGGTTGAGAAACCCTGGTCTATGTGATAATGAATCACAAATCTATTTTTCTAATGGAGACTTCTGAGAGTCAGAGCCACTGATACAACTGCCCACTAGGCCTTTCCACTTGTTACCCCACTGGCACTTCTAACTCAAAAATCCAACCCATTTATGTCATCTGCTCCTGAAAACCTTGCCTCCTCCCAGGATCATTTTTTTTTTTTTAAGGTAAATTGTACCTCCATCTTCCCATTTACTCAATCATAACTCTGGATATCATCACTGAGTCATTTTTTCCTTCCCCACTAAACTCCTTAATGAAATTCTGAAACATAACTCTTGAATATCTCTGGAGTCATCTGCTGCTCTCCTTTGTTGGACTTCTACTTCTCCAGATTCTTGTCATTCATGGCCCTGCCCAACCCTGCAACAACAAACATGCCAGAAACACTCCATATTTTAATTGTGATAAATACAGCACAACATGAATGTGCCATACTTCTACTTGCCACCAAGGCCTTACATATTCTCTTCTCTTTGTCTGCAACAGTTTGAATTTGCCTTTGCCTGCCAACATGCCATCACACACGTACACACACTTCACATGATGAATTCGTTTAGCTTTCGGTGTGGACATAATTTCTTCCAGGAAGCTTGCTATACTATTTATAATCAAGGCACCCCTCTAGTGTTCTACCCTGGTACCCTGTTCTTTCTCTAACACTATTTGAGTGGCTTGTCTACTAAACTGGAATTTCTATTTTATCTTTGTATCACTGATGCTTATCACACTTCCTGCACCCGGCAGCTCTGGATAAATGTCTAGCAGGTAAATGAGTAAACGAATGTTTATCTGGTTAGAACCACATGTAGGTTCTTCATGAATACTTTTTCTCAAACAACTTTTAATAAGAACCTGACCACCTTGAAAATGATTTGGTTAAAAGCAATTTAAGACCAAAGGAACTGGAAATTGTATCACACTTACTTTATGTGTTTGGCTATTTGTAGATATAGAATATGCAAAGATTTATGAAGAATAAGTTCACACATGAATTGAACAAATACAATTGGTATGTGTATTTTCAATCCTTTAGTGACAACTCATTCCTAAATTGGGGTAGAAAATATGTATGCCCTCTGAACTACTGCAAACTCTTGGATAATAAAAAGAAAATTTAACTGATGCTTTTATTTGATCTTTTGGCTCGAGTAAGCACACAAACTGTTTACCAGAACCTAAACTTGATCCTCATTTCTTAAATGTTCAACACTGCTTACCCTTAGCCTCCCAAATAGGATCATTCTAAAGCTCACACCAGCAAGCTTTCTTTGCAACTGTGCTTAAGGCTGATATTCACACACAAGTGCTAAGTCTAAGCAACTTTTACAGATTGAAAAAAAAAAAATCCAAAGAAAGTGAAAAACGGAAAGTTAATGTGAATCCCTCTCTTGCAACCATACTCCTTGGATCTTAGATATTGCAACACCCTTGACACACAAAAGAAGAGATTACTAATGAGTTTCAGCCTCCAAAGGTATTAGGTTATACTGTGTAAAACAATTCTACCTCTAGGATGTAGGTGGAAGGGATACAGGAAATGCTACTCCACAAGATTTGGACACCTCTATGGGTTTTATCTTAACTTTCTTATATTAGAAGTATAGGAACTCAAACCTTAGGCATTATTTAAATATTTGTTGAATGGAAATTCTTTCATCATGATATAACATATAGGTGAGAGGACTTTCTTTATGGAACATAAAAAAAGTGAAACATTGTTCGCTTCTGTCCTTTTATAATCTTTACCCAGTGACTCTGCAGAAAATCATATGACCTCCTCTTAAGCTTCATATATATTCAAATCCCAACACCGTTTATTTGGTAGATCTTCTCCTTTCTGGCCTGCCACCAAATTATAACATGCTCTGTGATATCATTAGAAATTAATTTTTTTTTAAAGCTGTGGAACTCAGTAGCCACCATCATGTCTTTTACTTCTTTGGAAAATAGCCCCAAGTATTATAGCCCCTTAGCCTTCCAGTGCAATGGAAAAATGCATGAAGAAGAATAGTCTTCACTAATGGATTCTTCATAGGGCAGTCTGAGAACACTTTTAAAACTGAAAGAAAATTGATTATTCATTCAAAAACTTAACCAATTCATGCTGTGGGAGTCAGGTCTATACAAAGATTTGAGTACATACGTGAATAAGAGAATTCAAAGTCTAGGAGGGAACATACACACATAAAATATTTATAATGCAGTATAATATAAAAAGAGGAACTAAAGAGCCTCTTGATGAGGGTAAAAGAGGAGTATGAAAAAGCTGGCTTAAAACTCAACATTCAAAAAGACCAAGATCATGGCATCCAGTGCCATCACTTCATGGCAAATAGGTGGGGAAACAATGGAAGCAGTGATAGATTTTATTTTTTTGGTCTCCAAAATAATGCAGATAGTGACTGCAGTTACGTAATTAAAAGACATTTGCTCCTTGGAAGGAAAGCTATCAAAAACTTAGCATATTAAAAAGCAGAGGCATCACTTCCTGAAAAAGTTCCATATAGTCAAAGCTATGGTTTTTCCAGTAGTCATGTATGGATATGAGAGTAGGACCAGAGAGAAGGCTGAGCATCAAAGAACAGATGCCTTCAAGCTGTGGTGCTGGAGAAGACTCTTGAGAGTCTCTTGGACTGCAAGGAGGTCAAACCAGTCAATCTTAAAGGAAATCAACCCTGAATATTCACTGGAAGGACTGATGCTGAAGCTGAAACTCTGATCCTTTGGCCACCTGACGCAAAGTGTCGATTTATTGGAAAAGACCCTAATTCTGGGAAAGATTGAGGGCAAGAGGAGAAGGGGATGACAGAGGATGTGGTGGTTGGATGGCATCACTGACTCAATGGACATGAGTTTGAGCATACTCAGGCAGATAGTGAAGTACAGGGGTGCCTAGTGTGCTGCAGTCCATTGGGGATGCAGAGTTGGACATGACTTAGCAACTGAACAATAAAAACATAATATAACAAACACTATATTAAGAGTCAACACATACTGAGGCCTTGTCACTTACCAAATACTATTCTAAATGCATGATATGGATAAACTAATTTAATCTCTGTCATGACCTTATGAGGTAGGTTCTATTGTTACTCTCCCTCACCACCCCCACTTTATTAGTGTGATGGCCTTTTGATGTTTCAACTTTGCTAGACTATAGTCCCCAGTTACCCAATCAAACACTACTCTGTGGACTGGATATTTTGTAGTATAATTAAAACCCATTATCAGTTGATTTTAAGTAACAGACTATCCTAGATAATCTGGATGGACTTGATTCAATCAATTGAAAGTCCTTGAGAGCATAAGTGGGAGGCTTCTTTGATAAAGAAGAAATGATAAACTTTGGACAAAAGCTTTATCTGGTACCCCAGGGTTCCAGCCTGTCCTTCCTGATGGCCTTACCTTATGGATTTCAGACTCAGCCCTTGCAATCTCATAAACCAATTCCTGTAATAAATCTCTTAATGTCCATTTCCTACTGGCCCTGCTTCTCTTGTTGAACACTGACTGATACAAGTGAGTAAACAAAGCCAAGGAGATTAAGTAACTTGTCCAAGGTCATAGGGCTAATGCGTGGGGGTAGAAGATTTAAACTTAAGGAGTTTGAGTGCAAAGCCCATGCATTAAACAAACAGATTCATGGGTCTGATAGAAATTCTGGTTCAAAAGAGGTTCAAAGGAAGCAATTCTTAATTCTGATTGATAGGACTGGCAATGGAGTAGGAAGGCTTCAAATAGGAAGATTTAAGGCGGAGGAAATAAGGATTTTGAAGGATAAGATGAACTCCATGAAGGGCTAATACATGGACATATCAGAGAAAGAAGCTTTTCTGGAATGGGTGCAATTGGATGCATGGGTGCAGTTCAACAAGGTGTGAAAATATACTTCAGTATGTACATAAATAGGGAAATTTCATGTCACTGCTAGGAATGTTTCTCTCCATTGTCTCGTCTGTGAAAAGTTGGATTAGATGATCTCTAAAGGTTACTATAAAGAATAAGTAGACAAGATGTGTAAAATACATCGCAAGCTACCTGGGACAAGTAAGTATTCCATAACAGTCACTTTCTTCTTTCCACCCCTACTCTACTCTTCCTGCCAAAGTCCTCTCCAAGTGCTAATCCTGATGATAAATTTGTGCTCATGAGATGCTTCAACCCCTTTCTCCATGGAACTGAACAGAATAGACCCACCAAGTGCCAAGAACAACGAAGGCATGATCTTTAACCTAAGATTGCTTCCAGTCTGGTCTGAAGGACATAATTTTAAGTGTGCTTGATAGCTGATATGAAGAGGGAAATACATCTGACTAAGAGAGTAAAGAGGACAGTTTAGTTCAGTCACTCAGTCGTGTCTGACTCTTTGTGACCCCATGGACTGCAGTACGCCAAGCTTCCCTGTCTATCACCAACTCCTGGAGCTTACTCAAACTCATAACCATAGAGTCGGTGATGCCATCCAACCATCTCATCCTCTGTCATCCCCTTCTCCTCTCACCTTCAATCTTTCACAACATTGGGGTATTTTCAAATGAGTCAGTTCTTTGCATCAGGTGGCCAAAGTATTGGAGATTCAGCTTCAACATCAGTCCTTCCAAAGAATATTCAGGACTGATTTCCTTTAGGATGCACTGGTCAGACTCCTTGCTATACAAGGGAATCTCAAGAATCTTCTCAAATACCACAGTTCAAAAGCATCCATTCTTCAGTGCTCAGCTTTCCTTACAGTCCAACTCTCACATCCATACATGACTACTGGAAAAAACATAGCCTTGACTAGATGGACCTTTCTTGACAAAGTAACGTCTCTGCTTTTTAATATGCTGTCTAGATTGGTCATAACTTTCCTTCCAAGGAGCAAGCGTCTTTTAATTTCATGGCTGCAGTCACCATCTGCAGTGATTTGGGAGCCCCCAAAAATAAAGTCGGCCACTGTTTCCCCATCTATTTGCCATGAAGTGATGGGACCAGATGCCATGATCTTAGTTTTCTGAATGTTGAATTTTAAGCCAACTTTTTCACTCTCCTCTTTCACTTTCATCAAGAGGCTCTTCAATTCTTCTTTACTTTCTGCTGTAAGGGTGGTGTCATCAGCATATCTGAGGTTATTGATATTTCTCCCGGCAATCTTGACTCCAGCTTGTGCTTCATCCAGCCCAGCGTTTCTCATAATGTGCTCTGCATATAAGTTAAACAAGCAGGGTGACAAGATACAGCCTTGATGTACTCCTTTCCCTATTTGGAACCAGTCTGTTGTTCCATGTCCAGTTCTAACTGTTCCTTCTTGACCTGCATACAGATTTCTCAGGAGGCAGGTCAGGTAGCCTGGTATTCCCATCTCTTGAGAATTTTCCACAGTTTGTTGTGATCCACACAGTCTAAGGCTTTGGCATAGTCAATAAAGCAGAAGTAGATGTCTTTCTGGAACTCTCTTGCTTTTTCGATGATCCAGTGGATGTTGGCAATTTGATCTCTGGTTCCTCTGCCTTTTCTCAATCCAGCTTGAACATCTGGAAGTTCATGGTTCACATATTGTTGAAGCCTAGCTTGGAGAATTTTGAGCATTACTTTACTAGCGTGTGAGATGAGTGCAATTGTACGGTAGTTTGAGCATTCTTTGGCATTGCCTTTCTTTGGGATTGGAATAAAAACTGATCTTTTCCTTTGCTGTTGCCACTGCTGAGTATTCCAAATTTGCTGGCATATTGAGTGCAGCACTTTCACAGCATCATCTTTTAGGATTTGAAATAGCTCAACTGGAATTCCATCACCTCCACTGGCTTTGTTCATAGTGATGCTTCCTAAGGCCCACTTGACTCCACATTCCAGGATGTCTGGCTCTAGGTGAGTGATCACACCATCATGGTTATCTAGGTCATGAAAATCTTTTCTGTATAGTTCTCCTGTGTATTCTTGCCACCTCTTCTTAATATCTTCTGCTTCTGTTAGGTCCATACCATTTCTGTCCTCTATTGTGCCCATCTTTGCATGAAGTATTCCCTTGTATCTCTAATTTTCTTGAAGAGATCTCTAGTCTTTCCCATTCTATTGTTTTCCTCTATTTCTGTGCATTGATCACTGAAGAAGGCTTTCTTATCTCTCCTTGCTATTCTTTGGAACTCTGCATTCAAATGGGTATATCTTTCCTTTTCTCCTTTGCCTTTTGTTTCTCTTCTTTTCACAGCAATTTGTAAGGCCTCCTCAGACAACCATTTTGCCTTTTTGTGTTTCTTTTTCTTGAGGATGGTCTTGATCCCTGCCTCCTGTACAATGTCACGAACCTCCGTCCATAATTCTTCAGGCACTCTGTTTATCAGATCTAATCCCTTGAATCTATTTCTCACTTCCACTGTGCAATTGTAAGGGATTTGATTTAGGTCATACCTGAATGATCTAGTGGTTTTCCCTACTTTCTTCAATTTAAGTCTGAATTTGGCAATAAGCAGTTCATCATCTGAGCCATAGTCAGCTCCCAGTCTTGTTTTTGCTGACTGTATAGAGCTTCTCCATCTTTGGCTGCAGAGAATATAATCAATCTGATTTTGGTGTTGGCCATCTGGTGATGTCCATGTGTAGAGTCTTCTCTTGTGTTGTTGGAAGAGGGTGTTTGCTATGACCAGTGCGTTCTCTTGGCAGAACTCTATTAGCCTTTGCCCTGCTTCATTCTGTACTCCAAGGCCAAATTTACCTGTTACTCCAGGTGTTTCTTGACTTCCTACTTCTGCATTCCAGTCCCCTATAATGAAAAGGACATCTTTTGTGGGTGTTAGTTATAGAAGGTCTTGTAAGTCTTCATAGAACTGTTCAACTTCAGCTTCTTCAGCATTCCTGGTCAGGGCATAGACTTGGATTACCATGATTTTGAATGGTTTGCCTTGGAAACAATGAGATCATTCTGTCGTTTTAGAGATTGCATCCAAGTACTGCATTTCAGATTCTTTGTTGACTATGATGGCTACTCTATTTCTTCTAAGCGATTCTTGCCCACAGCAGTAGATATAATGGTCATCTGAGTTAAATTCACCCATTCCAGTCCATTTTAGTTCTCTGATTCCTAAAATGGCAACGTTCACTCTTGCCATCCTGTTTGACCATTTCCAATTCATGGACCTAACATTCCAGGTTCCTATGCAGTATTGCTCTTTACAGCATCAGACCTTGCTTCTATCACCAGTCACATCCACAGCTGGGTGTTGTTTTTGCTTTGGCTCTGTCTCTTCATTCTTGCTGGAGTTATTTCTCCACTGATCTCCAGGAGCGTATTGGGCACCTACCGACCTGGGGAGTTCATCTTTCAGTGTCCTATCTTTTTGCCTCTTAATACTCTTCCTGGGGTTCTCAAGAAAGAATACCGAAGTGGTTTGCCATTCCCCTCTCTAGTGGGTCACATTTTGTCAGAACTCTCCACCATGACCTGGCATTTTGGGTGGCCCTACAAGGCATGGTTCATAGCTTCATTGAGTTAGACAAGGCTGTGGCCCATGTTATCAGATTGGTTAGTTTTTTGTGATTGTGATTTTCATTGTTTCCGCCCTCAGATGGAGAAGGATAAGAGGCTTATGGAAGCTTCCTAATGGGGGAGGCTGACTGAGGGGGAAACTGGGTCTTGTTTTGATGGGCCATGGTCAGTAAATCTTTAATCCAATATTCTGTTGATGGGTGGGGCTGTGTTCCCACCCTGTTATTTGACTTGAGGCCAAACTATGGTGGAGGTAATAAAGATAATGGCAACCTGCTTCAAAAGGTCCTATGGACAGACACTACACTCAGTGCCCCCAACCCTGCAGCAGGCCACTGCCAACCCATGCCTCTGCCAGGGACTCCTGGACACTTACAGGCAAGTCTGAGTCAGTCTCTTGTGAGGTCACTGCTCCTTTCTCCTGGGTTCTGGTGCACACAAGCTTTTGTTTGTGCCCTCCCAGAGGTATTTGTTTGATAACCCACGTCCATGGGCAGAGAAGCCTCAACAAGACAGTAGGCGCTGGAGTGGCAGTTGCGTGGTGTTGGAGTGACTTTGAGGGCAAAGGAGAAGCCCCAGCAAGCTGGTATGAGGGGTGAAATCATGTTTAGAATCAAACCCCATACCCACCAGAGACGCTCAGAGGGCTCAAACAACCCTTATGTACACCAGGACCCAGAGACCCCACAGAGACTGAGACAAAACTGTGAGTGTCTCCTGTGAAGTTATGGGCCAACAGTGGCCTGCTGCAGGGGCAGGGGCTCTGAGTGCAGTAGACCTGGCTATGGCATAAGCCCTCTTAGAGGAGGTCGTCATTAACCCCACCATAGACCCACCAGAAAATACACAGGAATGGGAAACAGACTCTTGGAGGGCACAGAGAGGACAGCGTCTGAGCAAACAACTCAGACTGAGGTTGTCAGGGAAGACTTCCTGGAGGAAGGGACCTCTCAACCTCAACCTGAACACAGAAGTAGTCAGCTACATGACTGGTGCTCAAGTTAGTAGATAAGATGCATATGAGGCCTGGACATGAAAGCAAATCTAAAAGGCCACTGTCATTGTTTATTATTATTGAAGGAGTAAGTAGCATTAAGGGTCTCTAAAGAAGATGTGTAATATATATATAACGAAATACTACTCAGCTATAAAAAGGAATGAAATAATGCCATTTGTAGCAACATGGATACAACTAGAAATTATCGTACTAAATGAAGTGAGTCAGAAAAATAAAGGCAAATACCATATGATATTGCTTATATGTGGAATCTGAAATATGACACATATGACACAGATGAACCTATTGATGAAACAGAGACAGAATTACATTATGGACATAGAGGACAGATGGATGGCTATTAAGGGAGAAGGGGTTGGAGGATAGATGGAGTGGGAGATTGGGATTAGCAGATGTAAGCTTATATATATATATATAATGGATAAAAAACAAGGTCCTACTGTATAGCACAGAGAACTATAGTCAATATCTTGTGATAAAACATAATGGAAAAGAATATAAAAAAGAATGTGGAGATATACATACATACATATATATATATCTGAATCACTTTGCTATACAGCAGAAATTAACACATTTTAGAACTATACCTTAATTTAAAAAAAGAAAGATATCCTGGACACAAACCTGTAACCTAAGAATAAAACTAAATAGATTCATTAAAAAAAAAAAGTTCCTAAAGTACAAGTTACTGAGGTCTGCCTTTTAGCTGTCAGAATTCAGACAGTGAAAAGGACCCATATATGGAATCTCCATACTGTACAGACCAAAAGTCAAAATAAACATGCCTGAACTCAAGTTCACTGCATTTCACATTTTCCTGGGCTTCTCCTGAAGCTTGGAATATTTACCCACTTGGCATTTCAACCAGACGCCAGCTTCTGCCTAGTTGGCTGGCTTCCAATGATAATTTAATGTCATGTGGTGTGACAACAATAATTTAGCCTCTGTAGTAAAATGGAAGGTAATAATTAGAGTGTGAGAAAAAAAGAGCACTGATTTTCCTGTGGCAGTACAGAAATGTTTCTAGCTGCATCAGATCCATTTTAGTCTTGATTTTTTTTTCCCCTTTACATGCCTCCTATTTTTTATTGTTATGAAAAGGAATGATTTTACAAAGAAGCTCACATGACTGATATGTACTAGGAAGTAGAGCTGCACTAGAGCTGATGTGAGATCCATCTCTCTGTGGCATCTTGGGACCAGATCATGAGTCAACAGTCCTGATAGAACTAAATATACAAGCCCTTTAGAGAAAAGAGCAGAGGAAGGTCATAATCAGGTAACTGAGGTTCATCTAAATAGGGCCCCAGGCCTCAGGAAGAATCAAAGCAAACATTTTCAAAAAAAGATCCCAAGAACTTCACTTACTTGGCAAATGGAGCCTTATCTGAGCAGGCCTGCACCCACTCCATGCATTCATGGGGTATGGCATTTCCCAGAGGCTGCTGCTCAAGGGGCCTTAGACTCAGGTCAAAGGTGGATAGAGGACATTCTTTAGAAGTCCCAGTAGCAGGTAACATGGCATGGAGTTAGGTGAACATATAAAAATAATGAGCTTAAGTTTTATTTGTCTACAGGAGTCATTACTTTTTGGTGAAGTCCAGTCACCTCTGGGGCATGATTGCCCTGTATGGGCTGAGGAACAATAAAAGATGTTAGCAGTGCTGGGGATGGCAAGTGAGAAGTAAATTCCAAAACATGTCTTGAAATCACAGAATAGCAGTAGGTCCAGGGATTAAGGAGGGCAGGGCCTGGGTAGAGCCACACAGAGCAATAGCAGCTTCAGAAGAAGATGCTATAGCGAGGACCAGCAAGGATCTTTGTGCAGCTAGAGCCTCCATGCACATCACAAATAGGATGGGTTTCCTGGTTTCTCTAAAACGAAGGAACTAGAAAAGAGTAGGAATAGAAAAGGTGAATAATATTAACAATGTCACAAAATATTTAATGTGAGGAAAATTTCATGAAATTGGTGACAGAGTTGGGTTCCCCCCTGGATGAATGAGAAAAAGAAAAACAGTACATGCAGATGCAGAAATAGAGGGGAAAAAATGTTATATTTAACAATTGGAGAAAGTAAAAGGCTTTATTAAGCAGAATATTTTATAAACTACTTATTGATCACTTATTGATCACTCATATCAATTCTCTGGAAGATATCTTAGATGTCTTATATTCCTTGTCTTAAGTAATCCTCTTAACCCCATGATATATATATCTTCAATTTACAGAAATGGAAACTGAGGCTCAGAGCAGTTATGTAACTTGCATGCGATCACACAGCTGGTAAGCATCCCTGCCATGTGTTTTTTTGTGGCATTAAAGTTCTCTGGTATGAAAATACCCAGGAATTGGACATAGGGAAGTCCATCAGCAAGGCCAGTCAAGGAACCGAACTGGACTCTCTATGTGAACTGGAATCCGGGAAGATACTGTAAGTTCACAATAAAAACCCAGATACCTTTATCCTCTAGACTGGAAATTAGCCTTCCACACTAGGTAATGAATGTAAAATGTGTCATTTACTTGAGCTCAGAACACTAAGCTTTTGAGTGACAAGAGACAATCCCTGAATTTGAGCTGTATGTCTGGGCAGTATAAATCCAAAGATACACTTACGTAAAAATTGACTTGGAGCCAGTGAAATCCATGTGACCAGGCATAAGCAAATAGACCATTAGGAGGTCCCCATATCCCAAGGCACACGATGCAAGATGAACTTATAGTCAAAAATTACAAAGCTTTTGAGGAAGTTCAGTATCATGATAGCTGCCAGAGGCAAACGCTGGAGAAATTTACATTTTAGGAGTTACAGATAATGGAACAATATGAAAGAGACTCAAATTAAAATGTTCTAAGGAAAAAATTGCACCTGCAAAACAAGAACAGAGGTTATAAAATAAGATCAAGTGGATTTAAAGAAAAAGTAGAAGTTGTGAAAATGTTGGACATGAAAAATATGGTCACTGAGAAACAATTCCATAAAATATGTTCATCAGTGATTCTTAACTCTGGTTATACATCATAATCACCTTCAAGCTTTAAAACTATTGATGTTCATGCCCTGATGCACACCAATTAGACAAGAAACTTTGGGGGCAGGACTGGGCATTGATATATTATTTTGTAATCTGCCAGGTGATTCTAAGATGCAACAAGTACTGTGAAGTACTTTGTTAAGTCAATTACTAGACATGATTGAAGAGAAACATAATAATAATAACAACAACAAACAAACTAGACAGAGAAAAAAAAGAAAGATGATGAAATGATAAATATATGGAAGAAGTTAGGGGACACCAAGGCTAAAATGAGAAATTTGATCTATATCCCTTAAGCATTCCAGGAGAGACTAGAGAGAGTGATGGAGAAGAAATAGAGAAAACTTAAATATTTTCTCAAAACAAGAAGGTGCATGAAAGCCATATCGGACTCTGAGTAGATAAATATAGAGAATCCAGGCCTAGACACAACATGAGAAAACGTCACAAGAAATGCCAAAGTAGGTGTGCATAGAGAACAAGGAAGCATCTCTAGTACTGATGTGACTGTTATAAGAAAAAGTTTAAAATGCCATTGGAGTGTCAGAGCTTATTCTGAGTACAGTCCTACTCAAACCTACACAAGGTTACTTACCAAGCACCATCTACATACAAGGGCAGTCCTAGGAATTGGCAGACCAAAAGGTGAATAAGACACAATTTAAAAACTTAAGTGGCTCAGATGGTAAAGAATCTGCCTGCAATATGGGAGACCCAGTTCGATCCCTGGGTCGGCAGGATCCCCTGGAGAAGGGAATGGCTACCCACTCCAGTAATCTTGCCTGGAGAAGTCCATGGATAGAAGAGCCTGGTGTGCTACATTCCATGGGGTCACAAAGGGTCGGACACAACTGAGTGACTAACACTTTCACTTTCTAAGAACTCTAAGGGAAAAGAGGACAGGCATGCACAGAATTTGGTAGGTTACACTGATAATAATACCAATACTTCAACCCTCCCTGTATCCATACATCCATTGTGTCTTGTGACTTCACTGTTCTTTTTTTTCTTTTTAAATTTTTATTGGAGTATAGTAGCTTTATAATGTGTTAGCTTCTACTGTATAGAAAAGTGAATCATCTATACATATATTTATATCCTCTCTTATTTCTGTTCTTCTTAGAGTTTATTTCTTAGGGTCTTAAAAATGGGCTGACCTTGAGACTTTCTTTGACTAACAGAGTTTGTTGGACTTGACAATGAGACAGTTTTGAACCTAGTCCTGAAGAAGCTATGAGAGTTTCTGCTGCGCTTGCCTTCACTCAGATGACACAGGCTAGACTGCTGGAGGCTGAGGCTTAGGGAGCAGAGATCAGTTATCCCAGTCACCCACTTATGAATGTGAGTGACCCCAGCAGAGCTGACCACCCCAGATGCTCCATGAGTAAATAATTATAACTGTAGACCACCGAGATGCCACTGGTGACAACACCTCATATTCAAATGTGTCAGAGGACACAGCAAATATCAGCAGGAAAATAACTCCAAAATCGAAACTCTTTCTCCTCTGCCGTATTAAACTTGTTTCCTCCGCTTCACAAAGTTCCGGCTAGTTCTTTACCGCGAACACGTTGGTGGCAAAAGTTGTGAAGGGTGGCGGCAGCTGGAATCTCTTGCCCTTAAATAGCTGTCAGTTCAAAACTATAAACAGTAAATACTGTGAAGCCTGTCTCAAAACCGCAGCCCAGGGGAGCCACAGAAATTGGATGCCTTGTAGAAATGATCTTTAAATAAAGGTTGAATACAATAGCCTTGGGGATAGTTTCAAACAGTGGCTCGAGACAGAGGTGCCTAATGGAAAGCGTTGCCAGTCTGGGCTTCCAGGGCCTCGGAGGCACCTAATGAAAGAGAGAGCTTCGGAGTTCATCTCGGTGTTGGCAGAGGGGCCAGAAAGACCCAAAGTATATTTGATTACAAATAAAATTGAATTTCAAAACACTTAAAAAAAAAAAAAAGACCCAGAGTATTTGCTAACGTCCAGGAAAATCGTCTGCTTGTGGACGCATTCATCAGACTTGAAAAGATAATAGGCAAAGTAAAAAGCTGGACTTTGTCTCAAAGCTTCCATTCTTATAGGGAACGGCATGCGCCACGCCCCTCGCCATAAATCCTTCCCTTTCTGGGGAGAGCCTCCAGCCCGGGGCGCTGGGGGAAAGGAGGTGTTGAAAGCAAGGCAGAGCAGACAGGGGAGCCCTCTTGATGTCCTCCGACAGCAGGTGGCCGGCAGCTCTGCCTGGCAGTCGCGCAGTACGCACTCTGAAGAGATCAGAGCAGCTTAAGCCCCTAAGAGGAGTCTTTGGGGACCTTGAGGTCACAGGGGGCAAGATGCTGCAGCGCCGGTAGGAATGGCCTCGGGAAACTGTCGCTGTAGCCACCCTGTCGCGGATAGAGTAGGAGTAGAGCCCTAAGAAGAGCGGTGCTGCGTTGGGGGTGGTGGGGATGGTGGTTACCAAAACCCCGCTCATTCTCTAAACGCTTAGAGCCTGGATGCCCAGAGGGTAGGCATTCCTGGAAAGGGTGCAGACCCTGGCTCTTCCACGCCATCGTCCAGCAGCCACAGAGCAACCGCCACCCCTTGTTTTCAGTGTCCGCTGAGTCTATAATACTGCGCCCTGGTTAACTAACCAGAGCTCCCCTCTCCGCAGTGGCTGAGGGCTGGGCCGCGAACTCAGAGCCCTTTGTGGGTCCCACCGTCACATGTCCCAGGTGCGTCCTCCTCTTCCACCCCTCTCCCCTGCTCCGCCTTCTTGGACCTCAGGCCACCACCCCACTGCCTGATTCCCGAATCCCCCTCTCCATGAGTTACCACCAATCCAATACTTCCAGGCACCTGTGCATCTTGGCACCTGGCGGGAGAGGTCTGGGGGTGGAGAGTGTGCCCCACTAATCCTGTAGAATCAATGCCAAGGGCATGAGCGGATGTACAGTTGTGCCCTGAGCTCCTACACCACCTAGACACTTATAGGTCATTCACAGGCTAGAATAACATTGTTGTTGTTTAGTTGCTAAGTTGTGTGGAACTCTTTTGCTACCCCATGGACTGTGGCCCGCCAGGTTCCTCTATCCCTGGGATTTCCCAGGCAAGAATACCCGGAGTGGGTTGCCATTTCCTTCTCCAGGGGATCATTCCGACCTAGGGATTGAACCCACATCTCCTATATTGGCAGGCGGATTCTTTACCGCTGAGCCTCCAGGGAAGCCAGAATAACATGGCATCATGCTAACATTTCCTGATGTGAAATTTGTCCATCTCTTATTAAAATGCCCCCAGTTTCACACAATATACTCCGTTTTGTTATCACATTTACAGTCTGTGGATTTCTTCCTCACAAGCCTTGCAGGAGGAAGCATCCTATGAGGAGACCAGACCAGCAATCCACACAGATGCTAAGCTGACTCCACACACAAAACTGTTCAATATTTCCGCCTCACATCTACAAATATGACTATTAATAAACTGTTTTGATATTATCTGCTTTTTGTTTTTAAAAAATATAATCCATATCAAGTGCTTAGCTCCAAATCTTGGCACATAGTAAGTCCTCAGTGTTAGCTAGTTGCTATTACGCTAATGATTATTTCTGAAAATACTATGGCAATTATTAAAATCTTTCTTTTGAATTAGCTCTTAATTGGTAGGCTGTGTGAACCCTTTTCAGAAGTAGTTTAAAGTAACTTTTTATAGGGCCAGGCATCTCAAGTTTTCATATTTCTCTGACTAAATACAAGAAAAGCTGACAAAGACAAAATGACAAAAATATTCAGTTTATTAATTTAAAAAACCACTTTTTTCAATTTCATTATCAAATAGAGCAAAGATATTAAGAGGAAGATAGAAATTCATATTTGTGTTTTATTAAAAAAATCTAAATTGAAAAAGTAATAGAAAACATGCAGAGATTCTAACAATTTTATGTTCATAATTTTGTAATATGATTCCTAAAATGGTATAAAATTTTGATCTCACAAACTTGACTCTGCCCCTGAAAACACATAAAACAAAAACTATTAGACATACAAGGGAGTTAAATAAATTAAGCTTTCATATATTTGATGACTGGAAAACAGGTGTAGGTTAATCTTTAACCACACAGAAAGATCATCTTGATAAATTACATAGGAAAAAACAACATGTAACATAGGTTTTGGGTTTCCCTGGTAGCTCAGTGGTAGATTATCTGCCTGCCAATGCAGGAGATGTGGATTTGATCCCTAGGTTGGGAAGATCCCCTGGAGAAGGAAACAGCAAACCGCTCTAGTATTCTTGCCTGGGAAATCCCTTGGACAGAGGAGCCTGGCAGGCTATACAGTTCACGGGATCGCAAAAAGAGTTGGACATGACTTAGCAACTAAACAACAACATAGGTTTTAGGTTTTAATACATATGCCCTGCAGTCAAATCAGTTCATGAAGCACTCAGATCAGTTCACTTTTTGGAATTCACCTTTAAACTCTTAGTTGGCATATTAATGGCTCTCAGGAAGCGGCTATTCTCCAATATAAAATAAAAAGTTAAAAAAATTAAAAAGGAAAAATATCTCCTCCTTTAAAATCATGAAGTGTTAGACTTTTAGATCTAATACAAATGACTACCTAGTTTCCTTAGAAGTAGAAACTTTAAAACATCAGTTAAGGAATCAGTAGGGTCAAAGTCTGATAAGATGAGAATCCCTAAAAATTATATGCATCCCTGCAGAGTAGGGTTCACCCCAGTTTGCTTGGAAATAACCTGGAGTGCAAGGCCCAGTTTTCTAGGTCTCCATGTCCACCAGGGGAAGAGTTGCACCCAGTTCAGTTTCCAACACGCCCTCTATCTTCCACGTCTCCAGGCTCTGGGCTGCACCATTTCTCAGCATCTCACCAAACAAGTGGCATCTGGGCTCAGATAGCCTGATGTCCAAGCCCCAGTGTTAATTCCCTGACCACCAGGTCACTCATGCTGTCATTCTGCTTTTAAAACAGAGCAGCAAGGGAAATGCTACCTTCTCTCCTAAGTAGAGCCCAGAGCCCTCAGGCCCAAACATGTGGCCACAGGGACCAGTGACCTGCTGGTGCTGGTCTCTGCCCGAGGCTTTGGCTCAACAGGTGCACATGACCTACACACCTATGTCTTCTGGTTGCTTACAGAGTGGGACCATTCAAATGAGTTAATTTTAACTAAGTGAGATTGTCCTCGATAAAGGACAGAAATGGTATGGACCTAACAGAAGCAGAAGATATTAAGAAGAGGTGGCAAGAATACACAGAAGAACTGTACAAAAAAGATCTTCACGACCCAGATAATCACCATGGTGTGATCACTCACCTAGAGCCAGACATCCTGGAATGTGAAGTCAAGTGGGCCTTAGAAAGCATCACTACGAACAAAGCTAGTGGAGGTGATGGAATTCCAGTGGAGCTATTTCAAATCCTCAAAGGTGATGCTGTGAAAGTGCTGCACTCGATATGCCAGCAAATATGGAAAACTCAGCAGTGGCCACAGGACTGGAAGAGGTCAGTCTTCGTTCCAATTCCAAAGAAAGGCAATGCCAAAGAATGCTCAAACTACCGCACAATTGCACTCATCTCACATGATAGTAAAGTCATGCTCAAAATTCTCCAAGCCAGGCTTCAGCAATACGTGAACCGTGAACTTCCAGATGTTCAAGCCGGTTTTAGAAAAGGCAAAGGAACCAGAGATCAAATTGCCACTATCCGCTGGATCATCAAAAAAGCAAGAGAGTTCCAGAAAAACATCTATTTCTGCTTTATTGACTATGCCAAAGCCTTTGACTGTGTGGATCACAATAAACTGTGGAAAATTCTGAAAGAGATGGGAATACCAGACCATCTGACCTGTCTCTTGAGAAACCTGTATGCAGGTCAGGAAGCAACAGTTAGAACTGGACATGGAACAACAGACTGGTTCCAAATAGGAAAAGGAGTACGTCAAGGCTGTATATTGTCACCCTGCTTATTTAACTTATATGCAGAGTACATCATGAGAAATGCTGGGCTGGAAGAAGTACAGGCTGGAGTCAAGATTGCCGGGAGAAATATCAATAACCTCAGATATGCAGATGACACCACCCTTATGGCAGAAAGTGAAGAAGAACTAAAGAGCCTCTTGATGAAAGTGAAAGAGGAGAGTGAAGAAGTTGGCTTAAAGCTCAATGTTCAGAAAACTAAGATCATGGCATCTGGTCCAATCACTTCATGGGAAAAAAATGGGGAAATAGTGGAAACAGTGTCAGACTTTATTTTTTTGGGCTCCAAAATCACTGCTGATGGTGATTGCAGCCATGAAATTAAAAGATGTTTACTCCTTGGAAGGAAGGTTATGACCAACCTAGATAACATATTTAAAAGCAGAGACATTACTTTGCCAACAAAGGTCCATCTAGTCAAGGCTATGGTTTTTCCAGTGGTCATGTATGGATGTGAGAGTTGGACAGTGAAGAAAGCTGAGCACCGAAGAATTGATGCTTTTGAACTATGGTGTTGGAGAAGACTCTTGAGAGTCCCTTGGACTGCAAGGAGATCCAACTAGTCCATCCTAAAGATCAGTCCTGGGTGTTCATTGGAAGGACTGATGTTGAAGCTGAAACTCCAATAGTTTGGCCACCTCATGCAAAGAGTTGACTCATTGGAAAAGACCCTAATGCTGGGAAGGATTGGGGGCAGGAGGAGAAGGGGATGACAGAGGATGAGATGGTTGGATGGCATCACTAACTCGATGGACATGGGTTTGGGTAAACTCCGAGAGTTGGTGATGGACAGGGAGGCCTGGTGTGCTGCGATTCATGGGGTCGCAAAGAGTCGGACACGACTGAGCGACTGAACTGAACTGAACTGAGATTGTTTGTGTACTTTGGCAATGATACCATCACCTCAAAAATTAAGCTTTACTTCTCATGGTATGTTCATAAACTCAAAGAGTTAGCCTTTTTTTTTTTTGGGTAGACATTTTGTACTAATTCAGTACTTCTCAACTGAGAATTTCAAAGGGATTTAAAACTGATAGAAATCCTAATGCCCACATGTCATAGGGGACATGACTGAAGGGGAAATTGAAGGGGAAATTGACTCACCGCATGGCGCTGGGTCTAGACATTAATTACTAGTAAGTGAGCTGGATGCCTTCAACAGCCATCCTAAATTCTCTTCTGTAATGTGTGTCATATATGCATGAAGAGCAGGGCATTAGGGTAGCTTTTCTTGATAAGTTAGTGAGTTAAAAATATTAATACATTTTCTTTTTCCCAAAGATAATGCCTTATCTTCTTACCATGGGCATTAGCCTATAATAAATACATAATTAGGAGAAAAAAAACTTCAAAGTGGATAACTCACCCACAGGCAGCCATCTATTAAGTATGTTTCAGGGGCTAATCAATTCATTTGGACTACAACTAATTGAAGAACCAATACTTATTTGCATGAATTCAGTGATTCCCTGTGAATCTTCAAACACAAAGATTTTCACTAGATTATGGGAGTCCGTGCATCTGTGAAGGGTCACATGTTAGCCAAATAGCTCATGTTTTTTTAAGCTCTACCAGTATTTTATATCTCTTCTGCCTGTTTACTAAAATTAAGTCATGAGTTCCTAGAGAATATTTTAGGAACCTACTAATAGCTTGTTGAATGAATATACAATGGATATTGGAAGTTCAGTGTGATCAGAATATACAGCATTAGGGCCAAACATAACAGGAGCACTAGGAGCATTAGGGCTGAATGTTATAACATTATAACTTAAAGGCCATGACAGAAAGGAAAATGGGAACAAGGGCTAGAGGTAGGTGTCCACATCCTACAGATCAAGCACGGTTCTATCCGTGGACACCAAGAGGTGTTTGGCAGTGAGATATTCAGGGTAAACGGACCTGATCTTTTCAAACTCTGAGGGGACAATTAACACAGATCCCTTGGGGCACTTACCAACCCTCTCTTCTGATGTTTCCAGGATCCATAAATGGGCTACTAGGAAAAGCCCCTTGGTAACATTGCAATTGGCAAAAAAATTCAAGCTAAAGAAAGCCCAGATGGATTTTTCTCTTTTTTTTACCTTATACTTGATATCATGAAGAGAACTATGAGATAATATTTCTGGTTAGCCAGGATTTAGCATTTTTTATTAGGCAAGTAATTATCAGGAGACCATAGCCTTTTTATTGTTCTAAATCCAATGAAGCAGCTGCCCCTAGTCTGACCCCTGGGGGCTCTGCCAGCTGAGGCTCAGCAGGGCAAATCCCAGTGAATCCTCCCATTGTCATCTCTTCAGCGGGTTCCCCAGTCCCTGCCCACTTCCTGGCCCTGCACTCTCCTGCACTCATACACACTCTCCAACCAGCTTCTCAGCACAGCTCGAACCACCAGAAAGGAAGCTTGTCCCTCCTAAGAAATCAAGATCTTGCCTTGCATTCCTTCCTACCAAAATGTTCCAAACCTTTTTTAGGAAGGCAGTACTCGTAACACAACCAGATATAAATACTAGCTGCGGTGCTACTAAGCACCTGCCACCTACTGCCTTGCTAGGGTTTCCTATAGTGTTTTTTCCTCTTTATTTTTTCCAATTAGATCTGTGTTTGATGAAATTGTTTATAATCCCTTAATGTTACTACCAAACAAGTATGTGAGAAATAAAGATTCTTGAAATTATTTACTTCATATATAAAGTCCATGTGTATGCAGAGCTAAAGATGTTACAATGAAGTTTATAATGAACTACTGAGAAATTGCTTGAGAAATTATTTGAGAAATTGTTCATACAACAGTATGTATTATATAGGGAGTCACTCAACAGCATCACACAAGAACTCAGACGATAGAGTGAATTGACAAGATTGACAGTCACTACATAAAATTCCCACCTCAAGTATAGTTAGGGAACAACCTGACTATCCTAGAAGCAGTCTCAGATTGGCATTTGAAAGGACTTCAGAAAGGAGCTTCCAAAGAGCATGTCAAAGGGTAGGGAAAAAAAGAGCATCCCACAGCTCACATATGACTGGTTTAAAATGGTGGATTTGACGCTGGGGGAAAATGGCAAGATCAGCATAGCCTCCATCACCATGATAGCAGGTAGGGTTTATGGTGGTAAACTAAGGAGGAAAGGCAGATTCCAACTGGGTGAGTGATCATCCCAGTAGGATCCAAGGACTCAGGTAAGCCAGAAATGTAAGGAGACAGAGGCTGAGTGCAAAGCATGTCCTAAGGAGTGCCAAGGGAAGTTGCTTCTGCTATCAAGTTCAAAAGCAAAGTGTGGGCATAGAAAGATAACAAGGCCAGGAGGCCCAGGAAGCAGGGAGCTGCAGGGGCAAAGCAGGATGTGCAGGACAAAGGAAAGACTGAAGAGAGAAGTGAATATGACAGCATGAGTGCGCAGCAGTGTGAAGACAGATTCGTGGCCCATGAGTGATTTAGTTTGGTTTAAAGTAATGGCATTATGGCCAAAAGGTGGTCAATTGACCTCCATTCTGAATTGCCATTTATTCTTGCCTAACTAGTGCTGAATAGAATAGGAGGGTGGAGATCCCTCAGGATGTTAAGAACTACTTTGGAGTTGAAAAGAGAAACCAGGCTTTGGGTTGTGGTCAAGAACCTGATGTCAGCAAGGAAGCTGCTAATACAAAATCTGAGCAACTGAGAGAGAAAACTAGGGTCCGGTGTTCAAAACCGGCATGAAGCTTGAAAAAAGGAAGACTAGAGGACTAGGACAAAGTCACATGGTTAATATGCATCTGCACTGACCTCTAGAAAAGAATGAGGAGGTCTCCTTTTTTCCTGGTGTTATTGACTATCCTTTACTTTTCAAAACCTGCTCTTCTTTTGGTTAACATATTCCACTCTCTCTGGCTAATGGTACAGTCATGCCTTCTCTCTCACTTAGGGAGATGATGGCCAGGGAGCCTTGGTGACATCACTGCTTTTTTCCCCCTTTTCCTTAGTACCACGGACTACCACCAGGCTCCACCCTCCTTTTCTGCCAAGCAGGTGGTCTTAAAGATGGAGGAGGGTGTCTGATGTAGATGCAGATGAGAATGTATATGGTGTTGATATGTTTTTTAAACTTTTGATAATAACCTATTGAGTTCTCAACACAGCAGTCTACTCCACCAAACTTCTACCTGAGGTTAGCCAAAATTACTCATCTAGTCAAACTTTCTGAGGAGAAAAATTGGGTTATTACTGCGTGACATTTCTAAATCACAAGGCATAGAAGCAAGTTTAGTCATCAGGTGATCTGACATCAGGTTTCATGACAGCTATCCAGCTATCGAATTTTCATGAGAGTTGATAAACTCCAAAGGACAAGCTGCTAAAACTCAAGTTTCCAAGTTTGACAAAAGCCTCGAAAGGCGCCTTATAAATGTGAAAGCAAACTCATTCCCAGTGATTGCACATTCAGAAATCCATCTGAAAACAATCATCTAAAACATGGACTAAAGAACCATTACATAATTATTTATATTAGCTGAATATTGTAAACAAATGTTCAACACTGTGGAATTAGTAGGTATATGGGAAGTGATGAAATTCCATTTGATGGACTATCGTTCAGCTATTAAAACTGATGTTTACAAAGAGTTTTTTAAAGCTTGGAAAGATGTTTACATTACAATTCTAAGTGAATTATGAGACTTCACCAATGTATGTGCCTTATGACCTCAACTATTTCATAACATGTACAAAAAAACCAAGGATAAAACATATACAGATATTTAACTGTGATTTTTGTTCTCTGAGATTATAGGCTTTTTTTTTCTTTTTACTCTTCTGCTATCTCCATCTTTTCCCAGTAAGCATATATAACTTTTATAATAAGAAAGAATATATAAATATATAAGACATTTCTTTTAAAAGTGACAGTCCCAAGGCAGCACTTGACTTCACTGTAGTCCTTTTATGCATGAATCAACATGACGTTGAGAAGCAAGGGGCTCTGAGCCATTGTAACAAGATATGCGGGCCAGCCAGAACCAGAGCTGAGAGAATTCACAGAGAAAATTGAAACCATGAAGCCCAATTTACAGAAGAATGGTAAAATGGATATGACTGTGAAAAAACTTGTGGGGGATTTTTGGTTACAGTTCTGTTATGCAGCTTTCTGGCAGCCAGAAGAAGCAGTCCTCTATTTCACAGAAAAGGGTAAGGAGAGCTCAGAGGTTAAGTCTGTGATAAAATTCAACATTTCATTGTGACCAAACTCACAGCAAAGAAATCCAACATAGTTAACTTTTTAGGTGGCAAGTTTCAGAGACTCACTCAAGTCAGTTCAACTCAAAGGACCAGTTATTAAGGACACACATGGAGTGAGAAGCAGGAGAAATTTTTCTGAAGGACAACAAAGGGGAGAGTGTGAAACCAGCAGCTATCATTAGGGCAAGCTTCATTGCCACCTGGCACAAAGAGTCTCTGGGTCTGAGGATGTTCTAGAGACTTCAGCAGTAAGAGTCCACACCTGGTCACTAGTGCCCCTGTATCCATACAACTCAAGCCCTCTGAACATGGCTTTTGTTTTTGTCCTGGTATCAACTGACTCCTATACCTTCTTACTCTGTGTATATCCTGAACTGCATATCTTCTGCTCTGTCCCCCACCAGTTTATTTGCCTATGGCTCATTATGGCCGTCATAAATTTCATCTCCTCCATGGCATTCTATGGGCTTCAATTTTGGTCAAAGAGAAGACAAGCACCTCATTCTCTCTGTATCCCGAGTACAAAAAGGACTTGAAGTGTCTCATCTCTTATTTACAGTAAACCATTTGATAAGCCCCTGATAAGCCCACGTCATGGCCCCTCTGGCTTTACATGTTTTCTTTCTCCTTGTCCATGAAATAGAAATTCTACCTGTGACGGTCCAGCAGGAAGGAGTTTTAGGGTAAACAAGAAGAGACAGGACAAAAAAAAAGGTTATAACACGAGGATGGCACCCAAGACTTCATGCCTAGCATCTTCCGAATAGCCATAGACTGAGTTCTGTTTGCCTAATGAACATTTAGGGTGGAGAATCCTGACTCTGGAATGTTGACATGTCTCTCTCGGGTCAAATCATCATCAAACCTACTGAATAGAGGTGCTGTATAACTAGTTTGGCCCTATCTGCTAACAGATATTTAAGAAATATTTTTATGTCAAGAAAATAAAAGACAGGTAATTTGCATAGTTAGCAAAGAACCAGGCCACATTTCTGATCCTTTGTTATGTTTCACACAAATATGCTATTCCCTTTGTTGTTGGCTATGTTAACGAAAGGAATGTTGGTGATGTCTTGACTGATCTAGATTTTTATTTTTAATTTTTTTAAATTGGATATTTTTTTCCTTAAAAAAAAACTGGTTTTTTTTTTCATTGAGGTGCACTGCATGTGGGATGTTAGCTCCCCACCAGGGATGGAACCCCCATCCTCTGCATTGGAAGCTTGGAGTCTTAACCACTGGAGCACCAGGGGAGTTCGAGCTGGGTTTACTCCTTTTTGCCTCAACCTGATAGTTGGAGAGTAAGTGTAATTATCTAGATTAATATTAATACTAGATAGTACAATTCTCACTTCCCCACAATAGAGTTGACATTGAGCCACTTGGAACACTGTGGCCTGTGGATTATGTGCTAATGGGGAACGGATGTACCTGGCAAAGGAGGGGAAGGCAGAGCCTCATGAGAAGGAGAAAAGAATGGTCAGTACCACAGAGGACCAGAACAGGAATTTCACACATGGCCACATGTTCAAATAGCAATAGGTCCTATTTGAAGGCTGGGCTTCCTGCCTTGCTGCCTTCACCCATCAAGGCCTCCATCTGTTTCTGTCCCTGCCAGCCAAGTTGACTTTAGTCATCTATGCCTATCTGTTCAGAAGCCCAGATAAAGTAATGAGCTTCCTAACATGTATGAGCAATGCATGGTCAGTGGAGAATGTAATGCTCTTCCTTGATGGAGGCTGTCTGTCCAGTGTCTGCTAAGAAAACATAAAGCTTGGTCTTTGCCCCTTTCCTCATGTGGCAGGAAAGGTCTTAGAAATACCCTTGGTTTTAGGCAGGAAAGAGCTAACTTCAAGGCTGAGTGCTACTTGACTTCCCTCTACTCTTCAAAAACCCATCATTCAACTGTTGTTTCCTGCACATGTGGCAGAATGCTTTGGGCTGGGAGAAGAGACAAGGCTCAAGGTTTCACACTTAGGACCTTGTTGGAATATTACTGTTCATTGTTTTGCAGCCACTTACATGGAAGTTCCCTGCCTGTTGATATCTCTCTGTTTAAGTTCAAAATAACAAGAACAGTGAGTAACAATGGTATGAATCAGCACAGTCACCAGGGAACAAATTCTTGAGGACTGTGTGCACAGGAACAAAGCATGCACTTGAAGTCTTAGTGATGTGTAAGTTGAAGAAAATAAGCAAGTTTCTGGGTCCAAGAAGACATTTCAGGTCAACGTCTAATCATGTGGGCCAAGAAGTAGGGACACAGAGAAATGGCCCCTTAAGTGAAAGAAAAGGAGCAAATGAGACTCAGACTGAGCAAGAAAGCACAGGAGAAGTAAAATCTGTCTTTTCAGTGGTCAGTACATCAAAGTTTACCCTGAGTAGGAAAAGTTTTTGCAAATGGTCCTCACCAACATATAATATCTGGGTTGGCAAGTGGTTTTCAGACTTGAGCCTGAATCAGAATTAACTCAAACACAGATTGCTGTGACTTTCCCCAGGCCTTTTGATTCAGTAAGTCTTGGGTGGGACTTGAGAAGTTACATTTTTTTAATTATTATTTTTTATTAGTATATAGTTGCTTTACAATGTTGTGTTAGTTTCTACTGTACAACAAAGTGAACCAGCTATCTATCTATTTATCTATCTATTTATATATATATCTATACACATATATATACATATATCCCCTCTTTGGATTTCCTTTGCATTTAGGTCACCACCAAGTGCTGAGTAGAGTTCCATAAGCTATACAGTAGGTTCTCATTAGTTTTCTGTTTTATACATAGTAGTGTATATATGTCAGTCCCAATCTCCTAATTCATCCCATCCTCCCTTTCCCCATTGGTATCCATATGTTTGATCTCTATGTCTGTGTCTCTATTTCTGCTTTGCAAATAAGATCATCTATACCATTTTTCTAGATTCCACATAAATGTGTTAATATATGATATTTGTTTTTCTCTTTCTAACTTACTTCGCTCTGTATGACAGATTCTAGGTTCATCCGTGTCTCTACAAATGACCCAACTTCATTCTTTAAGAAGTGACATTTTAAATAAATACCCAGATGACACTGATGCTGTAGGTCTGAGAACCTACTTTGAGAACCATGGGATTAGCAGATGTACCCAGGCAGCTTGATTGGAGGATGTGTTTTATTTTTTTAGGTGGGCCTTGAGGAAAGTAATACATATCATGTGATCATTTTGACCTTATGTCTCTGCTGCTTCCAATAAAAAATAGAAGGCTTATGATAAATGATATACATATTCAAACATGCAGAAAAAAGAAAGAAAATACATCAACAAAAAACCTAATAGGGGTCTAAGAATCTACATTCATTTTAGCTCTGAATTTTTAAGCACCCAAGGTAAGAATGGCAAAAATGATGGGTGACATAATTTTCAACACTGATTAAACATATGTGGAACCATTCTTCAAATGGCACCCATATATTTGGGATTTTAAATAATGAGGAGAGTAAAGGGCAATTTAGGCTTGGTATCACATGATCAGTTTTTTTAAAGATTGAAAGTAGAGACAAGAAAGGCCTATGTAAAGAATGGTGAGGAGGCTAATTGAGGTGAAATGTGAGTTTAATTTTGAAGATAAGGGATCAAGACTTCCAACACCCAACAGATAGTAATCAAGTAGCCTAATATGTTAGCTCTAGAAGACCTCAGGCCTCCATTCACTGGAGTGAGTTTCCATATCCCTCTCCAGGGGATCTTCCCGACACAGGAATTGAACCCAGGTCTCCAGCCTTTCAGGCAGATTCTTTACCGACTGAGCTACGAGGGAAGCCCTCAGGCCTCCATGATCACTGCCAAATCTGGCTCTGGTTCCCAGAGCTAAGCAGAAACCAAGATTCTTGAATTGTTGCTGGGTCACCCCAGCAACAATTGAGATTCACCCCAGGTGGTACACTCGTAAAGAATCCGCCTGCCAATGCAGGAGATGTAATAGATGCAGGTTCGATCCCTGGGTTGGGAAGATCCCCTGGAGAAGGAAATGGCAACCCACTCCAATATTCGTGCCTGGAAAATCCCATGGACAGAAGAGCCTGGTGGGTTACAGTCTATGGGGTCACAAAGACTCTGGACACAACTGAGCACACACACACCACTAGGAAAACCAGACCGACTTTCTGTGAGCCCTGGCATTGGACAGACTTCCTCATAAAAGAAACAGCTGATATTAGAACAGGGAGGCAGACACAGGTCTGGAAAAAGGCCTGAAAGGATTCTCTGGGATCTTAACACAAGGTCACCCACCATAAAACAAGCACCAAAGTATTTATAAAACGCCCAAGAAACACAAAGTAAATCCAACCCTTTAACTCTGCCCGCAGGGTTTTGTGAGATGTCTCATGGCTCCAGTTCAACTTCCTGGTCTGTCGTCAGAGTTTCCAGACTACTGGGACATTTGGCGAAGGCTGGGTGTTACATCTCCTGTCGAGGGACCCTCTCCTGCCAGGAAGGGTGGAGTAGCTGCAGTGGAATAATCCAATTAGGTCTTTTCCATTCCCACTTCTTTGGTCTCCTTTAGACTCTCATCACATCATCACATGAATCAAAACAATCTGGAGACACGTGATCAGACCAATGTCCCAACATGCCTTCTGTCCCTAGCGGCATCCTTCTCAGGAAAAAAATTTAAAAAGGAGAAAGAGAGAGACAGAAAAACAAAGTCTCCCAAATAAACACCATTTGCTTTGGAATTGTCGGGAAAGAGAAGGCAGCTGAGCAATTTCTTCTCCTCCACGCAGTCATGTGGCACTTTGTTTACACTCAACTATTAGGATAAGCGTCAAGTCAAGGTACGTGAATCTAAGGCTTTCTGGTCCTGGGCTGATTGTTTACTTTTGCCTGACTGTCAAAATCCATCATAAGCTTCTCTTATTATCTTTCCCATAAATATACCAGACTCGGTGGAAAGGAGAACATTCCTCCGGGCTGCTTAACAAGCAAATTATTTTTCAACTGCTTCATCCCCTTCCTCCCCACCCTCTTTTGAATAAACATTTGGGAGACAGGATCCTGCCGCCTGGCGATTTGCAAAGACTCTCTTTGTCCTCACAAAAGCCAAACAAGATGGACGAGGTTAATGGAGGATGTGAGTTATCTTGGATAATCAGTTGAAATATCCACATCTCTAATTCAAGGCTTCCTTTGATTTATCAATGTCAGATTTCACATTAAGGCCCCCAACGCCCATTTTCTTCATTTCCTTTCTAATTATTGCTTCCCAACTCAATAATTGGCTGTTACATAGTTTCTGAAGTCTTGCATCTAGTTTGTTCAGCATCTTGGAATGTGATGAGAAAAGGGGTCTCTCTGTTGGAAAAAACCATATGGACTTTTTGTTCTTTTCATTTGCTCATCCTGTCCATCCTTGTCGGTAAGTCTATCCAGGCTGGTGGCTAATGATGCAGAAGACAAAGAGTATTTAGCTTTTCTCAGATTACTGGGGGAAGGGCTGGGGAGAATGGGGGCTCAAGACCCAGTTTTACCCTCTACCAGGGACAGACAGTATGAGTTTCTTAACCTATGAGATTCATGGGTACCTTATCTATAAACCAAGAGATTTCAAACTCTCAGAAGATGTAACCTCAGAGAATCAAAAATAAGAATCACCTTGCTGGGTTGTTGAGAGAATCTGAGAATGGATACCACTTTTTGCCCTTCCACTGTTTCCAACCCAGTACAAGCTACTAGCATCTCTTGCCTGGATTTTGAAATAGACTCTACTCCCAACCCAAGTCCATCAGATCATGTTACAGGCATTGTCACAGAGTAAAAGCCAGACTTTTCTCTCTCTAACTGCAACTCCTACAACCGTCTTCCTTGCTTATTCCATCCAGCTACACTGACTTTCTGGTGTTACTTGAATGCCTTTGGCATACTGTTACCTCAGGGCCTTTGCACTGGTTGTGCTGCCTGGAATATGCTGCGCCTCCCCATGGCACCCGCTCACCTGACTTCACAGCTTTTAGGAGCTGTTCCACTGTACATCACCAACATCTACATCATGGATATACCATTACATCATCCTACTTGACTACCCTGGAACAGTTTCTGAAAACACAGAAAGTGACAGAATTTGAATTCAGGTGCAACCTGGTCCCTCGGGGAAGTTATTGTGCCAACAGTGTCCTGAATTAATGGGATTTGGTAAATAAATGCCCAACCTCCCATTCTTTGGTTGGGATTCTACATGGGTCCTCAGAGATTCCCTGAAGGACTGAGCCCTAGTTGTGCACAGAAGTGAAGAGCTGATGTAGCCTCAGTGACTTTCTCATTTCCCCATCCCACTCTTCCCCATTCTTTACTTCTGGTTCTGGGGTCATCTTTCCAGACTCCAACCTCAAAGCTGTATTCCTTGATGACATTCTAACATGAAAAGCAAAAGGCACTATTCCATGTTCCTTTTCAATTTGATTACCATGGGAGCCTGGGTTTCCCAGGTGGCTCAGTGGGTCAAGAATCCACTTGCAATGCAGGAGACTTGGGTTCGATTCCTGGATTGGGAAGAGTCCCTGGAGGAGAGCATGGTAACTCACTCTAGTATTCTTACCTGGAGAATCCCATGACAGAGGAGTCTGGTGGACTACAGTCCATAAGATCACAAATAGTTGGACATGACTAAGCATGCACGCATGCATCGTGGGAGCCTAGAAAAGGATGCTTCTGAATTTCTTAAAGTCAAACAAAGGCTCATCTGCTCCTTTCCCAGTGGTACTTAGTTCCGGTAGTGGACAATGAGTGATACCTCTTACCTGCAGTAAATTTGGAGATGAAACTCAAAGCATGGATCATGAGCAGTAAGAGATAGGTCTTTATAAAAGTATTCATGAAATTCCTTCCTGCTCTTGTTAATTTTCGGGCAACACTGTTCTCAGATCGGAAAGAGCTTGTCTTGGCTCACCACTGTCTGCACCTCCTGCTGGGCCCTGGCACAGATGATATGGAAGGAACGGTGGGGGAGGGGGGTTGTCAATCTCACCGTTGTTTGGGGTACATTTTCTTTCTGAGAAGAAAATCTCCCTCTGGCTCTACTGGAGGATAAAATGATGTGGTGCATTCATCCGCTCAGGCAGCCATAACAAAATACCACAGGCTGGGTGGCCTCAACAACAGATATTTATTCTCTCACAGCTTTGGAGGCTGAAAGTCTGAAATCAAGGTGTCGGCATGGGTTGGTTTCTCTCTCAAGGCCTCTCTCCTTGGCTTGCAGACAGCTGTCTTCTCCCTGTGTCCTTTCAAGGTCTTTCTTCTATGTGTGACATCCCTGGTATCTCTCTCTGTGTCCAAGCTTCCTCTTTTTTTCTTGGTCACACGACAAATCATGTGGAATCTTAGCTCCTTGATCAGGTATGGAACCTATGTCTCTTGCATTGGAATCGCAGAGTCTTAACCACTGAAGGGAAGCCCTTCAAACTTCCTCTTTTTATGAGAGCACCAATCAGATAGGATTAGAGACCACTCTAATGACCTCATTTTACCTTAATTACTTCTTTAAAGGTCCTGTCTCCAAATGCAGTCAGACTCTGAGATTCTGGGGGCCAGGACTTCACCATGTGGATTTCTGGGGGAAGATGGGGGGTCACAGTCCAGTCATCATAAGTGAGGATAGATAGAATGATTTTGACAGACACCACCTTGCTGGCTCAATGCGACTCACTCCCCAGTTTATACTCTGCTCCAAATATTCACCTTTTCTAGCAAGCTATCTCACAATGACACACTTGACCCTGGACCCTTTGGCTGGTCAGACCCTCCCGGCCTGGCATGTGGGCACATTTCCTGTGCCACTGTCCCTGGTTCTGCTTACTGTTAGTTACCCCCTGAATTGCTCTGTGCCCCTGATGCTGGAGTAGACCGGTACCTTGGTGCCCCTTCCCCTGTGGCATGCCGGCCGTAACATCTCCCAGAGATGGCCTTGCCACCCTCTCTGCCATGGTTACTTGTGGCTGTGCTCTAACACCCACTCACAGGTCTTGGAGACAGACACCACAATATCTCCAAAACCCTTCCCTTCAAGGGTACCAATGCTCCTTCACCAGAAACACCTTCTCTTCCCATCACTCACAGAACAATTGTGTAATCACCTGCTTTGAAATGTCTCCTCACCTGAAAGAGCCACAATTTGCAAGAGTCGGATCAAGTGTTATTTCAAGAGTGACTCCTTCAGTAAGTTTCCAAACATACTCCTACTGAAAACTAAAAAAAAAAAAAAAAATACAGAAGATAATTCAAGAATCTCTTAAAGGGACTTCCCTGATCATTCAGTGGTTAAGGTTCTGTGATTTCCATAGCAGGGGGCTCTGGTCCGATCCTTGGTCAGGGAACTAAGATTTCTCATGCTGCAGAGCACATTCAGAAATAAAAATAAATAAAACCAGAGAGAGAAATTCTTTTTTTAAAAAGGAACTCTCTTACATTCATAACATTTTAGTTTATGAAGAGCTTTTCTATAGTCATTAAATCATTTGATCTTCCAACCATCTTAGAAAGAGGGCATCTCTCCCTCTCCTCAGGGAAACTGATATGTGGAAGTTTACTGATATGTGTTACTGAAGTTACTGAAGTAACTATCAGTTTCTGAAGTTAACTAATATGTGATATGCCTGCCATGGACATGGTCAATGGTCAGTGAACGGAGCATCTAAAATGAGAACTTGGGTACACCTATTTCAATATTCTTTCGAAACTGCTGTCATTCTTTCTAAGCTCCCCTTACGTTATACTACAAAATCCCTAAGTTAATTTTTATTTTAGGAAAATACCCATGTCAAAGTGACAATGAGTATGTGACAAGTTATTAAATGCCTTCTATATTCTCTTTTAAAAAGTTAGCTATAATGTGTCCATTTACCATTATAACAATTCAGTTGATTCTTTCGACCACACTTGAGTTACTCTATTCATTTCTTAGGGCTTCCATAACAAAGTACTAAAACTGAGTGACTTAAAACAGAAGAAATCTCTTCTCTCAGAACAGATTCTGAAATCAAGGTGTCAGCAAGGCCATGCTCTTTCTGTCGACTCAAGGGAAAGATATTTCCTTGTGTCTTCTGGCATCTGGTCCTTGCAGGCAATCCTTGGCTACCCTTGGCTCGTGGACACATAACTCCAATTCTGCTTCTATCTTCACGTGGCCACCTTACATCTGTGTTGCTTCTTCCCTTCTTATGAGGACACAAATCATTGCATTTGGTCCAATTCTAACCCAGTATGACCTCTTCCTAACTTGAATACATCTGCCATGACTCTATTTTCTAATAGTGTGTCATTCATAGATGTCAGGAGTTAGGATTTAAACATACCTTTTGGGGGACACAACTCCACCTATAACTGGTATAGTGCTGTTATATTATTAGCTATATTCTGAGCCTTGAAAGGCTCAGAACAAATGAATCAGTATTTCTCTGTTGAGTCCAGCAGACACCCACATCAGGTTCACCTGGGAGTTTATCACAGTGCAAACTCCTGGGCCTCAGCACAGAGCTACAGAGATGGAATCCAGAATCTGATTCTAAGAATGACCATAGGTGGTCACAAGCACATGATTTGGGGAAACCCATGGGTTTGTAAGAGCCATCGGAGATTTTGTGAATAAGCAAATGCAAGCTCAAGCACTCAAACTTCAGAACTTTGTTTGCATAGTGGATACCTTTATCTTTTAACTTCTTAATATAAGAATTTGCTTGATTGTTTGCCCCAAACCCTTGTGAATACTTGTCTTCCTTGTCTGGCATATATGTCCCTTGCAGAAACCCTGGCAATGTTGTATAGGTTGGCCCTGAAGCCCACGTGGAAGTCCTGTTCTCTCACCAATTCCTTAGTTCACTTTGTTTATCCTGCATCCTTCCCTCCACATTACCCAGTGCTACTCAGCTGTCTCATCTGTGTTTGTGGGGGGCAGACACAGTCCCTGCTCTGGTTGCTTACAGAATCTTCAGGTCATTACATTTTATACCATTTCTTCCTAAGGATTACATAAGGATTATACCAATTGTCTCTTAGGAAACACTGAAAAATTCATTTCATATATCTCTTTCCAAGATATGATGCTGATCTTGTGCTAAATCTTTTGTTCAAGGGGAAAATACTACCACTAGTTATAAATAATAATATTATAGTGATGGTAATAATAATAAATGGCACGGGGACTCTACTCAATATTCTGTAATAACTTCTATGGGAAAAGAATCTGAAAAAGAACGGATATATGTATACGTATAACTGAATCACTTTGCTGTGCATGTGAGACTAACACAATATTGCAAATCAACTATATTCTAAAATGAAATAAATATTAAATTTAGAAAATTTATTAACTAAAGCTATAACAAACATTTATTGATTCGTCCTATGTGCCAGGCATCATACCATATCATAGTTTCTCATTAGATCTTCCTTTAGAAGGATACCATTACCATATCTCTTGTATGGATGAGCAAACTAGGTCTTAACACCAAGATCAGAGCCAGGATCCAAGCCCAGATACTTAGACTCCATCTTATCCTAGTTGGCCTCCCAACCCTGCCTAGGTGGTCCAGTCCTAACTCCATGTCCTGGATTCTAATAAGGCTTCTCCTTTTCATCTGACACTGTCTGCAATCACCATTCACTTTTCTCTACTCAGCCAGCCTCCCCACTGTGTTGTTTCACTTCCAGATACTGCTCATTCCCACCTCTTGATCTTCCAAAGACATCCCATTTGGGCCCTTAGGGTGTACTGTTACATGTTGTCATTATTATGAGCAAGAACACCATTGGGGGTCCACCACTCATCCTACCAGGAGGGCAGTTAGCACAGAGTAATCATGCCCTGAATGAATGACAGCAGCCCATCCTGGGAATGGCCCCCCCACATACAGTCGAAACCTTGCATCAAGAGTCAAGAGCTTTGCTTTCTTGACTCTGCGACTCCTTTGAATCATACCTGGATGTGTCCATTCATCTCCTTGGCCTGTACAAAGAAGGACTGGGCTACATAATTTCTGAAATTTCCTCTAGGTCTAACACTCTCTAAATCTTGGTCCTACTTCTCCCATGAAGACACTCCTATAACTTTGCCAATACTGATCGTTTCTGTTCTTAATCAAGTCCATATTTCAGTATCGAAAATCAGAACACTATCTGACAGAAATATTTTGTACTGCTTCTGGATATGGGAAAAATGAAATTGTAGCTTGAATCTTACTGTGCTAAAAAAATGCTGCTATGCTTGGAGTATTTCAGTAGCAACAACAGGGCAAAATATTTGAAATCAAGTTTGTTCCTGAAAAGACAGAATGTGGTTAGTTCTCAAGGCAGGACTAAACAGTAAAGAGAAAATTTACAATACAGACATTTTTGTTCTTTATTGAATACATTCTTTTGTACTTTTCATATTCGTTGCTATATTCTCTTATTTGCAACATGCATAAATCTTAGCTCCTTCTCTGACAAATTCCATGAGATGAGAAACTATCCGATGTACTTTCAGCATCTCTGCAGCTCTTTCCAATACAGCCTCACAGTAGAAGCCCAATATATACAATTAACAAAGCTAGAAATATAATCCAAAATACTATATGGATTAAGCATTAAATGTTTATCACAAGCTATTAGTAAGCTAGAACTTCAAAAAAGGGATACTTTCAGTCTGGTTGTTTGGAAAAGAGTCAACAAAAAGGCAATAAATGGATCAATGTAGGTTTTCCATAGTCATTTATTGCCAATGTGATTTTGCTGTGACTTTTCAGAGATAATCAGATCTAATCAAAATTGCATAATTAAATTCATCTTTTTCTTTCTTGATAGCCACAAGAGACTTGTATGCAAACCTAAAGGAATTAGAGAGTACAAGCAAATTACCTATTTCTGACCATTGATGCACAAAGTCATAGAAACCACCAGAATCTAGAATTTGAGAATTAAAAGGACCCTTAAAAATGACCAAATTCACCTTCCTCATTTTGTTGGTGGAGGAAGTGAGGGTCAGGATGATAAGGTTGCCCAAGGCCCCAGAGTAAGTTAGAAGTAGAAGCAGAGGTAGGAAAAAGCCCTCTGATTTTCAGGCCGGAGTATTTCCCAGGAGATCAATTGAGACTTCTTTTTTAATAGTGCCATGAGGATATGTATTTGACTGGAGTCGTTTTTCCCTTAACCACATCTTTCCATTAGGGTTTAGGATAGTGTTGCGGGGCCCCTAAAGAAAGATCGGTTGTTTATTACAGAAGAGTGTAGTCAGGACGTTCTGGTTTGCCCAGGACTTTCCAGGCTTGGCCCTGAAATTCTCACATCCGGGAACTTACTCTACTCCAGATAAACCAGGATGTGGTTACTTTCCTTACTCCAGAGGAAACATGTTCCAAATTGTGTAGTTCCCCATGTTTGGTTTGTGGGAGAAGCTGTCGGCCCTTGAGCTGCTCTAGGAAGGGCTCTGTCAGCTCGCACTGTTCTGGTCTGTTTGACAGACAGGTGTCAAGCACACGGATGTCACCTGGACACTTGATCTATTTGACAAATGTTCAAATTCTGCCAGAGTCATACTTTCATTTGCAAAAGCTCTCACTCTTATTTTCAGAAGAAAAAAAAAATGTCTCTGCTTGTCTGCTCCAAAGAGCCTCTGTTGTCCACTTATGGGAGATGCCCCAGCTCTGCTGAAGTCCGAGAGCTCCTTACCGTAAGAGCCCTTCAAGGAACCACAGAGCATCCCAGTGCCTCCACACACTGTCTCCTGTCATCACAGCAGAAACTGCACTCCCTCTATCTGTCACTTCACCAGTGTCTTTTTTCAACCATCAAAATACTCGCAGAGTATTCACTTATACAGTATTCACCTTGCTTTAGAATCTTTCCTTTAGATCAGGAATTGGCACACTACCATCTATGGGCCAAATCCAGACCTGTGGCCTGTTTTTTCAAACAAAGTTTCATTGGAAAGCAGTCACACTCCTTTGTTCATATTCTGTCTATGATTTCTCTCTGTGTACTGCAATTGAGTAGCTGTGACAGAGAATGTGTGACCTACAAAGCCTAAAATATCTACTCTCTGGGCCTTTTACAGAAGCAATTTGTTGAGTCATGAACTTTGTCAATTGTCTTGGATAAGATACTCATTAGTAGTAGAGTTTTCTATCACTGTTAACAAATATGTTGACTTGGCCTTTTAACTTATAATTGTTGTTTTATTCATTATTTTTGCCAGCAATATTGAGAAGTTACATGATTAGGGGTACCTTGCTTCCAGCAGATAAAGAAATTAAATCAAGAATCTAATAGAAAATGAGAGGCAGAAGAATAATCAACATTCTCATTGGCACTTTTGTAGGAAGCTCTCGTTCCTGATCAGGGCTGGCTCAGCAAGTGACAGATCACAGGAAGTAATAATCACAAAGTTATTTCCAGCCTATCCAGAACAAGTGGAGTGATCACCACCAACAAAACAGCACTGATAACTCCCCCATGCCAGAGCAAAATGAGTGAAATTATTAGTTGTAATCAGATACAGTCAATATCTGAACAGATTACAAAGTAATCACCCACAAGCAACCAGATCTTTTAAAAACCCAGATGGCATACAGAATGGAAACATTTTTTTTAAAATCCATGGCTTCAACAAGATAGACATTTATTTATCACACTCTGATGCAAAAGTCCAAAGGAAGGACTAGATTGGTGGTACTGTGATCTTTAGGATCCCAGACACCTGTTCTTTGCTTTACCAGCCTAAGATGGTGCTTCCAGCCTCAACATCACCTCACAGCCCAAGACCAATGCTGTCACTCCAGCCATTGCATCCCACTTGCAGGCTAAACTAAGGAAGAGAGTTGATGTTGCAGAAAGGGTATATTCCCCAGCAGAATCAACTCTTTTAAAGAGATCTTCTAGGAAATACCACCCTAGACCTAAGTTGACACCTCACTGGCAAGAAATTAGTTTCAAGGGAAACTGAGAGTTGTAGTCTTTTAGCTGGATATATGGAGGTATAGAGAACAGTTGGAAACTTGACTCCAAGGACAAGGGACAGGATGAGTGGTCTCTGCCTCCTGTTGACACATAAAACCCTGAGGAGAGAACTCACTTCTCTAGATTTACTTTCAAGAAGAATTTGCTCTAACTTTGTACTTTGTCCATAGATAACGAAATAGCTAAAAATAATAACATTTACAAGTGAAGTGCCTATCATTTTACCACTCGTTGTTCCGTAGGAGGCCAACACCTAAGAGACAGTGATGGGTGCCTGTGTCCACAGCTAAGAGAGGGGACTGATATCTGCCTTGTTTTTCTGTTTCAGAGAAAAGAAAGTCTGAAAAGCCAGAACCGCAAGCATGTAGGTTTGGACTCCTCCCACTCATCATGCTTTGAGTCTCACTTGACAGAGGGACAGCAGGACAGAGGGAGGTCTCTGGTCGGTACCTTGGTGGCCAGGTGGCTAGGCCTGCAGTTGCCACATGGTAGGAGGAGCACCTTGGCGTCCTCTCCACGCTCTGATGAAGACCCCATGATGGAACTGCAGAGAGATGTGGTCATAGCTCCTCCCAAGGGCCAGACACTTGCTGTGTAAATATGGGGCTAAAACAGACCCTTCCCCCAGGATCAGGGAGGGGTGTTCAGAGGGGAGGAGACCAAAGCAGAGAGATGTGTGTTATTCACAAAAAAGGAGAGACACAGCGCGTCATCAAGTAGCTGCATGTGATTTTCCAACATCATTTCTGCCTTCTACCCCTGTGCCCCCACTCACTCAGGTCCAGTTCAGCTCAGTTGCTCAGTTGTGTCCGACTCTTTGTGACCCCGTGGACTGCAGCACACCAGGCCTCCCCGTCCATCACCAACTCCAGGAGTTTACTCAAACCAGTGTCCGTTGAGTCAGTGATACAATCTAACCATCTCATCCTCTGTCATCCCCTTCTCACTCCGCCCTCAATCTTTCCCAGCATCAGGGTCTTTTCAAATGAGTCAGCTCTTCGCATCAGGTGACCAAAGTACTGGAGTTTCAGCTTCAACATCAGTCCTTCTAATGAATATTCAGGACTGATTTCCTTTAGGATGGACTATTGGATCTCCTTGCAATCCAGGGGACTCTCAAGAGTGTTCTCCAACACCACAGTTCAAAAGCATCAATTCTTCTGTGCTCAGCTTTCTTTATGGGCCAACTCTCACATCCATACATGACCACTGGAAAAACCATAGCCTTGACTAGATGGACCTTTGTTGGCAAAGTAATGTCTCTGCTTTTGAATATGCTGTCTAGGTTGGTCATAACTTTTCTTCCAAGGAGTAAGCGTCTTTTTATTTCATGGCTGCAGTCAACATCTGCAGTTATTTTGGAGCCCCCAAAAATAAAGTCTGCCACTGTTTCCACTGTTTCCCCATCTATTTGCCATGAAGTGATGGGACCGGATGCCATGATCTTAGTTTTCTGAATGTTGAGCTTTAAGACAATTTTTTCACTCTCCTCTTTCACTTTCATCAAGAGGCTCTTTAGTTCTTCTTCACTTTCTGCCATAAAGGTGGTAATCCTCACTAAAACAAGAAGAAAAAATCAAGTAAGATAGTGCATGCCATCTCCTACCCTCAATCACCCCATAACAAGATACCAGAGGAAGCCAGAAGCTGCAGAGGAGAGAAACCAGACAAGGCCATCCAGCAAAGCCAATGCTGCCAGCTCGGCAAAGACCAGAGCCAGAGGAGCTCGAGGCGGAACCAGAATGGGCGTGGCCAGATCAGGGGGCAGAACCAAGGTGACTACTTGCTCTTTACAGACTATGCTGTCCCATCCTTCACTCAGCTCCTGCTTCTTCTGCTCCCATCCTTCCTACTTAAGTCTTAGCCTTCTGGAAAGGAGGGCGGAAGTCTTCCTTGACTAGCAACTGTGCTGCAGGGAAGGATCCAGGGAAAACTGTCTGGCGGGATTCCAATCCTAGCCAAAGCAATCTCTGTCCATCTCTCTGCAGCCATAAGCTGTTGTAATTAAGCCATTGTGATTACACACTTTCTATCCCTGCATTTATCACCTGGCTTTTCTACCCACTTACTAAGAATTCAGAGAAAATGGGAGAAAGCTATCCAGCGCTCTTCCCAACAATACACAAGGTCACTTTTCAGGGAAGCTCAATGTCCCGCCCCGATGGCTTCTGGGCTCTGGGAGAATTGCCCCTTTTTCAGGTGGCCACACACTGCGTGGTGAGTACATTTTTCCCCAGGAGAGACCATATCACAGATGTTGACAGAAAATGCTGGATCAATGACCTGTGGGTCTCCAACCTTAAATCTTGCCATAATTTAAGGCATTTTTCTGAGGGGTGTTGTTTTCTGCTATAAGGTCTATCCCCCCCAGCCTTCTTTCCACCCTGCGGAACCCACAGCATCAGTCTCCCAGGACTCAACTGTGCCAGCTTCCAGGGAGACACAGACCTGACCATGACCACAGATGCGTTGAGCTATGTTCTCAGAGCGCCACACAACCCTCTCCAAGGCCCCATAGGTTGGGACTGAAGTAGCACAGAAACCAGATCTGTACCGCGGGCCCTCTTAGCTGCAGGTTCCGAGCCATTAGCAAGGAACTAACAGCTATGCCATTTTGTTCTAATGGATGAGCCCTCACTTATAAGAGAGGCTAAACTCTAAACAAGTCTCAACCCAGCTCTGCTTATGTTGGCCACGGGCGATTAGAACAGAAACTAACTCCGTCTGATGTTTGACTCTTCCTAAATATGAACTGAAGGCCCCCATCCTACCAGTAAGGAAATTGCCTGTGTTTGGATTATAATTGAACTGTTTTGCTGCAAGCGTTGCACTTGGAAAATTACAGCTTTATCACAACAAGGAGCCAGAAAGAGTTCATTCACCTCCAAAGTGAGCTTAGTTCATTCTTTCCTCCCCAGAAGGATCAGATCAAGAGTTAATTAAAAGTGACTGATAATTTTATTTATATTTTTATTGGGCTATAATTAAATGGTATGGTATGCATCCTCATTAGTTTAGCAATTCCACATTGCATATATCCTCAGAAAGAGAATTTTGCAGTAATAGACTAGCATTTTCTCCCCTATGAAATTTGGCATCTTCTAAAAGATAAAGTGTTCTATTACTAAGGGGCAAAAAATTGATCTATGATAGCAACATCTGCTCCCAGAGTCCAGTGCAAGTTCCAATCAGTGCCTGCTGACATCTAAGGTGTTAGGAGAAGACTGGAAGGACCAGGAAGCGTTCATATTGCCCCCTGGGCTTTCCTCAGTGGCCTGGAAGAGCTGTCTTCAAGTAGAAATCAAAAAGCAAATCTGGACACTAAAGGGAAAAACATTTAGGTTCACATTTAACAACATCATTTTAAAAAATATGTATGTTTAAATTGGGGTATAATTGCTTTGCAAAGTTGTATTAGTTTCAGCTGTACAATGAAGTGAGCCAGCTACTTGTCCCTCTTGGACCACCCTTCCCATCTCCACCTCGTGCCATCTATGTAGCTCACCACAGAGCACTGAGCTGAGCTCCCTGTGCTATCCTGCAGGTTCCCACTAGCTGTTTTACACATGGCAGTGCACATACGTCAATCCCAATCTTTCAATTCATCCCCTCCGCCACCTCCCACCATATCCGCACATCCATTCTCTATGTCTGTGTCTCTATTCTTGCTCTGCTAATAAGTTAGATGAATGGATAAAGAATACGTGGTACATATATACAGTGGAATATTACTCAGCCATAGAAAGGAACAAAATTGGGTCATCTGTAGAGATATGGATGGACCTGGAGTCTGTCTTACAGAGAAGTAAGTCTGAAAGAGAAAAACAAGTATCGTATATTAACACATATATGTGGAACTAAGAACTTCTTTTTTGTTGTTTTCTTTTCCATTATAGTTTATTACAAGATATTGACTATAGTTCCCTGTGCTATACAGTAGGACCTTGTTGTTAAGAACTGCTAAACAATGAGGTTCTATGGGAAAATGTTGGGTATTCACTAGTACATATGACTGATATACATAGGTCCCAGTTTGAGGGAAGAGGATTAAAAGTGCATTAATATATGGAAATCATGTTCTTCAATATGGCAGTGGCAAGAGGGGAGGGAAATGGCATGATAGTGGAGAATAAAGGGGAGTGATGAACTTGCTTAGAAAAGGACCACTTATTCAGACCTGAAGGCTGTGGGAAAGGGAGAGCATGTGTGAAGGTGTGGGGCAGAGAAAGAGCCTTGCCAGCTCATGAACTGGTTACACAGTTGAGGTTGGAGAGATAATATCTCCAAGTAGCCACTGCTCAACCATTTGTTGGAAGTGTGAGAGTGGGAATGTCTGTCTGGGGGATATACCTTACCAGTGTGGACCTTCCTGAGGGTGCCATTTAGGAGTGCCCAGGTGGCAAGAGAACCAGGAAGCCCACCCCATGTATTTGCTTGGAGGGAAGAGCCCACAGACACCCATGCGGCCCTTGGGCCCTAGCCAGATTCTAGAGCTCATCATCTCAGACCCACTCAGCTCAGCAGCCCCCTACCTGTCCCGTGGCCATCCCTCCTCTTCTCTCATCCATTCTCCACACTGTACTGGAAATGGTTTTCTATCACCAGATCTGACTAGATCCCTTTAATATTAATAAATCACTCCCTGTTATCTACAAAAAGAGCTACTGAGAAAATTCTTGTTATTTGTACCGTGCTAACAGTACATCATGAGAAACGCTGGCCTGGAAGAAGTACAGGCTGGAATCAAGATTGCCGGGAGAAATATCAATAACTTCAGATATGCAGATGATACCACCCTTATGGCAGAAAGTGAAGAAGAACTAAAAAGCCTCTTGATGAAAGTAAAAGAGGGGAGTGAAAAATTTGGCTTAAAGCTCAACATTCAGAAAACTAAGATCATGGCATCTGGTCCCATCACTTCATGGGAAATAGATGGGGAAACAGTGGAAATAGTGTTAGACTTTATTTTGGGGGGCTCCAAAATAACTGCAGATGGTGATTGCAGCCATGAAATTAAAAGACGCTTACTCCTTGGAAGGAAGGTTATGACCAACCTAGACAGCACATTAAAAAGCAGAGACATTACTTTGCCAACAAAGGTCCGTCTAGTCAAGGCTATGGTTTTTCCAGTGGTCATGTATGGATGTGAGAGTTGGACTGTGAAGAAAGTTGAGCACCGAAGAATTGATGCTTTTGAACTGTGGTGTTGGAGAAGACTCTTGAGAGTCCCTTGGACTGCAAGGAGATCCAACCAGTCCATCCTAAAGGAGATCAGTCCTGGGTGTTCATTGGAAGGACTGATGCTGAAGTTGAAACTCCAATACTTTGGCCACCTCATGCGAAGAGTTGACTCATTTGAAAAGACCCTGATACTGGGAAGGATTGGAGAAGGGGATGACAGAAGATGAGATGGCTGGATGGCATCACCGACTCAATGGACATGGGTTTGGGTAAACTCTGAGAGTTGGTGATGGACAGGGAGACCTGACATGCTGCGATTCATGGGGTCGCTAAGAGTTGGACACAACTGAGTGACTGAACTGAACTGAACTGAACCTCTTTTCTTGACTTCATCTCTTGCTGATTTACACTCTGATAATCTAAACCACCCATCATTTTGTAAACTCTGTTTTCTTTAACACTTTTTGCAGATTCACCCACCTCCAGGCTGAGTTTTGTGACCTTCCAAAGATGCCCACCGCTTGCATCGGACTGACTGCTCCCAAGATTTTCTCAGCTCCTTTCTTCCTCAGTTGTGAAATGATACTAAGGGACTCCTTTTACTTTCGTGGCCACCCTCCCCTCAGCTGTAGACCCTGTTCCTAATGACTCCATTAACCCAAATTGCAAGACCACTGTATTTGTTCACTGGCCCACCCTGCATCTCTTTTACTGCCCTGCAAATTTATTTGTCTGTACCATTTTTATAGACTCCACATATATGCACTAATATATGATACTTGTTTTTCTCTTTCTGACTTACTTCACTCTGAAAGACAGACTCTAGGTCCATCCAAATCTCTACAAATGACCCAATTTCATTCCTCTTTACGGCTGAGTAATATTCCATTGTATATACGTACCACATCTTCTTTATCCATTCATCTGAGATGGACATTTAGCTTGCTTCTATGTCTTGGCTATTGTACATAGTGCTGCTATGAACTTCGGAGTGCTTGTGTCTCCTTGAATTAGTTTTTTTCCAGATACATGCCCAAAAGTGAGATTTGTGGATCATATGGCAACTCTAGTTTTATTAAGGAACCTCCATACTGTTATCCATAGTGGCTGCACCAATTTACATTCCTACCAACTTATGTAGAATGAGTTCCTATTCTCCACACCCTTTCCAGTATTTATTATTTGTAGACTTTTTAATGATGGCCATTCTGGCCAGTAGGGAATTTCTCAAGAGTATAAGAACTAGATCATTTTAACATTGATACATGGTTATATTTTTAATATGTGCACATAAACTTTAGAACACTAAAGTTAGTAATACATATACATTTTTAAAGTAATAAGATTAATTCAATTAAAACAACTCTATTCCAACAACAACCGTCACTCTCATATATACCTAAAACAATCACTCTGACATTCAGATCATATAGGATCTATTCAGTCTAAAAAGATTATGTCGAAGAAAACAAAGGTAAGTGTAGAAGGTACAGTATATGGAATACTAACTGCAGAATTCCCTTCACCCCACAGTAATATTAATGATGACTGACACTTTGACTTGTGTAGGACTTTTTGTCTAAGGCGATTATATCGTAGGTGCAAATAACCGTATAATTGCTCTAATGTGAGCTTAGTTTTAATCACAATACCCAAGTTTGATCTTGAACAATTCACCACATCATTATCCAAGAGAGAACTTATAAAATGGTAAACTGGACTGTGAGAACCTGCTTTACCCTTGGTCATGGGCAATAAAAGTTGGGTTTCAGTTGATGAGACATAAAGAAGACTAGAAATCCTACCTACACTGAATTTCTTATGCTTCATTTATGGGATTCAGAATAGCATGCATGTCAAAGAAAATGGTGTTCAATCTTGATTTTTTTAAAAAGACAAGCTGTGAATTGAGTCATGATGTGTGATTATGGAACAAATAATTCTCTTTAAACTTGAATATTTCCTAAGCATTCTCCTAAAAACTTTTTTGGTTCACAATAGTTATTTACTTCTATTTTATTTTTATTTTAAGTTTTATGTGTATTTCTTTTTTTTGTTGTTGTTACACATCCTGTATGTGTCCATATTTGAACATAATCCATTTTCACTTACTGTGCTATTAATGTGCAGTATAATTTCTATTATCTTGTTTTACACTTTCTCTTTTTTTCTAATGCATGACTACTTCCTTTTTGTTTTTCAGTCTTTTACTAGGTGGGAAATGTTTTTTAATCTTTTTATAATCTGGTAATTTTCAAGAGATATATTTTGGTTTTAGTTATACTGATGGCTAATTCAAGGATAATTTTAAAATCCTGCCCCAGTGTACATTTTTCTCTCAGGAAGGAAGCAGATTTGTTGACCCTTTGCAGTCAATAAATAAGATGCAAAATGAGCATTGTTTTATTGTCCTTCCTTTTTTCCTTTTTCCTGGTTGCCTGATTCTAAAGATTCTGATGACACTTGCAATTATCACTGTTATGCCTATTACTTGTATTTTCCCCTTTTACATTTCCATTCAATTTTCTAATCACAATTACAGCAACAATTATTTAGATTAGACTCAATGTTTACATAGTTTCCATAATACCACTACTTGATGACTTTTAGCTGTTTAATTTTGATTCATCTATTATTGGCCAGTTGCAACTTGTCATCAAGCATTTTTCAGGATGAGTATACAGGTGGTTTACTTGATGTACTTTTTCTATAGAATTCTGTATAGTTCTGCACCTTAACGTTAATGATATTGTTCTATTTACCTGATGAGTGTTTTTTTTCCCCCCTATTTACTCATCTTGAAAGATCTGAGGGTTCTCTGTGCTTGAAGTTTGCCAATATTTATAAATGAACAGAGTCACTTTGTCCCATCAATAACCATATGAACTCCATCAGCATCTTCCTTCTAAACCCCAAACTGTAAGGCAACTTCATTGCAAAACACCATGTAAATTTTAGTCTTTAAAAGTTAATTATATAATATGGCCCTTTAAAATTGGTAAGGGATCTGCTTCCCCAGTCTGATCATCTTATACTGGAAAATACAATTTATTCATAGGTAACTGACAATCTGTATGTCTTTCCTTTCAAGATGCAAGCTTAGACTACAATTTCCACAATATACTTTTCTCACTATTCTCCTGTCCCCTCCATTTATAACTGTCAATATCTCATACCTGCATCTGACTATTTCTGACCTGATCCTCTTGCATTAGCAAATGGTACTCCCCAGATGGATATCAAAAGAGAAGTGCCAATGAAAGACTTTGGTTTGATGAAATGAACTTAGCCAAGACAAAAAGCAGTTGCTTCACCATTTAATTGGTGAAGGCTCCAGAATTCCAGGATATATAAATCAGTAAGACAGAGTGGAAATTTCTCAATGTTTTTCTGCTTGATCTGGCTTGTCTACCTCAGGCACCATCCAAGATTTCGTTGGTAGAAATTCCTCCCAGCGTCTAGCAAATCATTAGTCTGTATTCCTAATTTCCAGTACAGTGGAAGCTTTTATCCCTCACTCAGTTTCCATAATAATTTCAATTAGAATTTGGGAAGGTAAATAGTGTGCCCCTAACTAGCTGCCATCTTATCTTGGAAGTTCATCTTCATAGAGGCTGTTAATGGGAGTTGGGGGAAGACATGTTAATTTCACACCATCTTAAAACTTTCTTTCCAGTAAAAATAGCTTATATATAAGTAAAATAAAAATAGTAGGCAAAAAGGTGACACTGATTCTATAATGCTGCCTTTCTGCTGATCATCAAAGTAGGCAAGAGTCAGTGCCTGGAGAATGCAAGCATCTCACATTTGACATTTCTCAGCAGTGAAGAATTAACCAAAGCAGCAGCTGGCCTAACAAACCAAGGCTTCCAAAAACAAAGCAGAAAGAGGGTCTTTATCTAAGAAAAAGATGCCAAAGGCTAATGTGAAGGAGGAGGGCAGAGTTTAGGACACAGGCTCTGGCCTCTGACTGCTTATCTTCAAATCCTGGCTCTATTGACTTAGGTTATTATTATCTGTAGGTTCTTAGGCTTCTGGTTCCTTCTTGCAAAAATAGGCCCCGCCTCAATGGGAGTATGTAAGAAAAATGGCATTAGCACAGTACCTGGCCCAACCCACTCCAGTATTCTTGCCCGGAAAATTCCGTGGACAGGGGAGCCTGGTGGGCTGAAGTCCATGGGGTTGCAAAGAGTCAGATACTACTGAGCAGCTAAGCATGTATTGTTATGTGTGTTTATCTAGTTGGCTTGTGTGTGTGTTAATCGCTCAGTCATGTCCAACTCTTTGTGACCCTATGGACTGAAACTCACCAGGCTCCTCTGTCCATGGAATTCTCCAGGCAAGAATATTGGAGAGGGTTGCTATTTCCTTCTCCGGGGGATCTTCCCTGATCCAGGGATCGAACTCACGTCTCCTGCATTGCAGGCAGATTCTTTACCATCTGAGCTACCATGGATTGTTATGTTCACCCTCATTTCTTAAATAGAGAGATCAGATACGAAGAAGGCAGACAGACTATTGAGTCATGTGTGCAGATAAGAGGCAGGGCTGTTAGTTCCAGAACATCCTAGTGGCTTTGGGAGAGAATGAGGGGGCACAGTGACCTGGACTTAGGGGAAGGACAATGGTTGAGATTCAGGGAGAGCAAAAAATCACTGGTCTCCATACTCCTGCAAGACAGGAATGGAGTCTTACTTTCTTATTTTCTGCATCTAGCCTAGCAACCTGTATATTGCAGGCATTTAATGAATATTTGTTAAGGGAATTAATTGGTTCACTGAATGCAGTAGGATCAGGACAAGCCTGGAATTGTCAGAGCAAATTGAAGGCAGCATGGAAACAGATCAACAGCCTGACTAGACAGTCGCAATATTAGTGTCCAAAATAATAGCTTAGATTATTTATTCATTAATTTACATGCTCCAGGTGAGAGATTTAGTATATTTAAAGTCACTTTATTTTCAATTCTTTACATTTTTGAAATGAAGAAACTGAGGATTAGGGGCAGTAAGTAACTCATCCAGTCTTTCTCTGCTAGCTTGTGTCCAGGCCCCAGTGTGTACCTTTCCCTGACCATACCACTGCTCAGAGCCCTGGGCATGGGCAAAATGCCCTGGGCCTGGGAAAGTACATACACTGAGGTTTCTGGCTTTGTAAGTAAGTGTTCGCATCAGAACACAGGCTTGAGAGATGAAGAGAAGAAGAAAACTGAGGCTTCCACACCTCAAGTTTCATCTTGGAGGCACCGGAAAGATCAGGGGCAGCTTGATATACTGGTGAATCAATATGGGATCTCTGGGGACCTCCCTGGGGGTTTAGAAGCTAAGACTCTGTGTTTCCAATGCAGGGAGTGTGTGTTCGATCCCTGGTTGGGGAACTAAGATCCCATAAGCCACTCAGTGAGGCCAAAAAAAGGGGGATCTCTGGCTGGGCCAAGTCTCACACTGTTTTGATCATAATTCTTCCCTTACTTAAAGGAACTGAAATCTTAAAATATTCAAATATTCTGTTTACCTTTTTATTAGCCTGTTACAACATCCAAAGGGGCAATTGCCATGACTTTCACCAGGAAATAGAGTGAATATGGATACTGCTGGGTCATTTCAAGGAAGGAATTGAGAGACAACCTGAAGGGGACCATTATTATTATATGATTTTAATTTGCTGAAAACCAAAGGTCATATACTTAAAAAGAGGAACAACATGTAAATGTTGCAATGGAATACCCATGATGCATCCTTAATTAATAATCCCCCATTTCCACCTCCCAAATGACCATGATTACAAGTCTGACCTTTTTGGTCAATGACTCAAGAAGGAAAGGTCAACAACCCAGTTGCTACTTGTCTCTGTGAAGTGATGCATATTTGCATTTGGAAGGAAATCTTGTAACACTGGGAACACCCTGAAGCTCTCTGAAAGGACACTGGTGAGTAGAAAAGCGCCATCCTGTGGGCTTCTTAGAACCCTTTTCTGCGTAGGCCTGCAGAGCCAACGCATTCCCGATGGACCCAGAGAGCGGACTCTGTGTCAATGCCTTGGCCCATGGGGTCAGTTGTGCTCTAGGGACTCTGAATTCCCACAGTAACCCCACAGAAGGAGAGAATTTCCACTGGTCAGGGCCCCTGGAAGGGAGGTGACCACGTCCATGCCAGATCACCCCTGCCCTGCACCCAGAGTGCCACACATGTCTGCCCAGACACTGCTGCCATCAAGGGAGAAATCCTGCCCTTCACCAAGACCTGACCCACTTCCCAGTGGAAGGGTTTATAGGGGCAGCATCTGGCTCCTTGTCTGTCGGTTGATAAGAGTGAAGTATTCCTCAGATTGGAGTTTAGACATGGCTAGGATCTCAGACACTGCTCCACACGTACTAATACACTTGCCTAGATCCATTGCTTTTCATGGGATGTGGGGGAACTGGGGCCACCAGGAAATACTGTTTTGTAAAACCAGGGTCTGGAGCCAAGAATTTTTGTTTGCGCTGCCAGAGGGTGATAAAACGCACAGCACACGCAGTTTCAGGCGTACCAAATCCCATGATCCCGGCTCTAGGGGAGTCACAGCCTCAAGGTGCTTTGGGGAAGGTCTCCCAGAGTTGAGGCAATGGGGGGTGGGAGGGGGAGTTGCAAAGAGATGGAGCTGCCGCCAGCCAACGTTGGAGTTGGGGTCTCAGAGTTATCAAAGTGTGGCCCAAGAATCCACACTTTGAGTTACCTAAGTTCCATGTTAAAGGCAGATTCCTGTGTCCCATGTGACACTTACAAACCAGAATCTTTGGAGGTTAGTGTGGTCTGACCTTGAGGGCCGGAGGAAGACGGAGAGACTGAACCAAACCCACCTCAGCAGAGGTTTCTTTTCTTTTCCCAGCCTTTGGCCTGGCCACCGCCTCTCAGACTGTCTCCAGGGCCAAGAGTCCAGGGACAAAATGACTTCAAACCTGAGAATCCACTTAGCTGTGTACAAGGCTCATTACCCCTGGGGCTAATCCCCAGGACCTTGCCTGCTGTGCTAAGGGGCCTGCATCATTAGTCTGAACCCCACGTGGGCTGAGAGCCTGGCTCCCCACGGTCACAAGCCTGGGGCTTGTAGCTCCAATGGGGACCTGTGCCAAGCCTCCGCCCCCTCTGCTGCCTCAGCCTAGCCGTTCCCAGCTCCCTGGAGCTAAGCTTGCCCCAAGGCCCAACCGCAGGCTGCACTTGGTGGAAAACAATTACAGGCCCAGGACAACTTCAATTCTCAGCAGTCCTGACAGGGTCAGAAAATTATCTGCATCCAAAACCCACCTTCTGCTGTGACTCAGAATTAAGATCTCCTGTGATACACCAGGGTGGCTTCCCTGGTGGCTCAGATGTTAAGGAATCTGCCTACAGTGTGGGAGACCCGGATTTGATCCCTGTGTCAGGAAGATCCTCTGGAGAATGGAATGGCTCCCCACAGGATCTCCTGGCTATGGGTCCTGTAATGCCAGGCATGTTAAAAACACACAGTCAAAAGTCAAACACTTAAGACACTCCAAATCACAGACCACCTCGCCCCGCCCAGCAGCAGAGATCCTGCATGTGGCCTGTGCTGTCATGTTTGTTCTAGGATAGACACGGTGTTTTAAGACCCTGAGGAACTGTCTCTGTGCTCTTTGATGCTGATTCTTGCTCTGTGTTCTCCCAGCCCCCAGTTAGAGGTCCCACAGCACAAAGAAGAATCAGCACACTTTTCTGTAAATGGCCAGAGAGTCAGTCTCTAGGCTTTCACAGTCTCTGTCGTGAATGTGTCACTTTGCTGTCCAGTGCCAAAGCAGCTGTGGACAATAGGTAAACGGGTGGAAGTATTCCAGTAAAAGGCTCATTACAAAAACAGGCAGTGATCTGAACTTGACCCGAGGGCTGTAGTTTGCCAACGCCTGGCATAGAGGTTACATGGGGAGACTCTAAAGACAGATGGTTGGGTTCAGATTTGAGCTCCTGCTGTTTCCTGTCTGTGCAGCCTTAGGCAAATTACCCGATTTCTCTAAGATACATGACTCGTGTCTATCTCACACTCTTCTTAGAAGACTTCAGTGAGATTCATGCATATAAAATGCTTAAGAGGGTTTCCAAGCACATGGTAAACAAAGCTACACACAAAAAGCTACATTAGCTACAAAAAGAGCTCCTTGTTCTTACTCTGACTCTTTCAGGCAGTGATAATTCTGCTCTGCATTTCTAGCAAGGGGCTGCTGCCTTCCCCTGTGGCTCAGGGGGTCTCATGTGCTTGCCAATACCTAAACCACATCTGAGTTTTCTCCCCTATCTGAATATTATTTTATTGATTGGTCAGCTGTCCTTGCTGGAGCCAGTCTCTGAGACTGGGTTGCACATCACGGGCCCCTCCCCTACATTATTGTCCTGGGATCACCTCAGCTCCCGAGTTCCCTACCCCACCTCACCCCCCGCCCACGAGGGCTCCCATGTAGTCCCAGCCTGTTTCAAGCAGCAGTCTCTGCCCTTTCGACAGCCTGGATGAGCCAATAGGACCGCAGTGCATGCCATCATGTTCATATAAGTGTGTGCGTGTGTGTGTGCTAAGTTGCTTCAGTCGTGTTCAGCTCTTTGTGACCCTATGGATTGCAGCCCTCCAGGCTCCTCTGTCCATGGGATTCTCCAGGCAAGAATACTGGAGTGGGTTGCCATGCCCTCCTTCAGCTGCAGATTAGTACTTGCCAGTAACACTCTGCGGAATCACCATTCTACAAGAGACAGTACCAAGTGCTTGCAAAAGGAATAAATGACCTGTGGCCAATTTAAGTGCTGGGAACACAGAGCTAAAGTCCCTTTAAAATGTTTTCTTTTGTGCAGAACTTCTTAAGACCTTTAATAAGTTCATGCACACTGTTCATCTTCAAGAGAGTAATCCAAGCACTCTGACAGCATTTCCAAACTTTGTTTCAATATGGGACCTTTCTCAAGGGCCATCACACAATCAGGATTCTGGGGGACACATTTTGGGAGATGCAGCCGTGAAGGAAGGGCTGTGTATCTCAGCTCTCTGAGTTGACTGATGGCAAAAGTTGAGAGTGTGTGTATGGTATGGACATCTTTCAAATCCTTCCTTTGTAATCCGTGTCCTCCTTTCCCATCTCAAGTTGTTCAGCACACTGGGACTGTGGGCGCTGCCTGGGGAGGTGGATTTCCCCGGCATCAGGACTTGTTCCTTCTGTCAGCCAGACCGGCCGAATCTATAAAGAATTCCCTGAGTTCGTGAAATCCAATGCCCCTTCCTTCCTGAAGGCACCCCAGTCACCCCGTCCATTTGTATCTTTCCAAATGTTCTCCTCTTTGACTCTTAAAAGAAGTTCAAAGTGTCCCACAATTCATGTCAAATGGACCAGCTTTCCATTTCCTCCTTGTCCCCAAGGGCTCCTTATATAAAACTGTGGCTTTATGGGTCTGAGTCATCCCATCTCCTTCGGGCCCTTTTCTGAACTTGGTGAAGTTGTTTAAACATCCCGGGCCTTCTCTTGTTTCCCCCGGCTCCCTTTCCTTGCGCCCAGGCTCTATGGCGCTGACCTTGAGGGGAACGGGAGGGCACCATGGAACTGCTAAATCTTCCCAGCAGTTTCCAGCCCCTGGGATTGCATTTTTCACCTCCATCTGTGTCCACAGCATCCTCAGTTGTGTTGTCCAGGAAGAATTTCTTCTATTTGAGGAGAGCAGAACTAACACCTTATCCTAGAGGCAAACTAGGCCTGCTGCTGGGCTAGTTCACAGACCAGGGACTCCTCTTCCTCTTTTTTTTTTAATTACAAATCAGTGGAAGAAAACTTCCAACCCAAAGATACCTGGGGAGCATCTTGTAGTCTCCTGATGAAAGGGGCTCTGTGGAGGTGCCCCGTATTATGATTTCTGCAAACCAAGGAAATAATAGCTTGTTGCTTCATCTAATTTCTCTGAGTGGGCTCAGGCTCTGTAATTACCTAGGTTCCAGAGCACTCGCTGGAAGGCTGCATCCACAGGCCAGGTACCATGTGTTCCCCAAGCTCTCATTCAGGCAGAGCTTCTGTGAGGCGGGATTGGCAGGGGAGATGAAGCCAAGTTTGTAATAATACGAGGAAATCAACTTGCATAGAAGCATCTACAAATCCGTGAGGCAAGTTTGTGCCAGTTCCTCTCTGGGGTCTCAGCACCCACGTGGAGAGAACAGACATGCCTTTTCTGAGCTGAGGTCCAAGGTACTGGAAAGATGCTTTGAGGGGAATATGAAGATTTCTGTGGTGGCTCAGATGGTAAAGAATCTGCCTGCAATGTGGGAGACCCAGGTTCGATCCCTGGGTAGGCAAGATCCCCTGGAGAAGGGAATGGCTAGCCACTCCAGTATTCTTTCCTGGAGAATTCCATGGACAGAGAAGCCTGGCGAGCTACAGTCCACAGGGTCACAAAGACTCAGACACGACTGAGTGACTAACACTTTCACTTGGTTTTCACTTGCAAGGAGTTCTCACCCATTTGGGCCACAGGTGGCCTCTAATTTCTGTTTTCAACTGCATTTTCAAAGTGGGGGGTTGATGAAGTTCATGGTTTTCAGGTTGCTTCTCCCAGGTGTCACCTCGGGGGACGTTTGTGGCCTCTTCACAGGCCAGGAGGAGGTATGCTGGGGAGGGGTCTTGGATCTGACTGCAGAATCAGATCCACTCTGGTTGTCCAGAGTATCCATAGTATTCTCCATGTGTAGTTCCCCATGAGATTTTTTTTTTTAATAAATTTATTTATTTTAGTTGGGGGCTAGTTACTTTACAATATTGTAGTGGTTTTTGCCATACATTGACATGAATCAGCCATGGGTTTACATGTGTTCCCCATCCTGGACCCCCCTCCCACCTCCCTCCCCATCCCATCCCTCTGGGTCATCCCATTGCCCCAGCCCTGAGTATTTGTCTCATGCATCGAACCTGGAATGGTATTCTGTTTCACATATGATAATATACATGTTTCAATGCTATTCTCTCAGAACGTCCCACCCTCACCTTCTTCCTCAGAGTCCATAAGATTGTTCTATGCATCTGTGTCTCTTATTCTGTCTCACATATAGGGTTAATCGTTACCATCTTTCAAATTCCATATATATGCATTAGTATACTGTATTGGTGTTTTTCTTTCTGGCTTACTTCACTCTGTATAATGGGCTCCAGTTTCATCCATCTCAATAGAACTGATTCAAATGTATTCTTTTTAATGACTGAGTAATATTCCATTGTGTATATGTACCACAGCTTCCTTATCCATTCGTCTGCTGATGGACATCTAGGTTGCTTACATGGCCCCATGAGGTTTTATTTGAAGAAAAACAAAAGGTTTCTTCTGTCTGCAAACGACCAGGTTAAAATGTTGCTAAAACCTTTTCACTTTTCATGGCCTTTGATCCCTGTCCTAAGCACCAACTCACCCCAGTCACCCCAAGGCCTACCTTTACACTCCCTGTGTTTTCTTTCGTATTTACTCAATTGTCAGTGAGAATTATTGGGCTTCCTTGGGGACTCAGCGGTAAAGTATCCGCCTGCCAGTGAGGAGACACGAGTTTAATCCTTGGGTCGGGAAGATCCCCTGGAGCAAAAAATGGCAACCCACTTTGGTATTCTTGACTGGGAAATCCCATGGACCAAGGAACCTGGCAGAATCAATCCCACAGTCCATGGGATTGAAGAGTCCGACACGACTTGGCAACTAAATAACAACAACAGACATATCCTAATAATTCTCACAATTCTCACTGTTGCTGGTTAGTCGTTAAGCCATGTCTGATTCTTTGTGACCGCATGGACTGTAGCCCACCAGACTCCTCTGTCCATGGCATTTTCCAGGCAAGAGTACTGGAGTGGATTGCCATTTCCTTCTCCAGGGGATCTTCCCAACCCAGGGATAGAACTCGTGTCTCCTGTTCTGTGTCTCCTGGGAATGAAATAAAGTGGTATTGGGTTTTTTAAATCTACTTATCTGGTGGAAATAGGACCCCATCTTTTATGGTTTGGATTTTCAGGCATGGTTGAGGAACCTCCATACTGTTCTCCATAGTAGCTGCACCAGTTTACATTCCTACCAACAGTGGAAGAAGGTTGTCTTTTCTCCACACTCTCTCTAACATTTATTATCTGTAGACTTTTTAATGATGGCCATCCTGATGAGTGTGAGGCAGTACCCCATTGTAGTTTTGATCTGCATTTCTCTACTGCTGCTGCTGCTAAGTCGCTTCAGTCATGTCCAACTCTGTGCGATCCCATAGACAGCAGCCCACCAGGCTCCACCGTCCCTGGGATTCTCCAGGCAAGAACACTGGAGTGGGTTGCCATTTCCTTCTCCAATGCATGAAAGTGAAAAGTGAAAGTGAAGTCACTCAGTCGTGTCCGACTCTTCGAGACCCCATGGACTGCAGCCTACCAGGCTCCTCTGTCCATGGGATTTTCCAGGCAAGTGTACTGGAGTGGGGTGCCATTGCCTTCTCCAACATTTCTCTACTAATTATTGATAATGAGCATCTTCTCCTGTGCCTGTTCCTAAAGCATCCCCCGCGTTTCAGTTTCTGGTGATCTTGGCTTCGGCACACAGCCTGTAGCCAGGAGTCCCCTTCCTGCACTTTCCAGCTGTGGTGCTGGCACCGGAGAAGCCGCACCCAGCCCAGTGCTCATGAGCTTGAGCTTCTAAAGGAGCTTGGGAGCCTCCTTCTGAGGCTCCATTTCATCTCCTCTCCTTCCTGTGGCTTACCCTTTCCCCTCCCAATGCCTCCCAAGTGCTTTTTTCAGAGGAAAAGGGCTCCCATGTGCCAGTCCCTTTCCTCCCTTCCTGAGCCTACTCACCTCTGCCAATCTAACCTGCTAGGATCAGTTAGAACTGCTGGAAGGACTGCAGGCCCTCCCAGTGTCCCTATAGTCCCCTGCCCTCCCCAGAGTTTCTTTAGGGATGCTGACACCTGCAGTGCTCTTGAAAAGGACACAAAAGGGACAGAACCGAGAACTCTCATGCAGGCCACCACCTGCTCTTCTCAAGGATTTTCCCTCTGCTGTCAAAGGCTGCCTTGGTCCTGGAGGTTGCACCTCTGACCCAGGGATATGAAATCCCATAGCAGTCAACTTTGTTCTCTGAGGCTTTAGGGAGCATCGAGGTAGGGGAGTCATGTTGATCCCCATCTATTCAGTTTCACTGTGCCAGGCTGCCCCCAACCACTGGGGCTCAGGTAAGCAAGGTCCACAGCTCCACTGGCTCTGGAGGTCTCTCTGGCCAGTTGAGAAGGGATGGGAGATGGCCTCGGGGTGCTCCTCCTGCTCCTGGGAAAGACATGTCTTCCCGAGGTGCTGTCTTCCTGTCAGTTTCCTTCTGGCCTTCCTCCCCTGCCCAAAACAGCCCTGCCCCTTCTCCCTCCCCCACCCCCAAGTGCACCCCATCACCCTGACCTCCACTGGGCCACCTCTGCCCAGGCCCTGGAGACGAACATCCTCTGCCAACGTGTTTCTCCTAACTCATCTGGGCAGGGACCCCACGCGCTTCATGGGCTCCTCCCTTGCTGAGGCCGGTACAGCCAGGCTATCAGTTAAGATGTTTCCCGGCCATGGTCTGACCCCACATTTTCTTGCTATCTCCTTATCTTCCCCCTCTCTGCCCTCCAGGTCCAGGCCTCCCACATGTAGATTTCTCTTCAGAGCTGGGGGTCTGAGAGCACAACTTGCCTCTCTCTCGATTCCTTTCGGACGAGCCTGAGCCAGCATCTGGCTCGGGCCGGTCTGGAGAGATCTGGAATCCAAACAGTCTTTAAAGAGTTATGACTCCAGGAACCGTGGATGGCAAGGTTTTCTATTATTCACAGTTCCAACTTTCCCATCTGGCTGTTTTCAGAATGAAAGCTGGAGATTACTGTCAGCATTAATTACAATCAGGTGTACTTTTCTTCTACTCCATTTTGCCCCAATGGTTTCTCACACAGCAAGAAATCCCTAAAATGCATGTCCTTTGAAATGGGGCACATAAATCCTTGCTGCTGGTGAGAGGTGCTGTCAGCCCGTGGGGCTCTCTCTGGATCTGGTGAACTTGGGGAAGTTCACTGAGCTTCCTCAGGTTTAGAGGTTTGTCTGAGCCCCTTGAATCTTCAGGGCAGGAAATGTCAAAAGAAACGGCTTCTTTGCAAGATTGCTGGCACTTCCTGCTTCTAGTCTCACCCAAGCTACCTCAGGAAGGGTTTGGGGAATGTCTGTCTGCGGGGCCCCAGGTGGACCCCAGAGGGTGAAGCTGCAGAGAATGAAAGCCATTCTGGTGAAACAGAGGTCCACCTGCTACCTCTCATTCTCATCCAGTCTCCATCCTCATGTTTCAGCTTTCATGTCTTTTCCCTTGAACACTTACATATATCTAGTAACTGTTTGAAAAACATCATCTCATTCAGAAATATTTTCTTTCCCTCCACTTTGGTCCCTATATGCCTATTTATATATGTGCTTTGTTTTGTTGTTTATTCATTAAGTCGTGTCCAACTCTTTACCACCCCATGGACTGTAGCCCACCAGGCTCCTCTGTTCTTGGGATTCTCCAGGCAAGAATACTGGTGTGGGTTGCCACTTTCCTTATATTTTCCAGAAGCTTCTTTTTTTAATTTTTATATTATATTGCAGGATAATTTGTTAACAATATTGTATGAGTTTCAGGTGTACAGCAAAGTGATTAAGCTACACATAGACCTCACTTCACTTCACTTCACTTCATATATGTATAATACTCTTTTTCAGGGGCTTTCCTAGGTGGCTAGGCCTCCCTGGTGGCTTAGCTGGTAAAGAATCCGCGTGCAATGAGGGAGACCTGGGTTCAATCCCTGGGCTGGGAAGTTCTCTTGGAGAAGGGAATGGCTACCCATTCCAGTTGGAGAAAGAAATGGCAACCCACTCCAGTATTCTTGTCTGGAGAATTCCATGGACAGAGGAGCCTGGTGGGCTACAGTCCATGGGGTCACAGAGTGTCAGACATGACTAAGTGACTAAACCACCCATTTCAGTATTCTAGCCTGGAGAATTCCATGGACCGTATATACACGGGGTCACAAAAAGTCAGACACAACTAACGACTTTCACTTTTTCATTTTCCCTGGTGGCTCAGAGGGTGAAAAAATCTGCATGCCATGCAGGAGACCTGGGTTTGATCCCTGGGTGGGGAGGATCCCTTGGAGAAAGAAATGGCAACCCACTCCAGTATTCTTGCCTGGAAAATCCCAAGGACAGAGGAGCATTGTGGGCTACTGTCCGTAGGCTCACAAAGAGTCAGACACAACTGAGCAAACACATTCTTCATCACCAGTACATGAGCTGCAGGAGACTTGGGTTTGATCCCTGGGTCAGAAAGATCCCCTGGAAGAGGAAATGGCAACCCACTCCAGTATTGCTGATAGGATAATCCCATGGACAGAGGAGCTTGGCAAGGTATAGTCCATGGGGTTGCAAAAGAGCCTGGTATGACTGAGCACACATACACATTCTTTTTCAAATTCTTTTCTTGTTTAGATTATTACAAAATATTGAGCAGAGTTCCCTGTGCTACACAGTAGATCCTTGTCGGCTATCTATTTTAAATATAGCAGTGTGTATGTGTCAATCCCAACCTCCCAATCTATCTTTCCCCCCCAAGAAGTTTTTTTAAATTATTCTCCTGGGGTATATTTTTCTCTATAGACTCTTCATAACTATTTATTTTCTTAACAGCTCAACACATTTCATTTTTTTAATTTTTTTTATTAAAGTATAGTTGATTTACAACATTATCTTCATTTATTTTGTATGGCAAAGTGATTCAGTTATGTGTATGTGTGTGTGTGGTGTGTATGTGTGTGTGTGGTGTGTATGTGTGTGTGGTGTGTGTGTGTGTGTGTGTGTGTGTGTGGTGTGTGTGTGTGTGTGTGTGTGTGTGTGTGTGTGTGTGCTGGCATGTGCTCGGTCATTCAGTCGTGTCTTTGAGATCATGGACTACAGCCCGCCAGACTCTTCTGTCCATGGGATTCTCCTGACAAGAATACTGGAGTGGGTTGCCATTTCCTCCTCCAGGGGATCTTCCTGACCCAGGGATCAAACCCACGTCTCCTGTGGCTCTTGAATTGGCAGCAGGTTCTTTATGACTGAGCCACCTGGGAAGACCGCAGAATATGACATAGAATATTCATAGAACTGACTAGAGAGGACGTCCCTGATGGTCCAGTGGTTAAGACTTCATCTTACAATGCAGAAGGTGCAGACTCGGTCCCTTGTCCCAGGGGCTAAGATTCCACAAGCCTCATGGTCAAAAACCCAAAATATAAAAGACAGCAGAAGCAACATTGTAACAAATTCAATAAAGACTTGAAAAATGGTCCACATTAAAAAAAATCTTGAAAAAAAAAAGCCTGAATAGAGGAATTTAGCATAACCGTATTAGTTGTGCTGCTAGTTTGACCCTGGCCATAACTTGCCCTAGTTCACTGTTCAAAAATCACTTATCTGTTTGAGCTCTGCAGCCAGGCTAAGTCCCCCTCATTCCACGCATCCTTGGCTTCCCCACCTCAGCAGCCTGGAGACCTTCCACAAGGGATTTTAACTGCAACTCTCCTCTGAGCCCTGGCAGCCATCTTTCAGATGAATTCTCCGGCTGCATTTCATAATCTCGGTAGAATAAATGAAGTTTTTGACAGTTAATTTATTTCCTTGATGTATTTCAGATGTCTCTTCAGACAAAGCACTAGGTTAGTCCTGTTGGTTGTCTTGAATCGGATATTAGCTGAGAACACTTCCTCAGCACTGTTATTGAGATGTGCACTAATTGTATTTGCACACACTCCAAGCTGAATGAGCCTCCAAGCTCCTAATTTTTCCACTTCATCAAACTCAATGGGTGTGCTGAGTTGCACAAATGAGACAGCTATGAACGTGCTCACAACCGCGTGGGTCTGCTTAAAATGGGCGTCTCGTCCCTGTACTAGTGAATGTACGGAAATCATCCATTACGAGAAAAATTAAGGGAAATATGTTATGTAGACAAATGGCTTAGTCAAACACTCCCCTTTCCAGATTTTAAATGTTTTTGCACAAGTGTTTTTTATTGTTCACGTCAGCAAGTCCTATTTCTTTCCCTACGTTCTCAGCTTCTGAAGAGAGAGTCACCACCTCAGCCCCCTGCCCAGGTACAGTCCTGAGCAGCTGGTAGAGTTCGTCTCAGATGTCCTCAAGTCAGAAAGGCTCAAAGGAAGAACTGGAAGTTGAATGAACACAAAATTCTGGATGTAGCTGTTAACCATTTCCTTTTTCCCATACCAGGCTACCTACAGGTCAGTCCTGTGCAGGAAAGGTCACAGGCATCACAGACTGTTATGATGGTGCACCCCTGCACCACTCCGAATGCCATGGCCACCTTCACTTCAGGGTCATATCCTTGTACCAATGATTAGGGTGTGACTGGTGTGTGTGTGTGTGTGTGTGTGTGTGTGTGTGTGTGTGTGTGTGTGTGTGTGTGGCTACATTGGGTCTTCCTAGCGATACAGGCTCTCTAGTGGTGCACAGGCTTAGTTTCCCCGAGGCATGTGGGATCTTAGTTCCCCAACCCGTGATCAAACCCACATTCTCTGCACTGGAAGGCAGATTCCTAACCACTGGACCATCAGGGAAGTCCCTAGGACTTTTGGAGTCAGACAAATATATATTTCAGTCCAGGCCATGTTACTCTCTAATACAGGGACATCAGCATGTCCTCCTGGGCCTCCATTTCTTTATGTGTGAAATGGGATAATAACTACTTCAAGGATTCTTTAAAGGTCATGAGTATAAAACTCTCAGGACACTTTCGATGCCTGCCACACAGAATATAAGAGTCAGACATGACTGAGCAACTGAGCACACACACACAGAATCTGCTCTCTAATCGGTAGGTAGCTTTATTCTTACAATCACTGAGCAACAGATGATCCACATTGGAAACAACTGACTCTGCTAACAGAGCATACCTCTGTCTACTCCAGTCTCTGGATTATAACTACTAGTTTTCTACGCTGTGTAACAAATGACAAAATCCGGAGTAGCTTCAAACAACCTACATGTATTCTCTCACAGTTTATATGAATCAGGAGCCTGGGAACAGATTAACTGGTTTTCCTGTCTAGCCTTTTGCCGTCAAGGTATTGGCAGGGCTATGTTGTCATCCGGAGGCTCAGTTAAAAATTAATCCTCTTCCCAGTTCAGTCAGGTGTTGGCAAATGTCAATTCCTTGCAACTCTAGAACTGAGGATGCTAACTTCTTACTGTCAGCACTTTGCTGTGTGACTCTCCCTGTAGGCCTTTTCACAACATTGCAACTTTCTTCTTCAAAAACAGCAGCAGAGAAAAAGAATAAATCTGCTAGCAAGACAGGGTTTTATTCAATGTAGAAGTAACATCCCATCACTTTGCCACATTCTCTTGGTTAGAAGCAAGACCAACACTCAAAAAGAGGGAATCATATAAGAGGACACCAGGAGGAGGGGATAGTACAGGTGACCCTAAAGACCATCTGCCACAACCAGAAAAGACTTCAGGGAGTAAGAGATACAAGTAAAGCCTACATCTGTTGCTCTTAAAGTATGATCCTTTACCAACAGTATCAGTATCACTGGTTCCACCCAAGTCCCACTCTATTAGTATTTAATTGCTGCTGTAACAAAGTGCCACAAACTTAGCAGATTTAAAGAAACACAAATCTATTATTTGACAGTTCTCAAGGTCAAAAAGCCTGAAATGACTCCAATTGACCTAAAATCAAGCTGTAAGCATTGCTTTCAGAGACTCAAAGGGGAGGGAAGTTTTTTCCTTGCTCTTTTGTTCTCCTAGAGGCTGCCCACAATCTTTGGATCCCAGCCACATCACTCCATCATCAAAGCCAGCAAGAGTGGGCTGAGTTCTTCTTGCATCACACTACTCTGATCTCTTCTGCCTCCCTCTTCTACATTTAAGGATCTTTGTGATTACCTTGGGCCTACCTGGATGACTCAGGATAATTGCTTTATTTTAAGGTCAGCTCATTAGCAACCTTAATTCTACCTGCAAGCTTCATTTTCCATCACCATGTAGTATGTGATGGGTATCAGGATGCTAACAGCATCCTGGTAATCATTCTTTCTACTATACACAATGAATCAAATGATGGGTTGATGTACGTCTGGTTTGCTAAGCCCTCTGGATGAGGCTAATGTTCACTCAAGTTCTAGAGTCACTGGTGTACATCAATAGAGTTTGAAGCAATTAATTTATAAGACACTGGTGTCAACACCTGATCACTGGCATGAGGTAGAAAAAGACTGTGATGTTTAAACTGTGTTAAAATTTACTAAGGAATTCCACAGAGGTAAGCAATGAGAATGCTTTTCTGGATAGAGTTTCTGAAATTTGTCTTCTACCCACCAAAAAGTTGGGAGCAGTAAGCCCCTGCCTTCAAGTTCATCAGTATGAAGCAAGCACCAGAGAAGATGGGGCTGGGGGATGAGCCACAGCCTCTGATGTCTGTCAAAATGGTGCCAAGGAGGAAGGCAGACCTTATTATGCCATTGAGGAGGATGTGAAAAATGAGTCATGGCAGGTGGAACACCCAGAACCCTTTGTAATTAGTAATAAAAGTCCACAAGCAGACAATGAGCAGATGAGTCCACAGATGTGAATACAAATGCTGCTGCTGAGTCACTTCAGTAGTGTCTGACTCTGTGCGACCCCATAGACGGCAGCCCACCAGGCTCCCCTGTCACTGGGATTCTCCAGGCAAGAACACTGGAGTGGGTTGCTATTTCCTTCTCCAATGCATGACAGTGAAAAGTGAAAGTGAAGTCACTCAGTCGTGTCCGACCCTTAGCGACCCCATGGACTGCAGCCTACCAGGCTCCTCCGTCCATGAGATTTTCCAGGCAAGAGTACTGGAGTGGGGTGCCATTGCCTTCTCTGGTGAATATAAATAGTATGGGCTACAAAGCAGAGCCCCTAAGTACCAGGATGTTGTCTTTGATAGAAATGCTCACCTTAATGGTACCTGGCCAAGTTGACACCAAGTATGTTCTAATAATGTGATTTAAAGCACATTGTTCACATTGGATGCTGCACATAATTTGTTGCATATTCTAAAAGCTAAATAGCTAGGACAATAATGAATGTGCTTTTCTTATATCCTTTCTGAGATCATGACTTTCTTACTCATTGACTCAAGGTAGTCTCTTGGTTGGGAGTATGAGAGAAAAGTTGGGGAAAGAGAGAGATTAGAATTTGTTGCAGAATTAACTCAGAATTCAGCTCCAACCCTCAAAAGATGAGATTATTCAAGATAGCCTTTCTTTCCCTTTTCACATGTCAAGAGTTAATCATGGAGGACTCTGATCATAAATTTCTCTTTATGGAGAAAGAATTACCTATTTTCCATTAATGCCTAGTCATGATGGATTAAGGAAGAAGGAGATGACTTAATTAGTCATTCTCAAACATTAGCTACATCAGAATTACCTGAAGAGCTTGTTAAACTACAGATTCCTAGGCACTACCCCCAAAGATTCTGTGTCAGGAGAAGAAAGCCTGTCTCTTCTCTTCCCTGGAGTATTTACAGAGCCAGAGATAAAAAAATGATGTAATAGAGATATATGTCTCAATCTTCCTCTTTTCCAGGTTTAACCCAGATAAGCTAGGTTAAATTAGGGTAATTTAAGTAATAAATTAGGGTAATTCAGAGAGCAAAAGGGGGAACTGCATCCTCAGATTCTTCATTCATGACTTTTGAGGGTCAGTGCTCAGTTCCCTATGCCAACATTGCTGTATTCTAGCCCAGATAGAGTGGAACAGTGGGATCAGATAGATCAGACAGACAGATCCCCCGTCAATACCTTCAAGCTTCCCATAGCCTGCAGTGGTGGACTGCTGGGCGTGGAATGAAGCATGCAACAGAGACTTGATGTTCCACAGCCACTGCAAGCAAAGAGGAGACCATATCATCCATTGGGAGGAAATGAATGATGACCCCACAGAGTATCAGCTGAGCCAGAACAACTGACCACAGTCCACTAGTCACAAACTTCAGACAAGGGTGCCAACAGGACCAGGGCCTCCGAATATAAAGAATATTGAATAGCCAATGGAAGGGGCCTTCAAAGACCATCCACCATGTATCACATAAGTCAACCCACTCCCCTGACACCCAGATGCCCCTCAGAGAGCAAATCGAAGAGGAAGTCCAGAAGATTATGAATCAAAAATCAAAGCTGAGTATTACCAAAATAAATAAATGTCAAAATATCAACTTGCACTGTTTAATTCACTTTTAGACCATAAGTGAATTTAGTGGAAGGTGAGAGGGAGGTTCACAAGAGAGGGGACATATGGATACCTATGGTTGACTCATGCTGATGTACTGCAGAAACTAACACAATGTTGTAAAGCAATTATACTCCAGTTAAAAATAAAGATAAGTAAAAATTTTAAAAGTGACTTTATTTATAGTAATCAAGACTTTATCATGTATGCAAATCATGATAAGATGGTTGGTCACCTTATATCAATGACCATGGTGCTTTGGTTGCCTAGGGTATTGTCTTGAGAGTTCAGAAGCTTCCAGGGGGCTTGGGCATTTGCCTTGAGTGGGAGGTTAGGTGACAGTTCCTGTGGCACAGGGTGGCCATCACTGGAATAGGCTACATTCTAGTTTTTGTGAATCAGTGTAAGCACAAATTCACAAAGATGGGCAAAGAACCATTCTCCCTGTGGTCCTAGAAATGGGCCTTTTAACAACAGAAGTAAAGTGAAATATCTGACTTTGAGTCTTTAGCAATTTGGCCAAGTATCTATCAATATCATTCTGAGACTGAGGCTAAAGTCTACAGTAAATGTGGATGGAAGAGAAAGAAAGAAAATTAGTGCATTTTCAACAAATGTATGCTGAGTACCTTCACATGTAAGACTCCGTTCTACAGGTAACACAAAAACAAGTATGATGTAGACCTTCTCTAGTGAAGTGGGGCTTCCCTGGTGGCTCAGATGGTAAAGTGTCTGCCTGTAGTATGGGACTCCCAGCTTCGATCCCTGGGTTGGGAAGATCCCCTGGAGAAGGAAATGGCAACCTACTCCAGTACTCTTGTCTGGAAAATTCCATGGACTGAGGAGCCTGGTAGGGAAGTACTGTGTTATTCTGACCAAAAATCCTTTCAAATATGTGTGGCCAATATGTTTGCTAGACAGGTTACAAGGACTAGAGAAATGACAAAATGCCTTCTAGTGCCCGTTGTGATATGAATCCAAAACTCCTACATGTACTGCACCCTCCCCTCGCCCTCACCCCCTTGGAAAGCAGAGACCAAGGATATCACAGGGATATCACAGAGACCAAGGATATCAGCAGAGACCAAGGATATCATTGAATCTCCTAACCAAATGCATTATGTGGTGGTGGTAATTTAGTCACTAAGTTGAGTCCTACTCTTGCGACCCCATGGACTGTAGCCTGCCAGGCTTCTCTGTCCATAGGATTTCCCAGGCAAGAATACTGGAGTGGGTTGCCATTTCCTGCCTAAGGGGATCTGCCTGACCCAGGGATCAAACCCATATTTCCTACATTGCAAGTGATATTCTGTATTGTAGGCAGATTCTTTACTGACTGAATCACCAGGGAAGCCAGCTTATGAAATTTCAGCGAAGCCACAGGGAGAAATATTTTTGGCAATAATAGTAACTTTAAGGTCATTTATTTAACCTATGGGATCATCCCAATTACTCATCAAACCCCTGAGCACTAACAAGGTAGGTGTAGGGCAGATGGATAAGGATTTTCCTGCTGGTCACACCTAGTGTGAACACTGCAAAATATTTCCCATTAGCAATAGCAATCAGGCAAAAGTATGTTTCGTCTACTGGCTTTCTTCTAGTTGTTGGGATTTTTTTCACTATTCCCTGGATTTGAGATCTAAGGGAAAAACAAAAAAAACTCCTGATGTATGTTTTTGTGAAAGAAGTAGTGCTTTCTGGAATGTGCATAGCATAATGTGTGTGGCTAAACTTTTGTTATCCAGAACCATGAATAAATTTTTTTATGTCTGATTCATTCAAGAAATTCTGAGGAAATATTCTGAGGCTATTTTTTTCCTCTGAGATTCATATGAAATCTATTACTAAATCGTGTTGCAATGAATTTTAGAGATTATTTGAATAATTCTGTTAATGCCGTAGCTTAATTTAAAGACATGTAACACTCAAGTATATTCAAAAATTGGTTGCAAGAGAATTAGAAAAGTTACGGCAATAAAGCTTCGGTCTTTCATGTATTTGGAAAAGGCTGTTTTTCTGACTGCATAATCCTCTTTAGTTTGGGTACATGTAATTATTTACCCATTCCAGAATATTCAGTAAATGATACATGATTATGATATTCACATTTAATGTTAGTGCACCAGAATCTAATGATAGCAGACCATCAATTAATCAAAATTCTTAGGAGTATGATATTTCTTCCTGTTAATTGAATTTATCAATATATTCAAACTTCAGTGGCAAATCTTTTTATTTTTTATCCTTGAGAAGAGTCCTTCTAAGATGCATTAGTCTAACTTGCTTTGTTTACTAACACGACATTATAAAGCAGCTCTTCACCAATAAAAATTAATTTAGAAAATGTATTAGTCCACATTTGTAACTACAGTGTACCTAGGATTCACATTTAATATTTATACAAGATTTGTCCTTTATATGCCTCTTGTTATCAGTCTCAACACTAATTCTTACAGAGTATTGGCAGTTGCCTTGAGCCCAGGCTATGTAATTTGCCTCTTTCTCCTTAGTAATGAAGTAGAACAAAATATCTCAATTATTTCTCCATATCTCAAATACCTCATTAATTGGGTTTCTCTTTAATGTATTCAGCCTAGAATAGTCTTTGCAGTTTTAAAATTCCAAAATAATGTTGTTGTTGTTTTTTTAACAAAAAGGACATTTTCAGGTAAAAACAATGTGCTGTATGAACTTTCGAAGAGGCCTGTCTGACAGGGGAGAGCCTCATTCGTTAAAGCTTTACGGCCAGGGCTAGAGTTACAGCCCCGAGAATGTGGGCCTCAGACAAGGGCAGGTGTTTCCATTCTTTTCAGATGCTTATCTTAACATGGAGTAAAGTTGAGTCTATAAAACAGGGGTGGGAATTTCACTGGGGAAGATTCAGCCTGGACCATAAAATTGCCCCCAGCCCTGTGTCTGCCCTGTCTGCTTGGGATCCCTCTAAAGAACCTCCCAGAAGTGCAGCCAAGGCCCTCAGGCTCCCTGGTCTGTGCGTGTGCACACATCTATGTTTAAACATATGCATTTTTAATTTATTCTAATGGATTAAACATCATGAAGAATTATAAACACCTATTTTAGGCTTTAAACTTCACTATTAGTGGCCAAAGAAATTTGAAAGTCCTTGTACTCAGAGACATTACAGTGTTTTAAATCAAAGAAAGTGGGTAAAGTAAACTCCATAAGAAATGTATAACCACTGGAACTGTGTCTCTAGGAGAAATACTCATAGATTTATAGAAACCAAGGACAGGAGATTTGCTCACTAGCTCAAATATCACTAGAAAAGTGATATTTTGAAATGCACATTGGAGCACATAACTCCCCAGTATAAGACTTTATGGGGCCCCTTCTTCATTTCAGATTAATTTTGGATTCTACAAAGTTCTGAGGATTTACAAAGTTCTGAGGATTCTACAAACTTCTGAGGATTCCTCTGTGCACCCTCGAGACTATTTTGTTCCCAACCCCAATTACGCTCACTTTTTAAAAAATTCTCAGGAAAGTACAATATTTTCCCCTACTTTGGAACCCTCTCAAATGCCCTTCACAGTAGTGGCCCTGCCCTATTTGCCTTGCTAACTTCACTCAGCTCTCACATAAAATGTCACCCTCTGCTTCCAAAATCCATCCATTATGTGGCCAATTTTATTCATAAACTATCTCTTCATTATACATCTCAGAATTTGTATCTAAATGTATGTATCCTATTGGTTCTGTTTATCTGGAGAGCCATGACTAACACAGTCACTATGTTGGGAGGACGGTGGACCAACAGTCAGCCAACCCATGTGTTAGTTCTTATTGGGTCAGATGCTGGGACTAGATCTCAATGTCGTCATCCACAAATGGGGAGTGTAATACCAAATACCACACCAAACTTAGAGGGTTATCAGTGAGATCGTGTAAATCTCAAGCATGATGCTAGTATAAACTATTATTCTTCGGTGGGCAACTTCTTTATGCCACTTGGTATCCAAAAACTTTGGAGGAAGAAATAGCAACCCTCTCCAGTATTCTTGCCTGGGAAAGCCCATGGACAGAGGAACCTGGCGGGCTCTAGTCCATTGGGTCACAAAGTGTCGGACACGACTGAGCGAGCCCACATGTACACATTCAAAAATTTGGAGAGTTCTGATAACATTCATTGTGTCTAAGAGCATATTCTAGTTAATTTGAATATTTTATACTTCATATATGGTACTGGGGCACTTTTCCTCTTTTCCTAATGTTTTTTCATTTTCTGTGTAAATCTAAATAAAAATCGGTGCTTTATCTGTAGTATTCATCATTACAATATTTTGAACTTGAACCAGGACAGCTGAGGTACATTTTCAGTAATGTATGTTTATTTTCTCAGTATCTTTTTATACAAGTTTATTATTATTACTATTATGATTATTGATAAGAAGAGCAGTCTTCTTTTTTAAAATGGCAAAATATGGACGGAATCTTGGGCAGAATTTTCAAGGAAAATATGTTGCTGTTAGTCACATCTGAAATAAATTAAAGTTTAAAAGTCTGTATTATCCCACAAAGGTCATAGAGAACATGCGTAATTTCCCAGGAGGATGGGGAAGGCTGAGGGTATTGGCCTAAAAGGCCTTGTTTTCTAGATGACATTTGATATGTTTTCATTGGAGTTTATAGTCAGTCTCTCATATCACCAGTCATGCTGTGTACTCTTTGGCATCTTTTTTTTTTTGCATTTAACCTATATCACTGTAACATGAGGTATTTGAAACAGGATGCTTTTGACTGTCTTTAACTCTTTATATCACTTATCATGAGTAGACATTTGATAAATTAATGTTAAAGTTTTAGAACTTTCTGTACTTTTGCTTTAGTGTATAGGATCCTTGACACTAGGAAACATCACACTCCTATTGGGCTATTCACGATTTATTACCTTGACTTCTATTAAAAAAATGCTAGGTTCACTTTTAGGAATCTCACCTATGAAGTAATTATGTGTCCCCCAAAGTAGAAATCTGTTGTTAAGTTATTATTGGCATCTTTGTCATTATTTATAGTAATCATTTTAGGAAAGAACTTGCCATTTCTAAAGAGTCCATAATCCCCAAATAATAATCATAGCAACTGCCATGATAATGAGCAATAGAATCATCATTCATTAAAACAGTGATTCATAATCTAAACAATTATCATATTATATTTAATTATGATGGCAGTGGTGAAAATTACTATTTCCAGCTATTGAGTATACAAGCAATTTCAGAACTCAAGAGAATAAAATGAAAACAAAAAATTTGCTGAAACTTTCTTAAAAATAAAATAAAGATTCAAATATTTTTAATTTAACTCATTTTAACTGTTCCTGATGGAAAGATATGTGTGTCTTCAAGTTGTTTAAAGCCTCTTATTTTCTGTGTAAATCTAAGTAAAATATCCCTCTCATATTTCCACCAAAACAAAAGCATTTCTGTTGAATTCCAGACTAAATACAATCAGGATCAATCCTGATGGAAGCAATGCTTAATTTTTGAAAGTCATGGTGATTGTTTTTGATAAAGTTGGTCCAGGCATTCTAGGAAGCACGGCCTAGTGATGGGACCACTGAACAAGGAGAAAGGAAAGTGGGCTTCTTGGCTTCTTGTGGCTCTTGCATCCTCTCTGATGGCAACATCTCTAGATGGTCTTGTCTGCAAAGAAAACAAAAGAGAATGTTTTACCCTCTGGGATGCTACAAATCTTAAACAGGATGCAAAAACCATAACCATAAAGGAAAACATTGACAAGAGGTTTGACTATGTGAAAACTTTAAATTTCATAACAGAAAAAACATAAATTAGCTAAAAGACCATTTTTTTAAATAAATTTGTTTATTTTAATTGGAGGCTAATTACTTTACAATATTGTGGTGGGTTTTGCCATACATTCACATGAATCAGCCATGGGTGTACAGATGTCCCCCACCCTGAATCCTCCTCCCACCTCTCTCCCCATCCCATCCCTCAGGGCTGTCCCAGTGCACCGGCTTTGAGTGCCCTGTTTCATGCACTGAACTAGGACTGATGCTCTATTTCACATATGGTAATACACATGTTTCAATGCTGTTCTCTCAAATCATCCCACCCTTGCCTTCTACCACAGACTCCAAAAGTCTGTTCTTTATATCTGTGTCTCTTTTGCTGTCTCGCATATAGGGTCTTCGTTACCATCTTTCTAAATTCCATATATATGCGTTAGTATACTATATTGGTATTTTTCTTTCTGGCTTACTTCATTCTGTATAATAGGCTCCAGTTTCATCCACCTCATTAGAACTGATTCAAATGCATTCTTTTTAATAGCTGAGTAATATTCCATTGAGTATATGTACGACAGCTTTCTTATCCATTCGTCTGCCGATGGACATGTAGGTTGCTTCCATGTCCTAGCTATTGCAAACAGTGCCGTAATGAACACTAAGGTACATGTGTGTCTTTCAATTCTGGTTTCCTTGGTGTGTATATCCAGCAGTGGGATTGCTGGGTTGTATGGCAGTTCTATTTCCAGGTTTTTAAGGAATCTCCACACTGTTCTCCATAGTGGCTGTACTAGTTTGCATTCCCACCAACAGTGTAAGAGAGTTCCTTTTTCTCCACACCTTCTCCAGCATTTACTGTTTGTAGACTTTTTGATAGCAGTCATTCTGACCAGCGTGAGATGGTACCTTATTGTGGTTTTGATTTGCATTTCTCTGATAATGAGTGATGTTGAGCATCTGTTCATGTGTTTGTTAGCCATCTGTATGTCTTCTTTGGAGAAATGTCTGTTTAGTTCTCTGGCCCATTTTTTGATTGAGTCATTTATTTTTCTGGTATTGAGCTGCATGAATTGCTTGTATACTTTTGAGATTAATTCTTTGTCAGTTGTTTCATTTGCTATTATTTTCTCTTATTCTGAAGGCTGTCTTTTCACTTTGCTTATAGTTTCCTTCGCTGTGCAAAACCTTTTAAGCTTAGTTAGGTCTCATTTGTTTATTTTCGCTTTTATTTCCATTACTCTGGCAGGTGGGTCATAGAGGATCCTGCTGTGATTTATGTCAGAGAGTGTTTTATCTATGTTTTCCTCTAGGAGTTTTATAGTTTCTGGTCTTACATTTAGATCTTTAATCCATTTTGAGTTTATTTTTGTGTATGGTGTTGGAAAGTGCTCTAGTTTAATTAAAAGACCGTTTTTTAAACTAATGAAAAATATAGCAGACAATGGGTTATTATTTGTAACACATAAATAATTTTTTTAAAGTTACTTTGGAAGACCAATGAAAAAGAACATACCCCTAGAGTATGAACTGGCAATTCAGGTAAGGAGAAATATAAATGATAAAGATATTAAAAGATAATCCTACTTATAACTAATTATATAAAGATAATATAATAAAACATAATTTTTACCTATCAATGTGAAAATTTTAAAATAATAGTTAATACAGTATAAGGAAATGACCACCACACTTCATGCACTCCTGTTCAAAATGTTTTTGGGGTACATACACTCAGGGAAGTCTTACTTCTAAGAATTTACTCTGTAGAAATATTAGCATAATACATAGATATGTGCATTAAAATGCTCATTAAAGCTTTCCTTGCAACAGTTACTCAGAAATTTCTAAAGATATATCACTAGACAACTAGTTAGGTTATATAGACAATGGAATAAAATCAAAGAAAATTGTACAGCTTTTATTAATAAGGAGAGTCTTATGCTACTGGCATTGAAAGATACAGTATTTTATCACAATCAAGGACACCATAAATTATGATTGGGTTGTTTAAAACATATGTATGTCTATCATATATATGTAATGTATGTTTCTATTGTATTTGCAATTAGTATTATTATTTAATATTGATAAATATTCTACAGATTATAGAACCTGAGTGATGAATCACTCACATCCTGGCTTACAGCCCAGCCTCCAGTACCAACTTCCTCATCCATGTAGAAGGGCAATGATGCAGGCATTTTCATGGATAGTAGGAATATCTTTGAAGGACATTTGGTCTTGTCCAAAGTGCCCATAAGACATTTGGTTCAGAAGACATTTGATCCATGCCAAAAGATCCTTCAAATTTATTCTTATCAAAAATGACCATGGGTATATTTGACTCATGCCAAATGATTTTGGATAGGACCAGATATGGAAAATATCAAAGACCTTTTGGCATGGACTAAATGTTTTATGCATGTTTTAAACAGGACCAAATGATCCTGCAAATATCAAGAACACTTTAGCATAGAGCAAATGTCTCATGGGCCAAAAGTCTGCTAACCATGAATATAACATAAAGCAAGAGACATCACTGCCTCCATAACTTACAGAGTAGTGAAGAAAATGGATGCTTGAAATGAAATCACAACTCACTGTGATTTCCGATGTGAAATCTGAAATCACAATTCCAGATGTGCTGGAATTACATCAGGAAATCACCCAAGCGAGCTTGAGATATGAGAGAACCCACCAAAGGTGGCACCTGAAAGATCTAAAGAAATTATTCAAGCAAAGGATGATACATTATGGTTGGGACAGAGGTTTTTAAGGATGAAAGCCAAAGATACCTGGAAGGTGCTCATGAGACCAATAGAGAGACCGACAAGTCAGGCAAAGTTTAAATGTTGCCCTTAGTGCACTTTCACTTTTCCCTTTCATGCATTGGAGAAGGAAATGGCAGCCCACTCCAGTGTTCTTGCCTGGAGAATCCCAGGGACGGCGGAGCCTGGTGGGCTGCCGTCTATGGGGTCGCACAGAGTCGGACACGACTGAAGCGACTTAGCAGTTAGCAGTGCAACAGCAAATTCAAGAAAGGTTTACACATGTTTACACAAGAGAGTGATATGTGTTTGTTTCTGAAAGATGCACAATCCTGGCCACAGGGGAAGAATGGAGTGAAGACTTCCTTTTCTGGCAGTGTTGCAGGCTAGAAACTTTAGGGGAAAATAGCTAGAAACTAGAACTTACATTAAAAATAGTATTGTATATGTGTATTTGTGTGTGAGAGAGAGTGTTTTAATTACTGAGTTTTCAGAAAATATGGGAAAGGGAAAACAAAACTCACAATATTTCAGATCAGTGATTTGAAAAGAGGTTCCCGTGTCCTTTGGGCCTCTGGGATTCCCCAAGAACCTTTCAGAGGAACTTCAAGGTCAAAATTATTTGCATCATAAGCTGTTACTTGCTTGTTTGACTGTGTTCACATTTGCTCTGATAGTGAGTAAACAGTGACAGTAAAAGAACGTTAACACAGTGTGACAAACCAGTGTCTCTCTACCTCCATAGGCTTGCAATGACAGAAATGCCAGTTTCACATAAGAGTGTCCTTGAGGAAGCAGTGCAATGGTTAATTTTATTAATTTCAACACCGAAGAATCAGTTTTTAATAGTCTTCTATCTAGAACGATGGAAGAACACAGAAAGCTCTTCTGCTGCCCACAGACATAGGAAGATCGTCTCAAGGGAAAACACTTGCATGATTTTTTTCAGCCGTGAACTGAACTAGCCACTTTTTTTCACAAAGAAACGTTTTCACTTGAAAGAAGAACTAGAGAACTATAATTATCCAGAACTGGATATTTGTCAGACATTTTCTCGACAATGAACAAGGTGAGCCTGTTGGTTTAAGAAAACAATTTGAAAATCCTTTTTGCCATAGATTGAAGTTTTCAAACAAATGTTTAAATTAAAAAATAAACTCTTGTACCCATTACATTGAGCTTGAAAGCCTCCCAATAATTAAAAGTTTTTTCTGATGTGGTCAGTGTATTCCTAAGAAATGTGTGTTATTATAATGTACAATGAAATGTGCAAATATTGGAATGATTTGCATCAGCCACTGAACCAATATTGTCCAAATGATCTATATATAATCTATAAAGTCACACATGGGTAAGAAACCCACCTAAATTGTGAGAGAGACCAAATGGACTTAAATGTAACAGAGGACAAACGTTTTATTGATAAAAGTACAGAATTACAACTAAGGTTTAAGAAACTATCGCTTGTCTAGATTTGGTGATGTATCACAGAATAGCTACAATCATCTGAAAAAAAAACGATTAAGTACTCCTCCCTTTCCCAATTGCATACCCTTTATGAGGCTATATTTTTTCAAATACTTAAACAGAAAAAACTAATCACAGACTGGACATAGCAGCAGCTATGAGACTCCAGCTGTCTTTTATATTTTGCTAGACATTAAAGAGATTTGCAAAAATGTAAAACAATGCCATTTTCTTCTTACAAGTATTTTGTTTTATTTTGGAAAATATAGCTAGTACTCCATAAAAAAATATTGTTTATATTAACATCAGTTAGTCAGTCAGTTCAGTTGCTCAGTCGTGTCTGACTCTTTGCAACCCCACGAACTGCAGAACGCCAGGCCTCCCTGTCCATCACCAGCTCCCGGAGTCCACCCAAACCCATGTCCATCGAGTCGGTGATGCCATCCAACCATCTCATCCTCTGTTGTCCCGTTCTCCTCCTGCCCTCAATCTTTCCCAGCATCAGTGTCTTTTCAAATGAGTCAGCTCTTTTCATCAGGTGGCCAAAGTATTGGAGTTTCAGCTTCAACATCAGTCCTTCCAATGAACACCCAGGACTGATCTCCTTTAGGATGGACTGCTTGGATCTCCTTGCAGTCCAAGGGACTCTCAAGAGTCTCCTCCAACACCACATTTCAAAAGCATCGATTCTTTTGGGCTCAGCTTTCTTTATAATCCAACTCTCACATCCACACACGACCACTGGAAAAAACATAGCCTTGACTAGACGGACCTTTGTTGACAAAGTGATGTCTCTGCTTTTTAATATGCTGTCTAGTTCGGTCGTAACTTTCCTTCCAAGGAGTAAGCATCTTTTAATTTCATGGCTACAGTCATCATCTGAAGTGATTTTGGAGCCCCAAAAATAAAGTCAGTCACTGTTTCCACTGTTTTTCCATCTATTTGCCATGAAGTGATGGGACCGGATGCCATGATCTTCGTTTTCTTAATGTTCAGCTTTAAGCCAACTTTTTCACTCTCCTCTTTCACCTTCATCAAGAGGATTTTGAGTTCTTCTTCACTTTCTGCCATAAGGGTGGTGTCATCTGCATATCTGAGGTTATTGATATTTCTCCCGGCAATCTTGATTCCAGCTTGTGCTTCCTCCAGCCCAGCGTTTCTCATGATGTACTCTGCATATAAGTTAAATAAGCAGGGTGACAATATACAGCCTTGACGTAATCCTTTTCCTATTTGGAACCAGTCTGTTCCATTAACATAGAGTGCACTTATAAATGTAACTTTGAATAAATTTATAAGTAAATGTAAAAATTTCAAGTTTTCATTGCTAATGTTGTAAATATCAATAGATATCACCCACATTACAAGTCTCTTCGGGGTGTCATTTTTTAAGACTCAGGTTGTCCTATGGAGAACAGAGTGGTGCTTCCCAAGAGGGAGGAAGTTGGGGGAGGGTTGGAGTGGAAGTTGGGGTTGAAAGTGAAAGTCACTCAGTCATGTCCAACTCTTTGCGACCCCATGGACTATACAGTCCATGGAATTCTCTGGGCCAGAATACTGGATGAGTAGTCTTTCCATTCTCCAGGGGATCTCCCCAACCCAGGGATCGAACCCAGAGATTGAATCCAGGTCTCCCACATTGCAGGCAGATTCTTTACTGAGTCACAGGGGAAGCCCAGGAATACTGGAATGGGTAGCCTATCCCTTCTCTAGTGGATCTTCCCTACCCGGGAATTGAACCAGGGTCTCCTGTATTGCAGGTGGATTCTTTACCAACTGAGCTAACAGGGAAGTTGGGGTTAGCAGATGTAAACTTTTATATATAGAATGGATAAATAACAAGATCCTAGTGTATAGAACAGAGAACTATACTCAATATCCTATGATAAACCACAGTGGAAAAAATATTTTAAAAATAGAATTATATATGAATAACTGAATCACTTTGCTGTATCGAAGTTAACACAACATTGTAAATCAGCTATAATTCAATTTAAAAAATATTGATCGATTGAAAAAAACCAGAATCACAGACATGGAGAACAAACTTATGATTACAAAATGGGAAGGTGGAAGGGATAAATTAGGAGTATGTGATTAACAGATTAAAAATTGGGTATAAAATACATAAGCCTCAAGGACCTACTGTATAGCACAGGAAGCTATATTCAATATCTTGTAATGACCTATAATGGAAAAGAGTCTGAAAAAGAATATATGTAGCTGAATTATTTTGCTGTACACACAAAACTAGAACAATATTATAAATCAACTATACTTCAATAAAAAAATTTAAGAACTTCCCTGGTCAGTGGTTAAGATTCTGTGCTCCCAATTCAGGGAGCTCAGGTTCAGTCTTTGGTTGAAGAACTAGGATCCCATATGTTGCACAGTGTGGCCAATAAAAATAAAAACAAAGAGTAAAAGGTTTCCTGAAACCTAAAAGCTTGAGAACTTCTGTATTGTGTAATATGATATCTTTGAATGAAATTATTACATTTCAGTGTCTCTCTGAAAGCAGGACCTTGGATAAAGATTTGTGTGTATGTAGCTTATTTGGTAATGAAATCTCAGGAATACAAAGAAAATGGACACAATGGGAGAAAAAGACCAATGTGCTATCAAATTGAACATGCCTGTGAGGTCCCATGGGACCCTCTGTTGAGCTGGATGGAATACTTCTCAGAACTGCCTGTCCAGATCATGAAAGGTAGAAGGCATAGGTCTGTTAGCTTCATTCCTCAATGGGTCAAACTTGCCTCTGCAGATTTTGCCTTCCTGAATTTATTGGTTGAGGATTGTAGAGAATGAGTGCTAATCTAGGTCCCCTGAACATCCCAGGGCAGGAAGCAAGATGTCCACTGAAGATATTCCAAGGCATGGCATTGTCAGAGGATCCCTGAGTGAAGCTGGTTGGAGCCTGCATAGGCCTGATTGGTCCAGAGGTGGCCAGAATTAAAAGATAGGGCAAGAAAATGAAATAATGCACAAAGTGCCCAGTATAATCCATCCCCTTGCACTATTCAGATCTCTTCATGCCTTTATTTATCTATGGAGTCCCCTTCACAGTGATGGTTTAATTTAATCTCTCAAAAACTGATTAGAGAGGGCTACTACATAAGCTATGGGCTATAGTTTCTGCTGCTGGTCCCACGGCCATAGTTGCTATTCACTATCTCCCTCATCCATCCTCTAGTCTACATTTCCCTTACCTTTAGCCAGCACTTGGACTGGTCTACATGGCTGGTCAGGTACACTGACCCAGACCTCATCACTGATAAATCTGTGCTTTTGGTTACCTTGTCCTCATCAGGCTCTGGTTTCTATAAATGTTCATGCAATCAGATCACCAGGCACAGGAGCAGCAAGACATGTCCCAGTGAATATCCCTGATCCACTGTAGCAGCAACTCTATAACGCAAACAAAGTCAACAACCCTCAGCCCACTGTGACCCAATGATAGTCATAATTTCAAGTTCAGAGGAGCCCTGTACTTTGTGTCCTGGTGGAAGTGTCCACCAAACCCCAACTGGAGGGTCTAGGATAGCTAATCTAGCAATATAATAGTCTGCAAGTGGGTAGAGCCAATTCTATGTCCACCTCTGGGTTTCTGGACCCCTGTGTTCTAACTGACAGGGTTATAGCACCTTAGATCAGCCACTGGCTTACTGCATACACTGCAACGTGGAGGAATGTGTCCCATCTGTAGGCTCTTGTTTTCGAGCAAACCTGTTAGCTGAGCCTTTAACAGGCTACTCCAATAGTCTATTATTTTTGCTGTATCTGAGTTCAGTTGAGTTGAGTTCAGTTCAGTTCAATCACTCAGTCGTGTCCGACTCTGTGACTACAGCACACCAGTCTTCCCTGTCCATCACCAACTCCCAGAGCTTGCTCAAACTCATGTCCATCAAGTCAGTGATGCCATCCAGCCATTTCATCCTCTGTTGTCCCCTTCTCTTCTTGCCTTCAGTCTTTTCCAGTATCAGGGTCTTTTCCAATGAGTCAACTCTTTGCATCTGGTGGCCAAAGTATTGGAGTTTCAACTTCAGCATCAGTCCTTCCAATGAATATTCAGGACTGATTTCCTTTAGGATGGACTGGTTGGATCTCCTTGCAGTCCAAGGGACTCTCGAGAGTCTTCTCCAACACCATAGTTCAAATCTGAGTGATAAGATGCAATGAGTGGATCCTGTGGTTGTGTATTGTAAATGCTTTGTCTTGAAATCAGTCTCTTGGTCCAGGGCAGTGTGTGATCCATGTTGATATATCTAGTATTCCATAAGCCACTGGATTGCAGTGATGACAGAGGCAAAAATGGTATAGCTACTGGTAAAGTAGAAGACACACTCACACTGCTGATAGAAGGGATTTGATGGAATCAAACTATCCCTAAGAGACTGGCTGATCTTGAGGGACCAAATTTGTTGTTGTTCTTAATTGTGGCATTTAAACAAATAACCTTGCTCTAGAACTCCAGTGCTAATTTTGTCTCTTTTTAAATACATTTTAGTCTCCTATATTTGTTGTATTTGCCCTATATATTGTGACTTTTAGGTATAAATTCTGTATTTTCATGGTAGTGGTAATTATCTTTACAAAAATATATATGGGCTTATATTTATCTAATCAGCCAAGTGAAAAACTAATCCATATTTTCATTCCCTCCTTAGTAAGATGAATAAATTTATTCCACCTTTATTTCCTTATTGATTCACTTCTCAGTGTTGCCATAATTTGAGATTTTAGAAACAAAAATATTATTGTTTCTGGTATTGTTGCACATCACATGATATTCACTTATCAAAAATTAATTGATCTCTATCAATAATTTGTAGGTTAATTTAAAATAAATACTTTAAATTATTGAAATAAATAACTTAAATATATGTTTAACAATTTTAATTCTCATAGTCACCTTATTCATATATGATTTGTATATTTGAATTTTTAATATTAATTTGTTTGTCAATAATATTGAGAGTCTTCTCAGGTAGCAACGTTTCTGTTTGTTACTGTGTTTTTATATGCATTTTGTACTTCCTAAGCCTAATCTTTTGTTATCTTGTCTTCACATGTAAGGTTTAGATTGAATATACAATATGGGGCACAAAACTTTCACCAATACACTATTATCATTGTTTCCGTATGTTCTGGCATTCAGAGTTACAAATAAGTCTAAGACCAGCCTATTATTCCTACATGAAAAAAGTCAATTGCTTTACTTTTTCCTTTGTAGCTGAAGTATTTTTACCAAGATTTGTCCAAATGCAAGTCCCTTTTTATCAGCTTTACCTTTATAAGAAAAACACTTTAAATCTACATATGTAGCTCTTTATTTAGTTCAGAAAATTTTCTTCTGTTATGCACATTTTTAGTCACTACATTTTCCCATTTTTCTAGTTTCTTAGGGAATTACTACCATTTGTATGTTAAATATAACAGACAGAAAAACTAAGTCTATCATCCTATCCCTTTTTTCCCATAGCCCAAGGGAACTCCAGTTTATCCTCAAAAATTGTCTCTTTTTTTGTATTGTCCATTTTTTTCTATATTGTTTCCAATCTTAATTTTCATTTTATGTCATTTTTAGTTTTTCTGTTTCTCTGCCAGCACATTTTCCATCTATGAATTAAATTTCATCCTTTTCCAAAAAAGCCTGTTTTCTGTTAATTATTTTTCCTGTTTCCTACATTAAAATTATTTTAGGAATCTACCATTCCTCTGAATCTTTGGGATAATCCCTTTTCCTTTTAGACTAATGTTTTTACTGAGAACTCATTTTGGCTACAAAAGCTATATGCCCTGAATAAAACAGGAATCAGAGAAGAAACAGATAACAAATATGAAAGACCCTGGAAGGGCCTGAAGGAACAGGGCTTTTGCTGAGATGGAAGCTATGAGATTGACTGGGATGTTTTTGTTTTTGTTGTTGTTTGTTTGTTTTGATAGGTAAGAAGTGGGTTTATTTAGAGAGAAGTACACTCCACAGATAGAGTGTGGGACATCTCAGAAGGTGAGAGATCCGAAAATATAGGGTAGTTAGTTTTTATGGACTGGGTAATTTCATAGGCTTATGAATGGGAGAATTATTCCAACTATTTTAGGGAAGGGGTGGGGATTTCCAGGAATTGGGCCACTGCCCACTTTTTCGCCTTTTGTGGTCAGCCTCAGAACTGTCATGGTGTGGTTGGGTCTGTCATTTAGAGGTGTTTTAAACGAGACCTTCTTGTTCTCGCTGTTTCAGATGGATAACTCTGGCAGTCATGTAGAGCAAACCCTCAAATCAGAAACACTAGTTAGGAAGCTCCTGAAATAGGCAGGTGAACAAAGATGAAGCCCTCAACAAAGTCAAAAGCAAGACTTGAAAGAATAGAGCTTCCAAAAATATATTAAAAGGTTAAGTCACAAAACGTGATGACTGTGTCATCAAGGAAGTGGAAGGATTCCAGTATGACCGGAAAAGAAGCAGAGTTAGTGAGATGACATGCTGAATTTTTATATTAATACACTACATTCACCATTTGCATGGGATTTCCCGTTGCAGATGTCTGAACCAAGCCTGAAGCCCAGAGGAGACTCAGGCTTAAAGAAACAAAGTGTGGATTGCTTTGGGTTATCCTGAGGCAACAGGTCCTTTGTTTGCAAAATGAAGCTAATACTGACCTGTGATATTCTCAGAGTTTCTGTGAGAATTGCATGAGATGATATAGGTGCTATCCCAGACCAGTTCTGCCCATGGCCCTCCAGACATGATGTTTTAGCTCTTCTTCCTCCATCAGAAATTTCTTTTCCTTGATGGGCTCTGCCTTAGTCTGTCCCCTTGGATTTCTGAATCTCTTGCTACCTTGGGTAGAAACACTTGCCCTAGTAATACCTTCTTTTGTCCAAATTTCTGTGATCACTGAGTGGGCATTTGTCCAAGTCAAGCCTTACTCTCCAAAAGGGACATTTGCTTCCTGCCTGGCAGAGAGTAAGAGATCATCAGTAAACAGCAGGTTTTACCCTGGAAGTGTTTTTCTGGACAGCGTCTCCTGCATATACTACCACATGTATAATATGTATGATGCTATATTATAATACCCACTGAATTCTGTATTCTAAACAACTAAACTAAATCAATCAATATTCAAAAAAAAAGTGTTTGCCCTCCCCTCTGCAGGCAATATTCAGTTTTTGGAATCTGGGATAATTTATGACTAATATGCAAAGAAAGAAGGAAAAATCCTACGTGTTAAAATATTTTGGTGCAGGAGAAGGCAACTGAGTTTTATTGATTTAATATCAATAATTATAAATATATATTATTACTTGTATTTTCTGTATTATCTTGGACAAATTATTACACAATTTTGAGCCTTGTTTTTAAAACTTATCAATAAACTATTAGTATCTATCTCATAAGTATATAGTGAGAAAGTATGTACAGATTTGATGAAAGACAATAAGTGCTCAATAGAAGCTAAGTATTATTGGTATTGGCTTCCCTGGTGGCTCAGTCAGTAAAGAATCCTCCTGCAAAGCAGGAGACCTGGGTTTGATCCCTGGGTTGCAAAGATCCCCGCCCCCCCCCCCGGAGGAAGGCGTGGCAACCCACTCCAGTATTCTTGCCTGCAGAATCCCCATGGGCAGAAGAGCCTGACATGCTGCAGTCCATGAGTCACAAAGAGTCGGAACACGACTGAGAGACTAAGCACACAGCACACATTATTGGTATTATTGTTATTCTACAGAAAATGCAATGGAAATTGAATTAAGATGTCAGACTAACCAAAGTTTCCTCTTTTCTTTTTCCATGTCCCTTTTTCTCCTCCACTTTCTCTACTTTTGTCCAAGATACTATAGAAAAAGTAATTTTTTTAAAGAGAAATTATGAAAGTTTCTCAGTCATGTCTGACTCTTTGCAACCCCATGGACTACATAGTCCATGGAATTCTCCAGGGCAGAATCCTGGAGTGGGTAGCCTTTCCCTTCTCCAGGGGATCTTCCCAACCCAGGAATTGAACCGGTGTCTCCTGCATTGCAGGAAGACTCTTCACCTCCTCAGCTATTGTAACTGCTCTCAAAAACAGAAAAGGGAGCTCTGTACTTTTTACACATAGCTGTTTCTTAATCCCAGTTGTTTTGATCACCTCTGTGCACATATTGGAGTCAGTATGCTTTAACTTTGGCTAAAATACAATAAATTTCCTAAAATACAACTAAAACACAATAAAATCCTATACAAGTAATTATATTAGGATGTAAAGTGGTTAAAACATCACTTCTGGATAACCAAAAAAAATAATAATTGTTAATAAACAGCCAATTCATATGTAATAAAATACTGTAGATGCCCTTTGTTGACATTTGGTGCACTTTACAAAAATAATACCATGTATTCTACCATTCTACCATGTATCCTGACATTCTACCTAGTATATTTAGAATATAACTTGAGAATTTTCCAACACATCATTTTGTTTAAAATGTTATATTTGGATTTGGGAAGGAGGAAATGTAAGTGTTTCCTATATTCATATATTCTAAGTTTGGGGATATGAAAAATCAAAATGATTTCTTTTGAGAAAACAATAACGAAAGAGATATTTTATAAATTCTAAAAATGAAAAATAAATACTCTTTGGTGAAAAGCACAAACAATAGAGGAATTAAACAGTAAAGATACAGCTTAAAATAGAGTTAGTGAGTGTGAAAATAGAACTGAGTAATTCAAATATATGTAGCAAAGGAGTAAATCAAGAACTGTGAAAGATGTTAAATGATATGGAGGATATAGAGAAAGACCAATAAATATCAAACAAACATTCCAAAAAGAAAGAATAATTAGAATAGGAGATGGTTGATATTGAAAGTGATGATTTTCTAAAAGTGAAGAAATCTATTAGTTCTCAAACAAGCTAAACTTCATTTAGAAACACTATAATAAAATTGTAGAAAGTCAAAGAGAAAGTTGTTCAGTAATTAGAAGAAAAAAGATTATATAATAAGGAATACAAAGTAAGAGAAGAATTCTCCAAGTAATCAGCAATAGCATAAGAAATCACAGTATCTTCAGTATATTATACCAAGCAATTATATCACTAATATTGAGAGTGAAATAAAGAGTGAAATAAACATATAAAAATGAAGACAGTGTGTTAAGAAGCAAAGACATCACTTCGCCGACAAAAGTCCATATAGTTAAGGCTATGGTCTTTCCAGTAATTATGTGAATGTTGGACAGTAAAGAAGGCAGAGCGCCAAAGAATTGATCCTTTCAAGCTGTGGTGCTGGAGAAGACTCTTGAGAGTTCCCTTGGACTGCAAGGAGATCAAAACAGTCAATCTTAAAGGAAAGGACTGACACTGAAGTTCCAAAACTTTGGCCACCTAATGTGAAGAGCCAACTCATTGGAAAAGACTCTGATGCTGGAAAGATTGATGGCAGAAAGAGAAGAGGGTGACAGAGGATGAGATGGTTAGATGACACCACTGACTCGATGGACATGAACTTGGGCAACCTTTGGGAGATGGTGAAGGACAGGGAAGCCTGGCATGCTGCAGTCCATGGCGTTGCGAAGTGCCAGACACAACTTGGTGACTGAACAACAAAAAATGAAGGTATTATTTACTGTATAAACCACTAAGGAATAGAGCTGAGAGCAAAAATAACAACAAAAGATGAACAAAGAAACCAATAAACAGATGACAAATCTTAAGAAGTATTGGCAAAGTTAATAATCTCAGTTTTAAAAAACTAAAACATCAGATATTAATAATAGAAATGGTGCAGTTTGGAGGAAAATTAATGTGTGCTAATTTCTCTGAAAAGAAAATAAAGATATTGAACAATCTTGGACTTTGTTTTAAAATTTAAAATGATGTAAATTTTTTTTAATTTAAGTCAATCTTTAAAAAAAAGATAAAATATATAATCTTTAAGTTAGTAACAAAAAAAGAATAAAGAAAATCTTTTCAATTTATAAGAAGATAATGAAGGAAAAAGAAGCAAAGAGAAAGCACAATAAATAGTGCATATTAATTAGTATGGCAAAAATAATTTCAGATACTGGCAAAAATAACAAATAAAAGATTGACCATTTTAAGAGTGAGAAAATTAGATAAACTTAAAATAATAGCTACAACAAAATCCAGCTATATTTTTTATACGATAAATACAGCAATGTACAGAAACATTTAAAAACAAAAGAACAGTTAAAAGAGATGGGTAAGTTATCTTCTAAAAGTTGCAGGCTGTAACAATCATATTAAAATATTATTAGGACTTCCCTGGTGGTCCAGTGGTTGAGACTTCATGCTTCCAGGGGGCATGGGTTCAATCCCTGGTCAGGGAACTAGGATTCCACATGCCATGCACAGCCAAAAAAATTAGCAAATCAAATTCAATGGTATGAAGAAAAATAATACATTAGAGCCAAATAGAGTTTATGCAAGGAATGCAAGGCAACTTCAACATTAAGAAATCTGTTAATATAATTTATACCACTAATAAATTTTTTACATTATATGTGCATTTCAGTATAAGTAAAACTTTCATCAATATAAACACTATTCTTTTAATTTGCAAACTATGACTAAAATAAAACTTCTAACCTAAAATAGTTTTCCTTGACCAAATGCACTCCAGGCATGAGAATATTTAGTAAAAAATAAACTGTTGAAAAATGTAACAAACTTCTTGGAAGAATCCATTTCTTATATGGTGGGATATAGACATTGGACCTAATGTGACCCCTCTCCCATCCTATTTGTATAAAAAAAACATTGAACTGGTGATTCTGATTTCCTTGACAGATGGGTTTCCTCACTCCTCACAGCTAAAATTAACCACCAATTTGGACATGGATTTCTAAGTAATAAAGGAGTTCTTGGAATCTGTATCCATTTAATTGGGTTACTTATCTCCTTTGAGGGCTAGCTTTATGGTCTGACAGAAAACGAAAGTGAACACAAACTGAGTTCTGATACAGTATTATTTATAACCCTGGTGAACTGGTAATTCAATCTCTAAATTTAGGAAAGCTTACTATTCAACACCATCACAAGTACTAGTCAATGTGATAAGACAAGAAATAGACAAGAATTATGAGGTTGTAAAGGAAGACACAAAATTGTACTTATTGGCAGACAGCATGATTGTCTACACAGAAAGGTTAAGAATGCATAAAATATAAATCTATTAAAATTAAAAATTGAAACTATTAAGATTTTAAGATTCCTTTTTTCAACAGCCATATCACATATCAGTAGCATTTTTACATGTTGGAAAAAGGGAAGAAAACCTTATTTGCAACAGCAACAAATGCTAAAGATCCCCAGGGAAAAAGCTCTTAAGTGTATAATGGAGAATATTATAAATCATTAATGAAAGAAAAGAACATTCAGATAGAGGAAATCAATATTACATAGATATTGGTCTCTACAAACTCATATATGAATTCAATGCAATTTCAGTCAAAATTCCATAAACATAGTTTTGTGACATTTGAATAACATTCTAAAATTAACGTGGAAGAGGAAAGGACCAAGAAGAGCAAAGACATTCTGAACAAAGACAATCCCTTGTGCCTCTTTTTAATTTCCACTTCTCTGCATTCACCCAGGAAGGCAGAGCCTGGTGGGCTGCCATCTATGGGGTTGCACAGAGTCGGACACGACTGAAGCGACTTAGCAGCAGCAGCAGCAGCATTCACCCAAACTTTGTCATTTTCAGGCAACCTCTGGCATCTGCCTTTTGTCACCATAGAGTCACTTGAATTTTCCAGACTCTTATATAAATTGAACCATACCAGTAAGCATGTGGGTGATGGATTCATACATACATATGAGGTGATGTATACATTCACTATCTTGACTTGGGCGATGATGGTTTCATGAGCATGTGCATATGCCAAAACTTATTAAATCATACACTTAAAATATGTGCATTTTATTTAATATCAATGATATCAATAAAGTTGAAAAACATGCAAAAAATAAGAACAGGTATTTATTAGTGGAGCAACATCAAAAGGTCAACAAACATATAACATCATGCACAATTAAACACAAGCACATTAAAGTAACAGTGGTGGAATACTTCACACACGTAGGTTTGACGAAAGTGAAATCTTTGAAAACATCAAATATTACAAAGGATTTAGAAATCACAGTGACAGACTTTATTTTGGGGGGTTCCAAAATCACTGCAGATGGTGATTGCAGCCATGAAATTAAAAGACCCTTGTTCCTTGGAAGAAAAGCTATGACCAACCTAGACAGCATATTAAAAAGCAGAGACATTACTTTGTCAACAAAGGTCCACTAGTCAAAGCTTTGGTTTTTCCAGTAGTCATGTATGGATGTGAGAGTTGGATTATAAAGAAAGCTGAGCCCCGAAGAACTGATACTTTTGAACTGTGGTGTTGGAGAAGACTCTCGAGAGTCCCTTGGACAGCAAGGCGATCCAACCAGTCCATCCTAAAGGAAATCAGTCCTGAGTATCCATTGGAAGGACTGATGTTGAAGCTGAAACTCCAATACTTTGGCCACCTGATGTGAAGAACTGACTCATTTGAAAAGACTAATGCTGGGAATGATTGAAGGCGGGAGGAGAAGGGAAAACAGAGGATGAGATGATTGGATGGCATCACCGACTCAATGGGCGTGAGTTTCAGTAAGCTCCGGGAGTTGGTGATGGTAGAGAAGCATGAGGTACTGCAGTCCATAGGGTCACAAGAGTCGGATACAACTGAGCAACTGAAGTGAAGTGAAGTGAAGTGAAGTTATTCATTACTTGGCTGCAACAACTACTGCTTAAGAGAGAACACTCTAGCAATATCCATGTAGGATAAAAATGCATCTACTCTAACACCTAAAACTGCATATTTCTAACTAACCATGATAGAAAATTTTTTCACATAATTATTCAAAGAAATAGGTACAAGGATGTATAACACTTTGTAGAAGTAAAAAAGGTATGAACAACTTAATGGAAATGGATAAATAAACAATGTCATATTCACATGTTGTACTTTTTATATAAAACTTGGGATGAGTGAATTCAAGCTATGTATATTAACATGCATTGTCACAGTCTTTTATATCCATTTAAATTTAGATATAAAAATGGGAATAGTTCAAATGACAGGGAAAGGAGTTATTTGAACAATACATTGTTTACAATTGGTTTTAAATTGAAAAAAAAAGAAAATCACAAATTCACAACCACACAATAAATTGCAAATTAATTTAAAAACTAAACATAAATATGTAACTTTGTATTTGTAAATAAAGTGGGTTCTTGTAATAGATATAATCATTTGTTTATATTGCTTTATGTGATTTTAAATAAAACCTATAGTGCAATTTTTATTCCACGGAGTAATAAGGAAAAACTCAAACAGAAAAGGTATCAGTGGAATTAAAAACAGAGAACAATAAACATGAAACTTTAAACACAAAAACTATGACCAAATAATTTTTTTTTTAAGAGGCTTCTCATAATATTCTATCTAAAGATAATTTTTTTCAGGATTAATCTAGGCAATCTGGTTAATATTGTTTCTGTTACCATATGTTTAATGTAATCCATTGCTTTTCCAATCTGTTTTATTTTTTCTTTCCAGTTTTATTGAGATATAATTGACATACAACATTGTATAAGTTTAAAGTGCACAGCATAATGACAAAATGAAGAATATAATTTTTACAACTATTTTAGTGACGAAGGTTTTCCTGAACCAATATTCAGAATCAAAGCAATATTGTTGAATTTGACAACATGAAAATAAAAGTTTATGGACACTTTTGTCATATAAAAATAAAGTACAAGTGGCCAAGAAATATTTAAAACATAGCATCAACTACAGATTACTTCCATATTATAAAAGAACTATATACCCTAATGGAGAATATTATCAAACAGTAATGAAAGGCAGAAAAGAATATTTTTGAGTAGAGGAAATTAATACTGCATGGATAGTATCTCTTCAACCTCATGTATGAATTCAATACAAATAGCACTATAAGAAAAAAATATAAACAACCTATTGGAAAATTTCTGAAAAAACTTTTAGAAGATGAAATAGAAATAACCAACAAATTTATGAAAATATATTCAAATTTACTAACAAACTTATGCAATTTACTACCTATCACATTGTCAAAAATTTTAAAAGACTGATACTATTCAGTATGGAGAAGACAAAGTTGGAACAACTGTCCTCAGGCTTTGTTGTGGAGGTGAGAAAATTTGGATGATTTTGCAAAATCACTTAAATATTTAAATATGCATTCTTTTAGATACTTACAAAAAAATATAGAGACTTCCCTGGTGGTCCAGTGGCTAAGACCCCATACTCCCAGAGCAGGGGGCCCGTACTGGATTCCTGGTTATGGAACTAGATCTCACATTCCACAACTAAGACCTGGCACAGCCATGTACATAAATAAATAAAAGTACATATTTTTTTAATGTAATGGTGTTTTTTTCTCTATTTGGTTATACTTTGCAGGTCCCCATCATACAAAATGCATATTGATCTCACAGACTCTAATTAATGTAGTTAGTGTGAAAATGTATAAATATTGCAGATATTTTGATTTCATTATGGGCTTGACAACAAATGATTTAAGCACTATTTAACAGTGAGGTATTGTTCATGAACATCTTCTCTCAAAACCCTGAACAATATTTTCATTCTGCCCAAGTCTCCCAAAAAACAAAACTTTTGTTCAGTATTCATTACTTTCAACCTGTCCTCCATCCACTCAAGAAATATGTTAATTAAGACATTTAATCTAGTAATGTAACAAAACAGAAGTAACAATAATGACATAGAAGACAAATGTGATTAAATTATAAAGCAAAAATAGGTGTTCAGTCAGTAAGAAAAAAATATGTATCATGCCATTTTATATCCTTGTTGAAACATGACATCCAGCTTGATCATGAACAAGATAGCATCAAGAAGCATCATTCATAATGTCTTAGGAGAAGTACAAACCAATCCTCTGGAAATCGTCAGCCTGTCCTTATAGTAAACCCAGGAATAAACTTTGCCCAGAGTCCCCAGAAGAAGGGCAAAGAGCAGAAAGCAACAGCAGGTTATATTTCAGGATATTCTGATATTGAACAATATCAGATATTCTCCCGATATTTCACAGCAGGTCAAAAATAACCAGAGTGACTCCTTTTAGTGGGGCTGTTCTTGTAACTTCTCTGAATATAGGTAAATGCTACAATTCTTTAAAAATTATCACATGGAGATCCTGTTCAATGCAACCCAGGAATGTGGCTCTCTAACAAACTGGCTTCTACCAAGAAAAGATTTTGCAGAGGATGCAAACAGGCAGCTAAAATTTGGCCTAAAATAAATTTGGATTGGCAACAATAGTGAGTGGGGAGTTAATAAAAGGAATTGGGCAATTGCATATAAAAACCCAGATTTTTCAGCAATGCTTAAAAAATGGTAAGATTTGGCAACATTGAACTCACATGGGCACTGAGTAGCACTGACCCCTTTTGGACAGGGGATAGGCAATAGATTTTACGTAGCCCTCACTAGTCTGCATAACTAATTTATGTTACCTGCATGGTCCCCTTAGGCATTTTGCTTGTGGTCAAGTTTTAGACTATTGTGCAGTAATTCTCAGCTCTGGTTCTATAACCAAAATACCCATGGGAGTTTTTAACAATGCAGATACCTGGGTCTCACTCAGGACCTGCTAGAGAGAGATTGAGATTCTATAATGGATAAGGCTAATTATATATTTATAACAATATATAAATATATATTTAAATTTATATATCCTCATATCTGTATAAATCCTCAGATCACCTGTACCCAGCCAAAGCTGAAAACTCTGAATTTAAATAAAAGAATATCCTGTTGATGGAAATTTAAACTGGTACAGCCACTATGGAGAACAGTATGGAGGTTCCTTAAAAAACTAAAAATGGAACCACCATATAATACCACAATCCCACTCCTGGTCATTTTTCTGGAGAAAACCATAACTTGAAAAAATAAATGTACCCCAATGCTCATCACAGAACTATTTGCAATAGCCAACCACCTAAACATCCCATGACAGATGAATGGATAAAGGAGATGTGGTATATTTATACAAAGGAATATTGTTGTTGTTGTTTAGGCACTAAATTGTGTCTGACTCTTTGCACTGTACCCACCAAGCTCCTCTGTCCATGTGATTTCTCGGCAAGAATATTAGAGCGGGTAGCCATTTCCTTCTGCAAGGGATCTTCCTGATCCAGGGATTGAACTATGTTCTCCTACAGTGGCAGGCAGATTCTTCACCACTGAGCATCTGGGAAACCCCAATGGAATGTTATTTGGCCATAAAAAAGGAATAAAATAATGCCATTTGCAGCAATGTGGATGAAAGTAGGGATCATCATACTAGATGAAGTAAGCCTGACAAATACAAATATCATATGATATCACTTAAGTGGACTCTAGGAAAATGATGCAAATGAACTTACATTCAAAATAAAACAAACCCACAGACATAGAAAACAAACAAGATTACCAAAGGAGAAGGTGGGGGGATAAATTAGGAATTTGGTAGTAAAATATACATACTATATATAGAACAAATAACCAACAAAGACTTATTGTATAGCACAGGGAATTATACTCAATATCTTGTAATAACCTATATGGAAAAGAATATGAAAAAACAGATACATATGTATGTATAACTGAATCAATTTGCTGTACACCTGAAACAACTTCAATAAAATAAATAAATGTAGAGATAAATAAATAAATAAATTTCTAAGACAGTACTCAATAAACATTCCTCTCAATTGAGCTTCTGAGAGTTACTGAAAATCTATGAGTTTGAAAACTGCTGAGTTTGAGGCTAGGCTTCTAGAATTCTAGGCTTCTGCAGTTCTTTTTTGGTACCCCATCAACTATAACAGCTAGCTAAGCTTTGGGGAGCTCCAGCTCCTCTTTACCATGGAACTTGGACACATCAGTATTGTACTGGGACCAGAGTGCTCCAGGTGGCACCTTCACACCGTGTTGTCTCCATTTCCTCCAAGACTCGCACAAGAAAAGCAGAACAACACCATCCAGAAGAAATAATATCCTGCTAATGAGATGTGATTTTATTCATTTATTCAATACATCTATTGAATATCTCCTAAGTGCAAGGCAATGTTTAGTCACAGGGAGTACAACAGTGAACAAAGAAGAGAGAAATCTCTGCCCTCTTGGGGTGAATATTCTAGTGGGAGGGAAGATGATAGATCATAGATCATATAAATGATAAAATAGATAATATCCCTTATGGTAATGAGTCACCAAGGAAAAATGAAGGGGAAAGGAAATAAATACGAAGTGTTGGGAAAGTCAGTTTGGTGGTATGGCCAGGCAGGTGAGAAGACATTTTAGTAAAAATAAGAATGGGGAGACTAGAAGAGCATTTCAGGCAGAATAAATACCTGTGTAGGAGGTGTCTGGAATGTCCAAGGCAGATCAAGGAGTCATCTGAAATCAAGAAGAGAATTAGTATTGGAAAGAGGGTATCTGGAGACAGAAGCATCTACCTGTGTGTGACCCAGACATGATCCACCCAGGTGTGGTGAGTCCTCTCCTTTCCAAGCTTGTTTTTTGTTTGTTTTTAAATTTTTATTTGGAGTATAGTTGCTTTACAATGCTGTGTTAGTTTCTACTGCACAGCAAAGTGACTCAGCTATATGTATATATATTTATGTATCTGGATTTTCCATGTATATATGGATTTTCTTCCCATTTAAGTTACCACAGAATATCTATCAGATAGAGTTCCCTGTGCTATTCATAGGTTCTCATAAGTTATCTATTTTATACTCAAAAGGAAGTATATGTCAGTCTTAATCTCCCAATTCATCCCACCTTCCCCCTTGACATCCATAGATTTGTTTTCTATGTCTGTGTCTCTACTTCTGCTTTGCAGATAAGCTCATCTATATCATTTTTCTAGATCCCACCTATGTGCCTTAATATATGATATTTGTTTTTCTCTTTCTGACTTCAATCTGTATGGTAGTCTCTCCATCCACGTCTCTACAAACGACCCAATTTCATTCCTTTTCATGTTTGCTTTTTTAAACCCCTTATACCTCCCATCCTCAAGAGCAAGTTTCAAAAATGATTTGGGTAAAATCTTAGAAAAACCTTTAGGCGAATCTGAAAGGCTAGGCATTTGTCAATAAAAGCCCAGGATAAACCTTTCCACCCCTTCATCCTAAAGCAGCAGCAGTGATTTCAACCATATAAGGGGAGCATCTTTCCACATTTCACTTTACCTGGAGTTTGTACTCAGTGAGTAAAAACCTTAGTAACCCTTAGATTGGCTTAGGTTCAGAGTCCCTGTTCCATATCATAGTAAACATATGAAAGTGTGATTCTTTTGCCCCAAATTTGACACCTCTTTACGATTTGAATTTTCATATTGTTTTTTATTCTGATTTGGTCTTTCCTATTTTCATATTTGGCATACTCTATTTTTCAGGTCTCAGCCATTTTCACATATCCTTGAAAATCATCTTCAAATATACAATGCGCCTATTGGTTCAAAGCCCCTGGTCTCACCCCGAGGGACTGCCCCATCTTAGAGAGACTGCTGCCCACCTTGTGAGAATGTCCTAACCCAATAGAGAGGTGCCCTGATAGCCAGAGAGCAAAGTTTCCATAAGTCCCTTCAACTCATGCGAAACTCTTGGTGATCCCAGGTGCACTATAAGGTGATGTGAAATTTTACAATCTATCAGACCTGACTCTACACTGAGAATTGCCCTCAGGAAGGTGAGGTCATTTGCAGCTTCTGACACTCCTAGCACACCAAAAGCACAGCAGTGCTTTTCAAACATCTTAGCCCTTTTATAAGCTTAAAATCTATTGAGGATCCCAAAGAGCTTTAGGTTTTGTAGGTTACATAGCTTATGGTTGTAAACAGTTACTGTATTAACAATTAAGACTGCGAAATTTTAAATGTTTATGAACTCATTGACAAATAAAAATAATAAACCCATTACATTTTAACATAAATAACATATTCCTGCAAAAAATAATTATACAAATAAAATTCAGGGATAAGATTGATGTTGTTTCATATATTGCTGATCTCTTTATGCCTGAATTGATAAAAAACAGATGAAATCCCACATATGTCTCTTCATCAGCCTGTTTGACATCAGTTTAGCTGATGCACATGAAGAAGATCTGGCCTTGAAGATGTGTCCTTGGAATGGTGAGGACCTCACAGGTCATGTGAGATGCTCAGTGACCTCAGATCACACAGTGAGCACTGCTGCTTTAGTGACAAGGATGACCAGGAAGCAGTGCTATGTTTGTTGACATGGGCAGTTATGGTTAAGTGAGAAAGAGAGGTGGGGAACAGTGAGGACAGCTAATACTACACCAGCTCTGAAAAAAGAAAAAAAAAGGAATGCGCACCGTTGATCAGTTTCTGTGATGTAAGTACCCCCACTCTGGCTCCCACCAAAATGGCTGTATTTAACCACCAGAAATTCCTAAAAATTATACATCAGCTCTAACACCTAGCTGGGAAGAACTAAGATCAAGAGAGTGGTGATAAAGAACTTGTCCTGTATCTGATTGTTTGAAATAATTGTGTAATTAAACTAAAAATAGCAATGAAGTATTAAAAATAACATGGGGAAATGCAGACTGTTGATCTCCTAAGTTTATCTCTTTTAAGGAACAAATCGGATTCCATTTTCAGCAGGTGAGTCAGTCTGAGTTCTGATTGCAAGCAACAAAAATAAGTTGTGTTGATCTTAAAGAAAAAGGGAGCTATTGGAAGCATATTTGGTTTTATAGAACTGATGCCAGGACTGAAAAATGGGCCAGTCCAGAGACAGAAAGTACAATTGTGCTTCAGAAAAAGAATGGTGGCAGGACATGATACAAGGAAAGAATTGTTTCCTTGAATGGAACAATAAGGGACATAGTCAGATATAGAAAGTAGAAAGGGATTATCAAATGCACTGGGCTAGATAATGACAAAGTGAGAATTCAGGGGACAGAGGTATTTCCCAAGTCCCACCTGGCTAATGATTTCACTTGTACTTGTGACTCTGTAAAAAGACTGTATATCAACACTAAAACTGCTCTTTGTTTTATGAGTTTATTATTTTTAGCTGGAAAATATACACATATAAAATACATAAATATAAAATGTATGCATATATGTAAATACAAATGTGTGCATATGGTGCTGGTAGTTTAGTTGCTAAGTCATGTCTGACTCTTACAACCCCATGGACTGTAGCCTACCAGACTCTTCTGTCCGTGGGATTCTCTAAGCAAGAATATTGGAGTGGGTTGCCATTTCCTTCTCCAGGGGATTTCCTGACCCAGGAATCGAACCTTAGTCTCCTGCATTACAGGCAGATTCTTTACTGACTGAGTTACCAGGGAAGCCCCATAAATGCATATATATGTGTGTATATACATATGCAGTGCAAAAGTAAGTGGCTTAGCAAACAGCATATAATTTATGTAGAATTTAATTTATGCAGAAAGAATTCAGTATTTCTCAATCCCTCCTTTTGTGTTTTTTTAATATAAATCCAACTTACCTCTTTAAGATATTGTTAAAGAAATGTATATTGAATATTTCAAGAATATGGTTCTTTCTTAATCAGTTGTATCATAGTCATACTAAGAATAAAAAGAAGTAATAAACGTTTGGGTGAGGCCAAAAGTCAAAATGAAACCACAGGGATATAATCGGAGAATCTTGTTTTAGTCCCTCTGTATGAGGTCTTAGACTTTATCAATAAGGAGAAAAAATGGAACATTTTTCTATTGAGGACCAATCACAGGGAAAGAATTAAACTACAGCTAACTGAAGGCCACGTTAGGTTTGGTGAGCCTAACTAAACCATCTTAGTTTTAGTTTTGGGTTTTTTTAAAAAAAGCTAAGAGTGAATAATGCCACTTTTTTCAATCCAAGAATAGATATTGTGTTAAATACTTCAATTTGGGTATGTTTACCAGCAAAGGGAAAACCAAAGTAGCAGAGACAAATTCAAAAGCAGATGGAAATCTTTGGAGATGTGGGAGAGTCCTGTGGAAAAGAAGAAAAGTGAGCATAAAAGGAGAAAACTCAAGAGGGTGTATTTCAGAACTTCCAGGACCGAGTGGAGAATGGTCTGGGGACCATGTAAGAAAATCTCAAGCAAACCTGTGCATTTACCCTTCTCTGCATTTCAGACTGTTCTTCCTTGGAGCTGCCCACAAGAGCTTTGCACTCTAGCCTAGAAAGCAAATATACTGTGAAACAGCAATTCTTACATGGAAACTAAATTACCATGGTTTTTTTTCTTTCTTTCTTTCTTTTTTTTTTTAGTTATTGGTCTTGCCTGGAGAAAATGGTATGCTTCCATCTGTATTTCTTTCTTTCTCAAAAACTTCTCTGTGAGCAGAGGATTTGCAATAATTGGTTAGGGAGGGTATTTCCTGAATTTCTTGGAACGTGGTCTTTCCTACACCTGCTCTGGGCTCTGGAGCTCTGCATGGAAACTTCCCATAAAGTCTTTCCATAGTGTAATCTATAAATCGCCCTGTAGAGCAATATTAAACTTTAAAAATCAGCTTCCCACCTAGGAGTACTGGTCAGATGAAGCTTGTCCGTGTTCTTTCTGTAGTAGTGTAGGAGGGTGACTTCTCTCTTTGAAACATTAAACTAGAAAGAATGGATAAATGGCTCTTTTAACACTAACCTCTGAGTCGTCCACTTCATCACCACCACAAGTCAGATGAGGTTAGGACTTAACTGTAAATATGCTCTTAGCATCTTGGACCTGTTCATAGCTGCAGTCACCAGATTTAGCCATTAAATATATGGGGCCCTGATTTAAATTCAATATTCAGACCAATAACAAATAACTTCTTAGTATAAAAGAGTTGCAAATATTTCTCTGAAATTTAGATTTAACTGGAAATCTTGGATGTGTCCTGGCACCCCTATCCATCGCACACGTTACAGTTGTCATGAATTATTTGTATAATTACGTGCTTAAGATCTGCCTTCTCCTTAAAGTCTTTAAGTACCATGTGGCCAAGACTCTCTCGGTCTTAGTCACAATCATATTCCCAGCATTTATCCCAAGGCAGACACAGGCTGTAAGTTCACAAGGAATTTGTGGAGGTAATGAAGGTCAATTCTGAAAGGTGTGGTCATTACACACCCCTGGGAAAACACTGTTCACTCGACTGCACTGCCAGTGACCAGAGTGATATCACTTTAAGATTCAAGCCAGCTGGTAGATTTGTTCAGAGCCCACTATTAAATATCTCTGAAATAGTTATCTCATTGCTATATATAAAATGTAAAAGGAACAGATGCTGTGTTTGTCCTTCCACACAAGTGCAAATAGTGAACAGCAGTAAACAGGTCCAGGGAAGGAGTAGGAACTATCTAAAGCCCCGGTGTAGGTGACAGTAGGAGTAGGATAAAGGATTTAGGTGTCTGAACCAGCCGAGAGAAGTGATCTACCTTTGGTTTGTCACAAGCAAGCACCAGGTGGAATTCAACTTCCAGATCTCTCAGGGAAGAGTCCTGGTTTGCCCTTAGGTTGGTCACATACGGAGCCAGTTTGCCACATCCCTGTGTGGGGAGGGGAAGCCTAATAAGGAAGAGATAACAGTGCAAATCCAACCAGTCCATCCTAAAGGAGATCAGTCCTGGGTGTTTATTGGAAGGACTGATGTTGAAGCTAAAACTCCAATACTTTGGCCACCTGATGCGAAGAGTTGAAAAGACCCTGATGTTGGGAAAGATTGAAGACAGGAGAAGAAGGGGACGACAGAGGATGAGATGGTTGGATGGCATCACCAATTCAATGGACATGGGTTTGGGTGGACTCAGGGAGTTGGTGATAGACAGGGAGGCCTGGCGTGCTGCAGTTCATGGGGTTGCAAAGAGTCAGACACGACTGAGTGACTGAACTGAACTGAACTGAACAGTGCAAAAGGTAATGCGTTTTTTCCCCACCCATCCACCATTTTATGAATAGATGCCTCTCTGAAGTGTTGCATGAGTTAGGAGAAGTATAAAATAGTTGGATCAAGACCATGGAAGGCAGTCCATAAATTAAATATTTTGTTAACTTTCAGTTTCTCTTGGTGTAGCTAAGCAAAATCACCTCCATGGTACCGAGACAGGCTGGGACCTGGGACCCTCTCCTGCAATTTTTGCACCTGGACAAACATCAGAGAAACCATGAGGGACTAAAACTAACTGTGTGCATGGCAGTTGGGGCAAATTAAGGACAAAAATATACAAAGAGACCGAAAACCTAACTGCTACTTCTGAAGTTCAGTTCAGTTCAGTCTCTCAGTCGTGTCCGACTCTTTGCGACACCAAGGACCGCAGCACGCCAGGCTTCCCTGTCCATCACCAACTCCTGGAGCTTGCTCAAACTCATGTCCATCGAGTTCGTGATGCCATCCTGGTTATCTCATCCTCTGTCATCACTTCTCCTCCCACCTTCAATCTTTCCCAGCATCAGGGTCTTTTCAAATGAGTCAGTCTTTTGCATCAGGTGGTCAAAGAATTGGAGTTTCAGCTTCAATATCAGTCCTTCCAATGAATATTCAGGACTGATTTCCTTTAGGATGGACTGGTTGGATCGCCTTGCTCTCCAAGGGACTCTCGAGAGTCTTCTCCAACATCACAATTCAAAAGCATCAGTTCTTCAGAGCTCAGCTTTCTTTGTAGTCCAACTCTCACATCCATACATGACTACTGGAAAAACCATAGCTTTGACTAGATGGACCTTTGTTGGCAAAGTAATGTCTCTGCTTTTTAATATGCTGTCTAGGTTAGTCATAGCTTTCAAGGAACAAGCATCTTTTAATTTCATGGCTGCAATCACCATCTGCAGTGATTTTGGAGCCCAAGAAAATAAAGACTGTCACTGTTTCTGAAGAGCCGGGAGCAAAAGCAGGGTACTGCACAAGACCCCCTGCACACAGCATCACCAAAGGAGGGCAAATGACTTAAGCCACCTCTCTGGTCTGACCCCTGAACACACCCCTACCCTTATTCCATATAGGGAACAAGCTCATCCATCCCCCTTCCCCTGCTCCAGGGAGTGAACGAGGGAGGCAACCTTGTTCTCATTACCCACTACTGCAGCAGGGGCCCCAATAAAGCCTTGCCTGAATTTCTTGTCTAGTCTCTGATCAATTTCTATTGATTAAAGAGGCCAAGAACCCTGGTCAGTAATAGTACTAATACCTTATGTCCTCAGAGGGCCCCAAGGGGTTTTTATATCTGCTATCTGCATATGTGTATTACCATTTCCAGAGCTCTTTTTTGTATATTAATCATCTCAATTAATCTTCACAACAGTCCTGGGAGAAAATTACTAGTTCCTTTCACAGATAAGGTGCACTGAAGTTCATGGACATATTCGGTACTTAGTAAACACTACTGCTTCCCTGGTGGCTCAGTCAGTAAAGAATCTGCCTGCAATGCAGGAGACCTGGGTTTGATCCTTGGGTTAGGAAGATCCCCTGGAGAAGGAAATGGCAAACCACTCCAGTATTCTTTCCTGAAGAATCCCATGGATAGAGGAGTCTCGCAGATTATAGTCTATGTGGTCAAAGAGTCAGGCACGACTAAATCACCACAAACACTACTGCAGAACTCAAACAACAGCACTCAGGCTCCCGAATTAACATCTTGCCACTCTGCAGTGCCCCTCAGCTGGTGGTCTTTCTGCTTCTTTTACTTCCATGGAGCTGGACCCAGTTGTTACAACCCAAGTCTATGGCTCCTTTCCAAGGTGGCAACTCTCTGAAGCCAATCTGAAGAATACTGATGTGTAGATTGGCTTGTTAAATCCCAACCATTATCATTTGAGTATAAATTAGTTCATAGTTTTACTGAGGAACGATAAATGTCTTCCTGTGTGGTCTGTTTGTTTTCTGTGTACTTCTTATCTCCTCTTCCATGTGCCAATCTACGGGGGGAAAGAACACACAGAAACAGCTCAGCTGAAGGTGATTTCTGCAGATTCTCAGATGCACACCTGCCTCCATGGACTAAAATCCTGTGGGTAGAGGTAAGAAGGAGGTGGCACAGAGATGGAGCAAAAGACAGAGAAGGGGCAGAGTCCTTGAAGTAGAGGAAAAAGCAGGTCCTAACTCAAAAGGCCTAGGAGTCAGGGAGAAGGGACTTAGGGCCCAGCTACACTTCAACTCTGAACCACATTGTGAGGAACTTGGTGAAAAATTTGGACAATCTGCTTGGAGATGTGAATTTTGAGAGAGAGATCCCCATCTCCTGCTCAAGACATGGTTGAATGAAAAGAATGAGCTTGCTCTGCTAACACTAACAGGCCACATAGGGATGGAAATTTCAAGGGTCGAGGCAGAACAGTACTTCTCTCTATGTTAGTAAGAAACTACCATGTTAGTAAGAAACTACCATGAGTGAGTGAAAGTCACTTAGTCATATCCAACTTTCTGTGACCCTTTGGACTGTAGCCTGCCCAGGCTCCTCTGACCATGGAATTCTCCAGGCAAGAATACCAGAGTGGGTTGCCATTCCCTTCTCCAGGGAATCTTCTCAACCCAGGGATCAAACCCAGGTCTACCATATGACCAAGCAATTCCACACCTGGGTATATACCTGAAAAAGACAAAAACACTAATTCAAAAAGATACATACATCCCTGTGTTCATAGTAGCATTATTTGTAGTTGATGAGATATGGAAACAACCTAAGTGTCCATCAACAGATGAATAGATAAAGAAGGTGTGGTACATATATACAACGGAACACTACTCAGCCACAAAAAGAATGGAATTTTGCCATTTACAGCAACACTAATGGACCTGGAGGACATTATGCTAAGCGAAATAAATCAGAAAGAGAAATGCTGTATGATTTCACTTATATGTGGAATCTAAAAATTACAACAAACTAGTGAATATAAAAAAAAGAGAGATATAGAGAATAGACTGGTGGTTGTCTATGGGATGGAGCCATAAGGGGCTCTCTTGTGCAAAGGAAATGTGCAGCAAGGATGCTCCCGAAGCAACACCTCCAGGAACATGAGAACCAGCAGTCGAATACCTGCCACCCAGAGGACAGGATGCCTGCCAGAGTTAGGCAGAGCTGTGAGGACCCAGAAGCAGAAACTCCCAGGAGAGGATGCGACCCTTTCCCCCTAATCTCTCTTCCATATCCAACACCAAAGGATGTAGAAATGACACAGAAAGATCTAGACAGGAGGAGGAAACTAAAGTGGGAGCAGACCATAGCCCTCTCTCTTCCAAAGACTCTTGTCACAGAAGCTTGATTGTAGGCCAGGGCATACATGTTAGGTTGGATAAGATCTTGAAGTAGTTTTTCCCACCTCAATGGCTTTTTTCATTATAAATGTTTTATTTGTTGTAATTTATAATGCATTTAGACTTCCCCAGTGGCCCAGTGGTAAAGAATCTGCCTACAATGCAGGAGACTCTGGTGAAGCATTTTGATCCCCGAGTCAGGAAGATCACTTAGAGGAGAAAATGGTAACCACTCCAGTATTCTTGCCAGGAAAATCCCATGGACAGAGGAGCCTGGCAGTCCATTGGGCAGCAAAAAGTCGGACACAACTGAGTGACTGCACACACACATGCACACACACACACATATTATGCATTTATAATTGGGGTGATAAACCAGTTTTTTTTAAAAAATTGTAAAGAAAATTTCAAACACATTCAAAAGCAGAGAAGATGTATACAAATGAACTTATTTTCAAAACAGAAATAGACTCACAGACATAGAAAACAAACTTATGGTGATCAAGGGGGAAAGATGGAGAATAAATTGGGAATTTGCAATTAACAGATACATACTACTATATATAAAATAAAAATAAACACAATATATAGCACAGGGAAATATATTCAATATCATGTAATAACCTATAACAGAAAAGAATCTGTAAAAGAATCTAAAAAGAATCTATATACATATATATGTATAAAATTGAATCACTCTGCTGTATACCTGGAACTCTGTAAATCAACTATAATAAAATAAATAAAATAAAAGAAAGGAGAAAAGACACAGAAAAAAATTTTATAAAATAAAGACCATGAAACTACTGCCATATACTACTTACCCAGCTTCAGCTACTATCAATTCCAACTAGTCTTCCTTCATTTACACCCTCTCCCATACTCTCTTCCCATTTCATGACTTTCCAGCATTAAGTTGAGCTAAATCCCAGGCACAATTTTATTTTGTCTGTAAATAGTTTAGTCTTTATTTCTAAAGATAGAGACTCTAGACTAACAACTTTTAATTGGTCTGGACTGGACTGGACTCTATGGGATCTGCCTGAGGCATACACGTAGAGAATGGAAACGGGAATTTCCACAGCTAAAGGCCATGGCTAGAATATAATAAAACCATTTAATAATAGTTGTACCCCACTAAGTTTTAGGCTGTTCAATAAAATTATTACAAGTTGAGTATGAATGACTTTATGGGATTCACACAATGAGCTGATTCAGGAGCAGGAAGCCGGGAAGCTGAGGCCCTGGTCTAGGGCAACATGGTCTTGATCTCCAAGATGGCGATGCCTGTGCTGGAGTGGAAGGAGGGTGGTTAAGAGGACCATGCCCTGCTGTGGGGAGACAGCAGTAAATCTGGTTTAGGTTCTACTACTTCTTACTTTGGATTCCAAATTGACATTCAATTTTTATGTAGACTTATCAAAGTAGCACTGTTGTATCAGGGAGTATATGTGTGTGTGTGTGTACGTGTGCGCATGTGCTCAGTCACTAAGTCATGTCCAACTCTTTGTGACCCCATGGACTGTAGCCCACCAGGCTCCACTGTCTGTGGGATTTCCCAGGCAAGAATACTGGAATGATCTGCCATTTCCTCCTCCAGGGAATCTTCCTCCTCCAAGGATTGAACACATGTCTACTCTGTCTCCTGCATTGCAGGCAGGTTCTTTACCACTGAGCCATCTGGGAATCCCATTATGGAATACGTATCACATGCTAAATCAAAAAAGAAACATGGATGGAACTCTCCTGGCAGTCCAGTGGTTAAGACTTCACTTCTAGTGCAGGGTATACAGGTTCAATCCCTGGGTGAGGAGCTAAGATCCTACATGCCTTGTGGCCAAAAAAACAAAACATAAACAGAAGCAATAATGAAACAAATCCAGTAAAGACTTTATAAATGGTCCACATTAAAAAAATCTTAAAAATAAACCAAAAAAAGGAATATAAATCACTTCTTCCATTGTGTGTGATGACCAGTCAGGATAAATCGTTTGCAGTGTCCAAAAGACTTCATAAAAATTTTAAAATTCTAAGCTTGAGTCATGTACCACATGTATAGGCCTTTCTCCTGCACTACCACCCCCCAGAGCTCAACTAATTATTGTATGTGGAGGAGAGGGTTGAGATTTTGACCAAAAAATTCCCCAGAATAGTGATTCCAGACCTCAGGGTCCTGAAACACTAAGAAATCTGTGAATTAGTGAATTGAGTCTTCCAACCTGTATCACACAAGCATCATCATTTTGGTTTTTATTTAAACCCAGTAAAATATGTGGTGTGGAGAATGAGACTTGAGCATAAAACAATACCATGTATTTTATTCAGTAGATAGATTAGTATCAGTAATCAGCTTAAAGTTTTATAGATTGAATAAATGATATTTTCCCACATATACCTTCCCCTGGCAGTTCTAATATATGTACATATAGTTTTGATTCATTTAAAAAAACATGAGTGGGTTCATAGAATTTTCTGAGTCAGTGTTTACTTAAAGGACACTTGTACCATACTAGGGTCAATAAGATACATTCTGATGTTTAAGGAGGATTTCCATATTAAAGAATATAAAAAGCACAAAGTTATCATGGATTTTGTAAATAAGCATAGAGGGAAAAATGCATGCACTCCAATGTTCTCCATCACCAGAAAGCTTGGAAGCAGAAGGAAAATAGAATATCTGTACATGTGAATTGTGTGTGAACATATATATATATATACACATTCATGTATATATATATATACAGAAACATAAATACATAGGAGAGGGCAATGGCACTCCACTCCAGTACTCTTGCCTGGGAGACCCCATGGATGGAGGAGCCTGGTAGGCTGCAGCCCATGAGGTCTCGAAGAGTCAGACACGACTGAGCGACTTCACTTTCACTTTTCACTTTCATGCACTGGAGGAGGAAATGGCAACCCACTCCAATAATGTTGCCTGGAGAATCCCAGGGACGGAGGAACCTGGTGGGCTGCCGTCTATGGGGTCGCACAGAGTCAGACACAACTGACGCGACTTAGCAGCAGCAGCAGCATACATACATAACATACATTCATGCACACACATATAGCTATATTCATATATATGCACATACTATATATACACATATACATGTATATGCACACATGTTCAGTTCAGTTCAGTTGCTCAGTCGTGTCTGACTCTTTGCGACCCCATGAACCGCAGCACACCAGGCCCCCCTGTCCATCACCAACTCCCTAGTCCACCCAAACCCATGTCCATCAAGTCGGTGATGCCATCCAGCCATCTCATCCTCTGTTGTCCCCTTCTCCTCCTGCCCTCAATCTTTCCCAGCATCAGGGTCTTTTCCAATGAGTCAGCTCTTCGCATCAGGTGGCCAAAGTATCGGAGTTTCAACTTCAACATCAGTCCTTCCAATGAACACCGAGGACTGATCTCCTTATATAGGGCTTCCCAGGTGACTCAGAGGTAAAGAACCCACCTGCTAATGCAGGAGACATGGGTTTGATCCCTGGTTTGAGAAGATCCCCTGGAGGAGGAAATGGCAAAACACTCTAGTACTCTTGCCTGGATAATTCCATAGACAGAAGAGCTTGGCAGGATGCAGTCCATGGGGTCACAAGAGTCAGACATGACTGAGCATACATACTTAGCACACACACATACATATGCATGCATATATGTACATATATTCATACACGTATGATACATACATATGTAGGTTAGACACATGGTTCTAAAAGAAACACAATCAAGGCAAAGAAGAAAGGAGCAAACACCTGGGTTTTCAGGTAGACTGGAGCTCACAGCAGTGGCTTGGAAAGCTTGTATCGTTAGGAGCCCTGATGCTCCTCTTTGGAGGATAAAGGGAGTGAGAATTTCAATGTCTGGCAAGTGTCATTCACATATTAACAGTGGTCTTCCTTGGGTGGCACAGATATTGAGCAATGTTTACTTACTTCTTAAATTTTCTGTCCTTTTTTATGTTTTACAATCAGCATGCATCATTTAGGTAATTAGAAAAAATCAACACTTCTATTTTAATTTTGAAAAATAATTGTCTTTATAAAAGATGGATTTCTTGTCTCTCCAGAAAGGAAGCCCAGGCCAGTGGTGGCTGCCTGAGCAGCTGGACCTCTAAAAGCGAAATTCGGGATAAATTGGGAGATTGGTATTAATATATACATACTACTATATATAAAATAGACAACCAACAAGGTTCTACTGTATAGCACAGAGAACTATAATCGATATTTTGTAATAACCTACAAAAGAAATGAATCTGAGAAAGAATATATATATATATATATATACACACACACAACTGAATCATTCTGTTGTACACCTGAAACTAACAAAACACTGTAAGTCAGCTATTCTTCAATTAAAAAAATAAAATACTTTCTAAAAAAGCAAAAGGAAGCTCACCTACACCGGGGACTCTGTGTTTAAGCCTCAAGACTTTGGGGACTTTTCAAGAAAATCAGATCAACATATTTCTAACTAGTTCAAAATGTTGTTTTCTTTAAGTGTTCTCTGATACATTTGACATCCTTTGAACATTTTTTTTCTTAAAATAATTTGTTGTTCCCACTGACAAAAGAAGGTAAATGAGTTTCAGTGCCATACACTGTTAGCCATGGCATGAAGGATTTTTTTCTTCCTGATTGTGAATTTCAGCAAGCATTTTCTCTGCTGCTTTATCACGTGAGGTTGAAAAATGAGCAATCATGTATATCCTATGGTAGAAAGAACAGGGAATTTAGAATGAGATGGCAAGAGTTCAAGTTTCAGATTCAGCACGTAGGGCAGGTTACTTCTCTCTGAGCCTTGGTGTCTTAAAATGTGAAAATAGTTCAAAATGTTGCGGGGAGAATTGCATGTGAGAACCCTGGGTACAGAAGGAAATCTCTGCATGGGTGAGGACTCGGTCAGCTGCAAGTACCAAAGCCAGCTGAAAATGGTTTATGCAAATGAAGGAATTTGTTGACAAATCACAGCTGGGAACAGAGCTAAAAGGCCCCAACTTGGGTTAAGACCTCATTTCTGTCTCTCTTGGCAGGCAAATCTTTATCATGGTGGCCCATGGCACTCCAGGTTGACATCCTACTAGCTTAGTGATTCCCCTTTTCCAAAAGCACCAAGTATGAAGCTCTGGGCTGCCTCTTGCTGGCTTGAGTCGGGTTACCCTGTTGGCTTCCCAGGTGGCTCAGTTGTAAAGAATCCTCCTGCCAATGCAGGAGACACGGGTTCAATCCCTGGGACTGAAAGATTCCTTGGAGGAGGAAATGGCAACCCACTCCAGTATTCTTGCCTGAAAAATCCCACGGACAGAGGAGCCTGGCAGGCTATAGTCCGTAGAGTCGCAAAGAGTCAGACACGACTGAGTGACTGAGCATGCATGCGTCCACCCTGTGGTTTGGGGGTGTGGTTCTGGAGATATGAGGATGCAGTACTTACACTGGTCAACTCAGATCATGTGCCCACCCACTGTGCCAGGGGTGGGTTTACATGATCCCTGAGTGCAGAGGACCCCAATTCAACCAGCATGTATTACCAAAGGGGAGAACAAAAGCTGATCCACTAAAATATATTTCAATTATATAATAATTATATACAAGAATTGCTTTTTAAAGAATCACTAATAAACAACGGATACCATAAAGCTGGTGGAACATAGAAAATCACTGATACTGAAAATGTGTTTAGTACTCCTTGTGTTGAGATGTTCAAGACCATTGAATTCAATGTCATGCCTTTGAGAACTTAATAACCATGTATGATGCCCCATCCCCAGTCAGGAATCCCAGGAGTCAGACTCTGAGATGGAGCTTGAATGTCAGAAGTTCATCAGAGCATGAGCTCAGGACCATCACTCTTGCGGAGTGAAGGAAACAAGTTTGGTTTAAAGCAGAGGTCACCAAACTTTTTCTATAAAGGACCAGATCATAAACACTTTGCGATGTATGGATGGTCTCTGTGGCAACTGTTTAGGACTACTGTCACAACACAAAAAGTGCCACAAAAAAAATATATAAACAGATGAGCTGGACTGTGTCCCACTAAAATTTCACTTATGGACACTGAAATTTTAATTTCATATAATTTTTACATGTCACAAGATATTATCTTCCTTTTGATTTTTTTTCAACCCTCCTCTAAAGATGCCAAAGCTATTCTTAGTTCGCGGATTACTTAAAAACAGATAGCAAGCTAGATGAGGTCAGTGGGCTGAAATTGTTGACCTTAGTTTAGAGGAAGAAGTTGAAATTGAGATGCAGTCACAAGAGAGCCTCCACCTATCCACTGGGGAACCCCAGAGCTGGAATGAGCCTGGAGGGTTGCCCAGAATCAGGAAGTGAGTTGCCTGCAACTGAGATCTTGAATGTTCCATGTGCTTTGGGTAAAGCGGCCCTCTAGGACAAGTCCTAGAGAGGGACACAACTGACAGCGGTCATCTACAACACTTGAAGCATCTGGATTCAATGGACATGAACTTGGGCAAACTCTGGGAGATGGTGGGGGACAGGGAGGCCTGGTGTGCTACTGTCTATGGGGTCGCAAAAATGACTAGGCAACTGAACGACCACAACAACCCACTCCAGTATTCTTACAGAAGAATCCTGTGAACAGAGGAGTCTGGCAGGCTATACAGTCCATGGGATCGCCAAGAGTCAGACACAACATAGTGACTGAACAACAACAACAACATTATAAGAAGATGGACCAGATTTGAACCCTGGATCTTGAGAGTCATATTGAAGAACCAAACCTGCAAGTTTTAATTCTTCTAAATACGTCCTGTTTCTCACCACCAAATCCTCATTTCTTCACCCTTATAATGACAGCTTGGCCCAACTCTATCTTTCCTAGCCACCTCAGTCATTGGAATAGTATTTGATTTGGGAATCCAGTACTCTCCTCTTCTCCTCTCCCTAATGCACACTGGAGCTGTGATTGGGGTAGGGGCAGGACCAAGCTCTCCCTCAGTTCCTTCTGGGCACAAGCCCCTCTGACTGTAAGAAGCAGAAAAGGGAAAGAAGAAAAGCATATGTCCATCATTTGTGCAGGAGAAAACAGCTGACAAAAACAGCTGCAGAAAACAACTGACCCTCTGGTGCACTGGGCACCCCTGGTGATGGAGCTGCAGCTCCAGCAGGAGGCATTGCACCATGCCTGGGACGATATCCTGAAATCCCCAACTTTCCTATCATCCACTGCGTGTTTCAGTGTTATCCAGCTTCTATATCTCTGTAGAACTGGCACAGTTCTGGCCTTTTCTGCGCCTATAACTCTCTCAAAATGACATCTCTCCTTAGTTTCTTTTACGTTCTCACAGCCTTAACAGTCCAGGGTCAGCTCAGGAAGTAGACTGGCTAAACAGTCCTACCAGGGGATGAATGTTCCTGTCTCCCTGTCTTGTAGGAACTCTCTTTCTGAGGAGTTTCTGCCAGGCTTATGGACAAGGAATTAGCAACCACTCGAAGCCCATTCCCAATGCAAGGCTTGAAGGGAGAGAGTAAGCTCTCCATGGGCTCAGCCTCCCCCCACTATCCCCCTTCTTAAGGCCCCCCTGGTGGCTCCAACAGTCAAGAATATGCCTGCAATGTGGGAGACCCAAATTCGATCCCTAGATAGGGAAGATCCCCTGGAGAAGGGAATGGCTACCCACTCCAGGATTCTTGCCTGGAGAATTCCATGGACAGAGAAGCCTGGCAGGCTATATAGTCCATGGGGTGTCAAAGAGTCGGACACGACTAAAGGACTAACACTTTCAGAGTAATGATGGGGAGGTTGGTGGTAAGGCTGCCTCTCTCTCTCCTGCCGACTGTCTGGAAGCCTTCTGGTGAGAAGGCTGGCCAAAACCGTTGGCAGAACTCTGAACATAGAAGGAATTTAGTACCATTTCCCTATAATTTAGAGCTTTAACTGCAGTTCCTGTCAACAGGGAAAATCCCATTCAACAAGCTCTGATATGTTTTTGCTTTGCTTTATTTGAGTTGGGTTGGTTTTGTTGTTGTTTGTTTTGCCTTAGAAAATAATGAGGTACTTCTAGATATTAAAAAAAGCACTACTCCCCCTGGAAAGCCCACCTTTGCTTTTGTAATCCTTTCTTGGCAAGTCCCCTGGATTATATTCAATGACTGTGCTTTTTGTGCTTATCCTTGGGAAGAGCAAGGTTGTATTTGCTTAGATGGTAGACATCTTTCAAAGAAGCTTCTTCTTTTGTGATTGATTTTAAATTGAAAATCAGGTACTTGGACATAAGGAATTGCTTTTCAGATCTAACTTTCTTAGAATTTTGCGTTCCATATTCCACTCCTGGAACTGGTCACTGTAGAAAGGCTAGTACATATTGTGAGGAAGTCAGTCTCTAATATGCATATAAGCAAATGTCTACTAAATCCATGTCTATGTACACAGATTTGCATACACATGACCCCATGAGTGTGTTCTCAGTCTTATACTAATGTGAGTTTTAGTAGCCCTGGGTTGGAAGAGAGCTTTCAGTGAGAAAGCAACACATGTGGGGCAAGAAGTGGAGGAGACAGGGGAGCTGAGCTAAGTTGCTGGAGGGAAAGTTTTCCCAGAGGAATCTATAGGTTCAGACACACAAGATTCAAAGTGCATTGAGACCTCTGATACAAGGGGGACTTGCCTGATAGGAAGAAGAAGCTGATGATGTGCTCCTGGCTTATTGAGGAAGTGCAGGAATCAAAGCAGAGAGCATCCTTCTTTATCGCAGCATGGGAAACAGCAAGAATTCAATCTGTTTCTTCCCTTACTCCATCATATGCAGCATTGCATAAGAGAATTTACATACATGTTTAGCATTTTTGAAAAAATTATTATAAATGGGCAGGGCACAGAAGATTTTTAGGGCAGTGAAACTACCCTGTATGTTACTATCATGGTGGATACATGTCATTCTGTAGCTGTTCAATCCCACAAAACCAAGAGTAAGTCCAGAGATAAACTATGGACTCTGGGTGTTAATAACATGTCAGTGGAGGTTCATCCACTATAACAAATTTACCACTGTGACGGAGAGTCAGGATGACGGGCAAGACTATGTGTGTATGGGGGCAGGGGATGTATGGGAAATCTCTGTACCATCTTTTCCATTTTGCTGTGAATGTACAACTCCTCTAAAAACTAAAGTCTACTAACAATTACACAGACCTTTCCTTTGTAACACTGGAAAAAGCAAAACTGCCTTTGACTCCGTCCAAATTACATGTAAAGCAAGAAGCACTATCACTTAAGACCTGTCTCAGTGTAGGCTTTTGTCAATAGCACCTGGAAGCTCTCTAGAGGATTCTCTGCTTTCCTGTTGGATGCCTGCCCGATGCAATTGTGATATAGCCCAGGGATCTAAGAAGATGCGGACACCAGCCCAGCAAAACAAGCAGGGGGCATGTTAATAAGTCATACCCATTGGCTTTCTCCTAGAATAAGTTTTTTTCTCCGGCCACCATATGGACTTGATTCACCTCCTGGAGAGAAGGGCTGCTGCTCCTGTCCTGCAACTGCTGGGAATTTTATGCCTAATAAAGGCTTCATTTAACACACAAGTATAACAGACTTGTATGTAATGGCTGGGAGGTCTAGAGATTTGGCATATTTTATATTAAAATGTGCAATTCTTCCATCTGTGTTTTTTAAAAAAAGGCAAAAATATTGAAAATATGTCCATCTCTAATGATGCATCTACTTGTACCTTCTTGCAAATAAGGTACAAAGTTGAGGGCATTTCACACATAAATGTGGATTTAATGAATGGGAATAGAACAGTTGTGTCAAATTCTGTTAGCCTGTTATTCTTCTTTTTCTCAAAACAATCTTTGACATTGAAAGTGGGTTCCAGAAAGGTGAGCTGTTCTAACAGCACAGTTTATACATCGCTAGCTGCACCTTAGCAAGAGCTGCAGGCAACTTTAAGATATTTAAACAATATAGAGATGGCCTCAACGATGACTTCATTTTTGGTCCCAGAGAGCACTTCCATTACCTCTACTAAGGTCTACATTTTCGTTTCCTTGAATGGTTTGCCTCTCAGGCTCAGAAAGATGATTGTTTCTCCATTAGTTTCCACTCCCACCTCCTCATTAACCCTTCAACTTGGAAAGAAAAGAAAAATTGGCAATCTCTGAAAACATTCTGTTTGGGCTTTTGTGTGGTACTTACAGGATGCCTAAATTAGCTCAGAGGATTCTGGGCTGGCAATCCTTATTACATCTATTGTTAACTCATCAGTAGCCCCAAACTGCCTACACCAAATTTTCCACTCGATAATTAGCCAATGGTTTCATTTGGTGGTTTCTTCCATCAACTAATTACAGCCTTCAAAAGAATGATATCACTGCCTGGCTGGAAGAAAAGTTAAGCTAATTAAAAGCCATTTTCAGAGTCGACTGAAAAGGGAGAAAATGAATTTAAGATATCAAAGAAATCATGCTGCCAGCTTTGGGGAGACAGTGAATTCACACTCTGGAATCCTAAACTTCATCTTTAACCCTGTGCTTCCTCAACTAAGCTGTAGAAATATGGAGTTAGGGATACCAACAAATATCCCTAACTTAACTTTATCAAGTTAAGAAATTTCCCTTCCCACCAAAGTTGTTAGAAAAAAAGGAATATTTTTCTTTAAACATTTCCATTTAGCAAAACCTGGTTTTCCCAAAGCCCATTCTGACTGGACTACTAAAGAGCTCCTCTGAAGTGGTTTTGCATTTGCTCCTTCTTGGTGCCCCAGAAGTACCAAACACTCAACCAATTCTTAAACTCATGTCTTGACATATGATTTTTCATCCTGTAAGGGTTAGGATTCCAATTCAGGTGTAGGTCCAGCAATCCAATTTCTCAGAAGGATTTGATTTTCCACATAAAATTATGGCACAGTGAGCTTCCTTGTCATCTGTCAATTCTGTAAAGGAAACTTAATATCGAGATCAAGTCAGACCCTGCAGGACCTTCCTGGGGACACAGCCCTCCCACGTCCCCCATCTCTTGTTGGTAGAAAAGCTTTAGCCTCCTAAACTCCTTCAACTTTCCAAGTTTGAAAGAGTTAGCTTCAAAAGAGCAAATTTAATCAAAGAAGTGAGAAAATGCAGGAACAAAGAAAAACAAAGACAAAATAATGATAGTTGAGCCATAAAACAAAGTCAAGGACCTTTAGTTCCTCCTCAAGGGCTATAGACAATATACTGAGTCATACTCTTGATTCATTTTAGAGATGCTAAAACCCCCAGAAGGGGGAAGAAGGCAACCGCATGCTGACCACCAACAGGTAGAGCCCAGACTGGTGGTGCTTTAGTCGCTAAGTCATGTCCGACTCTTGTGACCCCGTGGACTGCAGCCTGCCAGGCTCCTCTGTCCATGGGATTCTCCAGGCAAGAATACTGGAGTGGGGTGTAATTTCCTTCTCCAGGGGATCTTCCCGATCTAGAGATCAAACCCAGGTCTCCTGCATTGCTGGCAGATTCTTTACCAACTGAGCTATGTGGGAAGCCTCAGACTAGTTTGAACCAAAAAGTTGATGACATTGACTCCTGAAATATAATACCACCCTCGTTTCATTACCACCAACCAATCAGAAAAATGTCCATAAGCTGATCAGGCACTCTGTAGGCCTCCCCCTCACTTTACCTTTAAAACCTCTTCTCCAAAAGCTTTCTGGGAGTTCAGGTGTTTTGAGCATGAGCTGCCGCTCTGCTTACATGACACCACATTGAGTACCTGCAGAAACCCTCACCACAACCAAGAGTCAGTCGATTGGTTATGCTTTGCCTGGGTGAGTGAACTTAAGTTTGATTTGATAAAAATATTCCTCTTTCTCTAGGATGTTCTAAAGTCTGGGATTCATGCAAGAACCTCTCTTCCAACTCCCATTTATGCAGGAACAAGAAATAGGAACCCTCTACAACCCACTCCAGTACTCTTGCCTGGAAAATCCCATGGATGGAGGAGCCTGGTGGGCTGCAGTCCATGGGGTCACTAAGAGTCAGACACAACTGAGCGACTTCACTTTAACTTTTCACTTTCATGCACTGGAGAAGGAGATGGCAGCCCACTCCAGTGTTCTTGCCTGGAGAATACCAGGGACAGAGGAGCCTGGTGGGCTGCCATCTATGGGGTCACACAGAGTCGGACACCACTGAAGCGACTTAGCAGCAGCAGCAGCATGGGCATTTAAACTCAAATCCATAGCCCTAACTGAGTTACTAAACTCCAAGGATGGCTGGATAGCATTGCTCATAGCATCCTGTTCTGATGGTCAGCCTTTTACTCCTTCAGGCACACTTAACTGCAGCGGTTTTCAAACTTTTTGGTTTCATAAATGTTTTAAAATTGTAAAATGTATTGACAAACCCAAAAACCTTTATTTGGGTGAATTATATCTGCTAATAGTTACTGTATTAGAAATTAAAGCAAAAACACTTATTTAATAATTCATTTAAAACACCAGTGACAAATCCATCAAATGTTAACATCAATTATGTATTTTTATTTAAAAATATGTTTTTCCAAAAGAAACACTTTTGTGGAAAGAGTGACATTGCTTTACATTTTTGCAAATATCCTTAATGTCTGATTTATTGCAAAACACCTGAATTCTCTTATCTGCTTCTGTCTTAATATGTTGTGATACATTGTTTTGGTTGAAATATATAAAGAAAATCTAATCTTACACAAATAGGTAGTTGGAAAAAAAGAGGAATATTTTACTAGCTTTTCAGATAACTATAGACATTCTCCTTTGATACTACACCTGAACTCAAAGTGTGATTTCTTACAGATTGGTGACAGTATGGACTCTGAAACCATGATGATGTACATCTCTACTCTGCAACATTAAAATATGCTTGATCTATCTTGCTATTGGGTTGGATCTTGCCTGCATGATTTTATACGCTAAAAAAATTGGTTTGTTGTTTTTTCAAATCTTCATGCATTTCATTCAGAATATAGGAAAAACACATTCATTAAAATCATCAACAATCTCATAAATATTATGAAAGTAGTTTTAATGTCACAGACCCCCAACGAGGAGTCTTTAATGGTCCCTGGATCACTTCAAGAACCATTGCTTTAAGTGATACAGTTATATTTTATTCACCATTTCTCAAGTTTCAGCTCTTCCATATCTGCAAATTTTCCCAAGTTATAGATAAAAAATCTTTTCTGTCAACAAAGAAACATGCTACAGTAAAGAGTTACAAAGACCCATCAATAACTTTAACAATGTCTTCAAGCATAAACTCTCTGCTGGTTCACCATGAGCCAGGCTCTGTTCCAGACAACTGTCTAGTGAGTAAGCGAACATGAATTAAATTTATGAATAAAATAGTTTTATTGTTTTCTGTTGGAAATCTAACTTCGTTTCTCTCACAATCATCCAGTAACTATTGTTCATCAAATAATTCACACCTGCATTTTAAATATACAAGTTGCAGAGGGATATATGGGAATCTGTTGTGCTATCTTTACAGCTTCTCTATAAATCTAAAATTACCCAAAATAAAAAGTTGATCTTAAATTAATTAAAACAGTGTGTTTCCATCATGTTTTCTTGAGTCAAAAGGATTGCATCATGAATTCAGTTTAAGCTGGTAGCTTCTCTTTTATAAAGACATTGACTTTATTTAGAAACTTGGCTTCCAAAATAGAAAAGCGATTTGGTCACAAAGGAAGAGAAGGAAATAAATTCAAACTATACTCCTATATAAAATTAAATATTAAATTAAAAAATAAAAAATGAATTCAGAGCACTATAAATTATTAAAACACATATATTATGTTAGTATGCATCCTATTACATTTCTCTCTTACTCTGTCAGTCTCTAAACTAAATGTACTTCTTTTAACGTTTACAGTAATCCTATGCATTAGGCACTATGAGTTTCTACTCTTCACAGAGCTACTCACAAAGTTCAGTGACTTAGTTGTCAGAGATGGAGCCAGAGCAGAAGACAGTCTCTCTGAATCCAGAGCCCTGCTTTTAGCCACTTGGCTCTGCTGCTCTTACTAATGTGATTTCCAGAAGTGGAAAAATTTACAGCCATTGAAGCCATCAGAGCGAACAGAGAAATGTTTTCATTGTTGTTGGACTCAGTCCCTAATTTTCATGCTACCTTTCTCTTGAAGCCACTTTTAAAGATATGATGGTCGATTATTTGGTTGGGTGTTTGGAGGGTGGTTTCACTGGGCGATAAATCAAGGTATCCAAGGGCAGAAGCCTAGAAATCTAAAGCAGTCCTCAGAGGGGAAAAAAGAGGGGCATTTTAGATACTCTCCTGAGCAGAAGGGAACTAAAACGAATGTAATACAATTAATGTTTACTTTTAAATTTATTTTTTATTTAAAAATTTTTTAACATTTTATTGAAGTATAGTTGATTTACAATGTTGTGTTAGTTTCAGGTATATAGCACAGTGATTCATATATATATATATATATATATTCTTTTTCAGATTCTTTTTCCTTTTATATGTTAGTCACTCAGTCGTGTCTGACTCTTTGTGACCCCACAGATTGTAACCCACCAGGCTGCTCTGTCCCTGGGATTCTCCAGGCAACAATACTGGACTGGGTTGCCATTCCCTTCTCCAGAGGATCTTCCTGAGCCAGAGATGGAACCCAGCTCTCCTGCATTGCAGGCAGTTTCTTTACCATATGAGCTACAGGGATTTCCCAGTCTTTTCTTTTACTTATTAGAAAATATTGAGTATAGTTCCCTATGCTATACAGGAGGTCCTTGTTGGTTATCTATTTTATATATAGTAGTGCATATTTCTTAATAATTTAATGTTTACTTTTGCTTACACAATGCATGATAAGTTTTATAAGCATTTTATTCTGGAAATTTTAAAAAATTACTCAAAAACAGAGAGAATAGATATATGAGCCATAATCAGCTAAGTTAAACAATTACCAACATGAAAACAATCTTGTTTTATCATTCACTCACACACTTTTTTTGGAAGGATGGTTAAAGCATTTTAAAGCAAATCCCATTTTTAATATCACTTTGCCCGTAAGTACGTTGTATCATCTTAAGATTTTTTTAAGGAAAACCATGGTACATGATCTTGTAACAAAATGAACAATTCCTCATATCATTTAATACCCAGTTTGAGTTTATAGTCCCCTGATTGTCTCAAACATAACCAAGAGGGAAGGATGAGTGGAGGGAAGGGATAGTGAGCGAGTTTGTGATCGATATGTACACGCTGCTATATTTAAAATGTATAATCGACAAGATCCTACTATATAGCACAGGGAACTCTGCTCAATGTTATGTGGAAAGCTGGATGGGAGGGGAGTTTAGGGGAGAAGGGATACATGTATATGTATGACTGAGACCTTTTGTTGTCCACCTGAAACTATCACAACATTGTTAATCAGCTATACTGCAATATAAAATAAAAAGTTTTTTAAAACCCATAACATTGCATGGTTAGTTTATTGAAATCAAGGTTCAAATAAGTTCCTTACCTTGCATTTGACTGATCAGTCTCTAAGGATTCTTTTCATCTCTAACAGTCTCCCTTCCCCTCATTTTCTCTTATGTCATTTACTTGTTAAAATAACCAGATCATTTGTCCCGTTGCATTTCCTACATTCTACATTTGGTTGGTTGCTTCCTTGTGGTGTCATTTAACATGTCCCCCTACTTTGTCTATTTCCTTCTAACTGATAATCAAATGAAAAGGCTTGATTGGATGCTAAGGCTTGTTTGCTTGTCCAAGAATATGTCATGAGTGTCTTATTCTGAGTGATGCTAGATATAAGGATTGAGTCAGTAGGCTCTGGTGTGGTAAGCCCAGCCGTTATAGAGTTCCCATCAATTTTCCTGATGATTTTACCAGGCAGTTGCTAAATGGTTGCCTGTGTCCTCTTTCACATGAAGGACTACAAAATGATCATCTAATTCCATCATTCCTTCTGCTCTTAGTAGCTGGAATTCTACAATTTTACTCTGAAATAGGGTTGATTTTATTTCTCCATAAGTTCATCTAAGAGTTTTTGTCTTTTAATAAGAAGTCTAGACCATTTATTAATATGTTCAGTGACCTATTGATAAGTATGATCTTTCTTTCTCTCTTTTCCCCCTTTCTTTTTCTTTCTCATTGTATTTTTTTTCTTTCTCTGTTTGCTATACGGACTATATTTTATTTTCATTTTTCTTATTCAGTGTCTTAGAATGCATATACGGTAGACAATCTTTGCAATTTCTTCTCAGGCTGAGAATTCTTGGCATAAAAATTCTTCTCACACCCCTGTGAATGAGCCCTTAGCGATGGTATTTGCACAATATGACCCTATAACAGTGGCCTGAGTTGAGTGAACAGATAACTGATTCTAACTGGGATCACTGAAATCTTTCCCCTGGGGATTTGAAATTGGGACATTATATTCAGTTTAGTTCAGCTCAGTCGTGTCCGACTCTTTGTGACCCCATGAACTGCAGCACACCAGGCCTCCCTGTCCATCACCAGCTCCCGGAGTTTACCCAGATTCATGTCCATTGAGTCGGTGATGCCATCCAACCACCTCATCCTCTGTCATCCTCTTCTTCTTCCGCCTTCAATCTTTCCCAGCATCAGGGTCTTTTCAAGGAACCTTATATGCAGTAGTCAATTTGGGGTTCTCTCTGTTAGTAGGAGGGCTTCCCTGGTGGCTCAGGCGGTAAAAGAATCTACCTGCATTGCAGGAGACCTGGGTTTGATCCCTGGATTGAGAAGATCCCCTGGAGAAGGGAATGGCAACCCACTCCAGTGTTCTTACCTAGAGAATTCCCATGGACAGAGGAGCCTGATAAGCTACAGTCCATGGGGTCGTGAAGAGTTGGATGACTGAGCAACTAATACTGGAAGTAAGAAAATCTATAAGTTTGAGCTGTCTTTGCATCTCTGCACCATTCATAGTGGAAACTAGGAAGAAGGAAATAGAGGTGAGAATATAAGTAGACATATTATAGAAGGTAGAGCAAGAGAGAACACAGGGCAAGAGAGGGTCGGGTAGCAGGAAGAGAGAGAAGCCAGCCCAAGCCCCCAGGTTACCTGTAGCTATTCGGTCCCCGAACCTAATGCTCCAAGCCTCTGCTGCCCATCCTCCTTTAGCTATCATGAGATCCTCAGCCACATTTCAGGGGCACCCGCCTGGCGCTGGCTTCTGACCAGGTCACATTTTAAGGTGGATTTTTTTCTCAGAGGTGACATGAGTTCCAAGAGGATTCATCAGTTCTGACTCCCTGATGTGGAGAACAGCCTGCTGCATCCTTCACTTTGGCTCCTGGTTCTCTGGTGCCCAAACCAACTCAGAAGTTGAAGTTGTCTGTTGAAGTCACATCTCCTCTATTGGGATAGAGCCATCCCTTTAAAGAAGGGGCCAGGCTGGCTCCTTTCCTTACACACACCACATCTTATTGTAGGAAACTTGTGCCTTACACTCTAGGTAAATGGGAGCTTAGTTATTACTGCCACAGTCCTCCACTGTCCTAAACTACTGGGGCAGCCCTGGGCTGTCTCCAGAGGGGTGTGTGTGGGGTTGGGGTGTGGTCCTTGAAGCTTCACTCTCTAGGCTTGAGGTTAAGAAAAGCACCTCCTCCATGGGAGAAGAAAGAAGTCCCAGAACCCTCCCTGCTCCCGATAACATTTTGTTCAGAAATCAACTCTGGAACTTTCAAACTTTTATAAGCATCAGAAGGGACACAAAATTAGCTATTGGCCACCTCCTTTCCAGATTACATTTAGATGATCAGTTCTTACTTTGGAATGTGAGAATGGAAGGCAACTACTGCCTTCAGATTCCAGATCACCCATGTACATTTTCATTTCTACAAATGTGATACGCACATACACATAGTATTTTCTAAGTCTCATCTGCTCATTCAGAACTAATGGTTGTGCTCGCTTTAGCAGCACATGTACTAAAATCAGAACTAGGAGTTATTTTTTATTCAAAATATACTAAATGAATAGGGTCAACTGGAAATCTCCCCAAACTTATAATAATCTGAGCATTTTATAAGATTGATTCATTCTTTTTCTCTCTCACTTAGCTTAATATTTCTTTAAGGTTACAACTACTTAATGTTGTCATTGCTGTTGTTCAATCACTAGGCCATGTCCAACTCTTTGCAACCTCATGGACTACCAAGGTCTGTCTAGTCAAAACTATGTTTTTTTCCAGTAGTCATGTATGGATGGCAGAGTTGGACCATAAAGAAAGCTGAACTCTGAAGAATTGATGCTTTTGAACGGTGGTGTTGGAAAAGACTCTTGACAGTCCCTTGGACTGCAAGGAGATCCAACCAGTCAATCCTAAAGGAAACCAATCCTGAATATTCTTTTGAAGGACTCATGCTGAAGCTGAAACTCCAATACTTTGGTCACCTGATGTGAAGAGCTGACTCATTAGAAAAGACCCTGATGCAAGGGTCTTCAATCTAAAGATTCAATCTAAAGATGCAAGGGTCTTCAATCTAAATATTGAAGGCAGGAGGAGAAGGGGACAACTGAGGATGAGATGGCTGGATGGTACCACCAACTCGATGGACATGAGTTTGAGCAAACTCTGGGAGTCGGTGATGGACAGGGTAGCCTGGCGTGCTGCAATCCATGGGGCTGCAAAGAGTTGGACACAACTGAGCGCCTGAACTGAACTGGATTATTATAGCAGGTCAGGCTCCTCTGTTCTCCACTATCTTCCAGAGTTTGCTCAAATTCATGTCCATTGATTCAGTGATGCTATCTAACCATCTCATCCTCTGCCACCCACTTTTCATTTTGCCTTCAATCTTTCCCAGCATCAGGGTCTTTTCCAATGAGTTGGCCCTTCGTATCAGGTGGGCAAAGGATTGGAGCTTCAGCTTCAGCATGAGTCCTTGCAATGAATATCCAGGATTGATTTCCTTTAGGGTTGACTGGTTTGATCTCCTTGCAGTCCAAGGGACTCTCAAGAGTCTTCCAGCACCACAATTCGAAAGCACCAATTCTTCAACCTTCTTTAGGGTCCAACTCTCAAATCTGTACTTGACAACTGGAAAAACCACAGCTTTGACTAGGTGCACCTTTGTCAGCAAAATCTTTGCTTTTTAATACACTGTCTAGGTTTGTCAGAGCTTTCCTTCCAAGGAGCAAGCGTGTTTTAATTTCGTGGTTACAGTCACCATCTGCAGTGATTTTGGAGCCCAAGAAAATAAAATTTGTCACTGTTTCCAATTTTCCCCCTTCTATTTGCCATAAAGTGATGGGACCAGATGCCATGATCTTAGTTTTTTTGATGTTGTGTTTCAAACCAGCTTTTTCACTCTCCTCTTTCACCCTCTTCCAGAGGCTCTTTAGTTCCTCTTCACTTTCTGCTATTAGAGTGGTTTACTGTAACTGAAAGTGGGGTCTGGCTGCTTGCCACTCAAAAGCCAATAAAGAGGCAAGTTGGTGGAAAGGAAAATTTGCTTTATTTCATTTTTAACTTTTTATTTTGTTTTGGGTTATAGCCGCTTAACAATGCTGTGATAGTTTCAAGTGAATAGTGAAGGGACTCAGCCATACATATACATGTATCGATTCTCCCCCAACTCCTCTGCCACCCAGGCTGCAACATAACATTGAGCAGAGTTCCATGTACTATACACTAGGTGCTAGTTGGTTATCCATTTTAAATATAGCAGAAGAGAAGCGAAAGGTGAAAGAGAAAATGAAAGATATACCCATTTGAATGCAGAGTTCCAAAGAATAGCAAGGAGAGATAAGAAAGCCTTCCTCAGTGATCAATGCAAAGAAATAGAGGAAAAAAATAGAATGGGAAAGACCAGAGATCTCTTCAAGAAAATTAGACATACAAGGGAATATTTCATGCAAAGATGGGCACAATAGAGGACAGAAATGATATGGACCTAACAGAAGCAGAAGATATTAAGAAGAAGTGGCAAGAATACACAGAAGAACTATACAAAAAAGATCTTCATGACCCAGATAATCACTATGGTGTGATCACTTACCTAGAGCCAAGCATCCTAGAGTGCAAAGTCAAGTGGGCCTTAGGAAGCATCACTATGAATAAAGCTAGTGGAGGTGATGGAATTCCAGTTGAGCTATTTCAAACCCTAAAGGATGATGCTGTGAAATGCTACACTCAATATGCCAGCAAATTTGGAAAACTCAGCAGTGGCAACAGGACTGGAAAAGGTCAGTTTTGATTCCAATCCCAAAGAAAGGAAATGCCAAAGAATACTCAAACTCCTGCACAATTGCACTCATCTCACATGCTAGCAAAGTAATGCTCAAAGTTCTCCAAGCCAGGCTTCAGCAGTACATGAATCGTGAACTTCCAGATGCTCAACCTGAATTTAGAAAAGGCAGAGGAACAAGAGATCAAATTGCCAACATATGTTGGATCATCGAAAAAGCAAGAGAGTTCCAGAAAAACATCTATTTCTGCTTTATTGACTATACCAAAACCTTTGACTGTGTGGATCACAACAAACTGTGGAAAATTCTGAAAGAGATAGGAATATCAGACCACCAGACCTGCCTCTTGAGAAATCTGTATGCAGGTCAAGAAGGAACAGTTAGAACTGGACATGGAACAACAGACTGGTTCCAAATAGGGAAAGGAGTACATCAAGGCTGTATGTTTTCACCCTGATGATTTAACTTACATGCAGAGTTCAGTTCAGTTCAGTCGCTCAGTCGTGTCCGACTCTCTGCGACCCCATGAATTGCAGCACGCCAGGCCTCTCCGTCCATCACCAACTCCCGGAGTTTACCCAAACCCATGTTCATCGAGTCGGTGATGCCATCCAACCATCTCATCCTCTGTCGTCCCCTTCTCCTCCTGCCCCCAATCCTACCCAGCATTAGGGTCTTTTCCAATGAGTCAACCCTTCGCATGAGGTGGCCAAAGTATTGGAGCTTCAGCTTCAACATCAGACCTTCCAATGAACACCCAGGATTGATCTCTTTTAGGATGGATTGATTGGATCTCCTTGCAGTCCAAGAAACTCTCAAGAGTCTTCTCCAACACCACAGTTCAAAAGCATCAATTCTGCGGCGCTCAGCTTTCTTCACCGTCCAACTCTCACATCCATACATGACCACTGGAAAAACCATAGCCTTGACTAGACGGACTTTTGTTGGCAAAGTAATGTCTCTGCTTTTAAACATGCTATCTAGGTTGGCCATAACCTTCCTTCCAAGTAGTAAGCGTCTTTTAATTTCATGGCTGCAGTCACCATCAGCAGTGATTCTGGAGCCCAAAAAAGTAAAGTCTGACACTGTTTCCACTGTTTCCCCATCTATTTCCCATGGAGTGATGGGACCAGATGCCATGATCTTAGTTTTCTGAACGTTGAGCTTTAAGCCAACTTTTTCACTCTCCTCCTTCACCTTCATCAAGAGGCTCTTTAGTGCTTCTTCACTTTCTGCCATAAGGGTGGTGTCATCCGCATATCTGAGGTTATTGATATTTCTCCCGGCAATCTTGATTCCAGCTTGTGTTTCTTCCAGCCCAGCGTTTCTCATGATGTACTCTGCATATAAGTTAAAGAAGCAGGGTGACAATATAGAGCCTTGACGTACTCCTTTTCCTATTTGGAACCAGTCTGTTGTTCCATGTCCAGTTCTAACTGTTGCTTCCTGACCTGCATACAGGTTTCTCAAGAGACAGGTCAGATGATCTGGTATTCCCATCTCTTTCAGAATTTTCCACAGTTTATTGTGATCCACACAGTCAAAGGCTTTGGCATAGTCAATAAAGCAGAAATAGATGTTTTTCTGGAATTCTCTTGCTTTTTCGATGATCCAGTGGATATTGGCAATTTGATCTCTGGTTCCTCTGCCTTTTCTAAAACCAGCTTGAACATCTGGAAGTTCACGGTTCACATATTGCTGAAGCCTGGCTTGGAGAATTTTGAGCATTACTTTACTAGCATGTGAGATGAGTGCAATTGTGCGGTAGTTTGAGCATTCTTTGGCATTGCCTTTCTTTGGGATTGGAATGAAGACTGACCTTTTCCAGTCCTGTGGCCACTGCTGAGTTTTCCAAATTTGCTGGCATATCGAGTGCAGCACTTTCACAGCATCATCTTTGAGAATTTGAAATAGCTTGCAGAGTATATCATGCAAAGTATATCATGCAAAATTCCAGGCTGGATGAAGCACAAGCTGGAATCAAGATTGCCAGGAGAAATATCAGATATGCAGATGACACCACCCTTATGGTAGAAAGTGAAGAAGAACTAAAGAGACTCTTGATGAAAGTGAAAGAGGAGAGTGAAAAAGTTGGCTTAGAGCTCAACATTCAGAAAACTAAGTTCATGGCATCCAGTCCCATCACTTCATGGCAAATAGATGGGGAAACAATGGAAACAGTGAAAGACTATTTTTTTGGGCTCCAAAATCACTAGAGATGGTGACTGCAGCCATGAAATTAAAAGACACTTACTCCTTGGAAGAAAAACTATAACTATCCTACACAGCATATTAAAAAGCAGAGACATTACTCTGCCAACTAAGGCCCGTCTAGTCAAAGTATGGTTTTTCCAGTAGTCATGTATGGATGTGAAAGTTGGACTATAAAGTAAGCTGAGTGCCGAAGAATTGATTCTTTTAAACTTTGTTATTGGAGAAGACTCTTGAGAGTCCCTTGGACTGCAAGGAGATCCAACCAGTCCATCCTAAAGGAAATCAGTCCTGAATATTTATTGGAAGGACTGATGCTGAAGCTGAAACTCCAATACTTTGGCTACCTGATGCGAAGAGCTGACTCATTTGAAACGACCCTGATGCTGGGAAAGATTGAGGGCAGGAGGAGAAGGGGATGACAGAGGATGAGATGGCTGGATGGCATCACTGACTCAATAGACATGTGTTTGAGTAAACTCTGGGAGTTGGTGATGAACAGGGAAGCCTGGCGTGCTTCAGTCCATGGGGTCGCAAAGAGTTGGACAAGACTGAGCAACTGAACTGAACTAAACTGAATCTTCAGTACCAGAGCTGGTTTGTTCCCATTTCCTTGAGATCAATTCTCAGCATTGTGGCAGCTTATGTTATGGATACAATCTGGTCATCATGTAGTTAACTTCTTCTACCTGGTGAGGGTTTCAATATCTAAAAGACAGCTCACAGGATATTAATCAGAATATTATTCATAGGCCTCGAAGAGGAATTTAAAAGTCCTTGATTTTGCTTAATGACTAAACTATTAATATTTAGTCTTATTAGACAGTTTGCCTTTGTTTCTGCATTTTCTCACTTCTCTGATTAAATTTATTCTTTGGCTAAATTTTTTCCACAGACAAAAGGCAGGCTGATGACATGGGAAGGGAGCAGGGGAAGAACCCTAGAGAACTGCTCCATTTCAATAACAAATCTGCCATTTGTTTATTCCTTAGTATTTACATCATGATTTCACTTGAACAATTTCATTGGATCTTCATAGTAATCCTTTAGATTTAACCTCATTACAGAGGATAAGAGACATTGATCTATTATACAGATCCAGATGTTCCATACTTTACACTGCTTCTACAGCTAAAGTCAGTACACAAATGCTGTTAAAAAAGCAACAATGACCTGAAGATCCTTGCCTGAAAAAAGATTTTCATCACAAGTCATGTTTGTAGTGGAATTAATTCTTTCTCAGGTGCTCAGTCATGTATGACTTTTTGTGACCCTATGGACTATAGTCCTCCAGGCTCTTCTGTCCATGGAATTCTCCAGGCAAGAATACTGGAGTGGGTTACCATTTCCTCCAGGGCATCTTCCCTTCCTAGAGATTGAACTCGCAGTTCCTGTGTCTTTGCATTAGCAGGCAAATTCTTTACCACTGAGCCTTACTTACAGTGGAATCTCAGCCCCCAGATCTGTGGCTGATGGCAGTCAGCAGTGAGGCCACACACTGAATGTATCAAATAACCTTCTTGATGCCAATGGTGCAGGCTTCCTGATGAGATCAGAGCGGGGATAGGGAGAATGTAAGAATTTTCTTTCTTGAGACCCCAAAGGAAAGCATCCCTGTATTGTAAAGGGGTCTGATTTCCTGTACTATGTAGGCCTGTGAAGTTATGAAGACCATGTTCATCTCAAAGTTGTGTAAGCAGAATATGAGGTATGAATACTCTCATTTCTCTGTGTTTCACACCCTGCCATTCCTCCTGAGCCCTTGATCTCACCCTAGCCATCCTTGGTGCCACAAACATGAACATGTTTACAACATACACTCAGCCTTTCCTTTCTCTACATCACTTCCAGCTGGAGTTTCCCACCCAACCCCTGTTTTGAGTTATGATTAATAAATACATTTGACATTGAAATCATTTTTTCCCTTGCGCCTTCTCCCTTGCTCCGAATTCCAGCCCCATTCTCAAGACATGATAAATACATGCATAATTCATTACCAGCTGGATTTGCCTTCTCCTTTTGCTGAACTTTTCCCATTTGCAACTTCCGAGCATTTTCCAGCTCTAAGAGAGAAGTTCCTGTTCATTCCTGTTCCCATCTAAGTCACTAACAGTGTGTTTTGGAAGTTCCTCCAAGTAAGCTGATAAGGGTCTAATATTCTTTAAGTGACTGTATAACATTCTCTTCTGCTGATGTTCCAAAATATATTCAACCATTATTTTCATTAGTTCATACTGTTTTCAAGATTTTTGTCATTATAAACAGATCTGTAATTGACATCTTTTCCCCATACTGTTCTCCATATTTATGCTTATATTTCTATGGGAGTACTGAGTGAAAAGGTATGCCTAGCTTTAATTTTAATAAATGTTGTCAAATTACTTTCCAAAATGTGCTGAAACAATGTGCATTCCAAGTGTAATGGGCAAAAATCTTCTATTTTCCCACATCCCTGCCAATAATAGGTGTTATTACTCATTAATTTTGACAAATCTGGTGATTACAAATGATATCTGGTTGTTACCTTAATTTGAAATTTCCCTGACTGTGAGAGAGGTGAAGAATATTTTCATGTTTGTTGAATGGATTATTGGATTATTTGCTTGTTTGGGATTCACTATTCTATGAAGTGTCTATTCATATTACTCATCCATTTTTAATTTGTTTTCTATATTCATTATCAATATAAAAGGCTACTTTGAAAATATGGAGATTAATCTGTCATCAAAACACAAATATATCCCTATTAACAGTAATTTATTGATTTAGTGTATCTTTTGCTGAATTTTTTTCTTTTAGTAAAACATGCTCTACTCTCTTTGATAGTGTATTTCTAGCATTTATTTATTTAGTCAACTGGAATTCGTTTCTTGTATAACGTGTGAGATGAAAGTTAGTCTCTTTTTCTAAAGTACTGAGAAACTTCTTAGCAATATTTATTAAAAGATTTTTTTGAAACAAGTGTAATAACAATATAATTATATCAGAATCCTTATGTATTTTCAGTTCAGTTCAGTCGCTCAGTTGTGTCTGACTCTTTGTGACCCCATGGACTGCAGCACACCAGGCTTCCCTGTCCATCACCAACTCCCAGAGCTTATTCAAACTCATGTCCATAAAGTTGGTGATGCCATCCAACCATCTCATCCTCTTTTCCTCCTGCCTTCAATTTTTCCCAGCATCAGGGTCTTTTCAAATGAGTCAGTTCTTCGCATCAGGTGGCCAAAGCATTGGAGTTTCAGCTTCAGCATCAGTCTTTCCAATAAATATTCAGGACTGATATCCTTTAGGATGGACTGGTTGGATTTCCTTGCAGTCCAAGGGACTCTCAAGAGTCTTCTCCAACACCACAGTTCAAAAGCATCAATTCTTTGGCACTCAGCTTTCTTTATAGTCCAACTTTCATATCCATACATGACTACTGGAAAAACCATAGCTTTGACCAGACAGACCTTTGTTGGCAAAGTAATGTCTCTGCTTTTTAATATGCTGTCTAGTTCATCATAGCATTTCTTCCAAGGAGTAAGTGTCTTTTAATTTCATGGCTGCAGTCACCATCTCTAGTGATTTTGGAGCCCAGAAAAATAGTCTTTCATTGTTTCCATTGTTTCTCCATCTATTTGCCATGAAGTGATGGGACTGGATGCCATGATCTTAGTTTTCTGAATGTTGAGCTCTAAGCCAACTTTTTCACTCTCCTCTTTCACTTTCATCAAGAGGCTCTTTAGTTCTTCTTCACTTTCTGCCATAAGGGTGATGTCATCTGCATATCTGAGGTTATTGATATTTCTCCTGGCAATCTTGATTCCAGCTTGTGCTTCATCCAGCCCGGCATTTCACATGATATACTCTGCCTATAAGTTAAATAAGCAGGGTGACAATATACAACCTTGACGTACTCTTTTCCCAATTTGGAACCAATCTGTTGCTCCATGTCCAGTTCTAACTATACCTTCTTGACCTCCATACAGATTTCTCAGGGGGCAGGTAAGGTGATCTGATATTCCCATCTCTTGAAGACTTTTCCAGTTTGTTGTGATCTACACAGTCAAAGGCTTTGGCATAGTCAATATAGCTGAAGTAGATGTTTTCCTGGAACTCTCTTGCTTTTTCAATGTTGGCAATTTAATCTCTGGTTTCTCTGTCTTTTCTAAATCCAGCTTGAGCATCTGGAAGTTCATGGTTCATGTATTGTTGAAGCCTGACTTGGAGAATTTTGAGCATTACTTTGCTAGCGTGTGAGAAGAGTGCAATTGTGACGTAGTTTGAGCATTCTTTGGCGTTGTTTTTCTTAGGAATTGGAATGAAAACTGACCTTTTCCAGTCCTGTGGCCACTGCTGAGTTTTCCCAATTTGCTGGCATATTGAGTGCAGCACTTTCACAGCATCGTCTTTTAGGATTTGAAATAGCTCAACTGGAATTCCAGCACCTCCACTAGCTTTGTTTATAGTGATGCTTCCTAGGCCTTTGACTTCACATTCCCGGATGTCTGGCTCTAGGTGAGTGATCACACCATCGTGTGTATTTTAGAGCCTATTAATAACCCATTATGACCCAGTGAGCCAGGTGTTTTTGTAACAAATTTCGATTATTTCAAATCTTATAGGATAAGTTCTTCCTCTCCTCTCTCTTTTCATCTAAAAAAAAAGAGATATAGAACATGCTTTTTATTTTTATTGTGCTTATTGAGGTGAATTTTGGAATAATAGTTTCAGACTTCACAATTTTGATTAGTGGCATTACTCAGATAACATACATAAATTTGAGGCCATCACCATCTTTAAAATTTAGGAACAAAGCTGATTTACTTAGACAAGTCTGCATTCAGATCTCAAGGTCTTCTTAAGTTTTCTTTATATTTCTTATTAGAGTTATTCTTACATATTTAATATTTTTTGTTGCTTAGTGACTCAAATCCTCCCTACTTTTTAAAGTACATTTAAATGTACTTTAGCTTTCAGAGAAACTTTAAAAGAAAAATACTAATGATTCAGTGCTATGAAGCTGTAGAAGAAAATATGACTCAGAAGAGTTTGGGAAGATTTCAAAAATTAAATCCTTTGAAATCATAATAAATGATTCCAATGAGACATCTGTTTGAATAGGCAATTGGCTAGCAGCCACCAGTGTATCCTCTCTTGATGTCTCCCCAAAATACCCAAGAAGACACAAGAAAGGTTGAAAACATAAAACAAAACTGAAAACAAGATGCGTAGTTGACCTAATGTTAGCATTGACACTAATTATATGTCAGATGACACAAGATTGAGAAAAAAAGACAATGAGGGCTTATCTCATGAAACATTTTGGCTTTTCTTCATGAAATCAAAACCACCTGAACAAAGGGAGGAGATGCTTTGCATCTTCCCAAACACATATCCCAGGATGAAAGGATTTAGGGCTTGTACCAAAAAGGAATTGGTATCATTATTCTTCTGCCTCCGAGATGCTGATCTGGAAATTGATCAGCATCTACACTAGCTCCTCTACTGTTTACTTCTTTCCTTGTCTCTCTTACCTCACTGTATCTATTAATACATATTCAAGGACCTAAAAAAGACTCAATCAAATCCCAAAATATCGTTCCTTGATAACCCTGAGTAGTCACTTTGTGAAACAAATGCTGTTTGGCATCCCTCTAATCTGTTACTGATCTCTTATGCTCATCTTTCTATATCTCACCGGCCAGGTGAGGGCTACATATAATCCCTGAGGAATGAGAAGCACATGAGTTGAGCACCACATTCACTCAGTCTTTGTTTCTCAGGGCATTTTCCAAACCACAGCACAGACAAATAAGTCCGAGAAATGAGCAGCAATCCAAAGGATGGGAGACATGAAGATGGGAGTTTGGGATTGCTAAGACGGCTGGGATTTGGGTGCCAGAGCACTGGAGAAGAGGAAGTTGCAGAATGGAAGCTCAAAATGTCTGCTTGAAAGTATTGCTTATTTTTAAGCTGTGCATGCCTAAGGTGAGGTCCTGGAATATTCAAATCAGGAGCTGCTGAGAGGCTAAAAGCTCAACAGGGATTTTAAGGGTCACAGAGTGGGTATATATTAAAATAATCCTGGCTCAGTCAGAGTGGTGGGATTTTGGTGAATACCTCAGAGAGCCCAGAAAGGCCACACACTGGAGAAAAGACTATGCTCCAGGACTAAATGGATGAGGTGAGGTTCCAGGGTGCTAATTTACATTATCTTGAATGTGAGTTGTTCATTTAATACTGTGCTCTGGGCAACTCACTAGCCTCATCCTAGTTTTGGCCCTGCAAACAAGGACTTTAACATCACTGTTATTACTATGCTTTAAAAAATAATACACACATAGGAAAAGGATATATAAAATGGTTGAAAATAAGAACATTTTAATATAGAATTTAAATGCTCACAAAAAACAAAATCAATATTTGAGAATTAGAATACCTAAATAAAATTAATAGAAATCAGTGAATGAATAGGAAAAGGAGAAGTCATAATTAACGAATTCAAAAACAGGTCTATAGAAAAATAGCCAAATGGAAGTACAGAGGAGAAAAAAAGAAAGAAAACCGAACTTAGATACAGGAAGATAAGAGTCCTATGGGACATAGTCAAGCTTCTAACCATACATGTAATCGGAGTTACATGTTTCACATATTTACTTCACCAAAAAAGTAAACAGAGAGACTAAGGAATTAAGTTATACTTCAAAAAAGAAAGATAAATAGGAAATTTCTTAGACGTTAAAACACATTTGAGCACTTCTAAATGACTTCTAGGTCAAAGAAGCAATAATATTGGAAATTAGTAAATATTCTGAGCTAGAAGATTACAAAAACATATTCAGAAATTGTGAGATGCAGTTACTCAACAGGAATTTATACGTTTAAACACATGTATTTTTTAAAAAATAGAAAGTTTTAAAAACAATGACCTAAGCATTCAATCCAAGAAGTTAGAAAAGGAAAATCAATTTAACCCAAAGAAACTATAAGAAAAGGAATAATAAAATTAAAAGTAGAAACAAATGAAATAAAACCCAGCATATAATAGAGAAAATCAACCAGGCCAAAAGTTGATTCTTTAAAAAAAATATATTTGATGAATCACTAGTAATAAGACTGCTCAAGATAAAAAGGGGGGAAAAATTATCTGTATCATTCATGAAAAGAGAAGCATTACTACAGATCCTATAGTTATTATTATTTAAAGAATTATGCAAGGATACTATGAACAACTTTATGCTAATAAATTTGAGAATTTAAATGAGATGAACCAATTCTATGAAAAAAACTTACATAATAATATGTCTTTTATAACTTTTTTCTGAAAAAAAAAAGAAAAATGGTGGTCAGGGATTTTTTTTTTCCTTGAGAAAGAGTGCAAGGGAATTTTCTGGGATGAGAAAAAAATCTATATTTAGATATTTGTGGTGGCTGCAAAGTTCCATACACGTGCAAACTTTCAACAAGCTGTATACTTATGATTTTGCACCAGCAAAAAATAAAAGCATATAGTGAGATTTCTCTAATTTTGTATCTTAAGGCAATTAATTTTTGACAATGTTAAAACAATTGTGATCTATTTAGGAAAGCAGAAGCATACACAAAGAAAAAGGCAAATTCCAAAATTGTGGCCAATGATTGTACACTTATAAGTTTTAAATTCCAGTCAGGGATATTAAAAAAAACAATTTTTCTATGCCTAGGTCATGAAGATATTTTCTTATAGCAACTTCTATTAACATTTTAGTTTTATCTTTTATCTATCTGGAGGCTATATTCCTATGCCATTTTTATAAAGAACTTTTTGGAGTATAATTGTTTGCAATGTTGTGTTAGATTCTGCCGTACAGCAAAGTAAATCAGCCACATGTATATATATATATATATATATATATATACCACCTCTTCCTTGGATTTCCTTTCCATTTAGGTCACCAAAGAGCATTGAGCAGAGTTCCCTGTGCTATACAGTACGTTCTTATTAGTTATCCATTTTACACTTAACAGTGCATATGTGTCAGTCCCAGTCTCCCAACTTATTGGACCCTCCTATGCCATTTTAGGTAAGGATTTAATTTTTTTGTTTTTTGTTTTTTATATAGTGATCAACTTCTTTGCTTCTTCTTGAAATAATTTTCTTCTTTTATATGCATTAATATCCATGCATACATGGATGTGATTTCTCAATTTTATTCTACTTGTTTTTGCGCCAGTCCTACACTCCTGCTCCTCAGTGGCTTTGTGGTATGTCTTAATATCAGAGAGAGTAAGTTCTTCTCAAAGTTATCTCCTAGTTAACTTAGCTATTCATAGGTCTTTATCCTTCAAAAGACATTTAGTAAATCAAGTTCTTTACAAAACTTCTGGTCAGAATTTCAAGTGGGATTATGATGAATTATGGTACCTACTTCAACTCCTACATTTTTCATATTTTATAAAATATGAAACTGGGTCCCTTTTTATAATTTTCAGCTTATATTAATATTACATTCCCATAAATCTTGGAGATACTAGTATGTTTATACATTTGTTGTTCACCTAATCTAATAATTCTCCATTTTGCAATATGTTGTTCCCATTTGTTGATGTTTTTTAATTGATTATGCTCTTCTCTTGTCTGTTCTTTTGACCTGTGACTTCAAGTACCTTATCCTGTAATGTGAATAGGGAAGGGTCAAAGCACACACTCTAGTTCTCACCCAACTGGTTTAGGGGAGGGTAAGGGGGTGAACCCACAGAACCATACTGATCATCATCTCTTTGCTGTCATGCCACAAGCCAACTGTTTGGCCAGGAAACCATCCATAAACCCATCCAAACAAACAGCTCTGAGGTTTAGGAAGGCGATGGGAGTGGTGGATGTCAAACTCCAGGCTGGTTGCTGTATCTGGTTTCCTCAGCTCTGCAAGGCTTCTATGAAGCTCTGATATTTCTCTGTCAATGCATAGTGTACTATTGCAACAATCTACCAGGTAAATGGGACAGGCAATAGCCTAATGTAATATCCTCTTGAGGTTCATATCTTGACTGAAGTGTGGCTTACATGGGGTATATGTTTGTCAAACACTTTGAACAGTACACTTGAGATCTGTGCATCCCACTATAAGAACACAATACCTGGAAATGACAGGACATTTATTACCATCATCCTTATTTTACTATTATTGAACAATGATCTGGAAAAACTAGCAATTAAAATGAACTGTAAACTGAAATAAGAATTATAAATATTCAAAAGAGGGAGATAATATTACATTTGTTAGCCATTATCACATTTTCTCTGGAATCTCCAAAAACTCATAGAAAAAAATATTAGAAGTACTGAGAGTTTAGTTTAGTTTAGTAAAGCAAAATGGCTGCCTGAGGAGGCCTTACAAATAGCTGTGAAAAGAAGAGAAGCCAAAAGCAAAAGAGAAAGGAAAAGATGTACCCATTTGAATGCAGAGTTCCAAAGAAGAGCAAGGAGAGATAAGAAAGCCTTCCTCAGTGACCAGTGCAAAGAAATAGAGGAAAACAAGAGAATGGGAAAGACTAGAGATCTCTTCAAGAAAATTAGAGATACCAAGGGAACATTTCATGCAAAGATGGGCTCAATAAAAGACAGAAATGGTATGGACCTAACAGAAGCAGAAGATATTAAGAAGAGGTGGCAAGAATACACAGAAGAACTATACAAAAAAGATCTTCACGACCCAAATAATCACGATGGTGTGATCATTCACCAGAGCCAGGCATCCTGGAATGTGAAGTCAAGTGGGCCTTAGAAAGCATCACTACGAACAAAGCTAGTGGAGGTGATGGAATTCCATTTAAGCTATTTCAAATCTTCAAAGATGATGCTGTGAAAGTGCTGCACTCAATATGCCAGCAAATTTGGAAAACTCAGCAGTGGCCACAGGACTGGAAAGTCAATTTTGATTCCAATCGCTAAGAAAGGCAATGCCAAAGAGTGCTTAACCTACCGCACATTTGCACTCATCCCACATGCTAGCAAAGTAATGCTCAAAATTCTCCAAGCCAGGCTTCAACAACACGTGAACCATGAACTTCCAGATGTTCAAGCTGGTTTTAGAAAAGGCAGAGGAACCAGAGATCAAATCGCCAACATCCGCTGGATCATCGAGAAAGCTAAAGAGTTCCAGAAGAACATCTATTTCTGCTTCATTGACTATACCAAAGCCTTTGACTGTGTGGATCACAATAAACTGTGGAAAATTCTTCAAGAGATGGGAATACCAGACCACCTGACCTGCCTCTTGAGAAACTTGTATGCAGGTCAGGAAGCAACAGTTAGAACTGGACATGGAACAACAGACTGGTTCCAAATAGGAAAAGGAGTACGTCAAGGCTGTATATTGTCACCCTGCTTATTTAACTTATATGCAGAGTACCTCATGAGAAACGCTGGGCTGGATGAAGCACAAGCTGGAATGAAGATTGCGGGAGAAATATCAATAACCTCAGATATGCGGATGACACCACCCTTATGGCAGAAAGTGCAGAAGAACTAAAGAGCCTCTTGATGAAAGGGAAAGAGGAGAGTGAAAAAATTGGGTTAAAACTCAACATTCAGAAAACAAAGATCATGGCATCTGGTCCCATCACTTCATGGCAAATAGATGGGGAAGCAGTGGAAACAGTGGCTGACTTTATTTTGGGGGCTGCAAAATCACTGCAGATGGTGACTGCAGCCATGAAAAAAGATGCTTACTCCTTGGAAGAAACCTAGACAGCATGTTAAAAAGCAGAGACATTACTTTGCCAACAAAGGTCCATCTAGTCAAGGCTATGGTTTTTCCAGTGGTCATGTATGGATGTGAGAGTTGGACTATAAAGAAAGCTGAGCACCGAAGAATCGATGCTTTTGAACTGTGGTGTTGGGGAAGACTCTTGAGAGTCCCTTGGACTGCAAGGAGATCCAACCAGTCCATCCTAAAGGAGATCAGTCCTGGGTGTTCATTGGAAGGACTGATGCTGAAGCTGAAACTCCAATACTTTGGCCACCTGATGCAAAGAACTGACTCATTTGGAAAGACCCTTATGCTGGGAAAGATTGAGGGCAGGAGGAGAAGGGGACAACAGAGGATGAGATGGTTGGATGGCATCTCTGACTCAATGGACATGAGTTTGGGTAAACTCTGGGAGTTGGTGATGGACAGGGAAGCCTGGTGTGCTGCAGTCCATGGGGTCGCAAAGTCGGACACAACTGAGTGACTCAACTGAACTGAACTGAGAGTTTAGTAAGGTTGCCATTTAATCAATAAATCCACACTGATCTATAACTGAGGGCACAGTTCAAATGCTTAGAGCATTTTCACCTAATGAAAATAGATGAAAGAAATAAACTGTTAGGAATTTATGTAGTTTTTTTTTAATTGAGTTGTAGTTGAAACAAGTGATATAAACCTCTGTGATACTGAAGATTCTGTTTTACATTTGAAGTAGAAAAAATGAAAATTTATAAATCAGAACAGACTTATTTTACATATATTTTTTCTTACTTGAGGATGTAGATTTAAGTGTGAAAATGATATATAACATATTTTGTATAAAGTTATCGATATCAAGCTTTATATTTCCATACTAATATGCAGAACAGAATTTAACAGTGAATCCTTCAACTGGGTGCAATATTTAATTTTATATGGTTTCATATTTCACGAGAGAAAACAGCTGCTCACAAATTTAGGAAGTTCCTAACCTAAAAGAATCTTTGTACACTGCTTTTTCCATTTAGGGCAATCACATTCCATTTATTTGGAGAATTATGGAATTCTATAGTAATGATGTAAACATGTACCACAATATTGTACTGAGCTCAGGAACTTTCATTTATAGCTGTTCATTCATTCTTTTTCTGGTAAAGAAGAAGTGAAGACTATTGGCATTTTTTCTCAAAACATGATGCTATCACCGTAGGCTATGTGGACTGTTTGGTTTAAAAGTTAAGAGCATTGATTCTACGACCAGACAGCTTGAATTCTATCCAGGCGTCAATACTCAGGAAGTGTGACCAGGAGCCAGTTTCTCAACACCTCTAGGTCTCAGAATATAATCTGTAAAGTGATAACGCTTATAGCACCTACATCAGCGAGAAGATTGAATTACCTAAATACATGCAAAGCTCTTAGAACAATCCTGGTGCATGGCAAGCATCATTATTATTAAGAACCGGTTTTTTAATTCAGCCTTTATCCCACCACTTAGGGAGTGTGGTTTATGCTGGTACATTTTTATTTTTTGGAAACTGATTGTAACGTAGAAAAGTGAACCAAATCCAATTTCAATACATCTGAGGGTGTCAAATCATACCTGGTTATCTGTCTTATCAGCTCTTATAGAATGGCTTCAGTGTAGGACTATCTGTCAAAGTAAAGGCTGAGTCTCTGATCAGTCTTTCCTGTGAGCTGACATGGGGCATTTTCTGTGGATGGTCTAACAAGTCTGTTCATTTCCAATCCACTGCTGAACCACTGCCCTTCAAGCAGACCAGACTTCTGTAATGTGTTTCGAAGTCATGAAAACAGTATTGAAGCTTTGCAAGGGTCAAGCAACTTAAGCATATCCAAGCTGCTGTGTTAATTACCCCACATCCATGCTATATTCCATTTCTAATTCATTAGCTCAAGGTAAGTAAATAAGGCTGAGAGAAGATAAGTTTGCTACCTTAGATAGAGATTTCCCCACAGGGAAAGTGAGAACCCCTAGCATGGAAGAAGCATCGTTTGCAGGTAGGCTTGCCAATTTCGACCAGTTGTGCTAAATTTCTTAAGACATAACTCAATACACAAAAATAAATTATTTCTTATTTTATGTTGTCATGGACAGGGTGTCAAAAATTTCTCTGGTGCATAAAATTGTTCATTAGCACCCTAAATTAAAATAAGTGACAGGGTGATATTATTACTTTTGTCTTATCAGCCATGATAGAAAATCCCACATGTGATTTAAATTCTCACGTCAGTTGTCCTGTAAGTCCTCAGCCATATTTTCAACATGCTAAGGGTATTTGGGGCAAATTTCAACTTCTGCAACAAAATGCAATGGCATAGAGTAAGAGTTTATTTCACCCTCATGTAAGTTTTAATGAATGCCGTGTCCAAGCTGTCTGGGCTGCTCTGCTTCAGGCAGGTGTCTGGAGACCAAGTTGCCATCTTGTTCTGCCTTCTTTGGGGTATTTACATTGTTCACAGGTTTAAAACGGGGTTCTGAGAATCCACTGACAGGATAAGAAATTGCTGAAATACAGGAAAAACATTTTCCTTAGCAAGTGATACAGAATTGATATCCATCTCTTTTGATCACGAGCTTCCCTGATAGCTCAGTTGGTAAAGAATCTTCCTACAATACAGGAGACGCTGGTTCGATTCTTGGGTTGGGAAGATCCCCTGGAGAAGGGAAAGACTACCCATTCTAGTATTCTGGCCTGGAGAATTCCATGGACTATATAGTCCATGGGGTCACAACGAGCTGGACACAACTGAGCGACTTTGTTTCTTTTGATCACATTCCACACACTGACACATTTCACAGGTGTCAACTTTACCACATGGCCACCACTGCCACAAATGAAGTTGGCGTCTCCAGGGCCTGTACCATCTCTTGCAGATTCTGTATTCCCCAAATTTAGCAGGTGCCGAGTAAACCTTTAGTTCTGTATTGAATCACCTTGCTGGCAACATACTGATATGGATGGCCACCCATTTGGAGTCTTTTAAAGAAAACAAAAAGTGTCTTATCATCACATCCCTGACCCCCACCTGCCTCACATGCACTCTAATATACGATGCATGTTCCATACACTGCAATGGCTTCAGGAAAAATGATGAATCCAACCTTATGAGCATCACCCAACCTTTAGCATTTTCCTCAGGGGCTGGAACATGAAGAGTGGGGAGGAAGGATGGGAGAGAGGTGAGTTTGGAGGATGTGTAACATTTGAGAGGAATCAACTCTCCAGTTCGGGTTGGGAGCCATGTGGTCCTGGGGAGACCCTGGGGGCCTTCAGTCTCTGAAGGAAGGCCTCAGACTCTCTCAGTACAGTAAGTCCTCTATATATGAACCTTCAAGTTGATGTGGTGGTGGTTTAGTTGTTAAAGTCCTGTTCAACTCTTGCAACCCTATGGACTGTAGCCTACAAGGCTCCTCTGTCCATGGGTTTTCCCAGGCAAGAATACTGGAGTGGGTTGCTATTTCCTTCTGCAGGGGATCTTCTCAACTTCTAAACCAAGTCTCTTGCACGGTTGGTGATCTACTGCATTGCAGGCAGATTCTTTACTGATTGAGCCATCAGGGAAGCAAGTTACGAATGTTCAAAGATGTGAACATGCTTGCCAACCCCTGTATGCCAGCTGTTATGCTGTACTACTGTACTTTTCAAGGTATTATACTATAAGATTAAAAATGTTTTCGTTATTTTTTGTTTGTTTTTTGTGGACATACTATTTGTGTCGAAAGTGTTACAAGCTTATGACAGTACAGTACTATATAGCTGATTGTGTTAGTTGGGTACCTGGCTAACTTTGGTGGACATATGAACAGATTGGACTTATAGATGTGCTCTTGGAATGGAACTCATCCGTACATAGGGGACTTACCATAGAAACATCCAGTTGCTCTGAGGTAAGCAACACAGTGGGTGTCCAGCAAGTGCAGCCTGGCTGCACTGGTCTCTCAGTCCCTGGCTCCTCGTCTCAAGCTTTATAGTCTCTTCAGAGTTGTCACTGATTGTTACCAGAAGGGGCACATCTCTGTCCTGACCTACTGAGGCTCGAGCTACTTGGAGGGAGAAGCCCAGAGAATAGCCTGAGCTCATCTTTCCTCTAGTCAAAGTCCCTGCTTCCCAGCCTGGGTGTTCTCTCTGAAGACTCTTCGCACATGGCAGCCTGGGGAAAGCCCACTCCTCCACAGGAGACCTCCTCTCTATGCCCGCAGAAACCCTTCCATAACAGCTTCACTGGAACACAGCCTAGGCAGTACAACTTCCGTTCAAGAAATACACAAGGTCAGCACTCATGGCAGAAGGTCAGAGCCAGGACAAAATAGCCTGTTGCAGGGAAGAGCAGCATCAAATCGGAAGGAGCAGGAAATGAAAGACAGGCGATAAGGTTATGAAATTACCCACCCTCTATCTCAAGTAAGGAATAAACTCAATTGCCTTTCTTTCTGAAATCTTTTATAACTGCCCTATCACTGGTATGGGTTCCCCCAGTGGCTCAGAGGTAAAGAAATCACCTGCAATCCTGGTGACGCAGGAGATGCGAGTTCAGTCACTGGATCGGGAAGATCCCCTGGAGGAGGGCAAGGCAACCCACTCTAGTATTCTTGCCTGGAGAATCCCAAGGACAGAAGAGCCTAGTGGGCTATAGTCCATAGGGTTGCATATGTCAGACTCCATAGAGTCTGACGTGACTACATGACTGAAGTGACTGAGCACACACACACACATCACTGGTATAGGAAAAAAACTAATCTCAGTCTGGCCTTGTAGTTCCCAGAATTGTCTGCCCGTTAGCTCACCTGAAATCTTCAAAACTCCCAAAGCCCAGGCCTTATCTATGCCAGTTAAACACAGTCCTGGGGCTGGGATCTAGACTGAAAAAGAGTTGAGGCTCCCCAGGTAAGGCCAGCACATACAAGTTTGAGAACCTCAAGTCTAGAGGAGTGAGTCTCAAAATTTAACGTCATCAAACTCTTCTGGAAGGCTTAAAACACAAGCTGGGCCCTCTTTCCAGAATTTCTGATTCTGTAGGGCTGGGGATGTGGCCTGAGAATTTGCATTTCTAACATGTTCTCAGGTAATGCAGCTGCTGCTGGTCTGGGGACCACACTTTGAGAACCACTGAGCCAGATAATTTAAAACTTAGTTTTCAATAATTTTAATCTACATATGAGATTTAGTTGGCCAACCAGGGGAAAACTGTTCCATCTTTCAGATTCCTGTCTTCTGCAGAAGTGGGATTTTATGATCTATGTGGTGGGGAGGGTTCTTCCATTGGGTTCTCTGGCTCCGCTGCTCCCATAACAGACTCTCTGCTGCTGTCTGAGGCTTGTGTCTACCAGAGCTGAAGCTGGGCTCTGTCCTGGGCTCACTTGGGAGCCTGGTGGTCCATCAGCTCTCACCAGTCCTGCCTACCCTGCCGGACCACCCTGCCTTGGCTTGTGGAGGGTCACTTTGTTCCCCTCCCAACACAGACCTAATGGCTGGCCCAAAGTAGATCAGGAATTCTGCATCACAGCCTCTCTCTGCTGGACCACACCGCTCTCCCTGTTAGCTCTGCTTGGAACAGGAGGAGGGCAAAGTCCCTGTGCCCCAAGGTCCCTCTGCACTTTGCCTCCTGGAGCAGAGGATGAGAGCACCCTCTGATCATAAAGAATCACTGGACCAGAGGGAAATATTCCAAGTGGCTCCAGGACTCTCAGACAGAGGGACATGCAGAAGCTGGGGCTGGTGGCCTGTCCTACTCCTTCAAGCTTGACCTCTGCTCTCTCTCACAGCAGTAGTGCTCCAGCTCTGCTCTCTTTACTCTGTGACCTCCCTCCTTAGAGCTGGCTCACTTCTGACATGCAGATGCTGTGAAATATTCCTGCATCCTTTCTGTGAAGCACCTCTTGCCTAACCATCACACCGGGGTGTGGTTGGCGATGCATGTGTCCAGATCACATGGGCTGCTAGTTGAGTAGCCAGCTCTCAGGCCACAGCCCTGACCTACCAAGTTAGAAACTCCAAGGATGGGACATAAGAACTTGCACTTGAACGGGCAGATAATTCTATGTACACTCAACGTGAGGCCATCTGTAATAGGCTGTTTAGCTTCTGAGGACAGAAACTGTGCTGTTGACAAGTGTATCTGCACCATTTGGCACAGAGCATGCGCAGGAGTCACCATACTGACGGCTGGGTTCCAGAGTGGGGATGGGGTGCAGACAATGATGCTCGCAAAGTGTGTGTGTGTGTGTGTGTGTGTGTGTGTGTGTGTGTGTGTGTGTGTGTGTGTGTGTGAAAGAGAGAGAGAGATCACAACGCCATCTGAATTCTGTTAGGCTCTGGAACAGAGATCTCTGCTTTTGCTTGGGCGGTGCTCATCAGAAGTGATGGGATGCTTCAAACACCAAAGTTACAGCCTGTTGCTTACATGAGGAGGGACACCAGGAGGTTGAGACCCAGGTAAGGTTAGAGCCAGGATACGCTTGTTGGGTTTCCCCTTCTCTCTGGGGCAATCGCTGATGGAGTGAGCAGACAAGACTGTGCTGTGCTGATGTCCTTTCCTTCTGTGGTTGCTGTCACAGAAGCTGAAAGCACACATTATACATCTCCATTGTGAACACAAATGAATTTTTGTTGGATTAATAAAGGAACAGCACTGTGACAGTTCATAGTCTGCAATGAACTTTTATTTTTTTAAGTTGAATTTTTTTTTAATTAGTTTATTTTCTATTTTTTAACTTTACAATATTGTATTTGTTTTGCCATACGTTGACATGGGTTCTGGAAGGGGAAAACATGCAATGAACTTTTGAAATAAAGAGAAATAGCTGTCCTGTAGATAATACTTCTCGCATGCCAGATCCTGTTACAAAACTTCTATATAAAATTCAATTAAATCTTTGATTTTATATTTTTTTCTCTTTTAAATTAAATCTTTGATTTAAAAAATAAAATTCCCATTCAACAGAGGCGCAGGCACAGAGATGAAGAAACCCTCCCAAGGTCCCAGAAGCTGGGGCTGAACCTAGGCCAACAGTTCTAGAATCTGGGCCCTGGGCTACTTCCCTCTTGGCTCTGTGAACACACATTCCAGGGGATTAGAGGACATTTCTGAAGGTCTTCTTCAGCCAGTCCCCTTCTCAAGAGCATATACGGCTGTCCCCCCGAATCGAATCAAACTGGAAAACCAGGTACAAACACTTCTGGAGACAGAAGCCATCTTCTACGCTAAGACATGTTTCCTCAAGCATATTTCGTGCCTGTGAGGAACTGGCAGTTGGCTAGATTGAGATAACTCTCTTTTTATTTGAAAACCACACACACAAAAGAACCCCACAGCTCCTACTTACTTTGCTTTCTCCTGCACTCGATATTATGTTGAATTCAGGTGGAATTTTGATATTACAAGTCATAGTAAATTTTATAGCTAAATAAACACCCCAATTGCAGGCTTTACTGTGTAGTCAGGATTGTGTGTAAACATGAGACAGTTTAGTGGAATTATTATAATACCTGTTTGTATTTCAAGATTATAAAAATTCTGCTTAAATAAAGTAGTACATATAACCTACATAACATTAAATTATGTCATAATCATTCTACAACACACACAAAATTTGAGGGCATTCCACTGATAATGATGGATTGTTTCAATAATTTGTACCTTTTCTAACAGAACTAGAGAGTCTGTTTTGCTTGTTAAAATGCATAGTGATTTACAATAGTCAAAACTGCATTTGGCAGCAAGTTATGTTGAAGACAAGATAGGTAGGAAATATTTTCTTGATTAGATAATGGTTGGTTGAAATTCTTTCCAGCTTTGGTGAAATGAAAGTTAGCAATTGAAAGCATATCAGATGATGCATCAATTTCCCATAAACAGAAGACTGTGCAACCTACTTTATTGAAAAAACCTTTATGCAGAGTTAGATTTAATCTCTCAATTTGAGAAGCAGTGCCATGAAATAAGACGTTTGCATGCAAAATCTCCAGATTTCCAATGGAAATATAAAACAAAGCGTTCTGTTCCCTTGGGGATGGCACCTTTCTTGGATTCGTTTTTTCTCTGATGTTCTTGTATGGTATTATCAGTGGCTTCAGGGAAGCGAAACAGCAGTTTGCTTCCTTAAGAACAAAGGCTTGAGGAATTAGGGGAAAAAAAGCAGAAGATAATATATGAAAAGTAGTTTCCCTACTATTCATTATATTTGTTATGGATTTCCTGAGGAGTCATCATTGTGTCAATAATTTGTCTTGAATGATTTTAATATTTAATCTAGAAACTAAACAAGCCCTGACTTTATGTTTTGTTGTCTCGGTGTTTATTTTTCCTAAATCACACTTGCAAGTGTTTCTTGAAGAAGGCAGATCTTTACTTAAAACAGAGAAAATTATGGACATTCAGAGCAAACTACACATTTTTCCTAAAGGGCTAGGTACTTTACCAAAAGTAAAAGTGACATTTTATTAGTATCTTTATATTTATTTGGTAATTAAGTATTTAGCACATGATATGTGCCTGATAAATGAATAAATGACAAATAAGACATGGTCCCATGGTCAAGGCCCAGTAACATAGTTGTGCTTGACTGGTGTATACTTCAAGCATGGTACCCAGAGAGAAAACGCATCCTTCCAGAACAGGCACCTTATCGACTATATGGCAACCATGTTGATTTCTACTCTTTGTTTCTATAACAAGACAGTCAGTTCACATTCTGTAAAATTTATTGATTTCTATTTTTAATTGTTAAATGTTCCAAAGTTTTACCTACTTATTTACAGCACTGCTTCAAAAATGTCAGGAGTGTTTCACAGTCTGTTTTTATAAAGCCATTTCTTTCTACATACTTAACTATGTCTTAAGAGGCAATCTCAGGTAAAGTAAGCATCATTTCTTACCAAAGTGCTTTAGCCAAACAACAGGTTAATTATCTGAAGCCATAATATTATGATGTGCCTGGATGGCTTTCGCCAAATACTGTTTCCCATGTACGAGAACCAGGAAATCCTGGAGACATCTCCAATCCAGATCTGATTCCTACAGTGGAAATATACAAGATAAGCTTGGGCTTTCTTGAGATTGTGTCAAAAACACAGAACATTTAAAAACGTTTCCCTGGCTAAGTGACAGTCATTCAGTCATGTCCAACTCTTTGCAACCCCATGGACTATAGTCCTCCAGGCTCCTCTGTCCATGAAATTCTTTAGGCAAAAATACTGGATGGGTTGTCATATCCTTCTCCAGGGAATCTTCCTGAACAAGGGATCAAACCCAAGTCTCCTGCATTGCAGGTGGACTCTATACAGTCTGAGCCACCAGGGAAGTCCCAAATAGTGGGACAATTTCAGCATCAAAAAGCATTGGTATCCTAAAACAAGTAAATAAAATGAGACAAAGAAGAAAACCAAGCCCATATACAACAGAAATGCAAGCAGCAATGTAAAATCTGAGGTCCAAAATAATAGTTCACATTACAAGTAGTATGGAGACATAGAGGACATTTTAAGTTATTAGAAGTACAATTCGCAATAGATATAAATCAATAATAAATACTCATGTGATAATCTTATGTCTGGATATATAAATAAAAATGAAAATAAAACATGAGAAAAACCTAATAGTAAAAGATATTAACATATCTCTCAGCTTTTGTCAGGAAAGTAGACAAATATTTAAGAAGGCATAAGAAATTTTATTAAAGTAATGAATAACTATTATTTTAAAAATAAGTTTTTATTTTTTTATCTTATAAGCAGAAAGTATTGTTTTGTTTGCTGTGTCCATGACTAGTTTTCAGAAAATGATTTATTTTAAGCCACATATTAAGTTTCAATTTATTTGGAAAAACACATTCTCTGTCTTCAATAAAATAAAATTAGAGGTAATGGTAAGGGTTTAAATAAAGAATTTCTCCAATTAGAAAGTTTACAGTGGTATTCTAAATGACTTCTAGGTTAAACTGAAAATAAAAACTGCATATATAAAAATTTTGTAAAAATTAAAATGCCAGTTTCAGAACCTTCAACAAGATTTGAAGTTTTTCTCAGAATAAATTACATATCCTCGTGGCTTTATTAGTCTCAAGACATAGTGATGTAAATGAATACATTATTCAAAACCCAAATATTAAAAAAGAATAAACAATGTAAACTAAAGAATGGCCTCAATAACTATAAAATTCAAAAACTGAGAAAATGCCATCATATCTAATCCAGATAATACACAAGAATACAGAAGTATACAACATTAGGCACAAGAATGAGAAGAGACAGATAAATAAAAGAGAATTTTAAAATTACACCGAAATTATACTGACTTAAAATATTGTAGCAATAGCTCATAAAATAAATCATTTACATAAATGTAAATGTCTGATAAAGTAAATATATAAATATTTTTAAACCATTAAAATTAAAATGAGACTATTTATATTAACCTTGGATGGAAGCAGACTTTCTGAGCATTACAACAAATGTGAAACCCAAAGTATTAAGTATTCAAAGACTTGAGAGTTTCTCTACAAGCAACTGTGGATCCATGCAGACAGATTCAGTAAGTGAGTGGGAGTGAGAAAGAACAAGTGACCCAATCAAAGACCAATGAACATTACTTTTTTGAAAGTTCCATGCCAACCATTCAATCCAAATTGAGATGGGGATCCCATACTGGATTTGGTGGAAGATATTTCCACCAACACCACTTCCAAACACGTTTTAAAAAAATTACAACCAAGTAGAATATATTTCCTGTGAGCCAGTCAGGTCAGCTGGCTCAGACCCAGTGCAAACAGTTGTTTGTTTTAATAGACCTTAGTGTTCAGAACAGTTTTAGGTTCACAGCAAAACTGAGTGGAAAGTCCAGAGATCCAGGGACTCAAGTGATGTCACCCAGACATGAATTGACTCCCTCCATCCTTGCCTTTACTTTCCTTGTGTTGGTTTCATTTTCAGGTAAGGCTTTTTCATGGATGGCAGAAGTGGCTGCCAGGTAGCGTTAGGCCACACTGTGCCAGTCTTTTCCTCCTATAATTCTGTTGTAATAAGGGGAAAAAAGTTGTTTTTAAAAAGCAAGAAAACTCCTTTTAGAGGAGAAGAAAGTCTTTGATTAGCAGAACATCTCGATGAGCCTTTGTGGATGCAGAAATACAGTCTGGGGTCATGGCCAGTTGGTCTAGAAGGAAAAGAATTACATATTTTATTATCCAAACCCAGGGCACTTTGGAGACTGAGAGGGAACTCTATTAATCACTTCCCTTGGACTACAGGTATCATCTGACATCGTTCCCTGTAAACGAAGTGTATGCTCCCCTTCTGAGGAAATGAAGCCAAGAGGTAGCTAAACCACTGTACTTAAAAAAAAAAAAAAAAAAGATGATATGACTAAATTTAAACTGAGTGACTGTACCAAACGTTGGTGTGGACATGTAGAATCTGAAATTCTCACACAATGCTAGTGGGAGTGAGATGGCACAGATTGATAAACACAAGAGAACTGCAGGCATAAAACCCAAAGATTTATACCTGAATGTCCATTGGAGCTTCAAAAACATGAACATTCAGGTACAAATCCTTGGGTTTTATGCCTGCAGTTCAATTTTATACCAGAAACAATCCAAATCCATCAGTAGACAGATGGATAAACAAACTGGTATATCCATCCATACAATGGAATGCTACTCTGCAATAGAGACACATAGCTATCGAGGTACACAACAATGCAGACTAATCTCAAAATCATTACACTGAGTGAAAGAAGCCAGGCTAAGAAAGAACAAATTGTATGATTTCATTTATTTAAACTCAAGAAAATACAAGCGAATCTATATATAGAGAGAAAGGACATCAGCTGTTACCTGGGGATGGAGGTGGAGAAAAGAATGAATTAAAAAGGACTCAAGGAATCTTTTGAGGGTGATGGAAATGTTGTTTGAGAGGTGAAGGTTTCTTGGGTGTATGTATGTCAGACCTATTAGAATCGCACACTTTAACTATGTGAAGTTTTGTGCACTTCAACTGACCACAAAAAGTTGGAAGACTGCTAAAAAATAAAAACAAGTAGGTTTTTTGGAAAGAGAGTTGGAGCAGTTTGAGCCAGGGTAAAGAGGAAGAGGTTTAGGGGGAGTGAAGGGGCCCAAGAAAAAGCAGAATCTAGAGTTAACAGAAGAGACCAGTGTACATTCCTGTGGTTAGGTTGGGGCCCCTGGAGAGAGAATACCAAAAGGCTTCCAGATGAATGATGTCTGACAATCTGCTTTATCTGGTGTGATATAACTGCCATACTTATACCCTTCGTCTTTAATAAGAAATGGCCTTGGATGAGAGCTGTTTAGAAGATATAAGGGAGCTGAATCTCTCTAGGTAGACTCAGGATAGTGAGAATAGAAACATCTAAAATGCGCAATGTGAGAGAAACCTCCAGGATTCATTGGCAGCAGAATTTTGGTCTGAAATAATAAAAGAAGATCAATCTGAAATGACCCAGTGAAATATCCAACTTTTAAGAATCCCCACTGAGATTTGGAACTTGACTTAAGATCACGGTTCCCAGGGAATGGGGATTTGACAGTGTCATTTGATTCTTGAAGGCTGTTAGGTTCTGGCTGACACTGAGTTACATGACTATATCAAAGGGCAGTGGTCCCATCATTCCAACCAAGTGCTGCATTTTGGGTCAACTGCTCTTTCTAAGATTTTCACTTGGGGTCAGAGAGATTGAGATCACTGGCCTTCTGCTTCTTAGTCATCAGATTCAAAGCTCAGTTCAGTTCAGTCGCTCAGTCGTGTCTGATTCTTTGCAACCCCGTGAACCGCAGCACGCCAGGCCTCCCTGTCCATCACCAACTCCCAGAGTCCACCCAAACCCATGTCCATTGAGTTGGTGATGCCATCCAACCATCTCATCCTCTGTTGTCCCCTTCTCCTCCTGCCCTCAATCTTTCCCAGCATCAGGGTCTTTTCAAATGAGTCAGCTCTTCGCATCAGGTGGCCAAAGTATTGGAGTTTCAGCTTCAACATCAGTCCTTCCAGTGAATATTCAGGACTGATTTCCTTTAGGATGGACTGGTTGGATTTCCTTGCAGTCCAAGGGACTCTCAAGAGTCTTTTCCAACACCACAGTTCAAAAGCATCAATTCTTCTGCACTCAGCTTTCTTTGTAGTCCAACTCTCACATCCATACATGACCACTGGAAAAACCATTGCCTTGACTAGACGGACCTTTGTTGACAAAGCAATGCCTCTGCTTTTCAATATGCTGTCTAGGTTGGTCATAATTTTCCTTCCAAGTGTCTTTAAATTTCATGGCTGCAATCACCATCTGCAGTGATTTTGGAGCCCAGAAAAATAAAGTCAACCACTGTTTCCCCATCTATTTCCCACGAAGTGATGGGACCAGATGCCATGATCTTAGTTTTCTGAATGTTGAGCTTTAAGCCAACTTTTTCACTCTCCTCTTTCACCTTCATCAAGAGTCTCTTAGTTCTTCTTCACTTTCTGCCATAAGGGTGGTGTCATCTGCATATCTGAGGTTATTGCTATTTCTCCCGGCAATCTTGATTCCAGCTTGTGCTTCCTCCAGCCCAGTGTTTCTCATAATGTACTCTGCATAAAAGTTAGATAAGCAGGGTGACAATATACAGCCTTGATGTACTCTTTTCCTATTTGCAACCAGTCTGTTGTTCCATGACCAGTTCTAACTGTTGCTTCCTGATCTACGTATAGGTTTCCCAGATTCAAAGGTAAATTGCAATTCAGGGTTAGGGAGAGGTGGTGGGAGATAAGAAGGAAAAACTGTTTTCAATTTCAATGCCCATGGTGCCTACACTGGAAACGCAATGCGTGATGAGTAAGATTCTTGAGTCATCTATTCCTAGAGCAGAGAGGCCAGCAGGAACATAAACATGAAATCAGGAAAAGCAATGCATGTGAGCACAAAGAGGAGGGGAAGGGATTTCCAAAGTGAATTAAAGATAACTGAATCTAGGGGACTTCCTTGAGATATAATGAGGATGAAATTCAAAAGATGAATAGGGGAACTTCCCTGGTGGTCCAGTGGTTAAGAATCCACCTTGAGATGCAGAGGGACACACATTCCATCTCTGTGTCCCTGAATTAAGATCCCACATGCCTGGTGATAACTAAGCCAGCACGCTGCAACTACTGACTGCCAGCACTCCAAAGTTCAGGCACCACAACCAGAGAGTCTGATCATCACAACAAAAGATCCTGTGTGCTGCAACTAAGACCTGATGCAGCCAAATAAATAAATTAATTAATTCTTTAAATGTTGAATAAGAAATGATGCCCCACCCCCAAAACATCATCCTTGCAGACCAGCCCCCATTTCCCTAGTCAATGTAGTTCAGCAAGGCTGATGACAGCTACCCTGGCACCAATACTTGTGTGTCAGCCAAGCTGGATACTGTCCTAAGTATTGATGGGACAAAGTAACATCTACTGCTGTGACCTCAACAGTAAAATTTGTCCCTCTCTACCACAGTGGGCTTCTGTGTTCCCATACTGGGGAAACAGGCACTGGTTGTGCATTTGACCATTCCAAATCAGAGCCTGCTTCCCTGGGAGTCATAGCATGGGATGGCAAAGAAGGACCACAAATGGACACAATGGACAATGGCAATGTACTTACTTTCAGCTTCCACACTTAGTCATAGAATTTCACTTCCTCTTCTGTTCCTGTATATTGATACTCAGTCATGAATCCAACTATCAGGAGCATTTTTGTCTGGTTCTGTAACTCAACTGCTCTTCTACACAGTAGTCTGTGCTAGACTGTTCATTGGTGGCCCCCAGTAAAGCATGCCTCCTGGTACTCTCATCCCTATGTAATTCTTTCTCTCATTGATTCTGGGCATCACCATCTGACTTACTTGGACCAGTGGGACATTAACAAGAGTAAGGCAATCAGGGGGTTGATGAGCACCTTGTCCACTGGGTCCTGTCTTCCTGAACAGCTCCCTCTTGGAATCCAGCTACTGTACTATATATAGGGAAGTTCTAACTCTTCTGTTGTGAAAGAGGGACCTCAGGGAGAAGAGCTAAGGCATCACAACTCACAATCAGCACTGAGACCTCAGGTGTGTGAGAGAGGCCTTCCAGAACCTTCCAGCCCAGCCCAAGCACCACTTGGATGAACAGACAAGATGGGGAGAAGCCTAGCAGAGACCAAAGGAGCAGAGAAACCACCTATCTGATCCCTGTCAAGCCACTGGGCAATGAAAGAGAATATACTGTTACATTGTTTTAGACTTATAAGTAGTGCTTGCCTCACAACAACACTTATCACATAGATGTGACCCTCAGACCTTTTATTCCCAGACTTGGTCACAATGAGCCACCATCAATTTATCAATGACAACTCAGATTTTCCTACCTGGGTGCTGGTTCCCATGGCATTTCTATTCATGGTCCCTACTCTAGTAAATTGTGATTCTTTGTATCTACCCATTTAGATCTCCAATTTGGGGGGCAGTGCTTTCTCACTGTGACAGCAATTTTCTGAGAGATGTGAAAGGAGTAGTTGAATTTTAGTTTTTCAGCTTTTCACTTGTTGTTAGGATAGAGTGACGATTTCTAAGCTCTTTCCATGCTAGGTTGGAAGTTGGAACCCAACATTTGGTTTTTATTTCAGATTATATTAAGAAAAGAATCAAACTACTTGTTTAACATATTAATAGTCATCTTTTTTCTGTTTTTGTTTTTAGAACAATTTTCCTATGGATGCTGTGCTTCCTGGTACAAGCTTTTGAGCTGACCATAGTCTTTACTGAGGACAGATACTTAGATACCTACCAATTTTCATTATGATTAAAATTTTCTTTGCCACAGGAAGCCACAGAGTAGGATGCTCTTCTGATAAATGCAGTGTCTCCCACGCTGGCAGGTAATGCTCTCAATTGGAAGTGATCTAAGGGGCCCCCTTGTCACAGTACCTACACAACTCTCCCAACCAGAAGTGGGCCTCCTTTGCAGGAACAAAACAGAACTAAGTGGAGATGGATTCTACTTTTCACTTTCCCCAGCTCCACTAGAGGCTATGCTAAGAAAGTTAGGCAGATTCAGTCTATCTTCTGTGTCTTTATTTGTTCCACTCCTTCCCCAACTTATTCCATTGATAAAAAGTAGAATCTCAGAAAAACTGTAGAAATAGAGGTGCTGATGACAGCTGTGGTTTCACATATGCTTATATCCATTCTTTTTAAAATTCTTTTCCCATTTAAGTTATTACAGAATATTGATTAGAATTTCCATTCTATAGTAGGTCCTTGTTGTTTATTTTTTGAACTGTGGTGTTGGAGAAGACTCTTGAGAATCCCTTGGACTGCAAGATGATCCAACCAGTCCATCCTAAAGGAGATCAGTCCTGGGTGTTCATTGGAAGGACTGATGTGGAAGCCGAAACTCCAATACTTTGGCCACCTCATGCAAAGAGTTGACTCATTGGAAAAGACCCTAATGCTGGGAAGGATTGGGGGCAGGAGGAGAAGGGGACAACAGAGGATGAAATGGTTGGATAGCATCACTGACTCGATGGACATGGGTTTGGGTAGACTCTGGGAGTTGGTGATGGACAGGGAGGCCTGGCGTGCTGCGATTCATGGGGTTTCAAAGAGCTGGACATGACTGAGTTACTGAACTGAACTAAACTGTTGTTTATTTTAAATGTAATAGTGTATACATGTTAGTCCCAAACTCCTAATTTATCCCTTCCCCCACACCTTTCCCCTTCGGTAACCATAAGTTTGTTTTCTATGTCCATGAGTCTGTTTCTGGAAAAACAACTATTTTAATGTTCAAAGGGCAAGAAAAGGCATTTCACAGAAGTCACCTATACAGTGCCCAATATAATTTCTTATCAGAAAAATCCAAATTAAAACCAAAATGAGATCCACCATAGAGCCATCAGAATGGTTTTTAAAAAAACTGAAAATACCAACTATTGGAGAGAATATGGAGCAATTGGAATTCTCATATGTGTTGGCAGGTCATAAAATATTACAACCACTTTGTAAAACTTCTTGGCAATCTCTACCAAACATATATATCTAAACTGTAATCCACTAGTTTCTAGCTCAAGAATTGAGTAGATTCCAATTTCAAAAAATCAAGGGTGTATATCCACCAAGAGCCTTGTCTCTGAGTTTCCATAGAGCTATATCTATAGCTGGGATTTTTTTAATGTCCATTAGTAAGAGAATGGGCTAACCAAATGGGATCTGGGTGGTACCTACACTGAAATTTTGTGCATTTTAACTGTATATAAATATTTTTAGCTCTGAATTTTTTAAAATCAGGTGTATTAAGGAACAGTTGAGGTACAATTTCCCCTCATTGTTCAGTTTCATGAGTGTTGACAAATGTATTCACCATTGTAATCAATATATAGTATATTTCCATCACTCTGAAAAGATTCCTTGTGGCTATTTGTAGTCAATTCCTTCCTTCCAGCACATAGCATCCACTAACCTGAGTTCTGTTTCTAGGGTTTTGTGTTTTCTAGGTTGTCATAAAGATGGCATCATACTTTATGCAGAATTTTGTATCTGGCTTCTTTCACTCAGTGTGGTACTTTTCAGATTCAGTTGTAATGCGTTTATCAGTATTCATTCCACTTTACTGTTGAGTACTATTACTTTGTATGGATTTAGTATACTTTGTTTATCCATTCACTAGTTGATGGATGTTAGAATTGGACCCCAACATCACTCCTCTCCAACCATTAGCTGATCCCAGAAACCAGAGTTCAGGGGAAACCAGGTGAGGCACTTCTAAAAGGCCAAACTCTCAGGGAAAAACGTAGAGTGGAAAAGTATAAAATAGATCTGGAGGGGAATATGCACTGTCCAGCGTTCATACTACATAAACCAATTGCACAAGTTTAAATTCTCAACAACCAGGAAATTTTATGAAGTGCTACCCTTCTAGGCTGCCTCTCAGAAACAACTTTTTGCCCAATCCTTTCCCTCCTCAGCCTAGCTCCAGAAGGATTGCTTGGCTGGATGCAAGCCCTGGGTGAAAGTGTTTTGTTCCTCTAAGATTCTAAGAAGAGCACATTCATATGGACCACTGTAGTGCTCCCAGGCAATTTCCTGGTTCTGTTCTCTTGATCTGTGTCTCTTGCCATAGAAAATAAACGAGAGTTGTGAACCCAGCAGCCTCCTGCGTTCATGCTGCGTACAGTATGTCTGTGCATTGTTAAGCAGCTGCCACAGTTTCCCCCAGAGGTTGCTACAATTCAGGGCTGGATGAGGTAATGGGGATATTTAGCCCAAGTTAAGCTTGTAAAAGTGCTTTGGGAATCTTTGGAATGAAAAGAACTGTGCATACCCAAAAAGTTCGCTATAATTACACAATGTATGCCCAGGGTTGGGAAAAGATCTCTGCATGGAAGTCTCCCACTAGTAAATATAATGACTTCTTTGCTTGGACAAGATTAATCTGAGAACTGAACTGCAGTAAAATAAACTTTAGGCAGTGTTAGTGATGGGAAAACTTGAGATCATTCCCCTACCTACAAGAAGAGAATACTGATAATTATTACATCATCGAGACTGGAGGAGGGTGTAAAGGCAATCATATGTATGAATTAATTTATGGGGTATTTTTTGAGGTGTCAGATAAAGTTCTTGGAATGGTGGCTAGATCATGACAAGGGTCCCTGTCATGAAAGGCTGGTTACAGGGCAATCCGACTGTAAAAAAAAAATGCAACTTATCTATCCCTACGTCTGGGTTATATCTTGGAACACAGTCAGGCATGACTCAATTTGTTGAGTGGATTGAGGGGCCTGAAGACAGTGAGAAGGAAGACTGGGGCTTTAAAACCAGACCTTCCCTCCTGGAGTGGGACAGGTGGTGGGCAGCTTAACCCGGTTACTGATGCTTGGCAGAAGTCCAGCCCAGCAGGCAGAGTTTAGTTTCCAAGAGAGAGGCAAGAGGCCAGGCCAACAGTCAATTTCAGAGGGTTTTACCAAGAAGGTCCTCATGGGATAGAACAGTACAACCAGGAATGGTAGATCATGGAAATCCAAACCTGCAAGGGCCACCATGAATGTCCCTCAGCAAGGAGTTCAAGCTCAGACTTTTACTTTAGAGAAGGAACACTGGCAGTTATAAGTCAGTGATGGGGGTGAGAGGCAGGCAGTCTCTGGAGAAAGACACTAGGTGCAGGGAACAGGCCCAAACCGGCTGTGTTCCAGAATGTCCATGTGAAGTGCATTTGAGGAAGGCAGTCTGGTTGGAAGGGGAAGTTTGAGGCTGTCTTTACAGAGAACTTTATATAAAGTTGATAACAGTTTTCAATATCACAGAATATATTAATTATGGAAGAAAGATGAATAGAGCCCTACTCATTCACACACGCTTATACACATTCACACACACATACACACACTCACAGGCTACCTCCATGCACTACTGGTAGCACAAAACTAGCCATCAGAATTGAAGTCCAAAACTAGGACAGATAAGGAAAGGCAAGGCTGAGGTCAGGATCTCAGCTCAGTCAGTGCTGTCAAGCATCACATGATGCCTAAAAGGCCCATCCTAATATACTCTCTGTGTTTCTGACATTCATTCCCAATGGTCCTTTTCACCTGCATGTACAATACAAGTGAAAGGCTTGTAGAAAGATCATCTTTGAAGCACTCTAGACCAGGAATCGAACCGGGGTCTCCTGTATTGCAGGCGGATTCTTTACCAACTGAGCTATCAGGGAAGCTAGAAAGTGAAAGTCACTCAGTCCTGTCCGACTGTTTGCAACCCCATGGACTATACAGTCCATGGAGTTCTCCAAGCCAGAATACTGGAGTGGGTAGCTTTTTCCCTTCTCCAGTGGATCTTCCCAACCCAGGAATCAAACAGGGGTCTCCTGCATTGCAGGCAGATTCTTTACCAACTGAGCTATCAGGGCTCAATAAATGTCTGAAATTAGATACTTGAGCAGAATGATGCTTTCGAGACTCTTCACATCCAATATATTTCATCTACCTTCTCCCCTTATCACTTTCCCCAATAATTAATCCCTAACATACTGGCCTGAGGATGTTTCTTGAACTCCATCCAGTTTAGAGATGTTTTGACTCCAGAACACCTTGACTCCAGAACACCTAAGCAAACACTTTGAAATTTCAGTCTCTCTCTCTCTTCTTTTTTTACAGTTTGGGCCAGTTTCTTGCACATGAGTTTTGGCTGAGGATACAAACACTGAACTTGAAGAAGTGAGAAAACTCCAGCTTTCATTATAGAGCTGGTTTCTTATAACAATGGCCCATGGCATCATCTTCAGCAGAATTTTCTTGATACCTAGCAAGATGCTCCAGTATAGCCTCAAACCATGGACCGTGCCAATGGGTCAAGATTACCTATAAGTTGGAAATAAATAGAGGTGCCCAGATCTACCCATGGAGACCTAATGCTGTTGACTTGGGGTGGTATCTAGGCACTGAACCAGAGGCAGGAATACAATCAGTCAAGATGCAAATAAAAGCCATTTTGGAGTAAAAATGATTCCTGAGTTCCATGGTGACATATTCTTCCCCATGAATCAATGAAGAGAATTTGAATTCAGGAAACACAGGTCTTTCTCACTGTATTCTGTTCTGTATGCTAAATTGTACAGCCCTGTACACCATTGCATGTTCTCTGCACTTGTCTCCTTCATTTGAAAACCCAGCAACCAGGATGTGATTAATGCCACTGTTAGCTTGGCAGAGGCACTTCTCCACAGCAGCCCAAAACAAGGAGCCTCTGGCCCTGTGTTGTGTGCCGATTTCAGGGATCTGTCCTGAGTGTCAACTAAATTCATCTTGACCTCAGAACAGATGTTTCCACTTAATTTTTCAGAGCCATAGATGGTAATCAACTTACAGCAAATCTTGGTCTCAAATGCAGCCACCTGGCTTCCCAGAGCAAAACCGGCAGCATTTCAGCAAATCTCCAGATGGAAAATTTGGAGGAAGGCAGAGAAATGGAATGCTTTGTAAATGCCAGGCATGGTAGGTACACCGAAACAAAAATTGATTTAGATCAGAAAGATTGCAAGATACATTGTTTAATCAAGGACCTTGGCAGCCAAACAGGATCCCCTTAGGAGATAAAGCTCAGAGTTCTGGGATGGTGTTCCTCAGATTTTAATGTGCATATAAACCTGGGTTCTTCTTAAGATGCATATTCAGATTCCATGATTGGTCCTGAGACTGCATTTCTAAAGCTGTCCCAGGTAATGCTGATGCTACAGGTCCAAAGGCCACATTTTGGGTAACAAGGCCCAACAGCCACAAGCCTCTGAGCCAATATCATTAGACAAATTAGCAGCTTCAGTGAATTATCAGCCAAACCACAGTGACTTTATGGCCAAAAAGGATCTTGACCTTCATCAGGTTCTCCAGGGTACAAAGACCTTCTCATCCATTGAGATGCAAAATAATTTTGTATCTTCTCTCCCTCTGTTTCTAATCAGAGACAAAAAAAAAATCTGTCCCAACCATGGGGTCACAAAGAGTCTGACACGACTGATTGACTAAAACTTTTGCTTTTATAGACTCCAATGTTTTGTTATTGTGAGTTAAGTAAAGGTGACATTAAGATGATTTCAAATTTGGAATAAAAATTGAGTCTGCTTCTTAGGCTATGTTTAAGTCAAATTTTTGCCATTGATTTTTTTTTTTTGAGGAGTGGGGGATGTAACCAGCCACATCATCACTTTCAGCCTTTTACATGAATGAAGAGCTGAAGAGGTGGATTTTAGTAAGATCTGGGTGAGTGCTCCAATCAATGTCTACCATATTCAGTCCCCCAATCACCTTGTGACAAATGGCAGCTGGTTCAGTTTCAGACTGCTGCCACAGATCCACATGGGGATTGAATTCAAGACTGAGATGCATTAGAACAACCATGGCAAAGCAACTGAGCAATGGACCAGTGAATGTGACTAATGATGCCAAAATCTCAACTTCTGTACACTGGTGCCGAATCAAATCTTGGAGACAGAGTTTTAGGTGAAGTAGAAAAAATATAGCTTTACTGATTTGCCAGGCAAATGGGGACACAGCAGGGTCATACCTTAAAAGCTGTATGTCCCAACCCAGGGGGAATTAGTGAGAAGTTTTATAGCAATGGTTCAAGCACAGGGTTGCTGGTCTTTGATAAGGATAAGGATCAGAGTGTGTGCAGGACTTGCTTTTTCCTATAATCTGCCTGAGATGGTCTCCTGGTGAGCTTTTTGAGGTTATCAAACTGTGACCTCTGGAATGAAGAATGTTAACATCTTCCATTTGTTGGGGGTTTTAGGTCTGCAGCAGAGCTCAAAGATAATGTTATGTGTAACAGGACAATGAGGTGGAGCCAGGACCCTGCTCCAAACCTGCACTATTGTCTTTTGACTGCTCCTCCTTTGTCTCTGCATCTCTTCCCTTCCCTGATTAGCAGTTGTTAGAATCTGCCCTTCAAAACTCAGGGAAGGTCATGGAGGCTGGAGTCTATTGCTTACAAACAAGCAATGGGAAACACAGAAAGGCTTCCATGCCCAGGATCCCCACAGGGTCCTGCTCTATTTTACTAACAGGAAGACCCATTGCTTGTAAGGCAGGGTCTCAAATCCCAGGGCAGAAAATATGATGTTTAACACTACCTGAATATTTACACGATCACCAAACTCAATCCTGAAAAGGCAGCACCATGGCTGCCTGTGTGTTGTGTCTATCTGTACCTTCCCCTTCTCCCACTCCGACAGCTCCCATAGCTGACTTGATCCCTCTTACCTTGGTATTTTTGTCAGTCAAAATTTAATATATACTTGTAGTCATAAAGAATAAAAATGATTCTTTCCCCAAAAAAGTCTTTCTAGGATTTATCAATGGAATATGGAACTTATCAGAATCGAACTGGTAGAAGCTACCATATCACCCATCGCCCTACTTTAGGCATGAATAATACTTAAACATCCTTGATTATTATAACCTTTTTATGCTATTTATAATAAGCCTTAGAGAAACAGATTCTACAGGCTCCTTAAAGAATGTCCTCTATAGTTAAGAGCATTTACAGTAAAGAAAGCCTTCTGCCACCTGACCATATTTCTTTGCACTGAGAGTTTCAAACGAAAAAAAGGAAACAAAGTATCACAAGGCAACCATCACGTGTCCTGCTTCCACTATCACACCTGTTAGGGGACACCTTTCTTAGCACATTCCCTTATGGCTCCTAGAACAAAAGGAAAAAACCACTGCTCAGTTCCACATATAAGCAAACCCTAGTGATCAAAACCACCAAGTTCCTGGCACTAAATAGTTTCCTGACACTTCTTTTTGACCAATATAAATAAAATGCAGTGTTTGAAAAAAAATCTATGTTTATATTGAACACATCAGTTTGCCTATTCAAAGGAAGACAAAAAGGAGGTTGGGAATTAACATACACATGCTACTGTATGTAAGATAAATGACCAACCAGGACCTACTGAATAGCACAGGGAACTCTACTCAATATTATGTGATAACCTATATGAGAAAAGTAGAGAAGGCAATGGCACCCCACTCCAGTACTCCTGCCTGGAAAATCCCATGGACGGAGGAGCCTGGTAGGCTACAGTCCATGGAGTCGCTAAGAGTCGGACACAACTGAGCGACTTCACTTTCACTTTTCCCTTTCATGCACTGGAGAAGGAAATGGCAACCCACTCTAGTATTCTTGTCTGGAGAATCCCAGGGACAGCGGAGCCTGGTGGGCTGCCGTCTATGGGGTCGCACAGAGTCGGACACGACTGAAGCGACTTAGCAGCAGCAGCAGCATATGAGAAAAGAATCTGAAAAAAAATGAATATATGTCTATGGATAACTGAATCACTTTGCTGTACACCTGAAAAAAATCCAAAAAAAATTTTTTTTAATTAAAAAAAAAAAGACACAGACCACTGCTGCCCTACATGGCAGCCACCAGTCACATGGATCTATGTCCACATACATCTAAATTCATTCAAATAAGATTACATCAAAGTTTAATTCTTCAGTCATACTAGCCACATTTCAAGTGTTCATTATGGAAGGCTGGTAACTATTGTATATTAGCGCGTAGAACATTTCCACCATCAGAAGAAAGTTTTGTTAGACAATGTTGGTCTAAAGGGATGCAAACCAGGTAAGAGCATACCACAGATATCCTCTGATACCACTGATATCCTCTGATATCACTGATAAGAGGATACCACTGATATTCCCAAGTATTAGTAGTGATTATCTTTAGAAATTGAGATTGGAGGGTGGAGGAAAAGTCCTTTTCTAATTTATGTGCTTGTTGAGTTCAGTTACTTCAAGGAGTCTTATCTACTTTTATTCTTTTTTAACATGAAAACCCTGAAGTTTTGGTGAGGAATCTAACTTGTAATTAAATGTATTTTGGAGCCATGTTGGGGCAACGTGTTCTGTTTCTTTACATGCATTTAGGAATCAAGCTGGTTTTCAGTAGAGTTAGAGTATGCCCACGAGTACTGCTCGGTGATCAAGGCAGACTCATTCTCACTGGCTTTTGTTTCGTTTTTTCCCCCCATTTCTATTCTATGGATAAAGCAATGAAGGAACATAGGCTTGGAAGCAAAATTGTACATCGAGCTGAGTTTAATTTAGCAAAAATGTATTGAGCTTCTATTGTGGTTTGCCCTATCCATCACAGTATAAGGTTGAATGTGTCCTCAAGGAACTTGTAGTCTAGTGGGAAAACTGATCTATAAACATATTATTCCAAGACAGAGGGGCAGCATGATGATAGAGGTATATGCAGCAGGTGATAGGAATCCAGGAAGGGTCATTAGCCCCACTCTGAAGATCAGAAAAGACATAGTTCAACAGACTTAGAAAGGGGTGTGTACATATTAATGAGGAAAAGAAAGGATTTGGTGAAGGAGAAGATATCCATGGAAATGATACAAGCAAAGGAAGGGGTTAAACCAGAGGGGAGTATGCAGTCCCAGGCAGGGTGGCCCCCATTGGGATAGGCCATCCTTTAGCTGAAAGGCCTATGCTCTGCCTGAATCTAGAAGGGATAGACATTGTACTCTTCGTGAGAAGATCATGAGCTTCATGCCCAACGACACTGAATCTGAATCCTGGATGCTTCTCTTCCTGGCTAGTTGAATAAATAACCCACCTCGCTGATACAAGCCTCTTTTCTCTCTGTGCAAAATGCCCAATGATACCCAGCTAGCAGGGTGAGGTAAGAACCAAGCAGGGTAAGGTGCATAAAGCCAAGCACACTGCTGGCTCTGATGCCCTGTGATGCTCTGTTGCTTTCTTCGTTTATCCCAGTTGTACCATTTGATAAAGTGTCTCATTACCGGGACTCATGGAAGAGGAAGAATCTTGATAATATCATCACCAGCATCATGATACTGAGCATCCTTTTGTGCTCAATGTCCTCTTGTCAAGGACCATCACAGTACCTGTTTCCATCCTCCCAACAAACCCCTGAAGAAAATATTATTCCCTCCATTTTGGAGCAGGTAAAGCTGAGGTTTGGAGCTGTAAAGTAATATTCCCAAGCTCCCATGCCCAAAAGGAAGCCCCAGAACTTGCAGTAACGTCTGACTGGCTGGCAAGCTTCTGTGCACTGTGCTCCTCCGCTGAGCATTGTTTTGATGCAGCTGAGAATCCACTTTTATGAAGAGATTTGGGAAATAGTTTGAACAACAAAGAATTATCACTCATGATCTCAGTTTCCTGAAGGACCGCATAAAGGAATCTGATTTTAAAAGCATAAAGTTTCTCTTAGGATAACGTCCCTGTATGACTTAATTTTTCCCTCAAGCCAGAAAAGGTAGCCTGATTTGACCTTGACCTTTGTCAACCAGGCTTTAGCAAGCCTGGGCAGACTTCCGGCCACCTCAATCAGCCTCCAGGCTCTAGGTGGCTGCAGGGCAGAGCCTAGGAGACCCCTAGACTCCAGTTGCAAAAATTCTGACCAAGGAATAATTTGAATATTAATAACAATTGTTGAAATGATAGCCACAAGCAGTTTTTCCATTTGACAGTAGGCAACACAGATACATATTCAAATCCCCAAAGTCCAGGCTCAGGCATCCACCCCAGCCAGGTGTTAACCAAGCCAAGGAGCTTACTGGCTGGAGCCAAGAGATCCATGACCCTCTTATCTCGGGTGCAGCCCATCCTCCACCCTCTCCTGCGCTGCCCTTTCCAGGCACCTCCCGGAGGCCCTCTGCCTCCAGTCAGCTTCTTGTTTCAAGAGAGAACAGAGGGAGCCCCAAACCGGGAAAGACATTTTTAATCAGTTACCAGACGCCTTTGAACTTCAACAGGAGTCTCCTTCAAGGTGTGCTTCAAATTTAAAGTGGAAGCCGCCGAGAGAAGCAGTCTGAGATAATCTGAACCAGAGTAGCAAAGGCCAGGCATGCACGTGTGTGTGTCAGCCAGGCCTCACAGCCCCGTCTAGCAGACACAGACATTAGACACAGACTCAGAGCTCCCCGCCTGCTCTAAGGATCACCCTGTAATTCTGCTTGGGTGCAAGCAAGGGAACAAGAGGTCACCCCCGCTGGGTCCCCATTGGGACCAACATTCCTTTGGGGCCCCAAACCCATGTTTTTGTCATCTACAAGAATGAGATGTTGATTACCATTTTTTAAATTTATTTTTAATGAAGTTTAGTTGATTTACAATATTGTGTTAATTTCTGCTGTATAGCAAACTTATATATACATTCTTTTTCATATTCATTTTCCTTATGGTTTATCCCAGGATACTGAATACAGTTCTCTATACAGTAGGACCTTGATGTTTATCCATTCTCTATATAATACTTTGCATCTGCTCTGATTATCATTCTTAATATGGTTGTTTATTATTTGCTATTTGTTATTTCAGGACTAAATAATTTCTCTGAGCCAGCAAACATTGTCCAAAGTGCTCCAGCAACAATTCCTCATTTAACCTTCCCCAAAACATTGCAAGGAAGGTAGCATCATTCCTGCTGTACAAATTAGGAAACCAAAGCTCAGAGAAGTTTACATAAACTGGCCTGAAATACACAGTGTGGTGGAACAGGGGTTACTAAGGACATATTGTGATGATTAGGAAATAGGACTGGAAAGCAGAAAGCTGACTTTAGAGAAAAGAATGTTTGTTAATTGGCTTTAAGTGACATCTGTGCAATTAGCCCTCATGTTGAACTGATCTTAATTTCCTCTGGGCCACGGATCTCCCATCAGGAAAATAGGACTCATGGCTCGGTCCTTAAGACCAACTCATTAATTAATTGACTCATCTATAACCTCAATGTACAAAGTCTTGACTCTATTGTGAAGCACTTATATCTATCTTCTCATTCATAAAGCACTTACAAAAGGCAGGCAGGCTGTGTGGTATGTGTGCATATGTGAGTTAAAATGCACCATCTATTTAGCTAGTGGTCCCCAATGCAGGCAGTGTATTGGATACTCTAGAAATCACAGTTTAAATGATGGGGACACTGAAGAGAAGGTATCCCTTTAGAAAAAATAATGAGGTCTTTTTGTCTAATTGCTCATTTATCACAGGATTTTATCTCAGTCTGCCAACCTGCAAAAAAGGAAAAGGCAGCCACAGATTTAGCCTTGTTCATCTACAACTTTAACCAGCATGTGCTTCTAATGAAGCCAAGACTTTCTGGGCTGGAGAATTTACTGGTCTAGAAGGTAACCAAATGTTCTATCACCTCCTCTAATTGAACAGTAATAAAAATGTCACAAACGGTGTCAATTACTCATTGATGGGTTGCTTTCCTATTTACCTTTTAAGACATCAAGTGGTTCTGGAAAGTACTCTGGCTGCACCGTTTTTCCTCCCAACTGCCCCCACTCCCAGTAATATATCTTTCAGAAGTGACAAGGAGAGACAGTGTTGCTTGTTGGTGTCTGGTCATTAAATATCTGTTGGAATCCGTGACTTAGGTTGGGTCCAGACATTCAATCACAGAATGGGGGGAAAAAGTCAAAATAAAAGCAAAACATGAGTGTTGGTTAATTATGATCTAAAAGTCAATAAAGTCATCTGATGGCAGATTTAGGGGAACTCATTAGAGAGTGGAATTCAATTGTGGAGAAAAGCAAGCTGCTACAGCTCCAAAGTCAGCCAGTTTCATTAGGGTCCTCAAATGGGATGAGAGAAATGCCTCCAGGGCCTGAGTCCTGTGCCCGCTCCCCATCCAGGTCGACTCCCAGTAGAGCATCTGCAACGTATTTACAGGGGTAAGTCAAGAAGTAAGTAAAGAGCAAGATAGCCAGGTATCCAACACAAGCTACTTTCTTCTCATTTCACAGAATTAAACTGCTTGCTTAAAAAGGAATGCCAACCAAACTTCAGGACCATAAAGATTTCAGTGGACACAGTTTTGCTGGGCCAGCATCAGGCATCTTAAAGCCACAGGCACCAGGGAGAGAGTTGTAACCCTTTTGTGTGTGTGACCATTTTGAGAGTTGCTATTAATAATAAACCAAGTAGTGCTAGGCTGCAGAAAATGACAGTGAGAGCTCCTTGTGAACCATATAGTATATATTTGTTTAAGTGTGGAATTCGCTCTGGAACTTAAGTCTCCCGAAGCAAAGCCATAAAACAGGCAGTGTTTATCTTTGGCTTCTTACTGCCAGAATCCTCTCCTTTGAGGGGCCCTCTGCTCCCTGCATGTTTGTCCTCATGGCTCAGGGTCCTGCTCCTCAGTCTCTTAAAACTTACCTATCAATCTTTTATGAGTCCTGCATCCATCTCGTGACACCTTGCCAGGCTATGAGGGAGTGACGAAAAGAGTAAACTGTAATCTGTGTCTCCCAGAATCTGTGAATATTGTTGGAGAAAGAAGAGATCAAGGTATTTCAAGCATCCATCCTACTGTCTCTGAGCCTTTCCTTAAAAGAAAAATGTCCTCTTCTCCCTGTTTATTAGACAAGGTGATCTGATTTGAGCCTCGCAAAATCTGAAACTGAGCCCATTTACCCTGATCGCCATACTTAAAAAAAAAAGAAAAGAAAGCTGCATGAAATCAGAGCATCTCCTCAAGCAATCAGACCCAAGCAAAGGGCGAGAGGCAAGGCAGTGAATTATAACACTATATTTACACTACTGTGTGTGCTTACGTGGTCCATTTCTGTTGTCCAGTCCTTAGGAGCCAGATTTTCTCTGCTTTAAAACATGGAAATAAAGAGCTGGCATGACATATTTCTCTGAAGGTGATGCCTTCCCTGGTAGGGAAAGATTTCATGTATCAATATGAAATAGATGGGCCCCAAAATAGAAAAAGAAATGGGCAAAAAGAAGAAATACATACCCATTAAAGGAGAAAAGAATCCAATTTTATTAATACCCAAGTCCAAATTAAAGAACTGTAAGTGTCATTTTTCATCTATGGATAGTGTCCAAAATTGGCGAAGGATTAATGAAGAGGGGACAGCAGTTTGCTGCTTAGCAGCAAGTGTAAACGGACACAATCCTTTTACAGAGCAATTTTCTGATCAGTAATTGTGAAAATGTTCATAGCCTTGGGCTTGGTAATTCTGCTTCCAAGAATATATCCTTAGAAAATAAGCTGAGATGCATTTGTGGCTCTGAGCACAAAAGCATCCAGCACCCCCCACCTCCCCGCATCCCCCCACCCCGCCCAGCGTGACTGCCTTGTCTGGGCTGGGCTGCCAGGAAGCCTCCTGCACCAGCTTACCCCCAGGGAGCAGCTTATACTTTTCAAACACACTGAAGGAATCCAGATGTGCTCCTGACCTCCCGATGGTCTAACCTCATGTCGGCCCTCGCTCCTTTAACCTCGGGGCCATTAGCAGGTTTCTGCCTGTGTCTCTGCCACTTATTCAGTCTGCATAGTGCCCCTCTTTCACGGAGGGTGAGTCATGAGTTCGCCTCTTCTTTCACCTTAGTCTCATCAAGCAGAAATTCCTGGAGGTTTGGTGTGCATATTTCAGCCTGCCCAAGCATCCACGCTGGATGTAGTTTTTACTCTTATTTTTCTGTGGATTATTTTAATGGGGATCTAGAAGGAGAGGAATTAGACTCTTGTTCTGATACCACAGACATCACCCAGAAATCCTGGGTTCCTTTCCTAAAAGCAGAAGAGCATCAGAAGGAGGTGAGAAGGGAGGAAAGGGGAGAGCTCCATTTGTGGGTCTCCCCCTTCATAATTGCAGATAAATCGCTGCAAGCTTGTCTGTTGGTGTGAGTTATTTTAAACAGTTTGCCACTTGTCTGGATGTTACTGAATGGGGATTTGGTGGGGAGAGGATTATTGGAGAAAGAAGAGATGGACATATGTCAAACAGAAAGAAAGAGAGCTGGAGAATAGCAGACTTCTGGGGAAGAATAATTGAGATGTGATGCCATGATGCAAGAGAAAGGACTGGCTTGCTATGAAGGAACTTTAGAATCTAGAGCCAAGGTAACTGACATCTGGAGAAGTCATAGTCATGATGTGCACCAAGAAGCAGAAGGGAGAGAGTTTTCTGAAGGTCTAATTTTGTCCCATTTGCAAGTTTTCCTACAAATCTGGTGGAAGCAATCGTCTCCTTTGCAATCCCTGAATCAAAGGTCCACCTTGATGAACGGCATAAAGTTGTTTGACTGCACAAAAACCATTTCTTCATAGAGTTATTAAGTTACTTGGTTACTTTGAAAGTGAGAAGTAGATAGCCAAATGCTTTCAGAGTTAACATACAGATTTGACAGAACACAACCATAGTTGTGTGGAGGCAGAGTTGGCATTACAAAACACTTTGTTGTTGTTTAGTCACCATGTCATGTTCGACTCTTTACAACCCCAAGGACTGTAGCTTGCTCCTCTATCCATGAGATTTCCCAGGCAAATACAGAAGCAGGTTGCCATTTCCTTTTCCAGAGAATCTTCTTGACCCAGAGATTGAACCTGTAGCTCCTGCATTGTAGGTGAATTCTTTACCACTAAGCCATCAGGGAAGCCCAAAACGCTTTAGAACATGCTAAACCATGCAGATGTAGTTTGTCTTTTAATATTCATCTGAGGTCTACAGACCTCTCCTTTTTTTCCATCTTCAAATGACCCATGTTTGATCTTCTCTAGAGGGTCTTGGTTCTATATGGCACATCATAGTAAAGAAAGCCATACAGACAGGGAAAATCCAGACTTGATTTGGCAATTATTATTTTTTTATTTTTATTTTGAATCACTGAGAACCTTCAAAAAATTGTCACCGAGTTCAACAAAATTTGTCATACATGTATGTGTGTGTGTAAAAACTGTTTTTAAGACCAGGCTGATTAGAGCTGGAAATGCTCTAGAAAAAACAAAGCTGATCAAGGAAATTTGGGTGATGTTTAACAGCTGTTTCCTGGGTACATATCTGTTATATTTATTCAACCACAATTAAATGTGATTTTAATAATCATTTGGTATTTAAATAATATACTATGATTGTCATATGGAATTTTAATTAAATGCACATTTTCCTCTAAAATATGAAGCGTTACCACTGTGAAAAGACCTTTTCTCTCCTAAGAAGATTTTTTTAAGAGTAATGGTCCCTGTGATTCAGTAAAAAAAAAAAACAAAAAAAAAACCTTTTCCAATATTATTTACCCTCCTCCACTAATCCGGCATTTGATGAGTCTTGAGGGAAATGAAAGACAAGAATTTTAAACTAAGTAAGTGTTCTCATAATCTCCAAATGAGGATAATGAAAACAGTGCACAGAAGGATATGCCTAAGATAAAACATGCTTCAAGTAAATAGCACATAAGAAGCAGGAGTTACTTCCATTCTGTCTCTGTTCAAGGCATTTCCTCTATGCCATGTTTGTAAAGCAGTCACATTCCATCTTCTTTACGTTTGTTCTCCTTTTCTTTGGGAAACTTTATATCTTATACATTTCCCCCTCAGCATTCAAAGGCTCTGAACTTAGATCTTAGTTAAAAGCAAGTTTGTAAATGGAACTTGTTGAATCACCATCCATTCTTCCCAGACTGCAGAAAATCAGTGTTTGGGTGCTCATCACACATGTGTGCTAAAAGCCCCTTTATTTTCTATCATTTTATATAATCGTTTTTAAAGCATTATTTTTCGGTGGTGTCCTTTTATGATTTCTGCCACCTGTTCACCAATTCTTACCTGTGGTCTCAATGTGTCTATTGAACTCTGACCAGCCCAGGATGAAGAGTGATGTTAGAAATCAAATGCCTGATGCAGTCAATGACAATTAAAAAAAACAAGAAAACTAGTGTGTGTGACTCTTCCCCCTCATCAAGGGGTAACAGCTTCAGCAGCTGCCTTTCCTTTTTGTCCTTCTGTTTGCTCTTTATCTTCTTGGAAATCCAAGAACCCTTTCTGTTAGAAGCGTGTAAACCAGATTTCAGCCTCATTTCAGAGCAAAGGACAGTTTGTCATCCAAGCAGTGAATACAAGACAACTTCCAGTTATTTTTTAAAGCCAAGGGTTAACATACTAAAGGGAAAACACTGTTTTCCCAAGCTCTATTTGTTACAAAATGCCAATAAGCATCTTTCAAATATATTTAATCTATAAAAGCCATAGGACTTTTTTCTAATATTTCCAGTCAACATTTTCTAGTAATAAAAAAGTATATTTTTCTAAAGTTTGGGGTAATGACATAAAATATGCTTGATTGATTTTCTGCCCTTAAGTTTCAACCCTCCTATAGAGAGTCTAGAATAGAATATAACAGATCTCACACTTGTTCACAAGCTGTGCACGAGGTACAATGGAGGTAATTTCAGCTAGAATATTTCATTGGAATTGTGAACAAGTACTGAATCTCTATCCTATGGCTGGAAAGAGGAGGAAATTGGGAGAGGTGGGGGAGAAGCAGAAAGAAGCCTTATCTAGTCAAGAAGGATTCCTTGAACCTCATGTTGGGTAAGAAAATGCCTCTTCCCTATGGCATAGGGAACCTGACACCAGCTGAGCTGAGAGGAAAACAGGAGGTTGAAATCTTCAAAGTATAGAAGGGATTCCACATGGGCCACCAAATGCAGGGGGCAGAGCAGATACCATAGGCTAAAGGATGGAACCAAGGACTAGAGGGCCAGAGACAAGATCATGGAACCAAGTGCCAGAGCTCTCCAGACTGTCAACTGGGGTCCTTCGTGACATTCTGTAGAGTACCATCACAGCCACCAGGGCAGAGGGCCAAGATATCAGAGTGGAGGGCAGGGTCTGGGATGCAGCAGCAAAAAGTGAGGGTGGAGAGGCATCTCTAGTACCTGGAAAGCCCGCAAGCTTCATGTTTGAGGCATTGGCAGATGATGCATAGATGTGACAAGAGAGTATAATCTATCTCCTATTCTTCCATATTTCTCTACTGCTAAAGTAGGAAAATATACTTATCAGAAGGATGACAAATATGTGGAATAAAATCTAACATGCTCTCCTTCTTAGCCCACAGTCAGCATTGCCAAGAGACTGTGGGACTCTTTGCATGAGCAAGTTTCAAAATTCTTTTCAATACAGTCTTCTTATTAATATTAAAGACCACTAGGAGTTGACAAAGGGCTTCCCCCATGGCACTAATGGTAAAGAATCAGCCTGCCTGTGCAGGAGACACAAAAGACGCAGGTTTGATACCTAGGTGCGGAAGATCCTCTGGAGAAGGAGATGGCAACCCACTCCAGTATTCTTGCCTGGAAAATCCCATGCACAGAGGGGCCTAGTGGGTTACAGTCCATGGGATCACAAAGAGTCGGACATGACTGAGCACACACACGCCACCAGGAGTTGACATTCGAGTTAAACCCATTTGCCTTCTCTACTTCAGGCTGTTCTTTGATGCAGACAGTCTCTGCCGTTCTATCTTCTCTAGTTGCTTGTTGGCTGCTTGTGACATAGTCAGCCCAGTGCTGGGACTGGTTCTTACCAGCTCACATTGCCAGGCATTAATTTTCAGGAAACTTGCAAGACAGTTGTTAGTCACAGCCATCTTTAAGAGTTAAATTATATAGGGAATTCCTATATTCACCATCAGCAGTGATTTTGGAGCCCCCAAAAAAAAAGTCTGACATTGTTTCCACTGTTTCCCCATCTATTTGCCATGAAGTGATGGGACCAGATGCTGTGATCTTAGTCTTCTGAACGTTGAGCTTTAAGCCAACTTTTTCACTCTCCTCTTTCACTTTCATCAAGAGGCTCTTTAGTTCTTCTTCACGTTCTGCCATAAGGGTGGTGTCATCTGCATATCTGAGGTTATTGATATTTCTCCCGGCAATCTTGATTCCAGCTTGTGCTTTTTCCAGCCCAGCATGTCTCATGATGTACTCTGCATACAAGTTAAATAAGCAGGGTGACAATATACAACTTTGATGTACTCCTTTCCCTATTTGGAACCAGTCTGTTGTTCCATGCCCAGTTCTAACTGTTGCTTCCTGACCTGCATACAGGTTTCTCAAGAGACAGATCAGATGGTCTGGTATTCCCATCTCTTTCAGAATTTTCCACAGTTTATTGTGCTCCACACAGTCAAAGGCTTTGGCATAGTCAATAAAACAGAAACAGATGTTTTTCTGGAATCCTCTTGCTTTTTCGATGATCCAGTGGATGTTGGCAATTTGATCTCTGGTTCCTCTGCCTTTTCTAAATCCAGCTTGAACATCTGGAAGTTTGTGGTTCGCATGCTATTGAAGCCTGGCTTGGAGAATTTTGAGCATTACTTTACTAGCATGTGAGATGAGTGCACTTGTGCAGGATTTTGAGCATTCTTTGGCATTGCCTTTCTTTGGGATTGGAATGAAATCATCACCAGAACCAATTTTAGAACCTCTTCATCAAACAAAAAAGAAACCTATTCCTATAAGAAGTCACATCCAATTTCTTCCTCACTCTGTCCCTTGGTTCAGTTCAGTCACTCAGTCGTGTTAGACTCTTTGAGACCCCATCGACTGCAGCATACCAGGCTTCCCTGTCCATCACCAACTCCGGAGCTTGCTCAAACTCATGTCCATCAAGCCTGTGATGCCTTCCAACCATCTCATACTCTGTCATCCCCTTCCTATACCTGCTAATTGCCTTCTCCGTCCTATACCTAGGCAACCACTAATCTACTTTTGATCTATGGATTTACATATTCTGAACATTTTATATAATAGAAAGCAAAATATATTGTCTTTGTGTCTGGCTTCTTTCAGGTAGCATGTTTCCATGATTCATCTGTATCATAACATGTATCATACTTAATCTTTTTATAGTTGAATAATATTCATTGTATGGATATAAAATAGATGCCACATTATATTACCCAGTCATAGGCTCATAGACATTTAGGTTATTTCTACTTTTGAGTTATTATGATTAAAGCAGATACAAACATTTGTTAAGGAGTTTTTGTGTGGACATATATTTTCATTTATCTTGAGTGTACACCTGAAAGTGAAATTGCTGAGTCATATGAAAATTCAACATTCAGCATTTTGGGGAAATGCCAGACGGTACTCTGCAGTAGTTGTACTGCTTTATTTCTTACCATCCCACCATAAAGTTTTAATTTCTTCATAGCCATGTCAACAATTGTTATCGTCCATTTTTTAAAGCATAGCCATTCTTGTCGATATAAAGTGGCGTCTCATGTGGTTTTGATTTTCATTTTCCTAATACACTAAGTGTATTGAGTACATTTTCACATTCTTATTGGCCCATTGCATATCTTATGTGAAGAAACTATTTAAATCCTTTACTCATTTTTTAAAAATTATTTGGCTGTTTACTGTGAATATTCTTTATATATTCTAGATTCGAGTTCTTTTATCAGATATATGATTTGCAATTATGTTCTCTCACTCTTTTCACTTCCTTGATGGTGTCTTCTGATGCACAAAAATGTTTAGTTTTTGATGAAATCAAATTATTTTTCCCTGTGGTTGTTTATGCTTTCAGAATCACATTCATCATTGGCTAATTCAAGAGCTGAAAGATTTAAATCTACGATGTCTTTTAAGAGTTTTATAATTTTGATGTTACATTTAAGTCTTTGATCAATTTGAATTAATTTTTGTAAATGTGGTGAGTAACGGAACCAACTTTATCCCTTTGCATGTGGTTATTCATTTACCCGTTTGTTAAAAGGACTGATTTTCCCCATTGAACTGTCTTGGCACCCTCGATGAAAATCAACTGACCATAAATATAAGGATCTGTTTCTTGATTCTTAATTTTATTCCATTGACATTATTATGCCAGCATTGCATTGTCTTTCTACAAAACTGACTATTGAAACTCTGTAGTAAGTTTTGAAATCAGGAAATGTAAATCCCCCAATTTTGCTCTTCTGTTTTCAAAATTGTTTTGGCTATGCTGAGTCTCTTACATTTCTCTACTAGTTTTAGGATCAGCTCATTAACTTCTGAGACCGAAAAAAAGAAGGCAGCTGGGGTTTTGATTTGGATTTCATTGATTCTGTAGATCAACTTGGAGAACACTGCCAATTAACAACCTTGTCTTTCAATCATGAACATGGGATGTCTTTTCATTAGGTCTTATTTAATTTCTTTCAAAACTGTTTAGTTGTTCAAAGTGTGCAAGTCTTGTATTTTTTGTTAAATTTGTTCCATTCTTCAATATTTTATTCTTTTTTATGAAATTTAAAATTTTATTTTTAGATTGTTCATTGGTAGAAATGCAATTTATTTGGTATTTAGATCTCATACCCTACAACACTGCTGAACTTATTTAACAGCTCTAAAATGTTGGGCATTTTTTCCTGAATCCCTTAATATTTTCTATTCAAAAGATCAGGTTATCTGAAAACAGTAGTTCTACTCTCCAATTTCAATTTGTTTCTTTCTTTTTTTTTTCTTGCTTAATTGCCCCGGCTAGGAACTTCAGTGCAATTTTGAATAGAAATGGTGAGAGCCAACCTCCTGTCCTTTTCCTCTCCTTAATTTTGAAGAGTTGTTTTGCTTGATATAAAATTCTTGAATAACAGTCTTTTTCTTTCAACATTTTTCATGCATTATCCCACTACTTCCTGGCCTCCATGATTTCTGATGAGAAATTAGCTGTAAATCTTATTGAAGCTTCTTTGTACATGATGCTTTTCTCATGCTGCTTTCAAGATTCTCTCTTTGTCTCTGGCTTTTGATAGTTTGATTACAACATGTCTCAGCTTTGGATCTCTTTGATTTTATCCTACTTGAAATTTGTTGAACTTTTCAGATGTATAGATTAATGCTTTTCATCAAATTTGGGAAATTTGTGGCCAGCTTGGTGAGATGTCGTTTACACACTTTTCCTTTAGTTGTTTAAACTTAATTTTATTTAGTTCTTTGAATGTATTTAAAATAAATGAATTAAAGTTTTGTCTAGTAAGTCCAGTGTCTAGAATTTCTTAGGACTCTTTCTATTGCCTCTTCTTTCCTACTGGTCATACTCTCTTTTTTATTTCCATATCTCATTTTTTTGTGGTGAAAAGCTTAACAGTTTAATTAACACTATATGGCAACTGTCAGATCCTACACCCTCCCAGTTTGTTGTCATTGCTGTTTATAGTTATGGTTTGCTGCTGATGTTTTTTGGCACCTTTCCTGAACTAATTCTGTAAACTTTGAGTTGTTTGTTTTGTGTGCCATTGAAATCTCTTTCTGGTTAGCTTAGTGCTCAGCTAATGATAAGACAAATATTTTCTTAAATGCTTAGAACCAGTAATCTCCCAGGCGTTGCAAAGAGCATCTGTGTACATGTTGGAGTATACCTTCTGCCTTTAAGTGGAGACACTATTGTTCACAGAGGTTATGAAAAATTGTACAAATTCAGTAAATGCAAGTGGTTGCAAGATAAGAACGAGGAATTTTTGACATCATGCTCTTCTGTGACACTGGTTAAACTTTAATCTTCTCAAGTTAACTCAGAGGAGGAAGGAATATCTATCCTTACTGAGGCTCCTCACACTACTTACTGGCCAACATTTAAATATATGTTATTTTATTCTATCTGTACCAAAACACTGTGAGGAATAAGAAATATGGAGATGCTAAAAAAAACTGATAAAATCACACTTCTATAAAATACCCAGCCCATAGATGTTCAATAACAATTTATTAAAAATATGAATACAAGTGGCTGAATCTGGCTCTAGTTCTGATGGACAACCCTTTTCTCTTCCATAAAACTATCTAGATATACTAATACATATGGAGCAACATATATGATTCTTCATAGACAACTGGTTGTTTGGGGGGTGGTTGGGTTCTTTTTCTTTTTTTTTTTTTTTGCCTATTAAAGAAGCAGATGGAGTAGAAAATGGCAACCCACTTCAATATTCTTGCCTGGGAAATTACATGGTCGGAGGAGCCTAGCGGGCTACAGTCCACAGGGTCACAAAGAGTTGGACACGACTGAGCAACTGAACATGCATGCAATGTATAACATATAATTTCTACTGCTGTGTAAAGAAAGTAAAGATCTTTCTCAAAATATTATAGCTTAAAATTAAAAAAAAAAAATGGCAGCAGACACTCAAAGAATCAGGTCCTTGCTTTAGTAGAGCAAGGAGATAAGAAAGGCAGGCTATTGCAGTGCCCAAAGCAACAGGCAAAGATAAAAGCCTGGAAAATGATATAGTGTAAAGATAGGGCGCCTGGCAAGCAAAGTCTGTGCTTTCCACCTACATCTAGAGCCCCCTAAAAGCCATTCTTCTGTTGGTCTTAAATTCAACCAGTGATTTCACAACAATCTTTTCTATTTTCATGATCTGAAAAGATGAAAGTTTCCAGAGAAGGTGGGAAGAGTACTTCAAAAGTTCATCTCACAACTCTTTAGGATCAAAGGAGTTTTATTTTCTTGGCAGTGAAGACCTGAAAGGTCAATTAAAAGGCACAATATTTTATAGGGCTCTTCATTGATGGGTTATTCTTTAAGTGCCAAGGGAGGAAATAAATAATATGCCTGACTATTTAATTAAAGCCTGCCCAAAGCCTGTGTATGGCTGTGTTCAGAAGCACCTCCACAGACCTGTTAGTGACGAGGTCAAAGTTAATGCAGAAGGGCACTTCTACAAATGTCTTAACCATTGTTTGTTATCTGCTTCCAATCTTCCTCCCTTCATCTCCAGGATGTAAGTAGGGATGAAAATGCACAGTCACTTGATTTACATACAAGATCAACATGCAGGACAATGTGAGAATTTAAGACAACTGGTTTTGGAAAAGGGATGACTTTTAATGAGTCAAAATAAATGTTAGTCTGATGAAGAAGGGGGAGAAATCAACAAATGATCAGAGACAAGGCCCTACAGAACTGGGCTGTGTCCACCAGAGTGGCCTGACCTCTGCCACCTACATATGTACTTTTCTCCATCTCTAATGAGCTACTTGTGTTCCCCCAGCCAGGGATAGCAGTTATGAAACACTGCTTTCACACCCCAAATTCCTCTGGAATTCAAGGATGTGATTTTTCTTTTTTCAGTTGAGTTTGTGCTCCCATCTTCCCTTTCAATAACACTCTGCTTCTCAAACTGTGAACATGCCTTGTTCCTCTGATCCTATGCCTTTGTGAACCACACTCTTCATTCTTTTTATTTTATTTATTTATAAGTTTATTTTTTTCATTTATTTATCTTTATTTATGTATTATGTATTTATTTTCAATTTATAATTTTTAAAGTTATTCTTTCATTTATTAATTTTATTTATTTATTTATTTTGCCATACCACATGGCATGCAGGATCTCAGATCCTTGACCAGGATCAAGCCCATGCTGCGTGTAGCGGAAGCTTGGAGTCTTAACCATTGAATCAGAGAAGTCCCAACTCTCCACTCCTTTCAACCTCCTTGTCTGGTCTTATCCCACACACTCATCAGAGTCCCGTCCAATAACACCTTCTTCTCCAAAGTCTTACCAAATAAATCTTGCTCATTGCTTCAACCCTTTAGCCTCTGGGGACACAGAACACTCTATCTCACACACGTAGTCCCTGCTGACCCTTCTTATTCAACTCATATGTTTTCTTCCTGCAGGGTTCAAGTACAGACACAGCACTCTGTGGACTTTTCTACTGATACTTCCAGGGCCTTATGTTTACTTTCTGTGACTTGAAAACTGAAGGCCCTTTGACATTTTGAGACCGTGTTTATTTTTATAAGAGTGAAATGATTGTGTGAATAAATGCACTACAACATAATAAAGTACTAAAAAAGTACTCATTTTTGAATGATACAAATTTTGATAATTTATAATTGTGGTTGAAATATTTTGAGGTCCCATTCCATTCCAGGTTGGAATGGTTTGATTCTTCTTACTATATTTGGTTACATCATTAACATTATTAGGCCCTATGTTAAGCCATTTTGGTGAATTGTTTTAAAAGTAAAGGGTTAAAACTTATAACATGGTCTGGAGGCAATAACTAATAATTAGCTGTACTGAGAACAAACTATGTGCCAGGCCTATATTAGCTGCTAGGACACTATAGGGGCATGACACCAAGATCCAGCTAGAAGTGCATCTGTACACACCAGCTGGAACTTGAGGAGGAGTCTATCACCAGTACCTACACAAGCTGAATTGTGTCCCTCCAAAATTCATATGTCTCATCCAGTAGTACCTTGGAACATGACTGTATTTGGAGATAGAGTCTTTAAAGAGGTAATTAAGTTAAAATGAGATCATTAGAGTGGGCCCTAACCCAGTAATCTTGATGTTCTTATAAGCAGAGGAGATTAGGACTGAGAGAGAGGGAAGGTGCAATGAGGACACAGGGAGAATGTGATCTTCTACAAACCAAGGAAAAGGGCCTCAAAAGAAACAAACTATACAGACACCTTGATCTTGAACTTGTAGCCTGCAGAATAGTGAGGAAGTAAATTTCTGTTATTTTAACCACCTCATCTATGGTACTTTGCTATGGCAGCCCTAACAAACTAAGACAATACCTCTTCTTTCTTCCAAGTTCAAGCTCCATTGAGAGACAGACACAGGAGTCAGTCATATCAACCAGAAAATACTAATGTTTAACCCTTACAGAGCTGGTTGAAGACCATGGCTTTGGTTCTATGACTCAAATGACTTGGTAGTACCACATTTTAAATCAGGCAAAATTTCCTACCTAGTTTCAGGTGTAGCCAGACAACCTCAGGCCAGGGAATTAAGTTCCTTACTATGTGGCAGAGAAAAGATCAAAATGTATGCCTCTTACAAAGAGGAAGATCTGAAAGAGAAAGAAGGAACTGAGTTCCTTTTCTTCTAGAAAATTCACCATCAACATAGGAGTGAGGGTATAGAACGAGGCCAGGAGTGTTAATATCAGAAGTCACTAGTCATTTCTATGACTTTCTGTTTCTACAGAAACAGTGGGGGATAAGTACTCCAGGTTTTTTGCTTTCTGAACTCATTTGGCATAAGCTCTAAGACTATGATCAACCAGGGATATGACCATCCCTCCTAGGAGAGAGATTTAACATCATAGAGCTGATCTATATGAAAACACCCCAAGCCCCACTGATTCCATCAGACATTATCAAGGATGCCTGGAGAATAAGACCAGCCAGAGGCAGTCTATGCAAATTGTCCAGATTGGACAGTCAGGAGGTTAATTGTAGGATTTGTTTATCATATCTGTGTCTGAGGGTGGACTTCATCTATGCTTCTTTTCCAGAGAGTAGCAGCATTTTCATTTTATGATATTAAGTTTGATATTGTGATAGAAAAGAAGATGGGAAAAACCTATCATAAAGTTATTAAATTTAAGAAAAAAATTGAACTATTTGTTTAATAAAATCCTGACCTTTAGAAGAGAAAATATTAGCTATAACAAGTCAAGTTTAAGTTAAAACTGTATTCACCAAAAAGACATATTATGTATTTTATATATTTGAAATTAGATGTACTTTCAATTTGTCTATTAAGTTCAATCATAAGAGAGACTGTGTAATTATCTTCTTTTCTAAACTTTTACTGAAATTAGAGTAAAAGTGAATAATGGTGAATAAATTTATAATAACACTGAGAATAGGAGGGAAGCCATCAAAACACAGAGTTTTGATTAATTTCTTGATGATACAGACAGAGGTAGGACTGCTTTGAAAAGAGAGCAGTAGCTAAGAATATGCTTAGGAAGGGCTGCAGTAAAAGTGGGAAACACTGATTATCCTCAGTGGAACCAGGCAGCCTCCAAGTCCAAAGTCAGAAAGTACAGAAGTAGATGTGAGCCACAGGGGCATAAACCACTGGGATAAGTAATTAAAAACTGACCACAGAAAAATTGGGCCTATTCTCCCACTCATAGTGCTGAGAAATTAGAAATAGTAGCATTAGTTCTCATAGCAAAACTGGAAGCTTATCCTCCAAAGAAAGAGAGCACTTTGCCCTGGGAAGGCTGTGCTCAGTGCTCATTTGTTAAGTTGTTTCTGACTCTTTGCAATCCCACGGACTGTAGCCCTCCAGGATCCTCTGTCCATGGGATTTTCCAAGCAAGGATACTGGAGTGGGTTGCCATGCCCTCCTCCAGGGGATCTTCCTTACCCAGGGGTCAAACTTGCGTCTCCCAAGTCTCTTGCACTGGCAGGCGGATTCCTTACCCACTGAGCCACTCCAAATATTGGCACCTCAAAAGAAAGGTGCTCCATATTTGGCACCAAGAGAATGATAAGTCTGCCTATATTTCTGCCTTTACATCCTAGAGCAGGGTTCCTCAACAGTAACTCTGTTAATAATTTACGCTGGATACTTCTTTGAGGGGACTGTTTTTGCACTATAGGATGTTTACTAGTATCCCTGGTCTCTACCCTAGTAACACAGTAGTAACCCCATTTGAGACCACCAAAAATGTCTACAGACATTGCCAAATACTTTGGGGGGACAAATCATCCCTGATTGACATCAGCTGCCCCTGAATGAAATCTAAAGATTAGCCCTGCCTACAAACACAGAATTGGAAGTTGGTACTGAAGGGAGATAGCGGTTGGGGAAAAACATCTACACACTTTCTTCATAGGTGTGAGTGGACAATCAAGAGCACCAGATAGTTGAGGAAAATAAAGCACAAAATAAAAAGACAGGTAATCAGATGCAATAACTGACCCTGGGAGAAACAGATATTTATTATCCAAAGATAAGAGGAAAACTTTTCAAAACATGTAACTAATATCCTCAAACTTTTTGAAAATCACTAAATTTTTTTACATTATTTTAAAAAATGACCATCAGAGAACAAGGAAGAATGTATGGAAATGAAAATATGATCCCTCCTTTCCAAAAAAAAAAAAAAGTACACACTTTTTAATTCAAAAGTAAATACCTTGAAACGAGAACAGAAACATCAGAAATAGAAAATATAAAAGAAAAGTTAAGAAAACATTAGAGACAAACTCAAAGTTTGACACCTATTTAACAAGAGTTCTGGAAAAAAGGAAAATTGAATGGAGGAAATAAAAAGGAGAAGGAGGAGATTTTCCAAGGCTTAAGAAAGATGCTAGTCTTCGAATGGAAAGCAGATTCCACTCTTACGCACATCTTAGAACAATAAGGATGAAAAAGTATCCTAAAATCTTCAGAAGGAAGAGGGATGTAAGCATTTATTTACAAATGAACAGTAATCACAATAGTAGAGTTCTTATGAGAATGATAGATGGAAAGAGAATAACGGTTCAAATTCTGAAGGATGATTTTTTAACATAAAATTCCATGACCAGCACAATTGTCAGGTTTTTTCTATGCACATATTCTGAAAGTGTTACTTAAGGATGCGCTGTAGGAAAATGAACTGGGGATCTAAAAAAGAAAAGGCTGGAGATCTAAGAAAGGATAGAACTAAGCATGAAGTGAAATGGAAAGAAACAAACTGAACTCTATTCAGTCAAAACTGGAAATAATATCTCAAGTCTCTGAAAAAATATCTTCAAAAATTAATTGAATTCCACTCAACTAATAATTAATAAGTTAGGATACTGAAGCAATATGCCAGAAGATCATTTTTTACGTGAAACCATTCACTGGCAAGGACTACTTTGGCTTTCCTGGTTGCTCGGATGGTAATAAATCTGCCTGCAATGCAGGAAACCCGGGTTCAATCACTGGGCTGGGAAGATCCCTGGAGAAGGGAAAGGCTACCCACCCCAGGATTCTTGCCTGGAGAATTCCATGGACAGAGGAGCCTGGTGGGATATAGTCCAGGGGGTAAAAAAAGTCAGACACAACTGAGGAACTGACACTTTCACTTTGCCATCAGTACAGTACAGTGGCAAAGATCATGTCTCAAAATAGCAAGGGAATGCACAAAGTGTGTCTGGGGAAACAATACTAGGATTAAATTCATCTGCAAGTTTTATAATGTCTTGCCTTGGTCCTTTTGGGCTTCTATGAAATATTACAAACTAGAAGCAGGGCAAAGGCTTACAGAGTTTTGCAAAGAGAATGCACTGGTCATAGCAAACACCCTCTTCCAACAACACAAGAAAAGACTCTACACATGGACATCACCAGATGGTCAATACCGAAATCAGATTGATTATATCCTTTGCAGCCAAAGATGGAGAAGCTCTATATAGTCAGCAAAAACAAGACGAGAAGATGACTGTGGCTCAGATCATGAACTCCTTATTGCCAAATTCAGACTTAAATTGAAGAAAGTAGGGAAAACCACTAGACCATTCAGGTATGATCTAAAACAAATCCCTTACAACTATACAGTGGAAGTGAGAAACAGATTCAAGGGATTAGATCTGATAGACAGAATGCCTGAAGAACTATGGATGGAGGTTCGTGACTTGGTACAGGAGGCAGGGATGAAAACCATCCTCAAGAAAAAGAAATGCAAAAAGGCAAAACGGTTGTCTGAGGAGGCCTTACAAATAGCTGTGAAAAGAAAAGAAGTGAAAGGCAAAGGAGAAAAGGAAAGATATACCTATTTGAATGCAGAGTTCCAAAGAAGAGCAAGGAGAGATAAGAAAGCCTTCCTCAGAGATCAATGCAAAGAAATAGAGGAAAACAATAGAATGAGAAAGACTAGAGACCTCTTCAAGAAAATTAGAGATAATGAGGGAACATTTCATGCAAAGATAGGCACAATAAAGGACAGAAATGGTATGACCTAACAGAAGCAGAAGATATTAAGAAAAGGTAACAAGAATACAGAGAAGAACTATACCAAAAAATCTTCATGACCCAGATAATCATGATGGTGTGATCATTCACCTAGAGCCAGGAATTCTGGAGTGTGAAGTCAAATGGGCCTTAGGAAGCACCGCTATGAACAAAGCTAGTGGAGGTGCTGGAATTCCAGTTGGGCTATATCAAATCTTAAAAGATGATGCTGTTATAGTGCTGCACTCAATATGCTAGCAAATATGGAAAACTCAGCAGTGGCCACAGGACTGGAAAAGGTCAGTTTTCATTCCAACCCCAAAGAAAGGCAATGCCAAAGAATGCTCAAACTATCACACAATTGCACTCATCTCACACGCTGGCAAAGTAATGCTCAAAATTCCCAAAGCCAGGCTTCAACAGTACATGAACCATTAACTTCCAGATGTTCAAGCTGGATTTAGAAAAGGCAGAGGAACCAGAGATCAAATTGCCAACACCTGTTGGATCATCAAAAATGCAAGAGTTCCAGAAAAACATCTACTTCTGCTTTATGGACTATGCCAAAACTTTTGACTATGTGGATCACAAAAACTGTGGAAAATTCTGAAAGAGATGGGAATACCAGACCACCTGACCTGCCTCCTGAGAAATCTGTATGCAAGTCGGGAAACAACAGTCAAAATTGGACATGGAACAACAGACTGGTTCCTGATTGGGAAAGGAGTACATCAAGGCAGTATATTGTCACCCTACTTATTTGACTTATATGCATAGTACATCATGAGAAACGCTGGGCTGGATGAAGCACAAGCTGAAATCAAGATTGCCGGGAGAAATAACAGTAACCTCAGATAGGCAGATGATACCACTGTTATGGCAGAAAGCAAAGAAGAACTAAAGAGCCTCTTGATGAAGGTTAAAGAGGAGAGTGAAAAAACTGGCTTGAAACTCAACATTCAGAAAACTAAGATCATGGCATCTGGTCCCATCACTTCATGGCAAATAGATGGGGAAACAATGGAAACAGTGACAGACTTTATTTTGGGGGTCTCCAAAATCACTGCAGATGGTGACTGCAGCCAAGAAATTAAAAGACGCTTCCTCCTTGGAAGGAAAGTTATGACCATCCTAGACAGCATATTTAAAGCAGAGACATTACTCTGCCAACAAAGATCCATCTTGTCAAAGCTACGGTTTTTCCAGTAGTCATGTATGGATGTGAGAGTTGGACTATAAAGAAAGCTGAGCGCCGAAGAATTGATGCTTTTGAACTGTGGTGTTGGAGAAGACTCTTGAGAGTCCCTTGGACTGCAAGGAGATCCAACCAGTCCATCCTAAAGGAGATCAGTCCTGGGTGTTCATTGGAAGGACTGATGTTGAAGCTGAAACTCCAATACTTTGGCCACTTGATGTGAAGAACTGAATCATTTGAAAAGATTCTGATGCTGGGAAAGATTGAGGGTAGGAGGAGAAGGGGACTACAGAGGATGAGATGGCTGGATGGCACCACCAACTCAATAGACTTGAGTTTGAGTAAACTCCGGGAGTTGGTGATGGACAGGGAAGTCTGGAATGCTGCATTTCATGGGGTCACAAACAGTCGGAGATGACTGAGCAACTGAACTGAAGTGAACTGAGATAGTTCACAAAAAAACAGAAATTTATTTCTCACAGTTCTGGAGTCTAAGATCAAGTTGCAGGCAAGATCTTGTTTTCATGTGGGCCCTCTTCCTGGTTCATAGCTGAGGTCTTGTTGTATGCTCACATTGTCGAAGAAGGTAGGGATGTCTCCAAAGCCTCTTTTATGAAGGCACTAATCCCATTCATGAAGGTTCTGCTCTCATGACTTAAGCACCTCTGAGAGGCCCCATCTCCTAATACCAACATCTTTGAGGGGAGAATTAGGATTTTACTTATAAATCTGGAGGAAACACAAACATTCAGACCATAGCATATTCTAAAAGAAATGTAAGACCCTTAGGTCTAAAAATGGACTTAAAGTGTTGAGAAGATGAAATGGCATGATAGCACACAAAAGCAACAATTAAGAATGAAAGCTAATAAGAATTCCATGTTGACAATATGAAAATACTTAATATTTGTTGAGTAATTATGGCTTAGTCACTTTGGAAGCTGTTTTTCAGTCATTATCCGCTTAGTCCTCACAATAATATTAAGAGGTAGTCATGATTGTCTCAAATTTACTTATTAAGAGATTAAGTAACTTGCCCCAGGTCTCAAAACTGTAAGTAACAGAATCAGCCTTCTCAGTCAGGCCTCCTTGTTGTTACAAATTCTCAGCCTCTTTCTCTCCATTCCACTTGCATGAAAGATGTATAAAACCTAATTGATTGTATGGGAGCTATCAATTATGACAGAGGAAGGACACAAAATTCATATTAGACACTTCTCTAAAGACTTGAAGCCTCATAGTTGACTCATTCAGAGAATATCCTCAGGAAAAAGAAATATTTCTTTTCCTTTGAACACAACAATAAGAAGTCATCTACGTTGTGCATCTGTATACCTCAAGAACAGCTTCATAAAATCAGAGAAAGTCTATGAAGATGCAATTAAAATGAAAAAAGATTTAGACATATTGTTTTACTAAGATAGACTAAAAGTATTGTGAAATAATTGGTATAAATAAAATCATGGAGACGGTCAACAAGAACGTACTTCATCCTTCTAGAATGCTAGATCAAGCAGATATCTCACAAAACTTTTCAAAAAGGAACATTTAGGGAAAAGTAAAGGAAGAAAAGAAAGTAATACAATCTTAAAATACACAAAATATTTAAAGATACATTTCTCCTAAAAGGATATACAAATAGCACTGAAACCCCAAAAGAAATTCAGCATTATTAGTTATATGGAAATACAAATCAAGCCATAATTAGATACTACTACACATCCACTAGGATGGCTGTTATCAAAAATACAGACCAAAAAAAATACAGATAATAACAAAAGCTGACAAAGATGTAGAGAAATAGGAACCCCCATACATTGCTGTTAGAAAGCTAAAATGGTGAAACCACTCTGGGAAACAATTTGTCAGTTCCTCAAAAAAATAAATAAATAAACATAGTTACACTATGACCTAGAAATTCCATTTTTAGATGTACACCAAAATTAAATGAAATATGTCCACACAGAAACTTACACATAATTGTACAGCAGCACTATGCATAGTAACAAGAACCAAAATATTCATCAACAATGAATGGCTGAACAAAAAGTGGTATAACCATATAATAATATATTGATTAGCCATAAAAATGAACAAAAAACTGATATATGTTACAATATGGATAAAGCTTGAAAAAGTTATTCCCAGTAAAAGAAGTCAGACAGAAACACCATATATTATAAGAATATATTTATATGAAATGTCCAGAATAGGCAAATCGATGGAGACAATAAGATTAGTGATTGCCTAGAACTAGAAGGAAGAAGGAATAGGGGGTGGTGGGGGGTGATGAAACATTCTAAAATTAAATTGTGCACAATTCTGTGAATGTACTAAAAACATTGAATTGTGAGGTTTAAATGGATAAATTTTATGGTATAAGAATTATATATAAATAAAACTGTCATTAAGAATAAAGGATGATTGATTAGCCATTATAAAACTCTGAGTATATAAGAATAGAGGGGCTTCTCAGGTGGCACAGTGGTAAAGAATTCACCTGACAATGCAGGAAATGTGGGTTTGATTGACAAAAAAAAATTCTGGAAGTAGTAAGTGATTATAGCAAGGTTGCAGGACACAAAGTTAACGTATAAAAATCAATTGCTTTTCTATTTAACATCAATGAACAACTGGGATTTGAAATTAAAATCACAATATGATTTATATTAGCACCCTCCAAAATAACATACTTATTTATAAATCTAAAAAAATATATAAAATCTATATAAGAAAAAATGCAAAACTCTGATGAACACAATAATAAAAGAACTAAATAAATAGATATCCCATGCTCATGGATAAGAAGACTCAATATTGTCAAGATGGCAGTTTTTCCCAACATGATATATAGACTTGATGCAATACAAATCAAAATCTCAGCAAGTTGCTTACTGGATATGGAAAAACTGTGAAGTTTGTAAGGAGAGGCATAAGAACGAAAACAGCCAACACAATATTGCAAAATAAAGTCCTGACACCTCCCAGCTTCAAAACTTACTGTAAAGCTACAGTAACCAAGACAGTGTGGTGTCAGCAAAAAAAAAAACAACAGACAACTAAATCAATGGAACAGAAAAGAAAACTCAGAATCCCATAAATATTAGTATAGTCAACTAACCCTTGACAAAGATCATGAAAAGACATGGAGGAAACTTAAATGCATATTGCTCAGTGAAAGAGGCCAATCTGAAAAGGCTATATGGTTCCAACTTTATGACATTCTGGAAAAGGGCAAACTGTGGAAACAATAAAAAAGATCAGTGGTTGCCAGGGGTTAGTGAGGAGGGACGGATGAAAAGGCAGAGCACAGAGAATTCTTAGGTTAGTCAACTAATCTGTATGACATTATAATGATGGATATATGTCATTATACATTTTTCCAAACCCATAAAATGCACATCAAGAGTAAACCTAATGTAAATTATGGACTCATCAGTTTTAACAATTCATCAGTTTTAACAATTGTCTCTTCTGGTTGGGGATATTGTTAAAAGGGGAGTCTATGTATGTGTGGGGACTGGGGATAAATGCAAAATCTCTTTACCCTCCATTCAATTTTGCTATGAACCCAAAAGCCCTCTGAAAAATCAAAGTCTATATTTTGTTTAAAAAAGGAAGAATTGTTTTATATGTTAATTGAATTATTTTCCTCCAAGAAGTGACAGAGGCCAGAAATAAAGGTAAGTCTAAGTGTAGTGAGGTAACAAATGGCATATGATGTGTTATTATGGAAAATTCGACTATTTCAAAAATGTCCATAATCTTTAGAAGCTGAGCCTTCTAAAGACCATCCTAATGATCTTCCACAAAATATTTCCTTTTTTGTTAATTTTATGGAAAAAATATTGGGCAGAGTAAATCACTAGACTGAAGTTGAATAATTCTTGCTCTTTCTTCTCACTATTGCCCAAATTGCCCCAGCAGAATCCAGAAAGGTTACTCATTTCAAGGAGAGAAAAAAAATAAAGAGTAGGTTTTCTCTTCTTGGTGACATTAGCAATAATATAATGCAGAATAGCTAGGGGCCATAGGACACCTGAGAATTCTAAAAGTTTCTACATGCAGACTTTGAAATGAAATGAAAAATATCACAGTGCAGGTAATACAATCAAAGAAAATATTTTCTCCACACTGTTGTGCATTCTTTCACACTCAAGAAAAACAAAACTCTCATAAACATGCACTCAAGACAAATTTTATGTGGACCGAAAATCAGTTGTCCAGGGTTTTTTTTTAAAGATGTCATTGCAATATTATTTCATTAAGGTTGGAAGAATGATGAGCCCTTGTTTGTTCAATGAACATTTAAGTAGTATAGTTTACCAAAGAGTCTCACCACAGAGCAGCTTTATGTGTGCAGCACAGCTGGAAGTAAAAATGCACACAAAAGAGAAAAAACAAACCACTGAGTTCTTAAGCTGAGACAGTAGAGTAGCAATGAAACTAGTCTGGATTTTTTTTTTCTCCTTTTCCACATAAAGATACCATTTGGTTGAATAAACAGTGCATTCTTTGCATTTAAATAAACTTAATTTTAAACAGCAGAAGGAAGAGGAGAGATGAAACTAAACCAAACATAAAACAAAACCAAAGATCATTAAGAAAGGGACTTCAAACCAAATTTTTATTTAATTAAGACAACACCCAACAATAGAAATCTGGGCAGGATATTGACACAAGAAACAAACTTAAAGGAAAAAAAATCCAATTGATTGAAATGGTTGGCCTCCAAATACCTATATAAATGGAAAAGATTATCGTGTGCCCCAGTGGATTGATATGGCAGGGGAAGATTTTTGCTTACAAGATGCAGTGGTTTCTTACAGAAAGCCTGAAAACAATAGGCGCTTCCCAGCTCTCTAACTCATAAGTAGAACCCAGGAGGTTACAAAAACAAATGCCACATTCTTCAGAGTCTAAACAAACTCCTTTGAAGTGTCATCAGCCATATGAAATGCACCTCTGTTCCTTCTGCAAAGAGCGCCTCGGAAGATTACAGAAAGAACTCCTCTGAGGAAGGAGAGAATTTCTTGCATATTTTGGAAATCCATGACTGCCTCAAGGGACGTCCATTATTCCTAATCTTACCCAAGTCTGGACTGTTGCTCAAGCTCTGGCCGAAAGGCAAAGCTTCTCCAACGTGTTCTAATTACTGGATTAATTTTTGTTCACTCAGTCTTTGCCGACTCATCACCTTCCTTAGCACAGGATACAAGTACTACCCAGAGTAAACTACCATCACAATCTGCCTCTTTTACCTTAAGGATATGTCACTTTCAGAAGCTAGATAGTAGGGGATAAACAGGAAATGCAACCAACTACAAGCTTTAAAAACTACTTTGAAAATATATTACCTGACACTGTTAAAAGTAACCAGGCATACGAGGACCTAAGATACCATAAATGAAAGACAGCAGAAAAAAGATAGATGATAGGAGCAGATGTTGCAGGTATACAAATCAGATTTTTAAATAATGTTCCTTACTATGTTTTGGGCTTCTCTGGTGACTCAGATAGTAAAGAAACTTCTGGCAATGCAGGAGACACAGGTTGGATCCCTGGGTGGGGAAGATCCCCTGGAGAAGGGAATGGCTACCCACCCAAGTATTCTTGCTTGGAGAATTCCGTGGACAGAGGAGCCTGGTGGGCTACAGTCCATGGGGTCCCAAAGAAGTGGACATGACTGACACTTCCCACTTTTCACTATTTTCAGAAGATAAAGCGCAGATATAGATCGCTGATAGGATTTGTTTTAGTATTGACGTTCCATGTCCTAGGAAGCACCTCATTTCTGGCAAAATGAGGTTTATCACCCTAGAAAAGACAATTTTGAAAACTTTAGCAAAAGAGTTGGGAACTGATTTTAAAATGTAAGTTCTACAAATTAAAAATACAATAACTGAAATTAAGAACTCAATAAACGGGATTATAGCACACACATACTAGAAGAGAGAAACAGTAAACTAAAATTTGGTCAGAAAGAAAAAAGATCCAGAAGGAAGACAAAAAGAGAGAGAGAAGTATGAAGAACAGAGAAGGGGACTAAAATACATGTAATTTGATTTCCAAAATAGGAGAGTAGATAAAGTGGGTTGAAATCAATATTTTGAAAGATAATGATTGAAAATATTTTGAAACTGAAGAAATACTTAAAGTCATAGTTTCATAAAGCACTATGAACCACAGGCAAGATGAAATCCTAGGCCCATCACAGTAAAAGTGCTAAAAACTAAAGAAAAGAGAAAGTTTTTAACTCATTAAGGAAAGGGACAGGTCGATAGTGACACCTCAACATCTAGCTTCTAAACAGAAACAATACTATCTGGAAAACAATGGAAATATATCTTTGAGGTTATAAAGGAAGGAGACTGATCTCAAGGAAATAGGATAACATCGAACATCTAAATCTGAATCTCTTTAAAAAAAAAATACTTCAAAAACTACAAAAATCAACAAAGAAAGCAAATTAAGCCACCTATTCCTAGAACATGACTAAGAAACAAAGAATACTACAAACACAAAATTCCCTGTGAATAAGAAAACAAGCATTGCAAAACCAGCAGAGCCGGCTCCACTGCACATGCAGGAGCAGCATCACAGAAAGCCTGAAGAAGTCAATGAAACAGGAAAGTGCATCCTGGTGTTAAAAATGATGACTAAGAATTAAAAGGTATCACCACCCCCCTCCAAAAAATGAGCTCAACTGGGAATGGAGAAATATTAAGTATATGTCTAACGCCTAGCAGCTTTCTCTGACAGATGGACAATTAAAAGAAAAAGAGTGAAGGACCAGAGGCTGAGGTCTCAGGAAGATAGCAGAGACGGCTGATTTGAAAGTGCTGGTAGTACTTGACAGTCATGAGAATGGAGGGATTATAAGCAGTGAAAATTAAGGGCTTACAAAAGAAAAAAATCGCAAATTCAGAATATATACCAACTTTCTTCTCTGCCCCCAAAAGAAAAGGGAACCATCATCCTTTTAAATTGCACATTATTATGCTAAAGAAAAGGGTGTTCTTGTACTAATAAATCAATTAAGTCACCCAAACCTATCATATCTTTCCACTATTGTTTATCCAGAGGAAAAAATAAGGCATTTCAAAAGGAATGGAAAACAGCAAATAACATCCATACGAGTTAATAATACGAGAAAACAGAAAATAAGAATCAAATATTTCAGCTGATGAAAATTCTCACCATGAAACAACCACAAAATACAATACCCCAAACTAAAATAAATATCTTTAAGGAAGAGGATATATATATTTTTCAGTTATAATGGGAAAATTTCAAAACAAAATGAACACAAAAACATGATCATGTGAAACAGAAATTGACAGAACTCAGGAAAAATTTTCTTTTAAAAGACAAAACCCAAATGAGCAGAAGATCTAAACTGACAATTTGAAAGCATCAGCTTTTCAGCACTCAGCCTTCTTTATGGTCCAGCTCTCACATCCGTCCATGACTACTGGAAAAACCATAGCTTTGACCATATGGACCTTTAGCAGCAAAGTGATGTCTCTTCTTTTTAATATGCTGCCTAGGTTTGCTATAACTTTTCTCCCAAGGAGCAAGGGCCTTTTAGCTTCCTAACTGTGCAGTGATGAAAATGAACAAATTATAGCTATGTGCAGCATCACTGATGAGTTTAGCAACAAAAGTCACACACAAGTATGTACTATATGAATCCTTTTATATAAAGTTCAAAATGCATGCAAAACCAAATTTTAATGAATACCTTGATGAGAAAGAAAAGCAGAAAAGGGGTTATTGTATTAGTCAAGATCACGGTTATCTCTGGGAGGAGAGAAGGGTAGTGATTGACTTCTAGAGTACTAGCAGGGTTCTAGTTTTTCCCTGAGTGTGGAAAAACTGTTGCTCACTTTGGGATACATCACTGAGCTGTGCTTTTACTGATTTGTACAACTTCTGCTGAGATAAGAAAATAGTACAGGTGGAATTGACAATTTACTTCATAATAACAATGTTAAAATAGCTACATATGCTTTTGACACAAAATTCAAGCTGTACAATAAGGAAATATGATGAAAATGAAATCTCTCTCACTAGAGACAACCACAAGGAACATCTCCCATATATCTTCCTAAAGTTTTTCTATATAGAAGCAGATTAAAAAAAGAAAAAGAGAGAGGGAAGGAAAGAGGCAAGGGAGGAAAGAAGGAAGGAAGGAAAAGAGTGAGAGAGGAAGGAATAAAGGAAGGAGGGGAGAGGGAGCGAGAAAAGGAAGAGAGAGATAAAGAAGGGAGGGAGAAAGGAAGGAAGGAAGACAGATATATGATAAATAGAAAGATGATAGATAGATGATAGAGAACATAAATGAGAGAGACTGGAGAATAGAAAAATGGAGGAATAAAAAATAATGGAGAGATAAATGTTCTACAGGAAATTCATACCATAAAAAAGAGAAAATACTGTATTTGTACTGTTTTGCATGATACCTTTCTCATCGAACTATACATCTTGGAGGTGATTCCATATAAGCACATATAAATATATCACGTTCTTTCTAGTGGCAATATTATACTTGTATAGACAGACCACAATTTCTTTACCCAGTCATTATTGATGGAGATTTAGATTGCTTCCAGTCACTTGTCAATATAAATCATTTTAATTTTGAAATGAACAAAATATATATATATGTACATATATATAACAAAAAATATATATCTTGCACTGCCGTATGAAAATATGTGTAGGTAAGCTTTTGCAGATTGAAGGCAAATGGAGAAGGGAACAGCAGAGGATAGGATAGTTAAATAGCATCACCAACTCAATGGACATGAATCAGAAATCTCTGAGAGACAGTGAAGGACAGGGGAGCCTGGCCTGAGGCTGCCCACGGGGTCCCAAAGAGTCAGACACAAACTTAGCAACTGAAAACAAGCTTCTGCAAGAGGCACTGCTCTGTCATAGGGCATGTTGATAAGTACGGATCTCCAAAACATTGAATCCATTTATGTCACACCAACAGTGTGTGAGAACTCTGCTTCTCAACTCACACTAATATTCTGTATTACTCTGTTTTGATCTTTGCCAAATGAATATGTAAAAATTGGCCTCCAATTATTAATGGCTTCTAGTTAATTTAATAAACAACCCCTCCCAAAAGTGCTGAGAAAACAATCCAGCAGACATATAGCCCTGACCTGAGTACAATGGGAGGGACACAGCACAGACGTGGGAGTCCTAGACAGCAAGGGGACAAAGGATGGTCAGTCTGAGGCCAGACAGGTAAGAAGGCAGCTAGCAGGGTCAGGTTGGCAGCACACCGCATGCGGAATTCTGACTCATGAAAGCCGACTTCAGCCCTTCTCTTGGGTACAACGTGAAGCAAGAGGGAACTGCAGAGGCTCAGAGCAGCCAGGGCAACAGCAGCAGCAGGAGTCAGAGAAGCACAAAACGTTCAGTGACAAAGACTTGGCACTGAGAAAATGCGGAGCTGCACGAGATCCCAGAACAGACAACAGGAGTCAGGCGCGGAGGGTGGGGCTTAGTCCCACACCACTAACCCAGCTGAGATGTGGCTGCCAGGCACTGTGGTCACCCAGTAGGCATGAGTGATTAAACAAGATCTAACCTGCACTCTGACTATGTAATTAGCTATTCGCTGGTCTAAATTAATTAGGAGGTAGATTTTTATGTACTCAGCCATAGGTTTATGTGATACTGCTCAACTTAGCTCCTTTTCCTGGTTTTCAATATTCCTAACCAAAGAACTTCATCAGTTGTTGGAAAACTGAAATTCGTAAACTGATTATCCAAACTGATCATACAGTTGTGCTATGAATGCCTCAATGGAGCTACTTTTACATTAGTTCCTTTTTCAGTCCTTCAGACATTGGTCAGTATTAAGCACTTTCTATGCTCCAGTAAAGTGATAAAAGCTGAGGGCATGGCAAGGGAAGCAGACAATCCCTACTCTCCAGGAATCCAATCTGTTATGTGTGAAAGTGTTAGTTGCTCAGTTGTGTCTGACTTTTTGTGACCCCATGGACTGTAGCCTCCATCCATGGAATTCTCCAGGCAAGAATACTGAAGTGGGTAGCCATTCCCTTCTCCAGGGGATCTTCCCAACCCAGGGATTGAACCCAGATCTCCTGCATTGCAGCAGATTCTTTACCATTTGAGCCACCAGGGAAGCCCCATTATGGGTAAGAGAAGCAAACAAAAGCAAACCATTAAAATTCAGTACAGAAAGTTCTGCAATAAAAACATTAACTGAGTGCTTACAGAGAAAGGAGTCACCAATTCTGCCTTATGTTGTCAGGAGAAGAGTCTCAGAGTAAATGAAATATAAGCTAGATCTTAAAAAGAGACTTTTACCAGTTTACTAGGCAGAGAAATAGAGAAAACCATTCCTAGATGTGAGAAGACTGTTTTACAAATGCAGAGTCATATCTGGGCATTGTATCTCCAGGGAAGACTCAGAAGTTCATTGTAGCTGATGCAATGGTACATGGTGAGACGAGAGGTATGGAAGTAAAGGAGAGGCCAAAATTGCTAACCTATCTGGGAAACTAGCAAGACCCAGCCCAGATGGAATTGAATGAGAGGAATGAGTGGCCAAGCATCCACCTACGCAAGAGATGCAATCAATCACAAATAACACTGAAGGCCACCAGTGATGCAGACCCTCGGGATGCACTGTCTAGCTAGGAACTGCCTGGAATGGGATTTTGCACATCAGTGCCAAGCAGGAATTATCCCTCCCATCCTTACCCTACCCAGTGGTTCTCAACCAAGGCAGGGTGGAGACAAAACATCACAATTCTGGAGACTATGGGTCTACTTTATAGGTAGAGCAGGCTTCCCTGATAGCTCAGCTGGTAAAGAATCCACCTGCAATGCAGGAGACCCCGGTTTGATTCCTGGGTTGGGAGAGGAAGGTATGATCACCCACTCCAGCATTCTTGCCTGGAGAATTCCCACTGACAGAGGAGCCTGGTGGCCTCAGTCCATGGGGTTGCAGAGTCAGACAAGACTGAGCAATTAAGCATAGCACAGTAGGCAGAGCCCAGCGATGCTGCTAAACATTTTCCCATGTACAGCACAGCCTGCACAGCAGAGAATTATCTGGGCCAATCGTGTCAATGGTGAGAAATCTGCCCTACACATAGGAGAAATATTTTAGCCACATAGAGGCACTATTACATAATGGTTTCATCTTTTTAAAATCCAAGACATATAGTATAATTACTTAAAGTAGCTTAATACTTCTATACTCCTATGTTTTCCTCCTTCCTGACTTTGAACTTTAACTTCCTAAACTACTGGTTTATCTTCTAACACCTACTTCTGCAATCTGAAATCCTCTCTTCCGGTCTTGGCTTTCTTCCCTTTTCCATCCATAATAATACCTTGCGTTATACTGTCTTCACGATGTTTAGTGTGCTCTCACCTACGGAATCTCTCATGAACTACGTATGGATGGAGGTTCGTGACATTGTACAGAAGACAAGAATCAAGACCATCCCCAAGAAAAAGAAATGCAAAAAAGCAAAATGGCTGTCTGAGGAGGCCTTACAAATAGCTGTGAAAAGACGAGAAGCAAAAAGCAAAGGAGAAAAGGAAAGATATACCCATTTGAATGCAGACTTCCAAAGAATAGCAAGGAGAGATAAGAAAGCCTTCCTCAGTGATCAGTGCAAAGAAATAGAGGAAAACAATAGAATGGGAAAGACCAGAGATCTCTTCAAGAAAATTAGACATACCAAGGAAACATTTCATGCAAATATGGGCTCAATAAAGGACAGAAATGATAGGGACATAACAGAAGCAGAAGATATTAAGAAGAGGTGGCAAGAATAAACAGAAGAATTGTACAAAAAAGATCTTCATGACCCAGATGGTGTGATCACTCACCTACAGCCAGACATCCTAGAATGTGAAGTCAAGTGAGCCTTAGGAAGCATCACAACGAACAAAGCTAGTGGAGGTGATGGAATTCCAGTTGAACTATTTCAAATCCTAAAAGATGATGCTGTGAAAGTGCTGCACTCAATATGCCAGCAAATTTGGAAAACTCAGCAGTGGCCACAGGACTCGAAAAGCTCAGTTTTCATTCCAACCCCAAAGAAAGGCAATGCCAAAAAATGCTCAAACTACCGCACAATTGCACTCATCTCACATGTTAATAAAGTAATGCTCAAAATTTTCCAAGCTAGACTTCAACGATACATGAACCATGAACTTCCAGATGTTAAAGCTGGTTTTAGAAAAGGCAGAGGAATCAGAGATCAAATTGATAACATCCCTGGATCATCGAAAAAGCAAGAGAGTTCCAGAGAAACATCTATTTCTGCTTTATTGACTATGCCAAAGCCTTTGACTGTGTGGATCACAATAAACTGTGGAAAATTCTGAAAGAGATGGGAATACCAGACCACCTGACCTGCCTCTTGAGAAACTTGTATGCAGGTCAGGAAGCAACAGTTAGAACTGGACATGGAACAACAGACTGGTTCCAAATAGGAAAAGGAGTACGTCAAGGCTGTATATTGTCACCCTGCTTATTTAACTTATATGCAGAGTACATCATGAGAAATGCTGGGATGGGTGAAGCACAAGCTGGAATCAAGATTGCTGGGAGAAATATCAATAACCTCAGATATGCAGATGACACCACCCTTATGGCAGAAAGTGAAGAAGAACTAAAGAGCCTCTTGATGAAAGTGAAAGAGGACCTGGAGGAGGAAATGGCAACCCACTCCAATATCCTTGCCTGGAAAATCCCATGGACAGAGAAGCCTGGTGAGCTACAGTCCATGGGGTCGCAAAGAGTCGGACACGACTGAGTGACTTCACTTTCACTTTCATGTATTTTATGAGTACCAAACTGATAGACAAAAGTGAAAACACTATTTTGACAAACTGAATTGCTAAAGTACTTATATTTGGGATATATTTGGTTGCTAGGGATTGATTTGTTACTTTGCTTTCTATATTAAAAATACATGCTATTTCATAGAATATTTTTAATTTCTGTCAATAATTTTGGAATACCTTTTCATTGAAACATTAAAGTTACTGTCATTGTTTGATCTTAAAAAAAAAAAAAAAAGAAAGAAAGAGGAAAGTGAAAAAGGTGGCTTAAAGCTCAACATTCAGAAAACTAAGATCATGGCATCCAGTCCCATTACTTCACGGCAAATAGATGGGGAAACAGTGGCTGACTTTATTTTTCTGGGCTCCAAGATCACTGTAGATGAAGATTGCGGCCATGAAATTAAAAGACGCTTACTCCTTGGAAGGAAAGTTATGACCAACCTAGGCAGCATATTAAAAAGCAGAGACATTGCTTTGCCAACAAAGGTCCGTCTAGTCAAGGCTATGGTTTTTCCAGTGGTCATGTATGGATGTGAGAGTTGGACGGTGAAGAAAGCTGAGCACCGAAGAATTCATGCTTTTGAACTGTGGTGTTGGAGAAGACTGTTGAGAGTCCCTTGGACTGCAAGGAGATCCAACCAGTCCATCCTAAAGGAGATCAGTCCTGGGTGTTCATTGGAAGGACTGATGTTGAAGCTGAAACTCCAATACTTTGGCCACCTGATGCAAAGAGTTGACTCATTGGAAAAGACCCTGATGCTGGGAAAGATTGAGGGCAGGAGGAGAAGGGGACGACAGAGGATGAGATGGTTGGATGGCATCACGGACTCGATGGACATGGGTTTGGGTGGACTCAGGGAGTTGGTGATGGACAGGGAGGCCAGGCATGCTGTGGTTCATGGGGTCACAAAGAGTCGGACACGACTGAGCGACTGAACTGAACTGAACTGAACGCCTGCATTTGGTACTTACATCCTCAGAAAAGTCCTCTGAGGATAAGATAAGGATTATCAGAAAATCTTGTTAGTGAGGAACCTGGATCACAGGACTAGCAGAGGTCATAGACCTCCAATGTGGACTGACTCTGGCATTAATGCCCTCTCCCCACCCACCCACTGCAGCAGGTTGCCTTCAAACCTTTTAATTTGAGGATAAAAACTGCCATAAAGGTGGGGAAGGATAACTAGGAGGCTGAAATTAACACATACATGTTACTGTGTATAATATAGGTAACCAATAAGACCTACTGTATAGTGCAGGGAAGAATACTAATATTATGCAATACTAATATTATGTAATAACCTATAGTGGAAAAAAATCTGAAAAAGAATACATATATATACACACACATATTGATATAGATGTAAATTGAATTGCTGTACTTGAAACCTACATGATATTATAAATCAACCATACTTCAATAAAAATTTTTTTGAAAACTTCCATAAATTCTGACCAATGTGTAAGCAATTTCAGTATTTTATAGATCTATGTGTTCAATGATACTTCAATTACACAGTGAGAACTTAACAGTTCCATTCACTGGGTGTCATATCTTTTTCAGGATCATTGTAAGTGAGAGTGACTCTCACTTTCTCTTTCTTCTGCTTAAGGACTGGATGTTTTCTGAATAAACACTGTTATGTGTAGGATACTGGATGAGTATCTTTCCAGTGCTAGCCACATTTCTTCATGTGCTCCTTCTCTTCCTCAAGATCTCCATGGTTCAGAGGGAGTTGTTGGTACCCACGGCTGACTCCTTTTGGTACAGTCAGTGAGTCCAGGGAAGTAGAGATGGACCAAACTGGGCCAGAGTCCCTTTCCTCAAACTTGACATTGATACCACAAGCAGCATTTAACCTCTCTCCAGGTGGCTACAACACTTAATCTTGGGAGGTATCAGTTTTCATGTATTTCTAGCAAGTGAACCCTGCACCAAAAAAAGTAATTTGCAGAAACAGGATAATGAAGCAGATGGCCAAACATACAAATAAATGGGTATCTATATATATAATACAAAAGAGAGAAATTAGACTCCTCCCTTATACCACACACAAAAATTAACTCAAAATGAATCATAGAATAAATGTAAGTGCTAAAATTCTTGCAAGAAAACATATGACTAGAATACTCAAAAGCTGCTAAGAGAGTAATTCTTAAATGTTCTCAGCACAAAAAAAGATGGTAATTATGTGACAAGATGGAGGTGTTAGCTAATGCTATGGTGGTAATTATTTTGTATGATGTGAGAGCATAAAATCAATACATTGTACACCTTAAACTGCACAAGTTTATATGTCAATTATATCTCAATAAAGCTAGAAGAAAAATAAAAGTAGAAGGAAAAAGTATATAATTAAATCTTCGAGGCCTTGGGGTAAGCAATAACTTTTTAGAAATGATGCACAAAGCACAAGCAGCAAAATAAAAATAAATAAATTTTACTTCATTAAAAACTTTTGTGCTTCAAAGGACATTGAAAAAAGGATAAAAGACAATGATAGAAAATATTTGCAAACCATTTATCTGATAAGGGAATTATGTCCAGAATATATCATAAACTCAGTAATAAAAAGACAACTCAACTGAAAAACAGGCAGATGTTCTAGAAAGTTATTTCTCTAAAGAGGAGAATAATAGCAACAAGGACAGGAAAAGGTACTCAATACCATTAGTCATCAGAAGCTAATCAAAACCATGAGAAGGTAGCATTTCACACCCACTAGGATGGCTATAGTCAAAAAAGGAAAAAATAATGATTATTGGCAAGGATGTGGAGAAATTGGAACATTTTCTTGTATGTTCCAGGTGGGAATGTAAAATGGTTCAGACTCTGCCTTAGTCAGTTTAGGCTGCTGTAATAAAATACTATAGAGTGTATAATAAAATACTATAGAGTGGGTGGCTTAAACAAAAGACACTTATTTCCCACAGTTCTGGAGGTTAGGAAGTCCAAGATTAAGGTGCTGGCAGATTTGGTTTCTGGTGAGAACCCACTTCTTGGCTTGCAGACAGATACTGTCTGTCTAAGTCCTTACATGGCAGAGAAAGAAGGAACTCAGGTCTTTTCCTCCTCTTCTAATGAGGACACTAATCCCATCCTGAGAGTCCACCCTCATAACCTCATCTAAACCTAATTACTTACCAAAGGTCCCACCTCCAAATACCTTCTAGGCATTCACATCGAGAGTTAGGGCTTTAACATTTGAATTTGTTTGGGAGGGAGGAGACACAAATATTCAGTCCACAACAGCCACTGTGGAATAGTTTGACAATTCCACAAAATATTGATTTACCATGGAAGTGAAAGTGCTATTCACTCAGTTGTGTCCAACTCTTTGAGACCCTATGGACTCCACGGACTGTAGCCTTGCAGGCTCCTCTGTCCATGGAATTCTCCAGGCAAGAATACTGGAGTGGGTAGCCGTTCCCTTCTCCAGGGGATCTTCCCCACCCAGGGATCGAAGCCGGGTCTCCTGCATTGCAGGCAGATTCTTTGTAGTCTGAGCCAACAGAAAAGCCCAGTATGGGCTACCAATTCCACTTCTGCTTATATATTCAAGAGAAATGAAAACATACGTCAATGTGGAAAGTTGTTTACAAGTATTCATAATAGCCCCAAAGTGAAAACAACACAAATATCCATCTACTGAAGAATGAGTATAAACTGTGTCATATCCATACAATAGAATATTATTTGCCAATAAAAAGAAATAAAATGCTGACACATACTATAACATGGATGAACTTTTAAATCATTTCGGTAAGTTAAAGAAGTAAGACAGAACAGGCAAAGGTATAGACAAAGAGCAGAGTAGAGGTTACTATGAACTATGGGGACTTAAAGGAAAATGAGGAGTGACTTCTATCAGACATAAAAGACTTCTTTTGGAGATGATGAAAAATCAATTCTAAAAATCTAAATCTCAAATCTATTCTAAAATTGAATGTCATGATGGTTGCACAACTCTGTAAATACCATTGAACTGTAAGCTTTAAATAAATGAATTGTATAACATGTGAATGATATCTCCATGAAGCTGTTAAAAAAATGCAAAGAGAACCCTGATGGTATTCCCAGGATTTCCTATTCCTGAAAACTAGCCTTTAGGATATGTGAGACATTGCTATTTGCTAATAATTGTGTTATTGTTTAGTCACCAAATCATGTCCAACTGTTTGCAACCCCATGGACTGCAGGCCACCAGACTCCTCTGTCCAAGGGATTTCCCAGGCAAGAATATGGGGGTGACTTGCCATTTCCTTTTCCAAGGGATTTTCTGGGATCAGGAATAGAACCCAAGTCTCTGGCATTGGCAGGTGGATTCTTTACCACTAAGCCACTGTTCATTGCCTTTTTTTTTTTCCCAGGGAGTAGGCCCAGATGAAGTTGCAATATTTGGTATCAAAAGTAAATGCCAGAATTCCATCACATGCCAAAAATGGATATTTTTCACATCAAGAACACAGTAAATGTTATACTTTGTTCTGTACTTGAGCTGAACCTGACTCAGCCTTTATCTCCAGCTTTGGGTTTTCCCTGTTAACCCCAGAGAATTGTTGTAAAGTGCCAATGAAATAATATATATGAAAGCTTTCTGTAAACTTAGGGAAATATCCAAATGTATGATATCATCTAGCTTCTGGGCCTCTTAATTTTGATAACTGATTTTTTCCCAGGTACGTTGAAGTGAAGAAAAGTGAAAGTGAAAGTTGCTCGGTTGTGCCAACTCTTTGTGACCCCATGGACTATACAGTCCATGAAATTCTCCAGGCCAGAATCCAGGCCAGAATACTGGAGTGGATAGTCGTTATCTTCTCCAGGGGATCTTCCCAACCCAGGGATCGAACCCAGGTCTCCTGCATTGCAGGCAGATTCTTACTAGCTGAGCCACCAGGGAAGCCCTTCCAGGTATGTTCAGTTCAGTTCAGTTCAGTTCAGTCACTCAGTCGTGTCTGACTCTTTGCGAACCCATGAATAACAGCACGCCAGGCCTTCCTGTTCATCACCAACTCCCGAAGTCTACCCAAACCCATGTCCATTGAGTCAGTGATGCCATCCAGCCATCTCATCCTCTGTCGTCCCCTTCTCCTCCTGCCCCCAATCCTTCCCAGCACTAGGGCCTTTTCCAATGAGTCAATTATTCGCATCAGGTGGCCAAAGTATTGGAGTTTCAGCTTCAACATCAGTCCTTCCAATGAACACCCAGGACTGATCTCCTTTAGGATGGACTGGTTGGATCTCCTTGCAGTCCAAGGGACTCTCAACAGTCTTCTCCAACACCACAGTTCAAAAGCATGAATTCTTCGGTGCTCAGCTTTCTTCACCGTCCAACTCTCACATCCATACATGACCACTGGAAAAACTATAGCCTTGACTAGATGGACCTTTGTTGGCAAAATAATGTCTCTGCTTTTCAATATGCTATCTAGGTTGGTCATAACCTTCCTTCCAAGGAGTAAGTGTCTTTTAATTTCATGGCTGCAATCACCATCAGCTGTGATTTTGGAGCCCCAAAATATAAAGTCTGACACTGTTTCGACTGTTTCCCCATCTATTTCCCATGAAGTGATGGGACCAGATGCCATGATCTTAGTTTTCTGAATGTTGAGCTTTAAGCCAACTTTTTCATTCTCCTCTTTCACTTTCATCAAGAGGTTCCTTAGTTCTTCTTCACTTGCTGCCATAAGGGTGGTGTCATCTGCATATCTGAGGTTATTGATATTTCTCTCGGCAATCTTGATTCCAGCTTGTGTTTCTTGCAGCCCAGCGTTTCTCATGATGTACTCTGCATGTAAGTTAAATAAGCAGGGTGACAATATACAGCCTTGATGTACTCCTTTTCCTGTTTGGAACCAGTCTGTTGTTCCATTTCCAGGTCTAACTGTTCCTTCCTGACCTGCATACAGGTTTCTCAAGAGACAGGTCAGATGGTCTGGTATTCCCATCTCTTTCAAAATTTTCCACAGTTTATTGTGATCCACACAGTCAAAGGCTTTGGCATAGTCAATAAAGCAGAAATAGATGTTTCTTTGGAACTCTCTTGCTTTTTCGATGATCCAGTGGATGTTGGCAATTTGATCTCTGATTCCTCTGCCTTTTCTAAAACCAGCTTGAACATCTGGAATTCACGGTTCACGTATTGCTGAAGCCTGGCTTGGAGAATTTTGAGCATTACTTTACTAGCGTGTGAGATGAGTGCAATTGTGCAGTAGTTTGAGCATTTTTTGGCATTGCCTTTCTTTGGGGTTGGAATGAAAACTGAGCTTTTCCAGTCCTGTGGCCACTGCTGAGTTTTCTAAATTTGCTGGCATATTGAGTGCAGCACTTTCACAGCATCATCTTTTAGGATTTGAAATAGTTCAACTGGAATTCCATCACCTCCACTAGCTTTGTTCATAGTGATGCTTCCTTAGGCCCACTTGACTTTGCACGCTAGGATGTCTGGTTCTAGGTAAGTGATCACTTCATCGTGGTGTGGTTAGCTGGGTCATTAAGATCTTTTTGTGTAGTTCTTCTGTATTCTTGTATAGTATTCTTGCCACCTCTTCTTAATCTCTTCGGCTTCTGTTATGCCCATATCATTTCTGTTCTTTATTATGCCAATCTTTGCATGAAATATTCCCTTGGTATCTTTAATTTTCTTGAAGAGATCTCTACTCTTTCCCATTCTGTTGTTTTCCTCTTTTTCTTTGCATTGTTCACTTAGGAAGGCTTTCTTATCTCTCCTTGCATTCTTTGGAACTCTGCATTCAGATGGGTATATCTTTCTTTTTCTCCTTTGCCTTTCACTTCTCTTCTTTTCTCAGCTATTTGTAAGGCCTTCTCTGACAACCACTTTGCCTTTTTGCATTTCTTTTTCTTGGTGATGGTTTTAATCACTGCCTCCTGTACAATGTTATGAACCACTGTCCACAGTTCTTCAGGCATTCTGTCTATCAGATCTAGTCCCTTGAATCTATTTGTCATTTCCACTGTATAATTGTAAGGAATTTGATTTAGGTTGTACCTGAATGGTCTAGTGGTTTTCCCTACTTTCTTCAATTTAAGTCTGAATTTGGCAATAAGGAGTTCATCATCTGAGCCACAGTCAGCTCCCAGTCTTGTTTATGCTAACCATATAGAGTTTCTCCACCTTTAGCTGCAAAGAATATAATCAATCTGATTTGGGTATTGACCATCTGGTGATGTGTAGAGTTGCCTCTTGTGTTGTTGGAAGAGGGTGTTTAATATGACCAGTGCGTTCTCTTGGCAAAACTCTGTTAGCCTTTCCCCTGCTTTATTTTGTACTCCAATACCAAACTTGCCTATTAGTCCAAGTATCTTGTGACTTCCTACTTTTGCATTTCAGTCCCCTATGATAAAAAGGACATCTTCCTTTGATGTTAGTTCTAGAAGGTCTTGTAGGTCTTCATAGAACCATTCGACTTCAGCTTCTTCAGCATTAGTGGCTGGGGCATAGACTTGGATTACCATGATATTGAATGGTTTGCCTTGGAAATGAACCAAGATCATTCCGTCATTTTGGATATTGCACCAAAGTACTGCATTTTGGACTTTTGTTGACTATGAAGGCTACTCCATTTCTTCTAAGGGATTCTTGTCTACAGCAGTAGATATAATGATCATCTGAATTAAATTCTCCCATTCCCACTGATTTTAGTTCACTGATTTTTAAAATGTCAGTGTTCACTCTTGCCATCTCCTGTTTGACCACTTCCAATTTACCTTGATTCATGGATATAACATTCCAGGTTCTTATGCAACATTGTTCTTTATAGCATTGGGCTTTACTTTCACCATCAGACACATCCACAACTGGGCATTGTTTCTGCTTTGGCTCAGCCTTTTCATTCCTTCTGGAGTTATTTTTTCCTCTCTTCTCCAGTAGCATATTGGGCACCTACCAACCTGGGGAGTTCATCTTTCAGTGTGAAAAGCATCTTTATGCCTTTTCATACTGTTCATGGGGTTCTCAAGTCAAGAATACTGAAGTGGTTTGCCATTCCCTTCTCCGGTGGACCACATTTTGTCAAAACTCTTCACCATGATCCGTTCATCCTGGGTGGTCCCACACAGCATGGCTCATACTTTCACTGATTTGGACAAGACTGTGACCTATCTGATCAGCTTGGTTAGTTTTCTGTGATTGTGGTTTTCATTCAGTCTGCCCTCTAATGGATGCGGATAAGAGGCTCATGGAAACTTTCTGATGGGAGGGATTGGCTGTGGGGAAAACTGGGTCTTGCTCTGGTGGGCAAGGCCATGCTCAGTAAATCTTTAATTCAATTTTCTGCTCATGGGTGTGGCTGTGTTTCCTTCCTGTAGTTTGGCTTGATACCAAACCATGGTAGGGCTAATGGTGACCTCCTTCAAAACGACTTATGCCTACACTGTTGTATCCAGTGCCCCTGACCCCATGGCAGGCTGCTGTCGACCCATGCTTCTGCCCAAGACTCCTGAACAATCACAGGCAAGTCTGGCTCAGTTTCTTGTGGAATCACTACTCCTTTCTCCTGAGTCCTGGTATGCACAAGATTTTGTTTATGCCCTCCAAGAATCTCTGTTTCCTCAGTGTTTTGGAAATTCTGTAATCAAATCCCACTGGCCTTCAAAGTCAAATTCCCTGGGGGTTCTCAGTCCCTTTGCCAGATCCCCAGATTGGGAAATCTTTTGTGGACCTTAGAATGTTTGCAAAAGTGTGAGAACTTCTTTGGTAAAACTGTTCTCCAGTTTGTGGGTCATCCTTCATCCTAGGGTAAGGAAAAGCTATTAATGGGGCTTAGGCAGAAAAATGTGTGATAGTATTGCCATGAAAAGAAAACCAAATGGATCCCAGATCAAAGACAACTTCAGGGGAAAAGGGAGACCAGTTTGAAAGATATTGCAGTCCTCTTCTTGGGAGATAATGTGACTGAACAAAGCCAGAAGAGTGGGAATAAAGGTGGACAATTCTCTGGGGTGCTTTGCTAAAGCAGGGCCATGTTAACAAGCACAGAGCTTTGCCAATGACTATGAAGTGAAGAATTAAGGGGAGACATTTTCTCAGGTAGGTCCATGGTAATGAATCCACCCTCCAATGCAGGAGATACAAGAGATGCAGTGTCAATCCCTGGGTCAGGAATATCCCCTGTAGTAGGAAATGGCAACCTGCTCCAGTAGTCTTGCCTTGAACATTCCATGGACAGAGGAGCCTGGTGGGCTACAGTCCTTGGCATCTCGAAGAGTCAGACATGACTGAGCGACTGAGCACACACACATTTTCTTAATTAATTAAGACCATCTCTTCTGAGTAATTGACATTAGAGTTGTTCTAATTGAGATATAATTTACATACAGTAGAATACACTGTTTCTAGTGAGCAGTTCTATTAATTTAACAAATGGACACAGTTACAACTACCACCACAATCAATACATAGCTCAATTCCATCACTGTAAGAAATTTCTGTAAAGCTTCTCTCTACTCCCAGCCCTACTAATCTTGTTTTCTTTTCCTACAGTTTTGCTTTTTATAGAACATCATGTAAATGGGATCATAAAGTATCTGACTTTGAATCTAGCATCTTTCGTTTATCACAATGTATTTGATATGCTTCCATGATGCTGTGTGTATAAATTAGTTTGACTCTTTATTGATGAGTAGTATTCCAATGGATGGATATAGCTGCTGCTGCTGCTGCTGCTAAGTCGCTTCAGTCGTGTCCGACTCTGTGCGACCCCATAGACGGCAGCCCACCAGGCTCCACCGTCCCTGGGATTCTCCAGGCAAGAATACTGGAGTGGGTTGCCATTTCCTTCTCCAGTGCATGAAAGGGAAAAGTGAAAGTGAAGTCGCTCAGTCGCACTGTTTGCTTATTTTTTGCCTGTTTAAGGACATTTGGGTGACTTCCAGTTTTGGGCTATTACAAATAAAGACTTTATAGGTATCTATATATAGTCTTTCATGTGACCATAAGTTTTAACTTCACTTGGTTAAGTAACTAAGAGTGGGTTTCTGGGTGCTATGGTATTATGTTTAACTTTAGAAGAAACTATCAAATTGTTTTCCAGAATGGCTGTAGACTTTTGCAACTCCACCAGTATTGTATAAAAATTCCAGTTACCCCAATCCTCTCCAGGGTTTGGAGTTAACACACTGTCGATATGCTTGGTTTTTCATTTTGTTTGGAGTTGCTTCGCTTTTAGCCATTCTAATAGGAATATGCTTGTATTTCTCTAATGCTAGTGATGGGCTTCCCTGGTGGCTCAGATGGTAAAAAAATCTGCCAGTGCAGGAGATCTGGGTTTGATCCCTGGGTTGGAAAGATCCCCTGGAGAAGGGAAAGGCTGCCAATCCCTGTATTCTTACCTGGAAAATTTCATGGACAGAGAAGCCTGGCAGTTTACAGTCCATGGAGTCGCAAAGAGTTGGACACGACTGAGCAACTAACACTTACTTACTTAATGCTAACGATGTTGAGTACCTTTTCATGTGCTAATCTGCCATTATATATTTTCCTTGGTGAAGTGTCTATTTAAACCTCTGCTCACATTTTTAATTGAGTTGTTCATTTTCTCACTATTGAATTTTGAAAATTATCTATGCATTTTGTACACAAGACTTGTGCAAGATGTTTGCTTTACAAATATTTCCTCCCTGCCTGCGGCTTATTTTTCATTCTCTTAATTTGACTTTTAGAGAGCAGAAGTGTTTAATTTTGATGGAACCCAATTTATCATTTTTTTTTTCTTTTATGGATCGCTCTCTGGGTATCATATCCAAGAAATCTTTGCTCAACCCAAGATGACAGGGATTTCGTCCCATGTTCTACTCTGGATGTTTAATAGCTTGAGATTTTATGTTTAGGTTTATGGTCCATTCTGAGTTAATTTTTGTATATTGGACCTGGATAGTAGGTATTTACCTACAGTCTAGAAAATAGACTGTAGTTAAACACATTTGTATTTCTACTTCTAGTCATTTCACCTAAAAACTAAAGAAGGAAGTTCCTTCTGTCCAAATTTTCTGTAGATCAAAAGTGGAAGAGATAACATTTGGTCAGATCCCAGATAACCTACAGATATACTTAAAAGAATTCTAGTAGATGACTGGGTTTTCTAAACATTTCATTGTTTATCCAGAGTAAATAATCAGTGAGTCTAGTTTTATCATTATAGATTATTTTTTATGATTCCTATAAAACTATCCTAGAAAAAGTCTAAGCTCAAGATAACTCTTTGGTTTCTGTTTTTTGAATCTCCAGCTTAAAAGTTATACTCTAGTGGCAAGTTTATCTTTTGTCTGTCTCCCATGCTACTCCCTGATAAATGATTAAGAATTACATAAAAGGCCTAAAATTCCCCACAAAAATCTAGCATTGTTTACTCCTCTGACCCCAAGCTCTTAGCCCTGGTGATACATTAATTAAGAGGGATGCTGGTCGGTTTTATAACTAAAATGGTTGATATTTTGAGAAATAATTCTCACCACTTAAACTAAATAGCAAAGCAGATAGTAGTAATAGGCTTATCTACATGATTCAACAATAACATCTGAGGTGTTTCGTTTTGTTTTTTTAACACGATAGAACTAAATGCTTCCAACTAGAGGAGATGACATTTGAATTTCAAGCTAAAGTGGTGTGTTTTTGTATTTGGACCAGTGTTTTGAGTTGAAGAGTTGCCAAAATATGGGGCAGAATTTACTGGGCTGTTCATTGTAAAAGCTTTTAATTATCATTGCCATTAGCAGAGCTAGACCTTATAAGGGGCAGGCCAAGAGGCAGGCAGGCTTCCAGTTTAAAAAGCATAGGAAAATACTACTGTGACCATGAACTATACTGGAAATAGAGCAGTGGGGAAAACTTTATTTTGTGGAGTTCTCTTGGAGAAAACGACATGACTGTGATGGACCCATCAAAGGATACGCTGGGCTAAAGCTCCTGAGGGTGAGTGGTGGAGGTGGGGAAGGTCCATGATAACATGAATATGTAATTGCCTGCTAAGGTGGGGAGGTTCATCTTTTTTCTTGGGTGAAGTATATGCATAAGACTCTGGGTCCCTGACAGTCCCCCCTGGCTACTCAGCCTTTCCCATAAATGCATGTCAAATACTCAGTTTTAAAATATCATATAAAGGTCCCCCAAATTATTAGTCTGTGTGGAGGTCACATATGGCTAGCTCTACCCTTACCTTGAAGTAGTGAATGACATTGCTAAAACCTTAATCCAGATAGTTAAATGACTTTGAGAGATATATAGTAAAAACAGGTAGTATGCCATTCAAATTTTTTTATTGAAGTATAATTGCTTTACCATGTTAGTTTCTGCTGTACAACAAAGTGAGTCAGCTATGTGTATACATATATCCCCTCCCTCCCTTCTGCCCATCCCCATCCCACCTCTCTGGGTCATCACAGAGCACCAAGCTGAGTTCCCTGTGCTATATAGCAGCTGCCCACTAGCTATTTACTTTGTGCATGGTAGCGTGTATCAGAGAAGGCAATGGCACCCCACTCCAGTACTCTTGCCTGGAAAATCCCATGGACAGAGGAGCCTGGTAGGCTGCAGTCCACAGGGTCACTAAGAGTCGGACACAACTGAGCAACTTCACTTTCACTTTCCACTTTCATGCATTGGAGAAGGAAACGGCAACCCACTCCAGTGTTCTTGCCTGGAGAATCCCAGGGACAGGGGAGCCTGGTGGGCTGCCATCTATGGGATCGCACAGAGTCGGACACGACTGAAGCGACTTAGCAGCAGCAGCAGCAGCAGCAGTGTGTATATGCTCTTGAGCTGCACCTATTTAAGCATTGGTTAGGAGAAATGTTTCATCTGAAATCAAAGGATAAGATTGATTGGTTGATTGGTTAGTTGGTTTGCTGGTTGGTTTGGGGGCTGTGTTACAGTTGGAAGAATAGATGGGGTTGTCTACTTGTAGCCAACTAAAGCCTGATTATCTTTAAGAGGTAGTGGTGGATGTCACATTGAGAGCTTTTAGAGTCTGCACTCATGATCTAGGTGAACAACTGGAATGAAAAAGGAACTCTTCACACCTTCCTATAAATGATGACTGAGAAGCTACTCATCACTCAAAGCTCTGGGGATATACGTAGAAGTTGGCGTTACCCCATTTTATAGAATGGCTAATGCTGCAGGGGTGTGTGGAGCAGAGCTGGGCTGAATAATATCACTCAAGCATCCCTGCTGAGTCTCTGAGTCTCCCACAAATCCATAGGCGAGGAGAGGAGAGCTGATCTGCTCCTCCTTGTCATCCTGTCTCTGCAGCACCTAAGGAAAAATGATTCCATGGGAAGTAATAAATGTCCAAAAAGGGGAGTTGAAATGGCTGGGGAGTGAGAGCTACACAGATCTGTCCAGGACTAGTATTTACTGGAATATTTCCTGGAACAATTCAGCAGTGGCTTCAGGACTTGGAGTTCGAATTAGCTTCAAATCTCCATCCTATAGCATTTCTTACTGGAATAGACAATTTGAAAGGTTTCCTTTGATTTTAGGTTGGCACCTTAAAATGTAAGTTCTTCTGTAAGAAGAACTTATAGACATACAAATGACAATGTTAAGAATGACTATGATCCAAGCCATTTGGTAACAGTGTCATCATCCTCAGAAGCCAGCTTATATTTGTTGTCTGTATTTCTTCTGATTCTGTGAGGAAATGTATTGTATTGGGATGAATCATTCTCATGACAAGAATCTGAAAGTTTTGCCAACCATTGGGCATCTAAACCTCCGTGGGCTGCCAAGAACAGCTACTGACAGCCATTGGCATGGACTTCAGCAAACCACACACCCTCTGATGCTCCTTTGCTCCAGTCTTCAAGTTGTGCCCTAACATTTACAACTGCTACCTTCTACAGCCAAAACACACACACACACACACACACGTGCAAAGCAGGCTAAATAAATAAAGATAAATAAGGTGTCATGCAGTCAACAGGGATGAAAGATACCAAAAAAACATAAAGGGACATTAAGGAACCAACCTCCCATCCTGCACACTCAATCAGGAGAGAACTGAGCACCTATGATTATTAAATACTGTTGTCCTGGACAGAAGCCAGGGTGCCCAAGACTCTTTTTCTGTAGCACCATTAAAAGTATGAGAATCAAAAGAAGGTAATTTCCCAGCTACAGTCAGCCCCTTCATTACAAGCCAGCTCTAGGGGGGTAATTAGTCTCTTCCTCAGAATTACTTCCTCCCCTTACATCACCCCTACCTTACATCTTGGCCATGACTTACCCTCCAGGAAGCACAGCACTCCTGCAGTCACCCCCCTCTATCCCCAAGAGAGCCCTGCCTTTCTGTTTCTTTGCTTGTTCTAGAACAACTCTGATTTACTTCTGTCTTTTTTCCAGCTAGTCCCCTTAGTGCCAATTATTGAAGGATAGCCTGCTGCTTCTAAACACAGGTCCTAACAGGCATAAATCAGTAATTCGTTTTGGGAAGTGATTAGAAAGAGAAATGTATTTAAATTTGTTGCAGTAGTGATGGGGCAGAAGATAGGAGGCCTGGGAGGAGGGCGTCTGGCCAACTGCTCAGAGAGAGCCTTGTAAGAGCCGCCACCACTGTAATGAAGTCCACATGTTCCAAGAGCTGGACTGTGGCGAGTGAGACATGCAAAGTGGATTTGGTCAGTTTTCCACACTGTATAACACTCAGGGAAAAGAACTCATGTTACCCAAATTCACTGAAAAAAGTGGTTGTAAAAACCAGCATTTCTGCTCATCATCTTTTCAGATTAATAGGGAACATGCAAGTAGACCCACATGTTTCCTCCAGCTATCAAGACATTTTATCCTCCGAAACAATCCCTCCCAGGAAGACAATCAAGAGAAAGTTTGGCTAGTGCCCTGTCTCTGGAAAGTGTGTCCTCTGACAGGCGGCATCAGCAGCTTGGGGATGCTTGCCGGGCTCTCTGGGGAGACTGTCCAGGAATCTGTGCTCTATCAAGCTTTCTCAGTGATTTTTATGCCTGCTGGTTCAAACTCTGCCTGAAACTCAAAGCTTCTCCAACATGCTGTAATTACTGGATTAATTTTTGTTCATTTAGTCTTTGTTGACCCATCACCTTCTTTAGCACAAGATACAAGGACTATCCAGAGCACACTACCACCACAATCTGCCTCTTTTACCTTAAGAAAATGTTTCTTTCAGAAGCTAAACAGTAGGGGACAAGCATGAAATGTGACCAACTTGAAGCTGGGAGATGCAGGGCTTCCAAGGAGACGCTAAGCTTTTTGTGACAACCCCAATCCTGATAACATTGAGAGGTGGGGCTGGCCCAAGAAAAACAATGATGAGATTTATCTTCTTTATCTTTGGCTGTAGGTTTGTGGGGGTTTTTTGTTTTGTTCTTGTTTTGTTTTTTGCAGCTTTGAGGACTTGCAAGAGCAAAATCTGATGGCTTTTAGAGGTGGGGCTCTTTCTGGCAACAGAAAGCCAGGGCCTAAAAAGGGGATGGAATTGTGAGTGATTGGTTTTGAGAAATACAGGCTTAATGAGTCCCTCCTCAGTCTCCAGCTTCCTTTCTTGAAGGAACTTGAACAAGGAGTTGCACACAAGATCCCTTAATCCTACAAACATTAGTGAGCCTCTCCTTTGTGGGGGCATGGAGATAAATAAAGAAATTCTCTTCCCCAAAGAATTCATGATCTCATTTAGCAACATCATATATAGTAATGTTCAGTGCAACAGAGGTCAAGATGCTAGAGCTTTGCAAAGGCTTCGGTTGGAACCCTTGAGAAGAAAATCCAGGGTGGCATGAAAGAGAGTAAAAATAAGTAAAGATTTCCCACCTAAGGGCTGCTATCCAAAAGTCTACAAGCAATAAATGCTGGAGAGGGTGTGGAGAAAAGGGAACCCTCTTACACTGTTGGTGGGAATGCAAACTAGTACAGCCACTATGGAGAACAGTGTGGAGATTCCTTAAAAAACTGGGAATAGAACTACCATATGACCCAGCAATCCCACTGCTGGGCATATACACCGAGGAAACCAGAATTGAAAGAGATGCGTGTACCCCAATGTTCATCGCAGCACTGTTTATAATAGCCAGGACATGGAAGCAACCTAGATGTCCATCAGCAGACGAATGGATAAGGAAGCTGTGGTACATATACACAATGGAATATTACTCAGCCATTAAAAAAATACATTTGAATCGGTTCTACTGAGATGGATGAAACTGGAGCCCATTATACAGAGTGAAGTAAGCCAGAAAGAAAAACAACAATACAGTATACTAATGCATATATATGGAATTTGAAAGATGGTAACGATAACCCTATATGCGAGACAGAATAAGAGACACAGATTCATAGACCAATTTTATGGACTCTGAGGGAGAAGGTGAGGGTGGGATGTTCTGGGAGGATAGCATTGAAACATGTATATTATCATATGTGAAACAGAACACCATTCCATGTTCGATGCATGAGACAAGGGCTCAGGGCTGGGGCAATGGGATGACCCAGAGGGATGGGATGGGGAGGGAGGTGGGTGGGGGGTCCAGGAAGGGGAACACATGTAAACCCATGGCTGATTCATGTCAATGTATGGCAAAAACTATTACAATATTGTGAAGTAATTAGCCCCCAACTAAAATAAATAAATTTATAAAAAAAAACAAACAAACAACAACAACAACAAAAAAATAAGTAAAGATTTCCCACCTAAGAGACTTTTCATGGAAGAATATGAATTAACCAGATAGATACAAAGGGGAAGATGTTTATCATAAAGAAAAACTTTGGGTATTTTAATTACCCAAAATTAGAGAACTGGCTTACTCATCCAAATTGAAATTTGAAAATCTCTTTTCTCTTTTTCTTTAATTGAAGTATAATTGATTTTCAAAGTTGTGTTAATTTCTACTGTACAGCAAAAAGGTTCAGTTATGCATTTAAATATATGTTCATATTCTTTTCAACTATGCTTTATCTCAGGATATTGAATATAATTCCCTGTGCTCTACTGTAGGACCTTGTTGTTTATCCACTGTCTATATAGTTTGGGTTTCAGTTCAGTTCAGTCGCTCAGTCGTGTCCTACTCTTTGCAACCCCATGAATCGCAGCACACCAGGCCTCCCTGTCCATCACCAACTCCCGGAGTTTACCCAAACCCATGTCCATCGAGTCGGTGATGCCATCCAGCCATCTCATCCTCTGTCGTCCCCTTCTCCTCCTGCCCCCAATCCTTCCCAGCATTAGGGTCTTTTCCAATGAGTCAACTCTTCGCATGAGGTGGCCAAAGTTTGGGTTTACTCACTCCAAAACAAATCCACCCCTCCCACACCCACTGTTTTATTTTTTTAAACTTTGAACTCTTCTTGACTTTAAATAAAAAGTGAAAGAGACATGCAATGCCTAAAGCAGCTAAAAGCAAAGCTGGAGTGAATAAACTCCAGGAGGGATGGGGCAGGTCCAGCGTCCTCAGTCCGATATCCGTTTCCCCCAGTATCCTTTGCGGGGGCTGCGGAAAACGGCAAGTTAAGTGAGAACCAAGCGCTGTGGAAAATTCTGGGCGGTCCGCTATTAAGTGAAAGAAGCAGATCACAACCCAGGCAGTCACTCATCTTCTGAAATGCACATCCCTACCCTGACGGGTGGACTCAGGGCAGGTGGTGGGGTTGGACTCAGGAGACATGTAGGTTGAGTGGTCACACACGTGCCAGGCTCCAGCGGGACACGAAGAGGACAGTCCAGGGGAGCCGTGCTTTCTTGCCACTTGCCATCATGGAACATGGAGGAGCCCAAGAATTCTATTTCTATCCTTCTGCTCCCAGATAGTTTTGAAGATTCCTGTGTCAAAGCAGGAGAGAACGTATTTTATTTGCTGGCTTGACGTTTAACTTTGGAAAATTGCCACATATGAGGGTCTCTACTCTTGTCTCAGGTCCTGCAAATATTAGAGGTGATTTGTTTTTCTTAAATTGACAATGCCACCCCGTCATGTTCTATTTTGGGTTATGTTTGCTAAATAAATATTTATTTAACCTATTTTAACTTTCTGTGTAATTACAGTTTATGTGTGTCTTTTTAAAGCAGCATATAATTCCATCTTTTTTAACCCAATCCGACAAATTTTTTCACCTTACTTGGAGAATTTATTTAGTTTTATTGTTACCTTCTTTTCTACTTTCTTTTTCTTTCTTTTTTTTAAAAATTTATTTATTTTAGTTGGGGGCTAATTACTTTACAATATTGTAGTGGTTTTTGCCATACATTGACATGAATCAGCCTTTGGTTTACATGGGTTCCTTTCTTTTTTCTTATGATTACTTGCTTTTTATACCTTCTTTTCTTTGTTTTGTTATATGTTTCTTTGTCCTCCCCAAAAGTTTGATTTCCTGTTGGAATTCTATGTTATATTTGTTTAAAAAAAACAAACCTCATTCCTCTATTGAAATAAAAAATGGAAAAGTATCTTTTTACTCCTCATTGCTGGAAAAAGAATCTTATTCCAGTTTTCTTTCCCTCACTTCCCATTCCTTACTAATATAAAATGAGATTTTCAAACCAGATTGTTATTTTCTTTCATTTTACAAAGTTCATTTCAGAAATTATTTGACATGAGAATTAGATTCTCTAATAATATTATTTTTTTCTTTCAAATTGCCATCCTTGAGATCTTATTTTGATTCAACTTTCAGTAAGCAGAGTATGTAAGAGCGTGCTAAATTGCTTTAGTGGTTTCCAACTCTTTGAGACACTGTGGACTGTCAGGCTTCTCTGTCCATGGGATTCTCCAGACAAGAATACAGGGGTGGGTTGCCATGCCCTACTCCAGAGGATCTTCCCAACCCAGGGATACGTCAAGTAATTTTTAATAGAAATTTTAATTGAATGGTTGTAGTTTCAAATGCAAGAAATAATACAGAGAGATTCCCATATATGCTTTACTTGGTTTCCCCTTCTTGCAGAACTTTACTACACTATCACAACCAGGATATCGACAATTTACAGATCTTATCCAGATTTCCCAGTCTTACTTGTACTCCCTTATTAGTGTTTGTAAGTGTGTTTTTTTCTATACAATTTTATCATGTGTAAGTTTGTGTATCTTCCACCACAGTCAAGATATGGAACAGTTTCCTCCCCAAAAAGATCCCTCCCTCACACCCACCTCTCCCACTACATTCACCCCATCCCGTCCCTCCTTAATCTCTTGTGTTGACTAATCTGTCCTCCTACTCTTTCTCTTTCTCATTTCAAGAATGTTATATAAAGGGAATCATACAGTAATTACCATTGGGGATTGACTTTTTTCACAAAGCGTAATTCTCTGGAAATTAACACAAGTTGTTGCTTGCATCCATGGTCTGTTTCTCTTCACTGATGAGTCGTATTCTACAGTATAGATGTACCACAGTTGAACCATTCATCTTTTGAAATGTATCTAGTTTTTTTTTCCCAGTTTGAGGATACTACAAATAAAATTTCTATGAACATTGGTGTTCTGGTTTTGTGTGAACCTAAGTTTTTATTTTTCTTGAATACATGCCAATTGCTAAATCATATGGTAATTGCATGCTTTGTTTTACATGAAACTGCCAAATTGTTTTCCAGAGTGGCTGTACCACTTTACTCAAGCAATTTTTAAAAGAAAGATACAAATTTATATTTTTCTGGGCTCTTATTTATCTCCAAATGTCTCTTTCTTGCCTTCACACATATGATAAATTGGCTGGGAAAAATGTACTTGTTTTGCAACAGCTTTTCCTTAAAATTCTATAAGATTTGTTCCAACATCTTGTACTAGTCTAAGTTTTACAGAAATCAGTGTCTAGCTCAATTTTTGTTTCTTTGAAGATAACCAGTTTTTCCTATTTGATTACTTTGTATGATGTTTTCTTTTTCTTTTCTTAGAAAAAGCACAAAGTATAAAAAGGGGAGGGGGGAGGTCTCCTTTTAACATGTTACATGAAACATGGTAGTTTTTATCTCTATTTTTAGGCCTTTGTTTTAGCCCCAAAAGTGAAAGTGAAAGTGAAGTCGCTCAGTCGTGTCCAACTCTTTGTGACCCCAGGAGCCTACCAGGCTCCTCTGTCCATGGGATTTTCCAGGCAAGAATACTGGAGTGGTTTGCCAATTCCTTCTCCAAAAAAGTTCCTCAATTATGTGTTTGGTAATAGATTCTGTTAGGTTCTGAGCCCTGCCATTCTTTGCAGTATTTACTACCTATGCTGTCATCATTTTCTTACATTTGTTTTTCTTTTTACATTCTGAGACAGCATTGCAACTTTAGGTGTTTTTTCTTTTACATCAGTGATTCATTTTTACATAGTGACAATTCAGGTTTTGAACACTTACAGCTGGATTTAAATTTTGTTTGCTATTTTAATTATCTTTCAAACTTCCCATATCACTCATACCTTCCTTTTTACATCATTTGCCTCTCCACTGGCCTCAAGAGGTCATAACTTCTCATGTTCAGTCGAACTTACTGAGAATGCTTTTTTCCTCTGGTTTGCATAATAAATTGCTTTTGAAGGCATGTTTCCCTCTTTCATTTTCAGAAAATATTCACTTCCCTTGTGCTGCAATATTTTGTACATGTTTTAGTTGAAAATGTGATTTTTTTCTAAATCATAAAAAGACAAAATTCATCATTTGAACTATTCTAAAGCATACAATTCAATGGTTTTTAGTACCTTCATAATGCTTTACAATCATCACCACTATTTAACTTCAGAACATTTTCATCACCCCCCAGAAGAAACCCTGCACTTAAGAAGTAATCACTTCTCATTCCCTCCCATCCCTTGGTCCTTGGCAACCACTTATCTGTCTTCCGTCTCTATGGAGTTGCACTCTGGATATTTTATATAAATAGCATCATACATTTTGTGGACCTCTGTGTCTGACTTCTTTCACTTAGCATATTGTTTTGAAGTATTTTTACTTAGATTTTTGGCTTTGATCATCATTCTCACCCACATAAATTAATTTGGCTACCATAATTGTTAGGAGGTAGTATGGCGAGGTTGCCACCCTGATTTTTACTTGGTGACTTGGATAATAAGCTCCTTCTCACTGTCTGTCTAGCAGAAGAGCACATAGTTGTGCCAAGTCTTAGCCTCATCACCCCACTCCTCCCCACCCTCCATGCCTGCTGGCTTTCATCGAGTGTAGTTCTGCTGGAATCAGACTGAAATCTCACCTCCACTGGCTAACAAAAAGCCTGCATTTGAACTTCCCTGGTGGTTCACTGGTTAAGAATCCACCTTCTGATGCCGTGGACACTCGATCCCTGGTTGGGAACTAAGATCCCACATGCCATGGATCAACTAAGTCTGCATGCTACAATTACTGAGCCTGCCTACTCTGGAATCTGAGTCACAGCTAGAGAAAAGCCCATGCCCAGCAGTGAAGAGTCTCTGTGCCTCAAACTAAGACCCAGTGCAGTCAAAAAGAAATTAAAAAAAAAAAAAGGCTGAATGATTTTCAGAAAAAAAAGTAGAACCTAGAGTGAAGTAAATCAGAAAGAGAAAAACAAATATTGTATAGTAAAGCATATACAAGGAATCTAGAAAGATGGCACTGATGAATCTATTTTCAGGGCAGCAATGGTGACACAGACATAGAGAATAGACTTGTGGACACAATGGAGGAAGGGGAGGGAAGGACGAATTGAAAGAGTAAGATTGAAATACATGCATTACCATATGTAAAATAGATAGCCGGTGGGAATTTGCACTGTGACACAGGGAGCTCAAACCCTGTGCTCTGTGACAAACTAGAGGGGTGGCACAGAGTGGGAGATGGGAAGGAGGTTCAGGCGGGAGGGGATATATGTATACCTATGACTGATTCACGTTGATGTATGGCAGAAACTAGCACAATATTGTAAAGCAATTATTCTCCAATAAAAATAAATTTACTTTTTAAAAAAGAAAAAAGTCATTTATTTGACTAGTGTAAAAATGTTTAATAACAACAGCTTTGAAAATTGGTTCTTTCTGGAAAATTAGGGAGTTAAAAAAATATTTTCAAAATTTCAGTGTTCAGGATGGTTTATGTCTCTGGAAGGCAGAATATCACAGGGCTGAAGAACTGAGGTTAGAAGTCTGGCAGTCTGGATGGATGGTTGCTCTGTCACTGACAGGAAGACAAGTTCCTTAACAATTCTACACCTTAGTGGAGAGAAATAATCCTACTTACCTCAGAGTGTCATTTGGGGAATTAAATAAATTAAGATATGTAACACATAGCTAACTTAAAGGGAGGGAATAGGTTGATAACTGGTAAATTAGAAAAAAAGAAGCTGGATAATGTTCAATTTAAGCATACGTTTTCAGCCAAATGATAAGACACGTTATTATTCAATTTCTATATTTTCCATCAATGCAGAGAGCCCATGATTTTTTCAGATTTCTTTTGCATTCAATGTTCAACATACAAAGGAAAGCAGTAACAACTCAGCATTTCTGATTTCTCTCTTCTAAACGCAGTTTGTTCCTGGTCTTTTGTTCTCTACTCCCAGATATATCCTTGTCCAATATCATCTGCATTTTCTGGCAACTCATCATGAGCATGTTACTGTTTAGGCTATGATACCACCCTGCTTGGAAAAGTTGGATCAAAGAAATGTGTGCCCAGTGAGGGTCCATATCTGCCTGGTTCAAGTCTGCCACCTTTCTGGGATAGACAGGGAGCAATTAAGTCACCCTCTAGAGAGATGAGATTTTAGGTCCCCTGGGTAGTTCTATCATGCAGCCAAGGAGAAGAGTTTTCTCTTAACATCCATTCCTAAATTTCCTTCCAGGTATACCATGCTATAAATCAAAGTTAATCATTTATTCTTCTTTTCCTCTTTAGCCATAGCCCTTGACTTCAAACACTGTAGACAAAGGCATGTGATAGACAATTATTTATTCCAAAGTTTTTGATTTGTTTGTTTTTAATTCTTACAATGTTGTATTGGTTTCAGCCATACAACAATGAGAATCAGCCATCCTTATACATATATCCCCTCCCTCTTGAGCCAAGTTTTGACATAGTCATCTCTGGGTAAGGACCTGGGCATATTTTCCTTTAAAGAAAGATCATTTTCCAGGAGAAGAGTTGACACTTCTTGGAAATCTAAGGCCTTCTGAAATGATCTATGTCTGTGGAAGCACAGCAGGGGAGACAGATTCAGAGGATCTACATTTTAAAGAAAAGATGAAAAGGTCAGAGAGGTCTTTGGGTTTTGCACACTGGGAAGGAATCATCCACCCACCTTACTAGATAAAAGACTTCCAAGCCTTCAAGAAAGTGACTGGGAAGGGATGTTTCTGCCTATTTGGAGTTTTCAGAGCTAAAAATAGAACCTTTTTTTTTTTTAATGTTGTATGTAAGAGACAAGTACTGTACAATGACAGTCATACCCTGGTCAATGGTCATATCCCATTACTAAGTTAATGGGCTGACCATCTTGGCTCTGCTTTTATAAACAGTCAAGGCTCTGAGCTTGTGGATGCCTTAATTACCTTTATATAAAAATATTTAATTCAGAAAATTAATACAGATGGTTAATAATACAGTTACCCCTTACCTCTAAAGAATGTGGCCATTTGTACCTCATATTCTATTGGAACAGAGAGTCTGACAATCAGAGATAGCTTTGTTATTCACTGGGCATTTGCTTATTTCATATTATGTAACTGATTTCCTCAGTGCCTGGCCCATTGACCATCATCAATGAGTGTTAGTTAATAGTATGAATGAATAAATGAAGTATCATTATTAGCTCTGCCTACCTGTAAGAATTTTGGTTAACACCATTTGAAAAAAGATAGGTTACAATGCTTACAAACAATAGTGTCATATACAAAAGTTAGTTATCATTCAAATTATTAACAGTAACTGTTAATAAAACTAATAAAGTATATAAACAAAAAAATTTAAAGATCTTTATGTGCAACCAAAAGAATGCTTCAAAATCCAAGAAATTGATTTCCTGTATTATATTCATAGAAGAAGAAGAATATTTTAAAATTATTACTTTCCCCAAATCTAAGCACACTGAGACTATGTTTTAAACCACAAAATAGTAGTTTTTGATTCTAATCAGAAGTGGCCAGTTAGAAGACTGGATATGGAAATGATGGGACAAACGAGAAGCTGACAATAAGAATAGGGACTGGGGAAAAAACCATTAAAGCTTCTGGATTCAAGGAGCAGATTATGATTATGTAATTTAGGTGCAAGAATCCCACTCTTAGACAACCCTATGAATATCATTTTATTGCAGCATTTTGCAACAACTGATTTTATTAACAATGATGAAGACAAGTTAATTAGCTTGAGTATACTCTAGTTAAAGGGCAAAGAAATGATTAGGCCTCATCTTTGGAATAATTTCCATTAAAAATGCTTCTTAAAAATTTGGGGTGCTTTAGAGAGCAGTTCTTAACATGTGGCAGAGGAGTGATTACATAATTCAATATCGTATTCCCCAGAAGTCAGGTTTTGTCTGCTATAGAGGCTGGTATTAAGTCAGTCTACTAAGCCAAACAAGGCCTTGGCCTTCCGTCCTACATGGAGAATGTTCTAGCTCATAATTTCTTTTTATTTTATTTTATTTTATTTTACTGAAGTATTGTTGATTTGGGAGAGCTTCCCTAGTGGCTCAGATGGTAAAGAATCTGCCTGTAATGTGGGAGACCTGGGTTTTGATCCTTGGGTTGGAAAGATACCCTGGAGAAGGGAATGGCTACTCACTCAATATTCTTGCCTGGAGAATTCCACTGACAGAGGAGCCTGGTAGGCTACAGTCCATGGGTCACAAAGAGTTAGACATGACTGCATGACTGACTGACTGATTGACGTTGCTGGTTTACATTGTTGTGTTGTGTTTCTACTGTACAGCAAAGTGATTCATTGATACATATACACATTCTTTATAATATTCTTGTCCATTATGGTTTATCACAGGGTATTGAATATAGTTTCCTGTGCCTTGTTGTTTACCCATTCTCTACATATTAATTTTTATCTGCTAACTCGAATTCCAAGTTGATCCTTCCACTTTGGCAAACATAAGTCTGTTCTCTATGTTTGTGAGTCTCTTTCTGTTTCATAGATAAGTTCATTCAAGTTGTGTTTTAGATTCCAGATATAAGTGATGTCATATGTTATTTGTCTTTGTCTGACTTGCTTCTCTTAGTATGATAATCTCTAAATATATCTGTGTTGTTGCATTAGTTCATTTTATGACTATGTAATATTCCATTACATATGTGTGTACCACATCATCTTTATCCATTCATCTGTCTATGGACATTTACATTGTTTTTATGCCTTGACTATTGTAAACAGTGCTGCAGCGAACATTGGTTCCATCTGTCTGTATGTGCTCAGTCATGTCTGACTCTTTGCAACCCCATGGACTGTAGACTGCTAGGTTCCTCTGTCTATGGGATTTTTCAGACAAGAATACTGGAGTAGGTTGCCATTTTCTTCTACAGGGGATCTTCCCAACCCAGGAATCAAACCTGTGTCTCCTGCTTTGCAAGCAGATTTTTATCTTGTTGAGCCACCTAAGAAGCCTGAACATTGGGTACATGTATCTTTTTAAATTATAGTTTCACTGGATATTATTGTTGTTGCTGTTATTGTTCAGTCACTCAGTCATGTCCGACTCTTTGAGACCCCATGGACTGCAGCACATTGGGCTTCCCTGTCCTTCACCAAATACTGGAGTTTGCTCAAATTCATATCCATTGAATTGGTGATGCCATCCAACTATCTCATCCTCTGTCATCCCCTTCTCCTCTTGCCTTCAATCGCTCCCAGCATGAAGTATTAGAGCTTCAGCTTCAACATCAGTCTTTCCAATGAATATTCAGGACTGATTTCCTTTAGGATGGACTGGTTGGATCTCCTTGAAGTCCAAAGGACTCTCAAGAGTCTTCTCCAACACCACAGTTCAAAAGCAACAATTCTTCGGCACTCAGCTTTCTTTATGGTCTATACATGACTACTGGAAAAACCATAGCTTTGACTAGATGGACCTTTGTCAGCAAAGTGATTTCTCTGCTTTTTAATATGCTATCTAGGCTGGTCATAGCTTTTCTTCCAAGGAGCAAGCATCTTTTAATTTCATGGCTGCAGTCACCCATCAGCAGTGATTTTGGAGCCCAAGAAAATAAAGTCTGTCACTGTTTCCATTGTTTCCCCATCTCTTTGCCATGAAGTAATGGGACCAGCTGCCATGATCTTGATTTTTGAATGTTGAGTTATAAGCCAGTTTTTGCACCTCCTCTTTCACCTTCAACAAGAGGCTCTTTAGTTTCTCTTTCTTTTCTGCCATAAGGGTGGTGTCATCTGCATATCTGAGATTATTGATATTTCTCACTGGATATATGCTCAGGAAAGGGATTGCAGGATCATACAACTCATAGTTTCTTAAAATGTAGTCCATAAAGTTCCTGCTAACAGATCTGAAAGTCCATTTGTAAAGTTCTTATGTGTAGATAACTCATAATTTCATAGATCCTTACCAATTTATTTATAGCTTGCTAATGGAGATATTAAAGATAATTAAAATTTGGTGTTCGTAGACTAAATTTAGCAAGTTCCCTGGGCTTCTTGAAGATTCTAAATCAGTATTGTTCTAAATACAAGACCATCACACAAGGCTCGGTGGCTATGCAAAGGTCCTACTGTGCATGTACATATAGGTTACAAAATGTCCAATTTGGAGAGAAATTTCCACTTTGTTATTAGGTTTGCTATCTTGAGTCAGTTGTAATTTTTAATTGGTGCTCTTTTTTGCTTTTTTAAGTATAAATAACTCTTTATTTAACCTCTGCTATTAGTTATTGTGTTGTGGATTGTTTGGTTAAAAGACACCGTAGTAAGATATAATAGTTTCAATGGATGTTATCCAGCCATTAAAAAGAACAAAATAATGCCATTTGCAACAACATGGATGGACCTAGGAATTGTCAACTGAGTGAAGAAAGACATGGAAAGACAAATATCACACGATATCACTTATATGTGAAATCTAAAGTAAACGTACAAAACAGAAGTAGTCACAGATGTAGAAAACAAACTCATGGTTACCAGGGGATAAGAAGAGGAGGGGTAAACTGGGAGACTGGGACTGACAGATATACACTATTTTATATAAAATAGATAACTAATAAGAACCACTATATAGCACAGGGAACTCTACCCAACACTCTGCAATGGCCTTATGGGAAAGGAATCTTAAAAAAAAAAAAAACAGGAGTGAATATATGTATAACTGATTCAATTTGCTGTACACCTGAAACTAACATAACATTGCAAATCAGCTATACTCCAATAAAAAAAATTATTGAAAGAATATATATGTGTATAACTGAGTCACTTTGCTATACAGTTGAAGTTAAGCTGCTGCTGCTGCTGCTGCTGCTGCTAAGTCGCTTCAGTCGTGTTCGACTCTGTGCGACCCCATAGACGGCAGCCCACCAGGCTCTGCCATCCCTGGGATTCTCCAGGCAAGAACACTGGAGTGGGTTGCCATTTCCTTCTCCAGTGCATGAAAGGGAAAAGCACAACGTTGTAAAAAACTATGTGTGCTAAGTTGCTTCAGTCATGTCCAACTTTTGGCGACCCTCTGAACTGCAGCCTGCCAGGTTTTCTGTCATGGGATTCTCCATGCAAGAATACTGGAATGGGAGGCCATGCCCTTCTCCAGGGGATCTTCTCCACCCAGGGATCAAACCCACATCTCCTATGTTTCCTGCACCTACCTTTCCTGCACTGAGTTTGTTACTACTAGTACCACCTGAAAGTGAAAAGTGTTAGTCTCCCAATAGTGTCCAACTCTTTGCAACCCCATGGACTGTACCCCATCAGGCTCCTCTGTCTGTGGAATTCTCCAGACAAGAATACTGGAGTGGGTTGCCATTCCTTTCTCCAGGGGATCTTCCTGACCCAAGGATCAAACCTGAGTCTCCTGCATTGCAGGCAGATTCTCTACCATCTGAGCCACCAGGGAAGCCCCCAGATCAACAAAATTTTTTAAATTTATTTTTAATTGGAGAATAATTGCTTTATAATATTGTATTGGCTTCTGCCATACAGCATGAGTCAGACATAAGCACATTTATGTTCCCTCCCTCTTGAACCTCCCCCACACTCCCCACTTCATCCCACCCCTCTGACTTGTCACAGAGTACCACCATTTTGAGCTCTCTGTGTTATACAGCCATGTCCCATTAGCTATCTATTTTACACATGATAATGTATGTTTCAATGTATTCTCTCAATTCATCCCACCCTCTCCTTCATCTGCTGTGTCCAAAGTCTGCTCTCTATGTCTGCATCTCTACTCCTGCACTGCAATATTTCTGACTTAAAATTTCTAATTACTGGGCTTTAACACATGTGTGTATTATGTGTTAAACATGACTCATCCTCTATCACTAAAACATACACAGAAAATTCACCCATGCTTTGTTTTGTGTGCTCCCTCCGTATTTGTACTGTCTACATTATTAAGGTACCTATAATGAAATTACTGGGCTATTTTTTAAGTTTACAAAGCATAATATCATACTATAAAACTGTGATAGAAGCTAATCCTTTTCTCCTATAAAGTAAACAAGAAACAATTTGTAGGTGCTTCTTTCAGTTCAGTCGCTCAGTCGTGTCCGAATCTTTGAGACCCCATGAACCGCAGCACGCCAGGCCTCCCTATCCATCACCAACTCCCTGAGTCCACCCAAACCCATGGCCATCGAGTCGGTGATGACATCAAACCATCTCATCCTCTGTCATCCCCTTCTCCTCCTGCCCTCAACCTTTCCCAGCATCAGGGCCTTTTCCAATGAGTCAGCTCTTTGCATCAGGTGGCCAAAGCATTGGAGTTTCAGCTTCAACATCAGTCCTTCCAATGAACACCCAGGACTGATCTCCTTTAGGATGGACTGGTTGGATCTCCTTGCAGTCCAAGGGACTCTCAAGAGCCTTCTCCAACACCACAGTTCAAAAGCATCAATTCTTCAGTGCTCAGCTTTCTTTATAGTCCAACTCTCACATCCATACATGACCACTGGAAAAACCATAGCCTTGACTAGATGGATCTTTGTTGGCAAAGTAATGTTTCTGCTTTAAATATGCTGCCTAGGTTGGTCATAACTTTTTCCAAGGAGTAAGCGTCTTTTAATTTCATGGCTTCAATCACCACCTGCAGTGATTTTGGAGACCAAAAAAATAAAGTCTGACACTCTTTCCACTGTTTCCCCATCTATATGCCATGAAGTGATGGGACCAGATGCCATGATCTTAGTTTTCTGAATGCTGAGCTTTCAGCCAACTTTTTCACTTTCCTCTTTCAATTTCTTCAAGAGGCTCTTTAGTTCTTCACTTTCTGCCATAAGGATGGTGTCATCTGCATATCTGAGGTTATTGATATTTCTCCTGGCAATCTTGATTCCAGCTTGTGCTTCCTCCAGCCCAGTGTTTCTCATGATGTACCCTGCATATAAGTTAAATAAGCAGGGTGACAATATATAGCCATGACGTACTCCTTCTCCTATTTTGAACCAGTCTGTTGTTCCATGTCCAGTTCTAACTGTTGCTTCCTGACCTGCATACAGGTTTCTCAAGAGGCAGATCAGGTGGTCTGGTATTCCCATCTCTTTCAGAATTTTCCAGAGTTTATTGTGATCCACACAGTCAAAGGCTTTGGCATCGTCAACAAAGCAGAAATAGATGTTTTTCTGGAACTCTCTTGCTTTTTTGGGCGGATGTTGGTAATTTGATCTCTGGTTCCTGTGCCTTTGCTAAAACCAGCTTGAACAACTGGAAGTTCACTGTTCACATGTTGTTGAAGCCTTGCTTGGAGAATTTTAAGCATTACTTTGCTAGCGTGTGAGATGAGTGCAATTGTGCAGTAGTTTGAGCATTCTTTGGCATTGCCTTTCTTTGGGATTGAAATGAAAGCTGACCTTTTCGAGTCCTGTGGCCACTGCTGAGTTTTCCAGATTTGCTGGCAGATTGAATGCAGCACTTTCACAGCGTCATCTTTCAGGATTTGAAATAGCTCTACTGGAATTCCATCACCTCCACTAGCTTTGTTCGTTGTGATGCTTCCTAAGGCCCACTTGACTTCACATTCCAGGATGTCTGGCTCTAGGTGAGTGATCACACCATCTGGGTCATGAAGATCTTTTTTGTACAATTCTTCTGTGTATTCTTGCCACCTCTTCCTAATATCTTCTGCTTCAGTTAGATCCCTATCATTTCTTGTCCTTTATTGAGCCCATATTTGCATGAAATGTTTCCTTGGTATGTCTAATTTTCTTGAAGAGATCTCTCGTCTTTTCCATTCTATTGTTTTCCTCTATTTCTTTGCACTGATCACTGAGGAAGGCTTTTTTATTTCTCCTTGCTATTCTTTGGAACTCTGCATCCAAATGGGTATATCTTTCCTTTTCTCCTTTGCTTTTTGCTTCCTGTCTTTTCACAGCTATTTGTAAGGCCTCCTCAGACAGCCATTTTGCTTTTTTTGCATTTCTTTTTCTTGGGGATGGTCTTGATTCCTGTCTCCTGTACAATGTCACGAACCTCCATCCATAGTTCATCAGGCATTCTGTCTATCAGATCTAGTCCTTTAAATCTGAAGCTAGAAGCTAGAAGCTAGGTGCTTCTAGCAAGTTTATTTATGCAGCTTAGCTCTCTCTCGTGCTTTGGGCTTCCCAGATGGCACTAGTGGTCAAGAACCCGTCTGCCAATACAGGAAATATAAAAGACGTGGGTTTGATCACTGGGTCAGGAAGATTCCCTGGAGGAGAGCATGGCAACCCACTCCAGTATTCTTGCCTGGAGAATCCCATGGCCAGAGGAGCCTGGCAGGCTATAGTCCATAGGGTTGCAAAGAGTGGAACATGACTGAAGTGACTTAGCCTGCATGCAGTGTTTTGTTATCTCAAAGTTATTTTCTACTAAAATAGAAGGGGAGGTAATGGAGCTGGGTGCGGGGAGGAGAGGGTGTGGGGGAGAGAAGAGAGTCTTTTAAATCACTGAAATCTTACTGCTCTCCTGAATGAATCACTCTGTGTGGATTCCAGATAACTCAACTCCCAATGTACATAGAGAACCTTCCAAAATATTTTTGCCCCAAATCTCATAAACAAGCTGTAAACAAATACGTGGGGCTCCGTTGTCCTGCAAACGGAATCTTCTCACTCTCCTGGCTGGTCCTCTGAACACGCAGAGGAGAATTTACTCTGGGATCATTTTAATCAGCCTGAGGTTCTCTGCTGGCCAAAGGAGTATAAGAATTTACATTCCCCAGAATGCACTGTCTGTCCTCAGCTGAGCTGCTCTGCTCAGCTTCCTCCCCACCCCCAGGGTGGAGGCTTTTTCTAATTCCCTCTCTCTTCTTTCCAGATGGCTGATCAGTCCCCTCTCAGATACCCTCACTCCCTCCTACAGCCCTTAGCCTGATGCTCTGGGCCTAGTTTCTACCTCTCTGCTTTGCCTCTTTACATGGATATAAGCAAATCTTTCTCTCTTTCATTTGTGACCTTAACTTCAGTCTGTATGCTGCCCTTAAGATTTTCCCTGGATATTCAGTGGAGGAATGGTATAATCACTTTTCACACTTGCCCCAGAAGGTCTGTTTCCTGGGCAGAGCTTTCAGAACATTCCTTGGAGGCATTGTTTCTGGTTGGGACTGGTGCTAAACAAGTGAACCTTCTAGGCCTGCAGCTGATTTTCTCATGATGGAAATACATGCATACGCAGAATCTGGTGCTATTCAATGAACTCTTCGTCTCTGAGTTTAGCATACAACTTCTGTGTACAACTGCAAGGTACAACTACTGTCTTCCCTATATTTCTGTTGAGTTTCAGAAAGTGATGTAGAAAAATGTGGCAGAGAAGCACCCTCACAGAGTGACGTGATGACTGCCTAGCTTTCTGGTTGGCTCTGAGTCAGGAGTCACAGAGTGAGGAAACCAGTGGGAGAGATGAAATGCTTTGTCTTCTTAACCTCCATCAATTTTTCAAGCAAGAATGATGTGTTTCAACAAAGTGATGAGTGGATAAGCGACCAACCTTTGTTCTCAAGTCCATCTCTATCAGCCTTATAGGCTATGAAAATTCCTGAAAGATTCTACCAGGCTAATTTCTTTTCTGAAGTATATATACGTGTGTGCACCATTTTAGAAATTCTAGTGATAAGTTAGAAAGGATCAGACAATGTCACTGTCATTTTTAAAAAGTATGTTTAATAAAGTATTTAAATTGAAAGCAGGAATCCAGTTTCAAAAGGCATCTTTCAGTGTCTTCTCCTACAGTTCTAGTACAATGACAAGAGAAAAAAATTAAAGCAGCTTTGAAAACCAAGGATCACAGCTAATATTTTGGAAAAGTCTTGCAGTTCAGTTCAGTTCAGTTGCTCAGGCATGTCCAACTCTTTGCAACCGCATGGACTGTAGCACGCCAGGCTTCCCTGTCCTTCACCATCTCCCAGAGTTTGCTCAAACTCATGTCCATTGAGTCAGTGATGCCATCCAACCATCTCAACCTCTGTCATCCCCTTCTCCTCCTGCCTTCAATCTTTCCCAGCATCAGGGTCTTTTCCATTGAGTCAGTTCTTCGCATCTGGTGACCAAAGTATTGGAGTTTCAGCTTCAATATCAGTCCTTCCAATGAATATTCAGGACTGATTTCGTTTAGAATTGACTGGTTGGATGGCCTTGCAGTCCAAGGGACTCTCAAGAGTCTTGTCCAACACCATAGTTCAAAAAGCATCAGTTCTTGTGCCGTCAGCTATGTTTATAGCCCAACTCTCACATCCATACATGGCTACTGGAAAAACCATAGCTTTGACTAGATGGACATTTGTTGGCAAAGTAATGTCTGTAGTTTTTAATATGCTGTCAATGTTGGTCATAGCTTTTCTTCTAAGGAGCAAGCATCTTAATTTTAATTAAAATTAAAAGTCTTGCAGGTATTTCTAAAATTACTAGCAAGCATATTTAGTAGAACTGGATAGAGAACTTGTTTCTACAGGCTTTACCTTTGAAATATAAAGTCCCATTCTCATAGTTGGTAGGAAGAAGTTTAGAATTTCCCCCAAGATCTGCTCCGAGCTGGGACATCCTTGGCCTACAATTGGGGAAAAAGAAAAAGAAAATCTGTACAGTATCATTGCGAAGATAGTGATTTATGACAGAAATGCTTCTGTTTTGACCATGTCCATTCTGTGCCTGACTCCTACTAGCATTCTCTTTTTGTGTGTGTGCAGAAGTTCCAACTTACTCAGAAGAGGGACTGTTTCATGGACAGAGTTTCCTGTCCATTTGGAAGAGCCATTGTCTTAAATGACTCTGGTACTAAGTGGGAAAGTGACACAGTCCTAAGACTGATTCCTGCTCATTTGAATGACAGCCACATACAAAAACCTATCCTGTTAAGTGGACTCTTCCCTTCTCTGTATTAACCTCAAGTGAAAATAGAAGAGAACAAATTTTATCCACAGGTAGGTAGACAACAAGATCCCAAAGACCCTGTACCCTGGACTGAGAGATTTTCATGCATGTATCTGTTGCAGAAGCCTCCTTTAGATAAAATGTAAAGGTTTCTGTAGGTCTAAGAAAACTAAGCAAAGAATAAATGAATGAATATTCCCCTTGATTCTAGAAGAAAAGAACAAGATAAATGCCTATAAGAAAGGAATTGACAGCATTGACCTGCCCTATTGCTCTCCACTGGGGAGGAGTCTGCAGGGACTTAAGAGCAAGGGTGTGGGACCAGGGATCTGGCTGAGTCTCACCTTATTAAAGGATAATTAAAGAGAAAACAAACACAGAGTGGCACAGAATGGAGAAAATGCACAGGGCGTTACAAGGGAAAGGAGTATTTTTACCTGCAAGTTTCAAAGGCACAGTTCACCTCTGAAAACTATTTTTTAGGAAACACAGGACATTTCAAAAAAGGGTTTCTTGGTATTCTCAATAAGACAGGAATTTACAGCTCCTGAAAAAGAGCGAATAGGCTTATATTCTCTGAAAGATCAAAGATAAAGAAGAGATGCAAAAACAACAGCCCAAGGAACAAGCTAAGGGACACATTGAAACTAAAGCAAAGCTAATTTTGAAAAAGTACCAAATAACGAAATTAAAACACTAATGGCAGAATTAAGGGTAATTTTAATTCTATTATTCAGGATTTTCTGCAATTTTTAAAGTATTTTTTCATAAATAGGAAAAATAAAAGTAATTAATAAGGTTACTGTGTTTTAATTATAAAAAGCAATATAATAATTTAATAGAAAAACTTAAAAGTAAAAAATGTATATAACTCACCCCTCCTTTTGTCATTATGTGAACTCTCTTCCTTATTTCTTTCATACTTATATGTTACATATTTTAATCATGCTACAAATACTTGTTTCAATTTATGTTGTTTAGGGACTTCTGTTCATTTTCAGTTTTGCTGTATAATCTTCATGAGTGTTCAATTAATAGCAGCAAAACATTTCACCCAAAAGCTATTTGTAAATATGCTCAATGACTCTCCTATTGATGAACATTTAAATGACTCAAAGTTCAAATAAATGGTTTTATATATTCAGTCTTTTCTTTTACATTAGTTTTGTAATTTAGATTCCCTGGAGTAATTATTGTTCTTCTTACTTTTAACAATGACTCTTCTAAGTTAGGTATTATTATCATCTTCATCTTAGTGGGAGAGAAAATTCAGTCTTAGAAAATGTATGCACCTTGCCCAAGTCTCACCATTGATGTGTAGTAGAACTGTGTTCACACAAGGCCGTCTGCAGGGACAGTTCACACTGCCACAGTTCTTTCCAAAGCAGGTTCTTTGGAGATTAATATTGCTAACAGTTTCTATTTCATGGCACCTTTAACAGCAATTGGGTATTTACGTTACATTTTTGATGCCTTAATAAGCAAGGGTCAGATGGAGGGGAAAATAAAAAATTTTTGTCCTGATCTTGGCATCCTATGCAGTGGTACTCTTTTCTTTGCTGATTATAAAGATATCTAAGAAGATTGTTTTCCCAGATGGCGCTAGTGGTCAAGAACCCGCCTATCAATGAGGGTTTGATCCCTGGATTGAGAAGATTCCCTGGAGGACGGCATGGAAACCCACTCCAGTACTCTTGCCTGGAGAATCCCATGGACAGAGGAGCCTGGTGGGCTACAGTCCATGGGGTTGCAAGGAGCTGGACATGAATGAAGCAACTCAGCACACACACAAGAAGATTGTCTAAATGCAGAGCAATGCCTTCAAATGATGAATAACTAGACTCGTTCTAACTCGTACTCCATTAACAAGGGTATATACCCAAAAGAAGTGAAAGCAAGGACTCAAAGAGATATTTGCCAAAGAAACCCAAGAGTCCATCAACATATGAATGAATAATGAAAAATGTGATATATACATACAATGAAATATTATTCAGCCTTAAAAAGGAAAGAAATCCTGACACACGCCACACCATGGGTAAACCTTGAGGACTTTGCGTGCCTGCGTGCTGTCACTTCAGTCGTGTCTGACTCTCTGTGACCCCATGGACTGTAGCTCAATAGGTTTCTTTGTCCATGGGATTCTCCAGGCAAGGATACTGGAGTGGGTTGCCATGCCCTCCGCCAGGGGATCTTCCTGACCCAGAGATCAAAACCTGCATCTCCTGTGTCTCCTGCATTGCAGGCGGATTCTTTACCACTGAGCCACTGGGGAACCCCTTGAGGACTTCATGCTCAGTGAAATAAGTCAGTCACAAGAAGACAAATGTTGTATGATTCCATCTATATGAAATATCCAGGGTAGATAAAATCACAGAAAGTAAGAATGGTGATTTCCAGGGATTGAGGGGAGAGGAAATGGGGAGTTACCAGTTAATAGGCACAGTTTCAGTTTTGCAAGATGAAAAAGTCCTAGAGATTGGCTGCATGACAGTATGAATATTCTTGATGTTATGCAACTATGCACTTCAAAATAATTAAAATGGCAATAGTCCTAGTGCTAAGTCACTTTAGTTGTGTTCGATTCGACTCTTTGCAACCCTGTGGACTGTAGCCTGCCATGCTCCTCTGTCCATAGGATTTCCCAGGCAAGAATACTAAAATGGTAATAAATACATTAAAATGAATAAATAAGTATACAGAGAACATGTATTGCACATGCACAATATACCAGGCTCTGTGCCAATGAACTTTAGATTCTATGGCAGGAAAGCATCTTGAAATACAAATGTCTGTTCTTTGCTTTTTTTCTCTTCCTTTTTCAGCTCCCACAGAACCAGAAGGAGAAGGAGGGCAGTTTAAACAGAGAGAAAGAAATAGTCAGTGTTCAGTGTTTTAACTTCCAAAATAAGCTCTTGATCCCAGATCCATCTGAAACAAAACTTTCAAGAGCCAAAGTTTTTGATATGCAAGAGGAAGGTTTTTAAGAGAAGAAAAGGCTATTAAGAAGCAAAAAGAGAAGGCCTGAGAGGAAGGAGGGCAGAGGAAGTTGCCAGAAGCTGGACTTGAAAAGAAGATGGCGGGAGACCAGGCTCCCACGCTATATCCCACCCCCCCAGGCTGACAGAGTAGCTGCAGGTCAACCAGACTCCAGAACTGGAACATTTTGCCACAGGAGTAGAATGAGGCAGGAAGGGGATGAGCTGAGGCCCTTAGACCACCGTGATCCAGTATTGAGTGTGGAAGACCATGAGCTGAGAGTGGGTAACTCATGCCACCAGTAGACAGCTTATCCAAGTTGTATACTTGTGGCCTGGTCCCCGAGTCCCATTCCACCTGCCTCATTGACAGCCTCTCCTCAGGAGGTACCACCCTGGAATGGTTGAAAGAGTGCTTGACCCCTTCACCCGCTGTGACTGTGGGCACATTACAACCTGTAAGTTTTAGAAGCAGAGATGATTCTTGCGCACATGAGTTAGAGAGGGCTTGTTCCCCAGCAAAAGCTTTAAGAAGTGAGGGAAGCAGAGGAGAAGGAGGTCAGGGAAGATGGGCAAAGATATGAGTGCAGCTGACACATAGCTTGGAGAGACTTCTCACCTGAGAGGAATTCCACACAAGTATGACAAAGGAAATGGCAGCAAGGAAAGTTTTAGAAACTAAATAGCTAGAATTTACCAGAATTAAATAAAGACATGCACCTTTCTAGAAAGTATACATTGTGTGTACGGAACATCTGCAAACCAACTGATCTGGGTGAAATTACAGAATTTCAAAGATAACAATTAAGTGTCAAAATCTAACAGAGAGGAGAGACCAATTACTCACAGAAAAACAACACTTACAGAGACAGCAAGTTTCTTAAAGCAGCAACTGAGGCCAAAAGTCTAAGAAGTCTTACTCTTAAAGTGTCAAGAAGAAGAGGAGGAGGAAGAAGCAAGAGGAGGAGGGGACGAAGAGGAGGAGGAAGAATGGGAGGAGGAGGAAGAGGGGTAGAAGGGAGCTTCGGACCTAGAATTCTACAATTCACCAAACTATTATTGAGTAAGAACAAAATAAAGTCATTTTCAGTTGTTCAAAAGCAAACAGATTGCTATCAACGGACCAACACCCAAAAAAGTGCAGATGGAAGAAATTTAGCAAGGAGAAAAGTAAAAGGAAGGAATGTGATGTAGAAGGAATGAGAGTCCAGAAATATATCCTTACATTTATGGTTACTCAGTACTCAACAAAGATACTGAGACACTTCAAAAGGGAAACGGTATTCTTGCAGCAATTCTTGCAATTTTTGCAGTTGGCGTTGCAGTAATTAAATAGCCACATACACAATGATGAACTCAGACCCTCACCTCACATTACATACATGAAATTAATACAAAATAGATTAAAAATCTAAATCTAAGAACTACATAGAATTTGTCAGAGAAATCTTAAGTAATAATCTTTAAGAAACTTAGGATGGACAAAGAGTTCTTAGATAGGACACCAAAACATAATATAAAAGAAAAAACTGATAAATTAGATTTTACCAAAATTAAACACTTTTGTGCTCCAGCAGATAGAAAAGACAAGATAAGTGACAGATTGGGAAGATACTTCTAAATTGTATATTTCATAAAAGACTTGCATCCAGAATACATAGAGAACTCATAACTCATTAAAAAGACAAATAATTCAATTAAAAATGGCCAAAAGATTTTAGTACACATTTCATTTAAAAGATATGAAAGGAATATAAAGCATATGAAAACATGCTCACAGTCATTAGTCACCAGGGAAATGCAATGGATACATAGGATACCACTGCACACTCTTTGTAAAAAGACAATATCAAGTGTCAGTGAGGAACCCTGACTAGAACCCTCATATATTGTTGGTCATAATGTAAAATGGCATGACCATTTTGAAGAAAAGCTCACTAGTTTCTTAAAAAGTCAAACATGACCTAGGAATTCCCTCACAGTCCAGTAGGTGGGACGCCACACTCTCACTATGGCCCAGGGTTTAATCCCTATGTTGGGGAACTAAGATCCCAGAAACCATGCAATGAAGCAAAAAAAATTGAACATGACTTACCATAAAATGCTGCAATTTCACCTCTAGAAATCTATTCAAAAGAAATGAAAACATATATCCACATGAAGACATGCCTGTGAATGCAGCATCATTTATCATAGGTGCAAACTGGAACAAGACCATCAAGTGGTGAATAAATAAACAGAATATGGGGCATCTATACAATGGAATACTATTCAGCAATGAAAAAGAATAAACAAATTACAACTTAGATGCATATTCCCTATTACTCTGTAAAAATGATGAGCAGAAATACTGGGGTTTTTTTTTTGTTTTTTTTTTTACAACTTTATTAGTCAGTTTGGTTAATGTGAATTATTTTCCCTGAGTTTTATACACTGTGTGAAATTGACCAAATCCACTTTGGATGTCTCACTCACTATGGTCCAGCTCTTGGAACATGTGAGGCCCAAGACAGTGACGGCAGCTCTTATAAGACTCTCTCTGAGCAGCTGGCCAGACGCCTTACCCCAGGTCTCCTATCTTCTGCCTCATCACAACTGCAACAAATGAAACACCTTTCTCTAATCACTTCCTGAAACAGATTACAGATTAGGATGTGTGGTTAGAAGCAGAATGCTATCCTCCAAAAATTGTCACTAGGAGGAATAGGTAGAAAAAAGACATAAATAAATCAGAGCTGTTCTAGAAAAAGCAAAGAAACAAATGCAGGGCTCTCTCAGGGATGGAGGGGGTGACTGCAAAGAGTTCTGTGCTTTCTGGAGGGTAAGTAATGGTCAAGATGTTAGGTAGGGGTGATTTAAGGGAAGGAAGTCATTCTGAGAAAAGAATCACTTGTACAAAGATCTTGGATGCAAGAAAGATATTGGCAGGTTGTGAGAAACACAAAGAACTTTAGTGCAAATGGAGTACAGTAAAGGATGGAATGTAGCATGAGACCAGGACAAATCCATGATTTAGGTTTCATTAGAGTAAATTCTTTGCATTTTACTTTAAGAGCAGTGAGAAATCATTGAAATATTTTAACCTAAGCTGTAATTGATGCTTTTGAACTATGGTGTTGGAGAAGACTCTTGAGAATCCCTTGGACTGCAAGGAGATTCAACCAGTCCATCTTAAAGGAAATCTGTCCTGGATGTTCACTGGAAGGACTGATGTTGAAGTTGAAACTTCAGTAGTTTGGCCACCTGATGAGAAGAGCTGACTCATTTGAAAAGACTCTGATGCTGGGAATGATGGAAGGCAGGAGGAGAAGGGGCCAACAAAGGATGAGATGGTTGGATAGCATCACCTACTCAATGGACAAGAATTCGGGTAAACTCTGAGAGTTGGTGAAGGACAGGGAGGACTGGTGTGTTGCAGTCCATGGGGTCGCAAAGAGTCAGACACGACTGAGCAACTGAACTGAACTGAATGTTTTTATATCTGGACTTCAGGAAAAATCACTCATTGCTATAGATCTAGGGTCAGCCAACTTTTTGCATAAAGAGCCAGTTAAGAAATAGTTTATGATTATGAGTCACATGATCTTTGTCCAACTAGTTAGTGCTGTCTTTGCAGCACAAACACTGCCATGCTGTCGTGCTGTGTGTTGTGCTTAGTCACCGACTCTTTGTGATCCCATGAACCGTAGCCTGCCAGGCTCCTCTGGTAGGGGGATTCTCCAGGCAAGAATACTGGGGTGGGTTGCCATGCCCTCCTCTAGGGGATCTTCCCAATCCAGGGATCAAACCCAGGTCTCTTGCACTGCAGGCAGATTTTTTTTTTCCGTCTGAGCCACCAGGGAAATGCAAGAATACTGGAGTAGGTAGCCTAACCCTTCTTCAGGGAATCTTCCTGACCCCGAAAACACTGCCATGGATAAATATAAATAAACGTTGTCCAATAAGCTTTCTTGCAAAAACAAGCAGTAGGCAGAATTTGTCCTTCCAACTATAACCTTCCAGGAGGTGACCCCTGCTGCAGATGAATAATGGATTAGAGAAAAAGGCAAATCTGGAGCTAAGGAAACCAGCTTAGAAGGCAAGTGAAAAATTTAAATGAGATCATGCAATATTTATCTTTCTGTGTCTGTCTTAATTTCACTTAACACAATGCCCTCCAGTTTGTCTACCTTGTTGCAAGTGGCAGGATTTCTTTTTCTTTCTGAAGTCTGAATAATATTCCGTTGTATATTCATAGTAACAGAATAGTGGGAAATAGAATGTGGCTGCCAGGGGTGGGGAGTAGAGTGTCATGGGAAGTAATCATTTAATTGATGAAAATTTCAATTTTGCAAGACGAAAAGAGTTTTGGAGATGGATGGTAATGATGGTTGCAAATAGTATGAATGTCTTCTGTTCAGTTCAGTTCAGTCACTCAGTCGTGTCCGACTCTTTGCAACCCCATGGACTGCAGCATGCCAGGCCTCCCTGTCCATCACCAACTCCCAGAGCTTATTCAAACTCATGTCCGTTCAGTTGGTGATGCCATCCAACCATTTCATCCTTTGTCCTGCCCTTCTCTTCCTGCCTTCAATCTTTCCCAGCATTAGGGTCTTTTCAAATGAGTCAGCTCTTCACGTCAGGTGGCCAAAACATTGGAGTTTCAGCTTCAACATCAGTCCTTCCAATGAACATTCAGGACTGATGTCCTTTAAGATGGACTGGTTGGATCTCCTTGCAGTCCAAGGGACTATCAAGAGTCTTATCCAACACCATAGTTCAAAAGCATCAATTCTTCAGTGCTCAGCCTTCTTTATAGTCCAACTCTCATGTCCATACATGACCACCAGAAAAACCATAGCCTTACTAGATGGACCTTTGTTGGCAAAGTAAGGCCTCTACTTTTTAATATGCTGTCTAGGTTGGTCATAACTTTTCTTCCAAGGAGTAAACGTCTTTTTATTTCATGGCTGCAGTCACCATCTGCAGTGATTTTGGAGCCCCCCAAAATAAAGTCTGCCACTGTTTCCACTGTATTTGCCATGAAGTGATGGGACCAGATGCCATGATCTTAGGTTTCTGAATGTTGAGTTTTAAGCCAGCTTCTTCACTCTCCTCTTTCACTTTCATCAAGAGGCTCTTTAGTTCTTCTTCACTTTCTGCCATAAGGGTGGTGTCATCTGCATATCTGAGGTTATTGATATTTCTCCCGGCAATCTAGATTCCAGCTTGTGCTTCATCCAGCCCAGCGTTTCTCATGATATACTCTGCATATAAGTTAAATAAGCAGGGTGACAATATACAGCCTTGACGTACTCTTTTCCCTATTTGGAATCAGTCTGTTGTTCCATGTCCAGTTCCCACTGTTGCTTCCTGACCTGCATACAGATTTCTCAAGAGGCAGGTCAGGTGGTCTGGTATTCCCATCTCTTTAAGAATTTTCTAGAGTTTTTTGTTATCCACACAGTCAAGGACTTTGGCATAGTCAATAAAGCAGAAATAGATGTTTTTCTGGAACTCTCTTGCTTTTCCAATGATCCAGTGGATGTTGGCAATTTGATCTCTGGTTCCTCTGCCTTTTCTAAAACCAGCTTGAACATCTGGAAGTTCACAGTTCACGTATTGTTGAAGCCTGACTTGGAGAATTTTGAGCATTACATTGCTAGCATGTGAGATGAGATCCTTTGGCATTGCCTTTCTTTGGGATTGGAATGAAAACTGACCTTTTCCATTCCTGTGGCCACTGCTGAGTTTTCCATATTTGCTGGCATATTGAGTGCAGCACTTTCACAGCATCATCTTTTAGGATTTGAAATAGCTCCACTGGAATTCCATCACCTCTACTAGCTTTGCTCGTACAGATGCTTCCGAAGGCCCACTTGACTTCACATTCCAGATGTCAGGCTCTAGGTGAGTGATCACACCATCATGATTATCTGGGTCATGAAGATCTTTTTTGTACTGTTCTTCTGAGTATTCTTGCCACCTCTTCTTAATATCTTCTGCTTCTGTTAGGTCATACCATTTCTGTCCTTTATTGAGCCCAACTTTGCATTAAATGTTCCCTTGGTATCTCTAATTTTCTTGAAGAGATTTCTGGTCTTTCCTATTCTATTGTTTTCCTCTATTTCTTTGCACTGATCACTAAGGAAGGCTTTCTTATCTCTCCTTGCTATTCTTTGGAACTCTGCATTCAAATGGGTATATCCTTCCTTTTCTTCTTTGCTTTTGGCTTCTCTTCTTTTCATAGCTATTTGTAAGGCCTCCTCAAACAGCCATTTTGCTCTATTGCATTTCTTTTTCTTGAGATGGTCTTGCTTCCTATCTCCTGTACAATGTCACGAACCTCCATCCATAGTTTATCAGGCACTCTGTCTATAAGATCTAATCCCTTAAATCTTTTTCTCTTATATAATTTCTCTTATCTTTTCCCTTACATAATTGTAAGGGATTTGATTTAGGTCATACCTGAATGGTCTAGTGGTTTTCCCTACTTTCTTCAATTTAAGTCTGAATTTGACAATAAGGAGTTCATGATCTGAGCCACAGTCAGCTCCCGGTCTTGTTTTTGCTGACTGAATAGAGCTTCTCTATCTTTGGCTGCAAAGAATATAATCAATCACATTTTGGTGTTGACCATCTGGTGATGTCCGTTTGTAGAGTTGTCTCTTGTGTTGGTGGAAGAGGTTGTTTGCTATGACCAGTGCATTCTCTTGGCAAACTCAGCCTTTGCCCTTCTTCATTCTGTACTCCAGGCCAAATTTGCCTGTTACTCCAGGTCACCCTTTGATAGCTCAGCGGGTAGAGTGGAGGACTGTACATCTGACATGTGTGGTCATCCTTAGGTCGCTGGTTTGATTCTGGCTCAAAGGAGGTGCTGGTTGCTTTTGAACTTCCCTGGTGGCTCAGACGGTAAGGCATCTGCCTACAATGGGGGAGACCTGGGTTCAATCCCTGGGTCGGGAAGATCTCCTGGAGAAGGAAATGGCAACCCACTCCAGTATTCTTGCCTGGAAAATCCCATGGATAGAGGAGCCTGGTAGGCTACAGTCCATGGGGTCGCAAAGAGTCGGACCCGACTGAGCAACTTCACTTTCACTTTTACTTTCCAGGTGTTTCTTGACTTCCTACTTTTGCATTCCAGTCCCCTATAATGAAAAGGACATCTTTTGGGGGTGTTAGTTCTAGAAGGTCTTGTAGGTCTTTATAGAACCGTTCAACTTTAGCTTCTTCAGCATTACTGGTCAGGGCATAGACTTGGATAACCGTGATATTGAATGGTTTGTCTTGGAAACGAACAGAGATCATTCTGTCGTTTTTGAGACTGCATCCAAGTACTGCATTTCAGACTCTTTTGTTGACCATGATGGCTACTCCATTTCTTCTAAGGGATTCGTGCCCACAGTAGTAGATATAATGGTCATCTGAGTTAAATTCACCCATTCCATTCCATTTTAGTTCGTTGATTCCTAAAATGTCGACGTTCACTCTTGCCATCTCCTGTTTGATCACTTACAATTTGCCTTGATTCATGGACCTAACATTCCAGGTTCCTATGCAATATTGCTCTTTACAGCATTAGACCTTGCTTCCATCACCAGTCACATCTACAACTGGGGGTTGTTCTTGCTTTGGCTCCATCTCTTCATTCTTTCTAGAGTTATTTCTCCACTGATCTCCAGTAGCATATTGGGCACCTACCGACCTGGGAAGTTCATCTTTCAGTGTCCTATCTTTTTGCATTTTCATACAGTTCATGGGGTTCTCAAGGCAGGGATACTGAAGTGGTTTGCCATTCCCTTCTCCAGTGGACCACATTTTGTCGGAACGCTCCACCATGACCCGTCCATCTTGGGTGATCCTACATGGCATGGCTCATAGTTTCATTGAGCCATGGTTCATAGTCAGCCTTGTCTAACTCAATGAAACCATGAATGTCTTAATACCACTGAAATGTGCATTCAAAAATGGTTAAGATGGCCAATTTCATGTTGACCATCTTATGTGTATTTTACCACAATAAAATTTGAGGGGAAGAAGGAAAGTAAGTGGAAAATGATATATCTTACATTAGAGTTGGCAATAGATTTGTAGAGAGTTGACTCCAGAGAGGAATTGTATTATAGACAGTGTGGTGAAGGAGAGGGAGGGATCAAGAATATCCCCTGGCATCTGTAAGTGGGAGATGATGGGCCTCTTGGTATCTTGGTGGAGAAGCGAATGTGGGGTTAGGATGTGAAAGCATTTTATTTGAAGGAAATGAGAAGGGAATCAAAGAATCTAAGCGTTATTTGCATGTAAGTAAATTTTTTCAACAGTGAAAGATCATTCGCACAATGTTTCAAAGCATTGTGTGGAGATAATGACCAACGGAAAGAAAAACAGAATGGAAAAAGGAATGCTCGTATTCTCCCTAGCGTACCTGAGGAGCCATTTTAGGCTCTAACAAATCTGCACAAGATTATTGTTGTTATTTAGTCCTTAAGTCATGTCTAACTCTTTTGCAACCCCATGGACTGTAGTCCACCAGATTCCTCTGTCCATGGGATTTCCCAGGCAAGAATGCTGAATTAGGTTGCCATTTCCTTCTCCAGGGGATCTTCCTTCTTCAGGGATCAAACCCACATCTCCTGCATTGGCAAGCAAATTCTTTACCCCTGAGCCACAAGGGAAGCCCATTTTGCACAAGATAGGTGGGGATAGACTATGGGATTTGAAACTTATTCCATTGGCAATGGAAAGCTGCTAGGTTTCCCATCAAGGGGAGTGAGTATGTAATTGCCATTTTAGGAGGTCAAGGCCTAAACTTATGAGGCACTAGACTTAAGTAGACTTTTAATCAACCAACAAATCAACCAATTTGACCAACATCCTGTGCTATACTAAGCACTGTAGTAAGTGATGCAGTGCTAAAGGAGACGAAAAGATGAATTTAAGAGTTATTTTGTAGAAAAAGGTAGAAGCAACTTGCTGACTACTTAAAGGGAATTTTATTTTTGTTTATTTATTTGACTGTGTTTGGTCTCAGATGTGGCATGCAGGATCTTAAGTTACAGTACATGGGATCTAGTTCCCTGACCAGTGATTGAACCAGGGGCCTCTGCATTGGGAGTGCAGAGTCTTAGCCACTGGACCACAAGGGAAGCCCCTAAAGAGAATTTTAGAAGAGGGGCAAAATTTTATACTAAAGTAAAGTTGGAAATTGGAGTGATCAGGAGAATTAGTACCCATGGGGGAAACAAAAATTTACAAACTTGGCTAGTATAAAGGCCAAGGTAAAAGACATTATATTCTAATTGCTGTACATTTGTGTTGACTTTGGACTTGAGGTCGGTTCCTTAGGAACCATCAGCACCAAGATACAAGTTGATGCCATGGGAGCTGGTGAATTTTTTAAGGGAGCATAAAGACAGGTAAGAAATGGCCAAAATGGAATGTCTCTCTGTGATGAACTTGTCTTGCTATGAACCAAAGGGCAAAAGAAAGAATGTGTGAAGCTTAAAAAAAGAAGGGTCAGAGTGAAGAACTTCTTTCCAAGGTGAAGCAGGATCACATGGCTACATGAAAATCATAAAGAGTTTTCATATATGTATCTTGTTTCTCTTCTTCCCCACTGTCTCTCTTAGTGCAGGCCACCCTCATCTCCTGCTTAAATCACTACAATATTCTTTTAACCCACCTCCACACCTTTGGTTCATTCTTTCAATACACAGGGCTTCCCTGATATCTCAGTTGGTAAAGAATCTGCCTACAATGCAGGGGACCCGGTTTGATTCCTGGGTCAGGAAGATTCACTGGAGAAGGGATAGGCTACCCACTCCAATATTCTTGGTCTTCCCTTATGGCTTAGCAGGTAAAGAATCCACCTGCAATGCAGGAGACCTGGGTTCAAACCCCTGGGTTGGGAAGATCCCCTGGAGAAGAGAAATGCTACCCACTCCAGTATTCTGGTCTGGAGAATTCCATGGACTGTATAGACCGTGGGGTCACAAAGAGTCGGACAGGACTGAGTGACTTTCCCTTTCACTTTCAATCTGCCTCCATGGTTTTGGCCAATCCTGTTCAACACTGACTCAGGACTTCTTCGTTTTTTTGTGGCTTCCCCTTCATTATATTGAATAAAACTAAAACTTCTTGGTGCAGAAGACACTTCGTGAGCAGATGCCTGGTCTATGCTTCCTGCATTCACTTTCCCCACCACCCTTTCCCTATCTCTGATACCCAACTACTTGAACCTGTATCTCTTTTTCCTTATACCTGTTTGTGGTATAGCACAAGGAATCTGTTATTAATGATAAAATTCTGTAGTTTGTGAATGTTTTCCTTTCTAATCAATAAGAATGCATTCAAAAATATCCTAATAATATTAATGTCACTTTCTCTTGTTTGTATCCCGATGTGCTATGCTTTCTTAACTAGAGGGGAAAGGAGTGGGTTAAATTCTCAGTTCATGAAACTTACCAGGCAGGGAAAGTTATCTGTCATGGGTTAAGATAGGAAAAAAGAGAGAACCATTGTTCTTAGATTAGATAACGAAATATTCAGTATTCCACCCATTGCAATTGTCAAACTTAATCATAATTATTTATCTATCTATAGCTCCCACTGTTAGCTCATCAAGAGTAAACATTTATGACTTTTACCTCTGCATTGGAGAAGGAAATGGCAACCCACTGCAGTATTCTTGCCTGGAGAATCCCATGGACCGAGGAGCCTGGTAGGCTACAGTCATGGGGTCGTAGAGTTGGACATGACTTAGCGACTAAACAACAACAACTGGTACCTGAAATGCCTAGTAAAAACAGAAGAGATTTTATTTTCCTACTGTCAAATGAAGTCAGCAATGATGGGGCTTCACATGAAGACTGCCAGTGATGCCTTCTGAAAATGGGCAATACATTTCATGGGCTTGGCTGGGGATGGAGGAGAGAACGGGTGGTTAGGAAGTGGGATCAGCAGATGCAGGCTGTCATGTCCATCATTTTGGCAATAAAAGAAGGAGAAATATAGGACAGTGCATAGAAAAGAAAATAGGTTCAGATGAATCCTTTTAGGCTTCCTCACTTCTCATTCCCTCTAGTCTGGCTCTTCTCTAAACCATTTCACAAAAACTGCTCTGGCATAAGTTATTAATAACCTTTATTGTTGATTCCATTGTACATTCAAACGCTTACCTTCCTTGACTTCTTTGATGAGCATCAGCTTTCGACTTGGTAGGCCTGTACATCTTCTGGAAACACTCTCTTTCCGTTCCTCCTGTGTCATCATTAACTTACCTATAAGATAGGACTTTCTTTCTGTTTTTTGAATCATTCCTGGGCTGGTGCCTCCTTCACCTGCATTCACTCTCACAAAGCGTTGGAGATCAAGGCTTTGAACTGTAATACAAGCTACGTTCTGGCAATCTCATCCATTCCAATGACTTTGAATCCCACCTGTACATCAATGACTCCCTTCTCTCTAAAACAATTTTTTTAGTCCACTATATGTCCAGACATCTTCACATAACCATCTCACAAATACCTGAATCCATGTTCAAAATTTTCTTTATATTTCTTTTCAAATCCCAGTACAATGGTACTTACTTGCCCAAGAAAGACAACTGAGAAACATAATTCTCCTCCTTCCTTTCCACCTTGCCTCCACATCCAATTTTTAATCTGTCAATACTACTTAAAAAATACTGTCAATACTACTTAAAAAATTCATCTACCTTCTTCCCTTGTCTCCACTGCCACCACCAAGTTTAAACCTTCATCATCCCTCTCCTGAGGTGACTGCAAATAATACCCACTGGGCTTTCAGCTTCCATTGTGTTTCAGTTCATCTATGCACATCACACTTTGAGTCATATTTCTACTATACTCAAAACTCTTCATGCCTTGGGTTAAAAATGAAATTCAGACTTTCTGTTGATCCAGTGGTTAAGACTCTGAGCTTCCACTGCAGGGAGTATGGGTTCCATCTTTGGTCTGGGAACTAAGATCCACATGCCATGCAGACAAAAAGTTTAAATATAAATAAATAAAATTATGTCTTTAAAAAATAAATTAAAAATAAATAGATTAAATTTAAAAATCGGAATTAAATGTTAAAATATTTTAAAAAAATGGAATTCCTCCAGGTGGCCAATAGGGCCTTGCAAGATCTGACCACTGCTTGTTTCTCTAGCCCTATTTTAGGCCATTCTTACCTATGCATGCTCATATGCTCAGCCCATGGGTCTCTTTATTCCATACACCAAATTCCTTCCTGCCTGAAAGCCTTGGAGATATGATTTCCTTACCCTAGGATCCTCCCCACATCGTTACCAACTCCTCTGTCCATAAGACTATCCAGCAAGAATACTAGAGTAGGTTGCCATGCCCTCCTCCAGGGGATTTTCCAAGCCAGGGATCAAACCCACATCTCCTGCGGCTCCTGCATTGGCAGGTAGATTCTTTACTGCTGAACCACCTGGCAAGCCCCATACTCAAAGACTATGAGCTTACAGATGAGAAAGCAGGGAAAAAGAAATGTTGATTAACTCACCCCAAAGACACAGAGGTGGGTAGAGGAGAAACTGAGATTCCAGTCCAGGCTATCTGGCTCCAGAGCCTTCATACTTAAGCACTATTTAATTTAGAACTTCCTAGTTGGTGAGCTATGAATGAACTGCAGAGGTGCCACCAGACATCAGTTTATTTGTCCATGAGGCAGCCAGACTCACTCGGACTGTGAGTAGCTTTGTCCAGGGCTCTTCAGAGCATGGCAGAGCCAGTCTGATGTCATATTCCTATCCCATAGCATGAGTGGGGAGGCCTAACTTGGGCTGGACCATGTGCTGACACCCTGATCCTTGATATTTATCTCAGTAGCAGCTGCAGGGGGCGTCACTCTGCATTGCAGACAAGGTGCTCCAGGAGCCGCCAGGTGCACCAGGGGCATGGCCAGCAGCCCAAGATGCTGAGGGTTGAGTGGCAGGGCTACAGAGGAGGTCAGGCAGGAAACTCTGTCTGCATCTAAGCAAATACATCTGTCCAGTGGTGGCTGCTATCAGCATCCTTTCAGGCACCTCAGATGGCTGCATCTGACACCCCATGTGCCTTGTGCTAACTCAAGCTTCGTCAGTGTTCTGAAATGCTTTATTACCAAAGATTTGCCTGCTTTGGAAATCCATTCTCACTTTCACCTTTGTCTGTGAAAGAAAAAAGAGCCCTCTTAGATATCTTAATACAATTTCAACTTTCATACCTTTTTGAATGGTTGTAAAATAAAAGATCTAAAAATGTCTTATGACCTGTTGGTGTGAACAAATTTTCTGTTGATGGTCACTATCAGGACTCCAAAGAACTGTACATGAGAAGTTCCTGAGCAGAGGGCCTTGCAGACATCTGAAACACAAAATCAGTTATAAAAAGTTATCCTGAAGCATGTAAATTATCACATGTGAAATGAATCGCCAGTCCAGGTTCAATGCATGATACAGAGTGCTCGGGGCTGGTGCATCAGGATGACCCAGAGGGATGGGATGGGGAGGGAGGTGGGAGGGGGGTTCTGGAAGGGGAAATCATGTACACCCATGGTGGATTCATGTCAATGTATGGCAAAACAAATACAATATTGTAAAGTTAAAAAATGGATAAACTAATTTAAAAAGAAAAATTAAAAAAATCAAGTTATCTTGGTGGAAGCAAGATCAAGTTTTTCACCAAAAAAAAAAGTTGAAAAGATTTTAGAACTTTTGCATAGATTCTATGCTAATATCTTCTTAATACTTTTTATTTTTCCAGTCATAATTGCATAATATAAGCAAAACATAAGTAATTTTCATCAAGTATCATATGCATACCCCCAAATTTTATCAAGCTAATGGTCACTTCTTGTGTGTATACAATGAGAAGATCAAAGACCCCCTCTCTGCACTATGTTCTATGTGAAGGGTGTTCACTTTGTGATGCACTGACTTCCTAGTTATGGCCCCAGTCAACCATACTAGATAAGTTGAAGTTACTTCTGAAGTCCCCATATGCTCTCTTGCCATTTTCTCTGTGTAGTAGTTAAGAGCTAAGGCTCTGGAACCAGTATGCTTGATGTGAATCCCAGCTTTGCCACTTAATTGCTGTGTGACGCTAAACTGGCAACCTAACCTCTCTATTTTATCACGTGAAAAGGGCATCATACTAGCAATCAGCACATAATTGAGGTAATCAGATAAACAGCTCAGACGGATGCCAAGCATATATTAATAGTAAACATCCCAGAAATGCCAGCTGTGTTTCTTGCTCTCTTCCACTTTCTTCTCTCTGCCCTGCCTTATCCTGCCTATGCCTGGCTGAAAGTGAAAGTGATGTCGCTCAGTCGAGTCCAACTCTTTGGGACCCCATGGACTGTAACTCACCAGGCTCCTCCGTCCATGGGATTTTCCAGGCAAGAGTACTGGAATGGGTTGCCTTTTCCTTCTCCAGAGGATCTTCCCAACCCAGGGATCAAACCCGGATCTCCTGCGTTATAGGCAGATGATTTACCGTCTGAGCCACCAGGGAAGTCTTTGCCTGGCTGAGTCATATTCAACCTTAGGTATGACCTCATCGGACATGTCATTTTCTCTGGCTAGCCTTCCCTGTCCACCCTAGCCTAGGCTACCACTCTTTCAGGAGCTCATGGAGCCCACAGAATCACCCCCATCACAGCACTTAGCAAGGTCCATGGTAATTTTCATTGCCTTGTCTATTGCCTACCCCACCTCATAAGAGCAAGGTCTTTCAGAGTAGCAACTGTTGTGTTAGCTTGTGAATTCCCAGTGCCTGCTGTGGGGTCTAGTACCCAAAAGCCAGTTAATGAATGAAAGCCCAATGGAAGAATCCCATTCTGTGTTGTTTCATAGCAATGACCCCAGAAGACAGGAAGAAGATAGGTGACTTTTCTAACAGGTATTTAGAACTCTGATGACAAAGCTAAGTATCCATAATATTTTCCTACTCATTCTCTCAGTCCCAACTTCCCATTTAGCCTTCATGTTGAGAAAAACAGCATCCTTCATTTTTTCCATGAAAACTCATCCAGCTTCCCTTTTGTGATGTTCTGTCTCCTCCAGAATTGTCCACGGGTCAGAAGAAAGCTTGGGAACTTTGATGTTGGCCATAGACTGGGTTATACCTCAGAGGAAGTTTCCTGATGCCCATGCAACAGATGGGGCATCTGTTACGAGTGTCATTGGTCTAGCTGCGTGGAGGTCAGTTAAGTTGGGCTCTGAGCCAAGGCCTGAAAAAGGATAGCAAGAGCTGGACCACACCTCTCAGCATGGTGATGACTCTCAGGTGACAGCTTCAGAAAGTTCTGGACTCGGATGTGTTCAGCAAATTGGAGTCCTGCTGCTGCCTTAATGCAGTATATGTTTGCCACAACTTTCCTGTCCTTGCATTCACAAGTCACCCAAGTTCATATATCTGTTGTTTTCTACACTTGGATTCCTGAATATGTCAGGGTTTTTTGTTTGCAGTTTGTTGGGACTGTTTTGCTTTTATTTTCAGGAGTGAAAATAGCAAAGGTAAAACAAGTGGTCGGTAGTACAGAGAAGACTGACTTTCCAACCAGAACACTGATTTTCACGAAAGGGTCTTATGTACTTCAGTGCCATGGGGTAATTGAGAAAGAGAAGAAGGAAATAAACGAAAGGAAAGAAACTCACTAAAAAAAAAAAAAAGTGTGTGTGTGCATGTGTGTGTACTTGTATGAGAGTTAAAAGAGCAAGAAGCAAGAAAAGGCTTTAACATTTTTTCAGCATCTCATATCTCACTCAGGCCTCACAGCCACCCTATAAAATAGGTGGGGACCCCTGCATTTCCAGACAAAGACACAGAAAAGTTAAGTAACAATCCCAAAGTACATTTTAAAAGAACATCTTTTATTTATTTGCTTGTTTATATTTATTTTGCATTAAAAATGTAATACAATTTTTAAAGGTCACTTTCCATTTACAGTTATTACAGAATTTTGGCTCTATTCCCCATGTTGTACAATACATCCTTGAGCCAATAATGTGTAACTCCCACTCCCGTCCTTATATTGCCCTTCCCTCCTTCCCCGTTCCCACTGTTAACCACTGTATGTTCTCTATATCTTTGAGTCTTCTTTTTTGTTGTATTCACTAGTTTCTTGTATTTTTTAGATTCCACATATAAGTTAGATCATAAGCTATCTGTCTTTCTGTGTCTAACTCATTTCACTTAGCATAACACCCTCCAAGACCATCTGCGGACTGCTGCAAATGGCAAAATTTTCACTCTTTTTTGTGGCTGAGTAATATTCCATGGTGTGTGTGTGTGTGTGTGTGTGTGTGTATACACCACATCTTCTTTACCCATTCATCTGTTGGTGGACACCACTTAGGTTGCTTCCTCATCTTGGCAATTGTAAACGTGGTACAGTGAACACTGGGGTGTATATATCTTTTTGAATTAGAGTTTTCTTCTTTTGAGGGGGGGTATATACCCAGGAGTGGAATTGCTGGGTCATTTGGTAGTTCTAGTTGTTTTTGAGAACTCCATACCATTTTCCACAATGGCTGCACCAAATTGAAAGAAGGTTTTTTTAAACTTGAACCCTCAACCCCTTTTCCCCCAGTAAGACAGGTTAGCAAACACAGCCAAATTTGGCCCTCTACCTGTTTTGGTACAACTGCAAGCTAAAAAGGGCTTTATCTTTTTAAATGGTTGGGAAAAAATCAAAAAAAGAATAGCACTTTGTGACACATGAAAATAATAAAAACTATATGAGATTCAAATGTCAGCATCCATAAATAGATTTACTGGAACACAGTCCCACCCATTCTTTTATTGTTGTCTCTGGCTGCAGAGTAGAGAAGTTACGCAGACTGTGTGGCCTGAGAAGTCTAAAATATTTACTGTCCGATCTTTTACAAAAAAGGTTTGCCAGCCCCTCTTCTCAGGGAGTGATTTTGAAAGTCTATAGTTGTTTAGGAAAGTTGATTAAGAAGCAGAAAAAGGAATCACTTGGCCCCCTAAAATATTCTTCTAAATGCAGAGGGATAACAGAATTATGAAACAGATGTCAAATTAATATTTTATGATAATAAAAATACTAATATTAGGTGGCATGGATGATAAAATAACTTTTCCATCTCCTCTATGTTTCCATCCTCATATGTTTCCCCTTTTTTCATCGGTATTTGCATGTTTGATTTTGCAGAGTGTCGCTGGGGACGAACATAGCAGAGGGGAAAGATGGAGCTATGATCCTGGCTCTTCTCCTAACTACATTAATCAAATCACTTAATCAACTTTGATTTAAATTTCCTTATCTCCAAATTGTGGGCTGGACAAGATAATCCCAAAGGTCTCCTACAGTCATAAAATGATGGGCCTCTGTGACTTAGAACATAATTTTAAAATGTTAAATGATCGCTGAGGTTTATAGCAGTTATGACTTTGCATTTATGGTAGATCAGTGGCCATATTTATGATTTATTTGACTCCAAATCCTTAGTCAATATCTCAACTCCCAATTATGGTATTGTCCCTCTAGGAAAATATGAGCAACTTTATGATGATTTGATTCTCAAGAAGATTTCCAGGGATGCATTGAGAGAAAAACTGTAGAAACTTTTATAGTTCTATAGTTTATTACCAGTTTGAAATTTGAGGGTCTTTTGGAAAGGACTAAAATGTACACTGGTAGAAGTTTTAAATGGGCACTTATTTTTTTTAGTTAAATAATATACTTCTAGTAATTGACAATAAGAATGTTGAGTCATTTTTCCAGAGTATTCCATTATTGACATATATGTGGATCTAGATATTGAAACAAAAACACATTGTGTCTCTCAGACGAATATATGTCTTTCCGAGCTCTGGGTCTATTCTGACTGGTGCTCAGCTAGGAAGGTTCAGAAGTACAACTGTAATTCTACCTATGGCAGGTTCACATTTAGATCTGTATTGCCGCTGCGTTGTTCCCTTCCTTTAGACAGAGTGGTCATAATTACAGAGCAGTCTGTCAAGAGAAACTTCTAGAGGAAGTCTGCCCAGAGCTGGGGCTCCAGATTGGAACATGTTATACCTGTTTTCCCTGGGGAAACATCTGAGTTACACAGTGGAAGTGTTCTGTAGCCTTTGCCCAATGCAATGTCAACAATTTTTAACCCCATTCTAATACTTGAGTTTCATAACAACCAATCATAAAATTAAGTACCAGGTCACTGCAACAAATTTCAGTGGAAACAATGAAGATGCAGAAATCTGGTAACAAGCTGAAAAGAAATGGAATAGTCTGCATTCCTTCTTTCTGTAATGTCATTTGCTTTGTTCCCCTGCTGAGATCTAAGGATGTCTATAGTTGGATGAGACGTGTAGCCTGTCAATACATTAGGTGATGATTATGCAAGATCACGGTTAGAATTTCTTAATCAAGAAGTAGTCTGGAAACTCACACCAAGTAGTCCACATCAGTCCTAGGGGACTTTGTTTGCAAGCTAGAACTGCCACTAGCCCCGTGCAGCTGGGGGGATAGAGGAAGGAAATCGAACTTCAATTCGGTGGTTGCAGAATGCAGTTTATGAGGAGATGAGCCCAAGGTCCTTCTACTCCACCGTCTTGCCCCAACATGAGTATGCAGGTTACAATGTTCATTCTCTCCCCTCTACCAACCACCTCTAAATTCTTTGTCAATGATCCCTGCAAAACAAAACAACATTAGCCACTGCACTAACCACTAAATTTGAAAAAAAAAAAAGCCAGCAGACATTAAGCCTGCCCTCTGTAAAACCAACTTAACCAAATCAGTCAAAATGTATGATGCAAATAATTTTAGACTATACTAGACTGTACTTGGACTCTGTTAAAGAAAATATTAGCATATAAGTCATTGGTCCAAGAAATCAATATCCCAAATTCCCAAATGAGTCTTTCTGTTAACATTTCAAATCCAACTTTTTTGTTTTTACAATTATATGCCTGGGATAGACTAAATTCTAAGCAATAAACCTGGTCAAGACTAGAGATACCTCAAAAAAGGTACGTACCGTATTTTTAAAAGGGAGGGAGGAAAGGTATGGCTCAAATTTGTCCACTCTCCTTACCCCAACTCCACGTTTATAAATCTAGTATCCTCTATTTCACTCTTATTACCACACACACTTCAAAATTGAAATATCACAGTATAGGAGAGTGAAAAAGTTGGCTTAAAGCTTAACATTCAGAAAACTAAGATCATGGCATACGGTCCCATCACTTCATGGCAAATAGATGAGGAAACAGTGGAAACAGTGGCTGACTTTAATTTTGGGGGACTTCAAAATCACTGCAGATGGTGATTGAAGCCATGAAACTAAAAGACACTTACTCCTTAGAAGGAAAGTTATGACCAACCTAGACAGCATATTAAAAAGCAGAGACATTACTTTGTCAACAAAGGTCCATCTAGTCAAGGCTATGGTTTTTCCAGTAGTCATGTATGGATGTGAGAGTTGGACTATAAAGAAAGCTGAGCGCAGAAGAATTGATGCTTTTGAACTGTTGTGTTGGAGAAGACTCTTGAGAGTCCCTTGGACTGCAAGGAGATCCAACCAGTCCATCTGAAAGGAGATAAGTCCTGGGTGTTCTTTGGAAGGACTGATGCTGAAGCTGAAGCTCCAATATTTTGGCCACCTGATGCGAAGAGCTGACTCATTTGAAAAGACCCTGATGTTGGGAAAGATTGAAGGCAGGAGGAAAAGGGCATGACAGAGGATGAGATGGTTAGATGGCATCAGGGACTCAATGGACATGAGTTTGGGTAAACTCCGGGAGTTGGTGATGGACAGGGAGGTCTGGCGTGCTGTGGTTCATGGGGTCGCAAAGAGTCGGACACGACTACGCGACTGAACTGAACTGAACGTATTCACACTTTACCATTGCCTCCCACAGTTCCCCTTATCTCTACTATCACAAGCCCTTCAATCATGTACCTTACATGAAGTTAGTCCCATCATCTCATTATCATTATGAGGAAGTGAGAATCAGGCTGCATTCTCCTCTTTCCCTACAAAGCAAATCAATCACCAAGTCCTAATTTCTACATCTAGGTTTATTGGGTTCATCCCATTGGATTTTTCAAATGCGTCTGAGATAGACAGTCATCCCCTCTCCAGGATCTGAAGCCACAAGTGGTAATCTTTCTTCTCTTCCCATCTGAGGTCACATGTTCTACCCTGTGATTGGAGAAACCCTGTTCTCAGCAAGACACGCTGGCCAAAGCACAGACAAACCTAGAGATAAGAGATGCTCTGAAGGTTATCTGCTTTATTTCTTCCTGGAGATTGCACTTCCGGATGACTTACCCTTTTTGATTTAAGCTATTAGACTGTCTTATAACCTATGTCTTCTCATGGCACTCTATATACTTATTAACTATCTAACTATACCTATCAACTGTCTATCACATATCTTCTATCTGTCCACCTATCATCTATCTGTCTATCTTTCATCTATCTATTTTGCTTATTTAAGACATGTTTATTGAGTTCCTACCCTGGAATTACTCTAAGTATCTTTTTAGAAAGGGGGAGAAAGAAATCAAGTTGAGTGCCTATATGCCAGACAGGAAATAAATATTATCTTATTGAATTTCCTAAATACTTTTATAAAGTCTAAGGATTCCATTTAACCTCTAGGAAGCTGCAGCTCAGAGGAGTTGAGTAGTTTGCCCAAAAACACCTGGCCAAGAAGAGACAGAACTAACATTGACTTTGATTCTTTGAGCCTAAGCTTTGCCACCAACCCCAAACAAGTTTAAATGTAAGACAGCTTCCATACTGACTTGATAGCAAATAGGCTGACTTGATGGCAAGTAGGTGGACTAAATTCTTTCTTTCTATTACTTCTATAACTGGAATCTTGTGGCAATGAGATAAGAATGGGAAAGCCCAGTCCATGATAAGCCAGTAGACCCTTTGTGAAGGCTCTTGGAAAGCATGCTGGAGCTGAGGGTTATGATTCTGGGCCATGAATCATTTCCCTTGGGAAACATTGGTGTCTGTGTTCATTTCTGCTCCAGAGCATGGTATAATTGACAATACAAAATAAAGGGTTAGTTTCTAAAAACCCTGAAACCTGTCCTTAACAGAATCTTTATTGTGAAAGGTGTCTTGTCCAAGCTGATCGATTTGGGTTTGCGAAACACTGTTGTTGTTTAGTCGTTAAGTCATGTCTGACTCTTTTGTGACCTCATGAACTGTAGCCTGCCAGGCTCCTAGGTCCATGGGATTTTCTAGGCAAGAATACTGGAGTGGGTTACCATGTCCTTCTGCAAGGGATCTTTCTGACTCAGGGATCTAACCCACATCTCCTACATTAGCAGGCAGATTCATTACTACTGAGCCACCAGGGAAGCCTTTGAGAAAAATACAAGAATTTAATTACTGCCCAGGTCTCTCTTATTTGGGCCAGCTTGAATGAATTCTTCATGGCCTGGCTCCCTCTTTGGGAGACTAACCATGACACCTATCTCTCCAGCACCTTTCCAATCAATATTGTGATTATTTAATAATTGTAAAAAGAAAGGTGTTTTATTCTGGCTTTCTGATGCAACCTTCTGATAAGACCAGAATCCAGATAATCCAGGCTAACTAACCACTTTTTGCCTTAATTGCCTGGCCCATATAAAGATAATTTACTCAATTCTCCACTTCATTCTGTATGTGTAAGTGAAATCTGACCACAGAAGTGCAAGCACTGTTAATTCAAGTTAACAAACAACTAAGACAGTGGTGCATTGGTATTTCAGGCTCAAACTTGATTTTATTTTACAGCCTTCATACAAATGTGCTTGTTGGCATGCCTCTCTTTGAAATGTGCTCCACATATAGATACCACATGGAACCTTGTATATTTCTGTTCTAAAACATATCTAATATTGGCGGAGCTTAAGAAGTGGGCAGAATGAATATTTTTTATTCGGTATATCAAATGGTAAGTAAGGAGAGCATATGTTTCTCTCCATGGTATCTTGGGAACCAAAGGAACATGTAGAATCAATGCTTTCAAATGTGATGTGAAACTTTAAGGAAAGAAAAATAAATGCAGTGTGTGGTTCTTAATTCATGTAGAAGTAAAATTATTAGCTAAAGCATAAAAGCACACTTCATTATAATAACATGCCTTTAAAACCAGTATCTTGAAACCCTTCTTGACATCACCTAAGGTTGCAGGATTAATTTCCTGGATCAAGTGGAATATAAGCAAAACCAACACTAACCTTCTGTCCTGGAACCTGGCAAGCTCTGCCTACCCCCTAGCCTTCGGCCATGCTACTTCCTCGGCCTTCCTCTGCCTGGACCATGCTGCCAGACTCAGCACTGCTCTGCATCCTTGGACCTTAGCCCCAGTCACCTCCTCAAAGAGGCATCCCATGACTCCTCCATTTACAGGAGGTTCCCCACCCCTATATCTGTCACATACCACCCTGCTCTTGTCCTTCATGGTCTCCTCTGTGAGGACAAAGAAATGTGACTGTGGGCTCATCGCCATATGCCCAGTGGCTTGGGCAGGCTGTCACATAGCACATGCTCAGTGTATGTTTGTTGAATGAGTAAATGACTGAACAGAGAATCAGTCAGCGTCCCTCAGGTGTTAGCAGCCTGAACTAGCAAAGAAACCTCACCTTTTCACTGAGCCTTGCCTGCAGAGTCATCCCACAGGCCAGGCCTGTTGATGGGTTTTTATAAAGAAAAACCTAGAGTAGCAAGGGCCAGGTGCTATGGATCTTTGTTGGTTTTGAATGACATGGTGGTAAATGATTTCTAAACAGTTGTGGCAATGGCAGAATAGCAAGTTATTTGGAACCGGCAGATTGTTTTTTTGGGGGGAGAAGTTTTTCTCCCAAGAGCCTTCTGTTACTCTAGAAGTACTTTTGTAGAGACCATAGCAAAAATCAACAAAACTAAAAGCTGGTTTTTCGAGAAGATAAACAAAATTGATAAGCCATTAGCCAGACTCATCAAGAAACAAAGGGAGAAGAATCAGATCAACAAAATTAGAAATGAAAATGGAGAGATCACAACAGACTCCACAGAAATACAAAGGATCATAAGAGACTACTACCAACAGCTATATGCCAATAAAATGGACAACTTGGAAGAAATGGACAAATTCTTAGAAAAGTATAACTTTCCAAAACTGAACCATGAAGAAATAGAAGATCTTAACAGACCCATCACAAGCACGGAAATCGAAACTGTAATCAGAAATCTTCCAGCAAACAAAAGCCCAGGACCAGACGGCTTCACAGCGGAATTCTACCAAAAATTTAGAGAAGAGCTAACACCTATCCTACTCAAACTCTTCCAGAAAATTGCAGAAGATGGTAAACTTCCAAACTCATTCTATGAGGCCACCATCACCCTAATTCCAAAACCAGACAAAGATGTCACAAAAAAGGAAAACTACAGGCCAATATCACTGATGAACATAGATGCAAAAATCCTTAATAAAATTCTAGCAAACAGAATCCAACATCATATTAAAAAGATCATACATCATGACCAAGTGGGCTTTATCCCAGGAATGCAAGGTTTTTTTAACATCCGCAAATCAATCAATGTAATACACCACATTAACAAATTGAAAGAAAAAAACCATATGGTTATCTCAATAGATGCAGAAAAAGCCTTTGACAAAATTCAGCATCCATTTATGATTAAAACCCTCCAGAAAGCAGGAATAGAAGGAACATATCTCAACATAATAAAAGCTATATATGACAAACCCACAGCAAACATTATCCTCAATGGTGAAAAATTGAAAGCATTTCCCCTAAAGTCAGGAACAAGGCAAGGATGCCCACTTTCACCACTACTATTCAACATAGTTTTGGAAGTTTTGGCCACAGCAATCAGAGCTGAAAAAGAAATAAAAGGAATACAGATAGGAAAAGAAGAAGTAAAACTCTCACTGTTTGCAGATGACATGATCCTCTACATAGAAAACCCTAAAGACTCTACTAGAAAATTACTAGAGTTGATCAATGAATATAGTAAAGTTGCAGGATATAAAATTAACACACAGAAATCACTTGCATTCCTATACTCCAATAATGAGAAAACAGAAAGAGAAATTAAGGAAACAATACCATTCACCATTGCAACAAAAAGAATAAAATATTTAGGAATATATCTACCTAAAGAAACAAAAGACTTATATATAGAAAACTATAAAACACTGATGAAAGAAATCAAAGAGGACACAAACAGATGGAGAAATATACCGTGTTCATGGATTAGAAGAATTAATATAGTGAAAATGAGTATACTACCCAAAGCAATCTATAGATTCAATGCAATCCCTATCAAGCTACCAATGGTATTTTTCACAGAACTGGAACAAATCATCTCACAATTTGTATGGAAATATAAGAAACCTCGAATAGCCAAAGCAATCTTGAGGAAGACGAATGGAACTGGAGGAATCAACCTGCCTGACTTCAGGCTCTACTACAAAGCCACAGTCATCAAGACAGTATGGTACTGGCACAAAGATAGAAATATAGATCAATGGAACAAAATAGAAAGCCCAGAGATAAACCCACGCACATATGGACACCTTATCTTCGACAAAGGAGGCAAGAATATACAATGGAGAAAAGACAATCTCTTTAACAAGTGGTGCTGGGAAAACTGGTCAACCACTTGTAAAAGAATGAAACTAGAACACTTCCTAACACCGTACACAAAAATAAACTCAAAATGGATTAAAGATCTAAACGTAAGACCAGAAACTATAAAACTCCTAGAGGAAAACATAGGCAAAACACTCTCCGACATAAATCACAGCAGGATCCTCCATGATCCACCTCCCAGAATATTGGAAATAAAAGCAAAAATAAACAAATGGGACCTAATTAAAATTAAAAGCTTTTGCACAACAAAGGAAACTATAAACAAGGTGAAAAGACAGCCTTCAGAATGGGAGAAAATAATAGCAAATGAAGCAACAGACAAACAATTAATCTCAAAAATATACAAGCAACTTCTGCAGCTGAATTCCCGAAAAATAAATGACCCAATCAAAAAATGGGCCAAAGAACTAAACAGACATTTCTCCAAAGAAGACATACAGATGGCTAACAAACACATGAAAAGATGCTCAACATCACTCATTATTAGAGAAATGCAAATCAAAACCACAATGAGGTATCATTTCACACCAGTCAGAATGGCTGCTATCCAAAAGTCTACAAGCAATAAATGCTGGAGAGGGTGTGGAGAAAAGGGAACCCTCTTACACTGTTGGTGGGAATGCAAACTAGTACAGCCACTATGGAGAACAGTGTGGAGATTCCTTAAAAAACTGGGAATAGAACTGCCATATGACCCAGCAATCCCACTGCTGGGCATATACACCGAGGAAACCAGAATTGAAAGAGACGCGTGTACCCAAATGTTCATCGCAGCACTGTTTACAATAGCCAGGACATGGAAGCAACCTAGATGTCCATCAGCAGACGAATGGATAAGGAAGCTGTGGTACATATACACAATGGAATATTACTCAGCCATTAAAAAAAATACATTTGAATCGGTTCTACTGAGATGGATGAAACTGGAGCCCATTATACAGAGTGAAGTAAGCCAGAAAGAAAAACAACAATACAGTATACTAATGCATATATATGGAATTTGAAAGATGGTAACGATAACCCTATATGCGAGACAGAATAAGAGACACAGATGCATGGAACAATTTTATGGACTCTGAGGGAGAAGGTGAGGGTGGGACGTTCTGGGAGAATAGCATTGAAACATGTATATTATCATATGTGAAACAGAACACCATTCCATGTTCGATGCATGTGACAAGGGCTCAGGGCCGGGGCAATGGGATGATCCAGAAGGATGGGATGGGGAGGGAGGTGGGTGGGGGGTCCAGGAAGGGGAACACATGTAAACCCATGGCTGATTCATGTCAATGTATGGCAAAAACTATTACAATATTGTAAAGTAATTAGCCCCCAACTAAAATAAATAAATTTATAAAAAAAAAAAATAAAAGTACTTTTGTGACTTTGTATATTTTAGTAAAAAAAACTGTTCAAGACATGTCACACTTTTATAGATTAGGTAGAACAGAGACTTAAACCTCTACCTCTCAAGTGTCTTCCTTACTGAGTGTGAAAAAGCTGTGACTAGTAACATGGAGCTGGCATAAAAAGTAGGAACAAAGGAAATTTGCTTTTCTAGGCATTTCTTAATCCAGACAAAAGGCCCAGCCCTTTATAATCCACCATCTCATTTCCTTCTCACAAAAACTCTGGGAGATGAATATCATTGTTTCCAATTTACAGATGGGCAAACTGAGTGAGTTGACTTGGCAAAGTTACAAAGCTAGTGATGGTGGATTTACATCCAGGTCTGTTCTGTCTTGTATGCTTCTGACTAATAGGAAACCCCCAAAGAAGTGAGACTGTCAGTTTTAGTTATAGAAAGCCAAACAATATGTTCCTGGTTGTGCATAGGCAGAGAAAGAGATGGAGAGAGAGATAAAGAGAGAGAAATGAGCAGAGAGTCAGTCCTACCTTCTACCGTCTGTATAGAACTGTGCTTTCCTCCTCAGCCATGGTGGACCCTGGAAGAGCCAATGAAAGTGGAGTTATACTAAAAAAGGCATAAAAGTAGTCTCTGGCTCTGAGCTCTCAGCTTTTGGGATAACGGGACAGAGAGCTTCTATATTCTTCCCATCCTCTGCTAGGCTCTCTGAGGCCCCAGACTCTTTCTGGTTCACGAACATTCTCCCATGGCAACCAGAAGCTCTGCTCTAACAGTTCTGCTAGCTCAGTCGGTAAAGAACCTGCCTGCAGTGTACGGGTTTGATCTCTGGGTCGGGAAGATCCCCTGGAGAAGGAAATGGCAAACCACTCCAGTGTTCTTGACTGGAGAATTCCATGGACAGAGAAGCCTGGTGGGCTACAGTCCATGGGGTCACAAGAGTAGGACACATCTTAATGACTACACCACCACAACAGTTGTTCTGCTCCTGGCTGGCCTTGTTGCTATTTGAGGGGTCAGATCCCATTGTTCTTCTCATCACCACTCATGGTTTTTTAAAAATATTTATTTGATTGATTGATTTATTTGGTTGTGTTGGGTCTTTGTTGCTTCAGGTGGGATCTTTAGTTGTGGCATGCAGGATCTAGTTCCCTAACCAAGGATGGAACCTGGGCCCCCTGCATTGCAAGCACAGAGTCTCAGCCACTGGACCACTGGGGAAGTCCCCATCATCAGCTCATGTTAACCTCTTCCTTTGATCTCAGAGCTCCTCCTCCAAACCCCACAGTTATTGAGGTGGGGGAGGTCTCTCTTTCTAGGAGTATGATACTTTCCAAGCATATGACCACTGCTTCTCATCTTTTCTTGAAATATCCCAATTCTTTATTACATTCCCAGTTGTGTGGTCTTGATTTTCTCAGTTTCTTATGGAGCAAATACAGAAACCGTTATTCACCAAAACTCCTCCTCATAGAAATTTCTCATACTTGTTTGGAGGAAAATACACTGACATGTTGCTGGCTGTGTATGTGAAAGATTAGGGCGAAAGACTATAATGGTAAGATGAGCTCCTGAGCTGTATGGATGTCTTAAGCCACTTTCTAAGAGAGATGGATCCTGGAATCTCTCAGGACACTCCACTTAGAAATGCAGAATTGGATTGTTCTAATAAAAGAGAAATCGGTGGGGCTGGGCACTGAACAGGAGAAGATAAAATAATGTAGCAGGGGTACAGTCAGAGACAAATAAAGGACAGAAAGTTTAGAGGAAAATGTTGGAGGTATTTTCTATGATATGTTTGATGTTGTATCCCCTCCTTTGCAGCCTGTTTATAAAAAGATTCAGTAAAACCCACAATTTGTGTCAGTGAATTATTTAAGGGCAGAAAGCAGCAAATTCAAAATGTTTTCAGGAATGAGACAGACGAGGCAAACGTGGGTAGCTGCAAGCTTATAAGGCAATGAGGGAGGCGTGGGGGCTGTGGCAAAATGAAGAGTCCAGGGCAAAACGTACTCCTTCCCAGTAAATAGTAGATGTCGATAGACAACGTGTCCCATGGGCTTACTGCTTGTTACCTTAACTCTATGGAAACTCAAAAAGTGCTGGGCAGGACTTCCCTGGTGGTCCAGTGGTTAAGACTCTGAGCTTCTAATGCAGAGGGTGCAGTTCAATTCCTGGTTGAGGAACTAAGAGTCCACATATGGCTTGGTGCAGCTGAAAAAAAAAAAAAAAAAAAAGTCTTGAGCTTTGCTGCAAGGTAGATTGGAGCTGAAGACAAAGGTAGCAGAGCAGATCCTGGGCAAAGAGATGGAAAAGGCAAGTGAAACCAGGGTGTCATGTGAATATGCTCCTAGGAAAGGAAGGTGAGATTTCAAGAAACAGATGTTGGTCACTAAACTGCTCTGTTTGAGGCAGAGAAAAACTTGTTTTATTTTTGAAAAAGAGGGATGGAGAAAAACTCACCCCTGAGCTACCCAAACCACCAGTGAAATCTACAAGCTCACCCCTTGCCTGCTGTGGGTGGGTTTCCTGTGGATCGGGCAGGGGTCTGAGGATGGAGTAAGGGGTGGTGTCAGGCAGCATCCACAGGGGGGCTCTGAACTTGTTGAGATCCAAAGGGAGGGCTTTAGGTCTTCCCAACTTGTGGTATTGGCTGAGGTCCAAGCCAATTATAGCAACATCTCCAAGGTGAAGAGGGATGCAGCCCACATCTGGGTTACATTTATAATCCCAATGTTCCAGGAAGATGCAAAAATATGTTAGGCGGGTGCTGAGTGAGAGACCCTCCGGAGGGCACCTGTGTGATGCACTTGACAACATTCTCCCTCTTGGCAAGTGGCCAGTCAGTGTGGGGAAGCTTGGGCTGTCCACTCTGGGCCAACTCAGGGAGGGTTTCCTTCCCCGGGGTTCTCCTGGGACATGAGTATGGCTGGTGGGTCTGCCTTGATCCCTTAGTACTTCCCCCACCACACACACACTGGTAGGTGCAGGGCATGCAGAAACATGATGTCCAGAAAATGCGAGGAGGCAGTAGGGAACCCAAAGGGGTCAACAGTTGCCCTTAGGCCATCAAATCTGTTCAGTCTAGGAATCGACAGCCATGGCCCTGGGGGAGAATCCAGAAGAGAGCACTTTAGGAAACTAGGTGACAGAGAAGGAAAGGGGAGGGAGAGGGAATGATGAGTTGGGTGACCTTGGGATCTAAAACTCTAATTCTTGCTCTATCTCCTTTCCCTCCTTCCAGGGGCCAAGTTTCCCCTCTCCTCAAACTCACATGAGATTGCCCAAGTCAGAGCTTCCTAATTGGGAGGGAGGTCTGCCTTTTCCATCTGCTTCCACTAGGAGTGTGTGTGTTGTGGGGGGGGGGCGGGGTAGATCAGTTGAGGGGAGCATGGTTGGATACAAAAACACTTACTGTCTTTGCAGTCTGGTTCTCAAATGCAGCCTGTATAGTATTTCCATTCCCATCATTTTTCAAAGTGGTAAGAATCCTTAACTGGCACCTACAAATGTCTGAAAGACATACAGACAGATGTTAAAGATCCTAGTTTCAGCATTAGGCTGTGTTCTCTACTGAATTCAGAAACATTTGGAAATGTTGGATGGATGGGTTATGTTGTCTGCAAGGAGTCTATTTGCATGTCAGGCTGAGAAGCCTCCTGGGAAATAACTCACCATAAGTATAGACAGTATGTGGCAGATAGGCTTGGGCCAACAGTAAACCAACACTGGTGAATGAGTCGGTAGGTGGGTAAGTGGATGGATGGATGGGTGGGTGGGTGGGTGGGTGGATGGATAAATGGATGAATGGATGGATGGATATATGGGTGAATGCCTGCACGTGGGGATATGGAGGCGAAGGGTTGCACTTTCATTATGAGAATTTATTATCTTGAGTTTGGGGATGAAAAAGGTATGAATCCTTGAGCTATTTTCAGAAAAGGAAATTGGTAAGATCTTCATGTTGTTGTTGTTCAGTGGCTAAGTTGTATCTGACTCTTTCGCAACCCCATGGACTGTAGCCCGCCAGCCTCCTCTGTCCATGGAATTTCGCAGGCAAAAATACTTGAGTGGGTTGCTACTTTCTTCTGCAGGGGATCTTCCCAAGGCAGGCAAATTCTCTACCACTGAGCCACCAAGGAAGTTCAGGATATTCATATATGAGGACAAAATATTAAGAGCCTTGTGATCAAGTATAACTTCAAAGAACAAGAAAATCCTTCTCCTCACACAGAAATGGGATGTGCTGACTTCAGAGTACTGAGGATGCCCCAGAAGATGGTGTCCTGAAGGCATCACCTCCCAGTAGGCAGCCCTATATTGGGCAACTGAAGCAGAGGTTAGAGTCCTGCATATATAGAAGGGGAACAAGGCAAAAGGTGACAGTCTCACATTTACAGGAAAGGAGGAAGAATGTGGTGGCTTCATATTCAACATATCATGTTGGGCTTTATAGAGGACTTGTGCTGTTTACCTGGCATGCAACTATGCCTCTGGCCACTGCCTTTGGTAGCCTAAAAAAAAAAAAACAACAACAACCTGTATCATGAAATGTGCATAAAGCCTAGCTGAAAGATGGAAAATTAGACTCAGCTGACATTGTTTGAGCCTCTAGGTCCTGCCTTACTTGAACTCTACTTACACACTCCTGGACTTTTCAGTCAACAAAACACCCACCTCCCCTTTAACTTAAGCCAATTTGAGTTGGAATTTTGTCACTTGCAGCTGGGAGCTTATCAGTACACATGAACTTGTACTTGGAACTTCCCAATAATTAATTGGGGGCTTACTGTGAAGAAAGATGGAAGAGCTGTAGTAGTGAGAGCAAGAACAGTCATTATGGATAAGCACATGTGACAGGGCAAAAAAATACAGAGTAGCCTTCCTTGGTGGTTCAGTGGTTAGGAATCTGCCTGTCAATGCAGGGGACACGGGTTCGATCCCTGGTCCGGGGACACCTGCTGTGGGGCAACTAAGCCTGAGGGCTGCAACCACTGAGCCTGTGCTCTGCAACAAGAGAAGTCTCTGCAATGAGAAGCCCACGGACCGCAACTAGAGAAAGTCTACACACAGCAACGAAAATCCACTGCAGCCCAAAAAAAAACCAGAGGAGCATGCAAAGTTTGTCCTCAGTTTCATTCTTCGTCCTCTCAGTTGCAGATCCATCATCCTGCTCTGTTGTTTTCAGTATTTTTATGGATTGAATTGTGTTCCCCCCAAAAAGATATATTATAGTTCTAACTCCTGGAGTCTCAGAATGTGATCTGATTTAGAAACCGGGGTTGTTGCTGATGTACTCAGTTTACATGAGGTCACATTGGAGTTGTTGTTCAGTTGCTAAGTCGCGTCTGACTCTTTGTGACCCCATGGACTGCAGCATGCCAGGCTTCCCTGTCCTTCACCATCTCCTGGAGTTTGTTCAAATTCACGTCCATTGAGTTGATGATGCCATCCAACCATCTCATCCTCTGTCGCCCCCTTCTATGACTGGTGCCCTTAGGAAGAGGAGAGAGAGAGAGAGAGAGAGAGAAACAAAGGGAGGATGCTATATGACTAAAGAGTCAGAGGTTAGAGTGAAGCAGTGGCAAACCAAGAAACACCATGGGTTGACACATAACCACCAGAAGCTAGGAAGCTGCAAGGAAGGATCTTCCCCTAGAGGTTTCAGAAGGAGCATGGCCTTGCTGAGACATTGACTTTGGACTTCTAGCCTCTAGAACTGTGAGACAATGGATGTTGTTTAGTCTCTAAGTTGTATCTGGCTTTTCTGCGACCCCATGGACTGGAGCCTGCCAGGCTCCTCCGTCCATGGGATTTCCCTGAAGTGGGTTGCCATTTCCCTCTCCAGAGACATGGATATCTGATGCTTTAAGCCACCCAGTTTGTCGTCCTTTGTTACGGCAGCCCTAGGAGACTCATACTAATATCTTCGAGTTCCCTACTTCATCCAATTCGTTGCCAAAAGACAAGCAAACAAACCAACAAGAACTGTCCTATAAGCTTAAGTATTTTGAGGACACACTACTTTAAAATGTCCTAGGACTTTTTGCATTTGAAAAGGGAACTGAGGGAAAGCTGTCTATAAGTGAATCTATAATGCTGGAGTTTTAGACATGGAGGAAGGGTGATCTCAGAACTTGTAAATCGGTCTGAGTGCCTGTTTATCATTACAAGGAGGTTACATTATTGAGTTTCAGGGTGACTTTAAGGTGGTTAGAGATGTCTCAGGGGCTCTTAAAAAAAGGGAGTGAGTGACAAGAGAAAGGTTAAGGGGCTGGGCTTTGAGACCCCACCCAACAGCAACTAGAAATGGCTTTCCTTTATATGCGGGGATTCCACACAAGATTTCCTTTGGTTAAAGAATTTTTCTGTTAATATAGACTGAAAGTCATTGCGTTATGGCATTATTTAACTCACATGAGGGTAACCCTTGTTTTATACTTCCTTTTTCTGCAAAATGTTCCCACTCACATCTGTGTTAATCACTAAAGCAGAAAACTGTTCATTTCTGCCAAGAACCTAAGGTGAGGACACAGGGACACACAGGAGACACCAGCTTTATTTCTCCTCTTGTTTTTAACTATTCTGATGGGCATAAGGAGAACGATGAGCTGCTTTTCCTTTGTTCTCGTCTTTTAAAAACTGAGAATCAAGATCTTCATGATCCAAAATGTGCTAGACTTTTAAGTAAAAGTCAAAATATATAGTTTATTCCAGTTGTTGATTTATTGGCTGTCATTCTCCTTTTTACTTATTTTATTTTATTTTTTTTTTGCTGCCATTGGGTGAACAGAGGAGGCTATCAGGATGTATTATTTGCATTCGTGTGATTGAGGCAGAAGCAGTACTTGAATACAAAAAAAATATTGTGACTGATGCTGAAGTATACGTGGGAAAGAGCATAATATAATTCTTAGGCATTTGTATCCATTTCCACTTTCACATGCATTATCTCTTTGGAAGCCCTTACAAATCCTGGGAGGTATGCGGACTGGCCTGGTTTTCCTATCACCAGTCCACAGATGAGCCCAGAGCCTGTGGATGCTCAGAGAATCCTCCTGGGCCTGAGGCCAGTTGGTGAGGGGAAGCTGGGACCACCACCCTTGAATCCTAAGGCTACTGCTCTGTATGATGAGTCAGTGATTTTTTTTTTCCCCAAGGACGGTGAAGTACAGAGAGAAACTGTAAAATAAATGGCTCATAAGGACCTTCAGTCCTCCTTTATCTCCACTGCTTCTACCATAAAAGCTTAAGTCAGGGTCTGCTTTTGTGATATCTTTGAGATAAGCAACAAGTCGCAGGAAACAAATAGTGAATACCACCATCAATTCCCTTAAAAAATTCTCCAGCTAAGCATTTGAATCTCAAAATGCTCTTCAGATCATAATAGCTAATCATTCATCCACCTACGCTCTTCCTACAGTCAAGATGCTCTAGGAGTCAACACTAGTGCATCCTGAGCTCCGAGGCGCTGCGGGCGGCCACCGGAGGGTGGGCGGAATCTCAGAGGACCCCAGGAAGAATGGATTCGGGAATGCCACCAGAGTTTTCTTTTCCTTTCGTTGTTCCTCCCTTGGGAACTTCTTGTTTGGGTTACAGGTCCAGGCTGGATACACTGAAAGGGAACAGATGGATGCACGCTGGCTGGTTGAGAATGGAGGGAAAATAATTTTTTTCTGGTACTGGCCGCTGAAAATCAATCAGGGACAGAGACACTCTGGTAGCTCAGGGAAAACCACGTTGGAGTTCAGGCTCCAAGCCTGGGGTCTTTGTTTTTGTGTCCTTTCTAAAGTAACCCATGGGAATAGCGGGCTGCGTAGTGGGGAACTCCTACTTTCCAGATTTGGCTCCGAGGGCAGATGAGTCGGTGGGGAGGAAAAACCTGAACTTTCAAAAGCATCCTCAGGCGAGAGGGGGAGTTTCAGGGTTGGCCTGGGGAAATGTACAAGGAGAGGGAGAGTCTAGGAGCGAAGGGGGGTGGCTGTGATCAGAGAGGCCTTAAAAGAAGAAAAAAGGGAGCCCAAACTGGGAGCCGGGAGAAAGCGGAGCGGAGAGGCGGGGCGGAAGGCGACGGGAGCTGGGACAAGCTGCCCGGGCGCGCTGGGCGCTGGGGTTGGGGGCGGCGGGGCGAGCGCGGGCGGGGAGGGCGGCGGTGACATCACGCCAGGGCCCCCTTCCCTTAGCCGGGTGGGTGGGGCCTCGGCGCGCTGAGCGGGCGCGGGGTCAAGGAGGGGAAGAGGAGGAGCAGGCTTGAATGTGTCTGAGAGGATCGGGGAGGGGCGGAGGGGGCGGAGGAGGCGGAGGAGGCGGAGGGCGGGGAGGGAGCGCGCGCGTGGCTCGGGGCGCCCGGGCTCCCCCCGCAGCCCCCGACCCTGGCCCGGGCCGCCTCCGCGCCGCCGCCCGCGTCGCCGCTGGGACCCGCTGCGGGAGCAGGGACCCGGCGGGTGGGGAAGCGCGGGCCCCCGGCGCGGCCAGGAAGGAGCGAGAAAGCAAAAGTAAGGCGAGCCGCACTCCTCCCAAGTTTTCCCAACTTCGCCCCCTGCGGTGGCAGGCGTCCTGCTGCTCGGCGCGTCCCTACCGCGCCGCCGGAGAGTGGCAGAAAGAAAAGGGACGGCGCGGGGGCGGGGGCGGGGGTGGGGGCGGAGGAAGAGGGAGCGCGAGCGCGAGCCGAGAGTCCGGCAACATCTGTTAAAACTTCGGGGAGGAGGAGCGCGGGGAGGAGGAGGAAGAGGAGGAGAGGAGGGAAGGAGGGAGCGCGAGGGAGGGAAGAGCAGAGCCGAGGGACAACTTTTCCACCCGTGAGTAGCGCAGGCTGCGCGGGTAGGGACTGGGGGAGCCTCCAAGCCCGCGCAGGTTTCCAGGCCGGGATGGGACCTTCTTCCAGAAAGTCGGTTGCATGCGAGGAGGGGAGCGCAGTGGGGGCTTTCTTTCTTTCTCTTTCCCCTCCCTCCCGCGGGTGAACCAAATCAGAACTGTCACTCAGGGCCTGTGAGTCAGAAGGGATCGGATTACACGAGCCCTGAAACCGATGCCGGAGTCGCACGAGCGGGCGGGAGCGGGCAGGGGCAACGCCACCGCCACCGCCACCGCCGCCGGCGCGCTCGCACACTCGCCCTCGCGCCCCCTCGCCGCCCCGACCCGCCCTCCCCGCGCGCCCCGCGGCCGCCCGCGCCGCACCATGCCCGTCGCCGGGGACCCCCGCGTCCTGCCCGGCCTCTTGCCTTAGCCCGAGCCGCCCGCGGCCGCGCGGAACCCTGAGCCGCCCGCCCGCGCCCGGGACGCGGGTCTATGGGAAGTTCGGGGACTTGACAGCCGCCGCCGCCGCAGGTACGTCCCGCCCGAAGTTCTTTGTTTCGCGGGGCCCCGCACCGAGGAGCCAGCTCCTGCGGCCGCGCCCTCGCCTCTGGGTCGAGAGGGGAGTCCCCGACGGGGGGCGCGGGAGGAACTGAAAATGGCTGTCAAAAGGCGCCCAGATTTCGGGAGCCGCCGGTAAGGCGTCGGAACCAGTCCTCCCGTCGCCCCCTCCTGCGTGATGCTCCCCTTCCCAGCGTCTGATCTGGCGGCCATCCGGAGACGGGCTGGAGAATTTCACCTCCCGGAGTTGGGAGGTCGGGGGACAAAGTTTGGAGCAGTCGCGGCGACCTCACCCCTCGCCCCGACTCCCTTTTCCGAGGGCTGAAAGGGAACTCCGCTAGCCCCCGGGGTTCGGGCGCCCGCCTTCGCACTGTTGCATGCCTCTGCGGGGCCGGGCGCGGAAGGCGGCGGGCGGCGAGGTGGGTGCGCGCGAGAAGCGCCGCGGCGGGGGCTTCCTCCAGCCTGCGCTTCCCATCGGGGGTGGGGTGTGAGCCGGGAGAAAGAGGCGCGCCTCCGTCCTAAGAGAGGAAAAGTGAAAGTTGTACCATCTGTGGATGATTTGGGATTCTTTCATTTCTTTTCCTTTCCAGAGACAGCATTTAAAAAAAAAAAATGAAAGAAAGTAAGGGAAAAGACAACAAAAGAAATAAAAGCATTAGAAGCTGCAGGGAGTGAGTGGTGCGGGGGTGGTGGTGGTATGGGTAACCGTGGCGCCTGCAATGATCATTTAAGAGGTCGCATTTTCACGAGCAGAGTTGGGTATGAATCACTCTGCAGGGGACAGTTACTTTCCGGAGTTGCAGAGGGCACATGGGCGGGAGAAGGTGGAGGAGGAGTAAATATTTACCCCAAACTTAGGGAGTTTGTGAAGTGACTTCTAAGCAGATTGCCAGATGCCGAAGCACCACCGCACAGCCAGGCCTTTTATCCTCCCCTGAACTTTGTGCTTGAGTCGGCGATGGCACCTCCTTCAGGAGATGCCTTCCGGAGAGCGGCTGGACCACGCTTCCCTGGATGACCTCGTGTAAACAGACTGTGCGGGAGGCATCCTTCGGGCGACTGCTCCCGCCCGCCCCCGGGGTCTCATCTCCGTGGTGTGCAGTCCCGAATAGATTCTGGCCTTGGGTACAGCGCTCGTGGCCCTCTGCCAGTTTATATGTACATATATTTATGTAAAACATTTTCTCCCAGCTCTCTGCCAGCTGTTCCACATTTTCCAGCTGCCATTTCAGTTTGAAATGATGGACCGTCCGCATCTCCAAGTAAAAGAGCCCCGTTAGTCGGAGGTATGGAGGGTCGGTCGCTGTGCAGAGACCTGGCCAGTGGCATTAGCCAGGCTGGTTCTAGAAAACACCTTTCTTCGCTCCTTTATCTTTCTCCCTTTTCCTCCCCAGAGCCCTTTGCTGGAAATGCGCAGTAATTAAGCTTTTCCCTCCCAATATGATTTGGACAGAATTGGGAGATTTTTGAGATCCCTGAAATATGCGTCTGGTGGAAATAAATTAACTTTTAAAAAGAGTTCCAGCTTGAGTGCCTTGGGCATAGCTGGTGGAGCCCTCTGCCATGGCCATTTCTATTTAAGGCAGGAACTATTCATGGTACCCATGTTACACTTTTTGTGTTGTTTGGTGTCTTAGCATATTATAGACAGAAATCTTCAAGAATTGGCCTAAAGTATTAATTTTGGCCTAAAGTATTAATTTTGAGTATTTATGTAATTGCTCCGTAATTTGAATAGGTGCCTTATTGATTGATTCCTGTAATTATTTCATTTAGGTTTTAAATTAAAAATTAATAATAGTCTGACAGTTTCTTAATTACATGTGTCAAGATTATTTTGAAGGAGGAAAATGCTATGTTTCAAAGTAGTGAAATAACCTCAAAATCACTCTATCTTTCTAAAGCAGAACAGTATTTCATTTGAGGGGCTATATTGAAGTAGCGGTGATTGGCCTTAACAATGTAAACTGTGTGAAGTATCTAAAGAATTTGTTTATGTTAGGAAATATTGGTCTTAACCTGGTACACAAACACTTTGGCCAGTTGGCCTGTAGTCAGACCTAAAACAAACATGAACTAACATTTAAATTAGTTGTAATAGCATACTTATAGAGAGAAGAGGTTTATTTTACACTAAAAGCTATTTGATCAGAAACTGCCTGCCTAAGGGGAGAGCCTTTCAGGGTATATGATTCTTAAAGTCAGCCTAGGAAAGCTTTGGTTTCAGATGCCTGAATGAGTCAATGTGAGAGGTGTCCAGTGAAATTTCACACACGCAGAAGCACTTTAAAAGGTATAGACTATATTGTTATGAATAGGCTAGTAGGTTCAACTCAGATACTTACCAATTCTCGGTACCATTAACATGTTTGGATTCCTTGATCAGACCCTGACATAAGTACACTTTTCCATAAATACACTTTTCCAGTGTGTCGAATTTGCAAAGGACTACAGACAGAAATGAGAAAATTCAGTACTGATAAAAAATGACTGTAGTGAATTATTTCATTACTTATTTAATGAAAGTCATTAATTTATCAGTTTGATGCCCTAGCCTTAAAGTTGAACTTTCCTTTGTTTCTTGGCCAGTTTTCTTAATTACCTGCATGCTGTAAGGGTTTCAGACTTCCTCTGTGCTTTTGCTGTTTAGGGGTCCTTCCATCTATGTGAGCTGTCCTGTTTATCCTTGCCCCCTTTTTAGGAGGATAAGGTTTGGGAGTTTATGAAAGGAAACAATTTAATGATCATTGTTCCATGCACTCACTTATATGGAGACAGTAGTGTACTAAGAAAAACCAGTCTTGAAGGAAAAGTGAATCAGTGAGTCATGAAATCCTCAAGAAAACCTTAGTAATGGAATGTTAATGCTTTTAGACTATAGTAGATTATCTTAAAAGTCAGCCTTTTCTTCTTTATGCAATTGTTGTAAATCCCCAGCTAAAAAATTCTTTGAAGGAGGTTTAGTTTTGCTGGCATCTGTATTCTATAGTCGGTCTGATCTGTTTTGGAAGATTCAAGAAATTTTCTGCCAACTTATATCATGAGAGTCAATTAAAATGCTGACATGACTGTAGAAGAAATTGTTGGTGTGTGTGTATTTCATTTGGTAAGTAGAGGATTCTACTCTAATAATGACTTCAGGTTGTCTTTTCATGAAAGGCTACTAGAAGATGCTGCCCTTCACTTCCTGTTGTCATTTTTCCAGATGAAAATTGATTTGTTCTAGTTTCAAAGCAAATAAAGGGAGACAGAGTAAACAACAACAGGGCAGGGGGAGCACTGCAAACTTTTTTCAAGTACTTTCAGTGTATTTTTCATCTCTACTTTTATTTGATGGGCCTGTGAAATAGAGCTGTAGACTGGCGAAGACTTTAAATGAAATTTCACACTTTGATGATTTTTTTTTTTAACTTTGATATATTGACAGCAAAAGGAGCTGCAAAGCTTTTTTATAACTTGAGCAGTAACGCCAAGCAGCAGTCAAATGTCTCTGTGCATTTGTGTTTAACTGCAGAAGAAAAACATGTCCATGGGCAGTAGAGGTTCTTATCAACCCCCTAATCCCAGATCCCAGCAAACCTTGAGGGCATGCCTCAGATCTTGCTGAAATCACTGTAGACTCGCACAGTTTGCAGATTAAATATGCTATGTGTTCCTGGCTCCAACAACAGTTTTATGAGCTCACTAAGCTTCCTGTTTTAAGATCCTTTTCTTAAGTTTTTAGAAGCTGTTAAAGGCAGTGCTGCTTGGAGTCAGTGGTACTTGTTAATTTAGAGACACTAGGTATTTCATGCTCTCTTTCAAAATTGCCAAAATTATGATTTTTCCATCCAAGGGCTAGTTTTACAGGGAAAGAAAGGGAGGGGAGCCACTGGAAAGAAATCGAATGTTAACTGTGTTGGCAAGTGTATTCGACTGCAAACTTTACGTGGTGTCTCAATTGTTTCATGGCACTTTTCCTTTGCCTCACCCCTTAAAATTAGACTTTTTCTACTTGTAATTCTAATGCAGTATATTTTAGTGCCACACTTAGCTACTCATGACCACTTTCAGGTTTTTTTTTTTTTTAATGTGAAAGTGTTTTTTGTTCCATGTGTGTATATTTCAATCCGACAAAATGTCCCAGAAAATCTATGGCTCTCTAAAGAAACTGAATGAACAGGCCATTACCTAGTTAATAAGGTGGCATTGGAACATTCCAGCCCCCCTCTTGAAAGGCAATATTGTGTGGAGCTCCACACATGCATCTGCAGCATTTAGGGTTGTGTCCTCATATTAGGGTGCTTTTGCATTTTGCATACAAGTCATAATTAAAAAAGAAAATACTTACATCATCGTCCAACGACCTGTCACATAATTCCCAGGAGAACTCGAGCCAATTTTGTGCTTAAAGGTTATTCAATGAATGAAATTGTGAAAGCCCATTTGTCAAAGTGCTGCATGGTTTCTGTTAGTTTTCAAGCCCCAAATTCATTGTCTGCCCGGGCCCCTCCATCAGTCATCAGTGTATTAGCGCTGCCTTCAGGCCATGGTGCCCAGCACTTCTTCACACCATTATAGCTTTGAAAGTGTACTCTGTCGACTTGTAGAATTACTGCTCTGATTTCCGCTTGGCTGGGTTTGAGGTAAGTCCCCTCCCTAACTTCTAGCTGACTGTAATCCTTGCTTTCTTTTAAAGCTTCTTTCCAGAGATTTAGGGGAAAACTTTCTTAAGGGCCCTGTTGGCATCACACTGTGGTTTTGTTGTGGCATGCAGTGTACATATAAATTGTACCTGCAGTAAATTGGATTGATTGCTGGGCTCAAACAGCTAGTGGGCTTTTCTTTACTTTTTTTTTGGAAGGGAGGTGAGGTGATATGTGTGTGTGTGTGTGTGTGTGTGTGTGTGTGTGTGACACAGGAGTATGTTTTAAACATCTGATTGTATATTTGGGTAATTTTTATGCTGTAGAATGAAATTAAATAATAGGAGCTAAGTGTCATTTTATTTAAATCTGTCTCTGGAAGTACCTTCAGAAGCCAGTGTGACATCCTGTTTGTTAATTTTCTTGTGGAAATTTGCAGCTTTTGCTCCCTGGACTTTTAGGGCAGATGGCGTAAAACACCTAAAAATACTCCAGAGTTGTATGTTACATGAGTTTTTACAAACTCACAATTCAGATGAAAACTAATTCTCAAATTGCCATAATGAAGGAATGAGGCAGTGAAACCATATTCTCGATTTCATCTTGTGATATTTTGAAAAAGAATAATTCAGTCTCAAGAGACTTTTTTTTGAATGAAGCCTCAATGAACTAAGATGTATGGAACCCTGAATGGAGCATGGAGCAGGCCATGCCACTTCAGGACAACATCTGCTGTTTGAAATGTGAGGTTCCAATGAAATTCCACACCAGGGCGTTTCATTGGGAGGGTGCATCGTTTGGTATAGTTTGCATTGGCAGTTCTGTATATGATTGGTGGGCAGGAGGTGAAAAATAAGACAGCTGAAGAATTCTGTAAAGTTTATAGGCTGAGTCGATCAGGAATAATTCAGAAATTATTACTGAATAAACTGATTTTAAAATCCTTAAATTTTGAAAACTGTGCTTTTTACATTGCAATTAAGATTTAAGAATCTGTACTTTAAAAATCAGGAGGATAAAGTACAGTGAACAGTACCAGACCGAAAAAATAAGTACCTTTGAGGTATCTCTAGCTGATTTTAACACCCAGCAGGTGTTAGTCCCATATTTGTGATGGTTTAAAGGTAAATTCTTATTCATAGAACATGTACTCTATCCTCTTAAGCTTGATTGTCAAGGCACACCTAATTCTAGGAACCAAAAGTTATAGAAGTTCTCTTAGAGTGATTTTTAAATTTAGCATTTTTTTTTCCTTCTGAAAATTTTTGAAGACTCTTAATTCCTGTAAACTTTAGAGAAGTGAGACAAGGGGCATCTTTGATCAGTCATGCTGTTTTTTTGTGACATATGTAGGTTTAAGGGAAATAACAGTTTTCATGAGCTTAGCTGATCTATAGACTGATAACTGACTTATAGATCTCCTTTTCTGTCTGAAGCTTGTCTGTCTCCAGCAAACCCACAGAAAATGGGGGTGTCAGCTCATTCTTTAATGGCACCTTCTATTCAGGGCACTTCCTGCAAACCTAAACCAAAGTACACTGGCCTGATGTTTCAAAGTTTTTGCAAAACTCAGAAACAGTAACTAACAAGTATTAAATAGAGACCTTTATCCTTCAGATGTTTCTCATAAAGTCCTCCTGAGAAAGTTAGATTAGCTGATGGTCTTTCCTTTTAAGTACACATAGCAGAAAAGGAAAACCGGCATACAAAATGTCATTTGTGATTTTAATGCTAGTAGTAATGATGACTTCATGTCAAATAAGATTTTCAATAGTTGAAGTTAAATATATGGCTTTTTAAAAAGTTGAGATGTAGTTAATCTACTAAAACCAAACTCACTTAATCCATAGACAGGCAATTATTTTCCCTTAAAGTAATTCCATTCCCTTTTCAAGTAATTCTGTTTGGGTAGGCCTATCATGGATACTGATTATCTGAGATTAGGAGCTTCAGAAACTGGGAAAGAAAGATCTGAAAAAAATAGGTAGCAGATTTGGGGACCCCTCTAGGCTACCAAAGACCATTTTTGGTGATTTGAACAGAGAGGAGCTTTCTTATTTACAGTTAAGGCTTTTGGTTTTCCTAATTATGGGGGAATACAATCACATGTAAACATAAAATAATTGCACATTTAAAAATATTATAGTTAAAAATTCATGAAGATTTCATTAAGAACTTATGAAGTTGAGCTTGCAGGAAAGAAAGGCATTACAGACAGGGAAGGGAGAGGAAGTTGTAGGAATGTTGGGAAATCTTGGTGTGTTACAGAGGTTATGCATATCTAGTTGATTTTAAGTTCAGAAAGATATCTTGAGTGCCAGGAAGCATCAACCATATTATAAACCTATAAGAGATTTTCTATAATGCATGATTATATGAAACCCACTGACATGTTTCAAATTCCCTAAGTTTTGCTCATGGAAACTCATGCTATTTCTTACTTCCAAAATTGCTCTAAAGTTAAAATCGGTATTAGTTTGTGCTTTTTGATTTTTTAAAAATAAGTTTTCCTAGAGCAGCCATTTTCTTTAGGAACTGAATTTGAGTGCTGCAGGAAGGTATAACTATTTAATAGAAAATTTTACCTAAATGGTTGTTCCAAGACTAGCATCTTGAAGAAGCTGCTAATCTGCTAGTAAGTAATACAGGTGGGAGAAATGTCACTTTTCAGTGATGTGATGGAAGCTCCTTAGAAATCCTTACACAGGCTCCTTCTGGATTTTTGAAACGTTAGCATATTAGGAAGATCATTCAGCTTATAAACATATGGACAGGTATAAGTAAAGATACTTTCTCTGGAGGAAAGCTTTATTCCTCTTCAGCAAGAGCTCCCTGAGTTGCAGGGAATAATTTCTCACGGAAGGCCTAATCCGCTATGCTCTTCAAAGCACCTTGTCTCCTAGAATGCCTTCTTCCTGCCTTGGCAGTAAGTGATCAGAAACTGATCAGGTTGCCACTAATCAGGCTTTTAACTTATTTTAAATCTTTAAATGCATCAAGGAAAAAGAAAACCCCCAAATTCAGGACACTGAAAAATAAACCAGCTGGATTAGGGAAACCGATGAAGTAGTCTGCTGTTCACAAAGGATGCATTATTAGTTTAGAATAACTGTCTCATTTCACCTTCGATTAGAAAGTCATTTTATACAGTTCAAACATCATTTCAAACGTTGATTTTAGCACTGGTGCTTCCTTTTTTTTTTTTTTTTTAACATTTTAAGGACTTAACCCATTCACAGAATCCTGCTTGTGTGTGCATCCCAGGGTTCACTGCAGAGATCTGTAAGGGGAAAGGCTGAATGGTGATTTTTCATGCTCTCCATTTATTATATAAAGCTTCGTGGTTGAAGTTCGGAACTCCACTGAGGGCTCTCACACAGAAAGCCCATGAGATAGGTCTGCTCCTTCACCACTCACACACCTAATCGGTTTAGGGCAGCTGATGAAGGAACACATCAGGAACCGGGTTAAGAGCCTCTGAGGCAAGTTAGAAGTTCGATTATGTGAAGCACCCAGCCAGTGCGATTTCTTGAAGATGTCAAGTGTCCCCAGTCCTTTAATGTAGAGGGACACACAGGGTATTGCATTGCCAAGTGCCCAGAAAGTTGCATCTCCCCGAATTCAGTCGGTGAAACAGCCATGTGAATGTACTCAGGGCCGCCGCCGACCTCTGTCTGCTGGGGATACTGCCGGACCAGTTGTGCAGAATTTTCCAGTGCTCGCGAATCCTCCCCGGGAGCGGGTGACCTGGGTGATGCAGAGTGAGGAGGGCCGCTCCTGTGGCTGCGGAGGCCCTGCGGGGTTCTGATCGTCCCGACTCTGGTCTGCCCTTTCGCTGGGGCGATGCTTCTGGAAGGCGGATCAGAGTGGAGCCGGTCTGTTCCAAGGAGCCAACGCTGCGCGGCCGGGCCTTACCGCGCTGGGGAGGAAACTTACGGCGAGGCGGGCGCCGGGAGGCCGCGGCTGCAAGAACTGAGACCGCGAATGGGGAGGCGGCCGGGGCTCGAGGACGCGGACCCTGAAACCGTGCAGGGAACAGAAGGGAAGCCGCTGTGGAAGCGCAGGATGCAAGCGCTCCCAGGCGGCACAGACCACAACCCACTGCTTACTAAAAAAAAAAAATATATATATATATATAATGCAAAATGACAATATTGCAAAGATGAAAGTTTCTTACTAGCTCCAAGTGGCCACTTTAAAGGGAAGGCCAACCTTGCGGCTTGGTGGGGTGGGGGATGTGCTATTTCCAATGCAGACCCCCCTCCCCCATTCTCCAAATTGGTACATGTTGCAGCTTTTCTTTGGCCGCCTTTCCAGTGGAGATGTGGAGATGCGCGCTGCAGCATCACATGGTCGGTGACTCCAGAACAGGGTGTCTTCTTTTGATGCAAGTTAAGATTTATAATTTAGAAAGGAAAGACCCACCTGTAGGCAGGTTGCTAGTAACAGAGGGATTAGGTTTAAAAGAGGGTCCGGAATTAATTGTGCCCTGGGTTTAGGCCTCAGGGAAATTACACAAGGATCAGGGACAGTTAGTTGAATGGGGAAAAGCCAGGACTGTTTGTTTTCAAGAAGGCATTTTCATTCCTGCATTTACCTATGAAACTTCAAGCGTTAGCGGGCCTATTGCAGCAGTTTTTCTTCGTTCTTTTTTTTCTTTCTTTCATATACCCAAGCTTCTAGGACTCAAAACATCAGCTACAGATAGTTTTTCTTTCCTTCTCTCTTTTTTCTTTTCCTAAGCATAAAGAGTCAAGGGGCATGCCAGCAAATCTTGTATGTAATATTGCAGTGGTGAAAAGGATTGAAGGAGAACAATTTGACTTTATAAGAAAAGGAATTGGGTCTAAAAGTTGCATTTCATTCACATCTAAAAACCAGTGGTATGTTTTCCTCAGAGAAAAATCTTTGAAGTGAAGCAGAACTGAAGTTTTCCTTCAGAGTTATGTTCTAAATAATTTCTACTTTATTATTTAAGAAATGCCAAGTTTTAAAAGGAGTTCTATAGGCTACTGCTCTAGTTGTGTGCATTTTAGGATTCCATCAGGAATTTTTACTGGTCACTTCTGTACCTCATGCTTTGCTTTATCTCACGACTGAGGACTGAGTTTTCCAACTCGGCTGAATATCCTATGAAAAAATTGCCACCACAGCCAGAAGCAGACTCTTTTCTGCTCACTAACTCCTGAGGCAGAGTTTTGATGAGGTGTGAGAGTCTCAAATGTGAAAACTTTCTCCTTTGTAACTGACAGAGACAAAGTTGGGTTTTTATCAGTAAAAGAAGCTGATATAATTTATAGGGATATACAGGAAGCAGATGTCTGCCTTGGCAAGTTGCCATTTTTATAGCCGTGTTCCAAGCTTAAACCACACTTCTAAATAATTAGTTACTAACTAATGAGATCCAAAAATAAGTTGTCAAAATAGAAGAAGGGGGTAGACTTTCCAGTGACCAAAGGCCTATTTCTAAAAAACAGGAGGTTGGGGGAGAAATTAGTATTCTCCAAGACCATTAATTAGTGTGATTTGAATCCACGCCTGGGGCTTTACCTCTTCTTGGTTGCCTCTCTCTGGTGATGAGTATTTGGAGGGTTTTTATTGCTTTGTTAAAATGAAGTCCTTTGCTTGGGGGAAAACCAACAACTCCACAAAAACTAAGTTTGTCAAGGAGCTTTGGTGACTCCTCTCCTCACTACTATTAATTAGTTTCCTCTCCTAAGGAAGAGACAGACTGAATTCCTTCCAAGAATCCCATCTCTTCTTCTTTGTTTTTTTTTTCCTATTCCATTAGCTGATTTCTGTGTCTGGTATCAGTAAACTCCATCCAGATTGCACTGATAAAACTCTATGTGTGTTTCGAGGGAAACAGTTATAATAAGTGCCTCTTTATCCAAAATGGTTGAAAATGGAGTGTTTTGATTGATTAAATATTCCTGTTAAAGTTTTTAGTTTTTATGTAATTTTCCAGTTTACAAAGAAACACTGGCTACAAAAGAAAAGACATGTAGCTAAGTCAATGGCAATTAAGATTGAAGACTGATGAATTGAGTCACAGGATCATTGTTGGACTGTGTATTTACTTAGTAAGCACTCTTACAGGTATGAGGTGCTGGGGAGATAGTCAGGGGCTTGTCCTCATGGAGTTTAGGGTCTAGAGGAGAAGATAGACATTCAGCAAAGATTCCAGACAGATGCAGAGTTGATTAGGTTGGTGGTTGGGATGGGCTGTTGGAATTCAGCACTTCATTCTTTAGTTCATCCAGTCTGCAAAGATTTCAATGAGGACCTACAGCATTCACTACAGAGTGGTGAAAAAAAACATGTCTGCAAGTTCAGTGATCTTGATAATCACCATTGCTGGTTGAAATAGAGGTTCAGGGGCCACCTCCAAGCATCAGGGGTTAGGCTGGCAACTCTGAATGTTTCAATGAAACAAAACAAGGCTGATTCAGATGGTGCTTGTACTACCCTGAGAAACAGTGCTGTGGATGAGGCTGAATGGTTCTAATTGCATGCTTTAAACATGGTATTTAAATCAATTTAGATCCCTTCTTGGCCTTTTGGCTAAGATCAAGTATAAATCAGTTTGGGGGGAGCATTCAAAAAATTTAAAGAATTATACTGGGTTTGGTAGAGCTAGAAGGGATGGTTGGGAATTTCTCTTTCAAGGGTTCTTGATCTAGGTTGGAGGGCCTGTGTGTGATCCCTTGAAAATCAAATGCACAGTTTTTTGTGTGTTTAAGTCTATTCTGGGGAATTCCCTGGTGATTCAGTGGCTAAGACTCTGAGCTTCCAAAACAAGGGGCCAGGGTTAAGTCCCTTGTCAGGGAACTAGATCCCACATGCCATAACTAAGACCTGGTGCAGCCAAATAAATAAATAAAAGTAAATACTTAAATGTCTTTTATTAAAAAATGGATATTCTAGGGGGAGAGGATCCATAAGTTTTAACATCTCCTTAAAGAAGATTGGACACCCCACTACCCCCAAGGTTAAGTCTCACTGTGTGACACTGTCTTGTGACAGAGAAGGAAACTGAAAGTGAAAGTCGCTCAGTTGTGTCGACTCTTTGCGACCCCATGGAGTCCATGGAATTCTCCAGGCCAGAATACTGGAGTGGGTAGCCTTTCCCTTCTCCAGGGGATCTTTCCAACCCAGGGATCGAACCCAGGCCTCCCCCATTGCAGGCAGTTTCTTTACCAGCTGAGCCACAAGGAAACTGAGGCACCGGACAACTCCAGGGGACATCAATCAGGCCCTACCCATTGACTTGTGCACCATGGCAACCTTCAGAAAAGAAGGCCTACAGTCCTTCACTATTGTGATCCCTTGGGCTCTTGGAGTAATGTTTCTGAATTTGGAGTGGATCTTATAATTGATATGTAAATTTAACCTAGGGTGGCTTTTTGTCTTTTTTATTCTAGAAAAGCTGTTCTTAGATAACTTGTGTGCTTTTCAGTGAATGCCAGTGGATAATCAAGGAGAAGATGCAGAAGTTACTGGAAGAGCTGTTGCTCCAGGGCCACGAGGCCTGTGGGCCTTCAGCTTTTCTAGTTAATTATTCTGGGTTTCTTGTACTATAAAGAAAGCATTTGCAGTTATCTTGCAAATGTGAGTTAAGGTTGACTAAGAATCTTCCAGCTGTTTCTTTAAGACTTTTAGTCCATGACTGAGTTGCCTAGTTTATTTCACTAATCGTTTTGATGGAACACAGTGGTATCTGCTCAATGTAGAAAATAGGCAGATGACTCCATGGAAGAAATGCCCACAATCTAGATAACTTGAGGGAAACATGGTAGAGAGGGGACTTGTCGTCTTTTCTTGTATTCTTTGTTGATGGAGATCATGACTGCAAAAAAAGCACATGAACCAAACAGAGTGAAAATTGATGAATGATGAGATAGGGCGATTATCACATGAATGACACTAGTGAAAGACAGACTAACTGCCCCACCTTTAGCTGAGTTTTAATATTTCTTAAGTGGTTCCAGCCTTTGCTGTCCGTGATCTTTTGCCTTTTCCTGTGGGATCCAGAGTGTGTTGTCTGTCACCTTTGTCGTTTTAAAAACGTAACTTCAATGAATGGAAATGTTCTGCTGTTTAGAGAAAGCTTCAAGAATATGGTTTTCCTGAATGAATTAGGCTTAAGAGGTGTATTGCAGTTCACATATCTTAGTGAGGAAAGCAAAATTGTTGACCAGAGTCCTCTGATTCAAAGCTTTGAGTGAGAGTTGGATGGGAGAAACTGTTGGTCACTCTTTTTTTCTTCTAAAAGATTTCTTTGTTTAATGCGGCCCATTTTAAAAATCTTTATGGAATTTGTTACATTGTTTCTCTCTTTTTTTGGCTTTTTGGCCATGAGGCATATATTAATCTTAGCTTCCCAACCGGGGATCAAACCCACACCCCCTGCATTGGAAGGTGAAAACTTAACCACTGGATGGCAGGGAAGGCCTTGTCAGTCACTCTTTAAAACATCTAATAACTAAAAACTGTCCCTGGCTTAGAAAGTTGTCCTACTTCCCTTTCTTATAAAATTGGCCACCTTCTTATAAATGTCGGAGACATTTGGAGATGTGGCTTGAAGGAGTAATGTGACACTTGGGTTTCTCACTATAATCACAGCTGAAAATGGAGATACTTAGACCGTTTAATAGGAAATGCCCAGTAGGATTTTGGGAAAAGTCCAAAATTATGGACAAGTGCCTCTGTCCTCTTTTTGCACATGTAGACAGAATTCAACTGGCTTGTTACTAGAACTTTGAGGCCTTTTTGTAAGAAAACTTGTGGGGAAGGAACATTCAGATTTCACATTGGCTGATGCTCTAGGCTGATGCCTAGGCTGATTTTGAATTGGCTGATGCTCCTCAGGTGACAGGTGAAGTGGCTTTTGGGATTTCTTTTTTCCTCCATCTTACTTGAGGTTGATGGTGCTATTGTGGATTTTTTTCAGGGATTCCTGGTTGCCAGAGCTGAAGGAATGAGAAGGCGTCATGGAGGCCCAGTCCCAGAGCTCGACGACCACTGAGAAAAAGAAAGTGGAGAATTCCATAGTGAAATGCCCCAATCGGCCAGATGTCAGCGAGAAAGCCGTGGCCTCCAGCACCACTTCCAATGGTGAGCGGCCGCGGGGATTACCTGCCCCCAAGCTTGCAGTCCTGTTCTGTGCTTGGCACTCCTCGGGAATTGAGCATTTGCACCTGGACCTGTGTTTGTTCTCTGAGAGGCTAAAGAGCATAAATGGAGGTGGTGGGAGGAGGGGCTTGGGATGGGCAAGCTTTAGGCATCTCTATTTTGGCAGTGAAACTACATGTTTTCTTCCAAATTTTCTAATTTGAGATGTAAATGTGATAGGTTATTTATTATAGGAAGTTCCTGTTTTGGCATTTTGGAAATCATCTTGATGAGTCTGGCAGGACTTCAAAATACTTTGCATTTCACATCGGAAGTCTCCACTCATCAGAATAATTAGTAATTAGTTATTATAAAAGACGCAAGTGCAGTCTTGTCCAAGTTAGTGAGAGGGTCCCCTGCAAACCCCCCAAACCCTAAGGAGTCCACTCTAAAAGATTTTAAAAGCTGTTAATGGTTGACCCTTCAGTAGTGGTTGAAGGTTGAGCCTCATCTAGTTTCTGAGATGCAGGGTAATGTCCTTAATTTGCGTTCAGAGATAACAGAGAGCCACTGTTTCTCTGTGCTATATGTTTTAATATTTTAAGCATAGTGCTGAGAGGCATTTCAATTTAAGCATGGAGCCTTGAAAATGAATTCCAGACCCCACCTCTGGTAAAACAGACTGAATAAGTTAACGGTAACCTTTACTTCCCGTCCTTGTTTTTCGTCCTTGCTTTAAGACCATCAGCACCTTAGCTTTCTATAGATTTCATAGCCACCCTTGGCCTTCATGAATTGCACTCTGCTTTGCCATGTGTCCTTGGGAAGGATGGGCTGGCCTGCTCTTCCAGTCCTGGACACTGCCTACCTGGGTAAATGAATTTGGATCTGCTGAGCCAAGCTGATCCCTCCCTCCCTGTGGGTTTGTGTTTTATTTCCTCCAAGAAAGATTTGACTAGGTTGATTTCTAACTTTTTACATGCAATGAAATGGGAGGGTCAGAATCTGCTTTGGAAGGTTAACAGCCCAGAACTGTAGGCTATAAGTGCAGATATCCAGTGAAAAAGCTGCACCTTCCTGTCTGATCTGTGGCACTGTCTGGTCCAGTTCTCTGTGCCTATGTGTTGCTCATCTGTCCCCCTTCCTCAGTGCCAGCAGTGTGCACTGCTGGCTTGGGTGGGCAAAGGGAGGGACTGGTGTTAAACCTACTGACTAATGAGTCCCATTTTGACTTGATCTATAGGGAGATCTATTTATATCTGAGGTAAAATAATGAATTTACTTTACATACATAAGAAAATATGTCTCTATTTCTCCCTTGATTCGTGGTCTTTCAAATCAAGACTAGAGCTTATTTTAATGGAGCCAGCTTTTTGCATTATTCCTCCAGTGGAATTCTAGAAGGCATATTTTCTCCCTAAAAAAGCATCCGTGGCTCTTGTTTCTTTTCTCTGGAATTTGTAAAAATTAGACACATCTATTATTTCAGACCTACCTAGAGTCAGTCTTTGCCGTGTAGGTGATTTGGAAATTTTAATAGGAATTTTTTAGTGATGTGTGTGAGTGTGTGTGAATGAGTGAGCCTGTGTGTAAGTGTGTGCGTGAGAACAGGGGAGGCACGTAAGTGGGTAGAAGCCGGTGCTGCATCATGTGAGCCTCCATAAGCCACTGTCCTTTCTGTGAATTTCAGCAGAGCAACCACAGCGACCTATCCTTGGTGAAGGTGTTGCCAAGTCCGCCACTCTGGCACCAGAATGCAACTGGGCAGGTTTTTGGTGCTGCCGCATTTGTCTTGAGCCACTCTAATCATGAGTTGTCCCCATTAACTTCCTTCCGGTGCCTGAGAACAGTGCTAACCTCATGAGCCCCTGGCAGCCAGGAGGCCACTGGGTAACAGTAACCAGGGAAGGAGTAGTCACAGTTTACACAAGTTAGTCCTTGAGTCCCAGATAACCACAGAACTGACTGAATCTGAATTCCATGGGTTTTCTACCCTAATCAGGCTGGGTTCTCAAAGTACTCTCTAAGTAGGTATAAGACATCCTATTTGGGGGCAAAAGCTCATTAGTCAGGTTTGCAGGGCTCCTGCCTGAATGATAGCCTTCCTAGAGCCCTGTGAGCTCTGACCATTTTTTCCAATGTTCTATTTCTTGTAAGGAATTTGCTCCTTTTTATTTTGGGATAGCATAAAGAGCTGATCAAAAAAAGGGAAATGGAGGTGGTGTTTGCAAACATCAGTGGCAATCCTGCTGGACGGTTCCAGGGAAACCAGCAAATAAGTTTAAAGACAAGAAAAAGTAAAATGAAAGAAAATAAACTTCTTTCCTTATGATGGCTTTACATAAGCAAAGCTAATAATGGTAATGATTTTTTAATATAAATTTCTCTGCAGGAGGCATCTAGCTAGTTCAGAGCCTCTTTATGGCACTAGGATCATGCTCAGGGGGTGAAATGGCCCAACTTCTTTGTTCTGCAAGCTTCTACCTGGTGGCATGTTGCCCTTTGCTATCAGTTGTGGTCACACAGCTAGTCTGGGGGCTTTGGTCTGGGTTTGATTTGGGTTTTAGAGTTAGTGGGAGGTGGGCTTTTAAAGGTGGGCACATTGTCATTGCCATGGTCATCCATCTGTTTGTCAGTTCTGTCTTTTCTCTGAAACATTTCAGAAGTGGTTGGATACCTTCACTGAGGCTGTTCACAAAAAGGATATGAAAATTACTTAGATCCTAATATGTGTAGTACCAATTGCTACTTTTTCCAGGGGGTTCTTAGCCTTTCCTTACAAAGCTGTGAAATTTAGAGATTTGTAAATGAACAATTAAAAATAAGTTCCACACCAAGATATATTATGGACATAACCTATGTATTTTCTCTCTCCCATCCACAATTTCAAGAGTAAAAGAAAACAAACAAAAACTTTTTGTTATTGGCGCTGTGCTGGGTTGACTTAATTAACTTTTCCAGCCATCATGTGCTGCAATTTGTTCCTGATTGTGGAGCCTTCCAGCCAAACCACGCACATTCCTCTGCGTGTCCTTACAGATTTGTTTTCTTACTTTTCTTAGCTGAGTATCTACTTCGAGAATAACAGTCATACATTTTGTTTAAACATACACATACACACAACTAAAATATATGGTTCAAAAACCTGAAGCAACATTTTAAGGAAGGATTTGCCTCAACATTGAACTTGAAAATAGCACAAGTGAAAAGCTGTTTTTTTGTACCTTATGTGGAGCCAAATTGATTTTTGTAACATTTAAGAACCTATATCAACATATGAAGCATTCATTATACTTATTCAGGAACCACAGTGTATGTTTCATGTGCTATAGTTTGATTTTAAGCTTTAGTGTTATCTATTAAACATAAATGATGAGAGGACATTTAGTTTTCTGAATATTTGTTCAGTGCAGTTGACATGTAAATGATCATTTTTGGCATCCAGGATGGTGTCTTTCACATATAAAGTATGCACTCAGATATTAGTTTCATTGTTTACTTAAAAATCTCTAAACCTGTTAATATGCTAGTGACTTAAATGAAATGGTTTAGTGATCTGTTTTGTTGTTGTTGCTTTTTTTTTGGGAATGAACTCATTAGTTTCCAAGCTGCATGTTGTATTTTGTAAATAACAGACATTTTTTTTTTTTATTCTAGATGTCCCAGTGTATTAAACATTCTCATTGTCCTGTTAAATTTCCTTTGATGACTTGCAAATGCTGACTTTTCAGTGTGAGGTGCTTTGTCTCATTTTTGGGCTATGATTTTTTTTTAAAGAGGTAATCTGATATTTCTCATTAACCTACTACTCTGCTTTAAAAAAGAAAGTAACTAATAATAAACGTATGTAGGTCCTGGTCTTGGGGATCTTTTATCAGATCTGATAGTTATTGGGAACATACCTTAAAGTGATAGAAAGCAGAAAGTATTATCTTAATGGTGATGCAATGTGAAACCAAAGCTGATAGATTAATAAGGGAGAGGAAGTTCCCTGTTCCCTTTGATTATTTCAAAAAGAAGTGCTTGGCTCTCCTCTGCTTAAAAAAAAATTCTTTGAGGTTTCTAAGGGGAAAGTGTTGTGGTCGGCAAATATGTAGGAGATGCTTTTTTTAAAAAACTTTTAACTTTTGATTGCTTCCTGGCCTTGTGATTTTCTTTCAAACTGTCCAGTAACTCTTATGAGTACTAACTGGAATATCTGTTGGTCTCCTTGCTGGGAATAAGATAGCTCAGAATTTTGTTAAGAGTTTGGAGTTTGTCAGCTGCTTACCACCAGGATCTCTTGTCTCTTTGACCCTTTTTATGGTAAGAGTTTATAGAGTTTATAGAACTAATTCTGCTCAGAAATGGGTGGATGGTTCACACCAAAAAGCCAGTAGATTGTGAGTTTTAGGTTGCCTGTCCCTTTAGATGTTCAATCCCTTTTTTCTTGGCCACATCCCATTTCCTGGCACATGACAGATGGACAGATGGACGGAAAGGACTTGCAGATAACATGGTTTCACATTGTGGGGTGTTGAATAGGAATACCCCAGGGTTTGGGCTCAAAGTTTGAGCTGAGTTTTGGTAACACCAAGGACTAGCTTGGTGAATGTGGGCAAATTCACTTCTCAAAATGTTGGTTTCCTCATCTGTTTAGCAAGGTACTAATTAGACCCACTTCACAGGATCTTCAAGATTAAAGGAGGCAGTGCCAGTATATAGTAAGAGCTTAGTAAACATTAGCCAGTGTTACTAGGACAAAGCATGGGACTGAATTAAATGTTATGAATCCAAAACAAAAAGGATCATGTTTTTTTGAAAATACACATAGATTTTGAAATTAATGGAAAAATGATTGGCAAAAGTAATTTTGAATTTGCTGAACTCTATCTGAAAAATAGTTCAAGACGCTTCACAAATCCTCAAAGTGACCAGGTTTACACATCTTAAGGAAGGATGGATTTAAAAAAAAAACAAAACACCACAAAAATCTGTGTAACTTCCTTCTGAATGCCTTCTTAAGCTAGAAAATAGGAAAGATAATTTTGAGAAAATTTATTTTGATTTAACTTTGAAAACTAACATTGATTTTATATTGTCTTGATATTAGAAACAACATACAGTGCATCTGCTTTCTTGATTCCTTTTTAGGGGTAAACTGTTTCCTTTCAGGTTAGTGGTACCCATTTATAGAGTAGCTTGTGCTGTATTAAATTTTATGCTTGTTCAAAGAGCTTTAATGTTTTTAAACCACCTAACTCAAGACGAATAATCTGATTCTCATAAGAGCCCTGACATCTCTTGAGCTCTCAGGAACTCATGTGTTCCTAAACCTGGCAACCTCTGTCTTCTCATTTTGGCAGAGTGTTTCGCCTTTCCTGCAGTCACCCAGGCTTGAAACCGCACCATCACCTTTGACCCCTCCCTCCCTCTGGTTTCCCGTGTTCTACCAGTTTTGAGGTCCTGGTAGATTTTCCTCTGCAATTATTCACCCATGTGTCCCTTCAGGCCACCCTACCACACAATACTATTTCAAACCTCACTACCTCATGCGTAGACAATTAAAGTAACCTCTCCAATCACTCTGCCCTGATTCATGGAGTTGCTCCTGCCCAATTAATCTTTTAACGCTATAGCCCTACTCTAGAACCACCAGTGATTCCCAGCTACTTGTAAAATAAAGTTCAAAACCCTTTGCCTAATATTGAGATAATCTTCCAAAATCTGACCTCATCCTGCCTCTCCAGTCTGCTTTGCTACAACTCTGCTTTTCCATTTCTAACCTGTGACTTATCCAAATTGAAGGACTCCTCTTCTTCATTCATGTTGCTCCGCCATAGAATGACCTTTATGCCCAACATCAGTGCATGTTTACCATGTTTACCTTCTTCTCAAATTCAACTCTGTGCTTCAGCTCTTTCTCCCTCCATATAATCTTGTGTCCTTTGGGGGAACTACCTAATAACGCTTGAACTGGAGGAGAGTATTTTATTTATTATTATTTTAATCAATAGACTATATTTTAGAGAAGTTTTAGATTTACAGAAATATAATTGATCAGCAAGTACAAAGAGTTCCTATATACCTGTCTCCCCAGCTTCCCCTATTATTAACATTTTATAAGTGTCGTAATGTTTGTTATAATCGATGAACTAATATTGATACATGATGATGAACTACAGTCCATGGTTTCCATGAGGGCTCATTCCTTGTGTTGTGTGTCCTGTGGGTTTTGACAAATGTATAATGCCATGTAGCTGCCATTATGGTGTCCTACAGACTGGTTGCACTCCTGAAATTTCCCTGTGCCCCATTTTTTTCAATCCCTCCCCTCTTCACTGTAATACATGAAACGTTTTGAGCATAGCACCTGGTTTGTCTTTTCTCTGCCCCCACCTCATCCCCCTTCAGTGTTTTGGGTTTACAGGGCCCAGCCTGCACAGTACACAGACCTGCTGGAACCTCCCTCAGCTCTGTGGGGCAAGGGGCATATGTAGCACAGCAGTGGTGTGGATGCCAGGGTTTATTCCTGCCACTTTATTGCTGTGTGATCTTGGGCTAAGTGCTTAACGTCTCGGAGGCTTGGCACAATGAGTTCCCAAATATGGCAGCTATTATTAGTAATACCTCTTCAGGACAAAATCTGGAAGGATTTAATTCACTGACACTTTTCATCTCTTTCAACACGGTATCATTTGTTGATAATCTGTGCTTGGGCAAGCTTTAACTTGATTGAGGCAGTTAAAGGGTACTGGCTTACAGAAAATCCTTACAAGTGGTGGTCATCAGGATGGAGCTTAACAAACAAGGAGATGATAGGAGCTGGGCTCAGGAAAGAGTACCTCAAGTCATTGGTCTTAAAACTGGTACAAGTTAGATTTACTGAATCAAATTGGTGAGGCTAGTCCTCATTCATAAACATGCCTTCACATTTTGGGGTAAAATCAGTAATTCTGTCCTGATGGGCTTCCCTGAGGGCAGAGCTGCTCTGTTTCTTGTGTGGGGCTATTGGACTTCTCCTCCAAAAGGACAATTCTTGGGTGCTCAGAGAAATCAGGAATAGACTCAATCCGATCTCGCCGCAGTTTTCCAGACTTGGGAGTAAAAAGAAGCCACAGCATTATGTGTTCTGCTTGTGGAAAGTTTCTGGGTTACCCTGATTACTTGTGACCCAGTGATGTGGGTATTTCACATTTTCAGAAATAAACTGATCAGAATCAGCAACAGCAACCAAAGAGTGGAAACTCAGGGTCAAAATGGTGCTTGTGGGAGGGCAGTGTCCCTCTGTGGAAGTATCTTGGTGGCTTTTAGCCAGGTACTGCTTTGAGCCCCTACTTGAGGGGAGAGCTCTGTTCCAGGAATGCTAGAAGATGCCATCCTGAACACTGGGAACCCTGAGGGTCCCAGGCAGGGAAGGAGGGGGGTGATGGTGAAAGCAAAAAACTTCCCGTTACTGTGTTTACATGGAAATCTTGCCAAATCCACAATTTCTGTCTGTTTTTAAAACTTTACATACAGCACCACTCACCTTTTTTGGGTGTACACTTCTGTGAGTTTTGACAAATCCATTAAGTCTTATAAATACTACCACAATCAACATGCAAAACAGCCCCCTCCCCAAATTTGGACAGATACTTGCTTTTAAACTCAGTGTAGTAATAGTTACCTTATGAGTAACTGATAAGAAAAAGCATTAGAACTGTGTGAGTTGCTTGGTATTATGATTTTTTTTTTTAAATCCATGAGTTTTTAAATCCTGTTAGTTATACTCACTGTTACTTTTTTCCTTTTTGTCTAAATATTTCACGTTAAATTAGTATTAGAACTAAAATGTTCTTAAAAACTGCCCCAAACACATCATCTCGTGTCTCTGCCTGTCTTTTTTGAGTGTCCCAGTCAACATATTGTTTTCTTTTAGGCCAGTTGAAAATACCATTTTATACTTAAAACTATAAGGCGGTCATATTAGTGAGGGCTTTCTTTGTTGTTGTTTTGCTACCGTGAATGAATTGCAGGAGAGGGTTAGAATCAGAACATTTAATGCCGCTCTAACCCAGAAGAAAAATGTCCAAGGCTTTGTTAAGCCTTCTTTCTTTCTTTTTTTGGTAACATCATTCTTTTCCCCTTTACTTTTACAGATAGAACTTCATCTCAGGTAGGAGAAATTTTTCTATACAAGTTATTCCTACTCTGACTTAGGCTGCTGGGTTTTTTTTTTTTTTCTTTTTTCACTCTTTTTCCCTCCCTTTCTTTGACTCTTTCCTCTTCTTGGTCTCTTTCTCCGCCCGCCCCCCCCCTTTAGTTGTAGAAAGTTGAGTTCCATCCCAATTATTAAATCTTAGGAGACCATTCCCACATGGTTCCGTAAATGGTAGCTTCGTCCTGCGTTCTTTCATCTCTTCCTCTGCTCTCTGGCTTGACAGTTGAAAAGGTCTGACTGTGCCATACAATGGCTTGATTGGTTTCTCTGGGGGAGACTTTTCCCTGCTTCATCATCCGCCAGGCAGGTGGACCAGAAAGTCTCTTGGTTCTTTTGTTGCCTCTCAAAGTCCGAGGTCTTTGACTGAATAAATCCGCCGTCATGGGATAATTTGCTAAAAGGAGCCTGAAAGATGTGAGAGAAAAGCCTCCCGACTTGGGTGCCGCATTAATGAAATCACAGAGCCTTGGAGTTTGCAATTGAAAAATCACCAGGAATGCAATGGGTGGAGATGGAGCTTCTTTTATTTCCCATAATAAACTTTTAGTTCTATCATTTAAAGCCTGCCTAGTAGCCCTTTGCTGGCCCACTGGCCTGAGTGTGGGTGTGTTTTTTTTTTTTGCATTTGTACCCATGTTTCAGGGGACAGCCCTGTCCGGCTGAAAGCCATTTGGGTGCTGTGTCTAGTTAGTCATTAGATTATTACTAGTGGATGGAAAGAATTCCATATGACAGGACTAAGGTTGAGTTAACACAGGACGAAAAGTAATTTACAGATAGGCTGTCCCCAGCCATCTTTGTAGCCCCTGATAAGGTTTCATTTCAGAATGGATAGGCGACATTTCCACTTACGGGCCCATTCTGCGACACCTGTGATAACAGCTTCTGGATCCTAATTGAAATTGGTTTCAAAATGGATTTTCACTTTTCTCTGTCTGTGGAAAATATTGAATGGACTCAGAGCTGCCACAGAGAACCCCGGACCTCGGAAAATGGAGCGGGAAGCTAGGATCATCTTTCATAACAGTGTCGATGATATGACAGTTTTGTTATCTGTCTTATTAATGAAATCATTGATCACCTGATGAGGGAGATAATAAACTACGTTTCCCCCCAGTGTTCCCGAAGCTCAATTAGATTCGGATTACCAATAAGGAGGGGGGAGAAAAAACAAACAACAATGGCACTGAAGTCGTAAAGGTTGATGAAAAGTTTTCCTTCCCCAAGTGACCATTTCAGATCAACACATTCTGAGTGATTGCTGTCCAGCTATTTTGAGATTATAGAAGCCAGAATCATAGTCGAAGACTTATCTTTTGGGCCAAGTCACCAGCATTTTTAGTCAAGACCTGTGAAGTGAGATTCAGAAGTAGAAAGGGCAGTTCTGAATTAAGTGTTTTGTAAGGGGGAAAAATGGGGGCAGGGGGCAGGAAATCTCCAGATCCTCTCCCCAACCCTCCGATAGGGTGAAGGGATTTGGTGTTTACGCTGGGTAGGTTTACTGGGCTAGAAAGACCAGACTAGGAAAGTAGCTCATTGTCTCACTCTTAAAGCGTGCTGGGAATCCTAGTAAGATGGGAATTAGGTTTGGATTTAACGAGGCGGCTCTATTGTTTGGTGCTGGGCTGCCTTGGAATGTGCCCTCTTGTTCTTCTCCAAGGAGGGGAAGAGACACTGATGATTCTCATGTTTCACGGTGAATTGTATTCCTAGGTGTTTCTCCATTCTCAGAGCCAGCAAGGATCAATCCAGTCCCATCTGAGCTTGAAAGAGGAGCTGTGATCAAAGGCTCTAATGATGTCACTGATCTCTGGTGATTGATTAGGAGCAGAAGTTCTGGAGGTTTCTGCCTTTCCTTATCAATTCCAATTCATTAGTGTCTAACATTAGGGTAGCTAGCTCTTCATTTCTGCAAAATTATAGAAATGAATGATATAGAAAACATGGTATTTTTCTTCTGGATCTTTCTTTCTATGTCTGTTTTTAAAGTTTACTGGAACCATGGCTGCCTTTTACAAGTAACCTTCCCCTTTAAGTATACTGCAGAGAAATAAAGATCTCTATATTAATTGGGGTAAGTATTTGGGAATTCAAATTGGGACAGTATTTGAGAGTGAAAACAGTTCCATTGTTTCCAAAGCAGTTTAAGCATATAGAGGTGATTACGTGTTAGGTCAACATTAAATGTATTTAAATGTTTTATTACCTTAGGATTTTTGGGATTTTTAAAAGTCTTTTTAGTTATTTTTATGGAACTATCTAACATTTTCCTCTTGTCATTCAACAATGAAAACAAATGCATTTAATGTCAAGAGGTGACAAATCTTACAACTGGGGAAGATGCCACTTGAAAGAAATTCAGAAAGAGAAACGAGAGACCCTGAGAAATCTCACTGTGGAACTGCTCTTGACTGTACTGTAACTCTTGGCTTAGATCCACCTAGAGCAGGGATTGACTGCAAAAGTGTTGGAAGAAATTCTGTGTTGGAAGGCTCTGCAGCCCAAGAAGAAAAGTTGAATGGAAAATGGAGAAGGTGAATTCTTATTAAAGTGACTGTTACCTTCTATGGTTTGCTGTTAGTTGTCAAGGACTATTGCCTCATGCTTGCTTATAGCTAATTTCTTTCATAGAAAAGTTCATTTTGAGAACTGCTTTCTGAGTAGGACTGATAAATGTGTTTATAGTCTAGGGTGAGTATCTAAAGAGACATGATCATGCAAATGAGCCTTTGGGAAAAGATGATGAGGCAATTATGAATACTAAGCTTTAATGGATGTCAAAGACTCCACTTTCACAGAATATTTTTTTGTTCTATTGGCAGTGAGAAAAATAATCCCAGACTCTTGCCTATAACCAAAAAACTTCTAGAAAGAATCAAACAATGGCATGGTTAAAATAATGGGACTTCAGGCAATGTAAACATTTTTTGGTAAAACAGGAATCTAACATTCAGCTGAAGATTTCTTCCAAGCATTTAGGAACTAGAAAACACACAGTGGTCCATTTCACATTATGTTTAAATCAAATCTGTCTTAAAAAAACTAATGTTTCTGGGCTTGTTTTCAAATCCTGGCAAGATTCAGAGCAGTAGAAAAGTTCCTTTCCTATAAATGTTGACAGCAGTTCCGGTGGAGGCTAACAATGTTTTATAAATAGAGTTTGCTTAGCAAAAACCATATGTACGCCTAGTGAAATAAGCTCAAATTTATTTATGTTTTGATTTATAGAAAACATATGCCCTTGACAAAGCCTTGGGCTCTTTTCCGCAATTAAAAGGAATCATGGTTGAGAAAAATAGCTACCTTCTTAATGGGAAACTTTTTCACATCAATTGAAAGCATTTTCTTTGATCTGTTTCACACAAATTGAGGATATTTTCATCCATCAGTTTGATCCCCAAAATGGGGTGACTTGAAAAAAAAATGTTTATAGATGTACACACACACACACGTATGTTGGTTGAATATTAGAGAATTGAAGATTTAAAAGGTTGGGTGATATGAAAGTGGCAGGGTGCAGTTTTGTAGCAGGAAAATCTTAATTTTGCCTTTATTTTTAAATTTTTACTAATGTTTATTCTTGCTGTAACTAGTGTTGGTATAGCATTGGCATGAGGTGGTCTCCTGTGTGGTTTGATTTGGGTTTTTTAGACTGAAGCCTGGCGCAGGTCTTGTGTGTACCGGTTGCTTGGTCTTCATCTGGCTGATCTGAAAAGCATCTCTACCTTGATTCTCTTTCCAACAACAACAGATGATAAGGAAAAAGAAGGGTAAGAAGATGGTTTGCAAATCTTGCATCGTTTTCCTTTGAAGAAAAGACTTCAACAGTCTTTTTTTTTTTAAGAAAAAAGATTATATAATTTAGTTAAAAATATATGCCTTTTGCTTATTAAAAGTCTTTTTTTTTTTAAGAAAAAGACTATATAATTTAAAATTTAGTTTAAAAGATGTGCCTTTTGCTTATTTTTCACCAAGTTCAGGATGGGAAATGAGTTGATGAGAAGAAAAAAACCGTTTCTTACTTAAAGAAAGAAATGATTATATCAAGTGGGACCAGGCTACAAAATACCATTCTGTTTCTAGTCTAGGTTAGATCAATGATTTTCACCTTGTTGGGATAGGTGGGGTGAGAAGTAGGAGAAGAGTGGAGAAAGTCAGTGTTTCAATATAGAAACTTCATAATACATGAGTATACTAATGATGTAAGTATAAATCTTACATATAAGTGCTAATATAATTTAGTACCTTGTTTTAATTGGGGGAGTAGGTTTTCTTTTTAGATACAATTGATAGATTATATGTGCTTAAAAAGTTGAATTAAAAACTTTCTAATTGAAATATCATTGACTTACAATGTTGTGTTTCAGGTGTATAGCAAAGTGATTCAATTATATCTATATCTCAATATATACTTATGTATGTATGAATAATATTTTTCAGATTTCTTTTCAATTAAAGGTTAAAGATAATGAATAAAATTCTCTGGGCTGTATAATAGCTCCTTGAGAGTTCAGTTTTTACAGAAAATCTTTCTCATGAAGATGGTTTCAGGGTCCGAAGCCCCCATGCAGTCAGGAATAAGTACCACTGTGTGTGATGGCTAATCTCTCAACCCAACATAGCAGCTAAGAGGAATGAACTGTCTTTTACAGCATGGGGGTTTCACTGGGAATCCAGGAATCCTTGAGGTTTATGCTTCAGAAAATGGGCCAACCTCCTGAAATTACATTATGCAATGCTATGTGGGTGTGAGTCTATGACCCTTTTGTTAGAGACTCAGGATCTGGGATTTTCCAGAGCTCCTGGTCTGCAGGTAGGTGTTGAACTCTAACTGTCTTCAAGGAAAATATTGATTAAATGATTAGAACTGCTCTTTGAAGGAATGATGGCCTATGAGAAGAGAGCCTCTCAGGGGTGAGGGATGATGAAAAAGAATATATATCTTTCTCGTATGAAATGTGATGCTATAACCACAGTTGTGACCTGGCTTACTTTATAGAGGCCTCCCATTAGGAATTCAAAAGACTACTTCCACATCGCTTTATCATTTTAAACAAGGAACTTTAGTATATGATTTAAAGAGCTCCTCTCTAGGAGCTCTGTCTCTGTAACGTTCACCTAAGACTCCCTAAGAATTTATTAATATAAGAATAAAAATGACAGGAAACATGTCAGGTAGATGAGAGGAGCTCGAAAGGAATGAGTGAACGTAATCTAAGTTGAATAAGGGCAATCCAGTATTCTCTTTAAATTAATCTGTATAGATTATATTTGTGTCCATCTTGAGCTAAAAGTCACCGAAGATTTCTGTTTAGGCCAAAATGTGCGGTCACACAGTAAGTCAAAATGACACCAGGGATTTTGGAGGGTCATCTATAGGAGATCAGTTTCAGGTGCACATGGAGGGAGATTTTTGCCCCGTTTTGACTGAATTGCTGATAATTATAGGTAGTTGCCATAAAGCAATGTATCCTGTGAAATCTGAGATGTGTGTGTTCTGCCTTTAGACCTGGTATCATTCATTACCAACTGATTTCTTGCTTTCGTCTTCCTGAGAGGCTTCCTGGGAGGACTTGGGCATGGCTGGAAGGAACATTTGACTCTCTTGTGGGACTAACTCCTCTCAGACCACCCTCCTCTTTTCAGCCTCCCAGACATCCTCAGAGGGCTCTGCCTGGTTCTCTGTTTGGCATCTGGTTTGAAAATGTAGTTATATTTTATCATGGCCTCGCTGAGAGCTTTTGCAAATTTCTTTGATGCTAGTTTAGTTGCTTTAAACTTTCTAGAGTGGGAAAAAAAAAAGAAACAAAACCAAGAGTACAATAAACTTTGATTACTAGGCTCCTAAATACTGCATCTCTCAAGTAACCTACGGAGAAGGCAATGGCACCCCACTCCAGTACTCTTGCCTGGAAAATCGCATGGACGGAGGAGCCTGGTAGGCTACAGTCCATGGGGTCGCTAAGAGTCGGACTTGACTGAGCGACTTCACTTTCACTTTTCCCTTTCATGCACTGGAGAAGGAAATGGCAATCCACTCCGGTATTCTTGCCTGGAGAATCCCAGGGACGGCGGAGCCTGGTGGGCTGCCGTCTATGGGGTCGCACAGAGTCGGACACGACTGAAGCGACTTAGCAGCAGCAGCAGCAAGTAACCTATATTTGTCCTTATTCTTTGAGAATGGAATTTATAGGGGGAAGCTGTTCAGATGCAGCCCAGGGAGGGGTGCAGAGTCAAAGCCAGAAGACACCACCCTTCACAGGATGCCTTGAGGAGATGCTGCACCCTCCAAGGAAGATGAGATGGTTCCTTATATGATAACTATTATAATGCATTTTGGGGGACAGTTCCCTGGCAGTCCAGTGGTTAAGACTCCGTGTTCTGACTGCGGAGGGCCCGGGTTCAGTCCCTGGTCAGGGAACTAAGATCATACAAGCCATGTGTCCATTAAGAGAAAAAGCAAAAGGCATTTTCCAAAACATTTCAGTGAAAATGAAACATAAAAGAGTATGAAGAATGAAGGACATGCTCACCATAATCCAAGACCTTAGAACTACCCTTATTATTCTCCTCTTTCCTCTCTCTTAAACTTTTTCTGTGTGTTTAGTTTTGTGTGTTTGTTTTTTTCTTTGGCCAAGCTAGTTCCCCAACCAGGGATCAAACCTGCGTCCTCTGCAGTGGAAGTGCAGAGTCTTAACCACTGGATCACTCGGAAAGTCCCTGTGTTTAGTTTTACAAAAGGAATACCTGTTCATTGGGAAATAAAGAACAACATGGGTGTGTCTGGGAATCTCTCCACCTAGAGATTACCTTGATTAACATTTCAGTGTATTTTCAGTTTTTTTCTCTCCATTTTCTATATCACATACTACATGTTCAGGTAAGAATGTGCCAGGGGCATTTTCCATGTCATGTACTATCTTCCTCTAACCTGATTTTAATGGTGATGTAATTTATCCAACCACTCCTCTATCCAGGGTCATTTATGTTCTTTTTTCTTCCACTTGTTAATAAGGATGTGATGAAAATCCTTAAAAAGTCTGTGTGCTTTGAATACCTCTTATCAAATTAAACATAGTAACTTCTGTTTCCATCTGCTGTTTGTGAGTGCTTACTTTCAGAAACACTTAATATGAGTGAAATATTTATTTTTTTAATTTAATTTTTAACTGGAGAATAATTACTTTTGGAATATTACTCAGCTATAAAAAGGAATGCATTTGAATCAGTTCTATGAGATCGATGAATGTAGAGCCTATTATACAGAGTGAAGTAAGTCAGTACGAGTGAAGTCTTTTTGAAGAAAATGTGATCAGAGAAAACACCACCTCTTATTTTTAAACTGTTTTCATCGAAGTGTAATACAGAGAGAGAAGAGTGCGTTAAGTGAGCAGCTTTGATGATTTTTCCCTAAGTGAACACATCATGTCAACAGCACACAGATCAAGGGAAAACATCACCAGTGCCTGGAAAGGACCTCTCACGTCCTGGTCAGTTACTTCTCTCACCCCAAGGGTTGGCTCTGTTTATCCCTTCTACGGCTGATGCACACGCATCTGGATGATTCCCAGCGTTTGGCTCTAAGGAGTGTTGGCTGATAGTTAGTTACCTGACTTTTGCTGGACCTGTGTGCACATTTCTGTGATTAGATACCTAAGGATGAAATTGCTACATCCTAGGGCTGCATATGTGTGCTAAGTCACTTCAGTTGCATCTGACTTTTTGCGATGGTAGCCCTCTAGGCTCTCCTGTCCATGGGATTCTTCAGGCAAGAATACTGGAGTGGGTTGCCATACTCTTCTCCAGGAGTTCTTCCCAACCCAAGGATCAAACCTATGTCTCTTATGTCTCCTGTATTGGCAGGCAGGTTCTTTACTATTAGTACCACCTGGGAAGCCCAGGGATGCACATAGTTAGCTTTAATAGATGCTGACCAATCGTTTTCCCAAGTAATTGTACAAATTTGCTCCTTCTTTGTTGTTGCCAGCTCTAGGTATTTTCTCTATTTTCCTTTCAGCCATTCTGTTGGCTTGTAGTATTCAGTTGTGTTGTGTTTTATTTATTTTTTTCCTTGGCCTTAACACATGGCTTGTGAGATCTTAGCTCCCCAAACAGAGATTGAAACTGCACCCCTTGCATTGGAAGCATGAAGTCTTACCCACTGGACTGCCAGAGAAGTCCCTCAGTTGTGGTTTTCATTTGTTCCTGATGACTAAGGAAGTTAAGCATCTTTTTAGATATTTATCAGTCATTGGCATATCCTCTTTTGTGAAGAATCTGTCATGTCTGTTGGAATCTCTTTTTTAAATTTGCAGTTCTTTGAGGGTAAATAATTATTAAGTAGTTTTTCTATCACGGATTTGGAATGATACTTGTATCTGACATTGCCTTAAAATATTGTATAGCTTCTTATTCTGAACTCTTTTATGTTGTTGACCTGTTTGTTCTTTAGCCAGTACCACACTGTTTCAGATGTCATGACCTGTAATGTATTTTATTTGAAAGTGCTATTATCTTTTACTATTCTTCCTTTTCAAATGCTTCTTGGCTCATTTTCAACCTTTTTTCTTCTATGAATTTTAAGAACACTTTTTGGAATTACATTGTTTATGAATTTATGTGTATGTAGCAGAAGTCGAAAAACATGAATGGATGGAATTAATTTCAGCAGGAGTGGTTGCCTCTGGGAAGAGTGGAAAGGGAGTAAGATGTGGGGGGCGGGGTTCAGTTGTATGTGTAGTATCTTACTTCTGGCAAGAGAAAAAGTTTTAAGAAAATTTGACAAAATATTAACATGTGTTAAATCTGGGTGGTGAATATCCTTATGTTACTTATGTTATTCTCTGAAATATGTCATAATGAAAAGATTCCCCTTTGGGATTTTATTTGAATTATATTCAGCTAGCTTATCCAGGCGTTCCTATAATTATATTGGCTATAAGAAGCAGCCTTGGTTGTTTTTCTGCCTCATTTTCACAAGGTTACTCTCTTCCCAGACGTACATCAAAGCACACATAAATGTACACTCTTCGGCGCCCACATTCTGCATTCATCTTCAGAAGTATTTTTTTTTTAATCTGTCACTTATAAGAAAATACGTAGGAAATAATAGCTGGCAAGCCCTAACAGGTGTTTGCTTTATTTTCACCTTTTATACTTTAACATGTTCTGGAAGCAATTTAGTTTTACTTTTGTTTCATCTGTCTTGAATTGAAAGTTGCAGGTATGTTGATAAGTACTTGGGTTAATGTAAATACCTCTTATATTTGCTCAGGATGGATCCGATACTCCAGCTTCTTGGCATCAGGCAAGGTTTTTATCAAGTGCCAGCAGCTGCCCTCTCCCTCCATGCCTTGAGAGTGGTATCTGTTTTGTGTTGGCTTTTTGTACTGAAATCAATCAATGCCAGGGTCAAGGATTAGGAGTGGTTGAGGGTCTTTGTTATTTGTGTGTTGTTAGGAAAAGATTGATTCAATGGAAAAGTCCAAAGGAATTACGGTACTCTCACTTTGAGCTTGGAGTAACCTTGGTTAACTCATTACTTTAGTTGGTAAGTTGTGTCCGACTCTTGTGACCCCATGGACTGTAGCATGCTAGGCTCCTCTGTCTGTGGGATTTTCCAGGCAAGAATACTGGAGTGGGTTGCCATTTGTTTCTCCAGGGTATCTTCCCAACCCAGGGATCAAACCTGGGAGTCCTACATTGCAGGCAGATTCTTTACCAACTAAGCCACCAGGGAAGTCCTTAACTCATGACTAGGGAGTGCAGGATTTAAGAAGATGCTGGTTGTGGCCAAGTTGAAGGAGAGGTCTGTGAAGGGTCCAGCCTCAGTCCTGTGTGTGACTTGCTACTTATGATGCATGTGTATTAGACAGAACTCATAAAAAGAGGCAAATCACAAACACTTTTAAGGATACTGAGGGGCAAGAATATTCATGTCTTTGAAGATAGGAAGTGTTGCCATGAAAAGTGTAATTCCAGTAGCTTCGTAAGCCTTCATACACTTGAAAGCATGCCCACAACCTGTTGCCTAAAGCTTTTGGAAATAATTTAGAGACATGACTCTTGTTGATTCTCCAAATTTCAGATCTTCCAGCATTTTGTTGGCCTTTTGTCTGGGGATGTACACATTCACCAGAGTCATGCCAATAAGCACAGAAAATCTGCCAGCCCACAGAGAAATTCTAACTTCCTCCTTTTCCCACAGGAGTGTCTCGGGAAATCGCGCATACAATAGAACTTTTCTTGTGCAGACCCTGCCCCGGGGATTTCTGTCTAATAAGAACCTTGTATTTCCCCCCTTAAGCATACTCATATGGAACAAAGCTCAGGAAGAAGTTGGGGACAGAATGAAGGGAAAGAAAATACAGAAAATCCTGGACCATCTGATTTTCCCAAGTTTGCTTTGCACCCAAGTCCAGGCAATTACAAGTGTAAGATTCTTCTTCTTTTTTTTTTTTTTTTTTTACTGATGTGCTGCTTGTCATCAACATTCTTGAGGCTGTGCTAAGCGCCAGACACTGTGTTTGAGTCTGTAGATGAATAGAATATGGGTTCTACTCTCAAGATACTTGTAAGTGAGGGAGCAACCAATCAGTTTACTGTACACTGATTATGTACAATATAAATGATACCTACAGAGTATCAAGGAGAGTATCCTCAAAGACATAATACTTGAGTTAGTTCTTTTAAAGGTAATTGGTTAAGGCAGGGGTGGACAAGACTCCGGACAGGGGGCTGGAGGGTAAAACTAGAAGAAAGAATTTCCAAGTAGAGGGAACTACAGAAGCTAAGACTTGGGAGTGGGATGTTCTTGGTGATTTGGGGAATTGACTGCGATCACTGTAGGGTGCTTATTGGATGGATATGGGTTGGAGACAGAGAGGCTGATAATTGAAAATGCTACTGAAGAGGCATATGGAGTCCATATTATGGTGGAGACCCATGAATGCACAGCTATGGATTTGGGCTTCATCCTTAAGATGAGTGTGAAGAGGGGAATAATAGGGTGTTATCTGCTTAAAGATATATTTTTGGCCGCAGTAGGAAGGATGGCTGGCAGTGAGGAGAATGGAAGCATCCTGGGCATCAGGAGGCAGCAGTGACTTGGGGAAGTGGAGGGCAAAGGACACCATGCAGAGGAAGGCAAGGACGAATAAAACTGTGGACAGAGAAGTGAGTGGGACTTGAAGGAAGAGAAGCTTGGGGTGAGAGGAAGTAATCTGGTTTTACTTATTTATTTTTTTAAATATTTTTTTTGATGTGGACCATTTTAAAGTCTTTATTGAATTTGTTGCAATATTGCTTCTGTTTTACATCTGTTTGGTTTCTTTGGCTGTGAGGCATGTGTGATCTTAGCTCCCTGGCCAGGAGTTGAACCCCGCATCCCTGCATTGTCGTCTTAATGACAGTCTTAACCATTGAAGGTGAAGTCTTAACCATTGAAGGTGAAGTCTTAAACATTGAATCACCAGGGAAGCCCCAGCAATCTGGTTTTAAAAGTTTCAGTTTCCAGTATTTATTTGAACTGAACACCCAAAGCTCCGGAGAAAGGTGAGGGCCGAAGATAAAGATTACAGATTCATCTCAGAGGTAGGTTGATAGTAAAGACAATGGGAATGAGTGAATGGGCTGGAGAAAGGACCATGTCTGGAGCTGAGACTCAGGAGAAGCATGGGTTGGGGAAGGTATTGAGATAGAGGACAAGGACCTTAGGAAGGAGGGAGATGGCGTTGGGGATGAGGGGGTGTTGTTTCCAATGTGTCAGAGAGGCTAGGAGGATTGAGAGCTGGGAAGACAGCATAGACTCTGGCAACTGCAGCTTGAAATGGGTGCAGTTGTCCAGAGCAAGGGCTGGAGGGCCAGATGCATTGGGTGTCAGCGCAGGTTCGTAGGAGCCAGAGAAGACGAGGTACTGCATGCAGGTCACTCTTTAAAGGAAGGAAAGGGGAGAAACAGCACTGGAGCTGGACACGCAGGTGGGGTTAAGGAAATGTGCTTTTAGGATGGGAGGGCCTGAGTCTGATTGTAGGTGGAGGGCACTGAAGGAAGAGAGCACAGAGGTGTAGGGATGGTGATGATGATGGATGAAGCTGGGTAGGTCCCCTGGGCACAGTGCTTCTCAAGCCCGCCTGCAGTTCAGACTCTGAGACCTGCAGCTGTGGCCTTGGGGCTGGTTGTTAAAGCTTCTGGGGTGATGCCAGTGTGTATTCAGACTGTGAATCTCTGCTCTGGAGGAAGAGATGGAAAGGGAGCTTTTCTTTTTTTTTTTTTTTTATTTTAGTTGGGGGCTAATTACTTTACAATATTGTAATAGTTTTTGCCATACATTGACATGAATCAGCCATGGGTTTACATGTGTTCCCCTTCTCGGACCCCCCACCCACCTCCCTCCCCATCCCATCCCTCCGGATCATCCCATTGCCCCGGCCCTGAGCCCTTGTCACATGCATCGAACATGGAATGGTGCTCTGTTTCACATATGACAATACACATGTCTCAATGCCATTCTCCCAGAACGTCCCACCCTCACCTTCTGGAAAGGGAGCTTTTCATCTGGGAAAGATGGGAAGCAGGATGGCGGGGGTACTCCTGGGTAGAATCTGGATTAAAAACTAGAAGGAGGCAAGGAGGGGAATTAAGAGATGCTTCTCCCACATTCCCTGTTTTCTCAGTAAAGGGTGATAGAGTAGTCGGGGCAGTTGTAAGAAAGGCAGATCTCTTGTGAGGAATGGGAGAAGGTGCTGAGGACATATGAGGAGAGCTGCCCAGTCCTGTCAGGGGCCCAGCTGTGTCAGGCAGGGTCATTTTATTACCACATCCACAAACCCCATCCATTTGCAGAGCTTCTAGCAGAACAGAGGGGACAGGTGGCTGACCCAGGCTTAAGTGATTGGCAGCCCAGAGGCCTGGAAGACACAGAGAAAGTTGGGTGTATGTTTCCCATCTGTTCTCTCACCCCATCCACCTGGTGATACATGTGTGGGTCAGGAAGTTTCACAAACTTCAGTCTTTTTTTTTTTTTTTTTCACCGTGAGAGGACATTTATAAACTAACCCTTGTAGAGATGAGACCTGTAACCTTGCCTTCATTCATAGGGATGCTAACCGATTCTGCTCAGTTGATCATTGACATAAAATGGGTCAAATCAATACTGACTCCACTGTCCTGACATAAATTGCTTTCTTTTAGTAGAATTGCTGTCTTGCATGGTTTTATAAACAGGAGAAGGGATGCTTTGTTGTATGTGTGTGTGTGATCCTGTGAATTTCAGGTGAAGTCAAATTTGGGGGAAAACATTAATCAAAGAAAGGCCAATCCTCTGTCTTTGGAATCTTGTTGTAATCTGATTTACTGTAAGTTTTAAATATTAACTTTTTTTTAAGAAGCATAGATTCCTTTTCCCTTGTGTATTTTTCTATATATATCTCTGATCTCATATTTTTCTATGTTGTTGTTCAGTCACTCAGTCGTGTCCGATTGCGACCCCATGGACTGCAGCATGCCAGGCTTCCCTATCCTTCACCATCTCCCAGAGATTACTCAAACTCACGTCCATTGAGTCGGTGATGCCATCCAGTCGTCTTGTCCTGAGTTCAGTTCAGTCACTCAGTTGTGTACAACTCTTTGCGACCCCATGAACTGCAGCATGCCAGGCCTCCCTGCCCATCACCAACTCCAGGAGCCTACCCAAACTAATGTCCATTGAGTTGGTGATGCAATCCAACCATCTCATCCTCTGTCATCCCCTTCTCCTCCTGCCCTCAATCTTTCCCAACATCAGGGTCTTTTCCAATGAGTCAGCTCTTCACATCAGTTGGCCAAAGTATTGGAGTTTCAACTTCAACATCAGTCCTTCCAGTGAACACCCAGGACCGATCTTCTTTAGGATTGACTGGTTGGATCTCCTTGCAGTCCAAGGGACTCTCAAGAGTCTTCTCCAACACCATAGTTCAAAAGCATCAATTCTGCGCTCAGCTTTATTTATAGTCCAACTCTCACATCCATACATGACTACTAGAAAAACCATAGCCTTAACTAGATGGACCTTTGTTGGCAAAGTAATGTCTCTGCTTTTTAATATGCTGTCTAAGTTGGTCATAATTTTCCTTCCAAGGAGTAAGCGTCTTTTAATTTCATGGCTGCAATCACCATCTGCAGTGATTTTGGAGCCCCTCAAAATAAAGTCACCCACTGTTTCCACTGTTTCCCCATCTATTTGCCACGAAGTGATGGGACCGGATGCTGTGATCTTAGGTTTCTGAATGTTGAGCTTTAAGCCAACTTTTTCACTCTCCTCTTTCACTGTCATCAAGAGGCTCTTTAGTTCTTCTTCACTTTCTGCCATAAGGGTGGTGTCATCTGCATATCTGAGGTTATTGATATTTCTCCCGGCAATCTTGATTCCAGCTTGTGCTTCACCCAGCCCAGCGTTTCTCATGATGTACTCTGCATAGAAGTTAAATAAGCAGGGTAATAATATACAGCCTTGACATACTCCTTTTCCTATTTGGAACCAGTCTGTTGTTCCATGTCCCGCTCTAACTGTTGCTTCCTGACCTGCATACAGGTTTCTCAAAGGACAGGTCAGGTGGTCTGGTATTCTCATCTCTTTCAGAATTTTCCCCAGTTTATTGTGATCCACACAGTCAAAGGCTTTGGCATAGTCAATAAAAGAGAAATAGATGTTTTTCTGGAACTCTGTTGCTTTTTCGATGATCCAACAGATGTTGGCCATTTGATCTCTGGTTCCTCTGCCTTTCCTAAAACCAGCTTGAACATCTGGAAGTTCATGGTTCACGTATTGCTAAAGCCTGGCTTGGAGAATTTTGAGCATTACTTTACTAGCGTGTGTCTTGTTCTACTACTATCTTATTCTTCTATATGGGATTTTTAATTCTTTTATATGCAAAGCATGTTAAAATACCTTTTTAAAAAATTTTTTTGGTCATTATTTTTTCTTAAAATAAGTGATTAGGAGTTGAATTTGTCTCAGCCTGGAAAGATGTTGGAGGGATACTTGGAACTGAGTTTTACACACACACATTCACATACGCACACACTCAGTCATTTTCCTCCTCATTCACAGTTGATGTAGCTTAAAGGCTTGGAGCCGGGCAGGAGAGAACAGTCAGGGAGCATTGACTAAGCTGAGTGGAGGAGGACTCTCTTGGCTGCTGGAGAAGTAAATCAGGGACCCTGAACATCAGGTAGTTGGAAGTGTCTAAATGATGATGGAAGCGGCAGGTTAGTGCAGCAGAATATGGCCAAGGACCAGACCAGGGACACAGAATAGCATTTTCCCCTGCCAGCTGCCCATTCTATAAAGCAGATTATTTTCAGACTTATTTACAAAACAGAAATAGACCCACAGATGTAGAAAATAAACTTGTGGTTACCAAAAGAGAGAAGTGGGGAGGGATAAATTAGGAGTTTGGGATTAACATATACACACTGCTATGTATAAAATGCATAAGCAACAAGAACCTACTATATAGCAGAAGGAAATCTACTCAGTATTTTTTTATAACCCATAAAGAAAAAAAATTCTGAAAAAGAGTAGATGTGTATGTTTAATGAAATCACTTTGCTATACACCTGAAACTAACATAACATTGGAAATCAACTATACTTCAATTAAAAAGAAAAAAGAAAGATTATTTTCATAGGAGAAACCACTATTAGGTAAGTGGAGAAGATCAGTGTGTACGGTGTCTGGAGGGAGGAAGCCTGAATTGTCTGAAGTATAGATGATACCCCTTCAAAGCCCCATGAAGACCCTCAGCACCCAGGCATCCCTTGCCCTATGGTAAGACCTGCCCGGTATGCTTGCTGGACCAACTAGGTGATTTCATGGTTTCTGCTTCTTTCTTTCTTCTATCAATGACGCTAGAGTGACAGCGTTGGGAATTTTGATGTGGTAACAGATATACATGTCGAGTCTTAGCAGTTGCTTCCTGAAAAATAGCTTCAGAGGAGCATGAGGGCAAGCATTAAGGCAGCTTTGTTTCCTAGAACCAAAATAGGTTCAGTGTTTTTGAATTCAGAAAGCATGACCATCTTATTAAACCAAATAAAGAGCTCTTGTGGACAGTTTGGATGTCTGGGGAAGGAGGGCAGGAGCTTAAGAAAGAACCGTTCTGGTTGATGCGCTCCCAACCTGTACCCTTTGCTTCCCCACTGCTTCAGTGGCTGGGAATTTATGTCAGATCTTTCAGAGGAATTTCCCTCACTTCTGCTGAGATGTGATTCCATTCACCAAGTCACAGCCTGGGTGCTAAACACCCATATTACAGACAAGGAAAGAGGCTGGAAGATCGGTTTTTCCAAGTTCTCCTGGCAGGCGTGCCCCGGGCTCACGCTTTCCTGACTCTTGGCGTCCTGACACTCAGAGTAGGGTGGGAGGGAATGGAGACTGAGGAAGTGGTGTAGTATTATATTTTTGTGTCTTGAGTCAAAGATCAAGAATTGGCAGGACTTCCGTGGCGGCCCAGTGGTTAAGTCTCTATGCTTCCACTGCAGGGGACACGGGTTGGATCCCTAGTCAGGGAACTAAGATGTGGCATGCTGCAGCCAAAAAATAAAATAAAAATAAATTGTAATTCAACTGTACTTCAGGAAAAAAGAAAAATAAATTTTAAAAATTCTAGAATTGGCGACTGCTATTATATGTGAGAAATGATCATTTTCTGTTGGATAAAGTTCAGTTGCCAAATACTATGAAGTTCTGACTGTATATATACATATGTACAAAGTATTTCCAGATATATATATGTTGCATAGGTGCCACTGAGCATATGTTTTTTTTTCTGTTTTTGAATCAGCACACAGCATACGTGTTTTCCCTCTCTAAAATCTGTTTTGTTTTGTTTTTTGCCTTTGAGTGGAAAACTGAAACATATGGTTTCATTTCGACACAACAAACTGAAAAAAGGACTACTTTGAAATACAAATGACAGTATCCGAAAATACTTTAAAAGGCACCGAAAATACTCAGTAGAAGGCAGCCATATCGTGTCATTGCTGGTGGCTAAGCTCTGGGCTTTAGAATGAAGACCTTCAGCAGTTTCACAGCTGTGGCAACAACAATGTCTCCCTCGCTGATTGATTCTGTCAATTGCCTAGCAAGTTTTTGTTGTTGTTCAGTTGCTCGGTCGTGTCCGACTCTGTGACCCCATGGACTACAGCACATCAGGCTTCCCTGTCCTTCATTATCTCCCAGATTGACTCAAGCTCATGTCCATTGAGTCAGTGATGTCATCCAACCATCTCATCCTCTGTCGCCCCCTTCTTCACACCCTTACTATTGTTTCATTAATATTAGTTAATACTAAGGTGCTCGTCATCTTGTCTTTTAAATCTTAGAATGTGTAGACATTCTAGAGGGCCGTTCCATCTTCCTGGAAAAGGTTCATGTGTTTTACTATTTCCTTGTGTCTTCAGACAGGCTCATCTTGAACCAATCCAGATATGAATACCAATTATTTTTTTTCCTTGAAAAGTCTGGCCTGAAGGCACTTCTTCTGTTTCATTAGGCCACAGTTCCCAAGAAGTTATGAGAAAGTTAGGAGAAACCTAGACATCCTTTCACAACTTGAATGGTCAGACCAGCATCCGGTATGAGCAACATTCTTTCAAACACAAGAAGACAGTTCTTGCCAGCTTTATTTTAAATGTATAGAACTCATCAGTGTGTCAGCATCATTTTTTAATACACCATCTGTCCTTTAAAGGAGACGGATTTTTTTTTTTAAATGAATGCAACTAATTCTTTTAAACTAGCAAATGATTTTCATCAGTTTTGCAGGTGAAAGGGTAGGGTTAAGTGGAAAGCTGACTTAAAAATCTTTCGGGAGCAAAGCTTCTTGGGACATAGTTAATATGAAGAGAGTTAGAGGAGTTTTCTGATCCAGTTTGCTCCCTGCCTCCTCTGAGGTCCTCTCTGCAGAGGCAGGAGGATGCTGAAATGATAACCCATCTGCAGGACAGACCTGGGCTTCGCTGGGGGCTAGGGTGAATGTGCATGAATGCTACTTAGGTTGTGGCCTGTGTGGTATCTCCCTCCCTGACCTGGACATGCCCAGATGTCCCTTATAGCCACTGCCCAGGCCAACTGTCTTCTCCTTCCTCCTCCAAGTCAGATGAGGGGTCAGCGCCCAATCAATCAGGATGAATTGGGGGGCAAACACAGCACTGAGAAGATGCTTCAGAACGTGAAGACGAGTCATTGAAGTGATACTTTGAATTAACATGGCTGCATGTCTTAAATTCATTACCACTTATGCTGCCAGCATTAAAAGGCTTCTGTGAATACTACCTCTTCCTTTTTGGTGCTTATCAGAGGGATATTTTTCTTTTTTTAGCATTCTTTTTTGAAACATTTTTTTAATGAAGTATAATTTACAATATCTCAGGTAAAGTAATTCAGTTACACGTAGATGTACATATACATTCTTTTTCAGATTCTTTTCCATTACAGGTTATCACAAGATATTGGATCTAGTTCCCTGTGCTGTGTTATAGGATCCTGTTTGTCTATTTTATATACTGTAGTGTGTATATGTTAATCCCAAATTCCTAATTTATCCCCCCCCCCAACCTCTTCGGTATCTGTAAGTGTGTGTGTTGTTTCTTTTTTTGTGAGTCTGTTTGTTTTGTAAATAAGTTTAATTGTATCATTTTTTTAGATTCCACATGTAAGTGATAAGGTATTTGTTTCTCTGTCTGGCTTACTTAACATAGTATGATAATCTCTAGGTTTCTCTGTGGTACTGTAAATGGCATTATTTCATTCTTTTTAATGGCTGAGAGATACTCCGTGGTATATATGTACCATGTCTTCTTTATCCTTTCATCTGTTGATGGACACTTAAGTTGCTTCCATGTCTTGGCTGTTGTAAACAGTGCTGCTATGAACATTGGTGCGCATGTATCTTTTCAAATTAGAGTTTTCATCTTTTCTGAGTATCTGCTCAAGAGTGGGATTGCTGGATCATATGGTAGCTCTGTTTTTTGGTTTTTAAGGAACCTCCATACCATGTTCCACAGTGGCTACACCAGTTTACATTTCCACCAACTGTGTAGCAGTTTTCAGGGGGGATGTTTTTCTTAACCAAATTCTAGAACACAGACATCCCCGTCTCCCAGGGTGGAGGAATCTCTGTGGACCGTCGCCTTCCAGAGATGGGGAAGACACATAGATCTTAGAGGCTACCCTTCTTCATTGTGCAGATCTATTCGTAACAGCCCAGGAGTGCTGCCACCATCACTCTTCAGGAGGGACAAAGCCTTCCCAGGGCCGCCCATTCCATTTTCAGACAGTTCTCATCATTAGAATATTCTTCTTTGTGTGGGGCAAAGGCCCACCTCCTATTCCTTCAGTCACGTCTGCTCCCTGTTGCCTTTGGAAGCACTTTAGGTGTTACGATGTGGAAAGGATAATTGATTCTGGCCTCTGAATCCATACAACTCAGTGCCAATTCTTTTCCCACAGATTCTTGCAAATATCTGAGTAATAAGGCCCCAAGGCCTCTGGGGTGGCTTTGAGTGTTCACTGTCTGTCCCCATTATCTGGTTGTACATCTCAGTACGAAAGCACCCAATATGGCTGAGTGATGCCGCCCCTGTTACTGAGATTGGAGCTGGGTCCAGACAGGCCTACTCCACAGCTGAGCATGACATGGGACAACATCCCGAGAAAGTATTCTTTCCCATCTGCTGCTGAGTCATAGTTCTGCCATCCTGGACTGCAGATGACTTGAGTATTCATTTTTTGGCTAAAGGATAGGCCACTGTATTTATTCCTTCCAGCAGTCTCCAATTGTTTTGGCACCAGGAATCAGTTTCATGAAGGACAGTTTTTCCACAGACCAGGGGGTGGGGATGGTTTGGGGATGATTCAAATGCATTACATTTATTGTGCATTTTATTTCTATTATTATTACATCAGCTCCAATCAGGTCATCAGGCATTAGATACCAGAGGCTGGGGACCTCTGCCTTATTACAGTTAATCTTCTTCACCTTAGTCCATCGTCACAGGATAAAACTGATGTCATGTGACTTCTGTCCTCAGAATGCTCCCCATGTTGCTGAGTTACAAGGCTTAGGTAAAAGGAGAGACATACACACACAGACATACACATACTCACACACACACACACACATACTCACACACACACACACACACACACACACACACAGACTTATTCACCTGTCTTCTGATTTTGAATGACAGCCATCACACATACCAACCCACGTTAATTGCTGTGACTATAGCAACAACTGATTGGGATGGAGCAGGAGGAGGAGCATGGGGGGACCTCACCTTCCCTGCCAGCCTGCAGGCTGTGGGGGAGACAGGGTGAGGTCAGAGATTGAACGGAGGGGAGCAGGGGCTGTGTACGCACCGCTGCAGGTGTGTACTGAGGAAAATCAGAATTCTACTGCACTTTTCATGGGGTTTCTGTAAACTTATGAGAACTAGGTATCTTGCCTGTGGCCTGTTATTTACCTTACATCCTAATAGTCTGTGTATCCACAATGGAAATTTTTCATCTGCTCCCAAGCAGGCGAGTGGCCTGAAAATCATTTTCAGAAATTTTAGAAATGTTAGTAACCCAAGTTTGTGGTTAGGAGCTCAAACCACATCTGACATTCGGATCAAACCATGTTTTCAAATCACGGCTGCCCCTTGCATGTCTCACTGGCGTTTTTTAACTGTTCCTCTTCTTTGCAGTGTATTCTTTTGTTTTTGGTTATTGACTGATGGCTTTATAGATGCCATTTGCTATCTATCATCATAGTAAATTTAGAGGGGAAAATGCTTTGTCATTCTATTTGGCAGTGACATTGTCCCCAGTCTTCTCCTAAGTTTAAAAAGAAAGAAACTTTTTGAAAGAGGTTTGAGGATTGGAAGTTATGAGATTCTGATACGATGGATTGTGCTTCATCTGATTGCTTCTAAACTATAATGGTCTAACATTTCCTCTGCAGGAGCATTAATCTGTGTGTGTGTGTGTGTGTGTGTGTGTGTGTGTGTGCACACCCGCACTTGTGTCTCTCAATGCGTGAAAGTTAGACTCTGGAAGGATGTACTGATTTTTAAGGATTTAGATATTAAATCAGAACTCCCTCAAGGGGAATTCTACAGCCTTGATCATCTTAAAGACACCATAGCCGTTTGGCTAGAAGACCTTGGTTCCAGGTCTTGCCAGACTGCCATGCGATGAGATAGAGGATCTTTAGAGAACAAACAAAACTTGTCTTGGCCTGTGAGTTCAGTAATGCAGTCCTCCCACATCCCCTGGCCTTAGGTCCCTGGGATTGCCTCCAGCCCTGAGGTCTCAGGGCAGCTCCTGGGATGGGTACCAGAGTTGGGAAAAATCCCACCCCATGAGTTTGGTCCTGCCCTGTGCCTACCCACTTACGTCCAGTGGTCTGACTTCCCTTCCTGCCCTGACCTAGTGCTTCCAATCACATTTCCTTTTTTCTTCAAAGAATGTTTCTCTGTGAAGTTAGCTATTTTCCTTTGAATATAGTTATTTTATTTTGTATGTGTTTACTGCCTGTCTCCACACCAAGAACTGAGAGTCGAGAACCCCTCTGTCTTCTCCATGTTTATATCTCTGCTTGGACCAGTGGCCAGCACAGGATGGGGCCTCAGTAAATATGTGTTGAATGAATGAGTGGGTCTAAAAATGACCTTAAACCAAAGCTGGAGGGATCGAGGAGAATTTTCATTTCTTTTAGAGGAGACAGTCCTGCAGATGATCTTCAGGTTTTGGTGGGTTCTGTTTAATTTGCTGAGCAGAAGTTTGTGCCATATATGTTGGACAACTACACCTCTAGTTACCAAAATTGCTCTACTCTGCTCCCAGTTCTGATCTGTCTTTACTATCTTTAACTGGGTTCCCTGGAAATAGTAGCATAGCCTTCATGAAGATTATGTGGAGCCTTCCAGAAATACGGGAGGAATCTCAAGGTTGTCACTGCTCCCAGTTCTGATCTGTCTTTACTATCTTTAACTGGGTTCCCTGGAAATAGTAGCATAGCCTTCATAAAGATTATGTGGAGCCTTCCAGAAATACGGGAGGAATCTCAAGGTTGTCACTAGTGCTGTAATACCCAGCCAGATAATGTTTTAGTCCAGAATACGAGGGCAGGTGCTTACTTTCAGGACTGAGAAGGACATCAGGTCTACAAGTAGCAAACTGTCCTCTTGCTAATGGGATCACTGATGTGGTCCATCTAGATGTGAGAGAAGCCAGCACTCTTCTCTGTATACTCAGCAGGGCTCCTAGCTCTAGTAGCAGGATGTATGTTTTGGTTTGAAGTTATTTAATGAAGAATGGCCTGGTGGGTGTCTGAACTTACAGCTTCACTTGCTGGCCAGTGGTCAGATACCTCTGTTCTCCAGCAAGTAATTCTGGTTATCTAGTGAGTTGTGCATGCGTGCTTAGTTACTTAGTGTCAAAGGATGAAAATAAGAAAAGGGCTTCCAAAGCAAGATCCCTGCATTCTCTAGAAAGGTGTCATTGTTTTAGAGCTTCAACTCTGCTAGGGAATCATCTTTACTTGGCCTTACTTACCTTTCAGACACCAAAAGGATTGAAGTGAAGTGAAAGTCACTCAGTTGTGTCCGACTCTTTGCAACCCCTTGGGCTATACAGTCCGTGGAATTCTCTAGGCCAGAATACTGGAGTGGGTAGCCTTTCCCTTCTCCAGGGGATCTTCCCAACCCAGGGATTGAACCCAGGTCTCCCACATTGCAGGCAGATTCTTTACCAGCTGAGCCACAAGGGAAGCCCAAAGGATTGGTACTGGTGAATTAGAGAAAGCCTAAAATGAGGTAATTATTCACTTGGCTATATAGACATTTGTATAACTGCAGATGGGTTGTGAAGACTTGATTTTTCTTAGGGACCCCAGGAAAGGTCAACTAAATTTTATGACATTAAGAGGAACACGTATGGTGGAGAGCTGTAGTGGGGAAAGGTGGGTTCTATGCGCAGAGAAACTTGGATGTGAGTCTAGCTTTAGCCCTTAGTGGCAGGGACTAGGAAAGTTTGAGGAAAGGTACTTTCTAGGCCTCAGTTCTCATGTGTAAAATGAAAATAGTAATACTTTTTGAGGCTACCGTTTGGGGTAATAGAATGGTGTCCATCAAGGACCTGTGTGATTGTCAATTTCATGTTCAATTCCCTTCTGCTGGATGCTGTCACTCTCTGGCTTCTTCCTCACTTTGTGCCATGAAAAAAAACAAAAACAACGTTGCTAACCAATATTAAAATCGATTTCTTTCTTCTTTTCTCTTCTTTCCCTTTTTCCACTCTGTTTCTTTGCCTCCCTTGGTGAGAAAGGTACAATATTCTCTAACATCTCAAATGAGGCATGAAAACACCTAGAAGACAAGCTCATCAAGGTTTTCAGAAAAAATTGGAAGCTTTATTTCGGAAACAGTAGTTTTCAGCAGGTTCATAAGTTGAAGCTGAGAGGGAATTATTGTGGTAACTTGGAATGACAAAGGTGGTAACCTCTTTAAAATTTATGTAAATCAAATCTGTAATGCTTTTAAAAATAAATACTGGCCAGTGCCTTTGTGTAATATACTTTTTAGTTGTTGTTGTCCCATTTAAACATAGATTTTTAAAAGGTCTTTCTTGGGAGATACATCATCTGTAAAGAATTGTTCATCAAGACTCCTTTGTAAGAAGATAAAATATTTAGCCCCTCCTATGTCTGTCCTCCCCTCTACATTTTCTGAAGCCTTTATTTAACCCTGGTGAGAACTGTTAGTTAAATTGGAAGCACTCCACAGTCATGTTTCTTTACTACTTTTTGCTAAGACAGATTTATAGTATATCTACATTTAGATGTAGGTTTGTTTAAAAAATATTTCCCTTGATTTTTTAGGACCAGGAAAATATCTTTAATCCTAACTAATTGTATGGAAACAGCATTGTTTTCTGAAGGAATTTAGAATTCTATTTTATTAATTATATGTGCTATCTTACATTAGTGAGGCTGGGAGGCCGTTTTTGTTTTTCAAACCATTAATTTTTGTGTTTAACTTTGTTTAGCTTACTAGAGACACTCCACCTGGACAACCTGGCAACAAAATCATGTTTGAAAAGTGATCCAAATGGAAATAAATTCAATTACAACATTCTAGCTAGAGCCAAGATACATGGTAAATGACATAGTATGTCTGTTGACTTGGCTCCTGTGTCCTGGAGAAGGAAGACTGCAAACCACATTTATTGAATGACTACTAATATATGCATGCATGCATTCATCCATTAATTTGTTCAGTAAATATTTTTCAGACATCTCCTGTGTCCCAAACACTGTGCTAAGTACTGTGGAGTGAATTAAACAGAAGTTGTTTCTGCCCTCAGGAAATCTCTAGTTTGTATACTAGTTAATTGTTATAATTGTTTTGATAACGCAGACAGCAGGGTACTGGCACTGTTGGGACTGGGGTTGGGCATCAGGGAAGACTTCCTGGAAGAAGACACATTTAAGTTGAGACCTATAAAACTTTAAAAGAATGGTGGAAGCAGAATAAGAATGATTGAGGAGGTAGGTACAGAGGGAAGTTATGTTCCTGACAAAGGGGTAGTTGGTGAGAATTCTCTTCAGTGAAAGGGATCCCTATATATTCAAGCAGCTAAAATAACCTTAGTGGAACGGAGGAATGGACTGGGAGGTGGTGAGTATTGATAAACAGGGTAAATAAATAGAGTCCTGGTGATGGAGGTCCAGGAGTCTTGTGTGGACTTTATCTTGAGGGCAGAGAAGAAAGAATTTAAGCGTGGAAGATAGAATTGATTATGTTGGAATTCTGTCACTGTACCTATCTTGTACAGCAAGTTCTGTTCATATGGACCTTCAAGTTGCGAGCTTTCAAAGATGCTGATGTGTGTTCACGCGTCCAGTCACATAAATTAGTTCATGTGTCTGGAGTACTTCTCAAGGTAGTGTACTGTAAGATTAAAAGATGTTTTCTTTATTTTTTGTTTGTTTTTTAGGTATTATTTGTGTGAAAAGTATTGGAAATCTACTACACTATAGTACTATACAGTCGGTTGTTAGTTGGGTACCTAGGCTAACTTTGTTGGACTTATGAACAAATTGGATTTATGAGCATGCTCTTGGAATGGAACTTATTCATATGTAGGGGACTTACTGTATATAGTAGGTTGGGGAGGCAGCATAGAAAACAGGAACACTTATTGGGCTCTACTGCATTAACTCACGTACAAACTGGTGGTGGCTTAGACCGGATTGGTGGCGATGGGGTTAAGAGAAGTGGAGTGAATCAGAGGCATATTAGGTTGGATTCAGTAGAGTTTAATAGGACTGTGGGGATGAAGCAGGGAGGGTCAAGGATGTTACCCAGTGCTCTAGTTTGGGTTTCTTGGGTACATGGTGGTACCATTCACTGAGACAAGAGTAGGATAAGGTTTGAAGACTATTACAGCCTCAATTTACCAGGTTAAGTTTGAGGCCATTCAAGTGTTTGGCACCTTAGAAAGGAGGCTTGGTTTGGAAATGTTGATGGTCATTGAGAAGGCATGAGCTCAGAGAAGTAGAACAAGAAAAGATGGAATGTAGGCGTGAACCCCAAGGGACAGAAGTGCATGACACCCAGATAGAGGAAGAAGTCTTTCCAAACACGCTTTGCTAAATGAGGACATGGTAGATGTTCTGAGAATGTAAACCACGCAATTGGGGCCTGTCCATTCTAATTGTAAATATTTATGAGTCTTGTTTCCTTTTCTTAATTCTGTCCTAAGTTTGTTATCCTCAGTTTGATGTTGTGCAGGCTAGAATATGCCTATGATGAGGTTGATCATTATTGGAGCAAATAGATTGGGTATCAGATGGAGGGCTTTTCCGAGAGTGATCTGCTATACAGAATTGCTGCTGGCTGGGACTAGGGCAAGGGACTGTCCTTTATGCATTTTGAAAAGATAGAAATCGATATTACTGTCATGAGCAAAAAAGTAAAAACTATCTATAGGAAAGACTGAAGTAATTTGCTGTGTTTGCATTTCTGGTGTGTGCATGCTAAGTCACTTCAGTTGTGTCAGACACTGCAACCTTAGGGACTGTAGCCCACCAGGCTCCTCTGCCCATGGGATTCTCCAGATAAGAATATTGGAGTGGGTTGTCATGCCCTCCTCCAGGAGATCTTCCCAACCCAGGAATCGAACCCGAGTCTTTTATGGCAGGTTCTTTACCACTAGTGCCACCTGGGAAGCTGGAGAGGGAGGGAAAAGAATAAGTCTTCCAGTATCAGAGGAGGGGAGACTTTGGCTATGTCTGTTTTATTTCCTTTAAATTATCTGATGCAAATATGAGAACCTGTTAGCATTGCTTACATCCGAGTTGTAGGTAACATGAATAACTACGCATAGTTTTTAGTCCTTTTCTGTACATTTGGAATATTTCATAATCAAAAGATTTTAAAAAGAAACAGAAATAAGATGAGATGGTGTATGTGCTGACTACTGAGTTTATCTCTCAGAATCCATGGAAATTACTACTGTAAGTAGTAATAACTCATAATAAATAAATGTTTTTAAAAGTTGCACATTAAAATAAATGGGAGTGTCCAGCCTTGCAAACACATTTCTGTATTCAGAAACTGGGCCTTTGGTGAACATAGATGTTCAGGTAGTTCTACATAAAAGTTTCAAAACTTCTGTTTCAAAAACAAAACCAAACATATTCTGCTGCCTGTTCCACACAGGAGAAAAGGTCCCACGGAGAGCGGATTCATCCTTGGAGAAGGTTTTCTGCTTACCTTTTGCTACCAGTAGAATTCCTGAGTAATTGGAGTCAGGAGTTTTTTTTTTTTTTCTTTCCTTGGAGCTTCTGATCAAAGCTGTTTCCATCCAAATGAAGGCAGGATGGAGCTCTGGGAGGCCGAGTGCTCAGAGGCCAGGAGGGGGGTGGGCAGCTTTTTCAGTTCAGGAGATAGAAGCTTCCTCCAGGGATTTTTAAAAAGCCCTTTTGAATGGGCTCATTGTTTATAAGAACAGCTCCTTAATGGAAAAACAAAAAGGCAAGAGGGTCTGGAGCACGCTCTCTGCTTTCCTGTGCTGGCCTCATTGTTTATTTGATTTATCAAGTCTCCAGTAGTTGCTCTGCTCCATGACCTTCCTTGAGCTATTTCTCTAGAGTATCCATTTACTTTATTTAGAAACATAATATTTAAAAAACCTGGAGCTGAGTCAAAAAATCATCACCTTTTTGATCTGTCCGGTCCCTCTTCTTTTGAAACTTTAAACTTGTCATGAGGTTTCCAATCTCTGAGTCAACAAACAGTGTGTCTAGGGCCTGACTCCTGTGCCGAGACCCAACTGGACCGAACCAGGGGCCTCAAGATGCTAGAAGCGAGGGACAGCAGCTCTGCTCAGCCCTATAGGCTGGTTTACACACACCTGGAGGGCACAATGTCAGAGAATTCTGTGCACACTGGTAGCTGCAAAGACACCAGCTGAAGGTAATGACAATAGGGGGAAAGCCTGGTGGAGGAGATGGCCTCTAAGGCGGACGGGAAGCATGAGGTGGTGTGGTTTTGTGAAGAGATGTCAAGGAATGCAGACTTTGTGTTGGCATCCCTTCCTTTTTTAAAATTTTATTAAAGTATAGTTGATCTATAGTCTCTTCCTATTTTAATACAGCTGTTGAATTCTTCCTGAGCCTTACTTTCACATATTAAGCATTCTGAATGTCTGCCATCTTTTAAAGAAGTTTTCTTTTTTTAAGATATTTTTTTCAATTAGTTTTTTAACATTTGTCCTTCCATCTTCTCGTTGCTCTTTTTTTATTTTCTTTTACTTTTAATGATAAATATTCTAACTGTAAAGTTTGAAGACCAAAAGAGTGGATGTCAAACATCATTTCATCACTTGAACATATTAGCTGTTTTAAATTGTGACTTATTTTCTTATGAGTCTTTACTTGTCTGTTGTTATGTTTTGTGGGTTCTTTTGTATTTTCTTTGTCTCTCTTAAAAGTAAGGGGCCACCAAACATGTCTGTAGGATTCTATTAGGAAATTGGTTGTAGGAACAAGGAACTATATGGACCCAAGCTTGAAAACAACAATGACTAGCAACTTATAGGACTGTTTAATCCCCCTTATTAAAATTTCTTGGCTGGATATTCACTTCTTTTTCTTCTAGAGGAACTTTAGAATCATGTTATTAAATTTCACCTCCTGCCAAGGAAAGCACATCAACAAAAGTAATATTTTCTCTGTAGATTGTGATTGGAATTACATTAAATCTATTTATTATTTGGGGGGGTAATTGACAATTTTTATAAAGTATAATTTACCTCTTGTGAAATATGGTGTGTCTGTGTTCAAAAAGGTCTTCTTGGGGATTGTCAGAAAGTTTTTTATTTTTTAGCATCTTCACAAGAATTGCATGCATTTCTTTTTTTTCTTTTTAAAATATTAAAAAAATTTTGTTTTTTAAATTATGATAACACATTTATAGGAGACTTGGAAAATATAGAACAAAGTTAAATACAGTTCTACTATATATTTTACATACATAAATCAAAATTTTTAGTTGGAATTTTAATATCAAACTCTTGAAAATTAATAGAATGGATATACAGAAAAGTAGAAGGATATAGTAGACCTGAAAAACACCATGAACAAATTCAACATAATTAAGATTATACAATTTTCACACCAACTGTAGGGTATGAATTCTGTTCAAGTTCCCGTAGACTATAAACTAGGAGACACTGGAACATATCCAGGGACATAAAACAAGGTGCAAAAATTTCATAGTCTAAAGCTATTGAAATCATACAGAGTCTGTTCTTTTATCATTGTGAAATTGTTAGAAATCAATATCATAAGATATGTGAAAATAACCCACACGTTTTCAAGAGCAATGTGACATTTACCAGGAGAGATCTTTGACTTGGCCATTGAAAGCCTCAATAAAGTTAGAAGACTGAAAAAAACAGAGGGGATTGCAGAGAAGAAAGCATTTCAGTGAAAAATTAATATCCAAATGAGAAATTAATATCAAAGATACTTAAAAAACCCCATGTATTTGGAAATTAAATGTCCACTTTGAAATGATGAGTGTATCTAAGAAGCCATAACAAAGAAAATTAGAAAAAAAATGAAAAGACAATTTATCAGAATTTGTTGCATGCAGCTGAAGCTGCTCAAAGAGTTGTATTTCTTTCTTTTTTTCTTTTTCTTTCTAGCCATCCTGTAGACTTGTGGGATTTTAGTTCTCTGAACAGGCATTAAACCCAGGCCCTTGGCAGTGAGGCCATGAAGTCCTAATCATTGGACCACCAGGGAATTCCTGCATGTCCTGCTCTGTTTATTTTTAGTATTTTTGCTTGAGTTAGGTGTGTGCCCATCAGTTTATTTACTTACTTATTTTTTGACATCCTTAAATAATTTGCTTTAATTGAATAAACGATTCTTTAAATTCTTTTGTGCTTTACAGTTTTCAAAAGTTTCACAGCCCTTCAGTTTAATTGAGAGGCAGAGATGGGATGGAGTGAACACGAGACCTTTTTATTCCTTGGCCTGGTTTCATATGGGCTCTGTCATTTGCTACATGTGACTTTGGGCAGGATATGTAATACTTCTGAGTCTTGGCTTTCTAACCTATAAAATGTTAGTCATAATGGCTTCTACTCAAAATTCAGTGAGTTAATAAACATTAAGGGCTTAACACCATTGCTGGAAGTTAATATGTGTTCAATAAAATATTATTTCTTTCTATTCTCTGGTAATTGCTGGTAAATAGGAAAGCTGTTGACTTCTGGATATTTATTTTCAATTGTATGCTTATGCTAAATGTCTTATTTGGTCTAATATTTTTTCTGCTACATCTTCTTGCCTTTCTAGGTTAGACTATAATACTGTGTGCCAATAGTAATATTTTTCTTTCCTTTTCGATTGCTGTATACTTGATTTCTGTTTTGTATCACATTGAACTGCTTTCAACTTCCCAGATAATAGAGATTAATAGTGTTGATAGCCATATTGGCTGTTACTTTAGTATTATTATGATTTTTTTTATCATGTGAAAGAAATATGTTTCTAGTTTGAGTTTGATATCTTTTAAAAAAATCAAGAATAGGGGTTGAATTTTATCAAATATCTTTTCATCATCTTTTGTTTTATGATATACAACTTTTCTCCCTTGACCTGTTGATGATCTTTATATATTCTCTCATAATATTTCTTCTTTAAAATTAAACATATTTAAATTTTAGAAAAAAAGACAACAGAAAAAGCTTACCCATTTCTCCCATCCCCACCACCCTCTGCCTCTGGAAGCAACCCAATCTGATCTCTGTATCTATGAGCTTGTTGGTTATATTACTTACAAATGTGAATATATATTTTATTTTCTCAATAGATTTGCAAGACATGAAATTGTGTGTATGTCTATACACGTGTTCACATGGGTTTGAATCTTCATTATAGGATATATACCCAAATCTATCAAGACATAAGCCAATAAGGCATTATAGCTTTTGAAAAGAGTTCAAAGGTAGGTTGATTTTAGACTATTGGTTCTTATAATCCAAGAGAAGAAGAGGTTCATTCTGTTGTTAGTAATCAGCAGGGAGGAAAAAAGACTCTTCGTTTTTCCTGCTAATTTACTCCAGGACTGTAAAATTTTGGTAAGACTATTCTCACTTGTGTCATCAGGTCTTGCCATTTTTTGAATGTATTTCATTTTCCTTATCCTTCAAAGCCATTGGAATATGAAGTGGGTGTTCTCAGTGATAGTTTATATGTTTGGTGATGCATATTAGACTACCACCCATATTTAATTTTATCCACCTATCATTTTATTAGTTTTTTTAGTTTTTCATGATTGCCTTTTAAAAATGGAGAATAGAAATAAACCTTTACTTTTAGAGGAGTATGATTAAACGCTTAGAACTGGAGCTCTGAAATGTTCGCTATTGATTAGACTGCTGACGTTAGTGGCTGTGAACACCACTATTCCATCCTTGTTCTGACACAAGTTGACTTTCTGTACCATCTAGATCTATTTTGCTACTGTTTAGGGTTTCTGTACATTGTACATTATCTCTTGGTTGATGACCACTCTGTTTTAAGTTTGTCATTCCTTCCAGCTATTCCATTGGTGGGTTGCACCAAAATTTGTATTTTCAGTCCTTTATTGTTGCTTAGAGTCAATTTTTTAGTTTTCTTTTTACTATTATGAATAACAGTGCTGTTTTGGTTATCCTTGCAGCTAATTTTTTGTTTCTATGTCTAGTTATTTGTATAAATTTCTTAAAGTAGAATTCCTGAATCAAAGAATATTCACATTTTGAGACTTTGATACATGTTCAGAAAGGTGAAATCAACTTACCTTTTCACTAGCAACGTGTGTATTGGTATTTTTAATCTTCTTACAATCAACAGAGAAAATGATAGAGACCTTTCTGAGTAGTTTTCTCAGGCTGCCATAACAAATTACCATGAATTAGGTGAATTAAAGGGACTTTCCAGGTGGTGCAGTGGTAAGGAATCCACCTGCCAATGCAGAAGACATGGGTTCAATCCCTGGATCAGGAAGATCCCCTGGAGGAGGAAATGACAATCCAGTCCAGTGTTCTTGCCTGGAAAATCCCACGGGCAGAGGAACCTGACTGTGTGCGTCCACAGGGTCACGAAGAGGTGGACACGACTGAGCAACAGCACAGCACACACACGGGTGGCTTAAAGCAACAGAAACTTATTCTCTGAGGGTTCTGGAGGCCGGAAGTCTGAAATCAAAATGTGGACAGGGCCATGCTTCCTCTGAAGGCTCTAGAGAAGAATCCTTCCCTGCTGGCTTCTTTTAGCTGCTGGTGGGTGCTGGCTGTCCTTGGCACTCCTTGGCTTGTAGACACGTCAGTTCAGTCAATCTCCATCTTCACATGGCTCTGCCTGTCTCTCTCTGTGTCTGTGTGTTGTGTCTCTGTGACCGCTGGCCTTCTGAGAAGGATACCGTTTGGATTTCGGGACCGCCTTAATTTATCATGACTTTATCTAATTATATCTGCATTGATTCTGGTTGCAACTGAGGTCACATTCTGAAGTTCCCTGTGGATCTGAATTTGGGAGGAGACACGCTTCAGTCCAGTACAATTGCCTTCATTTTTTCTGGTATTCAGTTAAAGGAAAGTAATGTCAATTTGACGAGAAAAGTACAAACCCTAGCCAGCAGCCATAAGAATGATGAATGACTGAACTGATCCCTTTACTTTATGTTGGTATCATCATCAGGGGTAAACTGGATAGGCTTCTTCTTGATTTCTTCTTACTTATTAATACAAATGTTAAATAGCCATATCCTACATGTCAAATTTAACGGTAACATTTTAAAAATAAAATACATTGTGGGTTTGCTTAGGAGGAAAATTATATCCTTATAATTTTATTGCTAACCTTTAATGCTACTTGGTCATTTTATTCTAGATAACACAAAACATTGAAAAGCTCTCTTTAGAGAATTCTCTGGCAGTCCACTGGTTAAGACTTTCACTGCTGTGAGCCTGGGTTCAATCCCTGGTCGAGGAACTAAGATTCCACAAGCCACGCCACCGAAAGTAAATAAATAAAATAAAAGCTCTCTTTAGCTATCATTTTACTTAATCCTAAAACATAGAGGTCATGGAAAGCACATATGTTGGGTTTTAAAAGCTGTTGTGGTACAGAACCAGAAGTCAAGTCTGTTACTGAAGCTTCAGGTGCTTATGTGTAGGATAAGTTATTTTTTATTGAAACAGAGTTGCTGTACAATATCATATAAATTATAGGTATACAATATAGTGATTCACAGTTTTTAAAGGTCCATTTACTGTTATTAAGAAATATTTGCTATATTCCCCATGTGGTATAATATATCCTCATATCTTATTTTATAGTTTATAGTTGGCACCTCTTTGTAGGATGTGTTATTTTTTAAAGATAGTGTTGTCTAGGCTCACTAAGCCAGGTAGGTTCACTTGTGAATGTCATGGGTCTTCTGATGGCTACACAGGATGAAGGACTTCAATTTCACATCCTGTAGCATGGGCACATGGATGGGCCAGAAGTAGGGCCCCTGAGTCACGTGGTCCTCATCCCACTGCAGTTTTCTCTGTGTTGTCATGCCACTTCCCAGCTTTCTCTCTTCTGCGCTTTCTTTCTGCATGTGACATTGCCTGAGAAATGGCAGAGGATGTTTCAGGTTCCCTTTTCCAGTAATGTGAGGAGCTTCCTTTTCTTTCCTGTAAATCTCTCTGGAGTACCTGCCTTGAACCAGGTGCTGTGCTGGTCGTGAGGGATGCTGACCAAGACAGGGCAGGTTTTAAGAAATTCAAAGTTTGGGTGAAAGAGAATACATACAAATTCTGTTACAATACCATGCATACAATGGATATTATGGTTGAGAGATTTTAAAAGGGTTTTGGGAAGGACTTTCCTGGTGTTCCAGGGTTAGGACTCTGCGTTTCCAGTGCAGGGGGCACAGGTTCAATCCCTGGTTGGGTAACTAAGATCCCTCTTTCCATATGGTGAGGCCAAAAATAAAAAGTGCTCTGGAAAGATGGAAGAGAGAAGAATCAATTATTTCATTGAAAGGAGTCTTCAGAGGGTGATGAGAGAAGCTAAGATCTGATCATTTTCTGCTTCGAACCCTGGCTTCCGTAGCATCAAACAGTGGCTTGTAAGGACACTATTTGGTTCTTATGTGCTGAACCCCATTTTAAGGTGGAATTTCATATATAGGATTGCTGATGATATGCTTGGGCTTGTGTGATCATTTGCTTAAAGTATGATGACAGTGAGGCTAAATTCTCAGTCCCTGCTCCCATCAGGCCACATCTATACTCTTGTCACCAGCCAGCTATTGCTGAAATGGCTATCGTTGTCCAGAAAGGAGCTGGGCACTGTGCTTCCTGACACTAAGGAGAGGTTGGTACTCTAGGGCCTGTGAGGCTGTGTCTGTGTAGATGGTCAACCAAGAAATCAGGTCTTAAATACTGCTGCTAGGGTGTTTTGTGTTTTGTTTTATAATCACAGTTCTTTGTCCTTGACACTAATAGTCTCCAAAGAGGAGGGTTATTGCAGGCTGAAGAGGACCACTGATGGGTATAGAGGACCATGCACATGTGCCCTGGAGCAGCACATCTGTACAGCATCGGGTTGCACAAGGGAAGCTGGAGCACATCTGGGCGCCTCTAAATGGCACGCAGAAAGCATTTGGATATTCGTACTTTCTTAGCGCTGCAGACAGAAGCTAAAGCTTCTCTGTAGCATCTGAGAACTGCACCCCAAACATCTCGGAGCATCTTGCCATCATTATTAGAAAAATACGGCTTGGAGCATGCGGTCCAAACTGCCACTTGAAAGGCTTCCGAGCATATTTTTGAATCCCCTCAGAATGGATGCTGGAAAAGGAATCAGGACAGCATGGAGGAGTGATGAGGAATAAGAAAAACACCAGGGGTGGGTGGGGGTGGAAGCAGCTTTTTAGATGACTTCCCATGAGTCTGAGAAAACAAACAACACATGGCTGAGTTATAGAGAGAATGCCACTTTGTACGTTTTTTCTTTTTATCCCTCACTTTTTTATTGAAATATAATTGACATATAACATGGTGTTAGTTTCAGATGTACAACGTAATGGTTCAATATATGCATATATTGCAAAATGATCACCACAGTAAGTCTAGTTATATCCATCACCACATACAGTTACCCATTGTTTTCTTGTGATGAGAACTTTAAAAATCTACTCTCCAAGCAACTTTCAAATGTACAAAATAAAATTATTAACTGTAGTTATCATGCTGTACATGCAAGTTTAAATTTTCCAAAAGTTCTATTGAGGAAATTCACACATGTACAGTCCATCAGTTTGAAGTGTGCAATTTAATGGTTTTTAGTATATTCCAAGAAATGTGCACCCATCACCACAGTCACCTCACAAACATTTTTATCAGCTCAAAAATAGATCCTGAACCCTTTAGCTATCATCCCCTCCCCCACCCCTCCCACAGCCCTAAACACCGCTACTGTAAGTCCCCTGGATACGAATGAGTTCCATTCTGAGAGCTTGTTCAAAAGTGCAGTTTGTTCGTTGAGTCCAACAAAGTTAGCGTAAGTACCCAACTAACACAACTGGCTACATAGTCCTTGTACTATAATAAGTTCATAATACTTTTCACACAAATAATACAGTATAAGAACAAGTGATGTCTACCATCTTTTTGCTTCCCTCCACTCTCCTGATTATTTTCTCTTTTGTTTACATTGTTAGCGCTTGACGCATCTTAGCAGTACCAGCTACATCACCACTGCTTTTATGCTTGCTTCTGGATAACCTGGGCTTGAAACAAAGATACTGTATGACTGTGCTCTCTACAGAACTGTACAGTAAGCTATACAAACGCACAACGGCCTGTAGAGGATGCCCGCACGTGACCATGTACACCAGACACGTGAACTTATGCGATTGTTCATGAGAACCTATGTTTGCATCATTGAGAGTGTGCAACTTGAAGTTTCCTATGTAGGGGACTTACTATAATCTACTTTCTGACTCTAAATTTGCCCGTTTTGGACATTTCAATAGGTGTGGATTCTGAGGGCCCCGGGAGAATGTGGTCTGAAGTATCTCCAGGGTCAGCATGGTCACAGGAAGGTGGCCCTGAGCCCCAGGTGTGTGCGTGTATGCTCAGTTGCTCAGTGTTATCCGACTTTTTGCCATCTAGCCCATTAGGACTATAGCCCACTAGGCTCCTCTCTCCATGGAATTTTCCAGGCGAGAATACTGGAGTGGGGTGCCATTTCTTTCTCCTTCCCAACCCAAGGGTCAAAACTGCATCTCTTGCATCTCCTGCATTGCAGGGGATTCTTTACCATGTGCCACCTGGGAAGCCCTGGTCACCATAGTTATAAAAGCCATCAGTCCAGGCAAAAGAGGGCAGAAGATGCCAGGTATGCAGACCTCCCCAGCCTGCATACCTGCATGCGTGAGTGGATGGGGCCGGTGTCCACCCTAATGGGGAAGTCTGTGTTGCAAGTTACGTGTCCCGAGAGGCAGCCTCTGTGATGAGTTTCTCGTGCAGGGTATTTACTACACAGTATGCTTGAGATGGTACATACGGAGGCTGGGGGACAAGGAGCAGAAGTGGATTCAGGGAGATGTTGAATTGCAGTGCATACCCGACACCAGCTTCAACTGACCCCACAGGAAGGCTGCCCCACAGGGCCCCAAGAGTTGCCCTGAGTTGGGCCAAGATGGCCAGGCTTTCATAGTCGCGCGTGAATGAGTTATCAGGTGAGGGCTGCTCTGGGAACCAAGGCGACCTGGAGCAAGTCAGCTCTTACGTCTCAGGCAATCAACCCCTGCACAGGCTGAGCTGAAGGGTGCTGGCTGATAGCAGCTGGGTCATTCAAGGAAGGGAGATGCAGGTTGGGCATTTTGGTGTCCACTATGGTATGTGTTGTGGCTATATTCCTTCATCCATTAGCTCATTCATTCATTCATGAAAGCAAACCATCAGCCATGGTGTTCACTTGCCACTTCTGGAAACCAGGCACTGTTCTGTGTCCACTGAACTCAACATTGAGAAGCAAACCTACCTTCTAGTCAAGAGATAGTCTGTGCACAAGGAACGTGAGGGTACCAAGTGGTGCTTGGTGCTCTGACGATCAGGAAGGGGCTGAGATGGTGAGTAAAAAGGCATAGCCACAGGGAGACGTAGGATAAGAGCGTTGCAGGCTGAGGGGATGGCATGGCAGAGGCCCCGTCAGGAACCCCGGCGAGTTGCAGAAAAGAAACAGGATGGTAAGAGCGTGGAGGAGTGGAATGAAATGAGGTCAAGGCAAGGAGTTTATATTTTATTCTAAGCATGATGGGAATTATTAGGTTTGTAAGTAGCAGGGAATTTTCTCTAAAGGGGCACTTACCTGAGAGTGTTTAGCACCTGCCAGTCTGGTGTCTTTCATGTGAGTAACTCATTCAGTCCTCACAGCAGCCCTATCAAGTAAGTACAGTTGTCCACCCCATTTTGCAGTTGAGGAAACCGAGCACAGAGGATAAATGACTTGCCTAAAGTAAGTGGCCGAACTGGGGACCCAAACTGAGGAAGTCAGGCTTAGGATTCTGTGCGCCTGACCCCTTTATTCTGGAAAGACCACCTGGTTAATATGTGGGGCAAGGGTTGAATTGGGAGGCTGTTTGGGAACCTGTTCTAGGTGGTTTTGCTCTGGAGTTGGATGGATGTGGCTGCATTTGGTAAATGTGGGTGTAAGAGAGTGTGACATCTATGATCTTCTTTATCTGGGGGACCTGGAGGGTGGGGAAAGCCTGGGTTGTCACAGGTCTCCTTGTGACCTAGAAAGAAAACTGATTTCCCTGTAAGGGACATGGATTCCTCCCTGCTGTCCCCAGAAACCGTTCATTTTCTAAAGCTTGCTTGTTCTAAATCCTTGCTCTGGGATGGGTTGGGATGAGAGAAGGTCGTGCCAGGGTGCCTCAGGCCCCAGTTCCCTCACTCCCACAAAGAACTGTCCCCTGCACAGGAGCCGTGCACCTGGGAATCCTGCCACGATGCTGTTTGCCACACATGGTGAGGGCAGTTGGAGATCAGCATCACTCACTCAGTGGTCCTTAACCCCCAAAGGATGATGAAGCTAATATTTAATTAGGATATATACGCTTGGGACTCTGTCAAGATTTTTTTAAAAAATTATTTCTTGACCAGAATGAGAATACGTTTTCCATTCTGTTGTGAGGACTTATCTTCTACTGAAAGTCAGAAAATTGGTAGTGACCTTGACTGATAGGAAGTGAAACTTGAAGGTGCTCTGGAGGACTGTGTTGAGGAAAATGGTTTGACTCTTTTGGGGAAAAGCATGAGTTGATCGGGATTAATTTTTTTAAAGCAAGGTTTAGGGGGCTGTTTGAAGGAGTATTGTGGTAGAAAAAAAGGAAAATTAATACTTGGTTTCACTCTCACTTTCATTATTCTGTCTAAAACTGTGATGTCAAAAAAATAAATAAATAAAAAAAATAAAACTGTGCTGTCTAGCATAATAGCCATTAGCTATACTTGGGCATTTATAAGTGAAGTAAGTTAGACATAAAAAGACAAGTGTCATATGATATCACTTATATATGGAATCTAAAAATATGATACAAATTAACTTATTTACAAAACAGAAACAGACTCACGTAGAAAACAAACTTATGGTTACCAACAAGTTTGAGATTAGGAGTTTGAGATTAGCATATTCACACTATATAAATTAGATAAACAACGAGGGCTCACTGTATAGCACAGGGAACTCTACTCAATATTCTATAATAGCCTATAAAAAAAGAACCTGAAAAAAACAGGTATATTAATATATGTGTATGTATCACCTAATCACTTTGCTGTAGCAAAACATTGTAAATCAATTGTACTTCAATATGAAATAAAAGTTAAAAAAGCAAATTTAAATAAATTAAGATGAAATCAAATTAAATTAAATATTTGTCAGTCACATGGGTCATATTTGAAGTGCTTAGTAGCCACATGGCTACCTTATTGGACAGAGCAGATCCGGAAATTTTCCATCATTATGGAAAGTTGTATTGGACAGCACTGCTCTAAGCCTTAGAATCTAAGACTGATTTGGAATCTTGGAGTTACACTGTAATTTATGATGCTCAGGAGAGTAAAAATTTTTACAGAGAAACCTATAGATAGGTTTAAACATGAAAAAAAAAAGGCTACCCCATCTAAAAGGACCACTCTGAAGTCCCACTATCTAAAGATGATAGTCTAATTTTTTTCTGGCTCAGTCAATACATGGAACCCTCAGTTCCTGAAAAGTTGGGTCTGTGGCTGAGTTTTCCAGCTTGATTTTGTTTTGTAGGATATATAGGACCTTTTCCCATTTTGCAAGTATTTCAAGAGTACATTCCAACCCAGACTATTACCTGTCTGGCAAATGGGCATAATAATTCTAGAGGGATATAGTGTAGGCTCATGAAAATTTTTATTACATTTTGAAATTACAGGTGAAAGATGTTTATATAGTTATCCTAAGAGATATACATAAAGTAGAAATAGCGTTCGAAAGTTTTACATTGACTTGGAATTTAAATCATCTTGTGCATTATTACCCACATTGCATTTGGAGCTTCCTTTTATTAGGTAGTAATAATTTTAGTGTAGATGAGAAGTTATGATACTCTAACATTATCCTTACAGGATGTCTGTTTTCTAGATTAATGAACTCTTCAAGCTGTAATCCAAAGGTTCAGTTCAGTCCACTACCTGTTTGTGTAAATAAAGATTTTTTGGAACACAGCCATGCCCATTTGTTTGGGCATGTTGTAGTTTTTTATTACAGAATTATATGGTTGCAACAAAATGATGTGCAGAACTGAAGATATTTACTCCTTCCTTTACAGAAAATGTTTGCCAGCCCCTGGTCCTGATAATGGGCAAGTGTTTGGTGTACCTTTCCAGTTTGGAAACAGCTGTGCAGGCCAGGTTTGCAAAAGTCTTTAAGAGTAGTCACGGATTTCCCGATGCTTTTAAAATCTTTTATGGCTATGTACATTTCAGCTGAGATTCTACTGTATAATTCTGAGCTGAGATTGTCTCAAACTGTTGCTTACTTCTTATAACACTCATCCCAAAATTTGAAAGGAAACTGGATGTTAAGGAAGCCATTGAGATACAAAAAAGATACAGATTTCACTTCCTTTTAAGCATCACTGATATAGCTCAATACCTGGCAATATCGGCTATGTTATCCATAGGTGAATTAAATAGTACCAGATCTATATTAAATAGTGGGTCTCTAAGTACATAAGCCCATCTTTTCAACATTTTTTGTAGTGTTTTCAGCTTAATGTGGCCATCCCTGAGAAATATGAAATAGCTTGATTCCACTTACTATGCTTAATTTTTATTTAGTAGACAGTAGAAAGAATAATCACACATCACACATTTGGCTGGGGGGGGGGCTCAGTGACAAAATGTCACTTCCTGGGAGCATCATCCTCCCTGTTCTTTTACTTTTCTATTCTTCCTGGAAGACTCTCATATCTTCTACTCATTGCTCTAATGAATGATTCTTTCTTCTTCCTTATCCCTCAGCTGATGATTTTACTTTTCTCCTTTTATTAATTGAAGCTGACCAAAGACAGCTTCCACCACCTCCTGCAATCACATCTGCTCACCTTCCAGAATCTGTGCCCTAACTGTCCACTGCCCTGACCCTGTTCTCACAGGTGATGTCTAAAGCCAGTTTCTCCAGCCTCGGTGGGAGGAGAGTTTGGGGGGAGAATGCATACATGTATGACTGAGTCGCTGTGCTGTGTACCTGAAACTGTCACAACTTGTTAATCAGCTATACTCCAGTATAAAATAAAAACTTAAAAAAAATAAAGCCAATTCCTCCAAATGTCCCCTGGGTCCCGTCCCTCCCACCTTCTCCAGGCCACCGCCATCCCCTCTCTCTTCTGCGTCAAATTTTTTGTTTTTCTGGTGGATCATTCCTATCAATATATAAACTTCGATCCTCTTAAAAGAAACAAACAGCACTCCTTGACCCTAGTTGTCCCCACCAATTTCCACACAGGTCTTTGCAGCAAATCTTCAAGGAGTTGTTTATATTCACTGTCTATGTCTTGTCTTCAGCCATCCCCTTTACACTCACTTCAGCTTTTCCCCTCATCTCTTGCTTCGTGGAAGTTGCTTGTCCCGTCTATCAGTGACCCCACATTGCTAAATCCAGAGGACAGCTTTCCATCGTCATCATCTTGACGCATCGGCAGCGTTTGACCTGGCTCTTCACTCCCTACTCCTTGGTGTTCCTTCTTTCCTTGACATCGATCTCATCTCTCCACCTGTTTTCTGCTTTCTGTCGCCTGTTGATCATCTCCTTCAGTGGCTTCTCCTGCTTTCTCCAAACTTTTACTGTTGGGGTGCCCCAGAGTTCAGTCCCCAGTCTTCTATCTCTCTGTTCACATGACTATAGATGTAAGCTCCTGCATCTTGAGTTGCAAGATGTAGATTGCAGTGTGCTCTCCCTGATAGCACCAACTGCCTGCCTACTGCAAACTAGAACCCCAGTGGAAGCTGCATGCCTGAAACCATGAGCTAATGATTAAAACTCGGTGCTTTGGGTGATCCACATTTTTGTCCTGTCTTTTCCTGAAATTTTCTGTTTCAATGCAACGAAATGATGTGGGTGGCTTCTGTTCCCCTGTAACATTTGCATGCTGTCATTGGCAAGCATCCTCTCAGCTGGGACCCAGCTGGATCCTCCTTGTCCTTGGGCCCAGAGACAGGGCATCTGCTCTCTCTTCTTCATTTCACAATTGGGCAGCACCTGAAATCTGGTTTTAGCGACAATCTGATTATGTGTCTCATTCCATTAGTAGACTTTGAGCCCCATGAAGGCAGAGCTCTGTGGGATCTGTCTCGGGACACTGATATCTGACCCAGTCTCACCCATGGCAGGGTTTAATGAACGTTCATGGAATTGTGAGTGATATTGCCTGAAGCAGAGCCTCATTAGAAGTCCTGCATGAAGCAGATGGAAACAGTTCTGGAGATGGATGGTGGCGATGGTTATACCACAATGTGAATGTACTTAATGCCACTGATCTGTGCACTTATCACTTATTCTTTTTTTTTTAATTTAATTTTTGGCTCAAATTTTTTAAAAATTTAATTAAATTTATTTATTTATTTTTGGCCCTGTCAGCACACGTGGGATCTTAGTTCCCTGACCAGAAATTGAACCTATGCCCCCTGCATTGGACGCACAGAGTCTTAACCACTGGACCAGCAGGGAAGTCCATGAACCATGCACTTAAAAGTGGTTAGGATAGTAAACTGTATATATATTTGACCACAATAAAAAAAAAAATTGGGGGGAAGAAGTAATGCATGAGGCATCCATCAGTCTATGATACTCTTGGATTGTCTTACTAGACTAGACAAGATCAGGAGGCATGGAGAATTTCTACTGAGGAGGATGGAATTGTTGCCATTAGTTCTGTGCTGTTAAAAATGCCTTTTCTTATCTCTGCTGTTTATCTATGCTTTAAAATTTGGTTCACTCTACAGTTTTTCTTTGGTTCCTGTATCCCTTTGATAAACTGCTTATTTGTGATCATCCATCCATCAGATTTAATAGTTGAAATTTCTACATTTTAGAGCCACAGACAAGTAGAAGTGGAGATCATGGACCAGAGACTTGGGATCAGACTGAGTTCCCATCCTAGCGCTGCTGTCTGCTACATGTGTTCTTGGACTTTTTGCACGTTGGGAAGGTCCAGGAGGAAGGATCAAGCCTGTCTCATCGGCTGTCCGTGTGCACCATATTTTGAATATGGATGTATACTAGATGGAATTATTGTATTACTACTGATTTTTGGCATAATAATGGTATTGCAGTTCTATAGAAGAACATCCTTATTCTTTAAAAGACATGCTGAAATAGAAAAAAAAAAAAAGCCTAATTTTTTTTCCCCTCCATTCTCTTCTGTTTATTTAAAGAATAGAATCCAAAGTCAAATCTGGTCCTGTTAACGTAGAAATACTCCTTATAATTTTTATAAACAAAAGAGTTTTTACTCTAAATGCAGTTTTAAGTATGTTTTCAGTTTCAATAAAAGTCATTTGCATTTCAAGCATGGGACATTGCCTTCATTTGGAGCAGGATGGTTGCAAATATCCTAGAGAATTCACAATTCAAGCAACTTTCGTATCAATGTGCTTCTTTTTTCAGTCTAGAGCTGGTTGATATAACATTCAGTATAGCAATAAAAAGTATTCCAAATACAGCAGGTGACAAAGTATTTTGGGGGATTCATTTGCCAAACTTACTATGGTCTTCTGACTTGAGCTCAAGAAATGAAAAGTGGAGAATAGAATAAATATATTTTATTTTTTAAAAAAAGCACCTGGTGGGGGCTCAGCACATAGGTGAACTGGATTGGGGTGAATGAATAAACCAGAGCATCTCCTTACTGTAGTGTGCGCTTTTACATAGCTTGGCTGATGCCTTGTGATTGGGGGAATAAGGTTTAACAGTGCTGAGGACAGAGGGCAGAACCTCTCTGCTCTTCCTGGACCCCCAGGCCTCATCTGCTTCTCCAGCCCTCTCCAGGCAGCTGGAAGATGAAGTGATCTGTAATCCACCTTCAATACGAGTCCAGGGGAGAGCAGGCAGCACAACTAGTTGAAGACCCAGGAGGTAGTTCCTTGGAGGATTTCCTTGCTGAACTGAGTTTTGGACCTTTTATTTGGCTCAGTGGCTGAGGGATGGAGAAGTAGTTTGTCTTAGACACATGAAAGGTGAAGAAGCATTGTCTCAGCGGAGTTCAGATGGGGCTGGTTGTCTGCTATTTGATTGACCAATGGACTTTTGTTGCTTTAGACATCTGTGTGCATGAATTCCTAGCTTGTTCTATTTCTTTCCACCGACTGGGGAGTTTTTGGGGGTCCAAACTGGGCCAAGTACCTAGAGAGAGAATTTCAGAAAGAGAGAGAGGAGAAAATCACATGTGTTTGTGGGATGGAGGAGGAAAGATATTCTCAGGATTCTTGGCCCCAAGGACTGATGCTGATCCTGGGTGGGGGGGATGAGAATAGTTAGAAAACCCAGCTGACAGATCTGTTTTCATGAGGGATTTTGTGTGATCTGTGGACCTAAACAGGATTTTTTAGGACCTTGGCTCAAAGGAGTATACATAGCTGTGGAAGGGGCATTCTTTGTGCCTCTGCTTAGAGCCCAGCTCCCTTCTGGTACCTTGGTGAATCTTTGAGGCCACCTTTGGGTCAGCACTAGCTTCTGTGGGGGTATAACTAATGCAGTTTGAGTAAATGTTAAATGCAGTTGAAATAGGATTTCATGTTAGGCTGCCCAGGGCACCTGTCTCCTTGTTGGTCACCATGCCCGATTTGATGACCTGGCTGGCTAGCCTGTGTGCCCAGCCTTCCCCATCATTCTGTCTGAGACTTGAGATCATTGACAAATTCAGACTGCCTCAGTAAGAGGAAGGTTCTGGGGCTTGGACTGTCCAGAGTGTGTGTTCTGAGATTCGACAGACCCAGGCTTCATTTGATTGCTGTGTGACCTCGGGGAACTTTTTTTTTTCCCCTCTTTCAGCTTTGGTTTTCTCATTGGGAAATGGGAATGATAAGATTGTGGTGAGGATTTAAGGGAATCAGAGATCTGAAGGGTTTGCACAGCTTGACATTCAATAGCTTATGATATTGCTGTTTACATTATTAGTTATCTTAGTGTGCGAATTGGAATCCAGTTACTCTTGCAGAGTATGTGCTTCTCTGTATCAGTTGGTAGAACTTAACTCACTCCCTGCCCACACGTTGTATGAAGGAGGCTGCTGTCACTTCATTTATGAAGAGACTGAGACCCAAAAGGGTGAAGTTTGTTTCTTCAGCTCACAGAGCTGGACTGAGGTATGGCAAGTGAGTATTTCTGAGTAACTGGTCCAGAGAACTTCTTTCTGCCAACATCACTGGCTCATGGCAGCACTTAAAAGCATGTATCACAACACACACAAAATGTATATCTCTCCCTTGGTTACAGACACACAGGTGGGTGGAACATCACATACAAGGTGTATTTTTATTTTTATTGAAGTATAGCTGATTTACAATGTTGCATTAACACAGCGAAGGGATTCAATTATTTATCTATCTATCTATATATATATCCATATTCTTTTTTAGATGCTTTTCCATTATAGGTTATTACAAAATAATGAGTATAGTTCCCTGTGCTGTACAGTATGTCCGTGTATAGTTCCCTGTGCTGTACAGTATGTCCGTGTTGGTTATTTTATATATAGTAGTGTGTATATGTTAATCCCAATCTCCTAATTTATCTCTCTCCCTGCTTTCTTCCTTGGTAACCAAAGGTTTGTTTTCTATGTCTGTGGGTCTATTTCTTTTTTGTATATGAGTTCATTTGTATCATTTTTTTAGATTGCACATATAAGCCATGCCATATGATATTCATCTTTCTCTGTCTGACTTACTTCACTCAGTATAATAATCTCTAGGTCCATCCATGTTGCTGCAAGTGGCATTATTTTCCTTAATTTTATGGCTGAGTAATAGGTTTTGATCAGCTAGTTTATCAAGGTCTTGCTTAGATCTTCATGGACTTGAAAGTTTGCATAAGGTGTGACTCTCAGGCAGCAGGCTTCCGTTACATGAATCAGGCGGGACAGTTCTCCAAGGTGTCTGCAGACAGTCTGTCAGCCTGCGGGGAGAGGTTGGGCAGAGAGCTGACATCCAGAGATCACTTCTCACAGGCGTTCCTTCATTCACGGCAAGCCCACTGCCTTCATCACACTTTGCAGATGAGGAAACGGCGCTGGGGAGATCACTCGTGCGCCGAGGGTAGTGAGGGCTGGGACTTGAACCCTGGCAGCCAGACTCCAGGCCTGCGCTCTCACCCTCTGTGCAGCCCTGGGGGTTGGCTGATGAGCACTGTTCATCAAAAACGCACTCTGAACCTACAGATGAAAGAGGAGGCCTGCAAACATGCAAAGGTTCCTTTGTGAACCGAATTGTGCTTTAGTTGTTCTCTGTCAGCAAAGAGCCACCATGAACTCCCAGGTCGTCTGCCCGGGCAAAGGGCTGATTTATGAGGATTTGCTCAGCTCTAACCAGCTGGTTAACGACAGGATGCTTTTAACGTTTCAAGGGGAGGAAGTGAATAAATAGGCATTGAGGGTGAAGCTGGCCAAGTCCCTGGGGTTGGCTGGACAGTGAATTCAGTTGAAAGAAGTTTTGACACACAATGCTGACATCACTAGACCCAGTTTTGAACCAGGGCTGTGCTGTGCTTAGTCTCGCTCAGTCGTGTCCAGCTCTCTGCGACCCCATGGGCTGTAGCCCACCAGGCTACTCTGACTATGGGATTTTCCAGGCAAGAATACTGGAGTGGGCTGCCATGCCCTCCTCCAGTCTATCTTCCCAACCCAGGGATTGACTCCAGGTCTCCTGCATTGCAGGCGGATTCTTTACCATTTGAGTCACCAGGAAGGCACAAGAATACTGGAATGGGTAGCCTATTCCTTCTCCAGGGCATCTTTCCAACCTAGGAATCGAACCGGGGTTTCTTGCATTGTGGGTGTATTCTTTACCAAATGAGCTACCAGGGAAGCCCTTTTTGAACCAGAGTACTGAATAAACGAGAGCCAGAAAATCAGAATTTGAGGGTCAGTTTTCCATTTCTCATGGAGAAGAGCCATCCAAAGAAATCTCCGTGTGTATTATTGGGAGTGGGGGAGGTTATGTGATTTAGATGGACAAAGTCAGATGGAAAAGGAAAACTAGTTGCCCAGATAGTAACAGGTGATGCACACCCTTAATTCATTTTAAATTTGATAAAATTACTATGTGAAGTTTATGAACAATTAGAAGATTTATATTTTATATGATATCCTACTAATTCCTTGTGTATATTTATCCCATAGAATACAAGAAACTATTCTACATTTAATTTTATTTTTTCAGTTCAATACTATAAGGCAATACATTGCCTTTTTTGTCCTTAAGAAGAAATGCAAAATTAAGATGTTTTTGCAGAATTAACATAGTGGGTCAAGATTTCTATAATCCTTCAGTATGTCTTAGAAATAGAAGCCATGAGGCAGTGGTCAAGTGTATGTCCAGTATGTGTGTGTGCTCAGTCACTCATTTGTGTCAGACTCTTTGCGACCCCATGGACTGCAACCCACCAGGATCCTCTGTCCATGGGATTTGCCAGGCAAGAATACTGGAGTGGGTTGTCATTTCCTACTCCAGGAGATCTTCCCAACCCAGGGATCGAACTGACGTTTTCTGCAGCTCCTGCATTGGCAGGTGGATTCTTTATCACTGAACCATCTGAGAAGCCCTATATCCAGTATATAATGACACTGAATATAAAGTTATAAGAACCAAAATGAAATGAACATGTTCTTCTTTAGTCCTTAGGTTCTCACAACCATCACTTTTCTTCCTTGTCTCCTCTGGCTCACTTCCACACTGGAGGAAACACTGACCCTTCCTGAGGGTCATTGGCTATATTTTTATTGATGTTCCTAAAGAATTCCTGAAGGTTTTTCTGCTTTGGGGGAATCAGTGACTCAGAAAATCCTTTTTGCTCATGAGAGAAACCAGTCTTTTGGCAGGCCCATTTGGGGATGCAAGTAAGGAAAGGGAAGGAGAACTGGAAGATACAGGGGGGGAAAAAGGTAGGAGACTATGATAATGATTATTTGCTTCTAAATCAGAATAACTGGGCAGCTTTCTGAAAAAGCAAACAGACTGCAAATTCATTACCCAGCTCTGTGCAGGATACTCATTCATTCATTACTCTGGATTGATTGCAGAGACAAAGTAGTATAAGTGCAATTTTAGACATCCCTTTTCAGAAATGAGAGCCAGACTTGAGCCTTAGAAGTAAGTAACTTTGGGACTTCCCTGGTGGTCCAGTGGGTGAAACTGTGCTCCCAATGCGGGGGACTCAGGTTGGATCCCACAGGCTGCAACTAAGACCCAGCACAGTTAAAATAAATAAATATTTAAAAATAAATAAAAAATATAATAAAAAAGAAGTAAGTAACTTCAAGTTGCTTAGGATGTGATGGAAGTAAAGAGAGAGAAAAGCTCTCAATGTGTCTCAGACTTTTCAATTAATTTCTTTAAAACAGTTCTTGCCCATGTGTCTGTCCAGGGCAGCTCCTGAGCCCAGCCTCATGCTCATGAAGGGCTCCATTTTCTCCACGTGAGCCTGACATTTCATGAGCATCTCTGGGGCATCTACCTGCTGCAACATGCAAAATAAAAATATAAGGCATTAACAGTAAATGATGGTTTGTGTTGGCTCTACTCCAGAGAAAATCTCAGGTCTGCCACTGGAGGCTCTTCCCTTCTTCTGGGCCAGCTTGTGGGAAGCCCAGGTCAGAGGATGGACTGGGAGAGCTGGGATGTCTCAGTGCTGTTGGTCTCCACTGCACACACTGCTTAGATACGGAGCCTTTCAGGCTGTGACCGGGGAAGGGACTCAAGAATGGGTGCAGCTCATACATTTACCTGGATGTGTGATGATCTTGAGACCATTTCCTCCCTTCATCCTATTAAGTGTTTAATGCTTTTTCATTTTGCCATCTAATTCTGCTGGTTGGTAGACATTCCAGCCTCCCGAACTCTCCAACTCTGGGGACGTGCCATGGTGACTGCCATGATTCTTCTCCCTCTGCTCTCCCACAGGCTATGGGAAGGCAGGCAGGGGAGCTGGCTGAAGGGAGATCTTTGAACTGAAGCAGCATGTGTGAATCCTGCAGAAACACACTCCCCTCCATGTTTGGAGCAGTTCACATGGTTTTATTCTTAGAGTCAGTGTGAGGGCACAGTCTGTTCAACTTTTATGGGTGGAAAATACATCCTCCTCACCTACCCTCCCTGCCAGAAAAGCATCAATAAAATGTAAGAGAGAATTTTTGGTAGAAACAATGAAACCAGATCATGTCCCAGTCTTTGGTCCTTTCTTCATTCTCCCCTGTATCTTCACCGTCAACACGGATAATCAATGGCACATGTTTTCTGCATACCCTTAGAAGGAATGCCTTTGGAAGAAAGCTTTGGAAACTGTGTAAAACTTGTGTGTTTGTGAGAAGCCCCAAATTCCAGGGCCCTTGATCACCACTTCTCTGCTCTTTATCTCATTACACTTTTTGTGACCTATGCAGGCTAATCGTTCAGTTTTGTCTGACTCTTTGTGACCCCATGGACTGTAGCGCTCCAGGCTCCTCTGTCCATGGGATTCTCCAGGCAAGAATACTGGAGTGGGTTGCCATGCCCTCCTCCAGTCGATCTTCCCAACCCAGGGATCGAACCTGCGTCTCTTATTTCTCCTTCATTGGCACGCCGGTTCTTTACCACTCGTGCCACCTGGGAAGCCCTTTGTGTCCTGTGGCACGTAATTATAGCTTTCTAATAACAAATCAGTACTTAATGCAGAAAATATTGAAAACATAGCTAAAGAAAACAAAATTCGTCCTTACCATGACTCACGTGTGGGAAAAATGAAAATTTTAGTATATTTCTTCTAGTCTTTTTTTCTAAACACACATGTTTATCACGGGGCTTCAACATGGCAACGTAGGTGTTGGAAATTCTCCTATTTTATTCCTTAAGTACTTGGACTCACTTTCTCCTTCTCAGTTCTCCTCATAGGAAAGGATTTTCATTGTCTTGAAGTTTTCTTTTTTTTTGAAGTTTTCACTTAGGGGGAAGGTTCTGCCCCTTACAGAAGACAAAAATGTGCCACTTAATGACACCCATAGCCCAATTATTTCTACCATAGAAAAGCCCGTGAAATTGCATCTCATCCAGACTTCTGAACCATCTTTGAAAATTTTGCAATCAATGCTGTTTTTAAATCTGACACTTAATAGGAGCAAAGGTGAAAAGCAGGGCAGAGTGAACTGTTAATACAATGCCCAGAGCTACACAGGGTCAGGAGAGCTGGGAAATGGTGTGAGTTGGCAATGGAAGACATTGTGGCTTTTATAGAACTGTGCGATTGCACATAGTATGATTAATAAATAGCTGTGTGCTGAGTCAACTGAGTCGTTGCTGCAGGGAAGAGAAACAAATGAATCCTCACAGGTTATATTTTGTCTGGGGAGTGAGGGTTAAACTGGGCATGAACTCACAGAATGTCTGATACCTCTTTCCCACCCCCAAGAGGGATTTAGGAAAGAAGAGAAATGCCCAAGCAAATACTTGATGGGGCAATTGCAGGGGGAGTTCTGGCATTTCTTTTCTTTACCATTAGCTTGTATTTCAGAAAGACCGAGGGCTTTCTTAAAGGGCCAGTAAGCACTGTACATAAGAACTATATCTAAGAAATTTCACTGAGACTATAATATTTAAGCTTTAAACAGCTCTGCAAAGACACATTTATTTCTAAATTAAACATTCTTCTAAAACATTAAAAAAAATTTTGGGGGGGAGTATAGTTGATTTGCAATGTTGTATTACTTTCTGCTGTACAGCAAGGTAAATCAGCCATAGTATACATATATCCCATTTTTTGTATTTCCTTCCCATTTAGGTCACCACAGAGCCTTGAGTTGAGTTCCCTGAGCTATACAGTAGATGCTCATTAATTATTTTATGCATAGTGTCAATAGTGTATATATGTCAATCCCAGTCTCCCAATTCATCCCACCCCTTCTGTGGAATGGATAAAGGAGATGTGGCACATACATACAGTGGAGTATTACTCAGCCATAAAACTTTTTTTATTATTATTATTATTTTAGAAAAGAATTAGGAAATAGAGAATTTAAAAACTCTCATCATCGACTTTTCGACAATAACCACCACTGCTAACACTCTTTTATACATTTTTGCCCTCTCTGCTCCCAGCTTTTTTTCTCTTTGCTTTGTCGATATTTTTAATCTCTTACTGTGGTCATTGAAAAGTGAACTTTTCAATGTGTGGAGCTTTGAAAAATGAACTTTTCAATGTGTGGAGCTTTGAAAAGTGAAAGTGAAAATGGCTTTGCCATGTCCGACTATTTGTGACCCCGTGGACTGTAGCTCACCAGTCTCCACTGTCCATGGAATTCTTCAGGCAAGAATACTGGAGTGGGTAAACATTCCCTTCTCCATGGGATTTTCCCGACCCAAGGGTCGAACCCAGGTCTCCTGCATTATAGGCAAATTCTTTACTGTCTGAGCCACTAGGGAAGCCACCTTGTCTTATAAATCATGTTTCAGTGAATATCCTTGTAGCTAAGGCTTTGCCTGCAACCTAAATTACTCCTTTGGGTATGCATCCAGCAATAGCAGGATTTGGTAAAGTGGTATATATATTTAAGATGTGTCACAGGGCACCACACTGATGTACAGAGATGTGGGTATACAACATGTACTACTTTTACACACTGATAATAATGCTTTCTCTTTTACTCAGCCTTTACGAACATTTCCTGATTTGATGTCAAGGCAAAACTACAAAGCACTACTGTATTTCAATTTTTACTTTTTTCATTATATAATGAAATAAAAAACTAGTTTTCATTTTATAATTGCATACTTATATTTCTTCTTCAGTGAATTGCCTCTTCATGTCAGTTCCACACTCCCTTCCTCATTTTGGGAGTTCTTTTTGTTATAGAGTAACATTAAAATTTTTTTAATTGAAATTTAGTTAATTTACCATAGTGTGTTTCAAGTATACAGCAAGGTGGTTCAATTATACACACACACACATATTTTTCAGATTCTTTTCCATTATAGGTCATTTTAAGATACTGAGTATAATTCCCTGTGCTGTATGGTAGGATCTTGTTGTTTACCTATTTTATAAATAGTAGCGTGTATATGTTAATTCCGAGACTCCTAATTTATTTTCCCCACTCCCCACTCTGCTATCACCTTTTGTAGCCATAAGTTTGTTTTCTGTTTTTGAGTCTGTTTCTGTTTTGTAAATAAGTTCATCTGTATCATGTTTTTAGATTCCATATATAGGTGATATCATATGATATTTGTCTTCCTCTGACTTAATATGATAATCTCTAGGTCCATCCACTTTGCAGATAACATTATTTCATTCTTTTTATGGCTGAGTAGTATTCCATTTGTCTATCTATCTATATCATCTTCTTTACCTATTCCACTGTTTATGGACATTTAGGTTGCTTCCATGTCTTGGCTATTGTAAATGGTGCTACAGTGAACATTGGGGTGCCTGTATCTTTGAATTATGGTTTTCTCTAGATATATGCCCAGAAGTGGGATTGCAGGATCATATGGTCACTCCATTTTTAGTTTTTTAAGGAACCTCCATACTGTTATCGAGTAATGTTTTTTAATATCTGGCAGACATTCAAATACATTTGCATTAAGCTACATAAAATACACAGCTGCAAGTTTCATATTTAAGAAAGGTAAGAGCACTTGTGAATGGGAGTGCAAGAGACAAACCTGAAGAAGAGAACATTTAGGAACTGTCTGGAAGTTTTTAGAACTGATACTTAACCACATTTTCCTAAAAGAAATATGCATGTAGAAAAGTGCTCATATCATAAATTATACAGTTCAGTGATTTTCACAAACCAAACGTATTTGTGAAAACCAGCACCAAGCCCTCGAAACAGATGGTCACCAGCATCCTAGAGCCTCCATATCTGACTTATCAGCATGGACTAGATGTAGCTGTTTTTGTACTTTACAAATTTGTTACTTGGCTTCTCCTTTCTTGCTCTACATTTTATTTACAGGATTCATTCACATGTCGTGTAGTTTTGGGTGTTCATTCACCTTGTTTTGTGGTGAATGTGCCACAATTTGTGAATCCTTCCTACTGCTGATGGGCACTGGCAGTTTTGAGTGTTTGGTTACAAATGTGCTTCTATATATATTCCTATATATTCTAGTACATGTGTTTCAGCACACTTGGTGTCGGGAGTAGAGCTGACATTTTAACAAACTTTCATGGGTCCACATCCTTCTTTCGTCTTCTCCACCTACCTCTCTTGAGCCAAGTACAGAACAGCACAGACTTGAAATGAATGTTTTTCTGTTTTGTCTTTTCTTGTAGTCACCCTTTTAGTAAGGATGCGAGTAATGAAGTTCTGTTAACAAGATACTGATATAAATTGTGGATAATGACTGTTGGCTTCATCTCTCTGTGAAGCACTACATTTTCCATCCTGTTATTTTCTTCTTCATCAGTTCTTGACTCATTCTAGTAAATGGAAGGTTCAAATTGTCTTAAGAGGAAAGAGTTTTTTAATGTATTGGTGTTACAAGCAACCTTTCTTGGTTTACTAGTTTAATGAAAACCATATCTTTGGGGCAAGAAATTGGATGAAGGCCATGTGCGTGCATGAGTTGAGGTTGAGATGTCCCAAATCAAGATCACACTGCTGTGTGATCTTCTGGTAGAATTAAATAAAAGGCATTAAAAAAATTTATAGCCGCCTTTTACCAGCTTTATGTCTGATTTTTTTTTTTTTTCTCTCTCTAGATTCTTTGGCTGACATGAGTTTTGAAGTTCTGCCATATTCACTTATCAGCCTGTGGCAAATGCAGTCCTACCAGAGTAAGATGAAAGGCTGAGAATTAAAAAAATCCATGTGCTACATAAAAATGGCCTATCCTTTTAAGGAATTGGCAGAGTTACTTTATTTCCCCCACACTTCACTTGCTGTCTTTCTCCCTCCTTTTATTTATCTGAATGTATGGAGAAAGGTTAAATTCTTTTTTTTTTTAAACCATTGTTCAATTTCTTTATTATTATTTTTGTTTATATCTTGGCCATGCTGCTTGGCATGTAGGATCTTAGTTCCCTGACCAGGGATCGAACCCGTGCCCCCAGCAGTGGAAACGCAGAGTCCTTACCACTGAACTGCCAGGGAATTCCTGAGAGAGGTTAAATTCTTAATTTGTTGTTGTTATTCTTCAACCCATCGATTTTATGTATAGTCATCAATACTTTCCAAAACCTGTCTAACCTGGCGATTCACTGTCTCAAGGCAGGCCAAATGTTTGGCGTCTTTCCAGTTTATTGGTATCTCTATAAACTATGAATCACTTTGTATCTCTGTCATCTATGTGACTAAATGTTCATCTCCACAGAAACTCCTGTGAAATGAGTATTGAAGACGTCAAAAATCTCAACCAAGTCTGTGATAGGGTAGTTCATGCCCGGCTTTTCTTGCCGTTTTGTCTGTTTGCTTATTTTCATTCTCCTTGCTTTAGTGTCCTCAATGTTTTATCTGCCACTAAAGGACACTATCCTTAACTTGATGAATAGCAAGATAATACTCTTAATTGATAATCTAGCGACAGTTAAAAAAAAAAAGTGAAAATGAAAGTTAGTTCTGTCTGACCCTTTGCGACCCCATGAACTGTAACCCACCAGGCTCCTCTGCCCATGGGATTCTCCAGGCAAGAATTCTGGGGTGGGTTGCCATTCCCTTCTCCAGGGGATCTTCCCAACCCAGAGAATGAACACAGGTCTCCTGCATTGCAGGCAGATTCTTTACTCTTTGAGCCACCAGGGAAGCCTAGCAACGGTAAACGGGGGCTTGAAAATCAGAACCAATGCCTGGCCAAAGGCTGCCATAGGTGACTCCCCTCTGTGGTTCACTCCCGTGTTTGTCACCCCACCCTGGTCTGGAGCTGTGTTTTCACTTTGGGCGTCTTGTTTCTTGAGATCCTGTTGTCAGGGCCCACATGGGCACCCCAGTGTCCTTTCCCCTGGGGCTTGATTCTAATCAGAGAGATGCTGCTACTGCCAGCCCTGGAAACATCACTATAAGACACTACCTGCAAGTCCCACCCCATTTATTCAATCATTTATTCCTCCCTAGAATGATGCTCTAGTGCCTGTGGTATGCTAGGCAGAAGAGATACCACAGTTAACAAGATTCAGCAGCTACTCTCAAGGAACTTATCTTCTAGTGCTAGAGATGTACAAGTAAATAGCTTATCATAGAAAAGTGTGAGAAATGCCCTATAGATATTGGGTGGAGAGTGGAACAGCCTCAGAAGATGGGCAAGGAGAGGCCTGAAGGTGGTTCCTCTCACTCGGAGCCCAGGACGTTTGGGGTTGGTTGTGTAGAAACTTGAATTTCCTGCAAGGTTTGTGAACAGAGAAGTGGTAGGTGTTTCTAGAAGATTTTTAAGCATTGGAGTGAGGATTACCAGGACTTTTAACATCGCTTCAGTTTTTAGAAATCCCTGAAAAGTTTGCTTTTGCAAACTTTTGAAATTAAGATTAAATATGGTGACTTCCCTGGTGGCTCAGATGGTAAAGCATCTGCCTACAATTCAGGAGACCTGGGTTTGATCCCTGGGTCAGGAAGATCCCCTGGAGAAGGAAATAGCAACCCACTCCATTACGCTTGCCTGGAAAATCCCATGGATGGAGGAGCCTGGTAGGCTATAGTCCATGGGGTTGTCAAGACTAGGATACGACTGAGTGACTTCACTTTCCTTCTTTTCACATGCAATTTTAGGATTCACAAAGTTTCTGTCTCCTAGTTCTTTGTATTTTCTTCCATGGTTTGAAGTTTCTTTATAAGACTGGGTTTTCCTTTTTTGATTGAGTTTTTCAGAATGTTAGGCTGCTCAGTAATTTTACGGAATCTACTTGTTCTCTTTTCAAGTAGCCTTTTAGGTGTTTTTTTCTTCAGTCAGCTGGGGAGAACACAGAAGAAGTTCAAGACTTGGTGTCACCAGTAACTAGATTTCAAAGAGCCGAGGCCTAGGCCTGGCATAAGTAGGAAAGGAGGCTACCCCCTACCTGACCCCAACCCCTGTCTCCCGCCTGCCTCTCCACCCCACCCCACCCCCATCATGCACTAGCAGTGTGTTTTGATTTAATAACATGATGCATTGTATAGCGCATTTTATATCTTCATGACCTGGTCATTGAAATTAAGCTATTTCATGACCTCTGCTTTCTCATTTTCCAGTGTTTATGTGGAAAAATGATTCCGTATTTGGGTTTTAGGAATATGTATTTCTGAGGGGATATTTTTAAAGGTAATTAAATAAAAGTCCTCCTAGCCCCCATGAAATCCTTGATGCGTTTGCAAGTTATTTTAACTTATAAAACCTTCAAATAAAACACATAGCAAGATAAGTTCAAATGGGATGAACAAGTATTTTATGAAAACTTTTGGTGATTTCTGTGGTTTCAATAGTAGGGTTGTGCTAAAACTAAAGATTTTCTATTGATTTACTATATCTTTCAGGAACTGCAGTCTGTGAAGAAGTTTTAATTCCTTCATCATTTCATTATTGCTTTCTCTTGCACTAATAAAACTGCTCCTAGAATGTAGAGTTTCATTGCATAATCTAAAACCTGTTTTAGATTTCTTAAATGCATTGTAACATGGAAGTATATAACCATATTAAAAGACCACTTTTCAAAACTTTGTAGTGTTAATGTATGTATAGGATTTTTAGTGATTATTTTCTGTTTATGCTATTTAATTAGAACCTATCTTTTTACATGTACTTTGATGTTTCACCCCACGATGAATTTCAGGTCCATCAGGTAGGCCCGTTAAATAATGAATTTACAAAGTCCTGGAATATTCACATTTTGGAGCCATTCAAATTTATTTATTTATTTGAAATATAGTTGATTTTACAATATTGTGTTGGTTTCAGACATACAGCAAAGTGATTCAGTTATATGCATATATATATAACATATATAAATGTTGCAATAAGTTTTAATTTTTAATTTAAGTAAGTTTATAAACTTATTATGTTTAATAAGTTTCAATTCTTTTTTCAGTTTCTTTTCCATTATAGATTATTGTAAGATACTGAATATAATTTCTTATGCTTCGTACTGGTTCTTCTTTTTTATCTTTTTTATTTATAGTACTATGTATCTGTTAATCCCAAGCTCCTAATATATCCCTCCCCTCTCCTTTCCCATTTGGTAACCGTAAATCTGTTTTCTGTGTTAGTGAATCTGTTTCTGTTTTGTAAATAGGTTCACATTCAAACTTTAAGAATAGAAAAAGACAGGTACACAAAGTTTGCTTGAAAGAGTGAGTGGAAGATAGTGTTGAAGCATCAGTGCAGAGAGGAAGCCATTAAATTGGCCAAAGGACAGTTCTTGGAAACCTTACAGACCATTCAGGAGTCAAGTGCAAACCAGAGAAAGTCAAGAAAAAAGGAGGAGACTTCCCTGGAAGTCCAGTGGTTAAGACTTCGCCTTCCAGTGCAGGGGCTGCGGGTTCAATCCCTGGTCAGGGAGCTAAGATCCCACATGCCTCATGGCTAAAAAACCAGAACACACACACAACAGAAGCAATATTGTAACAAATTAAAGACTTTAAAAATGGTCCACATCGAAAAAAAAAAGAGAGAGAGACCCTGGGGTCAGGAGAGTTTAGAATTTGCTCAGTAGTATGATAGATACAGCAGAGAGATGGTATATTGGATGGAGATGGTGTTGGGTCCAGTAAAGATGTTGTTAGAGAAAAGTTGAATCAGAAAGAGGCAGTTACGTGGCAAAGGTGAGCTGGTGGTGAGCAGGAGCACTCCTTGCTGGCACTGGGAGGGGTGTGACAGTGCAGGCTGAGCTAGTAGAGCACTCTAGTGTGGTGAGACAAGGAGCAGAAGGAGAGGACAGGCAAGTGCACAGAGATACATACCTGTCTTGGTTTTATTCAGAGTAATTTATGAAGCCCTTGGCAAGGAAGACTATGGCCACCTCTCATAGAAAGAGGTCAGTATTGCATAGAATCAGTGTTTAGATGGCAGGTCTGAAATTTGTGAATACCGCTGTTGTTGGACAGATTGGTGGTGTAGCTTTGAAGATTAGTTTGAAAATACATAAAAAAAAGTGCTTCCTTCTTCCTTTTATGGATCATGCCTCCCTAGAAGTCCAGAGCCAATAATGCATAGGAAGGAAGACAAATAAAAATGACCTTCGTTGCTCTGTGAGGCTGGCTGCTTGAGAGCCCAGGAGAGGCCGCTTCTCTCTGGCTTGAAGTTGCCGTGGTTGCTAACATTCTGTTGAATGAACTGTGAGATGCGTTCACTTTATAGGGAGGGGATGTTACATTTGCTAGCTGGACCATATGAGAACTTTTTTCCTTTCCTTACAAATGATAGAATAGACTAAAGAGACCCAATAGAATTAATAAAATTGTCAAGCACAATAAAAATGCCTGGATTATGTGTCTTGGTTGCTGTTTCCTCCAACTCTTCTTGAGGGCTTTAGTAGAGCTGGACCCAGCCATGAAAGGAGGATGGAAGAATTTTTATCTGAATGGCTTGGCAGGAAACGTCAGGTTTTTCTGCCAAGAAATCGAAATTTCCACTTGTGTCAGCAAGATGTGAATTAAAAAAGAGAAGTGCAAAAAGAAATAAACAAAAACCACACAGGTGCCTTTAAACCCAAGGTGCAAGGTTTTGGAGTCTCAGTCATGATTAATACTGTGCTGTTGAGTTGAATGTATCCCTGAGGGGTTAGGGGGAGGTTGACCAGCATCTTTGAAAGTGTGAAGTGCAGAGGAGACTCAGCTAAGACTTTCTCAAACCGGATCTTGTCCAGACCTCCTTCAAGAATGTCTGCCTGATCTATGTGCCCACATCCAACAGCTAAAGAAACTCCCTTTCCTATTCAGTAGCCTCCCCCGACACTGACTTAACTGTTCATTGGTCTGCTTCACCAACCCTGTGTCAAGGATGGAGACTTAGACGTGGGTGCATCCATATGCATCCAGTGTGGATAATGGCTGATCTTGACCAGTTTGTATTCTTTGTGTTGACTCGGTCAGCCCTAAACCTCCTGGATGCAATTCTTCACACAGGTTGCAGAAACACTCTCTCAGAACTCTCACTAAACTTGCTTTTGCCTTTTAAAAGCTATTTATTTTTATTTATTTATTTGGTTGTGCCAGGTCTTAGTTGCAGCATGCAGGATCTTTAGTTGTAGTATGTGAACTCTTAGTTATGGGATCTAGTTCCCTGATCAGGGATCGAACCTGGACTTCTTGCACTGGGAGCATGGTGTCTTAGCCACTGGGCCACCAGAGAAGTCTCTGCTTTTGCCTTTTGGTCAGGAGATTCCTAATGTGGTGGGAACAGAAAATCTCAAGACTGAATGCTTGCAGGTTTCTCCTCTACCCTTATTAACAAAAATATTGATACATGCCAGTCTGGGTTGTCCTGCCTTCAAAAACAGATCATTGTGGATTATATCTGCTCAGCAGAAGGTACCTTCACTTGTATTTAAAAAAGGCACATTGAGTAGCTTGATGTGGGAAATGGCCTCTGTCACCTTCAACTTCCGGGAGAGTGTGACTGGTTAGACCAATGTGTACTTATTTGTTTTGTGATTGTTTCGGAAAGAACAGAACTCAAACAACTGCAGACACACCTCAAGCTGGATAAGGAGACTGATCTTTAATCACACACATCTCAGATTGTATATTTAAAATTCATTATTTAACACTGAGAGAGGAAACAGTCAGGAAATGTTTTCTATCTTTAAGCTTATGAGAAAGGACAAAATCTACCTTTCCTCACTGTATAAATGGTCAGGTTTAGAATTATAGGGAACTGTCACTCACCTAGAGCCAGACATCCTGGAATGTGAAGTCAAGTGGGCCTTAGAAAGCATCACTATGAACAAAGCTAGTGGAGGTGATGGAATTCCAGTTGAACTATTTCAAATCCTCAAAGGTGATGCTGTGAAAGTGCTGCACTCAATATGCCAGCAAATTTGGAAAACTCAGCAGTGGCTACAGGACTGGAAAAGGTCAGTTTTCGTTCCAATCCCAAAGAAAGGCAATGCCAAAGAATGCTCAAACTACCGCACAATTGCACTCATCTCACATGCTAGTAAAGTAATGCTCAAAATTCTCCAAGCCAGGCTTCAGCAATACGTGAACCGTGAACTTCCAGATGTTCAAGCTGGTTTTAGAAAAGGCAGAGGAACCAGAGATCAAATTGCCAATATCCGCTGGATCATCGAAAAAGCAAGAGAGTTCCAGAAAAACATCTATTTCTGCTTTATTGACTATGCCAAAGCCTTTGACTGTGTGGATCACAATAAACTGTGGAAAATTCTGAAAGAGACCATCTGACCTGTCTCTTGGGAAACCTGTATGCAGGTCAGGAAGCCACAGTTCGAACTGGACATGGAACAACAGACTGGTTCCAAGTAGGAAAAGGAGTACGTCAAGGCTGTATATTGTCACCCTGCTTATTTAACTTCTATGCAGAGTACCTCATGAGAAACACTGGGCTGGAAGAAACACAAGCTGGAATCAAGATTGCCGGGAGAAATATCAATAACCTCAGATATGCAGATGACACCACCCTTATGGCAGAAAGTGAAGAAGAACTAAAGAGCCTCTTGATGAAGGTGAAAGAGGAGAGTGAAAAAGTTGGCTTAAAGCTCAACGTTCAGAAAACTAAGATCATGGCATCTGGTCCCATCACTTCATGGGAAATAGATGGGGAAACAGTGGAAACAGTGTTAGACTTTATTTTGGGGGGCTGCAGAATCACTGCTGATGGTGACTGCAGCCATGAAATTAAAAGACGCTTACTCCTTGGAAGGAAGGTTATGGCCAACCTAGATAGCATATTTAAAAGCAGAGACATTACTTTGCCAACAAAAGTCCGTCTAGTCAAGGCTATGGTTTTTCCAGTGGTCATGTATGGATGTGAGAGTTGGACGGTGAAGAAAGCTGAGCGCCAAAGAATTGCTGCTTTTGAACTGTGGTGTTGGAGAAGACTCTTGAGAGTCCCTTGGACTGCAAGGAGATCCAGTCAATCCATCCTAAAGGAGATCAGTCCTGGGTGTTCATTGGAAGGTCTGATGCTGAAGCTGAAACTCCAATACTTTGGCCACCTCATGCGAAGGGTTGACTCATTGGAAAAGACTCTAATGCTGGGTAGGATTGGGGGCGGGAGGAGAAGGGGACAACAGAGGCTGAGATGGTTGGCTGGCATCACCGACTCGATGGACATGGGTGTGGGTAGACTCTGGGAGTTGGTGATGGACAGAGAGGCCTGGCGTGCTGCGATTCATGGGGTCGCAAAGAGTCGGACACGACTAGCGACTGAACTGAACTGAACTGATTTGATTTCCAACTCACTAACTTGTGACTTTGGGGAACGTCATTTTTCTAAGCAAGTTTCCTTCATCTGTAAATGAAGGATGATGTTAGTACCCACTTTAAGGTTCGGAAATCTCACTACTAGTGTTTTGAATGGTGCTGCCTTATTGTTGGTGTGCATTTCTCAGGTGTGCTTCATCAGTTCGCTGATGGGTATCCCTAAGCTGGCTAAATTAGGGGATGGCACACTTTTTCTGGAAAGGACTAGCTAGTAAATATTTTAGAATTTGCAAGGGCCCTTTGGTCTCTGTCATACCCAACTCTGCTCTTATAAGGAAAAAGCAGCCATAGACAATATGAAAATGAATAACCCTGGCTGGGTTCCCATAAGACTTTATTCATGGACACGGAAATTTGAACTTTACATACTTTTCATGTGTCATGAAACATTCCTCTTCTTTTGATTTTTTTCAGCCTTTGAAAATGTATAATCCAGTCTTAGTACATTGGCCATATAGAAACAAAACAGGAAGTGGGTGTAAGATGCCAACAGTCATCCTAGGAGAACTTGCCTGATCATTTTTAGTAAATATTGCTCATGGAGAAACAGCACATGGATTTCTCGGGAAGATTCAAGTATCTCAAGTCGTAGCAAACCAAGTAGAGAAGAGATTGATATTTTCTACGCAAATTTCAAGTAGGCATACTTCCTAAATGTTGTTTATGGGCCTGATCCAAGATACATTTAAAAAGTAGGTGAAAGAGATGGCCAGTTAAATTATAGGTCATTAACTTGGATCCTCCTTCTTGTTGTGAAACAGCAATTATTTGCTCCCAAGACATCTAGCCTAGCTCTTGATGAAGGTGCATAGCAGTTTGTTCCCTTACAGTTTTTTCTGTATAATCCCATCTTTTCCCCTAGGAATCTGTGAGAAGTTGGGTGGAGTAGATTGGTGATGGCTTATTTTAGATAAGGGGAAGCAGCAGCCCAGAGAAATTCTGTGACTTTGCCTGAAGTTCAACCGATGTAGCAATAGAATCAGCCTTGGAAACTCAGCCACTACCTTCCAACCCACTTGCATCCCACCATCCTGCTTTGCACGATTATTAAACAGATAATGAGGAAATTAGTGCTAGTACATTCATAAATGCCATAATTTATAAAGATCCTTATCATATTTTGTTTAACCCTCAGGAAACCCTGGCAAGTAAGCAGGGCAAGTTTTATTGTCTGCCTGTTAAGTGAGGCAACTGACAATCTGGTATATTTTATAAGTTACTCAGGGTCACACACCGATAAAGCACTGGAGGCAAGTCTGGTCCTTAGGTTTTCTAACTCCTTTTATTATACCAAGCTGCCTTATTATATATATGATATGGCAGTTGATGTCATTAATATCCAAACATTAAAAAATAATTGAAAAAGAAATAACACCCTACCCTGGTTCCAGCCCCTGGCAGTGATTTTTAAGTAGAGGTTTGCGTTATGAGAATTTTTTTTGCTTTCAGAATGCTGCGTGTGCCTCCTGTAAAAGGTTGAATTAAATGCTTTTATTTTTGGTAAGTGGCCCATGTAAGTTTATTATTTATTTATTTTGGTACTTTTTGCTCCAGCTCCTTTGCCTAAACGAAGCACTGCTGCATTTTTATTGCATACCTCATCATTAAAAGAAATTGAAAAGACGCTTGTTAGTTTTAATATTGCATGGATGAAAATCTATCTGGCACTTTTAGGAACAGTTACAATTCCTAATAGTGCATTTTAAGAAGAAGTCTGGTTTTGTTCTTGATTAAGAAAAGAGACAAGACTTTCTGAAATTTGCTATAATTCGATTATCATCTTTCTTGGGGAGAAGGTCTCTTGCTCACTGTGACCCTGGTTTTATTGACTCATTCGGCATTCCTTTCCAGCCGGTGGGAGGAAAAGTATGCTCTGGGGCTGCATGAAGGACCTTTCGTTTGTTGGTAAATAACCCAAGCAAAGCTGCTTGCAAAGGCAAGTTTTCCCCTCTTCTCTATGAACCATATGCTTCTTTAACTATTGGACATATGCCCCTTTCCATAAACTACATGCAGCTTAAACTGTTGGAGCTATTGTTAACTTGAACACAAACCAAAGACTCAGATGCCTTCTGGCATGTGAATCCCCCCAAAGATGGTGGTAAAATATTCCTTTGCATAAATAGCTTTTCAGAATCCGGAGACACTGCATAACGGGTCATTTGATTACAGACTAAAGTAGCCTTTCCTGATAACTTTTATAGGAAGAGGTAGAATAATTTTAACACTGATCATCTTCACATGTACCTCTAAAGGAATGCCAAGTAAAGCAGTGTTCAGCTTTCAGGGCCTTTGTAGTAGACACTTTGCAGGGGTTAATCATCATTTATAATATTGATAAATGAGAAAGTCCTGCTGACTTGGCCACTTACCTGAAGGATGGCTTGAAGTGGGTTCTTTAGACTTATTGAGCCTCAGGGTATTTACCCGAATAACTGGGGTGCCAGGACCGCACACCTGGCAGACTGTAAGCAACCAATGGGATTAATGCTTTTGCACTTGACATATGATCTGGCTTTCAGTACAAGTTCAGCGAGTGTGTGCAGTACTCACTGTACACGTTTCAGTATGATCATTTCTAATGCACTTTCTTTTTAAAGTTCTTTTATTTTTTCTAATGCGCTTTTCTTTTGTACTTTTCAGCGGGTGACCTGGTGAAAGCTGGTTTGGCAGGAGGGGACGTTAGGGCATGTTAGGGATGTACTTGTTGGAAGGTGCTTGTGTATAGTACAAAATAATTAAAAATAGCCCTATAACTTGAAGTAAGTGAATTTACATAAAGCCCAATATCATTGTAAGGTGTTACTAATATGTGTAAAAATAGCCTGCCAAGCACTTATAGCTTTAAGAGGTGGGATAAATAGTTTAGAATAAGACTACAGGACTGCAGGAGATAAAATAAGACTATAGGAAAGAAACTCATGGGATAATTTTTCAATTTATGTGTACTTAATTTGGACTTCTCTAGAGAATTCTTGTAAAGGTCATACTTAGGATAGAATTAAAACCAAGAGTAAAAGAAATCAGCTATTTCTGCGCTGTAAAATTCTTGAGAAATACAGAACCATAAAGTAAAATATTGCATAGAAATATTTCATGCTCTCGGTGAATTTTTTAAAACCTAAAAAAAATGTATAGAAATAATTATATATTTGTTTTCCACCTTCCCCTCCTCCAAAAACTTGACTCCTTAAAGAACTTGAAGGCATAGTAGTCAGGTGGGTGAGTGGACTCTGAATTCCATTGCAGGCTCTGCCTCTTTCTAGCTGTGTTTTCTTGGATAAATAAACCTCACTTTTTTTATCTGTATAATGAGAAGTACAAGAGCATTTACCTCATAGGATTGGCATGTAACACCTTAGAAAAGTACTTAGTGCTCAGTAAAATTCTCTCCTATATTCATTAAAATCCTTGATTCGTTGTATTTAATAACAATATTCCATCCTAAGATAATGGACTTTAATTTTGTTACCTAGTTTTCCATATTATAAATAACACCGTGATGAATATCCTTGAAAATAAATTGTCTTCTTTTCTAATTTTTTTTCCCTTAAGATGCAGCCTGGAAGTGGATTATGGAAATATTTTAATAGTGTGAGAAAGTGACTAGCCCTCCATATTCCCCCCTAACTCTCAGTATTACTGCTTTTGCAGTTTTACTGTAATATCCCTCATTGTTTTGGGTACCAGACTTATTGGCAAAGGTGGTGGGTAAGTTCCTTTAGGGTAATAGCTAGTCTGAAGTGTGTAGCTAAACCTAGTCTGCTGCCTGTTTTTGTGCAGTGCATGAACAAAGGATGGCTCTTTCCATTTTTAAATATGATGTGAAAATTACATGAAATTCAGATTTCTGTGTTTATAAATGAAGCATGGGGACACCACCATGCCCACTGGTTTACCTCTTGACTGTGGCGGCTTTCATGCTGCAGCAGGGTTTGGTGGTTGTAAAGTTCCCAGACACATGCTTTAGGGTACTGCTGCTGCTGCTAAGTTGCTTCAGTCATATCCAATTCTTCTGTGGCCGCACGGACTGTATAGCCCACCAGGCTTCTCTGTCCATGGGATTCTCCAGGCAAGAATACTGGAGTGGGTTGCCATGCCCTCCTCCAGGGAATCTTCCCGACCCAAGGATCGAACTCGTGTCTCTTACATCTCCTTCTTTGGCAGGTGGGTTCTTTAGCACTAGTGCCGCCTGGGAAGTCTTAGGGCATTGATCAAAATTCAAATGTATTTTATATTTCTTGTCACTGAATAAGGAAGTCCAAGAGCCAGATCTTTTAAGTAGAAGCTTTAAAGTCTGACTGCCTGGGTTCCAGGCTCTGCCCACCAACCAGCTGTGTGTTCTGGGTAAATAGCCCACCTTCTCTGTGCCATAGTTTCCTCATCTGGCAAATGAGCAGAACAACAGTGTCTCTAATCAGGATACTGCTGCTGCTGCTGCTGCTAAGTCGCTTCAGTCGTGTCTGACTCTTCGCGACCCTGTGGACTACAGCCTACCAGGCTCCTCCGTCCATGGGAATTTCCAGGCAAGAGTACTGGAGTGGGTTACCATTACCTTCTCCAAATCAGGGTACAGTGAAGAGTAAAGCAAGACAAGTGAACCCCTCTCGATCTCATAGTAAGCAGATATTAGCTGTATTTCACTGGTATGTGGTTAATGAATTTGAATTGGTCAGATGAATGGGTGAGACAAAAAAAAAAATTACTTGTATTTTGGACAGGTAGATGAATTTGGTGTTTTATTTGTTTCCTTAATCGCTTTTACTGGGACTTCTTGAGTATAAAAATACATTCCCCTGGCGTTGTGTCTGGAAAGTTAGAAAAAGGGCAAAAGAAAGGTCTGGCTCTGTCCTGGTTCCCAGTCTCCTGCAGAGGCTGGGTGATTGGTGTCTGCCCTGTCCAGTTGGTTGGAGGAGAGGAGAGCATCAGGGTACCAAAGCCTCCTGTCTTGGCTGTGACCATCAGCATGGACTTTGGGGGAGATTAGGTTTTGTGACCATTCCTGCTTTTAGTCATAGTTTCTGAAAGTGTTCTGAAAGTGTTTCCCAAAATTTCAGACTTTTGTGGCTAAGTAACTAGAAGTAGACTTAGCTCTGTTAAAAGTGTGAAGAGTCAAAATGTGCTATTTTCGTTTGGGTTTCTCAAATGCAAGTTTCATAGCTGAAGTCAAAGTGGGCAGTGGCTAGAGGGAGCTTCTTTTTTTTTTTTTTTTATAAATTTATTTATTTTAGTTGGGGGCTAATTACTTTACAATATTAGAGGGAGCTTCTGTGGTAGAAACCTGATCCAGGAAGCACCTGGCCTTGCCCAGAGGCTGAGTCAGCAGAGGTGAGCACCCTTGCACCATCTCTAATCTGGTCCCAGTGGGGGTCAAGCCTTCAGCTCCTTTCTGTACAGTAATGATATTCTCTTGATATTTAAGTGTACTCTCCAAGAGGATCTGATTCCTGCCATAGAGTAAGCATGGTCTTTAAAATGTTATCAAAAATACGATACCACCATATGCTCAGGCTTTCTTATTACCCAGTTTTCTAAAAAACCAAAACCAGGCAACATCAACACACCAGATGAAGCCAGTTAAATTTGTGTTCATCGCCTCCCCCCACAATTTAAAACACGGTGGAAAGTTTAGGAAATGGAACTCTGATGTTAGGGGATTGGTTGGGTGAGAACCTGGGAACCACCATTCAGAAGTATGGCCAGTGGAGGCTGTCACACACAGAGGTTTTTTTCCCTGCTTGCCTTTAAAGGAAGAGCGGGAATTCCCTCGAAGTCCAGTGGATAGGACTCTGCGCATCCACTGCAGGGGACATGGGTTCAATCCCTGGTCGGGGAACAAAGATCCCCCAAGTATGGCAGGATCAGGGGCAGAGTAGAACTCCAGGGCAATAGGCTTGGTCCCATTGGAGGATGCAGCCACAGCAGCTGTCAGCTCACTTGAGCCTTGTGAGCAGACATTCCACGATGTCTCTTATGACTGTGGGTTGTGGATGCCACTATGGGTGGTTAACTGCTCAGGTTGTAGGTGCAAAGCAAGGAAGAGAAACTCTTCATTCTTTGCTTATAAAAGACTCGAATCGAGTTCTCAAAGAACTCTCTAATACCTAAATGTTCCTGAGACTGTTACTCGCAGATAGGCATAAATGCGCTATTAAGCGGAAGGAAAAAAAATGAGGCCCTCCTGAGAATTTATTGTACTGCCTTTGATGTCACTAATTAACTCACTCTGTGTAAGCAGTGACTAGTAACTAATAGCAGGCTAATAGAAGAAGCTTCATGACAGTTTAGAATTCTCAATGCAAGGGTCTTCTTGAGCTCATGGAAAATTAGGAAGGTCTTCGTTTTATAGGATGGCCTGCCGGGGCCCTCAGGGGCCTGTTTTGTTTTTGTTTTTTTCCTCTTCCCAGGTACAGGTGGGGCTTGGCTACTGCTTTCTGTCTAAAACTTTGAAAGCTGGTTAGTAAGGTTGGGTTTGTGCTGGCCCAAGTCATAGTGTTAACGCCCAGAAGCATCCTTCCCGAGGTGGACAGGGGTGTGGACCTCTGATTGGTGTGGGTTCAGAGAGAGACGAGGCAAGAGAATGTAAACCCTATAGGGCATGCCTGGTGAGGCCTCAGACATGAGGTTTATGGTGTGATCGATACCTGATTTTCCAGATGGCAAGGAGCCCTCATTTTTAAAAAGGCAAGAGGCTGCTTGCTCCAGGCCTTGGGAGCTCCTTGCTCCCAGGAACTCACAGCAGTGTCAGGTGTGCCCTTCAGTTTATCTAAATTCTTGTCTTACTCTCTCTCCACTCTTTCTATCCCAGAAGCCCCTTTTAGACCTGTTTGAAGCTCTGTAAACTGAGTAGTAGGGAGTAAGGCCAGAAATTGCCTTGGGTTTAGTACTAACCTGTTCTTGGCAGCAAATAGTTTCTGGTGAAGAGCTGGAGGGATACTAGTCAGTCTGGACTATGTTTTGTTCTTTGGCAAAAAGAACTCTAGAAATGTTAAAAAAAAAAATTTGTGGTACTCCTACTGCTGGAATGGAGGGCATTTTCTACTTCTCTGCTTTCCCCTTGCGATCTCCTCGTTAATGTAAGGAGGCAGAGAGAGCTACCCGTTAATTCTTGAGCCCATGATCTTTGAGGAAGGATTGCCACTTGAATTTCTCCAAAGCTTCAAATCCCCTGGCCGCCCTCTCATGTAACAGGCCCTGCAGTCGGTTTAAAGGTTGTAGACAAAGCAGAGAGCTCTCTCCAGATCCATCTGGGCCACTCCCTCTGTCATCAGTCATTGTCAATGGGAGATGTATGTGTAGCCACACAAGGGCGATGTCTGACCCCAAGGGCATTGGAAATGTTCTTAGAGGAGGCATTGTTTGCTCCTCCGTTTGGAAGCCAGACTCTAAGATTCCAGGGAGCAGCTTTTGGCTTAGGCATCTCTGCAGTCAGGATGGAAAGGGTCAAGATTCTGCTTCTAAAAACTACAGAAGCTAACCCCCGCCACCCCACCCCCACCCCGCCTTCTTGGCATAATTCTACAAACCTTGTGAATGTACTTAGCCTCTTCTCTTTTATTTCTGATCTCTCTTTGGGCAAAGTCTTAGAGAAAATTCTGAAACAAGGAGGCGAGGAGTTGGGTTCCACTGGTTTTTTTATTCAAAGAACATCAGAATGTAAATAACCACAGAAATAAAAGCTGACAAGATGCAACCAATGCATAATAAGAAAACATGAAATAATGCTCTTTCCAAACACAGCCAAGTAATTTCCTAGGGGAAAAGCAGAAAATGATGTTTTCTGTTTCTTGCTTAGAAGAGAGAAAGGTGGGGCTCCAGGCTTGTGAGAGCACACGAAAATATGCAGTAACATACAGATGCCATTGGTCGAGCCTCAGCGTGCGACAGTGTGTGAGTGTGTGTGTGCGCGCGTGCACGTGCAGACACAGCCTGTGTAGGGCATGCTCCTGTCCTCATACCTGTGGGGATAAGATGCTTCAGGGTACTAAGACCCTGAGGTTGGATGTCCCACCGTGGATTTGTCACTGGAGCCCTCTGGGTTTTTCCCAGAAGTGGTTGTTTGTTGACAAAAACTTATTTGGAGAGTATCAAGGATTTGAAAATGTCAGAGCATCAAAATGTAATTACTCTCCTCCCTTCCTTTAATTGATGGTCATGGGGGTGGAGGCTGGGATTGCACACAAGCCACAGGTATCATTTGCCAAACCTGCCTGGGAGCAGACCTCTCCTCATGTTAACAGGACTTTGTGGCCTGTCAAAGGCGTGATTGGGATTCCTCTTACATCATGTGTAAGGGACATGGCTGCGTATTTCTGATCAGGAAACTGGCCCTAATGCCTTGTCCTGCTGTAACATCGGGTTCAGGTGAGAAGCAAGTAAGAAGATACAAATGATAAAGCGGTCTGTGGCAGAAACAGATTATTTCTTTTCTTAAGAAAGGGGGGTGACATTTGCCGGTGAGGGGTCAGGAATAGCCCTCCGCGTGTTGATTGAGGCTCACACCTGTGTTTTGATCCATTTGTAGATGACTTGATGATATCATTCAGTTTGGAAATGATGAGGTTTCACAAACTCAGACCTTATTAAACACGGAAATATTATTTTCTTGTTTGAATCCTATTCTGTTCAGAATCTGAGTATCCACTCCTTTTCTTTTTCCCTCCTTAACATTTTGTGGCCTCTGCCCCTCCCCCCAGCCGCCCTGCCTTTTGGGCTCACCGAAATTTGAGTGCCACTTTTCTGGGAAAGCCTGATATTCTGACTTCAGTTTTGTAATTTAATGATGGAGAGTTTCCTTAGTAAACCAAATTTAGAGTCCTAGAATGCTTATCTTATATCCAGACCTTGAACATAAAAGGCATTTTATACCCACAATTGTTCATTTAATGAGCAATTGCAGAGTGCAGGCCGGTTAAGGGATTGAGCTATATGCACTATTATTGCAAGAAGTATTCCGAAATACCAGAAATAGGACGTAAGCTCTGATCAGGGAGACTGCGAGCACAATTACCTTCTTTTCAAATCCTTCTGTGACACTGCGGGAGGAAAAAGGACTTTGAAACTTGAAAGGAAAGAGCTTGCTTTCAACCTCAAAAGCTAGGAGGAAAGGGCTCTGAAATTTGCTCTGAATTCCCAATTCACCATTAGCCTGTTTCTTCCTTTAGCCTCAAGGCATTCTCCGCTTTTTGAAAAGATGTTAAGAAATTCAGTCACAATAGAGAGCCTAGTTCTGAACGTGTTTCACTCGGTCCATTGAGGTCTGGGCTCCAGCCTTTGTGTGGAGTGAATTGAGCTGAGCGGCTAGCTGGTTGCAGAGAGGTGAATGAACAGTCGCTGTGCAGTGGCAAATTCTGGCAAAGAAAGAAGCGCCCCCTCTTCCTTTATTTTCCAATATGCATTCCTGTACAACCCTGCTAGTGGCCATATGTGGCGTCGAGCCTGTTCTTAAGTCAATACGGGGTCCTTGGTTTATTGCAACTCTTGTTAAGTTTGTCTTGTAATTGAAGCTGCTGTTGACCTTGCTTGGGGACCGTTTGTAAAACCGTTTATTTAGCATAAACTGAAATAATAAACCCTCCTTCTCTGGGGCTGATTGTGATACGGTGACATTAGTTTGATTTAATGATTAGCCAGCCTGACCCTTCTGCTGGAGAGAGTGCCTTGAATAGAGAGAGTTCACTCGGAAGCACTCAGAAAGAATACTAATGAGCTTGTTAAATTTAGCATGGCTCCAACCACTTTTAATTCCTCTAATGGGAGCAAGCACTGCCTGGGAGAGGGAGAGGGCCAGGGTGCAGGGAGGCAGGGAGACACGGAGAATGTTCCTAGCAGGTCTGCACTGCTAGAGAAAGCCCAGCAGAAAGAGAAGTTTGCAGAAAGTAGCTAGCCAGAGCCTGGGACTGAGTTGTAAGTATCTGTCTGTTCGCTTTCGCTCTGTGTCTTCTGTGTCTTGGGGGTAAGAGAGGCGTGATGCTTTTAAAATGGGATTGCAGGGGACGGCTTAAAATCCACGTTCATTTCAAAGAGGTGAGCACTTGTACCACGAGCTCCTCACCCGCTGATTTGGTCAGGGGGATAGAAAGTGTTCCTGGTTGGTGATGTGGTGCAGGGTTTTACCCTTCCATGGGAACAGTCATCTGAAACTTTTCTGTCCAGTCCACTGCAAAAGAGCACTTGTTTCCTGGGTCTCCAGGAGAAGAAGTCAGTCAAGAGTTTGGGAACAAACGCACAGGTGTGTGTGTGTGTGTTGAGTCCTGCTTCTCAACACACGATGACTTCCTGGAAACCTTCCCTGTAAATGGTCTAAGCAATACTGGCAATGAAGCCGCTCTTGAGTTGTGAGAGTTAATGGCACCAAGCGCGTCTGATGCAATATGGGTTGCTTTTGGATGAGTTTGGAAAAACCTGGGACAGCTTCTGAAATGCAATGTGGGGACAGCCTTCCCTGCAGTGGGTGGGAATTCCCTAATTTCCACTGGAGCACAGATCTGCAGAAGGCAGAGGATCCAAAGTGGGATCCTGATGACAGTTTTGAAAACAATTTTTCCCCTGAAGCTTTTTAGAGACTTGCATGTCTCAGTGTGACCCTCCGAGCCTGCAGCTGCTGAACCGAGAGAGGCACGAACAGTCGCCCTGTGTTTGGCTGTTCAGGTCCACTGGCAGATGCTTCTGGAGGACTGGGCTGTTTGCTTACATTTTTGCAGCCGACTTCTGCTTGTTGCCATGGTGGACAGTATGTTTCTGTCAATAATTTGGCCTGGCGTAGCCTGTCTGCGCTGACTCTCCAACTTTATTGAACAACTCAGCTCGACTGAGCAAGATTAGACAGCTCTCTTCTTTTTGGCTTGCTAGAGTGGTTGCTAAATTTATAAGAGCAGGCAGGAATATGGCTTGGAAAGTTTCCTTTCATTGTAGAGAGCACGCTTTCAAGCTTCATAGCTGTTTGTATCCTGGGGGTGTGTACTGATAAGGTTTCATCCTGAATGCCCCTCAGAATCAACTCAGTATAGGAGATGAACTTCAGGAAATAATCACCTGCTGGAATTTTCTGGAGAGGGAGAATAGGTGAGAATGTGGGAGTCTTGACTCGTATAAGAGTAAGTCTGATGAAAGTTTCCACATGAAAAAAATCCTGGCCTGCGTTTTACTAAAAGAATTAGCTCATTTTTTTCAGTATTAAGTGTTTGAACTTTGCTGATTTCTTGTTCTAATTTGATATTCACACATATTGAGTTAACTCTCATGAAGAAATTAATTTTTAGCTAAAAAGATCCTCCTGTTTCCACTTACCCACCTCCCCCTAACTGCTTTTTTCTCCCACGAGGTGGGGGAGAAGGTGGGAGGGCTGTGATTAGTCCATGCCCATTATTCAGTTATTCGTGAAGTTGGATTCAAATGCTTGTCCGTAAAGACATCGTGTCTAAGAAACTCACTCTATTGTAGGGATGCAGTTTTAAGAGAAGAAAAGTTAATTTCTTCTAGGAAGATTAAGTCAAGGGAATCCTGTTTTAAACCTGGAACAGATTAGTAGGGCTTGGTTATTCATCTTTCCCAGAGAATGCTAATTGCATGTCACAGTCCCTCTTGGTATGAGCTGTCTGTCTTTCCAAATGCAGGTCCATTCTACAGAATTTACACCTTAGTGCAAAGTTGAAATTGGAAGTTGTGCAGGCACACCTTAGTGGAAAATATGACTTTGGCCATGGTGGGAATTTTTATAAACCGACTATGAGTTTTGAGTGTTTTTGACATCCTTCTGTCTTTACTTCACTGAAAACTTTCATTCTGCAGCCTGCAACTTTACTGCTAATGAAGTTTGAGTGTGGATTAGGGCCTAAAAGTATTAGAAAGAGAAATTAAAATGTAGGATTTTTTTTGTTGTTGTTGTTGTTGTTTTTGTAGTTTGTTTTTAAACTATCAAATGCATGGTTGGAATTGCTTTTGTAAAGATCAATGTGTGAAAATGTGACCATTTTCTTTTTTAGTAGTTACTTGATAGATTAAATTCATAATTTATCCCATCATTAGAAGATTTGAGGGTGGGGATCTGCACAAAATAATGCTAAAATAATGTTTCACAGTTACCCAGCAGTAGTCAGCAAAATCACTGTAAAGTCCAGAACATACCTCATTGCCTATTTGGTTTTGAAAGTCATTTGCTAGGCTAAAAAACAAAAATAAAGAAAAATACACTGCTTATGTCTTCAGGTCCCAAACACAGGCAGGAAAATGAGAGTTGCTGCTGGATTTAGGTAGGTCAAATTATTAGTCATCACAAAAGAATTGTTGTTACTTGAGTTTGTATTTTCACACTAGTTCATGTTCATAGCTATTCTTCTGAATTTGTCAAAGAGCTATGAAATTGCTAAAGCATACTTTTTTCTGTTTTTTTTTTTTAAAGAGAAGTTTAAGAGAGTATGTCTTTAAGAGAGTATGTCTACTCAGCTAGACATAACTCTGTTTTTTCGGATATTTTGAAGAGAAGTTTGTGTGTGAAGATTTCTGTTCAACTAAATAGTACACCAGTATTATTATTTATACCCACATATAGTTTTTTTGTTTTTGTTTTGTTTTTAGGATCAGGAATGAGAAACAGCCTTCAAATGAGGTGTCTAAGCAGTGTCTCGACAGCTTTGTTCCCGTCAGCACTTATCTGCCAGAGCATAGTCTGTGGATTAAACACAGAGTTTGTGTGGGCATAACTGAAAGTGCACGTATGATTCTTTCAGATGAATTGGGCCACTTGTTGTGGGTTCTGATCGCCAGTTTGGTTTGATTTTATGCCACGAGTCTTTGATCTGCTATTATTGGAAAGGCCATCCAATCACATTTGCAGAGAACCATAGTGGACAGATGGAAAGTTCTTACAGATGAAAGGGAACAGAAGTATGAGGGAGCTTGAATTTCATCAAGCCGTTTCTTACAAGTTTGAAACGATGTCTGGAGCCCACCAGAGTGTGGATGTAGATCAGTGTAACGGACGCCATCCACACCCACATTCTATCCCCATTTTCCTCTTAGCTCTCAGCTCTGTTCTGTGGGCCGAAGTAGGAAGTGTCCTGTAAGGGGCACTGTAGGTTTTCATGATGGCCATCTTTATCCCTTGCAACCAGCGGGTTTTCTGTCCCATGTCTGGCACTGTTTCATCTCTCAGTGGATCACACATCTGACTTAAAGTCACAAAGACAAGTTTTGCTTTCTAACAGGTCTTCCTCTGAGGAACAGAGGTCCCTTGCCTCCTGGATCACTGGAGGCCTGGCTTCCTCAGGCCAGGAGAAGCTGGCAATCCACAGCCTTAGTCTGGCAAAATCTCCAGCTCCTCAGGCTCTGCAGGGATACTGGCAGGTCCCTAATGGGAAACCTCACTGGCAGATTCGACTGGAAGCCGGGGATGAGAATTTGCTGACATCTCAATTTAAGGATGAGAATTTGCTGACATCTCAATTTAATAGGCTCATTTCCTGCTCCCCTTCCTCCTTCGATTTGTATCTTGGACCCTCATTCATAAACAATTTTGGCTTGAGACCCTCCAGTCATGGCTAGCATTCAAAGTTGCCAAGAATGAGAAGTAGGCTTCTTTTGGAGCGGGGAGATGGATGGACAGGGAGCGCCAACTGATGATGGTTTTTGATTGTCTCCTCAAAGTGCTCACAGAGTTTTCATTTCCCTTCCCGTCTTCAGAGGATGAAAGTCCTGGACAGACCTATCACAGAGAGAGAAGAAACGCAGTCGCTATGCAGCCACAGATTGCCCCGGGGCTCAGCAAGATCAGCGAGGAGCCTTCAACATCCAGCGACGAGAGGGCCTCGCTGATCAAGAAAGAGATCCATGGGTCCCTGCCCCACCTGGCCGAGCCCTCTGTCCCCTACCGTGGGGCTGTGTTTGCCATGGACCCCAGGAATGGCTACATGGAACCTCACTATCGTAAGTCGCCCCCAGTCCGTGGCACTTGCTGCAGGAGCCATGGCAGGCTGTGTGTGTGTGCACGTGTGCTTAAAGAGTTACTTGTCTTTACTATTTTATGCAAATGTTTAATTTACTGTCTACTTTACCTCTTACTTCTCCCACATCCTGTTCCTTCTTTTTAGGGAAACCATTTCTTTCCATCTCTAACCAACTTGGACCTCGGGGACTGGGGGGCAGCTGTCAGGAAGGTGTCCCATCTGTGGTTAATCCACACGGACCTTTCCTGGGAACTGAAACCAGATTTTCTCCACCCAAGTAGACCCTGCTAGAGGAAAATCGGTTGAGGAGGGGGAGTTATTAAAGTGGGTGACATTAGCAGATGTCTTTAATGGCAGATAGTCCCCTTGTTAATATATATATATATATATATATATATATATATATATATATATTGCTTTATTGTTGAGGAACAAACAAACCTCTTTTAACCAACCAGGGCCAAATTCCTTCCTGTGGAAGATTTTTCTGTATATTCTACTTTCTTCTGGAATTTGCAGACTGGAGACCTCGTAAGCTCCTTTCTTCTTGCACTCAGAAAGTTTAAGAAATGAACTAGGATGGTGAACACACCCAAGGGATGGTTTTCTCCCAAGGCAGAATGCAAAAGAAACTATATAAAGGTTGAGCTTGTTTCCGGCCTGGTTCTAGTTAAAATATATAATTCGGTTGTGGAGTAATGAAGTTCATATTGAGATGCCCAAGTGTGCAGCTCTTGATTACAGATTTATCACCTTGCCAGCATACAGACCCGCTGTTTAACCTTCCCGGCTCCAATTCCAGATGATCCATCGTGTGCCACGGAGGGAGACTGGTTTGTGTTTTCCTTTTTCCACATCATTCAGAAATTTTAGTGTTTTAAGGCAAAAGGTCATTAGCCAGATGACTGATGAGTGAGGACAGCTGATTAGTGCATGTTTTTTGGTTCAAGAAAGTGCCCAGGATAAAAGCTAATTTCATCCCTTCATTAGTTGGCTTGAAGCAGAGGGGAATGTTCCCTCATCAGGGCGCAGATCAAAGCGCTTCACACAACCTTAAGTCTCAGCAACTGCTCCCCCCTCCTCCCCAACCAGATTATATTGTTGGTAAAGATGGAAGATACATTACTTTTTTTCAGTGGAGGGAGAATTTTTTTTTTAAGTGGTCAGAGGCATAGAGGAAAAGGTTCGATGGCTTCTTGTTAGTTTTTCAAAAAGCCTGCCACTTTTCTGTTTAAAAAGTTCTTCTCAGCCCTATGGCTACAGTTGTTAACTTCTACAGTTACAGAAATGAGGAGGTATAGTGTGTGCATTCCTCTTCTTTCCTCGTTAGAGGTTTACTTCGTTTTATTTTTCCTTTATTTTTGGAATGAGAGTTTACAATAGTTGTCAGTAGGGTTTTTGTCCAAGCCCATGTCTGAGTTTTCTACATTATATTTTTGTGGATGGGTCTCTATTAGATCTCATCCATGCAGAAAATATGAGGGACTCTACACACTCCCTACCTATATTAATATTTCCTGAGAGTATGCTTACTTTTGAAAAAGGATAAAGTCTAGATTATCAGCCATACATGCTCTGCATTGTTTGTGCCCTTGGATGGGAACACAAACTTTCCCCGTTTCATATTTATGTTTTGTTTTTCATTCCAGATGCCCACTAATTAGTGAATAGTTAATTGCTCAGGATAGCTGAGCAAAGTAGGCAGATGACCGTTACTTTCTCTGTGCCGTTCAACGTGCAGCTTGGTCTCGGCCCATTTGTTCTAACGGTTTGCCCATTGAGTCCTCTCCTCATCCTTTGAGGGGCTGGGATCTCTGCACACCTGGAACCCTTGTCCCTGCTCTGTGGTCCTTGTGTGTGACTCCCTTCTCCAACCTCCAGTGGGAGTATGAACTAGCACAGGGCACTGGAAAACTCTTGATGGCTCTTGGAATCATTGCTTGTCACTCTGTTGAAGAGACATCACACCTATAGGTTGGTTGTGCTTCAGCTTTTCCCACGGCATTGTTCAAACTACTATAAAATCACTGGGTAATTTACAAGTGAGGTAGGTTGTCTGTCACCAAATGGCAAATGCTTTTCTGCCCCACCGTTCCGAGGTAACCACTCAGTTGGGCATGAATAAGTGTTATCGTTACATCCATCATATGGACGTGGAGTCCTGGGGATTGGTTCAGCAACCAGGGCGCTCATCTTCCAGCCTTGCCACCTACTGACCTTGTGACTGTCGCCAAGTGGGCTTGTCCGCTAAGATCCCTCCGAGGATCCCTTCTCAGCTGTTGAATGGGAGTGATGTGAGACCGCCAGCCCCACAGCGTCCTTGTGACAATTAAGTGAGACAGTGCCAATAAAATACCAATATTTTGTACAATCTCTGGCTCGTGGTGAATGCATCTGAATCATTAAGGATTCTCTCTATTCTCTGCCTCGTTTTCCTTCTCCTGCTTCTTCCTCTTCTTCCTGTTCCATCTTCATCATCACAAGCAGCAGCAGCATCGTCTCCACCACCATCTGTATGTGATAAGTTCACTCGCCAAACCAAGGTGTCTTGTCAGAATTGCAGTTGTGTGCGGTTCAGTGGTAGACTGGCATTTCTCTGTCAGACCTGCCTTCCTGATTCCCCAAGGTCAGTGTCTTCTCTAAACACAGATTAGAGATGGAGTGAATTGTAAAAAAATTCTTTTCTTAGGGAAAGAGTGTGGGGTTAGCACGGGGTGCTGTAGTCTTCTAATCAGAAGTCTTTCTCACTGAATCTTAAAGGATGGACTGTCATTTTTTCCTATTTGAGGGGCAGAGAAATTTTAAACCTTTTACATAAGTTGGAGTAGTTTTAACATTTAAAATTCCTACCATAAAGTGTTTTATATAACAAATACAAGCTTAATGCCTGTGGAAAAGTGAAAGTTATAGTATTTAGGTGTTCATGGTAAATGATGGAAAGGTATCCTAAACTAAGCTCCAAGAAGTCAGTAAGATATGACTCTATTTTTTCTAGAACTCAGTTGGATTATTTAATCTTCTACCAGTATAATGAGTGCTTTTTTAGGTACTTTGTAATAATACCTATCTGACATGGATTTAATTATCCAGGTAAATGACAGATGGGAAGCTGAAATTGACACATCTTCCAAGAATCTTTTAGCGTGTGAGAAAAGTGCCCTCTTTTTCAAATGAGATGTAAAACTTTGACCAAGTTTCTTGACCTTGTCTCCATCGGCAGCCTTGTCAAGCACACAAACTGATTGTGGACCTTCGGTAGCTAAAGGTTCAGAGACATCTTTTTAGGTCACTCCCTTTTCCCTTGAGTTGTCTGCCAGTCCCACTAGACCCTTGGAGGGAAAGACTTCTCTAATCCAGCGTAGCTGGGCTTGTGAACTCTCACAGTAATTCCTGCGTTTCTCTGTGGTTGGAAAACGCAGACATTCCAAGATGCCTAATTTGTGCTTCTATATATACTAACTTTGTATTTCTAACGTGTGGGCAGGCTTCCTGTAAGACCGGAAAAAGGAAAATCGTTTTTCCCCTCAGAAGGACATCTGTAAAATTTTTATTGCATAAGGCTCTGTTATACTTGGGTAGGCAATGTTGCATCTTCACAAATTGCACTTAGGCGGGATTCAAAGTATTTTGGGTTTTGTGGGTTTGACTTTTAGAAAAAAGAAAAAGAGAAAACCCCAGGATAGCGGGCACTTCAAACATTTGCAACATGTGTTTGGAATAAAATCCTCACAGGGGGGACCGAGGGCTTTCTCTCGCCGAGGGTAGCTGTGGAAGGGGTGTATATCAAGGCAAGAAAGTAGATGTTCCAGCCGCGTGGCTCAGACCTGGGGTGGTGCTGACAGGCTGGCTGCTGTGGGATCACTCATGCTTTATAATTGGGCAGGGCATGGGAGGGACCAGATTTGGGGAATCTGACCTGCTTGTCCTGGAGTCAGGATGACGTCCCCCATCTCCAGCCCAAAGATTTCTCAGCAAAGATTTTATTCTGCTCCTGCTTCATCTGTAGCCAGATATGCCAAACTACCATCACTCCCTGCTTTCACTTACCACTGTGCATTTCTTCTTTTGTAAACTGACAAGGCAGGTGACATAATAGTTAAAGCATTCCTGTACCCTGGCCGACACTTAACTTTTATTCGCTTTCCTGTTACAGAAAACATGTGTTGCATTGTCTTCTGGACTGTGGAGTACAGTTTTTAACTATCCATGCTGGGCTCCTGGTGGGGAGTTTCTTGGAATCATCATCATGTCATAGAGATCCCCTGCTGGTTTTGTTATGGTGGGGAGGGTTTAGAAAGATGCCCCCTTTTCTAAAATTTCAGGTCTCTTTTCCAGTTTTATAGTTGTGTGAAGACTGCTTTCTTTATGCCCCCAACTGCTCCCAAGCAGTTATTCCTCCTGGAAACTATGATTCATTCCTCCATGTAAATGCTTTGATTGAAAACATACCGCTGGTATTCTTCCTTATGTTTCCCAGCTCAGATGACAGAACTATTAGTTGCTAATTAGCAAAAACCTGAGGAATTAGCTTAAAGAAAAGAAACTGAATTTTTAATTGGCTGGCATTTATCTTCTGCAGAAAGCTGATGTGCTGAGCCCACTTGCATTCTTGTGTGCTTAAAAAAAAAGGCATGGAAGATATTTTTTCTACTTGTCTGTCTTTATGTTAGGTGACTTTCCACACCCTTTAGAAATCCGTCTTCTAAGTGAGGAGAAGGGAAGAGGTGTATTTTACATATTTAATAGACGCACCTGCTCACATTTCTTTTACTCTCGGAGTGTCATCTGGAGGCTGTGAAAGACAAAGATGCCTACAAGGCACAAATGAACAGTTTGGTGTTGACCAAACTGCAAAGACAGTGACAGCTCCCCGGGTGCACAGTTCTGGTCTCATCCAGGCTGTCGTTTCCATCTTTGGAGAACAGTTGAGGAACCAGTCAGGAGTGTTGTGATTGTTCCTCCCTCCCCCTGAAAACTGGAGGGTTTCACCAGAAAGACCGATGTTGGGTCCTAGTCTGGGGGGCTTTGCTGAGTGTCTTGCATCTTGAGCTAGTCGACTTGAATCATGGGAGGACCTGGAGTGGGAAGATGCAGACAAGTCTAGGAAGCTTTGCAAAACTTATTTGTGAGCTTAAGAAAAGCTCCCTGCTTATTCCTGTCCTTCTCTTAGAAATTCAGCGTAATAATCCAAGGTTTCTTTCAGCAGCTTGGAGGTAAGTGTTTTAAGACCAGAAATAGTGAGCCCATGTCCACAGACTTTTTTAAAATAGAGCTACATTGTGAGCAAGCCTGAAGAAAGTGGTGGAAATTTAGGAATCATTTTTAGGAGGCTCCAGATTCTACTCCCCACTGAATCTTTGACATGACTGTGACTCTATGCTTGAGTCTTGGGAAACAGCGGGTGAGATTGCAACTCAATGGGAAGAGAAGCACTGTGACCTTTGGAAAAAGAGCTGTTGATTTTATCCATTGAATTTAGGGGACATACTTATTAGAGAGGACCAGGGAGAAGCTTGAAGCCCATCCCTCTAGGAGAGGAATAGAAAGGAAAGGCAAAGGGAGACCATGTTCTAGAGAGAACCAGTTGGCTTGCTGGTGTTCTGGCCTGGCCCTCTCTCTCTCTGTTGCCCTAACGGTGCCCCCTGCAGGCAAGTCTGGCTCCCTTGGCCCACTGCTCAGGCTGGTGTCCTCCCAGAATAATTCTTGCCTTTTTTCCTCACCTTCAAGTGCTACGCAGTCTTCAGTCTAATGATGCACTTCCTTTGAAAGGCTTCCTTAAGTCCCATCTCACAAGGATCTTTTCCTACCCCGCACCCCTAGTCCATGTGTAAGACCCTGAAACGCATCACAGCTTGGGTTGTCCATGTATGTTGGTCTGATCTTCTTTAGAATAAGGTGATGTCTGGGGCAGTGCTTTGTTCTCCTATCCACCAGAGTTCCTAGGCAGGACCGAGAGGGCTTGTTAATGCAGAGAAGTGGTGAGTTGTTCATTGCTTGGCCTATCAACACTGGAGAGGAAGTTGATCCAGAGCCTGCTGGTCAGAGGTAGCTCCTCGGCAAACAGAAGAAATGGAAGCTTCTGCTTCCATTTTATAATTTACTCATTATAGTCAACCTCAGATTCAAATATACTCCCCCCTGCATCCTCTCTGAACATAGGCAGGGTTTAAAGTGTTTATGACACATTAATTCATTGATAAGTCGTTCATCTGCAAAACATCGAGAATATTTGCTTCCACATACCTGCAGCACATTTAGAGCTGCCAGGATGCTCAGACAACGTGCATTGTGGTTCTTTGGAGGAAACTGACACTTGACTCAGAGTTGGATGAGGACCAATTCATTTTAAACGTCATGGGATTTGCATAGGAGATCTCCTGTGTATTTTGAAGTCCATCTAAAAATCAAACAGGTAGGTATTCTTCCTGTGGTTAAGGTGAGCATGGTATTTGTTTTGCCCTTTAATAAATTTCAGTGAGCTCTCTTATCTTCAGTAACCTCTAAGGCAATTCACGGTTTCAGTAACATCTTTCCAACTCATTAGTGTGGAAGTATGTGTGTAATTCCTGGTAATGGGATTCTCCATCGACAAATTGATTGGGATCATGAATCTAATTGTTTAAATATTCCATGGAATTATGTTCCTTTTCTAATTTGGCTACCCACCCAGCACCTAGCACAAGTGGCAGTATTCTCAGGTGCTTAGAGTTTCTTTTCCTCCTCCGTCGCTCCCTCCTTCCTTGAGAAAAAGCATGAGAAACACAGCAACTCCTGCCATTTCATAGCCATCTGCTCGCAGCTTCCTAGCCCATTTTCTAACAGAGGCAACATTATCCTTGCCCCCCTCCTCCTTTTTCTTGTATAATTAAAGAATGTTACCTTTGATGTCTCTTGAAAGCTGCCTCTCCTGCTCTGTTTTAGCTTTCTTGATCTTGTACCTATAAATTTGTGCTGTATCTTCATCTCACTTAGTAAAAGGGCTGGATTTTTCTTTGTGCCTTGCACAGTTTGGTTTAATATGGGGTTGCCGATCTGGCATTTTATGGCTCTGTCCTTCTTATGTTCTGATAGAGTTTGGATTCTTGTGGAACTCTTTGAAAAGTATCCAACTTTCAATCCTTTGAGCTTTTACATGTGGGTCCATACTTTGGGTCTCTCCTAAAACGCATTGTTTTCATTTTCCTAATATCTTCCCTTCTTTGTGTGTGTGTGGGGGGGGTGTCTCCTGGCTTTTTATCAGCCTAAGTTTTTGATTGTTTCTTCCTGTTAGAACAAAATGAAGAAAGTTCTGGACTCATTTAGCCGTTTGTGTTTTTGGTTCACTTGTCAGTCATTTGCTAGTTCATCATGCTTACCAAATGTCTCTTAAATGCTAACCTGTGTTGGACAGAAAGAACAAGGTCGTTGCTTCCGTGGAGCTTTAGGCCAGTGGGACAGTAAAACAAGTAGATAAACCCTTGCTGAAAGTCAGTATAAAGGATGTATCATAAAAGATAGATGCAGGGTCACTGAGGAGTAGAAAATACACACATACTTCACCCAGACTTGATGAGTTGGGAAGGCTTCCTGGAGAAAGTTATCCTGAATAAATACTTGTGGTAGAGAGACATTTGCGAAGGTGTAGAAGCCAAAGGAAAACCTGACACTAGTGAGGACCTGAGAACTAGGGGGCTGAGGAGTGGAGCTCATGTCAGAGAGTGACAGGAGATAGGCTGTAGAAGTGCAAGCCAGCAGGCTGCCTAGAAGCTGATCTGCTGCTGCGTGAGTCCAGGGCAAGCCCTAAGACTTATTTCATGGCTTTTGCATATTTAAGCAGATCTTTGGGTAACTGTGTTTCCCATCACCAGCCCAGAATTTGTCCTGGATTTAATTCACTTCCTCCTTCTGATTTGCCTGTGTGCAATTCCATCCTCAGGCCCTCCTGACTTCTTTGGCTGGCTCCTCTTCCTGTGGTCCTCAAGGACATGCTACCGCTTCCCCAGTGCCGTGTGTTATGTTTTCTTTTGAAGACAATAAAATCATATCTACTTGTTTGCTCTTTTGTATTGGATAACCCTGATAATCACAGCATCTTGGTCCCAAAGTACAAACCCCAAACACTGGGAATTAAGTGCAACTTCATTGCCAATGAATTAAGAATGCTCTGTATCAAGACATGTTTTAACTTCAGAATATAAGATCCGCAATAAAAAATTTAAAAACCTGGAGTTTTACTTCATTGGAAAACTCAAATCTCCCGACATCAGTGGAGCCAAGAGGTATTGTGCAAAGGGCCCACGGCGAGGTTGGGGAGAGAGCCCAGAAATAACAAAGTGAAATTCATCTGGGAAATCCAGTAGCTAATGCCACTGGGAGAAAATGAGAACAAAGACTTCCAGAAGTGGGATAAGCCCACAATCCAGCCTGGACAGAAAAGGTCTTAAGGGAGACGGGGGTACTCTTGAGGAGGAGCCGAGTCCTCTCTGTGGGGGGCTGCAGGGCTAATCAGCGGGCATTGTGTAGGTCAGAGGAAGCTCATTCCATGAAGCTGGGTGTTTACTCATCCACTGGGGGGACCCAAATCTACATCCTGATTATGCTCCTGACTTGTGAGTGGGATCAAAGGGGAGCCTGTCTCCTGGTTTAGAGAGGAGCAGAGAAGTGTGCACGAAGCATCCTAGGAAACAGACACCAACTTTTTTTTCTGTTGGCTTTCGTGAAATAAACCTGCATTTGAATTTGACAAGATTTCAGATTTCCTTCCCCAATCCTGTTTTTCCCCTTTAAATAAGGAACGTCATCACCTCCCTTCCCCCTCCACCAGTGTCTGTGATTCCAGTTTAGTTCAAAGAATCTGACCGCATAGATTGACTCTTTTGATCAAATGTGCAGTTTATTTCATATTTAACATACAGGATATATATTACACAGCATATAATGCTATGAAATGCATTTTCATGTAGCCTTTATGTTTTATCTTTAATGATGTTTCAAGCATAATTTGTGCCTTTCACATTCCCCAAATTGATGATATAGAGAGACGGTCAATGAGCAGCTGGAGGCACCTGAGTGACTCCAGTGTCCCCGACCATTCTGATCAGAACCCTGGTGTGATGTGCTTCAAGTCTTACCCCTTTGGGTACATGATGTATGATCTTCATTTGCATTTCAAAAATTCCTTGCATATTTTTGAGAGTTTGTCATCAGTCAGACACTGTCTAGGTCCTGAGGGGGCAGTATTTGTCAAGACCAGTCAGGTCCAGGCCTTTGTGAAGCCCACTTTCTACCCGGAGGAGAAAGATACACCAGACATGGGGGGAGGGGCATCAACAATGAGACAGCGCAGCAGATGCTATGAGTCCACTAAGACAGATGGAGTGCTGGGGCGAGAGTAGGGGTGGAGAATCGTACCTTGGAAGGGGCGTGCAGAATAGAGAAGGCCCTTCTGGGCAATGTTTTTGCAGTTGACACTCAAGTGACAAAAAGGAGTTCAACCTTGGGAAGGTCCAAGGGGAGAGCATTTCACTTTAAGAGTGAAATTTGTGGATTTCCTGTGGCCACGTCTAGGAGCGGAGAGAAGGCAAGTGTGCTGGACTAGTGAGGCAGTGAAATAGGTGGGGGAGATGAGTTGGGGGGATCTTGTAGGCCAATGGATAGCCAATGGAGGGAGTGACATGGTTTGATTTTTTTTTTACTCGAGGAATATCACATTTTTTGGTGTGTGGGGACTCTCACGAAGGAGTGGAGTATAGAATTTGGGAGGCAGCTCTCAACAGGTGTTTCAGTAGCCCAATGGGAACTGGTTCCCCCTTTTAGAAACTATAGTTGGAACTTCCCTGGCAACCCCGTGATTAAGACTCTGTGCTTCCACTGCAGGGGATGCGAGTTTGATTCCTAGTGGGGAACTAAGGTCCTACATGCTGCCCCCCCCAAATAGAAACCATAGCTGACAGAAGTTGAGCCTTCACTCTTTAACACATAGTATGGTACAGGCTTTGCTTGAATTCATGTAATTCATGAAATCCCAGCAACAGCTTCATGGGAGTTCATTGTGATTTTCCCCATGGACAGACAAGGAGACTGAGGTCCAGGAAGGCTAAGTCAGTTTTTACCTGGCTCAAAGTGGTTGAAACAAGATTGGGATTCACATAGTTGGGCTCCAGAGCTCAACTCCTTAGCTCATGCCCTGTAACTGCTGAGACTTCAAGATGGCAGTCCAGGTCTGCACCAAGACCTATGTAGGCTGGCTCAGTTGGGAGCTCAGGGATTCTTCCAGAACTGGGTGCTGGTGTTGCCAATGGGAACTGGCTTGGAATTGGAGGGCCTTAAGAGGGCAGGCTGCCTGCCACATGGGTCCCCAGGCCTGTACTGTTGGATCCTAGCATGGAGGGCACAAGTGTGCTTAGTGCTACCTCTGTCCTTGCCATATTTCTGGATGTGGCTATGTGGGAGAAAAGGAGAAATTGCTTTGCAGCTTAGACTCTTCCAAAGATCGGAAGTTACCCATGACCTAAGTGTGGGGAGGCCTCCCGGTCCTCTCTGTGTCTCTATTTTGGGGGAATAAGTGTGTGGGGAAACACTGGTGCTCACATGAAGTATTTATCATGTGCCAGCTGCTGGGCTCCAGACCCCTGTTACATGATCTCATTTCTTTTTCCCACAAACCCATCTGGCAGCTGAATTAACTGAGGCTGAGGTTTGGAGTGATTGTGTGGCTTGCTCCCAGGGCCAGTTTGAGTCTGGGCTTCTAGGCCTAGGGTTTGGGAGTCAGAGAGGAAGGCCCCACGTGCACTTGTTAAGCTCTGTCTCCTACTTGTTAAGCTCTGTCTCCTTACCATGTCCGTTTCCTCCAGACCTACAGGGATTGCGCCATAGGCTTGTCTCTTGGATCCACAATGGATTCATTACATGAACTCTCCATTCCAAAGAGCAGCCTGTGTAAGTAATTGGGCTTTCACGTGTCACCAGTATGATGCAGTGTCTCGCCCCATCTAGGCCTGTCTGGGGACAGCTCCCCCCACTGCATAGAGGCCACTGGGCCATCCCTCACTTGTCCTGTGTGACAGCAGGGCAGTGGGCCACCCTGCCCAGCCAGGGGAGGTAGTGGCAGGGAGAGGGCATGCCTTTATGTATAAGTATACTTGGAAAGTTTATATCAGAGAGGGAGAGAAAGAGAACCACAGTCTTTTCACAGGAAGGCATCTTGTTGTCCCACTAATATGGGCAGTTCCTTATCTCCTGGTTTTGGTGTCTCAGAGAAACAGAAAGAATCCTGGGGAGAAGCAGTTAAGTATGATTAAGTAGCTGGAGGAATGATTTATGAGGAAAGATGAAAAGGACTGTATATGAATAACAGCCTGTGCAGGCTAAGAAGACACAGAGACATTCAAATAAGGAAATAGATGCCAAGGAAGGTAAAGATGGAAGCAAATCCATGAAGACAGTCAAGGAGAAGACCAGGGGGATCCCTTTCTCTCAGGGACCCGCAGACAGGACTGATATTTGCTGTAAAGACTGATGTGAGTATCAGATCCTATCTTCATAGAGTTACAGTTTAGGGGACTCAATCTGACCTGAGATGTATTGGGATCAGATAATAAAGATGCAAATTGTAACAAAGCTTCCTCTGTACCAGGAGAATAAAAACAATGAAGGTGGAGTCTTTCAAGAGTGACTTTGATCCCCTGAGATCTTTATAGCTAGAACAGTCTAAAAATTATGGAAAATTGCTCAGAGGCATTTAGAGAAGGCAGAGGGATGACTTAGATATTTTTATTGATTCCCCAACATAACTTAGCACCACACACAGTAGAAACACAAAGTATGACCCTGGCTCTTGATTTTATATTTTGGGGAGAGATCGCCTGAAACAACACATGAAAACAATTAAGTCCCCTATCAACAAGTATAAAATAACAGGATGAAAGGCACGACCCGGGTCTGGGGAGGGTGGTTTCTGATTCCAGCGGGGTTTTACAATAGAGCTCTGACTCCATGGCAAATTTAAATCCAGTATGAAATTTCTCCTAATTAACATTTCCCTTCTTCCTTCCAAATATCAAATTTATGGACTCTGAGAAATTCACATAACGCATATGCCGATGCTGCATTTTCTTTCCGCTTGATCCGTTCCAGCTGTTATTAACTTTCATGTCTGACTTTCATTAATTTATGAGGAGTTCTGAACTGCAATCTGAAATGCTCCCATGAATTTTCAACTTTTGGTGGGGGACAGATTTCATGTAAGTTGATCATGACCCTTGCTAATATTTCAGCCAAGCAAAGGAATTTATTTTCTCTCTAATAATCTTTCCAGTGCCCTCCAGTGATGTGTGCATGGTCACGGTCCCCAAGGGAGTGCACAGATAGGCTTTGTCACTACTGATGTCACCACGCCTCCCACATAACTGACAGAACCTGAGTGTCCTCAGTGGCTGTCGTCTGGCACACAGTTCTTGCCCTTAAAGTCTGATAAGCTCGTAAAAAATTGTCTAGGTTTTTAGAGGCATGCCCTCTGAGCTAGGGTGGGCAGAAGTTTTAATTCTTTTTTTTTCTTCTGGAACTTAGTTCCCTGACCAGGGATTGAACCTGCGACTCTAGCCGCGGAAGCATGGAATCTTAACCACTGGACCACCAGGGAAGTCCCATAGGCAAAAGTTTCAGTTGGCATTTTTGTGTACCGTTGAGGCTGCCTAAAATTCTCCTTCCATCTCTTCTTCATCATCTAATGCTTCAAAGGAACAAGGAAATGAGTCCAAGGCATGAAAAGTTCAAGTACAGTTTCGGGTCATTGGTACTAGATTATTTAAAACATGAGTCCGTTTCATGCTTGGTTACTTGAACTTAATATTTCATTTTGATGGCCATGTTTTGCCAGACTGTAAAATATCCCAGCAATGGTTGAGGTGAGTGGTCAGTACAACCCATCCCGCTTCACAGAGAAAGAATTGGGAGACTGGCCTTATAGTTCCTTTTTAGAAATCTGCTCCAATAGGATATTCTTTAAAAATCTGTTCTTTTTGGTAGCAGCAAAGCCTTGTTCCTTTGATGCTAGTCCCCTGCTATTAATGTTCAGATTTTCTGAAGTGTCTCTCTCTTAATGAGTCACTAGGTGAGCATGACTCTAAGGCATGGATTTTTTGCTCTTACTGTCTGTCTCAAATATGAAGATTCCAGTTAGAAGCTCTGTTAAACAGAGCTTGATATTAGGGCTCTGATTGGCCCCTCCTTGGAGAAGAGTCGAGATCCTAAGGATGATAATGTCATGTGGAAACATGGACCCTCCTGTCATGGGAGTTCCCAACACCCATGGCTGGCAGGGACTTGGTGGGTTTGGGAGTGAGACCTGGATGCAGACTGGCTAGAGACTCCACAGGTCGTACCCTATGATAGGTTTTGGAGTTAGTGACCTCAGAGGCATCAGCAGTACGTCCTATCCTTACTTGTCCTGTATAGCTAATAATATCTGAGACCAAGGTAAGATAGTTCTTCCAGAGTACCTGCTTTATTTGAATACCAACCTCGTTTTTCAAACAGCCATGCTAGAAATAAAGATTCGGAGAAGTTGGAGCTTCATTTTCTTTTTTCCCCCCTGTAGTCTGATGGCTTAGCTATTATACTTTTGTTCGCTTGATTTGCATTTTTAAAGAATTTCGTTCTTTCAACATTCCTAAAAAGATTTTTTCTTCTAGAAATTAGTCCTAAAGGTGGCCTTTTTGTGTTCTGAAGTTGAAGGAAAGGCTTTTGGCCTTGGGGATGATAACAGTGGGATATGGTGATATGCAAAGCAATTGATTCTTTTTTTAATTTTTTTTAATGAAGTATAGTTTATGTACAGTGTTTCAGGTATACAGCAAAATGTTTCAGTTATATATGTATATTCTTTTTCAAATTCTTTTCCATTATAGGTCATTACAGATATTGAATAGAGTTCCCTGTGCTCTACAGTAGGTCCTTGTTGTTCATCTGTTTTATATATAGTAGTCTGTATCTGTCAGTCCCAAATTCCTGATTTGTCCCTCCCCTTTCCCCTTTGGTAACCATAATTTTGTTTTCTGTATCTGTAAACTGATTCTTGATAGGGTGGTAGGTGGTAAGTAAAGATTCTTATCTTCATTAAGGCTCATTTTATTTTAAATACCTCTTAAGGTCTTTTTTGCTCTCAGTTAAATGTTTTACAAAATCACCCTGTGAATATTGGCTCATCTCTGTCAAATGATGTCTGATTTAGTTGAACAGATAGAGCTGATGTCCTGAGGATGCCAAAATGGGATGCAACTTGTGGAGCTACGAGCTTCCAGGCCACTCAGGAGTTCAGAGTGATATTCCAAACTGGGAAAGCTGAGTCAGGTACCAGCAAAGGCCTCTCCTTGAAATTACTTGTAAAAATGAAACGAGAAAGAAAAATGATTTGTAAAAGCTGAACATTTTTTTTCATATATGGGGATTGTTTGATTACTCCAATATTGGTTTGTTATTATCCCTAGAAAGGATCCAGAAAGAAGCTTGAAGTTCTCTTTATAATTTAACATTTTATTACATTTTTATTAAAATTATATTTACAGTACATGCTCACTTCTACAAATTATAATGTTCACAAGAGCTTAGGATGCAAAGCTAATGTTGCCCCATCCTTCCTGCTCCAACCTTAGACCCAAGGATAGTTTTTGATATTTCTGTTTTACTTCTTTTGATAGACAACAATTACAGCTGCAGTATGTGCTAATACCTTTAGTTCCTGACATATCAACTCTCGATATATTGTACTCAGTATGGTCTATTAACTCTCCAATAAGAGAATTACCCTTTAATTTTCTAACACTGGGCTTCCTTTCCTTTCAATATCGATATTATAGCTATTTTTTTTGTCTGCTGTGATTTTTTTGTAACTTTGGAGACTATCTTAAACCTCTGTTTCTTTTCTTCATCAAGTTTTCATAGTAACTTGATTTTCCAGTTCAAAAGATGAGGATATTAAGACTCACCCCTCCCCCTCCCTTGAAATCTCCTGAATCCAAACTTTCCTATCATAGTGTCAAAGTTGTTAATATCTCCATGTATCTTACAATCAGCACCATATCTGCTATGTTTTTGTCCATAGCTTGACTTTAAAAATTGAAAATCAATAAAGCATCTCTAGCCTCAAAGCTATAGAAATGCTCTTCTATTTCTTTCCATAAATACTAAGATCTCACTTCTTTAAGCCCATTTTTATATTATTTTATTTTTTTGGCTGCACCTTGCAGCTTGCAGGGTCTTAGTTCTCTGACCAGGGATTGGTCTTAGACCCTGGACAGTGAAAGCATGGAGCCCTTAACCACTGGACCACCAGGGAATTCCTTCACTAACTTCTTTTTTAAAAATGTATTTGGCTATGCCAGGTCTTGGTTGCAACACTTGTTGCAGTATGTGGGCTCTTAATGTGACATGCAGGATTTAGTTCTCTGACCAGGGATTGAACCCAGGTACCCTGCATGGGGAGCATGGAGTCAACCTCTGGACCACCAGGGAAGTCCCCATCACTAACTTCTTTGTGGATCCTGATGGTGATGTGTCTAGAGTTAAGAACAAGTGGTTTGTCTATTCTTACCCTGATTTAATAGCATACATACTAGTGTGTTGCTTTTTTGTAGTTACTTTAGCTTTTCCTCTAGTATTGCCTTTGTACTATCTTTACATTTCTCCGCGGCCTTGCCACTGTATCTTTTGCCCTTAAGATGGAATACCTAGCTTTCCTGGGCACTTCATTCTCCCAGGTAATCTGGACCAGGTGTGTCAGGACATCCGTTCACAGTCATCTGGCTTGGAACCATTGTTTCTCGGGTCTGACAACTTGGTCATTTTAAGTTTATTCTTTTATTTTACTGGAGTACCTAACAGCAGAGGACACACGTTCTTTCTGAGTTCTTGCCTATATGAAATGTCTTTATTCTGCCTTTGCTTTTGCTTAATCTTTTAGCTAGGATTCTAACTTTAAAAATCTGTTAACACCCAAAGTTGTAGATGAGAAGTCTGATGCCTGTTTGATTTGTATTTCTTTGTAAACGGCTTATTTTTCCTCTCTGGAAACTTTGGAAACTTAGTAGTCTGAAAACATGTCCCTAGATGTACGTATTTTCAATTAAATTAAGCTAAATTTTCATTCGTTCTGCTTATCACTTGGTGGATCATTCCAATCTGAAGATGCATCCTTTATCTCTGGAATGATTTTTATTCTATTATATCTTTAGTCATTTTACCCTCCCTATTTTCTATATATTTTTTTCTGTTCTCTACTTAGTTGAATGCCTGACCTCCTGAGTTACGTCTCTATGTCTCTAATTTTTTCTCTGACATTCTCCATCTGTTCACTTTCAGTTCTGTGTTCTGTGAAATTTCCTTGAATTCACTTTTCAGTGCTTTTGGTGATAGTTTCATTTCGGCCATTGTACTTTTAGTTTCTAAGGGCTTTTTAAAAAGACCCTTTCATGGCTCTCTTTTTTCAGCATCTTGCTCTTTTGTACGTAATGCTTTCTCAAAACCCTCCAAAAGATTCCTGCAGGGTTAGTTTTTCTTGTTTATTTTGGTCATTCTCGTTTATACTCTTCCACCTCCTCATAAGCCTAGTGATCTTGAGTGTGAGTGAGTGTTCGTGTTAAAACCTCGGGGATGGAGGCTGCCCTGGTTTCCTTTCTTTGCAGTAAGTATCCTAATGGTGCAGATCTATTGCCAGGTTCATCTTTTGGGAGATAAAGCAGGGCTGTCCACATGCCAGGACCAGGAGGGCTTTATCATGGGAAGCAGTGAGAGCCAGTGCGGCTTGGCCCAATCAGGGGTCAGGCACCCTGCAGTGGTAAGAACTGGTATGACTCTCATGGGAAGTGTATTTGAATGAGAGACCTGGCATGGGAAGAAGGCTCCAAAACTCATAATGAACTCGCTTTCCCAGGACAGCACATTTGTTTTTTTGTTTGTTTTGTTTTACCTTTTTATTTTATATTGGAGTATAGTTGATTAACAATGTTATGTTAGTTTCAATGTACAGCAAAGTGGTTCAGTTATACATATCAGTTCAGTTCAGTTCAGTTGCTCAGTTGTGTCCGACTCTTTGCGACTCCATAAATCGCAGCACGCCAGGCCTCCCTGTCCATCACCAACTCCCGGAGTTTACCCAAATCCATGTCCATCGAGTCAGTGATACCATCCAACCGTCTCATCCTCTGTCGTCCCCTCTCCTCCTTCCCCCAATCCTTCCCAGCATTAGGGTCTTTTCCAATGAGTCAACTCTTCACATGAGATGCCCAAAGTATTGGAATTTCAGCTTCAACATGAGTCCTTCCAATGAACACCCGGGACTGATCCCCTTTAGGATGGACTGGTTGGATCTCCTTGCAGTCCAAGGGACTCTCAAGAGTCTTCTCCAACACCACAGTTCAAAAGCATCAATTCTAAAAAAAAAAACAAAAAAAAACAAAAGCGTCAATTCTTCCGTGCTCAGCTTTCTTCACCGTCCAACTCTCACATCCATACATGACCACTGGAAAAACCATAGCCTTGACTAGACGGACCTTTGTTGGCAAAGTGATGTTTCTGCTTTTAAATATGTTATACGTATACATGCATCTATTCTTTTTAAAATTCTTTTCCCATGTAGGTTGTTACGTAGTACAGACTTCCATATTTAAAGTGGATAACCAACAAGGACCTATTGTATAGAGCAGGGAACTCTGCTCAACACTAGTACATTCGTTTTTGTTTTTGTTTTTGAAGAAGCATAAAGCCGTAGCTCGGGAACTTGCCAGCCACCTGTACTGATGTGTGTGGGGCAACAGACAGGCACAAGATGGACGCCTTGTTCCATGTAAAGATGTCTCCCGGCAAAGTCTTCTTGGCTGGACTGTCTACCACGTTTATCTTTGCTCCCTTAAAGAATAACCTAGACTTCTCTACAAGCCTCAGTTATGATTTGCGTCTTATCCTCTTTGCATCTTGTGGGAAGTCATTGAAATTTCTTGTCCTGGTTTTATTAATTTCATTGGCAGTGTTCAGCGTATGGGTTCTAATGCCAGACTACCTGGGTTTAATCCTGGCTGTGCCACTTCCAGCAGTGTCATCCTGGGAAAATCCCTCTGCCTTTCTGAGCCTCAGTTTTCTCATCTTGGGAATGGGGATGAGAGCAGCACCTGCTTCACAGACTTGTTTTGTGGATTGAATTACTGAATAAATAAAGCTCCTAGCTTCCTTGGTGGCTCAGATGGTAGAGTCTGCCTACAGTGCAGGAGACCCAGGTTTGATCCCTGGGTAGGGAAGATCCTCTGATGAAGGGAATGGCTACCCACTCCAGTATTCTTGCCTGGAGCATCCCATGGTCAAAGGAGCCTGGTGGGATACAGTCTGTGGGGTCGCAATGAATTGGACACAACTGAGCAACTAACACACACATATACATGCTGGCATGCTGGCTCACAGCAGGTGGGCTTAGTAAGTATTAGCTATTATAATTATCCAGCTGCTATTTCTTCTTCAAGTTGTATGTGGTTGTGTGGTGTGGTGGTGAGAGGTGCCCCACACAAAGTGTGTACTGAGTACATTTTATTACCATTTGTTCATATTTTATCATCATTCCAACATCTACTTCCATGTTTTTATGTCAAAGAGGTCTTCAGAGAGATGGGGGAGAAAAGGGTTTTCCCAGCCTGCCATCTTGAACTGGAAGTGATAAATATTTGGCATGTTTGTTCTACTGCCAAAAGTTTCTACTGCAAAAAGTAACTTAGGTCCAGTCCCTGCTCTATCAGCTTCTGACAGTCTGACCTTGGACAAGCACTGAACTCTGGTTTCCTTGTCTTTAAAATGGGGGATGCATGGCAACCTTTTAGGTAACAAGAATGACGTGAGAGAATGAACTGAAAACACCTAGCAAGTCGGCTTCCCTTTTGGGAAAGCCCCTTGCATGGTTGCAGTTTCTTTCACCTCTCCTCTACATGGGGCTGTCACCCTGAAGAAGATAGTCACACACAGGGAAAGTGTGGCTCATGGACTGACCTTTTCCATTTAGGATCTCTTTTGATGCAACTGAATCCTTCTTTAATTTTTTTTTTTTTTTTTTGCTTTTAGGTTTTGGAATGTCTTACATTCTCTTTATGGTTTTACAAATTTAACAAGCTTGAAAATAATGGACTTGAACTCTAAGATCTGGGTAAAGCCCTACCTTGATAAAAACTAAGCATGATCATTGTGACTTATTGGATGGAATAATGTACAAAAAATTAAATAGTACAACTTCCCAAAGGCAGCTGACATTCCAGCCAAAAAGTCATTTAAAAGTCTTATCCTTCTCGCTGAAAGAGCCAGTCATTCATTTTCTGAGAAAAGTTTCCTCTAGTTCATGTTTTTTTTTTTCACTCAAACAGATTTTATAAAAGCAACTAATACAGTGGTTTAGTAGAAATTTAAATTACCTAGTTCAACTCTGGCTAATGTCATAATATACAATTAAAATGGATGACATCGTCAAATTATATGTTAAATCGAGTGTCCATAACTTTAGACTTGCTACACAGGAAAATGTTTTTTCTGACATCTACATGTATATATCTTATCATGTGTGTCTTTTATCTTTAGTTGTTTCTTATTTGCATATTAAGTCTATTTTAAGGCCACTGACTAATACACTGTGCTTTTAATTTATTTTTAACATGGTCCATTTTAATGCCACCACAAAGAAATCATTTACTCAGAAAAATCATTAATATTATATACACTTATCTTGTTTTTAAAGTGAAAAAGCTATTTTTAACCTGTCCCAGGTATTAGGAGGATATAAAGGTGTTAAGTTGATGCTCTATTAAATCGAGTCTTCTTGGTGGAAACTGGTCGTGTTTAAGAGATGGGCATAGTGAACTGTGAGGATGCACCTGTGCTGGATAGAAGCCACCTACAGTCTGCAAGCAGTTTTACAAGTCAGATCTCATTGAGATGAGGGAGGCGAGGAGATTTCAAAACTTTAAACATACACTGCCCACCTCACATGAAGTAAATGTCAGTGTGTTCTGTTTTTAAATCATGCATCCCTGAAGATCGTGTAATGAGCTGTAGTGTCAGGGAAAATGCCTTTATCCCACTTTGGAGAGACTAGGATAAGGCAGTTTGTCTGCTCAGAGCCTGGGAGTGGTGGTCCACCCCTTGCAGGGCCCCTGAGATGCACGTTGAAAAGGCTCATTACTGGCAGGGCTGCCTGCAGCAGAGAGCCGTGTCAGAAGTGGGAAGATAGGCTGTCCATCAGAGAGCAAGTCCATGGGGTGGAGAGCTGGTGAAAAACTGAAAAGCTAGATATCCCAACTGAGAGAACTGGAATCAGCCCAGAATTGGTGAGGTCAAGCTGCAGTGGGCAGTGTAAGTGTGTGTGGTGTTGGAGCCAGGACTGGTTCTGAACTGATCCTTATTGTGTTTGTTCTCCTGCTGGATCCTCAGAACCCAGACCAGCAAGCTCTGGTAGCAGTTTTAGAATTGCTGGTTTATTTCACCTGCAGTATGTGCTTTTCGGAAATGTTTAGCTATCTGTACACACAGAACACAAGACCATGATATACACTAAGATAAGGTGTGTACTTGACTTCTTGCAAAAGAAATATCATGTGTCTGACTCTTTCCCTTTTCCCTTTGGCTACCAGGAAACTCAGATTTAAATATGCTGCTCTGCTATACTAACTCTGCGAGATCTATGGCTTGCATATTTTCTATTTTGCTTCCTCTAGGTCTTGACCATCTAGAGCAGTGGTCCCTTACCTTTTGGCACCAGGGATGATTTCGTGAAAGATGATTTTTCCATGTCCCAGGTCTGGAGGCAGGGGATGATTTCAGGATGATTCAAGTGCATTAAATATATTGTGCATTTTATTTCTGTTATCATTACATCAGCTGCATCTCAGATCATCAGATATTAGATCAGAAGTTGGGGACCCCTGAGCTAAACTGTTCTCTGACTGTATTTTTATTTAGTTAGCATTTTCAACTTTTTACATGAGTTTTTCACACTGCCTAAAATCTTTAGTGAAATGAGGCTGAATATTAAAGTAATACCACTCCTAATGAGTCACTAAGGAGTGCTGGAATTTCACTAGATATGAGAAATAGTCATAAATGAGTATTATGAAAGCAGTATGTGGAGACAGATTTGTGTGACAGTGTAAGCAAGTTGTTGAGAAATCTTGTATTGGATGGATTTGGATGGTGGCAGTGTTCTTTTTCCTTAAATGGAAGACCTTTTCAGAGTAACAAACACTGCCCTTCCTCCTCATATGATTCGGAAATGTCAGATTCTTCCAGCCTCTGAGAAAGGCCCCGGAGAGAACTAGTTCAGCTTTTAAACTTTTCTCACCTGCGGTATGTGTGGGTGTTTAATATTTTCCCCTCGAATCATTTTGTTTCTGAAAGAAATTCTTTTAAGTTGAATCAGGTTTGGGGACATCTGCTTGTTGCCATCCTTTTTTTTTTCAAGTCCCAGTGTGTGCTGACTCAGTAAGTGTGTTTTAATATTTTAGAACGTGTAGTCCTCCTGTTTAGAAATGAGATTATTAATCAGTTTCCATAGGATCATTCCTGTGTTTTCAAGTTATCACAGATATGCAGCTTTGGGGTCTTGGCTCCCAGCACCGTTGAACCCCCCATTTGTAAAGCTCCTTCACATAAATGTGGTCTAGTTACACTCAAAAATAAGAGGCTTGTCTCCCGAGGACCGCTCCATATTACAGGCGGAGTATAATCCTTAACATTGTTTTTCTTTGCTTTCAAATGGCTGGAGACAGTGAGTCAGGAGTGAGAACTCCCTTTGTTTCATGTCGCGTGCATGGCGGGGGAAGAATGTAGTGGGGCAGAAAATGAAGAAAGACATAAAAGGATCTCAGCTCAAGGAGGTCAGATCCATCAGAGGCTTAGTGTTGCCTTCAAAGATGCCTGGGACAGGTGGCAGTTCAAGACAATCGCAGCGGCCGCATCCGCTAGAGCTGAGATAAGGGATTCCTCCAGCAGCCTGCTATCTGGTGCCCGTTCGCTTTGATGTAACTCTGCTAGCAAGACTTTGGGGAATGGGCGACTGCCTGCCTCCGTGATAGGCTGCTGTTGTTCAGTCTTTTAAGGTCTCATTACAGTGCTCCTTGAGGATTAATCCTCTTTAAGGTTTACATGAGATGGTTTTGTCCAGAGGCCCAGCTGGGGACCATGGTACCACCTGGACAAGGCACTGGGGCAACCTCTCTTTTCCCTGTGTCCTCCCCGGGTTGCTGATACTGAAACTGCAAACCTTCAGCATCCTTTGCTTTCCTTTCTGGTGATGACTGAGTTTTTTTGTCCCGCTCAGCTTGAGCCCTTCTTTGGAGGCAGCGAACCATTAGCACTAAATCATCAGCTTCTGTTATTCATTCGTCTCCTCCAGCTTTTTAATATATGTTTTTGCACTCTACTCCCTGGTCTACTCTGTCCCTTTTTAGAAAGAAATCATGACGTGCCCTTGATATGAAGAGTTCTTTTGACTTATTGCCCTGAAAAACACACTGTGTGTAGGGAGATTCCATAGTTGCCCTAGGAAAATGTCTATTTGCATAAATTGCATATATTTAGAACTCTAATTTTAAAAAGATATACTTTTAATGAAGAAGCCAAAGTTCAATTCTGTTAAGTTGGCTGTTTTAAATGGTAACATTTGTTAGGAAAGGAGAAGCTGCAGATTTTATTTCTGACTTGCTTGACACACACAGATAGCAACTAAACATCACTAGCTTCTGAATTTCATAAGTTAACTTTGTCCTGACACTTTTGAACTTTTGGTCGAACGAAGCGTTTCACAAACCCTCAAGTGGCACTTGAAGGGGACAAGTGGGGAATTTTGAGACGTATTTGAACAGGAGTAAGAGGAGGACTGACTTTTGGTCTCTTGATGGTGTACTCAGCCTCCTGTACCTGGGGACCGGACAGTTCTGGGGATCAGTAGTGGAACCTAGAGGCTTCTCATCCCTCAGTTGGTGGTTCAGGGTGACTTTCATTGTCCATGGCTGAAAGGTAACTAACATACAAATTAACTACCTTTGCCCAGCTTCTCTGATGTCAGTTTGGTTCTTCAGAGGAGGGGGCACTTGGATTGAAACTAGCCCCTCAACTGGTCATCACTCCAGGTGTCATCCATATGTATCTTGCTCAAGTCAGACTCTTCCCAAGTTTCAAATAACCTTGAAATAGCAGCAGAAGCAAGCTAAGTCCCAGAGGTCGATTTAATGAAGAAAAAAAATGCAGTCATATGGGCCACCAGACATCATAGAGATAACTAGGACACACTTGGCTTTTAAAGTTCTGCAAGGGATTGTTTTGTTGGGTGTTTACATTATTGAAACTTACCAGTAGTCAAAAGGAATATTATCCTCAGGATAGTATTTTTCTGGGGGGGGGGGCTTTCTTATCCCCACGAGTGTCTGATGGAAGTCAAGGCCATGGAAAGAAGTGGTTTAGGGGAGTGTCTGCCAGAGATGACATGACAGGCTTCCAGCAAGGCTTTGCCTTGAGGATGATTCTTGAAATTGTAGCATCAAAAAACTAACCTTGTGGTCCTTGTTGATTCATAGGGAATCCTGAACATCACCCCAGAACTGCTGAGTTAGGATTTCCAGGAACTAAGTCTGAGACCCATGTTTAACAAGTTTTTATACAATAGAGTATGAGAACCACTGCTTTAAGAGTTAAAGCATGCTACCAAAGAACTTCTTTATGAAAGGAAATAGACTCACAGACATAAAAAAAAAAGAATTTATGGTTACCAACGAGGAAAGGGTAGGGAGGAATAAATTAGGAATTTGGGATTAACAGATAATCACCACTATATATAAGATAGATAAACAACAAGGACCTGCTGTATAGCACAGGGAACTCTATTCTGTATCATGTAATAACCTATAATGGAAAAGAATCTGTAAAGGAATATATATATGCACATAAACTGAATCACTTCACTGTACACCTGAAACATTGTAAATCAACTATACTTCAATAAAAACAAAACTAAAGACATTTATGTGAACACTTTTTTAAAATTGTATTTTTCTCTGTGTTAACATTCTAAATAATTTCTAGGAAAAGCAGCAGTTTTTGAGTTCAGAAACATTCACATCTTTATTTTAATTTCTAGTATCAATCTAAACCATGGTGATATTTGTTAATTTCTTTCTCAAATGGTAAAGAACCTGCCTGCCAATGCAGGAGATGCAAGAGACTTGGGTTCGCTCCCTGAGTCAGGAATATCCCCTAGAGTAGGAAATGGCAACCCACTCCAGTATTCTTGCCTGGAAAATCCCATGGACAGAGGAATCTGATGGCTTTAGTCCATGAGGTCTCAAAGAGTTGAATACGACTGAGTGATTGAATACACACATGAATAAAAAAAATTATTTGTACATGTTTCTCATTAACTCATGATTATACATAAACATAAAAACATTTTTGAAGATATTTTACCTTTCCAAGATACGTAGACTATTAAGATATTCTTCATCAAACTTGGATACTTGAATATGAATGGATATACTTTGCATGAAAAATTTTTACAGTGTTAGAGATAGACAAATAATAAAATTTGGACAGTACTGCAAAAAAAAAAAAAGGTTAAGTCAATATCTTTAAATTCCAAGTTGGTAAACACTTAGATTTTCTGTCTTAGAAAGATTTTATAAATTTGCTCACCTGATCATTACACATTATATCTCTATTTGCATTACACTTTATTTTTGATAGTTGCTTACATATAAATTTGAATACTTATAAATCAATTTAGTTTTCCTCTGTGGTAAAGAAAGTTAGATACCAAATTATTTGATACTATGGAAAATTTTTATTTATGATTTCCCAAATATTGTGCCTAAACTGAATTAGCAACTGGCTTAAGGATAATTTGTACAGTTGTATTTATTTATCTGAATTTCTCTTTAGGGAATAGAAGATATACCTTTGTATGCATTTTAATATACTTGTGTTTGAATGTGTGTTGTCAACAAAAACACAAACCTTACTAAATACAAAAAGACTGTCAAGTCTCTTATTTGCTAAAATAACCACCAACCTTATGAATTATTTTTCTATTGTTACTTTTCTTGGCCAAGACTTTGCATTTGTTTTAAAGTAAGGTCTTGATACTGAAACTACTAGTTTCAGGATGTGGAAATATTAATTGAGTTTATCTCCAGAAAAGGGGAAAATGTAAGCGTAACTGGTAAAAAATGTTGGCCTGGTCTGTCCAATGACCCACCCCGTCACAGTGGAAATTCTTAATATGTATTCAGACATATTTAAAATAAATGCCATAATGGACTTAACAATCCATTTTCTTTGATCTGAACGCTAACACTTTGTTAACATTTGTAAAAAACCCTCCAAAACAGTAGAGGTGTAAAATAAATTTGGAGTAGTACAAGTTTAGCATTTACTATCAAAATTTTTCCTTTTATTCAGTTTGCTTGTAAGGTCTCAAAGACACTTTTGTTCATTCTAGTAAAAATATTCCATATTCAATCATTTTTCACCCTCCTGCAGGTTCTAGGGAAATCTGATCATCAAAAAAATGTGATGTTTTTTCTGATTTGTCATTTGGTACACAGCGGATTGCCTGAGTTTCCGTGGTCGGTTTTCAAAACTGCTCTTCTTTTAAAATAGACCAGCTTTATGCATGCTCCCCATAAAGGAAAGATGGGTGCTGATGATTTGGTTGCTTACAGGAAAAACAGGTGTGATTTTGGAATCAGAAAGAACACAATTTGACTCTCAGCTGTTTGCTTACTGAAATATCTTTTATGAGTCACTTAACACCTTGGTTTTCTTACTGATACCAAGTACCTACATCAGAGGCTTTTTGTGAGGGTGGAGCAGATCTGGAGACCTTATTGGAATGAAGTATCTACTTCTCCCAGGGCTTCCCTGGTGGCTCAGACGGTAAGGAATCTGCCTGCAATGCAGGAGACCTGGATTCGATTGCTGGGTCAGGAAGACCCACTGGAGAAGGAAATGGCAACCCACTCCAGTATTCTTGCCAGAGGAGCCTGGTGGGCTACAGTCCATGGCATCACAAAGAATTGGACAAGACTGAGTGACTAACATTTTCACTTTTCACCTACTTCTCATGAGCAACTTTAGTACAACTTGCTGACTGTGGTTGACACTGCTGGAAGGTATTACTTGAAAGTTGCTAAGAGAGTAGATCCTAAAAGTTCTCATCACAGGAAAAAAAATGTTGTGACTATATGAGGAGATGGGTAACTCATAACTAAACTTAATCATGGTCATTGTTTTGCAATATGTGTGTGTGTCAAGTCACTGCACAGTATACCTTAAACTTACATGGAACTATGTGTTGATTATATCTCAGTAAGAATGAAAAAGAAAATCAGAATGCTCTCAGCACAGAGTGGATTGATTTCCTGCTCCAACAGTCACTTCGGGCCAATTTCATCATACATACAGACTTGGTGTTGCTTCTCTAGTAAAGATCATAGAAAATCTTATTTTATTTGACTGGGAGGTGACGGTTTTATCATTGGAAAAAGCCAGAAACTTTCTCTATAAAATATTTCAGATAAAAGATATATAAAAGCCAGAACTTTCTCTATAAAATATCTCAGATAAAAAAACATGCTTGGGAAAAAAAAAAACCCATGCTTGGGACTTCCCTGGTGGTCCAGGGGTTAAGAATCCACCTTGCCATTCAGGGGACGTGGGTTCCATCCCTGGTCAGCGTGCCACAATGAAAGAGCCAAAGTGCCACAGCAAAGATCCTGATTACTGTTAACGAAGACCCTGTGCAGCCAAATAATAGTAATAAAAAAGCATGCTATCTGATATTTTTACCTGGCTTATTTTTATCTAATAGCAGCTTTAAAATCGATATTTCTCTGTGGTCACTAATTTGTTTACCTGCATGTCACCTTATTGGAGAGAACTTGCTTTAAATATTCAGGTGCCAGTCTGCAACACAGCGTCCTTGGTTACCCTCTCTGTTCCCAGTCTCACCAACCATCCACGTGATGTGCCTGCTTGGGATCTTATTTTAAGATCTGCGACTTACTAATTACAAATTGAGAAAATCGAAGTTGTCCTGCTGAGTTTGCAGCCTTGAGGGAAAGAAGAGGCACCCTCATGCTTGCATGCCACTCACTGTTAGCAGGTTCTGGTTTTACCCCAGGAATTAGAATTTTTGAAGGGCAGCAGCTAGTATTCAGTGAGTGCCAACTGCATGCCAGGTGCTGCCCAGGTGCTCATGGTCGCCTAGCTGTGGGTGCATTGGTGGGAAGGAGGAAGAAGGGGATTGTAAGGATGGTGCAGCTCTGAAAAGAGCAGATGTGTAGACTGGATGGGATCGGCAACCCCATGCAGATCCTTAGGGAGGGAAAGGAAAGACAGAGGAAAGGTGGGAGTGCCCTTGTTAATCCTAGATACAGGCAGTGTCTTCAGCCAAGTGTGTGAGTGGGTGGCAATTGACGTTTGTTGGCTAAAATAACATACACTGATATTTCATTTCTGTGAGGAAAAGAGGATGAAATGCAATCTGGTTGTCATTACTTGCAATCTTTTTTTTTACCTCCTAACTTCACCACTCTGAGCTTGTGCCCACCTGCCTGTTAGACCAGTGGTCCTCAGAGTGTGGTCTCAGGCTGGCAGCATCAGCATGCCCCAGGGAACTTGTTAGAAGTGCAGTCTGGGTCCTGCCTCAGGCATATGGAACCAGAAATTCTGGGACTGGGACCCAGCGATCCATTTTAACAAATTCTCTAGGTGATGCCAGTGCAGCTAAAGTTTGAGAACCTTTGTGTTGGAGCATCTTGTGAAATGATTTGGGTCCTGGTTAGAATGGGAACACAGAAACAGGGAAAGAGCTGTGGTCAAGTCGGGAAGGGGGGGGAGTGTCACCTGCCTGATTTCTTTTGACTCTTCAATCCAAAGTAACTGGTGGCTGGGGAGTTCAGAGACAGGAGCCAGTAGACTTAGCTCTCTCTTCTTTTTTGTTATTTGTTTAAGCCCCTCCCTTATTAATGTATGACATTAGGAACCTGTCCTTTGATATCCTTTGAACATATGTGTGTTTAGCCCTCAGGTTTGCAGGCAGCAGGCCAAGAACAATCATGGAGATTCCATAGGAGAAAATGGTCCTTGTTGATCCTCCAATAATGGATTCATGGAAACTTATGAATTTCAAAAGAAAGTTAAAAGATTCACAAGGTTAAATCAGTATGACAGATCCAGAGCCCTACGCGTACTTGAACTCTAAGTTAAGTCAGTCCAACAGCCACTGAGTATGTGTCCAATTTCACCTTCTTCCTTACAGCCTTTGAAATCCCGTTTAGGCCTCTTAATTTCAAGAAATGAAAAAAGCCAAACACTTTATTCTTCTCTACAAGGCATCAAGGAGAGGGGGTAATAAACAGGACCTTGCTGATGGAGTTTAATAAATACTGGTTTACTGCAACCCACAATGGAAAGCAAATACATGCAATTACTTGCAAATTTCTTCAGTGTTTGTACTTATAAATCTCTGCCTAAACCTTCCCAGCTGGGAGTTCGGTTAGTCTTTCTGCTGTGGAACTAGGGCTTTGTTCTCTTCGTTCAGCCTCGGCACAGTCTGGAATAATTCAGAAATGTATTAGAGAGATTGCCGCTCCCAAAAGGCATAAGGAAATAACCTTCACTCTCGGCCTTAGGGAAATCAGCCCAATCAGGGTTTGGGCGGATTTCTCGATTAAACAAAGAACTAACTGTGCACAAATTGCACCTTAACAATTTGTAAGGAGTCCACCTTAGAAATGTCTTGCAGATGGAAAGCTGATATTTTTTAATCAGGCCAGCGGGGCTGCTCGAGTCAAAATGTCACCAGCATTTTCCCACTGCTCCCCAATTAACATCCCCCCAAAATTAAATTGAAAGTTGAATTTATAAGCAGTCCACAGCTTTGGACCCACTTCTCCAGGTTGTCAAACATAGATGGAAAGAACTGCTTCTGTCTGTGCAAGGGTTCAGGGTGTGTGCGGGTGTGTGTCTGTATGTGTGGATGATTCAGTTCATCTGGAACACATCCCAGGGAGCTTTGAGCTGTCAATTTTTATTTTAGCAAATTTCATTTTGGGAACCAAAAAAGGGGTAGAGAGTTATTGCGCTTAATGTGGTTGTGACTTGATGTGCTCCTAGTCAAATTATTTAGAAATCAAAATCAGGCCCCTGTGTTGCTATGGAATGTTGTTTAGAATAAGACTTTTTGGAAAGATTTAATAGATTTCTGCTGATTGTAAGAGATGCTCATGCCAAATCACCACCTTTGTGACATTTTAAGAGAAATGACTGTATTTTGATGGCAATTCTGGGAATAAGGGAAGGTATGTCTAAATCTGTCCAACTTGTAGTACTCTTGCTTTAATTCAGTGAAGAGGTATGTGCTCAGCTAAAACAGGCATTTCTGGGAATTCCCCAGTTGTTCAGTGATTGGGACTCCAAACTTTCACTGCCAAAAGTGCAGGTTCAATCCCTGGTCAGGGAACTAAGATCCTGCAAGCCATGTGGTGTGGGCAAAAATAAAATAAAAGTAGGTGTTTCCAAGCCATCATGCTCACAGGGGCAGCCTCCCAAACTTCTGTAACTGAATTTCAGAAAAGGGGACACATTACATTAAGTCTGGCAACTGCATCCTGGCCTTAACTAGACAGCCCTACATCCTTAGTATAGTGAGACCACCAAGAATGCTTGTCAGCATGGTTTACCTGGTACAGAGTTTTGAGCTGTGTTTTGTGAAAAGAAACTGCAGCCCCATCAATTCTGCTGGAAACTCTTGTGATTCCTTGTGGGAATTAGAAACCAGCCTGAGAAAAACACTTTGAGTTTGGAGTCTCTGATATTTACAAATGGCTTTCCTCAAATGTTCTTTTTGGTTTTCTTAGAAACGCAGGCTTTGGACGAAGTCATCAACAAGGTCTCTTTCCCTTGTAATAAAAGTCTGAAGGAAAGACTCCTCCACAGAGCTCAGAAGACCTTGGTCCAGCTTCTGGACTTTGCAGGATGGGTCTTGCTGGCCTGGGTCCCCTCCCTTCTCTCTGAGCCCAGCTCCATTGCTTGTCCTGGAGAGAAGTTGATGCCAACACGGCTGGCCTCTGGTATCTGGCGAGTCATGTGCGAGAGCAGATTGACAGACTCTTGCTCCCCCGTGAAGAGGATCCCAAGTCAGTTTTGGAAGTTACAGTACACTTTCCGAATGCTGCCTTTGCAATTTGTTTCCAAACAGTGGTGACAGTCTGTCATCCTATGCTGCCAGTATCAAATGTGCAAGTTAACCTGGCGGGGATGTAACTGTGGAATTCAGAATACTGGTGAGACATGTGGGTCAGCGAGGAGTATGGTGTGTGAAGCTTCAGGGATACCCAGCTGGTGCATATTATTTAAGACTCAGTGGAACTGGGGGATCCATTTTTAGTCCTGGCTCTGCGACCTCCAACGATTTGTTGCTTTCCTCTGAACTTCAGGTTTGTCACCTGGATATTGGGGAGAAGTATATTGTCTTTTCAGATCTGCTGGGAGGAGATGGCCACAACTCAACACTATGAGCTAAGTTTGGTTTTTTTCCTTCTTTTTTTCTGGCCATATCATGTGGCATGTGGGATCTTAGCTCCCCAGGGATAGAACCCACTTTGGAAGCATTGGAAGCCCAGAGTCTTAACCACTGAACTGCCAGGAAAGTCCCATATGAGCTATTTTGGAGCTAACTTCTGCATGAAGAAATCTAAATCGATCAGTGGTGAGGGAAAACAAAAACAAAAACCTTTGAATGTATCTCATTAAGGTGATTAAGCTTTAAAGAGAATGCAAGTATTTGCAAACTTGAGGTTGGTATTTTGAGCTTCTATTTTTAAAAACATCCCCATATTAAAGACAAATTCATCTTCTCTTTCTCTCTTTCATATATGTCAGAATCTTCTGGCAGCTCTTGACCATATAACTACACTTACAGTGTTTGACAATGAACCTCGGTGCCAGAATGGACATTTAACTATGCTGTGGTCCTGACACGGAACAGCCTCAGTTACTGAGGGCAGCATATCCCAAACCATAGAATCCACAGTGGCATGTAGGGCCTGAAAGTCCCAACTTTTTTTTTTTTCAAGTGGCATTTCCATGCTCACCAGATCCATACTCATCACTTTAATCTCAGCTCCAGCATAAATTACCATGTACAGCCTTTGAGATCATACACTTTACCAAAAGTATTTTCATGTCACCTGGCAGCTCCAGCCTGAAACATCATTTGTTTCAAAAGCAGGCAACAAGCAAGTCAAAACTATTTCCCGTGAAGAGTCCTGGTCTTCTTTCAAGCTTGAGTTTCAGACATCTCCCCTCCTGCACCCATTTTAGTGAGATTGCATTGTACCCATCAGATGGGACGGCTTCGCTGTTTGCAATGCTCAATTGTCATTTTTCTTAAAACCGAGTTGCAGCTAAGTGACTTGTTGTTCTCAAAACTGTTACTAAAAGGCATTTGGTTCCCATACTGTAACATGGAAAACTACCTGTCAGGGAGCTGCTGGCATTATAAATCAGGGAGTCAACCATGTAAGGGTGCACCTGGGTGGTGGGAGTGAAAACGCTGCTTAAAAAGGCATCCATGGAGTCAAACCACAAGGCCCTTCCCATGTTCCTCTCAGTCCTCTCTCCTTGTGCTAGCTGTTCTTCTCTATGCTTCCTCCTGTCTTTCTGACCAACATATTGAGTGAAAGCTCAGAGATCCATATTCTGTGGCAATAATTTTTTAATTTAATTTTTTATTGAAGCATAGTTGATTTACAAGTGTTAGTTTCTGTTGTACAGCAAAGTGATTCAGTTATACACACACACATATATATGTGTGTATGAGTATATTATATATATATTCTTTTTTCTGTTCACTTGCATTATGGTTCATCATAAGATATTGAATATAGTTCCTTGTGCTATCCAGTAGGGCCTTGTTTATCCATTCTGTATGTGATAATTTTCATTTACTAACCCCAAATTCCCAATCTTTCCTTCCCTCTCCCACTTGGCAACCATGAGTCTGTTCTTTATGTCTGTGACTCGATTTCTGTTTCATAGAAAGGTTCATTTGTGTCATATTTTAGATTCCACCTATAAGTGATATCATAGGATATTTGTCTTTTTCTGTCTGACTTACTTCACTTAGTATGATCATCTCTGAGTCCATCCATGTTCCTGTAAATGACATCATTTCATTCTTTTCTTAAGGCTGGGTAGTATTCCATTATACCTGTATACCACATCTTCTTTACCCATTCGTCTGCCAGTGGGCATTTAGGTTGTTTCCATGTCTTGGCTATTTTAAATAGTACTGCCATGAACATTGAGGTTCATGTATTTTTTGAATTAGAGTTTTGTCTGGATTTATGCCTAGCAGTGGGACTGCTGGATCGAATGGTACCTCTATTTTTAGTTTTTTGAGGAACTTCCGTACTGTTGTCCATAGTGGCTGTTCTTACTTACATTCCCACCAACAGTATAGGAGGATTCCCTTTTCTCCATACCCTCTCCAGCATCTATTTGTAGACTTTTTAATGATGGCCATGTGGGACCTCATTGTAGTTTTGTTTTACATTCCTGTAGTAATTAGTGATGTTGAACATCTTTTCATGCACGACACAGTAATTTTTAAATACTGACACCAAAAATTATTATTGAATCAAAGACCTGGAACTCCCAGGAATGTAGGGAAATCTGGTTGGTAGGTTGAGCAAACACCCACAATTGAAAGTGTGCAGCTGTGCATTGGAGCCTTTATCCCACTCCAGAGGAAATACACTTTTTAGTTTATGAATGACATCTATCTGTGGATGGCCTGACATTGGCCAAAGTGGGCGCCTTGATAACTCCATAGACAGTCCAGAATTGCCCCAAGTTGATAAGATGGAAGGGGCTTCAGAATGGCACACTCACTATTGTGAGACCATAGACTGACCTCTTAGCAAATTACGGGACGTTGAAAGGAATGTAGCTTTAACTATGGGTGTTTATGGATTCTATTTTGATATGTTTTATATGAGTGTTCCTGAAAATATGACAAGGTGACCTACATAACAGATGAAAAGTCTAATTTGATTTGGACGGTGCTTTGGTCCAATCCAGTTACTCCTTTGTTGTAAGGGATCTATGTAGAACATTTTAAATTGCTCATATAACAATAAAAGCAAATGGGTAAATTTTAAAAATTGGTTTAAAAAAAGCTTCCCACATATTTGGAAAGGAGACAAAAAGCCTTCAGGTTAATTCACTTCTCTGCAAAGCTAAAACTTGGGCCCAATCCTTTGGGTATTGGTGAAGATGTTTAGTTTATTTAGTTTATTCACCATTTTCAAAGGCCCAGAATTTCCCAGTATAAAAGCTGTTTACAGGGACTTCCTTGGCAGCCCAGTGGTTAAGACTCCATTCTTCCAATGCAGGGGATGTGGGTTCAATCCCTGGTTGGAAGATTAAGATCCCACATGCTGCAAGGCATGACCAGAAACAAACAAACAAAAAGTTGTTTACAAGTGGTTCTTCTTGCCCCATCTCCTCTGTTTTCTTGATGTGTTTTAACTGACACTCACATTTGATCACACCAAATTAATCCCTGGAAGCCCATGGGTTGCTGTTTAATAAGATTTTAAAAGTTTTCATTGGGCACTTAAGTAGGGGACCTAGACTTGCTGGTGGGTCACATGAAAATTGTTCTCATTTGAGTTTGAGTTTTTCTCACTTGTGATGTGTTTGACACCCAGTGGTTTCTATCAGGGCAGGTTTTGCAGAAATGAATGTTCATGGAAAATATTTCTTTTTAATGTTTCCACCATGTTACTTTAGAACAATTTCAAGATAAAACTTCATCAATTAAGGGAGTATTGACAGTGATCACCTCTGCTGTGGGGCTCCTTGTCCTCTGAAGACTGTTGTTCTGTGACAGTGTTTTCTTCTTCAGAACTTCTGAGGGAAACCCCAAGACAACCCACCACAGTTTCTAGTTCAGTCGTAATTTAATTATTGTCGTGGGTAGGTGTGACAGATGTTAGTACTTGCCACCAACCCTAAATTATATAATGTGCTGTGAAAATAAACACCTTGCTGCCTAGTCCTTTTCACTCTCAGGTGTGATAAGAAATAAGTTGGGGTGGGAGGAATAGGGGGTGGGATGAATTGGGAGATTGAGATTGATGTATATACACTACCATATGTAAAACAGATAGCTAGTGGGAACCTGCTGTGTAGCACAGGGAGCTCAGCTCGGTGCTCTGTGATGACATAGAGGGGTGGGATGGGGGTGGAGTGGGAGGGAGGTCCAAGAGGGAGGGGTTATATGTATACATATAGCTGATTCACTTTGTTGTACAGTGGAAATTAACAGAACATTGCAAAGCAATTATACACTCCCCCCCCAAAAAAATTCAGGGCATTAAACTGCTTTCATGTGACTTGGATAATCATAAAAGGACCTCCTTTAGAGAAGAAATTTTGTTTTTCTTACCTGGACAACCTAGCAGGTACCTGGCCCCCACAGTCTGCCCTGTTTGCAAGATTGATTCCCTGGGATACTCTGATTGTAGGGAGCTGAGTGTAGAAACGCCACATCACAGGTACCTGATGGAGCCAACGCAGCACCCAGGTCACTTGAGCTATCAGGTATGGGGAGGAGGAGAAGTGAGATGGTTTATACACATTCTGTTTGGAGAAAGGAAAATGCAGGGTAGATTGAAGTTTGCAAAAGTATAGGAAAATGATTTAGGGCATAAAAAGGGGGCTTGCATTGTTACCAGTTTGTGTCCCCATCCCCTTATTTCTTCATGATCAAAAATCCCGTTTTGGTGATTTCTTTTTCAGTAGTGCCCAGCCCTAGCATACGCACATGGGCATTTCTACACAGATGGATTTCTGTAAGAGTTAGTACTGGCCAGTCAAGGACCCCAGAGCAAAACATGACTGTAAGGTTCTTGGGCTTCAGTTAAGGGATATCACTAGAGATGGGCAAAGGATGCCTTCTTCCTAGACCTCTTTGCCCTAATAACCAACTCAATCCTCCACCCATGTGGCTCTTAAGAAAGCACTTTTGTATTTCTCACTTGTCAGGCTGCATACTCATCCTTCTTCAAGGCTCCACCCAGCCAGGCTGGGATGAATGGTCTCAGTTTCCTCATCTGTGAAATGGGATGACTATAGCACTTTCTTCAAAGGGTTAATATGTTTCTAGCACGTAGATTCTTCTGGCATTCCCCTAATGTCAAGCATCATCATTTTTATTAATTAAATGAATGTGAATTGGGATTGGAAGTGTACTCTGTGGTCATGTAATCTAATCTAGGTTTCCTAGGTGGCACAGTGGTAAAGGATCCAGCTGCCAATGCAGGAGACACAGGAGGTGTGGGTTCAATCACTGGGTAGGGAAGATTCCCTGGAGGAGGAAATGGCAACCCACTCCAGTATGCTTGACTGGAAAATTCCATGTACAGAGGAACCTGGTGGGCTCCAGTCCATGAGGTCGCAAAGAGTTGGACCTGACTAAGCATGCGTGCAACCTAATCTAGCTCTCTAAGTCTCTAAAGAATTGAACTCAAGCCTTGTCCCTCAACAGCTGAAATTCCCTGATGGCTTCCTTGCCTGACAATAGTGGGCACAGTTCGGGTGCTCAGATATACACAGTGAGCCACACTCCACTTGGATGGAAAAAACTTGGTTTCTGGAAAAGAAAAATGATCTTTTCATGAGAGCCCAGATGTATTAGGGATATATTAACCATAGGGAAGGTACTGGGATAGTTTTCCCAGTTGATGTTTGTGGGTATCAGTATCACATGCTCTTTTGAAGGCTCTACTGTCATCCTTGGTGGCTTCACATTGTTAATGTTCAGCTCCTATTCCCTTGATCTACAAGGCATTACACCATAGAGCTGGATCACTCCATTACAGAGCCTGCATTGATGCCCCGCCCACAGTGGGCCATCCTGATAGACCTCTTCCAATTTACCTGTGTGTCTGTTGACCTGGTGGTCACATTACTGTCTGCTTAAGCCTGAAGTCCTCGCCACCTGCTTTCACATTCTTTTTCCTGGATGAAAGAGTGTGATCTGACAAAGAGCAGAGCTCAGCAAACTGGTCCAGTAGAAGCAGTGAGGCCCTAGAACTATAGTTCTTGCTTGGTCTCAGACACCTGACATTGACTATTTCAAACATTTTCTTCCTTCCTTAGGCTTCCCCTCCTCCCTTAGAAAAGATGAAGTTTCTTGAAATATCACTTCTACTCCTGATGTCTTGTTCATACTTATACTGTAGTGACAGGCTTCTGGCTTCCTATTGATGTTGCTGCCTTATTAATCTTCTCAAAATGCCCCAAGATGCATATTACCCTACTGCTCCATGGCCCTGGCTCCCCATTGACAGCATCATGAAATTCTTGACTTGATCTTCCACTGCTGGGAACCCATGAGAATGCCTTGCTTTAGTCAGACTGTGTAACTCGCTTCAGGGCTGCAGGGTACCTTCTGATCCCATCACCAGGCATAGATGCCTTGCTCCTGTTCAGGCCTCTCTGCCTGGTCTTGCTTCTCCCAGAAGCAACTTATAATATTGCTTCTGTTTTCTGTTTTGGTTTTCTTGGCCATGAGGCTTGTGGGATCTTAGTTCCCCAAACCAGGGATCGAACCTGCACTCCCTCCATTGGAAGGTGAAGTCTTAACCAATGGACCACCGGGGAAGTCCCCTCAGTAATCTTTAATACTCCTTTTCCTACTATGACTAATAGTAATGATGGAGGAAAATTGAGGCTTGGAGATGAATAGCTTTTCAAAGTTTGCATAGTTATGATAGAGCTGAGATGTGAACCCAAGTTTGATGGTTTCCAAAGCTTATCCTGTTCATTAGCACTCCACCCCAGTTTCACTTGCTACCAGTTGGAACCAGGATCTGTTTGGTGAAGGAAGTGCCTGGGTGCCCTGCTGTCCATGAAACCAACAGTCAATGAATAAGTTGACCTGCCTCTTTATAGAAACTAGATCTAAAAGAAACACAGCCTGTCTGTGCTAGTGATTCATTGCAAAGCCCTCCATTTCTCTCCATTATTGAAGGCTGGTCTAGGGCTTACTGATCTTTCAGTCAAAATAATTTTATTTTGATAATCATTTTCAAAACATCTTAAGAGTAGGCAACACTAGTATTCACAAGACCGATGATTGGTATCTTGTGCTTTGTGGGTACCAGGAGGGCACGCCCATCTGCTCTGAATTCCTTAGTTTACTCTGGCTTCCCTTTCACATCTTGGACTTTGCCTTTCCTGGACTTAGTACAGTTTTTAATATTGTAAATATTTGTGTGATGAATTAACATCTCTCTCGTTCTTGCTAATAGCAGGAGGGTAAGGGCCATGTCTGTGCCCTAAGTGTCCAGGACAGTGCCTGGCACAGTGGATAAAATCCATATTTGCTGAAGTTTGAATAAATGATTGAATGGATGAGTGGATGAGTGGCAATGCACCTTTATTCAGGTATCCTATGTAGGACTGGCAGAAAATTGATTGTAAGGGAAGTATTTTTTTTATATCCAATTAGATTCTAAAACTGAAAATTTAGTTATGTGGAGAAACTACCAATCCACTTGGGAAATTAAAGGAAGAACTAAAACAGAGCTTGGTTCCTGTCTTTTTGTTGCATATATTTTCAATGTGATTCTTTCCCTTACCACTTCCTATTTTTGGGCAATATTTGAAGCTATGTTTTCAGGCATCACATATACTCTTTTGCTGTTGTAATAAAATGAAGCCTTATGGAAGAAAGATAGGCATATTCACCACGTTTAATTCCATGAATGAGAAAGCAGTACTTGGTTTCCTGTATCACATATCTTCCCTCTCTGTCCAGTGGTTAGGGCTTCTGCCTTCCTGTGCAGGGGTGCAGGTTTAATCCCTGGAGTAAGAGCTAGGATCCCACATGCCTTGCAGCCAAAACACCAGAACATAAAACAACAGAAGCAATATTGTAACCAATTCTATAAAGACTTAAATGGTCCACATCAAAAAAAAAAACAAAACAAACTTAAGTATCCAAAAGCGGAATAACCAGCATCCTGTAGCAAGTGAAAGTGAAAGTGTTAGTCACTCAGTCCTGTCTTACTGTTTACGACCCCATGGACCGTAGCCCGCCAGACTCCTCTGTCCATGGAATTCTCCAGGCAAGAATACTGGAGTGGGTTGCCATTCACTTCTCCAGGGGATCTTCCCAACCCAGGGGTCAAACCCAGGTCTCCTGCGTTGCAGGTGGATTCTTTACTGTCTGAGCCACCAGGGAAGCCCCATTCTGTAGCAAAGAATTCAGAATTTATTGTGTTCTTGGTCAATATTCCTGGGTGTCAAGGAAGTGCAGATCTTTCATTTTCCAGTGGAAAAACTGTTGTTCATAATGACTACTTATTGCCTTAATTTTAGAGCTCTGTGTTTCTCTTCATCAATTAGCTGTCTAGTTCCGGGATACGGGGTTTGTGTCTTTATCAGTAGGTATCACTTCATCTTATTTGTTAGTTCTTCATTACTCTGAAATCTTTTATCCGATAGTGTTAGCCTCCGTTCCCAGAATTAGGTTTCTCTGAACCAAGTGCATTTCCACTCTGCTGTGTTCTGTTCATCATTTTCATTGTCAGTTCAGAAAACTCTGCTGGAAAAATCCAGTGCCCACTGGGTTTCCTACAGTCATCTCAGTGCCTAATTTTGTGGCTTCAGATGCAGTATGTTACACTGTTATTCATTCCAGTTTCCAGGCCACTTTTCTCTTGTGGCTTTCATGTGTAGATCTGCCAAAACATCAGCTCTATCTTATTACAGCCCATGGGTTTGTGTGCTCCTTAAATTTCCCAAAGTGCTAGACTTTCAGAAATTCTACTTTGTAAAACATGGGATCGCCTGTCTGTGGAAGCAAGATTGTTCCTCATCGAGGTCTCAGCTGCTCTCAGTTCCTGGGATGAATCACAGACACTCTTGTGGACACTGTCAGTTAACTTGGCATTATTAAAGGGGTGGGATTAGAAGTTAAGTTGGCAAAGGACTTTTATTTAGCTTAGAAAAGATGAGATGTGGGGGATGATGAGTAGATGTACTTACAGAGCCATCACAAGGAAAATCAATTAGACTCAATGTGAGTGGCTTCAGAATACAGAGCTAGGACTGACTGATGGGTAAAAATTAGAGAGAGGAATATTTGCTAGTGTCCAGGGGTCAGAGTTCTCACCCACAGAGCAATCTGAGATGTGTTTTTGGAATGGATATGTTTTTCAGACACTGAGTTCTCAGACATGATATAGAGGATTCCTGCAAAGCAGTAGATCAACAGATAACTCTTCAGCACCTCTTGATTCTGAAATCCCAAGGGTTGTTTTTATACTAATTTAGCCATTTTAGGATAGCTTTCCTTTCCTTTCTTTTCATTTCATGCATCAAGGATTGTGAATTCTTTTTGTGGTTCAGGTTAAAGAAGAATTCTTATCATGGACCATTTCTTATCCTGTTGCTTTGAAATGGTCACACTTTTAGTCCAGTTTTATTTGGACAATCTGTTCAAAGAACAGCTCCTCTGCAGTAGCAGCCTGAGGGGTGTGTTGTTTCATTTTGTTTGTTGCTGTTTTATTTTTAAATAGTCAGAGTTATTTTAAAAAAAAATAACCAGTCAAAGACTCAGGCCAGGGTCTCTGTACAGTTGTCCGGACTGTTCACTGCACAAAGGACCCAGCTAAGAGGACTGAAGTTGAACAGATTCTTTGCTGACCAAGCTGTGCTTCTACCCAGAGGCAGAGTCCGTCTTTTGAATCTGCAAAAAGAAACCATCAGCTCACCAAGAAGGGACTGGGTCTCCCCCAAAGAAACACGATTCTCTATTATTAATATATGTGAAGATATTGTCCATATAGCTCTGGTCATGAGTTTGGAGGTAGGTATACTGTTTCATTTCATTTATGGCTCATCAGAACTGACAAGGTTAAGCCTAAACACCCTTGCAATTTTATTGATGGGCTATGCTAAACGTGGTACTAACCATTGCCACTCTTTGTGACAAATTCCATTATTTTTGCCGACTCACCAAGCATTCTGATCTTGAAAGTGTCTTGAGGATTTGCTACATTTTCCAATCTTGATTTGAATATTTGACCTTGTGGGGACATGACCCTGCACGTTCTCCTTCTAAGCCTAAGAATTCCTTTTGACTCTTCTGTTCAGTGTCAACCTGTAGGGACAATACATGTGGTTGAGAAGCCATTGGGCATTTATAAATGCCCGGCACCTACAACCTTCCTCTGGAGTCTTAGGTTTACTCTAGCCACAGTGTGAGTGTGCCTGTGATGAGTGAGGATAAACATTAAAGAATTCCATGCACCACAGGCAAGACTGGTTATTTTTTAAAAATAAAAACAGCAGCAACAAAATGAAACAAAACACCCCTCAGGTTGTTACTACAGAGGAGCCATTCTTTGAACAGGCGCCAGAAATGACTCCTCCCCAGACACCAGTTCCTTCAGTGTTTCAGCCCCCTCAGCAGTTGTGGCTGTTCCTCCCTCCTCTGGAATGCAGGGGAACTGAACGTACCACACCCACCCATTCACAAAAAGCCTGGAGGAGAGCCACCTTCCCTCCACTGTTCTCCTGGGCCCTCTCCGGCTCAGTTGTCTGGCCTCTCCCCCTGCTGCTTCCACCCCCACCCAGTCCTTGTTCTCTGACTGCAACGAGTGAGGAGCTTGGGCTTTGCTTGGCCAGCAGCAGCAAGCCTGTGACTGTTGCACTGCAGCTTATATTTGTTTTATTGAGGGAAAACTGATTACATCAGTTTCAGGTGATGTTTGTACACACAAGGTGATCGCCATGATTAAGTCTAGTTACCATACATCACCGTACAATTGATCCCTCTTCATCTATTTTGCTCACTCTGTAACCCCCTTCTCTGATAACCACTAATCTGTTCTCTGTATCTTTGAGTTTTGTTTGTTCATTTGTTGTGTTTTTTAGATCCACATATTGTGTGAGGTCATTTGGTATTTGTCTTTCCCTGTCTTGACTTACTTCACTTAGTACGATGCTCTCACGATCCATCCACGTTGTCACAAATGGCAAAATTTCATATGTTTTTCATTGTTTCATTAAGTTCATTATAGCTGAATAATATTTCATTGTACATATATTCTGCAATTTCTTTGTCCATTCACTCACCTCTGGACACATAGGCTGCTTCCATATCTTGGCTATTGTAAATAATGCTGCAGTGTACCTGGTGGGGGGTGCAGATATCTTTTCAGTTAGTGTTTTTGTTTTCTTTTCATAAATAACCCCAAATGAGATCCTATGCTCATTTCTTTTTTTTTTTTTTTAAGATCTCATTCACATTTATTAAAACATATTATATACACATATTGGAGAAGGAAATGGCAACCCACTCCAGTATTCTTTTTGTTTGTTTGTTTGTTTTTTAAAAGCAGTGGTTAGATGCCACGAAGTAGGTGGCAATGCCTTAACTGTGTGTGTGTTGTCAGGCCCGAGACCCTCTTCCATCCTTGTCAAGGGGAGTGCTAACCTTCTCTCCTTTCATACAACACCTATGCTCATTTCTTAACTGGAATGTTTGGGGTTTTTTGCTATTACGTCTTTTGAGTTCTTTATATATTTTAGATATTAACCTCTTATAAGATATGTGATTTGTAACTTTTTTCCCATTTAGTACGTTGCTTTTTCATTTTGTTGATGATTGCCTTTGTTGTGCAGAAGCTTTTTAGTTTGAAGTAGACCCACTTGTTTATTTTTGCTTTTGTTATTTCTGCTTTTGGATTCAGATCCAAAAATTCAATGCTGAGATTAATGTCAAGGAATTTATCCTCTATATTTTCTTTTAGGAGTTTTATGGCTTCAGGTCTTATATTCAAGTCTCTAATCCATTTTGAGTTTATTTTTGTGTCTGGTATAAGACAGTTGTCCAGTTTCATTCCTTTACATGTTGCTGTTCAGTTTCATTCCTTTACATGTTGCTGTCCAGTTTTCTCAACATCTTTTAATGAAGAGACTGTCCTTTCTCCATTGCATATTCTTGCCTCCTTGGTTGTAAATTAATTGACTATAAATGTGTAGGTTTCTTTCTGGGTTCTCTATTCTGTTCTACTGATCTAGGTGTCTGTCTTTTTCCTGAAATACCATACTGTTTTAATTACTATAGCTTTGTGACAGTATAGATTGAAATAAGAAAGCGTAATGTCTCTGGGTTTGTTCATTTTTCTCTAGATTGCTTTGCTATTTTGAGTCTTTTATGATTCCATATAAATTTTAGGACTGTTTGTCCTTTCTCTGTGAAAAGTGCCATGGGTATATTTAATAAGGATTAGATTGAATCTGTAGGTTGCTTTGGGTGGTGTGGACATTTTAACAATATTAATTATTTCAATTCATGAATATGGGATATCTTTCCATGTATTTGAGTTTTCTTTGATTTCTTTTATCCGTGTCTTATAGTTTTCAGTAGACAGGTGTTGCAACTCCTTGGTTAAATGTATTCTTAGGTATTTTATTCTTTCTGATAAAATTCTAAGTGGATTGTTTTCTTAATTTCTCTTTCTGATAGTTTGTTATTAGTGTACAAAAACACAATAAATTTCTGTATATTGGTTTTGTACTCTGCAACCATATAGAGTTCATTTATTAGTTCTAACAGTTTTGGTGGAATCTATACGGTTTTCTGTGTACAGTATCATGTCTTCTGCAAATAATGACAATTTCACTTTTTCCTTTCCAATCTGGATGCCATTTATTTCTTTTGTCTTGCCTGATTACTATGACTAGGATTTCCAATATTATCTTAACTAGAAGTGGCAAGAGTGGGCATCCTTTTCTACTTTCTGATCCTAAAACGTTTCAGCTTTTCATTGTTAAGTATGATGTTAGCTATGTGTTTTTCTCATATTGTTTTTATTATATTGAGGTATGATCCTTTTAACCCATTTTGTTGATAGTTTTTGTCATAAATGGATATTGAATTTTGTCAGTAAATGCTTTTTATGTGTCTTTTGAGATGTTTATATAATTGTTCTCCTTCAGTTTGTTAATGTGGTATATCACATTGATTCATTTGTGGCTGTTGAACCATCCTTGCATCTATAGAATAAATTCTACTTGATCACAGTGTATAATCCTTTTAATATATTGTTGAATTTGGTTTGCTAATATTTTATTGGGGCTTTTGCATCTCTGTTCATTGGGGATATTGGCCTGTAATTTTTTTTGTGTAGTATCGTGTCTGCTTTTGGTATCAAGGTAATGCTGGCCTCATAAAATAAGTTTGGGAACATTCCCTCGCTCTTCAATTTTTTGCAAGTGTTAAGAAGGATAGGTATTAAATCTTCTGATGCCCAACACTCTCAGTTCCCTGAATTTACACTCTGCTCACTCACAAGTTCACTCATGACTTGGTGCCATTGCTTTGCATGATCCTGATGCTTTTGCATTTCAATTCTCTCTTCAGGATCCTTTACTGTTCTTTATTTACTTTGGGTCAGTAGTTTGCAGATTTTTTAGCAGTAGAGTTTAAAAAATTGTGGGAGAGACCAGCCTAGGGATGCCAGATACTTATTTGTTCAAATATGGACAAGAGGGCTGCGATGGGTTGGGATGCTAGAAACGTAAAAATAAACAAATAAGTAAAAATATCATCTGTTGTTGCCATCAGTTCAAAAAAAAGAGGGGGAGGGGGCTACTCTCACACCATAAGGGCATAAGAACTCATTAAGCAGAGAATTTTCTTTCAAAAAACAATAACTTTAGATGTTGACACATTCACCACTTTTATGCTAATTGCCTTAGCTTTCTTTAGCTTCTGTTCATTCAACATAAATTCAGATTTCCAGCCACTATTTGGAAGCCACTTCTGCAGAGGAGTCTAAAAGAACGAGCTCTTCTTCCAGCCCCAGAATAAATATAAAGCCACCAGGAAGCCCATCTTACCCATGCAGGAAGCCACCAGATGGATGTCTTGGCCAGGGTCTGTCCCTGCTTATGTGGCCATAAAACCAGAAGTGACCAAGGTTCTACTGCTTCCTGTTGCTGACTTAGCCCCCTAATCCTGTCCCTAACCCTTTAACCCTATAACCTGATGCGACTGAGGGTGCCGTTGCTCTTATCTTGTGGCCTCAGTGGTGGCAGCTCACAGGTATGCTGTGAATCAGATTAGGATGAAGAGTAGACCCTGAGGCCTTAAGTGGAAGCTATTCCAATTCTGAGGCTTAGCCACGTGTTCAGCCTCTGGACTTTTTCTCTCTCAGTAAAGTTGCAGGTATCAAGTAGTGACAGTAGCGTGGATGCTGCAGGCCATAAGAAGAGAATGCTTGCTGGACTTGGAGGCCAGCCTGTTCAATGACGGAGTACACTAGAACCTCTGGGACATGAGGCCGGAAAAACACATGCTTCCGCCTGCCTGCCCAGCTGCTCCCGCTCCAGCCTCATGTGGCTGTTCCACAATTTAGCCTGCTTGGCTGAAAACCAAATGTAAAAAGGATATGGGAAACCTTTAGGGACTCAAAGGAAGTCTCAAAATTTAGGTGTGCACTGAGAAATTTGATTTCCTGGTGGGGTGTCTGGGCCCCTCAGATGAGCTGAGGCACTTGGGTGTCAGCTCACACCCTGCTCATTAAAACTGCTGTCCTGCGACCCCGTCCTGGGAGGTGTTCATAGGATGGGGCAGAGCTTCCTGTTGGCTTGAGGAAAATTCATTTCCATTCCACAGATGTGTGTTGAGAGCTGGTTATTCCTGAGGCTATCACGGGGCAGACCTGGGCTTTCCATGGAAAGATTCCAGCTTGCAAATCCTGCTGTTTGCTTGGTGAAAAGAAACTGAGCTAGGCTGCCTTTTCTTTCACACAAACATTTCCTGAAAAGGTTTTCTATCATCTGTAATTTACTTAAGTACACATTATCTTCTTTGTAATCTTTCCTTGATTTTCTTTCTCTTTCCCCATTGCCTACTCTTTCTCCTCTTTTCTGCTTCTCATTTTTCTGTCTCATTGCCAATAGTTTTTTCTCCATGGAGCTCTGCTTTCATGTAGGGCATTTTTTGTACATGTTTGCAACTAAATTTATGCTCCTTAGAAACAAGATTCTCTCTGAAAAAATAATTTCAGGGATCAAGCTATAATCTAGTTCCATATGTAGACATAAAATACGAAGCAGACCAAAGAGACAATAATTTAGAATCTGATTATCAATCTGCTAAAAGGCAGATTCAGTTGCTCTCCTGATTTCTCCCACCTGAACTCAGGGTGCATAGGGACAGACGCATGCTAGACTAGGAGATAAAAGACCGAGTTTTAGGCCTGGCTCTAAAAGCCCAGGGGAAAGTTGTTTATCCTATCCACAGTTTCCTCACCTATAAAATGAAGACAGAATTTCACGCTTCATATTTCTTTGGATAAATCCAGATCATAATTATGAATGCTCTTGGTTGTCTTAGTTTGGGCTGCTGTAACAAAATGCCAAAATGGAGTCACTGGGACTTCCTTGGTGGTCCAATGGTTAAAAATTCACCTACCAATGCAGTAGACATGAGTTTGATCCCTGGTGCAGAAAGATTCCACATGGCCTGGGGCAGCTAAGCCTGAGTGCCAGAACTGCTGAGCCCACACTCGGCAACAAGAAAAACTACCACAGTGAGAAGCCCGACTAGAGAGTAGCCCCTGCTGCTGCTGCTGCTAAGTCGCTTCAGTCGTGTCCGACTCTGTGCGACCCCATAGACGTCAGCCTACCAGGCTCCTTGTCTCTGGTATTCTCCAGGTAAGAACACTGGAGTGGGTTGCCATTTCCTTCTCCAATGTATGAGAGTGAAAATTGAAAGTGAAGTCACTCAGTCATGGCCAACTCTTCACGACCCCATGGACTGCAGCCTACCAGGCTCCTCTGTCCATGGGAGTTTCCAGGCAAGAGTACTGGAGTGGGTTGCCATTGCCTTCTCCAGAGAGTAGCCCCTACTTGCCGGAATTAGAGAAAGCCCTCTTGTAGCAATGAAGACCCAGTGCAGCCAAAAATATTTTAAAAAAATGAAGTCATTGGAGGTTCATCCATTATCTTGGGTCACATGAACTTGGATCAAAGATGCAACCAAAACATAATTCCTGTCCCTGCTTCCTTTTTAATATGATACATTTGGTCTTTCAGTTATCTCTCTGGATGAATTGGAGATGAGATAAGAAGTTCAGCTCTTTATAGCCCTGTAGGGTTCTACAGATGAAAGTGAAAGTTGCTCAGTCGTATCTGACTCTTTGTGACCCCATGAACTATACAGTCCATGGAATTCTTCAGGCCAGAATACTGGAGTGGGTAGCCAGCTGTTCACTTCTCCAGGGGATCTTCCCAACTCAGGAATTGAACCCAAGTCTTCCACGTTGCAGGTGGATTCTATACCAGCTGAATCAATCTATAGATAGGTCCACATGTTTTATATTCTCCTGACTCAAGAGGTGGAGCTTACTTTTTCTTCCTGGACTTAATGATAGTTCTAGCAAATAGGGTATGGTAGAAGTGATGGCATGTCCCTTCTGAAATTAGATCATAAAGGATGGTGGCTTCCATTGTGGGTGGTTTTCCAACTGTCTCTTCAATCATCCATTCTAGGGGTAGACAGCTGCCCCTTCACAAGACCTCTTAGGCAGCCTATGGAGAGACCCACGTGGAGGAACTGGCTTGCTGGTGACTCTGAAAGTGACTTGGGAAGCACTTCCTTCTGAGTCAGGCCTTGAAATGACCATCATCTAGGGTTAACAACTTCACTGCAACTACATAAGAGATCCTGAGCCAGAACTACCCAGCTTCACAGGAACTGGGAGATTGTAAGCTCTATGGTTTTCAGCTGGTAAACTTGAGGTTATTTGTTATGCAGTAGGGAGTGACTAATGCAAGGTCAAACCTGCAGAGTGGCCTTGAAACTGTTTTGACTTTGGAATTTGATGTACACTGTAATGTGCCTCAGTTGAGTCCCTGCACTACTAAGATTGGTTCACTGAGACAGCACCCATGTACCTGCATTCAGATGGTTTTTAGGACTCAGCTTTCAAAAGGTCCTTCTTGACTTTGGGGCAAGTCAAAGAGAAGTGCTTGCTACCCGCAGTTCAGATCCCCGTTTCCAAACCTTCTGAAATTCACTTCCTAAGCAGAGACACTTAGAATTGTAGGCAACCTAATTATAAGCATAGGAAGTGAATTTGGGGCTACCTGACCCAGAGACTGCCTTCAGCCAGGTAAGATATTATCCTGACTTTCCTGATGAAGCCCTAAAGTAATTCAGGGGGCTGCTACAGCTGATCAGTGGCTGAGCTGTGAGTTTTCTTCTCCCATCAGCCAGGGTTATTTGATAGTAAGTAACAAAAAGAGATTGCAGTTCTTATACCAAAAGGAACTATTGGGATGCTCTCAGAAGCTTGGATCTATCAAAATATTCAAAGAAGCGGGTGATTTAGGCAACCAGGAGTGGTAGGAGGACTCTAAAGAAGGGTGGTCCCTTTGGGGGAACAACCTCCAGCCATTTCTCCTTTTCCTCCGTTTCCCAAGGTTCGGGTTCCCAGGAGAGACCTCAGTTGTCAGTGCCAGGTGCCCTGGCTGTTCCTAACAGTGAGGCTCCTAGCTTTTTGATTTACCCACCTACTACGAAGCCTAAGTGGGCTCCCCAGGTAGCACAGTGATAAAGAATCCACATGCAGTGCAAGAGATGCAGGAGACATAGGTTCAATCCCTGGTTTGGGAAGGTCCCCTGGAGGAGGGCATAGCAACCCAGTCCAGTATTCTTGCCTGGAGAATCCCATGGACAGAGGAGCCTGGTGGGCTCCAGTCCACGGGGGTCACAAAGAGTCAGACACAACTGAAGTGACTTAGCACACATGCATGCACACGAAGCCTAAATACAATAGAGGAATAATTCACCAAGGAAATCAGTTCTTTAGGAAGAAAGAATAGATATTCTGCAGTCAAAAAAATGACTGAGGTCTCCTGCCATATGCTTTTCTCTTCTTAGATTTTGCTGAGAATTTTTATATTCTTTATTACTGGTAAATATTCACTACTTCTCTTGCCCAGCAAGAGAACAGAATGTGGACTTCTCTCCAAGACTTGCTGGTGTACCCTTGCGCTCCTTAAAGTGAGGTTGTGACATTTCCTAGGGCTCCCACAACAGAGTGCCACAGACTGAGTGGCTTGAAATAACAGAAATGTATTTTCTCACAGCCCTGGAGGCTGGAAGCCCAAAAGCAAGGTGTTGGCAGGGCCTTGCTCCCTCTGAAAGCTCTAGAGAGGATGCTCCTTCCTTGGCTTTTCCAGCTTCTGGTGGCCCCAGGTGCTCTTTGGCTGTGGCAGCATCGCTGCAGTCTCTGCCTGTCTCCCATGGCCTTCGTCCTGTGGGTCTTCATCCACATTCCCTCCTCCTAGAAGGACACTGGGTCATATTGATTTAGGAGCCAGCTTAATGATCTCAACCAACCTGATTACTTTCACAAAGACTTTCTTTCCCTATAAGATCACATTCACACATTCTAGCAGTTAGAACTTCAGATCTTTTTGTGGGGCCCAGTTCAGCCCCCCAGTACTGAGCAACTTATTACATCCTTATTCTGCAGGATACGAGGTGGGTACAAGTTGCTGGATTTTCACAGTCCTCAAGGACCTTTGTTTGTGCTTTGGCTGCACTCTGGACAGCTCCCAGAGCACTGCTGTTAGTTTCTTGAGGAAACATTTGGGGGCTGGATCCCTTCACTTTATTTACTTTATTATTTTAAAATTAATTTTTATTGGAATACAGTTGCTTTAGAATGTTGTGTTAGTTTCTGTTGTACAGAAAAGTGAATCAGTTATACGTATACACATATCCACTCTTTTAGATTTCCTTCCCACTTAGGGGGTCCCTTGGTTTTAACTGACTGATTTTGATTTGCAGTAAAGTGTGTATCATGGTCGTGGAAAGAATGTACTCTAGTGTGTGCTCACTTATATCAGGCTGTGTTTGGAAAGTGTGTTTTGTTTTAAATTGTACAATATTGTATATTGTAGAAAAGTGAAATTACAGGGGAAAACAAACCTAATTCATAACAAATAGTGTTACCATAGTAACTTAAAAAAAATTATTCAGTGATCTCTGTTGTATGTATAGATTGAATGAATGAGTCATTGGTTGGAGGATGGATTTTCTGTCATAAATACAACATAGGAGATGGCACTGAATTGAAAAGAAGTGATCATTCAAGGTTAACATCATGGTCAGAAGGTGAAATCTTGGCTTGCATTTGTATTTCCTTATATTTTTGGCTCTAAGCCTCAGTAACCATGAAGTTGGTGTTGATACAGCTTCTGGTTTCTCTAAAAAAAGTGTCCTAGGGATTCCCTACGTGGGCAACATGGACATCAGTGAAGGCTGAAGTCTTTAGGGGAAGACCTTCCCCAGCCTCTGAAGGTCATGCTTTTGATGAAGGTAGAGGTGTGTGAGGGGCTCCAGTCCCCAGAGGGAGGACTGCTGAGATCATATTCATAGATGTCCCACCATCAGAGCCCCAGGACCACACACAGCTGTCACCCCTTCTGTCCACCCAGCCTTTGGAGTCCCAGAACCACAATATGTAAAGAGACTTGAGTAGGAATTGGGCTGTGACCTTTGCCATCTGTTCTCTCTGGAGCCAGTCAGGATAAAGAGAATCCTGTACTGGCCTCAACTTAAATGTGGTGTTAATTTTGTTTTGTTTTTTTTTTGAGGGTAGCTCATCAATTGGACTCATTAGGGAATTAGGGATATTTTAAGTTTTTCAGCAAAAAGCACTGCTTAAAAGCAAGTCATGACAATAATTAAAAATGGCAGGATGAAAGAGACCCTAAATGGACATAACATTTGCCAGATTGCAGGCCATTTTTTACATGCATTCCCTCAGCTGGGATTGTATTCCTGAAATGACCTGTGAGTGGATACAGCAGGTTTTAGACCTGATAAAATGGATATTCAAAGAAATGGGATCATCTGTACAGTCTTATTCCAGGGGACATCCTCAGGGCTCTTTGTCATAGGTTGCATTGGTTGGTACACCAGGAAGTAGGAACAAACGGATCACCTCCCGATTCTGTAGGTGAGGAAACTGGGGTTCAGAAATCGGAGGGAGGTCTCCAAAGGTCCTAAGTCAGCAGGTGAATGGGACTGATGGGACTGACACTTAATGCTTCTTTTTTCCATTATTATGGGTCTCTCTTTAGTACATTGTAGAGACAGTCAGATGTTGGGGGGCAGGGAGTGAACTCTTTATTCTTTCTTTTTTATTGAAGTATAATTGATTTACAATGATTCAGGTATACAACAAAGTGATTCAGTTATAATTATATATGTATGTATATATACATTCTTTTTCCGAATCTTTTCCATTATAGGTTATTATAAGACACAGAATATCCTTGTGCTATAAATAGGCTCTTGTTTATCTGTTGGTATTTTATATATAGTAGTGTGCATCTATTAATCCCAAATCCCCAATTTATCGTTACCCCTCTTTTCCCTTTGGTAACCTTAAGTTTGTTTTCTATGTCTGTGAGTCTATTTCTCTTTTGTAAATAAGTTCATTTGTATTATTTTTTAATTTTACATATAAGTGATATAATATGATATTTGTCATTCTTTGTCTGCCTTAGTGCGATCATCTCTGGATCCATCTATGTTGCTGCAAATGGCATTATTTTATTCTTTTGATGGCTGAGTAGTATTCCATTGTATATATGTACCACATCTTCTTTATCTGGTCATCTGTCAATGCAGTGAACTCTTTTTGCCTTTGAATTGGGGTTAGTTAAGTGTGTGCTGAAGTGAAACCTGCCTTTCCTCTAGCTTTCTGGTGGGGGCTCAGCATACTTCTTCGTTTCTCAGTGGGAAGCAGCACCAGGATACAGTGGAGGACAGATATGCCTTAGAACTCTGAAGTTTTAGGTTTGGATCTTAACTCCTTCACTGTCAGCTGAGACTGGGGACCTAGTGCTGAGGGTCTCTGAGCAGGAACCTTCTTATCTGAGATGTAATATTCTGTGCCTCGTGGGATCATTGTGGGAACTGAATAAGGCAAATAAAGTTCTCAGAAATGTGCTGTGAACATGGTAAGATGATTTGCTTCCGTTGTGTGTCTAGCAACAATAACATTGAACAGCTGTTCTGTAGGGTTTCACTGGTGTATCATGGAAGGACACGGCAGGAACAGAGTTGAGGGAAGGATGTCAAAGATGTCATGGAGGGGCTTTCATGGTGGTCCAGTGGCTGAGAATCCACCTAGCAATGCAAGGCACACTGGTTTGATCCCTGGTCCAGGAAGATTCCACATGCCTTGGAGCAGCTAAGCCTGGGAGTGCGCCATAACTATTGAGCCCACCTACTGCAACTACTGAAGCTTGTGTGCCCTACAGCTCATGCTTAGCAGCAAGAGAAGCCACCACGGTGAGGAGCCAAAACACTGCAACCAAGAGTAGCGCCTGCACACTGCAACTAGAGAAAGCCCATGTGCGGTGATGGAGACCCACCACAGCCAATACACAGATATTAAAAAAAAAAAAAGGTGTCATAGAAGAACCTAGGGTCACAAAGACAAGTTCTGTGCAGCCATGTCATTACTCACTTCAGGATGGAGAAAACGACATGATAATTTTTGAGAAGTTATTTTTTTTTCTCTTTCCAACCTGCCTGGAGGCTTAGGAGGGATATTTGGTTAAAACTTACTTGTTTAAACTTTAAACTTCTAATTTTGTATTAGAGTATAGCCAGTTAACAATGTTGTGGTAGTTTCAGGTGAACAGAGAAGGGCCTCAGTCATACATACACATTTAGATCAATACATAGAGTTTGTCAAACTGTTTCGCTAAATAATGTCTAGGTGGGGAGACCCTGACCACTTCCTTGGTTGTGGAAGCCCTGGGTGAGTGGGCTTCGTGCTCCTGGCTGTGGGGGAAGAGGAGGGCTGCTGATGCCTGGGGGAGGGGCATGGCATGGGCCTCCCCTGCTTCCTCCTCCAGCATCCTCTCCTGTCTAATCGGAGCCTGGGTGAGCACCTGCGGGGCTGGGACTGTCTGGGGTCTGATGCCTGCTGCTCTAAGTCTCGCATCTTCCCTCCATGCCTCTCCATCTTCCAGGGAGAGTGACTGTCTCTAACAGGGTGGCTGTGACAGATGCTGTGGGAATTCTGAGTTTGGGATAATGAGCTGTCATATGTCATTTCACTTAAACACAATAATACAAATATTTTGATCAAACATTTTCTCCAGCTGTTGAGCGAAAGCAATAAAAGCAGCGGGAAGCACCAGTGAATTCCCCTGTTTCTGAACTGTTTTTTACCCTTTGAAAGCTGTTGCCTGTTAACCCTTTCTGTCTCTGTCTCTCTTCCTGCTCCTTTCCCTGGCCTCTCTGATTTTCCCCAGCATGTCTGGGACTGTAAATAAAGAGAGTGAATCCAGGGCCATGTAGGGGCTGAAATTGATCACAGCTTTTATTAAACGCCCCTTCTGCTGGTTTCACTGCAGCCGCAGCTGCTGCCACCTCATAAAACTGGCTCAGCCTGGCCTCGGCCTCAACCTGCAGTCCCCCTCCACCTGCCTCTGTCCCCTCCCCCGGTACAATCTTGAACCCAAGGACTCCGCATTCACACTGAACTGTCAGGTGACCGTCTTTTGAGACAGCCTACTGTTTAGGGGCACCTGGTACTCTGTTCTTCTTCCTAGTTGGAATCTAGTTCCGTGGTTGATTTTGCTTGTAGATTACTCCCTCTCATCCTGTTTGCTCTCTGCTGCTCTGACCTGGCTCCTGGGATCGCTTCATTCCTTCTCTTTAGACAGAAAGGAATGTGGCCCCATAATGAGCATTTCAGGGGTGAAAGGAGGTACAGTCAACCATCTGTGGGACTCCTGGCACACGAACTCCTGGCTGGTCACAGCAATTCTGCTTGCCAGTGGGAAGGAAGCCAGGGGTCTGAGCATTCTGAAAGCATCCTCCTAACAGAAATTCCTAGAAAGAATGGCCTGTGCCCTGCCTCTTTTGTTAAATTGCAACCTCAGTTTTAAAAGAGCCATCTCTCTCAATATCCTGTAATAATCTGTATGAGTAAAGATTCTGAAAGAGAATGAATACATGTATATATATATAAGGGAATCACTTTGCTATATACCTAAAACTAACACAACATTGTAAATCACCTCTGTGTATATGTGTGTGAGTCGCTCAGTCATGTCCGACTCTTTGCGATTCTATGAGACTGTAGCCCACCAGGCTCCTCTGCCCATGGGATTCACCAGGCAAGAATACTGGAGTGGGTTCTTCCCAACCCACGGATCGAACCTTTGTCTCCTGCATTGTCTCTTTGCCAAATAAAAGAGCCATCTCTGATTACGTATTGCCACGGGGTCTGATGTTTCTCACAGGGTCTGATGTGAGCCTGGGATGGAATAGATCCATTTTTTTTTCACTTGATGCTTTTTTAAAGAGTCTTTAAAGTCCCTTCCTAATTTTCTGTCTTCCTTGAATGGCGCTGCTTCCTGTTCTGAATCCTAGGAAAGCTGAGTTCCACCAGCGCTGTCCTATCACTTCTGTCTTTCAGCCCAGCTGTGACACCTGCCCTCTGCCTACAGAGCATGCTCAGGCGCTTCCCTTCTATAAACAAAGTAAAACTGCCCACATCAAACTCCTCTCTGACCCTCACCTTCTCTAGCTGCTGCCCTGGCAGTCACTCTTCTGGGGGTGTGTGTCACACTCTTCACCTCCCCAGCTCTCCTGCCTACGCCACCTGCCACTCCCAGAGAGGTAACACCTCTTCCCTATGGCTTCTCCACACCATGCACAGCTGGCTCCCTGGAGGCTCTGGCATTTCCACCACAGCTTTTCTTTGTCCACTTCCTCTGCTCATCCCTTAATGGTTGGTTGGTCTCACTCCAGATGTCCTACTGATCCTGTTTGGTACCTGCCTCCCGTCTGATTTCATTCCCTCTGATGGCATTTACTGCCCCTGCAATTGCATCTCCTACTGCAGGGCAGACTGGGCTCTGGGATTCCTTCCAGACCTGGAACCACCTCCCTCTACATCCTCAAACCCCACCCATCCCAGCCTGAATCCATCCCTGCCCACTGGTTCTTCCTCAGCCTCTGCCTGCCTTTCCTGTGTTCCCACCACTGTCAAAGGGACCCTTTCTCCTCTCACCCATATCCTTTCATCCTTCTTCACCCCAGGGTCTCCTCCAACCATTCATCTTCCCATTGCTCTGCCTCAGTTTAGGGGCCTTTATATCTCTTGCTTCCCACCGAGTTTCATGCATTCCAATCCATTTTCCTGATAGCTCAGCTGGTAAAGAATTCGCCTGCAGTGCAGGAGACCCTGGTTCGATTCCTGGGTTGGGAAGATCCGCTGGAGAAGGGACTGGCTACCCACTCCAGTATTCTTGGGCTTCCCTTGTGGCTCAGCTGGTAAAGAATCAGCCTGCAATGCGGGAGACCTGGGTTCGGTCCCTGAGTTGGGAAGATCCCCTGGAGAAGGGAAAGGCTACCCACTCCAATATCCTGGCCTGGAGAATTCCATGGACTAGACCATGGGGTCACAAAGAGTTGGACATGACTGAGCGACTTTCACTTTCATTTTCAATCCATTCTCCACTTTCCACCAAGGTAATATTTGCAAAACACATGTCTGATCACTTCAAGTCTCCCGTGTCCACTCTTGGGGCTCATTGGCCGGCATGCAAGGGCCTCTATGGCCTGGCTTCCCTTTCTTGCACTCACTCCTAGACCAGTAGGTTCTGAGTGCAGTCCCCCAGATCAGCAGCTTCAGCATCACCTGGGAACAAATCCTTACTCCCCTCCCCAGGCCTACTGAATCAGAGACTCTTGAGTGTGGACTCAGCAATTTGCCTATTAGAAAGTGCTGGGAGGCACATTGCAGTTAGAGGACCAGTGCTCTAAAGCAGGGGTCCCCAGCCTCTGGGATCTAATGCCTGATGATCTGAGGTGGAGCTGATGTAATCATAATAGAAATAAAGTATACAATAAATGTAATGCATTTGAATTACCACCACCCCCGTTCCTAGTCCATTGAAAAATTGTCTTCCACGAAACCGGTCCCTGATGCTGAAAATTTTGGGGACCGCTGCTCTAAACCATTCCTGGGCCCTTCCAGCCCCCACACACACCCTGCTGCTTCACACACCCTCTCTGTGGGTTGTCTCACCTTGCTCCCACTCATTTTTTTCTGAACAAGATTTTTCCTCAAAAAAAGGGAGTTTCTTTGACCCTCTTCCCTCCCTACCTGCTCCCCCTACTCACTGCTCACCTGAACACCATCTTTTCACTGGGACTCTTTGAGCTGGCATTCTCATTCATGGCTTTGTGACCAGTGGGTCCTCCAGCTCCTCTTAGGCAGGACTGCCTACTTTTAGGCTCCTTGTGTTTCCATGGCCCATGTGGTGCCTGGGACTTGGCAGTGCATGGTTAGATTTGTATGTGAACCCATCTTTACTTATTCATGTACATACAGTAAATCCCCTCCATACAAAAGAGTTCCATTCCAAGAGCACATTCATAAGTCCAATTTGTTTGTAAGTCCAAGAAAGTTAGCCTAGGTACCATTAGCTGTAGAGTACCGTACTATAATAGGTTTATAATACTTTTCGTACAAATAATGCATAAAAAACAAACAAAAGTAAAGAAAACATTTTTAATCTTACAGTACTTCACCTTGAAACAGCTGGCATATAGGGACTGGAATTGAATCAACAGGCAAGAAGAGTTATTGACTGGAGGAGAGAGAGGAGATGGGAGATGGTAGAGCTGAAAGACGGTCAGTAATAGAAGATACCAGCTACATCATCACTGCCTTTATGCTTGCTTCCGGTCATCCTGGGCTTGAAATAAAGACACTGTACTACTGTACTCTATACAGTCCTGTACAGTAAACTACACACAAGCACAACCACTTGTAGAGGATGCAGGCCTGGGACAATGTATGCCAGACACGTGAACTAACTGATATGATTGGACATGCAAGGGTACGTTTGTATCTTTGAAAGTTCGCAACTTGAGTGTTCGCATGTAGGGGACTTACTGTATTTATCAGCCATTGATTGAGCCCTGAGTGATTCAGCCTATGGCTGAAGCAGCCCAAGAAAGAATTTCTGGTTGTAGTTATCCTAGTCAAATGGAAAGACTCAGAGTAGTTAAGAGCTGAGAACAAATGATTTATCAACAAAACCATTATTTGGACAGTACAAGTGAGGTAGTAAGGTCACAGGAACAACTGAGACTCTTCCCTATAACTTCACTTTAACTCAAGATGCATCTTGGACAGAATCACTCCTCTTTGCCCCTCCCTTGTTCCTTTCTGGTTTCCTTAACAAGATAGCACAGAACCAGGGCAGATTTTCGGTGTGGTTTTTCTGTTTTGAAGAAGGGCATTATATCCTAGGCTCTCAGTCCTGAGTTTATTTGAGCATGTGGCCCTTAAATGATTCCCCCATCCCTGAGGACTAGCAGGTAGGTGGACAGGCAGACTTCCTTTTGGGAGGGGGAGGGGCACAAAGATTTGTCTCAAAGCTCTAAGACCTGAGCATTCTCCTGCTCTTTAGATTCCTCATTGTTGTGTGTGTTGTTTTTTCTTTTGTAGATTTATTACATTAGCACTTAATTACTCTTCATGACAGTATTAAATTTCATGAGTGATTTATAGTTTTAATAGAGACTTGTATGATTTATTGCAGTTGGCATTTGAGGTTTACCAACTTCTTAAAAACCATGAGTACTGGAATTGCTTACTCTGACCCTGTTCAGTACAAGCACAACGTAGGTGAAACCCCAAATTCAAGTCTAATAGGGCTGCCTGCCCAGCCCCAGTTTTGTTTGCCACTACTGTCTCCTGTTGTGATGTATGTGTACCTGCAGTGGTGGTGGGTATGTGTGTTCTTAAAGAAAAAGGTAAGTGGCTCCTTTCTAGGTTTTATTTAATTTATTTTTTTAACTTTATTTTGTATTGGAATATAGTTGATTAATGACTTTGTGTTAGTTTCAGGTATACAGCAAAGTGATTCAGTTATACATATGCATGTGTATATTCTTTCTCAAATTCTTTTCCTTTTTAGGTTGTAGCACAGTACTGAGCAGAGTTCCCTGGACTATACAGTAGGTCCTTGTTGGTTATCCATTTTAAATATAGCAGTGTGTACACGTCAATCCCAGACTCCCTAATTATCTAATATGAACCCCAGATGGTTTCCTGTGCCCTGGATGGATGGATGTGACATAAAAGCCCGAGATGCACTGTTCTGGAAGAAGCTGGTGACAGGCATGGGGTTCTGTCTCCATCTGCCAAGGGGTTCCCCAGCCAGGCCTGCAGCGCGTGGCTGGAGTGGTCACAGCCACTCTGCTGTCCACAGGTGCTCCGGGCTTCAGTGGGCCAGTGGGCTACTAACCTGCTCTGTGCTGGGCCCTCATAGCTACCAGAGAAAGCACCAACTCAACCTGCTCACAACCTGTTCCCCAGTTTACACCAAGTTTTTGCCTGGAAAATGTTGAGCCCCACTTCTGAGCTGGAATCCTGGGAACACACCCCACATGGTCCTTGCCTTCTTGTCCTGGTCTTTTCCTGCACATTCTATCCATGCCATCCTGGCTGCCCTGGCCCTCGTTTTTCCCCAGGCCCAACTTTGCAGCTGTGGCTCCGATGAATATTATTTCCATGTGCTGTGGCTTTGTTATTTCAAACTGGGGGGTAGGTAGCTGCCTGCTTGGGTGTTTTCCCAGAAGACTTGAACCACTTGTACTTCTAGAAAAAAGGGTGTGCCCTCCAGGCTCTGGCTTCTCTCTGTGGATAATCCTCTGAGGGCCCTCAGCCTCTGGGCAGATAATCTCTTTGGGGTTATCTGTTAATTACCAGTGAATGTGTGAAGTATTTGTGAAAAGGCTTTTGAAGTGAGCTCCACGCGCTGCCTCGACCCTCCTGGGCCCCCTTCCCAGGGCAGAGGGGTTTTTGGGCTCAAAGCGGGTCCCCCTCAAGTGCTGGTATTCTCTTGCTAAATTGTTTGCCTTTCTAATGAAGTGAACTGTTTGTTTGACTCTGCAGAGGAAGGTATTTAACCAAGGGAACTAAAGTAAACGTTGAAGACATTCAAATAAGCCCTGCATCTCTGCTTTGTGAAGGGAAGGAAAACAGTTTGGCCTCCTTCACCTCCGGGAAGAGTCGTTAAGTTACTGTTTAAATAATAAACGGAGCCCAGCCAGCGGATATCGCCCGGCCAGTCTGGGGCTTTTGTGCTCGCCCGGCGGGCCTGGGAATTCCTCTGCCAAGGCCACAGGGGAGGAGAGAGCCGCTCCAGTCTAGCAGTTAGTAATTGTGATTTATTTATGTGTAGAGGGACTTCTGCTTCGTTCAGTCATGATGAAAACAAGCCAATTAGCCCTTGGGATGGCTGGCGGCTGGCAGGGCAATTTTGCTAGCCTCAGGAAGGCTAGTGAGAGGGTGTCATAGAGGATCCAGCCTGGGTTCATCCTGCCAAGCAAGCTGGGGACCTGCTACATGTGAGCTGGGTCCCTAGTATCTGGGAGAAGTGTCTGAGATGCTGGAATGATGTTCCCCCTGAGGATGTGAACTGAGATTGGGACCCCAGGAGGAAGGCTAACCCTGTTCCTGGGTGAAGGTGGGTGTATAAATGATGCCCTTCAGCTGCCTGTGGGTTTTGTTATGGGGACACCTGAAGCAAGGGGAGTCCCCAGGAGGAGAAGAGTAGCTCTACTCAGAACGGGCTGTGTCATTTGTGGGGCCCAGTGCAAAAAGAACATTCAGGGCCCTTGCTCAAAAACAATGAAGAATTTCAAGAGGGTGACAGCAGAGCACTGAAGCAATCATGAGCCTTCTGAGTAGAGGCCTGAGCCTCGTGATCAGAAGCTTCCAGGGCTCTGCAGTCAGGCCAGAACTGACAGAGGTCCAGCTTTGTCAGTACCTACCTGAGTGCTATTCAAAAAGCAATATTCAACTGAGTAAATTTTAAAGATCTTACTGGCTTTATTCATCCATTTATGAACCAGGCAGCTTTCCTGTCTAGCAAATAGAAAGGGGCTCAGAGGAGCTATACAAAGTCAAAGACTTTTATAGGTAGAAGGGAGCTGGGACAAGAGAGTTATACTAGCAGAAAGTGGGTTGGCTACGGCAAGGTCACTCTCCTTAAGGAGTTGGGATTACCCCACTTGAGCCGACCAGGTGATTTCTGATTGACTGGTTTAAGATTCCATTTCTAAGGGGAGCCAAAACTATAATTAAATCTCAGTTTGGTGGGTTTGGTGACATGGGGCTTAGCATAGGTGACTCCATGGTGGGCCTGTTGTCTTTTTTTTTTTTTTTTAACAATGCCTTTCATTTCCCATTCTGATGCCTCTTTTATCATTGTGAAGTAGGGGTAGTTATACCTATTTCACTGAGTTGTCTTGTAGTAGAAATAAAAAATAACTGAGCAGCAATTAGGGTAACCCTGAAAAGTGTTAGTCGCTTAGTTGTGCCGACTCTTCATGACCCCATGGACTGTAGCCTGCCAGGCTCCTCTGTCCATGGAGTTCTCCAGGCAAGAATACTGGAGTGGGTTGCCATTCTCTTCTCCAGGGGATCTTCCTAACCCAGGGATCGAATCTATGTCTTCTACATTGCAGGCGGATTCTTTACCATCTGAGCCATCAGGAAAGCCCAAGGATAACCCTGAGCACAGAGTGAATGCTCAAAAAATGAGAGCTATTTATTATTTGCATATATCTTTGGCTGTCTTTTTTTCCCCCTCACCTAATTGTTGATCATTATGTATGGCTCATACATAAGGGCTCATTACGTATGGCTGATCTGGAATTTGGGGAACAGAGTTGGGTGTTTGCCACAAAACTTACTTACAGACAAGGGATGAAGAACCTCAAGTGCATCATGATCAGTGAAGGCTTGGGTGCAAGGGAGGAACATGGACTAAGCAATCAGATCAAGTCTAAAGCTAAAGATGCTCATGTGAAGATGTTCACTATCAGTGTTCACTTGGACATCTGGGTTGAAGGAGAAGGACTTAGAAATAACAATAACCCTTACACGTGAGGACTTTAGATTTTATGAATAACCTTTATCTTTGTCACTTGGTCTCTTGGACAGCTTTATGGATTAAATAGGTCTGAATCTTGTTGGCTTTATTGTATGTGTGGGAAAAAAATCTGTTATGATTATAGTCATTTGTTTGTAGGTAAATCTATAAAATGTGGTTTCAAATGGGAAGGACAGCCCACAGGAAAGGAAGTAACAAGTGTGAACTTTGGGGAGTAGAGGTGGGGGTGGTCATGGACATGTGTGGATAAAAAGCAGCTTTGGGCTTTTTTATCCACATACCCAGGAATGCATGGGTATGTGGGGTCATGCATGCATCTCAGGGACTGTGCATGGATGGGGAAAGAGGGAGGTAGTCAGGTAAGTCACATGATCATGATCATTGAAGAACTCACAGGTGGCACAGCTAAATGGGCCTCCCATTCCAATAAAGGTGGACAGAGAGTTCAGGTGTGACATTGAGATGAACTTGACTTTTCTCCTTTCTCGATCCATGCTATCGGTGTAATGATTCTATAAACTCAACTTTATTTGTGGATCAGAGGAAGACTCAGGCATTGAGAACTTCCAAATAGTGGGAATGCCTTAGATGCAAATGCCATAGCTGGACCTTTGAGCACCATCCTTCAACAGAAAGTGATTTCCCTCAAATGATGCCATCTGATCTATGTGCATAGAGCCAATGTCTTTGAGGATGTGTGTCCAGTGTATGCCCAGTGGCTAATGTAAGATTTCAGGGAAAAGAGAGATACAAGAAAAATCAGGAATATTTTGGTACTTGTATTTTCATGAACTACGACATGAGAAGGAGAATTTTTTTTTTCCCTTTAGAAATAGGAGAGCTTCTCCCTTTTCTCTGATTTCCTTGCGCATTCCTACAAGGGAATCATTTCACTTCATGTGCTTTGTTATTTTACAATCATGGTAAAAGAAGCACTTAAATAAACTCTCTGCTTAAAAGCTTTGTGTGTTCCTGCTTCCTGGTGCTTCATCGGCAGTGAGAATTCAGGGTTTAAGGGGCAGGAAAGTGGAGCCTTTCAGGGCTCCCAGTGTGCAATCAACGTGCTGGAATTTCAATGGATTCCAAAGGCGTAACAATAATAGCATTAAGAACAGGCCAGGGCCTTTGATGTTATTGACAAAAAAAGGGGGAGTGGGGGCAAAGGGGCCCCTGTCATTTCAGTCATGAGCTTTTAAACTTTTGACCTCTAACCTTTTGTGTCAAAGAGCTTTTTCCATATGGGTGTTAGCAGGCTACTCAAGTCTCCTGAATTCACTGGAGCGTCCACATTTCCTTGGTGGGAAAGGACATTCAGTGTCTTGGAAGATACCCAGGGTAGGGTGGTTTTCTCTGAGTGCCCACCATTATCTGCCCCATCTTAGTGGGGTGATAGGATGGGACGGGGTGGGGACACTGCTTGTCTACATGAAGTGACTCCCGGCCCAGCAAGAAGCAGGCAACCTTGCAGGGCTAGAAGATGAAGATGAACTTCAGAGAGATGATTTAACTCAGGGCATGTAGGCCTTAGCTTGGAGTAGGCTCTGAACATGGGGAGGTCACGGGGACCTGGAACTTGCACAGGCAGGATTCTGAAGAGATGGCGGGGCCTTTTGGGGCCCTGATTTAGCCTGTTATTGAGGCCCACTAGGTAGTTGAAAGAGTCCTCCAGTGCTGTAAGAGCCTGGTCCACTGCTGCTATTATTTGGCCTCCAGTCCAACCAGCACAGGCTTCCCTGGTGGCTCAGACAGTCAAGAATCTGCCTGCAATGCAGGAGACTTGGGTTCGATCCCTGGGTCAGGAAGATACCCTGGAGGAGGGCATAGCAACCCACTCTAGTATTCTTGCCTGGAGAATCTCCATGGATAGAGGAGCCTGGCGGGCTACAGTCCATAGAATCACAAAGAGTCAGACACAACTTGAGTGATTAAGCACAGAACAGCAACACATCCTGAAGGTCATTCTGGGTTTTCCAGTGCCTTCAAAATATTGGGTTAGCCAAAAAGTTTGTTCAGGTTTTTCCATAAGATGGTAGAGAAAAACCCAAATGAACTTCTTTGGCCAACCCAGTTATTCCCCAAGATTGACTTGGATGGGTGGCTCTCTCTGACTAGCAGCATCATTCTATGTTGTGGAACTCTCCAGAGCCTCTGAGCCTCAGCCCAGGCAGTTATTAATACCATGCAGAAGACCTGAGCTTGTGTGCCTGAGAGCTCTTCCTGGTTCCTGCTTCTGAACAGAATGGAGACTGAGATGGGCTCCTTGAAGGTGTCTAGGACCATCATGTTGGGAGCGCCACCTCTGGTGGTGGAGTAGCAAAAACACCAACTTGGCCCTGGTTTCTGTGACATTGGGTTGATCATTTAGCTTTTCTGAGCAGATCATGAAATTTTTCCCTTCTTACCCCTCAGGATTGTGTGGTAATAGGAAATAAGGAGAAATAATACTTAGGAGGAATAATAATAAAGCCTTGGGAATGAAGATTTTAGGGTTGTCAAGAGGATCCCAGGAAGAAACAGACAGGGGTATTATGAAATGTAAAGCATTGTATTCTTTTGCTTTTACCTTTCTCAACCTCCTTCTGCTAATTTTGCAATATTGAAAAAAATGTTTGGGGGCTCTTGTTTTATATCTATTTATTTATTTGACTGTGCTGGGTCTATAGCATGTGGGATATAGTTCCCTGACCAGAGATCAAACCAGGGCCCCCTGCATTGGGAGCCCAGAGGTTTAGCCACCGGACCACCAGGGAAGTCTGCTGGAAGCACTTTTGTCAGTTGATATATTTTGCTTAGGACACAACTTCTAGACCTCATCATTGTTGTTAATTGTTGGTTTACTCACTAAGCCAGGCAACTTCTGAATTCAGTCTGTCTCTAAGGCTTCTGTAGTTAGAACTGAGATACCAAATACTTTCCTGGAAACATTTCATCCTCTGCCTTCACTTCATCAGCATTATGAATCCCAATGTACATTTTCCAAACTATGAATTTGTCTTTAAATTGTGCTGTGCAGGTGGTGCTAGCGGTAAAAAACTCTCCTGCCAATGCAGGAGACGTAAGAGATGCAAGTTTGATCCCTGAGTCAGGAAGATCCCCTGGAGGAGAGCATGGCAGCCTGCTCCAGTATTCTTGCCTGGAGAATCCCATGAACAGAGGAGCCTGGTGGACTGCAGTCCATAGGGTCACAAAGAGTAGGACACAAGTGAAGCAACTTAAAAAAAAAACTGGTCGTTGAGATAAGAATATATCATTGGTAACCAATTTCCATCTTTTAATTTCTGTGCTTTCATAAGAAAATATACCATTAGCATAGTTCAAGTTAATGGATTTGTCACTTAAATATAGTGACTCTTCATATGTTTTCATGTAATTTCCCTTGGATAGTTTTGCAGGTTAGGTATAATGGCTGTAAACCTTCTCTTATTTCTCTTTGCTTCCTTTCCCCTCTCTTTATATTTTTTCTTTTATCTTGGTAGGAAAGGTAGAAACAACAGAAATATGGTGGATACATATGGGATCATAGGCAAGGTGCATTCCAGAGACTGTGGGTGGAAGATTTCATTGGCCAGCCAGTGGGCAGATGCGGCCTGTTTCTGCCATTGGTAATTCAATGGACATGATTTTTCATGGAAAAACTTGCAAAGATTAGTTGGCTAAAAGAAGTTAAAAGGGACCAGGAAGGGGAGAGATCAATTTTTTGTTAGTGAACAAAATTATACCCAGGATATAATTGCGGTGGTAAAGACAGATTTCTTGTTAATTTACTTGCAGAGGGCTATTTATCATTTTCTGGTAGAAACACGTAACTATGTTTGTAAAGGAGTATGGCCTGGATGGGTTGTGGTATGACCAGAGTGCAGTGCTGGATAGCATTTAGATCTATTTAGAATATTAGATCAGTTTAATATATCTGCATGCTGCCACAGAACTAATAGAAAGAATGCTGTCTGTATAGTGGGGAATGCCCATGGATATTTATACATGAGGAATCAGGGACTTCCTTGATGGTCCAGTGGTTAAGGTCCAGTGGTTAAGATCCACTGCAGGGGGCACAGGTTAGATCCCTTGTCAGGGAACTAAGATCCTACAAGCACTGCCTTGAGGCCAAAAAAAAAAAAAAAGAAGAGTCAGGAATGTTGGGTGGTTGCCAGAAGGTTAAAATTGTTTGGGTTTTATAAATATCATAGTTTTGTTAATCAGTTTTCTATGTTAACTTTGTGTATGTTTTAGTTAACTTATAAGAAAACTTAAATTTGCAAATGTTAAGTGATTATTGCCATTATTTGCTAGATTTATAGTTAATTTTATCCATCATCATTTTTATCTTAGAATTTATTTGTGATAGGTTTTGCTAAAATCATAAAGTATTCTTTTATGAGTAATTACCAGTATGGACACTTCTATAGATATTTTTAAGTCACAGATTGGCATATCGGTATTTTACACATATGAAATATGTTATCTCTCAAAAACTACACATCCATAAAGAAAAAATTTAGCATGTGTTTTTTCTGAATTGTAAACATTTCTGAGAATTGCTTTCTCGGGTTATAATGGGACAAGGTTCATCAAACTATTTCTCATAAGGGCCAGAAGGAAGTATATTCATTTTTTTAAAACTATTTATTTATTTTTATTGAAATATAATTGTTTACAATGTTGTGCTTCTGCTGTACAATGAAGTAAATTAGTCGTATGCATACATATATCCTCTCCCTCTTGGACCTCCCCACCACCACCACCCCTCATCCCCCTAGGTCATCACAGAGCTCAGAGCTGAGCTTCCTGTGCTTATAGGAATAAGAGTCTGTCACAGAGAGTGAAGTAAGTCAGAAAGAGAAAAACAACTAACATACATTGTGGCACATATGTAGAATCTACAAAAATGGTACAGATAAACCAATTTCTAAGGCAGGAATAGACTCAGATGTGGAAATTGGACATGTGGACATGAGGGGGAAGGGGAGGGTAGGAGGGAGATTGGGACTGACATATATACACTTCCAGGTATAAAATATGTTAGGTTTTATGGGCCGTGTGTTTCTCTGTCTCAGCTCACCAAGGCAGTCACTGCAGTGTGAAAGCAACTATGGGTGGTATACGAACAAAACAGCACCTGTATTCCAATAGAACTTTATTTACAAAAACTGCCTGGTGCAATAGTTTACCTCCCATGACATATGCTCTACAAGTTAAGGTTCCTGCCATGGTGTAAAGTGAAAAGTAATAGATCTTTTTTACTGCAGGGCATCTCTCAGATGTCTAGAGTATACTAGAACTACAGTTTCTTAAAACTTGTACCACATTACAGCGGGTCTTATAAACAAGATGGTTTACACTCTTGACTCTGGAGATACTTCCAGCTCCACACCACATACATTTAAGACCAGAAAGAAGATTCCTGATGCCCCATGAAATGCTTCATGAGATGATTCCACCTGGATGCCCAGCAAATCCACAGCGGGGTACCTTTGGGGTTCCATGCCATAGATCCTGCTCATAGCAGATCAGCAGGACCGTAGACTGCCTTATTACTTGAGATAATCCTGGTCAGATATCCTGGGGCTGTCCTCAGAGGGGCCAGATCAGCCCCTTTCTGGTGCCCTGTGGTCCATAGGCATATTTCTGTCCATGGTATAATCCTGTTCACAGGCAGGAACACGAGGATGTCTGAACAGGGAGTCAATTTGGATGTTGGAGCCAGTCCACATAGTGATGTCTCCTGTAGGCCACTGAGCCCTGGAAAAGGTCTGTAGATGCCAAAGTGATGATTGGAGATGCCCAGGTGGGAAGAGGCAGAGATGAGACCCAGGTGCCTAGCTGTCATTTTATTAGAGTGGTGAGGGTCCCGCCCTTCCCCTCTTGAGACCTCTCATTTGAGCTATGCTGGATGATTACCTTGGTTTTGGCATCATGGATGTTGCCCACATTGGGTTTTACTGTTTCTACTGATGGCAGGAGATTGAGTGAATTGGAGGGGACTGGACATTCCTACGGTCAGAGCTGATCCCAATGACAAGAAAAATCATTTCTAGTTCTCGTCTAGAATAAATTCCAAAGTCAGTGAACAGATGACTTCAGGATTTAAATAAGCCAAGAGAATTTATGCTCTGGGCAGTTTACTCTTGTGGGTCCTCTCATACTGTTTCCTGGGCACTTTCAGGCCACTAAAGTATCATTTGGTGAATTACTCCTTCAGGGCACTAATGGAGCTGCCTTTGATCTCTCTTTTTTAATCTACAATTTTTGTATGTAAATTTCAAACCTTAAAAGACAGTCTCCCCAAATGGCATCCAAGAGCTCTCATAGCCTGAGGATATTAAAACTATTTGAGGGAAGGACGCAACAACTGAAGATCAACCTCTGAGTGTCTTTCTCTGGCTACAGGTTTTATGATCAGCCCAGGCTATTGTAAGGAGACCCAAAAATCAATGCCTCTCATTCCTAATGAGACCCTCAATGCACAGCCTGATGACAGCCAGCATGAAATTGAATACCGACAACTATACCCAGCATAAATATTGTTACTATGCATTTCAATTTAAACATGCGTCAAGCCAATTACATATTTATGGGGTTTAAAGACTCTTCCACTCGTGCCTCGGATAATACGCACTTGGCAAATCTCCCTTTAGTCTAAGAGGCATTTGGTCCAATAGTCAAACCCCTCGCGAGTCTGTAATAAATCATCTTTGCAACCCAAAGCATGGACAGTTGACTGCTTCCCACTGCTCTGCAGACTCACCCCCGCCTGGTAGAATTTTAATTCCTTCAGTAAAATTGATTCCCCCAGTTCTGCACATTATTCTCCCTGTCTTCCATTTAGCCCGTTAGTTTGCTGACAGCAGAGTACACAGCACTTAGCAGCTGGTTTGTGGAACCATCAGTCAGGAAATTGTATGATAAATAGGAGGGAGCCAGGTTTAGTGGCACTTCCTTCTGCTTCAGCAGTTTTCGCCTGACTTTGGAAAAGTCATCATGTGGTGTTTTGTCAAGGGCCAGAGCAGGAGATGGCTGCGGTGCGGTAACTTATTACACATCCTCTTGAGTTATGATGCTCCACAGCTGTGCTGCCCATGTGTAAATAATAAACTGGGAGGTGGATAATTATGGTGGCTGCTGGTGACACAGGCCTGTTCTCGTCCGGTGGGTTTTCTTGGACAGCTTCTTGGGCCTCTGATGGAGTATACTGCGATCTTCCACATAGAAACGACGAGCCGAGATGCAAGAGAAGGACTCCACGTTTGAGGATTCGCCAGCATCTTCTTTTTTTTGAGAGAGATGTGTTAGGATTAATGTCATGTGATGCCACGTATGTTAAAGGACATGCTTGTCCTGATTTTTATGCTTCGTCTCTGCTGTTAAGCTGTGGTCAAGCATGTCTTGAATTGGAAGAGAGCTGTTCCATTGCGTTTACTAGAAAGCAGCTTAAGAGGTGTGATTTCCACTGATAACTGACATGAGGTGTAATTGTTTGCACAGACTTTATCAGTCCAGGAGAAGTTATTTTCAACTAAATCAAGAAGGAAACAAATAGGAATGAAAATGCTTAAACTAAAATCAGATGTCTTTGATCAAGTCAGGTCGTATTCATATTTTTTGGTTCTTTATTTAACCTAATTCCAGAATGCAGGATTCATAAATTTTCTTGTAACATAAATAAACACTTTGAGCAAATAATGCTGTAAGATGCATCACATACTTTGTCAGAATTAACCTTTAAACTCACAAAACATACTCAACAGTGGGAAATTACTACTAAATGCCCCAATAATTACTAATTCTTATCCTAAATTCTTTCCTTTTAAATATTTTTGCAATGCTTGATCATTTTCTGTCTCATTTTGAAAGGGAAGAGCGTGAGAGAGAGAAAGAGAAAGTGGATTAAAATCCGGTTAAAACAATTTCTTAAAAATATAAAGATGACACTGCCTTTTGTATGTCCATAACGGTCTTGTGGTTTTCCCTGGGGGTGAAGATTTATACTGCTTGGGTAAATGCTTTTGATTTTATAGAACTGTGTGCCTGATTTTCACTCCCTATGCATACAATCAATGCAACATAATTATAAATACTCATATAAAAGACAATGACTGTTACTTTTTGGATATATGAGGCATGTTTTGAAGGTGTAATACCTGCCCACATTTTGAGCTCTTGTGTGTATGAAAAAATCTGGGTTTGTGCATCTTCATAATTCATAGCTGCACCCAAATGAAGAAAAGCAGATACAGTTAGCACCCACTTATCTGGTGGAGAGAATTTAATCACACAGCCAAGAACCAAGAAGTAAAATAAGTGAAAATATCTTCCAGGTCTGACAGAATTGTCACAAAGTCCCTGAAAACACCATTTAAAATGATGCATAGGAAAAAATTGAGGAGGTTGAGGAGGTGGGTCAGATGGTATGAATCCTTAATTTACACCAAGTTCTAGTAGGTTTATTTCTCTAGTTTCCAAGAATGGATGACTGTGTTAAGTTTGAAGGCTGCTAGAGGCAAGACCATGAGCATCAGCAGTGACTGCTAACAGGAGGGGAGGAGAGAGAACCATGCCCAGGCCCGCTGGCCATCCACCTGACCCCTGATGCACCTGACCCTGAACCACAATGATTCATTTGGGATTGTTCAAAACTGAAGACCATGAAACATTCACTGAGTAGGTGTCAGACTTTCAAATTTATGTAATAGATTACTCCACTCAATTTTATGTTGTTTTAGGAAGGATACATCAGTTTCTTCCAGAATAGTTAAATAGGACATTTGGGCTCTGCAGGATTCCTGGGTTATGTGGGACAATTAAACTTAGTGCACCAACTAGCAAGATTTGTGTTACAAAACAAAGCAAAACAAAAGAAAACAATTCCAACATCCTTTTATAATGTCCTAAGTGATGTATTTAAAATATAACTGAATTTTTCAGATGCACTTTATAAAATGTATAGTGTTTGATCAGGCAGTCAGCATGTCCCTATTGAATTTTCAGCATCATTGTACATCATGGTATCACAGTGTCAATGATATGAAACAATACCAAGATGACTCCTTTCCTCTATCAGTACCATTCCCTCCCCCCCTTTAAGGAGCAAGTACAATATACAGTGAGTAATGGACATTTCCTGCACTGTAGACCTCTTCTTCTGGGTTCTATACCTGGTGGAGTTCAGCTTTGGGCACTTCCGTAGTGCTGTGAGGGAATGTTGTAATGTTGTACATTAATAGTTTTTCTCTCTTATTTTATTCTCTTAATCATATTCTTAGATTCTCAAAGGAGGCCAGCAGGAGCAAACTCTTAAAAAAAAAGGGAGGGGGGAGTAAAATATCATTTTTTTAAAAAAAAAGGTTGTTGTATTTACATTCGAAAAGATGCTTGTTGGAGAAAATTTGGACAAGAGAAATGTATAGGGAGGAAAATGAAAACTACTTGAATTCAACAAACACATGTATAATAGTCACGCCCAGGACTTAAGGAAACTCACAGTGGAGGATGCAACCATACCCTTGTCTATGCTTGACATACCCACTCTCCTGCCCCATGGGGAGGTTCTGTGTCACTTTTTCCAGCCATTCCTCAGGACCTGTTCACAGGGTCTCATTTGGAATTGCTTTTACTGCCTACTACACTAGGCAAAATCTTCAGATTTTTCGAAGGAGCTCATAGCCCTTCTGAGGCCTGTTTGGTGTACACATCAATTCTTGGGAGTGTTTTGGGCAATAGTGGTGTGACTGCTACATGCAGACTGCCAGGATGACCACGTATGGAAGGTAACATTCACAACGCGAGTTCTGGTGTGTTTACTATTTTATCGCCTCAGAGTTGTGAAGGCTCCCGTCCTGATCTTGGACTTCTTTCTTTATTGCTTCTTAAAACTCAGGAAAAACTTTAGTATCAGGGGTGCTCCTCATGATAAAATCTGGTACAGCTATTTTCAGTTCTTTCAGTGAATCACTATTTAGAAAAAAAAAAGTTTATTTTCAGATTTGTCAGAGATAATCAGGGCAAGTGGGAGCAGAAGAACTATTTTAAGTAAGCATACACACAGAAACCTCAAAAACAGCGATGACTGACCTGAGCCAGAGCAGGAGAGGAGGCTGGTGTGGGCCCAAGGGGAATGTTGGGGCTGCAAGAAAGGAACCCCCAGTTTACTCCAAATGTCCCTCTGTCAGGCCATGTAACATCTCTGGCCAACCTGTATATTTGCTGCCCTTGTGCTGGGATTCTGGAAGCCTGACCTAGGACAAGGAAGAGTGGGAGGGAGCATGCATTTGAAGTTTTTTTTTTTTTGCATTTGAAGTTTTTAAAAGTGTGTGTGTGTGTGTGTGTGTGTATGTCTACATGTGACATGGATTCTAGCAGGGACTTTCGAAAGGACTCCTTTCCTTGCAAGTGTGGGAGAGATGAAAACTAGTACTGATATTATGTCTTTGTCTAAAATTCACTTCACAGGACTTCCCTGGTGGTTAAAACTCCAAGCTCCCAATGCAGGGTGTGTGGGTTCAATCCCTGGTCAGGGAACTACAGTCCACATGCTGCAACTAAAAAGCCTGTATACCACAACTAAGTCTGGGCAAAGCCAAATAAATAAAATATTAAAATTCACGTGACAGTGTCATTTTAAAAATAAAAAATGAGGCATTCCCTGGTGGCTAAGTGGTTAGGACTCTCCAAACTCATTGCTGAGCATCTGGGTTCAGTCCCTCGTTGGGAAACTAACATCCCACAAGCCGTGTGATGCGGCCAAAAAAATAAATGCAAATAAAAAAGTGTTTTGGAGTCTCTTCCTCCTGGCTTGGTGGCTTCCTTCAGCCTTTGCACTCTGGCCAGTCTTGCTTCCTGGCTAGGGGCACGTGTTGGCACCTCTTTCTTGCTCTCCTGTCTGGGTTCAAGTTGGATTCAGTGGCTCTACTGCCTCATGTGCTGGTATTATTTGCTTGGTCCTGAACTTGCAAGGATTCTTCCACAAATTCTTCAGATTAATTTCAGCATCAGTTGTGAAGACAATGTGGCGATGTGGCTTCATGTATGGGAATTCTGTTTCAAAGTGTTCTGCTTATACAGGTTGGACTTTCTTTCCTTTGCAGACCCTCCTCATCTCTTTCCTGCATTCCATCCTCCTGTACCAATTGATGCCAGACACCACGAGGGCCGTTACCATTATGATCCATCTCCGATCCCTCCGTTGCATGTGTAAGTATTACAACTTTGCCCATTAAAGAAACAGAACAAAATACTGGCTTTTACCATCTCAGGATTTTTGTTACCAACACAGCTACTGGGCTTGGGAGCTGTGATAGAAGTCTAAGATTTACTTTTGAAATACGGCAACCTATCTGTTCCTGGACTCACTGAAGCACATCCCTGCTGCTTCCTGAAGAATGCCTGTCATACGAGGTAGCTGGCAAGTATTTCCTATATATTTTTGCTGACGTGTGCTCTGTGGCCTCTAAATACTAAATTAAAAAGCAGAGGCCTAATGGAAGGTTCTCACTCAGAATATGTATTTGGTCAAGAGTGGATTTGAAATTTCTCATGCTCTGATTTCTATTAATGGGAAAGCCCTGTTCCAGGGATCACAATGAGTCATAATGAAATTTTCATGGTAAATTTTCATAGCCCCTGTGGTGTCTACTCCAACAGTCACTTGATTGATGGGAATGTCACCCAAACAAAATGGCAAATCTGATCGAGCACATGGTTTACACAGAGATAAAAGGCAAGAATGAGGGTGATAACCAACATACATTAGAAAAGGAAGAAAAGACAGATATCATATGATATTACTTATATGCAGAATCTAAAATAAAATGATATGAATGAACTTATTTACAAAACAGACTCTTTGACATAGAAAACAAATTTATGGTTACCAAAGGTGGGAGGAGATAAATTAGGACTTTGGGGTTAACATATACACACTACTATATAAAAAATAAATAAGCAACAAGGACCTACTGTATAGCACAGGGAACTCTGCCCAATATTCTGTAATAACCTAAACAGGAAAAGAATTTGAAAAAAAGTAGATATATGTATATGTGTAACTTTGCTGTGCACTTGAATCTAATACAGCATTGTTAATCAACTCTTCTCTAACATAAAATAAATATTAAAAAAAGAAGAAGACAATGTCCTGGAAATAAATGGGGTATCGCTCAGTTTGGGGGGAAAGAAGATTAGGTATTCAGGATAGCCTGCACCTAAACTGAAATGACCTTCTTTTGTAGTGTTGTCCAGAAAACTGATATATACTGTAACAAGGCAAGTCAACCTTTGAGAGGAGCTGGCCCTTTGAATGGCCTAGATTTTACATTTAGTCATGTTTGGTAATTACCCTTCATTCTGAGACAGTAAAGTTAGAAAGCCCAAAAAATACTTTGAAGAATAATGCTAGTTATTTGGATGGTAGATTGCATCTCCATGGCTATTCGTTACAGCTGTGTAATTACATATACGTCAAAGAAAAATGAAGTTGTTTTAAAACAAGTCCTCCTCTGTGAACAGAATTAATTGATATTAACAGCCCTAACTATATGCCCAAGTACACATATAATATTTTACCCACAGTTTTTTGGATCCATCTCCCATTACTGAACTGTAATTTCAGAGCAGATTTGCCTGGAGGTAAGTCATAAATCTGTGCTCAGACTTCTATAAGCATTAAAGGAGAAGTGGATATTTAGAGAGAATGCAGAAACTTGTGACTTATTCTTTGACTTTTCCCTGGAACACAAGTATTTTCAGGGTTCTAAAGCCTGCTAAAAATACATTCAGATAAAACCAACAGGCCCATTTAAAGCTCCCTATACAAAGGGAAGAAAACTCCAAATTCAGGCTGAAATCTGCCATGGAATGCATCCTGTTCTCCCAAAGTTGCAGTACTGAAGGGACCCAAGCTTCTCAGATGAGGATGTGCTCTATGGTACAGAGCCAACAAGGGCCCACCGGACCTGGGAGATGCACAGGACTGATTTCACCCAGATTGAAGTCTCTGCAGTGATGAAGTGATTTGGATCAGATTTTCTATGGAATTTCAGAGTACTTCAGTCTTTCAAAACTCATCTTATAGAGAAATTTCAAAAAATGAATTCATATGATAGAATGAGGGCTTCCCTGGTGGCTCAGAGCTAAAGAATCTGCCTGCCATTGCAGGAGACTCAGGTTCGATCCCTGGGTTGGGAAGATGCCCTGGAGAAGGAAATGGCAACCCACTCCAGTATTCTTGCTTGGGAAATCCCATGGACAGAGGAGTCTGGTGGGCTACAGTCCCTGGTGTTGCAAGGAGTCTGACACGACTTAGCCACTAAACAACAGCAAGATGATAAAATGAGCTAGTTCCTCTGGGTTCATTATAGTGTGCCTTGTAGTTGAATTTGTCAATTAAAACCCCAAGCCTTGGTTCTTGGTTTTTGGTTCTTTAACTTCCCTGGTGGCTCAGCCAGTAAAGCGTCTGCCTACAATGCGGGAGGCCTGGGTTCGATCCCTGGGTTGGGAAGATCCCCTGGAGAAGGAAATGGCAACCCACTCCAGTACCCTTGCCTGGAAAATCTCATGGACAGAGGAGCCTGGTAGGCTACAGTCCATGGGGTCACAAAGAGTTGGACACGACTGAGTGACTTCACTTTCACTTTTCTTGGTTCTTTGGCAGAATTGTAAGAATAGAAAGCCCTTGTATAGATCCCTGTTTGTTCTAGGTCCTGATTGCTGTATCTAAAGAATTAGCTTGCTAGAGATAAAAACACCACAGGCAGGTCAAATCTGGAGAATCCCAGGGGAGAGGGTTGCATTTCCTATATGGCTGCTGAGCTGGGATTTTTGTAGATTTTAGTATTGTTGACCCGTTGTATCTTTGAGGGGTCTGCATTCGAGGATTCAACCAACCTTGTATTAGAAATATAGGAGAAGAAAACTCCAGAAAGTTCCAAAAGCAACACTTGAATTTCCATCACACTGACAACTATTGACATAGCATTTCCATTGTATTGGGTACTATAAGTAATCCAGAGATGATTGAAGTTTGCAGGAAGACATGCCTAGGTTATACAGAAACACTATGCCTTTTTATGTAAAGGATTTGAAGATCCATGGATTTTGGTATCTGTGATAGTCCTGGAACCCTTCAGATACTGAGAGATGATTATACTTCCTGCTTTTTCAGCCAAGCTTTAGGATCATTAACAGCAATTGACTAAATTGTTCTCTAGTTGCCTAAATGTTTAGTAACCAAAGCTTCATCCTATAAGGCTGGTAGATAATCCTGAAGCTCCAAAGAGAAGCTCTGGAAGGTGCTATGGGGGATGTCACTGTCTCCTGGGACTGCTGGACATTGCAGAGTCCTGGATGGAAACACTGAACTTCTGAAGTAGTCTCTTGGAAGCTGGGGATAGTCTCATCTCGGCTTTTATAAAGTGACATTCTCCCTGCATTACCCTCAGTGGTCTTCCCTCCCTGCATGGCAAACTCCTGCTTAAACTCCTTACCCTCAAGGCCTAACTCATTCTCATTTTTCTTCTTTCTGTTTTTTGACCAAGCAGCATGTGATCTTAGTTTCCCAACCAGAGAGTGAATCCGCACCCCTTGCAATGGAAGCACCACTGAACCTGCAGGGAAGTCCCTCAAGGCCTATTTCAAATATCACCTTTGCAGGCAGTCTCAAAAGTTGTTCCTAGAGACTGTTCCTCAAGCGCTTTGTGTGCCTTTATTGCAGCCAAATATTCTTGTCTGGTTAGTCATTGCTTAGCGGTCACCGTACCTGCTAGATTTGCAGGCAGTCACTTGGTCAGGTGCCTAGTTAAATATGCTCCGTAGACCTTCAAAGGGTCCAGTCTGGAAACAGCGGACTAGCAGTCAGAGAGCTTGAATTGCGCTCTTGCTTTGCACTTGTTGGTGCTGGGAATTGGCAACCTACAATTTCCATATATTAGTTCCATTCCATGAAAATGAAGCTACCGGCCTTACCCGACTCTTCAAATTGCAAATCAAAGAGTTCAATGAAATCATGTTCTTGTTAGCACCCTTGTGAGCACCGTTGAAAGCAGGATGCTCTAAGCAAATGCAGAGAGTTAGCAGACAGACAATTGAGGGCATGACAAACACTCAGAGATGAGATTCTGGCCTGGCTCAATCCTGAATCCCTGGGATGCTTTGGCACCTTCTTAGATGCAAATGTAGATATGCCTGTGACAGATCATTTTAGGGGTGGAGGGTAATGTGGGTGAATATGACTTGGTTACTGAAATCTTCAAAGCACATCTTTGCTTAGAGGATAACCTAGAAAAGTAAAACGATTTTATCTGGAAGTTGAATTCCACAATGCTTGCTTTATAATTAGCTTCTAGACAATGAAATCAAGTGAGCTTACTGATTTTTTAGAATAAATATTTTTAATTGTAAGTAGACAAAATTGGGGGGATAGTCTCACTGTTTCATACACATGTTTGTTCTGGTGCCAGTGTCACGAATTAAATGGTAAGTCTCTTGGAAACAGGATGTGTGTTGATGATGGAAATGCCAACAGATCTCTGTTTAGAAGGATGGCAGGCACTGCGATAATTATGCTATCATATCCTATCATTAATGATTCTATTGAAAGAGGTTTATAAATTGCTCCTCTTTTTAGATAAACCACCCTATATTAAGGCATCAACGATATGGCGCAGAATTAAATTAAAATCTCATAAAATGAAATATGCTCTGTATTAGCTGTTTGACACTTAATTTGCCTCTGAATGAGTAGAGGAAATCACAAATTAACCTGCCTTTGTTTTTCCAACCATGGCTTATTAGGTGTTAGAACAACTGCAATTACAGCCTAATAATAACCACCAAGCCTTATAAATATGTACGGAAATACGTCAGTTTGTGTTAAAGAACCCACTTTGTTAAGTGGAATGCCTTTCTTTAGCTTACCCGATTTACTCTCACAGTCTTATCAGAGTTTATAAGGCAGTGTAGACAGAGTATAGAAACTTAAGTTGTTCCAAATACAGTTCTCAAAATAATGTTAGAATTTATTAGCATTTTCTTTCTTAACTTAAAATCATGAATTTCAGTTCAGGATTTTAAAGTGAGATAAGAAATATTAGTGTCATCTTTCCCTGAGTTGTCATGTAAAGATTGTCATAGAAAATGTATAATTCCTACATTATGTTTATTTAATTCAAGCAGTTTGAAAATTAAGAAACACTGGATATGGGGTATATCTGGTTTTCTTCTAAAAGTTATTCTTCACTGAATTCACCAGAACTTTTGTTCAGTAGATAATTGGAGCATCTTGTTCTCTCGCAAATCATTTGCTTTGACCACAGAGTTCATGTTTTATTAAGCCATGGAGAAAAAAGTACAATGTTTTACAAAAATATTAATGAGTATATTTTATTATGTTGCTGAGATCATTAGGAGCGTAAATAACAGAACCTGGAATCTGTAGCCACATAGTGCTGGCAGAAATTTCATGTGGTTATTTCTTGATCTTGGCCTTATCTCTGTTTCCTGCTCTGCACTGTTCCCATCAGGGCTACAGCTCCAGGAGGCATTGTTGTAGCCTATGGGGATGGATGATGTTCTCTAGGCGAACGATTACTACTTATTTTAAAATCCCACTTGGAAATTTAAATGATTGGGATATTGCATCCCTCTGCCCTAGAAACAGTTGTTTCAAGTGACTACTTTCACTTGCATTTTGAGTGTATGCTTTTTTTCTTGGCTTTACTGTTAGAACATATTGAAGCATGGGCTTACTTTTGAAAGCTAGACAGGGTGTATTCATAGAAACCCAAATTATAAAGTTTTAATTCCACATTCATTCTGGATTTTCACTTGAGAAAAAATATTGATCTTTTACATAGAGTTATTTTAAGCCAAAGTTTTCCCATTTATGGACCAGTATGAATTGAATTTCAGACGGTCCATGTGCTTCTTGCTGAGCTTGGCAATTTATTTTTTTCAAAGCAGGATCAGCCTCAGTTACTAATTCATGACAATAACTAGAGCCCCACAGATCTTGCCAGTAGAGCTGAGAGCTATCCTTGTCGTGTGCTATGAATGCGAGCAGCGCGGCACCCTAAGCCGGTGCTCTGACAGGCTGTCGCATTTCACCATCCACTTTACTGATTCATTTTAGAAAATCAGCTTCATCTTTTCTCTCCTGGGGGAAATGAGCACTCATGTTCTCTTCGCTTCAGCAGCTCTTTTTTTTTTTTTCCCCTCTCTTAGTTGAGTCAATGTGCCTCTTTCTAAGACTGCCTGACTCCCTGGAATTATTCCACCTAAGTAAGAAGAGCTGTTCCTCCCTCCAAAAGTGGTCCACTTCCCGGCGCCTGGAGAGAGGACAGTACATGGTAGATCATTAATATTAGCTGGGAAAGAGAGGGCTTTGAAAATAAGTAAGGCTTCCCTCAACCCTTTTAGAGTTAGAGCTAGGAGATGAGTAGCAAGTTTGGAGTCTGAATAAATACATTTCTTTCCAGACAAAGAAATCTCTAAGAAAAGATAGATCATTATGGTAAAAGCTTAGAGAAAGAAAGAGGCAGTGGATGACCAGAACTACTACTCAGTTCCTCTCTGACCTCTCCTCCCTCCCTCCCTAGATTCAGCACCAGTGTGAGCTAGCTACTCTGCCTAGTGGAGCTCCTCTAATAACTATTCAGAAGCAGCCTTCAGTCTAGCCATCTACTTAAACTTTGGGATGGGCTCCTAATGTATAATAGTGATTTCATTCTTTTCAGTCCCAGGAAAGTCTCCAGCAAGATGCAGAGACTAAGCAAAACTTTGTGTTTGGGGGCATAACTGGTTTGGAATATTTTAGTAGTGCAATTAAAAATTAACAAAGGCAAGTCCTTTCTCCCCTCCTGTGTTTGTGCTCTACCCTAAATGTTATTAAGACTGATAAAGTGTGATGACATCTCAGATTTCAGGCATGCTTCATTTTACTATGCTTCTCTTTATGGTGCTTGCAGATATTTAACTTTTTACAAATGGAGGGTTTGTGGCAACTGTGTTTTGAGCAAGTCTATGGGTACATCTTTCCAACAGCATTTGCTTACTGAGGGTTAGCATTTTTTAACAATAAAATATTTTTAAATTTAATGAATATTTAATAAAATATTTTTAATGAAAAAACGTTGACTTTTTTTAGACATAATGCTATTACTCACTTAATAGACTAAAGTATAGTGTGAACATAACTTTTATATGCACTACTACGTGGGTGCTCAGTCATGTCTGCCTCTGTGACCCTATGGACTTTAACCCACCAGGCTCCTCTGTCCATGGAATTTTCCAGGCAAGAGTACTAGAGTGGGTTGCCATTTCTACTCCAGGGCATCTTCCCGACCCAGGGTTTGAACTCATGTCTCCGGCATCTCCTGCAATGGCAGGCAGTTTCTTTACCACTGCAGGACCTGGGAAGCCCTTATATGCCCTGGGAAATCAAAATATTCATGTGAGACACTTTATCGTGATATTTGCCTTATTATAGTGGCCTGGAATCGAACCCCCAGTATCTTGCAGGTAAGCCTATGTGTCAACTACTGACGCTACACTTTGTACACTTTGTAACACTCACTTCTACCCTAAGAAAAGAAAAAAAGAAAATGAGCTAGGTTATAACCACATGTCTTGCAGGTAAAGACGATCTGTGTATGTCTTGGAATTTGCTAGGCTCTGTCCGTGCCTTTACAGAGCGACTTCTGGATAGTTATTGCTTTCCATGATGATAATGGGTTATCCCTTTTTAGGGCCGTGCAGGATGACTGCCATCCTCTTTGTTTTTATTTTTTTACTTTAGTGAAGTGTGTCATCTCCTGCCAACAAAATTAGCACACTTAGGACTCAAAAGGACACCATGGCTACTGAGGATGGTATTAATATAAATACCTATTGCAGTGTCAGATGCTGTTCACCACCAAATACACTGTGTGTGCATGCTAAGTCCCTTCAGTTGTATCTGACTCTTTGTGACCTTATGGACTGTAGCCTGCCATGCTCCTCTGTCCATGGGATTCTTCAGACAAGAATACTGGAGTGGGTTGCTATGCCCTCCTCTAGGGGATCTTCCTGACCCAGGGATTGAACCTATGTCTCTTAAGTTTCCTGCGTTGGCAGGCAGGTTCTTTACCACTAGCGTCACCTGGGAAGCGTAAATATATCGCCTGACGTTAAATCAGTTTCTGGTTAATGGTCCGAAGTCACCTTATGTGACTGAGTACCATTTAACTTAAATAACTGCCTTCCCAGACCTCTCACGTGGAAATAAAATTAATGAAATTAGCAATCTTTAATTGATAATATAATATGGGGTACCAAAATTCCAAATATGAGGGTAAAAAAGAAATGACAGCCATTCACAATAAAAAAATATATATATAACAATGGCCATAACTGTAAAATGACATTTTTCGGTACTTACTGTGAGCATAGTTTTAGAGATTTTACAAAACTATCTCATATAATAGAATAGCCAGCCTTATGATGGAGTTATTATCAGTAGCCTCTTTCCCAGGATATGGAAACCTTGACATAGAAAAGTTAACGGTTGTGGTTATTTAAACCTAGACATCAGACACTACATTCCTAGTGCTTGACTTTCATCCTCTCCTCATGAAAATGAACACTGGAGCCTTTGCTGCTCCAGTTTACTTATATGTATGTATGTGCTTGCATACTAAGTCGCTTCAGTTGTGTCCCACTCTTTGCGACCCTGTGAACTGTAGCCTGCCAGACTCTTCTGTCCATGGGATTCTCCAGGCAAGAATACTGGAGTGGGTTGTCATGCCCTCCTCTAGGGGATCTTCCCAACCCAGGGATCGACTCTGTGTCTGCGTTGGCAGGCAGATTCTTCAGCACTAATGCCACTTGGGAAGCCTATTTATATATATGAGGAGCCTGGCAGGCTACAGTCCATGGAGTCATAAAAGAGTCAGACATGACTTAGTGGCTAAACAACAACAGTTTTATATATATATATATACACACACACACATACACTATATACTTACCAGATGAGCCCAAATAAGTCTAACAATACCTGATAGGAAATTTTGAATGTCACAGACTGTCATTGTCTTCTGCAAAATTCTAAGTTAGTAATATGACAGTGATGAGAAAAGCTAGTAAAAGCCTTATCTGTAGCCACCAGTTCCACCCCCCCCCCAATTAGATATACATCAAGGTTTGCTACTGTAGGACTTGTGATGCCTAACATCTGGACATTGATATAAATAGCTTCATGGAGTGTTCAGTGAATTGTAATTGATCACTTGGTAGAATTGTTGAAAAATACTTAATAGTGGCATTTGAGAGGACCATAAGAAAACATGGATAAATAGTGATCAATGATTACAACTGTATACTCTATAAAATGTAAGCCATATTGGATGAGATTGCAACATGTATCTGCCTGGAACCTTCTTGCCTTAGGTGTCCATGGCTTGCTCCCTTGCTTCATGCATTTCCCTGAACAGACATCTCCTTATCAGAGAGGTCTTTGGTTAAGAATCATTTAATGACTAGGGATTGCCAAACTGGCCTGTGAACTATCCAGCCAGGGCCTGTTTTTGTAAATAAAGTTTTATTGGAATCCAGTGACTGTCACTTGTTTACTATTGTCTATTCTATGGCAGCTTTAGCAATCAAGGGCAGTGTTGAGTAGTTGAGATAACGAACAAAACCTATAACACAAAGTTTGCCAAGACCTGATCTAAATTAACACATTCTTTCTAGCCTCACTATCCTCTTTCTCTGCTTTATTTTTCTTTTCAGTTAGGGTGTAGTTGCTTTACAATGTTGTGTTAGTTTCTGCTGTAAAACAACATGAATCATCTATATGTATACATATATGTCCTCCCTCTTGAACTTCCCTCCCACCCCCTTACCCCCATCCCATCCATCTAGGTCACGTCATTCACCTGTTTTTAACTTCTAGGCTACTTTTCATCGCTACTCCCAACATTTCTCATTGTATATCATATCAGTTCAAAAAAGAAAATGTCTTATTGTTTGGTTATCATTTCTCATGATCAACTAAATAACTGTAAAGCCTGCCTCATTTTCAAGCACCACCTTAGACCATCTACATCCACAGTTCCTAGTCTAATTATGAAAATATAGGTGAGTTTCAATTCCTAAACTTTAAAAATTTTAATGAGCTGTCAGATGAATCCCCACACACTTTACTTTGCATTAAGAAATGAACAGGAAACCAAGACATGGTGCTCTGAGGGCATATGACTTTTTTCTGTTTTGCAATATTCCTTTTTTTAAAAAAAATGAAATACAGTTGATTTACAGTGTGTTAATTTCTACTGTATAGCAGAGTGATGCAATTATACATATCAGTGCAGTTCATTCACTCAGTTGTGTCCGGCTCTTTGCAACTCCATGGACTGGAGCACGCCAGGTCTCCCTGTCCATCACCAGCTCCCGGAGCCTACTCAAACTCATGTCCATTGTGTTGGTGATGCCATCCAACCGTCTCATCCTCTGTCGTCCCCTTTTCCTCCTGCCTTCAATCTTTCCCAGCATCAGGGTCTTTTCAAATGAGTCAGCTCTCCTCATCAGGTGGCCAAAGTATTGGAGTTTCAACTTCAGCATCAGTCCTTCCAATGAATATTCAGGACTGATTTCCTTTAAGATGGACTGGTTGGATCTCCTTGCAGTCCAAGGGACTCTCAAGCGTCTTCTCCAACACCACAGTTCAAAAGCATCAATTTTTCTGCACTCAGCTTTCTTTATAGTCCAACTCTCACATCCATACATGACTACTGGTAAAACCATGGCTTTGACTAGACGGATCTTGTTGGTAAAGTAATGTCTCTGCTTTTTAATATGCTGTCTAGGTTGGTCATAGCTTATATGCATACATTCTTTTTCCTATTCTTTTCCATTATGGTTATCACAGAGTATTGAATCCTTGTTCTATACAGTAGGACCTTGTTTATCCATTCTATATACAATAGTTTTGTTCTGCTATATTTCTAACGACTGAAATACTGAATTTGATCATTGGTTACAGAGAAAGCAGGCCCTAATTGTAGTGCATATTCACAGAGTGAGCGCCAGCTTCTTGGATAAATTCCTGTGTTCTTTGTGCTGCGCTCAGCAGTCCGGCCCTGAGCAGATATTGACTGAAGGTATTCACTGCCACTGAACCAGAAGTGGCCAGCTCTATAGAGCCTGCTGTCCAGCCTGTTGCGGGGGCCTGGGGGGTACTGGACTGTAACAGACTTTTTTCTTTGAGTACAATGCTCCCACTCATGTTAAGCCTGGCTTCAAAGAAAACAGAAATTTACTGCCATCGTTGTATTTATTTTTCAAAGTATGTGGTGGAGAAAATTGAACTTTCACAGAATTTGTCCCAATGGGAAGGCACTTTCTGGTTAGTTTTGGGGTGATAAACACCACCCAAAACCCAAGCTGCCTGCAGCTGTTCCTCTGTGGTCATCTTTCCTTCACTTAGGTAACTGAACCCGCTTTTTCCACCTAAACAAAGACATGCCATTTCCTATAGCTGCTCAGCAGGCTGAGTTTACTTCAGACCCTTCCCCAGAGGAACAAAGGCCGCAGACCGAGGGCTGCCTGTCACTCATTTCTTTTTGTTATTGTTGCATCCCCACCCCTGCCCCCAGCGAAATTCATGCATAAAATATATATATATATATATATATATATATATATATATATATATATATATATATGTATATATAGTATTCACAGATTTGTTTTCAGGAAACTGCTTGCTAACTTTTTGAATCCTAAGTAACAAATCAGCTAGACTTTTGCATTTTTGATGATCCGAGTCAGCTAAGCACACAAAAAGGAAGAGCAACAAGAAGGTCTGTCTTCAAACTCATTCTCTGAGTCCTAGGGTAGTGATGTGTTTGCAGAACATACATCAGATAACTATATTGAAAAGAAATTTGAAAAACGACATGGACCCTCTTTTTAGTTCTGATGTGATCTTTGTAAGAGGCATATCATAACAGTAATGGACATCATTACATTGAAGTTGGGAAAAATGAACCAGTTAAATGACTTATTGGTCTCATGTTTACCTCCTGTGTTAACCTAGCTGAATTGGTGATAACTGCATCAATGTTTATAACTCTGGAGTTAAAACTTCAAGTGTAATGTGAAAGATGTACCCGTACCTGGCACCTCTGTTTCTCCTTTCCTATTGTCTCTATCTCCCCCCACACACTAGCAAAAAGAATGCAGAAATGTAAGGAGTGGCAGAAACTGCCTTAGGTCACGAGAGTACAGTCCTCCCTCAGTGTCCATGGAGAATTGATTTCAGGATCCCCTCAGATACCAAAATCCAAGGATGCTCAAATCCCTTATATAAAATGACATGGTATTTGCATCTAACCTACGCACATCCTCCCATAAACTTCAAATCACCTCTAGATTACTTACAATACCTAATGCAATGTAAATTTTACATAAAAAATAGTTGCCAATGTGTTGCGACTTCCAAGTTTTGCTTTTTTGAACTTTGAGAAATTTTTTTTCCCAGAAAATTTTCTCCACATGGTTGGTTGAACCCACAATAGTGAAACATTTCCAGTAAAGAAAAAAGAAAGATCTCTAACCTAAAGCTGTAGATTTTCTAACCTGCAGCCATTAATATTCTGATATGAACCATCCCACGTATTTGTAAGTTATAGATATTTACAACATTTTAATCCAATTGCAAAGAGATTACAATTTCATTAAAAATTCTCCACTGGAACTGTTATAGGGAGTCTACAAATAAAAATGAATTTATTACTATCGGGATGAATGGTATATAGAGTGGCAGTTGAAGGTGATCTTGTAGAGGTTCATCTGTGAGGGTCCTTCAGTGCCAGGTGCTAGTGGGTACTTGTGAATAGTTCCTAAGGAACCTGATTCCCCCTTAGACCTCAGTTATCCCTAACTAGTAAGAGCTTCTGCCTAAGGGAATTACATGAAATGAACTCAGTGCATTAAGCGATGCCCAGAGCCTGACAAGGTTCATGTGTATCTTCTACTATCTAGAATATGTTAAAAACTTACCAGAGAATCACCACCTTCTACATACATTCAAATGGTATCCAAATATTGTGAAGTCCATCAGAAGTGAACAGTGTCTTTATTATGTGAGGTGAGAAAAGAGATGCATTGGCAGTTATATGATCGGCCTCATTTGCTAAACAGATTGCTAAACCCTGTTGCTGAAATAAGATTTACATCTTTAAGACAGGGTCCAGAGAAAGTACCTCCAGCTTCCTAAAATGCTTCTTGCCTCTATTCAAAGTGATTTCTCACTCCGCCACAGAACAAAGTCTCCATCTTCCTAGCATGCATTGTTTTCAACATTAACTATGCACACCTGTGAAATTTTTTAGAAACAGATTTGAAGGTTAAATCAAGAATGAAGTCAATCAGACTTCTAAAGAGGTCTCTGACTTTGAAAAAGTTTTTTCCTACCATATTCACCTGGAATATAACACATGAAAATTAGGATTATATTAGATGGTGTTATTATTTATATTACCTAGCATTTGGGGTTTCTTTATTTAACATAAGCATTTTCATTTATATATTGTCGTTATTTAACTATACACACAGATATATTTATATATACACTCACATACATACACATGCACACACACTTCCTGGGTCAGGAAGATCCCCTGGAGGAGGGCATGGCAACCCACTCCAGTATTCTTGTCTGGAGAATTCCATGGACAGAGGAGCCTGGTGGGCTACAGTCCGTAGGGTCGCAAAGAATTGGACACAAGTGAAGGTACCTAGCACACATGCATGCCTGTATATTTAGAAGCTCACATAAATATATAAGCACACACATACTCACATACATATACATACACCCTACATATATATTTACATGCTCACATACATTTATAAACACACATATATACTCACATACATATAAACACATATACCCATGTACATATACACCCACACACATTTATATATTCACATTCATACATATACATACACTATACATGTATACACATATATACTCACATATATATACACACACTGTATATATTTATACAGTCACATACAAATATAAGCATACATATACTCAGATACATATATACCCCCATACATATATATATATTCATATACATATATATATATACACAGTCACATACATTTATAAAATACACACACATAACCGACATACACACACATATATACTCACATTCATATATGTATGCACACACTATGCATGTATATATTTATACCCTCACATACATATATAAACACACACATACATATGTACACACACACGTATGAATACACACACATAATCATATATACATACACACTATACATATATATATGTATATATATATATAGTTACACACTCCTGTACATATATAGGGCTTCCCTTTGTGGCTCAGCTGGTAAAGAATCTGCCTGCAATATGGAAAAGCTGGGTTCGATCGCTAGGTTGAGAAGATGCCCTGGAGAAAGAAAAGGCTACCCACTCTAGTATTCTGGCCTGGAGAATTCCGTGGACTGTATAGTCCATGGGGTCGCAAAGAGTTGGACATGACTGAGTGACTTTCACTTTCACTTATACATATATAAGCACACACACAATAGTGCTCACATCTATCCATTTTCCTTGTGCTTACCTCAGCCTGTCCTGGAGCTGAATGGATAAAAGATTGTGTGATCTTCTCAATGTAAATAGTCAAGAGAAAAAAAGAAGGTCAGCCTAAAGTATTTTCATCTCATTTTAATTATCAAAATCTGGTCACGCCCACTTTGGATTCCAGAATTGCTGAGATACATATAGTTCCCAGATGGAGGGAAGAAGGGTCCATTTCGAAAGTTTGCTGGACATCGGGGAATTAGGGGATGGGGGGTGAAAGCAGATGCACAAAAAGGCTGCCCTGAGCTCTACAGAGGGACTGTCTCCAAGTCAACACCCTGATGTCACGTGCTGTTGGTGACGATTTTCAAAGTGAAAGTCCTTGAGCCCTTCATGAGCCTCTCCATCTCTGGAGTGTGGAGAGCTGACTGCGTGGCTGCGAGGTGGCAGGTCATACACTTGTGAGGGTCTTCCTGTGACCTGAAGCACAATTAGAAACTACACTGCACCATTTTCAGTGTGTTGACTGCCCCACCTCCATTCCCCTCGCCCCGCCACCATTTTTGGACCCAGACAAACATAGGACTATTGAGTTATTTTGATTATTGTTGCTTGTTGTTTCTTTGTTTGCTGGGAGGAGGGAGTTAAGAGGCAGCTGAATTGAAAAGACAGAAAAGTAGAGTCTGGTCCCTCCCCCCCCACCCCCCCCCCCCCAGTGTAGCAGGGAAACATCCTTCTGGGTCTGTTTGCTTTGCAAGGGTGTTCTTTGATGAGGTCTTTGTCCAGGGGCCCCCACTGAAGTCTCAGTGTACTCAAGCTTTAGAAAAGGCTATTGGCCCTTCTTTGTTTTCTTTGTTGAACTGTTTATTTTGCTTTCTTCCCACGAGGTTCCCTGGCCTCGCTCTGACAACGCTTTTCTGCATGAATTACATTCCTGGGAGCCAAGTCTCCAAATTCTTCCAGCCCATTTGATTCCGGCCTATGTGATTAGTCCACAGCTTCGAACTGCCGTGGGCCTCTGCCAAGCAGAGTGCTTGTAAGTGCCCCTAACATAGAGACCTAAAGACATTTGGTAACCTCATTAGCAAGAGGGAAGTGCTTCATTCGAGTTTAATAACATAGCTGCCGTTGAATCATCACTAGCTTGAAACTCACGGAAGGAGGGTACGAGTCACTTGGTTTCCTTTCAGTGTGAATCAGGCTCTTAAAAGAGGGCAGTTCAGGTTATTATTCTCATGCCCAATTCAGTAACATAAATCGTCCTGGGCTGGGTGGGAGGGGAGTCTGCTACCTCCATTTGAGTTAAATCTACATTTGCAACGTCAAGATCATTTTGCACAAAATGCGTGTCCATCTGCATAGAAATCATGAGCAACAATAATGAAAATTATTCAGATATCCTAATCATAGCCATCATATTTTCTTGTGTGATTTCTAAAGTATGGTTTATGATTAGACAGAGATGGACAAAGAATGAACTTACGAATTGCTATTTTAAATCTCTATACAAATTAAATAGTTGATTCTTTAATGAATTACCCCATCATTACAGGTACTGTTAAAGCATTGTGACACCACTAGACACAATTCAGCTATCTTAAGAGTAAAATTCTGTATTTCTGTAATTCACCTGCTTTTACTGTTTTTGTTTTTGTTTTAAATACATGAGACTCTTGGCTCTAATGAGCAGAGCAGAGCGGAGTGTGCTGTACCTCACAGGGAAGCATTTATCGACAATGTGCTCGGAAGTAGTTTAGACTTGAAACTTTCCAAGAGAGGGCTGGAGAGATTTTTCAGAAATGATTGAGCACACAACCTGTGATGAAAATTATATGCAGTGTGATGATTTAGATTTAGCCACTAAGTCGTGTCCAACTCTTGTGACCCCATGGACTGTAACCTGCCAGGCTTCTCTGTCCATGGGATTCTCCAGGCAAGAATGCAGTGTAAATACACATATATACAGAGACGCTCTTCCTTAAAGCTGGGGAGGTCCCAAGTACTGTGACCAGGGCCTGGTTCTGGTTTCTGGGGATGCTTTATTTTCTTGCTGGTCCTTGTTTGAACTGGGCTCTTGGTGTCGGATCTTTATGGCTGCTTACTGTGGGGTCCAGTCTTTCTGTGAGAGTCCACGTTCTCTTTGGCAAATAAATGCCGAATCCACTCTTTGGGATCATAGTTCTTCCTCACACAAGGAAGGACTTGTTTGAAAGATGGGAGTTAAACCTCTTTTGGCTAGAAGAGCCCCTTTCTCCTTGGAGTGGGTGGCCTCTGGAAATAGATCCCCCAGGGAGCGAAACACCGCTGCCATAACACTTCCTGTGTAACATAATTAAATGTCCCTCACATTTAAGAACTGGATTACAGCTCTGCTGAGTAATCGTCTCTGAGCACTCCTCCCCCTCATCCAATAGGATGTGGTTGATATTAACCCAGGATAATGCTTTTTTTCCCCAGGTTTCAAAGTTTAATTCCAGAAAACTCCAACATAACTCGATTGGCACCTGGCTTCTGATAAGCCTTTGTTCTTCTTCTTTTTTTTAATAGCAAGACTTTAATTTTATTTCTGGTCACATCACATGGCATGCGGGACTTCCCCAACCAGGGATCGAGCCCACACCGCCTGTATTGAAAGCAGAGTCATAACTACTGGACCTCCAGGGAAGTCCTACAATGATCCTCTGCTTGAAGCCACTTTATAAACTGTTTTCATAAACATGGGCCTCAGTTGAGTTCCACCTTGACTCTGCCGCAAATCAGCTGGGTCCTTGCACATATGCCTTGACCTCTCAAGCTCTCCTTGTTTTCATCTGTGAAATAAAGCAGCTGGATTAAATGATCTTTCACATCTCTCCTGAACATCTCGCGGTTATGGAAAGTTTAGGTTTATTCACGGTTTTTTACTTAGAAGAGGAATCTGTGACAACATCATGACCCTAATACATACATGCCCATATGCAAGTTTTTTCTCTTGCTCTCTGTCCTCATGTATAGATCTGCTGAGAGTGTTTTGTATAAACTCTGGTTGTACCTTCTGCACTTTCTCCCACATTCCCTAGTGATGCTGCACATATTCCTGGGCCACCAACACCACACATGCCACGTGAATGTGTGAATGTGGCTCAGATTGATTCCCTTTGGAGGGAGAAGGTCACTGGAAAACTGTACTGCCCTGTTTGATTAAAAGCTTCAACAATGTTAAAATATAAGTACTTAAACGTAGATGCCCATATTTTTATTTGTCTTGGAGGAGTTTTCCTTTGTGTTTAAAATTATAGACTTGATTTGAATCCAGCTTGGGTATATACTAGCAGATTACCTCTGCTGCCCAAGCCCGATTTCATTATTCAATCCCATTTGATACCAAGAATTCAAGGAAGGAGCGAATAGATAGCACACAACACAGTCTCATCGTAAGTATTTGGCAAATGGCAGAATGACTGAATACATGTCTGTTACTGTATTTAAGCTCCCTATTCAAACTTTTTCATCCTTTTTTCACCTTTTAACATCTCTGAAATTGGAATGTAACTTACAAGCAGTCATGTTTTTATAGTCACTTTTGATGAGGTGGCAGTCATGAGGACGTTTCAAGTATCTCTCTTTTTAAAGTTATCTTTTAAATTTTGTTTTGTTATTTCTTTAAATTAAAATTATAATAATTTTATTTATTTGGCTGCGCGGAGTCTTAGTTACTGCATGTGGGATCTTCAATCCTTGTTGTGGCACCTTTAGTTGTGGCTGCGAACTCTTAGTTGTGGCATGTGGGATCTAGCTCCCTGACCAGGGATCAAACTCGGGCCTCCTGCACTGGGAGCACAGAGTCTTAGCTACTGGACCAGGAGGCAAGTCCCTAAAACTTAATTTAGTGTTAATTTTATTTTGTTAGTTTTACAGGTACAACAAACAGATATCTTAATAAAGTTACTTTGTCTTAGATGTTTCTTTTTGTGCAAATATACAGTGATATATGACAAAATCTGTCTGATGAAGCCCGAAAGAGCTCTTTTCATAAGTAAAAAGTGAAAATTGAAAATGATAAGCTAGAACCATCCTTCTGAATTGTTCCTAAAATAATGCTGGGTCTTTAGATCAATAGCACCTGAACTTTGATGAAATACAGTATAGATCATATATATATATTGTGTGTACACTTATATAATCAACAAAAAGATAATTTCATTGTCAAGGATTTTTTTCCCTCAAGAACCCAGCCAATTTCTCCTCCATGTTGTAATAAAGGACCTCATTGCAGATTGAAAAGTTAAAATGTAAAGAGAGTGTTTTCAAAATGCTCTTGCTGCCTGAATCAGACAAAATGAACAAGGAGGCCAACTTCAGCCTGTAATAGTATAAAGTGAGGAAGCATGTGCTGCCTGCTGGTTGTGTTGGTGTATTTGTACAGATGCATAGCACAGGCTCTCAGAGGGTAAGACTTCATGATTAATGGTGTTTATTCTTGACAGAAGCCTCCTTTATTTATCTGCAATACAGTTTAGCGATTTTATCAGGCACCTGAATGAGAAATATTCAGTCATACCAATATTGCAGTGTAAATTGAGTAGAGTCACTTTTTATTATATCTTTCTGCCTTATCATCTGCACAGTAATTTTCTAGCAGCGGTTTGATATGGAAAGGTTGGATTTAGCTGTACTTGACACAAAGCCTCTTCAATTTCCCCTAAAAGTTCAGGCTGCTCTTAGAAACGTGTGTGAGTGTGTGTGTGTATGTGTCTGTGTGTGTGAGTGTGGGGGTGTGTATATAATATATCAACCCTCTCTGTTATCCAGGCAATTTCAGGATTTGAAAGAATAAAGATAAAATGCACAAACCTGGATGGGAAAAGTGTTGTTAATATAAAAACATCTAATAGTGGTGAACTCACCGGTAAAAGCTCCTTTAGGATTTAAGCTGAAGCTCAGTACCGAACTGTGCGTGTGGGTACATGGTCCCACCTTTTGCTCCTCCATCGCCATCCAGATTCAATCTACGTAAGGCCAGACCCTTTCGTCTCCAGGGAGAAACATCAAAGTTGAACACCAGAGTGGTCTGGGGCAGGGGGACAGTGATTGTAATGATGATGGCAGTGCCATTCAAAAGAATGAGCAAAAGACAATGAAAACAAACTTATGGTGACCAAAAGGGAGCAAGGGGAAGTATAAATTAGGTGTCTGGGATTAACATATACACACTCTTATATGTAAAATAAACAACAAAGACCTACTGTATAGCACACGGAACTCTATTCAATATCTTATAATAACCTATAATGGAAGAGAATGTAAAAAAGAATATGTGTGTGTGTGTGTCTGTAACTGAATCACTTTGCTGCACACCTGAAACCAACTCAACATTGTAAACCAACATTACAATATTGTAAAGTAATTAGCCCCCAACTAAAATAAATAAATTTATTAAAAAAAAAAAATTAAATGAAAAAAAAAGAAAGGGAGCCAAAAAGAAAAAGCGAGACCTCATTTGCAGGACACTCAAGTTGTGTCACTCAATGTTCAAACTCAACTTTATTCAAGTTATAGGCTTCATAACATGGATTGTCAAAGCTGATCAAAGGCAGGCAGGAACAAATGGTTTGAATCATAGAAAATGCTGGATTTTAGGACCAAAAAACACTTTCACCCAGGTGGGTGGAGTGGAGTTCATCTCATCCAGAGCCTCACATTTTACAGATGAGAAAAGTAAAGCCCAAAGAGCTTGTTTTCAGAAACTCTGGGGTTCCATGCAGGTTCTCTGAAGATAATCTGAACTGGTAATTTCCACACTTTGTGTAGACATTCCCAGTCAGTTCAACCTGTCCTTACGTACGGTATCCTTAGACTTGGTTTCATTGGGAGGAACAGAACACAACCAGAGGCTGTGTGGTTCCTTTTCCAGTGGCCAAACCCACAGCATCTTCAGCCTCTCATGATGTTACTCCCTGTGCTTAGAGAAAGTTTTTCTAAAACCATGAGAACAAGAATCCTAAGGACATTGCTGTCTCCTTATGTAGAGCTTAATGCTTCTTTTCTGTTGAATAATATAGACAAATTGTTCCCCCAAGACATTAGATATGCTCCTTTCACATTTAACTTATTTTGGAAAAGTTTGACACCCTCAGAAGGGTTAAATTTCTAGAATACTGAGAAGTGTGCCTGGGATACAAAGTCTTAATTATCATGGAGTAGAGTCTTAAAAGATCTAATTCCAGTTAAATCTAAAGAGCTTGACACTTTATAAGGGCCTCTTATTTTCCCCTTTGCTGAGCCAGAGACCCCTAGCAAAACTGGGAGATTTTCTTCTGGAAGAGAGCTATTTAGATAATAATAGTTCCTTGATGGACATCTCTGTTATCACTTAAAATAAGGATGATTTAAAGAATGAGGGAAAGTGTGAGTCAGACACATCTTGCCAAGGATCATAAGAGACAACCCAGAAAACACTCTAGGCTGTAGTTAACAGTCATCATAATAATTACAAGGATTATGATGATGATGGTACTAGAGAAAAAGTCCACACCAGCTCCTGGAAGATATACCTAAGCTCAATGTGCCAGCCTGCTGTTGATAAAGGATTTGAGCTGGTTCTTGAAGTAACATTTACAAAATATCAATTAAAACAGAAACCGCATCTCTCCTTGGCTCAGAATTCCAGATGCACCCTGTCTTTGTTATAAATGTCCTCCATACCACCTGTAAGAGGGCTCAACACGAAGAAGCAGGATGAAACTGAGGAGCCTAACTTCCTGTTTCTTATCAATTATTTCCACCCAGTTTCTGAAGCCTCCTGCTGTGAGGTTTCTCACTTAAATAACAAATCCTGGCTTGGGGGCTCTTTAGATATTTTATATATCTGTTTACTTAAATTGTGGAAACTTCCAGGCAAATGATACAAGCACAGGCTTATTTGTTCAGTTAATTAAATCAGCAGTTCTAACTGAATCCTTGTTACTATTTACTGTCTTTTTTCTTATACCTGGTGGATATCTTGGCTCAAATCCATAAGTTCCTACCAAAGATTGTCATGGTTGATAGAATTCTATGTTATTGGAAAAGGTGACAGCAAGGAACAAATGTCACAGGACCCAGGAATTTTCTAGATACTGTTAGTTCATGAGAGTTGTGTTTCTACATCTTTCTGTTTTGCAGTGTATTTTCTTCTTGGAAAAGGACATTATGTTACCATTTTGCCTGCTGTTTGTGGGTAGGGGGGTATCGATAATCGTCAAATTCCAAAAAATTCATATCTGTTAGGATGAGTGGAAAGTTGGCAAAAATGTCAGAGAAATCAGACTTTGAAATTTGTGTCCCCACACCCTTATGTTTTCTTTTATCATGGCAATACAGTACTGAACTAACACTGAAGAAAATCATGCCCTTGAATCTACTTTCAGAAAAAAAAAAATTCCATCCATTTTACTAAGTTCAGAAAACGTCACTCATCTCTTCAGTTTGTTCGAAGAGGTGGGGGCACGGGGTGACTCCTAGATGGTACTAAGGGTGTCAGGAGAGCTGAACCCAGGCTGGCTCTACAACAGCCCCCTCCTGATGGGGTCTTGAGGATGCACTGAAAGCAGCATGTCTTTGGCCTTGACCATCCAGAGCTCTAGTAGCAATGGCGGTAGCAGGAATAAGCGTGTTGGTCATAAGGGCCAACCTTTACTGAGAACTTAGAGCATGACAGGTCCCTGATGAATGCTTTATGTACATTTTCTTATTGAACATTAAATTACAGCACTGCTTTTTCATCTGACTTTTAACTATCTAGTTTACCCAGAATTAACTAAGTCTGAGACCTTGCCACTTGGAAGGTACAGAGCAGCTAATCAAAAGCACTCTCCCTGCTGCCGGGAGAAAAGGAGGAGGAGGCTGAGACAGGACAGCCTCTGGTCCTGTGGGTCTGGCTGGATTGGCCTCCCCCATGACCTGTTCCATCAGAAGGAAGCAAGACCATCAAAAGGGAAAAAGAAGCATCTTATTATCTTAGGAAGTGAAAGTCGCTCAGTTTTGTCTGACTCTTTGCGACTCCATGGACTGTACAGCCCATGGAATGCTCCAAGCCAGAATACTGGAGTGGGTAGCCTTTCCCTTCTCCAGGGGATCTTCCCAACCCAGGGATTGAACCCAGGCCTCCTGCATTGCAGATGGATTCTTTACCAGCTGAGCCACGTTAGGGAAGTAAGGGAGAAAAAGACAGTGTCTGTTCACTTTGTTACCTCAAAAGAAATTAGGATGTGCTTAAAAAAACAGGGCCCCATCAACTGTCCCAGAATCTGAACACTGAGACTAGCTCTCTGTCCCCCCACTTCCATCTTCCAGGCAGCAGGTTAGGAAGTATCACTGCTGGACAATCTCCTTCCTGCACCCACAGCTGTTTTCTCATCAAAGTGGTATCTTTGTGGACTTTATAAGGGAAGATGCAAATATTGGTTCTTCTAGTAACAAGTCCCTATACGTACATTAATAAATCTATAACATGCATTATGCATGTTAAAATACAAGTTTAATACATACTAATTACATTAATAACTAGTTTTTCTAAAAATTACATAACAGTAATTTTTTATTTTATGAATTTGGTTTTTCCTCACAAACTTTATAGTCACTGGGAGAAGAAGAGAAAGAAGATTTCTCTATTACACATTGCAAAAAGAGAGGTGCCTTTGTGTGGGATATATGGACTCCATTTGGACAACAAGGAAAGCTGCTAAAAATAATCATTTTATATATCCTCTGCATAAATGGAATTAAAATACTTAAAACAGATAACAGGTTTTTAGAAACAGGTTTGTCAGCTGCCTTGTGGATCAGGGGTACTGTCTACCCATTCCTTTTCTCTTTCTTGCCCTTGGACAGAGGAGCCTGCAGGGCTACAGTCCATGGGGTCACAAAGAGGTGGACATGACTGAAGTCACTTAGCAGCAGCAGCAGCCCTTGTTCCTAAAGCATTAGAGGCACTTTTTCTATACAAGGGTGAGCTGGGATAGGAAGAAGCCCCATGCTATGGGATGTGGTCATTTATATTCAAGTGCTTATTTGAACCTATAGTATGTTTAAGAATTCGTTAATAACAGTGAATTGCACATTGTGGTTGCTTGAATGGACTTTTACATTTTTTGACTCTTCTTGACCTTGAAATCCTAATCTATTAGTATTAAGTTATATTTACAATACTGCTGCTGCTGCTAAGTTGCTTCAGTCGTGTCCAACTCTGTGTGACCCCATAGACGGCAGCCCACCAGGCTCCCCCATCCCTGAGATTCTCCAGGCAAGAACACTGGAGTGGGTTGCCATTTCCTTCTCCAATGCATGAAAGTGAAAAGTGAAAGTGAAGTCGCTCAGTCGTGTCCAAGTGTTAGCGACCCCATGGACTGCAGCCTACCAGGCTCCTCTGTCCATGGGATTTTCCAGGCAAGAGTACTGGAGTGGGGTGCCATTGCCTTCTCCAATACTGAGTGGAGACCAATTTTAGCAAATTATTTTTTTGCAATATTCTCAGGAAGGAATAAAATAATTTTTTGTCATAAAACAATTGCATTGTTCTTCTATAAAACATAACATCGTTCCAGTTGTCAAAGGATACGACTGACATGTATTGTGAATATTTGCTTGGCTTTTTCTTTGATTGGCTTTGCTGGAATTTCCTCCCCCAAAATGAATATACAGAAGCTGTCTTCCATAGTTTACTTTGAATTGAGACTAATGTGTCCACTAACTATTTTTGTTTTTAATAGTGGTAAATATCATGTTATTATTTATGGTATTTTTAAGCAATATTTTTCAAATTTTGAAAAATACAAGTGCATATCTATTTGATTTTCTGAACTTGATAGGAATGGTTGAAATCACTGTGGAAAATATTGTTTTAACTAACACATATAAAAGCATATATTGTTTAAACTGATAATAAATAGTACACCAATTATGTACATATAGCTCTATGAATTATTATGAGTAATCACAGTGAAAACATCTAACCACTAACCAATTCTAGAAATAGAATCATCACTGGCATCCAGAAGCTAGAAGCTCTCCCTGGGCACCCCTATCCTAATACTCAAGGATAAACAGTTTTCTGACTGTCCCAATGCTAAAGTTCATGTTTGTCTGTTATTGGACTTTATATAAGCAGGATAATATAGTATATTATATTCTTTTGTACCAGGCTTCTTCTCCTCAACATTATGTTTGTGAGATTTTTCCACATTATGGTTTGTTCATTTTTATAGTTGTTCACTATTTCATTATATAAATTATTTCTCCATCCTACTGTTGATAGATATGGGTCAATTTTAACACGCACGAATAATCTTCCTCTGAGTATTCCAGTATATTGTGACTGATGTGGCAGTATTATAGGGCACACACCAAGGAAAGGAATTGCTGGGTCACAGGGTGTGCATCTGTTTGCATAGGTAATGCCTAACTGTTTGCCAGTGAAGTTGCACCAACTGATACTCAGGTCGTTTGAGAGTTCCTGTTGCTCCATATCCTCATTAATACTTGGCGCTGTCAGTGTTTTTAACTTTAGCCATTCTACTGAGTTTTTAAAAATTAATTAATTAATTTAAGTATCACATTTTGTTGGTTTCAGGTGTACAGTGCTGTGATTCACTTATCTATACATACATTTTTCTGATGATTTGAAGTCATGGAAAGATAAATATTATATGATATCACTTGTATGTGGAATCTAAGAAATAATACAAGTGATGCTATATGCAAAACAGAAACAGATTCACAGACATAGAACACAAATTTATAGATACCAAATGAGAAAGGGTGGGGGATAAATTAGGAATATGGGAGTAACAGATATAAACTGCTGCTAAGTCACTTCAGTCGTGTCTGACTCTGTGTGACCCCATAGATGGCCGCCCACCAGGCTCCGCCGTCCCTGGGATTCTCCAGGCAAGAACACTGGAGTGGGTTGCCATCGCCTTCTCCAATGCATGAAAGTGAAAAGTGAAAGTGAAGTCGCTCAGTCGTGTCCGACTCTTAGCGACTCCATGGACTGCAACCCACCAGGCTCCTCCGTCCATGGGATTTTCCAGGCAAGAGTACTGTGGTGGGTTGCCATTGCCTTCTCCGAGATGTAAACTACTATATATAAAATAGATAAGCAATCAGGATTTATTGTATAGCACTGAGAACTGTATTCAATATCATGAATATATATTCAATATCATATAATAACATTCTAATGGGTGTTTAATGATAATTCATTATGGCTTTAATCTGCACAGCAGATTAAAATCAAAAAATAATTTGCCTGAAAAAAATACTTGGAATATATAACTTAAAATATTGATGTTGGTTAGATTTGATAGCTTGGATATAGGGAATGACTATTTTTTTAAAAAAATAGCCTCAACTTTTCAATCCATGGATATAAATTCCTTTCACAAAGACATAAATAGGAAATAAAAATAAGAAAGTCATTTTCAAATTTCTTGAAATGCTGTTTCTCCATTAAAACAAATACTTCTCTCTCTTTTGTTAAAGAAACCAACCACAGCCCTTGAATTCTCCATATAAGAAAATACTCAGTTCCTGAGGATTAACGTGTACATTAAGCGATGTACCTTCATCTTCAGTAGCTACTTCTGTCCAACTCTTATCTTCTTTTGGTAGCCCAGTTCATGGTGTATATTTTTCATATCCAGGGCGTATCCTGGAAGGCTCCCATTGAGGCTTTTTGACTCATCAGATAATACTTGTTCTGTACACACTTAATGCATGTGTGCATTTCCCCCCATCTGAGTATAAACTGTTTGAGAGCAGGGACTGGATGACCGTATATTATGTTTCTTGAAATCCCCGCAAATGTTGAAATAGTAATGGATTCTTATAAATGGATTTTTCAATAAAATATATATCAAATGAACATTTCATTGAAATATTCATCTGTGTGGTTATACATGTAGCTCTGAAAAATTGAGACCCAATATGGTAAATTTGTAAAAGGCCTAAGTCAGTTAAAAATTCATGGGCAATATTCTTTAGCTGCAGAGATGATGAAAATGGGATTTGAAACTGAACCATCTTATCAGCTAGGGTCCTGGGAGTTTCATGGAGTGGATATTTACAGAGGTATGGACAAGGTTAGAAGGGCTTGGAAAGTGAGAGTGAGACTTCTAGGAGTAGCAAAAGTTTGAGGAGGTTACCACCTGTACCCTGAAGTTACAAACAGAGGGAAAGGGGTCAGTGAGGGCTGGCGCCTAGGAAGAGGGGTCTCGCTTTGGGAGTTTTCCCCATTTTCCATGGGGAAAATGCCATCAGCAGAACTGTAGCTAGTGAAAGGAAGTGAGGGGAATTAATACCATGACTTCTCTCCCCTCTGCCACCAGCTCCTGCCAGCGGATCTCATTAATGGAATCCAGAGGAAGGGTGACCCTGCTGATTCAGACCACAAAGTCCAGCCTTCAGGGCATGCAGTGGTTCTGGGGTGAAGGGTGGCAGGTGGAATAACCAGCACAACCATCTGTATACTGCAGAGCCACGTAATGTTTCTGGGCAGAACTCATCTGAAAGCTTACCTTGAATACAGGAGAAGACCATGTCAGGACTATGCAAATTTCCAGTGATGCCTAGTGTATTAGTTGTGGACATTTAGTTATCTGTTTCTGTCATTGTATGGAAAGCAACATTTTTTATTATAAATTTTGGTTTATTAAAACTGTACTTATTGAGTAATTAATTAGTTGGTTAAAAATACATCACTCCCTTAGTTGTCTGTTAAGCCATTATTTGAGTATGAAGAGTGTCTACTTGTTATGGAAAGAACAAAATTAAACAAAAAATTAACTTGCTATGTAGGAGAACACCCAATATTTCATTCTTCTGGGAGTTGAAACTCTCATGCATACCCCAAAATGTCAGGGTATCCAGTGTCCCAAGCAATATGAAAGCAAATGGTAATAATCCACCCTGTAAACCTTGTTTAATGCTCTCATAATGGGTAATGCAAGTGATTAAACACTGTGATTTTAATCTTGGCATTTTAGTAACCCAATAAGATAGATGAAAAGGCAGTAACAAATTCAATACTATATAATGATATTTCATTCTAACTAAGAAGTCCAGTTATTCTCTGCAATACATGTTTTTGTTTCTAAGTTTATCATAGTTTAAAATGCTCTAATATTAATCCTCTATGCTTTTCATTGTAATAGATTTTCATGACTTTATAAAAGAATTAATCTGAGGTTAAATTATTTCCACAAACAAACACAAAATATTGCTTTACTGTCTTTGGGGAGAACGTGAAAATAATTCCCACCTGCTTTCTTGTCTAAAGCTATACTTCATTTATGCATTGGGTAACATGGAAGCAAAATGGCGGCCACTCATTGGGTCTTCATGCCCTTGGGAAGACAAAGAGGTGGAAGTCCTATAGGGGATGTTATCCCTGGGTGGGCAGGCTGCGGCCCTATATGCATAAGCCAAGGTGCAGAGGTCATAGAATGACAACTTCTCCCCCTAGTGATGCTTTGGTTGCCCAGACAACCCTCTCCAGCTTGGGCATTTTTTTGCTAGATAGTAGTTGTATGTATGAGGGGTCACAGGCATATGTCTATACTCTTTGGCTACAACATAAATAGCATGGGATCTCTGTTCTAAATTTTAGTCTTCCTCCTGGAATGTTTGTTGTTTGTTTTTTTCCCTCTATGGTTTGTGCTTGCTTTCCAACCACTGAGGTACACACAGTTCCAGAACAGAGACAGAAGAGAAAACTACAAAGACAGAAAGTTTTATGAGAGGCTAACAGTAATCTTTAATTCAATCTGTGTGTATCCACTAAAAATATAAACCAGGAAAGTAACACCATAATTTTTTCCTGGTGCTCCTGTAATTCACAAATTAAGTTTGTGTGTTTTTTTTTTAACAAGCTTGACAAATATTTACCAAGTCAACTTTATGATAGTTTGTGAAATAATACATGTTATTTATATGGAAAATTTGGTGACTGCCTTCCTCGCGTGTCACAAGTCTTCTTCCTTTACGAGAATTTACCCCCCGGTCGCCATTTTGAATGGCTCTTTCGTACAGAGGTGATACACATCTGCCTATTAAAGGTAGTAAGCTTAGCCTTCCCTCTCAAATTTTCTTTACAGTTAAAATAACTAACAAATGATCTGGATGCCAAGAATTTGAAAGTGCCTCTCTTAGGTAATGTTAAAAGCAGCTTTACTGAAAAACTATAGTTTGTATATATTTATCTCCTGCCAATGCAGGAGATGTAAGAGATGTGGGTTTGATCCCTGGGTTGGGAAGATCCCCTGGAGGAGGGCATGGCAACCCACTCCAGTATTCTTGCCTGGAGAATCCTGTGGACAGAGGAGCCTGGTGGGCTACAGTCCATGGGGTCTCAAATAGACACGACTGAAGCAACTTAGCATGCACGCACACACATATCCATGTCAGGTGGCTGCGGGGGCTGTAGTAGTTCAAGGCTGGATGCTCAGCGTTGATGGCTTAGGAACTCATTTTTGTCTGGCCTCAGCACTAGAGAAATGTCATATTAGCCTGGCTTACAAGAGTCTGATGTAGAGACAGAATGAGTAAGTCATCAACTTTCAGTGAGAAATTGAACAGCAAGGGAATGGGAACACCAGTTTCCAAAAGTCTTGTCATTTAGCCATTTGTTTGCTCACACACAAAAGTTTTGTTGGGTCTAACAACCACCAAGAACATCAGTGGCCTCCAACATTTATTTACCTAGTGCCCAGTGCTGGCCATGACAGAGGCCTGGCAGGGAGATGCCATTGTTCCATTTTCTGTATAAAGAAACATGCCTCAGTGACAGAGCCAGGAATGAGCCTGAGTGTAAGTCCAGTTCCTTGCAAGCTGATAAATGAGTTCATGTTCTTAACCGCCATATGTGGTTTTATGATTTTTGAGTGGAGGGTACTGGGAAATCCAAGGAGATGCTCCAGGGGTTTTGTCAGATTGGGGAACAAAGCAGACAGGTATGTTTCTATTATAAGATTTGCTTTGAAAACAGGGTTCCAACATTTGTGTTTGAAAAGCACATAATATGCTGTATTTGCCGTCCCTAATATGCACGTGTGATTATGTGTATGTATGAGTAATATGTGGGCTTCCCAGGCGGCTAAGTTGTAAAGAATCTGCCTGCCAGTGCAGGAGATGCAGGCTTAATTCCTGGGTCAGGAAGATCCCTTGTAGGAGGAAATGGCAATCTACTCTAGTATTCTTGCTTGGAGAATTCCATGGACAGAGGAGCCTGGCGGGCTACAGTCTGTAGGGTCACAAAGAGTCAGACATGACTGAGCAACTGAGTACACACACACGTGAGTGTATATGTACATATATACGTATCTGTCTCTATTGTGTACATGTATATATTAGGGGTAGAATATATTAGTATAATTTGTGATATAAGTATGTATGTATTGAATATTTGTTAGATGCTAGGCTCAGTACATGAGGCTTTAGTTATATTCACTTGTCAGCCCTCCCAGGAGGTAGGTATCCCCCTATTGGACTATTTAAGTGAAAGTGTTAGTTGCTCAGTTATGTACGACTCTTGGTGATTCTGATAGCTTACAATGAATGGTGTAGTATTCGTGATCTCTGAAGAAGATTTAGCTTCGGGACCAGGGACCAGGCTTGATCACTCAAGAGTTTTTGTGTAGCAGAGTTTTATTAAAGTATGAAAAGGGACAGAGTAAGCTTCTGACATAGACATCAGAAGGGGGAGGGAGAGTGCCCCTACTCACTAGTGTTAGCAAGGGAGCTATATACTTTTCAATTGGTTATTACAATAAATCAAAAGAATGTCTCAAGGTGGTAAAGATCTTACCAGACCCACTCCCACAATTTATATTTTAAGATGATAGGATTTAGTTCAGTTCAGTCGCTCAGTCGTGTCCGACTCTTTGTGACCTCATGGACTGCAACATGCCAGGCCTCCCTGTCCATCACCAACTACTGAAGCTTACTCAAACTCATGTCCATTGAGTCGGTGATGCCATCCAACCATCTCATCCTCTGTTGTCCCCTTCTCCTCGAACCTTCAATCTTTCCCAACATCAGAGTCTTTTCAAATGAGTCAGCTCTTCGCATCAGGTGGCCGAAACACTGGAGTTTCAGCTTCAGCATCAGTCCTTCCATTGAACATTCAGGACTGATTTCCTTTAGGATGGACTGATTGGATCTCCTTGCAGTCCAAGGGACTCTCAAGAGTCTTCTCCAACACCACAGTTCAAAAGCATCCATTCTTTGGTACCCAGCTTTCTTCAGAGTCCAACTCTCACATCCATACATGACTACTGGAAAAAACATAGCCTTGACTAGACAGACCTTTGCTGGCAAAGTAATGTCTCTGCTTTTTAATATGCTATCTAGGTTGGTCATAACCTTCCTTCCAAGGAGTAAGCATCTTTTAATATCATGGCTGCAATCACCATCAGCAGTGATTTTGGAACCCAAAAAAATTAAGTCTGACACTGTTTCCCCATCTATTTGCCATGAAGTGATGGGACCGGATGCCATGATCTTAGTTTTCTGAATGTTGAGCTTTAAGCCAGCTTTTTCACTCTCCTCTTTCACTTTCATCAAGAGGCTCTTTAGTTCTTCTTCACGTTCTGCCATAAGGGTGGTGTCATCTACATATCTGAGGTTTTTGATATTTCTCCCAGCAATCTAGATTCCAGCTTGTGTTTCTTCCAGCCCAGCATTTCTCATGATGTACTCTGCATATAAGTTAAATAAGCAGGGTGACAATATACAGCCTTGATGTACTCCTTTTCCTATTTGGAACCAGTCTGTTGTTCCATGTCCAGTTCTAACTGTTGCTTCCTGACCTGCATACAGATTTCTCAAAAGGCAGGTCAGGTGGTCTAGAATTTCCATCTCTTTCAGAATTTTCCACAGTTTATTGTGATCCACACAAAGGCTTTGGCATAGTCAATAAAGCAGAAATAGATGTTTTTCTGGAACTCTCTTGCTTTTTCGATGATCCAGCAGATGTTGGCAGTTTGATCTCTGGTTCCTCTGCCTTTTCTAAAACCAGCTTGAACATCTGGAAGTTCACGGTTCACATGCTGTTGAAGCCTGGCTTGGAGAATTTTGAGCATTACTTTACTAGCGTGTGAGATGAGTGCAATTGTGCGGTAGTTTGAGCATTCTTTGGCATTGCCTTTCTTTGGGATTGGAATGAAAACTGACCTTTTCCAGTCCTGTGGCCACTGCTGCATTTTCCAAATTTACTGGCATATTGAGTGCAGCACTTTTACAGCATCGCCTTTTAGGATTTGAAATAGCTCACATGGAATTCCATCACCTCCACTAGCTTTGTTCATGGTGATGCTTCCTAAGGCCCGCTTGACTTCACATTCCAGGATGTCTGGCTCTAGGTGAGTGATCACACCATGGTGATTATCTGGGTCGTGAAGATCTTTTTTGTATAGTTCTTCTGTGTATTCTTGCCACCTCTTCTTAGTATCTTCTGCTTCTGTTACGTCCATACCAATTTCTGTCTTTTATTGAGCCCATCTTTGCATGAAATATTCCATTGGTATCTCTAATTTTCTTGAAGAGATCTCTAGTCTTTCCCATTCTGTTGTTTTCCTCTATTTCTTTGCACTGATCACTGAGATGACAGGATTAGAACTAATAGTAGAAAAATCTTATGAGACCCACTCTAATAGTAATGTACATTTTAAGATAATAGGATTAGTCAGAAGGTTTTCAAGAAGGAGAAACTGTCCTCAAACAGGATACATTGTTGTTATATAATCATTGGTACAGAGTTTAAGCTGAGTTGTTTTGTTGTGTAACCATCAGCTCTGGGCTTAAAGAAAAAAAAAATGTTTTATGTGACTAAAGATTAAGGAATGTAGAAAAAATGTTTGTCCTTTTCTCTCCCTTGAGAATTCCAAACCCTTATCTCCTCCTTAAGAGCCCCAGACCCCTCCTCCAACTCCTCCTCCTCCTCCTCCTCCTCCTCCTCCTCCTCCTCCTCCTCCTCCTCCTCCCTGGACTTCTTATCAACCTGCCTAGTGATTGACTGTCTCAATTCCATGGACTGTAGCCTGCAAGGCTCCTCTGCCCATGGATTTCTCCAGACAAGAGTACTGGAGTGGATGGCCATTCCCTTCTCCAGGGGATCTTCCCGATCCAGGGATCGAACCTAGGTCTCCTGCACTGCAGGCAGGCTGTTTACCACATGAGCCACCAAGAGGGGCTCATATCACAGCCAAGATCACACAGTTTCTTGTCCCATTCATGTCAGTTCCCCTTCAGCCACAAGCCCTTCCATAGTACCACTGCTTTGATGATCTGAGTCAACTGTCTCCAGAATTCCTGATGACCCCACCCAGAGTGACCCTCATTAACCATTTTCCTGTTGTTCCTGGGGGTGGCTGTCCTTTGTCTACTAGATAATTCTTTTCTTTAAGGCAGTTGACACCTTGCAGCTTTCATAGTCGCATGCCTGTTTGAAAACATGTCCCACCATCTCAATGAGAATTAGGTGACCCCATATCTTCCCTGCATCATCTCTGGAGGGGGGTGGCATGCATGCATATGACGTTCACCAGAGTGTGTGGAGTTGCCTGACTTGATCTCCAGATCTTGGAAGCAACAACCCTCTTTTCTGCTGTTGCCCCACACTGGTGTGGAAGCAAGGATGGAGCCTGGATGTTCCGTTTGGGAAAGAGGTGCCCAGGTCTTGATTCGTTACTTGTAGAATAGTTATCCTCAGTCTTCTGTGGAAATAGGTCAAATGAAAGTGAAGGGGATGGTATGCACGTCGACATCCACAAATTTGTGAGAAGAGAAAAGCGAGAGTTTGTCTGCTCCTTTGGGACTGGCGACCACCTCAGCCTGACATCTATAATGTTAATATTGTTCTAAATGCTGTTTGTTTGTTTGTTTGTTTGTTTTCCCCATCTGTGATTCTTCAGTGGAATCTAAGCTGCTAGGGATATTCTTACTACCATTTTCAATTCTGGAACTTGAGAAAGATTACAGGCTCCAGTTTTTTGCCTCACAAAAAAACCCAGTAAGCAATGGCATCACCTTCACTGATTCAGAGTGAGTTCTTCATGGATCATAAAAAAAGCTAGGAGGTATCATCTCATGGATCTCGAAAAGCCTGCTTCTCTACTGACATGTCTGTTCTTGTGGCATCTGTCTCTCATCATAAATCCACAAGTGAGCCTGTATTTTGTAATAATCACTTTTGAATCAGATTGGAAGGATTGATTTTCCTTTCTGGTAGAAAATGAATGACTGAATTTGAGAGTCCTATGTTTTCTAAAGGAGCAGCAGGTCTAAATGGAGCTTCAGATTTAACCAATGACACAGAGCTAATTTATTTCATAGAAAAGAGCTAAAATAGGATAGACTAATAGATCGTGCCAATTTCTGTTTTCTAAGTGAGTATGGAAAGCCTCAAGTTGTTTGGAAAAGATGTAAGTATTTTCAGGTGGTGACTTCTCACCCTGCCCACATATAAATTTAGAAAACTCTGGATTTGTAGTTTATTTCTCCAGAAGTGACATCTTAAGAACAAATAAAAAGCCTCATTTTTTTTTTAAGTTCAAAATGGTAAAAACAGTAAGAAGGAGAAAGTCAGGAAAATCCCTTCTCTTTCGTGTATTTTAACCTCTTTGATTTTCTACTGGGAGAAAATTCACGGTATGAGCTTTGGGTTTCATTTAATTCAGTGCCTGCTCTGTGCACTTGCAAGAACGGGCTTCTCCCAGGATTCCATTCTGATGGGGTTGGGGGCCAGAGCCCCGGCTGTGTGTGCCTTTGCTGGGGAGGCGGGATGAGAAATTGTTTCTCCTCCCTTTCCTTTCACTCCTAAAGCCAGTGCCCTGAGAGGAGTTTGCAGTCAGTACATCCCGCTCTATCACAGCCTCGTCTTTTTATGGCCATATTCTCTGTGAATGAAAAAAGGGAAAGTACAAGTGTTTAGCCTGTCAGAGCCAGTTCACTGGATTATCCACACAAAACGTTCTCTATTAGAGGAGGAACAGGGCGGCGAGGGGGTGTTCCACAGACTGGCCATTCTACAAATGCCTGTGCCCGGGGCGTGGGGCCAGCTCTGGGAAGGGAATCCCCTGGAGTGGGTGGGGTATGGTGGCAGCAAGGCGTGCCTTAGAATTTATTTGCATCAGCCAAAAGCTTACACTCTACCTTTGCTCCTTATAACTAGGACATGAGCTCAATCTTTTCCAACTTTCTGTCCCCAGGAGCACTTCATTACTGATTGTTCACTGAATGTGGCCAATCAGGAAGCCACATGCAAAAAAAGTATGAGAGAAAGCTGCCTCCTATGGCCGCCTTCAAAACAGGGAAACACAGATGGGAGAAAATGGTTTTACTCACGACTGCAAGACCCAGAGCACTAAAGCTGGAGCATGGCCTTATAGACTGTCAATTTCATGCTTCTGACAGACTCTTGCAATTAGACTTTTTTCTTGTTTGTAGGCATCTCTGCCTTGTGCATGCTCAGACTTCCAAACCAGCTGAATCTTCCTTCTTTTCTTTCTCTCTCTTTTTTCTTTCCTTCCACCTTTCCTTCCTTTCTTTCTCTTCCCTTCCTCTCTCCCTCCCTTCCTTCCTTTCTTTTTCTTTCTTTCTTTTTTTTTTTAATGCAGCACTATGATGGTGAGAGGTAAGTTCAGCAGTGAAATTAACATTCACGTCAAATGGAAAATAGAATCACAACTACCTCAAGCTCAGATGCCTGTTTAGAATTTCTTCTCATGAGGAAAACCAAAGGCTTTATTTTCCTGTATTGCAAGTGCCAGAAAATTTCTCAAAGGTCAAATTTCTTTGCCTAAATAATTGTATAGTAGCATTCTGCCTGCATTATGTCACTGTGATTTTTAAGGTCCTAGTACTAGAAATGTAAATGCCTGATATTTTTCCCCCAAGCCACCTTGAAATCGTGCTTATTTTCTTTCACAGACAGCCTCTGCCTATGGAGCTCTTGTCTCATGTATACCTGTTGTGTCTGCTTTTCTTTTTACCTAGGCCTTCTGCCTTATCTAGTAGCCCCACGTATTCTGACCTGCCCTTCATCAGGATCTCCCCACATCGGAACCCTGCTGCAGCTTCCGAGTCCCCCTTCAGCCCCCCGCATCCCTACATCAACCCATACATGGACTACATCCGGTCCCTGCACAGCAGCCCATCCCTCTCCATGATCTCGGCCGCTCGTGGGCTGAGCCCCACAGATGGTGAGTTTCAGACCAGCCTCTCCTGCTTCCGCACGTCATGGGACGTGGTAAAGAGTAACTGATGTGTTTGTGTCCTGTGTGCCAGGGGCTGTGCTAAGTGCTGTGATTGCATGCCCTTATTTCAGCATTATGACACCTCCATGAGGGTGAGGATATAATCTCCATTTTCAGATGAGGATTTGGCAGAGGGGCCAAGTAACTTGCAACCTGGTTCCTTGGCTAGTAAGTGGCAGAGGTAGAACTCAAGAGCCAGAATGCTGTGACGCCCAAATCCTCTTATTCGCTACTCTGTTTTGTGGCTCTATTTAGATTGGCCCTCTTGCCATTCCCTTATTGTACTTGTGTAACCAGCACATTTCGCTCACCTTCTGAGGAACACTTTTTTCTTCAGGTCTGAAGGGCACATGTATACAGATGTGTCCATTGGAGCAGCACTTTTCAAACTCCAGTGTGCATATACATAACGTGGGGATGGTGATAAAATGTGCTTCCTGGTGGGATGGGTCTGGGGGGCTGAGGTTCTGTACTTCTGAGACACCCCCAGGTCATTTCAGTGCTGCGGGTGTAGGGACCACATTCTGAGTAGCAAGATCTTAGAGAACATGATGGCCCGGCCCTGTTGTATGTGCCGTCTGGCCTTGACCATGCCACACAAACACTGCAAGAGCGATGCAGTGGGACAAGAAACGACCTTTGACTTTAATTCTCTTATACAGGATGCTCATTTTCGGCTCCCAAGGACCAAATTCCTGTTGTTCTGTGAGCCTCCCAATTAATTATTGTCACCTGACTTTTAAATTGGAGCTGTTCATTCCACAACTGTCCATGATTAAAATGCTCCTTTGGGGCCTACTGTATAGCACAGGGAACTCCACTCAATACTCTGTAATGGCCTATATGCGAAAAGAATCTAAAAAAGAGTGGAAATATGTATATGTATACTAGATTCACTTTGCTGTACACTCAAAACTAACACAGCAGTATAAATCAACTATACCCCAATACAAAAAAAATTTTTTTTTAATGTCCTTTTGGTTCAGAGAGCACATTTCCCATTTCACGAACACATATACAAACTCACCTGTCTACAATTGCTAGAATCTGTGTTAAGGCTCAGAATGGCTTAAGCTGTACTAAGGAAAAGTAGAGAACTGTGAGTTCTTTGCAGCAAACCACAAATTGCTGGTGCTTGTGTAGGCGCACATGTACTCTGGCTTACCCAGCAGTGTTTGCCCCTGCACAGCCCATATTCTCCATGCAGACACTTCCCAGGGCTGGTTGTGCATAGTGGGGATAGTAGGTGGAAGCAGCCTGAAATTTCTCAGTAAATATTCACCCAGTCATACTTCCAGGAGTGGCTGGGCTCCAGCAACAGCTGCTGACTCACTTTTTTTCCCCGATTCAATGCAGTGGATATACTTGTATAGTACCCAAGGAAGAAGTTTTGCCATTTGGACAAGATGCACACTTTAAAAAATAAAACTGTAAAATAGTGAGATCGGAGTTTGTTTTGCTTTGGATTTGGTTTTCCAGTGGGAAAAATGGAGAGTCACCTCCACAGAATACTTGGGTCTCCATGAAAGTGATGCTCAAGAACAGAGGGAGAGAAGGGTAGACAGGTCAGCTGACGATGGGCTTGGAATGATACCTGGCCACCAGAAATTTAGTGGGGCCACTGAAGGTGGTACCTCTAGTTAAAGCATCTTATCATCTGCTTTCATAGTGTTTGATGATGAGTATGAATAAAACATTTTTGATTGGTTCTGCATTTTTCATCCTGCCTCACAGGAGTCCAATTAATACCCAAAGTCAAGTCATTCATATTTGTCTCTTGCAGTCCATGATTTTTATATATATCTATCTTTATGATGTATGAAAAGTATGAAATATAAAGAAGAATAAATAAAAGATAATATATAGAAAAGAATATTTAAAAAATGATGAAATAATACCATTTGTAGGAGAAGGCAATGGCAACCCACTCCAGTACTCTCGCCTGGAAAATCCCATGGACAGAGGAGCCTGTCAGGCTGTAGTCCATGGGGTCGCTAAGAGTCGGACACGACTGAGCGACTTCACTTTCACTTTTCACTTTCATGCATTGGAGAAGGAAATGGCAACCCACTCCAGTGTTCTTGCCTGGAGAATCCCAGGGACGGGGAAGCCTGGTGGGCGGCCGTCTATGGGGTCGCACAGTCAGACACGACTGAAGCAACTTAGCAGCAGCAGCAGCAGCAACATGTTAGACCTAGAGATGATCTACTACTTGAAGTTAGTCAGACAGAGAAAGACAAATATATCACTTATATGTGGACTCTAAAAAAATGATACAGATTAACTTATTTACAGGCTTCCCAGGTGGCACAGTGGTAAAGAATCTGCTCGCCATTGCAGGAATGGTAGAGATGCAAGTTCGATCCCTGGGCTGAGAAGATCCCCTGGAAGAGGAAATATCAACCCACTCTAGTATTCTTGCCTGAAGAATTCCATGGACAGAGCAACCTGGTGGGCTACAGCCCATGGGGTTGCAGAGTCAGATGAGATTGAGTGTGCACGCATGCACACACACACACACACACACACACACACACACACACACACACAACTTATTTACAAAACAGAAATAGACTCATAGACTTAGAAAACAAACATATGGTTTGGGAAAGAGGGTAGGAGGGATAAATTAGGGATTTGGTGTTAATAGATACATACTACTATATGTAAAATAGATAAACAATGTACTGTATAGTACAGAGAACTATTAATATATTCTATATCTTATAATACATATACTGGAAAAGAATATGAAAAAACATATATGAGTGTATATAACTGAATCACTTTACTATATATCTGAAACTAATATAACATTGTAAATCAACTATACTTCAGTAAATAAAAAGTATTTGAACACAAATATAAAGCATACCTAGACCCGTTGCTAGAATGCCACTGTTTCTACATTTTAATGATAAAACTAGCTTTTATTGATCTAATGTTACAAGCTAAGCACTTTCCATGCACCATCACCTTCACTGCTCCCAGGATTTGCATCTAGATCTTAGTGCCTCTGGAGCCACCCTCAGAACTGCCATAGTATCCTGCAGCTTTGGCACACAAGTTGTACAGTGGAAACCGATCATTATCCCCTCTTACAGAGCTGACACTTGCCAGTAAATTGCTCCAGATTGATAGGTATATTTCTTCTTGATTTTGAAATGAAAAAAAAAAGAGCTTTAAAATTATGGAACACAAAATTGCAGCTTACCACCCAGTCATGTGTTATTAAATTCAGGCTGTGCTGCCTTTTCCACTCATGGCCCTGGGTCCTCCAGCTACCAAGAGCTGACTCAGACCCTCTCGCCAGAAAGCTTAGGGAAGTATTTTAAATATGTCAGGAAGGTCATTGTAGTTATCTAAGTTGTCTACTACTGCAAGAAATGTGAAAAAATATGAACATACAGTGATTCAATATAGTCAGTCAGTTCAGTCACACAGTCATGTCCAACTCTTTGAGACCCCATGGACTGCAGAACACCAGGCTTCCCTGTCCATCACCAACTCCCAGAGCTTGCTCAAATTTATGTCCATTGAGTTGGTGATGCCATCCAATCATCTCATCCTCTGTCATCCCCTTCTCCTCCTGCCTTCAATAGTTCCCAGCATCAGGGTCTTTTCAAATGAGTCAGTTCTTCTCATCAGGTGGCCAAAGTACTGGAGTTTCAGCTTCAGCATCTGTCCTTACAATGAACATTCAGGACTGATTTCCTTTAAGATGATCTGGTTGGATCTCCTTGCTGTCCAAGGGACTCTTAAGAGTCTTCTCCAACACCAAAGTTCAAAAGCATCAATTCTTCGGTGCTCAGCTTTCTTTATAGTCCAACTCTAACGTCCACACATGACTACTGGAAAAACTAGAGCTTTGACTAGAAGGAGCTTTGTTGGCAAAGTAACGTCTCTGCTTATTAATATGCTGTCTAGGTTGGTTGTAGCATTTCTTCCAAGGAGCAAGCGTCTTTTAATTTCATGGCTGCAGTTATCATCTGCAGTGATTTTGAAGCCCAAGAAAATAAAGTGTGTCACTGTTTCCATTTGATATAAGACACTTTTATTTTGGGGAGAAAACAGCAGAATGAGTATACAGATACATGCACATATATAAATTTAATCATTGTTTATTGGAGTCTAGATGCTTTATAATGTTGTGTTAGTTTCTGCTACACAGCAAAGTGAACCAGCTATATGTATACATATATCCCTGCTTTTTTGGATTTCCTTCCCATTTAGGTCACCACAGAGCACTGAGTAGAGTTCCCTGTGCTACACACAGGTTCTCGTTAGTTATCTATTTTATATGTAGTAGTGTATATATGCCAGTCTTAGTGATTTCTTGAAACTAACCTCAAAAGTTTTATCATGTACTTGATTTTTTTTTCTGTGCTTTTCCTTCAGTTTTATTTTCTAATCAGCGATATCTGGGAAACTTCAGCAAAAGCACAGTTTGAGTTAAAGAAGTTTTCCTAGAACAAAGTATGAAAGGAATGGCTCTGTGGGCTGCGTGACACATGGATTTTGGGGTGTCTCAAGAAAAGCTTCTTGTTGACTTTCTTCCAACTGGTAACCATGCTTTTCTTGTCTCCTCTTCCATCCAGCCCCCCACGCCGGAGTCAGCCCAGCAGAATACTATCATCAGATGGCCTTGTTAGCCGGCCAGCGCAGTCCCTATGCAGACATCATTCCCTCTGCTGCCACCGCCGGCGCAGGGGCCATCCACATGGAGTATCTTCATGCCATGGATAGTAAGTGTCAGGGGTGTCTTCTGTAGCCCTGGGCATGGCCAAGCTAATGCATGAAAGGGAGAGGAAGATACTAAGATGAGTTGATTGCCTAACTTTCCAAAGCAGAGAAGGAGGAGGCACCATCAGTATTTGGGGCTCTGGTTCCCTTAGTTTGCTAGGAAGCTCCCACAGACTTGGCCATCCTGAAACTCGCCAATTAGCTCAGCTTATGTCAATGAACTCAAAGATGCAGGCAATTATAATTTGGTAGATGCACAAAAACACTAGTCAGCTCTGATTGTCTTGGTAGCAGAATAAGGGAATGTGTTTGATTAGATGAACGTGCTTTTAACCAATCATTTCTTGAGTTTATAGATTTTATGCTTTAAAAGTTAACTTAAAAAAAGAGACCTATACTTGGTTTCATGTTTTTCATGGATTTATTTTTTTCTTATTTTCCTCCTATGTTTTCTTTTTTAAAAAATGTTATTTTCAGAGACTCTAGGTCTTGTTTATTTAGTTTATTTTTGGCTACACTGAGTCTTCATTGCTTTGTGCAGGCTTTCTCTAGTTGTTGCAAACAGGAGCTACTGTTTGTTGTTGTGTGCGCTCCTGTGTTTTCTTTATGTTAAAAAATTCTGTCTCACTGAGACCTCTTATACAAGAAACAAAAATCATTTCCACATCAGAAAGGGCTACTCTTAGTACTTAGCAGTGGAGGAAAATGGGATCATTGGATGCACTTTATATGACTTACTTTTGGACCCCTCAAGGCTTATGATGAGTCCTTAGTGCCACTTCTCTAGATTAGAGGTACAGATGAGAACCTGTTAGGTTCACATCCATTTACTAGGTGCCAGGAAGTGAAGCCAAAGTATCATCCGAGGTATACATAATGAAACCCTTTGAATACGAAGATAATGTGAGTTTGAGAAGGACATATGCTAAAGACTTTGTTTCTTCTAGTAGCAGTGATTGATTCGAGGCCGTTTGGATTCTTCTGTGATGATGAGTGGACCCTGGTCCACTCTCTAGCAGTGGTTAACAGTTCAGCTCTCAGGTTTACAATAGGCAGAAGATGATTGGTCCACACAGTGTAAAACCTACAGCTCTGGTCCCCTTAATGTCATGAAGTAACTTAGCTGGGTTACATAGGAACACAGCTTGGGTGGGTTTCCGTTGGGGAGTTCATTACCTCACCCAAAGTGAAAGAAATGTGTTACATCTTCCACAGCAATTTTGTGGTTCCACTTTGTAGAAGAAAGAGTTTCCATTGCAGATTCATCATGACCACGTTTCAATTAGGGGTTGTTGAAAAAAAAAAAGTTGAGTGTTAATTATGCAAATCAGTTATTTAAAAATCTGCAAATAAAGAATTAAAATAAGAGAGACTCCTTGGAAGGTCAACCCATATTACCTTCTCTATTTGATGAGAATGTGTTTAGTCAGGCAATGGCGGTTTTTATCTAAATAAAGGATGAAGCTACCCTTTTACTTAGTAAAAACTAATTAAAGGCATTTTAATTTGCCAGAGTATATGGTAAATTGATTGTCATTAAGTAGGAATTTAGATATCCTATTATTCATCACATAAAAAGAAACCTCCTTTTTCTTTGTCAGAATCTTTCATTAGAATAGAGAAACAAAACAATTAACAGAAAGCCAGAGCGGGGGGAAATCTGTGTTGGAACAATGAGACCTGCTCAGGCTTATATTTATTTAGGAGGAAGCAGGGTGATCAGTGGAGACCTGGGCTACTTCTCTTTCAGCTGTTTTGAAACCCTCACCTTGTAGTTTAGCTGTTCCCCTCAACAGAGGACCCCAAATCACTCTCCTAAAAGCTGATGACTTTCTTTGCTTGGTTTCTAGGGGGTTGGGAAGAGCATAATAAAGGGTTGGAAAACATTTAAAAAGTACTTTATCCCTGCCCTCTGAAGTAGTTGAAGTAGCATTTAGCTTAACAGAACATAAGGAGAATGTTCTTCTGTTTTATTTATTTTTTTAAACCATTTTATTTAAGTGGCTGTGCCGAATCTTAGTTGCGTCATGGCGTGCGGGATTTTTTTTCTTTTTAGCTGTATCATGCAGGATCTTTGGTTGCCTCATGCAAGCTCTTAGTTGCAATATGTGGGATCTAGTTCCCTGACAGGGGATCAAACCCAGGCTCCTTGCATTGGGAGCATGGAGTCTTGGTCACTGGACTCCCAGAGAAGCCCCCTGTTCTTATGTTTTAAATATTAAACCTATGAGATTTTTTTCAAGGGAGAAGCCAAATGAGGTTAAATTTCTACATTGGCTCTGCAGTAGTAAAAGCAGAGCCAGCCTGGGATCCAGTGGGTCATTCTCCTCCACTGTAACAAATTTTCAGGACTCATCGGTTGGCAGAAAAGCAGCAGTAAACTGGGCTCAGATGAGCACCTGACTTTTAAATGTGCCAACAATGGGCTTACCAGGGTTTCAGCCAGCTTCGGGATAGAGTTGTGTTGGACATTAGAATGAACAAGCCTGTTTTATGGCTCTAATTCCACCTTTTGGGATTCTAGTGACTTTTAAAGATAGGAGAGCAAGTAATCCTTTTAGGGAATATCCTAGAGAAATCCTAAATGCTCCTGAAAACCACACTGTTTATATGGTGGGAACTGACTTGAGTAAGTGCCCATTTTGGAGGGGAAAACAGAGGAGATGGACCCACCAGGCCCGAGGGGACCACGAGCTTCCATGAAAGGCCTTGGGCTCTGTCTTCAGATGATGTGAGGGGATATAGGCCCCAGTGTTTCATAGCATCAGATGACCTCATCTAGTTAGTGATTTAAATCAGGGCATCAGCTCTGTCTGGAATGTCCTGCTACTTCTAACTCTGCCAGGGATCATCGAGTCTCATTGAGAATGGTTACTGTCAAGGATGATGTGGAAGTTGACTGGAATTCTGGTTTGTCCTTGGAGTCCTTTGGAAGTGGAATGCATTTCCTCATTGAAAAACTTCCTTGATGAGATTATCCTCTCATAGTGAGTAAATATGAAACATTTATGTGTAAAGCTGATGTCATAATAAAACATGCTGGTTTAGGCAGTAAAAGCTGTGAACACAGTGGGACTGCTGTTTTTGTACTCACACAGCCTAAATCAGGTGGGTCATGAAACTTCTAAATGAAGAAGTTCAATTTTCAATGTGCCTGAAAGAAGGATTTGAGTAGGGACCACATTTGTCATTCAAATTGGTTTACCAGTTTTATATTCATGGATGGTACTAAGTTCCAGTTTATGATTTACTTTTTATTAGCTATAAAGTATGTCTATTTATCTCTATAATATTATCTGTAAGTCTTTCATAGTCATCTATTGCATTTCATTAAATTATCTTAAATCATGTTGGATTGTTATCTTGTGTCAAGTTTCACCTCTGATGAAGAAAATATTCCCAATTAGTTTTCTATAGACCAGATACCCAGACATTTTTCTGTAAAGAAGTCTTACCCTCTACTACCGTTTTCTGTGTACCCCCAAATTGCATGTCCCTGTAAGCAGATGTACCCATTCTTTGAAATAGAAACCCTCCATTCTTTCTCAAAAGTAATTATATTTGATTTGCCTCTTACCTAGTAGGATTGTATTCTCATTCTGTCATTAAACTTGGTTTGCTTACTCTGTAATGTAAATGTGACCTTAGAAAAGGCAGGAGTGGGCCTGTGGGCTACATTTATAGTTATGCTCTGAAATCTAGATCTCTAACATCTACCAAATTGCAGGCAAATGGGCATTTAATTTTTAACTCTGTGTGTAACAAGCATTGTATTAAGTTGGCAGGCATTCAAGTGTGAGTTACTAACCTCTAGAACAGAACTTCATCAGTGGAATCTTCTTGAAGTCTCAAAACTCTAATAAATGCATGAAATGAATTGATTGATTAATTGATCGATCTAATAACCAGAGAATTAAAATTGACTCATGTTATCTTATTATAATGCTTAGAGGGTCCCTCCCAACCTGCCCTTGGAAAATGGGTAAACAAACCACAGTCCCAAGCTTTTAAATGTTTCTTGGGACTTAGGCTGTTAGATAATGGGGAATTTAAGGCAGAGTCCTTCAGTTTTAGCACTATGAGGACTAGATGATTCTTCATGATGGGGGCCTGCCCTGCACATCCCTGGGTGTGCAGTAGCTTCCCTACCCTCTCGATGTTTCTAGCACCCCCTGAGTTGTGATAACCCAAATATCTCCAGATGTTGTCACATGTCCCCTGGGAGCAAAATCTATTCCCACCCCCCCATCGAGATCTATTAATTTAGGATAATGTATTTATCAGTTTTTTCAGTAAAGCCATAAATAGTCCGTGATCAGATAGCTACAGAAATCATGGGGAAATGAAGGCATAACTAAGCTGGATTTCTTTTATTTTAGGATACTTTAATTCATTTTTCCCCTTTGGCTTATTGCTTTAAAGCCATGCATGTTGGGAGTGGGGAGGATGGGTACGATGTGACTGTGGGAACCACTGTCTTTGTCGCTTGTGGTGAATTAATGATGAGAATATCTAAGCAGCCGTCAGATTCATAAATCAGTGGAAATGAGAGGGATAACACATAAAAGTCTTTCCCTTTTGTTTAGCAATTTATCATTTTGCCTGCACATTAATAAACAGAGCTCCCCTGAGGTAAGTCCCTGGAAGATAAATATTTCTCCCTAATTCCCTCAATTGTAGCCAGTAGATCACAAGCAGGAAGAGAAAGGTACTTGTCATCACTGGTCACTGGCTTCTTATCCTCCAGTTCTTCCATGCGGGGTTACAGGAATAGATAACAGGTACCAAGTCCAGCCACAGGTAATCAGATTCTGTTTTGTTTATATAACAGGCACCAGATTCCCCAGCCCTAGGCTGTCAGCCCGGCCGAGCCGAAAACGTACTCTGTCCATATCGCCACTGTCCGATCATAGCTTTGACCTTCAGACCATGATAAGGACGTCTCCCAACTCCTTGGTCACAATTCTCAATAATTCCCGCAGCAGCTCTTCAGCAAGTGGCTCCTATGGCCACTTATCTGCCAGTGCAATCAGGTATGTATTTTCCCTAAATCCATGATACATTTCTTTAATAAAACATCACTGCTTGCCTGTACCTGTGTTTGCGGTACTGACTGCCTACAAGGTAGAATTACAACAGGACACTGGGACTGACCTGAGATGGGGATGCAGGTCAAATTTCACTACAGTGGGTTCCAGAGCCGATTATTGTCCCAAAAAGACTTATTTTGCAGATGTTAGTTAGCAGCCCTTAAAAATAGTAGTTCTTTGGGAATGAAGACATCCACTCCACAGAGACAGTGAGAATGGGGATCTTTTTTCCCCTTACTAGTTATAGTTCCGGAGAAGGCAATGGCACCCCACTCCAGTACTCTTGCCTGGAAAATCCCATGGATGGAGAAGCCTGGTAGGCTACAGTCCATGGGGTCGCTAAGAGTCGGACACGACTGAGCGACTTCACTTTCACTTTTCCCTTTCATGCACTGGAGAAGGAAATGGCAACCCACTCCAGTATTCTTGCCTGGAGAATCCCAGGGACGGGGGAGCCTGGTGGGCTGCTGTCTATGGGGTTGCACAGAGTCAGACACGACTGAAGTGACTTAGCAGCAGCAGCAGTTATAGTTCCCAAGAGGAAAAACCGATTTCATACCTGGTTTGGGGACAATTGCAAAGACAGGACAGAAGTCAAAAGAACAGGTGTGAGTCTTGTCTCACAAGGGAAAGGTGTGTTTTGGGAGGAAGAAAGAAAAAGGGGCAGCAGGGTGAGGTTTTTTTGACCATGTTGAGCGGCGTGCGGGATCTTAGTTCCCCAAACAGGGATTGAACCTGTGCCCCCTGCATTGGGACCACTTAGCCACTGGACCACCAGGGAAGTCCTGACAGCAGAGTTTTTAGTCTAAAGGAATTGATGCGACTTCCATGATGGATATACATATTAGAAAAACTCTAACAGTTCAGAAAAAAAATATGTTGGCAATAGTCACATACAATATATAATGGAAATGATGAATACCATTATTTTTTCTGTAAGTTTCCATTACAGTTTTAATTCTTTGCTAGTTCAGTTATCAGCAGTCTCCTTTGGCAGGCACATTCAGTTCAGTTCAGTTGCTGTTGTGTCTGACTCTTTGCGACCCCATGAACTGCAGCATACCAGGCTTCCCTATTCATCACCAGCTCCTACAGCTTGCTGAAACTCATGTCCATCAAGTTGGTGATGCCATCCAACCATCTCATCCTCTGTCATCCCCTTCTCCTGCCTTCAGTCTTTCCCAACATCAAGGTCTTTTCCATTGAGTCAGTTCTTCTCATCAGGTGACCGAAGTATTGTAGTTTCAGCTTCAGCATCAAGCATTCAAATATTATAAATCTCCATTTTGATATGACATCGTTTTTCTGCTGCATGTATTCTTTTATTATGGTCAAGCAAGTATGGAAACATGGAACAGAACAAATAGCTCTGTTTACATGATAGACTTGTGGTGCTGGAGAAGACTCCTGAGAGTCTCTTGAACAGCACGGGGATCAAACCAGTCAATCCTAAAGGAAATCAACCCTGAATATTCATTGGAAGGATTGATGCTGAAGCTGAAGCTGCAATAGTTCAAAGAGATGATACGAAGAGATGACTCACTGGAAAAGACCCTGATGCTGGGAAAGATTGAAGGCAGAAGGAGAAGGGGACGATGGAGGATGAGATGGTTGGATAGCATCACTGACTCTACAGACGTGAGTTTGAACAAACTCTGGGAAATGGTGAAGGACAGGGAAGCCTGACTGGAAAGTGCTGCAGTCCATGGGGTTGCAAAGAGTCTGACTTAAATTAGCGACTGAATAACAACAACAACATGATAGGAATCAGTACCTACAGAGGGGTCCTGGGGTAGTTTCAGTATTAGCTGATGTAGTCATTAAGATATGCTTTAAAGTCAGGCAGAACTGTAGTCAGATTCCAGCTTTGCCATCAGCTATGCAAACCACACTCGCCTATCGGCTTGGAAGTTCAGTCTTCACATTTGTAAACTACAGACAAGGTTCCTGCTATAGAGGAAAGGGGTAACTTTTATTAAAGCTGGTGTGGATGAGCAGTGCCTGGATGTAGACCCCTACCCATGGGCAGAACCTCAGGAGAACTGGCCTTGATGATCCATCCAGAAGATGAGCCACCAGGGCCTGGCCATGCTATGCTGTGATCACCCCAGTCTGGCTCAGAGGAATGTACCCATCTCCAACCATGGCCTGGCTGCTCTGCACTCCTGGCAGCTTTCCGTGGGATCATAGATTGCCAATGACCATATCTCAGTCTGCTGAAATCATATCATTATTATGTGGCTTGCCTAGAACTCATAGCACCAAAGTGGTGGAAATGGGGCACACGGTGAAATTCACAGGAGTGATATTTATTTCTTCATTTCTTCATTTGAGTCTTCATTTCTTCTTTGTTTTTCTTCCCTTGTGCTCTCTGTCCAGCTACTGTCACTTTATAAGGCCTCTAAAGGACTTAGATTAGAAAATGGTGCCAGATGGTCATGATGCTGTCTGTCTTTAATTTGTACCCCAGCATCTTCACCAGCTTCTTAATCTCCTCCCCTTCTCCAGATAATTTAGTATCAGTCCTGAAGAAACTGCCAGTATCCTGATTTGGAATGGTCATTGTCCCCTGCCTCCAAGGAGCTACAACAGACCTGATTATTCTCATTCAAGCTGGAAGCAGAGACCCTAATTCAGTTCCCAAGAGACCTGTTTGCAGTCAAATGGCTAGGGCCATCAGGCTCTCAGGTCACCCTTGCCTTCGGCTCCTCACTAGTCCTTCTTCATTCTTGCAGCCTGACCTCTCGTTCTTCAATACACAGCCACTATGTGTTAGGATAAGGCATAGCTTTAGATGTATATGAAGTAATACAGATAACCCAAGATGAGGTTGCCTTGCCATAACAATACAATTATTAGAAGAATTACGATCGGCACCACCTGCCAGGCTGGAATAACATTAGTGCTTTGCTAGCCCTGTTCCAAGTTTCATTTGCGAAATCTGAAGACTGACTGGAGGACTCCTCAGTAAGTGGGAGAACTGATGGATGACACGAAAGGAAGCAGCATGAAGAAATCTACAAAGGGTTACTTTCTCAAGAGGGAAAGATGCAGAAGCAAAGGTGAACTTAGAATGCATTTCATCTCTGCTTTGTACCCAGGGGCATGGTTGGTGTGAGATGCTCTCACTGATTTCATCTCATGGCAGATTTGGAAAGCATAGTGTTACTCTTATTTTACACATAAGCACACAGGGTCTTTGTGAGAGGATCAGTTGTCCAGTCACTTGCTTTTTAATTTGCACCAGACACATTTGACTTTTACATTTGACTTGTGCGTGTTTTCTAATCTTAATCTCCTTCTCCCACTCCCATACTCTTGCCTGGAAAATCCCATGGATGGAGGAGCCTGGTAGGCTGCAGTCCATGGGGTTGCGAAGAGTCAAACACGACTGAGCGACTTCACTTTCACTTTTCAATTTCATGCATTGGAGGAGGAAATGGCAACCCACTCCAGTGTTCTTGCCTGGATAATCCCAGGGATGGCCAAGCCTGGTGAGCTGCTGTCTATGGGGTCGCACAAAGTCAGACACGACTGAAGCGACCTAGCAGCAGCAGCAGCAGCAGCAGCATGTGGACAGTGCATATAGTAATGGTGTCAGTTCAGTTTCTAAAGATATTTTTCAATGTGTGAAGACACACATTCAGTTTTCCAAAAAGTCTCCTTCATGTGCATGTTCCAGTTCCAATGCTCTTCTCCAAGAGGCTGATAATAGCATGGACCACTGTTTAAAATTCCCCTGTTGACTTGCTCATCTGGTAGTTTGCTATAGGTCTCCCTCCACTAGAACACAAAGGCCAGAAGGTCTAGGATCTAGGACTGTGATACCCTGTTCATGGCCACATTCCCCGCACCATTACCTCTGTGCCCTGTCACCTTGACAGCACTCCACAGATATTTCTGGAGTGAATAAATGAAGGAGCTCTTTAATGATCCATTAGAATTCTAATCACCCTCCTTATTAAAAGAAACTTTCTGTGTGGTGGATGAATGATTTTGGTTGTCAGAAAGTTATAGTCTATATGAATAGTAGTGTATCCATAAGTTGATAGATGTATAGAAATGCAGAGGGATGAATACAAAATAAAGGGCTAAAAAAGCAAATGTCCATCTTCAGTTTGTATATGGTTCTTGCATGCATGCCTGCTAAGTCGCTTTATTTGTGTCTGACTCTTTGCGACCCTATGGACTGTAGCCCACCAGGCTCCTCTGCCCATGGGATTCTCCAGGCAAGAATACTGGAGTGGGTTGCCATGCCCTTCTCCAGGGGATCTTCCCCACCCAGGGATCAAACTCATGTATCTTATGTCTCCTGGATTGGCAGGCGGTTTCTTTACAGTGGTGCCACCTGGGAAGCCCATTTGGTTCTTATGTTGATGTATTTACTTAATAATTAAGACTGCTATAAAAATTCCATATAGACCACATATTTACTCATAAAAACCCATCTATATGTTAACAAATGGTTCTTGATTATGTCTGACTTATTAAAACATATTGTCCAAATGTACATCACAAGTATTTTTTATATCGTAACTAAGACAATCATTAAAAAAAAATAACTCTATGCACTTGGAAAAGATGTTGTCAAATATTGTCTCAAAAAGTTTTCACTTCACCATCACCCTGAGAAATGCCATCTAAGACTTGATGAGTCACATTTATCCAATACAGTCTGTATCCTCTGTATGGTGAAGGCCAGTGTTTATCCAGTTAATGGTGTTAAATTAGAAATAGTTTGACATCTGCTAATACCTTCCCCTAGAAATAGAACTCTCATTAGAGGAAAGATTGTTTCAACTGACTCTCATCTTCCATCTTCTAGGAAACCTAAATGAAATGAATAAGTGAGTAATCCATTCATTTCTAACCCACCAGTTATAGCTTTCTCACTTTGGGTTTAATGACAAAATGAAGATGGCTTCATATCCTTAGTAGTTTCAGGTCTGGCTCAGCTAAGACAGACATCTCAGTGAAAATGAGAGTTGAGTGCCCAGAAGTGCAGCCTCACAAATCAGTGTGTGTTTTCTGTGGCCAGTACTGACCAGCTATGTCTGGTGATCAGAGAACCAAAGCATCAGCCCTGCTGGAGGCCCCTGGAGTAGGGATGCAGTTGGCAGGTCCAGTTCCATTTCCTGAGCCGAGTAGGAACCAGTTCAATTTGCATAGCAGCTTTACACTGCTTTGTTACCTGCTGTGAGTCAACTCATTTGTGTCAGAGAAACAACTCAAAATGACTTGTGTGGGAAACACTGGAGAATAGATGAATGGATCCAGAGCCAAATAACCAAAGTCCTTAAAACTCTCTGATTGTATCTTCTAAAAATTATGAGACAAACTTCTTTTCCCCCAGAATCAGTGAAAATAATAAGTCCTGACTAAAAAAGGATATTTTTCATTTATTCCCAGATGTGACCATTGGTTTTAGGTACTACTTCATTTAATCTATTACTCATTTATTCCCCGAATATTTTACTGCAATTTCAACTGTGTGCTGGTCGCTGTGCTGGGCATGAGGGCTGTATAGGTGAACGGGAGACACGATCCCTGTCCTCATGGAACTCATGGAAGGGAAAGGCCTCCAATCAGATACGAAGTTAGGATGTTTGGAGACCATCAGCAGCCTAGGTAGCAGATGAGGCAAAGCACAAGGTTGGAGGTGGGCAGGACCAGGTGGTGTACAGTCGTGGACTGCTTGTCCAAGGACTATAGGAAGGCTTCGGGCACCAGTGAGGGTGTGTTATTTTAGAGACCAGGGAGCTCAGGGAAGTTTGTGGACTGAATCAAAGGCACTTAGCTACTTACTTGGCCAAACCTGCCAGATCTAACTGTGGATCTCCTTTTCTGTTTCCCTTCTTTCTCTCTTAAAAATCCTCCAGTGGGACACATGACTAAAGGGATTAGTAGAAAATGCTATTTATAATAGGAATATAATCATGTCTGGTGATGCTTTTAAAAAATCGATGATGCTTTTCTAACTATGTCTGCATGACTGGCCAGTTACATGATTTGGCTTGTTGTTGTGCTTGTGCTCAGTCATGTCTGACTCTTTGTGACCATTTACCATTAACTTCATGGTAAATGAAGTTAATTTACCATGTTAGTTTCAAGTATACAGCAAACTGATTCAGTTATATAGGTGTGTGTGTGTGTGCACGCGCATGCATATGTATTCTTTTTCAGATATTTTTCCATTATGGATTATTATAAGATATTGAGTATAGATCACTGTGCTATAAAGTACTTGTTGTTTATCCATTTTACATATAGTAGTGTGCATATATTAATCCCAAGCCTTCTAATTTATTCCTTCCAGCCCTGCTATCCCCTTTGGGAACCATAACTTTGTTTTCTGTGTCTATGAGTCTGTTTCTATTTTTGTTAATAAGTTCATTTGTGTGTTTTTAGATTCCACATTTAAAAGATATCATGTGATATTTGTCTTTCTCTATCTGCCTTACTTCACTTAGCACGATCGTCTCTAGGTCCATCCATGTTGCCGCAAATGGCATTATTTCATTCTTTTATGGCTGAGGAATATTCCATTGTGTATATATACCATGTCTTTATCCATTCCTCTGTCAATGGACATTTAGACTGCAGCATGAAGTTCCTTAATCCCAGTGCCCAACCTGAAGAAATGCATTATAAAATCATCACATGAGTTTCTTCTAAGTATCTTTTAAAAATTCGTATCTGAACAGAACTGACCAAATAGGGCAGTTGAAAAAATGTGCTTATAGGTTGCTAGCATTGATTTTACTTTAAAAATATTTCTGAAGAATCTATAGCTACCCCATATTCATCACTCCTCCTCACTTTGGGTAAGAGAGGGTGCCTTTGTGACTCGGGCTTTCCTGTGACAACCCGCGTCAGGACTCAGCAGTGGTTTGGTTCTCACGTCAACCTCAGGCCAGCCCAGCTCCATGCTGAGTTCTCCAGGTCAGGGAGGGGTTCTGGAGATGAAACTGGAAACTGATGATGAGCCTTTCTACTGAAGCAAATGTGGATAAAATGCGTGGAGTATTGATGTCTCTGTCCCGGGCAACTCCCTTCACCCTGACCCCACATTAACACAAAGGACCCGTGGTATGGAAACTCAGTGGAAGGAGATGTTCTGTGCAGCTCTAAGGAAAACCTATGTTTTTTTTTAGGGAATGGGTAGATGCCATGTGGACTGAAGTCATTAAACAGTAAGATAGAAACTTTGACCTGTTTCTATCTTAGAAACATGTCATGGATGGGTGATCCAACCTCTTGCCATCTTTCTTAGTTCCAAGTTTTTAAAATTCACTTTTACTTAGAAACAGGTCTTTTAAATATTGTAATCAGCTCTATTTACTCTCCTAGTATAAAGGACTACAGCAGGACACATGCCCTAGTGTGTGTTAATCACTCAGTCGTGTCCAACTCTTTGTGACCCCATGGACTGTACAGCCTGCCAGGCTCCTCTGCCCATGGAATTCTCCAGGCAAGAATACTGGAGTGGGTTGCCATTCCCTTCTCCAGGGGATTGTCCCGACCCAGAGATCAAACCTGGATTTCCTGCATTGCAGGCAAATTCTTTACCATCTGTACCACTCAGCTTTATTCATTGTACTATTATTAATTTATCCAGCCCATCCCCTATCCTCTTCAGTTCAGTTCAGTCACTCAGTCATGTCCGGCTCTTTGCGACCCCATGGACTGCAGCACACCAGGCTTCCCTGTCCATCACCAACTCCTGGAGGTTGCTCAAACTCATATCCATCGAGTTGGTGATGCCATCCAACCATCTCATCCTCTGTCGTCCGTCCCCTTCTCCTCCCACCTTCAATCTTTCCCAGCATCAGGGTCTTTTTTGATAAGTCAGTTCTTTGCATCAGGTGGCCAAATTATTGGAGCTTCAGCTTCAGCATCAGTCCTTCCAATGAATATTTAGGACTGATTTCCTTTAGAATTGACGGATTTGATCTCCTTGCAATCCAAGGGCCTCTCAAGAGTCTTCTTCAACACCACAGTTGAAAATCATCAATTCTTTGGCTCTCAGCTTTCTTTTTGGTCCAACTCTCACACCCATACATGACTACTGGAAAAACCGTAGCTTTGACTAGACAGACCTTTGTCAGCAAATAATGTCTCTGCTTTTTAATATGCTGTCTAGGTTGGTCATAGCTTTTCTTCTAAGGAGCAAGTGTCTTTTAATTTCATGGCTGCAGTTACCATCTGCAGCGATTTTGGAGCCCAGAAAATAAAATCTGTCACTGTTTCCATTGTTTCCTCATCTGTTTGCCCTGAAGTGATGGGACTGGATGCCATGATCTTAGTTTTGTCATCCTCCACTATATGTAGAGTTCCAGAAGTGTTTCTAAAATACACTATGGATTTGTCTCATATGCTATTTTATTATTAAAATGTTAAAAATTATTTATTTACATATTTATTTTACAGTAGGTCCTTTAGGTTATTTGTTCTAAATATAGCAGTGTGTACTTGTCAGTCCTAAACTTGCATGCTATTTTAACTGGTTTTAGTATATTTGACTTGAATATTAATGACTTTGAAATACCTGTATGTATAGTAGGGTTGAATACATCTTAATGAATGATCACCTGCAATATGAACTTTTAGTGTCCCCCACTTATATGTCATTTCTATAACTTATTATGAATTTACAGATAGATCAGAGGAGTTCTGTACAAATGTTGACTCACATCACTTCCTTGGTGTGAAAAAAAAAAATATTTGTTGTGAAAGTGAAGCATGTGTATGGATTTCAAAGTTATATGTATTGATTATAATTAATATGTAACTTTCCAGTTACAAATAATTATTTTATTCTTCGGATATATAAAAGGGGTCTGTAAAAAGTACTCAGCTAAAACTTATTGAATTAGTGAATAAGGGAGTGGATTTTATGGTATTTATTTATTAAAAATTTTTTAAATTGAAGTATAGTTGATTTACAGTGTTGTGTTAATTACTGCTGTACAGCAAACTGATTCAGTTATTCAGTAATATACATTAATATTTATTTTAGTTGCTTAGCATCCTTTCTTTCTACTTACATCCCAGATTTCAGTCAGATTGGCCACAGTTATTGAAAGTCTGAGGCAGAAGAGTTCCAGATAAGGAAGAAATTTCTGGGCTATTTACTGCGATATTAAGAGGAGACCTAGTTTGCAAAATTTGACCCCACTTTGTGATAGAATATTGACAAAACTTTACTTCTGATTTGTGATGGAGAATAAATGCATCAAAACTTTCTTAACGATTCAAACTTTGGGAATTTTAATGTTAAATCTTTGGAAAATAGTGATTCCCACTGAGACAATAATTTGATGATCGCTTTTAATTCAGAGCAGAGTTAAAACTTTTAGCTCAGTTGGTTAGTTCTTTTAGTTCAGTTAAAAGAACTGAACTTTTAGCTCAGCTCAGAGCAAAGACATAAAGGGAAACTGACTGAGTAGTTATCGTGATTTAGAATTCTGTCCCTGAGTCACTGCCTACAGTGGCATGAGTGCTTCCTCTCAGGTATTATATAAAATAAAATCTTCCATAACCATTAATCAGTTTTGATGGGTAGAAATTATGTTTGGTAGATGAAGACACCACACACACTATGATAAGGGATCAAAAATTCACATTTTTCTCAATTTCTTCTCTTGAGAAAACTACAGGGGTAATGAACATTAATTAATTTATTCTAACTTTTTTTTCCCTTTTCTAATTTGTTTTTCATTTTTTTATGGTGTTAGAAAGTGTTCAAGTTTCATTCTTTTACAAGTGGTTGACCAGTTTTCCCAGCACCACTTGTTATAGAGATTGTCTTTTCTCCACTGTATATTCTTGCCTCCTTTATCAAAGATAAGGTGTCCATAGGTGCGTGGACTTATCTCTGGCTTTCTATTTTGTTCCATTGATCTATATTTCTGTTTTTGTGCCAGTACCATACTGTCTTGATGACTGTTGCTTTGTAGTATAGCTTGAAATCAGGCAGATTGATTCCTCCAGTTCCATTCTTCTTTCTCAAGATTGCTTTGGCTGTTTGAGGTTTTTTGTAATTCTATACAAATTGTGAAATTATTTGTTCTAATTCTCTGAAAAATACCATTGGTAGCTTGATAGGAATTGCATTGAATCTATAGGTTGCTTTGGGTAGTATACTCATTTTCACTATATTGATTCTTCCAATCCATGAACATGGTATATTTCTCCATCTATTTGTGTCATCTTTGATTTCTTTCATCAGTGTTTTATAGTTTTCTATATATAGATCTTTTGTTTCTTTAGGTAGATTTATTCCTAAGTATTTTATTCTTTTTGTTGCAGTGGTAAATGGAATTGTTTCCTTAATTTCTCTTTCTGTTTTCTCATTGTTAGTGAGACTCTTTGTGACCCCATGGACTGCAACACGCCAGGCTCCCGCATCTTTCACTGTCTCCCAGAGTTTGCTCAGATTCATGTCCATTGAGTCAGTAATGCTATCTAATCATCACATCTTCTGCCACCCTTTTCTCCTTTTTCCTTCAGTCTTTCCCAGAATTAGGATCCTTTCCAGTGAGTTGGCTGTTCACATCAGATGACCAAAGTATTGGAGCTTCAGCTTCAGCATCAGTCCTTTCAATGAATATTCAGGGTTGATTTCTTTTAGGACTGACTGGTTTGATCTCCTTGCAGTCCAAGGCACGCTCAAGAGTCTTCTATGCACCACAATTCAAAAGCATCAATTCTTTGGCGCTCAGCCTTCCTTATGGTCCAACTCTCACATCCATACATGACTACTGGAAAAACCATAGCTTTGACTAGACAGACTCTTGTTGGCAAAGTGATGTCTCTGCTTTTTAATATCCTGTCTAGGTTTGTCATAGCTTTCCTTCCAAGGAGTAAGTGTCTTAATTTCATGGCTGCAGTCACTGTCCACAGTGATTTTGGAGCCCAACAAAAGAAAATCTGTCATTCTTTCCACTTTTTCCCCATTTATTTGCCATGAAGTGATGGGACCAGATGCCATGATCTTAGTTTTTTGAATGTTGAATTTTAAGCCATCTTTTTCACTCTCCTTTTTCACCCTTATCCAGAGGCTCTTTAGTTCCTCTTCACTTTCTGCCCCAAGGTCAGGCACAGGGGCTCCTCCAGACTAAGGGTCATTTCCCACTTCTCTTGACTATCAGTCGGACTTGCAGGTTTGACTTGGGAGTAATGGATCCAAGCGTCTGTTCCTGCCACCTTGAGATCAGTGGGGGTAGAGAAGATCACAAAATAGGGCTCTTTCCACATGGGTTTTAAAGCCTTATTTTTTGTAATCCTTTACCCATACTCGGTCCCCTGGTTGATGAGGATGTACTGTTATACCTAAGGAAATGGATATTCTATCAATTATCTGTGTATGTATTTGAGAGATTGTGTCCTAACCCTTGTAGCTGCCTATATAAGTCCAACTTCCCCAGTTCTCTGGTGTCTCCCCTTAAGTTGACTAGCGAGGGTGGTCATCCATACAGGATTTCAAGTGGCAAAAACCCTATCCCTGCCCGGGGCAAACACCTCACTTTTAAGAGGGCCGCAGGCAACATGCCTACCCAAGATAAGCTGGTCTCCTGGCATAGTTTTTCTAGGGTTTGTTTGAGGGTTTGATTCACGCTTTCCACTTTCCCTGCGCTCTGGGGATGGTAGGCAGTGCAATTTCCACTGGGTTTTCAAAGCCTTTGCCACCTATTGTTCTGCGTTTGCTACAAATGCCAATCCATTGTCCAACCCTATGGTCACAGGCATTCCATATCTGGGGACAATGACTTTCAGGAGTGCCCTGGTTACTTGTCTTGCTTTTTCAGTTTGGGTAGGAAAGGCTTCCACCCAGCCTGAAAAGGTGCAGATAAAAACTGCAAAGTATCTAAATCCTTGATTTGGAGTGATTTCAGTGAAACCTCAGAGAAGGCGATGGCACCCCACTCCAGTACGCTTGCCTGGAAAATCCCATGGGCGGAGGAGCCTGGTAGGCTGCAGTCCATGTGGTCTTGAAGAGTCGGACACGACTGAGCGACTTCACTTTCACTTTTCACTTTCATGCATTGGAGAAGGAAATGACAACCCACTCCAGTGTTCTTGCCTGGAGAATCCCAGGGACGGGGGAGCCTGGTGGGCTGCCGTCTATGGGGTCGCACAGAGTCGGACACGACTGAAGCGACTTAGCAGCAGCAGCAGCACTTTCTGCCATTAGTGTGGTATCATCAGCATATCTGAGGTGGTTGATATTTCTTCCAGCAATCTTGATTACATGTTGTATTTCTCAAGAGAGCAAGTGTATTTTGTTTTAAAACAACTAAATTTGTGGTAATGTGTTGCAATGGCCACTCATACCTTGAGAGAGTGGTTCCATCACTCATCGACTCATCTTGAGGGGCTGCCCTGTTCCCGGCACTGTTCTGGGCACCAGGGGTTAGTGAAGAACAAGACAGGCCAGGGCCCAGCTCCCCCAAACCTAACACTCGGAGGGAGGGAGAAAATGTGTTTTCAGAGAGCCTTGTCCTGGAGTGAAAACACAGCTGTCAAACAGGAGTGTATGATGCCACAAGGAGCTGCGGAGGGGGCTGGTTTAGATGGGGCCTCGGCCTCAGGGGGCCTCTGTGCCTGAGGAGGTGACATTTAAGCTGGAGTCTGAGTGACCAAATGTGAGCAGCCATGCTGGCCTCTGGAAGGACACAGGAGTACTGGGATATAGAGCTTAGGATGACAGCTCACTTGACATCAGAGAGCAGGGGGTGGTGGCCCCGGTCCCTTGCCCTCTTCCACTGGTGGGAAGTCCTCACAGGTTCTTTCCATGCTCTCGGGAGGATGGTGATGTTTTTTTGTTCTACTGGACATTACGTGCAGTACCCAGTCATCCCCCATCATCTGCTGCTTCTTTATACAACTGCAGGGACAACCTCGCAGGCTGTTCTAAAACCAAGAGGCGACTAGGCTCTCGAATTCATTCACTGATGACGCTACAGAGCCAAAAACATCTACTTCTGTCATCAAATCCTAAACAAGCTTTGTAATCCTGAGCGAGCGGCCTTCCTCCCAGCAGCTAACAGCAGTGCCTGCTCTTGTGGGGTGACATGAAGTCTCTACCTGTGTCTTCTATCACCCAGCTCTTTGCACATAGAGGAGAGAGCGTATCTGTTGCTGGCTCCTGGTGAATAAGTAGGGACCACTAAAATTTGGTGATCTGGGACATCTCTGACAGTCCAGTGGTAGAGACTCCACACTTCCAATGCAGGGGGCACAGTTTTGATCCCTGGTCGGAGAACTAAGATTCCACATGCCTCGAAGTACCACCAAAAGATAAAATAAATTTAAAATGTCAAAAAAATAAAAATCACTGGCCCCTTCTGTATGTTCATATCCCTTGGAATCTAAGAGTTGACATGGATTTTGGCCAGTGTTTATTCCTGTCCTGTGGTTTGAACAGTGAAAATGCAGCCCCAAGAGGGACAAAACCCACATGGGTTGAAAGGTCTTGCAGCCCTTCCTACATCTGCTGAGGTCAGAGACTTCGTACCTGGGGACAGGGCCCTGCAGCACCAATGCTGGCCCTGCCTTTTTCCTTCTACAGCTTTTTAAAAGTACAGATGGACCTATCCTATCTGGCTATTAACAGTTGTAAATTGCATTATATACACAACTGAGAGCATTTCCTGCCTTGTGAAAGGCAGGAAAGACTGCCTCTAACAGTCTTGACTATTAATTGGGTCCTGACTTTTTGAGGTCCTCAATATTGGGCCCCCCAGAATTAGAGGTGTACATGACCCAAGGGGCCCCCTTACTAAGCTTACCTGATCATTCAGGCTCGTGAAACTCAGAAAAGGTGCATGGAGGTTTGGGCAGAGTCCATATCACATTGTAAATATATGGGTAATGGGATCTTTTAGTTTTTCTTTGTTTTTTTAATGAACAGAATAAGGTAGTTACACTTAGGAATACCCATTCACCAAAAGAAAGGGGGGGTGGGATGGGTGGGTTAAATCATTGTGTTTTTTGATGAATGGCTTGTACACTGAAAAATAAATTGGACAAACTGGTATAGAGCTCAGTGAACATGAAATCAGCTATTAGAAGAAAGCTTGTGAACAAATTCTGAGGCAGATATGCATCTTTTGATTAATGCCCTATCAATCATCCACACAGCTACCTTCGCTAAGTCTTGCTGTAATCATTCATGGTTGCTTTCGGAAATACTGGCAGAAACTATAGCGCTGCAAAAGCGGAATATTATTACTGATTTCTCCCTAACTTACTGTGAACAATGACTGTTTTCACCAGGTTTCTGCTCTCCTTTATTAAAGAAACACAATACAGAATGAAAGGAGGGTTCCTCCAAGCCCCGTGAAATTCTCCTAGGGTATTCTTAATGATATTCAGTCTTAAATGGGCAAGCTATTGTAATGCAAGGTTCTCTGCAGGAATAATAGTAATGTAATCCCATTGAAACTGCCTTTTATGGATTGTAGTCAAATGGGCAAAATGTGGAGTCACATTAATGAAGTGAGTATATCTTCAGCATTATTACTTAAAGTTGTTGAAATGGTTTGAATTTTGCTATTGTAATTATTATATTCTCAGTTAATGTGCTTAACAGCAATAGTAATTAACCCACCAGATTGGAAAATTTTCATGAATTCTCCCTTTGACTTTGCAAGAAACCCTGATTCTTTCTGGATCTTACACAGTAGAATGGAGAAAAGATCTATGTATGTATATATTTTCCCACTGAGTATTTTTTTTTAAGGAAATTTTCATGAACGCAATTACAGTGTTTCGTGCTTTTTTTTAAAGTCACTGGCAAATTCCTCAAGAGCACTTCATTCTCTTAAGAGGACTGGATTCCTAAACTATGCTGGTGCAGAAAACAATCTGGCACTGCCTACTAGTCCAGAAATCTTTAGGTCATAGTGCGGCTTCCTCAGAACTTCCAGTAGCCTGGGAAATACTCGGGCATAATGAAGTGGTGACAGGCATTAGCATGTATAATGGACGTTAATAGACATTGAGTACTCTTTAGCTGGAAGAGGGAGCGATGCTTTCCCATTGGAATATTGCTCCATCGAAGCTCATTGATCACTGATTTCAGCCGGGAGAGGTTAATCCATCAGCTTCTGTAACCAGACGGCACTGATGGAAATTCTTTAGGTGGCATTCTGGATGAACCAAGCTTTCCATCTTTACAAACAAATGAGTGATATGACAAGCATGGTGTTCAAAACACATTTAACCAATTGATTTTCTTTCCTCTTGTAATAAGATCTGGAGACATATGAAAGTGTGCAGGGTGAGCTGAGATGAAAAGAATTGCTCCCTGCGTGGGGACTTACAGGATGAGGAGCCGATAAAAGTCCTATAAAGCATGTAGTCACCCATTCTCTTTGTTATATAAAGTTTGTTATTGCAATAAATAGCTGTTATTGAGCCGATGCCTTTTGCTTCCGTTGTACGGAATCTTAGGTCTGGGTATCTGTGCACATGCCCACGTGTGTCCCCTCTAAGCCATCACCTTTTTCTGGGAAGTTTTGAGATGTTGGTCAATCATCGTTTTTACTTTTTAATTTGAACACACAGCCCTGATGTGACCCGGGGAGGAAAAACTAGATATAGTGGTGAGCTGGTCTCTGCATCCTTTGCGAATGATGGTTTTTCCTCTATTTCCCACCTGCAGCCCTGCCCTGAGCTTCACCTACCCTTCGGCACCCGTGTCCCTCCACATGCATCAGCAGATCCTAAGCCGACAACAGAGCTTAGGCTCAGCCTTTGGACACAGCCCTCCGCTCATCCACCCCGCCCCGACTTTCCCGACCCAGAGGCCTATTCCCGGGATCCCTACAGTTCTGAACCCCGTCCAGGTCAGCTCCGGCCCTTCCGAGTCCTCACAGGTGAGAGAGACATCTTGATGACCTGGTTTGTCTTGGGAACCATAGAGGAAAGCCATGGGGCCACATCAGCCTTGGATGCGCACAGGCCCTATCATCCTCACAGCTTCCATACCGCAGCCTGTCCACCCAACCCAGGGCTCTCTGTCTTCAGATTTGTTGACTGTGCCATGTATATGCTCCTCAAGAAACAAGAGCTTCTTCCACTAGTCATTGTATCCTTGGTGGAAAAGCTGCTTGATCTGGCTTCCCTCTGACCCTGTGTGGTCTGTTGTCCATTCAATAAACATACATCCCATGGAGAGAGTAACACAGAAACTTACAATACCATATGTAAAATAGATAGCCAATGGGAATTTGCTGTATGACTCAGGGAACTCAAACAGGAGCTCTGTGACAATCTAGAAGGGTGGGATGGGGAGGGAGATGGGAGGGAGGTTCGAGAGGGAGGGGGACATGGGTGCACCTACGGCTGATGCTTGTTGATCTTTGACAGAAAACTACAAATTTCTGTAAAGCCATTATCCTTCAGTTAAAAACAAATAAAATAAATAAATTTTTTTAAATTTTAGTGAATAAAATAAACATACATCCCATGAATGCGTTACTGTCATTCAGTCCCTGTGTGCTGGACTATTGGAGTTCGTTTAAAGCCAGGATCCCAGCTCTTTTCCACTAGCTTTGAAAAGCCACCAGAAGTTGGTACTCATGATTAAAAACAAGGAGGCACCTCATGAATGTCTCATGAATGCCTCCTGAGTTTTTTTTTCTCCAGTTTTTATTTCAGTACAGTTATTTAAAATGTTTCAGGTGTACAACAAAGTGAATCCATTATGCATATATCCACTTTTTTAGATTCTTTTCCCATATAGGTCATTGCAGAGTACTGAGTAGAGTTCCCAGTGCTATACAGTGGGCCCTTATTAGTTCTATTTTATATATGCATGCGAGCATGCTAAGTCGTTTCAGTCGTTCCAACTCTTTGCAACCCTATGGGTTGTAACCCTCCAGGCTCCTCTGTCCATGGGATTCTCCAGGCAAGCATACTGGGGTAGGTTGCTATGCCCTCCTCCAGGGGATCTTCCTGACCCAAAGATCAAACCCATGTCTCTTACGTCTCCTGCATTGGTAGTCAGGTTCTTTACCACTATCACAACCTGTGAAGCCCATTTTATATACAGTAGTGTGTATATGTCAACCCCAATCTCCCAATTTATCCCTCTACCCCATTCCCCTTGGTAACCGTAAGATTGTTTTCTGCATCTGTAGCACAATTTCTGTTTGTAAATAAGTTCATTATCCTAGCTGTGAACACGTTTTCTGAACTCTGCTACCTGGAAATAGGAGCCATATCTCTCATCATTCTAGGGGCAAAGAAGCCTGCTAGTCTCAAGTTGTGTGTTTTAGCTGTGGTCCTGCTTGTTGATCAGAATCTAATTTTTGTCTCTGTCCCTGCCAATGTGACCTGCAGAACAAGCCCACGAGTGAGTCTGCGGTGAGCAGTACGGGGGACCTGGTGCACAACAAACGCTCCAAGATCAAACCAGATGAAGATCTCCCCAGCCCAGGGCCACGGGGCCAGCAGGTGAGGGAGGCGCCTGACTCAGGCTCCATCTAGCCTGGCATCTTTCACAGCTTCAGCTTGTCTGCTGTGTTCTTGGCCTTAGCAGTATACACGCGCTTAACAAAAGGCCAGGTCTGGAATCTGATTCAGTTTGTTTCTCTAGCTCAGAAGCAAACACACAAAAATGCAGGCAGCTCTGTGGGGTAGAAACTGAAGTTCAGAGTAAGTAGTTGGATGCATTTGTTGTTGATCAGGGATGTGAACAAACTTCAGGCCTTGGCTCTGATCTTGGGCCTGAATTACGAGTGCCTGGCTCTCAGCCTGAGCAGGGCAGGCCAAGGATATTCTCTACAATGATCATGTTCTTTCTTGTTCTTATTTTGCCACTTCCCACTGGCCAGGATACCCTGCAGAGCCAGGAGGGATCCCGCCACAGCTAACCTAATCTAAGGTTACTTCAATGCTGGCTCTTTACCCAAAGTCCTGAAAGGACAAGTTTAAGTTTCAGTTTAGTCTCTACTGTTGTTTAGATCCTGAGCCTCAGTTTCAAAAATATTTAGATTACGCCCATCACCCTATCTTGCAGGTTCCCTGTGCCCAATATGGAGCTCAATGAATATAATAATTCAACCCCTGAGATAGAGGTTGGACAAGAGTCTGGATGTGCACAGAATCTGGACCCTGAATTTGTCAGGCTGTTTTAGCCCAAGCTTACGCCCACGTTTCCTTTTCTGGGAGCAGTTGAAGGATGGGATGAATGGGTGTCATGGGTTTGCTCTTACATTTTGCTAACTATACCTAAACACTTGTATACAGCTTTTGCCATCTAACTGCAGGTTAGATCCTGAATTTACACACCTAATCATCTCCCAGAATTCTGGAAATTCTTTGTCTTTTCATTTCTGCAAAGCTGCCTTAGAAGCCTAGAAAAGACTATGCTGCCAAGTTTTAGATGCTGTGGCTCCTGGGCCGGGAGTGTAGCCTTGGAGACCAGAAGTTGAACCAAGGAGACATCATCCCTGTAAAAATCCACAGAGTGCCTCTCACAACCTCCAATGGCAGGGAGAACAGAATTAGAATTAGCAGTAAACCCTTACCCTGAATTCCAGACTATGAGAATAAACAAATTAATATGCTGAAAAAACTTTAACTGAAAGAGAAAGACCAGTCTTTTGGGTAAAGACTACATGACCTAGTTTGATTGCTTTTCTTAAGAGATGACATCTTAGTTTTTTGGGGTTTTTTTTCCACCTTGGTACTCAGGATAGCAAAGTTTGGCCTCAACATCTCACCAATATTCTGGTTTGGATTATTGTCTTTAATCACAAATTAATGACCTCTGAAGGTGTATTGGGTAAATCTGATGAAAAAAAAAAGCACAAAAATGATTCCATCTCTGGTTTCTTCAATTCATAAAACACAGTTGTTAGACCTGGGCTCCATTTTATTTCTCCCCAAAAACTGCATCTGGAGGAAGACAAGCCTACATCAAGTTTCTCCTTTCTCTTCTTATCTGCCCTCCTATTGTGTCTGATTTTTGTCTCCCTCTGTCTCCTTGCTTCCTCCTTCCCTGCCTTTCAGGAACAGCCAGAAGGGACAACCCTGGTGAAGGAGGAAGGGGACAAAGATGAAAGCAAACAGGAGCCTGAAGTCATCTACGAGACAAACTGCCACTGGGAAGGCTGTTCTCGAGAGTTCGACACCCAGGAGCAGCTGGTGCATGTGAGTGAAGGGGGCTGGGGAACGGGGCTTTACAACTAGGTGACCTTTCCTGTGGGGTCAGCTCCCCTGACCTCGAGCTGAGTCAGGTTTCTTGGCTAGTGGCCTGGCAAACTGGAGAGGGCTTTATGACTTTCTGAGAATAAAGAAAACTCTGAGCCACAGTGCTTGACCTGTTCAGTCAGCTAAAGCTTAGTGTAAAATTCAATAAAGTCTTCAATACAGTGTAATGACTCTGATCCTGTAAGCCAGAAAACACTATTTTGAGTTAGCGACTTTGATGGTTATTGAGTCATAGTAAGCTGGACATGAATTATTATTAACCTTTTAACCAAGTTTGATTTCAGCCAAGTCCCAGTAACAATACCAAAAAAAAAAAAATTGGAGAGGTGGGGGAAGTTCTTTTTTTCCTTTCTGCCTTACTGTCCTCCACCCTCACCACCTCAGGACTCTCCCACTATTTTAGTCAGCAGTTAGCATTCTCTATGAGAAGTGGGTAATGGTTCAGGATAAGCCATTAGCACAGTTTCTTGGCTTGAAGCTATTAGAAAAAGTGATACGTTATTTTAAAATGTGTTTAGTGGTGTATGTTTTGGAAACTGCAACGTGGTCAGATTGAGAACCTCACCATCTCTTCCCACACCAGATTCAGAAGTCTCTGCCTCGCTCCCCTGCCTGGTATTTCAGAAAATGCAGGGCACCCCACCACCACCCCCACCCCAACACACACACACACACACACACACACAGGCACGCATACTTGATTAGCCTGTTCCCTCAGCTGGTGCTTCACCTTTGTTTGGTACTTTCTCAGACCACTGGAGTCTTCCCTGGCAAATGGAACCAGGAGTAGCTAAGATGGAAAGGCATTTAGATAATCAGGGATGAAACGATGTCAAAGCACAGGGCTGCATTAAGGCATTAAGGATGGTTTGCTATGTGGATCCCTTTTGTAAGCTTTAAATATGACAGAAAATCTGATGGAGTAGCTTTCTTTGGGATCCCCTCCTCTCCCTTCCCCTGTCACTCAGACACACTATACACATACCCACTCCATTCTCTTTGCTTTTACACTTTTTATTTTTTAGACGATTCCTATCACTTGATAACTCTCCATTTAAACACTGTGCTGCCTGTGCTGTGCTATGTTCAGCCACTCAGCTCAGTCATGTCCGACTCTTTGTGACCCTATGGGCTACAGCCCACCAGGCCCCTCTGTCCATGGAATTTTCCAGGCAAGAATACTAGAGTGGGTTGCCATTTCCTACTCCAGGGGATCTTCCAAACCCAGGGATTGAATCCGTGTCTCTTGCATCTCCCGCTTTGGCAGGCGGATTCTTTACCACTGCACCACTTGGGAAGCCCGTTTAAACACTAAGATTATACAACTCCTGACACACCTTCCATGTTTCATATGTTTATATATATATATATATATATTTTTTTTTTTTTTTGAAGTATAGTTGCTTTACAATATTGCTTCAGTTTCTACTGAATCAGCTATACGAATACATATATCCCCTCTTTTTTGGATGTCCTTTCCATTTAGGTCAGCGCAGAGCACTAAGTAGAGTTCCCTGTGCTAAACAGTAGGTTCTTATTAGTTATCTGTTTTATACATAGTGATGTATATATGTCAATTGCTTGGGCTTTTGAAGAGTGTCTTCTGTACCCTGGTCCATCTGCTAATATATGCACATGCTGCAGTTACATTATTGTTATTATTATTATTTTTGAAAGTTGCTCAGTCATGTCCGACTCTTTGCAACCCCATGGATGATATAGTCCATGGAATTCTCCAGGCCAGAATACTGGAGTGGGTAGCCTTTTCCTTCTCCAGGGGATCTTCCCAGCCCAGGGATCAAACCCAGGTCTCCTGCATTGCAGGTGGATTCTTTACCATTTGAGCCACAAGGGAAGCCCAAGAATACTGGAGGGGGTAGCCTGTCTCTTCTCCAGAGGATCTCCCCGACCCAGGAATCGAACTGGGGTCTCCTGCATTGCAGGCGGATTCTTTACCAACTGAGCTATCAGCAGTTACATTATAGGGTCAAATACATGGTTTGCCAGGTTTTAAGGTCCATCATATACAGAACATTTTGAGAATTTAACATGACATATGGGCCCCTCCTCCCCATTTCTTTTTTAATTATGTCTCTTTGTAATAGTATAGAGAGAATTCTAGATTTCTCCAAGCCAGCAAGAAACTAAAAAGTCAAATGTTTTTAATTAGGGTATATTTCCAGATTTTTCTATGAACTTAACTTGATTCCTGCTCTTTAATTTGATGCAAGTGTTATTTTTAAGCCAAGCCTGACTTAATGGCCTTTTATTCTTGCTGTTTTAATGGAAAAGACAGACATTGTAACACTAAAGAGGAAAAAAAAGTTTGGAATTTTTCTTTTAATGTGGGGAAATAATCCCGAAGAGGGGAAGAGGCCAAGAATACCCTCAGTGATAGAGTGAGTGAAGAGTGTACTTGCAAAGAACTGTTTGTACAAAACCTGTTGTCATAAACGAGATGTTGGCAGTGCTGCTTGCCTTTTAAAACGTCCTTCTGAGAGAGGACTCAGTCTCATGGTGCCTTTTCTGTGGACAAGTCATTTTTCCAAGGACTGCCCTGATTTTGGTCCAGTTGTTATCAAATGGGAAAGGCAATAGGAGTGTATTCTAAGACTACATTTAAAAGGAATCGTGTTCTTCATTAGAGGCCTGTTTTAATGTAACATTTTTGGGTTGTGGTGATACCTGCATATTCTCCATGCCTTCTATGTCACAGCAAAGTTTTTAAAAGACAGTGGATATCACAGATACTTCTGTCAAGTCTCAGTGGCACAAGGTTTTAGGTAGGAAAGATGCTTTAACAGAGAGTTCTGAGTAATTTTAAGGCAAGGCTGCTTCACCAATCAACTAAACAGCCACCATGTTGTCTGTTTTATTATAAAAACTAGGGAATGAATGACACATACAGTGACATTTTTTAATCTCAAATTGGCAAGAAGAAATTTGTGTCAGGATTAGGAGACTACCCAATATATTCACCTTGTGATATTAGTTTTAGTCTGAGATTAATTATAGTTCAGTAAACTTAGCTAAGTGAAATTAACATTTTTAACTTACAAAAAAATAAATAAAGATGCTGGTTTATACCACTTATTCCATACCTTTTTACTTGTTATCTGGCGTGCGGAAATTCCAAACTTGTATGTTCAAATTGATTTTCCTTCGCATGGCAGACATAATAAGTGCCTTCCTGCTCATGGTGAATCTGATAGCTTCAGCAGTGGCCTGGTGTATTATTTTTTTTGTCAATGGAATGATTAGCTAGTTCAAGTCCACCTAATTACTTGGGTGGCAGTCGGACCAAAAACCAGTGGCAGAACCCAGTTTTATAGGGGCAGAAGGAAGCATGAACTGTGTGCGTTCCTGCGACTCTCCTTGGAGAGAGGACATTTTGTGAATTAGTTGAATTTTCATGCTACCGACAACCAAGAGGCAAGGTGTTAAACCATTCTGATGCCCTGCCTTATTTATAGCCATGACCCATTCTTTTTCCCCCTCTTACAGTTAATAGAAAGATTCATGATTCTTCATGGTTGTCTATCTAGTGTCTGACAGTCCCGACTGCCTGCGAAAGCAAGTCACTATCTATAATTGATATCCTCCCGTGGAATAGGGTGCTGGCTGCAATTGAAGGGCTTTGCTGAAAGCTCTTAAATCCTGACAAGTTCTCCCCTTGTTCTGGTTCAGTCGCTGAGCTGCACGGTTGGAATTCCAGAGTCATTTGAACTTGGTGCAGAAGGGAGACATGTGTTTCGCATTAGCAAATCACAGAGTTGAAGAGGAGAATTAGGGACTCAGCCGACTTTGCCCACCAGGTAGTCCCGTTTTCAGCGTACTGCACTCCGTGTTCTCTTGAAAAGATGACCCCGGCCCATTACTGTCCGAACAGATGGGCTAAATATTGCCTTTGCCTTCTCTTCTCCTTTATTTCAAGCCCCTGTCCTTCTCCCGTGGTGTGTTGATTCCAGGTTTGCTGTAAGGTCTTTATCACTGGGATGTTTAATTAATTTCTCTTCTCAGCAAGATAATTATAATTGGGCTTCATGACTCTCCAGCTAGTATTAAATTTGTCATAAATTTACTTCTATGCCCAGAAGCTAAGAAGATAGATGTAATTTTTTGTTAGCTAGTTTTTGGTGTACTTTTTTCCCTTCTTAGTTAAAATAGGAAGAACAGAGTAAGAAGGACATAGAGACAAAAATTAATTTAGAGTACTTTTGATTAAGACAGAATTTACTAATGATTTGTCAAGATGCCAGAATTTTCCTTACCTTGACATGTGAAGGCACATATTCTAACATCTCAAAATAATTTGAAAAGTCCACACTTCCCCTTTAATCTCAGATGAATTAATTCTCTTTTTCTGTCTTGCATTACATATTGCAAAACACATTAAACTTACATGTTTCTGAAAGTTGTAGAATATCAGTTCACAGCATGTGGTTTTTGTTTTGGTTTGGTTTGTTTTAGCTTTTTTGCTGTGTAAAACAACTCAAATTCTATCTGCTGGCTTGGCTTCTTGAAGAGATGAGAGAGGCTTCCAAAACTTCCTAAGACCCATTTCCCTCTTGTATTAATTCTGTCCTGGAAGACAGTTCCAGCTTTGGCCCTTGAACAATGGAAAAATATCCAGTATGCATTGCCTGCCGCCCAAGTTAGTCTCAGGTTGTTTGCTTCTGAATGGCGTTGTGTGTACTACTGATGTTTTGAGAGGCTTTTTAAAAAGAAGGAAAGGGAATATATGTGAAGGATGAAGAACGTGTACCTTGGTGTGAGTCACCACTGCCAGGCATCTAGTTATGCTTGAAAATATCACTGGTGGAATCCAGAAGAATAAAGACAGTATAATCATCAGAACTAATGCCCACCTGTTTGCTCTGTCACTACCATTCCCTTAACTTCTATTTCACCCCTCCAACCAGTTCTTTTCCATTTAAAGAATAACACGTATGATATTTGTCCAAAGGTCTTAAAAAGATCAAATTATTTTTTAACAGTTTTATTCCCCACCCTGATCCCGCCAGAATAACCCTGCAGGGAGAGCCTTGACAGTTACACCGTAGGGGCTCTTGTCTCCTGCCTGTAAGATCGAACAGCAGAGAATGTGAGAGGTGTTTGTATTAGCCCCTAGCTTCATCTGGTGGTGTGTATGTCACTGCACTCCTTCATTTGTATCTTTTAAGCATGGTGTCAGAAATGCACCGTTTTGTACAATGATTAGCCACCTACTTGGATTTTAAATGCTTTCATATGCTGCAAATTTTGATCTTTAAAAGCTTGCTGAAGTTTTCTTTATCAGAAGAATACAGCTATAATCACCTTTGCTGCCACTGGAACACAAATTCTATACATCAGCAGCATGAAAATGCAAGACTTTCTTCTTAATATCATAGAGATGTAGATATAAAGGAAGCACATCTAATCTGTAAAGAATTGATGCATCTGTAGAAACGCCAGGAAGAGTTACGATGTGGTGAAGACATTATTTTCATATTAATACCATGTTCCCAAATTTGCATTTTAAATATTTTCCAGCTAATTTTGATCCCTTTGCTAAAGTTGCATTGTATATCTTTACCTAAGAGAAAATTGAATTTAGGATGTGATCAGGGTCTCTGATAAGAGGCAGAAATTAGTTTTGTGTGCACATAAAACCTCAAATGAATGAGTGAAGATTTTGATCTTATTTTCTCTACATGGAGTTGCTAGTTAATTTAGTTACTCTAATTATTTGGAAATACTGCATGGAAAATGTAGACGAAGAGCTACCAACTTCAAAGTCATCCTACGACGATCATGCCCCAAGGGTCACATTCTTTTTAGAGTTACTGCCTAAATTGCACCTGCAGAAATTGTTCCCATAAAGACAGTCAGGAGATTATACGGAGTAGGGGGCATGGAGGGCTGTGTGGTCCACCAGTGAGAGCCTCCTGGGGCCAACGGAATTCTGAGTGGCAGCCCCATCTCTGCCCTGACCCTTGAGGTGACCTCCCTGGAACCATTTGACCCCTTAGAACGTTATTTTCTCACTTATCATACTGTGAAACAGCCGTGAAAATAAGTGCTGTCCCCCATGTCCAAGGCCAAACAGAGATCACATGCAGCAGCCCTAATGAGAAACAGACAGAGGGTCTCAAAGAGGTTACGCGTCTCTTTGTTTTATGTACGTGTGTTTTGCAGGGTGGCATGGGGGAGGGGTGAGGAGTGGTGCCATTGGGTTTTGTGGCTTCCGCATATTAGCTCTAAGGCTTATTTTATATTCATTGTTCCTGAGCTGAGATGTGCACTTGACTGAAACCAGAGACCCCATTCTCTTCTTCCAGTGTAGATCTGATGGCTGGGACTTCCTGAGATAGTTCACCTCCCCCAATCTCAGTTGTTTTTGTAAAAGCAAATGAAGGATTCAAATTGGATAGTCCTTAAAATAAGGATGGCAGGCAGGTTTCACTTCAAATACCAACTTACTGGCTGGCAGCCACCTGTGGTCTTGAGCTATGCTCTCTCACACTTTCCTGGGGTGCTGAGCTGCGCTCTGCCCCACATTGAGTTGGGGAGGTAGGGGGTTGGGATGTATAGCCTGCCATGGATGAGGTTTCACAGGAGGCAGGTCCTCACCATCTGTTTCCCAGGGTCTTGGCCATCTCTGTAGATTAAGTCCCCTCCAGAATAATTGTAGTTAATTTTTCTAAGAATGGTGTATTAATTACTTGAGTAATTATTGAATTATTAAAGTTTCCCCTTTACTAATGTGCCTTAGCCCATGAATGAAAAATAGCAAATCCATATTTTGAATAAGATGTAACTGGTATCAAGTAATTTCTTAGTCGCTTTCTTAAATTTGTCCAGCCATTTTATACCTCCTGAAATAGTTCATCAAAACCTTTATCCAAATAAGTGTTTCCGCCATTTGGGAAGGATTTTCCTATCGAAAGCTTTTTGGCCAGTTCTGAATGATACTTTAGGTGAGATTCTGGATTCTGCCAGTAATTGGTCCCCTGGGATTCTGTGTATGGACTCAGTTTATACAGGAAAAGATGATGTCACTTTGGGCTGGGCTGCCTACCTTGCTAAAGTTTACTTGCAGATTTTGCTGATATCATGAATCCTCTTGCTTGTCAGAAAAAGTATGAGCTGACAAATAGCAGCTCACCAGTAGAGGGCCTGGGCACAGCCTTCTTGCTGCCCACTGCCCCAGCTTTGTGGTGGGCACATTGCCAGCAGGACTTGGGCCGAACCTTCCTGGAATGGTCCTTCTCATTGGGAGGGAGAGACAAGGAAACACAAAAGCATAGTAAACAGTGTAAAGTTAGACATAATGAAGCCGTAGAGTGTTGTTGTGATTCTAGGGTCTCAGAAGAGGATTAGGGGTATAAGGATATCTAGAAAGGCTTCTGGGAAATTTAGGAAATACAGTTAAGGTCAGCGTAAAGCAGACCGTATGTGGAGGTCAGCTTTTGAGATATGGTGATCATGGTGATGATGGTGGTGAAGATGCTGGTGATGATGGTGATGGTGAGGATGAGGATGGTGACGAGGATGATGGTGGTGATTTTGTAAGAAGAAACAGCACCGTATCTGCTAGAAAACTTTGGCTGACCACTTTTCTGCTACAGTACAATGTGTGTTTCAAAGCTGACAGGCCTGGCTTCGAAGCCTGCTCTCCACTCTAGCTCTCCACTCCTTCTCTGTGAAACAAAAATAATAATAGTATTTACTTCATAAAACAGTTGGGGGAATTAGCTTAAAATTAGAGTCAATAAAATGTTAGTGATTCTCCATACCACCAAAGTGAAGTGTGAAGATATTTACTGGCTACTAAGTGGGTACACATTGCCTATAAAAACATGGTTTAGGCTGGTATTTGGGCAGTGTTTACATTGGCATATCATCATGAAATGAATAACTGCATAAAGATACTGACTGGGGCTCCAGTTCATGAAACCTAGGAGAGAAGGGCTGGAGAAGTGGGTCCCTTCCTCGTACTCCAGATCCTTCACTGGACTTGCTTGTGCTGTGTTGAGATTCACAGCCTCATCCTGTTATGTGTTCGTCTGTGCTGACATCCTTCTGAAAGTTCTCCTTAATGGTTGCCGTAAACCAAGGCTTCTCAACTTAAGCGTATCTCAACTCTCTGGGGGCAGAGGGTTCTTTGTGGTGAGGGCTCTCTTGTTCCTTGGAGGACTGTTCACAGCATTGCTGACCTCTGCCCACTAGATGTGAGGAGTCCCCATCCCCCATGGTGACAACCAAAAATGTCTCCAGACGTTGTCAAACGTTCCTGGGGAGTGGGAGAATCACCCCTCTACTGCCCTAATCTTGCCTCTTGCAGTGTGGGAAGAAAAGAAAACAGCAAAACAAAAAAGTATATTTGTGATTAAAGATAAATTTTCTCCTGTTTAAATGGACTTTAGGACAGTGGTTCCCAACCTTTTTGGTACCAAGCACAAGTTTCGTGGAAGACACAGACTGGGGAGAAAGGGAAGGCTCAGGTGGTAATGCGAGCGATGGGGAGCAGCAAACAAAGCTTCTCTTGCTTGCCCACCATTCACCTCCTGCTGTGCAGCCTGGTTCCTAACAGGTTGGGGACCCCTGCTTTAGGATGTCTGGATTAAAAATAAAAGATAACCTCATTAAGTAGTCTCCAGCAAAAGCCTATTATATTTGTATTACATATATAATATATATGAACATTATATATTACATTTATATATATATTGTGTGTGTGTATGTGCATGCATATGTGTGCACGTATGTGGTATATATTGTGTGTTGTGCATAATTTGGCAGAATTTTATTTTAAAACCACATTTGCTAAGGTTAGGCACACTCAGTAGTTCTCAGGAAGTCCCCAAACCAGCCAAGCCCTTTGTCTTAGTGGAGAAATTCCATCACTTTTTTTTTTTTTTCTTGCAGACCGAAGGAAGTCATTCAGACTTCAGCTTCTGAGATCATGGCAAGCAGGGTTGGAGATCAGGCTCCCACTTTGACATAAAACAGAGCTCCAGGAACAGAAAGCAATTTTCTAGTGCAAGGAGTTTTTGAAGATTCAGAGACATTTACATTTTTCTGAGATTAGCTAAATACTGCCACAGATAGATTTTCTTTTTCATTTCTAGAATGATTAATGTTGGCAAGAGAAGAGAACTGTAAGTGGCATATCCTTAAAAGACTATGTTTAGGCCAAGGCCTTAAACTTAAGCCACCCTCAGCTCCCCACCCCCGGCCAGTTACCAGTAAAACTAGCGTTCATCAGTGAGTGGGGTGTGGAGAGAGTATTGGATGGTATGTTGGATATTTATTTTTTTTATCCCCAGAAAATCCCCTGGAGAAGGAAATGGCAACCCACTCCAGTATTCTTGCCTGGGAAATCCCATGGACAGAGGAACCTGGCAGGCTACAGTCCATAGTGTTGCAAAGAGTCAGACAGGACTTCGCGACTGAGCACACAGCCACTACCAAAAAACTGTTTCCGATTTTAAGTCACTCTACAATGTCAGTCCTCAGTTTATCATCAGTAAAGTGGAGATAATAATATCTATCTTATTTTCCTCACAGAGTTTTTTATTTTATTTTTTATTTGTAAGAATAGAATGAGATCATATGATGGAAGTACTTTGTAAACTCTAAAGCATTATTCAAATATAAGGAAGAATAAAACCCAGAAGTAGCAATAAAAAAAGCCTAATTAACTGAAGAATGAAGAGATTAAGATTTTTCATTAGAATAAGAAAAGAGTATGTAAATATGTTGGTAATTTGTTTGTGCCCCCTCACCTCTGTAGGCTGTTACCAGCTACAATGCATCCTTGCCATGTAGTGGCCACTACACAAATTTCAGGCATAGTATTGAGAAGAAAAAAGCTTCATGCAAGTTAGACTTATGGACTTGGCGTTGGGAACCTGAGACACTCGTCTTTCTAAATCTATCCCTTTAAGTTAGGAGAACATACAGGGCAGGCCATTCAGGAAGAGACAGGGCCAGCTACTGGGAAGACAGAGCAGTGGGAAAGCAAGTAAAGTGAAGGGACAGAAGAAGGACCGAGAGAAAGGTCTAGAATAGAAGTCAGACAGCTCATCTAGCAGTCAAGTCGCCTATGAAAAGGTGCTTGAAATATTATCTTGAAAAAGCAAGTGGATTTAAATAGGGAAAGACCATTTTAGGGAGGAGCTGGAGCTTCCATGTGGAAAAGACAGCAGGAAGAAGTTAATGGGTGCAGAAAGTATGGGAGAATTTTACCGAGGAGTGGCTTATATAAGGATGGACATTTCTTGACATATAATTACAAAATGATTCATTCTGTGCTTTTGGACTGAGGAATGATAAGTAATGTAGCTATGAAAGAACCAGAGTGTGTCTGGAAGGCAGAAGGTAGTGGGAAGTAAGGTTATGGAGCGGAGAAGCAACATTTCATGGGCAACCTGACTGCTAGATGAGCCGTATGACTTCTATTCTAGATGAAGTAAGGAGAATTAATGTTTCTGATAAGAAAGCTTGAGCCAGCATGAGCTTTGAAAAGATGAGGGCTGAATTTTGCAAAGCTCTGTTGAAGAAGACAGGAGTAGGGTAGGGGCAGAGCTGGAACCAAGACTTTGAGTTGGGAATTATTTTTTAAAACTTGGGAGGAGAGTTCGGAGATATTTCAGGGTTTTTGCAGCTAACATGGACATTGTAGAAGTTGTTCAGAGAGAAGTTTGAAGTTTCCAGTTGCCAACTGGGCATCTGGGAGGTGGCTCATGGAACCCCTGTCTCTTTTGTGAGTGGCCCAGGCTCATCACTTACAGCGCCCAAAATCCTGTTGTCTCTATTTAAAGTAGATTGATCAGTGTGTTGGGAGAGTGAGCTCTGATCACTTTCGGAAGTTGCTTGCTTTGGTGCTAGTCAAAGTTTAACAGCCAGGTAGTGATAGTTTTATTGTAACTCCTACCAGTTTTCTTTGTTTTGTTTCTCTGCTCTGCCTTATTTTCTAGTTATGGATACATGATCTCAAGTTCTGAAAATGTCTCTCAAGTCAGGAAAAGAAAACCGTACCTGCCCTCTTTTCTGCTTTACAGGATTCGGGAGTGGGGAGGTCTCTTGACACACTTGGTCCAGCCCCGTCTCACCTGCGCGGTTTATTGGGTGTTCGCTTCATGTATCAGCATGTGTGGGTGGTTTGTCCCAAGAAGCCAAGCTTTCTCTCCAGGACAAGCAGGAGAATCTTGGCTCAGGAAGAGCAGGTCTTTCCCAGAATCCTTCCCTGGAGGCAGTGAAAGTGTTCGCACCTCCCTCTCCTGGACAAGTAGGCCAGAGATGGTGCAGTTCCTACTGGCTAGATAAAGCAGTCAAACAAACTGCAAAGAAAACATTGTTCTGGCTGTATTCTCCTGGTGTTCAGTGGAGATAACTTCGCTCTAGTCTCAGTACTGAGTCATTTGGCTTCTGGCAGGAGCTTTAATTGTTAAAATGCAGATTTTTTTTTTTCTTGATCAAGAGGGGATTATTCTAGTTATCAGTCCAGAGCATCTTATTTCAAGATGAAAAGCCTTTACGGAATTACAGATGCCAACGTTTGTACAAAGCTTTTCGGCGACTGACAACTCAAAGAGAAAGTATGATTTATTAGCCTATAATGGCTAACCCTGAGCGATGGTCTAGGTCCTCTCGATTTGTGAAATTGTTTAATATGAACTGCCTTTTTATGCCGCTCCAGCCCCAGGTGACTCAAATAAATGTAGAGTCTCCATTACACGATCTGTTATGGAAGAAGGAAAGAGGGGGAGGGGGTGCAAAAGGAGAAAAGTGGCTTTCTAAAATCCATCTTGGTAGTGCCTTTTACAGTAGTTTGGCTGATAAGCCGGCAGAGGAAAGATTAATAACGAGGCTTTTTGCTATCAGTACCTGCCTGTCGATTCTCTGTAACAGGCCTGTCTGTTCAGCATGGAAATTATTGATTAAATAAAAATTGCTATTAGATTGTGATGTGATCCATAATCACAAACAATGGTGGACATTCCTCTTTTAGATCCTCAGCCATGCATCAAGTTGTTTCTTTTTTTCCCCTTGCCGTAATTTATAGTGCGCTGACACTTGAGCTCATTAGGACTAGCCTCTCTGCTGAGAGGCAGGAGAGCACGGGCATGCGCAGTTCAGCCTAGCCGGAGGGGTAAGGAGGCAGCAAGGACCATTCTGGTTGGGAGCTCAGCAAGTTCATCCATTGAGTGGCAGCAGGGTTTTCTTTTTTTTTAAAAAAAAAAAAATGTGTTAAAATACACATAACATAAAATTTATCATTTGACCACTTTATTTTTTCTAGTTTTCCTGAGGGATGATGGAAGAATAAAATTGTATATGTTTAAAGCATGCTTGCATATGTGCGTGCTAAGTCTGTTCAGTTGTGTCCAACTCTTTGTGACCCTGTGGACCATAGCCCACCAGGCTCCTCTGTCCATAGAATTCTCCAGGCAAGAATATTGCAGTGGCTTGCGGTGCCCTCCTCCAGGAATGTTTAAAACATATGATGTGATAATTTGATATATATATGTATGATATGAAATGATTAACAGAGTCAAGTTAATTAACACACCTATCACCTCAATTACCATTTATTGTGCTGTGATGAGACCATAGACCCTGGCAACAAGATTAATACTGTCTCTATGAGTTTCACTTTACTTTTTGTTTTTTTAGATTCCACATATAAGTGACACCATACAGTATTTGCCTTTCTCTGTTGACTTATTTCACGTAGCGTAATGCCCTCCAGGTTCACCCATCTTGTCACAATGGCAGAATTTTCTGTTTTAATGGCTGAATAATATTCCCCCCCCTTTTTTTTTGAGGAGATGCCTTACCATTGTCCATGATGGCAGTACCAGTTTACATTTCCACCAACGGTTCCTTGTTCTCCCTGTTCAGCACCAGGGTTCTCTTTTCTCTATATCCTCACCAACATTTGTTGTCTCTTGTCTTTTTGATAATAGCCATTCTAACAGGTGTAAGGTGATATCTCATTGTGATTTTGATTTGCATTTCCCAATGATTAGTGATGCTGAACACTTCTTAATGTACCTGTTGGCCGTTTGTATATCTTCTTTGGAAAACTGCTATTTAGTTCTTTTTAATTTGAACTATTTTGGGTTTGTTTTTTTTTTTTTGCTATCAACTTGAATGACTTCCTTAGATATTTTGGATATTAATCCCTTATCAGATATATTGTTTGATGTATATTATCATATGTGAAACAGAACACCATTCCATGTTCGATGCATGAGACAAGGGCTCAGGGCCGGGGCAATGGGAAGACCCAGAGGGATGGGATGGGGAGGGAGGTGGCTGGGGGGTCCAGGAAGGGGAACACATGTAAACCCATGGCTGATTCATGTCAATGTATGGCAAAAACTATTACAATATTGTAAAGTAATTAGCCCCCAACTAAAATAAATAAATTTATAAAAAAATAAATAAATAAATAAAAATAGTAGTAGTGTAATGAGATAAAAACTGTCTCAAAGGTAAGTGCCAGATGATATAGGGCAAAGTATCTCAAAAAAAAAAAAAAAAAGATATATTGTTTGCAGATAATTTCTCCACTCAGAAGATTGCTTTTTCATTTTGTTTCCTTTGCTGTACAAAGCTTTTTAGTTTGATATGCTCCTACTTGCTAATTTTTGCTTTTGCTATCTGTGCTTTTGGTGTCGTATCCAAAACATCATTGCCAAGGCCAATATTAAGAAGCTTTTTCTCTGTGTTTACTTCAAGGAGCTTTATAGTTTGGTGTCTTTAATCCATTTCAAGTTTTTTTCCTATTTCTGTGGAAAATGCCATTGGGATTTTGATAGGGATTGCATTGAATCTGTAGATGACTTTGGGTACTATGTGTGTTTTGTCAGTACTAATTCTTCCAATCCAAGAACATAGACTATCTTTCCATTCGTCTTTTTTAATTTGTTCATCAATATTAATTAATATCTTATAGATTTCAGTATACAGATCTTTAAGTTCCTCCTGTAACTGCCGTTAAATTTATTCCTAGGTATTTTATTGTTTTTGACACTATTGTAAATGAAATTGCTTTTTAACTTTCTCTTTCAGATGGTTAATTGTTAGTGTGTAAAACACTGATTTTGTATGTTAATTTTGTTTCCTGAAAGTTTGCTAAACTTTTTTATTAGTCCTAGCAGTTTTATGGGTGGAATCTTAGGGTTTTCTATACATAAAATCATTTCATCTGTAAATAGACGCAATTTCCTTCATTTCTTCCAATTTCATCACCCTTTATTTCTTTTTCTTGCCTAATTTCTTTGGCTAGGACTTCCAGTACTATAATGTATAGAAGTGGTGAGAGAGGGCATACTCATTTTGACCATTTTAAAGAGTTCAATTCAGTGCCATTTAGCTCATTCACAATTTTATGTAGCCATTACACAACCTCAGTCCAGAACATTTTCCTCATTCCAAAAGGAAACTATACCCATTAAGCAGTCACTGCGCTTCTTCCTTCACAGCCCCTGAAAACCACTAATCTTCTTTCTGTTTCTATGGATTATTTGCCTATTCTGAACATTTTGTATAAAAGAAATCATGTATGATCTTTTGTATGTTGGTTTTTCCACTTAGCAGTGTCCCTGCATTCTGTAGCATGTGTCAGCACTTCCTTCCTTTTTATCACCAAATCAAGTTCCATTGTCTGATTATACTACATTTTGTTTACCCTTTTATCTGTGAAAACAGTTTGGATATTTTCCACCTGTTGACTATTGTGTTTTTATGAGCGCTCGTTTCTTGTTTCAACATTGATTTTCAGGTCTTTAGGGTTTCATTCTGGAGGTGAGATTGCTCAGTCATATGGTAATTCTGTGTTTAATTTATTTGAAAAATGGCCAAACCTACAGCAGATTTTAAGCTCTCTTTTACAGTTCTGCCTTCCTAGGGTGTCTTACTGCTAACCCTATTAGCCCCTTGGAAGTACTTGTCTTTCTGGCCCCCAGCACCTCCCCTCTGTGCATTGACTCTGCTTACCCTCCATGGGCTGTGGACTCAAGCTGTCTGGGTGCTTCTAAACAGAGTGCCAGATAGCTCTGCCCTCTGTGGACACAAGGGCATCCTCAGAAAATAAGTCTGTATATCTTCTATCACCATTTTTCCCCCAAAAGTGGTGTGAATGTTTTGGACAAATGCATTGACTAAATATTCACAGTATGAAGTCACGTGGGCTTGGACAAAGAAAATAGATTGAGAGGTTGACCAAATTTTATATTTAAATGGTGATTCAGGTGAGATTCTCTTCAGGGAAAATGGACATAATCCTTTCATAGTAGCTCATTTGTGGGTCCATAGCTGGATGTTGGCTTCCCAGATGGTGCAGTGGTAAAGAATTTACCTGCCAAGGCAGGAGACACAAGAGATGCAGGTTCAATCCCTGGGTCAGGGAGATTCCCTGGAGTAGGAAATGGCAACCCACTCCAGTACTCTTGCCTGGAAAATTCCATGGACAGAGGAGCCTAGCTCTGGAAGCTCTGGAGGATGGGCCTAATCTGAGTCACTGATGTACCTTCAGTTCCTGGTCCCAAGGGCATGTTCATTCAAATGAACACAAAGACAAGAGCAAGCTAGGAAATGAGCTATTGCTTTCCCTCCCCTGTGTCATCTCTAAACTATGAGTTCTAAGGAATGTGCCTCCCCTTTCCCAGAAGCCCTTTGAGGTCCTCAACCTGCCTCACCAGCCACTGTACTGGAGGCAGGCCAGATATGTCTACGTGCATGCTTAGCTGCTTTAGTCGTATTCAACTCTTTGCGACCCCATGGACCATAGACCACCAGACTCCTCTGTCCATGGGATTCTCCAGGCAAGAATACTGGAGTGGGTTGCCATTTCCTCCTCCAGGGGATCTTTCCCACCCAGGGACTGAAGCCGCATCTCCAGCACCTCTTGCACTGCAAGTAAATTCTTTACTGCTGAGCCACCAGGGTATCCCTCTTACCTGTCTACATGTATGCACTTTCTTTCCACCATTTGTACGTATGACTTATAGTCTAACTTTACCAAAGAATTCCATCGGGATCTATATTCTGCATAGTTGTTGCTTGTTTTTTGGAGAAGCTGTGGTTGCTCAGTCAGAATAGCTTTTTTGGGTGACTCCCAACTCCCTGGCAGGAGCTCCCCATCCAGAGCCTCGTGCTCTTTATCCAGCCCTTTAGGAAGTTCAGATGTAAGGTCCGAGCTGTGTCTCTGTAGCTGGTAATGTGCCTTGGTACCATGCCAAGGGGCTGTCTTGCTGGCTGTTTCCACCCTGAGAAGTCTCATCCTTTAGTATCTCCATGTGGAGGGCTACAGCTTAAAGCAGAAGTAGTAAATAACCGCAGACGCGCAGGGTAGGAGTGCTGACCCAGAGCTCAGGGTTTCAAGTTCCAAATGTTCTGCCTCCTTCCAGTGTTGTTTCCAGCCCAATGTTTAATATAATCAGTTTCACATATTCTCTCTCAAGCAAAAGACAAAAGCATGTTTTGGATGAGTGCATGAGTTTTATCTTGAGTCAAGATAATCAGCCCTGGATGGAAATCTGACTTTCACCTCTGTTTGGATTAAAGGGGTCTGATGTTTGTGATGATGAATTATATCTACTTTTAGAGATATTCAACTTGCAGTAAATGTGTGTGTGTTGGGGGAGGGTAATTTTCCCCTTGCAAGAGTAAAACAGAGACTGACAGATGGAGATAGAGACAGACAGACAGAGACTGAGAGAGACTGTATGCTGGTGGCAGAGGTGAAGTGAGTGAAGTTGGGGATGATAGAATATATACATTTAAGAGATAAGAAGTCTAAAGGCCAAACTGTCATATATGCCAAGCAACCCTTTACAACAAGAGAATTTGTATTTGTGTGTAATTAACTAGTAGCAGAGTCACACACTGACCAGTTTAGTGGCCTTAGATAAGTTTCTTAGCCTTTCTAGACTTCACTGTGCTCTGTACTTGGTTCAAAAAAAGGTAGATAGTGGGTTAGGTTGTTTTTAAGATTCTACATTTAGAAGCAATGATAAAATTAATATCCAAAAACAAACAAACAAAAAAATTAACATCCAGCATGTATGTGCACGCTCAGTGTCCGATTCTTTGTGGCCCATGCACTGGGGGTGCAGACAGCAGGAAAAGGAAGACAAGTGCCTGTCCAGCTGAAAAGGGATTAAGATCACCATTGGCAAAGGAGATCCAAAGCCAGCTGAGTGACAAAATCTCTCGAGCAGATAGGCTTATCCAGTGTCAGGGGACTGAGGTTCCTTACACATGGAACCATGAACCAACATCAGAAACTTTTGAGCAGATGCAAAAGATGGATGAGGGCTGGGAAATTGAAGACAGTGATATCATTGTACACCTACCAAGGGGGCAAAAGAATGAATTCTGAAAATGACAGATGGAGAAAGTCAAGTCAGCTCTAGAGGATGCTATCTTGTTAAAAGGTTGTTGTTTTATCACAAGATGAAATAGTAATCACTGGGACCCTCTGGGCTCACCGAGAAAAACATCACACTGGACCAGGCTGATATTTTCTTTGGCAATTTTGTTAGACTGATTGGCCATGAAAATGCAGTAAATATATGTTGGGACCTCAGCAAAATATTTAATAAGCACTTTTGGCCAAGACAGAGAGTGATGGTTGCGCTAAACAGCAGTTAGGAGACGTAGTCATTGGGTGGGTGATGAGGCGTGGTTGGACATGAGCGGGGAGCTGCTTCTAGGAGCAGGCTGCTGGGCTTGCCCCCCCCACCCCATTTTGCTTAACAATTTGATGTTTGTTTGTTTCCAGCAAAGTCATAGAGTGCAATTATCATCAAAGTTGTTTATGAGGAATTTTCAAATCCAGTTAATGACTGAATCAAGGTCCTCAAATATCCTGAAAAATCAAAACCCTACAATCACCCCAAGGAGATTAAAAATGATGATAATAACATAGAACCTTTAATGAACTATAAATTCACTTTTACTAGACACTAGAGATTTTCAGCCAAAACTAGCTCATGGGATTTTCAACTACAGAAACAGAAGTATGCTTTATTAGAATCATGCTCGCGTTGCTTCAGGAAAATACCACTTAGCTCAGCACTTTGGTTTCTAAAGATATACTGATTGGATCAAGCAGAAATAGATTCTTCAAATGTGCCTCGTTGATAGTGTTCGATAGAACCAGTGAAAAGAGATATGGGGGTTTCAAATGGGCAGAGACAGCTCAGGGTATGGTGACCGTCTTCAACTATTTGTGGGCGGGTCATTGTCCTGTGGAAGGTAGATCTGATCTTTTCCCAATGCACGGAAACTGTAGGGAAACAGATTTAGGTTCAGTATAAGGAGAATTAATTTGACAGCAAGAGCGGGCCAAAATGCTACTGTAAGAAGGAGAACTCAACCTTCAGTTCAGTACAGTTGCTCAGTCGTATCCGACTCTTTGTGACCTTATGATCTGCAGCTCGCCTTAGGTATTTAAATTAGACACCAGTGGGTGTGAGGTGTTAAAGAGGTAATGAGAGCTTTCTTGGGTTCCTGACTAGATGAATTCTTAGTCCCTCTAAAACTTGAGAGAAATTGTTTTATTTTTCAGACCTTTCTTGAAGCCAGTCAGTTTTTCTTGAAGCCAGTCACGTGCTGTGTTCAGAGGAGGACTAGGTTGGCATTCATTCTTAAGAAGAATGAATGAAATCATCTCAGTTTTTGGACAGTTCTAACACTCCTCTTTCCTCTCTGTTTAGTCCCAGCTTTTCCTTTCCTTAATTAAAATTTTTTGTTGTAAAACATATTAACTAGTAAAATGAATTAGATGGGCAAACCACTTGAGAGCCAAACCTCAGAATTCCTCGGATAACAAACTCGGGATAAGAATTTGGGGAGTCATCAGGCCAGAGAGTTCCCTCGTATTCCAGGACTATCTACCCCAAAATGTTCTGGATTTTTTCTCATTGTGTTTTAGTATGACTAGTCCTGCTGTTGTTACTATTTATGAAAATTTCCCCTAGAATTTTCTTTAGAAGTCTGTCTTTTGTGCTTACTTTAGGTCACCAAAAAAATTTTTTCTGAGATACTGTCAGATAAAAGTGTAAGTGCTAAGGCCATTGACAGGCAAATAATCAAATGTTTTTTGAATACTAGAAAAAGAATATTTTTCTCTCAACAAATACCTCAATTCCCTTTGGGTTTAGACTGTAGGCACGTGGCCTGAGTCTTTTGCAATGTGAAAGATATAAAACTTAGTCTGAACATTCAGTGTTGGCATCCTTTGTTTTCAGACTGCAATCCTTATCAGAGTAAGTCAGAATCTTGTCTTTGTGTTTATTGCAAATACGCAAGAGATTATATAACACACTTTTAATATTCTGTTCTTTCTCATCCTTTCTGTTGTATAGCAACAAACAGCTCTTGCTGGGTTTTCCTTTTCTTTTTTTTTTCCTCTTTCCTTTTTTTTTTTTATTTCCTTTCTGAGCCTGATTGTCTTGATGATTCATTTCACCCATCACCTGTGTTCTGAGCAGAGTTAAGGCATCTGCAGTGATGTCAACTGTTACTTAGTAGGGAATTCCCTGTCAGTGCTTTCACAGCCAAGGGCCCGGGTTCAATCCCTGGTCAGAGAACGAAGATCCCACAAGCCCTGTGACATGCCCCCTAGCAAAAGAAGTGTTCCTCAGCAGCTAGCTGGTCCCTCGTTTTCCTTTCTTTCTGAATCATGAGATAAAGATGACTCCTTCATTCTGAGGGTGTGCCAGGGCTGAGCTCAGAACATCTCTAGGATTCCCATCACTGTGCTTTTAGCCATCAGAAATGCCTGAAAAACCTTAAGAAACTGAGAAATGAGTAAAAAGAACCAAATCAAAATGAACCATTCTTTACCTAATGTACTAAGAAAACATGAAATGCATTTACCAACATTTGTTTCCATGGCCTTCCCCGGTAGGGGTTCTGAAAGCATCAGTAATGTCTCCCCTGAGGAACCTGGGAGCCATCTGTCTGGTCCACTTGAAGGGATGCCTGTTTGCTTTGGAATCCTGTGTTCCAATTTGGGAATAAATCGAACTGACCCTGGCTGCCAAAATCTAGAGGTCCAATCCCTGTTGGGGCATTTTGGTCTGCCCTCTGATATCTGCAGGAGTACAAACGAGGGCCCACATGCTGTGTAGCTAAATTCTTAGCAGCTGTAAGTCAGACTAAGAAACTGTTAAATAAACTATTTTATACTTTGACCTGGCCTAACATGCTGTCATGGGCTTCCCAGGTGGCTCTTATGGTAAAGAACTTGGCTGCCAATGCAGGAGACGTGAGAATCGGGTTTAATTCCTGGGTCTGGAAGATCCCCTGGAGGAGGGCACTGCAACCCACTCTAATATTCTTGCCTGGAGAATCCCATGGACAGAGGAGCCTGGCAGGCTGCAGTCCATAGGGTCACAAAGAGTCGGACACAACTGAAGCAACTTAGAACACATGCACACACACACACTGCCATCACAATGACTGGGAAGGCCAAGTTGAAGAGAGAATTCTGAGTCCTGTACCAGAATGTGGGGGCCCAGGGATGATTGCCTCCCAGCCCCTCTTTTCTCCCCGCTCTGTCTCTGGAGATGCATGGAGACTCCCACCTGTTAGTTCAGGCCCCACCGCAGCCCCCCAGATAGGTAATCCTTGGTCCAGGGAGACATGTTCTCAGACAGCTGGCATGGTTTGTCTTCCCAGGGATGACTCCAGGAAGAGTCCTGTCCTGGTACAGAAACTAGACTCAGAATCTATTGGTCCAGGGAATTCCAGAATCCCAGGATCCAGAGCGTGGTCCAGAAGGGACGCTGGGCTCCATCCAGGCCTCTCTGGCTCCTGTGGGGGAGGTAGATGCCTGGAGCAGACCAGGGTCCAGCTCACAGACTGTCGTCTGCAGGGAGATGAGCACGCTTGGTGCCAGGTTGAAATCAGAGCACCCCTTCCTCCATCAAGAGCATCTTGCTTTCAAAAAATTATGTAGTCTAACTGAGCAGCATTCTTTGCTGATTCAGACATGCACATTTTGTGTTCATCTTTGAGAAGCACTCTGGAGGGCTCCCTCAGCCCCCGAGGGCCTTTCTTGTCCCAGTTTTATGCCAGCCCTGCTCAGTGATCTTGGCTTCTGCTGGCCCCTCAGGTCCTTTCTGGGGTTAGAATCTATGGTTGTTGTTGTTCAGTCACTAAATCATGTCCGACTCTTTGCGACCCCATGGACTGCAGCACACCAGGCTTCCCTGTCCTTCACTGTCTCCCTGAGTTTGCTCAAATTCATGTCCATTGAGTGGATGATGCCATTCAACCATCTCATCCTCTGTTGCCCCCTTCTCCTCCTGCCCTCAGTCTCTCTGCAGCATCAGGGTCTTTTTCAATGAATCGACTCTTCGCATCAGGTTGCCGAAGTATTGGAGCTTCAGCTTCAGCATCAGTCCTTCCAATGAATATTCAGGGTTGGTTTCCTTTAGGATTGACTGTTTTGATCTCCTTGCTGTCCAAGGGACTCTCAACAGTCTTCTCCAGCACAAAATTCAAAAGCATCAGTTCCTCCATGAAAGGGAGAATCTGTCATATATCCTGTATTTCATCTCCCTGGATGCTTTACATCTTCCCTTCTTTCCCTGGTAAAACTCCAAAAATAGGTAGAATTTCTCCCACCTTCGTGGGTCCTGACCCTCCCCCTGGATCTGGTGGGGTACTAGAGAGCCTAGGGAGCCTGCATTCCAACCAGCTCCCAGATAATCCTTGCACATGCCCTGTCCCCACTGGCTCTCCAGAGCCTGGCGCGCACACACACCACCAGGGTTAGGGCGTGGAAGACAGGAGAGCCTGGCTCCCCAGGCTATGCTAGAGCTCTGGTCCTTCACACACTCTCTTAAGTACAAGGGAATCTGTATTTTGGTGTAGAACTTTTTCTCTGCTTAACATATTAAATTTGTTATGGAATTGATATATACACAATACTGTATTTAAAATAGGGCTTCCCCGGTGGCGCTAGTGGTAAAGAACTTGCCTGCCAATGCAGGAGATGTAAAAGATGTGGGTTCAGTCCTTGGGTGGGGAAGAACCCCGGTAGGAGGGCATAGCAATCGACTCCAGTATTCTTGCCTGAAGAATCCCATGGATAGAGGAGCCTGGCGGGCTACAGTCCATGGGGTCACAAAGAGTATGACATGACTGAAGCGACTTAGCACAGCACATCACATACTTAAAATAGATAAGCAACAGGGACTTACTATATACCATAAGGAACTCCACTCAATAAAATATAATAACCTAAATGGAAAAAGAATTTGAAAAAAAATAGATACATATATATTTATAACTGAATCACTTGGCTGTACATTTGAAACTAACACAGCATTGTTAAGCAACTATACTCCAACATAAAACAAAAATTTTAAAAAAATGAGAAAAACACCTCGTTTTATTCTCTTTTGAGGGGTGACATATTCAACTGAGATGTAAGTGGTAAAGCAATTAATTTCCTTGTGGTAGAAGCTTGCATGAGATTTGGTTCTAAGAACTATAGCATTCTTTGGCCATGCTGATCTCAGGACTCTAAGAAGAAAGTGACTTGAATTATCTGCTTCCTCCCCCCAAAATTGCCTAATCCTTCTTTCCTTCCCCTCTTCCTTCCTCAATTCTTCTCACCAACTGGAGCCCCATGGCTGACCCTGAACTTTGGAGACTAGAGATAAGCAGCCAAAAGGAGAAAAAGAAATGTAACAGGAAACTGGGGAAATAGTGAAATAAATGTCCTTGTCTTCATCCCACATTCTCTTTTCCTACCCTGATCATTGAGTTTTCAAGTTCAGCCAGAGCCTAGGTGAGTGGCATTTCGTGACAGACACAAGGAGGCTCATGGTGAGCAAGCAGCCTTCTTCTAGAGCTAGGTGTTGGCCAGCTTCCAGCCAAGTGTGCAAAATTCTAGCCCTGTCTTTGCTCTGTGGGCCCAGTGGAAGTTTAAAGTACTTCCCCTGAGGTGACTTCTTGGTCCTTAGGCACCATCCATCCCTGTGTGTAGGTCACAGAAATAACCAGGACAGTGCAGGTCTATGATGGTGTCCACCTGAGTCTTGTTAATGCAGTGAATAATTAAAGAGGGAGACAAAGGCTTAAATCTCCAGCATTTTAACTTTGTTTTCAAAGCTCCCTAGCTTCACAGGAAGTCTTCATTCTAACACACTCGTGACTTTTGTGGACCTGTAATTTGGCTCTTGGGATTAAGGGCTTTGTCTGTACTCATAAAATATTATAAAGCTGCTGGCCTCTATAGATGCGTTTAAACTCAAAGAATCTGTTGGTTCCAACATGCTGGTAGTTTCTTGCCAAGTGTTTTAATTGCAGTGCATTGTAAACTTTAAGAGGGTATGGGGAGTAATTAAACATACGCAATTATTATAATATATAATGGCTCTTCCTATTAATTTTCACAGCTCAAATACTATTTTTCTTTCATATCATTCCCAGCCCCATGGGCTTCTTTACTATTACTCATACACCAAGGCCACACCCTCCACAGGACCTTTGCACCTGCCATTCCCATAGCTGGAATTAATCTTCTCATAGAATCCACATACCTTCCTCCAAGTCTCTGTGGAAATTCTCAAGGTTACTCAAGGTTACTCTGACCAGCATGTAGAACATGACTCAAAAGACCCGTTAATGGCTTCCAAGGGGGCTTGGTGGTAAAGAATCCACATGCCATTGCAAGAGACACAAGAGACGTGGGTTTAATCCCTGGGTCAGGAAGATCTCCTGAAGGAGGAAATGGCACTCCACTCCAGTATTCTTGCCTGGAAAATTCTATGGACAGAGGACCCTGGCGAGCTACAAGTCCATGGGGTCACAAAGAGTTGGACACGACTGAGCACATACACATAGTTAATTTATAACGTTGTGTTTGTTTTAAGTATACAGCAAAGTGATTCAGTTGTACATGTATATACATATATATATTCTTTTTCAGGTTCTTTTCCATTTCAGGTTATTGTAAGTTATTGAATATAACCCTGTGGTATATAGTAGGTCTTTGTTATTTATGTATTTTTTATATATGATAGTGTATATCTGTTAATCTCAAACTCCTAATTTATTCCTTCCCCCACACTTTCCCTTTGGTAGCCATAAGTTTGTTTTCTAATTCTGTTGAGTTTGTTTCTGTTTTGTAAATAAGTTTGTATAATTTATATCATTTATATAATTTTTTTAGATTCCACATATAAATGATATCATATTATATTGATCTTTCTCTGATTTATTTCACTTAATGTGATAATCTCTGGGTCCATCTATGTTGCTGCAAATGGCATGGTTTTATCCTTTTTATGACTAAGTAATTTTCCATTGTATATATATACCACATCTTCTTGAAACATTACTTTTTTAAAAAATCATGATATTGTCTGCCTTTTACCACAAGGCTATAAGCACCATGAACTTAGCAAGTTAGTTTACTCATTCACAGGACCAATACTGACCTGACGTATAGTAGGTATTCTTTACATATTATTGAATGAATTAATTAATGAATGTTGATAGTCTCCTTAAGACCATGGCTAAAAAAGATTGTGTATTGAATTTGGGATTAAAGAATATTTTTTAATCAGTTAAACAGTTTGCTATTCATTCATCCATCCATTCTTAAAATAGACATATGTTCTAGAATATAGTGATATCATTATATTAATCAGAGAAGGCAATGGCACCCCACTCCAGTACTCTTGCCTGGAAAATCCCATGGACGGAGGACCCTGGTAGGCTGCAGTCCATGGGGTCGCTAAGAGTTGGACACAACTGAGCGACTTCACTTTCACTTTTCACTTTCATGCATTGGAGAAGGCAATGGCAACCCACTCCAGTGTTCTTGCCTGGAGAATCCCAGGGACGGAGGAGCCTGGTGGGCTGCCGTCTATGGGGTTGCACGGAGTCGGACACGACTGAAGCGGCTTAGCAGCAGCAGCATCACATTATGTTAATGATATACAGAGGAGAGCTCTTAAAAGAGAAGACTGCACTCAACTAAGCATTAAATAAGTTTTAATATTCCTGAAGCAACATTACAATATTAAATTTCAGATAACTGTTAAAAAAGTCCATAATGCCCTCAAGATCAATAAAACCAAGGTCAACTTTTATTTAAAATCTTATAGATTTGCTCTCAATGTATTTCTTTAAAGTAGAGAATATACTGAGTGTATTGGTATGTGAATTCATATTTTGTATCCTCCTTTCATCATGTAGGTAAGCCATAATCACCTAATGATTGCTGTTTGATATCTAGGATTTTTTCCAGCTGTTTTTCACCATTAGAAATCTTTGTGTAAAATTCTTTGTGCCTAATTAGGATAGTTCCCTTCAGATAAAATATTTAAAACAAAGGAATTGAGTTCCAAAGGTTAACTTTAGGATGATTTTTGACTAGACTTAGAATTATATACCATTGGGACTTTGCCTGGAATTTTATTAAAATCTTAAATTGGAAAGACTATATTGTCTAAAAATTCAGTTTTCTCATGTAGTAATGGGATATACCTTTTATTTCTAAGCTTCCTAATGAAATTTTTCTTATGACCATCTCAAATTTCTTTTCTTGCCCTTTCCAGAAACATGAAATTCACCCCCAACCCCCAACTAGTTATCGGTCTTAACAGAAAAGGCACTGGGTTGGATTCTTTGTTTATTTTTATTGTGTGTAAACTTAGCCTTCTGAATCATCTTGATGTTCCTAATAGCTTTGTATTTTATTGTCCTAGGTTTTCTAATAATACACTTCTATCATCTACGAGTAATAATAATGTCTTCTTTCTAATAGATACATATTTTGTTTCTGTTTCATTGCATTGGTTAGATTCCTTAGACTAGTTTTAGATAATCCTAATGATAGACATAAGCACTGTTTTGGACCTGGCTGTATTGGGAATGCCTCTTTAGTTTTCAGTCTTTATATAATCTGTTCATTTAAGATGAATACAGTTTTGGCATGTGAATTAAATACTCTTCTTTCTATTCCTAAACTTATACAGACTTTATCTCGAATGATTATACAGTAGTTACTTTATTAACTTTTTGCCACCTAGAGAGATTACCATGTAGCAGGATATACTTCTTGGTCATTCTTAGTCACTCCAGAACGTGCCAGTTAGTCTTCTGATACGTTACTGGATTTAGTTTGTTCTTTTTATTTATAATTTTCCAGTTTTTATGACTGAGATTTCTATCTTTCTTTTTTATGCTAGTTTGGTATCAAAGTTATGCTAGATCTTTTTTTGACATTCTCAGTCATTTTCATCTTTTCTGTCTCCAGAGTGCCTTACATAGCATAATAATCTCCTGGTCCTTGAACATTCCCATAAAACTATCTGGGTCTAGAAGCTTTTGAGAATAAAATCCTTTAGTAACCTACAATTTTTTTCTTCTGTTGTGAGGGATTTGGGACCTTTCTACTGCTTAGTTAATTTGAATTATGTTTCTTTTTCCAGAAAGTCACCCATTTTGTTAAGATTTTCAACTTTAGTGTTTTCAAGCTGTGTTTATTTAAACTCGGATTAAACACCCTCTGTTTGCTTCATTGTTTCAGTTTTGTACTCGGATTAAACACCCTCTGTTTGCTTCATTGTTTCAGTTTTGTTTGTTTGTTGTTTTTGTCATTTGTATTTTCTCTCATTTGCTTAGGTATGTCATTGGTTCCATCTTATATTTTATCCTCTCCACCTAAATCCATTTCTGGGATTAGTTACTGTTAATAATTCTGTTTAAATTTTAGCTTGTATCTATTTTTTAATTTTCTCTATCATGTTTTCTTGGGCTGATTTTTACTTTCTCATAATTTCTAAAATGAAATATATTATTTTTTCTTTTAAAATAGCAAATGCACTTAAAGATATTAACTTTCACTTTAATTCACTTTGACTCTCATAAAGTTTGACAGCCCTGATATTTCACAGTCATCTGTAGTTATTTTTATATTTTTTTCAGGAGATAAGAAATCACTTAATTGTCAATAAATTTTTTGAGCCCCTGCTATCAGTCAGGTAATGTTCTAGGTTCTGGAGGTACATCTGTGACCAAAATAGTAAAACATTTTTATCTTCATGAAGCTTGCATTTCAATAATAATTTAGATTCTAGCACTACTAGTAAAGAGCCAGCTAATACTTGGCTTTCAGTGAGGTATTATGTGCCAGACACTGTACTAAGAGCATGTTGTGTTAATTCATTTCATCTACTCAGTAACCTAAAATCTCCATTTGATAGATGAAGGACCCAGGTCACAGAGTTTTAGTAGTTTGTCCACATCACATTGCCAATGCATGACAGAGCCAAATGGCTTCTTAATAACTGTGCCAACAATGACACTATGGTTTGTGTGTTCCTTGGACCTAGAATTTTGTTTATTAGTACATTTAAACTTGAGTTATTTTGTAATTTTATCTAGTCTATAGAGATTTTGGTGTGTGCAGTTTCTGCTTTTAATATTTTATGAAAGTTATTTTCACAATGTGATACGCTTTCATTTCTTTGCACATTCTTTTGGACAAGTACAAATAAAGAGTCTAAGGCAACACTCATTCATTCTACTGCCCTAATGATGTTAGTCAAAGTCTTTTTGTCACTCCTTATTTTTGTCTACTTATTCTACAACTGTTACTGACTATTAAATTTCATATGTTATGTTTCTAAATATATTCTTTATAATTTTAGTAGGTCTTGCTTTATGTATTTTGATGCTCAAGTTGTTTGCTAGAGAAAAATGTTGGACTTTAAGGACTGTACTTTTATCAAGATGAAACAAGTGTCTTGACTCCATTTAAATCTTCCTGTCAAAGTCTAATTGGTTTAATATCAAGATTACTATCACTAATATCACATACAACTGTTTATTTTTTAAAAATTCTCTATAATTTTGTTTTTAGGGACTCCCTTAGGTTTATAGTTATGTTTATTAGCATCTGAGAGAGTTTGCCTATAGTGAGTAGATTTGAGGCATTTATTTTTAATGTGAATTTTTGTGTCCTTTTCAAGTTTTCTCTTAATTTGTGTGTGTGTGTGTAATGCCATATTTTCTGTTTTACCATGGCAAATTTGAAATTTAATATAGTTTTTTAAATATTGGCATGCTTGCCTATACATTTATTAATTACATAATTAAATGCGTAATTTCTAATTACTAAAAAATAGATATCAAAAAATCCCCTGCCTGCATGTTATTTTGCAGGACAAATAATTTGTTATTTAAACAATTCTTTCCTTGCTTTCCTTACTTCCTGTCTTTGCCAATTTAATTAGGGTTTACAGACTCAATTATTATACATGTATTAATTTTACTATGTAAGTCACCTGGCTTATGGTTTTATATGTTTACTTTTGTAACAGCCTTTTCAGCAAGCTTTGTATTTTGCCCTGTGTGTTCAGTTGACATCTGCTCTTCATCCTTTCACATAATGGCTTCTTTCCTGAGATTTTTTATTTTTTCCCAAGATTTTGTCAAGAGGGAAAACTTAAAAAAAAAAACTTCCTTCTTATATTAGTAAAAAGTTAAATGAGTCAAGTTTTGGGGTGGGGTAGAAAATTTTATATTCTCTTACACCCCTATCATTTAACATATTCCAGTGATGGGTGCCCAGTGAAAATCTGGATTAAACATTCAGCCATTTCTTGCCATCAAATTATCCAAGCTTTTAATACATGAGCAGGGCCTTCAATCCTGTTTGTGACCAGCACGTAGCAAAATTATATTAATCTGTGTTTTCTTCTATGGAAGGATACTTCTATATTTTGTCTTTTATTTCTTGAAATTTTTTTAATGATTCCAAATATATCTAGGTCTTTTCTTTTTTTTTAAGAATTTCATCTCTGGTTTATGTTCAGACCATCACTTGCAATGATGTGGTTCATCTCTACTTTCTTTCTTCTACTTTTGTCTTTGGAGCTGTATAGGCGTTTGTGCTTCACACCTTGATTTGATTGGATATGGTCTTTCTGGGCCCCGTCCAGCTCCCTGCTGCCCCTGCAGTGGATGCCCCAGGATGCTTGAACACTTCCTTCTCCCCAGCTTCCCACCTACTTGTTTCTCCACTCAAGTGCTTTTAGCATACAGGCATCCTGGCTTCTTTTATCCCATTTGGGACAGCGAGCAACTATTTCTAGTTTTCTTTCTGATTGTTTTTGTTAATTCGTTTTTTACAAACTCTGTTCTCGCTCTGGGTCTTCCACAGTCTTTCTCTTTTCCCTGGTAAGAGAAAAGCCTACACAGCCCTCCTTTGATGGTAGGTGTTGTTGGCAACTGCCTGATGTAAGGTGTGCTATTTGTGGGGTGGTGGACTTCGCACATCAACACACACCTTTTATTTTAGTTGTTTTTTTTTTAATTACTTTGTGTTTTCTGGTTTCTTTTATATTATTTGTAGAGTCTCAAATTGAAATACATTCATGTAGTTAAAAAAAAAACAGAAGTTGTAATAGATATGCATTCAAAAGTCAGCAGTTGATACGATAATCACATATCATTTTTATTTATTTATTAAAACCAGGATCCCTTAAAGTGCCCTAGTAGGAAATAATGTGGTTAGCCTAGTTGTTTTTTTTTTTTCCTTTTCCCTAGCTGAGCCTCAGGGCTTACAGGATCTTAATTCCCCCACCAGGGATCGAACTCCTGCCCCTTGCAGTGGAAGCTCAGAGTCCTAACCGCTGGACTGCCAGGGAATTCCCAGTCTCTGTCTTTTCTTGCTCTCCCAATTCTCAGCTCCTTCTACAAATGATGTGCATCCATGTGTGCATACTCAGTCATGTCCGACTCTTTGCGACCCCATGGACTGTAGCCTGCCAGACTCCTCTGTCCATGGGATTTCCCAGGCAAGAATACTGGAGCGGGTTGCCATTTCCTTCTCCAGGGGAGCTTCCTAACCCAGGGGTTGAACCCATGTCTCTTGTGTCTCCTGTATTGACAAGTGTTTAATTATCTATCTGGAATTCTTTTATGGGCACATTAGCAAACACACATATAAATTCTTACTCTCCCTCCATACTTTCTGTCTCTAAAACATTATAAACAGAAAGTCTGCTTGGATCAGCCTGAACCAATTTCCTTGTGTGGTAAGCAGCCCCCTTTGTGGGTGAGGTGGACTGTCCCTCCTGTCATCCAGGTGAGAGACCACTGTTGGGTCTTATCTTGTGGGTACAGCAGGTCAGGCACAGCCCTTGGGTTCAGGGTGGCTCAGCAGGGAGGCACAGCCCACGATGCCCATGTGTGGTTGACCCCCCTCACACTTCTGATTCTATAGAGTTGGGTGACTCAGTGAATCCAGTGAGAGCATAGACAATACCCATTCAGAGGCTTTCATGGGGTTTTGTCATTGTCTCTCAGTTTGTACAGAGAGTGTGATTGTTGGCTTCCCTTATTAAACAGTGTGTAGAATGGCTGGGTGTGGTCCAACTGGTAGGTGAGTATGCTAGCATAGCAGGACCTAGAACTGCACATGCCACCGCAGAGGATGGGTGTGGGTGGGATGGTCCTTCCCAGCAGAGAGCTTGAGAACTACTGACGTAGAGTTCTTAGACATACAGCCTGTGAAGATTGTAAGAGAGAGGAGATGTGGAGAGGGCAAGAACCACTCTGGATGGCTTGAAAGTTGCTGGGATGGGTAGTAGACTAAGTCTGTGCAGCTCCAGGAACCCAAGGCCAATGAGTACAGTAAAGTCACTGAAAATTTGTTTCTGCCTTTTGGATATCTGTGAGGTCGGATTCAAAAGATGTATCCAAAGAACCACATTACTGAAGTCAAGACTCTGCTGCTTTAATGAGTAATGTATCTGTGGTGTGAGTCTTCCGTGCTGTCATTGTTCTTATCCAATGATGCTAGAAAACGTTCTCGGTCACTTTGTGTGTCTCCCATATTAATCCAGTTGGTTTCATTTTTTTCTTAATAGAGTTTTGTTGATAGTAACTTCCTATCAGGCAGTTTGTCCAAAGGAAAGTGAAGAAAATGATATGGTACCCTCTCATCAACCAGAACCTCCACTCATATGAATAATCTAATAAACTAAGTGGACTTCCAACTTTTCAAGTCACTTGACACAGAATATAGAAAACTGTGAATCCACTTGAATGAGATTTAAATCCTCCTGCACATCATCCTCCGCAGAAGCTAGCAAGCTATGTGGTATGAAATGCAGAAAAGTGAAGGGCCGTTGAAGTACATTTGGGGTGAAAAATAAAACTTTCAGGCAGGAGAGAAAGAAACAAAATAATTAAAGATGTTAGTTCGTATCCACCTCAAAGCTTTGCCTTATGAAAAGGTGATTTGACTGTTGACATCCAAAGGTGAAAGATAATTTGGTGAATAATGTAGCGGTGAGACTCTCCATGGCCTGAGCATTAAGTCAGCTCTCTCAGTGTAGTTTGTATGGAGCCGATATTATATTAACACCACTCAGAACCCTGCCAATAAAATTAAGTACTCTATTGAAATGCTGTAGTTCATTATTTTACTCTCTTGCTAAAGTCATGAGTTTTGTATTTCATAGTCTGATGAGAGGTGTTAAAAGTGAGAAATGGAATTTATTTTTGAGACATTAAAAAAGGGAAAAATTATATAATGAATGGCTGTAGAATAGACCCATTCATGTTTCATTACCAATTTGTTTGACACAACCCACGTCCTGCCATGGTGAGAGGCAATTGGTTGCATCCAATCTCGGGCATCCTTTGAATGGCTTTTACAGGCTTTCTGGACACTTCAGATAAGAAGCAGTAAAGGAGCTCGTTTTTAAAATATGTATAAAGAAAATACAGTATTCTCTGTCACATGCTTGGAATTTGAGCCCTTGGTGAGACTCCCTCAGAAGAGGTGCCATATATTGATTACTTCAGCTGTCTCAGTTTACTTATAAAATAAATGAAGTCAGCCCTTGGCCCCTCAAAGTCCCTAATGACCATTTCCATCATTTACGTCCTCTTTCCAAGCATTACCCCGGAATGACCTGGTGGAGCCAGCTTAATGACAATATCTGAACCAAAAAGAATGCCTGAGCCTTGCCTCTTGCCAAAGAATAATTTTAAAAACTCTTTGGGCAGCAGGCATCTAAGAGATGTCTTGGGCCCTAGAGCCTAAACTTCCCTCCAAAGCACAGCAGAAAAAAACACCAGTAGGAGTTAGATTGAGAAAATCTTTTTAGTGCATCTAGCCGACTCCAGCTACAATGAAATATGAGGAAACTGAGAGTATTGAATCACGTCTTGGATTCATGTGGTTCAGCTGAGCACCATTTCCTTGGCACCTGCCGTGCAGAAGTCACCATAAAGGCCAGTGGGGCACCGAGATGAATGAGATCCAGTCCCTCAACTCAGGAAGCAGCCTGGAACAGGGGAATGCTGAGCTCATGCAAAATAAACCCATCACCAGTGTAAAGCAGAAGGTACCATTAGAGGGGGGCTTCCCTGGTGGCTTCCCTGGTGGCGCAGACAGTAAAGCATCTGCCTGCAATATGGGAGACCTGGGTTCAATCCTTGGGTCAGGAAGATCCTCTGGAGAAGGAAATGGCAACCCACTGCAGTACTCTTGCATGGAAAATCCTATGGATGGAGGAGCTTGCTCAGCTACAGTCCATGGGGTTGCAAAGAGTCAGACACGACTGAGCGACTTCAATTCCCTGGTGGCTCAGTAGTAAAGAATCCGCCTGCCAATGCAGGAGACTTGGGTTCGATCCCTGGGTCGGGAAGATCCCCTGGAGAAGGAAATAGCAACCCACTCCAGTATTCTTGCCTGGAAAATCCAATAGACAGAGGAGCCTGGTGGGCTACAGTCCACGTGGTCGCAAAGAGTTGGACACGACTTAGAGACTAAATAGCAAACAACAGCAACCATTAGAGGAATCTCAGAGTTAGAGCCCACTTAACCCTGATGTCCAGCTGGGACACTAGCTCTATCCTTTTTCCGTTCTTTCTTTCTCCTTAGATTTTCGTTGCTTAGTACATGTTCTCCTCTTTTACTCATCTAATCTGTGACTGCTGAAAGCAGCTGATCTAGAATGACCATAGGCTTTGCCAGGGAACATCAGTAGCATTCACTTTAAATCAAATGTGAACACTGACAACCCCTTGATCCCAGGCAAGCCTGGTGTAAAAATGTCGACCTGTGAAGTTGGCAGTCCAGCCACCACATAGCTGCTTTTAAGGATGCTGTAAAATCTTTCCCATAAATAATATTGAAGGGGGGTGGAATATTTAACGTCTCCAAATGTCACGTTTCTTTATCACCCTCCCAACCAGTAAAGCAAGGATGCAATTCTTTTCTGGGAGATGGCAGTGTAGGTTTAGATTATGTTGTGTATGGAAACATCATAAGGGGAAAAAAAAATCTAACCCCCTGTAAACCTCTGTTTAAAAAAAAAACAAAACTTTTTATATAGCTATAAAAGGGAAATGGTAAACACCTATAAACACTCACAGCTGAGATGCAGTGTCCCTCCCAGCAGCTTTGCAATATGAATAAAAATCCCAGTCTTCTGCTCATCGTTTCATGGTCCATGGACTTGCACAGGAAATCAGGAAAGACTTGTAAAACATTGCATTCGTGGAGCTCAACGTTTTGCTTGACCACACTTTACGCATACAGATGCTTCAACTCAAATCAGAACAAGATGTGATCTTACAGAGAAAGAATCCTTATAATATCACATTACCTCCCCCTGAAAATTCCCCCAAGCATATACAAAATCCAGAAGACCTATAGGAAAGTACTGAAGAAAGCCTCTAAGACTGAGAAGCAAACTGCATTTGCTTTCCTTGTATCATATTATACATACATATTACAATTATGTCAGCGATTAAGAGCATTGTCATGCCACATTATGAACTGTTTTTATGTTTAGGATTAAATAACTCTCCCCCACACCCCTGCAGATTCCTTTTATGTCCTCAGGGCAAATCCTTTCTCTTGGGTCAGGAATGTAATAAGGTAGGTTTTCCTCTCTCTGGGATATTGTGTCTGTCTCACTGTGTTTAAATTGATGCAGAAAGCTCTTCAGAGCAAAATACAGTATTTTCTTTGTATATGAGCCAGCAGTTGACTAACCCATGGGGAATTCTCTGTGTTGAGCATTTTAAAGGTACAGGTTGGGAATGTTTGAACTGCTGATATTCAGTGAAAACCATTGGGAAGGTAGATTGGCCATGAGTCTGGGAAGAGACGAGGGCTTCCCAGGTGGCTCAGTGGTAAAGAATCTACCTGCCAATGCAGGAGACATAGGAGATGTGGGTTTGATCCCTGTGTTGGGCAGGAGGAAATGGCAACCCACTCCAGTATTCTCGCCTGGAGAATCCCATGGACAGAGGAGCAAGCGACTGAGCACAAAAGCACCGGGACAAGACGCCTTCTCTCTCAGGCAATCTTGGGGGAAAAAAAAAATCATTATTCTAATAACCAATAAAATTTAAGTGATAATTTGGGAAAATTACCTGGCTCACTTGAATAATAATGATTCAAGATGGAAATAAATATGAATTACAGTTAGCATAAATGTGTATACATGTAATTTAAAGGCATTTAGCTACCAAAAATGATTTTCCTAAAAATAACCATTTTTTTTCTTTCAGCTGTATGAAGTGTTAACACATACCTCCTGGGAACTGAACCATAGACCTGGGATCCAAAAACAGCAAACATAGCATTTGAAATAAAGAGAAGTTTCTCTTTGATTTGATAGCTCCTTCCAGACCACCAGTTGCCAGAGGTCAAGGCCATTTCCAACCAAGGATAACTTATTTAACCCTTGTAATACTAGTTATTGGTTTTGATAGTACCCTGGATTGTAGGATCTTGGCATAGTCTTGCAGACTATAAGCTGTGTACACTCTGTGCTGTGTGTGTGTGTTTCTCTGTCTGTCTGCAGGAACACATGTTTTCTTCTTTCCTTCTTCTCTTGCTTCTTTAGGGATGCAGGTCACCCTTTCTTGTCAGTGTACTTTCTGTAGCATTTCATTTAAAAAAAAAAAAAAAAAACCTCTGAGAAACGCCCCCTTTTGGTGAGCTTTTGGCCTTTTCTTTCTGACACACAATCCAACTCTCCCAGTCATGAATTTGCCATTTTTTTTCTAAGTTCCATTTATATGTAGGTGGAAAGTTTTGCTGTTGGATTCTGTTCTTATTACCTATGCCAAGAATTCATGGCACACTGTTCAGTTAGTTTCTGAACTCCTCTAAGTATCAGGAAAAGCTTCCTGTGGGAGATAAAGACTGATGAGGAATAAGCCAAGTGGGGAAACATTGGACAAGCAGGCCAGGCACGAGCACTGTGTGAACTAAAGTACTGTACATTCAGCCTTCACAGGCCCGTTCCAGGAAAACAGATGAGATAGAAGAGAAAGCAAGAATGGCCATGATGCTGGCGCCACCTGCTATGGCCCTGTGATTCGGCCTCTCTGCACCCGTGCTGAACTGAATATTGGAGACAGAGTTTTGAGCAAGGTAGAAAAGAATAGCTTTATTGCTTTGCCAGGCAAAGGGGGACATCATGGGCTTGTGCCCTCAGAAATTGTATGTCCCCAACCCAGGGGTATTTGCTGAGGAGTTTTATAGCAATGGTTCAAAGGCAGGGTTGTGGATAAGGATCAAGGTGTGTGCAAGGCCTGCACTCCTTTAATAGGGCCTTGGGGAGTATCCTGGAGGCTGAAGCCTATTCCATACAAACAAGAAATGGGGGACACAGAAAGGTTTCTATGCTCAGCAGCCCCACAGGGTCTTGCTTGAATTCATACTTACATCTAGATGAAGATGGTCTGGAACCAGGGTGACCAACTGGACTCCTTAAAATGTATTTATACTTGTGGTTGAGTTACCTGAAAAATGAAATGCACAGAAGTGATTCTGCAGACAATCTAGAAAAGATAGCAAATATATAGTAGACTACTACTTTAAATAACCAGGTGACACAATTTGGCCCAAACATTGAGTTTCCATTAGCTGCAGTCTCTGGTTTTTTGGGCAAGTGCGTCCCCTATTGTTCCCCTATAGAGTGTTAACATTTATAAATTTTTAGTTGGGTTCTGGATTAATAATCTGTTCAAATATGCAATGTGGAGACAATTAGGCAAGCCACCTATATGTTGGAGACATGCATATGCTTGAAAGTTCAAGTGAAAACATTTTAGGAGTTGTGTGATTACTCAATATACACTGGCCATATTTTCCTAGGAAAATGTGCTTATAAAAATATGCTTTATAGAATCAAGCCCCCAAATTAAAAACATATTTTAGGAATAATTTAGCACTTCTTGAGAAATGAAATTCTTACTTTGGTGGAGAGGTAAAAGGCAAAGTGGAAAAAATTGCAAAAATGGCTGATATTCAAGAAAAGTCATCCTCCCCCAGGGTGATTTCACCATCTGAAAAATTAGTGTGAGGCGGGCTGGCTTCTGAGTTCTCTTTCGGAAAGAGATGACTTTGCACACACACATAGCCTTAGTTTTTAATTTTTTTAAAAAAGTTGCTGCGTTGAAACCTGCATCTAGATGTAAAGCACATTCTTCATTTATTTGTTAAATTGAAACACTATAGGAGCAAACTTAACTTCCTTGTTTCTGTCTCTTCAAGCACTTTAGTTATGGTAGGGGGCAAAATTTCCATTTCATTAATGAGATTTCCCACAAGCAGATTAAAGAGGAAATATGCCCTTCAGTCTCCTGTTACTTAACAGCATTGCATTTAGAAAGAAATGGCAGTATAAACCATCCACAAAAACAATAGCCAGGGGGCAAAATTCCAGTGAGACAGAATGTAGCTTAATCAGAAGGGTAACTTGGCCTTTTTCTCTCTCCTTCATGTGAAGCTTTATTGAATTATTTCAAGAGAAACCTATGGGAAAACATAAGATTATTTGCTTTCTACAAATAGTGGAATATAACATTGAAAGTTAGGATTACCACTTAACTGTTAGAGCCTTTACCCCAAAGTTACATCAACATTGTCATGGTGGGCAAAAATAAAGCTTAGAATTCCTTTTCTTTAATAATGAATAGGAACCAACTAAGATAACTTTGAATTATGCCATTACTAGCTCTAAATCTTAATTTACAATTGAAGTATGAAAGGGGGTCTGCTTAGTGGACCCTTAAGGCATATGAGATGCTGAGGTTTATCTGATTGTTTCGAGTAGAGGAATCACAGGAAATTGCTTCTGTTTCCTGTGGCTTTTGGTTCTTAAAACATAACCCTAAGGGGGCAGGTTGAGAGTATATTGATGCCTGGAAACATAGCAGTTCTAAACATGGTATTTCCAATAATGCATTCCTCCAAGAAATATTAATTGAGTATTTACTCTATGCTGGGCACAGTTCCAGGCACTTGGGACACACCATTGAACAAAATCAGTAGATATCTCCATCTGTGTGGATTTGACATTCTCATGGGGAGGCAGGCAATAAATCATAAACAGTCTATGTAAATTACAGTATGTTAGCAATGATAAGGAGAGTAGTGGATAGAGCAGTAGGGGAGGGGGAGGGGTGGAAAATTCAAGGTGGGTGTAGGGAGGTTGCACTATAAATGGGATGATGAGTCTCATCAGGGAAGCAACATTCCAAGAAGGACTTGAAGGAGATAAAATTATCTTGACTTAGGGCTCCATCCTAGATGTAACCCAGGTGTCTCCAGCTGCATGTCCAAGCTGTCCAGCCTCTTAAGTGGCATTTTCCTTTAAAGCATTGGCTCTGCACTTCTATCCACATTCTGTCTGCCCCCGCCCCCTGCTGCATAGTCTAGGTGGTCTTGGATTCCATCTCCCGTCTTGCTGAGCACTCAGCCCCCACTGAGACTCCATTTCCTGCGCTGTGTCCTTGGAATGGCAAGATGAGGGTGGTCTTCCCTTCTCCAGCTGTGCACATCTCCTTGATGAACACTGTTACACAGAACTGAATTTTACAGATAGCTTTGGGGAAAACAAAAAGTGTTCAAAACAGCAAACAGCTTAAAAATCAAATATTATTGACTTCTGTCCAACATTCCTCAGCCCCCTCCAGCCTGGGAATGACAAATGAGCCGGTTTCCCTTCTTAAGTTTATGTTCTCTAACCATGGGTTGGAAAGATCCCCTGGAGATGGAAATGGCAACCCACTCCAGTATTCTTGCCTGGAGAATCCCATGGACAGAGGAGCCTGGTGGGCCGCAGTCCATAGAGTCGCAAAGAGTTGAACATGACTTAGCGACTAAACCATGACCATGTTCCTAGATATTTTCTCTCTTTCTTATCTGATCCATCCAGACTTACTGGAACTGGGAAGCTGTCTCTGGAAGAAAACTTACCTTTTGTTGCTTTAACTTCTTCTGTCTTCATCTGCCTAGGAGTTCTCCAAATCCACTCAACACAGTTGATGTTTCCCAGTCCCTGACATGTTGTTCTGTGTCCTTTGTTCTCTCCTTTACTTCCTTTTTTATTTCCCCGACTCTTAAACACTGATCTCTGTCCTTTCCATTTGCTGTCCTTCTTCATCTTGTGTACAGTCTCCATAGGTCAGTGATTTTCAAACTGAGCTTTGTGAAATCCTCAAAATTCTGTGTATATCGGGGTCACCAAAGACAATATGGGGTAGGGGGGGAGCTGCCCTCTTTCTTCAGCTACAGTCTTTCTTTGTTTCTTGAATCTTTGCGTTTAGATTTGTCTTCTCTGTTGGAGATGTCCCAGAGGTGATCTTTGGTGGTCCAGCCTGTAGAGGCTTGAAGCAGGGTTTCTTCGGTTCCTGGCCAGAGATTTAGGCTGGGTCGTGTCTGTGAGAGCACTGAACTCTAGCCACTAGACCAGTAGCCAGTGACAGGGCCCAGACCCTTCAGCTTTGCAGAGAAGTTCCACAAAGATGGAGAGTAGGGAGACAAGTGTTTACTAGGAGGAAAACAAGTACGGTATGTGTGGATAGACACACAGGTGGACTCAGAGAGAGAGTCGCACCCTTGTGGTAGTTTGAATTACTTTTATGGGGCATTTCTTCTGGTTTCCTTTGGCCAAGCATTTTGATTTGCCTGGTTCTGAGTCTATATTTGGTATATCTCAGGATCCTCCAATGTGTGCACGTGCATCTCTCAGCCAAGATAGATTCCACTGAAGAGGTCTACGGATAGCTTAGCATCACTCCCCTTTTGACCTCCAAGGAGCTTTCTCATCAGGAAGGTTTCCTTGACTTCAAAGTGAGAAATATGTGGACTTATCTCTTACTTAGATAGGGCCCAACCTCCCCTCTTGATTGTCCTGCTATTGATACTTTAGAGTTTCTGTCCACAGGGAACAAACTCCAATTGCTCACCCTGGGGGAACCATCTGCCTCAGAAGCACTTCCAATATGTTATTTCTGAAACAGAAGCAGACTCTCTTCCAAATCTCTTTGACCTCCCATGCCGTTTACTGTCTCAGAATCTTTCGAGTTAGAAACTTCGGGGTGTGTGTGTGCGTCAGTTGCTCAGTCATATCTGACTCATTGTGACCCCATGGACTGTAGCCCACCAGGCTCCTCTGTCCATGGAATTCTTCAGGCAAGAATACTAAAGTGAGTAGTCATTCCCTTCCCCAGGGGATCTTTCCAAATCATGGATCGAACCCGAGTCTCCTGCATTGGCAGGCAGATTCTTTACCATCTGAGTCACCAGGGAAGTGCAGAAACTTTGATACCACTTGTTATTACCGCTCTCTAATTCACCCTGAACACATTATTCCAAGAGTCTCTCAAATGGAGCCCCTTCCAGCCATCTTCATGGCCTCGGCCCTTAGTTCAGAACCACACCTCTCTCTTGGATAATTGTAGCAGCTCCCTAAATGGGCTTGGGCATCCCAGGTGGTGCTAGTGGTAAAGAACTGCCTGCCAGTACAGCTGACACAGGTTTGATCCCTGGATCTGGAAGATCCCCTGGAGGAGAGCATGGCAACCTACTCCAGTACTCTTTCCTGGAGAATCCCGTGGACAGAAGAGCCTGGTGGGCTACTGTCCATACGGTTACAGCGAGTTGAACGTGACTGAAGCAACTTAGTAGGCACACAAGCACAAATGGGCTCACTGTCCAGTTCCTCTGGTATGCCTGCTAGAGTTACCTTTCATAAACACAAATCTGATCACTGCCCTGCTTAAACTTTCCTTTGGTTGCCTGGGGTCTGGCGCCTTAGGCTATTCACCCTCCTCATGGAGGGTAGCAGGTACATAAATTGAGTTGATTGAAAAATGGTTAATTGTTCTACATGTTGAAAAGCTTACAAAAGCAGAGAGGTCTTGAGGCCTTCTTCCTGTTTTATTTTGGCAAGACAAAAACTGGAAAAGCTTGGGGCAAACGGGCCTGCCAGTTTTCTGTGATGTGGAGACTCGTGCATTCTTCTGGGTGGCTTACTTAATTGCAAAGGTGTCTGTGATGTGAAAGCTAATTTTTAAGCAGTATTCCTTTCTGCAATGTTCCGACAGCCAGTTTTGGCTAAGATCCAGTGGACGTGTCTTCTTCAGTCTTGGCTCTTCAGTGTCTAGCTTGGTAACCGTCATATCATAAGTAAGCATTGAGTTAATAGTGAATGAATGAGTCAGCCCAGCAGGACTGTGGGCAGATTTCCAAATGGATAATTTTGCCTGCTTGCCTGCTTCCTTCCTTTCTTCCAATAGCTCTTGAGATTTGCCTGTGTTTCTGCCATCAGCAGTCACCACCGCCTTCTTGGCACATACATGCTAACTGAATCTTTTTCTGACTGTGAGAAACTCTCGTGGCACTTTTCATGCAAGAGGACAGTTTCTTTGCAAGGTGATAGGCAGAAGACCTTCAGGGTGGGTCATGGTCAGGGATGTGGCTTGGACTGGACTGGCCTCAGAATAACTTTTCTATCCCATATTTTCAAAGGATGTCATTGAAAAAAAAAAAAAAGATACTTGACTCTTCTCCAAATACTAGATTTGAAATCTGAATATTTTTTGAATGTTTATTTATTTATTTGCCTGCGTTGGATGTTAGCTACAGTATGTGGCATCTTCACTGTGGCTCGTGGGCTTCTCTAGTTGCTGCGTGTGCAGGCTTAGTTGCTCCTTGCACGTGGGGATCTTAGTTCCCTGACCGGCGATCAGACTCATGTCCCCTGCATTGCAAGGATTCTTAACCATCGGAACAGTTAGAGGACTCCTCAAACACATTTTATTGTATTTGTTTCTACTTTCACAAAAATTCTAGCCATTAAAATTTTGATGTTGAAATGGACAAAACAGGATGCCAGTTCAAGGGCTGAGTGCCAAAATGTTCAGAATCAGACTTGAATGGAGGGAACATGGCAGCTTTTATAAGAGCAGTGAATGAGAAACCAACCTTTCAAAGTCAAGTCACACCTTTAATTCACTTTTATTTATTTTTCCTTGAATTTTGAATTTTCTCATAATCACACTGTATGTTCAGGCTCTTTACAAAGAGCAATAACTGGATATTCAGGTTTGGTGAATTGCTATGAGCATAAAACTACACTCAATATTTTTTATAACCTAGAAGCGAAAAGAATCTCAAAAATTATATATATACATATACATATATATATATGTATATATAACTGGATCATCCTGCTATATACCTGAAAGTAATACAACATTGTAAATCAATAAAAATTAATTTTGAATTTTATCCTTCAATAAAAAACTAAAAGAAATTCATTAGAAAAAACAAAAATTAAGTCATTAAAGGCTAATATTTTGTATGCCCCTAGATACTGGAATTCTTAATATTTTATATCTCAAACAGAAAAAGTTTGTATCTACCTTCACATTCAGAAAGACTTTAAAAAAATGAGTCTTCCTTATTCTTCTTAGAGCTAGTCACAGTATATATGTGTATGTGTGCGTGTACATGTCTGTGTGTGTGTGTGTGAACACATTAAACATCTCAAATTAAAAGTGTAAGATGTGCTGTTAAAATTATATGATTTACCCATATTACCTACCTTTCGAAGTTTGGTAACAGAAGAAGTATTTTGACAGTACTTTGCAGAGTGTAACTACTCTACAAATACTAGTTGGATTCTTATTGCACAGAGAAACCCCCCATGAACCCTCTTTTCTCTTCAGGGCAGAAATCCAAGCCCACAAGGTGGGAGGATTTTAATGCTCTGGGACACAATTTGGCTTCTGAAGTCTATTGTGTATGTGATGGTAAATGCCATTGTCATGAATGGTCATGCTTTCCAGATACGCTGGACTCTTAGAAATGACCCATCCATGTGAGTGCCTGATTCACTTGGTCCTCAGGAAAGGCTGCATCTTACAGCCGCCTCCCCTGGATCCCCTGATCTGGCCATCCTTCTCAGCCTAGGAGGGGGTGAGGAACAGAAGGGGAGCCTTTTGCTACTTCTCCTTTGGAACTAGACCTTTGGTCAGAAGGCTTGACGCTTACCATGTTTGATGAATTTGTTAAGTGCAAAGAAATGAAGTAGAAGATGCTTTTTGGGAGACAGACTTTCCAAATTATTTCATTCCGTGACACACAGTTAAAAAGGTCTTGTGTACATCCTAAGTTGCTTAAGTTGTGTTCAACTCTTTGTGGCCCTATGGTCACAAAGACCGCCAGGCTCCTCTGTCCATGGGATTCTCCAAGTAAGGATACCGGAGTCGGTTGCCCTCCTCCCGGGGATTTTCCTGACCCAGGGATCAAACCCCATCTCTTACATCTCCTGCACTGGCAGCCAGGTGATGTAAAGGCAGGTGGCACTTTACCACTAGTGCTGCCTAGGAAGCCAAAATGGTCTTGCCTGTCTGTATTTATTAATAGTAGTATTCATATTCTTCTTGTTGTTAATCACTAAGTTGTCTCTGACTCTTTGCCACCCCATGAACTGTAGCCCACCAGGCTCCTCTGTCCATGGAATTTTCCAGGCAAGAATACTAGAGTGGGGTGCCGTCTCCTTCTCTAGGGGATCTTCCCTACCCAGGGATCAAAGCCATGTCTTATCTCCTGCATCTCCTTCATTGCAGGTGGAGTTGGTTTTTTTTTTTTACTGCTGAGCTACAAAAGAAGCCCAAGCAAAATAGACAACATTAATCAATAGTATTTACATTTTTCTTTTTAAAAATTCTTCTCAAAAACTGCAATCTCTTTAATATTAGGTCATCTTAATCATTAATACACTGGCCTAGTTAAGCCAGTATATTATTCTGTGTCCTGGAGTTTGAACCAGTAATGCATGCACTTCTTGTGGGGGAGGGGGTATCAGCTTAGATAAATTATATCACATTTACTTCTAGTTAGTTTCTAATTCAAGGTAACAACAAAAATAAAAAAGTAGAATTCTGAATTACCTGTGCTTGAATTTTCCACAAGTTTTTAGTGAATCCTAGCATAGATCATGCATTAGAAAATACTAGTTTTTCCAATATACACTATTTTTTTTGCATTAAATTCCTCAAACATACATATGAATATACAGATTAGTGTACAATGTTTTCATTTTCTTTTGTTTACCACTCTGCACAAAGTTTCATTTTCTCCATCTTTCTACTCATTTTTACAACTTGAAAGATGAAGAAGGAATACTCAGAGAAGTTATACAAGTGAAGTTCCCAAGTTGTTAACGTTGAATCCAGTGTGAAATCCACCAGGAAATATCGGGTCATAAAAGTATGTTATACTCTGACTCAGTCTGTCTGTGGATAGTGTGTGTGTGTGTGTGTGTGTGTGTGTGCGTGTGAATACAAACTATGATTATGATGCAGCCTTTGCTTCCTTGAAATCATTTGCCAGCCCCAAGCCCTAGATGCAGTCCTGGAGGGAGCAAATCTAGCCTGGCTGTTCCTAGACTACTTTTCCTATCTTCCACAACAGTTTCCTCTGTTAGCAGAGTCCATCACCAAGCTTACTTCTGTGGTTTTCCTTTTTTTGGAGGGGGTGGTAACATCTTTCTTGGGCTATAATTCATATATCATGCTGTTCACCCATTTCAGGAATACAACAACTCAGTGTGTTTGGATATAGTCACAGAGTTGTGTCACTATCACTCCAATCAGTTTTATAATGTTTTTATTATCCCAGAAAGAAACCTCATTTTCCATCTTCCAGTCCCTCCTCAACCATAGCCAAGCACTAACTTACTTTCTGTAAAGCTTTGCCTGTTCTGGGCCTTTTCAAATACATGGAATCTCACAATATTTGTCCTTTTGTGAGTGATTTCTTTCTTTAACATAATGTTGCCAAGGTTCATGCTTGCTCCTAAATGTGAATGATGGAAGGAATTCCAGTCTCCGGCTTACCTCGGTGGTGGTGGGAGTGAGGGCAGTATTTTCAGTTGATATCAATTCTCTAAATTGAACATTGTGAAGCCCTTTGTCCAGACATTTACCTTTTTAAGGAATTTTGCCTTTCTTACTCATAGAATAAAATAATTTCATTACAGATTAATAGCTAGAAACAAGATTTTAATGACTGTCAGAGAGACTCTTTCTTAACCAAGAAGCACATTTCTTTATTCTTTCTCAACCAAGAAACATATTTTAATTTTTATATCACCCTAATTTTTAATAGTCACAGATAAGAAATAGGAAAGAAAGTATTCTACTTTTAGAAAGAGAATGCAGTTTTGCACCCAAATTCTGGAGTCCTTTTGATGTTTTCTGTATCATTTTATAGTTGGATTAGAAAACTGAAAGCTACATGAATATATTTATTAGCCAGTGTGAACTGAAACAGTCATTTTGTGAGGTCTTCATGAAGATCCCTCCCACAGCAAGCAATGATAGCTTTTTAAATACTCTGCCAGGAAGATTGATGGGTGCCACCAAAACCATTTAAATTATTTTATTTATCTAAAATTAAAGTGCATATTGAGATAAAAGACCTATTTCAACCCCGATAGTCTCTGACTTCTGCTTTCTTCACTTCTGCCTTCTAAAGCCTTAAGGAATCCAATCACAGGGCCTACCTAATAGAATCCGTGTCATGCGATTGTAAAACTTTCCCAAATGTTACATGTGTCAAATAATACACAAATCAGGAAGGTATATGGCTCTTTTCAGGTGCAAACTTTCAAGGAATTCTTGTAGGCAAAGCCTTTAAACCTCTCCCCCAAATGAGTTTGAAAGTAAATTAAATTTTATTTAATTCAAAATTATTCTTCCCTTTTTCTGCTTTTCAGAAATATTTCTGGACTACTAAGTCAGGAGCTACTCATAGATTTATAATATAAGGTCAGGAAGCCAATTGAAATTGAGCTTTCTTAAAATTGTTTACTTGCTGATATCGCATACTGTGCCAAAGTAGAAGGCCTTCTTAACAGACTTCCTGGGCCAATCTGGAGAAAATTCAAATTATCAAGTTCTATTAAACATATTAATTTGCTCAGGCCTGTTTGTGAGCTGATCTAGCAGCAATGTGAATTGACTTAGAAAGTATTAAACATTACTGGTTTGATAGTCTGAGAAGGAAAGTCTTGGTTTCATGTTTTTCCTTTTTAAAATATTATCATGGCATTCAAATAGTGGCATATTTGTGTGTGGAGATACAGAGAAATGCAGCAAAGGGATAAATCAGAAATGACACAAGAATACAGCCAACATCCCAGGTCAACCCAACCCCTTGCAATCCCACAGTGCAGTTCCATTGTTTTGGGTATTTAAATATGAAATACAATACTTTCCAAGCCTGTATTTTCTTTTCTGTTAAAACAGGAATACCGTGTGTGTGCATGTGCATACATGTGTGTGTGATTGCATATGTGTATACATATGACCATGGACATTTATGTGCAGAGAGAGATCATGTTTACCTGAACATTATTTTTCTCAAAACCGTAACTCTTGGTTTTCACATATACCGTGTGCTGTGAAAATCTTGGCAACTTCCCTTGTAGCAACTTTTTAAGTTGGTGAAAAAGTTCAGTGTTATTTGAGAAACACGAGATACTGACAGAAAGACTGGTGTGTAACGTATATGCACAGGGGAGCCTGATGGAAATGGTGGTGAGGGTTGAGCCTGAAGTTTTACATTTCCTGCCTTCACTGTTTTTAGGTTGCATAACTGTAATGTTTTCATTACAACAGTGGAAGGAATTTACCTTCTTGATGTTAGGGAGGTGGCTAATTTAGAGAATGAATCACCAGCAACAGCTAGGTGTTTGTCTACTGATTAACCTGGGCAGAGTGTGAATGGAGCTGTGCAAACCTTCCACCCACACTGCTGAGCCACACGAGTCAGTTGGTGGGGAATTGGGCCAAAGGAGAAGGAGCCACAGATGAACCTTTGGGCAGGAATGGAGACGCAGACGTGAAAAACAGACATGTGGACATGGCGAGGAGAGGGCGGGGTGGGACGAATTGGGAGATTTGGATGGAGATATATATATATACCACCATGTGTAAAATAAATAGCTAGTGGGACCCTGTGATATAGCAAAGGGAGCTAGCTATACCAATGATGACCTAGAGGGGTAGAATGGCTGGATGGATGGGAAGGAAGGTTAAGAGGAAGGGGATATATATATACACACACACATATATATATATGTATATACACACACATACACACACACACACACTCTTATAGTTGATCCACTTTATTGTGCAGCAGAAACTAACACAACATTGTAAAGCAATTATATTTCAATTAAAAAAAAAAAAGCAGAAGTGTCCCAGAGTTCATGAACTGCTTGAATAGCAGCCTTATTTGGGGAGCAGCAAACATTTGGGATAGATGGTCGGCATGTGTGTGTTTCATCTGAAGGATTAGGGACAGACTGAGGATGAATGGTCAGCTCTGAACTCAGACTGCAATAAGAAACAAAAGAAAGGATCCTGATGAAGTCATTGAAGTCTATTGTGGGCATCTGTTTTGCTACTAGTAAAAGAAAAGCTTCATTTTCCTTCCTGCACCGTTGCAGCCTCCAAAGTTGATGCCAAGTGGTGGGCTTCTCAAAGAGATGCCCTTGAAAGAAGTATCATCTGGAAAAATGGTTTATAGCTGATCTTATATATGTGTATATGTGTATCTTAACAGAAATAGAGACACAGATGTAGAGAACAAAGTATGGACACCAAGGGAAGAAGGGGAGGGTGGGATGAATTGGGAGACTGGAATTGACATATATACACTACTATATATAAAATAGATAACAAATGAGAACCTATTGTATAGCACAGGGAACTCTACTCAGTGCTCTGTGGTGACCTAAATGGAAAGGAAATCCAAAAAAGAAGAGGGAATATATGTTTGCATATAGCTGATTCACTTTACTGTACAATAGAAACTAATACAACATTGTAAAGCAAGTATATTCCAAAGAAAATTTTTTAAAAAAAGAAGAAAGAAATACCTTCCCACTTCTCCAATGGCCAGGCCAACTGTAGTGATTCCCCCCGCACCTTCCTCTGTACCCCCAGAGCTCCATGGGGAGTGCAAGAGACAAGAATCCCAAGTCTTGGCTCATCCTGTTACAAACACGAACACGATGGCCAAATACCAGCTTGGTTGGTTGGCTATGGGCTCCTGAGATGCTTTATTTTTTTTCATCAGCCATCAATTTCTTGGGGCAAATGTTTACAATCCCAGTTCATCAGGAAACTCAGTGTCTGGACTCAGTCTTTCTGGGGTTGCCTGCTCCTGATGTCCTCATCCTATTTATTCAGACGGGGAGCTGTCCGGATTGGCCCCGCTGAGAGAGTTGGCATCCAGAGCCGTAATTTACACCATCTATCTCTTTCTGGCGCTTGGGCCTCTGGCAAATTGCATGTCTTGGTGTTGGATTAGTTTGGAATTTAATCATGCATTATTTTCCCTCCAATTAAATTATTTATATATTTGATTAACGTTTTCACTGCCAGGAAGTCAAGTTTTCAGTGAAACCACAAATAAACACAGGCCCGTTGAATTTCAGGCCTGCCTCCTAGGGAATCTGCCTGTCTGTTTGAGTGTTAAGAATTCACTGTGTATTCCTTTTCTTAGCTACTTAGGGTTTTGGTGAGCAAAGAAGAGGTGCTTTTTTCACGCAGTCCCAGGAACATGGTGCAGAGAGGGACATCTGTCTGGCTAACTCCCTCCCTTCATGTCATCATCCCAGGACTTTCACTCTTATTGCTTTTTACTGCCTTCTCTGTGCTCTGGCCCTGAGACATACCTCCTCCTAGTTTTACTTCCTCAGGCTCAAGAGCCAGCCTAACCAAGAATGTCAAGGGTTCTGTTAGCCCAGAAAGGAAACTTTGAAGTCATAGGTTTCAGGAAGAGCAAAACAAATGGCCCACAGGCAAAATCTGGCTACTCCTTGTGTTTATACAGCCCAGGAGCCAAGAATGATTTTTACACTTTTAAATAATTAGAAAAAAGATGTAAAGACTGTCCTAGGATACTTGACAGTTTCAGCATCCGTCAACAGATAGCTGAGCCCATTTATTTGTGTGTTGAAACAGCAGCAGAGGTGAGCGGCCTCGATAGAAACCTTTTGGCCTGCAGAGCCTAAAATATTTACTCTTTGGCTTTTTACAGAAAAAGCCAGTGTAGTTCATCACCCCCATTTTACAGACAGGAAAAATTATGTCCCAGATAGGTGAATTGTCCAAAAGTACATAGCTCATTCGAACTTTGTCTGGGGGCATCTTCCACTGCACCACCTTACCCACCCACCCACCGGCCCCATTCCCATGCTTATGTGGTATGAGCTCTGTCCGAACATGAGCCCTACATGAGTGCCCACTGCAGAGGCCAAAGCGGTTTTTTTAGCAGAGTAAATGTTTAGGACACTTGGACACATAAAGTCTATGATTTCTTGGAATTTTAAGTTTCACCTGAAATCTAGCTTCAGGAAGTGTTTTAAGCTCAAAGATGCCAAATGACACATGGGACCTAGTGTATAGCACAGGGAACTCTGCTCAATATTCTGTAATAACCTAAATAGAAAAAGATTTGAAAAAGAATAGATACATGTATACGTATCACTGAATCACTTTGCTGTACACCTGAAACTAACACAATATTGTTAATCAACCCAACATAAAATAAAAATTAAAGCATAAATAAATAACCTAAATAAGCAGAAAGATGTCTGTGTTTCTTTGAAGTAATTGATTATGTCCTGTGCTCAGTATTTGAACCCTTAAAGACAAACAAGACTGACCTGGTCTCTGCCAACTGAGGTCAGAGAATCTCATTCCAAAAACAGTAACTTGTGGTCTCCATCCAGGTTGGCACTCAAGCAGCTTTGGAAAAACACAAGCATGTTAGACAGGACTTAGGTATACTCTATGGGGCAGAAAGGGAAAATTCCCAAGATGCTAACCTTTTTGAAAGTGAGGTTGCTTCTACGGTCCCGAGGAGTATCTCCTCTGTTCCTCCCCAGATGAGAGAAGGCTGGGTATTGTGGTTACTGATGGGCACTGGATTCCTACCACTGGGATTTTTCGGACATTGTCCAGAGGTCAAGGCTGATGCAACTTGGCCAGGTATTAATCTGAGATGGTTTGCATTTTCCGGGCACTGCTTTCATCAGCCCATTGTCAGCACTGCCATCCCAGCTCAATGGAAGATCCCTCGACTCACTGGTCAGCAGCTTCTACACTTTTGGTTACTAAAGTCTCATCCAGTTTAAACTTATAGCCTCTTGTCCAATCACAGCCTTCTTTCCCTACACCGGCCAGGCTCCCAGCTCAAGGAGGCTGGCAGGCTGTTTGTTTTTCTCCCACCTCACCCATATGAAGGAGGGCACCTCTTTCCTCTCCGCCCAGAGTCTGGCTCCTCCAGCCTGATGGGGAGGACAGGAGGCTTTACTGGCTTCAGGTGGCACCTTCCCTAATGCCAGGCCATTTGGGGCAGGTGTCGTGGTGGGTGCACGTGAGTTCCATGCAGGGGTCTATCTCATAGTCTCCCTGCTGGACACCTGACCCAGTGTGCTGCATTTTAGGTGGGCCCACACTTGGCTACCTCACTGGTTTCCACTGGGCCCCTGGAAGCTCATGCCTTCCTACTACACCGAGCAGTGGCAATGCTGGACTGCTCCTATGTCTGCCTGGCGCATCCGCTCCTGCCTATATGTTCCTCTCCCGGTTCCTCAATGACACCAAGATCTGACCTTCTCTGGGGGCTTCCATCCATCTTTTTTCCCACCCCGTCCTCACCTGCACACCCACCAGGTCTCCACTCATCCTTCAGTCCCACTTTAAATGCCACTCACTGGAGAAACTGACCCAGGTCTTTGGTGCTCCCCAAAGATTTTGGACCCTCTGTTAATTGTTTTTCTAAAGCCCTCTTATTTCCCTTCCTAACACTGATCATGACTATAATTGTACAGTCATTTAAGCCATTATCCATGTCCCTCCAGCAGACTGTAATTTCCTCAGGAAAAGACTCAGGTCTGTCTGAGTCCACAGCACAGGACCTGATATGCAGCAGTACTCAGTACACACATGTCAATATGTGGGGATAGATGAAATGTTGCGATCACTGAGTACTTCTTTTATTCCCTTCGGCAAGATGGGGTTCACATTTGGACATCATTCCAATCATTCACCTGACATCATTCCAATCACTGACCTCTGGACAATGTCCGAAAAATCCCAGTGGTAGTTATTTTGCATTCTCGATACTCTATTATTTTAAAGTAATATAGCATCTCCATTAAAATCTTACTGTATGGATACTGGGTAAAATGCAGTTAAAGTAAGTCAGGCAAAAGCATCAAGTATAAATTCTTTGCTCCAGAGAAAGTTCAGTGTCTCACCTAAGCCAATCAAGCCAACAGATATTTATGGAGGACTTGCCAAGTACCAGAGCCACCTCTCAGTGGCTGAGAATACGAAACCAAAAGATGTGGGTCCTGACTCAAGGAGTTAACTAAACCCAAATCCTCAGGTCATATTCCAATTTTAACTTTCCCTGTCTCTTTCCTCCTTCCCTTCTTTCTTCCCTCCCTCTCATCTTTCCTTCTTTTTCTTTCATGTCTTCATCCAAGGAGCTTAATGTCTAATAACATGGAAAATAGCTGAACCAAGAGCAGTCTTTATGGAGGGGATTTGTGTGACCGTTAATTGTTTTCCCCAGAAAGGAGACTTCGTACAACCCTTCTGTATCATGTGGGCTTAATGATTGGGCTTCTGTACCTTTCTGGGACAGTCTTGGGCGATGTCAAAAGACCACAGACATGTTCTTCAAGCAAACATTTAAAGGTGGCTGACACATCTGTTCTCTTCATCCATGTATGTGCCCCTGTATCACTTTAAAAAATATATATTATTGTAGTATAGTTGCTTTACAATATTGTGTTAGTCTCTTCTGTACAGCAAAGTGAATCAGCTCTGAGTATCCATGCGGGCATACGTGCTAAGTTGCTTCAGTCATTTCCAACTCTGTGAGAGCCTGCCAGGCTTCTCTGTCCATGAGATTCTCCAGGCAAGAATACTGGAGTGGGTTGCCATGCCCTTCTCTAGGGGATCTTCCCAACACAGAGATCAAACCCGAGTCTCTTATGTCTCCTGCAATGGTAGGTGGGTTCTTTACCACTAGCGCCACCTAGGAAGCCAGGTAAGTATTTATGAAAGTGAAAAGAAAGTGAAAGGCGCTCAGTCGTGTCTGGCTCTTTTGCGACCCTGTGGACTATACAGTCCATGGAATTCTCCAGGCCAGAATACTGGAGTGGGTAGCTGTTCCCTTCTCCAGGGGATCTTCCCAACCCAGGGATTGAACCCAGGTCTCCCGCATTGCAGACAGATTCTTTACCAGCTGAGCCATCAGGGAATTCCAAGTATACATACACATATGTGTGTGTGTGTGTGTGTGTGTATACATATATATATATATATACACCCCCTCTTTTTTGGATTCCCTTCTCATTTAGGTCACCACAGAGCACCGAGTAGAGTTCCCTGTGCTACACAGTTAGGTTCTCATTAGTTATCTATTTCATGTAGAGTAGTGTATACATGTCAGTCCCAATCTCCCAATTCATCCAGTCCCCTGTCCCCCTTGGTGTCCATGTGTGCGTTCTCTACATCTATGTCTCTAGACTACCATACAGAGTGAAGTCAAAAAGAGAAAAGTATTGTATAACATCACTTATGTATGGAATCTAGAAAAATGATACAGGTGACCTTGTTCCCAGCATCACTGTTAAGAAACTGTCATCCTGAGGACAGTTAGCTTTTTACAGAAAACACACAACTGCCTATCAGGGGATTGTGATGCTGTGATGAACCGGAGTGATTCTCTATGGGTTCTTCTTCATGTGCAGAGCTTGTGAAAGGATCTTGGTTGTCTGCCTGCACCCTGGGCCATATCACCTGCTCTCTCCTGCTTCTCCGGCTTTCTGAGAGTTGTTCTAGCAGAGCACACCGTGATCACTTTTCTCTGCCTTCATCCAGTTTTAAACTACCAACACAACACAACAGACTGCTTTCTTTTTTTTTTTTTTTCCTTACAGCAGCCGACCGCCTAGTGGAGTAACTGGGCAAGGCTGAGTGATGGTGGAATTTTACCCCCACACCCCCAGAGAACACTCAGTTAGGACCCAGAGCCTCATCAAGAAAGTAATTAAACGCTGTGTCACTGCTACGTGGCCCAGGAAACCCAGAGGAGGTTTCTCTCACTGCACAAATTTTTTGGTGGTGTTTCTATGTATGTGTGGGCAAGGGTTCACAAATGCCTTGAATTAAGGCAGATAAAGTACGGGGCAAACAGAGAATAAACCGAGAGGATAAACCTAGGGCACAAATTTCCCCCATCATCCATGACTGAACATTATCTTACTAGAGCAGACCTAAGTTTGATCCAAATTAAGAACCACCTCTTTTGGTGTATCTGTAGGTTGCACCTGTCTCCCAGTTGTAGGACATTTGATGTATGAATCCAAGAAACTCTATTAGTATACAATGGGATTCTAAAACTTTGAATCGGAATTCAGAAAAATTTCAGGGACATTCAACTTCATTTTTTAAAACCAAACTCACAGAATTCTACAGCTGGAAAGAACCTTAGAAACTAGGGGATTCGTTCCTTTATTTTGTGCTGGAGGATAGCACAGACCCTCAGAGACTAAGCGTTTTGTTGACAATCACCTGGCCTTCATTTTCAGAGTCAAGTTCATTTCTCTGTGATCCCTATCAAAAGAATGATCTCACTGATTGGAACTAAAGTGCCATTTGAAAAAGTGCTTTGGTTTTTCTCATTCCTTGTTACAGACGTGTGTGTGTGTGTGTGTGTGTGTGCGTGTGCGCACGCGCGCGCACCCTCCCTGCAGTCTTGAGCCACATCACTAGCCCAGGTGCTACCCAAGGCCTGAAGAAGGTGAGAGCTGGAGGTCCCCTCTGTGGTCACTTCACCTTGACCCCACTTGGCAGGTGAAAGATAGCAGAGGCCCAGAGAGGACATGTGTGCCTCACCCCTTTTCACAACTCCTGTCTTCTGTTGCCCTTGCAGTACCTTTTCCAGGACTCCAAAGCTTCTTCCAAATCCTGTCACCCTTGCTAGTTAAAAAAAGTGTCTCTCCACAGTTGGTAAGAGCAAACTGACTTAAGAAATGTACTAACCAGAACAGAATTGTCTGCCATATGGGAAAGGTACCGTGGAGCTTTTAGGACTTAAGGTTAGGGGATTTGGGGCCCTCTGTTATGTTGCCTGCAGAAAAAATTGTACATTTCCATTTGATTTCTCTCTTTTTTTCCCCCAAACCCAGCATATAAATAATGACCACATCCATGGAGAGAAGAAGGAGTTTGTGTGCCGGTGGCTAGACTGCTCGAGAGAACAGAAACCCTTCAAAGCCCAGTATATGTTGGTGGTGCACATGCGCAGGCACACGGGGGAGAAGCCTCACAAATGCACTGTGAGTCCTGGGTGGGGGGGAGGGGGCGGGATCTCCACTGAGAGGGCGTCTTGCACCCGTGGGTCCTTCGTCTTACTCCGAGAACCAGAACCGTGCCAGCTGATGAGTGGTGGGAGAAGAGGGTTGGAGCGCTGTTTGTGGTAGACTCCCGGGGCTTGGAGAGGGGACAGGAGGGAAGAATTAGAGAAAGAACGCTGACAGCTGAGCTCTGAGAGATAGTGGAAGGAAGTGTCCTAGACCCACCCTGTCCAACATGGTGGCCTCAAGACCACGTGCTTTGGAGATGTGACTGGGCAATCAAGGAGCTGATTTTTTTTCAATTTTTATCTAATGAAACACTTGGCTAACAGCAACTGAGTCAGCCCAGCTCTGCAGAGTAGCCGGTGGGCATGTCACAGCAGGGAGCAGCCATCTAGCACTGGGAATGAACATGGGGTCTGTCACATCAGAGCCGTGGAGGGCTCAGGGAAGGCACAGGGAAAGGCCAGTTTCAACTTGAAAAACTTCAGTTGACTTTTTAAAAATATAACCTGTATGGCTTTAGATTTTTCCTCGGCCCTCCCCCCCAGCACCCCCTTGTCCTCCAGTCTGTCACCATGGCCCAGTACAGACCTAAGAGCAGGAGGCTAAGCTTTCCTTCACTAAGGTGCCCGCCAGGCACACTCAGGACTGAGCCTTGGTACTTTACATCTTAAAGGGCCTTTACAAACAGGATCAAATTCCCTGTCTTTGTAGGGACACAAAGCCATATTAATGAACTTTGTGCTGAATCTGAAATCAGTGGGAATTCAAGGAGATCCCTGAGCAGATAATGAAACCCATTGTCCACATTGAGTGGCCTATTAAAAAAAAAAAAAGTCCTTGGATTTTTACTAGCACTGAAAATGCTTTCTCTCGAATTGCCCTGAGCGCACCATCTGAATCCCAATAAAGGCAGAGTTTAGTGGACTTTTGTTCCTTAGTTTTGAAAAGCTGCCGACCCTCCAAACGTCCGTCTTTCATTCACTTGGAGCAAGTGAGAGGCAGAAGTTGTCATTGTGTGGGGTCATCCATATTTACCTGTCGTCCTCAGTTTGAAGGTTGCACAAAGGCCTACTCGAGACTCGAAAACTTGAAAACACACTTGAGATCTCACACTGGAGAGAAACCATATGTCTGTGAGCACGAAGGATGCAACAAGGCTTTCTCTAATGCCTCCGATCGCGCCAAGCACCAGAACAGGACACATTCCAATGAGGTAAGGCTCCTCCGGGAGACGCCTGTTGGGTCCAGAGCTCGGGGAGGTGGGGGGCAGGGAGTGGAAATAAGGAAGAATCTTCTGGGGAATATACTTGGAGACGTGAGCCTGTTCCATTGTAGTTTCCTCTGGCCACTCCCAGCATGAGTGGATGTTAATGCTGCAGGTGAAGGCTTGGGGGTCCTCAGAGGAAGGGCTGAAACCTGGTCTTCGATGAGAGAGACAAGCTGAGGAAGGGGGACCAAGTTTCCTGTTGTTCAGTACTGCCACCTACTGGTCAAACAGTAGGAGCATTTAACTTGGAATTGTACCCACTCACTCTGCCTGGAATAGCAGGAATGCGTTTGAAGGACGGTGACCCTGGAAGCACTAAGGAGAGACTGAGAAGAGAGGTGTTGACAGCTGACAGCTTACTGCTAAGACAGCCACTTTTATTTGCTTTCTCCAGGTGGTATCTTCAAATGCATGATATCAAAAAAGACTTCTGCACAGCAACCTGACTTGGCTAAATAGGATTTCCAGACAGTCTAAATTCCAAAGGGTCTTGGAAGCTTATTTTCAGAAACCCAGAATGGTTTCTAGTCAATTATTTAAGATAATATATTGAGTAAAGCTTCAGGGGTTTCCTGTTGTGTTGTTGTTAGTTTGAGGTATTTATCCCCCACACATTTCAGAGAAGCGTTAAGAATAAATGAAAATGGTTTCTAATTCACTTTGCTTACATTTTAACTAGCTTTTGCCTGCAGATCTCCAGCTTCTCCTTGAAGGTCTAGCTCAGATTCTGCCTCTCTCTGTGAAACCTTCTCTTGAATGAATTCAGAGATTAACACAAAGGCTTCCCACATCTGTGGTGGAAATAGGCTAGCTAACCAGAATTTGTTCACGAGATGTAGTTCTGCCCCACAGAGTGGGTCATCCGTTTGCTTGAAATCGTGTGAGAGAGGGAACATTTTGACCTTGGTGTGACTCTCATCTGACCCCACAAGGTACCAGTCAGGCCCTTCGTGATCTTCCAGAGAAGAGCTGGAAGAGGGAATTGGTTAAAGTGCACCATTCAGCTCACTGGCCACTGGCTTGAAGGTGGCAGAGATGGCCCTCACCAAGTTTCCTTCCAGCTGAACTGACAAAGGAAAAGTATCTCAAAGGGGTTTCACCTCACTCTACAAAAGCACTCTCGCACATTAACTCACACACATGAGTTCACCTATACAGACCCTAGTGGAATAAAGAAACCTGAGTCCTTTGGGATCTATAATATTGATCTGCTGTTTGCAGATGTTTTAGACAAGATACCGCACCTCCATTTTTTTTTTTTTTTTAATGTCAAAAATGCTTTTACGATGTGTGGTGAAAGTGAAAGTCGCTCAGTTGTGTCCGACTCTTTGCGACCCCATGGACTATACAGTCCATGAAATTCTCCAAGCCAGAATACTGGAGTGGGTAGCCCTTCCCTACTCCAGGGAATCCTCCCAACCCAGAGATTGAACCCAGGTGTCCTGCATCACAGGTGGATTCTTTACCAGCTGAGCCACAAATTGTAATCCAATGTACTTGTTTTGTACAAAGTTTTAGGGGGTCTGAAATAGACAGATCCATAGAGACAGAAAGACTGGTAGCTGCCACAAGCTGGGGGGAGGAGGAATAGGGGTGACTGAAAATAGGTACAGGGTTTCTTCTTGGGATGCTAAAAATATTCTGTAACATGACAGTGGTAACAATTACACAAGACTGTGAATATGCTAAATGCCACTGGACTCTGCCGTTTAAAAGGGTTTTCTTTATAGTATGTGAATTATGTTGGGTTGGCCAAAATGTTCATTTGGGTTTTTCCATATGGACTTTCCATACAAATCTTTGGCCAACCAAATATCTCAATTTAAAATGTTTTAGGGGATTTGATTAACTTAACCTAGAATTTAATTAATCTATTTATATTTCATATACTTAGGTACAATTATGACCAGAAACTTAGAAGGCATACATTCCTATAGAGTCTCTCCTGTTATTGTGGAGCCAGTTGGGCACTGAGAATGTTAGAACTTCAGCAATGAGTAGATATAAACATGCTTACTTGAGTTTTTATCTTTTTATGAGCTTCAAATGTGTGCCCACATCTGTTTGCTTTAATGAAATGCATTATAATGGAGCTTGAATTCTTCTGTGCATTAGAAAGTGCAATGTTGTATGAGAGTTGAATATCCATCATGAGGTTAAAATGTATCTTGGTCAACAGTATCTTTCACCAAAATGGAGCGATTTACCTGAATTAAATGATTAACATTGACCATAAACACATAAGTAAAATTTTATTCACAATCACGTAAATCATTTTTCTCCGTTCCATGAATAGAGAAAGCCCTCAGCTTTGCCTATGAATGATAGACAGTTTCAGATACGTCAAAATTAAGTGTGTCTAGGAAATCCAGATTTGTATGATCAATCACCCATAGACAAATCCAGATGTCTTCTTTCATGTATTTGTCCTCTTATTTGTATCTTCATCTTTTCTCTGAACAAATATTGATAGATGGTTATCTGGCAAGCAGGTTGCTATTCTGGATGAGGCAGATGGTGTGGAACAGAATAGGAAGCAATTCCCATTTGGGGAAGCTAATCTAGCTCTCACCCCCGTGGCTGTCCTGCCTATGTAGGGCCACTGAACCATTGCAGTGGCCTCTGACCAGGCTCCCTACTCCAGAACATGGAGCTCCTGTTCCACCCCAAACCAGATGAAGCCAGTTTCCTTGAGCTCTGATTTGGTTGTATCTCCCTATCCAGAAAGTTCCAGAGCCTCCATCTTTCCTAGGAAAAGTTTAGACATCTTATGCCTGTATTGGATTGGCCAAGAAAATGTTTTTCTGTAAGATACTTTCTGAACTTTTTGGCCAACCCCATATCTGCTTTCACCTGCTCAACCCCAGTCTTCCTTTTCCGCAATCCCTTGACCTCTCACCATGATGAACATGAACACAACCTTCCAGACAGCATGCCCGCATGCCTGGCGTGGTCCTACTATTGGACCTTTGCTCTGGATACTTTTTTTTTTTTTGCATTCTCTTCCCTCATTTTTATCCTTCAGCATCTTGTTCATCTTTCAGGACCCAACTACAACACCTTTTCTTAATCAAAGCTCTGTTTATCAAGCACTTATTATGTGCCCCATATCACATCATGGTAAGCACTATGTATACATGGTCAGATTTAGTTCATACCCTGACCCCCATGACCCAGATACAGAAATTTGATGATTGATGCCTTCCACCATCTTCCCAATGAAAGAATGATTCCCCTCTGTCCATATCCTTCTTAGCATCCACACTTTTCATATTTTCCATTCTTTGAGATTTAATCCTGTCATATATAAAACTGTGCTCACAGAGTCTTATATCTAGTAGGGATCATTAAATGTTTATCTAAAATTTTATTTGGATAAATTCTACAAAGTCAAGCAGAATGAAAGTGTTCACAAAGTATCTTTCAGTTCAGGGAGTCAAAAAGGCAATCATGGTGCCAAAATTTAAATGTCTAGGACAGGAAATAATGGATAAGTTAGAACCCTGACAACATTTATCTTTACCTACACTTAGATTGCACTTCAGTCATTAATCAGAACAGAATTTGGGGGCCAGTCTTCATCAAGTAGTTAGTGTTTGTTGTGAAGTGTTGTTTCCTGACCTTGTGTGCTTGGAGATTTTTGTAGGTGGCTATTGTTTATGTGCACATACCAGGGCACATGGGCAACACATGTACTTGTTGGTCCTAGAAATGCAGGAGCTGATGAATATTAGTAGATTCATTCCATCTCTAGCTGTGTCCTCATTTCCAAATTAACCCATGATACACACACGCAGACATCTATGGGAAGAATAATTCTTCAAACCTGGAATGCTGGCCTGGCTTTGTGCTCCCTCTCCCCGCCCCAGACATTGCTGGCCCTGTCACAGCAGTGCAGTGAGCCAGCAGAGGGCCAAGGTCAGACACTATACAGTAATAGCACTAATCGTCAGAGCCATTCTTCTGTCCCTAATGCATAGAATTTGATGTGCTCATTTCATTATACATATATATGCTGCAAATCACACAAGCTCCTGAAGAGAAGTAATTTGTAGTTAATGGGAATCAATTCAACCCAAAATTATCTCAAATTTGGAGGTGAGGTCTCTCAGCATTCTAGAATCTTTACCTTATTCCATTAGGGCATGCCATAATTTTAGGCAGCACTCAGTCTGTTCTTGGGCTTTTAGTGGAAAAGCATCATTCTATAAGACAGGGACTCTTTTTTAATCCAATGGATACATTACATTAATCATGTCTTTCATGACTATTGTTTATCTAATAGCTCATCTCCTGATATATACAGATGTAAATATAGACTCATATAAGCATCCATGAATATATTACATTTCAAATGAAGTAAACAGAATCACAGTTCTGATGTTGGTTATGAATATAACACCAGCAGTTCTGTGATGTGAGTAAATATTCAACCATAAGGGTCCATATAATTTTTGATGACTATAGGTTTGACTACTGACCCACACAGAAAATGAAATTAGCATGAAATAATTTCTAGACCTTAGTACCCAGGAGCAGAGCCTCACCTAGAAATACTCATCTCCAGAATTACATCTACCAGCCCTCATCGGTTTATGAGTGAGCATTTGTGGATACTCTAACAGGGCTTAGGACTTTATAGATCAGAAAGGTTCTGGATATTCTGAGCCCTGAACACCCCCACATAGTTGTATCACAACCCAAAGGATCATATTTTAGTGATATCTAACCTAAGAGAGGCTACAGCAATTTTTAAAAACATTTATTCATTTATTATTTATTTGTCTGCACCGGGTCTTAGTTGCAGCATGCAGGATCTTCAATCTTTGTTGTGGCATGTGGGCTCTAGGTCCCTGATCTAGAGCCCCCTGCATTGGGAGCACAGAGTCTTAGCCACTGGACCACCAGGGAAGTCCCAGGCAATTACTATTGTTATTATTATTTTTTACTATGTCGATGTGTAAAGAGCACATTTTAAAAGGTGGAAGAGGGATTTTTAGGTCTGAGAAACAGGAATTCGTAAGAAATGTCTTCACACAAGCTCTCCCCAAAGATGTGTAGCATTCTTCTTATGAAAGGATGGGTGTCTTTTAAGCCTTCTTCTTTTATCATCACCATCAGCATCACCACCATCATCATCATCAAATTATCTTGGACACCATGTGACCCCATGACACTTCTTCCTACTCACAGAATACATTTTTCCAGGAGCACAAACACAATTTACATGTTCTAAGCTCTCCCTGTGTGTGTGTGTGTGTGTGTGTGTGTGTGTGTGCACACGTGCACACATACACTCAGTTGTGTACTACTCTTTGTGACCCCATGGATTGCAGCCCACCAGGCTCCTCTGTCCATGGAATTTTCCATGCAAGAATTCTGGAGTGGGTTGCCATTTCCTACTCCAGGGGATCTTCCTGACCCAGGGATCAAATCCATGTCTCTTGTATTGCCTATATTGGTAGGTAGATTCTTTATCACTGTGCTACCTAAGATTCCCAAGCTCTCCCTGAGCACTCTCTAAAATAGTAATGTGTTCAAGCTAGATTCCGTGGACCCCAAACTATGTCCAAATAGTCTTTATTAAACCACTGCACCATTTAGGGGGTTTTGAATACCTCAAAACCTTGTGATCATGCTTTGAAATAATTAAAAATATAATGACGAGCCACAAGAGACTGTTGGGCCATAATGAAGAGCCACAAGAGACTGTTGGGCTGGGGATAATCACTTTGATAACAATCTGTTCTTTCATTGTTGGGGCATTTGCCAGAAACCATATGTGTGCAAAATCCCTGGCTGCACCAAGCGGTACACAGACCCCAGCTCCCTCCGGAAACACGTGAAGACTGTGCATGGCCCAGAGGCTCATGTCACCAAGAAGCAGCGTGGGGACGTGCATCCCCGGCCCCCGCCCCCACGAGATTCCGGCGGCCACTCACAGTCTAGGTCACCTGGCCGGCAGACTCAGGGAGCCCTCGGGGAGCAGAAGGACCTCAGCAACACTACCTCAAAGCGGGAAGAATGCCTCCAAGTGAAAACGGTCAAGGCGGAGAAGCCCATGGTATGTCACTCGCTTTCCTTCTGATTGTCCCAGGTCTCTAAAGGGGCCAGGTAGGGTGCTGAGTCGGGGGAGGACCACATCACCCCTGTCCTCACTGGAATCCACTGTTTGATTTAAGGAGGTCAGAGCTCATTGATCTCAATTGCTTACCCCAGCTCAGAAAAGAGATTTGAGGTTTCCTAACTGCTTTTTCTAAATCGATCTGGAAGTTGTGGCAGGTAGACACACACCACTAACCACATTTTCAGGAGGCCTCTAACATAGAGAATTATTCATTGGGTCCCTCTATAAGCATGTTTTCTGACTTCTTTGCCTTGATGACCCCAAGAGAAATAAGCCATGCATGCATGCTGAGTCGCGTCAGCTGTGTCCAACTCTTTGTGACCCTGTGGACCACAGCCCACCAGGCTCCTCTGTCCATGGGATTCTCTAGGCAAGAATACTGGAGTGGGGTGCCATGCCCTTCTCCAGGGGATCTTTCTGACTCAGGGATCGAACTCGTGTCTCTTATGTCTTCTGCATTGGTAGGTGATTTTTGTACTACTAGCACCACCTGAAGTAAGCCATGGTCCCTGTTCTTTAGAGGTCTGCAGTCCAGTGGGATAGGCAGACCAAGAAAGCTTGGGTAATAGGGCTCTAAGACAAGTCTGGGTGCGAGCATTCAGAGCGGAGCTAACAGGGTGCACTTGACGATGCCATGGGAGGGGCAGAGGGCAGGTGGCTGCCAAGTGCAACACTCAGAGCAGGGACGGAATGTGTGCAGGGGTCCAGGACCTGGCACCGCCAAACACGAGTCATGGGGCCCCAGGGGAATGTGCCGGAGTAAAAAGAGGGGAAAATATAAAGGGATTTTTTTAAATTTTTTCTGAATTTTTAGAAACGACAACTCCCGTGCCAATCTAGAGATTAGTTGATAGACTTGAGACTGTATGTAAAATGATTCCTGAAACAAGGAGGTGGAAAGCAAGGGAGGGATTTGAAAAATGTCATCGACAAAAATCTTACAGTTTGATGACAAATAGGACACATGGATTAAGCTGTTGGTGGGGCTTCTTTCAGACTTCACTTGGTGATTTTTGCCTTATGCATGGGCCAGAATAAAATAGCTAAAATTTTCCCAAAGACAAAATGAAAAGAGTAGCAATCAGAGGAGATTTAGTTCATCTGTATTTGGCATATATATAAGGAGTCAGCTCTGTGTTTTGAGTTCTAGTCTGTCCACTCTTTGGATGTGGAAGAAATGTACTAGATAAGTCACGTGCTTAGACTTCCACATGCATGGGAATGATCAGGCAGGCAGGTTTCTACTCAGTGTAAGGAATCATTTTCATAAAATTAGAAAAGTCCAGGAATTGGATGGACATCCTGTGAATTCCTGAGTGATGTCACGTGTAGCCAGTACGTACGGGCAGGAACTAATACGCATATGACTTAATTGCATTTTAGTGACTAACTGAGTTTGTCTTTAAACTCTTAAGAGTCTTAACAAGTGACATTAGGTCTAGCCAAAAATCATGCAAATAAGCTCTCCAGATGTATCGTTATTTCCCTGTGGATAGCTGTACTTTGCTTTTAAAAAACACCTTACTAAGAAGTTTATATATGTGTTATAACTGATCCCTGTACATTTAAATTTATCAGTTCATAAGCTGTATTTATACACTTTTGGGGGAGGAGTATTTATCAATTTCTTAAAATAAAGTCCACCTGTATAAAAATTGTGCAAAAGATTCAACCATTTATCCTTAATGTTTACTGAAACAAAGAAAGTGAATCTGTGGTCTCCTAGATAATGTCATTGAAAGACAATGATTTATATTTTTAGGACATCCTGTGAGCTCAGAGTCCCTGGTACCTTTTATGTACATCCTTAGCAAAAAAGAAGGAAAGAAAGAAAACTTATCACTTCTCCAAACACTCATTATTTAAAAAGAAAATCGGTAGAAATAAAAACGTACAGCGATTTTGCTCAGTGACATCTGAGATGCTCCAAGATGTGAAATATTTTATGAGACATAGATATATTGATATAGAAGCAAACTGCTGGAAAGAGATCACAGATATTGAGACTAGGTCCCATATTCTACAGGTGTGGAAACAGAGGCTCAGTGAGGTTAATAAATTAATCAAATTTACACAGGAGACTTTTTTATGTATATGTGCCCACACATGTAAATATGAGTAGGTATCTTCATAGACATAGTTACTGAAGCATGTGAGATTTACATTTCTAATATTCTTTCTTTAAAAACTTGTCTTTGATTTGTTCATCACGCTATAAATTAAATTCTTTCTTCTTTTTTTCTGATTACTCCAACATCTCTTCTGTGTAATGCTCCTAAATGTCTTGTTCTCACTTCCTAAGGACAGTGGGTAATAAGGTGAGGGAATTTTGGCTTCTCTGCTCTCTTTGTTTTGTTTTCATTTTGACATATAGCTTTTTATTTTTTTTCATTTTCTTTAGTCTTTGTCCTTTGTGATACCTTTGGTAGTGAACATTTCTCAGATATGTTTCCAACACAGAAGTAATGTGTTTTAAACATTCAGCATGTGAAAATGTGGAGTTAGATGTTGAAATTCATCGTTCTATTTGTCTAGGATTCCATACTAAATCACACTGGGGCCGACCAAGCAGATGTTCTCAAAGACCATTTTAACTGGCATGTTGACTAGTGTAAATTTATTCTTGGACCAGACATGCACCACCTTCTTAGAGCAAGAACTGGATATACTTGTTGGCAATCTAACCTGTATTGAACTGTCTGGGGTCCTTTAAGGATTTTCTAATTGTAGATGCATGAGAGCCTTCTTCCAGGCCATGCGGAAACGTGAGTCTGCACCCTTCCACAGAGAAGTGTGTGTACATACACGCAGATTCACACACACGCATACTGATTTGACAGTCCGAGAGGAAAAGTCATTCAAAGCCCTGGATGATCTAAGTTCTCTGCAAAGGAGCAGGTGGTCTGGCCCTTCAGTACTCTCCAGAAGCAAAAATAAGCCAGGCTTCCTGCATTCATGATCACATTTGTGCATCTTATTTTTCTCTGCTTGGTTGCCCAGGACGCACTTTGTGTACCATGTGGTGCTCACTTAGAAAGTGTTCATTTCCTTGGGTGTGTGTACTGTGGTCTCGGAAAAAGTGTGACAGTTTCCACGGAAATGACATGTATCCAGAGCCCCTTTTGACAGCATTGTGGTTCCACCTGAGACCATAGCCGTGTGTACCAGAGGGTGTGTAGTTCTCTCTCCCTGCTCATGGGCTGCTGTCAGACTCCAGTTGCTAGGTAACACCAGAGAGAGTGCTATAGAGGAACAGAAGTGAGGCCAGGCCAGGAGTCTAGGTCATCACACTGTTCACTTTGTAACTTTGGGCAGTCACTGAACTTCTCTGAACATCACTTTTCTTATCTCTACGAAAAGGATTCAACTGTTTATCCACCAGGGCACCACTGGAATTTTAGACGGGCCAGGTCCAGGTTGGGCAGACTGCTCAGTGCAAGCCAGAATGCTCCCAAATGTAGACACAATGGGCTGTCCGCATGGTCAGGGGCCCCTGGAGGTGGGTCTTTCCCTGAGAACCTAATGGACTAGATGAAGTTCCCAGGAGTTGAAGAACTGGCTTGCTAAGTCCACTTGGTTGGGGTTAGGGAAACCTGGCTGTATTCTCCTAGTGCAAGGCCAGGTGCCCACTGGGGACTGGAAGGTGCCTGTGACTTCCCCAGAGACTCCTTTCTGTCTACAGCAGAAAATAAGTGACTGAAGTTTTCCCTGTTACAACTGCTTTTACATATATCCCCCTACTTGGAGTTTTACAGAGCAGGAAAATGTAGAAGGAATGGACAGAGATTACAGAGCTTGGGGAACCAAACCTGAACCGTAAAGAGGGACTGGTTGGAGGGGAGGTAACATGTGTTCCTGACATATATATCCTGAGGACTAAAGCATTTATACTAATAACCACAAATACTCTCCAAGCCAATTAATTACTACCTGTTATCCAGGTCTTTTTGAACTTTGTGTGCTTTCAGGGCTTCACTCTTAATTTCCACAACAATCCTTAGGATAAATAAATTGTCCCCACTTTCTGGATAAGGAAACTGAGGTTTAGAGTGGCTAAGTAATTTGCCCAAAGGCTAAAGTCATGGAGGTGGGGTGGGGACTGAGGAAATGTGACACAGAGTTGGCATCGGGGGAGGGATTCCATGGCTGCTGCATCACACCTGGCTCCCCCTGCTGTCCATTGCCCTCCACGGTACGTCTGCCTGCTGGCCCATCCATCATCACTGAGCTCAAGGGAGGCCACCTCCATTCACTAGAAAATAGTTCTTCTCATCTCACCCACTGAGAATCCCGCAGGACTTGATCTGCGTGATTGCTCATCGTCTGCTCCCTGGCCTTGATCCTCTAGGTAACATGTATTTCCTTTTCTTCTTGACCCCACAGACATCTCAGCCAAGCCCTGGTGGTCAGTCTTCATGCAGCAGCCAACAGTCCCCCATCAGCAACTATTCCAACAGTGGGCTCGAGCTTCCTCTGACCGATGGAGGTGGTGTGGGCGACTTCAGTGCCATCGATGAAACCCCAATCATGGACTCGACCATTTCCACTGCAACCACAGCCCTCGCTTTGCAAGCCCGAAGGAACCCAGCAGGGACCAAATGGATGGAGCACGTCAAACTAGAAAGGCTCAAACAAGTGAATGGAATGCTTCCACGACTGAACCCCATTCTACCCCCTAAAGCCCCTGCAGTCTCTCCTCTCATAGGAAACGGTGAGTTCCAGCCAGACCTCATGTCTGCTCGGGGTTTTCTGTTCTTTCGGAGGCAGCCAGAGCACAGAGCGGACCCAGGTCCTTGGGTTTTCTGTTTGCTTGTTTCCCCACCAGCTCTAAAAAGATGCTGGAACTATGCCTATTAGGTTACCTTTCTGGAGAGCCCACATTTTATTGGGTTAGCCAAAAAGTTCATTCAAGTTTTTCTCTAAGATAATATAGGGGGAAAAAAAATACCAATCAACTCTTTTGGCCAACCCAATAAAAGCAGACAGTAAGAGGATAATACTGGAATGAAAAGTAAAACTGCACGTGACTCATATTCTGATGGTGAAATCATCACTATTAGATCAGAGTAAGGAAATCTTAGCTGCAGAGGCATCCAGAATTAGCCCCTGTCTCTGATTTCCACAGTCTACAGCCAGCAGGTAAACAGTCACTTTGACCAATGTTGGCCTAATTCAGAGAAAGGGAAGCCACTTCTGCCACTGTCAGCCCCTAGTTGGTTTGTGTTTCTGAGATTACACTCAGTACCCGGAGCAGAGCCCAAGTATGAACTCCCCCATCCCATCAACTCAGGTGCCTTACACCTGCATAGGATGGGAGGAAGCCCTGAGAATGGGTATGAGACCCTCAGAATGCCTTCTGCCCTTGGACTTCCTGTAACTTGAGCACTGTATCTACATCCTGTGGTTCTTCACTTTGCCCTTGCACTACACCTGCGAAGGAGCTTAACTCATCCAGGGAGTTGTTACTGCTTTGTTTAAGCCAGGGAATCCACCACTGCAGCCTGCCACCTGCTCACCCACCCCCTTACTCCGTCCCTGGCCCTTTGGCACTGCAGGGCAGGGGTGGGTCACCATGACCAGACCGCCTGGCCCCAGAAACCAAAAAGAGTCACTGTTTGTGACACCTGTGTTGTCATCCCGAGTTGAACCCCTGTCTCCCACGTTGTCTCTGCAGGCACGCAGCCCAGTACCAGCTGCAGTCTGGGTGGGCCCATGCCCCTCATCCCAAACAGAAGCGACCTGTCTGGGGTGGACATCACCATGTTGAACATGCTCAACCGGAGAGACAGCAGCACCAGCACCGTCAGCTCCGCCTACCTGAGCAGCCGCCGCTCCTCCGGCATCTCCCCCTGCTTCTCCAGCCGCCGGTCCAGCGAGGCATCCCAGGCCGAGGGGCGACCCCAGAACGTGAGCGTGGCCGACTCTTACGACCCCATCTCCACCGACGCCTCTCGCAGGTCCAGCGAGGCCAGCCAGGGCGACGGTCTGCCCAGCCTGCTCAGCCTCACTCCCGCCCAGCAGTACCGCCTGAAAGCCAAGTACGCCGCTGCCACGGGCGGCCCCCCACCCACCCCGCTGCCCAACATGGAGAGGATGAGCCTCAAGACCCGGATGGCCCTGCTGGGAGATGGCAGGGAGCCGGCGGGGACCCTGCCTCCTGTGCATCCTCCCCGGAGATGCAGTGACGGCGGGGCCCACGGTTACGGCCGGCGCCCACTGCTGCCCCAGGATGCGCTGGGCAATGGCGTGAGAAGAGCCAGCGACCCAGTGAGGACGGTATCTGAGAGCCTCTCTCTGCCCCGGCTGCAGCGGTTCAACAGCCTTAACAGCTTCAACCCTCCAGTGTTGCCTCCATCTCTGGAAAAGCGCAACCTCGTGCTTCAGAACTACACGCGGCCCGATGGAGGCCAGGCCCGCCACTTCCACTCCTCTCCCTGTCCCCCGAGCATCACTGAGAATGTCACCCTGGAGTCCCTGACCATGGACGCCGACGTGAGCCTGAACGATGAGGACCTCCTGCCCGATGACGTGGTGCAGTATTTAAATTCCCAGAACCCAGCCGGGTACGAGCAGCACTTCCCAGGCACCTTCTCTGATGACAACAAAGTGCCCCACGGCTTGGGGAGTGGACCCGGGGACTTTGACCCACTGGGGCTGCCTGACAGCCATGCCAGCCACCCCGGCAGCCAGCAGTACCGCAGCCTGGAGCAGCCCTGCCCTGATGCCAATAAATCCGACCTGCCCATTCAGTGGAATGAAGTCAGCTCAGGCAGCGCCGACCTGTCCTCTTCCAAGCTGAAATGCGGCCAGCGGTCCATGGGGCAGCAGGCTCGGGCCTTTGGGTCATACAGCCACATGGGTGTTCACCCGCAGAATCTCTTGAGGAGTGGGACTGGCCCAGCTGGGGGGTATCCGACCCTTGGGGAGCATGCCAGCTCCTTCGGGGGCCCAGAACACTTAGTGAACCACGGTGGCGGAGCTGGCACCAACGGGAATGCCTTCCACGAACCACCCTATAAGGCCCAGCAGTATGGAAACTGCCTCGCCAGGCAGCCTGGTGCCCCCAGCTTACTTGATGGGGCCTGCGGCCCTGGGATCCAAACGGCAAAGCTGAAAAGCATCACCATGCAAGGGAGCGGGAGCCATCTGGATTTTGGCCTGTCGGTGGCACCGAATGAGTCAGCCGGCAGCACGGTGAATGGCATGCCCACCCCAGACCCCACAGGGCAGGGTTACCTGGCTCAGCAGCTCCTCGGTGACAGCACACACCCCCAGGGGGCAGGCCACTCCGGGCAGAACCTGCTGGGGCAGGCTAGCGCTACCTCACACATCTATCAAGGGCCGGAGAGCAGCCTGCCCGGGCCTCCCAGCATCAGCGTGCAGCTGCCAAGCGTGGCAGCCGTCAGGGGCTACCAGCCATGTGCTGGCTACGGGGGCGGCCGGCGCCAGGCTGGGCCGAGGGGTGGTCTTGCACTGCAGCCGGGACAGCTCAGTGACCCGAGTCAGACCTGCAGGGTGAATGGCATCAAGATGGAGATGCCAGGACAGCCCCATCAGCTCTGTTCAAATGCGCAGAGTTACTCTGGTCAGTTCTATGACCAAACCGTTGGCTTCGGTCAGCAAGACATGAAAACTGGTTCCTTCTCCATGTCAGAAGCCAACTGCCTGCTCCAGGGGGCCGGCGCCGAAAACTCTGAATTACTCTCCCCAGGTGCTAACCAGGTGACAAGCACAGTTGACAGCCTCGACAGCCATGACCTGGAAGGGGTGCAGATTGATTTCGACGCTATCATAGACGACGGGGACCACGCCAGCCTGATGTCAGGAGCCCTGAGCCCAAGCATCATTCAGAACCTTTCTCATAGCTCCTCCCGACTCACCACGCCGCGAGCCGCCCTCCCGTTCCCGCCTCTGTCTTTGAGCACCACCAACATGGCAATCGGGGACATGAGCTCCCTGCTGACCTCCCTCGCGGAAGAAAGCAAATTCCTTGCGGTTATGCAGTAAGCATTAGGGGGAAAAAACGACTGCCGAGAGACCTGAAACTTTAGGAGTTTAAAAGATTAAATTGACCCTTTTTTGTTTGGCTGATTTTTTTTAGTTCTGTATGTATTTTAGCGATCTCATCTCACCTAACTGGGATGTGTTTCAAGTATATTCCTTTTATGGAAAAGGACTCTGAAAAACCCTAAAGTATTCTAGGGAGAAACTGTCTTCCATTTCAGTTTTGAATCAGTATTGTTACACTCAAAACATCCTCTTTAAAAAAAAAGAAAACTGTAAGCCTGTTCCTCCCTCCTCCCCCCCCCTTTTTTTTAGTAAACCGGTGTAAATGGTGATGTGAGCGTTCTTTCTTTTCAGAGAGAGGGCTAGTGAAAGGATTTGACATGTCTCTCTGTTATTCCAAGGAACTAGGAAGTTGATGTACTTGTGACTAAGGGGTTACACGTCCAGCATTTTTCCATTTTCCTTTACATATGGTCAATGTTTGTTTTTGTGTTTTGTGTCTTTTGTTTTTGAATTCCCACACTGGGCTTGGGAGTCGGAAGTTGGAGAGTGAGTTTGGGAATCTCTTGTGGGTGTACTGTAGCAGAGGTGACAGGCTTTTGAGAAGCTCCCAACCCCCGTTCAGTTTGGGGCGTGCTTTAGACAGATACACACAAGTGGAAATTCAGGGCTCTTGTGCAGGAAATTGTTTGCCCACAGTTGGGGTTGGTTTAAAAATCTTCCTGTCCATACACGTGCTATGGACAGGAAGGTGGGTACGTCTATATGTCAGTTCTCAGTTATGGACCCTGCCTCCCCCGTCTGTCTGTCCATGAATGTTCAGTGCTGTTCCCGGGAGAGACAGGGAGGAGTGTTGGGTGATGCTCAGACACACTATTACTTTCATCTGTTCTGGTAAGAAGGTAGATCTGTTATAGATTAAAGCTATTGCATAGAATTTGGGAAATATTTGTGGGTTGGCATATTTGTTGATTAGTTCCATCTCTCACCCCATTTTCATAGATAACTGAGAATTGATTATATCTAGTTTTGAGTATATAGGTACTTAATCCCATAGCTGGCTATATCATCAACAATATATTAATTCCACCATAGCAAAGGAGTATTTCTATTCTAAGTGCCCTATTTTAGGGGACTTGTGAAATTTGGTGGTAAAAGAAAAGCTCACAGACCAAGATATTTGGAGTAAATTGCTTCAAACATTTTCAGTATTTAAAAACACTAAGGGCACAGTTTCATAGCTGTGTGGATACGTTTTTAACACTCTATTACATTATGCACCCATTTAAGAAGTGAAGTCTTCTATGCAGTTTGTCCTTAATGTGGACTTAAGCTAGATTTTCAGATGAAAAGGTTTAAAGACTTAAAAAGTGCAGCTACTCTCCATGTGTACAGTTGCTGCTACACATAAAAGACATACCGTGTGTGCACAGGGTATGTGGACTAGCCAGCATTTTCCTTTTAAAAAGTATGTAAACTATGAAAATACAACATCAGCACCTCAGGCGACATGTTGTATTCTGTCCCATTGATCTTGGAGTTAGATTTATCCAAAGTGATTCATAAGTCCATTATGTGTTTTTTCCCCTTCAGTTCTGCCATTTAAATTAGCGGTAGACAAAAATCAAATAAAAGTATGAGATAATAGAATATTAGGACCAGCTCATTTTTCTCAGGTTTATGTTCTCTTATTTGGACCAAGAATCTCACGTGGGGTAAAATTCCCCTCTGAATTTTAGACTTTTGGGACTTCAGCTGAGACAGTTGGGTTTGCTTTCAACTAGATGAAAGCAGAGGGGTGTTGAGGTCCTCCTGCTGTTCCCCATGTGCAGCACCTTCTTTTAAATCAAAGGAAGCATCCACTTTGGAACAGAGCCCCAAATCAAAAGACAAGTAGTGATCTGAGCTCGGAGAGTTGAGTCTCTATCACTCTTCAGTGGAAAACTTGATGCCTTTTCTGTATTCTTCAAACGGGTCGTGATCTGGTCACAAAATCGACAGTCCAGTTCCCTGAATCTCGTATCTAGGTGAACTCAGTCCCAAGGTCCTGGTCTGGGCTCACCTGCTCTTGTGGCTTAACCCCATTCCTGTCTTCCTCCTCCTGCACCGAGAGCCCTTCCCCACTAGAGTTCTTGGATGTGCCCTGCATTTCTCAGTTACCATATTTCCCAAATTGCCTTCGCTGTGCATGGAAGGATGGATGGAGACTGAGTTGAGCATGGTTGTCACCTTGCGCCCTTGTTTTTTCCTTTGCTTTCTGGTGATTCTCCTGGTTGTCCTCTATGTTTTTCTTTCCATACTTTGTTTTCCTTGTTCTGGCCTTCAGATTTGCAGGAGATCAACTCACCTCAGTATCTGGTTTCTCTCAGTATGCAAATCTCAGAATGATGGAGGAGAGGAGAGGTGGGAGAGAAAAGTGTCCTTCTGAATGTGATGGTCTGTTGGTATAGTCAGTGAAGAAGATCTTTTGGGGCCACTTCCAAGTGCTCTGTCTGGACATGGATTTCTGTACACTTAGAATCTCCTGTGATGAGACCCATCCCCAGCCTCCAGTCTTCCCTCCACTTCTCTTGTCCCTTGCACTTGGGGAGATAACACCAACTCACTAGGGTCATACCCTGCTTTTTAATGCAGGCTCATACATGGTACTTCTGTTTAGCACCTGTGTTAAACGTGTTTTTCCTGGTCAATCCATTTTGTTTTCTTCTCCAAAGAACTGATCAGACTGCCCCTACTCTTCACACATTGGCTCACACTCTTGAGCCACAGAGTTTTGATTCTTGCGCTGTATGTGCCTTATTTTATGTTAATGTCGTCGAAGCAAGGGACCAGTTGGTGTTGCCCAATCAGGGCTTGAGGCTATGTGCTTGCCACCGGCCAAGAGGACCTGATTGTAGCAGAGTCTGAGCTGTCTCGTAACCTGACTTCTCATGTTGTTTTGAATGCATAGGAGGATGTTCTCTTCTGACAAGTTACTGTTGTGTATCCTGCAAACGTGTAAGATAAAATACAAGTTCATTGTTTTCACCTTTTTTAGATTTTTAAAAAAATAAAATGTGTAACCCTTTTTTTAAAAGAAACATGTGTAAATACATTTAAGTATTGTAGGCATAGTGTTTGGACGTGGCCGGCCCCGGGCCTTCCTCGGATCAGCCTGCAGCCTGTGCGATGCCCCCCACGCCCACCTCAAGCCCGGGGCTGCAGCACCCCCAACAGATGGACTCTACTTCTACTTTCACAACCACTTAGTCTTTTTATAACAAAGAAGAGGAACAATGTTTCTTACAATGTCAATAAAAAAACTCTTTGTACTGAAATGTTTCCTAGGCGGTTTATTTAATTCATAGTTGAATGGAAAGGGGGCTTTCTTTGGAAAAATCCAGAACCTGCATTTACTCAGACCATCCCCCTGACTTACACACACACACACACACACACAAACACAAGCTTAGTCTGAGACCCAGACTCCTCATCCCTAAGATGGAGAATGAAGCAATGCGCTCTCTGAGTGGTGTGTGAGGAGGGTTACTTGGGAAGCATGCCAGTTGTAACGTGGGCCATTTTTCTTAATTTTATCTCTTGGCCAAACTCTTAAGAAGACGGACATGAATAGGTTTAACGTCTCACAACTTGTCCCTCTTTTATATATCATCCTGTTATTTGGAGATACCCTAACACACCTTAACAGGAAATCTGACGTGGTAGAAGCTTACTTTTTTTTTTTTTCTTTTCTTTTTTTTTTTTTTTTGACAGGAAATAGCATTTATTGGTGAGCATGATTAAGGAGGGGACAGTGCTAACACTCATGAGTGCAGGGCCCGCCATTTGTCCAGGGGACCACGATTAGGGATGTATTTGACCCCACAGCCGTCCGGGATGAGTCGCTTTTCTGCCACCATGTTTTCAAATTCATCCGCGTTGAACTTGGTAAATCCCCACTTCTTGGAGATGTGGATCTTCTGGTGGCCAGGGAACTTGAACTTGGCCCGGCAGAGGGCTTCAATCACATGCTCCTTGTTCTGCAGCTTGGTGCGGATGGACATTATGACCTGGCCAATGTGGACCCTGGCCACTGTGCCCTGGGGCTTTCCAAAAGTACCGCGCATACCTGTCTGGAGTCTAGATTGGGGAACAGCAGGCTAGTCACGAATGCCCACTAGAAGAGTTGTCTCCAAGGTCCCTTAGGACAACCTGTACAGGCAACAGGTTGCATACACTACCAAGGAGGCTGCTGTTTGCAGCCATTGCACACTGGGCCCCCATGGGGAAAAGAGCACAGTCGGCTTAATTGGCTGCAAAAGAAGCTTACTTTTATGTGGCTTTTAATAACTGATACCAGACAGAAATAGAAGCTATTTCTCCATTTGACTTTTCTCTGGATCATTAGAAAAGACTCCAAGAGGGTCTCTTCCTATTTCTCAGTAGCATCAGGTATCTTTTGACCCACCAGGCGAAGGCACTGGTTGTTGGGAAGGACAGGTGGTCCTGGTTGTCAACATCATAGGGCTACAAGGATGGGTCAACCTTCATGCACATGTGTATAGATGCGCACACACACACACACACACACACACACACACACACACACACACACTCACAGCACCTGTCCCAGGGAACCTCTTGTCCTGTGGGTGGTGACTATATTGCTCACTGACCTCTAGCAGCGATTTTCCAGTCATAAGGATGCTTCACTCTTTCCTCATTCACAAGAGAGAATTTCCTCTCATAAATTCAAAATTCTTTGCTTTCATAACTATATTCTTCACATAAAGTGTCCAAATGTGTCCGGAAAAAAATAGGGGAAAAAAATAGGAACTTATGCCCTGTCATGGGTTTAAATTGTCTTCTCACAAAGATGCATGCCATGTAGTAAGTCAAAATAAAGTAAATAAGAGAAATGAGGCTAACAAAAAGGAAAAGCTGGAAATGAGATATTCCCAGAAATGAGGCACATGACAAACTCCTGTAAGTTTGTGTGAACAGGATGCAGGTACCACTAACAGCTTTGTTTAAAAGACTCCTCCTGTCAAGGAGATGTGAAGGAGGCAGTTTGGGGTAAAATAACAGAGCTGCAATCCATTTGGTATTTCATAAAGATTTATATTAAGTAAGTTTGTGTTATGTATTATCCAGATAAGACTATGACAGGAGAATGCTAGTATAAGATGGAAAATTTAACCAAGTGCCAAAACGTCTTATTCATCCCTTTTTCCTCCATGACTTTCTCTATTTTGTTGGCAGTTTTTCCCCTTTGGTTAGTAAAAAAAAAATTCAACTGATTAAGTTTGAAAATCAAATTGGCTCTATTAAATTGTTCATGAATGGAGCAGCATTTCATCTAGGAAGCAGAGAGAGACTCCAAGGGTTTGTGCAAAATGGAAGGCTTTTATGGAGAAAAGAGTGGGACAGGAAAGTCCTTCAAAAGAGAGAAATGAAAGTTCATTGGAGGAAAGTGAGAGTTTGGGTAATGAAGGCTCCTCATTGACTGAGCTGTATTTCCATCAGTTGGGTTTGTTGATGGGCACGAAGAAAATCTTCCTTCTTTCTATTGGTGTAGTAAGGTTGTTGTACCTCCTGTCTGGAAGTACAAGGTAGTCTCTTCCTGTTGGGATCTGTGATTGACGTTTTCACATTTGGAGTAATTGGCAAGAAGTGGTAGCCTTCCTTATTCCAATTTTTGTTGGGGTTTCCTTTTTATTAATTTTCACAGGCCTTACTTTATAGTATATTCACTATTCCAAATACAATCTGAGCTCATATCTCCTTTAATATGAGCTTCCTTAAAATTTCATTTTGCCAACATACACCTAGTTTATGCCTTCTCCACCTAGTTATCCGAACTCCTTACTATTCTTAAGAATAGTAAGAGAATCTAGAATAGAATCTGGTTTTAGGCTTCTTTCTTTTCCTTTCCATACATTTTTGGACCCATGCTCACCCAGCAGAGACGTGGAATCTTAGGTTCTACACATTTTCTCACCTGTCCCTGAATCTTCTGCGGCCTCTCTCGCTGCATCCAACCTTCCTCAAGGCCCAGTGTTAGGTTAGGATGGTCTCTGCCCTCATAGAACTTATAGGTTATCTGGGGGTGTCAAAAAAGAGTTATATTAATTCAACAGCACTGCCTGTATGTCTAATATCCCATTCAGAGTCCTTGATAGGAGCTACAGATGGAAAGATGTATAAAGCTGTGGGTCCATAGGCTTGTATACCAGTGGGAGGGACAGACATGTAACCAGAGAATACAACAGTTGCCATAACAGAAGACATTCAAGGGCAGGTTCAGGTTTGGGGCATTATCCAGCTGAGGTCCTTATAGCAGGGCTTCTCAACCTTGGTATTATTGACATATGGGGTCAGGTGTTCTTTATAGTGGGGGTCTATCTCATGTACTGTAGGATGCTTAGTGACTAGTTGCCAGTACCACCCCACAAGTTGTAACAGTCAAAAATGTCTCTGGAAATAGCTACATGTCCCTTGGACAGAAAATAGTTCCATATTGAGATGCTCCAGTTTAAGTAGTGAAAATACAAGGAGAGACATACTGTAGGCAGGTGCCCAGAAGATTCAAGTGTAGACTCGGACTTGGGAGTCTTTGGCACACAGGTGACAGAAGAAGCAAAGAGTAAAGCACCAATACCAGGCACAGGAGTAGAATGAGAGGAAGACTAAGAAATGAACCCCAAGGAACACTGGCCCCATGGACCAAGAGATGGAGGGCGCAGGTGAGGCAGGCTGAACAGAGAAGAAGAGGCAGGAGAGACTGCGTGCTCTCGAAACAGGGAGACACTTTCCAGTAGGCCAAGACTGTAGAGTGCAATGTGAAGGTCTAGGAAAACATGAGCTGAAAAACACCCATTATAAGAGTCAGAAGACCCCAGAGATTGTGGGGGAGCATTTATCATTGGGGTGGTGAGAATAGATATGGGTTCATGACAGTTAAGAAACAAATGACACAGGACACAAAGGGGAATGCGGGGACCTCTTTCAAGTAGCCTGTGCCATGTCATCATTCCAGATGCCATCAGAGTTAGAATACACGTGGTTCCATGTTCTCACGAAGAAAAAGCACGCGATGAAGCTATGGCATGGTGCTTCCCATCCTCTAAGAGACACGTTCCAATTTGAGGTGTTACGGTCACCTCAGAGAATGTGAAATACATTATTTCCAAGGGAAAGAGGCTGGAGAGGTAGAAAATTGTATTTTCTTGTGGTTGTTGTCCTAACTTTCTTCCATTATTTCCTTCTTTCTTCCCTCCCGTCTTCTCTTCCTTCCTTCTTTAATAATAGAGATTTAACCATGTTAATCATCCAATAGGAAAGAGGCAGAGGGGAGGAGGCGCTTGATGTTACAGTGGTTGGAACAAACAGCACGGGGACCACCTGGATCACAGGATGGATGGATGACTCCTGAGAAATGAGGGATGGAGGGAAGGATGGGGACAGGTGTAGACAGATGCAAGGAATAGATATGAGGGACGGAGAGGCTGAGGGAACTCAACAGTGACTTAGACCTGTGAAGATACAGAGCAGTCTGGCTTGTGTTGGGAAGGCTAGTGACCTTAAACTGGGCTTTCAGAATGCGTGGAGGGTGAGGAGGGGAGTAGAAGTTAGGGAGGAAGAGCATGAAGCCATGTGAGCTTCCCAAGTTCATCCCCGCTGCTCCAGCTCCACGGAATCCAGATTAGATTAATCAGGAGTAAGACTCAACTGGGAGATTATTGTGATCTTAGGGGGGAAAGTAAGGTAATACCTTTTGGCAGTGATGGTGGGAGGCATGTGGAAGGGGAGGGCGTGGAGGCAGTGTGCCCTTGGACCCACACAAGGACGGCCCAGAGTTGCTGTGTCTTAGGGAAGCAGGAGAGGGGGCAAGAGGGGGCCCCCCACAATTTTCTTCCCATCCCTCAGGAGGTGGGGTCCAGCCCAGCCCTTCAAAGGCAGAGCAAGCCCCAGGGACTAGGGATGCTGGGGCGGCGGTGGGGGGCAGGGGGGGACTGGTACCTACGGTACTTTTCATCACTGGCTCTTCACCGAGCAAGCAAGAAACTTTATGTGGAATTTCTAGTCAATGGTGCATAGATGTTTTATGTTTTTTTTTTTCTTTCAATCACAGGACTATTTTAATAAGGCAACTGTGCTTCTTAGCTCTTACCTCTGGTTTCTACCTGCCATAGCTCTGCAAGGCTCAGCTCACACCTCACCTCTTGATTCTAATTTCCCTTCTGCTAGAGCCTTTCCAGGCCAGGGCTCCGTGAGAAGTGTGAGGTGGCCTGGCAAGCCTGCAGGCCAAGCTGGAGGGAGCACCGGCAAGCCTGGAGAGCCAGCCAGTCTTGCCCCGGGCTGGCTTCTTGGGAGAGAAGCCCGCTGCTGCCCTGGTCCGCAGCCACCATCGGGATGGGGCAGGAAGCGGGGTGGATCGGCTCTGCCCTCTTCCTGAGCTGCTTCTGTGGGATCGGCCTTCTTACTCAAACTCTAGCTGAAGAAAGACTCCTCAGCCACTCCAACTAGAAGCAGCTAAAACCCCCAGATTGTCCCTGCTCTTTATAAAAGCTCTAGAGTTGACACGAGAGCTTCTGATGCTGGTGGTAAAGGGACATCACAGGTTCTCCACACCTGAACCATCTGAACCACATCTGAGCCACATCCACATCTGAACCATCACCCCCAACAAAGATGCATATGGTAGTATTTTTGATCTAGTGCATCACTCCTCCTGTTCTGCTAATTCCCTGACTACCAGTTGGAGGGCTTATGAAACAGTCGTTTAGATTCTCTGAGATCAGGGGGAAGGGAGACTGGAGAGGACCCCACAGACTTCTCTTTCTTTGCTGGGCCTGCCTCTGAGTCCCTCTGCTCCTGCAAGGACCCCTCAGGAGAAGGGAAAGGGACGGTTCACCCTTGCAAGAAACCCCAGGGGGATCCAGATCAGTGATCTTGCCCCGCAGCTGTGAAGCCTCCTGCGCTCAGAAATTCTCCGGCCGATATGATCCTCGCTTGGCAGTTGGACCGCAGCTCCTCCCAGCTGGCAGGCGCAGGCCTGCAGCCTTCAGGGCTTGTGAGGGCCAAATGCAATGCGGAGGTGTGATTCACCAAGTTCCCAGAGGCAAGGGAGGCGGCCAGCTGGCAGAGGATTACTGAACAGCCAGGCCAAGGAATTCCATCGCTGTTTGGATGGAGACAAGCAACTAGCTACCTCACTTCTCCTCCTCCCCCGCTGAAGCATGGAGATGAAGGCCAGCCAGGACTTGGGGTGCAGAGGGAAGGAACTATACCGCTTCACTGACTACCAAGATAAGGCTCTGTGGCAGCGTCTCCAGGGAGTCTTGTTTCTGCCTTTTCATTTGAAGGTGATTCTGGCGCCCACCAATGTTTCCCCAAAACACACCTAGATGCATTGCCCAGAGGTGATTTTTTAATAAGCATCAAACTTGTTAGGCAAGAAATGAAATACTGGGTAACAAACAAACAAGCCCAGTGTATACTCAAATCAAGGGTTGTCTAGTCTCCTGAATAAGAGATTTCTCCCCCTGCACCTTAGCTCTCCCAGGCTCTCCGGGTGTCTGTTTTTTCGGTTTAGTTGCTCAGTTGTGTATGACTCTTTCATGACCCCATGGACTATAGACTTCCAAGCTCCTCTGTCCATGGGATTGTCCAGGCAATAATACCGGAGTGGTTGCCATTTCCTTCTCCAGAGGATCTTCCCGACTCAGAGACCGAACCTTTGTTTCCTGCGTTGGCAGGCAGATTTTTACCCCTGAGTCACCAGGGTAGCCTTCTGTAGGTGTCTGCCAGTTACATATCCATTGCACAGCCATTCTTAACCCAACTTAAGAAGCTGGCTGCTTCATGAACCCAGGCCTCCGGACACCTCCCATTTGATCTACATCCTTCCACAAATGAAGTCATGAACCATCACCATAAGGATTTCCCCTGAAGTTCATGCAAAGAACAAACCCCAAAGACCCCAGCCAAGCTCCTTCCACCTAGAGCTTAGATTCCTGCATCCTTTGAATTGAGGTAACAGGTGACTGGGTAATCCTTTTTCACCCATCTCTGCCCTATCCTCAGGGCAAGCAAACAACACTCTCTGAGTTCCAAGGCCACTGGGAGAAGAACAGAATGTCCTACTGACTTTGAAGACGGGAGATCAGGGAACAGCATTTCCTTGGGTTGCCTTGACCCGGGCTGTCTTCACTCGCTGTGCAGTTTTAGACGATTTAGTATCACTTTCCACTGTTCCGACTGAAAGGCTGACAGCTTCCAACACGGCGGCCTTCCAGCTTGTTGGAAAGGTGTTTTGAGGCGCTCCTAAATCAAGTGGGCTTAACATTCAGCCAAAAGGAAGGTTTTCGAAAATAAGCTGATTTTAATCCATCCTTGCTGGCCTTGTGCACTCGGATTCCAGCTTCATTCAGACACAGGGTTTCCCCTTCAAGGAAGAAGTACAAAGAGGGTGGGTGCCGGGAATGGGGCGGGGTAGGGGGGGCTGTGGGGGGAGGGGTTGACTCCACCCCCAGCTGGTGTCTTGCTAATGAGTTCTGGCCCCTCCACCGGGCTGTGAAGTTAGCGCAGAACCCATGAGTGAAGACTTAATCTTTCATAAGACGCCACCCCCCACAACTTCAGAAGCCAGCAATCAGTTCAAGGGGGTGTCAGGTCATCACCAGCACTTCTGAATGACTAGCTACAAATTCAGGGGTTCCCGTAACCTCCCAGGTTGATAGTTCTCTAGAATGACTCACAACTCAAGAAAGTGCTATACTTCTGTTTACAATTTTATTATGAAGGATGCAAGTCAGGACCAGCTTGAGGACTATGAGGGTATCCTGAACACAGAGCTTCCGTGCTCCCCATGTGTGGAGTCAGGACCTGTCACCTTCTGGGCACATCCATGTGGCCACCATCAAGAAGTTCCACTGAGCCTCGGTGCCCAGAGGTTTTATCAGGGTTTCATCACATAGGCATAATTGATCAAGTCACTGGCCAGGTGATTCAGCACAATCTCCAGTGCCATCTACTCCCCAGATGTCAGGCTGGTTCAAAGTCTTCCCCTCTAATCAGATGGTTGGTTCCTCTGGTGACCAGCTCCCAGCCCTAAAGCCATTTTGGGGCCACCAAGAATCACCTCAAGAACATAAACTCAGGTGTGACCCCAGGGGCTCCTGAATAACAAAAGCACTGCTATCACTGGGGAATTCCAAGGACTTAAATCTCCCCCAAATCTTCATTTGGGCTTCCCTGGTGGCTCAGACAGTAAAGAATTTGCCTGCAATGCAGGAGACACAGGTTCGAATCCTGGGTTGGGAAGATACCCTGGAGAAGGGAATGGCTACCCACTGCAGTATTCTTGCCTGGAGAATAAGCATGGACATAGGAGCCTGGTGGGCTCTGGTCCATGGGGTCATTACAGAGAGCTTCTTCTTGGGAAACCCAGGAGAAAAGAAAGCTATGAGGTCCCAATTCAACTGAGAAGAGGTGGCCCCCTCAGCTGGCATGGGGACATAGTGCCAGCACCTCCTCACTAGTGAGATGTCATTCTCTGAGCATCAGTGGTCTCATCTACAGATATGGTTTAGTTATTTATGTCTACCCCAGAGTTGTATTTATGTCTGCTTCTGAGTTGTCCTGAGGAGAGCTTCATATGGTGGATAGAACATGCTTGGCATATGCAGGAGCCAGTGAGCAGTCAATGGACATGTTTATCTCTGTGGTTATCTTTTTCTTCACTCCAGCAATAATTCCACATGACTGGAGTGCAGATAAAGGAGATCCGTGATATACAGGAAGATGCAGCTGCTGCTGCCACTAAGTCGCTTCAGTCGTGTCTGACTCTTTGCGACCCCATGGACTGCAGCCTACCAGGCTTCTCCATCCATGGGATTTTCCAGGCAAGAGTACTGGAGTGGGTTTCCATTGTCTTCTCCGATACAGGAAGATGAAGGCCCCCAAAAGCCAGGGGTCTTAGGCCCTTACACTCACCAACCAGCCTGCCTGCTTGTCAACTCTTGACTCACAAAGCAGAAGACATGCGCACATCAGTCAGGGTTTTCAGAGGTGAGAATTGAACATTAAAAAGATGTTTCCATTCAGACCAACCTCATAGGAATCAAGTCCAAAGAAACAAATACTGAAGCTGGTATTTCACCCAAACATCCAAGGTATAGTAGGGTCCTGACCATCTCTGCTCTCCACCATAGCAGGGCAACAGGAGCCATACCTCCTTATCCTGCAGTGAGATCAGAGCTCAGAGACAATCCCCATGGAGCCTCTCCAAACACTGTTTCAACTTTATCCTCACCTATTTCTCTGCAGTAGTTTTGAAAGCAGAGGATCATGTCTTCACACTTATTTTATCACTCTTTGTGCTTTGGATGCTTCGAGTATTTAGAATTTAAGATAAACTACCTTCTATAGGATTCAAGAATATGACCCAGTGGTCAGTCTGGAGATTAGAAACATATCCTGGTTCTGTAAAGACAGTCACTTTGGATATTTTCGTGTGTCTACTCCCAGGCTTTTGGGTGATGCATTTGTTCCCAATAACATTTGTTTTCTTTTTATAAAATGAAGAGATACGCTGTGTGGAAAATAGAAAAAAATTAGAAGGAAAAAAAAAGTCAGCTGTCGTTCAACCACCTAGAAATAACTGCTGTTAACTTTTTGTGATATAGTTCTGGTTCCTCCTTATACAGGTAATATTTCACTATGAGCATTTTTCCATGTCATTAAAAATTCTGTTAAAACATGTGGATGTGGGCCAGGGAATAGAAGGACCAGTGATAGGGGGCGGGGTCAGGAGATGGGACTATTGCTTCCATGCTGAGGCCTTCCTACTGCTTAACTGCAGGCTAGCCACGTCCTTTCGTTTTTTGAGCTTGTGTATCTGCAAGTAGATTTTTGCACTCAGTGTAAGATACAGAAGAGGTAGACAAAAAGCTGCTATGTCCATGCCTCTTCACTTCTTCAGATCCTATAGCACAAAAGGATTGGAAAATGCTCACTGAATTTCCTGTGTACTAATCTTTCAGAACCTCTAGCAGGCCATGGGTGCATGTGCGAAACCACAGTGCAAAACCTGATTGGCTGTGCAAGTGTTGGCTGCAGAAGCATCAGCAGGAAAGGCTGGGGATGTGCTGATGGCAAAGGACTGCATCATCTCAGCAGCTGGAAGCAGTCACCTAGAGATTCGCCCATGCTGCCTGAGCTCTGCTCACTGTCACATGCACCACCCCACATGGGCTTCCAAAGGTGCTGGCAGGGCAGGGATCTGCACCCCTGGGTGTGGCAGTGGTGGAGGGAAGCGGATGTGAGGACCCAGTGGCCAAGGATCCCAGGAAGAGCAGACTGCCGGAGGGTCCCAAAGGGCAAATCATTGAGGACAGTGTGTTGGATGCTCCTGAACCCTCCACCCTGCCTTCTGACTGGAGTTTTAAGCCTCACTGCTGAGGACCAGAGGGGCTGATGAGACCCAGGGAAGGGAGGCCTAGGGGTGTGGAACTTCAGTACATGATGAGGGGCTTTTCTGATGGAGACACTTTAAACAGGATCTGCGGCTAAGTTCCCCAGAGAGTTGCCCATCCATGCCTCACTCACGTTCCAGCTAGCATCCCGTGCTTCCTTGTGCATTTCAGCATCACCTGCCTCCACCTCATCCCTCACCCCTGTCCCCTCCTTGACCCCCTACTGCATTCTTTACTTGGAATCATGCACAGTGTCCACGTGTTAACCAACAGCTGCCTCAAGGTGGTCCTTGGGGCCACATGCTAACCCTCAGGAGCTGTTGGTTCATTGCCAGGCTTGGGTTCACTACACTCCACCCTGGGAATCGGAACAGACAAGCAGAGGCCTGGGGACTTCCAGAACTAGCCACACAGAGAGTCAAGGCCAGTGTTTACTGAATACTTACTACTACCAATGTGTCCAAAAGAGAACAAAAGATAACACCTATCTTATGGACCTCATGGTCCAGAAGGAAGGAAAGAAAAGCATGTGATCCTTCCAGGAGGGGATGACATGTGTTGTAATACCAGAGGCCTGGGGGTGCTGAGGAGTGACACCCCTTTCCCAGTCTAAAGTCTCAAGGGAAGCTGGGTGCTCAAGGGCCCGGAATAGGTGAAGCTCGAAGATAAAGGGTTTCATGGGCTTCAAGTGAGTGTGGGGAGGCCTGGAGAGGGTGCCCGAGGCTTTGTAAGGTGGGGAGTGCTGTGGCTTCCTCTCCCCTCCCAATCACAGCAGCGGTTGGGAGTCAGGTGTTCTGGGGTGACCTGATCCATCCAGAATGGAGGCTCCAGGAATCAGTGGACTCCAGCCTATTCAGAGAGAGGCTCCACCCCTAACCTCGGGGGCCTGCAGATCACTTCTCCTTATGGCAGCAGCATCACCAGCACCATTTGTATCTCTGTCCTTCATGTGGGAAGTGTCAGGGAAGGGGCTTCCTTTCTCCCGTAGATCAACTTGGGGTGGTGGGACCCAGGGGCTGCAGCAGGGCCCCCAGTGTCCAAAAACCCTTGGTTACAACATGCTGGGGCCTCAGGTAGGTCAATGGAGTATCAGGTGACAGTGACCGATCCCAGGTGGCCGTATGCGTGGTGCGCTGATGACAGGGGATCCATGATGAGAACGTGTCCTCTCTCGGGAAGACTGGTTCTAAGAGCTTGAGTGTTGCTAAAAAGGATGTGAACCCTCTCTCCCCATCTTCATTTTCTGCTTTTCTTTTTTAAAAGAACTTTTATTAGAATATAGGTGATTTACAATGTTGCAATAGTTTCTTCTGTACAGTAAAATGAATCAGTTATACGTATACATATATCCACTCTTTTTTAGGTTCTTTTCCCATGTAGGTCATGACAGAGTATTGAATAGAGTTCCCTGTGCTATATAGTATGTCCTTATTAGTTATCTAATCAAATATAATAGTGTGTGTATGTTAATACCAGTCTCCCAATTTATCCCTCCCTCCTCATTCCCCAATTTCCCTGGTAACCGTAAGGTGTTTTTTTTCTTTTTTTAACACCTGTGACTTTATTTCTGTTTTGTAAATTCATTTGTACCATTTTCATGCATCTTTCCCAGCGGACTGGCTCTGACAATGGCTAGGAGAAGACCATGGCTCACGGCATCCAGGTTCTTAGTTCAAAACTCCTGTCACCTGAAATGACTGATTTGTTCTCAGTCACAGTTCAGACATTCCTGAGGAGGGTCTAGGAACTATTCAGCCAGGTAAGAAGCTGTGTTTGTCTTTGCCAAGGGTGAGGGATGAAATCATCAAATGAGAACTGCTGGAAAATTCCCTGTGCATGGGTTGGGTGGGGAGGGGCTGCAAACTGGTCCCTCTCATTTCTCTGGAAACGAGAACCCAACTCCTTCCACCTGTTCCTGATGGGATGTCTACGGGACTTGCTTCATGGGTGGGAACAGGGTATTGCCATGAAGGGGTCTTATCTGACATTTCTTAGTATGTTTTCATCCTTCAGGTCTCCAGAGTTTTAATGCCTCCAATAGCAGGACTCTGAGTTACGGTGTTTATTTAGAAACCTCACAAAAAGCTGCATTTCTTTGTGTTTCTGGAGTTCCTGGCTAGGGGCATTCAGCAAAGCTGACAGATAACTACTACATTCACAGACTCTATGACAAACCTGACACTTTTAAAAAAGAATCTCGAATCCTCACAATAACCCTATTATTCTCTCCACCATTTTAAAAACAAAGAAAGGAAGAGAGGTGAAGTTCCCATTCAGTCAGCAAGTGCAGAACGGGCATTTCAAGCCTCATCTCCGTGCTTCCTGTTGGGGGAATCCAGAGAAGTGGCAGAGAGGGGCATTGAGTTTAGAGGCAGGGAGTGTGTCAGTTCACTCGGAGGTGGGCAGTTGTGGTCCCCACTGCCTAGGTTAGCTGTGGGAACTTTGGCATGTGGACATCACTATGCCTTAGTGTCCTCACCCTTGAAACAAGAAGGTACGGGACTGAGCCCCCTGAGTCAGTGAGAAGCAGGTGAGCCAAGTCCTCTAGGATGTTGGCGGCACCAGGCAAACTGTGTGTGTTAATATTCCAGGTGTCAGGGAAAGGTTCCAAGGATACAAGTGAAGGTTGGGATGGGCAGTTGTCCTTTCAGAAGATGAAGAGGTGTTGGAGGAAGTTATAGGAATCGATGTGAGATGGGCAGTGGACCCCGAGGGTGGGGACAGCAAACAGACAAGTCTGGCCAGAAATGGGGGTGGGCGTAGGGGATTGATAAGAGCAAAGACTCAGGGCCGAGGCACTGGATGAAGGAACATGGGCTTGGTCCTGTGGATCATAACTGAAGGGAAGTAGCAGATACGCTGGGAGGTGTGCTTCCAGGAGACCATACAGAAAAAGAGGGAGGAGGCAGGGGAAGTCGGTGGTACTCAGTCCAGAAGTCATCAGTTTGGGAATGAGGAAGCCCCACATACAAGGAGAACAGGCTGGCCTTAGGGAGTTTAGGGACAGTGACAAGGTCTGTTGCACCACAATGGTAAGAGAAAAATTCCAAATTCTCTACTGCTATCTCTAGCTCCCCATGTCCATGAGAGAAAAGAAGGTGAGGTGTATCAGTTGCTGTTCAGTTGCTAAGTTGCATCTGACTCTTTATGACCCCATGGACTGCAGCACATGCCACGCTTTCCTGTCCTTCACTATCGACCAGAATTTGCTCAGTGATGCTACCTAACCATCTCATCATCTGCCACCCTCCTCCTTTTGCCTTCAAACTTTCCCAGCATCAAGGTCTTTTCCAGTGAATCGCCTCTTTGCATAAGGTATCCAAAAGTTCAGCTTCAGCATCAGTCCTTCCAATGAATATTCAGGGTTGATTTCTTTTAGGACTGACTGGTTTGATCTCCTTGCAGTCCAAGGGACTCTCAAGAGGGTCAGTCTGTGTCTTAGTCAGACACAAATTCTAAAATTTGACCACCACTTTTCTCCCTCTCTGTGCACTCCCTTCACCACATATTCGGAGACCCCTCCCCGCCAACCTCCCCAAGGGGCATAGCCAGCCTGAAGGGCATTATACAGTGGCTTCTCAGGGAGCATAGCTGGAATGTCTCAGCCCTTCCAGCCCGTGCTGCTACTGCCACCCCGTGGTGGAATCAAGAATTACACCCGTTTCTCCTCCCCAGTTTGGAGCCATCAAGCCTACCTCCACAGCTGACCTTTGAGCTAATAGGAAAAGAATAAGTGGCCCCAACACACAGGAAATGTTTCCCTCTTAGAAAGTACAGTGTAAGGATTGAAGATTAGGTGAAAATCAGTATCTTTGGAAATGGGGGTCTTTGTTCAAATGTGCTTGGGATTCTCAATTTTAGAATCAATATGAAACATTTAGTATAAAGTAGATCACGAGCAAGGACCTACTGTATAGCACAGGGAACTGTATTCAATATTTTGTACTAACTTACAAGGGAAGAGAATCAGAAAAAGAGAATATATATATCTGAATCACTTTGCAATACACCTGAAACTAACACCACATTATAAATCAGCTATACTTCAATTATAAATTAAAATAACTTATTTAGAGAGACATCTCTCTTGCTGCTGCCATGGCTCCCTTTCATCAAAACCAAAGACACTGTCTTCGTTTTTTGCTAAATATAGGAGGAGGGCTGCCTGGACTGCTTGGATGGAAAAGTGGGGGTGACGTGGCAACAGCACCCCACTGCTGACCACATCTGCGCACAATCTAAAGAGGCCATCTAGTCACGTGAACCAGGACAAATCAGCCTCTCTGTTGATCTGTTTGCCCATGTCTTTGGAAGGATCAAATCCAGCATTTCTCAGAATGTCCTCGTCCATTTCTTGTTTCCTTTCTTTTTAGAGCTGTGGCTTCATTTTTGGAAGGCATAAACATGATGCCCTCTGTAAAATGGGGTGTGAGCAGGTTTTGGGGGAGGTACAAGTTACAGCAAGGTAGGGATGAACTTTGGAACAACAGCTACAAGTTTGAATTGCACCCATGGAGAGCAAGGGACTCTGTGTGAGTTATTTAACCTCCTGTGAGCCTCTATTTCCACATCTGTACAATGGGGATGCTCATTATCTATCAAATGGTTTGTAAGGATCAAACAAAGTGTGTTTTCTCTCTAGTTCACTTGCCCCAACCCATTTAACAAGGTCCTCTTAGCCTTACTCACAGCACTGTTTAAACTGTGATCCCCGTATTCATGTCCAGGTAATTTTTTCTATCATGGATATAAGTGAAATCTGTACACCAGATGGCAACTCCCCCCTTCAAAGGGCAAGAACGGGTGCAGGTCATGGTGGGGACCACAGGTTACGGCGACCAGCACACGTGCCCTAGAGGAAGCCCATGGATTTGGAAATGAAAGGATTTGAGAGCAGAAAGTAAGAGAGAATAAGGCTGGTGCCCAAGGCTCCCTACCTGTTCTTACAGAGTTAGAGCAGATGCTCAACAAGGGTGGAGGCAGGGCTCACACTTCTGCCAGTTCCCTGGGCTGCCTCCCCAGGGACAACGGACCAAAGGAGAGGGTTACAGACTCAGAGAGAAGGAGAGCCTCTTGAATTAAGCCCGAATGTGCAGAGTGAGCTGGATTCCCAGGTGAGGTGGAGCAAGGATCAGAGAGAGGAGATGAGAGCGGGCAGAACAGGCGGTGTGGGTGAGAGACACAGGGCGTCAGGGAAGGGAGTCCTTGGTGGGGATGGTGAGGATGCTGAGCTTTGCTGAGGCCATGCCGAGGGTCAAGGGGCATCGTGTGCAAACCCCCGAGAGGTCAGGGAATCGGAGCTCCTGTGCGTGGGCATCTCATACTCAAAGTTCATCTCCGATGGCCTTGGTTCATGTCTCAAAACAGAAACGACTTACTTGTAGATGAAAGGAAGGAGAAAGACAGAAAAGAAACATAATAGACTGTCCCCAGACAGGCCTCAGGGCTTTTAGAACAATGTTCAGCCACCCGTCGCCAGTTGATGGTTAACCATCTATGAGTCTCTGACTTTATATCCTTCTCAGAGTCCTCTGAGCAGCCAAGGAAACATTTTCCTGCCACTGAGAATGGACTAGACTGCAGCTGTCGTGGGCTTTTTGTCATCAAGTTCAGTTTTATCACTCAGGGGAAATTCTGACAAGAGAGGCAGCGAAGGTCACGACTTAGAACCAGCTAAATGGAAATCTTTTACTTGCAGGGGAGGGCGGGTGCTGAGCTCAGCTTTGAGGCGCTGAAGAAGGGAGCCCGGTGAGAAACGGCGGTCACACATCGCCCCCTGGTGTCCGCGGTGTTGATTGCAGGTAGTCTGTCTCCAAAGGCCGGGAAGGGAAGGGCTACGGAACAGCTAGGCTTCATCTTTCCTAACCAAATTTCTTCTTCGCAGGTCTTCTGGTTTCTTGCAGGTGTTCTTTCCAGCAGTCAGTAAGGAGAATCGATTTCAATCTTTCTCATCTTATTTGCACACTTGTTGGCCGCACAACCCCACAGAGATAAAAAAAAAAATCACAGAAAAATTGTAGAAGTCTGGTCTCCTCACTACACACCCCTTTGCACTGCAAACCAGGTGGTCTGTGTAATGGTTAAAGAGCATAGGCTTTACAGACAGATCTGGATTTGAATCTAGCTGTGCTGACACAGGCTGGGACCTGGGACCCTTTCCTGGAGGGTTTGCACCTGAACAAACATCTCATCTCCTTGAGCAACAGAATACAAAGAAACTATAAGGGACTAAAAATAACTGTAGGCGTGCACAAATTGGGGGCAAATTATGAACAAGATACAAAAAGACCAAAACCCAACTTCTACTTCTAAGGTTCTGGAGCAAAAGCAGGATACTGTGTGAGATCCCCAAACACCAAGGAGGTGGGCAGACCACCCAACTCATCCCTCCAGCCTCACCCACCCATCAGCCCCATCCTCACTCCCTTTAAAGGATGAGCTCAACCCCACCCCCACCCCTGGCCTCAGGGAGCAAGCAGGGACACCTGTTTCTTGTTTTTGCTCCCTCATGCTGCAACATGAGTCCCAGTAAAGCCTTACCTGAACCTCTCATTTGGCCTCTTATCAATTTCTGTTGATTAAAAAGTCCAAGAACCCAGGTGGGTAACACTGCCATGGAGTAGCTGCGTGACCCAGAGAGTCACGCAGTTCTTTTAGCAAGTTCTTTTAGTTTCACTATTTCTTTTCATTCATTCCACTAAGTCCTGCACTCCCTGTACCACTGTGCTAGGAAGTGAGAGTTATAAAGGAAAGAGAGCCAGTGGCTGGTGCAGCACATAGGTGACAGGAGGCCACCACAGGCTCTGGGCAGGCTGGTCTTGGGGCCCCGTCATCTGAGGACTGGAGATGGTGATGCCTGCCTCATTAGATGAGGTAACATGGGAAGCATTTAGTGTGGTGTCTAGCACACAAGAAGCAATAAGGGGTAGTTATTAGGGTTCCAAAGGGACATCATCAGTTGGGGACAGTGGTAGGTGTGGGGACAAGAGGGAAGTGTTATTACCTAGACTGTCCAATAGAAATAGACCGCAAACCACAAATGTAGTTTCAAATTTTCTAGTAGCTGACTGAAAAAAGTTTTTAAAAAAGTGAAATTGTTTTTTATCATAATTTTATTTAACCTTATTTATCCAAAATTGTCAGTTCAACAAGTGATCAATGTCAAAAATTATTACTAAATTATTACTAAAAATTATTACATTTTTTTTTTGTTTGTATCAAGTCTCTCTCGAGTTCCATCTGGATTTAAACTCAGATCACTGGATTCAGAGTCCAGAGTGCTGACCAATACACCATGGGCTTCCCTGTGGCTCAGATGGTAAAAAATCTGCCTATAATGTGGAAGACCCAGATTTGATCCCTGGGTTGGGAAGATCCTCTGGAGAAGGGAAGGGCTGCCTACTCCAGTATTGTTGCCTGGAGAATTCCATGCACAGAGAAGCCTTGGAGGCTACAGTCCATGGGGCTGCAAAGAGTCAGATACAACTAAGCGACTAGACAACAATAACAACAAAAAAAATCAAGTCTGTGCTATATTTGCAGCACATCTCAATTTGGACCATCATCATTTCACATGCTCCATGGCTGCCATGGCTCATGGTTACCATGTTAGACAGAATGCAGGAGTGGCACAGAAAGGGACAAGACACTGACTTAAACCCTGTCTGTGGTTGAGCTGGAGGCACCTCGTCTGTCAGCTTCTGCTTGTTTAGCTCCAAGAGACAGGAAATCAATGCTTACCAAAGGGTACCTCAAAGATCATTTGCATCAGAATCTTCTGGGTTGTTTCTGGAACAGAAAACCAAATTCCTGGGTCCTGTCTCATCCAAATTCCTGGCTACTAAGAATCTACTTTTTTGATAGGCCCCCCACGTGATTTGGGATCCAGACTCCTTTCCAGTGCATAGAATGCATTGTTTTGGAGTCAAAGACGCTATCGCTTCCTTTTCTCATTCTTTTCCTTTTGGGTTACGTGTCTGGAACAAGGTGGATGTGATCATTATGGTTCAGAGTTTTGGAGATGTTTATGACTAATTTGGGGCTTCCCTGGTGGCTCAGTGATAAAGAATCTGCCTGACAATGTTGGAGATGCAGGTGACATCGGTTCGATCCCTGGGTCAGGAAATCCCATGGAGAAGGAAATGGCCACTCACTCCAGTATTCTTGACTGGGAAATCCCATGAACAGAGGAGCCTGGCAGGCTACAGTCCATGGGGTGGCAAAGAGTCAGACACGACTGAGTGATTAAACAACAACAAATGATCTGTTTGCCTGTATCGCCATTCCTTTTTGGATTCCCTTCACCTGAAATTTAAACTTGGCCGTGTGTGGTCACCTCCTCCAACATCAAACATTCTCTCTGACCTGTGGACCTGGTACTGGCATGCAGAGTGAACTTCCCACAGGACCTGAAGAGGCAGTGCTCACCTCAAGTGAAACACAGCCATGCCCACAAACATCCCCATCCTACACCCCAGAATGTTCTGTCACCATGCCCTGACTTGCCGACTCAGAGGAGCCAAAGGTAGGAATTTCGTGGTATTTAGTCCTTGCTCTGATTTCTCTCTCTGCTCTATGGAGCAGAGCTGAGCACAGAAGCTGTGCATGGAGGCAGAAGGACAAGAGATAAGATGGTGCTATGAAGGCAAAACTAATATAAATCAAGGCCTACCTGCCTGCTAAGTCGCTTCAGTCATGTCTGATTCTTTGCGACCCTGTGGACTGAAGTCCACCAGGCTTCTCTGTCCATGGAATTCTCCAGACAAAAATATTGGAGTGGGTTGCCATGCCCTCCTCCAAAGGATCTTCCTGACCCAGGAATTGAACCCACGTCTCTTACTTCTCCTGCATTGGCAGGCAGGTTCCTTCCCACTAGCACCAACTGGGAAGCCCAGAAATCAAGGCATTTCATAATTAAAGTAGTAGCTCCTTATTCAGGGAGTCCTGTGTCTTTGATATTATATGTTAAGATATTTGCTCTGCAAAAAAGTCCAGGTGCACTATCTCATTTTATGTCTTCCAACACGCTGAGAGATAGCTGCTAGATCCCATTTTACATATGAACCGAGTGAGCCACAGAGAGGTTTAGTAATTTGCTCAAGATCACACAGCACGTAATTAGTGGAAATAGTGTCACGGCCCACAAAAACAGGAGAGAAAAGAGTCATGAAACTGCAGTCCTATTCTACCTTCTTTGAAATCACTAACCTTGTAGCTTAATGTAAATCTTTTACTTTTTCTGAACTTCAGTTTCTTTCCATGAAAATGTGATAGTCGAGCTAGGTGGACTTGATCATCTCTTTTCCGAATATTCATTTACTCACTTGTCTTAGGGCAAGTTTCCCGGAAAACAGACTCCAAAACCCTGAGCTTTTCATAACAAATGATTACTAGGTGGGATTTCCATGGTGGCTCAGATGGTAAAGAATCCATCTGCAATAGAGTTCAATCCCTGGGTCGGGAAGATGCCCTGGAGAAGGGAATGGCTACCCACTCCAGTGTTCTAGCTTGGAGAATTCCATGGGCAGAGGAGCCTGGGGTCACAAAGAGTTGGACACAACTGAGTGACTAACACTTCACCTCACATTTACTAGGAAGTGCTCTTGAACAAAATCTGTAAAGAATGAAAGAATCAGAATTGGGCAGAGGAAGAGGCTGAACTGCAACAGTTTCAATGGAGGCCTCCTGGGGGCTCTGGAACAGGGACAGCCCCCGAGAAGTGACCTGATTGAGGCATGGGAGCTGGGTCTTATGTCCTCAGCAGAACCAGTCATCAGATGCAGGCTGCCCCAGGAAAAGGCATAACCTTAGGAGAAGAAATTTCCTCTGGCTGAGGGAAATTCAGGAAAAGGATTCTTTGATGAACCATCACTACCCACCCAACACTCCTAGTGGCTGAACCAATGGCTACCAACAACTAGAAAGGGGATCTGGGCCCACACCATGGTGTCTCCCATTGTCTTTCTCTCATGCCTTTCACATGCATTTATTTCATCTAGTGAGGTCAGCCTCATGTAGAAACAGATGCTCCAGGACTGGGGTCAGTCCCCATTCCTGTGTCAACTTATAGAGGAATAAAGTCAGGGGAAGGAACTGTGTCCCCCACCCCAACAGTCTGCAGCTGCAAGGTGTAGTCACCCCCCTCTTCTATCACCTGTTCTGGATGCCCCTCACCCCTGGCTAGCATCTCAGTCTGGTGGCTTACTGGTCAGTGACTCAGACCCCTATCCCTGAGGGATCTGAGCCCTTCAGACCACGTCATTCTCCAGCCAAAGCTGCTTATCTATTTCTTGTCAAATCTGGGCTAAGAGTAATGTGAGATGGCACACTGGATCACTTCGGCCAAATCTCTTCCTTGCCCTCATTATGTAGCAACAACCATGCCTCCCCCTGAAGATCAAGGTCAACAAAACCCGGAAATCTAGTGATTCCTTTATGGATTGATGGATTTCTAACACAAGGAGTTTAAAGTTATCAGACTTCAGATATAACTCACATTTAAATGGGATCCTTCCAATGTTCCTCATGATTCTCTTCTGTGAATCAGGATTTCTACTTATTGTAGAGCCAAGAGTTTCAGAGATGGAAAGCGAAGTTTCCACAAGTGGATCTTTTGGAATATGGTAAGCAAGACAATGTCTATTTCAGTCTCTTGGTTCTTGGACTCTATATTTTACTCATCAGGGTCAGAACATATCATTTATGACTGAGTGTGTACACTTCACATGAAGGACGGTGTTCCATTCTCACAGAGCATCATCTCGAAGGTAACGTTAAGGCTGATTATTTCCTTGATCTATCAGACTGGCAGCTTCTGGTGGTGTGATAAGTCATAGGACCACAGGTCCTGTTACCTTCTGATACAGCTCCTTTGTCATACCTCCTTGGTTCAAAGCAATGTTAGGTGGAGTCTCATGTTGGTGGATCAAATACTCTGTAAGCCTTTGAACAGTGATGTTGACTGAGATGCTGCAAGCAAGAAAGACCAGCCAGTACCTAGAATGTCTACTTATTCAGTCAAGATACCTCTCTACTCCTTCAAGGATGGAAATGGTCTAGTGTGATCAACTCGCCACCAAGTAGGCATTTGAGAAATTATGCCATATTGGATGGTTCAGCATTGGTGTCTATTGCTGGCAGATTGGAAGTATGACAGCAGCAGTAGCTAATCAGCTTTGGTGGGTGAGAACCTGGCTGTGGGACCCATGCATAAGCTTCTTCTGAACATGCTGGTCATAAGTTCATTGTTCCAGATCAAGCCAAGGACAGGAGCTAGCTGTTGTCAAGTCTTACAGTCGTTCTGTCTAACTAGTTGTCTACTGGCTCTTCAGTGGTGATTGCTTTCTGGTGGGTATTAAATTAAAATGTGATACAAAATCTTCACGTGGGGTGCCTGCTCCGTGGGCTTATCCACATGCCTCTTTCACAGACCTCCTTATTCCTGACCTTTTAATGCTTGTTTTTCAAGGCCATGGACAATAGCCAAACCATTCACTACTCCCCATGAGTCTGTGTATACTCTCACCTCAGATCACTTTCCATCCCCACAGTGTGAATGACCACATGCATTACCCAAGCCCTGCTGATCAAGAGGATTTAGCTTCAAGGACTTCCCTGGTGGTCCAGTGGCTAAGACTCCATACTCCCAATGCAGGGGGCCCAGGTTTGATCTCTGATCAGGGAACTAGATCCCACATGTCATAGCCATGTGCTGCAGCTAAACCCAGTACAGTCAAATAAATAAATTTTTTTTTTAAAAAAAGAGGATTTAGCCTCACCACAGACTTTCAAGATCATTACCTGAGTCTGGCCATATTTCAGGATATTCCATTTTTAGCTTGTTTTCACATACTTAACCAACCCATTTGTGAACCAAACTTGGTCGGTTTCCTCTTCTGCCAGTCATAATTGCTGAAGAGGAGATTCCAGTAATACAACAGTGGTGATTAACTTGAGAATCTGGGCCACATGCTCAGTTAATTACTTGTGCTTTCTCCCCATCCCTGTTTGTTCTGGTCTTGGACATACCACATCTAAATAGTTGTTGAGCCCCCTTGACCTTATGGCCTGATGAGTCTAACACAGCTCATGATAGGCAGTTCTGGCTCTGTGGTAGGTCACTTAATGTCTTATGGTCCTCCCCTCTAAGAAATCCCAGTAACAGGAGTTGCTTTCCAATTGGTGTGTAATTCTCTACAGTAAAAAGAGAAGGTCTTATTTCAGAACCTTAAGGATGTGTGCTAAGATTTTTCTATCAGAGCTTGCCAAAAACTCTACACGAGACACCTCTAAAACCACAGAGTTTTAATGTCATATAGCCCGGATGGAAAGACTGTTTTCACTGCAGACTGAATCTCTAATGGAGTTCTGAGCTACGTGTGGCCCCACTTAAAGAACAATGTGGTGCTCTGCGTGAATGAGAAGACGATGGCCTTTGTATGAGAGCCTCTAGATTGTTTACTGTTCCCAGCAAGTTGAGACTGATTAGCTCAAAACCCACTGGTGTCAAACTCAAATTATTACATGTTCAATTGTATTCAGCATAGCTCACATAATTTTAGCCACTTAGAGCCTGCTTGCTTGGTATACTCTGCCAAACTACACTCAACATCTGATACCACAAATCAATGAGATACCACAAATAAGCCCCAGGGCTATAAACCCCTGAGACTTGCTGTCCTTTGGAGCTTTCTGACACACAGAACCCCAGCTGACCTGCTGAGTGACATCAGTTAGATCCATAAATCCCCTCCTGCCCATGGAACATATTTGAAAATGTTCCACAGTGGATTTCTGTGATAGCTGCCCAACTCTGAATATGCAAAACCTATTGAATTATATACTTTAAATAAGTGGAGTATGTGGCATATGAATTATATCTCAATAAAGTTACAAAAACAATAAATAGAAGGCAATGTCGATTCTGTGATTGAGTGTGTTAATAAATCCTGCCTATAGAGAAGGAGAACAAGGAGAAAACAGTACTTGATAGAGAAGTAATTGGTGAAGTCACTTGTATTTGCCAAGAGGGGAATGTGCAGTGTTTTGTCAGTTACATAGCGAACTGGGTTTTTATCTGTCCTTAGACAAAAGTATGGAGCAGCCTGGCTGTGTTTCACCTTATCAAGTTCTCAAAGTGACCTTGTCTGACATTGATGTTGGCAGACACTGATGAGACTGCCGGGGTCCCCTGGGGGAATAATGCAGACCAGCTGTGAGTGCCAGGGAGCCTTTACCAGCTCTAAGTGCTGGATCAGTTCTCGGTTGTTAGAGGCTGCTTGCCTTTGTTTCCCACAAGGATGCTAGGGAGTTTATGGGGGCGTTTCAGTGAGCTTGTGACCCCCTGCAATTATATTCTGCATTTCACAGTGAGAGCATGAATTTTACAGTGAGAAAAGCCATAGAATTTATTAGATTATTTAAAATGGTCAGTAATCAGAAAAGATTAAAAAACAACAGCCAGGGTTAAAAATGTAAAAAGAACCCAAATATGAAACCCTAATGCTCCAGACATTTCAGGGCCACTTAGAAAAAAAGGATAGCTGATGTCATAGAGGGTTGAGGAATCTTGATGAGACAAAGAGCAAACTGACCAAGAGAGACTGTTGCTTGAATCCCTGGGGGGGCAGGGAGGTGATGCTCAAGATGTAGCCTAGGCCTGTATCAGAGGGACCACAGAGAAGTCAAGTGAGGTCAAGACCAGACTAAGTTAATTACACTGTTTCGCCTGGGGGATGAGCCATCAGTGTGGGATACTATCCCAGAAGATACTTTTGTAAGAAAAATCGGTATTCGTTTTCCGTGAATGGTTTAGTCATTGACCTGCACAAAATACCTTATGGTTTTCGGCTGCTTTGGGTTTGTGAATTTGAGGCGTCACATTTCCTTCTCCAGAGGCAGGGTCAGGATGCAAAGGTCATGGATCTCTGTGAGTGACTGAGAAAGGCAGGCAGGCTGTGAGCCTCCTGAAGTCAGCTCTCCCAGACCAGCTCCCTGACTCACCCCATCCATCTTTCAGGGAGCTTTGGAGGGTGACAATTAATGGAAATTTTAAAAATTCCCAGCTGAATGTTTCTGAAGCATTCACCAGGGAAACAGGAAGTTGTGCACCTCTTAGGTCTGCATCTCCAGCTTATGAATGTGTTCTCTCCGTTCAGCCAGGAGGAATATGCTCACAGCTCTGCTCCATCGGAAGAAAAAAAGGAAAAAAAGCCAGAGATGGATTTTCCTGAAATACACTGGCCTCTCTTCAGCCTTCCTGAATGCCAGTGATGTTCCAGGTTTCCACCTGCCTCTGCTTCACACAGCAGGAAGTAGAGGAGGAGAGATTGTCTGTGTTTGGAATGTCTCTGAACCAACTCAAGGGCTCTGACTGTGACCAAGGACCAAGATTCCAAGTGAGAATCTGCTCCGTGTCACTCAAGTTTGTTCCTCTTAAACCAGCATCTTATAAAGATTCTGTAGCTAATATTTACTGATTATGTATTATTTACCAAGTAAATACTTTATACACATCAGCTCATTTAATCTGCACAAGTCTATTCTATAAGAGTTATTATTATCATGATTTTGCAGATGAGAAAGTGAGGCGTGGAAATGTTATTCTATTCCATAAGAGTGATTTTATTATAAATATTTCCCCTATTATTGATTCAATACACAATAGCATGCTCAATGATGTCTAACTCTTTGCAACCCTGCCAGCCTCCTCTGTTCATGGGGTCCTCCAGGCAAGAATCCTGGGGTGGATAGTCATTCCCTTTTTCAGATCTTCCTGACTCAGGGATCGAATCTAGGTCTCCTGCATTGCAGGCTAATGCTTTACCATTTGAACCACCAGGGAAGCCCACACAACAGGATGATTCCTATCTTAGAGAAGAAAAAGTAAGGCACTGAGCATGTGACTAACTTGCCCAAAGTCACATAGTTAAAGGTCTAAGGAGGAGGTTGCTCTTGGGTTTGGGGATCTCTGCCTTACTTCTCAATAGTAGCATACAGTTGACTAGTACTCACATTTCTGGCAAGCACCAGGGCTCAAAACTGTTCAGGTGGTTGTGATGGGGGTGCTGAGTCAAGCACACATTTCTCCCTGTCTCACCAGCTATTGGTACATGCTTATCCATGGCTGGATGGGGAAAGTGGGTGATCTATGACCTAAGGAATGTTCTGCAGCATTTGAAAAATAGATTTAAGGGATTAAATCTGATAAACAGAGTGCCTGATGAACTATGGATGGAGGTTCGTGACATTGTACAGGAGACAGGAATCAAGACTATCCCCATGGAAAAGAAATGCAAAAGAGCAAAATGACTGTCTGAGGAGGCCTTACAAATAGCTGTGAAGAGAAGAGAAGTGAAAATCAAAGGAGAAAAGGAAAGATATACCCATTTGAATGCAGAGGTCCAAAGAATAACAAGGAGAGATAAAAAAGCCTTCCTCAGCTATCAATGCAAAGAAATCGAGGAAAACAATAGAATGGGAAAGACTAGAGATCTCTTCAAGAAAATTAGAGATACCAAGGGAATATTTCATGCAAAGATGGGCTCAATAAAGGACAGAAATGGTATGGACCTAAGAGAAGCAAAAGATATAAAGATGAGGTGGCACGAATACACAGAAGAACTATACAAAAAATTTCTTCATGACCCAGATAATCATGATGGTGTGATCACTCACCTAGAGCCAGATATCCTAGAATGTGAAGTCAAGTGGGCCTTAGGAAGCATCACTACAAACAAAGCTAGTGGAGGTGATGGAATTCCAGTTGAGCTATTTCATATCCTCAAAGAAGATGCTGTGAAAGTTCTGCACTCAATATGTCAGTAAATGTGGAAAACTCAGCAGTGACCACAGGACTGGACAAGGTCAGTTTTCATTCCAATCCCAAAGAAAGGCAATGCCAAAGAATGCTCAAACTACCACACAATTGCACTCATCTCACACGCTAGTAAAGTAATGCTCAAAATTCTCCAAGCCAGGCTTCAACAGCACGTGAACCGTGAACTTCCAGATGTTCAAGCTGGTTTTAGAAAAGGCAGAGGAAGCAGAGATCAAATCGCCAACATCCGCTGGATCATTGAGAAAGCTAAAGAGTTCCAGAAAAACATCCATTTCTGCTTTATTGACTATGCCAAAGACTTTGACTGTGTGGATCACAAACTGTGGAAAATTCTTAAAGAGATGGGAATACCAGACCACCTGACCTGCCTCTTGAGAAACCTGTGTGCAAGTCAGGAAACAACAGTTAGAACTGGAACTGGACATGGAACAACAGACTGGTTCCCAATAGGGAAAAGAGTTCGTCAAGGCTGTATATTGTCACCCTGCTTATTTAACTTATATGCTGAGTACATCATGAGAAACACTGGGCTGGATGAAGCACAAGCTGGAATCAAGATTGCCGGGAGAAATATCAATAACCTCAGATATGTAGATGACACCACCATTATGGCAGAAAGTGAAGAAGAACTAAAGAGCCTCTTGATGAAAGTGAAAGAGGAGAGTGAAAAAGTTGGCTTAAAGCTCAACATTCAGAAAACCAAGATCATGGCATCCAGTCCCATCACTTCATGGCAGATAGATGGGGAAACAGTGGAAACAGTGGCTGACTTTATTTTTCTGGGCTCCAAAATCACAGCTGATGGTGATTGCAGCCATGAAATTAAAAGACGCTTACTCCTTGGAAGGAAAGTTATGAGCAACTTAGACAGCATATTAAAAAGCAGAGACATTACTTTGTCAACAAAGGTCCATCTTGTCAACATTATGGTTTTTCCAGTGGTCATGTATGGATGTGAGAGTTGGACGGTGAAGAAAGCTGAGCGCCGAAGAATTGATGCTTTTGAACTGTGGTGTTGGAAAAGACTTTTGAGAGTCCCTTGGACTGCAAGGAGATCCAACCAGTCCATCCTAAAGGAGATCTGTCCTGGGTGTTCATTGGAAGGACTGATGTTGAAGCTGAAACTCCAATACTTTGGCCACCTCATGCAAAGAGTTGACTCATTGGAAAAGACCCTGATGCTGGGAAAGATTGAGGGCAGGAGGAGAAAGGGATGACAGAGGATGAGATGGTTCGATGGCATCACCGACTCAATGGACATGGGTTTGGGTGGACTCTGAGAACTGGTGATGGACAGGAAGGCTTGGCGTGCTAGGGTTCATGGGGTCGCAAAGAGTAGGACACGACTGAGCGACTGAACTGAACTGTAGCATTTAGGGACCCGAAAAAAGACTGTTCTCAGGGTGGGAGAGAGGAAGAAGATTATGGAGGGTGGGGTGGGGAAGAACCAGGAGGGAGGCTGAAATTCCCTACCCCCCTCCCACCCACCAGCCCTATTTGGAGCTCCATAAGGTGCACCCCCTTCTCTGCCTCTGCAGTCATTTTTATTGTTCTGCTCTTCCCTCCCCATACTCACAGAGCAGCAAATCCCTGAATACTGATAGGTTTCATCTTTATTAAGTAAATTCCATTGGTATTACACCATTGCCAAAAACTTCTTGAGTTTCCCCAGAGGGTCAAAATCAAGCATTATGAGTACTTAGTTGTTTTTTTTTTTTTAATTTTAAAATCTGATATTGGAGTATAGTTGATTAAGAATGTTATGCTAGTTTTAGGTATACAGAAAGGTGATTCAGTCATACACATATATTTATCTTTTTTCAAATTCCTTTCCCATTTAGGTTGTTTCATAATATTGAGCAGAGTTCCCTGTGCCTGGTCCTTGTTGGTTATCCATTTTAAATACAGCAGTGTGCGTATATCTTTACAATTCTTGCTGTTTGGCCTCTTCTGGGAAAATCTTCTCATTGTTATCAAACTGGAAGTAATTTGATAAAATAATTTATATTAGATAAGGGAGCTAGGCTCCCTCTGTTACTTGTTACTAGTTAATCACTCAGTCATGTCTGACTGCGATCCCATGGACTGTAGCCTGCCCAGCTCCACTGTCCATGGAATTCTCCAAGCAAAAGTACTGGAGTGGGTTGTCATTTCCTTCGCCAAGGCTCCCTCTGTTAACTTATTCTAACTATTTGTTTTCAGTTCAGTTCAGTTCAGTTCAGTCACTCAGTCGTGTCCGACTCTCTGCGACCCCATGAATTGCAGCATGTCAGGTCTCTCTGTCCATCACCAACTCCCAGAGTCTACCCAAACCCATGTTCATCGAGTCGGTGATGCCATCCAACCATCTCATCCTCTGTCGTCCCCTTCTCCTCCCGTCCCCAATCCTAGCCAGCATTAGGGTCTTTTCCAATGAGTCAACCCTCCGCGTGAGGTGGCCAAAGTATTGGAGTTTCAGCTTCAACATCAGACCTTCCAATGAACACCCAGGATTGATCTCTTTTAGGATGGACTGGTTGGATCTCCTTGCAGTCCAAGGGACTCTCAAGAGTCTTCTCCAACACCACAGTTCAAAAGCATCAATTCTGCAGTGCTCAGCTTTCTTCACCATCCAACTCTCACATCCATACATGACCACTGGAAAAACCATAGCCTTGACTAGACAGACTTTTGTTGGCAAAGTAATGTCTCTGCTTTTAAATATGCCATCTAGGTTGGCCATAACCTTCCTTCCAAGGAGGAAGCATCTTTTAATTTCATGGCTGCAGTCACCATCAGCAGTGATTCTGGAGCCCAGAAAAATAAAGTCTGACACTGTTTCCACTGTTTCCCCATCTATTTCCCATGGAGTGATGGGACCAGATGCCATGATCTTAGTTTTCTGTACGTTGAGCTTTAAGCCAACTTTTTCACTCTCCTCCTTCACCTTCATCAAGAGGCTCTTTAGTTCTTCTTCACTCTCTGCCATAAGAGTGGTGTCATCCGCATATCTAAGGTTATTGATATTTCTCCCAGCAATCTTGATTTGTTTTAAAACATTGTGAATGCAGCTTGTCTGTCACAGCAGGGTGTTGGACATCAGCAGTGAGTAGCGGTACTCGCAGGGGTTGGGTGGGTGGCGGGGTGGGTTTGAGACCCTCTCAAACCAGGGTCTCTGCTCAGCAGCACCCACTGGGGGCACTGCCGATCACATTCCTGTCTGAGTGGGAAGTGTGTGGTTTACATTGCAGTGAATTTTCCATTCTATTTTTTAATCAGTTGAGTGTTTCAATTATGTAAAGTTTAACTCAGCATCTAAAAGCTGTGTGAATAAACCTGCCAGACACAGTGATAAAGCTGAGTCAAAAAAATACATATTGTAATACACAGATACCAGTGGACTCAGCTTTGGGTATGAAAGTCTTGTGAAACAAGTCCTGGAACTGAAGGGTCTGAGGTATCAGGATGTGGGCACTGATGCTCTTAACAGATAAATGTGTTTTGGAGACAGAGGATCCAGATTCATTCCGTGAGTCAGGAAGATCTCCTGAAGAAGGGAATGGCCACCCCCTCCAGGATTTTTGCCTGGAGAGCCCCACGGACAGAGGAGCCTGGCAGGGTTGCAGAGGGTTGCACGTGACTGAGCAACTAACATGTTATTGTGTATTGAATCAATAATAGGGGAAGAACATATATACACATATGTATCTGATATATGAGCTGATGGAAAAATTCACAAAGGAAGGAAAGGACTGCCCATATGAGCAGACTGGAACATGAAATAGATGTTTCCTGAGCAGAAGTAAGGCAATCTGGAGTGGCTGATGGGCTGAGAAGGCAGAAAATTTTGATGACAAAATGTAGGTAGAGAGAAAAGAGAGGATTCTTCATAAACCTGAATTCCTGGTTTGAACAGGAGACCTAGTTAAATATAAGTTAAGTGTTAGTCACTCAGTCGTGTCTGAGTGTTTGTGACCCCATGGACTGTAGCCCACCAGACACCTCTGTCCATGGAATTCTCCAGGCAAGAACACTGGGGTGGGTAGCCATTCCCTTATCCAGGAGATCTACCTGACCCAGGGATTGAATCTGGGTCTCCTGCACTGCAGGTAGATTCTTTACCATCTGAGCCTTCAGGGAACAACCCAGTTAAATATAACATTAGCTATAAATCAGAGAAAATGTGATGTTATATCTATCATGAGGCTTTTATATCTTCCTCAAGACACTTACTTTAAAGAAATATTAGCCCAAAATGTGATGCTTAATGGAAATGTACTTAAAATTTAATTTGCTTGCCACAAATGATACTTTACTTAGAAATTAAGGCTTGAGAATGTGTGGTTATAACCTTCAGAGTATCAGAGAGCTGCACTGCATATCTCTGAAATGGTATAAGCAGACAGCTTAGGAGAAAGAGAAAAAGAATCAAGAATGGCTTTCTTGACATAAGAGAAGCCATTTTGGTCCAAGCCATTTTGTGATCTAAGCTGGTCCACAGAGATTGCTTTTGAACATATCTCAGTAATCAATGATCTTACGGGAAAAAAAGGAGTACAGGGACAGAAAAAAAAGGCAGTCAAGCAACAGAGCAGATAGTCTTAAGGACTCTCAAAGAACTCCCTCAAGAAATATGCACGATAATAGATCTTTGAGTTCAGCAGGAACTAAGGCCCTCACTCAGATGGAGGGCGGAAGGATGATGTTAATCCTTGAGATTTCAATCAGCTGAAGCCTGGACTCAATTCTGCTCAAGCCCCTTCATTAATATGCATGTAGCCTTGAGCTTAGTAACTCAGTCATACTCTTTGTGATCCCATGGACTGTAGCCCTCCAGACTCCTCTGTCCATGAGCTTCTCCAGAAAAGAATACATCGTTGCAGGTGGATTCTCTACCATTTGAGCCACGTTTAGCTTAAAATTTCCCCCATCTTGCTGTTCAGGGAGACACTGCTTTGGGAAAAATCCCCAGTGTTCTCCTTACTTGCTTCAAGTAATAATTCCTTCCTTCTCCTGATCTTTGGCTTGGTTGTGTCTACGGGCTCACTACACAGCAAGAGGCAAACCCAGTTTGGGGGTAACAGTGATACATCCCTTGGATGATGTACCAAGTGAGGGGTACACACCTGAACCTCATGGACAGCAAAGGATGACACCTCCTCAAACACAGGTCACAAACTGGTGGATAAGCAACCCCTTGACAGCCAAATAATTTCATTTGAATAGTGCAAATTTGGCATCCTAGTATTTTGCATACTGTGAAGGAAGGGGAAGGTGGATTTTCATGGTGGGAGCAAGTGGCATGGTCAGAATGACGTGTGGTGACATGACAGGTGATGCTGAATCAGGCTTTGTTTTTGCAAAGGTGGATGTGTGTCTGTGGGATGGAGTGTGAGAAGGTAAGGATGGTACAAGTTAAGAAGTGGAGTGTATAAGACATACAAGTCCACAGTGCAAGACCAAAAACTGTCACTGTCTAAGGAAGGACAGAAAAAGACAAACGCAGAAAGCCAACAGCCCAGGGACTGTTTTGGGGTCTAGAAGAACAGGCTGGAGAAGCAACAAAGAGTAAAGATTCTTTCCCTCTTTTTTTAAAAAATTATTTATTTTTCGTTGCTGCACTTGGGCTTTCTCTAGTTGCAGTTTCTCTTGTTGTGGAGCATGGACTTCAGTAGCTGTGGCACGTGAGTTCAGTAGTTGTAGCTTGAAGGCTCTAGAAGGCTTAGAAGTTGTTGGTGCACAGACTTAGTTGGTTAGCGGCATGTGGAATCTTCCCAGACCAGGGATCAATCCCGTGTCCCCTGCTTTGGGAGGTGAATTCTTATCCACTGTACCACAGGGAAGTCCAAGGATTCTTAAAAGAAGAACAGAATGAGCTTAGGGAGGGAGGTGCCTACGTTTTGATGAGAAGCCACAAGAATTATTCACGGAACCCAAGAAGCTAGGGTCAGGTTCCTTGACTGCCTAATTGCATGTCAATGCAAAAACTGACACAGGCTGGAGGATGGAGGTAGACAGCCAGAGCAAAGGAATGAAATTTCAGGTTACAAAAGGGAGTGGAGAGAAGAGAAGATCAAAAAGGGATGTTTGGAAATGAAAATCTTTCCCAGACAATCAAAAAAGTGCAAATTCTCCAGGGTTTCCTGTTGACTTTGACTTCAGTCTGCACATGGTGGCACCCTTGAGTTTTGCACTTGAATAGAGAGTGCACTTTCAGTCCAGAAATTCAGTCCAGAATTGGACTGAAACGGACCAGGTGAGAGAGAAAATAGTGAACCTATCCAGGCCACAGTGGCTCGATCTCTTTGACTTTCATCAGCAGCAGGACAGGGGCTCTCAGTAATTCTGGGACTTTAGTTCATTCTTGTTCATTATGAATCCAAAATGGCAGGGGGGACACCAAGCCACATGGAGGGAGGGACGAGATTAGTGAGATGAAGAAGAAACCTAGTAAGTAGAAAAATTACCCTGACTGCAGTGACAACCTTGCCACATCTGGGAACACGGCAACTCTGAGAAGACCTTGTATATCTGTGTAACCCCTTGTTCTATGAAAACCCTCCTTTACTTAACTTTATTGTTACACAAGTTTCTCAATGTCAGCAACAGAGCAAATGTTTCCTTTTAAGCTCAACTTCTGTTGGGACACGTTTGAGGTGTTTAAGTCACAGCTCCTAAACACTGAGCTTGTTGCCTGAGCCAAACAACCCTGATGCTCTAGCAACAACACCACTGACATCAATATAATAACAATAATAATAACATCACAACAACAAACACCTATAGAGTCCTTGTTATCTGCCAGGCACTACTCCATGCACTTTGAATGTATTACTAACTTATGAACCCAACAGCAACATTACAAGGTATATTTTCATTTTACTGGTGACTAAACTGAGGTTCAGAGAGGTTAAGAAACTTATCCAAGATCACACAGTTTACCCTATTTTCTGGAGTTAGAATTTGAGACTAAACAGGCTGGCCCCAGAGTTTGTACTCTTAGTCAAATGTATGAGTATAATCAGGTGTGGTCAAGCCTATCTGGCAGAATGGAATGTCTTCCTGGACAGCAGTACATGCTACATTCTACCCGCCTGAAGCCAGCTTGCATTTTACGTCAGAGGCCAAGAAGAGTATGAGAGACAACAAAATTTTAGCTCGAAAATCTAGGCCTTAATCTTTTCATCTTCACAGAGCCATGGGAAATTCTGGGTGTCATTTTTAATTCTCTTATTTTCAAATTCCTCAGATAGCAATCATAATACCCCTCATCTACATTGTCAGATTTGGGATTATATCACTCGAAATCAGCTTAGAAAGGAGCTTGGCAAATTGTGGAGTGTCAGGATACAAGTATTTTTTATGGCTCCATGAAAACTTGTTATCACAGCCCAATGAATGGCAAGCCTAGAGTAAGACCTTATGCCCATTGTCACTCACAAAGGGCAGCATATTCATTTTTCTCCATCACTGGGAAAATTACAACAGGAAGCATCCCAGCTTCTGGAGTGATGGGCTTGAATCAGAAGACAGTACCTTCACCCATTATGATACCTTGATTATGTTCTCTTTGGGAAAGACCACGAAAGGCTAATGTACTCAGGGGTAGTGAGGACATTAAAGGGCACTAGGGAATGTCCATCATCTTTGGGGTTATTCCACTACAGTCTTTGCACTATCTCTTAGAAGGACTTCCAAAGAGAACAGAGAATCTTGCTCTTTGACTTGTGAGTCTTACTCCAAGAGCAGGCATGATCTCATAGAGAAACTTTCTTTTACCAAAAACTAACATGAGTGCCTCAGGACTCATGGCCACAAGTTTCTTTTCAGTTCACATCAACCTAACTGAGTCTTCTACTAATGACTGTTCAAAGGCTGAAGAGGAAGACATTGGTCAAGTTGGGAAGCTCCCAGGAGACGCATCAGTCTCAGCTCACAGCCATGGCAGACACTGTCTGACGGCCTTGATGACTCCTCAGTAGATGCTTGGAAGGTATAAGTCATAGAGAGTAAGTTTGTGTGAAAAATAAGAGAGAACATATGTTCAGAAGAAGAAATATCCTGAGGAATATTCATTTAAAACTATGTCATTTAAAAGTTTCACGCATTGTTGGGAAAAACACATTTTCTATATCTGTTGGATAGAATGTCCTGTATTAGATTAATTAGGGCTATCAGATCTCCAAAACTCATTAATTCATTTAGAACTTTTTCATTTAAAAGATAATGATCACATTAAATTAATACTAACAACAAAATGGGTAAACTCCGGGAGTTGGTGATGGACAGGGAGGCCTGGCGTGCTGCAATTCATGGGGTCGCAAAGAGTCGGACACGACTGAGCGACTGAACTGAACTGAGCTGAACAACAAAATAAAACGACAAAAATAATAAACACAAAACTGTTGAAGAAAAACATTTTAGAAAGTATGTGATCAATATTATTTGCTTTATTTTATTCTGTATCTCTACCCTTGCTTTTCTTCTTTCAGAAGCATATTCCCTGGAAGTTCTTTTGAGGAACTCTTTGGATGGTAAACCTTTCATAATCTTTACAAGTTTGAAAATCCCATCATTTTCCTCAATAGTAGTTTAGATGGATGTGTACTCCAAACTTAATGATTGTTTTTTCTCTCCTCTCGGGAGACATTTTTGAGAAGGTTGTTGTCTAATTTTCATTCCTTTTTAGGGGATTTATTTTATCAGTCTCAAAGTTTTTAAGATTTTCTCATTTGACTTTATGTCCTTTATCTGTTTTATTTCATATGTTACAGTGATATTGATATTTCTTGGCATGAATCCATATTTATTCTTGATATTTGGGAACTATTTTCGATTTCAAGACATTCTTATTCTCATTTCTATAAAATTCTTTTCTAATATTACTGTTTTCCTATCATTCTTTCCCATGGAACTCCTTTCAAATGTAAGTGGAGTATTTAAATGATCCTCCATGTGTCTGAAGGGCCTCCCCTTTGTCTCTGTGGTAAAGAATCTCCCTGCAATGCAAGAGACACTGGAGACATGGGTTCGATCCCTGGGTTAGGAAGAACCCCTGGAGGAGGAAATGGCAACCCACTCCAGTATTCTTGCCTGGGAAATTCCATGGACAAAGGAGCCTGGCGGGCTACAGTCCATGGGATTGCAAAGAATCAGATGTGACTGAGCATGTACTGTGTGTCTGAATTGGACTTTCCTTTGCCCTCTTTTGTTTTTTAAACGTGTGCCTTTCTGTGACATGTTTTAGTCTTCTTAAAAAATATACATTTTGGCTGCACCATGTGGCTCTTGGGATCCTAGTTCCCTAACCAGCGACTGAACCCATACCCCCTGCCTTGGAAGTGCGGTCTCAACCACTGGACTGCCAGAGAAGTTCCTGATGTGTTCTAGTACTAATCTCATTAGATGCGGAGGACAATGCTCTTGTCCCTTTATACATATGGGAATAGCATCCTAAGACTGTCTGTTCTTCACATGAAAACAAAGTACATGTCTCTGTTGAACAAGTGAAGTTTTTGGCTGAAAATTGGAACTATTATGTAAGCCAATATTGCCCTGCCTTTTAGGCTAAAGTAACTTTTTAGTATGCCATGCAAGAACCATTCCAATCTGACCTAAGCCCTCCAAACACTGTATCTGCAACTTCACACACTTTCCCTTTCTTACTGTATAGACACAATGCTCCTTCTTGACTCCAAGTCTTTGTATATGCCATTTCCTTCTCTGGGATGCCTGCACACCTTTTGAGGGAGACCTGGTGTGCTGCAGTCCATGGGGTCACAAAGAGTCAGACACAACTGAGCAACTGAACTGAACTGACTCAAAACCAATAATTCTGTGAGATCTTTCCCAAGTTGACCAGAATTGGCATTTCTCTCCTTGCTTAATAAAGTCTATAAAGATACTACATAATGCAATTTTCTGCTTACAAGTCTATTTTTCCCAGGGTGACCTTAAGAGCTATTTGAGGGTAAGAAATAGCAGTCTCTGTAGATCCAGCAGATCATTGCCTGTCAAAGTTGTCATGAAATGTTTCTTGGATGTATTTTCAATGACAAATAGAATTCATTATGGTTTATAATGAATTTCCTTCTTCTAAATTTTCTTCTAGACCACCCTCTACTGACAGTTGAAACTGCTTTTGATTTAGTAGTGCTCATTTTTTTCTTTTTTTTCCTCCCAGGAGGTTGCAATCACATCCTGTACAGAGGAACCAGCAAATCCAGTTCTGTCCTCTCATTATACGGACTCTGAGGCTCTTTTGTAAATGTCTGAGTTCAGCAAGTTCCCAGTCATATTCAGTGATGGCACTTCCCCTGTTGCATTCTGAATCCAACATGCCAAAGACAATCTGTCTGGTTTTTGATTGGTTAACACTTAACTGGGCAAAAATTTGTTTTGTAACACATAGGTCGTGTCCAAGAGGTCTTGCAAGATTTCCAAAGCTTTTCCCACACCGTTTTTCTTCTCACTCTCAAAAAGAAACTGTGTTTTGCCAGAAAAAAATTATCCCAATTTTCAAAAAGGTCTGCTCTTGACTAGGAATCTTCAACCCACAAGAGCTCATGTGGGGCTTTATCTTGGCCAATCCTCACATCCATGCAGCCCAGCATGTATCTAATTGGCTTCTGGCTCAAGTAGCCAAGCTGAGTAGCATCATCTCCTCTGCCTCCATGCCTCAGTGCTGCCGGATTGAGTCAGCATGGGCTGGAGATAACCAGGACACTGAGTGGGAAAGTGGATCCGGGAAATGCCCAAGGACCTACATACTGGAAATGTTCCCCAATAACCAGCTGTGGTCACAACTGCCATTGGCCTCAGAGCAGGCAAAGATTCTTTTCTTTTTTAAGCCAAACGAGGTCTAGTTGGACTTCATCTCAAATTTTTATTTTGTTACCAGGTAGAACTGAAAAGATAGAAGCAAAATTTCAGAATAAAAAACTCCCTCTTTATTCACAACAGGAGCAACTTCACATAAAACCTGAGGTGCTCCATCAGTAAAATACATTTAACATGGTTTTATAAAAAGGAAACATAAATTAGTGTAAAATTATGTCAAAGAAAAAAAAAGAAGGGGTAGAGGGATAAATTAGGAGTTTGGGATTAGCATATACACACCACTTTATGTAAGATAGGTAATCAACAAGGACCTACTCTATAGCACAGGGAACTCTGTACTCTGCAATGGTCTATACGGGAAAAGAATCTGAAAAAGAATAGATATATGTATATTAAAAGTGTCACTTTGCTATACACTTGAAACTAACATTTCCAGCCACAGGACTGGAAAAGGTCAGTTTTCATTCCAATCCCAAAGAGAGGCAATGCCAAAGAATGCTCAAACTACCATACAATTGCACTCATCTCACACGCTAGTAAAGTAATGCTCAAAATTCTCCAAGCCAGGCTTCAACAGCACGTGAACCGTGAACTTCCAGATGTTCAAGCTGGTTTTAGAAAAGGCAGAGGAACAAGAGATCAAATTGCCAATATCCATTAGATTATCAAAAAAGCAACAGAGTTCCAGAAAAACATTTATTTCTGCTTTATTGACTATGCCAAAGCCTTTGACTGTGTGGATCACCACAAACTGGAAAATTCTTCAAGAGATGGGAATACCAGATCTGACCTGCCTCTTGAGAAATCTGTATGCTGGTCAGGAAGCAACAATTAGAATTGGACATGGAACAGCAGACTGGTTCCAAATAGGGAAAGGAGTACGTCAAGGCTGTATATTGTCACTCTGCTTATTTAACATATATGCAGAGTGCATCATGAGAAACGCTGGGCTGGATGAAGCACAAGCTGGAATCAAGATTGCTGGGAGAAATGTCAATAACCTCAGATATGCAGATGACACCACCCTTATGGTAGAAAGTGAAGAAGAACTAAAGAGCCTCTTGATGAAAGTGAAAGAGGAGAGTGAAAAAGTTGGCTTAAAGCTCAACATTCAGAAAACTAAGATCATGGCATCCAGTCCCATCACTTCATGGCAGATAGATGGGGAAACAGTGGAAACAGTGGCTGACTTTATTTTTCTGGGCTCCAAAATCACTGCAGCTATGAAATTAAAAGACACTTACTCCTTGGAAGGAAAGTTATGACCAACCTAGACAGCATATTAAAAAGCAGAGACATTACCTTGTCAACAAAGGTCCGTCTAGTCAAGGCTATGGTTTTTCCAGTGGTCATGTATGGATGTGAACGTTGGACTATAAAGAAAGCTGAGCACTGAAGAATTGATGCTTTTGAACTGTGGTGTTGGAGAAGACTCTTGAGAGTCCCTTGGATAGCAAGGAGATTCAACCAGTCCATCCTAAAGGAAATCAGTCCTGAATATTCATTGGAAGGATTGATGTTGAAGCTGAAGCTCCAATGCTTTGGCCACTTGATGTGAAGAACTGACTCATTTGAAAAGACCTTGTTGCTGGGAAAGATTGAAGGTGGGAAGAGAAGGGAACGACAGAGGATGAGATGGTTGGATGGCATCACTGACTCAATGGACATGAGTTTGAATAAAATCTGGGAGTTGGTGATGGACAGGGAGGCCTGGCGTGCTGCAGTCCATGGGGTCACAAAGAGTTGGACATGACTGAGAGACTGAACTGAACTGTAAATCGACATTGCAAATACTCTTATACAAAATAAAAAAAATTTTTTAAATTTCTATGAAACAAAGAAAGAAAAGAGTTATGTATATAACATAGATATAAAAAAAGTGACATATGTTAGTCATAGTTCAACTGTTATAAACAGGATGCTTGATGATTCATTTTCTCAAGAAGGTCAAACTGAGGGACATAGAGTATATTTCCCACCATGCTAGCCTCACTGAAAATCACCAGAGATGTGTCCTTTTTGGAACAATACAAGAGCTTCCCAGAATCTGACCTCTGCCTCCTCAGAGCCATTGTACCTACTCCTGTCAGAGAACTTTATCTAAAGTGCATACCTGGTCATTCTAGCCTATTATTAAAACTTTTTACTAGGTCACCACTTAAAATATCTCATCTGAACTTTAAAGTCCACCATGACCTACTGTATCTCACACAGCTCCCTACACATAGTCAATCTACACTCTGGCCAATACAGACTAAGGGAAATAGGTTATACACATGATTATTAATAAATCTACTAAGTGTTACTAAAGAAATAAAGGGAGGAATACAAATATATTTAAGAACTAGACCCTAAAAAATAGACAAGTATGTGTGTAGTCCTAGAAATAAAAAGCATAATAATCGAAATGAAGCCCTTCATTGAGAGTTTAAGTGTCAGAAACTGTAGAGAGAATTAGTGAATTGAAGGACAGAGCAGGAGAAATCACTAAGGAGGTGCCACAAAGAGATGAAGAAAGAAGATGTTAAGAGATATGGAAAAGACATGATTCAATATTTGTTCAGTAGAAATTCTCAAAGGAAATAGACTAGAGAGTCAGAGAGGAGAAAATTTGAAGAGGCTGTGATTGATAATTTCCCAGAATTGAAGGAACATATAAATCTGAGATTGAAAAGCCACAGCTTGAAGAATACAAACCCAAAGTTATAAAAAATTCCACACATATGCACATTGTGTTAAAACTTTAGAATTATCAAAAAGAAAAATTCTAATAACAGTTAGAAAAGATAGATTCTCCTGAAAGTTATGAAAATTAGACTAACAGAAGGTTCCTCAACAGCAAAGTGAAACTAACTAATGAGAAAATATCTTCAAAATATGGAGGCAAAATCCCATCATTTTAGAATTCTACCCACTATGATATTATAATTTAATAGTGAAGGTGAAACAAAGACAGTTTTGGACAAAGGCTGATAAATTTACTACTCACGGGTCTATTATTGGATGTAAGAAGTGAATTTAATTCAAAGGAAGGAGTGATTAACGTAGAGATGAACTTGAATGCCCTCTCAGAATCTACTTTACCCAACTCCCAAAACAGGGCTCCTAATAAAGTGAAGAGAGGCAAATATGATTTGGGAGAGTTTATTACAAGCTCTGCTTTCAATTTTTTGCTATCATTTCACCATTTTCTCAATGTCAATGAAAACTAAGGAGATAGTTATTTAGTCCTTAGTACACTGGGTTACTCATTTATAGCAGCTAGGTGCCTCCAATAAGGTTTTGGAATTTAACTAAAAGAGATAATTTGTGTCAAGGTAAAACTTGAAGGCACTCCGATTAAATTCTGGAATTAACTTGGCAGAGACTACTTATGGCAAAACCCTGGTTCTTTATTTTCATTTCTATGTTCTAAATTTATAATCTACTTGTACATTTTGTAAGGATTGCTGTAGAGATCATTTTTTCTCATTAGCAAGATGTAGAAAGAGCAGGACACAGAATAGGCTATTTCAAGTCTCCGATATTGGCATTATGAACTTGTGCAAGTTACTCGACTTCTATGAACTATAATTTTCCTCATCTGTAGTATGGGGATAATAATTGTATCCTTCCTGAGTTATCATGACAACTAAGGAGACTTCTGTATGTGCACTTTTCCCATCTATATGTCATATGAGAAAGTCTGCAACTAGTGCCCAGTTCTGGAAAATTGTTCCCTGGGACAAAGGTGTGTAGGAGTGTAAGTACCACCTTGCCTTGACTCTTGTGTGAGTGCACAGACGACCTTGTAATCCTCCCAGCACCCACCCACCCCATCCACCTCTTTAGAAACTTCAGAGATTTCAGGTCATGGGAATTGTGTCCTAAGCCACTTCCCTTGACTCTGTGGGATCTAGATCAGATGTGGTCATTGACTATACCAAGGGGCAGTCCTCATCTGAGATGAGTGTTGTCAGACAATTTCTGGTCAGGGGCATCACACATCCTTACCCTACTGAGTTTCCTCACCCCCTGAAATGTATCATAGAAGTGTGGCTTTTCTTCTTTTTCTGATCAGTTTCCCTTGTAGTGTCTCTGACTCATATGAATAACACACACATTCTTCTCATGGGAACTGATGTTTATTCACAGTCCTCAGCTACATGTTGCCTAACCCTATAGTGTAAGGGTTTTAGCTTTCTGAACAGAAGCAACTTACATAACTGATTTAGTTCAGGAAAAAGAAATTCTGAGCATTATCTTGCGGTATCATGCCCTGTACGATGGAAAACTATTTGGAATCCACTATTTGGGTCCAGTGGCTGATATAAAAATGGGACTTGAGTGACCCCTTTGCCTCTCTTCCCTATCTTAATGGTGAAAAAAGGTATTCATGTTTACACAGTCTGAAAGGACATAAAGGAAAAGGGGAGAGGAAGAAGGAACTGAAGGAACCTAGCTTGTGCCATGCATGCAGTCTCTGTTAGGTGGTGGAAGGTTTTATTCAGATATTACCCTATTTTGTTCCCATTTAACAGATGTTGAATCAAAGAGGTCAAGTAACTTTCTTGTCCTATAAATCCAGTACTTTTTCTACTATACCATATTGGGATATTATAATTCATTCAGCTTTGAATTTTGATTGCAGAGAAAGCTGTGTGTGACTCGCACGTTAGGATACTCAAAGGACTTAATCCTTTGTCCTTCAGGGACTTATAACCCAGTAGAGATCAAAGATCATAAATGCTGATTGATAATGCGTGGTTACGCCAATGGTTCCCAAGGGCAGGAAACCTGCCAGGGCTTCCTAGAGGGCATTTGGAAATAAGGATAACTTGGGCTGCCATGGTGACGGGCAGGTGTTTTAGGATGAGTGGGCAAGGACTGGTGATGCTAAAGATCTTTATTGTATGGGACAGCTGAACAAAAGGGAAATTTTGCCTTCCCCAAATGTCAACTTTTGCCTGTGGAGGAAATTCTTGTATAATATAAAGTTCTGTAGAAATTCGGAAAAAAAATAATTCTAGATATATAGGTGAAAAAGTCTTCATCAAGGAGAAACTTTCAACTGTATTTTTTAAGGAGGTATGGGATTTTGACATGTAGGTATGTGGCAAGAAGACTTTTCTAAGTAGGCAATAATTGCATCTTTTTTCCTGATTTCACATACTAGTGGTGACGATTGATGAGCTATGAAACAAGGGATGGAAGGGCAGAGTGGTTAAGGGAATGTCTGGCTGCTTAGGTCTTGGTGAAAATACATGGAGAAGAAAGCCAGTGGCATGATTCTGGCATAGTCCAGTCTGGGCCTGGAAAAGGAAAAAGTGAATCAGAGCTTTAGAATTTAGAGCTGGAAGAGATCTTGGGTGTTATCTAGCCTTGCATTTCACAAAATATTTCTCAGAACTCTTGTCTCACAAGATGCTCAATGATTTAAAAATTCTCCAACCAATTATGTTTGAAAATGTAGAAAACCACATCCCGCTGGGGAAATAAGAGCCCAATGCATCTGGGAAACCCCATGGTAAAGACACCTGCTACCTGAGATTTTCCAAACATAATTTACCATTAAACACTACTTATTATTATGTAACAGTACTCATGTTCTGGAAAATTCATTCTGAGAACCAACAATCTAGCCTTATCATTATGTAGATCTAGTCTTATCCTTATGTATCACCAATGGTAAACTGAGGCTTGTGAAAGTTAAGTGACTTATCCAAGGAGAGAGCCAGAGCTAAAGAATGGCACTTATCACTTTATAAATTTTAAGAATATATATTAATATTTTATTATTCATATAATGGGATTAAAATTATACATATAACTATTATTTACTCAACAAAGCATTAAGCCCATACATGTGAAAAAATAATCAACCATAAAAGGATTTCTAGAAACTAACTTTCAATTCAGTAGCAACTTCTATTCCTTTATGCATTCTGGATCGTGGATTTTATACAAGTGTTTTTTTTTTTTTTTCAACTTATATTTTTTGCTTATTTGAAACCTAACAATTAACAATTGTTAATTAACAATTAACAATAATTAAGTACATATGATGCTCCAGGGTATGTATCCACTACAGAGTATGTATCCAGGGCTTTGTATCTATTAATCCTAACAACAATTCTATAAGCTAGTTAACTTTATCATCCCATTCAAAGTTGAAGAAGCTGAGACTCAGAGAAATAAGGAACTTGACCAAAATTACAGAGCTCATAGGTAAAGGAGCTGAGTTTCTGACCCAGGTCTGTCTGACTCCAAAGTTTATAGTCTTAACCACTATGTTTTCATAATATTCAGGAAGCTCTGTGGATTTAGAAGATTCCACACTGACATCTCAAACTCTTCCATATCCTCAAGCCCCAGTAGGAAAATCGAGTGACTTAATGGCCAAAGAATTCATACTAAGGCACTGACATGTTGAGCAAGCTCCAGCCTGCTATTTACTCTATGGCCCTCTATAAATCATGAGGCTTTAGGAAAGAGGTGGGACTTTGTGTAGTCAACTTGGAAAAGATCACAGAGGCTAAAATTACATCAGCAAGTTAGGTCTGTGACTGACCACTTACTTTGTCATCACTTGACCAGTTGAGTAAGACAGGCCATGAGAAGAAACATCAAGGACTCACATGCATACATACAGGCATGCTATTTTTTTGCCTTTCCTTTTATTAGTGACCTCTTATGGAATGCTGTAGGAAAATACTCAATTCCTGAAATTCCATTGACTACAAATGAGGATGTCTGAACTAACTCTTGCTAAGAAACCATAATTCAGAAAGACACACACCCTGCAGTAACTGGACCTGTGAATTTCATTTTGTTTTATTTTTTTCTAAGTGAAATTGCCTCAGAAAATTGGAGGGCAAGCTTACTTTCCATGGGTAGAATTTATAAAACTTGGCTAAAGTTACAGAGCTCATATTATTAGATAAAAAAAATAAGCCATCTCATAATAGGTGGACATTGTGATTAACCTTTATGGAAAACTAACATCAGAGTAATAAAATTGTCCATGTGCAGACTGTGCCATCATTCAAAAACCATGGTCACATCCATTTCCTTTTTCTGATCCTTACAAGAACCTTTCAAAGCTGGCTGTTCTGTTAGTATGAATCTTTTTCATATTCATTCATCCATCAACTATATTGAGTGGCTATTTTGTGCCAGGCACTGGCAATATGGTAGCAAATGAGGTCTTTGCTCATTTGGATAGGTTCTTTGCTCTTTGGAAGGTGGCAGTCAATGAAAGAATGGATATGTAATAAGTAATTAAATAAGGAAACAGGATGGAAGAGTCATAGGTGCTATTTAGAGAATTCAGATAGATGACTGAGATTGAGCCTGGGCAGCTACTTTAGGTGGGGTGGTCAAGGAAGGTATCTCAGAGCAGTGACACTTCAGCTTGAGACCTAAGTCCTAGTTCTGTAAGGATGGACCCAACCATTCTGCATAGATTGGAAAACTGAGACTTGAGGAAATTCAGTGACTAAAAAGATTATATATAGTTAGTCCATGATGGACTTAGACTTCAATCTTAAGTTTCCGAGTCCAAAACCAGTGCTATTTCAGTCCAACATCTCTTTCAACAACAAACATGGCAGAATATATAAATAATGCTCGCCGCTGCTTTTGTGCATTAGGAGAGGCAGGTTAAACAACATAAAAGATCATTTTGATAATTTAATACTTAATATGTTGATTATTCAATTTCTTCAAAATGAATAAGGAGGCAGTAGTTTGAACTTTTAAGAAATATATAGTTAAACTCAACCTGTGCCTGAATGATTGTTTATTTTCTGATCAAAAGGAATTTATACAATATTTTCAAGAGTTTCTACTTTCTGACTCTCCTACTCTTATATTTGAGTATGTCTTTATTTCAACCAGGAAAGGGTACAATATATAACAGCCCTGACTATTTTGCCCAATCGCTAGGACGTATAATTTTTAGTTTCCTCTCTACTAGTAGCATGCTGGATAATGCAAAGTATTTGAGCCTCTTTTTTACAAATATGTTAGCAAGATTATACGGCAAGCCTTTTTGGTGGAATAGTGCTGTTATTACATTTTGAAAAATTATCCTGGAGTTTGTGCCTATAAATGATTAAGGAATCTTTTAAGATAAATATTGACAAGAATCCTTCCAGAATGGATTAAATGCAAATTTAAGAAGAGAGAAAAAAATATACATATACACACATACATATTATACATATGTATACAAAGATTAGACCTCTGAGAGGCTGTCTCTGATTTTTTGTATGAAAAAGAGGCAATTAATATATGTACATTTAACAAAAAAAATTGATATTGGGACTCAAAAATTTCATTCAAATTGGGAAAGACACAAAAATGTCATGACTAAAATATACCCAGTTAAATAGTAGCTATAATTGACCAAACTGTAATTAGTTTTTGTTGGTATTAATTCATATAACTATACAATTTTAAAGTAAATTTATCTTATTTATTTTTATTGAAGTATAGTTGATTTACAAAATTGTATTGGTTTTGGTGTACAGTATAGAGATTCAGTATTTGTATAGACTACACACCATTAAAAGTTATTGTAAAAGAGTGGCTATAATTCCCTGTGCTGTACAATATATTCTTGCTGCTTATCTATTTCATACATAGTAGTTTGTATATCTTAGTTCCCTACCCCTGTCTTACCCCTCTCCCCATTGGTAACCACTAATTTGTTTTCTATTATCTGTGCACAGGTGTATGCTCAGGCGTGTCTGTGAGCCCATGCGTTGTAGCTGGCCAGGTTCCTCTGTCTATGGAATTCTGCAAGCAAGAGTGCTGGAGTGGGTTGCCATTCCCTTCTCCAGAGGATCTTCCTGACCAAGGGATCGAACCCATGTCTCCTGCATTAGTTGGAGGATTCTTTTACTGCTGTGCCACCTGGGAAGTCCCTATTAGCTGTGAATCTGCTTCTATTTCGCTATATACATTGGTGAATGTATGCAGTTGTCCTTGTGGATATCTCTTTGTGTCATCTCATGAGTGGCATCTCATTGCGGTTTTGGTTTGTATTTCCCTAGTGACTAATAATGTTGAACTTTTTTGTGTGTGCTTATTGGTCAGTTGTTTGTCTTTGAAGAAATGTCTACTTTAGTCATTTGCCCATTTTTAAATTGGGTTGTTTTTCTTTCTATTTTCAGTTATAAGACTTTTTACACATTCTGAAAACTAGACCCTTGTCAGATATAGATTTTGCAAATATTTCCCTTAATTCTACGGATGTTTATTATTGTTCAGCTACTAAGTCATGTCTGACTCTTTGCAACCTCATGGACTGCAGCAGGCTAGGCTTCCATCTTTCACTATTTCCTGGAGTTTGCTCAAACTCATGTCCATTGAGGTGGTGATCCCATCCAACCATCTTGTCCTCTCTCACCCCCTTCTTCTCCTTCTCTCAATCTTTCCCAGCATCAAGGTCCTTTCCAATGAGTTGGTTTTTCGCATCGGGTGGTCAAAGTATTGGAGCTTCAGCTTCAGCCTCAGTCCTTCCAATGAATATTCAGGGTTGATTTCCTTTAGGATTGGCTGGTTTGATCTTGCAGTCCAAGAGACTCTCAAAAGTCTTCTCCAGCACCACAATCACAGTGGACATCTAATTCATTGTTATAGATCATGTACGATTTTGGATCTGGACCATAATTGTTAGTTATTATAGTATATAGGTATTATTTTAGTCTGCATATCACTCCTTCCTCCCTCCTTTTTAGCAACACTCTCCTGTACCTTTCCATCTATGAGTTTCTAGTCTAATTATCTTTCCTCTCCACCTCTAGTGCCCGATTCACTCATCCAGGAACCAAGCTAACCTCACTGAAACCTATTGCCAGAAATTTTCGCTCTGGTTGAAGGCTATTTAAAGATCTTATTCCCCTCTGCTGGAAAACCTGTGAATGTGTAACAGCAGAACTGCTTTCTTCATATTCCTTGTGTGGCAAAAAAAGCCCTTTGGCAGTAGGAGAAAGTGAAATCCACAAGCAGAGAAGCAAAGCAGAGAAAGACCAAGCTGCGGCTGTCCATTTGTCCTCAGCGATACCCCTGCCCGTCTTTGTTATGTGATCAAATAAAAACGTTTGAGGCTTGGCTGAGCTGAAGTTAGCTTTCTGTCCCTTGAAATGTAATACTCACTGACTAATGTAGTTTGTATATGGCTTATCAAAGATATTACCAGCAACTCTTGCATAGGGAGAGTTTGTAATCCTGTCTGTGGGAATAAATGCAAGGAAAATGTAACTGGGTAGAATTTGGGAAAACACAGACTAACACATCTGGGGAAACAGCATAAAAATGTTTGAGTTTATGGGAAAGAGACGTGTAGGGAAAAGAGTCATTCCAAAATAGTTGCAAAGAATGGCAGATGACAGTGAATCATGCTATATGAATCGATGATATGAAATGACAAGTAAAACAGCCTTTGAGGTATGGGAGACATGATAGTCAAAGGTACTGTGAGTCACAGACGTTTTTGTTAAACATCCTCTGCGGAGCCCTCCATGGAGACCAGTTGTCAGAACCAGCTGGCACATCTCACATATGAGTGTGGCTGTTTCTCTTTGAGTGTTTCTCTATTTCCCTTCTGCGTCATCTCTTTGTATCTTCCTTTATTCTTCCTCTATTTTCTCCTAACAATCTATCCTTTCTTTTTTTTTAAGATTAAAAAGACCAGGTTGGTATTATGAATAAACAGAAACAACAACTAGTCCTTTCCTCCTTTGTTAATGATTTTTTAAATTAATTTTTTATTGGACTATAGTTGATTTACAGTGCTGTTCGTTTCTGCTCTGCTGAAAAGTGAATCATTTATACATATGCATATATCCACTCTTCTTTTATATTCTATTCCCATATAGGTCATTACAGAGTATTGAGTAGAGTTCCCTGTGCTATAGAGTAGGTCCTTATTTGTTATACTTTTTATACATAATTGTGTGTACACAATCCCAGTCTCTCAGTTTATCCTCTCCCCCCCTCCATTAGTAATTTTCTTTAGCTTCTGTGTTTTGTGCCAGTGAGCTCACATCAGAGTGACCATTAGATGCTTAAACAGTCAAAAATATCAGGAGACAGGGCTTAAATTACACCATTACAAGGATTATTACTTTGTATTTTGTTGTGGGTGTGAAGTTCTCTAAGAATGATGGAGGATTTATGGAGTGTTTCTGTAATCTAAAATGCGCAGACTTGGATACAGTACACCAAATCCTGCCTGTGACAAACAGCAAAGTCCTTCCTCTTGGAAGATTGTTTCTGCATTTCTGATTGAATTCTTTCCTTTCTGGAAATCAATGAATACATTGGATTTAATGGAAAAGTAGGTGAGTGGTTGCCACAAGATACTGGAACCAATGTATTGAAAGAATAAGCCTGCATTGGATTAATATTGCAAAAATAGCACCCACATCACACATGGACCTGTGCATTGTTGAGAAGGAGATGGAAAACTAAATCTACACAAGAATCATTGCCTGTGCCTTTGTCTCATAGTGTGACATGAAAAATTATACTGTCTCAGTAAATTTCCTAAGAAAAGACACCATCCAAGAGATATACTATTATATATGCATAATGTAGAACACAGGATGATACAAGAGGATGCAGACTCATAATGAGAGGGAGAAATATCTGATACAGGCTTCACAATCAACTAAGAATGATTCTAATATTTTAGTATAGTTTCTCTATAAGTTGATTAAATTAAATATTTAAAATCTGCCATATATTTTTTGACTCACACAGTCAATGTTTCCTGTTCAACCTTAATTTAAAAAAAAAAAAAAATTTTTTTTTTGGCCCAGTCACATGGCATGTGAAATCTTAGTTGCCCAACCAAGGATTGAACCCATGCCCCCTGCATTGGAACCACAGACTCTTAACCACTGGACCACCAGGAAAATCCCTACTGTTCAAAAGCATAAGTTTAAAACACTTTAAGGCATTGTTTGGTTGAATTGCCACCCTGGGATCAGAGAGAGCCCATCAACAATTGCAGTTGAGATTCTGAGGTCCAGAGTGAGTAAAAGAGGGTAACAGTGCCCCCCTATAGCCTGCAACACTGGCAAGTCTATTTCTGTCTAGTGAAGTCGCTCAGTCATGTCCGACTCTTTGTGACCCCATGGACTGTAGCCTACCAGGCTCCTTGGTCCATGGGATTTTCCAGGCAAGAGTACTGGAGTGGGTTGCCTTTTCCTTCTCCAGGGGATCTTCCAGACCCAGGGATCAAACCCCGGTCTCCTGCATTGTAGGCAGATGCTTTATCGTCTGAGCCATCACCTTAAACACAGTCCAAGTCCCCTATTTCTGTCTGGAAAACAGCATATACCTACTTCAGAAAAGGAATACCAGAAGCTTGGGTCTTAAGTGAATTTTTTTTTTTTTCTGGAGGATTTATCTGTTGTTGAAGGTGGGTTCCCCTACTGTAAGGTAGCATTTAACTGGTGGCTACCTGTATGCTGTTTTCGGTCTTGCATAAATCCTTTTGTTCCTTAACAGCCCCTGAATACAGGTACGAGAAGAGCTGGCAAGCCAGCTCTCGGGAATAATAAGAATTTATGTATATGTATCTTGTAAGCCGCCATTTACAACTCTCTTCCCTTCTGATATGGAAAGTAACTTTTACAATCCCCTTTCTTGAAAATGATTCAAGCCTCCAGCTTCCTGAATAACTTGTAAGATTTTTTATCCCTGTCTCTGCTAAAAAGGGCTATCTTGTAAGCGAGTATATATATGCCCACAATATGTTGAATAAATGCCTTTGCTCCACGGAGCACAGGTGTCCGCCGTGTCTACTTACTTGCCCGGGCTTTCAAGACCTCTTCAAGAGGGTGCCCTGAGCCTACGTAGATGGTGCTAGCTCTTTGTCCTAGAGTTATACTGGCATACTGTGTAAACCAGGGAATATCAGCCTCTTCTTTCTTTCACTTTTTTATTGGTCGACTCTGTACCCCCAGGTTCTGGTCAATTAAAGGACCCCCAACACCCTACTATTATTGTATTGTCTCTGTCTCCCTTCAGATCTGTTAGTATTTGATTAACACATTTAGATGTTCTGAGTGCTCCAATGTCAGGTGCACATATGTACATGCTTTATATTTTCTTGACAAACTGACCCTTTTATCATTATATATTGACCTTCCTTGTCTTTGGTACAATCTTTGGCTTAAAGTCTATTTTATCTGACATAAATATAACTAACCCTGCTTTCTTTTGGTTTCCTCTTGCATAGATATTTTCTTTTTTCTATCTTTGCACTTTGCACCTGCACTTTGAGTATCCTTAAAGCTAAAGCAGGTCTCTTGTAGGAAGCATAGAGGTCTTAAAGGTCTTTCTTTTTTAATCCATCCATCACTTCTTGTCTTTTGTCTGAGGCATTCAATAAATTTACATTCAGAGTAACTGGTAGGTAAGGACTTACTAATGCCCCCTTATTAACTGTTTGCTGGGAGTTTTATAGTTCTCTTATTCTTTTCTTCATTTCTTCCTTTGTGAGCTGATGATTTTCTGTGGTGTGCTTTGATTCTCTTTATCTTCTGTGAATCTACTGTAGGTTTTGGCTTTGCAGTTACTATGAGGCTTACATCTCATAAACATAACATTTCATAGACGTAACAGTCTATTTTATGCTGATAACAATTTAACTTCAATAGCATTTAAAAACTCAACCCTTTTACTCCCTTCTTTTAAGTTCTTGATGTCACAGTTTACATCTTTTTTATATTGCATATCTATTAACAAATTATTGTTCCTTAGCTATTTTTAATACTTTTATCCTTTAACCTTTAAGACTTAAGTGGTTAGCACATAACCATATTACAGAATTATAGTGTCCTAAATCTGACTATATGCTTACCTTGAACAGACTGCTGCACATTTTCATGTTACTAGATAACATGCCTTTATTTAAGCTTGAAGAAATCATATCAACGTTTCTTGTAAGGCATGTCTAATGGTAATAAATGGTGCATGGAGACTGATGACGGGTGTCAGGTTGGCAGTATGCAGGTACACAGCTGTAGGCATCCACTTTGAATACGTGCACAGTTGTGAGGGTCAGCTGTAGAAGACTAGGCTAGTGTTTCACACTCATGCAGCCACAAAGGCATTGGCTGTTTGCCTGTGCAGAACCTAGGATCAAGAGTGTAGAGGAGGAAATGTAAAGGGACTGGGTCTGTCAATATAAATACTTGTGCAGGTCAAATGCTGGCGAAATAAGCAGGGGTCCATGGTGGTTGTCCTGGCCATTGATTTATTCAGTGGTGAAATCTCATAGGGTTGTCTGCAGAGCAGGTCACTGAGAACAGCAATTAGTCCTGCTTCTTGATTGACATTAGCACCCCCTGCTCTTTTTCCTCCCCTCTTATACCTCTCATCTTTGCTGGTTTCTCCAAACGGGCTGAAGTAAGCACAAAGCTACTCTTGGAAGCATTGTTTGAATACGAGAGACTAGATACAAGAAAATACTCAAAAGCAGGGCTAGTTAAAGAAACCATTGGGCATTCATACAATGGAATCATATGCAGCCACAAAAAAAAGAATGAGGGTACCTTTGTGTATCAGTATGGAAATACACTCAAGACTCACTTTTAAATGGAAAATGTACAGTGTAGAATTTTATGTAAATGTATTACCACTTGTGTAAGAAAAGGAAAAACATATATGTAAGCATTTTTCTTTGGCCTTGCATCTATTTTTTTCAGGGAAGAAAATACCTGATAAGAAGGAGAGAAACTTTGAGAGAGAGGATTATTTGTTCTTTCCAGAAAATAGTACCATGTGTTTTCTGAGCATTTGTTGTTTAACCACTGAGTTGTGTCCGACTCTTTTTGACTCCATGGACTGCAGCATGCCAGGCTTCCCTGTCCTTCACTATCTCCTGGAGTTTGCTCAAACTCATGTCCTTTGAGTTTATGATGCTATCCAACCATCTCATCCTCTGGTTCTACCTTCTCCTGTCCTCAGTCTTTCCCAGCTTAGCTACTTATAGCAACAGGTGACCCTTGACACTTTGTGTATTAATTCCAGATTCTGTGACAATAATCTCAAGTTTAGGAAAGCTCACAAAAGAAACTTTTTCTCAACTCTTCCAGACTTTCAGTCCTCCCATCAATGCTCAGAAGAGATGCATCATCCACCAGAAGCCCTAGTGTAAGAAATGGAGATAACTAGGAGCTTGGTAACATTTATTCTATTCTGAGTGTGAAATATGTGTGATGATGCTGTGTCATGGGGAAGATAATAAATCATCTGATCTTTACCCCCTCCCCCAATATTGAGAATATTGTTGGAGAGACAAGACAAGCATTCCTTGAGAGCATTAAGAGGTAGAATCCACTGTGAGGTATTTGACTAACATGAGTTTTCTTAATCTGCCCATCTACCTGGATCATTTGGGAAGAACCAATAAAGAACCCAAAAGATTGTGTATAGAAAGTACTTTGTAAACTGTAAAGTCCTAGGAAAGTGTTGCCTTACGTGTCAGTAAACAAAAGATATTGCCGGCATCGCACCACCCAGGAGGGTGTGCCCTGAGGGAACTCAAGATGGAGAAAAAGGGCTGACTGATGCCAAGTCCTGAGCTACTGCAGTCACTCCCAGCTGAGCACCTGGAGGTGATTCAGAATGGAAAAAAAGCTGGATCCTGGTCCTAGATAGTTAAGGTGCATATCAAAGGAACGATTTTAGCGAGACTGTAGAAAAGTGCTAAAATTTTTAACTTGAGATATCTGGTTTTCTTTAACTGTAATCTTTTGAAGCTTCAATTACCTGATCTTTGTTGCCCAAACCTCTATATATCCTGGCTCCTCCCTTTACCTCTTGGGAGCAGCCTCTCAGAGGCTGTGTCCTGGGCTTAAGTCCTCGGTTCTGTTCACCAAAGAAAAGATAACTCTCAGCATTGTGCATTTTTCTTTCAGTGGATAGTAGATATTGTCATTACCTTTGGTTAGAGAAGGCTTCAGGGCCTCCCAGATGGCGCTAGTAGTAAAGAACCTGGCCTGCCAATGCAGAAGACTGTAAGAGATGTGTTCGATCCCTGGGTCAGGAAGATCCCCTGGAGGAGGGTATGGCAACCCACTCCAGTATTCTTGCCTGGAGAATCCCATGGATAGAGGAGTCTGGTGGGCTACAGTCCATAGGGTTGCAAAGAGCCAGACATAACTAAAGCAATTTAGTATGCATGCAGAGAAGGCTTCACAAAGGAGGTAGGTATATAAACCTGAGCTGGAAACACCGGTGGCAGGTAGCAGAGTGGCAGGTGGCAGAGTGGTGAGGAAGGGTTCGCAGATGGGGAGGTACAGGTGTTATTGGGAGGCAGGAGTGGGCATGGTCAGGAGAGATGGGTGAGCCAACTTGAGAGATTGATATTGGTCTTTCTGTTTTATATCTGAGGATATCAGGGAGCCAAGGTGAGAAGCTTGGCAAAAGACAAGGTTGGTGACATGGTTTCTACTTAGCCTGTGAAAACCTAATCTGAGGTTTCAAGTTCCAAGTTGAAGCTCAAGGTCGACCAGATCCAGGCATAAAATTTGTCTTCTGAAACTCAACCTGCTACCTTCAGCTTGGCATCAGCAGGGGTGGGGTGGGGGGAGGTCGGGGATTGGCATGGAGAAGTGAGGTTGCAGGAGCCCAATCTTGTAGTACTTTACAGAAGGTTCTGGATGTTTAGGAAGCATGGAGGCCTGCAGACCAGACTGCTTGACCACCTGGACAGCTAATTTCTGCCCTTGTTGCTCAAGAGAATTTAGGGAAAACAAAAAGACACAAAGCTGCAAGATAAATTAAATCAAAGCAAGAGAAGAAATAAGGCAAAGGGAAGGTAAGGCGAGAAAGATGCATCTGGAAGTGTGGTTACTCCATACCATGTGTGCCGTGCTTTCCCCACATTTGCTAGAATTGACCCTGCATTTGACTGTACATAGTGAGAACAAGGAAATAAAACCAGTCAGGTGATCTGCAGCTTCCCCGGGCACAGGAAGGTGGATAAAGACCTTGCTTTATCCTCTCTCACTTGGCCTGATGCAGGAGAAGGCAGAGGAAATAAGGGAGCCTGGCCTTCTGCCCAACAGGCATCTGCTGGCTGCTTAGGCTCACAGAGGGGCGGGGCCGGGACTATGGCAGATGCTAGTCTACAGTGACAGTGAACCAGTGACACAGAGGAGCCATCATAAGAGGAACAGCCCAACCGCCCCCGCCCCCTGGTCCTTCTGATACAGAGACAACTGGCCAGGCTATCGGGGAATCATGCAGTGCCTCTAGGGAGCCCATTCCTGGCAGGGTTCAGCCTGGGCTGGCCCTGCTTGCAGGCTTGTGGGTGAACCTTCCGGGCTCTGCTCTGGGAACCCGCCCCAGCCATCCGGCTCTGCAATCCCCATTCCTGGGTGCTGAGTTGTTCAGGCTGCAGTCAGAGGAGGCTGAGTCCAGGACAGGGAGCCAGGGAAAGAGAGGGCCCCACCCAGAAGCTAAGGCAAACAAATCAGGAGCGATTCTGGGCTCTGCACCTGCAAAATGGATGAACTGGTTTGGGGGGTTTCGATTAGAAAAACGGGACTCTGTTGCCTGCCTTAATTGCTTCTTGGCAGCTCTCTGATGCTGAGATTTGAGATGGAGGGGAAGGAGGAAGAAATGATTCTTTTCCTCTCTTTGATTTTTTCTTATTTATACCTTCTGCCCTCCTCCCTTCATGGTGTCTCAGCCGGTAAAGAATCTGTCTGCAATGCAGGAGACCAGGGTTTGATCCCTGGGTCAGGAAGAAGGGAATGGCAACCCACTCCAGTATTCTTGCCTGGAGAATTCCATGGACAGAGGAGCCTGGTGAGCTGCAACAATCCATGGGGGTCACAAAGAGCTGGACATAAATGAACAACGAATATTTTCACTTTCACACACATACCCACCCCCCACCCCCTCCACCCCACCACCACACAGTACCCTTAATGGGTTAAGTGAAAATAGTACCCCAGGAAGTTTCCAGTGCTGTGATTGTGGGGTCCCTTGGAAGCCAGTACTCTTTTCCTAAGCAGTTGTAGCTTCTTAGTCTCACCTGCAGCCGCTGCCTCCCCTTCTTGTCGCCAAAAGCACATGACAGAACCCAGTCAAGCTTCCCCTGCCCCTCCGCCCCTGCACCCCTCACAGCCCTTCCCCTCTGCCACCCCTCAAAGGAGCTGAGTCCTCCTTTATGGCCACTGTCACCTTGAGGTGCCCTAAATTGCTCTCAGGAGTTCAGGAGGGAGCCTGGAGTTTCTGGGAGCACAGTGCAGATTCCAGGGCTGAAGCTCCCTGCTCCTCGACCATCCAAGTTTCGCAGGGAGGCTGAGAGCCAGAAGCAGCTGGGTCAGGGGCGTTCTCTGATCTCAGCTTTCTGGGCCTTGCTGGCTACATGTACTTATCCGTGCTGCAAGTGGTAGCTTTCTTACTCCTGGTCTTCAGCTGCGCCCAGGAAGGGCCTGAATGTGTGCTCAGGGCCAGTTTGGGCCATTTCTTGGTTACATTGAGGTAGGGAGATCCAGTTTGTGTATTTCTATGCAATATGTGTGTCCCTGGCTGAATAAATCTTCAGCAGAAGCAAAGCCTGATGATTTGGGAGAAGAGTTTGTTTCCATTTAACGGTTGGTGAATTAGGATGTGGTAAACACTTATTCTGTTTATTTTCTGGCCCAAGGGGGTTCCATCCTTAGCACCGTGCCCCGCAGGTGTGTCAGGCGCTCTTCACCCAGCAGGTGGGTGGTTCTTGGAGCAGGAGGTAGGAATGAGAAATCAAGGAGAGAGAAATGAGGACCAAGGGAGAGCTGGAAGGAGGGGGTGAAAGCTAGATTGGAATTGGGATTCTGTTCGTAGTAGCTTTTGTCCCCCTCCCCTCATCCAGTCTCTGGGTCCATGAGTCTGAAGACACCGCTGGTATATGTGGAGACATCTCTCCTGATGTCACATGGAATCTCTCACTCAACAAACCCAAATTTCACTTGCATCTTTATTCTCCAAACTACTCTCCCTTCCCTATGACTCCTCCACTTGGTCCCCGAGCCCATAATCCAGTCACTGAGTCTGGTCGAGTCTCAGTCTACTGCTCGGTCTCATCTACTGAGCCCACCTTCACCTCCAGTCCCCATCACCTGCTTGGTGTCCCAAGTGCTGTCATGTTTCCCCTCGCCTCCAGGTGAGTTATTTAATATCTCACGAAGAGTCGGACACGACTGAGCGATTTCACTTTCACTTTTCACTTTCATGCCTTGGAGAAGGAACTGGCAACCCACTCCAGTGTTCTTGCCTGGAGAATCCCAGGGACGGAGGAGCCTGGTAGGCTGCCGTGTATGGGGTCGCACAGAGTCAGACACGACTGAAGCGACTTAGCAGCAGCAGCCTCTGTTTGCTTCCCGTTAATGAGGATAACGGAGAACCCATCTCGCAGGGATGTGGATAGAAATAAAGGAGACTGTATCTGATGAGCAGCCTTGATATTGTTCCACTCATGGTAGACAACAGTCTTGTCTTCAAGCCTCTCCCTTATTCCAGCCAGGTTTTTCCCCAAACAGACATCTGTGTGACAATAGAAATTTCAAGTGCTGGGCATTTCCTACTCTTTCCACACCCATCTCAATGGAGAGGAGGCTTCCAAGGAGGAAGACACTCTATTTTCTGTGTTCCTAGAGGCTGGCTGAGTGTGATCCCTTCACTCCACTTCCATACCTTCTGGAAAAAGGGGTTGAAAGGATAGAAATTGCTGAGGTCAAAGTCATGTGTAGACTCCTTAGTGGAAAAGAAGTGAAAGTGAAAGTCCCTGAGTCGTGTCAGACTCAATGCAACCCCATGGACTTTCAGGCTCCTCTGTCCATGGAATTCTCCAGGCCAGAATACTGGAGTGGGTTGCCATTCCCTTCTCCAGGGGTTCTTCCTATCCCGGGGATAGAACCCAGGTCTCCTGCATTGCAGACAGATTCTTCACTGTCAGAGCCACCAGGGAAGCCTTAGCGGGAGGAGGGAGTGAAACCTAGATTGGAATTGGGATTCAGCTCCTGGTAGATTTTGTCCCCCTCCCTCGAATCCAGTCTCTGGCTCCATGAGTCTGAAGACATGCTAGTGTATGTGCACATAGGCTGTTGTGCCTTTGGCTTTTGTTCTCATTTCCTTGAAATAGAGATAATTTTGTGTGATAAAAAAAATACTTAAATGTGAGGCCCATAGGCCTCCTTCTACTTTAAGCAAAATTGGCTTTCTTTTTATTTAAAAAAAAGAGGAAGAAAAAATATTGCCCATCATGTGTGTGGCCTGAACACAACCCTCAAAACATCTTAAAGGTTATCCATCAAGGTTTTTAAAAGGAAATATATTATTCTTAATTGTTCTTATCTTACTATTATATAATACTTTGTGGATTTATTTTTTAACCTATCATCTTATGCCAGAAAGGGCCATTTAGGCTTATTTTTATTTGGAGACTGAAACAAAAATAAAATATATGGGATTATGTTTACTATTTTAGACTTTATTCTCTATTACTTTGCATTTCAACATGAAAAGGAATTTTGTGCTGCAGATCAACGTTTGGCCTCGGTCAACGGTGCTCCTTTCAGGCTAGGAGAGAATGTCTAAGAGAACTCTGGGCCAGCAGGCAGCCATATATTTCTTGCTTAATCCTGTGTGTGTGGGTGAAGTATCAGGCAAAGGTATAAATAAAATGTTCTGACTCCACATATGGTATTTGGGGTTGAAAAATCCTTCATAAACTTTTCCATTCCTATCAGCAGTTTTACTCATTAGGGGACATCCAGAAACTCTCCTTTTGGGATTATTTGAGAAGCAGCAACAGCTTCTTAGAAAAGAGCATACTTGCTGTAAGATTTGGTGTAAAGATTGAGTGCCTGTGGGCAAGGAATCCTTAAATAGCCATCTAAATATTCAGTGGGGCTTCCCCTCTTGTTGGCTTTTCTGTCCTCAGTGCATGGATTTTTCAGCAGCATAGCCATAATGATGGAAAAATGCTTGGCCCTTTCCCTCCCATGGACCAGGATCATGTCCACGGGCCAGCAGATGGCTTTTCTCCCTTCTGTCGGCACCTAGTTTGTGCTGATGTAGGGGTCCAGAGTGGGAAATAAGGCCCAGAATATATCATTTCAAAATCTTAACAACTGCAAAATCTTAATAGTGCATTTGCATCTTGCCCCTGACTCATTAGAAAAGACCCTGATGCTGAGAAAGATTGAGGGAAAGAGGAGAAGGGGATGACAGAGGATGAGATGGTTGGATAGCACCATCGACTCAATGGACATGAGTTTGAGCAAACTCTGGGAGATAGTGAAGGACAATGAAGCCTGGTGTGCTGCAGTTCATGGAGTTGCAAAGGGTCAGACACAACTTAGTGATTGAACAACAACAGTAAATCAAAGTTATTTGATTTGCTCTTTCTGCCTCCTTGTGAGGCTGAACTTGGGCCAGGTGCTGGAAAAAGCATACCTTGCATTAAAAGAGCCAATAGATGGGTGTGTCCTTAGAGACAAAATACCTAGACTCAACCTACATGTGGTCTCACTCATAAGACAGAAAGATCCCATCCTTGCTAAGCAACCACAGAAAAAGACACTGTGGCTGAGGTTGGCAGGGGCTGACAGAGGCTGGTGAGTGTAACTTTGGATCTAAGGTCATACAACACACAATCCCCTCTGTTTGTTGCCGAGTGCCCTACCTAGCACATCACAACTGAGTGTTGGATGTTTGGACAAATTGAGAGGGGCAAGCACCAGGCCAGATGGTGTCATACTCTTTTTCTCTGTCATCTGCCATTTCTAAACATTACCAGATCACCTGTTCTTTCACTACAAGGACATTGCTTCTGCTTAGATTACTTTTATTACTCCAGATGAGTGTCCTCAGTTGTAGTCAGACAACATTCAACATCTTTAGTGAAGGATCTTGTAAGAAACTAGTGAGATTCAGCCTCAGGGCCTCTTGCATACACAGGCTACCTTCCAAGAGTCAGAGGAGCCCTAGCAATGTGTTCACAGGAGGGACACATGTATGTTTTAGGTGTATAAACAGTAAGAAAGATTCACTCACGATTGGTTAAGATTATTTTCTGTTTCCATTCCAATTTCCCCAACCTCTACTGTTGTGATGTTAGTGTGTGTGTGCTCAGTCACTCAGTCATGTCCAACTCTTTGCGACCCCATGGACTGTAGCCCACCAGGCTCCTCTACACTGGAGTGTAGTCACAGGCATTTTGGGGCTCCAGCTAAAAAGAAGTGGAGTTGGGAGTACATTTTGTTTGGGTTTAGTTGAGGGTGCTTTTGTGGTTGGGCTTCCCAGGTGGCTCAGTGGTGAAGAATCTGCCTGCCAATGCAGGAGACATGGGTTAAATCCCTGGGTTGGGAAGATTGCCCGCTCCAGAGAAGGAAATGGCAACCCACTCCAGTATTCTTGCCTGAGAAATCCCATGGACAGAGGAGCCTGGCGGGCTACAATCCAAAGGGTTACAAAGAGTCAGACACAACCCAGCAACAAAACAACAACTTTTGTGATTGGCAGTAGTTTCCAATTGCAGCGAAGTTTTTGCTAACTGTCTGTAGAAATGACTTCTAAGAATATTCCTTTGACTCCCTGTGCTGAGGCAGCCAGCTCTGGGACACAGAACTGAGTGTGTTCTATAGCATTGGACCCAGAAGTTTGTGCACTGTTAAGGAAAAGCAGAGTTTAAGATGTACAAAGCAGGTGGCTAATCTGTAATGATTCTTACAAATATCAGATACATACATTGTAGGCAGAGGACTTCGTTTTCAATAACAATGAGTCAAAACAGAAGTTCTCTGATTTCTGAAATAAAATATATGCAGTTATAAAGACTCTATGCTATGTTTTCTCTTTCAACAAGAGTTCTGCAAAAGAGATTTCTTAGAAATGCTGTGTTTTAACCTGCCTTTGTGGTTGTTTTTTTTTTTTTAACAATCTGTAATTTATATTTTGTTGTGGTTTATTTTCATTCTAAGTAGGTACTTGCTTTTGTACCTAATTATTTATTCTCAATTTTGAATTCTTTGGCTTTACGAGGATTATAATTTTACATTCTTCAGACCCCAGAAAATCTTCATAAGTCACTGACTGTCTTCTACGCTGTGGTCAGGTTGGTCCTCTTAAAGTAGAAGTGTGCCCAGGTGATGCCTGCATAATTTGAAGTCTTGGGTGACTTTCATCTTTTCATAAACCACACAAGATGCCCTCCTCTCCCCATCCTGCCCTCCCATCCTGGGCACCAGTGATCCGGTATGCCCACGGCTCCTGGAACACGCTGCCTCATTTGGTCCTCACCTCCTTTGACCACGTGGACTCCTCTAATGACAACGGCTCCTATAGCATTGGTTTGTTCGATAAGCTTCTATTCATCCTTCACCAAGTAGCCAGGCAGAAGATCAGGCAGGTGAGCCGAAAATCTGCCAGGACTCAAGTTGGAAGGGGTGACTGGAAGGGCTCTCACAACTGGCTTTTTCACAGAAGCTGGTCTTGGGCAGTTTGAACAGCAAGAGCATGGTAGGAGGCCTACCACACATCCCTGGAGGCTGGCTTCTTGCTTGGCCTTGAGCAGGCACTGAACCCATGGTGCTGGTGGAGCCTATGATTTGAAGAGTTGGATCACTATTGTATGTTTCTAATCACTGACTGTAGTCCCCAAAAAGCCTTGTGAAAACATTAAGGCATTGTAATGATTGCATACTCATATTTTAAGGGACAGATGAATTTACTACTTTCTGAAGCTTATTGACCCTTCCCTTTGATCTTATGTGAAAAGGAGTCATGATATCCATTTTTCTGCATCACCATACACTTGTCTAGGGATGCATGGGCATGTATAAAATTGCACTGTGTTTCTTGGGAGTTAGTGTTTTACCATAGATCAGCTTTGTGGACTCGCTTTCCCTTAGATGTAAATGATGTTAGTTAACTGTTAAATGAAATTAAGTGGACATTTTAAAACTCGGGCTTTCAGAAGGTGGCCCACCAATGGGCTGCATCTTCTTCCCTTTATTACCTTCCAGTCCCCGCTTCGGAGAAGGAAATGGCAACCCACTCCAGTACTCTTGCCTGGAAAATCCTATGGACAGTGGAGCCTGGTAGGCTGCAGTCCATGGGTTCGCTAAGGGTCGGACACGACTGAGCGACTTCACTTTCACTTTTCCCTTTCATGCACTGGATAAGGAACTGGCAACCCACTCCAGTGTTCTTGCCTGGAGAATCCCAGGGACGGGGGGGCCTGGTGGGCTGCCGTCTGTGGGGTCGCACAGAGTCGGACACGACTGAAGTGACTTAGCAGCAGTCCCCGCTTAGGTTATATCCCAGCTGCAGTGGCCGTCTGGTCTGGATACAGGCACGTTCAGATCCCCTCTGCTCCTCTCATTCTCTCCTCCACACTTCCTGACACTTTTCTTTTTGTTCCTTCTTTCAAGGCCAGAGCTGGGAAGACACACCAGAGAGACAGAGAAAGTCATTTATTTCTCCTTTTTTCTTCCTTTATCAAGGTTATCTCACTATTTCCCCCGCTCTTGATTAGTCTGCCAAGAAAATGGTCTCTATAAATAGACTTCAGTTGATATTTGTGACTCAAGGGTCCACATCACATGTGACGAAACAGAGCAGGAAGTACGGTTGTAGACACTCTTTGATTTCCAGGGGTAGGATTATTAGTAGCAACATTGACGATAAAGCAGAGACTGATTATTGTTTACCGCTGTAGCTGAAGCCTTTTCAGGCAAGCACTTCTTCCTTATTTAGTGGGTGCTTTAATTAGTCATAGAACTGTTATACTAAATTAAGCCAGTGTTTTATTAACAATCACAGGTTATTTTCTTCTCTTTATCTCCTTTCCTGTCTCCTGTCTGAGTGTATCATCCAATCTCCCCTTTAGTTTAGAGATTTACATGTAAGGAAAACTGGACCAACTTACAGTCCCCACCCTAACCCCTTAGAATGCACACTAGGTATCAAGAAAGATATAAGAAAACTCGGAGAAACTTCTAGGACAAAGAAAGCAAATGTGAAATCTATTATTCTTTAAGCATGCCCTTGAATGACTTTGTCAAGCTTCCTATGATTAGTTTTGGGGGAAAAATGAAAACAGGTTCCATTGCATCCCCAAATCTATGCACTTTATTTCTTCTTCTGAATATCCAGTTGGCCAGTTTGAAGCCCACCCGCCCTCACCCCAGTCTCTGTACCTGGTCTGGGAAATAAGACTCTACACATCTTCATTCCCGAGAGCTGTGAATCTGTGTGGATAAATCTGCTCTTCAAATTTGCTGTCTCTGATGTTATTTAGTTAAGCTGGAGAAGGCACTCTAAAAACATGGCCTGGTATGGTATGTACCTGTCCTCAAAGCAAGCAGAAGTTCACTGTTGCTCTGTCAACTTGAACATGAGAAATGAATCAGGTAGGAAGGCTGATTCATTCTTAAGCCTCTCCTCTCCAGGGTTACAGCTTTACAAATGAGATCAGGTTGGGAGTTGGAACCCCTAGAATGTACTGGCTCAGTCAGGGCTGGGAAGTCACCAGCACCCTTAGGCTAACTTTAAATGCCTACCAGGTGACGAGAGGCTTTGGGGCCACTGGAGGACTGACATGAGATGGATGACAATTTCCCAAATACAGCATCGCCCAGCTGGACTTGAAACCAAATGTTAAATACCAGAGAATCATAATCACCCATAATCAAGAATGAAATGCTTTCAAGGACATTGACTGTAATTTTGTGGCCTAATGTTCAGCTCTTAAAAATTCTGATCTTGCTTTCATCTCTCATAAGTAATAAGGGTTACAGTAGGATCAATGGTGCACGGTGGGAGTATTAGATAAATGACAGCCCACCACGCCTTCTAGAGAACACAGAAAGGAGACCATTTATTTTATGCAAAATAGTTATAACTCTTAGATATTCTCAGCAGATCTATTTTGCCCCCATAGATAAGTAGCCTTTATTTCTCTTTCAGATAATTAATAGTTTCTTATCTATAGTTCCCTTGTCCAAGCTCTGCTACGAGGCAGAGTAGAAGAAAAGCACGGGAACATTCGATATGTTAATTATGAGGTTATGACATTATTAAATGTACCCCAAATACAAGTGGCCTCAAAGCTGAGATCTGTGCCAAAAATGAATCATGGAAACATAGAGTTGTTGCAGAATGTTTAAGAAGTGACCATTTTTATAAGTTTCTTATTTATCCATCATTCTTTTGAAGAGAGCTGAGTTTATTCTTTGACCTTCTTCTATCTGGCCACACTTTCAATTTATATATTGAGTAACTATTCTCTGGGAGACGGAGAGAGTGGGCCGATCACCAAGGCAGGGATGTTGGGCTTTCCAGGTGGCAATAGTGCTAAAGAACCCGCCTGCCAATGCAGGAGATGTAAGAGACATCAGTTCAATTCCTGGGTTGGGAAGACTCCCCTGGAGGAAGGCATGACAATCCACTCTAGTATTCTTGCTTGGAGACTCCCATGGACAGAGTCTGGTGAGCTATAGTCCATGGGATCACACAGAATAGGACATGACTGAAGCAACTTAGCATTCACACAAGATGGGAGTGATGCTTTAACTAAACAAGAAATATGCTGAACACACAGGGCTTCTTGTCAGCATATGGTTTCAGTCGGTCCCGCAAAACCTGCATTGATTATCTGGTCCATGTCTAGGACTCTGATGGACTGAGAGTCAGTAACAAGTCAAGGGGAGGTTGTCTTGAGAGAAGCAGCGGGTTGGCTTTATCCTGAAAATGTCTTTCTGTGGTACCTGCATGGGGAAGGAAGGCCTGACCAAGAGACAAAAAGAAGTTTTTGCTGCTTCCAAATTCTGCAATAGCCTGGCTTGGACTTTAAGCCACTTCCTCCTAGAGGTGGAGGGGGCTTCTCTTGTTTTTCCTTCTCTTGGGCTAAGTCCCTCGGTGCCAAAGTCTTCCGTCAAGTCTGTGATTTCATCTTCCCAGTAAATCTCGTTGCTTGTAACAAATTGTGGGGTTTTGTTTGTTTTGAACTTGAAGGGAAGAAGTTTGAAACAAAGCATTTTTTTTTTCATATTTTACACCAGATATTCATTTTGTCTGATTCAAAAAAATGAATCAAATGAATAAAAATAAAAATTGTGCCCATTTCCAGGGCAAGCCTCCTCTCTCATACATTTTATTATCAATCAGTCACTGTGTTTTACACACACATCTGTATACTCTGTCCATGTCTAGTCTAGGGCTCCTTTCAAAGACCAATATGACTTTCTCACACCTGGTCAGCAGGGGGCACTGTGCGCTGGGGGAGATGGGGTCTTCTACTGAATGCTTCTACAAAGTCAACTGCCTCTATTTCATGTTTATTTTTTCCTCTGGGACCTGTTCCAAAGCATTTCCCTGTTCTACTCCACCCTCTTCACCCCTTTCCTCTCCACCCTCCTCCTTATTTTCCATCTATGTCCCAGAATGTCTCCACCAGGGCCCAAGCCCCACCTGCAGCTGCCACCCAACACTGGACTTTCACAGAGCCTCTTACTAGCTGACCTAGCAACACTTTGGGTGTGGCACATACTACATCCAGTTTTTCCAAATGGCTGGCCTTTGGCAAGCTCCAATTATATTTTTGTCAATCACTTTTTTCCTCTAATTTTTCAACCCCTTGTGTATTTTAAGAGGAAATTTAATCTGTTTCTGGTTCTTCTTCAATTACAGAAACTTCTTGGAACCTTGTGTTGTAAGACTTATTTGATGTTCAAGAAGTCTGAACTTTTTCAGAGTACTTTTAAAGACGTTCTTCCTAGAAACTAAAAGTAGCCTTTGGCTATAAAAAAAACCCCAAAACTTTGAGGGTGTGGTTTCAAGTTCAAGACCTAGCTCAAAGGTGTTTTCTCACCCTCATTAAGCAGTGATTCTGAGTAGGCTTGGTTATTGCATGCCCTCAGGAAGAACTTTAATGAGAACTGCTTGTGCCTGGAAGGCTGGGTCTCTCAGAGGGCCACAAGTTACACGGTGAGAGGAGGAGGGAAACCTAGAGAAGATGGCTTTAGAGTTTCAACCCTTTGGGGTAAATCCTGAACATGAACATGAATGTGAAAAATCCCAGATCCAATCATCCAAGTTCCCTATAAGAAGTTTGAATTCAGGGGAATTCTTAGACACGCACACACACACACACACACACACACACACACACACACACACCCCAGTGAAATAATCACCAAAACTGGATGGTGGCAGAAGTGGAGAATGTAAACGGAAGTAGGTCTTTAGGGATGGAAGTCACTGGAAGTAGAGCCGCCTCTGGAAATGATGTGTGGACAATTGAACAGGGGCTGGAGTTCCCATTCCAAGCTGTTGTAAACGGAGTGGGGAGAATAGTTTTAACAGCTCTTGCTGTACTCAGAAGGGAAAACTGCACACAAACTGCAGTGTAAACTGGGCATTGAGAAGTCTAGACTTACTGGAAGCTGAAGACAAAGATTCAAGGACCCGAGGAAGAACTTGGGGAGCAAACATTCCCTCTGGGGAAACATGTCTCTAATGTTGTTGAGGTGGTATACCAGCTATGGCACCCCACATTTACCCCACCAGTACCTGATGTTCAGTCTTTGCAGAATCTGCGTGGAGACTGGGGCTTGACTGGATGTGCCCTGACAATCTGCCACGTAGCCAGTCTGCGTCGGTGCTAGCTGGGGTCTGCTCTGATTGTGCACTATCCATACTGTGTGCATGCATGCTCAGTAGCTTCAGTTGCGTCAGACTCTTTGCGACCCCCTGGACTGTAGCCTGCCAGGCTCCTCTGTCCATGGGATTTTCCAGGCAAGAATACTGGAGTGAGTGGCCTTGGCCTCTTCCAAGGAATCTTCCTGACCTAGGGATTGAACCTGAGTCTCCTGCCATCTCCCACGTGGCAGGTGGATTCTTTATCGCTGAGCCACCAGGAACACCCATCCATAATGCATTGTGGTTAATTATTTTGTATATTTTTTAAAAATTTAAATTTTGTAATCTCATCTGATATATAAGCTTAGAAGAGGATATTTGGGGTTACAGTGACAAGCTGAGAATTCTTGTAATTAATTCCAATATAAAACATGTCTTCCACCAGAACAACGTTATACAGAGGACATGGCAAGAGTCACAATAGGAGAGGTTATGAGAAAAATGAATGAATAAAGAAGAGAGATGCAGTCTGATCGTGGTTAGGAGACTAGCTGCAGACTGCCTTCCAATGCATACCATCCCTGATACAACCATGTTGAGATTTGAATTCTGTGTGGAGTCAGACATGAGACTTCTCTCCAGGATGAAGGCTGCTGTGTGTGGTCAATATGATCATGAGAGGCGATGTCTGGAGAGCTGTGGACTCCTTCTCTAAACAAGCAGCAGTCAGCTCAGTCCCCAAACTCTTTTTCTTCCTCACAACATTTCTAAATCCTACACACCCTTCAAGTCCAGCTCAATTTCCATCTTTCTACAAAGACTTCCTGGGTCCTTGCAGTCCATGTGGTACCAATGTTCATCTCTGTCCTGAACACTGGCAGTTCATGAAGTTTTATTGAAGTTTCCTTGCATTGCTAGTCTCCTTTTTTTACAGATGTTGTTCTGGTCTCCTCCAGTCCATGGTTAAATTCTCCAGGACTAGGGCTGTAGCTGCGCCATGTTGGTTTCCACCAGCCTAGCAGAGAACCTTCATTAACCAATTATATGAAAGGCTGTAAGGCTCCTTGAACACTCTGAACCCTTAAGTGGTTCCAGGTGGCAAGACCGACTAGTTTTGGGGTGAAAAATAGATTTCTTGGCTCTGGAGGAAGAAGACAGGGGAAAGGCTATAGCAGAAACAAGAGAGGCACCCTTGATGGGGGAGTGGTTGTGTGTGAAGGTGGGTGCAGAGAAAGGCACTTATCTGGGTGTCCTGTGCACCAGGAGAACCAAAGTCTATGGCAGAACAAAAGCAAACTGATTTTTTTGGGTTTAGGTTCATCTGGCCAAACAATATGAGGCAGCCTGGAGTTGTCACTATTCCCCTTGGGAGTTTTTTTTTTTCTCCCATCTGTGGACATTTTACCCAAATGATGATGCAGATCAGCAACATGGTGGGTGTTGAGCTTTATTCCCATTCCCTTTGTCTCTGTCATGCAGACAAAAATACAAGTGACCCCAAGGAGGGATCCTATTATAACTAGCAACAACATCACTTAAATCAAACTCTGAAGTATACATTTTTATGAAAGGAGGTTTATCCAATCTCTAGTCAAGGATTGTTTTGGTTCACTACCTATGTCCCACTCTTTATGCATGATGCTTCCTTCTTTTCAATTTATTCTTTTCTATAATTTTTAATTTTACTGGTAACTCTACATAATTCCTATGTCAGGGATTATGCTTTGCAAAATAGGCCAAAAGGGAACACAGTGTGAAACAGAGAGAAAAGCATAGATGTCAAGCCGAAAGATTTGCAAGAAAGTGTGAGTAGCCAAGTGCCTTGTTAACTGCCCTGAATGCTACTGAGAGTCAAGTCAAGTGGCAGAAACATTGATGTTGGGTTTGGAGATATGGGTGTAGTTGTTCATCTGGACAAGGGCAAGGTCACAGATGTCTCTGGGGAGGAAGCCAGGTTGGAATTCTTTGAAGAGTGAGTTGGAGGTGAGGAAGCAGATACTGGTGAGGGCAACTTAAAACAACAAACTAGTGAATGCAACCAAAAAGAAGCAGAATCACAGGGACAGAGAACAAACTAGTGATTACCAGTGGGGAGAAGGAAGGGGCACCAGAAGGGTGAGGGAGGAGGAGATACAAACTACTGGATGTAAGATAGGCTCAAGGGGCCTTCCCAGGTGATGCAAGTGGTAAAGAATCTGCCTGCCAGTGCAGGAGATGCAAGGGACGCAGGTTTGATCCCTGAGTTGGGAATATCCTCTGGAGTAAGAGATGAAAACCCACTCCATTATTCTTGCTTGGAAAATTCCATAGACAGAGGAGCTTGGCGGGCTACAGTCCATGGGGTCATAAAGAGTCAGACAGACATGACTGAGCGACTAAGCACAGCGTAGGCTCGAGAATGTATTGTACAAAAGGGGAATACAGGCACGGTTCTGTAAAAACTCTAAGTTGAAAGTAGCCTTTAACATTGTATAAAAATATTTTAAAAATTTACACCAAAAAAAAAATGTTTTGTAACCTAACTAATAAATGAGTTAGGAATGATTTTGCTTTGCTTCAAAGCCATTTCTCCTTAGATCAACTTTCTACTATGTTGCAGGACTCACTCACACTCTTCTCTTCTCACCCAGATTCTGGTCCATTCCTCCAAACTATCTCTTCTTTTCTTATGCTAAGGACTTTTGTCCTCCGTATCAAACCACACTCTAGCCCGCCTTTTCATTGCCTCTCCCCAACTTGATCACCATGCTCTATTCTGGTGTCATAGTCCTTAGTGTGATCTGCTGAACCTGAAAGGCTCCATCCTTGAAAACAGGAAAACATAGATGAAACTTAAAAGTTGTTTTTTTTTTTCCTTTTAAAATATTTCCAATCAAAAGCAATTACTTAGGCAGCTATCTACCTCCACCATTCTCCATAAGTTTTAAAAAAAAAAAGGGTAGACAACTTTATTCTCCTCTTTAGCTGTTCAGCAGATGGTCAAGGCTTTGTGTTGTGTGTGTGTGTGTGTGTGAGAGAGAGAGAGAAAGAGAAAGGCAGAGAGAGAATAGAATGCACAGGTTAGAAAGGGCTTAGCATCAGTCAAAGGCACCTCTTTATGTACTTACTCTGGTCTCAAACTACATTTTTGGCAGGTGTATGTTGAAGCATCTTGCATCTTCAAATTCCACTCTGGGTCTGAAGGTTACAGGACAGAGTATAAACAGCTGTTTGTACTTTCTTCACTTACACATTTGTTCTAATATATTTTCCATTAATCTTAACATAATCTGGGTGCACACTTTTAAGGACAAGGAATTTTGTTCTTCCTTCTCAAGAGTTATATGTTAACTTTTATTTCATGTCTTATTTGCATGGCTGGGACTTCAGAGCAATGTTGAATAAAATAAGAAAAAATAGACATTTTTGTCTTTTCCTGAATTCTCATGTTTCAGCATGAATTTTGATGCTGATTATTAATTTAGTACCTAACTTCTTTTTTATGTTATGAAAATATCCACTCACTCTTAGTAAAGTTTTTGTTTTTTTGTTTTAACATGAAGAATGGGTGTTGAGTACTGGAGAATACATTTTCAGGATCTACTGTAATGCCAATGTGATTTTCTCCTGTACCCACTGTGGTAAACTTTGTGGTTTCTAACTCTAAATTATTCTTGCATTTTACAATAAATTCAGCTTGCTCACAAACATTTATTTCTTGGTTGTCGTTTCACTAATTGGGTTTTGTTGAAAATATTTAGGATTATGTAAAACAATTATTTAGTGTCCATGTTTACAAAGGAATGTTTAGGTTTTCTTCTATTATGTTGTCAAATTTTGATATAACAGTTACATTAAAACAAAGTGGATTGCTTCTTAGAGGCTTCTAAGTACTAGATTACTTATATAGTGTATTAATCTGGATAACACTAGTTGCTACAACAAACAATCCCAGTCTCAGAGCTTTAACCCAGCACCTTTGGATCTCAATGTGGGTACAGCTAGATGTGGGCAGGTATGGTGTGTCCTGGGACTGGCTCACTCGGGCTCACAAGAACGGACTGTGAGCATCTTCTCCCAGCAATGTGTCTAAAATCAGCATAGATGAAGCATTGCATTAAGAGAGAGTATGGAAGGTCCTTTAGGACATTTTATAGGTCAGATCTGGAAGTGGTATCCTTCATTTCTGCTGACATTGCACTGGCTAGATCTTGTCACAGGGGTTCCCTTAGATGCAAAGAAGATGAGAAATCTGAACGCTATCCTTCTATGTGTACGTGTAGGTCTCCTTTGGGACACTCGGTTCTGTCCCATGGACCTGTCTATTCTGGTACCAGGACTAACTATTTTTATTACTATAGCATAACATTTTCAGATCAAATTATCCCTTACTTGCTTTTTCCCCGATATTTTATTTGCTATCTTTGGACATTTGTTTTTTCAGATTGATTTTAGAATTCATTTGTCAAACTCTAAGAAAAAGATTATATTTATACTTTATTTAAATGACATTGATTTTATAGATTATTTGGTGGTAAAACTGACAAATTGATGCAGGTATTATACTAATACATTAACTAATATTAAATAACTCCTTAATTCCTGGAATAAAATTTCCTAGATCATTTTGTATTATTCTTTCAATAATTTCAGTCAAAATTGAATGGTTACAATTTGACTTACGACTTGACTTAGGATATGACTTTGTACACGTAAATGACAATTGAGATTGGTATCATGTCTGTCTGTCTGTCTGTCTATCTCTCCTTCCCCTCTCTTACACATCATTGTCAGATTTTACTATTAATGAGAAAAGTAACTGAAAATGGTCTTACCATCCTTTTCTTATTTTTATAATGACCAGGAAATCATCTGATACTGTTTGCCAACATTTATTTTATTTATTTACTCATTTAAAGTTTTGGCCATGCTACACAGCATGCAGGATCTTAGTTCCCAACCAGGGATCAAACCTGCATCCCCCGTAGTGGATGTACAGAGTTCTAACCACTGGATCACCAGGGAAGCTCCTCGTTTGCCAGCTTTTAAAATGTATCCTACTGTTTTTGGTTTATTTTATTTTTCCACTTCTTTCTGAATCTATTATTTTAGTAATTATACTCTTAAATTTCTTAATTGAGATTCTCAAAATTATTAGCATACAATTGAACAGAATTATGCCAGGGGTGGGGAAATGGGGAATTGCTTGGTAAGAGGCACTTTCAGAGATAATGCTTGTAGCAATGCTTCTGTCATGTTGTAAGCTTGTCAAAACTCACTGAAAATTACTGAAAATCAGTGCATCTTATTGTATACAAATGACATATCAATAAAGTTGATTTCTTAAAGAACGGCCTTTAAAACATTCAGTTATTTTCAATGCATCAGTCATACGTTAAGCATAGTTGTATTTTTCAGCCTCATGTTTGTAGTTACCTGTGCTATACAGTGGGACCTTGTTGTTTACCTATTTTTTATATATATATATATATATGTATATATACATATATATATAAAAGTATGTTTAAGATTGCCAGGAGAAATATCAATAACCTCAGATATGCAGATGACACCACCCTAGTGGCAGAAAGCGAAGAGGAACTAAAGAGCCTCATGATAAAAGTGAAAGAGGAGAATGAAAGAGCTGGGTTGAAACTCAATGTTCAGAAAACTAAGATTGTGGCATCCAGTCCCATTACTTCATGGCAAATAGATGGTGAAACAATGGAAACAGTGACAGACTTGATTTTCTTGGGCTCCAAAATCACTGCAGATGGTGAAAGCAGCCATGAAATTAAAAGACACTAGTTCCTTGGAAGAAAAGCTATGACCAACCTAGACAGCATATTAACAAGCAGACATTACTTTGTCAACAAAGGTTCCTATAGTCAAAGCTATGGTTTTTCCAGTAGTCATGTATGGATGTGAGAGTTGGACTATAAAGAAAGCTGGGCACTGAAGAATTGATGCTTTTGAACTGTGGTGTTGGAGAAGACTCTTGAGAGTCACTTGGACAGCAAGGAGATCCAACCAGTGCATCCTAAAGGAAATCAGTCCTGAATATTCATTGAAAGGACTGATGCTGAAGCTGAAACTCCAATTCTTTGGCCACCTGATGTGAAGAACTGACTCATTTGAAAAGACCCTGATTCTGGGAAGATTGAAGGCAGGAGGAGAAGGGGATGACAGAGAATGAGATGGTTGGATGGCCTCACTGACTCAATGCACATGAGTTTGAGCAAGCTCCAGGAGTTGGTGATGGACAGGGAAGCCTGGGGTGCTGCAGTCCATGGGGTTGCAAAGAGTCAGATATGACTGAGTGACTGAACTAAATTGATATATGGGGACAGATGTTAACTAGATTTATTGTGATGATTATTTTGCAATATATACAAATATTGAATCATTATGTTATACATCTAAAATTAATACAGTGTTGGATGGCATCACCGACTCGATGGACTTGGGTTTGGGTAGACTCCAGGAGTTGGTGATGGACAGGGAGGCCTGGCATCCTGTGATTCATGGGGTCACAAAGAGTCAGACACGACTGAGCAACTGAACTGAACTGATGTATCAATTATGCCTCAATAAAAACTTAAAGAATCTGGTTCCAATGTCAAGAACCAAGCAGTATCAACTGATCTCCCTGATGAAGACCCTCTCCATCATCTCTTTCTTATATTAATATACAGTTTTCCTTGAGCAGGTGCTCAATAAATAAATGAATAATTAGAAAATAGATGGACAAGATTAAACAGCTCTTCTCCAACACCAGCTATAGAAAGTATATATTCATAACACACCATCTTTGGATGGATAATAGGCTTCTCCTCATTCAAATGACAAGTCACTGATGCAACACTTACTATAGTGCTAGGCACTTAAAGTGCCTCATGTATGCCTCACGTATGCTTATGGAATAAATACAAATTATTCATGAGAAAAGAACTCTCCCATTGTATTGGTAGAACATCAGAAGTAAGAAACATAAGACTGCCTTGATCTTCATATATTGCCTTTCTAGTACTAATGGTTAGTGGAAATTTCATCCAGCCTATCACTGACTGAATGGTGAGTCAGTTTTACACACTCTGAAAATGTGAGAAAATTAGGAAACACAGAACAACTGCTATACCCAGTGTCAAAGAGGAGGTGGAACTTTAGTCCACTTAACATACCACCATTCTCTCCCCACAATTATAATTTGCAATGTAATGTATAATAAGACTCTCCTGGTTTGCCAGGGACTGAGGGATTTCCCAGATAAGTGGCTTTCAGTGCTAAAACCAGACAAGTTAGGCAAATCTGGAAAGTCCCAGACAAATCAGGATGAGCTGGTTACCCTATGTATAGAGCTGAACACATACAGCATGTTTTATATCATAATTAGCAAACAGCATATTTTATAGCAATGAAGATGGAATACGACTCAGCATAGAGCTAAAATTTTAGAGACTTAGGCTGTGAACTGACTCTAGCATAGTCTCCACAGCAGATAGGACTCACACATCAAGTGATTTATTTTAATGGTATAAGAGTGTTTTTAAATAAAATTTTTAGATTTATGAAAATAAAACATTTAAACAATATGCAAAAACAAAGTTCTTAAGAGTTATGGCTTTGAAAAGCGCAATATAATAAAACCTAATAAATTTTTGTAAGTATCAAAAAGATAAGAGAATTGAAGCGTGTTGCTAGAATTGCTGGAATTTCATTTTCTACAATATTAACAGAAGGAGAACAAGAAGCAGACCTGTAGTGTGGCCTTTGGTTTGGTCTTGATTGTTGTTGTTCAGTTGCTAAGTTGTGTCCGACTCTTTGTGACCCTGGGGACTACAGCATGCCAGGCTCCCTTGTCCTTCACTATCTCCTGGAGTTTGCTAAAATTCATGTCCATTGAGTCAGTGATGCTATCTAACCATCTCATTCTTTGCTGTCCTCTTCTCTTTTTGCCCTCAATCTTTCCCAGCATCAGAAAATTAAGAGAATTCTTTTTGTTTTCCAATGAGTCGGCTCTTCGCATCAGGTGGTCAAAGTATTGGAACTTCAGCATCGGTCCTTCCAGTGATTATTCAGGGTTGATTTCTTTTAGGATTGACACGTTTGATTTCCTTGCAGTCCAAGGGACTCTCAAGAGTCTTCCCCAGCACCACAGTGGTGTAAGTCTGCTTCACCGGTGACATTTATAGACTTTGAGGGCAAGGATGCCCATGTTGGTCAGCTTGCTATGATGATTACCCAACCTCACCTAGGTTTACAAGACCATATTGGAACCTAGGGACTCTTTCTGACCTTGATCTGTCATCAGGAATATCAACCTTTTACCAAAAGTGCCAAGTCACAGGACCCATGGGGTTAGTTCATTTCAAAAACAACTGGATTTACTACCAAGATACAGAAAAACATTGCAAACATAAAACAGCAAAAATCTGTAGTGTAAAGAATGAAGACTCTAACCCTGATCTAAACCAGACTGTTTTCCTCTTGGCTCCCTTTCTTTTTCCCTTAATTATGCTAACTGGAAAGGAGAGGTTTTCATTGGGACAAAAGGGCATCTCCCTACCCTAATCCTTAGGACAAAACAGAGAATCTGGTCTGGAGCTGAATTTGAAATACTAAAGAAAAATGACTACCAGCTTAATGCTGTCACTGTCTTGTGTTTATTTTTCTTTCTTTTATGTCTGATGTCAAGGAGAAAAATAATGTCATGTGCTGGAAATGTGAGTGTGTTTGCATTTTGAGATAATTAGAATTAATGTTGGAGGGCCAAGCGAACGCCAAAAAATCCCTGTGCTTCCCATGTGTGTAAAACATTTTGTAATGACTTTCACTTAATCTGGGAGCCTGGCGGGCTGCCACAAACCACCTAGATCCAAATGGCAGAGTTTCTTTGTCAAAAAGAAAAAGCTTACATATTGGAAGTTAGAAATCAGGGCATCAGGAAAACAGAACTCTTCAAATCTCTTTTTCAATTTGGGTTTTCCCCTCCATCTCTGTTTCCTTCTTTTCCAGCAGATGCCAGTGCTCCTAGCACTCATGGCGATGATCCTTCATTGCACAGCCAGCGTAAAGGCAGGACTTTTAGAGAAAGGGGCAGAAATGAACCTTCCTTCAGGAGCTGGAAACTCTGGGAACTGGGTGCTGAGCCATCATCTGGGAGATTCATTGAGCGAGGAGGCCCAGACACAATGGTCATTTGTGTGGGGCAGACAGGACTTAACAGGATGTTTGACATTTCAATAGACTGTTTTGCCAACTGTACACATAATGTGAATCATGCAATAAAAAAATCTCTTGCTTAAAATCTTTCAGTAGCCTTTTGACATCCAGAGGGTAATTCCAAACTGCTAACCTCCGTGGCCTGAGGCCCAAGGCTTTTCTTGCAATAGACTATCTTTCACTCCCTGGTTTCATTTTCCTGCTGCTCATTCCACATACACAGGTCACAGGTGTCAAATTTGCCTTGCCGTGCCTTGAACTCACAGAGCTGGTCCACAGATAACTTTCCTCTATTTGGAAACTCTTGGTTATCTTTATGCACAGCCAAACATTTAGCATCTAGTAGATGGTCCATATTTTTATTGCATGGATGTCAAAACTCAACTCCAATATCATTTCCTCTGACTCTCCAGTGTGGAATAAGAACTCTATTCTCTGTGTTTCCACAATTCCTTGAATAGGATTTTGGCACAGTGATTCACAACTAGGTGTGACTTTGCATCCTAGGAACATTTGACAATGTCTGGAGACAATTTTGGTCAGTATGCTGGGGGGATGCTACTGGCATCTATTGGATGAAAATTAGATGTTGATAAACCTTCTGTACTACACAGGACAATCCTCAACAAAGAAATATCTGACTCAAGATATCAATAATGCTGAGGTTCAGAAACCCCATTTTGTATCTTATCTTTTGGGATAGTCATCTTAGGGGTATCTGTCTACTCTATGAGAGAGGAAGCTCCTTGACATAAAGGACTATATCTTAATTATCTTTGCATTCCCATTATCCTTCACAATGGTGCAGATGTCAATTGTACAAGATGCTCAATGAGTGTTGAATAAAATGGATAATAGAAGAAAAGAGTAATGCATTGCAGGAGTGTTCTGTTGTGATCATTCTCCAAGAAATTATGAAAAATAAAGGTATGGCTTGATCCTAGACTTGACAAACTGAAAGATAAGTTCAAAGAAGTCACTCAGTTTCAAGGAAATGACATCTCTCCACTTTTTTCCACTTCAAAGGGACTTTTTTTTTTTCTTTCCAATGATGAATAACCAGCAGTGCCATGTTGGAAAGTACCTTCTGCCTTGGGAGACAGCTTCTACCTCACAGCACTTTCAGCCCCTAAAAATTCATACTAAAGGTTGATTTCCATTTTTATGCCAGCTCTCAGAATCATGGTCTCTTTGTAACTGGTGTCAGCTACAGTGTTCCAGAATGCCCCATAAATAGGCCTTTTTCGGGAGCTTTTGGAAGAGATATTTTGATACCTCCTCCATGCATATTCACTTGGACTCTAGCCATTTGTCAGGGAAACCATTTGAAAAGGCAATTTGGAAGCCCACCCACATGATCCCAGCAGCTTTTTCTTCTTGCTGATGCTATTAGGCTAAAATTGGTCTGGTTTTGAATTTACCCAACCCCTCTGACTCAATAACTGGATTATGTTTAGAATAAGAACTTGAAGCAAAATGGTCCAACCATGAAGTCTTTGCTTCTCAGAAACCTTCACAGGAACCTCCTCTTCATTTTGCAGTTCTTCCATAGAATTGTGTTTTGCTTGGATATGCCACAAGTCAATTATGGTCAAACTTTGTGTCTGCCATAATGAAAATGTGAGGGATACAATTTTCATTTAATGTTTGTCTTCCTAGGAGGAAGACCCTGTTTTGATGACTATCTGAGTTGGGATTATCTTTAGCAACCAAATAAAGGTGTGCCCAAAACTGTTTAGATTCCCACAAGAATTAAGTTCACATGGGTTAAATTTTTCCATCTTTGAGAGAACTCTACCCAATTGTCTTCTTGAAATGTGAATTTATTACATGCATATAACTTAATAAAACAGTTTATTAAACTTAATGACTCCTTCACAATACCCCTTTGCTTATTTGAAACAATAACAACCAATTATCACATATTATGATGTGCAAACAAGATATGGGGATTCAGAGAAGGAGAACACAGGAAATTTAGATTATCACCAAGAAGCTTTGGTGGGGACCAGGAAGTATAGAGGTGAAAGGCCTACAGAGAGAACATGATAATAAGTGGTTGAAAGCTGTTATATGCATGATGGAGAAATGAAGAATTCAGAATATGAGGAAACTAGAAGCGTAAAGTGCTTGGAGATGCTTCATCAGAGAAGAGGAAGAGACCAATGCTTCTTCATACCCTCTCCCAGACCCTCATGTAGTGTACTCTGTTTCTCTACTTTGGTATCCTCAAACCTTGAGTGGCTTATCGTGTGTCATCTCTGTTCTCTGATATCAGCATCTCCTGGAGGGCAGAAGATGCATATTTCTCAATGCTGGACCCCCATAGCTGATGCCACAGTGTCTGATGCAGAGATTTCAGTGGACCTGAGTTGAAAAGAAAGTGATAACTATCCATGGTGTTTCATCAACACTGGACAGAAGTGCTTACTTTAATACCATAAAAAAGAAAGCAAGAGAATGTGGCATGTAGTTTCCCTCTCTATCTGAAAGTAGAGTGTTCCTATGAAACCCTCCATAAGCCAAAGTGATAAAGAGAAGAAGGAATTACTTTAGGACACATCTTACTAAGGGCTGCATGAGATTAATGGAGATAAAGCACAGATGTTCACAGACAGGTCAAGGTGACAGCAGCTGGATGCTGAGATGCTGAGTGGAGTTTCCGGAGAAGGAGTTTGGCAGGGCTGTTCTCAATGCTCAGAGTCCCCACTGTCTCTATAAATGAAAATGAAAGTGTTAATTGCTTAGTAGTGTCCGACTGTTTGCAATGTCATGGACTGTAGCCCACCAGGCTCCTCTGTCCATGGAATTCTCTATGCAAGAATACTGGAATGGGTAGCCATTCCCTTCTCCAAGGGATCTTCCGGACCCAGGGATTGAACCCTTATCTCCTGCATTGCAGGCTGATTCTTTACCATCTGAGCTGCCAGGGAAGCCCCTGACTCTATAATGGCTAGATGCAAAAGAAACCTTGATGTTATTTTTGCTTTTTTGTCTTTTTTCATAGATGTGAACACCCTCTTCAGATTTCTTCCATTTGGTGAAAATAGGTACTTGCCGCAGGTCTTTCATAAAAAGAGGGAGTACTTTCACTCCCTAGTGTGAAAGGAGAAGGATTACCGGTCCCGGTGTCACCCCCACCATCTGATGCTTCTTCCCTCTGTGCCAAAGTCCAGTTGCTTTTTTCCCCTTCTGGGCTTACAAAGGATAAAAATTTGCTGTGTGTTTTCCCACTTAAAATAGTTCATTAGTTTTATTCCCCCACCAACATTCCTAAAATGACTAAAATTCAAAATAATTTGAAAGCCACATTAAAATAAAATCAGAATCCACAAGTCACTGCCTTCACCTCTTTCTTCATTGGCCTAATTCACAACTTCTTTAGAGTCTGGAAATTACTCCAGGGCAATTCTGCAAATATTCTGTATTTAATGGCAGTTTGAAGTTTGAGATCATTATTCATGCTCATGAATTACACTAAATTTACACAGAAATTTTACTTGTCCCATTTACTAATTACTGAGAAGGAGTAATGTGGTAGCATCTGCATCTAGGAAAAACATCTTGAGTGCTTTTGCACACGTTTTGCATTTGGCATAACCTAAAACACCTTGCCCCACAAAACTTTATCCCTTAACTCTTAAGCCCCTGAGCATTTCAATAGAAACAATATTTTTTATCTGGATTCATTTACACTCTCATTTGCTCATCAGCGTGGTGTTTTGTAAGAGATATTTAATATTCTCCAATAGCCCTTTTTTCTGCACATTTCAAAGTTTTTCCTGTAGGAAACACTGTGTTCCAAGCCATAAATCGAGTCTGAATCCATAAAACAGGAGTTAGGTAAGCTATAAATTTCAAATGAGTTTCAAGTAGTCCTGAGCTCAACTCCCCATTATCCATATGATGTGATTTCCAAAAATGGGAAGTGAGCAGCCAAGGTGAAGATGACTGAGCCTGGTGGCTTTAACTGTGATTCAGCACTCATGCTTTACTCTCCCTCTTACTGTGTAGATTCTAAGACACTGTCTTTTTCAAGAAACAGGTGTCACAACTGATGAGTCCTCTCTGGGAGTCATACAATTTCCAGAGGGACTTTCTCCTCCTGGAAGGGAAGGGCCAGCACAGTGAGTAAGCTGCCTGTCACTGTGGCCTAAGGTTGCTCTCACCCATAACTGTAATTGACCTTACCCTTCCTGAAAAGGATCCAGGCTTAGAGTTGACTCTCTTGTCACATTTCTTTTCATCAAGAGTGAGTGTGCGCTCAGTTGTGTCCAACTAGTGATGACCAGATGATATCTAGCAGTACTAACTGTTGTAAATGAATAATTCCACAAATGACCACCCTCCAGGCTGACTAATCTCTGGTTTGTTCTTTTTCTTCTTCTCTTCAATATGGAGATAGTGGCCTTCCTATGTTTTTTGGTTTCAATAATTATGTTATTCTTATAATTGATTATCTGTCTACAGACAGATATTATGATATATTATGATCATCTTTAGATTTGACATTAAACTTTTTATTGTTTTCTGTATATAATCTGTTCACAGTTTTTCCTAAGACTTTGAGTTCCTAAAAGGATGAACAATTTCTATAACTGATTCACCCTGTCCATTAGGAACAAGCCTCAGTAGTGCACAATTTGAGTCCCCAAGTTCCCTTCCAATCTGAATGCTTGTAATTGTTGGATTTTTCTTTGTGACAAGCACATCCCCATGCCTGAGAAGACTGGTTCAAACAAGATGAGTTAGTTTTTCTCTTTTGATTGTTTACTTTTCCATCAAAACCAACTATTGAAGTAATTATTTGGTCAATCAGTCCACTTTCCCAAATGCATGCACATGAAGCTGTCACATAATTATTAGATAATCAGATAAAGTCATACATTTATATTTTTATAAAATTAATGAAGTCCACTAAAAATTTGATGATAGAAAACTGATGGTCTGTTTTGAATGACTTGAGTCCATGCATTTTAAATGTGATAAATTTCTGTAGAGACTTCCAGGTGGTCGATAATGCTGAAGGCTCAGATTCAAGGTTTGTGATGAGTGAATGCCGAGACTCTAAAAGCTCCCTGACTATCTGAAGACAAGATAAGAGAATCCACATATATGCTTATCAGTTGCATTGGCTTCCCAACCTCCTAGGTAGCGCTTATTCCTAGCAACCTTAGTCCTTGTTAAAAATCTTATCCTCCATCTAAAAAGCAGATCAATTCAAGGGCTGCAAATAAAAGACAGCCTTATTAAATGCTTCTCTTGGCATTGCTTGCCGACAGGACCCCAAATTGTTCATCCTTGGGAGTTATCATGTCCACGTTCTTAGGGTTGAAAAATCCTTGCAGAGAAGAAAGTAACTAATGTATTCTTTCTCTTCCTTCTGATTTTACTGGGTCAAGAGAAAAACCTGTAAACAGAGCTTGCTTTCATCATCTGCCAAATGCATGGATCCAAGGTTTTCTCCCAAGAAGAGGCAATCTTATGGGCAGTCCCAGGGAATAACTACACATAAGAAGCAAAATATAGACTTAAGCAAGTGCCTTCTCCTTAGGCAAACACAGATTCAAAATTTTAAATATGTAGGAAGACAATATTCTTAAGGAAATAAACATTAAAAGCAAAGATAATGTGCTATTGATGGAGAGCATTGAGACAATATAACATTTCATCTATTCTCAATATGGGGCCCCTCCTCTCCACAAATTAACCTGGGTCTGAAAAAAATCAGACTGCAGTCAAATGAGAATTTGTATTTAGAATACTTTATAGTAAATGTGTTTCTCATCAATTATGGATTTACATAAAATTTTCAGAAATGTATTATGGTTTGAAAATGCTTACTATCATAAAACCTCAAAGTGAAAGCGTCTTTTGAGATAGAGCTGTGCAGTGCTGGTTTCACAAGTGAGAGAGACAAGGACTTAGAGAACAGAATTTTCAAAAAGGCATAAGCATTAATATGGAACATATCAGAGCAGAATTGAATTTCATGACTTTCAATAGCCTTCATTTTATTTGTTATTGAAGTATAGTTGATTTACAATGTTGTGTTAGTTCCAGGTATACAGCAAAGTGATTTGAATATATATATATATATTCTTTTGCAGATTCTTTTCCCTTATAGGTTATTCCAAAATACAGAGAATAGTTTCCTGTGCTATACAGTAGGCTTTTTTTGGTAATCTATTTTATATACAGTAGTGTATATATGTTAATCCCAAACTCCTAATTTATCCCTCCCATAGTCTTTTACAGTTTGATTGGGGTTAAAGTATGAGTTCTGATTTAAGGGAAAAAAAAATGACTTACAATTCCACTATCAAATACTATCTGTACTCTCTGTGTACTGAGATTTAACAGAGGTTAGGAAGAAGAGCAAGAGAATTTATGCCCTAAATAATGTGTGACCCAAATAACAATATAAATATCAGGATACACCACCCATAGAAAATGTCAACTCAGATAATATTTTTTTTTGTAAAATAATATCACTGACTTTTTAAAAATAGAGTTTTGTGTTTACTCTACTTGAATATAAAGTATAATTAAATATTTGGGAAAAAAAGAAGCCAACTGCTCAGTCTCAGTTTTCTTACCAGTATGATGGGGAAAATAACTCTTAATTTGTCATGATTGATATGGGAGTTCTATGAGATAATGTGTGCAAGGCATCTAGTGTTGTGCTGGGCACATATTATGTACTCAGTGAATGCTGGTTTCCTTGAGCAATTTTAAAACTCTTCTCATATCTCTTACTTGGCTACTTCAAACCTTTTCTGAATAAAATAGGGCATACATTTATTGATACACAAAGAGTTCAGGAATGAATTGTAGGATTGTTGGTTGGAAATAGGATCTAGTTATTTTTACTTATCTTTAACTATGTCCAACTGTCCACATGACTTCAGCTCTCCAGCTCTTTGTGTGCTGGCCTTTTATGCGATTAGCTTGCAGGTATGTTGGGTGACAAGGAGCCTGAATTCACCTTTCTGTGTATCAGTTAGTCCTTCATATGCATAGAGTGGTGTCTTCCAGATGCAACTTGTGAATGTGACCTCATTTGGACAGAGTCTCTGTGTATGTAATCAAGTTAAGATGAGGTCATACTGCATTGGATCCTAAATCCAGTCTGACTTTTGTCCCCCAGAAAGAGACAGAAGACACAGAAGGAGGATGGCAGGTGGAGAGAGAGATTGGAGTTAGGATACCATAAGCCAAGCCAAGGAATGAATGATAAGGATGACTGGCAATCACTGGGTGGGGCAAGAAAAGAATCCTTTCCCAGAGTCTTCAGAGAAAGCATGGCCTTGCCAACTTCTTGAGTTCAGATTTTAGCCTCCAGAACTGTAAAAAAATACCTTTCTATTGTTTCAAGCCATCCAAGTTGTGGCCATTTGTTTCAGCGGCAGCAGGGAAATCAATACACTTGCTCATACAAGTTCACGGGCATTTGGCAATGATTCTGCAGACCATTCAGTGGAATTTCTATCCCTTAGTAATCTTCATTTACGCCCAGATATAGGACTTGGGTTTTGTGTTATCTACAAATTCTATACTATTCCTGTTATTCCCTTTAGAGAAGAATGTTGAGAAATGAGGTCATATCTGGTGTCTTTTTCAAGAAGTGCAGATAAATTTTCTCCCCTTGAATCTCAACACTCAGGCTTTCTCTAAGATAAATTTCCCATCCTGGCGAAGCAGAAACCTGAAAAATCCAGAAGGCCTTGGAGAAATATCATGAGTGTGCAATCTTGGACAACTGGAAATTTCATGCAAGAAAATATTTATGGTGAATTGACCCTGTGGATATTAAAGTGGGTTTCAGGATTTAGAACTTCCCTATTTGAACTTTCCCATTGGCCCCCTATTATAACGATTGCACAAGGCATGACACAAAAATTCTTTTCACCCAAGAATTTCACTCCCACAGAATGTTTCAGTTCATATCAAACTAAGCATGTGTATTCAGACTTAGGTAAGGGTCTGACTTCATTCAGACAGTGCTACGTGGGAACACAAAGAATGGCACATTAAAATATAAATAAATCTCTGCAGAACTTACTGGAAACCAAAAAAGGATACATACAGAAATACAGAAATACTAATCCATGTTTCTCATTGGACTCTTCTATTCCAGTTTTTATTCTATTCATAGACTCTGGTGATAATCTTCAAACTGGACCTCTGCCTCTTTTCTCAGCCAAATTGTCCTTTCCACAAAGAAATCAGTGTGCAGCCTTGGACTAGAATGGAAGATAGGTAAATGAAGAAGGTCAGACTTCTGTTTTTGAATACTCTGGCTTCTGCAAAAGAAGCACACACACACACAATTTAGGATAAACTATAAATATAAAAGGACTATGGCTATCAAGAAAAAGATCAATTATTTTTTTCTTAAGAGGGTCAGTCTTCAAGGACAAAAGAAGGAATATTGGAGCTGGTCTTAGGAAGCGAGCAGGCATGAGAAAGAGAGAGAAAGCAGAAGAGGGGGGTGGGAGAGAGACAGAGACAGTGACAGAAACAGAAAGAGAGAGAGAAAAAGAGGAAAAACCAAGTCTCTTAAATCCATGTACCATTCTGGAAGCTCTGTTTCAGCCCAGATTAATCTACCTGCTGCACAGGCTTGAATTGTGTAACCCTCCCTTTTTATGAAACTCCACTCTCTGTCCTGACTCTCCACCTGTTTTTTCTATAGTGCAGTCCTGACCCCTCAGCTGGAATGTAAGATCTCCCACCATCACATCTCAACTGTATCCTCCTTACACACCTACCCCACACTCTCCTCTGTTGCATCAGCAGAGTGTTGCTCAGGACTTTGCCTCCATGGCTCCAGGCTCTCCCATTTCTTCCCCAGTCCCATCCCCACAGCCAATGTTTCAAAACCCAGTTGGGCATCACCTCCTCCAGGAAGTCCCTCTTCTTTCCTCCAGCTAGAGGTGTTCTTCAGGTTTCCAGATTCCCAAAACACTTCATTTAACCCTCTCCCATGATATGTGTGGTAGATTGTTTCTATTTCCCACATATTTGCTCACAACCATGCACATCCCTGTGAACCATTCTGGTGTCCCAATGACATGAAATATGGCCAGTGACTTTCTCAGATTCTTGGAATGTGAGGAGGAAGGATGTGCCACTTCTACAGAAGCTTGAGGGATGCCACGCTGTGTGTCCACGGGGCCAGCATATCTCAGACAGGGCTTCTCCTTTTGTCTGACTCTGGGGATGTTGGTGCTTCACTGATAGCTCAATTGGTAAAGAATCCACCTGCAATACAGGAGACTTTGGTTTGATCCCTGGGTTGGGTAGATCCCCTGGAGAAGGGAAAGGCTACCCATTCCAGTACTCTGGCCTGGAAAATTCCATGGGGTCACAAATGAACTGTGGTATTGGAGAAGACTCTTGAGAGTCTCTTCGACTGAAAGGAGATACAACCAGTCCATCCTAAAGGAAATCAGTCCTGAATATTCATTGGAAGGACTGATGCTGAAGCTGAAACTCCAGTATTTTGGCCACCTGATGCGAGAACTGACTCACTGGAAAAGACCCTGATGATGGGAAAGATTGAAGGCAGGAGGATAAGGGGACGACAGAGGATGAGATGGTTGGATGGCCTCACCGACTCGATGGACATGAGTTTGAGTAAACTCCAGGAGTTGGTGATGGACAGGGAAGCCTGGTGTGCTGCAGTCCATGGGGTCAGAAAGAGTCAGACACGACTGAGCAACTGAACTGACTGGGGATGTTGGCAGCATGTGGAGCAGAAAGGTGGCTGATCCATGAAGGACTTTCCCATTCAGAAACTGTAGAAAGCCACTGAGAGCTTGTGGTTATACTATGAAAGCACTGTTTCTCAAAAGATGATTTATAGAACAAGTTTCCTATTCTGCCTTACATGACCAGTGTTTGTGTTCGTGTCTTTTCTTCCCTATTAGAGCATGAGCTCCATGTAGAATCTGTTCATGATCCGTCTTTGGATTTATCATTCTCATCACGGTGTCTGGCATTCAGTAATTGCTCATTGACTCATGTAGCAGACAAGTGAGTGACTGTAGGAAGTATGTGTGTGTGTGATGTGTGTGTATGAGCGTGCAGGGCTGGGGATGGCTGCGATGAAGAGAGGAAGAACCAGTTCATTTTCTCATTAAAGTTAGTCATGACTCTTGATCCTTAAATCTTCCTGCCCTACTGGGCTCTATTATCAATTAATCAGTTAGAAATTTATTTTTCTTTCATTTAGAAATTCAGTCTTGAAGACAAAGAGCAAAATGTATTTTGAGAGGATAGACTCTGGAAAGAGTGTAACCAAAAAGTTAGATGAACAAAGTGAGATTTTAGGATAAAGGTATGTTAATATCATAACCTGATGTGATGAAATAACAGATGAGGTGAGGATAACAGGGTATAGCCTAACTTCCAGGTCTCTTTGATGACACCTGGGGAGGTATAAGAGGTATTAATAGATGTGTTAGAAGTTTCAAGAAGTCTCCTTGGAAGGATGCATGGATCTGTGCATCATCAATCTTAATGTGCTTGCTAAAATGCAGGTTCTCATAGAGTAGTTTAATGGGGAAACATTGAGGTAATATGTTTTTAACAAAGTCTCAAATACTGACCCTTGGATCACTCTGAGTAGCAAAAAGTGTTGAAGGCTTTGGGACTGAGTCAGCCATGAGACCCTATGCTTGATATCTTCTAGCAAAAAAAGAGTAAGCAAAGTCAGTTTCAATGCCTGATAGGAGTTTGGGACAGCCTTTCCAACACTGAGAAAGTCTGTGCTCTGCACTTTTCTCAAAGTCAGAACTGAAGCACCTGGTATGTGACACACAGTGTCACACGGTGGACATCATAGCCGAGATGTTAAGAACACTAAGATTGGAGACAGGGTCTTGGGTTCAGTGTTCACCTCTTCAATCTAATGGCTGGGTGACCATGCACTGTTTCTTGACCTCTCTGTACCTCCATTTCCTAGTTTATAAAGAGAGAGAATATCAGAAAGTAGCTCAGGTAGTGGAGGGGACTGGGCCCTCCTTGGCAACAGGATCAAGATATTGACAGAGGACTTTTCTCACCATAGTTTTGACTTGGGTGTGAATTTAAGAGCTATCATAAACCAAAGGGATGTTGGAGTGATTCCCATTTGCAAAATTTACAAAAATTGTTTGTTAAATGCTTCCGTGATATTTGAATTCCCTCACTGACTTCAAATAAAACAAGAATTGAGAAGAAGGAAGGATTTGAGAAAAGATTTCTTTTTAAAGAGCTGTTGCAGTACCTGTTGCAATGTTTCCTCTCAGGAGGTATGTGGAGGGATGGGGTGTTGCCCCTTCATCATCAGCCCAGCAAGAGGTATCCATGGACCAACTGGAGAGTTTGCAAAGTGTCCCTGAATGTAAGAGATTTGGAGGGCATGAGTTTGACTAGAACACCATCAGCCTATCACAAAAAGATGTAGGTCACTGTAGTGAAATTTGCTTGTGATCCCAGCACTTGTTGAACCAAGGGACACTCATTCATTTTTTATGGAGCAGAGCATGGAGAGAGACAGATGGAAGGACACAGAGAGAGAGACAGAGACAGAGACAGAGGCACAGAGATAGAGAGAAAGGCCAGGCATGTGACAGTCTTGGGAGTTGTCCATGAGAAAGTGAAGAAACCCAGCAGTAGGAAGCTGAAGGTTAACATGAGATCCATAGAGATTTTCCATTTGGAATAGAATGTTTCTTTCAGGATCAAGGTAACAATGTAAATAAAGTCTCTGATGATGGAAACTCCAAAGAACAAGGAAAGTGTCAACAAGGGAAGATAAAAACCTTATTCAACTGCCAAGGGTACAAGGTCAATCATACTCAATAAAGGCTTCCATTTCTTCTCTCCACTTAATCCTCTGCTTATTCCAACCTGATCAGAACATATGTACCAAATGCAGGGTCAGCAGAGAGGGAAGTGTCAGTAAGAAAGAGAAATAAGTGCCTACCATCTTCCTTAAAACTGCAAGACTCAAGATTAAGGAGGGGATAGAGAACATTTTTAAGTTTGGTGTTTTGATTAAATCTTGGTCTGGACATTCTGACTTCAGAATCAAGACTTTTCAAGCTATCATTTAAGATCTATTGTGTGTCTACTATCCATGCAGAAAATTCTTGGGCTACCTGAAGTTTTCATTTAGGCTCAATGGAGGATAACCTCTTTAAATAACTGTAATGAGATAATGTTTGATGAATACATCATGAGAAACGCTGGGCTGCATGAAGCACAAGCTGGAATCAAGATTGCTGGGAGAAATATCAATAACCTCAGATATGCAGATGACACCACCCTTATGGCAGAAAGCGAAGAAGAACTAAAGAGCCTCTTGATGAAAGTGAAAGAGGAGAGTGAAAAAGCTGGCTTAAAACTCAACATTCAGAAAACTAAGATCATGGCATCCGGTCCCATCACTTCATAGCAAATAGATGGGGAAAGAGTAGAAACAGTGGCAGACTTTATTTTTGGGGGGCTCCAAAATCACTGCAGATGGTGACTGTAGCCATGAAATTAAAAGATGTTTGCTCCTTGGAAGAAAAGCTATGACCAACCTGGACAGCATATTAAAAAGCAGAGACACGACTTTGCCAACAAAAGTCTGTCTAGTCAAAGCTTTGGTTTTTCCAGTAATCATGTATGGATGTGAGAGCTGGACTATAAAGAAAGCTGAGTGCTGAAGAATTGATGCTTTTGAACTGTGGTATTGGAGAAGACTCTTGAGAGTCCCTTGGACAGCAAGGAGATCCAACCAGTCCATCTTAAATTAGTCCTGAATATTCGTTGGAAGGACTGATGCTGAAGCTAAAACTCCAATATTTTGGCCACCTGATGCAAAGAATTGACTCATTGGAAAAGACCCTGATGCTGGGAAAGGTTGAAGGTGGGAGGAAAAGGGGACAACAGAGGATGAGATGGTTGGATGGCATCACCCAATGGACATGAGTTTGAGTAAGCTCCGGTAGTTGGTGATGGACAGGGAAGCCTGGCGTGCTGCAATCCGTGGGGTCACAAAGAGTCAGACATGACTGAACGACTAAACTCAACTGAACTGAAGTTGTACTTTAAGTACATGGCAGTGGTGTTTATTCAAATACAAGTTAAATCCATCTTGGCAGCAGAATGAAAGAGCCACTCGTGACAGCGGCAAGGCTTACCAGCTGGAGAGGGACACCTGGTAGAGGAAGAGGGAAGCTAGAAACCTATTGAAGAAGGGGCTTGAGCAACCTGGTGCCCTTGGAAGCAGATATCTTAAGGCACCTGGGAGTCTCTGAATTTATGGAGGGCCAGCTCGGGAACCAAAAAGCAGATTACTGTCACCCAGAGAAGGACCCGGAGGGAGCACATGTGATACAGTATTCTCATTACCACTGCAAATGTTAGCTAAGCCTCAACTGTCTTCCTGCCCTCTTTTCCAACCCTAGGATGAGGAGTGCTGATGAAGGAAGTCTTGCCAAAATCTGAGAGTAAAAGTATTGTCTGAGTTCCAAACTGATGATGCAATTTCATCAGTAGTTTTAATTGCTGGTTCAGGTCACACTGGGCAAGTCAACGAGGGGATGGTTGAAATACAGAGGAAATGTCTCCTGAGTTACCAGGAAAAGCATCCAAATTCCTTCTGCCCTCACTCTGCCCAAAGGGGCAGCAGGTAAGCCAGGCTTACTTCCCAACTTCCTGCCTTGCTGCCTGTCATTTCCAGAGAGCTGCTAAATTCTGATGTCTTCCTTAGAATGAACTTACTTTCTGACTCTATTCTCTCCAGACAACCTTTTCTTCTGACTTAGGGGAAAGAGGAAGTAGGGTTTTATGGCCCCCTCCCCCCACCAAAAAAAAAAAGAAAGGATTTCTGACCTGATACTAGAGAAAAGAGGAAATAAATCTGGTGAAGCTGCTAAGACTAAGGCACTTTAGATTCTATCACAGATTTCTTGACCACCCATGTGGACTGTAGAATCTTACAATTTAAAATGTGTGACCATTGCAAATCTATTGCATTTGTTTTTCACAGCATCAGTGTCATGTGGAGGCTGGCTCCTCACAGAGCACAGTGTGGTAGGAAGAACACAAGCTCTGGGATTGGATATGCTTGTGCTTGAATTCCATCCCTGACAGCTGTTAGTGTTTGTACAATTCATGTATTCAGCCATTTATTACTTCAATACACTTTTCTAAAGTACCTGCCATGTGTGGAGTGCTGGGGAGATGCCGGGGCCACATGGCTCTAGGAAGTAAGTGTCTGCCCTCCCATAATTCTTAGAATTGCAATAAATATACAGAATGCAATGTGACTAGCACACAGATGGAGATACACAGAGGTCTTCCTGTTATTCGCATGGGGAAGCAGTGCCCTTCACTGAGGCAGAAGTATAGAATAGGTTCAACACCAAAGACACGACTCATGGGAAAAATAATGGATAAACTGGACTTCATTAAAGTTAAAAACTTTTGCTTTGAAAAGGACAATGTCAAGAAAGGAAGACAAGCCACAGATTGGGGGTAAAATATTTGCAGAAGACACATCTGATAAAAGACTGTTACCCAAAATACAGAAAGTGCTCTTAAAACTCAACAATAAGGAAACAAAAAAACAATCAAAAAAATGAGTCAAAGGCTCTAACAGACATCTCATCAAAGAAGACAAACAGATGGCAAATAAGGTATGAAAAGATACTCTACATTGTGCATCAACAGAGAAATGCAAATCAAAACCACAATCAGATATTGCTTTGTATCCATTTTGATTGCTATTAACCAAAAAAACAGAAAATTATGAGTGTTGGTGAGAATGTGGAGAGACTAGAAACTTTTTTTAATGCTGGTGGCATTATAAAATGGTTCAACTGCTGTGTCAAACAGTATGGGGGTTCCTTAAATAATTAAACATAAATCATCAAATGACTTAACAATTCCACTTCTGAATATACACCTAAAAGAACTGAAAGCAACAATTTGAATAAACATTTGTACAATCATTTTCATAGCAACATTATTCACAATAGCCTAAATGTGGAAGCAACCTGAGTGTCTATCCACAAATGAATGGATAAAGAAGCTGATATGTACATACGGTGGAATGCTACTCAGCCATAAAAAGAATGAAATTTTGCCATTTTCATCAATGAGTGAACTTGGAAGGTATTATGCTTATTGAACTGTCAGACAGAGAAGGACAAATAGTGTATGATATCACTTATATGTGGGATCTAAAAACTACAACAAACTAGTTAATATAACAAAAGATGTGGACTCACAGATATGGAGAACACTCTGGTGGTTACCAGTGGGGAGAGAGAATGGGGGAGGGGCAACATGTGGGTAGAGGATTAAGAGGTACAGACTATTAGATATAAAATAAACTACAAGGATATAGTGAACAACACAGGGAATACAGCCAATATTGTGTAATAAGTCTAAATGGATTGTAACCTTTGAAATTGTGGATCACTGTATTGTAAAACTAACTTACATAATACTGTACAGCAGCTATACTTCAATAAAAAATAATCCATTTATTCAAAGGAATGAAAGAAAATATACAAAAAGTAATGGAAACATCTGTAGTTTGTAGATTACCCATGAATTTCATTTTCATCTGCCTATTTGTATTTTGTAAATTTTCAGCAATGATCGACATGAATTTTAAAATCGAGAGAGAGCATCATTTTTAAAAAAGAAAAGATGAAGAATCCTGCCAGCCCCAGAAGAGGATGCATCTGCTTTTTGCAAAGGCCCTTTCACGAGCTGGCCCAAGCAGCTTCGTGCTCTTTTCTTTATACTTTTGCTCCCACAATCAACTCGATGTGTGGGCAGAAACAGAATAAAATGCTGAACTTGAGGAAACGCTTGGGAGATGCTATCGGCGAGAAATTAAGAAGTAATTTTGAATGGAGATTGGAGGTTTGTCAACAAACTGGAGAGAATCCAGAGAGGAACTGAAGAATGACTGAAGACCTGGGGCTGAAGACTGGACTCGTGAGTAGAGATGAAAAGAAAATGTGTTTAACTTGGCTAGATTCTAAGTAGAGACTTAAAAACAGCATTGGAGCCCAATCAAACCTCCATTAACAACTGCCAGGCAGACCTTCATCCAAAGTGACCCTGAAAGGTCAAAACAACCTCTTAAAATTTCCAGTGCTTTTTAGTTCAACCTGAGGTTAGAGACTGTATCTTCCACGCAGCCCAGATTGCTTTTGCATGGATGCCAAGAGCTTGTCTTCATTGTGCATTAAGGATGTGAACATCATGGAGAGGAAGTGGGTCCCTAAAGGCAGCTCAAAGGGTCCCCATGACAGCAGATGCTGATGGGGCAGAATGAGCCGGGGTTTTTCCCAGGTTTGTATGGTAAGATGCTCTAATAAAATGGTTTATTCTTCCTGTGGTTCACTTTTCATACTTGTTTTGTGTTTATCCGGGGAAATGGAGGGATACTTAGAGTGATGGCAAAAGAGAGAAACAGAAAGACACAGAAAAAGTGAGGCCAAGTGAGTTCCTGGAAGAGACCCAGGGAGGCACCCAGAGGGAGAGAGGGGTTGATAACCAACCAGAAGGAGAGCAATTAGATTGAAATAAAAACTGAAGCAGAGAGACAGGAACAAGCAACCAGAAGGGAGGGGAAGGACAGACAGGGCCCAGTGATCTGTCCTGGGGTGGGGAACAGTAGGAAGTCTGACTCACCAGTACTAGTCAGACCATTTAAAGGAGAACAGAGATCCGTGGCAAGGGAGCACTGTCTATTTTTAATATAGAATTATATTTTGGTAACAGAAAGGAAAAAAAAAAGTGAAAGAGAATTTAGAATAGAGCTTGGAAACTCTGCATTGAATCTTGAGAATCTCTCAAAGCAGCGCTGTGGTCAGTGGCCTGTGGCTGAGCTGGACTGCTCTGTCTCGTTCCTGTGTATGAGCTTGACCATGGGGAAGGACATTGTCAGGCATTATCCGTCACTTTAGGAAATTCTTGCTCTGGTTGCTGCACTCTGAGGCACTTAAAACCTGACACAAGGGCACATGATTTGGAGGCTCTTTTGATGAAAACTTCTCAACCTTGCCTGGCCAATGATGTGGACTTCTCCAGCATTGCATAAAAGCATGTATTCATCGTTCATCTTGCTTCATTCTTGTTCTGCTTATGTAGGAACATGTTACTAAGTAATAAAAAAGTAAACATTTGTACTTTTTATTTTATGATTCGATTACAAAAATAGAAAAATCTTTTGAGAAAGAAGGTTAAAAATTCTCAAACTTAATTTGATTGATTTTTCACTTAAATAGCAATATTGACATTCACTGGAAAGTGATGCCATGTCAAAATGACAGAGATGCACTATATCTCTTCACTGATGATGCCCACAACTGGAGAGCAGTTGAATGATTTGCTTGATCTTGAGGGTGAGCTCTTCTGGGTTTAAACATGCTTTTCCTGAAGTATACTGTGCTTATAAATTTGGGTAATTAAATATACCCAAATCAGGGATGTGCACTCAGTGATAGGAGTGAAAGACCCCAAATATTTGGGTACCACTCTTATAGACTACAGAGTATGGCAGAGTTTCTTTGAGCACAGGGTTTAGGAAGAGGAAAGTTACAGAGAAACCAAACGTGGGTTAATTGTATCAGAGACGCCTTAGGGACATTTAAAGAATACAGATTCTTGGTATTTACTTCAACACCATTAAACAGGAACTCAAAAATGATATCTAGGAATCTGTATTTTTATGAAATCCTTTCAATGTCTAGACTAGGACTGTGAAGAGTGGGCTAGAGCACCTCTGTTTCCTGCCTCTAGTTACTGAATATGTTACAAGCGTTATTATTAATTTAGTATTAACTACTTCCATCATGGGCTTCCCTGGTGACTGAGACAGTAAAGAATTCACTTACAATGTGGGAGACTCAGGTTTGATTTCTGGGTTGGGAAGATCCTCTGGAGAAGGGCATGGCAACCCACTCTAGTGTTCTAGCCTGGAGAATCCCACAGACAGAGGAGCCTGACTGGCTACAGCCCATGGGGCCTCAAAGAGTCAGACACAACTGAGCCATTTCCATTTTCACCTCCATCAGAGCTCATCATGTCTTTTAGTAGCAACTAAAGTGAACTCTTACACAATAAATGAGATGATTTCTCCTGACATTTGGATCACCAATTTTATCTAATAACTTTGGAATTTACACAGTTGGTTGTACAATAGATGCAGGTTAGAGATCTGCTTGAATAAAACTACCACGTAGATTCTACCAGTGTTTTTCACTGTGTCAAGTTCATTAGAGTGAGTTAATGTACAAGTATGTCCTTTTTTTTTTTCAGGTGAAGGTTATTCTAAATATTTACAAAGCACAGCATTTGAGCAACCCTCTTGATGCTTCCAAGCCAGTCAATTTTCATAGCAGTTGCTTATTGCATGAAAACTTATCTGCTGACTTTTCATGAGTAAATGTATTTTACACTATCCTTAGATGTTCTGCAATATAGAAGAAAGGAAGAGAAAGCATGGGGGCAAGGTGGTGGGGGTGGTGGGAATTTCTAAATGCTATAATGTTCCCAATCAGTGGCTTAAGTGCATTAACTGCTCAGACTAGAGGCTGGAAATAGAGGAAAGATGGCCACTGACTCATTGTCACCAACTCTGAGTAAGATTCTTGACCTTTTGGTGTCTCAGTAAATGAACCCACATGGAAAGAAGCAGTGGGAAAAAGCAATATGGTTAAAATGGCCATGAGGCCTCCTAGGTAAATACATGATGATATTGGAGTTGAGAGTTCTGGTGACCTTTTGTGGCTTCCTTCCTTTGGGGAGTTACTATCATTGCAGGAGGCAGCCTTGTCATTTTCACTTTGTGGTGAGGAGGGAGCGCCTTTGATGTGTAACTCCAGGATCGCTGTGGGAGCTAAGAAAAGAGTAATCCTCTCCTCACCCACCCACAGCTCCAGCTTTCTCCAGAACAAGTGGCAGAGAGGCTTCTGTGCAGTCAGTTTTTGAAAAAACTCTATTCTCTTGTACCCATTTTAAGGGTGCAATTGGAAGAGTTTTGACAGATGTACACACCTGTGTAACCCCACCCCAATCAATATATAGAATCTTCTCTTCACCCTCAAAAGATTCTTTGGGCCCCTTCTCAGGAAATCTGTCTCTACTCCAAGCCCCAGGGAAGCACGGATACAATTTTTATCACTATAGGTTAGATTTGTCTGTTCTCCAGTTTGGTACAGATGCAACCACACAGAACATTTTTTTTTTTCTCGTGCACTTTAATTTTTAATTATTTAATAAACTACAACTGACATACAGTATTAATTTCAGGTGTACTACATAAAGGTTTGACATTTGCATACATTATGAAATGAAATGACCACTGTAAGTCTAGTAACCATATGTCTTCTTTTATGGCTGGTTTCTGTAAGTTAGCTTAAGGATCCTGAGATCCATCCAAGTAGTTGCAGACAATAGTAATTTGTGTCTTGTTATTGCTAAATAGTGTCCCATGGTAGGACTCTGCCACAGCGTGTTTATCCAGTCAACTGTCCATGAGGATTTGAGTTATTTCCTGTTTGAGGCTGTTATGAGAACAGCTATTACAAACATTTGCATTCAGATCTTTGTGTGGGCATAGGTTTTCGTTTCACTTGAGTATATCTCAGAAGAGGAACAGCTGCCACACATGATAGGTGTTTGGTTAAGTTTAGAAGAATCTGACAGATGGCTTTCCAAAATGGCTGCACCATTTTGTATTTCCACGAGAGGTATATGAAGGTTCTGATTTCTCCATATCTTTACCAGTACTTGTTATTATTATTATTATTTTATTATAGACATCCTAGCTGGTGTGTGCTGCTATCTTATCCTAGTTTTACTTTGAATTTCCATGATGACTAATGTGGTTGAGTACATGTTCTCGTGCTTGTTGGCCATTTGATTACCCATGTCGTCAGTTTCAGAAACAGAAGCTTTTTATTAAGAAGGTAAGTGCTAAATCACTTCAGTCATGTCCAATGCTTTGTGACCGCAATGGACTGTAGCTTGCCAGGCTCCTCTGTCCATAGGATTCTCCAGGCAAGAATACTGGAGTGGGTTGTCATGCCCTCCTGTAGGAGATCTTCCTGACCCAGGGATGGAACCCACGCTTGTTTTGTCTCCTACATTGGTAGGTGGGTTTTTGTGTTTTTTTGTTTGTTTTTTTTTTACCACTGAGCCACCAGGGAAGCCCTATGTAGAATTCAGTTCAGTTTAGTTCAGTTGCTCAGTCATGTTCGACTCTTTGCAACCCCATGAACCACAGCAAGCCAGGCCTCCCTGTCCATCACCAACTCCTTGAGGCTACCCAAACTCGTGTCCATTGGGTCTGTGATGCCATCCAGCCATCTCATCCTCTGTTGTCCCCTTCTCTTCCTGCTCTCAATCTTTCCCTGCATCAGGGTCTTTTCCAATGAGTCAGCTCTTCGCATGAGGTGGCCAAAGTATTGGAGTTTCAGCTTCAACATCAGTCCTTCCAATGAACATCCAGAACCGATCTCCTTTAGGATGGACTGGTTGTATTTCCTTGCAGTCCAAGGGACTCTCAAGAGTCCTCTCCAACACCACAGTTCAAAAGCATCAATTCTTCAGCGCTCAGCTTTCTTTATAGTCCAATTCTCACATCCATACATGACTACTGGAAAAACAATAGCCTTGACTAGATGGACCTTTGTTGGCAAAGTAATGTCTCTGCTTTGTAATATGCTAAGTCGGTCATAACTTTCCTTCCAAGGAGTAAGTGTCTTTTAACTTCATGGCTGCAGTCACCACCTGCAGTGATTTTTGAGCATAGAGAAATAAAGTCAGCCACTGTTTCCAATGTTTCCCCATCTATCTGCTGAAAGTGATGGGACCAGATGCCATGATCTTAGTTTTCTGAATGTTGAGCTTTAAGCCAACTTTTTCACTCTCCTCTTTCACTTTCATCAAGAGGCTCTTTAGTTCTTCTTCACTTTCTGCCATAAGGGTGGTGTCGTCTGCATACCTGAGGTTATTGATATTTCTCCCAGCAATCTTGATTCTGGCTTGTGCTTCATCCAGCCCAGCATTTCTCATGATGTACTCTGCACATAAGTTAAATAAGCAGGGTGACAATATACAGCCTTGAAGTACTCCTTTTCCTATTTGGAACCAGTCTGTTGTTCCACGTCCAGTTCTAACTGTTGCTTCCTGACCTGCATACAGGTTTCTCAAGAGGCAGGTCAGGTGGTCTGGTATTCCCATCTCTTTCAGAATTTCCCACAGTTTATTGTGATCCACACAGTCAAAGGCTTTGGCATTGTCAATAAAGCAGAAATAGATGTTTTTCTGGAAGTCTCTTGCTTTTTCGATGATCCATCGGATGTTGGCAATTTGATCACTGGTTCCTCTGCTTTTTCTAAAACCAGCTTGAACATCTGGAAGTTCACGGATCACGTATTGCTAAAACCTGGCTTGGAGAATTTTAAGCATTACTTTACTAGCATGTGAGATTAGTGCAATTGTGCGGTAGTTTGAGCATTCCTTGGCATTGCCTTTCTTTGGGATTGGAATGAAAGCTGACCTTGTCCAGTCCTGTGGCCACTGCTGAGTTTTCCATATTTGCTGGCATATTGAGTGCAGAACTTTCACAGCGTCATCTTTCAGGATTTGAAATAGCTCAAGTGGAACTCCATCAACTCCGCTAGCTTTGTTTGTAGTGATGCTTTCTAAGGCCCACTTGACTTCACATTCCAGGATGTCTGGCTCTAGGTGAGTGATCACACCATCATGATTATCTGGGTCATGAAGATCTTTTTTGTACAGTTCTTCTGTGTATTCTTGCCACCTCTTCTTAATATCTTCTGCTTCTGTTAGGTCCCTACAATTTCTGTCCTTTTTTGAGCCCATCTTTGCATGAAATGTTCCCTTGGTATCTCTAATTTGCTTTAAAAGATCTCTAGTCTTTCCCATTCTATTGTTTGCCTCTATTTCTTTGCATTGATCACTGAGGAAGGCTTTCTTATCTCTCCTTGCTATTCTGTGGAACTCTGCATTCAAATGCTTGTATCTTTCCTTTTCTCCTTTGCTTTTCGCTTCCCGTCTTTCACAGCTATTTGTAAGGCCTCCTCAGACAGCCATTTTGCTTTTTTGCACTTATTTTTCTTGGGGATGGTCTTGATTCCTGTCTCCTGTACAATGTCATGAACATAGTTAATCAGGTATTCTGTCTATCAGTTCTAGTCCTTTAAATCTATTTCTCACTTCTACTGTATAGTCATAAGGGATTTGATTTAACTCATACTTGAATGGTCTAGTGGTTTTCTCCACTTTCTTCAATTTAAGTCTGAATTTGGCAATAAGGAGTTCATGATCTGATCCACAGTCAGGTCCCGATCTTTTTTTGCTGACTGTATAGAGCTTCTTCATCTTTGGCTGCAAAGAATATAATCAATCTGATTTCGATGTTGGCCATCTGGTGATGTCCATGTGTAGAGTCTTCTCTTGTGTTGTTGAAAGAGGGTGTTTGCTATGACCAGTGCGTTCTGTTGGCAGAACTCTATTAGCCTTTGCCCTGCTTCATTCTGTACTCCAAGGCCAAATTTGCCTGTTATTCCAGGTGTTTCTTGACTTCCTACTTTTTCATTCCAGTCCCCTATAATGAAAAGGACATCTTTTTTTGGGTGTTAGTTCTAGAAGTCTTGTAAGTCTTCATAGAACTGTTCAACTTCAGCTTCTTAGGCTTTACTGGTTGGTGCATAGACTTGAATTGCTGTGATATTGAATGGTTTGCCTTGAAAACGAACAGAGATCATTCTGTCGTTTTTGAGATTGCATCCAAGTACTGCATTTTGCACTCTTTTGTTGACTATGATGGCTACTCCATTTCTTCTAAGGGATTCCTGCCCACCGTAGTAGATATAATGATCATCTGAGTTACATTCACCCATTCCAGTCCATCTTAGTTCGCTGATTCCTAGAATGTCGACATTCACTCTTGTCATCTCCTGTTTGACCACTTCCAATTTGCCCTGACTCATGGACCTAACATTCCAGGTTCCTATGCAATATTGCTCTTTACAGCATCGGATCTTGCTTCTATCACCAGTTCCATTCACAACTGGGTGTTGTTTTTGCTTTGGCTCCATCCTTTCATTCTTTCTGTAGTTATTTCTCTCCACTGATCTCCAGTAGCATATTGGGCACCTACTGACCTGGGAAGTTCATTTTTCAGTGTCCTATCTTTTTGCCTTTTCATACTGTTCATGGGGTTCTCAAGGCAAGAATACTGAAGTGGTTTGCTATTCCCGTCTCCAGTGGACCACATTCTATCAGAGCTCTCCACCATGACCTGTCCATTTTGGGTGGCCCCACATGGCATGGCTTAATTTCACTGAGTTAGACAAGGCTGTGGTCCATGTAATCAGATTGGCTAGTTGTTCGTGACTGTAGTTTTAGCCTGTCTGCCCCTGATCCCCTCTCTCAGGGACCATCATCTTACCTGGGTTTCTCTTACCTTGGACATGGGGTCTCTCTTCACGGCTGCTCCAACAAAGTGTAGCCACCGCCCCTTACCTCATACATGCGGCAGCTCCTCTTGGCCGCCGCCCCTGACCTCGGAGAGTTGCCTACTATGACATGTTTGTGGCCCCTTCCATGTCAAAAGATAAAGGCAAAATTCCTCAGACTCGTGCTGAAAATGACCAGGATTTACTTAGTAGAATCAGCCATAATGCTGTCATCTTACCCTCTTGGCCACATACTTTGGTCACAATTTGACTCTTCCATATCAGATCATTTGTGGTCTTTCAGCAACCTCTTTTCCCCTTCAAGTCTTCCTTTAGTGTTTTGTCTTAGGTTCAACTGTTTTTGTGAAAGTAACTCACTAAGATCTGGTTGATTTATTCTCCACTGTCCCCATCTTTGAGATGCTTGTTACTCGGATGATAATAATCACAGCCTCCTGTAGTAGCTACTGAGAAGTGCCATACCAGCTCCCTCTTTTGGATTAAGGCTTTCATTCCCTAAGATATCTTTCATTCCAAGGAGCTGCTTTGTCTTTGTGGATTGCTGCATGTGGTGCAGGAAATAAAAGATCGATACAAGGAATGAAAGATTCTGCCTTCTTTTCCTCTATTCAAGAAATATTTGAAGAGCTATGTGGACTTCAAGTTTCTTGTGGGGTCAGCCATGGACCAATGTTACAAACGCATTGGAGTTCACCTTTTTTCACTTCCCCATCCTGCATTGCAAACCTCTGCCTCAGATTGTGTTTTCCTGGGTGTATTAGCTTCCTGTGGCTGATGCAATACAAATGACCACAGAGTTGGTGGCTTAAAGCAAGAGAAATCCATTCTCTTACAGTTCAGGAGGCCAGAAGTCCCAAGTCAAGGTGCTGGCAGGGTTAGTTCTTCTGAAGGGCACTTTGAATCCGGGCCACACCTTTCTCCTTCCTTCTGGTGTTTGCCAGAAGTCCTTGGCCTCCTCTGGCTTGTAGACCAATTGCTCCAATCTCCGAAAATGTCCTCATGTCACTTCACCTAAGTGATTTTAGCAGTATACTTTTCATTGTATTTAGGGTCCACATGGGTAATCTAGGGTAAAGAAAATGAAAGGGTTAGTCATTAAATCACTTCTGACTCTTTGTGACCCCAAGGACTGTAGCCCACCAGGCTCCTCTGTTCATGAGATTTGCCAAGAATACTGGAATGGGCTGCCATTTCCTTTTCCAGGGGAATCTTTCCTACCTGGGGATTGAACCCAGTCTACTGCCTGGCAGGCAGATTCTTTACCATCTGAGCCACCAGTGAAGCCCAATTTAGGGTGATCTCATCTCAAGATCTTAACTTAATTATATCTGCAAAGACCCTTTATCCAAATAAGGTTGTGTTTGTAAGTTTTGAGATCTCTTTTTGATGAGTGGTTATTTAACCAGCTACTCTGGGAAATTGATCTAGCTGCTGACAGGGGCCCAGTGAACATGTTTTAAGTGCAGTTTGGGAGCTGGATCTACCATTAGCTGGCTAGTAACTAGGATCCCATCACTGAAGGTGAGTGGAGTGTCGACCATCCCTGGACGCAGTAGTGGGGTGATCAGAACAGACGAAGCCGTCCGTTCACTGGCCATGAAATGGGATGGGAGAAAATACACTAACAAATAACTCCTAAATTTATGGAAAGTGGTAAGCAAAAACCTATGGAACAAAATAGGGATATTATATTGGGGAAAAGCAATCCTGCTAGTAGTAAATTGCCAATTTAAAGTGGAGTATGAGGACCATAGAGCCTCATTGGCTGCATAAAAAGATTCATGTAGTGTAGGTGGAGGGCAGAAAAAAATTGAGGGTATGTCCCAGGACTTAATTAAAAGATTAATAGAGCTCCAGAGAAGACTGACTTCTTAACTTTGACAAGTTAGCTATGCCCAGGGCAGAGCTTTGTTTGGGAAGGAGTGGGGCCCTGAGATTTGGAATGGTACATGCAAGTTGAAGTGGTTTGTCATTCCCTCCTCCAGTGCACCACATTCTGTCAGACCTCTCCACCATGACCGGTCGGTCTTGGGTGGCCCCACACAGCATGGCTTAGTTTCATTGAGTTAGACAAGGCTATGGTCTGTGTGATCAGATTGGCTAGTTTTCTGTGATTATGGTTTCAGTGTGTCTGCCCTCTGATGCCCTCTCGCGACATCCACTGTCTTACTTACATTTCTCTTACCTTGAACGTGGGGTACCTCTGTACGGCTGCTCCAGCAAAGTGCAGCCACCACTCCTGACCTTGAACGTGGAGTAGCTCCTCTTGGCTGCCGCCCCTGACCTCGGACATGGGGTAGCTCCTCTCGGCCAAGCTTCGGCACAGTCCTTTGCAGCTGCCGCGCTTCTGCGCGGAAGTCATATATGGATGTGAGGGTTGGACTGTGAAGAAAGCTGAGTGCCGAAGAATTGATGGTTTTGAACTGTGGTGTTGGAGAGGACTCTTGAGAGTCCCTTGGACTGCAAGGAGATCCAACCAGTCCATCCTAAAGGAGATCAGTCCTGGGTGTTCATTGGAAGGACTGATGTTGAAGCTGAAACTCCAATACTTTGGCCACCTCATGAGAAGAGCTGACTCATTGGAAAAGACCCTGATGCTGGGAAGGATTGGGGGCAGGAGGAGAAGGGGACAACAGAGGATGAGATGGCTGGATGGAGTCATCGACTCAATGGACATGAGTTTGGGTAAACTCTGGGAGTTGGTGATGGACAGGGAGGCCTGGCATCTGCGGTTCATGGGGTTGCAAAGAGTCTGACACGACTGAGTGACTGAACGGAACTGATGCAAGTTGAACCACTCAATATCTTGAATTATCCCAGATTCCCTAGACATTTTGGTCTCAGAGAAATGGCTACTTCTCCCTATAAGAGTTTAGATCTTCCTTTGCCAGGAGGTAAAGTAGAAGCCTTTGCCTAAAACTTCATAGTTTCTTCTTTTAAGACCTGCCCCATCTCCATTTCAGGCTACCAGAAGAAACACTGATGGTCAAAATTACTCTTCAAAACACAATGAAGCTGGGGAAGTGCCGGATCATCTAAAGATACAGAGGAACTATCCCTCCAGAGAGCTGTAAGCTGTAAGCAGGAAGCTGGAAGGTGTGTACAGGTTGGAGCTGAAGGTGTTGGCTCCAAGAGGGTGAAGCATAAATCTGAACAAAGTGAGAGTTTCTCAGTATGGAAGCATTCTCCTATGATGCAGAGGTTTTGCTCCAGAAAGGAACTTAGGAGACAGTGCTAACACATTGCTACTATGGTGCCTGAGGCTTGGAGAAAGCAGTGGTCACACCAAGTGAAGTGGAAACCCTGGTCCTTTCGTCATATACATAGACAGAAGGGTCAAAAAGCTCAGAGAAATGGATATGCTGGAGTAAGGTCAGAAAACCTAGCTGTCTACTTTGTTCCTCAGAACAACTTGGAGATTCATTCTCCAAAGTGATAAGAAAGGTAATAGTGGGAACAGTGCTGTCATTAATAAGCACTCCTGGTACATGTGGTTACAGAACTGAGAGCAATGGGATGGCAGGATCTTGAGGTAACAGAGAAGCAGATTTTTTAGAAGCAAAACAGCTGCTTGAGCATCCTCATGACATGGTGACTGGCTTGTGATAGAGCTTGACATAATATGAAAAAGTGAATCTACTTTTTTAATAACCTAGTCTCCAATGTCACTTCTGTATCATTCCATTGGTTAGGAATGAATCAGCCAGTATGGTATACATTCAAGGGGAGGGGAAATTAAGTTCACCTTTTTCAAGGAGGAGATGTCAAAAATTTTGTGAATATTTTTTAAAACAAGCTAAGGGACATTCTTATGGGAATTTGGTGCTTTTTATCACTGTAAACTCAAGAGCCTCTGGGTGCAGAAATATGGTTCCCAAATGGGAATGTTTTTAACAAGAGACATTAAGCTTTAAGCCACAGCTGTTGTCCAGTCACAGTTGGCCTTTGTCTTAGGAGACAAGCAGGCAAGGGAATAAGTCAATAGTTTGGCTGGGGAAGTCAGCCTGGTTATGGATAGAGAAAGGGCTGCTGTTGCTGAAGTGGGAGTTGGGGGTGGGGGTAAGAGTGAGCACATTCCCCACTGGGGCATTTCTTGATAGTCTTCTGCCCAACTGAGTTACTCAATGGACAAGTGTAGCAACTTGGCCTGGGGACTTAGGAGAAAACACTGGAGTGGAAGATGCTATCTAGGGGTCAGGGGAACATATAAGCATAGAGAAGAGAGTAAGGAGCATCACTGTAGATTCTCAAGACTGGATACTGAAGCAACATTCTCTTTTATTACACTAACATCCTGGTTAATCTTCCCTGGAAAAGCAGCCTTCTAGGCTGCCGGAGGAGCTTTACCAAGTTGGGATAAGTGTATTGCATGACAGAAGTGCACCCAATTGCAGAGTGGTGGACTGTGAGTAGAGCTGGGGTGGACCCCAGACACACAGCCCCTTCCAGACTGAGGCATGCATTTCTCCAGCTGCTGGAGTGCTGCCTGACATGGCTGGCAGCCAAGTCTCTCTCTAGGAACAGCTCTGGGCTGAGAAAGCAGCCCTGCCCATGGCTATTACCTTATTCTGGGAGCAGCCTCCAGGTAAGGACTGGTCTGATATGAAGGTACAAAGCCTGGCCCCCTTGCTTCAGTTTGGGACTTCTGGGAAGGGCCATCCCAGCTCCTGAGCTCACTGTGGAATCATCTGAGGTCCTGAGGCAACTTCATTGCCCTTCACATCCTACCTCTGCCCATCCCCTTTGTCCTCACTCCCTTCCAGCTGATGCTATGAGTGCATTCACCCATGTATCACTAATACTTGTCTCAGCTCCTGTTTTCTGGAGAACCTCATCAATGATGGGCTTCCCTGGTGGCTCAGCAGTAAAGTACTTGCCTGGGGTACACAAGACCTGGGTTCAGTCCTTGGGTTGGGAAGATCCCCTGGAGAAGGGAATGGCAACCCACTTCAATATTCTTGCCTGGAGAATTCCATGGACAAAGGAGCCTGGTGGGCTACAGTCTATGGGGTTGCAGAATAGTCAGACATGACTGAGCAACTAACATCTCACCAGTGATACCACCATTTATGAAGTGGTCACTGTTCTAGCTCGAGCTTTGCTGAGATCATCTCTCTAAACCTATTCAATGGCTATGACAGAGCTACCCTTAGGATACACATTATAAGGTGAGACATCTGGAAACATCTGTCTGAATTCACAGATATAGTAAATGGCAGTTAGCTTTCGACTCAGATCTTTCTTTGGAGCATGATGTCTTGGAGGCTGCCTTTAAATTTTTCTTATTTCATGGTCCTGAGACTATGATATTTATTTAGCAGAATTATTTGTCATATTCTGGGGTGCAGCTTTTAAATGACTTGTAGATATAACAGATATAGCAGTTTGCTGAAGTAACAACCAGCCCTGAAATCTCAATGGTTAACAAAAGCAAATATTGTTTTCTTATTCAGGTTATGTGTTGACAGCTCTGAATGGTCTGTCATGGCCTTCCAAGGTGTATGCTAAAGATTCTGCCCTTATTTGGGCATGTCGTTGGCGCTAAGGGAAAACGGCAAGAGAGCCCATGGAAACTTGTGATGTGATAGATTCTACCTATTTTTAATGTGTGGCAGAGACATTTCTTTGCCAACAAAGCTATGTTGCTAGTCAAAGCTATGTTTTTCCAGTCATCATATATGGATGTGAGAGTTGGGCCATAAAGAAGGTTGAGCGCTGAAGAACTGATGCTTTTGAACTGTGGTGTTGGAGTAGACTCTTAAGAGTCCCTTGGACTGCAAGGAGATCAAACCAGTCAATCCTAAAGGAAATCAGTCCTGACTATTCATTGGAAGGACTGATGCTGAAGCTGAAGCTCCAATACTTTGACCACCTGATGCAAAGAACTGACTCATTTGAAAAGACCCTGATGCAGGAAAAGATTGAGGGCAGGAGGGAAAGGTGGCATCACCAACTCAATGGACATGAATTTGAGCAAACTCCAGGAGAAAATGAAGGACAGGGAATCCTGGTGGGTTACAGTCTAAGGGGTCGCAAAGACTCGGAGAGGACTGAGTGACTGAACAACAGCAAGCACATTGCTCTTCAAGCCCACAGAAGCAGCAGAGATATGAGTCATTCTGTTACAGGGAGAGGGGAAGAGATGCTTACAGACAATAATGCAATCTTACAACAGATAGCCATGCCAGGGCTGTAGCAACTTAGAAATTCATTTTCACCAGCTAAATAATTTAAAATAAAAATTATTTATGCAATGCATTATGTAATATGTAATGAGGGCTATTCCAAGTGCAGAGAAGAGGTCGAGTTAAAAAACCTGCTGTGGAGTTGGGTGATGACAAAGAGGAATGCTTTGGAGCTCTGCTAGACCAGACTTTGTGAGTTTGCAGGACAGAGGCCCTTCAGGTTGGAAACTCTTTTTGTGGCCACAAGAAATATCCTCTTCCCCCAGCTAGTTTTTGGGAGGTGAAAGTGAAGGTAGGATGCCTGGGTTTGCCATCATGGAAGAATGGCAAAGAAACATAGTCAAGGTTTTCATTTTGCAAGTGAGATTTTTGGTCTTGTATTTTTGATGTGAAAATAGTGATTTGAAAATACCTTTTCCCCCTGTGCTTTGCTTTGTCAAATTCAGTACCACCAAGACCCAAATGAACATACTTGGCAAGCTGCCAAACTAAACACATCCCAGCCAAGTGCCTAATAATGGAAATGAACATGTGGTGGGAAAGCTTCTTATGGATGTTTCATGGAAATAAGCTTCTGATGAAGCTGCAAAAACAATCATTTCTTCCTTGCTCCTGAAATCTCAATACATGAGATTAAATCCACCAGCTTGCTTTTGTTGTTGAGTTGGAAATTTTAATTCCAAATGGTTAGTTTTGACTAGTCATAATTTAAGGGGTTAAAAAATGTTCATGTATTTCTTAGGGAAGTTCCTATATTATTTTTTTTAAAAGTTCCAAAAGACAGGAATTTTTATTCAAAAGTGCATTGTAAATAGCTTCAAATTCATTTAATGGGGCTTACAAGGTATCTGGGTGCTGTTGTATGAAAATTATAAATAATTTAAACATTATTCACTTGTATGTTTAAAAAATAAAGCCATCCACTTTACCATAAAAACCTCAAGTTAGTGATATTTGCAAATTTTCTACTCCTCTGACTTAAATGCATCATGTCATTAACTTTTAGAAATGAACGTTTACAATTCTATATACACATCTATATTCCTCTGTACTGATGCATATTCCTTGTCTCAGATAGGTCTGATTTGGGACATACAAATTTATGAATGTTTACATGAACATCATCTGCATTTAGTTTTGATAAAACCAGGAGTATGGTTCATGCCAGTCAGCTCCTTTTTTCTCTTTGCAGATATAATGTCTGCTTTATGTCTATGTGTGAACTGGCTGGAAATACATTTATTCTGAAATCAATCAAAGTCAAGAAAATATTTTCAGAAATCTGTCACAGAGGCCAAAGTGTTTTAGCCTTTTGCCTTAAAAATAAATAAAAATGGGCTCAAAAAAGGTCATTTTCTGAAGACTACTTTGTTAAAAAGGAAATGGTCAGAAGAAATGAAATTTCCAAAGTTTGCAAGCTTGGTCACTGGCAGAGGGGAAATTCTTTCTACTGGACAGACTTCTTTTACTTTTCTCCTATCACTAAGAAGTTATTCCATTCTTGGAGCTGGTTGGAACTTTCATTCATGAACCATGTTGAATTCAAGGAGCAAAGTCATAAAGGGTGATTCATATTCATAATGACCTCTGTGCTCAGAAGGATCTACGGGGGTGGGAGGAGGTCATCAGACATTTGCTGGTGAAAATTTTGCTTAGGTCAATGTTTACATGTAAAGTTCACAGAAAAAGCACTTCAAATCTGGGTGGGAATGAGTCAGATTCAGAACTAAGAAACTGGTTATTTCTGAAACTACTCAGAGCCAAGTGACAAGTAATATAGTGGTCTTGTTTTCTAGGATTTCACAAAATGCCTCTTTTTAAATATTCCACACTGCATGATGCTTGAATAGTATTTACACTCTTTGGTTTTATTACAGAATTCAACTTTACTCTTGCTTTCCCCCAAGTCATATTTCAGTTCAGTTCAGTAACTCAATCGTGTCCGACTCTTTGCGACCCCATGAACCGCAGCACGCCAGGCCTCCCTGTCCATCACCAACTCCTGGAGTTTACTCAAACTCATGTCCATCGAGTCGGTGAGGCCATCCAACCATCTCATTGTCTGTCATCCCCTTCTCCTCCTGCCCTCAATCTTTCCCAGCATCAGGGTCTTTTCAAATGAGTCAGCTCTTCACATCAGGTGGCCAAAGTATTGGAGTCTCAGCTTGAACATCAGTCCTTCCAATGAACACCCAGGACTGATCTCCTTTAGGATGGACTGGTTGGATCTCCTTGCAGTCCAAGGGACTCTCAAGAGTCTTCTCCAACACCACAGTTCAAAAGCATCAATTCTTCGGTGCTCAGCTTTCTTTACAGTCCAACTCTCACATCCATACATGACTACTGGAAAAACAATAGCCTTGACTAGATGGACCTTTGTTGACAAAGTAATGTCTCTGCTTTTTAATATGCTGTCTAGTGTGGTCATAACTTTCCTTCCAAGGAGTAAGTATCTTTTAATTTCACGGCTGTAGTCACCATCTGCAATGATTCTGGACCCCCAAAATAAAGTCTGCCACTGTTTCCACTGTTTCCTCATCTATTTGCAGTGAAGTGGTGGGGCTGGATGTCATGGTCTTGGTTTTCTGAAAGCTGAACTTTTTCAGTCTCCTCTTTCACTTTCATCAAGAGGCTCTTTAGTTCCTCTTCACTTTCTGCCATAAGGGTGGTGTCGTCTGCATATCTGAGGTTATTGATGTTTCTCCGGGCTATCTGGATTCCAGCTTGTGCTTCATGCAACCCAGCGTTTCTCATGATGTACGCTGCATATAAGTTAAATAAGCAGGGTGACAATATACAGCCTTGAAGTACTCCTTTTCCTATTTGGAACCAGTCTGTTGTTCCATGTCCAGTTCTAATTGCTGCTTCCTGACCTGCATACAGGTTTCTCAAGAGGCAGGTCAGGTGGTCTGGTATTCCCATCTCTTTCAGAATTTTCCACAGTTTATTGTGATCCACACAGTCAAAGGCTTTGGCATAGTCAATAAAGCAGATGTTTTTCTGGAACTCTCTTGCTTTTTCTATGATCCAGCGAATGTTGACAATTTGATCTCTGGTTCCTCTGCCTTTTTTAAAATCAGCTTGAAAATCTGGAAGTTCATGGTTCACGTATTGCTGAAGCCTAGCTTGGAGAATTTTGAGCATTACTTTACTAGCGTGTGAGAAGAGTGCATTTGTGTGGTAGTTTGGGCATTCTTTGGCATTGCCTTTCTTTGGGATTGGAATGAAAGCTGACCCTGTCCAGTCCTGTGGCCACTGCTGAGTTTTCCAAATTTGCTGACATTTTGAGTGCAGAACTTTCACAGCATCATCTTTCAGGATTTGAAATAGCTCAACTGGAATCCCATCACCTCCACTGGCTTTGTTTGTAGTGATGCTTTCTAAGCCCCACTTGACTTCACATTCCAGGACGTCTGGCTCTAGGTGAGTGATCACACCATCATAATTATCTGGGTTGTGAAGATCTTTTTTGTACAATTCTGTGTATTCTTGCTACCTCTTCTTAATATCTTCTGCTTCTATTAGATCTATAACATTTCTGTCCTTATTGAGCCCATCTTTGCATGAAATGTTCCCTTGGTATCTCTAATTTGCTTGAAAAGATCTCTAGTCTTTTCCATTCTATTGTTTTCCTCTATTTGTTTGCATTGATCGCTGAGGATGGCTTTCTTATCTCTCCTTGCTATCCTTTGGAACTTTGCATTCAAATGCTTATATCTTTCCTTTTCTCCTTTGCTTTTCACTTCCTGTCTTTTCACAGCTATTTTGTAAGGCCTCTTCAGACAGCCATTTTGCCTTTTTGCATTTCTTTTTCTTGAGGATGGTCTTGATCCCTGCCTCCTGTACAATGTCACGAACCTCCATTCATAGTTCATTAGGTATTCTGTCTATCAGATCTAGTCCCTTAAATCTATTTTTCACTTCGGCTGTATAATCATAAGGGATTTGACTTAGGTCATACCTGAATGGTCTACTGATTTTCCCCACTTTCTTCATTTTAAGTCTGAAGAAGGGCTAGTGATAAATAAATAATTGTATTAGAGGGAATGAGATGGCAGGGAATGAGACAAAAGTCTTCCTTTAGAGGGTGAGAAGGGATGGCCAAATATAAAGCACAGAAAGGAACCAGCCATGGAGCGAATCCATGGATGCTTGGTGTCCAGCAAGCATGCCTGGTGGAGGGGACCAAGTGGGAGGGCTCTGAGATATTTAGGAACTTGGTGTGTTTTGGGAACAGAATGGATCCATTTTGACCTGAGTGTAAAGAGTGAGATGAGGTTGGTAAGAAGGTAGCGTCTCTCCCAAATGCAATGGGACATCTTGAAGAGGTTTACATAGGGGAGTGATGAGGTCTGATTTTCATTAGATCACAATCAGAATAACAACAAAAAAATCCAACAGTTATTGGCTTCACATACATCCCTGAAATTGTTGGTATTTCACTCCCTACAATTTTCTCTTTGTCTCAGGGAACTCCCAGATACCTTTATATGTGCTCCAAAGTTTCCAGTTTTTGGAAACTTAGGAGGACATATAATGGAGCTCTCCTCCACCCTGACATTCTAACACTCACGGAAACCTCCCTGATCATGTGTGGCTTCATCCCTCCTGGTTCAAGGTACTCTTGTCACTGGGTTAATAGCATACTTTCTGGGAGAAGCTGTTGCTCTACCATGTTTCCATGGCATCACCTTTCTAATTGGCTTTATTTGTGTTCCTTTGCTACCTCCATCAGTGTCCACGGGCAAGATGAAGGACCTTTACTCCTTCTGCTTGTGTTCAAATCTGTGAGGGTATGGGAGGCAGGTAGGACCAACTGGTCTGGGAGCCAGCCATAGATGGGGAAATATGATGGAGCACTATGGCAACAAGATTTGAAGCCACCTGTCCATAGCAGGTAAAACGGGAGTGCACACTTCCCAGGCTTACGGACAGGTGGAATCCAAGAGCTTCTGTTTGAATTCTTGGAATCCCAAGACTAGATGTTGAGGATACTCTCAATGTAACTCTTGAGACTTTTGAATCAAAAGCTACACCTGAGAAACAGTTATTTGTTTATGTTCCAGGAGTATATTGGGGGAGGCATTTGCAGGTGGTGCTAATAGGTGTGCCTAAAGATGTAGTCCTAGTTTTGACCAGACTAGAACTTCCCTGCTCAGCAGCCTTCTACAGCCTTCTAAGGGAGGATCTGATTGTAGCAGGAGAAACCCTGTGACTCTCTGTAGGCTTGGAAAAACAGAATGAAAAGGGAGTGTTTGGATAGAGTTGCCTTAGGAAAAATTATTATAGGAAATTCATGGAAAAACATTGCTTTCCAATTTCAGAGCTACTCAAAATATCAGCTAACTAAATATAGAACAGTGCTCACAATCTTGCAGGTCTTTAAGCCTGGCTGAAAAATGAGTGCTGAGGGGTAATGCCTTCTCTCTCTCTTTTCTGTTCTCCTTTTAATTTTTCTTTCCCAGTCAGCCTTGTAAGTTTAATTGAGGATGATCATCAAACAAGAATTTCAATTGTTGTTCTAACACAAGTTCTTACTTAATTTGAAAAATGTGCTTGGTGTTAATGAAATTTCCCTCTGAAAAAAATAATAGCTGACATGAAACAGGGACCATTTCACAGACTAAAAGAGCTCACAAATGCATCTTTCAGGAAATGTTTTACAAAGCTTGTGAAAATCAAAAGAACACCATCATCATCCAATGGTCTCAGAAAGAATTGTAGGATTCTGTGATCCTACAGAATCCAAGGATTCTGTGTGATGAACTGTGCTGCTGCTGCTGCTAAGTCGCTTCAGTCGTGTCCGACTCTGTGCAATCCCATGGATGGCAGCCCTCCAGGCTTCGCCGTCCCTAGGATTCTCCAGGCAAGAATACGGGAGTGGGTTGCCATTTCCTTCTCCAGTGCATGAAAGGGAAAAGTGAAAGTGAAGTCGCTCAGTCATGTCTGACTCTTAGCGACCCCATGGACTGTAGCCTACCAGACTCCTCCATCCATGGGATTTTCCAGGCAAGAGTACTGGAGAGGGGTGCCATTGCCTTCTCCGGTGATGAACTGTAAGATCTTGTTATTTGTGTCTCCTAAAGAAGAATTTTATCTATAGAAGGAACTTGAGCCTGATGTAAAATAAAACTTCTCAACGGTAAGTGATATGAGGCTTGAAGTTTACTTCCTTTTTTAAATTGGAGTATGGTTGTTTTGGGCTTCCCTGATAGCTCAGTTGGTAAAGATTCCACCTGCGATGCAGGAGACTCTGGTTCAATTCCTGGGTTGAGAAGATGCACTGGAGAAGGTATAGGCTACCCACTCCAGTATTCCTGGGCTTCCCTTGTGACACAGCCAGTAAAGAATCTGCCTGCAATGAGAGAGATCCGGGTTCAATCCATGGGTTGGGAAGATACCCTGGAGAAGGAAAAGGCTACCCACTCTAGTATTCTGGCCCAGAGAATTCCATGGACTGTATAGTCCACGGGGTTGCAAAGAGTTGGACATGACTGAGCGACTTTTAATCAGTTCAATGGTTGCTTTACAGTGTGTTAGGTTATGCTGTAGAACAGTCTGAATTGGAAGCAACCTGGATGTCCATTAAAGACGAATGGATAAAGAAGATGTGGTACATGTATGCAATAGAATATCAGCATAAAAAGGAACATTTGTAGTGACATGGATAAATGTAGAGTTTGTCATACAGGGTGAAGTAAGTCAGAGAGAGAAAAAGCAGTATCATATATTAACACATATAGAATCTAGAAAAATGGTATTGTTGAACCTATTTGCAGGGCAAGAATAGAGTTGCAGATATAGAGGAACTTGTGGACATGAGGGCAGGGGGAAGAGAGTGTAGGACAAATTGAGAGAGTAGAATTGCCATATTATGTTTATAGCTGAAATTCACTTCAAAGTGGAATCATTCAAAGGTATTCTTTGGTGGTCTAACTTGTCTTTCATTTTTAAACCTTTTATCCTGAAAGCAATTAAAAATAATAAACATTTGTAGAAAAAAATGTGGGGAGGGATATCTGTAATCATTTGCTTTCTTTTCTCCTCTCTGCTTTATATGTGTGTATGGATGTGTCTCCTTATCTGTGGCTGTTATATTCTATCAAGTACTGAAAACACTGAATTAGGGAATGTTGAGCCATTGTTCCTAGGAGAAATGCAAGATTAGTTTCCTTCAAGCCCCTGGGCTCAACATTGTCATCAACAGAGGAATATGCAAACTTGTTTTAAGTGTGTTTCTGTTTAAAGACATCTTATTTCACATATATTAAAATGATTTCTCATCATGTAATTCATAGGTAAGAGAACTATAAGTTATGACTAAAATGAAGTTTATCTAATACACATATTACAGCAATTTGGAAAAATTCTGAATCCTGTTCCAAAGACTTCATGAAATATGCTGGCACTTGGTATAATTTGGTCCTTGGGACTCCTTGCATTCCAAGAAACCTGAAACTCTTTGTAGGCTGGTCAAGCCAATGAAATTCTTGTCTAGTAGAAATCCTTTTTCTTGGAAATTCTTCAGGGATCAGAGAGAAGTAGACTAGGATCCCACTCTATGACAATTACTTCAATTATTTGCCTTTGAGAAAGACTGAAAACTAGGAATTTCCCCTTATTAAAGGAATTGTCATGAGGGATAAGCAACATGCTCTCAGTTTGAGGGATGTAAATGTAGATTTGCTAAACTTCTCAATTTTATGCTTCCTAGAATGTTCCATTTTCCATGATGACATTTCCTATTTCACTATAGCGTTGTAGATAGTTTAAGGAACTAGAAACTGGAGACAGAAGATTCAGAAAAAAGTCATCTCTCTTTTTGACTAAGTTTTCTCCTGCTTCCTTCACCCTGCCTTTAATTATAACTTTCATCCTCATTTTTGACTCCTCTTAACTCAAAAGTGAGTGATGGTTGGCCTTCCTGATAGTGACTCAAAGTGAAATGAAATAAAAATGAATAACTGACTTTATGTCATCAAGCATATGGATTTTTCAGCTGAATTTATTTCACCTATAAGGGATTACTAAGATATGCAAGCCCAGAAGATAGAGGTTTGTTTGGTACAAATTACTTGATACCTTTGTTTTGTTTTCCTCATTAGAATGATCACCATAATGGTAACTATTCTCCTTGATTTACTGGAAAGATGCTACATTCAGGCATGCTATTTTTAAGAGGTTGCAAAACTAATAGAGGGAATATCTGGCTTCTTTACCTGGAGTACATTGTTAATGCCTTGAGTTGTGGGAAGGACAGTTTGTACTGAATTGGTTTGTAACCAGTTTCCATAGACCTCATAAATTTTTGGTAGCAAATGCTTTCCGTACTGAAACAAATTTGGATCCACTCACCCACTTGCAGTAAAGCCAATCTACTGACACCTGATTGTAGTGAAAGGAAATTCGGCATTCGTTGCAAGGCACCATACCATACAAAAGTGGGGGAGGGCTTCCCAGGTGGCTCAATGGTAAAGAATCTGCCAGCCAATGCAGGAGACACAGGAGACAGATGTGGGTTCAATCCCTGGGTTGGGAAGATTCCCTGGGAGTAGGAAATGGCAACTCATTCCAGTATCCTTGTCTGGAAAATCCCATGGACAGAGGAGCCTGGTGGGTTATAGTCCACAGGGTCTCAAAGAGCCAGACACGACTGAGCAACCAAGCAAGCACAACTATACAAGGAGAACAGGTGACTCATGTTCAAAAATCCTGAACTCCCTGAAGGGTTTCAGCAAAGCATTTTTAAAGGCAAGGTGAGGGAGGGTGATCCCAGGGTGTGTGATCAGCTCATGAACTATTTTCTGATTCATTGATTGTGAGGTAATAGGGAGATGTCACAGATGTTAACATTATCCGTCTTTAGGTGCCAGTAGGTCTGGGGGCTATGAGCTCATGATTTTCAAATAGCTAATTTCTTCCATTTGGTGGCTGTTTTAAACAGCCCAGGAAACGTGCATCAGATACTGCTATCTAGGTACTTCAGAGACATGTTATAGCAGAGGATATGGGGATGGGTCCTGGGAAGGCCCCATAGAGTACTGCTTGGTTATACTTTTCCATTAATCCTTAACTCAGTTACCTTTGATTTGCACAATGCACACTTCTCAGTCCCATTTCAAAGTTCTTCTCAGTTGTTACAAGAAGTTCTTTTGTGAGTTAACCAATTGTTCTCACATATTGTTTTCCATCTGGGCCCTTTCACTGATCTGTACAGCTCTTGGAACCACTTAACATTGGCACCTAAGCACCAAGGACACCTGCCATGTTTCATGTTGAAATGCAAGGAAAGCACTTTTCTTCCACTCCCTGGTCTCCTAGGTTTGGAGAATCATTGCTTTTTAATAGATAACTTTCCCCTATTCCTCTTATATTAATAATAGAGCCTGAGGAACATCAACTCCTCCTTCTGTCCTTGCAAATAAACTCACACTCTTCCTTTTCCTAGTATATAGATTCCGAGGGCTGCCAACCCTACTAGAGTTGTGTGGACACACATGAATTCTAACAGTATTCAGGAATACCCTTAGATGGGGCCTCTGCTCTAGACTCAAAGTTAATGTAGATGAAATAATTTCCTTGCTCTACTCTTAGCAACTGGTCCAAGAAGTTCTCAGGAACTACTCTGTCTTCTATGTTCTGGGACATCAGGTACTAGTGTAGTCTGGAATACCCTTAGATGGGGCCTCTGCTCTAGACTCAAAGTTAATGTAGATGAAATAATTTCCTTGCTCTACTCTTAGCAACTGGTCCAAGAAGTTCTCAGGAACTACTCTGTCTTCTATGTTCTGGGACATCAGGTACTAGTGTAGTCTGAAGTGTCCAAATGCTTACCAGTAACTACAGAGCATTCATGGCCGCATTACTATACATGGATTTTAAAGATCATATTAAAAAAAAAAAAGAAAAAAGGAGCGGTGACTGCATTGCGCAGTAGAGGCTGAGAGGAGCTACCCCACGTCCAAGGTCAGGAGCGGTGGCCGTGAAGAGATGCGTCCAATGTAAGAGAAACCCAAGTAAGACGGTAGGAGCTGAGAGAGGGCATCAGAGGGCAGACAGACTGAAACAACAATCACAGACAACTAGCCAATCTGATCACATGGACCACAGCTTTCTCTAACTCAGTGAAACTAAGCCATGCCGTGTGGGGCCACCCAAGACGGATGGGTCATGGTGGAGAGGTCTAACAGTATGTGGTCCGCTGGAGAAGGGAATAGCAAACCAATTCAGTATTCTTGCCTTGAGAACCCCATGAACAGTATGAAAGGGCAAAAAAATAGGACACTGAAAGATGAACTCCCAAGGTCGGTAGATGCCCAATATGCTACTGGCGATCAGTGGAGAAATAACTCCAGAAAGAATGAAGGGATGGAGCCAAAACACCCAGTTGTGGATGTGACTGGTGATAGAAGCAGAGTCTGATGCAGTAAAGAGCAATATTGCATAGAAACCTGGAAGTTAGGTCTATGAATCAAGGCAAATTGGAAGTGGTCAAACAGGAGATGGCAAGAGTGAACGTCAACATTCTAGGAATCAAAGAACTAAAATGGACTGGAATGGGTGAATTTAACTCAGATGATCATTATATCTACTACTGTGGGCAAGAATCCCTTAGAAGAAATGGAATAGCCATCACAATCAAAAAAAGAGCCCAAAATGCAGTACTTGGATGCAATGTCAAAATGACAGAATGATCTCTGTTCATTTCCAAGGCAAACCATTCAATATCACAGTAATTCAAGTCTATGCCCCGACCAGTAACGCTGAAGAAGGTGACGTTGAACGGTTCTGTGAAGAACTACAAGACCTTTTAGAACTAACACCTCAAAAAGATGTCCTTTTTATTATAGGCGACTGGAATGAAAAAGTAGGAAGTCAAGAAACACCTGGAGTAACAGGCAAATTTGGCCTTGGAGTACAAAATGAATCAGGGCAAAGGCTAATAGAGTTCTGCCAACAGAACGCACTGGTCATAGCAAACACCCTCTTTCAACAACACAAGAGAAGACTCTACACATGGACATCACCAGACGGCAAACACCAAAATCTGATTGATTATATTCTTTGCAGCCAAAGTTGGAGAAACTCTATACAGTCCGCAAAAACAAGACCGGGACCTGACTATGGCTCAGATCATGAACTTCTTATTGCCATATTCAGACTTAAATTGAAGAAAGTGGGGAAAATCAGTAGACATTTCAGGTATGACCTAAGTCAAATCCCTTATGATTATACAGTGGAAGTGAGAAATAGAGTCAAGGGACTAGATCTGATAGACAGAATACCTGATGAACTATGGATGGAGGTTCATGACATTGTACAGAAGGCAGGGATCAAGACCATCCCCAAGAAAAAGAAATGCAAAAAGGCAAAATGGCTGCCTGAGGAAGCCTTACAAATAGCTGTGAAAAGACAGGAAGTGAAAAGCAAAGGAGAAAAGGAAAGATATAAGCATTTGAATACAAAGTTCCAAAGGATAGCAAGGAGACATAAGAAAGCCTTCCTCAGCGATCAGTGCAAAGAAATAGAGGCAAACAATAGAATGGAAAAGACTAGAGATCTTTTCAAGCAAATTAGAGATACCAAGGGAACATTTCATGCAAAGATGGGCTCGATAAAGGACAGAAATGGCATGGACCTAACAGAAGCAGAAGATATTAAGAAGAGGTAGCAAGAATACACAGAAGAACTGTACAAAAAAGGTCTTCATGACCCAGATAATCACGATGGTGTGATCACTCACCTAGAGCCAGACATCCTGGAATGTGAAGTCAAGTGGGCCTTAGAAAACATCACTACAAACAAAGCCAGTGGAGGTGATGGAATTCCAGTTGAGCTATTTCAAATCCTGAAAGATGATGCTGTGAAAGTTCTGCACTCAATATGTCAGCAAATTTGGAAAACTTAGCAGTGGCCACAGGACTGGAAAATGTCCATTTTCATTCCAATCCCAAAGAAAGGCAATGCCAAAGAATGCTCAAACTTTTGCACAATTGCACCCATCTCACACATTAGTAAAATAATGCTCAAAATTCTCCAAGCCAGGCTTCAGCAATACGTGAACTGTTAACTTCCAGATGTTCAAGCTGGTTTTAAAAAAGGCAGAGGAACCAGAGATCAAATTGTCAACATTCGCTGGATCATAGAAAAAGCAAGAGACTTCCAGAAAACATCTGCTTTATTGACTATGCCAAAGCCTTTGACTGTGTGGATCACAATAAACTGTGGAAAATTCTGAAAGAGATGGGAATACCAGACCACCTTACCTGCCTCTTGAGAAACCTGTATGCAGGTCAGGAAGCAACAGTTTGAACTGGACATGAAATAACAGACTGGTTCCAAATAGGAAAAGGAGTACATCAAGGCTGTATATTGTCACCCTGCTTATTTAACTTATATGCAGAGTACATCATGAGAAACGCTGGGCTGGATGAAGCACAGGCTGGAATCCAGATAGCCCGGAAAAACATCAATAAACTCAGATATGCAGACGACACTACCCTTATGGCAGAAAGTGAAGAGGAACTAAAGAGCCTCTTGATGAAAGTGAAAGAGGAGACTGAAAAAGTTCAGCTTTCAGAAAACCAAGACCATGACATCCAGCCCCATCACTTCATGGCAAATAGATGAGGAAACAGTGGAAACGGTGGCAGACTTTATTTTGGAGCAGTCCAGAATCATTGCAGATGGTGACTACAGCCGTGAAATTAAAAGATACTTACTCCTTGGAAGGAAAGTTATGACCACACTAGACAGCATATTAAAAAGCAGAGACATTACTTTGTCAACAAAGGTCCGTCTAGTCAAGGCTATTGTTTTTCCAGTAGTCATGTATGGATGTGAGAGTTGGACTGTAAAGAAAGCTGAGCACCGAAGAATTGATGCTTTTGAACTGTGGTGTTGGAGAAGACTCTTGAGAGTCCCTTGGACTGCTAGGAGATCCAACCAGTCCATCCTAAAGGAGATCAGTCCTGGGTGTTCATTAGAAGGACTGATGTTGAAGCTAAGACTCCAATACTTTGGCCACCTGATGTTAAGAGCTGACTTATTTGAAAAGACCCTGATGCTGGGAAAGATTGAGGGCAGGAGGAGAAGGGGATGACAGAGAATGAGATGGTTGGATGGCATCACTGACTCAATGGATATGAGTTTGGGTAAACTCCGGGAGGTGGTGATAGACAGGGAGGCCTGGCGTACTGCGGTTCATGGGGTCACAAAGAGTAGGACATGACAGTGACTGAACTGAACTGAAAAAAAAGAAAAAATCCCCACGCACAAAAAAAATCAGAAATGTGTCTGTCTGTCATGAATACAGGGTTTACACAAGAGACCACGATGAATTTATAATCATCATACTAAGAAACTTGAAACCCAGAAACTTAGAGAGGAAGATGTTATGAAATAAAAGTGGTAAAATTAAAACTTGATTTCTATATAGATTTTTTGTGTTATTTGTGATTATATAGAGTTATCTAAGTCAGAGAGTAAATACCAGACATGATTTGTTGCTTTCAAAAACACTGTAGATGTTTTGGTGAAAAAGAGGAAATGTTTTAGCTTCATTCTCATGACCTGCCAAAGCACTGACATTATAACCCTGGTTTGGATGATTGCTCTATTCACTCACAGCAAATGGAGTGGCAACAATTATCTTACTAATATTTCAGTATTTTCTTCATTCTTTCCTTCTCACTAACTTAGATAATTGAACTAGATAAGCAGAAGTAATAAGTTGAAACTATATTCAACCTAACTCACTAGGAGAGGATATACCCAAATAAAGTGTTAAAACAGACCCTATGAAACTTGTGCTGTACAGTTTACAAACATGTAACTGGTAGTGTTGTGTACTACTTACTATTTGATTTCAGATTTAGGAGAATTGAATTTTAAAAAATGATGAATTGCTCCATTTTTCCCCTAAATCCTTCCTCTACTGAAATAGGAATTTAGAGGTTAAATTACTAAGTATTTACCAATTCAGGGAAAAAATATGTAAATGTTAATTATATTTGTCATTAAGTTAAAATCAGACCAGGACCTTATCTTCTGAATTTCTGAAAAGTGAAATCTTTTCCTTTGTAAGGTATATTATAAACATCATATTGAAGACTATATTTTAATAAAATGAAATACAACTCACACATTAAAAAAAGGAAAACCATGCAAGTAAAATTAAACGGGATGTAAGATCACATTGTTTTCTAGACCAGTGCTTCTTAGACTTTAGTGCACACACACATCACCTGAGGATCTTATTAAAATGAAGATTCTGATTCAGTGGGTAGTTGCTGAGATTCTGCATTTCAACAAGCTGCCAGGTCAGGTCAATGCTGCCCCCTCCAAGAACCACACTTTGAGTAGCCCGGAACTAAGGGATGTTTGGCCTTTCCTTTAGCTCAAATGGTAAAGAATCTGCCTGCAATGCAGGAGACCCAGGTTCAATCCCTGGGTTGGGAAGATCCCCTGGTGAAGGGAATGGCAATCCACTCCAGTATTCTTGCCTGAAAAATCCCATGGACAGAGGAGTCTGGTGGGCTACAGTCCATGGGGTCACAAAGAGTTGGACACGACTGGATGACTAACACTACTGCTAAGAGATGTTTAAATTTTCTTCCCCTCTTTTGTTAACCATTAGGACCCTTGAGATGAAGAGATGAGACCCAAAAGTAATGGTAGCTCACGTTTGCTAGTTATTAGCCATTCTGATAAAGACTTAGAGAGTATCAGTCTGATTTGGCTTCTATAACAAGATAACACAGATTAGGTACTTTATAAAAAAAAGAAACTTATTGTTCACAGTTCTGGAGCCTGGAAATACCACGATCAAGGCCCCACATAGTTGTTTTCTGGTGAAGACCCTTTTTCTGTTCACAGCTGGCACCTTACTGCAGTGTCCTCACATAGTCGAAGGGCAAAGTATCTCACTGGAGCCTCTTTTGTAAAGGCACAGATCCCATTCAGGAGGGCTCCACCCTCATGACCTAAGCACCCCCCAAAGGCCCAATTCATAATAGTATTATATTTGGGGGGATTAGGATTTCAACATATGAATTTTAAGGGGACATAAACACTCAGACTCTCAGACTATAGAATATTGGGAAGAAGCTACTAGAACAGTGCTTCTCAAATATTAGAGTGCACAGGATTTACCTGAGGATATTGCTAAAATACAAACTTCTTTTTGCTTGCCTTTAGAAATTTTCTGGAGAAAATTGAGGAAAAGGCATGAGGCAGGAGTCTTAAATTTATTTAAGTGGACTACTTGCTAAAATTCTAGAGAAGAGAATTAGAGAAGGAGGAGGTGGGATGCAGAACGTCAGTGTCAGGAGGTAGCAAGCTGGGTTCTGTTTGATTTAAGCTCCTTCCCACATGGGTTCTTACACCAGTTATTTCATGATATTTGTGACTGTCCTGTGGCCCCAAAGCCCAGAGGTGTCCAGACTGGTCTCAGTCTGCTACATACCTCAGACCACTTAGAAGGCTGAAGACAAATGATTTTAGCCCAGGGAATTCCCTTTATGACTAGAACTGCCTCTTCTTCCTCCCACTTGAAATAAATAGAAGTCAGCAGGACTTTCGTCACCTCTCACTTCTGTCCAGTTCAAGTTTCTGTCTGCACATGTGTGCACATGTCATTTGGAGGCAAACAGAAAGGCTAGATTAGATCAGTTACCCCTCCAGAGTGTCTCTTCTTTTCCTAGACTGGCAGTGGCAATGAAGTACAGTTTTCCATTTGGACTGAAGCTTTATTGCCTTCAAATTCATCTGCAATGCATCCTTATCCCACACCTTGTCACTGTGCAGCTCCTGCCTTCAGTCTGGGGTCTAACTTGGATGTGGGCTGCTGAAGACAAACACTATAGAAAAAGCCCAGGGTCACGTTCATGAGAGTTCTGACGATGGTTCATCCATTTACTTACTTTCTTATTACACACCCATCTACTTCCAGATGATCTTTTGTTTCTGTGAAAATAGATGCACACTCGTGTGCACACACACGTATCAGCTTTCTCTGTTTATTTCTTCCAAAATCGTATTGCACAAGCATGAAAGCTGAAAAACCTCCCACTTCCTTGCCGGCCTGTTGAAACTTTCCTGATGACAGTCCCAAGTAAACCACAATAGGCCATGAGTTAACGTTTCAGATTGGAAGGATCTCCCCACACTCCTCTCCTGTCAGTGAAGCATAACGTTCCCAGCCGAGTTCCCCATTTGACTCTACCATTGCTGGAAACCTGTTTCCGAAGAAGTCAGTGGGAAGATGTGAAAGAGGGGTTTGCCTGAGTACGGGAGATAGAGACTAGGGTCTGATATGGTTGAGTGGCTCTCTCGGGACCAGGAGCCGAAGTCTGCTAGCTATTTTTAAACTTTGCCACTAGCTTACTATAAGGACACCAGCCCCAAGTTCTCTCAACAACAACAAAAAATTAAAAACAAAATAAGCCATAATTTCAATAGGAAGAGCGTTTCTTAACATATTCATGTGCTGTGCTTAGTTGCTCAGTGGTGTCTGACTCTTTTCGACCCCACCAGGCTACTCTGTCCATGCGGATTCTCCAGGCAGAAATACTGGAGGGGGTTGCCATGCCCTCCTCCAGGAGATCTTCCCAACACAGGGATTGAACCCAGGTCTCCTGCATTGCAGGCAGATTCTTTACCAGCTGAGCCACCAAGGAAGCCCTAAACATACATACACCATAAAGCCAACAGCCAGAGCAAGATCTAATCTCTTAAGTGTTGAAGGGCAGACATCTCTCCCTGCTCCCTACTCTTTCTCAGCATTTGATTCAAGAGAGTAGGCTCCATGTCAGGAGTTAGATATGATTTAGTTTTTCCAAACTGGGAGAGAAAATTCTGAGAATGATAATTTCTTGTGAGTCAAGTTGTTATGTTACCATGCCACGTGTAATAGTATTGTGCAAAGCCATCTGCCTCTGTAAGCAGCAGGGAGTTAAGATTGTAATGGTGATGTGGTATGGAGGTAGAAAATGGTCAAGGCTTCCTTCACCATCTTTTATGGGGAAGAAACTCCAGAAGCTCAGGAATACAAGGGAGTGGAGATGCTCAGATCACATACCACTAACCCAAACTTTGAACCAGGATGGATGCCCTCTTTGAACTATTACACTGGGCACAACTCATTGCTTAACAATGTCCATTAAAAAAGGATAATTAATTCCCTTACTTTGTAACATTGTTAACCACAGAAATTCAACCCCACTCCCTTGGGCTCAAGAGGAAATACCGTTGTTATGGTTGTTTCAAGTCAGGGTGAGAGAGATCCCTTTCTGGATGGTCAGCCAGTTGCAGTGCTGGGCCATTGACATTCTGGACTTTGTGGGACATAGTGGTGGTGGCAGTTTGTGTACTCAGTACTCGTCAGGTACAAAACTAAATCATTCACATGTTATATCTCCTTTAGTTCTCATAATATCTCTTTGTGGTAATTATCATTTTCCAGAGTTTATAAATGAATAAACTGAAGATGACAAGGGGGCAGGTGTGGTTAAGTAACTTAACTGAAGCCAAGTATTTATTAAATGAAAGAGCCCAAATTCAAATCAAATCCATCAGACACCAAAGCCAATGGCTACAGTAGACAAACTCCAGGACCACCTTAAGTCCAGGAACCGTGAAGAGAGCTCTTATGGGCCAAGTTTTCCCACCTCAAAAATACTTAAAAATTACAAAAGAAGACTTGTGCGAAGAATATCCATGGCCATGGTTCACTAAGGGCCCTCTAAGAAAAGCAGAGAAAGGAGTGGATTGTCAGCAAGCACTGTTCATGGCCGTATTCTTGCTGTGTTATATCATCCACAGAATTTTCTCTTATCACCAGCCATTATTATTCACATAATCAGAGTAACTTCCCAATCTTTGATGAATTACTCTTTTCAAGTTTTGTTCCTAGAAAGAGATTGTATATTTGTATATTGCCAAAGACAGCATATTAAAAAGCAGAGACATTATTTTGTCCACAAAGGTCCATCTAGTCAAGGCTATGGTTTTTCCAGTAGTCATGTATGGATGTGAAAATTGGACTATAAAGAAAGCTGAGCACAGAAGAATTGATGCTTTTGAACTGTGATGTTGGAGAAGACTCTTGAGAGTCCCTTGGACTGCAGGGAGATCCAACCAGTCCATCCCAAAGGAGATCAATCCTGAGTGTTTATTGGAAGGACTGATGTTGAAGCTGAAACTCTAATACTTTGGCCACCCGATGTGAAGAGCTGACTCATTGGAAAAGACCCTGATGCTGGGAAAGATTGAGGGCAGGAGGAGAAGGGGATGACAGAGGATGAGATGGTTGGATGGCATCACCGACTCAATGGACATGGGTTTGGGTAGACTCCAGCAGTTGGTGATGGACAGGGAGGCCTGGCATGCTGCGTTTCATGGGGTGGCAAAGAGTCGGACACGACTGAGCGACTGAACTGAACTGAACTGAATGAATTGGTGTAAAGATTTGATCTTTAAAGAATAGCACTTGATCTTCTTAGTAAAGATTAGCTACCCACACAGAAAGAAGGTAGACAGATGGCTTATAAGCAAATGAAAAAATGCTCCACACCTCATGTCATTAGGGAAATGCAAATTAAAACAATAATGAAATATCACTGCACACTTATTAGAAAGACCAAAATCCAGAACTGACACCATCAATTTATTGTGAGACTGTGGAGCAAAAGGAACTCTCACTGCCTGCTGGTAGGGATGCAAAATGGTACAGTCATTTTGAAAGACAGTCTGGCAGTTTCTTATAAAATTAAATATATCCTTACCACATGATCTAGCAATTGTGTTCCTTCATATTTACCCAAAGGCTTTGAAAACTTAGTCTTACACAAAAACCTGTACACGGATGTTTATAGTAGCTTTATTCATATTTGTCAAAATCTGGAAGCAGCCAAGATGCCCTTAATAAATGAATGGATAAAGCGTGTATTTTATCCAGGCCATGGAATATTATTCATCGTTGAAAATAAATGAGTTATCAAGCCACAAAGACATGGAGGAAATTTAGATGCATATTACTAAGTGAAATACCTATTAGTAAATGTATTTTAATGGATTGTATAAGATAGTGATTTGATATTTTTATAGATTATACTCCATTTAAAGTTATAAAATTTTGGCTATATTCCCTGTGTTGTAATATATCCTTGTAGTTTATTTTATACTTAGTAGTTTGTATCCCTTAATCTCTTACCCCGTCTTGCTCCTCCCCTCTTCCCTCTCCCCACCATTAACTACTAGTTTGTTCTCTGTAAGTCTATTTTTGTTTTGTTATATTCATTTATGTATTTTATTTCTTAGATTCCACATATAAGGGATAACATATACTATTTGTTGTTCTCTGTCTGACACATTTCCTTAAGCATAATCACCTCCAGGTCCATCCATGTCTTGGCTATTGTAAATAATACTGTGATGAATGTTGTGAAAGTGAAAGAAGAAAGTGAAATAGCTGGTTTAAAAACCCAACATTCAGAAAGCTAAGATCATGGCATCCAGTCCATCACTTCATGGCAAATAGGTGGGGAAACAATGGAAACAGTGACAGACTTTATTTTCTTGGGCTCCAAAATCACTGCAGATGGTGAAAGCAGTCATGAAATTAAAAGGCACTTGCTCCTTGGAAGAAAAGCTATGACAATCTAGAGAGTGTCAAAAAGCAGAGACATTACTTTATTGACAAAGGTCCATATAGTCCAAGCTATGATTTTCCCAGTACTTATGCATGGATGTGAGAGTTGGAGCATAAAGAAAGCTGAGAGCTGAAGAATTGATGCTTCTGAACTGTGGTTTTGGAGAAGACTCTTGAGAGTCCCTTGGACTGCAAGGAGATCAAACCAGGCAATCCTAAAGGAAATCAGTCCTGAATATTCATTGGAAGGACTGATGCTGAAGCTGCAATACATTGACCACCTGATGCAAAGAACTGATTCATTGGAAAAGACCCTGATGCTGGGAAAGATTGAAGGCAGGAGGAGAAGGGAATGACAGAGGATAAGATGGTTGGATGGCATCACCAATTCGATGGACATGAGTTTGAGCAAGCTCTGGGTGTTGGGGATGGACAGGGAAGCCTGGCATGCTGCAGTCCATGGGGTTACAAAGAGTCAGACACAACTGAGCAACTGAACTGAACTGATGAATGTTGCAGCCCATGTATCTTTTCAAACTAGTGCTTTCATTTTCTTCAGATATATACTCAGGAGTGGAATTCCTGGATCATATAGTAATTCTATTTTCAGTATTTTGAGGAACCTCCATACTGCTTTTCTCTATTGGTTGAACCAATTTACATTTCCATCAATAGTGTACTAGGATTCCCTTTTTTCCATATCCTCACCAGCATTTATTTGTGGTCTTTTTGATATAACCATTGTAACAGATGTGAGATGATAGCTCATTGTGGTTTGATTTTGTATTTTCCTGATAATTAATGATGAGCATCTTCTCATGTACCTCTTGGTCATTTGTGTGTCTTCTTTGGAAAAGTGTCTATATATATTCAGGTCTTTTGCCATTTTTAATTGGATTGTTTGTTTTTTGATACTGAGTTGTTTGAGCTGCAGCTACATTTTGGATATTAACCTCATATCATTACACCATTTACAAATATTTTCTCTTATTGAGTACTTTGTCTTTTCTTTTTGTTGAATTAGTATTGCTAAAATGTCCATACTACGCAAAGCAATCTGGAATTAATCCAATCTCTAACAAAATAACCATGACATTTTCCACAGATGACAACAAATGCTGCTAAAATTTATATGGAACCAGAAAAGATCCTGAAAAATCAAAGCAATCTTGAGAAAAATAAAGTTGGAGGGGTCCTGCTCCCTGACATCAGGCTATACTACAAAGCCAAATAATCAGAATAGCATGGTATAAGCACAAACACTGACACATAGATCAGTGGAACAGAATGAAGAACCCAGAAATAAACCCATGCAATTATGGTCAATTAATCTACACCAAAGGATGCAAGAATACACAACGGAGAAAACACAGTTTCTTCAATAAATGATTCTGGGAAAACTGGACAGCTATGTGTAAAAGAATGAAATTAGAACATGTTCTTACACCATATACAATAACAAATCTAAAATGGATTAAAGGCCTAAATATACAACTGGAAACTGTAAAACTCCTAGAAGAAAACAGGCAGAACTCTCTGACATAAATCCTACCAACATTGTTTGAATCTGTCTCCTTGGGCAAAGGAAACAAAAGCAAAAATAAACAAATGGGAACTAATTAAACTTGAAAGCTTTGCCCAGCAAAGGAAACCATTAGCTTAAATTCAAAAATTATGTGGTTGAAAAAAAATTCTGAAACAATCCACACTTTTATAATACAATATGTAACTAACACTTAGGACAAGAAATGGGACAAACCCAGAGGCATAGAAACCTGTGTGTTCACAGACACAATTCCTCCTTCCCAAGGAAAAATAACCAAGATTCTGACTTCTGTGATAATCATTTTCTCTTTTTTCCATAACAATTTTATTACCTGCACATGCATGTCTAAATAAGTTTATTTTTGAATTATATATAAACTGAGTTGTATGTATGATTTCTTTTTTCCTGATTCTTTTTTTCAAATTATACTTGTGAAACTCATCCACATCATTGTATACCCTGAATGCAGCCCTTTTCTCTGCTATATAATATTCCACTGTCTACATAGGTCACAGTTTAGTCACTCATTCTCCTTTTGATGAACATATAGATTTTTATCCAGGTTTTAGATATTATTAGCAGTTTGTAATTGGCGTTCTTGGTCTTTATCTTGGTGCGCATAGGCACAAGTTTCCTTTGAATCCATACATGTGAGTGTACACACACTCACACACATGTACACATGTAGACAATTCTTGCTTTGCACAAAACCAAGTTAATGATAACTTGTACATATCAGAACTGTGTCCTCACTTTGCAGTGTCTGTGGTCACTGTTGCCTATGTTACCTCAGTTGCCATGAAACTATGCAAAATAGGACACAGTTTTAAAATGCATAAGTATTAATTTAATACAGCATTATGCAAATTATAAGTACACTTATGTCTCTGGGAGTGGAATTCTTGGATCATAGGCATTCACATCCTCAATTTCATTAAATGGTACCCAGTTGTTTTTGAAAGTGGTTGTTCTAATTTACTGTTAGCATAACAGTACCCCTTTTTCCATATCCTTACACAATCTTGTGTAAAAAAAAAACAATGGAACAACAGATTGGTTCTAAATAGGAAAAGGAGTACGTCAAGGCTGTATATTGTCACCCTGCTTCTTTAACTTATATGCAGAGTACATCATGAGAAACGCTGGGCTGAAAGAAACACAAGCTGGAATCAAGATTGCTGGGAGAAATATCAATTATCTCATATATGCAGATGACACCACCCTTATGGCAGAAAGTGAAGAACTCAAGAGCCTCTTGATGAAAGTGAAAGAGGAGAGTGAAAAAGTTGGCTTAAAGCTCAATGTTCAGAAAACTAAGATCATGGCATCTGGTCCCGTCACTTCATGGGAAATAGATGGGGAAACAGTGGAAACAGTGTCAGACTTTATTTTTTTGGGCTCCAAAATCACTGCTGATGGTGATTGCAGCCATGAAATTAAAACACGCTTACTCCTTGGAAGGAAGGTTATGGCCAACCTAGATAGCATATTTAAAAGCAGAGACATTACTTTGCCAACAAAGGTCCGTCTAGTCAAGGCTATGGTTTTTCCAGTGGTCATGTATGGATGTGAGAGTTGGACGGTGAAGAAAGCTGAGTGCCGAAGAATTGATGGTTTTGAACTGTGGTGTTGGAGAAGACTCTTGAGAGTCCTTTGGACTGCAAGAAGATCTAACCAGTCCATCCTAAAGGAGATCAATCCTGGGTGTTCATTGGAAGGACTGATGTTGAAGCTGAAACTCTAATACTTTGGCCACCTAATGTGAAGAGTTGACTCATTGGAAAAGACCCTAATGCTGGAAAGGATTGGGGGCAGGAGGAGAAGGGGACGACAGAGGATGAGATGGTTGGATGGCATCAGCGACTTGATGGACATGAGTTTGGGTAAACTCCGGGAGTTGGTGATGGACAGGGAGGTCTGGCGTGCTGCGATTCATGGGGTGGCAAAGAGTCAGACACGACTGAGCGACTGAACTGAACTGAACTGAACACAGTCTTGAGGGTTTCCCCGGTGGCTCAGACAGTAAAGAAGCTGCCTGTAATGCAGGAGACTCAGGTTCAACCCCTGGGTTGGGAAGATCCCCTGGAGAAGGGAAGAGCTACTCACCCCAGTAGTCTTATCTGGAGAATTCCATGGCCAGGGGAGCCTGGCAGGCTACAGTCCATGCGCTTAGAAACAGTTGGACATGACTGAGCAACTAATATTTTTCGCACAGTCTTGACATTTCTCTGATTAGCTATAAAGGTGAGCACCTTGTTAGGTATTTTGTTTGCTGTCTGCATTTTGCTTAAATGCAATGCTAGTTTGACTATTTTTATATCTTTCTGTTAGCTTGTTTTTCTTTCCCTTACTTATTTAGAGAATTTCTTTCATATTCTGATATTTTCTTTGCTAATGTGTTATAAATATCTTTTTCAAGTTTATAGTACTATTTGATGAATGGAATCTCTCAATTTTAAATGTAGTTATATTTAATAGCATTTTAATTTTTAGTTATGCTTTTGTGATTGCTTAAGGAAAGCTATCCTACCCTAAAGTCTAGAAAATTTTTACTTTAATATCTTCCAAATAATTTTAAGACTTTACTTTTCAGATTTAGGCACTTAATTCACATGGAGTTGATTTTTGTTTGTAGTTGAGGTATAAACTGTGCAGATAATTTTTCCATATTCGTTTGTAAAAAGTCCTTCTTTCCCTAGTAATCTGCCATGCCACACTCCATCATATATCTAGAGTCCTTAAACATCAAGTGCGTTTGTTTTTGGAGTCTTTATTCTCTTCCTCTGGTTAATTTATTTTTTCCTGGACAAACATTGCTTAATTGCTATAGCCTTATAATGAGTTGTTAATAATCATTCTCTTCAGAAGTGTTTTTGTCATTTTTTGTTCTTTGTTCTTTCACTGACACTTTAAAATCAAGGTATCAAGTTTCATGAAATTTTAATCAATGTAGTAAGAAATCTACAGCTTAATTAGGGTCAAATTGACCTTCCTGGGTACTAAATCTTCCTGACCATGAACACAGAATTCCTATCAATTTATTTGGATGTTCTTTAATATCCTTGAATAATGATTATTTTGTGTACAAGTCTTATACATATTTTGCTACATTTATTCCCAGAAACCTAACAGATTTTTCTATTGTAATTTTATTCTAAATTCAATCCTTTAAAAATTTTAAATACTTAAAAAACTTCGAAGTATTTATTGCAGAACTGTTGGTAGGGAACCATTCGCTTTAAAATTAGCTAGTAGGTTAGGCTCCTCATCACTTATATATAGTAAACATTATATTGGAGATCTTAGTTTGCACAATAATACAAAAAAAGATATTAAAGCCATTGTGTTTGGAGAAAATGGTTATGATTTAGAAGTAATATCACGCATACTTTATGTACACATAAAACACAAATGTATCTAGGAGATATAGAGAAACATATATCCTAGTACGATAACGTTCTATGAAAAGACATTCTGTTCTATGGGTTTGGTTTACCAATTTAACCAATTCACGGTACAGAAGCCAGAATCCTTACGTTGTCAGTTGAGATTCAAACAAGTTAGTCTATACCAGTATATAAAGGAGATTATTTAGCACAGAACTTTATAAAGACAACAAAAAACTGATTGACTATGACAGAATCCACACTATGGAATGAGATTATATGCGAATTACTCAATTATAGTAAGAATAGTCATTACTTTAATATGGTACACTACAAGTAGCATACAGGGAAGGACAGGGCAACCCACTCCAGTATTCTTGCCTGGAGAATCCCACGGACAGAGGAGCCTGGGATAGCCACAAGTAACATAAAGTTTTGTTTTGACTATGATTTCTGATTCCTTCTAGTAGAATTGGTGAGACATGTAGGGATGTAGAGTTACAGGATCTTTGTCTAAATTCCATTTGTTTTGTTGTCATTGTCCTGATTCTGAATTTTCTGCTGATCCATTTCTGAGTGTCTGGTGTGATTTACAGTAGAATAGTCACCTGTCGACAACTCTTTAATATCAAGCTAGATATTGGGAGTTTTTGTTTTGTTTTTAATTGTTTTTGAAATAGCTTAGTGTTATTTTAATAAAGAGAATGTATCATGCTCTATCCCAGACCCATGCACTTGCGGACTTTAAAAAGAATTTTTCTCCTTCATTTCTTCCCGGAAAGTGTCAGTAGCTGCTGCTTATTATTAAGCAAATAGTCTATCAATTTTATAGGACCTCATCTTTCTGTTCTAGCTCATTGTTTTCTTCTCTTCCTCCTTCATGTGGGATAAAAGCAATTGCCAGATTCCTAATAGTTCTGATTCTACATGGAAAACTGCCAAATTCATAGTGACCAGGGGTGTCCATGGCATCTCTATATCGCATTTGCAAACCTCTCAGTACAGTAGGCCCTCTGTATCCATGGGTTCAAAATCTATGAAATTTTGTACAAGGGACTTGAACATCCAAGGGTTTTGGAGTCTTTGGGTATCCTGGAACCTATACCCGAAGGATGCCAAGGGATGACTGTAATGACTTTACCTCAGTGTTTTACAGTTCAACCTTCCCATGTCTACTTTTGGGTGGGTTGCAACCCCCTCTATACTTCTATTTTAAAAGTTACCAAGCTCTGTTTAAATGACTTTGATTAATGTTATCTCACATTTAAAAAATACAGCAGAGAAAAAAAGATGCAGTGGCAATGAAAAAGATAAAATACCTAGGAATAAAATCCAAATTGTGCAGAATCTATGTGAAGAAAATTTTAAATTACTGAAAGACAAAATGGCATATCCTCTTCCTGGGTAGGGAGATTCAGTATCCTATTGAGGTCAGTTCTCCATCGATCAATGTATAAATTTTTTGTGAGCCCAACAGAAATACTACTGGGATATTTTTAGAATTAGATAAACTGATTTTCTGATTCATAGGTTAAGTGCTGTGAAAGGATAGACCAGAAAAATCTGAAGAGAAACATTAATTGGAGGGTATTAGGTATATATGTAATATAGTGTGTTAGTCGTTCAGTTGTGTTTAACTCTTTGGGATTCCATGGACTGTAGTCCACCAGGCTCCTCTATCCATGGAATTCTCCATGCAAGAATACTGGAGTGGGTTGTCATTTCCTTCTCCAGGGGATATTCCCAACCCAGGGACTGGACCTGCGTCTCCTGCTTTGCAGAGAAGAATCAGACTGCAGATTCTTTACCATCTGAGTCACAGGGAAAGTCCTATATATAATGTAAATCTACAGTAATCAAAACATCATGGAATGAGAGTATAAATAAGCAAGCAGATCAATATAATTGCACTGAGAGCCTCAAAACTTATCCAAAGACATGTGGGGACTTAGCATGTGAACAAGACATCACTGAATATTAGTGAGAAAATATGGGCCATTTAATTATTGATGTTGAACATTTAACTATTTAGTAGGGAAAACATCATATTGAATTCTTATCTCTCTCCATCTATTAAAATAAACATAAAGCAGATTCAAGAGTAATCTAACTCCGGGCCCCAGAGTTTGCGCCGTTAGTCATTTTTTGGAGAACTGGCAGTTGAACATGATCAACCAGCTTATGTTATTGCTTATGCATTCGTATGAACATTGTCTTAAATTCTGGACTTGGTAATAATTTTATGAGTTGCTAAAGAAATTTTTTGTATTTACTGCTTATTGTGATGACAACAACAATGTATATGTTTAGAGTGACAAACTTAATCTAATCTGTTATTGAATTCATCTCTCCATCTATTTTTGTGGTGATAAGAATAGATGAGGAAAAGAAAATGGTTATTCCCACTCATGTTGGGATTCTAGGTTTTTTTTTAGCATCATACGTGAGTTGGTTTGAGTGACTAACACTTTCACTTTCACTATGAGTTGGTTGCTATTTGATGAAAGTATTTATTCAAGTTACTTAGCGAAATATCCTTAAACTTACATAACCATATGTGCCTGAGTTTTCTTCTTTATATTAACTAGCTGTTTATTTTTTGGTTGTTAATATATATCCGACTAACTTTGCAAAGACCATTCAAAGGCCTTTCCTAATTCCTTGAAATCAATTTGCCTTCTCAGCGTCTTCTCCCTCTTAGAGCCCTAAATTACCCTAATAAATAGTTCAAAGGTCACTTGGGTACTGGGTAGAATTTTCAGAGTAGAATGCTAGCCTGGTAATGTGTCCTGGTTTCCATACAGAAAAAATCCACCACAATCATAAAACTCAACCTGTAAAAACAATCACTAATATTTAGTAAATTGTCAACTGGTTTGAAAACCTGTTCAAATATTTGGTACCACCCACAAAAGCAGTTGTAATAAACTGTTTGGTTATAAAAATCACATAACACATAATTATTGGCATTATCATATTCATTTGTTTTCTTATTCTCTCTTTTTGGAAACAAAATTCTTGGTTTGAAAAACAATTTTCAGTGGCATTTCCTATTCTGAGTTGTGATGTGAATTTTAAGTAAGAAATAAACTGAGGGGAGTGATAAAAATGAAATTGGACCTATTTTAAAAATCAGAGATCACACACTATAATTTTAAATGAGTCACTGTTGATTAACATAATAATAATTTCATAGGGAATTTATTGCAATGTGTACCAAAGCCACTATTGAAACTCATAAAATTGTTGTGGTTTATCAAAGTTTTAATTTTTTTGTAAAAGAAATGACTTGGAAACTATTAGCATGTGCTTGAGTTTAGCAAGGGGAATTTTGGATTATAAAAGAAGTAGCCAAGGTCCTGACTTATTTATACTGGCCAGGACTTTAGCTTCTAATGTTCTAAGAAATACTGAGTTTGTGCTCTTCGAATAATGTTGGAAATTGATATTCCAGCACATGCCAGGACTCTTGCCATAGTGCCAGTCCATATAATGGACATTAAATTTGAAGCCTTGAATTTAATATGGAATCTTCTCTGGCCCACATGCCAGGGCCAACAATTTTGTCAGTCCAGCCAAGTATTAGAAATATGTAGGAAAAGTAACCTCCCAATTTTAAAGCAGCTTTACCCAAAGTTCGTTGGTTATATAGTCCATGGGAATTCTGTTGTATAACAGGAGGCTTTGCCCTTGTGATAGACCCTGGCCACAGGGAGTCGACCACCAGTGACAAGTGACTGCCAAGATCCTAATGGAACTTGGCATTCAGAGCACCTCTGCTCAATATCTCAACATCTGGGAATGATAGGTAAATTCTTTTGTTGATAGTTTTCTGTATAAACTAGATTCAAATCTCAGGCTGTTTCCGGATAGGATGAAGGTTAGGATTAGGTCAGTGGTAACAGAGTGCTACTGATGAAGTGGGAAATCTTCATGGAGGCAAGTTTTAAAATTGCCTTGCAATGTCTATGTGAAACTCATCAATCAAGGACCAAGCGGAGATTTCACTAATGGGACCCCACACCTACCAGGTGCAGGGAAAGGTGTGAAAAACACCTAGCACCTCTTAAAAGGCCTTCAAATTAATTTCAGCTGTTAAAGCCTCTGAACCCACAGTATGTATTTTCTCCTGCTGTGGGGTTGCAACCTTCATATATCTTAATTATGTAGAAGGAAGTTAAACCACAAAGGCGACCCTAGACATGATCAGAGAGACATTTTTCCTCATTGCAACTGGGAAACAGCCTTAGAATAAAGCTGATCTTGTTGAGACAAGTAGAGAGGACAAAAGCCAACTCTTAGATCTCTTTGATGATGACCAAGACCTGATAAATCAACCTACCTAGAAGTCTTCTGGTCTTCCTATAATATGAGTTAAAGTGTTTTCTAATTATATAAACCAGTTCAGTTTGAGTTCTGTTTCTATACTTGTAATAGAAACCCTAATCAATATATCCTAATATTTATTCATTTTCTTCACATCACACTTTTTTTTTTAAATTCTGGGTGCTGGCCAGTCACCTTCCTTGCACACCTTAATCTCTTGTCTGCCCTTCTCTGTAGCCTGGAAGTTGATCACTTTGGGCTGACTCCCTGGGTTCTGATGCTCTCTGGTTTCCAATTGGGTTCAGTCAGTGGGAGACACCAGCAGGATATGAGAGGACAGAAGAAGACATTGGGTTGTGTCTTCAACATTCCTACCAGCTTAAAAGCTGCCTTTCTGTTGTCAGCGGTGCCCTCCATGACGGTAGCTCCCAGCGGGGGACCCTCCTCCTTGGCCCCTTTCCTGCCTTGTTTCTTCAGCCCCAGGTGGTAAAGTTTCCCTCTGTTGCCTGCCTCTGGCTGCCATAGCATCTCTTGCCCATTCCTCTCAATTTGTCCATTGCTCTGCAAGTGACCTTTCTTGAAATTTCTCAGTTTGAACTGTCTGTGGGAATTCTGTTTTCTTCTAGGACTTTGACTGATGTAGTCTGCCTTCTGCCTGACTTTTTGGTTTTCATTCATTAAGAGTTACAAAGCCCTGCAATGTAGAACTATAAACCACGGCTATTTAGGGAAGAGATTGAGGTTTGGTGGGGAATTTGAAGAATTTCTCCTTCTGCTTATTGATTGGCTTTGGATGAGAAAAGGAGTGGCAATTTTTCATTTAATTATTTGAGGTTTGTGGGTCATGCAGTTTCTGTTGTAACTATCAACTCTCTGCCAATCTTAAAATAAATGAATGTAGATGTGTTCCAATAAAACTTTATTTACACAGACAGATGATGGGTTAGATTTGGTCCCTGGGTTACAATTTGCCAATCTCTGAGTTAATTTGTTTTATGACCCTGAAGTATGGGAATGAGATGTTAGTCTTCTTGACAGTTTTTTTAAAAAAGGTTTTGTGATGCACATTTTTTATTAAAAAGTGACGTTTATATGATGTCATTCTAGTGAGATAAGGTTATGTCAAATACAGTGTAGAAGAAAACTTTCCTTTCTCTATCAGCCAAGAGCCACTTCATGGATGCCATGCTCTCACCATCATGGGAGCTCTTACCATTGGCTGGTCCTTCCCAACATCCCTCTGGAGCCTGAGCTAATTTGTGAGGTCCAGGGAAATGCAGTGGATTTTGGAAGCCACTTTCTACTGCTTATGATCTTATGTCAAGCAAGGACAAGGATGAGGTATGCTCCCAATGGTTGTTCCTGAGACCAGAAGAAAGTTTAGCTTGTTAAGTTCCTGAAATCTCAGGTCTTCCTAGAAGCCTTCTTGGATTTTTCAAGGTCAAGACTGCCTCTCCCTCTTTGGTGCTTCCAAGGACTCTCCCTCTACACAGTTTGGTGTGTGGTAAGTAAGCAGTACGCATATCATGTCTCAGCTCCTAGGTGGTACAGGTCTTGAGGACAGAGCTATACTCACTTCATCTTTCCATGTGTCATAAATATATATATCTATGACTATATATAAAATAGATAACAAATAAGAACCTCCTGTATAGCACAAGGAACTCTACTCAATACGCTGTAATGGCCTATATAGGAAAAGGATCTAAAAAAAAAAAAAAAGAGTGTATATATAGATATGTACAACTGAGTCACTTTGCTGTACAACAGAAACTAATACAACATTGCAAATCAACTACACTCCAATGAAAATGTTTTTTTTAAATTTTCAAGCCATGTCTATGGCCCGACTTGTCATTCCACCTCTGGCCCCACAGCCTACTTGTTAGGAATCACTTGTATTATGTAGGGACAATGCTCTTTGCCCAGCCAACCCTGCCATTCTCAGCCTGAAAAACTGCATGGACCTCCTAGGGCAGAGCAGGGAGGATCTGGGCCCAAACTCAAGATTTCTGGGTTGTACTACGGGGGACATAAAGTGAGTGCTGCCCTACCTTCCTAGGGAGACAGGATAGGCTGGGTCATTTACCTTAGGCTGCACATACCTGACTCAAGACTTACAGATTGTTCCAAGGGGCTTCTAGAACCACGCAATCTAAGAATAGGTTAGCAGAAGAGATAGCTGGGGAATTAGTCTGCTAGACATCTACTTTGGGTGATGGAGGGCAGCCAACACAAACAAAAGCACATTCTCTCTCTGCTCTCCTGGGGCAGTGGCTGTGATCATAACCAACCCTCCCCAACCCTACACTCTCCCTTCTTCCTCCCTCCCTCCCTCTCTCTCTCTCTCTCTCTCTCTCTCTCTCTCTCACACACACACACACACACACACACAGGCATTTTCAACCCCCCTTCCTCTGGCCTTGGGGCTCATTTCAGCTCACACTTTTTTCTCCCGTAATCCAGATTTGTTCAAATAGGGACTGAACTTTCTAAAATCTCTTGGCATAGGAAAGGAAAATGAAGCAGTTTTGTTATAGACTTTGTGATCTCTGGGGCATATCGAGCAGGGAACATCTTTAGCAGGTCCAAGGGCAGCACCAGAACCCAGAAAGTGCCCTTGGAGAATAACACAAGCATCTTCCCAGTGAATCCGCGCACTCAACAAGTCATTCTCGTTAAAGCTTTGTGCTATGGCAGATGTACGCTAGGGGTCAGCTCCACCTGCAGGGCTTGCTAAAGTCCAGTCTGCTGGAGCCCACCTTCAGAGTTTCTCATTCAGTAGGTGCATCTTGGATGAAACTTCTAAAATTCACATGTCTGACAAAGTTCCCATGGGATGCTGCTTGTCTGGGGCCCACACGTTGAGAACCATTGGTGTATATAATTGTATAGTCAGTCGAGGCCTCAAAATAGCCACGATGCTCATCATTCCACAGACAGGCAATGGGCATGCTAGCTGGCACCAGCCCTAAGATATTGTTAGAAACTTGATCTTTAGTAGCTGGGAAAAGAAGGAAAGCATTTAAAGCTGCAAGCAATTTCCAGTCTCTAAGGGTAGGGACATGCCTTTACCTCAGAGGCAAACTGTTGCTTTTGGTCTGGGAAAACCACTTGAGTGTACCATTTTATTTACAAAAATGTAAATCAAATAGTCACCCATCGTTCTAGAGGGAAATGTGAAGTCAGGATTAACCCAAACACAGCTGCTTGAGACTGAGAAGTTAAGTGTTCTATTTGATAACATAAATTTGTGGGGGAGATTGAGCCAAACTCCTGTCTGGGAGATATGGCTGTCTGGATGGGGGCGGGGTGGATGGGGAAGGGGTGAGTGCTCCAGCATTTCTAGGACTGCCTTAGTCTAAGGGCATTTGGCTTCCAGCTTTGGTGTATTGTTGCAGCTTTGTGTGTATGGTGGTTGTTTTCCAGAACTTGAGCTGAGACCCAAGGATTGAGGAAAGAAGGGAGACTCTACCAGTCACATGATGTGTTTCACTCAGGGTTATTTCTGTCTGAATAACCCACTGTGGAATGAACCTTGACTATGATTTCCTCTTGGAAATTTTTCTTTGCTGGGGATTTTCTCTGGAAGAAATGAATTTTTCTTTCTTTCTTCTTCTTCTTCTTCTTCTTTTTTTTTTTTTTAGTATTTTTTTATTTGGCTGTGCCAGGTCTTAGTTGCAGCACGTGGGATTTTTAGTTGAAGCATGCAAACTCTTAGCTGGGAAATGTGGGATCTAGTTCCTTGACTAGGGATCAAACCTGGGCCCTCTGCACTGGGAGTGCAGAGTCTTAGTCACTGGACCACCAGAGAAGTCCCTGAATGAGTATTTCTAATGTCAGTCTGCCTGGGAATAGGTGGTTGAGCCTGGGAAAATAAAATTAAGAAGGAAGAAGATGTATGTCCTCTGAGTGAGGGAATGGATGCTTCTCTCAGGGTCTAAGGGCACCCAGGCCTAGATTCTGAGGCCAGCTAGTCCCATAGGTGATGGTGGAAGGGGGAGGTGGGTAGACTGCTTTTAAGAGTCTCTGAAGACAGTTCAGAAACTCACCAATTCCATTCCAGGGTTGCACTTTCCTTTTCTAATACCTGAATTTTTGGTGAGGTACTGTTCAAAGTTGGAGTTTAATTTTGAGGGGGCTAGGAGGTGGGTACCCTGAAGCTGACTGGCTGAGAGGGCAGGGTTCTTGTCATTGGCCACTTCTCAATAAGAGGGACCCTCCCTGCAGTATGAGGGATCTCCCAGAGGTTGCCGCAGGGTGGAACAGCCAAAAAAAGGAGCCCAGAAAGGCACAAAATGACACCTTGATAAGAAGAGGCAAAGTTCTTTCAGGTTCCAACCATAACTTTGAAGTTGCGGCATGATAAAGCTGATGTTTGAGTGATGAGTGGAATATAGTTGGTTGGTTTGGTTAATAACTAGAAATAATTTAGAAACATGCATTGTATGGGAACACCCATCCTAAAGATCAGAGACAAGGAGAAAGTGTTCCCTTTCTTTAATGGGATAAGGTAACTCAAGTCCTCCTGACAAGTGACCATATCCAAGTAGCTGGCTCAGCAAGAAATGAAACTCTTTACTTGGAGATCTTAGATAGGAAATTAAGTTTCATTTTATAAGCTTCAAAAACTCCCTCTAATTAGGCAGTATGATTTCCATCAATTCTATTAATCATTCATGGCACATAGACAAAAACCCTAAACACAGAAGGAAATAAAACCATATTAGAGCAACAGAAGGGGTTGAGTAGGTGCAGAAGGTCATTAGAGAAAATCAGTTTTCCTGTAATTTACTTGAGAGCTCCAAAAATAACAAACAAATATCAATTTGGAACCAGATTCTTTCCCACTTTATCATGGCTTCCAGGGACCAGAAGACTGGACAAGGCCATCCAGAAGGTGGGATGCCTTAAATTTAGCCAAAGTAAGCATACTTATACAGAAAGCCAAAACAATTTGGGAAGAAGAAGCCAACATGTAACACATGCTAATTAGTGAAAAAGTGAATTTATATCTAGTACATCAAAGAGTTGGATCAGGTACAGCACAGCCCGGGTGCAGGAGCCTGAGAGATGATCACCAATAACTCAGGCTGGGAGGCAAGTGGTTTATGCAGAAGGCAGTCATCTATTGCTCAGGAAGAGGGGGTCAATATTTTCTGTTGAAGGAGTTTTACATGTCCATTTGTTTCTTGATCTTAAAAAGCACAAAATAAATGAATGTATTACATAACTGTTTTCAGAAAGATGGAAGCTAGTCTTTTCTTAAAAACTACTCTTACCTGTTGTGCACCTGGGACTTCCCAGGTGGCACTAGTGGTAAAGAACCCACCTGCCAATGCAAGAGACACAGGAAACTCGGGTTCCACCCCTGGGTTGGGAAGATCCCCTGGAGGAGGGCATGGCAACCCACTCTAGTATTCTTGCCTGGAGAATCCCATGGACAGTGGAGCCTGGCAGGTTACAATCCATGGGGTTGCAAAGAGTTGGACACAACTGAAGTGACTTAGCACACACACAGTACACCTGACACTAATACAACGTTGTAAATCAACTATACTCTCATAAAACTAAATAAAAAATAACTTCTATGAAAAGAGGAAAAATCATACATTAAGCTAACAATCAGATCATCTCTTTACATGATAAAGGGGGAAACCAGGATGACCATCAGTGATTGAGCAGGAAGTATGATTATGTTGGGGGAAGGGGTCATTGATACCTACCTGTCCATGACCGACCATGACTTCCTCCTGCTCCCCTGACTGCTGACACTGTTTGTAATACAACAGGTGACCGTGCAGTTAAGAGTAACAAATCCAGACCTATTTAAGTGAAAAAAATAATTACTCTTTCCTCTAAGAATTACAGTACCATCACATGGGAGATTTCATAACACTAAGTCCAGGCCTCATGTTACATAACAAGGTATAATCTTCATTGAGTTGCCTCTTAACCTATGTTTTAGTGTCTCCATTCACAAAAAATTTATACTGTGTTGAGACTAGGAACATTTTTAAATAATTTCTTTACCCCATTAATGTGAAAATTAGAGGGGCATTGTTTTCCACTTAGAATATGTTATAGACCCCAGACATTAGAAGGTGTTTCTTGTCTTAATGTTTTCTGCCACTAACTCAATTTCCTTGGGAGAGTCTACTTGTGTGTCATTATCATTCTGTTTTTCTGCTAGAGATTTCAGAGCATCTTTCCAGTATTTTCCTATCTGTCTCCAGGGCCTCCATCTGAAGCAGTGAGGATTCCTCTTCTTTGAACAACGGAGACAGTGCAGAACACACGAGAGAAACTTTCCCAGGGTCATGTGGTGAGTCAATGTGGAATCAGGCTCTGACTCTTGGGCTCCAGACTCTCAACCTGGGCTTCTTGCCTCAGTAAGCAAGACTGTCCCGCTTCTGATGGTCATTTGGGCCTTTGGTGGTGTTGACCATGTGTTACTATTTGTTATGGGGAAGATACTGTTTCTATAGCATCAAACAGTGGCTTATAATAGAAGCATTACAGGAATGCTCAAGAACTGAGGAGACTGGAGGACATTCCACTTTGCTGGAATTTCTTGAACTAAGTTTTTGTCACACCCTATGCATACTGCAAATGTTTTTCTTTAGTTTTAAGACCCTCGTCTTTCAGAGGCTATCAAACACTTCTGATTAACTAATCCTTCACTCATCAGAATAGTTGTTTTGCAAGATCCATTTTGCTGCCAAAGTATTTGGGGTGACATTTAAAAGCGCATTTTGAAAGAATGCTCTTTGAAGTTCTGAAATTGTCTTTTTGGAAAATATGGATGGAATTTACATTCTAATTCAAATCTACATAGATAATTCATTAAATTTATGTGGACTGTCATCTTGGATACCTTATCATCCCTTTGGGAATATGATCTTTAATAATATTAACCAAAATATAAGCTGTCTAATCTACTGTCTGAAAAGAAAACAGTAAAAAACTGTGCCCAGAACTCCCAAAGCATGTGGGTCAGTATAATATGTTTGTAGATGAGCCTCTGAGTGCCAGCTTTTCAAGGCACCCTACCCCTTGTTTAGAAGAGAAAACGTGATCTTCATTTCAAGGAGTTTAACTTTGAATGAAGAGAAAGACGCTCACTAAAAGTTAATACAAGCTGTACTGAGAGCAAAGTACCACAAAAGTAGAGAAGAGGAGAGATCATTTCATGGGAGACAAGAAAGGCTTCGTGGCTAAGACAGACTTTGAACTACCAGTGATTGGGGAAGTCAAACCGGGGAAGAGGGCCAGGGCTCTCACTGCAAGGTTACCAAAGGAAACGCGGGATAATTCAGAAAACAGTTTGGTGAGACTGAAGCACTGCTTTTCAATCTCCATTACACTGTCCAAAAATGCTCATAAAGCATTAAGGGGAGAGAATCAATCACAGAGTATGTACAAGCTATAGAGATCTGTGTGGTCTTTTTATAGCCCCCGTTTTACAGCTAGTGAATTAAAGAACCTGTCACATGGTACATGCAAAGGACAAAGTAGATGGTGTAATTTAGGGCGTGGTGATCTGATGGGCCCTGGAGATGATGGGTGGCATGTAAGTTAGCAGCAGATGGGGGCACACCCTTGATCTCCACACCATGCTCCTGAATCCATGCCTCCTTAATTTTCAATTCTAGAAATTTTCCTTTGCCTCCATATTTGGGAATATTTTGCCCTTTTATAAAGAAAGACCTGACTGTCATTTTGCCCAGGGTTTGTAATCCGCAATCAGCATGTTCTCTGCTCTTGTGGAATTATTAACTGACTATAGGGAAGCTATTATGATGGTGAATGCGATACTTACGTTTGTTATTAAAAGGATGTGCCTCCTGATAAGTATGCAAGAATACCACTGAAGGCTGGGAAGACAGGCCTGGAAATATGTTTCCATTTTTATGTAAAAATAAGACATAAATAAACTTTGCTAACATAATGTTCAGCCTCTGGTTGTGCCCACCAGATCCTCATGTCACTCTCTCCAAGTGTGGATGCAAGGCCATAGGGAGAGCAGACAGAACCTCATTTTTTGCCATCACTGAGCCTTGCATTGAATTTACTTTATTATATTATCAAGTTTAAATAGCAAGTATCTTTTAAAAATTCTGCAAAATCATGAATGGAAGATATTTCTAATAGTGCAAACCTGAGTGAAAATCCTAGAAATGCACAGGGCCATGACTTTCCCTCCAAGCCCTTCTGCCACATAGTGAAGTTAAAAACATGACAGCATATTCTAATCTGATAAGAAATTGAACAGAATAATTATAATTACCAAGAAAACATTTTAGATGAAAATTTATAAGACTTGTTGGTGAGGATAATCTGACAGTAAGAATACAGTGTGTCTGGAGATACTGTTAATAACAGTAGTAAGTAAATGTGGTTCATAAATATACACATATTGACATATATAGTTAAAATGTTACAGACACTGACTAAGAGCATCTTCTTGCCTGTGTTAGGCACCAAATATTAAAAGCATCCCACAGCAAGGACCTACTATATAGCCCAGGGAACTATCGTCAATATTTTGTAATAATTTATAATGGAAAAGAATCTGAAAATAATGTATATTATGTATGAGTATATAATATACATTATAAATTTATATAATATAAATATGTAAAACATTTTATATAAATATATAAGAATATATGTTTATATTTCATATATGTATTATATATTTATATCTAACTCAATTTACTGTACACCTGAAGCATTATAAATCAACTATGCTTCAATTAAAAAGAGAAGATTAAAAGCTTCCCCATTGACCATGTTCATTGAGTGATCCTTGTTTTTTCTTCCCATTATATTTTGATTTTGTTGAGCTTTAAGTGAGAGAAGTCCCTGTCACATTATATGTCACCTGCAAAGGGTATCTTCATTTATGTTATACAAAATACACCTTCAATCAGGATATTTTTTAATTTAATTTTTATTTCCTGTTAGAGTATAGTTGATTTACAATGTTGTATTATTTTTCGGTGTACAGCAAAGTGATTCAGTTATACACATACATCAGTTCAGTTCAATCGATCAGTCATGTCTGACTCTTTGAGACTCCATGGTCTGCAGCATGCCAGACTTCCCTGTCCATCACCATCTCTCAGAGCTTGCTCAAACTCATATCCATCAAGTCAGTGACGCCATTTAACCATCTCATCCTCTGTCATCCTTTTCTCTTCTCCTTATGCCTTCAATATTTCCCAGCATCAGGGTCTTTTCTAATAAGACAGTTCTTCTTAGATCTGATATAGAAGATTAAAAATATAAGTGACACCATATGTTATTTGTCTTTGATTTACTTCATTAATGTGATAATCTCTATGTCCATCCATGTTGCTACCAATGGCATTATTTCATTTTTTCATGGCTGGTTTTAGAAAAGGCAGAGGAACCAGAGATCAAATTGCCAACATCTGCTGGATGATCAAAAAAGCAAGAGAGTTCCAGAAAAACATCTATTTCTGCTTTATTGACTATGCCGAAGCCTTTGACTGTGTGGATCACAATAAACTGTGGGAAATTCTGAAAGAGATGGGAATACCAGACCACCTGACCTGCCTCTTGAGAAACCTGTATGCAGGTCAGGAAGCAACAGTTAGAACTGGACATGGAACAACAGACTGGTTCCAAATAGGAAAAGGAGTACATCAAGATTGTATATTGTCACCCTGCTTACTTAACTTATATGCAGAGTACATCATGAGAAACACTGGGCTGGAAGAAGCACAAGCTGAAATCAATATTGCCGGGAGAAATATCAATAACCTCAGATATGCAGATGACACTACCCTTATGGCAGAAAGTGAAGAAGAACTAAAGGGCTTCTTGATGAAAGTGAAAGAGGAGAGTGAAAAAGTTGGCTTAAAGCTCAACATTCAGAAAACTAAGATCATGGCATCTGGTTCCATCACTTCATGGCAAATAGATGGGGAAACAGTGGAAACAGTGACAGACTTTATTTTGGGGGGCTCCAAAATCACTGCAGATGGTGACTCCAGCCATGAAATTAAAAGACACTTACTCCTTGGAAGAAAAGCTATGACCAACCTAAACAGCATATTAAAAAGCAGAGACATTACTTTGTCAACAAAGGTCCACCTAGTCAAGGCTATGGTTTATCCAGTAGTCATGTATAGATATGAGAGTTGGACTATAAAGAAAGCCGAGCAATGAAAAATTGATGCTTCTGAACTCTGGTGTTGGAGAAGACTCTTGAGAGTCACTTGGACTGCAAGGAGATCCAACCAGTCCATCCTAAAGGAGATCAGTCCCGGGTGTTCATTGGAAAGACTGATGCTGAAGCTGAAACTCCAATACTTTGGCCACCTGATGCGAAGAACTAACTCATTTGAAAAGACCCTGATACTGGGAAAGATTGAAGGCAGGAGGAGAAGGGGATGACAAAGGATGAGATGGTTAGATGGCATCACCGACTTGATGGCCATGAGTCTGTGTAAACTCCGGGAGTTGGTGATGGACAGGGAGGCCTGGTGTGCTGCAGTCGCAAAGAGTCGGACATGACTGAGTGACTGAACTGAACTGAATGTTCCACAGTATATATATTTAATATGTATCACATCTTTATCCATTCTTCTGTCAACAGACTTTTAGGTTGTTTCCATGTCTTGGCTATTGTAAGTAGTACTACAGTGAACATTGGAGTATATATAACTTTGCAAATTATGATTTTTTCTGAATATATGCCTAAGAGTGGGATTGTGGATCATATTGTGTTTCTATTTTTAGTTTATTAAGGGGCCTCTATACTGTTCTGAATAATGTTGTTATTGTTGTTCAGTCACTAAGTTGTATCTGACTCTTTGTGACTCCATGGACTGCAGCACGCCAGGCTTCCCTCTCCTTCACTGTCTCCCAGAGTTTGCCCCAACTCATGTCCATTGAGTTGGTGATGCCAGAGGATGTCTCATCCTCTGTTGCCCCTTTCTCCTCCTGCCCTTAGTCTTTCCAACATCAGGGTCTTTTGCAATGAGTCAGCTCTTAGCATCAGGTGGCCAAAGTATTGAAGCTTCAGCTTCAACATTAGTCCTTCCAATAATAATTCAAGGTTGATTTCCTTTAAGATTGACTGGTTTAATCTCCTTGCAGTCCAAGGGACTCTCAAGAGTCTTCTTCAGCACCACAGTTCAAAAGCATCAATTCTTCAGCACTCAGCTTTCTTTCTGGTCCAACACTCATGTCCATACATGACTACTGGAAAAACAAGAGCTTTGACTATATGGACCTTTGTTGGCAAAGTGATGTCTCTGCTTTTTAATACACTGTTTGTGCTGTGCTGTGCTTAGCCACTCAGTCGTGTCCGACCCTTTGTGGCCCCATGGACTGCAGCCCGCCAGGCTCCTCTGTCCATGGAGTTCTCCAGGCAAGAATACTGGAATGGGTTACCACTACGCTGTTTAGGCTTGTCATGATTTTTTTTTCCCAAGGAGCAAATGTCTTTTAATTTCATGGCTGCAGTCACTGTCCGCAGTGATTTTGGAGCCCAAGAAAATAGAATCTGTAACTGTTTCCACTTTTTCTCCATTTATTTGTCCTGAAATGTTGGGACCAGATTCCATGGTCTTAGCTTTTTGAATGTTGAGTTTTAAGCCAGCTTTTTCACTCTCCTCTTTCACCCTCATCAAGAGACTCTTTAATTCCTCTTTGCTTTCTGCTGTTAGAGTGAAACCTGATGTTGTTGATATTTCTGAGCATGTCTTGATATTTTTCTTGGCAATCTTGATTCCAACTTGTAACTCATCCAGCCCAGAATTTCCCATGGTATACTCTGAATATAAGTTAAATAAGCAGGGTGACAATATACAGCCTTGAAGTATTCCTTTCCCAATTTTGAACCAGTCCATTGTTCCATGTCTGGTTCTAGCTGTTGTTTCTTGATCTGCATACAGGTTTTGCAGCAGACAGGTAAGGTGGTCTGGTAGTCCCATCTCTTTAAGAATTTTCCAGTTTGTTGTGAGCTACATAGTCAAAGACTATAGCATAATCAGTGAAGCAGATGTTTTTCCAGAATTCCCTTGCTTTGACTCTTTGTGACCCCTTGCACTGTAGCCTTGGAGAAGGCAATGGCACTCCACTCCAGTACTCTTGCCTGGGAAACCCCATGGACGGAGGAGCCCCGTAGGCTGCAGCCCATGGGGTCAGAAGAGTTGGACACGACTGAGCGACTTCACTTTCACTTTTCACTTTCATGCACTGGAGGAGGAAATGGCAACCCACTCCATTGTTCTTGCCTGGAGAATCCCAGGGACGGAGGAGCCTGGTGGGCTGCCGTCTATGGGGTCGCACAGAGTCAGACATGACTGACGTGTCTTAGCAGCAGCAGCACTATAGCCTGCCAGGCTCCTTTATCCATGGAGATTCTCCAGACAAGAACACTGAAGGGGATACTACACTCTCCTTTCAGGGGATCTTCACAACCCAGGGATTGAACCCAGGCCTCCCACGTTTCAGGTGGATTCTCTATCATCTCAGCCACCAGGAAAGCTCTTACGCTCTGACAGATATTGGCAATTTGATCTCTGGTTCCTCTGCCTTTTCTAGCATGTACACCTGGAAGTTCTCAGCTACTGCCAAAGGCTAGCTTGAAGGATTTCAAGCATTACCTTTCTAGCACGTGAAATAAGTACAATTGTATGGTAATTTGAACATTCTTTGGCATTGCCCTTTTTTGGGATTGGAATGAAAACTGGCCTCCATATTTGTTAGAATTTACATTTGAGTGAAAAATTTGGCTTAAAGCTCAACGTTCAGAAAACTAAGATCATGGCATCTGGTCCCATCACTTCATGCGAAATAGATGGGGAAACAGTGGAAACAGTGTCAGACTTATTTTTTGGGGCTCCAAAATCACTGCTGATGGTGATTGCAGCCATGAAATTAAAAGACGCTTGCTCCTTGGAAGGAGGGTTATGGCCAACCTAGATAGCATATTTAAAAGCAGAGACATTACTTTGCCAACAAAAGTACGTCTAGTCAAGGCTATGGTTTTCCCAGTGGTCATGTATGGATGTGAGAGTTGGACGGTGAAGAAAGCTGAGCGCCAAAGAATTGATGCTTTTGAACTGTGGTGTTGGAGAAGACTCTTGAGAGTCCCTTGGACTGCAAGGAGATCCAGTCAATCCATTGTAAAAGAGATCAATCCTGGGTGTTCATTGGAAGGTCTGATGTTGAAGCTGAAACTCCAATACTTTGGGCACCTCATGTGAAGGGTTGACTCATTGGAAAAGACCCTAATGCTGGGTAGAATTGAGGGCGGGAGGAGAAGGGGACGACAGAGGATGAGATGGTTGGATGGCATCACCCATGACTCGATGGACATAGGTTTGGGTAGACTCCGGGAGTTGGTGATGGACAGAGAGGCCTGGCGTGCTGCAATTCATGGGGTCGCAAAGAGTCGGACACGACTGAGCGACTGAACTGAACTGAACATTCCCACCAACAGTGTAACAGGGTTCTTTTTTCTCCATACCCTCTTCAGAATTTATTGTTTGTCAACTTTTTGATGATGGTCATTCTGACCCGTGTGAGGTGATACCTCGTAGTTTTGATTTGCATTTCTCTAATAAATAGTGAAGCTGAGCATTTTATCATGTACTTTTTGGGCATCTGTTGTCTTCCTTGGAGAAATGTCTATTTAGATCTTCTGCAAATTTTTCATTGGGTTATTTTGTTTTTGATACTGAAGTACAAGAGTACCTAAATTAAAATAGAAAAATGGATTGCTTTCAAAATTTGACCTTCCTACATACTATGGGATTCCACTCATTAGAACCAGTGACATTAACATGAAACATAAACCCATGTAGTTTTACTATGAGATGACATATCTATAAAGTAAGTAAAGGCCTAGATGTGCTTTTGTTTTCCTAAATGGAGGTGTTGGAGCTGGTGGTTACAATTAAGCAACTTGTCTTAACTGGAGCCAGCACTAGCTCCTAAATCAGACTCTTGTAAAGACTTTTTCCCTCTAGAATCTTTGGAGTGGGTAAAAAATGTTTAGCACTGTAGACCCAAATATGTATTTTAGTTACTATAAATAGTTATGATCTTCTAATTTGTTTTTAATTTCTTCTCCCTTTTTAACCAAGGGCCCTTGGGACCAATATAATGTTTCACCAACTCTTGGGGTTTAATAAAGTCTCCTGGTAGTTTTCAGTGTTTGATATATATTAGCTTTGTAATGGCTCCCTGCCCCCACCAAGGGCAGTGACCATAAAATAGAGTATAAGAAGCAGCACACTGTTCCCAAGGTAGATATAGCATACGGGAAACGTGTCCCCATCCTGAGCTTCTCATCTTTGATTTGGAGCAGTGATTAAGCCAAATTAAAGAAAAAAAGTATGGAAAGAGAATAGAGTAGATCATTTCATAGTGGTGAACCTGAGCACTTCAGTCTGTGATGACAGAAGTTTTTCATCAGTTATGTTCCTTCAGTGGGTTACCCGGTATATCAATGCAAAGTGGACTTAATTCTTTCTTTCCCAGAGATTGCAAACACCTTATCTTGGTAGACGTTAGTTTACGAAACACCCTGCTTTATAGGGAGCAAGTATGCCCCAGAGAAGGTGGCTTACTGTCCCTCTGCAATTGTCACCCTACAAGAATTGTAATCTTCTTCCATTCAGTGCCTTGGTTGTCTCTTTTAAGGAACATTACTTTCCCCTTTCCTCTGCCTTTGCCATTCAAGGTTGTCTAGGGGGATCTCTCTCTCTGCATCCTACTGAGGATTTTAATCTAACTCTTGGCTTCTCTGCAGGATGTAGCAGTCCTAACTGAAGCTGTGTTGTATTAGTTGCTCAGTCGTGCCCAAATCTTTGTAACCCCATGGACTGCAGCCCACCAGGCTCCTCTGTCCATGGGATTTTACAGGCAAGGATACTGGAGTGGGTTGCCATTTCCTTCTCCAGAACAACTCAGAAATCAATTTAGAGGCTAGGGCCCTTACCTTACTTCTGGTAAGTCTGGAATGCCTGAGCCTTTTAGCATGATAAAGATAGCTCTTTTTCATTCCTTAAGCATCATAGGGCAAGGTCCCTGCTGGCTCACCTGTTAGCTCTTCCTCATAGGGCAGTGGGATCCGGAAAGTGTCTCAGAGTACATGGGAGGACATTAATGTATATGGAAAAGTGGTAGAAAGAAGGTTGAACAGAAAGGCTAGACATATTGGTAAGATTGAGGAATTGGCTTTTGGGGAGGTGGGCTTTAATGCAATTAGGATTGGTTGCTACATCACTGCCATCCACAAGACCAGTAATGAAAGAATGAATGTAATTGCATGAAACTGAAAAGAATGACCCAGCACGTGCCATTCCAAATAGTGATGCTGGCAGTCGAAGTCAAAGTCAGCACCAAGAAGCAGTTATTAATGGTCTCCAGCTGCTTTAAACTGTCTTAAAACATTAAAAAAAAATTTCCCTTTTCTTTTTTTCATAAGAGAATAGGAGAACAGGAGTGTTGTGGGGTGGATATGTGTGTGTGTGTGTGTGTGCACGTGCAAGTGTTCACGTTCTCATGAGTACACGCTTGTCTTGGCCCATGTGTGTTTGTCATAAAACTTGAAAGAAGTGCAACTTTTAGCTAGAAGGAAAGCTTTTTATAGCAGAGTTATAAATCATTTCAAGGAATGATTTTCAGTTAAGAGCTGACAGTTCCCTCATGCAGTGACCATGCCAGGCCTGCCATTCAAAGAAGTTTGGAGACCAGTCTCATTTGTCATCTGAAATGAGAGTGATGTGTTCTTGGGGATGCCACGTGTGAAATGGCAAGATGGAATGTTCCTGCCATTTGCACTATCTTTGGATGAAACAAGAAGGAGGTGTTAGCATGATGTAATATATAATATTGAGCAGGAAGTGATGGAGCAGCTGTATACTGAGCTACTGTTTGGGGCTGAGCAGAAACATAAATGGTGTTTATTGTTACACAAAGGATGCCTGGATACCATGTTTCTGTTCAATAAAGGATCCCTTTGCAGTTGGGACTCCAAGTGGTAAATTGCTGCACCTCAGTGGTACACTATCTTTTCGCGTCATACAGTGAAAACTCCAAATCTAGAGACAGAAGCATAGTCTTAGATCTCTCAAGCTAGGGGTGGAAATTCAGAGCAGAGAACTTGTTAAACTTGACAAAGGACATGGAAGTCAACAAAGATAGTCATAGGAATCCATTGAGAAAGACTCCTCTTTAAGCAAGAGATTAAGTCATCTGGACTTTGAAGCAGGAAGTGGACATCCCAAAATACCAGGCCCCAAAATTATGAATAATGGAGGACACACAATGTCTAGACTAGATAAGAACTCATCCTTAATCCCCCTTTCTGTAAAGAACTGGTGATATATCAGAAACCACTGTAACCGCCATTAGGGTTTATCAGATATAATTGTGGAAACTTGATTGCAGTGAAAACTAGAATGAAACTGAAAAGTGATTTTAAAAAAATGCAATTAAAATAATTTTAAAAATAAAAAATAAATACTGATTGCCAAAAGATGTCTTTTTTCTTGCCACATTTGCTATTTTATGGAGAGTCAAATATTAAAAAGAACTTATTAATAGAATAAACAAGTCATAAACAGTGTGGGTTAGAGGCAGAGTCAGTTCTAGCAAAAAGGATTTGGATGCTGTTCTCCACCTATTATTAGAAATCTTTGCTGAAGAAGTCTCTGTTACCTTCAGGGCTAACAAAGATTTGCCTTTGATGTCACTCATATCACAGTCACATACTGCTGTTCCTGTGCCTTTTCTAAGCCAAGGCCAAGGTCGGGCATGTGTTCACCATTTTCACTGTAGCTGAGAACCTTCATCCTAACTGAAACTGTGATGCTCTCCTTTTCATCTGCAATCCTCCTAACAATATCAACTGGTGGCTTCCTTGCTTGATTTCACTGTGAAATATAAAAACAAAAATACTGGGGAAATACATGCATTCAGAGAGCGAAATGTCAGAAACTACTGTATTTGATTTTTTTTGAAAAGTACTAATCGTTTCCTCACTTTATTCCTCTATACAGATGAATTTTAGTATATAATTTTTATATATGTAAGTTACACATGCGAGACACATATAGCTTTTATGGGTCTGTATAAATCTTGAGTAGATTGAGAAATTCTTATGACAGAGTGCAGGGTCTATTTTCTAAGTCTGGTCATCTGTCTACACTACCTGAATCCATAGACTTTTGAGTTTTCCCAGCCAAGATCCTATTGCACATTGCAGATGAAGACCAACGTAAGCAGCATTGTTTGCTCCCCTCTGCTTAGTGAAGCTTATTCCTCTCTGGGTACATAGTGGGTTCAATGGCTCCACCAGATGGGATGCTGAATGCTGTCAGCACCTCTTTTACCCCAGTGTGCCTCTCTGTGGGAGAGGAAGCCATGCAGGAAACTAGGATGAAAGAGGAAGACAGAGTCCTCTGCAAAGAAAGTGTGGCAACTTGAAGATGGGGGGATGGGGATGCTGTGCCTCATTACACTTGGAACACCTGAGGTTGTTTCCTTTATCCTGGACTAGACAGCAACGTTGCAGACTTCCCCACTACCCCACTCCCTCACCACCCCCTACTCTGTTAATTTCACTGACTCACTCTTTTGTAAAATGTAAAGTAAAATCAAGGCTCTTCTAATTAAAGTCTCACTCTTCACTGTTGGAGCCTGTGATGGAGATGCCCAGAATGGTCCCCACCATCCGGTGTCCTTAGTCTCCTTCCCACTGTCCCCTCTCTGACAAGGCATTTTAACTCTGTTAATAAGTGAAGAGACACATTCCTTAGTCTCCAGCCTGGAGTCATTTCTCTGTCTCCCATCAGCATTTAGCAACATGGAGCTTGGAGTGCTTGTTGATGGCAAAGATGGACAAAAGGATGTCTCTCTTATCACTGTTATGGGTAACTTTCCACAACCTAGTGATTCTGTTTGGATACCTGGTCTCCCTTTCCTTTTTAAGATTGTGTCTACCCCCTTTTTCCACTTGATTCTCTGGGTCTGTGCTTTTCGTGGTGTCACCATACAAACATCTAAGCATTCTTCTTCCTTTGAGCAAAACTTTTCAGGAACTGGCCAAAATATGAGCCGGAGCTACCTGGGGGTGCCAGTCATATGTTCAACACATGTAGAGGCTGCAAAATGCATTTCCTTAGCACATTTCCTTTACTTGAAGGCACTTCAAAATCTAATAACATTTCATTTAGGGGGAAAATAAGTTTTTCTCTGTCAATGAGGCAGATCATTACTTTTCCATTCGCTGACATGTACACGCGTGCTGTCCTTCGTAACTCAGATGCCACAAACACACGAATCAGCGCCATGTGATGTGAATTCTTTTTCTAATAAACAGAAACGATGTTGTGCTGATCCAGGTACAGATTGTCATCCAGGCCCCTAGGGAACAATACACATTCTTGTAAAGTTCCTGGCTGGTTGGAGAATATGGTTTATAATATTTCCCCCTGTGAAGCTAAATTATTTATTTCAGTCAAACTCCCAGGCATTTTGTGTTTAGACTCTTTATGAAGGAGCGACAAAACATTGTGGTTAAGAGTTTAGGCTTTGGAGTCAGAAAGATCTAGATCAGAACCTAGGTTCTCTTGTGACCAGCTGAGCGGCATTCTGCAACTTTATGCTCTTGGAGCCTCAGTGTTCTCCTCTGAAAGTAAGCAATTGTCAAACTGGCCTGGTAGAGAAGCTGTTTGTCTTTTAGAATTTTGGGTTAAGTAATGCAGATGATAACAGTTGTGCAGTGCCTGGCATCATCTATAAAGATAATTTATTGATATATTCAGTTGATTTATTACTAGGGCATGGTAGCAAGGGACCATCCCCAGAATATTCAGGAAGTAGTCACCTTCTTAACATCATCATAACCTCCGAGGAGAATATTTCATCTCTCCCTTGGGCTTCTATAGTCATCACACCATGTGACTGTCCCCCTGTATCACTCATATCTCATTGCATATGTGAGTGCACATCGCTCATATCTCTCCTGGTCATTCAGTGTTATCCTTGACAACATCTCCCTCTTCCCTAAGCCAGTCCATCAAGGAGCCTTATGGGTTTGTCCACTGAAATTCACTCACTTCTTGCCACATCCACAATGACCAATGCCTCTCACCCAGGCTACTGCACGAGTTTCCCTGCTTCTCTTCTTGTATTCACCCTCCCTCCTCAACTCCTTCACAGAGCAGTGATCTATGAAAAACATGCTATTTGAATAAAATTTCTCCAGTCAAACCTTTGCTTAAATCTGTTCCTTAGCCTTGTCCTAAGATCAAGGCTGTTACGTTGATCGTCCAGGCCCTGTGGGCCCAGCTCTGTCTATCTGCCTGGCTTCATCTCCCATCTCTCTCCCTCTGCATCCAACCACATCAGCCTCCTACTCCCAACAACCGGAAGCCTTGACCAAGCATTAGTTTCTTTTCCTTTCCTACAGCTACTTTTGCATTTACAATTGAGAGAGAAGAATTTTAAACTTCCCTTTTATTTCCTAAAGGCATGGAGAGGTTTAGCGAATTTGTATTTTCCAAAGTCCTTTGCAGAGTCTCAGATGAAATGTTAAAAAGAAGTCCAATGTATTATGATTTGACCTGGGTCCAAACAACACTGATATTTCTAATAGGACTGAGATTATTATACCAACAGCCATTCCCTTAGCATGTGCAATCTTCAATCTCAAGGCCAAAGTCTAGCTAGAAAAGTGCTGACGTTTTGAAATGTTATATAGCAGAAAAGGGTAATGGAATGTTTTGGTAACCTCAAAAAATATTTAGTTTGGGATTCAGTCCAGGTGTCCAGGCAAGTTAGTCAGATGTCAGTGACAAAGATGGACACTTAACTCACCAGGAGTTTCATATCCACCTTAGAAGTGAGAATCCCAGGGTCTAGAACAGAAAGCTATCCTATAGTAATTTCTGGTGGAACCCCAACAGAGACCTCCTCCTCTATCCCTGCTGCCATTCAGATGCCTCCATGTTATCCTGCAGACAAGTGCCCGGAGGTAATGCCAGAGGGAGCCAGGTAACTAATGAGAGTATGGCTGGAGTTAAGCTTCAAAAGGTACTGACAACAGCAGCTGGAGGGCACCCAGTTATTCACAAAACTCCCTATACCTGAGAGCCACCTAGGATGGGAACTCCCATTTCTTCTGATGCTTACAGGTAACTTCTGGCACATATAACTGCTATGCAGTTTCCATACACAGTGCTATGAACTGCCACCCCATGAGTCGACAGTTGGTAGGGACATGGGGATGGTTGGCATGTGCAATGTTAGGGGCTTACATCCATTCCTTCTCTATCTATATCTAAATTTCACACTCAAGCATGTTGGAATTGTTACTGTCTTCAATTTGGCTCAATTTATTTCAAATATAGAAGACTTCAAGCTTCAAGACTTCAAACTTTTCTAGTTTTGACAATATTCTTTGGTCATTTGTCGTCAAGGGAATTTTATGATGACTTTCGAAGGGTAAAGGAAGTATTTCCAGACACTTTGGATTAGGTTAGGGCTCTCTGTTACACCCTGCATAGTGCTTGCTATTTCTCTGTTCACCAGCATTAGCCCACCTGTGATAATTAGTTTAATATTCTTATTCTTAGTTTAATATTAGTTTAATATTCTTGCCAGACTGGATGCACCTTGTCTGCACATGAGCCTCACCCAACTTATCCTCTATTGTTTCCCCGCATTGTACCTACAGCAGACACTAGGTATGTGTGTGTGTGATAGACTGATAGATAGATAGATAGACTGATAGATAGAGATCTATCTAAAATGTAAATGATGTTCACAGTGTGGTAAAGTAACATTCTAGTTGTTGCTATTTAGTCGCTAAGTCATGTCTGACTCTTCTGTGACCCATGGACTGTAGCCTACCAAGTTCCTTTGTCCATGGGATTTCCCAGGCAAGAATATAGAAGTGGGTTGCCATTTCCTTCTCCAGGGGATATTCCTGGCCCAGGGATCCAACTCATACCTCCTGCTTAGCAGGCGGATCCTTTGCCACTGAGCCACCTGGGAAGCCCAAAGCCAGATTATATGTTATCAAATGAGATATCCTACACTATTAGTGTGGGATTAAAAATTATGAAATTTACTGTTGTTTTTAAACTATGGCATTTTAGAACTTCCTTATTTCAATGTAATGTAATTTATAGCAGTAAAAAGATGGCTAATGTGTAAATGATACCCACAGTATGCTAGGGTAATAGTCTAGTACTTTATCTAGATTCAACTATATCATTCTCATCACAGCTGTAGGAGGTAGGGATCATTATCCTCAATTTACAGATGAGGAAACTAAGGCTCAGGGAAGTTGGCGAGTTGCTGGGAAAGACTGAAGGCAAAAGGAAAAGGGGGTGATAGAAGATGAGATGGCTAGATAGCATCACTGACTCAATGGACTTGAATTTGAACAAACTCCAGGAGATAATGGAGGACAGAGGAGACTGGTGTGCTAGAGTGCATGGGGTTGCGAAGAGTTGGACATGACTTAGTGAATGAACAAAGGGAAGAGTGGGGTTCCCATCCAGTTCTGTTTTCTCAACTCTATTGTTTTAGATAGGATAGGATTCCGTCCAAATCCAGGAGTTACCAGCAGTTAAATATTAATAGTATTTGAAAAGTTAAATAAATACACACAGCAATATCTCTGTAGAGACAGGGTATGGGTAACTGTTACATGAATTGTACTCATCCTAAATGCCACAGTACAGAGGAAAGAGAGTAAGAAAGCCAGGGTCTGAAACAGCCTGGGAAGGTTCCATGGAGAGCAGCTGACCCTGAACTTAACCCAGAAGGATGGGTGTGGTGTGGATGGGGGTACGGTTTGGGAGAGCCACAAAAGATAGTGTGAGCAAATATGCTATGCTGAAAGCTTTTTAAAAAATATACGAATTCAGAATAATAAACGAAGTACTGTCCTAAGGCCCAGATTTTTCTCCTCCTCTGAGAAGAATGTGGGACTTGGGGTGACATCAGTAGTGATGTTTTTCCCCACATTTATTTTCTCCAGCTATAAAACAAACATGTTACTTGCCATTTTCCTACCCTGTAGAGATGTTGAAAGGGTTAAAGGATTCCATAAAGCTTTGTGGGCCTCTTGAAAGTAGTTATAAAAAAAACAAGTTATAATCATCTTTACTGTTTTTGCTGTTGATTTTTGTTATTGTTATAGTAAACCTGTCCCTGTGGAGATGTAACTTTTATTGCAGTCACAGCCTGCTCAAACAATTAACTGTCTGCATTGTGACCCACCTGCTAAAAGAGGCCGGACAGAACCATGACCTTTGGAGATCCTTTCTCCAGCAACTCCTGCTACTCCATAAAGTTTCCTGTGACTAGAGACTGCTCTCCGCCTCTCTTTGACTGGGACAGGCTCATCAATTATGGGTTTGTTTGTTTTTTTTCCAGTACATACACTATTTTAAAAAAATGAATTCCTTGCTGATATTTAAATATCAGTACATTTCAGATATGAATCTAGAAGTTTAGCTTCCCTCTGCAGAAGAACTGGCAACAGTGGGTCCACATGTAGGACACCTGCCACAGCAAGAATCAGCTGGTCCATTTAAGGTATATCCATGCCTGGACCAGGCTTCAAGTGGGCTTTATTGTCATGAGGGCAATTGCCAGTCTTGCAAGCAGCTGGGTCTTTCGGCTACACCTGTCTGTTTTACACCCAAACCACTACCAGGTCTAGGGTGAGCTACCTGTGAGGCACACACTAGGTGAGGAAGGTGGCAGGGGTGGGCCCAACTGAACAGAAGTGCCATTACTGATAGTTGATCCAAAGGACTGAGCCAAAGAGAGAAAGAAGGGTTCTGAATTCAGAGTCTGGAGCTAAAGATCAGAGTTAGGAAGTGGGGGTGCTAGGCACCACCCATGGTAGAATGGGCACCCACAGCATCAGTTCTGGAGAATGTTCCATGAGTCAGAGCGTCTGCCAGGGCGTGCCCTTCTATAACACTGTTTATTTTTTATTTTTGCTATCTTTCAAGAACACATTTCATTTTTTATTTTATTTATTTATTTATTTGAAGTATAGTTGATTTACAATATGTTAGTTTCAGGTATACAGTGAAGTATTGAATATATATATATATATATATATGCACCTTTTCAGTGTCTTTCCCAATTTAGGTTATTACAAGATATTGGATATGGTTTCCTGTGTTATACACTAGGTCCTTGTTGCTTATCTAACACCATTTATTTTGATTTGATAGTTTATACTGTTGTCTTATAGACATTGGGAAATTAAATACATTTGTGTTTTTGCCTATGTGCACACCTAATCTCACAACCAAACCCCCCCATCAGTGATTCTGACTTACTAACTGGGGTGGGTGCAGGGTGACAGCCTTGTCTGAAAGCTCCCACTTTCAACATGCAATGAAAACCACTGCTCTAGGTGAGGTGATCTTCCTCCTGAAACCCTGTTTTCATTCTGTGACCTGGGTCTGACCCCAGAAGTTGAACATTCTCTAAATGACTCAGTTCTTTTTGCATAAAACTACTTCTTTTGAGGCCCCCTCACTTCCTCTTTCAGTTTCCTGAGATGGTATCTCGATGAAGGCAGATTTCTGTGTCTCTGGGCTGGCTGAATTCTCTCTAGGACCTCAAGGTGACATTCTTGTCCTCCTGGTCCCTTGTAGCTTGAGCTGGTCCCCAGCAGAACATGACTGGCCAGGGTCTTACTGTCAGGGTCTGATAGTGAGGGAGGAAAGGAACAGGCTGAGCTGACTCCATCTTGAAAAAGAAGGAAACTCCATCTTGCACTTTCAGTGAGCTTTGGACCATGTGCCTGGTAGCCATGGGGATAACATACCTACAGCCGAACTGGCCTCCCAGACTGATAAACACCAGATTCCATACCAAGACGTCCCATCGCCAAAAAGAATGTAATAATCCCCTATGTAGTCAATCACCTTTGTAATCTTTATGGCACCCATTGGTGTAGGCTACAATGTATAACCAGCTGACCCTTCTGATTATGAATCATGGCTGCAACCTGACTGTATCTTCCTTTAACACTTTCCAGGCTCGGTTTAAGGAATTTGGGGATGTGGGCTTGAGCAGTACACTTAAGGTATATAAGGTTTTCACAAAAGTCACTCGGGGTTCTTGGCTAAGAGGAGACTCTGCCTTGGGCCCACGGGTGTAGTAAACTGCACTTCACTATCTGCATTGTCCTTCTGAGTGAGTTTGTTTCCCGGAATGTGTGGCTATAACAATAGTCTCTCTGGCTGACATAGCCCCAGCCTGCCTCATGTAAGTGTGTGAACCCCTCAGAACCAAAACCACTTGTGAAGCTCAGTCCTGCCTCTGTACCCAGACAGCAAATTAAATCTCAGAGTTTTGGGTAAAGTAGAAAAGAACAGCTTTACTGATTTGCCAGGCAAAGTGGGCTAATGTTTCCAAAACTGTGTGTCCCAACCTGGAAGTGGTAGTGAGGAGTTTTACAGTAATGGTTCAAAGAGGCCATGATCAGCTCATGGGCATCCTTCTGATGGGTTGGTGGTGAGGTTCATGGCAGACAGCAGCAGCGACCATCTGGTTCCAACAGGTCTAAGGTCAATGTGCTTGTGGGCAGCATACAATTAACTTCTCCCACCTGGTAGTGGTTTCTGTATCTGTAAAACAGCTCAAAGATATTGTTATGTGTATCCCCTGAGAGGGGAACCAGGACTTTGCCCCAAGGCTGCACTACTGTTTTTTTTTATTGTTCCTCCCTTCCTCCCTAGTCTCTGCATCCCCTCCCTTCCTTCAGCAACTGTTTGAACCTGCCCATTGGAACTTAGGGAAGGTCCAGGAGGCTGAATAAAGCATATTTCCTGTAATCAAGAAACGGGAGACACAGAAAGACTTTTGCGCCCAGGAGCCTCACAGGGTTTTGCTCAGTTTCACTTGCTCCATTTTCCTCCTCCGGAGCAGACAATCTGCGAAGAGGTCACTGCAGTGCTGGGAACCTCCCAGACATAGGGGCCCCACTATAGTCCTACTGGCCTTTGAGCAGCTCTCAGAACCTCTGCCAGTCAGGGTCCTGTCTATTCCATGAGAAATGGGTTTACTTCATCAAAGTGTTCACTGACTCTACTAAAGCCTTTGACTCTGTATATCACAGCAAACTGTGGAAAATTCTTAAAGAGATGGGAATACTAGATCACCTTATCTGTCTCCTGAGAAACCTGTATGCAGGCCAAGCAACAGTCAAAACCAGACATAGAACAATGGACTGGTTCAAATTTGGGAAAGCAGTACATCAATGCTATATATCGTCACCCTGCTTATTTAACTTATATGTAGAGAACATCATGTGAAATGCTGGACTGTATGAATCACAAGATGGAATCAAGATTGTCAAAAGAAATATCAACAGCCTCAGATATGCAGATGTTACCACTCTAATGGCAGAAAGTGAAGAACTAAAGAACCTCTTGATGAGGTTGAAAGAAGAGTTCAACATTCAAAAAACTAAGATCATAGCATCCTGTCCCATCACTTCAGGGCAAATAGATGGAGAAAAAGTGGAAACAGTGACAGATTTTCCTGGGCTCCAAAATCACGGAGGACAGTGACTGCAGCCATGAAATTAAAAGAAAGATGCTTACTCCTTGGAAGAAAGCTATGACAAACCTAGACAGTGTATTAAAAAGCAGAGACATCACTTTGCTGACAAAGGTCTGTATAGTCAAAGCTATGATTTGCCCAGTACTCATTTATGGGAGTGACAGTTGGACCAAAAAGAAGGCTAAGCTCTGAAGAATTGATGCTTTTGAATTGTGATGCTGGAGAAGACTCTTGAGAGTTCCTTGGACAACAAGAAGATCAAACCAGTCAATCTTAAAGGAAATCAACCATGAATATTCATTGGAAGGACTGATGCTGAATCTGAAGCTCCTATACTTTGGTCACCTGATGAGAAGAGCTGACTCCTTGGAAAACACCTTGATGCTGGGAAAGACTGAGGGCAGGAGGAGAAGAAGATGACAGAGGGTGAGATGTTGGATGGCAAACTCTGGGAGACAGTGAAAGACAGGAAAGCCTGGGATGCTGCAGTCCATAGGGTCACAAAGAATTGAACATGACTTAGCAACTGAACAACATCAAAGTGTAATAAGGCATGCCGTGTCACCATGTTACTTTACTTAGATGAGGCCTTGCTTGGGTGGGTGTGGAGGCAACCTTCAAGAGAATCTCCTTGAGGTTCTAATGAAACTGAAACAAACACACCCTGCACTCAGTTCTCCCCATAATCTTCACAGCTCTCCTCTGGTCCTCCAAGTCCTGCCTCTCCTGGTTGTCAGGAGCAAATTTTCCTCTCTATCCCCTCCAAGTCTGTCTGGGATCCCTATGTCACATCTTTCTTGACTCCAGCTTCACTGACACTCAGCTGGTGGGAATCTTACAGTTAAGAAGACCTAACTCAGGAAGGATTCATAGAATTGTCTTCATTACGAATTGATTTTCACTCATTCTTCTTTTTTCAAATGTTCTTGACTCTTTTTCACTGCTTGTGCTTTAAGATGAAGGATTTGGAAAATTTACAATCTCAGGGAACACTACTTTTATTAGATCTTACCCTTTGTGAGCAAGAGGTCTCTGTGGTCCTACTCTATGAGACAAACTCCCCTGTAAGCAGTACTGGGGACATTTATAAGACTTTCTTAAAGGTTGTAGCTGTTATATATAATAGAATTTTATATCTGGATTAGAAGAAAAAGGTATGGTATTCATTGGAGCTGTTCCCAGATATTCTGACCCTCCTTCTGGATGGAAGGAATCTCCCTCATTTGCTGGAAGATAGGTGTATCTATAGCATTTCCCTTGGCTAATAAGATGGAATGGCCAATTCTGGTTAGCCCTTTAAGAGCCCATGTGTTTCACCATGGCCTCAGTGTCTTCTGCCAATATGCTGGGCAATGTTCTAGATGTGATTGTGTTCAGAACCATTGAGGTCCTGAATTGAAACATGGTGTAGCAGAATCCTACCCAGCTTTCAGTAGATATGTGAAATAGGCTAGAAACAAACCTTGTTCTTTTGAGCCTCTGAGACTTGAGGTCATTTATTGCCACATCATAATGGAGCCCATCCTGAGAAAAGTGAAGAGGCAGCATGCACTTTTACATACGCAACCAGGACCGCGGATACACCTCCCATTCAACTTCAAAACTTGTTTTCCTTCACTCTCTCTCCTTCTCTTTTAATTATTTTACTTATATTGAATAAAGAATTCATCCTGTTAGAAGATAGATTATATGTTCAAAGTCATTTTTATCAAATGAAGAAATGGTCTAAGCAAGTTCCGGGGGGAAATGAACAACAGCAAAAGAAAAAAAGACATGAGATTGGTGGTTGCACCAATTTGATGTTTGTAACATTTTTTCTAGGAAGCTTGGAGCAAGGGTGCTCCGAGTACAGATACACACTTCCCTGAGTAGCACCTCTTTACATCCTGCCTTCACCCCCAACCCCCGTTTCCCCTCTTGCCCTTCCTCTTTGGAGTAGCGCAGATTAGAACCCGAGAGGCTCTAATCCTCTTGACTCTGGAATATGGGATGTAGAGCTAGTTTGTCCTGAGCAACCAGCCCTCTGTCACAACTCACTTGGGCTTTGCATGACTTTTCTAGTTGAGACCACAAAGGCATTTTTATACTGCTACTTTCCCATCACAAAGCCTATGATTTCTTAACTAAAGTAGCAAAGCAAAGCAATGCATATATATGGAATTTGAAAGATGGTAACGATAACCCTATATGCGAGACAGAATAAGAGACACAGATGCATAGAACAGTTTTATGGACTCTGAGGGAGAAGGTGAGGGTGGGACGTTCTGGGAGAATAGCAATGAAACATGTATATTATCATATGTGAAACAGAACACCATTCCATGTTCGATGCATGAGACAAGGGATCAGGGCCGGGGCAATGGGATGACCCAGAGGGATGGGATGGGGAGGGAGGTGGGTGGGGGTCCAGGAAGGGGAACACATGTAAAGCCATGGCTGATTCATGTCAATGTATGGCAAAAACTATTACAATATTGTAAAGTAATTAGCCCCCAACTAAAATAAATAAATTTATATAAAAAAAAAATCTCAAACAGAATCTTTATATTATCCAAATGCCTTTGAATATCCCAGACCACTAACCCCCTTCTTCCGAGGTCCTGCTCATTGGCATATGTTCCTAGAAAGGGATACCTACTACCTGGGCTCCACTTTTCTTATTTTTGGTGTATTTGATTTTTGGCCACTTTATATTATTATTCATTACAAACTGCCTTAAAATAAGACCCAAGAGAGATAAGAAAGATATATTCCTTTTTCAAGATAAAAAATAAAACATATAATTGATTAAGCTAAGTAGCCCAGAGCCAGAATGAAATAGTTATACCTTGAAATCTGTTCCTCTTGCTAAGGAAATCAGCCCTGAATATTCACTGATTATTCAAGGAGCACTGATGCTGAAGCTGAAGCTCCAATATTTTGGCCACCTGAGGCAAAGAGCTGACTCTTTGGAAAAGACCCTGATGCTGGGAAAGATTAAAGGCAAAAGGAGAAGGGGGTCACAGAGGATGAGATAGTTAGACAGCATCACCGACTCATTGGACTTGAATTCAAGCAGTCTCTGGGAGATAATGATGGATAGAGAAGTCTGGCTTGCTGCAGTCCATGGGGTCACAAAGAGTCAGACTTGACTTAGCGACTGAACAACAACAAAAATGTAGGCTAACATCTGATTTTTCTAGAAAGATCTTTAAATTCATAGAGTCCACAAGATTAATACAAGTCATTTCAGGAAAAGAGAAACAATTTCCTATAGTGACACTAAAACAACTCCCCCTCCCCACATCCCCCAGGCCAGGACTTTCCGTAGAAAGGAGACTGTATGAAGTAATGACAACATCCTCTCTGTGAACAGGGGACACATTTCACAGAGTTGTCACTAACAATTTCCTTTAGTATAGTATGATGACATCACATGGGATTGGACTTGGCCAAACAATCCATACGCGTGGGGTGAAATTGAGTGATCAAATTATGCTGTCCAGGAACTCAGCTCTCTAATCAGCTGGCTAACCCACAGATGAGTTTTCACTACCTAGGAGGGAAAATTCAGCCCCCTGTGAATTGCTGTTTATCTGCTCAAGCTTTTCAAAGGCACAGGGCAGTAGTGAATTTGAGACTATCTCCCTAACCAAACGCCAAGTGCAGGTATTTTACGTGCCCAGTGAAGTGCAGAGCCGTATATTCTTTGTTGTCAGTGGCCTACGTAATGCAAACAATACCATGAAATAAAGTCAAAGAAGAATTCAGAAAAATAGTCTAAATAGTCAAAAAATAAAGGCAGGTTCTCATAGTGTTGGTGGCCACATAAATGAGTACAGTAGTGTTGGCAGGCATGTTGTTAACAGACAAACATATGTATATCCTTTTACTCAGTAAATCTATTTCTAGATTGCTTCCTGAGAAATTATCTAAAGAATGTGTGAAATATTAATGGAAAAAGACTTGTTCTATAACTGTGTAAATTGATGAGAAAAAAAATGGAAACAATTGAAGTCTCTAACTCAAAATTAGTGTTACTGGCGTGGAAAGGAATACTATTCCACTATTTAAAATTATTTCTTTGGAAAAATATTTATAGACAAGATCAATGTACATTATATATTGCTAAATTCCATATACAGTATAAGGTGTGATCTCATTTTTATGAAAACTAGTATCAATGTGTTATAAGCATGTGTAAGAGTTGTTTCTAATATGGGAAACTTTTTTTTTCCTACACATAATTCTTTCTACTAAGCCCTTTGATCTCCATTTCCTTTTCAGATTCTGTAAGTTTCTAGTCACTTTCAATTATTACAAGTATTCTCAAATTTAAAATTTCTGTCTTAAATCCAGGTCCAATTTCAAAACCCCGTTCTCAGTTGTCAGCTTGAAGAAAGTGGAAGATGACAGCTCTGCTCCTCTAGGGGAGTGTCTTTCTCCTTAATGATCTGGCCAAGGCCAGTCCTCTCCTTGTTGAAGGCTTTGCCACCATGGCTAACACCCAGCCAATAGCACTGCCCTCTGTGGGGTGGCCATCCAGGTGCAGGCTCTTCAGAACTCCCAGAAGAGCCTCACAAAACCTCCCAACTGCACACTTTCCTCTGTGTGTATGTGTGCTTAGTTGCTTAGTCATGTCCGACTCTGCAACCCCATGGATTGCAGCCCACCAGTCTCCTCTGTCCATGGGATTCTCCCGGCAAGAACACTGGAGTGGGTTGCCACTTCCTCCTCCAAGGGATCTTCCTGACTCAGGGATCAAACTAGCATTTCCTTTGTCTCCTGCATTGGCAGGCAGATTTTTTTTTATCACTGTGCCACCTGGGAAGCCCCACACTTTCCTAGTGTAGTGAATTAATGCATTGACTCATTGTCAGTTGCCACTATGTACTACCACGTGCATTTTTCTCCTGGGATCCCCTTGCTAAATGGGAAGTGGGGCAAGATGGGCTTGGACCAGCTATCTTCTGTAGTTTCCAAAGGATCCCACAGGAGACACGTGCTTCTAGTTCAGTTCAGTTGAGTTGTTCAGTCATGTCTGACTCTGCGACCCCATGGACTGCAGCATGACAGGCTTCATCAACTTCCAGAGCTTGCTAAAACTCATGTCCATTAGGTTGGTGATGGACATCCAACCATCTCAACCTCTGTTGTTCCCATCTCCTACTGCCTTCAATCTTTCCCAGCATCAGGGTCTTTTCCAGTGAGTCAGTTGTTCACATCAGGTGGCCAAAGGATTGGAACATCAGTTTCAGCATCAGTTCTTCCAATGAATATTCAGGACTGATTTCTTTTAAGGTTGACTTGTTTGATCTCCTTGCAGTCCAAACAACTCTCAAGTGTCATCTCCAACACCACAGTTGAAAAGCATCAATTCTTTGGTGCTCGGCTTTCTTTACAGCTCACGTCTCACATCCATATATGACTACTGGAAAAACCATAGCTTGGACTATATGGACCTTTGTTGGCAAAGTAATGTCTCTGCTTTTTAATATGCTGTCTAGGTTGGTCATAGCTTTTCTTCCAAGGAGCAAGTGTCTTTTAATTTCATGGCTACAGTACCGTCTGCAGTGATTTTGGAACCTCCAGAACATGCCAAGTTGTGCAGGTGCAAGCTGCCCCGCTGACACCCTCTCTTGCCAGCCTGCCTTCCTCCTTATGTTCATTTCTTTTCTAATTAAACAGAGTCAGTTAAGCAATTTCACCACCTAAGTATACATCCATCTGGAGAGTTTATGCCAGTTACCTCTTGCAACAAGCACTCCCAATATACTTCAGTGATTCTCTTGGAACTGACCTCACTAAATTTTGTAGAGGGAATGGCATGGCCATCCTCATTAGGGAAAATTTAAAAAAAAAGAACAAACCAAACCAACCAAAATTCTTCTTACCCTAAATCTAAACACTCTACAGGGACAATTGGAAGTCATCAAAATTAAAAGTTTTGTTCATCAAAGAACACTATCAAAAAAGTGAGAAGATAACCTATAGAATTTAAGGACATATTTGCAAATCATATATCTGATAAGGATCCATTATCCAGAATAGATAAAGAACAATTTACAACTCAATGACAAAAAGATAATTCTATTAAAACTGGCCAAAGGATTTGATAGACATTTCTCCAAAGAAGATAACCAAATAGCCAACAAGCACATGAAAATATATCCAATATAATTAATTATTAGGAAAATAAAAACAAAAATCACAATGAGATAATTTTTCATGCCCATTAAGATGGCTATAACAAAAAAGAGAGAGAGAGAAAGTAAAGAAAGAAAGAAAAAAGAAAACAAGATTGGGGAGGATGTGAAAAATTGGAAACCTTTATTTACATTGCTAGTAGGAGTATGAAATCATGTAGCCACTGCAGAAAATAGTTTTGTGATTCTTCAAAAAGATAATTATAGAATTACTATGCTGTGCTGTGCTTTGCTTAGTCACTCAGTCATGTCCAATTCTTTGCTACCCCATGGACTGCAGGCCGCCAGGTTCCTCTGTTCATGGGAATTCTCCAGGCAAGAATACTGGAATGGGTTGCCCTGTCCTCCTCCAGGGGATCTTCCCAACCCAGGGATCGAACTCAGGCCTCCCACATTGCAGGGAGATTCTTTACCGACTGAGCCACCAGGGAAGGCCAGTGAATTACTATATTGCCCAGTAATTCCACTCTTGGTATATACATGAAAGAATTGAAAGCAGATACTCAAACAAAAACTTGCACACAAATGTACATAGTGTTATTATTTTTAATAGCCAAAAGATAGAAACAACTCAAATGTTCATCAACAGATGAATGAATAAATGTGGTATAGCCATACAATGGAATAGTAATCAGCCATAAAAAGGAATTAAGTACTAATATGTGTTACAAAAAGAGTGAACTTTGAAGGCATCATGTTCAGTGAAAAAATCAGACACAAAATGCCATGTATTATATGATTCCATTTGTATGAATTATCCACAATAGACAAATCCATAGAGACAGAATACAGATTGGTGGTTGCTAGTGGCTGGGCAGGAAGGAGAAGAGGGGAGTGAGTGTTTAATGGATACAGCATTTCCTTTAGGGGTGAAATGAAAATATTCTGGCAATGGAGTTGGTTGCTCAACTTTGTGGAAGTACTTAATACCACTGAGTTATACATTTAAAATGGCTAAACTGATAAATTTTACGTTATGTGTATTCTACCACAAGTAAAGAAAAAATTGAGAAGCCAAATGTTTTGGTAAAACAATTACACGTATTTTTCACTTCTCCTCTTATCTTGTGAAGGAATTTCCTGAGTTATCCTCTTGGCCTCTCATTCTTGGTTCAGTCCCTCCCTCCTCCTCTCTTTGGGATCACCCTGTCCTAAGGAGGGCTTCCCTCATGGCTCAGATGGTAAAAAATATGACTGCAACACTGGAGACCTGGGTTTGATCCTTGGGTTGGGAAGATCCCCTGGAGAAGGGAATGGCTACCCCTCTAGCATTCTTGTTTGGAGAATTCCATGGACATAGGAGCTTGGTGAGCTACAGTCCATGGGGTCACAAAGAGTCAGACATGACTGAGTGACTAATACTTACACTTTGTCCTAAGGAAGATGCTCGTCAGGTTGGATTGCCCTGGTGGAAACCTGCTCTTGCCCAGCATGGTCTATGATTGGCTAAGTTGGCCTCATTCAGATAAGAAGTCTTAGCAATATCATTTGGCCATATCTAAATCATGTCATCCAGACAAATTTACAAATAATAAACTTTTCATTTGCTCTCATCTGACTTCTATATCTGTCTCTCCAGATTTCAAATTTTAAGTTGGGTAGAAAGAAGACACTTCTCTCTGAACTCTTCCCACAATACCCCAAGAGACTAATGGTTGTTTAGCAGAAAGCATGGCCACAACGAACCTCTAAACTTTTTTTTTTTGGTCCATCTTTTTATTCTTTTTTAATTAGTTTATTTTCTATTTTTTAACTTTACAATATTGTATTTGTTTTGCCATACATTGACATGAATCCACCATGGGTGTACATGTTTTCCCCTTCCAGGACCCCCCTTCCACCTCCCTCCCCACCCCTTCCCTCCAGGTCATCCCGGTGCACCAGCCCCGAGCACCCTGTATCATGAATCAAACCTGGACTGGCGATTCATTTCACATGTGATAATTTACATGCTTCCATGCCATTCTCCCATATCATCCCGCCCTCGCCCTCTCCCATAGAGTCCATAATACTGTTCTATTTATCTGTGTCTGTTTTGATGTCTCGCATACAGGGTTATCTTTACCGATTGACTACATACCATATATATGTGTTAGTATGCTGTATTCTTAAAGTATGTGCAAACATCTTAACAATTGAAAAGAAAAATTGAGCCAGAAAAGTACCAAAGAACATCGGTCTTTGAGCAACAAGACTTCCTGATGTAGCTTATAAGTTAACTCATAATTTGTGCTTTATATAATCAATTTGGTTGGCCTCTTCCATATGATTTATTAATTATACACCAGTTAAAATCAGAGAGACATTTAGAGAAAGATGTTTCAATCTCTTTCTCACTGCCTGCGTTTCTTTATTTCTCTCTCTACTTTCTCTCTACTGTACATCATCCTTATTTGGAGAGTATAACTTAACAGGAGGTTAGTATAGGACCTGGAAGGCAAAGTATCACCTAGAATTTAAATAAATTCTCAATAAGTCAATAAATATGGCATTCCATTTTAAAAGCTCTTGTTGTTAAAATTCCTCAAAGTATTCCAAAGCAAAAAACACAACATTTTTATAAAACTGCCCTCTGATTGAAACTTTAAGAAGTCTTAGCTGCACACCAAAAGGAATGCAAAAAAACCTGGAAAGAACTTGTACCAAGAGTGTAAAAAAGAGTGAAGGAGTTTAAAACATGAAAAGATGACAAAGTTTAGAGAAGGAAAGTCTGATTGGCAATAAAATAAATATCTTTATAGATTCCAAGGGCTTTTACTGAGGGAATAATGGGTCTTGGTTTTTGTCTCTTTGGTCATCACGACTGAATTTTCTTCTAGAAAAGGAATGGCTTCCTTTCACTGAGAACTGTTGAAAATAAGAATGATTTCTCAGGAGAGGCTGGAGATTTTGCACACAGACGTTGGTATTAAAGGGACCTTCTTATTCTGCTGGCTTAGTGTGAGCTCATGCATGGAGGGCTTGCAGGATAGGATGGCTTGTGTTCTTTACTGCCCTCCAGCCCTGTTAAGAATGTTATCAGCTGCTGAAGTACAGAAAAGAAGGCTAGAAGGCAGCCTAAGTGCCCCTAGCTGATTTTGTTCTGTTTTCTTATAACAACAACCCTGGTTGCTATGATTATAGGTCTGGGAATTTGTAGGAATCTTCTCAATAATCCATGTGATCTCCAGTTTTATATTCTATATGGAACGGTGCCCTCTCTCTGAGACAGAGAATCTTGGAGAGGCCAAGAGCTCTGGATCCAAGGAGAAAGGAATGTGACCCCATGTTACTGTTGTAAATTCAGCGTGGGTGTGAAATGTCAGTGACAAATTTACCATACATACTCTCACCAGTCAGGTTTGCATGCTTCATGTTAAGTTTTACAAGCTCAGTCCTTAGACCTTATCAAGGTAAAAGTGGAAAGACTTAAGTTCATGTAATTGAGAAAGACGTGTTTTGTTTCTATATAAATTAGATTCTTTATTTTAAAAGATACTGTAATATCTAGTAAAATTAGTATTGACTATAGACTTCCACATAGGAATTTTTCTTGTAGGTATCTATCCTGAAGAAGAATCTACTTGTTTACAAAATAGAGTTCATTGAAGCATTTTCTGTCACTGTGACTAGTTGATGGCAACCTTAATGTGAAGGAACAGTTAATTTATCTGTGATGTATTCATTCCATGAAATATGACACAGTAGTTATAAAAAGGGAGGTAGATCCATATATTTAGATACAGAAGATATTTTAGATATCTTGCCAAGTGAGAAAGCATGTTTCATAAAGATACAAAGAGCATGAGTCCATTTATGTAAATAAAAACATATAAAATCAAACTGTGTATAGACATATAGACATCAGAATGTTTGAAAACTTCCTATGTGCCAGTCACTGTTCTAATGGCTTTGTATATACTACTCCATTCAAAGAAATGCTCAGGACTGGGGCAATGGGATGACCCAGAGGGATGGGATGGGGAGGGAGGTGGGAGGGGGTCCAGGAAGGGGAACACATGTAAACCCATGGCTGATTCATGTCAATGTATGGCAAAAACTACTACAATATTGTAAAGTAATTAGCCCCCAACTAAAATAAATAAATTTATTTAAAAAAAAAAGCAACCTCAGAATAGCTCCACAAAATGTATACTAGTATTATCCACACTACAGATGAGGAAACCGTGGCCCAGAGGTTCAGTAACATACCCCAGGGTCACTGTGTTAGCATATGAAAATACATAGGAAAAGTATAAGAAGAGTATATAGAAAAGTGACAGCAAGATTATCATCTGGATGATATAGCAAGATGTATATACATACACAGATAAACTACTTTCTTTAAAGTAAGAAAAAATAAAAATAGAAAAAAGTAAGAAAAAAAGTGACTCTTCTTCCTAAGCTTTAATGGAAAAAGTAAGAAATTTCCCATTGACCTAAAATCTGCCCTTTGATTCATGTCTGTGTAAGGTTACCCTGACTCTGCCAGAATCTCTTGGCCACATATTTGTAACTTTTGCTTCCTCAGGTAAGACTAGCCTCAGTGAAGGTGAGAAATAAGGATAAGCTAATGGTCACAGGGTAATGCAAACATCACTGATATTGCTCAGGCCTCAGGCCCTAAAGAGGAGGGAGTACAAAGACCAGGGATTAATCACATTGATCTGGTGTTTCCAGGCTTCACCTTGTAGGGTCACTATGACTTAGTATCATTCTTGAACACAAATGTTCCTGCCCAGACTGATGTGATTCCTTAACACCCTTGAGATGCCCCGGTTGATTCTGCAGTAATCGCTCAGTATATAATGGGTGTTAGGAAGGGAGAACAGGTCCTGGCTCTTGGTGTTATAGTTCCTCAGATGCTGCGCTGCCGCAGAGCAGCTTCTTAATGGGCCACAGTGGTTCCTCAAGTGAGGACCACTCTCTGCAAACCAGACACCAAAGGAAGATATCTGTCAAAGGAAAAGGGAGGTTTTGTCTCCCTAAGAGAAAAAGTTTTGGAGCCTGTTCCTAAGCAGATCTTCTGGAATTAGGTCAGTGTTGGGGAGGTGGCTGTTTGTGTGAATCTAAAATGCAGCAAATTGGATGCTCAGGACTATTCTCTCTTAACATCTCTAATAACTAGGATAACAGTCTTCTGGCTGCACTATTTTATTCATAATTCCATCTAGAGATTTGCAACTTTCAATCTCAGTCTTCAGTCTTTTCCCTGCTCAGTTCAAGTTGGTTTTCCCCATGAGAATAAAGAGCTTAGATAAATTTCATATGCATATCTCAGTTAAGTATACTTTCATCCAAAAGAAGGATTTCAATACAGGCTCTAACAGGACTGTAGTCAATAGAAGGGAATTCCTGATTTCACTTAAAAATTTTATTAATAGTGTTCTCATTGTTTTAAACATATTTTAAGGAAGCAAATCTTAGGTTGATAATTGCCCATTCACATAATTATTTATATTTCCTTTATTTATGTCTCTTCTAACATCATAATTTAACTTGTTTCCCTTTTCTGGTGCCTTTTGCCCCTCCTGCTTCTTATTCCCCTCATTCTCATTGCCAGGGTTTCATTTTCCCACCAATGCCTTCCAATGACAGGAGATCTTTTTAGTTTATTCCAAGTAACCACTCTGTCCATAGTCCCCTGGAGATTTTCTCCATGCTCTTTACAGTTGACCTTTTCTCTACTTCAGCAATGCTATAATCCCTCAAAGAACTCTTGGGAGAGCCTCTTTGTGGGGGTCATTATGTGCTAATTGATGTCCATATTCTCCACTATGTAAGGGATAAGTTTCATGGACACAGTTTTAAGTTCCTGATCATTTTGTCAATTAGAAATTTACAGCTTCTCATTGTCCTCTAAACTGCAGATTTCCTCTTACAAAAAGAATTGTTTACGGGAAGTTAGATGGATGGATGTTTTGATTTTCTGACTTGACTGTATCATCGTTCCATTGTTTACTGGAAAACATTTAACTGCATGCTGACTATGTGTCAAACACTGTGATGTATAAAAAGATGAAGATGATACCACCTCTGGCTGCCGGTGTCCCTGGTTTAGTGGATACAATAAATATATAAGCAAATGTAATAGTGTGAGACTTACTGATAGCGTTAGAAGGAAGTCCTCTGAGAACATCAAAATTGATTCTCTTGGGAGACTGGAGATGAAGAAGGACCACAGGAAGGAAGAGGGAGTCATGCATTTATCCCAGAAGATGTTTGAACAAAGTTTTAGGGAAAGAATAGGCATTCTCCAGGCAGGGCATACAGAGAGGGAAAGCCTACAATGAAGAAAGCCTACAAGGAAGAAAAGGCTACAGGGAAGAAAAAGTGTAGCAAGTGGGAAGGTAAGGAGACTTGGAGGATCATTATATTTTGAGGAAAAGCCTCAGTTGGCTGTAATCAAGAAGGCAAAAGAGGGGGATGAGGGTGAAAATGTCTATGGCACCCAGAAGGCAAAACTCTTTATATGTGATGTTACTGTATTTCCATTTATTTTGCGGGTGAAAATAAGATAGTGGAGACTTTAAAGTCTCAACAATGTGTATAAACCTGCTTCATGATGCAATGTGGAGTGTATTTCTCTGTTTAGGTTAATCTTGTGAAGAGTGTGCCCTTGAAATCCCCAGCTTGTGCTGCACTACCCAGAGTACTCACCTCATTGACAACCATCCATCACTCTTCTCTTCTCAGAGAACTGTGTGTCTTGCCCTAAGCCATTGCTGCTAATGAGCTTATAGAGAGAAAACAGCCCCTCCCTTCTAGGGAGGACTTGGTGCCTTATTTTCCATGCAGAGGAGCCCTGCAAGGAAGCAGCAGAGACCCCACCCCTCAGCAAGCCTGGGGAGAGCCCAGGGGAGAGCCAGTCACAAAGCCCTGCTGCCCTGCAGGCTACCCAAGTTTGAATGGAAGATTTGATCCTCATCTTACCTGATATCTTGGCAAACCTGGCCACTGGTGAATTTCTTCTTTAAAACACAAGATGTTTCCTAAGGCCAATACATATGCTCATGATTTCTCCCTTTCCTCTCTGGAAGGTTCTCTTCTCTCTTTTTTAAGGTTCATCTTACCCATTTGTTCCAACTCTATCTGGGCAATGTCATGAATTTACTTCTTAAACATTTAAAATCCTGGGACCCAAGGTGGGAAACTTCCTTGGCTTATGTGTTTGATGAGTACCTGAAAACGTGAGCCCACAGCTGTTGTGTGCATGTGATATTGTGTCATTCTTAGGTGTCCATTACATTTTCAAAGATTTTCCCCATGGGTGGCTGCAGAGTGCCAAATACTTTCAAGAATACAGATCCACAATTACTTTCATACTCTTCTGGGGTTGGGGGCAACTCTGGAAACTTATTATTTGGGGTAAATTATCTGAACCGATTTGAGGCTCCTTAGTAGTGTTTATCCTTCTTGGCATGCATCTTTATATGTTTGATTCTCTGTATAAGAGTTAATATGCTTCAATGCCCCACCCAGGCCCCAATGGGAGTGCTACACAATATACAGTACGGTGCTCACATTGCTTTTCTGAAGATACAACAAATTCTGAAGCCTGGCCTCTAGGGTTGTGATCCAATATTAATACTCACTTTGGGAAGCAATACTACCTTGCACTATTCCATGTATAGTCAATTATCACTGATTCACACACAAACTCTGGGAATGAAATTAGATGGATACATAAGCCATCCTTTTCTTTTATATTCAAATAAATGCCCCCAAAATGGTGATATACTTTCCAGGTATTTCTATTTCTGTGGGAATGTTTGGTGACTATGTGGAATTTTAATGTGTAAGTCTTAAATCTTTAGCAACCAATTCCTCATGAATTTATTAGAGTTTGTGGAGTTAGTAATCCTACATGTAAATATTATAGTAAAGAGGTTAAAGAAATCATTACTTTAAAATATGACATTACTGCCATCAATGAACATTACTAACCTCACGGGAAACAAACAAGCAAAGAAAATACAACCTTCAGACACATTTAATCTATAGGTAGAATTATTCAGGGATCAATTAAAGTACTTTATTTTCTATGGGAAGCTATGTATAATGTGACTGATGGGCATTTAGTTTAGTAGTTAGTGAGTGAATACTAATTAGTCATAAATTGGGCAAAAATGTAAATCTCTTCTAAGGGAGGATGATTTGAGTTGTTATTTCTATTTACCAGATAAGCAAACTGAGGCACAAGAACAAAAACTGTCTTTGGCCTTGAAGTTTACTCTTGGTTCAGCGAATAACTCATCAATTCCAGTACCACATTCTTCCCCTCTCTTTTTCCTTCTCTTCTTCCTCCTCCTCATTGGACAATTCAATGCCATAAGCCTGCTGCTTATTCTTTTTTAAATAAGAGTTTCTAGTATCTTCACTGACACTGTTTTTCAGAGTCACATGTGATCCAGCATGTGTGGATCATCCACAATGCTGAATTATAGAATAAAAATTATCTGAGGCCTAGGATGGGTTTTATTGGCCAGTGTAAGAAACTCATGACTTGACAGAGCCATTGTGGTTTGATGGGATTAACTCTGAGAAAGATCTATAGCCATCAGTTTAAAAACATTACTAAAAATGAGTCAGATTTAAAAAACAATGTTGCAGTTATGTTTGGGTCAATTTCAATATATGGGAGAGTAAATGTTCACAAAGTATCAGGGCGGGTCTGAGTGGGGATGGGTGGCGAATGCCTGGGACCCTGGAGGATGATACAAATTTAGACTTCAACTTCCCAGAGGACTTCACAATAAAATTTGGTGTTCTTTGTAATTTGGTAAGGTGAGTTAGAGTTGAATATCATTTTCCAGGAGCCATATGCCTGGAGACGTTTATAGAATACCTACTACAGCAATGAAGTCAGTGATAGAGCCAGAATTAAAACTCAGGGCATCTGAGGATCCCGGATCTGCTCTTAGCCATTTTGCCATAACGGGGATGAATTGAGTCACCAGTGCAAACTCTGGGGGAGGGGACTTAAAATAATTTCTTCTGACTACGCTGCATCTTATCTTGCCACATTGTGGGTGACAGAGCCTGTCCTCATTATCTTATGCCCAAGCATGAGCCCTTGTGTAGGAGAAGTGAGAAAAGTGAAGTCTGGGGTGTGATTTTGATTGTCATGTGGGAAGAGGATGGAAGCAACTCCTCCCTCCCCATGGACTGGGGATGAATCCGGGCACCGCATTCTCCTCCCTGCCTGAGAGCTGAGGGTGCAACTCCTACTTCTTTGGCCACAAACACAGATTTTTAGTGACATCAGTTGAGCAGCAGACGATCGGATCTGACTTGTAATTGCGTTCTGCTTCCCAGAAACTCTTACCTCCTCATTGTTAAAGAAAATGTCACCACCTTTGGGGTCACAGGTATCTTTCTTTGAGGCGATATCCAAATTTTACATACAAATTCTTAAAAAGATATGACCGGCTTCCCAGTTTGGGGTGCAAAATAAGGTCTCATTTCTCCTCCTATCCAAATTGTATTGACTCCCCATCTCTGTTCTACTGAGGCTCTGTCTCTCTAGAGGTACCAAACCAATACTTTCTCACTGGAGGGGATCAGTAGCAATGAAAAACCTGTACAGAAATAGAAAAGGGAAAGTTTGGCCATTTCCCCTGAGGAAGACCCTTTCTCTAGTGTGGTTGTCACTGTACGGTGCTGCCACCAAGACAGGAAACCAAGTTTTCCACTACTCACATCCAGGGTGTGAAGGAAACTCCTTCCTCATAGGAAGGATTCTTCTCATCCATGGTTGCTTCACTCCAAGCCAGACCAAAAGATAAGACATAAACCTATCACTTCACACTCATGCACAGATGGTTTCTCCAGGGCACTCTACGGTACCCAGACACTGGTCCATAGGGGTCAGAGAAGTTGTGCAGCACGATGAAGCACTCCCCATCAACGTGGGCCCTGATTTTGAGTTTAAATTCAGCTCTCCTGGGTGCCCCTTTTCTCATGTGCTGATCTTATTCGAGGCAACCCCAGATGTTCAGCACATGTGTGTGTGCTAAGTCTCTTCAGTTGAGTCTGACTTTTTGCAGCCCTATGGATTGGAGCCTTCCAGGCTCCTCTGTCCATGGGACTCTCCAGGCAAGCATACTGGAGTGGGCTGCCATGCTCTCCTGCAGGAAATCTTTCCAACCCAAGGATCAAGCCCACATCTCTTACATCTCCTGCATTGGCAAGTGGGTTCTTTACCACTATGGCTACTTGGGAAGTCCCAGACCTTCAGAATCCTCTAAAAACTTGGAACCTCAAAACTTCAATTCTTCTCCTTCAAGAAGGCTATTTGGCCTCACTATGAATCTACTGATGATAAGGAGAGGGGCAAGTCTAGCTTTAACCATCTGTAGATTTGATGCCTGACAACTTGCCTTGCCAACAACAAAACCACTATGTGCTTGTCTCATGTGATACTATTTAAAATGACTGCCTATTTTTTCTCTGAAAAACAGACAAACAAACAAAAATAATCAGGGGACTGTTATGCTGCTAAAATGAGAAATGACCAGTGTGATGTGCTATTTGATGTCAGTTTTCTAAAAAAAAAACAAATAAAACAAATTAAACAATCAGGAAAACCAAAAGATTCACCCCCCTGAACAGTACTGCTGTGAGCAATATAGTCACCTCAATAGAAGCACTGTTATTGAGGAAAAAAATGCATGATTTCTGAGAAAACTGAGAAAGTAACCACCAACATAGATGTTCTGACTACGTTACGGATCAAGAGAAAGTGTGTTGACTGAATAGTATTCCACTGTGTGTGTATATATATGTGTGTGTGTGTGTGTGTGTGTACATTCATATATCCCTAACATAAGTATATATATTTTCGCTTCAGTCATGTCTGACTCTTTGTGACCCCATGGACCACAGCTTGCCAGGCTCCTCTGTTCATGGGATTTTTCAAGCCAGAATACTGGAGTGGGTTGCCATTTTCTTCTTCAGGGGATCTTCCCCCACTCAGGAATCTAACTCACATCTCCTGCATGGCAGGTGGATTCTTTACTGCTAAGCCACTGGGGAAGCCCCTATGTGTGTCTCTGTGTGTGTATGTGTGTGTTTGTATATATATGTTACAGCTTCTCTATTCATTCATCTGTTGATATACATTAAGGTTGCTTCCATGCCTTGGCTGTTGTGAATAGTGCTGCTATGAACATTGGGCTGCATGTATCTTTTTGAATGAAAGTTTTCTCTGGGTATATGACCAGGAGAAGAACTGTTGGAACTTCTAGCAGCTCCATTTTTAATTTTTTGAGGAACCTCCATACTGTTTTCCATAGTTGATGCACCAGTTTACATTCTTATCAGCAATGTTGGAGGGTTCCCTTTTCTCCACACCCTCCTTAGTATTTTTTAATATTATTTGTAGGCTTTTTAATGATGACCATTCTGATTGCTGTGATAAAAAAGAATGAAATAGTGCCATTTACAGCAATATGGATGAACTTACAGATTATCATACTAAGTGAAGTAAGCCAGACAGAGAATGACAAATATCATATGATATCACTTACATGTGGAATCTTAAAAAATGATACAAATGAACTTATTTGCAAAACAGAAATAAATTGACAGACTCAGAAAACAAACTGAGGGTTACCAAAGGGGAGATCAGGGTAATGGTGGGGTAGAGACAAATTCAGAGTTTGGGATTAACATAAACATACTAAACAGTTCAGTTCAGTCACTCAATCATGTCCGACTCTTTGCAACCCCATGGACTGCAGCATGCCAGGCTTCCCTGTCCATCACCAAATCCCGGAGCTTGCTCGAGTTCATGTCGATAGAGTTGGTGATACTATCCAACCATCTCATTCTCTGTCATCCCCTTCTCCTTCTGCCTTCAATCTTTCCCAGTATCAGGGTCTTTTCTAAAGAGTCAGTCGCATCAAGTGGCCAAAGTATTGGAGCTTCAGCTTCAGCATCAGTCCTTCCAATGAATATTCAGGACTGATCTCCTTTAGGATGGACTGGTTGGATATCCTTGCAGTCCAAGGGACTCTCAAGAGTCTTCTCCAACACCACAGTTCAAAAGCATCACTTCTTTGGTGCTCAGCTTTCTTTATAGCCCATCTCTCACAGGGAAAACCATAGCTTCGACCATAGGGACTTTTGTTGGTAAAGTAATGTCTGTTTTTTAATATGCTGTCTAGGTTGGTCATAGCTTTTCTTCCAAGGAGCTAGTGTCTTTTAATTTCATGGCTGCGGTCACCATCTGCAGTGATTTTGGAGCCGAAGAAAATCAAGTCTGTCATTGTTTCCATTGTTTCCCCATCTATTTTCCATGAAGTAATGCAACCAGGTGCCATGATCTTAATTTTCTGAATGCTGAGTTTCAGTCCAGCTTTTTCACTCTCCTCTTTCACTTTCATCAAGAGGCTCTTTAGTTCCTCTTCGCTCTCTGCCACTCGGGTGGTGTCATCTGCATATCCGAGGTTATTGATATTTCTCCTGGCAATCTTGAACATACTAACATATGTGTGTGTGTGTGTATATATATATATAGGTAAGCAACAAAGTCCTACTGTATAGCACAGGTAACTACATTCAATATCCTATAACAAACCATAATGGAAAAGAATATGAAAAAGTATATATATGTGTGTATATATATATAAACTGAACCGGGCTTCCCTGGTTACTCAGCTTGTAAAGAATCCACCTGCAATGTGGGATACCTAGGTTTGATCCCTGGGTTGGGACGATCCCCTGGAGGAGGGCATGGCAACCCACTCCAGTATTCTTGCCTGGAGAATCCCATGGACAGAGGAGCCTGAGGGGTGAGGGGGTGGCTATAGCCTATGGGGTCTCAAAGAGTTACACACAACAAAGCAGAGTGCATAACTGAATCACTTTGCTGTACATCAGAAACTAACATGAAGTTGTAAATTAACTGTACTTCAAAAAAAATTAATAAAAAGAAAATGTTGAATCTAACATAGCCAGGAAACCTGAGTGCTGGATGAAGAAAACTCCACTTTTGTCATACAGAGGATGACTAACAGCCAGACAATGTACAGAAGGACATGAGGATGGCCTGCCAGGACTAAAGCTAAAAACATTCCACACACTTTTTGTTGACAAACTTAAACTGAACAGTCTACACCCCACGTGGTTTCAGGTAGGGTGAGATCACATCAAACACAGGGTTAATATTATATATATTGAAGTTTCACTGTTCATCCAAAGGTTTATAAAATGTTGCTTTGTGAGTATAACACCTGAAGAACATCAGATTCATAATCACTTCTCCTATTCTTGGCATATGCCTTGAGTAAAGTGCACGTGGAATCACCCACAACACTGTCATGTATTTCCTTTCCTTCCACTTCAAGGAATTTAAATCACATGGGTTAAATTTGCATATGATGTGACTACCCTGTAAGTGGGAAGGGAGGGCATATACATGCGAAGTCTTGAGAAAGTAACATCACACAAGGAAAGGCAATTACTGTCCAGTAAGTGCCAGGAAAAAATCCACTTCTAAAATAGTATTGGTATGGAAACAGGAAATTTATTTTCTGGGTGTTCTCAGTAAGCTGTTAGTCTGAGATGAAGTCAAGGCTACTAAAGAAGAGATGAACACAATTTTTTAAATATGCTTCAAAGTGTTTCTAACTCTGGCTTTGAGGGCACCACCCCAGTTTTCCTATTGGACTGGTTCTTCTTCCTTCTCAGTCTCCTTTGTATCTTTCTCTTCATCTTCCTGACATCAAATGTTAGGATCCCACAAGGCTTAGTCTTTGGATCTCTTCTCTCCTAAATATATGCTTGCTCTTTGCTTGGTGATTTCTTCCATTCTCATGGTTTTGTACACTATATACATACATATCTGATGGTTATGCCTTTATATCTACAGACCAGAGCTCCTCTGGCAACTGCAGACCCACTTACCAATTACCCACCTAACATCTCCACTTTGACATAATAGTCATCTCAAGCAAACATATCTAAAGTTGAATTTTTGATTCCTTATTTTCATCATATTTGCTCTTTCTCTACCATATCCTCTGTCAATGACACCTCCATTCATCAATTGTTCAGGTCAAATATATGAGATTATCCTGCACTCTCTTTTTCTCTCCCACACCATGTCTAATCCATCAGCAAATCTTATTGTCTAAATACTCAACATGTATGCACAATCTCAATATCACTTTGGACATTATCCTGATTCAGGTCACAGGCATCTCTTGTCTGGATCACTGCCCTCCTTCCTTAATTGTTCTTTTTCTATTCTTGCCTCCCTTGGACTAGTCTCACAGTGGTCAGAGATACCTTTTATATATATAAATCAGATCACATATTTCCTTTGTCCAAAAGTTTCTGATGGTTTCCCATTGAGGCTAGAATAAAATCTCAAGATCCTTTATGGCTTTCATAATACTCTAAGGTCTGGCCTTTGCTTAGCTAGTTCTTCAACCACATCTCATGCCTTTGGACATTTCTTTAACTAACCGTAAGTCACTTTGGCCTATAAGAGTTCCTAGAAGACACTATGGAGAAGGCAATAGCACCCCACTCCAGTACTCTTGCCTGGAAAATCCCATGGATGGAGGAGCCTGGTAGGCTGCAGTCCATGGGGTTGCGAAGAGTCGGACACGATTGAGCGATTTCACTTTCACTTTTCACTTTCATGCATTGGAGAAGGAAATGGCAACCCACTCCAGTGTTCTTGCCTGGAGAATCCCAGGGACGGCGGAGCCTGGTGGGCTGCCGTCTATGGGGTCACATAGAGTCGGACACGAATGAAGCGATTTGGCAGCAGCAGCAGCAGCAGAAGACACTAAACCCTTTACTTTCTGAGAACATTTTCCTTTATTTTATTTTATTATTTATTTTATTTGCTAGTCCCCTAAACCTGGGACCACCACCCTCTGTAGTTTTAACATAGCTGTCTCCAAGCCCATAAATCTCTCTACAGAGAGGAGACTGTAATTTAAAAAGACAACCAGGTCTTCATTTACATTTCAGATTCTTAATGCTATGGATCAAACTTATGTTAGGAAGAAGATACAAGATGCTTAAATCAACTTTTTGATTGAATCTTTAATCTAGATGCATTTTAGTAATGAAAATATTAGAGAACCTGCCCAAGATGTTAAGAGATATAGATTGAAAATTTATCATAGTGTGGTTGAAGGCAAAGTTTAAGAGGAAATTAAGAAAAACAACGACTAAAACACATTTCATATTTATAGTGCTTTAAGTTGACACATCCCAACAAACCAGTTCCTGTGGTTTAGGGAAGACCACTGATACACATATCAGAATCGACCATGTTGCAAAACTTCCGTGTTGGTTCTAATAATAGCACAGCTGATTTGTTTAAGTTTTCTAAGTAACATATCTGGGGCACATTCCAAGAATATCATACCCCAACTGAGTAGTATTATGTATGAAGCAATGCAGAAGTTCTCAACATACGCTCAGAAAATGGAACTCTGCATGCCCTTACTAACGAGGTAGAACAAAATAAATGTAAAGATATAATTTAAATGATGAAGATGGAGATTTTAAATAACAGCAACTATTTAAGAATGGAAAAGTCTTACATGAAAGGACTCATAGTAAACATTAAAATCAATAAAGCCTATAGAGTGATTACATTGCATGTGATTTATCCATGTAAATTTAGAAACATAATACAAAAGTCAAAAAAATATAATGGTATGTCATGAAATTCATCATGTAATAATACAATGGATCTACTATCCCAGGTCAATTAATAGCAATTAAGAGGTAAAAAGTGGCTGAAATAGCTCAGTTGGGAGAGCATTAGACTGAAGAAGTAAAACAAGGGAAAAGTAGATGAAATAAAATACACCAAATTCCTTACTATGAATAGTATCAGTCTAAAATTACTGAGAATTTTAGAGATGTGTAAATTTAAATATGTAGCTTGATACTCTACTATGACCAAAGTGGAATTAAAAAAAATCGCAACTTGAAATTTCCTACAGAATAGAAAGGAAAGAACTTAATGTTGATATAACTAAGTCTTTGTGATCTGAAAAAAAATCATTTTTGTATTGCAAAAAATATTTTGCAAAAATAGGAAAACATGTAGAAAAATGTAAGAGTGCTGCAGTCATTAATACGATGTCAAATAAAATTAATTAAAAAAAAAACTGTGCCATGTGAACTCGGATATAATATCCACAAGGATAAATTAGCATGTATCTATTTACTTTTAACTTAAAAAATAAAAATATGTTCTCTTTTTATATGTTCATAAAACATTTAGAAAACATGAAGCAGAGATTAAGATACAAAACTTCAATAATATCCAAAAATAGAGATTGTGCAAGATATCAGATCAAAATTCCAGGAGGTTAATTAGAAAGACAATAAGTACATTTCCATGTATTTTTGAGCTCCATTCTCATTAGTGTCTTTGTGCCTTTGGTTAACATGTAGTACACAGATTTAAAAATGCTCAGCTATTAGGTTTTTTCCTTCTTCCTTACTCATAGAACCTCCAATTTTAGTTGGATATTTGGCCAACCAAAATATTTCCTTGTAGGCAGGTCTACATGAGTGATTGCATTCAGGTCATTGACTTGAAGTTACACTAGTGTGCTCACACTAGTGGGCACAACTTCTGGTACATGTCCTCCAAGGAAGGGCTGCTTCTTTCTGTATCACTTCCATTTTACCACTGGCTGCACAGTGGATTGGAGCACAAGCATCACTGGGCTCTGGTGCATGAGAGCCTCAACTCTTGGCTGAGACCATGGTAGATAATTCTGAGAGAAAGCAGTTTCTGATCCATGATAGAAAAATAAAGCCAAAGTGAATTGTATGAAGGAGTGAGTAGTTAAAGGAAACTAGAAGTGAGGAGTACAGGCTACTCTTTCAAAAAGCTTCACAGTGAAGCCAGGGAAATATGAGGCTGCCATTTGTGGAAGAATCAAAATTGGGAAAGGGTCATGCATTTTGGGTGGGATGAAGCAGAACAGTGGAGTATCTGGAATGTTTATATTCTGAGTCTAGGAAACAACAGCCTTGGAAAGAGAGAGAATAGATCATTGCAATAGTTAAAAAATAAAGTTTGAAAGGGGTTGGAATTCAAAGTAAATGGAGAAAATGCTCATCTCCCATGGCAGAAGGGAGAGATACAGACAAATCGAGAAGTGCAGGCTACAGGAATTTAAGGTCCAGTAGCCTCCGATTCCTTCTGAAACTTAAGAATCAAATTTACTGTGAAGAATGAGGGAAGACATCAAGGTGAGAATAATCCTTAAGGGATTAGAAAAATAAGCAAATTACAGATAAGAAAGAACATGGTTGAACATTCCTGAGCTTTCACCTGAGATTAGCCCAAAGAATTCATCATCAGCCAATGACCAAAGCAATATAGTTTTCTCCAGCAGTGCATCAAACCTTAGAAATTGGAGTCAGAATGAATCATTAGGCTTTTGTAGAACAGATTATTTGCAAGACTTACATAGCAGATGATCAAAGAGTTGGTGGAAATGAGTGGGCTGATGACAGTGTGGTTGAAATAATAAACCATGAAGTCCAGACAAGTAAGGAAATAAACTGAAATGGGCGTGGGGGGAGTGGAGAGGCTGATTAAACAAAGACAGGGCGGGGGCGGGGGTAGTCTAGGCTTGGTCGTGTTGACAGTGGAGCGAGAACGTGATGATGTCTGTTCAGTGGAGATGAAAAGAGCGAACTTGGTGGTCCACAGGGGACATTAAGGAGGACAGAGTGGAACAGAGAGATCAAGGGGTGACAGTGGGTGAAGGAAAGCAGAGAGAGGGAGAAAGTGGGCAGGCTCATGGGGCTGACTTAGGAAATGTGGCATCCAAATGAAGTCGAAATCATGCAGTTTGGAAGCAAAAGGTTTAAAGAAGAAAATTGGCCTGGGGCAAACTTTATTTCAGAGGTTGTGGTGGTAGACCAAAAATGAATGACATACAGACACAAAATCACAGGGAACAAGCCAGCAGGCCCACCAGCTAACAAAGTCAGTTCAGTTCAGTCACTCAGTCATGTCCAACTCTTTATGACCCCATGGACCACAGCACGCCAGGCCTCTCTGTCCTTCACCAACTCCCAGAGTTTACTCAAACTCATGCCCATTGAGTTGGTGATGCCATCCAACCATCTCATCCTCTGTTGTCCCCTTCTCCTCCCGCCTTCAATCTTTCCCAGCATCAGAGGCTTTTCAAATGAGTCAGTTTTTTGCATCAGGTGGCCAAAGTATTGGAGTTTCAGCTTTAACATCGGTCCTTCCAAAGAACATTCAGGACTGATCTCCTTTAGGATGGACTGGTTGGATATCCTTGCAGCCCAAGGGACTCTCAAGAGTCTTCTCCAACACTGCAGTTCAAAAGCATCAATTACTGACTCGGTGGACATGGGTTTGGGTAAACTCCGGGAGTTGGTGATGGACAGGGAAGCCTGGTGTGCTGCAATTCATGGGGTTGCAAACAGTCGGATACAACTGAGTGACTGAACTGAACTGAACTTCTGTGCTCAGCTTTCTTTATAGTCCAACTCTCACAGCCATACATGACTACTGGAAAAAACATAGCCTTGACTAGATGGACCTTTGTTGGCAAAGCAATGTCTCTGCTTTTTAACATGCTGTCTAGGTTGGTCATAACTTTTCTCCCAAGAGGTAGGCATCTTTTAATTTCATGGCTGAAGTCATCATTGGCAGTGATTTTGGAGCCCGAAAGTAAAGTCTGTCACTGTTTCCACTATTTCCCCATCTATTTGCCATGAAGTGATGGGACCAGATGCCATGGTCTTAGTTTTCTGAAAGCTAAGTTTCGGTCCAGCTTTTTCATTCTCTGCTTTCACTTTCATCAAAAGGCTCTTTAGTTCTTCTTCGCTTCCTGCCATAAGGGTGGTGTCATCTGCATATCTGAGGTTATTGATATTTCTCCTGTCAATCTTGATTCCAGCTTGTGCTTCATCCAGCCCAATGTTTCTCATGATGTACTCTGCATATAAGTTAAATAAGCAGGGTGACAATATACAGCCTTGACGTACTCCTTTCCCTATTTGGAAGTCTGTTGTTCCATGTCCAGTTCTAACTGTTGCTTCCTGACCTGCATACAGATTTCTCAAGAGGCAAGTCAGGTGGTCTGGTATTCCCAACTCTTGAAGAATTTTCCACAGTTTGTTGTGATCCACACAGTCAAAGGCTTTGGCATAGTCCATAAAGCAGAAATAGATACTTTTCTGGAACTCTCTCACCTTTTTGATGATCCAACAGATGTTGGCAATGTGATCTCTGGTTCCTCTGCCTTTTCTAAAACCAGCTTGAACATCTGGAAGTTCACAGTTTACGTACTGTTGAAGCCTGGCTTGGAGAATTTTGAGCATTACTTTACTAGCGTGTGAGATGAGTGCAATTGTGCGGTGGTTTGAGCATTCTTTGGCATTGCCTTTCTTTGGGATTGGAATGAAAATTTACCTTTTCCAGTCCTGTGGCCACTGCTGAGTTTTCCATATTTGCTGACATATTGAGTGCAGAACTTTCACAGCAACATCTTTCAGGATTTGAAATAGCTCAACCGGAATTCCATCACCTCCACTAGCTTTGTTCGTAGTAATGCTTCCTAAGGCCCACTTCACTTCGCATTCCAAGATGTCTGGCTATAGGTGAGTGATCATACCATCGCGATTATCTGGGTCCTGAAGATCTTTTTTGTACAGTTCTTCTGTGTATTCTTGCCACCTCTTCTTAATATCTTCTACTTCTGTTAGGTCCATACCGTATCTGTCCTTTTTTTGTGCTGATCTTTTCATGAAATGTTCCCTTGGTATCTTTAATTTTCTTGAAGAGATCTCTAATCTTTCCCATTCTATTGTTTTCCTCTATTTCTTTGCACTGATCATTGAAGAAGGCTTTCTTATCTCTCCTTGTTGTTTTTTGGAATTCTGCATTCAAGTGGGTGTATCTTTGCTTTTCTCCTTTGCTTTTCACTTCTCTTCTTTTCTCAGCTATTTGTAAGGCCTCCTCAGACAGCCATTTTGGTTTTTTGCATTTCTTTTTCTTGGGGCGGTCTTGACCCCTGTCTCCTGTACAATGTTACGAACCTCCATCCATAGTTCTTCAGGCACTCTATCAGATCTAGTCCCTTGAATCTATTTCTCACTTCCACTGTATAATCGTAAGGGATTTGATTTAGGTCATACCTGAATGGTCTAGTGGTTTTCCCTACTTTCTTCAATTTCAGTCTGAATTTGGCAATAAGGAGTTGATGATCTGAGCCACAGTCAGCTGTCGGTCTTGTTTTTGCTGACTGTATAGAGCTTCTCCATCTTTGGCTGCAAAGAATATAATCAGCCTACTTCAGTTTTGACCATCTGGTGATGTCCATGTGTAGAGTCTTCTGTTATGTTGTTGGAAAAGGGTATTTGTTATGACCAGTGCGTTCTCTTGGCAGAACTCGATTAGCCTTTGCCCTGATTCATTCTGTACTCCAAGGCCAAATTTGCCTGTTACTCCAGGTGTTTCTTGACTTCCTACATTTGCAATTCAGTCCCCTATAATGAAAAGGACATCTTTTGGGGGTGTTAGTTCTGCAAAGTCTTGTAGGTCTTCACAGAACCATTCAACTTCAGCTTCTTCAGCATTACTGGTCAGGGCATAGACTTGGATTACTGTGATATTGAATGGTTTGCCTTGGAAACGAACAGAGATCATTCTGTCAGTTTTGAGATTGTATCAAAGTACTGCATTTTGGACTCTTCTGTTGACTATGATGGCTACTCCATTTCTTCTAAGGTATTCTTGCCCACAGTAGTAGATATAATAGTCATCTGAGTTAAATTCATCCATTCCAGTCCATTTTAGTTCACTGATTCCTAAAATGTTGACGTTCACAAGCTAACAAAGTGCTTCTTGTCAATATCTTTCAGAATTCCTTTTGTAAATGTAAAACCTGCAATATGTGCACCGTGAGCTCCATTAAATAAACCATTTTTAGAAAAACTTCTGATCATGATCAGATTACTGTGAATGAGATAGGTTGAATTCTCCCAGTTATTATTACTTTTCCCAATAATAATTCCATTTTAGTTGTTAAGACAAAGCCCTACCAAGACCTCTGTTCTATTGCTTTTTTTACTTTCTCTTGTTCCAGTAGAGGGCACTCAAAGCTCAAAGAAATGCATACCATCATTTTCACAGCAATGGTTGTTTTATCTAATTAAAGCTCATATTTAAATGAAAGAAAGAAATTCTGATTTAATAAGACAATTACCAGTCATGCTTGTATACGTCACTAAAATGAGATGAGATCTTAGAAGTGACTAAATGAGGATGTGCCTCCCCAGACATGCTTCTTTCATTTCCACTCAGCGCATACTGAAAGTAGAAAGGAAATCCTCTTGTCTAAGAAACAGGATGAGCTTTCTAAATGCACGTCTGCCTTGGACCCCTGATTCTCAGTTCCATTTTCATTCTCACGTGACTTTGAGAGAGGTTTTAAAGATGTCTGGAAATCATCTGGTGGACTACTGGAGAAATATCCTTCCATGGAAAAATCTGAGAAAAAACTGATTAGAGAGAAGTGACTTTAAAAACTGAGAAACCTCCTGTTGGCAATTCTGTATGACCAATCAGTGAGGTCTCCAAGACTGAGGTTGCAGCCCACTGTGCGCAGCCCACGGAGCTTCTTAGGGAAGTTTCGAGAAGACCTTGTGCTCTAGAGAGTTATGAAAATGCAAGTATTATGAGTACTTGAGGGGGGACTATTTTCCAAGCAGAAGACTAACTTTGTGTGGCTCTGGTTGCCAATTTGGCAGCATACACAGTGGAAGATGTGAACAGTGGTAACGTAGCTGTCAGCATTTCATCAAAGATTCTCCTGGAGGAGTTAGACCCTGGAGTCAAATGATTCTCCAGCTCTCTTCTTTGCCACAGAAGCCTGCCATGATCCAAACACAGCAGCTTTTCCAAACACAGAGGACCTTTCGGTTTGGCTTTACACGTCCTATGTCGGAACGAGGGTTATTCTCAGGAAGTGAATGGGACCACTCCCAGCCTCCTGAAACGGTGGTGATCCATCAATACAAATTAGCTTCTTAGGTAGAGTTCAGGCTGCTAAAAGGAAGTGAGAATTCACTCCAAAAACGTCTTTTTGGCAGAGATGGTGGATCTGACGTTATAAAGAATATGTTACTAGTTTATGACTTATTTATAACAGATTTTGTAAAGCACTTGTTGTTAAACTCTGCAGCTTTACTGTTTAAACAACTCTCCTTTATCTTCCCCCACCCTCACAGGCACACAGCCCTCGCAGCACTCATAAACTCAGTCCTGTCTCCTGTGGAGTACCTTCACTCTGGGGCTCTTCAGTTGTGTTTTAAATATGTTAATTCCCTTATGCTTGGGATGCAAATGCCAGTGGGGCAAAGGTCTCGTGAAGCTATGCAAAATGGAGATATTTTAAAAAGTACTTTCCCTTTCTCCTAATACAGTGGCAGTACAAGATAATGGATTTAGAATTTAAGACCTGGAGGGTGTGCACTCATCAATAATGAAAATCGAACAACTTTAAGACCATGGGGTTAAATATAGAAAGTGTTTTTATGGTTTGGTTCTAACTGTTGGGCATGTCTAGCCTTGCTCTATATTGCTGACAGGTCAGGAGGCAGCTCTCTCATTTTTTGTTCTTTTTTTCTCAGTTTTCTGACATTGGCTTGATTTATAGTGGTAGGTAATAAATTAACGCTAGTTTGAATCTAGTTTCTAACCCTCCGGCTAAAGATTTCCCATTCCCTGGTTAGGCAAGCTAAATATTTTATTTAAAATAACATCAAAATCATAATAAGAAAATCATTCAAATGAAATTAAATTCCAGTGGATTTAAATAAGCAAGCAATTCCCTATATGACAGCATGGTAGAGTGGAAAACATATAGTCCTGTGAGCAAATCTTGTTTCTATAACAAAGGCAAGCCTCATCTGAGCGCTGAAGAATTGAGGCTTTCAAACTATAGTGTTGGAGACTCTCCAGAGTCCTTTGGACCGCAAGGAAAACAAACTAGTCAGTCCTAAAGCAAGTCAACCTTGAATATTCACTGGAAGGACTGATACTGAAGCTGAAGCTCCAATACTTTGGCCACCTGCTGTGAAGAGCTGACTCACTGGAAAAGACCCTGATGCTGGGTAAGATTGAAGACAGGAGGAGAAGTGGATGAAAGAGGATGAGATGGTTGGATGCCATCACCAACTCGATGGCCATGAGTCTGAGAAAACTCTGGGAGATAGTGAAGGACAGGGAAGCCTGGCGAGCTTCAGTCCATGGGATTGCAGAGAGTTAGACACGACTTAGCAACTGAACAACAACAACAAGCCATATCTTCTCTGAGAGTCTGAGTTACTCTTTCTCAAACCCAAACAAATAATATCAAGATTTTGTGCCTTTGGGAATGATTTTTGTGTCACTTAGGACACAATCAGCTGCAAATAACAAAAGATGGAACTGAGTGACTTAAAGATGCGTATGATCTTATTTCACAGGATGTCTGGGTACTGGCTATTCCCAGGAAAGTTGATTCAGTAGATCATTGATGTCAGCTGTCTGGCAACAGTCTTGGCTTTTTCTTCCTCAAGGTCACAAGGTGACTGTACCCAGTATCACATTTGAGTGACATTTAGAGACAAAAAAATAGGTATTTTTGATATTTCCATTTTCTTAAGGGAGAAGAAAACTTTTCCAGAAGTTCCAGACTTCACTTACTGGCCAGAATTGTGCATTGGGTCCATCTTTTTGGCAAATCAACTTTCCAGGAAAGAATGACCATGTTTGGCTGGATCAATCAGCACTGACCCCTGTGGCAGGAAGAAATCTCAGCCTGCCCTGGAATATAAGGTGAACATGAAGAAAAATCAGAGTTCAAGGTTCAGTATCCCACAGAGGTGATAGCAGCAGGTCTTATTGTAGGTGCTGGGCAGGGTCTGTGGATTCCTCTCAAGCTCTGTTTGCATGTAACTGTGTACACAGACTCACTAGCTTGTAGGTTTCAGAGTAACTTGAAAGCACAGTAAAACTTCAAACAACAGATTTTTCTATCCAACTAAATACACTTCCATTAGCTACTGCACAGTTTGAAAACCCTCCTCTTTGAATACATTTGCAGTTTGTTCAAAGCACTTAGGAGCACGTATTACATTTCTCAAGCAGGATCTACTACACCTATGAAATTTAATTGAGTCCTTGTAACTAGTGACTGAAAATGCATGGCACTCCCTAATATAGATTACGGGAGAAAGCGGCTCCTTTACTATTGCTCTAGCCTTACTAAGTGGTGATGGTGAGGGAGGGAAGAAAAATGCAGTGTTGCTAATAGAAGTCATCATAGTCAAACTGTAAAGTTCACACAATTACATTAAAAAAAATTATTGGAATATAGCTGTTTTACAATGTTTTATCATTTTCTGCTATACAGCAGAAGTGAGTAAGCCATACATATACATATATTCTTTTTTGGATTTCCTTCCCATTTAGGTCACCAGAGAGCATTCAGTAGAGTTCAGTGTGCTGTAGAGTAGGCTCTCATTAGTTGTCTATTTTATACATAGTAGCGTGTATATTTCAATGCCAATCTCTCAATTCATCTCATTTCCCCTTCCCTCACTGGTGTTCATTTGTTTGTTCTCTATGTCTATATCTTTTTCTGCTTCACAGACAGGTTCACCTGTGCCATTTTTATTTTTATAATTCCACATATATGCATTAATACATGTACAATATTTGTTTTTCTCTTTCTGACTTACTTCACTTTGTATGACAGTCTTTACTCTATGTCTTTACAAATGGCATAGTTTTGTTCCTTTTAATTGCTGAGTAATATTCCATTGTATATATGTGCCACATCTTTATACATTCCTCTGTTGATGGAGATTTAAGTTGCTTTCATGTCCCGGCTATTGTTGCCCTTGGCATTGGATAATTTTCTTCCAGGAAGATTTAGAAGATACCCTTTATGAGGTATTTTCTGTCCTTTCCATTTCAGGGAGCCTCTTAGTTCAAGATGGTTTTGTCCATGACTAACATGATGGTCTGTCTTCTCTTCATGTAGATGGTAACTGTTAGTGAAATTAAAATGGAGGAAGTCTTGTTCAGGCTTCAGGAGCAGGAGAGCAGGCCTCTGACCTTTCTTCTGGCCTGCCTGGACACTGCCCAGATTCAATGCCTGACTGTAAGCACAGCTAGTCAGGTAGCTCTTTAGATAAGAAAGGTAGTGGGCCCTGGAATTCTTGAGCCCCTGGAGGTCTGGTCAACCACGTCTGGGAGTTTAATGAAATTCTATGACTCACAGGGTAAAACAAACAGCATTGTAAAAATGTTAAAGTAAAACCAGACCTGCACTTTTTTTTTTTCTTCAGACCTGCACTTTTGTGTGCAAACTGATGATGATACAGTTTGTGGCCTGGAATTATAACAGGGAGCCCCCAAAATTGCAATTTGCAAACTCACCTTTGGAATGGATACACTGCATGGGACTCTTTCCCAATTGGAACGGCAGATTGCTGTTATTCAGGACTTCCCAGTACTGTTTTTAAGTGTGGATATTGGTTGGCCCAATTTAGTCATGTATATGCGGTTACTTATTTCGGTTGTTTCTATTTCTCTCTTCTTTTAATGACTGTATATTGAAATTAAGTCAATTAATCCTCTATTAAGAGCCTTCCTGTAGCTCATATGGTAAGGAATCTGCCTGCCATGCAGGAGACCTGGCTTCAATCCCTGGGTCAGAAAGATCCTCTGGAGAAGGGAATGGCAACCCACTCCAGTATTCTTGCCTGGAGAATCCTACAGACAGAGGAGCCTGGCAGGCTACAGTTGGTAGGGTCGCAAAGAGTCGGACATGACTGAGCAACTAACACCACCACCGATCCTCTATTAAGTATTGAAATTGTTTATTGTATGTAATGAGCAGTTTCTTTTTTTTTAATGAATCCTTTCAACTTGAAAGGAAAGTAAAACTTTTGGCAAAACAGTAGCACCGATGAAACCAGGGATCATTTCTGAGCAGCATAAATGTCAGGGGACTGCCACCCTTTATTTTCATCACTATCATTCTCCAAATCCCAATAAATTGATGGAGTAAATTATTTGGAAGACCATCTTTACCTCTAGCTTTACTATATTGTCTGAAATATTTCTGTTCCTGGGCATGAAGCAAAAATGAGGCTTTTCTGCTGGCATGAGACTGGAGTTCCTTCTCAACCAACTCCAACTGAGATGGAACTGCAATGTGAAGTTCTAGGAGATGGTCATGCTACAAGAGCAACTATGTTCATAAATGATCAGAGTGGATGTCTGAAATACCAGAAGGAGAATCAGGCTGCTCTCAACATTCAGAGGAGTTGGGCAGAGGTGGCTGCCTGTTTGGAATGGATCCAAAAATTCACAGTGAAGATAGTGTGAGCAAGGGAAAGCCCACTAGGATCAAGGGCACAGGTAGAGAGAAGAGGACCCAGCAACTGATGCTCATCAGGTCCTTCAGCCTGGTTTCACCAGGAACATTTTAGATTGAGTCTTCCAGATTATTCATAACATCAATTTATTGGGATTTTAAGAATGGCAGTGATGAAAATAAGAATACATTTCAATTTTTAAAAAATTTAGAGTGACTGTTTCATTTGTATCATTTTTTTAGATTCCACATATAAGTGATATCATATGGTATTTGTCTTTCTCTATCTGACTTACTTCACTCAGTGTGACAATCTCTAGATCCATCCAGATTGCTGCAAATGACATTATTTCATTCTTTTTAATGGCTGAGTAATATTCCATTGTATATATGTACCACATCATCTTTATCCATTTCAAAGGAGTACGTCAAAACTGTATATTGTCACCTTGTTTATTTAACTTATGTACAGAGTACATTATGGGAAATGCCAGGCTGGATGAATCACAAGCTGGAATCAAGATTGCTGGAAGAAATATCAATAACCTCAGATATGCAGATGATATCACACTAATGGCAGAAAGTGAAGAGAAACTAAAGAGACTTTTGATGAAGATGAAACAGGACAGTGAAGAAGCTGGCTAAAACTTTAACATAAAAAAAACTAAGACCATGGCATCCAGTTCCATCACTTCATGGCAAATAGATGGGGAAAAATGGAAACAATGACAGATTTTATTTTCTTGGGCTCCAAAATCACTGCAGATGATGATTGCAGCCATGAAATTAACAGACACTTTCTCCTTGGAAGAAAAGCTATGAGAAATCTAGACAGTGTATTAAAAAGCACAGACATCTCTTTGGTGACAAAGGTCCCTATAGTCAAAGCTATGATTTTTCCAGTAGTGATGTATGAATGTGAAAGTTGTATCATAAAGAAGGCTGAGTGCCGAAGAATTGATACTTTTGAACTGTGGTGCTGGAGAGGACTCTTGAGGGTCACTTTGACTGCAAGGGAAATCAAGCCAGTCAATCCTAAAGGAAATCAACCCTGAATATTCATTGGAATGACTAATGCTGAAGCTGAAGCTCCAATCCTTTGGCCACCTGATGCAAAGATCCAACTCACTGGAAAAGACCCTGATGATGGGAAAGATTGAGGGCATGAGGAGAAGGGGGCAACAGAGGATGAGATGGTTAGATGCCATCATCGACTCAATGGACATCAGTTTCAACAAACTCTGGGAAACAGGAAAGGACAGGGAAGCCTGGGGTGCTGCATCCATGAGGTCATGAAGGGTCGGACACGACTGAGTAACTGAACAACAGTCAATGGGCATTTAGGTTGCTTGTTTACTACTTTTTGATATTTTACTTAAGAGCTGTATTACCAGAAGTAATTCATTGCAGCTTCCCAAAGCCTAGTTTACTCATTCATGAAATGAGGACAACACTAGGACCCACTCACTTCCTGAGAGTGGTGGTGATAGGGGAAGGATTGGTGTAAAACTCACACTAGATCCTCCATGTTGCCCATGTTTTGGAAAAATTCTAAGCTTTAACCACATTCAATGAACTATTTTTTATTTATTACTGCAATCTCAAGGTTTTCAAGGATATATCATACAGCACAGGGAACATAGCCAGTATTTTAGAATAATTGTAAATGGACCATAACCTTTAAAATCATGAATTACTAGATTGTACATCTATGATTTATATCATATTACTGTAGATAGACTATACTTCAATAAAAAATAAATTAAAAACTGAAAAATTTTATTAGATAACTATCTCATTTTATTGAATTTTGTCTTTTTTTGATTATGTGTTGGATTAAATAGTCTTTCATAAGTGAAAAAAAAAGATTTTGTTACAGGGAAAATTTTACTTATCCTTTAGTTTTCAGGCTTCAGGTAATTTTTTAAGAAAGTTCCGGTCTTTCTATCTAGAAAAGCACTGCTTTCATGAACACACAGTAATCTGTTCAGGGCACTCATCTCAACCATAAGCAGAGGAGCTTACCTGCTTTATCGGAATCTCTGTTCCCACACCCACCTTACTAGTTAATGGATGTGCGTGCATGCTAAGTCACTTCAGTCACTTCACTCTTTGCAACTCTATGGACTGTAGCCTGCCAGGCTCCTCTGTCTATGGGATTCTCCAAGCAAGAATACTGGAGTGGATTACCATGCCCTCCTCCAGGATATCTTCCCGACCCAGGGATTGAACTGGAGTCTCTTACTTCTACTGCATTGGCAGGTGGATCCTTTACCACTGAGCCAGCTGGGAAGCCCAGTTAATGGGTATCAGTAGGAATTTAATTAATTTTAATATCAAGGATGTTTTCCTATTGAGAAGTTACCTAAAAAAATTCCTAAAATGTAAAAGAGTGAATTTCTCTTAGCCTATATTACCTGCCACTAGGAGAGTTACCTTGGAAAGGGAAGGCTTTTCAGGTTATGTCCAAGGTAAATCGTTTTGGAATTCAGACATCCCACAAGGCTGATCCTATTATGCTGTAAGAGGAAGAACTTGTGCTGACAAAGTAAGCATAGAAACTGTTGGATAATAGAGGCTAATTGATTGACTTTAATGTCCACCTAGAACATGTTTTGCTTATATGCTGCATTTACCCACACCCAACTGCACACACACTCAAATCCCTCTACATGGGCTCACGTGCACAAACATGTGCCACTGTAAAAAGCACCTCTGAAAAGCCTTCTCTCGGCAGAAGGGTGACTTTGGAAAGCCAGCTCATTCCCTTATGGACTTCTTTGTTACTAGCAGCAAACTCAGCCACTGTGCAACCACAGAGTCGAGTCGGAAAGTCTCTGGATCCAACCCTCTGGATTCCAAGTCTTATGTCTTAGCATAATTCCCAAAATTAAGAAAAAAAAATAGTAAGTGGAAAACGAAATTTTTTTTCATAATGAATGGATGCAAACCAAACTCAACTTATACCTAGGATCCAGGAACATGTTCTTGGACTTGGTTACCTGGAAACAAGTCATTTGAAGCAGGGTCTTCTCAGCATGACTGCTTAACCACCAACACGGTGTGGGTACATGTACAAGACAAGAGACTCAAAAAGAAAATGGAAACATTCAAGGGACGTGGTTGGAAAAATTTCCTTTGACTGTGCAGCCAGTCAAGCCATGGAATAAATTACTTGGGGAAACATCTGTGGCTTCCTAAATAGAGGTGTTCAGGAGAAAAGGGAGATGGAACACACACCCCCATTGTCATTATTAAGCAGCATTTACTAAGTGTGGACAGGGTACGCGGTAGCTTTCCAAATGCTGAGGCACCCTCAGTTCTGTGAAAATGTCTGGAGAAGAGTTGCATTTTGGACAGTGTTGGCTGCAGTGGAACTCATGACTCATGAAGACCCTGCTGGCTGAATCTAAGGCTCCATGGCAAGCTGACAAACTCTGAGATGCCTCCTGCTCAGAAAACCATGTCTCAGGCTGGCTATGAACACAGAAACATCAATTACTATTGTGATCATTAATGGCAACTCTAATAATTAGGATACTTAGAATTGTATGTGTCGTCTAACTTGTTGCCATGTTTTAAAACATTACTAATCTGACAAATCTTTCTTCTCAGGTATTTGATAGAGAAAATTGTAATTGGGACTAGCCACTGAGTCGTGACAATCTACCAAGTCATTTTGAACAGAAACAGGCCAGTTAACAGAAAATGGCATGAATACAGGGAATCCACTTCACTTTAGAACCTCTTCACGGATGGAAAATAAAAGCACAGTTGAATTGATTCATTGTTTCACAGGAAAAAACATGCTCCTGATTCACTTTTTGGTTACCTTCGATACTGAAAGACAACCAAACCAAGAATTTGGGGGAGAGTTTCATTAACTCTGATTTCGCTGAGGCCTGATTGGCCAACCTGTGCACTGACCCATGAAATAAAGCAATAAACAGAAAAAAAAGGAAAACATTTATTCCTCTCCAATGTTTGGCTCCTGGATAGTCAACTGAGTATCCTCATTTTCATTTTCCAATGGGGCTAGAACATTGCTCTCTTCCCTTCGTTCCTCTCCTTTTCTGTCCCTTTCACCTTTCTGCATCAATCTTGGGACTGTCACTTCTAGAAAACAAGGGGACAGATATTGACACAGTGAATCCTGGAAACATTGACTCCCTTGGTAAAGCTCAGCCTCTTCATTTTTTCTGGAGTTTTTTCTCCACTCTTCTCCAGTAGCATATTGGGCACCTATCGACCTGGGAAGTTCATCTTTCAGTGTCATATCTTTTTGCCTTTTCTTATTGATCATGGGGTTTTCAAGGCATGAATACTGAAGTGGTTTTCCATTCCCTTCTCCAGTGGACCATGTTTTGTCAGAACTCTCCACCACGACCCATCCATCTTGGGTGGCCCTACATGGCATGGCTCATAGTTTCATCGAGTTAGACAAGGCTGTGTGATCCATGTGATCAGTTTGGTTAGTTTCCTGTAATTGTGGTTTTCATTCTGTCTGCCCTCTGATGGATAAGGATAAGAGGCTTTCGAAGCTTCCTGATGGGAAGGACTGTCTGTGTCTTGTTCTGATGGGCAGGACCATGCTCACTAAATCTTTAATCCAATTATCTGTTGATGGGTGGGGCTATGTTCCCTCCCTGTAGTTTGCCCTGAGGCCAAACCTTGGTAGAGGTAATGGCAGTAACCAAGACCTCCTTCAAAAGGACTTTTACCAAGCAACTCCCAGGACTATTGTATTCAGTGCCCCTGACCCCACAGCAGGCTACTGTTGACCCACACCTCCACCTGGCCACTTCCAGAGACTCCTGGATACTCACAGGCAAGTCTGGTTCAGTCTCTTGTGGAGTCATTGTTCTTTTCTCCTGGGTCCTAGTGCTCACTAGGCTTTATTTGTGCCCTCCAAGAATCTGTTTCCCCAGTCCTGTGGAAGTTCTATAACCAAATCCCATTGGTCTTCAAAGTCAAATCCCCTGGGAGTTTTCAGTCCCTTTGCTGGATTCTCAGGTTGGGAAATCTGATGTAGGCCCTAGAACTTTTGTAAAAGTGTGAGAAATTCTTTGGTATAATTGTTCTCCAGTTTGTGGATCATCTGCTTGGTGGCTCTATGGTGGGGCTAACGGCGACCTCCTCCAAAGAGGAGGCTAATGGACTATGCCACACAGCAAGCCACTGCTGATCCATGCCTCTGCAGGAGACACTCACTAATTCAAAGGCAGATCTGGATCAGTCTCTTATGGGGTACATGGGTCCTGGTGCACAAAAGGTTTTGTTTGAGCTCTCCTAGCATCTCTGGGGTTTGATTCTAAACATGATTTCGCCTCTCCTACCAGTCTTCCTGGGGCTTCTTCTTTGCCCTTGACATGGGGTATTTTCTTGGGGGGGAACCAATCTTCTCCTGTCGATGGTTGTTCAATGGTTAGTTGCAATTTTGGAGTTCTCTCAGGAGAAGATGAGCGCATGTTCTTCTACTCCATGATCTTGAAGAGCAACATGCTCAGGAGGTCACATTTTCAAAGTCTGTTGATTAGATTACTGATCTGTGTCATCATACTTGAAGACTCTACACTGTGGGAGCAGAAGTGGCATTATTCTTTCAAGAGTATCATAAAGGAATCCCTAAAGGAAATCAGTCCTGAATATTCATTGGAAGGAATGATGGTGAAGCTTCAATATTTTGGCCACCTGATGCAAAGAGCTGACTCGTTAGAAAAGACCCTGATGCTGGGAAAGATTGAAGGTGGGAGGACAAGGGGACGACAGAAGATGAGATGGTTGGATGAGATGAGATGGATGGATTGACTCAATGGACATGAGTTTGAGCAAAGTCTGGGAGATAGTGAAGGAGCGAGAAGCCTGGAGTGCTGCAGTCCATGGGGTTGCAAAGAGTCAGATGTGACTGGGTGACTAAACTGAACTGGTAAAGCTCTCCTGGCTAGAAGTGGAAGTACCTCTATAAAGGCATCTTGGGAAAAGGGATCTGTATCCTTTGGGTACAGAATATCACAGAATCAGTTCTAAGAAGAGTCATACTGAGTGAAGTCAGTCAGACAGAGAAGGAGAAATATCGTATATACCCTATATGTGGAATCTAAAAATAAATGATACAAATGAACTTATAAAGCTGAAACAGACTCACAGACTTAGAGAACAAACTTATGATTGTTGGGGGGGAAGGATAGGGGAAAGGGATGGTTAGGGAGTTTGGGATGGACGTGTACATATTGCTATATTTAAAATGGATAACCTACAAGGACCTACTTTAAAGCACATGGAACTCCGCTCAGTGTTATGTGGTAGCCTGGATGGGAGGGGAATTTGGGGGAGAATGGATACATGCATATGTATGGCTGAGTCCCTCTGCTGTTCACCTGAAACTATCATAGCATTGGTAATTGGTTATCAGTTCAGTTCAGTTCAGTTGCTCAGTCATGTCCGACTCTTTGTGACCCCATGAATCGCAGCACACCAGGTCTCCCTGTCCATCACCAACTACCGGAGTCTACCCAAATCCATGCCCATTGAGTCTGTGATGCCATCCAACCATCTCATCCTCTGTTGTCCCCTTCTCCTCCTGCCACCAATCCTTCCCATCTTTAGGGTCTTTTCCAATGAGTCCCAATACAAAATATTTTTTTTTAAGAAGAAGAATGCATGCCAGATTCTAGGAATCACTATTAACTCTCCTTTCAGGGTACTTAACCACATCACAGAAGTCAGAGAACAGAGCTGAAGAATTCATATACCCTGTCTAATTGCAAACATCAAATGTGATAGCTGTCTTTGCAACACAAGATGAAAAGGAAAAAAGAAAACACCAACATAAGAACTATACAATTGAAAAAAGAAAAGTGCCCATGGTGTATAACATTCAAGGGAAAAGTATTCTTCCTAAAACTATTTACTAATTGGAGCACATATTAGAAATCTGGCATTATAAAGCAGCCTAAGAAAAAGTAGCCTGAAAAAGAGTGCTATGTGATAAAAGGCAATAGAATAACTTAGAAAAAAAGGATGAAAAAATAACTAAGAGAGATAAAAAAGGCTTGTAAAGAAATGAAAATTGCAATAACAGAATTAAAATATGTGCTAGAGACTATACAAAATAAGATTAATATTGAATAAACTTTAACACTAATGAGTGTGATACTCTGCAGTATCTCTTCCAGAAAGAAAAAAAAAAAAAAACCATGATATGAACACTGAGAGAAGAAAGATATGTGGTTCATAAAGTGAAAAGCCTAGCTAAGAATTAAAGTTGTCTCTGGAGAGGAAACCAGACTAATTATAAGAAACCTTTCTAGAGCTAAAAGAAATATCGGTGTGTAGGATGAAAAGCACCAAAGAGACTTCAGGAAATGTTAATAAAAAAAAATCTCTCATATCATTATAATAAGGTTTTGAATTATGAAGATAAATAGAAACAAAATAAAACAGAGTTAGTGAGCATCCACAATAAAAAAAGATAGGAACAAGCTAACTTTGAGAGCAACAAAAAAATCAAGAAAGTATCAGATCTCTCCAGTAGCAAATAGAAAGCTAGAAGAAAGAACATCGATCAAGTGTTAAGATTAAGAAATGAATGCCAGAGAATTTGATTCAATCAAGTTTTTATCCACACATGACAATCCAGAAAGTCATCCTCTGATATGTGCTATGGTATCATCAGGAGTTATAGGTACAATTATGGTGAAATTATGAATAAAGGCTGATGATGAGTATTTGTAAAACATATTGTTTCTAAAGTGACTAAAATAGCTCTTAAAATATTTACTTAAATTCCCCAAAAGCCTTGAGAAACAAGCATTTGATAAGATTTATGGCCTCTCTATTTAGAGAAACTAAGATTTAGTTTGATTGTCATGACAATCAGAATCTCACTAATACAAATGGAGTCAGGATTCTTATTTTCTGATTGTTGATGCAGAGTGCACTAATTATCAGATTACTCTTTCTATTTTTGATTTAATTTTCAGAAGTTGCTATAATAAAAACAAGCAAAAAAAGAAAATCAACTTGAAAGGTTAGGTTAGTGCCTATGTTTCATTAGAAGCTTTCTTTAGATTCCATTAACAATCTTGTCAACTACAACAGAGAAATTCCTTTAACAATGATGGTTTCTTATTTTTTTAGGTCCTAAGTATGTGCCAGGCACTGTTCTAGGCACTAGGGCTTAAGAAATAGAACTAAAGTAAACAAAACCATGTGTTTGTGTCTCCAACCATCAAGAGTTAGGAGGAGGAGGATTTCCCTCGTGGTCTAGTGGTTAAGACTCTGTGCTTCCCTGGTCAGGGAACTAAGATCCCACACGTTGTGGGGCATGGCAAATAAATAAAATGCAGGCATCAAGAAAGCAGGATCAAATCTCTTAAAAAAAGAAAAAAAAAAAGGAATTGCAGGAAAGAGTTTTTAGAGAAACAGACCTGTCTAGATTATAGCCAAGGAAATTATTACTTGGCTATAATTATGATAAATCATGATAATCAAAAAATATAATCAAAATCATGGTAATAAAAAAATCACGATAATTAACATGCCAGCTATGGTAATTAACATAGTTCATCTTGAGTGTGAGGATACAACTGTTATAGCATGAGGAAAACCAAAGGTATGGAAAGGTGAACAAATAGAAAAATTGCTGATGGAGAAAACAAATTATTTAGGGCACAGAACAGAAAGTGTCCTTTCTAACGGCACTTTAAAAACTATCCTTAGGAATATTTTAGAAGTTTAACCCAAAGACATGAAAGAAAAGTTGGTGTTCAGTCGCCAAGTCGTGTCCAACTATTTGCAACCCCAGGGACTGCAGCACTCCAGATTTCCCTATCCTTCACTATCTCCCAGAGTTTGCTCAAACTCATGTCCACTGAGTCAGTGACTCCATCCAATCATCTCATCCTCTTTTGCCCCCTTCTTCTCCTGTCCTCAATCTTTCTCAGGATTGGGGTCTTTTCCAATGAGTGAGGTCTTTTCCAACGAATAGGCTCTTCGCATCAGGTTGCCAGAGTATTGGAGCTTCAGCTTCAGCATCAGTCCTTCCAAAGAACATTCAGGATTGATTTCCTTAGGATTGACAGGCTTGATCTCCTAGCTGTCCAAAAAACTCTCAAGAATCTTCTCTGGCACCAAAGTTCAAAAGCATCAATTCTCTGGTGCTCAGATGTGGCTTGCTTTAGTTATAGAAGCCAGATTTGCTCACAGCACTCTCAAGAGTCTTCTCTTACAGCTCTTTTTTCTTTTGTATGCCAAAATATATTCCAAATATTCTGGATTAAAGAATAAAATGCAAAAATAGTTTATAGAAAAATATAAATAAATATCTATTTGATTTCCTGATGGAGAAGAAGGTTTACCATAAAGTAAAAGATTCCTAGATTAGTCTATGTTAAAATGCAAATTCTTTTTTGGTCCAAAACACTATAAAAAAATCAAACAGTAAAAAGCAAACATAAAAATTAAAATAAATTGTAGCAGACAACAGGTTAGGATTCTTAATATTAAGAATTCTCAATAATAAAATACATTTTAAATTATGTATATATAAATTGTATTTAAAATATAAAACTATACGAATTCTTATAAATAAAAAGTATAAACAATGGGCAAAGGACATGAAGAGCTACTCAAAAGAAAATTGTGTGAATGGACAATACAATGTTTCATTTTAATTAATAATTTTAATTATTAATTAAATTCAGATTAAAACAAGCCATACACCATATCTGGGCTGGGGGAAATACTACGATAACCTCCAGGCTAGATCATGAGCCAAGAGTCATGCGAGAAATGGAAACCATAGAGAAAAGTAATAGCACGTAGCATCTTCAAATTGGGCTGACGGATCTCCAGACTTCAAAATAGCACTGAGAAGTCCTGAGTAACAGCAATCTGGAGTCCCAATTGGGAGGGTTCCGGGCAGTGTATCCACTCCATGGGTGAGACTTCAAATTTCAGTGTCAGGGACTCCCACTTATAATTCCAGACTGCAAATAGATATCATCATCAGTTTGCACACAAAAATGCAGCTCTGGTTTTATTTTAACATTTTTGCACAGAATTAAGCAGTATCCAGGCAGTTTAGAAGCAAGATCAGAGGCCTGCTCTCTAGCTTCTGAAGCTTGAACAAGACTTCCTCCATTTTAATTTCCCTAACAGTTGGCCTCAGGAATGTTTAGGCTGAAGAGCATAGGAATGAGGCAAAATAACAAAAGCAGTCTTCTTAAATCTATGTTGAATAACAATTACAGATAGTCAATAGAAATAAAGTGATCCAAGAAACAAGTAATGGGTTAAACAATGCAGAAAACAATTTTTGAACAATTAAGGATTTAGTAAAGTCTCACCGTGAAAGAGAAGTATGTTTTTGTACATCAACTCCTACATCTATTAACTTATTTTCAGCAATAGTAGTAACAACAGAATATTCTATCAAGGTACAGTTAGGCTTGGCTATGAAATTTGGTAACTCTTTGGCTTCTTGCAAAGTCTTACATAAGCATTCTAAAGGGAAGCTAATACTGGGAATAGAAAGAGTTAGGAAATAACATTTGAGTCCACAATTCCTGAGTTTTCCTGGGAGGTCTCCTTCCAATATAAATGATCAAATGTGTTGTGAGTGTGTGCTAAATCACTTCAGTCATGTCTGACCCTTTGCAACCCCTTGGACAATAGTCCACCAGGCTCCTCTGTCCGTGGAATTCTCCAGGCAAGAATACTAGAGTGGGTTGTCATTTCCTTTTCCCAGGGGATCTTCCTGACCCAGGGATTGAGCAGGAGGGTTCTTTACCGCTAGCACCACCTGGGAAGCCTAAACACATGTTAGGCATCTGGAAAAAGAGGTTCCTAACTGATACGTGGAGACAGTTTCTAAATCATTGGTTAAAATACCTACAAGTTGAGGAGCTATTTGAAAAAATACTATAGGATTTAGGGAAGATAGTCCATTCACAATAGTTGGTGGAGTTCTCCAATAAGTAAGATTCTCAAATGCAAGAAGTTGGTCCACATAGCAGTCCCCCTAGCTTTGCCATAGTCTATGGGTAAGTCAGTACAATTATTAAAGTAACACATGAAATTGGCACATAATACTAGTGTTCAAGGCTTGAGCTATATTTTTAACCAGTGCTGTGTAATCTAGCAGACAGATAAAGTTGTCCATAGAAAGGCAAAGTTCAGGAAACTGGCCTTACTTGCTGGGCAGGTGGAGTTAACCTGAGTTTGGGTCTGGCTCATGTTTCACCAGCTGAAAATTCCCTAATAACTTTCTTCATATTTTTCTTTTAATTGTGGCATATTCTTGAGTATTGAGGCATAGATGACAATCCAAATTACATTCAGGCTTCCAAGAATAATCTTGATCCTGAGACCCCCTGTATGTTGCTTTTTCTTCCAGATGGCCACATTTTGGGTGTGCCCACTAAGTCAAACCTTTTAAGTCACTGGAGTCTGGATCAACTTTCACTGCTTGGATTCAGATTTGTTCATATCACCAAATTGGGTGGACCAACATCCAGACTAAAAAGTGCACCGGCAAGTCCCAAGTAACAGCAATCTGGAGTCTCAATGGGAAGGAGTCCTGGGCAGTGTGTCCATTCCACGGGTGAGACTTCAAATTGCAGTTTTAGGGGCTCCCACTTATCATTCCAGGCTGCAAACTCACTTAAATAATTTTGGATGCAATAACTCAACTTCTAGGAATTTATTTGAAGGAAATAATCAGAGATGCATTCAAAAATGTAAAGATATCTGTAACAATAATTGCAAAATTCTGTGAACAACTTCAATGTACAATAATAGTAGACTGGTTTAAAAATAAAGGCACATTTCTATGCTAGATTACTTCCCAGGCATTAATATTTTTCAAGAACTAATTGGACCAATGAAAATAATAAATGGAAAGGATCATCATACAAAATTATACTTACAATATATGTTTACAAGCTGATTGAAATTTTATTTTACACATACTCATATGAATGCATGCATGCTCAGTTGCTCAGTCATGTCTGACTGTTTGTGAACCCCTGAACTGTAACCCACCAGGCTCCTCTGTCCATGGGCTTTTCCAAGCAAGAATAGTGGAGTGGGTTGCCATTCCCTTTTCCAGGGAACTTTCCCAACCCAGGGATAGAACCCAAGTGTCCTGCGTCTCCTGCATTGGCAGGCAGGTTCTTTATCACTTCTGTATATATGTATATATTTTATATAGGTATAATATATAGATATATGTATAATATAGCAGCATTTTAATAATGATTATTACTGGGAGGGATGATTATCCATGATTTACATCTTTTACATTCATCTATTTTTTTCCACATTTTGTACAAAGAATCTCTGTTACTTTCAGAACCAGTACCGATGCTATTTTAAAGGCACCAATTTTGGTATTGGTCTCCTCTTCCTGCTTGCTACCTTCATAAGCTTTCCTTCTGTCCTGATGCACCAGAAGAGGGCGTCTCAGCCTCTCCCCACTCACATAACAGCTGGATTACCAGGTAGGTGGGGAATGCTGCCCAGGTCAGTAAGGATTCTAACTTGAGGTGTCTCCCTTTCCTTGGTGGCCACATTCCTTTTCTGGGTCTCCTAGAAAATTGTAGAGAAGTTTATTTGAATGCCCCCATGAAAGTTTCTTCTGATTTGTTTCAAATAGAACCCAATGTTTTTGACTTGTGCTTGTCATCCTTTTGCTCTAGTTTCACCTTGGCAGCTGCTAGAAACCAGGAGTCTTTCCTCAGTAAGAGAAGATTAGGGCAAAGATTGACTCTCAGCCATGGCTTTGCCTTCCCAACCACAAGCAGATTTGTGGAAATGACCAAATTCACACCTACAACATAACTTCAGTACCTGAACCTTCCTTTGCTTCTTAAAATGTACCTGCTATTATTCATGGTATCAGTTAGGGGGCAGCAGATATCCTGGCATGCTTTGCAGTCTAAAGGAGAATTCCAGTTTGAAGATCCTGAAGTTGCTATGTATTGGATGACTATTTTACATAAGGAATATGGTCTGGCAGCTCTTTCCTGCATCAGCTGATGATTTTGGGGAGCCAAACCTCTCACCAAGTAGAGTGCTTGTAATTTAAAGCTGAGAAAAGGTGAACTCAAGTAATAAACTGCCCTGTGTAATTACTGCACTCTGCCTCACCGAGTCAGTTTCATCACTATCTAAATATTACAGAGCCGCAGACTTCTCTTTTGGTCTATCATTCTGTCTCTCACACACGCCTAAGTAAACTTTATTTTGACTCCTTAAAACACTGTCAGGTTGGGACTTCAAGTAAAGACAGGAGTGGAAATACCTATAAAGCTGCTTCTGCAAGGGCCCAAGTTTAAGAGAATAAAGTATAACTTGGCCTTGATAAAAAACTTTTTTTTTCTGATGTATACATATTACAGACATGCTCCTTTTTCAAATATGCAGAGGTAGGGGGCACCCACTGCCCAGCCTGACAATTTGTTCAAAATGTTTTAAAGAAACAACAGTGACTCAAGTCTGAACTCTCGAGCATCTTCAAACCAGTTTCCTTTTGACTTAAGTCATATGTTATTTTTCAGTTGTCAGAGGTCCCTCATCTGATAAATAGGAGATAGGGAAACTGGGCACAGAGAGGCAGACTGACTAGTAATGGTCAAGCCACCAGTAACGGGGTCAAGATGTGCAGTCAGGGCTGGCCGGACCAGTCTGCCTTAATGTCTTTTCATAGCACATTTTCTCATCTTTCCAGGGTCCTATACAGCAGTTTCAGAGAGGTCAGTTCAGTTAGTAAAGCCTTTTAGAGAAAGAAGTAATACTAGTGAGTAACATTAACTCTGTGCCAGGCATTTTTCTTTATGCCTTGCAAGTATTAACTCATTGATTCCTCACAATGATCCTATGAAGGAGAGGCTAGTATTATTAGCACTCAATGAGAGCTAAGCTACCAATACGGAATCTGCCCAGCATCCTGCAGCTTGAAGGCAACCCAGTCCGTCTAACTGCAGGGCCCACAACGTAACTGCCACCTTTGAGCGCATCATCCAATGGTGCTTTTTCACAGTTCATATCCCTGGGGTGCAGAGATTGTGTCCTTGGTGATTATGAGACCCTGGGGAGCTGCATCTACCCACATCCTTCTGGTCCTCTTCAGGATGTGCTGTCCTCTCCAGTCAGAGGCTAGAGTAAAGCAAGAGTTAATTGGGATGTGATGGTTCTAGGGACCAACTCCATCTTCATCTTAAGACCAGGAAAAGCTGTTTTGAGCAGGACCTTCCTCCTTGGGACAAGGAAACTTGGTGAGGTTTGGCCCCTATATGCCTCCACCTGAGAGCTAAGCTTTTCTCTGGGAGTTTGAATTTGAAGGTTAGGAACGATGGCTCAGAGGGGGAAAGTGTGAATTGGTAATCGCTTTCATATGACACTTGAGAGATGTTATAATAAAGCTGAGTAAATTGGAGCATGAGTTAGCCGGCCCTTTGCCTAATGATGTCACCCACTTTCTGCTTCCTCCAGCCTATGATTAATAAAAGGGGATTATTACAGTAACTCACTCCTAGTGGGCAGTAGTGACTTCAGCACCAGCTGAGCAAACTGACTACATTTAGTCGTGCGTGTGCATGTGGGCATTTTTTTTTCCCTGTGACTAACATGAAACTAACAGCATCTAGTAAAACAAAAGCTCCTTGAAATTTGGGGGACTTATTGGGTGAACTTTTTTCTCCAGGGATCACAGTTTTAATTACTCTCATTTCATACTTAAATGAGGCAAAAGGACAGGATTGGCTTCATGTCCCCATTTATTAAGCGATCACAAATTCACCCCTGCCTTGTTGGAAAAGAGGTGTTCTGAAGCTTTTTTTCCTTCTAATACATTGTCTCTTCCTTCTTTCATCATTCAATCCCATCTTTAAGAGGAACTTGGTGAGTATCCAGAAAAGGAGGACAGGGGCTGTAAGTTAATTTTTGAAAGTCTAAGGCTAGTTGTAGACTCCAGAGATTTCAGTGAAACTCTCCAAATACTGTGCTTAATTACAGTGTTCTTTCCCAAGTTGATAAAGAGTAACAGAAGTCCTGCCTGCCAAGGCACCTTTGCAAACTTGACCTTCCTAAAATTAGAGTGGGGCACCTGTAAATATTTACTAACCAAACCACGGTGTCAGTGTCTGTGAAAGTACACCGTGCCCAGAACAAGGGCACTCCTGTCATGCAGGCCTGGATGGGCCTTGGGGGTGCTCCAGTAGAAGGGTAGAACCTTTGGACTCTCTATCGGCACAGGAGAGAGGCAGTGATTCACTGATTAAAAAAAAAAAATACACACAGGACTTCCCCCATTCTTTTCTGTGTCTCCTCTCCAAAGCTACAACTTGGGAGCAGGTCGCGGGGGTATCTTTGTGGATGGGCAACATTGGATTAGGATCAAGATTCCTTCTTTTATGAGTCTAATGGCGTCTGTAGGCTAAGCCTCTACGTCCTCCAGGCAGCAACATGGAACTTTCAACCCAAGGGGATCCAGGTGAGAACCACAATTACGACGATTTGTTATTCATTCCTTTGCAAGTATTGTTCATCATCTTCTGGGGCAATAGGAAGAGCAACCAGATGTTCCCTGATTGGATTAGAACTGACTTTTGATAAACACTTTCAAAATATATGTTGGTTAGTAAGGCCTTTGAGGGCATATTTATTTCATGTGCATTAGTGTTAGTGTTGCTTTTATTTCTTTTTCAATGTCTATTTTTCTCTAGAGGTTATAACTGTGTATTTCTCTCTCTAGATTGAGTTTTTCACCAGGACTAAATGATTACTTCTTGGGAAGAAATCCAGGCTTTTCTGAATCATTTGGAAGTGGATGGAAGTCTTTGGTTCTAAAATAACCATCTATTGCAGAGATCAGATTCAGGTGTTGGCGTTGATGAGATGGCGTCTGAGTGTCTAAGACATTCCCCTCCTGCTTTGTTCATCTCAGAACATTCTCTGACTGACCCACTCCTCTCTGGATAACCCAGGTCACTTAGGAACTAAGTGATAAGCCTGGAGAGCTGGCTTTATTGTGCAGAGATCAGCATTTCACATCTAAGCTAGATGGATCCAGCCAAATTCCCTTTCGTGGGTTTCACCAGCGTTTGTTGATGATGCTGATTATTTTCTGTGATATGGGCTCCTTCACAATATTTCCCCCGGTCCTCACAGGAGAGAAGCACCTGAAGGGGCATGGCCTTCTTTGAACAGTCATACCACTTCCTTTACAAAGGAAGTTTGGAGAATATAAAGTTGCTTGGCACATGCATTAGGATTTAGCAAAGCACTGTTTTCTCTCTGTGGATATTGATTGTGTGTCATTCCCCCAAGGTATTAAACAAATAAAATCAGCCACATCATATTTGCTTGCTCTGGGAGCAAGGCATGGTAATCTCACTTTTTCAAATTTCACTTCAGGGAATTTGCTAGTGAGTGGATTTCTCAGATACTGACTTGCTCAAATGAATAACTCATTCTTCATTCACTTTTTGTCTTCCATTATCTGTTGCCTCCTAACAGCTTGGGTGGGGGCCAATTCATCTCACTTTGCTGCTGGTCACCAAGATTCTGCTTTTGGTTCAAACACAAAGCCAGAAGCAAATACATGGAGGCCTCCCTGGAAAGTTGGTGGGGATACTTGAGAAGTACCCTCGCTATGTCAATATCTGCTGTGCGGTGCAGGCTTCTGGTAATCAGGAAGCCCAAGACACACAAGGAGGCAGAATCACTTGAATGATTCCTCTCTTGCATAGATGCCGAGGCCCCTTGGAGCATGGATGGGAAGGAAATTAGGTGAAACTTTGGAATGATAACTCAAAGTCAGGGTTTCTCCACTGCAGAGGAGTTACCATTTGGGGTCGGATGATTTCTTTGCTGAGACGGCTGTCAGGGGTATTATTAGAATGTTTAGGGGCATCCCTGGCTTTTACCCACTAGAGGCCAGTAGCACCTTCCTTCCCAGTTACACCAAGCAAAAATGTCTTCAGACATGGCCATATGTCTCCTGGGGAGCAAAGTCATGACAGTTGAGAGCCACTGCTGTAGATGGAGTGATAACAGTCTATTTACTGAGGTTTTTCTTTCTTTTTTTTTCCTTAATCATTTTAATTCTAGCATCTGGGTTCCCTTGGTTCAGGTAAGGCACTTCCAACTACTCTTAAAACAGAGTAGTTGCACATAGCACAAGGCCTTGTGGGATATTCTGGTGGTTCAAAAGAAACAGGATGCTTAGGAATAAGAGTTTTAGATTAACTATTTCTGATCCTGTTGTGTTCTAGTGAATTTTGGAGGACTTTTCATTAAAAATTTATTTTATTGACGTATAGTTGATGGACAATGTGTTAATTTCTACTGTACAGCACAGTGAATCATTTATACATATATATGCATTCTTTTTCATATTCTTTTCTATTATGGTTTATCACAGGATATTGAATATAGTTCCCTATTCTATGCAGTAGGAACTTGTTTATTCATTCTATAGAACAAGAGTTTGCATCTATTTATCTCAAACTCCTAATCCATCCCTTGGAGGAATTTTCATGTTTCCCTCTTCCTCTCTATTTAGCTGTATTTATTCATTGATTTGACAAGCAAACAGCTTCCTAGTTCAGTTTAGAATGTGAAATGCTCATTCTTCCTTGTCCCAAATCTCTCTTCCTAACCCAGCGCCCAGGAGATGGGCAAGCTCCGGCTGTCCAGGAAACAGGCAGGGATTGCCAGTTCCCTATTCAACCCAAACCATTCCATGCGACTCCGGAAATCTCCCGGCAGCAAATACCACTCTGGATCCCGCCCACGTTTTCTGGATCCGGAGAGGCGCTGCCTCTCGAGGGAGTCACCACTCCCCACGGAGGCAAGGTTTTCCTGCCCGGAGCCCAGAATAACAAGTCAGCTGCTGAGAACACCTCGAATCTTATTGATTTCTCCCTCGAGTCACGTTTTCTGTTCGGTTTCCCAGACGGGGGGATGAACCAGAAATCATGCTTTTGGGGGAACAGATTTTTCATAGGAAGGAACTAAAACACCCTGAGTTGTCAGCAGCCTAGTGAGTGCTGTGAACCCCACAGCCTCGTGCCATTTCGACTGAATCAGATGACAAGGTCCCAGTCACCTGCTTGGGGCGTTCACGCCTCCTAGTGGGTATTTTTTTTTTTTTTTAACAGAATAACAGCAAAGCCAAAGCGTGAGCAGCAGCTAAAACAACAGAGCCATGAAAAAAAACAGTCCCCTTTTCTAGGCCTGTCTGCTTGTTCCAGGAGTAGTGAGCAAAGAGACCAATTAATAGCATGGATGGAAGCCGAAGGACAGACGGTTTGCTTGAGAAGGAAAATGAACATTCTCGCTCCTTGATCTATGCCAACTTTGCACGAGGACAGCTGCTGCCACGGGTAAACTCCACTATAGGTTAGCCGTGCCCCAAGGTGTGTGTCACCGCGGTCCCAGGATGGCGCAGGGACTCTGGTCTCTCCCTCGCTCGCACCGTTGAGCTCTTATCCTTAAACGAACTTGGTTTTTTGACCAGCTCACTAATTGTGATTGAAAACACCAGCTTTCCCAGCAAGGCACAAGCCCTGGAGTTTAGCAGCAGCAAGACAGGCCCTAATTGCTCCATTTACATAAAAGTAGAAACATACAACTTCTAAATATAGATCTCTGGCACATCGCGCCTTTTGCAATTACAGTAAAATAAGGTACCACAGTTTCCCTCCCGGCTCCTCGAAGCAAGCTGCTCCACCGGGTTCTCCAGGGGCCGCTCCTCCAGGCGAGAACAGAGCCCTGCAAAAGGCTCCAGCGAAGAGTCGAGGAGCTTTGTGAAGGAGTCAGTAAATCAGGCCTCCTGCACTAGGTGAAAAGCGCGGTGGCAGCCGGCCACCGTGCTAGCGCAGTGGCGGGGAGGACCGGGCTCCGCGATCCGAAAGGGGACAGAGCTGGCGGGGCGGGAGCGCTCCCCGCGCGCCTCTGTCCGCCTGGGAGCCAGCCCGCAAGTCCCCTTCCTGGTTCCTGACATTGGCCGTGGCTTTCAGTCTTGGCACCGATAACTGGGTTCAGAGATTCCCAGCTGCACTTACTGATCAGTGATTTCCCTCCCCCCTCCCTCTCTGAATTCTCTAGCTGCCAAAAGGGGGGAAAAATCAAGAGCTGCTCTTAAAAGAAGTTGCCCTTGCTGGTGCTCCGGGTAAAAATAGAGGCGGCCGCTGCGCAAGGCTTGGCCCAGACTCCAGCCCCGCGAGCCGAGCTCGAGCAGCGGCCGCGATCCGGCGTGATCCCCGGGAGCTGCCAGCAGGTGTTGCTCAAGGTACAGTAGCAGGCCGAGTAGCGGGACCGCAGGGCCGGGGTGGGGGAACTGGGGCGCGGGGGGAGGGGGCAGGAAGTGAAAGAGAAACCAAGTCGAGGAAGGAACAGGAGATGCTGATCAGGAGCTGGGCGGACCAGCTCCCCCACTCCCCGGAGCCCTGGAGTCCGGCAGGGAAAAGATCATTCCCCCATCCACAAAAGTCGACAGAAGTTATTTTAACCTGCCTTCTTCCTCTACCACCTCCACCTCATTTCCACTGAGTGAGGAGGCATTTCCCGCGTGGCTCAGCTCTGAGGTTGGGGATTCAGGTGGAGAATGACATCACAGCTGGTGGGCTGACCTAGGCAGGTGGGCACTTTGGTGGCATCCGTGGCCAACGCGATCTGAGTCACCCGAGAGAGAGAGGGTGGCTTCTCTGGTCGGGGTGCTGCATATTCCTGTGACACATATGTTCAGAGAGAGACACCAGGAAATCTTTATCAGCCAGTATTTTCTGAGCACGTGCTTGATCCTGCAGTGGAGTAGGTGGATCCCACTTTACAGATGAGCACACTGAGGCTTGAGGTTATCTGGTTAGTAAGCAGTGGAACTGGGGTCTCATCCGGGTTGGTTTGTGCCCGGGGACTCATAAGCATGGTGGTATTTCAAGGACACCAGGGTTCATGTGGGGAGGAGGGGTGAATTTAGACGCCCCTCCACCCACCCAGGGCTCATCCAAAAAGGATGGGGAAGTTACTTTCTTATAGAGAAGTTGGATCCATCCAGTTCGAACCTGATGGGCAGCTTTGGAGTTAACCAACACTGATCCTGTTTCTATCTTTCCTTCTCAGATTCCTTCTGTTTCTCTACAACCTAACATTTTATTTCCTACTTCATTTCTGAATATGCAGTTCTCAGACTACTCTGCCCCCACCCCAGTATACAGTTCAGCACCTACACGTGCTCTGTGTTTAGCCAAGACAGACCCCTTGAGACAAACTTCTGGTGTCCTAAAGGAACCTGCTTAAACTGCACATCAGGAGACCAGTCTCCATATTTTGCTTGCGGGCACAGTGAAAAGTTTATTTTATGCATGTTAAATCCTGCATACAAAACAACATATCTGGTCATATGGCTTTCATTAGCTCCCAATTTTGCACATTTTATTCAACTTGTCATGAATACCCAGACTTAGGCTTCAGCTATGCTTCTTCTAACATCCCTTCCCCAGCATTCTTGTCTGAGAATTCCTTCCTCCTGTGTTATCCCTGACTAGCTAACAGTGACTTCTCCCTCCCCCAAAACACCCTGACCAACTTAACTCCAGTTTCAAGAAATGTTCACTTTTTTCCCATTAATCTCATGTTATATTTGTAACAATTTAGAAACCATAGGACTTGAAGTTCTGATAAAGAAGAATCATGTAGGAGATTCTTTTTTTTTTTTTTTTCTTCTAGTTAGATTGGGATTCTAAAGGCTTGGGAAGAATACTTATAAAGTTCACTAGCAGAGAGTGACTATTTCCAAAGTTCTCAGTGATAAATGATTTATAAAGCAGGTATTCAATTTCAAGATGTAAAATAATAGTGTAAGTCAGGAGAGGGAAGAACATCATCCCATAGGGATACATATTTCCCTTGGCTTTTTCTCAATAAAATATCTTATTTTTAAAAATTAAGTTTTTCAAGATGTAAAATAATGCTGTAAATCAGGGGAGAGGTGATCATCCCATATAGGTATACATATTTTATTATTTTTTTCTCCCTGGAATATCTTACTTAAAAAAGTAAAATCAGAATCTAGGAAGAGCACTGTGAACTTTCTTCCCTGTAAGAAACAATAAAATACTTTGTAAATAGAGGCAACTTCATGAAGTAACAAATGCTTTATGTGAAGATATAAAACTGAGCCTGAATATAAGAAGTGTGTGCTTGATTGGTCAAAGAAAAGTTGAAAGTTGGACCGTCAGTGAGACAGAGTTGTTGGATTCCAGGATTGTTCTAAAGGGGAATCCAGTCAGTCAGACATTTCACTGGCTCACTGATCACCCAGTAGTGTTACTGAAGCCAAGAAAGGCTTTCCATTAGATAATGAGTTATGAAATATGTCTCACACTGGAAAAACCAGTCATCTGCTGATGTCATGCTGATTCTAACCAATCCCAAACAAAGCCCCAGCCCTCCTCTGCTTGACTGGTACCAATGTGTGACTGTACAAATAAGTAGTACAGTATAAAACTCCTCAGTGCCAATACCATGAAGAGGAACCCGGACAGCTCTTACCACATGAGACAAGAGTCTGCTGGTGAAAGAGAGGACCGGAAAGGTAATGCTTTTTAACTTACTTCTGAGCTCTTTCCACATTCCTAGGCAGGATGGTGAGCAGGACTTTTACAACTTCATGGCACTTCCATGCAGATTGTGATCTGTACCTTTTTACGTGTTCAAGCGAGTGAATAGTGTTTTTAACAGTAGAGCATGCAGATAGATTATGTGTTTCTACAACCCTATTCAGCATCTCTAGGCAAGGACTTGTGTCAAAGAAAAAGCTAATTTTTAAGTTACATTCACAAATAGTAAATTCAGGGAATACACACAAACTCATATGCAGAGAGGGTCCTGATGATGAGTTACATTTATCTAAATGCAGATATTGGGACTCTTAAGTTGTTTGGAGTCATTAAACTTTGAGTTCTATTTCACCCTCTCTTGTAAAACTTAATTGAACTGCAAAATGCTTTGGGTACTGCATATGGGACGCCAAATAGGTAGATTATGTTATAAGTCTTCAGTTTCAAAGATATTTTATTAAGCAATTATTAACACAAATGCTACCCTTTCCCCATTCTCTTTCACCATCCCCCATTAGAAAAAAATTAAGACGCTTCAAGGAATGTTGACAAAATCTGAACAGTAATAGCAGGGTAACTGATGTTCCTGGAGGTAAAATCCTAAAGGTGGCTGGTCACAGAGAAAGTCTCACAGGCAGATGCTTTAGAAAAGGGGGACGGGGTATCCAATTCAGAAAAGCTTTGTTACCTGTGCAAACTGTAATTTTAACTTAGTATCACACTGGTCTCACCCTCCTTCCCTCACCCTCAGTTCTTATGCTTCTAGTAATGTTATTTATTAACTTTCCCCAACCAAAGTGCATTGCTTGACTATAATGCTCTGAACACACTAGGTGTCAGATATAAGCTGACTGTATCTACAGAAACTGAGAGGGCTTGCTTATGTGTGGGAAAGAAACTGAGAGGGAAGGAAAGCTTTAACAGATGGACCTCTTAAAGATACTTCTGCAAGATAAAAGCAATAAGACAGAAAAATGAAAAAAAAAAGGAGGGGGGCGGGGGGAGGAGAATAAAAAAAAACTCAGAGAAGCATTGTTTAAAAATTCACATTTTTCTTTTTCTGTGAACACTGAAATCCATGATTATTTCATCTGTGCTGTTCCTTTGAGAGAAAAAGAAGCCAGTCTGTTGACTGGTCCAGGATGCGGATAGGGGGCAGGCTGAACAAACTACCCCATGACAGAGAAAATTATTTACCAGTATATTTTAGAGATTCTTTCCCCACAAGGACTAGTTATTCAAGTCATAGGAGCTCACTATTTGCATAAAATAATGTGGGAAAAGTCAATGAAATTCTGCATTTTACCTGTGAAGTCAGAGCCAGCGGTGGTGAGCTGTCATCTGTGAGTCTGTGTGTCGGCCAGGAGGGGTGGCCGCTAAAGACAGGGGACAGAGCTTCACTTCATATGATACAAGTGTGTAACCCACTGCCTGCCTGTGGATCTTTCAATGCCCCGCTGCCTTTTGCAGTTGGAAAAAGTAGAGTGTATTATATGACCCCAAACAAAAGTTCTATTTGCACTCCCCTCTGATCGCCTGCCAGTGTTGACCGCCCTGAACATTGAAATATGAATGAATGGAGGAAAGGATGGTCTGCAGGATTCCCTCCAGCCGGGACGGTCAGCTGGCCCCAGTGACACAGTGGCCCCTCTTCTTGACCTTCACCACCTGCCTGCCCACCTCTGGGCACCCTGAGCCCCACCTTCCAGGCAGTGGCCAGGCAGGGTAGAGGAGCGCTGGGGCAGGCTGTTTCAGTCTGATCCTCCCTGTTGATGGAGACAGGGTGTTGCTTGGGGCTTTGCTTGTCCCTCCAAAAGAGGAAGAAGGTGAAGCAAGGGGACTGGGCAGAGAAAGAAACAGGGTGGTGGTGGTGGGGGGGGAATGAAGAAGAAGTAGTAGAACCGAATCAGGAGAATTTCCTTCAGAAGGGAAAGGAGAACTCCAGAGAATGGTGATATTTGAAGAGAGGTGTGTGTGTAAGGGAGCAGAAGGCAGGCAGCCTGTCAGAAAGAGCTGTCCCTCCCCTTCCTAATCACAGCCTTTACTCACAGACAAACTCCCTCCCTCTCCCATTCACTCACTCACTTAGGGCCAATCGCTCTGTCTCTCTGTCTCTCTCTCTCTCCCCCTCTCTCTCTTTCTCTCTCCCTCTCCCTCTCTCCCTCCCTCCCTCCCTCCCTCTCCCCCTTCTCTCCCTCTCTCTTCTGTCTCCCTGTCTCTCTATCCCTGCCGTCCTCTCTCTGTCTCTGTCTCCCCCCCCCACCCTGTCTCTCCCTTCCTCCCTCCTTCCCTCCCTTCCTCCTTCCCTCCCTCCCTCCCTCTCTCTTACTCGGAGACAGTCAGAACTCTCCTCCCTGACAGCCACAAACCTACAGCACTGACTGCATTCAGAGAGGGAACCTGCAAACAAAACTTCACAGAAAACTTTTTGTTCTTGTTCCAGAGAATTGACTGAAGAGGAGAAAGGGAAAAAAAAAAAAAGAAAGAAAGAAAAAAAAAAACCAAAAAGAAAAAAAAAAACAAAAACAAAAAACCCTGTGCGTGAGGGGGGAGGAAAAGCAGAGCCTTTTAAAAAGGCAACACAACAACTTTCGCTGCCAGGATGCCCTTGCTCTGGCTAAGAGGATTTTTGTTGGCGAGTTGCTGGATTATAGTGAGGAGTTCCCCCACCCCGGGATCCGAGGGGCACAGCGCGGCCCCAGACTGCCCGTCCTGTGCGCTGGCCACCCTCCCAAAGGATGTACCCAACTCTCAGCCGGAGATGGTGGAGGCCGTCAAGAAGCACATTTTAAACATGCTGCACTTGAAGAAGAGACCCGATGTCACCCAGCCGGTACCCAAGGCGGCGCTTCTGAACGCGATCAAAAAGCTTCATGTGGGAAAAGTGGGGGAGAACGGGTACGTGGAGATAGAGGACGACATCGGACGGAGGGCAGAAATGAATGAACTTATGGAGCAGACCTCGGAGATCATCACGTTCGCGGAATCAGGTGGGTGCCTGCCCGGGGGTGGGGGTGGGGGGCACGCTGCTCTGACAGTCCTCGGCGGCGGCGGAACTTCTTGCCCTCCAGCTGCACCCTGCCTGGGAAGGTCATGAGTTACTAGGGGACGGTAGCGGATGGACCGCGGCGGGGGTAGGGGGGTGGGGAACGGGGAGAGGACCTCCCAGAGCTGGGGTGCTGGGGTCCTGGCCTGAGCCCTGGCAGGAGATGGCTGGCTTACACTTGCTCAACTCAGCCGGTCGTCCCGGAGGAAGCTTTCGGCCCAATGTGGAGCAGGAAGGCAGTCTGAGAGAGGCTCCCTCGCCCTGCCTGCCCGGGAAACTAGATCAGAGGAGCCGGAGGAAAGCCGGGGCATTTTTCTGGTGCTGGGGGGAAGCCCAGAGGCTTCCGGACCCCATCTAAAGTTTTTACTGGGGGCGGGGGGGGGATGGCGGCAAGCGCAGGATCGGGATGGCATGGCCCAGAAGAAGTCATTGTCTTAAAAACATCCCTTTTTCTTTAAAAGTCCAATCAGGGGCCACATCTAGAAGCAGGGCATATTAGTGACAGTCATTTTTACCTTTAGAAACTCTGCCTCTAAAGACACAAGCATCACATTCTAGGCAGTGATGAACGACTTTGGGGGATGGGGTGGTGGGCTAGGGAACAGATGACATTGAACCATCAGTCACTTTTGGAACACTGACTTTTGCTCTCTGAATTAAAAAAAAAAAAAAGAGTTTTGTTCTCTGTAAAGTTACTAAGAGCTCTCTGCCAAGGAATGCAACCTTGACAAAGTGCTCTCAGATACTACACTGAACTCCCACTCAATCCTTAAGAGGAAGAACTTTAATAAATAGATTCTAATCGTTGGCTCAGGACCACGCTAACCTGTTGCTGAAGAAAACAATACCTGTCAAAAGGGCCTGCTGGCGACCCGGGGTCAGGTTATTTTTACAGTTATGTGACCCAGATCCTTTTGCCTGTCTACAAGCCCATGCGTGCTGCGCCTGGGCACACACAGATGTGTTAATTTCATGTTACTTTCATGGTAATGCCAGGCTAAAGAATTGCATCCCTTGCCAAATCCATTTGAAAGGAATGCCATTGTTTTGTTTGGTAGAGCATATGGCCAGTAAAGTATGTGCCGGGACTCCCAGCATTGCTGTTTAAAAGTTTGCTGCAGCAGTATAAACAATTAAGGCAACACTCAGAATTTCCAATCCTGAAAACCTGTTGACTCAGATGTTATATTTTCAAGAAAACCATGTGAGACCAGGGCATCCTTCTGAGGGGGGTGGGGGTGGAGCAGATAGCCTGCTGACTTGCTGGCTCCCCCTCCTAGGAAAAGCTCTGGTGTCCTGCGGGCAGTTGAGCTTTCTCACCAGAAGCTTCTTTCTTTTCAAGAAGGTCTGACTTTCTTCCCTTAAAGCTCTTTTTTGATGCGGTCCCAAAGGACTTTTGACTTTACCTCGTGAAGCTTACTGAGGGAAAGAGGCAGGTTGGAGTCTTTTTGAGCTGCCACCCAATTTTTCTTAACATTTTCTGAGGTCCTGAGCGGGGAAATGGATTCCAGTGGTTTAGGCGCTGCTTCTTCTTCTGCCACAATAGGGACCCTGTATATGATGTTTTTATATACTAATTGCCACACAGAATGGCCTTAATTGCAGCTCTTCCTCAACTGGCTTTACCCACATCATATGACTAAGCAGACCTATGCCTTTGGCCACTTTTAACTGTACACCTGATGCTAGCAGTGTACCCGCTTCCTGACTTCTCCAACTTGTAAAGCAAATCACTCCTTTGGCATTGAGAGATTTTGCAAGGAAAGAATTTGAGTTTTTGCCATCTTTCTTACTTATGGCCTTCATCCCAGTGCCAATCTTTTTCTCAATTATATGAAATCTCGTCATTTTTCAAAAAACCTTTTCTGGTACGTGTTTGGTTTGAAAGAAATTGAGCTACTTTTTGGAAAGGTGGATTCATTTAACTCACGTGTTGACTACAGTTTAAGGTCTGTGATGGAAAACTCCTTCAGGTTGAGTTTACAGCTTGACTTTGGACAAGTTGCTGGCTTCTTAGAAAAGGGTTTTGACGCTTGCTCATTTTTCTCATTTGAGAAGTCTCACGCATCAACTTTGAGTCGAGTTAGTATGATTTCACAAAAATGATTGCTCCATGGACAATCTGCTCTCCAAATAGAGTAAGTACTATGTGAGTATTTTGCTGTTCCTTTGCTAACCCAGAAGAGAGATTTATCATCAGAACAATTGTCGTGAATATATGAAAATATCTTGTTGCTTTTGGAATAATTCAGCCTTAGTAATTCTCAAATGATGTCAAACAGCAAGATTTTTAAGAATAGCAAAGGGCATTCAATTTGTTTTCTTTAGATACCATTCTGTATAGCATAGAATTCGGTGTCACCTGCATGCATGTCACAGATGCTCACCCATACATGTATTCTTCAGCCTCACGATTCCTCAGTTGAGGAGTCATGTTTATTGTGGCCTCTACTCATTATGACGGCTGAATAAGGCCAAGACATGGCCACCACAGTTGAAGGACTCACAAAACTCAGGTGCCAGGAACTTTTTGAACTGAGTCTGTCCCTTGTGTTCAGGTGGAAAGCAACCCCCACCTTGGTAAAGCTGATATGAGTTGCTATTGACTGAGTGGTAAAGCATTGCCCTCAGCTTCTCTGAAATGCATTCTCACAAACAACAATGATTTTCTTTTTATATCTGTAACCCCAGATTGGTCACCAAGGTGACTGCATTTTTTGCAAGGCTGTCAACAGAATCCTCTGTTGTTTAACACCTTAAGGAACAGGAGGAAGAGATGGGTAGAGTCAAGCCAACTATCACCATAATTATCACTGAAGCCAAATTAGTGGTCTTCTTGACTTCTCTATTTTCTCTTTTTATGATGTGTGATAGAAGCTAGTCAGTGTAAGGAGGATAATGGTATATCCTTGAGTCTCATGCTGATTCCGGTAATGAGGTTAGCAATTGATAGCGCTTACTGAGGAAAGTATAGGGAAAGAAAGACAAATCAAGCGCCAAGAAATAGAAAATATGCACATAGCCCAGGTGTTGTTGAAAGCAACACATACATCTCCTTCCTTGGAACATTCTAGTTAACAGAAGATTTGAGTTAAAATGTACATACACATATGTTCTCAGACAGAGGTCTGAGGTGGCTTGCTAGGATGACTGTTTTCCTCCACCCCAGGAAAGCCATCTCAAGGTGGAGATGACTCCCACTACCCCATGCCCATCTTCTGAACTTGCTGGGAATTCACCCTCACAGGGGTTATGCACTCGCCTCTCTGAATAATGGAAATAATCGGCCACAAGAGGGCGCATTCCAAAGACTTTTGCTCCTTACCAGTTAATCTTCCAGGGAAACAATTTCACCTACTGGAAGCCCCAGCCTGCATCGCCCTAATCTTGCTGATTAACAATCCGCCCTCCCCGCCCCGCCCTCCTTCCTTTCATCCTGCAGGAAAAGTTAGGATTTTATGGGTTGAGAGGAACATGACTACCTGTAACATATTACATGAGACAGAAGGTAAGGAAATAGGAATTCTAGTGATACATATGGACATTCCACAGCTCTATGGAAGACAGAGATAAATTTCAGAAACAAACAAAGCGGAGCGGGGAGAAATGTGACCGTGAATCATCAGCAATCCTGATTTGCTCACACGTCTCTCCCTAATACGGCTGCCTGGGCTTTGACAAAAAACTTCTTCCGTCTCCCCTGATGTGGTTGCCTAGTCGGCCTGTTTTAAAATCAGCAGTTTTCACTAGTGACAAAGGACAAGTGACTTCAGACAGGGAGGAGAAAGTCTATTTATTTAATGCCTTGTGGGAACAGCACGTAAGGCTTTGGAGGATGCGTTTGTTTTTGCACTGAGAGTGTAGAGAGAAATGGTGGAGAAAAGATGTGAAAAGAGATGGATTAGTGGTTTGGGACAGAAGAGGAGGTGTACTGGAGTGGGCGTATGGGAGGAACAGGGTAGAAATTCAATTTTCATATTTGGAAAACCCAGAATCATACCTTCCCAGGCACTTTGCGTAAAAATACGTGTTTCTCTTGGCCCCTCTTCTGCTAAAATGTACTCAGGCACGATCTCTGAGCTGTAGTTCAGAATGCTTTATACCCGACTGGTTCCTAGCTCCAAAACCCAAAGTGTAAAAGTTCTCAGGAACTTTGGAAGAAGTCTCTGAAAGTCCGAGGGTTGAACCTTCAGAAATTTTTTCTCCTTTTCGGCATCTAAAATCCTTTCCTCTCTAAATATTTAAACTTTTTTAAAATTGCCATTTAAATGAAAGATGCAGGAATGTGGCCAGGCATTTACAATTCAATAGCAGATCCTAAGCAAAGATATTAAGTCTTAAAAAAAAAAAAATCAAGATAATTTATAACCAAAGTACTGCTTTGGCAAGACCCTCTCCTGCAGGTTAAAGGAGGCATAACCTTCAAGGCCTCACTTGCTGCTTTTAGCAGAAATCCCTGGAAACAGTCCAGATGCAAAATTAGTGCTTCAGGGAACACACATGCTGTATTCTCCCATCAGTGACTGTACCATGTCTAGGCACAGGGAAATGTTGATGAAGAATGGAAAATGAAAGTAACAGCTGTATTTTACAGCGAGCCCCCCCACCCCCACTTGGTGAGTTTACCTTCTCCATAAACAACAAGGCTCTTTAATTAACATTAGAGACTTAATTATTACCCACATGGAGAAGGGCAACATACTTTAAGTAGGACCCTGGTGAGGAGAACAAAACATATCAAAAATGAAACACTGCATGTTAGTATTGTTTATTTCATCAGAGTTGCTCATGGAGCCATGAACCTGCGATGCTGGTGGGGTTCGGTGAGGTATGAACAGCATTTTGTATCCTAGTGTGGGGGAGGGGAAACAACCAGGAACTTGGCTGCTTAACCCTTGGCATGCCTGCCTATATCCTTGAGTGAGTTATGAAAACATTTGAAAAATTCTGAAAGCATCAAAGCAAGGGAAAATGTGCTTCCAGGTATTTTCACTTGCAGGTTTCCAAACTCATTCTTCCATTCAATGCCTCCCACTCGGAAACATTTCTGAGGTGTTCCCTACAAGGTGCAGTAATCATCTCTTCTACCCATTTTTAGACACTTTTTTTTTCCCCCTTTGGTATGTGTCCACCAAACTCAAGAGAGGTTTAAGTGATGAAATATTATCACCCACATGGGTTTGCGTGGGACTTCTTAGTGAATTACTCAGGCAGAGCAGGCTGTGATACAAGCGTTGCTCACAAGCCTCGGGAGGGAAAAAATAGCACAGAGGATGAAAAGAATATTATCATAGAGTAGGTAATGAAAGGTTAGCAAAGCCAGCAGCTATATCTAGTTAGGTAGGTAATAGTGTAGGAACCCGGTGCACACCTGTATAAACGAATGCTGTACCACAAAGCACTATGGGAAGATTTCCATTCCAACATTTTATAGCAGGAGATATTTAAGTCAAGCCTGAAACCGACTAGTAATTGATCCTAAACACCGCAGCCTTAGGCAAACTCCTTCCATTTTTCGAATTGCTGTGCGTGGAGATTTGAGGATTGGAGCATCCTGAAAGCATCATTGCAATATAGCCATCTGTCTCAGATAAAACGCAGATAAAGCAAATGTAATCAAGTGACTACTTATATTTTTCATGCCTAGGAAATTTGAGGGTTGTAATATCTTTCTGAAACCTACAGCCCTGGTAAATATGAATTCTATCCAGCCCCTCCCTAGCTCTCTCATTCTGTGCCCCCACCACTTCTGCAATGAAAGCTAGATGTAAAAGAAAAAATAAATGCACTGCTTCATAAGTCAGAATACAATAGAACTTTGAAAATGTACCTGCATATAAGGTAGACATTAGGAAGCCTTGAATCTCTCTCTTCCCCCTGTTTTCCTGAGCATTATGGCAACGGCATTTTCATGAAATTGGATCTCAGTTTTATTTTTTTTCCCTGATAAAATATCATGCAATATACAAATAGCAGTTCCAGAAATGGACACCAGGAGAAGGAGGCGACAGGCATGTCAATTAGTAGGGGAAAATCCAAATGTCAGAAATCTGGGGGAGAGATCCAGCACGCAGGCAATGGAGGCAAATATAGGGAACCGAGTCTTTCTGCTCAGATCATTAAACCGATGCATATTTCAGCACTGCGCCTCTTCCCAGTACGCAGGCGATGCCATGCAGTTAATTATCAGCCAGGACCAGGATGAAAGTCATTTTATGATGACTCTCTGATCCTAATATAACAGCACCTGACAGATTGAGTCCCCTCTAATGAGTACTCTCTTTGTACAATCCTCTCTCAGGAACACTAAATCATTTGCTTCCAAGTACAGCTGCCTGTGGAGAAGGGGTGGGGCTATATTGTGCATCAGAAACCATCTCTTGAGAAATGAGGGGCTGCCCTGTAGGCTGTTCCTGGAAGCAAGGGGCCTCGGCTCGCTGACCCTCTGGAGGCAATTTACATGTGCTATCACTGGTACAAGTCAGCCAGTTAGCATCTCACCACCTCTTCCCAGCATCTGTAGACTTCTCTGGATTTTATTGAAGGAAAGTCCAATGTGGGTCAGTCCTCACTGCCACCTGGACCCTCTCTTTACTGGGGACCATCTACCTTCACTCTCAGCCCCTTCTCCCCCCGCTGGTTGAGGAAGGATTGCAGCAGAGCAGAGCCTGTGGAAATGAGTTACCTGAAACCCAGAGAGCCCTCCCAGCCTGGGGACAGTCAGACTCTCCCGTTTCACACTCCTTCCTAGAAAAGCAAATCAGAACCTTGTGCCCTCTGGCTCCTCTAACTTAGCAGCTACTATATCTCCGTCTTTAGAGTGGCACCCTGTGTGGTTTAGGGTTTCAGAAGTTGGTCTGCTTGGAGGCAGAAGGGAGACCAGCAGGGAGCTTGTTAGCATTCTCTGTGGGGCAGGGCGGCTGTGCCCACACTGGAGGGGACCACAGGCTCCTCCACGCCTGTTCACGGAGCCTAGGGCAGCTTCCAGCTGCCTTTTCCTCTCATCTCCGGAGGACTCTACAGCTCAGAATCTACAGCAGATGATCTCTTTAGAGTTAAGTGATGAAACTCTGCTTTGTGGTCTCTTCTCTTTTGCTTTCTTAAAAGATAAACAGTAACAATCACCACCCACCAAACCCCACCAATTTTTAGCAAAGGAGAGTACTGGATTCTCGTTTTGAAAAAAAAAAAAATGTCCTCACGCTTCCTTAAAAATGACAGTTTTCTCCTCTAACTGCTCCCGGCTCTGGTGATCTAATCATAACCCTAACTTCATGATTCATTTCAACTCCTGCCAGAGATGCGAGGTCGGAGGCAAAGGAATGCTGCTCACCACCACCACCACCACCATCAGAGCCAATGTCCTTTCAAGTTTATTCAGGGATACCAGAGAACCCTTCCTATACACATGCAGCCCTGCTGGGCCCCAGCCTCAGTGAATTTACCACTAGCACTATCACACTGTTAAATTAAGAACAGAATCTACAGCTCTCCCTGCACGAAATAGCCTTTCTGCTGCAGAGAACTTGAAACCATGCCTAAAATTTATAGTACCGTAAACATCTCAGGGCTGAAAGTGATAAGTATGGCTGGATTTCCGTTAGCTATAGAAATCCAAGCAGGGAGACCCCCTAGGGAGTTGCGAGTTCTAAGAGGAACTTTCAGATGGTTCTCAGATTTGTGCTCCTCCTGATGCATGCACTCGAACAGTCGGAACCAGGTACACACAGGCGGCAGCTGAGAAAAGAGAACTTGTTTCAGATACCACCAAGTGGTAGCAGGGGAAGTGAGGGGACCTCACTTTGATCAATCAAAGAATTCTAGTCTAGACACTCACTTCTTACAGTAAATGTTGTTGCAGGAATATAGGTGCTTGTAGTAAGAGAAGGAAATGAATGACTTTTTCTCATTTTAGAATTAAGCAAGAACTGAGTGGTCCCTGTGTTCAACTGCTCTGCCAATGTAGGGGTCTCCTCTCTTATTAACAGGTGTTGCTATATTTGGACTCTCTAAGCAGCATTCAAGGTCTTCCCTGGTGGCTCAGCAGTCAAGAATCTGCCTGCAATGCAGGAGATGTAGGTTTGATCCCTGGGTTGGGAAGATGCCCTGGAGAAGGAAAGGGCAACCCACTCCAGTATTCTTGCCTGGCAAATTCCAAGGACAGAGGAGCCTGGTGGGCTATAGTCTATGGGATCATGAGAGTCGAACACAGCTTAGTGACTAAACCTACAAACTGCATTCTAAAGGAAAGGAGGCAAAACTGAGGAATACAGGGGTAGGAGGTGGATCTCTTCTAGTTCAGTGCTAAGGGTGCCTCCATTTGTTAATAAAGAAGCAAGTAATTGACTACTTCCTGCTAAATCCTGGGCTATGACAGTAGATGAGATAGACAGGACCTCAGACCTGAGGTGTCCTAAGCTGGACTGGCAGGAGAGTGGGGGTGGAGGTGGAGGGAAGAGGGGGCACTTCTAGGGGAAGTGAGGTCATCCCATCTAAAAGTCAAAACTTTATTAAGGGCAGTCACTGTGGATGGTGTTTGGGGGGCAGGAGTCTTCTAGGTAGAAAGAACAGCAACTGTCAGTGCCTGGAGATGAGAGATGGTATGAGATGTTCATGCTGTGAGGCTGAACCACAAAGATGGGGTAGTAGGAGAGAACTGAGCTGGAAGGTGGGAGGAGCTCAGGTGGAGCTCAGAGTTCCGTGCCGTTTCTGCTTTATACTGAGGACAGTAGGAACTCGATGCAGGACTGGACAGAACAAGTGATGGGAATGAATTCATCTTTGGGAAAGATCCCTTTACCTGCTTAATGGAGAAATGATGGGAGAGGGGCCTTACTCCATGCTGGCCTGACAGCTTGTGCATAAAAGAAATGGGTGTTGCAGTGATCCAGGAAAGGAATGGTGGAGCGTGAAGCAGGTTGTGGCTGTGGAGGAGGAGGCAAGCCCCATGGGTACATGCAAGGAACTGCTGTGTGTGCTAAGTTGCTCAGTCGTGTCCGACTATTTGAGACACCACGGACTGTAGCCCACCAAGCTTCTCTGTCCATGGGGATTCTCCAAGCAAGAATACTGGAGTGGGTTGCCAAGCCTTCCTCCAAGGTATCTTCCCAACCCAGGGAATCGAATCCAGGTCCCCTGCATTGCAGGCGGATTCTTTTACCATCTGAGCCACCAGACACTATGGGCAGTCTTACATAGCAGGGGTGTTTGCATATTTGTTTCGGGGATAATAGTGTTTCCACAGCTTGCTAGAGCTTATACTATGTCTTCATCTATCTTATCCTGTTGGGTCCTTCCAAACCTATGAGATAATGGGCCAAATGTCACTATATTATTCCCATTTTATAAAAGGTAAGACTTAAGTTAAGCAGTTAGTCAGCAGACCTGGGCTCCCAGATACACTCAGTTCCAGTCTCTCTTCTTTCTAGAGCAAGAGCTGTTGAAGTTTCTCTGAAAAGGGCCAGAGAGTAAGTCTCTTAAGCTTTGTGGGCCAAATGGACTCTGTCGCGGCTACTCAAATCCAAGTTCTAGTGCGAAGCAGCCGCAGACAACCTGTAAAGAAATGAGCCTAGCTGGGATCCAGTAAAAATTCATGGGCACTGCAATTTAAATTTCATATAATTTTCACATGTCACAGCATCCTATTTTTCTTCAGCCATTTAATGATGTCCAAACCATCCTTAAGATACATAGGCCTTCATTCACAGAGCCTGGTTAGAGATGATTTGTAACAGAGGCTGCCATGCTTGCCAGAAATTAGGAGGTGGCCTTGAGCCTGGTGCTAATGTATCCCTGCTCTCTTTTGTGCTGTGTTTCATCTTTAGGCACAGCCAGGAAGACGCTGCACTTTGAGATTTCCAAAGAAGGCAGTGACCTGTCCGTGGTGGAGCGCGCAGAAATCTGGCTCTTCCTGAAGGTTCCCAAGGCCAACAGGACCCGGAGCAAAGTCACCATCCGTCTCTTTCAACAGCAGAAGCACCTGCAGGGCAGCTTGGATGCAGGGGAGGAGGCTGAGGAAGTGGGCTTGAAGGGGGAGAAGAGTGAAATGTTGATATCGGAGAAGGTGGTGGATGCTCGGAAGAGCACCTGGCACATCTTCCCCATCTCCAGCTGCATCCAGCGGTTGCTGGACCAGGGCAAGAGCTCCCTGGACATACGGATTGCCTGTGAGCAGTGTCAGGAGACCGGTGCAAGCCTGGTGCTCCTGGGCAAGAAGAAGAAGAAAGAAGAGGAGGGGGAAGGGAAGAAGAGGGACGCAGAAGGAGGGGCGGGAGGGGACGAGGAGAAGGAGCAGTCGCACAGACCTTTCCTCATGCTGCAGGCCCGCCAGTCTGAAGACCACCCTCACCGGCGCCGGCGGCGGGGCTTGGAGTGTGATGGCAAGGTCAACATCTGCTGTAAGAAACAGTTCTTTGTTAGTTTCAAGGACATTGGCTGGAATGACTGGATCATCGCTCCCTCCGGCTACCACGCCAACTACTGTGAGGGTGAGTGCCCCAGCCACATAGCAGGCACATCGGGCTCATCCCTCTCCTTTCACTCGACGGTCATCAACCACTACCGCATGCGGGGTCACAGCCCCTTCGCCAACCTCAAGTCGTGCTGTGTGCCCACCAAGCTGAGACCCATGTCCATGTTGTACTATGATGATGGGCAGAACATCATCAAGAAGGACATCCAGAACATGATCGTGGAGGAGTGTGGTTGCTCATAGAGCGCCCAGCCCGGGGGGGATGGGAGCCAGATGGTCCAGAGAAGACAGTGGTGACACGAAGACATGTTTAAGGTTTCTGACTGAAGCAACCAGAAAAAAAAAAAAAGAAATTAAAAAAAAAATAATAAACTAAAAGCAAAACCTGAAGCAGATGAAGGAAGATGTGGAGAAATTCCTTAGCCAGGGCTCAGAGATGAAACAGTGAAGGAGATGGGAATTGCGGGGGAGAGGGAGAGTGGGGTACCCTTCACTTCTTCCTCCAGCATCCAAGGGGTGACAGCAGTTGCTCAAATGGGAATATCATCCTCTCCTTTTCAGTTCCCTTTCGGTATGAGCCTCAAAGTCAACTTGTCTGGTCTGCAGTAATGTGGGCTGACACAACCCAAATAGCATCTAGAAAGCCATGAGTTTGAAAGGGCCATTTATAGGCTCTTTCCCACCCAGTAACCCAGGTCGTAAGGTATGTCTGTGTGACCCTCTCTCTGTGTATATCAGCCCATGCACACACACGAAGACATACACACCCCTTGCAGACACACACACATACCCACCACACACCCCCACACTACACACAGATGAACACACATACAGACCACACACCCCACCACATACACATGAACACACACACAGACCTCATACACACAGAGACACACATCGAACACACACAAAGGCATTTACATACCACACACACACATACACATATTCTGGTAAAAGAACACTAGTGTGCAGGTGGTCACACCTTCTTTTTCTGCACCACTTCTGCAACAAAACAATAACCAACATGGAAAAAAAAAATTGAGAACAAGAATGGGAAGCATGAAAGATCAAGGAAAAAAGAATACCAAGTTACATTTCGTTAAGGTGCTTATGATCTTAGAACTATGCAACCTAATAGGTTTGAAACTGTTTACCTGAGAGAGAACAAAAAGAGAGACTTTTTTGTATTGGAAGTAACCTGATTAATTTTTATTTTCTTCAAGGAGAGATACTTGAAAGGAATATGTTTGTCCATCTGTTGGATCCAAACATTTCTATATTTTGTAAATGTTGTTTTTTTTTTTATCGTTTACTATTTGCACTACAATGGTGTTCGACCTGTCTAATCCTTATTTAACAAGTATTTTCTTTGGGTGGGGGTGGGGTGGGGTTCAGAGCTGCACTTAATGTGAGCTATAAAAGAACTGCTACAGCACACAAAATAGCTATTTTTATTATTATAATTATAATTATTATTATTATTTTGTACCTTAAAAAATAGACACATACACCAAAGACATTTGTGTGAGCCTTTAAACAGTCTGTCTGTGGTTGGTATCATTCACCATCAATGAGTCAGGGGTTGGGATTCAAGGTTGAGTAAGGTAGATTGTGTTCAGGCTTGAAAGACCTGAAAAGTTTGGGTTTTTTTTTTTTTTTTTTTGACTCCTTTTACATCCATGAAACAGGACATTTCATACTGGATGTACAGTAGTTGTACACTGTTGGATATCAAGTTCAATCAGATTCATGGAACGCTCCATGCTCGTATGTGTATATATACAGTGCTCGGGCACATGCATGTCTGTGTGTATGTATACATGTGGCGCATCGTGTCCATACACATTTTAAGCACTTCAGGCTGTCATTTTTTAATGTTCTTAAGGCAATGAATGTTTGTGTGCAAAACACAGTATTTTTAAGAAGGATAGGCTATCGTTTTTGCTTTTACTCTGAACTAGGTGGGCACATTTCAAAAATTTGGAAGGAAAAAGCCTGGGAATTCCAGTGAATATTCAGCAAGACCCTCTTTTAATGTACAGGGATCCAATTCCCTCCTCTTTCTTGTCCTCCAACCCCATCCTACAAGTTACTTACTCCCTGCAGGGAAAACAAAACAGGAAACTCGTGTTCAATCTAGGCTGATTATTTGGATAACGTATGTATTATCTGTTGGAATCAATCTTAAATCAGAAGCTTTTTCAGAAAAAAAATTAACCTGTAGGCCAGGATAAAAGAAGTGGGTGCATGTTTTAATTTGCTTTTTTATGATTAAGTTCTGGTTGTGAGAAATATTACCTGTGCAGCTGGACTCAATAATGTTGCTGTCACTAGTTAAATGATAAATAATTTGGAGGAAGGTATTTAAGAGCATGGGAGTAAGAAAAAGAATGGGAAACAGGAATGAGGGCAGTAGTAAAAATCCCTTATATTTTAATTTACAGCCCAAATTCTTGATGTATAAATTGGTATGCATTGATTCAGATGTGAAAAGGAAAAAAAAAACACTTTGTTTTATAAATATCAAAGTACATGCTTAAAGCTAAATTGTTACTGATTTATTCTATGATATTTAGCTTGCCTAGGTCATACGTTATTCATTTATGTGCTTTTTGAAATACAGAGCCTTACTTATACTGACTTGTTGAAAGTTGTGAAAGTTGGGGGGAAAAAAGGTCTCATGGGGAAAATTACGTTTGTTAGAATTCTGTAAAATATTGAAGCTTTCAGCCCTGTGCCAATTTGTAGATTTTTAAAAATATTAAAGTAGGAAAATAAAGTATCAGTGAGAAATCATTCCCAAGGTGGTTTAGCTCTTCTTGAGAAATAGACCAAATCAGTCTGCTATCTACTAGGCTGTATGTAGGCAGATTGAATGTTGTTACCTGGCTGTACATACTACAGTCTAGAGGTTCATCCTTTGTTATGCAGGAAACCCCACACGAGCACATAAGAATGGATTCTAATTAAGTATGAGATGGAGTGCATGCACACTGATACTTCCTCACCCTTAACCAATGACTAGGAAATTGGGCCGCTGAGTGTCATGAAATTTTCATGAAAAACTTTGAGGGCCTTTTGAACTGCTTCTTATTTGGCATTGGAACTAACAGAGGAACCTATGAAAATAGTATGGGAAACCATGTCCTAGTTCACTGTGTAATAGCAGAGATGGCCCAGGCAATAGACAAAGAGAAAGGAGGTTGAAAAAACAGCTGATCTCTGTGGCTCCCATTCATCTCAAATATGTTTGTCATCTACTGAAGCCTTTAAATCCTGGATGTGCTGAGGGTACAATGGGGTTTGATGAGTGGCCACAGTAATTAGTAGCAGAGCTAAATGAAATTACATGTGACAATATTTTAATGGGCAGATTTCATTTATTAAATTATACATCGCCAGACTTGAACTAAAATATTTTATTAAATATATATGGCCTTGAAATAGAATGATAAATTACAACTATCTTTGATAATCTTGGAAGTTATGCAACTTTGTAAACAGCCGTGCTGTAAATGGAGCAGCGTGAGGTCAAAAGAAAAACCTTTTAAATTCCACCAGACTGGGTCTTCCCTATCTGTTTTCCTAAAGCAAGTTTAGCTTCATCTGATCTGTGCTCTTTCTGTAGGGCTCATCTCTAGGCTTTTAAAAGTCTACCCACATCCAGTCTTCAAAGATCTGAAAAGCATGTGTTCCCAAATAATTTTTAAGAAGGCTAAATATGTTGTAGATTTAATTGACTTTTTCTTTTTCTTTTCCCCAAAAGTAAGGTGAATTCCAGAACACTGAGTTGGGATTTTCTTGTCTCTGAAGACCAATAAATTTCACACTTATTTAAGATTGATTCCACACTCTGATTTTAAGGAGAGTACCTGCCTTCTCCTCTTAGATAGAACAAGTGAATTTTTTTGTCATCCTCGAGAGATTGAACGTCAAGGTGACTCTAAAAACAGAAAAGGCAAATGCCTTAGTGCTGTTAAGCTTTGACTCAAATTATCATGTTCACTTGAAAAAATGATTTCCTGTGGGCCTTTTGGCAACTTCTCTTTTCGATATAGAGAAAAACTTAGTCACCCTGAAAACCTACACAATAAATGGAACTTGTAGATGTGGGCAGAAGTCTTGGGGGTGGACACTGTGTATGTTTAAATTAAATCCTTTATCACTGAGAAGCTGTTGTATGGGTCAGAGAAAATGAATGCTTAGAAGCTGTTCACATCTTCAAGAGCAGAAGCAAACCACATGTCTCAGCTATATTATTATTTATTTTTTATGCATAAAGTGAATCATTTCTTCTGTATTAATTTCCAATGGGCTTTACCCTCTATTTAAATGCTTTGAGAAACAATGCATTGACAATGGGTTGATATTTTTCTTTAAAAGAAAAATATAATTATGAAAGCCAAGATAATCTGAAGCCTGTTTTGTTTTAAAACCTTTTATGTTCTGTGGTTGGTGTTGTTTGTTTGTTTGTTTGTTTTATTTTGATTCTTTTTATTTTGGCATATTACATGCAGTTCTTTAACCAATGTCTGTTTGGCTAATGTAATTAAAGTTGTTAATTTATATGAGTGCATTTCAACTATGTCAATGATTTCTTAATATTTATTGTGTAGAAGTACTGGTAATTTTTTTATTTACGATATGTTTAAAGAGATAACAGTTTGATATGTTTTCATGTGTTTATAGCAGAAGTTATTTATTTCTATGGCATTCCAGCGGATATTTTGGTGTTTGCGAGGCATGCAGTCAATATTTTGTACAGTTAGTGGACAGTATTCAGCAACGCCTGATAGCTTCTTTGGCCTTATGTTAAATAAAAAGACCTGTTTGGGATTTATTATTTTTATTTTTATTTTTTTGTCTTATTGATTTCCCAAGATCAACCTTGCACACATATTGCCATGTCTTTTGTTGGGTGATAATTTTGTTTCTACCGTAATTATCTGGAAGAGTATGAGAAAAATAGATCACATGGGAAAGAGAGAACAAAAGCTGAACTAAGAGAGCTCAAATAGAAAAAGAATATCTATTGCTGTGGCAGGCAGAGGTTTGTAATGGATTGCAGGTACTTGTGAAGTGAAAGTGAAAGTTGGTCAGTCATATCCAACTCTTTGTGACCCCTTGGACTGCGGCCTGCCAGGCTCCTCTGTCCATGGAATTTTCCAGGCCAAAATAGTGAAGTGGGTAGCTGTTCCCTTCTCCAAGGGATCTTCCCAACCCAGGGATCGAACCCAGGTGTCCCGCATTGCAGGTGGATTCTTTACCATCTGAGCCACCAAGGCAGGTACTTGGACCAGCAATATTTAAATTAGATACTTTTTGTTAATTTCCCATTTCTCAATGGCAAAATTCTTGTAGTAGTAAGTAACATGAAATGGACATTTCCTCTTTCTCTCCCTCCAACTTTCCTCCTTCCCTCCATCCCTCCTTCTTCTTCCTTCTCTTTTTTTCTTCCTCCTTTTCTTTCTGGATGAAAAGCTGGAGTTGCATGGAACTACCAGGTCTCAAGAACTACATACACAGGAAAGAAACAGACTGGTACCAAGACCCATTCAGAATCACACAAGTACAGTCACGAATGAATTGATCCTTTTCCTTCACTGTTTTTTCGTTAATATCGGTGCCCGTCTTAGAGAATATATGGAGAAACTAACTTCCGTGAACACCAATACAAATAAGTATGACTTCATGCTTCATCTTACTTGTGGTTCCCACCTCACTGTTTCAACCAACCAGAACACTAGATGTTGATGACCCTGCTTTTAAAGATGAATCTGAGACATGGTTAAATAACATTAATTAGAACTAGGATTCCAAGCCGGATCTGTATTCAAGTCTCAAGTTAATCTTTTCTTGCTGTTTTATACGTCTAGTTTTTTGTTGTTGTTGTTAACTTCCTTATGTTCCAAGGAAAAAAAAAAGCTGATGGAGGAGGTGGAGGTTGAGTGTTGAACACATTTATAATTTTTTTTTAAATGCAAATACTTTACAGCTGCCAGACAGTTTACTTATCTCCAAGAGAAATGCCCAGTTCATGTAGATTCACGTGTGTGTGAGTGCTCAGTCACTCAGTTGTGTCCGACTCTTTGTGACCCCATGGACTGTAGCCCTCCAAGTTCCTCTGTCCACGGAATTTTCCAGGCAAGAATAATGGAGTGGGTTGCCATTTCCCACTCCAGGGATCTTCCGGACCCAGGGATGGAACTTACATCTCTTGTATCTCCTGCCTTGGCAGGCAGATTCTTTACCACTGTGCCACCTGGGAAAGTTCCAATTTTTTAAAATTGGAAAATGAGAATTGCTATAGTTTTGCCTTGCATTTATTAATTTCTCTTTTTTTTTTTTCTGCTTATATTTAGCTGGAGGAAACCTTTTGTCAGAAGTATTTTACTTTATGGGCCCAGTGATGTGTGTGTGTACACACATGAGCACAGGCATTAGCCTTCATTTCCCGCCAAATTTAATAATGAATGCATATTAGGAACTGAGTAAAATCCCACTAAACTACAAATGAGTAGCAGTATTATGAAATTTATAATAGACATTTTAAACATTATGGACATTATCATAAGTAAGAAAAAGAAACTAAAAGAAAACAAAAATCAGTTATAGAAAATTATATAATTGTGTATATATGTGAATGTATAACAATACGTATGTATTTGTAATATATATATTACATATCTAATACACACACACAGAGACATATATTTGGGGCAGAAAGAGAGAGAGAATATGTCATTATGTAAAGGGACCATCTAAATCCATTTCATATAGAGGTTTGATCCTTTCTCAGAAATCAGTTGTCTGAGGAGTTGTCCAAACTGAAGGGCAGAGAGAAGTACAATAATTCCTTCCTGCACCAAAGCCAGTGTCAGCTTCCTTAAAAAAATTTAGTGTTTTTGCATTTATCTTAAAATAGTTTTGGTGTTTTCCTTTCTTAGGTCCACGAAAAGGTAGGATCCATAGAAATTCTCCATTATACCCTTTCAGGGTTTCTTTAATTGTCATGTCATCAGTGCCTAGAGTTAAAAAAAAAAACCCGACAAATTGTTTCTCTACAAGCAAAGCATCACAGTGCTGTTTCAATACTTCTTAGAAATAGAAAATTAATTGCCCCACTTGACCATGTCCACTTTCGAGAAAAGTCTGTCATCCTAGGAGTCTTACCATGCCTTCAATTCACTAGAGGGATAGAGAAGTACTTTTCCTGCAGGAGACTTGGCAGATAAAGTCTGAAAGTGTTTTGGGAAATATTAGGTCAACTGATTAAATAAAAATGATGAAGGATCGTCTTTTTAAAAAAACTGATTTCTGCTTGGGAAACAGTCAGAGGAAGTGTTGAGGGAAGGTTTAAACACTATTAGAAAAAGAACATCGAAAAAGCTACCCAAGGCTAGGGTTAATCTGCAGCTGTGATTCTAACTATCATGGTGGTGGTGTTGCCTGCATCATTGTCATGTGGGGGACACAGTGTTCTAAGACAAACTCTATAATGTGGCAACAGAGGTCCCATGGAGTACGTCTTTCATTAATGAAGTTGTCCACACAGTTCAGGGCCATAGCCTAAGCTGTTTGAAAAGCTTGGTACTCACAGGGGAGAAAGACAATCTTTATGGGGAAACTGTTCCATTGTGAAACAGAGAAAGAAAGAAAGAAATAGCAAACACTGCTAATCTATGCCAGAAATGGCAGGCCTGAGGCAGGGGGATGACAAAGCACTGGGCTTCAAAGTGTTTATTGTCCTAGAGCTGCCAAGCACTTTGAAGACAATCATCAAACCCTTCTAAATGGAACCAGGGAGGTTTCTCACCATTGATCTCAGCAACAAATGTTTGTGTTTCATGGTCAGTTTTTTTTTTTAATCCTTCAAAGACTCTAAGTAGAATTGTCATTAAATAGGCTATTTTAAAAGATAAAACTAATTTTCCATCTGAGTAATCATATCCCAAACATGATTAAATTGCCAACTAGAGAAGTGGCTTGAAATGGTATCCAACAATATATTCAGTAGATATTATTATGCCAAATTATTATAGGGGCTCAGGATCCTGAAATCAACTAACCCTTATGTTCTCAAAATGATGAATTTTCACCAGTCTCCATAATATCATAGGCTGGTACGTGTTGCCAAGGAAGTTTCTACCAATGGCCTCAGATTAAAAAAATGAAATGAGCAGACAGAGCCTCTTCCTTTTGGACTTGGGATAATAAGATATGAGTGACATTGAAGACTCTAGCTAATCATTTATTTGGGCTTGCCAGGTGGCCGTAGCGGTAACGAACTTGCCTCCCAGTGCAGGAGATATAAGAGACACAGGTTTGATCCTTGGGTTGGGAAGATCCCCTGGAGGAGGGCATGCAACCCACTCCAGTATTCTTGCCCGGAGAATCCCATGGACAGAGAAGCCTGGCAGGCTACACTCCATAAGGTTGCAAAGAATCGGACACAGCTGAAGCAATTGAGCCTGTGCGCCATCATTTATTTAGCCACTATAAAAAGCAGTCTGGGGCAGAGGAGTCAAGAGCTTTCTGCAAGTTCAGTGCCAGGAGGTAGGATGGCCCTGTGATTTCTCAAAAGCAAATGCTCCATGGCCCCCCGTCAATCTCCCAGGAAGGCAGGTGTCGGCAGGGTATGCAGAATCAGGATCATCATGGCTTCCTCTTTCTAAGAAAGCTTGTTCTCATCTCAGTACCTGGGGCCCCTCCAGCTCACTCTTCACAACCAGACATTGTAGGGTGAAAGTGAATAGCTTTTATTTGGGGGCTTTAACCATTTCACAAGACAGGAAATGTAATCTAAACCCATTTAATATGAAACAAGTACCCAATTGTGCTTCTGGTCTGATCCATCCGTCATTCAGAAGCATGATGTTCCATGTATTCAGTTCAGAATTTGGAGAACATAGGTTAAGCACTGAAGGTAAATTCAATGGAAATTACTGTTAAAAAAAACCAAACCTTTGAGACATCAAAATGTGGCAGAGGAAGGAGATGAAACTTAGGGTTGCTGAGAATGAGGTCAGTTGTGACTTAGCCTCACCTTGGAAGTGATTGGATCAATGCAGATACTGGTCTCTAGGAATCAGATTGCTTGAGGTTTCTTTTTCTCATTTTCTTGAAGGAAGAGTAGGTACCCAGGGGAAGGTAAGGTGGGTAAAACTGCAACCTCCCCCTGTCAGCCTTCCAGGACTTGGGTCTTGATCATTGGAGAGAAGAGGCTGCAGGCAGAAAAAGAATAAGTCTTTATACCAGTGACTCAATGTAAAGGGACCATTCCTTTGGTCCTTAAATAACAAATTGTGATACTATATGGAAAAGAGACCATTTCTCCCAATTATGCACTGAAAATAGGTCTATGGGAAATGCATGGAAAATGGCCCAAAAGCTTTGGGAGCTGTGTGAGATATAGGACATTCACCAGATTTTGGCTTTGGCAAGGTGGCCTCTGGAAGCAGTGGCATTGTGATGGATTCCACTGGAGGTGTGGAAGAGCCCAAGAGCCACCTTGTAAAGCTGAATGGGCAATTTATGGCACATGTGAAACAACTGAGGTTTCCCAGGCATAAGTGGACAAAATTTAGGGATGGGTTAGGTGGCACAGTGGTTAAGAATCTGCTTGCCAATGCAGAGGACGCAAAAGATGTGGTCTCTATCCCTGGGTCAGGAAGATTCCCTGGAGGAGGAATTGGCAACCCATTCCACTGTTCTTGCCTGGAAAATCCCATGGACAGAGGAGCCTGGCAGGCTACAATCCACAGGGTCTCAAAGAGTTGGACACAGCTGAGAACTGCACAGTGTGGACTTGACTAAATTCCATCTTTGAGAAAATGAGGGAAGAGCTTGTTTTTTTTTTTTTTTTTAATTCAGTCTGTTTTTTTAGTTTTAAAACCCTCTTTAGTACATTTTTTGTTTACTAGTGTAAATAATCCATACTGTTTATGTAAATTACAAATAGTACAGAAGGATGTGAAGTTATTTAATGCCACCATCTCTATTGTATTTCATGCCACCTCTATTTTATTTCAGGCCACCATCCCTGCTTTTACAGCTCTGTTAGGGTAGAGAACACTGGGTTTATGCTGGCATTATAGTGACACAGAAAAGTGTGGTGGATCCTCAGAAGAACTATTTTTGAACCCCAATTCAAACAAATCACCAAAAGCATTTGTCTTATTAATGAAAGTCTTTAAAAGCAACTCCTTATAAGAACTCTAGGAGGTGGGCCTTCCTTTTCAAAGATGGACCATAGCCACATTTTGCAGGTGAGAAAACTGGCACAGAATAGTTAAATTACGTGTTTAAGCAGAAACTCCTAGCATGTGACAGCAGTAGAGTTTCCATCCAAGGAAGCTTTGAACCCTCTATTGCACCCTCACATGCTTTATTGCTTCTCTACCAAGAGTACAACTGCTTTTACCCCACGATTCTGCCAATGCCACACAAGTGCCTTATTCCACTTCTGCATGTGAATTATGTATTAACAGCTGTTATCACCAACTACTTCTTCAGCCACTAGGTAACCTGCAGAGTGGAGGCATTTTGGCGAGGAGGAAAACATGCTGGAGCATGAGTCAGGAAATCCAAGCTTTAGCCTGCTTCTGTCACTAAGTAACTCTGTCATGTTCAGTCCCATTTGCATCTTTGGCTTTCATTGTCCGTGTCTATAAAAAGAACAGAGTTAGAATCTCCCCAAGTGCATCTCAGCCTCAAGATTCTAACATTCAAACTGCCCAGATCAGGGTTAGACACATATCTTTTGACCAAAGGACCTATATCTCCCTTTTAGCCAAAGGACCTGTAATAGATATTACCCTAAGGACGTAGCTAATCAAAAGATATATTTTTTAAATGAATGTCATTCTGTTTTTGATGTCCCATTCACTGCTTTTGTTGTAACAGCAGCAACAGTAAAACATTTGGTTTAATTACTTCTTGTGGAAAAAACAATTGTCAAAAACACTCAACCAAATTGGCTAGCTGTTGCTTCAGAATTACTCATGTTGCTTTGAAAGAAGAGGTCAAAGCAAAGAGATGAGGTTTGGCTACATGACAGATATATTCATGTACAACTTAATGTTTTTAGCCTATATGGCTATTTTTTTTTAATGCATTTATATATTTCAGGACTATGATTTACTCTGCACATCATTGGATTTCTACCTCTTTTTCACTATAAGGAGTGTGTATTTTTGTGTTTTTATTTTCTATCATTCCTCATTTCTTCTGGCTTTTTCTGAAAGTCAGAGGTAAGGTCATTAAGAATAAAACATTTAGGCAAAGAAAGTTTCAAATGGGGCTTCATGCCCAAGGCCAGAAATTCTCCAACTTTAGTGTACACAATCACCCAGAAACCTTGTTAAAAATATGTATTTCTGTGATCCATTCACTGAGATTTTTGAGACAATGGATGAGGAATAGGATCCAGGAATCCATATTTTGTAAAACATGGACATTTGTAGGCAAAGTAATGTCTCTGCTTTTTAATTCATTGTCTAGGTTTGCCATAGATTTCCTTCCAAGGAGCAAGTGTCTTTTAATTTCCTGACTGCAGTCACCATCTACAGTGATTTTGGAGCCCAAGAAAATAAAGTCTGTTGCTATTTCCAAGTGAATGGAGGTATACAAATCAGAAACATTGGGACCTACCACACTGTATTGGTGCCACTGAATTCATCTTTGAGAATAAGCAGGTGGTGCCTTAGCACAAAGTGGCTAAAAATCATACCTACCCAGTCTGGATTCTTTCTCTGTTCTAATAATCTTTTCCAGAAATATGGGTAGGGAAAGTGAGCCCAGGGTGAAGAAGATACTTTCTTCAAAAGATTATTAGTAGCTGTTATCTAATTAGAGATGGGTATGGCTTTAAGCTGTGTATATAGGGCTTAGTTATCTATTCCTAGCTCTTTGTTTTCTCTTTAGATTTAATATGAAGGTAATTTTAATAATCATATAAATTCATATATGATAAATTCAACCTGGTTTCACACTGCATTCACCTTACTGGAAATTGACTATGCATGGAAAAATAGAAAATGAGTGGATCATGAAGTGAGCACCACATGTATTCAATACAGGCTGCTTTTCCTGTACTTCGTAATGTGACCTTGAACTAGACGCTCTGGTTCCAAATGTAACTAGACGCTCTGGTTCCAAATGTATTCTTCTGTATGGTGGGGCCAGTGATGCCTATTCTGTGCACATCCCTGAGGTGCTATGAGAAGGACGTACATCAAAGTGTTTTAGTGATGGAAGAATCAAAATAGTGATGAGACTTCTCTTTCCATTTTCTTTAATCAACAAACACAATCTCCCAAACCATTCATTTGTTTATAACAAATGGCTGGAAGATTCAATAATTCAACATTAAATTATTTAATTCAATAATTTAACGTTGTACCCAAACCACTCAGCACCCTGCTGTGAGATGAGTGAATGAAAAAGCACAGTCAGTTTAAATATATAGCTTTTAAAGAATGATCGTGATCAAGTTTCATTAAGCTGGATTTTTAATAGCACTTTATTTTATAAACTTGAAAAGATATCCCTCCATAAAGTAGTAGAATCAATCTCAAAATCTCTTTGGATTGATGTACTATACACTTGGGCTTCCCTGGGAGCTAAGCTGGTAAAGAATCCACCTGCAATGTGGGAGACCAGGGTTTGATCCCTGGGTTGGGAAGATCCCCTAGAGGAAGGCATGACATCCTACTCCAGTATTCTTGACTGGAGAATCTCCATGGACAGAAGAGCCTGGCAGGCAACAGTCCATGGAGTCGCAAAGAGTTTGGACACTACTGAGTGACTAAGCAGACCACAGCACTATACATTTACCATCTCACTCCAAGATCAAGTCACTGCAAATGCATTTATTTTACTTTATTTTTTAATTAATTTTTATTGGAGTATAGTTGATTTATAATGTTGTGTTAGTTTCTAAGCTACAGTGAAATGAATCAGTCATACATACACATATATCCTCTTCCTTTTGAACTTTCTTCCCATTCGGATCACCACAGTGCATTACGTAGAGTTCCCTGTGCTATATAGTACAGCAACACTATTTACAACAGCCAAAACGAGGAAGCAACCTAAATGTTCAGCAACAGAGAAAGGGATAAAAATGTGGTGTATATATACAATACTATTATTGTATTGTATTCAGCCATGAGAAGGAACAAATATTTTTCAGCCATAAAAAGGAAAGAAATTGGGTAATTTGTAGAAATATGGATGGACCCAAAGAGTATTATATAGTGTGAAGTAAGTCAGAAAGAGAAAAACAGGTATTGTATATTAATGCATATGTGTAGACTCTAGAAAAATGGCACAGATGATCCTATTTACAAAGCAGAAATAGAGACACAGATGTAGAGAACAAATGTATGGTTATCTAGGAGGAAGAGGGAGATTGGGAGATTGGGATCGACACATAATACTATCAGTGCTGTGCATAAAATAGATAACAAATGTAAATGCCTTTATTGTACCACTTTCCAGATACCCACAACAGAAAACTATTCTATTTGAAAAAGCAGAGAGAGGCTCTTTGAGAGGGTACATGCTATTAGAACAAAGGAAGCTGAGTTAGCTGTCAGTAGAGAAAAGTGTTGGAAGATATTTCCAATCATTATAGTTATGTATGCCCTGTAATACTTGGCTTTCAAGATACATTGCTGGTTTTTCTTCTCTTTTTAGCCTGTGAGTTAAAGAAATTAATTCAATTAAACATATAACATAGTGGTGAACAGAATAACTTCTGTGTTAGATAACAGAAATCTTAGCACAGCTATTTAGTGGCACTATGACAGTGGGGCAAGTTATTTAAATTCAGCAACCATGTTTCTTTCTCTTCTTTACATTTAGGATAAAAACAATATTAGGCAGATATTTTTCAAGTGGAAAGACATCTAAATCATAGAGCTCAGTATCTGATGTCGACCCCTGCTAAAAATGTCCAATAATATTTTTATGTCTGCATCCTCCAAGAGTGATAAGAAACACCTCTTTCAGTCAGACCCTTAGCCCATACATTCTAGAACTTGAGTTCTGGCAGTGGCCCCACTGAACATTTTGAGAGCTGATGTTGCTTGCTATGGCACCAGTTGTAGAGGATTATTATTGTTTTTAACCCAAAGAGCTTTCGTTAATAACCCTGTTATAACTAACATTTTCAGCTTAGTCTACCTCTTGAGGTAACAAATTCTATTAGTTTAACATACAAATTAAAGTAATACGTAGTTTCCTTGAATTGATAGAAACTGACGTGCCTCATAGAGATTGTTTTTTTCATAATTGAAGAACAATCTTTTAAATACTGAAAAAGAAATCAATGTAAGTTTGGATATAAGAAGTAAGCCTTTGATAAGGTTTAAATAATAAGGACATTTGTTGCTCAAGGAACTTGGAAGCAAGTTTTCCGGCATAATATGATCACAGCTCCATTTCTTTATAATTCTCAAATCACTTCCCACATCAGTATTTTGACTTCCAGCTCTTGGTCTAAACACAGACTTTAGCAGAAACCTGGGCATTATTTGTTTTCATTTGCATTCAGCATAGAATGCTTCCCATAACTTTATTTTAAAAACAATGAAGAAATTTCACAGAAGTTACTGAGTGAGTAAATCTTTCCTGGTGACTTTCTGGCCCAAATGGACACAGGCCAATCACAAGGACAGGAGACTATGATTGACTAAGACAAATCAGAACCAACATTCTGAGAATAGACAGTTCCCTAAATTGCATTGCTACTGGGTATGTTGGGTTGTTCAGGTGAATGGTAAAGATTCAAACAGCAAAAGCACCAAACTTTTATTCCCATATTCTTGACAGATATCTTTATAGTGTGTCCCTACTTTCCATATCCTAAAATAGACTACACTGATCATAATTTAGCCTTTTCTTTTTTTGGAAGATAATATATAAAGATGATCATTCAGTGGTAATCTTATCAACCACTGTTTAGGTGGGTAGAGCTGATTTTCTCTTTAACTAGTTACTGGTTCTTTTTGAATTTTATGGGTGCTCTTCTGAATATTTCATCTCCTGAGTTGCTGCGATGCTAACAACTTAAGCTTTTGTGGCAGAAATCCATCCTTTCCCAACTTTACTTTGCCATGAGAAGAAATAACAGAAAATCTCTTAATGGATCTCACTTAACTGACTCTGGGATTGGTGAATGATCTCGATGTTCTGTATGAAATACGTTGTCTGATACTCTCAGAATATTGAATATATGTGGCCAGTAGGTCACTCAACACTGCGTGTGCAATTTTGCCCTCACTGTATGCTTACAAAGTTGTATGCTTATGAACTCTATCCTTATGAAGGCTTAATTGTGTTTGTTCCCAAATCTGTTTATGCCAGTTGTAGTTGTGATTGTATGACATAAAAACTTGGAATCTGAGAAAAGTGAAAACCAACCAACTGAACAAAAAAGATGGGCTAACAATCAAATTAATTTTTTCTGTACAATTAAAGGAAAATTACTAAAAACATGTTGTGGCTAAATTAGCCAGGAGAGAGACAGCCATAGAAGAGTGAAGAAAAATGATAAAATATGAAAAGATTCTACAGTCATGAATTTGTGCAGGGACCTTTAAGTTCTTGTTCTTCTTTAAAGAATCTGCAACTGGAAAATAGGAGAAGATGCATTTTAAGTACAATTCACACAAGAAAATGGTGGCAACCTCCAGTCAGCAAATCCACTCGCCAAGAAAAGGCCTTGGCTGTGTATCAAAAGCTTGGGAATGAATGTACAATGACATACTTTAAGTTAAAACCAAATGTTAAAAGTACACGTTCTTTTGTGTAATTACCCTCTTTAACCAACTTCTTCTGTTAATCAACCAACTTCACGTCAGGCAAGAAGGCTTTATGGTCTAGTGTGTGTGTGTGTGTGTGTGTGTATTTGTCGCTCAGTCGTGTCCAACTCTTTGCAAACCCATGGACTGTAGCCTGCCAGGCTCCTCTGTCCCTGGAATTTTCCAGGCAAGAATGCTGGAGTGGGTTGCCATTTCCTTCTCCAGAGGGTCTTCCCGACCCAGGGATCAAACCTAGGTTTCCTGCATTGCAGGCAGATTCTTTACTGTCTGAGCCACCAGGGAAGCCCTTATGGTCTATTGAAGGGATGAAATTGTGGAGTTATGTGCATATGCATGGTTAGGGGCAGGAATGGGGCAGCCACTGGGTTACAGGAATAAGAATACTATGTCCAACCAAAGTAGCAAGACAATTTCTAGAGTTAATCGCAAATCATACAAATGCATGTTGTTGATCGCCTTAAAAAAACTATTCAAGAACTTCCCTGGCAGTCCAGTGGTTAAGACTCTGTGCTTCCAAAGCAAGGGGTGGGTTCACTTCCTGGTTGAAGAACTAAGATCCCATAGGTTGCACAGTGAGGGCAAAAATTTTAGAAAAGGAAAAAAAAGAATAACTATTCCAACAAAAAGAGCTAATGATGTTGAAAAGCATTTATCTCTGGACAGTAGGACTGTAATAGTTGGTGGAGAGGGGATTACCTATGGAGAACTGATGCTTGCATTATGCTCTTATTCTGACTCGTTAATAGTGTGCAAATTTGTTCTTATGAATATAAAAATATTAACCAGGAACACCTACCAGTCCTGTCTTTATTGATGTGGCAGGCAACTTCCAACATAGCCCCCAATGAACCTTGCTCCTTGGTATTCGTGCTTTTGTGTAATTCCCTCCCACCCTCACGTGTCACATTGTACCATGGTTGATCTATGTGATCAGTAGGATACTGCAAGAGTACTGATATGTAACTTTGGAGATTAGTTATAAAAGAGCCCTTAGCTTCTGTCTCTCTGTCTCTGTCTCCCTCTTCCTTTCCTTCTTGCTAAGATCACACTTTGGGAAAGCCAGCTGCCACGTTAGGAGAAGCCCTTCGGAGAGGCACGCATGGTGAAAGCCTCCTGCTAACCTCTTTAAGTCTCATTCCTTTTTAAATACGTTTAGATAATTATACCTTCCCCTTGAGTTTAGATATAAAATATATAAAGTACAAAATAAGAAATAGACCCTCAATCACAGCTTATCACTAACATTACTGATATAGTTATTAAAGTTACCAAAATAATTCAGCTTGTATATGGCAGCTATAGATTTTCAGAACAAGTGTTATCTGTATCATCAATCCATTGCCTGTTTGCTGTACACTGGTGTCAACTGATGCCCATATGAAATTTGGGTACACTTTTCTCTTCTTTGTTATACATTTGCATGAATTACAGCTACCCCTGTAATTCTCCTCCAGTGACACCTGCAAAGAATGGACCTCCTGTTGGGTCAAAGTGATGCATGGGAACACAGAGACAGAAAATGAAAGAACACGGCAATCTCTATGGAATTACATACTCATAGGAAGAGAGAGAGAAAAGAAATATGGCACATATTAACTCAAAGTGAAGGGAATGGAAGAAATGCCATCTAGAAAGTTTTTGAATAAAGAAAGGGGATGGGTGGAATGATTTGGGGTAGGTGAATGGTTGCAAGGAGAGAGAGAAGCCAGATGTGCTTGCCTAGGGGAGTGATTCTGATTAGCAATAGGGATAAAGATCATTTTGAAAAATTTTATTGGAGTATAGTTGATTTACAGTGCTGTGTTAGTTTTAGGTATACAGCAAAATGATTCAGTTATACATATATTCATTCTTTTTCAGATTCTTTTCTCATAAAGGTTACCACAGAATATTGAGTAGAGATTTTTTGTGTTAAATAGCAGGTCTTTGTTGGTTATCTATCTTATATATAGCAATATGTATGTTAACCTCAAGCTCCTGATTTGTCCTTCCCCCTTCCACGTTTCCCCTTTGGTAACCACAAGTTTGTTTTCAATATTTATAAGTCCATTTCTCCTTTGCAAATAAGTTCATTTGTATCATTTTTTTAAAATTAGATTCCACATAAGAGTGATATCATATGATATTTGTCTTTCTCTGCCTGACTGACTTGTTATGATCATCTCCAGGTCCACCTATGTTGCTGGAAATGGCATTATTTCATTCTTTTTGAAGACTGAGTAATATTCCATTGTATATATGTACTACACCTTCTTTATTCATTCCTCTGTTGATGGACAAGATCTTGATGTATATCACTAGGAGAAAAATCAACCAGGGACTTTCTGTGGATTTGAACCCAGAGTGTGGGAAGTGGCCAGGTTTGTAGTGAGGGAGTTAGGGCTAGGAAAACTATTGAAATTGAGCCCAACTTATGGGAAATTGGAAGAGTTCATCTTAGTGGGGAGATGGAAATGAGGTGAGTGGAGCAAAGTGAGCAGTGCTCCCAACAGAGAGAGATCAGAGGAAAGATGGAAAAGAAGCAGAGGGATGGGATGATATGAAGAGCCCAAGAGAATCTGCTGAATGGTTATATTTGGTCTTGTGATCAGTCTCAGGAGATTGGTTGTTCTCTTTTGGCTTTAAGGAACATATACCCAAATATGGTTTTAAAAAATTAGCTGTGTACTTAAAACTATTAAATGAGTTGAATAGGGTAAGATATCCTCTAGACTTGGGGTAGAGTCATCTGATGTCAGTGGTACAGAATTTGCGAGAGGATCATTTTTCCTCCCCTGTACTTGGTCACCAGCCACTGTTCACTCTAGTGTCCTGCAGGTAAGTAAGTTGACAGCCCACAGTGGAGGACTGGTGGGGATGGTACTCCCCACTATACCTGCTGGGGATGGTACTCTCTGGGAGGACCTAGCAGGATAGGTAATAGGGAGACACCTTGATGAGATGACAAAGAAGAAGAAGGGGATGAAAGATTTTCAGAAACCCAAACGAGAAGCAGAAATGACATGCAATAAATGCTGTATTCACTCCGCAGTGTGACTTCCTGAGAACAGGAGCTCTGTTCACCTGGCTCTAACGTCGAAGAGTGTCTGACACAAAAAGCCCAGTAAATACTTGAATGAAGAGCACATTTTATGAATCTGTCCAACATGGAGTTGGATATCTTATATCTGTGTCTGACCACAAAAGAAAGAGATCTTGACCCAGTGTAGACTTGGGAGTAACTAAATCAAAGATTTAAACAAAATTCCAGGGAAAGACTAAGAGACAGCAACCTAAAGGGCATCAAAATTCAAGGAGTGACCAAAAAAGGAGAAGACATGAAAGGTCCAAGGGTGTGGATACAGAAGCAGAAAGAGTGCTAGAAAAGAATGGTGAAGAAACCACATACTAAAGAAACAAGTGCTCAAAAGGGGCAGAGTCCCCAACAATAAAAAAAAAAAAAAAAAAAAGTAAGGAAGATATTGACCGAAAAAATATCTTTTGAATTTAGCAACAAGGAGGTCATCTGTAACTTTTGGGAGAGTCATTTTATTAGAGTAGTGGAGGCAGAAATCAGATTATTCTGCTTTAAGAAAGCAATGGAAAATGAAGAGATGATTACAGTGAAAATATTGTTTTAATGAGCTTAACTGTAGGAAAACCACCAGACAGCCTTAAGAGAGGAGCAGAAAATGAGAGAGAGTTTTCTAAATGAAAGATTTCAGCATGTTTGAAGTTTTCACCCAAGTATCAAATTGGACTTCCCTGACTTTTGAGATCAAAACGAGATAGACTTGAAGACCATCCCGAAGTGGTTGTTGTGGTTACTGTTGGGAGAGGAGATGATCGTTTGTTTATATTCTTACGGTGTCCTCTGAATCTGACCTTATATCTTTCTTAGCTTCCTCAGTTATCACTGAATTGACCAAACTGGAAACTTAGACCTTCTTTAAGTTCTTTAAAATCTATATATGTTGGCATTTAAGGGGTATTGCTGGATGTAAGCTATTACCCATTTTGTACTTCCTAAATAAGCATAAGTTCGTAAGCTTAAGTTCTACTTTCTAAGATTCTCTTTCTTTCTTTGGCTCTACACATTAGAGAAGTCCTTGTTCAGTCATCTTTGGGTTTGATTATATATGACCTTATTATTATGATAAATATCAATATTATTTCATATGATCTTCTTCTTCCAGTAACCCCTTGAATATTGTTGCTTCTCAGTTGGCCATGTTTGCCTTCTCTTTCACACTCCTTACCTGAGACTTGTAAGCCATCACTCTGCAGATCATATCCCGGTAAAACAAGATTTTTCTTGACCTGCACAGTATTTTTTAAATCAAAGTTTTAAATTTGAGATATTTATAGATTCACATGCTGTTGTAAAAAATCATATAGAATTCTCATGTACCCTTTACCCAGATTCTGCCAAGGGTATGCACAGCTATGGGCAAAAACACTTCAGGATATGAACAGAGTGGCAGTCAAGACAGAGAACAATTCTTTCACAAAGCGATCTTTCCTGTTGTTCTTTTATATGCCACCCACTTAGCTTGCATTTCTACCTTTTCTTATCCTCTGGCAACCATTAGCTTGTTTTCCAGTTCTGTAGTTTTGTCATTTCAAGAACGCTATATGAATGGAATCATACAGGATGTAACCTTTTGAGATTAGCTTTTTTTTTTTTCCCACTCAGCATTATCTTCTGAAGTTTCATTCAAGCTTTTCTTTGTATCAATAGTTCAGATTTTTTTTTTTTTTTTTTGCTGAGGACTATTTCATTCCCTGAATGTACCACAATTAGTTTAAACATTCACCCACTGAAGCATATCTGAATTGTTGCTAGAATTTGGCTTTTATGCATAAAGTTGCAATTAATGTTCATTATGTAGGACAGTGAATCTTCCATTTCCCTGAAGCAAATACCCAAGAGAGCAGTTGCTGGGTCATGTGTTAGTTACATGTTTAGTTTTGTAAGGAATTGCCAAACTGTGCCATTTTACATTCTTACTAGAAACATGAGTCATCCAGGTTCCTTGTCTCCCTGGTAGCATTTGGTGTTGTCATTTTTTTTCTTTTTTTGCCATTCTGATAGATTTGTATGGTATTTCATTGTAGTTTTAATTTGCTTTTTCTTGATGGCTAGCGATGTTTAGTATCTTTCGATATGCTTATTTGCCATATATATATATCTGCTTTGATGAAATAGCTCTTCTTGTCTTTGCTCATGTTCTAATTTTATTGTTAGCTTTTTCATTTTTGAATTTTGAAGGTCCTTTGCCAGATACATTCTTTGAAAACATTTTCTCCCATTCTGTAGCTTGTCCTTTTATTCTCTTAAGAGGATAAAGTACCTCAGACCTCTTGTGAGGTCTTTCACAGAACAAAGATTTTAATTTTGATATAGCCCAAGATATCAAATTTTCCTCTTATGGATCATGGTTTTAGTGTCAAGTCTAATAATCCTTTATCCATAGTTCTTGAAGATTTTCTCATACTTTTTGTATATTTAAAAAAATTCTAATTTTACATGATTTATTTGTTTACTGTCTATAGATATTTGGAATTAATTGTTGTATAAGGCATGATACTTAGATTGAGCAGCGCCTATGTTTGCATCCTAGCACCATTTGTTGAAAAGGCTATCTATCCTCTGTTGAATTACTTTTGCATCTTGTTCAAAACTCAGTTGGGCATATAATTGTGGGTCTATTTCTGGGATCTCTGTAATGTTCCATTGATCTATGTGCCTTTCCTTTTCCAAATACCTCTCAGTCTTGTTTACTGTAGCTATATAGTAAGTCTTAAAATTGAGTTGACTGAGTCCTCCCACTTTATTCTTTTTTTAAAACTGTTTTAGCAATTCTAGTTCCTTTGCTTCTCAGATAAGTTTCAGAATAATCCTATTTATATCTAAAAAAAATCTTTCTTGGATTTTTTAAGTATAGCATTAAGCTTGTATATCAATTTGTGGACAATTGGCATCTTTACTATGTTGAGTCTTTCGATCCATGAACACAATATGGCTCTCCATTTATTTAGATCTTCTTTGATTACTTCCAGCATACAAGTCCTTTGCAGGTTTTCTTAGATTTCTTCCAAGTATTTTATTTTTTGACTGACTGTAAATGGTTTCATATTTTTAATTTCATTGTCCACGTATTTTTTGCTACTGCATAGAAACACAATTGATTTTAGAATATTTATCTTGTATCCTGTGATCTTGATGAGCATACATTTTAGTTCTAAAAATATTTTGGTAGATTCCTTGGGATTTTCTACATATACAGACAAGTAATCTACAAATAGAAGCAGCTTTTCCTCCTTCATTTATGATATGTATACCTTTATTTTCTTTTCTTGCCTTATTGCACTGGCTAGAACTTCCAGCTGTATGTTGACTGAATCAAATAAAAGCAAATATTTTTGTCTTGTTACTGATCTTAGGGGAACGTATTCACTCACCATTAAAATTGTAACTTTAACTATAGGGTTTTTTAGATATGTTTCATTAAATTAAGGACGTTCCCCTCTATTCCTACTTGTTCAGAGAGTTTTTATCCAGATGCTTATCTGACATAGCTTCCTTAAAATTTTTGTCAGATAATTCTAATGTCTCTGTCATCTTAATGTTGGCATTTATTGATTGTCTTTTTTCATTTAGTTTGAAATTTTCCTGGCTCTTGGCTTCCTAAGTGCTTTTCATTTGAAGTGAGGACAATTTTATATTGTCTTATAAGACTCTGGATATTAAATCATCTGGTTTTGCTGGTTTCCACTGACACTCATTCTGAAGGAGAGGAAAGGAAGGTACCTTGTTACTGCCAGGTGGATGTGCAAGTCCAGGTTCTTGACTCAGCCTAATACCCAGGGTGGAAATTCCTTGTTATTCCAACTTAGGATAACAGCTCCATCCCTCCATGTAGTCTTCACTGAGTTTCAATTGCATGGTGGCCTTGTTACTGCTGGGTAATGGTGACAGTCCTCACTTTCCACTAGGCTTCCTATGACACAACCCTGTAGCAGAGAGGGAGAGGGATGCCTCATTACTGCCCAGTGGGATCAGATGTCCAGGATTCCCCACGTGGTGTCTACCAATAAAACAGAGATGGATGGAGCTAATTTTTGGTTGAACATGGATGAAAGTCCTAGTTCCTTACTTGGTCTTCTGTGATCCCACCCTGTCAAAGGTATTGAGGCATCTTATTATGCCTTCATGAAAGTAAAAGTCTAGGCTCCTCATTTGGCTTTAGCTAGCGTGGGTTGGGGAGGGGCTACAGTTTTTTTTTCTGTGGTGTAGATGGAGTAGACCAGTCATTGTCCAAAAGTTTTTTGACCTGATAGGCTTCCCGTTTCCTGGTTCTTTGATTGGAAAAAGCAGGGTTTGTTGGGCTTTGTTATCTGTGTCATTGTTGGTTCCTGGTTGCCAACTGCTTTAGCTCCAAGTCTGAGACACATAAATACAAAGAAAATCCTGGAAACTTCCCACCATGTTTCTCCACTCATCCCAAGGTCCTGATGGGTCTACCTTTTTCTTTCCACCTCTAAGAATGTACAGGGTTTTTAGCTCTATTTAGTGGCAGCAATAATAAAAGGTATGTCTACTTCATCTTCCCAAAGTGGAACTCTGCTCTCCTGTGCAACAGTGTTTTAAATTCTTGTTGCTACCCCCAAATTTAGATTGCTCACCGACTGAGTTCCAAGCAGGTGAGTTCACCTTTCTGAATGTTTTCACCTGGATATCCCACAAGAAATTTAAATTCAATATGAATATATGGGCTCCCTCCCCCATTGTTCAATCCCTCTCCTTAATAACTCTACCCTGGTTATTATCACCACATGGCCATGTAAATCAACAACCAGAAACCATTTCTCTGTACCTTTTTTCCCCTCACTTGCCATGTGTTAGTCATCCAAATATTTAACTTATGCCTGCCTTTATCACCTATTCCTTCTGTGGATGGCTCATTAGTCAGGCTCCAGTAACACTGATATTTATGATGTCCTAAAATGAACAATTCACATCATCTTCTCTTCTGATTATGCTTCTCTTCTCTTCCTTGTTGAATTTTTGTTAATGCCACCCTCATTTGCCTATTCCTTATAGTTAAACATTTTTAATATAGTTTCTACTCAAGTTTACCCCATATCCAATATTTCCAAATTTTGTCAATTCTGTGGTGCTACATGGGCTTCCCAGGTGGCTAGTGGTAAAGAACCTGCTTGCCAATGCAGGAGATGTAAGAGACACAAAATTGATCCCTAGGTCAGGAAGATGCCTTGGAGAAGGAAATGGCCACCTATTCTGTATTCTTGCCTGGAGAATATCATGGATAGAGGATTCTTGCCTGGAGAATATCATGGATAGAGGAACCTATAGCGGGCTAGAGTCCATAGGGTTGCAAAGAGCTGGACATGACTTAGCACACACACACCTCTCCCATCAGCACCTTTCTATATATTTCCACTGTCATCATCCAATCCCTAAATTTTAGTGAAACTATGTTTATGTCCAAATTTTCATCTCATCTCATCCATATTATTACAGTTGTCTCCTCATTGGTCTTACCACTAGCCTATGGCACTTCTTTAGGTACAATGCCTGGTTAATTTTAAGCTCTGTTTCTTAACTTGGTTCTCTTGCTTCAAGACCTCCAAAATCTCTCTATAGTCAGAAGAATCATGTCCAGGGATTTTGGTTTGATGTTCAAGCTCTTCCATGTTCACTTCTTTTATCCTGAGTTTCTTCTCTGGGTTTTGTTTATTTCTCTCTCCTGGATCTGGTAGATCCCCTGCGGCGACCCCAGGCAGGTTATGAATGATCAGCTCAGTCTGTACTGCTGCTTTAATTCAGCGGCAGGACAGATCACATTGTTTGGTTTATTATCGTACTTCTGGCCTTTGCTGCATGAAATGTGAGGTGAAAGAGGGGAGAAAACATAACAAAGCAAAGATGAGTGATGTGAGAATATGTGGATAAAAAAAATTAACTCCGTGTTGAGGTGATCCTCATGTAAACAAGGGTCCTGGGTAGTTACTCTCTACAAGGAGAGGAGGGAAGTACAGGCTCACAGTGAACCATGCATATGACTTCAAAGATAGGAACACATCAGTTGGCAATAAATATTTATAAAATGAGACTTAGGTATTTAGGCCATTAGCCTGCCACATACTTCTTTTACACAATGAAATATGAAGCTTGAATTATGATAAAGACAGGCAGTACCAATAATAGGGGACCTAAATTTAGGCTTGGGTAAATGTTCAGATTTGTTTTAAAATACTGACCTATGCACATAGGCCTTATAGGCAAAACCAGATTTTCAAATGATCACGCTGGTTTTCATTCATTTCCCTTTGTTTTTACTATATTTTTATGAGCAAAAAACATTTTCTCTCAATTCATAGTATCTTTTCTTTTGTCTTATCACACTTCCTCATGTCCATTATGACTCTATACATTCTTGCTTTGTCAAGTCATGTGAGATTCATTTGTTAAAATAAAGAAGAGCTTGAGGCTGATTTTATCCAAACCAAATTTTCTTCAAAGTCTGTGCTGATTCCCGGCTAAGTGTCTAATGTAGAGTCTTTTCTTCACTGATCTTCCTATAAATTCATCTATCACAGCCATGAAATAATAAGCTTCAGGAGTGAACATAGGCTCTTGTGTTAACAGAAAGGCTTGGCTGAAGTTTATTGCTTATTCCAAATTCTGGCCTTTCTGAACTTCATCCTGATTAAAAACTAAATGTCTCATTTTCTTTCCTTTGAGGCAGTAAGAAGCAACCAGCTAATGAGACAAACCAATTAAGCCAAGAAGCTAAAGAATAGATAAAGTAGCTAAGAGGTTTAATGATGCACTGTCTCCTCCAAATGAAAGAGATTCTTTCTCTGGGACTTTTGAGGTCTCCAGCCATGAGGCATGGCTGTGGTGGAGGGTGCTCTCCCAGTCTGGGGCACTGCCCAAATTCTATCACTTAAATGAGGATTTTTATACATAGATGTGTGAAATAAACCACTATAATCTCAGTACTACAGTATGGAAAACAAGTATACAGTTTAGAGCTAGGCGATACAATATTGAGTCTCACCTAGATAATCTTGAACCGTTTATTTGAGATTTCTGGCCTTTAGTTCTCTCACCTAGAAAATGAGAGTGACGTTGGGTTCCTTGGTTTTGTGAGGATTAATTATGATGACTGTTGTTATTGTAGATAGAAACAGCAGGAACAACAGGGGACTTACTGACCAAGTGAGTCCATTCTCGAGGATAAGTTTAAAACATTGATTTTTTTTAGTTCTATCATTTTTACTATGATAACATTCAATAAATTTATTATCATGTTTTTGAAAACATTTTCTCATCTCCCATCTCACTGTATCCTGTTAACTGCCTGGGAGACCAGGTAAATGTGTTATGCTCATTCTCCTGTGACTGAAGCAAAATATTACATATACAGGAAGGAGTTGCTCTAAACCATACTGCTATTAGTGTTTTGTTTAGAACCAAGTCAAGAACCTTCCTTATACTGTATATATAGTGGTTAAGTTCCAGAGAATCACAAATTCTATTGGCAAAATCCTTTTCAATTAAACAAGAGGAGTTAAGAAATTCCCAGGAGAAAAACCTTTGACTGTGGCACCCATGAACCCTTTATGACTCTCATCTGAAATTCACTAGGTACCACTTCTGCACATCTACAGCAGATCATCGTAAAACTCTTGAAAGTGTAGATGTTAAGTATGAATATGATTAAAAGCTGTTTTTTTCTATTCTCCTTCCTGCTATTCTTTAAGCCTCATTACCAACTTAAAAACGCACAAATTAAAGCAGGAAAGAGTTACATAACTGGGACTGTACGTTCCCTGCCATAGTGGGGAAGAAAAAAAGGGACTCTGGAAGCACACTATATGTGGTTCTGAATCCTGCCTTTGTCACTCCCTAACTCTGTGACCTTTGCCCAGCTATTGACCTCATGTGCCTCAATTTTCTAATATATAAAGATGGTGATGAGGTTTAGGAGGTGATAACTACCTCCTAGGAATATTGTGAAAATGAAATGAAAGTATCTGAAAATTGCTAGCCCACCATTGGAGTCATAATAAACTCAACAAACACTGTTTATTTCCTTTCTTTTCACATATTGTCTTAAGTATGTCTCTCTTGGGCTGAAAAAAATATACCAAATCCCATTTTAGTGGAATCTTAGAAAGCATGGGTTTCTTCCTTATGAAGTAGGATTTTTAACTAGGCAGACCTGTAAATCTAGCAGGCAATGAATGCACAAGCCATTTAGCTAAGTAAAGAACTTGCTGTGACCATTTCTTATAAGAATGTCTTTAATATTTTTGAGGTTTCTAGAGCAGTGACAAGCTTTTGGAAAGAGGGCTTCGTTAGTTTTTTGCTTTCTTTTTGAAACTATCTTATTAATGAGATCTGTAACGTCATCTAGGCTATGCTAGAAACAACCCAAGCATAGGAAAAACAGATGCAGTGAAAGTCTGACCTGAAATCCAAGGAGCTGAACTAAAGAGGCCTTCTGGTAAGAAATCAAATGTGACGAGAACTACAATGGTTATTTTCATGCTCTATTAGAGGGGAAAAATGTATCCTATCAGGAATAGCCAACAATTTAGTAAGATGGGAATAGCTAAAAATCAAAATAAAAGGTGACTTCCTGGAAAATATTTTCTGATCCTAAATATCCACTGAAGTTTATAAACAGCATTTATCTAAAAGGTACCCTAGCCTTCTAGATCCCAAGAATTTTGAAGATGTGGGAAAGAAAACAAGTCAGCAGTTCTTGCTTCCAATGGGTGAAAATTTGAATTTACCTTTGGGGTATTTAATTTATAAACAATACTTTATATTTGTCAGGCAAATGTAATGTAAGTGAAAGTCGCTCAGTCATGTCCAACTTTTTGTGAGTCCATGGACTATACAGTCCATGGAATTCTCCAGGCCAGAATACTGGAGTATGTAGATTTCCCTTCTCCGGGGAATCTTCCCAACCCCAGGATTGAACACAAGTCTCCGCATTTTAGATGGATTCTTTACCGGCTGAGCCACAGGGAAAGCAATGTATAAGACTCCACTTATTATTTTGGGGATTGACTGTAGCATTGAAGAAGGCTGAAGATCTACAGTTAGCATTCTACTTAATAACATAAACTGAGAATAAATCATTTCGATTTTGAAATGGGACAGCCTATCATGCCATCAATTCTATATCATTCAACAAAAGTCTTCCCTTTCCAACCTCATATTTAAACCCAGGTTTTGCTTTTTCCCTCCTAAAGTGAAAAGTAACATTTATGGATACTTAAATGATCATATATTTTATCTGCCATTTCAGAGAGATAGTAAGTCACAGTACATTCGTTTCTGAGGGTTGCTGAAACAATTTACCACAAACTTGGTAACTTAAGAGAAACGTATTTTTTCACAGATCTGAAGGCCAGATGTCCAAAATCAAGGTGTCAACAAGGCTGCACTCCTCTGAAGACTCAAGAGTAGAATGCTTCTCATCTCTGGCAGCTTCTGGTGGCTTCAGGCGTTTCTTAGTTTGTGGTGCAATTCCAATCTTTGGCCCCATCTTCACACGGCCTTCTGTTCTAAAATTTCCCTCTGCCTTTCTCATTAAAGGACACTTGTCATTGAATTTAGGACATACTCTGATAATCCAGGATGAACTCACTTCAAGGCCCTTAATTTGATTTACAAAGATCTTTTATTTTTCCAGATAAGATGACTTTCATGTAGGTTTCAGTGATTAGGATGTGGGCGTATCTGTTAGAGGCCACAGTTCAACTCACGCACTTAGTCATGGGGGACTGTTCTCTACTAAGAGATCTTTGTTACCTTAGTGGTTGTTGGTTAACAGAAGTGATGTTGCCAATGTGAATTTCATCAAAGAAACAGATTTCATTGGGTTCCAGGATGAACAGCTGTGGTATGAGTCTATTCTTCACTGAGCAGTTAAGCCATCATAGGTTAAACACAAATAGTCCTTCTTCATTGTAATATTATAGAACAAGGGAATATATATAGAGTGCTAAATTGTACACCTAAGAATGATACCAACTACTGATTAGACTCCTCCTTTTATATTTCCTATTTTTTAGGAGCAGAAAATACTTGAAATTTCACCATTTGTTCAATAGTTGATCAGGTTAGCACTTGTCCAAGGGAAGGATGAAACTTCTTTGAAAGTAAATATTTTCCGGTTGGGTGTCTTCAATACATCAAAGAAGGATTGTAACTGGGCACATGACAGCTACAGAACACAAGGGCATGGTGACCATAAACTGAAATTGATTCAGACTGAAAACTTTCAAAGGACAGAAAACCACAACTTGAATTGAGGGGCAGTGCATGACTCTATTAGTTAAGTTGGAGATACTATAAGTAAATATAGCAATACGAGCTTGTCATTTTGAATAAGCTTTATTAATTATGTAAATTAGTACAGGCAACCTTCAAATGCACACCTTTAACTTTCATTGGCCAGATGGGTTATGGTCCCAGTAACAGACTTTGATTCAAAGTATGTTCATGTGTGTGTCTGTGGGGTAACATGTGCTCATCATTTAGCCATGTGCAATGCACTCCTTCTTCTGTAAGAAACAACTTTTGAGTGGCCAAAATTTGAAGCACATGTTGTTGCCATAGTAAGATAGGGTACCAAGGAAGAATTTACTAATGTGATTAGCAGAGATCTAGGGGTTTCTAAGAAATTCTATTATAAGTAGACATTCTGGTAAAAGGACATAAAATTGAAGAGTGTTTTTGATTTAGAAGTATAGTAATACTTTAATTATAGTGCAGAAACAACTTATAAATCTATTAAGAATTAGAAATGGCAGAATGGGTAGGATTTTGAGATGTCTCAATGACACTTAAACTTGCTGTGTTAGGAATGTTCTACAAGGGACTAGAAAGCGATTTAGTTCAAGAAATAAGGAGGTTTGGAACACTTCCCTCCCATCCGTGTGAATTAATTCTGACTAATACATTTGACTGTGTTTAGTCGCACTGATTTAGGTCTGAGTTACAATGAAAAATGTTTTCATTTAAACCGTGTTTAATAACTAAATCCTTGTGGCATTGCCTGAAATTTCCCATGTAAGTGCAAAAGAAAGCTGCCTACTAGTTTCCCTTTTATTTAGAATTTAGACAAGTTGTTGCTTTGTGGGACTAGGCACAGCTCCCACAGAGAATGCAGAGATGGGAACTGGGTGATGATGGCAGGGATCTTTTAGGAACCAGACATATATAATCAACCCATAGACCATCTCTTAATAAAGCAAGTTGAAGACTGAGGCGAGGTTAGAACTCCAGGAGTTTAGATTTATTGGTTCTTATACATTTTCCTATAAAGTTACTAAAATAGCTAAAATAATTTCCACTGACAGTTATGCCCCTCCAAGAGAGGCAAGGAGATTGACACCATGTTGGCTGCCTGGGTTAATATACCCTTGTAACTGGGTGTTAAGAGGAATGAGACAGAAATTGTTTGGTGAGTTAAGACTTTCATTTTTTTTTCACTTGAAGGAATGCCAAGGAAGACCCATCATGGTATTTTCTCAAGAATAGGTTTAAAAGACTGCCATAACACTTGACCATTTAGAAGGTTGTTTTCAAGCTATTTCATGCCTCAGAAGCCATTAACTTTTACGGGAACCATTTACATTTATAGTGGAAAACTGTTTTTTGAGAGGTAGTGGAACCTTGGACCTGGAAACTCATTTGTCTTATCCTCCACCCCAGCTCCACCTCCCTTGGGGTCCCCTGAGGCAGAATTTTAAGACTATATGAAACAGTTCTTTGAAACATTGTTTAAAAAATCTCTCATCTACCATGAAGATGGGGGAAATGCTGCTTTAGGCCCAGGAAATGATTTCATATCCTATTTTTCTTTTGTTCTGCTGTCACACTTTTTCTTTTCCTGCTTTCTTTTTTTTTTCACTTTCATTTTACAGGTTTGGTGTGTCATTTTTCCATAAATCACATAATCACAAGGACTCTACTATTAAGGTTAGCTCAGTCTCACCCTTGGGAGAAATAGGTTCGTGTTTTTGTTGTGTACCCACCTACAATTTACATCATCAGAGAGCTTGCTCCATACCCCATTATCACCTCTTCTACCTCATTTTTTTTCCACTGTAAAACCAATTTTATGTTGCCTTGACCTTGAAGATGTCCTAGTTCACTCAGGAAAGATCATTTTCCCTCTCCGTCTTACTTGAATTAAAACCCATTGTTTCCCTGATCATGCTATTGGGTTCAACTTCCTCTTGGCTGCCTGGAAGTCTTTCCTAAGGTGGAGCCCTCTCTCTTAAGCAGGGTAGTCCTCACCCACCACACTATTCCGAACCTGCCTGGCCCACCAGATTGCCTAAGTGAAAGTGGACCTCTGATAAAGTGGAAAACAAGGTTGTCCATGTCAAGAATGAGCCAAAAAAAGATTGTCCATGCATCTGTCCACCCCAACTTGTCCACAACAGAGTGATGGGGAGGGCATTCATTGTGGGAAGAGAATTCTGATTGAGATCATTATCTATTTCAGATGAGTTATCTAAAGATCTCTCTCTTTCCTCAAAGGTTTATAGAGAATCTCATACAGAAAATCTATTAGATATTACTGACTAATTAATCTTTTCAAAAGAAAAAATTTTTTACAAAATAAAATAAGGTGAGGAGTGGTTAGGAAACCTAAGTCCAAATAAATGTAAAATATTAACAGGTAGCTTGTATAACCAGTATTTCCTTTCATCCATCTCTTTTTCTTTCAGTCACTATTTACAACAGCAGGTTAAATTACAGATGGTAGATCACAGAAGTTTGCCCATGATGTTGCTGCTGAAAGCTTGTTTCTTGAGAGCATGGAGTCTAGGAAGGATTCACTAGTATATTCTACTATATACATCTAAGCATTTAATGCTCAGCCTGATTGAATGACCGTGTGGGGATGATCCAGATCCCTACCAGGCTCAGGATGGAAGCTGAGCCCTGAGTTATAGTCTATACAGATATGGCAAATCCATAGACTAAAACTGCCATAGTGGTACTTTCCTGCAGTCCAGTGCTTAGGAGTTTGCCTTCCACTGTAGAGTGTTGATTCTACCCCTGGTAGGGGAGCCAAGATCCCACATGCCTCGTGGGCATTAAAAAAAAAAAAAAAACCAGCAAAGCAAAACAAAACATAAAACAGAAGCAATATTGTAACAAAATCAATAAAGACTTTTAAAATAAATGTTCTACACACACACACACACACACACACAAAATCTTAAAAAAAACTGCCAGAGTGATTCTTTTTCTTCATCACATAACCCAAGTTTGTTATGGTGTGCTTGTGCTCAGTCATATCCAGCTCTTTGAGACCCCATGGACTGTAGCCCACCAGGCTCTTTTGTCCATGGAATTTTGCAGGCAAGAATACTGGAGTGGGTTGCCATTTCCCACTTCAGAGATCTTCCTGACCCAGCAATTGAATCCATGTCTCCTGAGTCTCCTGCACTGGCAGGTGAATTCTCTACCATTGCACCACCCAAGTTGGTTACCTCCTCAGTAAATACCAAGAGTAGGGGGAATGCAGTAACTCCTAGGATGGATTTTAGCCTGGAAGGTAGCACTCTTTCCTCAGGTCTCCATCAGGCAAGATGGCCTCTGCCCGAATGACTTTCTCTTCGCAACCTGCATTCCTCAGTAGGAAACGAATGCAACTCCTGTTGCTCTTCTGTGTTCTTCATGCTCCAGATGAATGGAGACCCTTTTGTCTATCTACACTTAAGTCTGAAAGGTCTAAAATATATCCAAGGAGAAGACTTCTCTAAACTTCTTAGGCTGATGGCTGGTGCCCTCCTGAAAGAATAATGGAGAAATTGTTCATTAAGTGCCTTGTACCCTCCTAGGAGCTAGCTCTGGTTGGGTGGAGTGGGTGGGGGCAGGGGAAATGCCATAGTTCTCTCTGCCAAGGAACAGACATGGCTGACCTTTCCACTGGGCAGATGTACCAGCTGCCAGCACCTCTGCCCAACTGCCAGCCCAGCTTCAGAAATGGCATTATTAAAATTTAATTCTTTTGGATCTAGACTTTTTAATCTGCCAAGACTCTCTATTAGCCTCTTCCCACAATAAAATGTAGATATATAGGTTCTCTTGGGATTGGTCAGTTCAGTGAAATCAAAGACTAATGGAAATAGAATTTAGATCTCCTAACTTATGGATGTGTATTTTTTACTTTGTTTCTAATAAAGGCTCTGAGTTTATCAAATTAAATATGGATTTAAAAATGTGATCTTCTATAAGGCATAGTATTAATTTAGTTCTTTTATTTGTATTGGCCATAATAAGAATGTCCACAAGATACTGCATAAGTGACTCTCGCAACTATAGAGATGTAAAGTTTTATGAAAAGGCTATAAATATCTTCTAATAATTATGTCTGGGGTACACTAAAATACATTCAAAAGTATATAATTTTCTGTGTAAAAATAAATTTTGGCAACTTTGTTTCATATGGAAGATCTTATTTCAAATTTAAATTAAAATGTCTGAATTCCATTCATGAGGTCCCCAAGGACAGGAAAAATCTATAAACACATTAGAAAACTATCTCAGAGCAGAAACAGAAGGAAACAAACACAAAGACTGAATAGAAAGTGAAAAGTGAAAGTGAAGACGCTTAGTCATGTCCGACTCTTTGCGACCCATGAACTGTAACCTATCAGGCTCCTCTGACCATGGGATTTTCCAGACAACAATACTGGAGTGGGTTGCCATTTCCTTCTCCAGGGGATCTTCCCGACCCAGGGAGCTAACCCGGGTCTCCGGTATTGCAGGCAGCCTCTTTACCATGTGAGCCATGGCTGGAGTAAAATGGACGCTTCCTTTTTGAGAATCAAAAATAGATTGTTTAAAAAAAAAACTAGCTTTGTAGAAATACAACAATACAGTGTTTACAGTATTCTGATTCTTTGGTTTGATTTTTCTTAGATGTTTGTAGCTTGCAAGTTTCAATAAACTTTTTACATTATTGATACTCAAAATGTGAAGTTCAGGGACTTCCCAGTGGTCCTATGGTTAAGGCTCTGCACTTCCAATGCAGGGGGCACAAGTTTTCTCCTGGACAGGGAAGTAAGTTCCCACATGCTGTAGCCAAAATAAATAAGTAAAATAAGATAAAGTGTGTTTAAACATATGAAGTTTAGTGCTGCAGAGATTGCATTGGCCAGAGATCCTGAATATGGGAGATGAGGAAGCCCCAGTAAACTGTCTGTTCTCCCTACTTTTCTTCTCTAGTAAATGCTTTGTGTTTTTAACCAGGCGGGGCCACTTCCTGTGACCTATTTCTACATTTGGGATGTGTTAGGGAATGAAGGCCAACCGTCCTGCTGACCAAAGTTGGAAGATACACAAATCCAGAGGACTCTTTGACAGTATTGGGCATCTAAGACATGCCTCAAGGAAGTGCCTGCCAGAATAAGAGGACATTGATGGTTAGGCTCTGGCCATCAGACATGGTCTTTCTTGAATGTATCTACAGTTTAGAGAAACTACAGCTACAATTGGGACCCTGAACTCACTCAGGAAATGTGGCAGGGATGTGTGACATATTCTTGATCCTGAGCCAGCCTCATGGGCACAGTAATGCCAGGGACATAAAGAATGGAAATGTGGTTTCAATAAGAACACTCTCAAGGAAATGTGTGCTTACACAGACCTCTGCAAAGATCTAAGATAAATATCTGAGATCTATATAATGTAAAACAAGAAATTTAGAAAAAAAAAAATTAAGCTCATCTTCTTTCCCAGATCATCTCCTTCTTTACTCAGCATGACACACTGTCAGATAGCATGCTTTCTCTGGAAGATCTTGGTTTTTTTAATTAATTTATTTTTTAATTGAAGGATAGTTGTTTAACAGAATTGTGTTTGTTTCTGCCAAGCATCAACATGAATCAACCATAGCTACACATGTGTCCCCTCCAAGGGAAAAATCTTGTTTTTACTGAGGGTTTGCCTGGGATGAATTATAATACAGGTATTGAAATTGAATCATAAAATGTTTTACTATGTAAAGTATATGTAGATCATAAGTTATTTTACTATATAGGGTCAATGTAGATCACAAGTTATTTTACGTGTACACAGTTCACTTATAAAATTTAATCAAAAACCTCATCTGCTAGACATAATAATAAAAATCTGCCTATATCGTCTTCTAGGGTAAAAATTTCTGCATTTAAAGGATATGTGGTATAGAGATCATTTTTAGCTTGCATAGCTCTACTAGCTGTAAAAGCATGAAAACAAAACGCAAACAGACAAATAATGCCTCCAGATGTTTTGGTGGGTGTGCATGCTCCAAAATAGAGCAGATAATTAACAATCTCAATACAGGTGATGTCCAGGATGAAACCTTGTCAACCTTCTTGCCGTTTTCTGTGAATTTAGGTTTGGCTCAGATGAGTAGAGTTCAATGCCTTTGTGGGGGATGGGGGGTGGGTGTAGAGAGTCTGGTTGGAGCTAGGAATTTGGCTCCATAGCAGTTAGATGTGTTGAACCTCAAAAAAGTTCACACAGTAAGATTAGTTTCTCTGCAAGTATTCAAAGGTTTATGGACACAGAGCTCATCTGAACCCTCTAAACCTATGGAGTTGGCCAAGTTGGCTAGAATCACTGACAGGAATGGGCTCTTTCCCAAGCCTTCCATCACTTCCACTCTGATCCCTGCCAGAAATCAAACAAGAAAAAGCCTTTCTTGTCATGTTTTGACACCCCTAGCTTTAGTCTCTGCTATAAACTCTGCATCCAAATATTTCAGCATATCAACCAAAGGTTGATAATATACATGGGCAAGGGTTCAAAGGGTGGCTAAGAGCCTGAAAAAGGGTCACTTAATGTTATATAAATAATGTGCTCCTAGGATAAATTAAGAAGTGAATGATTGTGGGTCCAGCCATGTAAGCATTGCCTGGCTGTCTCCAGTAGCACAGAGCTGGGTGTAGGGTTTGGTCAATAGGTGTGCTCTAAAGTCACAAAAAATGTCAGCTGTAATTGAAAATGTTCCTTCCATGATAAAAGAAAGAAAAACAGCATCCACTGACTTGGTTGAGTTCAAAATATATATCTAGCCAGGTATGTATATAATTTTGTATATAACTGTGTCAGTTATATAGGTGTATGCATTGATACTAGTCATCATATCTGACATCTTTCTTTCCATGGATCACGGTCAAAAATTTTGAGAGCCATTGATTTAGACATTCAAGTACAAACTTTGAGACATCCAGCTACTCTTGGTTTAAATCATTATTCATGTTTATTCTCACCAGAGCAGTCAAAGTGGAACTTTCCCAAACCTAAGCCAGACCATGTCGCTCATTGGCTCAGATCCCTCCAAAGTCTTCTGCATTTACCTCAGGGGCACTTCCGACCCCTTGATATTCACATTCCCTCAATCACTTCCCTTCTCTTCCGCAAACACATTAGGTGAGTTCTTGCCTCAGGAATTGCCTGCTTAGAAATTCTCTCTGCTTAGAATCGTCTTTTCCCAGTTGTACCTCATTCTCTTGCATCCTTCAAATGTTGCTCTCCTGTCTCCTTCAGCGAGGCCTCCCTGAACCACTCCATATATATCTCACTTACTCTACTCTATTTTTCTATGGCACTGGTCACCATCCTGCATGATTTATTTGTTTAGGGCATTTAGTCTGTGTTTCTCTTGACTAAGATGTGCAGTTCATGAAGACAGAAATTTGTTCTGATCATGTATATACATCTCTGGCACTCAGAACCAGCCATGCCACTTAATAAAAGGAAAAAGTGAAAATGTTAGTTGCTCTGTCATGTTCAACTCTTTGTGACCCCATGGACTGTAGCTCACCATGCTCCTCTGTCCATGGAATTCTCCAAGCAAGAATACTAGAGTGGGTAGCCATTTCCTTCTCCAGGGGATCTTCCTGAAACAGAAATCAAACCTGGGTTTCCTGCATTACAGGAAGGTTCTTTACTGTCTGAACCACCGCTGAAGCCCCTGATAACTATCTTTGGAATTGAATGTATTTGTGAAAGAATTGCATTCAGATAACCCACTTTTCTTTGCCTCTGGGGCCATCGGAGATGCCAGGATCTTTGCATAATTCACATCAACTCCAGCTCACCTCTCCTTTCTGCTGTAGATTCACTGAACAGCCACCCTTTGGCTTGTGCTAAGCCCAGGAGATAACTAGACAAAAGGCACAAATCATAACAAAGAAACACACACTTTCTGAGCACCCAACAGTATCCTTTTGTGACCTGCTTCCCACTTATGTTCACATATCACACTCATTTTTTTCTGGTTCTTCACAGACCTCCACCTTCACACTGAAGCTTGTTTTCTAGACCTAATGGAACTGTAGTTCTCTGGATATGTTGTTATTTCATACTTGCATACTTTTAAACATAGTATTCCCACTGCTTTGTGTTTTTATGTCCTTTACCCATTTAGAGAATTCATTTACTCATTGAGAATAGCAATTTTCACTTCACTTATGAAACCTTCTCTGACTCTTCTTTGCCACTTCTTGCCATCCGGGCTTTCTTGGTACTCAGAAGGCAGCTTGTGGAACAGAACGGGGACAAGGTAAGACAAACTAAATTTTGCCATCTTCAAGTTATATGAACATGGGTAAATTACTTTTGCTTGCTTCTTACCCTTTAATTGAAGGGCATCTTGGCTGTCTATGGGGCTGTGTTAAACTTAGTAAGATGGCATTGTCTAGCATAAGGCCAGGGTGTGGCAATGGTGAGTGTGCGTAAATGTGGCTTTTCTCTCCCCTATCCTGCAATCAATGTATCCTAAAAGAGATCAATCCCGGGTGTTCATTGGAAGGTCTGATGTTGAAGCTGAAACTCCAATACTTTGGCCACCTCATGCGAAGGGTTTACTCATTGGAAAAGACCCTAATGCTGGGTAGGATTGGGGGCAGGAGGAGAAGGAGACGACAGAGGATGAGATGGTTGGATGGCATCACCGACTCGATGGACATGGGTTTGGGTAAACTCCGGGAGTTGGTGATGGACAGAGAGGCCTGGCGTGTTGCAATTCATGGGGTCGCAAAGAGTCGGACACGACTGAGCGACTGAACTGAACTGATCCTGCACCTGTGTTTGTATTCCTATCAGCATTCAAACTCACTTTAGGCAATTATTTATTTATTCTCCTGTCTTCCATAATTGAATAACTTTCCAGAAGGTCAAAATGATGCTCTATGCATTTTTGTATGTTTAGCAGCAAACACAGTTAGGGGTGCATAGCAGGTGCTCAGTCAATGTGTGTAGAAAGATGATAACGGTATTCATAATTAGAAGTGGCTAGTGTTTCTTAAGTCCTATTGAGTCAGCTCATAACATGGATCATCTTTGTGCTCCTTCACAGCAGTGTTCCCATTACCTCCATCTTATAGATGAGGTAACTAATCCTCAGAGTTTAAATAATTTGCCCAAAGGCACAGAGCTCTGACAAGACAGAGCCAGAGTGTGAAACCAGTCAGTGCACTGACTAAGCTTCAAGCTATAGACCACACCTCTGACTGGAATGCTCTTATGTCAAGGGTAAACCTTTGGTCAATCTTGATGCTATTTCCATGGTTCCCCAACTCAACATACAAAACAATCCTGCAGGACAGACCCAGACATCTGGCCAATGGGAACTGGACAAAGCTGCATCTGGAAGTCATCAGCACCTCTCATGGGTCAGCTGCAAGGGATTTAATTTCAAATGACCCCATGCATTTCCTCTGCTTCCCCCTCACAGACAAATTTGTTGGCTGCACCGTTCTGATAGCTTCAGGGTAAAGGGTCCATCTAAATGGCAACTTAATCTCAAATCAGCGACTCTCCAAATACTATTTGCTATTATTGAAGTGTATGTTTCCATGTTCCAACCCAATCTACATCAGAGGCGTTTGGATAGCTTCCGTGGATTACAGGTATTATAGGAGAGCTCAGACTGGTTATAATTCTGCAAATATTCAGTTTTTTTCCTGTTCATTTAAATAATCTTAAGGTGCATTGCCTCATTTTAATTGATAATTTGAGGGCACTTGTTCCTTCTGCTTCTTACTGCCTGATGATGAACTTGACAATCAGGGAGTCAGCTTGCCATGAATCCCTTGTAGGCATCCTCAGCCTTCGCTGAGGGGTGAAATTAGGGTAGCAGGGCAGCTGGAACCCTAGCAAGGTCTTTGGTTGTCACAACTTGTAGTTATCACTTCAACCAGAAAATCTCAACTGAAATCTTAATAAAACATAGTCAGAGTCTTGCCCCCTCAATATTTGAAGACTTAAAAATCATCAAAGCATGCAAATTCCTTATTCTACTCTTAATAGTAATATATCTTCAATAAAAATTGTTTTTTCAGAAAGCAAAATACCAGAATCAAATATGAATTTTCTAAACAGTCAGGGAAGCATCTCTAAAAGTTTCCCAAAACTCACTGATATAATCAGAAACGGGAAATGCTTTGAGAACAAAATGCTGTCTTCTGCCTATATATTATATTATAACAGCATGCTGTTACATTTTAAACTTCATGCTCATTTTTCACATGATTTATTTTGCTAATAAAACCATGAAATTCCTAAAGTCATATGAGTAAAGGAATGTTTTGACTTCAGTTTTCATATTAAAATCCTTATGGGATTTTTAAAAATTAAAATTGTTATAGACTATGGGTATAAATGTCTGTGTACTTCATGGTAACATAGTTTTCACTTAACAATATGGTGACTGTTTCCATGTCAAAGCCTACACTTCTAGAGCATCAGTCATAGAAGCTACAAATATTCAATTAGATAGTTGTGTTAATATTTTTTCATTAATCAATTATTGGAATGAGAATTTATTTCTAATTTTCCCTTAGTAAAAATAATATTGCAACAAAAATCTTTGTGTATATACATATTCACACACACATAATTCTTGGTTTATTTCTCAAAAATAAAGTCCTAGAAGTGGATAATCAGATCAAAAAACATGCACACTTAAAAATCTAGTCAAATCACCCTCTAAGGATATTGTCCCAATTTATACAAGCAATAGCAAATGAATTCCAATATTTTTTAACTGAGAGAAATAGTTAATATATTGATAAATTATATTCAGACTAAATAACATTTAATTATCTACCATGTGCAAATGCAAGATGAAAAGCAATAGTATCTAGTTATCTTGATTTACCACTTTGAAAGTTAATGGAATAGGATTGTCTGTATTCTATTGTGTCCTTGAAGTAGGTATGTGATAGGGTGGGGTGAAAGGTTGTAGATCAACTATTCTTCAATAAAAATGCTAAGCTTTTTTTTTTTTAATGTAGGTGTGGCCTGGGCCTGAGCCTCTATCGTCCATGGGTTTCACTCTTTAGTTCTGTGATATCCTTACCCATCTTGATTTTTGAAGGCAGTATAGTTGATAACTCCTGGATGATGTATCTCAGAATTATTGGGCAAGGTTAGCTAGAAAATGTCATTATTGGAAAATGCCAGGCTTAAAAACAAATCAAATATGTTAAGAAATAAAATGTTTCGTGTATCGGTTCCTTAAGGTTAGAGAAAATAGTAACTCTGATTTCATTCATTCATTCATTCAGTAGATATGTATTGAATTTTTATCAATAAATACCTGTGGGCACTGAGCCACAGGCTGCATAGCCAATGATGAACTAAATAGATATTATCCTTGCCCTTAAGGAAAACTAAAGTAGTCGGCAGGGCGTTGTGGGAGGGGGAGGGTTGCAGGGACATCTTTTCTAAGTGTCTTGAAGGATGAGGAATTAACTAGATCAAAAAATTGGGAACTCTAGCAGCTCCTCTAAAGTTTAGGCAGAGTTACTGTATAGCACAGCAATTCCACAACTAGGTATATACCCAAGAGAAACGACAGCTTTTGTTCACAGAAATTCTTATACCCAAATGTTCATAGCAGTATTATTCATAATAGCCAAAAAAGTGGAAATAATTCAGATGCACATCAACTGATGGATGCATAAATCATGTGCTATGCCTGTATAATGGAATATTACTTGGCGATGAAAAGTGATGAAGTATTGAATGTGCTACAATAAGGATGAGTCTTGACAAGACTATGCTAAGAAGACAGATGCAAAAATGTCACATTGTACAATTCTTTTCAATTTGAAAGTCACAAATTTACACAAATCTATAAAGATAGAAGGTAAATAAGTGCTTGTCTGGACTAGGGGTGAAGAAGCTGGGGGGAGACGGGGAGTGACAATAATAGATATAGGGTTTCCTTTAGGGATCATGAAAATGTCCCCAAATTGACTGTAGTGATAGCTTGCATAACACTGAATATACCAAAAACCATTGAACTCAACATTTTGAGTGGGTGGATTGTATGGGATGCAAATCTCAATAAAACTCTTATATTTAAAAAAACGAAAAAGAGAAATGGGAGCAACTCTGGGAGATTCATTAATCACACAGAGTCCATTAGTTGAAGCCTGTGGAAAAAGTAGCAGGAGTTGGTTTCCTCTGCCTTGGGCTCCCTGGAAATTCATTTTCCTGTAGGAAAATGAGAATAACGTTAATTAAATTTTAGATCAGTCAAGTCACATTATTGCATGTCCTTTTAGCTGGAAAAAATCCAGGTCAGCCTCACATAAAATCATTGGCATTGTGTTTTGCATATCTCTGCCTCACCATTTGCTTATATCATAGTCTCAGGGGAGATTAAGGTGGAGTGACATAATTTTAGAGTGTATAAAGGTATGCACTATGTACAACCATCTACATCAAACTTTCAAAAGACATTCAGTCACCTTTATTGTGAATCCTCTAGCACACCACTGAGGCCTGAATTTTCCTTTGGATTTTGTTCAGTGAGTGAGTGCCAAACAAGTTAAGGTCAACAAGCATTCATGGCTTCTTTTATATTTTAATTACATATTGAATAACAATTCTTTTAAAGTACTGTGTTGGCCAAAAAGTTCATTTGGATTTTTCTGTAATGTCTTACAGTAAAAAGTTTCTCAAATCACTGTTAAGGTTTTTTTTTTTTTAAAGATAAGATTTATCTGTTAAGCAACTAAGTATAATGCTGGGATGTGCAACTGTACAAAGAAATTAGGTCCTGATGGAGGAGATCAATTCCAAACCATGAGGCAACAGACTTTAGATATATAGATATAAAATTGGCATGGTCTATGTACCTGGGGACAAATTAAAAAGGCCTCCTAACAGTAGACAAACTTTTGGGATTCTTTTAAACTTATTTTAGATTGCCATAGGACATGGATTTTGAATGACTATTTTAATCACTGGCATGAGGTAGAACTTTTTAGAGGATCTGGTTGCTATTCTTGCCAAGATCTCAGTGGGATATCATTCTGCATTTGAGGTTGAAGTGAGATTCCCTTTGAACTGTCCTCAGATTTTTCTTTTCTCTTTATGCTGTTCTTTTCTTTAAAGAAAAAATGTAAATTGATTTTCCTTCTGCCTTAAAAATTTTATACAAATAAACTTGAAGGAAATATACCATAAAATCATGGTTATCTATAGTTTATAAGAGCATGTTTTCAAAATTTTCTGCAGTGAAGTTTTATTACATCTGGGTCAGAGAATAAAAATATGTGTCCTTGAGTTTCTGTAGGATAGTCTATTGCTTATTTGCTTCTCATTTCAAAATAGCATCTGGAATTCTAGTTGTTCTAATGCCCCGAGTCCTCTCTCTATTTATGACATCACAGAGCATCAGTTTTGGAGTCAAACAAACTAAGGTTTAAATCTCTACTTTGGCTGACAAGAAGAGAACTAATATAAGATGCTGGCTCTTGATGCCAAAACCAACTCTAGAGATGAAACAAAAACAAGACAGGAGTTGATTGCTCTCAGATCTTAAAAACTGTGAAAAACTCTTGGAGAGACAAATATGGAAGGAAAAAGAAACAGCAGGCAGGAGCAGAAGTGGACCAAGTACCCGAGGGGAGGAAAATGAGCAAGGATTCTACTTCTGAGGGGTACAAACAGCAGCTCTGGGTGCTGGGGTGAGCAGAAAACAATGAGGTCAGTGTCTGGATACCCCCCCCCCCCACATACACACACACCCCACCCTGGAGAAGGTTTTTGTAACAGGGAAAGGCTGCTCTTTCTCAGGCAAATGCAAAGGGAGATTCTTTAGGGAGGAGGGAAATGAGGAGAGGATATGACCAGGGTGGAACACTGTAGGTTTCCCACTTGAACTATATGCTCAGAGTGAGAATACTTTGTATGATCCTGCAATGGGGGGCACACTGCAATGGGATTTGTCAAAACTCATCAAATATACATCAAGTGTTAGTTGCTCAGTCGTGTCTGACTGCTTGTGACCCCACGGACTGTAGCCCACAAGGCCCCTCTGTCTGTCAATGGGATTCTCCAGGCAAGAATACTGCAGTGGGTTGCCATTCCCTTCTTCAGGAATCTTCCTGACCCAGGAATTGAACCTGGGTCTTCTGCATTACAGGCAGATTCTTTACCATCTGAGCCACCAGGGAAGCTAGGGTATCCAAATGTAATCTGTGGACTTTGGGTGATAATGATGTGTCAACATAGGTTCATTGATTGCAACAAGTGTACCACTGCAGTGCAGGATGTCCATGATGGGGGAGGTTTTGGTATGCAGAGATGAGGATTTGTGGAAACTTTGTACTTTCTACTCAGTTTTGCTGTGAACCTAAAGCTGCTATATAAAAAAAAATAAAGCTTATTCACTTAAAAAGAAGGATTTGTCAATGATTTGAAACAGTTTAGCATGAGAAAATGTATCAATTTTACTCACCTTATCAATGGTAGAAAAATGGGAGAATGGGAAAAATATCACATTATTATCTCCATAGCTCTAGAAGTTGCTCAAGTTCAGTGTCTATGATAAAATTTTAAGAAAAGGATTAGAAGGACATTTTCCAAGCCTGACACAATCTATTACCAAAAAAGTTACAATAAATACCAATGTTCATAAATGTTGAATATATTCTTTTAACATAGATAGCAAGTCAAGCACACCTGCTCTCATATGATCCTACCCTTACCATAGACCCCAAAAGTCCTGGCCTAAGAAATAAGCCATGAAAGATAAGTAAAAAGATTAAGGGTTGAGAAGAAAGAGATTCAAGTACTTTATTATTTTCAGATACTAAAATTATTTTTAGAGAAACCTTGAAAGAAGTAACACATCTACTGTATATTATGAGTATAAATAAATTGCCAAATATAAGATCAACTCATAAAAATCAATAGCTCCTCTTAATACAAAAAGTGAGTAGAAAACTTCCTAGAAAAGAAGACTTGCTTCATAAAAACAATGGCATCTATAAAATACCTAGAAATTAGCCTATTTAAAAAGCACAGGAGAAAAAAAATTAATGGAGAAACATATAAACCCTTATTTAAATTCATAAAATAATACCTGAATGAAGAAAGAACTAGAGACCATGTCCATGGATGGGACAATTTAACATGTCTTGATATCAATTCTTCCCAAATTAATCTATGTATTCCATGCAATTCTGGGCAAAATTTAAGCAGATGTTTAAAAGGAATTTATAAAAGTGATTTCAAAATTGATATGTAAAAATAAATGTGCCAATTATGGTAACCAAATTTTGAAAAAGAAAATCAAAGTGATCCCATAGTTTGATGATGGTGAGTGGGCAGTATAACTGTTCCACAAGATATTAAGAAATACTTCAAAGTCAAAATGATTATACAGCAATGTGCAGGAGCAAATAGAACACATCCAGTAAAATAGATAATCTGGTGTATATGAAAACTGATATAAAAGTAACAGTACAAGTCAGTGACTAAACAATGGATTGCTTAGTTGAAAGTCTTAGGGAAACTGGTTCACTCTATAGGGAAAAATAGAACTCATCCCATATAAAAGTGAAATCCAGGTGAATTAAATGTAAAAAGCAAAAAAAAAAAAAACTTAGTAACAGAAATTGTAGGAGACTATCTTCATTTTTATGCTTTTTGGATGAAAATTTATAACCCAGATCCAAAAATCAGGAATTTTTCATCCTGAAAAATTGATGAATTTCACTATGTTTAAAGTAAGGATTATTCTTCAAGGAAGGAATCTTCGACAAATGGATAATAGACTAGGAAAAGATGTTTAAAACATAAAAAATTAATATTGCAACATAGAAGTAACGCTTGGAAATCAGTAAGAAAAAGAAAATTCCATAGAGAAATGGTTACAATTTAAATATGGACAAGACAAGGAAGGAGAAACCCAAATGGCTAGCAGGTGGATAAAGATATGCTCCACATCTATAATAACTAGCATGTGTGGGTGCATGCTCGGTCGCTTCAGCTGTGTCCTACTCTTTGCGATCATATGTATGATAGCCTGTCAGGCCCCTCTGTCCATGGGATTCTCCATGCAAGAATACTGGAGTGGGTTGCCATGCCTTCCTCCAGAGGATCTTCCCAAGCCAGGGATCAAACTTTTGTCTCCTGCATCTCCTGCATTGCAGGTGAATTCTTTACCCACTGAGCCACCTTTGTAATTGCATAATTCAAATTAAAACCATGATTAAATCTAATACAGTAGGAAAAACTAGAAAGATGTAAAATACCCAGTGTTGCTGAGAAATGCCAATAATGTTAATCCTTATGTATGGACTGGTCATAGTCCATAATTTTATATCCATTCTGGAAAACTCTGTAGTAATTCTTAATAACATTGATAATGATGCATCTTCTGATTCAGAAATATCTTCCTGAAAATAGACCTTTAAAAAACTGTGGCTCATAATATTTGATGTTTGGGCTTTTTTGTCGCGTTGTGGTGATAACAGTGATTAGGAGAAAACTAGGAATGTCTGGTAAAAAGTCGTTGACATATATGATGGAATACTATGCAGCTATCAGAATCTATAAACTATCTAAAGCTTCATGGATCATGAAAACAATGTAGGGTTCAGTTCAGTTGCTCAGTTGTGTTCGACTCTTTGCGACCCCATGGAATGGAGCAAGCCAGGCCTCCTTGTCTATCACCAACTCCCGGAGTTTACCCAAACTCATGTCCATTGAGTCAGTGGTGCCATTCAACCATCTCATCCTCTGTCATCCACTTCTCCTCCCATCTTCAGTCTTTCCCCAGCATCAGGGTCTTTTCCAAAGAGTCAGTCCACATCAGGTGGCCAAAGTATTGGAGTTTCAGCTTCAACATTAGTCCTTCCAATGAACACCCAGGACTGATCTCCTTTAGGATGGACTGGTTGGATCTCCTTGCAGTCCAAGGGACTCTCAAAAGTCTTCTCCAACACCACAGTTCAAAAGCATCAATTCCTCAGTGCTCAGCTTTCTTTATAGTCCAACTCTCACATCCACACATGACTACTTGAAAAACTATAGCTTTGACTAGACAGACCTTTGCAAAGTAATGTCTCTGCTTTTTAATATGCTGTCTAGGTTTGTCCTGGCTTTTCTTCCAAGGAGCAAGCATCTTTTAATTTCATGGCTGCAGTCACCATCTGCAGTGATTTTGGAACCCGCAAAAATAAAGTCTGTCACTGTTTCCATTGTTTCCCCATCTATTTGCCATGAAGTGATGGGACCAGATGCCATGATATTAGTTTTCTGAAAGTTGAGTTTTAAGCCAACTTTTTCACTCTCCTCTTTCACTTTAATCAAGAGGTCCATAAACAACAGAAATTTATTTCTCACACTTCTGGGGGCTGGGAAGTCCAACATCAAGGCAGAATATTCTGTTTCTGGTGAGGGCTTGCTTCCTAGTTCGTAGACTACTGTCTTCTAAATATGTCCTCATAGAACAGAGGAGGGAGAGGAAGTTCTCTGGGATCTCATTCACCAGGGCATTAATTCCGTTCATGTGGGCTCTACCCTCATGCTCTTATCATCTCTCAAAGTCTCCATCTCCTAATACCACAACATTAAACGTTAGGATTTAACATATGAATTTACTGGGGGGCAGAAACATTCAGACAATCATACACCAGCAATATAAATAAAGTTGTTAGCTAGGAGCTGGCTCAATGAACATTTATTATCTTTGTTATCATTATAATTTTTAAAATTAAAAATTTGGTTAACCTAAACATTTTATATGAATGATAGCTAAAGTAAAAAAAATAGCAAGTCAAATTTCAATTTTCATCTTCTATTCATACAATTCAATTGTCCTCAAATTTTTTTTTTGTCTCATGCCCCCTTTACACTTTAAAAAATTATAGAGGACCCCCCCAAAATTTTTGCTTATATGAACAATATCTGTCACTATGTACCATGTTAATATTAATGATTAAAACTGAAATCTAAAAATATTTTTTGCTAATTCAGCTAATATAAAATGAGAAACATATCATGCTAACAAAAATAATATATCATGAAAAATATTAAGTATTTTATGAAACAGAAAAAATAGTGAGAAAAGTGTTGTTGCCTTAATTTTTGCAAACCTCTTATGTCTGGCTTAAGATAAAACAGCTGGAATCTTTTCTTCTACTTCTGTATAAAATCTGTTGTGATGTGTTGTTTTGTCTGACATATATAAACAAAACCCAGCCTTATACAGATAGGTAGTAGAAATACAGAGGAGTTTTTTTCATCTTTTCAGATAATTGTGGCTCTTCTTTGATATTGTACCAAAACTTCATCAGTGATAGTTTCTTAAAGGTTAGTTGCAGGATCTGACCTAATTGATATTTTAAATAGACTTATAACAATTTAAGATTTTGTAGCATCATGGATTGGTCATTTGGTAAATCTTGTCTTACTGAGTTGATTTTGCCATGTTTTAAAAAAAAACTTTCCTGTTAATTTTACCACCAAATCTTACCTACAATCACTGTAAATTTTGGGATTCTGTCTAGCTCACTGTGGCAGTTACACATTTTCCAAAATTTTAATTTTGGCTTAAATGCTCAAATTTTGTTGTAAACAATATGGTCAGTTGTTTTCCTTGAAGTGACAAATGTATTTTTGAGAACCTGTCTACCATATATCCAAGTCTGAATAACTGCTATCTCTCAGGTATTCTTTCAAATGAAAATGCTGTTTCATAAAAATAAAGTATGCATCAAAGTGTACCTCCTACTTCTTTATACAAAATATTATTGAAACATATTTAAATATGAAGATACATAAAAGTAATACTTTTTTGCATCAGCAAGCATATTTAAATTTCTATTATTATTTGTATCATGTGTGGTGTGGAAGAGTGCACTTTGGTGTCACTACCTTAATTCATGCTAAGTTGCTAACAGTCTGACCCACTACTTATTCTGCAAACAACACATTACTGTTAGTTTGAAAATAATTGCAATCTCAACTCTGCCCTCTGGACCTGACCTTGTGCACTGTGCCTCTACTCTACTGAAGTTCAGTTCAGTTCAATTCAGTTGCTCAGTTGCGTCCAATTCTTAGCGACTCCATGGACTGCAGCATACCAGGCTTCCCTGTCCATTACCAACTCCCTGAGCTTGCTCAAACTCATGGTCCATTGAGTCAGTGATACCATCTAACCATCTCATCCTCTGTCATCCCCTTCTCCTGCCTTCAATCTTTCCCAGCATCAGGGTCTTTTCCAGTGAGTCAGTTCTTCACATCAGGTAGCCAAAGTATTGGAGTTTCAGCTTCAGCATCAGTCCTTCCAATGAATATTCAGGACTGACTTCCTTTAGGATTGACTGGTTTGATCTCCTTGCAGTCCAAGGGACTCTCAAAAGTTTTCTCCAACACCACAGTTTAAAAACATCAATTCTTTGGGGCTCAGCTTTCTTTATCATCCAACTCTCACATCCAAACATGACAACTGGAAAAATCATAGCTTTGACTATGTGGACCTTTGTCAGTAAAGTGATGTCCCTGCTTTTTAATATGCTGTCTAGGTTTGTCCTTGAAGGAAATGGCAACCCACTCCAGTACTGTTGCCTGATAAATCCCATGGACGGAGGAGCCTAGTAGGCTACAGTTCATGGGATCGCGAAGGGTCGGACACAACTGAATGACTTCAGTTTCACTTTTCACTTTCATGCATTGGAGAAGGAAATGGCAACCCATTCCAGTATTCTTGCCGGGAGAATCCCAGGGACAGAGGCGCCTGCTGGGCTGCCGTCTATGGGGTTTCACAGAGTCGGACACGACTGAAGCGACTTAGCAGCAGTAGCAGCAGCTAGATTTGTCCTAGCTTTTCTTCCAAGGAGTAAGCGTCCTTTAATTTCATAGCTGCAGTCACCATCAGCAGTGATTTTGGAGCCCAAGAAAATAGTCTGTCACTGTTTCCATTGTGTCTCCATCTACTTGCCGTGAAGTAGTGGGACCAGATTCCATGATTTTAGTTTTTTGAATGTTGAGTTTTAAGCCAACTTTTTCACTTCTCTCTTTCATTTTCATCAAAAGGCTCTTTAGTTTTTCTTCACTTTCTGCTATAAGCGTAATTGTCATCTGCATATCTGAGGTTATTGATATTTCTCCCAGCAATCTCGATTTCAGCTTGTGCTTCATCCAGCCTCGCATTTCACATGATGTACTCTGCATAAAAGTTAAATAAGCAGGGTGACAATATACAGCCTTGATGTACTGCTCTCCCAATTTGAAACCAGTCTGTTGTTCCATGATCTCTTCTAACTGTTGCTTCTTGACCTGCATACAGATTTCTCAGGAGGCAGGTCAGGTGGTCTGGTATTTCTATCTCTTTAAGAATTTTCTACAGTTTGTTGTGATCCACACAAAGGAAAATTCTACTGAAGTTAGGATTTCCTTATTTCCCAAGGTGATGTCTTCTACTTTTGACATCTAATCTGTACCCAGGATGGCAATGTGAAGGAAAAATTAGGGAAGAAAATTGTTGAAAGTAGAAAGGTGAAAGAAGAATAAATAATAATAATAATAATAATACTCACAAAATGTGTATGTGTGTGTGTACGTGTGTGTAAGGGAGATAGGTTTAGAGAGGCTCTATCACCTTCTCACATAAGATAACAGAGCATGAAATTCACAAACGTGTGTTTTGGTAAAAGAAGGCAGTATAACCTGCCTACCATTCCTGCTACTTTTATATGCAGTAAGTAAAAGGGCCACAGCAATCAACATCTCTGTTTAAGGCAGCCCCACTGTAGGCATCCAAACTGCAGGATAACAATTAACCTCCAATCTTTCCCCACTGACAGGCTATTCTTTTAACTCATTTAAAGCAAGGATTTTGTTAGGGAGCAATGTATATATTGCACACCGCTTAAGGCTTTTTCAATGCCCTCTTGATAATTTCTCTTAAGTCCACATGCCCTTTAGGAAGTTCTGATTGTCCACAACTATCATCACCAATCGCCCCTTTATTAATGGAAGCCCACTGTCAGGTTCAACATTCCGCAGTCCCCATATTTCATGAATATGTATGTCATACATCACATTTATCTTGTTTTCACTCTGCCCTTTCCACCATTCCTCTCAGTGTCCCCATTCAACACTGTAATTATTAGCTGCTTTGGTAATAAGGTATAAATCACATTTTATGGCTTCTTCACCATGTTTCTGCTAACAGCTACCATACCAAGTTAACGTGACATTATACACTCCAAAGGGAGGGGTATGACCCAAACACACACTTTCTAAAGATTTATTACATGGTTAAACTGCTAGGCCAATGAACCTCTTCATCTTACAGCACCAGGAGCTTAATATGTCCTGCTATTCCCCCACCAGCAGCCTTTCAGGAAAATGTCAATGTAGGAAACCCTGGTTGTGTGCAATCAGTTAAAATGTTTGACTTTTGAACAAAGGAGATAATGTATCTCCACTACTGTTTAATCCTCAGGCAATTACTAAACAGTAAAATAAATCCTTTCTTTTTCCACCCAACCCCCCTTCTAGTCACATGCATAATGAGAAAATGCTGAGAGCAGCATAGAGTATGTTTCTTCTTATCAGAGATTTATTATTGGAGATTCTGTTTCATTTTCAAATTTGACCTTAATAGGCATCAGGGAGACAAAGTGTTGGGAAGACAGATATCTGGAGAATGACTCAAGGAAACCACACAGCAAGGGTAGAGAGCTGGAATTTTAGCTGAGTGAAGCTTGCCACAAAGAATATTTGGAAAAGTTGGTCTGAAAGGATGAAAAATTGACTTGCATTTTCCAAGATTCATTCAAGAATGGCAACAGCTTTAGGACAGAGGAAACTGGTAGGACCCTATGCTATTTTAACTTCAAAGTTTCATTTATGTGGCCCAAAGGTGAACTTCTGCACCCTGGAACACTGACTAGGGAAGTGGTACAGAGAGTAATCAAGAAGGGGTTCAGGTCAGTTCAGTTCAGTTGCTCAGTCATGTCCAACTCTTTGCGACCCCATGAACTGCAGCACGCCAGGCCTCTCTGTCCATCACCAACTCCCGGAGTCTACCCAAACCCATGTCCATCGAGTCAGTGATGCCATCCAACCATCTCATCCTCTGTCGTCCCCTTCCCTTCCTGCCCCCAATCCTTCCCAGCATTAGGGTCTTTTCCAATGAGTCAACTCTTCGCATGAGGTGGCCAAAATATTGGAGTTTCAGTTTCAACATCAGTCCTTCCAATGAACACCCAGGATTGATCTCCTTTAGGATGGATTGATTGGATCTCCTTGCAGTCCAAGGGACTCTCAAGAGTCTTCTCCAACACTACAGTTCAAAAGCATCAATTCTGCGGCGCTCAGCTTTCTGCACTGTCCAACTCTCACATCCATACATGACCACTGGAAAAACCATAGCCTTGACTAGACGGATCTTTGTTGGCAAAGTAATGTCTCTGCTTTTAAATATGCTATCTAGGTTGGCCATAACCTTCCTTCCAAGGAGTACGCATCTTTTAATTTCATGGCTGCAATCACCATCAGCAGTGATTTTGGAGCCCAAAAAAATAAAGTCTGACACTGTTTCCCCATCTATTTCCCATGAAGTGATGGGACCAGATGCCATGATCTTAGTTTTCTGAATGTTGAGCTTTAAGCCAACTTTTTCACTCTCCTCTTTCACTTTCATCAAGAGGCTCTTTAGTTCTTCTTCACTTTCTGCCATAAGGGTGGTGTCATCTGCATATCTGAGGTTATTGATATTTCTCCCAGCAATCTTCATTCCAGCTTGTGTTTCTTCCAGCCCAGCATTACTCATGATGTACTCTGCATAGAAGTTAAATAACCAGGGTGACAATATACACCCTTGATGTACTCCTTTTCCTATTTGGAACCAGTCTGTTGTTTCATGTCCAGTTCTTACTGTTGCTTCCTGACCTGCATACAGGTTTCTCAAGAGACAGGTCAGATGGTCTGGTATTCCCATCTCTTTCAGAATTTTCCACAGTTTATTGTGATCCACACAGTCAAAGGCTTTGGCATCGTCAATAAAGCAGAAGTAGATGTTTTTATGGAACTCTCTTGCTTTTTCGATGATCCAGCGGATATTGGCAATTTGATCTCTGGTTCCTCTGCCTTTTCTAAAACCAGCTTGAATGTCTAGAAGTTCATGGTTCACGTATTGCTGAAGCCTGGCTTGGAGAATTTTGAGCATTACTTTACTAGCATGTGAGATGAGTGCAATTGTGCGGTTGTTTGAGCATTCCTTGGCATTGCCTTTCTTTGGGATTGGAAAGAAAACTGACCTTTTCCAGTCCTGTGGCCACTGCTGAGTTTTCCAAATTTGCTGGCATATTGAGTGCATCACTTTCAGAGCATCATCTTTCAAGATTTGAAATAGCTCAACTGGAATTCTATCACCTCCACTAGCTTTGTTCATAGTGATGCTTTCTAAGGCCCACTCGACTTCACATTCCAGGATGTCTGGCTCTAGGTGAGTGATCACACCATCATGATTATCTGGGTCCTGAAGATCTTTTTTGTACAGTTCTTCTGTGTATTCTTGCCACCTCTTCTTAATATCTTCTGCTTCTGTTATGTCCATACCATTTCTGTCCTTTATCGAGCCTATCTTTGCATGAAATGTTCCTTTGGTATCTCTAATTTTCTTGAAGAGATCTCTAGTCTTTCCCAATGTGTTGTTTTCCTCTATTTCTTTGCATTGATCGCTGAGGAAGGCTTTCTTATCTCTCCTTGCGATTCTTTGGAACTCTGCATTCAGATGGAAATATCTTTCCTTTTCTCCTTTGCTTTTCGCTTCTCTTCTCTTCCCAGCTATCTGTAATTCCTCCTCAGACAGCCATTTTGCTTTTTTGCATTTCTTTGCCATAGGGATTGTCTTGATCCCTGTCTCCTGTATAATGTCAGGAACCTCTGTCCATAGTTCATCAGGCACTCTGTCTATCAGATCTAGTCCCTTAAATCTATTTGTCACTTCTACTGTATGCTCATAAGGGATTTGATCTAGGTCATACCTGAATGGACTAGTGGTTTTCCCTACTTTCTTCAATTTAAGTCTGAATTTGGCAATAAGCAGTTCATGATCTGATCCACAGTCTGCTCCCGGTCTTGTTTTTGCTGACTGTATAGAGCTTCTCCATCTTTGGCTGCAAAGAATATAATCAATCTGATTTTGGTGTTGACCATCTGGTGATGTCCACGTGTAGAGTCTTCTCCTGTGTTGTTGGAAGAGGGTGTTTGCTATGACTAGTGCGTTCTCTTGGCAATACTCTATTAGCCTTTGCCCTGCTTCATTCTGTACTCCAAGGCCAAATTTGCCTGTTACGCCAGGTGTTTCTTGACTTCCTACTTTTGCATTCCAGTCCCCTATAATGAAAAGGACATCTTTTTTGGGTGTTAGTTCTAGAAGGTCTTGTAGGTCTTCATAGAACCGTTCAGACTACATTAATATATATAATATATATATATAATACATATTAATGTAGTCAAAAGACAGAATACTCATGCCATTGAATGCTGAAGAATATGTGGAACAATAGAAGGTCTCTTTTATTGTTGGCGAGGATGAAAAATAGTATAGCCACTCAGGAAAACAGTTTGGCATATTCTTACAAAAGTAAACATACTCTTACAATGTGATACAGCAATTGCACTCCTTTGTATTTGCCCAAAGGAGTTGAAAACTTATGTGTACACACAAAGCTGCACAAGGATGTTTATTGCAGCTTTATTCATAATTGCCCAAACTTGGAACCAATCATGAAGACCCTCAGTAGTAAATGGATAAACTGGTACATTTAGACAACAGGATATTATTCAGTACTAAGAATAAATAAAGTATCAAGACATATCTTAGATGAGTATTACTAAACTAAAGAAGCCAATCTCAAAAGGTTACATATTGCATGATTCCAACCATATGACATTCTGGAAAAGCCAGATCTTGGAGATTGCCAGGGGCCGTGGACGGGACGGCGGGGATAAACAGATGGAGTACAGAGAATTTTTAGGGCAGTGAAAATACTCTATTTTATACTATGATGGATGACTTCATGTGATAATGATGTTTCAATGTAGGTTCATCCGTTGTTGTTACATTTGCTAATGTACTACTCTGGTGGGAGATGTTGATTGGAAGCTATGCATGTGTAGGGACAGGGAGTATATGGAAAATCTCTATATATTCCTCTCAATTTAACTGTGAACATAAAGCTGTTTCAAAAATTAATTCCTAAAAAATATGTAAAAGAACAACGAAAAGAAAAAGAAAATACACACTTAATAAGACTGCTGAGATAATAATTAATGTTATTTTGTGTGTTTTCTTCTGGTCCACTTTCTATTCACAGAAACACATACATACACATACACACATTTCTTTAGTGCATTGGGATCTTATTGTCTACATATTTTGTGTCCATTAAAAAAATAACAAGAAGAGAGGAATTTTAGGCTTTAAAAACATGACATTTTGAAGTGATTGCCTAATAGATGGACATAAATTAGTGATGCATTAAGCCATTTAATGATGGATTAGATGGATCTTTTCCCTTTGATTGGACATTTAAGCTACATTTAGTTTTTCTCTTTCATAAATAGCATGTATTAATAGTAAACATCTTCATAACAGACTATCTAAATAATTATTTTCTAAGATAGTTTTTGGTGTTAAATTGTAGAATCAAAGTATATGGCAGTTTTTAAAAGTTCTTGATAAATATTGACAGATTCGTTTTGTGAACAGATATACCAATTTACTCCCACTGACAGGTCATGAGAATATCATACAGTCTTCTTGATAGCATTATAATTTTTCCTTCTCAACTTCACAGGCAAAATGTTGTCCTGTGTGTTTTATTTGAAGATGTACAATTATTTTTGACTGAATATTTTTCTATAGGTTTATCTGTCTTTTTTCTTCTTATTTGAATGTTTTCTTCATATCTATTGTTCATTTTTATATTGAGAAGTTGATACTTATATAATTGACCTCTAACAGCTTTTTCAAATTAAAGGTATTACCCCTTTGCCTGCCCACTTGTTACAATTTTCCATCTGGCTTGCAACTTTATTACTTAATTTTGTTTATTGAGTCTTACTCAGACATTTAAAATTCTAATAATTTTCCCCCTGTGCTTTTATATTATGAAAAACTTTGTCCATTTCAATACCCTTTCACTTGTCATCTAAGCACAATTTTGTTTTTATAATTTGTTTTATTAAATTCATTGGCATTTGAGTTTTTCATAAAGTATAAAATGATATTTTATGGTGTTTTTCTAGAAAATAATCTATTGTTCCCTCAGTGGTTTTGTGAATAATTTATTCTTTCCTTATTAAGTTGTGGTGTTTTATCTATTGTATAAGATAAGTGTGTGTTTGAGAGAGAGAAGTCATTTTTCTGAATCTCCTGATACTTATCAGTTAATTGGTAAATCAGAAAAACTGATTAAAGGAAAGCATGATGAAAAGTGTGGTACTTACCCTCCTTGAATACTTCACTCATTGAATTTATCTGTCGATCTTTTAACATGAGTCCAGGGTATATGTTGATTGATTGGAGTGCTCAATTCTCCTTCTTATGTAAACTACACGCATACTACATTCAGATATCTTCTGGATTTAGTTACTTTAAGGTGACAAGTTGCATAAACAAGTTGCATAAACTAATCAAGATCAAGATCCTTGTATATTTTTTATGATTTTTATATTTAGTGGTTTGGTTTGGTAGTCTTTCTATGGCATTCGATATAGTTTTCAGTACAGCAATAACTCTTTCACACCCATATTTCATTTGTTCTTCACAATAATAAAATGAAGTAAGTATAATACAAAATCAACTGCATAAACAGATTGTAGACAGATCACTGACTTGGAAAGCAAATGACTTTTAGTGCAACAGAGTGTGTGTGTATAATGCATATATATCTCAATCCTTGAGTGCTCTAGGTTCTAGGCATCAATCATTTTGCTTTGTAGAGAGAATAGTGAGTGTTGGATTGTGCAAAGTTCATTGAAAGAGTGTTTTACAATCTGTGTGAGTGAACATGAGTTTGTGTTTATATGTTTGGGGATGACTCTTCTTTTTCAATGATTTTTTTCAGTTTCAACATGAATATTTTTTTTAATGTTATCTTTATAGCTTTTAGAACAAAACCTCCCACATTATTATTTGTTTTAATGTTCTTTGTGAATCTCAACTATGAAATCTTCCAGATAAATATTTGAAAAATTTAGAATAATTTTATATATTCAGAAAAAATAACTAAAATCTTTATTGCATTTTTCTCATGCCTATAGAATGACTAGAAAAGATTTTGTTTTTCTAGACACAGGTTATGGCTCTTTATTATCCTGATCTTCATAGGAAAACACCATTGCCTTCTTACTGTTCTGTACGGTATCTGCTGTGGCCTCTCCTTACCCTGAGCAGTCCATCAACCAGGAGACACAATTTCAGCACTGAGAAACTTGAAGGTTTCTTGGCTCCTGTGTTTGAAATGAGGCTTTGGATCCCTGTGTCCTCTCCCAGGCTCCTCCTTCCTCCTTTCTCCTGAAATCAGCTCCCTGATCCAGACACCAGCCACACATCTCTCCAGGAGCAACTCACTGTTAGGTCACTTCCACGAGACTTGGCTGAAATACACCTATAATATACCGTCAGATGAATTCCTCTGTAGGATATTTGCTTTATGATTAGATTGTGAGAGATGAAAAGGGATTCTCAATTCTGATAGCACAATTACACATTGGGATTTGAAACTAAGAAATTAAGAAACCTGGGCAAGGGAGTGGAAGGAATAAGTTAGGAGTTTGGTTTTAACAGATACACACTAGTAAATAGCTGAGAAAAGAAGAGAAGAGAAAGGGAAAGGAGCAAGGGAAAGATATATCCATCGAAATGTACAGTTCCAGAGGATAGAAAGGAGAGATAAGAAAGCCTTCTTAAGTGAATAATGCAAAGAAAGAGAGGGAAACAATAGTTTGGGAAAGACTAGAGATCTCTATTTTGAAGATATCAAAGAAATATTTCCTGCAAGGATGTGTACCATAAAGCACAAAAATGGTAAGGATCTAACAGAAGCAGAAGAGATTAAGAAGAGATGGCAAGAATACACAGAAGAACTATGCAAAAAAAGTCTTATAAAGTCTTAATGACCCAGATGACCATGATGTTGCGATCACTTACCTAGAGCCAGGCATCCTGCAGTATGAAGTCAAGTGGGCCTTAGGAAGCATTACTGTGAACAAAGCTAGTGGAGGTGATGGAATTCCGGTTGAGCTATTTAAAATCCTAAAAGATAATGTTGTTAAAGTATTGCACTCAATGTGCTAGCAAATTTGGAAAACTCAGCAGTGGCCACAGGACTGGAAAAGGTCAGTTTTCATTCCAATTCCAAAGAAGGACAATGCTGAAGAATGTTCGAACTACCATACAATTGTGCTCATCTTACTTGCTCACAAGGTAATGCTCAAAATCCTTCAAGCTAGGTTTCAGCAATACATGAATCGAGAACTTCTAGATGTGCAAGCTAGGTTTAGAAAAGGCAGAGGAACCAGAGATGAAATTGCCAACATTTGTTGGATCACAGAAAAAGCAAGAGAGTTCCATAAAAACATCTACTTCTGCTTTATTGACTATGCCAAAGCCTTTGACTGTGTAGATCACAACAAACTGTGGAAAATTCTTCAAGAGACAGAAATACCAGAAAATCTTACCTGTTTCCTGAGAAACCTGTACGCAGGTCAAGAAGCAACAGTTAGAACTGGATATAGAACAATGGATTGGTTCATAATTGGGAAAGGAATATGATAAGGCTGTATATTGTCACCCTGTTAATTTACCTTGTGTGCAGAGTACATTATGTGAAATGCTAGGCTGGATGAATCACAAGTTGGAATCAAGATTGCTGGGAGAAATATCAACAACCTCAGATATGCAGATGACATCACTCTAATGGCAGAAATAAAGAGGTGCTAAGCAACCTTTTGATGAGGGTGAAAGAGGAGGGTGAAAAAGCTGACTTTAAACTCCACATTCAAAATACTAAGATTATGGCATCTGGTCTCATCACTTCATGGCAAATAGAAGGGGAAAAAGTGGTGGCAGATTTTATTTTCTTGGGCTCCAAAATCACTGAGGGCGGAGACTGCAGTCATGAGATTAAAAGACACTTGCTCCTTGAAAGGAAAGCTATGGGAAACCTAGACAGCATATTAAGAAGCAGAGACATCAGTTTGCTGACAAAGATCTGCATAGTCAAGGCTGTGGTTTTTCCAGTTGTCTTGTACGGATTTGAGAGTTGGAACATAAAGAAGGCTGAGAGCCAGAGAATTGATGCTGTTGAATTGTGGTGCTCGAGAAGACTCTTGAGAGTCCCTAGGACTGCAAGGAAATCCAATTACTCAATCCTAAAGAAAATCAACCCTGAATATTCATTAGAAGGACTGATGCTGAAATTGAAGCTCCAATACTTTGGCCACCTGATGTGAAGAACTGACTCACTGGAAAAGACCCTGATGCTGGGAAAGATTGAAGGCAAGAGGAGAAGGGGGTGACAGAGGATTAGATAGTTGGATAGCATCACCGATTCAATGGACATGAATTTCAGCAAACCCTGGAAGGTAGTGAAGGATAGGGAAGCCTGGCGTGCTGCAGTCCACGGGGTCACAAAGAGTCAGACATGACTTAGGTGCTGAACAACAAAACAACAACACTACTATGTATCAAAAAATAAATAACAGGGACCTAAATCATAGCACAGGAGCTATATTCAATGTCTTATAAGAATTTATAATGGAGAAGAATCTGAAAAAGAATATATTACATAACATATGTAAATATATGTGTGCGTGTGTGTGTGTGTGTATTACTGTGGGAAGTGACTGGACCATATGATAGCATCATTACATGTTGCCAGCACTTAGCTGATGAGTGGGGCTTGGACCACCTTGCATATACCACAGTGCCATAGCATTGCACAAACAGCATAAGCACAAGTGGATCTAAAATTGACTTCTCTGAAGTCTTGCCACCTACCTACTCCAACACTGTGTCCAAGAAGTGGCCACCAGGGGTCTGCCTTCTGTTCCCACCAATATTCCTGCTGCCCTCACCGTTCATACAGGTCTAGCTTAAAAAGAGATACATTGGAAGTCTACCATAAAAGAGCTGATAGTTATGCTGCTTGAAACACCTAATCAACATATTTTACTATTTTACTAATTTTAGAGTAACACATGTTTTACTCTAAAATTTTCCTAAAAATATGATGAAGCTTCTAAATTACCAACTGGTGTTCAATGAAAAAAAAGTCTCTGCAAAAAACATTACACATGAATTTTTAGGTGCATAACAATTTCTATCTTAGCCTAGTTCATAAGATTCCTTGAGTGTGTTGTTTCTAACTTAAAGTGGCAAAATTTCTTTTGGATCTTAATGAGTCAGTCAGTGGATTTGTTACTAAATTTACCACTTCATCTTCAAGGTATTAGAAGTAGCTAATAAAATTCAATGCAAGACAATACCCCAATCAAAACCCTAACAGCCTTTGCAAAAAAATGATAGAGATTTGAGTAGGTTAGGTAAATATACTTTATATACTTTTGCACTCCATAAAAACCACAACCGAAGGTGATTCAGTATGGTACCTTTAATAATGTGTAAGACTTCCCTGGTGGCTCAGATGGCAAAGAATCTGCCTACAGTGCAGGAGAGCCGGGTTTGATCTCTGGGTGGGGAAGATCCCCCGGAGAGCGAATGTCTACCCTTGCCAGTATTCTTGTCTGGAAAATCTCATGGACAGAGGAGGCTGGCGGGTTACAGTCACAGAGTCGCAAAGATTCAGACATGACTGAACGACTAACACTTTCACACTTTCACTTTTTCTCAAGTCTCTCATAAACTGATTCATGTTATACATACAGAAGGTGGGTGTAATATTTTTGGTAAATAAATGTGGAATTCTTTTGTAAGAGGAAAAAAAAGAGATACATTGATCTTTCTAAAGAGGCACTTGTTGAATTTAGTTGGATGTTAATGACTATTTTATTTTTGTAACTTATTTGTGAGGACTCTCTTGTGTGCATCTATCTTTTATATTGTGTTTTCCCCCTTGTGCTCAGCCCCCAGGGCTAGTTTGTAAAGACACTTGTCCATGCTGTGCTGTGCTTAGTCGCTCGGTCATGTCTGACTCTGCTACCCCATGGACTGTAGACCTCCAGGCTTCTCTGTCTATGGGGATTCTTCAGGCAAGAATACTGGAGTAGGTTGCCATGCCCTCCTCCAGGGAATCTTCTCAACTCAGGGATTGAACCCAGGTCTCTCGCATTGCAGGCAGATTCTTTACCGTCTCAGCCACCACTGAAGTCCAAGAATACTGGAGTGAGTAGTCTATCCCTTCTCCAGGGGATCTTCCCGACTCAGGATTCTAACCAGGGTATCCTGCATTGCAGATGGATTCTTTATCAGCAGAGCTACCAAGGAAACCCATACTTGTCCATTATTTTATGTTTTTATAAAATATCAGCTTCAGTCATGTGAAATTCCCAATTTAGGAATCAAAATGGTCCAATGCTAGCAATTTTGATTTGACCTAAATAGAATTGTGAAATAAATGTCATGACAAAAATTTTGAAATACCAATCAGCAATATTTTTTTATTTCTGCATAGTCTTTTGCAGTTCTTTTACTTGATGGAGGTGATTGGTCCTGGGGATGGATGTGGCATCCTTGGTGTCCCCAAAGCCTAAGCTCTCTGACAGTGGTTTCAACTGAATAGAAGGGGGAAGACTGGTTGTCACAACTGGGGAAGGAGTGAATGCTACTGGCATCTAGTGGGTAGAGACCAGGGATGCTGTCAAACATTCTACAGTGCTCAGGACAGCCCTACAACAGAGAAGCATACAGCCCAGAATGACCATAGCCCCTGCCTCAGGGGAATTTAGGAAAGTTAAGAATAAACAAAATATTTCGGAGAAACATCAAGGAAGGACAGATTCCCTCCCTCCCACACATCTTTCTTTTTCCACCAAGACTAGAAAAAATATTGTGTCAAATCAGCAGTGAGAGAGAGAGAAAGCAGGAGGCAGCTTCTCTGTTCTCTAGGAATTTATTCAGAATTTGCCTAGAGCAAGCATTAGGGGAACTACAAAATGTGCTGGACACGTTTTATAAACTATTTCAGAATAAAGTGTGAAATTAGCATTTCAGCCCGATTCATTCTTAGTGATTATTTATTCGCTGACATCAAGTGGTCTCCCAAATGCCACTTTCTCTGAGCTATCTCGGCTGCCATAGACAGGAACCAAGTGTCAGGAAAGAGCAAGCATCTAGAAAATGCTTCCAGACTCTAAAGGGATCTTGAATGCTTCATCTCTGACTCTAACCTGTTCAGGTTTCCCAACTGCTCACATTTTGACATGTGTTTATCTGAGGTAGGATTAACAAACAGCCCTATTCATTCATTAATCCAACACCTCAAGCTCAGAGTATACACAGCTCTTGTCATTAATCCCCTCTATCTTTTCATGGCAGCTGCTGAAATAAACCACTCCAGGCAATTATAATTGCCTTTAAAACCTCATCCTACAGTAGAAAAGGGTCTCAAAGATTTGGGGGTAGGAAATTATAAATGCAAGAGTAGGGTGCATTTTTAATTTTAAATATTCAAATGAACTTGATTTTCTTGATTTACATAAAAATTTTTGTTTTTATAATATTTATAAAAACATTTTCCTGAATGCCTTTAAACTAAAATAAGCTTTATTTTTTTTTAAGAGTGTGTTTGGGATTGCAGGGTAAGAGAATGAGGAGAGAATAGAAATGGTACAAAATATGCCCCGAAGAAAGATTTGTTCTTTTTTTTTTTTAGAGGATACAAAAATTCTTCCCACTCTTGAATTTCTGGAACAAATAAATTGGAAAGGATTCCTCTTCTGAAGGACTATCTTTAAGGATGTTTCTATTTCTATAGGGAGATCCCAGTGGAAGGCAGAGTAACATAAATTGTGATGATTATGCAGTGGAGAACTTCAGAGAGTTCTACAAATTAATTGTTAAGCATAGGCATTATTAAAAATTAAATTATATAAACTTAGAATTAAATTACATTAGAGACAAATGTAATAAATACTCAAAGTACATCCCTGACTAATTATTTGATGATATTTTACTGCTGTGCATTTTATCTGTAGGATGGATGGTGGTGGTGGTGTAGCTGGTAACTCATGTCCAACTCATGAGACCCCATGGACTGTAATCTGCCAGGCTCCTCTGTCCACGGGATTTCCCAGGCAAGAATACTGGGGTGGGTTGCTATATCCTTCTCCAGGAGATCTTCCCCACCCAGGGATCAAACCTGGATCTCCTGCATTGCTGGTGGAATCATTATCCACTGAGCCACCAGGGAAGCCCTGTAGGAGGGATATGTTATCTAACAATGTGCTATAGTACACCTCTGCCTAACTCCACATTCTCTGACACCATGATAGAAGTTGAAACTAACCGCAGTGGAAATATTCACACCAAGGAAATTGGCAAATGCTACCAATCAGGTTTTTCTTAATCTAACCTACTCCCTCTCCATCGACTGTTAAATATTTACCAGCGCACCAATGCTAGTAACTATAACAACATAAACAAGAGTCCCTGGAAAGCACCTGTCACACTGTTATCATAAGTAGGAATATGATAGGAAGTAAGTAGGAAAAACCAAAGTGAACTGACTTCGCTAATGGTGGATGCAAGGTTCAAGACCTCCATTCTAAGACAAACAGGCAAGGATTAGGCTGGATGGTAGTGCTCTCCTAGGTGTTCTAGGCTTCTTAAAGAGAAAACTTTATGACAGGTGAGAAAGTGTCCTACAAGTAGAATATGACAGAGTAGGGAAGACTTTGAGATGAGGAGATGATGAGGTGAAGAGTAGAAAGCTAAGGTGATGCCTCACTATGGTTTGTCATATGACTGCACAATCACTCTACTTCTCCAACCAGATGTTTCAAGGATTTAAAGAAAGAAGTGAAAAAATTAGGTTGCATTTTAGGAAGACATTTCTGGTGTCTGGATGGAGTTTGGGAGTCAGGGGCAGCCTGGAGACAGGGAGACTTGTCAGGATGCCGAGGCTTCTCATGCCAGTGAGACACTGAGGACAGAAAGCAATTGCGCAGGGCTGGAGGGAGAGTTTTCTAATCTAGGTGTCTTTGGCTAAAGGCACACTTCCAAGCAGGCTTCCCCAGTGACTCCGAGGTGAAGAATCTGTCTGTAATGCAGGAGACTGGGGTTTGATCCTTGAGTCAGGAAGATCCCCTGGAGGAGGGCATGGTAAGCCACTCCAGTATTTTTGCCTGGAGAATCCCATGGACTGAGGAGCCTGGCAGGTTTATAGTCCATAGTGTTGCAAAGAGTTAGACACAACTGAAGTGACTGAGCATGCACACACACTACCAAGCACATATTAGGCACTCAGTGATTACCTGGTCAGTAAAAGAAAAATGGTTCAATCATGTTATTTTCTGCATTCTACAGTCCCTCCTCAGGGTTAGGATTGGTTTTGTTCCAAGGCAGTAGAACAGGCTGAATTACATTTGCATGATCACCTAGTCCACCTTTCAGTTGAGGTTATGGTTATTTTTCAATAAAATGCATCATACGTACATTGAAATTTTCTCAGAAATGAAGGAAAAATTAGCAGTATAGTTCAGAGCAGTGGCTTCTGAACCATGACCAAGATCCAAAATAAGAAATACACGTTTTAGCATGACTCAGTATATGTATGTATTTTAAAAATGTATGTATGTAAAAAATAATAAACTAAACTAACATTTGCATAAAATATTTTTTATTTTTATCGTGTACAAAATACATGGATAGTTTTTACTCTATTCTATTTCTTTATAAAATGCTATTCAAGGCTCTCTAAATTGATTTCATGATCCATCAATGAACTACACCCCACAAATTGTAAAACACTCCTTTTGCAGGATGAGAAAATGCTGTTTATATGTTTTATTCAGACATATCACATTCATCTGAACAGCAAATAAACATTTAATAGAAGAAATTAAATGTATAAGAATGTTTATAAAACAAACAATAGAATGAGGACATTGATAATATCCAGTCATAGAAAATGTTAGCCTGCCACCAGTAGCTATGCAATTCTTCATTTTTGACAACATAGTAATCTTTGATGGCAAGTCACTGTCCTGTTCAGGAATGTTCCAGATCTGGCAATTTTTGTCAGTGGCACATTTAGGACTCTGTCATATCACATGTGTGTGACCCACCTGCTTTTACAGTAAGAGCCAACAGTGCTTCTAGATGGCAACTGATTTTTCCCCAAGATGGCAACCAACTTTCCCATCAGGTTTTCGGTTTCAAGTAAAGTGTGTGTGCATGCGGCTCGCTCAGTCATGTCCAACTCTTAGTGACCTTATGGACTGTAGACTGCCAGGTTTCTCTGTCCATGGGATTTTCCAGGCAAGAATACTGGAGAGGGTTTCCATTTCCTTCTCCAGGGGATCTTCCTAACCCAAGGATTGAACCTGTGTCGCTTGCATCTCCTGCACTGGCAGGTGGATTCTTTACCACTACGTCACCTGGGAAGCCCACTCTCAAATAAACCTAAAGCCAAACTCAAACCAGTGAAAGGAACTCATTAGTATAAGAACATGGGAACAATACAGAAACCTGTGCTTGGTGCCCTGCTGTCAGTACATGAAAAAGAAGATTGATTAATTTCTTCATTTAGCTTAGGTTGTATAAGTGTAAATTAATAAAATGAATTTGAAAAGTAGATACATAGATAAGCACAAGGCTATTCATTTGGATCCTTGAAGCTCAATCTACCATAATAAATTATTTTTTAAAACTCTTTACCTTAGCTCCCTGTGCCTTTCTTCCCCAGGCTGCTCACTATCAATCTCCCAGCCTGGTCTCAAGCCCTGCTTTGGATAAATTCACAAATCTGTGGAGAAAGATGTCATAGGTTCTGATCTACAATTGATGATTACCCTGCAGAACTTTAAATTCATTTGTAAAAGGGAATCAAGATGACCCTGTCAGTAGCTGCTTCTCCTTGGAGTTGAGAGAGCTCCAGCAAGTCCTTCCTGCTGAGACAGCCAATGATGGCCAAAGCTTTTTTGGTTAAGCGTTGTTATTAAAGACAGCTCACCAAATCATTGCTATGACAGAGGCTTTGTGTTTCCCTCTTAATGAGACAAAAATGCTTTGATTAATTATATGATAATATGTCAGTAGGAACTTGGGAAATGCTTCAGGTGGCTAGAAAGCAGCCTGGAACTTTGAGCAACAAACGCTTGGATGAACTCAAGCATTCCGAAGCTTTCCTGTACTTAATATGTTACATTGTTCTGTTGATATGTAATGTCACAGATGGTAATATTAGTCATGAAAGAACAAAGAAGCCAAGTTCATAGCCAAATGAAAGTTAAAAGGAGGGGACAAAAAGTGCACTTACCCCACCGACAGGTTTTTCTTATTGAAAACATCTTAAACACCATGGAACACCTTCCCAAGATCCATGTGTTGGCACAAGCAGATGGGAAAGATTGTAAATCTCAAAACTGGCTTAGCTCCCACTCAAGAACTAAAGCAAGGAGTGTGGTGAAATCAAATTCAGCACTGAATGGATGATCCTAATTTAACAATGGGCAGCCTTCCCACAAATTCTCATGCAAACCAGTGGTTGCTTCCTCTTTTTTTAATTAACTACACAGCCTTTTCCAACCAGAAGATTTAAATGTTTACTTCTGTTTGCTTTGCGTCATTTGCATTTCTTTCGATTCTAAAAGGAAATTAACCCTTTAGGCCTAGGAGGGCATCCCATGGAAGAGATTGGGGGAAAAAAACTGACAAAGAGAAGCTCTCCATTCTCCACGTTTACTCTTGTCCAGCTGAATGAGATGACTGGTATTTTGAATGGTAACAATAGTGGAGTAATTTACATGCAATTGACAGCTTTTCTCTGAAAACTGGAAGATAGAAAGCAAAGTCTAGATTCAACTAATGCTGCTTTTATGAAAAAAAAAAATCCTTAAATCCCTAAGAAGGAAGAGCAGATTAGATATTGAGTCATGTAGAGCAATGTAAAAGGTAAATTCCTTTTCTACATGAGAAATCACAGAGAACTCTTCTACCCCTCATCTTTCAGATGAAATGTAGGGAGCAAAGAGAAAAGAGGAGTATTTCACCTACTCAGTATCTCTACTGTTGATTCATTTTGACAGATGCATTCTCCTTGTCTAAGGCACCTGGGCTATGACTAAGAGAGGGCGCGGTAGCTGACTCTGACTACAGGAGCTATATTTGGAGGCTGCAGCAACAGAGAAGAAGAAGGGCTGGCTTGGGTACTCTAAATGGTTGTAGTACAGGATAATTAGATGGAATTGTACACGGAAAAAATTTGTTAGAGTTACCAAAAATATTTCCTAACGAGAAGCCTGTTGTGCTCTGAAGTAGTCAAAGGGATGCAATGAATATTTCATCTCTTGAAACATTTAACAGAGAAAGGGATGCAGGAATAGAAAGTATATCTTAGAGCTATTTTCTGGTGGGTAAGACTGGAGATCATCCATCTTCCTGGTCTTTATTTCTACCTCAACTAATAGGGTGGAAAGAGTGACAGTATGGACACATAAACCATATCATTATATGAGATCAAATCTTCACATGTGAAGCGGTGGAGATAAATCTTACTTCTATGCCTAATGTGAAAGAGTAAATATTCTTGACTTTTTCTGCTACATGGTTGCCTTTAACTGATGATTCTGCTGCAAATACTAAAGGTATTTCTAGTTCTAGAAAAGTAAGTGAAAATTTTTAATTTATTGATAGTGAGTTCAGTTAGTTTATGAAGGATAAAAGAATAGTACTCATGAATTTTGAGAAAGAAAATGATTAAAGGTAGCTTTGATCATGAGAGGAATTGTCTAAAGAGAAAGGACTATTCCAGAGGGAATAAGAGAGCACTAGGTTTTTGATCTAGTACTCAGTTCAGTTCAGTTCAGTTCAGTCGCTCAGTCGTGTCCGACTCTTTGTGACCCCATGAACCTCAGCACACCAGGCCTCCCTGTCCATCACCAACTCCCTGAGTCCACCCAAACCCATGTCCATCGAGTCGATGATGCCATCCACCCATCTCATCCTCTGTCATCCCCTTCTCCTCCTGCCCTCAATCTTTCCGAGCATTAGGGTCTTTTCCAATGAGTCAGCTCTTCGCATCATGTGGCCAAAGTATTGGAGTTTCAGCTTCAACATCAGTCCTTCCAATGAACACCCAGGACTGATCTCCTTTAGAATGGACTGGTTGGATCTTCTTGCAGTCCAAGGGACTCTCAAGAGTCTTCTCCAACACCACAGTTCAAAAGCATCAATTCTTCGGCACTCAGCTTGCTTTATAGTCCAACTCTCACATTCATACATGACCAGTGGAAAAACCATAGCCTTGACTAGACGGACCTTTGTTGGCAAAGTAATGTCTCTGCTTTTAAATATGCTATCTAGGTTGGTCATAACTTTCCTTCCAAGGAGGAAGCGTCTTTTAATTTCATGGCTGCAATCACCATCTGCAGTGATTTTGGAGCTCAGAAAAATAAAGTCAGCCACTGTTTCCACTGTTTCCCCATCTATCTGCCATGAAGTGATGGGACCGGATGCCATGATTTGAGTTTTCTGAATGTTGAGTTTTAAGCCAGCATTTTCACTCTCCTCTTTCACTTTCATCAAGAAGCTCTTTAGTTCTTCTTCACTTTCTGCCATAAGGGTGGTGTCATCTGCATATCTGAGGTTATTGACATTTCTCTCGGCAATCTTGATTCCAGCTTGTGCTTCCTCCAGCCCAGCGTTTCTCATGATGTACTCTGCCTATAAGTTAAAGAAGCAGGGTGACAATATACAGCCTTGATGTACTCCTTTTCCTATTTGGAACCAGTCTGTTGTTCCATGTCCCGCTCTAACTGTTGCTTCCTGACCTGCATACAGGTTTCTCAAGAGACAGGTCAGGTGGTCTGGTATTTCCATCTCTTTCAGAATTTTCCCCAGTTTATTGTGATCTACACAGTTAAAGGCTTTGGCATAGTCAATGGAGCAGAAATAGATGTTTTTCTGGTACTCTCTTGCTTTTTCGATGATCCATCGGATGTTGGCAATTTGATCTCTGGCTCAGTTAGTTAAATTAGGGTTTATATGCTATGGTTTACTTGACTAAATTTTTTTTTAACCTTTTAACTAGTTGTTTTCCTCTTGCACTCTCAGTGATGTGACTACTTAAAGACACATAGTGTTTTTTTCAAATTTCAGATTCTGATTCAGTAGTCTGAGGATGGGAACTTGATTCTGGATTTGTAATAAGCTCCCATGTCATACTGTGCATGGACTACACTTTGAGTAGCAAGTGTGATATCACTGCCTGCTCTTAATCCCACATTATTCTGTGGATACAAACTGGTAATAGGTATTTTTCTTATTTCATGTACATGAGGTATGAATTAATGTTATGTTTCATTATTTTTCATTATGTTTCAGTCCTCTTATATTTCCTACAGTCATATCAAAACTCTGATGGCATATTATTAAATCATTTAAATACAGTATTCCTCAACCCTGGGTGCACATTAGAATCACCTGGAGACCTTTTGAAACATACAAATGCCCTTCCCCTACCCAAAACCAATTAAGAATTTCTGGGAGTAAGGCCAACACATCATTTTTCTCCACATCTTTTTATGAGAAAACTTTTCAAGTTTACAGAAAAGTTGAAAGAATAGTCTACTGATTGCCTCTATATGCAGCATAGTTGAAAGAATAGCTTGATGATTACTCATAAACCCCTATACCTAGATCCAACAACTGTTAACAATTTGCTGTAATTATTTAGCTATACATTTTTGCTTTATATAAGTCTGTGTTTCTCGATCAGGGACAATTTTGCCCTCAAAGGGACATTTAATACTGCCTGAAGAAACTTCTGGTTGTCACAACTTGGGGGCAGAATAAGTATGGGATGCTGATATCTAGAAGGCAGAGGTCAGGGATCCTGTTGAACATCCTATAACAGACAGGACAGTCTCCTTCAGTAAAGAATTTTCCTACCCCAAATGTCAGTCATGGTGAAGTTAAGAGACCCTGATATGTGAAAATATTTTGAAGCCATATTCACTTTTCACTCCTAAATACTTCAGCATTTCCCAAAATGATGTTCTCCTACATGACCACAATGTAATATCACTCTTAAGAGAATGAACAGTGATTCCTTAATATCTTCTAGTACTGAGTTATATTCAGATTTTCTCCATTGTACCCTAAATTTTTTTTATAATTTTTGAACCTCAGTCCAATTAAGTTTTGTGTCACATTTGTTTTCTTTCTTAGCCTTTAAGATCTAGATTAGTCTTCCAAACATTTTTTTAAGAGATCAGTCTAGTGGTTTGACATCTGGGATTTGGTTGGGTGTTTGCTTTTGTTTGATTGCCTAATTTGGTTTTCTATCCCTTGTTTTTCCTGTGAAGTAGATAATAGTTGTATATAAAGGCTTCACTAGATTCAGGTAAATATTCTTTGCAAGAATATTTAAAGTGACTCTGTACCTATGTTACATCATAACAGGAGCTACCATAATTCCTGGTTTCTCTCTAGCAGTGTTGCTAAATTTGATCACTTGGCTCTGGCAGTGACTGATCTCATTTTAAAGTTCATTTTCCTCTTTGTGATGAGTGAATCACTCTCTTTGGCATAATTCTTTGGCACCTATGAGTATCCTAGCCCCCAACAATTTTCACCTTAGTTTTGGCATCCACTTTTGTTCCTTGCCTGAATTACTGGAGGTTGCAGACAATTCCATTTCTTCACTTATTAATGTAATGAACTTGCACAGATAATTCATGAGATTATCAACCATTAGGTGGAAGATGGATTGAAAGTCACCAGGTTGAAATCTATTTCTTCATTTATTGTGAAGAAATTATTTTTAAATTTTACAATCTTCACTTGTTAGCTTGAATTCTCTTATGAGAAAAGAGCCTTGTTTGATCAACTGGAAATGAGCTACAGTTTCTTCAAAAAAGGCAGGATTATGTTTATTTCTTTCCTTTAATTCTCAACTTTCAGCTTAAATTTCAGAATAAAGAGTTGATATGATAGTCACTTATTGACTAATTATTTCTAATAGCAGACTTTAATGCAGCTCAACATATCCATGACACAGCAGGGAGTATCACCAATTTTATGCAATCATGAAAAAAAAATCTACAAGATTTTCTTTTCTTTAAAATGGACTTTGAAAATACCATATATATTGGTATAGATGTTGGTGCATATATACGCAAACTTCTTTTGAACTTTTAGAAAAGGAATATACCTTCAGCAAAGATACTTCTGGAAGGAGAAGGGATTGAAAGTCGCCAAGGTGCAATCTATTCCTTCATAAACTGGACGAATCGCTTGTTTAGTCTCTCCTGAATCGATGGGTGGTAAGTGATGTGTGAAAGCCAAACTCGTTTCAGACAATAGTTGAACAAATATTCAGTAAGGTTCTTGGATTCAGACTGTTATGTTTGGAAATCATCATTTTCCACAAGAGAAAATGAACACATTACAGGAAGTAACTGGAACCAGTTTCACTCCTTTGTTTCAAAGCCTCAAATTCTTTATTTCTGAGCTTAGAGTCTCATCTTGGTCGCTTTTCTTTGGGAATAATAGCTTTTCATCTACCGGAACCTTTTCTTTCATTTTGACAAGCTACCCCTGATTCTGAGGCCATATTCTAAGTCTGAACCTGGGGAGGCAAAAGGTAGTTTTTTAAAATTCATTGTCTTAGGTCTGACCATAACAAAGAGGTCTGCCTAGAGTTCATAACGTGATAAATTTGTTTTTATGATGAATAAATGGGCACTTAGCACAAAGAGTTGCAGGCATCATCCAGATGTCTCAGAACTTGAACACATGGAATTGGTCACATGGATGCTTCTACTAAATGAATGTACTGTTTACCGAGAAGATGCATTTTTTCAAGATCTGGAAAGTCTAACAGTATCTGGCAGCTCCTTCATTTTCAAGATAACCCTGTCAGTTTCTGGTTATGGGCAGGGGTGGGGGTGGGGTACCAAAGGAGATGGCTTGGTAATTTGCTGAAATTGGGTAGAGATGTCATGTTGGTGCCTCAAGTGAGAGCACAAATAAGCTTTAGAGGAAGGAACCTAGATTTGTGTGACTTTTGGTCACTTAAGGACCTAAATGCTATGGGTGTGAGGAAAGAGAGAGAAGGGGAGAAAGCAAAAAGTGATGAAAAAAGAGTTATCTGGACAGCAAAGCAATTGGTTTAATTCAGTCAGACTTTCACATTTCAAATCATAGTTTGGTTAGGTCCTTAATTTTTTAGCCAAGTAACTAGTGACTCCCTAAGGACCTCTTAACTCATTATTTGCTTTTAAAGATGGGACATCAAAGTAACCACTTCTAAAGTTATAAAACAATCTTCTCGGTAGGCTTTTCTTGGTCTGTAAGGTTTGACAAACTGACAGTTTGTTGTCTTGACTTGGCTAGGGCTGTGTTCTATTTCTCATTCTTGTCCTTGTCATTGATGGCAGAGGAGACTGTCACCAAATAATATTTGGTCATCCTCAAAAAAAAAAAGAATGGAAAGGAAAACACTGAGCAAATGACTTTTCAATTTTGTTTTCATTGAACTGAGAGAATCTCTTTATTTCCTCTTACAGAACTGGCAGAGGCAGAAAAAAAAGGAGGCTACTTCCAGATGGATTTAACACCATGAGCATTTTGATCACCTTGCTTGTGCTGTTGAGGCAAAATGCTAATTTTGCTAATTTTACCCTGAGATTCAAAAGCTCCATGACAGAACCAACCACACTGATTTGTAATTTAAATATCTATTAATATATAAAAAACATGTGAGAAGTCCTTTAGCTAACAGTAGCATTGCAGCTTTAAAGCACTTTTCTCTCTGTAGGAAGAAATGCAGTCTCATTAGAGAAGGTAAGATATTTTAGAAATATCAAGGAGCTTGGGCTACTAGATAGGATGCTATACCACTTCACCCTTTTCTTTTCAAAATTATATTTAAGTATGTGTGTAATGCAATTTCTTGTTGTTCAGTCACTAAGTCATGATCAACTCTTTGCATAATACAATCCTTATGTTTATAATTATTTAGTATATTACCCATGTAATATTAGTGAATACTTATAAATGCCCAATAATACACAAATAAAAATAGTTACAACCCAAAAAAGAAACACCATGAAAAATATAGTAGAAAACAGAAATGATTTACGCAAATTTCAGTAACAATTGATCAGTATTGTTAGCTTCACAGGGTCCCATTGGAAAAGCCATAAGACTAAAGTGGAGTTTTTGAGTTGTAGAAAATTATGAAGTTTCTCAGGCATGGTCCCTCATTTTTTGCCCACCAGTCCTATTATTTTTTACTTACTTGGTGAAATCACTCATTAACTCAACAGATATTTATTACATACCTACAGTGTGCCTGGCATTAGGACAGATTTTTAGGACTGAAAGTAATAATTATACCCGAAGGCTCCTGGGGAATTTCCATCAGGTGGATATATTAATAAAGCTAGTGAATTTAATCATGAGTTTTGAGTGCTACACTAGAGGTAAATTCAGAGGTGTTGGAGCTTCAAGTAAGCGAGAGGCAAGTTCAGTTTCTTGAGAAAGCTAGTTTGGGATAGCGTGAAAATTGGAAAGTGACAGCGAGAGTTGCTGCTACTTTCAAACAGTCACTGCTGCTTCTTAATAGTGGAAATGGTTTTCTGAGCTCAGCCTCCGATGGTCAAACTTGAACAGTGTATGTATGTATAGTTTTAGTTTGATATTTCCTTGGGCGGACAATTGCCTTCCCATTTTCATTTACATAGTCCTAGAATAAACAGAGGTATCAAGACTATGGGAATAAGTGAGGGCGTCATTTGACACAGAAGGAAAACCTAGGCCACAGTACACAGGGCACAGCAACCTAAAGGTGACAGGTGCCAGCAGAAAGGGAAAGATGACACAAAGGGCCACAGAAGGAAAAAGATAAAAGAAGCTGCCAAAGGGGGGTGCGTGGGAATAAATACTTTTGAAAGTGCTTAACTTAAAATTATGCCGAGGGGACCTGCTGTTGGACATTAAAGTAGGAACTGTAGCTAAGCCCCCGAGAGCAAGGGGCTATTGTTGTTTGGGGAAGGAAGTTTATGCCAAGCCGGTTGTATGATAAAATCTGTTATGAATTCTCTCCATCTCAACATTATATTAACACACAGGGGCTCATTTTCAAAGGGCTCCAGAGGAAGCAAGTCACCCTACTCCCACAAATAAATAGGAGTTGTGTGTCTGAAATTCCTCAAAGCACTGAACAAGTGAGCCCCCTTTAATGTCATTATATATTTTAACCATTTGAAACCAATTTATAACAGACATGAAAGTATTCTGTCTGCAGAGGAGTTGGCACGGAACACTTCCCACGTTCAGCATTCCCTATGCACCTCGTTCACAGCTCCCCTGTGTTGGTGAACTTTCCGAGCTTTTCTTCAGTCGTTCATTGCGTGAGGAGGCATTTTCCAGGAAGCATGAAGATTATAATTACAGTCTACCTCTGACTACACAAACCCTCAGGAGTCTCTGAGATTCTCTCTCTGTGTTTTAGGAGGTTACACTTTAAAAAATAGCAGGGAATTCTCACTTCAATCTAGACAACAGTCCACTTCTCTTTTAGATGTGGACACTGCAAGTTTACAACTGCTCCTCTGTCCAGAAGGTTGTGAGGGAGCCTTGGGAGTAGGAGAACTGGATCATCGCCTCTGGGACTTTGATGTTTCACTGGTCTCAGAAAAGCTCTGGAATCTTCCGGTGCTGCCTCTTTCCCTCTTCTCTTCCTCCCTCCCCTCCTACCTTCCCTTCATCTTTCCTTTTGTTCTTCTTGTCTTCCTTTATCCTTTCCCATTCTCTTTTTCCTGTTATACCGCAAGGAACAAAGAGCAACGCAGGTATTTTATACATTTAAAGAAGCCAACTGCAAAGGACTTGTGCAGACATATGTCAAAATCTCTCCAAACCTTCTTCCAGATAAATGAAGATTACATATTCAAAGTTACACACTGCAAAGTCAGTTGATACTTAGACTAGAGATGCTACTTCAAGGTTGAGAGCCCTCTTTAGTGCTGATGGCTTGGATCAATCCCCCTGTCCCCAACTTTGTTCAACACGGGCAACAATGGACCACAATGATATACTGGCCCCTCCTCCCTTTTTTTTCAAAATTCATTTTTTAAAACAAATTCAAGATTTAATAATATAACATGAGTAAGAACAACAATTTCACGCAGACTAACTAAAAGTAGGAAAACAGCCTGATACTCCAAGTAGGCAGCACTTGGATTCTTGGATCTAGCCTATACCTTCCTAACAACTGTTACCATGATGGTGATGGTGATGGAGATGGTGATGCTGGTGATGATGACGATGATGATGTTAACCACACTCAGTTTTTCATTTTATCACCTAACTGCTTCAGGAGTCTCACTGCCTGGGGAGAAAACTTGACTCACTGACCTCCCCTCGTTTAGGCTTGTCTTGCATTCTGCTCATGTTCCATGGCCCCCTTCCTGTCCCGTTCTGTAATGGATGTTGTGGTTGCCATCTCTTCACTGTACATGACTGGCCCAAGCCCACTGGGGACATTTCATCCCCCTGTCAGTATCAGTGCAGAGATGAGCGGGCTCCAGGCTGTTTGGGACCTAGCTATATAAGGAAAGTGTTACCCTGCATCGACTAGGAAGAGATTACCCTCAACCTCTCCCCACCACCACAGTAAACAAGAAACCATGTTGCTCTGTTGCTGCTGGCAGCCATCTTGGGACCATAAAGAAAAGGGTGATAGGATGAAACTGATGCCCTGAGAGCAGAGAAAGGAACCAGAAAGAAGTGGTGCATTGTCCTGGCACTGGCTCACCCCTTACCCCACTTCTGGACTTCCTGTTATGTGAAATAATACACATCCTTATTTAAGTCAATTTAAGGTCTGTTCAATGAAGCCAGAAGCATTCAAGAAGCCAAGAAGCCACATGACTCTACATCTGACTCAAGTAAGATCTCTCAGCTTCCCTGGCAATGAAAACAGGTTACTGATGTCTAGTTTCTCACTTGCATTAAAAACCTGCTCCATTGCCTGCTTTCTTGCTTGCATCACCTCCTGTCTGTATCAATAGGCACTTGAAAATGAACACATTAAGGGACTTCCCTGGTGGTCCAGTGGTTAAGACTGCCTCCAAGCAGCAGGTTCAGGTTTGGCCCTGGTTGGGGAGCTAGGATCCCGCAGGCCTCACAGCCAAAAACCCAAAACATAAAAACAGTGAAATATTGAAAGAAATTCAATGAAGACCAAAAAATGAACACATTTAAACATTCTGTTGGTTGTATCTCAGAAATATACAAAAACATACAAAAATCCCCCCTTACTCTGATTTGGGACAGTATTTCTCTTGCCTGGATATTGCAGTTGCCCCCTAATGCCTCCCACTCTCCCATACCCCCCGCCCTCACCCTACCTTGCCCCATGCCCATGTGATTTTCCACAGGGAGGCAGAATGACCTTCAAAAGCTTAGGTCACACCCTGCCATCTCTTCTTGTGAAGACTTCCCTGGCCAGTCCCCACCCAGCTTGCTTTATTTTCTGTGCTTTATTCCACATCTCTTGCTCCATCCAAGGGCCTGTATAATTCACTCATTTATTTATTTCTTACATGTCTTCCCTTACTAGTATATAGGACTGTGAAGTCAGGGATTTATTGACTCCCGTATCAGCTGTTCTCAGACTAATGCCTGGTACAAAGTCAGCATTCAATACATCTTTGTTGAACAAATGAAATTTTTAATTTTTAAATTATGAACCCTCCCAAGGCTTCACACTTCATTCAAAATCAAAACCAAAGTCTTTGTAAGGTCTACCAGGCTGTTGGTAAGCTCCTCTTCCCCTTTCTCAGGGGCTCTAACCCTGGACACCTTACCAGTCTTGGGAGGGCAAGGCAACTTCTACCTGAGCCCTTGTCTCCTTCTTGCTCCTGCTGCTAGGAAGCTCCTCTTGCAGACATCTCCCCAGCTTCTCCCTATGTTCCCAGGGTTTTTGCTCAGATGACACAGCATCAGCATCTTTCCTGACCACCTGGCACAAAGTAACCTTGCCCTTCCTCATTTTTCTCTCAACCAGCATTTTCTTTCTCTAAGATGTTACCATGATCTTAAGTACTGTCTGCTTATTAGCTAATGGCTACCAAGCTGCACCACTAGAATCTAAGCTTCTAATTGGGAGCAATTCAGTTTGTTTGCCACTGTATTCTAGTCTGTCAAAGAGGAGTTGCTCAATAAATATTTGTTGAATGGATAAATAAATGAATGGTTTTGTGTGGGTTTTAAAAATTATTCCCTTTTACTACTACATTTATTACAAGAATTTTTCATGGTTTCACATTTGGCTCATAATTTTTATGGTATTTTTATGTGGAATAGGGATTTGTTGTTATGCAATCAATTTTGTCTCTTCTTTGGTAAATGAACTCACCCCAAAAGCCCTTCCTGACCTAAATATTTGTTAGAGACACACTCACACGTCTGCTTTCTTCAAGGATTTTATGGTTTTATTTTTTTCCTTTTAATCCTTTAATGTATTTGGAACTTATTGCTTATGTGAGCTAATTAAATAGAGCATTTTTTAAAAGAAATTTTTTTCTGTATATAATGTATTAAGATGGACAAATTCATTCAACATTTATTCTATTTCTTCTTTTTATTATAGATGATTCTAGGTTATTTATTCTATTCCACTTTTCCTTAGGATACTGTTTAAATTATTGAAATTTTATAACATGCCTTAATATTGCTCTTAGCTTTCTTTTTTAAAATTTTGATTCCTCCAAATTTTTTAGGCCGACTGTAGAATATGTTGTTCTTCATTTGCTGAGTTGTGTCTGACTCTTTGCGACGCTATGGACTATACCCTGATAGGCTTCTCCGTCAGGCGGAGGTTTTCCAGGCAAGAATCCTGGAGAGGGCTGACATTTCCTCCTCCAGGGGATCTTCCTGACCCAGGAGACAAACCTGCACCTCCTGCATTGGCAGATGGGTTCTTTACCACTGAGCCATTAGGAAAGCCCATAGAATTAATGTTAACAAAATTCTAAAATAATACTATTAAGGCTGGCTTAAAATGCATTGAACATCATTTTAAGTGGAGAAATAGTAGAACTCATTGCAATTTTCAGGGTTCTAATATAAAACAATCATTTGGTGAAAGTGTAGTCTGTTAGATTTCTCCACTGTTAACTTATTATTATTTCCCGATAACTAGCAACTATTTGGGGAACAACACATTGATACTGTGAAAATATTCTGTTTCTCCTCAAACTTTTGTTCAATAATTTTAGCATCCCTTGGAGCTTGAGTGAAATGATTACTACTGTGATGTCCAATGGTGACTTCCCTCATTCCTTCTACACTTATTGGTTGAAATTCTGCTGTGAGGATGAGTTGTCCCCTCTCCCCATTTATTTATTCAATTATGTATTTATAACATTAAGGAGGTGACATGGATATTTATTTTAGTGTATGATTATAATCCAATACCACTGCTATTTATTTCTTTTCTTGAACTGTGTCAGCTTTGGCCAGTGGGAGCTTGTCTAGGTTGGCTTCTTTGTTCTTTGCCATCCTCCATCCATGTGAGCACATCCTTACTCTCTGATTCCACAAGCTGCTCCAGGTTCATCTTGTCTTTTTCATGACCTAGCATTGAAGGTCATGAAGGTCATCTTTCTATAGTCAAAGAAAGATGTGGCTGATTCTTAACTCTCCAACAGTTGCTAAATAGTGTAAGGATAGTGGATTTATTTCTTTCTCCATATGCAGCCATATTTACGCTAGAGCTATGCTGATTAACTTACCATATCAAAGATAAATAGCTCAGAAATCAAAGAAAACCAATTTATATAATGTCTTCATGTGCCTATTTTTTAATTTTTTTTTTTAATTTATAACTTAGGCAAAATCTAACATGATTCTTGAGTTATTTATGAATACCAATGATCTAAGTTGCCAATTTCAGTAAGTAATCAGATCACTGCTGTCCATAGAATGAGGTGCAAGGGAGTCCGTCTTCTCTCTCTTACCCTCTCTTCTCCACCCTAACAGTGCCTGAGGCACTTCTATGACTCAAGGATCTACATAACACGATTCATAAGCAATTGACACTGAAGGTGTCCAATACTCTCATTTTAAGGATATATTTTACATATAAGTATATGGATTGAGGCTTCCTAGGTGGCTCAGTGATAAAGAATTCACCTGTAATGCAGGAGACACAGGTTCAATCCCTATGTCAAGAAGATCCCCTGGAGGAGGGCATGGCAACCCACTCCAGTATTCTTGCTATGAAAATCTCATTGACAGAGGAGCCTGGTGGGCTACAGTCCATGGGGTTGCAAAGAGTGGGACACGACTGAAGCAACTAAGCACACAAACTGAGGTTGAATGTAAAAAGTTCTCCAAGCTTACAGAGTTGGTGGTGGCTAAACTAAGGACTAAATTCTGTATTTGAAACTCACTCAAGTGTTCTTTTAGCTTCACCATAATGCTGAAGGTGGCAGGATAGTTTCATGTTCTACAGAATCTGGATAGAGTGAGCCCAACAAGTATAAGTTAAAATGGATAAAACCCATTTTAGACAATAAGCAAAAAGAACTGTGTTAATGATTAAATAAACTGCACTGAGGATAAGACTGAAAAGTAGAAATTGAACTTAGACCAAAGCCCACGGGATGGTAGAAGCATTACAATTTTATCATCTATTTTATGTGGGTTCTCCAAATCTTGCAAATACTTTGTTTTATTTGGTGAACTGACATTCTACATTTGCAAAAGTGAGGCTCTTTTGTCCTGGTAATTTTTAAGGTGAACTAGTATCATAAAGCAAGAGAGTTCCAGAAAAACATCTACTTCAGCTTTATATGAGAAAGCCTTTGACTGTGTGGACCACAACAAACTCTGGAAAATTCTGAAAGAAATGGGAATACCAGACCACCTGACCTGCCTCCTGAGAAAACTGTATGTAGGTCAGGAAGCAACAGTTAGAACTGGAACATGGAACAACAGATTGGTTCCAAATTGGGAAAGGAGTACGTCAAGGCTGTATATTGTCACCTTGCTTATTTAACTTATATGCAGAGTACATCATGAGAAATGCTGGGCTGGATGAAACACAAGCTGGAATCAATATTGCTGGGAGAAATATCAATAACCTTAGATGTGCAGATAACACTACCCTTATGGCAGAAAGCGAAGAAGAACTAAAGAGCCTCTTGGTGAAAGTGAAAGAGGAGAGTGAAAAAGTTGGCTTAAAACTCAATATTCAGAAAACTAAGATCATGGCATCTGGTCCCATCACTTCATGGCAGATAGATGGGGAAACAGTGAAAACAGTGACAGACTATTTTGGGGGGCTCCAAAATCACTAGAGATGGTGACTCTAGCCATGAAATTAAAAGATGCTTACTCCTTGGAAGAAAAGTTACCACTAACCTAGGCAGCATATTAACATGCAGAGACATTGCTTTGCCAACAAAGTTTCATATAGTCAAAGCTATGGTTTTTCCAGTAGTCGTGTATGGATGTGAGAATTGGATTATAAAGCAAGCTGAGCACCGAAGAATTGATGCTTTTGAACTGTGGTGTTGGAGAAGACTTTTGAGAGTCCCTTGGACAGCAGAGAGATCCAACCAATCCATCCTAAAGGAAATCAGTCCTGAATATTCATTTGAAGGACTGATGCTGAAACTGAAGCTCCAATACCACCTGATGTGAAGAACTGACTCATTTGAAAAGACCCTGATGCTGGGAAAGATTGAAGGCAGGAGGAGAAGTGGATGATAGAGGATGAGATGGTTGGATGGCATCACCAACTCAATGGACATGAGTTTGAGTCATCTCCAGGAGTTGGTGATGGACAGGGAGGCCTGGCATGCTGTAGTTCATGGGGTTGCAAAGAGTCGGACATGACTGAGCAACTGAACTGAACTGAACTGAGTATCGTTATAATCTCTACAGAAAAAACAAACAAAAGGCTCTTCAAATTATTCTTCGTTGTCAAAGTGAATTTCTTATCTTAGATACACAAGTAAACGTACATGTATGTAGACACAGATTAATAATATGGAAATTTTTCCCAACATTTTTTTGAGTTTGATACACTCAGTTTTTTTAATAGTCTCATCTTTCAGGTGATTAAACCAAACTCAAACTCGAAGTTTTATCTCAGTAGCAAATAAGCCTGTTCTGCTCTTTTTTTAAAAAAAATTAAACCTATCTTCTTCACAGAGCTTACTTTTGGACAGTGTCTTCTACTTTGCTTTAATGATTTTCCCATAGTTATTGCATTTTATTTTAAATATCAAGCTAATTTTATTCAGATAGTCAAGTTCAACAATATGTTGCCTACTGCCTGCTAAGTCGCTTCAATTGTGTCCAACTCTTTGTGAGGCCATGGATTGTAGCCTGCCAGGCTCCTCTGTCCATGGGATTCTCCAGGCAAGAATACTGAATAGGGCTGCCATTTCCTTCTCCAGCAACAATATATTATGTGTTGGTAAAACTGATAGGTATTAGCTACTGCTGCTGCTGCTAAGTCACTTCAGTCGTGTCCGACTCTGTGCGACCGCATAGACGGCAGCCCACCAGGCTCCGCCGTCCCTAGGATTCTCCAGACAAGAATACTGGAGTGGGTTGCCATTTCCTTCTCCAGTGCATGAAAGGGAAAAGTGAAAGTGAAGTCGCTCAGTCGTGTCTGACTCTTAGTGACCCCATGGACTGTAGCCTACCAGGCTCCTCCGTCCATGGGATTTTCCAAGCAAGAGTACTGGAGTGGGGTGCCATTGCCTTCTCCAATAGGTATTAGCAAAGTCTGGGAAATGGTAAAAGAGTAGAAATACTTTTTAAAAAGTGTAGAGAGATCTAAGATAAATGATACACCATTAGAGAAAATGTATGTCTTTAGAAGCATTTGAACACCTTGAGTTAGATGTTTATATGTATTTGACTTACAGGAGAGGAGGAAAATGGTATTATTCTAAGAGTACACATGAAGCCATTTAACCAAATAAGGAGTTGTAATCCTACAAAAAAATAAAGTCATGATTAGTGACTGACTATCTGCATACATGCTTGATGAGTTATTTATTGCTAAACAAGGTATCGAACAAAGCGAGTGGAGGTGATGGAATTTCCTGAAAGATGATGCTGTGAAAGTGCTGCACTCAATATGCCAGCAAATTTGGAAAACTCAGCAGTGGCCACAGGACTGGAAAAAGTCAGTTTGCATCCCAATCACAAAGAAAGGCAATGCCAAAGAATGCTCAAACTACCGCACAATTGCACTCATCTCGCATGCTAGTAAAGTAATGCTCAAAATTCTCCAAGCCAGGCTTCAGCAATACGTGAACTGTGAGCTTCCAGATGTTCAAGCTGGTTTTAGAAAAGGCAGAGGAACCAGAGATCAAATTGCCAACATCCGGTGGATCATCGAAAAAGCAAGAGAGTACCAGAAAAACATCTATTTCTGCTTTATTGACTATGCCAAAGCCTTTGACTGTGTGGATCACAATAAACTGTGGAAAATTCTGAAAGAGATGGGAATACCAGACCACCTGACCTGTCTCTTGAGAAACCTGTATGCAGGTCAGGAAGCAACAGTTAGAACTGGACATGAAACAACAGACTGGTTCCAAATAGGAAAAGGAGTACGTCAAGGTTGTATATTGCCACCATGCTTATTTAACTTATATGCAGAGTACATCATGAGAAACGCTGGGCTTGAGGAAGCACAAGCTGGAATCAAGATTGCTGGGAGAACTATCCATAACCTCAGATATGCAGATGACACCACGCTTATGGCAGAAAGTGAAGAAGAACTAAAGAGCCTCTTGATGAAAGTGAAAGAGGAGAGTGAAAAAGTTGGCTTAAAGCTCAACATTCAGAAAACTAAGGTCATGGCATCTGGTCCCATCACTTCATGGGAAATGGATGGGGAAACAGTGGAAACAGTGTCACACTTTATTATTTTGGGCTCCAAAATCACTGCTGATGGTGATTGCAGCCATGAAATTAAAAGATGCTTACTCCTTGGAAGGAAAGTTATGACCAACCTAGATAGCATATGAAAAAGCAGAAATGTTACTTTACCAACAAAGGTCCGTCTAGTCAAGGCTATGGTTTTTCCAGTAGTCGTGTATGGATGTGAGAGTTGGACTGTGAAGAAAGATGAGCACCGCAGAATTGATGCTTTTGAACTGTAGTGTTGGAGAAGACTCTTGAGAGTCCCTTGGACTGCAAGGAGATCCAACCAGTCCATCCTAAAGGAGATCAGTCCTGGGTGTTCATTGGAAGGACTGATGTTGAAGCTGAAGCTCCAATACTTTGGCCACCTCATGCAAAGAGTTGACTCATTGGAAAAGACCCTAATGCTGGGAAGGATTGGGGGCAGGAGGAGAAGGGGGCAACAGAGGATGAGATGGTTGGATGGCATCACCGACTCGATGGACATGGTTTTAGGTAAACTCCAGGAGTTGGTGATGGACAGGGAGTCCTGGCATGCTGTGATTCATGGGGTCGCAAAGAGTCGGACATGACTGAGCAAATGAACTGAACTGAACTGAATAACTCTTTGATTTGTGTTTTTGTGATAAACAGAAATATGGCCCTCAAAGTTGTCCCCATACTAATCCACAGAATTTCTAAATATGTCATGTTCCATGGCCAAAGGGAGTTAAAGTAGCAGATGGAATTAAAGCTGTTAAGTGGCTGATCTTAAAATAGGGAGACTTTTCTGTATTACCCAGATAGGTCCTATGTTATTACAAAGGACCTTTAGGATAGAGGAGCGAGGCAGAAGAGGAAGTCAGAATTAGGGAGAGATTGGAGAATGCTATGCTGCTGGCTTTAAAGATGGAAGAAGAGACCATATTCTAGGAGTGTAGACATCCCCTAGAAGCTGGAAACACATGGAGACAGATCATTCTTTAGAGCTTTCAGAAGGAATGTAGCCCTATCAAAACCTGAGTTTTAACCCAGTGAGACTGATTTCAGATTTTGACATCCAGAAAGTTTAAGACCATGATTTTATACTGTTTTAAACAATTAAATTTATGATAATTTGTTACAGTAGCAATAGGAAACAGATACAATTTTAAACAAATCCTTACCTGCAATGAAAATAAAATTATGTATAAGCAATGATGATAAAAAGAAGATTAGTGTATGTTTCCATTCTCCAGGGAAATAGAACTGTTACAGCCACGCATTTTGGGAAACAAACTCACTCAGAAGGACAATGCAGGTAATGGAGCAGTTTATTACACCGGCTGGCCCAAGGCAGAGTCTCCTCTTAGCCAAGGACCCCGACCAGCATTTGTGAAAATCTTTTGTACCCCATGTGTACGTGGGTACTCACCACCCCAAATTCCTTGAGACTTACATAAACAAAGGAAGGGTAAATACAATCACAATAATCTCATCATTTAGGTGTTATGTGTTCAAACAGTTAAACAGTTGGCCAATAATCAATAAGCCCGAGGTTACACTCCGATAGGTACAGAAAAATTTATGGCCTGTCCAGAGACAGGGGTGATTAGTGTATGTTTTCTCTTAGGCGATGAGTAACCTGGATACCATCTTCAAGTTTTCCCTGTCCGGAGGGGGTCTTATCCTTCTATTGTCGTTTTCACAGGCACTAGGCACAGAGTTCAGAGTCCATTAGAGAGGTGGCCAAGCATGATCAGCACCAACAGGCCTAAGATGGAGTCCAGGCCCCAGGAATTCCTTCTTCATTCCCCCCTCTTGATGCTCCTAGTTTTCGTAATGAGCATCATTCATTGAGATATATTGTACTTTAGCCCTCTGGCCACCCACCTGAGAGAACGCTATCAACCTCTGGGTTACAAAGTTCACAAGATATTGTAAGAAGCGGGGCCCACAAAGCAGTATGATTAGAACTATTATGACAACAGTAACAATAGTTTTCCACCAATCTCCCTTTACCCAGGACAGGACCAAAGTCCAAAAGGGAATATTTTCATCAGACATGGCTTTCACTTGATTTTGCATATCTTCCAAGGCAGTAGATACATTTTTAGACAGGTCAGAGATGTATACACAACATTCGACTTTAATTATGGTGCAAGTCCCTCCCTGGGCTGCTGTGAATATGTCTAATGCCATCTTATTTTGAATTACTGCCTTCTTCATCTGAATTTGTTCAAGGCTTGAATGGCTTTTGTACTGTCTAAGAGGGCCTGTTTAGTGAAATTAGTTAAGGCCTCCACCTTAATCATGATATCCGTTGTCCCTACAGAGGGTACAAACAAGGCAGCAAGATAGTCATACCATTGGAACACAGATCTTGTCCATCTTGCGTGCAGATAGGGCAGGTTTACTGGAGGTTGGTGTAGGCTAGGCTTAATACTGCCATGGGCGAAAGCAAATCCCAGTATGCAACGCCCTACCCAGCCAACTGGTAACCACGGCCATAAGTTAAGCCCACAGAGCCACTGGGTCCCGTTGGGGGCTACCCAACAGATTCCAGGATTATATTTCCAGTTGGAACCGGGCCACTGAACCGACTGATTGGGGTGATAGGTAACTTTTATGATTTGTTTACATTGTTCAGGAGACAAATAACCCATATATTTTAATTCTTTTGGGTCTAGGTGGCGGTCTCCAAATACAACTTTGTGTTCTTTTTGTTCCCAGCAAATATAGCGGGAGCAATCAACTGTCCTTTCTCAGGAGTCATCCAGAAATATTCATCCCAGACCTGGTAGTATTGCTCAAGGTACCGGGAGGCCTGTTCCCCTTTTGTAAGGGAGCCCTTCTCTTTTTTTATTTTTTTATATATGAGATATAAGCTCTTGTTATCTCCATAAGACTAGTGTTCATATTAAATGTAACCCCATATCCCTGGCCCATTGATGGCCTTTTCTTACACCAGGAGAGCAGAGAAAGGTTATGATTGGTGAGAGAAAGGAAAGTTCCCTTCTGTTGTTCCAAGAAGGAGCACAGTGGTGTAAAGTCTCCATAACGAAGTGGCGACACCCACCAGGGGAGTCCATGCATAACTGACAGGGGCATAGCCCCACATACCCAACAGTCGGAGGAGTTGTGGAAGTTCGCGTAGGAATGTGCCCATGAGATGAAGACGTTGTCCTGTGCAGGAACAGTGGTCAGGTTCAGAACTGCGTTGGTGAGGCCGAGTAGCAGGAGTCGTTTACCCAGCTCCATCCTAGAGACGGCTCGTCTGGGACCTTGTTTTCTTCTTCCTCTTCAGAATGATCTTGGTTTCCCGCGGGTCGGTGGGGTCCTTTTGGGTGGTCCACTCTGAGTCTTCCGGGTCAGCGTGGTATGCCTTTTTTGCTCTGGTGTGATGGATCCAAGGGGCAATACCTGTAACTTTAACCGCAGTAGGGGTAGTTAGAATAATATAAGGGCCCTTCTACCAAGGGGCTAGTAAATCATGTTTCCAATCTTTGACCCATACTTGGTTACCAAGCATAAACTTATGAATTTGTTCCCCAAGGGGGAACGGCACCCTTTTTTGTACAAATTTAGTTACTTGATTTATTACCTTACCTAGTTCCATTTGCTGTGAAATCCCATCTCCCCTTACCTGAGGCAAATTTGTTGACACTTGTTTTATTATGGGAGGGGGCCTCCCATACACAATTTCGTACGGAGAGTAGCCTTGGTGGGCTTGATCAGGTGCAGATGAAAACACAGATGGGTTAAATATCTCATGTCCCAGGCCGTCTCTGGAAAAGCCAATTCATATTTACTTATGTATCCCCTCCTTCTAGCCTGACAATTCCTAAGGGGTCAAGAATTTCACAGCAGACGGGACACCTCCTGGGGGAGGGCAAAATACGAGCATACAAGGACCAGTTTTTTTATCCTAAAAATCCCCCGGCGATCGCTTGGTAATAATTTCCCCTGAGACGGCATGGACACACCTCCTAAATGACCATCACAAATTCCCTTCTTAAGCCCTAACACGTTCGTCAACCTGTGTACCAAGCAATCGCCGCCTATTCCAGGTTCCTGTGGGTCCTTGCTCCTTATAATCCCTCCCAGGGGGGTGATCAGGCCCCTCTTCCACCCTGCTGGGTGGGTTCCTCCTCACCTGAGCTCTCAGTTCCCCTGCTGCCGTCCACTACCTGCTAACGTGAAAGGTCCGGGCGTTGAGAAGCAGAATCCTTCTAGAAGGGCGAGGCGCCTTCCCCCCTCCAGAAGATTCAAGCCGCAAAGCCTCGGAGTAGTCCCAAATGGGACTTGTCTCCTCAAAGTGAGGAGTTTCCCGGCCAACGCACCAAATGTTACAGCCACGCGTTTTGGGAAACAAACTCACTCAGAAGGACAATACAGGTAATGGAGGGCAGTTTATTACACCGGCGGGCCCAAGGCAGAGTCTCCTCTTAGCCAAGGACCCCGACCAGCATTTGTGAAAATCTTTTGTACCCCATGTGTACGTGGGTACTCACCACCCCAAATTCCTTGAGACTTACATAAACAAAGGAAGGGTAAATACAATCACAATAATCTCATCATTTAGGTGTTATGTGTTCAAACAGTTAAACAGTTGGCCAATAATCAATAAGCCTGAGGTTACACTCCGATAGGTACAGAAAAATTTACGGCCTGTCCAGAGACAGGGGTGATTAGTGTATGTTTTCTCTTAGGCGATGAGTAACCTGGATACGATCTTCAAGGTTCCACTGTCCGGAGGGGGTCTTATCCTTCTATTGTCGTTTTCACAGGCACTAGGCACAGAGTTCAGAGTCCATTAGAGAGGTGGCCGAGCATGATCAGCACCAACAGGCCTAAGATGGAGTCCAGGCCCCAGGAATTCCTTCTTCAGAACCAATAGGATTGAGAGAGAGAGAGAGATGTAAAATGAGATTTATTCTAGGAATTGGTTCATGGAGTTATAGAGGCTGAGAAGTCCCACTATTTGTTTTCTATAAGCTGGAGAATCAGGAAGGCCAGTGGTATAATTCATTCAAGCTGATGATGTAAGTCCTGGTCTGAGCCTGAAAACCTGAAAACCATGAGTGCACATGTCCAGGGACAGGAGGAAATGGATGCCTCAGCTCAAACAAAGAGAGCAAATTAGCCCTTACTCTACCTTTTCCTTCCATTCAGGACCTTGATTAGATGATGACCACCCACAGTGGGGAGGATGATCTTCTTTAAAAGTCTGCTGATTCAAATGCTAATCTCTTTACCCTCACAGACACACCCAGAGATAATGTTTACCAACTATTTGGCATCCCTCAGCCTAGTCAAGTTGTTGCATAGGATTAACCATCATAGTTAGAGGTTAATGAAATGAATGATTTTTGAGAACCTGTCATCTAAGAATGTGTGGTATCCAGACAGGAAAAATATACTCCAAGGTTTAGAAAGTAGAACTTCTAAAAGTTTAGTGAAAAGTTTTTATTACTCCATAACATGAAGTTTTGAAAGGAAATACAACTTTAGAAGGTTGGAAAGTTCTCAAAAGATGTAATTATGACTGTATAATCCTATAGATTGAATTGTATGAAGCTACAGAAGGCATGCTTATCAAATATGTAGATGACATGAAGCCTGGCAAGAGAATGAACACATTGTATGTCAGAACCAGAATTGAAACAACAAAAAAAATCTTGTCAGTCTGTAGCAATGGGATGAATCTCTAAAAAGAGAAATTAACAGGGATTAACATAAGATCCTACACTTGGGTCCAAAAACCCAATTGCCCAAATGCAGTTGGGAGTGATGTATGTAGCATAGCAGCATGTGATAAAATGACTGTCGAGTTTTAATAAACAAAAAATGTTAGGGATATTATAATAGAATAATAGAAGTGTTAAACACTACAAAATAGCTTCTCCCACCATTGTCTACTGATGAGATCAAATAATATAGTTGTCTAGTTTCAGATCTGTTATTGGAAAGGAATCAGTAAAGCAAACTTTCTTGACAACTAGTAATGAAACATAGTTGAAGATATTGTGGGGTTATTTGAAGAAGACTGCAAATTAATGGTAAGGAGGGAATAAAAGTTCTCTTCAAATATTTTAAGGGTTTATGAGTCAAAGGAGCAAGGTTAATTTTATTTGGGTTCAAGAGTAGAGCTAGAGTCAGTGAGTAGAATCCATAAAAAGATAAATTCCAGTTCTATATAAAGAAGTTACAGCTTATAAAGTCTAAGTTGTCTAAAATCAGATGGGCTGACTGAAGAGTGGGTTCCCCACCAGCAGAGACATTCAAGCACAAATCAAACTGCAATTTGGTAGAGAATGTTACAAAATTCATTCACATGGTGAAAGAAAATATAGGTTTGATTACAATCTAAGGACTCTTGTGAATCATAACCATATCAGACCCAAGCTAGTTTATTTTCCATGGTGCAAGATTCATTTGTTGGGTAGTATTTGCATATCTTGATATAGTAAAACTATATTACATCAAACTCCTGACTGATGGAGAAGGAGATGAATGTCTACTCCAGTATTCTTGCCTGTGAAATCCCATGGACAGAGGAGCCTGGGCTGCAGTCCATGGGGCTACAAGAGTAGGACACAACTGATTGACTTAGGCTGATTGTAACTCTTATTGTTGTTGGAACTTACTGTAAAAATGAAGGCACTGAATTCAATAGGGGCTAGGTCCTCAAAAGAGCTGACTACAATCTCACTGTTTAATTACTGAGGAAAAGAAGCTCACTAAATGGCAAATATTCTCTACACATATTGTAATAGTAAATGATTCCCATAGACATACCAAATCCTTATTTCAGAATCCCTAGCACTGCCCATTCTATCATATTATCAAAAGTTCCCAGCTGTGAACTGCTCAGTGGCCAGTGTACACTGAGACACCCCCAGACTTTCAAAGCCTTTCCTAACTAGTGCAGCCCAGGAAAGACTTTGCTGACCTACTTAGATCTATAAATCCTCTTTCACCTTTTAAATAAGGTGTTAGTTCTTCTCTGAGTTACTGCTTTCATCTCTCTCTTTCTACTCCACTTTTTTCATTCTATTGCTCTTCACTTAAATTGCTACATATCTCTATATTCCAAGATAATATATAAAACCATCTTTTCCCAAAAATCAAAAAGAAGAAAGGAAGAGGTTAGAGAAGAGGAAAGGGATACTTTGAATTTTGTTTCAGGGACTCCCTGGAAAAGGTTAAGCTAAGCTACTTCTGAGAGTGTTGGTGAGAATGTAGAGATAGGGTTTACAGAACTGTATTTAGGAAAAGTAAGATTTGAGAAAGAACATAATTAAAAGAAACAACTCAAGAGATTGAACCTGTGAGTATGCAAATTTCTCTTAGCTATTTCAGATCAACTTGACTAGGCCATGGTATCCAGTTTTTGGTTAAACATCTGTCTAGATGTTGTTACACAGGTATTTTTAAAGACATGCTACTAAGTCACTTCAGTCGTGTCCGACTCTGTGCTACCCCATAGACGGCAGCCTACTAGGCTCCCCCGTCCCTGGGATTCTCCAGGCAAGAACACTGGAGTGGGTTGCCATTTCCTTCTCCAGTGCATGAAAGGGAAAAGTGAAAGTGAAGTCACTCAGTCGTGTCCGACTCTTAGCAACCCCATGGACTGTAGCCTACCAGGCTCCTCCGTCCATGGGATTTTCGAGGCAAGAGTCCTGGAGTGGGGTGCCATTGCCTTCTCCCTTTAAAGACATGATTAACATTTAAATAAGTAGGTTTTGAGTAAAGCATATTTTTCTGCATAATGTGGGTGGGCCTCATCTAGTCAGGTAAAGCCCTTAAGAGAGGTCTCTGAGAATTCTTATCACAAACAAAAAAAGAATACTTTTTCTATTTCTTTTTCTATCTATTATATATATATATATACATATACATATTTATATATGACGGATATTCACTAAACTTAATTGTGGTCGTTATTTCATGATATATATATATGTGCATGTGTGTGAAATCACCATGCTGTACATCTTAAATGTATACAGTGCTGTGTGTCAAATATATCTCAATAAAACTAAAAGAGTGAGAGAGATAGAAGGTGATAGTGGTGGTGGGGTTCCCTAGAGGAAGAATAAAATATGCCTTCAGTCTTGAGACTGCAGCATCAACTATGCCCTGGGTCTCCAAACTGCTGAACTCCTCTTTAGATTTTGGACACACCAGACTTCATAAACACATGAACCAATTTGTTAAAATAAATCTTTATTTCTCAATATATATATAGGCACAGAGATAGAGACATAGATAGGTAGATAGAGATACATCTCTACAGATTATGTAGCTAATGTATATTTATTCTATTTATTCTGTTTCTCTGATTAATTAGCCATGAATTTCTTCAATCTCCTGTCCTGCTTACTTTCTCCCCTCCCTAGTTATATCCTTGAAATTTACCATCCTCTTGGTTGACTTACTACTTTCCTCTGGAGCTTTCAGCAGTATTAGGGACTTACCAGTAACATGGGAACACTGTTAAACATTCTAGACTTTGAATTAAGAAATCTAAAATGCTATACTCTAGGAGAAATGACTAGATGACAATAGATAAGCCTTCATGACTAATAAAACTTACTCCAAATTAACTCACTACCAAACTACATGAGATGATCTGCACTTATCCTGACACATGAAATACCAAAATATATCCTCTTCAGAGAAAAATTACATTATCAGAAATTTAAATTTATTTATTTAATTTTTCACAATGCTTGACTTCCATATAAAAATTATCATATGTTCTATGAGACAAAATAACTGAATAAAAGCTAGGAGAAAAAATAGACAGGAAAATCAAATCCCTTCTCAAATGGCATATTAGAATAAATAGATACAGATTTTAATGTATTGATTATTGTATGTTTGAGGACATAAATGTAATATTTTAGTAGATAACTAAACTCTAAAAAATAAAGTGAAAATTCTAGAAGAGAAAAATATAATTAGTACAAGTAAGAACTCAGTAGACAAATTAAGAGCCAAGAAGTTATCACCTAAATAGAGGATTAATGGATTGGGAGATAGAATAGTAGAAAATATCTATACTGAAGAACAGAGAAACAACTGTATAAAAAGCGAGATAAACAAAAATAAGTAAACAAAGAGAAAATCAAAAATCATCACAAGAAACATATAGGACATGGTTTAAAAAAAGTCTCTTGTAGTTGTATTGGAATCTCAAAAGCAAAGTAGGAGAATGTTGCCATTTCTGAAGGGATACTGATCAGAAAATTTTCAAAATTGTTGAAAGGCATCAAACTGCAGGCTTAAATAGTATTGTAAAACTCAAGTATATCAAAAACATAGCAGCAAAAAGGAAACAAAACAAATATACCATGACATATCATTGCAAACCTCATGGAAATCAAAGACAATGAGGAAATCTTAAAAACAGCCAGAGAAGGAAGAAGACGCATTACTTTCAATAATAAAATATTTTTGTTACTTTTAAGACCAGATTCCTCAACAGATTCCTTAAAAGAAATGATGGAAGCCAAAAGACAGTTGTATGTCATCTTCAAAGTGCTGACAAAAAATAACTGCCAAGTTAGAATTCTACACTAAGCAAAATATTCCTTAAAGATGAACTAGAATTCTTTGTCAGCCAAAATGTTTTCATAAAGTGAAGTCAAATAAAGACATTTCAGGAAAAAATTATCATCAGCAAGCATACTTTTTAAAAAACACCCAAAACAGGAAAAAAAAAAAACCAAACCCAATTCAGAGAGAATTCTCCAGGCAGAAGAAAACGGTCCCAAGTAGGAGAAAGGAAGATTAAGAAGAAATGAAGAGCAGTGAAAAGAAATATATGCCCAAATCAAATGAATATTGACTGTGCATAATAGTATCATATATGAGTTTATGCACATGTAGAAAAAAACAATAATAATAGTGCAAAAAGTAGAAAGAGGATATTGTATTAAAAGTAGTAAAGTTAGTTATTTGAATTAAACTCTAATAAGCATATTGTAATTTCTAGATTAACTATCAAATGAAAAGTGAAAGAATGTACAATTAATAAATTAATAGGAGGTAGAATGGGATTATTTGAAAATCACTTGATTAATGCAAAACAAGGGAATGTAATATGATTCAGAGTTAAAGAAACGGCTTGCAAGGCAGGAGACCTGGGTTTGATCCCTGGATCAGGAAGAACCCCTGGAGAAGGGAATGGCAACCCACTCCAGTATTCTTGTCTGCAGAATCCCATGGATAGAGGAGCCTGGTGGGCTACAGGCCATGGGGTCGCAAAGGGTCAGATACAACTGAGCGACTAATACACACACACACACACACACACAAGGCAACAATGGAGGAGAAATTTCACATAGAGTAGGTAGAATTATTAGAAATAAAGCAGGAAAATAGCAGTTTTAAACCCAAGTATATCAATAATTTTTCAAAAAATGTAAATAGGTGAAATACATTGGCTAAAACACCAATACTCAATAAATTAAAAAGGAAAACCATACTTTATGCTGCCTACATGGGATGCATTGAACAAATACAAAAAGTGGAAATAAAAGGTTGTAATGAGATTCACCATGTGTACACTGACAAAAAGAAACCTAGGGAAGCTATTAACATTAGACAAAGTAGATTCTCAGCACGAAGCATAAAGAGAATAAACAGACATATTCATAAATTCATAGGGGTCAAGCTAGGAGAAAAAATAACTCTAAGTGTATATCAACCTAATAACATAGCTTCAATATATTTAATAAAAAAGAGAGTACTGAATGGAAACTAACATTGGCTTCAATAAAGAGTGATAGTAATGTGTAGTGAGTGGAATTAAAAAAATCAAGTCGTAATTAAAATACAATGGCTGGAGTTATAATATTCTGAACTTCCAGAAAACTTTGGAGCAGAAAGTAAATTTATAGGTAAATTTTAAGCTTTTTGTGTTGTTGTTGTTCAGTCGCTGTCGTATCTGACTCTTTGTGACCCACCACGGACTGCAGCACACCTGTCAGTTAAAATTTCTAGAGTAATCTCTTAAAGAATAAATTAAGAATAACTTCTAAACCAAGACAAAAATAAACTAGAAAGAAAGAGGAGAGGACCTCAATCAATCAAAAAATTTTAAATGAAAGGAAAATGAAATAATAATAAAGGGGAAACCCTCACATCCAATATGGTGGCTACTTTTAAAAAATAGAAAATAAAAATGTGGGCATGCAGAGAAAATGAAACCCTTGTACACAGTTGGTGGAACTGTAAGATGGTGCAACTTTTAGGAAAAAGATACAGCAGTTTCTCCCCAAATTGATAAAACTGTCACATTATCTAGAAATCCCACTTCTGGGTATATATCACAAAGAACGGAAAACAGGGTCTCAAAGAGATATTTGCTCACCCATATTTATAACAATACTATTCTCAGTAGCCAAGAGGTGAAAGCTACTCAAGTGTCCATTGATGGATGAATGGATAAACAAAATGTGGTATTAACATATTAGGGAATATTATTCAACCTTAAAAAGGAAGAAAATCCTGTCACATGCTATGACATGGAAAAATATTCAAGACGTAATGCTAAATGAAATAACCTAGTCACAGAGGGACAAATATTGTATGATTCTGCATATATGAAGTATCTAATATAGTAAAATTCATAGAAACATAAAGTAGAATGGTGGTATCCACCATTGGGTATCCAGGGACTTGGGAAGGAAGAAAAGTGAAGTTGTTGATTAATGGGTACAGAGGTTCAGTTTTGCAAGATGAAAAAGCTCTGGCAATCTGTTTCACAACAATCTGAATATATCACTATCAAAGATATATCACTATATCTTAGTGATATCACTAAGATGAAAGGAAAATAAAATAGTAATAAAGGGTAAATCCTCACATCCTTAGTGATATCATTAAGGTATAGTGATGTATCTTGGATAGAGATATATTCACATTGTTGTAAAACAGATTGCCAATCTAACTGTGTACTTGGGCTTCCCAGGTGGCTTAATGGTAAAGAATCCACCTGTGGGACAGGACAGCCGGGTTCGATCTGTGGGTTGGAAAGATCCCCTGGAGAGGGAAATGACAGCCCAATTTAGTATTTTTCCTTGGGAAATCCCATGGACAGAGAAGCCAGGTGGATTACAGTCCATGGGGGTCACAAAAGAGTTGGACATGACTTAGTGCTTAAAACAAAAACTGTATGCTTAGAAATAGTTAAGATGGTAAATTTTATGTAATGCATTTTTATCACAATAAAAATAGGGAGATTAAGAAGTTTCAGTTCAGTTCAGTTCAGTTGCTCAGTCGTGTCTGACTATTTTGCAACCCCATAAACCGCAGCAGGCCAGACCTCCCTGTCCATCACCAACTCCCTGAGTCCAACCAAACCCATGTCCATTGAGTCGGTGATGCCATCCAACCATCTCATCCTCTGTCGTCCCCTTCTCCTCCTGCCCCCAATCTTTCCCAGCATCAGGGTCTTTTCAAAGGAGTCAGCTCTTTGCATTAGATGACCAAAGTATTAAGAAGTTTAAAATAAATTGAAAGGAATGCGTCCAAAACATTGGTCATTATAATCAATATAAATGAACTAATTTGTCCAGTGCAAGCAAAAATTATTAGACTAGATTAAAATTTAATTTTGATCTCCCTTCCTCTCCTAAAAAATCCAGGTCAATTTACTTTTATAAAGAAATACAACTGGCTTATAAGAACACTAAAAGATTAAAAGTAAGGAGATAAACCCATACTGCCGCTAAGTCGCTTCAGTCGTGTCCGACTCTGTGCGACCCCATAGACCGCAGCCCACCAGGCTCCTCCGTCCCTGGGATTCTCCAGGCGAGAACACTGGAGTGGGTTGCCATTGCCTTCTCCAAAACACATACTAATCGTAATCAAAAGTAGTATGGATTTATTAACTGCAGACAAAATAGTTTTTATGGAAAAAAAGGATTATTGAGGTTAAAGATTATTGTTAAATGTTGATAAAAGTAACATTCTTAAGATGTATAATTCTCAAACTATTTGGGGGCTTTCCTGGTGGCTCAGACAGTAAAGAATCCTCCTGCAGTGGGGGAGACCTGAGTTCGATCCCTGGGTTGGGAAGATACCCTGGAAGAGGGGATGGCAACCCACTCCAGTATTTTTGCCTGGAGGATCCCCATGGACAGAGAAGCCTGGCAGGCTACAGTTCATGGGGTCACAAAGAGTTGGACATGACTGAGAAATTAAGCACACACACAAACTATATGGACATAACAGCACAGCTTCCAACATCAAAGTATTAACAGAAATAAAAGGAAAACCTTGCAAACTACTGTTATACAGGAAGGTTTTAATTTGTCTTTCTCAGTAATTAACAGATCAAGCACACAAATATAAAATTGTGGGTACAGAAGATTTGAATAACACAATTAAGAAACTTGATCCAAGTGACATATATTGAACATTGTATCTCCCCAAATATTTATTCTTTACAAGCAAACAGATTAATATTTACCAAAATTGACTGCATGCTTGGCTTGGTAAAACAAGCTTCAATAAATATCAAAGAATCGGCACTATGTAGAATAATTTCAAAAATTGTGGTCATCATGAAATTACTTTAGAAATCAATAACTCAAAGATAACTTAGAAAAATCCAGGCATTTAGAAGTTTTAAAATGCTTACCAAATATATATGGTGTGAAGAAAGAATCACAAAAGAAATGAAAGTACTTAATTTTGAATGATAAGGAAAATATAATTTCAAAGCTGTGGAATTCAACTTAAAATTTAGAGAATATACAATTATAACTATATAAGTATAAATGTTTCTGATAAAAAGAAACAAATGCTAAAAAATAATAAACTACTGATGAGTAACAAATCATCCCAAACTTAGTGACCTGACACAGCAATCATTTATGGTTTACAGCTTCAGTGGGTCCAGAGCATGACTTGATTTGATGGTTCTGGCTCAGGCTCTCATACAATTTCATTCAAGATACTGGCCAGGGCTACAGTCATCTGAAGGCTTGAAAAGGGTTGAAGGATTTGCTTCCACAATGGCTCACTCATCTGGCCGTTAGTTAGAGGCCTCAATTTCTTTTCATGTGACCCTGCTGTTAGGTGAAGATTCTAGTTTTCCAGATCTAAAAGTTTAACCAGAAATGCAAAACTTTCAATACTAAAACTGGGAAACTCCCAAACAAACCAGGACAACTGGTCACCCTAACCTCTCTGTAGGGCTGTTTGACTTACTCCCTGGTGAGTAATCCAAAAGAGAGCAAAAAGTCGGCCACAATGTCTTTTATGATCTAGCCTCAGAAATCACATACTCCTGCTATAATCTGTTCATTAGAAGTGATTCAATAGGTCAAGTCCAGAATTAAGGGAAGGACTCTACCTTTATAAAAAATTTGTCAGTGTCTCAAAACTTAGTTGGTACAACTAAGTGAATCAGCTATATGTATACGTATATCTCCTCCATCTTGGACCTCTCTCCCCCATTCCCCATTCCCCCTACCTAGGTCATCACAGAGCACTGAGCTGAGTCCCTGTGATATACAGCAGCTTCCCACTAGTTATCTGTTTTACATATGGTAGTGTGTATATATATGCTTAGTTGCTCAGTCTCTTCTGACTCTCTGTGGCCCCAAGGACTGTAGCCCACCAGACTTCTCTGTCCAAGGAATTTTCCAGGCAAGAATACTGGAGTGGGTTGCCTTTTCCTACTCCAGGCAATCTTCCCTATACAGTGATCGAACCTATGCCTCTTGTGTCTCCTGCATTAGCAGATGAATTCTTTACCACTAGTGCCATCTGGGAAGCCCTGGTAGTGCATATGTGTCAACCTAAACTCCCAATTTGTTCTACCCCCTCCACCCTTTACCCCTGTGTCCATATGTTCATTCTGTACATCTGCATCTCTATTCCTGCCCTGGAAATAGGTTCATCTGTATAATTTTTTTTTAAGAATCCACATATATGCATTAATATATGATATTTGTTTTTATCTTTCTGACTAGCACTCTACCTTTTGAAAGGGAAAGTGTACAGGAATTTGTAGACATATTAAACTGCCATACTACATGTCCAACTGAAGAAGTTATAAAAATGCAACAAAGTAAAACACAAAGTGAATGAAACAAAGGAATTAATAAATAAGAACAGAAAGTCATTAGATGGAGAGCAAAGCTACAACTTGCTTTACCTCTCTTTACTTTATTGCACTTCACAGTTACTGCGTTTTTCATAAATTGAGAGTTTGTGGCAAACCCTGCATCAGATAAGTCTGTCAGCACCATTTAACCAACAGTATTTTCTCACTTCATTTATCTGTGTCACATTTTGGTAATTCTTGTAGTATTTCAAACTTTAAAATTATTATATTTGCTACAGTGGTTGGTGATACTACTTTGATGTTTCTATATGACTCTCTGAAGGCTCAGATGATGGTTAGCATTTTTTAGCAATCAAGCATTTTTCAACTAAGGTCACTTTTTTTAAACATAATGCTACTGCACACTTAATAGACTACAACATAATGCAAACATAACTTTTCTAATCACTGGGAAACCAAACCCTTTGTGTCACATTTTATTGCAATATTTACTTTTGAAGTGGTCTGGAACCAAACTCACAATACCCCTGAGATATACTGTATTCAATGCCTCCAAAATAATCTGTTTAATACAATTTAATCATGGCAAGACTTAAAATATGACAGCTTATTCTAATAGCCTCAGTAAAGATACTACTAGTGAATAGGTAAGCAAAGTTTAAAATAAGGCATAGTTTTACCTTTTTTTAGGATGCAAAAATCTATTTCGATTAACTCAACCTTGTCAGTTATATCTTTGACATTCTTTACATTGTCAATTATTTTAGATGATTTGATATGCCAAAAAGCAAGACAGTAGAATTAAAAATCGTTATCTACAATTTGGCTTCTGTTAGCTGTTCTTTGTATATACGTAAATGCTAAGTTGTTTCAATCGTGTCCAACTCTTTGCGACCCTATGGACTGTAGCCTGACTAGCCCCTCTGTCCATGGGATTCTCCAGGCAAGGATACTGGGGGTGGGTTCCTATGCCTCCTCCAGGGGATCTTCCCCACCCAGGGACCAAATCTGCATGTCTTATGTTTCCTGCATTGGTAGGTGGTTTCTTCACCACTAGCACCACCTGGGAAGCCCTCCTTGTAGATAGATTTTGCTTTGTATAACCTGACACTACGTTACTAAGTACACAAACATCCAGGAGTTATATTTTCATAATGAATTATATTACTTTACAAATGAAACTTCGTGTGTATGTCCTAGTTAATGCACCATTAAGTTGCTGAGATAAAATGTTTTGATACACATCTGCATTATACTTTATTAACCTCTATTTTATATTTTCATGTCTTTCCTGGTGGCTCAGATGGTAAAGAATCCATCTGCAATGTGGCAGATCTGGGTTTGGTCCCTGGTTTGGGAAGATCCCCCTGGAGAAGGGCATGGCAATCCACTCCAATATACTTGCCCTGAGAATCCCATGGACAGAGGAGCCTGGCGGTCTACAGTCCATGGGGGTCACTAAGATTTGGACATGACTGAGTGACTAAGCATATACATTTTATATTTTCTAGTCCAGACTTATTTGTCAGCTTGGTCTTTCCAAGTGTTTCTTTTTCATGTTTAAATAGGCTGGGACATATTTAAATTCTTTAATACATTCCTCCAATGTCTTTATTGGTAGGTGTTTTCAGTTTTATGCTACTTATTTGCAAATTTTTGCCTTTTAATCCCTGGGGGAAAAGAAGACTTCTGTTTGAAGTTTTCAAGTATATTAGACAAATGTGAATGGAATTTTCTGTTTCTCTTCAACATGGTTAATCTACATACTTTCTCACTTCTAATTTACTGATACACAATTTATTCACATACATGTGTTTATTTTTTAGTGTTTATAAAGAACAAATTCTTAGATATATTTCTTAATTTTACTGCTCCTGTGCTTTTTATTTATTTGTTTTAGCCTTCATTCTTTTTAAAGCTTTACTTCTACTTTGGGATCTTTTTTCTTTTTTTTTCCCCAAGTTTTTAAGTAACTATGTAACCCCTCTATTTTTCTTTTCCAAGATTATATTATCTGTGAATAGAAATAACTTTATTTCTTATTTTCTAATCTGATGCCTTTTATTTCTTTTTCTTGCTTACTCATCATGACTAAGACCTCCGGTACATTGTTGAACAGACTCTTCATGAGCAAACATCATGTTTTAGAAGAACACATTCAATCTTTCATCATTAGGTATAATGTTAGCTATGGATATTTTGTAGATGCTCTTTACTAGGCTGAGAAAATTCCCTTCTAGTCTTAGTTTGTTGGTCATTTTATCAAGGAATATGTTAGATTTTGTCAAACTATTTTTGTGTATTGAAATAATCATGTGATTTTTTTGTTCCTTATTTCATGACTTTAATATATAATGTATTAACTGATGTTTGGATGTTAAAAAAAAAAAACTTTCATTCCTGGAATAAATCTCAGTTGGTTACTCTGTTTCATAATTTTATATGCTGTTAGGTTTAGTTTGGTATAATTTTTGAGGATTTTTGCATCCATAATCACAAGAAATATTGGTCTGTAGTTTTCCGTTATTAGGATGTCTTCATCTGGTTTCAGTATGAGAATAATACTGTCCTCATGAAATAAGTTGGGAAATGTTCCCTCCACTTCCATTTTTTCTATTTTCTCTTTGTTCTTTGGCTTGCATACGCTCTATTGATCTATCTTTAAATTCTATAATTCTTTGTTCTGACAATTCAAGTCTGCTGTTGAGTTCTTCTAGGGAATTTGTTTCCATTTCAGTACTTTTTAACCATGGAATTTCCACTTAGTTTTTTAAAATAATTTATATATCTTTATTTATATTCTCTATTTGATATAACATTGTCATCATATTTTTATTTCTTTAATCATGCTTTACTTTCACTCTATGAACATATATATATATAATGGCTATTATAAAGCATTTTCCTATTAATTCTGATAGTTCTCACAGGCAGTTTATGATGCTTTCTTTTTATTATACAGTGTATGGGCCATATTTTCCTTTTTCTTTGAATGCCTTGTAATTATTTGTTGAAATTGGATATTTTAAATGATTTATTGTAGCCACTCTTGGTACTAATCCCCCTCTCTTCCAAGGTCTGTTATCATTATTTGCTTGTTTGCTTTTTAGTGAACCATTATTTTATTTTAGTGAGGTCTATTTCTACCATATAGTGTTCAGCCTCTGCTGTTCTCCCTCAGATAGGCTCAGCTTTGGACATGCTCACGGTTTTGGAAGGGTTCTCTCTCTTTCTTTTCCAGCTGCTAAACCCACCAATTGCTGCTAAACTTCACAAATGTGCAAGTGTGCTCCGTCACTCAGGTGTGCCCTACTCTGTGTGACCCCATGGGCTATAGCCCACCAGGCTCCTCTGTCCATGGGATTCTCCAGGCAAGAATACTGGAGTATATTGCCATTTTGTCCTCCAGGGGATCTTCCCAACCCAGGGATTCAACCGCATCTCCTGCATCTCCTGCATTGACAGCAGAGTATCACTGAGCCACCTGAGAACCCCAAAATCTCACCAGAGGGTTGCCCTATTGTTTTCAACAATACCCCAGAGGCACAAACTACTCTACAAACTAATTCAGTCAAATTCTAGCTCCTTTGAAGGAATAGTTTCTGAGGTCCTTGTTTAAATTTATTCTGACCCAGTGAACCTCCTAGCTGTCTTTTTCTCCAGTTGCACCTGCAAACTGTAGGAGCAGTTTGCAGGAGATAAACTCCTACCAGCTTGCCTACCAGATAGGCTGTATCTTTATTACGTTCACAAATCTCCTTCCAGTTGCTTTTCACACAATTGCCATTGTCCTTGAGAGTGCCCTTAGATTTGAATTTTTCTATGCTTTCTTGCAAATTTTGCTTTTTTAGTTCTCTTGGAAGAGATTAAGAGTTATATATTTTTATTTCCTGCCTGTACAACCAGGTAAATCTCTGAGCCAGGGTCTTGGAGCTGGGGTGGGGACAATGAAAAGCTTTTCTCTGTGTGACATGCACAGCCTAGGGACTAAATGCTCAGGGAGGGGTGGCAGCAGGCTGAGGTCCTCTCAGCTTGCCGCTTCTAGCATGAAACCACCACTTCATGAACTTGGCAAGGATGACTGAGCCTCAGTACTCTCAGTGTGCTGTGACCAAGTTAGAACTTCTACTCCATCAATGAGGATTGAGCTGAAGAAAGGAGATACCACCTCTTTGCCATACTCACCCAGAACTAGAGTTCTGTGGGTAAGGAAGAAGGGATAATGGACACAGAGGGTGCAAAAATAGTCTCTGAAATAAGTAGGGAAAACTCAATTATTTGCCACTATATCCCCAGTGTTTCACAGAGAACCTATCAGGTAATAAGCACTCAATAAAGAATAATTAGATAAAACAAGAGAAACAGGGTGGCAGTATTGTAATAAAGCATCTTCACATAACATGGGATTGTTCATATAGTGGTTAGATTACAAGGGTGCTTATTCATACTGTTTTGTGCTTCTTAACCTGGATTGGGGTGTGCTTCATGTAAAGGATGTATACCAGAGCCTTGGGAAAGAAGAACTAAAAGTGTATCCAGAGTTGAATGACTTGCCCAATGTTACAATTTTATTGGTGCCCAGTGAATATACAATGTTGCATAATAACGGGAAATGAGTTTGTAAAATACACTATAAAACTAGCAGAATAAAAAATAACAAATAATAAAATTTCAAATGAGTTTTTAGCAGAACTAAATTGTCAAAATTTAGCAGTTGAAGTTTGCTTGGCAAATATATTTCCTGACATTTCACTTATGAATCTTTAAGATTCACTTGAAGAACCACAATCTTCCTTTTCATTTACAGAAGAATAGAAAATTATAGACAGACATCTGCAGAAAGCCCTACCAAAACTTTTTGATTGAAGGAGGGCAGAATAGCAGCAGATAATTCAAGGCACATGTCTTCATGGTGGAAGGGCGTTTCATATCATTTGAATGAACATCTTGTCTAACAAGAGTTCACAAATAAATTTGAAATTTGAGAACTGTTTCCGGAAATGATTTCATAAATATTCTGTGGATGAGAGAGTTTTTACATTATCTTCCCAGCTTTGCATGCTTAATGACTCTTAAAGGGTTATATTTTCTGTATTCTGTTTGGCATCTGTGTCCTTTGAAGTCTGAATTCCATCTCTCCTCTAGTCCTGCTGGGGTTTGGTATTGTATTGTCTCAGATGTCTCAGGATTGGCCATCTGTCTTGTTCCCTCATTAACAGAAAGTCATTCGATTGCAATTTGCAAGGTGAGAACTAAGGCAAATAAATGGCCAATAACCTTGAGTGGTAGCTTAAAAGTGGGGGAAAATTCTTTAAAAGTGGTCTTCCACCTTGGTAAATTCCATTCTTGGCCTTCATCAACATAAATGAAATGTGAATGGCAAGTCATTAGATCTTCAGTACTGTCTTTAAAATAATAGGACACTACTATTTTAATGGTGCTTCACCTACTCTTTTGTCTTTTTCTTTTTAATTGAGATATGATTCATATATAAGATTGTATCAATATTTGGCATACTATATATATACATATATAATGCTTGATATATGTATATATTACAACATGATTACCACTAATATTTAACATTCATCACCCCACACATAGCTACAAAATTTTTCTTGTGATGAAAACTTTTAAGATTTTTTAAAGATTTTTAAAAAAAAATTTAAGATTTTTTTTTTTACTCTCTGAACATCTGTCAAAGATACACTACAGTATTGTTAACTATAGTCATCATGTGGTACATTACATCCCGAGAACTTATTTATCTTATAATTGGAAGTTTGTACCTTTTGATCACCTTCTCCCAACTCCCCCGTCACCCCCAGCCACTGCCTCTGGAAATGCCCATCTGTTCTCTTTGACAAGGGTTCCCAACCTCTGGAATCTAATGCTTGGTGGTCTGAATGAAGCTGATGTACTAAAAATAGAAATAAAGTACACAATAAATGTAATGCACTTGAATCATCTCAAAACCATCCTCCCACCCACTCTCCCTCCCACCCCCCCACTCCCCACCAGTCCATGGAAAATTTTTCTACCATGGAAACTGTCCCTGGTGCCAAGAAGGTTGGGGACCACTGCTCTGTGAGTTTATTGTATTTTTAAAGATCCCCCACATATGAGTTATACAACATTTATTTGCACCTAATTTTATAAGTCACTGACATACAAGGATATGACAAAGACTGCTAGCTTCCCTCTGATGCAGTGTATCCTCTTCTTCCATAGTAATAAGTGATAGGATGGATTTTCCAGCCTCCCTGGTTGCTGGCAATGGCCATGTAACTAAGTTCTGACCAATGAGATTAATGAAAACAGTTTTAAGGCAATCTTGGAACCTTTCAGTAAAGACAGATACTTAACTGACTGCCAGGTATCAGGATGTTCAGGTAGGACATTGAGCCATAGAGCCATATTGAAAGTGCTAATCAAGCCTCTTGGATGTAATGCAACAGTGCACATAAGAGGAGAAAGGCCATGGCACCAGTTCTGCAGTGTTGCACTTTCCCCAAGATCTGTGAGGATGGTATGCAGTGCCAAAGGGCCATTGTCACACTGACCAGGAGCCCTGAACAAATTGTTGTTTAGTTGCTGAGTCATGTCCGACTCTTTTGCAACACCATGAACTGTTCTTCACCAGGCTTCTCTGTCCATGGGATTTTCCAGGCAAAAATACTGGAATGGGTTGTCATTTCTTCTCCAGAAGATCTTTCCAACCCAGGGATGGAATCCTCCTCTCCTGCATTGCAGGCAGATTCTTTACCACTGAGCTACCTGCTCCTGCCTTTTCATGGAGCCAGGGACCTAGAGGGGGAGAAAAGATAAAGAGTTGGAAAGCACTGAGTCATTGTAGGAAGAGAGCTTCAGCCGAGGCAGTTGGCTGATAACGAATGAAGTTTTACTGAGTCTCAACTGAAGAAGAGACCTCTGAATGGAGGCACCCGAGCTCTGATGCAGTTTGAGCCTGGCCTGCCTGATCGAGGGATAGGGGCAGGGAAAAGGGTGGCTGAGTCCTTGACCACCACTCCTTCCTGAGAGCTAAAGAATGAACTGTGCCCCAAGTCTTGTGTGAAGAGAGAAACTTTCTCCTCTGAGGCCGGCCAAGTCCAGCCTGGTCATTGCTGGATCTGGGCCTGAACTGTCTTACATAGGATGGTGGCGGGGCTGGACTTCTTTATGACAAGTATTTCTTTTTCTTCTTCTCCCTAGTCCTGCAACTAGAAATGTGGCTCTAGTTGCCATCTCAGATGAAGAGATGGGAACTCTATACTAAAGACAGCAGAGAGGTAAGCTGGAAAGATGCTGAGTTCCTGAGGACTTCATGGAGCAAAATCCAGCCTTGTACTGCTGCCTTGTGTATCTCCTTCGATGCGACCCAAACACACAAATTTATAACTTGCTTAAGTCACCCAAAATTTTCTAATTGTTGAACCTAGTCCTGATGATACAATTAGTTTGAAATACATGGCCTTTGAAAAGTGGGCATGTTGACCTTGAACCACAAAGTCAACAAAAGTCTCTGGGCTTTGTGAGTGGAGGTGGCCAGCATGTGTATAGTAAACATTTTACATGCTTGTGAAGAATCATTCAATTTATGACTTTTTTTTTCTAACCCCGTGTAAATGCCCACCAATGGTGTTAAATCACCATTCTGATTTATCATTTCCTTTTAACTTACGGTTTTATTTCAGTTTGCCATTAGTCTTATGGAAAATATGTTCCTTTCCTGCTTGTTCCAATATGGCTTTGTAGGTCTCTGAAAATTACCTCTGCCTATGTAACATTTTCTGTAACAATTCTTCTTCTCCTTCCACTCACTCTGGGTTTCTAGCAAAATTCTTTCCAACACTGACCACTTTCCCATTAATTAAAGCTGGATGGACCATTTTCATTCTATTGGCAGCTGTTTCTGGTTAAGAAAATTCATCCTGGAAGTGGATCCATCCTCTGTGCTGTATGCCTTTTGGTACGATGTGGGCCAATCCTGTCTCAGATTCCTCCAACAGATTCTCTTCTCTCCAGAGAGGAAAGGCTGGTGGATCCCAGTTTTTATTCCATGGTGTCTGTTCATAGGAGATGCCAAATGTCTCACTGCCACTAAGGGATCATAATGATGTCCAGACAAGAACTTATTACCTCCATGGCTCTTATTTGGGAAATCTCCAGTAACAGGACAGAGCTTTGGTTGGGGATCTCAGGAGGGCAAGCCAAACAGCCGCAGTTCAACTTTCAACACTTAGTTATTTGCCCAATCCTGTCTACTTTATAACCAGTCATCAGTTGATTGGTACCATTTTCCTTTCTCAGGAGAAATGAGGTCTGATTCTCTTCCTGTTTGTCAAATATTTGGTTCCTGGTTGATTCCAATCACAGTTTGGCTGCTCCCTTCCAACAGTGAGTTGTCTAGAGCACAGCTTTCTCTAAGGGGCCATGATTATGCACAAACATCATCCATGGAAGAAAAAAGCTTCAGAAATAATCATAACAGTGATAGGAGCTTTTTTTCTGGCCTATTTAGTGAGACATTATTGCTAATTTATATCTCAGGAATTTGTCAACAGATAGTAAATATTCTATGAGAAATTCCAATGAACTTACTTATGAGGGAGACATTGTATTAATTCTTGGGCTATTATAGCTAACCAGAAGTTCAAGGTCCCCAGTGCAGGCAGAGAAGAAACAAGTAAGTCAGGAATGTGACAAGCCATAAAAGGCTCCTGTTATTGAATTAGACAAGGCTTTCCAAAGAAGGTTGTGCCATCCAATTATTATTGCCGATCATAATGCAGAGGCTATTTTCTTAGGTCTTCATTTTTATCAGTTAAAAATAATAGATAGTCTCATTTTGTGATATAAACAAATATGAAATTATCATGTTATACACCTCAAACTTTAGATTTCTGTCTTCCTCATCTACTCCACATGTGACTGGAATTTCTGTGTTTATAAATAATAAACTGCAATAAACTGTGTTTATTCATGTCACAATGAGAAACATACAAGAGAGAGAAAACCCTGGACAAAGGGACAGGAGATCTTTTTTCCTCTCTTGGCATCATCTAGGTTAGAAGAGAATCGTCAGTTCACATTAGAGGATTTCTACTTTCAAGTTACTCTCCATTCTAATTTAGAAGTGTGGAAACGTAGGCCTTCCAGACTAAGTCCTTGCAGTCATGCGGTCCAATGTCCTGAAGTATCACAAAACACATGATCTTTTTGGTGTTTATCTCCTGACAGTCATTGTAAACCCCTTGAGAACAGGGTCAGTCTCATACTTACTAACTTCAGTGTCAATTATACCTAGTGGGGCTTAATGGAACAGTGTGTACCCAGACAATGCTGATCGAATTAAGGAGAGACATATCATGATTCCTTGGGAATGAGTTTTGTAGGGTAAAGGGCTAGAGATACGGTTAACAGAGAGGAGTGTTAACAGAGGTTAACAGATGAGGTTAACAGAGGGCTAGAGATGCTGAAACGTGTCCTACTTAAAAAATGGTAGCCAGTGTTATTCACATAGCTGTCACGGCTGCCTTGTTCTGTGTGACTAGTCCCACTGCGTTCATAATCTAGAACAGGAGTCAGCAAACTTTTTCAGTAAAGGGCCAGAGAGCAAATATTTTTGATTTTGTAAGATCTACAGTCTCTGTTGCCACTATTCAACTATTTAACTTTGCTAATATAGTGCAACAAAAGCCAGAGACTGTAGGTAAACAACTGGACAGGTCTGTGTTCTGATAAACTGTATTTACAAAACTTTTCACTGTACTGGATTTGACCCATAGGCTGTGGTCTGCTAACCTCTGATCTAGAACTAAAACGGACAGTGCAGGTAATGACAACCTGGGGGTCGTTCTACCTCCCTCCTCCAAGTCTGGTCTTCATGAGCACTGCCTTAAAGAAAAACCTGGGGCGAAATGCCAAAGTAAGTAAACAGAAATTTAAATCTCTCTACTCCAAAGAAACTTGCCAAGTTCTCCCTAATAGTGAACCTGAGAATCGACTGTGTATTCTTATTGTTTTATCTTTCTGAGAGCTTTGAATTGTTGCACTGTCTTAGGTAAGTGGCACCATAAGCTTTCACTGTGATTTTGATAGAAAGATTTTTGTCTGTGATAAGAACTGGCATTTCAGGGGAACAGATCTGGGCTAATGTGGTGGTATATGATGACCTGTGTGAGCACTGGTCATCATGTCCAGAGCAGCAGGAAGAAGGTGATGGAAGGGGAGGGCCTGAACATTCACTGAAAGCTGACCCAATGCAAGAGGCTTTACCCTAGTAGCACATAAACTCTTTCACCATATCATGGGGGCATAAGAAACACTGTATTTCAGAATTTTCTTTAAAACAGTTGAAATTAGATTTCCAACCTCCACACTACCTGCTTGGTAGGGAAATTCATTCTCAGTCATGACTATGGTTATCCTGTGTAATAAAAGATGCCTCCAGCTCTCTGTCTTTAAGTTAAACTGGAGATCTCCAATTCCCATAGCTCTGGCTTCTGGTAGTATGCTTAAGGCCCAGATATACTCTTTTGTTCAGACTTCCTTTGGGCACCCTCTGAGGTCTTACCATCTTTCAGGACACCTCCATATAAAAGTCCATGATTAATTTCTCTTTCATCTTCTGGCCTCCAGTCTTCTCTGCCCTTCTGAGCTCTTCTTATTCACCTCTCCCAAAGTAGTATCTCTTCTGTGAACTTCAGCAGTGAGGAAAGAAAAGGGTATTCCTACTGAGACAATCAGTTCTCCAAGCAGCAAAAAGTCCTTCAGTCTAAAGACTGGATTGTGTGTGAATAGTGTATATGTGTGGGGGAGGAGATGCAGAGAGAAATACAAATTAACATCTCAAAAATTAATCTGCCCAACATTTGTTGTTTTCTGAAATTAACACCCCAGGAAAAAGAGATAGATGAGAAGCCTACAGTTTAGAGGAATTAAGTAACCTCTGGCGGTTACAGGACCTCTTAGTAGACTTGACCTTGGATTTTTCTGCCTTCAGACACCTGGTTTCTTCCAATAGGCTACACTACCTTCTCACTAATTCCTTGGACTATTGCTAATGCAGCCTGGCCTCCCAAGGGAACTTTCCTCATTCTGTGTTTGAATAATCATAGCTCCTAGTGGCTTAGGCTGTCAGCAGCAAAGATCTCTACATTCAGATATAAACCTGGTCCCAGAGGTAATTCCTGGCAGAGAAAGCTGGCTGGTGTGGTCATGGATTAAACCAGAAGGGAAATACTCCAGTTCTTATATGAAATTCATCAGCTGTTAAGTGTCTCCAAATTTCCCTCTAATAGTCTCATTAGGGATCTGGAACCTGTCTTCAAAGAAGCAGCATCATTCACCACTGGCTTTTTGAGGGATTAGTGTATACATAGAGTAGGAATTGTAGCCAAGTGCAGTTACATTCTTAATTTAAGGAGAAAAGAAGTAAACTAAACCCTAAGTCTGTTTTCCTAAGATAAGGGGAGCTGTAAGAATTGAGTTTGCTTACTCATACAGATATTTTTTCTGTATAGATACACATTCAATATTTACATTAACATAACAATTCCAAGCAACGTCAAAACACATTTAAATTACATTTTCCACATATTCCAGGAAGAGGGTACCATATGCACTAAGGCATGAAAGTGAGAGAATGAACAGAATGTTCAGGAAATATTTTGTCTGGTGTGGTTCTAGCTAAGGGTTTATAGATGTGGAGGTATAGTTGGAAAAGTAGATTGAAGCCAGATTTTGTGGGACTATAAAATTTAGTCCATGAATAGTGGAGAGCCATAAATGAATTTTGAATGGAAAGTGGCATGATGAGTCTGTATTTTACAAAAAATTAGTAATAATAACAATAATACAACTTAGTACATAAAACCTCTATTGGAAGTGTATAGATTGAGTAGAACAGAAAACTAAAACTAAGGCAGCTAGTTAGGAGAAGTAGCCATTGTTCACATGAGAAATGAAAAGAGTATAGCAGATACTTACTGTTCCCGACAAATCCCATGTGTCTCCGTAGTTTCCAGCCTTTCTTGTAGTTTCATTAGATTATATGACTAGTTCTGGCCAATGATCTGCCACTTCTCATCCTTTCACTTCTAAGTTATGTCACTTAAGTTCAGAGGTCACAGAAGAGTGTGTTGAGATGGCAGCATCATTGGATGAAAGCAGAATGAATCCCGAACCACCACCACCTGGAGGAGAGCTTCTTTGGAGACTGCTCAACCTGTATCAGATTTGAATGAGTTCATAACAATAAGCCTTTGTTCCTTGAAGCCACTAAGACTTCGAAGTTTGACAGCCATAGCAGGTACTGTTAATTATCCTGATGAATACAAAAGACCTGGATCAAAACATAACAGCAGGAATTAGAAGGAGAAAAAATGTATTAAAAGAAAAAAAAAAACTGTAGGAGACTAAGACTGGTGTGTTGGGAATGAGAAACAGTGAGGAGAGAATGATGGCCCTGAGCTCTTAGCTTGAGAGGAGGGCAATGCCTTTAACTAAGACAGATGTGAAGGAAGGGGAAGAAAGGAGGAGGTGGTGAGTTTGAATTGTCTAAAGAATATCCAAGAAGAAGTTTCCAACTGGCAGTTGAGGATGTGTGTCTGGCATTTAGGAAATGTGTCATTGCTGGAGACAGGCTTGGGAACCATCCTTCCTTGAGCAAGTGGAGTGAGAAAATAATAACACCAAAGGAAAGGTCTGAGGGTAAAATACAAGATGAGAAAGATTATCCAAACAAGGAGACGAAGAGGGAAGGGTGGAAACAGAATAAACAGGTAAAGGCAGTGCCAAGGAAGGAGAGAATTTCAACAAGCTGGACAGCAACACCATATGCCATAAGTGATTTTCCACAATCCTAAATTGGCTGGCTGATAGTAGCATTTGCTTTGTAACTTATGTGAATCAACTGATTAGAATATGAAATTAGGTATTAGTAGTAAAAGGAAGGGGGTGTATAATTATGGAGAACATAGTTATCTATTCTTTTTTCAAGTCTTTCCTTCAGACATTACAAAGAAAGCTTTCTTAGAGCTATGGTCTATGTGTGAGAAAACATTAGGAACTGTCATCACAAGCATCATTATCAATAAACATTGAATCATAAACATAATTTCAGGGAAGTTTTTGTTATCGAGGAACTTTTATTCTAGTCCCAGAAATAGATCAGACATATGAAGAATGGCCAGACTGAAACAAGTGTTGGATGGAGGGTAAGTGCCAAAGAATGATTTAAGCAATACCTTGCTCCAGATCTCTGAGCTGGGGGCAGATGGGAGAAGTCTTCCCAGAAGAAAGAACACTAGGCATAGTTTGAGAAGATAAAGGAAAAATGAAGACAAGGAGGAAGCAAAAGAAAGGGAATGTACAGAGTAGGCAAAGGTCAGAGGAAAAAGTGTATGTGGAGTTTTCTTACCATGCCCTCTGCATTGCACAACACCATATCATACTAGAGTTGATATCAATAATGCCCTCTGGAATTTTCAACACAATGGTTCAGTCAGTATCTATGTTAATACTAGACATGAACTGGAGATGAGGTCAGATAAGTTGTTTGGGACCATTATGTAAAACACCTTGACTGTCAGGTTGAAGGCATTTATACTGAACATGAAGAACAATTAGATATTTTTGAACAGAGCCATAAAATGGGAAGAATTGCAATAGAAATATTCCTCCAGGGAGCAGTGCATAGGATATCTTAGAAGGTCAAAATAATAGAGACAGGAAGAAGAACTAGAAAATTATGTCAAGGACTCGGCTTTTAGATGGTTAAGTTTTTGGTCTATGGTTGTAATATTAGGCTTGGGAAGTAAGTAGGTCAATAGCCTATAGAATGTCTAAGGTCAAAACTCAAAAACTTCAGTCAGCAGGTAGGGAAATTCAAAGTTGGCCATCATTTATATAGACATGATTTCTTTTGCTTTAGAAATGCTAATTTTGGAAATGTAGGAAGTTTAGTGGGAGACATTCAGTTGGCAGATATATTGGAGATATATTACTGAAATATGGGTGTGTTTGCCTGGGCTGTAGATGGAGTGCAGGGATTGGAAGGGGTATATCAAACAATGAAGATTTAGAGAAAAAAATAGAACAGTGGAGGACTGTCTTATTGAAACTGAGTCCCACTAAAACTGAGTTTCTCTGCTGAGTTTATAATTGACTTCCTTATCCAAAATGTTATCCCTTTTCTTGTCCAACACCTTTCTTGAACAACACCTTGTTCTTTTCTTTAGTATCAAAGAAAAGGGGAGATTGAAGCTGAGGATCCTGTGGGGTCCTTTCAGGTACAAATGCTCTTCCATATTCCTGATTTCTGGCTTGTAGGAAAAAGGTTTCAGCCCCCTAGACCTTCCCTGAATTCCAAAGGGAAGATTCAAACTGTTACTAATAGGAAGTGAGGGAATGCAGACAGAAACAACAGTGCAGAAATAGCACAGGGTCCTGTTTTCTCCTAGGGTATGTTCATAACAATCTGATGCACATCTCTGAGTTCATCTACAGGAATTAAGACCCACCTCCTGCCCAGGTGGAGAGTGGTAACTTTAGGCTGAGCACAGACCCAGGACCCCAGACTAGTTGGAACCAGAGGGTTGATGATTGAAATTCCAGAAATACCACCCTGGTACCATCAACCAATCAGAAGAGGTTCACACACCCTGTAGACTTCTCCCCATCCAATTTAGTTTGGGTCTTTTGAGCAAGAGCCCCTGCCTCCATTCTCCTTGTCTGGCCTTTGCAATAAACTTTTCTTTGCTTCAGACTCCATTTTTTCCATTTGTTTGGCCTCACTGTGCATTGGATTCATGAACTCAGGTTGGACAGCACTGTGGTACTACTATGTTTGAAGGTTAAAAAAAAGAAATATTGCTATGAGAGGTGTTTTCCTGAAGGGAAGAGCTCAAAAAGGACACAGAATGTATAAACTTCAAAGGAAAGAGTTTTATGTAGGAGTAAGTGGTCACACTGCCCAAGTGCCAGAGAGAAGTTCTCTTAAGTTCTCTGCTTTCCCTTGTATTGGGAGCAGTTTCAGAACAGTGGCTGAGACAGATGACAAAGGGTCAGGGATTCTGCGTGCTTCTTTCTGGAAGTGCCTTACGGAGATGGGAAGAGGTGACCTTCAAGTCAGCTCCCTACAGAAAACTGCCTGCTCTGCTGTGAAGCAGTTAGATGCAAAGTCCTTGGCTCAGAGCTTCAAGGGAGCAAGGCAGATGGCAGCTCTGTCAACTGCAGCTGCAAACAGCTTCATCTTCAGTTTATTTCCAGGAGCCAGAAGAGCTCAGGGATAGTTAACAGCTGTCTACCTGTAGGAACTCAAATGATCTCTAGGCCATCAAATCATCATATACTGAATAGTGACTTAGCAATTTATCCCAACCCTTCCTGGGGGCCTGAAAGGACTATCCAAAGGCCTCTTTCATGTACCCACTGAAGGGCTTTTGTTGTTCCAAAAGAAAGAATAAATATACCTTTTAATGAGAAACTTCCCAAATAAAATGACACTATAAAACATGTTTGTTGGTTGTTCCCTCTGAAAGCACATGCAATTATCCTATTTGGAGGTTTGTTTTTTAACAACCTCCCAAGGAAATATTTGTCTTTTTCGTTGTTATTGAAATCTACAGCCTAATCCACAGAGTTGAGAATGGAGAATATTAACCACCAGCAAGAGTCATTGCCATGTCCAAGTCCTGCCAGGCTATTGTGGAGTTTTTATAAATATTTGAAGGCAGACAACTAGTTATGGGAAGTACTTGACATGAAAACAGGATGTACATAATGGCACTTCAGACAGAACATGGTGTTAGGTCATTAGATAAAAAACATAGAGACAGCTTCACTCTTGAACCCACTCTTGAGTGGGAATTATTCTGTCAAGAGCTGGATTGACAGTCACCTCTCCCCGTTCCCAGAAGTCATCTCCAAGAAGTAGTACATGGCTCGCCCTGACCCTTCCTAATCCATCTCAGCTACTTCCCTGAAACTGCTCCAAGGATAGGGGGTGGGAAGTGTTAATTAAAGAATTCAGGGCATCTTCTCCTAGCAGTATTTACTCTTGAACTCTTACACTCAGCAATGGAAGTCAAAATCTTTACCAGTATTGATTGAAATCAGTATGTGTTGAGTGCTTGCAGGACACCAGGCACACGCTATGTACTTGTCTCAGTTACATTTTCTATTTCAAATCACTCCAACACATAATGGCTCAAAACAGCAAAGATTTAGCATTTATCACTCCATGGTTTGGCAGGGCTCAGCCGGGTGGCCCTTCTGCTTCATGTGGTGTCAGCAGAGGGTCACACCAAATTCAGTAAGGAGGTCAGCTGAGGTCAGAAGGTCCAAGATGGTTTCATTTATATGTCTGGCACTTTATCTAGGGTGACTGAAATAGGTACAAGCTGGCTGGGTATCTCTTTCTCTGCCTATCTGTCTGTCTCTTTCTATTAAGGTAGTTGCCCTTCTTACACTGTGGCTTTAGGCTCCAAAAGAGTGAAGAGAAAACTGCCAGTTCTCTTCACAGCTAGGCCCCAAGTTGGCACAGAGTCTATTGATCAAAGTACATCAAAAGTCCAATCTAAAGTCAAGGAAAGAAGAAATAGACTCCATCTCTTAGGAGGAGAGGCAGGGAGAGATTGTTGGTGGTCATCTTTGTAGCCCATCTGTAAGGAACTACGTATTGGTTAAATAAACGAAACTATCCTGTTTTCATATACTTTCCAATGGCCTAAAAGGAGGAAATGCTGGATTTTTCCAGGGTAGAAACCTTGTACATATACATGAACACCTCCATACTTGCTCCTGGGTAGTACTTGTTAGCGCTCTTGGGTTGATAAAACATGGTGGTTTGCTCAGTGGTGAGGCATATTGCAAAAATCAGAAGGTGGAAGGGACCAGGGTGTGTGTGGGAATATAATACTTAGGCCATGGGTAGACTTGAGGGGAATTATCTTAACTGCAGAAGTAGCCTCCAGTGAGGAAGGCTTCGTGATCTTTGTAGGCTCCCCTTCAAGCTTTCGAAAGTTTCTAATCCTTAACAATGTCTGGGAGCCCAATTTGACAGATAGGATATGGGAAGCAAGGGTGTCATCATAAAGACAGATGAGGGCAGTAGAGGCTGTTGGAGTCTTTCCATTTTGCCTGTCTCTAACTAGTGGTTGAGGTTTAAGGATAGACTACAGGTGAAGAAGAGGTAACAGGAGCCACAAGTGCATGGCTGGGCCTCCATTGCTGCTTAGATTTCTTGCAGGGTGCAAGACCTAGAGGCTTCCTTGATAGCTCAGGGCCTCCCTGATAGCTCAATTGGTAAAGAATATGCCTGCAAGGCAGAAGGCTATGGTTTGCTCCCTGGGTTGAGAAGGTCTGCTGGAGAAGGGATAGGCTACCAATTCCAATATTCTTGGGCTTCCCTTGTGGCTCAGTTGGTAAAGAATCCATCTGCAATGTGGGGTTGGGAAGATCCCCTGGAGAAGGGAAAGGCCACCTACTCCAGTATTTTGGCCCAGAGAATTCCATGGACTACAGTCATGGGGTCACAAAGAGTCGGATACAACTGAGCAAGACTTAGAGGATACTGAAGTTAATTAGGCCAAGAGTAAGAAATGAGTATGCCTTTGCCTGGATTTTAGTCTCTGAGTCTTTCAAAAATTGTGTGTGTGTGTGTGTAGGTGATTGGAGGGATGTAAGGTGTAGGGAATTAGCCTGCAGGTGACCAGGAGCTGTAGCTAGACCTGGGTGTCCAGGGAAACACAGAAGTGGGAAGAGAGCCAGCCTAGAGCCTGATGAGTCAAGTCATGTCCTGTCACTTCTCCTTAAAGATGAAGTTAATTAACCCTCCAAGACCCTGGCCATCATCAGTAAAAGGGGGACATACCTTATTATGGGACTTTTTAGAATAGTAAGGAGCTAAGATTTATATAGTACTTAAAAATTTCCTGTACAAACTGAGCCTGTGAAAGTGCTGCACTCAATATGCCAGCAACTCTGGAAAACTCAGCAGTGGCCACAGGACTGGAAGAGCTCAGTTTTCATTCCAATCCCAAAGAAAGGCAATGCCAAAGAATGCTCAAACTACCAGACAATTGCACTCATCTCACACGCTAGCAAAGTAATGCTCAAAATTCTCTAAGCCAGGCTTCAACCGTATGTGAAACCTGAACTTGCAGATGTTCAAGCTGGATTTAGAAAAGCCAGAGGAACCAGAGATCAAATTGCCAGCATTTGTTGGATCATCAAAAAAGCAAGAGAGTTCCAGAAAAACATCTACTTTTGCTTTATTGACTATGCCAACGTCTTTGACTGTGTGAATCACAACAAACTGTGGAAAATTCTTAAACAGATGGGAATACCAGACCACCTGACCTGCCTCCTGAGAAATCTGTATGCAGGTCAAGAAACAACAGTTAGGACTGGACGTGGAACAACAGACTGGTTCCAAATCGGGAAAGGAGTACATCAAGGCTGTATACTGTCAACCTGCTTATTTAACTTATATGCAGAGAGCATCATGACAAATGCTGGACTGGATGAAGCACAAGCTGGAATCAAGATTGCTGGGAGAAATATCCATAACCTCAGATATGCAGATGACACCACCCTTATGGAACAAAGTGAAGAAGAATGAAAGAGCCTCTTGTTTTTTTTAATGAAAGTGCAAGAGAAGAGTGAAAACATTGGCTTAAAACTCAACATTCAGAAAACTAAGATCATGGCATTGGTCCCATCACTTCATGGCAAATAGATTTTCTTGGTCTCTAAAATCACTGCAGATGGTGACTGCAGCCATGAAATTAAGATGCTTGCTCCTTGGAAGAAAAGCTATGACCAACCTAGACAGCATATTAAAAAGCAGAGACATTACTTTGCCAACAAAGGTCTGTCTAGTCAAATCTTTGGTTTTTCCAGTAGTCATGTATGGATGTGAGAGTTGGACTATAAAGAAAGCTGAGCACCAAAAAATTGATGCTTTTGAACTGTGGTGTTGGAGAAGATTCTTGGGAGTCCCTTGGGCTTCAAGGTAATCCATCCTAAAGGAAATCAGTCCTGAATATTCATTGGAAGGACTAATGCTGATTCTGAAACTCCAATCCTTTGGCCAGCCACCTGATGTGAAGAACTGACTCATTTGAAAGGACCCTGATGCTGGGAAAGATTGATGGTGGGAGGAGAAGGGGACGACAGAGGATGAGATGGTTGGATGGCATCATTGACTCAATGGACATGAGTTTTAGTAAGCTCCAGGAGTTACTGATGGACAGGGAAGCCTGGCTTGCTGCAGTCCATGGGGTCACAAAGAGTCAGACACAAGTCAGCAACTAAACGGAACTGAACTTTGCTTTAACATCATTGCCTCTGTCTTTCCATCCCTCCCCTCATCAAGCCACCATTATCTATGCAATTTTATCCTGAGCCTAATCCCTTTGGTCCCCATGAGCATTAGCCCAGGAGCTGTTTAGGGGGCATTAGTAGACACATGGCTTTGGAGCTCTAAGATAGCTGGGAAGATAGTGAAACAAATCTGGCCAGATCTCTGCTCTCTAGAAGAGTGAACCCCTGGATGGTAAGTGGGTACATGTTTTTGAAATCATTATCATTGAAAACTTCAAAGTAAAACCCCGTTTACTCCTCCTGCATCAATTTTTTAAAGAAGCTTTTACTCATTTTTCCTCTCTGATTAAATAACAACCACATTGCCACTGTGTTACAATGGCAAGGTTATTTGAACCTTGCTCATTTTGATAATTCTTGACTTTTCTTTTTAACAATCAAGCAGGTCATTTTAGAGTAAAATTGATGTTTCAAACACTTGTTTGCTGCTAGAGGACTATGGTGTTTCTGGTATCCTGTTCCCCAACTCCTTCCCCCAACCAACTAAGGTAGCTCATTAAATTCACTAGCTTTCAAAATCATGGGCTTCTTGCATGTTTACCTTTGGAGACTAAATCAATTGTATCTCAAGTGACCCTTGTTTTCACTTGTCTTCTCAAAGGATGATCCCTCAATCATCTGAACCACAGAAATGATTTTATTAGATGATTCTGAGAATTGAAGAGCTGACTTAGCCACTTTTACAGTATGATTGGGTAGATGTGGTGTTGTGATCAATCTTAAATATGGAAAGAATTGAGCTTTTTGTGCATTGTATCTTTGAACTCTGACTTATAACAGAGTAAGAATTCCACAGACTAGCAAAGGGCCCATCCACAAACAAAACAAGGAACCAGATGCCATTTCCCCCCAGATTTGTGTGGGAAAAAGTATAGAATGTTAGCATAGAGTATGTTTCATGCCAAAACTTTGTAAATATCTTATGCCTTGTGCTCAGTAAACCCTAATCACACCACACATTGCTTATGCAACCTCAGCTATTTATGGGGGTTGGGAAAGAAAATATGATTAACTCCAAACAGACATTCCTGGCTTCAAGCCTCTAAATGATTCCTCTCTCTTCAATATTTACTCCCCTTAAAAAAAGAACTGTTTCTATGGAGAACACATGTATGCATAGAAAAATCTCCATCAATAACTTCCATCAAAAAATAAATTAAAAAAAAGTAGCACTTAAAACAAAAGATGTCCTCCACATACTTAAGTATTGAATTTTATCTGAGAAGTATTTGGTGTCCATATAATGGAGTGGAAAAGCATAATTATTGTTGTAGTGTGTACATACATTGCAGTTCAACATGAGATCCTCAAAATAATATTCTCAGGTAAAATTTCTTCAGTGTTGTTACATGTATTTCAGAGAGCACAGCAGAATTTGAAACAAGAAATATCTGCTGTTTTCTTACTGCAAGGGGAGGGTTGATGGGGCGTGAGCTGAGGCAGTACCCTGTCCCTGCCTAGATTGCCTCATCTTGTGTTCCAAAGATAACATACCTTAAAAAAAAAAAAAAAAGCATTTATTAAAGTATTTCAAGGTATCTTCATGACTTGAGGGTGAAGGCCAAACAAGATACCAATTTTGAGGGAGCACATTTGGGGTTGAGGCAATGCAGATTGTCCTCTCTTATGGAAACTTCGCCCTGCTTGTCAACGCTCTCTTAACTTCTCAAGAACAGCTCATTCATTCTCAAACATCAAGATCCTCTAGGCTGGTATGTGACTTGCCATAAATAATACCAGTGGCCATAACAGATCACTGTCTAAATTGTAGTGTCTTAGCTCAACAAGTGGCTGGCTCTCATTAAGTCCCATGTGAAGTCCGGTGGTCTTGCCTCCATCTTGCAGTGACAGTAGCTGGAGCACATGGCTCCTGAGGTTGTCACAAGAGGGAAACAGAAATATGGAGGAGATACACTTCTTTGGGCTTAAAGCTATGCTTCTGGCTTCTCACAGTTCACCTGCTGGCACTGGTCATATGGCTCTAACTTAAACATAAGGGATGCTAGGAAGGAAAGAAGAGCACATAGATACTTGGGAGCATGTTTTTTTTCTTGCCCTTGTTGATGCCTTGTGGTATCTCCTTCCCTCAGTCCTTAATATATTTATGCATTCCATCCTCAATCATTATATTTAAAAACAAAACAAACCAGAACTCAATTTTACCCTCCATCTGGGCACTCACCTTTCTCTGCTATGATCTCTGCCAACTTTTTTACTTAGCTGTCTGCTTTCATAGATACAATAAATAAAAAGGAATAATAAAGTCCAGGACAGTAGGAGCTATGTAAGCTATATCATTGATAAACACAAAAGTGTTTATATACTCACTAATTTAATACTAGAAAAACACATGAAACAGCCTATTGCTAAAAGGCAAGAATGTCTTTGACCAAATGAGAACAATTTAATTGACTGGAAGGGTGGGGTAGGGTGGGGAGTCATCTACAATCTTATGGAGTAAACAGCAAACCAAAGAATTGATGTTCTCAAACTCTGGTGCTGCAGAACTCTTGAGAGTCCCTTGGAAAGAGAGGAGATTAAACCAGTCAATCTAAAAGGAAATCAACCCTGAATACTCTTTGGAAGGACTGATGCCGAAGCTGAAGCTCCAATACTTTGGCCACCTGATGTGAACAGCTTACTCATTTTAAAAGACCCTGATTCTGGGAAAGATAGAAGGCAGAAGGAGAAGAGGGTGACAGAGGATGAGATGGTTGTGTGGCATCATCGACTCAACGGACATGAACTTGGGCACATTCCGGGAGATGGTGAGGGACAGGGAAGCCTGTTCCGCTACAGTCCGTGGGGTCATGAAAGGTCAGACACTTGGCAACTGAACACCAACAAACAGCAAACTTGGAAGGGGACTTTTCCTCATGGGGAGAATTAGACACCAGGAAGCCTAATTGTGGGGGAATCTCAGCTCCACTTTATCATAGCTATGTGGCCTTGGGCACGCTGCTTAGCTGTATCACACTATCCTTATCTAAAAAATGAAGATAATAGTAGCTGCTGCCCTCATGGCTGTTTTAAGATTTGAATCTGGTCATTCACAAGAAGTATTCACCAGAGTGTCTAACATATGTGTTAAGACACATCTCAAGGTCAACATCATCTCATTTTATTTTTGTAATAGTGAAGCATTGAAAATGCGAATGACAGTTTTAGTCTGTTTTATGCTATGTGAAATTTAGAATGCCCATTGGGAATTAGACCTCTTAAATATCAATGTCAGACAACATCTTAGCTTATGGGTTGATGGATTTAATGTAGAATAATCAGTTAAAGGGACAAGGTAAAGACCTAAAGATATATTGGAAAGGAAAACCATTATCAACACTGAGCAATCTGTTCCGAAGAACTAGTTCTGATGGATGCTCCCATTAAAAGAAAACAAAACAAATTAAAAAAGGCCTCTTGATAAGATAAATGTAGGGAAATCTACAGATTTTCCTTCTTCTTTTAGACATAGACAATGCTCATTAACATATTAACACCTCTGATAATTCTCTGTAGAGAAGAAATATTTCTAGGTGTTTCCACACAGGGTTTCTCAACCTATTTCATCACACAATCTGAGGACAAGGAGGATATTCATTTTATTTACAGATATAGCCCAATCACTAGCACATAGCACATGCTCTGGAAATATTGTTGGATGTGTTTAGGAGGAATACCTAGGAGAGTGTTCAGGAGATGAAAGCATGCTTGTGCTGACTTTGATTTTCTCTAGAAATCAAATCAGGGCTTCTCAGGAAGCTCAGTGGTAAAGAGTCCACCTGCCAGTGCAGGAGACATAGGAGACGCAGTTTGGTCCCTGGGTCAGGAAGATCACCTGGAGGAGGAAATAGTAACCCACTCTATATTCTAGCCTGTAAAATCTCATGGACAGAGGAGCCTGGTGGTCTATAGTCCATGAGGTCGCAAAGAGTCAGATGCAACTGAGCAGAAACCAAAGCTTTACAAATGATCAAATTTTGGACCAAGCCCCGTGTTTGTAAGATGTTTGGAAGAACATATTCTGGCAAAAACGAACGTTCTCTGACACATAGCGGGATCAAGGGTTCTTTGGTTTTAAGAAGCTGTCACTCTCCTGAACATCGTTAGCAGGCAGGTTCCAAAAGTCCAGTGCTTTATAAGAAAAGTCCCTAAGTCTCTTATAGCATTTTGCTGGCCAGAGCAGATGTACTTGCTCAGTTGTTTCAGTTGTGTCTGACTCTTTGCCACCCTATGGGCTGTAGCCTGCCAGGCTCCTCCGTCCATGGGATTGTCCAGGCAAGAATAATGGAATGGATAGCCATGCCCTCCTTCAGGGGATCTTCCTGACCCAGGGATCGAACTTTGGTTTTCTGCATTGCAGATGGATTCTTTATCGCTGAGCCAAAGAGGAGATAGAATCTGAAGTGCTGAGGAATCAAAATTTGAGAAAAATGGCAGCCACCTGACTGATTTATTGTTTTCTTGCAACAGAGACTAGATCCACAGCTTTCTTAAACATGTTTGCCAGAAGGCATCATGAGAGAGAAGAACCCCACCAAAGACAATAAATAAATCCTCGGACCTTTGCTTATGCACATTTACAGTCACAACAGCTAAAGCAAATTCCTTGCTTGTAAAATTACCTTGGCTGCTTCACAATGTAAAATGGGAAAAGGAAACAGGTCATTTTCCTGATACATGAGCTCACCACTTATCTGAAATCTGTTACACACTGCAAAACACCCTCTTTTACCCCCTGCCTGGTGACTTCCATTAGTATACAATGTAATTTCACAGCTAGCGCTTGGGGAACTTTCTGGAAGCATTTTAGGCTGAAATAGTAAAGTCGAGGGTGGCATGGGTCTGGTTAATTTCAGAATATTGAAGTGTTGGAATTACAATGTGATGACAGGATTCATCAGAAGGATTTATGTCTTTGGGCCTGTGGCCTAATGAATTGGAAAATATTTTCCTATGTCTTCTCCTTCAGCTCTAAATTAAAGTGACACATTTTATTAAAAAAATGTCATTTTTACATATTAATGTATGAATGATGGTATGGCACATATGACAATAATGTCATCTAGCTGAAACATTCTAGTGATCGCTCACATTGATTTTCATTTCACTTACAAGTGAGAACGTCGAATGAAAAAGTATCTATGGAAAGCTTTATTATGTGTGTATGTTATCCAACTACATTGTGTAAATGTGCAGGGATTTTATGTGACGGCTCATATATACATCTGCCTAGGCTGTGTGCTTGGGGATGTCATTGCATGAACTTGTACTGCACTGTAGGGTGAAAAAAGGAGTAAAATAAAATCTGTTCCATTTTCAGTTTGGGGTCAGAGCTATAAAATCATCCAAAATGGCACAGTTAATGGAAACTGCAGGGCAACCGACTGTGGAGACCCAAGTTAACTCTAATTTGGCATAAGTCTAACCAAAGAATGATGCTGAAAGGTTTTCCATGTTCTAGTTTCAGATGCATTTGGGAATTCTGTTATGGGTCATTTTTAGCACATTTTGTCAAAATGACATTGCTACGGTGCCCACACACATTTGCAATTAAAAGATTCTGTCAATCACATGAGTCACACTCACTGGATAAACAAAGCTAGAAATACTGAGGCAAATATGTAAAGGACTTACCTGATGGTGGTAAACTGTCCCTTTGGGTTAAAAGCACAAAGACTGAAAGGTGAGCTAAGACCTTAGAAGGGAGATACACTTTGTGGATACAAACATTGCATTTTATCTCTACAGAACACCTATATCTGAGTTTACATACTCATGTCTGTTGTATCTATATCTCTATGTTCATTTTGCTAGATTTTATTGTTTCTGCCATTAACACATCATTTGAAAATTTAACTGACATTAACAAAATGTCTGTTATAAAGAGAAGAGGATTAGGTTATCTTTAATGAACCTATTATGAACATATTTCATTAGTATTAGTGATATCAATCTTGTTAATAGTAATATGAAATATCAATGATTGACTAAACAATGGTTTAGACCATTGAAATATAATTTGTCCCCAAATTCATGGTTGTAAACCAGATGGTCTAGATTTTGGAATTGATAAGAGTTTCATCCTTGGTCCTACCATCTTCAAACATGATGGACTCGTTATGGGTGACCTCATTCACTATGTCAGTTTCTATTGGTCTGAATGGACCCCTAATACTATATCCATAATTCTTTCTGTTCCTGGATTTTCTTCTTCATTGCACATAGCAATTGGATGTAATTTTTTATCATCTGAAACTCAACTTATCACCTGAATTTCAAGTCCAATAAAGCTCTCCTTAGTTCTCAAACTTTTGGTTCTCCCCTAATCTGTTTTTCTGATAGTATGTATGTAGTTAAGGACATTCATATTTTCACAGCTGTCAAAATTATCATCCCTCAGCCCCCACACCCAATAGCTCATTAAGACGTTAAGTCTATGTCCTGAAACTTTCAAATACATTCCCTCCTCTCCATGCCCCTGCCAGAGCTTAGTTCAGCAATATTTTCTGTCTTTAATCTAGAATATTGTAACAGCCTCTTCGCCTTTCTATTTCTACTTGCTACTATGTTAGTCTGTACTTTAACTTCCTTCAAATATTATCTTTCCAAAAGACAAATCTAATCTTGTCACTTCCGTGCTTAAAATCCTTGAGAGGAAATCTGTTGCAAATCATTTGCAATTTACCCGCCACCTTCTTTTCCACCTCCCTCTTTTCACAAGCACCCTGTGTTCCATTCACTCTGAAATGTTTGGCTCTTCAAACTTCTGGGCAGTATACATGCAGATTTCTCTGCTTGGAATGGGTAGTTTTCCCTTGTTTGCTGACAAGTGAATTTCTCCTCCTGCAATTTAGATGCTGTCCCCTCTGAGCCATCCTCTTAGGCTCTTCTACACAGAGTTAACTACTCTTTATCCTAGGTTCCTAATGGTATATCCATCACGCTGAATTGTCTTTCCTAATGAAATAGTGACTGTCTCAGTTCAGTGAGAATACTTTGCCGGGGTGAGAGGGGTATCAGATACCTATACCTATTCCTATGCCCTGCATCCAGTAGGTCTTTGATAGATGTCTGTTGAGTGAAAGAACGATCAAATAAATGAACTCGTAGCTCCTCTGGATCCTGATGAAAAAGGAGATGAGGGAGGATATAATGTATGCTGCTGCTGCTGCTGCTGCTGCTAAGTCACTTCAGTCATGTCCGACTCTGTGCGACCCCATAGACGGCAGCCCACCAGGCTTCCCTGTCCCTGGGATTCTCCAGGCAAGAACACTGGAGTGGGTTGCCATTTCCTTCTCCAATGCATGAAAGTGAAAAACGAAAGGAAGTTGCTCAGTTGTATCCGACTCTTAGCGACCCTATGGGCTGAAGCCTGCCAGGCTCCTCCGTCCATGGGATTCTCCAGGCAAGAGTACTGGAGTGGGGTGCCATTGCCTTCTCCGATATAATGTTATATAAATATAACAACTTCAGATTAGGGAACCATCACAGCCAGGTTATTGTTCAGATTGTGTTTTGTGTTCTGAAAGATAAATCAGGTCCTCCAAAGTTTCTAAGTCATCATTTTGTGAATTATTGACAAAATGCATCATTACCCATATCTTGAGTTGAAAGTCTCATGACATGTTTTTAAACTCAAGGCATATAATTTTAAAGAAATAGTCTAAATTCAATGATCAGATTTTATTTAATATACTAGATTTTGGAGCCTGTAGGGATTCCAGAACTCTTAAAATTTGTAATGTGTTCAAACTCTGTTTTATTGTACTTTACAAGATAAGTCTTTAATAACGAGATAAAAGCTGGTATGAATTAATTTCCATAAAAGGAATTACAAAAAAATTTAGAAAAACATTACAAAACTACTCTTTTCACTTCTTAATTTTCATCTGCTATGAGAAATAATTTCTTTTTATGACTGTCATAATTTTAAAAAAACACAAATGAATACCGAAAAGCTGATATAATAACAAAACAGAAGGAATTGCAAAACTGTAACATTTATCATAATCAGTATACCAGTGACCCAAGAACATGTTAGTTTCCACTGTCCTATTCTGAATATATTATTATTCAGAACACAGCTGATAAATGGATTCTATAAAGAAACAGCTCTGCCTTTTTCTAGAAAACTAACAAACAGAACCAAGCAGATCAATAGTTCAGAAATAGAGGGTTTGTTTTGCCCCACAGGAAACTACTTGTGATTTGAATGGTATTCTCACATGGATGTTCTGTATAAAGACAGATAGAAATTTCTCATAGTCATCTTAAACTTCAGTTCTATTTATCTAATAACATCATTAACTATTAAAGGAGAGCACTGTGACCTGTCCAGATGTCCTATAATTAAACAGGAGAACTTTGAGATGAGCAAATCTGAACTCCATCACTGGCAATAATTTTATTAATTCTCTTTTTTATTAGATCACAATAGTTCATAATATTCCCCCATGTCATTCCAATTTCACCTTCCCTCCCATCTGTCTTGGAAGTGATGTTATTTATCTCTTTCTTTCATAAAAGTTCTGTTTATTTTATCAAATGGTGATTCTTAGTTAAAAAGAGAACTCGTTTTCCTACTTTGGCTACCTTTCGTGTTTCTATTCATTCTCAGCCTGTAGTTACTGTCTCACTCTTTTGAAGTCTTGACCCTGAACATGCTCAAGTAAGCCAGTGGTGTCCATTCTAAAGTATCCACCAAGAATGTATGTGATCCTGTCATATTTGCCCCTTTTTTACCTTCACAACCCTCTGCTTCTGGAGCCCATACTACAATTCTAGAAACTTCTTAAGAGGTAGCGTAAGATGGATTATCTCCCCACACTCATTAACATGATTTCTGAAGATCTTCTGGGTGCTAGCACCTGGATATTTTCCCATCCTCTTTCTCAGAGCTCTGCTTTCTTTCACACAGAGAACTAATACCTAGGCTTCTAGTCTCTTTGCCCAGAAGATGCCAATGAAATCACTATCCTACAAGAACCCCAACAACAAGACTTCATTTTGGTCCCACCTGGAACAACTAATCTCTATCTCTATACCTACGTTTATATACAAGTCTATATTTATATCTGTATCACTAGGTGGAGTATGCTTTCATATAGAAGCATATCATTCCTCCTTATTTGTTGTTCTCTTCCCCAACTGAAAGAATCCACGTTTATTAGGTGTGCCAACCATAGGAGAGAGCTTTGATGAATTAATTCACGTGTTGATTTAAAACAAATGATGGTGTCATGGTTACTTCTTACAGAGAGATTCTCTTTTCTATAAGAACATTTTTTTTTTTAATTTAGAAAGACAAACAACAGCCAGTTATCATTTATTGAGCTTTTATCATTATGTGCTGTGTTACTTGCTAGGTGCTTTACCTGGCATTGTTTATTCTTCATAATACCTCTGTGACATGGGTGTTATTATTTCTCCCATTGTACAGTTGTTGAAAGTGAGGCTGAGAGAGCTTAAATAACTTGTCAGAATCCATACAATTACTTAGTGATATAGTTGAGATGTCAATTGCTTTCAGTCTGACACCAAAACACATAGTTTAAATCATTCTGCTTGGGAGCGATTTGTCCAGTCCTCTTTAGTTTTTAAAGCTAGGCTATGAAGTATGCACTATTCTAAGCTGTTGAAACAAACTTATGTTTTATTCTTTGTATTATAGGAATGCCTTCTTATTGACAGTTTCAAATATTGTGTGTGCATTGTACATCCCGCTGTTTTAATCACTTCCTGTTCACCCTATAGGTGAGGAAGCGATTCTTACTCTAGAGATGTAAGGATGGACACTGGGCAGATAAGATCCATAGCAGTTTATTAATCACATATACTCACAGCCCAGGGGAGGAGGGCACTGCACAGCACACTGGGCCACACAAGGTTTGCCCTCAGTAACAAAGTGAGCAACCACGGGCTGTGGGAAGCAGGCTTTGTAGTATCAAGAGGGTGCAGTACCCTCTGGCTCCCACAGAGCCTGTTTGGCAAATTCTGTAGACTGGCAAAGAACTGAAACCCACTCACGGTAAAGTAGAGGGGACCAGGGATGATTTCTACTTTACCCTCAGGAGTGGGTTTCAACTGCATGCCCATCTACAGAATTATCCAAACAGGCCAATCGCATTATTCTGTGGGAACCGGGGGGCACTGCACACTCTTGATACTACAAAGCCTGCTTCCCTCAGCCGCTACTTGTTGATGTCAATTTGGCAGCATTGTAGGAAGTTAATGACACTCTCCAGTTACTTTCAGGTTTTATAAATCCAGTACAAACTACATTTTTATAAGTTAACGTCACATTCCATTTCAAATGTCATGTCTCCATGATTCAGGCTTGAGTTGAAATTCTTTTCACCTGCAGTTCTTGACTTCCATCACTACCCTTCTGAGGTAGAGGAAGGGAGAGAGAAGGAGGGGAGGGTAGTTAAAGCAAACGGGCCAAAGTACTTTTTTTTTTAATTGCTCAGGATTCTCTGTCCTCCTCCCTTGAGGAGGAGGCCTTTGAATGCCACTGGGATGGTGGCACCATTTTTCACAAGGGTTTATTTGTAGTTTCCTCTGATCTGCTCCTTCTGGTACCTCCCACATACTTAGTTGCTATTGACTTCTGAAGTCATGCCCTCCTCAGGGCATCCTTGGTTTTCAGCAGAAAGCCTTTTTGAACATTTTCCAAGATGCCTTGAGCCTACACCATCTATGTTCAGGGAAATCCTCACCCCACCGAACTCGGCCATCCACTGCTCCCAAGAAAGGTGTGACTCACCTCTGGCTCATCATCCATAGAGGAGAGGAAGAGACCAGTCTTTATCCTCACATAGACCCCCAGTCCTGGTGCAGGAGTCCATCTCTCTTTAAACTCACACTGCTCTGGCAGAAGACCTATAGATATCAGTGCTCAGCTGGTATCTAGCCAACAGAGATACAAATCTCTGCTCTCACAGACCACCCAAAGGCTGTACCTCCAGGAGCCTGCTGCTTGGATTTAAGCACATAGGATCCAAGGGGGAAAAGCAAAATGTCAGAGTGCTCTGCATTCTTCTGGATCCTCTTCAAAGAAATGGCTTCTCCTCCTCTCTACTGAAACCCTACTGTTTTCTTTAATAGACTATCAGGGTGATTTAGGATAGTTTAGATACTGTTTAGCAAGCCCTGTGGGGAGTAGCTAATCTAGTGCCTCCCTTTGGAATGCAGTGGTACTTAAAAAGCCATTAAACTAAGCTTGAGGCTTTACTTAAAATTCCCAGACAAGAGGAAGCAGCCCATCCATAACCTGTTGCAAAGTCCAAGAGCCAGACATCTCCTACTTGGCTGTCTCAGTACCACTGTTGTGTGACCCAGCGGCCTCACTAGCTGATTGAAATGGGTCTAGGCATCATCTGAGGAGTCAGTATTTGCTCTCCCAGATTCTTTCTTCTTTCCTCCTCCAAACAGCCCAGAAGCAGCACTGCAAGAAGATGATCCATGGTTTCAGGGAAGGAAGAGGTAAATTCTGAGCCAACAAAGTCAAAAGCCACTGGCAGGGATTTCCTAGCTCAAGGCCAGCTATGAAACTCTTCCACTTTTCCTCAGATGGTGAGTGCTCAATCTTGCTATTAAAATATCAAAGCCAGGCAGTTGCCAGGAAAATCTAGAGAGTGCTCAAGTTATGTCAGGAATAACGATAAAAGTTATAATTGAACCATAATAGAATGAGATGATTACAGGAAAGTTACATGGAAAATTACCAGAGACATTTTTATCTTAAGAATTCCAGACACCCAGGAAATTCCTGAGTTTCCTAGGAAGATATGGCCAAGAACGTGGTCTTTGACATGAAAGTCACACCTGTCTTCTATAGTATAGCATCAGCAGCACCAAGGAGGTGCTCAATAAAAACTGTTTAGTAGATGAGGGATTTGTGCCTTGGTATGGTTTCAGAAGAAATATATTGGGAGATTTTGGTGGTCACATCTGAGATTGTGTTTGTGTGTGTGTGTGTGTGTGTGTGAAGAAAGCAATGAGCTGTATAAGGTATAAATCTTCATTTTTTTCATTATTAGTATATGGACATGATTACTCGTATATTTATCCCAAACATGTTGAGAGGCCTTGGAGACCTAAGAGGCAAAAGTAAATCCCTGTCTCAAGGAGTTACATTTTAGAGAAGAGAGAGGCAAACAAGTACAATGAGAAGCTATAAGGAGGTATTGACTGAGAATAGTTATGTGGCAGAAGGCACCAAGCCTGTTTCCAGGAGGAAGTACCCTTTGAACTGAAATATAAATGTTGAGGCAGAATTTACAAGCTATAGATTGGGAAGAAGGACAGGTAGTGCATAAGCTTGAGGGAGCCTAGCATTTAAATGCTGCAGCAACAAGATGGTAAAGACCACAAAGGTGATTCCTAAACCAACATTGACTGGGGCCTTGTCAATTACTTCTCTGATGAGAACAGTTATGCATTTTTATTGAAAGTCAACCACTGCTAACTGCAGTTTTAGGATGCAAGAGAAATAATTTCTATCTCCAATGCTTGGGGAGAAAAACAATTGTCCCAACCCTAGGTCTCTTGATCACATTCTCAGGCTTAACTCTGTTCAGAAGCCACAGCATGAATGAAATTCAACGGAGAGCCTGCAGCTGAGCCTCCAATCCTGATATAGGAGTTAATCAAAGACTCCCTGTCTGCCTCCCTGACCAGGATCAGACATTATAACAAGAAAGAGGAAGGACACTACGACTCAAACGAGAGAGAAAATGTTTCTAAGAGTCTGGATTTGAAACACAATTCCAATCCTTTGAAGTTAGAGTTTAGCCTTTTAGCCTTGGCCAAATTTTTATTCCAAAAGCAAAATTAAAAAAAAAAAAAAAAGATAATTTGAAAACTTTAACAGACCGAAAAGCCAAATAAGCTTCTTGGACCTAAAGTGTGTCTTGCTCATAGAATTTGGATGAATTATTTATAAATTAATCAAAAGCACATAGATTATAATTATTTTATTTCTATCAAAATACTCATGAATTGAAAAATCAAAGAAAAATGTGTTTGACATTTGATTTTGCCAAGCCCTAAGTATTTACGTATGCTGTTTAGAGATGCATTCCCTGAACTGAAAGTCGTGGGCATCCATGCTAAACAGTTTATATGGTAAGTGGAGCTCATATCTTAAGCGGTGGTTCCCCAACTCTTGGGATAATCTAGATCCCTCATGTGCATCTTTTAGAGGGAGCCCAGAAGTACTGGGTGACTTACCAGTACCTTTAATTCCTTTCAGTTGGCAAAAACACTGCTTCTCATAAGCTAACTAAAGGAAACTGAAGAGCAAAACTGTTTTTTCAATCAAATCCAAATCCAAAAATATTTCCCAAAGGTAAAAGTTGTAATTTTTAACATGGAATTGATAAAATTCTTATTTCATTTTATTTTTTAAGAAAAACTTTCTAGTTAATATATTGACTGGCCCATGAAAACTGAAACAGAAAACTGTCTATACTTACTGATCAGATTTTGCTTAATTTATCTGCTCATTCAGCCCTCCTGATCTTGATTACCCTTCTATCAAATACTTTCCTCACATAGAGCATGTACTTATAACTCTAGAACATTCTAAACACTGTATCATAAATATTGATAGATAAAATCATAAAGGGCATAAAAATGCTTAGTTTGATGAGGAAAAAGACCAAAAAGACCTAGTAGGTATTTTAGTGAAAGGTGACTATAAATTGTAATGATTTCACTTCAGAGTTTTCATTTTCTTACTTTTAGTTGTAGCTATGGTTATGCTTAGTTGCTCGATTGTGTCTGACTCTCAGATTCTAACTCCAGCTTCATTAGCATTAGCATAGTACATCTTTCTGTGTAACTTTAGTTTGAATCTATATGTCTCTATTTTTAAAATGGGTCTTTTGTAAGTAAGTTACAATTGCATTTTGCTTTTTAGTCCAATCTGACAATCTCCAGCTTTTTTTTTTTTTTTTAATCTCCAGCTTTTAACTGACCTCTTTAGACCACTAATGTTTAAAGCGACTATTGATATCAGTCACTCAGTCGTGTCCCACTCTTTGCGACTCTATGAATCGCAGCCCGCCAGGCCTCCCTGTCCATCACCAACTCCCAGAGTTGACCCAAACCCATGTTCATCGAATCAGTGATGCCATCCAGCCATCTCATCCTCTGTCGTCCCCTTCTCCTTCTGCCCTCAATCTTTCCCAGCATCAGGGTCTTTTCAAATGAGTCAGCTCTTTGCATGAGGTGGCCAAAGCATTGGAGTTTCAGCTTCAACATCAGTCCTTCCAATGAACACCCAGGACTGATCTCCTTTAGGATGGACTGGTTGGATCTCCAAGCAATCCAAGGGACTCTCAAGAGTCTTCTCCAACACCACACTTCAAAAGCATCAATTCTTCAGCACTCAGCTTTCTTTATAGTCCAACTCTCACATCCATACATGACCACTGGAAAAACCATAGCCTTGATTAGATGGACCTTTGTTGGCAAAGTAATGTCTCTGCTTTTTAATATGCTATCTAGATTGATCATAACTTTCCTTCCAAGGAGTAAGCGTCTTTTAATTTCATGGCTGCAGTCACCATCTGCAGTGATACAATTGGACTCATATCTACTTTATTTATTACTGTTTTCTATTAGTTACCCTATTCTTTATTTCTTTGTCTTTCTTTTGTTGTTGTTGTTTTTCACTCTTTTTTGGCCTTTTCTGCTCTTCAGTGTATTATATGATTCATTTTCTCTCCTCTCTTTGCATATTATATATACTTAAAATACTTTTAAAGTGATTGCCCTAGAATTTACAATATATGTTTACAACTAAGCCAAACCCACTTTCAATAGTGGCTTCACAGATACCTGTAACAGAATATTTCAAATTCCTCCCATCCATTTTTTATAACATTACTCATTTCACTTTTACCTATGCTCCATATAGTCAAAGCTATGGTTTTTCCAGAAATCATGTACAGATGTGAAAAGTAGGCCATAAAGATAGCTGAGTGCTGAAGAATTGATGCTTTTAAACTGTGGTGTTGGAGAAGACTCTTGAGAGTCCCTTAGACTGCAAGGAGATCAAACAAGTCAATCCTAAAGGAAATCAGTCCTGAATATTCACTGGAAGGACTGATGCTGAAGCTGACACTCCAATACTTTGGCCACCTCATGCGAAGAGCTGACTCATTTGAAAAGACCCTGATGCTGGGAAAGATTGAAGGCAGGAGAAGGGGATGACAGAGGATGAGATGGTTGGATGGCATCATCAACTTGATGGACATTAGTCTGAGCAAGCTCCAGGATTCGGTAATGGACAGGGAAGCTTGGCGTGCTGCAGTCCATGGGGTCGCAAAGAGTCAGACATGACTGAGTGACTGAACTGAACTGACAACTGCTAAATACATGTTGTAACTATTATGTAGAACAAACTTACTGGTTAAGCCAATTAAGAACTTTTAAAACTACAAGATTCTATTTTTCATTCATTTATTTCTTATATAAAACTGTTCCTTTCTGTAAGTAGGTCTAATTTTCTGACCTCTACCACATTTCTTCTGAGAGACTTTTAACACTTCTTATAGGTCAGGTTTCTTGAAAACAAATTCCCTTCATTTTTATCTAAGAAAGTCTTTATTTCTCCTTCACTTTTGAAGAATTTTTTAAAATTGGACTGTAGTTGTTTTATAATGTTGTGTTAGTTTCTGTTGTATAGCAAAGTGAATCAGCTATATGTGTACATATATCCCCTGTTTTTTGGATTTCCTTCCCATTTTAGGTCACCTTAGAGCATTAAGTAAATTTCCCTGTATTATACAGCATTAATTATCTATTTTAAACATATTAGTGTATACATGTCAATCCCAGTCTCCCAATTGATCCCACCCCTCTCCCCTCCTTAGTGTCCATGCATTTGTTCTGTCTGTGTCTCTATTTCTGCCTTGCAAACAGGTTCATCTGTACCATTTTTCTAGATTCCACATATATGCATTAATAGACTATTTGTTTTTCTCTTTCTGACTTACTTCAGTCTGTATGACGGTCTCTAGGTCTATCCATGTCTCTACAAAAGACTCTGTTTCTTCAAACTGTATTTTTCATCTTTAGTATGCCTTGTAATATTTTGCTAGATGCTTGATATGACATCCTGGTTAGTAAGAAGGACAGAGAAAAATAGGGTTTTCGTGTGAGGTTTTATGTTTATCTGGCTGTGAGTTAGACAGTGTTCATTATATGCTGTAGATGTAGGTGCCAGAGACTAAAATCTCCATTGGTGTCCATTGTTTGGCTCTCCTGTTGTTTTTGAGTTTCCTTAGAGACTTGTTAGGTAAAGTTTAAGGCAGGCACTTCACTTGTAATCCCTACAATTATACAGGAGCCCTATTGACATGGTGGTAAGTTGAGTGTAAAAGGAGAAGGAGAAGGAAATGACAACCCACTCCAGTGTTCTTGCCTGGAGAATCCCAGGGATGGGGGAGCCTGGTGGGCTACCATCTATGGGGTCGCACAGAGTTGGACATGACTGAAGCGACTGAGCAGCAAGTTGAGTGTAAGGAGGGGAAGAATTGTATAGTCCCAAGATTCAGTCTCAGATTTTTACTACATCTGTGTCACTGGACTGTGACTTTCACAAGTGCTCCTCAGGTTTTTTGTTTGTTTGTTTTCCCCCTAGGTGAGAAAGGAAGTCTACAAGAAGTTGGACTTTAGTATTTCCTTTCCCACAGGTCCATTAGTCTCTGGCAAAGCCATAGTGGATTAGGGTCTGGTTTTCCTGAGGGTTGGAGAAGGAAATGGCAACCCACTCCAGTATTCTTGCCTGAAAAATCCCATGGACAGAGGAGCCTGGCAGGCTACCGTCCATGGGGTCGCAAGAGTCGGACACGACTTAGTGACTAAACTACTACTACTACTTTCCTGAGGGTAGGTCTCGTTAAGGAGAACAGAACACTCAGGACATATTTGAAATGGCACTTTTCATCCTCCCTTGCCAGAAACACAGGAGATTTTTCTCTGATTTTCACTGTTGGAACCTGGTAGAGCTTCTGGGGGTGAACACTCATGATATTTTGAGGATCCCTTTAGGACTGGCCCCTCTCTGGAGTTTTTAACTGTCAAGTCTGTCCACACCACGTTGGTAGTAATTTGTCAACTGCAGTTGACAAAGTTTCCCTACTCATATGCCAACTATAATGGCTCCCAGGCCACTGCTCAGGTAAGTTGTGATTCACCTGTATGTTCTCCAAGTTTGAGGGCAGCAATTCATCCTATGACTTCAATTCTATGAGGGATCTAAAAGGAGCTGTTGGATTTCATTTTGTTAAGCTTTTTTCTTGTTGTGAGGATAGGAAAGTGAAAAGTGAAAGTGAAGTCACTCAGTCGTGTCCGACTCTTTGTGACCCCATGGACTGTAGCCCACCAGGCTCCTCCATCCATGGAATTTTCCAGGCAAGAGTACTGGAGTGAGTTGCCATTTCCTTCTTCAGGGGATCTTCCTGATCCAGGGATCGAATGTGGGGTCTCCCACATTGCAGGCAGATGCTTTATCATCTGAGCCACCAGGGTGAAGATGGGAGGGATGCCTTATAAGCTCTTTATATGCTGGACCAGAAGCGAGAAGTCCACTATGTGTTTTTAATATTGTTATTTTGTTTTTGCAAAAATACTTTTTTAAAAAATAAGTGCTGATACCTTCTTTTCTATGGAGGCAAACTAAATCCAAGATTTCATATTAGTGGTTGAAAATTTATAACACAAATCAAAATGTACATCATGAAAACTGCCTTCCAGAATAAAATGCTAACTAAACATCTCAGGCTCCTGCTCATTAGCTGAGGTTATTCAATACCTTGTAATTGAGAAACATAGATTTTTTTCTTTTTACAGAAATCAGAGCTTATAGCTCACGTAATGACATGCATTAAATATAGCTTACATAAATTGAGCCATGGTTTATACACAGGCAGCCTTTGCAATAGTTTAAACAAATTAAAATTAGGGTGGTATGTGGGCTATAGATAAACACTTTTCCCTGAATAGATGAATTTGTTCATTTAAATAATCTTTGCAAGCAACCCATTTGATTAGTATTTCTAGTGAACTGATAGAGAGTTTCACATTTGAATAAATTTTAATCTTTACAGTGGAGATGATTTTCAATGGCTATCAAATTTTTGCTTGTATGCACATAAAAGAAATGTACATATATATATATACACACATATATATGATTATACATATTTATACATTTCAAAGTTGACATCTAATTTCAAATTAGATGATTTTCATCAGGTTTTATACAGCTTAAAAAAATCTAATTTCTGGGCCGCCGCCGCCGCCGCCGCCGCCGCCGCCGCCGACGTGCGTGCCGCTCGGCGGAGGGGCCGGGCCTGCGCTCTCTCCTCCTTCCTCCCGCCTCCCGTTGCCGGTAGGACCCATCTCCCGCTGCCACTGGGACCCCGTGTCGTCGCGCGCCCCGAGCACGATGCCCCCCAAAAAGGGAGGTGATGGAATTAAACCACCCCCAATCATTGGAAGATTTGGAACCTCCTTGAAAATTGGTATTGTTGGATTACCAAATGTTGGGAAGTCTACCTTCTTCAATGTACTAACCAATAGTCAAGCTTCAGCAGAAAACTTCCCATTCTGCACTATTGATCCGAATGAGAGCAGAGTACCTGTGCCTGATGAAAGATTTGACTTTCTTTGTCAGTACCACAAACCAGCAAGCAAAATTCCTGCTTTTCTAAATGTAGTGGATATTGCTGGCCTTGTGAAAGGAGCTCACAATGGGCAAGGCCTGGGAAATGCCTTTTTATCTCATATTAGTGCCTGTGATGGAATCTTTCATTTAACACGTGCTTTTGAAGATGATGATATCACACATGTTGAAGGAAGTGTAGATCCTGTTCGAGATATAGAAATAATACATGAAGAGCTTCAGCTTAAAGATGAGGAAATGATTGGGCCCATTATAGATAAACTAGAGAAAGTGGCTGTGAGAGGAGGAGATAAAAAACTAAAACCTGAATATGACATAATGTGCAAAGTCAAATCCTGGGTTATAGAGCAAAAGAAACCTGTTCGTTTCTATCATGATTGGAATGACAAAGAGATTGAAGTATTGAATAAACACTTATTTCTGACTTCAAAACCAATGGTCTACTTGGTTAATCTTTCTGAAAAAGACTACATTAGGAAAAAAAACAAATGGTTGATAAAAATTAAAGAGTGGGTGGACAAGTATGACCCAGGTGCCTTGGTCATTCCTTTTAGTGGGGCCTTGGAACTCAGATTGCAAGAATTGAGTGCTGAGGAGAGACAGAAGTATCTGGAAGCGAACATGACACAAAGCGCTTTGCCAAAGATCATTAAGGCTGGGTTTGCAGCACTCCAACTAGAATACTTTTTCACTGCAGGCCCAGATGAAGTGCGTGCATGGACCATCAGGAAAGGGACGAAGGCTCCTCAAGCTGCAGGAAAAATTCACACAGATTTTGAAAAAGGATTCATTATGGCTGAAGTAATGAAATACGAAGATTTTAAAGAGGAAGGTTCTGAAAATGCAGTCAAGGCGGCTGGAAAGTACAGACAACAAGGCAGAAATTATATTGTTGAAGATGGAGATATTATCTTCTTCAAATTTAATACACCTCAGCAACCGAAGAAGAAATAAATTTTAATTATTGCTCAGTAAATGTACAACTTCCAAAAATATACTTTTTTTTTTTTAATTAAAATTTCTGAAAACTGAAAGGGCAGGTAAAGTTGGGGTGATGGGAATCTTCTACAAACAATTATTTTTATTTGTTTTAAAATTAAAATACTGTGTACCTCCAATGAGATGCAAGTTCACTAAATGTGAACAGCTTTGCTTTTCACATGATTAAGACCCTACTCCAAATTGTAGAAGCTTTTCAGGAACCATATTACTCTCATGATACTTCATTAATCTCCATCATGTATGCCAAGCCTGACACATTTGACAGTGAGGACAATGTGGCTTGCTCCTTTTTGAATCTACAGATAATGCATGTTTTACAGTACTCCAGATGTCTACACTCAATAAAACATTTGACAAAACCAAAAAAAAAAAAAAAAAAAAAAAAAAAAAAAAAAAAAAAAAAAAAAAATCTAATTTCTGAAATGCTGTAATTTTAAAACAAAATTACCATTGAGATTATTCAATGAAGTATCATAGCAATTTGATACCCATTATCAATTCTTTAAAAATAAAGAAATATAACTTTTACTGTAAATTTCAAAATTCTACATCTTTCCTTTTTCCCTCTAATTGTGTATTTCTGTTCCCCATATATTTTATTACAATATACTGTTTCTCATGTTTGAAAGTTTTTATTCATCACCTATCATTGGGCCTCCCTTGTGGTTCAGCTGGTAAAGAATCCGCCTGCAATGTGGGAGACCTGGGTTCAATGCCTGGGTTGGGAAGATCCCTGGAGAAGGTCAGGTATTCTGGCCTGGAGAATTCCATGGACAGTATAGTCTATGGGGTTGCAGAGAGCTGGACAGGACTGAGCGACTTTCACTTTCATCATATATCATTGCAAAAAAAGCCTATTATTTAAAAATGTTAAATCCTATTTTGAATGTAAAAATTCTGCAATTATAATTATAGTTAATAGTAGATGAACAATCACAAAGATAAATATACATCTTGATAATTATTAAATATAAAAAAACAGAATCTTATTGAAGTTGCCTTTCTTAAGCAGATGGATAGAATTATGAGTTCATGTGCCTGTGGATGAGTAATACTTATTATTAGAATGTGACAAGGGTTGACTGTAATTTCTATTCCTGATTTTCTTCTATGATAGTTGGGATCTCTGAGAAACTTGGATCACAGAAAGCATATTTCAGAATGGAAGGAGTTTTGTTGTGGAAATGTCACTTAATTTTTTGAAGGCCTTCCAAGTTATATTTTCAATGATCTAATATCAATAGTTGCATTAGATTCTCCTTCAATTCTGTTGACAGCAAAGACTTGGAAGCCACCTGACATGTACAGAAATTTGTTACTCAGTCATCAGCTTTATTAATTTTCTCAACACCTACAGCAATATTTTGAATCTTACTTAGAAATTAAAGATTTGAATTTCTTTAGAGATTCCTATTCCTTGAGGCAATGATCAGATTCTAGCTGGGGTGGGAGAACTTTCTTATGCAAAGTGAGAAAAGGGCAATTGTGAAAACTAGGTAAGGAAGGAGTTAGTATGAAAGTTAACCTCGGCCCCAGACCCATTCTCAGATAGATCAATTTTAGGAAAAATATCACAGAGAAGTTAAGAATGTAGCCATTGATTGCATTGAATCCATTCAAAAGTCTCCACTGGGCAAAAGCCTGGGCAGCCCTTGGAAAATCTTTAGACACTCCCTGCATTATCAAATTTCTCCTAGTTTTCAAGCTTTTGGCTTATTGAGAATGAAGCATTTAGCAATTTGAAAAAAATAAAATAAAATAAATAACACAAAACCATAATTCCACAGGTCAATCTAATAACTCCAGTTGCGAAAGTCCTAAAATAAATGCTGGCAAATAGATCAACAGAATCTTAAAGGAAAACTAACCAGTAGAGTGTATTTAAAGAATAATTAAAAAAAAAAGAAATCTATTACTCCCAACCACAAATTAATAAAAAAGTCTTCCTAAAATGTAATGCAATTCTAATACAAATTTCAATGGCAACATATTTTACACTTGACAAAGCATGTGCTTATCTTGATCGATCTCCAAAAGGCATTTGGCAAAGTTTAAAATTCATTTCTAATTAAAAATAGTCAAAATTCTCTGATGGAGGCTAGTGTTAGTGGGAGAAAGGTTGAGGGAAAAAGGATGTACAGTCTCACGGTACCTTCCCCAAGTTATCTGTTAGCTATAGAAGGAAAGATAGTTTCTGGTGGAGAAAGCGCGGTAGGAGCTTCGTGAACCCTTGTGATCCCTGTGATACAAAATGATACAAGGCATGGAGGAGGACACAGCATCACTCCTGTGAAATTCTCACCAAACATACATAATCACAATTATGTGAAAATACTAGACAGACTCAAGAGGAGCAACATTTAGCAAAATAACAGATAGATTCTTCAATGGATTCTCAATGATGTCATGGTTAAGAAAGACAAGGAAAGATTGAGAAACTATTACAGACTGCTTGAGATTAAAGTAACATAAAATTCTGAATTGGATCATGGAACAACAGCAACAACAAAGACATTAGTTAAACAAAACAAAACTGATGGAATCTGTATAAGTTTTGAGTTCCTGGCATTTCTTGTGCCAATGTTAATTTCCTGGCTCTGATCAAAGTATTATGGTTTTGTAACATGTTAACATTGAAGGAGAATGCGAGAGGAATATATGGAAAGTCTGTGCTATTTTTCAGCTTTTCTATTAAGCCTAAAAGTAGTTCAAAATACAGTTACAAAAGAAATGCAGGGTGAAGATTTTTTTTAATATAGTGATTTCCTCAGTTTGATAAGGAGTAAGCTCAACGTTCAGAAAACTAAGAGCATGGCATCTGGTCCCATCACTTCATGGGAAGTAAATGAGGAAACAGTGGAAACAGTGTCAGACTTTATTTTTTGGGGCTCAAAAATCACTGCTGATGGTGATTGCAGCCATGAAATTAAAAGACGCTTACTCCTTGGAAAGAAGATTATGACCAACCTAGATAGCATATTTAAAAGCAGAGACATTACTTAGCCAACAAAGGTCTGTCTAGTCAAGGCTATGGTTTTTCCAGTAGTCATGTATGGATGTGTGAGTTGGACGGTGAAGAAGGCTGAGCACCGCAGAATTGATGCTTTTGAACTGTGGTGTTGGAGAAGACTCTTGAGAGTCCCTTGGACTGCAAGGAGATCCAACCAGTCCATCCTAAAGGAGATCAGTCCTGGGTGTTCATTGGAAGGACTGATGTTGAAGCTGAAACTCCAATACTTTGGCCACCTCATGCGAAGAGTTGACTCATTGGAAAAGACCCTGATGTTGGGAAGGATTGGGGGCAGGCGGAGAAGGGGACGACAGAGGATGAGATGGCTGGATGGCATCACCGACTCGATGGACATGGGTTTGGGTAAACTTTGGGAGTTGATGATGGACAGGGAGGCCTGGCGTGCTGGGATTCATGGGGTTGCAAAGAGTCAGACATGACTGAGCAACTGGACTGAACTGAACTGACTGATTTCCTTAATCAGATTTTTTTTAAAATGCTATAGCTATCACACACCAAAGGCTAATCACGTGCTTATGGTGAAACACCAAAGACATTAAAATTCAGAAAAGGATATCTTCTATCACCACTATTACTCATGGTTTTTATAAAAGATCTAATGAGCGCAAACCAATAAAAAGTCCTAAGAAATATAAATCTTTGGAAGGAGGAGACAAATTGTTGTTATGGACTGTATAGTCCATGGGGTCCCAGAGTCAGACACGATTGAGCAACTCTCACTTCACTTCACTTCATAGATGATATAGTTTGCAACCTCTAAAATATAAGTAGATTAATAGAAAAGTATTAGAATAAGTAATGATTTAGGTAGGTGGTGAATTATAAAAGAAACACACAAAAATCAATTATTTTTCTATTTCTCAGTTAAAAATTGTATTGAATGAAATGAACTGAGTAGCATCAGACAAAATATAAACCATATATATATCAATGATTAATAACGTTATTTAGTACTTATGTGAAAAAAACAAAAAAATTTACTTACTGGCATAAAACATGATTTAACTAAATGAAAACATACAATTTCCTTGATAGGAATACCAGTTATTGAAAAATATGATTTCTCCTTAAATTTCTTGTACATTTAATGCAATTTCAATTGGAATTAGAATCAAAATGTACTTGAAATTGAAAAAGTGATTCTGAGAAATTTTTGAGTAACAAAACTAATAGTAAAAATGGTGTATTTTTAAAATATAAAATGTGGCATAAAGTTTCAATGGAACAGAAAACAATGAAAAAAGACTTCTGTAGCTAAACATTCTATTATGATAATTGTGGCATTTTAAATTACAGAGAATAAAATGGGTTATTTATTAACATGCTGCGAGAAAGGTTGATAAACATTTTGGAAGAAAATAAGCAAGACTTCTTAGTTCAAGTTATACATGAAAATAGACTTCAGATGGATTATAGAGTTAATCTGTAGAAGTGAGAAGAAAAAAAAAGGAGTTTTAACTGACTCTTACAAGAGGAAATGGCCATAAGGAAGAAATAATGAAAAGAGTAAGAAAAGAATAGTGTTATATCTGATTGCATGCAATCTATACTTCCTCACATCAAAACAAGCTGACAAAATTAAAAGGTTAAAAAATTTTTTTTCACCAAAATTTGACAAAAATGGATGTTAATACTTTCAACAAATGTAGAGATCCTGTAAGAATGAACTCTCAACAGAACGAGAGATTAAAACATAAATGGTCAATAAAAATTTGGAAATTATATAACTTATTGGAAAACAAGGCAAAAATCAGTTAAAACAGAGAGTGAAAAATAATTATTCATCTTTTGTATTGACAAAAGTTTTTCATAGTTTAAAAGTATAAAGAAGTTAATGAGATAGACAGAGTCATACACTGTTTAACTCATTTAAATATTCTGGAATGCGGTAAATCAGTAGCTTTAAAAATTCTGAAATTCTAAAGCCCGGTAAATCCGACAACCCAAATGAATAGCAATAGGAAATTAGTTAAATTTTTATATCATATGTGAAATATTACATCACTATCAGGCATGGCTTCCAACAGTTTTTAAAGTGGGAAAATGTGTCGTCCATCAAGTGAAAGTGTTAGTGGCTCAGTCAGTCAGTTCAGTCACTCAGTCATGTCCGACTTCTTGTGACCCCATGGACTGCAGCAGACCAGGTTTCCCTGTCCATCACCAACTCCCGGAGCTTGCTCAAACTCATGTCCTTCGAGTTGGTGATGCCATCCAACCATCTCATCCTCTGTGGTCCCCTTCTCCTCCTGCCTTCAATCTTTCCCAGCATCAAGGTCTTTTCAAATGAGTCCATTCTTTGCATCAGCTGGCCAAAGTATTGGAGTTTCAGCTTCAGCATCAGTCCTTCCAATGTATACTCAAGACTGATTTCCTTTAGGATAGACTGGTTTGATCTCCTTGCACTCCCAGGGACTCTCAAGAATCTTCTCCAACACCACAATTCAAAAGCATCAATTCTTCGGCACTCAGCTTTTTTTTTTGTGGCTAAGTCATGTCCAACTCTTTGTGACCCCATGGACTGTAGCCCACCAGTCAACTCTTTACATAGAATTTTCCAGGCAAGAATACTGGAGTGGGTAGCCATTCCCTTCTCCAGGGATCTTCATGACCCAAGGATCGAAATCGAATCTCCTGCTTTGCAAGCAGATTATTTACAGTCTGAAACCCAAGATGATCTTTAAAAATACACAACTCTTTGTGTTCCTCTACTTATGTCCCACAGAATCTCTCTGAATTTTCAATCCCAGTGCAGGACTTGGGAGTCAAAGTTTTTACATAAATCTCCAGTGAAAGCTGGTGAAAACTCCCTCTTTCAAAACACTGTTTTAAAATAATATTCAACACCGTTGGAAATTACTCTCAGTGTAGTGTGAAATTTAAAATACAAATGTATTTACTTGTTAGAATTCTAGTTTTGTAGAACATATAGTATAATATTTATATTTTAAAAACTGTTTATACTTTTTCAGTATTTCCGAGTCTTCTTTATGAATAGTCCTTAGTAATAATCACTAGTGGTAATCATTTTTTTAAAAAGATTTTTTTTAAAAGAGTTACTGTCTTCTTTCCCATCTCTTTTGCAGCCAGACACCTATCCTGCCTGTGCTTGACGAAATAAGCCAGGTCCTCAGAGAGCACATCAAATTTATCCCAAGACAACTACGGGATTATTTCCATGTGAATACTGGAGAAAGAAAGGCAGAGAAAAAAGAGTAAAACATTGTGCGCCAAGTGAAATGTAACATTTAGCTATTATCTAAATGAATTTTTATCACAGTAAGCAGCCAATCTTGATAATTGTTTTAAAAGATTTTTCCCTCAGTTGCAGTCTATGAGGGTGGGGTAGTGGTTGGAGTGGGTTTCTTGGACAAAGGTGGTGGTGTCAGGGGAGTTAAAACAAAGGGGAAAATCTCCTGAAACAAGAGTAACAATAACAAAACTCACATACACAAAACCAAAAGTCTCCTGGGCCCTGCATCAAAGGTAAGTAAGAGGAACTGAGTGTTAGGACAATTCTGAAATCTTTTGGATATATATTTATATGGTCAGCATATTCCGATCCTATACTTGTTCCACTAGGTTGTTCTATGTTCTTTAAAAGATCCAAGGCAATTGAAAAAGAGTTTGAAATATGCATTTATAGTTAGACTGAAATATGCACATTTTATCAAAAGATAAGTGTGTAAATTGCCCCTCAAAAGGCTACTCTGGTGCCCTAGAAAATTAATTAATTTAAGAAGCTTAACTGTTTCAGATTCCCAGGTGGTGCAGTGGTAAAGAATCTGCCTGCCAATGTAGGAGACTTAAAAGACATGGGTTTGATCCCTGGGTCTGGAAGATCCTTTGGAGAAGGACATGGCAACCCACTTCAGTATTCTTGCCTGGAGAATTCTATGGGTAGAGGAGCCTGACAGGATATGGTCCAGGGGTTGCAAAGAGTCAGACATGACTGAAGCGACTTAGCACGGACACATTTCTTTAACTGATTTCCTTCCTATCACTGCTTCATGGGAAGGTTGAAACTTGCCTGAATATTTGAGAAACATACCTGAACTATACATATGGTGACCATAAAATCTGTCATCCAATCTTGGCCCCTTTGAGAATTCAAGGGAGCTGTAATAACAGTTCTGGGATTGTCTTAGGCCCCCTTTCTACTGCAGACACGGAAGACATGGTGAACACAGGCTGTTCTGGAGCCAGAAGGTAATACATTTGTCTCTAGACTCAGTAATAAGGAAAAGCTGGGCTGAAACATTACACACAGTGACTTCAACAACTTGCTTGTGCACTTGACTGGTTCCTCTGGTGTGTAGCACATTTCTAAAAGGCCCTTATGGAGGTTTGGAGGGAGAGAAACAAGAATCCATTAGAAAAATATAGAACCAGCTTACATAGAGTTCATGCTCCAGCTGGACACACAAATAATTAAGCAGTGATTCCAGAGAGAGAAGATGGTGGTCCAATGGGTAAGATGAGAAACCAGTGGACTGTGGAGAAATTTAGGCAGTAAAATTCATCTGCCTTGTGAGGGAAATGGTGGGGGAGAGGAAAGGGGAGAGAGGCAGAGGAAAGAATCAATAATGAGAGGGCATTTTCCACTTTGGTGTATGGATGATATGGCCTCTTCTGAGATGCTTCCTTCTTGCCTAGAGAATCCCATGGACAGAGGAGCCTGGTAGGCTGCTGTCCGTAGGGTCGTACAGATTTGGATACGACTGAAGCGACTTAGCATGCATGCATGCATTGGAGAAGGAAATGGCAACCCACTCCAGTATTCTTGCCTGGAGAATCCTAGGAACAGAGGAGCCTGGTGGGCTGCCATCTACGGGGTTACACAGAGTCGGGCATGACTGAAGTGACTTAGCAGCAGCAGAGATGCTTCCATCTTTGGGGAGAACTATTGCATCAATTCACTGATATCCCAGAGACTTCTAATGGGCTTCAAATTTCTCATGACATTCATTATCAGAACCAAAGTGAGATGAGATAAATTGATCCACCTATCAACATATAGAAATGAGAGGAAATTGAGTTGTTTGACACATACAATTCTAAGCAAATTGTTTAAACTGTGCAAAAATAGTGACATACTTATAGGTGATTTGGACACTGCAGTGATTCAGTCTTCATCGTTGTTGTTCAGTCGCCCAGCCATGTCCGAATCTTTGCAACCCCATGGACTGTAGCACGACAGGCTTCCCTGTATTTCACCATCTCCTGAAGCTTTCTCAAACTCATGTCCATTGAGTCAGCAATGCCATCAAACCATCTCATCCTTTGTTGTCCCCTTCTTCTCCTGCCTTCGATCTTTCCCAGCATCAGGGTCTTTTCTAACGAGCTGGCTCTTTGCATGAAGTGGCCAAGGTATTGGAGCTTCAGCTTCAGCATCAGGATATTCAGGACTGATTTCCTTTAGGATTGACTGGTTTGATCTCCTTGCAGTGCAAGGGACTCTCAAGAGTCTTTTCCAACATTACTGTTCAAAAGCATCAATTCTTCAGGGCTCAGCTTTCTTTATAGCCCAACTCTCACATCCATACATGACTGCTGGAAAAATCATAACCTTGACTAGATGAAGACTCTCGAGAGTCCCTTGGACTGCAAGGAGATCCAGCCAGTCCATCCTAAAGGAGATCAGTCCTGGGTGTTCATTGGAAGGACTGATGCTGAAGCTGAAACTCCAATACTTTGGCCACTTGATGAAAGACCTGAGTCATTAGAAAAGACCCTGATGCTGGGAAAGATTGAGGGCAGGAGGAGAAGGGGACGACAGAGGATGAGATGGCTGGATGGCATCACCGACTCGATGGACATGGGTTTGGGTGGACTCAGGGAGTTGGTGATGGACGGGGAGGCCTGACGTGCTGCGGTTCATGAGATCGCAAAGAATCAGACACAACTGAGTGACTGAGCTGAACTGACTAGATGGAACTTTGCTGGCAAAGTAATGTCTGCTTTTCAATATGCTGTCTAGGTTGGTCCTAGCTTTTCTTCCAAGGAGCAAGTGTTTTTTAATTTCATGTCTGCAGTCACCGTCTGTAGTGATTTTGGAGCCCCCAAAATCAAGTCTGTCACTGTTTCCATTGTTTCTCCATCTATTTGCCATGAAGTGATGGGACCCGATGCCATGATTTAGTTTTTTGAAAGCTGAGTTTTAAGCCAGCTTTTTCACTCTCCTCTTTCACCTTCATCAAGATGCTCTTTAGTTCCTCTTTGCTTTCTGCCATAAGGATGGTGTCATCTGCATATCTGAGATTATTGATATTTCTCCCAGAAATCTTGATTCCACCTTATGCTTTATCTAGCCTGGCATTTCGCATGATGTACTCTGCATATAACTTAAATAAGCAAGGTGACAATATACAGCTTTGATATACTCCTTTCCTAATTTTGAATCAGTCCATCTTAGACTTATCTTTAAATGTATTTATTTTTCCTGACACTAATAACCCTGCCAAGTTATTAGTAACAAAGTAAATGAAATTAGGCAGGCTATAAAATGTATAACAAAGTAAATGAAATTAGGCAGGCTATAAAATGTATATTTAGTAGAGGATTGGAGAAAGGGGAGCCAACTGCCTTTCCATTTATTAAGTGGTTTTAGCTAAAAAGGTGTAATTTGGTATATACGCCAAGAAAATCTGATACAAAGGAATCCCAATAGAGATACTTAGTGATGTGTTTGCCAGTCAGAGTGTATATAAATGTATGGTTTGCTCAAACTATTCTGGAAATCCAGAATTCATGTTTGTAGCCTTTTCACAAAACTCTTTATTCCATTTCAACTCTTTGCTCTTATTTAATTAAGATGTCTCAAAAAGTTTTGGAAAAACTATTCGAAGAGCCATTGAGATGTACGGAAGAAGAAAATAAAATATTTCTGCAACACACATCTCCATGGAGAGGAAACCAAAAGTGTTGGGTTTGCTGCTGAGTTTGTCTAAAATGGAACTTGTCCCAAAGTCCAAATCTCAAGCTGAATGGACAAGACAACCAGAAAGACAGGGAGGAAGAAGCAAAGGCCTAAGGGGAAATGTCCACTGAGAAGACATTCTTGCATTTTTAAGAAAATTTAGGATGTCAGAGAATATTCAGAGTCCTAGTCAGGTAGTTTAGAACAATTGATTAGAAACCTAAGCCTCCAAAAATCTTTCTCCATTGCCTCTTTTCCTTCCATCTGACTCCTCTGGCAGGGCCCAAGGGAGCCACGTGGTAAACTGACACTGAAAGGAACAGACCTAGCAGAGCCTCAGTCCTTTGATTGTGTTTCCCCCACCCCACCCCTGCCCTATCCCCACTCAGGTTACAGCCCTGCAGTTGGCGTTGTCCAGACAAAAGAGCAGCGGCTCCCTTCTGAAGACTGCCTGGACCACAGCCACTCTACCCCAACCTCTAGCCTCCTCCTGTTTCTTCCTTCAGCCCCTCCCCTTCTGCATTTCTTGAGTGAAACACTTAGAAACAGGCAGCCTGGCAGAGGACTTCCCAGGGCCACACAGACTTGGATCGCCCAGCTTCCCTATCCTCTCCCCGAATGGCTGCCCTAGGATTTTTGTTTCCTCCTTTGTGCTTTCTGGGCACGGAGTGCCCCTGCTCTCCAAAGAGAACCCTAAGGAAGTAGGATGGAGGGAGTGGACTCTGATTGTAAGAAGGGTCTTGGATACCTAGCTGTATATAACTAGGTGGATATTGAGTGGATGATGTCAGTTAATGATGTTGCCTAATTTTAAACGATGATGCTCTTAGATCTTAGTACAGTTGTCCCTCGGTATCCGAGGGGAATTGGTTCCAAGACTCCTGACAGATACCAAAATCTATGGATGCCCAAGTCCCTTATATAAGATGACAGTATTTGCAGCTAACTTGTGCATCTCCTCTCATATGCTTTACATCATCTGTAGATTATTTACAATACCTAGTACAATGTAAATGCTATGTCAGTAGTTGCCAACACATGGCTAATTCAAGTGCTGATTTTTGGAAATTTATGGAATTATTTTTACAGAATATTTTTGATCTTCGGTTGGTCAAATCTATGGATAGGGAAGATGTAAATACTGAGGGCCAACTGTAATAACAATATGATGTGTTTACATGTTAGGCACTGTTCTAAAAACTTCCCATCTATTTAGACATTTAATCCTTAAGATGACCCCATGAGGTGATGTGTTTTTCTCCTTATGTCACAGACGAGGAAACATGTGCAGAGAGGTAAAATGCCTTGCATGCTACTCCCCAGATGAGCTGTAGAAGCTCTATTCATTGGGATTAGGTGATGATGGGTGAAAGATGGGAGGTGGACAGAGAGAGAGAGAATGAAAAGCAGAATCCCTAGTTTAATTGTCTGGTCCAAGGTACCAGAATTGTGTGTGTATAAGAATGTCCTGGGAGACTGGTTTCAACATAGATTGCTAACCCCACTCTGGGTTGCTTCTTTAGTAGGTCTGGGGTGGAGCCTGAGAATTTGCATTCCCCAAAAATGTCCAAGTGCTGCTGATGCTGTTCATTGGACAGCCACATTTTGAGACCACTGTCCTGGGAAGTTGCCTGAGTTGACACTCTCTCTTTTTTAAAAAAATCATTACACTTATTTAATTTCACACCATCATGTAAAGCAAGCTGTTGAGGGCAACACAGGCTCTGGTTACACACCGCTTTTTCATTTGTACACTGGCCATCTTGGGGTATGAATAGTTAAACAAGTTAGACAGTGTCTGATTTAGCATGTTTAGAAAAACATGTTTTTAATATCATGCAATGATTATTTTTGTGAAGAGGATGATGCTATATCAACATTTAAGAGCATGAGGTAATTCATTCAGTCAGGTTCAAATCCTGGCTCAAATCACTAATTCTGGGGCTTTCTTGATTTTACTATGCATCAGTTTCTTTTTTCCTTCACTTATACTGAGACAAATTGTCATACAGAGCTGTGTAAGTTTAAGGTGATTTGACTTACAGATATTGTAAAATGATTATCATAGTAAGTTTTGTGAACAGCCATCACCTCATATTGATACAAAATTAAAGAAATAAAAAAAAGTTTTTTCTTGTGACAAGACACTCAGGATTTACTCCTTGAACAAGATAGCATGCAGCAGTATTGATTATATTTATCAAGTTGTACACTACATCCCTAGTATTTGTTTATCTTATGATTGGATGAGTGTACCTTTTGACTGCCTTCCTCCAATCCCCGCAACCTGCCAATGTTTGGCACTATAAACCTGGACCAAGCAGGCTCTGGGGAAAAACTACCAGCATGCTCCTCCAGAAGCTTCTGTTTCTCTTCCTGCCTTTACAGGGGTTTCAGACCTTTCTGCACATTCTGAACTGATATCTAGACCCATTTGTATGAATCCAAGCCATTGCAAGTGAGATAATGTTACAGCCTGGCTCCAGTGTCTTCTTATGTATCTTGCAACTAAGCAGGGGGCCAAGTACTAACAAAAACTCTTTCAACACTGTCCTTTTTTCCATGACTTCCATGCAAGATGTCATAATAGGAAGGACATAGAGGGGAAAATGAGGCCATCAACCAGTGTACGTTTACATCTTCATCCTCCCATTTCCTTACCACCCCCTGCCCCGCCACACAAGACTGGCTCCTACAAAGGGTCTTTTCTAGTGCATCAAAGTTGGGGCCTAGTGGCTAGTTAATTTCTGGCTTAATTCTTATAATTTACAATAATAAGAATACAATGAAAGAATGGGCATTAAGGTCAAAATAGCTTCCAATCTGTAAGAGAAGAAAGTGAAACAGGGACTTTATTTCAGTTTCCATCTTGGCATCCTATCTGTCTTGGAAGGGAGCAGGGAACTGAAGTCAGGGAACCTGGAAAAAATGTAGGCATGGCAGTCTTATATGGTGCCATGGAGGAGACATGGTCATTAGGGGGAGCATGTCTAAAGTCACTGCAGGACCTTTTAACTCTAGTTCAATGATGAGGTAGGCTATGAGGACAGAAATATAATTGGCATTAGGTCAAGAAATATTTCCAGTTAGAATCTTTGATATTACTCTATACTGTTACTTCAAAGATCATATTGATTCTTTTGCCATATGTAGCTTATGGGAATCCTGCTCGTTCTGTAATAAACCAAAACAGAAAATTCTACTTCATTCTCTCCCCAAGACTTTTTGTTTGTTTGTTTGATTTTGTGTAGGAGGAAGTAATGTTAGCCTAAGTGGGCTTATTTCAAAACATATGAGTCGTACAGTAATTCTCTCCCCTTCATCCTGGTGTTCTTCTCCCAGTGCTCTGGCTGGGATGGAGGGAAATTTATAGCCTGAAGCAGTTCTATGTCTGGTTTATGTATTAGTAATGCTCCATGACTGTACAGGCCAAGTGAAGGCAGAGCTCATAGCCCACAGCTTGTAACGCACTGTATAATTTTAAAATCTTCCTGTGTTTTTGGTAATGATCTGGCAATCCAAACAATTTGGTTTAAAAGCTGTTCTAGGTCATCTTACCCTTGTCCGCCTTATATTATGGAAACCGAGAAACTGTATTACTAAAGTTATAAAGGCCATCAAGATATGAGTCTAAATACAAGACATATTTTTATATAGCCATGGCTTCAGGAATTTACAAAATTATAAGTCTTGGTGTTCTGGACAGAGTCACTACCACCCAGATTCTTAGCAGAGCCCTCTTAAAACAAAGCTCAGCACCAAATAGCAAGACAAATGATTTTAAAGCATGGCGACAATAACTAGCTAAGTAATCAAACCTTTCTCTGAAGATAAAGTAATACTTCCTTAAATTTAGCCGGGTAACCCTCCCTAACCTCCGTTTTTTTTCTAATTCTGGTAATATTCGCAAGCAGAATATTCTTTATGACGGAATCTTAGAGGAGAAACACGTTTTGTTATAAAAATCATTGGCGTGTAAGAACTACTGCAGGCCCCAGACAGAAGAATGAAGAATGTTAACACTTTTTAGAAATTTTGTCACTTCAGGATAAGATCATGATTAGACTTATTGGGAGAGAAGAATTAGAAGTAGATTTGCTTTCACTGGTTAAGAATCAGCTCCAAACATGTCATTTCCTTGATCCAGAGCCCCATATCTTTTGAAAATGAAGCAGATATTATTATTGTCTTTTTTTTTTTCTTGTAGAAGATGTTGATCTGACATTTGGTGACGAGAATTGGTAAAATATCAACAGAAGTTTTACAAGTGAATGATCAGAGTAACAGTCCTTAGAATGAATTGAAGAGGTGGCAACAGGAAACAGTTCAAAATGCAGACAAGAGCAAAAGCTTGTGATATAGAAACAACTTAGCAAAGATTATTCCTTATATATTATTCTTTAGCAAAGAATAATCCTTAAACAACACAAATCTAATGCTTTCAATTCCCTTATCCAAATGTTGTATTGAACTCACATTGCGCTTCAGAAAAATTTTAGAATCTACTTGCTCTACTCTCTCTGTTCCATCCACCCTAGATTCTTCTAAATTCCTTCATCCCTCACATCTCCCTGCTCTACCTGAGTCCATTATTCTCCTTAAGCCTGGGGTGTTTTTCCCTTCCCCTCCCCCTTTTGCCATCCTTCAGGTCTTAACCACAATGACCTCAGAAAAGTTTCCCTTGATCCCCAACTCCAGGCCAGTCACTTCCTGAGATGCTTCCATATTCCATACTTCATCTCAGCACTTAGCACAACTGTACTTAACTTCTTTCAAGACAAGTGTGATGGGTTGCATGGTGGCCCCCCAAAAGATATGTCTATGTCCTAATTCCCAGAATCTGTGAATGTGACCTTATTTGGAGCAACAGTCTTTGTAGACCTAAAGTTAAAAAAATCTCAAGATGAACTCATCCTGGAATTGTTGTTCAGTCACCCAGTTGTGACTTTGCAAGCCCATTGACTGCAGCATTCCAGGCCTCTCTGTCTCTCATCATCTCCCTAAGTTTGCCCAAGTTCATGTGTATTACATCAGTGATGCCATCCAGCCATCTCATCCTCTGATGCCCTCTTCTCTTTCTTCCCTCAATGTTTCCCAGCACCAGGAACTTTTCCAATGTGTCAGCTGTTTGCACGAGATGACCAAAATACTGGAGTTTCAACTTCGGCATCAGTCCTTCCAACTAGTATTCAGAGTTGATTTCCCTTAAGATTGACTGGTTTGATTTCCTTGGTGTCCAAAGCAAGGGTTTCCTTAAGTCCAATGACAAGAGTCCTTAAAAAAGAGAAGCGGAGAAAGATTTGAGCCAAAGACACAGAGAATAAGGTCACATGGAAGCAGAGGCAGAGATTAGAGTGATGTAGTCCAAGCTAGGAAGGTCTATAGGTCACCAGAAGCTGGAAGAGGCTGTGAAGGAGTCTTCTCTGGAGCCTACAGAGGGCAGCTCTGTTGACACCATGTTTTGGGACTTTTGGTCTCCAAAACTGAGAGAACAAATTTATATTGCCTTTGAGCCTCTGAGTGTGCGGTAATTTGTTCCACGGCAGCACTAGGAAGCCAATACAGCCAGAAGGATATATCTTCCCTGTTAAACTATAAGCATTAGGAGGCTGATTACTGAGACTGCTGCATGACAAGCAACTTGGGAATCACTGACAAATTAGATGGCTAATTCTCAGCTACAGGTACACACACGTGAGTTCAAGAGTAACCTATGTAATTGGAAAGACGGTTCTCCAGACACACAAGCTTGAAGAAAGTGTTACACAGCACATATCATAGCAGCTTCTACTGTCCTCTCATTATGGTGTTGCCATGCTCAGTTGCATCCAACTCTTTGCAAACTCATGGACTGTAGCCTGACAGATTCCTCTGTCCGTGGAATTTTCGAGGCAAGAATACTGGACTGGATTGCCATTTCCTACTCCAGGGGCTCTTCCTGACCCACAGATCGAACCCCCACATATCCTGTGTCTCCTGCATTGGTGGACAGATTCTTTACCATTGAGCCACCTGGGAAGTTTTCTCATTATGGTACCTCATAGATATTATATTAATCTTGTTTTGCAAGACTACAAAGAATCATAGTTTATTCTTCTCTGTTTTTCTTTGTGCGTGCATATGTGTGCCGTCACTCAGTTGTGTCTTACTTTTTGCGGCCCCGTGGACTATAGGCTCCCCTGTCCATGGGATTTTCCAGACAAGAATACTGGAGTGGGTTGCCATTTCCCTCTCCAGGGGATCTTCCCAACCCAGGGACTGAACACATGCCTCCAGCATTGGCAGGCAGATTCTTTACCACTGAGCCACCAGGGAAGCCCCTGTATTTCCTTGGGTTAGCTCTAAGATTTTTGTTTATTTTTTGTTTTGCTTGATAATTAATTAAATATTTGATTGCAAGCAATTGGTTTTCATGAATTGTTTCCTGAATACAAAGCCAATTCTCATGAAAGGCCATAGGTCATTTGAAAAAAAATTACCAAGACTTGGAGTCAGGGCCACTTGACAAACTGGTGTGATTTTATAACAGAGCTTGACCTCTATTACAACAGAAGTTACAACAGAGTAGCTTAGAGGTTGTAATTTTGTATCAGCTTCCTTCAATAATGGCATACAATATAATTAAGTTTTGGGTAGAATTCAACTTAGTAAGCATGTTCACATCTTTTTGTTCATCAAGACATTGTAAAAATTGTTTGAGACAGTATAATAATTCTTTGCTATTAAAAAATAAAATTATCTCCTCAAATTTTACAAGGAATCTTTGGATTACAAATATCTCTCTAAATTTGTTTGCTCCCGAGATTCATGAGTGAGAATTTGGCTAGTGAGAGATAACTGCATTACCTTATCTAGCGTTTTACTAGTGCCTTGTCAAGTTCATATCGTAGGATAAATAAAATTCAGACTGAGAGACAGTAAGCGACTTTCTCCAGGTCTCACACTCATTAAATGGCAATCTTGGGATTGGAACAGTACTTATAACTTCATGTTTATTTTTTATTATCACTTATTCCTATTGGCATGAGGGACCTCATTTTTGCTCATGAGGAAATAAATTCTGAGAGGCAGTTCATTGCATGGAAACTCAGAAGGTAATAAAGTTGGAAAAACAGAGTAGAGGATAAAGGGTGTTTGAAGATCAGCTGGTTCTGGTTTGAGGCTTGTGAGAAATTACTTCTAGTGGCTGCAAAGGAACACTGGAACCATTGGAATGGATGGATGTGTGTCCTTTTCCCAATTTCATCCAAAACTGTATTGACCTTATCTCTTTTGTATCACATGGATCCTCCTAAAACCTTATTTCAAGAAAAGAGCCAACTCTCACAATACAAACAAAACAAAATACTACACAATCAGATAATCTGAAACCCACATGTATGCTTGGTTGCTCAGTCATGTCCGACCCTTTGCAACCCTGTGGATTATAACCCGCCCGGCTCCTCTATCTATGGGGATTCTCCAGACAAGAATACTGGAGTGGGTTGCCATGCTCTCCTCCAGGGGATCTTGCCAACCCAGGGATCGAATCCAGATATCCAGCATTCCAGGTGGATTCTTTATTGTCTGAGCCACCAGGGAAACCCACATATCCAACTTCTAATCTAACACAGTGCATCCGAGCAGAGTCAGGACTGAACCTCAGACTCTGCCCTCCCAGACCTCACTACATGGTCAACCAGGCCTCTTATGCCCTTAGGTCCCCATGGTCACTGGTGAGGCCTTACTAATTGCCTTTTGCTTATCCCTACCCACAGTCTAGAAGCATTAGGCCTGGTTGAGAGACACGGTGTCATATTGGCCACTGGAGTCTGCGTTTTCTGGCCCAATCTTCAGTGTTGGACTTGGCTGATTTTTACCCAGAAAAGTAGACAGTGAAGTCTGTGGGAAGCTCTGCAGGGTTTTCCTTCCATTTTCCTAAGCCAGGCTTTTTTGGAATTATGGGGTCAACCCTATTTCATTAATAGAGCAGCCTTCCAATCAAGAATACTTCAACCTGGTCTTCTCTGTGCCCCATGATTTATCATTATTGCTAGCTAGTTTTAGAACTGCAACAAGAAATCAGCAAAGAGAACAGACACTTCTCCACCCTGCTTCCTCATTCTAAAAAGGTTGTTTTACAGCTACCTTAAGGAAAAGAAAGGCCCAACAATAGAGCAGGCAGCTTTTATTATGAGAATAATTTAGGTAGGCCTCATGTATGTTGCTCACTTAGAATTTGGCTAATATGCTCCACCTCTCCTGAGAAATGCTAAAGAAACCTTAGTGACTTCATATGGTCTCATTTGGACAGGCTTAGCATGATCTGTCGGAGAAGGCAATGGCACCCCACTCCAGTACTCTTGCCTGGAAACTCCCATGGATGGAGGAGCCTGGTAGGCTGTAGTCCATGGGGTCGCGAAGAGTCAGACACGAGTGAGCGACTTCACTTTCACTTTCCACTATCATGCATTAGAGAAGGAAATGGCAACCCACTCTAGTGTTCTTGCCTGGAGAATCCCAGGGACGGTGGAGCCTGACGGGCTGCCGTCTATGGGGTCGCACAGAGTCGGACATGACTGAAGCGACTTAGCAGCAGCAGCAGCAGCAGCATGATCTGTATTGATAATCCATGACATGGTTTTTTCCCATACATCTTAGACATCATATATTGTCTATTGATTTCTACCTATTTCTACCTATATTTCTACCTATTTCTACCTATATTGTCTATAATTTCTACCTATTGGAATTATTTGGATTCTATCAATGAAAGACTCCACTGGTTATCAAAATTTCTAACCAAATAAGAGATAAAACCTCATTAAGAATTAGTGAGGATGTTCTGCAATATTTCTGTGATTGGGAGTTGAAGAATGCTAGTCTGAAAGAGATGAAGAACATCTGTTTACTCTAATGATAAGCAATAATAAGCAAGCACAAAATTTCTAGCAAGTTGTCTTGGAAACAATATGCATTTTGATACTGAGGTTACTTTTTATTAAGTTCAGTTCAGTTGCTCAGTCATGTCCAACTCTTTGCAACCCCATGGACTGCAGCATGTCAGGCTTCCCTGTCCATCACCAGCTCCCAGGGTTTACTCAAACTCATATCCATTGAGTCGGTGATGCCATCCAAAAATCTCATCCTTTGTCATCCCCTTTTCTTCCCGCCTTCAATCTTTCCCAGGATCAAGGTCTTTTCAAATGAGTCAGCTCTTCCCAGCAGGTGGCCAAAGTATTGGAGTTTCAGCTTCAGCATCAGTCCTTCCAATGAATATTCAGGACTGATTTCCTTTAGGATGGACTGGTTGGATATTCTTGCAGTCCGAGGGATGGACTCTGAAGAGTCTTCTCCAACACCACAATTCAAAAGCATAAATTCTTCAGTGCTCAGCTTTCTTTATAGTCCAACTCTCACATCCATACATGACTACTGGAAAAACAAAAGCTTTGACTAGACGGACCTTTGTTGGCAAAGTAAAGTCTCTGCTTTTTCATACGCTGTCTAGGATGGTCATAATGTTTCTTAAAAGGAGCATGTGTCTTTTAATTTCATGGCTGCAGTCACCATCTGCAGTGATTTTGGAGACTCCAAAAATAAAGCCTGTCACTGTTTCCATTGTTTCCCCATCTATTTGCCATGAAGTGATGGGACCTGATGCCATGATCTAGTTTTCTGAATGTGGAGCTTTAAGCCAACATTTTCACTCTTGTTTTTCACTTTCATCAAGAGGCTTTTTAGTTCTTCACTTTCTGCCATAAGGGTGGTGTCATCTGCATATCTGAGGTTATGGATAGTTCTCCCAGCAATCTTGATTCCAGCTTGTGCTACATCCAGTCCAGTATTTGTCATGATGCACTCTGCATATAAGTTAAATAAGCAGGGTGACAATATACAACCTTAACATACTCCTTTTCTGATTTGGAACCAGTCTGTTGTTCCATGTCCAGCTCTAACTTTTCTTCTTGGCCTGCATACAGATTTCTCCAGAGGCAGGCCAGGTGGTCTGGTATGCCCATCTCTTGAAGAATTTTCCGCAGTTGGTTGTGATCCACACAGTCAAAGGCTTTGGCATAGTCAATAAAGCAGAAATAGATGTTTTTCTGGAACTCTCTTGCTTTTTCAATGATCCAATGGATGTTGTCAGTTTGATCTCTGGTACCTCTGCCTTCCCCAGCTTGAACATCTGGAAGTTCATGGTTCACGTACCATTGAAGCCTGACTTGGAGAATTTTGAGCATTACTTTGCTAGCATGTGAGATGAGTGCAATTGTGCAGTCGTTTGAGCATTCTTTGGCATTGCCTTTCTTTGGGATTGGAATGAAAAGTGACCTTTTCCAGTCCTGTGGCCACTGTTGAGTTTTCCAAATTTGCTGGCATATTGAGTGCAGCATTTTCACAGCTTCATCTTCCAGGACTGGAAATAGCTCAACTGGAATTCCATCACCTCCACTAGCTTTGTTCGTAGTGATGCTTTCTAAGGCCCACTTGACTTCACATTCCAGGATGTCTGGCTCTAGGTGAGTGATCACACTATCATGATTATCTGGGTCGTGAAGATCTTTTTTGTACTGTTTTCTGTGTATTTTTGCCACTTCTTCTTAATATCTTCCGCTTCTGTTAGGTCCATACCATTTCTGTCCTTTATCGAGCCCATCTTTGCATGAAATGTTCCCTTGGTATCTCTAATTTTCTTGAAGAGATCTCTAGTCTTTCCCATTCTGTTGTTTTCCTGTATTTCTTTGCATTGATCACTGAGGAAGGCTTTCTTATCTCTCCTTGCTATTCTTTGAAACTCTGCATTCAGATGGGAATATCTTTCCTTTTCTCCTTTGCTTTTCACTTCCTGTCTTTTCACAGCTATTTGTAAGGCCTCCTCGGTCAGCCATTTTGCTTTTTTTGCATTTATTTTCCGTGGGGATGGTCTTGATCCCTGTCTCCTGTACAATGTCATGAACCTCTGTCCATAGCTCATCAAGTACTCTATTAGATCTAATTCCTTGACTCTATTTGTCACTTCCACTGTATAATCATAAGGGATTTGATTTAGGTCATACCTGAATGGTCTAGTGGTTTTCCCTACTTTCTTCAATTTAAGTCTGAATTTGGCATTAAGGAGTTCATGATCTGAGCCACAGTCAGCTCCCAGTCTTGTTTTTGCTGTCTGTATAGAACTTCTCCATCTTTGGCTGCAAAGAATATAATCAATCTGATTTCGGTATTGACCACCTGGTGATGTCCATGTCTTCCCTTGTGTTGATGGAAGTGGGTGTTTGCTATGACCAATATGTTCTCTTGGAAAAACTCTATTTATTAGCCTTTGCCCTGCTTCATTCTGCACTGCAAGGCCAAATTTTCCTGGTACTCCAGGTATTTCTTGACTTCCTACTTTTGCATCCAATGAAAAGGGCATCTTTTTTGGGTGTTAGTTCCAGAAGGTCTTGTAGGTCTTCATAGAACCGTTCAAGTTCAGCTTCTTCAGCATTACTGGTCGGGGCATAGACTTGGATTACTGTGATATTGAATGGTTTGCCTTAGAAATGAACAGAGATCATTCTGTCATTTTTTAGATTGCATAGAAGTACTGCATTTCTATTAAACCTCATTTATTTCTATATCTACCTCAGAATTAGCTTTCTTTTTAAAAAAATTCACTAAAATATAGCTGATTTTCAATATTATGTCAGTTTCTACTATACCGCAAAGTATATCCACTCTTTTTTAGATTCTTTCCCATATATGTGACTTTTTAATCTTTTCTTGAGCTCCTTGCAACTTTATATCTGATGCTACTGCCAGTCCTCCATCAGAAGTGAGTCTTTGCCAACATTTAGGCCTTCCTGGATTAGATAACTAATTAGAAATCCTGGAAAACAAGTGACAAATGAACCAACTGAAAAGTCTGCTCCATTGATGGAAGTGAAAGGAAATTTTCTTTTTCATTTTCTCATCAAACATTTTCCTGTTGCCTGCCTCACTAAGGAGGAACAACTATTCTTAAACAAGATCTAACATTTACTTGAAACCAATAGTTTCCAGTAAAGAGTTTTAAGATAAATGCAGGCTTACTAGTAAATATTGGTTTAATCTTCAGGGAAAATTAAAAGCTTGTGGTTTGGGATTGACGGCAGAAGGCAGATGTATAAGGTCTAAGAACCGAAGGCTTGGTAAAATCCCCAAATAATGTCCTCTATTCCAGCTCCAGGCAAAAGAACCAGAATATACCCATTCATTTTCTCCTAAAGGAAAGAATTATCCCAAACCTAGGAGCGCTGAGTAAAATTCAATCAGTCTTTTTCAATGCTTTGCTTAGTAGTGCTATATATTAAGCTCTTCTCATAATTTACCCACCCAAGGGTCTGGTAGAATAGAAATCATGGTAATTTGTGCTACTTTTTGTGGAGACTGTGTCTTATAAACTGAGCATAATAGCATGTTGTGTGACTCCATTTATTGCCCAATTATAGTTCACGTGGGCATGTTTAGCTGAGTAGCATTAGTTGCTTTCTCTCACACACAGCTTTGCTGGAACTTTTCAAAAACATTTTGCTGATCGCAACTTGGTAATTGCTCATGTCTTATTCAATCCACTCATCATAAATGCAAGACTTACCTCATGTCCCATCGGTCCCTGGTTTATTCTTCTGTTGCTTCTTTTCTCCTTCTTTTTATGTACAGCCTTTGGTTGTTTTTTTTTTTTTTCCTGAAAGAGTATAAAATAAGATGCCAGCAAGCACTCAGCTATGCCATCTGGGTATGGTCTGAAATGGAATTCACCCCTGATGAACCAGAGGTGAGGGATGGCAGCTAGCTCCCAAAGGCCTCATCCTGCCCTCCTCCCTCCTGACTTCAGAGGGGAACACCCAGTGTCCCCAGAGATGCACACACAGATGCATGATTCATGATAGGAGGCTTGTTCAGCCAGCCACTCAACCAGAAGAGGTTTTCTCTACCCATTCGTCAAAGAGGTCTCATGGCCAGCAAAATGTGTGAGAGAACAGCCTTCCATAGGGAAGGGTTTAATTATCACTGTCGGTGGTTCCATTTATGGTCTTGTCTACTTCTGTGAAAGATTCCACAAGTGAAATGGGTTAAATTTCATCATGTAGCCCTCCCCACCCTGCAAAAAAAAAAAAAAAAAAATACATGAACCGATGCCAAACAGAAATGTCTTAGCAGAAAGCTTTTGTTCCTTATTGGAAGGTTTAGGGTTTCTGTGTGTCCTTGGAGGCTGTGTTCTAGGCTTTCTGAGGTCAGGGAATCCTTTGGGTTCATGTCAAGAAACTGTGTCCTCTCACTGTTAGTTGGGGAGGGAATTCCCTCAAGGTATGATTCCCAATAGTCACCAAATGAGGTGGTACCTAACAGCCTCACAGCATGACAGGTGTTTCTTAGGTTTTGCCCTTGGTCCACAGTATAAGAAAAGAATGTTTGGGGATACAGGGTAGTCAGAACACAATTCCCAACTGAAACAGACTTTTTGGCTTAATTGCCCTGAATAACACCAGATAGAAGGAAGAGAGTTTAGATTATCATGAACCTAATAAATATTAGGTTTATGCAAATGCAATTGTGGTTTTGGACGATGAATTTTAAATCATTGTAACTAGGCTCGAACACATTTTTATTAATCAAAATAGAAATCATTATAATCAACACAATTTTGCTAATGAGAAGTAAGTTTGTTTATTGTGTGTGTGTGTTGTGTGTCTGTGTTAGTTGCTCAGTTGTATCCGACTCTATGCGACCCTATGGACTGTAACCTGCCAGACTCCTCTGTCCATGGGATACTCCAGGCAAGAGTACTGGAGTGGGTAGCCACTCCCTTCTCCAGGAAGTTTGTTTATTCCTGTAGCGTAAATATCCATGCCTTGGGAGGCATTTGACAAACTCTTGAAAGCATTTTTTTGCATCTTGCTGGTTGCGGAAGCATTTTCCTGGCAAAAATTTGTTGAGATTCTTGAAGAAGTGGTAGTTGGTTGATGAGAGGTCAGGTGAAGATAGAGGAGGAGACAAAACTTCATAGCCCAACTCATTCAACTTTCAAATCATTGCTTGTGCAGTGTGCAGTCGGGCATTGTCATGGAGAAATGTGCCGTTTCTGTTGACCAATGCCAGTTGCAGACACTGCAGTTTTCAGTGCATCTCTTCAATTTTATGAGCATACTTCTCAGATCTATTGATTTTTCTGGGATTCAGAAAGCTGTAGTGGATCAGACTGGCAGCAGGCTACCAAACTATGACCTTGACATTTTTTAGGAGAAAATTTGCCTTTGGGAAGCGCTTTGGAGCTTCTTCTTGGTCCAGCCACTGAGCTGGTCATCACTGGTTGTTATATAAAACCCACTTTTCATTGCCTGTCACAGCCCCATCAAGAAATGATTCACTGTTGTTGCATAGAATAAGAGACAGCAACAGTTCAAAATGACGATTTTGTTTGATTTTTTTTTGTCAGCTCACGAAGCACCCATTTATTGACTTTTTCTCCTTTCCAATATGGTTCAAATGCCAAATGACTAGAATGGTCAATGTTGAGTTCTTTGGAACTTCTCGTGTAGTTGTAAGAGGATCAACTTTGATGATGGGTCTCAATTAATCATCATCAATTTCTGATGGCAGGTCACTATGCTCCTCATCTACAAGGCTCTCGTCTCCTTTATAAAACTTCTTGAACCACCACTGGACTGTACATTTGTTAGCAGTTCCCAGGCCAAATGTGTTGTTGATGTTGTGAGTTGTCTCCACTGCTTTACGACCCATTTTGAACTCAAATAAGAAAATCACTCAAATTTGCTTTTTGTCTAATGTCACTTCCATAGCCTGAAATACATATAAAATAAGTAGCAAGTAATAAATAATTAGCAGAAAATACATAAAGCAAGAAACATGCATTAAAATGATGTATAACATGACCATTTTTATTTGAGAATGTATTCCAGTATCAAAAGGCAAAGTTCAACAATATAAAACCGCAATTACTTTTGCACCAACTTAATTTTTTCATATATTCGGAAAGACAGAACACACAGAATCATTCACTTTTAACAATCATATTGATATCGATTTCACTACATCATTTGAATTAGTTATTCACCACTATAGCATAGTTGGATGCCCAATGATTTCCACCCATCAGATATTGCTTTTCTCCCTGTCCACCGTCTTCCTGTCTGTCTTGCCAGGACTTTCAGCCTGGAAGCTAGACCTCACCCTACCGTTAAGACAAAACCTTAACCTCAGTGAAATGGATTTAGAGAAACTTAGCCAACATTAGACATTCAGTCTGTGTATTGATTTCTGGCCTTTTGCCTTGATTCTTGAGACCTGGTCACCACCTATTTTCCCAATCCTGGTAGTAAATATACACCTATGCTCATGTCAAGGTCATCTATGCCTTGGGTCCTGATGATTGATGATCCTTGCCAAGTGGGAAGAACCCCAGACCTTGCCAGACTGGAAGTCTGCCCCCAAGTCCCCATTACCATGCTTTGGGCTGTGCTTTCCATCATAGAACTTGCTGAGGTTGCCCATTTTTCTGAGTGCCACCTACTTCCAGACTCTTGATTCTGGGTATGTCCAATCTCTAAGGAAACCCCTTTCCTCCAAGAGGCTCGATAACACCGGTTTTGCCTGTCTCCTGTGGCCATTTCCTTTATATGCTTGCTTCTGCCTGTTATAGGGGACTTCCTCTGAGGATCTATGTTGTGGCTTCATTCAGATCAGTGCTGTTCTAACTCAGAGACTGTGTTGTGACCCACCTGGCCTACACTGTCCCTTCTAGTTAATCTGGCCAAGTTCTGAGATGTGGTATGCAGTAACATCACCTAGAAATGAACATCATTGTAAAAATGCATAAGGGCAACCATAGTGATGCTTCTGACACAGATTAGGCTGGCATGAGATGACCAGCTTCCCCCAAGGCAGGTGCCCCAGGACCAAATGAGGAAGATTGCAGAGTGTTCCAATTAGAAAGAGCCATGGGACATACTTCATGTTAGTGGAGCCCAGGGCACATATATGTGTTTCCTGGGCACATATATGTAGGTAAAGGTAAAAAGAATCTTCTTTTCCCCTGTGGAACATATACCACAATGTCAAAGACAAAGAGAGTAAATCCATTGGAAGTGGTGATGAATGTTACCATACGAAAGGATGCTCATCGAACTTAAGATAAATTATCCCCACCATCTTTGTCTTATTTAGCAAGGTCTCCATGCAAAAATTATACAGCTCAGACTTGAAGATAATAACTAGCAGTAATTTTATGCTTATTATGTGCTGGGCCTAAGATAAATGCTTTACCTATATGATGTTATTCAATTTCCATAGAACTCTTCAAGGTAGGTATGCTTCTTGTTTTGATGAGAAAACCAAAATTTAGAGAGATAAACATCCTTCCCAGGGTCTACAGTCGGGGAATGAAAATCTGAAGCTTGATCTCAGATCTTCCTGTTCTAAATGATACATTGCAATCTTGGCCCAACAAGACATGCTACTAGAATAGGTTTTCTCTTCAAGATGTCATCACAAAATTTATCCTAGAACTTTTCAAGAATCTAAGATGGGTTTCAAGCCAAGAATGCAAGTTCCTGCTGCTTGTGAATGCGTGACCTATGGGAAAGCAGGAAGTGTCAGAAATCATAAATAGGAAAAGTGAAAACTAGCTGAACCAACCTTACAAGAAAATTTAATTATCTATTACTGCCAAAAAGTAGGTGCAGGGTTAATTTTTTGCTAGAGCAAAAATAATATTTGCGTCACGTTTCCTGTATACAAATTGTTCTGAATGTTCTCAGCTATTCTATACGGTTCTTTGTTCTTTTGACGTTATTTTTGTATATAAATAAAACCCCTTGTTTACATTACTGCTTCAGAGGCTTTGGGGTAGAAAAAGGAATGATTTTCTGAAATTGGTCCACCCTCAAATCATGCCATAGTGAAAACAATGGAGAGAGCAGGGTGGCCCACTCTAGCCTGCACAATTTGGCAATTACTGAAGAAAAAGAGTGTGGGGGTAGAAGCCAAGATTGTCACAAAAATGCTCTTGGTTTTGGTTAAAGCGGGATCCGTGGGAGAGGATGCACATGGTACCAGAGTACAGATGTGGGGAGGAGGTCAGGGGCCACCTGGATGTTTCATTTCTGGGCCATGAGCTGTAACAAGTCAATTCTAAAAACTCTGGTGGGAAACCTATCATGGGCTCACCAAGAGTTATGAGTAGAGCCCTGAGAGGCTGTGACTTATCCCAAGGGCGCCAAGTCAGGAAAAAATAAGTGAAAGAGTAACTTAGGGTCAAACGCTGATACCCAGGAAGCAGGACTCTGGGGCTGTGGGCAGTTTTCTGGGAGGGAGAGATTTGTGTGGCTCTGAGAAGGTAGATGGGAACAAAGCGGGTGACAACTCAGTGATGGGTGTGCCAGGCTCCAGACTGAAAGCCTTGCCTGTCTGGCCTCATGCAACAGTCAAGGCCACCGCCGAGAGGGGAGGGCAATAAGCAGCCCCATTTTAGAGATGAGGACTCAAGGTTTCAAAGAAGCAAGTTAATTCTCCAGAGATTGTGAACCCACAGTCTTGGCGACTCTCCTCTACTTATCTGCTGGAGATTTGGAGCCAGGCAGAAAGGGAGAGCATGCCTTTAAAAACAGTCACTATTGTTTATAATGGATTTGTGTCCCACTACTTTAAAAAACAAAACAAAACTGAAGTACAGTTCTTTTACAATATTGTGTCAGTTTCAGGTGTACAGCAAAGTGATAGGTATCTATCTATCTTGTTATTGTTGTTTAGTCGCTAAGTCATGTCCATCTCTTTTGTGACCCCATGGACTGTAGACTGCTAGGCTCCTCTGTCCATGGGATTTCCCAGGGAAGAACACCAGAGTGGGTTGCCATTTCCTTCTCGAGGGTATCTTCCTGACCCAGGGATCAAATCTGCACCTCCTGCACTGCAGGCGGATTCTTTATCACTGAGCCATCAGGGAAGCCCATCTATCTATCTAGCTATACTCTTTCAAATTCTTTTTCATTATAGGTATTACAACATATTGAATAGTGTTCCTTGTGCTATACAGTAAATCCTTGTTGTTTACCTATTTTATATATACTGGTGGTATCTATTTATTCCATAATCTTAATTTATCCTTCTCCCCTTTCCCTTTTGGTAATCTTAAGTTTGTTTTCTATGTCAGTGAGTCTATTTCTGTTATGTAAATTCATTTATGCTACTTGTAAATTCATTTGTACTATTTTTTAAGATTCTACATGTGATATCATATAATATTTGTCTTTCTTTGTCTGACTTACTTCACTCAATATGATCATCTCTAAGTCCATCCACTTTGCTGCAAATGGCATTATTTCATTTTTGTATAACTTAGTAATATTCTATTGTATATATGTACTACCTCTCCTTTAACCATTCATTGGTTGATGGACCCTTAGGTTGCTTTCTGGTCTTGGTTATTGTGAAAAGTGCAAATACAGTCAGTATTTACTGAGCATTGTTGTGAGCCCAATATTATCCTAGAACATTCTGAGGCAATCTCCATCTGCAGTATCTTTGGAAAGAAGTCCTGGTTGGAAAGTCCCACAGTTAATGACCCCACAGAGGGTACCCTTAAATTTATGCCTGGCGGGGGTTGCCCAGGTGACAGATGCCTCCTATACTACAGGGCATTCATCAGAGAACACCTGCACTTTCTTTCCTCATTTTCTATTCCCTTGAACCTGTTCCATACCTTCCTTTTCTAACATTCTCTGCTCCTCTGTGGCACTGAGAGGGCAAGGAAAATTTGGAATGCTATCAGAGGAGGACCCAGTGAAGACATTAAAGGAATATAGACAAACTAAAAAACCTAATCAGAGAAGAGTGATGGATGTATTGAAAGGATCAATTGCTGTGAATAAGAATTATGGGTTTGTTGGGTGGGGGGAAGGATTGGATCCTATACCTGCTGAATTTGAATTACCTATAAAAGACACCTCCTATGTCTAGCTGTGTTGCTTTTTTCTTTCTTCATATCCCTCTTCTTCTGAAAGTGAGAAACTCAGGCCCTGGGGTAAACATCATTTTTCAGGGACATTCAAGAGGCTCTGCTATAGAATTTAGTTAATTTTGCCACTACTCCAGCTTCATTTCAGGGTAAGACTGTTCTTGAGAGTATGCATTTATTTTCTAGTTTTCTCCTTCCTTCCCTCCCTGCTCCATCCTTCCTCATCTCTTCTGTCCCTCCCCCCTCCTCTTCCCCTTCCTGCTCCTTTTCTTCTCCTCTCTATCACCCATTTAACCTTTCCTCTCTTCCTCCCTACCTGATTTTTCCCTTGCTTCATTCCTTTGTCATACTTTCTTGAGCTGATACAATGAGCCTGCCGTATTAGGCACTGAGTCTGAGAAAGTCCTTGGGAGCTCAGGCTTTCAAGAAGTGCCCACTTAAGACTTCAAAGGCTCTCGAATTTCTTCTTTGCTGTGCCCACCTCGTAAAGTGTGGGCAGAAGGCTTCCAGAGGGTGAAGTGTTCACCAGAAATCTAGTAACAAATTTTTTCCTGTTAATCTCAAAGGGAGCTCACTATTTTTGATGGATCTCAGGGGAAGACTTTTATCCATCTTTTAAGAGATTGTAAAGGGTTTGCTTGGGGAGCAGGCTCCAAACCCAGGTTGACACAAAGCCAAAACCCTGACCACAAGTGGCAGCTATGCTCTTGATCAGAATGTGAAGTCAGCCAGGTGCCACTACAGGGTTCTATTCCTCTCTTTAGTGGGACTTAACTGGACAAGATTCCCAAAGTCCTCCTCACCTCTCCGTCTGCCAGAACCACTCACCAGATAAAGTCAAAACAAAGGAGAAGAACTGGTCTTTAGAAAGGGCTAAGAATATTAGAGAAACTAATATTTATTAAGGACCAATCAACTCATATTAAGTATGTGATAGACATCTTGTTGATCTAAATTCATCCTCATATGATTTAAATGTGGATGTGATCATTCTGTTTTAAGTAGATAAGGAAGCTTCTGGACTGAGAGATTAAATGCTCACCCAGGAGAACACACCAGCCAGGTGTAGGGCACAGATATAAATGCACGTCTGCACTGCCCTGCCTGCTCCCAGCGTCAGGCATCATCTTGCCCAAGGTTCTATGTGTGAGTGCATGACCTTGAAGCTAAGAAGGGCAAGGTACAAAAATACCTGATTCTTAGGCTCTTTAATTACTCCAGCCTATGAAAGCTGAGCCCCATTGGTCCACATTCCAAAGCGTCAAGGCATGTAGATATTTAAAATGAGCAGCTATTATGTGTTCAAACCAAATCGCCACGAGAATGAGCTCTTCCTTTTATTTATTTATTTTTTAAAGATTGTTTAGTGTGGACCATTTTTAAAGTCTTTATTGAATTTGTTACAATATTGCTTCTGCTTCATGTTTTGGGTTTTTTGGCCACGTGGCATACGGGATCTTAGCTCCCCAACTGGGGATCGAACCTGCAAGCCCTGCATTGGAAGTAAAATTCTTTAAGTCCTCCATGCCTCTCTAGTTTGTCCGGCTCTCTGCATGTGTGCATTTATATAACCACACTCCCATGAACCCTCGAATTTGTAATCTGCAAACAGACCTGATCCAACATTTCCTCTGGAAGCCCACTCTACCTGACCTTGACCCATCTGGGGACTGACATGCTGTACAGAAGTCCCACTGGGGACATCAGCCCTGCTTTTGGGGCTCTGACACAGCCTGTGCAGAATTTCACAGCTGGTAAGCAGGAGCTTCCCAGCAGGCTCTGCCAGCTAATTAGACCCTTTCTTTCTGATAACTCTGAAAATGATACAACCCAATCACGAGAGTTTCAGATCTCAGGAGACTGTGATGTTGTGACCTGTGCTATTAAAAAAGGCTTAAGGGCTCTAGTGGGATGGAAGCCAGAGCCTTGAAGGTCACATCATATCCAACATCTTTAAAAGTGAAAGGGAGGGAGGGGGCAGCCCCAGAGAGGACTCACTGGGGTCCTCTGAGGCTGGCACCTCAGAGTCCATGGTCCCTTCCTGTTCTCATCTCCAGCAAGAGTAATGTCACTAATGGGCATAAGATATGTAGTAAATCTGCTCTCAATGTCTGCCAAATAAATAGCTATATTCAAAGTACAATTATGGAAAAGGTATCAGTCTGACTTTTAGATGATCAGTAATTTGGAAACTACTCCAAAATGATTGAATAATTCAGAGTATATGCTACTACTCAATGTTTTTGAAAATCCAAATACTGATCTTGGAAAGGAAAAAGGATCTATTTGCTTAAAAAAATACCCTCAAATCAGAAAATCAGTGTGTTTAATGACATGAACTTAAATGATTTTTATGACAAAAAAGACATAAATTCAATTAAATATTAAATGCAAACTGAGGAAAAAAAAAACACTGGCAGCAAACATAAAGGCTGACATTTCAATTACACAAAGATATCTTTAATAAAAAAAAATACTCATACAAATGCTACTAAAATTGAGTAAAATACATAAACTAATGATATATCAAACAAAAAATACAAATGATTTACACACAGGCAACAACTTCAAGCCCATCATTAATGGCAAAAATGCAAATAAAACTATAATCAGATTTCTTGCATCTATTGTCCAGAATTTCTTTTTTGAAATGTCACTGTTCAGTGTTCGCAAGAGGGTCTTGCAATGATCTTTATCATGTCAGTTGGTGGGAATTCAGATTAACATAAATGTTTTGGAAAGCATTTGGCAATATGTTATAAGTCTTAAAAAAACTCTGCTCTTAGACCCATTGCCTTCCTGGAAATCTCTTCTAAGAAATAGCACAAGGAAAATCTATATGCAAAGATAATCATTAGAAAATTATTTATAATAGAAGATATTGGAGCAACTTCAAATTCAAACACACAAAAAATTACTAAATGGTAAATCCTTAAGATGACACATAGAGTACCCATCAAAGCTGGAATTTTTGAAGGACAGTGACTAAGATGGAAAAAATCCTAATGATGTGTTAAGAGAAAATATGATGTTATTAGTTGAAAATATGTACAATGCATTTTATTTTCTGTGAAAGGTGTACAGTCCAAATTTTATTTTTAAAAACTTTCTGTGAAATCAAAGATGACTTTGTTATCATTCAGTTACTAAATTGTGTTCAACTCTCCGCCAGGCCTTCCTGTCCTTCACCATCTCCCAGAGTTCACCCAAGTTCATGGCCACTGAATCGATGATGTCATCCAACCATCTCATCCCCTGCTGCTCTCTTCTCCTTTTGAACAGAGTAAAAAAGCATGAACAGGATAAAAAGGCAAAGATGACTAGGATAGCAAAATATTTAACTGCATTCATGATTCTGGATTTGGTCACCCACCTTCTGTAAAAATTCACTAGACCCAAGAAGAGTACAAATTATTGCAGTAAACTGAGTGCAGAGAGACCAAAAAAATAAAATAAATAATGTTGGGAGATGAAATTTGCTCCTGCAGGATTTTCTAGGGTAGAATATGAAACCCTGGTAACTGGGGGGTTATGCCTTGTGTGTGTGTGTGTGTGTGTGTGTGTGTGTAAGAGTGTGGAGTTGTAGATAAGTCTGCCAACTGCTGATATATAATGGGCATAATATATAATGATATATAATGATACTTGTTCTCTGCAACATACCCGGAAGAGAATATGAATGTTCAACTCAACATCTGTGTTGAACACCATTTTAAGAATGGTGCTGGGCCTGTGAGGGTAATGTCCACATAAGAGTTTTACTCCTTCCAGACAAGTAAGCACCCTGTCCACCAGCCTTGTTTTTACTTTCATCCAAAATATTAAACTACAAAATATGTCTAACAACACAGTTCCAACGCAAATCGCTCTGTTATTGTCTTATATACCTGAGGTTTGAAGTGAAAAATGTACTAGACTGGAAGTGTATATAATGACAATAAAAATAAACATGTGATTGATTATTTGAGGTGGAACAATATATTTGTTAAGATTGTGGGCACTGGCATCACACTTTGTGTTTGAATCTCAGCTTTACCACTTATTTACCTTGGACAAGATTCCTTAGTTCCCCAAAGCCTCAGATTTCTCATAAATAGAGTAACCTATCTGATAGGGTTGTTGTGAAGATTTAATGAGATGATGTGCGTAAATCATTTAACACATGGCAAGAGCTCAGTAAATATTACCTATCCCTATAATTAACATTATAATAATTGAATAGTATTAAATATTTATTTGAGAACTTGGTATTTTCCAGGAACTACACCATGTTTCAAAGATACAAACGTGTTTCTTTACTCAACAGATGTTTACTGAGCACATACTATGTGCCAGACACTCATCTAGGGACTTGAGATACAGTAGTGGATGAAATAAACAAAGATCACTGTCCTCATGAAGGAGACAAACTATAAACACTGAATGTAAGGTGTAATAAAATTATGTAGGATGTGAGAAGGTGCTAAGCATTATCAGACAAGGAAAAGAGGATAGAGGACTGGTTGCAGTGTTAAGGAAAGGAGTCACATGTAGGATTCTAAAAGGTAAGTATTGAGGGACTTTCACCTGCCTCGTGGTCAAAAAAAAGAAAAACCAAAACTTAAAACAGAAGCAATATTGTAACAAATTCAATAAAGACATTAAAAATAGTCTACACCAAAAACATGTAAAAAAAGATCAATATAAAATAAATAAAAATAGAAGATGACCTTTGGCTTCATGGAATGCTCATCCTATTAAAGAGACTGACAAGAGGCCACAGGAAGTGAAACAGGATTGTAGTGAGTGTGATCAGCTTGCCAGGGAGAGGGGAACTCAGCATTGGTGAGCTGACTCTCGATGGAGAGGGCGGAAGCCCCACGTGAATGGACAAGACAGGAAGGGGATTTCAGACAGAATGGATGGTACACACCGAAGCAAGACAATGAAAGATCATGCATACCTGCAGCCTTATGAGGGACCGGGAAGGTGGGAAAGAAGCCTGGAGGTATAGGAGGGGTGAGGTAAGCAGGGCTTCCTGGGTGAGACTCAAGGTTTAAAATGGCTTATGCTGGCCACAGGGAGTTATTCAAGAGGCTTAGCTGAGGAATAATGTAACCAGATATAGGTTTTAGAAGCTGTGTTCTAGTGTGGGGAATTTATGTGTTTGTCAGTAAGATCTTTTAAGAGGCAATGTAACGATCCAGATGAACCTAAACAGCAGCAGGAAAGCTGGAGGGAGGCAATAGATTTGAGAGATATTTAGAAAGTCAACCGGAAAATACGAGTCACCCACTGAATGGAGGGATGGCCAGGATCGAGGACTCAAGAATGATTTCCAGCAGGCACAGAGTTAGAAGGCAGAATTAGAAGGAGGAAGGGATGACGGATGAAGAAATGCAAAAAAAAGCAAAACGGCTTTCTGAGGAGGACTCACAGATAGCTGTGAAAAGACAGGAAGCGAAAAGCAAGGAGAAAAGGAAAGATATTCCCATCTGAATGCAGAGTTCCAAAGAATAACAAGGAGAGATAAGAAAGCCATCCTCAGTGATCAGTGCAAAGAAATAGAGGAAAACAATAGAATGGGAAAGACTAGAGATCTCTTCAAGAAAACTGGAGATATCAAGGGAAAATTTTATGCAAAGATCGGCCCAATAGAGGACAGAAATGGTAGGGACCTAACAGAAGCAGAAGATATTAAGAAGAGGTGGCAAAAATACACAGAAGAATTGTACCAAAAAGATCTTCATGACCCAGATAATCACGATGGTGTGATCACTCACCTAGAGCCAGACATCCTGGAATGGGAAGTCAAGTGGGCCTTAAAAGCATCACTACGAACAAAGCCAGTGGAGGTGATGGAATACCGGTTGAACTATTTCAAACCCTGAAAGATAATGCTGTGAAAGTGCTGCACTCAATATGCCAGCAAATTTGGAAAACTCAGCAGTGGCCAGAGGACTGGAAAAAGTCAGTTTTCATTCCAATCCCAAAGAAAGGCAATGCCAAAGAATGCTCAAACTACCACACAGTTGCACTCATCTCACACGCTAGTAAAGTAATGCTCAAAATTCTCCAAGCCAGGCTTCAGTAATACCTGAACCATGAATTTCCAGATGGTCAAGCTGGATTTAGAAAAGGCAGAGGAACCAGAGATCAAATTGCCAACATCCACTGGATCATCGAAAAAGCAAGAGAGTATCAGAAAAACATCTATTTCTGCTTTATTGACTATGCCAAACCTAGGACTGTGTGGATCACAATAAACTGTGGAAAATTCTGAAAGAGATGGCAATACCAGACCACCTGACCTGCCTCTTGAGAAACCTGTATGCAGATCAGGAAGCAACAGTTAGAACAGGACATGGAACAACAGACTGGTTCCAAATAGGAAAAGGAGTGCATCAAGGCTGTATATTGTCACCCTGATTATTTAACTTATATGCAGAGTACATCATGAGAAATGCTGGGCTGGAGGAAGCACAAGCTGGAATCAAGATTGCTGGGAGAAATATTTATAACTTCAGCTATGCAGATGACACCACCCTTATGGCAGAAAGTGAACAAAAACTAAAGAGTGTCTTGATGAAAGTGAAAGAGGAGAGTGGAAAAGTTGGCTTAAAAGTCAACATTCAGAAAACTAAGATCATGGCATCTGGTCCCATCACTTCATGGCAGATAGATGGGGAAACAGTGGAAACAGTGGCTGACTTTATTTTTCTGGGCTCCAAGATCACTGCAAATGGTGATTGCAGCTATGAAATTAAAAGACGCTTACTCCTTGGAAGGAAAGTTATGACCAACCTAGATAGCATATTAAAAAGCAGAGACATTACTTTGCCAACAAAGGTCCATCTAGTCAAGGCTATGGTTTTTCCAGTGGTCATGTATGGATGTGAGAGTTGGACTGTAAAGAAAGCTGAGCACTGAAGAACTGATGCTTTTGAACTGTGGTGTTGGCGAAGACTCTTGAGAGTCCCTTGAACTGCAAGAAGATCCAACCAGTCCATTCTAAAGGAGATCAGTCCTGGGTGTTCATTGGAAGGATTGATGTTGAAGCTGAAACTCCAATACTTTGGCCACCTCATGTGAAGAGCTGACTCATTTGAAAAAGACGCTGATGCTGAGAAAGATTGAGGGCAGGAGGAGAAGGGATCGACAGAGGATGAGATGGCTGGATGGCATCACTGACTCGACGGACATGGGTTTGGGTGGACTCAGGGAGTTGGTGATGGACAGGGAGGCCTGGCGTGCTGAGGTTCATGGGGTTGCAAACAGTCGGACACGACTGAGCGATTTAACTTAACTGAACTGAGGGATGAATGGGTATAGGGGCTAGGAAGTAACCAACTGTGTCAGCTACCCTAGTACCATAGGTACCATGTCCATACCAGGACTACTATTACTTCTTACAATGATTGCTCCTCATGCTTTATTTTCATACTTAATATATTGCCATGCTTCGATATCCAAAGTGAAACTCAGAATTGGATAATGCAGGAGGAAAATGAATCCTTTAAGAAAATCAAACCATAGGAATCGGATCAAGTTGAGAATCTGAGAAACCTTCTGCATACTGAAAACAGGCACAAAATAATTTGTTTCAACAACACAGATTTCCTGCAAATGTAAAAGATCATTTGAAATTTAAAAAAAAAGGATGAAAAAATACTGTGTTTAAATCCCTGATAAATAAATGTAATAGCATTAAACTCAGGGGAAAATGTGAATAAATACTATAGAAACAGAATACTTCAAAAACAATTATCCAGAAAAAAAATTTATAAAGGGCAATTCGGTTTTGTATTTTTTTAAATAGGCTGAATAATCAAAGATGATTGACGTGCTTGTGAGTAGCTGTTTGATGGAAAGCTCTGCAGAAAAGATGATCCCAACATCAGGAAGACAGACCAAAGCCAGTGGTATTGTGACTGTATACTCCCATATACCTGAGATGGTTCTATGTTTAGACCTGTTATTCTAGCACTTTGAAAAGTGTGCTGGTTTGGAAAATAAATTATATTATCATTCTGCCAAGGGAATGTAGAGAGACAGCTTGGCAGTCCTCTCTGGTGGACGAAAAGAACATACGTTGATGTCCAACATGTGTGAGGGGCACAGCACCTTGGGGAGCCAACTGGCTCTGGCACCTTTGAAAACCATCTCAACTTGTGGCAAATAGGGCTAACGTCAGGAGCAGGTCCAGAAGTGCCAAGTGATTCCTCCACTTGTCTTCACTCTGCGTCACATCCCTATATGTGGAGCTGCCCTCAAAAGCAGTATGGCGGTGGGTGCAAACTAGTACAGCCACTATGGAGAACAGTGTGGAGATTCCTTAAAAAACTGGGAATAGAACTGCCATATGACCCAGCAATCCCACTGCTGGGCATATACACCGAGGAAACCAGAATTGAAAGAGACGCGTGTACCCCAATGTTCATTGCAGCACTGTTTACAATAGCCAGGACATGGAAGCAACCTAGATGTCCATCAGCAGACGAATGGATAAGGAAGCTGTGGTACATATACACAATGGAATATTACTTAGCCATTAAAAAAATACATTTGAATCGGTTCTACTGAGATGGATGAAACTGGAGCCCATTATACAGAGTGAAGTAAGCCAGAAAGAAAAACAACAGTACAGTATACTAATGCATATATATGGAATTTGAAAGATGGTAACGATAACCCTATATGCGAGACAGAATAAGAGACACAGATGCATAGAACAATTTTATGGACTCTGAGGGAGAAGGTGAGGGTGGGACGTTCTGGGAGAATAGCATTGAAACATGTATATTATCATATGTGAAACAGAACACCATTCCATGTTCGATGCATGAGACAAGGGCTCAGGGCCAGGGCAATGGGATGACCCAGAGGGATGGGATGGGGAGGGAGGTGGGTGGGGGGTCCAGGAAGGGGAACACATGTAAACCCATGGCTGATTCATGTCAATGTACGGCAAAAACTATTACAATATTGTAAAGTAATTAGCCCCCAACTAAAATAAATAAATTTATAAAAAAAAAAAAAAGAAAATAAAATAAAAAGATAAATCAAAAAAAAAAAGAAAAAGCAGTATGGCGGTGGGTGAGGTTGGGACAAGAGAGCAGCAGACTTGGGTATAGAGTCCAAGCCTGCCACTCAGGGTAATATGACCTTGGTTGAACTCTTTGACCTCTCTGACTCTCTGACCCCAGTTCCTCAGATCTATAGCAGAATGCTGTGTTCAGTCATTTCAGTCATGTCTGACTCTTTGAGGTGCTATGGACCATAGCCCACTAGTCTCCTCTGTCCATGGGATTTTCCAGCCAAGAATACTGGAATAGCTTGCCATGCCCTCCTCCAGGGGATCTTCCCTACCCAGGGATCAAACCCACGTCTCCTGTGTCTCCTGCATTTCAGGCAGATTCCTTACTGCTGAGCTACTGGGAAAGCCCACAGCAAAATATCAAGACTTAAAAAAAAAAAAAAGAAAAGTCATTAAAATATTATCTCATTTGGATGACCCAGGGCCATGTACTACCAGGCTTAAAGAGTTGATATGCCTGTTTTATACTACTTGTAAATATACCAATATTAAAGAAATATATGGTTTTTATATTTAGATATAACTATTTTAATTTGGCTGTATTGAATTTTCTCTATTAATAATTGCCTTGCCTTGATTTTCCTTTTGTTTAAAAAAAACAGTTCTGAGGGCTTCTGATTAAAAAGTTTAACTGAAGTAACTTATTTTCAATGTTGTGTTAGTTTCAGGTGTACAGCAAAGTGATTTAATTATATGTGTGTGTGTGTGTGTGTGTATTTGTGTGTGTGCATGTGTGTGTGTGTATTTTTAGATTAATTTCTTTTGTAGGTCATTACAAAATATTCAGTATAGTACACTGTGTTATACCATAGGTCTTTGTTGGTTATCTGTTTTATATGTAATAGTGTATATGTGTTAATGCCAAACTCCTAATTTATCCCTTTCTTCCACATTTGCCCTTTGGTAACTTAAGTTTGTTTTCTGTGTCTGTGAGTCTATTTCTGCTTTGCATATAAGCTCAATTGTATCTTTTCAGATTGCACATATAAGATATTTGTTGTTTTCTGACTTCCTTCACTTAGTATGATAATCTCTAGGTCCATCCATGTCACTGCAGATGGCATTATTTTATTCTTTTTTTGTGACCAAGTAATATTCCATTGTGTATATCTACCACATCTTCTTTATCTATTTATTGGTCAATGAACATTTAGTTTGTTTCCGTGTCTTGGCAATTGTAAATAGTGCTACAATGAACACTGGGGCACTGATTAAATTTTATTGTATGTGCAAAGTATTTGGAAGAGTCTTTGTGCTTATACTACTATAGTAAGCACTGGTCTAAGAGTCTCTTATTTATCTGATAGTCAAATGGAACTACACTCATGCAAAAGCAGAACCAGTTGTGCTTTTCTGAAATCTCATGAAAATGTATAACTGGCTGGGAAATGGACTCACCATTATTCAAACATGTGAGGAAAATGGATGCATCACTGATACACTGAAAAATTTGCCTTTTCTTTTCTAGACAGCCCAGCTCTGCTAGATCTTGGCTAAATGATTCTCCTTGCTTTCCTGTGCTGCTATCCTAAAATGAGGTGTCTTTCTTTCCTTTTTTTTTTTCTCGAGAATTGCGGCTCTTTCACCTAGAGTTTCCAAGTAAATTCAGCACTGTAAAGGCTACTATAAACACTAAGAAGTAACTTCTGTCAGCTACCCACAGCTTTGCAAAATCGTCCCTCTGAAGAAGGATTTGATTGAGGATAACCCGGTGGCCATTTAGCCTTCCACAGAGACAGTGTGAAAATCGTTTCCAATGTTCCTTGTGAAGACTGATTCATTGTCCCTTGAATCTCTCTGGCTTACATAGCTCATTCCAATATTGACTACCTCTGGATCCACATCAGAAATGTCTAGTCCCTTCTCCCTGTGGAAGACTTAAAATCATCTTTGGCAGAAAGTTACCTCTGGCCATTTTCCATCTCCTCCCTAAGAGGTCTGTTCTTTGTGTCTCATTCAATAGTTCAACAATGCTGCCATCTTGTTTCTTCCTTTCTTTCACTTTGTGACTATTTATAGGATTCATGGATTATAATTATAGATTTGACAGCTCTGAGTCCAACAGAACAATGGCTTCTCTATGTATCTAATATACTCTGATTAGTGGGGTATAAAATCATATACTTTTTTCTCTCAGTAACTACCATGAAACTGTTAAGAAACAGTAGAGATTGACTACATTTTTCCTAGACACCACTTAAGCACTAAATAATTAGACTGCCACTAAATAATTAGGTCGGAGAAGGCAATGGCACCCCACTCCAGTACTCTTGCCTGGAAAATCCCATGGACGGAGGAGCCTGGTAGGCTACAGTCCATGGGGTCGCTAAGAGTCGGACACGACTGAGCGACTTCACTTTCACTTTTCCCTTTCATGCACTGGAGAAAGAAATGGCAACCCACTCCAGTATTCTTGCCTGGAGAATCCTAGGGACAGCAGAGCCTGGTGAGCTGCCGTCTATGGGGTCACACAGAGTCGGACACGACTGAAGCGACTTAGCATAGCATAGCATAGCATAAATAATTAGGTAATAGTTAGGTAATAATACCTAACTTTGTGAAAACTAAAACGACAAATGCCATTAGTGATAGAAAACAAGGGGAAAAAAATCTTAATCTTGTTCTTGTTGTTGAGCAGTCACTCAGTCATGTCCAACTCTTTGCAACCTCATGGACTACAGCACACCAGGCTTCCCTGCCCTACACTATCTCCAGGAGTTTGCTCAAACTCATGTCCATTGAGTTGATGATACCATCCAACCACTTCTCCTCCTGCCCTCAATATCTCCCAGCATCAGGGTCTTTTCCAGTGAGTCAGCTCTTCGCATCAGGTAGGCAAAGTATGGAGCTTCAGCTTCGGTATCAGTTCTTCCAATGAAAATTCAAGGTTGATTTCCTTTAGGGTTGACTGGTTTGATCTCCTTGCTGTCCAAGGGACACTCAAGAGTATTCTCCAACACCAAAGTTCAGAAGGATCAATTCTTTGGCATGCAGCCTGCTTTATGGTTCAACTCTCACATTTATACATGACTATAGGAAAAATCATAGCTTTGACTATATGGACATTGTCAGCAAAGTGATGTCTCTGCTTTTTAATACACTGTCTAAGTTTATCATAGCTTTCCTTCCCAGGAGCAATGTCTTTTAATTATATGACTGCAATCATCATCTGCAATAATTTGGAACCCAAGGGAAAAAAAAAAATCTGTCACTGTTTCTATTTTTCCCCCATCTATTTGCCATGAAGTGGTGGGACCTGATGCCATGATCTTAGTTTTTTGAATGTTGAGTTTTAAGCCAGCTTTTTCACTCTCTTTTTTCACCTTCATCAAGAGGTTCTTTTAGTTCCTCTTCACTTTCTGCCATTAAGGTGGTGTCATCAGCATATCTGGGGTTATTGATATTTCTCCCGGCAATCTTGAGTCCAGCTTGTGCTTCATCCAGCCTGGCATTTCTCATCATGTACTCTGTGTGTAAATTAAATAAGCAGGGTGCCAATATACAGCCTTGACGTACTCTTTTCCCAATTTTGAACCAGTCTGTTTCATGTCCTGTTCTAACTGTTGCTTCATGACCTGTATACAAGTTTCTCAGGAGGCAGTTAAGGTGGTCTAGTATTCCCATCTCTTTAAGATTTTCCCACAGTTTGTTGTAATTCACACTGTCAAAGGCTTTAACATAGTCAATGAAGCAGAAGATTTTCTGGAATTCTCTTGCTTTTTCTATGATCCAACAGATGTTGGCAATTTGATCTCTGGTTCCTCTGCCTTTTCTAAACCCAGCTTGTACATCTGAACGTTCTTGGTTCACATACTGTTGAAGAATTGCTTGAAGGATTTTGAGCATAATCTTGCTAGCATGTGAAAAGACTTCAATTGTATAGTAATTTGAACATTATTTGGCATTGCCTTTCTTTGGGATTGGAATGAAAACTGACCTTTTCCAGTCCTGTGGCCACTGCTCAGTTTTCCAAATTTGCTGGTATATTGAGTGCAACACTTTCACAGCATCATCTTTTAGGATTTGAAATAGCTCAGCTAGAATTCCGTTAAGTCCACTAGCTTTGTTTGTAACAAAGCTTCCTAAGGCCCACTTAACTTCACACTCCAGGATGTCTGGCTCTAGGTGAGTGATCACACCATCGTGATTATCTGGGTCATTAAGATCTTTTTTGTACAGTTCTTCTGTGTATTCTTGGTACCTCTTCTTAACGTCTTCTGCTTTGTTAGGTCTTTACCATTTATCTCCTTTATTGTGCCCATCTTTTCATGAAATGTTCCCTTGATATCTCTAATTTTCTTGAAGAGATCTCTAGTCTTTCCCATTCTATTGTTTTCCTCTATTTCTTTGCATTGTTCACTTAAGAAGGCTTTCTTATCTCTTCCTGCTATTCTTTGGAACTCTGCATTCAGATGGGTATATCTTTCCTTTTCTCCTTTGCCTTTCACTTCTCTTCTTTTCTCAACTATTTGTAAGGCCCCTCAGACAACCACTTTGTCTTCTTGCATTTTTTTGGGGGGGGATTGTTTTGGTCACTGCTTCCTGTACCATGTTATGAACCTCCGTCCAGAGTTCTTCAGGCACTCTATCTATCAGATCTATTTGTCACTGCCACTGTATAATTGTAAAGGATTTGATTTAGGTCATACCTGAATGGTCTAGTGGTTTTCCCTACTTTCTTCAATTTAAGTCTGAATTTTGCTATAAGGAGTTCATGATCTGAGCCACAGTCAGCTCCAGGTCTTTTTTTTGCTGATTCTATAGAGCTTCTCTATCTTTAGGTGCAAAGAATATAATCAATCTAATTTCAGTATTGACCATTTGGTGATGTCCATGTGTAGAGTTGTCTCACGTGTTGTTGGAAGAGGGTGTTTGTGATGACCAATGTGTTCTCTTGGAAAAACTCTGTTAGCTTTTGCCCTGCTTCAGTTTGTGCTCTAAGGCCAAACTTGCCTGTTACTCTAGGTATCTCTTGACTACCTACTTTTGCATTCCAGTCCCTTATGATGAGGAGGGCATCTGTTTTTGGTGTTAGTTCTAGAAGATCTTGTAGGTCTTCATAGAGTTGTTCAACTTCATCTTCTTCAGCATTGGTAGTTGGGGCATAGACTTGGATTGCTCTGATGTTGAATGGTTTGCCTTGAAAATGAACCAAGATCATTCTGCTGTTTTTGATATTGCACCCAAGTACTGCATTCTGGACTCTTTTGTTGACTATGAAGGCTACTCCATTGCTCTTAAGGGATTCTTGTCCACAGTAGTAGATGTAACAGTCATCTGAGTCAAATTTGCCGTTTCCCATCCATTTTTAGTTCACTGATTTGTAAAATGTCGATGATCACTCCTGACATCTCCTGCTTGACCATTTCCTATTTACCTTGATTCATGGACCTAACATTCCAGGTTCCTGTGCAATATTGTTCTTTGAAGCATTGGTCTTTATTTTCACCACCAGACACAGCCACAATTGGGCGTCATTTCCACTTTGCCTCAGCCTCTTCATATTCCCTCTGTAACTATTTCTCTGCTTTTTTCCAGTGGCATATTGGATACCTACCAGCCTGAGGGGTTCATCTTTCAGTGTGATATCTTTTTGCCTTTTTATACTGTTATGGGGTTCACAGGGCAAGAAAAATGGTTTGCCATTCCCTTCCTCAGTGGACCACATTTTGTCAGAACTCTCCACCATGACTCGGCCATCTTGGGTGACCCTAAACAGCGTGGCTCGTAGTTTCATTGAGTTACACAGGGCTGTGATCCATGTCATCACTTTGGTTAGTTTTCTGTGATTGTTTTCATTCTGTCTGCCCTCTGATAGATGAGGATAAGAAGCTCATGCAAGATTCCTGATGGGAGGACTGGCTGTGGGGAGACCTGGGTCTTTCTCTGGTGGGCAGGGCCATGCTCAGTAAATGTTTAATTCAAATTTATGCTGATGGGTGGGGCTGTGCTCCCTTCCTGTAGTTTGGCCTGAGGCAGCCCAGTCCTAGAGTCTGCAGTCTCTGTGGTAAGACATAGGCTTTATGGTAAAGATAATGCTGACCTCCTCATAAGAGAACTTACGCCAGGACACCTGCTGCTGCCAGTGCTCCTGCTGGCGGCACTCCTGACTCTGCCTCTGGTGGAGATTCCCAAACACTTGCAGGCAAGTCTGGCTCAGTTTTGTGGGGGTAACTGCTCCTTTCTCCTGGGTCCTGGTGGGTACAAGGTTTTGTCTGTGCCCTCCAAGAGTCTCTGTTTCCCCATCCTGTGCAAGTTCTGTAATCATATCCCGCTGACATTCAAAGTGAGATTCCCTGGGGATATTCAATCCTTTCGCCAGATCCCCAGACTGGGAAGTCTGTTGTGGGGCCTAGAAATTTTGCAAGTGTGAGAACTTCTTTGGGATAATTGTTCTCCAGCATGTGCATTGCCCATCTGGTGGCTCTACGGTGGGGCTAATGGCCACCTCCTCCAAGAGGACTTAGGCTACATGCTGTGCTTCCCAGGACTGCTGCTGCCAGCGCCCCTATCCCTACAGACCATGCTTTCATAGGAGACCCTCAAACACTCACAGATTGGTCTGGCTCAGTCTCTTGTGGTGTCACTACTCCTTTCCCTGGATCCTGGTGTGCACAAGGTTCTGTTTGTGTCCTTTGAGAACCAACTTTTAAAATTCTTTTGGAAATAAATAACTGTGTTAAATTTGATTTTGAGATTATACACTGATTTTTTTCCCCTTGAAGTAATTCCGCAGAACAAAACATGGAAATTCACTTTGGCAAGGAAAGGGTTCCCTTAAAAAGCCTATGATTACTTACTCACTTTTATGTGCAATCATCCCAGTGGTTCTGTAGTTGTTCAGGGAAAGAAGTAAACTTGTACCACAATTATTCACTCTTAGTGTCTGCTTCCTGGCTTTCTTCTCTGAAGAAGTCAGAGGCCGGTAGAGTCACACTGAGTCAAGGAAAACCATCTCATCTAAGAGATACAAAAAGAGCAGTTGAGAAAAGATGCGCATTTTCTGAGACAAAAGAATTGCCAAGAGAGAAGGACTCAGTTAAGTGTGTGAGTACATAAATGGCATGAAGTTTGGCTGGCTGTATCAAGTTCAGGTCTGTTCAGCCAAAGGGTTAGAGCAATTATAAGATGGAGTCTCTGAGAAACATGCCAGAACAGATATTTGGAATACTGGGGGCATCTGGGTACTTTAAACATTCTGTGATGTGACTGCCTGTGGATCAGGAATGAGTTCCTGACTAAAGATATTTTGAGCAATTGCCAAGTTGATGGAATTGTCAGAGAGCCAAAAATGAACACTCCTTGCATCTTAGGACCCAGGGCTTGAGGTTGCTGAGACCAGAAGGCTGCTTCTTTTTCTGATCTGAAAGGTGTTTCTTTTTAATATAAAAGGCAAAATCCAGGAATGTATCAGAATGTATTAATATTAAAGACCCCTACACTCACAATCACTTAAAAGGTGAATTGATTCAGTCTCTTATAATTTAGACACTTATAAAAACTGAGCTCTATATAGACTCTGACACTGATATTTCTTGATCATCTATAATGTTCTCAGTTGGTGCTAAATGGAACACTGGAAGTGATATTCAAATAGAAGGCATGATCTCTAAATTCAAGCAATATAAATTTTAGGTAGGGAGCCAAGACCAACACGTTTTGAGTTGATAACCAGATTGGTGAAGTAGAACAATATTGAAATGTTCAACTGTGTATTATAAATTGTCAATGTTATAGTCATTCGAAGAAGGAAATTATCAATGAGTAGGCCCTGATTCAGAACCTTCCAGGATGGGTATGCTTCAGCATCCACAGAGATGGGAAATTATTCCAAGTGGAGGAAAGTGCACTGTGAAGAGAGGCTTTGAGAATGACCTAGATGAGTAGAAATGAGATACAGGCTGGATTTTTGGTCGTTAAGTACTCTCAATCCTAAAAGGAAAATTAAACGAGAGCATGATGAGATCAGCAGAACTCCATTAGAACTGGCATTTGGAGAGTTTCATGACCCTGACATCGGAGAGTTTGCGTGATTTCACAACAGAGACTCTCTAGAAGCATGGCCAAGGAATTCAGCCTAATTAGGCAGGAAATAACAAGTCAGTAGGTTCCTTCTGCAGAAGAGTAAGTCTTTGAAATAAATATTTAGGGAAGATTAACCTGTGAGATCCTGTGAAGTGTGTACAAGAAAACAGAGACTGGGGATCAAGGAAGCCAATACAAACCAGTTTGAGCTTCCTAGTGTGGACCATGAATGTACAATGGAGGTGGGAGGGAGAGAGAGGAAGGACATGAAGTGTCATGAAGAAAGTAGAATGTGATCACTCAGTAGTCCCAGGAATTGGTGGGCAGAGTAAATCAAGGCTCATTTAAAGTTTTTAAGACTAAGGACAGGAGCTTCAGTTAACAGGTAATTGCAAAGCAAGGATGATGAATATAGTATCATAAGTTTAAGGAAATTGATTTAAAAGTCACAGTAAATCATTGGCAATGTGGAATTATAATTCGGGTAATAGTTCAAAGTGTTTCAGGTTTATCATTACCTGCTTGCATGTATAGACAAACCCCTCCCTGCTGGAAGGCTTCTCTTGCAATTAAGATATTTATATTTTGCATAATAATCCTTCCTATTTGTTTTCTAACAGGTACAAACCCACATAGACACACACTCCTTTGTGCAGTGTCTATTGGCATATATATATATATATACACACAATGGAATATTACTCAGCCATATAAAGGACAAAATTGTGCCATTTGCAGGGATATGGATGGACTTAAAAGACTGTCAAGAAGAGTGAAGTAAGTCAGAAAGAGAAAAACAAATACCATATATTAACACATACCTGTGGAATCTAGAAAAATGGTACAGATGAACCTATTTGCAGAGCATAAATAGAGACAGAAGTAAAGAACAAATGTATGGATATCAAGGGGGAAAGAGGGCGGGATTAATTGGGAGAGTGGAGTTGACATATATACACTACTGATACTATGCATAAAATAGATAATTGATGAGAACCTACTGTATAGCTCAGGAACTCAGTGCTCTGTGGTGACCTAATTGGGAAGGAAATCCAAAAAAGAGGGGATATATGTATATGTATGGATGGTTTATTCACTTCTGCTATACAGCAGAAACTGACACAACATTGTAAAGCAACTATATTTCAATAAAAATTTAAAAAACAAGAAAGAAACAAACAAATGTAAAAACCAAAAGTGTATTAGAATTCAGAAGCAGAGAAGCCATGAAGGACACTGAAGTACAGTGGCTGACATCAACAAAGATCTGAAGGTCACAAAATAAGGAGAAGAAAGGTAAAATAAGGAAAACAGAAAAATAACTAGAAATCCAGCTCACGTTATTACTTCCTCCAGCTATGTCTTCCTCCTTCCTAGTTATTACTCCCTCTAGCTACTGTATCTTGCTATGTCTTCCCTGATCATTCCTCACCAGGAAGATGGCTTTTTGCTCTAAGCTGCCCCACTCCAAAGGCACTTAACAATGAATTCCTAATTTTTTGTGTAAGTCTTTAATTTTCTTGCTTCAATAAGGTTTTAGTATGCAAGGTTGAAGTCTAACCTATCCTGTGCTTTACAGAAATATATGTTCCATAACATCATCTCATAATTTTTAATGGTTTATTTTTTATTTATTTATTTTATTTTTATAATGTGAGGTGACATGAAACAATGTAAACAGGAAATAATCCTACTTCTCTCATGAAATCATTAACATGGGAAGACAGGCTTGGGGTGTGTCATGGTTATTGGTCATCATTTTGGCTCTCCCCCTTTTTGTGAGAGACTCCTAATTTATGAAGCTGAATTGACCTTCTGCTCTAGAAGCTGCAAAGGCAGCCTGACCCTCTCTCACTTTGCCTTGCAATCAGGACATGGGTATGCAAATTGGACACACCTCTAGTATTTTGACACAATGAGGGAGCAACAGCGTAGCAGCCACTTCCAGTTTCCAGGAGCAGAAGCGGTCTGTGGGGTCAGTCGTCAGGGCAGAGGATGGTGCAAGCTAGAGCTGCCCGGGTTTTGAGGAAGCCATCGCAGCTCAGTGGCCTTTTCTAGTTCCAGTGCCTAACTGTTCTTTCTTAGTGTCCAGGTTTTTGAGGCTGTTCTTTGATTTTTCCAGTGTTTCTGGGAGGCAAAAAATATCCTTTCAGTAAAATTTTCTCTTGGTCAGTTTCCCCATGAAACTGAGAACTGGGGACTCCCCATTGGTAAATATTTTCTGTAGTTTTAAAATAAGTAGGGTATAGTCCCATTCTTCATTAGGGTCCATCAGACTTCGCTCTCTCCAGCAGGTGAAACGCAGCTGAGTCTGTGATCTAGGGATGTGTTCCCACTGATCCAATCTTTCACCTTCAGCAGTTTCCCTTGAAGAAGATATCGGTCAGTCTTGCCATCTCTTGCTCTTGGGAATGGCACAAGCTGCCATAGCCCTGTGTGTTAACAGCAAGCTTGATCCAAGGTGGTCATGACACCCCAGGTTTGCTCAGTGCAAGTCCAGCTGGAAATCCCTCCAGAGGACAGGACCAGAATGGAACACCCACCGTGGGACACAAAAATGAGAGCTGTGTGTGAAAAGCTCTGCTCCCCTCTGCTCCCAAGGAACATCTGTTTATTCACTTGTTTGTTCATTCTTTCAATAAATATTTATTGGACACTTGCCTACTAGGTAAAAAGACACATTCCTGGACTTAATGAGTATGAGACCTGGCTGGGAAGATACGAAGGCAGTCAACTTAGTACCATGCAATAGGGCCACTGATATTATAGAGCTAGGAACAGACTGAAGTCCATAGGGAGGGAGGAGAAAAGTCCAACTGGAGAGTAAGTCTATGCTTCAAAATAAGGGACAATTTTTTTTTCTTGTCTTGTAGGATGAATAGGCACTGGTAGGAAATTCCAGGCATTGAGAAAGGTATGTGAAAAGATCCAGAAATACGAGGTGAGTACAGTTGCCAATGACTCACTGTGATGAGGATCTGGGTATCTGAGAGGGGCAATTTGAAGAGATGAGAATTTCGCCGGTGTCTTAGAGATGGTGGGGTCCCATTGAAGGATTCCCACAGTCACTTCCAGTTTCTTTCTTACTCTGGTATTACTTTTCCTTTTTTTCAAGGAAGCTGATATGCTAAATCCTACAGTATATATATGATTCTGACCACTACCTGGCACATCAGGGGTACACACATTTTAGCAGCTCTTGTTTATAAGCAGGGCACGGGAGTTGCAGAGCCCCTCCAGGTTTTCTTGGAGCCCATTCAACTTTTTAGGAAGGCCAAAGCTTTTTCTTTCTTACTGGTCCTTGTTCTGGCTCTCAGCCATGCTTAAGCCTGTCCATCTGTCCTATAGAACCTCCCTTGGACTCTGCTTCCTGGGGAGCTGAATAGGAGTATCACCTAAGGCAGCTTTCTAAGTCCTGCGTTTACAGGGAGCTTTAAAACCTTGCAAATCACTGATCTTATTGTCAGGAGCTGGAAATCTTTCCTTTTACATCTTGGGAGGACGAGTGAGGAGCTGTATGGTGGGGGTGGCTGAGTGGGCAAAGGAAGATGAGAAAATTCGGCAGAGGCAGGGAAGGTACGCTGTCATTTGCTAAAGATGGGGATGTTGTGCAAGCGAGCAAAGTACTTTTAAAGGGCATCTCTTCATGACAATACACGAAAAAAATTTCTAAAGTTTATTTGGAAAATGTGAAACAGCTAAATTTACTTACAAACTGAATACATCTTCCAGCTAAGATTGGGCGGTGATAGGAGGAAAGAAGGAAGGAGGAAGAAAAGGAGAGGAAGACAGAAACCCAAAGGGAGACAGAGGATGACACAGGGAATAGGAGAAGAGATACGGGTTTACTGGATGGTCAATATTTTAAAAACCACTCTAAGTGACTCACTGTAACTCACCATTGTGTACATCTTTTCAAGCTTCTTAGAAAAAAAAAAAAAAACTGCTGGTACAGATGAACCTATTTGCAAACCAGAAATAGAGGCAGAACATAGAAAACAAACGTATGGACACTAAGGGGGGAAGGGAGGTGGGATAAATTGGGAGACTGGGATTGACATATACAGTAATATGAATAAAATGGATAACTAATGAGAACCTAAAAAATAAAAATACAAAATGGGGGTAACAGGTATGTCCCTTTTCTCCTTCCATGTCCTGCCACTACACACAAAAGTACCTCATAGAACTATCCATTTATGTCATCTTTTAACACCATAATAGAGGAGAAACTTCCAAAATTATACATAAATTCACCACATCCATATCTAACAATATACATATGTAAGAATAAAGACTAGATGATACATAAATTTTGAAAAATCTGCTTCGATGACACTCATCTCTAAGCATGATGAGAATTTCAAGGGCCCAAGGGTCCAGAAAACCTACTTCTACCTATGAGAAGAGAAATAACAAAGCTCTGAAGGCAAAATAAATCTACTTTGTATACATAAATATACAATTGCTTATGTATACATTCATTCAGGGCTTCCCTTGTGGCTCAGCTGGTAAAGAATCCACCTGCAATGTAGGAGACCTGGGTTCGATCCCTGGGTTGGGAAGATCCCCTGGAGAAGGGAAAGGCTACCCACTCCAGTGTTCTGGCCGGGAGAATTCCATGGACCGTAGAGCCCGCGGGGTCACAAAGAGTCGGACGCGACTAAGTGACTTTCCCTTTCACATTCATTCAATCACTCTGCAAAAAAAAAATTCAAAGCATATACCAGGGTTTAGAATATTCTATTCAAAGTCACATAGAGGAGAAAGATCATGAATGGTTGTAAATTAGCAGCAGCTTTTTGTAGCTAAAGCATAAGGGACAGGCCAGCAAGGGACACGGAGTGAGTCTTCTCTTAGGTCTACTACCTCAAAATAAGATCCTGTAGGGTGAGGCTTTCCCGAAGGCATCCGAGAAGCCAGGTCACATGATAAGATCTCTATTTTAAGACAACGACCTTATGCAGGGAGCTGGGCATCCTTGGAGGGTGTTGATTATGGAGACATGGAGATTCTTTACAGAGTCAGGAACGGACAATTCAATCTTAACCAAGGTGGCAACAGTGGAAGGGATTTGGATGTAGTGACCAAACAGAGGTAGAGTGGGGAGAGTAAGAGCTATGTGAGGGTGGTGGCTGAGAAAGCAGGAGTTGTCCAGGTTGACTCTTGGGATAACTAGACAAACTATACTATCAACTGACAAAACAGAAAAAATATAGGGAGAAGTCCATTTTGTCAGAGGAGAAATAATGAATTCCTTCCTGGACAGGAACTTCAAAGTAATCTACACACTTAAGTGGGCTTCCCAGGTGGCACTAGAGGTAAAGAACCTGCCTGCCAATGCAGGAGACATAAAAGACTCAGGTTCAATCCCTGGGTCAGGAAGATCCGCTGGAGGAGGGCATGGCAACCCACTCCAGTGTCCTTACCCGGAGAATCCCTTGGACAGAATCTGGGGGATTACAGTTCATAGGGTTGCAAAGAGTTGGACATGACTGAAGCGACTTAGCACGTATACACATACATGCACTTAAGTAGCATACATTTGGAAACCAAACATATATGTAACAGTTGAAACCTTGTGTGTTGAATTAAGTTACCCAGAGAAAAACTAGAAGGATTCAAGTCTGAAGTCAGAACTCTATGAAATACTGTGCTTTAGGGCTGTTAAGGAAAGAAGCATCTAGGCAGGATCCTAAAAAAAAAAAGCCAAGAGAGCTAGCATGGGAACCCAAGGGAGAGAAAGATATCCTAGAAGAAAAAAGCAAAAAAGCAATTCCTGAATGAAATGGTGAGATGGGTCAAGTAAGATGAGGACCAGAAAAATACTCGAGATGTGACGGAAGTTCTTAAGTAAACAAATTACTCTCCTAAGGACAGAAATGAATAGGGAGGGACTGTTGATGGGGAGATAAAAGGGCAGTAGCAGGAGCAATCTATTCTTCCAAGGTAAACAGAGGGCGGCTGCAAGAGGGAAACAAATTGAGCTTTCAACACATGGGAGAGACCAGCCCCTGTTTATCAGTGACTGAAAAGGACTGATAGGGGACTGGACAGATTCAAGATGTAGGATAGGTAAAGATATTAAATCAGTTACTAGGTTATGGTAGTGGTGATGATGGGAAGCCTAGAGCACAGACAGAGGGAAGAATTTTGGTGAAGAGATGGGGTACTTCCTTCCTTGAGGCAGTGAGGAAAGCATTCAATGAAGTTATTGATTTGTTTATAATTTGTGGGGGTCACAACCCTGAGTGTGTCCATGTCTGAGAGGTAGATTGAGGACAGTGCTGGAGCCTTGGAAAGAGGGATGTGGGTATGAAATATAAAGTTGATTGTGGAAGAGGATGGCTGAGAAGGACTGCAGACCCAGAGAACCCTGAGGCTGTAGCGACTTCGATGAGCACAGGGTTGTAAATTCCTAAGAAAATATTTAGTTGCTTCCTTAGGAGAGCAAGCAAGGCAGGGGTTTGGACTATTTGAAATTGAGTCCACATGTAAACCCATGGCTGATTCATGTCAATGTATGGCAAAAACTATTACAATATTGTAAAGTAATTAGCCCCCAACTAAAATAAATAAATTTATTAAAAAAAAAAAAAAGAAATTGAGTGGAATTTCTTCTGTATTCAGGAACTCTGAGCCTGGGGCACCTTGTGGAGTGAGGCCTTACTATCTGTTTGTAGGAAACACAGGTTTAGATATGGAGGTACACCAGGTAAAAGTTCATAAACTGGGAGCAGACATTGGCATAGTGTTTAGAAAGTTTTTACCCTGTGTAAGTTCCCATAGGCAAATTCACACTTAAGTAAAAAAAAAGAGGGAGAGAGAGAAAAATCAGGTTCCCAAAGCAAACCACTAAATAACTTTAGCAGAAGAGTCTTGCTTTTCAATTTCACTGCACTTGTTAAAGTAAACAGATCACTTTGAGGATAGGCTAGACAGATAGCCAAGGAGGTGGCCAACTGGTATCTCAATTACCCTGAGGGACCAGGGTCTGGAAAACTGATGACTCACACTTGGTTTAGTAAATCCATGAGCTCAGGAGCCTGGCTGTTAAGTCTTGGGCAGATATGTGGCCCTGTGTGTGTGGGCACATGCATGTCAAACAGCCAACAAGTTCGTTTCTCTGAGACGTATTCCTTTCATCAGCTTAAGAGAGTCTGTAGGAATCAATTAAGCCCTGTATATTTTCTGCCAGAGGTGAAAAACTGGCAAGAAATAACCTTTTAGACTTTTTTAAGGAAAAAAAAAGTCATAGTCAGACCTAGGATTCCATTTGCTGGTTGTTGGTTCACATCAGACTTTCCTTTGGAGGTAAACACCCTCTCGGCTGAGTATTGGGTGTTATGAGCCAAAGAAACCCTACCTCTTTGGTTACCAACTTGGCTCTAGCAAGCCTAAAGAAAGTTCTAGAAAATAGAGTGCCAGGTCATGAATACCCCTCAAAATGTAAGGCAACTCTATAGGTCAAATCTCCCAGAGAATTCTGATAATATGGTATATACCTAGGTTCTGTAAATTAAATTAAAGTTTTACAGATATCCTGCTAATTCATGAGTTAAGTACCTTCTCATTAGACTTTAATTATCTACCTTAAAATCTGACAGCAGATCTCACTCCACAGCACTTGAATTTGAGAGATGGAAAAACTCCATGGTGTCTCAGACTTACCATCGTAAGAGTGTGAAGGAAACTTTGAGATCATCTAGACGAATGGTCCTCCATCACAGTGACAAAACTCACTGTCAAGTTATGACTAAGAAAGCAAACCAAGAATCCATTTTAAAAAAGGTAAACATGGTTAAATATAAATAAATTTTAAAAGAAACCATAAACAAAGTTAAAATATAAACTATAAACTGAGAAAATTATTTTCAACACATATGGCAGATAAAGGATTTATGTCTATAATATACAAAGAACTCTTACAAACAACCCCCAAATGGGCAAAGAATATAAATAGGCTCTTTACAAATAGCAAATCTAAGTGTCAATAAGCATATGAAAAGATGCTCAACTTCTTTGCAGGTCAGAAAAATGGAAATTAGGGTAACACTAAAACACCGTTGCTCATCTACCAAACTGGAAAACATGAAGAAGGGTGGGAACCCATAGTATTGGTTGGGATGTAGAGAAGGGGGCCCATTCATACACTGATGGTTGATAAAAATCTACTATGGGTAAAAGCACATGCAGTCTTTAACCCAGTAATTCCAACCCTGACACTCTATTCCATAGAAACTAATGTAGATATTAAAAATATTAGTTAAAAAGACATTAATTGCAGCATTGCGAGTAATGCTTCAAAGTGAGTGCTCAAAAATAGGATATAAATAAATAATTTGGGCATATTCACACCAGAGAACACTTTCAAGACATTAAATAGAATGAATGAATCAATGCCAGTTGATTTGGCAGCTTTCCATACATAAGTGAAGAAAAAGCAAGAAGCTAAGAAGTGTGTATAATATTCCATTTTGAAAAATAGACAAACCCATTATTCATACACATACATATGTGTATACTTTTGTATATGAGTACATGGACATAGTTTTATAAAAGAATATTTATCAGGTGGACAATCCTGATTACACTTAGGTGGAAAGGGGAGAAGCAAGTGAAAAAAAAGGCACATACATTAATATCAATGACAGTAAACCCACTTCCCTTGGTATGATTCAGTTGATGTAAAAGTATTGTAAATAGTGTAAAACATAAATATATGTGTAGCAATGTATGACAGGGTGGCCCCTGAACGTTGATGGTATATGAGATTTCAGATCGTGTTAGCTTCCTTCTGTTTTTACGTATTTTCCATATTTGATTTTTATGACTGTGGTAAAAATGCATATTCCTGGCCCTACACTAGCCCAGCAAGGCAGAATCTCTGAATATGAGGCCTGTTTATTTAAGCCCTTCAATGGATTCTTATAGACTTAAAATAATTTGGTAGCCAATGATGTGCCACAAACTCTCAACCACTGTTGGGCACCCCTCAAAGGCATCTCCAGCAGATAGCCTCCTGCTTGAATGCTTTCAAGTGAGATGCTCACTCATTGCCTCACAGGGTAGCCTTTTTTCGTTTTTGGATCAGGTCTTATTGATACCACTTTTCTTTTCCTGTTAGTGAACTGGAATCTACTTCCCATGACTGAGTGATACTATAGTATTCAGGCGTTTGGGACAGTTCATGGTCAGCTCATGTTGTCTTGCACCATGATATCCTTCTCCAGAACACAGAGACTTGAAGCTTTGGCAGAAAGTCAGTGTGGTGATGAAGGAGAGTGCCTATATTACTTATTATCTAAACTAGAATACACAGGTGGAGAAGGAAATGGCAACCCACTCCAGTATTCTTGCCTGGAGAATCCCAGGGACGGAAGAGTCTGGTGGGCTGCCGTCTCTTGGGTCGCACAGAGTTGGAAACAACTGAAGCGACTTAGCAGCAGCAGCAGGATACACAGGCTTCCCCAGTGGCTCAGCGGTCAAGAATCTGCCTAAAATGCAGGAGATGCAGCAGGAGCTGTGGTTTTGATCCTTGGGTCAGGACGATCCCCTGGAGAAGGAAATGGCAACCCATTCCAGTATTCTTGCATGGGAAATCCAGGTGCCTGGGATCCTGGGACAAAAGATATTAAGTGGGACTGACGGAGTAAAACTGAGATGTCTAGTCACCCCATGACATGTCTAGTTTGCTCTGTTTGAAATATTGGGTTGGTCAAAAAGTTCACTTGGCTTTTTCCGTTAACAGCTTATGGAAAAATCTGAATGAACTTTTTGGTCAACCCAATATAAAGATGTACATCTGCTCATGTGTCTAGCATGTTCTCTGCTTCTTGCAGCTGTGTGAGGGTTCCTACCAAATGCCATCCCACTGAAGGGTACAACGGTCAAAGAAGGAGAAATTAGCCAGTGGAGATCTTTGAACATTAAGGAAATTCAGTTGCAATAATTTGTCCTTCTTGATGGCTTTTAAAGTGGTTATTGATTTCTAGGATACCATCCCTTTCAAGAATATTCCACTATCATACTCTCTCTTAGGTTTGTGTGTATAACTTTCTATTTAAAGGTTAAGGACTATTTGTCCATCTTCTTTCTAATGACACATGAGAATAGCCACAATTTCAGATTTCTGTAATACAGGCTTCATGGTCAGTGATGAGAAGTCAGGGCAGAGAACTCTGGGAAGTAACCCATAGAGCTATGGGTTGTAAGCTTTATGAGCATATGGGTGGCTCTGGAGGACCTTTTTGAGATCATGGGACACAAAGCAAGGATTATTTATGAAAAATTTCCACCAAGGCGTGGGCCTTTGCAGCAGAGAAGAGAATTAAGACACACACATATACCAACTATTTACTCCATTCTTTATCAATTAGGGTGCAAATACCTTTGGACTTTGTTTCACATGTTTTCTCAGAAATCAAGCTATACTTCGTTATATAGATAGAGCCAAGTGATGGGTGGAAACAAGGTTAGAAAAGATGTTTAGAGCCCATGGGGACATTGACAGCACTGTTTGATCTTTTCCATTCTACAACATGGTCAGATTCTGGAAAAAAAAAAAAAGGCAGTCACCAGCAACAACCCAGGGTTTTGTTTACACTTGCGAGAAGCTTCTGAGCAGAGCCGTGCCACTTCTTGCCTTCTCTGGCTGTCCGTTTTATGGTATAAATTAATGGCCTTTTGGGTTTGGCCCAGAGCAGTGAATTCCTCTTCACAGAGTCACTTTTCTGTAGCAAGACAGTCATCTTCAACACATCTTCAGTCCCAGGCTGGCAAGGAATAAAGCAAAGAACATTAAAGCTCAAAGACTTAGACAAGAACCTCCTTCAGAGCCCCAGCTCCACGACCCATGGCGAGGCACTGTGATAAACATGGCAAGTGTAAAACTAGTACCACTCTTGCAGACACACTTCTTTGATGGTAATTAATGCCAGAGGATGAATGTGACAACGTGGGTTTCAGGCTTGCCAGTTTCTCTCCTTCCGTTGAAAGTCTCTGGAGTCTATTTTAGCTTGGGTTACTTGTGACCACCCGCTTTGCATTCCATGGAATTGTCCCCAAAGCTGGTAACTGAACAGTCATGTTCCATTAGGCTGGTCCTTCCCATTTCAGCTTCACTCACTCACATCACATTCTCCCAACACTAGCCTCACCCCGATGTCAATGCCCTGGAACAACACTTTCCCTCTCCCTCCATCATGTTGAAATATCTTCAGAGAATTTTTCGTGAGATTTAACTGGTATTTCTGTATCAGGCATGCTTCCCTGGAGGCTCTGATGGCAAAGACTCTGCCAGCAATGCAGGAGACCTGGATTCGATCCCTTGGTCAGAAAGATCCCCTGGGGGAGGGATTGGCTACCTACTCCAGTATTATTGCCTGGAGAATTCCATTGAGAGAGGAGCCTGGTGGGCTATAGTCCATGGGTTCACAAAGAGTCAGACATGACCAAGTGATTAACACTTTCACTTTCACTTCTTTTAGTATCGGGCAAAGACTTAGACAAGAATCTCCTTCAGCCCCCATGCCAGCCCATACTTTTGCTCATTCCTCACTGGCCTTTTGAGGCCACCCTCAGGTATCTTCTCGCATCCTGTGGTGTTAGAAGGATCTGAGTCTTATTCCCTCTTGTTGTCAGTTCTCCCTCTCACTCCTACCATGCCCCACATACCTCTTTCTTAATTTTAGTGACCCCTTTTGAAAGATACTTCCTTTTGATGAGAAACTCAAACTTGTTTCAGTTCAGATGTTTGACAACAGTTTGCTACAGAAAGTTGGATGTGAGAGAAAAAAAAAGTGAACTGAATTTTTTGAACTTTTGGAATCACTTAGCTAAGGACATTGGTTTGGAATTCTACAATATATATTTCAAAAGGTATATCTACATCCAGCCTGGATTCTTCTTGACATTCAGTGTACTTTCAGTGGTGGAGGGTAGGAGAATATAGGTTAATTTCAACTTGGGAGGAAATCGTAGAACAACCAGTAATATTTTCTAAATCAAGATTATAGTGATTTTTAAAAAATAAATTATCTATTTAAATATTTTCACCATTACTCTATTCTGTTGCCTTAAAAAACCCGGAAATAACTCTGCTTACTAAATCTTTAGTCGCTGTAATAAATATTTTTACCCTGTTTAACTGAAAACTAAATGAACAGGACTAAACATAAGCAGTTGTGACTCTGGGATGTTCAGCAGCATGGTTAATGTGTTTGATATGTGTTTAGTGTGACATGAAGTCTCTCTTTGCGAGGTCTGCATGCTGAAAATCTCTGTCTCTGTCTTAAATTTGTAGAGGTATTTATCTCTAAGTCTCCATTTACCCACTGCCTTTAGCAATACTTAGCCAAATGTTCAGTTATCCAAATTAAGAAAGATCCTGAGACTTTGCCAAAAAGGAGACAAAAAAGCTACTCATCTAATCATTCATTTCCTTATTCATTCAAGATAAATTAAGCAGTTACCTTATAGAATAGTAGGTGTTCAATACACAGAAATACAGGACATGGTACTTGCCCTGACAAAGCTCACCATCATTCAAAGTTTGCTGTATATGCTCAAATTCTCTCTCATGAATCAAAAAGAGTAAGGCTCAGCTTTTTAGATAGCTCTTTTCTGCTTTGGGGCTTCCCTGATAGCTCAGTTAGTGAACAATCCACCTGCAAGGAAGGAGATCACGGTTCGATTCCTGGGTTGGGAAGATCCCCTGGAGAAGGGAAAGGCTACCCACTCCAGTATTCTGGCCTGGAGAATTCCATGGACTATATAGTCCATGGGGTTGCAAAGAGTCAGACACGACTGAACGACTTTCACTTCACTTTCTGCTTTATTAAGGGGAGGCCCTGGCTTTAAATCCTGCTTACAAAAGGTCAGTGGGAAAAAATTACTGTTTATGGCAATAGGCCAAGTTCAAGAGTGAAGCAAAGCCTTTGGAAAGATGTTCACCTGCTCTTTCTTAGTCTTCGTGCTCCCTCACTTTCTACAGGAGTATTTCAAATCTTTCTTCAGTTCAGTTCAGTCGCTCAGTCGTGTCCAACTCTTTGCGACCCCATGAATTGCAGCACGCCAGTCCTCTCTGTCCATCACCAACTCCCAGAGTCTACCCAAACCCATGTCCTTCGAGTCAGTGATGCCATCCAACCATCTCATCCTCTGTCGTCCCCTTCTCCTCCTGCCCCCAATCCTTCGCAGCATTAGGGTCTTTTCCAATGAGTCAACTCCTTGCATGAGGTGGCCGAAGTATTGGAGTTTCAGCTTCAACATCAGTCCTTCCAATGAACACCCAGGATTGATCTCCTTTAGGATGGATTGATTGGATCTCCTTGCAGTCCAAGGGACTCTCAAGAGTCTTCTCCAACACCACAGTTCAAAAGCATCAATTCTGTGGCACTCAGCTTTCTTCACTGTCCAACTCTCATATCCATGCATGACCACTGGAAAAACCATAGCCTTGACTAGACGGACCTTTGTTGGCAAAGTAATGTCTCTGCTTTTAAATATGCTATCTAGGTTGGCCATAACCTTTCTTCCAAGGAGTAAGCATCTTTTAATTTCATGGCTGCAATCACCATCAGCAGTGATTCTAGAGCCCAAAAAAATAAAGTCTGACACTATTTCCACTGTTTCCCCATCTATTTCCCATGAAGTGATGGGACTGGATGCCATGATCTTAGTTTTCTGAACGTTGAGCTTTAAGCCAACTTTTTCACTCTCCTCTTTCACTTTCATCAAGAGGCTCTTTAGTTCTTCTTCACTTTCTGCCATAAGGGTGGTGTCATCTGCATAGAAATGCTTCAGCATGTTGCCCAAACTAAAATCAATCAAGGTCTGCTCTGGACTCCATGTTTTCTCTTCTCTCTTAGGTTGGGACTATCATTTTTCTTAGCCAATGCCATTGATTCTACCTGGATGCTACTTGGATGCTACTCAATAACTTCTGCTCCCTGCAGTGTGTCCAACTGCCATTCTCCACTAGGTTATTTCTATTAGCATGAAACATGCTCAGATTTTTTTCTCATTAGTTAAAATGTTTTTAATTAGTTCTCTACTCATTAGCTAATTAATTTACCCTCCCTTGTCTATAATTGTGGGTTATATTCCCTCACCTCCTACTCATTTCTCAACTCATTCTAATCTGGATTTAGTCCCAACACTGGTGAAACAGCTCTTGCTGAGGACATGTATGATATCCATGTCCGTAATTCCAATAGTGATACAATTGTTTCAATTTATTTATTAAAAATAATAATTTCTCAAAGCAATTCCTGAGTCTGCTTTAAATATCAACTTGTCCTAGAAAGCACCATTCATTCCTTCAGAATTTATAAGGTACAGATACACTGACTTCTAATTTATTCTATGACTGCTGACAAGTCTGGCATCATTATGATTCCTTGTATGGGGCCTGTTTTTTTCTTATCTTTTTCTTTTTCCCCCTTCTCTGGAAGCTTTAAGATCGTCTCTTAATTCCTGGTGTTTTGAACATTCCCAAATGGTCTCTGTAATTTTGCTTTCATTCATTTTGTTGGTCTCCATTGGGTTCTTTAAATTTAGAAACTCATTGGTTTCTGGGAATTTTTCTTATATTACCTTCTTTGACAATTTTCTTCTCAATATGTTTATAGTCTCTTTTATTAGAACTCTTGCTATTCAGATGATGCAACTATGGCCTCTGCGTTAGTCAGCATTCTCCAGAGCAACAAACCAATAGGGCAATAAGGATTATGTATAGATGCACACATACACACGCAAGCACTCACTCTCACACACACATATATAATAAGGAATTAGCTTTAGTGATTATGGAGGCTGAGTAGTTCCAAGACTTAGAGTCAGCAAACTGTAGATTCAGGAGGGTTGATGGTGTGGTTCCAGTCCGAGTACAGACACCTGAAAACCAGGAAAGCAAATGATGTAAGTATTAATCCAAAAGCCAGTAAGCTAAAAATTCAAGAACAGCTGATATTTCATTTGGAATCTGAAGGGAAGAAAATACCAATGTCCCAGCTCAAGGTAGTCAAGCAAGACGAGTCCCCTCTTACTCAGCCTTTGGTTCTATTTATGTCTTTAATTGGTTGAGTGGGTCCCACCCACATTATGTAGGACAATGTGCTTTCCTCAGTCTACACGTTCAAATATTAATTTCATCCAGAAACACTTTTGCAGACATACTCAAAATAATATTTCACCCTACACCTGGGTATCCTGTGGTCCAGTTATGTTGACATCTAAAAACAACCATCAGTTCAGTCAGTTCAGTCGCTCAGTCGTGTCCAAGTCTTTGTGACCCCATCCCCAGCCTGAGCTCCCAACAGCTCCTACATGAAGAAAAATGGCAAATTTATAATCAGTTAAGTTCAGTTCAATTCAGTCGCTCAGTTATGTCTGACTCTTTGTGACCTCGTGAACTGCAGCACACCAGACCTCCCTGTCCATCACCTACTCCCTGAGTCCACTCAAACCCATGTCCATCGAGTCAGTGATGCCATCCAGCCATCTCATCCTCTGTCGTCCCCTTCTCCTCCTGCCTTCAATCTTTCCCAGCATCAGGGTCTTTTCCAATGAGTCAGTTCTTCGCATCAGGTGGCCAAAGTATTGGAGTTTCAGCTTCAGCATCAGTCTTTCCAATGAACACCCAGGATTGATCTCCTTTAGGAAGGACTGGTTGGATCTCCTTGCACTCCAAGGGACTCTCAAGAGTCTTCTCCAACACCACAGTTCAAAAGCATCAATTCTGCGGTGCTCAGCTTTCTTCACTGTCCAACTCTCACATCCATACATGACCGCTGGAAAAACCATAGCCTTGACTAGATGGACTTTTGTTGGCAAAGTAATGTCTCTGCTTTTAAATATGCTATCTAAGTTGGCCATAACCTTCCTTCCAAGGAGTAAGCGTCTTTTAATTTCATGGCTGCAATCACCATCAGCAGTGATTTTGGAGCCAAAAAAAATAAAGTCTGACACTGTCACCACTGTTTCCCCATCTATTTCCCATGAAGTGATGGGACTGGATGCCATGATCTTAGTTTTCTGAACGTTGAGCTTTAAGCCAACTTTTTCACTCTCCTCTTTCACTTTCATCAAGAGGCTCTTTAGTTCTTCTTCACTTTCTGCCATAAGGGTGGTGTCATCTGCATATCTGAGGTTATTGATATTTCTCCCGGCAATCTTGATGCCAGCTTGTGTTTCTTCCAGCCCAGCGTTTCTCATGATGTGCTCTGCATATAAGTTAAATAAGCAGGGTGACAATATACAGCCCTGACGTACTCCTTTTCCTATTTGGAACCAGTCTGCTGTTCCATGTCCAGTTCTAACTGTTGCTTCCTGACCTGCATACAGGTTTCTCAAGAGACAGGTCAGATGGTCTGGTATTCCCATCTCCTTCAGAATTATCCCCAGTTTATTGTGATCCACACAGTCAAAGGCTTTGGCATAGTCAATAAAGCAGAAATAAATGTTTTTCTGGAACTCTCTTGCTTTTTCGATGATCCAGTGGATGTTGGCAATTTGATCTCTGGTTCCTCTGCCTTTTCTAAAACCAGTTTGAACATCTGGAAGTTCACGGTTCACGTATTGCTGAAGCCTGGCTTGGAGAATTTTGAGCATTACTTTACTAGCATGTGGGTTGAGTGCAATTGCGCAGTAGTTTGAGCATTCTTTAGCATTGCCTTTCTTTGGGATTGGAACGAAAACTGACCTTTTCCAGTCCTGTGGCCACTGCTGAGTTTTTCATGTTTGCTGGCATATTGAGTGCAGCACTTTCACAGCATCATCTTTCAGGATTTGAAATAGCTCAACTGGAATTCCATCACCTCCACTAGCTTTGTTCGTAGTGATGCTTTCTAAGGCCCACTTGACTTCCCATTCCAGGATGTCTGGCTCTAGGTGAGTGATCATACCATCGTAATTATCTGGGTCATGAAGATCTTTTTTGAAAAATAACCATTACAGCCTCTTTTTCTTTCCTCCTTTTCTCTCCTGCTTTCTATCGCTACCTTTTTGCAGAGATTTTCTCAACTTTTATCTTTGATACTTCCATTGAATGTTTTAATATCTGTTATTATATTTTCAAGCTCCAAGAGCTTTCTTATTTTCTGAACCTTTTTCTCCTCCTTTAAAAAATAAACTCCCTTCATGTTCCATGGATCCCAATATTTTCTATGATATTTTTTCTTTTGAAGTTTTCTTCTGTAATTATCAACATGTTCTACTCATTTTGCCTCCTGATACCTTATAAAGCTCTATATAATTTTTCCCTTTCTCTACTGCCAGCACCTTAGTCCAAGTCACCATTTCCTCTCACCTGGACCCCATAACTCCTCAGTATCAGTCATTGATGCATCCTTCACTCCACAGTCAGAGTGATCTTTCACAGTGCAAATATGATGATGCTCCATACCTCTAGTTTCCCCTGTAAGGTCTTATAATACCTTCTCACACCACTGTCTACTCCTCCTATGACCTGTACTATATGTATAAATATACTTCATTTCTTAGATTTGCCATGTCTCCCATATAAGAAAACTTTTACATAACCCACCCTTTTCTGGAACATTCATCATATATATATATGTGTGTGTGTGTATATATATATATATATATATATATGTACTTTGCCTGATATACTTTGTCATATATTCCAACTTTTCTGATTTTTTTAGATTTCAATTTATTAAATCCATTCTCAATGAAATTACTTAATAACCCTATGAAAATGCACACTTATATGACCATATTCTTTCTCTGGGACATTTCTTTCAGTAAATTATTCTGTATTTATTCATGTGCTTAGCTTCCCCCCAGGAGGTTTAAGCCTCTTGAAAACAAGGATCATGTCTCTTTTGCTTGCCATCATATCCCCATGCTGAGTAAATGAATGAATGGGTCTCTCTTAGACTCTCTTAGTTGTTTACTCAATATCTACTGTTTTACTTTTTAGTAACAGAAACTCAATTTTTTTGGTGAGGCATTGTGCCCAGATAAACTGTAACTTCTCAGATTCCATGGCAGCTAGAGTGTCCTTAGAGTTTCATTCATTGTTCTGTTTTCTCTTCTTTTTCTTATCTGGAGTGAAGATGGGAAGCTGGACATGGAACAACAATCCAGCGATCACATAAACATGGGACCACAAGCATGTCGATGATAACTTCATGCTAAGGATGAGGTAGTAGAATGATAGAAGGAACTGGGGACCCTGATAATACCACAGAACCACAGCACCAACCCTGGGAAGTCAATCCTAATCTTATTATGTCCTTACATTAAGGGACTCTCGTTAAGTTTCTGTGCCATAGAGATGAACCCAAATATCCATCTGAGTAAATACCTGCCTATTCTGTGTTAGACTCCTATTTAAATTCGTTTATGAAGCTTTTTGTATATACTGAACTTTAAACCCTTTTGAAAAACATTAGAGCATGAGGACTTGAATTGTGTGGGAGTTGTGGATCACAATAAACTGTGGAAAATTCTGAAAGAGATGGGAATACCAGACCACCTGACCTGCCTCTTGAGACACCTGTATGCAGGTCAGGAAGCAACAGTTAGAACTGGACATGGAACAACAGACTGGTTCCAAACAGGAAAAGGAGTACCTCAAGGTTGTATATTGTCACCCTGCTTATTTAACTTACATGCAGAGTACATCATGAGAAACGCTGGGCTGGAGGAAGCACAAGCTGAAATCAAGATTTCCGGGAGAAATATCAATAACCTCAGATATGCAGAAGATACCACCCTTATGGCAGAAAGTGAAGAGGAACAAAAGAGCCTCTTGATGAAAGTGAAATGGTGATTGCAGCCATGAAATTAAAAGACGCTTACTCCTTGGAAGGAAAGTTATGACCAACCTAGACAGCATATTAAAAAGCAGAGACATTACTTTGCCAACAAAGGTCTGTCTAGTCAAGGCTATGGTTTTTCCAGTAGTCATGTGTGGATGTGAGAGTTGGACTATAAAGAAAGCTGAGTGCCAAAGAATTGATGCTTTTGAACTGTGGTGTTGGAGAAGACTCTTAAGAGTCCCTTGGAGTGCAAGGAGATCCAGCCAGTCCATCCTAAAGGAGATCAATCCTGGGTGTTCATTAGAAGGACTGATGCTGAAGCTGAAACTCAATACTTTGGCCACCTCATGCAAAGAGTTGACTCATTGGAAAAGACCCTGATGCTGGGAAAGATTGAGGGCAGGAGGAGAAGGGGACGACAGAGGATGAGATGGTTGGATGGCATCACTGACTCAATGGACATGGATTTGGGTAGACTCCGGCAGTTGGTGATGGACAGGGAGGCCTGGCGTGCTGAGATTCATGGGGTCGCAGAGAGTCAGACAGGACTGAGCAACTGAACTGAACTGAACTGACCAAAGACTAAGAGTGAAATTTGGTGAAAGGGGAGTTTTTCAATTGCTGGGGTCAACTTTGACTCTGCTTCCTGGGGCTTTTCTTGCTGCTACTGATTTTATATATATATATATATATATATATATATACATACATATATATATATATATATACATACATATATATATATATATATATATATATATATATATATATGGCAGAAAGTGAAGAAGAACTAAAGAGCCTCTTGATGAAGGTGAAGGAGGAGAGTGAAAAAGTTGGCTTAAAGCTCAATGTTCAGAAAACTAAGATCATGGCATCTGGTCCCATCACTCCATGGGAAATAGATGGGGAAACAGTGGAAACAGTGTCAGACTTTACTTTTTTGAGCTCCAGAATCACTGCTGATGGTGACTGCAGCCATGAAATTAAAAGACGCTTACTCCTTGGAAGGAAGGTTATGGCCAACCTAGATAGCATGTTTAAAAGCAGAGACATTACTTTGCCAACAAAAGTCCGTCTAGTCAAGACTATGGTTTTTCCAGTGGTCATGTATGGCTGTGAGAGTTGGACAGTGAAGAAAGCTGAGCACCGCAGAATTGATGCTTTTGAACTGTGGTGTTGGAGAAGACTCTTGAGAGTCCCTTGGAGTGCAAGGAGATCCAATCAATCCATCCTAAAAGAGATCAATCCTGGGTGTTCATTGGAAGGTCTGATGTTGAAGCTGAAGCTCCAATACTTTGGCCACCTCATGTGAAGGGTTGACTCATTGGAAAAGACCCTAATGCTGGGTAGGATTGGGGGCGGGAGGAGAAGGGGACGACAGAGGATGAGATGGTTGGATGGCATCACCGACTCGATGAACATGGGTTTGGGTAGACTCCGGGAGTTGGTGATGGACAGGGAGGCCTGGCGTGCTGCAATTCATGGGGTCGCAGAGAGTCGGACACGACTGAGCGACTGAACTGAAGTGAACTGAACTGATATATATATATATATATATATATGTATATATATATATATACTTTTCAGATTCTTTTCCATTAGAGATTATTACAAGATACTGAATATAGTTCCCTGTGCTGTGCAGTACTTCCATGTTTATCTATTTCACATATAGTAGTATATATCTGTTAATCCCACATTCCTTATTTATCCCTCCCCCCACTTTCCCCTTTGGTAACCATAAGTTTGTTTTCCATGTCTGTGAGTCTTTCTGTTTTGTAAACATGTTCTTTTGTATTAGTTTAATATTCTGCATTTAAGTTATATTATATGATATTTGTATTTGTCTGGGCATATATCTGGAAAAGATAAAACAATAGTTTGAAAAGATACATGGACCCCAATATTCATTCTTGCACTATGTACAACATCCAAGACATTGAAGCAACCTAAATGTCCATCAACAGATGAATAAAGAAAGAAGATGCTGTGCATATATACAGTGGGATGTTACTCAGCCATAAAAAGAACAAAATAATGCCTTTTATAGCAAATGGATGGACCTTGAGATCATCATATTAAGTGAAATAAATCAGAGAAAGGCAAATTATGTATATTGAGATATTTATTTATTGCCTGCTTTTTATGTTTTTCCCTTAGCATATCATAAAGTAGAAACCCTTTGAGGATATAAAACCTAGTTCACTCAACAATGTATTCATGATACTTGGCATAGAGGGGGTACTCAGCACATGTTTATTGAAGAAATAGTTAAATGATTTAATTAACTAATGCAAGAGATGTTTAAAAATGGAAGTGGTAATCAAAAACACATGATGAAAGCATAGAGCTTCAGCATAAGAAACATCATGCTTTTGGTTGAAGATTTGCCATGTCTCCCATATAAGAAAAATTTTATATAATCCACCCTTTTCTGGAACATTTATCATATATATATATATGTACTTTGCCTCATATACTTTGCCATATATTCCAACTTTTCCATTCCATATATTTATCTGTTTAGAACTTTAAGACTAGACTCCTACATCTACTTTAGGAGTGATTTTTAAGTAAAGGTATCTGCCCCCCCCAAAATCATGTTCCCACTAAAAAGAACATTTGTGTGTAGTTAATATAGTTCATTTAAATGTAAGCACAATGTTTTTTGAGTTATTTCCAGTTGTTTGAGGAGATATTGTATGTGACTTTGTGAGAAATACTGTGAAGGTAGAAAGATAAATAAGGCATGAGGCCTTGCTCCCCACTTTCTGTCTTTCCTTAGGGAAGACCTAAGGAAAGGAATCACTGATTCAAAATCAAATTATCAGCCTCATCCTATTGCAAGAATTCAAGAGACTTTGTATATCTTTGCAAGGCAACATTGTGCATGGGAGAGTAGGAAACACTGATGGTGTGAAGACAAATAGATCTCTCTCAAAATTCTCTTTCTCTCCTCTGTTTCTTTCTCAGTCTTATTTGTTCAGTCATAGTCTTTTTTCCTCCAATATATTTTTCAATTTTTAAAACAATTTTTAATTTTTACTTATTTTTTAATTGAAATATAGTTGATTTAAAATGTGTTAGTTTCAGATGTACAACAAAGTGATTCAATTATATATATGTGTGTGTGTGTGTGTGTGTGTGTGTGTATACACATATATAAAAGTATATATGTGTGTATATACACAAACATACATATACATATATTTTTTTTTTCATTTTAAGTTTTTTTATCATTATAGGTTATTACAGAATATTGAATATAGTTCCCTGCACTATACAGTAGGTGTCTGTTTATCTATTTTATAAACAGTAGTGTGTATAGGTTAGTACTCTTAATTTATCTCTCTCCCACCCCATAATTTTTATTTAAGCCTCTGTGATACATGCAAACTGTGCTAGGCTTTGGGGATATAAAAATAAATGATAGAGGCTCTGTTTTCAAGGAAATTAATAGGAGGAGATGGATTTGTCTACTAGCTAATAGCAGAGTATCACAGGAGCAGAGAGGCAGAGAGAAAGGTACTATGGGGCTGGGACAGGAAAATAATAAGGAAAAACTCCTTGGAGGAAATGATCCCAGATCTAAGGCCATAGTTAAGTGGATGGGTTCTAGATTCATCTACTAGGGTTTGAACTCTTGCTTCACCATTTATCAGATGTGTGATCTTAGGCTAATTAATTAGTTTCTCAGTGATAAATGTCCTTATAGTAAAAACAGGATAGTAATAATTTTTAACTCAAAGAATGTGAAGGGTAAGTTAAGATGTATGTATGTATAGAATATTGATTTTCACTGAGTAAGCAATCATTAAATGTTACTTATTATTTCATTGTTATCATTATTATTACTAGTTAACAAGAGAGATCCTGGGGAGGGGGAAATAGTATAAAATGCCATTCTATTCAATAACTTAAGGAAGCAGATGTGAGGAAAATAGGGAAAGGTAAGAGTGCTCCAAAGGACTTGCAAGTTCTAAGTTTTGGAGTGTGTGATAAGGTTGAGAAAGGTGAACTAGGACAAGACTACATACATCAAAAAGGACCCCAGGTACCTAAGGAATTTTACCATCAACCTTCAGCAGCCTCTATTTTAGTAAAGGTATGATGTGATCAGATTTCCATTTAGAAAGGTCACTTTGATGGAACCATGGAGAATGGAATGAAGGGCAAAGGTAAAGAGAAAAATGGGGAAAACACTGTAAACATACAATTACCTAAAAATGAGATTTAATACAGTAGCACAGGAGGTTGATTTTAGAGTTAACACAGAAATAGAATCAAGATGTCTTGAAATCCGTTGGCTGTGGGACTGAAAGTCTCCATGTTTGGTTCGTAGGGTCACAGAGTGAAGATGGTCATTGACCAACGGTTGAGGCATTAATAAAAGTTAGGAACACAGTCTTTGGTTTTATTTGTGTGTGTTTGTGTGTGTGCATGTGCGCGCGTGCGTGTGTGTTTATTTTGGTTGTTTGGGTTGAAAGGCAATGAGATCAGTTTTGGTCATGTTAAGTTTCAGTATCTTGTGTAACATCCATTTAGAAATACCAAGTAGGAAGTTGAATCTATAAATTGAGAAAGAAAGAGGTGGGGAGAGAGAGAGAGGGGTCTAAGTTGGAAACAAGATTGAAGAGGCATCAGTGGGTAGGTAGGTGTTTAAGCCACTGGGCAGTTACTCCCAGGAGGACCATGGACCAAAGATGAAATAAGGGGCTTCAGTTTTCAAGCAGAGTTTAAGTGTGACCCTCAGGTCACCAGTATCACAATCAACTGGAGTGCTTGTTTGGAAAGCATGGTCCTGGGCAAGCCTCCAAAATTGTGTGGGTGTATTTATCTTTCCAAATATACATTTGATTGTATATATAATGCTTAGGTTCAGATATATCCAGTAAGAGTCTGAGAGAAAGATAGAGAATCTGTACCTGGGGGGTTTACAAGACCCAATGCACCAATGATTGAGGCCACTTAAGAAGGGGTTTCATATCCACAGAAGAAATTTGGAAAGTATGTCTAGAAGGATGAAGGGAAAACAAGGAGAGTAAATGTGACGGAAGTCATTGAATCAGACCTTTCTCAAGGGAGTGGGTGGAAGGATGACATGCCACCAGGATGGCAATCAAAGCTGGAAAGGTGGGTACAATCACTATGATGAACAGTATGGAGGTTCCTTAAAAAACTAAAAATAGAGCTACTATATGATCCTCCAATCCCACTCCTGAGCCTATATCCAGATAAAACCATAATTTAAAAAGATATATGCACCCTTATGTTCATTGAAGCACTATTTACAATAGCCAGGACATGGTAACAACCTAAATATCCTAAATCAACAGATGCATGCATAAAGAAGATGTGGTACATATATACAATGGAACACTGTTGTTGTTTAGTCACTAAGTCATGTCCAGTTCTTTTGTGTCCCCATGGACTGTAGCCCACCAGGCTCCTCTGTCCATGGGATTTCACAGGCAAGAATAGTGGAGTGGGTTGCCATTTCCTTCTCCAGGGGATCTTCCTGACCCAGGGATCAAACTTGTGTCTCATGTAATGGCAGGCGGATTCTTTACCACTGAGCCACCAGAGAATATTGCTCAGCCATAAAAAGGAACAGAACAGTGTCATTTTCAGAGACGTGAATGGAGCTAGAGACTGTCATACAGAGTGAAGTTAAGTCAGAAAGACAAAAAAACATTGAATAATATTGCTTATGTGTGGAATCTAGAGAAATGGTAAAGATGAGCATATTTGCAAAGCAGACATAGAGACACAGATGTAGAGGACAAATGTATGGACATCAAGGAAGGAAAAGGTGGATGGGATAAATTGGGAGATTGGGATTGACATTTATGCACTATTGATACTATGTCTAAAATAGATAACTAATGAGAATCTACTGTATAGAGCAAGGAACTCTACTCAGTGCTCTGTGGTGACCTAAATGAGAAGGAAATCCACAAAAGAGGGGGGATATATATATATAGCAGAAACTAACGCAACATTGTAAAGCAACTATATTCCAATACAAATTAATTTTTTTAAGGGAAAAACTTTCCTTGGATTCAGCTAGAGACAGATTCACAGTAACTTTGGCCATGCAGGTTCAGCTGAGCAGTGGGGGCTGGGGCTGAGGGAGGGAGGAGAGAACTCATTTAACATTCTGACCATTTCAAGAAGCAGGTCTGAAAGAAAAAGCAGAGATAAGGCAAAAATAAGAACAGCTAGATGGGAGGAAGGAAAGGATTGAAATCAATGGTTTTCGTTTTTCCAGGAAAGGTGGTAAAAGATGAAGGGTTTAAACAATGTGCCTGAGAAGTTTTGAACTTCAGAGTCAAGAGCACACAGATGGGGGGCCGAGATGCCCAGAGGGTACAGCTCTTTCATGAAGAAGAACTTAGGCAGGAAGGAGTGTCTGTACAATGGTGGGGAGAAAGGATGGGCAAGAAAAGGAGCAGTTTCCTCCAGCCTTCTGAAAGCTTTAGGGAAAAGACGATAGGGTCTGAGGCTCAAAAAGTAAAGATATGCAGCAATTATTGCTAATTATTGCTTTTAAAGAGTGTTCCTTGTTGCTTCTGGGCAAGCTTCTAGACAGCCTGAGGAGTGTCTGGGGAGGGAAAGAAAAAGACTGTATTTGACTCATTCCTACCGTCAGAGGAGTTTTATTGAAAAGGCTTCATTTTTATTAGTGACTCTGTGGCCCGCAGGAAAAGGGAATATGATAGCCTGGTGTCTTGAAAAGATGCCCTGGAGGGAGCCCCTGGAACGCCACGTCTCTAGGTCTCTAGCTAACTTTTTCATTCATCTCTGGGCCCTGAAGTGGTTAACAGAGCTTCCCAAAAATGCCTCACTTCTACCTAGGGAATAGCTTTTACTCTAGGAGATTCTGACGCAAGACTAAGTTCATGGAACATGTTGATTTTCATACACTTCAAATGGAGCCTAAATCAGCTGTCAGATATTTACAGGCAATTTTCCTCATTACACAGAACTCTCTGTGATTATTATACTTGGGCAATGCTTGCATTTATTTGCGCATAAGCATGTCAAGGTAGGGGGGAAGGCTCCCTGAGCTGGAGCCAGGAATATGTCAAAGCACTCCAGGATTACTCAAGACTGGATGGGATGAAATACTGGGCTTTCCCCCAGAGCTTGTCATCGCCCTTGCTCAGGTACCTCAGCTTACCATGTCCCCCTTGACAGACCCCATACCCTGAAGGCAGAATTGCACTTGGGCTATTTAATCACCTACATGAGGTCTCAAGACGTATCGATGTGCATTTTTTAAGGGACTCTGGAAAGTTCTGTGTTCAGGTGATAGGAATGCAAAATGAAATGAACCAAAAAAGACACCTCCCAATCCAAACACGGCTGACCAGGGACACCAGACAGATGACTAACAGCCTCAGAAAGAACGGGTCCTTAGAAGCGCTGTGCGAGTCCCTCTTGAGGTCTTGGCAAGTGAGTTAAATGAAAACAAAAGATGAAAATGTTTGCAACAGCTTGTCTTTTATTTTGTGAATTGTGAAACCAGCTAGCAAAAGGAAGGGTATGTTTACCCACCCATTATGGCTGGAAATCACTCCTTTCAAGAGCAAAATTGATACATTTGAAGGTGATTTGAGTACAGTAGGCAAGACAACATGATGTAGTAGGGAAAATTTCCCAGATTTACAGCCTGGCAGATGAGGGTTAAAATCTTGGTTCTGCCACCCACCAGCTAGATGACCCTGAACAAGTTTCTTAGCCGTTGAATCTCAGCCTTTTTAACCTACTGAGAATTAACTTAGCTCACAGATAATAGAACAGATAATGAGAAAATATAAGTATGATGAGTAAAGATGGACAAGTACTGTGGCTGGCTTAATACAGTTGACTCAATAAGTAACATGGCAGTCACATATGAAGAATAAGAGCACAGGCTCACAGGGCCTGTCCCCAAAGGCTGGAGTGGCCAGCTTTCTCACCTTTAAAACAGGGCAAGTAACAGTATTCTTGTAAACAGTACTGAGATTATGCTTATGAAGTACTTCCTACAGTATCTCATCCAAAGTTTATATCCAGTAGCTGGCAGGTATCATTACTAGGTGGTACCACCCTTTCTGTTCCCCTTTCACTGTGCTTATCAGCAACATCATCCATCTCACAGGTCTCTGGCACATGGAGACCTTCATCTCATTCATCCGTTTCCCCCTCACCTATCACAGTGCCTCCAACACTGAGATTTAACGGGTCCTTATTAAAATCTTGTTGAATATTAAATGAATAAATCCATAAAGTGCTTGTCACTTAGGAGATTGTAACATAAGTGCTTTTTCCTTTCTGACATCAGCCTCCCTTTGGCTGATTTGAATGGCAGAAAATACCATCTCAACTTGTCATACTGTATATTTTTGGAGAAAGGAAAAATGAACCACTTCCATGAACAGTGAAAGGGTTTAGTGAAAGAATTTAAAACCAACAATCTGGTCGATTCTAAGGGTATAAATTAAGCTAGTTAAGCAGTCTTAACCCAGGATATTGGCAAGATAACTATCAGACTCTGGCAGTTTCATTTCTTTATCCTCCTCTAAGGTTAGGAAATAAAAATTTAACCAAAACTTTAGAAGTTTAAAACAGAACCCATGATAACAATAAAATAATTCTAACTAGTTCAGTATGGATTGGAACCCAAGAACAGGGCAATGACTGTCAGCTACGGCTAGGTCCTGTATTGCTAACAGATGGTGAACATTTTCATGGACTTGGGACCAGTTTAGATCAGAGTGAGAATCTTTCCCTCCCCCAACAAGAGGCTCTAATTAGTAGGTAGGACATTAGACCATGTTAAAATTCTGGCTGACATCTTATTTGTTAGTTTTAGATTGAACTCATGCCTGAGAATGGCTGAATTTGCTTGCTGAAGCACACTCATGCGCACGCACACACCAAAAGAGTAACTCTAACTTGCTGTTCTATGGGGATCAAAATAAAGATTTTCAAAGTCCTCTAGAAAAGGGCTCCAAAGATTTGTTGGATATCAAATAGCTCCTTCAAGACAACATTTTGATGAGTTAAGTGTAAATGAATCAGAAACATATGGATTAAGTTTCCCTTGAAATACACAGGGGCTTAAAAATCAAAGAGGAAACAGTGCCTGGCCCAGGGTCTTGCAGGTTGTGCCAAACCCAACACATTTGAGCAGCAGTTCAAGATATTTGAGGGATCCAAGGACGAGGCTGGCCTGACCTACGACTAGTTCCTACCGTATTGAAATAGGGAACATAAGTCATGCCATTTACATTGCATTATTACTAAAAATTCCTCCTTACTTGTGGTTTGAAAATTAGCTAAACCAAGCCCTACCAAAGGAAAACTCTATAAATGGTGTCTGCAGCACAGAAAGCTCTCCAAAGGCTAAAAGAGCAAGTTCACAATGTTCTCAGACAGTGTAACTGTTACTGTCTGACAACGCAATAAAAGTTGGGCATTAGCATTGCACCAAAAACTGCTTAACAGTGGTGTAACTTGAGATTTTCTCTTCAGAAATTCTCCACCATATCGCCAGAAAGGATACACTGGAATAAAGAGCAATTATTTTGAAGATAAGTCAGACATTAATCAGCATTTCCAATCACTCCTATTTGCTATAGATGGTGGATTTTAAAAACTTCTAATTGGTTAATCAGTAAATTGCTGACATAGGAAACTTACATTTGAATCTCATCATAGGAGACACATGCCCCAAATAGATTTTATCAGTTAAACACATAAATGCTAAGTCTAATTTTAATTTAGGTAGCTCTTAAAAATTAGCCTGCTTTTATCACTTGTGATAAATAATGAAATCTTAATATAACTTACTTTGAAGTTTTACCAATCTGGTGTTGACCAATCATATAACTAAATCCAGAAGTAAGCAAGGTGATATAGATTTATAGATCTACTTGAAAAAGAGGAGTGTCATTATTCATATTATCATATGTATGGTTTATTTTTTATTTTTTAAAATTTATTTATATTTTTATTGAAGGATAATTGCTTTACAGAATTTTCTTGTTTTCTGTCAAACTTCAACATGAATCAGCCATAAGAATACATATATCCCCTCCTTCCTGAACCCCACTCCCAACTCCCTCCCCATCCCGCCCCTCCAGGTTGATGCAGAACCCTGTTTGAGTTTCCTGAGGCATACAGCAAATTCCCATTGGCATCTGTTTTACACATGGTAATGTAAGTTTCCACGTTACTCTTTCCATACATCTCACCCTCTCTTCCCCTCTCCCCATGTTATTCTCTGTGTGTTTCTCCATTGCTGCTCTATGAATAAATTCTTCAGTACCATTTTCCTAGAGTATATATATGCATTAGAATATAATATTTATCTTTCTCTTTCTGACTTACTTCACTCTGTATAATAGGTTCTAGGTTCGTCCACCTTGTTAGAACTGACTCAAAGGCATTCCTTTTTATGGCTGAGTAATATTCCATTGTGTATATGTACCACAACTTCTTTATCCGTTCATCTGTTGATGGACATCTAGGTTGCTTCCATGTTCTAGCTATTGTAAAGAGTGCTGCAATGAACAGTGGGATACATGTGTCTTTTTCAGTTTTGGTTTCCTCAGGGTAATATGCTTAGAAGTGGGATTGCTCGGTCATCTGGTGGTTTTATTCCTAGTTTTTTAAGGACGCTCCATACATTCTTCCATAGTGGCTGTATCAAATTACATTCCCACCAACAGTGCAAGAGTGTTCCCTTTTCTCCACATCCTCTCCAGCATTTATTGTTTGTAGATTTTTTGATGATTGCCATTCTGACCAGTGTGAGATGATATCTCATTGTAGTTTTGATTTGCATTTCTTTAATAATGAGTGATGTTGAGCACCTTTTCATGTGTTTGTTATCCATCTGCATGTCTTCTTTGGAGAAACGTCTGTTTAAGTCTTTTTCCCTAAATGTCTGTTTAGGTCCTTTTTGATTGGGTTGTTTATTTTTCTGATATTGAGTTGTATGAGCTTCTTGTATATTTTGGAAATTAATCCTTTGTCAGTTGTTTCATTTGCTATTGTCTTCTCCCATTCTGAAGGTTGTATTTTCACCTTGCTTATAGTTTCCTTTGCTGTGCAAAAGCTTTTAAGTTTAATAAGATCCCACTTGTTTACTTTTGTTTTTATTTCCATTACTCTAGGAGGTGGGTCATAGAGGATTTTGCTTTGATTTATGTCATCGAGTGGTCTGTCTATGTTTTCCTCTAATAGTTTTATAGTTTCTTATCTTACATTTAGTTCTTTAATCCATCTTGAGTTTATCTTTGTGTATGGTGTTAGGAAGTGTCCTAATTTTATTCTTTTGCATGTAGCTGTCCAGTTTTCCCAGCACCATTTATTGAAGAGGCTGTCTTTGCCCCACTGTATATTCTTGCCTCCTTTGTCAAAAATAAGGTACCCATAGGTGCATCGGTTTATTTCTGGGTTTTCTATCTTGTTCCATTGGTCTATATTTCTGTTTTTATGCCAGTACCATACTGTCTTGATGACTGTAGCTTTGCAGTATAACTTGAAGTCAGGAAGGTTGATTCCTTCAGCTCCATTCTTCTTTCTCAAGACTGCTTTAGCTATTCAGAGTCTTTGTGTTTCCATATGAATTGTGAAATTTTTTGTTCTAGTTCTGTGAAAAATGTCATTGCTAGTTTGACAGGGATTGCATTGAATCTGTAGATTGCATTTGGTAGTATAGTCATTTTCACAATATTGATTTGTCCTACCCAGGAACATGGAATATCTCTCCATCTTTCCAACCAATAAGTCATTATCAGTGTGGAACAGTCCTTTCAGTACATGATGGTTGTACAGTATAAAGAGTTACAGCTAGCCACATACCTGTCACAAGCCATTGCTGTGATGCAAAGATTTCTGTGCATCCAAATACATAGACACAAAAGAGCGGGATCACACAAGCAACAAAATAGATACTGTTGACCTTGACTTAGAAGTCAGTAATTGTCTTGGGGGCTGTAGCAGAGGGACAACAGATGTTGACAAAAGATAAAAAACAGGGAAGAAGTACATTGGAAAATTGTGACTTGGGCTCCTTTAAATAGTCATAATGAAAAATTTTCCGTTCATGAGGAGTTTAGAGACATCCTTACAAAAGAGTGAGAATAAAAAGAAATATTGTTTCAGGCACTGTCTTGATTACTGTAGCTTTATAGTGAATCTTGAATTTGGGTAGTGTCAGCCCTACTACTTTATTCTTCTCCTTCAACAGGTATTGACTATTCTGAGTCTTTTGTGTCTTCACAAAAATTTTAGAATCAATTTATCAATATCCACAGAATAATTTTCTGGGATTTTAAGTGAAATATTGAATCTATAGATCAATTTGTGAAGAACTAATATTCTGACAATATGGAGGCTTTCTATTCATGAACATGTAATATCTTTCTATTTAGTTTTTTATCATCTGAATTTTGAGGTTTTCTCATAGGTCTGGCACATATTCTGTTAGATCTATATATAAGTGTTTCATTTTGGAAGGAAGGTGCTGAGATAAATGGTATTGTGCTTTTACATTCCATGTGTTCCTTGCTGGTACATAGGAAAGAGAAGATTTTTTTTTATATTAGCTTTGTATACGGCAACGGTGGTATAATCACGTGTAATAGCAGGAGTTCTTTGGCCAATCTTTTGGATTTTCTACATAGCTGGAAGAGCTGACGACAACAGGGTCAGAATTCAGCATTCACCCATTGGATGGAACAGAAGGGTTTTGGCAGCATTTCTTTGACAGAGGATGAGGAAGGAAGGAAACTTTCTTGATACAGTGGGAAGCAAAACTTAGAAGGAACCAGCTAGATTGGGGGAGAAACTGTTCTAGGAAGCTTGAGACCTGACTAAGTGAATCCATATGGAAAGTCTTTAGAATATCAGTGGAATTGGAAAATATAATCAGTAATGTGGAGGACCAGGTTAAGAAACTGAGAGAAGTTGACTATTTAAAAGGATAGGCAGGAGAGATCGCATGGGGAAAAAAAGACCTATATAAAATAGAACAGAAATAAAGCAGAGGTACCAAAGAAAAAGCACTCTCCTGTCCTAGAGAAGGACCTGAATTTGAATACTTAAAGAATCCATTGCCTATCAATAAGAATGCACACAGACCAACTTTCAACTACTATTATTAAGATACACACATATGTATATTTCTAAATATATATGTCAATGCTTGTGTGCTAAGTCACTTCAGTCATGTCCAACTCTGCATAACCTTATGGACTGTAGCCTGCCAGGCTCCTCTGTCCATAGGATTCTGTCAGTATCTGACCCCAATACCAGATCAAAGTCTTTAAACTTTAAGCCAGCCATAGGGTCCATGATTTTCTCTGCCATTTTCTTGACAAGCCTCATTGCTTTTCTTGGCTTTCTGGGAGAGGTATTTCATAGCAGCCCTGGGTATCCTTTCAAAACTTGATCCCACCTGTAAGACATCTAGTAGAAGTTCTTGGAATGTTCCATCACTTGGAGGGACTCACATAATTTACAACACTTAAGCAACTATGATGATGTCAATGATGATGATTTTACTTTTCCCTCATTGTAAAAGCTCTTTGGGAAATGGTTTATTTTGGGGTAGGGAAGGAAAAGGTTAAACGTCATCCAATTTTGCATCCATCTATTTGATTTTTGTAGGGTTTCCCATGTGGCTTGGTGATAAAGAATCTGTCTGCCAATGAAGGAGACAGAGGAGATGCAGGTTCAATCCCTGGGTCGGAAAGATTCCCCTGGAGGAAGAAATGGCAAGCGACTCCAGTATTCTTGCCTGGACAATCCCATGGACAGAGGAGCCTGGCAGGTTACAGTCCACGGGGTCACAAGAGTTGGACATGACTGAGGACACACACATGCATTTGATCTTTGTACAACATTTCCTTTTAAGTCCTTGGATATTATGAAGAAAATGTCACAGCCAAGACAATAGAAAGTAGATCAGTTCAAAGTTTGCTCTTCCTGTAATATCTGTCTCACAATGGATTGGTACACCTCATTGCCCGCTTGTAAAGAATCACCACATGATGACAACTGGTCACTGGTTATTTGGCTCAGGTTTTGCCAAGGATGAGTCCTGGACAATACACTGGATTTACAAAAAAACAGCCTCTTATCTTCCTCTGATCTATTTGGAATGAGAGTTCAAATATTCCCAACGTGTCAATGGCAGGTTCATTTTACACAATGTTTCTGGCTGCCTTTCAAAAGTTCTGCCAAGTTTTGCTTTGTTTTGCTTCAGTGACACCACTGTAATTAATGGAATATTGTTATGAATTAAAAACAGGGCTTGACTTGAAGGCCAAAAGCTGAAATTCTGAAGCAAATGTCCACCAGACAACCAGATCTCTTGAAAATTGTAACATTCTTATGAAAAATGCAGATTCCAGAAAGGTATCAAAATATCCAACCTTCAAACCAGAGGATATACTCTGAAGACATTTTCTATGTAAAAAAACTTAAGCTGTAGTTTAAAAAGAAGTATAAAATATTTTAGAGTTTTCAGCTATTATTATAACATTGACAAGCTACGGTTATATGCTTACAGAAAATATACTAACACAAAGGGTCCAAGGACCCATTTGGTTGTCTGAAAATGACTCTTTGGGTGGAGCTGAAAACTCAGTCCCTGTAGTGTAGATTACTGTTTCTAGTTCTTTCATTCTGAGCAACACAGACCCGGGCTGTTCTCTTTTGTCCACTGAAAGTTGCCCTGTATGGACAGCTCTCATAGTCCCTCTCCATATCCTCTCCACTACAAATATTTCTAGCTTCCTTCAGTTTTTTCCACCCTCCTAATTATGCTAGTTACCTTCCGTAAGATTAACTATTACTTGTCAATATCATTCCTAAAACTGGGGACTCCCCAGACATGAATCTAATGCTTCTGATTTGGTCTTCTTAGCACATGTGCTGCCCACAAAGTTAAGCTTCTAGATCATGGCAAATAGATGGGGAAACAGTGGAAACAGTGACAGACTTTATTTCTGGGGGCTCCAAAATCACTGCAGATGGTGACTGCAGCCATGAAATTAAAAGACACTTGCTCCTTGGAAGAAAAGCTATGACCAACCTAGACAGCATATTAAAAAGCAGAGACATTATTTTACCAACAAAGGTCCATCAGGTCAAAGCTATCATTTTTCCAGTAGTCATGTATGGATGTGAGAGTTCGACTATAAAGAAAGCTGAGTGCCAAAGAATTGATGCTTTTGAACTGTGGTGTTGAAGAAGAATCCTGAGAGTCCCTTGGACTGCAAGGAGATCCAACCAGTCCATCCTAAAGGAAATCAGTCTTGAATATTCATTGGAAAGACTGATGCTGAAGCTGAAACTCCAATACTTTGGCCACCTAATGCGAAGAACAGACTCATTGGAAAAGACCCTGATGCTGGGAAAGATTGAAGGCAGGAGAAGGGGACGACAGAGCATGAGGTGGTTGGATGGCATTACTGACCCGATAGACATGATTTTGAGTAGGCTCCAGGAGTTGGTGATGGACAGGGAAGCCTGGTGTACTGCAGTCCATGGGGTAGCAAAGAGTCGGCCATGACTGAGTGACTGAACTGACTGACTGATCATATACTAAGACAACTTACTATAGTTTAGAGTCAGGTTCTACTCTGAAAGTGGTTCCATAAATAATACACTGGGTTATGACTTGTTACTAAGCATGGAAAGCCTAAAATTACCATTAGAGCATGTTACCAAGGAATGATACTATAAAATTTCTTACCTGTTCACTTTGCTTTTTCTCCCCAGTTTTCTTTATTTATTCTTTTGCTCTATTTTGATTCCTCCAATACTGTCTATTTTGCCTTTCCTGGTTAAGAGTCCACCTGCAATGCAGCAGACTGCCTGCAAAGCAAGAGATCCAAGTTCGATCCCTGGGAAAATCCTCTGGAGAAGGGGTAGCAAGAATTGGACACGGCTTAGCAACTAAACCACCAAATATTGTCTATTTTTTCCCCTAATGATGACCAAGGAGGCCCATTAGTCCTACTAACTGTTGGAAATCTTCACCCTTAGAAATCATATTGGGGCTAAATTTTGTCACTAAAAATTTCACTGACCAATGGGGCTTTCCTGGCCCCAAACACTTGGTTACCAAGCCAGCATTGTGGAACAGTCTTGAACCTGTTTGAAGATGTTTTATCTTTACAGTTATGAGCTTCATTGAAAATAAATAAATCAGTATATTTTAGAATTTTCAAAGTAGGGATTTTTGCCTTTCACAATATAACCATTCAAACTCCTTTTAGTACCCCAGATGGGGATATTTTGAACTAATCAAACACTGGAATCACATTAAACAGTTTAGAAGACCATGAGTATAGTAGCAGCTGAACAGTGTATTACTGCTTTTTCCCCAAAGGTCCACATGTGTGAAAATATTTACTTTCATTTTAACCATTCTTTCTTGAGTCTCTGTGGAATTTGTGAGCTTTGAGACACAAAGGAAGGGAGAGAGAAGTAAACAGTTTCCACCGCATGTCAAAAGCTGGCTATTCTGGAGCCGTATTTCCCCCTAGGGTGACAACTGAAGTCTTTTACTGAGACCCTTCAGTGAGTGAAAGAGCAGTTAAACCATCTCACTTTTGCAATTGTTGCTTATTTCCGAGATCACACCATGTGGTAATTCTAAAACCTCTGAATGGAAATTGCTGCCATCATTTGAGGTCATTCTGTAATTCCTCTTAAGTCTTCAGTAGCACCTTCAAAGCCCATCTTTCATAATTCTACATCAACAGTCCCATGAATGGCAGAACTAGATGACATGTTCCCAAATAATGAAATCCAAGAAGGGTATGATGGTTTGCAAGCTTGGCTAATTCCAGAGACATCTACTGGCTCCAGACATCTGAACCTCCGTCCCTTCCCTTCAAGGCCAGGAACCATTCTGTTGAAGAGGAAGTAGCTTTGTGACAAAGGGGCACAATGTCTCATCTATAATGAGGAACACGATGTGAGCATTTAAAATGCACACGTAGTTTTCTGTATGTCAAAACTGGAACTTTTTGCCACAGCATCACAGTAAATTAGAAGAAAAAGATTAGTGAAAAACAAATTTGAAGCGAGGTTAAAATATTGAAAAGGTTTCCAAAGTTACGCTGAAATATTTTTCACTTAGTCAGTTATCAACATCGACTGCCTGTGTTGAGTAATTTAACCAAAGTCAAACTTGCATAAAACATTTCCTGTGTTCAGCGTAGATGACCCTATTTTCTGCTTTCTAGTTTTGCTTTTCACCAAATCAATTCTCTCATTCCATCCTCAGGCTTCCTTCGCTGGGAGACGGCACAGGTGGCTCCCCCTTCTGGGTGAACTGGTACCAAGTCTGGAGAGGGAATTGCTGTGGTAGAAAGGATTCTGAAGTCGTAGGGCCTTGAGGACACTTCCAAAGATGGGGAGCTTGAATATGTGAAATGGAAAAGAACTCTGAAGAAGAAGGTACCACTTTGTCTCTATTCATCACCCTGTCTTAATTAACCTTTACCTTTCCCATACAGTCAAAGCAGAGCGGTCTACCACCCTCCCTGATCTTAGGAGGTAGCTCAGAACCACATGGTTTTCAGGACTGGGAATTACCTATTGGGTTCAATAAACAGATAAAACACGGACATTGGTTAAGTAACGATTATATTGCAGATTCTGGTTAAATTTTCACATATATTAGCTTTTCTAGTGTTCATCACAACTCCATGAAGTGCCTGATGTAAGATGTGCTTACGGAAAACAGCATAGTGTAGTGGGTAAGCCTACCTGTTCTAGAGCAGGACCACCAGGAAAAAGATGTGTGAACTGGGGGTATTACTTCACCTCTCAATGACACAGATTCCTCCTCTGCGGAAGTGTCATCCTCACTCTTTATCCCCAGTTTACAGACAAGGCAACAGAGATTGAAGATCTCATTCACAGTCAGATGAAGAGTAAGTGCTGAAAGTTGAAGTGGTATCTATAGCTGTTCTTCTACTGCTAGGACGCTATCACATGGCTCAGACAGAAAGTGATAGTTGTCTATAGATTTAGGTTAGTGGTTCCTAAGGTAGGTAAGATTCCTGAGAAAGGTAAGGCCCAGACCAGTTAGAAGTTTACAGCAACTGCGACAGCCTATGTGGGGCTTCCTACTTCAAGGGTAGAGTGATTAAGAGAGTAGAGAGGATGAGATGGAGAGGACAGGATGGATGTACAAAATGATTTGGAAAATAAACCAATAAAATGTGATTATTGGTTGGGTCAGGAGCATGGAAGAGATTGTGAATATAAAGGAAAATCTCAAAATTTTGGTTTTTCCAACTGGAAAATGGTTTATAATAACTTTCAGAGTTCTCATTAAAAAGTTAAGAATATATATGAGATCACTAGCACACTGCCTGGCATAGCAGGGACTCAGTGAGCTATAGTTATAGGTAAATATAAAAGAAGAAACCAGACAGTGAGTAAGAATTATTAGAAAGAAGGACTCTTCTGGGTATATGAGTGCACATGTGTATATCAGTGAAAAATAGCACCAAGGACTCAGCATTAAAACCACAAAAGGCTTATTTTAACAATACTGATGTCAGCTCTTGACAATATGGGAGGAGTTTTTTCCAGAAAAGCTCCATGCTTGACAAAACAACAAGTTAGACTGAAGAAAATAGAAATCTGGAATAAAAATAATAAATATGGCATTGGATACACAGGATGTTCATAAAGTTTGGAAAGATAAATGAATGTGTATAATGTTGTCAAAGACATATTTAGTTTGTGGAACAAAATTGTGTTTCCAGATTTTATGGACACCTTTTATGTATTTGTGTGTGTGTGTTTGTGTGTGTGCATGTGTACACAAACATATAATCATATAGACATTTTTAAAAGACATTAAACAAAACTTTTAGAAGGAATTGACTCTTAAACTAAATATGTTGATGTTAAAATGTTACCCCAATAGACAATCCACCAAAAATCAATCTTTCTATTTTTAGAAAATCTGACTACATTGACACCAAAGTTGGCTGGGGAAGATTCTCCTCCATAATTTTTCTTTATTTAGCTGATACCTCATTTTAACTTTCTGAACTGGCCCCAACTACTTGAAATTGAATGTGTTTTAGACTGCATTTTCCCTTGCTCCACTGTGGCTTGCCTTGGAAAAAAACAATTGCATAAAAAGTGAGTTCTGTCTCTCTGACCTTTTCACAAATTATGGGCATACTTCAGGGCCCTCTTTGCTGAGAAGGTAGAGCTTGCTCTGCTTTCTTCTCCCTCTAAGCCCTCCATCTGCCCACATGGACACTGTAGAGGGAATGGTTACTGAATGCTCCTTTTGGTTAAGAAGACTGGACTGCATCATGCAAAGAGTGCTCAAATATAAAACTGCTAGACCGCAGACTGCCAGGGAAAACCACTGATGGTGGAGGATTGCCATATTATAATGTCAAGAGCAACGCCCCGACGTGTCCCCCTCCACTCCCGCCCACCCTTTCTATGCCACACTGCAGTAATCTCTAGGACGAAACTTTCGCAGATCTTAACAGAGCCTGCTACTAGCTGCTGGGTGAGTGGGGCTTCTTGAACTTATCCTGGGTTTGCAGACCTTGATCTTGTAATGCTTCTGCCTCATACCCCCTACTCCCCTTTAAAAATGAGTCATCCACAGAATAAAATATAACCAGCTGTCTGGAATGTAAGAACACGAGTTATTATATTATGACAAAGTCCAAGACGCAGAGAGGAAAATGGGAGCTATGTACTTTCTGTTCAGATCTTTGTCCTTCAGGCCTTTCCATCTCCCTGTCTCCAGTTTCTCTTCTTAGTGTGAACTCAGTGAGGTCCCAGGCCCAAAGTCAATTATTTTCTTGTTTAGCCTCTATTTAGCTCTAAGGAAGCCTGTCTGTTTTTCCGAGTCTGTGAACTTCATTTCCCTTCCAAATCTACTCTTAGAAACTCCTGGATGTATCTGGCAGCACGGCTATATGGTTTTCCTGGACAAGAGGTTTCCCTGTTTCCTGTACACTTCTATTAGAAGAATGACTTGTTCTCCATGGACAATTTCAGTTAATGCCTATTGTCCTGATATGGTTACTGAAAGTGGCCACTTTTAGTCTCAAAAACATTGGTTTGGATGGTAGACTCTGTGATCACTTTCTTCATAAGTCTTCTTATCAGTTTTCAAACCTCTGTGGGGAGGAAGTAGTGGGAGATACTTACTGAGATGCTGCTTCCTGGCAGAATAGAACAAGGTTTCATATGCAAGCATCTCATTTAAAACTCTTACAAGTCTGTACTTTGGGTTAATATCATCACCATTTTTCAAATGAGGAAACGAAAGTTCAGAAAGGTGAAATAACTCACCTACAAACACTCAGCTCCTAGAAGAGCTGGTTTTTGTGAACTAAGACTTTCTTAATTCACAGACTGTTCCTTCCACAGGTCTTCAGCCCCATTGTCATCCTAGTCATCAGGGACCCACAGCCAGATGCATCCTTTCTCTTTTTGTTACTCTCATTTCTGCTGTTCCTCCAACCCTGGAAGACAACCTTGGAAATGTTCTTTTCCCTCCTTTCATTTCTGTAACCTGTGGTATATAAAACACAGTGACGCAAATAGAGTTCCATCTACCAAAGAAGATGTAAAGCAGTTGCTCAGGGAACTCCTAGTTGGGAACAAGGTTGCTATCCATTCTCCAGCAGTCACTTTGCTCCTCAAACTAAGGAAGGTGCACAAAGGAAATTTTGAAACCCAGACCCTTGGCAATATCAACAGAGGGAGGCAAGGACCCATAACAGGTGACGCACCATGGATAGTGGGAATGTAATTTAAGTCATTTTCCCCTAACTTCATCATCTGGAAACCAAGAGTAGAGACTGTATTAGTTGTTGTTGTTCAGTCACTCAGTTGTGTCTGACGCTTTGCGACCCCATGGACAGCAGCACGCCAGGCTTCCCTGTCCTTCACCATCTCCCAAGAGCTTGCTCAAACTCATGTCCATTGAATGGTGATGCCATTCAACCATCTCATCCTCCATCATCCTCTTCTCCTGCCTTCAATCTTTGCCAGCATCCGGGTCTTTTCTAATGAGTTGGCTCTTGGCACCAGGGGGCCAAAGTATTGGAGCTTCAGCTTCAGTATCAGTCCTTCCAATTAATATTCAGAATCGATTTCTTTTAGGGTTGACTAACTTGACCTCCTTGTGTCCCAAGGGACTCTCAAGAGTCTTCTCCAACACCACAGTTCAAAAGCATTAATTCTTTGGTGCTCAGCTTTCTTTATAGTCCAACTCTCACACCCATACATGACTACTGGAAAAACCATAGCTTTGTCGACAAAGTAATACCTCTGCTTTTTAATACACTGTCTAGGTTTGTCACAGCTTTTCTTCCAAGGATCAAGTGTCTTTTAATTTCATGGCTGCAGTCACCATCTGCAGTGATTTTGGAGCCCAAGGAAGTAAGTCTGTCAGCTAAGAGAGCTCTAACTTATACAACGTGACTCTCTGTGTCTGTATCTGACTCTTTGTGTCTCTCTATATAAACACACTCATAGGAAATGCGTGGTATTGTTATTTGTATATATGTATTTTTGGCGTGCTGTGCTGAGTCACTCAATTGTGTCTGACTCTTTGCGACCCCATGGACTGTAGCCTGCCAGCCTCCTCTGTCCCTGGGGATTCTCCAGGCAGTAATACTAAGAGTGGGTGCCATGCTCTCCTCCAGGGGATCTTCCCAACCCAGGGATCGAATCCAGAGCTCCTGCATTGCAGGTGGATTCTTTACTGTCTGAGCCACCCGGAAAGCCCATGAATGAATACTGGAGTGAGTAGACCATCCCTTCTCCAAGGGATCTTCTCAACCCAGGAATCAAACCGGGGTCTCCTGTATTGCAGGTAGATTTTTACCAGCTGTGCTACCAGAGAAGGTCCATATATATTTTTAATAAGCAGTAAATATTGAGCTCTCATTCTGTAACCTGCTTTCTCAAGCAATAATAAATTTTAGGTATGCTTCCATATTCGCAAAAATAGATCCACTTCACTCCTTGAATCCACTGCCAAGCAGGTCATGTAATTTAACTGGACTTTCCTCTCCTTGCTGAAGGAAGTTTAAGTTTTTTGACCACCTTCCCCCCACCCCCTCAGGACACCTTGAACTGAAATATAAATGATCATCAGGGAGAAAATATATAACATATTGCAACATATATAACAAGGTGCAACATATGGCACGTTTCTGGATTATGATCCAGAATTATATAAAGAACTCCTCCAGAATGACAAGGAAAAGGCAAAAGGACAAGAGAATAAAAGGGGAAAAAATGGGCAGAAGTTGTAGAAAGGCAATTCAGAGAAGAGAAAAAAAGGTCAATGATCATATAGAAAAATATTCTTCCTTCCCAGCAACAAAGGGATCTACAAAGTCAAGCCGTAAGAGAACACTTTTCCTACATTGTGTGTGTGTGTGTGTGTGTGTGTGTGTGTGTGTGTGTGTGTGTGTTAGTCGCTCAGTCGTGTCTGACTCTTTGTGACCCCGTGGACTGTAGCCTACCAGGCTCCTTAGTCCATGGGATTCTCCAGGCAAGAATACTGGAGTGGGTTGCCATTTCCTTCTCCAAAAATTTCCTACTTGTCAGAAATGAAAACGTTTAATGGTCTCCAGGGCAGATAGGAGAAAGCAGGTTTTCTCAAACCCTACTGGTGGGAGCACAGCTGGACAAACTGCTGCATTTTAAATATGACCCCCAAGGACCTAGGAAGCTAACACACAGCTCCTTCCATATCCATGTTCCCTGCCAGGCTGGGGCTTTGCACTGTGGCAGGTCGGGGGCAGTGAGCCTAAACCAGTCTAGAGGCAGATATCAAACATCCCTATACCAACTGGGACACCTGCTCTCCCCTCAACCTTAAGCCCTGCTGGCCATAGCTAATCACTCCTCATTCCTTCCCCCCAGGATAGAATTGATCTCCAGATCCCTTTGGAGTCCCTCATGATGTAGCTTCTGTGCACCTCTCTATGACTCTACTCCTTCCCTGACAGTTCAAGAGAGCAAGGCAGTAGGTCCTTGTTTGTTATCTATTTTATATACAGTAGTGTGTATATGTCAATTCTGAAACCCCCTAGTTCATTCTCCCTCCCCCCCACCTTTTTGCTTTGGAAACCATAAGTTTGTTTACTAGGCCTGTGAGTCTGTTTCTGTTATGCTAATAAGTGCATTTGTATTATATATTTTTAGATTCTGCATATAAGTGATATCAGATAATATTTGTCTTTCCCTGTTTGCCTTCACTTAGTTTGATAATCGAATAATCTCCAGGTCCATATATGTTGTTGCCAATGGCATTATTCATTCATTTTACTGGCTGAGTAATATTCTATTGTATATAAGGATCTACTGTGTAGCACAGGGAACGCTGCTCAATATTCTGTAATAACCCAAATGGGAAAAGAATTTGTGAAAGAATAGATACATGTATATGTGTAACTGAATCACTTTGTTGTACACTTGAAACTAACGCAACATTGTAAATCAACCAATATAAAAGAAAAATTAACAGCAACAAAATAGAGTAAGGCAGGAACTCTCAACCCTGACTGCCTGAGCTTAAGTCCCACCAAGGGCCACTTTGTCTGACTTGCTTCCATTTTCTACCTAATAATCTTGGAGTACCTGCCTCTCAGGTGGTGGTGGTCACAAGATGAAATGGACCATTACAGTCTTGGAAGAGGGCCTGGCAGGAGTAAGCAAATGACAAATTAAAAATGGTCATGAATGGTCTGAAGTCTACCTATGAACAAGGTTTAAATTGCTTGGTCACTCAGTCGTGTCTGACTCTTTGAGACCCCACAGACTGTAGCCTGCCAGGTTTCTCTGTCCATGGCATTTCCCAGGCAAGAATAATGGAGTGGGTTGCCATTTCCTTCTCCAGGGGAAACTTCCTGACCCTGGGATCGAACCTGCATCTCTTTCATTGGCAGGTGGATTCTTTACCACTAAGCACATGGGAAGCCCAAGGTTTAAATTATTTCCCAAGAAACTCCTAATCTCCCCCACCCCTCTTTCCCCTGAATAAAGCCAGATGCAGTGCGAGCTAGAGATGGGGGTGAGCACCAATGGGAGAGGATGCCACGTGTATTTCCACTCAACCAAGACATAGGGTTCTCACTGCTTTTCCTAGGAAGTTACAGCTTTCTTTGAAATAATATGACTAATTTTGTGCCTGTGTTGTTGGACCAAGAAACACCAAAAAGGACTTATGAGTCATATACTCGGCAGTTTAGACATGTGAAGTATTTGTTGAATGCACTGTACGATGAGTGGATACTTGGGAGAGGGCACAAAACTCTTTAAAATAAGGAAAAATCAATTTGTTAAAAGATGTATAGACACACAGTAGCAGGAAATGAAAAAGTTATAATAAATGAGAAGAAGCAAAGGTCTGCTTCAAAGTTTAGTGACTGACATTAAAAGGGAGACAACAAATACTGGCTGAGCATTTGCTGAGTGTCAAGGACAAACTAGACAAGTTTATACATGTAAAGTTAACCGTCACAGCTCTGAGGTCCTTATTGCCAAACCCATTTTTCCTTTTCACCTTTGTTGCTGTTGTTGTTTTTATGAAGGAGCAGATTTACTGAAGATTCAGATCATTAAACTGATTTAAAAGAGGGCATTGGACTGAGGATATTCTAATACCTTGTCAGCCTATATAAGCAAACTAAAGTCTAAGCCTGAACTGTCTCAAGGTTAATAAATCAAAACAATGGAATATTACTCAGCCATAAAAAGAAACAAAATTGGGTCATTTGTAGAGATGTAGATGGACCTAAAGTCCCTCAAATAGAGTGAAATAAGTCAGAAAGAGAAAAACAAATATATATTAGCACATGTATATGGAATCTAAAAAATTGGTACAGATGAACTTATTTCCAGGGCAGGAATGTAGATGTAGAGAGCAGACTTGTGAACACAGTGGAGGAAGGGGAAGGGGAGGCAAACTAGAGAGTAGCGAATGGCTAGGATTGTGTGTTAGTTGCTCAATCATGTCCACCTCTTTGCAAGTACATGAACTGTAACCCACTAGGCTCCTCTGTCCATGGAATTCTCCAAGCAACAATACTGGAGTGGGTAGCCATACTTCAGTACTTCAGGGGATCTTCCCAACCCAGGGATCGAACCCAGGTCTCTCATATTGCAGGCAGATTCTTTAGCATTTGAGTTACCTGGGAAGCTCCATACATACACTACCATTTGTAAAATAAATAGTTAGTGGGAACCTGCTGTATAGTACAAGAAACTCAGCTCAGTGCTCTGTGATGATCTAGATGGGTGGGACGAGGCGGCGGGGGCGGTGGGGGGGGCGTCCAAGAGAGAGGGGATATATGTAAACATATAGCTGATTCACTTGGTTGTACATCAGAAACGAACACAACATTCTAAAGCAATTATACTAAAACAAAAAACGTAAGGACCTCCCACCACCAACAACCAAATAGGCTTTCCTAAGTAAGTCAACCCCATATGCTAAATCAGTCAAATAATTTCCTTGCTTCTTCTCTAAAAGTCTTTCCCCTCACTCCCGCTGGTTGAGTGTTCCTAACCACTTCTGGTTAGGCACTGCCCAAATCAAATCAACTTTGTCTCCAAAAAACTTAAACATGTTAATATGTCTCTATTTATCATATAACAGTTTTAGTGTCAGAAGAGGGATCCAAAGGAAACCCTGATGGCTCCTGGGAGTAGCAAGCAATGAGCAGACAAAGGTACCCTCCAACCTATTGTACTCACTGATTTTCACTGCATCTAGAAATCCCAGGTAAACCCTTCTCAGATGTCCCAGCTCCACAGGTTTTGCATTTATGAATTCTTAGACTTTATTTGAGCATTCATTTTACCTCGGTCCAGAGCTGAACCAAGTCTGACATAAACTGGACTGGGTCCAGGGTGAGACCTCAGTTAAATTTTTGTTAAAAAATAAAAAAGAAAGAGAGAAAGAGAAATGGGTTCCTCTGAGTGCAAAGAGCTGGGAGTCTTCCATCTTGGACTCTGGCTAACTAGTTGTGTAACATTTATGGGCCTAGACCTTTGTCTGAATAAGTAGGTTAACTTTACCAAAGATAATCTTGAATTACAGAGGCCACAGTGGGAGATGTTTAGCCCTGATAAGCTTATACATTGATGAGAGGTGCCCTAGGGAAAAAAAAAAAAGTCCCGGTTATGTAAAGAGAAAATAATTTTTCCTCTCTTACAACTTCTGGTAATGCAGATGGGACCCATTGGGACACTTTGCTCACTCTGGAGCCTGCAGACAGGATCCTGGGAAAACTGGTAGAAGCTGGGAAAGGGTGAGAATTCTTAATAAAAACAGATCTATATCTGTTGTGCCCAGTCAAGAGAGAAAGGTAACATTTCACATTATCCTTTCCTTTCCCAGTGAAGACTGTGAGTTTTGCTCAGGGATACTCACTGATCATGGATCTTCCCCTCCCAGAGACAGCTATTGCTTTCTTGTTTGTCTCATTGCATGTCCTGGGAATTGGCTTGACTTTCTGCTTGCTTGAAGCACACTGGCTGTCAGTTCTTACAAGTCCAGGCATCTCAACCATCATGCTGGAGACCCTGAAATATGACCAGATAGAAATGTGAGTGGCACCCATTTTCAGCTAGCAGCTACTGAAGGTTAGCAGCTCCCATGGGAATTGTCTAAGTCTTTCTTGCTCTTGGCTCTCTTTGGGAGTTGCTCTGGATCTTGGCAGGGCTGTATCTTTTGCACCCTTCCTGGGGATGCCTCTGGTGTCTGTAAGCCATAAAAGGCTTTTTGGTTTTGTCATTTCATAGATATTTCTTTGGTTTAAAAGGGGGGAAAAAAAAAGAGGAGTTCGATACTGGCAGGAATACAGCTTTCCCCTGGTATCTGAAAGTAGAGTCTTTTCTAGGAATCATAACCTAAAATGGCAGAAGGTGAAGAAGTAATTACTTTAGGCTGCAACTTGCTAATAGCTGCACAAAATCCATCGACGTATAAAGCCACTGAAGTTCACAGACACAGTTTTAAGTTATGGCGGCTTGGCGCTGAGATGCTGAGTGTAGTTCTGGGGGAAGAACTTGGCGGTGCCACTCTCACTGCTCAGGGTGTGTGCAGCCTCTGTACTGGCTAGATGCAAAACACATGCTGGACATTATTTCTGCTTTTTGCTTTTTTTTCATAAAAGTGAAACTCTTCTCCATATTTCTTTTAGCTAGCAAAAACAGGTACTAATGTCAATCGTTTGTAAAAGCAAAGTGGTGTAAAGTGAACTTTTGAAAAGTGGGCAATACCTGTATTATTTTTGTTCAGGCTAAACTCTGATAATAAGATATTTTAAAGGATTATTTTAGCTTTCATTTTCTCTTTTTTCTTTCTTCCCCCCCCCTTTTTTTTTTTTACTTTTTGGCTGCACGGGGCATTTGGGAGCTTAGTTCCCTGATCCTGCATCCCCGACATTCCAGCAATGGAAGCTCAGGAATCTTAAATACTAAACCACCAGGGGGATCCCTGAAAGGATTTTTTTAAATGAGCTCTGTGGCAAAAGTTGACTAAATTGAAAATTTTTATTGAGAACCTGATAGAAAAAAAAAAAAATTTAAGTCTCCTCCTCTAAAATAAAATGGACATAGGAATCTATTGGTTTCCATCTTCACTGGAAATCTTCTCCCTGATGTGAAGAAGCAAACTGAATACAGTGTAGTCAGATGGATGAGTCAGCCTCTGGATAGCATTCTGGTTTCAACCCAATCCTTTGAGGAATTAAAAACAACAGTAGTGTCTTGGTGGCTTCCCTAGTAGCTCAGATGGTAAACAATCTGCCTGCAGTGCAGGAGACCAGGGTTCGATCCCTGGGTTGGGAAGATCCCCTGGAGAAGGAAATGGCAACCCACTCCAGTATCCTTGCCTGGAAAAATCCCATGGACAGAGGAGCCTGGTGGGCTGCAGTCCATGGGGTCGCAAAGAGTCGGGCACGACTGAACGACTAACACTTGTGACTTTGTAGTGGCTTAAGAAATCGAGTCTTTATAAGAACAGATATGTGGCTCCAGAAGCAACTCAAAGCTCACCTAGGTTTTTTTTTTTTTTTTTATTAATCCCCAGACCTCCTATACCATCTCAAATACTTGCAGATACTATAAAAGATCAGGACAGTGGAAATAAAACTTGGGAGAAAACTTACATCCTGTGACTTTGAGATGTAAATACACTTTCCTGGTCTTCTCCTGGAACCCAAAGAGACAATCTCTTTGAAATGCAAACTTCAGGGAGGTAATCCTTGTTAGAAGATGTGGGGTGGGGTGAGGAAGCTCCCTGGAAACAAAGATCTAAAACCTTAAAAGTCTTCTTTACAATCAGTAAAAGTTTTAAGTCATCTACACAGGTAAACTTAACTTATTCCAGAACTCATTTGCCAGAAACACAATTTGGATCCATCTGTTCTTTTATAACCTGACTATCTTGTCAGTCTCATGGCTAAAATTTTAAAAAACGAAAGCTATTATATTTGCTTGCATCTGTCTGTATGTTTATATATATCTATATATGTGTGTTATAGATGTGTGAGTTTTTCTGCCACTAAATGGTATTGCCAAACTTAATTTGTAAAAGAACTCTTTTTAACTGGCTGAAAGAAAAACAAGTGCTTATGTAAGTTATATATCCTTGCAGAAAATATAGAAACTAACTTAAATGTTTTTCAAGTTCAGATGATCTTGGATAATATTTGGTAAATAAAAACAGTGCAAGATTTGTTGGTTTAGTTAAAATAAGCACTTCAGATTTATCAATATTACATAATTCAGGCATACACATTTTATTATTCTGGGTTTACTTAAAGTCAAATAAACTCGTGTAATCTCTATTTCAAAATCTGTCAGCAAGAAAAAGAACTTAAGATAATAATGGGCTATGTAATGTATAGGGAGATCTTCATGAATTAGCAAAACATAATTTTTAAGAACAAATAGCTGTAAGCAAGATAAAAGTTTATAAACTTCAACAATAATTATGTTTTATGTCACCTTAAAAATAGTTACCAAAATCTTTTTTGCAACTTGAAAGCATACAGTTATACTAAATTAAGTTGCATGATAGATATTCATGCTAAATTAAGTGGGAAGCATTATCAAATAAGAAGTGATGATAAATCTTCTTAGGTTATATAGGTATATATGTTACTTATATAGTTATTCTAGAAATTCAAGCTAATATACATTTACCAGTTTCTTTATTGTCTAATTATTATCTTAAGTTCGGAGAAGGCAATGGCACCCCACTCCAGTACTCTTGCCTGGAAAATCCCATGGACAGAGGAGCCTGGTAGGCTGCAGTCCATGGGGTCGCTAGGAGTCGGACACGACTGAGCGACTTCACTTTTACTTTTCACTTTCATGCATTGGAGAAGGAAATGGCAACCCACTCCAGTATTCTTGCCTGGAGAATCCCAGGGACAGGGGAGCCTGGTGAGCTACCGTCTATGGGGTCGCACAGAGTCGGACACGACTGAAGCGACTTAGCAGCATTATCTTAAGTTAGTATATACCACAGAAATAACTAAATTTTCTTATCAAATAAACTTTCATCAGATCTTTACAGCCATTTTTAAGCTCTTTTTGTAATTCATAGACAATTGCTGTTTTACTTTGATACTTGCAAAAGTGTTTTCAGAGAGAATCACAGAAAAGACTGTGACAAGTACTCTAGAATATAGCTTTCTGATAATTTTAAGATTAGATCCCCAAACTGGGTAAGAATTTCTAAAGCTCTAATGGAAAATCTGGATTCAAACAAAACAAGAATTAATAATGTGAGATTAAATAAACTGATGAGAATAATTATAGTTTTTAATGACTTTTTGCTGATTCTTTAACATTTTGATTTTCCAGGTTTAAGGAAATCCTTTTCCCTGAAGCTATCTTGTGACCTACAGCACTTTAATAAAGTATGTCTTTGTAAACAGAATTGAAACATTATCTTTTTCTCCCTACCTGATCCCTCCAGAATTTGAAAACTTATTGAGCATTCTTATTTTCATGGCAATATAATTGTTGGCATAAGTTCAATAAGAATCTGTTTTCCTTATAACAGGACACAATTGGAAGCATCGGTTACATTACCAAGTCTTTGACTGGAATGTCATGTTTGAGAGTCATGTGCATAAAATCACATCTGATCAGACAGTTTTAAAAGCACTAAGGTTGACTTTACAGAATCAATAAAGCCTCTTGGAAAAATCACCTGATACCTTGTTGACAAGTTTCCAAGCCTTACCAGGTGACAAGGTCACTTCCTGACACCCTGAGGAGCATGAGGAATTTTGGGGCCTTCCAAAAGAAAGGAATTCACCAGATCTATAGAAATTCCTAGCAAAATCTGATGGTGTTTTCAGCTTGGCTCCCTAGCCTAAAGAACCCTTTGAAAGATCATGAGGGATTCCTTATGAAAAGGTCCAGCAAAACTAACTTTAAAAGAGCCTATATGATCAATTGCTATTCTTGCTGCGCTTGTGTAAATAATCAAGTTTAATAAAACTAGACTTGTTTTACAAACAGACTAGTCTAACTTCAATTAACCTTTATAGAAATAGAAGAAACTATCGAGAAAAACATTGTATTTTGATGGAAGAATATAGCAACTCTTGTGGGTATTAAACTCAAGCCCTATTCACTGAGGACTTGAGATTTTTTGTTATCCACTTGTAAATTGGACTGAATCTTGAATTCTTCTTGTTCTCTCAAATATCTGGCTACAACTCTCCATAATAATATTTCCAAATTTCTCCCACCCTTCTGACTTGGAATCACAAGGAACAAAGACTGCTCTTGAACCACATTGGAAGGGATCATACCAAGGGCGCTACTCAGACGGCAGCCAAACTTTGAGGACCTTGAAACTTCATCCACATATCCCTGCCAAAAAGTCCTCCTCCACAATCTTGGAACTGCACACCAGCTGGAGATCTAAAACTAAAATTGACCAGGGAGGTTCCTCCTCCAAAGCAAATGACATCTTGAGGTGGACAGCACCCCCAAGATCACAGACCAAGAGCCTCACCTTCAATAATGTGTGTGTGTGCATGTGCTCAGTCGTTCAGCTCTGTCTGACTCTTAGCAGCCCCATGGACTATAGCCCACCAAGCTCCTCTGTCCATGGAACTTTCCAGGCAAGAATATTGGGGCGGGTTTCTATTTCCTTCTCCAGGGTATTTTCCAGACCTAGGGATCAAACCTGCATCACTTATGTCTCTTGCATTGGCAGATGGGTTCTTTACCACAATATGAAAGTTTTATTTTCTTCTGCCTTTTCACTACTTGCCTTTTCTCTCTGTTACATATGAGTGGACAACCAAAAGAGGCAAATTGTTAAATCACTTAAACATGGAGGCCATGAACTGAGGTGGCTCTAACGCCTTGGGAATAAGCAAGCAAATCCAAAACTAAGTTTGAATGCTTCAAGATTAAGAAATCAAAACCCTAGGACTACCAACCACAAACATTCAATTAAGCTTTCCTAAAGAGAGTGACCATTTCAGCTATAGCCAATCACATAATTTCCTCATTTTGCTTTGGCCTCTTCTCTATAAAAGTCTTTCTCCAGCTCCTGTCAATGGAACACTTAATCACATCTAGTTCAGTTCAGTCGCTCAGTCGTGTCCGACTCTTTGCGACCCCATGAATCGCAGCACGCCAGGCCTCCCTGTCCATCACCAACTCCTGGAGTTTACCTAAACCCATGTCCATCGAGTCAGTGATGCCATCCAACCATCTCATCCTCTGTCGTCCCCTTCTCCTCCTGCCCCCAATCCTAGCAGCATCAGGGTCTTTTCCAATGAGTCAACTCTTCACATAAGGTGGCCAAAGTATTGGAGCTTCAGCTTCAACATCAGTCCTTCCAATGAACACCCAGGACTGATCTCCTTTAGGATGGACTGGTTGGATCTCCTTGCAGTCCAAGGGACTCTCAAGAGTCTTCTCCAACACCACAGTTCAAAAGCATCAATTCTGCGGTGCTCAGCTTTCTTCACCGTCCAACTCTCACATCCATACATGACCACTGGAAAAACCATAGCCTTGACTAGACGGACCTTTGTGGGCAAAGTAATGTCTCTGCTTTTAAATATGCTATCTAGGTTGGTCATAACCTTCCTTCCAAGGAGTAAGTGTCTTTTAATTTCATGGCTGCAGTCACCATCTGCAGTGATTTTGGAGCCCCAAAATAAAGTCTGACACTGTTTCCACTGTTTCCCCATCTATTTCCCATGAAGTGATGGGACCAGATGCCATGATCTTAGTTTTCTGAATGTTGAACTTTAAGCCAACTTTTTCACTCTCCTCTTTCACTTTCATGAAGAGGCTCTTTAGTTCTTCACTTTCTGCCACAAGGGTGGTGTCATCTGCATATCTGAGGTTACTGATATTTCTCCCAGCAATCTTGATTTCACCTTGTGTTTCTTCCAGCCCAGCATTTCTCATGATGTGCTCTGCATATAAGTTAAATAAGCAGGGTGACAGTATACAGCCTTGATGCACTCCTTTTCCTATTTGGAACCAGTCTGTTGTTCCATGTCCTGTTCAAACTGTTGCTTCCTGACCTGCATACAGGTTTCTCAAGAGACAGGTCAGATGGTCTGGTATTCCCATCTCTTTCAGAATTTTCCACAGTTTATTGTGATCCACACAGTCAAAGGCTTTGGCATAGTCAATAAAGCAGAAGTAGATGCTTTTCTGGAACTCTCTTGCTTTTTCGATGATCCAGTGGATGTTGGCAATTTGATCTCTGGTTCCTCTGCCTTTTCTAAAACCAGCTTGAACATCTAGAAGTTCACGGTTCACGTATTGCTGAAGCCTGGCTTGGAGAATTTTGAGCATTACTTTACTAGCGTGTGAGATGAGTGCAATTGTGAGGTAGTTTGAGCATTCTTTAGCATTGCCTTTCTTTGGGATTGGAATGAAAACTGACCTTTTCCAGTCCTGTGGCCACTGCTGAGTTTTCCAGATTTGCTGGCATATCGAGTGCAGCACTTTCACAGCATCATCTTTGAGGATTTGAAATAGCTCAACTGGAACTCCATCACCTCCACTAGCTTTGTTCATAGTGATACTTTCTAAGGCCCACTTAACTTCACATTCCAGGATGTCTGGCTCTAGGTGAGTGATCACACCATCATGATTATCTGGGTCCTGAAGATCTTTTTTGTACAGTTCTTCTGTGTATTCTTGCCACCTCTTCTTAATATCTTCTGCTTCTGTTAGGTCCATACCATTTCTGTCCTTTATTGAGCCTATCTTTGCATGAAATGTTCCCTTGGTATCTCTAATTTTCTTGAAGAGATCTCTAGTCTTTCCCATTCTGTTGTTTCCTTCAATTTCTTTGCACTGATCGCTGAAGAAGGCTTTCTTATCTCTCCTTGCGATTCTTCGGAACTCTGCATTCAGATGGAATATCTTTCCTTTTCTCCTTTGCTTTTCGCTTCTCTTGTTTTCCCAGCTATTTGTAAGGCCTCCTCAGATAGCCATTTTGCTTTTTTGCATTTCTTTTCCATAGGGATGGTCTTGATCCGTGTCTCCTGTACAATGTCACGAACCTCTGTCCATAGTTCTTCAGGCACTCTGTCTTTCAGATCTAGTCCCTTAAATCTATTTGTCACTCCCACTGTATAATCATAAGGGATTTGATTTAGGTATACCTGAATGGTCTAGTGGTTTTCCCTACTTTCTTCAATTTAAGTCTGAATTTGGCAATAAGGAGTTCATGATCTGAGCCACAGTCTGCTCCCGGTCTTGTTTTTGCTGACTGTGTAGAGCTTCTCCATCTTTGGCTGCAAAGAATATAATCAATCTGATTTCGGTGGTGACCATCTGGTTATGTCCATGTGTGGAGACTTCTCTTGTGTTGTTGGAAGAGGGTGTTTGCTATGACCAGTGCATTCTCTTGGCAAAACTCTATTAGCCTTTGCCCTGCTTTATTCTGTACTCCAAGGCCAAATTTGCCTGTGATGCCAGGTGTTTCCTGACTTCCTGCTTTTGCATTCCAGTCCCCTATAATGAAAAGGACATCTTTTTCAGGTGTTAGCTCTAAAAGGTTTTGTAGGTCTTCATAGAACCGTTCAAGTTCAGCTTCTTCAGTGTTACTGGTCAGGGCATAGACTTGGATTACCATGATATTGAATGGTTTGCCTTGGAAATGAACAGAGATCATTCTGTCGTTTTTGAGATTGCATCCAAGTACTGCATTTCAGACTCTTTTGTCCACATCTAGTTTGGTGCTCAAATAAACTTTTTGAAATTGGAGTATAATTGCTCCATCACGTTGTGGTAGTTTCTGCCATGCAACAAAGTGAATCAGCTAGAAGTATACCTATATCCATGCCCTCTTGAGCCTCCCTCTTACCCACTCCCCATCCCAACCTTCTAGGTCATCATAGAGCACCAAACTGACCCCTCTGTGTTATACAGCAGTGTCGCACTAGATAACTGAGTTACTCATGGTAGTATACACAAGACAATGCTACTCTCTCAATTCACCCCACCTTCCTCTTCCCCCCTTCCTCTTTACATCTGTGTTTCTATTCCTGCCCTGCAAATAGGTTCATCAGTACCATTTTTCTAGGTGCCATGTATATGCATTAAAATACGATATTTGTTTTTCTTTCTGACCTACTTAATTCTGTATAACAGACTCTAGGTTCATCCACATGGCTACAAACGACCCAATTTCTTTCCTTTTATGTCTGAGTGATATTCCACTATATATATGTACCACATTCTTCATCCATTCATTCATAAATTCTCAAAATGTTTATTTTGCCTCTGTTCCTTTTAAGGAGACATTTCTGACTGATCTCAACCCCCTGTACATCTTACTGTACTTAGATTCTAAAGCCTTATTTTGAAATCCTTTTTTGTGAACTCTAGGTAGATGAGAGAGGGTGGGATTGCCTGGGAAACTAAACCTCTGACAACATGAGGAAAGCACTTTTGTGCCCTAGCGATTAGAATATAGTTGATCTGGGTTACTGGGAGGGCAGAAAATTGTGATTATTGGTGGAAGAGGAAAGTGGACAAGGGGTTATCTGAGAGAGAAGCAATGGAGAAAGGAGCTTGGGGTGGTTCATTGAGAAAGAGAGGACGTGAAAACATCCCAAGCAGTTTCAAGCAAGTTGGAAGCAGAACCTAAAGACAGCCAAGACAATTAAGGGTATGTGGGAGAGAAAGTGATCCAGTATGTCAGAGGAAAATGAGAACAGACAACCACAGGTCTGACCTGAAGACAGCTCTAAATACCCTCCTGGTAACCTTGCCTTTAATGAGCATGGCCCAAAGTTTATGTTCATTAGTAAGAAAAGCACAGCTAGATGATTTTATAGACACAATTACGTAGGCAAAAAGTGTTTTTTTCAGTAGATTTATTACATCAATTTCAAAACGAATAGTACAGTACTGTGAAATGGAATTTTCCAGAAGACCCTGTTTTTCAGTAGACAGTGGTCCGCGAAACTATAGTGTTGAGCAATGGAGTCTTTGACTGGATTTACCAGGACAACAAAGTCTTTCAAAAGGAAAGATACTGACAAAGTGACAAGCGCATCTGTTTCTTCACTGGAGCGGTTACATCTCCTCCCTCTTTGATATTATATAGCGGAAATCACTCATACCCACTGGCATTGTGACATTGTCTTAACCTCTACATTGATTCTCTTTGCTCTTCCTGTTAAAACTCCACATAGTCGGGTACCTTCCAAAGTCTACATTGCTGGGAATTCTTTGGAGGACAAAAGTTCCCAGGACAAAGTTTCATGCTTTATGTAAACAAAGCCTCATTTCTATTATTTTCAATTTAACCATGAGCAATTAAGCTAGAAACACAAATGTGAAGCGTATTTGTGATGACTTTGCATGTCCTCTGACACGAACCACATTCTCTTTTGAGATCAGCAGAACCTTCCTTTACTGGCATGGACAGATATCTTTGTTACATTCTTCCATTCTTACATGACAAAGCGTTAGTGGCTCAGTTGTGTCCGACTCTTTGTGACCCCAAGGACTATAACCCGCCAGGCTCCTCTGCCCATGGAATTCTCCAGGCAAGAATACTGGAGTGGGTTGCCATTTCCTTCTCCAGGGGATCTTTCCAACCCAGGGGTCAAACCCCGGTCTCCCACATTGCAGGCAGATTCTTTACTGTCTGAGCCATGACTGACTTTTACATGACAAATTCATTTATTAACTTGATAAAATTTAAAGTTTGTTAGCATAAGGCTGATGTTTCAGTTCTACATTAACTCTTTTGTCAAAAACAAAGCTTTAAATGATATTTGCTGCTTTGAGGAACATTATCTGCTCTTTTCCACATCACATCCCCTTGGGAGTCATTGCAGCCCATGTTGGGTGAGAAAGGGTTTAAGCAAGGGCAAAGATTTCTTTTCCACTTCTAGCCCAAAGTTGCTCTGTTGAAAAATGTGACCTTGTGGTACATGAGATCTGAAAAAAGAATAAAGAGGAAATTAAGAGGAAATGAGAAGATAAACAGGGGGAAAATGTATGAAGACACCAGAGAGATTAGTTTTTATTGTCAGCACTTGAAGGGTTCTACAGATTTTCTTGTAATAACTTGCAAATCATTAGAATTAAGAATGTAGAATAATTCAGAGATTATATGAATAGCTTAAAGAAAAAGATGTTGCCATGTCCTCATCCTCATAAACTCTTCACCTGACTCATGATATTGGAAGAGGACAACAGAGGATGAGATGGTTGGATGGCATCACCAATTCAGTGGACATGAACTTGGGTAAACTCCAGGAGATGGTGAGGGACAGAGAAGCCTGCTGTGCTACAGTCCATGGGATCACAAGGAGTTGGACATGACTTGGCGACTGAATAATAACAACAAAGAGAAAGCAAGTCCATCCAAAGGGGGTGAAGAGGGAACTGACTAGCCAAGAAAGAATAAGTTACTAGAAAACATATCCAGTGCCCACTGGAGGAATGTGTGGAGGCAGAGAGTAGTAACCAAAGGATTTCAAAGATTTCAGACCTATTGGCAAGATGACCCTTCATGTGGGATAGAAGCAGAGCATTGTAACCAATAATCACTGTGCCTCGGGGAAGTCCAGGCCTGTGGTGAAATGGATTAGCTTGATCCTTTCAAACATTCCATTCAAACTACTCTTCTTTGTTTAGTTCCGTGTTCATCCCAAATCTCTCTCTGATGATTCCTTTTTTTCCTGTGAAACTCAGCCCACAGTGTCACTGTGCACTGGCCCTACAGACTTGGAACATGGAAATGTTTGTGGTATCATTTACATTGCAGATCACTGTGTTGGCATTCTCTTCATATTGCTGTGTGAGTACAGTTAGATAAATAATACGTGGAGTCAGAGAGATTCTGAGTACCTCTCTCCATGACATTCTGATATTTAGGTCAGTCTTATCTTGTTGCAGGTGATTTTGCCCAAAAGAAGTGAATACATGATCACAGTGTTTACAAAATCAGTTGTCCCTGCCTAGGTTTGGGCTAGACCTGGAACCAAGGAAAATTCCCTGAGATAATAAAGGTCTCCCTACTAAATTTCTTTGAAGGCAGGCTGATGACATCTCAAGTCATAAAAGCAGAGAGTTAAACTGTGCCCACAGAAGGGCTAAAGCACTTTCCTATAACTCCAGGAAGGAACTTGATTATCTTAAGTGTCTGAGATACCATATAAGTGCATTCTGGGGCTTAGCAGAAAAGCATCCATTCTTCTCTAATGTTATGATTAATTATATACGGTGGTGGCTTATACCTAAAGAGTATTTGTCAAATGCCAAACACTGCACCAAGATCTTCATATACATAATTTCATATATTTCTCATATCATAATTTGTTATTTCTCATATCAACTACGAAAGAAGGTTGTGACATGGCCCCATTTGAGAAATGAGAATCCTGGGGCCCAGACATGTTGAGGACTTTCCCTCAGTTACATGATGGTGCAGGTAGGAAATGAACCCATCAGGCTATCCTTCTCAAGAACCCATAGGCTTACCAATTCTCTTGTTCCAATGATAGTTTCTTTTCTTTTTACGAAATGTCTCTGGTTACAGAATGGTACCATTGAAGCCACTGGCTTGTGGTCAACCTAACTGGCTAAACCTCTCCCCACCAGAGGGACATTCTGCTCCCTGATCATTGGTTGTAACTGCATTTTGGTCCACAGTGCATCTCATGGCTCCCTGGGGCCAAGAGGATGTGCCTGCCCTGATTGATGTACACTTTACAGGTGGTGGTGGTGTTAGTCACTCAGTCATCATGTCTGACTCTTTGCAATCCCTTGGACTGTAGTCTGCCAGGCTCCTCTTGCCTTAGAATTCTCCAGGCAAGATTACTGGAGTGGGTAGCTATTCCTTTCTCTAGGAGATCTTCCCAAACCAGCATTCAAACCTGGGTCTCCTGCATTACAGGCAGATTCTTTTCTGTCTGAACCACCACAGAAGCCAGGTGGGGCAGAATGCAAACAGGACTATCACTTTATATGAGGGCCACAGTGCTGTTACCTGTGCATGCTTAGTTGGTCAGTCATGTCCAACTCTTTGCAACCCTCTGGACTGTAGCCTGCCAGGCTCCTCTGTCCATGGGGATTCTCCAGGCAAGAATATTGGAGTGGTTTGCCATTACCTTCTCCAGAGTATCTTCCCAACCCAGGGATCGAATCCAGGTCTCGTGCATTGCAGGTGGATTCTTTACCAGCTGAACCACCAGGAAAGCTGTTGTCTGTACCTCAGGTTATTCCATCATTTCATGGCCATCAGAAAATTTTACCTCTGCCTTGAAGCTATTTTCCTATGGAATTCCTGATTTTGCTGCAGTTCCTTTTTTCACTGAAGTTAAATGTATCTTCACTTAAAATTCTCCCCAGCTCCACTGCTCTTAAGGACACTCTTACTTTCATCTTCATAGGCCTCAAAACGTGGCTACATTCTTTTTAGATCTATGCTGGCCTAGACTTCTGAGTTTATTCCTCAGTTACAAACCCAGGACCCAATGTGTCTCATGTACCTCCAAATGAAAGTTTCCAGAAACTGTGTCTATGACAGAAGTCCAGGGTGGACTTGTCTCAGATGTAGATGAATAAGGCCAGAGAGCCTGTCCCTTTCCTGGGACAGAAGTTTGACTGTAGTAAGGGAGACCAGGGAGACCACTTTATAGGTAAAAAAACATAGGGCCTTAGAAGCCCTTAATTTACCCCATAATTAGTTAGTTGATGTTATTGTTCACTGTTCAAGTGCTAAGTTGTGTCCAACTCTTTGCAACACCATGGACTGCAGCACAGCAGACTTACCTGTCCTACACCATATCCCAGAATTTGCTCAAACTTATGTCTATTGAGTAGATGATGCCATCCGATCATCTCATCCCCTGTTGCCCTCTTCTCCTCTGGCCTTCAATCTTTCCCAGCATCAAGGTCTTTTCCAATGAGTCAACTCTTCACATCAGGTGGCCACAGTATTGGTGCTTCATCTTCAGCATCAGTCCTTCTGATGAATATTCAGGGTTGATTTCCTTTAGGATTGACTGATCTCCTTGCTGTCCACAGGACTCTCCAAGAGTCTTCTCCAGCATGACAGTTTGAAAGCATCAGTTCTTCGACACTCAGCTTTCTTTATGGTCCAACTCTCATATCCATACATGACTACTGGAAAAACCATAATTTTGACTATGCAGATCTTTAGCTGAGTACATAGAAAGTGCTCAATACATATTTATTGAATAAATGAATGGATGAATCCATACTTGACTACTGCCTCCATCCACTGCATTTTGAAATATAAATTAAGAAACATTTCTTTCTGCTCAGAACCATTCAATGGCTTCTCATGATCCTTGGTACAAAATGAAAATGCTTTATGACAACCTACGTTTGTGATCCTTATCTGCTCATTCTCATATGCCAAGTTCATTCCCGTTTCAGGATCTTTTTGGGTGTCAGACCTTCTGCCTGGAGTGATTTTTCTCCCAGGGCTTCAGATCCACTATTTGACTTTACCCCATGGCCTTCCTTCAGATAAACATTCTGTCTGTCTCCCCTGCTGGAATCATGCCTTGTGATACACCTACCTATCACCATGTCTCCAGCCCCTCTACATGGAACCCAGTGAATGTTCAACTGATATTTGCTGAATAAATCAATAAAACCACATGGCCTTCTTAATAAAATATAATGTGACTTCCTGTAACAATGTAAATGTCAATTTATAAATGCATATAAAGCTTTAGTGAGTCCATAGACTGCCAAACACAGACACAGGGCCACTTTTTAATTATCAACTCTTGGTTAGCGATGTCTTCAATTTGAAGCTTCAATCTGAAGCTATCCCAAGATTTAAAACTTGAAAATGCGTATTTTTTTTACAGTTATGTATCTCGTGGTGTATAATAGCATAGAGTGATGATCTGTAAATTTACCACCTAACTGTGGGAATTTTTTCAGTTGTGAGAAGAACACTTAATATGAAATTGACCCTTTAAGGAACTTTTTAGATGTACAATAGAATGGTGTATTGTACATCTAAGCAACATGATACATGGGTACCAAGTTGTATAACAGATCTCTAGAACTTATTCATCTTGTATAACTGAAACTTCTTACCAATTGAAAGGCAATCTCCCGTTTTCCTCCGAGTGCTAGGAAACCAACATTTATACTCTCTGTTTCTGTGAATTTGACTGTCTCAGGTAGAGAATCATACAATATTTGTCCTTCTGTGACTGGTTTATTTCACTTAGCATAATGTCCTCATCCTCTGGGTTCATCCACTTTGTGAAACAAGTCAAGAATTTCTTTTCTTTTAAGGCTGATATATATTTCTTTATCCATTCATCCATCAATAGACACTGTGAGTATTTCCATGATTTGGTTATTGTGAATAATTTGCAGTGAGCATGGGGGTGCAGATATCTTTTTGACATAAGGGTTTCATTTCTTTCAGTTTGATACCTACTAAGTGGCATTTCTGGATCATATAGTAATTCTACTTTTAATTTTTTGAGGAATTCACATACTCTTATCCATAGTGGCTGCCCAAAATACATTTCCACCAACAGTGTACAAGGGTTCCAATTTCTCCACATCCTCGCCAACACTTGTTATCTCTTGTCACACTGATGAGAACCATTTTCACAGAAGTGAGGTGATATCACTTTGTAGTTTTGATTTGCATTTCCCTGATGATTAGTAATGTGGAACATCTTTTCCTGTGCTCTTTGGCCCTTATCCTTGGTTCTACTGCTGCCAGGGAGACTTATTTTCCACTGGCTATCGAGGAAAACCAATCCTATTTTCTGAAAGTCACAAGACTTCTCTCATCTAAATGGCCTCGATCCCTGTACATTCAGGACCATCTGTTAGAGAGAAGTTTTTGACTGCTGTTTCTTCAAACATCAGTGAAGAGCCTGCTTCCCCTTTGCATTCTGCTACTCACTCCAGGATTCCATGATGAGGAAAGCCCGACTCTACCCTCCAAGAGGTCTGAGTGTGAGAAAGAACAAGGTTTCAAAGAACACCACACATGTGGTGTGTGGAGTTTTCTTTCGTGATTTCAAGCGTCTTGTTTTATCACGATTCACTGAATTTTCCATTCTGCGCCTGAGAATCAGCTCACTGGACAATGGCCGTCAGAAGAGGAGGCAGGCAGAGAATAAAGCTGTGACATTCTCCTGGAGACTCATCACTTTGTCCCTGCTTTATTTTAAGGCGTGTCCATCACCACTCCTCTCTGGAGGCTGGGCAGGGCACCTGGCCTCTCGAAAACCACACACAGCTCCAGCAGCTTCTAGCCAGGCAGGTCCCCTGGCCTAGTGGGGGCTCCGCCTCACCCCTGCGGAGCAGCTGTGGATCTGAGTGTCTGCCCCACCCTGCCCCCTCCCGAGGGCCCACACAGCTGCAACCGGTTACTCCTTGGCCGGGAGCCGGGACCTACCCTGGGCATAGCCAGTGTCCTCCCTGAAGCCATGGAGATGCTCTGATCCCCTGTTTGTTTTTCTTCTTGTGGCTTTTCAGAAGAGAAGAACCTTAAGCTTACTTAGGCTTTCTGGATTTTTTTTAAAAGTCATTCTCTGATTCCCTAGGTTGCATCTCAGGGAACAGAGGATGAGAATAGCTCTCCAGTGTGCAGAAGCTTCTAGTTGCTTCTCAGCTCCATCCCAGAGAGAAGAGTGTGAATTGATGATGAGAATGTGGACCAGGGAGCAGGTACAGAACTGAGAGGTCAGCCACATCTGGGTGCCTAGCCAGGCTCTGCTTTTTTCTAAGCACATCACTTCGCTATGGGATATGGAATTGAAAGAAAGTCTGTCTCATGGTGGATTAAAAGAAGGTGTCCAGAACAGTGATGGGCATATACCCTGCATTCTTGGAGTATTCATTATTAATATTATTTGGCTTTTGTGGTTTATTATAGGTTTTCATTTATTTGGTTTCCAGAAACAAAGTCAGAAGATTCAGTAGTTCAAAAACCAGCCTATCATTAACTCATCATTTCCATCACAAAAAAGAAATCCTAGGTTGTCCGATTTTTAAAGAAAATAAGTATGTTGGAGAGAGATCAGCTTTCAATTCAAGATGTGTCTCTGCTACGCTTGTCCAAAAAATAGATGGTTATCCAGAGAGTGAGACATGACTGTTTGCTCATTAAATTCCTCCCTTACTGATCTTTTACTCTAAAGTGGACTGGGTAATAGATAGTTAAAAAGAAAACACTTCAATATTTGAAATCTAGCCTGCACTACATTTTAGCTTAAATTTTCTTTCGACTTATATTCATATCACTATAGCACCTTTTAAGGAACGGACATCTATTTTAGAAATATTTTCCCTGTATTTAAATTCAAAGTTGTTATATAGTTTTGCTTTAAATTTATATACTGTAAACATTTAAACTGGATTAAAAAAAATCTAGTTTGAGATCTCTTTCTTTTAACTGAGAGAATTCACTTATCCTTACTATGTTTGCTGATATTACTTATTGTTTTGGTTATATTTTATGCCATATATATACATATATATATGTGTGTATATATATGTATATATATGATTTCCCCCTTGCCTAATTGTTTCTATTTATTTAAATTATGATAGATTGATTTCTTTTTACTTTAGTCCTTCTATTGCCCCTCCCCCCAGTTTGGAAGTTTTGCTTTTCCATTTACTACTTCCCTTCTAAACTTGTTATTCATTGTCAGTAGTAAATTTTTTAAAGTCTAAAATAGCTTTAATGTTTACTTTTTTATGAATGATTATTTGTTTGTGTGTTACATAAAATGGGTTGATAATTATATTTTCACTTACTACCTTGAAGCCCGTATTCTAGTGCCTTATTATTGAGTGTCATCAAATGATTGCCATTCTTTTTTAAGTAGTCTGTCTCCTACTGGTTTACTAGCTTTTAGGATTTTCTCTTTTTCTGAAGATTATATATTTTCACTAAAATGACCCTAGTTTGGGGTTTGTTTTCATTTTAAACTCTCCCAACTGTCCATCAGTGGAAAACATTGGGTTTTTAAGTCTGGAAAATTCTGACCCATTTGTTTGAACATTGTCTCTCAACCATTCTTTCTCTTCTTTCTTTCTGAATCTGATGTTAAGTTGGAAGTACTTGATCTATCCTCTGTCCCTTGTCTTTTTCCTGTGTTTGCCAATAGTTTAGCATTCTACAGTGCTTTCTGTGATACCTCCTTAGTTTTGTCTTCAGTCTTAAAGATTCTCTATCTTTACCTCCGTCAACTGATCGGTTTAAGTCAACAAATAACATTTTCTTGGTATGTGCACCTGTCTTGTTGTTGTAATTTCTTGTTTTTGTTTATGTTTTTCCCAAGGATAGTAGTCCATTTTTCATTTCTTTGAGAACATCATATTCATTTTATGATTGAAAATCGTTCTATAATATGTATGTTTACTTGGGAATTTTTGTTTAATGAATATGTTGAACTTTTTATGTTGCTAGACTTTTTCACTTGCTTGGTAACTCTTGTTCATCTGTAGGAATACCTCCCAGCTTGTAAAAAGGCTTTAATTCTGCTTTTGCCTTAGCCCTATAAAGTATGTGGCTCTAAACTAGAGGTTATACTCTCCTGCCACAAAGATGACCAAAATTCAGGCCTCTTATTATGTGTGGTGGGTCTTAGCTTCAAGTGGTAAGTTTGCTTCTATTCCTGGCTAGGGGAACTCCTGAAACCCTCATTCATAAGAAGCAGCTTGGTCCCAGCTCTTGGCTGCATGCAGAAAGCCTGTCACATAGAGTTGGATCTCCCCATGGAAGACCCAGCATCAAGAGCGATGCTCTGCTTTCCCTGCTTCCTTCCATGGGTTTGATCTCTGGTTGTGGTCCACAGGATTTCTTTTAAAGCACTCAGTCAATTATTTGTGTTAGCTTGTATTGGAAGCTTCAGATTCCAATGACTTCAATCTGCCATCCTGGGTATTCTTTTCAATGTATCCCCATTGTCTTCTTCTGGAAGGAGGAAAACATTTTAGAGGAAGGATCATAATGAAAACTGTGTGATTAGAGCTGAGATTATGTTTGTCAGGATATTCAGGAGAGAGAGAAGATGAGTTGGAGGAGGAACACACAGAACATCACTGCAGCCCTTCTTCTGCTCTAGCGCTTTTATTCTGGGTTTGTACCAGTAGCAGTCTCAAATGCAGGGACTTCCCCTGGTGGTCCAGTGGTTAAGAATCTGCTTTGCAATGCAGGGGAAGCGGGTTTGATCCCTGGTTGGGAAACTGGGATCCAACATGTCATGGAGAAACTAACCCTGCATCCAGTTCCATCATTTCATGGCAAATAGATGGGGAAACAATGGAAACAGTGACAGACTTTATTTTGGGGGGCTCCAAAATCACTGCAGATGGTGTCTGCGGCCATGAAATTAAAAGACGCTTGCTCCTTGGAAGAAAAGTTATGACAAACTTAGACAGCATATTAAAAAGCAGAGATATTACTTTGCCAACAAAGGTCTATAGAGTCAAAGCTATGGTTTTTCTAGTAGTCATGTATACATGTGAGAATTAGGCCATAAAGAAGGAAGAATTGATGCTTTTGAACTGTGGTGTTGGAGAAGACTCTTGAGAGTCCCTTGCACTGCGAGGAGATCAAACCAGTCAATCCTAAGGGAAATCAACCCTGAATATTCATTAGAAGGACTGATGCTGAAGCTGAAGCTCCAATACTTTGGCCACCCGATGTGAAGAGCTGACTCATTAGAAAAGACCTTGATGTTGGGAAAGATTGAAGGCCAGAGGAGAAGGAGACAACAGAGGATGAGATGACTGGATGTCATCATCTACTCAATGGACATAAGTTTGAGCAAATTCCAAGATATGATGAAGGACAGGGAAGTCTGGAGTGCTGCAGTCTATGGGGTCACAAAGAGTTGGACACGACTGAGTGATTGAACAACAACAACCAGAACTACTGAGCCCATGCACCACAACTAGAGAGTCTGTGCACTGTAACATAATATCCTGCATGATGCAAGGAAGATCCTATGTGCAGCAACTATGACCAATGCACCCAAATAAAATAAATAAAAATTAAAAAAAAAAAGAAAGAAATCTCAGGTGCAATTTCTTGGTAGAGTCAGGGAATCAGGCATGCAACCATTCATTCCAGCTCACACTGCTCTCTGTTCTACTGTTTATCTCATGGCAAAGAGACAATTCTCTGCAGTCATCTCTTTAGTAAAAGTCAAAAAGGAAGCCAAAATTGACTCAAGAATATATTTCAAGAAAAATAATGTGAGAGCACATTTCTTTGTGGAAGTGAAGACAAAGTGTGTGTTCCACCGTGCAAAGCTGAGTTTGCTAGTGTCTAAAGCATTATGCCTTCTGTTTTGCTCACTGCTTTTGACGGCCTGTCATGTAAGCATGTGTGTCTTCCATCACCATCACACACTTTCCTTTAGATGCATGGTTGCTGATCATTTTGAAGAAACTCTGCTCCTTATCGGAGAGTCTCTGGGAGGTTGAGAACTATTCCTTTTATTTTTTCTTAATTATAATCTGAAAATGGTCTTCGATGTGAATATATGTGTAAATAGTTGACAGATTTTATTACAAATCAACAGACTATGGCAACACTGCATTTGGGAATGGAATTAATTTCATTATTTCAATCTTTTTTCCATTAATAGCCTGATTTTTTCTTTCTTCATGTCTAATTGGATCTAATTGAGGCCAGTATGTGGTAAGCATCTAGGAAATACTAGTAGGCTGGGAGAGTTAGAAACAAAAATGACCTGCTGAAGAAAGATCAGAAGGAAATAAATTTATATTCCTGTGTACACACCTTCAACAACCCTCTTCAAAGAGAATGTTGACAGATAGCCACAAGAACCCAACAAGAAATTCCTCCTGGAAATGGGGGAAGAACTTTGCTAACTATATACATATAGTCACGTATTGGCTGTGCCTTCTCATGGCCATGTAAAGTGAGAGGCTGTTTCACTTCTCTATAATCAGGTTCTCATATGCAAACAAACACACTAAAATCAGCTCTACTGTGTGTGGATTGTCCAACACCCAGTGAGTGCTCAATGCTATAGCGATTGTCATTGGAGCAACATTATTCAACAAGCTCAGTTCACCTTTCCAAAAGAAGCACTAAATAGTATACAATGTATTCCCTAAGGAGTGTTTATTGACTCTTTTCTATGTGCCCTGAAGCAGAATGATGAATCGGATTCTCTGAAATGATGGATGTTAACTAAACATCCATCCAATTAGTTTAGTCATTATTTCACAATATGTATGTATATAAAATCATATTTTGTACACCTTAAAACTATCCAAAGTGGGAGATTTCCCTGGCTGTTAAGTGGTTAAGACTCTGTGCTTCCAATGCACGGGGTGCAGGTTTGATTCCAGGTCGGGGAACTGAGATCCCACATGTTGTATGGCGCTGCCAAAAATTTTTCTTAAATAAATAAATAAAATTATCCAATGTTATATGTCAATTTATCTCAATAAAACTGGGGGAAAAATTAGACCATGACAACAACAATAGAAGGAAACACAAAAATCCCAGGCATTGTAAGAAATGAGTTCCTAAGAAAAGCAGTTGATGTCTCTTTCCTAAAAATCTCTAGGAAGGTTCTAAGATTACATGGACATATTGGCACTTGGATGGCTCCCTAAAATCAATTCTTAATCTGACTTCTTCCTATCTCTCTATCTTTATCAGTTTCCAGATCCAAGCTCCTTCTCACCTGAAAGCTGCCTCTTCATTTATTGTACTCTAGGTTTTCGGTTCGGGCTTGTATTGTCTTTTGCTTTCTCTCCTTTCTTTCCTTCCATTCATCCAATATTAACAAATAACAATGCTAATAATAGCAATAATAGTAGTATAAAAACAATAGAACAGCTACCATTATGGGGCATTTCTTATGCATTTAACCTGCATCTCTTAACAGTCAAGAAAGGTGGGTGTAATTCTATCAGATTTGAAGATGAAGAATTTGAAACTCGGGTAGGCTAAGTAACTTGCCAGATGTCATGCAGTGCCTGGTGGGATGGTTAGGATTTGAACGTAAATTTGTTGCCCTAACTCATCTGTGCCCAATACTTTTGAACTCGAGCCTTTCATAAAAAAACAATAGCATCCACTTATTGATGTGCCAGATATTCCTGCATTCTTTCATTTATTAAATGGTTATTTTTCTCCATTTTACAAATAAGGAAATTCAGATCATTTAAGTAATTTACTTGAGATCAAACAACTAGAGACTCATAGATTTAAGACTCAACCCCAGCACTGCTTTGATTATAATGCTACATATTTGTTCATTGTGTTGGATCTTTACCACCTTTGGAGGGCTTCCTAGGTAGCTCAGTGGAAAAGAATGTCTGCCAGTGAAGGAGATACAGGAGACTCAGGGTCAATCCCTGGGTCAGGAAGATCCCCTGAAGGAGGAAATGGCAACCCACTCCAGTATTCTTGCCTGGAGAATCCCATGGACAGAAGAACTTGGCAGGCTATAATCCACAGGATTACAAAGAGTCAGTGAGCACGCACCAGTGAGTAGCCATCTTCGGAAGCCTAATGTTTTCCCAGGGACCATCCTTATATTAGACTTTCTTTTTCAGAAATTCTATAAAATGTTTTATTTATACATTTGACCATCGAAAATAACCTGTTGGAATTTTCTTGAATATTTCCCCAATGTTTCATAGTTTCCAGATTTTCTATTTTCATCAAGACTGGGAACACCCTGAGGCGCATGCAGCATTTGTGTTCCTTTGGATTGCATTGCCTTTGGGCACAGGGCTAGAAGCCCACTTTTTGTTTTATAAATTGCTTGGTTTATTGGTTCATGATTGCTACATCCTGGTGAGTTTGCTGATGCCCTTGTCCCAGAGGTTTTTGGAGAAAACAAATATATTTCTGGATTAATGCATTTTGGATTTAACAACTACATTTTTGGATGAATGGATTTTCTATACAACAAGTACATATCTCACCAACCTGAGGAGAGAAAGGAAGCTGCTTTTATTCATTGAATCAGAAGGAAAACTGTGAGGGGCCTCATTCCTGGTGGGGCAGATGTCTATGAAGCACCAATTCAGGTCTCAGGTTAGAATGTTCTGCCTGCCCACTGACACGCACAGTAAAGGCGGCATTTCTTGAACATCTCAATGTGTGTAAGTGGACTCAGTCTTTAATAGAAATCATTTCCTTTATTCCTCACATCAATTCTTTTATATACTTGTAACCAAAGCTTTAAAAGATCAAGCGACTTACTCAAATTCACCTTGACCTATTAAACGGCCAAGCTAGAATTTGATTCTCAACTTGTCTGACTCCAAAAACAATGAGCCACTACATTCCACCGCCATTCACTTGAGGAAAGTGGTGTTCTCTCTGGACTGGATCATCAGAGAAGCAAGGAAAAGAATGTATATAGGATTAATGCATTTTGTATATAGGGATGAGTGAGATGGGGAGCAGGTTTAGAAGCCCATTCTCAGAAAGGTCTGTGAAATCTGGACTTGGAAGAGGATTGTGAACTACAGCAGAGAAACCAAAACCAGGAAACATGTGTAAGGTCTCTGCAAAGCCACCATGTTTCCAGGGTCATCCCCCAAATCTTCTGACTTCTACATTCTGGCTACCCTGGAGCACAGGCCTTTGCTGTGTTTTCTTCTGCTTGAAACCCTCTTTGTAACAGCCCCCTGTCAGATTATCTTCCATCCCTGACAGGCTGGCATTGGTTTACACGATCTGCTGGCTGGTGATAAAGGGAGAAAGAACTCTCAAGTATTGAATAGCCATGTCTTTCTGGCCACTTTACTGGCCGTCAGGTCTTATTTCCATCATAACTCTGTGGATCTAGGACTGCCCTCTCTATTCGGAGACTGATTATTTGGGACTTTAAAAACTTTCATGGAGAAGTATAAGTGGCCCAAATAGTGTACACAATAAGAAATAAAATCCTAATTTCATTAATTTCTGTACTCATTCACTGAACCAAAGTTGTTGAATAACTAACAATTTTACGCTGCCAGGTGGTAGACATAGAATAAAGGGCAAAGGAGTTCATGTCTTATCCTCAAGGGGCTTGTATTTTGTAGGCAAACAGGGAAGGTTAATCTAATACACTGATGACTGTTCAATTGCAAATTTAGGGGACTTTCTAAAGGAAAGAAATGTTCCTGAAAGAGCAGGTAACAAATGAAGATGAGCTCTGCTGGACAGAGTGAAGACGGGATGGGTGGTCCTCAGGGGAGGCTTCACTGAATCTGAGAAGGGAGGGATGAACTTAAGCTAAGCATGTGTGTGTGCGTTCATGCATGTGTATGTGTGTGGTGGTGGGGTGTTACAAAGGGTTACAGGAAAAGATTGTCAAGATTATATAGAGAAACGGTATGAAAGATGGAACAGCCATTCAGATCACAGGAAATTTGAAGTCAGCTATCAGGTAGTTCTGAAGAAAGAAATAATTATAACAATAATAATAATGTCTACAGAATATGTTTACTTGCCAGGCATTGCAGAGTATTTTATATGGAGCCTTAATTCTACTTTTAAGACTGGAAAGCGAAGCTAGGAGAGCAACTTGCTCAAGTCCACACACTTAGAAGTAAGAACGATGGAACTTGAAACTTAAACCAAGTCTCTATGCTCGCCTTTAACCCACTGATTTTTCCCCATGTTCGGTAGGAGATGAGCTGACAAGCCAAAACACTGTGGACTCCTGCATGGTTCCATGCAGCAGGGTGGAACTCTGAGCTCTATAATTTGTTGGCCCTAAATTTCAGACTGGTATGCAGAAATCATGATCAAGGCCAAGACTTTTCTTTGTTTCAGAGTCCAGAGGCTTCTGTGAATTTTGTTAAAACTGACTTTATGTTTGAGACAAGGAAGAAAAGGGTAGAGAGGCATCATTTGTATAGACATCTGTAAATTCCTTCAAGACTTTATTTTTTACATTGGACTTCATAGTTTCTAGCTGGGCAAGATGAGGCTATCACATATTAAGACCTGGTCCACTTGCCCCCCCCCCCCCACCTCCTGCCTCTACTCCCTTACACACACACACACACACACACACACACACACACACACGCATATACATCCTTCATGACCCTATTTTTTCTGTTCTCTTTCAGTTCTAATCTTGAAGGGCAAGAAGTGCTATCATCAGCTTTTCAACCTGCCTCCCACACCTGTCATTTAGATTCAAGACCTCAGGTATAGGTTACTTTAACCTGGTAAGGTTGGCATGGGATCTATGCAAGGTTATAAGAGGTCACTTACAGATCTAGCAAGTGAAATATGAATGCTGATTTTACTTTGGTATATTTTGGATTTATACATGGATCATTTAATCAGCTAATTTTAAGTTGGGAAATGGAAAGGTAAGAAAAACCCAATTTCTCCATTTCCTAGCATAGCAAAGATCATTCAAGTAAGCTATGATTACTTTCCTTACGTTTGCACTCTGTCTGGCTATTTTATTATTGCTGTGTTTTTGTTGTTTTTTTTTTCCCTCCATGCTGACATGGTATGTTTTTCATGTATCCCTGTTTTAAAAACTTTAAACATACAGTGACCTCTTTTTAAACCTTTCTACATGTTATATTCGTGTTAAATACCTCTTCAAGCGGGCCCTAATGTATGGAGCTGAGAGAGTGCTAAAGGATTGTGACAGGAATATCATAACCCTAGTGGGATTTTCAATTGAGGTCTAACTAGGGCTTAGTCCTAAAATTAACATTCTCACTTTACAAATTCTGTTGATTTCCCCATTCCTGCCTGCCTGTCTCCAAAGAGAAAAATTAAAGTTCTTGCTTGCTGGAGTTTCAGTTATCACTGCTATGCTTGAAGGTCTGCAGGCACTGTATTTGCCCTACTGACTGGACATTTCTGAAATAGCACCACTATCAGGTAGATCAGATTGTTGGCAAAAACTCTGGCACCAAAGAGACTCAACAAATACATTTCATCACACTGACCCTGTACTAACAGCGACTTGCTGTGGATAACCTCATGGGAATGGAAATTGAGAAAGAACTATTTCAAGGCTGCCAGTGCCTTAATCTCTGCTCTGTTCAAAATGCAAACGTGCTGCTTTTTATGCTCACAGTAGTAAAACAAATTTGAGGGATGGCATAATCCTCAGCCTGGGAAGGTAGAGAGAAAAATGAGCAAGAGGAATCCCACAACAAAATGATCTACAGTCACAATCGAGAGGAGAAAATGAACAAACACCTTCTTTCAAAAAAGGCGGGAGAGGGGGAGGAATAGACATTGGAAATTCACCCAACCTCAACTATAGAAGGGCAAAAAATAACTTTCATTTGAAGCCCCAACACTCACTTCTTTGTTAAGGAAACTAGAACAACACCCTGCAGACTTGCAGGCTCCGAAGTTATCAGGGAACTATTTCCTGGGAATATGCTCACCAGTTCCATGCAGCTGGCTTAACAAAGTCAGAATGAGCAGTGCAAATAAATTCTGTAAAGCAGATGAGAGCTCCATGCTTTGTTCTGACAACTATATTGATGGAATGGAAATTTCAGGATAGGTCGGATCAGTGCTGCCCAAATAAAGTTGGACGGCTTTGGTGATGGGATGGGGTGGGGATGGGGGACATTTACTAGCCTTTCTCAAACAAAGGGATGTCTCAGTCCTCAAGGTCTCCCTGTGCTAACCCACCTGCTAGAATGATAGGACCCTGTGGACACCCTCTCTCTAACCCACCCCCGACTCAAACAGACAAAGAAGGATATCATACTAAGATAGGGAGGTGGACTCGAGCCACAAGGACAGGGGGACTGAGCCCTGCTTATCTTGACACTGGTTCTCCCAAGTAGCAATGGGATGGATTCCATGGCCTTGGTCTCCTGCTATCTGCTGCAAGTGTCTGTCTGTGACCCTGGGATCTTTCTGTCTCTTCTCATCCACCCTCACAACTGTTAGTGGGGGATCAGAAGAGAATGGGACTCCTAGTGATTTTCAGAACACTGGGAAAGAGGCCCTTGTCCCCTTGCTCTGTTAGTCATTACCAAATGGTTCTCAACAGGCGATTTAAGCAGTGTGGTAGCTTTGTTATGACTATACAGAGTGATGCCAAGCCTATTGAACAATTTTTTATTGTGATTTATTTGTGTTCCTTAATTGAAACAAAATGGTACAGCATTCTATAATAATGGTCCCAAGCTCTACAGCTCATAATCATGTGCAATGCTACTTTTTTTCTTTTATGGGGTCGGGCTATTTAAGTTCGTCCTAACTACTTGTAAGTCGGAGTGTGACATTCCAGATTGGATACAACCGAGAGAGCCCTGCAATGTTCATTTCTAAATCCAATCCTCACAGCCTTGTTATCTTTGTCAGAACAACCTAGTAACTGCTTCCTCAATGTTTTAATTTAGATTTCTGAGATACACGAGGAATTTAGATGTTATCCCCCCCACCCACCCCACCTTAAAAATGTGGCAGAGCCTCGCTGTTTCTAGGACAAGCTAAAAAGAAACAGATCAAGCAGCAGTGAAGCCCTGAAATGTTATTCTAAGTCGTTTTCAGATTTCAGTCCTTCTGTACAGTAGTTGGTCCTCACTTAGGGATACACTGCTCTTGGAAACAGTCATGGCGTGGCCAAAGGAGTCTGATGATCCTGATCCAATGATAAACAGGAGGAAGTTCATTGTTCCAATTGTTTCAATTCTGCAGTTTCAGAAGGTTGTAAATGAAAAAGAAGCATGAGAACAAATTCTATGGCTTTTACTATAAATTTTGAATGCAAATATTTTTTTTTCAAGCCCCTTGCACAATACCTCTTTTTATGTCTCTTTTGGAACCTCTATTGCTGTATGTATTTAAGTTAAAGGAGCCTTTGGGTAGGACTGAAGGGGAAGACCAAGTCATCCTATGAGTGGAAGCCTGAAGTTTTCTGCGTGAAAATTACTATCCTTGATTGTCCATATTTCTAAGGCAAAAAGTCATCTTAGCAATTCCATACAACTACGCTTGGATGCTAAAATACCTTTGCATTTTCCCCCCCATTATGCCCTTGAGAAAATCAGGTGTCCATGTTTAGTGTATCTGGACACTAACCCAGATACCCAGTCCAAATTCAGGAAAGACAAAGAACTATTGTGATAGGATAAATGCTTCCTTCTCAGGCAGCATGAGCAGTTTCACTCTCTTTGTTTCTCAGTTCACTGCTTTGGTGAGGCCTCTAGCAGCTGACAAACAGAGCCTAAAATTTAAGACAGTCTGCAAAGGTCAAGTCCGCTTTCCTTGCGCTTTTTTGTGAAAGAAGGGCCTAGGCATCTTGCCTTGGAAAAGTTGCAAAACAGAACAAAAGGGGCTTAAGCATTTATCTAGTGGAATTCTTTTGCATTCTCAACAACATACTTCTATTGGTGCCTTTGTCACATTAGTGAGCTCCACTGTCAATAGACTCTTCTACAGAGTTTTGGATTCTGAGGCCCTGAGATATGATAAAGTAGTGTATTTGAAATCTTCAAAAAGAAGAAGAGAAAAAAGTAGAAGTCCAAACAAGGGAGAGGCAAAGAGAATGGGGTAACAAAAAGAAAAACATGATACTTGCTTACTAAGCCAACTTCTAACTGTAGGGCACTCCAAGTTAATTTCAAAAGCTGATTGCAAGGGTAACTATTGTGATCTTTGTAGGAAAATCCAATAAAGCTGTCAAAGGGCTTCAGTATTAAATGCTTTGTGGTTGAGGAGCTATCAGTTTATTTGCTTTTATGTTGGTTTATGCCTTCAGTTTTTAAGGTGTCCTTTTTTCGCTGTGAGAATTCAGCTTTTGGCATAAATATAGCTATTTTTCTATTATTTAACCAGAGGAAATAGTTATAGTTTCTACACATTTCAACAGATAAGATCAGCTGGGAAGAAAATACCCATTATCTTCCTTTAACTCTCTCCTCAGTCTGTAACTGTATCCTTCTAATTTCCTCCCCAAAGTATTTCAGGTTGGGAACACAGCAATCAGTCTTTGTGTGTGTGTGTGTGTGTGTGTGTGTGTGTGTGTAGCAATGGATACTTCTTAAAATAAACTATCTCCCCTTGGGCCAACTTAAGTCCCACCATACAGGTAGAATATGTTTGCCTATGAGCTGTGGCTGGCACAGCAAAATGGGGCAAAATGCCAGCTCAGAATGGCAGGGATCAAATCCCATAGCACCAACAACTAGGGAAAGGAGAGATCTCCAAATCAAAAGTCCTTATTTGGGGACAAGGTTGAAAGTTATAAAGAAAGAAGGGAGTCCTTCAGGTAAAGAACTTTTCTTTTTTTCTGCTTATAAGTACAGGAGTTATGCCAGACTCTTGTATCTAGATGGTCCAGGTGGCTGCATATGCGGGCTGCTCAGAAAGGATGACACACATTGCCCACTGACATTCTTACTCCACATCAGCACTATATTTGTCTTTCCCTGAGGACCTTCAATAACTTTAAAGAGGAAAAAAATGGAATTCTGTTTTTCTATATTGTTTATGTCCATTTCTGTCTGGACTACACTTTTAAGTCTTTGGTTTTGCTTTTGTGGCATGGACACACCCCTCCAAAACTGCTTCTAGTTATTATCATTATATATGTCCTGTACAGTCATTATATGCAATACATGCCATGTATGGTCAGATGTGGGAGAATAAATAATTCCTTTAGTGTATGAACTGGATTAGTATGACTATGGATATTTACACACTTTGTATGAGACTTAGATTTTACTAGAAGATGAAAATCAAAGCCATTGGTGTAGCCTAGCAAACACAATGTTATAAGTAGCCAAGCATTAATGCTAATGCTAATGCTGGTGAATGAGTCCCCAGGGCATGTAAAATAATTTTCATTTAAATTTAAACTCTTAGAAATGAATGCCAATACCTAAAGAAAAAGCAATATTCAAGTACATTTCAAAAAGAAACTCTTCTACTTTTCATCATTCAGTGGTTTCTTGGTTTGCTACTCAAGTGGAAAGCTCTTGTCTGCTTGCCCAGCATCCATTATCCTTCTTTCCATAAGACTTTACATCTCCTTAGGGGACTCTTGACCCCCACAATCCCTGCCCAATTGCTCTCCCCACAGCTCCTTCCAGCCCTTGCCACTGTGTGGTTTGAGGGAAACTGTCTCTGGCTCTGCCTGCCAAGATGGGTTTGTGTCCCAGCACTGAGTAAAAAAGAGTGTTTATCTCACTTGGCCATAACCATTGGTTCATGGATGAACATGAAACTCAGTCCAAGCAAATCAAACCCAGCATGGGGCTTCTGTGGGAAAGACTAAGAGATGCTCAGAGCATGGACCATATTATGGGCTTTGAGTTGCTGAGAAGTCATCTGGCCATCAAGAAGAAAGTAGAAGGACTCAAAAGAAGTAGAATACTTCAGGGTAGTTTTTGTAAGTAGAGCTGACAAAACTTGCTGAATTAACAGGATATTCTTATGACTTGGATGTAGGTGATGTGAGAAGGGAGGACTCTTACATGTGTCCTAGATTTTTTTGATGAAAAGTTGAGTAAATGGTGCTGTCATTTACTGAGCTGAGGGAAGATTGAAGGAGACATAAGATTAAGGGTGGCGGGGGGCGGGGCGGGGAGCCGGGGTGGGGAATTGAGTGTTGTGTCAAGTTAAGTTAGAAATGTCTTCTAGATATTCCAGTGGAGATGCCAATTTGGAAATCTGGGGATGAGGCAGGTTTGACTAGATGGATTTGGAGATCATCAGCGCATGGTCAGCATGTCAAGCCTTTGAGTTGGATGAGATGGCGAGGCTGAGCTCTCAGGCACGCCCACATTTGCGTCCAGGATGTAAAAGAGGATCCCACAGACAGATCAAGATGTGGTTCCTGCTGAGATACTTTAATGGTTCCTCCTGACTCTCAGAATAAAATCCAGGCTTCTTTACATATTAAACAATTCACGATCTGTCCCTGGCATCTTTCAATCTCTCTTCTCTTACTCCCTTCCTGGAACCTGTATTCCAGACACCTGGACTTCCTGCAAGCCCTCACCAGGCTGACTCAGTTTTCCCCTAGAACACTGAATGACCTGTCTTGTCTGTAAGAAGTGTCCTTCCATTTCATTCCAGGGCACCCTTGATTTTTCTTCCCCTAATTTGGAAGTCCCTCCTTTATCTGATTCCCCCCCGAGTTTGGATTGGGTCCCACTTAGGTGTTCCTCTTGCCAATGTGTTATTCTTGTCAGACTGCTTGTCTGGATGGTAAACTCTTTGGGATCAAGGGCCTGGCCTTGTTCACTTTTGTATTCCTAGAAACCATAAGTATAACTAGCTCTTAATAAGTGTTCAAACAACGTGCTCCAATATGGTGTATATCTGATCATTGTTTTGTTTTGTTTTTCCCTGAAGCCATCAAATGTTTTGAAAGATTCTATGATTCTATGTGGAAGATCCTATGGTTCTCAAATGTTAACATGCATCAGAGTTACCTGGAAGACTTGTTAAAAGGCAAATAGCTTTACTTCACCCCTAGAATTTCTAATTCAGTGGGTGTAGCATGGGAACTAAGAATTTGTATTTTCAACAACTTCTCAGGAAGTGCTGAGACTGCTGGTCCCAGGATTACCCCTTCTCATCATCCATTCACCTCTTTTTTATACCTATTAAGTCAGTCCTAAAACTCGGAGATGTTTCAGATTTGGACTAAACGGAGCTGCGCAAAGGTGGCTTGATCCTACAGTGTGACATCAGACACCTATATGGTGAAGGCCTTCTCTTGCCTTATGTGACACAGAGATATGCCTAAGTGAAAGTTATCTACTTTATACAAAAGCCCTCTAAGCCTACTCCATGTTAAATGACATCGAAACACTCCTTTGGCCAAGCCTGGATAAATACACACTTTCCCTACCCCTCAGGTGGTATTAAGAGGTACCCAGTGCCAAACTGTGCATTGTTTGAGTAATTAAGGGGAACTGGGGCCTTTCCTGGTAGTGCAGCTGTTAAGACTTCATGATTCCACTACAAGGGCCATGAGTTCAATCCCTGGCTGGGGAACTAAGATCCTGCATGCCACACCACAGCCAAAAAATTTTTTAAAATAGATTAAAGAAAAAAGGCAGGGTGAGGGGAGGTGGGTCAGCCTAGGAATCAGAAACCTCCAAAGAGCAGTTCTTAGTGAATAAATGACAGTTTGCAGCTTTACATGGTAGTTAATCTGTGTCAGATACCTCATGGGTATGCCTTTAACTCTCTCAGGCCCACTTTTTAATCCAGCCACTGCTGCAGTGACCAGTTTTGTGCAAGCTTCAACCAGCTTTGCTAGGTACAATCTGATCAGACCAGGCACCCCTTGCCCTGGAGCTTTGCTGACCATAGTAAGGGGGACCTGCAGGATCTTATTCTGGACTCATGCCTTTACAACTCTGAAGTTTAGACATCCAACAGACAAAAGCTCTCACACTTTGTCCTTGGACACACCTTTGTAAAGCTTCTTAGAAGGTCCGCAGAACCTGAGCACTAGTCTCTGGAATCTGACTTGATCCTGCATCCCGGAGTTGAATTTCTTCTCCTCCATTACACTCTCCACTCCTGCTCCCTGGGATCATGTTCTCAAATCAAATACCATCAAACAAGCTACTTGTCTCAGCTTTCAAGGGAATCCATGCTAGTCTATATTAATAATTCACAGGAAAATGTATGAGAGACAAGAGTTTTACTTTACCGAGGTCTGAAAGACCCATGTGCATTGCAAACCCAAACCATAAAGACATGTAGATAGAGACAGACATGACTGTTTGTCCCTTAATGACATGATTGGTATCCTCTGACTGAAGTGGTTTGAAACCTTTGTAAGTAACCCTCTGTACAAGTTTAGAGCACTGTTTACGAAATCCACTGTTGGTTTCAGAGGGCATGTAACAGATCAACTGGTCAGAGAGAAAAGAAAATCTTTTTTATTTAGCCAAACTTCTGGCAATTTGGGAGCAATAAAAATACCCACATCTAGCTAAACATGAGTATTATTAATGATAATAAAATAATACTATTTGGATTGAAATTTGAAGGATTTTCTCATTGACATCATGAGGCATAATTTTGATTCCTTTCAATCGCAGAACAGTTTGTACAATGTCAACATTTTCAAAGCACATTGGAATTTCAGTTGACCTTCTCAGGCTGTCTGGGAGATAGATAATGAGGGTATTAGTGTCTTCATCTGTGAAATGAAGTAGCAGAAGCTGAACTAGATTACCTCACCTACCCCTAAAAAGGTTCCTTTTAGTTTTTACAACTCTATTATTTTATTTTAAAAGTAAGAAAATGGAGAAGGTAAGTAGTTGACTTAAACTTTCAGAGCCAGTTAGTGTGAACAGGAGTGAGAATTTGTTTTCTGTCTCCCAGGTTAAGGTTGTGTGTATGTGCTCAATCATGGCTGACTCTTGCCACCCCATGGACTGTAGCCTGCCAGGCTCCTCTGTCCATGGAATTTCCCAGGCAAGAACACTGGAGTGGGTTGCCATTTTCTATTCCAGGGGATCTCCACCCAGGGTTTGAACCTGCATCTCCTGCAGTGGCCTGCAGATTCTTCACTACTGAGCCACCTGGGAAGCCCATAGGTTAAGGTTACCGATGTTTAAAAACTACCACAGTAGGCTATAGGTCAACCACACTCACATTGCTCCTGGGCCAAAGTCGCAGTGCTGATTCCTGGAGCCCATTGCTCTTTACGGGGCTTCAAGGGAACATGTCTTCCCTCTCCAAAATATTGCTATAGTAACTGTAAACCTCCACAGCTGATTATCCAGAATTGGTAGATGAAAAACTACTTGATTAAATTAATTATGAGAAAACAAGCAAGAAACATCTAGGAAGTTTAGGTTGATTGTTTGCCTGTTTTGAAAATTATTTTATAGAGACTGATTGTTTGCCTGCAATTATTTCCTAAGGCCAACACAGCCCATGAAGGAGATTTATCACATCACCCTGGTCTATTCTCATTGGCTTTTCTTTGCCATGGCAGCCAGATCTACCATGCACAGGACATGCCTCCTTCTTACACTGGAGGGCATGCAGAATCCAGTTCCCACATGGGGTGACCAGATGTCCTGGATTAACCAGAATGACACAGGAGTTGGAGCTACTGTCTGCCTGGTTGTGTGCAGACATTCGGGAAGGAGTGTCCTTCAGAGCAGGGATCTTGGAACTCTTTGAACGGGAGACACTCATGCTTTTCACCATTTTAGTCCCAGGAGGATGAGGAATAATTCTCTCTGGGCTAGCCCTGGAGAGTACTTGACTGCCTTTGTTTGAAAGGAAATGTTTTCAGTTCTCCAAAGAGCTTTCCTTTCTTTTTGAGGAGAAAAAGATACAAGCTTACACATTTTGTCAGACTCTTAAAGGGGGCATTCCTGAAAGTTTGCCACTTGGGATAGATTACTAAGAGAATCCATGGAGAGGAGGAGACAGAGAGGCAGGGACAATAGGTGCTGTCCAGATGGGTCTTTGCCTTCTGCCCATCAACACAAGACAGAGTTCTCAGAAAGAGGGGAATTTAGGGATTGAGGCAGAGATTCCAGAGAATGGCTAAAGTATCCTCGGTTTACTAGGCTTCTCCAGGACCCAGAAGGCACTCTCCAAATCATCATTAATCACTGCTTCTCCCTCCGAAGCAGAAATGTGTTTTCCATAAGCCAGTTCTTATGAATAGGGCTGATTACAAAGCTGTAAAAGCCAGACATGAATTAGCGTACAGAGTTCCCCAAGTCCTGAATGCCACACCAAGGCAGGACTTTTAAGTACAATTATAACTTCTGGAACCAGCATAACATGATGTTCTGCATTTGAAAATCTGGGAAAGTATCTGCATGAATTTCTTATTCCATTTGCTATTTGCATACTTGCAAAATGTAAAAACCTGCTTTGGCATATGTCAGAAAAACTATAAAATCCCTTTCAGGATAATGGAAGTTAAAAAAAAAAAAACATGTAGAATACAATGTAAATATTTGTGTCAAAGCCTTGATAAGGGCAGTGACACTTTCCACTCCATGCTTCTTTAGTAATAGTTTCCTGCTCCTCTTAGCCCAGTAGTTTCAGTGGCTAAACAGGAGAGAAAGTGACAATTACTCTTACTTAATAGGGAGACTCTACTCTAATTAAATGATAGTGTTGAAACTTTGCCTTAGCCAATCAAATGTTAGCACTGGTTAAACTCCTACTGGGTTCTGATGAGTTGTGGGGTATTACTAGGCTGAAATGCTAATGGAAACACTGAGCCTGATACTGCCCATCCCCCACCCACCCCAGCTTCTTTCTCCAGCACACTCTGACTTGCAGTTGGTAATTTTTTCTAGGTTTCAGTTCAGGAAGGATAAGCAGACTCACTTTCTTTTTTTAACTTCGAGGTTTCAGCGTTGTAGATTTGCTATCAAGTTTACTATCCATGGGCTTTCCCGGTAGCTCAGACAGTAAAGAATATGCCTGCAATGCAAGAGACCTTGGTTCCATCCCTGGATTAGGAAGATCCCCTGGAGGAAGGCATGGCAACCCATTCCAGTAGTCTTTGCCAGGAAATCCTGTGGACAGAGGAGCCTGGTGGATTACAGTTTGTTGGATTTTGATCTTTTATTTTCCTTTGGAATCAGATTTCCGGCCATATAGACAACAAACCCCTTAGGAACAAAGTCCAAGACTCTTGAACAAGCAGGAATGGGCACTAAGGGATGGCATTTGAATGAATAACCAAGAATGGATGAGTCAAAGGATTGGAAAGGCCACCTTGAGAAATGCCTCCTGGGACCTTGCATTTGACTCTTTACTGAACACGTGGGTATCACCGTACCTCCTACTCACCAAGCTCTGTTCTGAGCACTGTGGCTATAAATACAGGATCTGTCTTTGATTCAGCCAATGCATTGAGAAACTAGTTACCACTACTGGGCAAAATACATGTCAGTGGCTCCAATGCTGGATGTCAAGGGCTGTAACGGAAGAGAGGGTCAGAGCACAGAGCAAGTCCTGAGGCCCCAGCTCAGTACTGAGCAATCTAGCCACAAGGAGATTGTTCTCCGTCAATAGACTCACTTCTGCTCTCAGGAACCACTGCCTTTTTCTAGGAACAGAGAAAATGACTTGTGAAGCTCTCCCCAGAGCTTTCATAATAGACAAGGTCATGGTCTACTCACACTATTTTTAAAATAACCTTTTTCCTTAATTACACAGAATGACATACAGGTTCATTGTAGGAAATATGAGGTCATCCAGCATGTAGTGTGTGACCTTGCCACTCTTGGGAGCACGCTTTATAAATTTTATCAATTATTTTTAAGAGCGCTGATTGGACAATAATTGTGCCCCATCTCTGGACTAGGGAGTCCTGTGAAAGTGGCCTGGTGTCCAAGCTCCATCCAGCAGAGATGGTGATGATGAACTTGATAGGAATTTGACCTGTAGAGAGAGCTGACTGTTGACAGAAAGGGAGAAGCATAGGACAGAGATTAGCTGGGTCAGTAGGACCTGGTCAAAAAGAAGAGAGCATGAAAAAAGGATCAAGAGTAAGCATAATGATAGCTGAAACGTACTGTTTATTATATGCCAGGTATGATGCTAATTGCATTTCACATCAATTAGCTCACTTAAATCTCACAACATCTCTAAGGGGTAGAATTTGTTTCTCTATTTTCCAAACGAGAAAATGAAGGAAGGGAGAGGTGCATTTTCTTGCCTGAGATAATGCCAATGGAAAGTTGCATAGCTGCAACTTTTATTTGCATAAACCCAAAAAGTCTGCTCTAGAGTCCAAGCACCTGCCATTATACCCCACCACCCTACAATGGAATATATACATATGTATGTATGTATATGTGTGTGAATGTACATGCATATTTCAATACTGATGTATCATCAGTAGAAACTGGCTGGGGGGTGAGTGACCAGATTATCAGTCAGTAGATCCAGAAAACTCTGCAGATCCCACAATCAGTTCTCATAGTCTGGGTAGTAGCTACTATACCTACCAAAGTCCTGAGTAGATGATCAATCATCCTACAGAGTCCTGAGTAGATGATCAGTCATCCTAGTTGCCCAGGGTATTCCCAGTTTTACCACTGAAAATCCCATTTGGTGGATTCTGGTCTTCCTCATTTTTCTCCACTTCTCACAATAGTGCTAATTAGAAAAGCCTGACTGTCTCTCTCTCTCTTCTTTGAACCTTAGAAAGTCTGGTTAACATCTGTGCTTCTGGTCACTGGATTCCCTTAGCAAATCCTCTCTCCTCAGAATCTTATTGCTGATCCTGTCCTTCTGTATTGACCAGGGGAAGATAAGAATTCACTCTCTCCACCTCCTCCTTCTTTGCAGGATCCCTTCAGGCTTCCTCCCCCTACTAGGTAACAACAAGGATAGACTGCACACTGGCAAAGTCCTTTCCTTAGAGATCACCTCACCCTTTTGAGTCTCTAAGTTAGGCGGGTAGGCCAGGGAGGGAACACACTTGAAGAATGAACCTCAGGATACAGTAATCACATCTTTCCATCCATTGCAGAAATTCTCTCCTCTCCTGCTCTTCTTTCCCAAACCTTCTACGCTGAATCCTTCTTTTCATTTTCCACAGCTTTAATTTTTAGAAAGTCCTCCCTTCTGATAATGTGAAAAATGACAAATCCCAGTTCTGCTTTCTGAGGTCACCAAGAACAAAGCTCACACCAGTAGAATACTGCTCCCCTCCAAGGAATCTACAGAGATCACACAGACTGGAAGGAAGGATGACTCTTGAGGCTGCTGTCATGCTCCAGGTGTATCCATGGAAATGGAGGGTGTGGTTTTCAGGAGCAATGTGAGAGCCTCAGGGAAATTTATGAGCAGCAGGAGAACACATTAGAGGTTGGAATGCTCCTTTAGTATATAAGCTGTCTGAAGCCCAAGGAAAGGACAGGAATTGCATCTGTTTAATGATGGCCTAAAGTGGGGGACAATGGATGCACAGCCTGGAGCAAAGGTAATGAATAAAATGAGTAGGACATTGGAGTCTATTTGACAATCACAGAGAATTGTTGGAAGGAACTTATGACCGGAAGGCAGCAGTAAAATGTACTTGTTTTATGAAACCAAACTGGAGGTGAATCCCAACCTTCAGCACTAGTAAGAGGATGTCCAGGGGTTCGGAGGGCATGAGACACAATGTTCCATAAAGAAGAGAGCAAGAAAACTTTTTCAAATTAAAGGTATTCAGTCATCCCTTCGTATCTGTAGGGAATTGGTTCCAGGACCACCTGCAGATACCAGAATCCATGTATGCTCAAGTCCTTATATAGAAAATAACATAGTACGTGCATATAATCTACACACATCCTCCTATATAATTTAAATCACCTCTATATTACTCATAACACCTACTACAGTGAAAATATTTTGTAAACAGTCTTGTAAATGCAATGTAAATGGCTAAGTAAATAGTTGCTGCAAGTTCTAGTTTTGCTTTTGGAAGTTTCTGGAATTTATTTTTTTGACTAGTTCTGATCCATAGTTGATTTCATGGATATGGAACCTACGGATAAGGAGGGCCGGCCGTATTCGTTCATTATTTTTGTGCTTAAAATACTTCGAACTATATTAAAACTTTGAAAGTAACTTTTTCCACCTGCGAATAGTACTATTAACATTCAAAATTTTTCCAAGTTTATTTTATGCTATGCACAGAGATCCTACTGTGTATACAATTTTCTGTCCTAATTTTATACTTAATATTGTATGTTCTCCTTTACTCATGTCATTGAAAACTTTTCATAAGCATAATTTAAAACCACCATAATATTGCTTAATAAAGATAATCCATAATTCACTTCATTATTTCTGCATTAGGCATTTGAGTTGTTTCTAGTCATTAATGTAATGACACTGATGAAAATAATCATACATTGATCTTTGTTATTTGTGGATAATTTACTTAGCGTTTTTCTAAAAATAAAATTACTTGGTCAGAGAATATGTTTTAAGATTTTTAATAAAATTACAAAAAAGTTTTTCCCAGAAAAATGGCAAAATACTGCCACAGCACTGCATACAACCCTTCATAGACATCCCTTTCAAACAATCTTCTTCTATAAAAGGCATTATCTTGTTAAAAATTTGCTAATTTTGTAGACGTGTGCTGTAGTTTGCAATTCATTTATCATTAGTGAAGTTGAAAATAACAATATACATGAGAACAAATATCATGCCGAAAGAAGTAGAAAGTCTGAGACCAAGCCCGTAAATACAAGTTTTAAGTTCTCTTAACTACTCAATTTTCCCTTAACTACTCAAAAAGTGATACCTTCAAATCAACTAGGATTTAAGCAAGAAGGTTAGGGAATTTAATAATAAGAATTTGATTAATTTAGTTAATCATATTAGTCAACTGAGAAAAATCATATGGTTATCTTAGTTGATACTGAGTAGGCATTTGGTTCAACTTAACATCATTTTTTTTTTATAAATTGTCAACTAGGAATATAAGAATACATTTATAGCATGATAAAGGTTAAAAAAGGAATGATATTTTGCTATTGGCAGGAACATGAGTGGACTTGAAGGGTATTATGCTAGGTGAAATAAGTCAGAAAGACAGACAAAGACAAATACTGTATGATATCACTTGTTTGTGGAGTCTAAAAAATACAACAGACTAGTGAATATAACAGAAAAGAAGGAGGCTCACAGAGGTGGAGAACAAACTAGTGGTTACCAGTGTGGAGTGGGAGGTACAAACTATTGGATGGAAGATAGGCTACAAGACAAGGATGTATTGTACAACATGGGGAATATAGCCACTACATTGACATAACTGTAGATAGAGTGTAACCTACAAAAACTGTAGAAAAAATGAAAAATTCAATATATATATATATATATCACACCAATATCCAATTTAAAAAATTAGTGATGAAATATTCAAGATGCTACCATTAAAATCAGGGGAGAAAAGATGTTCATTTATCACACTTTGATTTGACAACATACGCAAACAAAAAGAAAGATAAATGTATTATTACTCCCAGATGGTGTGTTGTCTGCAAAGAAAATACAGTAGAATAATGTGAAAATAAACAAACAAACCATTATCATGCATAAGACAGGCAGATAAGAAGGCCAGTCACTTCATCTGGTAGGTTCTTTGAGAAAAGAAGCAGCTTCAGTGTACTTCAGTTCAGTTCAGTTCAGTTGCTCAGTCATGTCCAACTCTTTGAGACCCCATGGACAGCAGCACACCAGGCCTCCCTGTCCATCACTAACTCCCGGAGCTTATTCAAATTCATATCCATCGAGTCGGTGATGCCATCCAACCATCTCACGCTCTGTCGTCCCCTTCTTTTCCACCTTCAATCTTTCTCAGCATCAGGGTCCTTTCAAATGAGTTAGTTCTTCACATCATGTGGCCAAAGTATTGGAGTTTCAGCTTCAACATCAGTCCTTCCAATGAATATTCAGGACTGGTTTCCTTTAGGATGGACTGTTTGGACCTCCTTGCAGTCCAAGGGACTCTCAAGAGTCTTCTCTAACACCATAGTTCAAAAGCATCAGTTCTTCGGTGCCCAGGTTTCTTTATAGTGCAACTCTCGTATCTATACATGACTAGCTATGGAAAAACCATAGCTTTGACTAGACGGACATTTGTTGGCAAAGTAATGTCTCTGCCTTTTAATATGTTGTCTATGTTGGTCATAACTTTTCTGAAAAGGAGCAAGTGTCTTTTAATTTCATGGCTTCAGTCACCATCTGCTGTGATATTGGAGCCAAAAAAAATAAAGTCTGTCACTGTTTCCATTGTTTCCCCATCTATTTGTCATGAAGAGATGGCAAATCATGATGATCACCCAGACAGACAGGGACAGAGACATTACTTTGCAACAAAGGTCCATCTAGTCAAGGCTATGATTTTTTCCTGTAGTCATGTATGGACATGAGAGTTGGACTATAAAGAAAGCTGAGCACTGAAGAATTGATGCTTTTGAACTGTGGTGTTGGAGAAGACTCTTGAGAGTCCCTTGGACTGCAAGGAGATCCAATCAGTCCATCCTAAAGGAGATCAGTCCTGAATATTCATTGGAAGGACTGATGTTGAAGCTGAAACTCCAATACTTTGGCCACCTGATGCGAAGAGCTGACTCATTGGAAAAGACCCTGATGCTGGGAAAGATTGAAGGCGGGAGGAGAAGGAGACGACAGAGGATGAGGTGGTTGGACGGCATCACCGACTCAATGGGCATGAGTTTGAGTAGACTCCGGGAGTTGGTGATGGACAGGGAGGCCTGGCGTGCTGCAGTCCATGGGGTTGCAAAGAGTCGGACAGAACTGATCGACTGAACTGAACTGTACTGAACTGATGGGACCGGATGCCATGATCTTAGTTTTCTGAATGTTGAGCTTTAAGCCAATTTTTTTCACTCTCCTCTTTCACTTTATCAAGAGGCTCTTTAGTTCTTCTTCATTTTCTGCCATAAGGGTGGGGTCATCTGCATATCTGAGGTTATTGATATTTCTCTCAGCAATCTTGGTTCCAGCTTGTACTTCATCCAGCCCAGGATTTTGCATGAAATACACTGCATATAAGCTAAATAAATAGGGTGACAATATATAGCCTTGATGTACTTCTTTCCCGATTTGGAACCAGTCTGTTGTTCCATGTCCGGGTCTAACAGTTCCTTCTTGACCTGCATACAAATTTCTCAGGAGGCAGGTAAGGTGGTCTGGTATTCCCATCTCTTGAAGAATTTTCCACGGTTGATTGTGATCCACACAGTCAAAGGCTTTGGTATAGTCAATAAAGCGGACATTTCTGGAACTCTCTTGCTTTTTCGATGATCCAACGGATGTTGGCAATTTGATCTCTGGTTCCTCTGCCTTTTCTAAAACCAGCTTGAACATCTGGAATTTCACGGTTTACATACTGTTGAAGCCTGGCTTGAAGAATTTTGAGCATTACTTTGCTAACCTGTGAGATGAGTGCAGTGCAGTAATTTGAACATTCTTTGGTATTGCCTTTCTTGGGACTGGAATGAAAAGTGACCTTTTTCAGTCCTCTGGCCACTGCTAAGTTTTCCAAATTTTCTGGCATGTTTTGTGCAGCACTTCAACAGCATCGTCTATTAGAATTTGAAGTAGCTCAACTGGAATTCCATCACCTCCAATAGCTTTGTTCATAGTGATGCTTCCTAAGCCCACTTGATTTCACATTCCAGGATGTCTAGCTCTAGGTGAGTGATCACACCATCGTGATTATCTGGGTCATGAAGATCTTTTTTGTACAGTTCTTCTGTGTATTCTTGCCACCTCTTCTTAACATCTTCTGCTTTTGTTAGGTCCATACCATTTCTGTCCTTTATTGAGCCCATCTTTGCATGAAATATTCCCTTGGTATCTCTAATTTTCTTGAAGAGATCTCCAGTCTTTCCCATTCTGTTATTTTCCTCTGTCTTGATCTCTGAGGAAGGCTTTCTTATCTTTCCTTGCTTTTTTTGGAACTCTGCATTCAAATGTACTTCAGCTCTAGTACATGGGTTTTTGTGATGTTGTATTTGAAGAGTAGCCAGTCCCCCCTCAGCACAGTGGCCATTTTGCTTAGGAGCTACAACAATAGTTACTGGTTCAAAAGCCACTGTAAGGACTCAGTGGCTCTTCTATTGACTGCCTCCTCATAGGTTGATGGCCACCATTCTGTAGATTTCTCTCCAGTTCCTTAACCAGTGAGCAATATGCTGGGGCAGATACAGTTATTTGCAATTGTTAATAAAACATGTGAAACATCAATGCCTAAACTTATGAATATGAAGGACTTATATCTTTTAAACTTTAGTAAGTAAAGAGAGGCATGTTTTAGTATCTACAGGAAACTCTCTTATTTTGAGAAAGGAAATGTTAAGGAAATACACACAATTTTCTGAACACCACAATGTAAGTGCATTCTCCAGAGCTGAAATCAGTTTCTTTTTGGTTTGAGATCTTGATGATGGAACGCACAATGGAATTCCAGTTCTGAAAGTGATATTAAGCTCACCCATTGTTCTAAGTGAGCTAGGGCCACACCAGAAATCTATGTGGGTGGTAAGGAGAGGGCTAGATATAGTTCAGTGTGGGCAAATGGAAAGAAATAAATTTAGAGAAAAGTCATCTAAACTTGATTTATAAAATAATGAATGCCAAACTATCAGTTATAAACCAGAGAAAGAATGTTAAGAAAAATGAACATTTTTCCTAAATTCCTGTACTTGTGTGTTGAAGCCTCGCGCAAAAGTCAGCATGACTTTGGACCTTACCAGGAAGGGCACAAGAAAATAAATGGAAATTCCACATTCCACATGACATTCAGCAAACATCTAGTGAATGTCTACAGTGCACAAGGTGGCCCTCAATAAGGGCAGGTCACTGGAATAACAGGTGTAATAAAAGAGGCAAAGAATTCTCTTGGGAGACAAAAGACTGAAAAAAGTAAGGATTACTTGGGGAGCAAGTCAGTACATAAAAAAAATCCAGTGGTTCAGTGTGTGACCCCTGCAGATTCCAAAATTCGAGGATGCTCAAATCTCTTATATGAAATGGCAGAGTATTTGCTTATAACCTACACACATACTTCCATATGCTTCAAATTTTCTCTAGATACTTGTGTGTGTGTGTGTGTGTTTGTGTGTGCGTGCGTGCGTGCACATGTGTGTTAGTCTATCAGTTGTGTCTGACTGTTTGCCATCTCATGGACTATAGCCTGCCAGGCTCGTCTGCCCATGGAATTCTCCAAGCAAGAATACTGGAGTGGACGCTCAGGTCTCCTGCATTGCAGACAGATTCTTTATCATCTGAGCCACCAGAGATCCCAGAGATAATCCACTGTAGATGCTAGAAAATAGTTGCCAGTGTGTGGCAAATTCAAGTTTTTCTTTTGGGAATTTTCTGGCTTTTTTTCCAAATATTTTTGATCATTCAGGGATTGAATCTGCAGATGTGGAATCCATGGGTACAGAGAGCTGACTGTAGGTTGTAAGGTCTATGATAAGGTAGTAAGTGCTTAGCAGAAAAATAAAGCGAGAAAAGGGAAAGGAGTGAAAGAAAGGACAGGGTACAAAGAAGTCAGATTCTAGGTATCCTTTTAAAAGAAGAATCAAAGGGGCATGCTGAGGTTTCTGATGTAGAGTGTGAAAGATGAGAAGCATGGGAGATGACTAAACTTTCTGGACCAAGCTACTGGGGAATGGGATGGAGAGAACTCAGGAAAAACAGGTTTGTTTTGGAGAGCATGATGAACTTAAAATATCATTAAATAATAGCAAAAGAAGATATCAAGTAAGTGGTTGTATATATGAGTCCATAAATGAGGGAAGAAGTCTGGGTTGATGGTCTAAAGTTTAGAGTGCTCACCACAAGGATGCAGTTAGACACAGAGAAGTTCAAAACTTTGAGAACTCAACATGAAGATGTCAGAAAGAAGGAGGAACCAACAGAAGAGAATGGGAAGAAGGGATTAGAGAGGGAGAAAGAAAATCAAGCCAATAGACCATTCCGGAAGCCAAGCAGAGACAAAGCTTTAAGGATGAGACAGTTATCACCTGGGTCAATTTCTGCTTATAGGTCACCTAAGATGAGGATGTTTCAGGATAAGTGATTGAATTTAACAAGGTGGAACTTATTGGTTACCCAGACAAGAGAAGTTTCAGAGGAGTACTTGAGGTCAGAGTATCAACTAACTGGACCAGGTTCAAAAGAAAATGGAAGAGAAATTGGACATAGCAAGAGACAAGTATCTCAGGAGTTGCTCTGTGAAAGGAAAGAAAGAAATAGGGCAGCAGATGGAGTGTGAGGCAGAGTCAAGAGAGTGTTTTAAGATGTGAAGAAATAACAGCCCACTTATATCAGAGGGAAAGACTGCTGGTGGAGGAAAGACAGGAGAAAAAGTTGGAGGAATGTTTTGAGCAAGAGAGAGTAGTATCTAGTGAACAAGTGGGGAGGTTACACATAGATGTAGCATGGATGGCTCATCCCTGGAAACAGAAGGGAAGTGGGCATGGATAACAGGACTACAAGTAGCAGAGGTAAGTAGATGCAGAGAAGCTTATAAAAGTCCTCTCCTCTTTGCTTCTATTTTTCCAATAAAGCAGAAAGCAAGGTTGTCAGTGGAGAGTAAGGATGGAGGAGGAAGGGGTGGGATTTTGGAGTGAGAGAAAATACAAAATAATAATCTGTTAAGTGGGAGGGAAAGCGTACTTGAGAACAGTATGCTTGATGGTCAAGGATGATGGTCAAGGAGAATCAAGTCTTCCCCTGAGGTTCATGGTCATAAATTATAAATAGGGTACCATGGCAATGTGTATGGCTCAACACACTTCAATGAATCTATTGTCTTTAGAAAACTCTGAACGACTCATAATATGACTGACACGGGTTGTTAAAACCTTGCTGGGGCAATCTTCTTCAGCATGGATCTGTCAGTACTTTCCTGCTTAACTTTTCTCAGCTGTTTCCCCAAGAGCTGCTGCTTTGGCAGTTTGATTACCCTTGCCCTCAATTTCTTTTCTTTCAATATCTAGCTCCTAAATTGCCTTCTCTAAAAAACTGCCTATGTAGTAGGTGTCCCTTGTTCCCTTATGTAACTTAATGATTGTTCCATCTTAACATTTATCATTAACAACTTTATAAGGTAGGTTTCCTACATCATCACCGCTACCATCATAATCTTTATTTTACAAAAAACAAAGAGGAGAAATAGAGATATTAACTAACTTCATAGGTTCTTGCGAGTAGGGTAGTAAAAGTCAAAGTCAGGAACTGAATGGCAGTAGATCAAGTCTAAATTTCATGCTCTTAACCATCAGGTCACTATGAACAAAGCTATGGAGGTGATGGAATTCCAGTTGAGCTATTTCAAATCCTTAAAGATGATGCTGTGAAAATGCTGCACTCAATATGTCAGCAAATTTGGAAAACTCAGCAGTGGCCACAGGACTGGAAGAGGTCAGTTTTCATTCCAATCCCAAAGAAAGGCAATGCCAAAGAATGCTCAAACTACCACACAATTGCACTCATCTCACACGCTAGTAAAGTAATGCTCAAAATTCTCCAAGTCAGGCTTCAGCAATACGTGAACCGTGAACTTCCAGATGTTCAAGCTGGTTTTAGAAAAGGCAGAGGAACCAGAGATCAGATTGCCAACATCTGCTGGATCGTCAAAAAAGCAAGAGAGTTCCAGAAAAACATCTATTTCTACTTCATTGACTATGCCAAAGCCTTTGACTGTGTGGATCACAATAAACTGCGGAAAATTCTGGAAGAGATGGGAATACCAGACCACCTGACCTGCCTCTTGAGACACCTGTATGCAGGTCAGGAAGCAACAGTTAGAACTGGACATGGAACAACAGACTGGTTCCAAATAGGAAAAGGAGTGTGTCAAGGCTGTATATTGTCATCCTGCTTATTTAACTTATATGCAGAGTACATCATGAGAAACACTGGCCTGGAGGAAGCACAAGCTGGAATGAAGATTGCCGGGAGAAATATCAATAACCTCAGATATGCAGATGATATCACCTTTATGGCAGAAAGTGAAGAAGAACTAAAGAGCCTCTTGATGAAAGTGAAAGAGGAGAGTGAAAAATTTGGCTTAATGCTCAACATTCAGAAAACTAAGATCATGGCATCCGATCCCATCACTTCATGTTAAATAGATGGGGGAAAAGTGGAAACAGTGGCTGACTTTATTTTTCTGGGCTCCAAAATCACTGCAGATAGTGATTGCAGCCATGAAATTAAAAGACACTTACTCCTTGGAAGGAAAGTTATGACCAACCTAGATAGCATATTGAAAAGCAGAGACATTACTTTGTCAACAAATGTCTGTCTAGTCAAGGCTATGGTTTTTCCAGTGGTCATGTATGGGAGTGAGAGTTGGAGTATAAAGAAAGCTGAGCACCGAAGAATCTATGCTTTTGAACTGTGGTGTTGGCGAAGACTCTTGAGAGTCCCTTGGACTGCAAGGAGATCCAACCAGTCCATCCTAAAGGAAATCAGTCCTGACTATTCATTGGAAGTTGAAGCTGAAGCTGAAACTCCAGTACTTTGGCCACCTGATGGAAGAGTTGACTCATTTGAAAAGACTCTAATGCTGGGTAGGATTGGGGGCGGGAGGAGAAGGGGACGACAGAGGTTGAGATGGTTGGATGGCATCACCGTCTCAGTGGACATGGGTTTGGGTGAACTCCGGGTGTTGGTGATGGACAGGGAGGCCTGGCGTGCTATGGTTCATGGGATCGCAAAGAGTCAGACAGGACTGAGTGACTGATCTGAACTGAACCATCAGGTCATTCTAACTCTCTTCTTTTGGGTCAAATAAAGATGATACCATTGCAACAGAGGAAGACTAAGTTGTCTGAATCTGGAATTTTATATAATGCAGATTATAAGATACATTGAGTATTATGATTTGTATGAGATTAAATACAACTCCAGTGAATCTGGGATTCTTTTTTTGTGTTTCTTCTCAGATTGTGAGTGTTAACTATTGTGTCCGGGAGGCAGTTGGAGCCATGAGATTTAATGTGCTTTGATTCTATTTAAAAGCAAGAATTGTGTTGTTAACATTCTATTGTAAGGTCACTGATTAAATGTATATTCAGCCATAGGGTTTTGATTAAGAAATATACATTCTAATCTTGCATTCTGAATACTGCCCCATGAAAATTCTGAGGGATGGATGTTCAAAATCCTGGCAACAGCTATCTAATTTTCTAAGCTTATGTAGAAAGAAAAGTTTTTAAGGGCAAAATATATTCTCTCATAGTTAAAATCAAAACTGCATACAAAAGAGCCAGCAGACTTGACACTAGTACTTACAGGATTTACTTCTTGGAAAGGAATAAGCTTTCCTTAAAAGCTTTATCCAATGGCATGTCTGACAATAGTGAATATAAACAATTTGGCTTCCTGAGGCAACTTCTTCACATATTGTCTGATGGCATTCAATGCTGTCTGCTGGCCCCATTGTATTCAGTGTAGCAAAAGCAATAAGGAGCCTTGAGTTGCTGTTCACAGCTGTGTTCTATTAGTGTGTTCACCTACAGAACTGTCATGCCTCCCCACAAGCCACAAGCGTGCCAGTGAGTGTGTCAATGGGATCCCTAAGATTTGAAACCAGTGGAATCAAAGAGCAGGCTTTTAATTGAAGCCACCAGAAAAAGAAGAGCAAGATGCTTGGGTCACCATGCTTTTTGTGTGGCATAGAAGGGGTAGGCAAGGGCCAATGTGGACTGTTTGTTAGATACCACTTATCGTTTACCCCTTGTTTTCTGTTGGGCACAGTGCTTTACATAATAGTGTATTATTTCATTTAATCTTCACATCAACACTCAACCTCAGATATTTCATTTAAGAAATATATATTGAGAGGAAATATATCATAAGAAATGGACTATTTCCTGCCATATCAGTAAACAAGGATGTCACATATGTGCATAGCAAGTTACTTCAGTTATGTCTGAGTCTTTGCGACCATATGGACCATGGCCCACCAGGCTCCTCTGTCCATGGGATTCTCCAGGCAAGAACACTGGAGTGGGTTGCTGTGTCCTCCTCCAGGGGCTCTTCCCAACCCAGGGATGGAACCTGCTTCTCTTATGTCTCCTGCATTGGCAGGCAAGTTCTTTACCACTAGCACCACCTGAGAAGCCCGACAATTATGTCACAGTCATCAGCAATTGCATGAATGGTGAGCCAGTGAGCCCTGAGGAAACTAAGGATGTGAAAACACAAGATACTGGCCCCAGCTATCTTAGGTGCAAACATTCTGACTTAGTTGTTACAGATGATGAGACAGTTATAGAAATAACTTTTATGAGGATAAATGTGAAAGTCCCCTAGGAGAGGTACAAAATGAAGGGACTGTACAGAGGAGAGCAGGAGAATATTAACAGAGGGAAAAATGAAGGTCTTACAGATGAGGTGTCTTCTGAACTAGGTAAAACATGATGGCTGCACTTTTGAGTAGTAGAAACAAGGGAAGCAGTTTTTGTTATTCTAACAGTAGAAGCAAAGGCACACCAGGAGGCAAGGACAAGTTCAGTGTGAATATGAGAAAGAAAACAATGAAATTGAGGGTTGGGATCAGGCAAAAAAGGGCTGAAAGCCAGGTCAGTGGTTGTAGTCTTAATTCAGTTGGCTGCTCTTATCAGAGAAGGCAATGGCACCCCACTCCAGTACTCTTGCCTGGAAAATCCCATGGACGGAGGAGCCTGGTAGGCTGCAGTCCATGGGGTCGCTAAGAGTCGGACACGACTGAGCGACTTCCCTTTCACTTTTCACTTTCATGCACTGGAGAAGGAAACGGCAACCCACTCCAGTATTCTTGCCTGGAGAATCCCAGGGATGGGAGAGCCTGGTGGGCTGCTGTCTATGGGGTCGCACGGAGTTGGACACGACTGAAGCGACTTAGCAGCAGCAGTAGCAGCTCTTATAAGAATGAGCTACCCAAAGCTTATGAGAAAGGAAAAAAACAGCATTGGAGCTGCCTTTGGGAAAACTAGCCTGGCAAGTATCATCATTGGAAAAGAGATGGAGTAAGGTACCCCAATGGCAGGCTATTCATTGTTTAGATGGGAAGATTGAGGGTTTGAATTAGGTTAGTGACAGTGAGAATGAAAAGGAAGCAACAGAGATGAAGAAATCGCAATGGTCTTGGCACTTGGCTGCCTGGTGGGAAGAGTCAAAGTTTTGAAGTTGGTAGACAGCTCTCGGTCAGAAAACAAATATGGCAGTATAATGTGAGCCCTGGCAATAGCCTTGGCTGGGAATTCAAGGTCTAGCATCTGCCTAGAAGATTCAGTCAGTGACAGCCCCTGTCCAGAAATAAATATGGTGATGACAAGATGAGTAGAATGCAAGGATTCAAATAATTTCGTCTTCAGGAAACCCAAATCACTGTTTTTACATACGAATAAGTAAAATGAGAAGAATCAAGCATTTTATGAAGATTACATCACTGGTTCTCAAGCTCTACACTTGTGAAGATCAACCAAAATGCTGGTGGAAATTCCAGACACTCAAAAACAACTCCTAAAGATTCTCATTCAATAAGTCCTGAGTGGGTCCCAAGAATCTAATAATGTTCTGACCTACATCTAGTGATTATGGATTAAGTGATCGGAAAAAGAGACTTTGAGAAACATTGAATTTTCCATCATAAATAGTACCCTACTCATACATAAACTTCAGGTAATCGCAGTGTGTATTGTGTATTCTGACGTGGTCACAAATCTTCCCAAGAGAAGTGAAAAATTTCCCACCACAGACAGCCAGAGGAGAATTCTCTGACTCATCCTAATCTTTTGTTCTCTTTTAAAACCATATTTAAACCATCTTCTCCTTGCATTCCATTCGTTTATTAACTTTGGGAGCTTTTATTCCCTTGAATGCTTTCTTTATAAGAATGTTGGCGGTATGCAAAGTTCAGTCCATTTTAAAACAGACAATGTATACAATTGACTTTGCTTCTGCTGCCACTGGTAGTATTGGAACAATAGGAAAGTGACCTAACCTCACTAGGTTTTTCTCATCTTTAAAACCAGATCTAATTAGACCAGTTTTATTATCCCCTCTCTGATTCTATGGTCTGATGCCTTATAATATAGATGCAAATCTATTTTAGGGTTATAAAGAGTATTAAGTGGGATCTTGCCACTTCCAAATGGCCTCTTTTAGCATAGGGACCACGGTTTCCCTCTTGGTAGCCTGTTCCCAGCAAGGGCACAGGACTTGCTTATGTGAGGCTGGGATGTGTCTGTGTGGACCCTCCCATTTCAGAGGCCCACTTGAGACATTCTTCTTGATCTTCAGGGCTTTATGATTTCAGCAAAGTTTCCCCCCTGATTTTAAATGAAAAATAATAATTTCTGGACAAGTTCTCAGAAAATTGGCCCTGAGAGAGCAGCAGGTTCCTTTTCTGAGGGAACACGTTTAAGTTTTTTCAGTGGTGGACCACATGAACAGAAAGAAAACAGTAACAAATGGACCATGTCAATGTTTTATTGACAAAAGAGTCATTAAGACATTTTGCACTTAGGGTCTGAATCTTGAATGAGCCGAGTCACAGCTTCCATTTTACTTTGCAGTCTTGTATAATGGCCTGATCCTTTGAGATGATTTTATGTAGTTATTTCTTATTATAAGGTAATGGAGTTTGATGGGAAAACTTCAGAAAAATATAAATTATTGAAAAGAAAATTCACCTAAATTCTTCAAAACAGAAAGAAATGATTACTTGGGTATATAGCCTTCTAGTCATTTCTTTCTTCGTGTCTCTATCTTTCTCTGTGTTCTCACCCTATCTTTCTTTCTCTTTGCCTTTTTATCTTTCTCTGTCTCTCTCTCTCTCTCTGTGCATATATTGTGTGGTTTCATTTAAAATGGGCCAGGACCCTAGATACTAACCTGATTTTTTTCTCCAGGTCACTATTTTTTACTTTTTATTTATTTTTAACAGAAATCTTTTTTCCCATCTTATAAACATATCACAGTGTATTCATTCTATTCTCTTGATTTTAATGGAATTGATCTTGAGTGGTGCTTATGACATAATGATAAATCTTTGCCTTTGATTTCAGCTGTTTGATCAAACCTACCAGCAAAGATTCTCAGTCCACCTAAGAGTAGTTACTTCTTATCAATCAACCCTGTAGAATCAAGTGGTTGATTTCTTCATGTGTTGCTAGATTATTTCAGTTGGGCAGCAGTGGGCCCACATGCCTCACACCGGACCACCTCAGATCATGTTTGCCTTTTCCCTTGGGAACTAAGCAAGAATCATGCCAGCAGAGCTTGAAAACATAAGCTGTAGCTTTATCTGAAGTGTCACTGTCCAGAGACAAGTGACCTCTCAGACACTATGCAATCCCAGGATACATGGGCTAGAGCAGTTCTTTGGGCTCCTAGCATTACAAAGGCTTTGTCCAAACCAAGAGGCTTAAACTTTACTTTTAGTTACTGTGAGCCTTACTAACACATTTTTTTAAAGTGCAAGAAGAAACCTCTGCATGAACAGTTCCAGTTGGAGCAGGAGAAAGTTGAGTGTTTTTGTTTTTTTTTTAATTCCAATAAACCATTGGCAGACTCCTCTGCATGTACATTTGTGCCTCCTGCCTCATCCAACTGAGCCAGAGATTCTAGATACAACTGTCTTGCACGTTGTGAACATCTCAGGACCTGTGCGAGGCAGGGTCTGTCCAGAGACTCTCTTTGCGTTTAACCTTTCAAAAGGCATGCCTATAAACCTTCCCATTACAGCCAGGCTAGGCTCCCTGCGGAGTAAGTACCTGGCTGAAAACCACTTGCAATAACTTTCAGCTAAAGTGTAAAAATATATACCTTGGCCAACTGCAAGTACTACACCACGTGACCCAAGACACAGGCCAGGCAGAGCCACCTTGGCACCAGGCTGGACCCAGCATCCCATCCCCCAACATCAGCACAGTGACCCCTTCCGATGAATTCTCCCTCTAAATCATCTCAAACTCTTTCTCCTCCGCATGCCTCTGCTGCTACAACTTAGCCTAAGTTACTGCCTTATCTCATCTATAATATTTCTAGAGCTTTCTCTATTGGTCGCTCTCAGTTTTCTTCTGTCACCAGCCTATTCGTTACCTGCACAACAGCCAGGTCAATCTTTTGAAAGTGAAAGTCTAGTTATGTCTTTCCCAATAGATCTAAAAATGTGACGGTGATCCAGCAGGCCTTCTCTGACTTGGCTTCTGCCAAATCTCCAGCCTTACTGGGTGCTCCAGTCCCAGCTGCAAACAAGGTCTGCCTTATGGTTTTCAGCTTTTTATTTAAAAGATATACACACTACTATATATAAAATAGATAGCCAATAAGGAGCTACTGTATAGCACAGGGAACTATATTCAATGTCTTATAAAATAACCTATAATGGAAAAGAATCTGGAAAAGCATATATATAAAAATGTGAATACATATACATATATATATATATATATATTAATATATAGGCTGGTAAAGAATCCGCCTGCAATGCAGTAGACGCAGTTTTGATCCCTGGGTCAGGAAGATCCTTGGGAGATGGAAATGGCAAACCACTCCAATATTCTTGCCTGGGAAATCTCATGGACAAAGGAGCTTGGCAGGCTATATAGTCCGTGAGGTCTCAACTAACCCACCACCATACCATATATATATGTGTGTGTGTATATATATATATATATGTATATATATATGAACTGCATCACTTTGCTGTATGCCTGAAACTAACACATTTCAAATCAATTACACTTCTTTTAAAAAATAGACAAATACTATTTTGTAACTTCAATTTAAAAATTTAAATAAAAGCCACATACTGAGTGAGGTATTCCTGAGTGAGGATTTTCTAAAGTAGTCACACTCCACACTCCCATCATGTACTCAGGTCCTGCTCTCCCTTCCTGCTTTGTTCTTCTCCCTAGTATGTTTCACCTTCTAACATACTTTGCATTTTATTTCTTTGTCTTGTTCATTTTTTTCTCTCCCCTCCCTGAATGGCACATAAGGACTCATACTCCCATGGCACATAAGGACTTTTCTCTATTTTGGTAGTGGTTTCATTCCTCATATCTAGAATAATTCCTGGCAAGCAGGAGATATTCAAAATATTTGTTGAATGAGTGATATTTGTTGAATAAACTCCCCGTTTTGAGGTCTACACACCAGCAATACACATTTATGAGTATTCTATAGCATTTCTGAAAAGCTGGTGGATTCATCACAAGATGTTTTATAACTAATGATTTAGAAGGGGGAGGATAGAAATAAACATTTTTTTCGATGCTCCTCTGCCACATCTTCTAAATCAAATCACGTTGCTTAAAATTCTTGCATTATGCTGTACTGTTCTTTGGCAGCTTTTATCATATTTATAATTTTAAAATATTTTTGGTTATTTGGGGTTATTATCTGTTTTCCTAATAGGTTAGAAATATCATGGGGGGGAGACCATGTTTGTTTCACTCAGAGACAGTGAATAAATGAGTGCCTCTTTTCCAGCAGCCATATATAATGGGGCAGGGAAATTTACCCTTAAGGCTGAAAAAAATCAGTTATTAAGTAAAGTCTAAAAATGGTCTTCCTGCCTGAGAGGCATTAGATCCCTGGCTTCTGAGAGAAACAGCAGAATTATCTGCCTCCAAGTCTTTCGCCAAATTGCTGGGTTCCAACATGCTAGGTCTTGCTTAGATGAAAAAGGAAATCACCTTGCAAGACAGAACTCTATTCCTGGGCAGCTGTCCTTTTGGGGGTTAGAAAACAAAACAGTTACAAGAGTCTTTCCTTGTATTTTCACAAAGTCTTTGGACTTTATTGAACAACCGTTAAAAATCTGATTTAAAAACTAGTATCAGAAACTGATCTGAAACCAAAGCAGAGCGCCCTTGGCATGAGAATTGGTTTAATCCTTTGGAGGATGTTCTGCTGATCTTGGGGTGGGGGAGGAAGTTTTTCTTCTCTAATTATTCAATTTCTGCTCTAAAAACAGTTTTCATCCTACTTTACTGAATGCCAGATGGTAGAAACTTATGAAGAAGAAAGTATTTGTGAATAATCATGCAGCCTTTTGATCGCCAGCTTTCATAGTTATCAAGTCAAACGTCTTGCTTTTCCTCCCCACCTAGAACAACATGGCAGATTTCTTGAGTGAGAGGGGAGTCGCTGGTGAACTCAGCTTTGGAAATCTCCCTTCTAGGTGGAAAGGAGCCCAGTCCAGGAAGGGTTCCAAAGTTAAGTGCAGGATACTTTTCAGGTGGTTAAAAATGCAAAAGAGAGGAGCGGGGGTGCCTATGCAATTTTCTCAGCAAGGATTTGCCACAAACTCCTCAAGCACTTTTAGCTAGAGTGAATTATGCTGACATTTTCCTTTTTCACTGTTTTCATGAGTTTTGAATATTGAAACAGATTTTGCTGGGGATAATGGAAAGCAGACTTGGGAAACACTTTTTTTTTTTTTTAAATCTAGATCAGATCTAGCTTTTGATGTAGGACTAACAATAGGAATATAATGAAGCAGGCAAGTGGGATTATACAAGTTGGTTTTGTTGATAGTATCTAAAAACATTTTCACTTCAAACCATTTCCTTAAATATAATATTTGCCTTTTAAAGTTCTGGACTCTGCCAAATGTTTCCCAGTGAAAAGTTTGCCTGTTATTTACATTATGGTTGCATTTTGATTTTCTGGTCATTGGAAGAAGGCTCCACGGACATCCATCATGTGGTGATCTTCGTTATTTCAACTGCTTATTGGAACAAAATGAACAAGAATCACTGCAGTGATGGCCAGATCACAATGAAAAAGTGTCTTCAGTGTGCTTAAACCAAAGGAGAGTCCAAACTCAGAAAGAAAAACTGTGATGGCCCTGGTATTACTCCAAGCACCTGTACCTACCAGCCAATTTAATTGGAGCAACACCCTTCTACAGTGGGACTATTATCATTAATCCCATTTTACAGATGAGGTAACTGAGGTCCAAGGATTAAGTAACTAGTCTTGGATTATATGACCACCAGGAAGTAGAGCTGGATTTGAATCTGGTACCTTTCAGCTGGAGTTCGTATGCCTAACCACTGCCCCATACCATCTGCTTGATCAGGTGACCAAAAATTTACACCAGAAGATCTGTTTTCTTAAGAGAATCAGTTGACGTGATATGCTTTCCTTTCTTATAGCCTTCCTTAGACTTCTTACCTTGGAAATTTGAAAACACTGGTAACTCTCTGGGGGAGCTGGAAAAACTCTTTAAATCTAAATTCCTCCTTGCCCTGATGAACCTATTTGCAGATCATGAATAGAGATGCAGACATAGAGAATGGACTTGTGGACACAAGCAGGGAAGGAGAGCATGGGACAAATTGAGAGAGTAACATTGACATATATACCCTACCATGTGTAAAACAGACAGCTAGCCTAGCAGGAAGCTGCTATATAACACAGGGAGCTCAGTTTGGTGCTCTGTGATGACCTAGAAGGGTAGAATAAGGATGGGGCATGACAGGGAGGGGACATATGTATACATATAGCTGATTCACATAGTTGTATAGCAGAAACTAACACAACAATGGAAAGCAATTAGACTTCAATTTTTTAAAAAAAATCTGAATTCCTCCATCTTCTCATTTGTGACGTCATTGTAATCATAATTCCCATGGAACCTTCCAATTCTGGGATTTGATTTCTTCACTGTACAAGGGAACCTACATGTGCGTATATGTGGTTGGGAGGTGTGCTGTGTAGGGCAAGTGTTCATGGATTAAGGAGGTATATGAAAAATAGTATAGTTTTAAAGAAGAAAAATATAGAATTAAATAACTCATTTGCATGAGTGTGAAAGTACATTGATTTCTCTTGCCAGCAGTGGGGTCTTCACAACTGACTGACTAAAAGCTTCATCACTTGGAAGTTTTATGCCCTGTATTTACTGGTGGGGATTAGATGTTACACCCCCTGACCATTCACTAGTGGTTCAGATACATAAATGATTTGCTTTCATCTCATCAGACCTACACATGGTAGTAATTAGATGCTTCCAATTACAAGGAAATCCTGTTTGATATCATCACCTAATGTTTTTCCCAAGACAATAAGCAGAGGCTAATTTGTTTTCTATGGGAAATAAATATCTTGAGAAATGCAGATACCCACTCTCCTTGGGGATATTTAGACATTCTTTTCATGTGATTTATAGGATTAGTAAATCACAATAACAACAACTAGAACAATATCAACGCTATTTGGTAGGTGCCTGGTAGACATGAAAATCGATATATTCATCTCAACAGTCATATAATGATAAAATTGTTAGCATCAGTAGATTAGAAAAATGAGAAACACTATACTGGAAATGGCAGAGACAGGATTCAACTGCAGGACTATATGCCTTTAACTACATAACATGCAACACAGATTCATTCCAAGAACACGTAACAAACTGCTAATTTAGTAAAACAAACTGTTATCATTTTCGGGGGGGGTAATATGGAGATTTACATTCTCTGATCCTCTCGTGGTTTCTCCCCCCTTTCCACTCTCCCTGTTAATTCAAGAGCATTCCGAACTCCTGACCAGATTCTGTAACAAAGGCCTAACTTAAGCCACTCAATGTGTCCTTGAATCAGTAACAATAGGCCTTACCTGGGGGTTTCCTCGGAGACCCACTCCAGTACTCTTGCCTGGAAAATCCCATGGATGGAGGAGCCTGGTAGGCTGCAGTCCATGGGGTCGCTAGGAGTTGGACACGACTGAGCGACTTCCCTTTCACTTTTCACTTTCATGCATTGGAGAAGGAAATGGCAACCCACTCCAGTGTTCTTGCCTGGAGAATCCCAGGGACAGGGGAGCCTGGTTGGCTGTCGTCTATGGGGTCGCACAGAGTCGGACACGACTGAAGCGACTTAGCAGCAGTAGCAGGGGGTTTCTAGAAATGCACTCTGTTCTCTAGCAAGAATTCCAGGTAATTCTCAAGCAAATGATAATTGGAATTATAGCAATCATAAAGATTAACCTGATTCAGAAATGAGTCATCTAGTCTGATCTCTCAATTTTTACTATTCCCCAGTGTCAACTGAACCAGACAGTGGATTAACCCAATGTTCATGGGTCAGACTGCTTTTGCCTAAGTGGCTTTCCTCATGCTGTTCAACCCTGCCTGATGCTGTTCCCTGTACCTCTTTGTTACCTAATCAAATCCTGCTCTTCAAGGACTCCTTGCTTCATGATTTAAAAGGAATCCCAGCTCTGTGTTTTTTCTGATTTTTTTTTTTTCTTAATGACTAGTGGCCTCCCTTTTGCAAACTTTGCATCACAAATAAAATTGATCCCAAGGGGAGAACAATTAAAACCCTAAGCACACTTTGAAAATCAGGGATGAGTTCAATTCCATTGGTCCTTCTACCATTTAAAATTGAGAATTAACTAGGATTTTACCTTTGAAATCCTCACTCCTAGGGTTTTACATTTGAAAACCATAGTCTGTTTGTATTGATCACTATCAATAATGCCCAGTGCCTAGTGTGTTGCAGAAAACAATCAAACTAGATGCATGTCTAATGCAGTTGCTAATTTAATTGGGGGAAAAAAACTCAATTAAATAAATTTTGATTTTTGTTTTCTGCAAATCTGTAGCACTATTTCAAATGAACCAGTCTTAACTGAGGGTCAACAAGCAAATAAAGGCAAATCTTGAAAAATTAGAGCATCTGGAAAGACAGTTTAAAGGCAAGGAGTAGAAGGTGGGAGAGATTCAACTATTTTACTTTTTATCATTTTTAGAAGTTTAATATACTCTAGACATTTCAACTTATTCCACCAGTTACTTGCTTATGAATTATAGCAACCAGATTCAAGTTCAGGAAAGAGGAGAGATGCAGGTTCAAATAATTTGGTACTTTTGGTTTTCTTTGTTACACTATTTCACAGTTTTTCTTTGTTAAAAAAAATTAAAATGGCAATTAAACACATGCAGTTAAGGAATGTGTTAACACACACACAATTATCTATTGTTTATATTATATAAAAGTACTGTTTAATTCCCAACAAATCTCACAAGGCTGTTATGAAAGTTAAAAACCCAAGTTTGCCATGGAGCAAGCAATTTCATATCAAGTGGGTTCTCAAGTTTTTTCTACCAATCCAGAAATTCTAAAATCATAATTTAGACATTGTATTTATGCAGTTGGAATGCATTTGGAAGTGATCAATAGAACATTCACTTCATCATGGCATATGATGAATTGAAACTACATTCTCTTAGACAGCATCCAAAGGCAGAGAGAGCCCAGCACCTGCACCAGGTCACTGTTGAAGAGTAAAGACCATGTTACTAGAAGTCTGTCCAGTAAAACACACTAGTCACTAGTAAGAGGAAAGATACTGACATCATTGTTTAGCCTAATAAATACCAACTCCTCACTCCACCTCCACTCCTGCCCAGCCTGAGAAGGAGATCCCCAGAACAGATGGCTTCCCAGTATCAGAATAGAACTGAGAATCAGTGAGGAAGAAAGAATGTAGACTGTTGGGCCGGCAATCAGCATAGTCTGCCCCAGATATCACTGGAGAAAGGCAGCTTTATAGTTATGTGACAAACAATATTTACATAAAAATCTTTCAAGAGCTCTTACTGAAAAGCACGTTGAAGATCTGGGATGATCTGTGCGAATGAACTGAGGAGCACAGGGATTAAATTTCCCCTAAAATATACAAGGGTTTAGATTGTGGGATGGGTGTTCTTGGGAAAACATGTTCTGAGTTTTACCAAACCCAGAGTTTTGGGCGGGGGAGGAAATAGTCTCTGACAATTGACAACCAAAAAACAGAGTGAGAGTCATCTACTGGGAACTCAATCCTAAGTGTGGTTTGTTGAAAGTTTTGAAACCCAGTGGGACGGTCCCTGAGGAGTTGGTGCCTCTGACCATCTACAGCTTCCTGAGATGGACGCAACCTGCAGCAAAGCTCAGACAGGGAAATGCCAAGCTAAGTGAGTACAAGTTGATTAATTAATTCATCCTTGGATACATTCCTCCATACCACAAGGACTTTTTTTTTGTTGTTTTTTCCTCTCTTAATAGGCAGCAAGCACTGTATTGTGTTCTAGGAAGTCCAAGACAAAAGGTTAAGACTCCTCGCCCTTGAGAAGTCTTTCTCATGGAGAAAAACAGTCAATTCTAAGTGGCGGTTGGTAATGGTCACAATTCACCCTCTCCAGGTGTAATGGAAGCTGAGAAGGAGTGTCTGCTTGTCCCTATCTTCTGGTTTCAAGCCTACTCTTCCTTCCCAGTGAATTTAAAACTACATTTCAAATATTTAAGACTGGATAAAATGCCAAACACAGGTTTCCAAAGCATTTCCCCCTTTACTGTTTGAATCCACATGTATGTGGAAGGAAATTTAGTCCATATGTTTCTGGATCATTCATACTTAAATCATCATAATTCATTTTGTAAGAGCTGTTAAGGTCCAAGAAGCCTTTGGGGCTTTATTTTTTGTCAACAGGAAGTTGATGGAACCAAGAGAAAATGACCCCCGATAGTAAAGTCAGTGAAGGCCCAATAGTATGAATCCATGAAATTCAAATGGCATGTAAGCCTGGCAGACACTGCCACAAACTCAAACACAGTGATTCTGGTGCAATCACAGGCCTCTTTTCCAGGTTATGACCCTTCATCAAAAATCCTTCCGGGAGGTGTTTGGATTATAGGTGCCCCGGTTACATCTTTGTGTGCTCATATGATGCAACATTCCAAAGGCCAAGGGAACCAAAATGGTAGTTTGATACTGAGCCATCAATGAGGCTTTTCTGAAAATTGGAAAACTGGTCTTTTCCCTGTTGCAAAAGCTATCCTTAATGCCCCCAAACAACTGCTACAAAGTTTTCTTTGGGATTTAACTAAGATTCCCGGGGATTTAAGACACCCGCTGCCAGACTGTTAAAATGCATTAATGTTTATAGTGATTATGATAACGAGAACTAATAATAAATACTTGCATATATCTGGAGTAAAGCCCAAATCCTACTGTTTTTAAAGAAAGACTCAGTGTAAAGCCATAGGTCTCTGGAACTCTGCACACAGCAAAGTCTGAGACCTGTCTAGACCCACACACAGGATTGCAGCCAAGTGTCAGAAGCAGGCTTATTGAATTCTCTAGAGACCCCCTTTGAACGCTTTAGTAAGTGAAAAATGCCTATCTTCATTGTAACTTTTGATTACTACCCATTTGGATAGACTGCTGGTGTAAAAAAAATGCGTTTCTGATTGCGTCAAGCACCAATCAAAGAAAGAGTTGCGGCTGAAGTCTCTCCTAAGTGCTATACAATTAGTTCCCACATGCTGTTGTGATGTGAAAGGCCAGTCTCATCAGTCAGTCTATGGATGATCCATTTCAGTACTGAAAGCATCTTGCCGGTGAATGAGGCTCAGGTCACAGATTCCCCTGCTTCACTGTGGCCCATTCACTCTCCTGAACCACACAGGTCACGCCCAGGATGGGGTCTCGGGTCCCCAGAAGCCAAGTTCTACCAGCTGCTCAGCTTGGAGAGCCATTCCTAGTACGTTTGCTCTAATCTCAAGCCTGTAGCACTGCTGGTACGTGTGAGGGACAGCTTGATCTCTGCTCTGATTTCAAAGTCCCTGTGTCCCTCTTAAATTGCATAAAACACATTAATCCACTAGAGAAGCAATGACACAGGCTGCTGACTGCTTTGTTCCCAGAAGAAAAAAAAAATGTTTTCGCACCTTTTGATAGTCATCTTAATACTAAGGTATCATTCAGAGTATCATTTTTTCTTTCTCCATCATAGAAAAGGTTTTCATCATAAAATATATCTCAACAGAGAAGATGATAAGGAGAGCGACAATCACATGAAAAGAAAAAAATGTACTTTTCCGAGTCAACGGGGTAAAATCTACCCCAAAGAAATATTTGTTGTATTAAAAAAGAAAAACTGAGAAACTGACGAACTGTTTCTTTCTCTCATTCTTTTTTAAATTATGAAAGTGTGATAATATATTTACAGGAGGCTTGGAAAACACAGAGCAAAGTCACATATAGTTACCTTAGTTATGCTATATATTACAATTATTTTTAAATAGATAAATTAATATCTTTAGTTGGAGTTTCAATATCAAACTCTCAAAAATTAACAGAATGAACACACCGAAAAATAGAAGGATCTAGTACACCTGAAAAGCACCATGAATCAATTCAACGTAATTAAGATATATACAGTTTTGATGAAACGGTAGAATACAAATTCTATTCAAGTGAAACTGATGAACTTTTAAAGCTAATCTCAGGGGGTATTGTGCATCCTTTTTATAGGATAAAGTAACCTGTACCCTACTCATAATACCAGGGACTATATAAAGCAAGTGTTTACAAACTGTGCTGGATTGTTTAATCCAAAATGTTTCCCTCTAGCCTTAGGATTGTGTGTCTACATGAGGTTTAAAGGGCTTTTAAAGATAAGGAAGGCCAGCAAGCACTGGGGAGCAAATAGGGAGGCTCTTTGCTTGTTAACCTGATATGGACTGATGTACTGATAGCCAATCCAGGGCTGGAAAAGTGATGAAAGAAACTCCAGCAGAGAGAAAGGGTTAGTGCAATCCCCAGAAAAGAGCATGGGCTTAAGCCAAAGGGTGAGACACAAAGAACAGTGGGAGAAAAAGAGCGTACTTTATAGTTTCATAATTTAGCCACCATTTCTAAACAGTTTTTCAGAGTGATAATCAGTCTCCGGACTTGAAGTTAGAGGATCCCACTGAAGGTCTGAGGGACAAGACTACTACTTTCTCTGATTGTCACTTATTTAAGAGTCATTAACAGCTCACTAAGTGGCAGGAACAGGCACCTGCTTTTGGCTAAGACTTCCTCACACATCTTTCTATTGTAGTCACATTCTAAACTGATAGAATATTTTTGCCTTATTTTTATTTTCAACAACTTTATGATGGAGTAATTGACATACAATGATTCACATTTAAGGTATTAATATGGGAAATTTTCGGGCTTCCCCAATGGCTCAGCAGGTAAAGAATCCACCTGCAATGCAGGAAACACTGTAGAAGTGTGTTTGGTCCCTGGGTCAGAAAGATCCCCTGGAGAAGCAAATGGCAAACCCACTCCAGTATTCTTGCCTGGGAAATCCCATGGACAGAGGAGTGCGAAGAGCTGGACACGACTGAGCAACTAAATAGGTACGCATATGGGAAGTCTGCACATTTGTATATACCCATGAAAACTTCACTACTAATAAGAAAATGGACACATCAATCAAGCCTTCCTCTACAGATGTCTCATGCTTCTTTAGAATCTCTTCTTCCTGCCCTTTCTCATCACCTCTTCCCCCAGGCTACTGATCTGGTTTCCATCACTATAATTAGTTTGCATTTTCTAGATCTGTATAGAATTGGAATTATATGGCATAGCCTATTTTTTTTTAGTATGGCATCTTTCACTGGATATAATTATTCTCAGATTCCTTCTTGCTGTTGTGTGTAAGTCATTGCTTTGTAGTGCCAAGTCTTCTTCCCTCGTATGGATAGATCACACTTTATTTTTCCATTCATTTGTTAATTAACATTTGGGTTTCCAAGTTTGTTCTGTTTCAAAGAAAGCTTCCATAAGCATTCAGGTACAAGAGCTTCATTTCTCTTGGGTAAATATCTAAGAATGGAATAGCTTGCTCATATGGTGGGTTTAGGTTTAACTTTTTTTAAAGAAACTGTTGAACTGTTTGCCAATGTTGTTGTACCATTTTACATTACCTTCTATAGGATATGAAAGTTCCAGTTGCTCCATATCTTCATACTTTAGTATAATCAATTTTAAAATAATAGTCTTTTATTTTATTTTCATTTCTCTAAGGATTAATGATTTTGAGCAATTTTATGTGTTTATTTGCACCTGCATATCTTCCTTGGTGAAATGTCTACTCAAAATTTTCATTTATTTTTTGGAGGGGGATTATTTGTTTCCTCAGCAGTAAGTTTTAAACATTTTAAAAAATATATTCTGGATATAAGTCCTTTATCAGATAAATGATTTGTAAAAATATGTTCTCCTACTCTGTGGCTTATCTTTTCACTTGCTTAATGGTGTCTTTAGCAGAGCAAAAATTTTTAATTTTGAGGAAATCTAATTTGTCACTTTGTTCTTTTATGGATAGTGATTTGGCTACTGTATCTAAGAAATCTTTGTGTAACTCGAGGTCATAGAGATTTTCTCCTATGTTTTTGTCCAGAAGTTTTATGGTTTTGTGTTTTACATTTGTGTTTATAATCCAGTTTGAGTATATCATTGTATTCGATGAGGAGGTATACACTGAAGTTTTTTTAAAATATGGATATAAGCAGATAGAGTTAACTAGATGAGTGAAGAGATATATAATAAGAAAAAAGAAAATTTTAGCCATATTCTGATAAGGCTGAAGACAAAAGAAGAAGCAACTTATGTGATGTTCAGAATGGTAAAATCATAGTGTTTCTTTCTTCTGCTGAATCTACCAAATGTGTATGCTTTTGGAATGGCTTTGGGATTTATAAGTATTTTCATTAATTTGACATAATTTATAAAGGAAGTCAAGGACAAATAATAGCAATGATGAAAAATTCAGCAACTCAGAGAAGGGTTTGCTCCCATTGAATCAGAGAGTGTGCAACAAATGAAGCCATGGGAATTCTAGGAGGATAGGCTATACCAAAGAAAGAAAGAAGAAAAGAAAAAGAAAGTGCTATATTGGGGAGTGAAAGTGTCCAAATCCTGGGACAAGTCATCCCTTGATGATTGGATTAGTGTCTTTGGCTGCTGAGTCATCATCAAAGGGACTGATCCACGCTTGCAGAGGGTGAGATTTGAAAAAACAAGACAGACTGTGGGAAACCAGTAAGATTCCTTACCAGGCAATACAATATCTCCCATGCCTAGCATTTGAACACCACCTTTCTAATGGCTCTTGGAATCTGGCATGAAGATAGAGCAATGACTTGGCTGAAACTAACCTAAAAGCACAACAAGCCAATATGGATTGATTAATATTAATACTACAAGGCATTGTGATAGGTGCTATATGTGCTTTCCTGTCTGAAAACCTCCCAAAGGTCACCCCAATGCTGTCTGTTTTATCATTCCTACAAGAGTAATGACATTTCTCTACTTTTAGCTCGAGAAAGAAAGGTGATTATTCATCTCTTGGATGGCATGTAGGAAAATATAAAAGAGCGGAGGAAAAAGGCCTCAGGTTGAACTATACTGGTCCTCTCTCTCTTGTCCTTGCCCTGTTTCCGAGATGAGGGTTGTTTTAGTAGCTACTTGAAGACCTGGGGGAAAACCCTATTCATTCTAAAGGTGAGGTGTGTGTGTGTGTGTGTGTGTGTGCTCCTGTGTGTGTGTGTGTCTGAGTATAGAAGGGCATAAGAACGGCTAATATATGATAAATTGATTATAGCTAAAAACCTTTTCTGATAAATCTTGCCCTTTTTTGCAAGCTAATTACATAAGTCATTTCTACCAGTAATGGAAAGTCACCAACATTTATTGAACACCTAAATACCCTAGGTTTCCTGGGCCTTTTATTTATGTCATCCCAATTATTCTTCATAATAGCTTGAGGATCAGGTAGTATTAACATTGTCATTTTACAGTGAAAACCACAGAAAGTGAAAATTGAAAGCGTTAGTCGCTCAGTTGTGTCTGACTCTTTGCAACACCCCTGTGGACTGTAGACTGCCAGGCTTCTTTGTCAATGGAATTCTCCAGACAAGAATACTGGAGTGGGTAACCATTCCCTTCTCCAAGGTATCTTCCCTGACCCAGGGATCAACATGGGTCTCCTGCATTGTAGGCAGATTCTTTACCATCTGAGCCATCTGGGAAACCAGAAAACCACAGAAACTCCAAGCCATTAGAGAACTCAATTGAGATCACATATTAAAAACTACAAGAGAGACTTGAACTCAAGGTGACCTGACTCCAGGGCCTTGGCTTTCAAATATAAGTACTACTTTCCACAATCCAATGCAGGTAATATTCTGCAGAAACTCACATTGCAGGAAATTTAGATTATTTGAGTGTAATAGAATTCAATTTCTTTTAAAATTATTCAAACTTTTTTGACAACTGAAAGCATATTCATTATGAAAAATTTACCAGTATTATTTCATTTTGTAAGGGTTAAATTCTGTTCCTAAAAAAATAAAAAGTCAAAGGGAAAAATATCCAAAAGATTATTTCTGACATCAACCTTTTACTGATGAAAAAATAAAATCAAATCATAGTTGGACCAAAGCAGCTTTATCTGAATCTGAAAATTCAATCGACCAATTGTAGATAAATGAATAAAATTGAAATTAAAGTTTTGTGTGTGTGTGTCTAGGTTATTGGAAAGAATACTGCAGTAGGAACCAAGAGAACAAGGTTCCATTTCTGCTCTTGCCCTGAACGCTGTACAACTTCTTATAGGTTACTCCTCATCCTGGAAATCTGTTTTCCATCTGTAAAATGAGGGTTGAAACTCCATGAGCTTTAGGATTCCTTCCAGCTTGGGCATTCAGTGACAAGGGACAAGCTCTTGTTGGTTTATTGTTTTATATATTTGTAGGAGAGAGGGCTGGAGAAGGCAATGGCACCCCACTCCAGTGCTCTTGCCAGGAAAATCCCATGGACGGGTTGCATCCCATGGTGGGCTGCGGTCCATGGGGTCGCTGGGAGTCGAACACGACTGAGCGACCTCACTTTCACTTTTCTCTTTCATGCGCTGGAGAAGGCAATGGCAACCCACTCCAGTATTCTTGCTTGGAGTATCTCGGGGATGGCGGAGCCTGGTGGACTGCCGTCTATGGGGTCGCACAGAGTCGGACACGACTGAAGCGACTTAGCAGCAGCAGCAGCAGAAGAGAGGGCAGATTTTTCATGTCCTTCCCTAAACCTACCACTTCCAACAACTAAGATCAAATTTAGACTCTTTAAAGAAAGTAGAAATCTGTACCCAAAGGGCTCATTTATCACCCATCAACCAGTGTCCGGGTTCCCAGGCTTCTCAGCTGACACTTCCAGGATGTATGTCTTTGTCTCTTCGCAGCAACACCGTTTTGCACACATGGAGCAGGAGGGAGAAGATGGATTGGCTGATGAAACACACGGCTGGGCTATGGTCTGGAGACAGTGGTCCATACTTAGCCGTTTGTTGGCCAAACTGAATTTAAGAAACGGATAACTCGCCTGAGGCACAGTTCATCTTTAATTGTTCCTTTGACATCTTTGTTTAGCAATGGCATGTTCATTTCTCTGGGTACATTTTATTGAAAGAGTGTTGCGATTTTGTTTTTATTTCTTTCTCTGCCATTTGAGTGGTGATTTGATTATAAAGGCAATTCTGAGCAGACTTACATAAGGCAAGTACGGAAAGGCACCCCGCACTCTGCAGCGTGCTTCAGTGCTGATGGCACCACTTCCCTTTCTCACTCCCTAAGCACAGGGGAGGTAAATAGATACTAAACCTCATCTCTCCTTCCGCACTGGTTGTATACTTTCCTTGGGAGCAAGATCTATCTGGACCACTTGGTTGTGTATGTCTGTGTCTAACAAAGGGTTGGAGAGAAAAAAAGATACATTGGGAATTAAGCAACATGACATTTACATAACAACCATTTATGACTTTGGGGGCTCTACAACAATGGATAAAGCTCAGTGCAAGGCTGAGGTTTCCAGTGTAGGATTCCCAGGACCATTAATGAGAAGCGTGTGGCTGAGTCCTGTCACATCTGCTGAGGACTTAGTCCGAAGTGTTCTCATTACGCTAACCTGGGGGACTTCACAAACAGTGGCTTGAGCCTGGCATGCTTTTCTCCAGATGCCAAATGCTCACCCATTTCCTTTTTGCCCATTTTATTGCAGCATGCAGTTTTCTTTCTATCTTGTTTGTTTTTCTGCTGATTATTTCTGAGTCACAAGTGGGAAGGGCAAAGGGCAGACAAATAAAACAAGTTCACGCTGAGTATCAGCTTCATCAGACTACTGCCCTGTGTACAATGTTGTCTTGAATGGGAAGACCCATTTAAATGGGGTTTTTATTGTATTAAAGATATAAATTGCTATCATTTTCAACATCTAAACTAGATTTATCATGAAAACATAGCCCCCTGTTGGAGAGTTCCTTGTAAGCAGGTATTAATATTAAGGGGAGTCCAAGGATGTGGCTCCACACACTGGATAAACCACATTGTCTACACTCCAGGGATGGAGCACTGAATCACTCTCCTTGCCCTCCTCTGCCAGGCTAGAGAGGCCCAAAGGATGGTGCAATGAGATGGCTTATCTAGGACCCATGTGCTTCGGAAACAAAGAGCACCATTTAGCAATTTCTCCTGCCCTTGAAGTCTGTATCTCTCATCGTTCTGATGCCTCAAGTTGCACTTTTCACGTGGGTACCCCTAGCCCAGCAACAATGGGAAAGTCCCCGTTCAATAGCACAGCAGGTTTCAGAGAATTTAATCGCATCGCAAACGCTGGAACCTGGCTCAAAAACAAGGAGAAAATACCTTCTCAGGATCTGAAGAGCTTTTCTTTTCTCCATCGAGTTCACCTCAATTTCAGAAGTTATAGCCAAGGTTTTTCTTTGGCTTGGTTTTGTTTGGAGCATAAGTGAGGGCAATCATCAGACAACTCATTATTCAAATGCAAACCTGCTCAGTGATAGGGACCTTATTTGATTTGTTTCAAAACATCCTTTCAGATAGGAAGCATGAAATTCGGTTGAATGGTAAAAAGTCCGCTTGCTCCTTTCTTTTTCCCTTAAAAAATGTCTTGACTTCATGATCTATCTCAAAGTGAAAAAAACACAACATGTGGGAAAGATGCAACGTTCTGAAAAGGAACCAATGATAAGCCAAAACCTAAAAGAAAACCTTTTCAACTGCCCAGGAAACACGGAGATACTTGATGACTCACCCATGAACTGACTCTCCAGAGTAAAGTGTCAGATCCAAGAATCACATCTCTAACTTTTGGGGGGGAAAGAGTGTGGCTCTAAATATCCAAATGCTAGTTCACAGTATGAAAAGATAAAATATTCCCAATAAGTGGATCTACTAAACTTTGGCAGCAAAGGTCCTTTTATTTTCAAGAACTACAAGAAGCTATTTTCAACTATAGTTTCTTTGTGTTAGATTGCAGTGGGAAAGAATTGAATGTTGAAAATGGATATTCACCTTTAATACAAAAATATATGGGTATTCTCATTGTTCAATTTGATGATCCATAATAAAGAGTTTAGATTACCTATAAGCATTACTATGTTCTTTAAAAATCAATACCACATCTGGTTGGTATATACTGATCCCTGGGAGACTTAAGTCTGATTCACCTCAGTCTCCTAGTTTCTCAGCTGCCTACTCTCTTCCTCCTGTTTTATCCTTCGTGTTGTGTGTACAGTCACTTTTCTAGAATAAAAATCCTAATGATATCACTTTTCTGAATAGTGGTCTCCACTCTTTCTTCTCCAAAAATAGTTCCTAGTGTAGCAGACACTTATGTTTATGGTCAGGTCTGCCTTCAGAGCTCTCCTGTGGTCTTCTGCTCTAAAGAGGTGGATTCTTTCATTTCCATGGGAACACCTACCTCATACACTTTTACCTACGCTCTTCCCTTGGACCAAAACCTTTATCTTTAATATGGCACCTGGAAATATGCCTTCTCGCCTTCAAACTCAACTTGGAGATCATTTCCTTCATGAACCGTTCTTGATTCCTCAAGCAGGATCAGCCACTCTGTCCTCTAGCTTATAGGGTGATTTTTTATTTTTTAATATAAAATTTTGCTATTTATTTGCTTTTCTAACATTTTCCTTCTGAAATATAAGCTTTTCAATTCAGGGGACTGTGACCACATCTGGAATCTCTGGCCTAGCACATAGTAGGTGGTGTTCAATAAATTTTGTTGAAATGGGGAGTGAGTGAACGACCATCAGTCATTGGAATGTCATACGGAACCCTGAATATTGAGGGCAGAATTAGCTCTTTTCTTAAAAAATGTTTTTAAAGAATATTTATTTTTTCACAGTGCTGCACAGCATGTGGGATCTTAGAGCCTGATCAGGGATCGAACCTGTACCCCCTGCAGTGGAAGCATGGAGTCTTAACCACAGGACCACCAGAGAACTCTCCAGAATTAACTATCATGCTTTCATTCCTGCATCTCTGCTTTAACATACTCTTGTACATCATGATTTTTAAAGGCTTTTTATAGGCATGTTACAACTCGGTCTTCCTCTTTGCTTCAGTGGATCAGAGCCATTTTCTGAAGGGAATGGAAGGTGGCATTTAACCGATATCCTTGTTGACTCTGGACCTAGCAGCTGCTATCACTTTATTAATGATTAGTGGAATGGACTCTGGTACAAGAATATGCAAAAACGGTTTGTCTCTGCCAGGTTTTGGAAAAACAAGACCATTGGAATGTGAGCCTTTCTGACAGTTTGATATACAAGAACTAAACTTTTTTTTTTCCACTGATAAATGAACCGAGAAACATTGACAAAGAGTAATAATTTGCAGAATTCTTAATAAATTTGTACTAAGGTATCTTTTAAAGACAGAAGCTACCTACCAGGCCTCAGCAAGGAGTGCGAGTTTGGAGAATCCAACGTGTTTGGTGTTGGAGGCGATAGAGGCCACCTCGCAGCGTGCGCCCGCCATCACTCCATGCTTCCTGCATGTCACAGCCGGGGCTGTGCTGTTCGTCTTTTTGTTTCTCCTTCAGCAAAATGATGAGAACAACTTGGAGCATATGGAAGCATTTCCACACTGCAAGTTATTCTGAGGGGCAAAAATGTGATTTGCAAATCCTGTCAAATGAAAGAGGCATTTCCAAATGCTACTACGATGTTCAAACACATCCTTGTGTGTCAGAAGTGTCCTGCAGATGTTTTGTTCTGTTTGCTTTTTTTGTTCAAATCCTCGTGGCTGCCACCGAGCAGGATGAAAAAGTACAAGATGCTCATCCCGCTAGTCATGGCTCCAGGCAGACAGGAAGTCCCTCTTCGGCTGCTGTTTCTGTATCCTCAGCCTCCTCACTGAGGGTTGTTTCATTATCCTCAAGCAACCATGTGGTGCAAGCGGCTGGATACCAGAAAAAAAGGCTGCAAGAACACAGTTGTAGACAAGATGATACCTGAGGATCACAACAAAACAAACAACTTCTTGCAAGCATCTCCATGCCCTTAGCTTGTTTTTGTCAAGGCTGACAGGGGACCTTTCCATCCCAGGCAAGGAGGCAGGATTTCCCCTGGAGGGTTTGGAGTGAGTCTCTTTGAGCATTTGAACATGAATGGGTGGGAAGGGGGTAAAGGGAACAATAAAGACTGCATCACTGTGAATGCCAGATTGATGGTGAGACAGAGGAACAGAATTATTACAGTTTCCCAAGAATGGATTCTTAACTCATTTCTTAACAGAACAAAAAATAGGATAGGGAAAATCCATTACCAGGAATGTCAGTCCATCAACAGAAGATCGAGAGCAGAAAAAAAAAAAAAATCTATGTTTGTTTACTGATGGTAGAATTAGTCACCTACCAGTGGACAGAGAGCCTCACTTTATCGTAAGGCAATAGAATCTTCTCCAGGATATTAAAATGGCTTGTTTCCCAACAGATCTACAGAAGGAGAAAAAAGAAATTGTCCAAAATAGATGAAATTTTACTCTTGTAACAGCTGTTTCCTTTCTGAAGCAAGAAGAAGATTATAGCACAAAGTAAAAAATGAATAAAACTGCATCTATCACCTTGTAGGAGACATTCTTTACAAATAGCCTCAATAAAACAAACTGACCATTTGGACTGTGCATTTGGTCGTTTTAGACTTAAACAGTATTTTAATTTATGAGGGAAGAAGATGCTGAAACAGAAGATTATATTAATAACTGGCAAGAAATTTGCTATGAGCTATCTGATGCTGCTACATAGATTCAAAAGCATTAAAGGAAGCTAACATTTTTATTTTTGAAAAAATGCCGATCGCAGAGTAAGAATTACAGTTAAAACCTGCATAAGAGAAATTATTTCCATGTTACAAAAAGGAGAGCATCTCTAGGAGTGCACTGTAACTTGGGGTGGAGTTTTCCTGAGCTTAGGATTGCAGGTGCTGGTCGAGGCATTTATATATAGTATCTGGATATTTAGATGGGTATTAATTCTCACAACAACCTTACGAGATAGGCCTAAGAACTTATTCCTATTTGCTAGTTGAAGAAAATGTAGCTTAGGGAGATTAAATCACAGGACCAAAAGGTTCATGGGGGCGGAATTCTCTCCCAAGCTGCCAGAGTCCAGACTTCCCACTCTTGATTAGCCAGCGATGCCCATCACAGGACACTCTCGCTTCTTCCCAGTTTAGGGTTATTTGTCACAGCAGATTCAAGAGCCTGGTCTTCACCTACAAATATTTACACCTAATTTAAAAATAAGCTAATGGGTTGTATTGGTTCTGGTACCAATTCCAACGTGGGTGATGGTTTCCCCATAACTTCACCAAGCAGTTCTCGGACAGCAGTTGGGTATCCAAGAATTCCAGTCGATTCTGACACTGTTTGCCCAGAGACAGCATCCGATTTCACAGGTTTGGGGTTTGGTCCTACAAGACTGTCCCACCCATCCACTTCAGACACCAGCTGAAAGTCCAGGTTATTACCTCTGCCTCTGGCCAACCAGCCACAGATTGGAGGTTCCCACAGACCCCTCCTCAGATTGAATTAACTTGCTAGAATGGTTCACAAAGCTCAGAGAAGCATTTTACTCACTAGATTACTGGTTTATTACAAAAAGATGTAATTCAAGAACAGCCAGATTAAAGAGATACAACAGGACAAAGCATAGAGAAAGGGCACTGAACATCCATGCTTCTCCAGTAGTTCACTCTTCCCGTTAAATCCCAAACCTCTAATTGCATTTTTTGGCTCCACAGGCAACCAATCCACATCCTTAAGTGGGGTCCAAAATTCACCTCATTAACATATCCAGAAACACCTATACCCCTTTCATCACTTAGGAAATCCCAAGGGTTTTAGGAACTTTGAACCAGAAACAGGAAGGAAGACCAAATATATATTTCTTATTATAACTCACAATATCACATATATCAAAGAGATTCAATATCTGAATTAACTCTGGCTTATGGAAGTTCACAATGTTTCTACAAATAAAATGATAACAATGATTGTTTAGCAAGTAAGACTCAAAGTTCCACCCATCCTAAGCTTCACCAAGGTTAGTTATTTATTTCCTTCCCCCCATATTCTTTCTGCAGTCCACTGCTTTGGGTATCTACTTGACACAGTAAAGAACACGGAAACCCAAAACCAAAATAACTTTCCTTGTGTTACTAATAATATGGGTGGTTTCATGGCTTTCAGTGTATGTCTGTTTCCCATACAGTGGCTTAGGAGAAATGAATTTAGCCACAAACATGTCCATTTGTAAAACAATTAAAAACATATAGAGGCAAACTCAATGAGTACATTTTAAAATAACTTCTGAATTAGAAAAAAAAAAAAGCTTTCAGATTTTACATAACAAATGACCATTTATGAATGAAGTCATGTCAGATACACTTTTTTTCCCTACAATAAAGGCTTGAGTTCAAATTTACAAAATTCCTTATTTCACTTTTTAACGTTCTCTTTGTATAATTCGAAAATTTCTATAAACTTTTAAATCTTTCATTAAGGTCTGATGATTCCATGTCTAGTATATCATGTTAGATACCTTTTTTTAAAAAAAGCTTTACTTTATATTAGAGTATAGTTAATGCTGTGTTACTTTCATGTGTACAGCAAAGTGATTTTCCACTTTATTCTCCTTCTCCAGTCCAGAGTTTACCATGACAGTTAAGGATTTTCTTTCAATTCTCTGGAATATAAATCCTGACATTCCTTTGTTGAGTTTTCTCTATCAATAAATTCAAGTCTCAATAAATTTGCATCCGAATCAGAAATCCCAAACCCCCTTTAAAATTATTTCAATAATTGCTTAATTAATTATTAAGCCTAATTGCTTCATTAATTCAATAATTGCTTCCTAATAGCAATTTTAAACTTACACAAAATCTGTATCCTGATGTCTGTGCACTGAGTGCATGCCTATGCATGCTTTTTGGAGTGTTTTTCAATGTTGTGCTAAGTTGCTCAGTTGTGTCTGACTCTTTGCAATCCCATGGACTGTAGCCTGCCAGGCTCCTCTGTCCACGGGATTCTCCAGGCAAGAATACTGGAGTGGGTTGCCATTTCCTTCTCTTTCAATGCTGTAGCTCCTTACCTAAGATATATGCTTTTTCCCCTTTCTGCAATTTACACTTATTCTTCAATGTCCAGGCAAAGTCTCCCTTTTATTGGAAAATGAACATTAAAACACCTCTGATTCATTTTCATCTTTCTTTTTGAATTCCTACAGGACTTCAGTGGTTGATTGGTGTAACAGAAGGCAAATTTTTACTGACTCAAATTAATTGACAGCTCCTTCTCTCACCCTAAGGGCAATTATTGGGGGTTTCTCTCTTTCCACCTTTTTTGTCTTCACTTCAGACTAGGATTTCATGGCCAGGAGTTTAGTTATTTTACCGACCTTTTGTGAACTATATGTGGGTTCAGAACAGACTTCCCCAAGATGTGCTACATAGGCGTGTGGATTATTTTGAGCTAAAGGCAATGGAGATCCTGTGGATTCAAGAGGAACCACTACCCCTCTCTTAACTACCTAGAAGAATTTAAATTGGGGATTTTTCCTAGAAAAAGAGCTATTACTAGAGATAAATTTATCTAAGTGGTGCCATCTATATGGCAGGGTAAGCATCTAATTACCAACCATCTGCTCTTCTTATCATCCTGTGAATGACCCTCCTATCTTTGAAGCCCCAGGCCCCTTTCCCATTCCTTAGCTCAGTATGGCATATAGACCTCATTTTACCTTTCTGTCTTTGAACCTCTCATGTAGGTGGGGTTCTCATATGTATGAAATCAAATTTGATTTTCTCCTATTCATCTGTCTCAGGTCAATTTAATTCTCATACCAACCAGAAGAACCTAGAAGGGTAGAGAAATGTTTTATTTACCATTTCCCTATGGGAAATGTTAATATCACATATTTTATTAGTAACAATATACCCATTTCTAGCAATTTCGTATTGGTTAATGAGTGATAGATATACACCATCACATGGTCCTTGAAGGCTGAGACTTACTTTCATGCCCCCCAAGAAGGACGTGCTGATTGAGTGAGAGTACATGGTGGAAGGTATTACTACAAAATAACTGAAGATTTGGTCTATCAATAGTCATTAACTTTATTGGTGATAGATTTTTAAAAAGCATTTTTGTTTCATAAAGTACACATTAATTATATTAGACTGAGTGTATCGCTTTAGTAAATGAACCAGTTCTTTGAGAAGAAGCTAAAAGTGGTAAAATCTCACCTGTCTAGAATTTCTAAGGAGGAGGTTTTGGTAGAGAGTTTGAGATTGACATGTACACACTGCTATATTTGAAAAGGCAGAATCAGTGTTGATTTAGGTCTGTAGACCTCCAAACATGTGATGTGAGTTACCATTGAGGGCATAAAAACTGTAAAGTGAGTTCATGGGTTTATCAAGTTAAACAAATGCATTTATTGATTTTATAAATTGAGAGTCATGATGCCTCATGACAATTAAATTGTTCTCATTTATTCTTCCTCAATTCTTCATCAAAATGTCCATGGATTCTATGGGGAGGTATAAAGTTGCCCAAGCAGAGACCCCTAGAGAACTTATTTATAATTTCCCCTCATCTGAGAAGGCAATGGCACCCCATTCCAGTACTCTTGCCTGGAAAATCCCAATGGACGGAGGAGCCTGGTGGGCTGCAGTCCATGGGGACGCTAGGGGTCAGACACGACTGAGCGATTTCGCTTTCACTTTTCACTTTCATGCGTTGGAGAAGGAAATGGCAACCCACTCCAGTGTTCTTGCCTGGAGAATCCCAGGGACGGGGGAGCCTGGTGGGCTGCCGTCTATGGGGTCGCACAGAGTCGGACACGACTGAAGTGACTTAGCAGCATCTGAATGCAATACAAAGAGTTACTTGAGTGATGGATGGGATTAAAAAGTTTCCGAAGCTGCCCCATGTTACTTTTGAAAGAGAAGACGTAAAAGATAGAATGTAGAGCAAGCAGGAAAGCACTCACACCTGCATGGCTGCATCTCACAGACGTGAGACATTACCGGACCAGGGAGCCCTGTAGTAGCCCTGAAACTGTGACAGAGCCACTCTCTGAGGCAGCCAGGACCAACCCCGCATCCTCAGTTCCATATCCACCAGTAGATTCCTCCATTATTCATTTAGAGAGTAAAACCTCCATGAATGCCAAACAGTAGAATGAGGAAGAACATAGGCAATGACACATTGCTTCATGAAATAAAAAGATCATTGAGGTGCAGGGAACACGGGAAGAACGAGAGAGGAGCACGGGCCGGGAGATTGTAGTTGTATCTACCTTTTACGGCAAATACTCATTTGCTGCCTCCTGGTATGAAGGGATAAATTATGTAATCAAAGTGACTAGGCCTGGCTATGGAAGCAGAGGACTATTGTTACTGTAGTAGAGCCACGTGGACCATGACTCTACAACTTTTAAATTGGAGTAAGATTGGGTAGAAAATGAACTGTTTAATACGGAATAAACATCAGGTTTGCCTTGGATGGCCCACAGTGCTTACTGTCAGTAGTTGGAGGAAAGGTCTACAGAATTGGGAGTGGGAAGAGAAGACAAAATGTTTCTCCTTTTTAATTATAATAAAATTGATAAGCTTAACAAAATTAATAAAAAACAAAATGAAAATAAAGGCTTTGCAAATAAAAACTTATAGGAATGTGCTAAAGCACTTTTCAGAGGCAAATTAATGCCCTTAATAATGTCATTAATATAAAAATAATAAAATAAATGAACTGAACATTAAATTCAAGATATTTAAAAATATACAGAGAAATAAGCCTAAGGTAAATGGATCTAGAAAAGAATAAATTGAAAAACTGATGAAGTAGATAACAGAGAACTAGTCAACTGGTAAATCTAGGAACTAGTTCTTCAAAAGAGAAAACCAGACAAACAAAAAGACATATTTTGAACAAGTTTGAAAGTGCAAGTGAGAGTGTTAGTAGCTCAGTTGTGTGTGATGGACTGTAGTCCGCCAGGCTCCTCTGTCCATAGAATTCTCCAGGCAAGAATACTGGAGTGGATAGCTGTTTCCTTCTCCAAGGGATCTTCCTGACCAAAGGATCAAGGAAAAAAGAGAGAAGACATTCAAATAGCCATAACGGGATTAAAAAGAGAACATTCTATGAATAAAGGTAAATTTTTAAAAATAAAAGAATACAATGTGAAGTTTATTATAATACATTTGAAAATTTTATTGAAAAGATATTTTCTGTGAATGTGTAAGTCACCAAACAGAACATGAATAAACAGAACACCAATGGGGTTTAACAAAGATGAGACAAAAGAAAAGATAAAAAAAAAAGAGCCTGCCAAGAAATTATTTCCAAAAACAACTCCAGGTTCAGATCATTTTACTAGTCTTTCAGACTTATAAGAAAGAAGTAATTCCCACACTTTTTAACTGTTCCATGAAAAAAGAAATGTGACAAAGCTTTCCAATTCCCGGTAAATACAACTTATACTGAAAGTTGAGAACACACACTTCCAAAAAATTAACATAACAATATCAACATGGATATAGATACATGTTGTTTTTCAGCCACTCAGTTATGTCCGACTCTTTGCTACCCCATGGACTGCAGCACACCAGGCTTCCCTGTCCATCATCTCCTGGAGCTTGCTCAAACTCATGTTTATTGAGTTGGTGATGCCACCCAGCCATCTTGTCCTCTGTCATCCCCTTCTCCTCCTGCCTTCAATCTTTCCCAGTATCAGGGTCTTTTCTAAGGAGTCAGGTGGCCAAAGTACTGGAGCTTCAGCTTTAGCATTAATCCTTCCAATGAATATTCAGGACTGATTTCCTTTAGGATGGACTGGTTAGATCTCCCTGCAGTCCAAGGGACTCTCAAGAGTCTTCCCCAACACTACAGTTCAAAAGCATCAATTCTTTGGTGCTCAGCCTCTTTTATGGTCCAGTTCTCACATCCATACATGACTCCTGGAAAAACCATAGCTTTAACTAGACAGACCTTTGTCACCAAAGTAATGTCTCTGCTTTTTAATATGCTGTCTAGCTTGGTCATAGCTTTTCTTCCAAAGAGCAAGCATCTTAATTTCATGGCTGCAGCCACCATCTGCGGTGCCATCTATTTGCTATGAAGTGATGGGACCGGATGCCATGATCTTTTTCTGAATGTTGAGTTTTAAGCCAGCCTGTTCACTCTCCTCTTTCACCTTCATCAGGAGGCTCTTTAGTTCTTCTTCACTTTCTGCCATAAGGGTATGTCATCTGTATATCTGAAGTTATTGATATTTCTCCCTGCAATCTTGATTCTAGCTTGTGCTTTATCCAGCCTGGCATTTCTCATGATGTACTCTGCGTATAAGTTAAATAAGCAGAGTGACAATATACAGCTTTGATATACTCCTTTCCCAATTTTGAACCAGTCCGTTGTTCCATGTCCTGTTCTAACTGTTGCTTCTTGACCTGTATAGAGATTTTGAATTTAAATCCAGGTTAGATATCATATCTATTAAAAAAAAAAAAAACAACTTGTAATTATGTGAGGTGATTGATATGTTAACTGAACATCTTTCTTTTTCAGAATTTTTAAAAATTGCATATTTCTTCTCTCCATTTAGTTACTCATTGCATTATTTTCTAATTCCTAAAACAAAGAAAGGCTTCCCAGGTGGTGCTAGAACCTGTCTGCCAATGTAGGAGACATAAGGATGCAGGTTTGATCCCTGGGTCAGGAAGATCCCCTGGAGGAGGGCATGGCAACCCACTCTAGTATTCTTGCCTACGGAATCATATTGACAGAGGAGCCTGACAGACGATAGTCCATGGGGTCTCAAAGAATCAGACACAACTGAATTGACTTAGCATGCATGCATGCATTTATATATGCTACACACAAGATGGATGTAATATTATGTTAGTAGTACTTAAAAGTGACAAACAGAAGTGCATTCAGAATTTGTGTATTGGAAAAATAAGTTTAAACCAAAGCCACTAATAACAGATGTGGTTAACCCTCTAAGGAAGTAAAGAAAAGGGGGGGAATTATATCTGCAAATACGTGAGTAAATGTTTCAAAGACATCCCTCACCCACAACTAGCACAATGGAGGATTTTGTGTTTTCTAGAGGGCATAGGTACCACTCAGGACACCACTCCATCCTTCTGAAAAATCTGAGTATATGGCCCAGCCAAGAGGAACTTTGAGAGGCCTGAACAACTCATACTCTTAAAGGTGCCACCTAGCAAACAAGAGAGGAGCCACAGCGAAGGACAGAGGATTGGAAGGGTGGTGTGGAGGGGGCGATCCAAGGTACTGGTGGATCATATCTCCTCCTTTTTTCACTGGTTGCTTAGTTTTCTCTCTTTTATATATTTGGGTCTGTCTAGTCAAGGCTATGGTTTTTCCAGTAGTCATGTATGGATGTGAGAGTTGGACTATAAAGAAAGCTGAGCACCGAAGAATTGATGCTTTTGAAGTGTGGTGTTGGAGAAAACTCTTGAGAGTCCCTTGGACTTCAAGGAGATCCAACCAGTCCATCCTAAAGGAGATCATTCCTGGGTGTTCATTGGAAGGACCGATGTTGAAGCTGAAACTCCAATACTTTGGCCACCTCATGCAAAGAGCTGACTCATTGGAAAAGACCCTGATGCTGGGAAGGATTGGGGGCAGGAGGAGAAGGGGACAACAGAGGCTGGATGGCATCACCGACTCGATGGGCATGAGTTTGGGTAAACTCAGGGAGTTGGTGATGGACAGGGAGGCCTGGCATGCTGCGGTTCATGGGGTCACAAAGAGTCAGACACGACTGAGCGACTGAACTGACTGACTGACATATTGAAGTGAAGTCTCATTGTTAATTAAAAACAAACTTTGAAACTCACTTCTTAACCACTAAGTCGGTACAAGCATTCACAAAATATACTTTTTAAACACTTTTTTTATATTTGAAAAAATCACAGCTCTTTTGAGATATTAACAGGCACACATCCTGAAAAAAATTCAGTATAAAGCATTATTTTGCTGGCTCATTTCAGCTATCTGAGTGAGTGTGTGTGTGTGTGTGTGTGTGTGCATCTCTTAGTCTTACTCTCTTGCATGTACAGACACAGAAAAATCTCATATAGGTTGTGAATCACTAGACTCTCTATCAGTACAATTGTGATAATATTAAGAACTGATGAGTGGTTGCCAGGGGCCATGCGTGGAAGTTGGGATTAACTGAGGGAATTTTGAGGGGTGATGAAAACACTCTAAAACTAGAATGTGGTAATAGCTGCATATATATTCAAATTTACTAAAACCTATTTAAGTGTAGATCTAAAATGGGTGAATTTTGTGTTATATAACTTATAATTCAACAAAGCTTTTTTAAAAAATAGAATCCATGAAATATATAGCAATACTCCAATGGTGGTGTGTAATAGGATATGTTTTCCAATTTATTGAGATATAAATATGACTTATCACTGTGTAAGTTTAAATTGTATAATGCAATGATTTGATACACATATACATTGTGAAATGGTTACCACAATAAGGTTGGTTAACATATCCATCTCCTCACACAATTACAAGTGTTTTGTTTTAATGGTGAGAATATTTAAGATCTATTCTCTTAGTAACTTTCAAGTGTATAATATAGTGTTGTCATTTATACTCACCATGCTAAATATTAGATCCCCAGAAATTATTCATCTTATAACTGGAAGTTTGTACCCTCTGACCAACACTTCCCACGATTTTATGCATCCCCCTCCCCAGTCCTTGGAAAACACCATTCTAATTTTGCTTCTATGTGTTTGCTTCTTTTTAGATTCCACTTGTAAGTAAGATCATGCAGCATTTTCTTTCTCTATCTGACATTTCACTTAGCAAAGTGCCCTCAAGGTCTATCCACGTTGCTGAAAATGTCAGAATTTCATTCTGTTTATGGATGAATAATATTTTATTGTGTCTATAAAATATATGTATATATACCATGTTTTCTTTAACCATTCATCTGTTGATGGACACCTAGGTTGTTTCCACATCTCGACTATTATAAAAATGCTGCAATGAATGTGGGGGTGCATATATGTTTTTAAGTTAGTGTTCTCATTTTCTTTGGATAAACACCAGGATGTGGAATTTCTGGCTCTTATGGAGAAGGAAATGGCACCCCACTCCAGTACTTGTGCCTGGAAAATCCCATGGATGGAGGAGCCTGGTAGGCTGCAGACCATGGGGTCGCTGAGAGTCGGACACGACTGAGTGACTTCACTTTCCCTTTTCCCTTTCATGCATTGGAGAAGGAAATGGCAACCCACTCCAGTGTTCTTGCCTGGAGAATCCCAGGGACGGGGGAGACTGGTGGGCTGCCGTCTATGGGGTCGCACAGAGTCGGACACGACTGAAGCGACTTAGCAGCAACATGGAAAAGTTCTATTTTTAATTTTTTGGGAAACTCCATGTTACCCACAGTGACTGCACCAATTTACATTCCCACCAATACCGTTTAAGGGTTCCCTTTTCTCCACATCCTCACCAACACTTACTGTGCTGGCTTATCTTTTTGATAACAGCCATTCTAACAGGTGTGAGGTGATAGTTCATTGTGGTTTTGACTTGCATTTTCCTGGTAATTAGTGACTGTTGAGCATCTTTTCATATACCTGTTGGCCACTTGTATGTCTTTGGAAAACATCTATTTAGGTCCTTGGCCCATTTTTCAATTGGATTATTTGGAGTAGTTTTGCTATGGAGTTGTAGGAATTCCTTATATATTTTGGATAATAACCCTTTATTAAATATGTGGTTTGCAAAGATTTTCTCTAATTCCATAGGCTTGTCTCTTCATTCTTTTGATTGCTTCTTTTACTGTGAAGAAGCTTTTAGTTTGATGTAGTCCCCCTTGTTGACTTTTATTTTTGTTGCTTGTGCTTCCTATTCAAAGTCCTCACTAGCTTTTTCTTGCTTAAATACATAATATAAATCATTTTACTCTGGCTTTCATTCACTTTTTAACTTTTTCTTTCACTGTTCCACATCATATATTTTATGCCCTAGATAAACTAAGTTATTTACAATTTCCTTTATATTCCCTAAACACTTGATCTTGATCTTGCAAAACAGCGTGGAATCTTCAAGTTGGAAATGACAATGAAGGTCAATTCCTCTGGCTACTGGAAGACAGGCCTCATGAAACCCCCAGCTCACAGGGGAATATTTTTGGTTACATGGAGCCTACCACTTCTCAGAGAATCCATGGGCCTACCCTGGTAATGATCAATATTGCAGGCAGACCAAAGCAAATAAAATACTGGTGTCTCTCTATTGTATGAAGGAAATGATTTCTCTACTGGACAAATGCAGCATTTGCAAACTGAAAGTCAAGATTTTTAAAACTCTAAAAAATTTCATAGTCAGCCAAGTGGCAAGGGGTGAAATGCTGTGTAGAAAGTAAATTCTACTTTCTTGATAACTTAAGACTATTAATTACTTTCAAGTAATTTTTCTGAAGCTTAATACATGTATGAATTGAAGGATAACAGATTCTTTTATTGCTCAGTCACTTCAGTCGTGTCCGACTCTCTGCTACCCCATGGACCATGGCCTGCCAGGCTCCTCATTCCATGGAATTCTCCAGGCAAGAATACTGGAGTGGGTTGCCCAGTTCCTTCTCCAGTGATAAAGTATGAAGTGAGTGAAGTGAGTGGAATGAAGTTGCTCAGTTGTGTCCGATTCTCTGTGACCCCATGGGCTGTAGCCTACCAGGCTCCTCTGTCCATGGGATTTTCCAGGCAAGAGTACTGGAGTGGGTGATTCTTTTATTATTCCAACCCAAAACTACTTATATGCTCCTTTCTCAGTCTCAGTTGGGATCAAGTATCTCTTGAAGAGTAATAAGGAAGCAGTTAAACAGTGAGGTGAAGATTGTGTAAAATAAGGAACAGTGGCAGATATAAATTAAATTCTACTTTACTCTGGATCTTGACCTGGTTATATGACTTAAATTTCCTCATCTGGAAAGTGGGAGAAATACTGCCTTCCTGGAGCAACAAGTGCTCAGTGACAGTCGGTAGAAAATCTACCATGATGCTCAGTTCCTTGACGTTCAATATTGATGCTCATTAGTGCAGATAATCCATCCTCTATGCTCACGATTTCAGTGCCATTTTCCTGTTTGAGAGAGTTGGCCTTCTGTAATCTGGAAATTCCTGATGTATGCAGTATGATTTTTCTACATCTTTCCCCATTGAATCCTAGGTTCCTATGGCTAAGGCTTACCACTGCAAGATGGTCCTCTCCCCTTCATCCATGTGCTGTACAATATAGCACCAAAACCCACTGGGATGTCTTCCTGCCAGACTCTCGGTGTTTGAAACCCACCCTGTCTTTCAAGGCCTATTTTAGGAGAATTCCCCTGGGCAGTCATCTATACACTCCTAGACAAACAGGATCCAAGAATCTCAAGAGGCACCAAGCCAAAGTTAATACGGAGATGGGAGCCATTATTCCTTCAGCTCATTCATTCATTCCACACATTTTTGAGGAATCTTACATTTTGCCAGGTACTATTCTAGGTACTGAGATACAGCAGTAAATTAAACCTGCAAAAGACCTCTGCTGTTAAGGAGTTACTTTCTTTACCTACCATTCTACCATAAGAATAATAACGAAAGAATATGATGAGAAAAAAAGTGAAATATATATTTTATTAAATGATTATGGTCCATAAAGAGAGAAAAAAAGTTGTAAAGGGTGCAAGGAACAGGAAGGGTGGCATTGCGATTTTAGATGGGCAGTCAGGAAAGATGTGCAGAAGGCGTCGACTCAGTGAAGATTCAGTGAGGGGAAGGAAGAAGTCAGAGATACATGGAGATAAAGCACTCCCTGAGGCAGAGTCTGGAAATTCTGGAGAGGGCAAAGAGTCCCAGGGAGCTGGAACAGAGCAGGAGAAGTAAGTGGGAAAATGCAAGGTCAGAGACATATGGAGGGTAGAAGGGGTGCCTCTTGGATGCCATTGGCAACATTTTGGCTTCTACTCTGAGTGACACATGAGGCCTTTGGAGAACTCTGAGCAAAGAGGAGTGGTTTGACACACTTGCAATAAGACCTTTCTCCTGGTGTGCCTAGAACAGATTGCAGGGGCTGTGGCCCCGCATGAACCATGCGCTCAGCATCCATAGCCTTTCATAGTCCCCTCCCACACTGACTGCGGGCCAGGCTTATGACTGACTTTCACCAAAGTATTCATGTGCTTATGAAGACCTAGTAACTCCTATGTTGGCAACTTTAGGAGCCCTAAGACTCCACGTTATGAGTTGGGCTACCCTGCTGAAAAGCCCTTATGAAAGGACCACATGGAAAAACAGAAACCAAGACGTCCTAGCTAAGTACAGTGGAACCCAGACAGGCTGAGCTAAAAGCATGGGCAGTTTTTTGCCCTCCACTTCCATCCATCCTTCACGCAATACAGCCACAGAACAGATCCAAGGAGACCAACATGAAAACCATCCAGCTGAGCCCCAGCCAACCTTTCAGAATCATCAGCAATAATAGAAGTGGTGTTGTTTTAACCCACAAAGTTTGGGGAAGGCTTGTTATGGGGCCATGGATCCCTGGAATGGGCAGCATTAAGAAAACCACTTCAGGAATGATAATAGCTCTGGCCATAGGAGAAGCAGTAGAGAGGGGTGAAATGATTGGATCTCCCTGGTATCTTAGAGGCAGAGGATTTTCTGAGGCTTGGATATGAACTGTGAGAAAGTGAAGTCACTCAGTCGTGTCCGACTCTTTGCGACCCCATGGACTGTAGCCCACCAGGCTCCTTGGTCCATGGGATTTTCCAGGCAAGAGTACTGGAGTGGGCTGTGAGAGGAAGCAGAATTAAGGATGACAGAGAGGGAACACTTGGCACTGAGCTGAGGACAGACCATCCCGATAGGGGGCCTCAGGGCACAACACAGAAGCCTGGCAACCTTCAAGTGATACCACACAGAGGGCTGGGTGGGGAGGTAGAATCCTGGCCCCAAGGCACAGGGAGATAACAAAATCAGAAACCAAAGCAAAAGATGGTGACCAGACCCCACAGGAATTCGCTGAGCCAAGCAGTCTGGTTCCTGAGTTTTATAAGGTGCCAGTGGCTTCAGACACAGGCCTTGAAGGAGCCCTCAAAGCTACTGATCTGGCCTGGACACTCTCAACTTCCCTATCACCACAGAGCTTCACCCAAAGCATTGGTTCTGCCTTTCCTGGAAACCTAATCTCTTTAAGCTAGGCAGGAGGCCTGTTTCTTCTTCAAGTGCTCACCACACCCACAGGAGTGCTTACACATGAAAGAGTGGAACGAGTCTCCTCCAAATTAGACAGTGACTTCCTTCTGCCACAAAAGCCCTGCAGATCCTGGGCCATTTCCCTTTCCTAGAGCCATGGGTTGCTCCGAGATAAAAGATAGTATTTTTATGTGTGAAAACCCGCCTTACTAAATGTCCCACTTCCTCGGGAAGCAATGCATTATTTTCTCCATCTGGCATATGCTAAATGGTTGTGAAAATACAGGAAGTTCCTGTGAATTTCCTCAAGAAAATCTTGACAGGCTCTGCACTATTTTGGACTATTCTGATTTTTATTATGACATTCAAACTGTAAGAAAAAAAGGTAGCATAATATAAAATAATAAAATAAAGTAAAACCTAATCAGGCAGCATGAAGCTCTCCTCACCTCTTGTGATAACAAGTAAGAACATTGGTATAAACAGAAAAATAAGAGTGAAAACAGCAAACAAGGGAAAATCATGGTTTTGAAATGCATGGAGTTGAAATTAACACCATCAATGTAAGTTGTTTTATCAACATTTTGGGAACATTTGCTAAAATATTTAGTTGTTTATATCATGGAATCATGGAGTATCTGAACTCCATCGAAGCTTAGCATCATTCTAGTTCAGACTCCTCTCTTTACAGATAAAGAATCACAAGTCCAGAGAGGTTATGATTTTCCCAAAGGTCACACAGCTGTTTAAAGGCAGAAGAAATGCCAGAATCCAATTTTTGTCATTCTTAACTTAGTTTTATTTTTTTCTCCTGAAATGTTTCTGATTTTGGTATAAATATCATTTGTAATTGTTGATATAAATATAAATATTGGTACTGAAACGGCCACATCCAAGCCAGGGAGGGAGAAGGAAAAACTGAGGAGGTGGGGTAAAGAGTCATTTAAAGGAGAGTGGGGGGAATATGAGAGCAACTGCATATCTCTCTCACTTTCTTCTCTCATTTTTGTTGGAAGCCACAAAGGTGTGACACGAGAAGTTGAAAAGTCCTGTAATATAAGGATGACTCCTCCTTAGCCTTACTAACCCCACCTCCTTTCACCCAGACCTGGAGCTTCACTGGGAAAAAGCCATAGGGTGTTGGTTAAACACACAGACTGCACTGATTTCTTTCCTGACTCCATCACTCAGAGCTGTGTGACCTTGGGCAAGTTTCCTTACCTCTCTGTTCTTCAATCTCCTCAGCTGGAAAATGGGAATAAAAATAATAACACCTAACCCACAGCATTGTTGTGATGATTAAGATTGATATTCTTAAGGGCTTAGAACAGTGCCTAGCATGTATTAAGTATTATATAAGTATCTAATTGGTAGTATAAAAGAACTAAACTTATTTCATAGTACTATGTCCATCTTCCTTGAAAATTTCCTATCATTCTAGGGGTTTTCCTAAGACAGTTTCTGTCCTGTGACCTTCTTTTTTGTTGGCCAGCCCCACCTTCTCATCACCCTATTCTTAACGGGAGGGTCAGAACAAACATATAGGACATTAAGAACTGTATGTAAATAGTGGTCTTGAAGCTGTCACTGCCATCACTATCACTGAAGTGTTAGACTCATGGAAGATTTGTCACCCATCCCAGGAACCTGGCTTCTTACACAGCGTAGAACCCCATTGCCTCCAGGTCTGAGGACACTTACGAGGACAGCACCTGTAGAACCCAGGGCCCAGTGAGGGAGGGGAAGTTCCCAGCTGCACACACTGGCATTGATTGCCCAGCTCTTCAGCCCCTGCCCTTGTGTTCCTGATCAATGAAAAGGTCCTTGGTTTTCTTCTATTATACTTTTTGTTTTTGTTTTAACTCAGGATCCTTCCTGCACTATAGTTATATGTCTTCTTTCTGCTGGATTTCTAGGTAGCATCAGAAATTGCATGCAAATTTGATTATATGCTCTGCTGGCCCTTGCTAGCCATAGAAAATGAAGATATTTTATTTTCTGATGATTTGTATGTATATCCCCAAAGACGAAAAGTTTAGACATCCATTTGTGAATTCAGTCACCAACTAACATGCATTAAATACTTAATATGTGCCAAACACTGTGCTTTCTTTCTTAGCCTACATCTGTTAGGTGAATTAACAGGGTCTCAGAGCAGAGATTGAGGCCAGGCTTAGAAATGGAATGGCTTCATGAACCAGAAGTCATATGTGTTAGTCGTTCAGTTGTGTCCAACTCTTCATGACCCCATGGACTGTAGCCCACCAGGCTCCTCTGTCCATGGGATTCTCTAGCCAAGAACACTGGAATGAATTGTCATTTCCTTCTCCAGGAGATCCTCCTGACCCAGGGATTGAACCCGGGTCTCCTGCATTGCAGGTGGATTCTTTACCATCTGATCCACCAGGGTACCATCTAATCCATGCCAGGTAACAAAAACGTGTTAACAATAAGGAATCGTGGGACCTGTAGCAAATTGGTGAGGCATACCCCAACTTATTAAAATATAATTAAAAGACATTCAAATATGTATATTTAATCCAAAAATCATCATCTGTGCCTAAGAAAATTTGTAGGGATGGCACAACTCAACAGGGAGCCAGTTAGAATTCTCTAGGTTCTGACTCTCTGTATTTAGACCTGTCCAGGTATACCTGGAAGATTGGGTTATGCCTGGAGCTACTTTGAAGTATTGATCTATAATTCACCCTCATGGGAAAGGCTCATGTGCTCCTCCCTAAACCTACTGTAAGAGGACTTGGGGAAGTTACCACCTCCTAATCTCCCCAACAGCATTCCTAAAAGGGAAGCCTCTTACACTGAAGAGAGAGGTTTAACAACTGATGGCTGGAGAGGAGGGACAATTGGATGTCACAGGACACATGAAACTGATGACTTCTAGCTCTGCCCTGTAAAAAAAAAAAAAAAAAAAAAAAATCAAGTATCTGCAAGAAGTGAAGATGGGAGGGGGCAAAAGGCTCCACTTCTTGGTGCCAGTACCAGAGCATGTGTGAGGAAGAAAGGTGAGTCCTTAGTTTAAAACAGTAATATTTGTAACAGAACAAAACAGCGCTGTGCCTACAACACACAAGAACTAAAATTCATTCCTGGAGTACCCTGAGACCTCGAAGGGATAGAAGTGGTGGACCTCATTGGGAGACAAACTGTCTGGAGTGTAATGAAGAAAATAGTGAATACCAAGGGGTAGAAGAAATAGATCAAAATATTCTGAACATCTATTGAGGTGTGTGGGAAATCCTTTGGGCTAAAGAAATTTTGCTATAGGAGGCTGAACCCATTAACTCAATCATTACTGTTGCACTCCAGGGCCTGGTAAAGCCCAGGAGGAGACTAAGGGGCAGCCCATTTGTTCCCCTGTCCGAAATGTCACAAAATGAGAAGTGGCAGAGTTGAATATCAGGGCTAAAATAGTCAAATCTGTAACAGAAAGTTGTAAATGCTTAGAAGAGTGTTTAAATGGCATCATCCCATGGCTTTGACTCCACAGCCTGAGAAATCATGTAAAAGCCAATGGCACAAAGAATGTTAAGGGAAGCCTCTGGATGCCGAAGCTATGCATACTTCATAGTTTCAATATGACATCTGTATAAATGTAAATAGGCATGAAATTAGATATTTTTCACCATGAAATTGGATGATTTAGGACTTCCATAGGGTCCCCTCTTCAGACAAGAACATTAGAATGTGGCCCGAAGGCTCTTCTGTCTGCCTTCGTCAAGAACCAGATAATTGGTTATTTTTCTCAGCGAGGCACAACTGATTTCAATTTAACTGGAGGTTGGGAATGGGTTCTGCCAGTTGGCTGATGATTGGCTCTTCTTTGACATTATTCTTCTCCACCAATGGGTACCTGTCTGTCTCTCTCTGTTACTATCCCCTCTGCAAACCTTCAGGCATACCTGTTTGTTGTGTACTGTATGTCCCTTGAGGATCCCCACCAATGATAGCCACCACTGAATCTTATGGAACATCCAGAATCATTCTGTGTTTTAAGAGGAAAGCCTTCCCTTGACCCTTTCAAAGGAGGAAGGTTGATATGGTTTCACAGGAAGCATTGCCCTCAAATATAATATTTTTCCTCTCACTCAACTATCTTTACATGTAAAAACAAAAATAAGAAACTCTAAGAAAATAGGATATATTAATTTTTTTGAAAATGAGAAAAACATACAGATAGCCTCAACACTTCAATCTCCCATTCTAAATAATTCCCCAAATGGATACTAAAATAATTTGCATCATGCTGAAAACCTGAGCATTCCACATTTGTGCATAGAATGGGTCACCCTCAAGATCCTTTAAATTTTTAGAATCTATGATGTTAAGACTTTTAATTGTCATGATCCCTTTGGGACTGTATTCTTTAAAAGACAAAATGGAAAACAAGATTTAAGTTTTCAGCCCTTCTGATTTATGGGCAATTGAATCCCCATCAAAGAGGAAAGAGAAACGAAGAAAGTTAAAAAACAAAACAAACAAAAAAAACTACATCTTGCCTGCAGTCCATGGCTTCCATTTTGTATTTCTTCCGGTCACTTTTTCCAAAAACTATGTCCTCTTTTACTTCTGGTAGAATAGTAATTGATTGATGAATGAACAAATGAATAAGCGAGTGAGAAAATTTATGGATTTCTTTGGAAACATATAGAATATGCTTATAAATTTGTTCCATCTTACAAATCTGAAGATAATCCCATGCTTGTACACTTTTAAGGATGAGAATTCATTTTCTTCTGGGACCATTTGGGGTAGGTAAATATTTCGCACTAATTGGAATTGAAAAAGGAGGTTAAGGGTGGCCCTGCATAATAAGAAATATTCATCCAGATGAGGAAGAAAATGTCTTATCTTGAAGGGTGTCTCAACAGCAGGCATAACTCAGAAACAGGAGATCCAGGAATGAGATTCTACAAAGCCTGGATCAACATGCACTAACTTTGAAGTTCCCTTGCAGTATTCTTTATGGGTCTGGCCAAGAGTGGATGAAAGTCCAGGTTAGAATTCCACTTGGACCAGCTTCAAATAAAGAAAAAATATGTATCACTGTGAGACTGATATTATAACTGACACCTATGGCAGAAGGCAATAAACAATGCAGTTCATGTGCAGATACAAAATTGGCACAGAGAATGGGTTGAGTATGGATGGAAAACCTCTCCCTCAGGACACCTGGACATGTTAATCTTGCAAAGGCACAGCTTCTGGCATATCTTAACTTTCTCAGCTCTCGTTCGTACCTGCTAACTGCTCCCCAGAACTCAGGTGACGTTGCTAGGTGGAAGAGATCAGAACTGAGAAAATGCATCCATGTGACTTGAAATTTGTAACAGCTAGGGAAAAAGGTTTTGAATATACTGGAGGATGTATTTTAAGTTATGCAAAAGACAGATTAAATAGTGAAAGAAGGAATCCCCTGGCGGTCCAGTAGTTAGGAGTCCACACTCTCACTGCCAAACGCCTGGGTTCAATTCCTGGTTGGGAAACTAAGATCCCACAAGACAAAAAACCAAAAGACAGAACAAAACAAAGCCGTGAAAGAGAAAAATAAATATTCCATAGTATGTGGCAGAAAATGATGGCAACTCAATTGTCAGAGGTGACATTTATTGGAGACTAATTTCATGACAGGCATTGTGCTAAATCCTCTGCAAGGATTACTTTATTTAACAGTCATAACAATCCTGTGATGTAGCTACTATTGCTTTATGACATTCTATGCTAATGTTGATACTTAGATTAAGCAACTTGCTCAAGATCACCCAGGTGGTAAGTGGCAGGGTTGGAATTTAAATCCAAGCAGCCTGACTGCAGAGTCTGTGCTCCTAACAACTTCAGCAGATTGCCTTCCGTCCTTGTTAGGAAGCTCTCAAAAACATAGTTCTGACTGATTGCAAATGATCTCAATGAAGAAGAAATATGAGAAGTGCTGTGGTAGAGCAGGAATCTCAGCTCTGATATCAGATTGGAACAGATTATTAAACAGCCTGATTCATGGGTTTTCTGATTTGGATGCTGGAAAAGATATTAATTGTCTAACAGGTTATAATATCTAAATTCAATACTGTTGTGCTGTGTGACTCAACCAACATCTTCATAAAATATGGATGCTATGTGAAAAAATTTGGGTTTTTTTTCCCCCATGGAATTCCTTTAAATATTTTTAAAGAAAAATGTGCAACACACATGCTCCAATTTTTTCTGCAAAATAGTGCTAGTCCAATGGAATCAGTGGTAAATTAATTTTCACAGAAAACTCATAAATAGGTCATCATGCTTGAAAAATAACTTTTTTTATGAACACTTTGCACATGACCTTTTATTTCATATGCAAAATAGTTTATATGTTTTATTGACAACTAATTTTGCTTTGGTTCTTCCCTGGTGGCTCAGATGGTAAAGAGTCTGTCTGCAGTGTGGGAGTCCCAGGTTTGATCCCTGGGTTGGGAAGATCCCCTGGAGAAGGAAATGGCAACCCACTCCAGTATCCTTGCCTGCAAAACTCTATGGCCTGAGGAGCCTGGTAGGCTACGGTCCATGGGATCACAAAGAGTCAGACACAACTGAGCAACTTAACTAGAATTTTGCTTTGTATTATGGAATTAAGTATCTTGTGGTGCCTTGTAAAGAACAACATAACTTTTCAGATTCCCTCTTCCCTAAGTATGTGGCGAGCCATTGATGTACAGTAGATGTTAGTAAGTAACAAAATTCTTTGAAATTCTTTGATCATGTTTATTGCTATTATTACCCCCAAGAAATCAATTGTGTTGACTATGAATTAGCATTTCTGTGACTTCAGATATTAGAAAGTTTTGTTCTAAGTGGGGCTCAAGATAAAAAATAAGATTTTCTGGAATTTTTGAAAATTATATTAGAAAGTTTAACGTATAAAATAAACTCGGGCTTCCAAAAACTACTGAAAAACTACTAGGGCTACTCTGATGAGGTTTTTATTAAGATGAAGCTCAAATTGTCTGTTTTCCTTAGGAGGGCCACGTGGGTCACATAGATGGAAAGAACAAGAAGAAAACTTGCAGAATAAATTATTGATTTATTTTTGATAATATTTGAAGGATAACAGTGATGGGAAAAGTATGAAAGGATTGGAGATCAGAAAACTTATTTAATTTTGAGAAAAGGACATGTGAAATAAATACTAGTTTTGTAAGGTGACTCACTAAATAGATGGGTGAATGGAAACAACTTGAAGAGAGATGTGTATTGAAAACTGGTTCTGTAGTAACAGCACTTTTCCCAATAACTTTATTATCAATTTCTCAGTTATATATTATCCATTTTACCACATTATCAATAATATTATATTGATAATAATGTTATCAAATTGTTGGCTATGTGTAATACAATGTATAGTCAACAATATTATAAATTACTTGGTTAAAGAAAACAGACATGAAATTTTCAGAAGAAATCAGATGGGGAGGGTTATAAAATATATACAACAACAAAATTAGAGTTTTTAAAATGATCTCATTGAATTACAGAGAGTGACAAAATGGAACAACATGAAATTTAAGAGATTGAATAAAATGTCTATACTTGAACCAAAAACTCCTCTAGGATTCATGGAAAAGTACTGCAGAAAAGCTTTGGAAGTCATTTAACTCATTGTCAGTTTCCTTTTCTTAAACATTTCAGAATGAGTTGTTCAGTCCCTATTTAAACATTTCTTCTTGTGCAAAGTTTATTTAATAGAGCAGCTAATTTTGTTTTTGAAGTGCTGACTTTTTCATTTCATTCCCCTTCCTAAAGTCTATCTACATGGAACATCCAGACTCTTGTTTAATACTAAAGCTAGAATTTTTGAATTGACCAAGTTAGCCCATGTTTTGCTGTTGAAACTTCATCCACCATTTTCGTGCCAACTGTCTGACATCCAGACCCTGAAGGCTACATCCTGGCTGCACAGAACAGCCTCATCCTTCACCTGTTTTACCCAAACCATAATCCAAGCTCCCAAGGTTTTCCCACCTAATTCTTTATCAGAATTTATCTGTGCCAATGACTGCTTTCTTTATGATTTTCTTTATCAATTAAGCAACAAGTCACAAATCTAAGTTAATATGATCAAATATGCTAGCAGATTATCTCTTTCAGGAGTCTTTGCATGATGCCATAATTCTCACATAATAATGGAATATTCAAATCCTTCCTTGGCCCTCAAATCACATCAAATGCCTATTTCAGGCAAGAGCAAGTCCATTCCATCAGCTCCACTTCAAACTCTGCCATACAGCTGGCCCCATTTTTGGTCCATTACACATTTCTATTTGGTCAATGTGACCTTTGCAAACCCAGAGCAGTCAGACCATATCAGAATAGCACTCATGGCTCCTATGAGAGCTGGCTTCTATATATAGACTCCGTAAGGACTCTTTCTTTTCTTTTCTCATGGAAAATCATCAGATGCCTTTATTTACTAATCTGTTAAATTCCCCAAATAATTCCATTTTACAGACTCAAGAGATGAGTGAATAAGAGACGGGATTGGGGCTATAACCTAATAATTCCACATGGATAAAGTCTTGTATGACAGAAACTATAAGTGTTACGAAGCAATAGTTAAGAGGAAAGCACACTGCTAAAGCTCTGGATACACAGTAGCCGCTTCAACAGACACCTGTTGAAAGAACAAGGGACTACAAGCCCACCCTTCAGGCTCCCAGAGACTGAGACTGAGGGCTGTCCTGGCTCATGCTGCAACCCCTGATTGGATAAAATGCCACAGTTTGCCCTACAGGAAAGACCAATGTCAGCAGTCTCTCTGAGAGGTACGATTCCACTTCTCTATGGTGAAAGGTAGAATTAGGAGTGGAGTTTAGAAGTGATTTCTTCTTCTGCTAAAAAGTAGCTGTTAGTATCCTGAGCCTAATAATGCTTGACTAAATCTCTGTGCTATTCCCCTAACTAGGACTCCAGGCTTCACTGGGATGTTGATGCACCATGACTTTTTCTTCATCCCATTCCATCCTTGGGTACACTTACAACAACCCTGCTGACCCTAAAGCCTCATGACTTTATCTGCCATCTCTCCCCTTGATGTGATCCTTCCCTGCTTCAAAGACCTGTTTCCAGCATTGGGTCTGATATATACTGATAAGCCAATGTCAATGATGTTGACATGCATTGACAGGACATCGATAATCATTTGCTCCAGGATGGAACAGGTGAGGTACAGGTGGAATCTGGCATCAGAATAGAGATCTTCTGCTGTGGTGGAGGACTGCTCCCTGAGGGGATCCACCAGATTCTAACTGGGGGGGGGGGCAGGCAGTGACGGGTGTTCTTTTCAGGGTGTGCTGGGAGTGTGGAGTTTCAGAAAGGATATTCAGCACTATCATGGCCAACCACAGAATTTAATTAATGCAGACATTTTATAGAACATAAAAGGCAAACATTAGATATGTAAGTTATAAAAAGAGAATATAGTTTAATGAACAGTTGAACTGTAAACAAACAGTTAAATAAACTTTGTTCTGAATTCACTCACATCAGAAGCATCCCTGTGAGGGGACTGACCCACCTACTCTTGGTGGAGTGAGCCCAGTCCCTAATGATTGGGGCAATTGCAAGTAGCAGGATGGAGCCTGGCCTGTAGTAAGTAGGCACTTAGTTAAGTATATGCTTAATATGTTATAGACATCTCAGGAACAGCCAGCCACACCACCTGCCCTAATATGCAGCTGAGTTCTGACTCAGGTTTTCATATTATATTATATTATATTATAATCACAATCCCTTGGACAAGGGATAAACATACAAGTTCCAGAGCCCTACCACAGGTATTCAGAATCAGTCTCCAAGGATGGCCTTGGGAATATGAAAGTTTCACTAAAGCCTCAGCTCTATGTCTCATAAGAAGCATTTACATTATAGTTGTTAACATAATCACCTAAATCTACAGCTGGGCTTTTATTCTTTTTTTTTTTTTTCTTTTATAAATTTATTTATTTTAGTTGGGGGCTAATTACTTTACAATATTGTAATAGTTTTTGCCATACATTGACATGAATCAGCCATGGGTTTACATGTGTTCCCCTTCCTGGACCCCCCACCCACCTCCTTCCCCATCCCATCCCTCTGGGTCATCCCATTGCCCCGGCCCTGAGCCCTTGTCTCATGCATCGAACATGGAATGGTGTTCTGTTTCACATATGATAATATACATGTTTCAATGCTATTCTCCCAGAACGTCCCACCCTCACCTTCTCCCTCAGAGTCCATAAAATTGTTCCATGCATCTGTGTCTCTTATTCTGTCTCGCATATAGGGTTATCGTTACCATCTTTCAAATTCCATATATATGCATTACTATACTGTATTGTTGTTTTTCTTTCTGGCTTACTTCACTCTGTATAATGGGCTCCAGTTTCATCCATCTCAGTAGAACCGATTCAAATGTATTTTTTTTAATGGCTGAGTAATATTCCATTGTGTATATGTACCACAGCTTCCTTATCCATTCGTCTGCTGATGGACATCTAGGTTGCTTCCATGTCCTGGCTATTGTAAACAGTGCTGCGATGAACATTGGGGTACACGCGTCTCTTTCAATTCTGGTTTCCTCGGTGTATATGCCCAGCAGTGGGATTGCTGGGTCATATGGCAGTTCTATTCCCAGTTTTTTAAGGAATCTCCACACTGTTCTCCATAGTGGCTGTACTAGTTTGCATTCCCACCAACAGTGTAAGAGGGTTCCCTTTTCTCCACACCCTCTCCAGCATTTATTGCTTGTAGACTTTTGGATAGCAGCCATTCTGACTGGTGTGAAATGATACCTCATTGTGGTTTTGATTTGCATTTCTCTAATAATGAGTGATGTTGAGCATCTTTTCATGTGTTTGTTAGCCATCTGTATGTCTTCTTTGGAGAAATGTCTGTTTAGTTCTTTGGCCCATTTTTTGATTGGGTCGTTTATTTTTCTGGAATTCAGCTGCAGAAGTTGCTTGTATATTTTTGAGATTAATTGTTTGTCTGTTGCTTCATTTGCTATTATTTTCTCCCATTCTGAAGGCTGTCTTTTCACCTTGCTTATAGTTTCCTTTGTTGTGCAAAAGCTTTTAATTTTAATTAGGTCCCATTTGTTTATTTTTGCTTTTATTTCCAATATTCTGGGAGGTGGGACATGGAGGATCCTGCTGTGATTTATGTTGGAGAGTGTTTTGCCTATGTTTTCCTCTAGGAGTTTTATAGTTTCTGGTCTTACGTTTAGATCTTTAATCCATTTTGAGTTCCAGAGCCCTACCACAGGCCTTCAGAATCAGTCTCCAAGGATGGCCTTGGGAATATGAAAGTTTCACTAAAGCCTCAGCTCTATGTCTCATAAGAAGCATTTACATTATAGTTGTTAACATAATCACCTAAATCTACAGCTGGGCTTTTAAAAAACTTAATCAACAGACTCTAGTTTCCTTAATTCTGCAGGGTAAGCTTTTATTTCTTTATTTAATACATACATTTGTTGGTCTCCCGTATATGCAGATTTCTAGATGGTGAGATTACAAAAAGGAGAAAAGCACAACACCTGCTATTGAAAACTTGCACTGTGGGAAAGAGGGGGCTTCCTGGGTAGCCCAGCTGGTAAAGAATCTGCCTGTGATGCAGGAGACCCAGGTTCCTGGGTTGGGAAGATACCCTAGAGGAGGACATGGCATCCCACACCAGTATTATTGCCTGGAGAATCCCCATGGACAGAGGAGCCTGGCAGTCTCCAGTCCATGGGGTTGCAAAAAGTTGGACACAACTGAGTGACTAAGTACACATAGGGAAGAGACTGGCACGTATAATACCGATAACCAAGGGAAAACATGGTCTGCTTTGTCAGAGGAGAGCTTTGGTCACTGATGCTGAGGTCAGAAAGAAGTCAGCAAACCCACTCTGCCTGATGATCAAGACATCAGTGAAGAGGAAGAATAAGGCACTGCAGGAAAGGAGAATGTACAGAGCACTCTACCTGAGGAGGCTTGATGTGGCTTCGCTGAGCAAGGATGCGATTCAGAGTGTTGTGGCAGTCCGTAATGGAAGCAGCAACACCCACACTTTGTCCACAGGACAGCTGGAGAGAGCTTTGGGGTCCTCATTTCTTGAAGTCCTGAAACTCAATCTATTTACTTTTCTAAAAAGTGATAATATGCTGTGCTTAGTCGCTCAGTGTGTCCAACTCTTTGTGACCTCGTGGTCTGTAGCCTGCCAGGCTCTTCTGTCCATGGGGATTCTCCAGGCAAGAATACTGGAGTGGGTTGCCATGTCCTCCTCCAGCAGATCTTTCCAACCTAGGGATTGAACCCAGGTCTCCCACATAGATTCTTTACTATCTGAGCCACCAGGGAAGGCCAAAATGTGATAATGGTTTTAGTTGAAACAACTGGTATAGGTATAAAGGGATCTTGCGTTCTTAAACAAAAACCTTACAAATCCCTAACTTCCTCTATCGAGGGGAGAATCCATGTCTTAATGCACAATTTTATTTTATTTTTCCCCAGAAAAATGACACAGCTCACATTTTGAATTTTTAAACCATATTTGAAAACAAAGCCTCTATAGTTTGCAATCTCCTCTCTCACAAGTTTATTTCTCACCCTCTGTTCATAGAAAGAAAAAGTGTGGCATTACTCTGACATGCCCTTTTTATTATATGAGCAAAAACCTTTGAAAAGATTAAAATGGAGACTTTCATCTGCCTGTGTGAGCTAAAAGCTCCATCAGATTCTTCTTTCATCCCAGTGCCCATGGTCTCCCTCAGTCAATGGACGCCATGGGAACACACGGGCATCTCAGCATGGATGGCTATACGGTTTCCTGAGTTTGCTCTCATCACTGCTCACATGCTTGCAAGCCATCTCCCTCTCTCTCCCCACCACTTGAGCATTTGTATGTGGGGCTTGCCCTGCCTCAGCAGAGTCTGTGAGGAGTAACTGACCTTCTCTGTGTGTGTATTAACAAAAGATCGCTGTTCCCAAACAAGAAGGCCCCTCAATCCTCCTGAGAAGGCACTTGGAGAATCTCCAGGCTGACACCTGACCCCCACTCCTCCGAGGTGAAAGGCAGCATGCACCACGTCACCCTTTGCCTTTGCACTTAGCCTTCATCCTGATAAAAGCGTTTGTCTGGAGGAATCCCAAGGGCACCATGTCTGTGCTTGCCCTCCAAGTTCTCACAGACTAAACAGCCAGGTCGCAGGAGAGCAGGACTACTGTCAATGACAATTTTGACCCGTTCAGAGGCTCTGCTGACTACAGTGACCTCTGCTGATCCTGGCACCATGCTCCCTGGACACCTGCTCCTTGAGAGGGAAGGTCCCCCAGGCGTGGTCTGCATTGCCAGAGCGCAGACTCAACATTGCTGCCAGTGATAATCTTTGCCAGCTGGGTTCCAAGAGCTTCTATCGAAATAGGGGATACCACCAAATGCCCAAAGGAAAACAACTGTAGTTACACAGAAATTATGCATCAGAAGTCTTCACAAATACATACACACACACAAAACACGACCTAAAGGATTTGACTTTTAGCTTCAAATGGAGCAACTGAGTTACATGGTCTTAAATCCACTGTACTGTTTTGAAAAGCTGATAATATCCATTTTTGTTGGCAAGGGTTAGGCAAGCTGGGTACTATCTCTTATACACTTATGGTGGGAATGCAAACTAGAGAACCCTATTTAGAGAGAAGTTTGACGATACTTTCCAGAATCTGAAATAAATGTACATTTTGACCCAATAATTTCACTTTCAAAAATCTACCCCGTGCAATCTTTGTATTTACATGTACACCAAGATATGGGTTTAAGTACATATTTTGCAACTTTTTAATGAAGTGACCAAATATTAGAAACAGCTAGATAACCATTAATAAGGGGCTTCTAAAATAAAAAATGAGAAATTATTTAACACTTTGTACTAAGTACTGACAAAAAGTTGCCATGTTACCCTGTGAAGTAAAAAAAAAAAAGCTTACAAAACAATATATTTATATATTATTCTATCATATAACAAACAAAAAATGATGTGTTTATGAAATCTCACACACACACACACACACACACACACACACACACCCTTCTGCACTAACCAGAAGAATGGGTCAAGCCTCTTTTAAGAGGTTGCCTGTGGGAACTGGTATTGAATTAGGAGATGCAAAAGAAAGCATTAAACTTCAATATTTCAGTATTGTTTGAATTTTTATAATTAGCTGTATTTGTGGACTGATTTCACTTTTTATAAAATAGAAGTATCTGTCCCTTTGTTGTTGTTGCTGTTTAGTTGCTAAGTTATGTCTGACTCTTTGCGACTCCGTGCACTGTAGCCCACCAGGCTCTTGTGCCCATGGGATTCTTCAGGCAAGAATACTGGAGTGGGTTGCCATTTCCTTCTCCAAGGGATCTTCCTGACCCAGGGATCAAACCTGCATCTCCTGCATTGCAGGCAGATTCTTTACCGCTGAGCCAGACAGATAGGGCTTCCTTTATCTCACTGTACTTTAAGATTAGTGGGACAAAACGTGCAAAGTAACAGGAACAGGATAAAGATATTATTGCACAGCTAACATCCATAGCTCCAAAGCAAGGCAGGAGTCTGAAGCGTTTTACTCTAAACCACACACTCTAAACACATTTCTTACATCACTCATTTCTTTTTTGGTATTTATACATATATTGTAAATGTTTTAAGAATGGAAAACCTTACTTCTCTTTGATTCCCAGAATACTGAGTGTCCAGCAAGAATTCAAGTTGAGAGAGGTTCATTAGTTGAGGAGAAATTCACACTCCAGGCAGAGAGCCTGGGAAGTGTGTTAGGTGCCATATGAATGGTGGTCACAGAGCATGCTCCCTGCACAGGTAGCTGGAAAGGGAAGTCCAGCACAAAGTCATAGCACTAAGGGGCAAAACCAGAATCTGCATGTGAGTCCATCCCAGAGCTTGAACTCCTTACCCTGAAACACATTCAGATGGCAGTGGCATCCCTGATGGTGGAAATTAAAAAAATCAATGATAAACGATGACAAAAAATTGATTAGGGAGAGAATGTAAGAGGTTCTTTCTCCTAACTCCTGTGGATTAGGATTGACATATATACATATATACACTACCATGTGTAAAACAGATAGCTAGTGGGGAACCTGCTGTATAACACAGGGAGCTCAGCTCGGTGCTCTGTGGTGACCTAGAGGGATGGGTTGGGGGTGGGGGCGGTGGATGGGAGGGAGATTCAAGAAGGAGGGGATATATGTATACATATAGTCGATTTATTTTGTTGTACAGCAGAAACTGACACACCACTGTAAAGCAATTATACTCCAAATAAAAGAAAGAGGCTCTCCTGTGATTCCACCTCTCAGGAGGGGATGTTTTTCTATCTCAGGAACACTGAGTGTTTTCACTTGCAAGTGAAAAGAGCAAATCTGATTGGTATTTAAAGCTCCCAATTTGTCTTACTATTCCTAAGACACCCTATATCTAGGCCCTAGGCAGAGGCTGCTGGCATAAGCTGGGCTTCTGAGCTAAAGACACTCCCAGTATCTTCCTTGTGTTCTTAGATACAATTTTAAATTATTTACATAGAGTACTCTTATATAACACACAGTTTTTCATAACTTGTGGTCGCTGACTTTCTACACTTTGAATCCTTTTTACTCTTTAAAGTTTTTAAGCTCAGTTTTCTTTAGATCCCAATTTTCTGCTCATCACCAGTTTTATCAAGCTTGTCTTCCATCCTTGAGTCCTCTAAAATCCCCCCACTTCTTAGACAGGTTGAATTGTTAAACTATCTAATAAGGACATCTATTTCAGCACAAAACTTCAAAATTCTTGGTTAAAATGTTTATATATACACACACATTATCATTTTCTAGGCAAAATATGTGGATAACAGCAATTGTGTGCTAGAAAATATTTAAGAATTGACTCTCCAGGAAAAAAAAGAAGAATAGAAAATTCCTGAAGTCTAGCATTTGTGATTTCTGTGGTGTAAACACTTCCACCATGGCCAATTTTAAGTTACCAACTTGATGTCAAGGAAGGCAGAGTTGGAAAGAAAAACACACAATCAGTTCTCCTAAGCCAATTCCAAGCACCACTGGAAGACCTCTGTCAGCATTTGGACTACACTAATAGTTTATGCAGGAAAGCTCCAATCACTTTTTCATCCACGTATTAATTCCTGGGATATTTATTGAGTGATGCATTGTTGTACTAAGTGCTTAATGCATATCAAACACTGCTCTAGGAAGTGGCTAAGAATTTAGTAGCAAAACAAAGTTCTTGCCCTTATGTAAATTATACCTGTTCTAGTTGGGGGAGATAGATGGATGGATAGATAGATAGATAGACAGATAGATAACTTGTTTGTCATTTGGTGATAACTGCCAAGGAGAAATGCACAGAGTAGTAAGAAGGACAGAGAATCTGAGAGAAGAGGATGGGAGAAACTTCTGTTTGTTAAGGGAGAGTTAGATAAGGGCCACATGATGAAGAGGCTGAGAAAAATAAGAAAGCCAGGTAGACATTTAGGCAAGAGCTTTCCAGGTCGCAGAAATAGCATGTGCAAAGGTTCTGTGGCAGGAATATTCTTGGCCCACTAGAGGAATGGCAAGAAAGCCAGCAGAGCTCCAGCAAAGTGATGTCTAAACCTCCGTTTGGAAATCCATCGACATTTCCTCTACAAATTTGTTCCTCATTTCCCTTTTTGTTCCCAATGACATCAAAAATGTTTCTATTTAAAAGAACAGTTGACATTATTACTTTTCACTTTCCTTCAAAAGGAAATGAAGTATATAGAAATAAAACCAAAGCCCTAATTACAGATCCAAAATAATGATTGGTCTCTGTTTTATGTACACTGTAACAAAACCCTTGCCAGGCAAGTTCCCGCCTGACCTTTCACTGGGCCCAATAACCACATGTTGGCCACTTCATGTACTTGTCCAACATCTGCAATTCTCCAGAAGAGAAAATGTTCTCCTGCAGCCATCAGCAGACTGTCTTTAAACTGTGTGATGTGGTTTCCATTAAAAAGTCATTTCTTCTGTAGTGAACTTATAATACCATTTGTTTACTTTCTAATTCATCCAACAAATATTTATTGGACAAACACTATGCTCTAAAAAATGTGCAGGGAACTAAAGATATAGCAATGGACCAAACATATTTTTCTTCCCATCCTAATGATGGTGAACATTTAGTGGAACAAGCAAACATTCAACAAACTTTTAGATCTTAATTCTATAAGTCTTGTAGTGATGATAAGCATTATGATAATATTACATATTAAAACAGAAATGTTATTGATACATGATACATGAGAAATTAAGAGGTTTCTGAGAAAAGGGGATTTTTAATTTAAAAAATAAAAAAATAATAATACCTTGGAGACAAAGATATAATGGATTGAGTTAGAAGCCAGGGATGGTGTGCTAGGGCCAAACCCGGGTGTTCTTTGCTTCTATAGTGAGAAGAGTTGCCACAATGTGGCAGGAAAGGTGGAGACAAGAATTCAGTTGAGAAAATGACCACCTCAGAATATGAATTAGAGAGGAATCTAGGGCAGCAATCTGGATAGAAGAGGGAATGGCTAGAAAGTTGTTTCAAAGAGCACCTCTCATGTGATGGAGAATGGTGTCAAGGGCTCACATCAAAGAACCGTGGGTACCCTGGCATGCAAGATCAGTCCCCAGGCTCCTCCCCCAGCAGAACAGCCAGGGAGAGCTTTTCTTTCAGGGTTGGGTGTGGGGCACCTGGTGGTGGTCTCCCTTCTAGAGGGGAGGGGGTGGGAGGCGTATTGGACTTCTTGAGATGAGTCATCCCTTTCAGGGGGGGAATCTGGCAGTCTTCCCAGTTAAACCCCAGTGACCCTCCTGAAAGTCCTGCCTTTGCAAAATGCTTCTGAATAAGAAGTTAAAATCTCTGTCATGGCTTGGGGCTCAGGCCAAGGCGAGTGTAGACATCCCATGGTTGCCCATATTATTAACCCTTGATTTTATTTATTTTTTCCACCGAAGAGTTTTGCTGTCTCATCAGTATCAAGTCCTCATCATAGGACCTCCTTCTGACTGTTAGTACTTGGCTTGCCAGGATACCACCCCCACCAGTCCCTGCCTCTCGTGTCAGACGATTTGGAATGCACAGATCAGGAGATGCAAGATGCCAGGTTTCCTGAGCTGCCTTTTGCCCAAACAGCAAGTCCTTGGTGTCCAGCATGGCCTGAGCTGAGGAAGGGGAGAGTTTACAATGCTGGGTAGAAGCCCCAGCCCACCTCCACTGTGGCAAAGGGAGGTGGCGGTGAGCAGTGGATCTCAGACCTCCTGCTAATAGGGAGCAGGGGAGGGCTGAGGCATAGGGGCTCAGGATTGGAAAATTTAGATTGATGGAAAGTTAGTTCCATCTCCAACCATGTAGAGGATACCCTGTGAAGGCAGGTGATAACCGGATTGGAAAATACATGACGCATTTAAGTCTATCTTTCAAAATCATTAGGAGATCGAAGAGCTTTTTTTCAACAGCTAACTCTGGAGCTAACCCAAGGTATATTTTTACTGCTTTCCGTCACAATAATGATTTCTCATGAAACTTAAAAAAGAAAGAAAGAAGGGAAGAAAGAGAGAGAAAAAAAAGGGAGCAGGAAGACTATATGTATCCAGTCTGAGTCTCATGTAATCGGAAGTGTGGGATGTAAAAAGGCTTCCTTGCCAAAAAAGAAACACTGCTGAAATGATACAGAGAGAATAAACCACAAGCCCCCAATTAACAGCAGTGTGGAACACTGTCAGGCCACACACACAGAAGGCTGGCTCTCTGGGCAATGTTAAAGAAAGTTGAGAATTGGAAATTCTCAGAAAAAAGATAGAGAGACAAGAATGAGTGGTGGTGTGTGTGTGGGGGTGGGGGGTGAGCTTTAAGAAAGGACATTTCAAATAATCTTAACTAGTCTGAACCAGATGCAACTGTCTTACTTCCCTAACATAGCAACTTGAGACAAAGCACATGTCTGTACCACAACCAATATTTTGGTGGGGAGTAAAAACAGGGCACATGTCCTGTGAAGTGGCATTGAGATCATCTGTGACCTTATATTCAGCATACTGGACGCTCTCGCACCTGCCATCCTCCGCACTGGTGGACTGTCTCTGTGAGGCTATCCTCAAAAGCTCCCAGCATTTTTTAAATTAATTTTTATTGGAGTACAGTTGCTTTACAATGTTATGTTAGTTTCCGCTGTACAGCAAAATGAGCCAGCTATACATATACATGTATCTCCTCCTTTCTGGATTTCCTTCCCGTTTAGGTCACCACAGAACACTGAATAGAGTTCCCTGTGCAATACAGGACCTCTTGCATAGCACAGGGAACTCTATTCAGTGCTTATCTATTATATGTATAGTATCAATAGTGTATCTATGTCAATTCCAATCTTCCAATTCATCCAACCCCCGCCCCCATTCTCCCCTCGGTGTCTGTATGTTTGTTCTCTACATCTGTGTCTCTATTTCTGTTATACAAATAAGATCATTTACATATTTTTCTAGATTCCACATATATACATTGGAATATGACGTTTGTTTTTCTCTTTCTGACTTACTTCACTCTCTATGACAGAATCCAGGTCCATCCATGTCTCTACAAATGACCCAATTCCGTTTCTTTTTTAAGGTTGAGTAATATTCCATTATATGCATATACCGCATTTTTATTCATTCCTCTGTTGACGGACATTTATTTAGGTTGCTTCCATGACAAGGTTATTGTAAATCATGCTACAGTGAACATTGGGGTGCATGTGTCTTTTTGAATTATTCTTGTAAGTAAGGGTAACCCAGCAATCCCAGGTGGGGATAGTGGGGAGTTCTTGTGAAATAGGACTTTCAGTGCTAAAACCAGGAAAATCCCAGGCAAACTGGGTGATCTGGTGATCCTACTTAAGACTCGGGTTTTGATCAGTTTTTTGCAATTCTCATGCTTCTTTGGCCAAGGTCTCAGCCTCGCAGATGGTATCTCTTCCTCAGATTAGTGCCTTAGACTTGGCACCATAAGCCCCATGGAGAGACGAAGCAGACAGGCTGAAGCAGACTGTTATATCAAGGGCTGGAGGTGAGCAATTAAGAGCCAAAGTGTTGCACAGCAAGGCTTGGAGAAAGGGGAGCACAAATGTTTCCTTTCTCTCTGGCCTTTAACAGTGTACAGCTCTGTGAGCCTGGGGCCAGCATCAAGGACCACCTTCTCATTCACAAAACTTCTGAGGGCTGGCCTCAAGCGGCTTTGTGGGCACTGGGCATTGCCTTTAGGACCACACAGAAAAGTCTCTCAGTGAGTATGTATAAGATGCCCCCAAAACCTAGAGGCAGAACTTTTTTGGCAGTCCAGGGGTTAAGACTTCAAGCTTCCAATGCAGAGGGTTCAGGTCTGTTCCTGGTCGAGGAACCAAGATCCCACATACTATGCGGTATGGCCAAAAATAAATGAATAAATAAATATGTTTAAAGAAAAACAACAAAACCTAGAGGTAACTAGGAGTCTAGGAGGAGGAGAAAAGAAATGGGGGATGGGGTACTAGATAAGGAGCAGAATAGATGGAGTCAGGATCCTGTGAGATTGCATTATTATGGTTAATGGAACCCCCATCAGTGATTTTAAAGTGCAGAAACCTAAATAAATCTGGACTGCATATGGGTCTGATAGAGCTGAACAGTTTGGTGTAACAATCAAGAAGAATATAGTGCTTATCTTTTTGTGGATTACTCTGCATCAGATATTGTGCTAAGAGTTTATGTGAGTATGATTTTATTTGAACCTCAAAGAAATTTAATGAAATAAGTACTATTACTATCCATTTCTGTTTTAAAATAAGGCACAGAGAGGGTGGGTGACTTGCCCAAGGTCACACAGTCTTTGCAACTTCTCAGTGGTGACACAGGGCCATGTTGTAGAGAGGTGAAGCTGTGAGGTCTGGATTTCTTAAAGAGGAGCCTTGGGTTCACTCCCTTACCAATTGCTTGTTATGATAGTTTAACACAGTAAGCCTGAAACAGGGCTTGGTATACAATAAATGATAAATAAACGTTGGCTATTGACTAGTTGACTGGTTTGATCACCTTGCTGTCCAAGGGACTCTCTACAGGAGTCTTCTACAGCACCTAAATCAAAGGCATCAATTCTTTGGCACTCTGCCTTCTTTACAGTCCAGAGATCAAATCAGTCAATCTTAAGGGAAATCAACCCTGAACACTCACTGGAAGAACTGATGTTAAAGTTGAAACTCCAGTATTTTGGTCATCTGATGCAAACAGCTGACCCATTGGAAAAGTCCCTGAAGCTAGAAAAGATTAAGGGCAGAAGAAGAGATGAGATGGTTGGATGGCAACACTGATGCAATGGACATGAACTTGGGCAAACTTTGGGAGATGGTGAGGGACAGAGAGGCCTGGCGTGCTACAGTCCATGGGGTCACAAAGAGTTGGACATGACTGGGAGACTGAACAGCAGTAATAACATTGACTAGTTGTTGATTTATTATACACAATATGTACATCATGAAAAACCTCACTGGGAAAGTCTGAGCTTTTAACTTTTGCTCTTAGATGAGCCCTAGTTTGGAGAGCCAGAATCTAGATTGTCTCAACCACCAGCTGCTCTAGCACAAGGATCTCCATTGGACCAGTTATTTTGTCAACAGTTAGTACATTTGCTCCTCATCTTTTTCTCTAGGAACTGTCTCTTTTTGCTGTTTAGTCGCTAAGTCGTGTCTGACTCTTTTGTGACCCCATGAACTGTACCCACTAGGCTCCTCTGTCCATGGGATTTTACAGGCAAGAATACTGGAGTTGGTTGCCGTTTCCTTCTCCAGGGGATCTTCCCAACCCAGGGTCGAATGCACATCTCCTACATTGGCAGGCAGATTCTTTACCACTGAGCCACGTGGGACATCCAGGCAAGGTCTCCACATCCAGTTTTAAATGATTACACGGTAACTGCAGGAATATACATGGCTGAATGGTTCTGCTGTTGGTTTTCTACAATGCAGGGCAGTTCTCGGGTCTTATAGCTTCCGCCTACATTTTTACAGAACTGCTTGGAACAGAAGTATTTCACAATGTATTCCCTTGAGTTTCATTGTGTTAAAAGTGATCCCTGGAAATAGCCCTCATTGAACTTCTCCGTATAGAAATCTTCAAGCAGTCTCTTCAGATCTCAATCATTTCCTAACATTTGACATGTAATCTACTTAAATATAAAGAGGCGGCTTTTTCTTTTTTTTTTGGCATTCTGATTTATCTGTAAGAATGGAATCTTCAGTTCTTTAGCATTTGACACAACACCATATGCCTTTTCCAGAATTTCCTAGCATTCAACTGCTGTTCAGTTGCTGTCTTTCCCACAAGCTAAGTGTTAAGCTTGAAATAATGGATTTGCTAACAATTCTGCTTCTCTTATCTCTTATAGAAACAGTGTCATTTTGCAATACTTTTCCTGTACTTGTGGGTATCTGAGATGAAAATGCTAGAATGTGATTTTTATTTTCTGGGTAAAGCTGATGCTAGTAATATCCAGTTGCTGGCCACTTCCTGCCCTTTCTCAATAAAAAAAGCCAGTCCTGAAAGTGGCTATTTTTTTTTTTAATGGCTTTGACCTTCAGGAATTCAAAAACCTTTCTGAAATATTTAGTGTTTATAATAACTTAATGTTTTTACAAACTTCATTTATCAATTACTCATCAACTTATGGTTATCACTAACTTTTAAAATCTCTTTTTTTAATGAATATATAATATATTTTAGACATGTGTAATTAACCAAATTCATCTTTTATTTTCTTCATTTTGGACAACTTCTTAGATGCAATTTCTAGAAGTGGCCAAGGCTGAAAACGTATGTTAAAATTCCCTTAAAATCATTTTACTTTTCTTGCATACAATATTGTAATATTTTCAATATTATTCAATATTCAATAATGTCAATATTTTTCTTAAAGTTCTAAGGATGTAGTCAAAAAGGATGGAATCTTTGAACTGACATCTTCAGTTCAAAGTTGAAGATTTTATCATAACCCTAGATACTTTGCAGCTTCAGTGATATTGCAAATAGAATTTATTTAAGTAAAGCTTTAACTGCTTAGGACAAATTACCTAAAATTGAGTGATTTTCGAGTGCCACTTTGTAAGAGGAACTTCTAGATGGAAATAGTCCCTATCCAAGCACATTCTTTGGAGAAGGAAATGGCAACACACTGCAGTGTTTTTGCCTGGAGAATCCCATGGACAAAGGAACTTGGTGGACTACAATCCATGGGGTCACACAGAATCAGACACAACTGAAGCAACTGAGCAGCAGCAGCAAGCACCTTCCTATAGGGATGAAATCTGAAAGATTTCACTGATGTTTCCATTGAGGTATCAGAATGATATAATGCATTTTGGTTAGTTTCATAAACTTCTTGCCCACTCTTGGGCAAGGGTTAGTAACCTGAATTTAGCAGAAAGTAACTGAAAAACACTGTGGACAATGGATAGAAGAAAAACCCTGCCCACTGACGCAGAGATGTAATGCAATAAGAAGCCTTATCTTTGTCTAACCTTTGCCAAGTGTTCTTGTGGGGTGTATTGTGGCCTCCTAAAAGATATGTTGAAGTTCCAACCCTTGGCACCTGGGAATGTGACCTTATTTGGAAATAGTGTCCTTGCAGATGGAATCAATAAAGATGAGATCCTGATGAATTAGGGTGGACCCTAAGCCCAATGGTTGGTGTCCTTATATAAAGAGGAGAGGACACACGTGCAACAACAGAGGGAGATTGGGCTGATGCAGCCACAAGACAAGGAGTGGCCAAGGATGCGAGGCATCCATCAGAAGCCATGAAGGGGCGAGAATGGATTTCTCCCTAGAGCATTCAAAGGGAGTGCAACCCTGCTTGGACCTTGACTTTAGACTTTGTGGTTTCCAGAATGGTAACAGAATACATTTCTATTGTTTTAAGTGACTCGACTCAGTCATTTGTTATGGCAGCCCTAGGAAACTAATATAGTGTAAAGTTCAAATTGTAATTTTCTATGTAACTTAGAAGAATTGATGTAAAAACTCATTCCAGATGAGGGTTACATTTGGAATGCCTTGATGTAACAAATACAAAAGTTCTCTAACCCCATTTCCATTCCATCCTATATCAGACACACACACACACACACACACACACACACACACACACACACACACTCTCACACACACACGCATGCATGTACACAGAAGATAAATTCATTAAAAAACTACCTCAAACTACACAAAGAAACAATCTTCCATGAGAAGGAAATCACAAACAAGCCTATAAGAAGATTAAATTCCCATGAATTTAAGATAAGTGGGAGACTACAAAAGAAGTATGTTTTGGAATGATTTAAGAAATATGAAGAGAAAAATAAGACACTATAAAAAAAAAACAACAGAAAGTTTTATAAAAAAAATAGAACTTTTAGATTTTAAAATATGAAGTAAAATAAAATGAAAAGTCCAGTGACTGCAATGAAAAACTTAATGGACAGATAAGTAGCAATGAAGTGTAGCTAAAGAGAGATATTGATCTAAGTAAATTATAATAGAAACTAATCATGGAGTTTAAAAATATTTATTTCTGCATATCTTTATAAATATCTTAAATATGTTCTTTATTCCCTACAGTGTATAATAGTGAGAAAGTGAGTGTCATCTCCGTTCACATTGCTTCTACTTTATTTTTAAGCAGAAGAAATTCCTAGACCAAATTTCAAAGAATTTTGCTACTGTGGTTGAAGCTATTGATTCCAGATGATAAGCTCCTTTCTTAGACACCAACTTGCCATTTCTCCTCCATAGTTGTCTATGCAACAGCATACATGAATTTAAAGACAACGCAAAAGACCCATAGCCAAAACTATCTTTTCTCCTAGCACTAACATGAAGCTAACATTTACTAAAAAGTAAGGGCTCAAAATTCAGTAACAACTGATTCAATAAGTTATTGATCAAACATCTAACACAATGCAAAAAGTGCTATAATACAGACTTCTGGCAAATTCTAGCTTCGATGATCTAATCTGAAAGGCACCTGGAGTCAGAGATGGCTGCATTATAAGTTTGCCCTGGGCTCTACCATAGCTGGTCAACAGCGAAAAGTCATTCTAAAGAAGTGTTAGGAATGTTAAGTTAAGAGACTCAGTTTGGCACCAGCGGGAAGAGCAGCTTAGGAAGAACTGTCTGTGCCCTGACCCAAATTCCTTCTCTCCTTCTCCTCTCTTCTTCCTGTCCTAGCACATTTATTTATGTGGATCATTGAAATATTAAGTATGTAACAGTGCAGTTTGGATATAGATATGGTAACAATAAAGACATTTAATGATTGAAATTTGAATTTTAAGGCTATCTGGCAAAATGAACAAATAGAATATTATTGCAGTTCCAGTAAAATATCGAACACTCCTTTTGTAACTATATACATTGTTTTTGTAAGTGTTCACAGCAATTGAATATAAAGTTAAACTTGAATAATAATGAGGCAGAAATCACTTCTGTTGCTAGTTTTTAAAGAATAACGTGGTGAGATTTCCCTAGCAAGTATTATAACCAATTAAAATAGAAGATATGCATATTTAATGATCTTAGTATAAATTACAGAAAGGATTAGCAATCAATAGAAGGAGATGAACAATTTAATAACCATGTGGGTAAAATGGTAAAAATTGGTATTTTTTAGAAGAAACAGAAGCAAGACTATTCTATTACACCTTAAGCTGCAATATGCTCCAAATAAAGGTTTACTCTAACAACCACAACAACAAGCCCTAGAAGAACATATAGATTCATATACAAGTCTCATCTTTGATCATTAACAAAAGCCTTTGAATACATTTTCTGTGGGGAGCAGGAATTGAGAAGATGAGGGACATAGGAATCAAGAAAAGAATGGCATTCTATGAGACAAAGAGTGAGTAAAGCAATCAAGAATCTAGATATGCTAAAAAAAAAAAATCTAAAAAAAAATGATACAAATGAACTTATTTACAGAACAGAAACAGACTCACAGACTTAGAGAAGGAATTTAAGATTCAGTTCAGTTCAGTTCAGTCACTCAGTCATGTCTGACTCTTTGCGACCCCATGAATTGCAGCACGCCAGTCTTCCCTGTCCATCACCAATCCCGGAGTCTACCCAAACCCATGTGCATCGAGTTGGTGATGCCATCCAGCCATCTCATCCTCTGTCATCCCCTTCCCCTCCTGCCCTCAATCCTTCCCAGCGTTAGGGTCTTTTCCAATGAGTTAACGCATTGCATGAGGTGGCCAAAGTATTGGAGTTTCAGCTTCAACATCAGTCCTTCCAAAGAACACCCAGGACTGATCTCCTTTAGGATGGACTGGTTGGATCTCCTTGCAGTCCAAGGGACTCTCAAGAGTCTTCTCCAACACCACAGTTCAAAAGTGTCAATTCTTCAGCACTCAGCTTTCTTTATAGTCCAACTCTCACATCCATACATGACCACTGGAAGAATCATAGCCTTGACTAAACGGACCTTTTACCAGGAGGGAAAGGATGGGGGGAGGATATATTGGGAGTTTGGAATTGACACATATGCACACTGCTATATTTAAAACAGATAACCAGTAAAGACTTACTCTATAGCAGAGGGAACACTGTTCAATACTCTGTAATAACCTAAACAGGGAAAGGATTTGTCTCATTTGATTCCAAAATTAGACTTAGGTGGTTTACAAAGTTACATATACTATAGCAAAACAAAATAATTGAAAAGTCAATAAGAAGGTAAAGGAAAAATAATTCTAATTATAACATATAAAGTAATAATAAATTATGTATTTATGTTATAATTACAATTCATGTTGTGAATTTTGATACACTTTTTAAAAATATCACTGTGGCTATAAGTTTCTCAGAAGTAAGCAGGAAGCCTGAACACGGTCATCCATGGAATTTCCATAAAAATATCATTATCTTCATGTCTATAATTTTTGTATAGACTAGACATGACTAATTAGAAGATATGATGACTGGTTTTAATGGTAACCACAATTGTATTAGTAACAAAAATGATCAAGTTAGCAATGTCATTTTTCCTAAAGAACCATCATTTTCAGATACCGTGCAATGGATACTTCAACAAATGGATATCAAGTCATCAAGTGGTACACATATATTCCAGAACATCTTTTGGCAGCATGTAAGAACTTTAAATAAGTTCACATGCTGTCCCAGAACTCGAAATCCAAGAAACTATCAAAGGTAATAATTGTAGAAGCAAACAAAGATTTATGTTCCAGGTAAATTATAGTACTATTTATAGTAGTATGAAAATTGGAGACAGATTTGCAAGTTCAACAAAGGAAGAACTGTTACATTACACCCATTTAATAGACTGTTTTGCAGGCATAAAAATAATGGTAAAACTTTTGAATGATATAATGTTATACTTAAAAGCCATTGAATACAGTATGATTTCAACAAAAATAAATGACATAGACAAAATAAAACGTATTTGGGTATGAGTTTAGTGATTATTTTTTCTTCTTTAAATTTTCTCCATTTTATTTTCTGTAGATATATAGGTCTTTCCAAAACGTAGGAATATTTTCTTCTGTTTGAAAGACCTTTTCTACACATGGGAGAGGAGGCATGGATGGGTTTTGCTTGTTTGGGGTGCACATGTGTTTTAGATAGGGAGCCTGAGGTTTGTTCTTAGAGAGCCGAACATTCTAAACAAAGGATGGGATTAATCAGAAAATAAACCCAGGAATCCTAGCAAATGGAAGGGGATGGAATTAGGCTCAATGTTACAAGGATTAACATTGAAGAAGGAAATTCAGTGAGGGCCCACACTAGCACGGAAACGTTTAAGGAACAAAATGGTTAGAGTGCACAGGCTTCATACCTCAGAAACCCTCAGAGAAGCAGAAGCAGGAATCAGAGGTGATGGGAAAAATGAGCAGGAAGACTCGAGTGGAGGTTATTTTGAAAAAGGCAGTGTCTAGAATGGCAGATGGAGCTGGTCTGGGAGGTGGAAAGGTACTGATGGACAGGCTGGGTTGGAGATCCTAAATTTGTCACAGCATTGCTGTAGGGTGCATGTTCAGAGTGATAGCAGTAGATGGTTTGCGGGGGGACAATATGCCCAGGTAGCCATGTTCTTGGTGCTGGCCATGTCAAGACCATGTAAGGCCACATCTTACAGGTTGGAACCAGATGGAAAGGACATGGAATCATGATAGAGATGATGGGAGGGGATAAGGGGAAAACTGGAAGAGTGGGTACCCCCAGGGATTCCTGTTAACAGGAAGATCGCTGGATCCCCATCCTCAGGTTAACCTCTTGGTGATTTCCGCTAACTGTGCTGTTAGGAATGAGTCTGGGGTGATTATTAATGAGATCATAGGTGGTCTATAGGCCAGGCTTTGAGAAATCTCGGAGTAGACGTTATAAGGCCCAGAAGACTTGTATGATGTATAACACCCTTAAGACTTGAAAAGCAAGGGTATCCAGAAAAAAGAGGTGAGAAATGTGAGTCTCTGCTCAGAAATTTAGGAATTGACTTTATTTTTTGGTGAGAAGTTCAGGAGCAGGAGGCCCTTGATGACGGTAAGATCCAGACAGCGCATGGAATGCCTTGCAGAGGGGGGGAAAGCATGTGGGTATGTGGCAGATCAGGAAGCTAAGGAACTCTGCATTTTGGTTTTGGGAAGTCTTCCATGTAGTTGGTCAAGAAAAACTTTCTTTGTACTAAAACAGTGTTTCTCCAACTCGTGTTCCATCGAAGAAGATATGCAGTTGTAAGCAATACTAAGGAACAGCAATGACAAGAACGTGTTTTATGGTCCAGCCATTTAGGCAAATACTGGTTTATACAAAAGACAAGAAGATTTGTTTATTGTGTATTTCCCAGAGGCTTTCCTATGTTACTGTGTTTTATGAATGACTAATGAGACTTCAGCATGGTGCTCAAATGCATTTAACCAGAGGAAACTTTTTTCCTAAAAATGTATTTTAACAACTCTTGGGACTAAAGTTCTGTAAAAAAGGGAAGGGAGACATGGAAAAGGAAGAGACAAGAAAAGAAGAGAAATGCAGGCTCTAGGTGCCTGAACTCACACCAGACGAGGTCATGCTGCCAGGGTCTGTCCCCACCTGGCCTCTCTCTGTTTTCTCTCTCCTCCTGTCCCCAACAGACACTATCCATTTCTGCACAGTAGACAGCAGACCTCTCAGACACCCTGCACATCTTCTCAACATCTGGAAATTCCTATCAACCAAGCTTTTCTAAGAAGTGTGTTCATCATAAACTGTTCTCAAACAATTTAATGGAATAATCCAAAGTTCTCTATTTGCTAGTGGTTTTAGTACATCCCTTTTTGAAAGTTTTTGTTTTGTTTTCTTTTCCTTTTTAAACATATCTTGAACTTCGGTTAATGCTTTGGGGCATTTACTAAGGTAACAATTTTCTCTTTAGTCTGTGAATGACAATAATAGATTTCTACAATTGGACCTTCTTTGCATTCCTCAGTAAACTCTAGCTGGTAATGATGTATTATTCATTATTTTTAAAAATATGCCAAAGGTGAGACTTTCCTGATGGTTCAGTGGTTAATACTCTATACTGCCAATACAGGGGTTGCAGGTCTGATCCCTGGTTGAGGAACTAAGATCCCACATGCTGTGCAGCATGGCCAAAAGATAATACACACACACACACACACACACATTTATATCAATGGGTAGATGGATAGGTGTGACTAATTTTTCATTGAAAAGTTTTTCATCTGTGTTCATAAGACTCAACCATAGATTTACTTTCTTGTTTTGTTTTTGTCCAATTTGTTGTTAGAGCCAATCCTAGTCATATGAAGTCAATAGAGTGGCTTCCTGTCACTGTCTGTGCTCTGGAATTTAAAAAGAATGCATCATATGGGAATTATGAGTCCCTGATGAATGGTGTAACTTGTGCAAAAACATCTGGGCCTGGTGGGTTTGGACAATACTTTACCTTATTCTAGGTTGGTATATTTAGACCTTCTACCTCATCTTTAGATAAATTTGTAAATTTGATTTTCCCAGAAAACTATTTATTTCCAGTATATTTCCAAATTATTGAAATGAACCTGGACATAATTTTAAAATTCAAAAATTTGTCAAGTATAATATGCACTTGGTAAAATCAAATTATTATAAAAGAGGGTATATGGTAAATAATTAGCCTTCCTCCTACCCCTAATTATAGTCCCCATTTTTCTCTGCTACTTATACACTCACAGGCTGTGAGTTCCCAGCTTTCTTATCTAATCCCCAGGCAGAGATATTTCGTGCGTATTTGTGTGTGTGTGTATGTGCTCATGTACAGACACACTTACAGACATATTCCTTTTAAAAATATAAACATTAGTAAATTATATACACTATTTGGCACCCTAATTTTTTTCACTTGCTGTTATTTTTTGAAGAGAGTTACATATCAGTACTTGTAGAAGGGGCTTATTGGAAACAAAATATAGCTACTGATATACCAAGACTTACTCATCTGTCCTCTTATTTCCAGTCTTTGGTTCTATAATTAATAGTTGTTTCTTATTCTCCACTTATAATAACTAATGGGTTTTGTAACAAAACAAGAATCAATAAAAGAAATAGGTTATTATAAGGCTGCAAGAATCAGACAGGACAGTGACAAAACTACCACCATCATGTTCCATGTGCTAGTGAGGAAACACAGGCCTCCAAAGATGTAACCCAGGACAATGGAGTATCATGGGCACGAGGCAGAAATTGACAATGGAGGCTCCCTGGTACATTGTACCGAGAGGAGCAACTACTATACTTATAGAGTGAATGGATCAGCTACCGAGACAATCTGCTGATGTGGAATTAGTCGGACAGAGAGAATTTCGTAAATTATAAGGCACCACCTTCTGACCTATATTCAAGGAAATCACCAGTCTTGTTGCTTTCCGGGTTCATCCAGTTTATACTCCCTGAGTGCCAGGCATACAGCGGGTGCTGTGGATGTCATAGAAAAGAACAAATACTCCACTCCCACTTATTTTGGGTTTCACAGTCCTACCATTATTTTGCTTCAGTCTATATTCCCTATAATAGGTGTGAGGTATAAGGGAGAAGGAAAAATAAAGAAAGGATGTTGAAAGTAAAGGTATCTGAGATGCAGTTTTATAATGTTAAGGGTTAAGGGCCTGTGGAGACAGATATTTTTCTCTCTGATTTGACTCTCCAGTGATTGAATGCTTTAATTAAAATGGAGTTCATATAATTTCATTCAACATCATTTATAGTTTTATTGGAGGAGCCATGTATATTTTGATTTTTCAGTGGGTGCACACATGTGTCCTGGAATCCCACATGTGCAGCGGATTGCAACAGAGTAAACCTTCCTAGGTACGCTAGTAAAGATAGAAGTGGAGGCAAGTCACTCAGCCACTACCGAGGTCCTTGAAGGTGTGTAATCACACCAAAGATGATGGTTACGTTTACTAGGTCTCACCTTGTCAGTAAAAATAATACTTTTACTCTATTTACTATTTTTACATGTATCTTGATCACTGAACTTGATACTTTGGAGAAGAGTTCACATTCTGAATCATCCCACGAATTATTTAATGCTACATAGCTTGAATTATACCAACTTTAGAATTTTTGAACATTACAAATTATTAGGCATGTTGACCAGTTAAATAGCATATGTGTTTCTTGAACAATTTCTACCTTAATTTAAAAATCCACTATTTCTCATATGTTTCTGACTCCTCTCCACATCAGTCATCAAAATAGAATCATGTAATAGCCATTTGATCTGAGGTTCCTTTTTTAAGTTTCAAGCCTTTTCTTTTAGAAGCAGTATGCAGCATTTGTCAGTGGCAGGGAATCGAAAACACCAAAGAAGGTTCAGACTTGACTCTGAAACTTGAAATGCAACTAAAATTAGTCCAACAAGTTCTTCCATCCTTTCTTGCAGCATACTTACTGCTCTTCTAAGTGAGGCTTTCCATTATTTTTAATAGACCATTGCCCTGGTACTGTTTCCAAGCCCACAAAGGGTAAACAAAGAGAATGAGAGCACTCCACCCTTTCAGAGACTGGTTTTGCCTCATACCACGAATGCTGCAAGCCTGAAGACCTCAGAACAGCATTTGTTTAGGAACCCCAGGTTGCTAACAAATAAATAGTTAGGACTCAATTACTTTGGTATCTGCACGGAAACAGTAATATGGGCAGCTCTCTTCCTCCACTGGGCTTCAGTCTAGACTGCCAAGAAAATCCCATTGCCCTAGAGATGAAAGGAACACAGAAATGGCAAATAACAATGTCGCTAAATATATAACATTCCATTCCAAGCACAATAGGCAACTGGAACATTTCTTGTACTCTGAAATAATTTGATGGCCCCAAAACACAAAGGAAACTTTCAGTCTCTAAATACCATCATTTTGCATTACCTCTAAGTACAAGTGGAGACTCTGAAGAGAAACGTAGAGAGAGAGAGAGAAAGATTGAGACAAAGAAGAGAAAGAGATTAAGAACAAAAAATATGGAATTACATGGGCTTCCCAGGTGGCAGAGTGGTAAAGAATCTGCCTGACAATGCAAGAGATGCAGGTTTGATCCTTGGGTTGGGAAGATCTCCTGGAGCAGGAAATGGCAACCCACTTCAGTATTCTTGCCTGAAAGATTTCATGGATAGAGGAGTCTGGTGGGCTGTATAGTTCATAAGGTCACAAAGAGTCAGACAAGACTGAGCAACTGAACACACATACACGCATGGAATTACTAAATTGCACTTCCCATTAAGAATCCAGATGATGTGACTATAACATAACATAAAATTATGTTTTTATCCAGAAACCAGTGTCACCGAGTCTCTTTGATTATAGTTCCCCGAATCTGGGCCTCCCTGGTGGCTCAGTGGTAAAGAATCCTCCTGCCGATGCAGGAGGCATCAATCCCTGATCCAGGAGGATTCCCATATGCCTCGGAGCAACTAAGCCTGTGTGCCACAACTACTGAGCCTGTGCTCTAGAGCCTTGGAGTTGCAACTACTGAGCCCATGTAGTACAACTACTGAAGCTCTTGTGCCCTAGAACCCGTGCTCTGCAACAAGATAAACCACTACAATAAGAAGTCATTACACAGCAGCTAGAGAGTGGCTCCTGCTCTCCACATCTAGAGAAAAGCCTGTGCAGAAACAAAGACCTAGCACAGCCAAAAATAAATAAAATAGATAAAATTAAAAACAAAATTCCTGGAATCCAATACAAAGTGCTCACTTGAATTAAAACAAACATCAACTGGCCTCCTCTGAAGGAGGCCAATTATAGCAAGTCCCCTGGAAGCAAAAGAGGATTGGGTTCTCCTGTGCTATATCCAGCTGTTACCAAGCATCTTTGATGTTACCGAGCCCCCACTTTATCTTTAAGACATGTAAGAGGTGGCTGTTAGCAGAGAAATATTTCCCAAGTTCTCACAATAGATGTGGCTCTCCAGAGATGCTTGACAGCTACTGTTCTCTGTGAGCATATCTGTTCTCCAATTTAATTTGGAAGTAATATGCATGCATGCATTTAATTAATTCTATGAATAACCTTTTAAAGACAGAGATAGTTATTGAAGAGCACGGAAGAGGCAAGGTGAACCTTTCTATAAGGATTTTCCTTAAATCAGTCAATCGTACGAGCAATCAGCTGTCTCACTCAATTCTCCTTCTTGCTCTCTCTAAACAATTTCTCTCCTTGGTTCATGGTTCTGTGATTTAAGAATGCTTTTAGCACGTAAAGTAGATTTATTCCTTGGCCTATGGATACTGGTTTCCACTTAGATGCAAGTTGGACTCGCCAACTCTGTTCTTTAAGGTAAGGAAGGGCTGGAATTTTCCAAGACATCTAGGAAAATCTTTGGGTCCATCAGACCATATTTTAAAGGCACAAGAGAGCTCCATGGTATGTCCATGATCCTATCTGATTTACTTCCCATGCAAACAATCACCAGCCTTATAAACAGTTTCTATACTCCTCCAAATTTTGGTAGTGCAAATCCACAATTTTAGGATAAGATTGCAAACAGCTCTTTAACGTCGCCAAATAAAAAGTGCATTTGTATTAACAGTATGTATGCTATTTTCAGTCTTGGACCCTATTATTAATTTTATTTGTGCTATTTTTCTTTGTTTTAATTATTATGGGTTAAGAGTTTTTATTTTCCATTCTCCCCTATACCTTTCCCTACCCTCAACCTTTCTGGCTACCTTTAAAACATGATTGATTTATGGCATCTTTTTAAAAAACATTGCTTGTGTAGTTTGGTTGAGGTGTAGATAGTTGTCCTCTTTTATTGGTTTATTTAATTGGTTGTTCCCATGGTAACATTTTTAGTACGTATTTTCAGAAGGTTGAAAGATGCTTTGGGGTTTTTGTGCGGTGGTCTGTTAATCTTCAACAGACCCTTACAGGATTCCTTTGTGCATTTTTGTCCCCTGTTTTGGAGTGATTTGACTTCTTTAACCCTTCAGAGGCTAACTAAGAACCATTGCTCCTAAGCATCGAATTTTTAGACAATGGTCATCTGATGGGAGTTGAGGGTGGAGGCTAGTCTGTAACCATGGAATCCTTTTCATGAGAGATTCAAAACAGAGACTGTAAAGAGGCATCTAGGGTTTTTATACTATAATTATGAAGTTTATATAATATAATGTGGCTGTTTATTTTATATTTTGTTGTCAGTGAAAGGAAGTGCAGCTTTTTTTTTTGATTTTTTTTTTTTTGACCTTAATTGTTGCTGAGTCGCTGTTCTTGGTGAATTGCTTTTTGAGAGATTTAGTTGTGTCCTATGCTTAAAGGAGGGCTTCCCAGGTGGTGCTAGTGGTAAAGAACTTGCTTGCCAGTACAGGAGAAATAAGAGACTCAGATTCGATCAGGAAGATCCCCTGGAGGAGGGGGTGGAAACCCAATACAATATTCTTCCTGGAAAATTCCATGGACAGAAGAGCCTGGCGGGCTATAGTCCATAGGGGCCCAAAGAGTCAGACATGACTGAAATGACTTTGTGTGTGAGCGTGCAAACTTAAAGGATGCTGTAAGAAGGAAGATAATTCATGATATATAGTAACTTTCCTATGTTCAAAACTTCAAGTTGTGAACTTTCAAAGATGTGAACAGGCATTGCATCAATGTCAGGTATAACTAGAATTGCAGCTTAGACTTAAAACTTACTGTTGGACTTAACAAACAAATTGAACTTATGAATACTCTCTCAGAATGAGATGCTTTGGTATGTAGGGGACTTACTGTATTTGGATATTTGTTCACTTTAACATATCCATTCAGCAAAGGACAACTCTGAAATCTGGAAATCAGTATAAAGATTTTTGAAAATGCAAGTTTCATGGGGCAGCCATTTTGGAAGACAGTTTGGTGATTTCGTACAAAACTAAACATACTCTTACCACATGATCCAGCAATTGTGCACCTAGATATTTGCCTAAAGGAGCTGTACATGGATTTTTGTAACAGCTGTATTCATAATTTCCATAACTTAGAAGCAAACAAGATGTCTATCAGTAGGTGAATGGATGAATAAACTGTGGTACCTCCAGACAACGAAATAGTATTCAGTGCTAAAAAGGAAACGAGCTATCAAGTCACAGAAAGATACAGAGAAAACTTAAGTGCATATTGTGAAGTAAAAGGAGCTAGTATGAAAAGGCTACAAACTGTATGATCCCAACTACACTACATTCTGGAAAAGGCAAACCTACAGGGACAGTAAAAAATCAGTGGTTGACAGGGGCTTGTGTTGGGGAAGAGATGAATAGGCAGATCACAGAGGAATTTACAACAGTGAAAATACTCTGTATAATATTATGATGATGATGAAGATGGATATATTATATTTGTCCAAACTCGTGGAATGTACAACAACAAGAGTGTATCTTATACTACAGATTTTGGGTGATGACTATGTGTCAATAAGGTTTATCCTTGGTAAAAAATGTACCACTCTGGTGAGTGATGCTGATATTGGGAGAGCTATGAATGTGTGGGGACAGTAAGTGTGTGAGAAATCTCTTGCCTCCTTCTTAGTTCTGTTATAAGTCTAAAACTGCTCTGAAAAGTTCTTCTCTTCTCCTTCTTTATGTTCCTTTAGCATATATTCTATCTGGGTGAGTGCCAGGGCCTGGGCTCAGTGTTTTGCATGCATTGTTGCTTTCAAGGTAGCGAGGAGGCCAGCCTATGGGCTAAGCACATGGATGTTGAACTCAGGTTGAATCCTGGCTCTGCTAATTACTGTCTGTGCCCCATTTGGGCAAATTATCTAATATCTATGGATGTCAGTTTCCCCATTTGTAAAATGGGGACAATAATTGTGTCTACCTCATAGGGTTCTTCTGAGAATTAACAGGTAAGTAAGACTAGAGATTAGTTCTGTTCTACCTTATTTTGGTGGAAGTGATTAGTATTTCTGAGGCTCTTGGTGGCAAAGAAAAATAAAAGGAGGCGGTAATTTGATGTCAAGACAAAATGACAATGCCAGTGGTACACAATAAGGTGTTTTCTCTAAGAAAAATTGCTTTTATGAACTAGGATTAGAAAAATGATTTATTATTGAGGTTATAGAATTATATAACTGTCATAAAATTTAGGGAGAAAATCACTAGGGCCAAGAACACAAATCTACCACAGAGAATGCTACCTAATATAGCATGTGCTATATGGAATTATTCTTGGTCCCTAACTCACTGATAATACTATGACTCATATGGTATAGAGGTCTTAGTGTTTATTCATACTGCCAGAAATTAAATCCTATATCATTATAAGGAAGATTACTAACTCTAAGTTACTTTCAGTTGGTCCCAATACCTATTGTTTTGAGGATCAGAGAAAGATGCAATTATTAGCACACAATTTATCCTCAGTAGAAGATAGGAGATGTGAAAGGTCAGCATTTGGTATAGAGATTTGGACAAGATTACAAAATCGGAAAGTGTTTGTACATTAAACTGTCAGGAAAAAGCCTATAGGTCCTAGAATAAGAATTGAATGGCAGAAATCTCTTTTGCCATTTGCCTTTTAAGGAGACACTGGAAATATATTTAAATATAAAATTTTAATATATTACAAAAGTATATTTTAGGTACATTGTAGGACACTTTTAAGATATATACAATAAAAGATGAAAACTAAAATTAGCCTTAGTGTCTTAATCTTAGCTCTGGTTATTTTCACCTTTACTTAGGCTCAACAAAGAATTACGTGAGAATTCTCCTGTAAAATTGACATTTTACATTCAGTATACTACAAACAAACTTCCTGTATCATTATATGTTCTCCTAGAACCATATTTTAAATATAATAGCTGCATTTTATTACTCTTTATAACACAGTTCGCTTCATTGATTCAGCCCCTAAATTATTTACATTGCGTGTGGTTATTTAGGTGCTAAGTCATGCCCATCTCTTTTGTGACCCCATGGACTGTAGCCCATGTTCTATTTTATTTAAAATATTTTACCACTAGAAACAAACTGTTGCAGCTAAATCTTTATACTAATTTACCACTACTCACTTTTTGTAGATTTCTGCAGTTAAATTGGTAAATTAAAGGGAATGTAGATTTCTTTGACTGATGGCTATGCAGTGTTATACATGCTATTCAGTTCAGTTCAGTCGCTCAGTCATGTCTGACTCTTTGTGACCCCATGGACCACAGCACCAGGCTTGGTGGACCACAGGACCAAGCCAGGCTTCCCTGTCCATCACCAGCTCCCAGAGCTTACTCAAACTCAGGTCCATCGAGTCGGTGATACCATCAAACTGTCTCATCCTCTATCGTCCCCTTCTCCTCCTGCCTTCAATCTTTCCCAGCATCAGGGTCTTTTCCAGTGAGTCAGTTCTTCACATCAGGTGGCCAAAGTATTGGAGTTTCAGCTTCAGCATCAGTCCTTCCAATGAATATTCAGGACTGATTTCCTTTAGGATGCACTGGTTGGATCTCCTTACAGTCAAAGGGACTCTCTTTAATTATAAATAGTTCACAATTTGAGAATTAATTTTTCCTTTAGTACTACCATTAATGTTGTGCATTTTGGCTGACATAAAACATTCATAGGGGAAAAAAAAACTGTTCACTAACTTTTCAGCACCATAGTGTGGTGTATTCTGAAAGACAAAAGGACTCAATATGTGATGCCCAAAATTACTGTGGGAAGATACAGGGGAAAACCCAGGGTGAAAGCCTCACATGATATCAGTTTACAAAACTGAATGTCTGGGTGCTTATACATAAAAGCAAGGGTTGGAACAAATAACACTCTCCACATAATTAATTCCTTCCCAAAGTATAGTTTTCTCAGTAGTTAAGGAAATAATTCTGAGACCTCCCCCTAAAAGTCTGCATATTCTTTTCTCCACTTCCAGTGTCTCATAGGCAGAACTTTACTGTCTAAATAAGCTGAGTTCGGTCGAGTTTAGAACCCACATTCAGGAATTGACTATCCAAGAATACCTGGAAGCATGCATGTGACAGCATGCCCTTGGGGTGCTTGGGGAATAAGAGAGAGAGCAGGATGGCCACATGGTGTGTGTTGTGTGCATTATGTATTGAGAGGAATGAGAGTATTGTAAATAGACTTTGAAGAGTATCATTTATTCTGGCAGAAAGATTGCTAACAGAAAAGGTCATAATTTCATGAACTTACATGACCATGGGAAGGCATTACATTTAAGTACCTGGTGCCTGGGTTTTTGAGCACAAGTATGAACATATCCTAGTTTAGAAATAAATTGATATGTGTAGGCTGAGGGTTTAACAGATTCCATCCCTTGGGGTTAAAAATCATCTGCTCCTGGCAAAATTCAACTTTCTGTTTTTTTCCTTTTGCAAGTGAGGGACACAGCAGGAGGAAAAGGGAAGGGAGACCAGCTTTAAATGACTTATAAAAAGGACTCAGAGAAAAAACTTTCTGGACATCAAAAGCTCTTACAAAACAGGCTTTTAATGATTTAAGTGTAAATGAATAAAAAACATATGGATAACATTTTCTTTTAAAATACTCCTTGGGTTTAAAAAATTAAGGGGAAAAGTAAATGGAAGAGAATGTTTTAGATTTGGTGGAGCAGAAAAACATTTCAGAAAATAGCTTGAGGAGTTGGAGACACCCAGTAGCATTTGGGTTTGTTTGAGCTCACTGGAGGAAGGATGTGATGAAGACTTTAGACCCTACATTCAGGAGCCCTGCTCAGCAGCTACCTGTACCTAAGAGGCATAACAAATAGAACCGCAGGTATGAGATGATATGTTATTCTGGCTTTGGTTTGCATTTCTCTGGTGATTAGTGATGTTGAGCACCTTTTCATGTACCTATTGACAATTTATGCATCTTCGGAAAAAATGTCTATTCAGGTTCTTTGCCCCCCCTCTTTTTTTTAAATCTGGTTATTTGAGTTGTTTTGCTATTGAGTGGTAAGAGTTCCTTATATATTTGATATATGGTTTGCAAATACTTTCTCTCATTCTATAGATCACTTTTCATTTCATTGTTTCCTTTGCTGTAGAGAAAGCTTTTAGTTTAATGTTATATCAATTGTTTATTTTTGCTTTTGTTGACTTTGCTTTTAGTGTCAAATCCAGAATGCTTAAAGACCAACTTAAAGGACCTCTTCCCTTTGTTTTCTTTTAATGCTTTATAGTTTCAGGCCTTACATTTACGTCTTTAGTACATTTTGAGGGGACTTCCCTGGCAGTCCAATGGTTGAGATTTCACCTTCCAATTCAGGGGTGCGGGTTTGATCCCTGGTCAGGGAGCTACAATCCCATATGCCTCATGGCCAAAAAGTCAAAAGGTAAAACAGGTACAATATTGTAACAAATTCAATGAAGACTTTAAAAATGTTCCACATTAAAAAACACAATATCAAAAATACATTTTGAGTTGATTATTGTGTATGATATGAGTCCAATTTCTTTTTTTTTTCATAAGAAGATATCCAGCTTTTCCAACACCATTTATTGAAGAGACTATGATTTCCCCATTGTGTATTATTCGCAACTTGTTGAAATTAGTTGATCATACATGTGTGAGTTTCTGTGCTCTCTATTCATTTCCACTGATATGTGTGTTTGTTTTATGCAAATACCATACTTTTTGGATTACTACTGTTTTGTAATATAGCTTGATATCAAAAAGTGTGACACCTCCAGCATTTATCCTCTTGGCCAAGATAACTTTATCTTTTGGGGGGTCTTTTATGGTTCCATCCAAATTTTAGGACCATTTGTTCTGTTTCTGTGAAAAATGCCATTGGAATTTTGGTAGAGACTATATTGACTCTGTCAATTACTTTGGGCACTGCGAATAACAATATTAATTCTTCCAATCCATTAAGATAGATTTTTTTCATCAATTTTTTATAGTTTTCAGTGTACAGATCCCTCACCTCCTTGAACAAATTTATTTCTAAACATTTTGTTCTTTTTGATTACTTCCTTAACTTCTTTTTCAGATATTTCATTATTAGTGTGGTAAACAAGTGATTTTTATATGTTGATTTTGTATCCTACAACTTTACTGAATTAATTTTGTCAGTTCTAACAGTTTTCTTTTTTTTTCCCCTATGAAGCCCTTAGGGTTTTCTATATATTATAATATCACCTGCAAACAGAAACAATTTTACCCCTTTTCTGACTTGGATGACTTGTATTTCTTTCCTTGCTTAATTGCTCTGGCTAGGACTTCAAGTACAAGTGATGAGAGTGGATACTTTTGTCTTATTCTTGATCTTAGAGGAAAAGTTGAAAGCTTTGCACCACCAAGAATGATGTAAGTTGTGTGCGTCATATATTCCATCTATACCTAATATTCCTTATATTCCATCTACATCTAATTTTCTGAGAGCTTTAAATATAAAAATGTTCATTTTTTTCAAATGGTTTTTCTGCATTTATTGTATGGTTTTTACCCTTCATTTTGTTAATGTGGTACATCATATTTATTGATTTGCAGATGATGAACCATCCTTGCAGCTCTGGGATAAATCTCACTCAATCATGGTGTATTTTGCTCTTACTGTGCAGTTGTGTTCCATTTGCTCATATTCTGTTGAGAGTTTTGCATACATGTTCATTAAATATTGGCTTATGATTTTCTTTTCTTTTTGTGTCCTTGTCTGACTTTGGTATCAAGGTAATATTCACCTCACAAAATGAGTTTGGAATTGCTCCCTCCTCTTAAAAATTTTGGAAGACTTTGAAAAGAATTGATATTAATTTTTCTTTACATGTTTGGTATAATTCACTGTTTGGTCCTGGACTTTTCTTTGTTGGGAGGTTTTTGATTGCCGATTAAATTTCCTTACTCATTACTAGTCTGTTCAGATTTTCTGTTTCTTCATAATTCAGTCTTCATAGGTTCTACAATTTTAAGAATTTATTTATTTCTTCAATAAATTACCCAATTTGTTGGTGTATAATTTTTCACAGCAGTCTTATGATCCTTTGTACTTCTGCAGTGTCAGTCGTGATGTCTCTTTTACTTCCGATTTTATTTATTTGAATCTTATTTCTATTTTCCTTAGTCTTGCTAAATGTTCATCAATTTTGTTTATCTTTTGATAATATTATCTGTTTTACAGACCTTATCTAGTGTCTCTATGTCATTTATTTTTGCTGGATCTTTGTATTTCCTTCTACTAACTTTGAGCTTGTTGTCTAGTCACTCAGTGGTGTCTGATGCTTTGTGACCCCATGGACTATAGCACACCAGGCTTCTCTGTCCATAACTATCTCCCAGAGTTTGTTCAAACTTGTGTCCACTGAGTCGGTGATGCCATCCAACCATCTTATCCTCTGTCATCCCCTTCTCCTCCTGCCTTCAATCTTTCCCAGCGTCAGGGTCTTTTCCAGTGAGTTGGCTCTTTGCATCAAGTGGTGAAAATATTGGAGCTTCAGCTTCAGCATCAGTCCTTCCAATGAATATTCAGGGTTGATTTCTTGAGGATTGACTGGTTTGACCTCCTTCCTGTCTAAGGGACTCTCAAGAGTCTTCTCCAGCACCACAGTTCAAAATTGAGAGTCAGTTTTTTGGAGCTCAGCCTTCTTTATGGTCTGACTCTCACATCCACACAGGACTGCTGGAAAAACCATAGCTTTGACTATATGGACCTTTGTCGGCAAAGTAATGTCTCTGCTTTTTAGTACGCTGTCTGGGTTGATCATAGATATTCTCTTCCAGGGACCAGTTCAGTTCACTTCAGTCGCTCAGTCGTGTCCAACTCTGCAACCCCATGAACTGCAGCACACCAGGCCTCCCTGTCCATCACCAACTCCCGGAGTTTACCCAAACCCATGTCTATTGAGTTGGTCATTCCACCCATCCATCTCATCCTCTGTTGTCCCCTTCCCCTCCTGCCCTCAATCTTTCCCAGCATCAGGGTCTTTTCCAATGAGTCAGCTCTTCACATTAGCTGGCCAAAGTATTGGAGTTTCAGCTTCAACATCAGTCCTTCCAAGAACACCCAGGATTGATCCCCTTTAGGATGGACTGGTTGAATCTCCTTGCACTCCAAGGGACTCTCAAGAGTCTTCTCCAACACCACAGTTCAAAAGCATCAATTCTTCAGTGCTCAGCTTTCTTTATAGTCCAACTCTCACACCCATACATGACTAGTGGAAAAACCATAGCCCTATAGCCTTGACTAGACGGACCTTTGTTGGTAAAGTAATGTCTCTGCTTTTTAATATGCTGTCTAGGTTGGTCATAACCTTCCTTCCAAGGAGTAAGTGTCTTTTAATTTCATGGCTGCAATCACCATCTGCAGTGATTTTGGAGCCCCCAAAAATAAAGTCAGCCACTGTTTCCACTTTTTCCCCATCTATTTGCCATGAAGTGATGGGACCAGATGCCATGATCTTAGTTTTTTTAATGTTGAGCTTTAAGCCAACTTTTTCACTCTCCTCTTTCACTTTCATCAAGAGACTCTTTAGTTCTTCGCCTTCTGCCATTAGGGTGGTGTCATCTGTATATATGAGATTATTGATATTTCTCCTGGCAATCTTGATTTCAGCTTGTGCTTCCTCCAGCCCAGCATTACCAAGTGTCTTTTAATATCATGGTTGCAGTCACCATCTGCAGTGATTATGGAGCGGAAGAAAATGAAGTCTGTCACTGTTTCCATTTTTTCCCCATCTATTCACCATGAAGTGATGGGATTGGGTGTCAAGGTCTTTGTTTTTGAATGTTGAGTTTTAAACCAGCTTTTTTCACTCTCCTCTTTCACCTTCATCAAGAGGCTCTTTAGTCTCTCTTCACTTTCTGCCATTAGGGTGGTGTCATCTGCATATCTTATTGATATTTCTCCAGGCAATCTTGATTCCAGCTTGAGCTTCATCCAGCCTGGCATTTCTCATGATGTACTCTGCATATAAATTAAATAATCAGGGTGACATTATACAGCCTTGACATTCTCCTTTCTTAATTTTGACCCAGGCCACATCTCTTGAACATTTTCCAAACCCTGGTTGCTATTCTCCCTGCTCCTTTCCACACCTCAGTCATGTAGCTCACCTTGGTACACTGAATGGGGCAATAAAGAGATGGAACTCTCTGGCAGAATCCTAAACAGCTAGGGGATCCAGGCACTCATTCACACACACTTATTTTCCCCATGGGAGAAACTGCAGGCCAAGAAGGTCTCTTGGCACTGAGTTGTGCCACCTTTGGGCAGGGATGATTGTAGAGTTAAACTGTTCCTCTTACCCTTTTCCATATGTTTAATCATGGATTTTTGTGCTCTGTGTGCTGAAACTTCTCTTCAGGACTCTTGTACTTCCACAGAGTTATTCTTGTCAAAATCAGTGTTCCTTGGGAAAAAGATGTAAAAAAAGAAAAAAAAAAACTTCTATCATCTTGCTCAGTGATTTCTTGTTTATTTCCAAAATGCACAAAACATCAATAGAGTTAAATGTGTCCTCCAAAGTTTGAAAATTAACAACTTTTAAACATACAGTGATGTTTCTTTACTATCTTCACAAAAGATGAAAATCCCAAAGCCTAGAAAGCTGAAAGAAATCCAAAGAGGTTATTATGTAATGTAGACTATCATCCCTACATTACCTTTTCGATTGCTGCACAAAGAATTTGAGCCACAATGACAAGAAGGCATCCTCTTCAAGGGTTCAGGAACTCCTGCCGCTTCAAAAAACCATTCCTTCAAATGTGTGGTTCTTATTGGTTAGTGAAAATTTTTATACACAGGCTTTGATCACCTATAAAAAAGAAATCTCCTTCCAAAATTTTAGTTTAATAAAACCATCTTTTCTTACTAGAGGGAGACATGTGAATGTTTGGAGTAGTTTGTAGACTTACTGGTCATGTATTTTCATGATCAGGAGGACAACAGAATAAACAAATCCACTTTAGAATCAGCCTTTTGCATACATACTTTGTTACCTGAAAATTCTGTACTTACCATCAACATTAGACAATGGCAGTATCTAATTAATCAGCACAAGCATTTATTGATTCAGGAAACATCTTTGGTCCTTGGTGGGTTCAACTCAGTTGATTGAGTTTTAGCAATATTTATGGAAACAGATGAAATATTAGGACTAGTATGCCTGTTTTCATTCCCAGGCACATCATAAATATTTGATGTTCTTTTCCTGCTACTATACTGTTCTCTGTCTCATAGAGAACCTCAGTGTATCTTTCTTTTCTCATTGACTGTCCAACCCTCCAGTATGACTTCTTCCCTGATCTATCCCAGATGAAATGGTGACATCCAAACTAGTATTTTACTAACATGTTTAACCTTCCCCCTCCCCACCCCATGCTCCTTCAATCCCCACCCACTTCCCTGTTGTACCTTCTGGGAAAAATCCCCATGTCTCATCCACATTTGATCTCTTCTTCTTTATTCCTAAATTTCTGCATTTTGCTGAAGAGGTTCACTCAATAGGACAGATTATCACCTCACCACCCTAGTGACCTTCAGCCTCAGATGGGCCACTTTCAGCTGTGTTCACCAATCTTTGAATTTGCTCTGAGCAGGCTCCCATTCCTGTTGTCCCTGTTTCTCATTTGACCCACAGCCTGTCTCTGATACACGATCTTATCTTCTAATCTTATGTGCCATCAGGCGTGAACTCCCTCAACCTCCTGTCCTTCCTTGCCTCATAAAAATTCATCTTCATCTATCCCTTCCCTGCCTCTTTGTGTCCATGGTCAGAGAATAAATGCCCTGTCTCTTGTCCAATGCCAGCATCTTCAGTGCTGCCCTTGATCCCATCTGTTTTCCTTCAAGACCATGATCAATCAAATACAATATTTACTGTTTTATCATCAACCAACCCTTCTGTCTTGGCTTCTTTCCCTTGGGCTAAATAAATGTTTAAATCTTTGCACACTTAAAAAACAAAACAAGCACAGTAGAAAAAAATCTCCCTGGGCTCATATGTCCTCTGTGAGTAGTCCCTCTCTTACCCTTCTCTGTGTGCTGAAACTTCCTATAAAAGTCATGGCAAGACTCTCCACTCACTGACTTCATCTTTTTCAGTCTACATCCCTCAAACTGTTTCAGTCTCTAGCCTTTACTACCTCTGAAAAGGTCACCAAAGACCTTCTTTCTAAATGCAGTGATGCTGCACTGGTGCTTTTCATTGAGGGTCTCTTGGCTGTCTTTGATACGATGGAACATTCATTCCTCATGGAATCTCTTGCCCATGCTGATGGGCCTCACTGGTCTTCAGAGACTATTTCCTCTCTATCCTATTCTTGCAACTCTCCGGCTTCACCAGGTAGCTGTTAGCTCACTATTTTCTCCAGATTTCCTCTTTTCCACCAGATTTTCTCTAGTTCTCATTGTACCAGCATCCATTTGAACTTAACTATCATCTGTTTGCCAATAGCATTCAATTTCATTTTTGCTGATCCATCCCATCTTCATTCTCACACATCCATCCTGTTGCTTACTTTTCTGTCTCTTCTCATGCTATTCTCCTTCCTCTTGTTTAACTCTTAATCATCGTTCAGATTGGGATCATGCATCTTCCCTTACAGGAAGCCTGCCCTGAGACACCAGGCTGCCAGCGGCCTTCTTTCATGCTCCTTGGCTCCTGAGGTATACTTGACTCACAGCTGTCTCCACATCAGAGGGAAATTATTTGGTTTTGTGTTTCCTGGTCTCACCAATCTGCAATAGCAAGCATATTCCATGCTTGGTACCTAGTAGCTATTTAATGACTTTTTGAGAAAATATCAGCTTATTTCCTTAATTCATAAGATGTATGTCACATATAATTTTTACTATCACAGATCAAAATGTGGTGATAAATAGCTTAAAACTTGACTTTTTGACTGTATTATCTGTCTAAACTATGTACACATGACATGTACGTTGTAATTTACATTATATATTAATTACACTCACATACACACACAACAGGCACTCTTTTATAAGAACTTCTCAATCTCAGAAAATGTGTTCTAATTTGGGTAACTTTCCTTTTCTTGATTGTTTTTCCTCTTTCCTCTTTCAAAATGCTATTTACTCAGAGAATCCTTCCCTGACCTCACACAGTACCAGCACATTTATTCTCTAATCTTTATCCTAACCTTACTTTTAAATTTACACATTTAATGTTATACATTTATACAAGTTACCCTCTTATATAGACGTCTGCATAGTTTTGTGAACATTTGAACTTGCAACTTTTCTAAGTGACTGGTTTTGAGTTTTACTCTTCTTTACCTCATGAAGAAGGTAAATACTTATCTATCTTATCTATCTTATTCTTCACCCTATCAATATGCCTGGCACATAAAAGGACTTAATAAGTATGTACTGACTTAATCAAATGAGTGAATGGGTGAAGGGAGGATAAGCTAAATGAAGCATATTAGAAGAAGGTCATAAAGTCACTAGGCTTGAAAATTAACCTTACTGTAAAAAAAGTAAAACAAAACACTTCCACACAGATGTGCTTCTGGGTCAGCAAAGAGCTTAAGCAGGCTTTGAGTTGTTTATGAGAAACGGAGCCAAAATGAATCCAAAGTTTTTTGCAGTTTTCAAACTTTCTCTTTCTTATTTGGAAAAAATGTTCCCATTGCTCATGTTTGCCCCTAAATGGTGTCTGAAACAACAAGACTCAAAGCCCTCTACATGCCAGTGGCATGGAAACTCAAGAGGGCTGTTAGTCACGATGCATCTCCCAAAGATTTGGCCTCTTCCTCATTTTGCCAACTTTATACCCTGCACTTTGCTCTATGTTGCAAAAGAGCTGAATCTTAACAGATCAATCTGGGCAGAGCAAAAGTTTCATAAGGTAGTCACACAAGAGAAGCAACAGACCAAAGCCACTTTTGAGGAAGGTTTCAAAGCCAGGCTAAGATCTATAGATTTTATCTTTGGGGAGATATTTATTTATTTATTTATTTTTAAATTAGTTTATTTTCTATTCTTTAACTTTACAATATTGTATTTGTTTTGCCATACATTGACATGAATCCACCATGGGTGTACATGTTTTCCCCTTCCAGAACCCCCCTTCCATTATACTTAAATCTGCATCTTAGGAAATAATGTTGGGATTCTAATTGTAAATTGAAGTTTTTCCCAGAGATTAAGGATAAATAAACCTGTTAGGATACTGTAGCTCTAATCCTGGTTTTATGTAATAAAAATTTGAATTACTCCATTTATCTCTATCATGTTACAATGAATTATAAAATATAGAAAAATAAATACTTTAATGGAAAAAGAAAACTAATCAGAATCAGATAATAGTGATAGAAAAGTCACATGGGTAACAAAAGATATAGTAATTAGGCATAAATGTAATTTCTAAAAGGTAATTATAATTCAGCCATAAATCTGCCTTGGAACTTCCTGGAAGCCAAAGCAAAATATGAAACATAATTACTTACACAATTTAGATTGTATGTATAATAATAAAAGCTAATATTTGTGTTCTAACTTTGTGCCAGACCCTTTGTAAGTATTCTTGACATATAAGTATTTCTACATATATTTGAAGATCTCATATTCTTGAGAGAGAACCCTATTAACTAAATAAGCTGATAAAAAGATCTTCCACAATGAGGAAGTGAAAATTTATGCTGAAAAGCATCTCCCTTTTTTTTCTTTAGAGAATAATCAACCGAAATTAAACTTTTAAATTCTTGATTTAAGGCAGCCAGCCTGTTTTAGCAAAGTTGCCAAATATTCTTAACCGAAAGGAAGCATTGCAAGATATGACAAACAGGAAAGCTAAACAAAAGTCAACAGTGTTGCAAATCATACATTTATGGGAGGAAACGCTCCAGCCTTGCCGCCAAGCCTGGAACTTAAATCTACAAGGGGGACCATGCTAACATCAACAGGGCGTTAGGCTGTGCAGAACTGTGAAAGAGCACCCTCAGAATGGGTGTGCAAGCAGCCAATGAGCAAGGTAGCCTGTGGTGCAGGCCTTTAGGAAGCCAGTGAGAACACTAGCCTCCAGCTGTGTTGTCAGAGGCTAACAATACTTAGAGAAGACTGGACATGCATTTGACATTAAGCTCAAATTATACCCTGTTCTGTTCCCAATCGGACCCCTGGAAATTAGCTATAAGGTAACCACATCCTCAACATCTTTGGAACAAATCAGTGGGGATTTTTCATAGCTTTTTCTTATAGCACATCTCCATGTATATGTTAATGACCCTTGTTCCAGTAGTAAAATTGAAGTCAACCAAGGTCACCAATTCAGATGCCTAAGGGAAAAAAAAAAAGAAATATGAAGTCCAGACTTTTAAATGAAATCTCCCAATTTTTAATCATTAGTAATTCACTCAAATATGTTTAAGACCTTAAAGAGTCAGGTCAATGAAATTCGCTATGAACTGAAACCTTCAATTTAACACTCTTCATAAGAAGATGAACCTCCATGAATTAAATTCTCGTCATAGAGCTTTTAATAAAAGTTGGGCAGCAAACCAAGGAGAACAAGATTGTCTGGTAAAGACTTCAGGCTTTTGTTCCTGATTCATGACAGATACATGATCACTCATGCTGACAACAGATGTGACATCCTTTTGTGAAAACTGAGGTGGCACCTGGACTTACCTAAACCAAGATGGGCCATCTTCATATGGGGCAGAGCTGAGACAGTATCTGTAAGTCAGGCCAGTGTTTTCTTGCTGCTAATGCTAGGTTTCCCACTGGATGAGCAAATGGATGTATTGTCAGGATTCCATAAAGGAAGAAGAACCATGCTAAGTGTCATGTGATAGGGGATTTTTGGTAGGAAGTAGTATTCTTGCCTGGAGAATCCCAGGGACAGCCGAGCCTGGTGGGCTGCCGTCTATGGGGTCGCACAGAGTCGGACACGACTGAAGCGACTTAGCAGCAGCAGCAGCAGACCTTAAATAACTGGGGGAGACATTGGGAAAAGAAGATACAGATAGGCTTTTGGGACATGACTGGAAACTCTGGGCTGCGGAGCGAGTATGAAATTTGCAGGAAAATCTGAGAAGCGAAGGACATTTCTTTACAAAGGATCACTCGCTGAAAGGTTTAGGAAGCTCTGATCTCTGTGTAACTTCTACTTCTAAGTCAGCAGGCAAGCATCAAACAGGGCCTGGGCCTCTGTTGGTCATTCTGGAGTCTGGAGGAAATTCTGTCCGTGGTGAGGAGGAATGCAAAGTTAAGCAGAGGGACCCAACGTCAAGCAGGACCGCTGTGGATATCTCCTCCCCACATCTAACCACGGAAACTTCTCAGAGTGTAATGGCCCCTGCTTCACCTCTGCCTCCCAAATTTCACACCAGCTTCTCTTTTGGACACACCAGCCCAGGACAATAAAGAGTAGGTGATTTGGGTCAGCATAATGCCCAGCTCAACCAGATTGACAGTAGAACAAACCAGCATAGTAAGAGCGGAGACCTCCATTTCCACGAAATAGACCATGATCATTTTAGCTGGAACATTTCCAAATCTATTTGACTCTATATTACAAGGAAAAAGAAACAGGGGGTGGCAAGGCAGTAAGAGAGCCTTGGATTTCAGTCTTGATCACCTGCTTGCTTTACAGCCTTGGGAAAGATATTCAATCTCTTTGAGTTGTAGTTTCTCTATCAAGAAAGTGGGGCTCATAATACCAATATTAAAGTTTGTCTTAAGGATTAAACAGAGTTTGGGACGGTACAAAGTGTGATCCATGAGGACAAAGACTACATTTAGATTATCCATCATTGTAGCCTCTAGGATCAAACAAGTGTCTGATATCATGTAAGCAAGCAATATGTTTAAATCCCTGATATTACTGCTTTTAATAAGAGGGTCTCTGGAACACATGAAAATTTAAGGCAATGAATGGATTGCAGTCAGTGAAGTTTATCTTGATCTTTTTGGAGGTTGATGAAAATGAATTCTCTCAAAGGTTTGTTGTGTGCTAGGAAATATTTGGAATGAATTAGTTTTCATTCTCATAGTTAAAAAGACTGGGGAAGTGGACAGTAGCACAGATTTTACATGTAAGCATTCTTTCATTCTTCTTTCAAAAAAAATCCTCATATAATCTCCCTCAAGTTGCATCCTCATCTCCATTAGCATTTAGCATAGCATTTCTGAGCAGAATCCAGCTTACATCCAGTAAGCAGGAGACAAGCACACTGACCACACACACTGCATCTTTCTCCTTGAACACATACACACACTGGCCTTTGGTGAGAGGCAGGGCATGAATAGGAAAAAACAGAGATGCATTCCAACAAGACATTAGCTAAACAAAAGTCAAGTCCACCAGACAAAGTCATCAGGAAATTGGTTAACATATTTTCCCCCCATTCAACAAAAGATAGCAGGCACTTGTCTCAATATCTCCTTTCATCCCTGAAAGCTTTAAAATTGATTCATGGTTTCATAACTACAACAAAGTAACCTTGGATAGATTAAAATCAAGGCTTTTTTAAATTTGGATATCAACAGCAAGAATCCCACCCAGGTCTTGCTAAAAACGACTTTGGCTGACGTTATGAAATGCTTCCTCAAGCTCTTCCTCAGCCAAATGAGAAGTCGTCTGGAAAGGATTCATCCTTTTAGTGTACACAGAAGATCTTCTTCTTGGATCTATAAACTAAGTCTTTAAATTCCACTGTAATTACTCCAAAGACATAAATAGAGCCGATACTATTTCTGGCATCCCAGCTGGCCCTTTAGACAAGGTACATAGCATTTTCAAATAAAGCTTCCTCAAAGTGTGTAGGTATTCTAGCAACAGACAGATGCCTGAAAATTCTAAAACGTAGTGTCTAAAAGAATGGCTTCCAAAAATGCTAGTGTGTAAGACAGGTCCCTTTCTTCATTTTAATTCTTGTACCAATTGTTAGGATTGAGTTTCTTTGTAAGAGTTGAAACCTATTCTGTTTTCAACCACTAACTTGGCTCTCTTTGAAGGTTCTGTATACTGAAACAATTCATTAAAATACTCATACATAAAGTTTTATTAAGGGGGTATGTTATTGCTCTCAGATGTACTCTGTAGTTATTAACTGGTGCAATTTAAAAGCTTTGTTTCAAAAGCCAGTATGTTACAAAACCATCTTAGTGTTAGTGTTGATGAATGCCAACATCGTATGCATGTTCAATGTGAACACCATCCGTATCTGGAGGCCTTCTTGGACCTGGACATTTTACTCTTGCTCTTTGTGGGCAGACTTTTCAACTCCCAAGGCATCCCATGCCTTTTCATGTTTCCGATCACAATTTTTTGCTCAGAATCTCACTAAAGTCTGAATTCAAATTACTTACTCTACTGTTACCAAAACAAAACAAAACAAATCAATTGTATTAATTTCCATAACTTACGGTCACTTTACTTTTTTTTTTATTTAATAACAAAAAAGTTGAGAATTAGCACTTTGTTCCCATTTTATTATTTACCTATGCCTTGTTTTTCTTTATCTGTAGAATAATGGGTCAGGGCAGCTGTTGTTTAAATCTCTAACTTGGAAGGCAGAGACTCTGGATGGAAATAATATTAGTCATTTGTGCCTCTAGACCCAAGATAGCTTTGTACCTTCTGGCCCACTTGTGGTAGGGTTGGGTCAAGAGACTAGTTTTGACTAATGAGTCATGAGCATAAATGACATGTGTCCCCTCTCGCCTAACAGCTTATTGCCAGGAGAGATCTTTTGGAGCCTTCTTTCCCTCTGCATAGTGGCAAGTGGTGTTTCAGACAGTAGCTGATGGTCCACCAGTTTGGAGGAGCTTGGAGACTGTCAAGGCTGAGGAGAGAGCCCTCAAGAAGAACCAAGTGTGAGCAAGATTTGAGTCCTTGGCTGCAAGCCATGAGGCATCTGGACCTTGATATGGTAGTTTGGCCTAGTCTATCCTGACTGATATAATTCATTATCCACCCAGATCTGACCAAGTAAAGCCAAATTCTTTTTTCCTCAAAAGAAGGTGAGCTGTATGAATTCTGTTATATCCCCTACCAGCATGTTTCTATCTGGAGATAGAAAATTTGAGGAGAGGTTCAGTTATCAGCTAGTATCTTCAATTAACAAGGATGAGGCTCTTCATCCTTTAAGTGCATGGGATAAAAATTCATTTTGAGGGATGACTACAAATGTTCACTGCCTTTCCACATCTTTTCCTTAGGTCCTTGTGAGTAAGGACTTTTGTGTGTGACCCTCGAGCACAAGGCAAACCCAAAGTTTCAGGACACTGTGACATGAGTTTGCCCACAGAGGGGTTCAGTTCATTCTTAGTTAGGGTCATACCCAGCCACGCTGATTAAAAGAAGAGCTCTGAAGTTACCCAGACCTGGTTCAAATCTGAGCTCTTAGTGACTATAGTATCTTCCGTAATTCGCTTAACCTTTATGCATTCCAACAACCTCTTGTATAAAAAGGAAATACCATATTTTAGTGTCTGGCACACAGGGCGGGTTGTTATTTTCGACTTTGCTACAGTCATCGGCTGTCCTTGCTCGTAAAGGAAGCTCCTGTTCACCAGGAAAATCAAGCACAGCCCACGCAGAATTGTAGACACACTGTGGCCAACAGACCCTAAGGCGGCTCCCCTGTTGTCTCCACCTCTTGGTGTTTTTGTGTGTGTGCATGCTGAGTTGCTAAGTCTCATGAGACTCGTTGTGACCCCAGGGGCTGTAGCCTGTCAGCCTTGGTGTTTAACTTTGTTTAATTCCCTCCTCTGGACTGGAGGTGGAACCTGCAACTGGCTTCTGTCCAATAAAATAAAGCCAAGGCGATGGGCTATCACTGCCACGGTTAGGTTATATTCTATAAGAATCTGTCTGAACAGACTGGAGCCAGAGACTTTTCTGTGGGGTTGATGAAAGGAGAGGCTGGGCTGGAGACACTTTTGTACAACAGAGTGTGGGAGGCCACTGTAAACTACAGTGGCTACTAGGAGCTGAGGGCAGCTTTTAGCCAGCAACCCAAAGAAAGCCAGGGCCTTCAATCCTCCAACCATGAGGAAATCAGAGACTGAGTGGGAATGGTTCCCCAGCAGAGCTTCTAGAAGAGAATGCAATGTAGCCCATGTCTTGGTTGCAGACTTATAAGCCCCAAGCAATGGACCCAGCTGAGCCTTGGATACACTACTGACCCATGCACGCTCTGAGACAATAAACACATTGTTTTGAATTCTCAAGCATGTTGTAATTTGTTATTACCATGTAATAAATGCCCATGCCAGACTGGAAGATTTGGTTATTTTATCATGTAAAGAAGGAGATTTTACTCCTTATTTAAGTGATCAGTTCTTATTTAAGTGATCCTTTCTTATTCCACTTATTTAAGTGAAACTCTCTTTCTTTCTGAATCAAATGAAATACTTGAGATTTCAAAATTTTTACCGACAATCATGGTCATACAAGAAGATGGAGTTCTAAACTTAATTTGGATGTTACTTATTAGGTTTCTGTTTACCAGTTTATTGATACTTGATCAAGTAAAATTTGCTCTTTTGAAAATACTTTTGCAATGAAATTTTAGAATAAAAATACTTGGTATGAAAAAAACTCAAGAACATTTTCTGCTAAGAAGGGAACAGTCATTTATTCACTGGCCCAGTCCCGTTCATCATTAAAAATCTAGCTTACTGTAATTTACTCTTTTTCCCCATGCATCCATGTGCTAGCAAAGAGTCGGACACAACTGAGCAACTAAGCACAGCACAGCACAGTACATAATTGCTTTACAATGATGTGTTAGTTTCTACTGTACAACAAAGTGAATCAACTATATGTATACATATATCTGATGATCCAGCGGATGTTGGCAACTTATCTCTGGTTCCTCTGCCTTTTCTAAATCCAGCTTGAACATCTGGAAGTTCATGGTTCACGTACTGTTGAAGCCTGGCTTGGAGAATTTTGAGCATTACTTTGTTAGCATGTGAGATGAGTGCATTTGTGGGGTGGTTTGAACATTCTTTGGCATTGCAGAAATTGGCATTGTGGCAAATTCTTAAAGAGATGGGAATACCAGACCACATGACCTGCCTCCTGAGAAATCTGTATGCAGATCAGGAAGCAAGTTAGAACCAGATATGAAATAATAGACTGGTTCCAAATTGGGAAAGAATACATCAGTATTGTATATTGTCACCCTGCTTATTTAACTTATATGCAGAGTAAATCATGAGAAACGCTGGGCTGGATGAAGCATAAACTGGAATCAAGATTGCCGGGAGAAATATCAATAACCTCAGATATGCAGATGACACCACCATTATGGCAGAAAGCAAAGAAGAACTAAAAAGCCTCTTGATGAAAGTGAAAGAGGAAAGTGAAAAATTTGGCTTAAAACTCAACATTCAGAAAACTAAGATCATGGCATCTGGTCCTATCATTTCATGGCAAATGGATGGGGAAACAATGGAAACAGTGACAGACTATCTTTTTGTGCTCCAAAATCACTGCAGATGGTGACTGAAGCCATGAAATTAAAAGTTACCTGCTCCTTGGAAGAAAAGTTATGACCAACCTAGACAGCATATTAAAAAGCAGAGACACTGTCTTACCAACAAAGGTCCATCTAGTCAAAGCTATGGGTTTTCCAGGAGTCATGTATGGATGTGAGAGTTGGACCATAAAGAAAGCTGAGCACTGAAGAATTGATGCTTTTGAACTGTGGGTGTTGGAGAAGACTCTTGAGAGTCCCTTGGACTGCAAGGAGATCCAACCAGTCCATCTGATTAGGAAATCAGTCGTAAATATTCATTGGAAAGACTGATGTTGAAGCTGAAACTCCAATACTTTGGCCACCTGATGTGAAGAACTGATTCATTGAAAAAGACCCTGATGCTGGGAAAGATTGAAGGCACGAGGAGAAGGGGACGACAGAGGATGAAATGGTTGGATGGCATCACCGACTCGATGGACATGAGTTCGAGCAAGCTCTGGGAGTTGGTGATGGACAGGGAAGCTTGGCGTGCTGCCCACCATGGGGTCGCAAAGAGTCGGATACGACTGAGCAACTGAACTGAACTGAACAGATACCTATGTCCCCTCCCTCTGGAGCCTCCCTCCCATCTACCTTCCCCCTCCATCCCTCTTGGTTATCACAAAGCACTAAGCTGAACTCCCTGTGCTATACCACAGGTTCCCACTAGCTATCTATTTTACACATGGTAGTATATATATGTCAGTCGTAATCTCCCAATTCATCCCACCCTCTCCTTCCCCCGTTGTGTCCACCAATGTCATTTACTTTTGAATGCACTTTCCATGTTTCTCCCAGAATGAACTGACTCTTTCCTTTGGGTTGACAGAACAGCTTAGTAATAAAATATCTTAGCCTGTGTTATAACTGCCTATTCCTAGAAACCTTATATATCACTGGTCCTGGAGCTGGCAAAATATGGCTCATGGGCCAAATCCTTCCTGCTGCCTGTTTCTGTAAATAAAGTTTTATTGGAACAAGCCATGCCTATTTGCCTGTATATTATGCTATGCTTATTTTCACATTACAGCTCAGAGTTGAGTAATTGCAACAGTGAGCTTATGGCTCACAAGTCTAAACTATTTACTATATGGTTCATTACAGAAATAGTTTGCTGACCTCCACATTAGATCATGGACTTCATGAGGTGATAGACTGATTTTGTCCATTTCTGTAGCCTCAGAACCTAGCCCACTGCAGATCCTAAATTTGTAACTGAGTATATACAAAGATGCATCAAACACCGGAATTCAAGCCAAAATTAGCATTTATCTTCCCTCTAAATTAGACCTTCCCTGGAGAGACCCTAGATTTTTGTTAAGACTGACTGTCTTGAAGAAACAGTCTGCCCTCATATTTTGTATTCCCCTGAAAGCTGAAAACAGAGTTAACAGAGCTGGCTATTAGAGGACATTACTACCCTTCATTAGAAGGCTGCATTTAGACCAAATTGCCATTTATTAAACAATTTTCACATTAGTTACCAAGCCCATGTGCCTTTCAGGGGGCAGTTATTCTGTTTTCAGATTCACTTAGGACCAATTTCCAAAATACTGCTAGTGTATTTGCCGTCCAAGAAACCTTTTAATTTTCGTTTGTAAACCTTTTTTGATGTCGCTCCCTTGTCAAAAACAGGAAGCCATTATTTTCCAGCAGTAAACAAGTTCAAAATCAAGTTAGCCACTTCACTCCCCAAATCAAGACTGTGCTTTGTGTACATGAAAAAATCAACTTTCTAATCTTCATCGACTGTATCAAAACTCTCAAGGGAAAGCCAAGAGCATTAAATTTTTGTGGGAATCAAAGAATGTGAAGATCCTTCCGTCACCCCCCTGGATTTGGTTCTTCTCCAACCTAGGGAAACCTTTCAAATCTCTTGTGATTCACTCCCTCACTATTTCTGTCCCAGGAGATTAGTCTGAATGCTTTTTTCTTTATTCACCCACCCACAATCTTTCTAACTCCCATATGGGATGTATACAGTAACACTAACCACCGAGAACAAAGCAGAACAAGATGTTTGCCGTGGATATCAAGTCTCAAAAGAGACAATTAAATTGATGCAAATCATCATTGCTTCCTGAATCACTGTGGACTGCTGTATTTCAGAATGCCAAGGAAATTACTATAAAGCGTTACCTAAAGGTTTTGTAAATAAATGTATTAAACTCATAAGAGAAGCTTAAAATGAGTAGGAAAGTGTTTCCTGGTTTCATCATGATGTTTAGAAAACTCCAACGCACCTGATGAATGCCTCCAGGAGAAAAAGACTCGGCTCTCCCACTGAGGTCAGATAGCAAAGACTCTGACCCTTCCCTGGCCCTCGACTCTGCCCTGGGATCTGCTTCCCACCTTCATCACCACCATCACCTTCTAGTCACTATGCATCCTCAGCTGGAAAGATCTTCCCCTCTATGGCAACCAACAGGAAAAAAAAAAATAGAATCACTACTTAAGGAGCTTTGTCTATATTTACTTACATACCTACATGTTTCTTTTATTATGTTTTCCTACTTAATTTGCGAAAGATGTTAAAATATCTCTTATTTAATCAGATATGAATGTCACAGAGTACACTTTTTAATAGATAAAGTCATCCTATCAGTACCCTCAATTTTTTAAACTGATCCATGAAGCCATAAAAGATCTGAGGACTTAGAACACTGGAGAGTCATTCAAACTGAGGAAGGGAAGGAGATGGTAGAGAGTATTTCTGGCTCATGGAGGTCAATGACTTGTTCAAGTTCACTCAGCTGGTTAGAGGCAGTGAATCACAACATGGATTACTTGCTCCTGGGCCACTGAATCTCTTAATAATCCAGACTGCTCTCTGTGAAACTACTGTGGCAGCCCACCTTAAGAGTGCAGTCAGACCTTGTATGTCATTAAACCTTTTGGATTAGTTCTATCCCTGTTCATTATCTCTTTATTTTATATCTTTAACCTATGTGCATATGTAGGCATCTCTGCAGCTCTTGAAAATTGCTTTGAAATGAACTGTATCTTGCTCCATGATTGTGTCGGCACATAAACTACTTCTGGGAGCAATTGTCATGCAAACATAAGCCATAGGAGCTGTGGAAGAAGAAGGTACAGGATGCTCAGAGAAGCTCACAGATGAGCCTGGCAGGGATCAGGGTGGGGACGAGGGGGTTGAAGGGAAGGAAGGTAGCAGTGGTCTGATAAACTAGAAGATGAAGCATGGGCATCCTTATCCAAAAGTGGAGGAAGGGCAGAGAAAACAGGACCTCCTAAGAGGCCTGAACGTATTCTGGCATCACAAAATATTGAGCAAAGAGCTAAGGTGAGGGAAAAAAAAGTGGCTTTTCAGGAAGAGCTTAGGAAGTTTCATGAGGTACAATATTTCCCAAATGTAATACCTTTGAATAAAAAGGACCAGAGTCCCATGAAACATCCTGGGGGAAAAAAAAAAGAGAGAGAGGGGGGTGGGGACTGGAGAATAAGAAAGTTTGAAACAGTTTATATTTACAATAGATACTTCAGATACCCAGAAGGAAAGCAGCTTAGTGCCTCCTGGGGCACTTTATCAGTCCATAGCTATTCTAATGTTAATATTCATATCAGGTTCTTAAGAATATATAAAGATAGCCTTCTGAAAGCTAAATAATTGACACAACAACCAGATATTTGTAAACAACACTGATGTTTTAAAACAGTACATCAGTTCAGTTCAGTTCAGTCGCTCAGTCATGTCTAACTCTTCGCGACCCCATGGACCACAGCACGCCAGGCCTCCCTGTCCATCACCAATTCCCAGAGTTTACTCAAACTCATCTCCATTGAATCGGTGATGCCATCCAACCATCTCATCCTCTGTCGTCCCCTTCTCCTCCTGCCTTCACTCTTTCCTAGCATCAGGGTCTTTCCAAATGAGTCAGCTCTTCGCATCAGGTGGCCAAAGTATTGGAGTTTCAGCTTCAACATCAGTCCTTCCAATGAACACTCAGAAAACAGTACATACCTATGTATATATATATTATTTTTCTCATAAATGACCAAAGTACTGAAGTACTGTGGAGGGGCAGAAGGTACCTGGGCTGGCCCTACTTGCAAGATTAGAATTAGAATCTTGGGGGTTGTGTTCTAAGCTTTGGAATTTTTCAAATAAACTTCTCAGACATTTCCCGGATCCAAATCCATAGATCTGAGGCCTCTAATCTATTGAACAGTGGCCAGAGATGATCACTTACCAAGAACTTGCCAGCACTCTTTGTAGCCATGAGGCTCTCTCCTCACTGGGTTTGACTGCATCTGCCTGGAAATCAGATCCTAAACACACAGGTGACTCTCCCAACATGAGATTGTGTGACCGGCACAGAGGGAGCATTGACTCTTGTATACTGTGGAGTCTGCCTCTTCCCTCCATCGGCAGTGGGTCTCATTCTGGGCATCACCACAGGGCACTTGGTATCCTGTGATGCCATTCTCTCCACCCAAGAGCCCCACTCCCTCTTCACGTACCCACCTTTCCCTTTTGCTTCCACATCTCTGGGCAGTTACCACCTCTGCCCTCACAGACTTGAATTTATCACACTCCTCCCTCTGAGGCTCACCAGCATCACAGTCTGTGCGAAAGCCTTCTTTATTTTATGACTTTTCCTCTTTACTCCTCAATCACATCCATTCCCCAACTCACAGCTCCTGCTCAGACATCCTCTCTGGTGTATTATGTCCTTAAGCATGTGTGTGTGTGTGTTCTTTCTCACAAATGAATTATTAATGTGCATATGTGGTCTTGTGTGTTAATCTAAATCGATTTTGTACCTTATCATTGATGACTGGGTTTCCCCACTTGTTCTGTGGTGCTGTGTCCGTTCTTTCCTGCTGTTTCACCGTGTACATCACTGTTCCTGTGTCCATGCTGTGACAGAGGACCGTCCACACTCACACATAGAACTGCGTATCTCTTGTGAACATTTCTCGGAATCATGCAAATTCTCAGGCCTGGATATGTCAGACCTGAGCTAGATGGAAAAGGAAGAACTGCTAATTAGATAAGAAATAGACTTCTTTTTAGATTCTGCATACCAGTGATGTCATATGGTATTTGTCTTTCTCTGTACAATGTATTTAACTTAATATGATAATCTCTAAAAAAAATTGATACAAATGAATTTATTTACAAAACAGGAACATTTATAGACTTAGAAAACAAACTTATGGTTACCAGGGGAAAGGGTTTTGGGGGAATATATTGGAAGCTTGGGATGGACATGTACACCCTACTAGGGGACTCAGCTCAATATTCTGTAATAACCTAAATGGGAAAGAATTTGAAAAAGAATAGTACTCATATGGGTATAACTGAATCACTTTGCTGTATACCTGAAACTAACACAACATTGTTAATCAACTGTACTCCAATATAAAATAAAAATTAAGAAAAAGAAATAAACATTTTAATACAGATGCACTAGGATAGATATGACTTCTCAGTACAGAACAATGACTGAAAATAACCAGAAAGAGGGGATCTGTTTGTGGTATCATCAAGGGGCCAGGATGGGAGACTACAAGAGAATGTATTTGTTTGAAGGCAGAAGTGGGAGAGAAATACAGCTGTTCCCTGATGGCATTCTACCAAGTACAGCTTGTTTGGTAACCTAATTATAGACCCAGTGGTCTATATGTGTGCACCAAGGCCAGTGTCACATCTTTTATTTACTGCTCTGACAGTACAATGTATCTTAATATCTGGTGGGAGGTAACACAGACCTTATTCTTTCATATAAAATTTTAAATGAGCTTGTCAAACCCTCTCTCTATATCCCCAACATCCTGCTAGAATTGTGCTTGGAATGTCACAGAATTTATGGATTAATTTGGTGGTTTCCAATTGAATCTTTCCAATGTTAATGTCTCCTATTCATAAATATTTTTCTGGGTTTTCTTTTAGATCTGCTAATATACTTATGGAAATTTCTCCATAGAGGAATTTAGTAAATCTTGGTAGGTTAATTCCTAGACATTCTATAGATATTGATCCCATTTTAAATGAAACATTTTTTCCTGTGATATATTCTATTTAGCTGTGCATCTATCTCTATTTCTTTTTCCCCTAGACTGGGTAAGGTTATGCATTTGTGCTCATATTTCATCTTTACAAAACTCCAGTGTAGCAGTGATCATTGTTAAAATATCTACTTACCCAACTGGATTGTGAATGCTTTGAGGGCAAGAATGGTCTCTTATTCACTTTTGTATCCTCAGCAACATGCAAAGATATACTTGTTTTCCAGACCTTTTTAAATGTACCTGAAAATACTTGAAATCACTTTGCTGTACATCTGAAATGAAAACATTGTAAACCAACTATACTTCAATTAAAAAAAAAAAAGAAGATGAAGACACATAATTCAAATATTTAATGAAAAATCTTTAATATATATTTATCCATATTTTATATTGAATGTATCTTAAACTGTGTATAGAAAATCCACTAATTGCACCCACTACTGGTTTGGAATTCTGGGAAAATTTGAGACAACAGGAATAAATTTACAACAGTATGAAAAAAAAAATACGTGAAACTATTATGTTATAGGGTTCTGTCAGCAGTTTTCTCTTGTCTGGGTCTCTTCCTAGCAGAATTGGGAAAAATGAATCAATCATTCTCTCTCTTTCTCATGTTCCATCGTCACACTCTTGATAAATGACATGGTGTTCTGGTTGCTGGGACAAGGATCCAACAAGGATCCAAGCTTCTTTATGATGGACAAATAAAAGGTATCTTGTGATAGAAATGGCCAAAGGTCTTTTCTAGTTCTAGTATAAGTATCTTTATCTTTTCTAAGTATCTGTATCTACATCTTTTGCTTCTGTGATTTCCCTCTAGTTGAGTCTCTTAGTTGTCTAAATCTAAGTAGAACTACTTTCCTACCATCAAATCCAAATAGAGAAATCAGGGTTATAGGAAGCCCTTGGGTAAAAGACCCATTTTGCAGATTTTAACTGTTATTGCTAATGGTAGCATCAATTGATCATCTGTTTCTCATCACATCCTAGCTTTGTGCATCCTGACTTCAAATTTGATGATAGTTCAGGATTCTGCACATAATTAACTAGGAACTTATGGAGTGAGGTGTCAGGAGGCAAGTGAGCAAAGGGAGACAGGACAGGGCACAGTGATAATTGAGGCCAAGCCTCTGATTTCATAAGCTCTGGCTTCAAGTGTCAGTTCTCCTAGGAATACTCCCAGCTGTCATAACTCTTAGGTCACCATCACCCTTTAGGATGAACCAAACTGAGACCTTCAGTAAAAAAAACAAAATGAAATAAAAAGAGACAAACAACAATAACAACACAGTTTCTTGGGGACAACCAGCAGCAGCAAGAATAAAAGGGAATTTTCCCTGTCTACTTGTCCCTCTCCACCAGAAGGAGCCTTCCGTCAGAAGCCATTGCCTCTGATCCTTCCACCCCTGGTAGGGAAACATGCAAATAGACAAGAATTCTGACATCTGGAAATGTTTTAGTTATCACAAGTTTTAGTAACTTTTCAAAGAGAAACATAAAGTTGAGTGAAAAGTCAAACAAAGATTTTGGTTCACTAGAGGGGTAGGAACCTTCCTTCTATGACCTTGTTCATCTCTCATTTGATGGGATTACCCAGGAAATGTCTTGCTATTTTGATTTTAAATTGCTCCCAAATATGTGATTGCATAAATGCAATCCAGAATGAACCTCGGCAGAAAAAAATGTTGGGAAGGATGATGATTTTATTACATCTATTCCATTCTCTTTCTGTTCCTTGTGTATGTCATGAAAATCCATCAATCTGTATTATCATTTGGGGAAAACATCCCAGAAAATGCTATGTGAAATATCCAGCAAGCCTAGGGTAATCTGGCTGTCAGATGTTGGCTCAATGATTGAAGATTCATAAAAACAAACCAAGTTCTAATGTCATCCACCAGTCTAATTTTTTGCTGAAATTACTAACAGAGATAAAGTAGTATTTGTACTGTGTTCTCTCTCTTTTTTGTAACTTAATATGTAACTTGACACAATTTTCTGGGTTTTAAGTTTATCCGTATAGCCCCTAAAATGCTACCATATTGCCTTGCACACAGAAGCTTCTATGAAGACAGATTTCTGGGTCCAGCTCTACCCCTAACTAGCTGGCTGACCCTGAGCCCGTTTTCTTTTCTCCTAAAAGTGAGGTAAATAAAGGAAATCATGATGATGTAATTCCTAGCTTTATTGTGATGAGTAAATGAGACAAAACATAAAAAGTAATTAACCGAGGGCCCAGCATCTGCCGTGACAATAGTTGCTAGAACTGAAAGATTTTCAAGAGCATCTAGTCCAAAGACTACAGTATGAATTTTTAGGGAGAAGATCCATTAATGTTTCTCAAAAGAGTTTGTGACTCATCCATCAGTCTTTTTATGGACTTATCTGCAAACTCAATGAATTTGCTAAGTTGGAAATCTGAGCCTGGAGAGGGAAAGTGACTGTGCAAGTCCTCAGTAGTAGACTAAAACTGAGGCCAAGTCTCCCTGCACCATGTTCAATACTCTATTCTATTATTCTAACTGTTCAAACATAAAAGGATACAGATATCAGTGAGAGAGAATGAAGAGCAATTAGTGAGTGCCCATGGTGAACAGCACAAAGTAAATGACCTTAGCCCGATCTCAAGGATCATTTTAATTAAATTCAATAACAGTAATAGAGGAAAACATTAAAAAATATACCAAATATAGTAAAAGTCAACATCTCATCTTGAGATATCGGCAATCAATCCCAAGGAATCCATCACTGACCCCTAAGAAAGAGATGAAGCAAAGGCTCTGCCCCTAGGAATCTCCTGTCCAGGCAGCATGACTTCAAGTCAGAAGGCAGGAGAATTGTGCTCCCAAAAGCACAGAGGGGGAACGGAAAGTAGAAGGGGACACACTCATTCCCATTGAATAAGTGGACTCTTCTCACAAGGCTGCCTGGGAGGGAGAGAGAAACATCCTTCAATGTATCATCTTGGTCCCCAAGTTATTTAACTGCTCCTCTATGCCATAAAAGTGTCCAAATTAGGGTAAAGAAAGAACAGCTCAGACTATAATGTCCTTATCATTTGGTCAATGCCCCCCAGAGCTCTTCCCCATTAGCACAGAAAACCATTTCTCCTTCAATTCCTATTGGACTTGGGTTTACTCTTCAAAGAAACCAGCGTAGTATTTATTTACTATATCTCTTCTTCTGGTCCTAAATTTTTTTCACGTAATGGGCCCCTGAGAAATGGTCCAGAGCAAGTCACATTATAAGGTGATGTAATAGGGTTGCAATTATAATCAATAAATTTGGCTGTGAAAGCACATAACAATAAAAAGGTCTCTACGATTACATTTATGTCAGGGTAAATGTAAGAAAATGCTAAGGAAAGAAACACCATAAGCTAGGGACACACACAGCGGTCATGAGCTTACACTAACTTTGGTAAATGTGGGCTAATAGGACCTGTATTTTTTCTCCCAGCAGAACAGACCTGGCTGCATGTTCAAACAATCTGGGGTGTAAATAAATTCCAAGGCAAGGAGGGAGATCTAAACAGAGATAGCTGTTAATTACTTTCCATCAAACTTAAAACTGCAATGTAGGATGATAATCTGAGCACTTTGATAACTTTTCTGATAAGAAGAGCGATTAAATGATTTCCTGGCAGAGTCTTTACAGATAGTTTTTCCATTTCAGGACAATAAATTGAAGAGCTGGAGAACTCTGCAGAGATTTCTTAACAGATCTCATGGCTGTTTCCATGATATAGAGAAGCAGTCTCTCATTGAACTCTTAAGAACTCTTGTAAATCTTCCTGGTGTGCTGGACAGAGAGCTGGACAAGGGAGGAATTTGGGATCCTGGTGCCATGCTGCCACCACATGACACCCAGTAGGCTTCCTCTGCTGGATTGAGTCTTGCTCAACACTAAAATACTATGATTTATTAGATGATGATCCAATAATTAAGATATCACCTCCCCCTCTCTAAGTTCCACGGAGTCGTCTCCAGAGAATTCTATGGCTATGTGAAAACCAGGTGTGGTATGCAGAACAATGCTATCTCCCTTCCCCAAGATGTTCACATCTTAATCCCTGCAACCTGTGAATATGTTACCTTATCTGGCAAAAGAGATTTTGCAGCTGTGATTAAGTTAAGGGTCTTCGATGAGATTTGTCTGGATTACCCAGGTGGGCCCAATGTAATCACAGGGAAAGAGGGAGGCAGGAGTGTCTTTCACAGAACGAAATGTGATGACAGAAGCAGAGGTCAGTGATGTGATTGCTGGCTGAGGGCCATGAGTCAGGTATGTAGCAGCTTCTATGAGCTGGAAAACTAGGGAGTTCACTTCCATATTTTTCTATGTGTGTTTTTATTTGATATTTAAAATACTTTATTAATACTTTTGGGTAAAAACAGCATCCTAAGGAAAGAAAATATGCCTAAGATGCACTACCCAAAATTTTGTGTGTGTGTGTACATATGCATCTGTGCATGTGGGGGGTGGTGCATGTGTGTGTATGTGTATGTGTGATGATAACTTTAGGAAGTCAGTTTTCTTACCTGTAAAATGAGAAAACTACTTTAGGTTTAGGTCAGTACTGGACAAACTAACGTGGATGAAGGCAATGATGGAAGATGTGAGAAAACCGGTCACAAAATCACAGGAAACTGAGAAGCCCCCTCGTGCTCCACTCTCACTGTTCCACCTTGAGGAAAAAGCAGAACCTTCTCACAAAGAGAATCCAAGTGTGACTGTGCACCAGGCTCTAGCATCCATCCACCAGGACCTGTGAATTCTCTTGGAGGAGGAAAAGGCCACGTTCTGGTATTTTCCCTTGGCTCCCATTAAACAAATATTGTATACTAACACATGTATGTGGACTCTAATGATCTTATTTGCAAAGCAGATATAGAGACACAGATGTAGACACCAGCGGGGGGAAAGGAGGGATGGGAGGAATTGGAAGATTGGGATTGACAGATATATATATGTATGCACTGCTGCTACTGCTGCTAACTCACTTCAGTTGTGTCCGACTCTGTGTGACCCCATAGATGGCAGCCCACCAGGCTCCCCCGTCCCTGGGATTCTCCAGGCAAGAACACAGGAGTGGGTTGCCATTTCCTTCGCCAATGCATGAAAGTGAAAAGTGAAAGTGAAGTCACTCAGTCGTTTCCGACTCTTCGCGACCCCATGGACTGCAGCCTACCAGGCTCCTCCATCCATGGGATTTTCCAGGCAAAAGTACTGGAGTGGGGTGCCACTGCCTTCTCCTATGTATGCACTACTATGTATAAAATAGATAAATAATGAGAATGTGTTATCTATTTTAATAGAGTAGTAATGTGCTACTCTATAGCGCAGTGAGCTCTACTCAATGCTCCATAGTGACCTAAAAGGGAAGGAAATCCAAAAATAGAGGATATGTGTATATGAATAGGTAATTTACTTTCCTGTATAGTAGAAACTAACACAACATTGCAAAGCAACTATGCTTCAATAAGAATTAATTAAAAATAAAGATAATATCCCCAAAGTGATGCCATGTCCTTTATCTTTACCTCTGTGATGAAAGACCTAGGTCTGGAATGCTGTTAAAGAAAGAAAGAAGGCTTCCCTGTTCACTCAGCAGTAAAGAATCCACCTACCAATGCAGGAGACATGGTTTGATCCCTGATGTGGGAAGATCTCACATGCCATGGAGCAACTAAGCCTGTGAGCCATGAGTATCGAGCCTGTGTTCTACAGCCTGGAAGTTGTAACTACAGAAGCCCTTGGGCCCTAAAGCCTGTGCTCCACAAGAGAAGCCACAGCAATGAGAAGCCTGCACACAACTTGAGAGTAGGCCGCACTCACAGGGCAACTAGACAAAAGCCTGCATAGCAACGATGACCCAGCAGAGCCAAAATAATAATAAAAGTAATAGTAATAGTAAATAAAATTTTTAAAGAAGAAAGAAAAGAGAATCTTAGGCTTTTGAATAATGATATTACATGGGCCCTTCTTCAGCCCCCTATCATGCAGGCAAGACCAGAGTCATTGTTAAAACACTTTATAATGAAAACAAGTCCGTTGTTAAAAGTACTAGAAGTCATCTAAGTCCTTTCATCTGCCCTAACACTTGGTAAAAAGTGAATGGCTTTGCTGACACTGAAGACAGTATTGTGGTTTCTCTCTCCATTTCAAAAGGGTGTTAAGGACCTATCTACTGTGACTAGCGCTGTGCCAGCTATCAGTAGGTTTGCAAAGGATAGAACTATGCCTGACAACTGTCTTCCAGTATGGCTGGTGCTCACGTGACTATTCCCAGCATGTCCATCCAGCAAGGCAGAGATGGTTTTCATGTTGGTTTGTTTTCCTTTACAAGTGTTGTTGCAAAAAGCATGCTATAAACCAAGAACAGTTATAAAATAAGTAATAAAAACAATGGTAAAACACATTGCAAAGATGAAGTGCCATGAAAATGCTATAAGTAATAAGTCTTCCCCTCTACCTTGGCTAGTCTACAGCATAGTTTATAAATCTATTGGTAAGACACAGCTGCCAGGCAAAATTACAGAATGCAAGTAACAGACAGACCTGGGTTCAAATTCTGACTGTTCCTGACTCTGATGAGCCACTGAACTTTGAACATGTTGCTTGACCTTTTTGAGCTTCCTTTTTCTTTGTGCAAAATGGAGCTAGCAATATCTGTCTATGGGGTTACTATAAATCTCAAATTAACTAGTTCCCTGCTAGGTAACTTGTAACTAGTAATAATTAGTAACTAATTATAACGACTACAGTTATAACAACTATACTAATTGTAACTAGTTAGTAAGTAGTTCTCTACTTATTATAGAGACTAGTAAGTTGAAGGTGGCCCTGTGTGCGTGCATGCGTGCTAAGTTGCTGCAGTCGTGCCCAACTCTTCATGACCCTACGAACTGTAGCCAGCCAGGCTCCTCTGTCCATGGAATTCTCCAGGCAAAAGTACTGGAGTGGGTTGCCATGCCCTCCTCCAGAGGATCTTCCTGACCCAAGGACTGAACCCATATCTCATGTCTCCTGCTTTGGCAGGCGGGTTCTTTACCACTGTTGCCACCTGGGAAGCCTGAAGGTGGCCCTAAAACTTACATTTCAGGGCAGAAGTTTTCTCTCCTAGGCTAGATGACAAAACTACTCTCTAAGAACTCTGAAGAAGGAGATATGAGGAAAAAATATCAAAGAGAAAGTAGAAAGAATGGGGAAAATAAAGAAGAAATTGCTACATAGATCATGATCTTTACACTTTGACATTGAGGGGTAAGATGGTTAACACCTTGACTTCACCCTAAGGTACATGTAAGCTGAACAAACTGCTAGATGTAACTTTCATTTCTTATGAATGTGTTCTAATATGTACTTTCTGGCCACTACTCCAAATGCATTTTCTTTCCTTTTTGCTTTAAAATTTTTATTAAAAACTAATACAATCCTTTGAAGTACTCCTATCCCTACCCAAACCATTTCCCTTCCCACCCCAGAGAAAGAAACCATGAGGAAATTGGCATATACCCTTCTTCTTCATGGTCTTACAATTTTTTTCCTACAGTTATAATAAATGCATAATATATGACATCATGAAATTTTTTAAAGAACTTCATACAAACAGTATACTGTAAGTCACCTAGCACAACTCTTTGTTCATTTAGCCAACTTTCAAGGTTGATGCAGGTAGATAAATGTAGATTTTGTTGTTCATTTTAAAAGTTATAGATAAGCTTTTTAAATTCATTATGGTTTATTTTTCTCATGCCTCTATGGGTGAATATTTAGTACTTTCTGATTTTTCCTGTTATATATGTTTTCTAACATTGTCCTAGGATGTGCCCTTTTTGCATGTGTGCTAGAATTCTGTAACTGAAATTGCTGAGTCGTATGATTTACTCATTTGTAACTTTATCAGATAATGCCAAGTGGCCATCTGAAGAGGTGAAAGCAATTCAGACTTCCACTAGTAACATAATAAGTGAATTTGATTGCCTACGTCCTCATCCACACTTGGTAATACCAGACTCTTAGATGCTTACCAGTCTGATGGGTGAAAACTGATCTATCCCTACTGTTTGACAAATTACTTCTGTTTGTGCTATTCATTTTAACTTTGCTCATGGTGCCTTCCCTAATAATGGTTGTTTTCTAATTTTTAAGTTAAATTTATCAATATTTCTGCTAGGGTTTGTGTGTGTTGTTTCTTGTGTAAGAAATAATTATCAACCAGAAATGATAAATTATTCTGCATTTTTTCCTAAAAATTTAAAATATTGCCATTCTTGATTGAGTCTATAAGCCATTGGAATTCATTCTCATATATGATCTGAGATAGGGGTCTAATTTACTTTTTCCATATGGATTCCTAATTTACCCAGCATCATTTGATGTATCCTGTATTCTTCTTACGATGATTTGTAATGATGCCACTCTCAAAAAACACACACACAAATTTATATGTAGAAGGAGGCTTATTTCTCAGCTTTCTGGTCTTTCTGTTGGTTTATCAACAGAAAGACTTATTAGCTTTCTAAAAATCTTGATTTCTGCATGGTGAGCCCTCTATATTTATTATTATTGTTATTATAGTAAGTCCCCTACATACAGATGAGTTCCATTCTGTGAGTGTGTTTGTAAGTCTGATTTATTTGTAAGTCCAACAAAATTACCCTAGATATCCAACTAACACAATCAGCTGTAAAGTACTGTACTGTAATAGGTTTGTAATATTTTTTGCACAAATAATACATAAAAAACACACAAAAATGAAGAAAATATGTTTAGTTTTACAGTACAGTACCTTGAAAAGTACAGTAGTACAATACAACAGCTAGCATCCAGAGGCTGGCATCAAGTGAACAGGCAAGAATAGTTACTGACTGGAGGAGGGAGAGAAGGTGGGAGATGGTAGAGTTTGAAGGATCTATAAAAATAGATCTAAAAAATAGCATATTTATAGATTTAATTTTTTTCTGATATTCCAAACAACTTTCTTAAGTGATTTACAGTGCAAACACAGAATGCAGAGAAAGCCAGAGAACAGGAAAGGGCTTGGAGCACAACAGCTAAACAGACCTGGGTTCCAACTCTGGTTGGTCTCACCTCTAATATTAGCCATGTATCATTGAACACATTGTTTAACCTCTCTGAGCCTCAGTTTCCTTATGTGTACAATGGGGCTGAACTGTATCTATCCTGTAGGGTTCTTGTGGATCTAAATTGGCTAGTAATAATAATTAATGTTAACATTAATAGCATCCAAGAGGCATAACCTGTCAAATCCTCTGCCAAATACTTAGCATAGAGGTTAGCATATTAAAAAGTGCCCTGATGTCTTCTTTCTCTCTCTGCAGATACATGCAAGCGTGCACTCACACACACATCCATCTGTGCTGGGGAAATATGCTAGAGGAAAACATACAAATATTAAATGTCATTTCCCAGGGTTTAGTAGAAGAATGGGCTGCTGGGGAGGTTAATACTAGAAAATGATTCACATTCAGGATTTCTAATTCTACCTTAATTGTATCTGGCTCCAGTTATACTATGGGATCTCCATAAATCTCAGGAAACATTCACCAAATCGTTAACCCAGCCCCACCCCAGCTTACCAAGAGCAGTCTCTCAGGACCCTCTTTTATACCTGGAAGAGCTGTTTGGCCATCATGTCCAATGTGAGCACAACTAAACTTCACCTCACCATGGAAACCCTGCGGATGGAGGATAAGAACAACTCAGTGGAACTAAGAAGAGTCCCAGCATAGATCGAAGCAGTTTTCCAATTCAGCTACAGAGGAAATCCATACAAAGTTACAAAGGCAGATAGAGGAGATGTGGCAAGAGAAGAACACTTCTGAATTTCAAAAATGATGTAAAAAATCTGACAGTAGGAAGGGACAAATAGCTAACAAAATGACAATAGTGTATTTATAGCATATTTACAGTAATAGTGACCTTGCAGACAGTAAAACTGAACAACTGACTTCCACCTGCGTGGATGTTTCAGTAGCGTCATGAGTATTTGTTGTTTTCTTCCCAGCATCAGTCCTGTAGAAGACAATAGCTATGGTCTTGGTTTGGACATTCCTTCTTCTTCTTTTTTTTTTTTTTATGTTCATGTTACCTGAGAAAGCCTTTATTTAATAACGGTCAAGAGATAGAACTCATAACTGGGATTACGCTGGCACACAGTTTGTCAGAGTGGGCACAGGGCTGGTTTGGCTCATTAGAACAAGTGTCTGAACTTTTGTGGAAACACTCAGAACACTCTCTTTCTCAGCTCAGAGTTGGGAGGATGTGAGATTGCAGTAGCTATGACCCTAAGTTGCTGTGTTATTTTTCCATGGCTGCTATAATAAATTACCACAAATTTCATGACTTAAAACAAAAGAAATCTATTGTCTCACAGTCCTGGGGGCCAGAAATCCGAACTTGAGGTGTCAGTAGGGCCATGTTCCTTCCAAGGCTCTAAGCAAGAAGCTTTCCTTGCCTCTTCCACCTTCCTCTAAGGTTGTGACTGTACCATTCCAATCTCTGTCTCCACCTTCACAAGATCTTCTCCTCTTGTTTCTTATAAGAAAACCTGTCATCAGATGTAGGACATATCTGGCTAATCGAGGGTGATTTTATCTCAAGATCCTTCCCTATATCCCCAAAGAACCCTTTTCAAAATAGGGTGCCGTTCACAGATTACAGGAATTTGTAGATGACATATCTCACTGGTTGCCACCATTTAACCCACAACTGTCACCCTGAAAGAAGTCTGTTCCAAGAATGCAGCCAACCCAGTGATGGAGAGAGAAATCTTAGAGCTCATCACTCACAAGAGGACCTTATCAAACTGTGTCTGAAATCAACCCTACTCCCACTGTGTGAGCCATGGGATTTTATTATAATTCCTTAGGCTGAAAATTGGATCCAACTGGGCCTTTTGTTATTCACTTCCCAAAGAGTTTTCACAAATTAAACAAAGAAAAAAGATATTTTGTAACAGAACACCCATCCTTGCTCTTTTAAACAAAAAGAATATCTGCAGGATTCTATGTAATTGAGGAGGATTCAGACTGTCTGCCTTTGGTGACAGGCTCTGAAGGCTTCCCCGTGCAATGTCTTGCACTGCAGGCTGAGAGGATGTGCATGCTCCCAGAATGAGCTCTTCATTCTCCTCCAGCTTTGGTGGGGCTGACCTGGAGCAGGATGCAGAGTTACAGTTGGCTATTGAAAAACTACACTGGCTTCCCTGACGGCTCAGTGGGTAAAGAATCTGCCCGCAATGTGGGAGACACAGGAAACGCGGGTTCAATACTTGGGTTGGGAAGATCTCCTAGAGGGGGAAATGGCAACCCACTCCAGTATTCTTGCCTGGAGAATCCCATGGACAGAGGAGCCTGGCGGGCTACAGTCCACGGGGTTGTAAAGAGTCAGACATGACTGAACACATGCACAGCAGTGTTGAGAAAAGGGAGGCGTTCTAACCTCAACAAGGCAGTGTGGGGTCATGAGAAGCCAGTGGCTTGCAGATCAAAAACATCTGAACTGGCATCCAGCTCTGTGGTGAAGTACGTTGAGCCTTAGATTCCAAAAATGTAAATAAAGACCCTCCTGGAGAACGAGATGAGGAACGCAAGTGTAGGGGGAAGAGAGGATGTCCATGTATTCTCCATGCCTCGTGGCTGCTGACCCAGTGTCCTAGTGGGGGAAGCAGTGGAGGTGAGGCTGGAGGTGCAGGTGGGACTAATGTTTCCTTAGTATCTTTGAGGTGCCAGACTGTGTCGTTTTCTCTCCTTTAATAGTCTAAAGTATAAGGTAATCTGCATTGCACAGCCAAGAAATGCGAAGCTCCAAGCGTTACATAACATCCCCAGCTCACACAGGTAGCAAGTGGCCAGGCTGGAATTTGAACTCAAGTTGGTCTGACTTCAAAGACCACAGTGTTTACATTACTCCACCCTCTCTCATGACACCTAAGAAGGAGACAGTGAGGGCAGAGAAACCATCAACACCACCAAGCAGAGAAACCAAACTAACTCTTACAGAAGCTTACTATGAGCCAGGAACTCTGCTAAGTACTTTTTTAAGTTGCCTTTGAATATTTATGGAAAAAAAACATAGCCAATGTTTATTGAATGCATGCTATATGTCAGGCACTGTTGTAAGAGCTTTATATGCAGTATTGTACTTAAATCTCATAATATCCTTTTGAAAAAAAAGTATTTTTGTTATTGCTGGTATTATTATTGGTTCTGTGTTACAGGTCAAGAGAGTGGCCCAGAGAGGGTGAATAACTTGGACAGGCTAGTAGGGAGCAGGATTTGGACCCAGGCATGTCAGCTCTAGAGCTGCAGCCTGTAGGTGTAGGGAAATACATCAGAGGGTGGTTGGACCCCACACATTACAGGTGCATCCTTCCTATGAGACAAGAAGCTTGCACAGACTGGGCTTGGGAAGGTCCCACTGCCCTCCCTCTGCCACACCTGACACCTTCCCAGCAGCCCTGTGAGGAGCTCCGCTTCCACCCCCTGTAGTGGGGGAGGGCTGAGCAGAAGGTGGGGAGCAGGCCTTCTCTGTCCTTGCGCTTCCCAAGTGGGACTGGAAGTCTCTCCCCACAAAGATTTAAGAATGGAAGGAAGGAGGTAAAAGAGCCTCATCTGCTAAGGGTCGGGGAGTTTATTACTATTATTATTATTACTGTTGTTCTAATGCTGAAACATACAAAACGTTCAGCCATTAAGTCCATTTCAGAACTCTGGGGTCCTTTGTGATTTTTAGAAGAGAGTTTGTTAACATCTTTGAAATTCATGATTCCAGACCTGAACCAAACTGTATTTCTTTTGAATATTACTTAGAGAATATTATTAGGGAAAGCCTTGGCACAATAAATTAGGCATGCTGTTACTATGAGTTTCGTTATGAATATCTACATTGTGATCATAGGACAAATCATGCATTAGATAAAAATGTCCCAGCATGAGGGCTAATCATGTCTATTTTTCTGGCTAAGGCCTGGCCTTTTTTGTACCTGCCTCATGTAACACACTGGGTGTCATGCAATACTGAGCACTGGAAGTCTGGGTGAACCTTCTGGGTGAGGTCCACCCTGGGGAGCCCTAACACCCACATGTCACACGGTTTGCTGGTGGGTTGGAGTCTGCACACAAGCCATGCCTTCTGCATGCAGCTCTCTTCTTTCTGCTTGAAGCTCTGTCTTTGAAGTTACTGGATTTTGTTTTTAAAGCACAAGATTGTAGGGATTATTTTTGGAGAGTTCAAAAAAAACTCTCAAAACATGATTTCACTTATTTTGCATTAAGTAAAAAAATGCAAGATAATATATATTTTGCCATTATAACAAAATAGGTGTGAATAATGCCTGTAGGCATTGCCTTGTATGCCTGCAATGCCTTGTAGGATCAGAATGTGATTTAAAGTGATGTGAAGAGTTAGGATTTAAAAATTTATGTATCGTTTTCTATCTTGTTTAAATAAAATATAATTTTCTAAAATAACAGTAATAGTAGGAATTTTTAATTACCATCAAACACCATTTTTTCAGCTTATAAACAAATGTCATTTTTAAAAACATTTTATTGAAGTATAGTTGATTTACAATGCTGTGTTAGTTTCAGGTTTAAAGTAAAGTGAATCAGTTATACATATACATATATCCAATTTTTTAAGATTCTTTTCCCATATAGATCATTACAGAGTATTGAGCTCCTTGTGCTATACAGTAGGTCCTTATTAGTTACTTAAGCTCCATTATTTTAAATGTGTGAATGAAGATGACAGTTTTCAGAAGCCATGTATAACTATTTTGGTCAACAAGGACTATGTGTGGCAAATAATTGGTTAATAAACAAAGAATTTGGTTAATGTGTGTTGATCAACACAGATATTAGAGATAATTTGTATGAAACTAGTGGTTCAGTTCTTTAAGTGATTAGAAGCTGGGAATGAGGACTCAAAGTCTGTTTGGAAATTGGTCCAAGAGAAGCCTTCTGTAGGACTGGCAGGAGCCAGGCGTAAGTGCTGTGAATTCATGATGTGGCCCCAGACAGGTCACTTCACATCTGCAGCCTCAGGGAGCCCAGATTGGGCATCACCCAAGGGGACCCCTGGTGTCAACTTTGAGGATCTAAACCGATTTTCCATTTGTACATGTGATTTCTCATAATGCCTTGGCTCTATAACCTACAAGCAGGTAGGAAAGAAAGTGATTTCTCTATTTCTGGTCCCATCCTGTCCCTGTGGACTTCTTTTCATTCAGAACAGCTATTTTACGAATTTAATCTGTGAGTCCTCTTTTGTGGGGAGAGGGGCTCGTTATCTCTCTTTCCTGTAAAGTCCCCATAGGATAGTGTTTTGCCCAATAAGTGTTAAGAGATTGATGACGGTCATCACTTTGTGATAAACCGAATCTGCAAAAATGGCTCCATCTCCTCATGAAGGTGCTCACACCCTGAGGTGCCTCTTCAAGCCCCAGCATATCACGTTGGTGCCTCTTAAAAGCCCTCTTCAACAGACCATCATTTCTCATTTAAAATGATTTCTTTTGAATTTCCAATTTAGTCTTGTCTTTTGTTTCTTTCCAATTATTTTTAGGGGGAGTCAGAGCTCCATTATGCGTCCCTGAGAACTTCTTCTGGGGGTTTCTAGAGCAAAACAGTTCTAGAATGGAAAGGGAGAAATATGGTGGAGGAATTCTTGGCCATCAGTATAGTTTATTTAAAAAGACCAGTTTGGAAAACACAGACGAAGGTGACAGATAGAACTTGTCACTGAGAGGTCAAGAAACACAGATGATATTCAGAAGTGCAGTGGTGGAAATGCTTGCAGAAGATTGATCAAGGTGATATTATTACTGTGCTCCCAAACAGGGGGACAACTGAGAGCAAAGCCATACAGCAACAGTTTGGGGACAGCATGGTATTATTTTCAATCAAATTTGCATGCTTTTGTTAAAAAGGTGAATGTTTTTGTGAAGCACATATCCTTTTATCAACCAACCATCACACTATTCCTTATCATATCTATGGATTTGGAGCAAACTTCTGGAGATAGTGAAGGACAGGGAAGCCTGGCATGCTACAATTTATGGAGTCATAAAGAGTTGGACGTGACTTAGTGACTGAACAACAGTCTATATAAGGCACACATTTAAATTTCCTACCTGGTAATGTAAGATCTGAATGAGAAGATCCTTTGACTTTGACTGATTCCTGAAATTAGATGAGAAAACGACCTTATAAAGTGACTTCACTTATTCTCTTAGTTTCAACCATAGAATGTTCACCAGATGAAAAGCAAGAGAAATGGCTCAGTGAAGAAAGTGCCTTATGAATTGTGGCAGGACTTGCAGGACTATCCCTCCGGTCTGTGGCCCAGAATCCATCGAATGCTCTGGAAATACTACACAGAGCAAAGCTGAACTGTGTGGCTTCGTAATTCTATGGTCCTGAAGGTGGGGAGCTTGTCCGAAGTCTTCAGTGATGGGGTTCATCTCAGAGAGAAGTGATCAGAGAGGAGCAAGGCTGTTTGAAAGTGTTCTTTCCCTAGAAGAGGCGTGGTGGAGGCTGAGGGGTGATACTGATCCTCCCCCAAGTTCCTCCAGTAACTCAAGGGGTGGAGGAGAGTATTGTTTGATACAGCAATAGGGTGCCATGTCATCATAACAGGTTGACCTTACCAAGCCCTTACAGGCTCTTCATTGAAAATCTGCCTATACCTATGGCCTGACTGCCTGGGCTTGTGCTATCCTGGATTTTGGCTCTATTTGTGAAACATAATTTGCAAGTTCATGTAGTGTTACAACATCACAGACTAGAAGCACATACTGGGATTAACCGCGGAAGTCATTCGAGGTCACCCCAGCAGACAGGAATTTTGCCCAGCTACCTTACTTGACCTTTTGACTCTCTCAGATACTCTAATCCATGGCAGTTAGCCTCTCTATATCAGAATGCACACTGCAAGGCCAATGCAAAATGCTGGGCCCAAGGTGCCCAGGCTAAGTGTGATGCCCATGCTTCATGGAATGCAAGTACTCCTGATCTGGCACTGCCCACCCTCACAGCTTTTTCTCTCATCACTATCTGCTTTACATTTTAGGTTCCAATATATCACGATGTGGAAGGTCGCTACAGAAGCCATGCTACTCCTTGACCCCTGACCCTTGCTCATGCTGTCAGCTTGAAATACTCAGCCTATCTCCTCTTTAGCTCTTAATAATTCTGTGGAATCATGTAGTTTCCACCTCTTTCAGGAAGACTTCCTGATCTCCCCCATCCACAGCTGAGTTACACACTCCTTATCTCTGCCCATAGAAACCAGTGCCAATTTCTATCACTTCTCTTCACCATAGTACATTACAATCACCAGTTGATGTCTATCCTGCTCAAAATGAGGACCTCACAACTTTGTTCTCCAGTGCCTTGCACAGGGTATATAGTGTTGGATCAGTGATTAGGGAGGGAATGAGTGAAGAGGGGATTTGAAAACCAACATGGAGCACTCATCTGCTGTGTGCACGATACTGTGTCAGATGTGTTATTTAATCTTCAGAAAAATATGCAAAGTGGGCATAATTATTCAATCTCATCAAATGAGGAAAGCTCATAGAGCACAAATACCTTTCTTTAGGTCCTATAATTAGTAACTGACAGCAGCATCTTTTGAATCAAAGCACCCGAGGATGAAATGTCTGTGCTGTCTTCATGATAGCATCAACCCTTCCCTGACAGCCTTGATCTCAAGAACCCTGGCTGAAAGTACCTGGGTCAGACAGAATGGGCTAGTGTGTAAGGCGACCCAGTACTCAACAAGCCTCTTTCCAGATAAGGTCTTTTGCTCTTGACTGTCCACATCTGACCGGTGCACAAATACAGTCATGAGATGGCCAGTCTCCTTGGAAGAACTGCCCAGGATTCAGGTTTCCCTCTTCACCCCTGTATGACCTAGGGTTATTGCCTCAAATTTTTTTATAACTTCACTTCCTACAGATAGCGTTTAGCTTTTATAAAACCCACCCAATTCGTTATCTGCTCACATTTCTCCAGATGTTTTAACTCCCACTCCTGTCTTTCTTAATGACTCTAGGGGTTGATTACCAGCAGGGTTAAAGCTGTCAAATTATTCTTGGCTCTATTCCACTTCTTCTTCTTCTTTTTTTTTAATCCATCTTCAAAGTTCAATTCAAAATCTTCATCCATGGATCAATAATCTTTTTTTTTTCCTTCTAATTTTAGCCAATTCACAGTACTGGAGCTATACAATGGAGAATAGTTTCATTTTCCTATAATTCTACTCATTCTGAAGATTCTGCTATTGGCTTTACTTCTGGGCTTACATCTCTCCTCCCTCCTGCTCACAAAGAACAGAGAACTGAAAAGACAAGAGGAGGATGAACTCTTCAGGAAAGGTCTTCATATGACAGTCTAGGCTTCTTTGGTCTTAGCTTCTTTCTCATGAGGAGAAAAAGGGTATCACTGGGATCCCAGAGAAATCAACAAATTTATACCTGTTGATCTTTAGAGAGTGGAGATTGAAGACAGATATCTTATTCATGCAATACATTTAGTGGAGTCGGCAGACGCTCTTCATTCCAGGTGCCATCATCTATCCACAGTGAGTGAAAGTTACTCAGTCATATCTGACTCTTTGTGACACCATGGATTGTAGCCCACCAGGCTCCTCTGCCCGTTGAATTTTCCAGGCAAGAATACTGGAGGGGTTTGCCATTCTCTTCTCCAGGGGATCTTCCCAACCCGGGATTGAACTCAGGTCTCCTGCATTGCAGGCAGGTTTTTAACTGTCTGAGTCACCAGGGAATCCCAGAAATATGACAAATGGAATGAAACTTGAGACTCACAGAATCATAGCAAGAACTTCACCCTATCCTAAACCCAGAGGTTGGCTACTAACCCCCAGGTGGGGGCTACCCACATCTCTTCCAGCAGCTGGGAGAAAACTAAACTAGACAGTTCAGAGATGAGACCTGATTTGAATTCAAGACCCACATCTACTAACACAAAATTGACAATGGGAAGCAGAAGATACTGCTTTCTCTGAACTTGGATTTTTTTTTTAATTGAAATATGGTTGATGTACAACATTACATGTTACAGGTGTACAATGCAGTGATTCACAATGTTTAAAGGTTATACTCCATTTACAGATTTTATAAAATATTGGCTATATTCCCTGTGTTTGTCATTATATCCTTGTAGCTTATTTTATAACTAATTGTTTGTACCTCTTAGCCCCCTATGCTTATCTCACGACTCCCCACTTCCCTGATAACCACTTGCTCTAAGCTCTAAGTTGATTCCTTTTGTCTCCAAGGTTTTGTATCTGTTTTAGAGAGGGTGGTTTTAAAGGGGCACCAAAGGAAAACCTGATTCTGAGGCCTCAGGGAAGCACTCCAATTGTTCTCTTGTTGAATACTAATGGGAACTAGTGACTCCCTCCTCCATTTAGGGACACAGAGCCTTGGAATAACTTCTGTGATACTCAAAGCATAACATTTTTAAAATATTTAAAATAGCAATAATTAAATATTTATATTGCACTTACTTTACAAAGCACATTTTTATTTAATATTTCTTCTGTGCAATTGAAAAAGCTCTACACTGACTCAGAGTGAGGGCTGCAACATATGATGAAGCTGTATATCATGTTTCCTTTGAAATAACTTTATACATTTTCATAGATATAAAGTTAGAGACCATCATATGGACTGGGTAATCACAGAACAAAAAGTTTTTGGAAATATAAGTAAACTTTTCTTTAAGACCTTGCAACTTCATCTCAAGTGATTCTTGCCATCCACATACTCTTCTCTAAGGCTGAAATTATCCTTTATTATTTTTAACCTACAGTAAAAATTTTTTTAATGTTTTTCATCCATGGTAGCTACTTATATCTCCCCCCAAATACACACACTGCAATAGCATGCTTCTTATCATTAGTTTTCTAAGAATAAAATTTTCCTATCTTTTTGACAAAGGAGTTGGAGTGAATATACACACACATTAGATAAGATTTTAAAATAAAATTTTGTTTTCCAGCAAAGGATGGTAATGAAAACTTTCTCAGGACTAATTCACTGTATATAAGACAGCTTTAGGCTCATGTTTTAAAATATACCACACTGCTTTGGCAGGCCAGCCATGTTTGTCAAAAAGGTATTTTTTATGTCAACAGTGCTTCATAGGCTGATAGGTTTTTTATACATTAATTTTTTTAATCCAAATATTCAAATCCAAATATTGAATATACTTAATTGGATTTGACTATATCTGTTTATTTGGCCAGAATGTTATCAGAGTAGATGAAACCAGATAAAATGGTTAATCTCGGACCACAACTTGTCATCTCTGATCACTCTTTTAGTCTGTATATAATAAGCTGGAACACACAGACATTCCTCATTTGAGTAAGTCACATAAGTTCCTCAATACCTTTACTCATATGTTATCCTCATATTTCATAGAAATATGAAAAGTCATCTATGTATTAGCTTGCTAGGGCTGCCATAACAAACCACCACAGCCTGGGTGATTTAAACAGCAGAAATTAATTTTCTCACTGTTCTAGAGCCTAGAAGGCCAAGATCAAGGTGTTGGCAGGTTGGTTTTTCCTGAGATCTCTTTCTTTGGCATGCAGATGGCTATCTTCTCTCTATTTCTCCACACAGTCTTCCCTCTGCACATGTAGGTCTCCAAATTTCTTCTTCTTATAAGGATACGAGTCATAGTGGATTAGGGCCCACCCTAATGACTTTGTTTTAACCGAATTACCTTTAAAGATCCTATCTCCAAATATAGTCATGCTGTGGCTCTGAGATACCAGGGGTTGGAACTTAGACATTTGAATTTTAAGGGGGGTACAATTCAGCTCATAATAATATATGTTCAGGTGCCCCTTTCCACAAAAAAGAGTTTTTAATCAAAATGTTTGCACATTCTCCAAATAACCAGATTACTAGTTACTTTGGCCCAAGGACCTCAATTAAGTAGGAGCTAAAAATCAAGTAGTCACACTGGCTCTCACCAAATCCAAGTGTTCCCAATAAGTCTCTCAGGCCCTTTGGGAACATTTCATGGTGGTGAGATAGCAATTAAATTCTGTTCAAGAGAGGAAATGGTTAACCGAAGTGTATAAAGCAGCCCCAACAAAAGGAGTTTTGGGTACCTCTAAATCAATCTTTGAAATGTCGTTGTTAGAATGTCTCTGTTCGGACACTACTAATACTATCAAAATGAATTTCCTCTCTGCCTTCCTTATTACATAGTTTCTGAAGAGTAAGAACTTTTATCCTTTTGTTTCCCCTTCTATTGTTACCTGTGCCTGGGGTTCAGTAAATGCGGGTCCAATAATTAAATTCACTCTCTTTAGTGTTGTTCTTTATATCTATGATCTGTGCCACACACTTAAAAGACTCCTGCCTGCTTCTAACACTTATCTTTCTTGTATCCTCCTTACCTAGAATATAAATATTGAGGCCTAGAATATAAATATTGAGGATATGGGCGTTATCTTACATTTATTTAAGTCCCAGTGACTAATTCATTCCTTGTACACAATGGAGTCCAGTCTTGTCTATTGTTCACTGACTCATTTAATAAAATCATATCGCAAATTTCAAGATTTAAAAATCTTTCTTTTATGGTAGAATTGTGACAGCTGAAGCTGTGATGAACACGAGGGGTTCTTTCAGTTTTTGTGTATATTTGAAAATTTTCATAACACAAAGGTGAACAAATTAGAAGAATACAATAGTAAAATATCCTTTGAATATGTTATATTTTGTTTTATTTTTTAAAATATGCAGTTTATGCTGAAAATACTAATTCTCCACCACTCCAACTCAGATTTCATTATTAAATTTCTGGGTGAAATATAACTCAAATAACTTATATAACATCATCAGATTTCATTCACTTTTTTGTAGAAGTTTTTGATAGACTAATAATGTTAATAAACATGGAAGGGATATCTTTAAAGATCAAATGACTTTCCCTGATTTCAGAAGAGATGGTATGGAGAAAGGAACAGGGAGGGTGTGAAAGGGACACATATCTGAGGCCATGCAAAGATGCCAGCAGTAGAAAACAAAGGCAGTCTATAGTGAGCACGTGCTGCAATTCTCTACTCCATCCCACAAGGACTGGAAGACAGACAGCCAGAAGGAATAAAATATCTAGAACTGCTCTTTAAGGGATGGGAGAACCCAGTGACGCTTTGAGTGGCCTGACAAAACATCTTGAATTGCTTCTTAAACCTTTAGGACTTGGCAAAATTCAAAACACGTTTTGCCAGGCGCTTTTTCCCTTAATTTTTAAGCCCCTGTGTATTTCAAGGGAAATTTAATCCGTATGTTTCTGATTCATTTACACTTAACTCATCAAAATGCTGTTTTTTGAGAGTTATTTGATGTCTGAGATGCCGTATGAGCATTTTGTATAAGTTTTTCTTTTTATTCAAACCATAAAGTTGCTTTTTGCCAGCAGTGTGCAGAACCTCAACCACTGGAGACTTAATCTCAATTTTTAAATAAGGACCCACTAAATTCAAGGGTCTTTTTATTTTCCCAAACATTTTCTCTTGTTGCTACATGAGAATGCATGACTTGTCAAGGAGGACTCTAACCAGTCACTGAAGAAACACACAAGAAATAAGACAGCCTTCCTTGAAACGATGTTGTTTTCAACAAAGGATATCTTTTCTGCACACTTTTGGGAAAGTTTTTTCCAATGAATCAGTATGAGCTCTATATTTTTAGAACTTTTGGTATCAGCCTCCATCGTAACACTGATTCAACACTCAGTTGTAGTGATTTATGCATGAGTTTGTCTTCCTTTTTGGACTGGGTGTTTGTTAGGATTTTTGGTGGCAAACAAGCCACCTCTTACAAAGCAAAATGAAATAGGGAATTCACTGAGGGTATTTTAGGTATGCCAGAATAGGTGGAAGGATAGAGAATTGAACCTGGAAAATTCTAGGCATTCAGGCATTTCCAAGGGAAAATGAGTGACTCTTCCATTCTTTTATCACTAACCTCAAGATTCAGAGAAAGCAGGGGTTCAGTAGTTTCAGTTTGCTTTATGTGCATACTTCCTTGGTAGGAGGTGGACAGAACATCTATTTTTCTATCTTGGATAAAAGGCTCATGGTGGGAGAAGGTAGTTCCTCAGGAGGAATTAGAGAAGAGGAACTGAGTACTGTCAGCATCTTCAGGACAGAGATTGTTCTTCATCTTCATATCCCTAGAGTCCAGGAGAGGGCTTGGAACATGGTCCATATTTTAAAGCCTGAATTAAGCATTAAGGAACCATTTCTTTAAAAGCAGACAATGATAGAGCAGTTTATATACCTGTATGACTGACAAATGCATTAAAATAGAATTGAGGGATTTCTGATCAAGTAAGACAAAGTAAATATATTCAATCCTGTCTACTCCTTGGAAAGAATGCATAAAGCAGCTATTTGCAGACTGTCAAATGTAAATAGCACTAGGCAGACTGAGAAGAAGACCAGAGTTCAAAATACCATCAAACCAATGATGAGTTGAAGTTAAAATTTATATTCCCCACAGTATCCATTGGCTTAGATCCAGTATACTAGAAGTGAGTACCAAGGTGCAGAGAGAGCTCCAGGAGAAACTCTCTAGATATGGCTCAAGGAGAGGGAAAGGGAAATTCTAATACTCTATCATGTAGAAATCTACCCTTTGACTTCCCCTTTCTTTCGTTTTCCCATGCCACAGACACCAAGCAATCCTGTGTTGGCAGTAGCAGTCTGCAACAGGATCTAAAACTCTCATGGAGGGGGGCCTTCCTCTCCATTCAGTGTAGCTGTGGTTCCAAGAGTGTAGAGCCAACTCCTATGGGTTTTACTCTCTGTCTTCCTGCCACTTGGCCCTAGACATGGGCACAGTGGAGAAGTGCACTGAAGAGCAGGGTAATTAATGCCCTACCTTTCTGGTTGGAGGGCCAAAAAGAGGGGCCTCCAGAGAACCAAAAGTAGTAGGGATTTTGCAGAGAGAGGGAAACTAGAGAAAGCAAAATCATAAAGGTGTTTATGAACTCCAGGGCTCACCATCTGACCCATACACACATGAATTTGATCTGATTCAGCAAATATTTTGAGAACTGAACTAACAGATAAAACCACAGACTGCATTGCAGACTGTCTGCTGGGAAGGCTCACACGTGAGACAGATCTGATACTGCAAAAGCTCAGACAATTGAACTACATTGGATTCACAACCAACAGCATGCATATTGGAACTTGCAACCTGACCCTACAATGTTTTTTAAAAGATATAAACAAGTCCCAGAGTTTGAAAATATTCCAAGGACTATGGCAAAAACGTAAAATTTCTCAGCAGACAAAGAACCAGAAAACTCTCAACTTACATGGGAAAGGACAATCAACAGCCGCCAATGGCACAATGGCAAAATTAGTGGAAATATCTATTGATGCCTTTAAAGAAGCTCTTATACAAATGGTCCAGAAAGCAACTGAAAACTCTTTAATTTTTCCATTCTCAAAATGACTAGAAAAATTAAAATTTCAGGAAATAAAGATTCAAGAACAAACTGAAAAGAAATAGAACTGAGAAACATGATGACTGGTGGGCTCAACCATAGAGAAGCAGAGTAAGAGGAAAAAATTGGTAAACTTGAATATAGGTGAATATAAATGATCAATCTGAAAAACAGAGAGAAAAAGATTGAAATAAAAATGTACAGAACCTTAGGCACCTGTGAATCGTAACTAAAGATTTAATATTTGTGTTACCCAGAAGGGAAGGAAAATAGTTCAGCTACCAAAACATTTGAAGAAATAAGGGCTGAAGACTCTCCACATTCAGCAGACATCAATTATAGAAACAGGGAAGAAATATTAATAAAAGAGAATAAACAGAAAATTAAACAATAAAAATAAAATTGAAAAAAATGGAGGGAATAAACAGAAAACAAATACATTAATAGAACTGAATCCAAATATATCATTAATTGCATTAAATGCAAATGGCTTAAATGTATCAATTAAAAGAGCTTGGCAAATGAATTTTTTTTTATAAGAAACTAATTTTAAATTAGCACTATAGGTAGGTAAAAAGCTAAAGGATGAAAAATACCATGCACTATACCAAACAATGGGGCTTCCCAGGTGCCTCAGTGGTATAGAATCGGCCTGCCAACGCAGGAGACACAAGACATGTGAGTTTGATCCCTGAGTCAGGAAGATCCCCTGGCGGAGGAAATGGCAACCCACTCCAGTATTCTTTCCTGGAAAACTCCATGGACAGAGGAGTCTGGCGGGCTATAGTCCATGAGGTTACAAAGAGTCAGACACGACTAAAAGACTAAGCATGCATGCATACCAAACACTAGTTAAATAAAACTGGAGTGGCTTTATTAATTATATCAGACAGAGTAGAATTCAGAGAAAAGAAAATTGTGAAGCAAAAAGAAGAATGTTTCATAAAAATATTTTTAAATTCACCAAGTGAAAAATAACAATCATAAATCTTTATGAGCTTAACAATAGAGCTTTAAAAAATGAAGCAAAAACTGACAGACTTGAAAAGGAATAGACAAATTCACAATTACTGCTAGACACTGTAACACTTGTCTCTCAGTAATAGAAATCCCAAAGGGAAATATTTAGAGGTACAGTTAAAAGGATGTCTAGAGAAAATTTTATGGCTGCAAATGTTTATATATTTTTAGAATTCTCAAAGCAGCTATCTAATCTTCCAGCTTAAGAAATTAGAAAAAGCAGCAAAACATATCCAAAGAGAACAGAATGAAGAAAATAGAAAAGGTAAGAGCAGAGATCAATAAAATAGAAAATAGGAGTAAAAAAGAAAAAAAATTAATAAAATAGACAGTTATTTCTTTAAAAAGATTAAAAGAATTGACAAACCACTAGCAAGAATAACAAGAGGAAAAAGTAAGAAGGAAGAAATTACCAATACTAAGAATTAAAGAGAAAATAATAATTTCAGACTCCACAAATATTGAAAGGGTAATAAAGGGATACTTTGAGTGACTCTATGCACACAAATTCAATTGGACACCAAATGAATCAATTTCTTGAAAAACAAATACTACCAAAACTAGCCCAAGATAAAAATAGATAATATAAATAAGTCTATAACTCTATATTCTTATAACCATATACATGCAATGAACTTAGTTTTTATATAAGGTGTAAGGTATATACATATGTATATACATATACATAACTTGAAACAGATTATAGATCTACAGGTAACACATACAGTTATAACACTTTTAGAAGAAAACAAGGGATAAAATATTTGGGGCCTGGCATTAGGCAGGGATTTCTTACACATTATACCAAAGAAGGTTCCATAAAGGGGAAAAAAAAAAAAAGATAAATTGAGCTTTATAAAAGGTAGATACTTTTGCTCTCTGAAAGAAAGAAAAAGAAAAGCAGTTTATAAGCTGGGAGAAAACATTGCAAACCAAATATTTGGTAAAGGACTTTTTCTAATATACTTTTTTAAAAACCTCAAAACTCAATAGTAAGGAAAAAACTTCCAATTAAAAGATGGAACATTTTACCAACAATGGCAGCAAATAAGTACATGAAAAAATGCTCAGCATCATAAGCCATTAGGAGAATTCAAATTAAAACTGTGATGAGGTACCACTAATATCTACTAGAAGGTATACAATTTTAAAAACAAGGAGTTGGACTGATGGTAGATAAAAGTGGAGTCATCTGACAACCTAAGTGCCCTAAAAAAATGGAATTTGACTTTGACTAATCTCATTGGATGGCTTCCAGATGAAGCTAGTGGTAAAGAACCCATCTGCCAATGCAAGAGACATAAGAGATACGGGTTTGATCCCTGGGTCAGAAAGATCCCTTGGAGGAGGGCATAGCAACACACTCGAGTATTCTTGCCTGGAGAATCCCATGGACAGAAGAGCCTGGCGGGCTACAGTCCACAGGGTCACAACGAGCTGGACATGACTGAAGCGGCTGAGCACACATGCATGCAATCTCATGGATACTTACCAGAAAAAAAAAAAAAAAGAGCCACTTAGTCTTCCCCCTTGAGACCCAGCTGAATGCAGTATTGATGCTTATTGAAGGTGAGTAGGAATTTAGGAATTACACACAAAAAAGGTAATCCAACTAAATACTTAAAGCACAGGTTTGCCACATTCTGTACTTTTGTCAAGGCATGGGTATCTGAATTCAGGCTGGTGCATTATAATTAGGTTGTAACTGTCACCTTCATAAATAAAAACAATGTGTTTCAACTATTTTCATAGTTGAATATAATGTTTCAAAAGCAATGTACTTGGGGAGGGACTGTAGAGAAAGGCAGATCATTGTGACAGCTGTCCCAGGGACCATTATCAAGGCATTCATCCATAAAGAAGAACTAAATATGAGCCCTCCTAGATTTTAATCATACCCAAGTCTGAAGATAAACAAGAAATGTTAAACACACAAAAGAAGCACTACAATAGCTTAGAGTATGACGTAGGAAACAAATTAATACATAAAAATTGATTTACATGAAAATATTTCATCTCCTCCAAAACAGGCAAAACATGGAGCAGAAATTGACGAAACAACTGACCTAAAGCCCACAAACATCCAAAGTAGAATGTAGTTAAAGACAATAGAATCTAGAGAACCGTTTACAGACAGGGAGGGGTGTCTGCTGTACTTAATCTACATCTTGGCTCCAGCACTAACTTGCCATACAACCTGGGAAAATGATCTAAGTTTTTTGAGGATCGGTTTCATAATATCTATAAAATGGCATTTTAAAAGTAACTATTTAACATGGTCGTTTGGGTTAAATGAGAAAAAGCATGAGAAACACAACTTAAAATAGCTCCTGGCACATAGCAAGGACTGAAAAGATATTAGCCATTGATTTTATCTTCATCGTCATAGAAGAAACATGCTGATAGCCTTCCAACATCCAAGCATTAGGAAAGGTATACAGTTTGCAGAACCTCAAAGCTCTAAAAGAACATATATAAATCACTGATTGTTCAGTCCCACTGGGAAGCGTCCACTTTCCTGTGACATTGTGCAAGGAACTCTGCCCAGGTGTTAGGAGTTCAGAATAGTTGGCCTAGTTTTGTCACCAGTTGGCTGGGTGGCTTTGAAGTAGTCACCTCCCCTTTCTGGACTTGAGTCCATGCCTGTAAATGGTTGAGTTGGCCTCAGCCCTCTCTCTTGTCCTTTCCAGCACTCACATTTTATTAAATCTGTTATGAAGTGCCACAGGCTTCATGTGATCATCCTACCACCTACTAACCCATCCTTCATTGTTATAGCCCAGACAGACACATCAACTCAAAGGAGGAGTGCTGCAGCTCAGACACATTCTAGCTTTGTCTTCCTCAGTAAGAAAACATATACACAATGGAATATTACTCAGCCATTAAAAAAAATACATTTGAACCGGTTCTACTGAGATGGATGAAACTGGAGCCCATTATACAGAGTGAAGTAAGCCAGAAAGAAAAACAACAATACAGTATACTAATGCATATATATGGAATCTGAAAGATGGTAACGATAACCCTATATGCGGGACAGAATGAGAGACACAGATGCATGGAACAATTTTATGGACTCTGAGGGAGAAGGTGAGGGTGGGCCGTTCTGGGAGAATGGCATTGAGACATGTGTATTGTCATATGTGAAACAGAGCACCATTCCATGTTCGATGCATGTGACAAGGGCTCGGGGCCGGGGCAGTGGGATGATCCAGAGGGATGGGAGGGGGAGGGAGGTGGGTGGGGGGTTCGGGAAGGGGAACACATGTAAACCCATGGCTGATTCTTGTCAATGTATGGCAAAAACTATTACAATACTGTAAAGTAATTAGCCCCCAAGTAAAATAAATAAATTTATAAAAAAAAAAAAAAAAGAAAACAGAGAAAGCCTGACATCTCCCGTCCCCAGATTAATGACACCCTGAGGGTATCTGCGAGATTCCTCCAGGTGCTCTGCTGGCTGGTCTTTTGTGCTGGTAATGCTTTTAGTATGACATTGTCTTTACTTTTGTTTCTGGCAAGAATTAATAAATTACTTATGATATTTAATAAGAAGCAGATGCTCCCAATGAGAATGGGGCCTGGTTGCCCATTAATTCTGGTTGGGTTTTTCTTGCCATGGTGAATGGAAGCAGACAGAGTAGGTGATCCACACGATATTTTGCAAGACCAAAGTTGTCTGCAGACAGTAGAGCTGAGAACAATTGCTCTGTGTAATTCAAAATGGATGGACCAATGATGTGATGTTCAAAATTAGAAAAAGCATTTGGTTTCTATAGTTAAAAGCTAATGGGCCCTATGGCCCTGAAACTGTTACAGATGCTAAGAAGTGATATTCTGTAACAGAGATGGTAAAGGTAATGAGTCAATAGTTGCTAAAAAGCTGCTCTGAACAACACTTTATCTTAGGACTATAGATGGTACAATGTGAAAAGAATAATATTTATTAGGCACTAACACTGTGTCAAGCACATATTCGGAATAATAAATCTATGGGCCTTGACTCACATATATTAAATAATTTGTCAAATATCATTTACCTGGTTCAGTTTGATTCCGGTATTTGAATTCTTGTAGATCAACAGCCTGTGTGTATGAAGTCTTGTTTTATGTGTTTTGCTTTGTTCTATAAAGCCTTAACTTTCAGAGATGTTACACTCCAGTTAGACAAGTAAAACAAGATGACAGTTTACAGCTGTACCTGTAAGTGTTCAAATAGCATATGGTATACATAAGCCACTGTGGTAGATAAAATTACAATTCTGAGCAGTGAATTGCTGCCTCCACAACAGGAGTATACATCCCTGTCTCAATGATGTTTGGCCACATGACATGCTTTGGCCTTCTGATGGGTGCAGAGTACTTGACTGAACCTTGATTTTGGGACTGGCCATGTGATTCTGCTTGGCTAATGGAACTTTAACAGACACGTTACTAGCAGAGAACTGATGTACTCATGGCGTAGGGCTTCTTTCTCGTGCCTCTGTGGTTGCCACCAGAAGAGCTTCCTTCCCCGGTATTTGAGTCTTTTGAGACTAGGGCCCAGAATGCACACATGTGAAGCAGACCTGAGCCCAGCCAACAGCAATGGGACAAGCCCAGCTGGACCCATAGCTTGAAACAGAGATGTCGAGCAGCCTCATATGAGTGAGGATAAATGTTGCTTGGTAAAATCATTAAGTTCAGGTGGCCTATTTGACAGCAATAGCCTTTGCAGTCACCACAAGCAGAAACTCTGACATAATGGGGAATAGAGTTATTCTCTGCTCCAACTATAAAATCAATACCATTTGAATTAGAGCAAAAATATTCAAAGTTGCCCTAATGGAAAGAATGACTTTCAGATCAGACTAATACTTGACAAACAGAATTGATCCTCTAAGGCAATCAGAAGGAGCTGGGTTAAGTTTGAAAGCCTCAAGAAAAGATTCAGAGAAGTCTGTGTTGGCGGAGTTCACCCCAGGACAGTCAAGGGGAGAGATCCAACCCACACACCCCAGTTTCTATAGGAACTACATCCCTGTTGGGATGAATGCACATCATAACCTAGAGGGATTCAACAACTGATATAGTACAAATACCACTTGTCCGGTACAGGGCTCAGCAAACATCCTTCATCTTCCCTGTGGTGATGCAGCTTCCCGTGACCAACGGCCTGTGGGGAGAAAATGAACTAGTTGTGTCAACTAGAATCCTCAGGTCTGAGAAACATAGCAACAGTTATGTGGTCAGTGTATATTAACATGTCGGTATTTTGGTTACATGGCAGTCTGCAAACTTGGTTAGTAAGAATCTGACTTTGAAAAACACATCTGCTCTCTGTTTGCTGACATAGTTAAGTTTAACAGACAGAAAAGTAGTGACCAGACTAAGGCAAAATCCACAGGGCAAACCTATTAGTAGCCACTGATGTCTTCTGGAGATATCATGACCTCATCAGCAGGGTCCTTCCCCATTTAAAATGCTATTACAGCTGGGCATATACCCAGAGAAAATTATAATTCAAAAAAGCACATGCACCCCAATGTTCATTACAGCACTATTTACAATAGCTAGGACATGAAAGCAACCTAAATGTACATCAACAGAGGAATGGATAAAGAAGATATGATACACACACACACACACACACACGCACGCACAATGGAATATTACTCAGCCATATAAAGGAATGAAACTGAATCCTTTGTAGAGATGTGGATGGACCTAGAGTCTGTCATACAGAGTGAAGTAAGTCAGAAGGAGAAAAATATTGTATATAAATGCATATATGTGGGATCTAAAAAAATGGTATAGATGATCTTATTTGAAAAACAGGAATAGAGAAACAGATGTATAGAGCAAATTTATGGATACCAAGGGGAGATATGGCGGGGGGGGGGGGTTGGGATGAACTGGGATTGACATACATACATTATTGATATTTTGTATAAAATCGATAACTAATGAGAACCTACTGCACAGGGAACTCTACTCAATGCTCTGTGGTAACCTAAATAGGAAGGAAATTTTTTAAAAAAAGGGTATATATTTATACACATAGCTGATTCACTTTGCTGTATAGTAGAAACTAACACCACATTGTAAAGCAACTATACTCTAGCAAAATTTTTTTAAAAATGCTAGTACAGCTGGCAAGAAGAAATGTTCATTTAAACATGTTTAATTTTGAAATTTTATGATTCTTCAATATAATTATTGCAAAATAAGTTGTATAGTTAATAAGAGCCAAACAAATTAGAATATGGAGGATTATTATGACCTAAGGAATCAGGGAAGACTATTTCACAGGAAGTGGGAAGACCCACTTGGCAGGTGGGTTAAAAATGTGACAAGATAATGGATTCAACATTTTGGAGAAAAATGTGAACATGGAATCTGGTTTCTTTGTAAATATTCAATGACAAAGGAATCCTACTCATTAGACATGGTAGGAAGTTTCTGTGAAAAGAAAGAAAATCATGCAGGAATTGACAGTGAAAATGAAAAGCTATACGATCAATGAAATATATACATAATATACCTAAAACTTTTCAGAGCATAGAAGTAAATATTCTGGGGAGAAACAGCTGTGGGTGTTCTAAGGGTATATAAAGTGCTTAATGAGAGGTAGATGCTCACAAAACATTTCTTAGAGCTATTGTTTTCAAATATGCATCCTTTTATGAGGAGATGAAGCTCACAGAGTTGGGCCAGATTGGTAAATAAGTAGACATATATATACTAACTTTTGGGACTTAATCCCCATCATTAATCATAGAAGACTTCCAATTAGTTGGCGTGATTAATATTATAAACCTTCCCTGAGAACCTTCAAATACTTTCACATCTATTTCTTCAGTCTGTCATCTTAAAAATCAGCAGATATATAATTAACTTTATTTTGGGTGTGAAACCCAAACATGAAAGAGGGTAAGACTTATTCAAGGTTTCTCAGCTAACTGGTAAGAGATGAAGTTAACTAGTAAGTGCTTTCCTGGAACAAGCTCCTGAGAATCTACTTGTGTGCATCTCTCCCCAACTCTGCATTCAGCCATGTGACATTGGTAGCTTGAGACTGGCCACCATGGGAGTACTTACACACAGAAATACAAATCAGGGATTATGCCCCCCTCCTTGAGAGGAGGTTGTTAAACATTTTAGCACCCATCATTAACTAGAATACTGGTTGTGTAGACAAATGTTCCATCCTGTCTACCCAAGAGCATCAACAGGTTGAATCTTGCTCTGGTATAATGCTTCTATCCTGCTGACCCTCTCTCATGGGGGCACTTACAAGAGCCCACAGATGAACAAGCAGATACCTCTAGGCTAATCTCTAGCTCTTTACAGAAATTTAGTGTTACCGCTATTCTGTTAATTAATGTGAAGACAAGCTTGGCGGGGGGGGGGGGGCGTGGGGAACAAAACATTTAGACTTTAGCAATTTCATAAAAGTCAAATACCTTGTGGAACTATAACTTTGGGCTTCCCTGGTGGCTCAGTGGCAAGGAATTCGCCTGCCACACAGGAGGCTTGGGTTCAATCCCTGGGTCAGGAAGAATTTCTGGAGAAAGAAATGGCAAACCACTCTAGTATTCTTGCTGGGAAATCCCATGTACAGAGGAGTCTGGTGGGCTGTAGTCCATGGGGTTGCAAAGAGTCGGACCTGACTCAGCGACTTTAAACCTTTGGTTTGCCCACATAGTATAATGAACCTTAACATGTTTGAATCCTGGAGTTGATGACCAAATATTCCAGTCAGGTAAATAGATAAGCATATCATGCTTGGATATTGAATAATTATAATTTTATTCACCTATCATTGTAAAGAGGTAATTGCATTTAAAATATTAATGTCAATTTACTATAAGCCAATGTTTCTCAAAGCTATGGTTTTTCCAGCGGTCATGTATGGATGTGAGAGTTGGACCATAAAGAAAGCTGAGTGCCGCGATTGATGCTTTTGAACTGTGGTGTTGGAGAAGACTCTTGAGAGTCCCTTGGGCTGCAAGGAGATCCAACCAGTCAATCCTAAAGGAAATCAGTCCTGAATATTCATTGGAAGGACTGATGGTGAAGCTGAAACTCCAATACTTTGGCCACCTGATGTGAAGAGCTGACTCATTTGAAAAGACCCTGATGCTGGGAAAGATTGAAGGTGGGAGAAGAAGGGGACGACAGAGGATGAGATGGCTGGATGACGTCACCGACTCAATGGGCATGAGTTTGAGTAAACTCCAGGAGTTGGTGATGGACAGGGAGGCCTGGCTTGCTGCAGTCAATGGGGTTGTAAACAGTCAGAGATGACTGAGTGACTGAACGAACTGAACTGAACTGAATGTTTCTCATATACTTTAGGTGTTTTACTTTGTCTGTAATTATAAAAACTACAGAGTGATTATGATTTTTCAAAGCACTTATCACAAATGCCACATGGCTAAGTAATAGAATAAAGATAAACTTGTAAATTTAGGTTATTATATTCCTCTGATCCTCCACCATTCAATCTTTAATTGACCATGTCTCTTTCTTCTGCAAAGACTTTATGTAGCCAAAGAGAGTCAACAAAAACACCATCAGTACCAAAAAAAAAAAAAAAAAATGAAAGGAAGCCAGTAAGAAAAGCAGATTGCAGTAGGAATAGAAAGATCTGGAAGTCACAATAATTACATTTTTACTTTAACTTAGTGAGTGCTAAAGAAAACAATATTGCCTGGCCTGGCTGCAAAGCTCACTATATTTTACACAGAAATTGGAAGATAGAGGATTTCCTTTTTAAGCATGTATCCAAGGATTATACCATTATGACAAGGCCTAACTTGCTTTCAAAGAGGGCAAATGATGAGATGAAACTCATCAACTACCTCTTCAATGATAAGCTGATTCTATATGAAAAAGAAATGAGTAACTAATGTTCAATTCTCAGTGAATGTTCTCTCAAGGCCTCAAATGCTGTGGTCTTTCACTGGGCCACCCTCTTTCTTGCCCTTGAGTATGACCTTAGAGAATTCAAGCCACTTGGGAGCATGCCCTCATTGTAGAATGCCAGATTTTAACCATAAAACCATATCAGGCAAATGAGGATAAGCCCAGGAGCCACTCTGCCATGTAATAGAGGTCCCCAACCTCCAGGTCACAGGATTCATACCTCCTGTCAAATCAGCAGTGGCATTAGGTTAGAAATAAAATGCACAATCAATGCCATGTGCTTGAACCATCCAGAAACCAACCCCTCCCCGGTCCATGGGAAAATTGTCTTCCACAAAAACAGTCCCTGGTCCCAAGAAAATTGGGGACTGCTGAGAGGCTTAGAAACAGTCTCAAGCCCTGTAAGATAAGCCAAGGGAGTTTTTAATCAGCATCCCAGGTGAGATGGAGTTGAAGCTAGTTTTGAGCAGCAGTGGTTTAGACGATAACATGTCCACGGTGATTGCGTGAAACGTAGGAATCAAGGATTTTGATGTTTTAATCGCTAAAATTCCTTCTTTCCACGAGTAGATTGCAGTTTGGATCAGCAGGAACCCTAGTAGAACTGTATCCTTTCTCCAAGGGGAAAGGCATAAAAGAGAAAGAAATGAGGGAAAGGGAAAAGCATGTGGGAGAGAAAGGAAGAAGGGATGAGGGAAAGAGAGAAGTTGTATTATGTTCTTTTATGCACTAGACAACTGCTGCTGCTAAGTGGCTTCAGTCGTGTCTGACTTTGTGTGACCCTATGGACTGTAGTCCTCCAGGCTCCTCTCTCCATGGGATTCTCCAGGCAAGAGTACTGAAGTGGATTGCCATGCCCTCTTCCATGGGATCTTCCCAACCCAGGGATCAAACCCATGTCCCTTATATCTTCTGCATTGGCAGGCAGGTACTTTATCACTAATGCCACCTGGGAAGCTAGACAACTAATCCAGCCCTAACAAGGGAAGAGTCAGCTCAAATGAGGAGGTTTTCCTTATGTTGTAAGACCTAGCTTGGGTACCTTAACCTTAACTCTACTTTTAGGGCCAATTATTGGCATCTCCAGCAAGTAATTTTTACTTATAAACATCTCTGCATTGTTGTGAGTGAGAAGATATTAATATAAGGGTGAGTCAACTCAACAGACATGAATATGAGCAAACGCTGGGAGAGAGTGAAGCACAGGGAAGCTGACATGCTGCAGTCCATGGGGTTACAGAGTTGGACATGACTGAGTGAATGAACTGAACTGAGCCCCAGTAGAACCATTATTTAAATTCTGTGCCCTTGTTGTATGTACCCTCAATAAGTGATGTATAACCCGGTTATGGCACAAAGTGAAAATTAGAACTTACACTTCATGCTGAAGCTAAACTCCTCCTCAACTAAGAAGAAATAAACTCCATTCTAAACATTGACACTAGGTTAGAATTGCAAAGTGGGGAAAGAAATAAGAGAAGAAATTTAGTTGAGCCCCAGTAAAAAATTTTTCCCAGTGACCATGAACAAAAACAAGAGAGAGTAGGGGAAATAAAACCCTCTCTTCTAACGTAATAGCTTTAGTTAATTTTACTGTGCTAAGTAATCTGATTTCCTATAAATTAGCTGCTCTTTTAGCTGAGGCTCACTTTAAAAAAAAAAAGGCAAGATAATAAAATGTACAGCATTTATTGTGCATGCAGCACATCCAGGATTCATGACTTGGAACTCCAAATCAGAACGAGGAATTTGGAACACAAAACATAGAATGTGCAGCATGGCATTACATGGAGCCCAGCCGGGAGAATGCACAGAAACCAAGTACAGTTGGCACTTTATAATTACAAGTGGCACAACACTGTGGCAGAGATCTAGTGTTTTTTAATGCATGTGACTCAATATGGAATGTTTCTGTTCATGGTGTATTACTATCGACTTTGACAACTGGCCAGGTGCTGTATGTGTACTGAATTAACAGAAATTGGGGATAGATTTACCTAAGCAATACACAGTCACACCTTGCATGGCCAAGAAAGGCAAGGTACTGGGATGTCGATTTGTATTTGTATACAGGAGCACACAAACACCTATATACTCAGTTTCATAAAGACAGATACATCTATATATTTATATATGTCTGTCTTTATGAAATCATATCTTTTTGAAAAATATCTATGCCTTTATGAAATATATATTGTATACACATATTATATATAGAGAGAGAGAAAGAGAGAGAGAACACATTTGTTAGGAGTAACATAACGTGCAGCAAGCAGCGCTTAATTGAAAACGTATTTTTGAGAGCCATTAGGAACAAGGTAGCTGAATAAAGAAACAGATAAGGTAGTTGAATAAAGAAACAGCAATCCTTTTATCTTCTGCCCTTTTTTTTTTTTTTCTCTCATTTCCCCTCAACTTAGTTCCAGGTTCTTGTGACAATAGGTAACTAAACGAGCTTTAGGGTTTTATGGGCAAAATATGAAAGTGTTTTCTCCCCCTGGTTCTTTCAAAGTTAATTTACCCAGTAGAGTGGAGGACCAGATTCTGTCCTTGTGTTTCCATAAATCTGAGGCTTTGTAGGTGTTAATCATGAGCATAGACAGTATCAGTCTAGGAAAAAAACATTTGGACTATTTTGTTTACTAATCAAATAAAAATAGTGGAACTGTGATTGGGTTTGTTAAATATATAAAATAATTTTGAAACAATATTTTCAGAATATTTACGTTTTTATCAAATGAACACTGTATCTCTCTCTCCCTCAGAAAGATTTTACAATTGTGTATCTAGTACACAACTTTGTGTACTTCACATTTCTTGTTAGAATTATCAAGAATTTTATGGTAAAATATTTTGGAATTTTAGACATATTATTTAAAATGTTGTCTTTTATTTTTCTACTTTGTTATATGTTTCAATGGCCAGAATTCAGAACAGTGTTACATATAAATGGGAATAGCAGACATCCTTAATCCGTATCTCCTTATTTTAAAAGGAGTGTTTTCAGTATTTTATTTAAAAAATGCTATTTAATATAAATGTTCTCTACCACACGAGGTAAGTATCTTTCTAATCCTAGTTGCTGAAGTTATTTTTTTCTAAGCTTTGATGGGTATTTAATTTTATTAAACACCATTAAAGAATCTTCTGAGATTGTATACGTGGCTTTTTTCATTGGACCTTGGTTGTGCTGTGTGCAACATGAAGAAATGTCCTAATGTTTAGGTCCCACCCATTCCTGCATTAACATTCTTGGCAGAAGCAGATTTTTTCTTTTACTAGATATAGTTTAATTCATTTGCTAATATTTTATTGTCTATAATTTTCTTATGCTATTTCTGTTAGGGTTTTATTGTAGTTTATAAAATGATCTGGATAGGGCTTCCTTGGTAGCTCAGTGGTAAAGAACCTGCCTGCCAGTGCAGGAGACACAGGTTTGATCACTGATCCTGGAAGATCCCAAATGTTGTGGAGCAGCTAAGTCCATGCGCCACAACTTTTGAGCCTGGGGCTCTAGAGCCCAGGCTGTTAAACAGGAGAGGACATTGCAATGAGAAGACTTTGGACCACAACTAGAGAGTAGCCCCCTGCTTGTCACAACTAGAGAAAAGCCAGCACAGCAATGAAGACCCAGAACAGCCATTAAAAAAAAAAGATCTGGATAGCTTTTCAAACTCTTTCCATGTTCTGGAACAATTTATTAAGTTTACTCTTTAAAAACGTGATTGACAAATCCCAGAGTCTTTAGTAGAAATAATTCTTTGGTAAGGTTTTTTGTTTTGTTTTGGGATTTTTTTCCCAATTTTTTTCTAGGTCCCCATATTCTGGTTTTTAAATTTTAAGTTTTCCTCACTATTTTAAACAGTAAATGATTCTGTCTACTAAAATTCTCACATTTGTAAGCATATTTATAGTAACATTTTTATCACTCTCTGTATTTTTAAAAGTATTATCTGCATTTGCTTATATGACCTATATCAGTTACAGCTTTTTCCATATTTTATTTCTATTTTGTAAAAATTTAAATTACTAAAAGCTTATCCTTTTTTCCTTCCCTCTATCCTACAGATGTATTGATGGTTTACTTTTATTATTATTTTCCTCCTAATATGTTTAATTTTTTGTCATTTCTCCAACTTCTGGGATTGAAAGCTTAGTTCATTTATTTTCATTTTTTCATGCTTAAGTAAGCATAATTAAGGCCATAAATTTAAGCCCACTGTGTTACTTGCCAGAGTTTTTTTATTTTCTTGTTTGTAAATCATCATCATTCATTTATTGAATGATTTTTCACTCAGCACCTACTATATACCAGGCATTGTCTTCTTTAAGAAAAAACCTAATATGCCATTTAAATTTTTCTTAGAACAATGAATTTTAAGAAAATTTACTGGTTGTTTAAACTTGTGTTAATAGAGGTTAGTCATGTTTCATTACTCAGAAGAATCTACAAAATATTCTAGTGTTGGAAACTTGCTCAGTTTTTTCTTTCATGGCTAAATATATGATGAACTTTTATATTTCACAGGTGACCAAAAAGAGGAAAAAATTTATTAATTATAGTGGTCAGACATTCTTAATTGATTTTTCAAAGGACAAGAAATCTGTTAGAACATAGTTAACCATTATGAATCTGACCCATGTGTTCTTTTAAATATCTGTTGCTACATTTTTAAGGCACATTATATTGTAATTCTAAATTACACTCAGCAATATAGAACAATAGCCTTCATTCCATATTTTTTGGTTAAAACAATGTTTCCTAAAATTAATATTATCAAATATTTTTTGAAAAGTCCGTACCTATCCAGTTATTTTTCACATGTCAATAAATAATAGTAGATAAATGAGACATTTAGAGATAGAACACTACCTCTGTAAGATCCTGCATGGGGTTGTCCTCATTTCTGGCTCTTAATGAGCCTGGGTTTCTGAGTTAGTGGGTAATGGATAAAACTTCTTGTTTACATCTTTCTGGAAGGTAGCACTGTTCTGTTTCATTACACAAAAACATAGGCAATCCACTAATTTTCTTTCTCAGCCCAGTACCTTTTATGTTATTGATGGGGAAGTATGCCTAGACTCTGGCATTAAATGGTCACTCAACACACAATTGTTCGTTAAGACTCTGCAATTTCAATGCAGGGGGCACAGGTTTGATCCCTGGTTGGGGAAGTAGGATCCTGCATGTCACACAATGAAGCCAAAAAAAAAAAAAAAATTGTTGGTTACTCTTAGTTTTCAGGCTGGTGATTTTTCAGTACCTTCCATGCTATCCACAGGAACTGTATCATGGACTGCTAATCAGAAACTATTTTAAAGCTCAGTGAGGGTTAGGCTCAGGACCTGACATGAAAATTGCATAAATGCTATGCAAAATAAATGTAACATGATCTGGTTATATTTTGATAGTGTTATTTCTCATGATCTTGGTATAATCTGAGTTTCAATTTAAAGAGTGATAAAGTCATTTAGAATGTTACCTGCAAAATCCCTCCACAGAACGTTCTTTTTAATTCCAGGCAACTTATTAAAAACAATGAACATAAGGGTTTTCATGTGTTCCTAAGAGGAATAATTAGTATATCACTTCAAAATTTAAAATTTATGGAAGGTAAGTAGGAAGACATTTGAAGAATAACAGTTTATATCCTGTCCAACAGAACCAGAAGTCTGACTCACTGTTCAGAGTGACACTAGTATTCTAGCCATTTGCTCATCATATATGAGTGCTAACTGCAACCTGTAGTCAAATAAGCCAGACTCTTGTCCTAAAACAAGTCAAAGGGAATGTGCAATACATTATAATACCTTGCAGTGATTTTTCAATAGTTCTAAGTGGATTCTTTACTTCAGTTCTTTAGAAAGATTTTTAGAAATGTTAGAGTAACCCTTAGTAGCTGCAAGGAACATGAGCTCTATTTTTCCCAAATAGTTACAGAGGACTGACTCTCTGAATGCTGTAGATCAATAAGTTAGACAAGGAGTGTAGTCAGAGCCCCCACTCACTCATGCAGAATTGTATAGTTCTCTCTGTTCTCAAAGAGGCTTGAATTATTTCAGAAATTTGGTAAATTGCATGTCAGCAAAATCACAAACCAGTAAAGTCTTGGCTGGGCTTTTGAGGGGTATATGTGTGTGTGTGTGTGTGTGTGTGTGTGTGTGGTAGGTAGGCAGGTGGGTATGTACAGAGACCAAGCCTCTCCTTCTTCCTGCACATGGTGGTCACAAGGAGAGAGGAAGTGGCAGAAAGAAGAGTGGTAGATAGAAAACCAGGGACAGAAAGTTGAGAGACTGGTGAAACTGGATGAAGCATAGGCATACGCTGGTACGCTCATGTGTTGAGGGGTGTATTGAGATAAGTTATACAGTCTGTGTGGAAGATTCACCTACTCCCGAATATCCAAAGTTGTCAATAGGCCAAATTCGAAAGTGGTGACGTGGCCAGGTTGACCCACAAGTGGCCAATCTTAATCAAAAGAATGAGTGACATTTCTAAGAAATGTCAAGGGGTCTGTAGGAAGGGGTCTCTTGCTAGAACCTGAAAGAAATGACATTCATTGGAAAGAGCTGTCAAAATGTGGATGGTCATCCATCTTCCAGCCAAAGAATCATGGTCTTGGGAGCAGTTTTCCTAGAGCAGATCTTTTCCACAAGTAGAATGTGAAAAAAAGACAAATTTTGAGGTCCTCCAGATCAAAATCACAACCACTGTTCTCTGTGGAGATAAGATGAATGATCTTATAGGAGTTTTTGTGAAATTCATTAAGAAATTTCCAAAAATTTTCTCTTAATAGTAATATATACAATCACTATAAGTAATCACTTGCCTCCAAGTTCTCAAACTGACTTAGAATCATAAATAACTATATGTTGCCTTTAAAGCAAATTTTTCACTGTTTCACTGCTTACAAGATAAAATATGGAAGATTTTAGAAAATTTAAAAATATAGGAAAGAAAAAAAAGTCTCAAGGCTCTAACCACTAAGAGTCAGCTACTGTCAAAGATTTGATGGACACCCTTCCAAAGCTTGCTCTATAATATATGGATATATATGTATGACCATATATGTATATAATTTGCACATAAATGGGATCAACATATACATGCTGTTTTACAAGCTGTTTTTTTCCAACAATATGTCAAAGAGATTTTTTTAAGATATGGTACAGACAGATACACACACACACAGAGTCCTGTTTAAGACCATGTAGTAATCTATTGTGTGAGATTTTTCATGGTATGTTCAACTAGTTTCTTATTGACAAGCAACTAGATTTTGTCCACCTTTCATTATTATAATAATGTGATGGTATCTCCTTATAAATACATATTACATACTTGTCTGAATAGATCCTTTGGAAAGATTTCTAAAAATCGGTTTGCTAAATCAAAGGGCAGCACATACAACATTTTGGTATTCCAGAAATGTTTTTTCTCAACGCAATTCCTTTGACCTTATTGATAGGGAAGTGTGCCCAGATTCTGGCATTAAATTGTTAGCCACTCTTTAGTTTTCATTCTGGTGATTTTTCAGTGTTTTCAGTACCCTGAGTTAATTTTCATTTATTCATTCATTATTTCTTTTATATCCATGAATGATTGGACACTATTTTTGGAAGTAAGGACTCTGAAGTAGTGAAAAAAGAAATAGCCTCTTGACAAATAGTTGACACAGAAGTAAACAGATAATTAACATGCAATATGCTGATGGCCATAATAAGAATGTGAACAGACGTTTAAACTTGAATCTGATAGGCAAAAAGACAAAGACATTTTCCAGGTGGAGAAGGAGGAGCAAAGTGGAACAGCAAGTAACATCAAGTGAAGTGAAGTGAAGTGAAAGTTGCTCAGTCATCTCTGACTCTTGGCGACCCCATGGACTGTATAGTCCATGGAATTCTCCAGGCCAGAATACTGGAGTGGGTAGCCTTTCCCTTCTCCAGGGGATCTTCCGAACCCAGGGATCGAACCAGGTCTCCTGCATTGCAGGCGGATTCTTTTACCAGCTGAGCCACAGGGGAAGCCCAAGAATACTGGAATGGGTAGCCTATCCCTTCTCCAGTGGGTCTTCCCGACCCAGGAATCAAACCGGGGTCTCCTGCATTGCAGGCGGATTCTTCACCAACTGCGCTATGAGGGAAACAGCAAGTGGTAGGCACTAAAGTGTTTTGGAGAAGAATAACATTTCAGTGGGGTGGGGCAGAAGTTGCCTATCTGTCCACATTTCAAAAATGTGTACAATGGTACAAAATCCCTAAGAGAGATGCTCTTGGGAGGAAATCTTCCCACAGACAAATGTGTTTGGGAAATTCAACATATCACACTGGTTCATAATCCTTTATCCACAATTCCAAGATCCAAACATGTTTTGTAATTCATTAAGTTGCAAAATCTCACATGAACTTGTGAGGTTATTTTTATTATTTTATTATTCATTATTTATTATTATAGCCTTGAATTTATCACATTTAATGTGATCACCATATATTTTGATATAGAAACAACAATATGATTGCTGGGATATCTTAAATAATATTTGCTATATGTACCTTATTACCTTCCTAAATGTCCAGTCCCAGGAATCTTTGAATCAGAGACTGTGGACCTGTATAATCTCCTTTAAGAGAGTCACATGAACATCAATAGTTTCTAAAAAGTTCTTCAGCCAGGAAATTAAATTTCTTTCACCTAACATTTCCCACATAGATTACACTTTTCAACACTTAACCCTTCCCATTTTGCTTACAAAAGATCTACTAACATCCCAAAGAAAAATTATAATTAATATTTCAAGGAGGGCATTTTGGGAAACATTATGAGGACAACAAATTGATGTGCACTACAGGTTAGCAGGCTTCTACTGGAATGCAAGCAAGGAATGATATAATCCTGCACTAGGCATTCCAAATGGCATATATTAAAGTGTACAGATCCAAAGGTGGAGATCAATTCAAGGTTGAATTGATGACCCTTTGGATTTGACAAGATGTAGAAAGGAAAGAGAAGAAAGAGGAGACTGCAATTCTAGGTTTTCTGAATTGAGGGAATGGGTGACTGATGGTGTTATCAGTTAGGTTAAGGACCATGAGAGAATCCATCAGTGTACAAGAAGAGATGGCTCTTGAGAGATAAAATTCCAGGTTCTCTAAAGTATATGTGCTAAAGCATAGATACCCACTAGGCTAAAGGGATTCAGGATGTGCTTCTCAGAGAAATATTTGATTTGGAGATATAGAGTTAGGACCCATTGAAAACTAGGATGAAAAAGTATAAGAGTCTAAAATGTCACCCCCAGGAGACATGCAAAGTATTAGAACCAAGATTAGAATACTGATAAAATGTCAGTATATTAAAAAGCAGAGATATTATTTTGCCAACAAAGGTCCATCTAGTCAAGGCTATGATCATGTATGGATGTGAGAGTTGGACTATAAAGAAAGCTGAGTGCCGAAAAATTGATGCTTTTGAACTGTGGTGTTGGAGAAGACTCCTGAGAGTCCCTTGGACTGCAAGGAGATCCAACCAGTCCATCCTAAAGGAGATCAGTCCTGGATGTTCATTGGAAGGACTGATGTTGAAGCTGAAACTCCAATACTTTGGCCACCTGATGCGAAGAGCTGACTCATTTGAAAAGACCCTGATTCTCTCAGATTGAGGGCAGGAGGAGAAGGGGACGACAGAGGATGAGATGGTTGGATGGCATCACCAACTCGATGGACATGGGTTTGGGTAAACTCCGGGAGTTAGTGATGGACAAGAAGGCCTGGCATGCTGCGATTCATGGGGTCGATATGTGTTTATAGCTGAATCACATGTGTTGTACACCTCAAAGTAATACAACATTGTAAATCAACCATACTTCAATAGAAAAAAATTTACTCCATGGCCATCATTTTTAAGAGGAGAGATTATAACAGTATTTTGTGGCCTCACATCCCACAATGATCCTGAGGTTATTTCATACCTCTACAGTGGGTCACATCTGAATGGACAGTACCATCTACCCCAATCCTTATCCATCTTCAGTGATGAGGCTGGCAGATAACCAGTCTTCAATAAGAGCAAGTGTGAGCATAACTCAGCTACACGGATGGAAAAACACCTGAGCAGCTGTGTAAGGTGTCATGAACAATGGGAGCTTTAAGCAGAAAGAAAGGAAGAAAAGTAAAGGCATTTAGAGGAATCTTTGGAACCACACACCCTTGCTGAGTGGCTCCCTGTCCGGGTGAGAAACAAAGACTCAACAGTTCTTCATTTTCTCATTCAGCTCACCATCCATGCAACTAATATTCACTGTGTACCCAGGGCTTGCAAGCACGATGGTAGGCACTGGGAAGACAGTGGCAACAAGGTGGATGCTGACTCCGGTCCACAGCTCTCAGAGCAGGCAAGACTGCTATAACTATGCAGTCACAACCAAGTGAGATGTTGTGATAAGGATGCCTGGGTATTATGAAAGCATAGAAGAGGGAGATTTAAATAGGATGTGGCATTTAGAATCCAGAGGATAAACAGTAGTTAATTAGAAGAAGCAAAAGAGGAAGCCTTCCAGAAATACGGAAGAGCAAATAGAAGCCCAGAAGTGTGAACAACAGAAAGAGTTCACTACCTCGAAGGGGGGGAAAAAAATCTCCAAAACCAAAAACAGCTGGGCCCAATTGTGAGAGAAAGTGAGCAAAGCTGAGACAAGCAAAGCTGGCAATGGCCAGGTCAGGATGACTTTGTTAAAAGAAGGTATTTGAACCACATCCTACAGATGGTGAGACATTAAGCACTATGAATGCCTCTGTGCATGTGTGTGTGTGTGTGGTGGTGGTGGATAAGGAACAGGTAGGGAGGTAGAAGTGTCAGATTTGCTTGGACAGGGTTAGAACTTTATTTTAGGAAAATATCTACCTGCAGCATTTAGGATGCACTGGAATTGAGGAGACCAACCCTAGAGTAAAGGCAGTAGAGAGCTGGGGTGATGTAGATATGATGCAGAATGCTTCAGAGCAAGCAAGTTGTGCCTACTTGTGCAGATCAGGGTCCAATGCCAAGACAGATGAAGTATCCTCTAGACTCATGGCCCTTCTCCCAAGGTCTTACTGGTTCATGGACAGTGCAGGGAGGAGTCTGAAACCCCCTTTGAAGTCCCAATGGCACACTGCTATAGCATCTGTCTCCCTCTGCCCTTCATGCTGTGTGGTCTGGGTGGGTATCTGTTAGTGTGGTTTTCTTTCTCTCTTGCAAATGTTACAGTCTGTTTTATACCATTAGAAACTTAGTGTGGCTTTAGAGATAGACTCAGAAACAGAGCCCGGGGAGGTACCAAGCTTCAGCCCCCATTTCTACAGAACAGAGCCATCAATAACCTGGCTGGCCAACAGGAGGAAATGCATGACCAGGGCCTGGTTCTGAGCTGGAGTCTTGGTGAAAGAGAGCTGACAGATGCCACTGCTTTCTGCCAAAGACCCATTCCAACCCCATTAGTGCATCCTGCAGGGAAGAGCGTGCAAGAATCATGAGGAAAACAAAGGCATTTGGAGGTTTGCCCGCAGGCTGGTGCGTGGCTGTGCTCACTGGGGGCTGGGTTGGGCAGTCTGGTCTGGTCCGGGCTGGCTTCACACCCTCCTGTCCCTCTGCAGGGGCCCTGCAGCTGGCCTGCCTCTTTTGGAGGACAGTGTGAGGATGATCAGGCACTTGGCCTTAGAGACAGAGGCTCTGCAAACAAGTGTACCCAGGGGAAAGGGGCAGAGTGATGGAGATTATTCATAGGAGGCAGGAAAAGGCAAGTCCATTTAAATCTGCAAGTGTTTAAACAGAGATACAGAACACATCAGGTTGCCATGAAAAAGAGGGATATTAAAAGCAACTTTATGTTTGGCTATTTGAAATTCCCTACTATCACCAGCAGCTGACTTGCTGGTAGCCCTCTCAGGCAGCTTATCCTCATGTGGCCCACGGGTGGGAGTTATTAGAGGCAAAGTAGAAGGCTTTCGTCTTCCAAGTCTATTTATTAACACATGGTTAGTACCCTGTAGTCCACTTGCATGGGCTCTCTGGTCCCAAATAGAGGGCAAATGGCATGCCACTGCCCAATGGACTCCAGGTTTCACTTCACTCAGATTTATCCATAAACTCTGGGATGTGAGGAGTCTGTGGTGCATTCCCCAGGGAGGTGCTGGGAAGCAGTCTTGGAAGTCTTACACAACAACCTGTTAAGGGGCGGGGCCGAGCTCTCCCTGGAAGGAATGATGTTCCAGATCTACTGCCTGCCTTGGAGCCTGTCCCCAGCCATAGAGGGAGGTGGAAGGGCGGGCAGTGAGGAAGGAGGGCTGCAAGCCTGAGCCAGGCTTGGGTGGGGAGAGAGCCTGTCTGCCAAAGGCAGTCCAGCTCCCTGGCCCTCTGCCGGCTCGGGGGCATTCCCCAGACCTGCTAAGCTCTCTGCCCCTTTCCTATCAGTACTGCCTTGCAGTAAGAGATAGTGGAGAAGGGGCAATCAGGATGCTGATAGCAAAGCAAGGACATCAGGGTCACCACAAATTACGCAGAGGTGTGATAGCATGACCTGGAAGGAGGCTGAAAACAGGGCAGATAAGAGCCTGAGCAAACCCCATGGATGCCAGCAGCTCCAGTGAACATCAAGCCACATGGTCCCAGCAGACGCCCACTCTCATGTACAGCGGCCAGTTAGGATTTGGGGGTTTCCTAAACAGGGCAGGGCCTTGAAAGAATGCTGATAAGGGGCCTATCACTGAGCAACAGGGAGGGTCATTTAGTCTAGGCCTCCCATTTAGATTTCAGATGTGTGATTTTATCTCCAAAGGGACCTCTTTATCTAGTCACTGAGATACAATGACCAAGTTGAAAGATGTTTTCTAAAACTCATCCCATTTACAGACTCTCTCTCTCTCTATGTATAGATTACATATATATATATATATCTCTTCCAGTGCATGCAAGGTCAATATTTTCATAAGTCTTGGACTAACTTATACATAACATGCTTCATTTCATTTTTTGAAATGACTCATTTGCTAATGTAAGTGTGGAAAACAGACTGCAGTTTTTACAATACTCTGTTGGTATATCTTCCTATTTGAATATACCTGGTGTGTCAACAAAGAGGAAATTACCAATATCTTTTTTGGACTCTGCTGCTGCTGCTGCTGCTGCTGCTAAGTCACTTCAGTCGTGTCCGACTCTGTGCGACCCCATAGACGGCAGCCCATCAGGCTCCGCCGTCCCTGGGATTCTCCAGGCAAGAATACTGGAGTGGATTGCCATTTCCTTCTCCAGTGCATGAAAGGGAAAAGTGAAAGTGAAGTCGCTCAGTCGTGTCCGACTCTTAGCGACCCCATGGACTGTAGCCTACCAGGCTCCTCCGTCCATGGGATTTTCCAGGCAAGAGTACTGGAGTGGGGTGCCATTGCCTTCTCCGTTTTGGACTCTGAGAGATCCTAATAATTCCTCCTTCCCACTCCCCACTCCAAATAAATTAGACATTTTTCATTGTATTCAAAATTAAGGCAATGTCCACGTACATTTAGAACTAACAAACTGATGCATTAGTTGCGAATCTGAAAACACCAATTTGTGACCAACTTAGCACAGAGCTGAACCTATCCCTGTACAGTGTGGTGGGAAGATGGTTGGAAATAGAAACAAGACACATCTGTTCTGGCCCTGGCTTTGCCAGCTACCCAGGTGTTTGCCTAGGTGACGCCTTCATGCTTCCCTGGCCCCATGTTTCTCACCTATAAGATGGTGTTGCAAGTGGAGCACAGGGAAGGATGAGATTAACTATGTGAAACTCCTTGCACAGGACTGGGCACACAGATGTTAGTATCCCACCCACCCCACCCCTCTTTTCTATTTCTTAAACTCAGTTTTCTGTAAGAGGATGGCTTTTCAAACTTTAACATGTTTCTATTTTAACTGATAATTGATTTTATCTATTTTAATTAGCATGAGAAATACCAAAAGGAAATCCAACTGCAGTGCCTGCAATGATCTTTTTTTCCCCTCTGTGCCATACATGATGCTATCTATCCATTGTTCTCTAAAGACAGGGAATTTCTGAAGGAGATCCTGATCTATGAAATTATAGCCACAGCCCATACATCAAAGGCAGAATGACCCTCTCACACAGGGACCAATCCCCAGAGGCCACTCCCATCGGAAAACATGTTTTCACCAAGTCATCTTTCCACCGACCTCACCTGGCAAAGTCCTGGGTAGTCCTCAAAACATCCCTCTAAAGGTTCCTTCCGTCATGAGCCTTTGGGCTCACCCGGTTCAGAAACAAATGCCCTCCCCTTCAAAATGGTAGCACCCTACGGATTATCACTGGTGATAGCCAGTGACGACAAGCAGGATCAGGCTGGTGCAGGTGAGTGCCTTGGAGAAGAGGCCAACCAGCATGCACCTCGGTTCCTGTGGCAACTTCTCCTTTCTTCCCCTCCACACTGCAGACTGCCCCTCCTCCTCCAGTCCAACTACAAGGACTGGTTTTCTGCAGGACTGCAGACCATGTGAAACACAATGAGGGTGACAAAAAGAGAACCACATACTCACTTTTCTCAGCTGTACTAGGGTATAACTGACAAATAAACTTGTAAGATAGTTAAAGTGTACAGAATGGTGATTTGACATGGGTAACCATTGTGGAAGGATTCCCACTAGTTAATTAACTAGTTACATCCATCAGCTAACATTTATTTATTTATTCTGGTAAGAACATTTATTTTCTACTGTCTTAGAAAATTTCAATTATATAACAGTGTTTTCAACAAGAGTCATCATGTTACCCCTTACACCCTCAGAACTTCATCTTATAACTGAAAAGTGTGTATCCTTTCACCAACCTCTCCTTTTTTCCTGACCTGCCAGCACCTGGCAAATACTTTTAATTCCCTGTTCCTATTAACTTGATTTTTCTTTTTAGATTCTACATATAAGCAATACCATGCAATATTTATCTTTCTCAGTGTGGCAATATATGAAATTTAAACATATGCAATGTTGTGGCTTTATTTGGATACAGGATAAATATGATGCAATAAACTTTTCTACAGCGATGTACAAATAAACTATTGATAGCACGTGAGAGGGAAAGAATGTTTTCTGTTTGTAGGTTCAACACTAAAGAGGCCAAGATAGATTACAAACTCTACATGTATTTTTTAAGAGTGCAAGGTGTTAATTAAAAGCACTATTGTGTAAATGGCTAGAATAAATGAAACATTTCAAGTATGGAAGATAAACGAGTGAAGGAGAGACGGCTGAGATTGCAACAAAGGGACATATATAATTTACTGTCATAAAAGATACTCACTGAATAAAGCCAAACCTTTTCACTTTTGTGTTTATAAAAGAGGGTAGAAGCCAGAAATGGACATATGGTGTCCCCAAGGAGGAAAGGAGACAGATGCAAAATAAGTTATGTTCTTGCCACAACAGGTGATCAAGAAATTTATAATTTTTGAATTAATAACCAAGACAATTCCAAGGCCAGAGAGAAAAGAATTGCAGTATTTTGAAGGCAATGGCAAAAGAAAAAAGACTATCAACGCTTATGAGAAAAAGTCAAAGTTTGACACCTGGAAAAAACATCGTTCCTTTAACCCTGAAGGCGCAGCTGACTTTGTTAAAAAAAGCCCCTTTGGGGTGCAGAGTCTTGTACCCCTTCCTCTGTTTCTCTAGTCAAGAGACCAGAGGTGATTCTTAAAGGACTTGAAGACCAGCCAAACTGTCATTATGAGGGTGGGCTGGGGTGGGGCCATGGCAGCAGGAGATTGTCCCAGGGTTTAAGGAAGATTGAAAAGACAAAGGAGAGACAGGGCTGAAGAAAGCAGAAAAGAGAGCCTTTGGGAAGAATGGAATTGACTGGGAAAGTGAAATGCTTTGCTACACGCCTTCCTGAGAATGCAGAGCACGAAATAAAACAGAAGTATTTACATTAAAAACAATATGTAACATTTCTATCAGTTACCCGAAATGCATGCCACAACCATTTTAAGAAACATCTGTCGTTTTAAAAGTACCTAAGACTGCCTGAGAGCCCCCAGGGACTGAGCACAGAGTATATGGCCCTCCAATCTTCAGCTCATCTCCACGAGCAGGGAATCTTGCTCATTCCCATTTTCCAAATGAAAAGTAAGACTTTTTCTTGCCAGAGAAGGCCATCAAATATTAAGAGGAGAAAATTCCTAAAATGCCTTTCTTTGGCATTTGAAGTTTATTGGACATTCATTCAAAGCCCCAGAAAACAGTGTGACCCCAGGACCCAGTCTACCTTCAGAATCTGCATGTCTGGGGCACTGCTTCTTATGGGCCACATCCAGCCTGTGTACTTCTGGGCAGAGAGGTTATGCACACACATTTGAGTGCTCTGAGGTGAAATATCACCAGTTTTAAGGTGATACTTAAACTCCCCTTTCCCTGTTCCTACCTGAATTTCTGAAGGCACTAAGAGAAGAGGGTTAAGTAAGCACTTCCTACCTTGTAGGAAAGTAGTTCTCTGTCCTGGCAATCATTAGAATCCCCGCCAGGAACATAAAAACCCCAGATTCCCAGGCCTTCATGCAGAAGCTCAGTGGGCCCAAGTTAGGGGTGCTAAGGCAAGGAATGTGTATTCTGAAGAGCACCCTGGGTGATTCTGCCACTGAGTCACATTTGTTAACTAAACCACAGTCCTGTCTGAGGGCAAGCTGAGAAAAACCTTAACTTTGCTGAAATTAAACAACAACAAAAACAGTATTTTTTTTCAACTGAGCATGACCCACAGCATCAAAGGGGAAGGTAAGAGCTGACATCTCTCAGCTGCTGAGTTCATTCAAGGAACTAAGGTAAGCATTTATATAGATTACCTCATGTAATCGTGATGATAAATTTATGAGGTACTACAATTATTATCCCTCTTGTACCAGAGATGAAATGGGGTCTTAGAGAAGTTAAGTAATTTGGCCAAGGTTAACCATTTATTACACTCAAAATATTCAAGGGAATAGAAATAAAACCTGAAAAGGACTAGTGAAGTATTTACGAAATTGAGACTGTATCTTCCATTAATTTGAGTTTTTGAGGCACATTCTTGAGCTCTAGTTATTGAAGCTAACCTAAGTTTGGATTTCCCCATTTATAAACTGGATACAGAATGACCTCATTCTCTGGAATAGGCCTGCCTACTTGAGACAGTTCAGAAGTGTGGAGGGTATACTTTATGGTGTACTTTATGGTGCTTGAAAAGCATTTATGCAAAAAACTGGTCTGAAGTCCAGTAAATTTCATCTGAGAACACCCTCAGTTTAGATGAAAGCAAAGGAAGCACAACATTGATCTTGTTGGGAGGACTTGTTAGATCATCACACTGAAAATGTTTTGATGACTTTAAAAAAAGATAACAGAACCAATACCTAGTTGACCAACTACATTTTTATCCTGTTATATATAAGTGGGTTTTAAAGGCTTGAAAACAAGTGTTTCCTAGCTGAGAATTGCCCTTGGAGAGGGTGGTCTTGGAAATAAGAAGATTTCCTAATGTAACCTCAAATCTATAAAGCTGTAAATAAATCATGCCTTAATACCACCAGGTCTTTGGTATTATAATGCCAAAGTGCTTATAATATTTACCATAGGTCAATTTCCAAGCACTGATAAATAGAACAGCAACCCCTCCACACGTGTGGTGTCTCATTAGGAATTCCAATGGCTTCTAATCCATCCACATTGGCTAAGAATGCCATCTTTCATGGCTGAGTTTTGACAGCTGGAACACAGGCAGTGAATAGTTGTAATAGTCCATTTCAGAGAGCAGATGGAAGCTAAAATTTATAGGAAGCTTCCTTGGGATAGACAAATCCTTTAAAAAGGTAAGACTAGTCCAATAAAAGATAAAATCATAAACAATACTACTTTGGTTAAGCTAAGGTAGAGAAGAAAGCTTTCTGCAGTCCCTAGAAGCCTGGAAATGTTGACTGATGTCAGGGAGACTGAGGATTTTTCAAAAGAGATAAGCCCAGGATGGATCTCCTGCCGTGGTATTTACTCCTATTTATTTTATTTAAAAATACAAAAAAATACACCTTCTTTTCATTCCCAGGATACTAACAGAAATCCTGGGGATATGTAATGTTAGAGATGGTATCATTTTTGCAGCATTGTGGTAGAGAAACATGAGCTTTGAAATCAAGCAAACGTATCCGTTTTGCTTGATTTTGCCCCAGAAAAACATCATGTTTTGCTTTAGAAAAACATCTACTTCTGCTTTATTGACTATGCCAAAGCTGATTGTGTGGATCACAACAAACTGTAGAATATTTTTAAAGAGATGGGAATATCAGACCACCTTACCTGCCTCCTGAGAAATCTGTATGCAGGCCAGGAAGCAACAGTTAGAACTGGACATGGAACAATAGACTGGTTCCAAACTGGGAAAGGAGTATGTCAAGGCTGCATATTGTCACCCTGCTTATTTAACTTACATGCAGAGTACATCATACAAAATGCCAGGCTGGGATGAAACACAAGCTGGAATCAAGATTGCCAGGAGAAATATCAATAACCTCACATATGCACATGACACCACTCTTATGGCAGAAAGTGAAGAAGAACTAAAGAGCCTCTTGATGAAAGTGAAAGAAGAGAGTGAAAAAGCTGGCTTAAAAATCAACATTCAGAAAACTAAGATCATAGCATCCAGTCCCATCACTTCATGGCAAATAGATGGGGAAACAATGGAAACAGTTACAGGCTTTATTTTGGGGGGCTCCAAAATCACTGTAGATGGTGACTGCAGCTTTGAAATTAAAAGACACTTGCTCCTTGGAAGAAAAGTTATGACCAGCCTAGACAGCATATTAAAACGCAGAGACATTACTTTGCCAACGAAGGTCCCTATAGTCAAGGCTATGGTTTTCCCAGTAGTCATGTATGGATGTGAAAATTGGACCATAAAGAAGGCTGAGCACCTAAGAATTGATGCTTTTGAACTGTGGTGTTGGAGAAGACTCTTGAGAGTGTCTTGGACTGCAAGGAGATCCAACCCGTCAATCCTAAAGGAAATCAGTCCTGACTATTCATTGGAAAGACTGATGCTGAAGCTGAAACTCCAATACTTTGGCCACCTGATACGAAGAACTGACTCATTGGAAAAGACCCTGATGCTGGGAAAGATTGAAGGCAGGAAGAGAAGGGGATGACAGAGGATAAGATGGTTGGATGGCATCACTGACTCGATGGACATGAATTTGACTAAGCTCTGGGAGTTGGTGACGGACAGGGAAGCCTAGTGTACTGCAGTCCATGGGATTGCACAGAGTCGGACATGACTGAGCAACTGAAATGAACTGAAACATTTCTGATTTTTTTTTAATTCTAGATTTTACCACTTCAAATGCATGTATGCTTATGGCTGTTCCTCTAATCATTAATCATTTGTTCTGTGGAAACAGAGACAATTATACACAGTTATTGAGAGTTGTGATACAACAGTGCCTATGACATGGACAAACATTGTTGGCAATTAGTAGATGCTCAACTAACATCATAGCCTTTCTTGGTTTCCTTAGATGCTTCCTATTCTATTTTAACAGTGTTACTGCCCCCCACCCCAGATAGATACCACATCTGAGGGAATCTAAAAAAAGAACTGCATATGCTCCTGAGGCTTCAGGGTTATGGAAACAGTAATAGAATGAAATGAGGTGACAGATTTGAACTGAGACTGAGTGAAAATATTCTCCTACAAAAGCTTCCATTCCGTTTTTCTCCAATCTCAAATTACTCAGACAAGTTGCCTTTGGTTAATGCATACCACTTGGAATTTTTCTCTAACATTTAATGTTTAGTTGACACTCAGCCATTTTAAGTCATCTCTGGAATAAATACATATATATTTTCAAGTATTTTAAAATAACTCTGATACATTTACTTCTCACAACAACTTTTAACATATGTTATTCAACTTTGCTTTCACAATTCATCTTCTTCTGAAAAAGAGAAGAAACAAAATTACCTTAGGACTGAGACAAGACAAGGAAAACTTCTACTCTGGGAAAATAATATTAGCTTTGACATAAATTAGATGCTTGCCAGTAACTCAACTACGCCTGTCAAATAAGACATTAAAATATGAAATAGAATATTAACAAAAGTCAGTTTCACTAGTGATTAAGCATAAGATTTAACTGCGCTGTAAAAGAAAGGAAGGGGAGTCTGAAGGCAGATCTGCTTTAGTTGTAAAAATATATATTCCTCTTATTTACCAATGGAATTTTCACTGTTTTTTCCTCCAAAATGGCCCTTGGAAGTAAAGAAAAAATGGAGCTCATTTCCCTTAAAAAAATGACCATTTAGTTTACAGTATTCTTCCTTAGAAACACCCATCAAAAATTATTGAGTACAAGAGAAATAAAAACAAGAAAATACTCCTAACAGAATGTGATAAGGGTTTCTGTCATTTTATCTGTGCTCTGGTGGGATTAGCTCCAAGGACACCTGACCCTTAGCACAGTGAGAATTTGAATATTTCAGGTGTCATTTCCAAACAAATTTTTTTTTTACCCAATTTTGAGACTCTTATTGATAAGCTGCAAAAAAAAAAAAGAGAGAGAGAGAAAGCATACACTGGAATGATTTAGTATTTCCCCTCCTTGGTCTTCCACCACAGCTTTGTCTCAGAATTTTTTATTATCAATAATTTTTACTGGAGTAGAGTTGCTTTACAATGTGTTAGTTTCTACCGTACAACAAAGTGAATTAGCAATACATATACACACATCTTCTCGTTTTTTAATTTTCTTTCCATTTAGGTCACCACTAGCACTGAGTAATGGGCTTCCCTGGTAGCTCAGTTAGTAAAGAATCCACCTGCAATGCAGGAGACCCAGGTTCAATTCCTGGGTTGGGAAGATCTGCTTGAGAAGGGAAAGGTTTCCCACTTCATTATTCTTGGGCTTCTCTTGTGGCTCAGCTGATAAAGAATCTGCCCTCAAAGCAGGAGACCTGAGTTCAATCCGTGGGTTGTGAAGATCCCCTGGAGAAGGGAAAGGCTACCCACTCCAGTATTCTGGCCTGGAGAATTCCATGGATTGTATAGTCCATGGGGTCGTAAAGAGTTGGACACGACTGAGCGACTTTCACTTCACTTCATACACGTATCTATTCTTTTTCAAGTTCTTTTTCCACTTAGTTATTATAGAATATCCAGCAGCCTCCCGTGTGCTATACAGTAGGTCCTGGTTGATTATCTACTTTCAATACATAGTGTGTGTATTTCAATCCCGATCTCCCGATTAAACCATTTCTTATTAGTTGCCAAGTGATGCTGATGCTTCTGCTTTCCTGAACCCTGCTAAGGGCTGTAAACTACACTGCTGACTTAGGCCTGATGTTAAAGTCCCCAAAGCTTTTTATAGAGCTTAGCATATAATAGCATAGAAAAGTTTGTCAGATATAAGCAGGCTTGTGTGTGTAAAAAAGTCTTAGTATATTAACATTTGGGAAAAAATATGCTATTCATTTATTTTTCTCCTTGTATCTACAAATGTAGTTGTTGTTCAGTCACTCAGTCATGTCCAACTCTTTGTGACTCCATGGACTGCAGTACGCCAGGTTTACCTGTCCTTCCCTATCTCCCAGAGTTTGCCCAAACTCATGTCCATTGAGTCAGTGATGCCATCCAACCATCTTGTCCTCTGTTGTCCCCTTCTTTTCCTGCCCTCAATCTTTCCCAGCATCAGGTCTTTTTCAATGAGTTGGCTCTTCACATCAGGTGGCCAAAGTATTGGAGCTTCAGCTTCAGCGTTATCTATAAATGTACAACCTTCAAATATAGGAGGCAAGTTGGCTGAGTGAACTACATTCTTTTTTACCAGGATTTTTAGTCCTTTGGGTTTTTACTTCAAGTCAGATGTACTGTGCCCGGCACTATTTTTCTCAGAAGATTTCCCTCTTTGTGCTGGGATGACAAGCCAGATTTGCTTTAAAATATTAAGTAAAAGCTACAGTAAGTGTTGACTTTAAGAAAACAGTGGGATTTACTGAAATGAAGCCTCAATACCCCTTTGGAAGGAGATATATAAACAGATACAATGCTTTTGAAGAGTCATCTGGTAATATATCTTATAAGCCGCACAAAATTTTTACCTTTAACCATAGTAATGTGTACTAAAGAAATCCTAAAATAAAGGGGAAAGCTTTATACACAAAAATTGTTCATCGCAATGGTATTATTACTCATAGCAGAAATTTGGAAATATGCCAAAGTTTGAAAAATTATGTAATGGTGAAATGTGATTTCACACAACCACTTAAAGGAATATTATTAATACTTGGTCTCTGAAAAATGTTTTATTTTATTTATTTATATTGGCCGGGCTGCATGGTATGTGGGATCTTAGTTCCCAGACTAGGGATCAAACCCACACCCCCCTGCATTGGAAGCATGTAGTCTTAACTACTGAACTGCCAGGGAATTCCCTGAAAAATGTTTTAGAAGCAGTTCTTACAACGCGTAAAATACTCACAATATCACATTAAGTAAATCGCAGTATCATACAGGCAGCTTTCAGTTATGAAAAAAGAAAATATGCCCATGTATATATTCTTTGTGGTATGTGGTGCAGCTTTATTGCATGACCCCTGCCCCCATCCCCCCCCCAAAACATGGATCACACAGGATTTTATGTGGATGGTGCTTCCTGGGGTGACACAGTGTGCACCTTGCACAACTGAGTGTAGCGACCCTGTTTATAACCTATAGATGGAAAGAGTCTGAAATGAGTACACCAGACATCAGCAATCTTTTGCCTTTGGAAGATGATATGATGGTTTATTTTTTTCCCTCAATTTTCCAAATTTTTCTGTAAAGAGGGAGAAAACCCCAGAACCAGGAGACCTGGAGAACAGTTTAGGTCTGCCCACTGGGGGACCCTGAACTAGTCACTCTGCTGATCCAGGCCTCAGTTTTCTCATCTGCAGAGCAGACTAAGTCATCAAGACTAAGAGTTCAGTGTTCGCTTCATGGTCTTCTCATGCTTGCCTTTCTGGAACTTGTTGTCCAACAGTATTATACAGGGATCAACACCAAATAATCTGGGGCACAGTTGGTAGAGCTTACGTGCCAGTTGTGAGAGCTTTCAAATACCAGTGATGTTTCTAGTATAATTAGTTATATGGGAAAAGGTATAAACTCACTTTCCCCAGATAGAACATTTTGGGATCAATGATCTCAAGGGATCAGAAGGTGTTAGTGGCATCCACTAACTCCAAGCTAAATTAATCCGTGCTCTTTGGTAAGGAAGGAAGCCATTGGTTATAGAAAGAGAGGTTGCAGTAGCATGAGGGGTGGGGGTTGCGGCAGATGTTCCAGGTCCTTAAATAGAGGCAGCCATTAAGGAAGAATGAAAAGAGAAAGTTTTTACTTTGACCCGAGGAAAGGGTCAGAATAAAAGAGGGATTTTTATACAGTGCAGCAGCCTGGGCAGATAGGAAAGGAGGAAGCAGGGGAAGAGCTTTCAGAAAGGAAGGAGGTACAAGAGTGTGAGCTTCCTGAGAGCAGGAATGCTTTTTGTCCAGCAGGATGGAAGAGCCTATACCACAGCACATGTAAGTATTGGTCCAGTGAATGAAGATGATTGAGAGGACACTGAATGTATGCATAACTCCTTAAAAAACTATAAAATGCTCTCTTGCAATCAAGATAGATATAGAAACAGAAAAAACAAATTGGGAGTAGTAAGGAAGAAAATTTTAACATCTTCAATGATCAGACAAGGTAACCAAGATAAGTTCCCTAAGATCAGAAAGACTATAGAGCAGGAAGTCACAGATAAATCCCCTTGTTCTCCTATATCAATTGATTGGATATTTCTCTCTTTATTGTCTGGAAGAGGCAGAAACTTTTGGCAGAACAGAGGATAATCAAAGTCCCAAGAGAAAACTATGCTCCATGATGCCTCCATCAAACCCAATACATCTGGACCTCCCTGGTCTCCTTTCATAAACCTATTTATATTGGTAAGAGTCTGAGCACTGAAATTGGCAGGATTTCAGAAATTGAAGGGCTAGAGTGGGCAGGGAATACTTTTAGAAGACTTAATTGAGCCATAAAAACTTTGTAGTGAGCCCACCATCTCTTCATCTGGAAAACCAAGTCATGAATGCTCCAGTTTCTTCAATGAGATCTTACCTGTATCTATGAATTCTATGAATTCTTATTGGTTGGCTAGCAAGAGGAATCCTCTATAATTTAAGATGCATATTTTCAACTGCCTTTTTATGATTAGAGTATCACCATAAAATTTTTCTATTCCATTTTGCTTAAAAAGTTAAACAGAATGCTCTTTAAAAAATATTCCTTAAGGATTTTTTTCTCTTAAAATATCTCAATATTTATTTCTTCATATTAACTGAAATGATTTGAATAAATCTTAAAATTTAACTTGTAAACCTGAATTTAAGCTCAAATTCAAATTTAAAACTCAGCACATCTCGGTTTTTTATTAGTACATAGACAATTTGTGAGATTCAAAATCCAGTTTTACTTTCTTTTTATCAGCTATGTTCTTAAAAAAAAATAAAAGAAAGAAAATTTGCTCAAGTCCATAGCTCTGTCCTTCTGATTTCTAAATCTAGCTGCTAGTTTTAGAAGAATTTGCATACTCTTGAATAAATGCCAGTGAAAGGGGAAAGTGGTTTAGTAAAACTACTTATAGGCAGGGCCCCTCCTAAAGTGCCCTGTGAATAGCTTTTATTAAGCAAGATTAAAATTGCTCATTATCCCAAAATAACTCCAGTGCATGTGATGTTATAAAAAAAGCACACACCGTAATCAGTTTGACATTTTTGGAATTTCGAAAGGTAATTAGGCTCTCCCTGAAAAAAAAAAAAATCTGCTATTGTGAGCATTTCTAGTGAAGCATAATTCTGGTTTTCATAGATCTTGAAGCTTACATTAGCTTATCTCTATAGTCACTGACGCCAACATATGGTCAGATACAGGGGAATTTGCCTAAAAGGGCAGACTGATGATACAAACTAGAAGGATATTTGAAGATAGACACTTGGGAAATTTAGTGCAGATGCCACTCACTGGTCTATCCCAGGATATTGTGACTAAATGTTGGCTTTGGAGTCCAACATTCATGGAATCAGATCTAGTCTACATACTAGAATATAGCCTCTGGAAAGCTATTTTGCTTCTCTTGTGCCAGTTTTCTCCTCTGTAAGAGAAGGATGATAACTAAAAGTGCCATACATCCCAGTTTGCCCTTGAGAATCTCTGTTTATGCTATCCCATGGACAGAGGAGCCTGGTAGGCCACAGTCCACGGGGTTGCAAAGAGTCGGACATGACTGAGCAACTAACACTACTTTCACTTTCCAAGTCTAATTATTAGCAGTGTTACTTTCAAATCTGAGGAGTGTCCCGGTCTGCATGATAAACTAGTAGCCAACTCTAATGCAAACCTTGGTGGTTATTAGGAGGATTTGCTCAGCGTGGGTCCTGGCACACAATTAGTGTTTTACATATCCTGTGAAATAGGGACCCTCATACTGGCCTCCCTCCTAAAACCATGGTGAGGACCAAAATGATATTCTATTAAAAGGACTAGCATGTGGCACATTATAAGTGCTCAATAAATATTAGTAGTACTCATATTGTGGGATTTTACCTATCTTGAAATAACTATGAGCATGGAGTTCACACATAGCTAGAAAACTGGAATTAGTCATAAAGGCTTAGAGATGGAATTATAGATGAGGTGTGCACCCATTTCCAGGCCCAGCAAGTTCATGGCAAATGGGTATCTTTAGCTGGATAGGGTCTCCATCCAGAGCCTGAACCAAATGTTCAAAATGCCTTTTATCTAAAAAAGTTAAGAAATTCAATTTGCTCCATGTCTCCTTAGTAGATCTGAATGGCGAAGTGGTTGGTCCTGACTCACAGACTCAAACAGAGTATCTCAAAGAAGAAACTCGCTCTTTGGATCATAACCTAGGTGTTCTTCCCACTGGTCATCATTGTGCCAGATGAATTTACATATCTTTAAATAAAATAATTTTCAAAGATCGCAGCTGAAAAATTGCCGCATGAACTCGTTCAGTCTCTGGTCCAGCATGTAAGAGGAGCAAAGGAAGCCACTACTCCATCCTAACTATAGGTAAAAAAAAAAAAAAAAACACCCACTGGAAGAACTGATAGATCATTAACTCCTTATAGAGACTTCCCTCTTCCCTGCTGGTACAGTGTTTAAGATTTCATATATCCAATGCAGGGCATGTGGGTTTGATCCCTAGTCAGGGAACTAAGATCCCACATGCCATGCAGCATGGCGAAAAAGCAAAAAAAAAAAAAAAAAAAAAATTGGTTCCTCTTCTTAGACCAAAAGCACAATGGAAAAAAAAAAAAGTCAGTTGCCAACAAAATTGTTAAAAAATAAATAAAAAACAACTCCTTTTAGGTCCATCAAACAAGGTAGGTCACAGGAAAAACCACTGCCCCTCCAATTAGAGACAAAGAGGATGACAGAGAGAATCACAACTAATCAGAGCAGAAACCCATGAGCAGGAGCCACCATAGGAACCAGTCTTGGAGGAGGAGACCCTGGGATGTAACTGAGGAGGTGCTGGAGGTTCAGGCTGGACATATGTGAGAGTTTTGAACTCCAGCGGGAGTTTATGTAAAATGTACGACTGTAAAACCCCTAGAATATAACAGGAGGAAATCTAGATGACTTGGGGTATGTGATGACTCTTCTGTACAACACCAAAGGCACCATCCATGAGGGAAATAATTTGTAAGCTAGACTTCATAAAATGAAAACTTCTGCTCCACCAAGCACAACTGTGAAGAGAATGGGAAGACAAGCTACGGATTGGGAAAAAATATTTGCAGAACACATGTCTGGGCAAGAACACTTTTCCAAAATACATAAAGAACTCTTCAACTCAACTTCTTCTTACAATATGAAAGTTAAAATTTGTGTTTTACCATCACTTATACCTTCTTAGGGCTTCCTGGGTGGCTCAGACAGTAAAGAGTCTGCCTGAAGTGCAGGAGACCCTCCCTGAGTCGGGGAGATCCCCTGGAGAAGGAAATGGCAACCCACTCCAGTATTCTTGCCTGGAAAATCCCATGGATGGAGGAGCCCAGCAGGCTACAGTCCGTGGGGTCGCAAAGAGTCAGATGCGACTGAGTGACTTCACTTTCTTTCTACACCTTCTCAGACACTTTTCCTTTCTTCATGAGGATCCAAGTTTTTGATGTCATTTTCCTTCTCTTTGAAGAACTTCTTGAAGCATTTCTTGCAAACCAGGTCCACTAGCAACAAATTCCTTCAATTTTTGTTTGTCAACAAATATGGAAAGTCTTTATTTGCTCTTCACTGTTGATGATAATTTCTTGGGGTATGGAAATTTAGTCGGTTGTTTTTGTGCTTTGGTTTTGTTTTTGACTCAATACTTTATTAATTTCACTCCAGTCTGTTCTTGCTTGCATGGTTTTTGATGAGAAGTCAGATGTAATTTTTATCATTGTTCCTCAATGGGTAAGGTGCTTTCTTCTCTGACTTCTTTCAAGATTATATTTCTTTATATTTGATTTTCTGAAGTTTGAATATGGTATGCCTAGATGTGGGTTTTCTGTGTGTCCTCTGAGGCTCCTGGAACTATGGTTTGGTGTCTGATATTAATCCTCAGTCATTATTGCTTTAAATATTTCTTCTGCAAATTTCTCTTCTCCTGCTTGTGCTCACATTACACATACATTATAGCTTCTATAGCTGTCCCACAGTTCTTGGATATCCGGTACCATTGCCTTTTAAAATTCTTTTTTCTCTGTGTGTTTCCATTTTCCAGCCCTGATGTAGCCAAGTAACTACAGAATGAGGAAGGGATTATTCCAAGTTTGGAATCCTCCACCTAGAGGTGTGGGATGAAACACCAGGAAATCAAGAGTAAGGAGGCTTGGGGGATTCTCCCATTGATGGAGAAGGTCATGACAGACAGTAAAAAAATACAACTCAGAGCACAAAGATCGATGAGCAATACCAGTCACTCCTGTCCCTCATCATCCCCAAATACTCATATATCTTCTATAATTAACTTCTGATAAAATATATATGGACGTGTGTTCTCACATTGATATAGCCATCATCAATGAACTTGCTTAATTCTTTTCAAATACCAAACATAAATTCACCAATGTATTACCGTGACATTGAATGGTTTGCCTTGGAAACGAGCAGAGATTGTTCTCTCGTTTTTGAGTTTGCATCCAAGTACTGCATTTCGGACTCTTTTGTTGACTATTATGGCTACTCCATTTCTTCTAAGGGATTCTTGCACACAGTCATAGATATAATGGTTATCTGAGTCAAATTCACCCATTCCAGTCCATTTTAGTTTGCTGATTCCTAAAATGTCGATGTTCATTCTTGCCATCTCCTGTTTGACTGCTTTCAATTTGCCTTGATTCATGGACCTAACATTCCAAGTTCCTATGCAATATTGCTCTTTACTGCATTGGACTTCACTTTCATCACCAGTCACATCCACAACTTGGTGTTGTTTTTGCTTTGGCTCCATCTCTTCTTTCTTTCTGGAGTTATTTCTCCATTGATTTCCAGTACCATATTGGGCACTCTACAGACCTGCGGAGTCCATTTTTCAGTGTCCTATCTTTTTGCCTTTTCACACTGTTCATGGGATTCTCAAGGCAAGAATACTGAAGTAGTTTGCCATTCCCTTCTCCAGTCTACCACGTTTTGTCAGAACTCTCCACCATGACCCGTCCATCTTGGGTGGCCCTACATGGCATGGCTCATAGTTTCATTGAGTTAGACAAGGCTATTGTCCATGTAATCAGATTGATTAGTTTTCTGTGACTGTGGTTTTCATTCTGTCTGCCCTCTGATGGAGAAATATAAAAGGCTTATGGAAGCTTCCTAATGGGAGAGACTGTTGTCTGATGGGCAGGGCCATGCTCAGTAAATCTTTAATCTAATTTTATGTTGATGGGCAGGGCTGTGTTCCCTCCCTATTACTTGACCTGAGGCCAAACTATGGTGGAGGTAATGAAGATAATGGTGACCTCCTTCAAAAGGTCCTATGCACGGACATTACACTCAGTGTTCTCAACCCTGCAACAGGCCACCTCTGACCCGTGCTTATGCCAGACTCCTGGCCACTTACAGGCTAGTCTGGGTCAGTCTCTTGTGGGGTCACTGCTCCTTTCTCCTGGGTCCTGGTGTGCATAAGGTTTTGCTTGTGCCCTCCTAGAGTCTGTTTCCCTCAGTCCTGTGTAAGTTCTGGCAGCTCTGTGGTGGGGTTAATGGCAACCTCCTCCAAGAGGGCTTTGCCATACCCAGGTCTACATCACCCAGAGCCCCTGCTCCTGCAGCAGTCCACTGCTGACCCATACGTCCACAGGAGACACTCAAACATAATTCTGTCTCAGTCTCTGGGGTCTCCAGGTTCTGGTATGCACAAGGTTTGAGCCCTCTGAGCTTCTCTGGAGGGTATGGGGTTTGATTCTAAAAGTGATTTCACCCCTCCTACCATCTTGCTGGGGCTTCTCCTTTGCCCTTGGATGTGGCCTGTCTCCTCAAAGTCGCTCCAGCGCTGTGCAGCTGCCGCTCCAGTGCCACGCAACTGTCAGTTAACCACACTCCTAGGCTGACAGATACATATGACTCAAGGGCAAAGTGAGTGCTGAAGTATTACTATTCCAAGGTAAATTACAGGCAGTAAAATAATCTAGGTCACTGCAGAAAACCTCTGAGATTCTTACTTCCAGGATTGTAACTCTTTAAGTCATTCACACTATAGCTAGAGTGAATTTTTTTTTCTCCTAAATCACATATCTGATTGGGTCTTCAGTGACTGCTGAATGATCTGAGGATAAATTTCAAACTGCATAAATGCATATAAGGCCCTGTGTGATTTAACCCTCATTTATCTTTCTAAGCTAAACTTTGACCACCTTGCTTTTCTGGGCCTATCTCCAAACTGCCACCATGCCCCAGCTCCCAGATGCCTCCAATCCCCCTACCTAACCACGCATTCTGTTTGTCCTCAGATCCATCCCTTGCCCTTCCTCTGCTCTGCTCTATGTCAGTAGATTTCCCCCATCATTTGGCCCTCACAGGCTGTGTTTCTGGGTGAGTTTCCTGCTTGGTTCAGCTTTAATGTCATTTCTGGGAGATAGAAAGACTCAGGAATAGCCCCTCTGTCTCTGCCTGGGGAGGCATGTCTGGCAGAAGATGCCACTCTTCCTTAGCTTAAGTTTCCATAGGACAGGCCTGAGTTGATTTCAAGCTCCTCCCAGCAACCCCAGCTCTTGGGCTCCAGTAATGCTGCTTCTTCCCTTTGAAAGGGATCCTGGCTCCCTGCTGTTGCCAATCTCTGGGATATATCACCCTCCCTGGAGTGGCCTCTCAGCCTCTACCACCTCTTAGGGAACTAATTCCTCACATTACATTCCCTCTGCTAATACATGTATATAAACAAATGTTTCTTATGTTCCTTATTGGCTTTGAGCAGCTGCTCAATGATGCAATTTGGTTCTTCGACCAGCATAGGAAACTTTCATCCTTGAAGGCATGCAGGCTTAGTTGCTCAGTCATGTGTGACTCCTTGTGACCCCATGGACTGCAGTCCACCAGGTTCCTCTGTCCATGGGAATTCTCAGGACCTAGATGTAACAAGACAAAGTCTGTGGAATTCCAACAGTGGTTGGTTGTTGCTATTTACAAATTACCCCTTCCATGGGCCCAGTCATGCTGAAATATTTTTAGTTACTCAAACACATAAAGATTTCACTTGTCATCTGTTTCTCTCCATTTGCATTGCTACCATGCTGGCCCAAGCCACTATCAATTCTCTTTGGGTTACCCCACTACCCTCAAAGACCTCCCTCTGTGTGCTTTTCCAACTCCACACTCATCATTCAAAATGGTAATTTAATCAGAAAAAAAACTCTCCTGGGTAGATCACTCTGGTTGAATTGACCTTGTCCTTAGAATAAAATCTCAACTCCATCACCTGACTTCACTTTCCACTGTGATCCTCAGTGCACTGCAGGTCCTGTGCCTAGAAAGCCCTCCTCCTTTACGTCTGTTTATATATATGGCTCCTTCTCACAATGGAAGTCTCAGCTCAATGTCACCTCCTCCAGGAAGTCTTCTCTGACCACTCTCATGAGAGCAGCTTTCTTCCAATCATTTCCCTCCCACCCCCATTTGTCTTCAGGGCACCTCTCATATCCAACATAATTTATTTCTCTGTGGATGCTAAAAGGGAACTTCTAATATATCTTATTTACTTAATCCATCTCCATCTCTCCAGCAGGCAGAGCACTCCCTGCCTCATATTAGAATCTAACATGTTGCTCTCATAGTGCAGTTAACCCCACCAAGGAAATCAATCCTGAGTATTCATTGAAGGACTGATGCTCAAGCTGAAGCTCCAATACTCTGGCCACATGATGTGAAGAGCCAACTTACTAGAAAAGGCCCTGATGCTGAGAAAGATTAAAGGCAGGAGAAGGGGATGACAGAGGATGAGATGGTTGGATAGCATGACCGACTCAATGGACATGAGTTGGAGCAATCTCGGAGACAGTGAAGGAGAGGGAAGCCTGGCGTGCTGCAGTCCATGGGATTACAAAGAGTCAGACACGACTCAATGACTGAACAACAACAAAAAGGTTACAATCAGGTGATAGGAACTTGTCTCTACTCTGAAAAATTTGAACAGGATCAGACAAGGCCAACCACTTCCTTTCCTTGGGGGCCAGACAGCTTCTTTTGACAGTCTTTTTATGGTACGCCTCAATTTTAAAAAAGCAAAATATATGGAGGAAAACACACAAAACCTTTAGGGGCATGGAAAAACAGGCATCAACAATGCTTTGTAAAATGTATAGAATCCAAAACATTTTTAAAAATAACAACCAAGGTAAAACAATAGATTACAATGGTTATTATACAATATTCCATCATTATCAGATTATGCACTTGACTTTACTGGGTGGGTAGATGTGGGGCAGTATCTTTACCTGAAATATGACACATCCTTAGTCCCTGACCACCTGAGGGAAAATTGATAGACACACATTTTCCGCAAGGTCACAGGTCTTCCATCATGTGCATGAAGAATGATCTTCCCTCTTTTCCTATCATCTTGCCAATACTTTAGCTTTACCAGAACTAACTATAATACCCTTCTCCTCTTCTCAAACTTGTTTTAAGTGAGATACATTCTCAATCATTTTTAAATGACATGAAGACTTCAAGAATGAAAGTAAAGCAACTTGGGGAGAAATGGTATCTTCTCCTTTAAAAGTATAGTTATAGGTTTTTGGAAATGGCCCCAGAGATATTTCACAACACATATTACTGTCAACAATCATACATAGGAAATTGTTCTAATTATCTTCATCTTTCATCTTACAGAAATGCTTTTTCCCACTATTTCACCACACATATCCCTAACCCGTGAAAATTGCTCACAATGAATAGGACGCAACTCAGAATTCCCAGAAGACCACAGATCCAGGAATGTAGTTTCTGCAAACTAACTGTCCCTCAATATCTTAGTCCATTTGTACTGCTACAACAAAACACCACAAACTAGGTAATTATTTATAAACAGTAGTAATTTACTTCTCACAGCTCAAGGGGGTGCAAAGGCCAAGATCAAGGTGCCAACATGGCTGCGTTTGGGTGAAGGCCCCCTTCTTCCTTGGTAGCAGGCACCTCTTACCTTGTCCTCACTTGGTGGAATGGACAAGGGGGTTGTATGGGATCTCTTTCATAAGAACACTAATCTCATTCATGAGGCCTCACTCTCAAGACCTAAGTACCTCCCCAAAGCCTCACCTTCAAATACCTTATAATGGGATTCTTATAATGGGATTCGGATTCAACATTTGAATTTTGGGGGGACACAAACATTCAGACCACAACATTCATAAAGACATAGATGAAAGGTGCCATTTCAACATTCCATCTGCCTATGAATCATCACAATGGTGAATAGGTAGCTCTTCATCACTGCTTTTCTCTGTTCTAAACATTGCATCATTAATGCTAATGCTGGCATGTGAAGACATGCGCTTTAGTGCTTAAACACTTAACACAAAGATAAACACGGGAACTAAGTATCGTTTATCTTCTTAGGCCACTGCAGTGTTCCAAGTGGTTGGTTCGAGTCCATTTCTGGACTGTGTAAATGGAAAAGACCAAAAGCCGACTCAGCTTCAAAGAACTCGTCTGTTGGCCATGTTGACTTTATTCCTCAGGCATCTGCCCTCCCAAGGTGCCCATCTTGTTTTCTCACAGAGTTCTTATCTTCTCCAGGACCCATGAATTTTCCAGAAAGCACGTCACCAACTCCTTCCATTAGAATACAACATTTTCTTAAATTAAATTTTATTGAAGTATAGCTGACTTACAATGTTGTGGCAGTTTCTGTTGTACAACAAAGTGAATCAGCTGCATTTATACATATGCCCATGCTTTTTTAGATTCTTTCCAGTACCCTTGACTTTTCTAGAAAGCAAGTCACCAACTACTTCCATAAGAAAATGAGATTTTGTAAAGATTTATCTTATTTCCTAGAAGACAGATTCACTAGTCATTCCTTCCAATACTTGCCTGTGTCTTCAAAAACCCACATGGGGTTTCACCTTTAGGCTTTTCTTTGACTAGCAAGAATAGAAATGGAGTGAAAAGTACAGCAGGAAAAAGTTCAGGAAGCTTATAGTCTCCACTATATGCAAATTTGAAGGCAAAGGGTTTAACAGTTTCTTGAGCAATTTTCCTTCCCATCATTGTTCTGGGATTATCAGGATTTACCTGCTTTATCCTTATCTTCTCTGCTTCAGCAGGCTCATGTGAGTCATATTAACAAGGATAAAGTAACGGAGATGCATAAATATTAGTGTGTGTGTGTGTGCTGGGATGTAACAAAGTTTTCATTGTCTTGGAGTGTGTTATAGAAAAACATGATAAAAGTGCACTCTGTCTAGAATGAGTAAGTCACATCCTTAAGCAAAACAAACACACACACATTGTTAACATGGCTGGGTGTGAGACACTGAAATGAATACAAAACACATCTGTGTCTCTGGAGAAGAATTCAGGTAACTGCTTGTAAAAACAAGGATTTGGAAGGGAGAGGGGTTAGTTGATTGTTCTTACACTTCTGTCAAAAATTCAAAGCTACCAAAAACAGGACCACAGTCTACATTTAATGCATCCTAGAGTTATGAATCCCATCCCCAGGGTGCATCAACACCCAGTAAGATCCATTTCCCCAAACTGAATCACTTGGGGTATTCCCCAGTGAGGAGTTTGAGGCGATTTTCAGTCATTTTGAGGAAGAAAGTACAATTGACTGTTAGCATCTCTGTCTACAAATGACTTTTACACTCTCAAAAACCATTTAAAATGGTATATACATTTTATAAATGATACATTTTATAAATGATTTGTCTCAAAATTGTGGGTCAAGTAAAAGAAAAAATTGTACAGCCCACACATCAATAGTTTTGTAGAAAAGGAAAAGAAAACATTTTCTTTGCAAATCTAGTCTTCACAAAGGTAATTTTTTTTTTCAAGCCATAAACATCACTCACAGAGAAGAAACAACATCCCCTATGGTTGAAGCATTTAAAGGAAAATGTGAGAGAAGGAGACAGAGTTCCCTTGTGACCACATTTCAAATTATATTCGATCTTCTCTAAACAAAAAATGGTACTTTTTATAACCACTCTTTCATTCAATTCTTGCATAGCCCTTGAGGTAGGTATTTGTTATCCTTCCTTTACAGATGGAGAAACTGAACACAAGGCAAAGTCTGCCACATTGCTAGTAAAATCCCCGTGGCTTTGCAATTGCGTCACTTGTGTCTTTACTTATCTCCTGCCAAGATTACCTGCTGAGATTACCTGTCATGCACTTTTATATTTTTGTATTCTACCTTACTCCACAAAGGAGTTGAGGAAGATAATTGGACATTTTGTGGAAGGAATCCATGCAAAATATTTCCTTTTTTTTTTTTAAACCCCCGTAGTGCTTTCTGGAAGCATCTGTTCAGCAGAATGGGGGACTATTGTAGAAATGTAGGGTGTTTAGTGACTCAATTTTGCTCTCTTCTTTCACTACTTCCAAATAGAATTTCAGATAAATAGCACTGACTGAAAGATGACAAAAGGGCAGAGCTGGCCAAGGTGATCTCTTAATTCTACATAATGACCCCAAATGGTAAAAGCATTACTTTAACATGTTTTCCACCAACTGTTTAGATCACATCTACTCTTAAGGTCCCACTAGCCTTAGCAGCCTTTCTCTCCCACTCTCTGGACATCACTTTAGAAAATGCGACTAGCATAGAGGTTATGTGACTCACCTGGGATGAAGTTGTCTTTGTATCTGGAGGAAGCCCTTCATTTAGTACAGAAGGGGAAAACAACTACTTGAATTCCACTACCTGCCAGATTGCTAACTTTATAACATGTTAACCTGGAAAAGAGAAGGCAGAGGTGGTTGCAGCCTAGAGTAGCAATTTCTGTCTTGAGCTACAGGTGTGTGTGTGTGTGTGTGTGTGTGTGTGTGCGCGTGCTTCAGTGCAACCTAAGCTCCCATGTTCCATCACTATGCTTTTATTATACTAAAAAAAAAAAAAAAAAGTATCTACTTACTTTTTAAATCAGTTCACCACTGAACTATTAACACCAGAAAGTGTCAGTTGCTTAGTCATGTCTGACTCTTTGCAGCCCCATGGACTGTAGCCCATAAAGCTCCCTGTCCATGGGATTTCCCAGGCAAGAATACTGGAGTGAGTTGTCATGCACTCCTCCATGGGATCTTCTCTACCCAAGGACCGAACCTGGGTCTCCTGCATTGTAGGAGGATTCTTTACTGTCTGAGCCACCAGGGAAGCCCTAACACCAGAAAGTGGGAATTATTTCCTGTTTATCTCTGCATCTTCAGGCCTAACATGATACCAACAATCCATAAATATTTGTTGGGAGAAGAAAAGGGAGCTTAAGAAGAAGGTAAAAAGAGAAATTGTTAGGAAATATACATTAATGACAGAAGATGATAAAGTCTATAGCAACAAACTGTTTCTAAGATGATAATATAGGAGTTTCAAAAGTTACTTGTGCATATAATTAATTGTTGGTATAATTAACTCATTACCATTTCATGCAGAAGTAGTTCTAGGTCTGAGATAGTTTATTGATTTATTTAGGTATCTATAATGTTCCAAATACTGTTGCAGGTAGTGGAGGTAGCATGGTAAGAAAGCACCCCAGGTCCCTGTTCTGAATGTGACAACTGAGTGAGATTATATAAACAATCAAGAAGGAAATATACCAACAAACACAGTGATTAGTGTCCTAAAGACAATACAAATGGTAATGAGATGGAATGGTTATAGTTGTTGGCGGATTGTCGAGAGATGAAAAAGCAGGGGCTACTTTAGATAAGGTAACTAGGTGGAACTTACTGTTTTCTGAGCACAAATTCAGAGGCAGAGAACAGGCAACAAGGGTACTATCTGGGGGGAGAGCTTCCTGGTCAAAAAGTCAAGTTTCAGAGGGGCTAAGTTGAGGGATCTGAAATAGGGGGAGAGCACATGAAGCCACAAGGGTGAAGGGGAAAAGATCTAGGCGACATGGTCAGGTCTCAGAGAGTCAAGGAGCCTTGGGTGAGAAGCTTAGAGATTCATATTCACTCTGATATTCTTTATTGTTTAATTATTATTTATTGGATTTTCCACACTCATGGCTTATGCCATCCTCAAGTTCCCCTTCCCTTCTCTAAAACTTGGGGGCATGTCTGGATCAGTCTTTCTGTTGACCTTTTTTAAAATTTGTATTGGAGTATAGTTGATGCACAATGTTGCATTAGTTTCAGATATACATCAAAGTGAATCAGTTATACATATACATACACCTATTCTTTTATAGATTCTTTTCTCATATAGGCCATTAAAGAGTGTTAAGTAAAGCTCCCTGGGCTATACAGTAGGTCCTTATAAGTTATCTATTTTATACATTCTTGACAGACATACCAAACAAAGTGTTATTCCCCACTTCTTGAATTAGGCTATTCCATCTTCAAATGTTACCCAATTACTAAGTAATTTAGCATGTCTGGAGCTGCTCCTATACGATAAATTCATATGCAGCCACATGCTTCCCTAGATAGTGTTTCATGGTAATGAAACCTGAAATATGTAAATATTAAATGCATGAAAGGGATAATGGAAATTACTTTAAGGCAAGTATCTAGCTTCCATATTAGCAATAGGAAAAAGTTACATATGTAAGTTGAGACATTCCAATTTATTTGGAGAAAGATTTTTCTATGGGTTGTTGGAAATAATAATCTTCATAGAAAAGGAACCACTTGGAGAAACTGCAAAGAGAATGACATATTTCCAGAATAAAGTTGATTTGATACAATACATTTTGAAATGTCCATTTTAAGTATCTGGTAGAAAAATCTCTGGAGACAGAATGCTATGCAGGAATGCTTTTAGCTACTGCCTGATCAGCCTGACTCCTTTACACTGCTTTCTCCAGAAGAATCTCTCTTTTGGCGGCTGTTACCTGCTCATCACATGGACTCCATTTGGAAGCTCGGCTGGGACAGTCATCAGAAATAAAAAGGGTAGGGTGCACAACAACCATTTGGAAAAGTCAGGAAGGAGGTGTTGGGAGTGGGAATGGAAAATGGGAAGGGAAAATGGTCATGACTTTTCCCAACATCAGACCACAGCAGTCAGTATCAGAAGTATGTAAAAATGTGTTAATAATTATTAAGACAAAAAGAGAGTGGAAGAGTGGAGCGTGGATGAGGCTCTCATGAGAGTTATCTCTTTTTAAGTAATATATATAATTTTTCTTACAATATAGCTAATACACAGTATGCATTATAGAAAGTAGCTTTTTTGTTGTTCTTATTTTATAGAATTGGAATCACTATACACAAAACTCTGCAGTAACTACTTTATCACTTAAGGATTTAATATGATTATTTCTTCTATGCAATTCAATATGTATCTATATTATTTTAATGATTTTATGGAATTTCACTTGTCATTTATTTAACTAATATGCTATGTACTCAGTTGCTCAGTCATGTCCAACTCTTTGTGACCACATGGGCTGTAGCCCGCCAGTCTCTTCTGTCCATGGAATTCTCCAGGCAAGAATACTGGATTTGGTTGCCATTTCCTACTCCAGGGGATCTTCCCTAGCCAGGGACTGAACCCATGTCTCTTGCATCTCTTGCATTGTTAGGCAGATTCTTCACCACTTCGTGACTTGGGAAGCCCTTATTTAACCAATACCTTATGGCTAAATAGTTAGATTTTTTTTTTTCAAAATTTCCAATTACACTGTGTTGAAATCTTGACATGTGTTTGACCATTTTCCTTGAAACCAATTTTCATGTGTTTAATTTCTGGTCAGGATTAAGTAGGAACCCATTTTGAGAATTTTCTTCCTAAGTATAGACTGTTCAAACTACCACACAATTACACTCATCTCACACACTAGTAAAGTAATGCTCAAAATTCGGCAAGCCAGGCTTCAGCAATATGTGAACCACGAACTTCCAGATGTTCAAGCTGGTTTTAGAAAAGGCAGAGGAACCAGAGATCAAATTGCCAACATCCGCTTGATCATCAAAAAAGCAAGAGAGTTCCAGAAAAACATCTATTTCTGCCTTATTGACTATGCCAAAGCCTTTGACTGTGTGGATCACAATAAACTGGGGAAAATTCTGAAAGAGATGGGAATTCCAGACCACCTGACCTGCCTCTTGAGACACCTGTATGCAGGTCAGGAAGCAACACTTAGAACTGGACATGGAACAACAGACTGGTTCCAAATAGGAAAAGGAGTACATCAAGGCTGTATATTGTCACACTGCTTATTTAACTTATATGCAGAGTACATCATGAGAAATGCTGGGCTGGAGGAAGCACAAGCTGAAATCAAGATTGCTGGCAGAAATATCAATAACCTCAGACATGCAGATGACACCACACTTATGGCAGAAAGTGAAGAAGAACTAGAGCCTCTTGATGAAAGTGAAAGAGGAGAGTGAACAAGTTGGCTTAAAGCTCTACATTCAGAAAGCTAAGATCATGGCATCCGGTCCCATCACTTCATGGCAAGTAGATGGGGAAACAGTGGAAAAAGTGGCTGACTTTATTTTGGGGGGCTCAAAAATCACTGCAGATGGTGATTGCAGCCATGAAATTAAAAGATGCTTACTCCTTGGAAGGAAAGTTATGACCAACCTAGACAGCATATTAAAAAGCAGAGAGAAGACTCTTGAGAGTCCCTTGGACTGCCAGGACATCCAACCAGTCCATCCTAAAGGAGATCAGTCCTGGCTGTTCATTGGAAGGACTGATGTTGAAGCTGAAACTCCAATATTTTGGCCACCTGATGCGAAGAGCTGACTGATTTGAAAAGACCCTGATGTTGGGAAGGATTGAGGGCAGGGAGAGAAGGGGACGACAGAGGATGAGATGGTTAGATGGCATCACCGACTCGATGCATATGAGTTTGGGTAAACTCCGGGAGCTGGTGACGGACAGGCAGGCCTGGCGTGCTGTGGTTCATGGGGTCACACAGAGTCGGACATGACTGAGCAACTGAAGCAAACTGAACTGAACAGACTGTTCAGTAAATCTCAACTGATGATACCGATAATGTTTCAGGCTGTAGTATTGATGAATAAATACAGCATTAAAGGAGTAGATGAGAAGTTAGAAAATAACCCAGGTCCTCCTCTGGTGGGAACTCATTATTTAGTAAAGTGACACAGATCATCAGAAAAACACACACAAACAGCAAAGTAATATCAGATGATTATCATTGTTTAAAGGCAATAAAATAGGTCATATCATCCAATAGAAAATGTCATATACTATCCGATAGTATAACCAGTCCTGATTGGTTATACTAACATATGTTAATATTTACACCACAGGTGAACAAAGATGCTCATTTCCTCACATTCTACCCAAACTTCGTTATCACTTTAAAAATCTTCACTTAGTGTTTTAATTTACATTTACTTGATCATTAAGAAGGTCATTAGTTTGGTCAGTCCAATATAAATATATATAGTGAAATATGTATTTTTTCTATTATGCACATTTTTCTATTAGGTTGGTCTCTTCTCACTGATTAGAAGAGCTTCACTATGATGCTATAAATATTCTATTTTCCTTTTAATTTGATGAGATTTTTGTTATGCAAAAATGTTAGGTGGCTAAATCCAACGATCTTTTTTCATTATTGTTTCCTAATTTCATTTTTTTTTTTTTTGCTGAGACACACCCTTATGACTCCCAAGAAAACATACTTAGATTTATTTCTAGTTATTTTTATGGTTCTATTATTTTTAGTATTTAACTCTATAATTTAGTTTGATCATACTGCTGTAATTTTACTAGTTCCCAAATAACCAGTCAATTGCTGTAGCATCTATGAAGAATTTTCCCGGCTGCTTTGGAGCCCTCCCACCATGATAATATTTTCAGTGCGTATATGTACTCAGGCCTAGCTGGATTTTCTCTGCTGCCTTACAGACTTGTCTAATCTGTAGCCAGAATCACACCTTGGTCTGCTCTTAGTTTAGTCTACTTTCCACTGGGATAAATAGTGTGTTAGAAATGGGTCTTTCAAACTCACTCACTTATCTGCCATCTTTTTTGCCTTCTAATATGAAGAATGGATCATGAAGTGATTCTTGACTTGTTCAGGGACGGAGAGATGGGGGAAAGTGAGAGAAGAAAGGGAAAGGAATTAAGATATTTTGAGTATTTACTTCAAGCTTCACACGATGCTGCTTATAATAAACCTCCTTAATCTTGATAACAATAAGAACATCATCATACCTATCTTGCTGATAAGGAAACTGCCTTAAAGAGAAATTGCATACTTAATTTAACATACTTAAATCAAGTATGTTAATTCAATTAGCCAAGATCACACAATGAATAAATGGAAGAATCAGGATTAAAACTAAAATCTATCTGACTTCAACTTTCATGCAACCTACAGGGACCTAGTGAGAAGGAGGAGGGGGGTGATATCCCCAGGAGCTGGTCCATGAAGGGCTGTGAAGATAGGGTCATTGCCAGCTCTGATGCCTTGGGAGCCATGACATCATCTCCAGATGCCACTTGCCCTTGCTATGCCAGCAACCTGCATATTACAAAGGACATGGTATTGTACACACATGGTAAAATTAGCAGCTCCTCCTCGTTTTCAAGCTTTGTCCAAAGCCCTGTCTCCTTTCCAAATATGTTTTCCCTTTAATCTGCCAATCTTAGGAACTTCCTACCACTGTACCCAGATTTTGTTTTATGTTTAGGCTCTGTCTCCTGAAACATTCTGGGACTGGAGATAAACCCTAGCCTTAGCTATGTGACTTTGTACAGTGTTTTTTTTTTTTTCCCATTTTAGTATCACCTGTAAAGTGAGAAGAGTAGTAATGGTTCCTACCTTGTGAGGATAAGAGAAATCATGAAATAAAGTGCTTGGAGGATGTCTCTCTAGTAAATGGTTCAATTCATGTTAATTATTGCTACCACTATTATTATTATGTATTGTTCCCATGAAAAACAAGACGAAAACTATGAAGGAACAGGGGTACTAGAAAGATAAAGGCACTTAGAGAAAAGCATTGAAGGAGTTTCGAAGCTTAAGAATAACGTGGAGTTATAAGATCTTAAAGAACATATCTAAATTATGGCTATAGGAAAGAGTGAGAAAATATCTAGGCAGTTAGATACAGTGCAAAAATTCATATGATATGTGTAGTCATTGCGGAGAAGGCAATGGCACCCCACTCCAGTACTCTTGCCTGGAAATTCCCATGGACGGAGGAGCCTGGTAGGCTGCAGTCCATGGGGTCGCAAAGAGTCGGACATGACTGAGAGACTTCACTTTCACTTTTCACTTTCATGTATTGGAGAAGGAAATGGCAACCCACTCCAATATTCTTGCCTGGAGAATCCCAGGGATGGGGGAGCCTGGTAGGCTGTCGTCTATGGGCTCGCACAGAGTCGGACACGACTGAAGCAACTTAGCAACAGCAGCAGCAGTGTGGTCATTGATGGAAGGGGACTCGTACACAGGACACTCACCTGTCACTGAAAAGTCAGATGAGATATCAGATGCTGAGTGTCAAGGATGAACACTGGACACCAGGAGAAAGAGGCCAGGAGGGGCATTACAGACAGTGGAGCAATCATGTGTGAAGGCTTGGGTATAGGGGTGATCGTGGCCACTTGAGGAATTAGGAATGAAATGCAAAACATTATTATGGCTGGAAACTAGCTGGGGAGGGGCAAGAGTAGTGAAAGGTGAGACATGATCACGAGTATATGGGGACAGCTCATCAAGACTCCTGTGGACCAAGCTGATGGGCTGGGCATGAGCACAAAGGTTGTGGATCATATCTACTTACTCCTGCTGAAAGGAAATGGCAGTAGCAGCCTTGGTGCATTACTGTCAAGTACAAGTTTTTAGACTAGTATAGCGGTTTAGTTTTTGACACCCCATAAGTCATTCTGAAGTTCTGAAATAACCTACTAATGTGTCCTGAGGAATAAGTCAGAAGGATTGAACTATGGATAGGGCCAGAGGTGAACTTAAACCCTGACCTTGTATACCATTAAAAAAAAAAAACATTTTCACTGGTATCTTGAGGGTTCCTATTAGGACCCAACAAAGAAAGCTCTGATGTTGCTTCGGTAGAGAACTTTAAAACCCTTTCCCTGAAATGAGGAAATGCCAGAGATGAAAACCAGCTCAAATCTGGCCAAGCAACACATATTAATCCTATGGTTTGTGAGCAGTGATCTCACTGTAAAATATAACAATAATTCATCTAAGGGAATTATCTTTCAGCACAAAGTCGAAACTGCACGTGTTTTCAGTAAGCACCTTTTTGAAACAGGGAGAGGGAAAGAAACGAAAAAAGTTAAAATGAAGGAAAGAAAAAAGGAAAGGAGGAAAGAAAAGAAACAGAAAGGAAGGAAGTGGAAAAGGAAAGAAGGGAGGAAGAAAAAGGAGAAAAGAGTAGATCTGTAGGTATTAAAATCTTGATGAGGTTGGCACATGAAATTGGAGGGTTGCTTTTGGTAATGTAAGCATAACATTGGGACATATTCTATAATCCCCATAAAATAGCGAGTTCAACAGTTCCTCCCACACCCCAAGGTTTAAGTAAAACCCACAAATGTCATAAGGAATCAAAGGATCTCATCCCAAAAGACTTAAGATGTTATTCCTACTGAAGTGAAACCTGCAATGTTAACAGGATCCTTCTGTTAGGTTGTTGCAGTTACTGGGCTATCAGCCTATTTAGGGACTGGCTATCCTCCGCCAAACTTCTCTGAGTCAAAGAGGAAGTGACACATTCATGACACATACATACAAGTCTTGTAAATTTCTTTAAGCATAGACATGCTTTTCAAAGGGTAACTATAAACATCTCAACATGTGGGTTGCTATTTCAAAACAAATTTCACAGAAAAATCCTTATCATTGTCCAAAAGTCGTCTTCTAAAAAGAGATGATCACAGAAAGGACTCTTGTTTGGAGTTTTTTGATGACAAGAAAGAGAGTAAGTAAACTATCATCATAAAGAGAGTTTTCTCATACAGCTATGCAAGGGCATCAGGAATCTCATCCATGAGGAACTGAGGCTTGGAAACAGCCAAGCATCTAGGATTTATGAATGAAAAAGAATTGCAAGGGACCTGAACCAGAAGACTTAAAGACTAGGTCATCTCTTTATGTTCTCAGTGGCAGGACTGCTGATAATTTTTCTGGCACTCTACTCTGCGAGCTACCCTGAAATTCCCCTTTGTATTTCCTTACCCCTATGTTTATCTTCTTCTCCTCTTGCTACCAGTTCAATTATTTATTTCACCATTTCTTAGAAAATCTGATTTGCCACTTTTATTACATAACAAAAATTTGTTTAAAAAGTCTGTCTAAAGGAAAATTATATAGTTAAACACAAACCAATTAGCAAAATATTCCTTGTACATTTTAATGCATATAATAATTAAAATTTAAACTTCACATTGGTGAGCCTCTTAAATTGCACATAGCTTCCCCCAATAAACTTCTGTAATGAATAGGTGTGCTAGGCATGGTATAATATACTATAAAGGTAATTGAACAGTTCTTAGGCAAGTTGACTCTTATTATTACTTTTTAGGTCTTAGAGATCTACAGAGAATTCCCTTAATGTATTTCTTGTTCTGAGAGAGTATATAGATTATGGGAATATTTATGATTGTGCTATTTGTTTGACGTGGCTAAAATATTTTATTTTATACTGTTATAGCTTTGCTCATATGATATATTCTATGTATGTTTTAAGGTACCAGATTAGGTTGGATTTTATTTTAATTTTTTCTTGGTGGTGGAGGGAGTAATATGAAGTAATTATTATTGATATGAAGAATATAAAGGCTGCTGGGAATTAAGGGTCAGAGAAACCCCTGGGCTTTCTGGTTTGAGAACGAACACAATTCCTAACCATACCCTGCTGATTCTAAGGTTTCCCCAGAGATCAAGCATAGCATTCTTATGAAGCCTTTCGTAAGCTGGAGCGGAAGAAAGCAAAGAAGCAATTACCTTAAGCCACATCTTGCTAACAGATGCATAGAGTAAAGGGAGATAAAAGCACAGATGCTCACAGACACAGTTTAAAGCTATGGCGGCTTGATGCTGACTGTAGTTTCTGGGGAAGGAGCTTGGCAGTGCCACTCTCCCTGCTCAGCATGTGTGTTGTGTGCTGTGCTTAATCGCTCAGTTATGTCCTACTCTTTGCTACCCCATGGACTGTAGCCCACCAGGCTCCTCTGTCCATGAGGATTCTCTAGGCAAGAATACTGGAGTGGGTTGCCATGCTTTCCTCCAGGGGATCTTCCCAAACCAGAGATTGAACCCAGGTCTCCCTCATTGTAGGCAGATTCTTTCTCTTCTGAGACACCAGGCAAGTCCAAGAATACTGGAGTGGCCTATCTCTATTAATGCACTTGCTGCAAAACAGACACTGATATTATTTTCAATTTTCACCTCTTTTTCAAAAAAGTAAAAATTCTCTTTGAATTTCTTTTTCATGGTAAAAACAGGTAGTAATGTAGGTCCTTCTGTAAAAGTGAAGTAGCATAAGGCAGTGGACACCTACATCTGACAGCCTTCCTGTTAGGAAGGAAAAGTAAAGATCCTACAATGAAATCACAAAAGGATAGAGGTCTAGATACCACTTGGCCTCTGGCTTAGTCTTGTGGTTGAGGCAGAGTAATTCCAGGTTTTCAGAGAGTGGATTTGGAAACTAATCATGATGCTGTGCTCCTGGAGGCTGGGTTGGCCTCCAGGAAGAGGCTTCTTGAGAAAGAACCTAAAGAGCTGTCATGAGGAGCCCCAGGTCAATTTGCTGTAGAGCAAGGAGGAGGGCTCCTCCACTCTCATACCCATAAGAGCCACTGTGGCCTTAGCTGGGAGCCAGCTCTGACTGTGGCAGCAACAGGCACCAAAATCTCAGCTCCAAATGCATGGATTCAGTGATGTCCACTGACACCAAAAGTTCAGCTCCAAATGCATGGACTCAGAGATGTTCATTGACAATTTAGTTCAGTTGCTCAGTTGTGTCTGATTCCTTGCGACCCCATGGACTTCAGCACGCCAGGCTTCCCTGTCCAACACCAACTTCTGGAGCTTGCTCAGACTCATGTCCATGGAGTCGGTGATGCCATCGAACCATCCTCTTCTCCTTCTGCCTTCAATCTTTCCCAGAATCTTTTCTAAGAAGTCAGTTCTTCACATGGCTGTAACAAATAAGGACTGAGGAGTTTTGCTTCACATGGAAGCAAGTTTGAATGACTTCCAGATTCAAATGAGTTGCAAAAAGAAACAAACTGGTTTCTCAGTACTTTTTCCATACCAAGGGAAATTATTTCCTAATAATCTGGGTGGAAAGAAAAGAATAAGAGAGGATGAGTTCCAATGAGCTTGAATTGCTGCCAATCTGGTCCATGGGAGCTCGCTGATGTTTACATGGGTCACTACAGGGAGGCCATATTTTGCACCCCACAGTATAATGTGAGGCAACCCCACAAACAGGTAGCAGATAAACACTGATCCTTTGTATGATAGGCTCATCTCACTGTGTCTTGAGATTCCTGGGAACCCAGAAAGATAAACTCACTGGAAGTCTAAATAAACGGAGATGTGGCGATGTCAATGGAGTGCATTGAATAGACTATGTGATGGGGAAACAAAAAGCACGAGCCAAGATTTGCTGAACGTATTGGAAAGTTTCACTGTGGTATTTGGACATTGAGATCATTTATCAAACAGCCCTAATTATTACAAATCTGTCTCACCTATTATATGCTCTCATAAGATGCTAGAATTTTCCCAGGAGTCGTATCCTATGATTTTTATTCATTTGTAATGAATTGAACCATTAACTTTAAAAAGACTTTCCAGAAAAATTCATATAGCCAGTTATAAAATATATAGAAGGGCTAATTATTCATTCTGCAGATAGCTCATTCCCCTTATTGCATCCTCATTATTTATGAGTTGATCAAAAGATGAGCAATTAAATGTAGAGACTATAGAACAATGGTTCTTGAATTGCAGTTTTTTAAAAGTCACCTAAGATCTTTTCATCAATGCATATTCACCCATTTTCTGTTTCCTTCCCATCCCCCAATACCTGTAGAGACCTGACATTGTGGTCCTGAGAAAAGGGTAAAGATTTTGTAGTTTAAATAAACACCCCAGGTGGATTCTGATGCAGATGGTCCCAGGACAGTGCTTGGAAAAACATCGCAGAGGACTTTGATTAAATAGCTTTAGCAGCTCTACTATAAAATTTAGTGAGAAAACAGGGTAAGGAATGGCTTAGCCTTGTATTCTTGTGTATGGTTATACATATCCTTATTATCTCCAAGACCAGGTAAGAAAGCTGAGATATGGAAAAATAAGTGGTTAGTAAAATAATATAGAGATACCCTTGTGGGCAGAGGAAAACTGCAGCCTGCTCTTTTTGGGGCCCCCACAAACTTTACACAATATAAACTTTGCACACAATAAGATGACAACGAAGTGTATATCATCTTATTTTGGTTGGCTCCAGTGAAGCCCATTCAGTCCTGCTCATGTGGTAATACATTCTCAAGAAAAATAACAGCTGTGTATCTCCTGTATTGATGTCTGTAACCCCTTGTAACAGAGCATTATAAAGTGAGTCTTGAGTTTTCTATACTACAAATGAACAGGTTTGCTTAAGAAAGAATTACAAGCTCTTTAATTAATCATACTCCTATTCCACTTTCTATCTGGAGCACTAAATCTCATTGTTTCCAAAATACTGGTCCATAGTTCTGTCTAAGAACAAAAGCAGACTTTTATTTAGGATTTCTGCTCACACATTAAGTATCTCAGGACCCTGGTGCTCTTGAGTAACAATCCAGCATTTGATTATACTCTCCTTAACTATTTAGACACTTTCTTTGTCCATGCTGCTTAGACAACCCTGGTCACAACCATAACTGGATCTATTGCAGACAATTAATAGTCACATAATTCTCTAGGCTGCAAGAGAACTAAGCAAGGCCCTATGAACTTAAGCAAGCATTGCATTGGAAAATATTTTTATTGCTTTTCATTGTATTAAATCTGGGATTACTTATAGGGGCATGGGCTGTGGCATGAGTGGTGGGCTTCTTTAATAATTACTAAATTTAATTTATATTTATTCATTAATTCTCAAAACACAAAACAAGATTTCTTTTTAACCAGCTCAAACTTCTGGATATTTTCTTTCCTTTTTATTCATCCAAAAATCCAGAAGATTTCTGATTCTTCAAATCAAATTATATCATCTTTTAAGCTTACTTAAATTTAAAGAGTGGATAGGAAGAAACTTTTCATCAGTTGCCTAATTTAAAGATGTTCTGACACTGTATTTTGTTTACTTATTAAGGTTTTGGTTGAATACCTAAACATTAAGTTACCACAGCCTGAGGTCAAAAGATATTTCACATTGCCTATTACTTAAGTGAAATCCAATCATGTTTGGTTAGTGAATAAAAGATCTATGAGAATAAACCAAATTTGTAAAAGTAAATTAATCAGTGTATGGTATACTGCTTCTATGGGAATTATGTCATTCTTCCAGTGCATAAAACATACTATTTTCTTAGGGTCCTCTGTATGAAAAAAGAAAATGATATAAGAATGCAGAAACAAACTTGCATGCTTGTTTTTATATCCAGAATCATGGTTTATGTGTAAAAGGTAAAGAAGACATTGAACACTGGGAACCAGCACAGATTCCTGGTGTACCCTCAGTTAATTCTAAGACTCCTCCCCTCAAAATATTCTGCATAAATTACTGCAGTTTTTTGATTTTTGGATGAATAAAGAGGAAAGAAAATATACAGAATTTTGAGCTAGTTAAAACATCCTATGTCCTGTTTTTTGTAAATTAATGAATAAATAATATAATAGAATCTTAACTGTATTTCTGTGTTCCCTGGAAAATAAAACAAATCTCCAATAGCCAAAAACACAAACGAAAAGAACAGAAACCTGAAACCAGAGCAGAGAGCTATAAGTCGGGAATGGTGAGCAATATGTAACAAGGAAGGGGAAGACTGTGCTGAAGGCACATTTCTTTATCAGAGCTGTGATTCCAAGATTAAACCTTCTGGACACAAGATGGAAAAGCTATACTTGAACATTTCCCATTGGGCAGAGACCTTTTAGAAGGTCCAAGAATAGGATTTAGTTTGTTCCAGGATGATAGCATTGTCTGCTTTCTGGCAGAAACAAATACAAATCATATCTATAATCAGGCCTCTAGAGTCCCCCAGATTAAATTATATTCAGTGCACACAATGGAAAAGAAATTGTGATTGAGGCCAGCAGAAATCACAAGCAATGGATCTATGTCTCCAAAAATATTCTAAAACAAAATATGAGATGATGACAATTGTTACAATTATAAAATAAAAATTTATAAAATTATTATGAAGAAATGATGAATAATTATTAGAATGTAATGAATGAGTAAGGGGTGCACCAGAAGTAAGTGACTATTAAAAAAATAAAGCCCAAATCAGTTTGGAAAAAGAACCATAAAGAAATGTTATATTTACCAACATAATTCTGTAAAGCAATTATCCTTCAAATAAAAAACAATAATTTAAAGAAAAAGAAATGTTATACTTGAAACATAAATTGAATTAAAAAGTCAACTGATAAATTATATAGCATGTTAGACATAGCTGAAAAGACTTTTCATATTAGAAATAGAAAACTGTAAGATCAATTTTAATAGATTATCCAGAATGCAGCCAAAAGAGGTAAGGAAATGAGCTGTGCTGTGCTTAATCACTCAGTTGTGTTCGACTCTTTGCAACCACATGGACTGTAGCCTGGCAGGTTCCTCTGTCCATGGCAAGAATACTTGAGTGGGTTGCCATGCCCTCCTCCAGGGGATCTTCCCAGCCTGGGGATTGAACCTAGGTCTCCTGCATTGCAAGTGGATTCTTAACTGTCTGAACCACTACATGTAGAATATTGACAAGTGTTAAAGAGAGAATGATAAAGTCTAAGCAAGATTTTGATAGAGTGGCCTGATTACTCCTGATGCTTACAATAAAATGAGAGAAGGAAGATATGGTTTACAAATGAAATTACTCAGAAAAAAAGGAAGCGACACTGAAAAATTTGAAAAGTTATTGGCCTATCCATACTGTAAAAAATGAGAAGTTGTCAGGAAGAGAACACTAAAGGTGTGGCCAAGCTACTGTTTCATAAGATGATAAGTATGGATGAGCCATGTTAATAGACAGATGCTAGGAGTTATTCTTCGAGACAATAGAAGAATAATTCTTCTAATATATTATCTCTGGGAAGATAATTCAGAGATCTGAGGGGTGACCATTTCCAGCAGAGGCTCAGAGACTATGAGTCTGGGGCACAGAATGGTTTCAAAAAGGGGCCCATGCCCTTTCTTTCAACAGGTCAGAAGTCCTCCATCTGAAGTTGGGGAGACAAGGCTTCCCAGAGCTGTGGGGTCCCACCTAGAAGAGGAAGGTGACTGTAAGGAGTTTCAGTGACTTTTTAGAGAAGACAGGAGAGGAGTAAGAGGAGTTGATGATTTATATAGGAAAGGATGAGTATAGGGATCCTATTAGAAATTAGGTTTGTCATTGATAGAGAAGATGCTTGGAAGATTTTCATGAAAGAATTAAGCATCTGGATAAAAATGGTTTACAACCAGTATTTTCAAATGACTAAAAAGAGGCAGAGATAATTGGGCTACAGTGAAAGGCAGGAATAAAGAGTAGAAATAGAAGCTCTGCAGTTAGATATTCCACTTTATGAGAGACTGTAACTCCAAGTACTGAAGAACCTCTGAGGTGGTGGAGATTGGTGTTATGCAAAGGAAAGAGGTCACAGGTCTATTTGTTACCAAACTTATCTGCAGTTCTGACATTTCTACCCAGTCCTCCAATACCATACCTTGGGACTCAGCTCCCTTCTCAGAAACCCAAGTTAGAAATCAAACGCTTTTTTGATATGCTCCCAACTCTTTGACCAAAATAATTGTCATCTAGTCTGGTGTGGCAAAAAAAAGAAAAATAGTTCCTGGTTGATTGTGTGTATTTTCAAATGTATTGATCAATACCTGAATCTCAGATTTAAGACTCTAAATTCCACACAATTGAATGCTTACAGCAGTGAGAATCAGCTACCTACAATCAGATGAAAGTGCAAGTGAAAGTGAAGTCGCTCAGTCGTGTCCGACTCTTTGCGAACCCATGGACTGTAGCCCACCAGGCTCCTCCGTCCATGGGATTCTCCAGGCAAGAATACTGGAGTGGGTTGCCATTTCCTTCTCCAGGGGATCTTCCCGATCCAGGGATCGAACCCAGGTCCCCCTCATTGTAGGCAGACACTTTAACCTCTGAGCCACCAGCGAAGCCCACCTACAATCAGATAGAGCAAGGCAGATAAATCTCACAAATAATGTTGAGTAAAATAAGCCAGGCTAAAAGTTCACATACATGTATATTTTATTTATATAAAGTACAAAAACAGGCAAAATTAATCTTGGCTGTTTGAAGTAATTTAGCCTCAGAAGAGTAGAAGAACTTCTGGTAAAGTGGCATATTTTCTAAGGCTTAGACAGTTTCAACTCTGAATTCCTGAATGCAGCCATTCAGTCTTCTCTATCTTTAGAGAGTAAGCAGATCGGTGAGCCAAGGCAGTTCTCTAGGCTTTCAAGGTCTTCAACAGTTGCAAAGAATTCAGAGCGGCCTGGATTTTTTTTTTTTTTTTTTAGATTTAAGGGAAACTTTATTTAGTTTTTTCCTAAAGAAACCTAGTTTAAAAATGAATTGAAAAAAGAATGACATCAATAGAGGAAAAAAAACCTAGACAGCCAGACAGACACACACACGAAGGGAAGACGGCAAGGTCAGGGCGGTTGCATCAGATTCTCTTCATCTTGGAAATGAGGTCGTCACAGATCCCGGTCAGTTCATCGTTCTCTTTAGTCTTCTGCTCCACCACCTTCTCCAGAGACTGGACACGCATCTGCACCTTCCTCAGGACCGCCTGCAGCGTCAGGGCATTTGTCTGGGCCTTGCTCCAGACCTGGGCAATCTCCTCACTTGCCTGCTGGAGCTTCTCCTCCGCCTGGGCCTTCAGCGCCTGGTACTTCTGGGCCTCCTTCTCCACCCTCTCTATGTAATCCTCGACACAGTTCTTCAGCGACTCTTCGTTCATGCTGTAGCCTTCGATCACCTCCTTCTGTTTCTCAAACCGCTTGAAGAGGTCGGAGAACGACTTCTCAATGGAGAGCAGGTCTGCTGTCAGCTGCGCCTTCTCTTCCAGGACCTTCTGCATCTCGGCTTTGGCAAGCTCCTTCTGTTTCTGAGCCTCCTCCATCACCTGGTAGATAGTCCTCTCAAAGCTGTCCATGATCTTCCCCATCTCCAGGAGCCTCTCCTGCAGCACCGCGCACTTGCCCCGCAACGCCTCGTTCTCCTTCTGCGTGGCCTCCACCGCTGAGTCCAGGTCCTTCTGGCTGTACTGCAGCACGTCCATGATCGGCCCCACCGGCAGCAGTGGAGCCCCGGACCCAAGGTCATACGGAGCTGGGCCAGGCGTGGGAACGCCTGGGGCTCCTGGGAAGTCCAGGTCGAGCAGCTGGGCCTCTGGGGGGCTTCCAGAGGAAGGAGTGTCCACACCGCGAGCGCCGAGACCAGGAGAGAAGCCGCCAGCCGTCTGTGTGCAGCCGGGGCTCTCCTCAGAGGCCAGAGGGCCTGTGCTCAGGATAGGTGGGGCCCGCAGCCCGTCAGGCGGCCTGCCTCTGCTTCTGGGTGCCAGCCCCCGGGGACTGTCCTGCAGGAGCGGGTCGAAGTTGAGGTACAGTGACTGCTTCCTCAGGGCCGACTCTTTAAACGAGGACGCCCCAAACTGCTCCAGGTAGTCCACCTCGGCCCCTGCGCCTAGGACCTCTGCGGGGTCCCGGAACTGCTCCCCACTCAGGTCCAAGGTGGGCTCTGGCCCCCTGTCAGTGGGGGGCATGGAGTGGGTGGGTGCAGTCGGTGGCTTGCTACTTGGGCTGCCGAGGGGGCGCTGACCTCCCCGAAGAGCCTGTGGTCCCCTCCTCACCCGCGTCTCCTGGCGTCCTCGCTGGGGCCCATGTCCCGGGAGTGTCACCTGAGCGCGCCTGCCGGCTCAGAGACAAGGCCTCTGGGGCCTGGCCGCTCTGGGGGTGCTCTGGAGGTCGGGCCTCTCCATCGTCCGCAGCCGGGTTACAGTCTGGGTCGTCCAGCTTATCCCAGCTCGGGCCGTCAGACTCACGGAGAGAGAGCTCGCAAGCCTTGCCCGCCTCCGTGGGTGCTTTTCCGGGCCTCACCTCTGGTCTCCGCGAGGGGGGCTTGAGACCCAGGCTCTTCCCTTGCTTCCGCAGTGGGGGCGGCCTTTTGCTGGTGGCATCAGAGAAGTCAAACTCCAGCCAGACGGGCCCGCTCCTCAGAGAGCTGGCTGTCTGGCCACTGGCCTCCTCTCTCCGAGCACCGGGGTGTGTGGCCCCTGCAGCCTCTCCGGGGCCAGTCAGGGCCATGTCCTCGCGGTCCGCCAGGGCCTCTCCAGGCAGGTCCACGAGGGGTTTTACTCCAGGGTGGGCCCCAGAGGGCGAGGCGGGTCTGGTGGGGGGAGCAGGGACCCTCTTCCGAGTCCCCTCTTGTAGCGCTAAGCGGCTCCTCTGCCGCATCCTGGGACGCCACCCCGGGGGGCTGTTTTGGAGCCGTAGGGATGAGGGGCATGCTCTCCCCCGAGGGGCGAGGGTGGACGTGCTCCTCCCAGGCTCACTCAGGGATGCCAGGCGCTGGTCCTCGAGAGGCCTCGGGGTTTTCAACACTCTCTTGTATCTGGGAAGAGCTTGAGGGACCCAGGCTGACCAGGGGAGCTGAGGGGGGCCCACCAGGAGGCTGGTCTTCAGGGGCTGGTCTCACGTCCTCTGAGGGGGGCTCGGCGTCAGGCGGTACTGGCTTCTGGAGAATTCCATGGGTGGTTTTTGTGTCTGTTTCCTTGGTGAACTGTTGATTCTCTTTCTGGGTACAGACTTGATGGCAGTTTTCTAACCCAATGGGATCGCCCAGAGCAAAACAGGCTTCGAGCTTGCTGCCCACGCTGGGACTTAAGATCCTGTGTGTCTGTGGGTCCCGCAGAGGTGTCTGAAAAGTTACCTTCACAGCTTTGGCTGTGCTCTCTGGTGGCACATTCTCTTTCTGTAACAGACGGAGAACAGATGATCTTCCGGTAAGTTCCGGTGGTGAAAACAGGAAGCCGCAGTTTTCTGTCGCAATTTTCTCATGTTCCATTGAGAGGACATTTCTGCTGTGGAAAGTGCCAGTGGGTATACAGAAATTGGAATTTGGGTGAAGATGAAGACATTGGGTGTAGTCCTCCAGAAAGAGGCAAATGGCCAGGGCCAGCATCCTAAGAGTTGATGCCAGGACACTTTTGCTCAAAGTCAGGGGCCATCAGTTCTTCCAAAGAGCTTGATTATTAATCAAATAATTCCTTTTGGAAGCAGGCATATGCAGATACCCAGAGGAGCCCATGGATATCCAATGTAGATCTGAAGATTTTATCCTTATCATTATGGGTCATTACAAAGCACACTGTGAACCCAGATGCTAGATGTAAGTCCAGGTGTAAGGACAGGAAATTTGAAAGACTGTGCATTTTACCTAAAGAACTGTGCATTTATCTCTATTAAATAGATGGTTTAAGGGATTGCAATGAATTAATTTTATTGCTTTGGATGGCTTTGGGCTGAAATCTAAATGTTTTGCTTTTTTTTTTTTAATTAACTGATGACCAGGGTGGGGTGAGGGGGGGTAGGCAGGCACATAAGAGAGATCATAAGAGTTAAAGCTGAAAAAAGAAACCCATTTTATTTTCATTCCTGAGTAAAGTGAGAGAAAATGTGTGGCTCCATTTCACCGGAAAGGTTCTTTTCCTAAAGACTAGGCAAGCTCAGCATTGCACTCAACATGAGAGAAGCAGAGATAAACATTCTAGCTAACTTAAGACAGGAAAAGCAGATCCCTCTCTGCAGGTCACAGTCCTGAGAGCCTTCTGTCACGTGGCTATTTGGCTGTTGACTACTTTTTCCCTGCTCCGTGTCAGTCTCTCAAGATGGGAGGGGCTCTAATCGCGGAACTACAGGTAAGTGCTGATTGTCTAGTCCTCGTTCAGGTTCCATTCAGTGAGATCCGTGGGTTCTACATTCTTGGCTAGGTAACCATTCAAGCTGGTGTTTTTTCAAACAGGTGTGAATTTTTCTTGAGGATAGGACATCTATTAAATAGAAAGAGTCTCCTATTAGCATAGCCTTTTTTTTCTTTATCATTTTGAAGCAATTATTGTGCCTTTTCTGGCTTCATCTGAGCCTTGGTATAACAAATGAACACACCACTATAACATGTGTTTCCACCTTGAATTATTCACTTGTTAACTTTAGTCACTAAAATAGTATGGGTTTGTCTGGTCATGAATCCTCTTCCATCATCTCATACTCACCACTCCGCCCTGCATCTTCCTTAATCCATCTTCCCACTGTTCCCCATCTACCCTGCCATTTTGGAAACCACAGTTTCATTGTCTAGAGTTCTCTTTCACCTGCTAACCCTTATTTAAGGGAGTTATCCCTTATCCCTTATCCCTTATTTAAGTGAGCTGACTCTCCCTTGGTGATACTGTGCCCCTCATAGCAGCTAAATCTTCCACAACCACATCTCTCTCAATTTAGGGATGGGATTGATTAGCCCCCCATTCCTTTTGTATGCTGTAACCTATCACCCCCATCAGGCTAAGTCGGTGTTTTCTTGAGACTCTGTTTTCCAGTAAAAGCCTCTTAGCCTTCCATGGACACACTTTCTAGGGCTGGTCAGCATCTATTGCAGACTTGGAGATTCACAGCCTTCCTCCTCCTCATTCCCAACATTAACACTCAGTTAACTTTAGGTTTTATAAAATCAGCACAATGTTATGAACCTCCATTCATAGTTCTGCAGGCACTCTATCTATCAGATCTAGTCCCTTGAATCTATTTGTCACTTGTACTGTATAATCGTAAGAGACTTGATTTAGGTCATACCTGAATTGTCTAGAGGGTTTCCTTACTTTCTTCAATTTAAGTCTGCATATTGCAATGAATTAATGATCTGAGCCACGGTCAGCTCCTCGTCTTGTTTTTGTTTACAAATAAATTCAAGGGATTAGATCTGATAGATGGAGTGCCTGCAGAACTATGGACGGAGGTTCATAACATCATACAGGAGGCAGTGATCAAAACCATCCCCAAGAAGAAGAAATGCAAAAAGGCAAAATGGTTGTCTGAGTAGGGCTTACAAATACCTGAGAAAAGAAGAGAAGCAAAAGGTAGAGGAGAAAAGGAAAGCTATATCCATCTGAATGCAGAGTTCCAAAGAACAGCAAGGAGAGATAAGAAAGCCTTCCTCAGTGATCAGTGCAAAGAAATAGGAAAACAATAGAGTGGGAAAGGCTAGAGATCTCTTCAAGAAAATTAGATACCAAGGGAATATTTCATGCAAAGATGGGCACAATAAAGGACATAATGGTATGAACCTAACAGAAGCAGGAGATATTAAGAAGAGGTGGCAAGAATACACAGAACTATACAAAAAAGATCTCAATGACCCAGATAACCACGATGCTGGTGTGGTCACTCACCTAGAGCTAGACATTCTGGAGTCCAAAGTCAAGTGAGCCTTAGGAAACATAACTACAAATAAAACTAGTGGAGGTGATGGAATTTCAGCTGATCTATTTCAAATCCTAAAAAATGATGCTGTTAAACTGCCACACTCAATATGCCAGCAAATTTGGAAAATTCAGCAGTAGACACAGAACTGGAAAAGGACAGTTTTCATCCCAATCCCAAAAAAAGGGAATGCCAACGAATGTTCAAACTACCACAAAATCGCACTCATCTCGCATGATAGCACAGTAATATTCAAAATTCTCCAAGCTATTCTTCAACAGTACATGAACTGAGAACTTCCAGATGTTCAAGCTCGATTTAGAAAAAGCAGAGGAACCAGAGGTCAAATTGCCAACATCTGCTGGATCATAGAAAAAGCAAGAGAATTCCAGAAAAACATCTTCTTCTACTTCATTGACCATGCTAAAGCCTTTGACTGTGTGTATCACAACAAACTGTGGAAAATTCTTAAAAGAGATGGGTATACCAGACCACCTTACCTGCCTCCTGAGAAATCTGTATGCAGGTCAAGAAGCAAAGTTAGAACTGGATAGGAAACAGTGGACTGGTTCAAAATTGGGAAAGGAGTACATCAAGGCTATATATTGTTACCTTGCTTATTTAACTTATATGCAGAGTACATGATGCGAAATGCCAGACTAGATGAAGCACAAGCTGGAATCAAGATTTCAGGGAGAAATATCAATAATCTCAGATATTCAGATGACACCACCCTTATGGCAGAAAGTGAAGAGGAACTAAAGAGCTGCTTGATGAAAGTGAAAGAGGAGATTGAAAAATCTGGCTTAATACTCAACATTCAAAAAACTAATATGGCTTCCGGTCCCATCACTTCATGGAAAATAGATGTGGACACAATGGAAAGCTCAGTTAGTAAAGAATCTGCCTGCAATGCGGGAGACCTGGGTTCAATCCCTGGGTTGGGAAGATCGCCTGGAGAAGGGAACAGCTACCCACTCTAGTATTCTGGCCTGGAGACTTCCATGGACTGTATAGTCAATGGGGTTGCAAAGAGTCAAACACAATTGAGTGACGTTCACTTCACTTCACATTGATTACCTGAGGTTGGTCATTTGCTGAGCTAGGAGCCCCAGGAGCAGTTGCATTTCTGGACTAGGTGTGGGTGTAGGATAAGGGGAGGGGCTTTAGCATGTGATAGGATTGATTTTAACGTGCTACAGTACATTCAAGGACAGGGGCTAAAGAGTTATTTGGAAATTTGTGTCTAGGATTCAGAAGAGGTGGAAGGAGTTTTGATGGATATGCAGATCAGAAACAAGGAAAGTCAGGAGAGTGGGTGAGATTTCCGAGGGAAATACTGTGACAAGAAAGAGAGGAGGTTAAGAAAAGAAATCTGAAGACTACCTAAAAAGTATGGGGAAGAATCCAACGTAGGTTGCAGAGCCTGGAACTTTCCAAATGTTGATAAAAGATGCACTTAACATTTTGAAACGAAACAAAATTTCCTGTGCTTGCTATCCATAAAATTTGGGGAACTTTCCTGAAATCTGGCATTGGTATACATTTTGCCTGTTGCCACACTGAATGTAAACATGCTATTCTGAGTGTTTGTGGACTTTCTACAATGTGTTCGATTCAAAAACACAGAATTTTTAACTGAAGTTAGAGATTGAATCTTCCCTGATGGCTCAGCAGTGAAGAATCTGCCTGAAATGCAGGAGATGTGGGCTCAATCCTTGGGTCAGGAAGATCCCCTGGAGAAGGAAATGGCAACCCACGCCACTACTCTTGCCTGAGAAATCCCATGGACAGAGGACTGTGCTATAGTACAAACGGTCACAAAGAGATGGACACAACTGAGTGACTGAGAACACACACACACACAGGTTAGGAGGCTTGTTAAGCTATGTCAAGATGTAAGAAGATACTAAAAGTTTTTAGGCAGAGGATGACATCTTAAAACATTTGTTTACCAAAATTTTTTTGGCCCTTGGAGAGGAAAATGGATCTTGGAGTGTCAACTGGATACAAGGAGATATCTGACTTAGAGTACACTTGTGGAAGTAGAGACGTGAGGAATGAATTCAAGGGGTACTAGAGATATACAGGCTCCTGGTAGCTCAGATGGTAAAAAAATCTGCCTGCAATATGGGAGACCTAGGTTTGATCCCTGGGTCTGGAAAATACCCTGGAGAAGGGAATGTCTACTTACTTCAGTATTCTTGCCTGGGGAATCCCAAGGAGAGAGGAGCCTGGCAGGCTACAGTCCATGGCCTCGCAAAGAGTTTTCCCTGGTGGCTGAGATGGTAAAGAATTTGCCTGCAATGAGGGAGACCCAGATTTAATCCCTGGGTTGGGAAGATCCCCTGGAGAAGGAAATGGCAACCTGCTCCAGTATTCTTGCCTGGAAAACTCCATGGATAGAGGAGCCTGGTGGGCTACAGTCCATGGGATTGCAAAGAGTTGGACACAACTGAGCGACTAACACTTTCAGAGATATATAATTGACCATTTCATATCTTGATGCACTTGAGACGTGAAGAAAGTCAGACATTAAGAATAGCATCTTAGTTTTTAATTTCAGGAATCAGGTGAACAGTACCTCCATTGAGTGAAGGAAAAGGTCTAGTTGACTGAGAGACAAAGCTAAAGAGTAATGTAAAATGTTTGATCTGTTTTCTGAATCTCCGTGCAGAGAATTATTTCAGACACTACAAGGTTATCCATGAATTCACTGTTAGAAAATCAAATGCAAGAAAAAAAAATCTCAGACAAATTCAGCTATGAATTTAAGTATATATTTTGGTTTTAAATATTTCGGTGGAAAAATAAAACTTTAGAAAATGACTCGATCTCTTTTACCTACTTTGGTTTTCAAAAATTGTGGGGAACACAAGGATTTTGAGTGATTTGAGAGCTTTTAGACCTAGTTTACAGATGTACACTATAAGATACTTTTAAAAATGCTAAGACTAAAGCTAAAATCAAACTCTGGGATTTGTTAAGTTTTTCTTGATGATTTGAAAATGTCCAAATGAATGAGCATCTGATCCCTTCAGGAAGCCTGATGATAACACAGGAGAATTATTCACTCAGAACGAAAGCTCCAGAATGCGTTAGGAGCAGTTGGAAGCAGATACAATTACATCAGGTGAAGTTCTTTTATGACTGCTGGAGTTGCTCCGAGGTGAAAGAGAAAATGCAGAAACTTGGGGCTCCAGATGGCAAGAGATCTATTTTTAGGCCAATAGAAACTCATATTTGGTTGGGGCACTTAATAGAATGAGTAGCAGGAATGTGTTGAAAAAGTAATTTATACCTACATTTGAGACTTCAGCATGGAGCAGATGGGAGCAGGTGCCATGGAAACGGTCTAGGTCAGCCAGCAAGTAGCAAAATAAAAAGAGAAAAGAGCAAATATTTTAGTGATAAGTTACTCTGAAATTTTGGTTTTCCCTAATCCTCACTGAGATATTTATAAGTGAAAAGGGGGAAGTAACCAGTATATAGGAAATTTAATTCTGTGCTGGAAAAAATAAATTCTATTATAAGTCAATTATTTAGAACTTAAGACTCACTTTACCAAGGGGAAAAAAAAAATTAAGGTATAATGGTGGTTAGATTTTCAGGCTAGTCAACAAAAAGCTCCTTTAATAACTGCTGATATCCTTACTGTGAGACTGAAGTTAGGTTCCTGGAGGCAAGAGATTCTGGGGAAGATGAGGAAGAGGAAGAAAAAGAGAAAAAAAAATGAAGATTTTTTGCTTCCCCAGGTCCAATTTTTTTAAATGGAAAAACTTAGAACTGTCTCAGTTTCCAAGGCCACTCACTATAGCCTATAAAAGTGTGAAAGTGTTTATTTCTCATCGTGTTGACTCTTCGTGACCCTATGGACTGTAGTCCGCCAGGATCCTCTGTCCATGGAATACTCCAGGCAAGAATGCTGGAGTGGGTAGCCATTCCTTTCTCCAGGTAATCTTCCCCACCCAGGGATCAAACCCAGGTCTCCCACATTGCAAGCAGATTCTTTATCATCTGACCCACCAGGATAGCCCATAGGAATACCTCAAACACTCACAAGCCTGTGTGGTCCCCACCAAGATCTGCTTTTCTCACCTGTTCCAACATGTTTAGGTATCTCCTCTCTCTGTGCCTTTCCATTCCTTTCTCCCCAACAAGAGAAAGAGCTGAGGCCCATTCAGGCACTGTGATAGCTGAGAGCAAATGAGATTTGAAATGAGAAAATCCATGTTCATCTATTGGCTGCAAGTTACCTGAAATTTAGAAGTTGGGTGCCATCTCAAGTTCTCTGATTCTGCTTACACATTAAAAACAAAGTTGTGAATAATTTTAACATCACAGATTAGGGTGATAACTTAATTAAAAAAAACAATGTAAAAGTGAATTGCAAGGTGGAAATTGTAGGCTGCAAAACTTAATGTTGTTAGTGTTGTTATCAAATTTTATATTAAGAAAAAAGTTGATTGAATGAAATTATCTAAATGTGTGACTTTCTAAATAGCCAACTCCAAAGGCTAAAAGGCATGGATTTGTTTGAGTTTTTAAAATTTTTTAACCAGAATATCTATTTAATGAAATTTTAGGAATCAAATTAACTGAAGTGAAAAGAAGAAGTTAGAGGAGAAGGTATTTTTAGCCACTGAGATCCTGCCAGGAAGTATACCACTGTGGTTACTAAATTTCCCTTTGCATAAAATTGGAGCAAATGTACCTGCTCCTTGCCCAACTGCCAACATTTTGAGGGAAAGTTTGTATGTGTGTATGAAAATACTTGGCACCCTTCAAAGTAGCTGTGCTGTGTTATTGTTATTATTCAAGTTCATTTAACTTCAAATTTAAAATTGGGTGTCTGAAAAATTAGGTTACATAGAAAATATTTTACTATGTTGTAATATTAAAATTTATATTTTCATATTTATATTTTATATTTTCATGTGATAGTAAGCATTATTGCAAAGTATGTCTGATAGCTGATTGCTTACTTGTATGATTTAGTACTTTAACCGGGGGACTGGGGGACTGGGTTGTCATCAAACTGGGTAAGTAAAAATCATGCTTCTGCTAAGTAAAGCACTTAAATTCATGTCCCATAGAACCATTGACACTTTATTTCCGTTCTTCCTGTATGTGTTTCCTCATCTTAAGAAATTAAAAATAAAAAAAAAAGATGGTATACTTAGGAAAACCTGATTTCTTGTGGGAATACAGAAAATCCAAACTGGCTTTCAAGCTAATAGAACCAAAAACTGAAGGAAAAGAGAGAGAGTGATTTTCCAAGATCACTAGAAGTCTGTTTTAAAGCTAAGTTGCAACAGGAAGGAAGCTGCGATTTCAAATAGGGCTTTAAAGTTAAGCATCCAATCCAAACTCTATTACTGCGCAGATCCTATTGTGATGGTAATGACATGGTGCGTGGGAAGTGGTGGTTTTACTTGGAATGAGGAGAGAGAGAAACTTGCCATGATTGATGTACCATATGCAGGTCAAACCACAAAATCACTAACTTTCTGACCGTCCAGCTAAATGAAATTGTGTTGCTTATTTTCCTAAGAATTCCAAGTTTTTGTATATATGTCTGTGTTTGTGGGACTACTTCATAAATTGAATGCAGTTTCTTTGTGGGGGAAGGGTGTTATAATTAACATTAGAGTCACTTTCTATGGGTTTATGAGGGGTCACTAATTCAAATTAGAATTGTCTACTCATCAGTGCAATAGAAGACCACCCAAGTGGTCTTCCATGGTTTGCACCAAGTTTCCTACATTTTAGCAACAGGCTATTGAAGGTAACTAATGGGAAATTATGCGTCACCCATCCAAGTGTTTCACAATTTGGTTGGGGATCCAAAAGAATAAATTTGAGGTTCCAATATTTTCAGAGCATTTATAAGACATTACTAGAACCATTAGGAGGATTAAATATCTTTTTCATATTTCATCTTCATCTTAATCTTTCCAAGAAAATTAAAGTGTACGAACACATTTGAAGGTGAGCCATAGCAGTAGCAAGTAGTTCTGAAGGATGTTTCCAGACACCCTTTTGGAGTAAAATAGGGGAGACTGGTGGTTGAACAAGAAGAGGCCAGAATTTTTCTAAAGAACCATCACCACCAGCCTTATAGAGTTCAGTAAGGAGAGAAATGTAAACCTGAATTTCTCAATCCAAGAAGATTAAATTTTACCAGATATCTTAAAGTTCTGGTAAAATGAAAGAGTCTTCAAAGGAAAAAAAAAAAAAAAGTCAAGGTTGCATTTTACTTTCCAGGGAAAATGGCTAGGTTTCAAATGAAAAAAAAAACAAAAAACTAAATATAAAATAACTTGTCTTTCCTAAAGAGAGACTTAAAGTCAGATCTGAGACTTTTTTTAACTTTTTCCAGAATTCTTGGGAATCCACTTTTCTTCACCAGCTCCAAAAGGACAGTTTTTTTCAGAGTGTGCTGGTCTAGAATTTTCTGAAACACTGTAACTGTTTCTTTCAAAATAATTTAAAACAGTCAGGCACCAATAAAATGAATTATAATGGAAAAAAAGTAAGGAGTCTTTGAAAATCTAATATGTCTTTAATTGATTTTAATTTCTTTAAAGCATGAAAAAACTGTTAATAGAGAACTTGCTATTTAGTGTTTAATGAAACAAAGCAATCACCTTGAACTTTTCAATTTCCTTTAATACATTTTGAATTTTGAAAAGCTTGAAAAATGCTTAATAGCTTAGATCACTTTCTCAATGAGAGTTCTCTTCTGAATCATAGAATACAGAAACTGAATGTAGTGACAATTACCTCGATTCTGTCAAGAATGGTACATACTAATGTTGTTCTCCATCACAGGAGAAGAGTTAATTCATTAGTACAATGTATAGCTTAAAGGCCTTAATGTTTACTTCTCTCCTGGATTCATATTTTCACTGGCTTCTGATTGGGATTTCCTATGGCACTATTTCAACTTTTAAATTGATTTCATTTTATCATTTTTTTATTGATAAATCACATAAATCACATAAATCACATCTAACATATTAGTTTCAGGTGTACACCACAAGAATTCAGTTTTTATATATGTTGTGAAATGATCATCACAATAAATCCAGTTAAATCCATCACTGTATATAGTTAGAATTTTTTTTTCTTGTGATGAGAATTTTTAAGATTTACTCTCTTAGCAACCTTCAAATATGCAATACTGTACTATTAATTATAGTTGCCATGCTGTACACTCATGGCACTATTTTAAGTGCACCATGTCATCATGATATATTGAGGGCCCATTTTTATTTACTATGTTCTCCTCTCTGTTTTTTTAAATAGTAAAGCACTTAAGGTCCACATGTAGAACTCATATCAGAAGAAAGAAGTAATGAGTTCAGAAGGTTTTGGTCATTGTATCCTCCCACTTCTCCCATCTCTAGTGATTTCTTTAGCTCTCTTTCTCCTTCCTGGAAAATTTAAAGATATTAAGAGTTTTCCACATGAACACTTTTGAGGGTCAACCTCACGTAAGGTTTCTGTGGTCCGCAGGTCAATGCCAATGACCAGATAATTTAAACTAAAGCAATGGACTTTGCCAAGTTGCAAGAAACTTAGGTCCTATCTCTCCTGTAATCAGCAAGTTGTAAGAACAGATGGCTCATTAGTTACTAATTTCCTGATACTGTAGAATTAAGTCAGCCCAGTAACAAATACTTCATTGTTGTCTATAATTCTAAAATGTTAACAGTCAGCTAGTGACAAGAGCAAACTTCTATGACTGACAGGTTACAGTCCAATAAACCCTGGCTTGGTTGGTGAATATTTGAGTCTTAGAGTTCTTTTTGAGAAGAGAGCTAAAGAAAATGTAAATTGCAATATCCATAACAAGAAGTCTATTGACACTTGAACTAGAAATTCAGTAAAATATATTCACTCAAGAACCAGAGAGTGAAGAGGGAAAAATTGAAGAGGGATAAATGAAGGGTAACAATTGAAGATGCTGTGTACATTACAAGAATATTTTCATTTAAAATCCTATTATGAATAGGTTTGTTCATAGATGAGCAAATATGCTTTGTATGTAGCTGGTTTGGGGGTTATAGATTACAAAAGAAAGTATTTTAAAATACATCACACATCATACTCAATGGTGAAAAGCTGAAAGCTTTTCCTCTAAAATCAGGAACAAGACCAGGGTGCTCACTATTTTTGATAACTTTAAATGGAGTACAATCTATTAAAAATATTGAATATTATACACTTGAAACTAATATTGTAGATCAACTATACCCCATTTTAAAATAAATGAATAAACAAATATTGCTTAAAAAATAAAAATTCTCTAATTTCTACAGTTTATCATGCAAACCCATATTCTAACTTTAATTAAAGTGGATTTATATCAGAATTAGTTTTAGAAAGGGACTTTGAAGATTATGAAATAACTACATTGCATCTCTTATGATTTCTTTTCTCACAAATGCCACTTTGAAGGGATTAATATTTTAGGTAGCACAGGTACTCAGTTTATGAAAATTATTTGTGCAAAGTGTTAATTTATAGATTGTCTATCACTGCAAAAACAAAGTTATTCAAAAACAGATCAATTTTGCCAAATAGAAGTCATATATTTGTTCTTCAGCTTTAAATTTACTAGGATTTTGAGACTGATCAAATGGTTACAACCAAGAACTCATCATTTTTATTTCCTTCTCATTGGGAAAACGTAGAATAAGGCTGGAAGCTGAAGCTGTGATAGAAACAATGGCTGGAGAAGGTTAAAAAAAAAATGATTTCCCCAAAATTAGCAATTTTGATGATCAAGTCCAAATTGTGGCTATATTAATAGAGAAAATGTTGCCTAGCATTGCAGGCAGATTCTTTACTGGCTGAGCCACCAGGGAAGCCCACATATAGAATAATAATATAAAAGTTTTCTTTGCACAATCTTATATGCCATTCAAAGAATCCTTAATAATTTTCTGATTTCAGGTTTCCCAGGTGGTGCAGCAGTAAAGAATCTGCCTGCCAATGCAGAAGACAGAAGAGACACGGTTTTGATACCTGGGTTAGGAAGATCCTATGGAGAAGAAAATGGCAACCCACATCAGTGTTCTTGAATGGAAAATCCCATGGACAGAGGAGCCTGGCAGGCTACAGTCCATGGGCTTGCAAATGGTCGGGCATGACTGAGCACACACATTACATTCCCATATACCAGGCACTAGTTAAGGTGCTACAAAATAAAAACAATTTTCTGTTTTTTAAGGGAAAATCTATTAAAATATAACTATTTGTTATGTGGTGCTAGAGTCTAATGCTTTATAATAATTTGCTTTAAAAAATGAAATGCTTTGTCACAAATTGTTAAGAGTAACCCTCAAAATGTGAATGAATAAGCAAGATTTTTTCTTGCCTAACTCTATTGAAAAGCCTTACAACTTAAAGCTCAGGACTTAAATATCTAGAGTCTGATATTTTTCATCTTTTAAAATGAAGAGTTCAGTATTCCATTCCCGTCAATGGTGGGTTAGTTTGCATTAGACACCAGTCCTCCTACTGAGAACAACTAGAATAATTGGATAGAATATTGAAAAATAAAGACTCATAGGGCTCTCAAGGCAAGATAACTTGAGGAAGCAAGGGACACCTGGGGAGGTGAGCCCAAGAGTCAAGGTTGCTTTCCCCTGGAGGCATTTGCTGATTCACCAGTGACAGGCTAGGAGACAGAAAAGTATAGTGGGAGTATTTGCAGGCTGATTACAATGGGAAGTCAAAACTAGAGTTCAGGTCCCACTGAAGAGTTTCTGGTGATTTTCCCAAGCTTTTGTTTTGGACACCACAGTAGTTAAGGAGTAACTTAAAGAAAAGCACACACAGTGCATTCACCAAAGTAGACCATAAAACAAGGCTCAATGAATTTCAAAGAACTGATATCATACAGAGTTTGTACTCTGTCCACAGTTAGAAATCTATAACAATAAAATAACTAAAGAGAAGTCGCTCAGTCATGTCCGACTCTTTGCGACCCCATGGATGCCAGGCTCCTTCATCCATGGGATTCTCCAGGCAAGAATACTGGGGTGGGTGGCCATTTCCTTCTCCAGTGGATCATCCTGACCCAAGGATTAAACCCGGGTCTCTCACATTGCAGGCAGACTCTTTACTATCTGAGCCACCAGGGATTCCCAAAATAACTAAAGAAAACTCAAATACTGGAAATAAAACAACAGTTCTATATAATCCATGAGAAAAATAATAATATAAATTATGAAATATTTTTAACTGAATGATACTGAAAATATAGCATATCAACATTTGTAGAATGCATATGCATATATGTGGAATGCATATAAAAACAGTGCTGAGGGTTGGTTTTTTTTTTGCTTTTTTATTTCTTTTAATTGCTTTACATGCTTATATTAGAAAAGCAAAGTCTAAAATCAGTGACCTAAGATTTCACTTTAAAAAGCTAGAAAAAAAAGATCACAGGAAAGTCAAAAGAAATAGAGGAAAGGATAACAATAAAGATAAGAAATAGAAAATAGAACCAGAATACACAAAACAAAACAATCTTGAAAAGAACAAATGTGGAGGATTTATATGATTTGGTTTCAAGATCTATTATAAACTATAACTAATCAAGACTCAGTTGCACTGAAATAATGGTTGACAAATTCATCAGCAGCAGACTAGATAGCCTGGAAAAATACCTACTTAAATAGTCGCTTGATTTTTGACAATGACAGCAAGGCAATTTGATGGGTGAAAGGAAAGTTTTTTCACCAAATGGTGTGAGAATGAGGAGATATGAATTCCTGCTTCATACCAAACACACAAATAATTTAAGATGGATCACAGACCTAAACACAAATTCTAAAACTGAACGCTTTTAAGGGAAAATATAAGGAAATATTTTGATCACTTAGAGCTAGGCAGATATTTCTTTTTTTATTGAAGTATAGTCAACTTATGACGTGTTATTTTCAGGTACAGCACATATTCTTTTCCCTTATAAGTTATTATCAAATATTGATATGGTTCCTTGTGTTATACAGTAGGTCATTGTTGGTTATCTATTTTACATACAGTAGTGTGTATATATTAATCCCAAACTCCTAGTTTATCCCTCCACTTCTTTCCCCTTTGGTAATCATAAGTTTGTTTTCTAGGTCTATAGGTCTATTTTTGTTTTGTAAATAAGTTCATTTGTATCTTTTTTCTTTAGATTCCACATATAAGAAATGTCATATGATATTTGTCTTTCTCTTTTGGTTTACTTCACTTAGTATGATAATCTCTAAGTCCATTCATGTTGCTGCAAGTGGCATTATTTCATTCTTTTTTATGGCTAAGTAATATTCTATTGTGTATATATATATATACACACACACACACACACACACACACACACACACACACACACACACACACACAAAACATCTTTTTTATCCATTCATCTGTTGGTAAATATTTAGGTTGCTTCCATGTCTTGTCTTTTATAAATAGAGCTATAATAAATATTGGGGTTCACATAACCTTTTGAATTATAGTTTTCTCTAGATAAAAAGCAGATATTTCTTAGATGGGTCACAGAAATTAATACCTACAAAAAATATGATGAAATAGGTTTCATCAAGATTAAAATAGCCTGCTATCAAAAGATACCATTAAAAAATGAATATGTGAGCCATGGACTAGAGAAAATATGTGCAGTTTAAATATCAGACAATGGTTGGGCACCTAGGATTAGTCTAAGGAATTCTGATAACCCAATAACAAAAAGACAAATATCCCAATCAAAAATATGGGCAATGATTCAAACACACATCTTACAAAAGAACATAGTCAATAAATGTTTAATAATACTTTTCATCAAGGAAAAGCAAATTATAATATAGCCACAAGAATGGCTAAAAATATCATTAATAATAATAATAATAAAAGATGACAACACTAAACATTGGTGAGTCTGTAGTGTGGCTGGTACTCTTTAAACATTATTAGTGGAAATGTACAGTGGTGAACAATTTTTGAAAAATTCTGACATATTTTTATAAAAGTGTGTGTGCTAAGTCACTTCAGTCATGCCTGACTTTTTGCGACCCTTTGGACTGTAGCCCACCAGACTCCTCTCTGTCCATGGGATTCTCCAGGCAAGAATACTGGAGTGGGTTGCCATTTCCTCCTCAAGGAGATCTTCCTGACTCAGAGGTTGAATGTCTCTTATGTTTCCAACATTGGCAGTCGGGTATTTTACCACTAGTGACACCTGGTTTTCTATGGACTTGGTTCCCATAAAAGTAAATACACATAATTCCACTTCTAGATATTTTGCTCAAGAACAATGAAATGTTCACAGCAGTTATATACCAAGAACTATAAAAACTCAAGTGTCCATAAACAGACTGTAATATAGTCATACAATGAAACATTACTAAGCAATAAAAAAGAAAAAAATACACAAAAAACCATGGATGAGTCTCAAATAACAGTATCTGAATGAAAGAAACCTTATCTGAAAAAGGTATAAAATTCTAGAACAGACAAAACAAATCTGTGGTGGAAAAATCAAAAACTAGTTGACTCTGGGCGGGTAGAGACAGGGGTTGACTAAGAAGACACATGAGGGAACATTCTGTGGATAACACAGGTGGATGTGTTTGTCAAAACTCAGTGAATTTACACTTAATATTTAGCATTTCATTGTGTAAATCTTATGTCAAAAGAGAAAGTAAATAAAAAAACAAATAAATTTATTTAATGACAAAAATCTAAATATTTAGGGAAAACTATATAAGATGTGTAATTTGCTTTTAAATGCATCAGAGAAATCCCCTGGACTAGATGAGGATGCAAATGGATAGATATGTGATCTTAATAAAATGAGTGTAGTAAAAGGCTCATGCTAGAATCTACATGGTATACATGTATACAAGTTTGCATTATAAAATTCTTTTAACTTTGCTGGATATTTGAAAACAATTATCATTAAATGTTGGGAAAAATAAAGGCATAATAAAGTCATTTTCACACAAACACACATATCTGAGAGAATTTACCAACAGACTTCACTAAATAAATCAGCAAACAAATCAATAAATCTGTCCTCTGAGACAGAAGGAAAATGATCCAGGTTGGAAGCATGCAAATTGAAGGAAAGAAGTATAACAGAAAAGGTCAATATTTATATAAGCCTAAACTATCATTGACTGAGAAAACAATATATGTAGAAATAAACATATGAAACAACAGTGTTCCAAGACAAAACTGGGAGTGAGTGGAGTTAGAATGTTCTAAGATTCTTTCATATATTTGGTAACAACACTAATTATTGGACTATGTCAAAGTTACATTTCATAACATCTAGGGTAAACACTGTATTAGTTTCCAAGGATTGCCATAACAAATTACCACAAACTGGGTGTCTAAAAACCACAGAAATTTATTCTCTCACAGTCCTGGGAGCTAGGGGACCAAAATAAGGTACTGGCTGAGCCATGTTCCCTTTGAAGTCTCCAGGGAAGAACCCTTCCTCATCTCCTCCAGCTTCTGGTGGCTCCTAGCAATGCCTGGTGTCTCTAGGGTTGCAGTAGTGTTACTCTAATCTCTGTCTCCATTGTCACATGGTATTCTTCCCTTGTGCCTCTCTATGCGTCTTCTCCTCTTCTTATAAGGACAAAAACCATTGGCTGTAGGGCCCACCATGAGTTCAGCATGATCCCATGTTGACTAATTACCATGGCAAAGATGCTATTTTCAAATAAAGGTCAAATTCTGAAGCATGGACATGAATTTTGGGGAAACACTTACCAATCCACTTCAAGCACTAAAAGAAAATGAGAACATATAACAAATAAGCTAACAAAGAGGGTGAAGTAAATATTAAAAATGCAAAACATATTTCTAAAGAGAAGAGATTAAAAGAAATATTGAGCAAATGGATAAATAGTAAATAGGAAGATAGGAGATTAAACCCCAAATATCAGTAGTTACATCAAATGGAAACTGATTAAACATTCCCATTTGAAACACAGATTTTTCAGACTAGGGAAAAATTTCAATTACATGTAGAGTTAAATTACCTGAAACAACTGCATTAAGAGCAGAACTATGTCAGTGGAGTCACATAAAATATAAGAATATCGAATTTTTTAGATAAAAGGATAAAGAAAATGTTATACAAACACTAATCAAAAGAAAGCTGATATTGCCATACTAATATCAGACAAACTAGCCTTTAAAACAAGCAGCATTACTAGAGATATAGATATATTTTATAATAATGAAAGGATGAGTCACCAAGAAGATTAAAAAAATTCTGAATGTATAAGCATATAATAATATAAGTAAACAAGTAAAGTAAGATTTAAAGAATTTTTAGGACTTATAGAGAAATTAACAATCTATATATCTCAGTAACTGATGAAAAACTACAAAAAAAATCAGTAAAGATATGGAAGATTTGAAGAAAAAAGTTAACTTGAACAAGTTGATACAGAAAAAAGCCCCCAATGGCTGCATTATACTTATTCTTTTCAATAACACTTGGTACATTCACCAAAATTGACCAAGTTCAGGGTCATAGCAGTGATCAAAATATTTCAAAGTACTGAACTCATCTACGAAATGTACTCTGAATACAGTAAAGTTAAATGAGAAGCCAGTATAAAAAAATAACTAGAAAATCCCTAATATTTAGAAAATGAACAATAGAACTATAAATAATTAATGATTCAAAAAAGCAATTCAAGTAAGAGCTAAGTAATGTTTTGAAATGAAGTGATTCATAATATAGCCATGATATAATTTGTGAAATACAGGTAAACTGTACTTAGAAGGAAATATATATTTTATTTATTGGCATGTATCAGTATTAGTTTAAAAAACTACATTAAGAAATAAGAAGATAGAGAGGAAGAAAAACAGAAGAAGCAGAAAGTAATAAACTGGAAAATAAACATTCAATAAAGAAGAATACCAAAAGGCTAGTAAATTAACAAAACTTATAAAGCTTTGGCAATATAGAGAATAAAAGAGAAAATACAAATTACCCATATCAGAGATAAAAAGAAGAACATTACTAGATCCTACTGACATTACAAAGATAAGAAGAAGATATTATTTTTTGCCAATAAATTTGAAAAGTTAAAAAAATGGACAAATTCCTAGAAAAACACAACTGTGAAACTGTCACAAAAAAGAAATAGAAAATCTGTATAATTCTATATCTATTAAAGAAATTGAATTTGTAATTTAAAACTTTTCTACAAAGAAACTGAAGGTCCAGATGGCATCACCAGTGAATTTATCCAAATTTTACAAAAACAGGAAATAGGAAAAGAGAGAACACTTCCAATTCATTTTAGAAAGCCAGCGTAACCTTGATGCAAAAAACCTGAAAGGACATTTATGAGAGAAGAAAATGCAGGCCAATGTCTACCAAGAATACAGTTGCAAAATACCACTGAAAATAGTAGTAAAGTGAATCTTGCTATACATAAAAATAGAACTAGATCATGACTCAGAAGATTTATTCCAGCACTATGAGGTTATTTAGCATATAGTCAATTGATATATTAATACTTATCACATTCAGAATAAAAAGAAGAAACATATCATCTCAGCCAATGGATCAAATTTAATAAACATTCATGATTTAGTTGAAAAAAAATCTTCAGGAAATTAGAAACAGAAGGGAACTTATGTAATTGATTTTTTAAAAAATCTACAAATATTAAACTTAGTGGTAAACTATTCGAAGTTCCCCACCATGTCCATCCAGGGGTTCAAGAATGGAACAAGGATACTCCCAACCACTTCTATTCAACACTTTTCTAAATATCCCAGTTAGTGCAAAAAGCAAGACAAAGAAATAAAAGGTATAACAATTGGAAAGTAATAAAATTATTATTTGTAGACAACTTAAATATAGACAATCTAGTTAAACTATTTTATTTAGTAAGCAAATCCTGCAACTTTGCCAGACACAAGATTCAAAAATTAATAGTATTTTAAAATAAACTATTCCTAAGTAAGCCTTAGAAAATGCAATTTAAAGAGAAAATTAATACTTACCTAGCACCTCTAACATCAAATATTAGGAATAAATGCAACAAAAGATGTGAAAAACCTCCATACAGCAAATTGTAAAACAATATGGAGAGATAGAAAAAGAATATCTAAATAAATGAAATAAATGTACTCCATATGAATCAGAAGAGCTGTTTTCAAATACTAAACTGCCTCAAATTAATCTATACATTCAGTGTAATTCTAATCAAAATCTCAGAGGATTTTCATTTCAATTAAAATAGATAAGTTAACTACAATATCGATGTGGAAATTAAGTACAATGGTAAATACTGGACCGGATATTCTAGAAGAAGAATAAAGTCAATGGTGTACACTAACACAGACAAATAGACCAATGGAACATAAGACAGAATCTAGGACACCTTCTCATATGTAGATATCTGATTTATAATAAAGAGCATTTCAGAGTGAAAGAACAATCTCTTCAATAAATGATACTTGGTCAATTGCATTTTCAAATAAAAAGATTTTTGATCACTAGCTCATACCGTAAACAAAAATTCAATTGCAATTAGATCACTTATCCAAATATGAAAGATGAAACAATGCAGTTTCTAGAAAATAATGAAGATTATTTTATAATCTCAGGAAAGCCAAGGTTTTTTAAATACAACATAAAAATCAACACATAAAAGATTAATAAGTTGAACTATAAGAACTATTAATAAGAACTACTATTTATCAAAATACACAATGAAAAAGCAAACCACATACAGCTAGAGAATATCTGTAATGTGTATATAAAATAACAGAACCATATCTAGTATATGCTGAAGAACTATAAATCAATAAGAAAGTATGGATAACCCAGTATTAAAGCTGCACTGAGTAATGACTAACACTATTTTTTTTTTTTTTTACCCACTTAGGGAGGAACAGGAATAGTCTCTTCATAGAAAAGGATATCTATTTTGCCAATAAATATAGGAAAAAGTGTTCAATCTCAAACATAAAGGAAATGGAAAATAAAACAATGATGCCACTATATCTCCACTAGAACAGCTAAAAATGTAAAACTTAAAAATCCAAAATATTGGCTATGTGGAGTGTAAACTGTTGCAACCACTTGGAAAATTCAAAGTTCCTACTAATCTTAAATATGCACATGACCCAGCAATTCTATCCACAGATATGTACCAAACAGAAATGCCTTAAACATACACAAAAAATTAATGGAGAAGAATGTTCTTGACAGAATTATTTATAACAACCGAAAGCTAGAAAAAAATGTACTGTCCACGAAAAAAATAGAATGGATAAATAGACTGTGGAATTTATATAATCTAATTCTTGACAATAATGAAAACCAGTAACTCACCCACTACACCTAATAATGTGCATGAATTTCCCAAACATAGTGTTGAACAGAAATGTCGGATACAAAAGGCTGCATGGTGAATGATTCCATTTATATAAATGTCTAAAAGAGGAAGCACTGATCTATGACATTAGACGTAAAGATGATTATTTTTATATAAATTATTTGAGGCAAAAGAGGATACAGTGACTGGGGTGTTTCAAGGATGATGATGTATGGTTTTTCCTCTGGGTGGTACTTACTCTATGATTATCCTTTGTGAAAATACAAATGAGTTGAACACAACTCAAGCTACACACAACTGAGCTATATATGTTTCTGAATATATCTTGTACTTTGATAAAAGTTCACTTAAAAAATAAAAAATCTATAAACACTGCATTTTTTAAAATTTATTTTTTAATTGAAGGATAATTGCTTTACAGAATTTTGTTGTTTTCTATCAAACCTCAACGTGAATCAGCCATAGATATACATTTCTTAACACTTTCCCAAGTCATTAAACTGCTTAGACATAAATAGACTTGTTTTTTTCTTTTTTCTTCTATGTGTTATTTTACAACTGCTTTCAGTCTTAAAGCAAATATATTCTTTGAAATTTGAAAATGAACATCATTTGCACAGTTCTTGTGTGTGTGGTGTCCGACTCTGTGACCCCATGGACTATAGCCCGCCAGGTTCCTCTGTCTATGGAATTCTCCAGGCAAGAATACTGGAGTGGGTTGTCATTCCCTTCTCCAGGGGATCAAACCCAGGTCTCCTGCATTGCAGGCAGATTCTTTACCATCTGACCTATCAGGGAAGCCCACAGTTCTTAAGGAATCACTTAATTAAAAATCACAATCAAAAATGAAATCTTCTCACTTGGTTTCACTTTCCCATCTTGAATTAATATAATCACCATGGTTTATTCCTTGTTAGTCATTCACTGTTCTCCCAATTCTGTTTCTGCAGCCATTTGACTTTTTTTTTTTCTTTAGTTGAAGCTTAGATCCTGTCCATCCAAACTCCACTGAGTTTGTCTGAAATCCTTGAAAAAGGATGCTGGAAGGTGATAACTTTTGCTCTGTGTATATTTGTATTTCTTTCTTAGGTGCATGGCAGATGGTCTAGTGGTGAGAAGGGACAGACAGTTTTTTAAGAAATTTCAGATCTAGACTAGTCTACTGTGCTGTGCTGTGCTTAGTTGCTCAGTTGTGTCAGACTTTTTGCGACCTCGTGTCCTCTAGCCCGCCAGGCTCCTCTGTCCATGGGGATTCTCCAGGCAAGAATACTGGAGTGGGTGCCATGCTCTCCTCAGACTAGTCCATTACCAAAGACTAAATATTCTTAATTAATGTCTATAACGCATTGTGAAAAGTGAATGTTAGCCGCTCAGTCATGTTCGACTCTTTAGGACCCCATGGAATATAGCCCACCAGGCTCCTCTGTCCATGGAATTCTTTAGGCAAGAATACTGGAGTGGGTAGCTATTCCCTCCTCCAGAGGATCTTCCCAACCCAGGGATTTCGAACCCAAGTCTCCTGCACTGCAGGCAGATTGTTTACCATCAGGGCCACCAGAGAATTGTATTAAAAATAAAAAATATATTTGTTCTATACAATTATGCTCTGGAACTACAATTCTCAAATGTTTTAGTCTCAGAACCTCTTCACACTCTTAAAAATTATAAAAGACTCCCAGGAAGCTTTGGTTTATGTGGTTTATGTCTGTCAATATTTACCAAGTTAGAAATTGAGAAATTTTAAATACATACAAATAAACTATTTTAACAATAGCAATAATATACCCATTATATCTCAACATATACAACACATTTTGATGGAAAATGACTCTTTTTCCAAACAAAAATGAAGAAAGTAACACTGTTTTACATTTCACAAATCTCTTTAATGTTTGTCTCAGTAGAAGACAACTAGATTCTCATGTCTGCTTCTGCATTCAATCTGTTGAGATGTAACGTGTCAGGTAGTTTTTAGAAAACTTCACTGTATCCACATGAGTGGTTGAACACAAATAAGGAAAATATATCTTCTATTATAATGAAAATAGGTTTGGCCTCAAGTATGGCCCCAATGTTCTTAGGGAACTGCAGGGATTTTAGGACTTGATCTAGAAAATCTATAATATTTCTTTTCTGGCTGTTTGTTTTTGTTCAGTCCCTCAGTTGTGTCTGACTCTTTGTGACCCCGTGGACTGCAGCATGCCAGGCTTCACTGTCCTTCATCATCTCCCGGAGTTTGCTCAAACTCATGTCCATTGAGTCAATGATGCCATCCAACCATATCATCTTCTGTCATTCCTTCATCAATTCTTGTAAATGTTCCATGTGGTGTTGAAAAAAACAGTTGTTCATAGGAAATTAATCAGTAATGTAATCAATATAAACATAATATTTTTAAATACAAGAGAAGTAAGTTTGCTGACCTTTGATTATGACCTGTTCTTATATGGCCCTTGAGCTAATTATCGCTTTATATTTTTTTAAGGATTATTAAACACTGGAGTAGACTCTTGAGGGTCCCTTGGACAGCAAGGAGATCAAACCAGTCAATCCTAAAGGAAATAAACTCTGAATACTCATTGGAAACACTGATGCTGAAGCTCCAATACTTTGGCCATTTGACGTGAACAGCTGACTCATTGGAAAAGACCCTGATGCTAGGAAAGATTGAAAGAGGGAGGAGAAGGGGACAACAGAGGATGAGATGGTTAGATGGCATCACCTATTCGATGGACATGAGTTTCAGTAAGCTCCGGGAGAACAGGAAAGCCAGGCATGCTGCAGTCCATGGGGTCCCAAAGAGTCAGACACGACTGAGCGACTGAACTGAAGTGAAACACACACACAGAAATATATTCAGCAGAGACCATATATAGCAATGCAAAGCCTAAAATATTTGCTATCTGACTCTTTACAGAAAATTTGCAGACTCCTAAATAAACAAACCACCAATTGTATTACTTATATCATATAAAACCATACATAATTTTTCTTCTACTTGGGAAACTTTTTTTAAAAATCAAGCTTGTTAAAAGCCTCCCAGTATATAGATGAATTTTAGAGGTGCTGAATGTTGAACAGGTTCACGAAACTCCCCAGAGAACTTGGGAAGAAGCTCTAGGGTTTTAGGTTTTAGGGTTTTAGGTCTGATGGGGGCCAGAAAGGATGTTTTTTTCTGAGCTCCCAGGTCACAACTGTCCTTAAACTCCAAATTCAAGCTACACATCTGTGCAGCCCTTGCACCTTATTAATGCATTTTAAGAGAGCCTTATTGGCCCTCTTAGAAATGAAAGTGTTCAAATTTGCAGTATCTACCTATGTCCAAGCTCTCTGTTTCTTATTATTTTTTTTGGGTTATAATGTGTGGTTTTTCTCATCTTTCTCTTTTAGATCATAACCTCCTTAGCATCCAAATGTGCCTTTGAAAAGAATTCACATCATTCTAAATTCACATGGAGCCAAACAGTTTATAAATGTTCTTGTCTCACTACTCCTTATAATTTTTAAAATAATGAGAAATAAATGATGTTAACATATAGTTTGAATTTTGTCATAAAAGTCAACCTAGTGATGAAAGGACAGACTATGTCATTTACATTCTTTGTCATACACTTGAATCATGCATAACTTTTTCAAACAGCCTACACTTGGTGTTGATCCATGCAGATCCTTCAGTGGGATGGGGCAAAGGGCACCTGAGAGGCGCTGATTCACATGCTGCTCCCAGTAGCAGGCTGGCATAAGCCAGCGGGGTGGAAATAGAAGGCCTTGGCCCCCAACAGGAAGAACACCTAAGTGCCTGCTTGGTCTTCTGCATCCAGCCCAGTGTCCAGGAAGCCCCACCTCTTGTGCAAACACAATGATGGAATCTTTCTGGCTAATCCTTCAAGGCTCTGGCTCTCTTTGGCCTGACTGATGAGAGTAAAACTCTGTACAATTGAGTATGGAACTCTTGATAATGTATTATGGCTACAAATCACACCTATTTTATTTTATTTTATTTTATTTTTTATCTTTTTGGTCATTCCTGGTGGATCTACTGCCTTTTTTCTTGCCAAAGGCATAACCTATCCATTGGCTGAAACTTCTTCCTAAGAACAAACCTTTTATCTTATTATTTTTGACCATAGAGTTTTTTTTTTTTTCTATTTTGATAATTACTTTTTATTTTTTTTTAATTAATTTATTTTTTTTTTGCTCTGCTTAGAGTTTATTTATTTATTTATTTATTTTTTCATAAATTTATTTATTTTAGTTGGGGGCTAATTACTTTACAATATTGTAATAGTTTTTGCCATACATTGACATGAATCAGCCATGGCTTTACATGTGTTTCCCTTCCTGGACCCCCCACCCACCTCCCTCCCCATCCCATCCCTCTGGGTCATCCCATTGCCCCGGCCCTGAGCCCTTGTCTCATGCATCAAACATGGAATGGTGTTCTGTTTCACATATGATAATATACATGTTTCAATGCTATTCTCCCAGAACGTCCCACCCTCACCTTCTCCCTCAGAGTCCATAAAATTGTTCTATGCATCTGTGTCTCTTATTCTGTCTCGCATATAGGGTTATCGTTACCATCTTTCAAATTCCATATATATGCATTAGTATACTGTATTGTTGTTTTTCTTTCTGGCTTACTTCTTACTTATTTTAAAAGGAACAGCAAAGCCTGATTGGTAGAAAGGAGCTCCAGGGTTGCGGTTGGCTTGAATCTCAGTTTTGACATTTATTAGCTGTGAGATACCCCTGTGTCTCAGTTTCACCATCTATAAAATGGAGTAATATTAGCACCTCCCTCACAAGGTTGTTGTGAGGACTGAATGAGTTGATATATGCAAATTACTTCATGTCTTTTTACTTAGTGAACATTTAGTAGAAGGTAACCATATTATTATCTTCATTTCTATTATATTTTTATTGGTTCTTCACCTCCACCCTCCTCACCTCCTCTTCCTTATTCCTCCTGCCTGATTTTCTCCGTTACTTTTTTTTTCTTTTTATGAGATCCTTACAAAGTTACCTCATAGCCTCAAGAGCAAGACAGTTTTAGAAATACATTTTCAAGATAAAAAGAAAAAAGGAAGTGGGGGGTGGGGGAGAGAGAGGAAAGGGGGAAGGGAGAGAGGGAAGAAGAAAAGGGAGGAGTTGTGTGGGGAATTATTCAGGGCAGAACTTTCACTTATGTTTTATTTAAGGTCATCCACTCTCTAGTTTTCTTATCTAAACCCTCTGGTCTCCTGGAAAAAGGTGAGTGCATTTCCTTGAACCATAGAACCCTGAATCCCGGGACATCTCTTCTGTCTCTGGCCATAGCACCCTGTCTTTGCCTGCCCCCATAGGCCACACTTGATGTGTATGTAGTCGTTCCTCCACCTCTGATTGACCAAGAATTCTTTCCCACTCTAGGAATCACTCCCCGCACAGCACTAGGCTGTCGTCACCCATCAGAGCTGGCCTGGGACACAGAGCAAAGACACCATCATCACTTTTCCATCTTGGTTATGGTATTGCCATCCCAGGAAGCCTACTCCTCCTCTGGCCTCCCTCATGGTTTAACCTCATTAAACCTGGAGATGGGGGTTCGTGATCTCTCTGCACGTTTGACTTAATGCAGAGTCTGGCTGGAGTGGGGCTGAAGTGCAAGCATCAGTGGATGAAGCTCCTTAGATACAATTAATTAAATATTCCAATAAGTATTTATGCCTTGCTTCTTTCTATAAAGGATTTGGAGACTCTGGTTGAGTATTACTAATAAAGATTTGAAAACTGGTATCCCATTTCCTTTAAAGGAGCTTACATGTAATTATGTTGCCTTTGAAAAAGGGAACCAAGTAATAAAGAGAGTAAAATTCACTAGTAAAGATGACGTGATTGATAATCCTGACATATTTCAGATTGAACACTCCATGTTATTTGGGAGCCATGGACACCAAGACCCTGGAAGCAACAGCTATTCAATTTTAGGAGTCAGTGTGGGTATCTGATATTCCATGATGTGTAAACAAGCCAAAGGGCTCACGGAACCTCTTCACTTGCTGTGTGACTTTTAGCGAGTCATTTAATCTTTCTTACTCAAAATCTTCTTTTCTGTAAAAGGAGGGAGATATTAGAAAAAATCAGTAAGAAACCTTCTTTTCTGGGATTTGACCCTTATAAGTCCCACATTACAATTTAATCATATATCTGTTAAATTGATTGACATTCTTTAAAGAGATACTTGAAACTTTTTCTGAGCACCTCTTCTCTCCTTCCCTTAATTTCCAACTCTGTAACAGCTTTAACTCTAAGAATAGAACATGGCATTGAAATAAGCTGTATACTTCTGCATTTACATGGAAGAATTATTATAGTGGCTTTAGTTGCCTTGTGTGGCTAGATATTTTGCCCTTTGATTTCAAGGCAATAATTCATCCATTTTATTCAATGATGAGACAAGTGTGTATCTGATTCTTTAATTACAGTCACAAGAGACACCTTTCCAACTGAGCTCTGCTTCCTACTGAGAGGCCATGTTTTTCCCTGCAAGATTATATGTGAACAATGGTTAATGAATTAAGTGGAATCACAGGCTCTAAAAATAGATACAGGTATATTTCTTTCTCCTTGCATTTCACCTACATGGTAGCAATTTTTCTTACAGGTATTAACTCAGTGTGGTTGATCCTTTAAAGAGGCTCTTGATTTGGTTCTTCTTTCAAATTATCCTCAGGAGAAAAATACCAGAGATACCTGAAGTTTGCGAATTAACTCAAGCATAGTATCTTTCTCCCTCTGTAACTGCCATTTGCTACATTCCCAATTAATTCTTCACACCCGCACTCCACCCACCTATACCCTTGCATATGATCTTAGTTATTTGACACAAGCTACTAGAATCAGTATAGTAGCACCTTGATTAGTATTCACAGTAACTGCTTTCCACAGATCCTTCAGTTCCGTTCAGTTCAGTCACTCAGTCGTGTCCGACTCTTTGAGACCTCATGGACTGCAGCACGCCAGGCCTCCCTGTCCATCACCAAATCCCGGAGTGTACTCAAACTCGTGTCCATTGAGTCTGTGATGCCATCCAACCATCTCATCCTCTGTCGTCCCCTTCTCCTCCTGCCTTCAATCATTCCAAACATCAGGGTCTTTTCAAATGAGTCAGCTCTTCACATCAGGTGGCCAAAGTATTGGAGTTTCAGCTTCAACATCAGTCCTTCCAATGAATATTCAGGACTGATCTCCTTTAGGATGGACTGGTTTGATCTCCTTGCTGTCCAAGGGACTCTCAAGAGTCTTCTCCAAAACCACAATTCAAAAGCATCAATTCTTCAGTGCTCAGCTTTCTTTATAGTCCAACTCTCACCTCCATACATGACTACTGGAAAAACCACAGCCTTGACTAGATGGCAAAGTAATGTCTCTGCTTTTTAATATGCTGTCTAGGTCCTTAGAATGTACTTATCTTCTTCCAGCAAATTTCCAGGTTGCTTAAGTTCAAGCCCACTTCAATGCAGCAGGAGGTATTTAATAAACACCTTATGCTTACACACTTAAATAATTCTTCACTTTGTCAAGGTATGATGAATTCCTCAAATTTCATTCTGTGTGGAAAGACCATCTAGAAGGGATCATTGTTTAAAGGGTACAAGGTGATTTGGTGGAAAAAAAAAAAGACTAGGAGAGAATATATAATGTCTGACCAAGCAGCAAAGAAGTTCTGAGATGTGGAAGTGCTTCTCCACTGGAAAACCCTGATTTTCCATTAATGAATGACAAAAGATATTTGGAAAGAATCAATTTTGCGGGGGGGGGACTCCAAAATCACTGCAGATGGTGGCTGCAGCCATGAAATTAAAAGACACTTCCTCCTTGGAAGAAAAGGTATGACCAACCTAGACAGCATATTATAGAGCAGAGGCATTACTTTGCCAACAAAGGTCCGTCTAGTCAAAGCTTTGGTTTTTCCAGTAGTCATGTATGGATGTGAGAATAGTACTATAAAGAAAGCTGAGCACCGAAGAATTGATACTTTTGAACTGTGTTGTTGGAGAAGACTCTTGAGAGTCCCTTGGACAGCAAGAAAATCCAATCAGTCCATCCTAAAGAAAATTAGTCCTGAATATTCATTGGAAGGACCAATGCTGAAGCTGATACTCCAATACTTTGGCCACCTGCTGAGAAGAAGTGACTCATTTGAAAAGACACTGATGCTGGGAATGACTGAAGGCAGGAGGAGAAGGGGACAACGGAGGATGAGATAGTTGGATGGCATCACCAACTCAATGGACATGAGTTGGAGTAAGCTCCAGGAGTTGGTGATGGACAGGGAAGCCTGGCATGCTGCAGTACGTGGGGTCGCAAAGAGTCAAACACGACTGAGCGACTTCACTTTCACTTTTCACTATGAATTCATCTTGGGCTTTCCAGGTGGCTCAGAGGTACAGAATATGCCTGCCAATGCAGGAGACATGGGTTCCATTCTTGAGTCAGGAAGATCCATTGGACAAGGAAATGGCAACCCACTCCAGTATTCTTGCCTAGGAAATCCCATGGACTGGTGGGCTACCGTCCATGGGATTGCAAAGATTCAGACACAGCTTAGCAACTGAGCACATTGATATATTAGGCAGCAAGCATTTTAAAGACAGAGATTGTGTCTTCTTTGACTTTTTGTTCTCAGTCTCTATCATGGCTCCTGGTCTGTAAATGGTGGTCAAAATATACCAAGTAAAGAAAAATAACAGTAACTAAGGATTGTAATCTCTTGCTTTTATTTAATATAAAACTACTAAAGTGGTAAAAGGTCTATATTTTTATTATCCTTATTTTATAGAGAAGGAAACTGAGATTTAAAATAATAGTTTACTTGTCTAAGATCTGTCACCTCCAGAGTCCACAATCACTTATATCACTAAGACTACTTTTTCAAGGTGCTTCCATGAAAACTTTGAAAAACAAATTATTATTTACATTTTCCAAAAGATTTTTGTAGAGTCATTGGAAATTGAAGGCATCTGCTGTTCTCATTTTAAAAGCTTGTAAAAGAGGCACAAGAGTAATTAAATAAATTCCATATACATCCAGCAAAGGATACATGGAAAACAACATCATTTTAAAAGTTTTGTCTCAATGCTCACTCCATAAGATTTGAATTGAAATAATCCTTCCGGCCTCTGTACTGAATATTTTATTAATAATTGCTGTAGGCTCAGTTAAATCATTGGCCTTTGTCAGATTTTCCAGGATCTCATCTTGTCTTTGCTGGCCCTCATTTTGAGCCTGGATTTTTGCTTAATATGATTTCAATTGATTGGGCAGTGCTTTGCTGTCTTTTAGGAAGATCATACAAAAGCCAGTAAGAAGTACAATATTTCAGACTGGGGTCTACTGCTGCCTTCTCATCTTCTATATCATTTGTTATATTTCCTGTGTTGACAGTTGAAACCCTAAAGGGTCAGCCTTTACAAGCTTATATTAACTGTTCATTCATCACAGCAGTTTATAAAAAGGGTTATTCCTGAATAATTCAATGTAAAAACCTGAGCTAAACTTGGAAGAGAAAGACTACTACTAGAGTGGTAAGCTGCTTGATTTAGTCATAGTTACACATAGCATAGAAAAAATAAAACAAATACACTTTGTAATTTTACTCTAAAAGATATTTATTTTCTTTACAGAAATAAAAATCTGCTTAAAATACATTCCTGCTAGGCATTCTGTAGTCTTGTGTTGTTCAAAAACTATACTCAGTTTGTCTCATCTGCAGAGATTTATAGGTTAATCTTTAAATTTCTGGTTAGAAATTCATATTTGGCTTTTCATTAAATATTTTTTCTGATTCTAAACAAGTACCTTCTCATTCTGGAAAATATGGAAAGTGCAAAAAAGAATAATGTAGGAAAAGAAAGAAGTTATAACCCTTTCAATTTGTGAATTAATTAAAATTAAATCTCAGATTGCTTCAGTGGGAAAAGAGGAATTTTAGAAATAAAGACATATGTACATATATATATATATATATATATATTGGTCTAAGGTAGCAGAATCAAATAAGAAGCTGAAATTCAAAGAAATATTTATTACACATGGAATCAAGGGTCAGAATGGTGAGAAGAATAAATGGCATTACAAACAATAGGGTTATTTGGCGTTCTGCAGAATCCAAGCCTTGCTCTTGGCCACCAGCATCACCAGAGATGAGAGTTGATCAAAACCAAAAATGGGTTGGAAATACCTGTCCTGTTACAGCACTTTTAAATCTATAAGTCACAAATAACTGATGCTATTTCATCCTTCTAACAAAGCTATGAAATGGAATTTATTATCCTTCTAGAGATAAGAACACTGAGTCTCAGAGAGGTGAAATGGTTTACAAAGCCACAGACTGATAAATGATCCAACCAGGACTACAAACTGGGTCTTCTAATCCTTAGACTAGTGATTACTCTGTTAGATTTGGATACTTCTAGGTAACGATGATGATGACCATCATAGTTGTGATAAAGCTAATTATTTCTTGTTTTGTCCTCGACAGTGTTCTAAATCCTTTACATGCATTAATTCATTTAATAACATGATGTCATAATCTCCCCAAAGTTCACAGTACAAAATTCTTTCTGTGTTTACAAATAGGTAATTCCCCTTGGCATTGTGCACAGTTATCACCTTCACGGTTCTGGAATCCAGAGAATTTATGCTAGATTGTGTGAAATGCTAGACAGAAGCATGGAAGAAGCAGATGGCTACCCTCAGGCCTAGACAGGAGAAAATGGACCCTGACTAGGGAGAGAAAAATCAGTATTATTTCATATAATAAAAAGGCTGATACTATTTCCCTGACTCAAACACATTTCAAACAAAGTAAACTTGGCATTTTTATCATCTTCTTTTCTAATTTGGAGCTATCAGGAAGTAGAGTTGCTTTTAAGTTGATTATAGATGAAGTCAGTTTGCAGAGGATTAGTGGTATTTCATTACTCTGAAATCCTGGTTCAGTTGTGTCTATGCAAAGCATTTACTGAGGAATAATATGTGAGTTTTATTTTAGCAAAAACAGTAGAATTTAGTTTTAGTCATGGGTCATAGATGTATATATAAAACCAAAACTACTCTGAAATATATGTTGAAATTTCATCATTTTTTCTTTCTTTTTTCCCCAGCCCAGAGATTTCTATATCGCTTTTCTAAGCAGGTTCACGATCTATATGAGACATCTGTTGTGTCCAGTTTCACATTCATTTGGCCCACCTTTTCTCCAAACCTTGCTATGGAAACTAGCTGCTAACAGGTATCTAACAGGTGTATCTGGTCCCATAGCACCTCAAACCTTTCACTTTTTGCCCTGGGACATTTTTTTTTCTTTAATCACAGCACAGGTATTATGGAAACATGCCTGACGTATGGAAATCATACGTCAGCGGTCTGTGTACACAAGAGAGTCAACACGCTTGACCAATGGGTAACAAGTATGAATAAATGCTGTTCTCTTCTATTGTTCAGGTGGGCAGTTCTGAAGCAAATTCTCCAAAGCTTTCCTAAGGGTCTTGAGGAAGGGAGTCCCAGTTGCCCTCAGGAGGACCAATAGGAGAGCACTTTTTTTTTTTCTTTTGCACTGGCTTGAAACCTTTCCTTGGTTCGCTCTCTCCAGCCTCCATTCCTGTTCCTTGGAATCACTTCCTAAAACAAACTACTTGCACACAATCCTTGGCTCCAGCTCTGCTCTCTGGAGGACCCCAGACTAAGACAGTCAACTTTGTAAGTGTCCTTAGAAAACAGAACTTCAGGATGAGGTATGGCTTAGGATCTCTTCCTGGCTAGATTGTGATAAGAGCTGCACTGCTGAGACAGCCTCCTGGGGATACTCTTGGCCTGCAGTAGCCCCACAATTCCTAAGATTCTCAGGGTGGCTGAAGGGAAGAAGGTACAGTTAATAGATAAAGCCATAGGCTATGGCTCTTGAATGGTACTGGAACAGAGATCATCAAAAGACTGTGGAGTTGGTTGGCTTTGATTAGTTGCTTTTAAAACCTTAATATATAAATAGCATGACTCAAGATAGCCAACAACCAACTCTAAACATGCTGTCAAATCAAGAATGTTTCATGGAAGTATTTTAAGAGATCTTAATTTTTGAATCTACAAGACAGACTTATGATAATCAGACTTAGGATTTAATTATAATGGTAGTAGAACAAAAAAAGAGACTATATATACTTCCTCAATAGACCACCTAAGCAAAAGGAGGAAAAGACTGGAATCCTAAGATCAGAAGAAAAATAATGGAATCTTAAGAGCTAGGATGGAGAAAATAGGGTGGATGTTCAGTTCATTTCAGTTCAGTCGCTCAGTCGTGTCCGACTCTTTACGATCCTATGAACTGTAGCACGCCAGGCCTCCCTGTCCATCACCTACTCCCTGAGTTTACCTAAACTCATGTCCATTGAGTCGGAGATCCCATCCAACCATCTCATCCATTGTCGTCCCCTTGTCCTCCTGCCTTCAATCTTTCCCAGCATCAGGGTCTTTTCAAATGAGTCAGCTCTTCCATCAGGTGGCCAAAGTATTGGAGTTTCAGCTTCAACATCAGTCTTTCCAATGAACACTCAGGACTGATCTCCTTTAGGATGGACTGGTTGGAAGGTTTCACTTTCATCAAGAGGCTCTTTAGTTCTTCTTCACTTTCTGCCATAAGGGTGGTGTCATATGCATGTCTGAGTTTATTGATATTTCTGCCAGCAATCTTGATTTCAGCTTGTGCTTCTTCCAGCCCAGTGTTTCTCATGATGTACTCTGCATATAAGTTAAATAAGCAGGGTGACAATATACTGCCTTGACGTACTCCTTTTCCTATTTGGAACCAGTCTGTTGTTCCATGTCCAGTTCTAACTGTTGCTTCCTGACCTGCATACAGGTTTCTCAAGAGGCAGGTCAGGTGGTTTGGTATTCCCATCTCTTTCAGAATTTTCCCCAGTTTATTGTGATCCGCACAGTCAAAGGCTTTGGCATAGTCAATAAAGCAGAAATAGATGTTTTTCTGGAACTCTCTTGCTTTTTTGATGATCCAGCAGATATTGGCAATTTGATCTCTGGTTCCTCTGCCTTTTCTAAAACTAGCTTGAACATCTGGAAGTTCATAGTTCACATATTGCTGAAGCCTGGCTTGGAGAATTTTGAGCATCACTTTAGTAGCGTGTGAGATGAGTGCAATTGTGCAGTAGTGAGCCTGAACAAACTGAACATCCAGGTTCCTTTGTACCCTCTGTGAGTTTGAGGGCACAGGGCATGTCCTCCACTACAATGGAAATGGAAATCTCCTGCCCAGTTTCCAGACTAAAGCAGTTCACAGAAGCAAGCCCTAAGCTTAAGGAAAGTGAGGCCCCTTGAGAAAGCTCCTGCCATGACATCAAAAGTATATACAATAAATATAGCCCCAGTCTTTCCCAAAGGATGTGCGTCCCTAGAATAAATAATGTGGGACTTAAGGGGTAGAAGTAGGATTGGCCCTCTCCCATGACCCTGTGACCTCTCTGCTCCCCCCATGCAGTGTGTGCTCCCGTCTCCTACTGTAGGCTCCCTGGGGTCAGGGAGGAATACTTCCACCTGGGGATACTCACCGATGAGGTTCACTTACCTAAGGCTGTGAACTTACCTAATACCTGGGTATTTCTGTTGGCATTTTGGCCCAACATACTATGAGAGGGGCTTCTCTGGTAGCTCAGACGGTAAAGAATCTGCCTGCAAAACAGGTGACCTGGGTTCACACCCTGGGTTGGGAAGATTCCCTGGATAAGGGATCAGTTACCCACTCCAGTATTCTTTTTTTTAATATTTATTTTTAATTGATTGATAATTGCTTTATAATATTGGTTTCATTTATGTCATACATCAACAAGAATCAAGCGCAGGTGTACATATGTCCCCTCCTTCTTGAATCTCCCTCCCACCCCTCTAGGTTATTACAGAGCCCCAGTTTCAGTTCCCTGAGTCATACAGCAAATTCTCGTGGTACCATATGACGCCAGCAATATCACTTCTAGGCATATACCCTGAAGAAACCAAAACTGAAAAAGCCACATGTACCCCAATGTTCACTCCAGTACTCTTCCCTGGAGAATTCCATGTACAGAGGAGCCTGGTAGGCCCCAGTCCACGGGGTTGCAAAGAGTTGGACACGACTGCAGTGACTTACACACAGGCACGTGTCAAAAGAGCAGCAAGAAAGGGGCTGGCATACTGGGAAGGGCAACTGATACCTATTACCGTGAAAAGTAAGAATTGTTATGAATAGTGAAGGCATGAAGCCTCTAGCTTCTTCTAGGCCTAATAAGAACTGTAAGTGGGCAATCACAGTAACCTTGGTCCAATTTGTGCAAGAATAAAGGAAACCTAGTATGAGCTGTCAGAGAAGGCAATGGCACCCCACTCCAGTACTCTTGCCTAGAAAATCCCATGGATGGAGGAGCCTGGTAGGCTACAGTCCATGGGGTCACTACGAGTCGGACACGACTGAGCAACTTCACTTTCACTTTTCCCTTTCATGCACTGGAGAAGGAAATGGCAACCCACTCCAGTATTCTTGCCTGGAGAATCCTAGGGACGGCAGAGCCTGGTGAGCTGCACAGAGTCGGATACGACTGAAGCGACTTAGCAGCAGCAGCAGCAGTATGAGCTGTAGTGTAGAGAGACAGTGATGATCAAAGTTTCAGGGTTGGGTGGAACAGCTTGGATGAAGCTTCTTGCCACAAAGTATTTTACAGAATGTGGCTGGCTGCCACCTGGGAGATTCGATAATGGTGTCAATTTCATGAAGAGCACAAGTGGGCCTGAGCAGCGCAAAGTGTGGCCAGCACAGGCCTCTCCTATGTGCTAGGGCCTCCTGTCTTTAAGGCCCATCTCTCACTCCCACCATCACAACTGCGCTAACTTTGCACAGGCGGAACCTGACTGCAGCCCACCTCAGATGCACCCCCTACTTCTAACTTTCTACCAGGTGCCATTCAGATGCTGTGAGACTTGACTTCTCAGGGAGTTCTTTGGCACTCACTCACACACAGACCAGAATTGTGAGAGAGCTAATGCAATGGGGGGTAATCCTTAGTAAGTGGAGAAGAGGAAGCTGTGGATAAATGCTCACCTTTCCCTCTCCTTGGACAGACAGGTCTAAGCCATAGTTCAACAGTCATCTCAGAAAGTCCTGGCAGGGCCAAACCCTTGTTGACCTCAATGGTAACCAATCTAAGAACAGTCCTTTGTCGCTTTTACTTTCTCACTTATTTTAATCTTCCCTGTGCCTCACTTCCCCCAAAACAAACTACCTGAATACAAACCTTTATCTAGTCTCAGCCAAGGTGACACAGGGTTCCCAGGGTTTTCTGACTCAAGCTGGCATGGCTTGCGATCTGCTGGGTTAGGATCACATAATTTCATAGTTGAGCTTGGAATCACCGTGCAAGACAATAATGAAGAGAGAAATAGCTTTTCTTAAATATTCTGCCATGCACAAGATTGTTTAAAATATTTAAAAATTTTCAATGTAACAAAATATGGTAGATAAGAACAGGTGTACTGAGATGGAAAAGAAGCAAAAAGAATCTTTTTTTTTTTTCCTTTATAGTAATTTTGCATTCAGGGCTCAGAGTAAATTGTGCTTCTTAATACCATAATGAGATAGCTCATGAAGGCCCACATCTTGTTTCTTAAAAAATTTCTCCTGAGTGTTGCTAAAAAGTGGAAAAATGCATTTTTCTTCTCAGATTTTACATTTTTAGAACCTACTTTCTGACATAACTTATCAGACAAGCAAAACATATATTTTCTTAAAAGTTTCCCTCCCCATTCAGAACTGTCATGACTGGCATCTTATGCCATCTCCTAGAATGTCTTGGAGGTGCTGACATGGATCACAGTGGCCTCATATATAATAGAATCAATGGGCAGTTATTCATACCCAGGTTACTTGAGGTACAAGTACTTGAGACAAGATGGTAACTAATGATTCAGTAGAGATCAGGAGAATTAGCCATGAAATTGAACTTGTCCATTATACAACAGCATTGTTCTTGTTCAGCTGCTAAGTTGTGTCTGATTCTTTGCGACCCCATAGGCTACAGCATGCCAGGCTCCTCTGTCTTCCACTATCTCCCTGAATTTGCTCAAATTCATGTCCACTGAGTTGGACATGCTATCTAACCATCTCATCCTCTGCTGCTCAGTTCTCCTTTCACATTCAATCTCTCCCAGCCTCAGGTCTTTTCCAATGAGTCAGCTCTTCACACCAGGTGACCAAAATATTGGAGCTTCAGCTTCAGTATCAAGTCCTTCCAATGAATACTCGGGGTTGATCTACTTTAGGATTGACTGGTTTGATCTCCTTGCAGTCCAAGGGACTCAAATGGCAACCCACTCCAGTATTCTTGCCTGGAGAACCCCATGAACAGCATGAAAAGGCAAAAAGATAAAACAGCATATATTACAATAAAAATTTATGAACTGAAATATTAGTTGGTTTTTATGTTAGTTTCCTAGGACTACCATAACAAATTGAGTGGCTTAAAACGTCAGAAGTGTATTATCTCACAATTCTGGAGTCTAGAAACCTGAAATCAAAGTGTGGGCAGGGCATGATCACTTTGAACCTTCTATGGGGGATACTTCCTTGCCTTCTTCAGTTTCTGGTAGCCCCAGGCATTCCCTGGCTGTGGCAGCATCACTCTAATCTCTGGCTCAGTCATCACTTAGCATCAGTGACATCTCTGCATCATCTTCCCTCTGTTAATATCTGTGTTCAAATTTCCCCTTCTTTTATGGACACCAATCATATTGGATTAGCATCCACCATAATGACCTCTTCCCAACTAACTGCATTTGTAATGACCTCATTTCCAAAACAGGTCACATTCAGAGGTACTGAAAGTTATGACTTCAACATATCTTTCAGGAGGACACACTTTAACCTATAATAGGTATAATCTTTGCAAGCATCTTAGAAACAACCTTTGCAGTTTGACGTTTTCCCAGTGAACTTTTAAACTTGTGAGGACTCCACTGTTTACTTGAGAGGCTCTGTGGTGAGGATATACTGAAGTGCCATGGACTTAGGGTATCATGACTGTCCTTGCTCATGAGTTCCTGTGCTTCCTGGCATCTCCACCCAATGAAACGGAGACCATCCTATTGATATAGCAGCTTGTTATTTTCCTATGAGAGAACAAATATTACTACTAGTTCACTTCTAATTCTTCATTTCTTTTGTGTGGCTTTTGCATCAGCTACATTTTACTGCCAGTGGCTTTAATGACAAACAGAAATCACTAATAATGTGATGGCATTTTGAAAAGAAAGAAAAAAAAAATCAAGCCAGTAGTTGTATCAAGACAGCAGAGTTTCAAAGTGGACTGCCTGGACATCAGGACTCATGGACAAAGACAGATTTACCAGAAAATAAGTGAATTCAGATTTGTAAAGATGAATTTCAGTGAAAAAAAAACTTAAAGCATCTCACTGATACAAATCATAGTAATGTTTGTACTTATGATATTGTCACATCTCTTCTTCAATTTCTTTTTTTCCATCGGGTCTCAATCACAATGAGTTTCTCATGGTATAAATATTAGTTGATGTTCACTTGGAGACATTGGGATTTCTCATAGAGTTCACAGAGCTCTTTAGTAGAATGTATTAGGTACACAGTCATAACAGAGGAAAGAAATACGCACTAAATCCAAGCTCAACTTTAACACTAAAGAAGTGAAAGGAATCACTATTTGACAATTTGTTGAAAGATTTCTGAACAACCCAAACCAGTTTGAAATGCAGTGGAAATTAGAAATAACAACATGATAAACTGTAAAAAGGATGCTTCAAAAATACGTATATGTATGAATTTGTATATTTAATATACTTATACTTTTACTTATAAGTATACTTATACTTTTATATATAAGTAAATAAATACATACACATATTATACCCACATACACATCATACATACACATCATCTGTGGGATTTTGAGTGCCAATTCTCAGTGAACATGCATATATGGTTATGGTCTATTCTTTTCTTTCCCAGTGTTGTCAAAAATTGTTTTCTTGTTCTAGAATTGAATAGAGGTTGATTTTTGGTTTTTTTCCAGAAGGATCCTGGGTTGAGACAAGTAGTGTTAGGCATCCAGATCCTTTAGAAAAATTATTTACTAAAAAATAATAAAGATGATTGCAATGCACCAGAAACAGTAAATATGAACTGTTCTGAGATACTGTCACATACTTACCCTCAGATTGAACTTATTAGGGAAGCAGTGTGAATAGGGTGACTGGGCTTTCTGGGAAGCTGGCTCAGGGCAGTCTCAGTCTATTATGCTTGTTCCCCTGACATTATTATCAACAGGACCCCATTCTACTTCTAAAGTGTCCCAGTCTGAACAATAAACTTTTGGTCACCCAATAGATACCAACTTTGAAGACAAACTGTTAGATCTGTATCACAGATTTGTCTAAAATTTCGCCTCATCTATACATCAAATAGGCCAATTAAACTCTAAACCTCAGTTTCCTCATCTGTAAAATAGAAATACTCATAATATTAATGACAGTCTTTACAGCCTAGTGTTGATATAATGATTGCATGTGTTGATTAATAAAGAACCTAGCACTGTGTTTAGTTCACAGCTGTTGTCCAATAAATACTAGCACAGTTGTTTTTATCACCACTGTGTCATGCTTTCCTGATTTAAATCCAGGAGCACAGGAGCCCATCTTCCATTCCAAAGCCACATCTTGAGGATGTACCTCTACTCCTCCCCTGCGTGTGCTACCAGCACTCTGGGTCTTTCTTTTAGAGTGTCCCTAACGGTTGCAGAGCCTGGATCTCTTTTCTTTGTCACAAGTGCAGCCACTTGGCTTCTCTTCCAGTTCTAGCTTTAAGCATGTCACTTTCAAATTAAACCCCATCATTGCCCACTCATTTTAAACTGAATTTTTGAAAATAGCTTATCGTTAGATTTCACAGGAAGTCACATCCGTCAGTCTGGGATTGCCAAGAAGGAGGGTGCTGGAACTCTTCCTAATCTGTCTTCTGTTCTTTTCTGAGTGGGCATTCATGCTTGTACAGCCTGCATCTTGGCCAGGGAGGCCTACCTCTGCTGGGAAGGTTAGGTGGGAAAGCAGTGAAATTGTAGCTGGGAGCGGATGCCAGGGCGGCAGTGGCATGTCAGTCCAGCAATACCAGAGTTCCCGCCGAGAGAGATGGTGGTGGAAGTGATGCTTTAATTGTCCTCAACACTGCAGCTCAGTTCATGAAGAACAGAAAACTATTATTTAAACAGATGGCAAACCTGCCCATCCATAACCAGGCATTTAATGAGATAAAACAGAGCAGCCAGGGCTGTAGGTGTGTGAGTCCAGACCATTTTGGAAGACATCAATTTAATTGCTCTTCTATTTTTGTGAAATCTGTTCCCAGATGCCTTTCTTACCCTCTATTCTACCTTCCTCCTTTATTTTTATCTTTCCTGCCTTTCTGGTGTTTGGATCACAATCAGATGGATGGTTTCCTTTCCTGACTCCCAGTGCCATAGTTTCCAAATCATGAGTGTAATTGGGGCAGCCTGGCAAAGCTGAAGGCATATGGACTCCGATGCCAGGGAGACCTGGGTGTGAATCTCTGCTCAGCTATTTAGTAGAAGCTTCTTTTTCTATAATATAATGACAGCACTTTTGTGAAATCCAAAAAAATGTAGTATATGAAAAAATGTCAATTATAGCTCCTAACCCTTAGTGGGTGCTCCATTAAAAACAAACAAACAAACAAAAAGAAAAAAAAAACAATTGCTGCTATTATTATTAAGCCCAACTTTTCCTACATGATGTTGAATTTAGGCTCTCCTAAGTTACTCTTCTCAGTTTATTTACGCACAATACCCAGGATCATCCCCAAGGAAATACAGTTATATGGTACTTGTAATCACTTTATTGTTTTTCACTCATTGTCCCATCTGAATTTCTCTTGCCCCTGCATAAAAGCATTGATTGCCCTTTGTACAGTGTCAGGGAGGAGAAGACCTACTAGTTGATCCCAATCAGTGATCAAGTCCTTATTCAAATCCATAAAGTTCATTTCTATGAATGTCTACATGTATAAAAGCTGAATGCCACAGGTGCACCGAGCTAGGCATAGTTATAGCCCCTGCCTTTCAGGTTCAGTTCAGTTCAGTTGCTCAGTCATGTCTGACTCTTTGCGACCCCATGAACTGTAGCACGCCAAGTCTCCCTGTCCATCACCAACTCCCAGAGTTGACTCAAACTCATGTCCATTGAGTTGGTGATGCCATCCAACCATCTCATCCTCTGTTGTCCCCTTCTCCTTCTGCCCTCAATCTTTCCCAGCATCAGGGTCTTTTCCAATGAGTCAGTTCTTCGCATCAGGTGGCCAAAGTATTGGAGTTTCAGCTTCAACATCAGTCCTTCCAATGAACATTCAGGACTGATTTCCTTTAGGATGGACTGGTTGGGTTTCCTTGCAGTCCAAGGGACTCTCAAGAGTCTTCTCCAACACCACAGTTCAAAAGCATCAATTCTTTGGCACTCAGCTTTCTTCATAGTCCAACTCTCACATCCATACATGACTACTGGAAAAACCAAAGCCTTGACTAGACGGACCTTTGTTGGCAAATGTCTCTACTTTTTAATATACTCTCTAGGTTGGTAATAACTTTTTTTCCAAGGAGTAGGTGTCTTTTAATTTCATGGCTGCAGTCACCATCTGCAGTAATTTTGGAGCCCCAAATCACAGCCTTTCAGGTTCTATGTGTCAAATAGTTAATATCTGAATAAAGGTATAAAAGGATCCTCTAAAAAAAAAAAAAAGAAGGTTCTCTGTTGTATAAATAGTGCTGTTTCTGTTCTTTGAATGTTTTATAATCCCAATGGTACCTTGTGAGGTTTGTAAATCACTAGCATCATTTCTCAAATGCTCTAATGCAGGTTTCTAGAGAAGAAGCTCTTTCAGCATGAAGCTTTAGTACAGCTAGGAGCAGAGTAACTAGCTCTATCCTATTTTCCAACGCATAAAAACAAAAGTTATAAAGTAAACCAGAAGTAAAAAGGAATAAAAGTGGTAACATGAGACAGTTAGCTGGGTGTCCAGTTGAGAAGAACTAGGCTGAAAACGAAGCATATGCCAAGGTCAGGAGTCAGCCGTGTGAAAGTCTGAAATGAGGGGAGGGGAAGAGGGAGAGGGAAGGGACCTAGGGTTCAAGGCTGTTTGAGCATGAGTGGCTTAGTGCCTGCAGGTTCCATGGCATTGTTATCCCATAGGAAGGCAAGCTGGCACCAGGGCCTCCCTCTGGGTGGGTAAGAGCAAGGGGGGGGGGGAGCATGCAACACAGATGGAACATCAGCTCCGTGTGGTGCTCCATTTTGAACACCCACTCACTGACCTGGCAGGTGTGCTACTGCTGGTCATTAGTGCTACGCACAGGCAGCATCCAACCCCGAACAAGCCCCACCATCCACTGTTGGTGAATGTGGCCTCTCACTCCCCCTAGTTTGCACTTTTTTAACTAGCAAACCGGGATCCCATCAAAAGGTTCTGATTTAAGAGGTGACTTCATTTCAGCAAAAGAGAGCCCTATAGATACAATATGAAAAAGCATCATGGTTTGATTAACATTTTAAGGGCTCAACGAATTGTAGCTTAGAACAGATTTTTTTTTCTATTTTATATTTAATTATAGGGAAAGGATTGTGTCCATACCCTCTTTCCAAATCCTGATCAAACCAAACCAGAGAATTTTCCTCCCTCTATTCAGCTATAGTTTTATCTTAACAGTTTTAGGTTAATGCTGAGTTCTCTGTAAAATGACACAGATTTTTGCCCTAAGGCTAAGGGAAACCAGATCCAAACACATATGAATTTAGGGATCACACACCTATATAAAGGGCAGGGTTTAAGACAATGGTCCCCAACTTTTTTGGCATCAGGGACTGGTTTTGTGGAAGACAATTTTTCCATAGACTTGGTGGTTAGGAAGCCTTCAGGATGATTCAAGCACAGTAGGGTTCGAGCTCCTATGAGAATCTAATGCTGCCCTTAACTTGACAGGAGGTAGATCAGGAAGTAATGTGAGCGACGGGGATAGGCTGTAAATACAGATGATGCTTTGCTCCCTCTCTGCTCACCTCCTATGTCACCTCCTAAAAGGTCATGGACCAGTACCAGTCTGTGGCCCAGGGGTTGGGGACCACCGGTTTAAGGGCAATAAGGGAACGGCAGAGTTGGTGGATAAAAAAGGGAATGCAGGCCTCACCTAAAGAGATTCAGATGCAACTTTTTTTTTTTTTAATGTGAAAAATAAAACTTGCAGGCTGGATTTGATCACAGGCTTTAATTTGCACACTTTGCTTAAATGATTAAATATACTGCTTATCCTCTAAATTTTTAGTACTAGACATTTTGAAACTTTGTTTATAAAACAAAAACATGCTGGTTCCTTTTCAAAATTTTTTTATTTCAGTAGACCTAACTTTCATAAATTTAGAACTATTTTTGCAAATCTCCATATGACCTCTTTAGTTTCCACTGACTTTTTCACACTGAAATGTGGGGTATAGCTAGTTGAATAGAAGTACAGTAGGCTCAGAGACAACTTGCTTGATTATATATAGTCGAGCATTTTTAAATTTATTTGAGAGCATAAGGTACACTCACCTCAACACTGAGAAAACTCATTCTTTAAACTGTTACTTTTCTATTAAATCTGAATTCACCAAACATTTAAAGAATATAGTCTATGTGAGTACATAGCTTACAGGTGAGTTCTATTCTACAAACTATACTGTGGTAAGTTCTATAAAGGAGGATTGGATAATTTGATATGATTACATAAGAGGTGTTTTTTCTACCAGTTTGCCAAGCTGGCAAGTGGGAGAAAAATGGTTCACATGTACAGAAATTTCTGAAAAGCAATCTTAGTGCAAAAAAAAATGGGTTCAACTCTTGGCCTTCATGTATAACCCTTGTTCTTAATGGAAACTGGTGTTGTGGTTTCCAAGACTGAGTGCATAGTATAGTTTCAGAGATCAGGAACTGCTTTGGGAATGGCAATGATATGTTCTATGCCAAGACATAGAACAGTACCTAGCACATGGTACATATTCAATTAATATTTGTTGAATAACTAGCTGAATGGATCATTCAAGGATCAGTTAAGAGGACTGGAGGGTTTTGTCTTGTTTTTGACACATGACGCCCCTGAGAAATATGTGGGCAGTTATCACAGTCTCTAATGGGGATCACTGAGCTCACCAGGTTGCTTCCAGGTGTGAAGAGATAACTCTGTAATCATTTGACTTAGTAGCGCAGATAGTCAGTTAACATGAGCTTCTCCTTGCACTCTTCCCCTTTCAATAACTTAAGTGTTTCAACCTATGAGATAAAACTTGCTGAGTGGTGTCAGAGTCTTCAGTGCATCACAGAATAGTTATTTTCCGAGTTTTAGAGTCGTAGGGTCAATTCAGTTGCTTACTGTTTGTGTTTAAAATCAAACTGACTATATCAATGCTTTCTCGTCTTTTTTAAGAGAATATTTGGGGACTTCCCTGGTGTCCAGTGGTTAAAACTTCACCTTCCAACACAGGGGATGCAGATTTGATCCCTGGTTGGGGAGCTAAGATCCCACATGCCTCAGGGCCAAAAAACCAAAACATGTTTTAAGCAATATTGTAACAAATTCAATAAAGACCTTAAAAATGGTCCACATCAAAAAATCTTAAAAATGGAAAAGAGAATATTTAGCTTATCACAGTACTAATATGCAGTACCTAGTGCACGTCTGCATGCTAAGTAGCTTCAGTTGTGCATGACTCTGGGCAACCCTACAGACTGTAGCCCACCAGGCTTCTCTGTCCATGGGATTCTCTAGGCAAGAATACTGGAGTGGGTTGTCATGCTCTCCTCCGGAGGAGCTTCCTGACCCAGGGATCGAATCCACGTCTTTTATGTCTCCTGCACTGGCAGATGGGGTATTTACCACTTGCGCCACCTGGGAAGCCAGGAGTACCTGATAGTCAGTAATAATAAGAGATATATGATATAGACCATGCTATATGTTACAGCTACAAAGCTCATAGCCATGGATCCCAGGCTATCAGGAGACAGTTTAGATCTCAAATATTCTGTCCTGGCCTCCTAATAATATTCACTTTCGCTGACTGAGTGCTGTTTTTTATGAGGTCCATGTTGGGGGCTTTATTTGCACTGTCTCTCATTTGAAAGGTGGCTGTTGCTATATATAAATTAAGATGAAATATCTGATGTACAAAGAGAAAAGTGACTGGTCCCAAATCACATACAAAGTATCAAAGACATTATGCATATTTGCATTTCATTGATTTTGTCCATTGGCTTCAAGTCCAGAAAGTACTTTTACTCTGAATTTCATTTACTAAGACTTACTTTATCACACACAGTTAAAACAATATAAAAAGTATAAAATAAAACAGGACTTAAGGGGGAAATGCCCAGCAGGAGCCCATCCGAGTTTTCCCCTGGTGTTTACACTTACAGACACACAGACCCTCTTGTCAGTTTTCTTCATATGAAACTCTTCCCACTTTCACACATGTTGCTTCTTTTGCCTGGAGTGTTGCTGCCTCTGCCTGGAGTGCTGTTCCCTAAATCATCTCTTGTTAAGATATCCCAATCTAAATCAGGTCACCCATTCATTTTTCCTAGGTGCCCTGCTATCTTTCTTTATAGTACTTTCTACAGTTTTAGTTTGTATTTAATTTTGTGTTTATTTGGTTAACGTCTATTTCTCCCACAAAAGTAGGAACCAGACTTGTTTATGTCTTAGCTATTACAACAAAATATCATAGACTGCGTGGCTGAAACAACAGACATTTACTTTCCATAGTTCTGGAGACTGGAAAATCTGAGATCAAGCTATTATCATGGTTGGGTTCTGGTAAGAGCTGTCTTGCTGTGTCCTCATATGATGAAGGGAGAGAGAGGGAGAAGGGGAAAGAGAGAAAGCTCTTTGGTTTCTTCTCATAAGGGCACTAATCCTATCAAGAGGACCCTACTCTCACAACCTCATCTAAACCTAATTACCTCCCAAAGACCTCACCTTCAAATACCATCACACAGGGGATTAAGACTTCAACCTGTGGGGGGAAAAAAAAAAACAGAATTCAACACATGAACTTAAGAGGGCATACTTCAGTCCATAGCAGTTCACATAGGACAGTGTTTGCCATCTTACACGTGTTCAATATTCACCTAATGAATGAATGAATGAATAAAAATGTCCAGATGTATCTAGGTCACTTTGGAAGTTACTAAATTACAACTGGAATCCAGAACAGGGGGAGTGCTCCTATAACAAAGGACGCATGGCCTCTTTAAGCCAAGAGACAAGTTCAAGGGCTGCTGAGAAACCAAGGCTACAAATGAAAGCTATAGGACAGTGATGCTTAAAGAAGTCTGAAGTGAACACAAGTGTAACAGTGGGTTACAGCCCACCTCTGGGCTACAGTGTAGCTCTGACTTTTCTTTGTCTTCTCTCTCAAGCAGGGTCATTATTTGTGGGAATCAGTGCAAAATAAGAATTTTTTGAATTGTTCAAAAAACAAGGGAAAGTTCCATTAAACTACTAAAATATAAAGCTTTCTCCTTTTGTTCATGGTAGCTCTCTCAACTTGTGTTATTTTCATTTGCTACTTAACATTTTTGCCTTTTGTGGCTTTTTTTTTAAAGAAAGTTTTATTTATTTGTTTGTTTCATTTTGTTTTATTACACAAAACATGTGGGATCTTAATTTCCCAGTGAGGAATCAAACCAGGGCCCACTGCAATGGAAGTGTGGATTCTTAACCACTGGACCACCAAAGAGGTCCCTTAATGTTGTTTAAATGTAAAGAAAAAAATTAAATATTTTAATTATTGTCACGAACCAGTGTGCAATGAGAATTTTAGATGTAAATATAAGAGCCTTTAACTCCTAATTTAAATCACCAAAATCAGACAGTTCATATTCTGTACTTTGTATGTGCATACGTATATCATTCTTAACAGCACAGTAGAAACACTGAATGAACCTAACTCAACTATTTTTATTTCTTGACATGTGCACACTTTACCAACACTTTATATCGTTGGTTTATTGATGAATAAGGAAGAACAGAAAGAAAAAAAATCAATAGTCTGCCGAATTTTTCCCTCTCCTTCAGTGTCATCATTTTCAGTGTAAGTGGTTGGCTAGTATAGGAGAATACCAGGATTAAGAAAGAATATGCCAGGATTTCTTGGTTGGTTATGTCTTAGAACACAACTGCCTTCTTTCTGATTTGAACAGAAAACATGGACTCCTAGGGATGTCAATGTCTCCCCTTAGTCATAAACATAACACACTCACCTTGTCCATACAATAAGCCTCATCAAACTCCCAGATATAGTGGGTCCACTAGGGGTGGGGGGAGGGTCTGTGTTCATGAGGGATCTGAATGCTGTAAATGAATGAGGTGGTGAGGAACTCACCATCATTCTCCATTGTTCCCTTGGATTGACTTACAAAACAGAAGTCCACAGTCAACAGTGGACAGAGGAAGAAGGTAGGGAAAGGAGGACCAAGTCTAAGCTAGTTGTCTGAAATTCCACATATTCTTTTTTCTGTGTCTCCATTTATTTTCTCTATCATTTTTCATTTTTCAGTGGAGATAGAGAATTCTGTTTCTATTTCCTCCCTGAATCACACTGTTCAGAGGCAGCCTGCGATGGTCAAGAGAAGTTGCTACCTTTGGTCCACTTTTCTACCTAAGATCAATAAGGCAGTGATGGTCACGGGGATGGGCATCCAGGAGTTGGCTGCTCTTTGTGATCTTACACACATGACTTTTGACCTCTGTGGAGCCACACATCTTCAGTGAATGACTTAAACTGTTTTCTTGTAAAGGTCACATGAATTTAGGCATTAAACAAATTGCTAGATTAGCTAACATCAGAACCTTTTTTTTTTTTTTGCTAACATCAAAATCTCTTGCAGCTAACACCCCTAAATAAAGAAGTATTTTAAATTGAAGATATATAGTATAAAATTTTTGCCCTATAAATAATAATCATTGTAATTATCCCTCACCAGAAACCAAAGAATTGGTGTGCTTCCCATGGATAAACATTGGCAACTATTCTATTTGCACAGAGAGCATTACAAAAGCAGAAACAGTTCCATTATTAAATATTATTAAGAAAAATTCTTTGAAAAAAAGGATTTTGCTACACTTTACATCACATGAAAATGTAAGGTAGCATGTGCAAAACTGTTTAAAGCGCTTGTTAAAGATTCTTATAATAAGAAAGGCTGGGAAAAGTAGAGTCACATCTTATCAAAACAATCTAAGAAATCTTAAGAATGCTGCTTTTCTAGTAATACATAAATATACACGAACATGAGCAAGAATCCAAGTAAAGAAACAGTTCTTATTCATAGGATTGACAGTTTTATTATTACACCAGCCTAAAATAACATATAATGGTGTGTGAGTGTGCACTGGAGTTTCTAAAAGCAGCTTTTAAGATAGGCTTAAAGTGAGAAGGGTTCAACTTTCTTCTTTAAATTCTGGAGGATGGGGTCTCCTGGGGATAAAGGGGGAAAGTGGAGATAAACTTTTAATGCAAGCTCTATTCTCGCCACAGTTTGTTTTATTTATTTGTTCAGCTCTATTTATCGTGTAGCTACCATATGCCGGGTCCTGTGGATATAGCGAGAGCTTTGACAAATACACACTCTGCCTTGAGGAAGCTCAGAGCACAGACAAGAGATAGTCTAGCACGGAGAAGGTCACAGGGAAGTAAAAGGTATTTAGAAATCCTTGGTGGGGGAACCCAGCAAGACCAAGGGTGAGGGGGTCACGGAAATGTTCCAGGAAGAAGAAACATCAAAATTAAGGGCCCTGGGATAAGTGAAATGTGACCAGGTCTGCAGTAGGGGAGTGAAGAATGCTGAATCAGTAGAAATCCTGAGAAATTCCTTTAGGACCTGGCTTTTTCAATTTTTATTAATTATGAGCTGAGGCTCCTTTTAGATGATTAGAAGACAATTGGCTAAATTAGTAGAAATTTCTAGGACTGAAAAACCTAAGGGATTGCTATGATCATTATTGTTAAGTGTTGGTTTGAATGTGTGTAAATAACAGATGAGGTTGAATCAGAGAGGTAAACCAGTTAGGCGTACATAGAGCAGGGACCAACGGAAACAACAGCTACACCCAAAGGGCTGCACGAAAAGGAAGCATGGTGTCTCCTTTGGGCCAAGCCCGCAGGCACCAGAGAATTTTAATCTTTCTGGGTGAGGGAGCTGGCAATAAAAGAAGCTTATGAGTTGCATTTAGATGTGTGTATATGAGGGTTTTTTTTTTTTTGGTATTATATACAAGTAAAGGAACCTAAGATATATCTGTATTGACATCTGTATTAGTCAGGGTTCTCTAGAGAAACAGAACCAACAAAATATATATGAGGAGATTTATTATAAGTAATGGCTCATACAATTATGGAGACTGAAAAGTTCCATGGTCTGCCATCTGCAAGCTAGAGAACAAGGGAAGATAAGGGAAGAAAGGATAATTCAGTTTGAATCTAAAAGTCTGAGAACCAGGAATACCTATGTCTGAAGGAAGAAGAAGATGGCTGTCCAAGCACAGACAGCAACTTCACCCTTCCTCAGTCTTTTGTTCTATTCATATCTTCAACCAACTGGCTGATGTCCTCCCACACTGGAGAACGTGTTTTTCTTTACTCAGTCTACAAATTCAGTTCTTATCTCTTTCAGAAACATCCTTGCAGACATATCCAGAGATGTTTCACAGGTTATCTGGGCACCCCTTAGCCCAATCAAGATGACACATAAAATTAATCGCCACAATGATTCAAATGCCAACCACTGGCATTTCGTTGGCCTTCAAAAACTGTGTTTCAGACAGAGGAAATAACATATTAAAAGACACAGAGGCTAAGGGGAAGCAGCATCTCCAGGTGACAGAAGTACTTAAATAAGAGTTGTTTAATCGCTCAGTTGTGTCTGACTGTTCTGAGATTCCATAAACTGTAGCCGGCCAGGCTCCTTGTCTATGGGATTTCCCAGGCAAGAATACTAGAGTGTGCTGCCATTTCCTTCCCCAGGGGCTCTTTCCAACCCAGCAATCGAACTCATGTCTCCTGCAATGACAAGTGGATTCTTTACCACTGAGTCACCAGGGAAACCCTTCCTTTCTATGATCTAATCAAGTGACCTATACCTATAAGAGAGTAAGATCATATTTTGGAAAGAAATGATTTGAAGTAAAGAGATGTGGGCAGTGTTTTTGGTTCTGTCTTAATCTCTACTTCAAGCCTAGTTTCTACATAAAAGGTTCATGATTACTTAGCTAGTGAATATAAAATTTATTTTTCATTCACCATTGATACACATTGGGAGTGATTTACTAATACAAATAACAACACAGAAAATATTTATTTCATTTTATTGCTGCATTATACTTTACCATATCGACATACCACAATATCCTGGTCAATGGGCAGCTTTTTTCATGCAATTATTTTAAAGCCCAGGTCCTTTCATTGTCTGGTGACACAAAATGCTAGTTGTGTCTGGCTTTTTGTGAACCAATAAACTATACAGTCTATGGAATTCTCCAGGCTAGAATGCTGGAGTGGGTAACCTTCTCCTTCTCCAGGGGATCTTCCCAACCCAGGGATCGAACCCAGGTCTCCCACATTGCAGGTGGATTTGTTACCAGCTGAGGCACAAAGGAAACCCAAGAATACTGGAGTGGGTAGCCTATCCCTTTTCCAGCAGATCTTCCCAACCCAGGAATTGAACCGGGGTCTCCTGCATTGCAGCTGCATTCTTTACCAACTGAGCTACCAGGGAAGCCCTAGGCATTGAACTGGTAAGCAGATGCAGAGAATGTGGAGCTCCACAGTCACCTTGGTCCAGAAATAACCCCTGAACACACACATATTCCACTGGTGAAAAATACTCATGTGGCCTCACCTCAGTAAACATGTTGGAAAATGCAGGTGATTGGACAGTTGCTTCCCAGAAATCTCTCTCTACTATGTAACTAGGAGGCTGAGACAGGTAGAGAGTTTTATGTCACTGTCATGTCAGTCTTTTCCTTTATAGTTTTTAACTTTGGAGGCTTGTTTAAAAAATAGCTCTTCACTCAGAAATTAAGAGAAACATTCACCAATATTTTGCTAACATTTAACATCTTTTTAAACCAGGTAGCTCAACTGTAACAACATCCATTCTCCCCACTAATTTGAAAGGGCATTTTAATCAAATACTAATATAATACTAACATACACACACACATGGTGCTCTTTGAACTTGATTGTATTCTCTTCTCTTTTGTCTTGGGCTCATACCAGCACTACTTTAACTACAAAAGTTCTGTAAAAAGTTTTTTGTTTTTTGTTTTTTTAATTCTGTGCCTCTCCCTCCAAAACTATCTTATTAAAAAAAAAAAAAAGTTTCCTATCATATGCTCATTTGTATATCTACAATAATTATCTCTCTAAATCTGTTCCTCAATTCTAAAATAATCAGGAGAATAGTTCATATAGTAGATAGAGACAAAGATAGATGATAGACACATTTAGAGGATAACTTACATATTTTCTTTGTTGATTTTTCCTGTTTAATTTAGGAGACTGGTGTTCATACTAAAATTTTCTTATGCGTCCCTCAGTATGTTCTCAATACTGGAAACTCGGTATATATTAAACAAATACTTGCTAAGTGGATCACATTACCATATTGTGCACACCTCTCATTAAATGTACTGCCAGACATTTTATATTATACTTTTGTTGCTTAATAAAAATACCTTTTTCTATTATAGCTTTAAACTGCTTATTGCTAGTATATAAGAAAGCTAGCTATTTTGGAGCATCTGACTTGTAATCACTTAGCAGAAATGGATTACTCTGTAAAACTTTCATGACTAAGAATGAGCTTCTGTTGCTTTCATAAATGAATGATAGTTTCAATGGCTATAGAATTCTAGGTTAAGAATATTTTCATGGAAAACTGCAAACATAAATCCTGCTATCCACTATTTATTGTTACTGAGATGTCTGATGACAACTGGATTTTTCTTCCTTTTGTTTAGCAATTTCTGTTTCCTATTGGATGCTTAAAGAATTTTTACATTATCAGAAATTAAAATATTTCACTCAAATATGTTTATGTCCAATTACCTCCATCAATATTTTCCTCTGTCATAACCAAAAATCAAATCTTCAACTCAAGGACATTTTCTTCAATGATTTAATAATTTTTGCATTTTTTCACATCACTTGTGAAAAATATGATTTCTATATGTTTGCTCCTAGGCATTTCCTCCTTGTTTTTTTATCTTTTCTCCATCATAATTATCTCATACTTTTCCCCCTAAAGTACAAAAAATTTTGAGTGCTTGACTACTAATTTCACTAATTTAGCTTCCTGAAGTAGTGAATCTGCTCTTCACTGACTCTACTATATTTTAATTTGGGGAATTTAAAAAATTTAAAGTCAAGTTTTACTTAATGTAATTGATGTAGTTTAGCATCAGTTAAGAAAACAATTAAATATATTTTAAAAAACATTTCACTGTTAATTTTCTAGTAGATTTATTTCCTGGGTGGGAGTGGTGATGGACTATTTCCTCTAAATTCCTTAGATTGGTGCCCATGTTTGGAACTAATAAGTGCGTTCATAAATATTATTGTTAAAAATTAAAGGTTTGTTCCCATCTTTATTCAGTTCAGTTCAGTTGTTCAGTCATGTTCAACTCTTTGCGACTCCATGAACCGCAGCATGCCAGGCCTCCCTGTCCATCACCAACTCCCGGAGTCCACCCAAACCCATGTCCATCGAGTCGGTGATGCCATCCAGCCATCTCATCCTTTGTCGTCCCCTTCTCCTCCTGCCCTCAATCTTTCGCAACATCAGGGTCTTTTCAGTTAGTCAGTTCTTTGCATGAGGTGGCCAAAGTATTGGAGTTTCAGTTTCAACATCAGTCCTTTCAATGAACACTCAGGACTGATCTCCTTTAGGATGGACTGGCTGGATCTTCTTACAGTCCAAGGGACTCTCAATGGTCTTCTCCAACACCATAGATCAAAAGCATCAATTCTTTGGTGCTCAGCTTTCTTTATAGTCCAACTCTCACATCCATACATAACTACTGGAAAGATCATAGCCTTGACTAGACGGACCTTTGTTGACAAAGTAATGTCTCTGCTTTTTAATGTGCTATCTAGGTTGGTCATAACTTTCCTTCCAAGGAGTAAGCATCTTTTAATTTCATGGCTGCAATCACCATCTGCAGTGATTTTGGGGCCCAGAAAAATAAAGTCAGCCACTGTTTCCACTGTTTACCCATCTATCTGCCATGAAGTGATGGGACCAGATGCCATGATCTTAGTTTTCTGAATGTAGAGCTTTAAGCCAACTTTTTCACTCTCCACTTTCACTTTCATCAAGAGGCTCTTTAGTTCTTCTTCACTTTCTGCCATAAAGGTGGTGTCATCTGCATATCGGAGGTTATTGATATTTCTCCCGGCAATCTTGATTCCAGCTTATGCCTCCTCCAGCCTAGCATTTCTCATGATGTACTCTGTATATAAGTTAAATAAGCAGGGTGACAATATACAGCCTTGACATATTCCTTTTCCTATTTGGAACCAGTCTGTTGTTCCATGTCCAGTTCTAACTGTTGCTTCCTGATCTGCATACAGATTTCTCAAGAGGCAGGTCAGGTGGTCCGGTATTCCCATCTCTTTCAGAATTTTCCACAGTTTATTGTGATCCACACAGTCAAAGGCTTTGGCATAGTCAATAAAGCAGAAATAGATGTTTTTCTGGAACTCTCTTGCTTTTTTGATGATCCAGCAGATGTGGCAATTTGATCTCTGGTTCCTCTGACTTTTGTAAAACTAGCTTGAATATCTGGAAGGTCACAGTTCCTGTATTGCTGAAGCCTGGCTTGGAGAATTTTGAGCATTACTTTGCTAGCGTGTGAGATGAGTGCAATTGTTCGGTAGTTTGAGCATTCTTTGGCATTGCTTTTCTTTGGGATTGGAATGAAAACTGACTTTTTCCAGTCCTGTGGCCACTGCTGAGTTTTCCAAATTTGCTGGCATATTGAGTGCAGCACTTTCACAACATCATCTTTCAGGATTATAAATAGCTCAACTGGGATTTCCATCACCTCCACTAGCTTTGTTCGTAGTGATGCTTTCTAAGGCCCACTTGACTTCACATTCCAGGATGTCTGGCTCTAGGTGAGTGTAAGTGATTATACCATCGTGATTATCTGGGTCATGAAGATCTTTTTTATACAGTTCTTCTGTGTATTCTTGCTACCTCTTCTTAATATCTTCTGCTTCTGTTAGGTCCATACCATTTCTGTCCTTTATTGTGCCCATCTTTGCATGAAATCTTCCCTTGGGATCTCTAATTTTCTTGAAGAGATCTCTAGCCTTTCCCATTCTTTTCCTCTATTTCTTTGCACTGATCACTGAGGAAAGCTTTCTTATCTCTCCTTGCTATTCTTGGAACTCTGCATTCAGATGGGAATATTTTTCCCTTTCTACTTTGCTTTTTGCTTCTCTTCTTTTCACAGCTGTTTGTAAGGCCTCTTCAGACAACCATTCCGCTTTTTTGCATTTCTTTTTCTTGGGGATGCTCTTGATTCCTGTCTCCTGTACAATGTCACGAACCTCCATCCATAGTTCATCAGGCACTCTGTCTATCAGATCTAGTCCCATCTCTATTATCCTCACCTGAAGGCAATGGCAACCCACTCCAGTACTCTTGCCTGGAAACTCCCATGGACGGAGGAACCTGGTAGGCTGCAGTCCATGGGGTCGCTAAGAGTCGGACACGACTGAGCGACTTCGCTTTCACTTTTCACTTTCGTGCATTGGAGAAGGAAATGGCAACCCACTCCATGTTCCTGCCTGGAGAATCCCAGGGACGGGGGAGCCTGGTGGGCTGCTGTCTATGGGGTCGCACAGGGTCGGACACGACTGAAGCGACTTAGCAGCAGCAGCAGCAGCAGTCCCTGGTAACTGCTTTTCTCCTGTTTCCATGGGTTACGAAAAAAATTTTTTTTAAGATGCCACATTTAAGTGATACCATGAAGTATTTGTCTTTCTCTGAAGATCTAATGTACAACATGATAACTATAGTTGATAACACTATATTGCATAATTGAAGTGTGCTAAGATAAAAATTTAAATGTTCTCACCAAAAAAAAAAAAGTAAATATCTGAGGTGATGGATACATCACCTCAATGTGGTAAATCCTTTCACAATGAAAATATGGATCAAATTGTTATGCCACATGCTTTAAATATCTTACCAACTTATTTGTCTATTATATCTCAATAAAGTTGGAGGGAGGGGAGCAAGTTTTTTCTTTGCAGTTTATTTATCCTTCACATGACAATCCCTGCTTGTTTAATTCTGTTACTTAACACTACTTGAACCTGAAACTGTCCCAAGGACACAACATAGTTCCCAAAGAAAATAGAGTGGTTTAACAGCTTAATTGTATTGAGTCCATTTTCCATTTGTGATTAGTAGTGAGGGAACCATAGCCAGAAGATCCATGGCAGGGATTTATTTATGGGGGGAAACGGAGTTCACTGGGCACCACCCACTTCTCTAGCTGGTGTGACTGTCTTAGTGACCCTGTAGTAAGTTCCCACTTCACTCAACAAGTCATCGTCACCAAATTAAAGTCAGAGCTGCCACCTCCTAAAGTTCTGGCTAAAGGTAAGTTGCACTAATCTTGTTTTATAATCATATTTCTTAACTAGCCCAAAGATAGCTGGAACATGTCTCCCTTTCGGTGATTGTGAACAACTGCTCTTAAATGGAGCCAAGTGTCTCAACGTTACATTTTTGTCAGGGTACCATCCAAGTAAAGTGTAGGCACGCTGAGGGCATGGCCTGTAGTTTTGAAGATGGAAACTGTAAAGCTACGAGTTCTCGTTCTGGGCATCCCTGGCCTACTATGTTCTCCATCTCCCTTCCCTCTTAAGGTTACCATCCAAGTAAAGTGTAGGCAGGCTGAGGGCATGGCCTGTAGTTCTGAAGATGGAAACTGTAAAGCTATGAGTTCTCGTTCTGGGCATCCCTGGCCTACTATGTTCTCCATCTCCCTTCCCTCTTAAGGGTGCCCATGGGTTCCTGTCCTTTCAAGTCCCACATAGTTTTATCTTTTGCATGAGATAAAAGTCAGGCTGGTTGATCTTCACCTAGGTTAGTTCTCACCTAGATTCTGTATTCCTGAATTCCATCCAAATTTCTCTTTCGTCAATAGTGGGTATCTGTTCTGTTTTTCTCTTCTTTCTTGTTTTTTTTTTTTTTTTTTTGAGAGTCCAATATGACAATTCTCTATTTTTTTTCTAGTGAAGATATCAGAGAAGAGGTTGTTAAATATGTGTCATCAAAGAAGTCTACATTTCTGTATTAGTTTTCATATTCTAGTCCCATTAGCTTTCAATAGATTTTATAACATGAATCTGAAAGAAAGAATGAAAGAGAGAAAAGGATGGGAAGGAGAGGGGGAAGGAAGGAGGGAAGGAGGGAGGGAGGAGGGGAGAAAGGGAGGAAGGATGAATCCAGACAGCAAAGCTATCAAAACACCATAGTGACTGGTGAATTTACAAGGATTAACTTTTTCTAACTGACAATAGTTTGATAGCCAATAAAAGCAGTGGAGGACACCTGGTAATATTAAACTAATTTGAAGGAAAAGTAACAGTAAAAAGAAATACACTAATATATGTCTAGTTTCACTATCCAAGATAAACCCTTCAGTCTGCCAAATTCATCCTCTGGGTTTACAACAGACCAGAGTCAACGCTGACCTTTGAGTAACCTCATGTTGATGCCTTTGGTCTTTGTGGAAAACACTGGAGTAGCTTTAGTTTAAAGGTTTCTCTGGCCACAGCTTAATAACTTGTTAAGGTGCTGCAGTCTAAATCAATCCCTCCAGCTTTACAATACAATCTTTCAGATTATAAAACTGCACTTAAAAATGGCTGGAACAATTCTGGGCATTCTATCTCAGCTCTTGTGGTCTGTTGCCACAAGAATTCTTGGAAGACAAATTGGTGTCTTACAGCAGTTCACTGTGCTAGATGGGCTCAATCTCTCCCCAGCACTCACTCCAGCTGTCCTTCCTTCACACATGGCTACCTGGCCCTGCCCCCAGAGCCCTTCCTATGTTCCCTGTTACCTGGTATACCCTACATTCACTTGCTGCTTCAAGAACTTCCATGTTAAATAGTCAAATGAAATAAATCCTCTCAAAGCTTCCTTGCAAGCAAACGACACCCTTAAAAGTCAAGTTTCAAATAGTTTACTAAATTATGGTATACTACAATGCAGCCATCAAAATGCTAATGAAGATATTTTTAATGTAAAATTGTAGTAATATAGGAAAATTCTGTAACACAAAGCAAAAGTAAAAGGTTTCAGGGAAGTATATAATATCAACTGTGGAAAAGGAAGACATCCCTGGTGGCTTAGATGGTAAAGAATCTGCCTGCAATGCAAGAGATCCAGGTTCCATCCTTGGGTTGGGAAGATCCCCTGGAGAACGGCATGACAACTCACTCCAGTATTCTTGTCTGGAGAATCCTATGGACAGAGGAGCCTGGTGGGCTCCATGGGGTCGCAAAAAGTTGGACACAACTGAGTGAAAAGAAAAATACACTAAAAAAAAAGACTGAAAAAGAATGTACTAAAATGCTAACAGTTGTTGCCACAGTATGATAAAATTATGCATGATAGTTTTTTTTTGTTTGTTTATAAATATCGCCGTATTTCTATCAAATGCATTTTCCTGGGCAATTTGTATTTTTTAATGATTTAATAACTTCAAGATTTTAGTAACTTGGAATGTCAAGTAGATTACAGCACTTTATAAAATTGTCTACATAGTGATTTCAACTAAAAATAATGTATAGATGAGAAACTTGAAAATATGAGACAATCTCTTCTCTAGGTGTGATAAACAGTGATTGCTATTTCATTTCATTTCAAAGTCCACCTATATTTTCAGATGGGCACACTGATAATTTATTAACTTTATACTAGAAAATAATGTTTAAGAGAGAGGAGAAGCAAGAAAACTGCTGTTTTTAATATTTCTAATAAACTAGTATGCTACAAATACTTTGCACAAAAGTTACAAAGTTGTTTTCAGAAGTTAAAGATTTTAGCTTCACATATTTCAATATAAGATATTTCACACTCCCTAATTCACAAGTGGCAAACAGTTTCCCAAACATATGTTTACCTTAAAGTGAAGTCAACTGAAATGAGAGGACCTATGAGAAAAAATTTTTTAAACAAAAATAAAAAAGGTCTAGCCAACGGTTCATCATAAAACAAGGGTCGTGACAGGACTCTGAGATGTAATATGGCTTGTGGATATACACCTAAAATTCAGGGCCCCCACTGCCTTCTTCTATTGCTTTTTGTTTGTTTACAGCCTTTGGGAGGACATCTTGATCCACAGAGGCAAGTGAAGAATCAGATCTTCTAATTCTTTCTGCAGTGGAGATGGGTATATCCCCTGCTTTCATGGTCCAGGAAATTCATTGTTAAGGAGGTGTCTATGTACAATACATATTATTTGGAGAGGTACTGTGGTATGTATCTGGTGGGTGAGGAAGCAAGGTGAGAGAATGACCTGAATTAGGAAATTTTGCTGCTAATACCAAAGGAAGTGTGAATACCTTCTAGTAGTCACCAAGCCATCAAAGTTGGACATTATTCTAGCTATTTGCAAAAATCTGTGGTGACTTGATGGTGTATGTGTAACTATACACAGCCTTTATCTAAAACAGAAGAAACAGCTGATTTCAGGAAGTCTAAGACATGATATTCAGAGAATGAAGAAAATTCAAATACACATATTAGGGGATACCAGGCTTGGACCATAACTTCACTATATCAATACAAAGGAGGAAAGGAGAAAATAAATGTTGAATCTACTGCTTTACCTTGTCATAAACCTCAACCCTCAATGTAAAGAAACTAAAATCTTTATTCCACTCTCAGTAATTTCTTTTGGAAAGGAGATGTTTTAAGAAAATACTGGCAGTAAGCTAAAATTTCTTTTTTGTCTTATATGAAAATTTGTTTCATGAGTTATTTGACTCTAAATTGTTCTTTTTTATATTTTCTGTTTAAAGCAGGAATTAATACATTTAAGAGATAAGAAACTACAACAAATCACATTCTGCTATTCTCTGCATCATACATAGCACACTTTTTTTTTAAATTTCCAGGACATTTTGTCAACCAAAAGATAAAAATATATTTAAATACATACAGATCCAAATAATGAAACTAACATTACAAATACTTACTAATGTGCACATCCTACACACTTACGGTTCCACACCACTTGAATGTATTGTCATCTATCTTGTATATATTATTATAAATTACAAAACTTTGTATGCCTTATTTTTTTTTCAAATTTGAGAACTTTATGGAAGCAATATTATCAAACATTAAGGTGTACAACAGACTGTCTGAATTTTATTGCTAAAATAATCTGTTCATTTGTTTCAAAACTGCCAATTTTCAGCTAAAGATCTTAAGGGAGCTCAAGGTTTCTTTTTCTGTTATACTTTTAACAAAAGTCAGAAATAAAAACCCAGAACAAAACCATGAACCCTTCAATACTTTAAAGCTCAAATTTCAGTCCACTGTTTATTTTTCTCTGTGCTCTCAGTGAGCTAATTAAACAAAGAACTTGACATTCAAACTTGGTTTGGGAAAAGAGAGGGGGCACAACCAGTTGGGATTTGGCCCAACTACCAATAAACATGGAAGACAACAGTCACCATCATAGCTTTCATTATGACTTTATATTCATTCACTAAACTTCTCAATATAGTAAAATGGATTTATGGGGAAGGGAAAAATAAAATCACATAATTATCTCATTTAATGTTTAGGTTAGACAAATTTTACCTATTTGAAAGCAAAATTTTTAAATTATTATATTTCAAAATTGATTAGTTACCAAGGAGTATAATCTTCATTATACTGTTTATTTTCAAGTTGAATCCAACTGCTGTATATTTTTTCTTAATGCTACTGCTGCTAAGTCGCTTCAGTCGTGTCCGACTCTGTGCGACCCCATAGACGGCAGCCCACCAGGCTCCGCCGTCCCTGGGGTTCTCCAGGCAAGAATACTGGAGTGAGTTGCCAGTTCCTTCTCCAGTGCATGAAAGGGAAAAGTGAAAGTGAAGTCGCTCAGTCGTGTCCGACTCTTAGCGACCCCATGGACTGTAGCCTACCAGGCTCCTCCGTCCATGGGATTTTCCAGGCAAGAGTACTGGAGTGGGGTGCCATTGCCTTCTCCGTGTTAAATTTAGATAAAATTATATTTGTGAAACATATCATCAAAATAAGCTATACATTTTTATGACTTTTTAAGTTCTATAATTTGTTTTAATATTTTAAAATACTGAAAGATTAATATGTTAGCATTTAAACATTCAAATGATATAGAAGTTATTTTTTTTTAAGTTTTTCTCATTTCTTCTCTTCTCAAATCTTAAGAGTTGGATGTGTATCTTTCCACATCTTTTTTTATAATATAGAAATGTATAGAAATGCACACAGATAGGGGTATGTATTTTTGTAGACAATGCTTTATATACGATTCTGTAACTTAATTTCTTCTTTTATCTTTTCATCATGGACATTCTTCTCTATCAGAATAAACACGGTAACTTCATTTCTCTCAATGGAGGACAAGTATTCCATCTCAGGGTTTATTTAACAAAAGCCCTACTAATGAGAATGTCAGTTTTACACTTAAACAAGTATACACATATATTTAGAAGTCATACCACATGAAATGGTCTAAAAAAAAAAGTGAGGCCCTCTTGTTCCTTCTCTAAAAGATAATCAATTTTAAACAGTTTTTGGGATTTTTTTTTTTTTTTAGACTTTTGATGATTAGCATTATGACTTTTAAACAATAAACAAATGTATAACTTGATATGTTCTTTGACACAGTGTTTGTTAATTTTCTTTAATTAAAATGAATAATTTAGCATACTTACCACTACCCCCTTGCTTTACTTCCCCTTCCCCTTCATTTTCATTTTATTATTTTTTATATTGTTAAATCTTGTAACTTTTATATTGTTTTGATAAACACAGTGAAGTCTTCCCTGTCAATGTCTAAAGTAAGTCTAAGATCCAAAGGCAGGGAGACAGTGTCTGTGGGAACTATGACTGAGTGTGGATTATTTGCTGCAGAGCCATAAAGGAAATCAACCCTGAATATTCACTGGAAGGACTGATGCTGGAACTGAAGCTCCAATACTTTGGCCAACTGATGCAAAGAGGCTACTCTTTGGAAAAGACCCTAATACTGGGAAAGATTGAGGGCAAGGAGAGAAGGGGACAATAGAGGATGAGATGGTTGGATAACATCAGTGACTCAATGGACATGAGTTTGACCAAATTCAGGGAGATGGTGAAGGACAGGGAAACCTGGCATGCTGCAGTTCATGGCGTTGCAAAGGGTCAGACATGACTTAGTGACTGAAAAACAGCAAAAACATACGGTGTGATGGGCTCATGAGATTGAGAATCTGATCTTTTGTGCATGCACACAATGTTTCCAAATAATTAAAGTCCAAAGAACTCTTCTGTAAGTTTGTTTTAGCTCTCTGGGCTGAATTCAGGTTTAATGGAAAGATGACAAAGCTCAGAAGGTGTGTGACCCACAGGTAAGCCCTCTTGTTTTCTGGGCCTTGTTCTCATTTGTAGACAGAGAGATAAACTAGTCTTCCTCTGCTAGTTTCAGCATTTTAATATTCTAAATTATTGAATATTACATAGAAATCTGTTGCAGGTACAATGACACTGCAGTCAGTATTCTAACAATCCCTATTTTTAATTCTACTTTTCTAAGTGATCCTAAGTGATAGCTAAAGACATACTCTTCCCAATGTGCTGTGCTTAGTCACTTCAGTTGTGTCCGACTCTGTATGACCCCATGAACTGCAGCCCACCAGGCTCCTCTGTCCATGTGATTTTCCCAGCAAGAATATGGGAGTGGGTGGCCATTTTCTTCTCAAGGGGATCTTCCCAATCCAGAGATCAAACATGCATCAATACCTCCATCATTTTGAGTCATTGAAGATATTTTGAAAATATGAGGCAATCACCTTTAACGGCCTCATTGGGTTTTTATGTTTTCTGTTTTGCTGCAAAGAAGAACATTCCCATTAAATCCTAGTGTGTGCACTTTACAGTGTAAAATTACCATTTACCCCTCTCCATGATCATCAGAGCTAACAATACAGGTAAAGCTAGGATATAGTAATATGTTGTACTAAACAGAGCAAACAATATTTTCTCCTGCACTTTTACACCCACAACATAGAATCATTTTCATCTCTCTCTCTGATGGTTGTGGGATTAGCACTGGAAATGGAGATGCTGAGTCAAAAGATGTTGGTTTGGGCATACAAAGCAGTTAAATGAATAACTCAACCAAAGCCTGCAACAGAGTCTTCCAACCATTCTATCAGGTCAGAAATCATTCCTGGGAGATCCACCACCACTGATATGATTTTCACATTTTTCTCTCTCTTCTTCACAGGTGTGGGGGGGCCCGACCCAACACTTTGGCCTTATCAGCCCCCAGAGATGCTGCACAGTGTCTCTTCTTGCTGGTTTTGGCTCAGCACGGCGTCTCCTCAGCCCACTGACTGTCGGTTGCCATAACGACATTCAGCAGTCAAGGGAGGCCTGGCAGAGCAGTGGTTGGGCCAGGTGGAGAGGAGGAGGTAGAACAGAGCTGAGCCACCCTGAGTTCCAGCAAGGATGATGAAGAGGCAGGCGGCCATAGGAAAGGATGAAGCTTCTGTAAGGGCAGAGGTGGGGAGGAAGAAACAGAATCCACTACTGCAAATAAGCAGAGTCTGCCTCAGATGGTGCTGAAGTTAGAGAGGAAGGAAGAAGCTGGTGGGGAAAAGTGGAAGGAGAAAATAAAAAGGTTAAAAAAAAATTACAGGGAAGTGTAAGAAAAATGGAAACCAAAAAACGAGACATTTCTACAACTGAAAAAATATCAATCTCAGACATTGTGAATATTGTAAAAACATCCTTCTCCAAGTCCATTTATGCTTGAACTAACATTGTTTTAACATGAAATCAGAGGAAAGGGGAGAGAAATGATATGTACCAGCCTTGGTTATCATAGACTACTGGTTCATGCCTTATTTGTAAACTGTGGTTGAAAATATTTAATTTGCTTTCTTCTCTGAATTGTTAATGACTTCAATGAGTTGATGAATATTCAAATACTCAGTAAACTCTAAAACATTTTACCTCTGTAAGGGCTCATCACCCTTGATTTTACCATTATCAATATTTAAGGGGCTTTTCTTTCACTCTCCCAATCTCCTTTGAACAACTTTTGGAAAATTCTTTTTTTCCCCACTAATTACAGGATATTTGGATTCATATTTTTCTCACAAGAACAAGATGTATAATCAAATCAGGCCAGGTAACTTTCATTTGCTCTAGTTATTATCACTAGAAATAAAATAAAGTTGGAACTTTATTCAATTCACATGCCCCATCTATATTCAATCAAAATTTTATGCTATATATCCATGATCGATTTCTTTTCTCTGACCAAACTGCCCAGGACAAAGAAAAGCGAAGAAAGATAAAATATATATTGCATAAATGTGTATATTAGAGCACAGTTCTCTAGCTAAAAGTGACTCTAGGGATCAAATAGGACAATGATCCTTAAATTTGAGAGCTAATGATCTTATAAAAGACAGATTCTGATTTGGAAGTTCCACAGTGGAGCAAGGCTTCAGTTTTAACAATTTCCCAGGTGTGCTGATACTGTACACCTTTGAGATGCAAGAATCTATTACAGTGGTATTCAAAGCTTTTGAGTTGCATGGCACTTTCTTAATAAAATCTGAAAAAACAACTAAAAGCACACCTGTGCACACACACTAAAGAATGATGGGGACCTAAAGCCCTGGCTGTCCTCTTACAGTCCCCAGGGCCTTTTAAGTCATTTTCTAGACCTTTTCATGGAAGATTTTAAAATCTGTAGAACATGATATGAGATGCACAGACTTCGAGAAACTTATTTTAATCATAAGGAAACAGTGACTCAGGAGAGTTTAAATATCAATAAATGAATTCAGAAGATTCTCTATCCATACACATCTATCCAATACACACACTTAAAACATTCCCATGAATACATGTGTACTGGCACTCCAGAGAGCACTTGCTGTTTTTTCATCATCCAAACTCCATTTGGGAAGAAGCAAATCAGATTAAAGCTGACAGTGTCTCTCTCTATCCCTTGGCAAGTAAACTAAGAGCACCCAATGTGCTCAAGAGACTGAGGTTCACCCAATCAAAAGCTCATTCCACAGATTTCAGATCTAGATGGAATGAAGCTAAAATTCAGGAACAGCTATTTATCATTCATGCTGGTGACAGTGGAAGCAAAAGTTCAAGAATGGTGATTTAAGGAGTTACTACTCCAGATTAACCATGGGAAATGATTGTTAGAAAAACAGAGTGACCAACATGATAAAAGTAAAGACATGCAACAAGTGGAGCAAATAAAATCAAAAAAAGTGAGAGAGTAGAAGAGCTTAAAATGACTGGAGGAAAGGTTTCATATTGGTAAGTATATAGGAAGGAGGCACGCATTTGGGTTGTGCAGGCTAGCCCGGCTGCTACAGGGGCTTCAGTGATGTCTTGGCACATTATTTTGGATAGTCTCTAAATTCCATGAGGGCTGGATTTTACTCTCAATCCTATGCAAAAGGTAGGTCTTATTTAATATTCACCAAATGAATGACTGAACAAATATAAATTCAGTATTATATATTTAGTGCCTTGTATATAGTGCCTTGTACATAGAGGACAAGGTACAAACACCGAAGACAAGTAGAAGTTCACAAGATGAGATAGGACCACTGACTAAAAGATCACCAAGAACTCCAAAAGCAGCATTGACATATATACACTACCAAGAGTAAAACAGTTAGCTACTGGGAAACTGCTGTAGAGCACAGGGAGCTCAGCTTGGTACTCTGTGATGGGGGCAAAGTGGGATGGAGGCTCAACAGGGAGGTGATACACACACACACACACACACACACACACACACACACACTTATAGCTGACTCATGATGTTATACAGCAGAAACCAACACAACATTGTAAAGCAATTATCGTCCAACTAAATATAAATTAAAAGCAAAACAAATGAAGTCAGAAAAATCCTTCCCAAAATCTCTATAACTTTTTGACTAGTGCTGGTAATAGAACTAAAATTATGGATGACTGTGCAACAGGAATGTATTTCTGTTTTCTTCAAGAAGCTTTCCAAACAAAACATAAAACAATCAAACTTGAAATAAAGATGAATAGTTGCTAACGTATTAAGGGGACAAGATCACTGTGTTTAGTTTTTGGAAAGGCAGTGAGTTTGGGCCAGAAGTAAAAAAACATGTTTATTTACTTATGATTTTCATTTTTATTTTAACAATTTCATTAATTTTTTTGTTTCCTTGTTATTTGTATGTTTTCAGATCTGTTTCTTATGTACCCAAATTTTCTGTTTTTTTTACTTTCTATAAATTAAAAATAATTTTTTCCTACTAGACAGCATATTAAAAAGCAGAGGCATTACTTTGCCAACAAAGGTCCATCTAGTCAAGGCTATGGTTTTTCCAGTAGTCATGTATGGATGTGAGAGTTGAACTATAAAGAAAGCTGAGTGCTGAAGAATTGATGCTTTTGAACTGTTGTGTTGGAGAAGACTCTTGAGAGCCCCTTGAACTGCCAGGAGATCCAACCAGTCCATCCTAAAGGAGATCAGTCCTGAGTGTTCATTGAAAGGACTGATGCTGAAGCTGAAACTCCAATGCTTTGGCCAGCTGATGCAAAGAGCTGACTCATTTGAAAAGACCCTGATGCTGAGAAAGATTGAAGGCGGGAGGAGAAGGGGGTGACAGAGGATGAGAGGCTTGGATGGCATCACCGACTCAATGGACAGAAGGTTGGGTAAACTCCAGGAGTCGGTAATGGACAGGGAAGCCTGGCGTGCTGCAGTCCATGGGGTCACAAAGAGTCGGACATGACTGAGTGACTGAATTGAACTGAATGGTTAATTTACATATAAAATACCTTTATCTGTATTTATTTAATTCTATCTCTATCACTTCAAAAATAAAATACATGTATTTGAGAATACCCTACCCACACACATAAAATGAAACATTTTGCAAGCAATTATTCACACCCTTACTTTAAGATTTTGTTGGTGTAATTTGGGATTTCATACAGAGAATATCATCATTTTTAAAACATTTAGTTTCTCTTGGAAGAATTACTTAAAATTTTTTTCTATTGTTAATGTCTCACTCTATTAACAACAGAGATTTAAACATTGATTCTTTTGTTTCTTACTCACTACCCTTCTTTTTAGGACATAATCTATTCCCTTTTGGTTTTAATTATTCACCACATTTTCTTTTATAACACATAATTCTCATTATTTAGTTTTTTAGTTTGATTCTTTCCTCAGTCAGCTGGAATACTTTTTCAAGTTTTTTTTTCCAATCTTATTTTTTCAGAAAAGAAATGTAGGTAAAAATATTTGGAGTCCTTTTATGTCTATTAATATCACTCTATTGGCCTCAAATATGAATGATAGCCTGTCTGGCTATAACATTCTTGGGTTTCAATATATTTCTCTCAAGAGTCTTGTGTTCGTTTCTCTTCTGTATTTTTCAAATTGTGGAGAGTCTGATGTTAACTTGAATTTTTTCCTTTTATAAACAAACTTCTTCCCCTCATGTCATCTTCATGCTTTAATTAAGGATTTTCATCATCATAGTTTTGGATAAATGGTTTTTCCGGAGCTTTAAGTCCCCACCACCAAGAAAATATTCTACCATTATTTCTCTGGGAATTCCTTTTCCCATAACTGCTCTGTATTTTCCTCTATGTATCTTTGACTTCTTGGGGATGCACTTTGTATTTTTGATTAGTACATTTATCTCCTTAATTCTTTTACTCTAAATTCTAGGACATTTTCTCAATCTGGTATACTCATTCTCTTATTTGGTTTCCTGGAATATTCAACATACATTTTTGCCTTCATGCTATAATCAACCCTTGTTCATCATCTTTCATCTGAAAGCTGTCTTTTCTGATAGGTGCCTTGTTTGGAGACACAATTGCTCCCTGAATCACAAAAAGGTTTTAAACATTTTCTCAGATTTCTTGCAATAAATCTGTTCCGTAGATCTGCAGAAGCATTTAGTCTTTCATAAGCTTTCTGCTCTTGGATTACTGACTATAGATTGTATATCTCGTGACCTTTCTCTTTGCTCATCTTTACAGTTTGTTGTTTATTTCTATTTTGTTTGATCTTTCAGTACTAAAACAGTAAGATAGTAACTGTAAAATACACTGTGCTACTCTCATACACCAAATTAGCAGGAAAATAAAAGTATAGGTTTGCAATAGATATTTTTTCGTCACTTCAGACTTTTTCTTGACTGTGGTATAAAGGCTACTTCAGTAAGTGAAGCCAAGCAAGGTCAATCATGCCAGTCAACACTATTTCAGAGGATGTATTCACCGTGATTCACCTTTCCTCTAAGTGGCATGTCTACATCCATTAGGTGCTGGACAAAGCAGTGTGTGTTACAAAGCATGATGTCAATGGCATACTCTTCAGGGAGAGAACGCTGTGCTCCTGCATTAGGGAGCTAGCATCCCTGCATTTTATCAGAGCTGTCAGTGCTGCCCACTGACTTCACAGTGGCTCACCTGTACTCAGGCATCAACTGCAAATTTCCTGAAGCCTGTGGGGTTCTCCCATCATCTCCAAGTCTCATTCTTCAGGCAGAATTCTCTATTGTATCCACTGACTCAGATCGATCAGTTCTTAATCCTGTCTCCCCTCACTATGTTTTATGAAAATTCTTCCAAGTATTTGACATGAAAATGTACTCAATTTATGTATCTTTTCAGTCATCTTAATGGTTAAGTAGATGAGTTAGATAGTAGATGAAGATTTCCATCTTTAGCCTGAGTTTCTTCCTTCTCTCTCTCTTTTTTCTCACTTCTAACAGAATGAAAACAAACTGATGCTGTTTTCTAAATCTGATTAGTGAGCTTCTGAGATTAAATTGGGATCCTGAAATCACCTAGATCAGCCCTGTCCAACAGAACTTTCTGCAAGAAAGGAAATCTTCTTCTGATCTGTTCAATTCAGAAGCCACTAGGCTCATAGAGTTATTGAGCACCTGAAGTGTGGCTCATGCAACTGAGAGACTGAATTTTAAATTTTATTTAATTTGAATTTAAATAGTCACATACACTGAGCAGTTAGTGTATTAGTTCAGTCCTAGATAAACATCATTTAAGTTTCAACATCTTAAGTTTCAATCAGAAGTCCAAGGCCTCACACTAAACATAAAATCATAATCTTGTATGTATTGGCATGGAGGGAGGTACATTTTTGAAAAGTTCTTTCCATGATTCTTAATGTGCACAAAGGTTGCCTCAGATGGTTGGTCTGATACCAGGAATAATGGAAATAAGACTTGGAAGGGTAATAACTTTGTGTTCCACTGAGCTTTAATACAAACTCAGTAACAATGAAACATGCACATTAGAAATTTGACTAGAAAATGCTAAACCTTTACCACTGTCCCCCTCCCTTATCTGAGATAGACACTGACTATCAACATTGACTGTTAGTCACTGTGGTCTTTTCTATGAAGCTCACAAAAAGAATCATTCTCAAACAGGGTCTTAGCAGTCCCTGAGGATCAGTCCCAGAGAGGAAACCTATTTGCTGTCTAGACCAGGGGTCTACAAATGTTTTCTATAAAGGGCCAGATAGTAAACATCTCAGGTGTTGTGGACCATAACGCTCTTTGTCACGACTCTATTTGCCAATGGAGCAAGAAAGCCATCTTGGTAATATGTAAACAGAAATGAATGACTCTATTCTAATAAAACTTTATTTATAGATAGTGAAGTTTGAATTTTATATAACTTTCCCATTTAGTGAAGTATTGTTTTTTATTTTTTCAACCATTTAAAAATAGAAAAACTGTTATTAGCTCTTTGGCATAAATAAACAGGCATTGGGCTGGATGTGGTCCCAGGTGGTAGTTTGCCAATTCTCATCTAAATAATGGCTAAAGGCTCTTGCATTTCTAACATGTCATGAGTCAAAGACTTTCTGCTATACATTCCCTAGAGTAGGACATTAGTATAACACTATATGACTCTTTTATATCTTTTTATAACATAATATCAGGATCTGCACAATTCAGCATACAAAACACAGACATAATAGTGATAATTTCTAAGGTTAAATCTCTACAACATGAGTCATACATGTGAAAATATATATATAAATGAAGGCAAATATAGTGATATTTTAGCTTATTGCCCATCGATCTACTTAAAAATGTCGAAGATTTTCAAGTAAATTTCTACTGAATTTTATTTCAACAAAACAGGTCAACAAAACTTTTAATTTGAAAATATTCTAGTCATTCTATTTTTAAAAAAAGAACCAAGATTCTATTAATACCTAAATTGCAGTTATGTTCTAAGTTAGAACAATACTTATTTCCACAAATCTACTAACTTTAGTTAACACTTAACTTCTTTCTATGCATATTAAAGTGGATGAATGAATAACAAAAGTAAAAGCTTCTTAGAGACCTGCTAAGCAATCACTATGAGGATTCTCCCAAACATCCGCTGCTATTACCCAATGACCACCATTCACCAGCTTACCACCTACCATGTGACTCATGCTTCTAGGTCAGAATATGTTACTGTGATTGGGCATCAATCTCAGCAGGGCTCTGAATTTGAGAACAACATATATTTCACATTTCCGAAATACCTACACATTATGCTTTGGTTATTTGCTTACTATTAATATATACATTTTATTATACATGCTATATATAATATTGTTACTATTATTGCTTCCCCTACATTTTATATTTCTTTTCATATTTCCTTTATTACACAGTCAAGATCAGAGAAGACCATTAAATACACATTTATAATTCTAAAGCATTCAAATATTAAAAATAAGGACATTCTACTCTTTTCCAGCTCTCATTGCGGAGTTTAAATTTTGTTCTGATCTTTTTGCTAACTAAAGACTTGAAACACATTCTCACACATATTGGGAGGTCAACAATAGCCTTTTTTATAAAAAGACTGTCTTATTTTAAAAACTCCTATTTTCTTAACTTCTAGACTTGAATTTTAATTTAATTTTGTTTACTTCTTTTTATATATATTATTATGCTGAATGTAATTTCAAAAGTCTTCTCTACCTAATACTCATGATTCCAACTTTCCAAATAAGTGGGAAATTACTAGCAACCTCTGACTGGGTTGTTAATTACTATCCTGGGGCCAAGCTGATGTAGCATTGTCAACAATACTAAATACAAAACCAAAAATGCACACAAAAAAGTGACCTACAGATTTAAAAATACACTAAAGTTAAAATAAAGAAACTATCTGATTATATTTATTATTCATCATTTTTTCTTAAGTAAAATTTGCTAAACAGCTGAAAATGCTGAAACAAAAAAAAAAATTCATTAAAAGAAAAATACAGAAGTAATACTCTTTTCCATGAATTTCAAACACAAAGATACTTAAGCACTATATAAAAATAAGAGGAAGAAATGGCATTATATTTTAAATAAAAATACTAATGTTTTACCCCATCCTGCTTAAACTACAAGATGATATTTAAAAGGGACAAATAAAAGAACTTTACGGTTAAAAAAGACTTAAAAAATTCCTTTATGTTATAGATAAGAAATGAAGTCTGGAAAGCGAGGTGTTCATTAGTGGCAGAATCAGTACAGAAACACTTATAAGATAGTGCCTTAACCAATCTTGGTGGTGAGTGAGTTCCAATAAGTGACTTGATTTCAGGTGATTTTTTGGGGGGGGGGAATCACTAATAAGTCTGATATAAAAAACAGATTACATTTATAGTACATCTGCTTTTTATATTACTCATACGCTGAGATATCCAGTATATAAATATTTCACCCTAAGGCCCACTATATAAGTAGCAACACTCATGTGTAATTATTTTACTATTTTACCCATCTACTGGGTGGAGAACTATGAACAAATGACAACTATTCATCATCATCTTTTTCAATTTTATCTTTACAATAGCAAATACATTTTGCTACAAACCAGTATGCCTGATAGATGACCAAGACTATGAGAATTTTTTCACTTAGGTCTATTTTACTTAAGTAATAGGTAAGTCAACACTGATCAACTAGGGAAAAGGCATAGACTTCAGAGTCTGAAATATTCAGGTCTTAAGAAAATGCTTTCCAATATAGCCTATGGGCCCATGAATATTTTTTCTTATGTGTCAAACAAATTTATAATAAAAGATAATACAGTACAGTCTGTGAAGATGAATGACATCGAATACAAAATACCTGGAGAGTATCTGAAGTAATATTCACTTAAATGATAGTATTCATTCTCCTATGTTACTCCCTATAGGAGGCCCTGTGGTAACTGGCTAAATATTGCCATTTTGATCTGACAGAATTATTACAACTTTACATACAACTGCTACAGTTACTTAAACAAGGATGATATATAATATAATTGCTGAATTATAAAACTATGCAGCCCAAGAGACTAAAAACCATCATGAGAAAGTCAAACTTCTCATCTCTCAAGACCATGTAGCCAAAAGTAGAGTGGGTGATTTCCTTTCTGTATCTTATGAGAAGCACAGAAACAGAAGTTTGGAAGAGTCAGGCTCCAGGTGAAATGGAACTAGTAGGCTACGTTTTTTTTTTTCTTTGTAAAAAGAAGAGGTTGGGGATTTGTGCACTGACAACTCTTTCAAGTTACTCTCTAGAAAGTGGTGGGCAAAGAATTTGAAATCTAAACTTCAAAGGGAAAGAGTATGAACATACACCCATGCAATAAATAAGTAGCCATGACTTACACACTAACCCAGACAGCTATTATTAGACCCTGCTGGCTAATTAGACAAACATGTTTGGCTAATTTCCCTTCAAATTCACCATCAATGTCAACACATTTGGATAATCCTAAAAGGCTGGGAATTTACAAGTCATAAACATTTAGCAAAATAGCTAAGCTTCTTAAAATACTTTCCCCATCTGTGTTAAACCACAGAAAGTCTAACCGGAACAAGATTATATCCCCCAGCCTACACGAGTTTTTGTTAGAGATAGTAAGTCTCTTTAGAGCTCTATGCCTTAAGTATAGAGGGAGAAACAAAACACAACACAATAAAACAAAAAAACCAACTTTGACCCAACTTCTAGTACCTTTTATTTTTAAGTTTCTTAGAAGTTTTATTCATTTATGAGCAAGTTGAGTTTTACCTGTAATTTTTTTTCACTGCCTCCCTTCAAACCATCATCTGCATTGTGAAACCTGGCCTTTCCCCTGATGACCTAGTTACCTATCAATGCTCTTCTGGTTACTTGTATTCCTCTATTCCGCTTAATGTACTAAAAGTTTAGGCCTCACTTTCCAGTGCAATGTCCTGATTACTGATCAATTCTACACTGGAAGTCCACATGATTTATTTTTATCAGCCTCTTCACCATCATTTATCATCCTGCACACCTCAGTATCACCTTCCTCAACCATTTCTTCACTTGATTCATCACCTTTGGCCCCTTTTCGTTTGTCATCACTAGCGACTTAAATATTACAGTGGATATTCTGACTCACTGCTGTTCACCTTTCTCCACTTTTTTGACCTTCCATTCCAACAGCCTCAGCTTCTAATGAGCCCAGTCATATCCTGTGGATCTTGAACCAACACCTCTGGGATCTCAAACATTCTTATTTCCTCTGAGGCTGAGCTGATTATAGATCACACAACCTTTTTCTCCATTTCCTGAATTACCCATTTGCTTTTACTGAGCTGTCTACTTAGTCATATTTTAATGACCCCACCAATAATGCCTCTTGTCTGGTTGGGGCTCTCTGGTTAGTCACATCAAAACTGCCCTCTCTGACATATTAGGCACCAGATTTCTAGGCCTCCACTCACACACATAAAGCTTCTCTGAACCTTTTACTGCTTATGTTCCCAAAGGATGAGTGTCTAGGGGTTTATGTCCTGTTATTCCTATTGCTCAGCCCCCATGGAGCTCAGCATGATGGACGAGTGGGAAGGGGCCCTTCTACTCACTGTTCTGAATCAATCTTTGTCTCTTAGGGCTCAAAATGACAGACATTTAGGCTCAAAGTTCCACAGTTTTACCGCTCATATACAAACTCATCTGCTACGACACTTCTCCAGGAGATAGTGCCCACCACACACACACAAACATATGCATAAGCAAACTAAGCTCAGTTCAGTTTAGCCGCTCAGTTGTGCCTGACTTTTTGTGATCCCATGAACCACAGCACACCAGACTTTCCTGTCCATCACCAACTTCCACCAACTCACAAAGTTTACCCAAACTCATGTGCACTGAGTCGATGATGCCATCCAACCATCTCATCCTCTGTCGTCCCCTTCTCCTCCTGCCTTCAATCTTTCCCAACATCAGGGTCTTCGCATCATATGGACAAAATGTTGGAGTTTCAGCTTCAACATAAGTCCTTCCAATGAACACCCAGGACTGATTTCCTTTAGGATGGACTGGTTGGAACTCCTTGCAGTCCAAGGGACTCTCAAGAGTCTTCTCCAACACCACAGTTCAAAAGGAACAATTCTTTGGCGCTCAGCTTTCCTTATACTCCAACTCTCACATCCATATATGACCACTGGAAAAACCATAGCCTTGACTAGATGGACCTTTGTTGACAAAGTAATGTTGCTGCTTTTTAATATGCTGTCTAAGTTGGTCATAACTTTCCTTCCAAGGAGTAAGCGTCTTTCAATTTCATGGCTGAAATCACCATCTGCAGTGATTTTGCAGCCCCAAAAAATAAAGTCAGCCACTGTTTAAACTGTTTCCTCATCTATTTCCCATGAAGTGATGGGATCAGATGCCATGATCTTAGTTTTCTGAATGTCGAGCATTAAGCCAACTTTTTCACTCTTCTTTCACTTTCATCAAGAGGCTCTTCAGTTCTTCTTCACTTTCTGTCATAAGGGGGGTGTCATCTGCATATCTGAGGTTATTGATACTTCTCCCAGCAATCTTGATTCCAGCTGTGCTTCTTCCAGCCCAGTGTTTCTCATGATGTACTCTGCATATAAGTTAAATAAGCAGGGTGACAATATACAGCCCTGACGTATGCATTTCCCAATATGGAACCAGTCTGTTCTTCATGTCCAGTTCTAACTGTTGCGTCCTGACCTGCATACAGATTTCTTAGGAGGCATGTCAGGTGGTCTGGTACTCCCATCACTTTCAGAATTTTCCACACTTTGTTGTGATCCACACAGTCAAAGGCTTTGGCATAGTCAATAAAGCAGAAATAGATGTTTTTCTGGAACTCTCTTGCTTTTTCAATGATCCAGCGGATATTGGCAATTTGATCTCTGGTTCCTCTGCCTTTTCTAAAACCAGCTTGAACATCTGGAAGTTCACGGTTCACGTATTGCTGAAGCCTGGCTTGGAGAATTTTGAGCATTACTTTACTAGCGTGTGAAATGAGTGCAATTGTGCGGTAGTTTGAGCATTCTTTGGCATTGCCTTTCTTTGGGATTGGAATGAAAACTGACATTTTCCAGTCCTGTGGCCACTGCTGAGTTTTCCAAATTTGCTGGCATATTGAGTGCAGCACTTTCACAGCATCATCTTCGAGGATTTGAAATAGCTCAACTGGAATTCCATCTCTTCCAGTAGTTTTGTTCGTAGTGATGCTTCCTAAGGCCCACTTGACTTCACATTCCAGGATGACTGGCTCTAGGTAAGTGATCACACCATCATGATTATCTGGGTCATGAAGATCTTTTTTATACAGTTCTTCTGTGTATTCTTGCCACCTCTTCTTAATATCTTCTGCTTCTGTTTGGTCCATACCATTTCTGTCCTTTATTGTGCCCATCTTTGCATAAAATCTTCCCTTGGGATCTCTAATTTTCTTGAAGAGATCTCTAGTCTTTCCCATTCTATTGTTTTCCTCTATTTCTTTGCACTGATTATTGAGGAAAGCTTTCTTATCCTTGCTGTTCTCTGGAACTCTGCATTCAACTGGGTATATCTTTCCTTTTCTCCTTTGCTTTTCACTTTCTCCTTTCCACAGCTATTTGTAAGGCCTCCTCAGAGAGCCATTTTACTTTTTTGTATTTCTTTTTCTTGGGGATGGTCTTGATCCCTGTCTTCTGTATGAAATCACGAACCTCCGTCCATAGTTCATCAGGCGCTCTGTCAGATCTAGTCCCTTAAATGTATTTATCACTTCCACTGTATAAGTGAAAGGATACTTTTTGGCTCCAATTTTTATTATAAATATCAGTTATTTATTCAAACTTTATTAAGTGTTTTTCCTTAATTTTTATGACAAGTATGTGTTGTTTCATAGACCATTAGTGTGGAAAATCATGTTGACTAATTTTTCATGGGCAAACATACTTGCCTTCTTGGGATAAACCCGAAGGTGATATATTGCAGTATTATATCTGATTATAACTATATATATATAGTTATAACAATATGTTACAATTTATATATATAATGTATGGGATATGTATTATATAGAATGTGTAGAATACAATACAGATTTAATAAACTAACATTATGTAGGATTTTACATGTACTTTAAGAAGGGAAATGGACTTTACATCTGTTTCCCTGTATTATGTTGGTATGAAAGTAATACAAATCACATAAAATAAGTTGATAAATTCTCCCTTTGTGTTTTTTAAAAAATACTTACATAATCAAACACTATCTATTCCCTGGAAATTTGAAAGAACATATATAAAATAACATCTGAGCTTCTGCATTAGGAACAAAGGATGTCGAACTATATTTTGGCTTATTTAATGGCTTTTCTCTTGTTTCTTGTGCCTTGTTGGCAATATTATGGTAGGAAAAAGCTTAACAAAATTATAAAATATATTTTCATAGAATTGCTCATAGAATTTTTACATTACAACTATTATATATTTTTTTTCTTTTTCAATTTATTTTATATTTTTACTATCTACCTTTTTCCCTCAATGCCACATTTTTCCATCTTATCTATCTTAAAAAAACTCCAGATTTTTCTTTAGCTACTATTTTCTATTGTTTTAATTTTCTGTATCATTAATTTCTGCTATTATCTTTAATATTATTTCTGATATCTTTGGGTTTATTCTGAAACACTTCCTGCTACTGAGTTGAAAGCTTTGCTCATTTACTTTCCATATTTCTTCCTTTTAGATAAGTGTATTTAACATTTTCAATTTCCCCTATGTGCTTCTTCAGCTGTATCTAGGAAATTTTGAGTTTTCTTCTTCATTCAGGAAAATAATTTTGTAATTTTTAATGGTATTATACCTTCAACAGACGGGTTCCAAATAGGAAGAGGAGTATGTCAAGGCTGTATATTGTATATTGTTACCCTACTTATTTAACTTATATGCAAGGTACATCAGGAGAAACGCTGGGCTGGAAGAAGCACAAGCTGGAATCAAGATTGCCAGGAGAAGTATCAATAACCTCAGATATGCAGATGACACCACCCTTATGGCAGAAAGGGAAGAAGAACTAAAGAGCCTCTTAATGAAAGTGAAAGAGGAGAGTGAAAAAGTTGGCTTAAAGCTCCACATTCAGAAAACTAAGATCATGGCATCTGGTCCCATCACTTTATGGGAAATAGATGGGGAAACAGTGGAAACAGTGGCTGACTTTATTTTTCTGGGCCCCAAAATCACTGCAGATGGTGATTGCAGCCATGAAATTAAAAGACGCTTACTCCTTGGAAGGAAAGTTATGACCAACCTAGACAGCATATTAAAAAGGAGAGACATTAGTTTGTCAACGAAGGTCCATCTAGTCAAGGCTATGGTTTTTCCAGTGGTCATATATGGATGTGAGAGTTGGACTATAAAGAAAGCTGAGCACAGAAGAATTGATGCTTCTGAACTGTGGTGTTGGAGAAGAAACTCTTGAGAATCCCTTGGGCTGCAAGGAGATCCAACCAGTCAATCCTAAAGGAGATCAGTCCTGGGTGTTCATTGGAAGGACTGATGCTGAAGCTGAAACTCCAATACTTTGGCTACCTGATGCAAAGAGCTGACTCATTGGAAAAGACCCTGATGCTGGGAAAGATTGAGGGCAGGAGGAGAAGAGGATGACAGAGGATGAGATGGTTGGATGGCATAACTGACTCAATGGACATGGTTTGGGTGGATTCCAGGAGTTGGTGATGAACAGGGAGGCCTGGCATGCTGCGGTTCGTGGGGTCGCAAAGAGTTGGACATGACCGACTGACTGAACTGAACTGAACTGACTGATACCTTCAACAAAAATGTTATTAAATGGTATAATTTTTATCTTTTAAGCCATTATTTCATTATTGACATATAATTTCATTGCCTTAAGATTAGAAAACTGTACGATGTTGATATTACACATCACAGTTTGTGTATTACATGTATGTTCAAAAATAATATGAAACCTCTGCTGAATATAAATCTCCCCATATATTTATATTTATCAGTTAAAATCTATTATTCTGTTTTTCTATCCTATGCTTACTTTTTTGTACTTTTGCTTTTTGTTTTTGATATTCTTAAATTTCATTTTAATAGATCTGGACACTGTTTCCCGATCCCCTTTAGAAATACTCTTTCACTCTCTTAAGTCATTTTGACCTGAGGCATTTAATTTTTCCTAATTTATGGTAAAATCTCTATAATTAGTTTGACAATTATTTCCTTCCTTCTACTTATTTTTGTGTCATTTTAAGACTTCTATTAAATGAATGCTTACAATTCTGCCTTTATCTTTCATATCTCTTAAATTTTACTTAAAAATTTCCACCACTTTTTCCTTTATTTTTGGCTCCTACATAATTTACTCATTTGATTTTACAGAAACTTCTTCATTCTGTGGCTCTATCCAATCTACTGTTCAATACTTTTTTATAGTTTTTAATCTACTGTGCCATCTCATACTTAATTTTCCCAATTGCCTCTTGATAACTGTTTACTTCTATTTTTGTTCATCAATATCCATTTTACCTCTTTAAAAAAACCTAGTGTTCCAACTTTAAAAAGTTATTCTCTCTAGACAATTTTTTGTGGGGATAGGTTGTTTAGCTTTTTGTCTCTCAAAGGAGTTATATTACTCAGAGATTTTATTATTATTCTGTAGGATCTCATCCTTACCTGGCAATATACACCCATAGGCAGGGATGGAAGTCCAGACCCTAACTTGTGCCCATTCCAATAAGTTAGAGGGTGTGTGTGTGTGTGTGTGTGTGTGTGTGTGTGTGTGTGTGTGTGTGTGTGTGTGTGTGTGTGTGTGTGTGTGTGTGTGTGTGTGTGTGTGTGTGTGTGTGTGTTAGCACTCATTGAAAAAAGCCTCTGTTATCAAAGTATGGGTCCACTGTTCTTTACTGAACTTGGCAAACCTCAGTAGATGGCTCTGTCCCACAGAAATTTCCTATACCTCCATCTAGAAACTGCTTCCTTCCCACAACTACACCCCTTACTTGTAATCACTTAAGACTTTGGGGTGGATGGGGAGAAACAAAGGAAGGAATACTCACGAATTGTCTGGGCTAATTGTTATAATCCAGCGTAGGGAACAATCCTAACAGTGTAGGGAACAATCCCTGGACTGCCCTTAAGAAGTAAGGCTTGTTTCCTGTCTCAAAGTAGAATCATAGAGGACAGTGTTTGCCCAGTGATATGTGTAAGAAGGTGGTTTGAAAACACACACACATACACACACATACATGCAATGAAAAGGTCTTACCCTGCCCTTGGCTCCTCGACTTTCCCCCTTCTGGGTGTCTGTATCATTCTTTACTCAGTCCCACTTTCTCTCTCCAGGGGTTTATCAGGATGTAGCAATATGGCTCTTGGTTTCACAGTATTAGTATTATTTGCAGCATCAGCAAGAAGGGAATCAGAGGATTATATCTGTTTGCTATTTTTCCAGAGACTAAAACCTATTCCCACGTATTTCTGATAGGTGTATTTCCCTCCATGTTGAAAACCTTTAATATCTGTCCACTACAAATAATTTTGGCTATTAGTTTAGAAAAGATAGTGTTTCTTTTATTAAAAAATGTGTTAACATGTTTTTGTAATTACCTGAAATCAATGTTCTTTTTTAGGAATGTATATATAACTTTTCAAGGCATCTATAGTAACTTTATGCAGGCTGCATTATATGGAGAGGGTCTCATATCTAAACATCAATATTACTGGGTATGTTTTATTTGATTATGGTAGATAATTCTTTGCATTATTTACTTTTACATGTTTCATTTGTCTTTCTTATCTACTTTTATGAGTGAAAAGTTTTAGTGTTACTTGTTCAGTTGTGTCTGACTCTTTGTGACCTCATGGACTATAGCCTGCCAAGCTCCTCTGTCCGTGGAATACTCCAGGCAAGAATACCAGACTGGATAGCTATTCCCTTCTCCAGGGGATCTTCCTGACCCAGGAACTGAACCCAGGTCTCCTGTATCTCAGGCAGATTCTTTTACCATCTGAGCCACAAGGGAAACCCTTTATGAGTGATATCAATCTCTATTTTCTCACATTTTTTTAATAGAATATTCTTTTTAATAAATTGTTACATGTTCATCCAGGAATAAAAGCCATGACTATGTATAGCTAATCCTTGAATACTGAAAGAATTAACCAGTTAATTTTTCCATGGATTAGACTATATGAAATTTCCAGTACCCAACTAGTTTTGACCTAGGAAAACAGACATTTCATGTTTTTATCCACATGAATATTAGAGAAAACCCTTCCTATAGTTCTAATCAAGTTTTTACTTTGTTGGCAGAAAACATTGATATACTGGTATTACTTTTTTGATTAAAAGGAAGAGCATTCTTACTTCTTTCCCAAATCTACCACAAACATTTAGAATGATATGCATACGTATGTGTCAAGAACAATTCTAGAGAAATTAAAAAAAAAAACAAAACACCTATCATTTTACTTACTAATCTTGCCTATTATGTTCTAGACAAACAACAGAGAAAAGTTCAGTTTCATTTATCTATTGCTTGTCTTGTTCATTCCAGCCTTTCTTGGAAGGCAAACTACACGGGAAAAACAAAACAGTGAACCAAGAACTCACGGGAGAGTCTTTTGAGTTCATTTTCTGGGTGAGTGCTTCTCTACCCAACCACCAAAACAAAGAAGCTTCTAGGAAGTTAAAGAATTAAAAAATAGGGAGAAAGAATGACTCACAAGAGGGTCTTACCCTTTTACTAAGAGGGAGATTGAATCAAGAATTTGGAAAATCACTGCAACTTATGTATATGTGCTCAGTTCTCATGGACTATTCTATTTTTCAAGTTGAAAGAAGAGTATGAAACTGAAAGTCACTCAGTTGTGTCAGACTCTTTGCGACCCCATGGACTATACAGTCCATGGAATTCTCCAGGCCAGAATACTGGAGTGGGTGAAAGTGAAAAGCGAAAGTGAAGTCGCTCAGTCGTGTCCGACTCTTTGCGACTCCTTGGACTGTAGCCCACCTGGCTCCTAGCCTTTCCCTTCTCCAGGGGATCTTCCCAATCCAGGGATCGAACCCAGGTCTCCTGCATTGCAGGTGGATTCTTTACCAGCTGAGCCATTTTTCAAGTTAAGTATACATTATAATTATTTTGTGAGGCTATGAAATTCTAGAAATATATAACATTAAAATGTCACTGGTCATGTTAAGGGAAAGTAACTTATCATAAATTAAACTGACAGAAATTTGGGGATTTTAAAGATAAAGTCCCCTTGGATAGAGTCTGGTATACGTTTTCTACATGAAATATGATTCAAAATTGAAAGAAAATTAAATTTACCAGGCAAAATATTGAAAACCCTTATGTGACCCCTGTGTTAATTTCAATTTGCATTTAAAAGGTAAGCTAGTGGAGGGACTTCCCTGGTGGCCCAATGGTAAAGAATCTGTCTTGCAATACAAGGGATGTGGATTCAATCTCTGGTCAGGTAACTAAGATCCCTTATACTGTGAAGCAACTAAGGCCACATGCTGCAACTACTGTGTCCACATGCCACAGTGAAAGAGTCTGCATGCTGCACTGACAGATTCCCCATGACTCAACAAATATCCCACAAGTTGCAACTAAGACCTGATGCAGCCAAATAAACGTTGTTTTTTTTTTAAATCAATTGGTCAAAAAGACAAAAGGTAAGATAGTGGAGAGAACTAAGTGTTTAGCCATTGTATCTTCAGAAAATATATTTCAGAATGTACTCACTGATTTCAGTATTGGTTGGGCTCATCAGAGTTAAGTCTGTGTTAGAGACACCCTTCTGTCTGTTCACTTTGTTCTTGCTCCTCCTATGGTTATGATGACTCCCAGCCCTCCTCTCTTAAGAATTCAAATCTAGCGCTTCTTTCATGACCTATTTCAAAGCTTATCTTTTAAAGCAGGATCTCTTAAACATCCCCTCCCCAACACACACAAAAATTTTCACTCTACTGACCACTCTCAAGTAGGAAGGTTGATTTTTATTCCTAGGAGAATGAGCCACACCCTTTATATTCCACAAAACTCTCTCTCATCTCTTAGATTTTCATTACTAAAGACTCTTTTGTGTGTTAGACATCACCCTGTCTTTGAAATTCTCTTCTGAAAATACAAGTATCTGGGGAAGATCTAACATAAGACCCTTAATACTTCAGTATGCATAAGATTAGAGTATGTCTGTTCAGCCCAGAAGTCTCATCAGGGTTCTCGGTGCCAAGAGGAAAAGATGAATGCTCAAAGAAAAATGAGACAAAGTCTAAAGTAAGATCAGCCCACCACTTTTTCCTTTGGCCTTCCTAAGTTAGCATGTAACTATATTTTGGTTTAATGTGAAAAGTAAGATGGTGAGGTCTACTGTTAAATTACCTAGGTTCAAATCAAGGCTGCAGTATTCTTTTAGAATATTGTCTAACATATCAATGTACTTTTCATGCCAATCTTCTTTGTACATCAGATCTCTTTTCCACATTCCAAATGATTTTATAATTGAAATGTTTGACAGACCTGGTTTTTACTGAAAACCAGGAGAGGAGAGATGCTAGCTGATCTTGATATTTGCAATATTCACATGCTAATAGAATATATTTATTCCAAATAGAATATTTGGGATATTAACATGTTAACAGAATAGAGTTTTAGAATATATAACACAATAGATTTTTAGAATAGGGGCAAGAAAGGATGAACATTATAATGAAGGAGATTAGCAATTTACACATTAGAGATACAGATATCAAATCTATCCAACAAAGCAAGGTCCTTTGAAATAGTGTGCATTTGCAATGTAGCTTTCAGCTCAACATCACTCCTTAAGGTTCTTATACATGTCTTCAAAAGAGGACAGGTGCTGCACTAAAAATAGACATTCTGATTCCTAGTTACCAACCGTCATTACCTTTACTCTCAATGATCATTTTAATTCTTGTCTTGCCTTGTTTTGGGTATATCTTTCTTCCTGGCTACATTTTCCCTCTCTGGCACAAAATGGTTGGTCTTTCCTCAGTCTCTTCCAAGTTTGACCCATCAACCCCGTCACTGCTCCCCTCCAATTGGCATCTGGCATTCAAGTAGAAGAAAGGAAACTACATATCAAGATTATATAAAAAGAGCCCACACTGAATAAGAAATTTAACACCTAGGATTTGTAATCCCTCTCAAAGGTAAGACACACTGTCTTATAAAATGCATTTATATTATTACCCTCTCTAGAGAAACACATTTATTTCTTGTGGGGGAATAATTTAAGAGAAAAATCTTTAAATTTTTAGTTGTTTTAACCCAAGTTAAACCCAAGTTGTTTTAAATCCAAGTTAGACTTCCTTGGTGGCTCAGACGGTAAAGTGTCTGCCTACAATGTGGGAGAACTGGGTTCAATCCCTGGGTCCGGAAGATCTCCTGGAGAAGGAAATTGCAACCCACTCCAGTATTCTTGCCTAGAAAATCCCATGGATGGAAGAGCCGGGTGGGCTACAGTCCAAGGGGTCGCAAAGAGTCAGACACGACTGAGCGACTTCACTTTCACTTTAACCCAAGTAAAACTATTCTTGTGTAATCATTGTGGATTAATCATTATTGATGCAACAGATGACAATACATTAAGATTTTTATTGATGGTATGGTGATTCCACAGAGGCTGTACATTGTTGAGCAGGAATTTTTCAGTCTCATTTTGCATTTATTTTCACAAGTAAAGCACAAGCAATTTATAAATATTTAAAGATGTGAATAAAATACACTATTGAGCCCTTGCTCACTTACAGTCTGGCCTGCTTTCTTATCTTAGAGTAATGGGGTGAGATTGGAATGAATGTAATGGCACTGCATTCAGTCCTGGACAATGGGGCTTGTTTCTCCCGTGTGTAGTAGTGGGGGAAAATTAAGGTCTTATTCTTGCTTTAATTCAGATCACAAACTGTATCATTTTGAAACAATCAGTCATGCTCATTGGCACTCTAAATTAAGATTCTGTTTAAATCAAGGTAACCCAGGGTCTAAATTTTAAAAAAGCTACAGAAACCATGGGAGGAGGGCTGGACTGGGAGTTTGCCATTAGCAGACACAAACTATCAATATTACACAAACTGGATAAACAACAAAGTCCTACTGTACAGCACAGGGAACGATAGTCAATATTCTATTTTAAACCGTAATGGAAAAGAACATGAAAAAGAGTGTATATAACTGAATCACTTTGCTATACAGCAGAAATTAACACAACATTGTAACTATACCACAATAAAAAAAAAATTAAAAAATAAAAGAAAGGAGGCCAAGCTGGCAGAGCTGGGCAAGGTGGAGAGAGACACAAACCTTTATTTTGCAGCTTCCAAGACGCTAGTAGGGCCTTTCTTTGGAAGAGTTGAGCGCCGTGCTGCTGCTGCTGCTAAGTTACTTCAGTCATGTCCGACTCTGTGCGACCCCATAGACGGCAGCCCACCAGGCTCCTCTGTCCCTGGGATTCTCCAGGCAAGAATACTGGAGTGGGTTGCCATTTCATTCTCCGGTTGAGCGCCCTACCGAAGGTCAACTCACAACACTTGGTGAGGCCGTGGGGAAGTGCACTATGGTCCATGGGAAGCAGAGGCCCTACCCAGCAGCCCCCGCGGGAGAGGCGGGGCAGATCTCTGGATCCTGCCAGGAAAGAGGTGAGGGTGCGAGGAGGCCTGCCGGATTCAGCTCCACCTGGTTGGCTTTCACGGGGAATCAGTGCCCAGAAGAGCCTCCTTTGCTCCAGGTCAGCTGGAATGGCCCAGGTATGGGTACAGGGAGTGGAAGCTTTGCATCTTCACAGCAGCAATGAGACCTTTGGCGTTAGGAGCAGCCCTCCCCTGGATGGGGACCATGACGGCAGCGGCACTGTGGTGGACCACTGCTGAATGAAGTTTTGATGCGTGGGCACTTGGGTCTCAGTTTCCTGCGCGGATCCCTGAGTCCTTTCTGGAGATGACTGCAGGGATCTCGAAGCTCTCATCAGCCCTGCTGAAAGCAAATTGCTCGGAACCCCGGAACAAGTGCTGCTCCATATCCTGCTCGGGTCCATAGTCCCGGGGAGGAAATATTTTCTGTCTCTTCTGGAAGCCCTTGGATGACACTAGCTTCACTGCTTGGGAAAGAAATAATTGATCAGTCATAGGATATTGTCAGCTGAGCAGCAGTGACAAAAGAACCATCCAGACTGTGCGGTTACCTAGGCCTTGGCTCCACCGCCTCTGTACATACATCTGTCCTCTGCATGAGCTCTTTTTGAAAACACTAGTGATCTATCTGATAAAGCACTTGGTACTTTTCGGTCATAATACCCCAATCTACCTAAGGAGATGTGGATATAAAAGTTGGAAAAGAAATGAAAACGATTGGAAAGAAAAGGGTATCCTTCAAGTTTAAGGAAGCAGTTAAGCAAAAGTAAGCAGTATTGCAAGTCCAAGAAACAAATTGCACAAAGAAAAGTACCTCTCCCAGTTTCCTCTGCAGCTCTTCACTTACACCCCATCAGAAATATTAGTCTTTCCACATGATGTATTCAGGGGACATTTGCACAGCAATCTGTAAGAATTTACTCTACAGTATTTACTAAGGATGGAGAGTTAGGGACCAGTTATAGTGGGAATTTGTTAGACTCATTCTGCTTTCTCCGTGTTTTGATTAGCCTTTGTTTTGTTTGTTTGTTTTGCATATGGGTAGCCAGAAGGGGCATACATGTGTGTGCATATAGCTGAATGATTCATCTTCTGGAGCTGTTACAACTAATTTTTTAATGAAAAAATTATTTATTGTGGTTAGCATTTGGCTTTAGTCAGATGATGAGAAATTAGATAAATATTCCAGTAAAGACTATATTTTGAAATCCTGCCCCTTGGATTAGAGAGAAAAGGATACAGACTTCCAAAATACATAGAGGTTGATAATGTATCTGCTTCCACATGTTTATTCACTGTTCATGATTCTTCCTTCTCAAATGGGCTCTAAATAAGTGTTTCCTCTTGCTGATTGACTTAACCTTGCTTGAAGAACTGGTGAGCACAGAGGAGAGCATTACAGTGAATTGAAAACGGATGAACTGTTCAATAATATTTACTACCATATATGGTTTTATTCAGACACTTTTGGGACAAAATTTCTGGTTCTGTCCTAGTCTCTATTGTTAAGGAAACTTAACAATGTGTCATTATTTATGTTGTTTATACCCCTTTCCCTGAAAGGTCTTAGCAAACTTAGAAAATGAGTAATAAGGTAGGGCAAGTAGAAATTCTCAGAAAAAGTCCTGCATTTTTCATAGATTAAAAACATGACTATCTTTGGACATCTTCAGTAATTTAAAAAGTACACCCCACTGGTTGAGAAAAATAATTTAAAAGATGGCCCCAAGCATGTTTAGACATTGGAACATGAGGCAAGTTTAAAGGAATTGCAAAATAAGCTCTTAAATTTTTATTTTTATTTGTACTAAGTTTTGGTGGGTTTTTCTTTTCAATTAAATAATCCCTGTCCTGCACCCCTTTCCACCTCATTTTTAGAATGTTCTCTTGCAGTGACAGTTAGCAGTGCAGTTACATATGGCCAAAGGGCTAACAAAATATTCCGCTGGGATATTAGGAGCTTAATTTGTGGGATAAATCTCTGTTCTCAGGCCTCTGCTCTCAGACCCCACAGGGCTGTCAAGCAGTGCTGGAGGGCAGTAGGACTTGGTTATAACTTTTATAGCATTTCACATGACTCTAAGACAATTGTTTTCCACTAGATTTCAGATGAAGCTGTTAGTTCCTTAGGAGTCCCTCCATCTGGGTTTCCATTAATCTTGGTAAGAGGCTCAAATCCTTTCACACTCATACTTTGTCTGCATCTGCAGCAGGATGATGGTGGATGGAACAAATTATTCTTATTGTTTTCTGGTATCCTTGCTCATTACAAAATATTCCATAAAAGATGGCACCTTGTGGGTGGGATTTGTTAAAAAGAACAAAACAAGAATGGTTTAAAGAGATTTTTGTTTAAAATACATTTTTTCTGGAAAGATCTTTGTGCATGTGTGTGGGGGGGATAAGGTGTTAACCTAAGGATTATTGAAGTTAATTTAGATTAGAGACGTTCACCCTTTATTGGGATATAGTTCTAGGTATTTTAGAATAAGGTTAACGTTACATAAAGCAAAATAGTCCATTTTAGTGACTAGTGCATGTACAAGTTTTTGCAAATATGAAGAGTCATGGAGCACCTCTGAAATCAAACTATAGAATATTTCTATAACTCCAAAAAGTTTTCTTATTCTCCTTTGTAATAAATTCTCTTCACTTACCCTAGCCCCTAACAACCACTGATCTGATTTTGCCCCCACAGTTTTGCCTTTCCCAGAAAGTCCTATAAATGAATCCAACATGTATATAGCCTTCGTGTCTGGCTTCTTTCACTTAGCATAATCCTTTAGAATTCCTCCATGTTCCTTTCATGTGTCAATCGGTTCAGTTCAGCTGCTCAGTTGTGTCTGACTCTTGGCGACCCCCACGGACTGCAGCACACCAGGCTTCCCTGTCCATCACCAACTCCCAGAGCTTGCTCAATCTCATGTCCATCGAGTCAGCGATGCCATCTAACCATCTCATCCTCTGTTGTCCCCTTCTCATCCTGCCTTCAATCTTTCCCAGCATCAGGGTCTTTTCCAATGAAAGGTATTGTATCAGTTAGCCAAAGTATTAGAGCTTCAGCTTCAGCATCAGTCCTTCCAATGAATCTTCAGGACTGATTTCCTTTATGATTGACTACTTCGATCTCCTTGCAGTCCAAGGGACTCTTAAGAGTCTTCTCTAGCACCACAGTTCAAAGGCACCGATTCTTCGGTGCTCAGCTTTCTTTGTGGTCCAACTCTCACATCTATACATGACTACTGGAAAAGTCATAGCTTTGACTGTATGGACCTTTCTGAGCAAAGTAATGTCTCTGCTTTTTAATATGCTGCCTAGGTTTGTCATAGCTTTTCTTCCAAGGAACAAGCGTGTTTTAATTTCATGGCTGCAGTCACCATTTGCAATGATTTTGAAGCCCAAGAAAATAAAGTCTGTCACTGCTTCCATTGTGTCCACATCTATTTGCCATGAAGTGATGGGGCCAGGTGATCTTCATTTTCTGAATATTGGATTTTAAGCCAGTTTTTTCACTCTCCTCTTTCACTTTCAAGAGACTCTTTAGTTCCTCTTCACTTTGTGCCATAAGGGTGGTGTCATCTTCATATCTGAGGTTTTTGGTATTTCTCCTGGCAATTTTGATTCCAGCTTGTACTTTATCTAGCCCAGCATTTCACATGGTCTACTCTGCATAGAAGTTAAATAAGCAGGGTGACAGTATATAGCCTTGATATACTCCTTTCTCAATTTGGAACCAGTCTGTTGTTCCATGTCCACTTCTATCTGTTGCTTCTTGACCTACGTACAGATTTCTCAGGAGGCAGGTGAGGTGGTCTGGTATTCCCATCTCTTTTAAGAATTTTCCACAGTTTGTTGTGATCTACACAGTCAAAGGCTTTAGCATAGTCAATGAAGCAGAAGTAGACATTTTTCTGGAACTCTCTTGCTTTTTAGATGATCCAACAGATTTTGGCAATTTGATCTCTGGTTCTCCCTTTTATAAATCCAGCTTAAACACGTGGAAGTTCTCAATTCATGTACTGTTGAAGTCTAGCTTGAAGAATTTTGAGCATCACTTTGCTAGTGTGTGAGATGAGTGCAATTGTGTGATAGTATGAACCTTCTTTGGCATCGCCTTTCTTTGGGATTGAAATAAAAATTGACATTTTCCAGTCCTGTGGCCACTGCTGAGTTTTCCAAATTTGCTGACATACTGAGTGCAGCACTTTCACAGCATCATCTTTTAGAATTTGAAATAGCTCAACCGGAATTCCATCACCTCCACTAGTTTTGTTTGTAGTAAAGCTTCCTAAGGCCCACTTGACTTTACATTCCAGGATGTCTGGCTCTAGGTGAGTGATCACACCATCATGGTTATCTGAGTAATGAAGATCTTTTTTGTACAGTTCTTCTGTGTGTTCTTGCCTCCTCTTCTTAATATCTTCTGCTTCTGTTAGGTCCATACTGTTTCTGTCCTTTGTTGTGCCCATCTTTGCATGAAATGTTCCCTTGATATCTCTAATTTTCCTGAAGAGATCTCTAGTCTTTCCCATTCGATTGTTTCCCTCTATTTCTTCACATTGATCACTGAGGAAGGCTTTTTTTTTTTAATCTCTCCTTGCTATTCTTTGGAATTCTGCATTCAGATGGTTATATCTTTCCTTTTCTCCTTTGCCTTTCACTTTTCTTCTTTTCTCAGGTATTTGTAAGCCCTCCTCAGACAATTATTTTGCCTTTCTGCATTTCTTTTTCTTGGGGATGGTTTTGATCACTGCCTCCTATACAATGTTATGAACCTCTGTCCATAGTTCTTCAGGCACTCTGTCTGGCAGATCTAATCCCTTGAATCTATTTGTTACTTCCACTGTATAATCATAAGGTATTTGATTTAGGTCATACATGAATGATCTAGTGGTTTTCCCTACTTTCTTCAATTTAAGTCTGAATTTTGCAATAAGGAGTTCATGGTCTGAGCCACAGTCAGGTCCTGGTCTTATTTTTGCTGAGTGTATAGAGCTTCTCCATCTTTGGCTGCAAAGAATATAATCCATCTGATTTAGGTATTGACCATCTGGTTATGTCCATGTTTAGAGTTGTCTCTTGTGTTGTTGGAAGAGGATGTTTGCTATGTTCAGTGTGTTTTCCTGGCAAAACTCTGTTAGCCTTTGCCCTGCTTCATTCTGTGCTCTAAGGCCAAACTTTCCTATTACTCCAGGTATCTCTTGACTTCCTTCTTTGGAATTCCAGTCCCCTATGATGAAAAAGACATCTTTTTTTGGTGTTAGTTCTAGAAGGTCTTGTTGGTCTTCATTGAACTTTTCAACTGCAGCTTCTTTGGCATTAGTGTTTGGGGCATAGACTTGGATTACTATGATATTTAATGATTTGCCTTGGAAACAAACAGAGATGATTTGTCATTTTGAGATTGCACCCAAGTACTGCATTTCGGACTCTTTTGTTGACTATGAGGGTTACTCCACTTCTACTAAGGGATTCATGTATCAATAATTTGTTCCTTATTTCTTTTGAGTATCATTCCATTTTATGGGTATGTATTTACATACATACATTTTTTATGTGAATGTGCTACAGTTTAGTAACTATAATAATAGATGAACTTTTGAGTTATTTCTAGTTTGGGGTTATTATGAAGAAAATGACTTTAACCATTCACATACAGGTCTCTGTGTGCCCCAAAGTTTTCAAGTGCCTTCTGTAAAATACCTAGAAGTGGGATTGATAGATTATGTAATTGTATATTTAGTATTATAATAGACTGTCAAACTTTTCCACTGTGGCTAAACCTTGCTAGTGATTGCATTATCCCTGAAAGATATGAGCATTCCAACTGCTCCAAATCTTCACCAGTGCTTGGTATTGTCATGTTTGGAAAGTGGGGGGCATTGTTTGTTTTTTCTTTATGATTCTGTTTATGTAGCTATATCTCTGTGTGGTTTTGATTAAATTAGCCTAATGACTAATGATGCTTCATATGTGTATGTGTCTAGGTATAATGATGTTATATATGCATGTTACAATGCACATACTGTTTTACACAGTGAGGAAATATTTCATAATCCCCACCTTGGGAGACTGAGCATGACATTGTAGAAAAAGTGAGAACTTTGGAATTGGGCAGATAAGGGTTTGTATTCTGACAAGTTGTACAGGCCTCTGTGTTCTTGTTTCTTCATTTCTTAGGTGACAATCGGAGAAGGCAATGGCACCCCACTCCAGTACTCTTGCCTGGAAAATCCCATGGACGGAGGAGCCTGGTAGGCTACAGTCCATGGGATCGCTAAGAGTTGGACACGACTGAGCGACTTCACTTTCACTTTTCCCTTTCATGCGCTGGAGAAAGAAATGGCAACCCACTCCAATATTCTTGCCTGGAGAATCCTAAGGACGGCAGAGCCTGGTGAGCTGCCGTCTGTGGGGTCGCACAGAGTCGGACACAACTGAAGCGACTTAGCATAGCATAGCATAGGTGACAATAATAATACCAGCCCCATATAGCTGTTAGAAGAATTACGTGAAGATAGCATATCTAGTATGGCTAGCTGAATTCTACAATCCCTTTTCCTTTTAGGACGGTGCTGGCCTTAATATATATGAAGCGTCTGCAAAAATAACCTCCATAGATGTTTGATGTCTGAAATTTTGGGAGCCAGAAACTTCATCTCTTGAGTGCCCTAGGTGGAAGGAGAAGCCTTGGAAGTGTAAAGAGAAATGATGAGTGACCCTCTAAAGAGTCAATGAGTCCTCTTGTGTTCTGCATCATTCACCTTCACCATTTATAAACTCTTGTCCTGATTTTTAATTATATGAAGAAATAGCTTACCCCTCACTAGGCCATGTGTTTTACAGGGACAGGGACAGGGACCATGTGTTATTCACCCCTACATCCCTCTTGTTGAACACCATTTGGCTTGAGGTCGCCTGGTACCTTTGACAGTGCTGTGCCTACAGCATGAAGACTGGTAGAGGGAAATCATGGTTTGTCATGGGACTGAGAACAGCCAGTGTTTGGAGATTTATCAGAAGGTTAATGTTTAGTATCAAGTGTACATTCTCTCTGTTGTTGTGTGTTAGTCACTCAATCACATCCAACTCTTTGCAACTCCATGATCTGTAGCTCACCAGGCTTCTCTGTCCATGGAATTCTCCAGGCAAGAATACTGGAGTGGGTAGCTGTTTCCTTCTCCAGGGGATGTTCTTGACCCAGGGATGGAACCTAAGTCTTCCCTCTAGGTGATGTTTATGTATTCAGCTTGGCAAACTTAGCTGGAGAGCTCTAGGAGTCTATGGAGAATATATATTTGTCCCTGCTCAAGCCAAGAGCACACAGTTCTGCTGCCCCCAAACTCAAGTAACCCAGGTATTCCAAAGAAACCTGCCCTTTGAGATGCAGATGAAATGGACTCAAACTCTAATCTATATGCAGAGGAAGCTTGAATTTTGCTAATTCATTTGGATTTAGGAATTATCATTGCTATACTCTATATGCTCTTCCTTTGTCAAACAGCAAAACAAACCACATAACAGTAAATATTAGATATCCCCATGCTCATAAAATTCCTGTTTATTCAAATTCAGTCCAGCATCCTGATTTTCTGCCTAGATTTCTTTCTTATGCCTCTCTACCAAGAGTAAATTAAATAGAACAGTAAAACTTCCTCTCATGAAAACCAAAAGTTTGTTTCCATTTTTTAATAAAGATTATATTTTCTCTTTGTTCTTAACTTTTTTGTACAGGAATTTCCATTTCCTTGGTTCTGGTTCTAGACTTCATCATTTCTTTTAAGATTTTCCTGTAATCTCTTATTTACATTCTTTTAATATGACCAGATATGTTTCTTAAGTATAGATATACTCACAGACTCCTTGGGGGAAAAGGGGATGTCTCATGCCCTTGCTTATAAAATAATTACAAGTTTCTTGCTATTAATATATAAATCTTTCACAGTCTGGCCACAAATTAACTTTTGCCAATGAACTTTTAACTTACGTATATGAAATAACTCAAAACACTTAAGGTATATCCCTAAGCCACTCCATCTTGTGAGTTCAAGACCAACATTTCCAAATGCCCTAGAACTGTTTCTCATGGATGTCTCTTCCAAACACTAAGATCAAAATGGCCCAAATCAAATTAATTATTTTTGTTGTTTTTATCCTCCTAAAATAATCCTCTAAGGATTAATAAATGATAGTCACGTTATAAGTGGAGGTAGATATAACTTGACGGTGAGCCCATGAGCTGTTTGCTTTCTAGTGGCCCAGGAATGAATAGCTATGGGAATTGAAGATGATCTGATACATCCCACGGTACCTGGGGCTTGTTGGATCTTGAGTATTTTGGAGTGGGTAGAGTTAGCTGGTTAAGCAGATTTAAAATTTCTGTCACTGATTGAACAATTGAAACTGAAATTATGTAATTTGCCACTTAATGCTAGGTCTGGAAGCATCACTTGAGTGGCCTTTCTAAATTAAGAGAACCGCAGGCAAGTTGTTTTGCGTTGCTTTAATACACAGTTATCATAGCTTGACAAATGGCATCCTTCTCAATACTCCTTTTATGCAAGCGGTTACTGGGATGAGGTGGATGTTAATTTACATAGGGACCAAGGAACCTCCCAGGGACAAATGGACTGAGACTGCAACCCCTTTTATTCTGAGTTTCTATATTTTCTGAATGATTTTGGTGTATGCAAATAAAATTCCTTGACAGGCAATGATCTCTTTCCCATGTGCCTCACCCCTTCCCCATCTAAGAGAATGACCAGAGGAGGTCTTGTGATGGAAGGAGAGGAGTGTGAACTGAAGACTGGGCTCGAAGCCAGAGCCTACCTTGTCTGTTGAGTGAGGAACTTGGTCTGAATGTGGCATGTGATTGAGTCCTGACTTCTCTTGTGATCCAGCAATGCTGGCATAGTGGTTATGTTTGGCAGCAGTGGCATAGCTCCAGGTGCCATGGGATGTAAATCAGGGAGGTAACATACAGTAGTGATTAAGTGCATAGAGTCCTCAGCCAGATTGCTGACCTCAAAATCCACTTCGGGCAAGTTACTTGTCTGTACCTCAGTTGATTCATCTGTAATATGAGGATACTAATATTACATATTTTCTAAGATTGTGAAGATGATTAAGTGACTTATTATTTATAAAATGCTTAGAATAATCTATTGTTAATAGTAAGTGCCATTTAAGTGTTTGTAAATGAAATCTCAGGAAGTCAGTGGCATATCAACCTTGGTCAAGTATGTCAGTGGTTGAACTGTCCTGTCTCTAGAAACTAGATTTGTTTCATAGGGATTAAAATATCTAACACCTTAGTTACCTAATAAATAAGATATTGCTTTTCTATAGTTTTATTTCAGTTTCCTTGTATAAGCCTGGATATTTTTCAAATTAGACTACAATATAGCTGTGATGTTTTATTTAAAAACACATAACTGAGTATCCTCTGACAATTCAAACAATTTTTCCCATAATAGTTTTTAAGCTAATTGTACAAATGTAAATGCAAATGTTTTCATAGTGTTACATAAGGCTGTAGTCTCCGGGCTTATGTGTATGAGTACCGAGACATATATAAGTCTGGTAAGTTGTAGTTCCTGTTTATAATCAACACCAGGATAAAAAAAGTAGACTGTTTTCCAAAGTCCTACCCCATTAGAAATGGCATATCACATTCATTCTTCTGTATTGTTTCGTGGCCTGAAACTGGACATTGTCCCATTTTGTTAACCTCAAGACATTCTGTCAGACATTGGTCATCCTCTTTCACTAACACTAAAAATACTTTGCATTTTTAAAAAATGCATTGTTGACCCCTCCCAGTAACCATGATGGAATGACAACACCAAGGAAATAAATGAGCAGCATTAGCAAATTCAAACAGTGTTTCCTTTAATTGCTTCAGGGATCTGAAAGACTAGAAGAACTATTGTACCCTAGACAAGGTTGGACTCTGTAGGAAAGCCAAAGACTTAAATTATGAGATTTCTGCATTTGGTAATCCTTCTCAGCAGATCATTGTTATAAAATCAAGCAGGATATATTTTACACTTGAAACATAAGTGAAATGACATGTTATTTTTGCAAAATATGAATGCTTCATCTAAATTATAGCTAAAACATTTTTTATTAACTCACTTATCCACAAGTCATTTATTAAACAGTTTAGATTTTTGGGATATGATCACAGATGAAATTGCACAAAAAGGTGACCAATAATGACCACAAACTTCACAAGCTTTTTTCAGGTCCCCATTTAGTTCTACTTTAAATCCAATTCCTACAAGTTTGAGAGCCTGATTTTTCAATCCATGTAGATTATAATTTGTGTGTTTTAGAGGCCAGAAGACATAAGTGTAGTTAGGTCATCACCTGATTGACTTTGGCAATGCAGGAAAACCGTAAAAAAAGATTCAGCATCTCACAAAAAAGTGTGAGGTTATTGAATTTAAGGGTAAATGGCTACGTATACTTCAATAATACTAAAGAATATGCTACAGAATACTGAACAAATATTTTTAGTTATTAGAAATAGGTTATTTTAACACATTTTAGGAAGTTTTCATTTAAAAATATTGTGTGGGGGTGGAGGGAATGGTTAAATTGGCAAACTCCTATAACTGAAAAATCCGCTTACATTCAACAGCTCATTCTCTGTGGCCATCATGTATCTGTAGTTCTAACCAAAAAACACCATAAAACATAATCATCTAATGTTTCCTAACGTTTTATCTTTATTTTTAAATCAGAAGATTTAGGAATAAGATCTATATCATATATAAAAAGCTGAATTCTAGTCTAAGAGTTCATGCAGTTATTTTAGAAAGTCTGTGTTTATCTAGAATTTTATCTATTTTCAGTGTCACAAAAGAGAGCAAGAAGATGAAAGTTGATCTTTCTTTCTCCTCCTCTACCACCTTATTCATTTTGCAACTAATACATATAGGAATCACTCAGTATCCTGGGTGATTGTTTCCAGGACCTCTGCAGAAACCAAAATCCATGGATGCTCAATCCTTTATATAAAAATGGCATAGTATTTGCATATACCCTACACATGCACTTATGTGCTTATGCTCAATCACTCAGTTGTGTTTGACTCTTTGCAACCCCATGGACTGTAGCCCGCCAGGCTTCTGTGTCCATGAGTTTTCCCAGGCAAGAATACTGGAGTGGGTTGCCATTTCCTCCTCCAAGACATCTCCCTGACCCAAGGATTGAACCCACATCTCTGGTGTCTCTTGCATTGGCGGGTGGATACTTGACCACTTGAGCACCTGGGAAGCCCAACCTATGCATACCTTCCCATATACTTTAAATCATTTTTAGATTACATATAATGCTTAATATAAATGCTATGTAAACAGTTGTTAACACAAAATAAATGTTATGTAAATAGTTGCTGGTGCACAGCAAATTCAAGTTTTCCTTTTTGGAACTTGCTGGAATTTTTTTTCTGAAAATTTTCTATTCTTGGTCAGTGGAATTCAAGGATATGGAACCTGCACATCCAGAGGGCTACCTGCAGTTGAGAGGTTCTGTTTATACTTCATTCTTCCTCTAAGTTTACCTTCACTTGATAGAACAAAAAACTTGAAAATGTGCCCCTTAAGTTCAGAGAACTCTAGAAGCCTGGGAGCTAAAAAGGAAACCAATTCCTAGAATGTGCCAGAAAGAATGATGTGAATGACATGATAACAGTGTGGGACATTTACCAACTGAAACCAGATTTCAAAGATATGCCTCAATAATATAGATAGGTACTGAGATGCCCAATTTTTGTATGGCTGAGGAAACTCTGGAAATTCAGTTGCCAACCTGTCGCAAACAAGTACAAGTAATACATATGTCTTCCATCTGTGTTCATTTTGCAGATTTCACGACAAAAATTTCAGGAGCAAGACAATGCAAATTAATTATGGATTCAAGTATCCTGTCCACCTTATCATTGTTCTGACTTCTCACAGGTATCCTTATTACATCTAAGTAGTTTTTCTTCCCTAGAGTCAGTTATGGCCTTAAGAGCACAAATGAACTTCAGTAAACAGAGTAAACTCATTTTGTTTTGTAAAATTTTAAATTATTCTTATCTCAATATAGGAAAGTAACTTAAAGTACTTGGTTCATCACTGAGTTTATTTATGGTTGTTAATATTATCCTACATCAAATTACTTGCTCCTTCACAAGACTCATCAAGCTAACCTTTTGACACTTGTTCAAACATGATAATCATACATCCTTTCCCTATTGCCATTTTGAATGTATTTGGAGAAAACACAAAAAATGATTTGAACTCTGAAACCTATGGCATATAGTCTCACCATATTCACCTGCATTCTAAAAGATGATTTTGATTTGTGGTTTGCTTACTCTGTTATATTTCTTGCTTATGGGACTTTTCATTGTTTTGGATTAAAATTAAGGATTTTTTATGCATTTACAACTGATTTGTTGGAGATGGTTTAAATTTGATTGCAGGAAATCCAAATGATACTTTCGCATTAGAATTTTTATAAATTTCATATTTTATTATAATCCTAATGTCTTTCACCTTTAACAGCACAAGCTGCCAGCATAAGAAGCATGTTTTATATCATGGGGTCACTGAGTAGATTGTAGTTTCATTAGTACAAGCCTTGGGTAAAACTGGAATAGGTGACATTTGGCTTTGTTATTCATAATCTCATCTTTATTTATTTTAGTTTGTTTTTTTTGCTTTCTCTGTAACTTGGTACAGCTGGTATTCCTTCTGGCCTCGAGCACCCCTGTGTGCTGTCCTTCCTTCTATCGACCCATACTTGTTGCCTTAGGAAACGTCTGATTTCAGCTTTCATCTCTTTGTATGAATTTAGGTCTAGGTGTTACTCATATTGTGGAGGCAAAATTGATTGATTGGTCTCCTACTTAAAGTATTTCAGGCATCACTGAGGGTGGAAGAGGGGGCAGAGGGCCTTCTCCAGTGACCTAGGGGTAAGGTCAGCCTTGATGTCAGGAGCTCAGGTAGTCCAAGGGGAAAAAAATGAAAAAGAAAGAAATCTGAGCCAACCTTATCAAATGCTAATGAGTTTGGTAGAATGGATATTTTTTTTTCATGGAATTTATTATACTGAAATTGGCAGGTTCCAAGTCAGATGCTGATTTCTTTCCTGCTACAGATATTAATTTGATTCATGCAAATTATTTTACAAACCACCCAGCATTTCTATGTTTTCAAGGTAAGATTTACCATCCTATGCACCTTCCCATCATTGGGCTATATCTGTACTAAGAACACTGGTCAGAGAGGGTTTGTACAAATCCCTGAGACAGGTGTGGCTATGTGTGTGCAACAGAGATCAGTGAGGGAAAAAATAATGGCTGAAGGAGAAAATGACATCATCATCCTTAGGAAAATGTTGATCAAATAATTTATTTTTCTTGATATAACCAACTGCTTTGCATAATTAGACTGTAACTTAAAACACATATTATATGAAAAGATTACTTTGATAAATTTATAAAAATCTGGATATGATCCTGTTACTTCACTGATCTGAATTTTTCATAAACTAAGCCCAGCTTCGATGTTCAGCCTCACCTCCGGACACAGTTTAGGTGTACATGTTTATTTGAGTCCATGCTTCTCAAATGAGACAGAATGGCATAAACTCTGAGGTAGTAGTTTATGAGGTAGCCAAGACAACACAAAGTTTATGAAGTAACCAGGACACACATAAAACCCATGGGATATGCTTGATCCATCTTCCTAGAGCTTCAAATAATCCCCCATGAAAACACTAATTCACATGGAAAGCAATTTTAAAACATTATTTATAAACAAATACAGGTAAAGTTTGGACTAGAATTCCAAATACTAATTTTTGCTAATTTTTAAAATAAAGCAAAAAAAAAAAATCAAATAAATTCTACTTTGGTAAGATTATTTCCATCCTGACCGTAATCTCACATTAAAAACTTTCACTCTATTCTTTAGGGATTATTTAGAAACAGATATCTAAGAAGTATTTCATTAGCTACACCAGCTTATTCACAGATTCCAGAACATTCCAGTTGCTTGTCTTCCTCTGTACCTTTGTTCAGAAGTTCCTTCTGTTTGGAACCCTTGCCCCATCTCATTTCCCTTGAGAATCCTTACTAAAGCAATGGGTCTGGATCAAAAGAGTTTTCTGCCTTTTTTTAACGTTCCTTGAACAAATCCCATCCTAACTTTCAAAATAAACCTTTCCTTAGTCATGTCCTAGCCCCTTAGTATTTTAATGAACAAATATGATTATATTATATTATACCATATATGTATTTATTTAACTTTCCTCAGACTGAGAGAATTTTAAGAGACAGGACTATGTCTTTCTGATACTTTAGATCTTGTATAACATCTGTGGAAAGCTTGTATCAGGTATTTCTTGAAATAGTAATGAACTGGCTTAATCTAATAACAATGGAATATATATTGGTTGTAATACATGATTCTAGATAAGAAGGTAGGCTGGTGACTTCTGTAAGTCTTCAATTAATGAATTCAAAGATAGCAAATATTTTGAAATCAGATCTGGGTTTGAATCCCAGCTCTGCTAGTTCTTATTTGTGTAAGTTTGGGGAATTATTTAAGTTATCTAAACTTTTAGTTTCTTCATGTTCCAAACAGAGATAATAATAACTCCCTGATGGTGTGGTTGTATAGATTCTGAAATGATTCATGCAAAATGTACAGCACCTAGTAGGTGCTAAATATTGTTTTCTCCTCAAGATCTATCAATCCCTGTCTACATGATGTAATTTGCGGAGTGATGGAAAAACTCCTAGCTCTATAATCACCCAGTCCCAATAAGTTGGAGTTTCAGAAATCATGGTCAGGAAGAGTCAAGACTAGGCAACTGGGACAAAGAGATGAAGTAAATGAAATATCTTGTCTACATCGGGAGGCAAATCACAAGAACAAATCCAAACCTGAAGCTCAACGAGTGAGCATCCTGGCTACAGATCCTACACAAGACAGAAAGGGTTGGCTTAAAGAGCAGGTCTGTAGATGTCCTTTGAAGCATCAGTAGTGGTAGGGAGTCAACTTTGCTTGGAGAAAGCTTTTACTGACCCCACAAGAAGGGAGAGGATCTGTTAAAGCTTTTGAGATATTTAAGTAGAGTGTCGCTCAGTCGCTCAGTCATGTCTGACTCTTTGTGACCCCATGGACTGACTGTAGCCCACCAGACTCCTCTGTCCATGGGATTTCCCAGGCAAGAATACTGGAGTGGGTTGCCATTTCCACTTGAGATATTTAAAGACTACCCAAAAATACATACTCCTCTCTGTCCGTCCATCCAGTCCTTGAGTGATTTGTCGAAATGGCCAATTTTTAACCTAAATTAGTAAATTCTGACTTAAGAGCAATTTGGCATTTGATAAGAGACTGTTGTATCCAATTTAAAGACATGACAATGCCTGTTCTGACTCAAGCAGAAAGCAGGACCTTGTTGGAATGAGAAGGAGAACAGGTAAATTCTGAGAGAAAAGGAAGTTGGGAACAGTTAGAAAATGAGATATTGTCCAAATTCTGATGGGATGTTATTCAGTCCTGGGATACAGCTTGTACCTGGAGGGGCTGAAAGGAGAGGAGTAGGGGATTGGGCAACCACAGACAGGCACTGGGGAAATCACATTTTGTCAAGGCCCTCTCACTTCCTGCCAGCCCGTGTGAGACTGGGAGGCTCTGCTTGGACCCCCATCCACCATTCACCTGATTGAAAACAAGTGGACTAGTTCATCCACTCAGTGGAAATGGGTTAAGAGTTCAGAGTGAGTTTCTGAAGGATCATTCCCACATGGCATTGCCCTTTCTCTACAGTCTGGCAGATAAACCCACGCTGAGCCTATGGTGTACACCTATATCTGCACTTCTCCTCTCTGCCCTTTCATTCACATTCTCTTTTCCCTCCATCCTCCTCCTGCTTCACAACAGTGCCACATGGACAACACAGCAATGTGAAGCTGTGTTTTCCAAATATCAGGGCACAAGATGGTATGTAGAGAAACAGTTCTATTTTCAAACTTTCCCCTCTCCTAACTTCACACTCTGAGTCTCTCTTTATCCTTTAGCCATTTATAGTAACCCTATGGCTTTAACAGGAGGCTTACTAACATCTGATATTTCTTGAAAATACTAATATGTAAACTTCAGCTGATTAATATCATTAAAGTAGAGCTCATGGATAACACTTTGGGACTGACTAAAAATATTAATATTCAACAGAATAAGGATAAACTGGCTTATTAACCACCAATTCTCTTAGAAGCATGTATCCACGTGGCATCTCTGTAACTGGTGTGTTCCTTTGGCTTGAGGCAGGAATGCTTTAAGGTATCATGTTGAGCCATGAAGGACCAGTCATCCAGAAGATCCAAGGGAAATATACGGTGTCTTTGTTACTGACTCCCAGACTAAAGTCAGAGAACAATTCGATAAAGCTAATTAGTGCTGTTTTAATTCCACCTGCAAATGGCACTGGCATAACATTTGCGGTCAGACAGCAAAGGATCTGCCTGCAATGCAGGAGACCTGGGTTCAGTCCCTGGGTCAGGAAGATCCTTTGGAGAAGGGAATGGCTACCCACTCCAGTATTCTTGCCTGTAGAATTCCATGGACAGAGGAGCTTGGTGGATTACAGTCCGTGGGGTCGTAGAGTTAGACATGACTGAAGTGACTAACGCTTCACTTTAAGAAAATGTAGTCATTCCAAGCATGGAAAAGCAAAATTAAATACAAAGTAATTTAATATGATAAAATTCTTAAAGACACACTTGCTGAAAAATTTCATAATGTTGCATAGAATTTAGTCATAACCTGGCATAATTTTAAACAATCACTGACTTCTTAGCTTCCAAAAGACTTTTACGGGGTCGTCTAATTGAACTCCTTGTCTTCACCCATGGATGTACCCAAGAGAGATAGTTTGCTAGCATTCTGCTAAACATTTGAGACCAGAGATTCTGCAGTTTTCCTTCAGTAAAACATTGTGAGGTGGCTGAGTCATTCCTTGACTTGAGTGAATAGCAGTAGATCTGCACTGCCGAGGTTGGAACCAGTCTGCTCCCTCCCAGCCACAGAAAATAGCAGGGAGGAGAATGAGCTGCAAGAAAGAGAAGGCGAGGTGGGGCTAAACCTGCGGAAAAGGCTGAGTTTGACTTGAGCTGCTGAAGTTTGTTACTTGGGAGAGTTAAGAACATGCGTGGCATTTATCAGGGATCACTTGATCTGATTTAAATATATGAGCACTGCCACCCACTGTTACTACTACCCACTGTCATTGGGGGATGTGGTTCCACACCCCAGCAGCTCATGCCTGTTGTTTATGATTTCGTGAAATTACTAAAAACTGCAGTTTGGATCAGTGGGGCTTTACTGAGAGCTTGAAATTCTTCCTACAAGGGGATCTTGGTTCCATTTCTGTGACCATGACCTCTGAGTGGCCCACGACAGCCTCGATACTGTAATGCAAGATTTCATAGTCTTTTTTTGGAGCAGAGCCTCCCCATGAAAATGAAGAACACTATAATGTATGTATATAGTACACAGACTAGGCAGATAGTTCCAGGAGGTGTGCAGACCCCTGGATGTCAGCCCACTGGTGAATATCTGAGTCACCTCAGGCCACTGACATTACAGAAAGCAGTAAGTGCAACTAGCCAGACTGAAGACCTCACATTTTCTTTTTCTTTCTTTCTTTCTCTCTCTCATTTTAGAAACAGCACCACCAGGAGCAGGGACGTTCGCATATACAGTAAAAATGTACAGTATCTTCAATGCAAAGTTGGACGGGTGCCAACCCCCTCCCCCCTCCCCACCCAGAAGCATCTTCATTTGAATTTAAAGGGGTGGATGAGTGACAGCAAGACTCTGTTCTCCTTCTGACAGGGCTTTGGCAGATCATTGGTTGTCATCAAACCTATTCCATTTCTTGCTCCCTGCCAGGAATTCCACCTACATGCCTGATGGCAATTAGTCCCTCGTAGGTGCTAATGAATAAAACGCAGCATGTAGACTTCAAGAGGATGAAAAAGCCTACAATCCAGATCCAGAGAGGCACTCCAAGTATCAGCCCCCCACGCTGGTCGCCCCTCAGATGTCACTCTCACCCTGGCCAGCAAGTGCTGTGCCAGGGCCTGCCCACACCTGTGCTGTGCAATTGAGCACAGGGGGTAGAAGGGAGCTGTCCATGAGGACATAACTCAGTAGAAAGCATGATTTTAGAACCTGAAGTGTTAACCTGATATTTGGTAGCTTTCACAGACCGTGATGCTACCAGTTTAAGTCTGTATTGGGGCATGAGAACTGAATCTCCAAACCAAAAATGCTTTAGAAGAAGCATTTAAAGATCTCATCAGAGAGCATGCTGCATTGGGGGTGGAGATTGTTGTGTTATCAGTGCTTCCCATTCTTGCTGATAATCAGATGTCCCTAAGCAGCATTTAAAAGTACAGTTTTCTTGGCCCTATCTCTGGAGATCCTCTGCTAGGAGGCCTAAGATAGAGCCTGAGAATCTAAATTAAAAAAAAAATCTTCCCAGGTAAATCTGATCCTCAGGCCAGATTCCATACTCCAGAATCAGATGAACTTCTGTATCCCATTTAACTGGAAAACTCCAGGATTAAGTATTGATTGGAAGATTCTCAAAGATTGTGCTCACTTTTCATCTATACTTTTACTATGTTTTGTGTTTAAAACGAGCAAGCAATTCTCTTTTGTAATGTAACCACCTCTCAGATATAAATCAATGTTCAAAAAATTCTTTTAATTGAAGCTCTAGCTGATTTTTAATATTTAATACTTTTATTAGAATTTCCAAATTTTATGTCTTTACTGAAAACTAAACATGGATGTTTTTAATAATAAAAACACATGTTATTTTTAAAGACTTTTCTGCATCCCAAGAGAAGCTAATCTGTTCACAGAGAAAATTATATTTTAGTACTGTTCAGTTCAGTTCAGTTCAGTCACTCAGTCGTGTCCGACTCTTTGTGACCCCATGAATCGCAGCACGCCAGGCCTCCCTGTTGGTGTCTTTTAAATCCTATGTGTTTTAACCTATGCAGCTAAAATATATTTACTTAGAAAAGGGGATTATAAATGTCACCAGACTGTTGTTTAGAAAATCCAGAGGAGTTTGAGGAAAAAAGTTAAGGATCCCTGATATACCAAAGACCAGTTTGTTATTCGTATTTTACATGTACATAAACATTGTCTTCCTAGGATCTCAAAACACGTTATGAGACTATTGCTGCTGAAGACTCGACGTAACACAGGCTTGCAATTTGGTCTCCTCTGATAGTAGCAAACCAAAGAAAGTGACAAAAAAGGCATTTTTATTCTAGTTTTCACGGGCTCCCAAAGTCAAAATAGTTTGAATAGGATTCCCTGGAGCATTTGAACTCCATCATGTTTATCAGAGAGAGAACTTAATCCAAACCCTTTGAGGTTTGTTCTTCTCCAGTCAATATCTATTACAGCCAAACAATCATGGTTCTAAAGTATAACAGTGAAGCGAGGAAGAAAAGAGAGATTTTTCTTTCTGATAGCGAAATGGGCAGGTGCAGTTGAAACTGAAAGGCCATAATTAGAACATTGTTCAGCAGAGGCATGGAAGAGGTTCATGCAAGACTGCACAAATCCTCCACTACCCCACACGGCCGAATTCAAGGTTTTGGCAGGAAAGGAAGCTAAGGGTACACTGCCATTCAAGAAACCGAGTCCTGAAGTCTGAACTTTAGGACCCTTGAGGCACACAAGGAAGAAATTCTACACTGCTGGACCTGCAAAATCGGTTTGTTTTAATCTATACGTTTTGGACCACATAAGGAAGGAAAGGAAAACAAACATGTTTAATTGAACATATGGCAGGATTTATGAAGTAGTCCTTAGATAGTAGATTTTTTAAAGCTCTAATGAAATAAATATTATTTCTATCCTATAGATGAGAAATTAGGCCTAGTTATATAACTTGTCCATGTCAGATTCAAATATATTTTATGTTTACTGGCTGAATTATACTATGGACATTGACTACATCTATATATGACCATATTAGAACATACAGACTGAGAAAAGTGTTGAAAACAGCACTGGAAAATTCCTGGCACATCCTTTCAACCCACACCTGAGGCAGACCTCATGAATCAACGACTGTTTTTTTTTTTTCCTTTCCAGCCTAGAAACCTGCCCAATGAAATATTCAAGGAAATCACAAGAGACCAACTGGAGTTAGCACATCGGTAACACCTACCACCAGGGCTGCCAGGAGCAGTGGGCAGGGTGAAATCCTCAAGGAGATAGTCAGGAGCTGGTTGATGGAGCCCCTGATCTCTAGCCTTGTCCCCAGGCTCCATGGAGGGGCACTTCTATACAAACACTGTACACTCCTTGGAAGATCACCTAAATTATTGAGAAGATATCATCCTCTGATAATAGTTTATTATGTTAACTGTTCCACAGAATCATTTACAGGCTCAAGATTCAAAGCAAATAGATTGCTTTAACACAAAGAATTTAATCTCTGTGGAAGAAATAGTTACTCCTTGACTAGAGGTTAAGGCAGTTTTCTTTTTTTCCTTTTCTTTTATTATTATTATTTTTTTAATTTGGTAGAGCTTTCCCACATCCCTCGTGGGTAGCTGCCTCCTCTGCATATGCGTAAACCAGCTGTCCTTCATAATGACACAGGCCCCCACAGTGTCATGGGCTAAGACTGGTGGGAGTTGACTGAGAACTTTGAACAGCGATGGTGGGTGGGGGCTGCCAGTAGTTGTGGATCAGGTTGTTCTTTGCTAGGGTTCAAAGCCAGAAGGCCAAGACTTTTGACCTGGACCACCATCTTTCAGGCTACAGGCCAAGGATTGCTGAGGCCTAATATAGGCAGGGAGTCAATCAGGAGAACTTAAGAGGGAAAAAAAAAAAAAGACTCTGCCTTTGCTTAGTTCTCCAGATTGGCTCTCCAGATGGCCCTCTTTTCTCTGGTAAATTATGCAACAAGCTGCTTCAGCCGAGTTTTGCAGACCTGGATGATCTTGAACTGATTTCAACAAACGGGCGGACTTGTGGGGTTGCAGGGCTTTCTCCTAGTCCTTTCATCTGAGGAAGAATACTAGGGAAAGCAAACCAAACAATTTCTGGTACAGTCATAGAAACAGAGCAAGACATATACAGAAGTACCACTGCTTTTTGTCTGCCTTCTTAAAAGAAATGATTTTGAAGAAGCGAAAAGGCTGTTTCATTAGGAAAGGTTAGAGTTCATCATGATTAGTCTACAAAGAGGAACTTGGCCTTGCAGTTTCTCACTAGTTAAATGCCAGAATCGTTCCCTAATATTGCTGGAATGGAAAAGGTAGAAAGGTTGCTTCACAGCATAAACAGGTATGAGGTCTCACTCTCTGCTGCTATTAACAAGTCCTGGAACCAAAATCAATAGTGCATGCAAATGAGCCTCTGATTATTTCTTTGATTTGCAGAATGTCTCCTCCCACTGTACCCTCCTGGTTGAGGCAGAATGGATTAGTTCATCAAGCCCTGGGACTGCTCCTAGCCCTGAGGAAGATGAAGTGGGGGGAGGGCAGTGGGTGGTATGGCCATTCTGTGCCTTTCCACCCTCAGAAGCAAGATCACAGCCCTAACGCAGCCTCCCTGCTTTGGAAAGTAGAGGCACTGGGACCAGATTTTCCACCAAGCAAAGAGGAAGACAGAGCGAGAACAGAAGGCAGAGTCAATAGGCCAGGTGGCATGGGGAACTGATGGGTAGGTGGTGACTGATCTCAAGCTACAAAGGGAAGAGTTTTAGGAAAGGGGAACAACCCACTAAGAAGACCAACTTGGGAACTGATATGAAGGAGGAAACAAACAGAAGACTCTGTGGCAAAAGAAAAAAAAAATTGAGATGATGAAAGTGTATAAAAGCCAAATTTCAATCCACCCAATCATCTGTTCAAAGCTTATGAAGCACCTTTCTGACCTTGCACTGGGCGTTGGACATGGTCTTACTCCCAGTCTGTTACATAGGTGAGACCTTTAAAAGAGAATTGAAATATGATGCAATAAAGTGCCTAAAGAGAAACATCAAGTGCTAAAGAAACACAGAGGGAGGAGTGACTTGGCAGGTGAAGGAAGCTCAACAGTAGAGGAGTTACTTATCCTGGATCATGAAATTGATCAGGGTGTCTCAGGTGACAAGAAGAGAACACTCTCAGCAAAGGGCGTGACAAGGCAATGGCATGGATTGAAGGACTGGAAGACCCCCTGGTATGTGAAACAGTGGTATTTCTGAGACAGTGGTACTTCCTGAGAACAGGCTGTGGGAGCCGGAAGTGGTCATCCAAGAATAAAGAAGCAGGCTTATAGCAGCCTTACATGTCATTCTGAGAACCTTGGATTTTCCTTTCATATTACAGAACATTTGGAAGAGTTGGAAATATAAACTGGTAAGCTTACTTAATAGAGGGTAGGAGAAGATAGGCAGAGAAAGGATTAGTGTTTAAGTGAGTGTTAAGTGAGTTAAGGAGTGTTTAAGTTCTGGTTCCCCAAACCACAATTTCTTTAGTTTCCCTTTAAGCATACAACCAATAAATACCTTGTAGAGTGGGACTTGGTCCATTACTGACTCTAAATATAAATCACAGCTTATTTTGTTATTAGTTATGCTTCAGAGAAGGACCACTATAACCAAAGAGTGAAGACAATGCTAATGTGAATAATCGGTGGTGATGGTGTTGAGTCGCTAAGTTGTGTCCAACTCTTATAGACCCAATGGACTGTAGTCTGCCACGCTCCTCTGCCCCTGGGATTTTCCAGACAAGAATACTGGAGTAGGTTGTCATTTCCTTCTCCAGGGGATCCTCCTGACTCAGGGATAGAACCCAAGTCTCCTGCAGTGGCAGGCACTGGAAGGCAGATTCTTTACCACTGAGCCACCAGGGAAGCTCCAGTGTGAATAATTACTATCATATATTCAAACACAAACTCTAACAACACATTCTACAGGTCAAGCACTGTGCCTGCACTGGTTAAATAATGAAGAACACTACAATCCTGTTTTGTGACTTCTTGAAACTTTCATTGAGAAGGGAAAAAGAGTAAATATGTGAGTAAATACATAATTGTAAATCAGGATATATCAGAAGAAAGCAAAGACCAAAAAACCAAAAGAGAAAATAACAGGGTAGAGGGAGAGGACCGGTTTTACATGATATGTGAGTAGGAGTTTTGTAAAAAGGGTAAGGTTGTAGGAGGTGGAGGGAGAAGGGTGTGTGATGGAAACGAGTGAGATGATGTTGGAGAAATAGTGAGAACCAAAGTAGGCATGGACTTGTAGGCAGCTTAAGGAGATAGTCTATTATTCTCCATGGAATTGAAAACCATTAAAGGAGATACTAAGTTTTTTAAAGATCATTCTGACAACTGTGTAAATGGATCAGAGGAAGAAAAGATTAGAGGTGGAGAATACCAGTTAGAGGGCAGTGGTCTAGGGAAGAGATAATGATAGCTTAGAAAATAGTTGTTCTTGAAGAGGAGAAAAGTGGATGAGTATGAGTATTTCTGAAGCTCCAATTAGAAAAGGCAACTAGAAAGCATTCTATTTAGAATAGAGGAAAACTAAAAGAAATATAATCTCTGGAGTTGCTCTTCAGGCAATGGAAGAGCTAAACCAATAGAGGAGAGTGAAACATCCTTGAACTTAAACAACAGATACTTTCATCCTTCTCAGCTGGAGGAACTAGGAGAGAAGATGGTACCACTGGAGCTCCTGGGCTAGAGTTACCTGCTTGAAAGCTGGAGCCATTGCATAGATGCCACCTATCATGGGGTGGAGAAAGAAATATTCTTTTCTCTCCTTTCCTCCTGTTCTCCATGATCCTGTCAGTGTCCTTCATTTAAGGAGCACAGAAGCCATCTGCCATGGGGGTCTGCAAACATAATTTTCAGGGATAAATCCCCTTTGTTATAGAATAGAGAAGATAAAAGATAAAGAGTGACTCTGCATAAAAATAGACCCAGGAATGGTATAATATGCTATTTGTATATTAAGGTAGAATTGACATGATTTAGTGAAGAGTAACGGGTACTGGAAAAGACTCTTGAGAGCCCATTGGATGGCAAGGAGATCAAACCAGTCAATCCTAAAGGAAATCAATCCTGAATATTCATTGGAAGGATTGATGCTGAAGGTGAAGCTCCAATACTTTGGCCACCATGATATGAAGAGCCAACTCATTGGAAAAGACCCTGATTCTGGAAAAGATTGAGGGCAGGAGGAGAAGGGGTGACAGAGGATGAGATGATTTGATGGCATCACTGACTCAATGGACATGAGCTTGAGCAAACTCAGGGAGATAATAAAGGACAAGGAAACATGACATGCTGCAGGTCATGGGGTCACAAAGAGTTAAACATGACTTAGTGACTGAACAATAGCAATAACAAGGAGTAGGGAGATGAGTAGGGAAATAAATGTCAAGAATAATCACTAGGTTTTTAGCATGAGCAACTGGTACCATGTGCAGGATGATGAAGATGTACACAAACGTAGATTTGGTGAGGAAGAGTATAAAAAAATTCAGTTTTGGAGGGATCAAGTGTAAGATCCCCATCAGATGTATATTCAAGAAGCCATCTAAATCAGGAAGTTGAATTTATATATCTTGAGCAAAAGAGAAGAAACCAGAGCTTTTGGTTTGGAAGTTGTTAACATTTAGTTTGTATTTATAGCTATGAAAATCAATAGGTCACCAAGGAAGAGAATTTAAAATAAAAAGATGCCTTGGACTAACTGCTATGAAGCCCTTCATTTGGAGGACAGAGAAAAGAGGAGGAATAGAAAAGGAGATGGAGAGGCTCATCTTACCAAAACAAATAAAAAACCCCTCCCACTCTTGACAGTAAAATGCTTTCTAGCCACCATCGACTTTCCTGATCCTTTTTATTAGCAGAACTTCTTTATTCTGTTGCCTGTACTCACTACCTCCTATTCCTATACTCACATTCTATCCTAAGCTCTCTCTGCCCAGGCTCTGACCCCTAGGATCACCACCACAATGGATTATGTCAAAATCCTTAATAACTTTTACATTTCTTAATATGAGTCAATCCTCAGTTGACATTACTTGACCTACCAGTTGGTTGACCACTTCAATTATGAAAATGAAAAGTAGTACTGTTAATAATTATGCTAAAACAACAGGTTTGATAGAAGACAGTGCTGGGAAAACCATGACCTGTAGTTATCCTCCTTATCAGCAGCAGTAGACAAAGGTTTTCACTCCTGGCTTGATGCATGCATCTTATGCGGCCTTCAATGCACCACATCTAGTTTTCTTCCTGCCTCACTGTCAGTTCTCAGTCTCCCATAATGTTTCTTTCATCAACCAAACCACTTCACTTTGGAGTCCCCCAGGGCTCAGACTCATTTTCTTCTCCATCAAAACCCATTTTCTTGGTGATCTCATCCAATATTATCACTTTCAAATCCACCTGTGTACCCAGCTTCTCTCAAATATACCTCTCTAGTTTGAAAATCTCGCTAAACACAAATATTCCGTTACACTGGTAAACCATCCTACAACCAAAGCTCTGAATATCCTCTCCAAACTTGTTTTGTAATCTTTCCCATTTCAGTTAATACAACTCAGTCCTGCTTTTGTACAATTCAAAACGCTTGGAGTCATCCTTAACTTCTTTTTTCTCTCTCTCTTTTTCACAGCCACATCTAACCCCTCAAGAAAATAATAGTATCTGTACCTCCAGGTATTTTCAGAATCCAGATGCTTTTTAGCACAACTGCAATGATCACCCTGGTTCAAAGACGGAGCGATATCCACCTCCTTGCTCCTATCCTTGTCCCCAGATACTCTTCTTAATTCAAAAGCCAGAGTGATTCTGTCAAACAAGTTGAATCTTGTCAATTCGCTCAAACTTATCCAGATTTCTGTCTCAGAATACAAAGCCAAACTCCTAACAAAAAGTCTACCAAGTCCCTAAGCAATGTTTCTTCTCACCAGCTAGTCTTCATCCGTGACTTTACCTTCTCAGCCTTCTTCTCTTTCAGTTCATTCAGTCACTCAGTCATGTCCAGTTCTTTGCGACCCCATAGACTGCAGCACACCAGGCTTCCCTGTCCATCACCAACTCCCAGAACTTGCTCAAACTTATGTCCAAAGTCGGTGATGTCATTCATCCATCTCATCCTCTGTCATCCCCTTCTCCTCCTGTCCTCAATCTTTCCCAGTATCAGGGTCTTTTCTAATGAGTCAGTTTTTTTGCATCAGGTTGCTAAAGTATTGGAGCTTCAGCTTCAGCTTCAGCTTCTTCTCTTTGCTGGTCCTCAAACAAGTGGAATGCTCCTGACATTGGGCATCTGCTCTGGCTATTCCCTTGGCTTGAACAGGTCTCCCACCATTCACTCATGTGGCCCCTCCTTCAACTTTTTTGCTCAGATGTCACCTCAGTGAGGTCTTCCCTAATATCCCTTCTCAAAGTTGAACCCCTTAATACTTCTTCCTCGTTTTTTTCTTCTTTTCGTTTATCTTTATCTAATATACTGCGTTTTTTTGTGTTTATTTTATCACTTGCCTCCCTACACTGAAATTCAAGCTCTATGAGGTTGGGGTGTTTTGTCAGTTTTGTTTACAACTATATCCCAGCTCTTGGAATATAATGTAGAGTATAGACTCAATAAATATTTGTTATATAATGATGAGTAAGAAGGGTGGGTGATAGAAGAAAAAAGAAAGCAGATTATGTTACGAAAACCAAGAGAAGGAAATGTTTCACAAAGAAAAGAGGGATCAGTAGCATCCAGTGCTGCCAAGACATCTCTTGACATGAAATTTGACATCATGCAGGTCTCCAGTTGTATCAGCAAGAGAAGTTTCAGTGAAAATGTGGAAGAATACAGGCTGGAAGGAGATATAGGTCAGCAGTAGGGCAGGTTGAGTGGGAGATGGTGAAGGGGATATAGCTGAGAAGCCTGGCAGTGACAGAGGGGGTAGAGGGCTGAAGCTGAGACAAAGCAATGCCATCATCAAAACCCAATTAGCCAAGTTCTGAAACAAAGAACTTTCTTTGATGCTTGAGCTATCCAATCAAAAATAAAATCCTAATGACTGAATCTCAATTCAATTCAATTTCATTTCAGAATTGTTAGAAAGAAATTTCTAACAATTATTAGAAAGTTGCTACACTTCCTATCTGTTGTCATAGTTTCAACTCTTATTTTAACACTATTTCACTAATCTGTTCTCTTATTCATTTTCCAGTTTACAACCTGAGTTTAACTCAGCTTTTAGAACGTCATGCCCTTCCTGTTCTTCATTCCCTAATCCTGCAAATAGGGCCACTCTTTAGATCATTAAGCCTTTGCCATTGCAATTCCCAGAGCTGCAAGGCTTCCTCTTTTCCATTCTCTACCAGAAGGACTCCTCTTCATATGTTAAAGTTCATTTAACCTTGAAAATGTAATGGCCCAGATAGAAGTTGCAATAAAAGCACCAGCATTTAGCATCATCTTGTACTTAGGTACACATTGGTACAGGTCACAGCATGTTGTAAAATCACGGTTCCATTTTGTAAAATTCATTTTTTAAAAAGACATCTTTAGAACTCATTAACAGCATCCTTGGCCTCTGTCCTAATGAGCTACATAGTTCGCTGAACTTATGGTTGCTGGTGGGGAAGGACTGGGGGAAGGGTTAGTTAGGGAGTTGAAGATCGGCATGTACACACTGCTATGTTTAAAATGGATAACCAACAGGACCTCCTGTTTAGCACAGGGAACTCTGCTCAATGTTATATGGCAGTCTGGATGAGAGGGGAGCTTAGGGGAGAATGGAAACTTGTATATGTATGGCTGAGTCCCTTTGCTGTGCACCTGAAACTAGCTCAACATTGTTAATCAGCTATGCATGTGTGCTAAGTCGCTTCAGTCGTGTCTAACTCTTTGTGATTCCATGGACTGTAACCCGCCAAGCTCCTCTGTCCATGGAATTCTTTAGGCAAGAATACCCAGAGATCTAACGCGGGTCTCCTGAATTGCAGATGGATTTTTTACCATCTGAGCCACCAGGGAAACCCACTTCAACATAAAATAAAAAGTTATGAAACAAACAGTAGTTCTCAGCTGGGGGTGATTTTGTCATCCAGGGGACATTTGCCAATATCTAGAGACGTATTTGATTGTTGCACCTGGGGAAGGGAATGCTACTGGCATCTCATGAGTAGATGCTAAAGATGCTGCCAATGTTAAGCTGTTATGAAGTAATTTATTCTAAAGAGACTTTTGAGAAGCCTGGAATGAGCAGGGTATACAGACAGCTTCCGTCTAATGTGGAGGAGGGAACAAGGTGGAGTCAGATGCATGAGACAAGCTGACTGGGGCATGAGGTGGCCCCGAGGGGGCTCTGCCAAACCCAGTACTCCACAGAGCTCAACTGAAAACTCCAAACATAGTGAATAGAAAAGAGGAGTTGGATTCATTTAGATTGGTGTTGTAATCCTGAATCTACCACTTCATAATTTCATAAATTTGACTAATCTGTTTAATCTCACCAAGTCTTAGTTTTCTCCTGTAAAAAAGAATGACAATGATCACTTCTTGGTCACTGTGGGGTTAAATAGAATGTTTGTAAAACTAAATTAGGGCCTTGGACACGGTGCTTAAAATTTGTTAATTTGTTTTAAAATGAACTTTTCGCATCCTAAAGAATGACACAGTTAACCCCAAAGTACTGACTGAAAGATCATTGAAAGTAGAAGTTTATGATTATAAATTTCACTTTTAACACTTGAACTATTAGGAAAGACTTTATGGCAATATTATTTTTAAAAGAAAGACATTTCAAATCTAGTATTTGTAGGACTGGATTTCCCTGGTGGCTCAGACGATCAAGAATCTGCCTGCAATGAGATAGACCTGGGTAGTACTACCATTTACCAAAACAATTGACCAGTTTTTTAAATAATGATTGACTGCATATTTCTACCGGAAAAGGCAATGGCACCCCACTCCAGTACTCTTGCCTGGAAAATCCCATGGCTAGAGGAGCCTGGTAGGCTACAGTCCATGGGCTCGCTAACAGTCGGACACGACTGAGCGACTTCACTTTCACTTTTCCCTTTCATGCACTGGAGAAGGAAATGGCAACCCACTCCAGTATTCTTGCCTGGAGAATCCTAGGGACGGGGGAGCCTGGTGGGCTGCCATCTGTGGGATCGCACAGAGTCGGACACGACTGAAGCGACTTAGCAGCAGCAGCAGCAGCATATTTCTACAAAGCTTAGGAGTGTGAGCTTTTAAGCACTGTAGACACACAAAGTATGAATGTAAAGTCTGTTGTAGGAGTGGGACACCTATTGTTTCATTTGCCTAGGCTAGTATGCACCCTTCTGCTGGGAAATCTGTCTTCCACTTTAACTTTGGGGTGTAAACAGAAGTGGCCCTTGGTTTATAAATCCTTCTCCCTTGCCCACTGTTTATTGTTGCAGGAGAAAGCATATAATCCAAGCTGGAATAATGTTCTTGTCACCCTCAGCTTTTCTGCACAGGTATGGACTCCCAATTCATATCATACCAATAAAGCCCTCTTCTGGAACTTTTGAGCATGAGATAAGAGAGAGAGAAAGCAAGTTTTAACTCTCTCTGATGTTGAAATTGGAACATATAAATCAGCAGGTGGATTGCCTTCAATCTGAGAAAATGAAATAGGAAGCAGAGGTGTGGTTGTGTGTGTACACCGTGCTGGGGGTCAGGGCAGTGATAGGGAGACTTCCTCATCCCAAGCGTAGTACATCTGAAATCTGGTTCTGCACCCAACTGAATCCTCTGCCTTTCCCCATGTGTGGGTGTGAGTCAAGGAATTCTCCCTTTGGCCTAAACTAGTTCTATTTGGATTTCTGTCACCCAAAACCATAACAGTTGCTACTAATTCAAGTGAGTTATACTTAGTAAAAAATAATAATAATAATTCTGTCTCTGCAAGTATCTAACTGAAGGCTATCATGATGAGAGCTAAAAGAATAAATGGTTTCTTCAGATAAACTAGTGTATAAGTTCCAAGTTAGTTGTGGAAACTTTAAAAAGTCATAGATTAGTTAATCTATGTGAGCCTTAGGTTCAGTCAGGAGATAGAAGCCATCCCAGTTATTTTAACGGAGAGATTCCAGTATGAAGTGTTGTTAGTTATGTGTGGAAGAACTAGAAGAGTAAAAGAATTCTAAGGTATCATGGAGGTGGCCACTGCAGCAAAGAGCCACCACCCATAACCATGGGAGAACCAAGGGAAGAGGAGGGGACTGCTGACACTTCCAAGCTTGGAGGAACAGCCTAGTTAAATCCAGGAACCAGGCCTATTGATGCTTTTGAACTGTGGTGTTGGAGAAGGCTCTTGAGAGTCCCTTGGACTGCAAGGAGATCCAACCAGTCCATCCTACAGGAGATCAATCCTGGGTGTTCATTGGAAGGACTGATGTTGAAGCTGAAACTCCAATACTTTGGCCACTTCATGCGAAGAGCTGACTCGTTTGAAACGACCCTGATGCTGGGAAGGATTGAAGGAAGGAGGAGAAGGGGATGACAGAGGATGAGGTGGTTGGATGGCATCACCAACTCAATGGACATGAGTTTGGGTAAACTCCGGGAGTTGGTGATGGACAGGGAGGCCTGGTGTGCTGCGGTTCATGGGGTCGCAAAGAGCTGGATGCGACTGAGCGACTGAACTGAACTGAACTGAGATTCAGCTGCTGCTTAAATGCACTATAGTGCTGAGGGGAAGAAGCCTTGCTCCAGTGACACTCACAGACAGGGAAAAACAAGTCCTCCAGCCTTGCAGTCCTACTCTAGCTTCCTCTATCAGCAGGGCCTCGTATGGAACCCACTGATGGACAAAAATGTAATTTCAGGGTCCCAGGCCCTGAACATAAAGCTGACAACAAAAGATGGATTTGAAGCTGAGAGACAACAGATTAATAATTAGCTAATAATAATAGTTGGCTCCCTGGAGAAGGGAATGGCAACCCACCTCAGTGTTCTTGCTTGGGGCATTCCATGGACAGAGGAGGCTGGTGAGCTACATACAGTCCATGCAGTTGCAAAGGCAGACACAACTGAGTGACACACTTTCACTTTTCAATTATTGGCTAGCAACAACAATAATAATAATGAAATAATAATTTCATTACAAAGATAATGAAATATGCATCAGCAGGATATGGGGCATATAACTGACATCTGTCTAGAAGAACATTGCCTGAAAAGGAGTAGTTGTTTAATGAAAATCGTGTCCCTTCTTCCAGTGAAAATTGTGCCTCATGAGGCTGCTGGAGGCAATGTTAGAGGTGCCAAGGTCTTGCTCCTCCCCTGGGAGACGCTAGTCATTTGTCTCCATTAGATCAGTGTGATACCAGCGGAGCCACTTCCCAAACTCTAGCCGTGTAATTATTCACTTCCAGTCTGTTCCCTGCAATTCAGATTTGCCTTTCTCTTTCATCATTTGCCTTCATAGAATGTCTTTTTCAGCTGTTGTCTACCTTTAAACCCAACACATATTCTTTTCCCTTTGGGAACATTTTCCAACCTAAAGTGATTTTTCTTCCCTCTTAGTTCCTAGTATGTTTTCTATGTTTTTCCTTCTTTTTCCAAGTAATGGTGATATGCTTTGTAATGTGGCTGGGGTCCATAGCCACGCTCAGATCTCTCTGAACTAGAGAAAAAAAAATTGGAAGGGAATGTGAAAGAATTGGTAGGAAAACTTGTGACCTGGGCAGAAGCACTATGCAGTCTGCATCCCCTGGTGGGACTAGGAAGTAAAGCTGAAGTAGTCCACTCTCACTAGTACCGACAGCCTGTTTATCCCCAGGCTCTTGAACCTTAAGCTCAAGACATTAATAAGCTATCTCCAGCTCCTAACTGTTCAGGAGGAAGGATCTAAGGCTATCCTGGCAATTTAAGTTTGCTTTATTTCCAGGACTGGGCATGTTTAAACCTGTGCTTGAATACTATGGACTTCTGGAGCTGGGCTAAATTTGACATTGCTTAGACTAGACACTTAGGGCTTCCCTCGTAGCTCAGTCGGTAAAGAATCTGCCTGCAATGCAGGAGACCCAGGTTCAGTTCCTGGGTTGGGAAGATCCTCTGGAGAAGGAAATAGCAACCACTCCAGTATTATTCTTGCCTGGACAATCCCATGGACAGAGGAACCTGTCAGGCTACTGTCCATGGGGTCGCAAAGAGTTGGACACGTCTTAGTGACTAACCCACCACAAGTAGACTAGACAATGCTTTGTACCCTCATGGGTCTTAACCTAGCTCTTTAATAAGTGACTGTGCAAAGGAATTCATTCTTTCCTTTGAAGATCTGCCTTCCCTATGGATTGAGAAGACTTTTCTAAGCTTTTACCAGCTCTGTTCCAGGATTGAAATTAAATTTGGTCTGAATAAAATCTGAGATATTATCTCATTTATATGGAATCCCCCTAACTGACTATGGACCAAACCATCATTACCAAAGACCATTCTACTCATGGTAAAATCTAGAAGCTATGTAGCGGGGCAAAAATCTCTACGCATGAACATTGCATTCTTCCTGGAGTAAACACTTCTCATGGAAAGATTTCTTGTGACAGGTTATAACAATCTTCCCCAATTACTTGTAAAAGTAAGGTGACAGTACAAAATTTCGTTTTAAGATACTCTATTAAGTACATTTCAACCAATGTTTACTGTCAAGCCAGGAATTTATGCCAGACAGGTAGAATCATTTTCCTTTATAAACCTATTATTAGTATCAAATAGACAAGCAGGCTGCTCAAAGAGTTTTCATTAGCATTTGCACATTACCAAGAGACAAATATTTTATCTCCCAGTCCCTCCATATATTCAATATAATCCCAGTGAAAAATATAACTATTATTTTTTATGCCATGTACCAGAGCCTTTGTTAAGTGATTTATGCTTTTATTTGACACTGAGATAAATAGTTAAATGATTTGAAATCCATGATCTTCAGTAATTTTCAGGCCATGTACTATATGTCAAGTATGTTCATGGTTTATTGGTTTTGCTAGAAATACTTGTTGAACCCAGTGATTTCCTCCTATTTTCTTAGTTTCTCCTTTCTAGGCAAGCAGTGAGTAGTGAAATGAGGAAAGATGGTTTCAAAACATACAAAACCTGTTTCTTGTGTAGATACAGCTTAAAGAATATAAACAGATGGGTTTCTCCCACAAGGACAGGTCATCATACCATCAGGGGAAAATGAGTTGGCTGCTGCTGAGTTAAGAAGCAATGAAGTCATTGCTATGCACATAATTAAAATGTGATATTTCAAGAGGAGTGAATCCAAGGAGGAAAAAAAAGAAAAATTGCAGATAATGCATACTGTGGTTGTGGCTTTGAATTAATATGTGCCCGGGCGGAGAAGAAGCAACGCAAACAAATGTCAGCCATAAAAAATAGGCAAAAAAACAGTACATTTAGCTTGTAACCTTTTCCACCCCACCTTCCTTGACACACACCTTTAAGGCTACTATTATTTAGTTTTGCTAAGCTCCTTTGATGTAAGTGTTGTTAGCAGACTGAATTTAATACAGGTAGAATGGCTTGATGTATACAATTTTGTTGTCTAATAGAAGCCCTAGTTAGGATATAATAAGACAAATCAGTCCAGAAAATATGTGTCCAGTTCATGCCCCTCCTGATACTGCCATGACAGCTCCTGCATCTATATCTGAATTACTAAATGGACCAATTTAGAAAAGAAGCCCTTCTTGTCATGGTCCTTACTTGGCTTACACAGGTATTCTCTTTTCTAAGCAGATTCAGGCCTAAATAAAGAACACTATAGGATTTTGAACAATGGATCCTGTGCCCTTCCTGTCCAGGAAGCTGCCTAATGAGGAGAAAACAGCAGATGCACAAGCAACTGTTATCTTGGGTAAAAGAGATGCTTTTCTTGGGACCATATCAGTTTCATGTTTATAGCTCCTTAGAAGGCTATATCTATACGATGACAGGCTTTCTGGTGAAAGCTGAGAAATTCAGTTGCAAATCCGAATGCTACAAAATGTGTGGCTATTTGGCAATGGTAGGATCAAACATCTGGATCTTTGACTCAGTTTTTTCATTTTCACCCAATATTTTCATATCATGAAAAACACCAATTAAAAAAAGCAGCCAATCTGGTGTTTTGGCTTTCTTAAAGCCACTTTGTATCTCAGAATGGTTGGACCAATCAATTGTTCTGCTTTACATGGTCAAAATGAACAGATCAAGATAAAAATGGTTAGGTAGCTGTTCTGATTTGTTTCAGTTGATATACTTGTATTGTGAACTCTAGCTAGGTGCTTTACAAATGCAAATGATTTCTGACATGTCAGAATTCAATAATCTATCAGAAGGTAGATAATTGTCATTTCTCTCCAGTTCTCCAGATAAAGAAGTGGCACAGAAAGTAACATGATTTTCTTTGGGAAAAACACAAGTCAGTGTGTTCATTCTCTACTAGAACTTGTATTTCCTCTCTCTGTGGGACTCAAACTGTACAAATGAGACCAAACTACATATGAGTGTTCACAGACAGCACACTACAGTTGATTTTTGAGGCTCTGAGGAGTAGAATTACTGCAAGACTAAAAAAAAGATAGAAAAGTAAGAGAAAGCGTATTGAAATTCTGTTTTACAATGTACTATGTTAGAGTTTCCAAACATTCTAATTCTGAGGAATAGCCTACATTTTTCAGGCTATCAATGTTAATACACTAAATTCATTTCATTTAGAAAATTAAGGGACATGTAGGTCAGGATAGAAAATATTGAGGTTACAATGCAATTTATATACAATTTCACTTAAGTAATACTAGGGCTAGTATTAAAGTGGTAGAATCCCTAGTCAGGGTATAGAATAATTTTGGGGTAAAATTTACATAATCAGAAAGTGTTTTAAAAAGAAATGCAATTATATACCTAAGTAAATTACCTTTGCTTTCTATCACCATCTTTTCAGTAAAGATCACCTAGATCTACAAATATGAGTATAACCATTTTTGTAGGCCTGCATCTAGGTTTCCATATGATGATGGTTCTATAGCTGCCTTCAAGATGACTTTTTTTTCCTCCTGGCAAAGAATGTGATGCTATGGAAAGATTAAAAAAGAAAAAAAAATACTAAGTCAAAGAATAAAATTGAAATAATATTTAAGGAAAATTATTTTCTTTCCATGTATTTTTAAATTTTACAGCTTTCAAAATAACCCAGCATACAGTACCCCTCAGATTGACTGACTCATCTCCATGTCCACACACTTTCTTTAAAAACAGAAAAATCATTTTTGAAAATGATCAAAACATAACATTTTGCTGGAACAGATGCCTTGCCTGCGCTCTGTGCCACATTTTTGTAGTATTTAAAATGAACGTTTCAGTTTTAAACACCACAGCATGACTAATCGCCAGTGGGGAGGAAAAGAAGGTCCTAGAGGAGTCAAAGTTGGGGTCCTCCTCCACTTCATTGGTGAGAAACACTGCAGCTCTGATTTGTGTGCACCTGGCCTGTGTCCCAGGACTGCCCTTCTCAACTTTGCTTCCCACCAAGAAGCATTTGGGAAATTTTTACTATCTTGAGATTCAAAGATAGGGGGTCATTTTTAAATATCCAAGACTGATATGCATTTTAGGGGATCTGTTTGTCATTTTATTTTGCATCTCTTATTATAATCCATGCATCCTTTTAAGCACCATCTGAATTTTAACCTTTTAGGATACGTTCTGAATCCCAATTTAGCATTATGTCCCAATTTACATGTGTTCTTCCAGAGAAGTATTAACAAAGACCCCTTTCCCTTTTAAAACTGGCCTGACTTGGAAGATAAATTCTCTGGTGACCCAAAGTATAAAGATTCTCTGTCCAGGGGGGAAAAAAACACAGTACATAATTTTTCTGATTACATTTTTTTATATTACTGGATTTAGTGATGGATGGATACAAATAGATGACATTTTAAATCATACACGCTTCTCCACATTTCTACAAGTTTGGAAGACCAGCTAAGTGATCTTTTACTTTTCACCAGGGTAAGAGATCAATATGGCTTTGCCCTCTAGTATTTTGCTGATTGTTATATTATAGACGACTGCTGAGACTAGGCTGGTGGCTTTCCTCTTCTTCCCTCACTTCCAGTTCTGCATGCATGCCTCCAAAACCTAAGAACTCATTGAAGAAACATTTTCAGAATAAAGGCTTTATGGTCACTGCAGCATACGAGGATCATATGGGCATCCCAACAATAATGATAATAATAATGAGTATTCTTTCATGTAAGACTGTATGCAGCAGGGCTAAGGACCTTATTCTATTTTAGTGAATATTTTGCTCATTTCTAATGTTAACACACATGTAGGTTTTGGCCTGCTATAAGCTCCAGAGTTTTGTTTGTTTGTTTTGTTTTTGTGGGATTTTTGTTTGTTTATTTGGTCCTGGTGAAGTTACTCAAGTTCTATATATTCTGGTCTTTGATGAGAAATGTGGGATTCATAAAGAGACAATCAGACAAGTCTCTTCCAATTTTAAAATGTTTCTGAATGTGTAAGGCAATTGGGAAAAATCTAGGGTCTGCCATTATGCTATGCTAGTCTACTGGAATCTTGTAATTATTATTAAGAGTTAATTTACTAACAAGTTTACAATGGAAATATGGACAGAATGTGGCTGTCATTTCATGATCCACAGACTACTGATCTAACCCTGAATCTAGAGTATTTGTCAGGGGTTCAGTCACACATTACACAATACTGAATTTTCTAGGCAAGAGTCATGGCTTACACCCTCAGAGCAATATTGTGAATGTATAGGAACAATATAGCCATGTGTGGAGCCAGACAGGGGTGAGGGCTATATTTCTTTACATCATCCTGTATTATCATTTTAGAGAAAGTTCTATTTAAGTGGACTCTTGAATTGCACAAGACATCCTGTGTCTCTTCCTAATGGATGGCATTTATAAATGAGAAAAGGGTTGATGGTAAGATAGAATGTGGAAATGGAGAAATTATCAAAAAATTAACCTAAGCAGAAACTGTCTAGCTCCCGTCTCAACTCTGCAGTATAAAATGATCGATACACTTTTGGAAAGTGTTTACATTTATTTTGTTTTCTTTTTTATACTAAAAAAGATTTGGGGAACCTTATACATGTACTATACCGGAGAAGGCAATGGCAACCCACTCCAGTTCTCTTTCCTGGAAAATCCCGTGGATGGAGGAGCCTGTTAGGCTGCAGTCCATGGGGTCGCAAAGAGTCAGACACGACTTCACTTTCACTTTCACTTTTCCCTTTCATGCATTGGAGAAGGAAATGGCAACCCCCTCCAGTGTTCTTGCCTGGAGAATCCCAGGGATGGAGGAGCCTGGTGGGCTGCCATCTATGGGGTCGCACAGAGTTGGACACAACTGAAGTGACTTAGCAGCATCAGCAGCAGCATACATGTACTATATGCAAGGGGAAGTCAGAAGAACTAAAACATATGAGTCATGGCATCTAATGACCTAAAATGCTGTTGAGAATTAGCAATATGAACATCTTATGGGGGTAAATAATTATTTGCTAAATTGTGTCACATGAGAACATGTTGTATATATTTGACACTATCTCAGGTATTCCAGGATATCTCATATATTCCAGAATTATAATCATCTTTAACATTTTATTTCAGTCTTTCATAGGTGCCATTTCATCAGATTGAACATTTTAATTTTTTAGATTAGAAAATATAATCACCATTAATATAACTTAACAATCTTGAAAACATCTAGAGAACAATTACGTTCAAGAATATGTGCACATTTAGTAAATGCTTCAAGGGAGATAAGAAATAAATTGGGACTTAAAGAATTACTGATTAGTTCAAATGGTTCAAGGGCGAAAGTTGAATATTTCAGGCAGTCAGAACAGAACAAGGAGAGCCCAGGAAATTAAGAGATTTTAAGAACACTAGTGGGCAATGTCAGGGATTAGGAGAATGGAGGAAAATAAGGTTGGATAGATGGGAATTCTGGAAGATCTTTAAAATGAAGTGATTCAGAAAAGATTTACCCTGGGGTACCACCCCCTGTTTGATTAAGGAGAGTGGCCACTTCTTGTTGGACTTAGGTCAGTCTGGCAGTAATGTGGAATAAAGCAGGAAAAAGGCAGAGTTGGAGCATCTAGGCCAGAGTTGGTATAATAATATAGTTATGAAATGATGAAAACCTCAAAAGTTAACTCTTTTTTTTCAGTCATATGAAGATATTTTGCTGTTGACTTACAATGGCCCAGTGTAATCAGTCACAACATTGAACAGACGTAGGGTTGAGGGAAGGCAGTTTCTAAAGACCGAGCTACCTCATAGCAATGAGAGAGAGGGCTCTGGCCTGCAGCATTTCCAATCAGATTGGACCACAGCACTTTTCTTTCATGTAGCATCTCCTGGGGACTGGGGGTGGGGGGACGTGCATAGTAAGAAATACCCGTATATGAAAATAAAAGAAAGCAATGCAGTCTTAAATATAAAGATATATGGATGTATAATTTCATTAAGATTGAGTCATTTCATAGCTGCAAGGAATTCAGCCTTTGTTAATTGCCTTTGGCTTTAAGACTTGTCAGAATTCTTCTGCTCATTAAATTCATAATCTCTCCTTATGAGGGAGCGTTGAGGATGGCTTCACTGGAGTGGTTCACCCACTCACAGCCCCCAAGTCAGGCTGTTCATCATCTGAGTGTTTTTCTCCAAGCACACAAAGAAACTATTTTATCCTGGGTAGGGGCTTCCCCTGACCTCCCACCCACCCCTGTTAGGTAGACAGCCATCCCCAAAGAGATGTGTCATTCTTGGAACAGAACATCCCTTGGCGAAGATTCACTGAGTAATCATTCAGCTAGAAGCATAAATCCACCCCGAGGGGCAGAAAAACCCATAGTGAAAAAGAATATTGGGCAAAGGGAATTACATTCCAGGCTGTTAAAATAGACATAGGCAATGAAGTGAATGCGCTGAGATGAAACAAAGGGAATTCTCCAAAATTCAAACATGGAACTCTGGGTGATAAAGTCTTACCTAGGTCGTGATTAACTCTTCAGTCATTCAGGAAGATATCACTCTTGCCTTTTACTCAGGACAGTAAGGTGGTTGATTTACACTGAGCCATTTCCTGTTGACTTCATGGAGCCTATAAGGAAAACCAGCTTTCTTCCTGTTCCTCTTTGCTTTCTTCCCTGCTGCCCTTCCATTTGTGGCTATCATGTTGACCCTGCAAAAGACATTAGACAAAGGATTAGTCAGAGCTCAGGATTCTCCCGTGAGTCAGAGCAGCCTACCTGCAGCCAGACAGGCCTGGGGCAGGGAGCAGAGTTGGCACCAGCCCTGCTCTGTAGGTTGGAACAGGAGCTGAGAGAGCTGTCCTTGCTGCAGAGGCTGGCGGGGAAGTTACTGCTGGGTGGGCTAGGCACAGGTCCAACAGGGATCAACATGTTCCCGTCACGATTCAGACAGACGCCTGGCACCAGGGGGTTCCAAACTGGAGCCACCCAACAGGTGGGCAGAGCATTGCTCAGAAATTCAGACTGGCCGGGGGCTTGATTATTAAAAAGACAGGATATGGAAGGAGTTAGAACACAGACTCCTGGTGTCATTTGCCTCCCTTCTAACTATGTGATTGTGGACAAACTTTCTGTACCTCAGTTTCAAATAATATGACTAAGGCTTTTTTTTAAGGGTGAAATGTAGTGATAAAAATATCTAATACTTATTCAGCACTAACTGTATGTTAGGTAGTATGCAAGGAGCCTGCTATGCATAATTACATTTAATCCCCATGGCAAACCTATGGGATAAATGTCACTATTGTCTCCATCTCATATGTGAGGGAAGTAATACTCAGGTCACCAGCTAGTAAGTGATAAGTCTAGATTTGACTTCAAGGACCAAGAGTTTAGCCAAATGCTGTCAAAAATCTAACTCCCCTATCTCTGCTGTAAGGGATAGGGACAATGTTCCCAGCCCAAGTTCCTATTGTACAACTCCAATCCTTGATGTGGGAGAGAGGGAAAGATGATAGTAATGCTGTGGTCTTCTTCTTAGTCCAGATGGTTAAGAGCTGGGGTCCTGCTCAGGTTGTTGGAAAGGGCACCAAAAACCAAACTTCAATCCTATATACTTTAGCACACAGAAGAGACTTGAGCACTAGGAGCCATCTAAGTAACAAGTCTTCAAAATGGGACCCCATGCAAGTAGGCAGGTAGCAAAGGAGGAGCCCAGGGACCAACCCTGGGGCAGTGACCCTGGATTATCATCCAACACAATCAAGGAAATTAGCAAAGGGCAGCCCACTGCGTGGAAGATAAATGAATCCTAATGCCCAGAGCAGGAGGCACTGGAAATGTGTGCAAAAATAGGGTCAGTATCAGCTCAAGAACTAGAACTAAACTGAGCTTGCAGTTGGGGGATATTAGTGGACTCCTGTGGATTAAATCTAAATGATTGAACCATAAAATTTGTTCAGGCTATTTCTTTAATAATATAATGTTGTGCAACTTAGTGTAGTTTACTGTAGTGTAGAATGTTAGTTGCTCAGTTGTGTCTGACTTTGCAGCCCCATGGACTGTAGCCTACCAGGCTCCTCTGTCCATGGAATTCTCCAGGCAATAATACTGGAGTGGGTTGCCATGCTCTCCTCCAAGGGATCTTCCCAACCCTGGGATTGAACCCAGGTCTCCTGCATTGCAGACAGACTCTTTATCATCTGAGCCACCAGGGAAGTATAGTGTAGTACACTGTATACAAAATAGTGATGACAGTAGTGTTTGGTATGATGTAGTATTATGCTGTGTGGTGTAGTTTATTGAAAGATAGTATAGTACAGAGTAATGATGTGTGATATGGGGTGATGTGATGTAATGTAGTGTAGAGCAGCATAGTGTTTTCCTTATGTTGTGTGCTATAGTGTAGTTTGTTGTAGCAGACTGTCATGTAATGCAGTGAAAGAACCACTGAGCTGGAAGTCAAGAAACTTGAGTTCTCATCTTTTCTATGCCATTAATAATTGTATGGCCTTGAACTAAATTATTTAGTCCTTTTTGGCTGTAGTTTCTTATAACATGTAAAATGGGGAGGTTGGAAAAGATGATCTTGAAGGTCAGTCCTGAAACATCCCACAGCTTGGTCTTACTCATGAGACCTCTAACAACTTTATTTTCTGCCAAGATTTAGAGGTTTCTTATACAGACTTTCCCCAAGTTTAGAATGCCAGATAATGTTCCTGGAAGAAAGTAGAAAAAGGAAAAGTCCATAAATAGATTTTAGTACCAATCTAACATTAGGAACTAAATTAAATGAAAGGTTAACTTATTGCAATCCAATTCTGGTCATAATTCTTTGTTAAGTGAAAGACATTCTTAGCCAAAATACTGGGAGGTCTGAGTAGCTGGAGACCAGTTCCAGAGAATTTCCTTTTATACCCTTGGTATAAGCACAACTGCAGTACCTGGAGAGTAAGTAATCAATTTGGTCAAAATTGCTAGAGCAGATGATCCTCCCAGTACAGATTACTGTTATCAGTAGTCAATTTTAAATGATTTATCTACTGGAAGAAGTATGAATTCAGTACAATATTTTCAACTGAATTACTGATTGATCTAAAACTAAATGTAAAAGTTTTTAAGTTAAATCATTCTAAGAAGCCTATTTTAAAAACGTAGAGGTTCTTTGTCTTATTCCTTTTCATTTGCTCTAGTCCTTCTGCCCCAAAGCAAACACTTTTGACTGTTTTATCTATTACTTCTGGTATTTACACATTTTCATATTTATTAAATAATGCTATACTACTCCACTGATCCATCCCTTTTAGATATTACCTGTTGACTTTCCATATTGATAGGTTCAGTTTCAATCTCTAACACTAACATTCTCTCTGGGCCTACTCTCCCACACTTTTGAGGTTAAATCAATAGTCAATGTTAGTATTATTATGCCCTTGAAAATATGGTGTACTATGATTGATTTCTTCGATACTTTTGTTTTTCCTTAATATACACACTTAGTTTCTTTGTATGTATGTATTGTTAATTGTTTAAACATCTTCCAAAAACCTATCTGTGAGAACTAATTTTTCACTAGGTAAATCATATCAGCTGTCTTTCAATTCCTTGTTTCTGTTTTGTTTTGTTTTGATACATCTCTAGGTCTATTTAATAACTGTCATCCTGGGATTTCCCTTTGTCCTTCATCCTTAGATTTCCCTTTGCTTTTCTCCTTATTTGGGTTCCCTATTCCCTATGTCTCATGACTCCCTCTGTAATGACATGCTCCTTTGTTTTGAAGAAGCAATTCTTTTAGCCATTCTGTCAGATTAAAAATATACTGTTAGAGCAGGTATCATGATGATAACATGCCCTTGACATACCTGTCTTTTGAGTCACAGGGTTCTCATTTGTACTGATTTTTTCAACTCCAGGGACCCTTTGTCATCCTGGAATTTCCCTTCTTCATCATCATGAATGTTTCCTTGCTTCTCTTCTGTGTTGATGTGTCTGTCTGAATGCTCTTTCTTCCTATTTCTAGATTACTACCTTCTCTGGTGAAGAACTGCTTCCATTACCTTCCTGAAAAAATGTGCAAGGGAGATCTGCACCTTTGAGACCTTTGAATGTTTGAAAATGACTTTTACTTTTATCCATACAACTGATTGATAGTTTAGCTAGGTATAGAATTCTAACATGGAATTCCTTTTCCTTCAAATGTTAAAAGAAATTACTAGATCATTTTCTGGCTTTCAATCTGACCTAGAAACGTCAGATTCCATTTTAATAATTGATCCTTTGTATGTATTTTGCTTTTTTTTTTCTCTCTGGAGGTTTCTAAACTTGCTGCCTTGTTGTTGCTGTTTGTTTTCTGGAACAGTGCCTTAACTTTATTTTCTAACCCACTGTTGAAACTCTCCATTTCTGATGTTTCCAATGTTTTTAACTTTCAAGAAATACTTTTTGTTCTATGAATACATACACAACACACACACACACACACAGACAGATGATTCTCCTTATTCTCAGATTTTGTAGTGGCACTTTCATGATCATTCACAGACATGTAGAACTGCCAAAAAAAATTGAGTCAAGTGATGTAAACATTCCCAGCTAAAGTCAAACAAGGTGATACACTGCCTTCTTTTTTCAGCTCTCATACTGTAAACAAGTATCCTTTTCATGGTAAAATGTAGTGCTTAATTTCCCATGTTTTCTTGCTTTATGTCGCTTATGTATTGATCAGTTGATGAAAATATCACCAGAGGCTCAGAAGAATCTAAGCCTGTATTTTCCCATAAGAACAATGATTCAGTATTCCCTAATTCATATTATAGTGACATTACAGAATATAGCTACTAAAAACAATGAGAGTCAACTATATATATAATATACATGTATTTATATGTACATGTGTATTAATATAGTTTGCTTCACACTGTATAGTCTCTGTTTCTTCCAAGTTGCTTTTATTCTTTCGTGGTAAGTACTTCCTCAGTTGTTTGATAGTATTTGGGTTTCTTGCTCGTGATAAAAGTGAAAACCTAATAAAATAATTACATTCTCAGAGTGTGTGTGGAATCATGTTGACTTTGAGCTTCACTTCTTTTGGAAAACCCAAGTATGCTAATATCCCTACAGTTATTTTTGGTTGGTCAGATTATCTAGAGAATAGTTCTTTTAAAGCATACATTCTTTCAGTTTTATACATGATCATAAATCTTTTCATCTCAGCTTCCCTTTTCAAAATAAATCTTTAGAAAAACTAAAAAGGACCAACTAAAACTTAAACAATGACTATGTTCATTGCGGTGTAGTCATTTTGAAAAACTATCAAAGTCTATGTTCTCAGTGATCAATCAACTAAGAAGAACATTAAAAAAGTTCCAGTGAAATATTATATAATCATCAACTATTATGTTTACAAAGAAATGTTAACATCAAAACAGATGCTTATGTTATAATTAATATGAAGAGAACAGTGTAAAATATAACAGGATCTAAACAAAGCCAGAAAATATGTATAGATGGAGTTATGTCTAAATAGTAGGATTATGGGTGACTTTCATGCCTTTTTATATGTTTCATCATTTACTTAGCAAGTTCCCTTCCATAAGCATGCTTTGAAAAGAAGAAAAGTTTATATCTGAAAATGAAGAGCTAATAATAGTCACAAAGAGTTAGACACAACTTAAGAGACTGAACAAGAACAATAACAATAGTATTCTGCTTTCCTTTACTCCAGAGTTTCTGTAGGACATATTAGTATCCAGAACTATGGTTAGCAATCACCTTGGTTTGCTTGTAACTAAGAGATTTCTCAGGATGTGTATTTCACTGCTAAAACTGGGACAGCCTTGGAAAACTGATTGCTGGCCACTGTATAACTAGAACTCTTAATGGAATTATATGGAAACATGTAAAATTGAGTTGAAAATTGGATTATATTCTTCTAAATATGTAAAACAATAAAAATCTGTTAAGTCTGCCCACAAAACAAGCTTCATTGAATCATACTTATAAACACATTCAAGACTGTCTAAAAATTATCATCAAATATTTGGATTTGTGAAAGTTTAATTGTATTTTATGTTTTACTTTCTATTTAACTTTATTTTATAATTAATGCAACATAAAGGGACTCTGTTGTATTGCATAATGGTAGAAAAAGTTGGGAGTTTGCCTGCCTCTTGACTTCTCAATTTCCCTCTTTTTCTTTGCTCCATCCACCCAATCCCATTGTCCTTTCCTGTGGTCTCTTCAACCAAAGCTATAGCTTCAGGTCTCACTTTTACACAGGGACTCTCAAATTTATCCTTTCTTCTGATTTCTAATATTTAATTTCTATCTCTATATGTCCTGTCATTTATCATATCCCAAACTATATTTCCCTTCCTAAGTCACCAAGACCCCACAATTCCCCACTCAAATTAATCAGTCCACCAACATTCAGGTTACCATCCATTTTCATTCATTCTGTCCTTTTATCAAACAGATTGTCCGCAAAAAATCTAATGCTAAGTCTTGCCAACTTTAACTTCATAATATCTCTCCTCTTTGTCCATTTTGATAATTCTTAATCCTTTGGCCACCAAGTGGCACTTATAATATAGCCTTTAGTACTGCTAGGAAGGTGAGTGTTTTGTTTTGTGTTATAAATAGTCAGATGCCAGTAAATTACTGTCTCTCAGGATTCAGCAAAGTCTTCCTGCTCCCTGACCTCTTGCAGTTTCTGAACTTAACTTCTACACTCGATTCTAATTTTTATATCTACCTTAGTCAGTGCTAGGCATACTGCTGACCTTCACTTTGCCCTTCTACCATACAAATGTTTCTTATATTGTATTACTAGGCAAACAAAATGTAGTTCCTTGGATACAATCTATGCCTCTACTTGCCACCTTGATGCATGTTAGATCTTGCTTGTCTGAGTACAACTCAGAAACTTACAAAGGATGGCAGGAGACTTTCAGGATTTCCCATGTAATTTACCCATATATGAAAGTCAAGAAAATGCTTTTCTCATCTTCTTTCCATTGGATCCTAGAGCAAGAGGAATATTAAGGGCATGAAGAACCTCCTACCAGAGCAGTACAGTTCCTTCTTAAAAGAGTTCCAGAGATATCTGGAGATCCTTGTAAGTGGCAAACTTCCAGCTAAGTCAGCTTCATCAAAAGTAAATCTCTAACCCAAAGGATACTATTATTTTTTGCCTCTTTTTATAGCACCTGAAGCAGAGTTAGGTGGTTCACTACCTCCAATGAAATAACTTGGCCCATGAAACTCTGCTGCACATCAGGTTGGAAGAGAGTTATAGTACTTCATTAGGTCTCTTACCTGTGAACTTGGTGCCCATGATTAACTCATTTGGTCATCTCTGATGGGGAAAACATATGACACTCGTACTGAAATCTCAGGATCAAGCTAAGAGTTTGATTCCCAAGTGTACATACAGAAACATCTTGCATGCATGGCAAATACAGAAGTGGTTTTGGCAGGACATTTTTTTAAAAAGCAGAGAAACTCTTCTTTAAAAAATATCATTTGAAATCAAAATGTAAAACAGTAAAATTGGAATTATGTGCTTACAGCTGATTAGGCATCTCTGGGTAGGTTCCATTAAAACTTTGGAAAACTCTAGTGTTCTAGGAAATTATAATTTGAAATAAATCATAATAAATGTCTCTGTCTACATTTCCATAGAGGAAATATTACATATGCAACTGTTCCCAAAATTAACTTTGTCCCTTTTCTCCAAATATCTTAATGACTAGTTCATGATGATTTGGATTTAATGCACCTAAACTGATTGAGTTGGTGGCCTAAGACACCATTCAAACCCCCAGAATCTAAATTGATGGGTCTTCATTGACCTATACATTGACAAAGAGCTAGACATACAATCTCAGGGTCTGTGTGAGGAGTAAGAAAACCTCAATTCTAGTTTTTTCAAATTAGCCCTATATTCATACAACAATCAAACAGTTTTTTCCCCCAGTAAGAATAGACTAGCTTATTATTTGCAGAAACTGAGGTTTGCTTTTATTCCACAACATTAAACAGAAGAAAACACCTTGTTTTACCATGGAATACTTTTCACCAAAGAAATGTCCAAACTTTCAACTTCCTCAGAATTGATGAAAGGCAACAAGAGTGCACATGTTTCTCAGTTTTAGACTCTTCAAAATGCCCTTGCACTTTACTTTAAAGTAAGGAAGAAAATTCTGTACCTTCTTCCAGAAATTGCATTTCTTTCCTTCCTTCAATCCTACCTTGCCATACCAGTAAATGGTGTATCTTTAGAAGATATGAAAACGTAGGAGTCTTGGGACTTTCCTGGTAGTCCAGTGGCTAAGACTGTCCTCCCAATGCAGGGGGCCCAGATTTGATTCTTGGACAAGGAACTAGTTTCCACATATTATTGTTTAGTTGCTAAGTTGTATCCAACTCTTTTGTGACCCCATGGAGTGTAGCCACACCAGGTTCTTCTGTCCATGAGATTTTCCAGGCAAGAATACTGGAGCGGGTTGCATTTCCTCCTCCAGGGGATCTTCCTGACCCAGGAATCAAACCTGGGTCATTGCAGGCAGACTCTTTACCACTGACCCACCAGTGAAAGCCCAGATTCCACATACTGCAACTAAAAGATCCTGTACTCTGCAACCCAGCAGAGCCAAATAATAAGTAAATATTAAAAAGCAAATAAAAAACATAGGAACTTTGTCTTGAGAGATTGGTTACAACTTACAAAAGCTCAGTGTTATGGCTTATCAAGTCAACCAAGTACTTATCAAGTATCTGTAAATTCTGGACATGAATCAACAAATTATTGTGTAGATTTGGATGACTGACCAAATAAAATGTCAGTTCAATTCAATTGCCCATGGATTTCTTCCTCAATTCTTAGAGCTGATGATCCCATAAATGTAATTAATAATTTCTTTTCATTTAAATTCTATTTTTAATATCAACATGTCAACAACTTTTTCTTATTAATATAGTTCATTTCCAGAATAAAATATAAACATCCTTTGTAAAATAGAATGTTAAAATTAAGATTTCTTCTGAAGTGGCAAGATTTGATCTTGAAACTCAAAATGAAGGGCTAAATCAAAATGCAGATTTCACAAGGGAAATGATGGACAACCAATCCCATAAGACCTTCATCAAACTAGGGCCAGAAAGGGGAATCAGAAAGTGTAATGAAGGAGTTGGAAGGCCTTATCTCTCAAGAGAATTGTTTTGTTGATGAGCCATTTCCTACCTCAAAGGGATTTGAGGGTGGGGGCAGGGCAATCTGGGAGTGAATTGCTACTTACTCTGCCTCAAGTATAGAGCTAGATGGAAAGCTTGAAGTGTGTTCTCAGAATATGGGTTCATCTTGGATTGCAGCCTTTATTCATGCCTGAGAAGGCTGAATGAAACAAGTGGTTTAAAATGGTTTATGGTGAGAAAGAGAGAGAATAGAGAACTGCATTGGGAAAGTAATTAATCTCTCACTGATGGCAGGGCAAAGGATGGGAGAGTTTCTCATGTGCCACCAGAGAAGAAAAGGTCTGGAGCTATTTAAGTCTTACTTGAGAGGGTACTTGGAAGGAAGGAGGTTCATCAGAAAAGAATGGGCATTGAAAGGAGCCCCTGAGAACCAGCATCTGAGTGGGAAGGGGCCAGCTTAGCAGTTATTGGCTGAATAAAAGTTGAGGGGAAAAGAGAGAAAGGCTAAACATATCCCTTCTAGGATTGTGGGTGACTGTTCAATACAGGCTTCAACAGGAGGATGGGATAGGGGCATCTAATCTTAGAATGAAATTGAAATTATAATTGTTACCTTAACCTGGACATTCTGATTTCTCAATTGGCCAGTTTGCCATTTAAAATGATTTTAGGTTGGATCCATGGTCAGAGAACTAGATCCCACATGTCACAACTAAAAAAGATTCTGCACACTGTAACTAGAAGATCCCTCATGCTGTAACTAAGACCTGAGGCAGCTAAATATATATATATAATATATATATATATGTATTATATATATATATTTTAAAGGGTTACCTCTAGGAAGTAGAACATAGTGGGGAAAGTAAGAGACCTTTAAAAAAAAATGAAATGATTTTAAGTCTGCCTGTGACCCAAGATTGACTGGAAAAGTCTTGGTGGTGGGAAAAACAACCCCGAGCCCCTATATAAATTTTAAAAGAACAAAGGGAGACAAAGCAAATTTGCATTTGATTAAATTTTGGTTGCATTTTGGTCATGACTTTTTACATATTCTATTAAGATTATTGAATTTAATTCAGTGAATATTTATTAAGCTCTTACTACAAGGAAAATTAATATTGTTTAGCTAAAATAAAAAATAGTATGTGCTTTCTGGTCAGAAAACCTTTCTGGTCAGAAAGCCATTAAATGCTGGAATTTCACCTACCTCACAGTATTGTCCCAAGGAACCTGACCTCTCTAAGTCTCAGTTTCTTCATCTGTTGACTGATGAAAATAAATTGAGATTATTTTGAGACCTGAATGGGATAGTGGAAAGACTAATAAATTTTTGGCACTTGGAAAGTGCATTAAATGGTCACTTTATAGCACACAGTCCTAGATATGTATTCTTTAAGAGAGCTCAAGGAAGGAATGCTGGTACTCATATCAGGAGATCATTTCTTTTGTAATTTTCAACAAGTTTGTTCTTGTCTTTGGAGGAATAGCTTTTCAAATGCATTAGTTAAGCAGTCTACAGACTCCTTTCCACAGTCATATAAGGACAGACGTACACAAAATAACAGTAATCGTCAGTCGCATTGATACTGGTTAGCCACAATGACACACACCTCTGAAATGGATGTTCAGAAAGAAATGTTAGAAAATATCTTTTTAAACACATGTCTCATAATAATGACTACATCTTGAGTAGTGCTTAAAATAGACTGACCTTATGCTTTTTTAGTGTCTAAAAAATGAAGATTCAGCACATCCAAAACCTCAAGTGACTTCTTCCAGGCTGTTGAAACCCTCGTCAGTGAAAAACCACTCACATTTTGGTGAAGGATAAGCCTACAAATTCTGCTTATTTTCTTCTACGCTTAAGATCCTAAGCTATAACTGTGTGGACATTAAGATGACTAATACAGACTCTCTGGTCCTCAAGGAACTTAACAATAGAGTTGGGTAAACACAGTCTGGATGAACACAGTTACAAAGAAAGACATTTTATGCTAAATTCCAAGGTGGGGTGGGGTGACAGGGAGGCAGGTAAGATAGTACCACAAAATTTCTAAAAGGGTCAGGCAATTATTTTCCAAACCAACCACCTGTGGTCTCCATGTCATGCTTTATAATTATATGGCCCTCTTACCCCTCCCCAGCTAGAAATTTCCAAAAGACGGTGGAAATGCTCCACAGTGAATGACATCATCACTTGGCATTGCTCACTACACTTGCATGCTACCCAGGGCAAGGAATGTGATCTAGCCTTGTGAGGAGGATGTTGTACTTTCTCCGACCCAACCAAATACTTCACAGTCCTCAGACCCCTTTTTCATCCCTAGCCATCTTCACACAATTTTAATCATCGTGTGACAAGAGGCAGTAACCATAATTTATATGGAGCCCCATCAATCCCTTATACAGGCCTCAAGTAATTGCCTTCCATTTACACTCATTCAAATCCTCTCTTTCTGGTTCCCAGTCTTCTCTTTATTCTGTTTATTCTCAATCTGTACTGAAGACTTCAGAATTTATTTTTCCAGTCCCTCAGAACTTTCTCCCTCCTAATACCATTAGGCTTTATATAGTTTATTTTTCAGGAACTTTGACTTTGTCTTCATTATTTGACATTTCTTCCCTGAAATTTCATCAGCCAGTTATCAGAATATGTTTCTATTTGTCTTTTCATGTCATCCTGAATTTTACTACTAGTCCATTGGTATCATTTCACCATTAGATCCTCTGGTGGGATCTAATTCTTTACTTTCATCACCTTATTATAAATAACTTTGGGCGGAAAAATTATTCAGAAAGAACACATTTAAACAGGTTCTTGTTCCTTCTAGCAATCACTTTCCATCTTTCTCTCTATATTTAGAAAAGTCAGCAGAAAATTAACCTCCTCCATAGACAATAGCATATTCTATATATTTATGTGCAAATGCAAACATTGCTCCTTAGATGTATTTGCTATCCCCAGCCATCATTCTCTTAAAGGACAAAATTTAAAGGACTGTCTTTGAAGATATCATTTTTTAGAAGGGTGATCAAAAATTGTCTCTTTCCCTTGAATATTTTATTATAACTTTTCAGTAATTTATTCATTCACAGGTACCCCTAATTTTTATCAAAGTATTATCTCCTTTTTGATTAATTAAAGCTCTGATACACTCTCTAACCCCTTAACAACATCGACACAGTTGAGCACTGGCCTTGACTTCTTTAACACCAGAGACATCTACTAGTCCTCGTACCTTCCAACCACTCTTTATTAATCTCTTGCTAGTTTCTTCTTCTCTATTTAATTTGAATGATGAAGTCCTTGGACCTTAGGTCTGGACCCAATTTTCTACCCACAATTTTCCCCCTGATGCTTTCATCTTATCTCACAGCTTTAGATACTATCCATTTGATGGTAACTGTCAAAGTAATGTCTGAATTACTTCTCTAAGCTTCAGACACATATATATGTGTACATATGTATGGGCTTTCCTGGTGGCTCAGACAATAAAGAATCTGCCTGCAATGCAGGAGACCTGAGTTTGATCCCTGGGTTAGGAAGATAGCCTGGAAAAGGGAATGGCTACCCACTCAAGTATTCTTGCATGGAGAATTCCATGGACAGAGGAGCCTGGGGAGCTACAGTCCATGGGATTGCAAAGAGTCAGGTATGATTGAGCAATGAACACTTTCACACTTTCACTTTTTCATACATATGTATATATATACTTTCTCATTTAAGTATAGTAAATTTATAACAGTGTATTAGTTTTAGTTGTACAATACAGTGATTCAATATTTTTACAGATTATAGCCCATTTAAAGTTACTATAAAATATTGACTGCATTCCCAGTGCTATATATTACATCCTTGTTTCTTATTTATTTTATACCTAGTAGTTTGTACCTCTTAATCCCCTTCTCCTGTAATTCCCCCCTTCCTGGAAAACTCTTCCTGTAGATCTTCCTATGAATGAGTCATTTTCATATTTCAGGTCTTCACTCAGATATTACTTCCTTAGAGAATGTTCAATGATTGCCCTGTTCTTTCTATTAGCACTTATCACAATGTTATACAAGAAGAAAAACCACATGATGATGTCAGTAGATACAGAAATAGCATTTGACAAAATCCACCATCCATTCATAAGAAAAACTTTCAACAAACTAGGAATAGAAGGGAATTTCCTCAACTTGATAAAGAATATGTACAAAAAACTTACAGCTAACATCATACTTAATGGTGAGAAATTAGAAATTTTCCTATTAAGATCAGGAACAAAGCAAGAATTCCCCCTCTTACCACTCTTTCAACATTGTAATAAAAGTCCTATCTAATGTAATAAGACAAGGAAAGGAAATAAAAAATATATACATATTGAGAAGAAAAAAAGAAAACTGTCCTTGTTCATTTGAGATGATAATCAATGTAGAAAATCTGAAAGAATTAAAAACAAAACTCCTGAAATCACCAAGCCACTATAGCAAGGTTGTATGATACAAGGTTAATATATAAAAGTCAATTGCTTTCTAATATATCACTAATGAAAATGTGAAATTGGAATTAAAACACAGTGTCATTTATATTAGCACCCACAATGTGAAATATTTATGTATAAATATAACATATATATATATATATATATAATATCTATTTGACAAAAACTATGGAACTCTGATGAAAGAAATTGAGAAAGACCTAAACAAATGGAGAGATACTCTATGTTCATGAGTAGGAATACTTAACATTTTCAAAATGTCACATCTAGACATTACTTTGCCAACAAAGATCCGTCTAGTCAAGGCTATGGTTTTTCCAGTAGTCATGTATGGATGTGAGAGTTGGACTGTGAAGAAAGCTGAGGGATGAAGAATTGATGCTTTTGAACTGTGGTGTTGGAGAAGACTCTTGAGAGTCCCTTGGACTGCCAGGAGATCCAACCAGACCATCCTAAAGGAGATCAGTCCTGGGTGTTCATTGGAAGGATTGATGTTGAAGCTGAAACTCCAATACTTTGGCCACCTCATGCGAAGAGTTGACTCATTGGAAAAGACCCTGATGCTGGGAAGCATTGGGGGCAGTAGGAGAAGGGGACAACAGAGGATGAGATGGCTGGATGGCACCACCAACTTGATGGACATGAGTTTGGGTAAACTCCAGGAGTTGGTGATAGACAGGGAGACCTGGCGTGCTGCGATTCATGGGGTTGCAAAGAGTCGGACAAAACTGAGCAACTGAACTGAACTGTTAGATTTTCCAGTAGTCATATATGGATGTGAGATCTGGACTATAAAGAAAGCTGAGCGCTAAAGAGTTGATGCTTTTGAAATGTCGTGTTGGAGACAACTCTTGAGAGTCCCTTGGACTGCATGGGGATCAAACCAGTCAATCCTAAAGAAAATCAGTCCTGAATATTCTTTGGAAGGAGTGATACTAAAGCTGAAGCTCCAATATTTGGCCACCTGATGTGAAGAACTGATGCTTTGGAAAAGACCCTGATGCTGGGAAAGATTGAAGACAGGAAGAGAAGGGGATGACAGAGGATGAGATGGTCGGATGGCATCAGCGACTTGATGCACATGAGTTTGAGCAAGCTCTGGGAGTTGGTGACTGTCAAGGAAGCCTGGCATGCTGCGTTCCATGGGGTCACAGAGAGGGGGACACAACTGAGTGACTAAACTGAACTGAACTTCCAAATTAATCTATAGAATCACTGCAATCCTCAAATCCCAGCAAGGTATTTTGTAGACATTGACAAAGTGATTTTAACTTTTATATGAAGAAGTGAAAGACCAAGAATAGCTAATATAATATAGAAGGAGAAGAGCAAAATTGGAGAACTGGCATTATTGACTTTAAGACTTGCTGTGTGTGTGTGTGCTCAGTAACTCAGTCTTGTATGACTCTTTGCAACCTCATGGACTGTAGCTCACCAGTCTCCTCTGTCCATGGGATTTCCCAGGCAAGAATACTGGAGTGGGTTGCCATTTCCTCCTCCAAGGGATCATCCTGACCCAGAGATAGAAACTGTGTCTCCTATGTCTCCTACTCAATGGATATGAGTTTGAGTAAACTCCGGGAGTTGGTGATGGACAGGGAGGCCTGGCATGCTACAGTCCTTGGGGTCACAAAGAGTCGGACACAACTGAGTGACTGAACTGAACTGAACTGATGTCTCCTACACTGCAGGCAGATTATTTACTGCTGAGCCACCAGGGAAGCCCAAGACTTAATATAAAGCTAAAATAATCAAGATAGTGTGGAATTCACAAAAGAATAGGTAAATAGATCAATGGAACAGAATAGAGTCCAGAAGTAGACCCAATTAAATATAGTCAACTAATCGTTGACAGTGATCAAAGGCAACCCACACAGAAGAAAAGAAAAAAATTATCTGAACACATAGCCCTCACAAAAATTTACTCAAAATGGATCCCAGACCCAAACATAAAATGCAAAACTATAAAACCCCTAGAAGATATCACAGAAGAAAATCCAGATGACAATGAGGATGGTGAGGACTTTTTAATATGCACCAAAGGCACAATCCATAAAAGAAATAGTTGATAAGATAGACTTTATTAAAATAAAATCTCACACTGTGAAATACATAGTAAAGAGAATATGAAGACAAATCACAGACTGGAAGAAAATATTTGTAAGAGACACATCTTGCAAAGGACTTTATCCAAAACACACAAAAAAATTCTTATAACTCAACAATAAGAATATGAACAACCTAATTAAAATGGGCAAAATATCTGAACAGACACCTCATCATAGAAAATATACAGATGGAAAATAAAAATATGGTAAGATTCTCAACATCATATCTCAGGGAATTTAAAATTAAAATAAGATTCTGCTATACACCTATTAGAATGGCCAAAATCCAAAACACTGTAAATGCCAAATGCTGACAAGGATGTGGAGCAACAAGAACTCTCAGTCGTTGTTAGTGGGAATTCAAAATGCACTGCCACTTTTGAAGACATTTTGGCAGTTTATTACAAAACTAAACATACTCTTACCATATGATTTACCAACCATGTTCCTTTGGTATTTATGCAAATGATTTGAAAAGTTATATCCACACAAAAGCCTGCACATGAATATTTATAGCAGCTTTATTTATAATTGCCAATACTTGGAAGCAACCAAAATGTGCTTTAGCAGGTGAATGGGTAAAGGGTAGTACATCCAAATACTGGAATACTATTCAGCACTACATGGAAATGAGCTATCAAACCATTAGAAGACCTGGAGGATCCTTAAATATATATTGCCAAGTGAAAGATGTCAATCTAAAGAGTCTACATATTGTACAATTCCAACTATACAATATTCTGTAAAAGGCAAAATTATAGAGATAGTAAAAGAATCAGTAGTTTCCAGGAGTTGGGGAGGAGGGAGAAATGAATAGGCAGAGCACAGAGGATGTTTAGTGCAATGAAACTATTCTGTAGGGCATTATAATGGTGTATACATGTCATTTTACATTTGTTTAAACCCGTAGAAAGTAGGCCACCAAGAGTGACTCTTAATGTAAACTATAAAATTTGCATAATAATGATGTAGCAAAATAGGTTCAATGATTGTACAAACGTGGCATTCCAGTGTGGGATGCTGTTGGTGGTTAAAGCTGTGCATATGTGGAGGGAGGAAGCATATGGAAACTTGTATCTTCTGTTCAGTTCTGCTGTAAACCTAAAACTGCTCTAAAAAATAAAGACTATTTCAGAAAAGTTATATGTTATATACATGGGTCAGGAGAAATAGGATTCATTCTCATCCTCCCTTGAATTCTGGGAAGTGTCTACTTGCCCTACTGTCAAATTTGGAATCAAGGTTACAGGAAAACGATGCCATAGAGAAGGCAATAACCAACAGCAGTTAACAAGCTGTGATTGAACCACGAACAACTGTAAATGACAATAGAAATCAAGATGCATGATTTATTGGAATCAATAATCTGACTCACAAACCCTTAAAAAAAATAAAAGTTATAGTTAAACATATTAGAATACAATTTGGAAATAGTGTTTTCCAGTTTGGAAGTAGTAGTATCCAAACAATAGTTTACAACAGTAATAATAATAATGACCTTAACATGTCTCTAAGAAATGACTATTTGGGTCTCAATAGCTTGGTCATTCATTTTTAAAATCTTTCTTATACATTACAGCATTACGGATGCTTTTATTTATTAATAAATAAAATACAATTTATTTTAGGATTTCCAAAGTTTGTAAATCATTTAATGAAAAAATGAATTAAAACAAATACAAAAGTCAAACAATATTTTTAAACAAGTGTTCTTTGAGGGGAAAAAAAAATAGTTGAATAAATTTATATAGCAATTTATTTTTAAAGCAACTCTGTAGTAACTAATACCAGTCATTTAACTGAAACTATTAATCGAGTCAAGGAGAGGAAAAGGATCATAAAGAGACATTTATGTCATCTCAATTCTTCCAGATTGTAAGTTTAAAATATTAATTCAACAATCAATTTTTTTTCTCAAGGAAATTGAGATGCTTGACAATTCACTTACTTTAGGCCTGGTCTGAAGTCTTGTGTGGTCTGAATTTGTGTGGCCATTCATCAATATGATGATTCATCAGTGGTTTTAGCTTCCAACACACCAGAAGATTTTAACTTGGGCATTGCTAGGAGTTACTCATAAAACTGGCTTCTCTACTCTGTAAAGGAAAGGGAACTGAGAATAAAGCCATTATTTTATTATGCAGCTATACATTTTTACATAGACTGGCGGCTTTAAAATTTTCATTTAGAAGAATAATCAGTTGTATCTAGTGGGTCTCTGTCAGGGTACAGTTTATATAGGGAGTTAGTGAAAGAAAGAGATGAATCTTTCAGAAATCTGCAAAGTAGGTTGAAGGTAGTAGTGAGGACCTTTGACAAGAATTGATGAAACTTCTCATCCTGAACTTCTCTGATGTTGTTTTCTCCATATATTTTAATAATGCAAATCCATCACGGGCTATTTCTCAAAAATTTTCTTCCTTCTGAATAAGTAGTTGCCTTACAAGTTTGATACTCAATGGTCCAATTAACAAATCTGTAAATAATTGCTTTCATTGATTTTGTATTGTTATCTGTTATTGGCACTCAGAATGTGTATGTTTGCTTGATTTTTAATAAAATCAAAGAAAATAATCTTCTCATAGTTAAGTTTGAATTTACAGAGCATGGGCACAGTATAGAAAATCAAAGTCTTCTATTAGGGCTTCAAATTTAATTACATAATTGAATGTCTTTGTTAAATGGTCAATACGTAATCCACTTATAGTTCACTCTAGTATATTTGACAAAGGAGAAGTACATAATAGAGTACCTTAGTTTCCTTTCGACTTCTAAATCCTCTTTAAACATAAGCAGCCTGCTGACAGACAGACAACATAGGAATGCGCAAACCCTCTTTGTGGAAACTACCATGGCAATTTCCAGAAGAGATGCATTTTCTCTGTTGTGTCTGGAAGGCACTAGAATACATGTCAGTCTGACCTCTTTCTTTAGTATCCTGCATAGTTGGGCTTAGAACAAACCCCTATACCTGTTATGGCTGTGGTACTTCTAATAGTTTGACTTATGAGGAACGTTTTTAAAGTGGGCTGCAGGCTTCTCTCCAGACAGACAATTAGAGGGTTAGAAGAATCCCAGAGCATCCCACACTTCAAGATCCCTTACTAAGGTTCGTATCCTTCAAAAGATATATATAGTGCAAGACTCTCAGGGATGTCCACTAGAGGTTCCTCACAGGCTGAGGAGGACAAGAACCTCAGGGAATGGTCACACGACGGCACTGTGGATCAACCATGCCTTAGTCAGAGGGCAATTACTTCACACAAGGCAGGGAATGAGGAAAAGTTCAGAAAATAACAATTTGCATGGATAACATAGAGAGTTTTTAAGTAATTGGTGCACCAGATTACCCAATCTGCTTTTGAGGATTGAATGGGAATATGTGTTCATTAACATTTTGATGTCTGTGTGTGTGTGTGTGTGTGTGTGTGTGTGTGTGTGTGGTGTGTGTATGTGCCCACACATGGATGTATATGAATTTAGGTGTTACTGATATATTATTAGAAATTGATTGTCCTCCAGGATAAACTGGTCACCTATGAGGAGATATCCATTGAGTAGTTGATAGATAAATCAGAATCAAAGTTAGATCTAGGATTGTAGATTGGAGTGCTATTTATATCAAAGGTAGTGAATAAAGTTATGAGGTTGGATCAGATCACCAAATGAGAAAATATGGAGACCATCTGAAGAAGAGAACCTGTGAAGGTTGCAAGAGCTTCATGTAGGAAGCCATATATAAACTGAGGTGTGAAATACTGATAATTTATCAGTAGGCAGAGAGGTCAGAAAGGAAATTTATGGCAGTGGCAGAATATTCAAATGTATGAATATGGACTCAAAGTTCAAGGAAGAGAAAACTACAATGTGGAATGTATACAGGCTATATAGAGGTTGTATTCAAACACACTGGTGTCAAGTTAGATTGAGGGAAAAAGACACATTTGTCCTGTTAAGATGGAGCCATTTTAAATATTTGTTCATGCTATGATCTGTTAATACAAAAAGTAAAGAAACTGGGGAAGGGAAGAGGACACAGGAAATACCGAGAAAGATCAAAAGATGAAGGAAGACCCGGAGGGATGGGATGGGGAGGGAGGTGGAAGGGGGGTTCTGGAAGGCGAAAACATGTACACCCATGGCGGATTCACGTCAATGTACGGCAAAACAAACAAAACAAATACAATATTGTAAAGCTAAAAAATAGGAAATAAACTAATTTAAAAAAAAAGAAGAAGAAATGCTAAAGGGATTCCTTCAGGTTGAAATGAAAGGACACTAGAGAGTGATTCAAAACTATATGAAGACATCATGATCTCCAGTAAAGGCAACTACAGAAGCTATTGCTATTGTATTATTGGTCTGTAACTCCATTTTTTATTTCCTACATGATTTAAAAGACAAATGCTTTTTCAAACTATAAATCTATTTAATGGAAAAAAAAAAAGAATTGGATAGTAGTAGGGAGAGAGACAGGCTTCCCAGGTGTGTTAGTGGTAAAGAACCCGCCTGCCAATGCAAGAGAGGTAAGAGAAGTGGGTTCAATCCCTGTGTCAGGAAGATACCCTGGAGAAGGAAATGGCAACCCACTCCAGTATTCTTGCCTGGAGAATCCCATGGTCAGAGGAGCCTGGTGGGCTGTTGTCCACAGGGTCGCGAAAGAGTCAGACACAACTGAAGCGACTTAGCATGCATGCACACAGGGAGAGAGAGAGTCTATTGGAATAGAGAAAACTAAACAATGAGAAAGATAAAGCTGAGATAGAGGAGCACCTCTAGGAATTTAAGATTAATTTTAGAAGCCCCAGCCTGGTGCTGTGCTGGACATGACACCCTTGGCCATGTGAAACATCTAATAATGAGCGGTTAGGCACAGCTGTCAGACTGCTCTCCTCCTTAACTCAAGTCTCTACTCTGCCTGCTACAACCACATAAACACCACAGCCCCCAGGAGAGTTATTCTTGTTTGCACTGAAGCAGAGGTGACCATGGGAGGGAAAACAAGTCTAAAGGTCAAGTCTGGCTCTTCACCCACAGTTTCCTCATCAAATACTAAACATACTCAAAAATTAGCAGTTTTATCCAAATGACAGTGTGTCCTTCCCTCATAGGAAAGAAATCTCAACCTCCAAAAGAGAAAAGAAAATTCTTTTTGCAGTGTGCATACCTTGGCTAGTCAAGGATGACAAATATTGTCTGTGCTTAAATTAATCTATGGTACACAAAGAGAAAATTCATCAGCAAATTACATAAGAATATTTTTACCTTGTCACCAGCAATGTCTTCATTTCTGGTCTTCAAGTTAAAGTGTTGCTACATCACTTTTTGTTGTTGTTGCTCTTCCCCATGCACTGTGCCAAGCCATGGGAAGCACTTTTTGCTGACTGACCCCAGACTGCCTGGTCTGCAGTCTGTACAGTGTAGGGCCCACTAGACCTGAAAATGTCATCCCACTGTGGCTGATGCAACTGGAGACGGTGCTCTTATTTGTAAACTTGTGTAATCCCAAGACAGAATCTACCTGATTGACTCTTGTGCTTATGTTTCCCAAACTTACTTCTCTTTTATTTTCTCTTAAATTGAGGAGGCTTAACCTCCCCAATTTTATTCATATATTTTATTGGGGGTGTATTTGCTTTCCAAAGTTGTGTTAGTTTCTGCTGAACAACAAAGTGCATCAGCTATATGTATACATACACATATCCCCTCCTTCCAACCCACCTCCATCCCACCCCTCTAGGGTCACAAAAGAGCACCTAGCTGAGCTCCATGCACTATACCGCAGCTTCCCACTAGCTAGCTATTTTATACATGGTGGTGAACATATGTCAATCCCATTCTCCCAATTCATCCCACCCCACTCCATCCCCACCCACTAGTTTGTTCTGTATACCTGCATCTCTATTACTGCCTTGCAAATAGGTTCATCAGAATTTTTCTAGATTCTACATACTTCTCTTTGCAGGCTATTAAGACCCAGAAAAGCAGATTTTTGCTTAACTGATTACACTGAATAATAACTCTAGTCTTGTTTGCTTTCACATAGTTAATCTTATTACATTTCACACCAATTACACATGGCTGTGCACAGTTGCAGCATTCTACCCATTCCTAAGCTGTGGGCCTCCCAGGTGGCAGTAGTGGTAAAGAATCCACCCGCCAAAGCAGGAGACTTGAGATGCAAGTTTGATCCCTGAGTCAAGAAGATCCCCTGGAAGCAGGCATAGGAACCCACTCTGGCATCCCTGCCTGGAGAATCACACAAACAGAGGAGCCTGGTGGGCTACAGTCCATTGGGTGGCAAAGAGTCAAACATGACTGAAGAGACGAAGCACACACACACACTCATCCCTAAGCTATAGGACAGTTTCATATTTCTCCTGATAAGATATTTCTCTAGCAGGCCAAAATACAAAGTTCTGAGGTCCTTAAGATTATCCATTGCTCTGTCTTTTCGAACTAGGTGGGGGTGGGTGGTTGCAGAGCACATTTTCTGAGTGTTTTCTAAGTAACAGGCAATGAATGAGGCTCAGTGTATGTTTTATCTCACTGAATCCTCACAACTGTGCAAAGAATCTATCATTATATCTATTTCATGATAAAATGATTCCTTTATAGGTTATTTCACTTGCCAAAGATTTTACAGCTAGAGAGAATATGCTTATCAGTAAAGATAAAATATTTATGATGTTATCTCAGGATTCTGAATCTAGAAGCAAGGCTAGGCTTGAACAAACCCACAAAGCAAGAACACCCAAACCCAAAAAGTGTTGTGTGTGTTCTTGTTCTTTGAGATTCTCAGCTGCAAACCCACAGTTCTCTAAATATATACTAGCCTGTCTAGTTACTGGGGGAAGAAATTTCTTTTACGTGTAATCTAGTATTTCAGAAAGCTTATTTGAATCTATTTGCCATGAGCCAATTTGTATTTTTCAGGATTCATGATCTTGTAATTATTATTGAATTTGAATGTATTAAACATCTTACTGTGTATTCCCATTTTTAACTGTCTGTGTGGTGAATATATATTCCCTGAAGGTCAGATTTCTGTGTGGTCCATATATTCCCCAATGGTCAGACACTGGACTTGAATATGGCAGCTATCCCACATAGACCTTTCCAAAAATCGAACAAACATAGAAACAAACAAACAAATCTTATATTTTATTGCACTAACTTCTCAGCAGGCTTTTCCATCTATTTTTTCATGGGTGCCCCACAAATTCTTGAGAGATAAATAGGAGCTCCCAACCAAAAGACAAAAACCTGCCCTGTCCATTTTAACCTGCAGTTGAATTACAATTAGGTTGCCATTATGCAAAACAAACTTGGCACAGAGTTCTAAACACAAGATATTTTAAGGGGGAAAAAGCCACTGGCACTGGGTTTCTAATTTCTAAAAGTTTCCAAACTCTCAATTACTGAATTCATCAGAAATCCCAGATCACCCAGTCATGAAATCATGGCCTTTGGCATGAGAGAAGCTGGACTGTTGTTTAACTAAATGTGTCTTTTCTACATGCTTTTCTCAAATCACAACATGACGTGGCTTCATTTTTAAAATCATAATTGACCTTCTTAAAAAGTCCATCTAATCAAGGCCATGGTTTTTCCAGTAGTCATGTATCGATGTGAGAGTTGGACTATATAGAAAGCTGAGCACCAAAGAATTGATGCTTTTGAACTGTGGTGTTGGAGAAGACTCTTGAGAGTCCCTTGGACTGCAAGGAGATCCAACCAGTCCATCCTAAAGGAGATCAGTCCTGGGTGTTCATTGGAAGGACTGATGCTGAAGCTGAAACTCCAATATTTTGGCCAGCTGATGCGAAGAGCTGACTCATTTGAAAAGACCCTGATATTGGAAAAGATTGAAGGCAGGAGGAGAAGGGTACGACAGAGGAAGAGATGGTTAGACGGCATCACTGACTCAATGGACATGAGTTTGGGTAAACTCTGGGAGTTGGTGATGGACAGGGAGGCCTGGTGTGCTGTGGTTCATGGGGTCGCAAAGAGTCGGACACAACTGAGCGACTGAACTGACCTGAACTGAAACCTAGACCACTCATCTTCTGATGTGTAGCTTTTTAGCAGTGGAAATAATAGTGCTGATAATATTTTATTCACTCCAATCATCCCAGTGCTTTTTCTGTACTTCCACAGGTTACTCAATTGTCTGCTTGATAATCAGAATAGTAGTTCTCCAAGTGTGACCCGGGGGTACCTGTGGGTCACTGAGATTCTATAGATCTTTGCAATCAAAACTATTTTCATAACACTAGTAGTATTAAGGCGTTATCTGTCTTTAAATTCTTATTTTCTGAAGAGTGTACAGTGGAGTTTTCTAGAGACTCCTATAACACCAATAACAAAAGAGATTGAATATGGAAGCAGATGCAAGAATCTAGCAGTTTTCTATTAAGGAAGACATTAAAGAGATTGGAAAAATGTAAAATAATTCTGTTTTTAATTTGGAATATCTATTTTTTTTAAATAGGATATTATTTATATTAACATGATATACGTTTATTATTATCATTTTAATAAATTAAAAAAATTTGAATTTCTTTAGCTTTAACTTCTAATATGTTAACTACAGATAAACATAATTCATATAAACAAAAACTCTTTTAAAGAGTGCAAACTGAGACCAAAGAGTTTGAGAACCACTGATTTAGACCAAGGTAAATAGGTTCTTGTTAAGGAAGAAGCCAAAAACCTGATATGAGTCTGATTAACCTTTTTTTTTTTAATAGAAATCTTATTCATGATGCAGCCAGAACAAGGATATCTGGAAACCCTACTCCTGTCCCCACCCCCACCTTCCAAATACATCCTCTTGAGATTCTGCAAACTGCTTTCACACTTTCCTAAACTCCACCCTTGTAAATATACACATTCCTCACTGTTGGAAGAAAGAAATTCCTTTGCACACATACCCACACCCTTATAAACATAATTCTGTATTTTCCTCCTGTCAGTTTTCTGACCACTCAGCTCTGTGAGTCAAGGGTTCATTGTTAGGACTGGATGTGCACCCTTTCCATATACCACTGGAGAAAAGAAGACAAGATTTGAGGGGGGAAAAATAAAAACAGTGCATGGAGGAAGAGATCTGGAGCACTACAAAGTCCTTTCATTTTTGCCATTTTCTCCAGTTTGTCAGTTCACACCAACTGGGGATTTGTAGGAGGGCTGGTTTTCTTTCTCTGTGACCCAACAATAATGGCCTGGTCGCTTCTCTTGCCCTCTCTCAGAACCAGGGAGAGAACAATATAACATTCTGGAGGTGTCAGATAGCAGCTAGGAGCTTGCCAGCACGCTTGACACCTGAGTCCTCTAGTGATGGATACAGTGACTCCTCCTTTGGAGGTGGCCAACTAGCTGGTGCCCGGAGACATATGGTGACTTCTCCCCTGCCAAAGAAACCAAGCCCCTGTACCAGGAACTTAGCCAACCAGTGCTGGCTCCTCAGGCCTGCTTTCCCAGGGGAAGATTAGTGAGCACCTGCCGGCACTGTTGTTTGTTCGTCGTCCAGCAACCCTCGCTGGGTTCCCGGGTATCACCGTGTCAGGCACACAAAAAAGGAGAGAATTCTATCAATCGATAGGATAGACATGATAGAGAGGGCAGCATCCTTCTCTGATCTCTCTGCTGATAGGAAGTGCAACATAGCGGCGCCCACATTCTGCTCCAAGTCAGTCCCTGCTCAGGAAAGGGGGTGCAAAGCAAAGGACCTGCTGCTCTTGGGGTCAGTAACTTCAAGTTTCATTGCTCTGTGCCATAGCGAGAGATTTAAGCCAGCTGGGGTTGATTTTCCCTCGAGTTCCTGAGGACGCTTGGGATGCCTTCCTTTTTTTTTTTTTTACTTTTTCTTCTGAATTTTCTTACTTATTTCAGCAAGAAAAATTAAAATCTGCTTACGGTTTTAAAGAAATCAAACAAGTACAGAAAGTTATAAAGTGACTGAAGATATTCCATATTCCAATACCCAAATTTTATTTTTCTACCCCCGGTAGCTAAAACTAATAATTCTTTGTATCTAGAAAATAACTGTGTGAATATGTGCGTGCGCGCGCACGTGTGTGTATGTGTGTGTGTCTACAACACTGTGATTAACAGCCAACAGTGCAGAACTAGGGCTTATACTGCCTGGTTTTGAATACCGTCTCCATCACTTGCTAAGACCATGGGTAATTGACTTTGCTTTCTGACTCACAGATGGCATATCCTTTAGAGTTGTTTAAGCATGTAAAGTGCTTAAAATAGCACCTGGCACATAGTCATAATTAAATAAGTGCTGGGCATTATTATTTTTTATTATCGATGTAATGAATATAATTACTATTTATGTAGAACTCCTTTTAAAAATTTACACAAACATACTAAACACAGTAATTTTTAACTTTGCTTTATTTTTTCCTCAAGTGAAATAGCTACAAGATCTTTCCATGTAAACAAAGATCTGCTTTATTCTTTTTAAATAGCTACATGGCATTTTATTGTATGAATGCACATTTAAAAAATTTAATTAGAGTTCTATTGACTGACATGCTGTTTCCAGGGGTTTTTTTTATTAGAGACAATGTTTGGAAAATTATTAATGTATCTTGGTAAATTTCTAGCAGTGGGATCATTTGGTCAGAGAATAAATGCACTTTTAAAATGACTTGCTCATTTTTGGCATTTGAAACTTTAATCTATTTGGAATTTATTTTTGATAAACTGTGAGGTAGGGATTCAGTCTTATTTCTTCCAGATTGATGACCAATTATACAAATTGTGTTACAGAAAGCATCCCTTTCTCACTGAATTGAAAGCTTCTTTGTTATGTATTAAATTCTGTATTATGTTTAAAAGCTATATGTTTCACCATTATATGGCATTATAATTTGACATCTGTATACACTACAAATCCAATCATCACAAATCTACTTACCATCTATCACCATACAATTAACCCCCTTCACCCATTTCACCCATACCCTTACCCTTTTCCCTCACTAATCTGATTTCTGTAAAGTTTATTTGTATTTTATTTTGTTTGTTTGTTTTGGGTTTCAGATTCCATATATGAGTGGTATCATATAGTATTTATTTGTTTTTCCCTTCTAACTTATTTCACTTAGCATGATGCCTTCAAGGTCTATCCATGTAGTTGCAAAAGGCATCATCTCATTATTTTTTATGGTTGAGTCGTATTCCATTATTGTATATATATCACATCTTCTTTACCCATTCATCCATCAGTGGACACTTAGGCTGATTCCATAGTTTAACTATTGTATGTAATGCTGCAATGAATATAGGGATGCATGTATCTTTTTCAAATCAGTGTTGTGTTCTTCGGATAAATTTGCAGAAGTGAAATAGTAATAGCTGTGTCATACGATAAACTTTCTGAGGAATCTCTATGCTGTTTTCCATAGTGGTTTTTACCAATTTTCACTCCCACCAACAGTGTATGAGTATTCCCTTTTCTACACAACCTCTTCAACATCTTTGTGTCTTTTCAATAATAGCCATCCCAACAAGTATTAGATGATGCAAATCATTGTGGTTCTGGTTTACATTTCCTTAAAAATTAGTGATGATGAATATCTGTGTCTATTTTTAATCTTTATTCCTGAACAATATAGATCTATATTGTTCAATGATCTATATTGTTATTCTTATACACAATTCTCATCAGATGGTAACTATATTTAAAATGTTTATAAGTTATGCTGATATATCTTATGGAAATGCTGGATCAATGCACAACTTTCATTTTGACATACATGACTAGGTCTGGATATTATCAATCAAATTTTAACTATTTTTGTGAATATAGTAGCTGGAAAATATTATCTTGTTTTTTTTATTTGAATAACTCAAAAGTAGCCTAAACAAATTTTTACATATTTTATATTTGTGTCTTTGTTTCTATCAGGTTGCTATTTTTCAAATTTACTTTAAGGTGTTTTTCTATTTCAGTAAGTTAGCCTTTATTCAATAATGTTGTTTTAATATTGTTTTTAAAAAATTATCTTTTCTATATTTTTATTTTTATTTGAATTTTTGTATCTGTACTATACTAGTATTTTATGTATTGTTTACTATTTTCCATGATAGGTACAGTATTTGGATTACTGCTTCTAAAAATTAATGGCACTCCAATACACACACATACATATTATAGACACATATTATTGTTGCTGTTCAGTCTCTAAGTTGCGTCTGACCCTTTGTGTCCTCATGGACTATAGAACGCCAGGCTCCCTTGTCCTTCGCTATCCCCTGGAGTTTGCTAAGGTTCATGTCCATTGAGTTGGTGATGCTATCTAACCATCTCATACTCTGCTGCCCCCTTCTCCTATTGGCTTCAATCTTTCCCAGCATCTGGGTCTTTTCCAGTGGCTATTTGATGATGACTAATAATCCAATGACTATTGAAAAAACCACAGCTTTGACTACATGGACCTTTGTTGGCAAAATGACATGTGTATGGACATATGCTGCTGCTGCTGCCAAGTCACTTCAGTCGTGTCCGACTCTGTGCGACCCCAAGGACGGCAACCCACCAGGCTCCTCCAGACCTGGGATTCTCCAGGCAAGAACACTGGAGTGGGTTGCCATTTCCTTCTCCAATGCGTGAAAGTGAAAAGTGAAAGTGAAGTCACTCAGTCGTGTCTGACTCTTAGCGACCCCATGGACTGCAGCCTACCACGCTCCTCTGTCCATGGGATTTCCCAGGCAAGAGTACTGGAGTGGGTTGCCATTTCCTTCTCCAGTATGGATGTATACATCCCCCCAAACTATCTTTTCAGCCTTTTTGTGAATTTATTGTTGTATGCACATATTTTTAAATAACTGAAATTTCTTCTGGTATTCTTTTCATAATAGAGGATTGTAATGTAAAAAGATACCTGGCATGACAGTCAAGTTTGGCTTTGGAGAACAAAATGAAGCAGGGAAAAGACTAAAAGAGTTTTGTCAAGAGAATGCACTGGTCATAGGAAGCATCCTCTTCCAACAACACAAGAGACGATTTTACATATGGACATCACCAGATGGTCAATATTGAAATCAGATTGATTATATTCTTTGCAGCTGAAGATGGAGAAGCTCTGTACAGTCAGCAAAAACAAGACCTGGAGCTGACTCTGGCTCAGATCATGCGCTCCTTATTGCAAAATCCAGGATTAAACTGAAGAAAGGAGGGAAAACCACTAGACCATTCAAGTATGACCTAAACCAAATCCCTTATGATTATACAGTCGAGGTGATGAATAGATTCAAGGATTTAGATCTGGTAGACAGAGTGCCTGAAGAACTATGGACAGGGGTTCATAATATTGTACAGGAGGAGGTGACCAAAACCATCCCCAAGAAAAAGAAATCCAAGAAGATAAAGTGGTTGTCTGAGGAAAATTTATAATTGAGAAAAGAGGAGAATTAAAAGGCAGGGGAGAAAGGGAAAGATAAACTCAACTGAATGCAGAGTTCCAGAGAATAGCAAGGAGAGATAAGAAAGCCTTCTTAAGTGAACAATGCAAAGAAATAGAGGAAATCAATAAAATAGGAAAGACTAGAGATGGTTAAAGAAAACTGGAGATATTAAGGGAAAATTTCATTCAAGATGGGCATGATAAAGGACAGAAATAGCAAAGACATAACAGAAGCAGAAGAGATTAAGAAGACATGGCAAGAATATACAGAAGAACAATACAAAAAATAAATAAATGAATATAAGATCTTAATGACCCAGATAACCACAATGGTGTGGTCACTCACCTAGAGCCAGACATCCAGGAGTGTGAAGTCAAATTGGCCTTAGGATGTATTACTACAAACAAAGCTAGTGGAGGTGATGGAATTCCAGCTGAAATATTTCAAATCCTAAAAGAAGACACTTTTCTGTTAAAGTGCTGTACTCAATATGCCAGTAAATTTGGAAAATTCAGCAGTGGCCATAGCACTGGAAAATGTCAGTTTTCATCCCAATTCCAAGGAAAGGCAATGCCAAAGAATGCTCAAACTACAGCACAATTGTGCTTATTTCACATACTAGCAAGGTAATGCTCAATATCCTTCAAGTTAGGCTTCAGCAGTATGTGAACCAAAAACTTCCAAATGTTCAAGCTGGATTTAGAAAAGGCAGAGGAACCAGAGATCAAATTGGCAACATGTGTTGCATCATAAAGAAAGCAAGGGAATTCCAAAAAAAATTTCTCCTTCATTGACTATGCCAAAGCCTTTGACTGTGTTTATCACAACAAACTGTGGAAAATTCTTAAACAAATGGGAATACCAGACCACCTTTCCTGTCTCCTGAGAAACTTGTATATAAATTAAGAAGCAACAGCTAGAACCAGACATGGAATAACTGACTGGTTCAAAATTGGGAAAGGAGTATGTCAAAGCTGTATATTGTCACCCTGCTTATTTAACTTCAATGCAGAGTATATCATGTGAAATGCCAGGCTGGATGACTCACAAGCTGGAATCAAGATTCCCAGGAGAACTATCAACAACCTCAGATATGCAGATGATACCACTCTAATGGCAGAAAGCAAAGAGGAATGAAAGAGTCTCTTGATGAGGGTGAAAGAGAAGAGTGAAAAAGAGGGCTTAAAACTCAATATTCAAAAAACGAAGATCATGGCATCTGGTCCCATTACTTCATGGCAAATAGAAGGGGAAAAAAATGGAAACAGTGACAGATTTTCTTTTCTTGGGCTCCAAGATCACTGCAGACAGTGACAGCAGCCATTAAATTAAAAGATGCTAGCTCTTTGGAAGGAAGGCTATGAAAAACCTAGACAATGTATTAAAAAGCAGAGACATCACTTTGCCAACAAAGGTCCATACAGTCAAAGCTATGGTTCTTCCTGTAGTCATGTATGGATGTGGGAGTTGGACCATAAAGAAGGCTGAGCCCTTAAGAAGTGATGCTTTCAAATTGTGGTGCTGGGGAAGACTCTTGAGAGTCCCTTGGATTGCAAGGAGATCAAAGTAGTCAATCCTAAAATAAATCAATCAGATTCATTGGAAGGACTGATGCTGAAGATGAAGCTCCAATACTTTGGCCACCTATTGTCAAGAGCTAAGTCATTAGAAAAGACCCTGATGCTCAGAAGGATTACAGGTCAAAGGAGAAGTGACCAACAGCAGATGAGATGATTGAATAGAGTTTGAGCAAACTCTGGGAGCTAGTGAAGGACAAGACTGGTGCACTGCAGTCCATAGGGTCACAGAGTTGGACTCAACTCAGCGACTAAACAACAACTACGTAAGACCTCGCAAACCTTCTTCACAAGTATTTTGTTTGTTTGATATGTCCAGCCTGTTTTTAACATTATTCATTGACTACTTTTTTAATACTGGTTTAGGATTTCAGAATTATCAAATACTGAAATCCACATGTTTATAAGATCTTCAGTATCAAAATGTATTAATTATGACAGCTTCATGATATAATTCATACCTGGTTTGATGGATATTACCTTCTTTCTCTTTTCCATCATAATTTTAGTAACTATTCTTACACATTGGATTTTTCCAGATGAAGTTTAATATCATTTTCTTAATTTCCCTAGCAGAAAAAGAAACACACATCAAACAGTGAGTCATTTAAACAAATCAGATTGTATAGATTTGGTAATAAGATTACTGACATATCTGATCCTTATAAAATATAGCCTGAGCATGTCTCTGATCAGAACCTTTCTAGGACCCCCATCTCACTCAGTGCAAGCCAGAGTTGCACTTGGCCAAGGGACCTGATGTGGCTCAGTCCTGGCTTTCTCTCTCAACTCATCTCTGGTTACTTTCTCTCTTACTCTGCACCAATCACATGGGCCTGCTTGCTGTATTTAAACACGTGAATCCTCTCTCACTTTAAGGACTTTGCACATGACTTGGATCCTTGCTTCCTTTGGTCGCAGCTTTAAATATGCCACCGGTTAGTGAGGCCCTCCCTTATCTTCCAGCCATGCTGTTTGAAAGAACACACTTTTAGGCAAATCTTAACACTGCATCTCTTTGCCCCGCTTTACATTTCTTTTACAGCACTCATAAGATATCACTTATGTTATATTGTCTGTCTCCCCTCACTATATCCCCCTCCATGAGGTCAGGGACTTTCATCTATTTTGTTTGTTACTCTCCTAGACCTAGAACAGTGCTTGCTATGTAGCAGGTCCCCAACAAACATTTTTTAAGCCAGTGAATGAATAAAGAATGAATCTTTTCAAAATTCAACATCCCTATCCAAGCCATGATATGGTTTAACACTTGAGTTTTCTTTCAAGTCCTTCATATACAGAAAATTTACATAAAAATATATAATTTCCATTTTTCTATTGTAAAGGAAATGCTTTTTCCAATCTATTTTTAATTGGATAGTTTTTGCACATAGAAAGGCTATTGGCCTTTTAAGTTTTAATTTTGTAACTAGCTCCTTATTAAATGATATCATTCTTTCTAATCATTTTCAATTCATTCTCTTGTTTTCTAGATATCAATAGTATATTATACAAATAATGATAATTTTTGCATCTGCATTGCAATTATTATACCTGATTTATACATGTTCCTTAATTGCCTTGTCTATTATTTACATAAAATGTTTAATACAGTAGTTATAGAGGGCATTCCTGTCTTGATTGTTAATGAGAATGCTTCTCGTGTTTCATCCTTAACTTAGTGATGGCTTTTCATTGCATGTATTTACACATATACATATAAAAATACCCATACACATGTACACACACAGAATGTCACATGAATATCCATTGAATTCTACATCAAGACTACTTTTTTTGCTAGCAATTAATGTTGAATTTTATTTAATTATATTTTGACATATTTGAAATAAATGTGCTTTTACTTTTTAACTTATTTATATAGTGAATTACATGATTTATTCTCAAGAAAAACATATTTGATTATGCTGCATTTTTCTTTCAAGTTGCTATTGAATTCTTTTTGCCAATGTTTTAAGATTCTTAAATTTACATTTATAGATGAAATTGATCCAGAGAATATATTTTCTCTACCATTTGTTGAGTGTTTGATGTCAAACATATCACTTATGTTTATGTTAGATAGTATTGATTTCTAAAGTTGTTTTAATTTCATTTTTTTTCTGCATTCTTTCATTGATATAAAGACTTTTTCTTTGTTTACTAGTTTTCAATGCTGTCAAATGGGTTCTTGATATTTCTGATATATTTAGTTGCTCTGTAATTATTTGATTCTGATCCTGAATTTGTTTCCTTAGCTTTGAAATTGTATTCTATTGTTTTAATGCTTTGTTCTTTTATTATTTTTTTTGATGTGGATAATTTTTAAAGTATTTATTAAATTTTTTAAAATATTGCTTCTGTTTTATGCTTTGGTTTTTTGGTAGCCAGGCATGTGGGATCTTAGCTTCCCAACCAGGGATCAAACTCACAGTCCCTGCTTTGGAAAGCAAAGCCTTAATAACCACTGGACCACCAGGGGATTCCCTAATGTTTTGTTTCTGATGTCTTTCTTTTGAAAAAATTTTTTTTCTGTTTAAGTTCTTGAAAGAAATATACTCACTGAAGGGAATTTCCATCCATTTCCTGGCTGGTATCTCTTTACAGAAAGCAAAGCAGTATCTGTTTTATGCCTTCTTTTCCTTTCCTCCACACTTACTGCAATGGAATTTTGCATAGTTACCATCAGTGGTATGTGAAGCTGATTCATGATTATGGACTACACCAAAACATTTCACTGTGTATCACAACAAACTATGGAAAATTCTTCAAGAGATGGGAATAGCAGACCACCTTACCTGACTGCTGAGAAATCTGGATGCAGGTCAAGAAGTAACAGTTAGAAATGGACATGGAACAACGGACTGGTTCCAATTTGGGAAAGGAGTATGTCAAGGCTGTATATTGTCACCCTGCTTATTTAACTTCTATGCAGAGTTCATCATGTAAAATGCCGGGCTGGATGAAGCACAAGCTAGAATCAAGATTGCAGGGAAAAATATCAATAACCTCAAATATGCAGATGACACCACCCTGATGGGAGAAAGTGAAGAGGAACTGAAGAGCCTCTTGATGAAAGTGAAAGAGGAGAGTGAAAAAGCTGGCTTAAAACTCAACATTCAGAAAACTAAGATCATGGCATCTGGTCCCATCATTTCGTGGCAAATAGATGGGGAAACAATGGAAACAGTGACAGACTTTATTCCTTGGGCTCCAGAATCACTGCAGATGGTGACTACAGCCATGAAATTAAAAGACATTTGCTCCTTGGAAGAAAAGCTATGACCAACCTAGGCAGCATATTAAAAAGCAGAGACATTACTTTGCCGACAAAGGTCTGTCTAGTCAGAGCTATTGTTTTTCCAGTGGTCATGTATGGATGTGAAAGTTGGACCATAAAGAAAGCTGAGCACTGAAGAATTGATGCTTTTGAACTGTGGTGTTGGAGAAGACTCTTGAGAGTCCCTGGGACTACAAGAAGATCAAACCAGTCATTCCTAAAGGAAATCAATCCTGAATATCCATTGGAAGGACTGATGCTGAAGCTGAAACTCCCACACTTTGGCCACATGATGCAAAGAACTGACTCATTGGAAAAGACCCTAATGCAAGGAAAGATTGAAGGCAGGAGGAGAAGGGTACGACAGAGGATGAGATGGTTGGATGGCATCACCGACTCAATGGACACAAGTTTGAGCAAACTCCAGGAGTTGGTGATTGACAGGGAAGCCTGGTGTGCGGCAGTCCATGGGGTCGCAAAGAATCAGACATGACTGAGCGACTGAACTGAACTGAACTCTCTCCATTAGATATAATTGATCTTGTTTATAAAATTTACTGCTTTAAAAATCTGAATTATTCAAATGTTAGTCAAGTTAAGGTCATTTTGGTCTATTGGTGCAAAAATAAAAGTTGTGTCCATAACAAATATATGTGCACCTACCATTGTGCTTGGAACAAAGGACACAAGGTAAAAATGAAGTTTCCCTCTTCTTCAGGATCACCTCTACATGTAAAAAAGTCCTTTAATTTGTTGGAAGTGAATTGACTTTTATCTTGCCTCCTCTCTCTAAAAGGAGAATGCTCAGTCTGTGACAAGGAGAAACAGAAATATCAGGACTCTCTTTGAGAGTGGGTTGCCATGAAAAGTTGGCTTCCAATAACTTGATTAGAGAAACATGGAAGAAAAGCCAGATGTGGAATCTTGAATACTTAATGGAGAATCCCACTGCTCCCTCCAGTCAGAGAGCAAGTTTGAGCCAGATTTAAAGCCTGTGGGAGAGAACGAGGGGGTCAAGGCACAGGGAGGTCTGGCCCAAGGAGCCTGGAGGATGATGACAGGATGGAGGAAGTATCTGCACAGAACAGATACACCCTAAGCAGTCATCATACATTTAGCATCTCTATTTGGGATGATCTCTTATTAAAATACTCAGGCTCTCAGGGGAAGCTCATAGACTCAAGAGACGTATTACTTTGTTCTAGACCAAAGTCTGAACTGTTACTTGAGGGTCATTGACAATACATTATAAGGTGTCATCTGTTCCAATGTTTTCATAATTTCCTCCCTATGCAAGACTGACCAGGATAAAATCTAGACAGAAAGGTAATGACCACATAGAGAAGGGAACAAGTTAGCTATTCCCTTGCTCATTTGTTGGATATAAACAACTGTATCAGTTATTTCTCTGCACAAACAGGCCTTCTGATTGAAATCTTCTAAAGTTGTTTTCCCCACAATGTCAGGTTATGAAAAATTAACCTCCAAGTTTATCTATGTAGATTTATAAGGACGTTGAATTTTGAAAAAGAGTAAAACAATGACAACTTTATAGTTCTTGACAACTGGAACTTATTCAGCACAAGTTTATTTTAATGAGGATATTTACTTGTAATGAGTGCTAACTATAAAAGAATAAAAAATTCAGACTCACTTGGGTTTTAAAATGTCGTTGAATACACGCATTTTCTCTCATTTCCTTCAGGTGAGAGGGAGAGAACTATTTTCCTTTAGGTATGTTAAAATAATTGCCACTTGCTTTGACCTCGTTTCAATCTCATGGACCAATCACTGATCAGAAAAACATTTCTGGTGACCTAAATGCCTAATTCTACTTGATTCCAAAGACTATTACAACCCAAGGCTCTAATAAAATGTGCACAATGGTCAGGTTTTAAGAATATTGAATTCTGACAATTCACTAACCTCAGTGAAGGAGGCATTAACCTGAAGAAAATCAGACTCTTTCCAGTGAAAATATAATCAATCTCTTTGATCATTCATAGAGCACATAACCAGACATTGATTTCCAGATTTCAACTTATTTGTGGACAGGCCTGAACTTCATTAGAATATTCTGTTAAGGCTGAAGACCAGAGGGAAATCTTCTGAAAACAAATAACAAACAACAAACAAACTAGTACAGTCTTTGTAATGATAAGAAAATATACAACAAACTTTTTTTTCCCCAAGCCTAAGCAAACAGATATGCAGAAGTGTGGTGAGTTTAGAAGTAACCTTATTCAGACTGATGTTGGTTTGAGATCCTTGGATGATCCTTAGTATGTACAAAGGAAAAAAAAAAAGAAAGGAGGAAATAAAACTTCAGGAGCTGTTTGAAGCACCTTTATATGAAGTTATTACTATTACAATTCAAGATGTCAAATGCCAAAAGACATAAATTCAACATAAAGTTCATCAATTATAGAATTGGCCCAAATATTAAGAAGATTGGCTTTTCTATAAAGCAAGAAATGTGAGGACTGTATAGCTTTTCTTGTTTTGTTTTGTTTTGTTTTGTTTTTCTTTTAAACCATTACTGAGCTATATGCACTATAACTTTGGCTTGTGGAATGGAGAGCCAATGTGATTCTTGTTCTGCCTCGAAATGCTTTTTGGATGGCTTCCTACCTCCCTCTTTACTCCTATACATTTGGCATTAATTGTGCTTAAGGTTTTGGATCAGGCAGGAACCCAGAAGGGACATTAAGCTGTATCACTCAATAAAGCGTTCTCTGTTCAGCCTGATGCATGGCCCTCTGGATCTTGGTGGGGTCACTGTTAGAATATCAAGGTCCCTCTGCCCTGGGATAGCAGTAGCATGGGAGAGCCAAAATGGAGACCTTCAAGCACTGGGCCACATGGGCAAACCTGCAACTCTCTCTTGATTGGGAAAAAATAACTCCAACTTTAGAATTGGCCTGAGGAACAGCAGATCCCCAGTGCATTCTTCGAAGTGCTTTCCACCTTTAATTTAGATATTTCAAGGGAAATTTAATCCATATGTTTTGGATTCATTTGGACTTAACTCATAAATATGCTTCATCAAGTACTGCCAAGCTCCATGTTCACCAGAATCAAGTAGTTTCATGGGACAACAGAGCAGACGGAGGAAATTTGATATCCAAGGGTCCATCACCCAAACAAGGAAAAGAAACCCTCTGGTTCAGACCACTATCTATAAATAATCTTAGAGGAGTAATTTACCCTCTAACACTGTCATGGTAAAAGAAAACTACTTAGGACTGTATGGGATATATACAAGAATATATACAATAAATATATGCCCTTTCCCAGAGAAATATCACAGCATCTGGTCTTGTCTTTCTGATCATCAGTTCCAGAAAAGTTAACAACTCTAAGAAGGAAATAGAGGGTTTCACCTATTTTAGCAGCTTTTTCAGTCCTTGCAAACTCTTTTCTATCTGTCTTCTCCTTTCTGTCTCTTTCTCTGTCATTGCATAACACTGGGACTCCACCTGGCCACAGGCTGAGAATTCTTTTACCTTCTATGTAATTCTATCTGGTCACATAATTTTGATCAGTTTTTCTTAGTTTGTATTATGAAATATTTTCTCCAATATAAAATGAAATTATATTAATTTTTAATAGTTTTTTGGGGGAGAGTCATGTCACATGTCATGTAGAACTTCCCTGACTACAGATTGAAACTGTGGCCCCAGCAATGACAGCATGGAGTCAACCAATGGACTACTGGGGAAGCCCAATATTATATTATTGAATATGATTTTTTCCAAACTAAATCTCCCTTTCTCTGAGATGATTTATGCCTTCCTAGGGGGCTGTGCCCTACAGGTTAAGAATCCTCGTGTGTTCATTGCTTGGAATATTGCAGAGGAGAGATGCTCAGTGAGAATAATATTATATGAGAATAGTATTATAGTCCCTCCTCTTTCATTTTTCTTAAATATTAAAATGTTATAGATTCAAGATGACCAGCTTCTAGGTACTTTTAAACAAAAGCCATATTTCAGGGCAATATGTGAGTTTAACATTCTCTGTGTTTTAACATCTGTGTTTGGAGTTTTTAAAAATAAAGAAAGGGAATTCATGGCCTATTTACAAATCCATTCAAATGTTTTGTACCAATAGCGCCTAATACCTCAAAGGATCCAAGGGCATCTAATAACCAAATACATTTCAGGTATTAGAGAAGCCTCAGCAGGGTTGTCATCTTCATATTCTCATATTATAGAAACTGAAAGGGGAAAGAATAGTGCAGGGTGATATGTCAGATGGGATTCCCAGATTCACAGATGCTGAATTCTCAGTTTCCGGTGAGGATGGACAGTCATGCCATGAAGAACAAAGCCCAGCGGTGCCAAGTCAAGTTGGCCCAGATTAATGTTATCATAGGCCACATTCCCTAGCATTTCTTTCCTAAGAGAGTGCACCAACAATTATGATATCTGTTGATTAGAAAATCTGATGACATAGATGAATAATAATCAGATTGGGCAGTCAGATATTAATGTAAAATGTTATATAACTGTCTTTTAAAATGCATAGCATCTTAGGCCAAATGTCCAAAGATTCTTGACTTATACAAAAGAACAACAGTGTGTTTTTCCCCTTTCACAGGAAAGGACTCTATACATCTTTTTACATTCAAGATTGAGCAAGACTCACAGGTTTCTAAACAACATAGGATCATTTTCTGCAGGTGGGGCTTTTATTAGATGATGCTCATTTTCCCACACTGTGTACTTTTACAGTTGGAAACTCCAGTAGTGAATCTTCGATGAGCCTTCATGGAAATTATGCTTTGCCTACAACCCTCAACTCATCCTGGTGGGTGTGGTAATTTGCTGAAGTATAACAAGCTAGTGGTAAAGAACCCACCTGCCAATGCAGGAGACACCAGAGACGCGGGTTCAATCCCTGGGTGAGGACGATTCCCTGGAGGAGGACATTACAACCCATTCCAGGGTTCTTGCCTGGAGAATCTCATGGACAGAGGAGCCTGCTGGGCTACGGTCCATAGGGTCGCAAAGAGTGGGACACGACTGAAGCCACTTAGCAGGCACGCACACAGTAAGCGTTCAGGAAAATTAAAGCAGAGACAAAAGATGAAAGGGAGAAGGGAAACCAAGTAAATAAAGAATGTTAACTGGTTTCTTAGCTGGTGAGAGCCACCAAATCCCTCTCCTGGTTTCAATGCAACACAAACAGATTCACAAGGAAGGAATTGTACTGAGCAGCGGACTAAGGCAGTCTCAGCCTGTGCCGTCAAACCCTGCTCAGAATCTTGGCAAACTTACCTGGCTTACTTCACCAGCCCTATCCACCTCCTTCTCCACCCACAGCCTCCAGGTACTAAACTGCTTCAGAGCAGCTGACCTCAGCCCTACCTGAAGTCACACAAAGCAGCCTTCTCCGCATCACCATGTCCCTTGTAAGCCCTTGATAGTGTGTCAGTATTATCACAGCTGGCAATCACACACCTATGTCTTTTAAAGGGAAGTTTCATCTTTCAAAATTTAATTTTCTAATTTTTGCAACATTTCTGTGAGGTAGGGAGATTGAAAGTATATCCCTCTAATTGAATTTTTCACATGTTAAAGGTGATTAGAAGTGGTTTCCCCTCAACCTTGCGTGAGTTTCCCTTTTTAATCCTCCGAAATGCCCCAGTAGTAATGAGAGGGATGGAATATCTCCTGCTCCATTGAGACTGAATGTCCCTGGGAGAGAGGCTCCTGTTAAGGCCAATTACCATTCTAAACTGGGAGGCACCACATTTAATGTCAGCTCTAGTTCTTTTTTGAGGCTCACCAAAGAAGAGAGACCTTTGTGGAGAATGGTGGAGGTGGGGAAGGAGTGGCAGAAGGAAAAAGGTCTGAGGAGTTCTTAGCTCAAAAAACACAGGGGAGCTGCAACCTCCTCTCTCAACAAGGAAATAGCACTGTCAGTCAGAAAGCACAATGGGAAAGATTTTATAAAACCTGGGAACCAGTGCAACTTCTTCATGTTTGTATTAGGATTGTCAGTTGAGTCCTTGTCCTGCAGAAGACCCTGTCACCAAGTCGGGAGGATGGGGAAACCATACCCCAGCCCACAGCCCTATGGTGAGCAAGAGCATACCAAGGTTCTCCTCAAACTGGAAAACTTCTAAGGGGAATGCTAAGTCAGCCCTGAGCCAGAGAAGCAACTCAGGCTAAAAGCAGACTGAGCTGTGGGGTTCTAGAACCCTTAGTTTTACAGTGTGGCTGGTGCAGAATTGCTATCACACCAAAAGGAGGTAAAAGCCCAGTGGCATGGGGAACGTGGAGAAACAACATGGTCAGAAAAAACAAATCATTTCAGTTCGACAGTCCTGGGAGGTTTCAAGCCATTAAAGGTATATGCTGCTGCTGCTGCTGCTAAGTCACTTTATAGCAGACGCTTAATGTGTATGTCCATCTGGAATCCATCCTTGTTCTCATGGTAATAGCACCTTTATTTTCCCTGTGGAACATATCCCCTATTCTCAGCTCACCCTACTCACAGTCTCAGTGTAGACAGGTACCCTAAGCTTCAGTCAATTAATGCTGCTTGGCCACCATGATTGGTACAGGCTCAAGCATGTGAGCAATTTGTGATCAAAGAGATAACTGCTTAAGACTGTGTCAGCTGTTGTCAAAGAAAAGCTCTGTTCCCCTTGGACTTCTACCTTGTGAAGCTGAAAGTCTGAAGTTTCAGAGACTAGCGCAAGGCAAAACTGAAGCCTCCTGACATCCTTAGGGTTCCTGAAATCCTTAGGGTTCCTGAATTGACTCTACTCCTGGACTTTCCAGTTAGGTAATCAGAAACAGTTCCTTTTCTGTTTCAGCTGCGTGCACTTTGGTTTTCATTACTTGTACCTAGAGATACTAACTAATACAGAATAGCATCAAGTTTAAAAAAAGGGGGGAGGGGGAACTGGTACAAAAGCATAAAATTAAAAAATGAGCAAGCAGATTAATTTAACTAGAGTGAGAGTCCATATAGCAGAATAATGAGAAAACCATATGATCATCTCAATAGATGTTGAAAATGACTTGGACAGACTCCAACACCATATGTGATTTTTTTAAAACAAAAGAAAAGTAGAAATGGATGGTTACTTCCTTATCATAGTCAGGAACATCTATTTTAAACATCATACTTAGTGATGAAACAGCAAAGTCATCTAATTAAAATTTGCCACAAAATGAGGTAGATAGATAGACCAACAATTTATAGATTTGATATCTTCACAAATTCCTGAAATAATTATTTTTCTTCTTTTGTCCTTGGAGCTTGACCAAATGGATTTAAAGTTCATTGAAGAAAAAGCAGATAAGAACAGCTAAGACTTACTCTAAAAGATATTAAAATATTTTTTAGTACAACAATACAAATGGTATATTACTCATATAAAAACTGACCAGTGAATCAATGGAATTGTTCCATAAATGTGGTTTATGAAATTAATGATTTGGCAGGAAATTGGTTTTTATTTATTAAATATTTAATATTTAACTGAGCTTGGAATGAGTGCAAGCTTTCTAAAGTTAAAAGAAATACAAAAATAGAAAAGATGAGACAGTGTAGAAAGGTATTGCAAAGGAAGTGATTAGTAAGTTTCCTGGTATATATTTAACATATTCTGCTGCTGCTGCTGCTAAGTCACTTTAGTCGTGTCCGACTCTGTGCGACCCCATAGACAGCAGCCTACCAGGCTCCTCCATCCCTGGGATTCTCCAGGCAAGAACACTGGAGTGGGTTGCCATTTCCTTCTCCAATGCATGAAAGTGAAAAGTGAAAGTGAAGTTGCTCAGTTGTGTCCGACTCTCAGTGATCCCATGGACTGTAGCCTACCAGGCTCCTCTGTCCATGGGATTCTCCAGGCAAGAGTACTGGAGTGGGTTGCCGTTTCCCTCTCCTAACATATTCTAGGAAAACATAAATATCAAACTCAGGAAAAGAAATTGGCAAATATCTGAAGCTTAATATTTTTCACATATAAACATTTTTTCCCTAATTCAGTAAAGAAAATACTTATTTATTAACAGAACCTTAACTAAAGGAGATAAGTTGATCATTCTCAGGGCAAGAGATAAACTGCAAATGATCAACACAGGAAACAGGGACTCTTGGAATCTGCTAATGGGAAAGAAAACTGTTTAAACCTTCCTGAAAAGCAATTAGGTCCTGAATGTTAAGAACTGTAAAGAGTTCAGCCTTTTTGAACCAACAATTCTGCTCGAGGATACATACTGAGGATGCAATCAAAAGTCTAAATACACCAGTAAGAACAAAGTAGTTCAGGATGCTTTCATGTAAAAGAGCCAAAGTAGACCCAACTGAATCAATTTTTAATACATATATTTAAGTTTTTTTAAAAGAAATCACAAGGATATTTTCTAACAATTATTGAAAGTTATATAATTTTGAACATTATAAAGATTATTATTTATTCAATGTAAATGGCATAATTATACATTATTTTTATTACTTATGAAAGTTTTCTTCAGATTCCACACATAAGTGGCATCATATAGTATTTGTCTTTCTCTGTCTAATTTACTTAGCATAATGCCCTTGAGGTCCATTGGTATTGCTGCAAATGGCATTGTTTCATTCTTTTTTATGGCTGAGTAATATTCCATTGTGGGTTTCCCTGGTAGCTCAGCTGGTAAAGAATTCACCTGCAAAGTGGGAGACCCCTGTTTGATTCCTTGGTCAGGAAGATCCCCTGGAGAAGGGATAGGCTACCCACTTCAATATTCATGGACTTCCCTGGTGGCTCAGAAAGCAAAGAATCCACCTGCAAAGCAGGAGACCTGGGTTCTATCCCTGGGTTGGGAAGTTCCTTTGGAGGAGGGCATGGCAACCATTACAGGAGAATCCCCATGGATAGAGGAGCTAGGTGGGCTATAGTCCATAGGGTCACAAAGAGTCATACATGACTGATCGACTAAGCACAGCACAGAATAGTCCATTATATATACATATCACATCTTCTTTATCCATTTACATGTTGATGGGCACGTAGGTTGTTTCCTTATCTTGGCTATTGAAAATAATGCTGCAGCAAACATAAGGGTGCTTATCTCTTTTCTAGTTAGTGTTTTTCTTTTCTTTGAATAAAAACCCAGGAGTGGAATTGCTAGATCTTATGTTAGTTCTATTTTTAATTTTTCAAAGAATTTCCATACTGTTTTCCATAGTGGCTGCACCAATTTACATTCCCACCAACAGTACATGAGGCTTTCCTTTTCTCTACAACTTCACCAACACTTGATCCTCTGACTTTATTCATTTTATAGCTGAAAATTTGTACCTTTTTACCAACCTCTCTGTATTTCCACAACTTCCCACCCCTGGTAACTATTTTTCTACTTTCTAAGTTTGACTTCTTTACTTTTTGTTTTTAGAATTCACATATAAGTCATAGTGCAGTATTTGTCTTTTTCTGTTTGGCTTATTTCACTTAGCATAGTGCCTTCAAGTTCTATCTGTATGGCAAATGGCTGGATTTCCTCCCTTCTCATGGCTGAATAATATTCCATTTAATGTATATTCTCTCTCTCACACACACACTTCTTTATCCATTCATTAGGTTGTTTTATACTGTGTATATTACTGCAATGAACATGGGGATGTAGATATCTATTCAATATCCTTTTTTCACTTCCTTTGGATATATACTCAGAAGTGAGATTGCTGGATTATATAATAATTCTATTTTTAACCTTTTGAGGAACCTCCATACTGTTTTCGCTAATGGATGCCCCAATTTACATTTCCACCAATAGAGCATAGGGTTTCCTTTTCTCAATGTCCTTTCCAACACTTTTTCTCTCCTGTCTTTTTGATAATATCCATCCTAACATATGTGAAGTGATATCTCATTGTGGCTTTGATTTGCATTTCACTAATTATTGATGATGGGTGACTTTTCAAGTAACAGTTGGCCATTTGTATGTCTTCATTGAAAAAAAAATGTCTACTCATCTCTGCGCATTTTTTAACTGGGTTTTTAGGAGCTTTTTTTGCAAAGTAATTGAGTTGGATGAGTTCCTTGTATACTTTGGATAACAATCTCTTATCAGATATTTGCAAATATCCTCTTCTATTCAGTGGGATGTCTTTTCATTTTGTTGGTGGTTTTCTTTGCTGTGCAAGTGAACAAACAAGACAGAAAGGGACACATGGATACAAAGAACAAAGATGTTTGCCAGAGGAGAGGGGTGGTGAGAGGATGGACTGGTGAAGAGGATTAAGAGGTACAAACTCCCAGTTATAAAATAAATAAGTCACAAGGATGTAATGTACACATAGGAAATATAGTTGATAAAAACTTTGTATGATGATGGATAGTGTTGCCAAAAACTCGGCCTCTGTGCATCAGTACCAAATGGAACCTTAGAAATAGAGTTTTAGGTGAAGTAGAAAAGAATAGCTTTATTGCTTTGCTAGGCAAAGGGGGACACTGCAGGCTTCTGCCTCAAAAAAAAAAAAAAAACAACCCTGTATTTTGCAACCCAGGAGGATTTGGTGAGGACTTTTATAGCAATGGTTCAAGGGTGCGGTTGTTGATAAGGATAGGTTGTGCAAAGAGCCTGAATTCCTTTAATCTACTATCAGGTGGTCTCTTGAAGAGTTTCTCTGGTTCCTTTCAGTTCCGTCAGTCAGTTCAGTTGCTCAATCATGTCTGACTGTTTGTGAACCCATGGACTGTAGCATGCCAGGCATCCCTGTCCATCACCAAGTCTCAGAGCTTGCTCAAACTCACACCCATTGAGTCGGTGATGCCATCCAACCATCTCACCCTCTGTCTTCCCCTTCTCCTCCTGCCTTCAATCTTTCCCAGCATCAGGGTCTTTTCCAAGGAGTCAGTTCTTCGCATCAGGTGGCCAAAGTATGGGAGTTTCAGCTTCAGCATTAGTCCTTCCAATGAATATTCAGGACAGATTTCCTTTAGGATAGACTGGTTGGATCTTCTTGCAGTCCAGGGGATTCTCAAGAGTCTTCTCCAACACCACAGTTCAAAAGCATCAATTCTTCAGTGCTCAGCTTTCTTTATAGTCCAACTCTCACATCCATACATGACTAGTTGAAAAACCATAGCTTGGACTAGACAGATCTTTGTTGGCAAAATAACGTTTCTGCTTTTTAATTTGCTGCCTAGGTTGGTCATAGCTTTTCTTCCCAGGAGTAAGCATCTTTTAATTTCATGGCCTCAGTCACCATCTACAGTGATTTTGGAGCCCCCCCAAATAAAGTTTCTCACTGTTGCAATTGTTTCGCCATCTATTTGCCATGAAATGATGGGACTGGATGCCATGATCTTAGTTTTCTGAATGTTGATTTTTAAGCCAGCTTTTTCACTCTCTTGTTTCACTTTCATCAAAGGCTCTTTGGTTCTTCTTCACTTTCTGCCATAAGGGTGGTGTCATTTGCATATCTGAGGTTATTGATGTTTCTCCCAGCAATCTTGATTCCAGCTTGTGCTTCCACCAGCCTGGCATTTTACATGATGTACTCTGCATTGAAGTTAAATAAGCAGGGTGACAATATACAGCCTTGACATACTCCTTTCCCAAATTGGAACCAGTCTGCTGTTCCATATCCAGTTCTAACTGTTGCTTCTTGACCTGCATCCAGATTTCTCAGGAGGCAGGTCAGGTGGTCTGATATTCCCATCTCTTGAGAATTTTTCCCAGTTTATTGTGATCCACACAGTCAAAGGCTTTGCCATAATCAATAAAGCAGAAGTAGATGTTTTTCTGATATTCTCTTGCTTTTTCTATTATCCAGGAGATGTTGGCAATTTGATCTCTGGTTCCTCTGCCTTTTTTAAATCCAGCTTGAACAGCTAGAAGTTCTTGGTTCAGGTAGTATTTAAGCCTGGCTTGGAGAATTTGAGCATTTCTTTGCTAGTGTGTGAGATGAGTGCAATCATGCGGTACTTTGAACATTCTTTGGCATTGCCCTTCTTTGGGATTGGAATGAAAACTGACATTTTCCAGTCCTGTGGCCACTGTTGAGTTTTCCAAATTTGCTGGCATATTGAGTACAGCATTTTAACAGCATCATCTTTTAGATTTGAAATAGCTCAACTGGAATTCCATCACCTCCACTAGTTTTGTTTGTAATAAAGCTTTCTAAGGCCCACTTGACTTCACATTCCAGGATGTCTGGCTCTAGGTGAGTGATCACACCATCATGGTTATCTGAGTAATGAAGATCTTTTTTGTACAGTTCTTCTGTGTGCTCTTGCCTCCTCTTCTTAATATCTTCTGCTTCTGTTAGGTCCATACCATTTCTGCCCTTTATTGTGCCCATCTTTGCATGAAATGTTCCCTTGGTATTTCTAATTTTCTTGAAGAGATCTCTAGTCTTTCCCATTTTGTTGTTTTCCTCGATTTCTTTGCACTGATCACTGAGGAAGGCTGTCTTATCTCTCCTTGCTATTCTTTGGAACTCTGCATTCAAATGGGTATATCTTTCCTTTTCCTTTGCCTTTAGCTTCTCTTCTTTTCTCAGCTATTTGTAAGGCCTCAGACAGCCATTTTGCCTTTTTCATTTCTTTTTCTTGGGGATGGTCTTGAACACTGTCTCCTGTACAATGTCATGAACCTCCATCCATAGTTCTTTAGGTACTCCGGTTCCTCTAATCTGGAATAAAGGATACTGAACAGCTTCCATTGGGGATTTTAGTTCTGTAAAAAGCTCAAAGATATTGTTATATGTATTACTTGAAACAGAAGCCAAAGCTGCACCAGTGTTTCTTGATTGCTTCCCCATTATCTCTGAATCCCCTCCATTCCCTGATTAGAAACTGTTTTAAAGCCTTCTGTGCCCAGGAACCTCACAGGGTCCTACTCAGTTTCAATCATAACTGTTTTTATTAGAGTGATCATTTCAGAATGCATAAAAGTATCAAATCACTATTTCATACGCCAGAAATTAATGTAATATTGTATGTTGATCATAACTCAATTAAAAATAGTTTACTTTGATTTTTTTGTTAAAAAAAGGTCAGGAATGAAAATAAAAGGTAAAATTATAGTTGGTCATTTTAGATTGTCTCCTATTACTATAACAACCTAAAAGTGTCAGAATTTTTTATTTCCTTAATCAAGTTATACTTTGAATATACATAAAATATGTGAATTTTTATGTAATACCTTTTTGCTTTTAATAAATGGGATTTATTAAACATACAGATAGTTGTACTTTTATATGTTTTACTTAATTTTAACCTCAAATTAAAAGTATCTTTTTTAGAGACATAATTTGAGATAGGATCACCAAGGTCAGTTATGCATGAATTGTCTATGTGGATTATTCCTGTCACCTGAACTATGAAGGAAGGAGGGAAGGAATCACTCTTCTTCCATATGTCTCCTGATAACCATACTTAGACAATATCTTACAGGGGAGGGAAATGAAAGATTTAAAACTTTGAAATTAAGTGTCACTCAATTTTTAATTGTCTCAGAATAAGCAGTACCTTATTGGGTGTTCATTCAGTCAATCTGTGGGTGTATGCTATGCAAATGTTTTAACCTTTCTAAGCCTCAGTTTCACCATCTGTTTGATGAGGATTATGTGATACTATCTAAAAGAGTGCCTGCTCACAGCAAGCACTGTGGATGTAAGCTCTGTTGACTCCCACTGGCATCCCTGGCCAGCAGCAGTACCACACTACAGGTCAAAGGAATAGAGGAGCAAGGTGCCAACTCTGTGGCTGGGCCCCTGTCCCAGATCTTCTCCTTCTGCCCAGGCTGTGTTTCATTTCAGGAGAACATGACCTGGACACGCCCAGGGCAGAGGCATCTGTCCAAGTGGCTCTGATGGTTGGCCCTATGGTTAGAAATGTATTCTTTTGTAGGCCTTGTGAACCATTCACTGACAGCAGGAGTAGGAAAGGAATTCCCATGCTTGATGCTCAGGTACTGTCTGTCACTCAAACAACAAGCCTAGTGTATGTGAGGACAATTCACACCCTGGTTGCCCTTGTCAGTCTTGCTTCTTAATATCCCTGAAGTTTAGAAAAATCTAAACTAAGTTTAGATTTGTTTTCTTTTTTCTTTTGTTGTTGTTGTCTTAGATCTCTTTTCTTTTCTCTTTTTTATTAATATTAAAAGTATCATTAAAGTGATAAAAATACTACTTTTTATTGGAGTATAGTTGCTTTACCATGTTGTGCTAATTTCTGCTATATAGCAAAGTGAATCAACTATATATTTACAAATATCCTCTCTTTTTTGGATTTCCTTTCCATTTAGGTCACTACAGAGCACTGAGTAGAGTTCCTTGTGCTATACAGTAGGTTTTCATTAGTTATCTATTTTATACATAATAATCTATATATGGGGCTTCCCAGGTGACTCAGTGGTAGAGAATTTGCCTGCCAAGCAGAAGATATCGGTTCGATCCCTGGAGATGGAAATGGCAACCCACTCCAGTATTCTTGCCTGGGGAATCCCAATAGACAGAGGAGCCTGGTGGATCACAGTCCATAGGGTTGCAAAGAGTTGGACACGACCTGGTGACTAAACAGAACAGAGTGTGTATATCAATTTCAATTTCCCAATTCATCCCTCCCTCCTTGCCCCCTTGGTATCCTTACTTTTGTTCTCTGCATCTATGTCTCTATTTCTGCTTTTCAAATATGATCATCTATATAACTTTTCTAGATTCCACATAACTGATTAGATTTTAAAGAAAGTTTTTGCTAACAGTGTCACCTTATATTCGAGGAATGAAGTGCCAGTATTAAGCTAACTTTTAGGCAGATGTCCTTGCCCACGTTGTGTCTATTTTCCTTCAGGTCTCTTTTTAAGATCTCCAAAAGAGGCACTGTTTTCAACAAGTTAGAAATAAAACCATTTCCTCTGTTAAAATGCAAATACACAAGGGGGGATCAAAAGACATACTATACCTTGTCTGTTGTTCCTATCTTCCAAAAGATGATTTCTGAGGGCAGGCTTACTAGGGTGAGGAGTGCTGCTCTCTGGACAGGAGGAATATAGCCCACCACTGGTGAGGGACATTGGGGGAAGACTGAAGACCTTGCCCTTCATCCCCTGTGGCTGCCACAGGCCACATCTTGCAGCACAGGTGTAGCCCCCTCTGCCTGCACCCCCTCTCTGGGGTTCCACCCTTTTCATCTCTGTCCTTTCATGACCAACAGGAAGCCCTAGGGATGTTTGTATGTTCTTTCTCATGGTTGAAGACATTTTCTTATTTCTTTCATAAAAGCTAACACTTGCACATTTTGGTACCTGCCCAAGGTAGAGTTAAGGAAACAAAATAAAAGCTCCTCTGACCCTTTCATCACATCTGGGTTAGAGGCAAAGTAGAGAAGAGTTTGGTGAGTTCCAAATATTGGCAAGCCCCATTATTACAGTCATCTTAATTTTCTCTAAAATGTATTTAATCTTTTCCAAACTTACCTGCCTAGGCAACCACCTCGTGGCTTGACCTTCTGCCACCACATGGGAGGCTGGGAAAGGGAAGTGACTTCCCAGAGAGGAGGCTGCCCTTCAGCCAAGGTCAGATAGTGCTGCTAAGCTGTCCAGGAAAAGGCCATTGCAATCGGTGCTTTTTTGCAAGATACCTGATTTGAACTTTCTCATGTGCCATGAGCATCTTGATAGCAGCACAGTTGGGGGCTGTTAAGTATACCTGGTGGATGGGTAACTTATTCCCTTTTTCAAACTAGGAAACTCTTGGCTACCTGCTGTAAACTAAATACTTCTCTCCTTGGAAACCTCAGAATGGATCTGTGTGATATCAAACACCTATGCTGGGAAAAACAGAGCAAACAAAGCCATAGGGACTGCCTTTGAAACAGAGCCTGGGAACCCATCAACCACACCGAGCGTTTGTTTGCTTTCCTTGTTTCCCCAGACTGCGCTCACCTGGAGGCAACAGCCTGCACGTTGTCGTTTGTTGGGATGAGGCGGGGCGAGGGAAAGGAGGCACCTTGGCTGGCTTGTCAAAGCCTCTCCAACGGGAGACTGTTTAAAAAGTCCCTATCTTAAGTAACCCTCAACTTGCTGTTCCTTTCTCTTGGGGCCCTGCCAAGGGCTGCGGCTGACTCAGCTCAGGCCCAATTCTGCTGTCATTACTTAAACCCAAAGTTCCTGGTTCCCTGGCTTTGGTGGGGAGTTTGCCCACATAGAGGATAGGGATAGAACCTTGGCAGGGACTGGCTTTGTGTTAGGTGTGTCTGAGGCTCTTTTTCCTCTATGAGTACTGATTTCTGGCATCAAAGGGATTAAGGAAGCAACCTCTCTTTTCCAGGAGTGGCCCAGTTGAGGACACATAAATCCGATGTTGCTCAAGCAGGAGGGTGGGGAAGAGAACACTGATCAACACTGATAATGGAATAAGAGGCAGGCCTTTTGAATCTTTCAGGTGAGGACAGAGGTACTCCAGTTCTTTTGGTTGGAAGCTACTTCTTATAAGGATGCAAAAGGAAGGGACCATTCTTTTCTTTTTTTATTTTTTTTAAAAAATTTATATTTATATTAGGTCATAGTTGACTTACAACGTTGTGTTAGTCTCAGGTGTACAGCAAAGTGATTCCGTTATATATTTGTGCCTACATGCTAAGTTGCTTCAGTTGTTTCTGACTCTTTGCGACCCCATGGACTGTAGCCCATCAAGCTCCTCTGTCTACGGGGTTCTCCAGACAAGAATACTGGAGTGGATTGCCATGCCCTCTTCAAGGGGATCTTCCCAAACCAAGAATTGAACCTGCATCTCTTATGTCTCCTGCATTGGCAGGCAGGTTCTTTACTGCTAGTGCCACCTGGGAAGACCTCAGTTCTTTTCCCTTATAGGTTATCAGAGAGTATTGAGCAGAGTTTCTTATACTAAACAGTAGGTCCTTGTTGGTTGTCTAGTTTATATAGACAAGAATATATCTGCTAATCCCAAACTCCCAATTTATCCCTCCCCCCCTTCCTGTTTGGTAACCATAAGTTTGTTTTCTATGTCTGTGAATCTGTTTCTGCTCTGTAAACAAGTTCATTTGTATCTATTTTTTAGATTCTACATATAAGTGATATCAGGATATTTATCTTTTTCTGTCTAACTTACTTCACTTAGTATGATAATCTCTAGGTCCATCAGTGTTGCGGAAAATGGCATTATTTCATTCTTTTTCATGACTGAGTAATGTTCCACTATATATATATGTCCATCAACAGATAAATGAGTAAAGAAGATGTGGAAAGGGACCTTTCTTTACCAGGATTGAAATGCCATATAGGAAAAAACACAGACCTTGTTGCCTGTGATTTTCTCTACTCCAGGGCTCAGCCACTGGGGTGCTCTGTTGCCTCACTATCTCTGTAGTGAGATCAGACGGAGTGAAAGTTGGAACCCTGGAGGGGCCAAAGCAGGAGATGGCTAGGATACTGAATGGTTGAAACTCAAAGAGAATGGACTGTGAAAGTGAGAGTCGCTCAGTCATGTCCAACTCTTTGCAACCCCAAGGACTACACAGTCCATGGAATTCTCCAGGCTAAAATACTGGAGTAGGTAGCCATTCCCTTCTCCAGGGTATCTTCTCAGCCCAGGGATTGAACCCAGGTCTCCCACATTGCAGCCAGATTGTTTACCAGCTGAGCCACAAGGGAAGCCCAAGTGGACTGAGAACACATGGACGTGGTTTAGTGGTTCCTGTCACATCTGCCAGTTTAGGGCTGCAGCCTTTTCCAAAAGGCCCCAGTCAAGTCTTATGGTCATCATAGGGATTCCATGTGACTGAACTGTGAGCACACAATGTAATCCCTGCAATGACCCTAAGAATTGACTGGGGCCTTTTGGAAAAGATTGCAGCCCTAAACTGGTAGGTATGAGAGGAACCACTAAACCATGTGCAATGATAAAGAAAAGGGCCAGAAAAAGTCCTGAGGAAAGGAGTAGAGAAAGAGAAAAAATCATCAAATTAAGGGTCAGAACCTCGGCTTTGTACTGTATAGGAATCAGCAGGAAATTCTGAGATTTCATTCACTCAGGAGTTTAGAAAGAGATCCAAAATAAAGCCCTCCCACAAGAGGAATTACTGTCACTCTTAGAACAGTGAAGAGGCCCAAGTGGTCATATATATATCATGCCAAGTGGGGAGACAATGTACATGAAGTTATAAGAAGGTGCTATCAAGTGAAGGCTTGGGGTTAAAAATGGTGAGAATTGGAAGAGAACTCAGACTAAAATCTTGTGTCTTGTCAAGCAAATCAGTTGCCAGCCCACCTGAAATCACATCTATTTCATAAGCTGCTGGCCTGCAATGGTACACTCCAGACAGTAACATCGTAGTATATGTGCTGCCGAAGAGAGCATAAGACATTAACATCTTGATGATAATCACCAAGCCAACCTATCTACTAGGCCATGTGTTTACTTGTAAATATACCTTAACTTTAGGTCTTATGACAATAAAAGAAGAGATTTATTGAAAGTGGCAAAACATATTTTAATATACAAGTCAATGCAATTAATATGTACTACAAATAATTTTTTTTAAGTGGCACTATTACCTGTACGTAGATCAGGAAGCAACAGTTAGAACTGGACATGGAACAACAGACTGGTTCCAAATAGGAAAAGGAATACGTCAAGGCTGTATATTGTCACCCTGCTTATTTAACTTATATGCAGAGTATATCATGAGAAACGCAGGGCTGGAGGAAGCACAAGCTGGAATCAAGATGGCCGGGAGAAATATTAATAACCTCAGATATGCAGATGACACCACCCTGATGGTAGAAAGTAAAGAAGAACTAAAGGACTTCTTGATGAAAATGAAAGAGGAGAGTGAAAAAGTTGGCTTAAAGCTCAACATTCAGAAAACTAAGATCATGGAATCCAGTCCCATCACTTCATGGCAGATAGATGGGGAAACAGTGGAAACAGTAGCTGACTTTATTTTTCTGGGCTCCAAAATCACTGCAAATGGTGATTGCAGCCATGAAATTAAAAGACTCCTACTTCTTGGAAGGAAAGTTATGACCAACCTAGACAGCATATTAAAAAGCAGAGACATTACTTTGCCAACAAAGGTCCGTCCGGTCAAGGCTATGGTTTTTCCAGTGGTCATGTATGGATGTGAGAGTTGGACTATAAAGAAAGCTGAGCACCAAAGAATTGATGCTTTTGAAGTGAGGTGTTGGAGAAGACTCTTGAGAGTCCCTTGGACTGCAAGGAGATCCAACCAGTCCATCCTAAAGGAGATCAGTCCTGGGTGTTCATTGGAAGGACTGATGCTGAAGCTGAAACTCCAATACTTTGACCACCTGATGTGAAGAGCTGACTCATTGGAAAAGACCCTGATGCTGGGAAAGATTGAAGGCAGGAGGAGAAGGGGACGACAGAGGATGAGATGACTGGATGGCATCACCGACTCTATGGACATGGGTTTGAGTGGACTCAGGGAGTAGGTGATGGACAGGGAGGCCTGGCGTGCTGCGGTTCACGGGGTCGCAAAGAGTAGGACACGACTGAGCGACTGAACTGAACTGAACTGAACTGATTATAAATTTGCCATTTTTCTTCATGTAGGAGCTGTTGGGAGCTCAGGCTGGGGATGGTCTGTTGTCAAGCTCTGCTGAATTTCCTCCACCTGTGTAGTGCTTCTCTGAACAGGCAGATCTTTTCTCAAAACCCCATTTGATTATGTCATGGCTTTTCCTCATAGTTCCTGCTGATGAAGTTGCTCTAAGTTAATGTTAGAATAGTCTTCATCAGGCATGGCTAATAATTTTTTGCTTCCTGCCAATCCCATATGGAAATATTGACAATCTATTCTGCCTGGGGCCCAAGGATAAGTACTCATTCCATTTCCCCTCTAGCTCTTCCTCTATCTTCATGGTTCCAAATTAGCCCTGAGTTTCCTGCTTTCTATTCTCTGCCGTGGCGGCCATGGAAGAAGTTAAATTCTCCACCTTGGGTTAAGTTAGAGCATCCCTTGATACTACACAGAAACAGGAACTTGATGCATCTTTCTGTGTAATGCTGGCAGGAGTTCCCTCTGTAACTGCCACTCAGGAATTGTTTCTATCGAGCGGCTTTATGTCACCTTTGGTGAATGTGTTAATTATTTGATCCATAAATAGGTCCAAGCTCTTCTACCCACTCTGCTGCTGCTGCTAAGTCGCTTCAGTCGTGTCCGACTCTGTGCGACCCCATAGACGGCAGCCCACCAGGCTCTGCCATCCCTGGGATTCTCCAAGCAAGAATACTGGAGTGGGTTGCCATTTCCTTCTCCAGTGCATGAAAGGGAAAAGTGAAAGTGAAGTTGCTCAGTCATGTCCGACTCTTAGCGACCCCATGGACTGTAGCCTACCAGGCTCCTCCATCCATGGGATTTTCCAGGCAAGCGTACTGGAGTGGGGTGCCATTGCCTTCTCCTCTACCCACCCATCCCCCCAATACTATATGTAGTTAGTGAAACGTTCCATATTTCCCACGATAAGGGCTACGGCCACTCCAACCATCATCATAACACCCTGCTACCTTACATTTGTATACTACTTCACAGTTTTCAAGGTGCTTTCACTTGATCTTTACCCTGTTTGATCTGCATGACCTCCTATGACCTATTCATAGTACCTGTTATTACTCTTTCTTCAAAGGAAGATTTTGAAGGTTACATGTCATCGCAAGGTCACGACTTGGCCCAAGGGCACAGGGCTAGTAAGAGGCAGAGCCGAGGAGAAGCAGATCCCTCAAGGTGTTCATAGTGATCAAGGGCCCTCCTCTTCCCCAGCATGTGTCCAGCTCCAGAGGGAGCTGCTCTCTGAAAGCTGGGAATGATGAAGCTTGGAGAGCATCTGACAAACTAATTTACATATGCTAATATTCAATGTTGATCAGTTTCAACATGTCACCCCTCTCAAGGACAGCATTTTAATGAGCTTCATTCAGTTATATAACATGAAGGAATATTTTTCCAAATATAAAGTTGGAGGCATCAGTGAGAATTTGGCCAGGGAGTAGGTACTGGTAGAAAATGGGAGCATTTTCACATCCATCAAATCACATCATGTCCAGGATCCCCATTTGATGAACTCCCTATTCTTCAGGATGTCACCCCACCTGAAAGGTGTTGGTTTACACACTTACTAGGAGCCGGAATACAGGCTGTGGCCTTCATTTCCAGCCATGCATGGGAGGGTCACATAGAACTGAACTCTGCCAATAACTGGAAGAACAAGGAAATGAGCCCACCCCTAGAACTTCTGGAAAGAAATGCAGCCTTGTGAACACCTTGATTTTAACTCAGTGAGTCTGCAGATATGACTTATAGAACTATAAGATAACACATTTGTGTGTGTATTTGGCTGCGAGGCATGTGGGATCTTAGTTCCTCAACCAGGAACCAAAACCCATGTCCATCACAGGGAAAGTGTCTTGAATGCACACTTAACTCTTCAGATGTGCATCGGCTCCTCTCGTGCATTTCCCCCAGGGCAGTTTTGCTTGAGGACTCATCACCATCAGTGCTATAAGATCTCTGATGGTGAGAAACAGCCTGGCATCCCAGATCTTGGACCCGTGGCAAGCATCAAGGGTTAACTGGCATTGCACAAAGCAAGCCTGGCTCAACCCCGAGAATCTCTTTTTCACATTTGCTGCTTATTCATAACCCAAGCCCATCTGCTGCGCAAGGAACGATCAGCCGCTCCTATTTCAGATGTCAACCACCCCAGCTGTTTCTCTCTCCCTGTAAACGCGAAGGGGGAAAGCAATTACCACAATGTTAATATTATGCCCTGATTATCTCTATGCAGTGAGCTGAGGACTGATGAAATCCCCTCGGGGCCCACTGTCACTTCAGCCCCACGCGGTGCTCACCTCTGCAGTGCAGCCCAGTGCATAACCTCCCAGGAAGGCCCAAGGGAACCTCAGAGCTTCGGCTGTGACCCTGGCTACCTGGAAATGCCAAGGTGAACATGGTGTGTAAGGAAAAATTGAGAAATCACTTGGGTCCTGCGGGGCTTTGAGAGTGAAGTCTACATTAAATTAGATCATGAGGCTTAAAGATGCCCTATGTAGCGCAGGATGACTCTTAGATCTGCCTCGATAGAGACTCTAAGAGACATCATTTCTTCCATCAGCATTCTTTGGTTTAAAGTGAATGTCAGACAAAAGCTATCATTGAGAATATGTTGCCCTCTCTGGTTTTTCACTACTATCCTGAGACAGCAGGAGCTGGAATGATCTGACTCATCAAGAAAGCTTTCTTCATTTTTTCCTAAATTTGTATTAAGCATCAGCACATTCTCCCTCAGTTGTAAGCAGGCACCAAAGCACCTCATCTGAGGTGCTCTGAGATACAAAATTTAATGTGGACCTTTTCCTGCCCTCCTCAGACTTCATGATGCCTGATCCTAGGGGAAGAACTTTAAAAAAGAGATTGAGTCAGAATCGGTCTTCCTGGCTTCAGTTCTTGGCTCTGTCACTTTCAATGCATGTGACCTCAAGGTCCATGACTTGTTTGTGCCTCAGTTTCCTCATTTATGAAAGGAGGATAGTGCCTATGAGAGAATTAAAGGAGCTGATGAGCATGAAGTGTTTAGAACAGGCCCTGGCCATGCTAAGTGAAATATTGATGTTGCTATTTTTCTACTCCTCTATCTGAAAGGGATTTCATGTGATGAGATCTGGGTAGAATACTGGGGAAGGAAGGCCCCAGAGATGTATAGGTACGCTATGCCTCGGACAAGGGAATTCAAGATTGGAGAGAGACTGGAGGCCACAGAAAGCCCAAGGAAAAAGTAATGAAGGAATAAGGGTTCTCAATGTGTTCCAAGTTAATAAAGTCACCCAGGGGACAGAGGGCGGTGTGCATGGTGGCAGGAAAGGGGTTAGAGTGAGCAGGGAAGTTACATTTGAAACAGATTAGAAAAGGCCCCAAATGATAAACCGAGGCATAGAGAGTAAGATGAAATATCAATAGAGAGTAAGACGAAATATCAGTAACCTTAGATATGCAGATGACATCACCCTTATGGCAGAAAGTGAAGAAGAGCTAAAGAGCCTCTTGATGAAAGTAAAACAGGAGAGTGAAAAAGCTGGCTTAAAATTCAACATTCAGAAAACTAAGATCATGGCATCCAGTCCCATAACTTCATGGCAAATAGATGGGGAAACAATATAAACAGTGTCAGACTTTACTGTTTTGGGCTCCAAAATCACTGCAGATGGTGACTGCAGCCATGAAAAGACACTTGCTCCTTGGAAGAAAAGCTATGACCAACCTAGGCAACATATTAAAAAGCAGAGACGTTACTTTGCCAACAAAGATCCTTCTAGTCAAAGCAATGGTTTAAAAAAAAAAAAGGCAATGATTTTTACAGTAGTCATGTATGGATGTGAGACTTGGACTATAAAGAAAGCTGAGCACCAAAGAATTGATGCTTTTGAACTGTGGTGTGGAGAAGACTCTTGAGAGTCCCTTGGACTGCAAGGAGATCCAACCAGTCAGTCTTGAAGGAAATCAGTCCTAAATATTCATTGGAAGGACTGATGTTGAAGCTGAAACTCTAATACTTTGGCTACGTGATGAACTGACTCCTTGGAAAAGACTGTGATGACGAGAAAGATTGAAGGCAGGAGGAGAAGGGGAAGACAGAGGATGAGAAGGTTGGATGGCATCACCAACTTGATGCACGTGAGTTTGAGTAAGCTCTGGGCATTGGTGATGGACAGGGAAGCCTGGCATGCTGCAGTCCATGGGATCACAAAGAGTCAACACAACTGAGTGACTGAACTGAACTGAACTGATAAACCGAGGATCAAGGATATGTTTCTATAAGGAGTGGGAAGCCTTGGTAAGTTTCTAAGAAAATAACCTAAATACATTCATATTTTTAGAAACCGTAGGTGCAGGCAGTTTGGAAGATTGAAATGGCAGAAAGCACGGGGAGACTCCTGTCAGTAAGTTGAGGCAAAGTTCTGACCCATGGCAACGGAGTGCAGATGAGTGAACTGGGCCATTATCAGAGGGCTGCAAGGGTCAGCGAGAAGTTCAAGGGGAAGTGGAAGTGAGGCTCAGGGTCCAGGCACGTGGGAGGAGGGAGACCCCTCTGCTTGCTTAGGGGACACAGGAGGATGAGGAACATTGGGACTTCCCTGGGAGCTGACCTGGTTCAGGGTGCCTGTAAGGGACTCCTGAGGAGCCTCAAGGCAGGGAGCAGGGCCTTTCCTTTATCTGTACTTGAACAAGCCATGTCTCCCACCAGCAACAGGGATGAGCCCTGAGATTCCATTCACCTACCATGATGGGAATACCAGACCACCTGACCTGCCTCCTGAGAAACATGTATGCAGGTCAAGAAGATACAGTTAGAACCATACATGAAACAATGGACTGGTTCCAAATTGAAAGGAGTACGTCAAGGCTGTATATTGTCACCCTGCTTATTTAACTTACATGCAGAGTACATCATGGCAAATCCTGGGCTGGATGAAGCACAAGTTGGAATCAAGATTGCTGGGAGAAATATCAATCACCTCAGATATGCAGATGACACTACCCTTATGGCAGAAAGCAAAGAGGAACAAAAGAGCCTCTTGAAGGTGAAAGAGGAGAGTGAAAAAGTTGGCTTAAAACTCAACATTCAAAAAACGGAGATCATGGCATCTGGTCCCATCACTTTATGGCAAATAGATGGGGAAACAATGGAAACAGTGACAGACTTTATTCCTTGGGCTCCAAAATCACTGCAGATGGTGACTGCAGCCATGAAATTAAAAGATGCTTGCTCCTTGGAAGAAAAGCTATGACCAACTTAGACAACATATAAAAAAGCAGAGATATTACTTTGCCAACAAAGGTCCGTCTAGTCAAAGCTTTCGTTTTTCCAGTAGTCATGTATGGATGTGAGAGTTGGACTATAAAGAAAGCTGAGCACCAAGGAATTGATGCTTTTGAACTGTGGTGTTGGAGAAGACTCTTGAGAGTCCCTTGGACTACAAGGGGATCCAACCAGTCCATCCTAAAGGAGATCAGTCCTGAATATTCATTGGAAGGATTGATGTTGAAGCTGAAGCTCCAATACTTTGGCCACGTGATGCGAAGAGCTAACTCACTGGAAAAGACCCTGATGCTGGGAAAGATTGAAAGCAGGAGGAGAAATAGATGACCAAGGATGAGATGGTTGGATGGCATCACCAACTCGATGGACATGAGTTTGAACAAGCTCCAGGAGATGGTGAAGGACAGAGAAGCCTGGCATGCTGCAGTCCATGGGTTCACAAAGTTTCGGACATGACTGAGCAACTGAACAACTACAGAGCCAATCAAGCCCTGCCTCCTGGAGGGAGGGGAACTCTAGAGGGAGGGGATCCCAGCAGGCACTTTGTGGGCCAGAAGTTTGCTCAGTTTATTCTATCTCACTGTAAATGTCCTACATTTTATAATGAAAAGTCTTATTTCATGAAGCAGATAATTATGGTATATGTGCACATGTGTATGAATGTGTGCATGTGTGCCTGGGCCTGTACATGACATGCATGAGCTAGAATATGTGTGTACGTACGGGCATCAGCACATATGCATGTGTTTGTGCCTTTAAGTTTGGGGAGACAGTGGACCAGTAAGAAGAGTCAAATTTGCAAGATAAGGTGTCTCAGAATTCTAACCCTGTCCGCAAACACCCCTCACCCATCCCGCTACTCTGAAATCTCTTTCATGGTGACCTGACTCTTCCTAGAAAGAAAACTGAACCATACACATCACAGTGGAAAAAGTCAGTGGATGGACTTGCCCCTCAATTAGACAGTTGTGTGACCTTGTGTGGGTTATATACTGGGCTTCCTCACTTGTCAGTACGGATAATTGCAAGGATTGTAGAAGTATTGTAAGGATTAAATAATACAAGACAGCAAAGCCTCCCATCTACTGAGTGCAAAGTCAACTATCACTGTGGCATAATGCTGACAAACTGATACTGCTCACAGTCAGGGGTGGAGTCAGACCTGGCACCTTCCTAGCCCAGTCCGTGTTATATGCTGGTGTAGCTTTGGAGTCCCAGCTCCCCCAGCATGTGGCCTGTACCCCTCTGTGCCTGAGCTTCCCTTCATGCAACACGAAGATGGATGCTGATCATGCACCTTCTGAACCGAGTTACCGTGAAGATGAAATGAGCTGGTATGGGTAAAGTGGTGATAATCATGCCTGGCATCTAATAGGTACCATGCCAGTTTACCTGCTGATACTTCTACAGTAGAGGAAAGGCAGAGACAAGGGAGGGAGTGCATCTCTGGTCCTGTCACTGAAGACCAGCTTTTCTGATGGCCAGGCCTGAGAACACAGCAGGACCACAGCTATCCCTGAAACTGGCAAGCTATGACTATAGGTTTGGTAGGCTGTCCTTCTGGTGTCATTTCCAAACCTGAACTAAGAACAACTTCCAAAGTACTGTGCCAGAAAATGCTAGGCTATCTCAGTGTGATGACTTCAAGGAGGTGGCACTAGTTTGTGTATGTGCGTGTCAGTCGCTTAGTCATGTCTGACTCTTTGTGACCGCATGGACTGTAGCCTGCCAGGCTCCTCTGTCCATAGGATTTCCCAGGCAAGACTACTGGAGTGGGGTGCCATTTCCCTCTCTGAAGGATCTTACAGACCCAGGGCTTGAAAGTGGGTCTCCTGCCTTGGAGGTGGGTTCTTTACAGTCTGAGCTACTAGGGAAGCCCTCTTATTCAAATATCTTTATTAAATATTACATTCCTACTCAGTCACCACTTTTTGAAGGATTAAGAACAAGCTGAGAAAATGAGGAGAGACCCATGAAACTAGCCCCAGGCCTAAGAATCACTGCCCGCCTGCGAACAAGGGGTGTCCCATTCTGAGAAATCCCAGTGCACATCAATCAAAACCTAAGTCTGTAAAAAACAGAGCATAGATTTCTGGGAAGGGAGTGAAGAGAATCAATCATTTGCATTATCAAAGGATCCTTTGCTTCAGGGGGAAAAGAAACCACAAAGAAAAAGAAAAAAAACACATTAAAAAAATTTTAAAAGGATTCTCCACATGGTCTGTTTAAATGGCATCCTTTATTGGTGAATTTCAACCCTGCTTCAATTTGCAAATATTGGATTTATATAACGGAGAGTAAACCATATGTTCCTGAGGAGAATTAAAAATGTGTAAAGTGAGGTACCCCTGTACGAATGATATTTGGGAGAAATTAAAACAAACCAGAGCTTTTCTTTATAAAGAGATCCAGTTATTTCACTCAGAGTGTGTGAGCTTAGACATCAGCTGAAAAACAGCTGCTTCTCAGAGGAGGATGAGCCAAAAGAATGAGGTTGGGAGGAAGTTAAGATGAGAGCTGTTTAGTTCTTTAATGCTCCTGTATATGGATAAAGGGGTGAGAAGGAGGGGACCGTCTTTGGCCTGAGCAGTGGCTCCAGCAGTTCTAGAAGCTTCTGCCTCCCTGAATATGATCTACCCGCATGGCGGCTGGAGTGGAGGACCAGGGTCACACACATGGTGCAGTGATACAAAGGGGCCAGCGGGCCAGGCACCTGTGAAGCTGCAGCCATAATACATTCTTCAGAAGCTGCTTTTTGACTTAATACAGCACAATTTTCCATCCCATATGTGCAAAGCATTTCATCCATGAGTGTCTTCTTGGCTTATTTGAGCTTCCTTTCTTTCCAGTCAAAAAAATAATCAGAAAATAAAAACTCTCAAACTCCAACTCATCACACACAAATATTTTGCTTCTGACATCCATTCCATTTTCTTCTCAACAACTGGCATATTTTAACCTGTAGAGGTTCAACCGCCCTCCTCTGCTTTTGATTAATGCAAGTTCCCTCTTTCCTGGGTTTGAACCCAATCACATTATACAGGGTACTTTGCTAAGTGTTCTGAGGCGTAACAGGGGATCATGAACAGCTGTCTTAAAGGAGCTTACATTTTAATTTAATGTAATTTAACTTTAATTTAATTTCCATGTAACTGCCTGTCTGATTTTCTCAATTTCTACTGTAGATTACCCACTCAAAAAAAAACAAATGCTTCTAGAAACTTGCAAACTGACACTTTAGCTCTTGTGAAGTTGATGTGGGGAATACATGTGTCTATGTGCACACACAAACACACACACAAAGATACAAAGACATCCAAAATAACCTCAGATTTTATGTTGTAATCATAAAATTTTTAGCTAGGAAATGCTGAGCAGCACTTTCCTTGAAATAGTACTTAGCAGTTAACTGAATGAATAGGTTGTATCTTTTTTTCTAATACTCCCTTCTCCTATTTCTCTGACCACACACCAGGCAAACCCCTAACCACCATTTTCTGTACCTATGAGCTTGACTTTTGTGTGTGTGCATTTTTTTGTGTCTATGTTTTTTAAGGTTTGCTAGTTGTTTTTTTTTTTTAAGATTCCAGAAATATCAGAGATCAAATGGTATTTATCTTTCTCTGTCTGACTTATTTCACTTAGCATAATGTACACCAAGTTCATCCACACTATCATAAATGGTAAGATTTATTTCTTTTTTATGGCTGAATAATATTCTATTGCATATGTATGTATGTATATATATATTACTATGGACAGTGACTGCAGCCCTGAAATTATAAGATGTTTGCTCCTTTGAAAGAAAGCTATGACAAACCTAAACTGCATATTAAAAAGCAGAAACATCACTTTGCCAACAAAAGTCCATATAATCAAAGCTATGATTTTCCCAATAGTCATATATGGATGTGTGAGTTGGACCATAAAGAAGGCTGAGTGATGAAGAATTGATGCTTTCAAATTGTGGTGCTAGAGAAGACTCCTGGGGCTTCCCAAGTGGCACTGCTGGTAAAGAACCCACCTGCCAAAGCAGGAGACATAAGAGACATGGGTTCTATCCCTGGGTTGGGAAGATCCCCTGGAGGCAGGCATGGCAACCCACTCCAGTATTCTTGCCTGGAAAATCCCCATGGATGGAGGAACCTGGCAGGCTACAGTCCATGGGGTTGAAAAGAATCAGAAAGCCCAACTGAAGCAACTCAGCATGCATGCACGGAGAAGGGTGCAGCAGAGAAATGAGATGGTTAGATAGCATCACTGACTCAATGGACATGAATTTGAGCAAACTCTGGAAAATAGCTTCCCTGGTGGCTCAGATGGTAAAGCGTCTGCCTGCAGGGTGGGAGACCCGGGTTCGATCCCTGGGTTGGGAAGATCCCCTGGAGAAGGAAATGGCAACCCACTCCAGTACTCTTGCCTGGAAAATTCCATGGACAGAGGAGTCTGGTAGGCTACAGTCCAAGGGGTCGCAAAGAGTCAGACATGACTGAGCGACTTCACTCACCGAAAGATAGTGGAAAACAGAGGTGTCTGCCATGCTGCAGTCCAGGGGGTCTCAGAGAGTCAGAGACAATTTAATGACTGAACAACAACAATATATGTATATGTGTATACATACACACACACCATATTTTGTTTATCCATTCATTCATCAGTGGATACTTAGGTTGTTTCTATATCTTGGCTATTGTAAATAATGCTGCAATAAACATGTAAGTGTATATTACCATTTCAACTTAGTGTTTTCATTTTCTTTGGATAAATACCCAAAAGTGGAATTGCTAGATCATATGGTAGACCTAGTTTCAATTTTATGAGGTACCTGCATACTGTTGTTGATAATTATTGTCCTGTTTTACATTCTCACCAACAGTACATAATGGTTTCCTTTTCTCTACATCCTAACCAACATTAGTTAATTCTTGTCTTTTTTATAATACCCATTCTAGACAGTATAAGGTAGCATCTCATTGTGATTTTTGTTGACATCTTTTCATGTACCTGTTAGCCTTGTGTATGTCTTCTTTGGAGAAAGTATCTGTTCATATCTTCTATTTTGTACTGGATTTTTTTCATCTTTTTGCTACTGAGTTGTACGAATTCTTTGTATATTGGATATTAGCCCCTTAACATATAAATGATTTGGAAATATTTTTTCCCACTCATTATGCTGCACTTTCATTTTGTTGATGGTTTCCTTTGCTGTGCAGAAACTTTTTAGTATGATGTGGCCCACTAATTTATTTTTGCTTTTGTTGCTTTCGCTTCTGGTGTCATATTAAAAAAATCATTGCCAAGACCTATGTCAGGGTGCTTATTGCCTCTTTTTTCTAGGAGTTCTATGATTTTAAGTCTTATATTCAAGTCTTTAATACATTTTGAGTTAATTTTGGAGTATGGTGTAAGATAGTAGTCCCATTTAATTTTTTTGCATGTGACTGTCCAGTTTCTCAAAGACCATTTATTGAAAATAATTTCTTTTCCCCATTATATACTTGGCTCCTTTGTAAATTCATTGGCCATATATTCATGGGTTTATTTCTGGGCTCTTGTTCTGTTCCATCGATCTATGTGTCTACTGTTGTGGCACCTATGCTAATACCAGTCTATGTTGTAATTATGCTTTACTTTCAACAATAACAACGTCTTTTGGAATCTAAAATGAAACAGCCTTTGACCTAAAGACCATATGTAGCCCAGATGTAACTGACCATGGCAGAGATAGTTTCCAAAGGAAGAGATGCTGGAGGCAGGAAGAGCAGCAAAGGACAATTGCGGTTGTGCAACAGTGAAGTGACAATGAGCTGAACAAGGAAATGATTGTGGGAAGGAAATGGAGTCAAGATATATTCAAAGGTAAATCTGTGGGACTTGGGAGTTCCCTGCACTGGGGAGAATAAGGATAATTTTGAGTCTCCATTGACTCTTTTATCTGGTATTGGTATTGATGGTAAGTATTGATTGATCAATCTGGTATTGACTGATAATATGGTATTGATGTTCATGGAGATGCAGAACTCATGGAATGGAAGCGGTATGTCATGGAAATAGAATGAAAGAAGTGTGGGACAAATTACATTTGAGATTACTTTGAGAATTCCAAGAGTACAGATCCAGCTAGTCCTGGCATATGTAGAGGAGTCTGAAACTGAAAGAAGGAATCACTGCTGGAAAGCAAAAGAATGACCAGTCAGAGAGGTGGCTAAAATCATGCCAGTCAAATTCAGAGTGAGGAAGAAGGGAGGATGAGTGGACAACGTGTAGAACAGTGTGGGTGTCTTGTAAAGACAGGGATTGGGACACATCCACTAGATTTGGCAAAATGGTGGTTCTCACCAGGTAGGTGCAGCAACCCTTTGGGGAAGGGGGCAGCAGAGGAGGGCTTGGGGGTTTGTAGAAGGCTGTTAAGCAAATGACAGTGACTGTAGCCACACAGATTGTCACAGTAATCCTTGTATCTGTTCTGCAACTGCATGGCCTTTAGTTACAGGGGATTAGAAAAGCTTGGGAGGTTGTGTAGGGACAAATCCGTATGAATTCCTCGGAGCTGCACAGAGTACAGAGCATCATTCTAGTCTCTGGTCTCATCCTAAGTCTCAGTCCAAGCCACATGTACATGGCCAGATATGTGTGCTTCCCTGAGAGCGTGAAAGAACTCAGATTCTTTTCAACATAAAATGGTGAGAACTTTAAAGATCAATATACATTAATGATCCTACAAACATCAGTGCATTTACAAACCTTTCTCACCACCATTCCTGCCTATTGGGTAGCAGGTGGGGAGATAACTAATGCCAGCATTTTCAGCTGACAGATGATGTAACTGAATGGTCAGATATCTGTTATTTACAGTTAAGAGGCATCACAAGTGATGTTCAGAGATGGCAGAACTCCAGAGCCTCATGTGTGTGCAAGGGACTTTTCAGGGATTCAACTCAGTTTCTCTACCAAACTCAGTCCCTCTGGATCCTTGAATGCTTTAAAATGTAGACTAAACAGTTATAACATATGACAGAATCATAGAGCAACTCTGTATTTAAAAGCATCTCTCTGAATAGGCTGACCTTTATATTCAGAGAGTGTATGGTTAGTTCTTCCTGTAGCAGTGGTGATGCCTCTGTGTTGATATACCCACGTGCACTGGCAAGTTCCCTGGACACATGGCAGACACTGAGAAAATGTGTCAAGTGGTTCATGGAAGGTGTGCACTTGTGAATCCCTGGCTAGGGTGAGGGATACATCTACACAGCTACAGATCAATACTTCAGACTTTCTCCGTAACCCCAGATTCCCTCTCCATACCCTGGTCAGGATGATGGCTTCTGATTAGTTCTCCTCCCACCTGAAACCACACCTGTGTAAGCCTCCTCCACCGATGACTAGAAGAAAGAAGGTGAAGTCGCTCAGTCATGTTTGACTCTTTGCGACCCCATGGACTGTAGCCTGCCAGGCTCCTCCGAATATGGGATTTTCCAGGCAAGAATACTGGAGTGAGTTGCCATTTCCTTCTCCAGGGGATATTTCCGACCCAGGGATCAACCCGGGTCTCTTGCACTGCAGGCAGACTCTTTGCCATCTGAGCTACCAGGGAAGCCCACCGATGACTAGCAGTACTCACCAATTTCTGCCCCTTACAGGAAATATTTAAAAGCTAACAAAGCTACAGGTGACTTAATTGTGTATTTCAGTTACTAACGTCTCTTGACCTTGATTTGTTGAGCTTCGGAACCTTTGCCTACCTTTGCAAGATGACCTCTGAACCCTTCTAGGCAGAGGCCGCTCATCTTAGTGGACAAGAATGTGGCCTCTGGCACCGCACTGTGTGGGTTAGCTTCCTAGCTCTGCCACTTTCTGTCTTTGTCTGCTTCTGGCAATTTGTATAGCCTCTCTGTGCCCTGATTTCCCCAGATATAAAGTGGGGCTAAAAATAGAAGCTTTCATCTCATTATTACAAAGATTAAATTATTTAATATTTGTTATGAGACTGGAAGAGTGTCAAGCATGTGGCAGACTGGAACGAGATGCACTAGTTACAGTTATGATTGGTATTACCTACTGGCTTAAGCATCTTCAGTTCCCCATTTCTGACCCCATGGGATGGCCAATGGAGGAGCTCTGATGAGCCTGGGACTGAGCATTAGCTGGCCTCTCTGACATCCCCAACAGGACAACACACCCTTTTAGCCACAGGTTCTCAGGCAACTTTCAGTAAAGACAAATGTTCGCTCTGGGCTCAGAATGGCTCTCCTGACTGAAAGGAGGTACAAAGAAGAGAAAATTCAAATCATTCTTCCCCTCAAATTACCTTTTACTGTACAGTGCTTGCTAATCTTTAAGTTTTTTAATTACCATCTCCTGACCCACTCAACTTCCAGGGGAAAAAAATTCAGAGATGTTCTTGAATTGAGCAAGAAAAGAAGACAATGTCCTTCATTTATGAGTCTTCATTTATGAAACTTTCTCCATTTATGAAACCAGTTTCCTAACCCCTCCAACAACTGGCATTACCCATTCTTGAATGAAACTGCTTGATTTGTTGAGCACCTATTATGTGCCAGGTATTACATTTAGTGCTTTACATGCATCGTTCCACTTTATCCTCCTAAACTCCTCCTGGTAGATGTTATCCAGTGAGTTAGTGTGGTGGCTAAGAAGACAGGTTCTAGGGCGGGATTTCTCAACCTCAACACTGTTGACATTTGGAGCTGGGTAATTCTTGGTTGGTGGGGGAGGGGGGGCATCCTGCACATTGTAGGATGTTAAGCAATATCCCTTTCTCAACTCTGTAAATACCAGTAACAACCCTCCCCTGTCCCAGTCGTGACAAACAAAAATGTCTCTAGACATTGTCCAAGGTCCCCTGGGGAGCATATTTACCACTGGTGGAGAATCACTGCTCTAGAGTTTCAGAAAAAGCACAGAGAATTCTAGATGCAACTCGTACAATTGCTATGGCTGTGTGCTAGTTTCCTCATGGGCAAATGTACCCACCACATCATGTGTTTTAAAATTTACTGCAGTAATTTCTGTGTCATGCTTAGAACAGTGCCTGCCCCATAGGAAGTTTCAATACACGTTAACTACTTTAATAACTAGAAGTTTTACCTTAATTGTACCTATTTTTTAAATAGATGAAGAAACTGAGACCCAGAGAAGTTAAATAACTTGTCACATTCTCAGCTGAGGTATGGCTGAGCCAGGTTCAAATTCAGACCATCTGCCATCAGAGTCACATGCCCTCAACCAGGCTCTCCTGAGAGGAGAGCTCAGAGTCTGCCAGTTTGTGAACTGTCTAGCCAATGACGTGGGGTCTGAGGTCCTAGTGGGACACAAGCCCTGGAGCCTGGTGACTCTGACAGCAGCTGGGGGTGGCTACAGCGATTCCCTGGCATTTGACATTGTTTGTCGGCATCACAAGTGGTCACTATCAAGGATTACTATTTGCGTATCAGTGAGTCACAATATGCCAGATTCGTCAGAGCCAGATGTCACAGCTGACCCAAAGGAGGCCCTCAGACGGATCCCACGAGTTTCATGTGTCAGGCCTATATCCATTCATAAAACAACTCCCTCCATTCCCCAAATTCAAGTCTTGAGAAAAAAAAAAAAAATTCAAAGTTGGATGTGTATTTCTAAGACTAGTTGCAATTGATTTCCAAACTTCACCCCCACCTTACCCCTGACCTTGCAAGTGTCTTACACTTTTAATTCTGGGTTAATTGTTCCACAGTTCACAGAAGACAGAGACACATGGTATCCATCATTCAAGCACCAAAAAGGAAAGAGGAATTCAAAGGTGAGCATAAGATAATATTATTTTTGCTGTTGTAAATGTTAAAGTGACAGAAATATTCTGTGACCAGAATCAGACAGTTATGTCACTAACCCCCACCCGGCTTTTTCTTTTCTTTTCTGTTTTTTTTTTTTTTGTTTTAAACTTTGGTTGGAACTACTTTCTCAGCAGCACAGCTGAAAAACCCTTAAAAACTCACGCACGCATGCACACCAGTCTCAGGGGTTCGAGGTGTCTGGAGTAAGGATTAGAGAGGTTCAAGTCGGCTCCCCCAGTTAAAATCACAGCTGCACCAAAGATGGTACAGAATATCAGCCCAGGGCTCAGTGAACTCGTCCGGTTCTCAGGAATGAGAAAATGCAGCTGCGCTGGATCAGACAGAAGGTGCAGGGTCAGGCTTCCTTTTCCCCTCACCAAGCCATCCAGAAAAGAGAAGTCAGGGAGATGCCCGCCACAGCAGGCAGCATCTTGGCAGCGGCGGTCGAAATAGGATGCCTGTCATTCACGAGCAATCAGAAGATGGGCATGCATTTAAGAAGACAAAATATGTATGAAAAATCAACCCGGCATTTAGTATTTCTCACTTTTTGTTTTCCTCCAGGGGCTGAAATTTAATCTCTCTTTTAGCAAACTGGAGCTGACTCCCTCACTTCCTCTGGCTTTTTCTCCCCGGGGTGCTTTCAGTGTCTATTGATACGCTCAGCTGATTAGGAAGCCTGTGCCTTGTCACCAAGGCCTGTTGTCACCAGGGAAATGTGTTGGGGCAGGTGCTTTCTACCCATCACCCCCCCAACTCCAGCCCCGCTGACCTGCTAATCTTCAGGTTCAGCACTTGTCAGGTGCTGACAGCGAAGGAATCCCTTCACAGGACGCACCCACCCCACGGTGTCCGGGCGTGTGAGTGTGTGTGCTTGTGCCTGTGTCCCACTCTCCTGCAAGATTCCACTGTCTCCCATGGGTCCTGCTAGCGCAGGAGTTGAAGTGGCATGGCCTCATGCAGTAGCTGTTCTATGAAACCCTGGCCAAAGGCTAAGCTTGTCCCTCTTCCGAGGATGTCCCCCCCCACCCCGCCCCCGACATCCCTCTCTGCCCCAGGAGACACTTCTGGTGAGACAACACAAACATCTCTCACCAGCTGCACCCACACCCCTCTGCTAGATGACCTACGATACTGGCGAGCACAGAGTCATTTTTTTGTTTAACTCACATCCGGTTAGGCACAAAGATATTTTTTAAGGCTACTTGGTGGGGGGTAAGAATACATCAGGGGGTCACTCCAAATCCATTCCAAATCAGTCTTGCAGGCCAACCCCGCAGAGGGCCAGAAGGAGGAAATGACTCACTCTCTGAGCCCATGGCTCTCTGTAAGCCCTTAGACTCCCTCCCGGCACAGAGAGCCAGGGGCCATTGCTGAGGTTCGGCTGCTACTTGAAATCAAATCCTGCCTCTAGCTGCGTCCGTGCCCACCACCTGGCACAGGAAGGCCCTACTCTGGGCCATTCTTGGACTGTATGACCAGTGGACAGAAATAGCTTCCCCAGCCACTCATGTTCCTGATAATCCTTAGAATGTCTGTTGTTGAAATAAGATAGATTTAGTATTAGTAAATCTATAGCAAATGAAAAGCATGTATTTTCCCCAATTCATAATGTTTCAGCTCTGTTGTTTTCAACTAAATGGGCAGATTAAGTTGAAATTGTATAGATGTGATATTAGCCTTCATTGGCCAGAATGAAGATGTCTTTACTCCTCTCTCCAGCAATCTGTCCATTCATTTGAAGATATGTTAAGTGCAGGATCTGTGGGACATGGTGAGACCCAGGGCATAGACATGAAGAAGACAGTCCCAGTCCCTGATGGGCTGGCCGGGTGATAGCAAGAGATGGGCAAGCAAACATGCACAAATATGTTGGCACCACAATCTGGGTCTTCTGAAACACTGGGCAGGGACATAGTGCAGATGGTCAGTGCCACCTGCAGGCGTCAGGGAGGTTCCCAAGACCGGATGAGCTGGTATTTCTGGGCACCTGTGTGGGCAAAGGAAAAGCAGGCAGCAGGAGCCCTTGGAGCTGTCTTGTGCCTCTGCCTTTACTCCTGGGTTTTTTTCTGCCTAGAACCCCCGAACCCAACATTAAGGAAACTTCTGGCACAGAGTAGGCAGCTACTGTAGGCCCATGGAGAAAGTTATGCATAAATGAATGAAAATGAGTAGTTAAAGGAAAGAAGCTGGTAAAGATGCAGTAAATCAATGAAAGTGGAGGCAACTAAAGATAAGCTCAGTGAACACATGGTGTGTAAATAGCTGTCCTTGGAGTCCTTGTCCATGATGGACATCATCAAGGAGTACAGAAGTTTTCTAGTTAAGACTCAGTTCTGCACAGCAGAGTGCTTGATGGGCACTCACACTGAACCTATTTGCCATTTACCTTTGTGGACTATTCATATGGGAAACTTGACAGTGAGGACTTCCCTGGTGGTCCAGTGGTTAAGAATCTGCCTGCCAGTGCAGGGGACATGGATTCCATCCCTCGTCCAGGAAGATCCCACATGCCATGGGGCATCTAAGCCCATGAACCGAAACTACTGAGCCCATGCACACGAGAGCTTGTGCTTCGAAACAAGAGAAACCACCCCAATGAGAAGCCCACAGACTGCCCCACTCTCTTAACCACAAGAAAAAGCCTGCACACAGCAACAAAGACCCAGCACAGCCAAAAATGAATAAATAAATTAACTAACTTAAAAAGCTATTAAAAAATCAGAGACTTGATAGTGAAAAGTAAAATAAATAAACAAATAAATATTAGAGATGCGAATATTTTCTCCATACAGCATCTCTGAATGCACCTGGAGAAAAAATATGAGATAGAATGTCACCATGTCAGTCACATCTCGTATATAATGACAGAAAAAAGAGACATATAGTTCTAGAATGACTGTACTTTTTTTCACTGTGGTGTTTGTTACCCCACTGAACAAATGATTTGGATTGTCTGTAAGGTGTTGGGCTCTCTGAGGGTGAGGAGAGATTGGTGGAGTTGTGAGGATGAAGGACAAACAGGAATGCAGAGGGAAGGGTGTGAGCCTTCTGATGTGAGCATGGAAGACAGCTCCAGAGGGTGTAAAATTGAGCTGCACTTGAAAACATGGGATACACAGGAAGGAATTGGTAGAGAAATGACAGAGGAAAAAGCAACCTGATAAAAAAGGGCTAGAAATAAAAATTTGAAGGGAGGGGTATTACGAGGAAGATTTTAGAGTGTCCAGAATATACTCTATGCTTAGTGCATCCTGGGCGTTTATTCACTGAATGGTCTCTTAATCACATGTGGTGTTAATCAGTAGAAGACTCAGCAGACAGTATGCTCCTATCTTCATACTTTAAGGCCTTAAGGAAAATAAATTACATTTTTAGGAAACAGAGGTTATGAGAGTCATGGCCCAAAAGAGTTTCCTCATTACACATCTAGGAGAAAAGCCTGAACCACTGGCTCAGCACAAGGCTATCCTTCCATCCCTGGAGAGAAAGAGTATAGATCAGATCTCCCAATTTCAAAGGACTGCTCTGATTAGTAGAGTAAAATATATGATAAAATAAAGTGCAAACCTAGGAGCCCAGTCTCTAGGAGCACAGGAATTGTGGATTGTGGATAGTAAGTGTTAGTCACCCTGTCATGTTATGAACTGTAGCCTGACAAGCTTCTCTGTCCATGGATTTCTCCAGGCAAGAATACTGGAGTGAATTGCCACTTCTTCCTTCTCCAGTGGACAGTAAAGGAGTATTTTGAACTTTGTCGGTGCATCTGGTTCACCTGGAGGCTTCTTAAAACAGGTTTCAGGCCAACATCCAGAGTTTCTGATTCCACAGGTCTGGAGAGGGCCAGGCGTTGGCATCCTTGGGTGATGCTGCTGGTTCAAGGACCACTCTGTGGGGCCCCCTCACTGGACCAATCTGCCTTTCTGTGTTATGTCATATGACACACACACTCTGAGACTTTTTTTCCTCCTGCCAGGGACCTCTCAGCAACTTCAGACTCAGAGTGACAGACTTGATAAAATCATCAAGAGAAAAGTTTTAAACAAGCCATTAATTTACTACCTGTTCCTTAATATATGAGCTTCCCTGGTGGCTCAGATGGTAAAGAATCTGCCTACAGTGCAAGAGATTCAAGTTCAATTCCTGGGTTGGGAAAATCCCCTGGAGAAGGAAATGGTAACCCACTCCAGTATTCTCGCCTGGAAAATCCCATGGACAGAGGAGCCTGGCAGGCTACAGACCTTGGGATCACAAGGGTTGGACATGACTTAGTGACTAAACCACTGCCACCAAAGATTGGACATGACTGAGTGACTAACACTTTCACCCTTTCTTTCCTTACTATAAATGAGAAAAATCCAAATGGAATTTAGAAGTTATTTCAGACACTTTAGGTCATGAAGGGGGAAAAGATTTGGGGGAAGAAAGGGTTGATAATGCTTTTGAAATCATACCCCTCCTATAGGTGAAGTGACTTTGGATGTCTGAGGATTTCTTGACTAATAAGATGAAGTTAGACTCCTACATAGCAAAAAAGGTCACTGCCTTCAACTGGGCCATGAACAGTGCAGAATTCAAGTTCCTTTTTCATCTGTTCTCCTTTCTCCCTCCTCACCCTATTACCTAAGAGAGTGCTTCCTTGAGCACCCAGAAACAGCTTTGACTGACATTTTTTCAATAGACAAAGTATCAGTTATTATGACGTTCAACCCAGGATGGACAAGCTGGCACTTGTGGTAGGTCAAACACATTCCTCAACCTCTGAGGCTTCCTCTTGAAGGTTTGCATATTAAGGTTCAAGAACAGAAAATCCTAACCTCAGTCTACCACTCGAGGATTGTGAGATTGTCTAGTGGAGGTTTAGAAAAGAAGCAGAGATTTTTCTGGGAAACCACTAGTATTCCAGCAAAAGCCACAGCATAGTGAGAACTTCCGAGTAAAACTGGGAAATACCAGTTATGGAAAGAAAAATGACAGTATGTTGACCATGAAAAGTGAAAGTGAAAGCTGCTCAGTTGTGTCCAACTCTTTGCAACCCCATGGACTATGCAGTCCATGGAATTCTCCAGGCCAGAATAGTGGAATGGATAGCCATTCCCTTCTCCAGGGGATCTTCCCAACCCAGGGGTTGAATCCAGGTCTCCAACACTGCAGGCAGATTCTTTACCAGTGGAGCCACTAGGGAAGCCCATGTATGCTGACCATATATGTAAATAATTTCCTGCCCCCACCCAACCTTCATTAGTCTTGTAGCTCGGTTGGTAAAGAATCTGGCTGCAATGCAGGAGACCACAGTTCTGTTCCTGGGTGGGGAAGATCCCCTGGAGAAGGGACAGGCTACCCACTCAGTATTCTTGGGCTTCCCTGGTGGCTCAGTGGATAAAGAATCTGCCTGCAATGCCGGACACCTGGGTTCAATCCCTAGACTGGGAAAATCCCCTGGAGGAGGGCATGGCAACCCACTCCAGTATCCTTGCCTGGAGAATCTCCATGGACAGAGGAGCCTGAGGGGGCTACAGTCCATAGGATTGCAAAGAGTTGGACATGACCGAGAAACTTTCACTTCACCTCACTTCTTCACCCACCCTTCATCTCCAGTGGAAAATATGCATATCTGTGTGGGGCAGTGTCTCCTTGTGAGCATTGGTCAGGAGCCAAGGCAGTTAGGACAGCCCCACAGAAACACTAGAACACAGCTTCAACACATCACTAGTTTTAGAATCTGGAGTGAAAGATGCACCAATCCTTTCTCTCAAGTAGAACAATTGTGAGGAACTGTCTGCAAGGTACATGTATGTCATTGCTTGCTAGCAAGAGACTGTCCTCATTTCCAATGGATCCTGACCTGTGCTCATAGATCTCATTTCCAATGGATCCTCACTGATGTGTGTTTACGAATATTAGGTAAAGGAACCAGTATTTTTGAGCACATTCTATGTACCAGACTTTGTGTTAGGTACCTTACACATAGCTATGTCTTATTTAATTCTCACTCCAGCCTTGTGAGGAAATGTGTGTCCTATGTTCATAGATGAAGAAACAGAGGCTTAACCAAGGTCCAGCCACCTGCTTAACATTAATGATGTGATAGATAGGATTCAGTCCCAGACCTGCTATAGAAGAATGGCATCCAACCATTGCTTTCAACTAAAACCTTGATTTTCCATTTGTTTTTTAAAATTGTGATTAAAATACACATAGCATAAAATTTACCATCTCTACCATGTTTAAGTGTTCAGTAGTATTAAATGTATTTACATGGTTGGCAATCAATCTCCAGAACTATTTCATCTTGCAAAACTGAAACTTTCCTCCCATAAAAAACTCCGCATTCTCCCTCCCTGACCCCCTGGCATCTACCTTTCTACTCTTTGTCTCTGTGATTTTTGACTACTCTAGGAACTTATTATAAGTGAAATCATATAATCATTGTCTTTTGTGACAGGCTTATTCCACTTAGCATAATGTCCAAAAATTTCATCCACATGTTAACATGCATCAGGATTTCTCTCCTTCTTAATGCTGAATGATGGTCTATCATATGTACATATTACATTGCATTTATCAATTCATCTATCAATGGACATTCATGTTTCTTCCTTCTTTTGACTATCATGAATAAAACTACTATAAACATTTACAAGCAAAAAGCTCTTCCAGATCCTAATCTAAATGTTTTTGGGATATATATCCAAAAGTGGAATTTCTGGATCATTTGATGATTCTATTTTAATTTTTTTAAGGAACTAAAGTACTATTTCTCATAGAGGCTACAACATTTCACATTCTAATAAACAGTGCAGAAGTTTCCAATTTATCCATGTCTTTGACAATGCTTGCTATTTTCTAATGGTATGAGGTATTGTCTTGTGGTTTTTATTGCATTTCCCTAATAAGTAGTGATGCTAAACATCTTTTCATATTCTTTGGATAAATCTCTATTCAAATCCATTATCTATTTTATAAATCAGGTTATGTGTTTTTTTGTTGTCATTGTAGAAATTATTTATATTAATATATTCTGGATATCAATCCCTTATCAAATATATGATTTGGAAATATTTTCTCTAATTCCATAGACTATTTTCACTCTGTTGATTGTGTCCTTTGGTGCCCAGTAATGTTTAATTTTGATGTTTTTACCTATGTAGTCCATTTTACCTATTTTTTGTTCCTATTGTGCTTTTAAAGTTGTATCCAAGAAATCATTGTCAAATCCAATGTCATACAGCTCTTCCCCTATGTTTTATAGCTTTAGGTCTTATGTTTAAGTCTTTGATCTATTTTTCAGCTAATTTTTACATATGGTATAAAGAGTCCAGCTCCATTCTTTTTTGTGTGCCCTTCCAATTTTCCCAAAACAAGTTGTTGAAATGCCTGTCCTTTTACTATTGGATGGTCTTGACATTCATATAGAAAATTATTTGACATATATGCAAAGGTTTATTTCTAGGGTCCCTATTCTATTCTACTGGTCAACATGTCTGTCTTTATTCCAGTATCACACTATTTTGATCACTGTAACTTTGTAATAAGTTTTGAAGTCAGGAAGTGTGAGACCTCCAATTTTGTTTGAGGTTAAGATTGCTTTGTCTATCAAAACACCTGTTTTGAAGAGATAATAATAATGACTGTTAAAAGTCCAGAAAAGAAACAGAGATCTTAAACATATAGACTTTTTGGGTTGCTTGGGAACAATGAATATAGATGCCAGAACAGTTTTCCACGCTTTATAAGAATTAAAAATTTGGGGAATCCCTCAGAGTTAGGACTCTGAGCTTCCCCTGCAGGGGGCATGGGTTTGAGCACTCCTTCATAAGTCAGGTCAACTGATTGTGGAATTTGCCCTGTATTGCACCCTGTCTTATCCCCATCCTCCTAGCCATTAAGGATCCTGACTGAGTCTCCTGTTAGTTGAGCTTCTCTGGATAGAGAAGTTGTGCTATATTCCCAGCCTCAAAATCAAGAGTCCAAGAGCAGTACTAGCAAAGGAGAACAGTAGCAAACAGAATGAGATTTATGGAAGCTCCAAAGATGGTTAAAGTCATGCAAAAAAGTGAGTTCCCTCTCAAGTTTTCAGTTTAGTGGCAAAGAGTTAAAGCCTGGCAGAACAAAAACACCAAATTCTGTAGGAAATAGCTATTTCTGTCCAAGGCATTGTGGCTGGATATGTAGAGAGGAGATGGAAACCTTTTTCCCTTCCTTGAAAAGAAAAATACAGTCAACAAGAAATATGAGAAAAGACAATATTGTTAGTGTATTGGAAGAGAGTGATGAGAGGTCCATGGGAGTCTGGAGACCAGTCGTAATGCCAGAGCTGAGGAAACATGAGCAAAAAGACAAGAACACCAGTGATGAGAATAAAAGAAACCCAGGTGGTGACTACAGAGATGTTTTCAGGGTCCCAAAGCTAGCCCTAAGGACTGTCCTGAGGCACCAGCTGGCTTCCTCAGGCAGTCTGAGGCAAACGGTGAGGGAAGGAACAGAGTCCTTCTTCCCTCACTCCTCTCTGTAACTCACACACCCCGTGAAGCTCTCTCCTTCTCTAGTATTTCCTGGTCATCGTCACTGTGGTCTCTACTTCCAAAATATCCTTGTTTTCTAAATGAGCCCTCTCTGTCCAACCCTAACTCCCCATATCTCATTCGTACATGCTAGGTCACTTTGGTCATGTCTGACTCTTTGACTCGTGCAACCCCATGGACAGTAGCCCACCAGGTTCCTCTGTCCATGGGATTCTCCCTGCAAAAACGCTGGAGCGGGTCGCCATTTCCTCCTCCAGGAGATGTTCTCCGGACCCAGGGATCGAACCGGAGCTTCACGTCTCTTATGTCTCCTGTGTTGGCAGATTGGTTCTTTACCACTAGCACCAGCTGGGAAGCCCTATACCTCAACCCTTAACAAACCCTAGAGTGTATGCAAAACATAACATATAAAAACACACACCACACACACACAGGACCCTCCTCTTTTCCTGCCTTGAGCCTGAGTCTCACAAGCACCTGCTCCCCAGCTGTCCCTCACTCAGAGGATGCTGAGAGACTGGCTGTCAATGGCAAACACTTGGTAGAGAGGTGGCCTCATGATGCCCTCACTTGGACAAGCCTGAGAGGTGCAGGAGGCTTTGAATTAGAATAGGAGTCTTTGGCAGAGAAAGAGTTGCCAACGGAGAAGTGAGCAAAACAATAGAGGTAAAATAAAATAATAAAACATATGCAAAAGAAAGCATACTTTGTATTTCCCTGGGTCTTCCTCACATGGGCCCCATGTGCTATACTGGTTAATTCTGATATTTGCACTACAAAGTAAATGCTACCATCTTCAGTTTGTTGAGGATGAAACTGAAGAGAAGAGAGAGGAGTGAGTCCCATAAGCTCTCTTTTATGGAAACTCTGAGGTTGGGTCTAAGCAGTGGAGATCTGACCTCCTCTGATTAATCTGTTCTCCTTCTGTGGGAAGAACCAGCTTTGGGGGTGCTCAGTCTGGGTTAATGATGCACAGTCACACTGCACAGTGCTCTGCCACTGTTGAGAGAGGCAACCCCTCACCCTCCTCTTTCTCAAACCTTCACTGATCACAGAAGGGGTGGGTCCACATCGAGTGAGTAAAATGTGCCAGCTTGGTCTGTCCAGAGTGGTGTCATTCATATCCCAGGTTTGAATAGATGTGAGGGTGTACCCTGAGGTGTCCAAGAAAAAAGCCTCACCCAGGCTTTTGGCCAAGGTGTCATTTTTGAGGGCTAACTTCTCAGGGTTTGCTGAGACCCTGCAGCATGGTGGAGAGAAAGGAAGAGAAAGGTATAAGCAACATCCAGGAGGCATCAAAGGGAAGTCTGCAGAGTCTCCTTCCAACACACACACACACACACACACACACACACACACACACACACACACACACACACACACACACACACACACACACACACACACACCACACAGTCCCGCAGCATCCCTCTGCTTGCACCCCAGACCAATGGCAGAGGAGGCAGGGACGGAAGAGGGACGCCTCTCCTTCCTCCTGTCCCAGCAATGGGCAGGCATCCTGTGACCTGGGCTGTATAATTCCCAAAGTCTTCTTCCAGCCCTTTCCTGGGCCCCTAGTTCAGGATTTCTCAGGAAGAAAAATGCAAGGATAAGGAGAACTGTCCACCTCCTTTGCAGAGTGTGTGTGTCTTAGAAGATTGTCCTTTTCTTTTCCTGTGTTCTGAGTGACCCGACAACATTCTTTCATAGCAACTGCACTTTTATGTGGATTAAAAATTAAATGTTGAAAACACAACAGAAAAAGGAATCTTACTGCAGTTTCCAATATCTGACCTGCCAAGAACCAGCAGCTTCAGGGAAGCTAAATCAATTACTTAAAAAGTTTCCATCTTTTCAGCTTTTCTCAAGAAAAGTTGGAGGGAGACTCTAACCTACCTTTCCAAAAAAAAAAGTGCACACACGGCAGTGAACTGATAACTAAGGCATTTCCACCAATTACGCGTTGGATGGGAGGGCCTGACTAGGGATTTGCCAAGAACACCGAAGTCGTCTCCAGAAAGTTTCCTGGGATTGCAGTAGAAATAGCCATTTTGATTAGTGAACTTTTCCAGGTTGGTTAAGGAGTTTGCACAGTTCAGTAAACTCAATTTTCTGGGCTTCAACACTTTGAAGCAAAAAAAAGACCTAAGGTTGTGGACTTTATTTTCTTCTTTCTAGAATCTTATTGAAAATGTGTACTGTGTCATTTTTATTTACTTACATTTTCTTTTTTTTTTTTGTGGCTGTGCTGGATGTCCATTGCAGCACAGGTTTCTCTAGATGTGGCACATGGGCTTAGTTGCCCTGAGGCATGTGGTATATTAGTTCCCCGACCAGGGTTTGAACCCATTTCCCCTGCATTGGAAGGCAGATTCTTAACCACTGGACCACCAGGCAAGTCCCTGTATTGTGTCATAAAGCTTTGTCTGACTTTTATAAAGCTTTGTTCGACTCAGTGCAATTCACCTAATGTTTGTTGAATGTCAAAGTGTTCCTGGTTTGTTGGCTGCCTAATGTGAAAATTCAGAAATTCAGTGCAGATTCAGGAGCTTGCAATTGAGAGGGGAAAACAGGCTGCAAATAGAGATCTGTGGAGGTATGAAATTCATGCTTCAAGGAAGGGGGCATCTATGTGGGAAAAAAATGAGTCTGCTTCAGAGGGTCAGGACCAACTGGAAAAGAAGGATGAAGATGAAAGCCCACGGCTGGCAGGAGGAAGAAGGCAAGTCTTAGCAAAAAGACTTCCTTTGTGCTCCCAGTTTTACATACTTCACCTCAGTTCATCCATATACTTACTGGTGGGCTTCAGGTCTTACAGAATTAGTTTTTCTATATTGCAAGTGAGGAAACTGAGGTGACAAGAGTCAAAGTTACTTGTCCACTATGACAAAATGGTAAACCATGGTTTGGTCAGGCGTCCAAGTCACAGTCTGTGAGTTAGATCAAAGCATGCTCCAAATGGAGGCCAATGGGCTTTGGTCAGGGTTGAGAGTAATGATCGCCAAAAAATCGATGCTTTTGAACTGTTGTGTTGGAGAAGACTCTTGGGAGTCCCTTGGAATGCAAGGAGATCAAATCAGTCAATCCTAAAGGAAATCAGTCCTGAATATTCATTGGAAGGACTGATGCTAAAGCTGAAACTCCAATACTTTGGCCACCTGATGCGAAGAGCTGACTCATTTGAAAAGACCCTGATGCTGGAAAAGATTGAAGGTGGGAAGATAAGGGGATGACAGAGGATGAGATGGTTAGATGGCATCACTGACTCAATGGACATGAGTTTGAGCAAGCTCTGGGAGTTGGTGATGGACAGGGAGGCCTGGCATGCTGCAGTCCACGTGGTTGCAAAGAGTCGGACACGACTGAGCGACTGAACTGAACTGAGAGTAATGAATTTTGCTCTGAATATGTCAAGCTCTAGGTACATGTAGGAGTAGATTAGCCGGAAATAAGGTCTGAGATTAGAAGAGAGGTAGGGATAAAAACTGGGGGCCTGGGAAAATTGGTGGCAGTTGGGGTAAGTGCAAGAGTGGGGGAATTGTCCAGGAGAGGCATGTGGTGAGAAAAGCAGCTGAAGATAGAACCCTAGGGTAACAGGAAGAGTCAGAGGATGAACAGGGAAAGTGGGGGAATGGCTGAAACAGTCAAAAGAGAGGCAAAGCCATGGACACCAAGACAAAGGAGAATCTTAAGGAATGAACAGGGCCAGTAAATGCCATAAATGCTGGCAAGAGCTTACACCAGAGAAGAGCAGTCATTCAATTTGGCAATTGCAAGTTTGTCAGCTACTTAATTTTTTTAATAAGTTTTTTAAAATATTTATTTCTTATGTATTTATTTATTTATTTGACTGTGTCAGGTCTTAGTTGTGGCATGTGTGATCTAGTTCTCTGACCAGGGATTGAACCTGTGTCCCCTGCATTGCGAGTGCAGAGTCTTAGGCACTGGACCACCAGGGAAATCCTAAAGACTTTAGAGGCAGGACTTTCAGTAGATTACCAAGGGAGGGAAGATGACAGGTGAGGGCCTGGCAAGAAGGAAAGTGAGGACAAGAAAGCAGCACTCGTCCAGAAAGCCGACTGTGAAAGCAGGGAGAGAGTTACTGGTCCTTGAACTTTTAAGGGATCCAAGAAGGGAAGGTTCTGCTTTATTTGTGAGTCTGTTTCAAGGGGGAGGATTTTTAAGAAAGTTGGCATGCAGAAGGGAGGATATCAGTGAAGAAAAGATTCTAGGATAAGTTAGAGGCAAAAGGTTTGAGAAGGAACAGAACCCCAAAGGGAATGCCATAGAAGTCAGTCTTAGATACGAGATGATGCAAGCAAGTGCAAAGGGGCACTCAGGGGCATGGGAGCAGCCCTGCTTTTTGTCCTGCACTTCCTCTGTGAAGTAGGTGTTGGGAGTCTGTAAAGAGTCTTATAGGATCCATGAGGCATGAAGCTACAGAAGAAGATGGAAAACCAGCGGAAGGGGACTTACAGGAGTGAAGAAATGTGGTAGGAGGCTGTCAGAGTTAGAAGGGACCTAGGAAGAATAATATCTGGTGTCCTGAAAGCAGTGGGGAAGATAGCGAATGCCAACACAGGGAAGTCAGTTTCTCTGCCAGTCAGTATGTTCCCAATGAAAATATCAAGTAATTAAGTATATTTTACATTATACCCAGTGTCCTCTGTGGATGAAGACAGGACTATACATGCTAAGAAAAGAAAACATTTAAGTAGATAATTTTTTCAAGCACTTTCTATGTGCCCCATACAATGCTAATAGTTATGTACATATATGTGTATCAGTTGTGAGCACAGTCATATCTAACTCTGAGACCCTAAGGACTGTAGCCCAACAGGCTTCTCTGTCCATGGGAATTCTCCAGGCAAGAATACTGGAGTCAGTTGCCATGCTACTCCAGGGTATCTTCCTGACCTAGGGATTGAACCCTCATCTCCTACATCTCCTGCATTGCAGGCAAATTTTTACCTGCTGAGCCCTCAGGGAAGCCCATCTATGTATATATGGGCTATTTTCATTTTCTCAATATGAATTGTTGTTGGTGTTACCTCCAGTTTACGAATGAGGAAACTGAGGATTAGTTAAGAGACTTGTCTAAGATCATCAAACTAGTTTTGTCAGAACCAGATTTAGAATGCAGGTCTGTCTGTCTTATTATAGCATCCTCTTAAATATTATGTTTTTCCTGGTATAGAGAGATTTCTGACATAAATTGTCCTCAAAGCTTTGATATTTACAAAAACTTTCTAGAAAGAGGCCTTACTGTGATTACCCTTCTGATGAGATGGACAAGAGCTCTTCCTTCATCACTTGTTCATTCATCCACTCATTCATTCATCCACTCATTCATTCATTCACTCATTCCACAGACATGTATGTTTTTGAGCATTATAATGAGCCTGGCAGCAGAAAAGTCAGCAAAGATCCCTGTGTGAAGGGGACCTGACTCCTCCCTAAAGGACTTTTAGCCTCAGAACAAACAGGCACTGCCAAGACCTGTACTTCTCTGTGCAAGGCAGTGCAAGGGCACACCATGCAGACACCCAGGGGGCACCAAGGGCAAAGGTTTGCTCTTCCTGATGGTCACAAAAGATTCGAAGAGGAAGTGGCTGGATCTAGGAGGTGAATGGGCATTGTGTGGGCTACCATGGGGCTGGGGCAGAGAGCAGGGCAAGTGGGGCAGTCCTGGAGGCAAGGCTCAAGGCCATGAACAGTGCAGCGTGTGGAACTACAAAAAGCCCAGGTGACTAGAGTGAGTTCTGGAGTATCAAGAGGTTGCCTCCTTCTGATTTTTAATATACCAGGATGCACCTGTGCAGTTATTTGAGGGCTATATTTATCTATATCAACTATTTAAAAATCATCTGGCTTCCAATTTAAAAATCCACAAAATTGGTGTTTTGATCAGTGGTTATTTTTTCCTGAGACATGAAAATAAAAAATATCCATTGATGTATCTTACAAATCTTCTGTCATATGCATAACAAAGTGTGGACCCCCTTTGAAAGCATACAGGTGAGAGTCCAGATTGGGGTGTCTTAAACTTTCAGGGTTCAGACAGCATTTGGAGAGTAATGGGAACTAGGGAACTTCTCTAGGTAACCCTGTGGGCACTGGCTCACATCCTCACTTGTGGTATTTTATGTGTTATCTGAGCAAGAGGCAGGGGTTGGGGCACTTCCCTGGCCTCTCAGTGGTTAAGACTGCCTTCCAATGCAGGGCGTGCTGGCTCAATCCCTGATTGGGGAACTAAGATCCCAGGTGCCTTACAGCCAAGAAACCAAAACATAGAAGCAATATTGTAACAAACTCAATAGACAATTCGGAGAAGGCAATGGCACCCCACTCCAGTACTCTTGCCTGGAAAATCTCATGGACGGAGGAGCCTGGTGGGCTACAGTCCATGGGGTCGCTAAGAGTCGGACACGACTGAGTGACTTCACTTTCACTTTTCCCTTTCACGCACTGGAGAAGGAAATGGCAATCCACTCCAGTGTTCTTGCCTGGAGAATCCCAGGGACGGTGGAGCCTGATGGGCTGCCGTCTATGGGGTCGCACAGAGTCGGACACGACTGAAGTGACTTAGCAGCAGCAGCAGCAGCAGCATTAGACAATTTAAAATATAGTCCACATTAAAAAAAAAAAAATCTTAAAAAAAAGAAAGGAGGGGGCCGAGGTTCCTGGGTGAGAGGACAAGGTGCCCTGCTGTAGGAGTAGTCAGGATGCAATGTGAATGATCATGTTAAAACCTAAAAGAATAAAGGTGAATCCACCTGCTATTTGTCTTATTTGGATCCCAGGAGGCCACCTGGTTGCACTCAGAGGTATCATTTCAGAAATCTTGTCATCTTAGCAACAGGAAAACAGCCGTAAATGTCCAGGCCAAATGCAAAATCAGGCTTGGCCTGTGTCTGTGGGGACTTCAGCCCTCTGCTGGCTGAAGCAAAGACTGAGTCAGCCCAGAAGGCAGCTAGTGGCAAAAAAAAAAAAAAAAAAAAAAGCAAGTCACCAAGGTGCAGAGACAGGGCCACTGCCCCTAGGCAGAAGCCGGGAGGTAGGAACTTAGCTGGCCAGAGCTGAGGGGTTGGGAGGGGGCTGCTGCCACTACCAACCAGGAGCAGAGCCCTGCTATTCAGACTCTCAGCTCCACTGCTGAGCCTAGAGCCTCATGAAGTGATGCTCTCAGCACCCCCAGAAAGAGAGCCAGACAACAAGTGATGTTTGTCTTCCACTGGCAGAACAAGTCCACTCACAGACCACTCTGCCCCCCTTAACAGGCGGGAAGAAGGACACATGGAAGGAAGAAGGAAAAGCAGCAAAGAAGCATGGATGGACAGGTAGAAGAAGGTGGCTGCTGCTTTAAATGTGGCACTCTTGAAGTTCCAAACATGGTAACCAAGAGCCCCTGCTACATGCGGAGTGAATGAAAAAGGTCAGCAAGTCCAGGGGCCCAATTACCCTCAGCCTGGTGCACAGGAAGACCCAATTAATCCTCATTAGCTCAAATTCGGCAGGGCTCTGAGCACTCCGGCTGGCCAGCTCCACCTCGGGTTGTGGTCTTGGGTCCAAACGCCCCACTGTGAACCTTGTTTTCTCACAAAGTTCACATTTGGCTTTAAAACTCTTGCTGGTTTGACCCCCCCCCCCCAAAAAAAGAGCCCATAGCCCAGAGGTAATGAACTCTTCTTTCTAAATCTGTCTCATTTCTCTCTAAAATAAGAATTCTCTTGACTGCACAGACGTGACATGAATTGAGACACGCCACACTCCCCTCTCCCTTGCACACTTTTACACGCTCAGCCTCCTGAGTACAAATAATCTAATTCTGAGTGAGAAGCTTGACCAAGTCAACATAGCTGAATTTAAATGCTTTAAGCAAAATGAATAGTATCACTAAATTGTCTATGTTCTATTGGTTTAACAGCTACAATAAGAAGTTGGCAGTCATTAAGCCAAGCAAACAATTCAGTACTAACATCCTGTTGCTGGAAGGGACAAGGAAAGCATTGACAGGTCCAGACCTCTGTGGAGATGGACTTGTCTTTTGACAACTTCATCCTTTCATTTGGTATCATTCCCTGTCCTCCTGCTAGTTTTCTATTCCCTTATCCCTTATCCCCAACCCCCACTTTCACCCCTACCCAATCTCAGTTTTATCTTCCTGAAATCTTGTTCTCAGGTGGGGAGCAGCTCGCCCACACAGACCCACCTTAGGCCCATCATGAGTCACAGTTTCCTCAGGTCTGGTCCAGGACCATGTGCCACTGAAGCACGCTGTGCTTCTTAACAGTTCAAATCCTGGGTTCCACCCACTGAATCATAATTTCCAGGAGGGGGAAATTGAAATAAATGTTTTAAATGTTCCCCAGGTTATTTCTATAGTTCAGACACACACACACACATACACACTCACAATCACTAAGATGTAGTATTTGGCCTCCCAGGGCTATAGGAGAAGTTTGTAAACCATTAAAGACTTGGATGTTCAAGGACAACACTCTCAGAGTTGACCTCAGCTGGGAGACATGTCTGGATAATATAAACATGCCTGGATAATAGAGATCCTGCTGTGTACGTGAGCATCTCACGTCCGGTTCTCCACAAAAGGCCAACAGAGGAGCAAAGAAGTTCAAGTGGCCATACGTCACCACACAAAGGCCAGAAAAGGCAGCTTGTGTGGTAAGAGTGGGAGGTGGAAGGGACACTGGCAAGGGAGATGTCACAGGAAGGGTGAGGGGGGAAAACGTTTGTACTTGTTGAGCTGATTTCCTACAATTCCTGACCATGTATTAGTAGGATGTCCCCACAGTGGTGGGACTAATGGAGCCTGAGGCTTGAGTATTGAATGTCCAAACCTTTGGACCCTCCTCCTTCCCTTTCCCCCTTGTGCAATAAGCCACATAAAATAGGAGCTCAAATCTAGGGCTTCCTCTTTTCCCCACCTCCATGCAGATACATTCACTCCAGGAGCCTGGAGATGGAGGCTTGAGTCATTTAGAAATTAGGTTCTTCATGAAACAAATCAATCTGCTATGGCTTAACCAGATTCTTTTCTTCGATGATACAGCTGCAGGTAGGCACTGCCACATTTTCAAAGTCCAAGGCTCCTTGCCTTTCCAACCTGTCTTCCTTAGACTGCAGCGTCACCTTTACGGTGATTACACCCTCACCTTCCCTCTGTATTCCAGGCAAAAAGAGGAAAATGGATGCCTCAAGGAGGAAAGGTAACACTTGCATCAGGAAAACTGCACTTTCCCTGAATTCCTAGGAATTTCTGCTTCTCACTGATGAGAACTGCCAGCCATGGCTATCTCGGTTGCAAGGGAATGTGATAAACGTAGCTTTTATTTTAAAAATCTGGAATACTGTCTCCTTGAACAACACTGGGATGCTTTCGTAAGGAAGAAGAGACCCCCAGATACTGGGTAGGTAAGCAGCAGCGTGTGCCTCAGGCCTAGAGACATGGCTTATCTAGGGAAGATGATTCTCCTGGGCTGTGTACTTACTTGTCCTCATGGCTGTGACCTGAGTAACAGGGGTATTAAACTCCTGTCCCCTTTACATAATCACCCAGCTTTTAACATGTGCCTCAGTCTTCTCTAGTCTAATCTTAGGTTCATTCAGTTTGTTCTTTTGTTGAGACCCTACTTGGTGTCAGGCTTAAGGCCTCACCCTGTGGGCATGATGGATTGAAGCTGCCTTCTGTTCTCATGGAGCTTACATTACAACAGAGGGAGGGAGACACAAGGTCAGGTGTGTACAACACGGAGAGAGTGGTACCATGGCAAGGGAAGTAACTGATGCAGAGAGGACACACAATATCGCCGGGCATCCAGCTCATGGGAGGTGAGGGAGCTGCTCAGAGAGTAGTATAGAGGGTGATGAAGACAAGAGGGTGGATTATTCCAGGTGGGCTAGCCAACATCATCTAAAGGATGTAGGGGATGAATATTGGCCTTCTGGGAACTTTTCAAGTTCACAACCTCTGAAATAGAGCCTGTAAAAACAAGGGCAGGCAATCAGGGGAGAGGCAGGCAAGGATCAGATCATGATGGCCTTGTCAGGGCAGCCCAAGGATCTGATGAAGGGCTTGAAGCAGAAGTCACAGATGGTCACAGAAGGTCACACTGAATTTGCTGTCAATTCTGATAGCCAGTCTGAGAAGGACTGTTATCATTGCCTTCAATCAGTCAGTTCAGATAACTCCATTCTAAATGGTTTTCCTCTTATTTGGTAAAGCAACTGGGTCGAGAACAGGCTACTTTATTTTTCAGTCTTTTATGGTAGGTCCATGTAGACACAGCTTCTAAAGTTTGCGAATCAGACAGACCAGATCACACTGCTAGTGTGCCCACTGGCCTGTGACATCTAAGACCACATCACTGAGCCATCAAGACTTAGCATAAACTGTTGGCATAGAACCTACTGTTGCACTAAGCATCCTCTCCTGTAAGACATCACTACAGCACTCTCCCACTCCACCTTCCTGTCCCCTCACCCCCAACTCCCAAGCCCCTCCCTCAATTCAATAGACAACTAGTTACTGCAGGCCAGTGAAGACTTAACTTGGAATTAACCCAGCTTCTCTTTTCATCATAAATGCAGGGCCCAAACAGAAACGTTGGTGTGATACTCAGAAGTTATAATGTGTAACTGATCTAGGGTGGAAATTGGGGTGGCATTGAAAACCCTCAGATACCGAATGAAAATTCAAGCAGAAGAGCATCCAGAAACCTACTTTTCTGAATTTCTCAGCAGGAGAAAAAATGAAGGGAGAGAAAAACAAATATCGTATATTAACACTTATATGTGGAATCTGTACAAAATGGTACAGGTGAACGTATGTGCAAAAAGGAAACAGAGACACAGATGTAGAGATAAACATATGGATGCCACCGGGGGAAGGGATGGGGGGACGAACTGGGAGATTGGGATTGACATATATACGCTACTAATACTTCTTCTCGGGAGGTCAATAAGTCCTCTGCAGAATTTGGAGGTAAGCTCTCCCCTCTGACTTGGGGCTCTTCTGACTAACATGTGACTAGAAAGTCTCAAGGAGACATGATCCCATTGTCTGTGCAAACACGTAGCACTATCCTCCTAAGTCTAACATTTTGAGTGTGGTGACTCATGCTCACGTCAGAGTCTTCAGATGACTGGATTTTCAGGTCATCACACAGCATGGAGGCTGGCTGGCTGAGGAATCCTCACGAGGGCTGCCATGTCTCTGGGGACGCCGGGGGAGGAGAGGAGGAGGAAAGGCTGATGAAGCCAGGCTGCAAACAGTGAGAAAAGCTAACTCTTTGGTCCAAAGTCTGAGAGACATGCCAACAAATGTGACTTGTGATGTCACTGCATCCTCTAAACATAGCTCTTCTCTGGAGACATATTTAACAGAATACAGGCTAACCCTACTGAGGACTGAACATTCAGCACTTCAATAAGCCCACAAGAAAGGCATGAGTGATAACCCAATTTTATAGGTGAGGAGACCTGGGCTTATAGGAGGTGAAGCAATATTCCTAAAACACCTACCTGGGCTCAGAGAGGTGAAGAACATGTCTAAGTTTCCCACCTGAGCTTAGAGAGAGGAAGGGACAGGTCTGAGGTGCCCACCTGGGCTCCCAGAAGTGAAGGGACAGTCTCCAGCACCAGCCAGAGCCTGCTGTAGGCGCTTGTCTCCAGAGTTGGAGAACTCAGTGGATTAGATACATTGATTTTCAAATTAGTCACCCAGAGTGGCTAGGGATGACTAATTCTCCAAAGGATCATTTAGTGTTCAATGGAAACAGGAAATCCTAATGCTTTTCTTTTCCTGGAGGCCTTTCTCAGACCTCCTCTGCCTCCTTCATTCCATGCTACTTTCCCCCACACATCCAGACTCTCAGCCTCAGAAGAACTAAAGCATATCTCCTTTCTCTTAGCTTCTAGATCCACTGCTGTAACATGGGCACCCCCACAATGAATCTAAGGACAGGAGATAGGGTTCAGGCACTGGAGGCCCCACCTGACCACCTTGCAGGCAGCCTGTGCTTGTAATCATCCGCCAAAGGCTTCCTGACTGTGGGATTCTACACTAAGCATTTTCCATACAGGATCCCGTCTAATCCCAAAAGCCTTAAGATGAAGAGCCCAACATTACCCCCATTGTGCAAGTGTGCAAAGTGAGACTTACAGAGGTGAATTGCCTTGCATGGGGCAGAAGTTGTGGCAACACTGAGATGACAGCTGCTCTGTTCCAGATTCTTGAGCCCCGCCTGATATGATGCTATCTATCAGCACAAGCAGACCAAGGAGGAATTTCAGTCTTTCATATCACAGACTCTCTGTCATCTTCGTGCGTGCATGCTAAGTCATTTCAGTCATGTCCAACTCTTTGCTACCCTATGGACTGCAGCCCACCAGGCTCCTCTGTCCATGGGGGTGCTCCAGGGTTGCCATGCCCTCCTCCAGGGGATCTTCCCAACCCAAGGACCGAACCCAGGTCTCCTGCATTACAAGTGGATTGTTTACCAGATGGGCTACCAGGGAAGCCCCTGTGGTCTCCACATGACGTTAAAAAAATCAAATATGTCCCTGTTATGTCTATTTTCTTCTACTGTTTTCCCAGTGGGAGCTTGAGTCTTCGCCACTGGAGACAACTGGTTTATATTCCCCAGGAGCCTAGTGACATGTCATGAGTGAGGATGCTATTGCCTCATAACCACAGAGCACAGTATGCATAAAACGCACGGACAAACTTCCTGTATATTTGTCCCCTCCATTCCAGGTATGCTTCTTATACCACAGAATGTTATGCATATCCAGGAATTAATAAGTCTACAGAAGGGAATTCCCCCTCCCCCAATATAATATAAGTCTCAAACCTAGTCAACCACAAGGCATGGTTAACACTTTTCTGCTCACAAACGTGATGGAGCCACCAGGAACAGAGCACCACAGCTCTGGGCCCATCCTCAGCCCTGCCCTGGGAGAGGTCTTCCTTCCAGAACTGGTTCCTCCACTCATGGAGCTCAGAGCTATCCTTTCCTCCTTTCCCTGAGATTCTTGCCTTAAAACTCCCTGAGAAGTCTATGGAAGGTAACAGCTCAGTATGAGGCCTGGAGATTTTAGGACCAGCCCTTAAGGTCCTAGGTGGAGGGCCTGAACTTCTTTTTCCAGAATTGCTGTTCCAAAAGTAGATGTCTCAGTTAATTATCTCTGCCTGGGTTTTGGAAATACTATTGATCTTTTATTTTTAAACACATTTTTGAAGTATACAACCTAAGAATCATATAATCAATATCTGTGAAAGCTAGCATTAGGCAGGTGACTTTGACATGGATACGGACTATGTAAGACTCTCTGCCATGTACAGTTGGACTGTGTTTACCTAAACACACCCCAAATGATCACTTCTGAAACAACATAACTTCATTTCTTATTCCACTTTTCCTTTACATTCTTGTCACTAGTTTCACTGACAATAAATAGAATTTGTATGTCAAAATCAAGTTGAATGTGACCTTTGGCCTCAGACACTAAAGTTTCCCAGAGCTCCTTGGCTGAAGGGCAATCCCACTTTGGACAGTCTTTAGTGCTGCAGAGATGGATCCACAAGACCAAAGTTGTAAACCAGAGGCAGCCAGGGCAGATGCCTGCAGAGGCCTGGCAAGTAATATAAATGGGAGATGCCACGTGCATTTCGGGAGCAGTGCTGACCAGGAGAGATATGAAGGTCTTTCAACAAGGGCTAATTGGTGCCACAGGCTGGACCAGCTACATGATATGAAGAGCCCAGGGGATGACGAAAAGGCAGGGCCTTTGTCAAGACAGCAACAGTGGGGCACGGCACCAAGCACGGGGCCCTTCTGAGTGTGCAACAGTGTATGGCCATGTAGGGCAGGGGCCCATGAAACCAGCCCTGGGCAGGAGAGGATGTCAGGCCAAGTTGCCAACAGCAGCACAGAGACAGGAGCGTGCTCACTTCTTGAGGCCTTTAACCAAGAGCAAGGCCCAGCAGGGATGTTGTGGGAGGTGGCCTGTCCTGCTGAGGGGTCAAGGTTCAAGGACCCACTTTCTGCTTCCTTTCCTGGGGTCCACCCCGCCACCATCTCCACCTGCTTCAGACTTACAAATTCAAACCTGTTCAGAGCTCCTTGATAACCCGGCCCAGAGCTTTTCCAAAAGCTGCAAGCACATAGGTCGACTCAGGGTAGACACCTAACACATCTTCCTTTCTCACTCTTGCATTCTGAAACAGAATGGATGTCTTCCTTCCAACTACATTATTAAATTTTGTCACCTTTTTTTATAACTAATTTTATTTAACTTTTTCTTTATGTTATAATTTGTTACTTATTTTTCATTTTTAACTTTTCGTACCCTGATTCTATTTTAAACATACAAAATAATTAATTACATTTCAAATAGATTGTACAGAAATCCAAGTATATCTAAGATTTAATGAATGTTAGCATTTAACAAGGGCTTCCCCCGTGGCTCAGCAGTGAAGAATCTACCTGCAATGCAGGAGCCACAGGAGACATGGTTTTGATTCCCGGGTGTAGAAGATCCCCTGGAGCAGGGCATGGCAACCCATTCCAGTATTCTTGCCTGGAGAATCCCATGGACAGAGGAGCCTGGTGGGTTACAATCCATAGGGTCGAGAAGAGTCAGACATGACTGAAGCAATTTAGCAACCACACATGCCGTATTTAACATATTCCTTTCAGATCCACTTTTTCATTTACAGAAAGAAATCTGGCAGATATGTTTGAAATGCTGCATATACTTCTTTCTCTTTTACGCAGAATTCACCAGTCTTGAAGTTTTTATAACTTCCCCATCCATTATTTTATGTTGTGACACTTAAGTAAATATGTAATATTATTTGTTTTTTTCTTTTAAATTTACCAAAATTACATAATACACTTGCAACTTGTTTTTTCATTCCCTCAACATAAATCTATGTTGATATCATTGATCAAGGAATATTCACTTTAACTGCTGTTTAGTAAGCTACTATATTAAGTTTAGTTAGGGGCTTCCCCAGTGGTTCTGCCTGCAATGCAGGAGAGGCAGGAGATACAGGTTTGATCTCTGGGTCAGGAAGATCCCTTGGAGGCAAAGGCAACCCACTCCAGTATTCTTGCCAGGAAAATCCCGTGGACAGAAGAGCCTGGCCAGCTACAGTCCATGGGGTCACAAGAATCAGACAAGACTGAACAACTAGGCTGGCACACACACAAACCCCTATAAGAAGGATAATTTGTTCATGCCTCATGTATGAATGAGTCTTTCTGTTTCTTTCTGATCTTTTGTTGTTGTAAGCAGTGTAAAGTGAAGGTCTTGCTCTCTGGGTCCTGTGGAAGCAAGTACATTTCTCAAGGATCTGTCCCTGGTTGTAGAGTCTGAGCATGTGCAAGTTGGGATCAGCTTGGTGATATCCACCCCAGGGCTGTTCCAATTTACACCCCACAGTAGATCTGAGAGTCCCCAAACCTCACATCCTCATCTGCACTTATTATGATGAGACTATTTTTGCCCAACCGGTGGGTGTGAAGAGACTTTTCATTGCTGACTGAACCTCCATTTCCCTGTCACTGTTGGGATTAATATGTATTTCCATACGTTTATTGGTCACTAGGGTTTTCTCTTCTGTTCACTGCTTATTTATATCCTTTGTCATTTTTTTTTAAAGTACATTGTTTTCTTTCTTTTATTACTATGAGGAAGTTCTTTATATATTCTGAATATGGATTCTTTGTTGGTCGTTGGTTGCAAGTATAAGCAAATATCTTTTCCTGGTCTGTGGTTTGCTTTTTCACTTTGGATTGCCTTGTGTTATACAAAAGATTTTAATTTTAATGTCACTAAATTTATCATTCTTTGTTTCTACCATTTGGGGTTTATGTGTCTTGTTTAAGGAATTCTTTTCTAATTCAAATTTATAAAGATAAAGAATATTTATAAAGAATATAATGTATTCCTTTTTAAAACTTAACTTTATAATTTTATATGGATTATTAAGTCTTTATCTACAAGCACGTATTTTTTCAAAACTTGTGGTAAAGTATACACAATAGAAAATTTAACATCTCTCCAATATACTTTGAAATATTTAAAAATTTTGCTCTCCATATTTATATCTTTAAAAATCCTTCTGGAATGTAATTTTCTGTATTACATAAATAGATAATATTTCTATTAGGTAAGATGTAACATTTCTGAGGTAGTATTTTTAACATTTATTTTTCAAAATGGAGTTATCTCAGGATTATCTATTTAACAGCACATTCTGTCTTCACTTACTTGTAAGGCTACTTCTGTCATATATCAAGTGCACACATCTGTATGTTGTCTTTCATTGGTCAACTTGTGTTTCTTCACTAATACCTTGTTGTTTTAATTGTCATAACTTGATCATAATTATTGATAGCAAATAAGGCAAGTTCATCTTTGTATTGTTAGGATGCCTTGGGCTGCACTGATACTGGCCAAAGAAATGGAGTTTTATAAAATACCATATAACAATGGGGCTTCCCTGATAGCTCAGTTAGTAAAGAATCTGCCTGCAATGCAGGAGACCCCAGTTCAATTCCTGGGTCAGGAAGATCCGCTGGAGAAGGGATAGGCTACCCACCAGTATTCTTGGGCTTCCCTTGTGACTCAGCTGGTAAAGAATCCACCTGCAATGCAGGAAACCTGGATTCAATCCCTGGGTTGGGAAGATCTCCTGGAGAAGGGAACAACTACCCACTCCAGTATTCTGGCCTGGAGAATTCCATGGACTGTATAGTCCATGGGGTCACAAAGAGTCAGACACGACTGAGCAAGTTTCATTTGGGGAGGTTTCTCAGGTGGCTCAGTGGTAAAGAATCCACCTGCCAACCAGGAAACGCAGGTTCGATCCCTGAGTCAGGAAGATCCCTAGGAGAAGGAAATGGCAACCCACTCCAGTATTCTTGCCTGGGAAATCCCATGGCCAGAGGAGCCTAGTGGACTAGAGTCCATGGGATCACAAAGAGTCAGACACGACTTAGTGACTAAACAACAACAGCAACAAATATAATTAATGAGCCTGAAGGCTAGTGCTGCTTCCAACCATGACTTTCTCATGAAGTCCTGTTCAAAGACAGAATAGGGAGTGGAGGCTTAAAAGGTATCCTTTGATTTTCATTAGAAAAAAAAAAATTATCCTTTCCCAGGAGCCCTAATAAGGATTGCTTTTTACATTCCATTGCTCAGCTCTAGCTGATGTTGGGAGCCATCCACCATTGCGTGGCAAAGGGAAACAGGACTGCAAGACTTGGCACATTACTGTGGACTTGTCCATCTCTCCTTGTAATTCTGTTGTCCTTTCTGACTTCATATATCTTGAGGCTATGGCATTAGATGTTTAAAGATTCAGGATGGTTATCTTCCTGGCAGATTTTTCCTTTTATTCTGATATGACAATATATTTTATATTTTCTCTTTATTTCTTTTCCCTTAATAATTCATTTTTGTCTTAAAGAATATTTTACCTAACATTAATATTAATATGCTGGTTTCTTTCGATTAATGTTTTCCTATATCTCTTTTCTCATCTGTCTACTTTCACCTCTTTTACTTTACATTTCATATATTTCTCTCATATATATCAGAGAGGATGGGCTATGTCATGCTGTGATAATAAATAGTTCTAACATTTCAACAACTTAAAACAAGGAATATTTCTCTCTCTCTTTCAAGCTGCAAGTCTCTCAAGGCAGCATGGGGAGCTCCGTTCCAGTTTGTCCTTACCTTGTGGTTCAGAGCAATCACTCTCTGCAACAGAAGGAGGGGGAAAGTTGATATGTCTTGCCCTGAATGTGAAGGTTTCCAACCCTGTGTGGCACACATTACTCCAGCTTATGAGTTACCAGTCATACCCAACTGCTACCTCTCATTCCTAGGGGATAGGCAGGTGAAATCCACTTTTAGATTTATATTATATCTGGAATTCTGGAATCAGTCTCTCTATATTTACATATGTATGTACTAAATGTATATGTTTCTATTGGGTTGGCCAAAAAGTTCATTTGGATTTTTTCATAAGATGTTATGGAAAAATTAGAATGAACTTTATGGCCAATCCAACGTAAATCAATAAAAGCTAAAAATAAAAAAGAAATATTTAGTGAACAGCATTAATAACTATCATAACTAGTATTAGAATCGTTAAAATAAAATTCAGTGTGAGAGACTGTATGCATTGATAAGTTTATTTATATTGATACTATGAATGCTAGTATATGGGCTAATTTATGTTTTCTATTTATTTCCCTTGCCTTTATTTTTTTTTCTTGTACATTTCCTTTCCTCTCATCTATTGGAATAAAAAAACTACATATTCTATATCATTTTCACAAATTTATCTTAAAATTTTAGTAAGCATATTTAATGCAGCAAATTCATATTTTTACTTTTGTCCCAAACATTATAAGGAACTCAAAATACAATAGTTGTATGGAGCATCTCCCATCCTCTGTGGTGTTATATTCTAGCATCTTAGTTCTATCTGGCTTTTAAATCTCTCTCAAAATAGTTTAAAAAATATTTTTAATAGTCAATACTCTTTCGATTTTCCTCTTGTATTAACAATCATTTTCTCACCACAGCTTTTTTTATCTACTCCTCCCTCCAAGGTTAATTTTCTTCTAATTTGACCACACACTTAGGTAGTTACCTCATCAAACACTTTAAAGAAATAACTCCCACTCATTGTTTGCCTGAAAATGTCATTTTTGTTTATTAGGGTATAGTTGCTTTACAATACTGTTTTAGTTTCAAAGAAACCATAAACAAGACAAAAAACAACCCTCAGAATGGGAGAAAATATTTGGGAATGAAGCAACTGACACGGGATTAACCTCCAAGATATGCTAATAGCTCATGTAGTACAATATCAAAAAAAAAAAAAAAGGCAAAACCCAATCAAAAAAAGAAAAAATGGGTGGAAGACCTTAACAGTCATTTCTCCAAGGAAGACATACAGATAGCCAAGAGGCACATGAAAAGATGTTCAATAAAGGGTCTCTCTTTTATTCTCTGTAAGTCCCTTTAGCTCTGAATCCTTAATGGTTTTGTTTTTCCAAAATATGCAAGCATTTCACCTGTGTGAGAGCAGTGTTCATGTTAATTTCTGAGCTGAGATTCTGCACTAGCTAGAAGTGTTAATTTGACTGTCACTGCCCATGTGGCAGGCTGGAGACTTATTTGTTTCTTTTTCTAGTCTTCCCTGAGCCCTGGGCAGAGCAACCGTGGTGCCGCTTTTCAAGTTGATCCTGGTGGCTTATCTATGAAGGTCTTTCACAGAGTGAGTAACCTTCTAGGGTTCAACGCTAGTCTCAATTCAAGCACCATGCCTCATGGGGTCAATGTCCACATTCCTTCTCTACATGTGAGCATCAGTACTTCCTCCCCAAGAACTGTAGGAAATCTTTCTAAATCTAATTACCAACTTCAGATGAGGCTGCCTCTATGGTAATTCTGGGACTTCTCATTTTTGGCAACTAGAGATTCCTTTTATTTATTTATTCCCTTTGGTAGGTTTTAGAAACTGCTGTGTTGTTATCAATAGTAATAGTGTTAGTCACTCAGTTGTGTCTGACTCTTTGCAACCCCGTGGACTGTAGCCCACTAGGCTTCTCTATCCATGGAATTGTCCAGGCAAGAATACTGGAGTGGGTTGCCATTCCCTTCTCCAGGGTATCTTCCTGACCCAGGGATCCAACCTGAGTCTCCTGCATTGCAGGCAGATTCTTTCTGAGCCACCAGGATTATCTGGAATTCTTATGTTGCAACAAGAGGTGCAATAGTTAAGTGCTCCACATTGCTAGAACCACTTGGTGCTCTATTTTCTATGTAAGAAATCACCATTCAGGAAAAAAAAAAAACAACACCACCGGCCTATCATTACATTTATAGAAGTTTATTAAAACATTAGATTATTGTAATGAGTAAAACCTGGAAATACATATGTGAGTGTGTCAGATGGCATCTACACCTCTAGGTAAGAAAAGTGTTCTCCATCACATCAATCACTATTTACTTTTTTGTGTGTCTTAGTCCATGGCCACATTGTTTTAAATCTGTGTTTCGATAACGAAACTCTTCAAAATTAACATATGGAACCACACTTTTGCTAAACTATTTACTTTTCATTTCTTGTTTCCAGGTTTAGTTTAATATTATCCTTCACTTCAGCTACCATACTTTGTAGAAAACGCGTTCTCTTGCAGAGCCAAAGAAATGTAAAACAAAAATGACACACACACATGTCCCAAAAGTATCCATCTGTTCATTCACCCTTCTGGAATTTAGGAATTTTTTCATATACTAGTATGAAGACTTTTCCCCTTTAAGACTCATATCTTTGATATCTTGTGGGACCTGGTAAATCCATAACATAGCATGAGATAAGTTCCAGGGAGTAAGATAACATTTGTTATTTACAATTCATTCAATCCCCTTGACAATTGAGTGTTATTTTCCCTCTAAGAGAAACGTAAAATGAATGAGAATGAAAATTAAGTGCTGGGAGTTGGCAAAATAGGACCTTTATGTTGGTGAATATTGAACACAGGGAGAATGACAAGTGACAGCCAGCTAGGAATTATAATTCATGGGAAGGTACTTCATAGCCAAATATAGACAGAGGGGATTGCTACTCATTGAAATCCTATTTTCAAATATTTTTTAAGATAGTTAAGAGATATGTTTGTTTTCCTATAGCCAAAGGCCTCCAACACCCCATAGCATTTGTATTCCTTGCACAGTTCAAGACCAGAACATTTACCAACAACACCCCCTCAGCCGGAAGCTATATTTACTGAATCAACCCTAATTACAGCATTAGCTGAGGCTATGAGGTTAACAGAAGCAGTCAGGTCTTTCTCAGAAGAAAAATATGACAGAATAGCATTGAAAGGTGTACATTACCATATGTAAAATAGATGACCAGTGCAAGTTTGATGCATGAAGCCGGGCATCCAAAGCCAGTGCTCTGGGACAAGGGAGGTGGGTTCAGGATGGGGGGGGGACACATATATTCCCGTGGCCAATTCATGTTGATGTATGGCAAAAACCAACACAATATTGTAAAGTAATTATCCTCCAATTAAAGTAAATAAATTCATCTTTAAAAAATTTAAAGAAATAAAAATATGAGGCTGAAAATTCTGATCTGCTGAATTTGTTTCCCCACCCCAAGTATAGGTGATTTATCCAAGACATACAAATAACGGTGCATTTTTGGTTCTCTATTGTAATCCTAAGAACTACAAAAACAACATTCAAGCAGCTTCTAATATATGAACAGGTTGGATTTCTAAAATGCGTTCATAAATATAGAAGCGAGAATGAAGGAAAACACCAGTTCAAAAACTAGGCAACAGTGTAGTCCTTTGACAGTCACATGATAAATCAACCCACAAGGGATCCGAGTCAGCAGAGCAAAGTCACTTTAAGGTGGCAGAACTTGGAACTTCCCTGGTGGTCCAATAGCTAAGACTCCGTGTTTCCAGTGCAGAAGGCCCAAGTTCAGTCCCTGGTCAAGGAAATAGATCCCGCATGCCACAACTAACAGATCCTGCAGGCTGCAACTAACGAATAAATAAAAATTTTTTAAAGATGGCAAAACTTAAAGGTTCTAATGTTCTATGACAAGTGTATGCATGAACGAAATGTAAATTGTTGTGATCTGGCAATTTATTGATTGTTTTCATCATAATCTAAGCCTTGATCCAGTAACCTTACATGTTGTTCTAAATGGATTCTTAACTTACACAAAGTGATCATATCAGCATATAGAGAAAAGTAAGAAATAACTAACGTTTTGGGGTGTTTGTTTTTTTGGCCATGCAGTGAGGCACGTAGGATCTTAGTTCCTTGACCAGGGATTGAACCCATAACCCCTGCATTGGAAGCACAGAATCTTAACCACTGAATAACCAGGGAGGTTCCCCCAAATAACCAAAATTCTTCAGTTACAATTGTTAATACTTGCTAACAATTATTTGTAATTGTTAATAATTTCAAAATCATGTTATGATATAGTTCACACAATCCAGGGAAATTCATCAGTTAGCATCTTTGTTTTTCACCACTTCTTCCAACTTTATTAGGCAGGAGGAATTCTCCAGATGGAAACTTAGGGAGCCCCATATTCTGCTTTGCTTAGCCATTTTAGCAGGCTTCCCAGGTGGCACTAGTGGCAAAGAACCCACCTGCAAATGCAGGAGACATATAAGAGATATGGGTTCAAGCCCTGGGTTGAGAAAACCCCTCGGAGGAGAGTGTGGTAATCCTCTTCAGTATTCTTGCCTGAAGAATCTCACGGACAGAGGAGCCTGGCAGGCTACAGTCCATGGGGTTGCAAAGAGTCAGACATGACTGAAGCGACTTAGCACACACGCACACATTCATTTTAGCACTTAATTCTCAAATCTTAGAACCTGGTTTTAAGATAAAACTTCTCTAACTCAGACCCTTTGCAGGCCAAGTGTCTGGAAGTGTTACTGATCCTTCCTCATTCTCTACTCTGTTCCGTCACTTTTCCCCCATTTTCCTGCTTTGTGAACTGTGGTTTCTGACCTGATCAGGGTTCTTGAGGGTGAGGTATAGGGGAAGGGGGCAGGAAAAGTTTTGACTGGTTCTGTGATGAGAGGAGCCTTGATCTTGAAGTTTGTTTGGAAGCCGAAGCTCTCTTTCTCTGGTTAGCCATCTGCTGACCTCTCCCAAACCTCCTACTCCACTGGACTCATTTGAATGCATCTCCCAAGACTTTGTCATGGCAGGGTGATCTGCCAACCAGTCACCCTCCTCACAGCAGCCCATCAGACAGGGACTCTGTAAGTCCCCAGTCCCCCAGGAAATCCTCTCAGGCTGCATTTAAGATGGTCTGACCAACTCTCCCTAACTGTGAGGCCACCTCTGGTCCATAAGAAATATGTACCTTCCTTTGCTCTGAGGGCAGGTAGTCTCAGCCTAGTGCATCTAGCCCAGCTCCACTTGAAATTTTATAAGCACAAGTCAGACATCAGCCTACTGTATCTCCCTGATGAAGAAGAACACATATCAAATCAATTCTGAGTGGTCCTTGAAGCTTTGCTCTTTTAACCAAGAACTTGATGTGGAATGGAAAGTATCCAGTCCCCATACTGAGATGGGAATTCTCATAGCTCACTAACTGTTGTGTTCAGTGAAGTCTTTCTTTCTTTCTTTCTTTTTTTTTGATCTTTACTTATTTCTTTGGCTGCATCAGTCTTAGTTGTGGCACACGTGATCTTCATTGCAGCATGCAGGGTCTTTTATTGTGGCACATGGGCTTCTCTAGCTGAGGCATGTGGACTCAGGATTCTAACTGTGACTCTCAGACGTAGTTGCCCTGCAGTGCGTGGCCTCTTAGTTCCCTGACCAGGGATCCAATCCTGGTCCCCTGTATTAGAAGGTGGATTCTTAACCACTGGACCCTCAGGGAAGTCCCATTGAAGTTTTTCTAAAGGCTTTCTCAGTGTTAATTCTTGTCTTTTTGTGATGTGAGGGAGGGGCCTAAGAACTATGAAACAGTTTTTTAACATTTCCTTTGAAATCCCCACCATGTGGAATGTCTTAGTTTCCCCTCCCTTGACTTCAACATGCACTGCATCTCTATCTCAGTGGAAACTTCATGCCACACCTGGGGATGTGAATGGTACTTATCCAATAACTCCTGCCCTCTTGATAATGTTGGTGTAGGGGGAGACTTTTGTGTATACAAAAGGAATTCCCGAAATTTGTGAGCAAGGTCTTTAGACAACTGAATGCTTTGTTGGCGGGGAGTGGGGAGTGAAGAATATGATTTCTGCTTGCGAGAGGGAGAAAGCAAACACAGATTGGAAATAGGGGAGAAAGTGCATGGCTGACTAACATAGCTTAAAGACCAAGATCTCTAAGGAAAAATATGTCTAATATTCAAGTAATGGCCTTCACATCCTGAACTTGAAGTCAGCTACGCATCAAAAACTCCTTGTTTGGATGATTTGTTGTTACTATCCAATCAAGGAAAGAGCCTTATTTCCACATTTGGGTCTATGGCCAAAGCAAAATAAAGGAACAGCTGTAAGCTGAAGAGTAGAGAATGGAATTCAGAAGAAGCAGGAAGTTAGAGTCACAGGTGATCATTAGAATGTGAGATCCTGGGAAGTTGCCAAAATCCCGAGAAAAGCAATGAAATGAAGGACCAAGGCATCTTATCTAGATAATAAAGAGCAGAGAGACCCAGTTGACATCTGGTTTATGTATGCAAGTATACATATTAAAATGTCTGGAAGATGTTAACCATGGTTATTGCAGAATGGTGGGATTATAAAAGATCATTATTTTCTTCTTCATTTTCCCCCACTAATATATGTTTCCTAGATTCTTCTACCATGTTTTTGTAATTAGAAAAAAACCAAACTGGAGTATAAAGGGCAAAGAAAAGAAACGAAAAAATATGAATCAGAACCAGGTGAGTCAAGGCCACAGGAATCCATGGGCTCTACATTGGTGAGTCCATTCTCAATGTAATGACCTGTAGGCCATTACATTTTTAAATGGAAAGCAGTATATTTCTATTTTGTTTGATATGTGCATTGCTCTCTGAGATTAGGTAACAGGCATCCGCCCTGATCAAACAATAAAAAATGAAAACAATAATTTTCAGAAATGTATTTCCCTGAAGAGCCAAGAAAACTAAGGAACAAACATCAAATTGTAGTGACTTCAATAAGGAAAATGTTCCCCTATGGGGCAATTGGATAGCAAAACACCATCTTTCCTAAGACATATCCTGGTGGGTGTTGGGAAGGTGGGAATATTTGGGCCCCTAAGAACAACACTAGGCATCCTTATGGGGCTTATCCTTGGGTTCCAGCCTGTCAACTGTTCTTTGATTTTCACAGAATCTTCCTCAAGTGTCTAGCGTTTCCTCCGTGGTACAGTGGCAGTGGGGGAGGGTGGTTGCTTAGAAGGCGGGTCTTCCAACAATCATGGCAGCCGGTAGCCAAGGCTATAGGTGCTAATGAATGGAGTTGTTTGCAAAGCTAGTGTCGCTTGTCAACGAGAGTGATTACCAAGTAACCACACTTGGAGAGAAGAGGTACATCTTGCCCATTGTGAGGAAAGGCCATACCCTCCACCTCTATCAGAAATATAGAATTTGGAGGGGACATACCAGTGCCCTGACTCCTTCCAGAAAAGGGTTGTGTGTCAGATAAGTAGGGCATACTAACAGATGGAGAGAAAAAGAAAGGGAAGAGATAGAGAGGGCAGGAGGAGAATAGTGAAGAGCTGTCACTAGTTCAGTCTAATAATTAAAAAAAAAAAAGTCGATAGAAGTGACACCAGATAACACAGTGGTACAAGCTTCGGCAATGCCAAAGAATGCTCCAACTACCACACGATTGCACTCATCTCACACGCTAGCAAAGTAATGCTCAAGATTCTCCAAGCCAGGCTTCAGCAATACGTGAACCGTGAACTTCCAGATGTTCAAGCTGGTTTTAGAAAAGGCAGAGGAACTAGAGATCAAATTGCCAACATCTGCTGGATCATTGAAAAAGCAAGAGTTCCAGAAAAACATCTATTTCTGCTTTATTGACTATGCCAAAGCCTTTGACTGTGTGGATCACAATAAACTGTGGAAAATTCTGAAAGAGATGGGAATACCAGACCACCTGACCTGTCTCTTGAGAAACCTGTATGTAGGTCAGGAAGCAACAGTTAGAACTGGACATGGAACAACAGACTGGTTCCAAATAGGAAAAGGAGTACATCAAGGCTGTATATTGTCATCCTGCTTACTTAACTTATATGCAGAGTACATCATGAGAAATGCTGGGCTGGAAGAAACACAAGCTGGAATCAAGATTGCCGGGAGAAATATCAATAACCTCAGATATGCAGATGACACCACCTTTATGGCAGAAAGTGAAGAAGAACAAAAGAGCCTCTTGATGAAAGTGAAAGAGGAGAGTGAAAAAGTTGGCTTAAAGCTCAACGTTCAGAAAACTAAGATCATAGCATCTGGTCCCATCACTTCATGGGAAATAGATGGGGAAACAGTGGAAACAGTGTCAGACTTTATTTTTTTGGGCTCCAAAATCACTGCAGATGGTGATTGCAGCCATGAAATTAAAAGACGCTTATTCCTTGGAAGGAAGGTTATGACCAACCTAGATAGCATATTTAAAATCAGAGACATTACTTTGCTAACAAAAGTCCGTCTAGTCAAGGCTATGGTTTATCCAGTGGTCATGTATGGATGTGAGAGTTGGACGGTGAAGAAAGCTGAGCGCTGAAGAATTGATGCTTTTGAACTGTGGTGTTGGAGAAGACTCTTGAGAGTCCCTTGGACTGCAAGGAGATCCAATCAATCCATCCTAAAGGAGATCAGTCCTGGGTGTTCATTGGAAGGACTGATGTTGAAGCTGAAACTCCAATAGTTTGGCCACCTCATGTGAAGAGTTGACTCATTGGAAAAGACCCTAATGCTGGGAAGGATTGGGGACAGGAGGAGAAGGGGATGACAGAGGACGAGATGGTTGGATGGCATCACTGACTCGATGGACATGGGTTTGGGTAGACTCCGGGAGTTGGTGATGGACAGGGAGGCCTGGCGTGCTGCAGTTCATGGGGTGGCAAAGAGTCGGACACGACTCAGCGACTGAACTGAACTGACAAGCTTCAGCTCTACAGCCTGATTGTTTGAATCTGAGTCATGACCTCACGACTTACTGATCAAGAACACATTCTTAACCATCCTTATTTGTGAAGTGAGGATCACTGGGAGCTTGTCTCAGAGGTTATTGTGAATATTAGATCAACTTTCTTGGGTAAAGTGCTTACCACAGGGCTCAGCACACAATATATGATAAATAGATGTCAGCTCTAAGGACAGGTATAAGGCTTGTAGCTGGGCTGTCAAGGCGCCCTATCTGTACCCACTCCTTTATCCCACTCCCTAACTGACTTTCCTTCCTAGGGCCTCCCTTGTTAACAACCAGGCACCAGTCTTCCTACTTCTTGTCTGAGATTGAAGTTCTTGATTTAATGAAAGTCATCAGATTTTTCCTGTTTCATCAACACTAAGCTGCCAGGTCTCCCAGACATTTTGCACTGGTCTTCACCAGCCAAGAAGAAGGATAATTATGTAGGCTAAGTTTGTCCTTTAATCCACCCAATAAGCTCCCCAAAGAGGGTTTAGTATTAGCCTATGACTGGAAGAAGACTGCTTCTTTTCCCTTCTCTCTGAATGTGTGAAAGAAGTCAAAAATTATTTAACATCACTTTTGAATGTAACATTATCTAAATGCAGGTAAAGAATCACTAGTTCCGTAGGAGGTTAGTGCATAATAGATAACACAGGGAAAAATAAAAATAAAAACAAAACAAATTTCCAGGTCAAAACAGTTTGAGAAATGTTAGATTAAACCAAATGAGATAAATCTTTTTATCGTGGGAGTTCTCAGACTTTTATACATGCCTATGTAAATATCCAGGAATGTATTATGGAATACTGTATTTTCCAAATTAATCTGGGAGAGCTTTTAAATAGGAAATCTTTTTTTAATGAGAAATATTCCTGTATTATTATTATTCTGAAGTTCTACTCTACTAACTTTTGGTGAAATTTTTAAATATATTTGACAAACTGTACAAAACATTTTGAGATGGCATGGAAAGGGGGCAAAATATGATGAAAATAAGTTTCTGTGTAAGTTATTGTTAATAACAGAGTTTGTGATAGGAAAAGTCTAAAAGTAGTAATCCCAGTGACAACCAGGTGAGAGGTTTCCTGAACCATCTGTTTGTGTGTGTGTACACAAGTGTGTCTAAGGACATGTTTGTGTGTTTTAAAACAGCAATATAAGAGCTTTTAATTTTTTACATTATTTATTGTTTCGGTCCATGGTCTTAGAGGAGCATGAAGCATGGGATTAAGAATTGTTCTTGATAAATGACCACGTGGAGGTAAGGAAAGGCAGAAGGAACGGGTATAAGTTAAATAAATGAGTTTAATGGGGAGACCAGAGTAATCATTTCTCAGTAGACAAAGTGGTTTTTCATGGCTCTGGCAGAAAAACAGCTATAGTAGGGTTTCATGGCACTTCACTTTTAAAAAAACTTTTAACCTTTCAAAAAGTTTAAAACAGTTTTAGTTTTATAGAAAAACTGTGGAAGTGGTACAGAGAGTCCCCACGTGCCCCAAGCCCAGATTCCACTATTATTATCATCTTGCACTATGACACACTTTTCACAACTAATGAACAAGTATTGATACCTTGTTATTAATCAGAGTCCCTAGTGTATGCAAATTCCCTTCCTTTCTATTTAAAACCCTTTTTCCTTTCCCAGGATCCCACCCAGGACACTACATTATATTTACTTACAGGTTTCTCTGGGTTCTTCTTGGTTGTGACTGTTCCTCAGACTTTCTTTGTTTTTGATGACTGACTCTAGCCACTTGGAGGAGTCTACTCAGGCATTCTGTAGACTATCCCTCAGTGGGGATTGGTGTGATGTTTTTCTCATGAGTAGCTGGGGGTTATGGGTTTGGGGGAGGGAAACCACACAGATAAATATATTCTCATCACATCATATTTTCAAAACTGTCAAAGAGATGGTGGCAAAGACTGTGTGTTCACCAAAGCCTGTTTCTACTTTTACCTAACATAGAAAATAAGAAGAGGTTTATTATAGCAAGCATCAGAAAGAGAGATGTCATTTTTAAGGTGAGTGCAGAGACAGCCTCTCAAGAATCCCTGAGGCCTGAGTTGCTCTGCTCGTCAGTCCTTCTCCTCATGACTCTGTCATGAGTGGGGATCTCGTGAGCTGGCTCCCGGCAAGTAGTAATTATCAAAGATTATAATTGTAATTATAATTACAATTATAGAGAAGGCAATGGCACCCCACTCCAGTACTCTTGCCTGGAAAATCCCATGGACGGAGGAGCCTAGTAGGCTACAGTCCATGGGGTCGCTAAGAGTCGGACATGACTGAGCGACTTCACTTTCACTTTACCCTTTCATACACTGGAGAAGGAAATGGCAACCCACTCCAGTATTCTTGCCTGGAGAATCCCAGGGACGGCGGAGCCTGGTGGGCTGCCGTCAGTGGGGTCGCACAGAGTCGGACACGACTGAAGCGACTTAGCAGCAGCAGCAGCAGCATAGCTAGCCTACATTTTGTAGTCTCCCTTGCAGTTAGTGGGGCCATTAACCTGACTTCTAGTTCACAGAATCCCTATCCTGTAACCACAACAAACCTCCCTTGGATTTTCCATATTATTTCCTCATTCCTCACATGCTGGCCTAATCCAAAGACTTGAGTGGAGTAGTCTGAGACCCTGGAAGGTGGCAAAACAACAAGAAGGAAGGGTGCTGGGTCTCTGAGTAACCCTGTAGAACACAGACCCAAGTGGCCTCCAGTGCATTGAGATAGGAAGAAAAAGTTAACCTTGTCAAGCCATTCAGGTTTGAGGCTTATAAGGAACAGAAGTTAACCCTTCCTGAATTAGATGGAGACGATCAAGATAAAACTCTACACTGATCACAAGACTGAGAAGAATCCATTTTTGAGTAAAGCCCTTTTCCCTTTGTCAATCTGGCCAGACAGGGTGTTTTCATAAAGAACCAATTTTATGATCACCCATTCCTTTTAACAACAAGTGCTCTCAGTCTGGAGGACTCCCTAAAATACCAGATCTTTGAAGCCAATCTAACTGAATGCAGACATCGTGCTGAGAAGGGGGTCTTTCCTGAGGGCGTCCCTCCTGGCACACCCCAACTCCTACTGCCACACAGAGCCTGGGGACCTTTTGTGTCAAGGGAGGAAGCAGGAAAGAGATTTGTGGGGATATGTGTAAATGGATTCTTGCATTAAAATAGACAAATCTGGTAATAAAGTCTCTGTGACTATGTTTCCCACACTGTGGAGAGTTCACATCGGGTCTGCTGTTGTCTCCGGAGTTCATTGTCTGAAAGGCTCCATCAGGAACTGCCCATGGACAGTCTTGTTACCTCTGTGAGGTTGAATAGAAATGGCTAAATGCCAGTGTTACCTGAAGGATGGGAAACTGAAACATCCATTCATTCCTACCTAGTTCTCCAAAGCTGAGTGATATAAAGAATCACCTGGGGAGAACTTAAAAATCTAGAATTTAGGGCTCTGCTTTCAAAGATTCTGACTCATGAGGTCTGGAGTCAGGCCTGGGAATATACACTTTAAAAACACTACAGGCTCTAATGATCAGTCAAGTTTGAAAGTGTCTGGTCACAACCATTTCCAGCAATATATTCTAATTTATTTCACTGCATCAATTGCTTAAAATCAGCATGTATACACCCACGCACACACCCACCCACCCACCCACACACATACAAGAGTGTACATGCCATCAACCCATGCAAACTGAAAAGCCTCCATTCATGCCACTATCAATTAATTGATCTCCTTTCTGAGACAAGAGCCTCTTATTTGAGCTACATATCAAATTTATAGTCCATCTTTTCACTCCTGACTCCTTCAATGACCATCAGACTGTTGAGGAGAAAAAGTCTTCTCAATGTTTAGGATCCACAGCAGTATCTCCTGCCTCTAATTCTCTCTCCTTCAATTAAAAGGCTCTGCTTGCAGTGATACCTTTTTGTTTTTGGGTTTGTTTTTTTTTAAGTAACAATTCTGGGAATTCCCTGACAGTCCAGTGGTTAGGACTCCATGCTTCTACTGCAGCAGGCACTGGTTCAATCCCTGGTCGGGCAACAAAGATCCTGCCAACTGTGAGGCCAAAAATGAAAACAAATTTTTTTTTAATTTTAAAAAAGCACAATTCTTAGGTATGTTATTGATAAATGAATAGATTTCCAGTACACTCCATACAATGACTAATTGTATGCTATACACTTTCATTTGGTCTTTCCCAATTTCTCCCACCTGCTTTATGGGTCCTGTGAATTCTGTGTCAGACCTCTAAAGCATTATGTCTTCCACCTTCCCCCAACTACCAGTAAAATAAATCTAATAATTAAACCAGAAAGGGAATTCAGAAAGTTGAGTAACAATTTTCTTAGGGAGGCTGTGTGGCTGTGCTGCTGCTGCTGCTGCTAAGTCGCTTCAGTCGTGTCCGACTCTGTGCGACCCCATAGACGGCAGCCCACCAGGCTCCGCCATCCCTGGGATTCTCCAGGCAAGAATACTGGAGTGGGTTGCCATTTCCTTCTCCAGTGCATGAAAGGGAAAAGTGAAAGTGAAGTCGCTCAGTCGTGTCCGACTCTCAGCGACCCCCTGGGCTGTAGCCTACCAGGCTCCTCCGTCCATGGGATTTTCCAGGCAAAAGTACTGGAGTGGGGTGCCATTGCCTTCTCCGGTGTGGCTGTGCAACTCTGCCTTATTTCCTTTTCTCTTGTTGAAAAAAAATCTCCTTAGTCATCTGTTCAAACTGATTCCTGGGATGAAGGCCAAGTTTGGTAGCTTTTCTCTTCAGAGATCATCACCTCTAGCCTGGCAGTCACATCTCCAAGTCCTCTCAGTAGCCTGGAAGAACCTGGAACCCACCCAGAGAAGTGGGGATTCTTTTACAGTCTTCAGATCCATTTTATTAACACATATAATGGTTTTCCAGTATGGACATCACGTGAGTTGACTGAAAATAAAATGCCCTTTCTCACTTCTTAAATTTGACATGAGACTGAGGGGGTGGTGATGAATGAATTAATAAAAATATCTAAATTTGATGTTTCTTTTTTTTTTCAAGTAGCTACTACACATGATGATCAAACTTTTATTGAGTCACCAGAAGTTCCACCAGAATGTTTACCATTCCAAATCAATCCATTCACCACATCCTCCACTCCACCCCAATACACACACAAAAATGTACTCGTATTTACCACTTACAATTTTTTAAAAAATAATTAGATTCACATGCAGTTGGAAAAATTCACAGAGCGATCCCATGCACCCTTCATCCAGTTTGCCTCAATGTCTTCATTTTATGTAACTCTATTTCAGTATTAAAACCAGGAAACTGCATTAGCACAATGTCATTATGTACACTTAAAAAAAAAATTATCTGCTTCTCTAGGCAAAGCCTCCTTCTCAGAAGCCACTGACTTTCACCAAATCAACCACAAGTCACAACAGCCCTCCTGTGTGAGCCCAGGTTAGTGGATTCAGTCAAATGTTTTGGTTTGTCTTTGAGTTGGATTATTTAAAATTTGGTTCCACAAATTTTAAAAAATTCCCCAAAGGAAAAAAAAAATCATCAAGCTAATGTCACATGATGTATTAATAGTTTTCAGTTATCTGCTGCTGTGTAAGAAACCACTTCCAAATGGAGTAGCTTAATCACATTTATTTTGCCCATAGATCAGTGATTTGGATATGGTTTGAGGGGATCTGGATCACTCGAGCTCAGCGGTGGGGGCTCAAACCTGGCTGTACTTGGCTCAGGCGAGGACAGCAGGAGGGTGGGGTGTGGGGTCTTCTGAAAGCTCCCTTGGCCCCATGCAAGTTCACTGCCTCAGCCGAGAAGACTCAGAGAACTGGGAGTTGGACCCCTGAGCTTCTCAGGCACAACTCCCTCTGTGATGTGGTCTTTCCTGAGGTTGCCTCCATCACGGCTGGGAGGGTGTACTTCTTACCTATCAGCTCAGAGCTCCCAACACATGTGGGAGAGACTAAGAGAGAGAGAGAGACGCTACAAGCTCTTTATGGCCCAGCCTCAGAAGGCACGTAGCCTCAAGTCCACTATATTTTATTTATTGGGGTAGTTACCAAAAAGCACAGTTTCAAAGACAAGGAATTTAAACCCCACTTTTTGTGGGAAAGTTGTAAAGTTTGGGAAGAGTGTGTGAGACAAGAAATATTGCTGTGAGAGATTACAAAGATAAACCAAATTAGAAAGAAAAAAACTGAAGGAATGTTTCTCTTTTTTTCAAAGCCACTAAAATACATCATGATCAAAATTTTATTAAGTATCCCTTTGAAATTCTGTCAGAATATTTGCCCTCCTCCATTAGCACACCACCACAGCCACACACACATACACTCGTGAAGTCACACATCTGCACATGTGTACAGACAGACAAAGTTCGATGATTTCAGAGCAGATGGGAGACCAAGAAGCCACGGCATTGAGTGTGCTCAGTCCAGACAAATGATATTTATATACACATCCAAATTTGAAGAGAAAATTCATTTCTTTAAGTTTCAAACACTGTGATAGATATAAAGCAAAAATAAAACTTTGATCACCTAGAGGGTTGAGATGGGGGAGGTGGGAGGGAGGTTCAAGAGGGAAGAGGCATGTGTATACTTACAGCTGACTCATGCTGTTGTACAACAGAAACAAACACAATATTGTAAAGCAATTATACTATAATTAAAAATAAATTAAAAAAATAAAAACTTGTCTCAAAGTTATAAAACAATACATGCATATATATACCTATGCACACATAGACATCACTTTTTTCTTTATAAATTACTGTATTTTTATCTCTGTCCTCAGCCAAAGCGTCCTCTCAGAAGTCAAAGTTGACTAACTGACTGTCCGTGAATCCAACATCAAGACACTGTCATTCCCTGATGGAAGCCCAGACTGGTAGGTTCAGCCAAACTGTTTTTGGTTTGTCTATGAACAGGATTGTGGATCCCAAGAGGAGGAACTGAAATCATCAAACTAATTTCACATGATGTACTAAGAAGAACACAGTACCACATGAAGGAGCTGAGTGATTAGTTTACCAAGCCGTCCGGCCCTATGTAAATGACCTGTGATAAATGGCTGGTCAGCCAAAGAAGCAGAAATCATGCAGTATTTCCGCAGTTTGAAGTGAAATGCCATTTGTGTTTATCATTGTCCTAAAACAGCACAGTCAATTGCGTGGGACAAAACTTTCTGCAATCACAGAAGCGACTTTTTAGTTAAAAAAAAAAAAATCCCATTATAAGATTTTATCAGACATTCCTTACTTGGACTACCGATGCTGGCTTGCAGATGGCCTTAGTGTGCTGGCAGCCATGTAACTCACACAGATATGTACAAGCTTTCTGAATATGGAAATACTTAAACAAGGTCAAGTTCTTTTTCCTTTTATTTAGAAATTTTTGTTATAGATCCCGAGAGTCCAAAAGGACACCTATAGCTTGATCAGGATACATTCCTGATTTTGAATTCTTTTGCCTTATTTCATTTTTATTTTAATTTCTCTGGGTGTAAGATTAGTGTAATTGAATAGACAATCTTCTTTCCTGAAACCTGCATAAATCTTAGCATAACCCTGCCTAGAGAGAATTGAAGTAATCACAATGTAAATGAGGCATTTGGATAGACTCATGCTTCTTAAAAGTCATGATTATCTAATGAATTTATCATCAAAGTCCCCAGATTGATGTCATTTATCATTTTTTAAGTACTTGCTACGTGCAGGTGCCATGCTGAGAACTTTAGGTTACACTGCCTCTTTGATAATGACAAATTTCAAATAATAATAGCAGCTGTGCATATATTATTATTCCCATTCTACAGGTAAAGAATTCGCAGCTCCTGAAGACTGGAGAGCTTGACCAGGGCCACAGAGTCATGAAACGGGGTCAAACCGCTGCCCTAAGTCAGGCTAATGCCCTCCCCTTTACAGAGACTAAAAAATAACACGGAAAGGCAATAAGGAACTTCTGAGGTGATGGGAAGAAACACGGTGGAGTGTGAGCTCAGCAAGTCTGGACCCTCAAGAGGAGTATAAGTAAACACTTACGAGTGAGGGAAAGTTCACTGGAGCTAATGCGGGAGGGTCCCCAGGCCCTGGAAAGAGGCTGGTTCCGGGAAATTTCCACACTTGAGAAGCTGGGGAATCATTATTTTTCCAGCTGAATGGCAAATAACTACGGTTCTAACTGTCTTGATTTGGCCTCGCCGGTTATTGGTTGACCTGGGGCTGCACTCAAGAAAGAGACCAGAGTGAAGTATGAAGGAAAACAGGGAAAGAACATAAAATATAATTGATGAAAGGAACTGGGTGTAATGCAGGGAAGAGACAGTAGCTCTGAAGTCACGTTGTAAAGACCAAAACTAGCTGATCTGAAGTTGGAAAGAGCAGAAATTCTCCCACCAATGCAATTCCCAGTGACTTGTATTTGTGTACACAAGTGTACATCTGTGAGTCCGAATCTCCATGGTTGGATATACGTGGGTGGGTCTGGAGCAGTTCCTGTAACCTGTCCAAGTTTAATTGGGACGGGGTGGGGGGGGGCACTTACTCTGCTTCCTGTCCCATGGGATTACAATTCACTCACTTTCCTCACCTCTCATTTTATCTTATCTAGTTTGCTCCAGATCCTCTAAACACAGTGCTTTTCAAACTTTAACATGCTTATGAATCACACGGGGAAGATTGTGAAAGTGCAGATTCTTCTTTAGTAACCCCAGAGTGAGTCTAAGTCTCCACATTTCTCACAAGGCCCTGGGGGTTGTGGGTGCCCCCACAGGGGAACCACACTTTGAGTCATGGGGTTCTAAACCATAAGGTTGTCTTAGCACAGGAGAATGAGGATGGTAACTGTCTCAAGAAAACAGCCTTCTCTCTGTCTTCCCACTCTTGTTGGATCATTACGCACTGTTTTCTGTAGGTTCTAATTTGTGGTGAAGGCAGAGGAAAGGATGGACAGTAGGTACCACAGTCCTAGGCTCTTCCCGAGGCTGCTTTCTCTCCATCTTCCTCTCTCTGTCTGAGCCCATCTGGATGGCTGGCTTTCCTTAATCTCCAGAGGGAATTATTCTCCAACAGCTGCTTCCTCCTCCTGCATCTCAACCAGTGCTCTTACAGAACAGTTAGACTCTAGAGCTTGGAATGGAGCATGAGAAATCAGCTGGGCCTAACCTTCCACCCTCAGCTGGGAGATGTCTAAACCATCCAAAGGGAGAGAGATGCCTATTTTTCACCCCCAAACCACCATCTTTTTTTATTTTTCCTCTTCTTCTTATCCATTCATATTTTCAAACATCAGCATGCACCTGGTTCAGTTGGTGACTCAGTCATCAAGATCACATTTGGATTAATTTGGTTCCAGGTCAAACACTCCAAGTTCGCACTTTTATCCCATGATTTCCTAATGCTCTTGAATGACACATCGTTTTATTTTTCCCTTTGTTTTTCTCTTTCAACTAATTTATTTAATGGGTCCAAACTGGGTGATTAGACCATAAAAACATGTGGTATCCTAATTGGATTTTGAAAATGTGTAAACATGGCCCTCCAGTGGCCTTCTATTACCATCTGGACTAAATAGAAACTTCTGACCATTGATTCCAACTCCCCTCCACCTGCCCCACCTCAGTGCCCATCTCATGTGTTCTTTCTCTCCAGGGTTTCTCTGCTCCAGTGAAGCTGGGCTTCTGATTTTTCAGAACCCATTTCTCAATTTCTGCCTCAAGGCCTCTGCCTGAACACAGATGAGGAGAGAGTTTCTACTTTCCATTCTTGACACCTTTCAGAAGTGTTTTCAGATTTCAGCTCAAGGTTGATACCTCTAGGAATATTTCCAAAATTAACCTCATCCACTCATTAGTCCTCTGTGACCTCCTAGTCCACTTCAGTGCATCCTGATTATTTTAGCAAAATTTGTGTTTTCAGTCAGTTCAGTCACTCAGTCGTGTCCGACTCTTTGCGACCCCATGAACCACAGCACGCCAGGCCTCCCTGTCCATCACCAACCCCCGGAGTTCACCCAAACCCATGTCCATCGAGTCGATGATGCCATCCAGCCATCTTATCCTCTGTCGTCCCCTTCTCCTCCCGCCCCCAATCCTTCCCAGCATTAGGGTCTTTTCAAATGAGTCAGCTATTCGCATCAGGTGGCCAAAGTACTGGAGTTTCAGCTTCAGCATCGGTCCTTCCATGAACACCCCGGACTGATCTCCTTTAGGATGGACTGGTTGGATCTCCTTGCAGTCCAAGGGACTCTCAGGAGTCTTCTCCAACACCACAGTTCAAAAACATCAATTCTTTGGCACTCAGCTTTCTTTATGGTCCAACTCTCATGTCCATACGTGACCACTGGAAAAACCATAGCCTTGACTAGAGGAACATTTGTTGACAAAGTAATGTCTTTGCTTTTTAATATGCTGTCTAGATTGGTCATAACCTTCCTTCCAAGGAGTAAGTGTCTTTTAATTTCATGGCTGCAATCACCATCTGCAGTGATTTTAGAGCCCCAGAAAATAAAGTCATCCACTGTTTCCACTTTTACTCATGTATATTTGCGTGGCTTGTTGAGTCAGTAACAAAAGCTAACTGCAGGCTTCTTATACGCTGGGTTCTAACCCAGGTACTGGGATCATAGTGAACAAACAGGAAAGATTCTTAATATCAAAGAATTTACCTTCAAATTTGCAAAGGTGTAGAATGAACTGAAAACAAATAAGTAAACAATAATTTCAGACAGTGGAAAGTCCTTGCTATTAGGTGATATAAGGAGATCAGACAGGAAGTCAGCTTACTTTTGATTTGAACTCTCTGAACTTAAAAAAAAAAAAAAAAGCTTTTCACATACTGAGCAAACACTTGCAGACTCACTTTATTTAGATGTACACATTAAAGTTTGTATGTGAATAAAACATGTTGGACTAGGTCTCGAGGGAAGGTTCTTCATGAGGTTATTCAGGCCTGGGAAATGTCACTAGCAAGACTAACCACTGATTTCATTGGTGAGAATATACTAGAGTTTTCAGTGTAGCCCAGAGTTTCACAAACTTGAATTTCTCATTAGTTTCCCAAACTTTAATTGGATTTATCTGGGGTACTTGTTAATAGTTAATACTCCAGATGATTCTGCTACAATCGACCTTTCAGGACCACATAATTAAACACTGTGCTATAACAGTTTAATTGATAACTATCAAGACACTGAGATGGACTGATGGATGGGCAGAAGGATGGAGGAAGAATGGATGCACAGATGACCCAGAGGTCTTTAGGCTCTAAGTTAGTAGCTGAATTCGCAAGAGGATTCTAAACAGGTGGTGTGTGATACAGCGTATACTCCATGACTCGATCTTGATCTGTCCTGTGGCTCATTGCCTGTGATCTGGGAAACTGAGCTCAACTCGGGTCTCCTTCCTCTAACTGTCATGAAGAAAAAGCTCATTCTTTAAGCCCTACATACAAAAGTTATTTCAAGACTGGTGGAAACAGGCTGTATGAAATATAATCTTTCATTCAATTGTCCCTCGCTTACCACAGAACTTGCATTTTTTGGAACTGTATTTCCCCACAGAAAAGTCACTTTTAAGTCATGTCCAATTTTGCCAGTATAACAAGATATTTAATACCATTGGAATCAGAGGTATCTTTCTATTCTAACAAGACCCATAAGACATCATCATACATGAGGACCAGACACTACCCTTTAGGGTGTCTGAGAAGCAGCAGGATGGTCCCACTGCCATCAAGCACTATCCTACGAGGCCCTCCCTCCCCTGCTAGAGAAGAGAGCTTAGTCAGGGCCATGTGGGAAATTCAGTACCCTGGTACCAGTCTGCTCTCAAGGAGCCAAGAAGAGTGTGTTTCCTCTTCCAGAACAAAGTGAGGGGGCTCCAGAAGAATCATTTGTAATGACTGGGGTACTTGAATTAAAGGGAAGTTGGCATCTCATTCTTTAATTGGAGGTCTTCTGAACTCCCAAAGCTGTCAGACCTTCCCTAGGATATTTCCCTAGAGGGGTGAATGCCAGGGTTCTTAGAAGAGCTTGATGCGTTAGCCTTGAGGTGTGGCAAAGCTTGCAGGAATATGCAACCTGTGACCTTCATTCAGTCTAGAAATTTCTGAAGGCATGAGTATCAGAACTTGGAGGGACTATGATAGAAATATCTAGGAAGGGCAGGACAATCTCTAGCCTACCTACCTTTCTTCCATGCTTGAATGATGTGAAAGAGGACCCCAGCCTTTCACTGGCTCCACCTATGGGAGCCCAGACATTAGTGGAGGAGCTGGATGCCGGAGCCAGGGGATTCCTTCAGGAGCCACCAAGTCAGGGTCTGGGAGGTGCACAGAGAAATAATGGTAGCTGAGGCTGAATTGGGGAGGGTGGGAGGAAACTTGAAAACCCCCATAGAACACCTCTGGGGAAACACCAAGTAGTAGGTGGAATCAGGAAAAATCAGAACAAAGTCCAGAGGTACCTCCCTTCCAGAAGCAAGTGGACAGTTAAGGAAGGCTTCTAAAGTCCCCCAGCTCTCCTCCAGGCTCCCAAGTAGTGAGGTCTAGAGGAGGAACAGGACAGCATTGA